>NC_143057.1:54200000-64200000 GCF_052426305.1 Pelodiscus sinensis | reverse complement strand
AACTGATTTTTCTGTGGGTGAGCTGCTCCCAGCCCAAAAAAAGGTTCCCCACCCCTGCTACAGAAGGTATACAAATTTCCATTTGCCTGACAGAAGGACTGATTAACCTACTACTGAATATCAATGTTTTTCACTGTTACCACTATAAGCTAGTGCTGGAGCCAAATACATTACAGGCAGTCCCCGGGTTACGTACAAGATAGGGACTGTAGGTTTGTTCTTAAGTTGAATCTGTAAGTAAGTCGGAACTGGCGTCCAGATTCAGCCACTGCTGAAACTGACCGCCAGTTCTGACTTACATACAGAATCAACTTAAGAACCCCAAGCGTCCCCAAGACAGCTGCTGCTGAAACTGATCAGCAGCTGATTCCAGGAAGGCCGAGGCAGAGCAACTCTGCCTCGGGCTTCCCGTAGTCAGCGCTGGTCAGTTTCAGCAGCGGCTAAATCAGGACGCCTGGGGCAGAGCAGCTGGGGCGCTTCCGGTTGGTCCCGCAGCGCTGCTCTGGGCGCTACTGGACCAACCCAGCAGCACCCCATCTGCTCTGCCCCAGGCGTCCTGATTCAGCCGCTGCTGAAACTGACCAGCAGCGGCTGAATCAGGACCAGAGCAGCTGGGGTGCTGCTGGGTTGGTCCAGTAGCGCCCAGAGCAGCGCTGCGGGACCAACCGGAAGCGCCCCAGCTGCTCTGCCACAGGCGTCCAGAGAAAAGCCGAGTCTGCTGGGGGGGAGGGGGGGGCGCGTACTAGCTGCGCCCCCCCCCACCCCAGCAGACCAGGAAGACGCGGGCGGTGGACCGAGAAGCACTGCGGTCCCGCCGCCTGGGTCCTCCGCGGCTTTGCTCCCCGTCTCCCTGGTCTGCTTGAGACCAGCAGACCAGGGAGACGGGGAGCAAAGCCTCTGAGGACGCTGGCAGCGGGACAGCCGCGGGGCGTCTGGGCTGTCCCACTGCCGGCTTTCCCCGCGGCTTTGCAAAGCCTCGGGGAAGCCGGCAGCGGAGCAGCCCAGGCGCTTGGGTTGCCCCGCTGCCCGAGCCCCCCCCCCCCCGCGGCTTTGCAAAGCCTCGGGGGGGGGGGGGGGGCTCTGGCAGCGGCTTTGCTCTGCGTCTTCCTGGTCTGCAGACCAGGGAGACGCGGAGCAGCTTTTCTCGCCCGGAGTACACGGGCGGCGGGACCACGAGGTCCCGCAGTCCGTGTACTCCGGGGCAGCCCCGTTCGTAACTGCGGATGCGACATAAGTCGGATCCGCGTAAGTCGGGGACTGCCTGTACAGAAATGTACAACAGGATATTGCCAGGAATCATTACTCCACTTTTTCCTTTCTCATAAAATGCTGCTGTTTTCTTTGCTGATGGATGTCCTCCGTTCTTGTTTGCCACTGATTCTAGAGTGTAGGAGAATAGTTAAACAGCCTTCTTTGCTGCATTTACATCACACAATGGCATGTGTCTTAAATGGTGAATTAAGAGTTCTGGGACATCCCCTGCAGTTTGCCACATCATTTCATAAACTTCTGCTCCAAACATCTCAATTGTTCACTGTCTTGCTTCTTTTTCTAAATTGCCTTTGTCGGCTTCTCCTCAGATAAAGACAATTTTACCATTAATCAGAAATAATGATCTGTTGAAATACCATCTAGCTAGTGGCTATATGGAAGAATTTCTCTTGAAAGTATGCCCTCAATCATTCCAAGGCAATCTGAAACAACTAACAGCATCTTAGGTTTGGTTGTAGCTTAACTTCAATCACAGTATCAAAGAATAATCACAGACCTAGAATGCTGATTGGAAAACTCCAGGGAAGCAAAAATATTCCTTGGGTAATTTAGGTTAACTACCAGAAAATAGACATCTGAATGTTTATTCTGACAACTAACCCTGCCCATTAGAGACAGCCATGGAAAATGCAACAAACAACTTTTTTTTCCCCTGAGACAAGATTAGCACATTTCCAATTTGCACTTCAGGGGGTCAGTGTTGTTTGTGCTCTGGGGGTACTTAATGCTGCAGTTATTTCCTTTTTCTGTAAGGCTATGTCTACACAGCAACATTATTTTAAAATAACGCTAGTTATTTTGAAATAACATAGTTTGCCTCTACACAGCCGGCAGCTATTTTGACATAATGTCGAAATACTGTCAAGCTGGAGGACTTCTTACTCCAACTCCCCATTTTATGAAGAGTAAGGGAAGTCAGAGGAAGCATGCTCTATTTTGAAATAAGTGCTATGTAGACAGCACCAAAACTCAAAATAAGCTATTTCGAAATAAGCTACACAATTGAAGTAGCTCAATTTGCATAGCTTATTTTGAGTTAAGCCCTGCTGTGTAGATGCACCCTAATTGTATTCTTTCAAAGTTTAAGGAGTACAGTACAGTTATATTACATTATTGACTGTTCTGTGTGTTTCATAATTATATTTCTCTCTTATGCTTAAATGTAGTTTGAATAAGAGTTCTAAAATGCCTCACCTGTCCTGGCTGGAGTAATTATTGTTTTTATTACCATGTTGTGCTTTGTCATTTATTATTTAAAGTGGTACAATCAAATAATTGTATCTTTCTATAACTCAAATTTAGCATGTACTCATCTTAACAGTACCAGGTTAAAAAAAAATTAGCTGAACACATTACTGTGGACACCACTCAGGAAGGCAGCTTATTTTCAAACTGTATTTTTAATTATACCTATAAAGTAACTAAAAATAAAATAGATGTTCCAAACCTGATAAGAGTAATGATGGAGTCAAATGCTGGCAAGTCATGTACATGATTGTGACCAGTAAATTTAAATGCCAAAATAATGTAAACACTAAATTCCCGTTATTAATAAAAGAGAACAAAATTGATCATGTTTATTAAAATTAAGTAAATATGTTTTATGGCGTGAAAGACAATTGAGTAAAACAGAATAGATAATGGTAGTAACAAAGTGTTTCTTGTGTGTCAAGAGAAAGTAAGCAGATATTTTTCTCTACTGAAGTGTACACAGTATCAAACATGTGTGTCTGATATCTTAATGGTCCTGACACCTCAAGGCATGGATTTGAGAATATTTTGCTGTATTATCTCTTAATCTAAATTTACATATAAACTATGCCTTTGATTGGTCTTTCTTTATGTAGAAATTAGGTACAGCTAGTTTCCAAGTTAATATCTTCAAAAAGACTGGAGTTTTCAGGTGCCTCAGTTGCCTGTAGAATCACGGTTAAAGTTACCCTTTCCCCACAAAAAAAAAAATCTGAAATGCAAGTCTTGCTTTCACCCTACCCCCATTCACATTCCATATGTGTGGCTCCCTGCCACATGCCTGCTGCTTGTTTCAACCCAGGCTGATGACACTTAGGCTTGCAAAATGGCTGAGGCTCAATTGCTTCACAGATCCATCCCTCTTTCTGTCCTCTGCCTCCTCCAGCTGCTACTAAGAACACAGGAGAGAGAGGAGTGCAGGTAATGCCCCCTTCAGCACCTGTGCTCAGTTAACCATCTCAAGCCTGAGGCCCGCTCTCCAGACTAACTGCAGCATGAGTTGTATTATGGCTCTGGGTCGCCAAATAGCTTACTTTAGAATCATAGAATCCTAGGGCTGGAAAAGCCCTCAGGAGGTCATCAAGTCCAGCCCCCTGCCCAAAGCAGCACCAATCCCAAGTAAATCAACCCAGCCAGGGCTTTGTCAAGCTGAGACTTAAAAACCTCTAGGGATGGAGATTCCAACACTTCCCTCGATAACCCATTCCAGTGCTTCACCACCCTCCTAGTGAAATAGTTTTTTCTTTGCCATGTGCAGTGACTAATCTTATTTCATCTCTGATTTAAACTAGGTAGCTATTATTATTTATCCAATATTTTTATATAACTTTGTAGTTATTAGTATATTGGCTTAGATTTTTCTCCGATTGATTTTCTATGAATAAATATGGAACCAGTGACCTGTCATAGATAAAGTAAAAACAGAGTTGTCTGTATGTATTTGTATTCTCTTTTTGAGAACAGATAAAACACACATTCAAGTGTATATTGTGAAAAAATAAATAAGTATGCATGTCCGCAAGATATATAGTGCCGTTCCCTCCCATTTTTTTCCTAGCACTCCTTAGCCTCCCCTTTCCTTACTTGCATGGAGAATAGGCTGATGCCACCCCTGATACTTGCTTCTCTACTAGTCTCATCAATGTTAGTGGGATTTCTGAAAGAACAGATAATTATATAATGTAGAGATGGCAGAAGCAAACTTTAGACTTTAAACTGTTCATGTAAGGTACTTTACAACAGCTAACGCAGAGAGATCTAGATTAGGGATCTAGCTAGCTGCTTCCCACTCCCCGTCCCCCTGCCTCTGCATCAGAGGTAGCAAGGGGGGAAGCTAGAGTCAGTGCTGAGAGAGCCATCTGCATGGGAGAGGGGAGCAAAGGAGACAGAGGCGCAGCGGAGAAACGGTGCGAGCAGGGACTGGTGCACCGGGTCCCAAGTGCTGTGTCTCTGCCTTTGAAATGTAGCAAAGGTGCAGGGGAACCTGGGGTGAGTGGGAACTAAAGCAGTCTTAGTACATTTAAAAAGGCAGAGGCGCAGCCAGGAAAGCCAATGCCCCACTCCCCCCCTTATCGACTAATTGAAATTCCATCAATTACTCAATTAGCTGATTAATCAAAATTTAACATCCCTAGTCTGGATCCTGATTAGGTCCTCTTGAATACAAACAAATTACTACTACTAATTCCTTTAGTATTCCAGTTTTAATTAGGCAAATCTTACTTCCTCTGTCCTAATTTGTCGAATTCGTTGGACTATGATACATTCTTTATATAACTATTATACTTTCCACAAAGTAAAAATAGACTTGCCCACCTCTCGAGATTTCTACAAAATTTAGTCCACTATCTATCTATAAATAAAAATTTCCTCTGGGATGACAATGTGAAGTCTTCATGTCACAGCATCCACAGGCTGGGGGGTGGGGGAAGGCGGTGCTAAGGCATGGGCAGGTAAAGCCCCTAACCCTTCCACTCCAGGTCCCATCCCTGGAGCCAAGCCCCACCCACTGCCAACCCAGTCCTCTACAACAGCCACGTGGAGAGCCGTGCTAGGGCACTGCAGCCTGGCTTTCCCTGGCTTCACAGCCAGGCCTGGTGCACCCTCGCTCGCAGGGCAGGAGGGGTTAGGGTTAGACCGTGGCCCGGAGGGGAGTTGTGGGGGGAGAGAGAAAGGACTCAGGCTGGGATGGCCAGGAGCAGGGAGGGAGAAAAGACCTGGGCTGGTGCAGCTGGCGGCAGGAGGGTGCGGAGGAGGGACAAGGGGCCCAGGCTGGCGTGGGGCAGGAGCAAGGAGGGAGAAGGAGCCTGGCCCTACCCAGTGGCTGGGGGGGAAAGCAGGGGTTGCCTACCCCCCACGAGAGGAAGGTCTGCGAGCTTAACGAACAGGGAGCACAGCCCCCCAGTAAATCTTAATTTCCCTACTTTTGACCTTTCAGTGCAAGGACAGGGTCAATCCAAAACAAAACCACAATCCCATTCATATGTTGTTCTCTCTTCACACTCACCTCCCTTTCCCTATCTCATCTAAAAGCTATTTATGGCAACTTATATAATAACTGGGGTGAAAATTAGAATTTAAAACCAGCAATTAGTTTATTGATGCTGAGAGGTCTTGTTAATCAAGCCTTACTACTTTTTGCAATCAAAAAGCAGTATGTAGCTGGCTTCTCTAACAAAGCTATAGTCAATTAACCACCCTGTAATCACAGACTTGGTTTCCTAACACGTCGACGCATTTCATTGATCAAATTTCACCTCCATCGCACCTTTAGAAAACTAGAAAGTTTTGTAGATCCCATTTTTTCTTTCACTTGATCAAAATATCTAACAGCAAAAAATGCCAACTGCGGTTTTATTTTCCAAGATACTCACTGGAGTCACTTATAGTAAGGTGAGTGTCTCTGGCTTAATAAAAAAAGCTCTTCTGAGGCTTATAGATTGTACATGAGTTTCTAACATAAAACATGTTAAATAAGTTCAAAGTTATTTTATTTTATTATATTAGTATTTCCATGTTAATAGTCCTTTGGTAGTATTCTGTTAGGATTACAAGTTCCTTCTACACCAAACACAGCAGACAAGACCAAAAAATGTTAAAAAGGACAGGGAGAGTGATTTATAAGAGCAATATAAAACATAACCTTTTTGATGTAATATATTTGCACATCAAGTGAAATACAGCCTCTGAAAGTATGACCAGGATCTAGTAAATGACAGCAGAGCAAAATATTTGAGTCATTTTTTCTTTCTGGGCTTTTCTGAAAATAAGATGAAATGACATGGGAAAGTGAAAAGGGAGTAACTTTGATTTCAGAAAAAAAAGTGTTTAGTTTAGGAATAAATACTACCTAAGGGGCAAGCTAGAGGTACAGTGAAGTTCAAACTAATTTGGAAAAATGGCTTTCTTCTCCACACACTTGCAACTGTATCAATTTGATTCAGGTTCTCAAATATTTACTTTTGTCCTATCAGTCAAGATGTGTGATAAGAAACAATGTGTTGTCAAATCACAAATTTAAAGTTTGAAGCACATCCCACCTGTGGATAGAGCTTTGGAAAACATACAAAAGTGAATTGAGACTGGAAAAAAATGGGGAAAAGGGAAGAATAAGTAAAGGGCCAACAGTGGTAATTTTGAACTCAAAGCTTTGAAGAATTAGGACATCTTACTACTTTTCCATTTCTAAGATTCACCGTGTAGCACTGGGAAAGTCACTTCAGCGTTGACTCGATTTTCCCTTGCCTAACACAGGGCTATTCAGAATGGCTTGTGATACCTTATATAACCAACTCTCATTTCAAACAATATAGATACACAATTATTGGTATGGCAAAAGGTTCTAACAGCATGCACATTAGGCAGGATGAAAATACCCATAGAAATAGATACGGTGTAATGAATAACTGTATTCAGGGCATTGTGTAGACATTTGTTTGGAAGGTGAACGCGGAGGTTCCTTTTTGCACAGTTCCTCTGCAACGTAAGAAAAGTAGTTACCCAGAGCCATCTTTCCAGGCCATGCGATCTCATTCAGCAGCCTTGGAGTAGATACTAGAGGTTTCCTAGATGAAAAATTAATACTGAATATGTTCCATATCCTAGGACCCCAGCACAGCACAGGATGCGATGCAAGAATTCCTAACAGCTATTTGCTCAGGTGCTACTTTCCTGTCACAAGATTTACAGGGAGGTCTTGAATGTAGGCCACAGCCTTTATTGGGCTGCTAGAGTGAAAACAAAGAACAGGAGCATAAAAGGGAAATCATATTTAAAGTAAGGAGATGTGTCCTGAACAAAGCTAAGAAAACAAACTAGGACAAATCATTGTACATTACTTCATCTACAGAAACATTTTTAAACAATCATTCACTTTAACATATCTGTATTATAATTTTAATCAATTTCCTTCAGTGTAACATCTTTTTAATTAAAATGCAAGTGGACCACCATTTATTGTTACATAGTAATCACTCTGTCATTGGGGATGGGATGAACAAGATAAAGGATTCCTAATTCCAGAAAAAGAAAAAAACCTCCTATCCATCCATTTTCACTTCAAGTTTGCAAGGGGAGAAAAGGAAAAATTAATTTATTTGCAACTACCAGTTATGAAATTCTAGTCAGAAACAAATCAAATTTTATCAAATGTCAAATTTGGTTTAGTATTTTAAATAAGTAATGCATTTCATTATATGCATATTAGCAGCAACAGAAATCAGTTGTTCTACAACTCAGCTTCAAGGAAAAGCCAATCAAAATTCCAGTAATTCAATATTGAGGTGTCAGGGCTGCAGTGTTAAGAGATATGGGATGGCTTTAATTTGCACATAGTTTTTACCGTTTATGGCTGGTGCCTTTTTAAAGACTATACATTTGATATATTACTGTTATTTCATAATAATTTTTTTTAAAGTTTCTGTGTTTGAGAGACACTGAAATGTTGAGGCTCCACATAATGCTACCTTTTGTATCACTGAAATGTGGGGGTTGATTATGGACTCCTCAGGCATGTGAACAAGATTTGTCCCTACACAGGCTATAACCATAGGAAACCGAAGTCCAGGAAACAGAAGCACAATGGTATGTGGTATCCTTGACAGCCTGAAAACATCTAGTGAGGACAGACTGGGCCCAGAGCCCTGGACAGAAGACAACGTACCAAGCAGCTCACAAGCACATCAGTGTAACAACAAAGCAAAAAATTCAGAGGTAGGACCAGGCTGGCTCTGCCAATAAAAGCAGGGATGTATATGACAACCAGCTCTGCAGGCCTATGTGTAAGTCGACTATCCTATAAGCATAAGGCAGTAGTTAGAAGGGGAACAAAAAGTGAAACACAGACCCTCTCTGCCAATAACAGCCACATGTTGAAGCTACCAGCCAGCCTGGCAGACCTACAGGCTTCGGTGAAGAATTAAATACAGGGGTTTGAGGACACATTATTCTCATGAGAAAGGATTGTGACATGCTGTGAAGAAAGACCACGATAACAAGATCTGAGAATGTTACCCAGAAAGCAGTAAGTGGAAAAGGCAAAAATAATTATTTGTATTTGATTTGATATATGCCACTTTTGATGTTTGTGAGGACTGAAAAGGGAAGCAATTTAAGACTGGTGAAAGATGTGCTAACTAGGGTTGTCTCTGAGAGCAAGCCATACAGCAGCTCTTCCTTCTTAAAACCCCAGTATTGGCTACCAAAGCAGTTACAGTAAGAAAATTGCTGTGCACGTTTTACATTGAGAAATGTGCTAATTGGCAGATAGAAGAAAGGAAAAGATTTATACGATCTGAAGAGAAACCGGAGTAAGGCCTATCAGAATCCTACCACCACTGATATATTTGCTAGATTTCCTTGTTGAAGCCAAACAGGAAGCATCATTTTGGCTGGGAGATGTAGCTTAAGGCAGTATCTACAAACTTGTCATGGACAGCAAAGAGGGGTGGAAAATCCTGGCAAAGGTCAGAGAGGAGGCACAGTCAAGCTGAAATGTAATGCAACTTCCTCATCCCTGAACCTCAAAGTGTTTTAAAACTTTCAAATGCTTGTATGAACTAAAAAAAAATGTAGATTTTTTTTAAACACATTTTAGGATACTGCTGTACTAAATGTACTAAGAGAAAAGTAAGGGCATTCCTTCATGCCCTACCATCCCCTTCGATTCTGTATGTCACTGGAAGGACAGCAAACCATGCAAGGTGGTTTTGACAGGATAAATTTATAATGCCTTCTGTATGACTGGAAGTTGACAGTTTACACAGCCAGGATCCATTTGTCCTTTTCACTATGTATTTCAGTAAGCACAATATTTAGCTATAGAATATACACAATTTAAACAGTCACCTTAAAATGGCATGAGATAGAAACATTAGAAATATAATCGTTTTGTAGGAGTACCATTACTAACAACATGAAATATAGTGATGGAATTTAGATCTGTGATTCAAAGCATAGGAGATGACATGTCAGTTTTTATAGCATTGTACTTACTCTTTTTCCATAATACTTCTTCAGTAACATTGTTGCCAATTTAACAGGCCTTGATCCAATGGATTTCTAATACCACTCCTTATTTATACTACACATTCTACAGTCTGCACTTAAGTATCAAGTCTTAGGCCTAGTCAGCAATACCAAATCAATACACAAAAATGAGGACCAGTTGGGAATGTTGCCTTCTTCTTACCTTGTAACAGAGAAGCAAATTTCACAGTACAGGCAGTCCCCGGGTTACATAGATCCGACTTACATCGGATCCCTACTTACAAACGGGGTGAGGCAACCCCACACTAGCTGCTTCCCCCCAGCAGACCAGGGAGACGCGAAGCTAGCGCCTCCCCCCCCCCCCGGCCCCAGGAGACCAGGGAGACGCGGAGCGGCTTTTCTCAGCAGACACCTCAGCTTGAGAATAAAGGACTGAGGGAAGTGAGGTGTGGGAGAATAAAACTGAGCTCTGGAGAAATGTTTGGCTAGAGTTTCCCCTACAATATGTACCAGTTCCGACTTACATACAAATTCAACTTAAGAACAAACCTACAGTCCCTATCTTGTACGTAACCCGGGGACTGCCTGTATTCCAAAAAATATTCAGAAACTGCCCCTTGCCTTTGGGAGGAAAGAGTAAGAGGCAAAATATAGTGCACATGTGTGTGTTTTTGAGCATGTCTAGCAGAATTAATTCTACTCCATATTCGCCAAGCAGGGTATTATCTTACTGATGTTTGAATCTGTACATCAAAGTTCTTGTTTTTCAATATTAATTTCTCCCCACTATATTTTCACCAATATCCTTGATAGAGTTACTAAATCTATATTCCTCCAAGTACAAAAAAAATACTTCTATGTAGCAACATTCCTACTAGTATCTTTTCTAGGAGTGTTTTCATCACTTGCTTTTTTGTTATTTTGTCAATAACTGATCTCTAAGTGGTTTGAAGGGCTCTATGTTATAGCTCAGTCATGGGGAACTTGCAGCCCCTGGCTAACCTGGATCCAGCCCCCCAAGGCTCTGGGTTCCCCGCCCCAGCATTAGGGAGCCTCTGCTGGCACTTCAGCCCTCCCTGCTATCTGACCATGGGGTGGGAGCACACAAAATCTGCTAGCTTGAGGGTCAGCGGCCCCCAACCCAAAAAAGGTTCCCCAATCCTGTTACAGCTTGAGCGGAACAGCTTCTCAATAATGGTTTTCTATTGGAAGTTTTGCTCCTTAGAACTGGTACTTTATATAGTCCTTTTGAGCTTCTTCAATTGGCCACACTTGGAGTTTGTAGGAGGAGAGGTATTCAGCAATACTCTTTGTATTTTTAAGATCTCCTAGTCAGAGTCTTGTTTTTGGCCTTCAAGAGATGAAGTGATTTTCCAAAGTCTCTTAGAATCAGCTGCTCACTGAAGTTCAGTAATGGTGGGAGACACAGAGAACATTTTGATTTCTAAGTGCTGTGTTTTGCTCTATAGCTATTTCAACAAGAAAATGAGTCTCCCCAATACAAACTGACTCCCTGCAGGGAAGATATCGTAAAAGATTAACAACATTTAATTTCACGTTTTTAAATGTTATTTATTTACCACCTCTTCAGGGATTCAGTCTGCTTTGCAGGACTGGGCAAGAGCAGTATCCCAAACAATTGACACTGGGTACATAAATCCAGCCTTCTACTAGGGGTCTGGGGTCGGGTGGAGGGGATGCTACCCCAGACCCCTCATAGCCTCCCCTTCCGATAGTCCAGCTCTGCCCCAGGAGTCCCCGATTCAGCCGCTGCTGGTCAGTTTCAGCAGCGGCTGAATTGGGGACACCTGGGGCAGAGCAGCTGGGGTGCTGCCGGGTTGGTCCAGTAGCGCCGCCCTTCGGCGCTGCGAGACCAACCCGGCATCACCCAAGCTGCTCCTGGGGACGCCTGGGACAGAGGCGTCCCCAAGAACAGCTGGGGCGCTGCCGGGTTGGTCCCGCAGCCCCGAGGGGCGGCGCTACAGGGCCAACCTGGCAGCACCCCACTGCTCTGCCCCAGGCGTCCCCAAGTCAGCCGCTGCTGAAACTGACCAGCGGCTGATTCAGGTCAGCTGCTGGTGAGTTTCAGCAGTGGCTGAATCAGGAACACCTGAAGCAGAGCAGCTGGGGTGCTGCAGGGTTGGTCCCATAGCGCCGCCCCTCGGGGATGCAGAACCAACCCGGCAGCGCCCCAGCTGTTCTTGGGGATGCCTGGGACAGAGCAGCTGGGGTGCTGCCAGGTTGGTCCCGCAGCCCCGAGGGGCAGCTCTATGGGACCAACCCGGCAGCACCCCAGCAGCTCTGACCCCAGTTTCCCCAATTCAGTTGCTGGTCAGTTTCAGCAGCGGCTGAATCGGGGAAGCCGGGCGTAGAGCAGCTCCTATTGTCCGGCAGCCGGAGCACTTCCGGGTTCCTGATGGTGCCGGACTATCAGGAGTGCCGGAGCATTGGATGCCGGACCAATGGAGTTTTACTGTACTATATAACAATAATTGTACTAAATTATTACACCCATTAAGTTCCTGAAAGCAAAGCAGAGACCTTCTTTTTGTCCTTATCAAACATACCTTCACCTACAAGTTACAGTTATGCGTATGTTTAAAATTACTTATGACATAAGTCTGGGTAACCTCCTTAGCTGCCTCCCTGGAGCGGTCTTGGCCGGTCTGCCCCTCTTCCCTGGAGTCTCGCCGCCCCCGGCTAGTGAGGGGTTGCTTCACCCCGTCACAACCTCACTGACATGGCCTTTGACTGAGATGGTGAGAAACTTCTCACATTTCCAATGCACACCAGAGCCTAGGGTGCCCAGGCCAGTAGATTGTGTACACTCCAGCCCTGTAGGGAGGCAGGGGGCTGGAGTAACAGCCCAGGCTTCCCAATGCTGGGGGGAGCCCTGAGCCTCCGGGGCCGGATCCAAGCAAGCTGGGGGCCAGATGCAGCCCCCAGTTTGAGGTACCCCCGCCCTGACTTAAATATTTCAAAACACAGAAAGCTTAATATATTACATCATTATTTCATCTATAACTTCTTGTAACCTGTCAAATAAATGTAATTTTTACCACCACACTAAATTAAATACATGCTATTTCCCTTCTTCTTAAAGGATTTTCTCTAAAGCCCCACTTCAACTAGCAATATAGTTTTTGAAAGAAACACTGTTCAAGTTTTCCCTGAGAGAAATAGAGAACAAGGAGCCCCTTATTACAAATTGTAAACATTTAACAACTTATCTTTTACCATAAGGGCATAAGAATATTTTCAAAACACTTTACTTATCAAATAAAAAAGCTACTGCTAATTACCAGAAACTGCTACAGCATTGCCAACTTGCTTTGGAGAGCAGTCTTCGCATGACTGATTCCACTCACCCAAAAACTGATAACACCTGCTCTTATTTGTTGCAGAAAGAGCCATCTGAAAGTTATACATTACAAATGAATACATTGTTTTTATGAAGGGAAAGTCATTTGGATCAGTCCTATACTGTGTCAGAGTATAAGTGATTAGGATATGAAAAATTACTTTAAAAGACTATATAATTTAATAGAGAGAGGTATAAGCTTTCTGCAGAATGAACAAATTATTCTACAGAATTTAAAGGAGCACAAAGTCATATTTCTGTCTAGATTTTGTTTTAATCTAAGATTCTATTTTTTCCAATTTGTTTACTTTCATATTTACAGCAATTTGTGCATTACCGCGATCTCACAAACAGTTATACTGGTGCAGACTCCTGAACGCAGAGAACCACTGGCTTCAGACTGCCTTTTTAATCAGTTTCCCCTTTTGCTTGGTTTGGTGGGGTGGCGGGGGGGGGGGGGGGGCTTCAAAATTGAAACAATTAGCAGGGAGGTCAAGAGGCTGCCATACGTGATGTCCACACACCCCTAGCAACTGGTCCAGGTATGGAGAACAGAGAGAAGGTCTATCATCCCTGGAAACACTGTCTCTGACATCTTGCCCTCATCTGTGAGCTGAGATCAAAAGGTCTCGGGTCAGACAAAGGCAACGTGCTTGGAGCAAGGCCCTCTGTGGCCTAGGCAGTGGGCCCTTTCCTACAGGGACCCAGATGTCCAAGGGGGAGCCTCACTACCCCCACATCCGAGGGACAATCAAGCATAGGAAGGTGCCAGCCAGACCGGGAACCTGTGGGGGGCGGGGGGGTGGAGGCGCCATGAGATGGCTGGGCTTCTCTCTGTATCTCGCACATGTTGGATCCAGCAGTGGCAGTGTCCCACGGGGAGAGAACTTGTATCCCTGCCGCTGGAGGAAAAGGGTGCAGGGTGCTAGGGGGAGGAGTGTGTGATCCTCCTGCGCCTCCCTGTGCTGTCCCCAAAAGCGGGTGCTGCCCCGAGCATGCAGGCACACATGTCTGTGTGTCTCTCTCCATGTCCCCAGCCTCCTAGTGATGGGAGGGTGTCCCACCCCAGAGTCAGGAGCATGGCAGGCCTTCCCAGACCCTGTGAGCAATAGCACAAGGGTTCTCCAGTGCAGCCTTCTGGGCCTGTGCTCATGTACACAGGCCACTGCACAATCCATAGGCCAAGAAGGCCAAGTGAGGCGCATCACAGCCCCGCACTGCCCGCCACCTCTACCCTGTGCGTGTAGGAAAAGTATTGGCACTCCCCTAATGGGTCTGCCCCAGCCTTGGACAATGCCTGGGAGACATCCAGGGCGCAGGGTACCGGCTCCAGGGTGAGCATGGTGATGGTGCTGGCCTCATTCAGCTCCTCCTCTGCATCTCTGTCCCCCAGGAGGGTGATGATGGGTGTCTCCAGCCCTGAGTCCACTACCAAGGAAGGGGAGGAACTGACCCACCCCCTAGGAGCAGTGCTGGTTTGTATAATAGGGGCAGGTTCAGCCCTAGAGCAAGGGCTGTGCTCCCTGGTCTTGGCATAGGCCTGGCAGAGCTCCTTGACCTTCATCCACACCCACTCCTCAGTGCAGATGTGGCCCTTGGTGCCCATGCTCTCGGCCATGCGGCCACCCATGTTGGCGTTCCAGCATCTGGTGTAGAGATCCTGGATGGTTGCCTCCTCCTCTCAGACCTCAATGAGGCCCAGGAACTCTGTATCAGATCAGGAAGGTGTGGACCTCTTTTGGCCCCTGGCAGGGTCCTGGGAGCCTGCTGCCTGCTCAGCTGGAGCCATGGAGGGCTCGGATGGAGCACAGGGGTGGTTCCGAGTAGCCGTTACAGCCATGCAGGCTGATGTAATGTGGAAGAGGAATAGCAGGGCCTGCTATCTGCCACAAGCCCTTTCCCCTGCGGCTGTAGCTTTAAGGGCTGCATGGGAAGGGAGACTACAGAGTTCTGATGCGCGTGGACAGAGCAGCCAGCAGGGCACCTATGGGAAGGGCTGGAGGCCCCTTATTTCTAACGAACTCCAGCTGCCCTGTTTACACACGCACTATTGCTATTTCAGAAGAGGCATTATTCCTCATAAAATGAGGTTTCCAGAATCCGACATAAGCCACCCATTATTTCGAAATTATTTCAAAATAAAGGGCTTGCTGTGTAGAGCTCGCAAAGTTATTTCAGAATAATGTCCATTATTCTGAAATAATACTGCTATCTAAATGTACTCTAACGGTAGCTATTTTCTTTAGTGAATGGCTCCTGCTTAAGTAGGATAGACATGAAACTATGCTGGTCTAAACCCACTAATTTAGTATCCAAACCAAGTTGGAATTAGAACTATGTTATTGCAGGATTACTCACTGCACTGTTAAATTCATTCATTCAAAGTTAATTTAAATGAACGTGCAGCTCATCTGATTTTCTTTTTTCATAAAATCAAATTTTAATTTTAGTAACAATAAAATATCAGGAATAACATTCTCATGGTAATATCTATTAGACTAGAATGTCTCACACACACAGTCTGCAGGCCAAATCTGGCCCATTTGATACATCTATTTAGCCTCCATGGTATACCCAGATTTTGCAGAATCTAAGCTTGCCTTAAAAAAACATTTATCACTCATGTTTTGCAAATAAAATTGTCCAAATGTGAGCCAACTGCACACTGATTAAATGTTTTCTTTCTGAGCCTGCAGGGAACCCTGTAACAAAGACCCTGAGAAGTATAAAACTCCCCTTTAATGGCATTAGGATGCCTATCTTCTAGAACTGAGATCTTGACTTCAAAGACTAATGAGACTTTAAATGTTGTAATTAACCCTTTGCAGTATTATGGTGGCCATGTTGGTCCCAGGATATTAGAGAAACAAAACATATGAGAGAATATATTTTAGGCTTCGTCTACACTGCCGGTTTTGCTGGCAGTAAGTATGCAAATAAGGTGTATATTAGCATATCGCTGCACCTCATTTGCATAATTTATGCACGCCGTTTTTGCAGGGAAAAAAGTACCGTAGACCTTTTTTTTTGGCACAAAAACCTCATTCTCTGCAAGATCCTTATGTGGAAAATGGGGATTTTGCGCAAAAAAAAAAAAAAAAAAAAAAAAAAAAAAAAAAGGTCCACGCTACTTTGTTCCCTGCAAAAACGGCTTGCATAAATTATGCAAATGAGATTTGGTGATCCACACCTCATTTGCATACTCACTGCCAGCAAAACTAGCAGTGTGGACATAGTCTGTTCGAGTCTTACAGTCTGTAACCCACTAACCCTTCTATGGACTATGATTGCAGAATCTAGAATAGTCCCTTGCAACATGTGTAAACTCCTTATGCTAAACCATCAGCTCCATCTTGTATTTAGTGGGGACACCCTGAGTATCTTTCCCAAACCTAAAGAAGAATTCTCTGTAAGTTCAAAACATTCTTTCTTCCACCAGGGTGAGTGAAACCTGAAGCATGGAGTTCCATCCCTGACCATCTTAGCTAACAGCCATTGATGGCTCTATCTCCATGAATTTATCTAGTCCTTGGAACCCATTTATGCTTTTGGCCTTGCAACATCCCTTAAAGAGTTCCACAAGCTGACTGCACTGAATGAAGAACCACTTCCTTCACAGAGCGTTACATCTGCTCCCCGTTAAGTGGAGCGACAGTTATTTTCTTGGTGAGAGTTGTATAGCAGGATTATGTGGACAAAGGAAAACCTACTCAGCTGTCCAAGAGCAGTGATGAAGGGCCTTGTGTTTTTAACATGAGTGTCCCGATTTTACAGGTCGTGCCCCAAGAGATGGACAGCCCTAGGGAAACACAGCTTTGCCAGAGCCTATCCTATTCCTGCCAGGCTGCCCACCCAGCTGCTGTACTCTCTCAGGCAGCCTCCAACCTGGGAGAAGACTCTGCCTGACATGGTGCAGCACAAAGGGACGGAGTCCCCGCTCTCTCTGCCAGGTAATGTGCTGGGACGGGAGGAAAGAAATGAGGCAGCAGTATGCTCCTGAGTCTCAGGCAGCCTCCAGCCACGCTGCCTGGGAAGCACACTGCTTGCTACAGACATCCCCTGCCCCTTCTTTCTGGGCAGCTATTATGTACACCGCAAGCCTCCTGCTGGAGTGAAATGCAAACAACCAGCTTCTTTCCTCCTTGCCTTTTACTATGAAGGTTGCCAGTCATAATTCCATGACTGAGGTTCAGTTCCATTTTGCACTTCCAACAGAGATTCAACCTCTGAGTTGTGTGTGAAAAACCGTCTATCCTCCCCAAATTCACGTACTTACTGAGTGCAGAATGAATTTTCTAAATATTTGCAAATAAATCCATCATTGAAACCTGCTCCACTGTTCAGTTCTGAGAGACCGACAGAGGATGGAAAAAGCAGGGAGGAAGGTGAAAACAAACCATTAAACAAATTCCTAACCTCATGGCCAACACACACACACAAAATCTAGAACCCTGTTTCCACTTCTCCTCCGAAATGAATATCCTAATTCTTCAGTTTGGAGTTTCCTTACTCATGTCTGACTAGCGCTCAGTAGTAGAAAAAGTAGCATTTCTTTTCTGTCAAAGAAAAATGTGTATAGTTTTTCTTTTTTCCTTTATTTATATACAGTGGAAGCACTTTACAAGTTTCTTCACAATGACATTTTATTTTTTCTGCTAGAACTGGTCAGAAAATAGCATAATCTCTTTTTGACCTGCAATCACTTATCTGTTAAGTGTATAAACATAAAGTGCTCTTCCAAGCTAGCCACAATGAGCCAAATTGAACCTAGTATACCAACTGAATTCAATACAGTTTCCACAGAGGTCAATGTGGACCAGTGTCTTAAAAGTATTCATTAAAAATGTAAGAGCAGTTTATTACTCTGACTTCCTGTTATTTTAAAGCCAACATAACAGCAAAGACAGACATGCAACGGAAAATAAAATGCTTTCAGTTACTCGGCCAATAGAAAAACAATGTATATTGCTGTTTTTGTTCTATATGGAAAAAATTATTATTTCATTTTAAGCAATATTGCACTTGGACATAAAACCAGCTCAGGTATGAACAGAACATTATAGTTATATAAGAAATAACAGAAGGTAGAGATGTTATTTAAGAGATTACAATTAATTTTTTATTATATATATATATATATATATATAAAATTAGGTGGTACATTATATATACACTTACATATATCACACAGTGACACAACATTAAAAAAATGTATGCCAGTATGTAGGATGCTCTTTTACCCCATCATCATTTTAAATTCCATAAAGAGCTTCCAAATTGCATCATATCAGGATGAAATTGTATTGCAGCTTATATGAGCTTTTTTAAAACCATCTTGACATTTCCCAGCTAGCAATCACTAGCACAGCTTTTTATTATTTCCCAGGATGTTGGAAGTAGGGCTACTGTTTGAAGTACACTATCTTCCTAGGAAAGAAAATTACCTTCTAACCTAGCTATTGTATATCTACTGAGTACCACAAAGGAAATTTCTACAAACATTGAGCATTATAACACCCAGAAACAACACGTAGCTTCACAAGAGGATAAAACCAACATCCTACTTCTCCAAATCTTGAGTTTTCTTTTACAGAAAGGAAGGTGGACAAAGTGGCATAATTAAAACAAGAACTGAAATAAGAACCCCAAATAAATTGAAAATTTTCTGATATTTAAAAAAGGCTTTGCTCATTTTTTGTGCTTTTATTTTAATTTTTGTACTACTCTTCCAGAAATGGAAGTGAAAGTATAAAATAAAGAAAAACGTCACTGCTTCCTGGGTTATGCCTTCTTTCATACTACCTGCTATGCACGAAACCATCCCTGAGACTCAAGAGCACCAATCTACTTGTTCCTCAACCACACCACTCAAATTCTCATTTCTTGCCGAGTGAAAATATTAAAAAAATTGCAAAATGGTATATTGGCATGAGGGAAGATGGAGAATAAAAGCTCCCTCTGCAGGTCTCTATGCATCTTCTCTTGGTCTGTTTTCTTCTCCATAACATGAGGAATGTCTTAGTATTTTTGTTTTGCACAGTGCCAACGCACATTACTAGTTTGTAATAAATAACTCATAATAAAAGGGGTTGTGATGAGATTTTATGACTCAAATCCCCCAAAGAATTACTGGAAATCTCATATAAAAAGATTTATCACAATACTTCCAGTCCTCTACTGGAACAAAGAAAAGTTGCTTAGTCATTTCTTCTGAGGTTATGTCATGGTAGGGGGACACTGACACCAGCTCTGGAACCAGAATAGTAGAACCCACTCTTTGCAGGGCCCCACTGTTGCTTAGTAACTTGCAAATAATAAGACTGATCCACTTCTACCTACATCTGGTGCTCATCCCTTTAAATTAAACAATAACAGGAAATAAAAACTGGGAAACTCAACTGAAAAGTCCAATTACCAAATGAATTAGTCTTGCTAAAAGAAAAATTTGTACCAGACATCTGAAAAGGAATTTCTATTGGACCCTTCTTCTAAACTAATCAGAAAATAAAAATGATTGAGAAAACAGAACAAACTGCAGAATCATCCAAACTTGTTTTTTCAGAGCAGGTTTGCTTCTCTACTCAATGGCATCCTTAATCCTGATTTAGTGTTCTGTCTTAGGGAACTAATAAATGTCTTCCTAGTTTGAAGTGAATGCTTGGTGGGGGGGGGGGTTAATTAAGAGTAAAATAGATGCAATTGATCTTTTTGAAAATAAAAACTTTCAGAGATGATGAAAATCAATTGAAATAATGTTAACTTGAAAATGGCTTTCAAAAATAGTTTTGAGTGGCCTTTCATAAGATTAGTCACAGACCTCAAAAGGCATTAAGAATATGTTACATACATATTATGCACAAGGAGCCTTTACTTCTATTGTTTAACCTTAGACAAAGATGACCTGTCATTTCAATTAAATGTATCCATCAGTATTCCACTTTATATAATATTTTAAGTCCTTTGAGTGCTATAAGGAAATGACACTGGCACTTGTGTTAGAATCGTGAAAAGCAAAGCAAAGTGACAGGAAATTGTATTTTACAGAAGGGAAGAAATTTTAAATAATTGATTCTGCACTGATCCAACCTATACCCTCTGCCTTGGTGTGTGTAGCTGTGGTTCAAGAATTGTCTCCATTGCCCAAATATAGGGAAGGAGATAGGGTTGCCAGGTGTCTGTTTTTGAACTGGAAAGTCCAGTATTTGACCTTTCTGTTCAGGAAACAAATTGAGAAAATATAAATGAGAAAATATATTTTCTAAATAAGATGTAATGTAGATTGTGATGTAATGTCAAATGTGTGCAGTATTTTTATTGAAATCACCTGGCAACCCTAGAAGGAGGTGGTGTCAGAATAAAATTGCAACCACGGCAAAAAGCTGTCCTGAGATTCTCTAATGAATGTGTGCTGTTTTTGCACAAGGCTCTGCCCTATACCAGACAACAGTATCCAGGCTACAGATTTAAATCTTGCGCTAGCCAGCAGCAAGCTTCCCAGTGAAACAGAGGTTGTAGATACCTTGATACAACTTCATCCAAGCTGTCTTTTAAGTCATGAGGATCCTATTTTTGTAGGCAAATTCTAGAGTTAAATCTCTCTTTACATCTTCAGAGCGTGTACAAGAGTTTAATAATTAATCATCTCAACACTGCTGTGAGCTATTACTTATTTATCTAGGGTCAACTTTGTGCTAGGTGTTCAAATCCCAAAACTTTATTACCCAATGTTATAGCTATAGAAACAAACAGAAAGGTTATGGTGCTATGCCTAAGCAAACACTGGCAGAGATGACACTTGGAACTTGGGAGTTCCAGGTTTCAAGATGCTACGGTATAAACTGCCAACCCCCGGTGAGCTGCCAATGTTTTAAACAAGGGAATCCTAAAGCATTTCTCCATCTTAGCCTGTGAAATATCCCATAAAGAAGGGGGAGAGGGACTGAGTAATCCTAGGTAGCCCCTGGTGATGTTTGGAAAATGCTATTTGATGCAAACACAAATATTGTTCTTCAAAAGTATTTAAAGAACCACCGAGATATCTTTGGCAATGATGAGTATACTGTTCACAGGAAGTGGTAATTAGGGCTGGGCAATCTGGCTCAGGGTGCTGTAGCTGGGGGGCACCGCAAAGGGCTTGGACTCTACCCCTCCCCTTTGATCTCTTTTTCCCGCCCGCTGGCAGGCTTTTCTGTCCCCTCTGCATTCTTTTCCATCCATGTGGAGGGTCTGTGGGTGGGAGGGCACAGGATTATCTCTGGGTGAGAGACCACTGGGAATGGGGGTTACTGGGCAGGGAGGCAGTGTAGTAGGCACACTGGCAATGCAGGACTGGGGTTGAGGGTTCAGGCTAAGGTAAGTGCAGAGGTTGGGGTGAAGGTGGCAAAATGTTGGAGTTAGGGGGCACAGTGTAGGAGTTGGGGTGCAGGAGGGGCAAGAGAGGATGGGAATCCAGGGGTGGGGGAGTCCATCGCAGCCAAAGGAAATGAGCACCTATGTCTGGGGAAAGGAACAGGGGCATAAAAATACAAGCTTGCCCAGGACACCATTTTCTCAAAGGCCGGCCCTGCTGGTAATCTTCATTAGAGGCAAAGCAACCATGCAACCTGTGAGGATGTGTAGACTATTTCTTTAAATCTTACCAAAGATTCAGGTACATTCTTCCCTGTTAAAAGAGAGTAAAAGTAACTCATTCTTTACCATTGTCACATGACAAAAGCTTCTCCTCATTGTGATGACAGAATTGCAATCAGATCCGTAGAATCTCCTCTACCACATTACTTTTGTCAACCAGATATTAGGATTTATATAATTTGGTGCAGTTACATGTCCTAACCAATATTTACAAACTTGTGCATCTGAAATTTACAAGTGACCATACTGAAGACACATGAAGAAATGGGTACTCAGCTCTTCTGAACATCAGATAGCAACTTAGAAATCAAACTTCATCCATCAGACAAATTGAGCTCTAGCTCACAAAAGGTTATGTGGAACAGGCAGGCAATGGAGTTTTATAACATGCTGCAGGGGGGAGGGGGAGCACTCAAAGAGAAAGGTTGAGAATCCCTGTCTACATTAGCTAATTACAGTGATGTAACTACTTCATTCCAGGGTGTGAAAAATCCACAGCCTTGAACAACATTACACCAACCTAAGCCCTGGCGTAGGCAGCACTATGTTGAAGGGAGGGTTTCTCCCATCAACATAGCTACTGCCTCTCAGAGCGATGGAGTAGCTACACCAGCAGGAGGAGCTCCCACCAAGCCATATTCTGATTTCCCCTTGGACAACCCCCCAAATACCCATAATAAATTGTCTGTCATCTGCTGTACCACTGTTGTTCCCCAGCCTGTAGCTCCCTCTACTCATACTCATTTGTAATGTTGGGGGGTTTCTAAGCTTATGGAATCAATTTAAATAAGTAAATCTGCTCTCCTCACACCCACTAGGTCAGTCAAAGGCTCCAGTACTCACCAAGACACAGACTCAAACACATTTGGAGTGTATAAGTCTAGCCATTTCAAAGTTGGCTGTGAGCCAAAACAAACAAGATAAAAGTGGTGAGATCACTGTAGAAATCAATCCATTGTAACTCCCAAATGCTTTGACTAATCAGTCTTAAACTTTGCAGAATAATTGCTATCCCAGCATAAGATCACATGTGAAATTGCAGGCAGGCAGGAGCAGATTACAGATAGGCCAGTAAAAACTGAGTTTATAACAGAAGATTAGCTTCAACCTTAATGAAGAGTTTAGTGTCTCTGAAATATGGAGGCAGATAACTACAATATAACAACATAAAGGGGATATTTTTAGGGACTCACATTTAAAAAAAGAGGTCATAAGAGCCTTCTGAATCAGGCATAGTAGTTGAATGAAGTGGACAGAAGCAACATAAAGCTTCCTATTCTTGATTATCTCTCCATGGAGGCAATGACAAGTATATTTCTTCCACCTTTGACTATCCTGAAAATGACATCCTTTCCGCTAAGATGAAGACCTTCTTAGACTGATGCGTGCTTTTATCTCCTTCCTCAGACTATAGCAACAAAGGTTTGCAGGAACATATCATGGGGCTGTTTCAGCTTTACATACTTCATTGACTTTCCCATTCATTTCCAAACACGACTAAGTCCTGTTCCAAAAATTCAAAGCTCTTAATTCCCTTGGAGTCTAGTTACTTTGGAAACGACCTGATTCTATGAGATCCTGTTGTGCCTACACTGCAATAGAATACCTGCAGTTGGCCCATGACAGCTGTCTTGCGCTCACATAGTTTTTTGGCTGTGTAACTATAAAATTGCTGTGCATACCTACATGGATCCGAGGGGTCCAAGAGCTTGGGCTCCAGCCTGAGCCCAAATGATTATACTGCAATATTATAGTACTGGAACCTATGCTCTGTGAGCCCAAGTCAGCTGATACGGGTCACGATTGTAGACATATCCTTCAAGAGAGCCAAACCCCAGAGTGATGAGCCAGATAGAAACTACATGCATGGAACAGAATTTTCTCAGCAGCCTAATCTAAGCCATGGAACTCCTTGCCAGAAAAGATCTGAACTGGAACAATGAAGCATGACAGTGTTCAAATCAAAATGTAAGCATGCCATCAGATAAATCCTTCCCCATTAGAAGGGGAAGGATTTATCCCCTTTCATTTAAAAAAAGTCCTTGAACACAACACACATATAAACATTAGCACTTGGAAGAAGACAAAAGAGAAAAAATCCACTATTTACAGTATTATGCTTTTTTCATAACTTGTTTGTGTTGCTTAGATACCAAGGTGATAAGTGCCTTAGAGAAAGATAGAAAAGTCACCTAATGGCTGACATGGGGAAAACTAAAAAGAAATCTATAACTTTCTATGCCTTCCGTGGACATGCATGATTCAGGCAATACAGCCATTTGTAGATGAAAGGAGCCCCATGTGATGAAAGTAGAAACCACCAAGTTGAGGATCAAGCACATATAAATCATATTTCAAAAACAAACAAACCTAAATAAAATCATTTCTAAAGTTTTAAAAACTATAAAAATTTTAGATATATAAATAACTTGCAAATTCAAGGATTGAGGAGTATGTATACCTTTAGTCAAATACGTTTAAATATGCACACAGAAGATCAATGTATTCAAGGGTTTTAGTACTGCTTTCATAAATTAAATATTGAAAGTGGTCTTCTTGTTTTTCATTTAAAAATAAAATATACTACGTGTATCACAGACAAATAATATGCAATTTTGGACGATGCTTTCTTTAGGCGCACACAATTAATAAAGACTTCTAGTTTACAAATATTCAGAGTTATTTTATATATATTGACATACTGTCATTTGTAATATTCTGTCTGTTTATGGGATACATACAATATTGTGTATATATGCTATACGTTTATATTGTACATGCATATTTTATACACACAATATTACAAATGAAAGTACACCACGAGCATTAGTTTTACCGAAGTTGACAACAGAATATCTTTTAAGTGAACATACCATCTGTTTCTACTGCCTTCTCATCTTAATATTGACATCTCACTATTCTCACATATATACTTACATGCATGGATGCACATTGTATACTAATAACAGACAGTGAAAGCAGATGCTTTAACTTCAATTGCACATATAAAATATAACAGATTGCATTTATTCTGAGATTATATTGTCTGAATAACCATCATAGTATTACACTGATTTTTAAGTAGACAAATCTAAACAATAATCCATCTCTTTTATGATACCTAAGGTGACAGATGATAAATTAAGAGACGTTATCAAAGATGACAACATAATGAAGAGACAGCAGAACAACTCTTTCAGCCTTCCATTAAACAATAGTTCAAAAATATGCAGAAGATGATAAATGTTTTCTATAGTGAAATCACAAAACTGACTGAAACAGTGTTGGCTTGATTCCTTTTGAACACCAAAATACGTCTGCCTCTTCCTGCCTGGGCAAAATAAGTGCTTCTGTTCTACAGGCAGGCAAATCTAGAGAGTACACAAGCCACTAGCCAACAGAGGATCTATCTGTGAGGGAGCCCCATATGTGCCATTGTGCAGAACGCATTTGGATACATGGCAGCTTAAATTCCAAATGGATGTACTGCTATTCAGACCCAATGACCATTTCTTCTATGTAAGGCGAGGTGGGCAATAATTTTTGACCAGGGGTCACTTACAAAATTTTTAAAGTGGCCCCAGAGCTGCCCCAAAAGGGGTGGGGCCAGAACACTTCCCTGTTTCCCCACCCACAGACCCTGATTGGTTCCCTCTAGGTGCCTGTGCCCCTGAGGTAGGAGGAGATTTGGAGCACTCTCCTGAGCCCAAGTCAATCAGGGCCTGGGGGAGGGGAAGCATGTGAAGTCTCTCGCTCCCCACCCCACCAGGGAGCACCTCACTTAGAGTCAACTGCCAGCTGAGCAGCAGCTGGGAGTGAACTTTAAGTGCCGAGCCCCTTGCAATGTGGGAAGAGACTCTGAGCGCTCCCCAAGCATTGACTGTCCTGGAGGCAGAGGGAGTGCACAAAGTCTCCCCCCACCTTGCCCCCATCCTTCAAGGAGCATGTGGCACTGAGAAGCGCTGCGCCCCTCGCAGGGAGGAAGGAGACTTTTCCTGCTTGTCTCCTTCCCCCGGGCTCTGATTGAGCTGGGGGCGAGGGAGCACACAAAGTCTCTTGCTCCCTGCCCTCCGGCATGCAGCGTTTAGACTCTTAGCACCACGCACTCCCCCATCCCTAGGCCCTGATTGGCCTGGGGAAGGGGGAGCAGCAGGGCCTCCACAGGCTGGATCAACCCACTTGGTGGGCCAGATGCGGCCTGCAGAGGACCTTTTGCCCATCTCTGAGGTAAGAGCTCAGAGGACCAACATCATAGGTACTACTGCAGCCCCAATGTTAGAGAAGTAATAACAAGCATCTTCTAAACCACATTACAGCATAAGGATCTTTATTGGGATGTAAAAAAAGTAGTCAGGTACTGAGGTCCCTCGCTGCACCTCTGTCTTTTAAATATAGCAACAGCCTGGCAGCTCTTACTACATTTAAAGGGCAGAACTGCAATAGGGTTAGCTCCCAGGGCCAGCGCGAGGTGGGACTGCTTAGTCCAGGCTCACGGTGCCCGTGGGTTACCCCTCTGGGGCTCTACAGTTTAAATATAGTAGGAGCCAGGCATGAAGACCCACAGCAATGGCAGCAAGTGCCCCTCCTTATCAACTAAGGAGGAAATTCCATCAACTACTCAATTAGCTGATTAATCAAAATTTAAGTTCCCTAGATATTTACTCTCCTCCTCAGATATATCCTAGTGCACATGCTGTTCAGTGTTGGCACCAAAGAAAACATTTAGGCCATAGTGGCTAATTCTACAGTCCTGATTCTGAACTTTCACTGAGAGGAATTTTTGAAACTTTAACAGCATGTACAACCTAAAAACCCTCATGCAGCACCAATGAGGCCAGCCACTCTCACCTACCAGTCCACTTTTGAATCAAACACTTTCATGCTTCCTCCCATGCTGTCCCTGTAAAAAAAGTCACTTAGTTACTTCACAGATTTTGACATCATGCCCTCTCCTTAACCCTCTGCCCTGATGACTAGTATTGACATCTTGTAATAGACAGGCAGGTGGAAGCAAAGACTAAATAAATATACAAAACTGTCCCCCTGACTCCTCCCACATAGCTGGAGCTGGGGGGGAAAAAAAATCGGCTTTTAAGCTGGCTCCCCCCAGGATGCCTCCTTTCCTCCCCCTTTCTGATAGAGGCAACAAGGGGGAGGAGCAACTAATCAACTAGTGTGTCCACTATCCGCTAAGTTTTTGCTTATCAGATCGTTGACTAGTCGCTTATATCCCTAGTTTCTAGATAAAATGACACTTATGTGAAGAAAGCCAAGCAATACTATTTAAAAAAATATTTGTGAGTTTTAATATATTGATTACAATAGGAATTTTGCCTGAGGGCCATACCACTCTCTCATTTAATTAGTTTTTCAGTTACTGGCTAATTGCTGACCATTTCTTTTCTATTTTTTTAAACTTGTTCCCCAGAGACAGTACATTTTCTAAACAGACTCTTCATTACATGAATATCTGAAAAAAACAACGATTTTGTAATGCTTTCTTAATCTGTTTACATGCATTAAAATGCCCATTTTTATATAGTTTACTGTTCGAAAGGACTATTTTCCAGTGATTTTATTAAATGATATTAATGAATGAAATTCTACAATACTACCTCCTCCTCCTCCCAAAAAACGCTGATTCTGAAAATAGAAAAAAAGCCACCCTAACAATCTAATCGCTATCACGGTTGGCAGTAAACTTCATGGACAGTGATCTGCCCAGAGCTTTGCTTCCCACAGAAACTGTCAATTGACTTTATAGACATAAATTGGAGACTTGCAGCTACATTGCTGTATCCACATTTTGACAGCAGGAAAAAATCTTTAATCTCTTTCCACTCCCTATACGTTAGGACAAATCATTACCTAAGTGTGAAAGCTACCTATTCAGAGCAGATTTTAACACACAACCTATACTGAATTAAGCAACATCTTTTCAAAAAGTATTTTAGTAATTTAACAGCCTAATTTTTTTAGCTTTGTTTCTAGAAACATAAACCAATTAACCAATAGCACTGTGTTGCGCCATTATTCCCCAGGCTCTTCATTTATTCCTTGCTCTTCTTACTTAAGTAACCACAGTATAGTAACAATACGTTTTGCTGTGAAAAACCATAAATGATGCCTAAATCCTTTTCACCAAAAACTGTTTAAATTTTCAACTGCCAGGGAATAACTACTTAGCAAAATTTAAGGTGGACCAACCTGCCAGGTGGACCAGCTTCCAGATGGATTTGTATTTTGTTCTTGGAAAAGCTTAACTTTTTTTTCCTTACTATATCAGAAATGGCTAGATATAGGAACATTCCCTTTGAGCCTCCTCAATGCAATAGTTGTAGTTTTGAAACTTGTAACTGAAAGCTACATGAGAGATTGAGATTGGCTACAAAAGAGAAGAATTAATGTTGCACCTGGAACCTTCATGAGCATTTACATGCTTTCTGGTACCTATATTTTCTTGTTGCTACAATTTAAAATACAATCTTCTGATTTCCTGACATTTCAGACTGTTTTAAGTTACTGGAAAGTTATAAACATGATCTAAAACATAGTGAGCATTTAAACATCTTTCCCAGGTCCCCTCTACTAACTGGGGGGGTGGGGAGGGGAAAGACTGGAAGGTTGTGCACATTTGGGGGGGAATAAAAAGCAACGTGCAAATAGGAAACAATTATAAGGAGCTTAAAAACCAAGAACCCCACATTAAAATATCTCTATCTGATGCTGTAAATATTCACAAACATTAAAAGGCTTAGGGTTCAACTAAGCCTGATACTTGGGTACTTAATTCAACCACCAGGTCTTACAGAACAAAGCAGCATTCCAAAGACTCCCCGCAACCTATAGCTGTCTTCCCGGGAGATGAGGGATGTAGAGGCCTTCTACTCACATACAGTAAGTATGTCAGAGGACACGAGGTCCTTCCCAGCTTCTCCAGCTTCATTAGGGTACGACTGCATGAGATCAACCCTTCAACAACTAAGGAGGGCACCTTTCTTCCTCTCAATCCTCCTTGTTCTCTCTTACAAATTATCTCCTCTCTTCCTCCCTGGGAGTGCCTTGGGCGTGGGGTGACCATGCCTCTCATGTGGGCCAGAACAATTCATTTTTCCAGCCCTGTTCCAGCTATCCGGATTTTTTTTTTGGAAGGGGGGGGGTATTGATCATCAGACAGCAAGAAGAAATGGGGCAACTGCCCACTTTTATCAAGAAAGCAGGGTGCAGAAGAGGAAGGTGTAGGGGAGGGAGGAAGCTGCAATGGGGGAGGCAGAGCTGAGGTGGGGGCAGGCAGCACTCAATGAATAACAATGTCTACTCCAGCCTCGTGTGGGGGCCAAGCAGGGCTCAGGCCAGCAGCGACCCCAGCCCTGCAGGCAGGGTTTGAGCGAGCAGCGAACAGCAGCCACCCCAAAGCCAACCATGTGCCGGGGCGGGCAGGCAGGGCTCAGCAGAGCTGCAACCCCAGCCCTCGGGGGAGGGAATCGAGGCAGCCCCACGCGGTGTCCTGCTTCCCCGTGAGAAATATGGTCACCCCACGGCCCCCTGGTGGGGGGATAACGCCTCCCTCGCGGTCTCACCTCAGGCCCCGCACTGCCACATGGTGACCAGTTAAAGATGCGGCAGCTGCGCCTAAAGAGCCGAGGCAGCCGCCTGCTTCTCCCCGCTCCTTCTCATTCTGCCACGCCCCTGCGCGCCAGTGGCCGGAGAAGCCAGAAGCAGCAGAGAGAGGAAGATGTTGGCATCCTGCCTTCTCCACAACAGCGCAGTCTAGTGGGGGGAAGCCAGCACCACTTTAACCAACACGTGGAAGTCACAGCTGTTGGGACAACAGGACTCAGTAGCTCGGGCAGGATTGTAACATTTGGCACATTCCAGCCAGCAGACACTCTCTGGGTGCTGTTCTAGGCTCCCTGATAACTATTAAATAAAATCTCAGTTTGCAGATAAGACTCTGGGGCTGCATGCATATATATATATATATATATATGCTCTGACTCATGTTGCTGTTGCACCTTTTTTTTTGACAAACTTTCTACTAGATACATCTGAGCTCCACTACAGTGAATATAAAAATACTGTAAAAATAGTGTGAGACCTATGACCTATCAGTACATTATTCCAAAGCCATTGAAAAAGGTTTCAGTTTTTATTCAAAAAGTCCAAAGGCTTACTGGTGGCTGACTAGCACTGTCCAGTGAACTTTATGTCTTTAGGAGAGAAAACGGGCTAGTGAAGTCAATGTCACATGATCTCCTGGAACTTTAAATACCCAGAAGTTAGAGTGCAGAAGGCAAAGGACATAATTGGTATTAACACAGGCAAGATTTGACAATTTCTCACTACAAGCTATAAAGGAAGGGCAGTTTGGATCACAAGGTAGAAGATATTAAGATAATGGTAAAGATAAGGATAATCACACTGAATGCTTCAGAGTCTTAACCACTCTCCACCCCTTTGTACAAATGTTCTATTTTAAGAGAACGATGCCCAGCTGTACAAGACAATGATAGAGGGAGGATAGTGATAATTCAATTGTATTTTTTATTTCTTAATTGTGTGCACTATCCTACAATATCAGCATAAATGAACTAGCCTAGCAATTCTTCAAACAAAACAGACTTACATGTACAGGCATGGGTTTCTGTGACACAATTATTTATACTATTGAATTTGGACAACCTTAAGTATCCTGCACAAAAACAATGAAAAATTCACTGGAAAAATATCATTTTGAAATACCACTACCATAAGGCATTTAACATCAAAATATTTAAAACAGAACTCAGCAACAAAACTTGTACCTGTGAAAATATATAGTTTGTGTAGGTAAAATTCTATATTCATAAATTTGTTCTTAACAAAAGTGATATTTTCTTCAACAAACTTCATATTGAAACTATTTCAAAATCAACATACTGCAGTATCTGAAAAGACCAATCATATGCAAAACAAAGAGGTGGACCAAAAAAAGTTTGTGTGAATCAATACTCCATTTTTTTCCATCCAAGTGTGGCATACATTTTGTTACATGCACCAAGCCATATGTGACTGTGCACCACCAGTAGAAACTGGTAATTGACTAGGCAACACTGGAATCTTTCATCTTACAGAGAACACTGGTTTGAATGTATTAATAAATATATAATATTCAAAAAGTAAGCTATGGAGGAATCCATTATAATAAAGATAAAATTTCAGTAAATGACTTACGGTGCATACACTCACCACTGCAGTGCCCCCTTGGGTCAGGGCAGAATGGTGCAGGATCCTTTGTCTCTAGCACCCCCTACAGGGCATCTGCCTTTCAGTGCAATTCAGTTCTCTATCTGAGGTGTCTAGATCATATTAGGGATGTTAAATTTTGAGTAATTGACTAATCGAATAGTCAATGCATTTTGCATTGACTATTTTTATAGTCAATATGGTGCCTCTGTCTTGGAAGTGTAGCAACAGCCCTTCAAAGGCAAAAGTGCCAGACTGAGCCCAGGATCAGCTGGGGTCTCCCCTGCTGACCCTAGGCTCCATGAGGCACTGCCGCTTTGAAACACCCCGTGGAGCCTGGGGACACCCCAGCTGGCCCTGGGCTGCACACAGTGCTTCAAAGCGGCAGCATGACGTGGAACCTGGGGTCTGGTCCCAGGATCCATGGGTGCTGCTGCTTTGAAGTACCCCCTTCTCTTCTCCCCCCTTGCTGCCTCTTTCTGATAGAGGCAGCAAGGGGGGAAAGCAACTAGTCGCCTAGTTGTTCACATCCCTACTTCATATCCCTTTAGCACAAAGTAAGGTCCAAGTAAGGCACTAAATAAGGTCTAAAGTATCTTATCAAATCAACCTCCCTCTCCTTTCTCAGTTACTCCAGTCTTGAACAGTCTTCCCTCTAATTTTTTATGTACATCAATATGGAGGTGATGTGCAACACATCATATTAATATTGGTGCAGATAACAAAATGAATGTGGCAGGAGTGGGGTTAAGGGTTCATAGTATGGGGGGAATCTGAGGCTAAGGGCTGAAGCCTGGGGCGCAAGGCTGTGCGGGCTCTGGCTGGGGGATGCAGTCTTTGGGGTGGGACAGTGGATGAGGAACGAAGGGGTGAGACAAAAGGTTGAGTGCCAGGGCTCCAGCGAGGAGTGCAGGCTCTACATGGGGGATGAAGGGCTCAGGGCTGGAGCAGGTTGAGGTGCAAAAGGCTGGGGCTGCAGCTAGTGGGGTGGGGCTGGGTTCTGAAAAGGTTTGAGATGAAGGCGGTTGCTCTCGGGCTACTGTGAGGACAGAGGACTTCACCCAGCTTTCTCTCCTCGCAATAGCACTTGGGTGTAGGGGAACATCATGGAGCCAAATGGGGGCCATGGCCAGATTGGGGACAGAGATGAGGCCAAATGAGGGCCAGGGTTGGGCCACAGCAGCCGTGTGAGGGAGACAGGGTGGAGCACTACAGCGAGGCTGCTGTGGCCAGAGAGGGCCCAGGCCATTAAGGCCTGCTTCAGGATCATGGTCAGGGCCAGGCTGCTGTAGCTGGATGGGGCCAGACCCAGATTGAGGCCAACACAGCTGGTTGGAGGGCAGGCTAGTTGGAGCTGGGGGTCGGGCAGCCACAGGTTTCCAGCCTGCACAGCTTCATTAAGACCCCTCCCACACTTGAATTCCCATCCATTGGCTGCACCCCACCATCATACCCCAGCCGTGAGACTCTTCCTGCATCTAAACTCCCATCTGGAGCCCTGCCCCAGCCCTGAGGCTGCTCCTGCACTCCAAATGTTTCAGGTCTAGCACCGAGTCCCTGGGCGGAGAAGTAACTGATTAAAGTACACTTGCAATAGATGTAACCAATAGATCATAACCATTTCTAACCAGCAACGGCATTTCACTCCACCACAACGGGAGTTTAGTGATTTGTTTTCAGTGCAGCTAGATTATCAATCTGAAATGTACTTGTCATGTTTGGAAACTATGATGAAGTATTTTGATCCTGGGTTTAGATTAATACTGGGAGAAAAATACTTTTCTTTCCCTCAAGGTATGTCCACACTGTTCACCACTGGCAGTGACAGCGAAGAGCAGACTCTTTCCACATTGTGGCTCAGCAATGGAAGCCAGTAGGGGAAGGGGAAAGGCTTCACCAGCAGAAAGGTGCCAGAGTTGTTTTCTGGGGCAGGGAAAGGCTAGAGCAGCCCCCTAGCACAGGAAAAGACCTCTATAAGAGGGAAATGTCAGAGCTTTTCTACTATTGTTAGAGCCTTTCTTTGCAGTGGGAAAAGGCTCCAACAGCAGGACCCTACTTAGCCAAAAATAGCAGCATAGATGGTGGTGTGGACAGCACTGCTTGGGTACATAAAGAATTGTTTAGGCTGCTCTGAGGTGCAGGTGTATCTTTATTTGCCAAATTAGTACTTCACCCTCCACACTGCTATTTACCCATGCTAGGAAGACAAGGAGCATATATACTCTACAAGCCACTGTGAGAAATATGCAGTTTAGAGATATCCTTAAGTGGCACAGGTAAAAATGTAAATTCTTACAAGCCTATACACTTCTTTTGCAATTGATATTATTTTAAAGATTTAAAACTCAACTTTCACAATGTTAACCAGTAAGCAAAGCCAGTATAAGTAATTTACTCAAAATTAGTTGTCAAAGAAAAAAAAAGACTTACTAATTTAAAGATAAAGGCTTTGCATCTTTTTTACCCTAGCAGTATTCTATTTTAATATCAAGACCACTGTGATGCAAGAGTGCAATGGGCTTTTGCATTTGGGATTATAAATGAATACTGATTTGATTCATTAAAAGGGTGACAGGGATTTTGGAGCATTAAATTCTTGCCGAAACTTGGTTCTTATGTGGATACAAAATGTACCTGAACAAATCAGTTTTGACAAGGGCCATCTAATGTTAGCTCAAATTTGCATTAGGTCACTTCACGCTGAAAATAATACTTGAACAAAATTAATCCAGCTGCAATATCAGCTTACTTTTTTTCAATAAACTTCTTGAACCTCTAAAGCACTTTCTTCCCAATTGCATAAAGGCTCCTAGAATTTAACATCCTCACAGCTTTAAAACAAAAAATAAGAACTGTACTATATTGCAGTGCAAAAATGAAACCTTGTTTACAGACAGGTTATCTGTGAAGTTATAAATATTATTCAGACATTTAAATCTGGGCAGGTGCTATTATCATATGTTAGAGGAGTCAGAAGGTTTTCCCATGAGCATTGAAATTGTGTAAAGGCTGAGCCAACTTAATTGGGATAATATCCGGCTGTGCTTGCCCGGTCCTGGCCCCATCCCCCCAATACAGCTACAGCCCTATCCAGCTGCTTGGCTCCACTGTCTGCTTCTGGAAATACTGGCCTGTGTCACATTGACGAGCCAGCTAGTTCCACTGATGCAGCTTTCCTGAATTTGACACCTTCTGTAATTTTGGGTAAGTCTAGACTAGAGTCAAATTGATTTTAGTATGTTAGTATGTTTAAATGAAAATCACAATGGAGATAAAGACATGCCAAGTACAAGTTGGCTTAACAGAGCCAAAGCTTAGGCTCACCTCTGGGGTATATCTACACTACAGAGTTTTGTCGGAAAAACGGCCATTTTTCCAACAAAGCCTGTTATATGCACACTGGAATTACATTCTTCTGAAAGTAAATCGAAAGAACGGAGGGGTTTTTCTGGCGTTGGTAATCATCTTTCTACAAGGAAGAAACCTTTTTCCAAAAGAGCTCTGGCCCTGATATGTTCGGGTCAGAGAAAGCAGCTCATGCTCAGGGGCAGGACCCCACACCTGCCTCTACTACCAGGAGCTGCACCAAATCCTGGGGGATGGGGAAAAGTCTTCCCCACCCATCGTCATCGACTCCAGCCTTGAGACCCCCCCTTGTTGCCCAGCCAGAGGTCATTGCAGAGGAGGAGTAAGAGGACCAGGGCCAGCCAGAGGAGAAAGAGATGGAGATCGTCACCCTGTCCCTGATGCTGCTGCTAGTAAGCCAGGATGTCTCGCAGGCCTCGCCGGATGCTGGGGAGGAATCTTCAGATGAGTGGTCTCATGAGTGGTCTCAGTTTGTAACACACACAGGGTGGGGGAGGCGGGTGCACAGGGGGTGGGGTGCAAGTGTCACTCGGGCTGCTTGGGCTGGACATCGTGCTGTGGTCCACGCACATGCAACCATGTGCAGCGTTAGTGTGTGGCACACAGATGCAGCAGACAGCCGCTGAGCACAGGTGGGATCCTGCTGCCATGCTCAGGGAAGGCCACACACGTCCTGCCAGAGGATGAAGGCTAGCCAAAAGGGCACAGGCATGACTCCAGACGCCCCGAGGAGTGCCACACACAGCACATGGGTATGCCTACACATGTGAGGCACCACCCTCTCCCACAGGCAGCGCTGCGAGTCGGTGTGTGTGCCAACCCCAGGGAGGGCCAGGCTGCTCCAGGCTCCTCTGCCTCCCATGGGGGATTCCTCTGTGGCTGGACATTTCCCTTGCCTGCTTGTCCATGGGCCAGGGGAGGTTGGGAAGTAGACAGTATGGTCCCTTGGGCAACTCAGGGCCCCTGTGAGGCATGACCCACTGTGCAGGCCACAAATAGCCTTGCTCCTGAGATATCCCCCTCCTCTGGACTGTTGGTCGCTGCTCACAGAGGAGGGCATGCTCACAAAGGAGGCCTCCCCCTTACTCTCCACAATGTTGTGGAAAACACAACATGCTGTGACCACCTCGGGGAAGTTGTACTCCCCAACGTTGAGGCAGGTCAGCAGGCACCTAAACTGTGCCTGCAGGTGCCCAAAAGTGCACTCAAATTGGATTTTGGCCTGGCTGAGGTGGGCATTAAACTGGTCCCTTCTGGGGTTCAGGTGGCCTGTGTACAGCTTCATTAGCCACAGCATCAGAGGTAAGCCGTGTCCCCCATGATGACAATGGCATCTGTACATCCCCAGCCGCAAAGTTACAGAAAGGGAAAAATGTGCCCGCCTCCAGCTTCCCTTACAGGCTAGACTTCCTGAAGACATGGGCATCGTGTGCCCTGCCCGACCATCCAACAAAAATGTCCATGAAGTGTCCACAGTAGTCAGGCAGGGCCTGTAGCACTATCGAGACGTAGCCTGTGTGACTGATGTATTGGGCTGGTCAATGCTCCAGTGCATGGATAGGTATGTGGGTCCCATCAATCTCTCCACCACAGTTCGGGAACCCCAGGGCAACAAATCTGGCCATGATCGGGTCCAGGTCTCCAAGGCAGATGACCCTCCACAGTAGGACGGAGTTGATGGCCTTCACCACCTATAGAAGGAGACAAACACATACACAAAACAGAGAATGAGAGGGAGTGCCTGAGCCCGTGGGAGGTACCTGTCCCCCTCCCACCCTCACCCTCCCTTCAAGTACCACAGGAGCTACCTGCATGAGCTACCCCCCACCCTCCACAGCAGCAGGGCTGTGAGAGAACGGGGCAGCACAACCCCCTGCGGATGAGGCTTTTCCCGACCCTCACTCCACCCCCCACACCCTCCAACTGCCCTTTCCTGAGGGTCCCCCTTTAACAGGACTCCTCCCTCCCCTTCCCTGTGCAGAGACTGCAGTCCGAGACTGCCTTACCTCTATGAGGAGGGCTCCAACAGCGGACTTCCCCGTGCCAAACTGGTTGCCCACTGACTGGTAACAGTTGGGGGTGGCGACCTTCCGGAGGCCCATTGCAACCCGCTTCTCCAAGGGGATGATGGGCCGCAGGTGTGAGCTGCATCTCCACAGGGCAGGGGCGAGCCAGGCACCTAGCTCCAAAAAGGTGGCTTTCTGTATGCGGAAGTTTTGGAGCCACTGCTGGTCGTCCCACTGCTCCATGACCAGCCGGTCCCGCTGGTCTGAACTGGTGTCCAGCCTCCAGAAACACTTTCCACTGTGGGGTGCAGTTACCAGAGTGTAACTCCCGCACCCAGGGAGAGGATTCCCAGAATGAGCTCAGGATCAAGCTCGTGCAGAACCAGGAAGGCATCTGGCAGAAAGTGCTGGAAAAACTGCAGCATGGCCGTGTGGGGCCATCACATGCCTGGGGCAGCTCCGGCTCCATGGCACAAAGGAAAAAGCTGTGGCATCCACAAAAGCACGGCAACCATAGCAGGCACTGTGAGAGCTTTGCTGTCCCTTGAAGAGGTAGCAAGCATGCAGCAGAAGCAAAGAAACAGCTGTCGAGGGAGGTCCCTTTAAGTGCATATCCCAGCAAGGCTCCGGCACCAGCCCTCGGAAGCAACTGGTGACCTAAAGCCCTGGCTGAAGAGGTTCCAGGTGGCCTTTTATGCAAGAGAGTGTCCAATCAGTCTGGATGCTCTCTTTCAGACTGGATGCTCTCTTTCAAAAAAGCAGATCGCTTTTTCAATGTGCTTTTGTGTGTGGACACACTCTTTTGGAAGACCTTTTTTTGGAAGATCTCTTCCAAAAAAAGCTTGCGAAAGAAGTCTGTAGTCTAGATGTAGCCATAGGTAGAAAACTGCCCACACATTTAGTTACACATGCTCGTTTCTAGGGTTCAACAAACCCAGGTAAAACTTAAATTTGTTGTGTGTCGATTAGTGGATAAAGAACATCTTCTTCAATCCTATTCTAGACAAACTCTCATGGAAGGAGGAGACTGGCACTAAAACTGGGCACTTTAACCCTTATTCTTACCCTACTAGGTGATCTCTTAAACATACAGGCTACGTCTACATTGCACTCTCTTGCACAAGAACATATGCAAATGAGGCGAGGCATTGAATATCCCCATGCCTCATTTGCATACTTAGAACAGCTATTTTTGTGCAAAAATCCCCTCTTGTGCAAGAACCGTTCTGCTGCTTATTTTCAGGCAGAATGGCTCTTGTGCAAGAGGGGGTTTTTGCACAAGAAACAGCAGTGTTAACTGCTCGTTCTTGTGCAAAATGGTGGCTCATTAAGTATTCAAATGAGACAGCAATATTCATTGCCGTTCCTCATTTGCATATGTTCTTGCGCAAGACTGGCCAGTGTAGTTGTAGCCACAGAGTGAATGGCATTCACCCCTTGCCCCCCAAAAAAGAAAAAGAAACTATAATTGTTTAAAATCTAATTACTGTAAATTGAATTTTCTGATAACTATTTGCTAGCCGTCAAGATGAAACATCTGCACGATGCCTTGGTATACTACAGTCTAGAGTCATTTCTGCATAGAAAGAACTATCTTCATTCACTGACATATGGATGGGGAAGTATGAAATTTCTGGATCTTCATGCAAAATGACAGTTTTTCTTGAGTATGCATAATGACTATATATATTACAATATTATGCCTTCTATATTTCATCTCTTAACACCTCATATCCCGTAATTCACCAGTATGTCTTCTGTAAAGTAGTAGAAAATAATTTTAATATAGGATTGTGCTTCACTAAACAAGCCAATTGATCCAGCTTTGAAATGTAAATAATAAATGTTTTCCTATTCCCCTTCAATCACACAGAAAAGGGGAAAAAAAAAACCAAAATGACAACACAGTAGCAGCCTATTATTTCCATGTTGGTTTTGCCATATAACTTTCAGTATATATATTTGTCTATAGGCACATATTGAGTATTCATTTGCTCTTTGAATATTCTTCTGCTAAGACAATGTCTTAGAAGTTTGACCACTCACCATTATCCCAAGTTACTCACCTCATTACTACATTTATTGCTTAAGTTCTGATTTTTTTGTACAGAAATCTGCAAATTTTCCATTCATAGTTATGGTTGAGCTTTTTCCCCTTCTCTCACATAGCCGTGATTGAAACAGTTTGATTGATTGCATGTCATGAATTAAAATAAATGTAATAAATAAATTTAAGAGCCAAATTTTAAAATAGCAGAGAAAGTAGAGAAATTCTCAGATACAATCCATTTCACTGTCAGCATATGATTTACACATAAGTGGGTTTCCTATGTGGTGAGTTCATACATGCATGTTTTATGTACGTACAAATGGGACATTTGTGCAGCTGCATGTAAGTGATTGCGGGCAGAAGATAGAAGGGAAGAGTTAAAAAAAAAAAAAACCAGAGAAAAGGGAATACAGAAGGAACCAGAAAATACAGGAAGAAAACAAAAAGGCAAAGTAAAGAGGCAAACAATTACTCTTTCTAGAACTATTGCCCCAGACAGAAGGTGTTATATGCAAAATGGAAGATTTACAGAGTGAGAAGTTGCAAGAGTGACAGAAAATAATCTGACCTAAAGGCATGAAAACCAAACATCAAAGTGAATATAGAAGCAGAGTGTTTACATTTCCTTTGGCATCAGTATGCTGAGAGAGATATCTTTCCCCAAAGATTTATAGAAGGGGAGTCTGAACCCCTTCAATTTAGGATTTTACCTTTAGTAAATGCACAGTTTTATGTGTCTTACTCCATGTCTCCTTCCCCACATTTAAATCTGAATTAGGGGCTAGGTATATTCCTTCCCTTACTTCCAAAGTATCAAACTCTCTCACTGGAAGTATGGTAAAATCTGAGGCTAGGTCTAGACTGGCATGATTTTCCGCAAATGCTTTTAACGGAAAGGTTTTTCTGTTAAAAGCATTTGTGGAAAAGAGCATCTAGATTGGCACGGACGCTTTTCCGCAAAAGCACTTTTTGCAGAAAAGCATCCGTGCCAATCTAGACACGGTTTTGTGCAAGAAAGCCCCGATCGCCATTTTCACCATCGGGGCTTTTTTGTGCAAAACAATACCGCGTTGTCTACACTGGCCCTCTTGCGCAAAAGCATTTCTGGAAAAGGGCTTTTGCCCAAATGGGAGCAGCATAGCATTTCCGCAAGAACACTGACAATCTTACATGAGATCGTCAGTGTTCTTGCAGAAATTCAAGCAGCCAGCGTAGACAGCTGGCAAGTTTTTCCGCAAAAACGATTGCTTTTGCGGAAAAACTTGCCAGTCTAGACGCAGCCTGAATGTTTAATGACTAAACTGGACACATGTTGGGTTAAATCTGAACCTATGGAATTAGGACACTCACTAGTACTAAATATTATTTTGGTACTTTCTAGACAAATGAATGAAACTTCAAATGTTGCAAGTAGTTCCACTGAAGCGAGCTTCACTCATAGTAGTAAAGTTCTGCTCCTCCACCAATATATGCAGGATTTGGGCCTAAATTTTGACTATACACAAAGTATTGAGGTTGCCAACCTTTTAATAGAAGAAAACAGAACGCCCTTGTCCCACCCCTTCCCTGAAGCCCTGCCCCTTCTGAGGCCCCACTCTCTCCATCTCCCTTTCCTCTGCTTCTCACTTCCCTTGACCCTCACTCATTTGCATTGGGCTGGAGCAGACAGCTGTGATACAGGAGGATACGAGGATTCCAACTGGGGGCAGAAATGAGGGATTCAGGCTGTGGGAGGGGATTGAGATGCAGACTTCAGCTGGAGTTATGGATGAGGGGTTTGAGGTGCAGAGGGCTAGAACTGAGCCATTTGGAGAGGAGAGCAAGCTCAGGGCTGGGGTAGGCCCAGGGAAGGAATTTGGATGCAGGAAGGGTCTCAAGGCTGGGATGGGAATTGGGGTGCAGGTTCTGGATGGGAATTAGGTTGCAGGAGGGAGTTCCAACCTCAGGCAGGAGGTTGCGATGCAGATGGGGAAGTTGTGCTCCAGCTAGGCCGTGCTTTCCTCAGGAAGCTCCCAGTTTGTGGCACACCAACACTGAATCCATCTTCCTTCCTGACTTAGCTCTGCATGGCCACCTGAAGCAGCCGGCATGTCAGATTCCTAGGCCAGCGGCAGCTAGGCGGCTGTTCATGGTGCATGCTGCCCATACTTGCAGGAGTCACCTTGGCAATTCCCATTGGCTATGGTTCCCAACCATTGGAAGCTGAGGAGCTGACGCTCAGTGAGGCAGTGAGGCGGCAGTGTATGGAGCTTCCCTGATTGCATCTGTGCCTAGAGATTACAAGGGCTTGCTGGCTGCTTCTGGGAACCATGTGGAGTAGGGCAGGCTGGTTACCTTCTTTTGCCCTGCTGCACCATCAACTGCATTTTTAATAGCGCAGTCAATGATGCTGAATAGAGCTGCAAGGGTCCCTTTTCAACCCCACATTCTGGCTGAAAATTCAACCACACATTCTGGCTGAAAACTTACAAAATATGTGATGACAAAGTGAAACCAGACAGAGACAGAAACATGTTAATCTGGTTGCTTTGGTTAATTATATACACCTCAGTGATTCTGCATTTCAAAAAATAATTTGGTTTATAAATTGGCATTGTTTTCTAAATCTATTTTTATAAGTACTGTAATAACAAAGTAGCACCATGTACACAACTCGCCTCCTTCACTGAAATGACTTCTCATCCCCAGTGCCTCTGCTGCAGAGCCAGGTCTGGTGAATTTTTAACTAGATATTTAAAACACAGAGGCATGTCTCCCTAGGTTAAAATTACATTAATTGATTTCAAAAATTGAGAATAGGTCTCATTTTTATGGCTTAATCAGCAAACATTCCAAATTCCTTTTCCTACTTTAAGTTTGTAAAATAACAAAATAAGACAGATGAAGTCTTTGTATCTTGAAAGCTTGTCTCTTACCAATAGAAGCTGGTTTCCTTATTATCTCATCCCGTGTCACTAAAACAGATACAATCTGAGATGCATGAATGGGTGTAGCTCACTAGTAATGCACTCATTTATGGTGATTTGAACAAGCAATCTACTTCTAATACTGCTCATGCTGGTGTGGCATCTTTCTAAGCTAACAAATGTAATCAAAATTCAGGTTTAAAACAGAAATTTGCATTATAAGGAATTGATTGGCATAAGTAAATATATTTCTTTCAAATATATGCAAATATTGTTGCAGCTAGTATACTATAATTTTTAAGATGGATTAGAAAAAACACACCATAACTTCAGATTTGTGTTACAAGAATTCTCATGTGCAATGAAGCTTATCTCCAATTTTAGAGCAATCATCTTACACATTAACATGTCACAGTAGAATACAGTTATTCAATTTACAAGACAAAAATACTCCTTTATTATACTTGAGGGGAAAAAGTCACCTGATTTTCCTATTTCAGGACTACCAAGTGCAGTAAATTTAGGGTCAGTAACATGGAGTCAGCAGGCCTGAATAGAGGCCTGTAACATGAAAACAGCAACAGGCCTGCAACCTAATGAGCAAGACTTTGGTTCAGTAACACAGGAGCCAAGAAAGAGGCCCTACTGATAACTGTGTAAGTTAGGTCGAGCGTGGAAGGACACAGGGAGGCACTGGGTACAAACTGTAAGCCAAAGGGGAGTAACAGAACATCTTAATAAGAAATGTCTTGGTACAAAAACTCCCCAAAACTAATGCGCATACCGACCTAGGTTCAGGACTGGGTCGAGATTGACAGCATGAAGGATAGTAAGTAAGCCCCCCTTCCATAAGGTGAGGGGTGGTATCTAGGCAACAGAGGGTGACAACCTGGTACGTAAAGAAATGATGTAAGTTGTTTGTACCTGTCTATAAAAGGACACCGCAAAGGGTGCTCTCTGGCCGACCTGGGGGGGCGGCGCACTAGACACCTGAACGGCAGGTGTTATTGCCTAAACTTACAGAATGCACAGTAGCTTAACTTTGACTAACTGCTGTTAATATCTGTTATATGGCAATAGGCGTGCCTGGTGTTGGTACCTTGTCAGCGCGGGCCATAGTGCCCAGTGGTGTAACATTGTACTCATCTCTGTTACCAACTGGTAGAGCTTCGCATTTGACAATAAATTTGTTCCATTGATTTCAAACCTTGCCTGCATCTGTCGTTTCCGGGGCCTCTCAGAGATCTCTTATGTTAACCCAAGTGCACGGGGTCTAACACTCTAGATAAAGCGAGAAACGATTGTTACGCACACAGCCGAAAGTTTATCATCACCAACGGAGTAAAGGTCCTGTCAGGACCGCGCCAGGACAATCCTGACCAGACGACGCTGACACTGACAGTTCAGACCACCGAAGATACCGAGGTACAAGACACCGAGGTACGACACCAAGCAGCCCCTAACTTCTAGCTGTACTTGGTGTTAGAGAGAAGGTAGATAAGGTAGTATTTATTTGACAACCTTCTACAGGTTGGACCTCTCTGATTCAGCACCCTCAGGACCTGACTGATCCCAAATGAGGTAATTTGCCAGACCGGAGGAGGTCCCCAGACTACCTTCCCTGCTCACTGCTGGCCCCAGCCACACCCCCTGCCAGGTTGCTGCAGCCCCAAGCCCAGCCCCGCTACTACAGCTGCTGTGTATCTAGCCCTGACCCCATTATCACAGCTGCCACGTGCCTGGCCCTGCTACTGGGGCTGCTGTGGTCCTGCTGGCCCACGGATGTTGCTGGATAAAGGAGTTCTGGTTTTGGGAGGTCCAACCTGTACTGGTGTGAAAGAGAAGCTTTTGAGCTGACACAGACCTCTTGTTAAAGTTTAGGAAAATGCTGCAGCTGAATACAGGAAGGAACATTGTTTAACATAAGCAGTTAACAAGGACTGTTACAAAGTATTGTTAAAATATTAAACCTTTAATCTTTTGTTTTCTGTAATAAAAGAACTTAATGCAAAGTACCTAACTTTAAACTTTGAAAATATTACCTTGCTCCTACAATAAAGTGTTAATGACTTTCTTTGAAGCCTCTGGGAAAGCTTCTTTCTGAATAGGCGAAATTATTGTTTCACAGCTGAAAATTGTGCCCATCAATTCTATTTTCACCTTTGTTTAAAGGCTGTTTAAGAAGCACTGAGCCGGATTCACATTTACATGATTGCTTTGTACTGCTATAACATCATAAATTATTTTTACATACACTTTAAGACAGTTTATGTTGCCAAACCTATGCAGAGGAACCTTAGTGTAAATGAAAATCTGACCTATTATGTTTTAGCTTTTAATGTATGGCACCATTAAACTAAAGCGCTTAATAATAAACAGTATTGATACCAAGAACATCTACCTCAAAAAGTAAAAGGGTAAATTCTACATCTACTCAAATGTTTAAAAGCCAATAGTTAAAAAATTATTTCTGATATGAAGTTTCAGCATTGAAACAAAATTTGCAAATACAGATGAATTTTCTGTGATTTTGTTATACTAGAAAAAGAGAGGAATACACATGCCATCTAGTGAAATTCACCTGTCTCCAAACATGATATTTAAAAATGAATATAAATTAGGAAGTAAAACAAGAGAAAAATAAACAATGCTGAACAAGAAAGAAACTGATAGGGTACATACAGAGCTGACAGATAATGCACATTAAGTTTGATATAAACACTAGGACTGTCAAATAACATGCATTAATTCCTGTGATTAACGGCGTCCAGGATTAATGCGTTAATTTTTTTAAACACGTTTATTGCAGGTATTAATGCTGCACTGCCCCTTGCAAGTGCCGCTGCGGTGCATCAAAGGGGCAGCACAATGCAGAGCCCAGGATCAGCTGGGGAGTCCCCAGGGCTCCACTGCCCCTTTGAAATGCTCTGAAGCAGCGTTTCAAAGGAGCAGCCGCCACATAGCTGATCCCCGGCCCAGCTGTGCAGTGACTGCTCCTTTGAAATGCTGCCTCTGCACGTTTCAGAAGGGCAGTGGAGCCCGGGGTCAGCTGGGGAGTCCCCAGTTCCGCATGGCATTTCCCCAGAACCTGGGATCATCTGGGGAGTCTCCAGATGACCCTGGGCTCCATGGCTGCCCCTTTGAAACACCAGAGGCAGCACAGCCATGGAACCTGGGATCAGCTGGGGAATCCATCTGACCCCGGGCTCCGCCTCGCACTGCCCCCTTAGAAACGCTGCCCCAGAACTTCAAAGGTGCAACACTGCATGGAGCCCAGGGTCAGCTGGATACTGGGGAGGCGCACGCTATTAATCGCAATTACATTTTTTAATCGCTTGACAGCCCTAATAAACACACAACCAAAGATTGTTTGGGGATTGAATATCCTAGCATATTGTGTTAAACAGTGCCTAAGGAAATGCAAAAAGAGGGCTCCCAAATAATTTCAGACTTTTGATGGAGGCTCACTAGTAGTAAAGTACAAGGAAATGATACCATGTCCAAGACTAGATACAGCCAAAATTACAAATGAAGTTAAAAAATTTATTATGCTAATATTTCCACTTAAACAATAAAATGTTAAAAAGAAAGCTTAGAAGAGCTTATGAATCCACCAGAAAATTAGTAATTTCATTTTTGTTGATGTAGTTCTTCTTGTGGCCTATCAAAAAATGTGTGATGGAATAAAATGTGTGGTAGTTGTTGGGGAATCCCTCCTCAGAGGAATGGAGTCATCCATCTGCCATCCAGACCTGGAATCTGGAGAAGTGTGCTGCTAACCAGGAGCTCGAATTCAGAATGTGACCAAGAGTCTTCCAAATCTGATCAAACCTTTGGATCGCTACCCCTTCCTGCTTCTCCATGTGGGAACTAACAATACTGCCAAGAAATGACCTTGAGCAGGTCACTGCAGATTACGTAGCACTGGGAAGAAGGATCAACGAATTTGAAGCACAAGTGGTGTTCTCATCCATCCTCCCTGTTGAAGGGAAAGGACTGGGTAGGGATCATCGAATTGAGGAAGTAAATGCGTGGTTGTGCATGTGGTGTCGGAGAGAGGGCTTTGGTTTCTTCGACCACGGGACTCTGTTCCGGGCACAAGGATTGCTAGGAAGAGATGGGTTCCACCTAACCAAGAGAGGAAAGAGCATCTTCGCAGGTAGGCTTGCAAACCTAGTGAGGAGGACTTTAAACTAAGTTTGTTGGAGGATGGTAACCTAAACCCTGAGGTAAGTGAGAAAGTGGGATACCGGGAAGCCACACAAGGAGGAAGGAGCAATAAAGGAGGACCCCTGATTTGAATGGAGAAGGTAGGGCAATCAGCCGGTTATCTAAAGTATTTGTACACGGATGCAAGAAACCTGGGAAACAAACAGGAATAATTAGAAGCTCTGGCCCAGTTAAAGAACTATGATTTGATTGGAATAACGGAGACTTGGTGAGATGACTTACATGACTGAAGCACTGTCATGGAAGGGTATAAACTGTTCAAGAAGAACAGGCAGGGGAGAAAAGAAGGAGGAGTTGTCCTGTATGTAAGAGAGCAGTATAATTGCTCACAGCTCCAGTATATAGAGGGAGAAAAGCCTCTTGAGAGTCTATGGGTTAAGTTTAGAGGCGGAAGCAACAGGGATGACGTTGTGCTTGTTGTCTACTATAGACCACCGGATCAGGTGGATGAGGTAGACAAGGCTTTCTTCAGACAACTGAGGGTACGTCTAGACTACATGCCTCTGTCACCAGAGGCATGTAGATTAGGCTACCAGGCATAGGAAAATGAAGCGGCGATTTAAATAACTGCCGCTTCATTTCAATTTACATGGCTGCCGCGCCGAGCCGACAAACAGCTGATCAGGCATACCTGGGTGGTCGACAAATGCCTTTGATGTCGACACCCGCGCATCCAGACTACCGCGCTGAGACGACAAACAGCTGATCAGCTGTTTGTCGGCTCAGCGCAGCAGCCATGTAAATTTAAATGAAGCGGCGATTATTTAAATCGCCGCTTTATTTTCCTATGCCTGGTAGCCTAATCTACATGCCTCTGGCGACAGAGGCATGTAGTCTAGATGTACCCTGAGAGAAGTTTCCAGATCACAGGGTCTGGTTCTCATGGGGGATTATAATCACCCTGACATCTGTTAGGAGACAAATACAGCAATACACAGACAATCCAGGAAGTTTTTTTAGAATGTTGGGGATAACTTCCTGGTACAAGTGCTGAAGAAACCGACAAGGGGCCATGCACAGCTTGACCTGCTGCTCACAAACAGGGAGAAACTAGTAGGAGAAGTAGATGTGGGTGGCAACCTGGAAAGTAGTGATCATGAGATGGTAGATTTCAAGATCCTGACAAAAGGAAGAAGGGAGTAGCAAAATACACACCCTGTATTCCAGAAAAGCAGACTGACTCCCTCATAGAACTGATGGGCAGGATCCCCTAACATGAAGGGGGAAAGAGGTCCAGGAGAGCTGGCAGTATTTTAAAGAAGCCTTATTAAAGGCCTAGGAAGAAACTGTCCTGATGCGCAGTAAGAAAAGCAAATATGATAGGCAACCAGATTGGCTTACCAGAGAAATCCTTGGTGAACTTAAATAAAAAAAGGAAGCTTATAAGTGGTGGAAACTTGGATAAACGAGTAGGGAGGAGTATAAATATATTGTTCAAGAATGCAGGGCAGTAATCAGGAAGGCGAAAGCACAACCGGAATTGCAGCTGGCAAGGAATGTGAAAGGGAGCAAAAGGGGTTTCTATGGGCATGTTAGCAATAAGAGGGTGATCAGAGAGGGGTGGGGCCCTTACTAGATGAGGGAGGTACCCTAGTGATATATGATGTAGGAAACGCTGAAGTACTCAATTTTTTTTGTCTGTCTTCACAGACAAGGTCAGCTCTCAGACTACTACACTAGGCAATGCAGTATGGGAAGGTGGGCAGCCCTCGGTGGAAAAAGAACAGGTTAAGAACTATTTAGAAAAACTAGACATACACAAATCCATGGGTCCAGATTTAATACATCCGAGGGTACTGAGGGAGTTAGCAAGTGTCATTGCAGAGCCTTTGGCCATTCTCTTTGAAAAATCATGGAAATCGGAAGCGATCCCGGATGATTGGAAAAAGGCAAATGTAGTGCCCATCTTTAATAAAGGGAAGGACAAATCAGGGAACTACAAACCAGTCAGCCTTAGTTCAGTCCCGGAAAAATCATGGAGGAGATCCTCAAGGAATCCATTTTGAAACATTTGGAAGAGGGGAAAGTGATCAGGAATAGTCTACATGGATTTACTAAGGCCAAGTCATGCCTGACCAATCTTATTACTTCTATGATGAGGTAACTGGCTCTGTCGACATGGGGATGTCTGTGGATGTGATATATCTTGACTTTAGCGAAGCTTTTGATACAATCTCCCACAATATTCTTGCCAGCAAGTTAAGGAAGTATGGATTGGATAAATGGACTGTAAGGTGGATAGAAAGCTGTCTAGATTGTTGGGCCCAATGGGTAGTGATCAGTAGCTTGATGTCAGGTTGGAGGTCAGTTTCAAGTGGAGTGCCCCACGGATTGGTTCAAGGGCTGGTTTTGTTCAACATGTTTATTCATGACCTGGATAAGGGGATGGATTGTACCCTCAGCAAGTTTGCGGATGACACTAAGCTAGGGAGAGAGGTAGATATGTTGGGAGGGCAGGGATAGGGTCCAGCGTGACCTAGACAGGTTAGACGATTGGGCCAAAAGAATCTGATGAGGTTCAACAAGGACAACTGGAGAGTCCTGCACTTGGGACAGAAGAATCCCAAGCATTGTTACAGGCTGGGGACCAACTGGGTAAGTAGCAGTTCTGCAGAAAAGGACCTGGGGATTACAGTGGATATGAAGCTGGATATGAGTAAACAGTGTGCTCTTGTAAACAATAAAGGGAATAGACTGTTAGGTTATGTTAGGAGCAGCAATGCCAGCAGATCTAGAGAAGTTATTATTCCCCTTTATTTGCCACTGGTGAAGCCACATCTGGAGTACTGTGTCTAATTCTGGGCCCCCCATTACAGAAAGGATACGGACACATTGAAGAGCATCCAGTGAAGGGCAACCAGAATGATTAGGGGGCTGGAGCACATGACCTATGAGGAGAGGCTGAGGGTTTTGGGGTTATTTATTCTGCAGAAGAGAAGAGTGGGGGGGGGGGGGAGAGATTTGATAGCAGCCTTCCATTTCCTGAAGGGAGGTTCCAAAGAGGATGGAGAAAGGCTGTTCTCAGTAGTGATGGATGGCAGAACAAAGAGCAATTGTCTCAGGTTACAGTGGGGGAGGTCTAGGTTTGATATTAGGAAGAACTATTTCACTAGGAGGGTAGTGGAGTAGTGGAATGGGTTACCTAGGGAGGTGGTGAAATCTCTACCCCTAGAGATTTTTAAGTCTTGGCTTGACAAAGCTCTGACTGGGATGATTTAGTTGGGATTAAAAAAAATTGGTCCTGCTTTGGGCAGGGGGCTGGACTTGATGAACTCCTAAGGTCTCTTCCAACTCTATGATAAGATGTAGACAAATTCTGGAACTGTGTTTCATTGCCAAAAACACTTGTAAAAAGTGACATACTGATTAGGATTTTCAAAAGCACATAAGGAAGAAAGAAAGATGCTCAAATCTCACTGAAAGTCACTGAGGGTACGTCTACACTTGCTCCCTAGTTCGAACTTGGGATGCAAATGTAGCCAACCGAAATTGCTAATGAAGTGGGGATTTAAATATCCTATGTTTCATTAGCATAATCTCTCCTGCACGCTATTCCGCTCGCCAGCTGATTTGAACCAGGAAGTGCGCTCCGGAACACATTAGTTCAAATCAAACCCTTTGGTTTGAACTAACGTTACTCCCAATGAGGAGTGGGCGAGATTATGCTAATGAAGCACGGGATATTTAAATCCCCGCTTCATTAGCAATTTCGGTCGGCTACATTTGCATCCCTAGTTCGAACTAGGGAGCAAATGTAGACGTATCCTAAGAGCTGAGCTTTTTTGAAAATCCCCGTCATCTACTATACGTTTGTCTGTTTGATCAAGAACTCCTCCACTGTAAGAGCTAGGACAAACAAATTCAGTATACAGATTGCTTGCCTTTTTTTTTTTTTTTTTTTTAACAATTTAAAAGCAACACAAGGGTACGGTTGTTAGGAAAACTGGATGTGCCTGGAATGGGACTGTTTTTCCTAAAATCAAACAGAAAAGACAATCATCAATGCAAGTATAGGACTCAAAATTGACATAACTAAGTGAGTGTTGAAAGAGACTGAACCAAGATGAGCCAGAAAAACAGGATGAACCCGGAACAGGATTACTTCTCAGGAAAAAAAAAAAAGATAAAATGCAGAAATTTGGCTCTGTTTTGGCATAGCTAAGGCAATGCTTGAAGTTTGAAAACTGGAAGAAAATATTATTGGAAACTAAATTGACTATAGCCTTTTTTATTACCCAACAAAAAATCAAAATGATACAAGAAATATAACCCAGTTCTCAAGAAATGAAATACAAAAATACAATCTTCTACACAAGAAATGCCACACAAAAACAATAGTATACAAAGGGGAACTTTACTGGGCAAAGGAAAAAGATTCTAGAAAAGGAAAGGGTGAAATGTAATTAAAAGCTACAACATCAACAATATAATGAATTCCCCCTCCCAATATTCACAAGTACACCCCTGTTCCCTACTTGTTCTCCGGTACCTTCTTAGGAGGTTTGCATAGGATGAGTTTGGAGATGGGTAAACATTTGTCTTGGAAAAAAAAGCACACACACAGACACAGGGTTCCCTCACAATACTGTCACTCTTAGGAGGGGCACGGTCTTCTTCTGGCTCTCTGGTCAAGAATCATGGGGAGGTATTAGCTGGTGATAGGTAACTGGCACCAGGTTGATTTTCTGACTCTGCCCACTGGTGTCTCCAGAGCTGGAGCTACCTAAGCCATCTCATAGACCCCTCAGCAGTTTTGTGGAAACTGGGAGCTAAGCAGAGACGTCTTGGGCTGTTCACCTATGCTTTCGCTCCCTGACTCAGAAGTAACAAAAGTTAAACTAAACCTAGCCCTTTTGTAAATAGGTCAGGCTGTCCCCTGGCACTGATGTGTGAACATGTGAGAGAGAGCAGATTGCTTTGACATGGGCAACTAAATGCTGCTATATCAAGAGTGGAAAGTGGGAAAAATCTGTTTTTTTTTTGCTAGAACAGAGAAAAACTGAAAATATTTTCTACCAAGAAGCTCTGTTTGAATCACTTTAATTCTTTTATTAATACAAGCTTATTTTTCCTTAATTGTTGAAAAATACAATAATTTAACAAAGCATATACATTTTCATTTTATTTTCCAAAAAACCCCGCAAAACCCTTAATTGAATTAAGGAGCCAAGCAACACCAGGTAAATCTACTAGTAGAATATCAAATTTTTAACAATGCTTCACTAAAACTCCAATGAAAATAATTCTTGATGTAAATAGTTTATTTGGCTTGGAGGATGACTGACCTAGACAGAAATATGTATAACTGATTTTTCCTACAAGCTACACCTAAATCAATGGTTTTCATTATTTTGTTTTACTACCTGATCTTCAGTTAGATTGGCTGGGCTTGGTAAGCCTGTTTTAGTAGTTAGGGGATATTAATACTGTAGGATTTTGTGCGCATGCACACGTGTGTGTAACAACGAAAAATTCTAAAAGCACAATGCCACTCTCTAACTAGCTGCCATTTCAATTGCGATACCTGGACTGAAATTTCTTCAGGGATAAAAATACTCCTAGTGATTTACTTACAATATACATATCTTGAAGGGCTTTCTTGACACATATAATAAACCTCTGCAATAAACAGCAATATCAGTCTCAAAGTATCTTTCATAAGTTTAAGCAAGGGGAAAGCTTGCACTACTCCAGCCAGATCAACTTTGATGTTCAAATAGAGAACTTACTTTCTTCAGGTATCTTTTCTAACCCCTATCAAGTATCTTTTTTCAAGGAGGGATAGAGAGGAGAGGAAGAAGAGAGAACTAAAGCGACTAATAGATTTTTGGCTAACAAAAATCTGTGTTCTAATTTTGTAACTAGAGATGTTTTATTACTGTATTAAGTGCAGTTAATATTGCCTATTTAACTGCTTTTAAGAACAAATATTGTATTCTTGACAAATATTCAAAATGAGGTAATTGGTTATGCTGCTATTTTGTGTTTTTTTTCTTAAGGACACTGCAATATATTGCTGTATGCACAGACAACTAAGATGAAGTACTGTAAATAAATGAGTGTAATTTATGTTAATCTGTCTACATAGGTAAAGAAGACCGACCCTGAAATTTTGCTTTACATGACAGGGAAGAAGTATTTAGTATGATGGTGGATGGCAGTTCCTTAAGACAAGTGGATAATTCTCTGGCAACAAAGGTATGGCCAGAGAGACAGAATACAGTGTTTTTCAGAGCACTTACATCTATTTTGGCCAGATATATTTTTATACTGAAAGCAGAAACTTGTGCATTCACAGGATATTGCTTTCATAATAAACAAAACAGCAGCTATGAGATTTGGATAGCAGTTCATCATTTGATTCTTCATCTTATATATGTCCAATATAATTCAACTGGTAATCTTTGATTATAATGTCATATTTATTGATTCAACCACTAATTCTGGAGAGAGTGTGCGCGTTATCCCTCAATTAAGGACCATGACTCTGAAAGGTATGTATGTAAGGGAGACTTACAAATACAGATTAAAAAAAAGCAATCTTTAAAACACTTTTGTGAACCAGCTGTTTAGAGCTAACAGGGAGCCAAGGGCTGAGGCCAGCAACAGACAGCAAGGAAAAAACCTCCAACCTACCAGATCTTCCACGCTCAGCTCTCAACACTGCTAGTTGAGTTTAAAATTGAAAACTTTAAACAACTGGCAAGCAGTTTCTAAATCAACACACAAACTGGGATAATGCACTTTGAAACAACTGTTCTACTTTAGGAAAAGGAAATAAAGGGCATCTTACAGTACAGAGACAGTATGCAACATAGCCAAAGGGTATACATTATAGGCTTGTAAAAAAATCTAGTATCATCAACTGCATTTTTGCACTAGTACACAGAACAATGACATCAACAAGGAGCGAACTCAGCCCCACCTAACTATATGCACCTCTGTGCATGTTTTTCCCATGAAGGGAACAGTAGTCCATTTTAAATATGACACTTCTCCTCTGTCTTTTCTGATTGTTCAAATGCCCCAGATTGATGTGGACCTTGGAAAAGCTGTAAGGATTACATATCTGCCTCGTCTTACTATGGCACCATCGGGATCTGTGTTGTCAATGCCCAACTTGCCATTTACTCCAAAGTGGCAACTTATAGCAAATATTCTGTAAGAGTAAGTGCTTCTTGGATCAGTACTGAATATAGGTCTGTTAGTATAGGAAAGCTGATAGGTCTCAAAAACAAAACAAAACAAAAAAACATACCGTTCCACAGTAGTTATCACCTGTTCCCACCTTATTCTGCTTTCTAAAAATTATTGTGGAAGCTCACCTTCAGTATAATTCAGATCTAGGTACTTTCCACAAAAAGGAAAATCATACTGTGAAACTGTGTTAACTGGCGGATCCAACTGCTTTGGCTTCACTGTACTCCAAGGCAAAGGAATAATAGTTCTGTAAGTAAGTCACTTAGCAGGGACTCAGGAAATCTAGATTGGACTCTTTAACCTGCTACATACTTTGTGTGTGACCTTTAGACAAGTCACCTTATTTCACTGTCCTTCTGTAAAGTGAAAATAATACTTTGTCTCAGAGCAGCATTGTGAAAATTTGTAAAGAGATTGAATTTTTACTGTGTGGTCATAAATCAGGAGTATGTTTGAGTATCTGAAAAATGAGACCAGAATATGTATGAAAAACAGGTTATTTTCCAAATGTAACTTTTCTCCAAGGGCCCAGCCACCTCCAATTAAAATAAATTCAACTGCCATTGATTTTAGTGGGAGCTCAACTAGACCCCAGATATAGGATTCCATGGGAGCAATACATCTAATTTATAACCATGGGAAGTTTTTGAGAGTTGGTTGTTAGAGGTAACGTACAATTCCTTGAGCCCTACATTTTTGCCATGTAAGATTTACTTTCAGTACAAGTTGTACCTCTCTTAACTGGGACTCCGTGGTCCAGCATCATGCGTTGTCTGGCATGGACCACAGACCACAGGTGTTCCTGGACCACAGAGCCCAGGAACAGAGAGGTCTGGCAGTGGGGCAAGGAGCTCCACAGGGGGCACCAGCGACTCAGCTGGGAGTCCAGGGTCAAGGGGTAAGGGAAAGATAGCATGGGATGATTCTGGCTCCAGCGGAGCTTCGTGGTCCCAGTGGCCAGAAAGCTCCAGCCCGGCAGTGGCCAGAGAGCTCCAACCCCAGCAGCAGCTAGGAAGCTCTGGCCCTAGCCGTGGAGCCACGCGGCTGCGGAGCTCTAGCTGTGGTGCTCTAACCCTGCAGCAGTGGGGCTGGTGGCATCTAGAGAGCCCTGGGGGGCTGGTACAGTAGTAGGGGCAGGCTGGAGCCCTAGCCCAGTGGCAGCATTGGCCATGAGGGGAGGGACCTTCCTTGGTCCAGCAAATCCCCTTGTTTGGGACCAGTCAGGTCTCAAGGGTGCTGGACCAACAAAGTGCAACCTGTATACGGAAAAAGATGAATATGAAAGATTATTGAGGAAATGCAGTATAATCTGAGAAGTCCCATTACAGTTTCATGGTTTGCTTTAAAGTATTAAATGTAGTACAGTCCATTGCAATCAGCAGAAACAGTGGAAGTCTAATCATATGTTTATACTACCAATAATAACTTTGCTGTAATTATCCAACTGAACAGCTTATTCCATTATCATATTCCATATTTTGCCTTAATGTGGTTATTAAAATATACTGGATTTTTCTCAGTTCAGTCTTAAGCTTTCAGACAAAGATTCACAAAGACAAGAAACTATTTTAAACATCTCTACGCATAGCTGAGCAAACATCACCATAGCCCCTGAAAATTCAAAATATTTAGAATGGGATTTGCATAAGGGATGAAAAGGAATTAGGTATTTGACTCCCCTTGACTTAATTCCTTATACTTCTTTGAAAATCCCCATTAAATTCATACTCTACCTATTTTTTTAATGCCAGGCAATATGCTCAAGCATAACCGCAGATATTTCTAAAAACTTCACACTATTGTATCCATAACACATATGAAAAGAGTATTATGAAAAAAGTCATAAGATAAAAAAGTGTACTATTTATTTAGTTTATTTCCAGTGAAACCAAATTTTACTACTGCTGTGATCACAGAACGTCTTCACATTTGATGCAAATATGAGAGATCAATTACAAAATCACTTGGTGCCATGATCTTTGACAAAAACAAAAACAAATTCAGTTATATTATGTAAAATAGGATAGAAGCATAACTTTAATAAGCTCCAACTGCACTGCAGTTTCAAGAACTTGAACACATAAAGTGCCACATTAATGATTTTTTGACAAATTTAATGTAATACAAGCTTTAGATATCACAGTTAACAGCGAAATGTTCTACTGCAGAAAACTGATGCAAATTTTTCTAACTTTCAGTTTGAAAATGTTAGCTAATATTGTAAATCTAAACAGTTTAGAAAGTCTTACATTCTCTTTCTAAACTAAAATATATACTATATATAGCATTTATATATAATATATTTTATATATAATTGTTTTCACATTGTAATTATAACCAAAGAAATTTACATTTTTAGTTTGATGGGTCAACATCTCATTTCAGAAGCTAATTTTATTGTGTTCCTGCTGCACTGTGGACTGAAGGAGGGGAATCATGATCAGAGAGAAAGGAAGTAGCAGCAGCAGCAGCTGCTTCAGGGAGTACAGGTGCAAGCACATGACGGCACACAGGGCATGTTCCCGACTAGAAAAGATAAAAAGAAACAGGTTAATTGAAAAGTGTGTGAGCCTACAGATAACATTTCTGAAATGAAAAATGCCCTGTGTCTTAATATAGTAATATTTCATTTTAAAATTTGAAGCAGAGCAACAAGTTAGTTAAAATTAGGTCATCTCAAATGAAAGCAGTATTTTATCTTGAAGCACCATCATCCTCAACCAAGGTAAAATAAATCAAAGACATGAACCTCCAGAAATGCAATAACTTGGACAAAATGACTATAGGAAAGGCATTTAATACTATATTTAAAAACTTTTCTAAACTGGTTAGCTTAAAATACACTCAAATAATCTCTATTTTTCAATAAAATACACAAAGTTTATTTTCACAAGTGGGCTACTACTTACAAAGAGGTGTGCCTGTTACAAGGGACTTCCTAATTTGGCCTTGATTCACCAGAGTAGTAACGCACATAAAGTTAAGTCTCTAACTCTATTCAGCCTATCACTTAAGCAAGGCATGAGCCTGCCCAACTTCAAAGCAACTACTCACATAAAATACATTGTTCAGAAAGTGCGATGACATTATTCACATGTTTAAAAAGTTAAGCATGCACATAAACACTATTGAATTTGAGCCTCTATAGTTGTATCTATCTACACATATATCTCACCATGCACGCTGAGTGGCTCAGGATTCTTAGTGTTTATCCTGCATTTTTATAGAGAAATTCAAACTGAAAGTAAGATTATAAACTGAAACAAAACCAAAACAAACCACCAGTAGTAGGAGAGACAGATCTAAACTTGGTTATTTTCTAAATATTTTCATAAAAATTCTGATATTTAACATAATTGGTATTAAAAATAGGATTACTGTGATCAATTCTGGCAGTTATTTATTCTTTGACTGTAAACTTATTAGTTCAGAGCCATGTTTTTACGTTTATACAGTACCTAACATAATGGGGCCTTGATCTTCATTGGGTTCTCTTGGCACTCTGGTGTGGCACAAACACAAGCTTTACATCAGACTACAAAAATAATTAGTCCCCTTATGTGGAGTTGAAAGACTATGCTCAGCATGCTCTATTTCAGGAAACATCCATATTGGAATAATACTCAGAATTGCAAATAATTCAACTCAGAATAAAGATAAATTCATGAGTTAAAAGGAGTGTCTATTTGGTTGACAGTCATCTTTCTTCATTACTGGACTAAATAATGCTAACAGTTTACAAGTACTTCAGAATGGGATATTAGTTTGAGAAGATACTATGCTGTCTTGTCCACTTCCGTACCATTGCAGGAGTGTTTTCCCAATAGCAATTCTCAACTGCTTTTTTTCCCCATCTTGTAAACGTCTCAACCGATAAAGATTTCATTCCTGCGTTGAGGGGACAACTCGACAACCAGCCAGACCTCAGCCTAAGTTTTCAGTGCAATTTAACAGTATTACTTCTACTAAAATTGCCCTGAACCACATTAAACTAGGGATGTTAGCTATCAGTTAATTGAATAGTCGACTAACCGCATGAACTCTTAGCCATTAGTTGACTATAATCCCTGGGGGTGGGGCCAGCAGCCAGTGCAATCTAGCCCCACTCCCAGGGAGCGCCCTGCCACTCCACACTGCTGCCTCTCTTCGCGGTGGCAGCCCCTGTCCAAGGGGGTTCCCAGTCCCCATGGACAGGGGCTGCTGCCAGAGCAGTCTCTGCCCATGGTGGGCCCAGGCTCACCATGTACAGAGGCTGCTCCGTGGCAAACTTGGGCCCACTGCCACGAAGCAGCCTCCCTTGCCCCCATGACGCACTGCTGCCTCTAACAGAGAAAGCAGCATGGGGGCGAGGGCTAGGTGGCACCATGAAGCTGGTGCTGGGGGGATAGAGGGGAGAACCAGCTTTTAAGACAGCTCCCCAAAGCACTGGCTCCTGCTTCCCCAGCCTCCCTTGCTGCCTTTCATATAGAGGCAGCAAGCGTAGGGGAAAAGTAAGTAGTTGACTAGATTAACCAAAAAGCCTAGGCTTATCGATTAACTGACTACTTGTTCATATCTCTACCTTAAACAATTCCTTATATTTAGTAATTTCCAGTGATGTTGCGCTCTTCACTCTTGCAGTTTGCTATTCTTTCTTTCTGGGCAAGTTATGAGGAAAAAATTAAAATTGAACAAATCAATTATTGCAACCCAGGAAGAATTTTTTATCTAACCCATTTAAACACAGTATGGTGTTCTTAGGGTTGGTCATTGTGATGGGTAGGAGTAGTGCTGGTCAGCACCTGGTGACTATAGGGTTAAACTCAGGTAGCTAGCAAGGTTGTTGGCAGGGAGCCAGAGGAACCAATGGGGATAGAGTGCTGAAATTTCAATTGTATAAGATACCTTGCCTGTTTTCTTTGTGTGGGAAAGTTAAACTAGGAGTTGAGAGAGATACAGAATGATTTAAACCCAGGCAGGACTACCATACCTCCAAGGAATTTGGGGCATGGAAGCAGACTGAACCAAGAAGGGATTGTGAGTAAATAAAGGGAAAAAGTGAATCTAGTCACGATCAGGATATTTTTCTTTATTTTGTGGGCTGATTTGAACTGCTCTGTGTGAATCTATGCCTCCCTTCCACGTTTACCTTCTAAGAATTGTTCCCAGAGATTTTCTCCGTATTTTTAATTTGTCTTCCTTAGTTGTTCTGTAACACTTATCAATCAAGTATATCTTTTGTTTTCTAATCAAAATCACGTTAAAGGTGATGATTTGATTCTTGTGCCCTGAAAGGTAATAGCATGCCTTAGACTAAGACGTCAGCTACCAGAGACTGCAGTTTGTTTTTCTCTTCCCATGTTTTTCAAGCTCTCTCATGGTAAAGGAGCGTGGGATGCCCCTGGGGCAAAACTCAAGTGTTCCCCCCTGTTTTTAGGGATAAATCACTTGAGGGTGGCAGCTATCACATTAACACCTCCTCCCCACCCCAAGTCAGTGAATGTGTGATTCTGGGGAGTTTTTGTAAGCAGAGCTTGTAGAGGTAAAGGATGTGGCTTTTTTTTTTAAGGTCTCTTATGAGCCCCCACCTTCTGCAAGTGACAGAGTGGGGGGATCAGCCCTGACAGTCATTATAAAAAAATCGGGCACCATTCCTGATGCACTGCAACCATCATGCTCTACACACATTGCAAACAATGTCTGAATTGTTTAGTTTATTAATATATTTCAAATATATTTAGTTTTAAGCATTTATCAATTTTGCTCCTTGTATTACAACTCTTTTTTGTGTGCGTACTCCTAGAGATCACTTCTCACCAACAAAATTGTTTCCTAAAAATCTTGAAATATTTCAAAAAATAGTCAATTTAATAAATATCACAGTAAGTTTTCAGAAAAAGCTGCATGTTGTTCTAACCAGAAGGGCACAGATTCTCCACTAATCATGCAAGCAAGCAACAAGCAAACAAAGAACTCACCTTCTGCAACCAAAGAGTTACACAGGGTTTGTGAAAGAAATGGTGACATGGTAGCTCAGTTATTATTTCATCTTTCACATACTCACTGCAACAGATAGCACAACACTGCTCCTGACCAACAGCTTGAGGGGGGGAAAAAAGATATCAAATTTAAAATGTAAATGTAATTAAAAATAAAGTGAAATATGTTAATTAGAAGATTTCAGAGGCTAATTATAGAACGATACAGTTTACCAAAGCGAGCAAATCATTTTATAAAATGCCCTTAAGTTCTACTCAGAGTAAACATATTTCTAAATTTACTACACCATAGTGTGGTACATGCCACCATGTCATTTTCCTTTAAAAACTCTATGTACATTACCATACAAGAAGCTTAAGATTAAGTATTACATTTTGCATAAATACAAATTTTTAAGCGAGCCAGTTTTTTCATACCATTGTGATTTTCTGTAATAATAATCTGTGGCAGACAGTCTATGCTTTCTTTGCTGGCTGGTGGATGAGCTTGCTCAACATCAACTGCAAGAGACTCCAGATGAGCCAAAGCAGTCTAAAAAAGGACGTTTGGGAAAAAAAAGGTTATGTTTCCTTACTCATAACAGATACTTCACATTTAAAAAACCAAACACACAAAATTTTATAGCTAATAATGTGTTACTTTATTAAGCAAAAGGATTATGCAAGTTAAGAAGAGCAATATTACTGTTGGATTTTTACAGGTCAGCTGGAATAAAAAGTTAATGAATTAGTTAGTTATTTCTGGAACCCTGGTTTCAAATACTAGTTAGCTTATGAGCAAAGAGTTTGATATCAATCTATTCCCTAATGAATATTTACCCAAATTATAAAGTGGCTGAACAAAATGGCAAAGAAAATAACTTTTCAAGAATGATTTGGAGGATGCTGAAGATCAGAACTGATTGTTTCCTTAGTAACACACTTCTATTTTCACCTGTTTTGAAAGTAGTGCCAATGGCATGATAACAAATTTCCTGGTTTCAACTACAGCATAGTCCCAAACTGCAAAGTAGAAACTAAGGCTAGTAATGGGCTTGCCTATGTATCAGCCACAATACAAGTTTTCAGGAGGAAAGCAGAACAGAATACATCTAGACCAGGGCTACTCAACACACGGCCCGTGGGCCACATGAGGCCCGCAGCTTGTTTGTTTGTGGCCCACGGTGTGGTTTGGGTTTACATGGGGCTCAACACGAGGCCCATGGGTGGGATCTAAAACAAAAAAGTAGTCAATCTGTTGATATGCGTTTTAGTAGTTAAATTCCTGGACTGTCAATGCTCATTAAGTCACAGGGTAGAAATCAGGTAAATATTGCATTTTATTAATATCAGCAGAACTGGCTTAAATGGGGCCTGTGTGTTGTGTAGTTGCCTTAATTTTTGTATTCATGCCCATCAGTGTGAAAGAAGATATTTCCATATATACGTGACCACACTTAAGTTGCGGCCCCCAGCATGTGCTGTGAATATCATTGTGGCCCCCGGGGCTTCTAAAGTTGAGTAGTACTGATCTAGACTTTTATGGAGATGAGTGGCATTTCAGAACGACTCAAGAAACGCAAGAAGTTTTGCAACTTTTTGGCTATGCGCTCACTTATTAGTTACCATTTGCCCCAAAAACTATTTTGGCAGCTGTGGATCACGTAGCTATATCAAAGCTCCCTTATTACATTCCTTGTGGGGCAAAGCGATATGCAGGAGCTCACACACCACACATACTCCTTTTTCCATGGAGCCTGTGTGGCACAAGCAGGTGTGTGAATCTGGCTACAAATATTTTATTCAACTGGTATCACATGGCTTTTAATGCCTAGTATTGTCAATTATTATAATATTCTTTCTTTAAAAAGAGATTCTTATTGAGAAATAAATATCAACATGTATTAACACAAACATTTCTGTATACGTTCCATATGACAAACATTCAAACACAAAAAACCAAAACGAGCTAAGCCCTATTACGCTATAGCTCCTTGATTCTTCCACCCAGACATATACAGCATCACTAAAAAGCCGTCCAGCTTATGACAAAATATGTAAGCACTAACTACTCAAAAAAAGTATATTTTACTTTTAAGCACAGCACACTAATGTACTAAAATGGCATTTGGACAGATTCAAAGTTAAGGTTGTCAGATGCTGGAATATGCATGTCTAGTATGAAGTCAAACAAACAAAAAGACTGCCCTAACAACAGTCTGAAAACATAGACCACAAAAAAGAAAGGATAATAATAAACAAATGCTAAATAAGGTCATGTGTCTGGCCAGGAGGGAGGGTGCAGGAGGAGACTTGGGGCAGGTGTCAGAGTAAGCTGGGAATGCGGGGTTTTGGCAGGGGGAGGGGAGTGAGGGGGGTTTGGGTATGGGGGTCAGTGCACGCTTACCTAGCTTGGCACCCTGCAGGGAAAGCCTCCAGAGAGCATATGCCTGTGTGCATGTGTCTCAGTTCCCCTCCTCCCATGCCATGTGGAACCCAGCGCAGTTACAGCACCAGGCCAGGCTTCTCACTGGCAGGGTGGGCAGAAGGGACAGTAGAAACCCCGACCGTCCCCACCAGATTAAACTCTGCCACTTCTCCAACAGGCTGGGGAGGAGCGCAGGGGAAAGAGAGCAGCAGAGCCCGAGCGCACCACAGGTGGCGGCGGGGGGCAGCAGAACCAGAGCGCGTCCCAGGTGGTTGTGGTGGTGGGGGGAGGGGGGACGGCAGCGGAGCCTGAGCCAGGTTCCCTGCAGGCAGCAGTTTTAAAACGCTGAGATCCGAGAGCGGCTCCTCAGCTCCAGTCACTCCTCCCCCTCCCAGCAGCAGCAGCAGCGGCAGCCACTGTAAAAGCTGCCACCTGTACACATGGAGGAGGCGGCGGCGCAGCACGGGAGGCCCTGTGGGACGGGGCTGTCCTGCAGAGGATGCGGGGGAGAGGAGGCAAGCCACAGTGGGAGCTGTCTACGGGCTCTGCAGGGGTCTAGGGAGCAGAATTGGCATACTGCCTCATGGCATACCGGTGTGCTGTGGAACACACTTTAAGAAACGTAGGGCTAGTATTTAAAATAAGAAGTCTGAGACGAGGCATCAATTTAATACCTTTCAAAATCCATCAAAAACAGAAGAACTGGTTTAGATTTGCATAAACATTTAGGTCAAATGGCAAATTCTTCAAATTCCAAGACATCAGCAAACTGAGGCAAAACAACAACTATTATTCCATAAGGTGCACACTAGATGGTAAGAAGAGCCATAGTACAACAACAACAAAAACCCCGCAACCAGCCTCCCCCACAACTACTTGTGATCCAAACATGATAGACTTCAATTGTAGGATGGACCTAACAAAAGTAATTAAAACGGAACAGCTAAAAATGCCACTTCAAAACACACACACACACACACACACACACACACACACACACACACACACACACGGCATTGAAGTTTTTGGCAAACACCATTTATGTATGTATTCTAATGTACACAACATTTATCAGATTTAAATATTAGTACTAGGGTTTATTTAGAGACATTTTTCCTGAAATCTACAGGAGTATAATTACTAATTAATGTGAAATACTAAAGGGGAAAGCTCTGAAAACACTAAAGCACTAGTATGTTGGATTATATTTGGATTTATTTTGAGCGTCCATCTCAATCTTTACATAGGGAGAGTTTACAGAACCTATTTCAATGTTCTATAGGGTTAGAATTGGTTTAAACTATGTTCCTCTAAATGATAATATCTTTGACTGCTAATCAGAAAAAAAAGTTGAAATCTTTAAATGCGGTATTTATAACAATTTTAAGATGGAAAATAACAAAAAGAAAAAAGGGGACAAAACATTTGGAAAACCATGAAAATAAAAATGTGAAATATGGCAGGGGAGAAGGAAGGAGGAATGGATTACAATTCATTTGATGCTTCCCTACACGCCCCAATGAAGTAGTCCCAAGAAATTTAGTAGCGGATGTTATTAAAAACAGTTAATGAGAGCACCTGGGAATCAACCTCAAGCATCTACTTCCCCTGACTTGCACATTTCCTAATTATTGCTTATTTTAAAGCTTTCTTTACACCTCCTGTCCACAGGCTTCCAGCCAGGTTTCTGCACTCATCCTCCTACCCAGGTCTGCAACCTATCTTTTACTCTGAAACAAGTGGAAACCAGAATTTGTTCTATATCTTAATTAGAGAACAGGTATAAAATTACCACAAATTGTTTATATTATTAAGTTGTCTAGACACAGAAGCAGAGCTTTTTTTGACATTAAATACAATTCTGGAACCTATTAACAAACAATTAACTAATCTACCAATTTAAGGGGGAAAAATTAATAGAATTGTGCTTAATTGTGGCAGTTCAGTCTCCCGCTTTTCCAGAGTGAGATAAACTTGGATTTTTGCAGCACTACAGGTTTATGACCCTTTCAGGTGCTACTTAGCTATAGCAAATTGGTTTTGCTAGGTAGAGAGATTTTCTAAGTAACTTCTGAGCTTTAGACGATTTAGATAAAAGTTATATTGTCATAAGCGAAAGATCTCTAGCTAATGAAACATGAGAAATTTTGGGTAGATTGAGGAAGGAGGGTTTAAATAAATCAGTAACACTGAAAGAATCCATTACACCATCATAAGACAGATAGGATTTTATTGATAATATATTCAAACTATCAGTTCCTCAATTATCAAAAATTGGTACATAGTATTTCAGGTCAGTAGTTAGGCTCTGAGAACACATCAAACCGACGTGCAAAATGCTGCCATACTGTGAACCTCCTGGACACATCATTGTATTCTGACAGGAAGCAGACAGGCTGCCTTTTAAAGCTAAAGAACAAAATGATATTTGCTATCCCCTATTTAAAGTATTTCCCAAGTTCCCTATCTGTAGGTACTCAAATTACTGATACCTGTAAATGGTGATATGTCATTTCTATGAACATGTTTGTTACCTGAATTTGGAAAGAGTCAGGTTAGTGAAGGGGAGTACAGGAATCTTAACAGTTTGTATCCCAGATCAAGCTAACCTAACAGGTTATTTTTTCAGAAAAATGTATTTCCAGGGCTGGAATGTTTGTGGGCATTATGACAGTGATATTAAATAGGAAAGAGAACCTTTGTACCATTGTCAGTATTTTGAAAATAGAAGTCATTCTCTGTTCCAAGTTGGTTTTTAAAATTGTTTTATACTTTTCGATTTTCCAGTTGCATGGTGCACCATTTAAAGGCTCTATCTACAATAACCTAAAAGCATGATAAGGAATCATTTAAACTTGGTTCGAAAACAGCATCAAGAACATTTCTAGCAGTGTGTGCCTGGTCAACATGGGATGGGGACACACCTGTTCCACAATGTCCTATCCTAGGTACCTTGCCTTAGTTCAGGTAACACTAGTCAGCCAAATCACATTAGATCTATTTTCTAGAACTATTTGTAACAGATTTTAAAATATATTTCCTGTTTCTAAATAAGGCTACACTCAAACAGGGAGACCTTAGCAGATCAAAATCCAGATGATTCCTGAACATACGCCATCCTCTTTGGGTGTGTCTACACAACACCCTTATCTTGAAATAAACTATTCAAATTGAGTAGTTTATTTTGAGGTAGTTTCAAAATAAAGTGCTATTCCAAAACATTCCTTAACCCTCGTGCAATGAGGTTTACAGGGAATATTGGAATAGTGAGACCATTATATTTTGATGTAACAGGCTTGCTCTTAAGATGCGGAATAGCTATTTTGGGATACCGGAGGTATCAGAAATAGCTCCACAGTGTAGATGTAGCCTGTGTGACACAGGTTTTAGTTAGTTTCTTTTTCAAGTTCAAGTAGGTACAAACAAAATGTTTCCAAATTTAAAAAAAAAGCAATGTTGGATAATTTTTGCTGTTTTCTAGCCACTGTTTGTAACTATCTTGAAATTGGGAGCAGATGTGATCCATCTGGAGTACATATTTTGATTCCGGTACAATCAAATAATTTAGATGAATGGATTTTTTTGTTTGTTTTATGTTTGTTTTTGCTATTTTGCTATCCTCACCAATTTCAACTATTTCTGAAAACGTGAACTGCCTGGAAAATATTCTGTACTTCTGAATGTAGTAAATCTGCAGAAATACATATGATGCTCTATTGATCAGAAATCTTCCCAGTATAGCTACAGAGTATAGGGTCTGGAATGTAACATATCTAATGATGGTTAGATCACAGATTAAACATTTCCCTCCTTCAGTAAACCAATGTGGTAAGTCTGTTCTTTTGGAAAGTGAAGTTACTCACATAGGTTCAATAACTGTCGTTCTTCGAGATGCGTGTCCCCATGGGTGCTCCACTGTAGGTGCTGGGTTTGCCCTGGCGCCGCGGGACAGAGATGTTCCAAGCTGTACCTGACCGGACTGTGCATGCGCGACATGGCGTCTCGCGGTGTTTGCAGTCTCCCATGCTGCACGATCCGGTCCCAATCAGTTCCTCTGACCCGCCTCAGGATCTGCAATAAAGAGAAACAGACTCCGAAGCAGGGAGGCCGGTGGGTAGTGGAGCAACCACGGGGATACACATCTCGAAGAACAACAGTTACTGCACTGAGGTGAGTAACTTTGCTTTCTTCTTCGAGTGATGTCCCCGTGGATGCTCCACTGTATGTGACTGAGTAGCAGTACCCACCCATGGAAAGGAAGGTGGGGATTGGAGGCTCCTATTTATTAATGGAAGAAAGGACAGCAGATGCCACAGAAGTATCCGGAAGCCACCTGCACTGAATGGCATAGTGTTTGACAAACATGCCGTGAGAGGCCCAAGTGGCTGCCCTACAAATATCAGAAAGAGGTACAACTTTTAAGAAAGCGGTGGAGGTAGCTACTGCCCTTGTAGAATGGGCTCTAGGGTGCTTTGCGAGTGGCACATTTCGTGCAGCATAGCATTGGGTGATGCAGGAAATGTTGGAAATACACTGTGAAGTCAAGGGCATTCAGCAAGGGAGATTATTAACCTATCCATTTTCCTAAGGGTCTTTGTGCATTCTATGTAAAAGGCTAGAGCCCTACAGACGTCAAGTGGTTGGAAGAGTGTCTCATGTGGCGATGCATGAGGTTTCGGGAAGAAAGTGGGTTGCACCACTGGTTCATTAAGGTGGAATTCTGAGGACACCTTAGGGATGAATGCTGGGGTGATGTCTGAGGATCACACCGTCTCTGTTGAAGTATGGTATATGGAGGTACTGCCATAAGAGCTGAAATCTCACTCACTCATCACACAGAGGTGATGGTTATGAGGAAGACCAACTTCATTGTGAGGGTCTAAAGAGGAATCGTAGCTAGAGGCTCAAAGGGTGGTGCTGTAAGAGCCCAAAGGACCAAGTCTAGATTCCACAAAGGAGGGGGAGGCCGTGTGGGTGGATCTATGTTCATTAGGCCCTTCAGGAATCTCTTAGGGAGAGGGTGGGAAAACACCGACACGCCATCAATCGGATGGCGAAAGGCTGTGAGTGCCGCAAGATGAACTCTAAGAGATGCTAAGGCCAGTCCATTCCTTTTCAGGTGCATTATATAGTCCAGGATAACATGGATGGGAGATGTCTGAGTATCCACACGTTGCTGAGAGCATCAAGAAGTAAATCGTGTCCACTTTGCAAGGTAAGTAGATTGTGTGTTGTGCTTTCTGCTGTGAATGGGAATGTTCTTTATTTGGTCAGAGCAAAGGGTTTCAGAAGCGTTTAGCCAACTAGGTACCATGCTGCAAGGTGCAGGGAGTGTAACTGTGGGTGCAGAAGAGAGCTTTGCTCCTGAGTGAGGAGGTTTGGAATTAACGGGAGATGGTATGGAGGGTAGTTGTAGGAGGAATGGATACCAATGTTGGCATGCCCACACAGGTGCTATTAATATCATGGTTGCTTTGTCTATTTTGATCTTTTTGAGGACTTTGGAGATGAGGTGTAGGTGGGAAAGCGTACATGAGGGGACCCCTCCCCCCAGTCGTGTAGGAAGGCGTCTCCCAGAGAATTGGGGCCGAGACCGGCTCTGGAGCAGTAGCGGAGACACTTTTTGTTGGTATTGGTGGCGAATAGGTCTACTTGAAGAGTGCCCCATTGCCGAGATATGGAATGAAAGACTCCTTGGTGCATCTCCCATTTGTGGTCTATTGCGAAATTCCTGCTGAGGGAATCTGCTATTGTGTTGGTGATGCCAGGTAAGTAGGATGTCACAAGGGCTATGCTGTTGGCAATGCACCAATTCCATAATCGGGTTGACTCTCTGTAGAGTGAGTGGGGTCATGCACCGCCTTGACAATTTATGTAGTACACTGTCCAGCAGTGTTTGTATTGCTTGAAATCTGTCGGCATTCAGGTAAGCTCTTGCGGAAATGGAGTCCAGACGAGCCCCTATGAATTCTATATTTTGGGTTGGTTGAAGAATGGATTTGTCATTGTTGATAAGGAAGCCCAAGAGAAGGAAGGTTTCGATTATAAGTTGCAGCATTTCTGATGCTTCCCTTGACGAGCCTGCTTTCAGAAGGCAATCGTCTATGTAAGGGTATATTATCACCCCCTTGCATTGAAGATGCACAGCAACCACTGCTAATGTCTTTGTGAAGACCCTGGGCGCTGACGCAAGGCCGAAGGGCAAGACTCGGTACTGAAAGTGATCTGTACCAACTGTGAATCATAGAAATTTCCTGTGGGCGGTATGAATTGTTATGTGAAAATAAGCGTCCTTGAGGTCGAGAGCAGCAAACAAATCGCCCCACTCCAGAGTGGGGAGTATAGAGACCAAGGTCACCATCTTGAAGCATTGCTTGTGGAAGTATGTGTTTAGTTGTTGGAGGTCCAATATAGGTCTCCATCCACCAGTTTTCTTTTGAACCAGAAAGTAGCGGGAGTAAAACCCTCTCCCTTGGAATTGAGGAGGAACCTTTTCTATGGCACCGATATGAAGTAAGTGAATAATCTTGGTGTGTAATAAGTCCTTGTGAGATGAGTCCCTGAAAAGGGATGGAGATGGTGGGTTTGTGGGACGTAGAGATAGGAATGGGACAGCGTATCCTGACCGAATTATTTCTGGAACCCATCTGTTGGTGGTAATGTTGAGCCATTGATGGTAGAAAGGCTTCAGCTGGTGGTGAAACATATGGAGGTTTGGTGGGATTGTCTGCCTGCTCTCGACTAACACGTCAAATGTGCTGCTTGTTACTCGATTGAGTTTGCACACGGTTGGCCAGATTCCTATGTCTCAGAGGTCTCGGACATTGGGGGTGACGTGGTTGATCAAATTGTCATGGCTGATGCTGCCACTGCTGTCTTGTATGAAAGTAATCATAACATCTTTGAAATGGGAGTATAATTTCTTCTGAATGGTGGGGTGTACATTCCTAGTAATCTAAGTGTTGTTCTAGAGTCCTTACTGGAATGTAGCACAGAATCGGTCTACTCACCAAATAATTTGTCTTTATCAAAGGGTAAATCTTCTACTTTTGTTTGTAACTCTCTAGGAACTCCAGCTGACTGCAGGAAAGTGGCCCGTCTCTCAACCACAGTAACAGCTACGGTGTCGGCAACATCCATCGCCATTTGTAGACTTGCTCGTGTAGATGCATAACCCTCCTGGACGATGGATTTAAGATGCGACCTTTTGGACTCTGGCAACGCTTCCATTAATGGAGTCAATTTAGTATAATTGTCAAAATTATGGTTGGATAGGTGAACAAGGTAATTCGCTATCCTTAGGAATAGTCTCAAAGAAGTGTAGACCTTTCTACCAAATATATCAAGTCTTTTCACCTTCTTGTCTGATGCACTAGTTTTATATTGAGGCGGCTTTGCCCTTTGATGGGCCACATCAACCACAAGGGAGTTAGGTTATAGGTGAAAAAACAAGAACTCGGAGCCCCTGGGGGGGACAAAGTACTTCTTATCGGCGTGCTTGTTACTTGAGAGGGTCGAAGCAGGTGTCTGCCACAATTCATTTGCCACCTCTAATATTGCCTCATCCAGATGTATAGCTAGTTTGGCGCTCTGGGTTGTTTGTAAATTTTTTAACAGGCAATTCTGTTTTTCTTTAATTTCTTGTGATTGTAATTGTATTTGTTGTGATGCCACAACTCTTTTAAAAAGGTCTTGAAATTGCCTCACATTGTCTGGTGGAGAAACATCACCAGGTATAACAGCCTCATCGGTGAGGAAGACTGATCCGTTGGGGACGCTTCTGGTGTCTGTGCATCCGCTGTATTCAATTGCATCTGACCCTGGATCAGAAGGGGGAGGATGGGCGGGAGACGGATCTTGTTCTGAGAATTCAGGAGTTGAGTGTGGAGAGTGCTGGAGGATGAATAGCCCGTCGTGGATCTCAGTGGGGATGTGGGCGAATAGTGGGAATGATGGTAATGAGGTGAGTAGTCCCTGCGATGTCAATAATAGTCACGGCTGTCCTGATGATGGTGTGAGGACCATGATGGAGAGCGCCTATAGGGGTGGTACCTGGGATAATCATGTCTGGAATAGGATTTACAAGAATGAAGTGACGGAGACTGAGACGGAGAAAAAGATTGTTTGGGAAGAAGTGATGGTGATGCAGAGAAACAATGAGAGTCTTTTCTGGGAGCCCTTGGAGACATTAGGAACGGTGATGGTAACCTATCACCGGGAAAGCCATGGAGATCTCCTACTAGATGGAGCTGGCGAGAATGCTAAAGGCGGCGATGGGCTACGGAGGTGATGAGTCTGCGCCCATGCTTTAGCCGGTGCCCATGTCTTCGGTGCCAAGGGTGCTGGGCGTGCTGAAGCCGGTGCCGTGTGTTCCAGCACTGAGGGGTGTGTGTGTGTGTGTGTGTGTGTGTGTGTGTGTGTGTGTGTGTGTGTGTGTGGGGTAATGAGGCTGAGACAGTGCATCCCGTTTTCGTTATGCATCAGGGCCGCATGCCGACAGTGCTGCAGAGGAGTTAGCGGCTCTCGGTTCCGTGCTGTAGACGGTGCCATGTGGTCTCACGCTGGGCCCAGTTCCATGAGCTCCCGTGCCAGCGTCCAGTTTGTTTGCTCCCGTGCCCGAGTCGGTGCCGAGTCCAGCTCTGGTGCTAGAGGAGCTCTGGTCAGTGACAACTGTGCTTGTGGTTCCGTCACCGCGGACAGTGCTGATGGCTGCAGTGCCAAAACTGTCGGTGCCGCCGTTGTGCAAGCAGCAGCTAAGTGGCTCGATGTTCCAGACAATTCTGTCCTTTTGGGAACTTTAGAGGAAGGTCGAGCACTGGTGGAGGAAGCGGCTGACTTCACTCCTGAGCTAGGCTTGCCCTGAGATGTCAAGGGCAGCGATCTGGTTGCGGATGGCTTGGACTTCTTTGGGGGTGCCCGAGTTGGGGAGAAGGCACTCCTCTTTTGCGGCTGTTGACTTGTGCTCAGCGGTGAGGATGATCCCTGGGGCTGAACGACTTTGTCAATTAAAAACATCCTCAGCCGCATTTCACGATCGTGGCAAGCCCTAGCCGTTAGCTTAGAGCAATACATGCATTTCTGCGGCATGTGGCTCTCTCCCAGGCAGTGGATACATGCCTCACAGAGGTCCAAGGCCAGCATGGCATCATGACATAGGAAGCATTTTTCAAAACCCAGGGACCCAGGCATTTTAGCCAAGAATGAAAAACTTCTTTTCTTTGTGTTTTTTTTTTTTTTTTTTTTTTTTTTAAGTATATACAACAATGGATAACTTGGTAAGGGGAGAACGGGAACTTAGCCGTAGAAAAGATCGAACAAGCTATTAAGAAGATAATTTTTTTTAAAGGAGAAGAAAACCGTACAGGTATTAACTAAAGGTAAGTTGAAGAATTTAACAGTTTTGTCTCACAAACAATGGATAACAAGGAGAGAAGATCTGCTCTGTCTGCAGCCTGAGGCGGTGGAAGAGGAACTGGTTGGGACCAGATCGCGCAGCATGGGAGATTGCAAATGCCGCGAGATGCCCTGCCACACATGGGGTACAGCTTTGAACATCTCTGTCCTACGGTGCCAGGGAAAGCCCAGCACCTACAGTGGAGCACCCATGGGGACATCACTCGAAGAAGAAAAGATGGTAGCAAATTACAATCCTGGATATATGCCAGGTGTTCAATCCAATAAAAGAAGCAAATACAGCTGAATAACCAGAAATTGGCAATATTTTTTTTCAAATTGCATCCTGGATTTAAGTTTGGAGAGGAAGAGGCACTAACATTAGCCATATTAAAAGGAAGCAGCTCTTAGAAGGACAGAGATGGGCAGAAGTGCACTGAATCAAGTCACAGAATTTAAAGAAAAGATCTTTAAAAATATGACTCCTATGGTTTCCCTTTCATGATTACTGAAAATACAAATCTTAACTGGATATGTCAATACAGTTTTACAAGTGATTTGCATGGACAGCTATTCTTTACATCATAAAATGTTTAATGCAAAGGCGTAAGTGTATACTAGGACTCAAAATCACTAATTTTTATTAGGCTCAGTTATTAATCAGAATGCAGAAATTGTTGTGTTTTGTTTTTTCCTTACACCACTTTATAATCATGTTTATAATAAATCAGGTTCTCTGTACTGATGTTAATTATGTGTGAAAGTTTGCTTCCTTTGATAGTGAAAGCCATCTTTGTTCCAGCTTGGCAGGCAAATATTGCACATGTACTGTTGATTCTTGGCATTAATAAAATTAGGACAAGATTATGAAATTAGTGAAAATAGGCAAAGAATGTGATTATGGAATTATTGAAAACAAAGAATCATAAATATGGCAACACCTAGAAGTATGCTGGTAACAATAAAGAGAACACTGACTAGAGAAAGTGCAATAGATAAAATGGCAAGTTTCAAACGTATCAGCTCTCCAATAAGCTATTTAATAGCTTATAAGCTATTTTTTCCTCCTTCAGGAGATGCATTTACATTAGTTCTAGACTTGCTTGTAGATGCAGAACAATCCTGATGTCCCTGATAACATAAAACTAGAAAAAGGTGTTGATATTTTAGCGAGGGTAGTCTGAACCCTGACTATTGTAGAGGCTCCGTGAATATGGTACAGGTAGGACTTCCCTGGTCTGGCACCGTTGAGACCTTACAGGTCTTGGAACAAGGGAGTTTGCTGGACCTGTCAGGGAGTGGAAAAGTAGGGAACAGTCTTCCTGCTGGGGTCCTCTCCCCAGTCACCTAGCACTGCTGCCCCCAACCCCCCAGCTGCAACAGCAGCCCTTGCAGTGGCCATTGCTGGCTCTCACAGCAGCCCCATGGGCTGTGGACTCTGTGGCCCCACGAATTCCGTCAACCAGGGCAGCCCCGCTACCTCCACAGCCCCGCTGGCTTCTCTGCCCAGCCAGCTGTGGGCTCTGGTGTCTCTCAGGCTCAGCAGCCCTGCTGGCCCTGTTGACTGTGCTCTACTCCCAGCTGCCGGCAACCTCTGCCACTGTATTCCAGAAACAATGCTGGACCAGAGAGTCCTGGACCACAAAGGTTTAACCTGTATTGTATCAACACATACATTATGTCAAAATTGGCAACATAATACAGGATTGCTAACTTGGTGTACCCAGAAGCATAGAGTCCATATCTTTAAAGAGGTACTTGAATTTATACATGAGAAAAATAAAATCTCACAATGGGGTATTTGAAGAAACAGAGAAGTAATGTACGTGCCCTAAAAGTGTCAACCAGTTATTAAAGACCTCTATGCTGCTGACACACCCTATTGGGCATTTCTGTAATGCTGACAAAAATCAATTGTACCAGGCTCTTTTGTTTGCCATAAGGTTTCAGACAACCGAGACCTAATTTTAAACCTAATTTTAAACACTGATACAGTCTAAGGGAATTGTCTTTCCCTTTTGTCAGATATCCAAATTGACTAGATAGGACTTGTGTCGCTCTCAGACTAAATAAGAACTTGTTTACAGTCATCCATGATTTACTAAATGGACAGAATGCTGAACACAGCTCCCAAGGATACTACCATAATCATAGCAGCGCTCTTAGTCAACCATGCATTCAGCCCCACAAGGATTGCCTTTAAAGGGCTCATACTTTTTCTCCCCTGACAGAAGAGCTTAAATCTGTTGCACACCAGTACTACAGACAATTTTTTGTAGACTCAACATCCCCAGACTTCTGGGTCAGGTATTAAGATCATCTGGCAAATGAATACAATTACAGATACAACAAGATCATCTGGCAAATATAATCAACATGAAGGATTTTCCCTCTACATGCAGGCTCCCCCTATTTTTGAGCAAAGTAGCAATTCAAGTTACCTCTGTTCCCCAGTCCCAAACCCCCAACCCTGGTAAAAAGAAAACCTCTGACTAGGCAAAAGACTGACTAAGTTAGGAGGGGGAGATGCACTTCTCTCTCATACCACACACACAAGAAAAACACTGATGGAAAGTTAAGGTAGCTATTAACTATTCTGCAGCTCCCTATACATTAGGGGATACCCCTTAAAGAACAATGTTTGTGCAAAGCCCTGACAATTTGTCTCCAACTGAGATCAGGTGTCAAGGACCTGGGTGGAGCTGAGCAGTAGAGGGCCTGAAGCAGATGCACAGGTATGACTTGTTTGTATGATCCTAATTTCCAGTGGCTCTCAGGATGGCATGGGAACAAAATCACTGCTGATATAAAGGGAGTTACAACCTCTGCTCCCTGATGAAATGATGTGAAGAATAGTCATGAAGGGGTCCTGGGTTTTTCATTTCTCAGATCTCCTGCCATGATATACCCAGGAGAGAACTGAAGAGCTCCATGATCAATAAATTAAGGAGTGAGCTCTAAAGATTTAAAACATTCTCCTTGGTATTATGACTCAATGTGGATTACAAATCAAGAAGTCTATTGAGTTCAACCCTTTGAATTAATGGATCGATACTCAAATGATATTGCTCCTGCTCTACAGGATCACATACCAAGTACTCACTACAGTAATTATTTTACAACAGTACATTGCACATCTAAAAGCACCACTTATGCACTTATTTTGTAGAATATAAAGTTGAGGTACCTAGGACCACACGAATTGCTATACTGGGTGAGACTCAGTCTTTGTAACTCCGTATCCTGTTTGACAGTGACCAGCATCAGCTGCCCCCCATCCTGCAAAAGCGAAGAAGCCCACAGCAGGCAAGTGTGGGATATTCTCACATTAGGTCTCATCCTGACCTCTAACATTTAACCTTTAATCAAGCTCCATCTCATCCAATTTTTTATGATCATGATTTATACATATAATTGTCTACTAGAGCAAGGTAATTAAGACTGTGGATTACATTTGCCTCAGGGGCTTGCTATGACCCTTAACCTAACCCCTCTCTCTCTAGCATTAATGGTCAAAGCCTACTGAGCCTCTTTTATCATAGGCCAGAAAGGGAGCTGGTGAGAAAATTCACAGTTTGTTGCCCCTTGAGGGTTAATCGGAGCAGTTCAACTTCCTATCCCACCAGCAGTCTGTCTTCCTTCTCAGGGGCATTTTCCTATAGTGAATTGGGGACTGGAGGAAACCCAGGCCCACCCTGTACTGTAGGTTCTATCCCAAGGACCCTAATGGCAGCAGGTGTTGGCAGTGTTTTCCCTTCACAGAATCACAAAAACATAGCACTGGACGGGACCTCAACAGATCATCAAGTCCAGTCCCCTGTCCTCACAGCAGGACCAAGCACTATCTAGATCATCCCTATCAGGTGTTAGTCTAACCTGCCCTTAAATATCTCCAGTGATAGATTCCACAAGATCCCTAAGCAATTTATTCCAGTGTTTTACTACCCTGACAGTTAGGAAGTTTTTCCTAATGTCCAACCTAAACCTCCCTTGCTGTAATTTAAGCCCATTGCTTCGTGTCCTATCCTCAGAGGCCAAGGAGAACAATTTTTCTCCCTCCTCCTTGTAACAGCATTTCACTTGAAAATTGCTATCATGTCCTCACTCAGTCTTCTCTTTTCTACACTAAACAAGCCCAATTCTTTCAGTCTTCCCTCATAAGTCTTCCCTCATGTTTTCTAGACCTTTCATCATTTTTGTTACTCTTCTCTGGACCTTCTCCAATTTCTCCACATCTTCCTTGAAATGTTGTGCCATAATTGGACACACTATTCCAATTGAGATCTAATCAGCTCTAAGGATGTTAAATTGTAATTAACTGACTAGTCGAGTAGTCGATAGAATTTCCATTGACTACTCAACAGGCACTTCTGCATTCTTCCTTTGAAATGTACAAGAGCCTCCACTGGAATGCAGAACTCTGCATGCAGCCAGGGCTGGTGCGGTGCCTGCTTTGAAATGTACAAGAGTCTTTCACCTGGGGCTCTTGTGCATTTCAAAGCCATGGAGCCAGTGAGGGACTCAGAGTCCCCCACTGACACACCAGCTGCATGCCCTGCAGTCAGCTGGGGAATCCCTATCTAACCCCAGGCTCCGTGCGCTTTGGTATTTTAAATGGGCAGCCCCGCACAGCTAATGCATGGCTTAGCTTTGCAGCGCTGGCGCTTTGAAATATCCCTTCCTCCGCACCCCCTTGCTGTGTCTATCTGATAGAGGCAGCAAAAGGGGGGGGGGATTGACTAGTCGATTAGGCAACTGACTATCTGATAAGCATTTGCTTATCGGATAGTCAACTACTCCTTAACATCCCTAATCAGCGCAGAGTAGAGCAGAAGAATGATTTCTCATGCCTTGCTCACAACACTCTTGTTAATGCATCTTTACCGATACAATTCCCTGGGCCACTTTCCCATGATTCCCTCATTCACACCTCCTTCGCCCTTACCTAAGGGCTTCCTTCCCTGTAGCTTGTTGATATTTATACTTCTAAATTCTCTGGTAACACTGCCTGTCCTCTAGCTCCTTCCCTCAAGACAGATTGGAAGGAGAGTTTTTAAATAGTATGAGTGGGGCCTTCATTGGGTCCAGGTACCTCCATTAGGCTAACAACCTCAACTGATTCTTTGCAGGTTAATTGGAGTCAGGATAGTTTTGCCTTCTACTACTTTCTTATATCTTTCTGGTCAGAGTCCATCTCAGATTGTGAATATAACAAATTTGCCTAAATTCCCAGAATAGTTTAAACTGTATGTATATGAATGTATCATTGATTATCGACTCTTAATTAGGAACAGCAAAGTAATTTTGTTCCCTATGTAGATATTTACTGACTGGCATTAAGTCACCCCATAATATGTTAAGCTAAATAGATAGAACTCCTTGAATTTTTGTTTTTTAAACCTTTCATCATTCTGGTGCTATTCCCTCAACCCTCTGAAATGTATTAACTTCCTTCTGGAATTGTGAACACTAGGATAGGAAACACAACAGTGCCAAATACAGAAGTAAAGTAATGCCTCTATTCCTACTTCAGATTCCCCTGTTTATGCATCCTAGGGTCATACTGGCTCTTTTGGCCATAGTGACACACTTGGAGCTCATGTTCAGCTGATTATCTACCATGACTTCCAAATCTTTTTCTGTCACTACTTCCTTGGATATAGTATTCCATCTTGTAAGTATGCTCTATAATTTTTTCCTAGATGTACATATTTACACTTACTCCCATTAAAGCTCATATTATTTGCGTGTGTCCATTTTATCACGTGATTCTGGCTGTTCAAGACCAGTCCTCTTCTTCATTCACCACTTCCCCCAATCTGGGTGTCATCTGTAAACTTTATTAGAGATGATTTAATATTTTTTCCAGGATATTGATAAAAAGGTTCAACAGAGGATCAAGAACTGATTCCTGTGGGATCCCAGGGAAACAGATGCTTGATGATGACTTCCCACTTATAATTACATTGAGACCTAGCAATTATCTAGTTATTAATCAATTTAATGTATGCCATGTTCATTTTATATCATTCAAATGTATTAATCAAAATGCTATTCGGTACCCAGTAAACTCTCTTTTATTCTTTAAGTAGCGGCAGATCAGTTGACCCACAAGCCAAATGAGCAGTAGGATGTAGGATCAGAGTCTATTTTAAGAACAATTACAGGACCACCTTCCCAAAGTTTGCATCTGACTTAGATGCAGACAAGATACCAAAGTGTGTGATAAAAGTAAACACTGCAAGGTAATTGCCTTGCAAATGTCCAATACTGAAACAATATTGAGCAATGTGATCAATATAATTGGGCTATGGATGAATTGCTCTAACCTCTATGGACATATGGATCGCATATGTGGCCTAATACAGGAAGCTGCACCACATGAATCATGGTGCTGGTCTGCAAACCTCTTAAAAAGGGAGAAGAAACCTTTCCTAGCTCTGGAATGGCCCTGGTCATATTTTATGATATCTTTGTCTGGGAAAAATCAGAGGAAGAGAGACAGTCTCTTCCCTCCTGGAAGAGAAATCCAAATCTAGCCAAACAACAGCCCATGATGGCTAAGAATTCTGATAAAGCTGTGGAGATACAAAAGGTAACTTAGGACTTACTCTCCGATGGGTAACTGTGGACTTACCCTCCGATGGCCAATTTTTGTTTTTTCAGAAAACTGACAAAACATTACATTCCTTTAACAACACTAAAGCTACATTGTGCTCATTGGGTATTTTGTAACTCCAGCAGTAAAGAGACTTCAATCGCCATCAGCAGTTCTTCATGTCAGAATATGCCATTAAAAATCAATCAGGACTTCTCCAGAAAGGGGCTTAAGTCAAGCAAAAGGTCTTCTGGTCCTAATTGCACCTAGGCAGTCTATCTTTCTTCTGTTTTGAGCAGGCAGTCAATGTGAATCTCTTTCTGTAATCAGCATTCCAGTCATCATTTTTCAAGTCATCTCCCCTCCACTTGGGGAGGTGGGCTATCCCATCTCTTCAGATCTTGGGAGTCAACATCTATGAACAAGTGAGCCCTAAGCACTGTGGGACTGGATAATGCGTTTCCATTCCCCATTTCTTCGTTTTCTGCAGGTGCAGACTCTTTCAGATGGTCAGATGCCCAGTAAGGGGTCCGACAATCTGTGGAGGTCCCTACTGCTGAAACAGAACTCATGGACTGCTCCAGAAGAGGTACTGGTTCAAATTAAAAGCTTCTGGCCAGCTGTGTTTCTCTTCCTGAATGACTTGAAGATTTTTTTAACATGTCCTTCCCCAACAAGTCTGGGGTCACGATACAGGTTCCCTTCACCACTCCACAGAAAGTTTTTAATCTCAGTAATGGCTCTACACCAGGTGAATTACTATTAGTAAACTAAACCTAGGAGTACTACCAAATAAAGTTCAACTCATAACTGGACACAGGAAAAGCTGCACAGATAGCACTATGGAACAAGACATAAGATAAAAGCCATTATGAGTGCTCTGAATCAAGTTCCAGGCAATGAAAAGGAACTGAGGCAGGCAGGGGTAGGAATATCACCTGTACAGGTACTGCTAACCAAGTTTTCTAGCTTTGGTGTGCTGGACTAGTACATACCTGAGTGGAATACCTGGATGCAAAAACTTTAAGAAAAACCTCCAGACACAGGGATTCTACAACCTCCCTTGGTAGCTTGCTTCAAACCTGGCCAAACAACAGCCCATGCTGGCTCAGAATTCAGATACAGCTGCTGAGGTACAAAAGGTAATTGAGGACTTACTCTTAGAATTTGAAAGTATTCCCTAATATCTCACCCAAATCTTCCCTGCTACAGATTAAATTGATTACTTCTCATCCTGGACATGAAGCGCCATCAATCATTGTGCATATATGAAGACACATCGTGTCCCTCTTCAATCTTTTTCTCCAGACTAAACATACTACATTTTTTTAAACCTTTCCTTAAAAGTCAGGTTTTCTAAACAAGGTATCAGTTTTGCACGTCTCCTCTGGAGTTTCTTATTTTTCCACATCTTTATGTTTGAGTGCCCAAAATTGGATGCAACACTGCAGATGGGACTTTTACAGTACATATAACATGCCTGTTAATACACCCTAGCATTATATTTGAGTTTTTGCAATTGTCTCACACTGCTGGCCCATATTCAATTTTTGGTGCATGTGACGGGGTGGTGGGGTTTGAAGGGAAAACCCCTGCTCCCCGCACTAAACACGCACTTGGCTCCAGCACGGCGGGGAGCAAGTGGCTATGCCGGGCTTGCTTGGAAGCCGCGGCATGCGCATGAGCAGGAAGCCCCAGCCCTGCCACTCCAGGTGGGGATGGAGGCACCGGCCCCTGAAGAGAGGGCACCAGCTTTCAAAAGGGAGGATCCTGGCCCAGGAGAGGGAAGAGGGAACAGAGAGCCAGAAGGAGGAGAAGAGGTGGCATCCCAAGCCAGATGAGGCAGCAGGACTAAGGATGAGAGGGGCAGTGGAGCCACGGAAGCCAACGAGAGGGAAGGAAGCAGTTCAGGACGGGGCAGGATATTGCCCACAGGCCGGTGAGTTTTGTTATGGACCCCACCGGCCGAACAGGTAACGATTGAACCTGTTCTTAGGGTCCTCGGCTGAGACCTGGAGTGAGGGAGGCCCAGGTCTCCCTTCCCTCTCAGAGCATTGGTCTTTCGGGACTAGTACCAAAGGTGTGAGGAGGACTCTTTTCCAAACTGGGGATAAGGGCGACAACAAACTATAACAGTCCACGATAGCATGCAGCAGTTCTGTCACCTAAACAATTATTTACCATTTTTGTATTTGTGTGGGATTTCTCTCTCTTATGTGTAGTGCATTTCATTTTTCTTTACTGAATTTCATCCTTTTGATTTCAGACTAATTATTCTAAATGTACTCTAAACAAAATAAAAAATCGTTGCCTTTAGGCGCCTTTAAGTTTGTCTGCAGTTCATAGTGACATCGTTTTAGTTATTTAACATGCTCAGTTTTTCATTTTACACAGATCTTAGAAACAGTATTTCAATACCTCCATGGCCTGTGCCAAGCGCTCCTCCAGTGCCATATACGTGAGAAACTGAGGATCCACGTAAGAAATGGCTTGAGCTACTCCTAGGCCATCACCAAATTCATCAAGTAGTCTGAAAATATCAAAAATACAAAATGGAAATGGAGCCTGCATTTTAACTGCTGTTTTAATAATATTTAATTAAAAATGACTTTCATTTGTTAGACAAAACAAACAAACCCCAATGAGAGAGACAAGGTGTGTGAGGTAATATATTTTTACTGAACCAAAGACATTGATTCAAAACAAACAAACAAATTAACCCATCCTCCTTGTCTCCCTAATATCCTAGACCTGACACAGCTAGAACGAATGTATAAAAATACTTAGGCGTTCATAACAACTGGGATAATGTACGTCAATTAGAAGATGTCTGTGAATCAGTTAGGAGTGAGACCATTTGAAAATGTTATGCTTCATGTCTCTGCATACAGACGTTCAGACAGACAAAACAATGTGTCCTGTCTTGCTTGCAAGGTACTTACATCATCATCAGAACAAGGAAAATGAACTATTGAAGAGATCAGATTTGTAAAATTTCTGCTTAAAATTCTGTTTTTTCACATGTTGAACACTTGTAATTTTTTAATGAAGACTATTTGAAAAATTCAACATGCTGTCTTTTCAATAAAGGACTGAAAATTAATTGTATTTTTTCAGACTCCTCCTCACAAAGTGATCCTTCAGACAAACTTTGCAATAACAAACTGGATGATATTCTCAGGTTAAAAAAATTGAACACAAAACCACATACCCTATGACTGTTACCAGATTCTCCATGAAACTCTATGAATCTGTTTAGATCTAATTTTTTTTCCCTCGCCTTAATCTGATTTCCTATGCATCCCAGGCCATGGAATTGAATCCAGATACAGTTTATTGGGCTTATTACAAGGGTGTTTCACTCAAGCATAACTTGTGTTTGGTTGCCTTTCCGGAAGAAATTAGGATGTTAACATGTACCCGTGTACATGCGTGGACGCATCAGATAACCTTCACAGTTACATGCACGCACACACACATACACCCCCCCACTACCTCTGTGTCAGCACCTCTTCTACACCCTTCCTCACCTGTGCTGCTGCATCCCACAGAGGCAGCACTGTGGGTGGGGGAGAGGGGGCGAGGGAGAGAGACAAATGGAGCCAGTACACACGGAGAGCTGACTTTCACGCCAGCTCCCTGTGGGTACGCCAGCTCCCTGTGGGTACTGGCTCCCACCAAACCGACTGCCCCCTTGCCCACTGCTGCCTCTGTGTTACAGACAGCATCGCAGGAGGATGGGGGCGGCAGGCAGGAGCCGGTACACATAGGGAGCCAGCTTTAGATCTGGCTCCCCAGGAGTGCCAGCTCCCATGGAGCTGCTTCCTCCTGATAGAGGAGCAGTATGGGGGAGGGAGGGTAAAGCCGGTGTTTGTGGAAAGCTCCCCACCTGCCTCCTTGCATATAAAATGTGTAACCACTGAAATTTTTCAGTGGTTACATGTTTACAAAAATAAACGTATTTTAGCATCCCTAGAAGATACGCTTGAGCCAGTCTCAATTTAGACATCAACAGATAAAAAATGCACCACTTCCTGTGATAGTTTGTTCTACTTGTTAATTACCCTCATTGTGAGAAATGGATACTAATTTTTATTTTCAATTAGTTTGGCTTCAGATCCAGCCACTGGTTCTTTTAAAGCCTTTCTATGCTAGATTAAATAGCTCTTTGGCATCTATTATTTTCTCCCCAGAACTTACTGATACACTGTAATCAAGCCATATCTCAGCTCCTTTTGGATAAGATAAACTGATCGAACTCCTTAAGTCTTGCATTATATGGCATTTTCTCTAGCCCTCAAATAATTTTAATACTCTTTTCTGCACTCTACTTTTTCAATGTTCTTTTAAAAATGTGGATATCAGATTATATGGATTAGTCATATGAATGGTGTACGGAGGTAAAGTCTTCTCTCTACTCCTACTTGAATTATCTAGGTATTTTCCAATATTTCGAAATAAAGAAGAAACTTGTTAAAAGAGCATCATAAAAATGACTTCTACGTGCCTAGCACTGAAGAGAGAAATAAGAGAAGGTTATAATGTAGATCTAAATCCCTATAATTGCAAAGTAGTAATGGCAACATAAACATTACTAAGATCATATATACTTCAACATTCAACTAGATTCAAATATTTATGTAATCAAAAAAGTGCGTAAGAAAGATTTATAGAGGGCATTTATTAGTTTGGAAACAAATCCAAAATTATATCTCCAGGATTCCCAATTTGAAATGTGGTGTATCAGAACTACCTTAAATTTTAACCTGATCAATAAGACACGATGTCTTAGTCTTCTTGTTGGAAGAAACAGTACATATTGCAAGAAAAGCCTGAAACTGCAGTATCAGCAGCTTGTTTAAACAGAGAAATGATGCTCAATTTGTGGCCTCCTAAATATACCATGAAGTGCAAGATGACAGAATAACTAATTGTTAATAGGTTCTTGCACAGATTGTTAATAGGTACTGATGCATACCTCCACTCCATGTCTAAGTCTTCACTCATACTGGAGTCATCCTCAAGGTTGTTGTTCCCATCCAACATGAAAAATCCTGGATGCACAAAATGGCTAACTGGATCATTTTCCTCATCACTGCTACTTTCAATTTCTTCATGGTACTGTAGCCAAGGAATCTCTCCCTCCTCTAGAGAGGTCTGTTCCCTACAAACAAATATTAGAAAAACTGTAATAATCAATATAATTACTTAAGTAAATATAAATAATGGAGAATACTTATTTTACTCTTAAGGGCTGGAAATGCACCTCTCTCCAACTCAGAAGATTTAGACTCTGAATCAAATGATGACTGCCAGGATCCTAAAACAACAGCTCTGAGAGTACCCCCTGATCCATTTACCAAAAATCAGTCCTGTAAGAGGCACAATTTAGAGTTCGTAGAATTAGGCTGGTCCCCCAAGATGCTACAGAAATTAGCATATTTGCTGCAGAATTTGCAATTTTGGTGCAGCCAGAATCAGGCATTTGTCTATCTCCCTGCCCTTCCAGGACCTGCTATCCTGCTGAATTTTGCTATTCAACTGTCCCTAGAAGAGGGCAGTTAACTGGATTACAATGCATGCTTTTTTAAATGTTTCATGGAGCCAGGAAGCGAGAGTGACCAAGCTTGCAACAGAGGAACTGAGAGAACCAAAATGGTAGGCTGGTCAATGGGATGCTAGAGAATAGCATTCCAGTTCCTCTGCTGCTATTAATACCAAGCAGACAGAGAGAGGAACTCCATTTTCTCAGATTTGTATATGTTGTTCTATAGGAATCGGGGGAAAAAAATCATAGGTAAATTATGGTTCTAAGGGAAAAATCAAAAATTAATAATTTTAAATTTACACTTTGTTTCCCCAAAATGTGTTCTTTTGTACAGGATTAATAACGGGGGGAAATTGATACTTTGATCATAACTCTTTTGGATTGATTGTGTGATGTCTAATCAGCATAATATATGTTTACAAAAACCTCAAAATTGAACTGGCTAACAAAGTATATATATGTGCAGTCATCAGTATGTGGGAGTGGAATTAAGGGTCTATTTGGTTCTGCTACTGGACTTGTTGAATGACCATGAGTGAACTTATTTTTATCTTTATGCTTCAGATGTCCTTTATCTGAGATTAAAAGTACCTACTCCTAGAAGGGATAATATGGAATTATTTTGAGATATTTGTAAAGTGCTTTCAGATCAAAATTGCTATAAGTGAATGAAGTGTGATTCACATAGAGATGGATACTGAGTAATTTAAGGTACAAATATATTCTAGTATTTTCAGCTTCTTAACAGTATGTTTTGTGTCATGTTCACTTTTGGTTTATCTTTTATAAACACTTGCATTCCAATTTCCAAACTTGTTGATGTTTCTCTTCTTCTATTTCCACCTGACTGAATAATATGCTTATCTTTGGGGACCTAAAATCTACTGTAGTGGACATGCAAAAATGCATCAGCTACAGATATTAATACACTACCATACCTATGCTATATTAATATACTATTTTAATATAGCTGTTCCTTTGGCAAATCTCTTGTGAAAACAGCTTCCATACATTTAAATGATTCTGGAATCCAAATACTAAGTAGGAGTCAGATGGGGAATGGAAGGATACAGCATTCTCCCAAGCTCCACTCACTATTAGTCCAAGAACTACATACTACTGTTGCCAAAGTGAGATGCTTCGCATACTAAATTGAGAGGATAACAATAATAGGACTGCCCTCCTTTCTTGCATGTTTTCATCAGTAATGAAATACTTAAACTAACATTTAAATCAAGCAACTCCAGAGTTAGCACACCAGTTAAATGAAGAAAGGGTGCTCAGAATTCTTAGTGCTATTATTTCAGGGTACCTAGAGACCTAGGGATGCAAAACTGCATTGGTTACCCTCTTTTTCAAAATTAAATATCCAGCCTTTAGAGTAGAAAAGCTAAACTGTGTTTTAAATGAAAGCTTAGATTCTGGAAATCAAGATGGGGCTACTACAGGAAAAGCACCAGCTCCAGCTGTTAGAAGCAAGCCCAATTAAACAACTGGCACACATCTCATCATAGTCTGGCACACAATAAAAGGAAAAGCATAGGATTTAGTGTCTGTTCTCATTTTTTGCCACAAGTGTATAGCTACTTGAGCTAATAGGTGCCAATTTCAGATCTCCTGATATTGTTTCATCTGCTAGGAGATAACTAAACTCTGCATTTTACGTTCTGAAGTAACTTCACCTTTAGCATCATACAGAATCCTGAATTTTTTTTTATTAGAAAGATAGTGACAATTTGGAGAAAGTTCAGAGAAAAATCAACCTCAGCAATCAGAAATTCACTTAAGACTAAAGAGCCAATATGTTAAGGATGTAAAAATCAAGAAAGAAAAGTTCATTAGGACAGTACCGCTACAACAAAGAGAAATGAGGTGAAACCAACAAAGCAATGTTAGGCTAAATTTCAGGAAGTTTTTTACATAATAGTTCAACCTGTGCACTCATCTCACAAGATAAGTGGTGGAAACCCTGCAATTTGGACAACGGGAACTTGGCTGGACTGTGCCTGACTAGTACAATGTGACACTGAGCAGGAGGTGCATGACAGGTGGAGTTACTTAAGAAGCTAATAAGAATTATCATTTGCCAACTGTTATCACAACTGGCCTCTAAAGCCTTGCTTAGTGTAGAGAAGTAGACACTTTCTTCATACAAATTAGTCCAACTGATCACTTCATGTAACACAAATATATACACACCTTCAGCTTGATTTTAGAAGGTCAAATTATAAGTGAAGTTGAGTTAAAAAGGTGAAAAACTGAATTTTTTTTGGCTTAGTCTAGAGCAAAGGTGGGGACCCTCAGGCCTGGGGGCCAGATGCAGGCCCTGGCTTACCTGGATCTAGCTTCCAAGGCTAAGGGCTCCCCCTCCAGTATTGGGGAGCCTGTGTTTGTGCACTAGTCTACTAGCGTAGGTCCCTCCTAGGCTCTATTGTGCTAGGGGGATGTGAGGAATATTTTTCTCCTTCTCAGCTGGGGGCCATGCCAGTGAGAGTTTGCTTTGGTTTTTTTTTTTTTTGCCTCTCAATTGTGCGGGGCACCCTGACTAATTTTTCTGAGAGTCAGTGGCCCCCGACCCATAAAAGGTGCCCTCCCCCCCGGTCTAGAGAGTGATTAAACCCTTTCTCACTTTTAAAAAAGAACTATACGTTTTCAATTAATTTTTCTCTCAAAGGGACACCAAGATTAAATTTGATAAATTCCTAGATCCATAACTGTGGACAAAAGCAAAATGAATAGAGCAGCATCACGTAAATTACTGTTCTTTCAAGATAAATAAGATAGTCTTCTGAGCGTTTAAAGAAATTAATTTTCAAGTGTTTGTGTTTGGTTCTACTGGAATACTTATTTTGCCAGACAAGGGTCAAGTTCTGTAATTGTCAATTATGAGCATTTTAAAGTATTTCTGCAATGGAAGATAAGGGTCATGGGCATCCAGGAGCCATCATCAGACATTCCAATATTGCCATGCTGGGCTTAATACTAGTACCTGAATATAAGAGAACAGGCACCAACAAAATCCCTGAAATGTCACTTGCCTATAGTCTCCTCCTCCATCCTGAGAACTAACTCCCCCATATGCTACCTTAATGATGGCACTGTTAGAACTTACAAAAAAACAAAACAAGTTGTGCCATGAGGAAATGGTCAGCTCTGTCCAGGATAATAATCCGTGATCTTATCTTCCCCATTCTCTCCTTTCTGTTACATTCACAGTTATCTTGGCTTCTTGTCGCAATCTGGTAATCCCTTTTAACAAGGGAGAAAACACTGCTCAGCTACCCTCCCTATCAAAAGGGTGGTGAAGCGGAATCTGTGTCTGACAGGAGTAGAGATAGAGAAGGTATACAGGAAGTCCCTGAGTTACGCGGATCCGACTTATGTCGGATCCGCAGTTACAAGCGGGGTTTGCTCCGCATCTCCCTGGTCTGCTGGAAACCAGCCGACTAGGGAGACGGGGAGCAAAGCCGCAGAGCACGCGGGCAGCCCAGACGCGCCGCGGCTGTCCCGCTGCCGGCGTCCTCAGAGGCTTTGCTCCCCGTCTCCCTGGTCTGCTGGTCTCCAGCAGACTAGGGAGACGCGGAGCAAAGCTGCGGAGGACCCGGGCGGTGGGACCGCGGTGCGTCTCGGTCCGCCGCCTGCGTCTCCTTGGTCTGCTGGGGGGGGGGGGCGCTGCTAGTACGCCCCTCCCCCCTCCCCCAGCAGACCAGGCTTTTCTCCGGACGCCTGTGGTAGAGCAGCTGGGGCGCTGCCAGTTGGTCCCGCAGCGCTGCTCTGGGCGCTACTGGACCAACCCGGCAGCACCCCAGCTGCTCTGCCCCAGGCGTCCTGATTCAGCCGCTGACGGTCAGTTTCAGCATCGGCTGAATCAGGAAGCCTGGGGCAGAGCAGCACCCCAGCTGCTCTGCCCCAGGCGTCCCCAAGTCAGCCGCTGCTGAAACTGACCAGTGCTGACTACAGGAAGCCCGAGGCAGAGTTGCTCTGCCCCGGGCTTCCTGGAATCAGCCGCTGATCAGTTTCAGCAGCAGCTGACTTGGGGACGCCTGGGGTTCTTAAGTTGAATCTGTATGTAAGAAATGGCGTCCAGATTCAGCCTGTTTAAACTGATCAGAGGCTGAACTCTGCCTCGGGCTTCCTGTGGTCAGCCACTGGTCAGTTTCAGCAGCGGCTGAATCTGGACACCAGTTCCGACTTACATACAGATTCAACTTAAGAACAAACCTACAGTCCCTATCTTGTACGTAACCTGGGGACTGCCTGTTCTGGGTAAATAAAAGCCACAGCTCTGCTCACCATATACTACACTTCAAATAGGCTGTTCCACTGCAGTGAAAACCATGGGATAACCATGTTTGTAGCAGAAGACAGCGAGCAATTCATATTTGAATTCATGCATTTGGTAGGCTACAGCACTCTCTAAACTCCGTGCAGAGGTTAAAGCAGTGGTCCCCAACGCGGTGCCCGCGGGTGCCATGGCGCCCACTGGGGCATTTACATGCACCCGCCAAGTGCTTGGGGCTGCCTCCCCCCCCAGGCATGCGGCACATGCGTGGTGCAGGTCCCGGGCGTGCCGCGCATGTGCGGCACTGGTCCCAGGCGCATGGATGGCCCCGGCCCCGGGAGAGCAGCGCATTGGCAGCCCCAGCCCCTGGGCACGCAGCAAATGGGCGTTCCTGCGCATAGGGAGCACCGGCCCTGGGTGCGTGGCACATGGGTGGCTCTGCACACGGTGCATGGGGACCACCGGCCCTGGGCACGCGGCAAATCTGCAGCTTTGCTCCTGGATGCGCGGCTTTGGGGGGCGCTGGCCCCAGGCGCACAGCGAATATGCGGCCCCGCGCCAGGACGTGCAGCGCACGGGGCCGCCACCCCCGGGCACACGAGTGGCCCCGCCCCGGGGTGCCTGGCAGCTCCAAAAGGTTGGGCCCACTGGGCTACAGTTTAACATTCTCACAAAGCTATTAGTGCCCATGGAGATGTCTGGCAGAAGGGAAGAGGGCAGAAGAGAAATGGGTCCCTTGATTATTGCTTCAGTTTCTTACTCTCTTTCCCCCTTATTAGTATATTTTGCAAATGCTGTTCCCCAGTGCTACAGCATTTGGAATACAGGCAGTCCCCAGGTTACGTACAAGATAGGGACTGTAGGTTTGTTCTTAAGTTGAATCTGTATGTAAGTCGGGACTGGCGTCCAGATTCAGCCGCTGCTGAAACTGACCGCCAGTTCTGACTTACATACAGATTCAACTTAAGAACCCCAAGTTAGCTGCTGCTGAAACTGATCAGCAGCTGATTCCAGGAAGCCCGGGGCAGAGCAACTGTGCCTCGGGCTTCCTGTAGTCAGCACTGGTCAGTTTCAGCAACGGCTGACTTGGGGACGTCTGGGGCAGAGCAGCTGGGGTGCTGCTGGGTTGCTCCAGTAGCACCACTCCTCGGCGCTACTGGACCAACCCATCAGCACCCCAGCTGCTCTGCCCCAGGAGTCCTGATTCAGCCGCTACTGAAACTGACCAGCAGCGGCTGAATCAGGACGCCTGGGGCAGAGCAGCTGGGGTGCTGCCGGGTTGGTCCAGTAGTGCTCTGCCCCAGGGTCCACAACAAAAGCCTGGCCTGCTGGGGGGAGGGGAGCACACTAGCTGCGCCCCCCCCCGCAGACCAGGGACACAGGGAGCAAAGCGGCAGCGGGGGGGGGTGCCTCGCCTCTGAGGCTTTGCTCTGGCGCGGGACCGCTTTGCTCGCGGTGTCCCTGGTCTGCTGGGGACGGTCCCCAGCAGACCAGGGGCACCGCGAGCAAACCCGCAGCCGCGGCGGGGTCCCCTGCGGGTTTGCTCGTGGTGCCCCTGGTCTGCTGGGGACCGTCTCCAGCAGACCAGGGGCACCGTGAGCAAACCCGCCGGGGCTGTGGCTTTGCTCCCGATGCCCCTGGTCTGCTGGAGACGGTCCCCAGCAGACCAGGGGCACCGGGCGCAGCTTTTCTCGCCCCGGAGGTCGAGGTGGCTGACCGCTGCCTGTGAGCTCCGGGGCGAGAAAGCCCCGTTCGTAAGTGCGGATCCGACATAAGTCGGATCCGCGTAAGTCGGGGACTGCCTGTATACAGGAGTGTAATCCTGCCCTCTGCTATCATTCAATTGCTGCTCACAGACCTAGATGGAATTCCATTCTAGGGGCAGCAGGTGCACTCTCTCCCATTGCAATTAGGGGATTAGAGGGGCCCTTCAAATTTTTAAATTGTGTTCAATCTCATGGCTTTTTTTTTTTTTTTTTAAATAGCAGCCATACTGGCCCTGACCTACTTTGAGTGTGCTGCATGCGTATCAGGAAATTATCAAGGGTAACTGCCCTTTTAAATCTGTACTATATGTTGTTCTTAGAAAATATGACCTTCACTTCTGACACACACTGCAGAAGTCACAGCTACTTGGCTATGCAATGCAAAACAGCATGATTTCTAAAGAGAATGCAAAATTCTCTTTCAACTGTTCACAGTTTAGTCAGGAAAAAGATACAAGCACTTAAGTCTATATTTTTATTCCTATTTATAAAAAAATTCAACATATGAAGAGGATCTATCACACTAAATCTCAGCAGTTGTTTGTAACAGGTTATTTACCTCTCTTCTGATGCTAGTTAAGCAACATTTTTATTCATTCACAAGAGAAAGCAGAGGCCCTGTAGAGACCACCAGCACCGGTTAGACTAGGAGTATCGTGTGGCTGTTGAGCACAACACTATGGAACATGATAAGCCATAGGCACTACTTTGATGAAAAGCAAAATTCAGATGTTCAATTTACCATGTCAGAGCGTGTGCAGTATGCTGGCCACAAACCATATTTTGCAACAAATCGATGGCACTCTAGTGCTTGTCAGAAAAAAAGCTATTTTAAAAACATTAGGTATATTCAGATAATTCTATTTTATATAACAAATACAGAAAATACTCTAAGGAATACAAAATAATAATTAAATCAGAGTTTATTGATGATACCCTCCTCAAGAACACATTTTAATGGCTTTTATAAGACTAGTTCTTTTATTCAGTAAGGTAACTGAATGCACACTACAGTAAATGTCTTGGATAAAACAATCTAGTTTTACTTTAATCCATTTCCTTAGGCATCATCAATGACCTCTCTACTCTTGTCCTGAATGCTTACTAATCTTCCAACTCTGACAGACAGCACAACTAAATGAAAGCCCATGCCATATTGGGAAAATACAAAATCAGTCACTCATGAGATATTTGTGTTTTAATTATAAAAAAAAATCCCCTCTCCTTCTGCCCCAGCCCAGGCCATGAATAACAACCCCTAAGAGAAAAATCACAGTTTTGTTGAAGAGATTGTACATTATAGACTTCTTTTTAAGCTAAATATCCACCTGAGGGTACACTGTCCTTTCAACTTTCAAATCACATACTTTCAACACATTTCGTTTTTGCTTAATAGAAAAAATTCTGCAACAACATTCAAAATAATGTAACTAAGTAGTATTAAAATTGATTTATGTTCCTAATCTGATACAATAATTTGCTATTTGTTTCTTCTTTCTGACTTTAGAGCCTTTATTAGTACCAAATATCCCTTTATTGTCTACATTCCGCTCTGCTCTAATCTCTCCAGGCTGTTACTGTTCTTCAAGTCTTGCAATTTATTTTTTTGTCCTACTTGATGAAATTTGAACACAGCTGAGTTTGCACTGGAAAAAAACCCACAACAAATTAATATGCAGATTCTTGCACAACAACCTGGACACAGAGTCATACAAGAGATCTCACACAGGAACGAAACAGACTACAATGCCTGAAGACTTTTTCAGACACACACAAAACTTTCCAAGATACAGAATTACCTCTTACTTCAATTGCACATGCTTAACCATTGTGACAGAAGAAGCTCTGTAGATCAATTTAGCAACTGCTGACTTAGAAAATTATTCACCACCACTATATTATTGTCACTAATATATTAGTAGTATGTAAGGTGTACCATTTTTTTTCAAGTATCAAAATCAACATTTTCAAACATCAGTGACTATATTTGGTCATCTGTATTCTTATTTAGGCACCTAAATGAGACAGGTCTGATTTTTTTTATTGTTTGAAATGTTGAACATTTCTAATCCTCAGAGTCTGTGGAATAAGGCTTTTCTGACTTGGATGCCTAAAATAGATATAAGTAATAAAATTTAGGTACTCATGATCAAAATTCTTGACACAAACAGGCTAAAAAGAGTCATGGAAAGCCACATACTTTCATCCTCAAAATATATACTGAATAACAGCGTTCCTTCTCATTTTTCCCATCCATGTGCAGAATGAATTTTATGTGCAACATATCAAGCTTATGTGCGGATGTGGATCACCAATATATACACTAAAACTAGATATATTTTTTTAAAATTTACCATAGGTATATGCAGGACAGGTTAGGCATTTAGAACTTACAACTCAAAGAATTACATTTACACATCACAGAGAAATAATTATGAAATGCACAGAGCAATAAAAAAAACCTAACATATTTTGAAAAATCATGAAGAAGCAACAATAGTAATAAAAGTATGTGCTGGAAGGGTAGTGTGCGTGTGTGTGTGAGAGAGAGAGACCCAGACAAATGTTTTGCTCCTTTAAGTACACTCCCCCATTTTAAGCATTCTGCCTTTTCATTTAGATCAGCACTCACAAACTCTCTAGCCAATTAAGAAACAATACTGACTGGCTCAAGTTTTATCTGGTTCTCAGTTGGAAGTCTTCCCATTTTGCTTTGAAGAAAAGTTATCATGGCCATCAATACATAAGACTGAATAAACAAAACTGATAATGGCAAATTCCATGACAGGAGGAAGAGCAGCCAGGTAAAGAGACTAATCGGAAAGAAAAATCAGGGAAGTGGATTTGGAGGAGAAAATATCTGAAAATAGTAAATACATAGTAAAGAACGAGTGCTCATTACAATGAATTTGGACAAAGATGATACAAAATCCAATCTGTTTAGTCAATTAAGTCTCTGTTGTTGCTTGTGTAATCAGTGTTCCCCCCCTCCCTCCATAGAATAGTATTACTATGGCTGCCATTCAGAAATCAACAATTACCAACAGTGGGTCTACATGAAACACCAGAGCTGTTTCTTGTTCTAAATATAGGTAAATACTACATTCTGATATAACCATAGTAATTGCTGGTAAATTAAGGTTTATTAAAAATGGCAACAATTATATACACTGTTGGTACACATATTAGTTCTCACACACTGGTAGAAATCACTTTCTGAAATTTAAAAAAAAAAAAAAAAAAAAAAAAAGCTTACCCGCCTTGGAAACAGAATTCTGTGTTTTCCTCTTCCAGGCCACTGCTGTTGCTCTGCACTTCAGGTTCACGTTCCTCTCTACCAGGCAGAGTTTCCCAGCTTTCATCGCTGGAGGATTGGTCTTTTTCTGTAGCAGCAAAATAGGAGGGCAAAGATGCAGACCACTCCCCATCACTGCATTCAGAACTGCAATTTGAGACAAGCCAATGTTGTGTTTAAAGCTTTAACAGCCTCAAAATAAATAAAGCCAAAAGTTAAAATCCATTATTTGCTATTTCACTATAAGGAGAGAGAATGGTTTCTAAATGCAAACAATATTTCTGAAATATATTAATTGTGTACCATTTCATGTATCTTGCCATCATGAATAGAAGATGATGCTTCTTTGTAAAAAGGAGGGTTTATTTATGTTGGTGTAACAATATGATTTTTAAAAACGATGTCTGTATTATCTGGCACAATTTTTAATTTTCCCCTCCTCCATCCATGTTTGCAGAGTCTATTACGGGGTGGGCAATAATTTTTTACCAAGGGCCACTTCCGAAATTTTTGAAGTGGTCACAGGCCACTCCGGAAGGGGCAGGGCCTCAGACAGAAGGGGCGGGGCCAAGACATTTCCCTGCTTCCCCACCTGCAGACCATGATTGGTGTGGTGGCGAGGCAGTGAGTGAAGTCTTTGCCCTGCCCCCACTTTTCCCAGAGGTTCCCCCTAGGCATCCATGCCCCTGGCAGTGGGAGAAGACTTTGTGCCCTCCGCCTTCTGCCCCCAGGCCAATCAGGACTTGGGGCGTAGGGGCGGGGAGCACGCAAAGTCTCCTCCCACCCTGCCAGGAGCATGTGGCACTTCTAAGCACCGTGCATTCCTTGCAGGATGGGGGCAGGGCGGAGGAAACTTCATGTGCTTCTCCCTGATCAACTGGCTTACCGGGCTGAATCTGGCCCACAGAGACCCTTCTGCCCACCCCGGTCTATTACATACCTTCAAAATATTCATATTACATACCTTCCAGAAGGCTATATAACATGACATATTGTCTTCTTCCCACCCTCAGAACTTATTTGGTGAAATGGAAAATTAATTTTCCTTCTAATATTACATACATTTACTAACAGAATTTACTGAAGAACATGTTTAACCAAATAGCAGTACATTGGACGCTACACATGATAAACGTGAGCTAAGGGGAAAATGTTGCAGAATGCGTACATTTATATATCTCCTCTCCTCCCAAAGAGAGAGACATCAACAGTTTTCCAGGCTCTCATCATTTGTAGTGAAACTATAAAGATAAATAATAGCTATCCAGTAAGTGTCCAGTAAAGTCAGATGTCCCTCAGGAGTAGCCATAAATACTCCCAATTGTCCATATGATGAGTTATTTCCCAAAGGAAATAGTTCCATAAAGTGGGAATGTCAATTCAAGCTGTCTTTAAGAGTCACTAATAAAAAAGCAATCAAATTCAATATGACTCCATTTGAGAAAGAAATCTGAGATATCCATAATAGAATGCTAATGTAAACACAAGTTACATTAAAAACAAATATATGAATTTATGATGAGTAACATCAACTAATCTATTCCCAAGCTTCCACAGTCAGTTATCTATTTCCATCTTTTCACTGCATAATATAATGTATCCTTTTTGAATTTGTAGCATATAGTCCAATTCCACAGGCAACCCAAAGCTTAACAGTTGAGTGAAAAAGTTAAAATTTTTACCTGCAGAACATAATAGAACGTAATAGAATAAATATTTTACCATATTTAGGGACAACTTGAGCCTGACACTCTTACCAATGAAGCCTGCAGTAGCCTCATCAATATAGTTATCCTGCAGCTGCAGGCAGCCTGATTTGGGATGCCACCTGATTGGCTGGAGGAGCCAGCAAGCTGGTTCTTGAGACAGCAATAGCTGCAGGCTAGCTCCTCAACATCCACCAACATCCACCATACCTGTTCCTATATTACCTTGTTCCTGCTACTCCTGTCTGGCTCCCAGTCTTGCCTATGTCCTTCCCTGCCTCACTCCAATTCCTGACCTTCAGCTTGACAATGGCTTTGACTTATGACCATTGCCTTCGGTATGCCCCTGTGGGCTAGTATCCAGTTCCTACTCTCTGGTTTGACACTTAGCTTTGACTTCTACACCTGGTTCTGGCTTGACCCATGGCTCTGGTGTCTATTCAATGGCTTTAATGGGAAAATGTCAACATGAAACAAAATTGCAATCCCATCTGAAAAGTTTGAATCCACTAGTGTTACAAGCACAAAATATCACAGCAAAACCATTTAAATATTTGACACCATAGCAAACAGAAACATGTGGCCTTCCCAAGCCCTATGAAAGGGTGCTCATCAGTAACAGCAACAGCAGAACTGAGACCAAAGGAGGAAACAGTAAGCTGTATTTGTTATTTAACCCACCTGTGCTTACTACTTAAATGGTACATTTATTACCACTATCACTAAGACAACATTTACATGTATGTGGTCTATATACTTTTCCCTCCTTACCATTTTACAGCAAAGAGACAGATTGCATCTTAAGAACACATGCTTAAGGTACATAAATGGAGTTCCTCCCCACATCTACAGTAGTAGCATGGTGCTTGAAAAAGGATATTCAACAATGTAACCTTCAAAATAAAATACAACTATTAACTCTACAATAAGAGTGGTTTGAGATGCTGTAGTCAGTGCAGATCCCATTCTAGCGTCATACACACCTGGATTTTTTTGCCTCCTTGTGATCTCATATTAGAGCATAAAGAGTGGGCTGGTCATAGCCCTCCCTCAATGCCCATGCAATTTAAAGCCTGTATAGCAGAGGACTCAGGAAAAACTGGGTTGAGAGTGGGTCAGGGAATGGACACTGAATACATCATCTCAAAGAACCTCACAGTTACTACAGGTGGGACATCCCTGGTCCAGCACCCTTAGGAACTGAGTGTCCCAAGCTACAGAGTTTGCCAGACCAGGGGAGGTCAAGGCTCCCCATCTTGGCTATCAGCCCTGCTCCCCACCACCGGCCCCACTGATCCATCCCTGCCAGGGCTTCGCTTCTACCTGTATCTGGGGCTCTGCTCCCCAATGCTGAGAGCGCCAGTCTGAGCTGGTCTCCCAGCCCCGCTGCCTCCGTCCGTGCTGGGACTATGCTCCATGCTGCCAGCCCCATTTCGCTCACCACCACACTGGCCCACTGCCGCCGGGACTATGCTTCCCACCAGCAGCCCAGCCCCTGAATCTGGCCAACTGGACCCGTGAGTCCCAGATTTTAGAAGTTTAAACTACATAGGAAAAAAATTCAGCGTACTACATCTGTTAGTCTATAAGGTGCCACAGGTCTCCTTGTTGCTTTTGCAGATCCAGACTAACACGGCTACCCCTCTGATACTGTATTCTTGAGTGTTCATTAGTGTGCATACTCCCCAGATAACGATAATCAGGATTTCGGCTCTATCAAACAGATTCAAGTATTGCTATTTTAAAATTGGCATCTGTCTTGGCAGTCATGTAGTTATATCAAGTGCACAATGTTTCACAAAAGTCTCTAGGGTTGCTCAGCATGGCTGGCTGACAAATTTCTGAGATCATCATATTTCTAAAAGAGCCCAGAGACATTTCCTGTGCCCTGATAGATGGTGCTTTGATATTTGGAGGAAGAGGGTTGCTGGTCAACTTGTAGCAGACAGAAACATATTATAAAATCCACCCACAGATTCTGAGACAAAGGCAGCTTGACCTTTTAATGCACTATATTTGGCCAACACAAAGAGGTGTGAAGAAAATGAGGGGGGTACTCTTAGGTCCTGTTGATGAATAAAGCAGGGCCTTAAGAAGCTCCATACTTTGGAAGTGTCTTTCTCCTGGCATTAAGCACAGCCTTTGGTAGCATACTGACAAGATAACATACTAGTTTGGGTGGAATTCTGAAAGCCATTTTAAGGCTTAGCATGTGGTCTCATCACCACTTCACCCATGTGAAAGAATGGCAGAATGAGAACTTGCAGCTCACAGAGTCTCCATGCAGATGTGATAGCTCTGAAGACAGCAGTCCTAATATTGGAGATGATAGAGTAAACATTTCACTAATGGTTCAAATGAGTTATAAGAGAACATTAAGCTTCCACATGGAAACACAGTCTCAAACTAGATGTCAGATATGGAGAAAGTTCCTGAAGAATCTTGACATCACAGAGTGTGAAAGACCAAGTGTTTTTGTATTGCAGTGTGGCTGTCCGATATTGCTGCCAGGTAGACTTTAAGGGACCTGAAGGTTACTCCTCCTTGATTCAGAAGCAATACTGTAGTCAAGTATTTTGGCTACAAGGGACTCAACTGGGTTCATTCTGTACTGCCCATATGGAAAATCTTTACTTTGAAGAACATATCTTCTTGGTGGAGGGTTTCTGAATCTATAGAACTCTCTCCTGGATCTACAATGACCAGTTTTCAGTCTGGCTCTCAGATGCAATGGCTGTTGGTCCAGGTACAATATTTAACTCTCTTTCTGCCAGACTATTTCTGGACAGATGGGAAGGGATTGGGGAAGGGGGTTGGCAGGTCAGTTGATGGAGATGTGGAAATACAACCACACAGACAAACTAGTATCATGATGATCATAGCTCTGCCTTATCTGGTTTTAGATAACAATCCTAGCGATTGGTGGAAAGGCATAAGTCCTTATGCTTGGTACTATACACCATGTTGAAAAGGTCTACAATGCAAGTTTCCACTGGTAGAATAACAATTCCAGGATCTTTACTAAAATAAGACACACTTCACTTCTCTACAGAGGAAAAAGGACTGTAGGCTGTCTAGAATCCTACCTGCCACATGAGGCCACAACAGTTGTATCCCTAACTCACCCAGTAATATCGTCAATCTATCCAACTACACACTCAGCCCGGCAGAAGAGTCTGTCCTATCTCGGGGACTCTCTTTTTGCTCCACCACCCCCACAACATGACACAGTTCTGCAGTGACCTAGAAGCAACATTTTAATGGCTGACCTGGAACAATGCTTCCTCAGCTCTTGTCCACTAATGCCCTTTCTCTACCTACGCTATATTGATGACATCTTCATCATCTGGACCCATGGGAAGGAGACTCTGGAAGAATTCCACCACAATTTCAACAGCTTCCACCCCACCATCAACCTCAGCATAGACCAGTCCACATGGGAGGTCCACTTCCTGGGCACCACGGTACAAATAAATGATGGTCACATAAACACCACCCTATACCGAAAACCTACAGACAGCTATGCCTACTTTCATGCCTCTAGCTTCTATCCCGGACACACCACACGATCCATTGTCTACAGCCAAGCACTAAGGTACAACCACATTTACTCCAACCCCTCAGTCAGAGACCAACGCCTACAAGATCTTCACCCAGAATTCTTGAAACTACGATACCGATACAATGAAGTGAGGAAACAAACTAACAGAGCCAGACGTGTACCCAGAAGCTTCCTACTACAAGACAAGCCTAAAAAGGAAACCAACAGAATACCACTGGCCATCACCAACAGTCTTCAACTAAAACCTCTCATCATAAGTGATCTACGACCCATCCTGGACAACGATCCCTCACTTTCACAGGCCTTGGGAGGCAGGCCAGTCCTCACCCACAGACAACCCACCAACCTTAAGCAAATTCTCACCAGCAACTATACACCGCACCATAGTAACTCTAACTCAGGAACCAATCCATGCAACAAACCTCGGTGCAAACTTTGCCCACATATCTACACCAGCGACACCATCACAGGACCTAACCAGATCAGCCACACCATCACTGGTTCATTCACCTGCACATCTACCAATGTAATATATGCCATCACGTGCCAGCAATGCCCCTCTGCTATATATGTCGGCCAAACTGGACAATCTCTACGTAAAAGAATAAATGGACACAAATCAGGTATTAGGAATGGCAATGTACAAAAACGTGTAGGAGAACACTTCTATCTCCCTGGACACACAGTAGCAGATTTAAAGGTAGCCATCCTGCAGCAAAAAAACTTCAAGACCAGACTTCAAAGAGAAACTGCTGAGCTACAGTTCATCTGCAAATTTGACACCATCATTTTAATATTAAACAAAGACCGTGAATGGCTAGCCAACGACAAAAGCAGTTTCTCCTCTCTTGGTGTTCACACCTCCACATCAGCTGCTAGAAGTGGGCCTCACCATCCCTGACTGAATTAACCTCGTTATCTCTAGCCTTATTCTTGCCTGCATATTTATACCTGCCTCTGGAAATTTCCACTACATGCATCTGACCAAGTGGGTCTTTACCCACAAAAGCTTATGCTCCAATACATCTGTTAGTGTATAAGGTGCCACAGGACTCCTTGTCGCTTTTACAGATCCAGACTAATATGATTACCCCTCTGATACATAATTCCAGGATTGATTTTGCAGTGACCACTCATTGCTGGTAACTAAATTCTTGCTATAGAAATCTGCTAGGTCACTGTTAACTTCCAATAAATGGAAAGCTATGAGAGTCATTTCATACTGACAGTCTGAAAATGGATGACTAAGTGAGTTCCTGCTTGTTTATACAGTGTGTAGCTGATATGTTGCATTCCATGATCTTCACCACTGTCTTTCAAAGGACTCGTAAGATCACTTTATAAGCCAACAAGCTGACTCTCAGTTTCATATTCATACATAGTTTCAGATTGTTCTGAGACCGGGAAATGTGCACTTACAGGTGGTCCATATCAGGGATGTTAAAATATGTTTATTTTTGTAAACATATAACCACTGGAAAATTTCAATGGTTACATGTTTATACACGGGAGGCTGGCAGAGCTCCCTGCTAGTGCCAGCTTGCCCCCAATCACCATGCTTCTGCCTCTTATACAGAGGCAGCAACATGGGGAAGTTGTCTTGGTGAGTGCCAGTATGCATGGGGAGCCGGCTATTAAGGGGCTCACACCTCCCAGGCGGCTGCACTGCCTGTCAGCCATGGGGAAGGGCAAGCCCTTTAAATAGAAGCAGCTGAAAGGGCTCACGTGTCCCAGGCAATGCACTAGCAGTGAGGCTCGGAGCAGCAAGGCCTTTAAATAGTAGTAACTGAAAGGGCTTGCAGCTCCCGTCTCCAGTTAACGTGATGCCTTGGAGCCATAGGGGAGGCATAAGCCCTTTCTACTCCTGCTATTTAAAGGCTCCATGCCTTCCATCCGAGGTTCCTCACCTTCCAGGGCTGCGCGTAACCATTTCAAAATTTTTTGAAGTGGTTCCCACTCAAAAATTATTGCACACTCCTGCTTTAGAAAGATCTTCAAGCTTGGCTTTTCTGGAGCCAGGCCCACTTTGAGACTGCTCCAGAAGATGGAGCTTCAGCCTCACGTTCTTCAACTTGCAGATGCTTTCAGAAAAGGAAAGGCAGACAAAGTACCTGGTTTAATGCAAGACTCTCTCAAGAAAAGTTACTTACTGTACCTGTCCTTAATTTGAACTAGCCCACTACTAGCCTGCAGTTTTGAGCCACTTGTGTTAAGAGTCCATACACAAGGTTATCTATGGGAAAATAGTTGTACAGGAGCATCTGCAAGCAACTTCTGTTGGACAAATGCTAGAACAGACAAGATAGTTCTGAACAACTTCAGAGTGCTTGAAGTATCATTAGAGAAAATTAGCCAGACCTCAAGTATAGTGAGTCAGCCATCAGCTAGAAATCCATCTTGCTGCCATGTTCAGCAGATGCCTCACCTTTTATGCTCAACTATGGGAGCGTGAAGCCACAGGGGACACATGCACAGCCTTAACAGATGCTATTTAAAAACCCTCATTTCACATGCATGAGGCACATCTGTATCTAGAGTGGGACCTACACAGACACACAACTGAAGAAGAATAACCGTTAGAGGTTATTCCCATCCACCTTCATATTAGTATTCCTCATAAATCCACCCAAAGGCATTATTTAAAAGGCTTGACCTTATGAATCCATTTTATAAGGCCTTGAAGATTTTATTCCCCCTTTCAATCAGTACTTCTTGCAATATTTTAGTTACAAGAATTTATGCAGGTAATTTTTTATACAGTATAGTAAATCCCTCATAAGTGGTAAAAACATGAACTGGTAAATGAGTCTGGCCAAGGAGCATAAAGTAGTAAAAAATTACAAGGCCAATTATATATTGAGAGAGAAGATTAGATCTGTGGTTCAATGCACTGAAAATTGCAATTGCTTTCCATTTCCATCTCTGAAAAAGATGTGTCATTTTGGCCATGTTGCTTCTTTGGGTAAAATTATGAAAAGCACTTAAGTCCCATTCACTTTTAATAGAATGAAAATGCTTTTGAAAAAATGTTACTCATAGTCACTCAATTCTTCATCTGCAACATGAGGATAATACCTACTTACAAGGAGCTTTATGAGCCACACTCTGATGGTAAAAAATGCCATGTGTGGCTCACAAGCAGCCGTCTGGCCACCCTTTTATATAGGTTACTACAGAGAACTTCAAAAATGTCTCTTTATATTAGTGTTACATAGGCTTTCAAAAACAAAAAGCTTACTCCACCCAACTGCATTCCCACAAACCAATGTTCAAAATATTTTCTTTTGGAACGTAGGATGATAATCCATGTTTCTGAGGAGTCTCCTGGTATGTGGAGATCTTCATCTTACAGTACCCTTTGGGCTGAATGCAAAACGGACACATTAAAGCATAGCAAGAATGTCAGTTTTTCAGACATCTAAAACCAACTAATTCAATACACAATTTGTAGCAGCTAAGCCTCTCTCTCTCTGCATACCCTACATATCTTGTAAAATACATGCTTCTTCATCAGGAAATTACAGATAGTATTTACTTGTCATTATTGCAGTAATCTCTATCTACAAATTGCAGTATACAGAAAATGATACTTCAAGGAAGTTTTAAGTGATCAATTCTGACAAGTACAAATACTTTATACATTAATGGAAAGAAAAATGGTTGGTTAATAGTTTATAGCATTAAAAATCTCTGTATGAAATATGGCCTTTCTGGCATTCAGTACAGCAGCAGGTAATAAAATATCGCACCACAATTTGAGGAAGAAAAAGATGGTAACTCATGACAAGGTACTCAACATGTACTCATTTGCACTACCACCCCATATTTAAAGTTATTCAAGTTAGTACATTATTTTTACCACTTAAGATGATACATTAATGTAGGTATTAAATCTCACCTGTCTTCATCTTTACTGGAGCTAGGTAAATTCCTGGTGCAATCTTCAAATTCATCCCAGAAAGCACTATCATCTAGAACAGTTGTTTTTTCTTGAATGGTTACCTTTTTTTTAAGATCATTTTTTGTGTTCTTTTGAGCACTTTCATAGTCTCTTGGGTCAAAGAACATACTGGAATTCATTTTTTCCTTGCTGTTTCTCAAGATACATCCTCCACTGCCTTGCTGTAGTTCCAAAATTTCACTCCTTCTAGTATTGCTTTTCTCTTCATCATCACTAGTAAGCTTTTTTCTATCCAACGGGTTTGTAGCATTTTGTTTTCTAATTTTAGGTCTCACTACCAGTTCAGGTGAATTTCCTTGGTCAGTCTTGTCGGCACTGATACCCAGTTCATTACAAATCTCTACAGATGCCCTTGCAACATCAGCTATAATTTTTCCCTGTTGTGTTTCACAATTGGCACTACCACTTATATTTTTTATTACAGCTTTATCTTCAGCAGATGATTTCTCAAATACCCTATTTTGAAGGCCAGAATCCAAGTCTATGATAGACTCTCTCATTGAAGGCACTGGCCCTGGTTCTTCAAAAACTTCTCTGGAAGTACAGTGATTAAAAGCAGATAATTGTGATTGTATGCCACTGAACGACTCTACCTCTTTCTCCAACTCAGAAAGCATGTGATCCAGAGTTTCCTGAAATAAGCCTTCTTCCTCTTTTGCTAAGGAAAGATCAACTTGTCCACCGTCGTCCTCTCCATCACTGCTATCTGGCTCATATGAGTCAATATTTACAAAAGCAATTCCATTCTGACCTTTCAGATCACTACACTTGCCAGAAATATACTCTGAACAGTCCTCGGGAATTTTATCAGGATTCATACTGCTTCTTGAAGTTTGGTTGCCTTCCAGATTGTAGCATGCTGGAGAATATGGTAATGCGTTTGTCTCGACTGTTTGCCTCAATACAGTTCTACAAACAGGAACTTCTGATCCACCATTCTGTAATGAAGGCTCGTCTGATAAAGCAGAGCAAACTTGAAGCAATGGACTGGGACCTTCATAGACAATTGCAAGAAAGAATACATTGGGGTGATCAAACTAGATATAAAATTTCTCATTAACAATGCTGGCTCATTAAAAAGCTGGCAGTTGACTAGAACAAAAGTGCAATTGAATGATCAGGTATAATTTACCACAGGTGGGCTTATGTACAGCAAATATCTGTGGTTGCATTTATTAACTAAGCCCAAATAAACAAACCTAAATGATACTATTTCAGCATCACTCAGAGAAGAAAGACTACGTGTCCTAAGACAAAAACACATTTGCAGGAAGCCTCTTTAAATTGCTTTCTCACAATGGAAGTTTGGGATGAGAATTATAGGAATTTAGCATGTTTCAAAATTTAAGAAAATTAAAAATGTGCTGCTAATGATAAGACTACCCAGATACTAACTGGCTAAAATGCACATTCTGCAAGGATTTAAAAAAAGTCATTTATTAGTACTATAAAAATGGGATTTTTGCATAGGCGTATCTTTTATTAGCAAGCAAGAATGTCAGTCTTGATTTACAAGGAGAAATTAATAAGTAAATGTAAAAGCTCCAATTGGCAACAATGATTTTCACTGCGGTTAGGTTTAATAGTAAAAGTGAGGCTAGACTCCTTTGATGGTAACATGATAATGAACATCAAGAATGGCAGACTTTGAGAACTGAGGGGGAAAAAACTAGAAAAAGGTTGAAGTAGTATAGCATCCAGTTAGTTTTGAAATGAACTGGGATCCAAATCTTCAGAAGTTTATATATTTTTCCACACCTCTGACTGGTGCACATGCAAATCAGGCTTGGCACATTTATATTCAAGTTAGCAATGGAAACCTCAAGATGCATGGAAAACTCAGTGAGTGCATTTAATGAATCACTGTGATATACATATATGCTTTCTGTGCTTCTATCTGAGAAAAGAGTTTTGAATAAAGAAGAATGAAATATGCATGGTTAAACAGATGTACTCCTGTATATTCTTTTTAAAAAATATAAGGAGTGATACAAATAGATAAGGTGTAAATTGTAAGAAAAAAAAAGCTCTCACTAATTAAATGTTATGCAATGTGAAAATACATAAGCAAACAAGGGAAATGTGGTCCAGAGAAAATTACTATAACGTCATTACTCAACTGATTGAAAGAGTCCTCAAAAAGTACTGATCAGTGGCTTGTTGTCAAATAGGGAGAGCATATCTAGTGGAGTCCCACAGGGATCAGTTGTGGGTACAGTACAATTATGCTATAATTTAATTAAGTACTTGGATAATGAAATAGAGAGTATGTTGAAAAAATCTTCAGATGACACTAAGGTGGGAGGGAATAAAATCATCTTGGAGGACAGGTTTATAATTCAAAATGACCTTGGCAAGTTGAATTGGTCTGAACAGAAGGATGTAGGATGGAAATCAATAAAAACAAGTGAAAAGTACTTCACTTGAGGAAGGAAAAATAATCAAATGCACAAATCAAAAAATAGGGAATAACTGTCTATATAGTACAGGTAGTCCCCGGGTTACGTACAAGATAGGGACTGTAGGTTTGTTCTTAAGTTGAATTTGTATGTAAGTCGGAACTGGTACATATTGTAGGGGAAACTCTAGCCAAACATTTGTCCAGAGCTCAGTTTTATTCTCCCACACCTCACTGCCCTCAGTCCTTTATTCTCAAGCTGAGGTGTCTGCTGATAAAAGCCGCTCCGCGTCTCCCTGGTCTGCTGGGGGGGGGGCGGGGGGCGCTAGCTTCGCGTCTCCCTGGTCTGCTGGGGGGAAGCAGCTAGTGCGGGGTTGCCTCACCCCATTTGTAAGTAGGGATCCGATGTAAGTCGGATCCATGTAACCTGGGGAATGCCTGTATTGCTGAAAGACTCACAAAGTTATAGAGGACCAAAACGGAGTAAGAGCTGTCAATATGATTTAGTTACAAAAAAGGCTAATATGACTCTGGGGAGTAATAATAGAGTATAGTATGTAAGACACAAAAGGTAATTGTCCTGCTCTTCTTGGTACTGATGAGACTCCAGTTCTAGACACTGCAATTTAAGCAAGACAGGGACAAACTTGAAAGAATCCAGAGGACAGCAACAAAAATAATAAAAGGTTTAGAAAACCTCACCTGTGAGGAAAGGTTGAAAAAAGTGGGCCTGTTTACTCTTGAGAAAAGAAGACCGAGGAGTCATCTGTTAAGTCTTCCAATATGTTAAGGGCTGTTAGAAAGGTGATCAATTGTTCTCCATGTCCACTGAGGGTAGGACAGGAAATAATGGGCTTAATCTACAGCAAGGGAGATTTAGGTTAGATATTAGGAAAAACTTTCTAACCATAGGGTAGTTAAGCTCTGGAACAGGCGGTCAGTGGACTCCTCATCACTGGAAGCTTTAAAAACCAAAGTTGGATAAACACGTGCCAGACATGGGCTAGATTTACTGGATCCTCCCACAGTACAAGGGGCTTGACATGACGACTGCCCTACATTTCTATTATAAAAATTAAGATAGATACTTGGGATACTTGTATCATATAGGATTCAAATTTCTGCAGTAACTTGTATTTAGGTGGCACAGATAATGTCACCTCTAATTATAATCGTCCAATATTTTTGTTTCTCTCTTAAGTGTTGTCTGAAAATAGACATGGCATGTCAGAATGGATAAGTTGATAGCCCTTTCATTTCTGGAACAGAATGATGTAGTTTCTCCACACTAGAATTTGGGCTTATATGTCATGTTGTTGCTGCAATATTGAAAGGATACTGTACTGTTAGAATGACCATCTTATAAGAAACATTAAACTGAAGCAATTTCCATCTATCTCTTGTGATTGTTTAAGTTGATATTGAAGAGGGCATGGAATTTACCAGGGAAAAACACCTATGTTTTGGTCAGTACTCCCAGTATAAAATGAGACTCAGCTTGGAAATATGCAAGCTCATACATCTAGGAATAAAATAATCCAAAACATAAATAATCAGTGACAGGGAAAAACATGTAAAGTAGATATGTCAAGAAGAGACTTAAGGCACAGCACATGACTATTAGACATAAGTTTAAAAGACAATAAAGCAGCAAAAAAGTCAATGAAATTTTGAGCTACATCTATAAACAAGTCACATCACTGAACAGGGAAGTAATATTTATTTTACCATCTACCGCCTCTGAATACCCAAAAATGTTAAATGTGGCCACTTTATTATAGTTACAAACTAAAGTGAGTTGAGACAAAAAAACAATAAAAATAGTCATGGGATTAGCACTGATTTACCAGATAATTAAAATGAAAATAGGGTAAATATTTGCATACAACTGAACATTTAAAAGAGGTATACAAAAAGGTGAACAGGAATTTCTTAGCATAATAAAAAAGGTTTCATGAATAATGGAATGAAATTATGTGAAGATTTTACAAAAAAGTGAGGGTTTTTTTGCTTGTGGAATCGTCTCTTAAATGTTCCCATTACTTGGAACATTTAAGATTAGACTTTTAAAAACATGTATTACTCTACAATAGACTCAAAAGGGAAAGAACTATACACATGATCTAACCAGTCATTTTGAATTTCTAGATTCCATTATTCTAAAATGCTACTTTAACCTCATGAACTACTGATGAAGTTAAAAATTAGCATACAAAGAAAAACTGAATATTCATGGGAACAAAGGGAAAATAATGACCATTTGCTATTTCAATATTTCTTTTTCTCCCTCATTTTTCTTCTAAATACTCATACATTGTCAAATCATTTTCGGGTGTAACTCTGCTCAGTCAACTGACTTACATGATGTAACAATTTGGCTCATTTGTTTTGTTTTCTAGTTCTATTTGAGGCAGCATATAAACACTAGGTATTTTCCTCTTACATGGGAATTAAAGAATATGGTAAAATTAGTAAATATGGTAAAATTTCTGTGACTTATTTAAGGTTTCAATTACATATTTTATAAGATTTTATTAAACCTCTCGTTATGGTACTTTATTTTCTCAATTAAATTTAAACATTTCAAGATAAATACCACTTCTCATTAAACTTCAATATTAAGTTTTTTGCTTAAGAACATATGAATTAAATAAAACATTCTCTACATTTATACCTCCCTTCCCGCCAAAAGGAAAATGTCTCTGTTTGAAATTACAGAGCACGCACATAAGGACTTCTCTTTTTGAACATCGTCTAATTCTAATCCTTCACATTCTCCATTCTGTTGGCTTGAATTGCTGTCTTGATTCATCAAAGATGGTCTAAAACTGACGTACGCATGTCTCCTTCCATATCTTCTCCCTGTAATGGTCTGATATCCTCCTGCTGGTTTGGGCCAGGAAGGTTTGCCAGCTTCTTGACCCATTGCTACAAGAGATAAAGCAGGAAAAACTGAATCCATTAGATAAAAGTGATGAGAAAACAAAATCCATTCCCTCCCCTCCACGCTTTGATGCAAGGTAGATTTCTTTGAGTAAGCAATCATTTTCCACTATAAATTTCCCACTTTTCCTCTTTAAAATGTTCAGGTGCATGGTCATGAAGATTTTTTTTTTTAATCTATGTATATATTCACCCATATACACACAATCATAAGCCCATTCGTTCATATGCCAACCTCTGCCCCTTCCCCAAGTTAAAAAAAAACCTGTAAAATCACAATGACCCTTCATAAGCCAACTCTATACTGACAGTTTGCAAACTTCCAGTCTCAGCTTGTCAGAACAAGCCACTGGCATATCGGAACATTTTGTTTACCTGGAGCATCTGCAGGCATGCAGTGCTGCAGCTCTCATTCTCTGTGATTCACCATGTCTGGCCAGCCGGAGCGTCAGGAAGTGGTAGCCAGCACATCCCTTCGCCCGCGCCACTTCCCATTGGCTACGAATAGTCAATGGCACTCACTGGGAGTTGAGCTGCTCTGTGCCTGCAGACACTCCAGGTACTAAAACGTCCCGGCACACCAGTGGTTTGCCCTGCTGGGCTAGGAACTCACTACCTCCCTTAAAGTTAAAAAAAATAGTAAAATGCAATGACATAAGCAGATGTGTCTTTACAGCGTCATTTTTTACCAAAAAAATTGGCTTATGATTAAATATATGGTAATCAGTCAAGACTAACAACTTACATTTTAGTTCTTTTGATGCTAATGGCATATAAAACTATACTTAATCAGACTTTTCTCCTTATTTTAAATAATATTTATTGATTAGAGTCTGTCAGGAAAAAAGAGACTCTGCAGTAAATAAAAGCTTAAAAAACTAATACTAGGCCAAATTAATCTCTAGTGTAGTTCAAAAGAAAATCAGGAATTAGAAATAGGGAATAGAGAAAAAATTACTGTAAAACTATCATTCCTCAGCCTTTTCATATCTCTGTATGACATGAATGCCTCCATCTAGAATGCTCAGCACCATAAAAATCAGAGGGTGATTATTTGATAAGACACCCAAAGCACTGCAGAGCCCAGGAAACTCTTTTCAACTGTACATGTTCCAAAAGATTATTTTTCTGTGAATTTTTCCTTTAAAACTTTATTTATCCGTTTAAATTTTTCCACATTATCAATCTTATAAATTAAAATAGGAGTATATATTAGGGTAATGTTGTTGCTCATAAGTCAATAAGGAGAAATAAATATTTAAGGCACGGGAAAGTGGGGAGGGAACTTGTTATCTTCAGAATGGATGGAAGCACCAAAGACCGCTTTAATTCAGACTTATTTAGAACATATACAGGTTGAACCTCTCTAGTCCAGCACCCTCGAGACCTGACTGGTGCTGAATCAGAGAATTGGCTGAACCATAAAAGGTCAATATTGTGTAGCTGCATTATTTCACTGGTTCCTGGGCACTTAGAGGACTTATGGAGGGAAAACAGAGCTAAATACAAGCACAGAACACTTACGACATGTCTACACAGCTAAAGTCAAAATAAGCTAAACAACTTAAGCTATGCAGTTGACACAGCTCAAGTCGAAATAGCTTATTTTAGCTTTTGGCACGGTCTACACAGCAGGAAGTCCAAGAAAGAACACTATTCCTCCGACTTCCCTTACTTCTCGTAAAATGAGGGTTACAACAGAGTAAGATGTCCTCCAGCTTGACATTATACCAAAATAAATGCTTGTAGTGTAGACACAGACTATGTCATTTCAGAATAACTATAGTTATTCTGGAATAACACTGCTGTGTAAATGTACCCTTAGAGCCAGGACTGGTGGTTGTACACAAATTTTATAGACTGTGGGAAACTTGGCCACATCCATGATAATTGGACATCTGGCTAACTAAAATCATGCCAGGCCTTGGATATTGTCAGACCAGAGAGTGCCGAACTAGAAAAGTCCAACCTTTACTTATTTTTCAGAAGAAAACATGAAACAGCTTTGCTGAAAGAACAGTCTACATTTATTTAATGTAGATAAAAAAGGGTTCAGAAGTTACAGTAGCACACTAATCAGAAGAAAAGTTTATATAAAAGTGTCAGTTAACTTAACATTTTGTCATAAAGGTGTAATATATGCTACACAATTAGAATTAAGAAAAATGTTAAGAACAACCGAAGTGCACATCCAGTATTTCTTAAGTGCTGATTTAAGAATTGCCTCAAAGAGAAAAAAAAATTTACTTGCATGAGCGAGGTCAGACAACCACTGTCAAAGGGCAAAACTGAACACTGCACAACCCACTCAAAGAAGTTTTACCACAAGCTCAAATACTGTTGGGCTTATTTTTAACTGTAACAACACAAAAGTTAGTTACTCTCTGGTTTGGGAAAAATATCAGTAGCCAAACCACATTTTCTACAATAAACATTACAGGGTAGTAATGGATTCTTTGCTTTAGGTAACTTCACTAAGCACAGCCATGCAAGGTAATAATCTATGTGATATCTTAGTATGGTTAACAAGAGCAATGCTAAATGAGTCCTACTGACTTTACCAAGAAGATACAGTTGAAGGCATAGGAAAAATGCTGATATAGTAGATAATACAAAAGTTTCTGGTGCAATGTTAATTTCAGATGCAGTCTGCCTGTGGTAGAAGTGCTGGCATTCAGTAATTTCCTCAATTAACGTAATTAAAAGTCTAGTACTTCAGAGGTTCAACGCTTTCTTTGAGGGTCAACGTAAGCAATTTTTCTAGTCCATAGGTCATCTTTAACTTGGCTGGTTAGTCAATTAACACTAGCTTTTGTAATCTTGAAAGTCAATAAAATGTCAATGGGGCAAGGATGAGAAGGAGATTAGTGTTTCTGAGAGCTCACATTCACAAACAGTAAATATTTTTGTAGTTCAAATGGAAGTTTTATTTTTTTCAAGCTTGTTTAAAAATCATGCTTAGTTCAGTGAACACAAGCAGCATAAAGTTGTTTGTTTAAACATACAATGCCACTGATACCAGGGAGAAAACATATGCACTCAAGCAGTTTTTCCACTACCAAAGTTAGTACCTCTATAACGTCAGTCAGGAATGGTACAAATGCATAGGTAGTAGCATAAATATTGAGAAGATTGAATGCTGGTGTTTTTACCTCTTTCATAAAAACCCGCATAGTTGCTGATGTGTGTAAAATTTTGCCAACCCAATTACACCAAAGGAGGCAATTCTTTTTTCCCCCAAGCACGATGAAGCCAGAGGCTGCACTTAGGAAAAATGTGGAGAGACGAAAAAAAAAAGAAAAATTATATTTTTTCCTGGTGCTTCTCTCAACTAAGATATCACCCTTTAAAACTTTTATTTGAAGAAATGAATATAGAACGACTATTATAAACTAAGGACTACAGCTTCTACTAAAAGCTGTAGATATGTCAATATTCTCAAAAACGAACTATTGATTTTAAAGTGTAATCTAGGTACTAGAAGTTTTTCTGTGGAAAAAATGATTCTATTGTTTTCAGTATTAAAAGTCAAACTTTTAATAAAATTTACGTTGAACACACACACACAGCGCATGCAAAGTAAATATTAATGGAATAATTTCATATAAATTAGGAACTTTGTTACAACGCATCTATAAAGCGCCTTAAAGAAAAACCAGGTTGAGCATCAATTACAGATTGATAAATATAATATACTATTCAGGTCAGGTTGGGAAAGATATAAATTTGGAAGACACTGGGAGATTTTCTTTCAATTTAAGGACTGCTCTTGTGTTTGAACATCATCTTTAAGAAAGGCATTATTGAGTTTGGATCTTGTTACCTGTGCTTTTTCTGACAAGTTATATAAAGCAAACAACATATTAAATAAACTATTTAAATAAGGAATCATTTTATTATTTATGCTTCATTACTGAAGACATTATTTATGCTTCATTAACGGAGAGCCATTAGGAGTGACCTAGTCTCACTTTGGAGCAGTATTTCAACTTACATATACTTTAATCTACGTTAAACTCATATCAAGTTTCATGAGTTTTATGAGAATTCCTGAAGACAGAGACAGATATTCAGGATAATTTCCTCTGCCTATTTTTCAGAGCTGAAGTGACTTTAGCATTCAGGGAAGGTACTAAATCAGAAGTCATGGAAGCTGGGGTCCTCTGTTTATCTAGTGATGTGCAGCATGAACAGTGCAAAGAGCCAACTTCCCTATACTTTTCTCTTAATATGCCTTAATTCTGCTCTGTGATGGGCCTCTTCTAGGGATTACATCAGGCCTGGGCAAAATATGGCCCGGGGGCCACTTCCTGGGCTCTGGAGTGCAAACTGTACATTCTAGGGATGTTGAATTTAGATTAATCAGCTAACTGAATAGTTGATGCAACATGCAGAGACTATTCGATTAGTTGATAAAGGCCCACGGCCCCAGAGCTGTTGTTGCACTTCAAAGGCAAAAGCACTGCAGGGAGCACAGAGCCAGTGGGGGATTCAACATTCCCCCATTGCTCGCAGGCCCCACGCAGCGTGCCACTTTGAAGCACCCTTTCTTTTCCCCTCCACCTCCACCTTGCTGCCTCTTTCTGATAGAGGCAGCAGGGGAGGAAAGGAGTGATTCATGTCTCAATTATTGAATAAGCATTTGCTTATCCAATAGTCGTTCACATCCCTAGTGCATTCTAGGGAAATGGAAAGAAATATTCCCTCGTCTCTGACCATGGAATATCAAATAAGACATTCTGTGACAGGCTCATTCTCAGAGGAAGAGTCAGACTGCATTAACTGATAGACTCTAGTGTAGCTTTAACAACAGATTGATATTAATTAATAAGTTACCAATCTTTTAGATCATAGTCATCAATAAACATTTGGTCTTCCCAGAGCTACAGAATCAGGAATATCATCATCAGTATCATTAGAATAACAAATCCTAGAAGCACAACAAATTGCAGTACATCACAAGTCCATTTACTAACAAATCCATTACTCAGGTAAACAATTCCACAAGTACTACAATACAAGAGTAAACAGAGAGAGTGCAAAATGTTTACTCCTACAATTGGCACCAACCACTTATAGCTCACATTTCATATCGTCTGCTATGGGACCCTGAAAGGTTAGTTGTCTTATCTCACGGTCATCCTGAGGCTCTCTGTACATTCCTCCTCCATCATTACGCTAGCCAGGCAACATATTTTTACTCTGAGTTATGCTTATGCCTGCTAAGGTTCATGCATATGAGTTAGGATTTTAACCAGTTTTCCTTATTCCAATTTCTATACCACTAATTTATGGGTGCCCCATTTCTCACTGGCTACCCGCTTAAATTTCCCTTATTCTCATTAATACCTGTCAATGTATTACCATAGCATCTTGAAGTTATTACAGAATCCCAAAAAATGTTATCGGGCATATTGTGATATTAACTAAGACATTTCAGCATATTTTCCAGAGCATTGTCAGTTTCCAGATTAGCAGCACTTAATACATCTTCTACTATAATCTTACACTTTATTGGTATAGGGTTAATGGGAAATATACTGCAATGTATCAGCTTTACATGCAACACAATTATATACATTAGTGGACAAACATTGATAGTGGTATTTCATTTTTAAATGGAGTTTCTAGTGGTTGGTAAACTGTTTTTAACTGGTTGTTGCCACTGGATGAAAACATGAATATGTTGGTGCTTTCTAATCTTTTATTCTGCTGGTGTGTACCTATCCATAACTTGGGATGGTTTATACAGTTGACAATTGTGGTTGAAAAAAAATAGGTATAGTATTACTCAATTGAGGCTTATTTTTTCGTATTTCTTGATATGGTGACTATATTATAATCCTTCCTGCCATACAACACAAACAATCATCATTATCACACTACCTTGGACAATTCTTTTTAATCCAATTTTCATTCACAAAAGTCTTGCTAATACTTCATCTGCTCTATCTAATAACTTATTCATGTTTGTTCCACTTAGGCCTTGTCATTACTAATATCAATTAAATGCATGTTCTTTCTAGGAATTATTTTAGCTGTAATTTCAACAGCAGTATTGGTGCAAGAAAGGTTATGGGTACTTCGTTTTGTTAATTCTTGACAGTCTGGGTTACTAAGGATAACAATTTCATTTTCAAACATAGGTACAAGAAAGATTATCGTATGTATTTTTGGCATAAAACAGAAATTTAGAATTTTGACGAAACACATACTATGACCATTATAAACTAATCTTTTTTATTTGTAACTCCACAATATTGCCCCTCTCCACTGTAGGTTTCATGCTTCATGGGATATTTCCATTTGGTCAGTTTCATTGGACATGACACTGTTGCTGAGTTAGTTTGCAGTACATTTCGTAAGTACCCTTTTGCCTGGCCACACAGTGGGGGTTTGTTACTTCATACGCATTACACCAACAAATCCACTGATGCCCTGTCAAAAGGAACAGGAAATCTGTGGGACAAACCATGTTTGGGGACTTGTCTGCATCTTCTCCAGAAATATACAACGCCTGATCCAGAAGCCAGTGAAGTCAATGGCAAGATTCTCATAAATTTCTGTGGCTCTGGGTAAGGCTCATAATACAGGGTTTGCCATTAAATGCTTTTCAGTAATAGGAAAGAACGCCTCCTAAAAAGTCCATTATTAGACTTTTGTTAACACAAAATAAAAGGAGTTTTGGTTTAAAGGAGTTTTATTAGCACAAAAGAAAAGAAGTTGAAGTGTAAAAGTAGAGAAAACTTGCTTCCTTGCTAATAGGCAGGAACCACATTTTCCCTGAAATGGTTTGTCCAGAAAAGGTTATTTTTTTTCCCTTCCTGTCAAAGAAGATTATTGTAATACAAGTTTCCCCTATTTACACTTTCAGAAAAAAATATTTCTATAATCCAATATCCTACCAGATTACATTAACACATTTCCTTTTCCTCTTCTTAGCAGGTGAAACTCCATTTTGATGAACAGAGATTTTTAGTACCAAGTGACAAAAAGAACTTAAAAAAACATAGAAATGCTCCAATATCAGATTATCAGTACCCTTATAAACACTGTCGCATTACATTTCTAGAATGTCTAACACAATTCAAGATAAATATAGGCTAAATCTCTCTACTCCAGCAACATCTGTGGTCCATCATGATTTTAGTTAGCCTGATGTCCACTTATCATAGTTGGGTCAAGTTTCCCACGGTCCCATAAAATTTGTTTACACACACCAGCCCTAGCTTCCAGTCTTCTTTGCTGTTATTTAGCTCTAATTTACCTGTAAATGTCTTCTAAGAGCCCAGTAAATAATAGAAGTGTTAATAATGCTACTAGACAATATTGATTTCTCATGGTCTGTCAAATTCTCTGACTTGGCACCGTTCAGGTCCCAAGGGTGCCAGACTGGAGAGGTTCAACCTATGGTCTATATATGTGATGCAATCAAGTTACGTGAGCTCAGCATTTATCGTCAGTGTTATTAAATACATGAACATTACATTCATCTCACTGCTTTCCTACCGCACATTTTAACCCCAAAGTACAAATTCACAATCACTGATCATTACAGTTTTTCTCCCCTATGATTAATTCATTTGGCAGTCATGCACTTTTTATCTAAGTGAACTGCAAAATAATTGAACTTTTGTATAATCCTAAATTTGTCCCAAAATAATCACCAGAGAGACTTACAATACATCTTTAATAGCTCCGGGAAGAGAACTGCATATACAAATTTTCAACTTCAGTGTATATAAAAAAAACCTCTTGCTTCTTAAAAGCTGGTAGAGTCAGTAAGTGCAAAAATATTCTGTAGGATTTTTGCATTTATAAAGCAAAATTACTCAGATTAGAAAGTGAAACATTTTAGACTAAACCTGTTCTATTATTCAGGAAAAGAAAGGCGATTAAATAATTGAAGTACTGAGAGCTTTCAGAAGTAACTACTGTGCATATACAATAATTATGATGTCTAAATATAGACTGGTTTTGGTTATCAGAAAACCAGTCTACATGTTATAAAAAATTCTAAAAAAGAAAAAAAATGCAGAGTGGGCTGCCCAGCAGTCACCACAGAGGAGCTGTACAATTTGCTAATTTGGGGGCAGCCATAACTGCTCTCAAACACTAGCTAAGTTTTTGGTGCTTTGCTCCTTACTCCAATTCTGACAGAAGAATTCTTTTATAAACAAAAGATTAAAACTTAACTAAAGTGTGCTCAACTAGTAATTCCTTGCATGTTGCTTTTGCAACTGAAAGTTAGATAATAAATGGGGACTGAAGTGATGGATGCATTTTACCTAAAAAAAAAAAATAAAAAATAAGACTCCTGTATGTAAGATGATGTGTTTTTAATTGTCCTCTCTCTTTTCCCTATCATTCCTACGTCTGCTATAATAAAAAATTAAACAACACTTAGCTCTCTGGAAAAGGAACTTTGTCTTTTTAAAATCTACATAACAGCACATAGTATGATGATGTTATATATCAAATATATAAAGGAGAATGTTTGTATGTTTGTGCTCTAATAACTTGGACACTATAAGAGCTACCGTGACCAAACGTTGCATGGGATAACCTTTCATCCAGGAAAAGATTTTAAGGTACTTTTGGACCCGATTGGGCCCGAGCTCAAGCTGTAAAAATAAAGAAGTAACCAGCCACGCTGCGCGAGCCGCCCCACCCACCCTAGGTTCCGTGCCCGCCACCTGCAGCCCCCAGCGCCATCCAGGACTTGCCCCTTCCTGCCTGCGAGGTTACATAAGTGACGCTCTTTCCCCCTCTCCCCTGCATTGGCACACAGTGCCCAGACCCCCACGCGCACAACAGCTTGGGCACCTGCCTGCCCCCCGCAGCACCTGCAGCCCCGGGCGTGAGCTGGGGCGCCCCTCCCACGTGTAACCTCCCCTCCACCCGAGGTTGCTCCCCCCCCTCCAGGGATGACGCAGACCTATATTTTAATCCCTATAAAAATCAGTGCAACTTTTCTACCGTTCAAAAAAAGATAATGGACTACTGTTTTTCTACATTTTGTTCCTCCAGTTTCCCGAGCAACGCCGGGTAACTCCAGCTAGTACTTACTGATATACTGAACTAGGACTCAGGAGACGTATATTCTATTCCTGGCTCTGTCACGGTCTTCTTTTGTGATTTTGAACAAGTCACTTCCCTTTCTCTGTGTGTACACATGTGTACGTGTATGTGTACACACACACACACACACACACACACACCCCCACCCATCTGCCTGTCTTTTGTATTTAGACTAAACTGTTTGAGGTAGCGATCATCTCTCACTACCTGTTAGTATAATGCCTAGCAAAATGGGAACTAGGATTGCAGTCAGAGCTTCTAGGTAATACCACATTATTTAACAATTAAAGACACATTTCTTCCATTGTAACAGTTTGTGTTGAGAGATTATAATCAGTAAATTAATATTTCATATCCAAGAAGGCAAGTTTTAGACCCTGACCTGATCTACACCAGAAAATAAGTTTGGCTTAACTACTTCAGTCAGAAATATGAACATCCCTGAGTTGCATAACTAAGCTGATTTAAATCCCTGCATAGACAACACTATCTTGATGGAAGAATTCTTACATCCACCTAGCTGCTACCTCTTGGAAGGGCAGATTACCTATGCTGAAAGTAGAATCCCTTCCATCAGTGTAGTATAATCAACACTGAGGCTTATAGTAGCACAGTCTTTTAACCATAGAGAAGCTCCCACAAACAGCTTCACCCAGGCAAATGAAACTATCTTCCTTGAAAACCAACATAAATGCTCACCAAAAAGCAATCAACTTGATGGGTCAGGTAGATATTTTCAGAACAAGCTGTAAAGTGCTATAGCCAGTGGTTCTCAAACTTTTGTGCTAGTGACCCCTTTCACATAGCAAGCCTCTGAATGTGATAAATACATTAGAAACACTTTTTAAAAAGTATTTAACATTATTAGAAATGCTGAAGGTGAAGCAGGGCTTGGGGTGGAAGCTGACAGTTTGTAGTCTTCCTCATAACAACCTCACAAACCTGTTTGAGATCTCCTGTGCTCTACTTTGGCTCAGAAATAGGGAAAGTCATTAGCATACAAGTAACCCGACTTTGGGATGGAAAAAAATCTGAACATGGGGAAAGAACTTTCATACAGCAGGTTAAAGACAGGACTTGCTCTTAGAAGACAATCTGATTTATTCCCTTACCTACATTAAGAAGGCATAATCTTGTTCAGTTTATAAAAAGGGTAGCTCTAGATATGCGAAATTTGTTTTAAATTCATTTTCTGTTTTGAACAGATCTTGTTTTAAGAAATTATATTGTTGTGCAGTTTCAATCAGTGTCACCAAAGAGATAAATAGCCTACAATCTCAACAGAAGTGATAAAGATTTTGTGAGACTAAGCCATTTACTCCATCTCTGTCAAAAGGCCTGAACAGAGTTATCCTTCTACAATGAAGATGAGTTGCAAAAGGCTGTATCGCATACAAAACATGATGGGAGATGCCTTCAGAATTCAAGCAAAAACATGAATTACAGGTTGGTCATATTTCCCTCCCACTATCTTTCACTCCCCATGCCTACAACAGGCCTCTGCCATCTTTCTGCAGCAAGGTCTGAAGAAAGAAATGGGCACAGGGAAGGTTGGTTTAGATGTTGTAATCAGATCTTAAATTACACACTTAGACTTGCTCCTCCCACCACAAAGTCACATATTTTCTCTCAAGGGGAACTGATAGAGAAACATTTTATAGTATCTGTTACGGATGTAATAGTATAGTCAATTAATCCATTAACTACTAAGGTAAAGCTTATAGGTTAATGCTATAGACTACATGCATTTCCTCCACCACCTGCCAGTAAATTTTTAGCAAGCTGACCAGCAGCCCAACTAAGTCCTGACTCGCTTCGGGTCCTAGACCTACTCCCGCTGTGGCTCTGTATTTAAAGTGAATTATGAGCCAGGTGGACAGGCAGCCCGGCTCAGTTCTTGCTCGTACTGGATCCGGGAGCTCAGCCCCTCCCCTGTACAGGGGATGCTGCCACCCTGTGCTCCTGCCTCTGTATCAGAGGCAGCAGTGCAGGACGACAGGGAGCCAGTTTATAAACTGGCTTCCCTTGAGGACCAACTCCCACCTGGCACCCCACGCTGGAAAAATGTATGTATTAATACTCTACATGGAATTATGAATATTCAGATATTAGACTTTATACCTCTGTGTCTAAACAAATGGAAAATAGGTCTCTCCCACAAACAAGGGATCACCACAACTATTCACCGGTCTCCTCTGAAAATGAAGCATGGAGGAATCAAAACAATGGAAACCCAATTTACATAGAGAGGGGTGGGAAGCCCACACAAAGGGGAAAAATCTCATAAGGTTATCCAGCATCTTGAAACACAATTATTGGACTTAGGAAGATCTAAGCAAAGGCAGAAGTCATCTTCGACACCCATCATTAGACAAGTAAACAGCCCTGGCAAGCTGAGAAAGAGGGGTCCTTCAACTAAACAGAGGAGTAGGGGGAAGCCAGAAGTCTCTGAGAACTGCATATAGGTGGGAAACCTGCTTAAAGAAACATCATTCACCTAGGAAGATAAAAGGAACCAGAATCTTTGTACTTTTGTCCTGACTAAAGTGAAAGTCAGCCAAGGCTGGGAAGAAAGATTGTTGAGAGAAACCATCTTAAAAAAAGGCAGTACCTTGTTAGACTGAGTTTTATTCTTCTAGATATAGTTTCATTTGAAAGCAGGCTGGAAGCTACAGCAGTAAAACATTATAAGGCACTCAGGGCTGCAGGACAAATGGTGACACAGCCCCTTACTGGTCTTTATTGCACCTCCAGGCTGTGACACTTTCCTTCCTACCCACAAAACAGTAACTTTTGGAAGATCAGTTTTGTCCTTATAGACATTAAACTATTATCAAAGGACTTTCTTCATCTCACAAATATCTTTAATCCTTCTCAAATATATTTTAGATAAGCCTATGCATGAGAAACTCAGATGAATTTCCCATACTAACAAGAAGTCTTGACTCTCATAAATGTCAATAAGAATTTATGTAGACCATAGAGGGTTTATATTCTGACATCAGATTCATAATTTTGTTCATCTGCAATTATTCCTGTGGACAGAGTAACTCCTCCACTTCCACTATGTCTAGAATTCTTCTTTCAAAAGCAGTATTAGAAAACAAAAGATCCACTATCATGGTTATTAAAACAGTATGAAAGTTAGAATGGTACTGCTCTTCAGATTCATTTGCCAATATAAGCAAGCACTTCTCCCCCATGGTGACAATCTTTCTATGCACTTATATATGAGTTGTGAACCTCTACTGCTCTGGTTTCTAAGTGGAAAATAAGGACACAGTTTAGCTTTAATTCTTCAGTTCTCTTCCACCTTGTAAGCACTATTCTACCATAAAGAGTATGCCATACTTTCTCTTGGAAGATGACAGGTATATTTCCTGTGACTTTTGAAATAAATAAATAAATGTCTTAATATAAATGCAAGAAAAGGTATCACAATTATTTCAATTTTATACGAAGAAGGCAACTTTCTCCTCCAAGTTGCTCCTAGAAAATGTATTTACTAAGAAATGCTATTTTAAAAAAATAATAAAACCACCTTAAGAAGTTTGAAACTACATAGGCACATGTACTTCACAAAGAACTACAGGGTAGTTCTTACTCTGCTATTTTTAAAATGCCTTTAAAACCCTTGTGTTAAATTACTATTCATCTAGTCTTATATTGTAGGCCAGCAGGTTCCCCTAAGCTGTTTGCTAAACTAATCTCTGAAGATTAGACCATTAATTCAGTCTCACATCTATTAACTCTGGTAGCATTTGGAATTGTAAAAATCTGCCTTATACTGTAACATTAAAAAAATTGTTTTGGTTTTGCAGTAAATTTTGAGAAGCATAATTATTACATTACTATTTATAGATTTGGGATTTATTACCGATCTCAAGAAACAAGTATAGTATATTTTCCTCAAATATACTGGACTCCTGACTGATATTTTCTCCTGAGCTAATTTGGGTCAAGAAGTCTGGAGGAGTACAATTAACAGACAACCTATCATATGTCTCCCTATAACTGCACTGACTCACCAGCGTGGCACTTCCTACTGGTCACACTGGGAATTAGTTCTGTCAATTGGAGAACGCCATCTTCTGGACAGCATCTTGCCCATCATTCTCCACTACCGCCACTATCTGGACCCATAGTGCCACCTCAACCACGGCACCCTTTTCAGGTCACTGCCCTCTGGCATTGCCCAGCACTCCATTCTTACCCCCTCCTGGAGGTGTCAGCAGTCACACCCAGCACTGTGGGCAACTGTAGCCCAAACTATATAATCTCTAGCACAACAGGGCTCTGGTGAACAACTGAACATAAGAACGGCCGTTCTGGGTCAGACCAAAGGTCCATCTAGCCCAGTAGTCTGTCTGCCGACAGTGGCCAGCACCAGGTGCCCCAGAGATGGTGGACCAAAGACAACGATCAGCAATTTGTCTCCTGCCATCCTTCTCCTGCCTCTGACAAACAGAGGCCAGGGACACCACTTCTATCCCCTGGCTAATAGCCTTTTATGGACCTAACCTCCATGACTTTATCTAACTTCTCTTTAAACTCTGTTATAGTCCTAGCCTTCACAGCCTCCTCTGGCAAGGAGTTCCACAGGCTGACTACACACAGTGTGAAGAAGAACTTTCTTTTATTAGTTTTAAACCTGCTACCCATTAAGTTCATTTGGTGTCCTCTAGTTCTTCTATTATGGGAACTAATAAATAACTTTTCTTTATCTGCCCTCTCCACACCACTCATGATTTTATATACTTCTGTCATATCCCCCCTCAGTCTCCTCTTTTCTAAACTGAAAAGTCCCAGTTGCTTTAACCTCTCCTCATATGGGACCCATTCCAAACCCCTAATCATTTTAGTTGCCCTTTTTTGAACCCTTTCCAAGGCCAAAATATCTTTTTTGAGGTGAGGAGACCACATCTGTACAAGTATTCAAGATGTGGGCGTACCATAGTTTTATACAGGGGCAGTAAGATATTCTGGGTCTTATTTTCTATCCCTTTCTATCCCTTTCTTAGGAAACTGGGACTCTTAGGTGCTACTGCAATATCAGGAACAAAAACAACTTCATTTTATTTAAGTTCTTGTGTTCCAACACAACAGAAAATGCCACTCACATGGTCTTACTGCACTCCTTTCAAGGAAGTTATACAGGGGTCAACACACTCTTTTTTTCCATTTCAGAAAGGACACCACCTTTTTTAATTTCAAGGAGTTTAGGGGATAAAGTACAATCTGTGTAATCTTCTTCTGTTATCCATCAGTCTGCAGTAAGTTTTATCTAGAGTCTAAAAATGTTATCCTGCCCCATAACTGAAGCTAATTAACGTGGGTGTATGACAGGTACTGGTGCTGCAAGAGCTAGTGCCACTCTCGTAGCTGAGGAGGGTTGGGACCCTGTAGAGAAGCCAGCCCTATCCCTGCCACCATCAGTCCCTCTGAGGCGGTGGCCCCTCACCCTGGACGATTGGCTCTGGCCACTAGGCTCTGCTGCCTTGACACAAGGAGCTTTGCCATGGGCAGCTAGGCCATCCTGTCCTGAGAAAGAGGGCTGCATTAATGACTCTAGCTGCCAGGCTATGCTATCCCAGTATCTGAGACTATGGTGTGGACCAAAGCTTGAAACATGGGAGTATTTGAGACTGTGGGACTGTAGAATACCAAACCCACACCCTAAACATGACAGATATATCAACCTACTGACAGGGTGACTCATCTAATGGATTCAATTGTATTTTCTAAAACCTTGACCTAAGTTCTCGTTTAGCTGTGCACCTGCACAGCAGCTATTCAGCACAGCACACGCAATTAGGACTGTGGTCGGGTGAGATGCCTCTCCTCCAGTCCCAGGACAGCACAAAAAATGCCTCTCCCTATTGGCCCCAGCCCAGACCTACCATAAGGGATGATGAAGCTGCCCTCTCGCAGCCCCAACTTAGCTCTGCACTGCCATAGTGGAGAAAGAGGTGCCTCTCTCCCTCTCCCCACACTCCAGGTACCGCTGCAGGGGGAGGGAACTGGGAAAAGTCCTCTATCCCTGCTGTATTCCCGGGACAGCCTGCACACCAAACCCGTTATCCTCAGCCCCACCTTAGAGCTCATATGCCCAGAGGGCACTCTCAGACCCCCACACCTCAACTCTCTGCCCCAATGCGGAGCCCCCCATCTTCATTCCCACCCCAGAACCCACACCCCCAGCCAGAAACCTCACTTCCCTGCAACCCAGCCCCTCTGCCCTAGCGCTGAGTCCCCTCCAGCACTACAAACCCCTCAATTCCACCTACCCTACATGAATTTTGGAATGTGCACCAATAGGGTGGCCCTGTGTCAAGCCTCTTGCCTACGTATTCCTCTACTATCTCTAACACTTTGTTTCAACAGAGGCCAAGTTCTTTCTGTATCTACAGAAAGAAAAATGATCCTCAGAAGCTGTGGGTCTTTCATAGAGATCAGACAATCTTTTCTGCATGCTTTTTCACCAACTTCACAAATATTTTCCATTAGGATACCCACAACACAAACATCACCTTTCTACTCAACCAAGGTCTTTTTGTAGAAGATACAACAGCTTCTACCCCAAGCAGAATTGTTACTCCCAACCAAAAGTTGTCTACTAAGTATAGTATTATTGTTAACAGAGCACCTTCCACATGAAAATGATACTACAGAGTTGTCTGACAGCATAAAACTATGCAAAAAGTCTAAAAAGCATGTTCAAAAACAGTATCATAGTGATGCTTGAATCCGTCAGGCAAAATTGTCCATTAGCCACAGGAAAATATACAAAAGCTGAAGTTTCCTAAAATCTTGGTTAAAATTGTGACTATATTGCACAAATATCTTACTGATGGTGACATCATTACATCATGCAAGAGCCCTTGAGAAAACTATCTTCCCCCAAAGAGACCACCAGATGACAGTTTAATCAGAAAGGACACCACCTTGCAGACTGCCTCTGAACTCCATCAACTGTGAATATAGGCTTGGTTGACACTACAGAGTTAGGTCAACACAAGATAATTCATGTACACTAATTTTGTCAGTGTACTCATGCACCTGTTGATATAAGTGCTCTTCTATATGGACTTAAATTCACCTCCACAAGTTGTAGGGTTTATGATGGTGTAGTTAGGACAGGGGTCGGCAACCTTTTCAAACCAAAGTGCCCAACTACATCAAAATTCAGAACAAGTGGTCAACAAAGAGCCAGTATAAGAATGCCTATTTGCATAACTGAAAATATACAATTTAATATTATTGACAATTCGTATGATGATTCGTAATAGCATAAATGAAACACTGTAGTCGCAGACTTTATTGAATGGGACTTCTGCTGCTGCTGGGGGTGCAGGAGTCAGGGTAGAAGTATATGAGGGGGTCAAAGCAGGGGTTTGGAGTGTGTGGAAGGAGGCAGGGCAGGGTGATGGGGGTGGGAAAGAGTGCCAGCGGGACGGGGAGGATGGAGTTGGATTACATTACCTGGCCAGAGATGGGCTGCTGCACCCGGGGAGAGCAGGGTTGGGGGCTTGAGTCCCGGACAGCCAACACAGGTTGCTTCAGGGATGAAGCTGGCTTTTGTATTAGGAAGGCAGGATAAGGGACCCGCTGAAGGTAGGGAGATGAGGTGGGATCTCCAATGAACTAGATCCCACTCAGGCAGCACCGGGGCAGCCAACACTGGTTGTCCCAGCGATGGAGCTGAGTTCTGTATTAGGAAGGGAGGATAAGGGACCCTCTGAAGGTAAGGAGGTGGAGTGGGTTCTTGAGTGGCTTAGGGAATAGGGCATTTGCCTGGGGAAGGCAGAGCTGTAGGCCCAAGTCGCTCCACGCACCCCGGGAGCAGCCAGAGTACTGCCCCAAGGGATGGACCAAGCAAGGGGCTGGGCCAGGATCACCTCAGCTAGGTCATGGCTTCTCCCCCCACCCAGGCCACAACAGGACAGGTGCCACCACCAAACGCCCTGCCCTGTGGCCAGATGGGGGCTGGAGCGTGGGGCCCGCTCCAGGATCAAGGCCAGGTACAGGATGCTGCAGCCAGATGGGGACTTTTTGCATAGTTTTATGCTGTCAGATTGGGGTCTTCTTGGCCAGGCTTCATTTTCAATAAAATAAAATATGTCCAACACGAAAGGTTTAAATATTGTCTTTATTTATGGCGGGGTGGGGAACCTTTTTTGGACCTTGACTCTCAGAAAAAAAGAAATCAATCAGGGACCACAGAAAAGTGAGAAAAAAAAACCCCTACAACCCTCACTGATGTCGTCCCCCAACTGCAACACCTTACTCCCCTGGTAAGGATGTTAAGTAACCGTTAATTGACTAGTCGAGTGATCGATGGAATTTCCATCGACTACTCAACTAGTTGATAGGGACTTACACAATCCTTTTTTGAAAAGTACAAGAGCCCCCCCTCGAGTCCTCAGCTGACCCCGCCTCCACGTGGCATTTCAAATTGGCAGTACAGCATGGAGTCTGGGGGTCAGCGGGGGACTTCGAGTCATCCACTGGGGCTCTTGTACATTCCAGACCTGGCATGAGCCAACACTGAGCTGGGCTGCCTGTCTGGCCAAAGCAGCCCCTATCATGGGGGAGGGGGTTTCCAGCTCCCCTCTGAGATCCCCCGCAGACCTGGGCTGCTGCTGAAAAGCAGCCTCTGCCTGCGGCCAGCCTGGGTCTGCTGTGGGCAACAGCTGCTTCATGGCAGCGTACCGACACCCCCCATGCTGCTGCCTCTCTGAAGCAGCAACACAAGTGGAGGCAGGTGGCACCATCGAGCCATCTTTTAAGTTGGATACCCCAGAGCACTGGCTCCTGCTTCACCAGCCCCTTGCTGCCTCCGATACAGGAAGGGGGAGGGAGGAATCTGTAGACCTTGTCAAACACATTTTTACAGATGTCTATACTGAGAAAAAAATGCTGTGTGTTAAATAGAAAGGTGATCTGAGAGGAAAGCAGGGCCCTGCACAGATACAAATTTGAACCTGTGGATGTGGATTTTCACAGATATAAATCATTGTCTGTGGAATTGCAGGGCTCTCCTAGGAACTGCAGTGGCAAAAAGAGCAGAACGTGTGGCCATGGCTCCCAAGAGCGAGATCCTCTGGCGCGGGTGTACTGGGTCCAGCCCTGCCCCCATCCTTTCCAAGCAGCTGTCTGAGTCTCCTGTGCAAGACCGTGCTAGTGAACCCGGTACCAGCCCTAGCAGGCAGGGTGGGGTGCAGTGCAGCTGCATCAGAAGAGCAGTCAGCATGGGGAACTGGCTCCTGGGAGCAGCAGCCCTATGTTCTGCTCCTTTCACCGCTGCAGTTCCCAGGAGAGGCCTGCAGTTCCATAGATACCAATTTATCATCTACTGTTATCTGCATCCACTGGTTTAAGTTTGTATCTGTGCAGCACTCTACTGGTAAGGTGGAGATACTGTTGCTTTCAGAGCAACATGTGTTAATTTTTAATATTTATTGTGCATTAGCAATATTAGGGAAAATAACTTCTATACAATCTCCGATTCAAATACAGGTCAAACCTCTCTAGTCCAGCACTATTCTGGTCCAGCATGATTTTAGCTAGCCATATGTCCACTGATTATGGGTGTGGTCAAGTTTCCCCAGTCCCATAAAGTTTATTTACAGCCACCAGACCTGGCTTGCAATGTTCTGTACTGTTATTTACCCCTAAATGTCTTAAAAGAGCCCAGTAAGCAGTGGAAGTTTTGATAACACTGCGAGACAACACTGACCTCTTGTGGTCCGGCAAATTCTCTGGTTTGGTGTCAGTCAGGTTCCGGAGGGTGCCCGACTAGAGAGGTTCAATCTGCATATACACGTACAATCCAATAAACTAAATGGCTTGTATTTGGTGAACTGCATTACAGATGCATCAATATTTGCAGAGCTTATTATTAAATAATTTTTTCAATCATGTCACTAATTTATATGAATATCAAGTCCATGAAGTACAGAATTTTTAAAAAAGTCATCAGAGCATAAAAATAAAATCTCAAAGTTCTCTTTGCTGCTGGAAGGCACCATTACCCCCCTGCTCCCGACGATCAAACAGAATTTTATCAAACGTAACAAAAGAAATTCACATGCAGCACAGTTTTAGTCCCAAAGGTAGTAAAGTTGAGGGCTAAGTATATATAAACTGCTAACAGTTCAAGAGCCACACCAGAAAATTGTTGTGTCTGCAGAGCCACTAAACACACAGAGCTGCATCTTAAACCCATGCAAGTGAGTAACTGAGAGAGACCTGGCTCCTATATGAATTATATAGTATCACCTGGATACTAAACTAAATCTGTTGACAATTTAGAATTTTCTGAAACATTGTTTTCAGAATATTAATATGCAGAGATTGTGCAATGTGTATTTGCAAGAATGTACAACTCAAGTCTGTTAAAACACTTAGTGGTAGTTGGTCTAAAATTATGAATTTTAAATATTATAAACTTAAGCATTTGAAGTGTTTTTTATTTTAAAATAACTTTAATTCCACTATAAATAGGATATGTTTATACAGACAAGAAAAACCTGCAGCTAGCCTGTGCCAACCAACGCTCAGGGGACTCAGGCTCCAGGTCTGTTTCATTGCTGAGCAGGATCCCAGGGCTCAGGCTGGACCCACCCTGAAGGATCCTAGAGTCAGAGCTACAGCCTACGCCCAGAAGTCTACAAAAAAAAAAAATCATACCCCTGAAAGACATAGTTAAGCCAATGTATGCACCAATACAGACATCACTAAATCAATGGAAAAATTCTTCCACCGACCCTAGGGGTATTAGATATTGTGTACCTGAATAGTCGTGTAACCACATGAATTCTTAGCAGTTACACAACTATTCAATAGTCCCTGGGACCAGTGCTGGCAGCCAGTGCACTCCTGGCAAGCCCCGTCACCCAGCGCTGCTGCCTCTGTATCCGAAGCAGCAGCGTGGAGCCAGTCCGCAAGGCGAGATTACAGAGGCAGCAAGGGTGGAGAGGATGCACGTAGTCAAAAGGATTAACAGATAAGCCTAGATTTATCGGTTAATTGTGTATTCGTCTACCTGCTGACACCCCAATAGACCCAGTTACTTCCTGTTGAGCAAGCAGGTGGATCTAACATAGCAATGATTTTCAAACTCTGGTCTGGGAACCCTTGAGTATCCAGTACCACAAACTAGGTCTCAGATTTCCAAAAGAATCCACACTTCCATTCAAAATTTTTTAGGGGTCTGCAGTTCCAGGGTATGCCCTGTTTCTGGTAAAATTCTAATCCCAGCAGGTGCACCTTATGGAGCAGAAAGCCACAAAAGTCCTTCCCACTGGGGAGAAGCCCCTATTCCACCACCCCACTGCATGTAGAGGTCCTGAGCTTCCCCTCCACCCCAGTGGACAATAAGACGGGCCGTGAGGGACTCCATGAACTGAACTTTAAGGCTACGTCTACACTGGCATGATCTTGCGCAAATACTCTTTAACGCAAGAGTTCTTGCGTTAAAGTATTTGCGCAAGAGAGTGTCTACACAAGAGATGTGTTTTTGCGCAAGAGCATCCATGCCAGTGTAGACGGTCTCTTCCGCAAGAAAGCTCTGATGGCCATTTTAGCCATCAGGCTTTCTTGCGCAAGAAATTAATGTTGTCTGTCTACACTGGCCTCTTGCGCAAAAACAGTTGCACAAGAGGGCTTATTCCTGAGTGGGAGCATCATAGTTCTTGTGCAAGAAGCACTAATTTCGCACATTAGAATGTCAGTGTTCTTGCGCAAAAACTCCTCGCCAGTGTAGACAGGCAGCATGTTTTTGCGCAAAATCATGCCAATGTAGTCACAGCCCAACAGTAAGAGAGGCATGTGGCTTAGAAGCCTCAGTTTGGCCACCCCTGGCACAGGCATAACATAAGTACGAATAGACCTGTGGGTGTCCAACAAGCTAACCACTAGCCAAATGTGGCTATTTGGTCAGTTGAGTGTGGCTAGTTTGCTATAGCAGTAGCCACTATAATGGCTATTGCTTCAGAACTGGTTAGATACCATGGATACAGACTATTACCATAAAAACAACCATAATGAGTCTAACCAATGACCATCTAGTCAGTATATGATCTTCTAACAGTGGCCAATACTAGGTGCTTCATGGGGAATTAACACAACAGGTAAGCATCAAATGATTCACCCCATCACCCATTCCCACCTTCCAGCGAAGAGGCTTGCAATACTTCAGAGAACATTTTTGCATCTCTGTTCACCTTGGTTAACAGTTACTGATAGAACCATTCTCCATGAACTTATGTAGTTCTTCACTGAACCCTGTCATAGTCTTGGTATTCACAACATCCTCTAGCCAACACTTCCACTGGTTGCCTCTGCATTGTGTGAAGAAATACTTCCTTTTATTTGTTTTACACCTGCAGCCTATTAATTTCATGTGGTGACTCTTCAGTTCTTGTGTTATGCGAAGAATAAATAACACTTCCTTATTTAATGTCTCTATACCAGTTATGATTTTATAGACCTTTTTCATATCTCCCCTTAATCATCTCTTTCTCAACCTGAAAAGTCCCAGTCTTATCAATCTCTCCTCAAATGGAAACTCTTCCTCACTAATAATTTTTGTCTTTTTCTGTCCTTTTTTCCATTCCAATATATTTTTGAGATAGGACAACTAGATCTGCACACAGTATTCAAAATGTGGGCCTACACCCCTGGATTTATATAGACACTATATAATCCTTCACATTTATGAATATGCTTGTGCTTATGGCCCTAATTCTGCAGACACCAGGATATGCTGGAAGTATAGAAATAACTGGATGAACTCAAGGCCCCTTCTAACCCTACTTGTTTATGATTCTATAGTTAACGTTATTTACAAGAGCAGCACCATTTGAGTAAAGTGATTCCTGGCACATAGGGAAGAGTCTGCACAATGGAGGCCCTAATGTGTTCACTGACTGTCACCAAGACTTGACAACCCAATGCCCCACGGGGCTTAACTGGTAACGAAAGAGGTGCCAGTCCTCTCCTCAAGCATTCAGATACCAAGACTCGAGCAGGTTTTTTTTAAAACATTCACAACTATTGCAGCAAGCCCAACGCTGCCGTTGCCAGTGCTGTGAACTTGCCATGCAGCCTACAGGATGGGGGCTAAGCCTCGGCACCCATTACACAATGCGCCCACCCACGGCCCCTGTTCCCAACCACGCCTGCCGAGGCCCCCCGCTTACCTACTGCCCACTCAATGGGCCACTAGTGCCCCGCTGCCTGCCACATCCCTCCCGGATCGCCTGGGCCATGCACAGACCTTCCCCAGCCCCCAGCCCACCGCTGCCCGCAGCACTGGCCCGTCCCCCGCCTGGGCCTGCACAAGCCTGGCGGGGCGCGGACCAGACCCGCTGCCAAGGCCGGGGGAGGGGGCCTGTCCCCGGGGAGCGGTTCCGGCCCAGGCTGCCCCGCCGGAGACCCGGCCGAGGGCCAGAGTCCCCGCCGGGAGAACCAGCAAGGGCCGGGCGCGACGGGCCGGGGCTCCCCCCGCCGCTTTGACAGGCCGCGACACGGAGCCGCTGGACCCAACCGACCCGAGCCGCGATGCCGCTTGGTGGGGGCTGCCCCGCGCCCAGGCCGGGCCTGGCACTTACCCCTCCCCGGTCCCGTGTCACCCGCCGCCTCCAGGCCGGGCCGGCACCCCAGCGCCCACCCCGCGGCCTCAGCGCCAGCCGGCCAGGCCAATCCCGTCCGGCTACCCCGCCAGAGCCGGCCAATCCCGGCCCGCCCTGAGGAGACGCCAGCCAATCCTGGCAGAGAGGAGAGAAGCTCTGCACGGATGGCCCCGCCCCTCCGCTGGCTGCTGCAGGCTTCAGGGATGGGAAATAACTGAGCTAAGCACTGCACACAGCTGCAGTTCTTCCTACACAGCCTCCCACTCCCGTACCGCCGCAGCTCTCCCTCCAGCCACACGCACACACTCACAGCAACACTCACCCCCAGCAGCCCTCCCTTGAGATACACACAGAACTACACTGTTCCCTAGCCCCCAAAACAGAGACAATGACATTCCGTCCTGGAGACACACACACACACACCTACAGGTGTAGTCCTGCAAGTGGTTTCCATTATACACAAGGTTACATCAGGGACGGCCAGTGAGCCAAGGCAAACTAGGAATTTGTCTAGGGTGCTGCCGGCCCAGGCACCCGATGATGACGTCACGGCCATTGACGGCTGTGAAGGTGGGGGCGCCAATTGCGCCTTCTGGCTGGGGTGCCAGCTGCCGCAGCCAGCCTCAGGCCGCTCCTGGGTTACATACCCAGCTATATACTTTCCAAGAACTAGGCTCACACAACTACAACTATTGTGTCCAACCAGTTCCAAAGCAGTAGCCACTAGCCACATTATTCCAAAAATGTAAATAATTTTGTAATACTCTCTGAACATACCAATACTTGTCTTTTAATGTCAACAGAACGCTTCAACATTGGTTTTAATCAACAGAAATAATCATATTTCACATAAATTAAATCAGGCTATGTCTAGACTGCAGGCTTCTTTCAGAAGAAGCTTTTCTGGAAAACAGCTTCCAAAAAAACTTCTTCCGAAAGAGAGCATCACTGCGAAAGCTCATCAAAAAAGGATCTGTTTTTTCGCAAGTTAGTGTCCAGACTGAATGGATGCTATCTCACATGTAAGCTGTGATTACTATGGGTGGCCACCAGGGCATCTGTGCTTTTTCCTCTTTCCTCTTCTTAAGAATGAACTGCCTCTTCCCTTGTCCACACATGCCTTTTTCCGAAAGAGTTTGTTTGGAAAAAGACTTCTTTCTCGTAGAAAGAGGTTTACCAATGTTGGAAAAACTCCTCTTTTCTTTTGATTTTCTTTCGAAGGAACGCAATTGCAATGTGGGCGTAATAGAAGTTTTTTTGAAAAAATGTCCGTTTTTCTGAAAAGAACTCTGTAATGTAGACATTCCCTTAGTGGGACACTTAACAATTTTGTTTCCCTGCTCAACCTCTGAAATCAGGGCAAAAACTTTTCACTGATAGCACACCTCAACTCGGCCTCCATATTTTCATCCAATAACCATGACTGTCCATTACAAAACTAGGAAGATGGCTTGAGTGATAGTAGGCTAATCTGCATATTCAAAGATGATACTGACTGTAGAGATAAACTGAGGCAGTCCATGGTATTTTGCTAAGAACTCTTATTCAAATCCTAAATTTGAGGCAAGGCTTGGGAACACACAGAACAAGCAGCTAACATGACCCTGGTTGCCCTGGCAACCACATTCCAAGAGGGCCTCACTCCGATAAGAACCTGGCTGGTACCAAAACAAACTTCACAGAAGCTGTTCTCACTGTCTCCTTTAATCCTAGATACTAAGCCTGAGATCCAAGGACTACGCCAATACGAGGCAGTATCATCTCACAGTAGATGCGTCATAATTTCAACAAAGTTGCTATTAAAATGCTTATCTTGTTTATGTTGGCTTATTTAGCTTGTTAGGAATAACTACCTGTAATATTGATAAAGTGTTTAATTGGCGATGGGCGGAGATACTATGTAACCTTCGTAGTTGATTGGCTTACGTGCACATTCCGTCTTGCCACCAGACCCTATCAAATTGCTTCTCCTCCGTCCATCTGCCACCTATATAATCTATTGTAATGTTTTGATTAACCAGTGTTCACCAGGTTAACCACTTCACCAGCACAGAGTGTTTAATAAATCCTCTGACTTGTTTTCACCTGCATCCAGAGTGTTCAGAATTATTCCCTACAGTTTGGGGGCTCATCCGGGATCCAGGCTTGTGAGCTGTTCGGGAATCGGAGACTGCTACCCAAAGAGAGGTGAGTATGTTTATTATACCACCTCATTAGGCCGGGGTTGAAGTCTCTCATTCCCTTCAGACACATCCTGGGTCCATTCCCATTTGAGACACAAGACACCTGGACATGTGTGAACCAAGCATAAGAGGCAGGCCTGAGGGGGGACACATGTGGGGACAAGCACAAGAGGGCAGTATACTGTTTTAGCTAAGGGGCTCTTACGGAGGGACTGGATAAACCACCAGGGAGTTATTGAGCCGTATGTTAAGCTCAGAATTGGCTGGGTATGCAAGGCGGCAGGCAGTACAAACTGGTGGTCCACTCCCTCATTGCATGTAACATTGCAAGACCTGATGGAAGCCCCCCAACAGGCATGTGATGTATACACCTTTGAATAGTGCAAGTCCCCATTCCAGTTGACAGTGGGAAGGGTACCAAGAGGCATGAGAACCGCAGTGGTATAAACCGTATACAGAAGTGTGGGAAAGCTGATCTGTGGATGTGCCCTTTGGGACGTGGGACAGCAAACCTTTATGCAAAAAAAGGAGGGAGAGATTCCCAAAATTCCCAGTGAGTGAGGTGTCAGTGGCTGTGACATCCAAGGGAGGAAAGCTGCGCGCAACCTCTGTAAAACCCCAACGCTTGATCCGGAGTGGCCTGTGCCCACATGATCAAGGTTGGAAAACAAAAGAAAAGGGAAAAGAAGGTGGAGATGTACATTCCCAGAAAGAAAAAAATGACACAAAACAAACAAACAAAAAAATAAAAACAAGAAAGGAAGAAGAGATTGAGGGCTAAGCCAGACAGAAGCCATGACATCACAGGGAGAAGGGAGAGCTAGTCCATGGGAACATCTAAACTACAAACATGCACCAGAGAAGGATTTGATCAAGTGGGGGACTGAAAAGGAAAGTGGAAAAACTGAGAAGGCAGTAATAATATTGTTAAAAAACCTCGCATTAAAAGAGAAAGAAATTAAAGCTCTAAGGGATGAGATTGAAGCTCCGAAGAGCAAAAATCCTCCCCGCAGTGAGAAATGTAAACCACAAGCAGCAGCAGTACTTCTGTGCCAAGAAAACACACTAGAAGTGAGAGAAAAGGATCTCTAAGCAGGCACACCTATAATACCTGCACCACCTCTCCCTAACTTAGGGGAGGATTTAGCTCCATAATGCAACACCATCAACCTCTCTCTATGCTCAGCCCCATATGGACCATTGCCACACATAATTGAAGATAGAGAGGAGGCACAAAAGATCATTGAAAGGGACCAGCTCTTCCCTCTTGAAAAACAGGCTCTAGTAACAGATCTGCCTGATCCAAAGTGCAACAGTGAGTTTTGGGATAAGCTTAACAGCTTTGGGGAAGTGTTCTTCCAAATTCTGAAGGAAGGAATGTCTGCTGACCACCAAACCATACTGGCCCTAGGCATCTCGATTGGAAACACTTACAGAGACATAATGAAGTGGGCTACAGATTTAGAGAACAGGAAGGGAAAGAAAGTATCAATCCAGGCTACTCTCTGCTATACCTGTGGAAAGCCGGGGCACATAACATGGGACTGTGGGCACAAAAGGAAGCTCAAACTTTATACCAACTGCAAAAAGACTGGCCACACTAAGACAAAATGCTTCCACCCTGGAGGGGGTAAGACAGAGCAGTGGCCGAGCAAAAAGAACAAACCCATCACCCCTAGCACACCGGACACACAGAACAACACGCAGAAGCAGGAGAAAGCTTCCAAGCAACTCAAGCAACTCCAGGAGATTCTTGAGCTCCTGGCTAGCAAATAAAAACAACAGCCTCTGTGGCTGGAACCGCAGGCAACCCAAGGATGTTTCTTAACACTTGAGTGAACATGAAGGGGAGGGGCAGCCAGGCAAAATGTTAACTGATACCAGTGCCTCAGTATCGATAAATACTAAAACCTTCCCCTCACACGCTATTATATTTGGTTCGAGAGCATGGGGGGAGGTAAATTAAAAGCTACCATAAGCCAGCTAGTGGCAATCAAAATTTAAAAAGGTAATCACTGTCTGCCCCAAACGAGGAGAGGAAACACAATTTGCGGCATAGATCTCTTTACAGAATTTGGGGGAGTAATCCACCCCATAGCCAGCAGACCTTGATGCAAATTGGCAAACATTTACAAACCCCTCATGAAAAGTAGAAAAGGTATACTATATCTTTGGAACAAATATTGCAAGAGTTTAAGCACAACCCATGATCTGACAATACCATGCAGAGGTTTTAAGCAAATTGATGAAATATTTATTGGTTTACAAACCCTTAATCTCAATTAAAAGAAATACTGCTTCAGTCTCGCTGTTATAAAAAACCCTGTATTGAGGAGTTTAAAAAATAACTATTATTAGCTGACTGCAATAATAAACATTTGGATTTTTACCCAAGTAAAGGAATCAGAAGGTATGATGGATAATTAAGAAGCACATCCTGCTTGCTAAATTAGTTATGAACAAAACCTGTGTCATTGGAAAAAGCCATTTAGCAGGAATCAAGACAGACCATAAGAAGGAAAAAGCATGTGAAAAGAGGGTAAGAGGTTTGGGCAAAGTAGAAGGAATAAGGAAAGCAGTAATACAGGCATTGGAAAGTTAAATTAATTTGAATGAGGAAAGTTTTCATTTGAAGAACAAAGCAAGCAATTAAGGGTATGCGAGGTGAAAAGTTGACTCCCTGGGAATGTGGAAGGAATTAAGCAATCGTTGTAGTGTGTGAGGAGAAAACCTTCTTAAAAAAAAAGACTCCTTGTTTCTTGCGGCCTCTTTCTTAAGAAATGTGTAAATAATCCAGGCAAAGAAACAACCAAATTTAAATATTTGGCCTCGGATACTTGTTAAATCTGCTAAGGGGAAAATAGGGTTTAATTTAATAATTAAACAAGAAATGGGAAATAAGGGATTCTGCTGAAACTTAACTGGTTAACTGAATAAAAAGAATAAAATCTATACATTGGAATTTTAAGTGAGAGGGCATTGTCCAAAACAATTAAAACAAATTCATTTGAAACTTGCAAAACAGATTTACAAATTTACAATCAGACAAGGCACAAATTGACTAGTGCTGCTTGTATTGGAGCATTTAACCCTTAAGGTTAAAATTGCTTTCTTAGAAAATAAATTATTATTTTAAGAATCCAAGCTCTGGAACTTCACTGTGTCTTTTTTCAAGGCTGATTGATAATACTTTTTGGCTTGCTTTCAGATCTAAAGTTGTATATGAATACAGGCTGCCTGGCTATTTAAACAAACAAAAACCACCCACTGTCCCCTCAAGTAAATTATCTGAATAAAAACAAGATATTCATAAGTATCTATTTGAACATTTTAATGCTAATATTATTAACATAGATCTAATAAGTAAACCTGTAACATTGTATATGATTCTTTTTCAGGAAAAGAAAACCTTTTTGTTTGTTGGAATGGTAACTGGCAAACACCTAGTACTAAGGAACATTTCTATAGCCGTAAAGCCTCTCAGTTACCACCCATGAATAATTTGATGCTTCACACATTAAAAACCTGGTCCGCGGTACAAAAGGGAAACTGAGGCATATCACCTTTAACTTAATAATTGAATAATGAAGTAATTCACCTAAACTCTCTGAAATTGGTGTACAAAATAAAAGCATATCATTGAGTAACAGCAGGCTGATCAAAAATCTGCAAGAACATCTGTAAAAGAAAAGTATTCTAAAATATAATGTGCTACTCCCACAGGGGTAGAAATGTTTTCTTTATCTTTCAGAACATCAGAAAGTGCTGGTACCAGCTGAAGAGCAACTGAAGAAAAAACCATGGTTCCGCTCTCATGACATAATGAGTTTGTGTTTGTGTTCTGTCCAAGAAGCGTGAGTTTAAACAAAATAAAATTAATAATTGAGCCCAATCAATTGGCAACTCTAAAATCTAGTGGAAGGATAATAGTTTGGTAATTGTTTATGCTAGGTAAATGCTAACGATGTCTCCACAGGTGAATAAAAAGGAACTGGAAGGTAACCGTGGGGCTGTTCCTGCTACTCCTATGGAGCTGGAGAAAGGGAGCAAGGAGTGTGCCATGTGAAAAGGAGGACTCGGAGTGGGGTACCAACCTTCCTCCACTGGGTTCGCTTTGCTTTAATGGCCACACAAATGAAATATTTAGTCTTTGCAAACTTGCACACAAACCAATGAAAGTGGTTTGGCCAGAAATAACAAGAAATCTGAAACAACACGGGCAAGAAGGACTTCAGAATATTTAAGTAAAGATGCCCAAAACACCATTGCCCACAACAATAAAAATACTAGTAACCTCAACATTGTAATAATAGCCAATTGCCCTGCTACCAATTGGTGCCAGGTACCTGATGCCTTAAAAGGCCTCAAGAATACCTGGAAAGAATCATGGATTTGCATGGGCTCCTATTAATAATCAAACCATCCGTGAACCATGTTGTGGTGCCATAAGAGAAACAGTGACTCCAGTCAATGTAACCTGCCTTCAAATCATATACGTAGAAGGACAAATAAACACTAATAGCAATGGGGAATACAAGGCAATGGGCCGCCCCTCCTTCACACATAATTTGGACACTATGAGAACAAGGAACACACAGTCCTCAGTATTAGAATTTGTATGGGATATTGTGGGGGGAGAAACCAAATCCTAATATCAGATCATGCACCAACTACACTGACAAGGTACCCTTCGAGATAAGACCTGTGGACTCCCACTGGGGTTTACCACTTAACGCCAAGACAGAGGTAACTCCTAAGGCATGGCAATCATTCATTCAACAATGGCCATCGCTAACTTGCCCTCATTTGGATATCATCAACAAAATAGAGCCTCCCGATTGTGCATCATGTCCCAGAGCCAGGGCTGGTAATTATAGGACCAGTGTTGCCAGTCCTCACCTCGGTGGTGTTCCACACTTACAAGATCGAGGTGCGCTTTGCCCTAGGTTGCTAATTAACGGTACTAAATTAAAGGAGTTAGAAGACCAGTGTTGGAGAACAGGGCAAGCTTTAGCCACAACTACCATGGGAATAGTAACAAACCTTTTGGACGGTTGAGTACACCCAGCTCTCATGAAAGTGGTGAGTCCCCATCTCCCTCGTACCCATCCATGGGAGTGTGGAAGCAGAGAATCTATGAGGATTCAGAGGCCTACCTGGACAAGCTATAGTATAATCTTTTGCCTGTTGGCTCCCTTGGGTATTTCCCACTCATAGCAAGCCAGAATGGTAACTTCCCTGCTTGTTCAAAAGCAGGGACATATTGTTAGAGTCGAGGGTATCGCTTATTCCGAGGGTGTAGGGGGCACCCTGTACCCTAGAGACTGTTCCACCCACTCTGATAAGGAAATCTTATGTATCTGCCTATATAACATCATGACAAATCTGTCTAGGTTTGAAGTGGTCATCACAGAGAAACAAATGCATGCAGAGCAGGTCCAAATGAATGATACCTACTGGTCTTTGACCGCCCAGACAGACCACTCCATTGAACTAAATGGAAGGTCCTGCCCCTCTACATATCCATCCATGTGCATAACGGACCCTCACCAGGAGATCCTGACAGTTGATGGGACACGGCTGTACTGCACTTCGGCAATGACGGGTAACCTAACATGGGATCCTGAGTGGCATAGTGGAAGTAAGTACCTAGAGGAGGGCCTACTGGCCCTGCAGGCAAAGATCGAGGAGTTGGTGGCCGATGCCCAAAGGCATATCAGGATTGGCCATCTGAGGTATAAACACAGATAGGGAGAACTGTGGACCATGCCAAAACACATTACTCTGAGGCACTCAACCAGACAGTGGAGGTCAAAACTATCATCATGGGCAGTGCCTTTACTGGCAATGCAATACCTTGGGTATGGATATTTAAAATGTGTTGTCAGGAGGCCAAGTGCAATGAAGTTTGAGAACTCCTGTTCTAACATGTGACCTTTCTATAGATCTCTTTTTATTGTTTTCCCCTCATTTTTAAAATGGTGTCTGGTGTCTTTTCAGTAATACAAGTTTTAATAGTCCCAGGGTTGAAAAGAAAACAGCCAAGGGATGTCTCCATAGCAGCTACATTTCACTTATTTCTGAATAGGAGAAAAATCTGCCAACAGCTATTTCCCATCATTATTAATATTGAGAGTTAGAGGGGTATCCATATTAGCTTGTTTCAGCAAAAACATCAAGGAGTCTATGGCACCTTAAATACTATCAGACTTATAATGGGCATAAGATTTCATGGGCTGGAGCTCACTTCATCAGATGTATGAAAGGGAAACTACAGTTTGGAGGAGGGGTGACTGGTGAAGGGAGACGGGGGGCTGGGCACTGACTATGTGTCTTCCCCAGCCCAGGGAAGTACCGGACAACTCTTCTCCATCCCAGGCCTCACCTCTCCCTGTCCTTGCTTTGCCCTCTCCCCGTCCCTTCCCCACACTTGCCCTATCCAGGCCCGCCTCCTTCCCCAACTGATACAGCCCAGGGGATTAGCAGGGCCATCACTGGCATTGGGAGTCCACACACACCCCTCTGCATTCACTGGCAGTGGCAGGGGAAGTAGAGCAACATGGCCCCAACTCTCTCTGCTGCACCAGCCATATAGTTCCACTTCCTACCAGTGAATGTGGGGGTGGTCCCATTCCTTCGCTGAGCAGTATGCCAGGAAAACAGAGCTATGCTGGGGTTACAGTGCTCCATTTCTCCTGTCATGCCGGTGAGTGTGTGTGTAGCAGGCGGAAGGACTGGATTCTTGTTGCGTGTTCCAGGCCTCCCATCTCCCAGTTGTCCCCAGGCGACCCAGGGGCTCTGACCCTGCTGATGGCCAGCCCCTTGCCCTCCCACCCTTGGCATTTGGGATGGAGGGCATGCTGCCTCTTGGGCCCCCTCGCATCACTGCTGTTGGCAGATATATACACAAATGCAAATGTGAAAGAGTTACATTATTATGTGGAGAGCCAGTGCTAACAAGTTGTTAATATTGAGATTCTTGCCCTTTACCAAGCATATGGGAGAATACAAGCATCTGTGCCTCTAATCAGATTCAAAGCAACAACAGCCAGTCCAGCATGCACCACGATTCAGATAACCTGTAGGAACTCTAATGAGTATGTTAATCCCATGGCAAGCATACAATAGCATCCATAATTGCTTAGTGTTTATTCTAAACAGAAAGAAAAGAGGGTCCCTGTTCTGAAGAGTGCAGTATGTTGTTCTGAAGAGCTGACAGTCAGACAAGTGAAGTGAGATAGTGTGTGATAACATCATACCTAATCTAAGGTTATGTAAACACAAACATGTTTTTAAAGAAATAGAACAGGCAATCTATTCTCAATTACTCCTGAAGCTTGTCATTAAAAGTCAGCTGCTTGTAGGCTTTGATTCAAGCTAATCCCAACCAAAATGTTGAAAAAAACCTATTTTCCTCAATTCCTCCATGTTACAAATTGGTGTTGAATCAAGAACCTGAAGATTGCATTAATCTCTGAGCCATAATCTACACTAGGGAGTTATTTCAAAATAATTCCCTTTATTTGGAAATAACAAGCAGAGCATCCAACCCTATTATTTTGAAATAAGGGGCTGGTTATTTTGAAATAATAACACCTGCTTTTCACTGATGCTATTGTGAAATAACTACTCCCCAGAGTCATTCAAAGTAACTACTCGCCAGTGCTTTCTGGGGCTCTAAGTAGAGGTACCGCATTCATATTAAGGGAGCCTTTCTCATACTAATTTCAAGACTTCCATGTTGTGTGGATGCACTATTTTGAAATAGTTATTTAGGGAATTATTATTTCAAAATAAGTTATTTCAAAATAATTTCTTAGTAAACATTCCCTAATAGGCCCAGTACTCAACTACGTCTGAAGGAAATCCTGGAGGCCTCTAGTAAAACCTCCGTGTATATTTTACCTCTTCCATTTTGAAGGAGAAATCATAATGCTATGTCACAAAATTAAACATCTTACATTAAACCACAGAGATTACCCATGAGCCAAAAAATCCAGCATTAAAGAATGACAAGATCAGATATATATATCATAGATGAGCAAATATCTCAATAGCAAATATTCTCAGAATTTAAAAACTTATAGGTGCTAAGAGAAAAGAGGCAATATATACTGAGTGTCCTTTGACGCTCTTCTCTACAGAGACAACTTTAATCAGCAAAGAGCGTCAAAGGACTTCAGGGCAAGAAGAAAATAACTCCATCTTCTCAGCCAGAAGAGATCAGGCAGATCAGAGCTGTCCTGTGCTAGGCTGACAAACCCCACAGCTTGGATGGATTTCACACAGTTTAATGCAGGGCATGTCTACACAGCAAGGAAAAAGTCGAATTAAGCTACGCAAATTCAGCTACATCAATTGTGTAGCTGAAGTCGAAATAGCTTAATTAGGCTTTTGGTTCTGTCTACACAGCTGGAAGTTGAAGGAAGAACAATCTTCCTTCGACTTCCCTTATTCCTTGTGAAATGAGGGTTACAGGAGTTGGAGTAAGAAGTACTACAGCTCGCCATTATTTCAGAATAATGGCTTGCTGTGTAGATGCACTTTGTTATTTCAGAATAACATCAGTCATTCCAAAATAGCACTGCTGTGTAGACGTACCAAACTGAAAAGCCATGTCAGCCAAGCTTAGGGAAGGAAAAGGACAAAATTCAAAGCAACTCAGCTGACCAGACCCATACCAGGAAAATGTATACTCAGCTAAATTGTGTCTGTGACTATGTACTGGAAAAAACACACTCCATTGGGGGAATTTAAGGAACAGACAACACAGAAAGCCAAAACAGCAAAAGGTTCTAAGTCAGTGACTTGAAATCACTTGGCAATTTTTTCATGCTCAGTTAAATTAAAGTTACATGAAAGCACATGCTGATAACTGCTGATTCACTGCAAAAATATTATCCCAGCAAGCAGGGTAGATAAAAAACAATTCTTTTTTTAAGAACATAAGAATGGCCGTACTGGGTCAGACCAAAGGTCCATCTAGCCCAGTAGCCTGTCTGCCGACAGTGGCCAGTGCCAGGTGCCCCAGAGGGGGTGGACCAAAGAAAATGATCAAGCGATTTGTCTCGTACCATCCATCTCCAGCCTCTGACAACAGAGGCCAGGGACACCACTTCTATCCCCTGGCTAATAGCCTTTTATGGACCTAACATCCATGAAATTATCTAGCTTCTCTTTAAACTCTGTTATAGTCCTAGCCTTCACAGCCTCCTCCGGCAAGGACTTCCACAGGTTGACTATGCATTGTGTGAAGAAGAACTTTATTTTATTAGTTTTAAACCTGATACCCATTAATTTCATTTGGTGTCCTCTAGTTCTTCTATTATAGGAACTAATAAATAACTTCTTTATTCACCCTGTCCAAACCACTCATGATTTTATAGACCTCTCTCATATCCCCCCTCAGTCTCCTCTTTTCTAAAATGAAAAGTCTCAGTTGCTTTAGCCTCTGTTCACATGGGACCCGTTCCAAACCCCGAATCATTTTAGTTGCCCTTTTCTGAACCCTTTCCAAGGCCAAAATATCTTTTTTGAGGTGAGGAGACCACATTTGTACACAGTATTCAAGATGTGGGCGTACCATAGTTTTATACATGGGAAGTAAGATATTCTGTGTCTTATTTTCTATCCCTTACTTAATAATTCCTAACATCCTATTTGCCTTTTTGACCACCGCTGCACACTGTGTGGAAGTTTTCAGAGAACGATCCACGATAACTTCAAGATCTCTTTCCTGATTTGTCATAGCCAAATTAGTCCCCATTATATGGTACGTTTAGTTGGGGTTATTTTTTCCAATATGCATTACTTTACACTTATCCACATTAAATTTCATTTGCCATTTTGTTGCCCAGTCACTCAGTTTGGTGAGATATTTTTGAAGTTCTTCACAGTCTGCTTCTGTCTTGACTATCTTGAACAGTTTAGTATCATCCGCAAACTTTACCACCTCACTGCTTACCCCTTTCTTCAGATCATTTATGAATAAGTTGAACAGGATTGGTCCCAGGACTGACCTTTGGGGACACCACTAGTTACCCCTCTCCATTCTGAAAATGTACCATTTATTCCTACCCTTTGTTTCATGTCTTTTAACCAGTTTTCAATCCATGAAAGGACCTTCCCTCTTATTCCATGACAATGTAATTTACACAAGAGCCTTTGGTGAGGGACCTTGTCAAATGCTTTCTGAAAATCTAAGTATACTATATCTAGTGGATCCCCCTAATCTACATGTTTGTTAACCCCTTCAAAGAACTCTAATAGATTAGTAAAACATGATTTCCAGGGCTCGACAAATAATGCAATCTACTTGCCATTGGTGAGTAGATTGCAACCCAGAAGAGCCGGGTTCAGGAGATCTGTGCATGCGCAGAATGCTGGACAGCGCGGCTGGCGAGCGGGGCTTGCTGCGGTTTGGTGAGCCCTGATGATTTCCTTTTACAGAAACCATGCTGACTTTTGTCCAACAAATTATGTTCTTCTTTTTAAATTTAAATCTGGTGTTTTATTTTTTAAATCAGTGATAAAATATTAATTTTCTCATTTAAAAATAACAGTGACAATTAAAAGTTATCACAAACACCTACCCTAATAGTCTCATAATAATGGATTAATGGTTCTAGTCTGTCCAGCCTAACAACCAGCTCTTATTTCTTGAAAGTCTGGGTCTTCAATTTCTGTTTCTCAGAAGACTAACGTGCAAATACAGAGCCAGGCTGGATAGGACTGTTTTTCTTCTGTGTTTATGTGGTGGTGGACCTGGGCCAATCACAGGAGAGTTAGTTAGGACATTATCTAAAGACAAAAAGACAATATATAGGAAAGGACAGACACAGCAGAGAAAGGAATGGTGGAGTGGACTGTGAAAAAAGGAGAAGACATTCAGAACACACACGGCTTCCTATATTCCCCTATACGAGTGGTCTTCAACCTTTTTACACCCAAGACCACTGTTTAAATGTCAAGGCAAGCCAAGATATATACCCCACCTCTTTCCCAAGACCCCACCTCTTCCTTAAGGTTCCGCCCTCTCCATTCCTCTCCTCTTCATTATTTGCTGTCCCCAGCCTTTACTCTATCTAGACTATGGAGTTTTATAAAAAAAAAGTATGCAAATTGCACTACGCAATTTGCGTATCTTTTTCCAATTGTTTTTTCGGAAGAGGCTTTTCCAAAATTTAGCCCATCTATGCTGGGCCAAATTTTGGAAAAACCTCCTCTTTTGGAAGAGCCCTTATTCCTCATAAACTGTGGAATACAGGGCTTCCAAAAGAGTGCATCTCCTCTTCCACAAAAAATGTCAGAAGAGCAGACGCGTTCCCTGGACGCGGCAGAGTTTTTCCGGGATACCTCTGGTATCCCGGAAAAACTCCGTAGTCTAGACTTTGCCTAGACATTGCCTCTCTCTCACTGGGTTGAGACAAGAGGTGGGGGATTTGGGTGTGGGAAGGGGTGAGAGGTGCAAGCTCTGGGAGGGAATTTGAATGCAGGAGGAGGTGGAGAAGGAAATGCTGGCTCCAGGAGGGGCTCCAGGCTGGACAGTTTTGGGGTCAGGTGGAGGGTTGGGGTGCTGAGTAAGGTGGAGGCTTGTGGATGTGAGGGTGCAGGAGTTTGGGTTGGGCTGTATGAGGGGCTCAGGGCAGGGGGTTGGGTGTATGATGGGATCAGGGCACAGGTTTGTGGTGTGTGGGTGGTGTAGAAGCATTGTGGCGGAAGACTGAGGATATGGAGGTACAGGAGTTTGGAGATGTGAGGGGCTCAGGACAGGAGTTTCAGGTGTATGATGGACTCAGGGTTGGGGTTTGTGGGAGGTGCAAGAGTGTTATGATGCTTCAGACAAATGGAGGGTTGGCCCCAATTGGGGGCTTGTTGGCCAGGCTTCGTTTTTAAATAAAATATTATGTCCAACACAAAATGTTTCAGCGTTGTCTTTATTTATGTGGGGGACCTGTTTTAGGTCAGTGGCCACTGATCCACAGAAAAATCCCATCAGGGACCAAAAAACAACCTCGCCAAACCCTCCCAAGCCTCACTGATGTGGCCCCAGCTGATACACCTCACTCCCCTGGCACTCCAGTCCCATGGGGGAAGGAGGAGGTAGTTAGGACTGAGTTTCAAGGCCTCAGGTCAGATTAACTCTTCTGAGTTCCAGGATTAGTGGATTTTGTGGGCCCCTCTACGCTCTGGGGTGGGGCCAAAAATGAGAGATCCAGTGTGCGGGACAGAGCTGCCAGTGAGTAGGATAGGGATAGGGTGCAGAATCTGGGTGGAAGGTAGGGTACAGGAGCAAGCTGGTGGTAGGTGTCTGGCCAGGAGGGAAGGGGCAGGAGCAGAGCACTGGTGAGTGTCTGGCAAGGGGGCAGGAGCAGGGTGCTGGATGGTGTCTGGCCAGGGGACAGGGTGCTAGTTGGTGTCTGGGCAGGGTGTGGGATGCTGTCTGGCCAGGCAGCAGGGCAGGGTGCTGGTGGGGGGGGGTTGGTATGGCCAGGGGGCAATGGCTAGGGTGCTGGCGGGGGTCTGGCCAAGGGGCAGGGTGCTGGTGGAGGTCTAGCCAGGAGAGAGAGGGCAGGAGCAGATCGGCCGGTACCTGAGGGTCTCCAGGGACAAGGATCTCTGGGGAAAGATCTGCAGGCAGCACTGAAAGACGTGCACATATGGCTTCTTTAAGAAATCCAGCTGCTCCGAATCCTGTGCCACCATCTTAAACCACCCCCCGCCCTCCTGCCGCCTCCCTGGAACACGGGAAAGGAAGGGAAGACAAGAAAGCATGCACACTATTGTGGGCAGGGGAGGAGTATGCACTTTCTTGTCTTTCCTTCCTTCCTTCCTTCCTTCCTTCCTTCCTTCCTTCCTTCCTTCCTTCCTTCCTGAGGCATGGTGGGGGAAGTCCTGAGGCTCTGTGCCAGATCTGGCTCTGGATCTGGCATGGAGCCACAGGACTGCCCGCCCCCCCCATGCCTCAGCAAGCCGAAGCTAGCTCTATTTTTGCAGGAGGATATAGCGCCAGTGCAGGCTCCTCGTTGGGGATAGGAGAACAAAGAGGGGGCTGGGAATACTGCCTCGTGATCGACTGGCAGTGCCCCAGCAATTGACCACTTAATCACAATTAACTGGTTGGTGACCACAGCCCTACACTTTTTCTATAGAAAAACTGTCATGGCTTCTGGGTATAAAAGAAACTAGGAATATTTTGAAGAAATTCATTCATTGGGTGAAAAAGGAAAGCGTATCAAGTGTAAGCCATACAAGAAGAAGATGCAGGGTCTATCAGCAACAGTGTAACATCATAAAGAAAACTGCTTATTAGGAGAAAATGAGGTAGATGAAGATGTGGATATGTCTGAAGAACAATGTGGATCAACTTTGCTATTCATTATTCTTCAAGATTTTCTTTATGCCTTTTAGTATAAGTATAATTTAACAAGTAAATTCTAAGCTGTTTGCTATATTGGATGTTGTTTTCATCACTGGACTCAACCACATCAGCCACCATATCAGAGGCTCATTTAACTACACAGCCACTAATGTGATCTATGCCATCACATGCCAACAATGCCCCACTGCCATGTATATTGGCCAAACTGGACAGTCTCTACGGGAAAGAATTAATGCACACAAATCAGATATCCAAAAAGGCAATATACAAAAACCTGTTGGAGAACACTTTAATCTACCTGGACACTCCTTAATGGATCTCCAAGTCACTGTTTTGCTTCAGGCCAATTTCAAAAGCCAAATACACAGAGAAGGATTGGAACTTAACTTCATTTACAAGTTTAATTCTTATGGAAACGTTATGAACAAAGACATTGGCTGGCTCACACGTTACCTTCCACATCCTATGACTTAAACTATCAACCAGACAATGGAGGTGCTAATGGTTCTTATCAGCCTGTTGTAACTATTTGAACCATCTACTCACTGTCTCGCTCTTTTTTTTCTCCTATCCCCCTCCTTTTTTTTTCTCTTTTTTTCTCTCCACTGCTCCCTTTCCTTATTTATTCTTGGACCTGGACTTCTAATACTCCTGTCATTTGAAGAAGTAGGTTGAGCCCTCAAAAGCTCATGATACCATCTACATGTTTTGTTAGTCTTTAAGATGTTACTAGTCTATTTGTTGTTTTTCAAGTTTTTCCTGTTACAGACTAACTCGGCTACCCCTCTGAAGCTGGAAAAAAAGTTTAGCTTAGCTAATCCTTGTGGTTTATTTAATTAGTTAACTAGTTTTAGATTATATCACCCAAGTATATAGGTACAAAGCTGCAGTAAGATAAATCTAGAGTTGCCAGTTGCTACTGAGTGTCTTTTTCTTATTTTATATTACATAATACATAATATATACTTTTTATTTTGGAACATCATGGTCACAGACCATAATAGTGATGCCATAAATCTATTCCCTATTTTACTTCAGCATAACTCAGCTTTCCAAAAAGAATCCTATCCTATACTTAGTAATAGAAATGTAGCCGTGTTAGTCTGGTGTAGCTGAAGCAAAATGCAGGACTATGTAGCACTTTAAAGACTAACAAGATGGTTTATTAGATGATGATCATCATCTAATAAACTGTCTTGTTAGTCTTTAAAGTGCTACATAGTCCTGCATTTTGCTATCCTATACTTGTTTTCAATAGGTCTTACTCCAAAATTATCTGTACCCTAATCACAGTCAGTCTTAGCTTTTATAGTTACTTGGAATCATATTTGCATCAAAATGACAGTGTGGGAGTGGGGAAGAGGAGAACTAGTTTTAGTGCTCCAAGGACTTGCCTGTTAGAGTTAATAACATTTTAAAAATTTAAAAAAAGAATTAAAGGACAGTTGTCAGACACTAACTCAGGAGATTTGCTTCAGTTGCAAATATGAAACATTTATGTAATACTAGCAGATGTCTCCTGTGTTGCTTGGGTCTTTAAGCAAAGTAATAGGTTTTGGGGTGTGTTTGGAAAATAAAAAGAAAATGTGCATGCTTTATGTAAATGACTATTTTCAAAAATGAAGGAATAAAGTTTGTATTAATAAAAGAAGAAAAGTGATTCAAACATTAGGTATAGTGATAGAAATGTAGCCGTGTTAGTCTGGGGTAGCTGAAGCAAAATGCAGGACAATGTAGCACTTTAAAGACTAACAAGATGGTTTATTAGATGATGAGCTTTCGTGGGCCAGACCCACTTCCTCAGATCAAATAGTCAAACATTAGGTAGAGCTTGTTGGTAGACAATGTTTGCTAAAATAAAAAAGGGTTGGAATGCAGGAGTGAGGGCAGAGGGCTGGGAAGGGAATAGGAGGTTCAGGGCAGGAGGTGGAGGGATTTGGATATGGGGGGGCTGTAGTCACAGCAGGTTAAGGATGCTGGGCTCTTCACACCCACTCCCAGTCCAGCACTATTAGGCTACGGCTACACTATAGCCTTCTTGCGAAAAAGCTTATGCAAATGAAGCATGGTGTGGAATATCATGGAAAAAATGAGGAAGAACGGCTCTTGCGCAAAAGCCTCTTGTGCAAAAGCAGCTGCTAATTAATTATGCAAATGAAGCATGGCAATATTCCACGCCGCTCTTCATTTGCATAAGCTTTTCTGGAAGAAGGCTACAGTGTAGCCATAGCCTTAGAGCTGTGTGGGGGCACTTACCTGGTCCAGTTACCAGCAAAGTGAAGCCCTGTACCCAGCTGGCCATTCTCCTGCCGGTGCTTGCTGCTTCCAGTGATCGCTCTGCAGTATTACTGTCTTCCGATAAGCTACCTCTGTTTCCATGTCATGTAAAATAATCCCATTCCAGACAAGGCCTATTTTCCTGGCACACCCAAACCCTAACCTTGCATTAAGTTAGGATAAGAGGAAGCTGCATACCAAATTTGGTAGTCCTAGCTCTTACCATTTAGGAGTTCTTGAACAAACAGACTCACAGACAGATAAATGGATAGACTCACAGGTAAACACATGATTTCTCTTCACTATTGTTGAAGAAAAGTCAAGATGGAGGCCGGAGACCTGATGAACCGAACTTTATTACACAGCGCTGTGGAGAAATCACAAGGGGATTTCTACTGGACGCAGCCAGGTGAACTCTTTTATACAGTGCAGTAAACAACCACTACTTGTCATGGCCAAACTTGTTGCTGGGCAAGATACAGCAGCTACCATGCTTGGCGAGCCAAACATGTTACAGTTACTTTTTCTTTTCCCACCTAAACATGCTTATCCTGCCACCACTCAGTATTCCCCTTTGACCTGCCTCCACTTATGTTAATGTCCTGCTTCCACACTATATATACAAGATTTAAGATTTCATTGACTAAAATATAAGTTCTGTTATGTTTGCATGTATGATTTTGTTCTTACCATTTCTACCATTCCTGCAACTAGACACAGGTAATGAGTATTATGTACTATTTTCTGAATTAATAAAGATCAAGTTATCTAAAAAAAATACACGAAGTATGCCCTCTTAGATGTTATAAAACCCTGTGTTGAGCTGTAAATTAACATGTTTGCATGACCAGATTTGTTTAAGAAATATGTGAAGTATCAGTGGGAAACTTGAGTTAAATCAATTAATTTTTTTCGGGGGGGGGGGGCTTTAAATCACAATTTAAATCAATGATTAAATAATCTTGCTTTAAATCAGTCCATCCTGCCAATAGGACTGGCTGTGCTGCAAAGTGAGATCCTTCCACAATGCTCTTTGGTAGCTACCATAGCAGTAAGTTTACTGTATATGTAACCCACACACCTTCTAAGTGTCGTGCACTGTCCCGTCTAGTGGTACTGATACTACTTACAGAGAGAGTAATGAGTCTGCTCTTCAGCCTTAGCTGGGACTCCGCTGGCTTTTACTCCATGTAACGGAAGCTCATTCACTAAGCTTTAGAGGTTCCCAGGTTCGGTTCCGCCTGTTGGCATTACATATACTTAAAATATTAATTCATATAAGATAGACACTGATCCTTCCTAAGCAGGATTTAATGGGCAATGGATTTTAGATATTTTACCTGCAGAAAATACTGCAGGATATCCCAGAGGAAGCTACTTCAATCCACCTCTAAAAGATTTGTGAATATGATTAAATGTTTCCATTTAAAAATGAAGTCAAATAACCACAAAAATCCAAATCCTTCTGGTCTTCCCAAACTTAGGGTGTAACAACAACCTAAGGCCTCAGTCCATTATCCATGTGCTGAGCCGCTATCTATATGTGAATCAAAACAGTGTGCGCCCCCCTCCAAACTAAAACCCACCTAGACGGGATGTATTCAATACAAGTGTAATTGGAGGGGATAAATATTGCAGTCTTACATGGGGCACAACTTACACGGGGCATGTCTGTTGGGAGATAACACTGCATCCCTTATTAGAGACTAAGCTGTGTGGAAGCCTTTGCCCTCCTGAGCCAATGTCAGTACTTAATCACAATGCCAGAAGGCAACACTGTCTGGTATTTTAAAGGTCAGAGGTTACACTATGACTGAATCACAATGTCTGGGACAAAACACATCAATGCTTCAATTTCTGTAACCAGCATAATTTTAGAGTCTTTCTCATTGGGCACCAGAACACCAGGGCTTTAGTTTCAGAATGAAAGCTATGCTGGACTTTTTAGTGCAGGAATGATGCATGTGTCTTGGTTCTAGAGCCTGTATTAGACTTCATTATAGACAACAAATTAAGTGCACTGGAGTGAAGAAGCTACAATTCTCTGCAGCTTTAAGGAGCACAAACCAAAGTGTCCTGCTGCCTCAGTTAGGAAGCAATGATGTGAGTGAGGATCTATACCTAGAAACAAAGGTGGGCTGGAGCTTGGGATTCAAGTAGTAATGGTACATTGGAGTTTTCAAACTTAGAAATCCATCCATATCTCAGTCAGGAAAGAATGCTGCACCAAGGCTTCATCGCTATATAGAAGCCTACATTCAGGTTGAACCTCTTTGATTTGGGATTCTCTGGTCCAGCAACATCCAGAAAGCCCTAGGAAGTTGGTGGCAGGGAGCAGCTTGCCATGGAGCCCTTCTGGCCCCAGGGCAGTGGAGCATGGTTACCCGGGAGTAGCTTTAGAGTGCTGGTGGCCCTGAGGCAGCTGAGCCCCAGTGGCTCTAGGGCTGCAGAGCCTTGGTGTCCTGAGGCAGCAGAGCCCGGCTCCCCAGGGCTGGCCACAGAGCTAGAAGCCTGGTTGCCTGGGGCAGGGGAGCCTGACAATCTGCTGAAGACCTGGAGTCCATTAGCCGAGGAGCCAACCTCCCCTGATCTGGCAAACTCCCTCCTTTGGGACCAGTCAGGTCACTAGGGTGTTGGACTAGGGAGCTCCAACTTGTACTTGGAGGCAAAGGTACAACAAACCCTCACCTACACATTTGTCTCAGGAGGCAACTGATTCAAGACTTCTATGCTTAGAAATAAAAGTGTGTGGAAATGACAGGCGTTAGAAGATGCTGCTGTGTTGAAGCCTCAGAACCTACAGAAGGGGCTGCTTTGATATCTGTCCTAAGTAATGTCCCAAATGTGGAACCAAAGGTCTATATTTGTCAATGTCTCAGACTCGGGGGGCAGCAGAACTGAATATACAGAGGTTTGAAATTTCAATTCTTTGAAAGTTTTGGAAGACCAGTCAAAATACATGACCTACTACTCATTAAATAGTGGATCATGGTGATTCTGTGCTAGTGCTTCTCATAAAAGGTGCTGAGCCAATGTCTTGAAGCTCCAATCAAAGCATCAAACTTTCACCAATATCTTTCAGTCGGTGAATCTTTGCTGTTGTCTTAATACCTAGAGGGAAAGATTTTAGCTGCTTTACCCCTTAATGAGATAGTGTTTCTGCCTGCTTCTCAGATCTTGTGAAACACAATGAGGCAATAGCTGAGTATAATCTACTAATCTGAGTTCAGGCATAGTCCAGAGAAGAGAATCAAAGTACCAAAGTGGAACTGAATAAGCTTTCAAGAGCTACATTCACAAGAGACTAAGGGGTTCTTGAAGCTTTGCCATCTAGTGGAATTCACAAGTCCAAGTTTGGTGCCCAGGATCCCTGTACAATGCATAGGGAGATGTATGTGCCCAAAGAACAGTTTCAGAGGATCCAGCATATCTAAGTTAGCCGATACGAAATGCCTGGGACAGGAGTGTGGCTGAAACCTTGCCCCACAAAGGGAGTCAGGCATTAACTTTGGGGTAGAGAGGCCCAACTTTGCTCCAGATTCTCTCAGCCATGAACCCTCACCTGAAATTAAGTCCTAAACTGGTCAGCCCTTTTCTCAAAGAAAAACAGGCAGGCAGTGCTACTGCCCCTTAAGCTTAATATCACAATGGTGAGAGCACTCATCCAGTCTGTGGGGAACCAGGATTCAAACATCCACCCTGCCTAATTCAGAGCAGGGTTTTGAACCCAACTCTCTCACTTTCCACCTGAGATACCTTTTCTTGGTCTTCTCTTGATGGTTGACTGGTTGTAAGCATTTCATACTCCCTAGGATGGTTTCAACAGGAGGGATTCCTATCCCTAAATAGATAGACAGCAAGTTATATGGGCCTGTGGGGCTCAGGCAACAGGAATATTCCTGGCCTGGGGACACTGTGCCACCAAATTTTGGTGCTGTGTCTCTCCCCTGGCCCTATCTACTGCCCCAACATGCTCTTCCCCATCTCCAGATGTCCTCTGGCCCCACCTGCCACCCGGGATGTTCCCCCAGCCCTGCCTGACACATCTGGGTGATTTAAAATGGCTTGAGGCCCCCACTGCCCGTATGGTAGTGCGGTGGAGCTAGAATGGCTTCCTGCTACTAGCTCTGTGCAGCTGCCATCACGTCCCTGTGGCCCCACGGTGGGGAGAGGGGCAAAGAGTGCCTCTGCACACTCCTCCCACCTCAAGCACCCTTGGGAAGGAGAAGCACATGGAGAACCGCTGCCTCCCCCACCGTGTTGCCCCAGGTAAACACTGCAATCCCCACCCTTTCCCCCTTCACTCTCTTGCACATCCCACTCCCTCCCAGAGGCTGTACCAAACTCTCCCGCACACCATCTCCAGTTCCCAAACTCCCTCCCACAGCCTGCACCCAATTCCCCTGCCCAGCAGCCAGAGCCTTAGGCAGGGAGGAAGTGGGGGGAGGGGAGGGAATATTAACATATAGTATAATATCACTGTGCTCTCTGTTTACTTTTACCTAACGGCAAAGGAGTGTAAAACTCCTGAAAATACCCAAGAAATTTATTTTAACCAACAATAAACAACAGAAGGAGAAACCATCACTGTGAGCTCTTGTGCCAGCAGCTTTTAAAAAGGAACTGAGAGTTGAAACACCACAGGGCTGTGAGCTCAGAGAGCAGGGTGTACATACCATCTGCTGTGTGGGTGAGGATAAGGGCACAAACTCAACATCTTTAGTTTTGGGAGCTGACAATGCATGTTCTTGAAGCTTAAGATACGAAAGTGTGAATGCATAACAACTTGCATTTTTGCTGAAGTTTTCAGCATGGTACTTGTTATGTGAGTAAACAGTCTCTGGGGCTGTCAGTACAGCACTTTTCACAAACACTAAAATTCACTAGAACAGGTTAAAAGAAAAAAATTAAAACCCTATCCTAAGGGTAAGTGGATGTGATAAAAGTGTTTAGATAGGTAAGGGATATTGCAGGAATCTTACTAAATATTTAGGTAACTGGGAGGTTTTGTTTCTTTATTAAGGGGACAGAGGATAATTTGTTAGCTTTGTCATTTCCTACTTGTGGTGGTGAAATTTCCCCTCACTCTTTTGTAATATAATTTTATGAAGTACTGGATTCTAGTACAGTGCCAGAAACAACGTTATATAGTTCCTGGTATGACATTTCAAGGGAATATTGCATTTGTGCGAAAGAGCAGTAAAAGGTATGAGGATACCAAGTACATGTGAAACGGGTATTTATTTATAGGTGTTTCTCTAAGCATGGTACAGGGAGGCTATGGTGATAAGTACACCAGAAATGTGTAGATAATCTATTCTCTAGTGTATTTAAATCACTTTAAACTATATCCTTCCTGTGAAAGATTTGCAAAGCCCACTTTATTTTGGTTCGCATAAACCAATACAGAAAGGGCATATATGCATTTATAACATACATAATCTGAATTTAATGATATGACAACAATTTTACTGACGTTTTTTTCTGGAGTAGGGAATAAAGTACCAATCACATGTCAGTAAAAAGAGGATTACATATAGAGATTACTGCTATCCGTACACCAGAGACATAGCTAACACAAGCAATTTATATTAGAATTAAAACTGCTATTGGGGAAGTAAATATCTGAAGCGTATATGACTTCCAAACAGGTCACTTCTGGAACTCTTGGTACACAGTAGAGAGAGGAAATTATGATGTGTGAGAGTTTAGTTGTATAACTGAACATGGAGAGCAGCGGCAGGTCTCTGAGGCTGCTACAATAATCTACTACTGGGAACTGCTGCTCTGAGCATAGGATCTAATCACATGGTCGAATGTCATAAAAGCAACACTCCATAAAGTCAGCAGACATATGGCTGAAAGACCAAGAAATCAACATGTTGAGAAGTTACTGAGTCAGAAAGCTGAAAGAAGACTAAGTATCCCCTGTTTCTGAGAAGGGAGGGGGACTTAATGTCTCTTCTTAAAGGACCAATTTGAGGCTTTTTATTTTGACTTTTCAATCTTTTAAAAGAGCAATTTCTGTGTACAGTTATTCTGATTAGTAAAATACATTTCATTGTATAAATAAAACACCACTCTTGCCTGGGCTTTTAAGAAGGGAGAGAGAAGGGCCTAGAAACCTATTGCCTAGCAACAGGACGTTAACTCTCTCTTCTCTAAACCACAGAATACTTATCCTCCAGTCAGCTTTCTGGCTAATTGACTTTTAGAAATGTATGGATTCGTGGCTTCATGGGACCGAAGAATATAATAAATAAAACCCTCAGCTCAAAACTACTTAGGTTACGCTAACAAAACAAGGAAGAACATAATAGTAAATGATTATTTTAAAAGAGGCTCTAGCTTTTCATTGTCATTTCAATCAGAGATATGTATTTAAGTTAGAGATGTGATAGGCTGATAACCAATAACTTGAAGTTAATTTACACATTTATACTTAATAGGGATAGGCCTGCCAACAGAAGGAGGAAAAGGAAGCAACTGCCCTGGGGCAAATAGATTCAAAAGGGGCCTGGAGCTCCTGGCTGCTGTTGCCGCTACTGTGGCAGCACAGTGGCCAGAGTCCTGGGTCCTTTAGAATTGCCACCAGAGCACTGAAGCACTGCTTTGTGCGACTCTGAGGGCTTGGCGGTGCTAAGGGCTGACTATCCTCAGACCACCCCTTCTGCCCAAGGCCCCACCACTTCCAGGGGTGCAGAGTTGGGCCCCTGCATACTAGGGCTGTAAGCAACTAGTCGACTACCTGATAAGCAAATGCTTATTGGGTAGTCGAGTAGGAACTCGACTAGTCACTTCCCCCCAACCCTTCCTGCCTCTATCAGAGAAAGGCAGTTCCCCCTCCCCACCATCTCTGCAGGAGGCAGGGGCATCAGGGAAATGGCGGCAGCAGGGATTGAAACAGTCTTGCTTGCGTGGGTCCCACTGCTGCTCCTGTCCCTTTGGAATGTACAAGAGTCACCATGCCAGTGTGGACAGCTTTGCTTCCCGCTAGTGCAGGTTCCTGCTGCCTCTCTCCCTTTGAAATGTACAGGAGCTGCCATGGCACCTGTTTATTTCAGAGGGGCAGAGGCAGAGAGGCAGAGGGAACCTGCTGCATCTCTCCCTTTGAAATATACAAACGCCATGCGCGGCTCTTGTACATTTCAAAAGGAGAGGCACAGTAGGCTAGTGCGCACCCCCTTATTGACTAATCGTGTAGCTGATGGAAATTCCATCGACTACTCAATTAGCTGATTAATCAAAATTTAACATCCCCACTCCATAACTTGGGTCTGTGGTGGCTCTTGGCCTCGCTGAATACAGAATACATCCACAGTCAGAAACCATATGGATAACTTGAAAATTTACTTTGTTTTTGTTCATTGTTTGTTTTCCTTCATTTTGGAACAAATACCGATAGATATTCCACCATATAACAATAAGAGAAACATCTGGGAATATCATTCCATCACTTTACTGATCTCTGAACTCATTATGAGTCCATTATTCTTAAGCTTGACATCATTTTTGCTTCTGAATTCTCCTTCTTCTACTGTCATCTCCTAGTTCTGTAAATCTCCCAATCACCTCTTCCGCTGTTCAACTGCCTTGAGTCTTGCTCTTCTGCAATCCTCATCTCGACATTCCTTCACTCCTTAACTCACATCTCTATCATCTTCCCATTTCTTTGCCCTCTAGTATGTGCTGAATGTTGCTACCCACCTTATTATTTAGACAAAGTGGAAACTTATCGTCCCTATCCTGGGATTCCTCAACTTCATTCCACATTCATCTCAGAATCCAGTTCAAAAATGTCTCCTTTTAAAAAAAAAAAATCCATGTGGCTTTACTTCAGCTTACCTTTTCGACTTTTTTCCTCCACCCTCCCTCTGCTTTTTAAGCTTCTTCCTCTTGTATTCTATTCCTACAATCTTCAAGCTATTGGTGCCAGATTTATTTATTTATTTATTTTGCATTTCTGGCCATCTGTGTTTCCCTGACTTTTTAACTCCCTATCTCATTTCAAATCTCATTTTAAAACTTATCTTTTCTCTCTTGCCTATGCATCCTACTCTTTCTCCCACTATTGGCTTTGTAATGGAACGCTTTATATCAATGTCTGTATATGCTTGTTTCTTAAATATATTTCTTGTCTTGTATTACTTTGTTCTTTAAAGGTATGTCTACACTACAGTGTTATTTCGAAATATCTTATTTCAAAATAGTTAATTCGAAATAAGTTATTTCAAAAGAACACGTATACACGCAAAATACATTTCGATATAGCAAAATGCTGAGTGGACGCTGAATCGCATTTAAGGCCAGCTGGAACCTGGTCCAGCAGGGCATCAAGTCAGAAGTTACTTTGTGTGGCTGCTGCCTGAGGCTATCTGAGGTGGAACACCACAGCACTCTGCAACATGGAGCCAGAGCTGCCCCTGGGCACTCTGGTGCTTCTTGTGGACGCGTTGTTGAGAGCCTGGCTGCACTTTCTGCAGGCTGCCATCCGGGAGGTCCAATGGGGGGCTATCAGTATCCAGGAGGACCTGCGGGAGAGTTTCCACCATGAGGAGCACTAAGAGCCTCCCTGGTCTGCCCCACTGGGGGCTTGTGCCTCATTCCTCCCTCATATCCTTCCACTTACCCCTTCCTAACCCCCCTTCCTGATGTCAAATAAAATGTTACAAACAGGAAAATTGGATGGAGTGGCTAAGGAACTTTGCAGAAGTAGTTGTAAGTTGGCTATGCAGTATGCTCCTAGTCACTATATTAACCATTAGTAGCCCCTCGATACCACTTAATCATCTCTAAAGGATATCTGATCTAACTGCTGGGAGTATGGATCAGGTAACAGCTGCTATGTACTGCATGGACTCCTCTCCAAAAGGCATATATTACAGAGTATACATTACTGCTGCTCAGGACAGTAATAACCCCCTCTATCAAGGGTGCTGCCAGTGCTGGACTAAGGGGTCAGGGGTTAAGCAGAATCAGGAAAGCAGCACACAGCTGCTCTGAAGTCCAAGTGATCTGTGCCTGATTTTCCCCATGGTTACTCAGTCTCCATGCATCCCTTGCTTTGGCCACACAGTCCACCAATACTCTGTCCAACTGGGGTGCATACAAGAGTTTTTCTCCCTTACATAAGTGTTATATGGTTTGTACCAATCCCTTCTGGAATAAGTTGCTTTCTATGCATCTTTCTGCAGGCAGGGAAGGCACTAACGTTAGGAACACTGTCTGTATGGGCAGGTGTGATGGGGTGTATTTGCCCCACACTGACACACCAGGGCTACGTCTACACTGGCCACAATTTCTGGAAAAGCCATGCAAATCAGGTAAGTCAGAATAGGGAAATCCGTGGGGGATTTAAATATCCCCCGCGGATTTAAATAAACATGTCCGCTGCTTTTTTTCCAGCGCGATCTAGACTGGCGCGATCCTCTGGAATAAAGCCCTTTTCCGGAGGCTCTCTTATTCCTACTATCCTGACTTACCTGATTTGCATGGCTTTTCCGGAAATTGTGGCCAGTGTAGACGTAGCCCAGGGGTTAAACCCATCTTTGTTAGCAGAAGAAGCTACACACTCTCTGCTTGCTAGGTATCCTCCAGTTGGAACCAAAGTATAGAAGGCCTGAGAGGAGCTCAGTCTGGGCTGACTGCTGGAGGAGAAGGAAATGCATTGTGAGCTCCAGCAAGTGAGTCACTTGGACTCCAAGGCTTGAAAGCCAGACAAATGAGACCAGATCTAGGAATCGAGATAGGGGACATTGCAGTGGCTACAGAGACTATCAGACCATAGATGCCATATACTTCAGACTTGGGTAGGAAGAGGCCCAAGAGAATTTAGTGGGGAAACGCTATTAGGATTGGCTTAAGGCTGGGCATGTTGTGGGTGGAACCATGCTGAATCAGTGGCAAGTGAATCCACTGATAGAGCCCGAAGTCAGAACTAAGTTGAATCGGGAGGTCTAGGTTTCCCTACGCTGGCCACCACCTACTTGGGGTGATGGTCTGGCCTGCCATTTAGTGACTCTGGCCACTGTGTCTCACTACCTAACAAGATGGATTTGGAATAGGGAAGTGGTAAATGACACGAGCCCTAGACCACACCATCTGGAGACATGGGACACCTTTTCAGACTTAGCTGTGGGGATGCTATATATCTCTTCCCCTCACCAAAAGGAAATGGGATGTATCTCCCCCATGACAGCAGGCTATATAAAATAGTTTAGTATTATCAGCTATGTTCCCTTTATAGTTTGGCATTGTTTCATGTTACATAGCAGTCTAATGTTAGATGCCATGCTGAAATTTCAAAGAAAGCACACCGTTGTGGTGAATTTGTGTTCGTGTACAGTATTACTGATATATTTTGCTACCAGAGCTATCCACAGCTAATATTTCAGTTATCAATATGTTAAAAGATCTTTTCTGATATCTGTATTCCTTTCTTCATGGAAATATCCTTCTACCTATACAGTTAATCAGTAAATGTATCAAGATTATAATGCCTTAGACAGTGAAAAAGACACTAGACCCAAATTCATAAGCTATATTTTCAACCTCCATATAAATAGTGAATTGTTTTTATGGCTATTGCTGTTGGCATCAGTTCTAGTGTATGGATCATTATATCTGTTAATATGATATTTTTAATGTGAATTTGTGCACAGTTTGTTGAATAATTTGCTTCCTTTGTACAGGTCTGCAAAAAACAAAAAAATGGTGAAGAAAAATGCTGACATGTGCAAGTTGTTTATTTCTGAGAATGTGCATTCAAGATTCAGTACCTGCCTCAAATGGAAAGTATCACATATTTGATACTACAATGTTATGCAAGAAACTAACATAAGAACATAAGAATAGAATGGCCATAATGAGTCAGACCAAATGTCCATCTAGCCCAGTATCCCATTCTCCAATGGTGGCCAATGCCAGATGCCCCAGAAGGAATAAACTGAGCTGATAACCATTAAGTGATCCCTCCCTTGTTGCCCAGATGCATACCAACACAAGTTAGGGACACCATTCCTAATAGACAATGGCTAATAGACATTGACGGACCTATCCTCCATGAATGTATCTAGCTCTTTTTTGAACGCTGTTAAAATCCTAGTCTTCACAACATCCTCTGGCAAGGAGTTCCACAGGTTGACTGTGCACTGAGTGAAGAAAAACTTCCTTTTGTTCATTTTAAAACTGCTACCTATTAATTTCCTTTGGTGACCACGTGGCACTCCAGCGCTTACCAGTCACTCCTGCGCCCACCCTGAGAAGATCCTTTTGGGGTCTGTACTCCTTATTCTGTCCATGCAATGAGTTTGTGGGCCCCCTGTGGACCCACCAGTGTCCCTTTTTTTGCATTCTGCCTTGAGCAGCTTGAAGAGAGGCTCCTGGGGGTAGGGAGACTCAGGCCTGCCCTCTCTCTGAGTCTCAGTCCAGGGCCCTAAAGACAGAGTCAGCTCCCTTCTGTCTTGGCTGATGGGGTCTCTGCCGGAAACTCTTCAGCCCACAGGCCCCTCGCCCTTTGTACGGGCTGCCCTGCAGCATCCTCCCCACACCAGTGTCTGGGAGGTTGCCTCCCACTGGCTGGCCCCACCTCCAGCACGCTCGGAGCCATCCTGCATGACCACGTCTGCTGCACTGGTCACCCCTGCGGTCCTGCCACACACCAGAGTGTGCGGCACTGGCTCCTCGCCCCGTGCGGCGAAAGTGCGGGGCCTGTCTGCCCCGTCACACACACCCCCTTTCAATATTGTACGTGCTCCTCCATCCCCTTCATCATCCCTCTCCACAATCTTCGATAAAAAGTCTGCATTCTGGTGAACTCTTCCCGGTCGGCGGACTACTTCGAAACAGTAAGGCTGGAGTGCTAAGTACCACCTCATAATCCTTTGATTCATGTCCTTCGTTGCTTGGAACCATCTGAGAGGGGCTTGGTCGGTCACCAGCAGGAACTGGTTCCCTAAAAGATAATAACGGAGAAGGTTTACAGACCATTTTACCGCCAGGGCTTCTTTCTCTATAGTTGAATAATTTTGCTCACGTGGGAACAGTTTCCGACTGGTGTATAATATCGGGTGCTTACTTCCTTCCATTTCCTGTGCCAACACCACCCCTAGTCCAACTTCTGATGCATAAGTTTGAAGGATAAATGGTTTCATAAAGTCCGGTTATGCTAATACAGGGGTCTTGGTTAAATGAGCCTTTAGGGCCTGGAACATCCGTTCACTCTGAACTGTCCACCGTACCTTTTTTGGTTATGTGTTCTTGGTGAGGTTGGCCAAAGGGGTGGCTACCATAGCAAAGTTAGCCACAAACGGCAGTACTAACTAGCCAGCCCGAGAAACTGCCGTACCTGCCTCTAAGTTGAGGGTGGTGGATAGTCCCAGGTGACACTTACTTTACTCACTAGTGGCTTTAACTTCCCTCATCCTACAGTATATTCTAGATAAGAAACTTCCTTTTGCCCGAATTTACACTTACTGGGGTTGGCAGTTAACCCAGCTTCCCTCAGCATTGCTAACACCATCTCTAACTGTTGAAGGTGTTCGTCTCATGTTGAACTGAAAATAACAATATTGTCAATATATGCCATGGCGTATTGTTGATGTTTATGTAAAATCTTGTCCATCAACCCCTGAAAGGTTGCAGCCGCTCCATGCAAACCAAATGGCATGGTTATAAACTGGTATAATTCCAAGGGGGTAGAGAAGGCCGTCTTTTCTTGTGATTGCACCAATAGGGGGATTTGCCAATAATCTTTTGTAAGATCGAGGGTTGAGAGGTATTGGGCCCCCCCAGTTGGTTCAATAGCTCATCCACCCTCAGCATGGGGTATGTGTTTGAAACAGGATATAGCGTGTACCTTCCTAAAGTCGATGCAAAAGTGCATCAAACTGTCGGGCTTGGGGACAAGAACTATGGGGCAGTGCCACTCACTGCACGATTCTTCTATTAGTCCCCACTATAGCATAGTTTGGACCTCCTTCTCTACCATGTCCCATATATTTCAGGGGAGTGGCCTCACCTGGTCGCGCACTTTCATAACCGGGTTCGGTGACGATGTCATGGCACATTAGTGTCGTCAGTCCTGGCTGTCCCGTCAAGACTTGTGCAAACTTCTGTAGTAGCCATTGCACTTCACTCTGCTTTATCGGGGTCAAATCTTCCCCTATCTGTACAGGGGCCCTTTTGCCAGCGTCCCCTCCTCAAAAGCCCTAATTCCAAGCGAGGAGGCCAGGGGTCCCCTAATATGTTCTCTTGGGGATTCCATTTTTTTAAAAGGTTGACGTGGTAGATTTGGGTGCCCCTCCCTCTGCCCAAGAGTTGTACCTCGTAATCGACCTCTCCTACCTTCAGTGGATCTCAAAGGGGCCCTGCCATTTGGCCAGTAGCTTAGAGTCTCGTGATGGTAATAATAGCAAAACCCGATCACCGGGCTTGAAGGTCCTTAAGCGGTCCCTTTGATTGTATTGCCGGGCCTATTTCCTGGGCGTTCAACAAATTAGCCTTAGCAAAATCCCCTCATGCCTGAAGTCTCTTCCGTAGCTGCAATACATATTGGACTGTGCCCTGGGCTTGCGATTCCTGCTCCTCTCAACCTTCTTTAATTATGTCTAAAATACCCCGGGGTTGGTGGCCATAAAGCAATTCAAAGGGCGAAAATCCTAGCGATGCCTGGGGTACCTCACGCACTGCAAATAACAGTGCTGGCAATAACTTGTCCCAATACTGGGGATCCTCTTCCACAAAGCGACATAACATTGTCTTCAAAGTCCTATTAAACCTTTCTACCAGGCCGTCGGTCTGTGGGTGGTAGACTGAGGTTCGTAACGTCCTGATGTTTAACATATGGCATAGTTCCTTCATTAAAGAGGAGTTTACATTAGTTCCTTGGTCAGTCAACATTTCCTTCATATTCCTCACTTAGTATTATCCTATCCAAAAAACAGGAAAAAAAAAGGGGAGGGAGACAAGTTAAATCTGCTCAGAGCATGCTTTTCTTGTGTCTTTGCCTCTCTGTTCCTAGCAGATACTGGTGCTGATGTGTTATCACTAGTCAGTGTGAGATTAGGTACCTGCAGTATCTATCATATTGATCTGAATCATTTGCTACAAGAAGGATGTATGTCTTAGCATATTGATTGTACAATTTTTATGCAATTATAACATTTATGTAACTGGGCATGGAATAACTGTCTCTATTACTGATTTGTCTCTGAACACATCAGATAAAATATCTACTATGGATATTAATCCTTTTCATTTGAGTGTGCTGCTGAAGAGTTTTGATTGAATATAACCATACTCTGCATACCCCACTATGTAGGCATGAAATGAGAAAAAGGATACATTTCACAGCTGACAGCATTACATAAGTACAGCACAAACAATACTGTATTTGCAGCACTGTTAAACATAGCACTATAACTGCACCACTATGGAATTTCATACCAGAGTCAACTGAGCATTTATTCTCTCATATTTCTGCCTTCCCTCAATCATTGTAGGTTCTCTTTGCATTTGGAACTGCATTCTCACCATCCACTCAGCTTCCACATTTGGATTGTCTGTCTGCTGCCACTACCCTGGAAAGTGAAGTGTAAAAACATAATTAGGAAGGTCAAAAAAGGATTTGAAGACAAGCTAGCCAAAGACTCAAAAAGTAATAGCATTTTTTTAAGTACAGATTGAAATGATGTAATCCTGAGTTACCTGGTCCAGCAACACCCCTGGTCAGTCATTGTCGGTGACCCACCATAGAAGCACTCATAGGGATAAGCTGTTAAGCTGGGGCCAGGAGCATTGCTACAGTAGGTGGCCAAGACAGCCAGGGGCTGCAGAACTGCCAGGAAGAACGTAGAGCTCTCATTCGCTGGACAGGGAGAAGGAGCATAGCTCCCTGTCATGGTTGAGGGCAGCAGCATGGTTGCCTGAGGGGAGAGCGGAGCCCCATGGGCCATAGAGGTGTGCTGGTTGAGGGGAGCACAGAAATGCTGAGAAGAACACAAGCCCTCAAGTGTCTGCTCCTTGGTGGAGCAAGGAGATGCTGGGTAGCAGCAGGGCTGCTGGGGGGATTGTGGAGTTGCCGGGCAGTAGCAGAGGCCCCCAGAGGCAGCAGAGCCACTGGGGACAAAGCCACTGGGGAGAGAGTGGAGCTCCAGATGGCAGGGGAGTCCCAGGCTACTGTGGGGCGAGCAGAGTCCTGGAGGGGGAATGGAGCCCTGAGCAGCAACTAAGCTGCAAGGGAAAAGTAGAGCTTCCTTTCCCCAGTGCAGAGTCCTGGGTGGCAGTGGAGCTGTGTAGGGAAAAGAGGAACCCCTAGTGGGTCAGGGAGAAAGCAGACCCTCCCCTCTCTGCCTTGACCTCCTCTGCTTTAGCAGAGTGCTTGGTTCGGGACCAGTTAGGTCCCGAGGGTGCTGGACCAGGGAGGTACAACCTTCTACATCAGAAGCAGGAAGCTGTTAAACAACAGTAGGGCCATTGGATGATTGAGATGCTAATGGAGCACTGAAAGATGATAAGACCATCAAGGAGAAATAAAATTAATTCTTTGCATTAGTTTTCATGGCTGAGGACATGAGAGAGATTTCAAAACCTGAGCCATTCTTTTTAGGTGATAAACCTGAGAAACTGTCCCAGATTGAGGTGTCAGTAGAGGAGGAGTTGAAACAAATTGATCAGCTAACTAGTAATAAGTCACCAGGGCCAGATGGCATTCATCCAGCAGTTCTGAAGGAAGTCAAATAAGGGGCGGGGGGGAGAGTGAAAGAGGAGGAAAAGGAACAGAACTCCCAGCCTCACCTCCAGCCTCTCCACATCTCTGTTTAAGGACTGGCAGGGGGCAGGGCTGGAAGAGCTCCATATGAGGAAGATACTTTTGCAGCATTTAGGTAGACACGGCCTTTATCTTATATGGAACATCCACCTTCACTACAATCATATTCACTGACTAGTGAACATATTACAGATATGGTGAGTTGACAAGAGACACATTAAACTTTATTTATAAATATCTTTTTACATGGCTCATTTTTGCTCAAGAGGGGATGATCTGCTCCAGAGGTTTAGAACCTACCTTCTCCACTTCCCATCTCTGCTGCCTGCCACACTGTGAGCTTCTTCAGGGAAAGAGAGAGAGCTCTTAATCCCACACAAACACATTCTCTGCAAACTAAGTATGTGTAAAATCGTAAGGTGTGTTTCCGTCAGACCATGCTGGTACAATGCTGTCTGTGTTACAGTCAAACTCAAACTAAAATAGCAGAAAAATACCAAGTGTACATCAACAACTCAGTTAGAACATTTACTATTAAAATATTTATTTCAGCAAAAATAGGTTGACAAATAATGCCATATACATCAAGGAATTTCTGCTAAAACAACATACTAGTGAATACGGCTGGTTTGAAGCTGGCACCAATGAAAAGAAAATTAGGCCACTAGTTTTTATCCTCTTTTGAAATAAGCATTAAAAGTCAGCCTATGACATCTGTGTTGTACTGTACAGGTAAGTAAGAAATAATTTTTGTCCTCTCACTGATTGCACTACAAATTGAACCTCTAAAATCCAGGACTCTCTGGTCCGGCAACATCTGTGGTCCAGCAGGACCACAGATATTGCTGGACCAGAGAGTCCTAGCTGGCCAGGTTCAAACGTGCAGCCCAGGCTGAGCTGGCAGTGCAAAGTGTAGCCCCAGTGGGGCCTCACAGTGGAGATCAAAGCCCTGGCCAAGGCTGACAGCCAGGGATGCAGCCCCGGCTGGGGCTGGCAAGATACAGGAAGCGCAGCCCTGGTGGGAATGGGCATGGCGTGGGGAGTGCAGCCCGGTGGGGGCTGGAAGCAGCAGGGCTGGCAGTCAGGAGCGCAGCCCCAACCAGGACTGGAATCAGTGGGGCCTGCACCTGGACATGCAGCCTGGTGGTGCTGTGGTGAGCGCAGCCCTTCCCGGGGCTTGAGGCAGCAGGGTGGCCCCTATCTGGGGCTGGTACAGGGTGGGGCGAGGAAAAGGAACTAGATGCAGTGGGGCAGGTGATACAGAGCGCAGCCAGATCTGAGAGCAGAACCCTACACCTGGGTAAAGAGCCTTGACCTCCCCTTGTCTGGCAAATTCTGTGGTTCAGGACCACTCAGGTCCTGAGAGTGCCAGACAAGGGAGGTTTGACCTGTAGTTAAAAGTGTTTGAGTGATGATATGACATAGCAAAAAAATTAAATATTGGCAGGTATCTGGAATGGAATGTAGGAAGGCAGGGTGGGCCTAACAACGGATGCTTTCATGAACATGGTTCTCCTCTCCACTGTGTGGGTATTTCTCTGTGGAAAATAATGCTGACATTATATCTGTGCTAACTACTGAAGGTTCCCCCGCACATTAAAAAAAATCTCCCTACTCCACAATCGAGGATTTGTGGCCACTGAGAAGCACACATGAGTATCACTGTCGTAGACGCTATGCTGCTATGGAAGAGAAGGATTCTGGGAAACGACTAATAGGCACCAGGCCTCTATGTAAGCATCTCTTCTTTGGGAGATATCTTGAGAGCTACAGGCACTTTCTTTGGATCTCAGGAGAATTGCAGAATTGATGGGTTTAATTCCCCACCAGTTCCAAATATGGATAAATCCTGCTCCTGTAAAAGAAGCTAAAAGAAACTTCATCAATTTAAACTCAGAGGTCCCTGGCTCCTAAATGGGTTTCTCTCATCTAGGTAAGCATGGGGCTCAGTACAAACATATGCATCAGATCTAGTTTGTATTCATGTAATCTATTTGATTTTAAATTCTAAATCAGGGGATTTTTTTCAGCTTTACACTACTGTAATTAATATCAAGAATTTGGTCCTTTGTGTTAGCCTGTTCTGGATTGGTCATTCGTATCCCTCACACCAACTCAATTAGAGCGTTTACTATTAAAATATATGTCAGCAAAAAATATGTTGACAAACAATGTAATGTACATCAAGGAATTTCTGTTAAAACATACTACAGGCAGTCCCCGGGTTACGTACAAGATAGGGACTGTAGGTTTGTTCTTAAGTTGAATCTGTATGTAAGTCGGAACTGGCGTCCAGATTCAGCCGCTGCTGAAACTGACCAGCGGCTGACTACAGGAAGCCCGAGGCAGAGTTGCTCTGCCCCGGGCTTCCTGGAATCAGCCGCTGATCAGTTTCAACAGTGGCTGAATCTGGATGCCAGTTCCGACTTACATACAGATTCAACTTAAGAACCCCAGGGGTCCCCAAGTCAGCTGCTGCTGAAACTGATCAGCGGCTGATTCCAGGAAGCCCGGGGCAGAGCAACTCTGCCTCGGGCTTCCTGTAGTCAGCCGCTGGTCAGTTTCAGCAGCGGTTGACTTGGGGACACCTGGGGCAGAGCAGCTGGGGTGCTGCCGTGTTGGTCCGGTAGCGCCGAGAGCGGCGCTGTGGGACCAACCGGCAGCGCCCCAGCTGCTCTATCAGAGGCGTCCCGAGAAAAGCCTGGTCTGCTGGGGGGGGAGGGTGGGTGCACTAGCTGCACCCCCCCAACCAGCAGACCAGGGAGTTGCAGGCGGTGGGACCGAGACGTGCCGCGGTCCAGCCGCTCCGGTCCTCCGCTTCTCCCTGGTCTGCTGGGGGGGGCTCCCCCCCAGCAGACCAGGGAAACGCAGAGCAGCTTTTCTCGCCCCGGAGGACGCGGGTGGCGGGACTGCGGCGCATCTGGGCGTCCCGCTGCTCCCGTCCTCCGGGGCGAGAAAAGCCCCATTCGTAGCTGCGGACTCGCATCCGTGTAACTTGGGGACTGCCTGTAATAAATATAGATGAGTTTTCCCTTTATCAAGTTTATAAAACTCTTAGGTATTATGCTGAATTTTTCTTGAATAAATAGTTCATAAAAGTAGTCATCACATATGAAGAAACTCCTAAAAAGGAGATATGAAACAGCAGCATTATTTCACTGGAATTTACCATGGTTGCCTTTCATCTTACATTCAAGATTATTGAGAATTATTCATGGAGTCACAGATGTATTTCATGTAGATACAATCTTATTTTGCAATGAATTGGGAAAAATGCACTCATAATTTCCATATATACTTTGTTATTGTTAATTTGAATTGCAACTATTATTTAAGGCTCAGATTTTAAAAACTGAAACATAAATCCATCATAGGAAAGAATATGTATCACAATGTGCCTTGAATATAATTTATTAGATTTTTACATGGTGACAAAACTCACTAACAGGTGTGTACAGTATGTGCAATCTGCCAACGCTGAAAAACAACAACCTGTTTGATGAGTTTATTTCTTACTCTGTAGCAGCCTATCCACTAACCATTTTGGGACAACTTTTATGTCAATAGAAAACAACCTTTCTTGCTCTGCTCTCCCCTGCTCACCACAGCACACACAAAAACACTATTAGAGAATTTCTATAAATGATCATTGTGAACCTAAATCATTGCTTTTTTGAGCTAATCTCTAGAACAAACTGTGCACCAAGCAAGGCCAATATTATAAGTTAATAGTTAACTTTCTGTTGGGGTGTCAAGAAGTTTGGTTTACATACACTATGAACTTGATTCCTCTGGACTATTTAAAATAACAAAAGCCTCACAATCCAAATAACTCATAAAAAGAACCTCTCTAGTCCGACACTCTCAGGTTTGGCAATCTCTATAGTAGGGCATGATTTTAGTTAGCTGAATGCAGGGGCGGATATAGGGCAGGGTGAGCTGGGCGGCCGTCCAGGGCCCCGCGCTTCAAGAAGCCCCGCGCATGTGCCATGGCGCTACTGCGCATGCGCCGTGGCAAAGGGGGGCCCCGCGAAATTGTGCTGCCCTGGGCCCCGCAAAATCATCATCTGCCCCTGGCTGGATGTCCACTTATCATGGGTGTGACCACGTTACCATAAAGTTTGTTTATAGTCACTGGCTCTCAGTGTTCTGTGGTGATTTATTTAGCTCTAATTTACCCCTAAATGTCTTCTAAGAGCCCAGTAAGCAGCTGAAGTGTTAGAAATGCTGCTATATAATATTGACTTTCTGTGGTTTGGCAAATTACCTGGTTTGGCACCTGTCAGACCTCAAAGGTGCTGGACCAAGGGTGCCATTTATGGGGGGTTAGGGTGCAGTACCTCCCTCCTGAAGTTGGAATCCCTAGATTTCATATTTGAAGTCTCCTTAAAGCTGCATACCCTGACTCCAGAGGCAGGACTTAACTGCAACAGTTTGAACAGCCTGCAGCTTTGCCTTTGGGGTAGGGAGTTTGTTATAAAAAGAGGAGGGCAGGGTGACAAAAAAAAAAAGGCTGGGCATTCAAGCAATTGAAGGGTCATTAGATCATCCTGAAAACATTGTGGGGAGCTTTACTTAAAAGATAGGAGAAAAAAGAATAGGAATGAGTGTTGTGTTGCTGGGATTTGCATTTGAACCACTGCTGTTAAACTTATTTACGTGTTCTTGAAAATGGGATTAACAGTGAATGATCCAAAGCTGACTGCAAAGATTTACAGAGGGGTAGCCAAGTTAGTATGTAACTGGAAAAGCTTAAAAATCAACAAATAGTCTAGCAGCACCTTAAAGACTAACAAAATGTTTTGTTAGTCTTTAAGGTGCTTGTGAAAGGGTCCGTCCCCCTACCCTGGGGGTCCCCCCTTTCTTCTCGGTCCTTATCTCGGCTCTCCCGACCGCGCTCCTTCAGTCAGCGTGGCTGTGAATTTCTTTTCGCACGATCACCCCGTTTGGGAGTTGAGGGGGGCCTGGGCCCACCCTCTCTCCAGGCCCCAGTCCAGGGCCCTCAGGTGGGGATTGTCCCTTCAGTACACCACCCCCCTGGCTGACAGGGCTAACTGCCTCAAGGCGTCAGCCCGCAAGCGGTTCTCCGTCCGCCCACCCTGGGCTGCTTCCTCACCCCCAAGCATCCTGGCTCTCCTTTAGTCCTCTGCTGCTTTGGTTCTCGGTCCATCCCCCCTCCGTCTTTGCCTCCCCATTTGTCCCCTTCGTCTTCCCTTTTATGGCTGCCGTGCCCTCCCTTGCACCTGCGCCGATGTCCAGGGCCGGCTGCCCTCCCCTGCCCCTGGTGGCCCTGCCTGCCCTCCTCCTCACTGTGCCTGTGTCCGCGCTGCAGCTCCCTGACTCCCAGGCGCATGACTCCCCTTCCAGAGCTGAGATAGAACCCTGGAGTCCTTACGGGGTCTGTCTCTCTCCACAGAGTTAGTAACTAAGTAAGAATATGCATTAAAATTTTAAAGCTAACCAGTGTCCCTTAAGTGACTTGCCACAAGATGTCAGAATATGTTAGGGTGTGTCTAGACTACATGCCTCCGTCGACGGAGGCATGTAGATTAGCCAGATCGGCAGAGGGAAATGAAGCCATGATTAAAATAATCGCGGCTTCATTTAAATTTAAATGGCTGCCCCGCTCTGCCGATCAGCTGTTTGTCGACAGATCGGGGCAGTCTGGACGCGCCACGCCGACAAAGAAGCCTTTCTTGATCGGCACAGGTAAACCTGGTTTCACGAGGCATACCTGTGCCAATCAAGAAAGGCTTCTTTGTCGGCGCGGCGTGTCCAGACTGCCCCGATCTGCCGACAAACAGCTGATCGGCAGAGCGGGGCAGCCATTTAAATTTAAATGAAGCCACGATTATTTTAATCGCGGCTTCATTTCCCTCTGCCGATCTGGCTAATCTACATGCCTCCGTCGACGGAGGCATGTAGTTTAGACGTACCCTAAGTGTTAGAGCAGAATGGGTCTAACATTTATTTCATTTTCTTTCTTTTTTTATATGAATTAGATACAGTGCTCCTGTCAGCTATCTGCTAAGTTGTCTGCCAAAAAAAAGAAAAGAAAAAAAAAAGAGAGTTTTCCAGCACCTTAGTAGTCCCTGGATACAGGTGATGTGTGTGTGGGGGGGGGAGGGGGAAGAGAGAGCAGATGGGGTTGGTTTCACGAGGAGTAACGGTAGTTCAGAATAGGAAGCCTAGTCCGAACTACCTAGTCCGTGCCGCGTGTAGCCGCGTGGCACGGAGTCCGCACTAGCGGACATTTAAAAATGGCGGCGCCTGGCAAGATGTAAATGAAGCCTGGGAAATTCAAATCCCGGGCTTCATTTGCAACTCTGGTTGCCTTCATTACCACCGTAGTTCGAACTAGGGTGGTAGTGTAGACATACCCTAATTGTTTGCACTTACATTTTATGACTCTTCCACTGGGGGGAAAAACACTTTTTGTTTACATGTTGTCATGGTTCCTTCCCCACTCTGGCACAATAAATGCAGAAGTGGGGGCCAGCAAATGTATTCCAAAGCCTTATCTACCAGGCTTTGGTATAAAACTTACCCCAATATCTTAAAAACCTAGATCTTGGGAATAAAACTTCCGCTGCCATCACCCAAATGTTGATAAAGAAATCAGGGGAAAGATCATTTGGGAAATCTCACTCCTAAAATAAAAAATCAGGGCACACAATTAACCAATGCCAGGTTAATAAAAAGAAAAGAAAGAACTTTTATTATTACAACAATATGCCTGTTGCAGGCATAATGACTAGATGGGAAGGTAACAAAATATACTCATGGAGAAACTCCATGGGCCTAGAACTTAGTTACAAAGAAAAGCCAAAACATCTTTTAAGCAGTGCCAGATTTCAGATACCCAACCCTTAAAACAATAAAGCCTAACGAAACTACCTAAACTTTACCCTACTTACAGAAAATGAAGAATGGTGTCTTGGTGAGAGAGAGAGACATGCTTGTCCCTCTCTGTAGCTGTAGAGAACACACCCAGAGAGACAAAAGGGAGAAAGGAAAATTCCTTTGTCCCAGTTTGAAAGTCCCACCTATATTCCTAATGGTCACTTCACCTGGCTAGGTGTAGTTAACCCCTTAATCCCCAGGCTGTTGGCTAACCCTCATAATCATGACACATGTGTCCTGCCACCTAATGAAAGCCACAGCCCTGAGTTAGGTCCTTAGGCTCCCTATCCAATGCAATGAAGAGAGCGAGGTAACTAAGAATGGGATTCACAAAAGTCAGCATGCTGAGCTGGGTACTGCCTAAACTAGCCAGTAAATGTACTGAGGAGAAAGTAGAAGACTGGATCCCCCAAAGGCACATATCTCCACTTAGGATTCACAGCTGTGAAGCCTTTCCTGGAGTTAGGTGTCTGAGCCAGGTCAGTGCTTTACCATAAAGGTAGCTCAGTAGCTAAAGCACTAATCTAGGATGTGGGCGATTTAGATTCAAATCTCCATGCTGCCTGATGTGGAACAGGGACTTGACCCTCGGTCTTTTACCTTCACCCTCTAATGTGCTCAATACTTCTTATAGATGAGTGTCTTAACAACTAGGCTATAGATAAGGGGTGGCCAACCCATTATAGACAAAGAGCCAAAATAGTGGTGGATACAGCGCAAAGAGCTGAGGGAAAGAAGTTGTTGAGGAAACTCCCTCCCACCCCCGTTGCTTCTTTAAGAGCTGTGTGTGGCCCAAGCAGTCTTCTGTCGCCTGCAGCGTCAGATCTCGTCGACAAGGAAACAAGGTCCGAGCAGAGGAATGCAGAACAGCCATGGTTTAAGGGTAATTTCAAAAGAAGGGTTTTCTTTTGAAATAATTGCATCTAGAGTGCGTTTCTTTTTTCGAAATAGGGTATTTTGAAATAGCAGCCAGACGCGATTATGCAAATGAAGCGTGGGAAATTCAAATCCGTTCTTCATTTGCAATTTCGCTCAGCTGCATTTGCATTCCTCTCTCAAAAGAGGAATGGAGTGTAGACATACCCTGTGGCTGGGTCTACACTGGGCCACTTATTCTGGAAAATCAGCCGCTTTTCCGGAATAAGCTGCGAGCTGTCTACACTGGCCCTTGAATTTCCAGAAAAGCAGTGACGCTCTACTGTACAAAATCAGCTGCTATTCTGGAAAAACTATTCTGCTCCCGCTCGGGCATAAGTCCTTATTCCGGAACACTGTTCCAGAAAAGGGCCAGTGTAGACGGCCCAGTAGTCTTTTCCGGAAAAATGCCCTGATCGCGAAAATGGTGATTGGGGCTCTTTTCTGGAAAAGCGCATCTACATTGGCCACAGACGCTTTTCCAGAAAAAGGGCTTTTCCGGAAAAGCAGCCTGCCAATGTAGACGCTCCTTTTCCGGAAAAACTGAAAACGGAATAGTATTCCGTTTTAAGCAGTTCTGGAAATTTATGCCAGTGTAGACACAGCATGTGAGTGTTTAGCCACTGGGCTAAATGTTAAGAAGTAGCACCACCATCTCCTCTGTTTTATGCAGCGTTGAATTTAGCAGGCAACCTCTGAAAACATCTGTTGGATCAGGCCCATGGGCAAGATTGTTGGGGAAACACCCAGTTTGAGGATCCTGCTGGGATGTGAGCCCTGAGTAGATCACTGGCATTGGAATTTACACAGCTATGTTTATACCTACCTGCAAAAATGTAGATACCTTAGGGACTTCACCCATGGAAATGTACCCTTAGTGCCTAAGCTACTAAGACATATACATCTACATAGCAGGGCTACGCTGGAATAAGCTACGCAACTTCAGCTACATCAACTCCGCAGCTTACGGTGAAATAGCTTATTTTGGCTTTTGGCACTGTCTACACAGCAGGAAGTTGTAGGAAAAACACTCTTTCTTTGACTTCCCTTACTCCTCATAAAATGAAGGTTAACATGAGTCAGAATAAAAAGTCCTCCAGTTCAACATTATGTCAAAATAAAGGCTTGTAGTGTAGATGTGCTCTTCGTTATTTAGGAATAACATTAGTTATTCCTAAATAACGCTGCTGTGTAGATGTACCCTTACAGGGCTAGGTGGAGATGAACAGGGGTTCTGTGAATCTAAACTTGTGCCTAGAATGGAAGTTAGGTACTATCGAGAGGTTGCCTGCCCCTCAGTAACCAGATGTCCCCTTTGGCTGGATTACTGCCCCCTTCAGACGGGGCTGCCCAGATGCCCCTCTTCTAGGGCATATATGGCCTTATAGGCCCAGTTCCCCCAAAGTACAAGTCCCTCTATTCAGGTATATACGGCCCTCTAGGCCCAGTCCCAAAGTACAAGTCCCTTTGTAGGGTTATAGTGGGCCTTCAGGCCTAGCCCTTCAATGAGCTTCTTCCACACAAGCTAGGGAGCATGGCTGGGTGGGGTGGTAGGGGGACCTGGGCCCTCCCTCTACACCGGGTCCCAGCACAGGGCCCTGAGGGCAGTGAAAACTCTCACTGTCTGCTCGGTGGGGATGCCTGATGGTTTGAACACAAATACCGGACACACTTGAATTTACATCACAATCTACATTACATCTTATGTAGAAAATACTGGACATTTATATTTTCTCAATTTGTTTCCCGAACAGAAAGCTCAAATACTGGACTGTCCAGTTCAAAACCGGACACTTGGCAACCCTACCTGCAGGACCATGCCAAGTTCCCAGAGGTCAATCCTCTGTCTTGGGCTCCTTCCTACCCCTTCCAACGCTGGGCGCAGTCCTCTGTGTGCTGCTCCCTGGGTCAGTCCCAGTCCAACGGTCTCCCCGCCCAGCACTGTCGCTGAGGCTGTGGCTGGTGCTGCTCCTGGGGCGACTGTGGTAGCTGGTGCAGTTCAGGAGCGTCTCCCTGAGCTCTTGTCCCTCCAGCTATTCCCCCTGATTGACTGCCTGGCCTGTTTGGCCAGCTGAGCCAGGGGAGCTCCTGGGGCTTCAGTGTGGGGCAGTGCTGCCCCATCACAGGTACCTAAATCCTTGTTCCATTCTAGCCTTGGATGCCTATATTCTTAGAACAAGATTCAAGTTGCTATTTCAGGTAGTTTAAATGGAAGTCATCAGCTCATCCTGCTAGGATGTATATATTTTCCAATTTCTTCTTTTGCTAAAAAGGAAAAAAACTAAAAAACTGTGGAATACTAAAGGCAGACCAGAAGAATAAATACGGAGGTAGGAAGGAAAGAAGGGTTATGAAGTATCAGGAGAAAATAAAATTAAAAAAAGTAGGGAATGACGAGATATAGAAGCAGTATATATGAATGTGATAAAGAAAGAGAGTGATGCCAATAGTATAGTTAGGATAATTGTTTGCGTGAATTTCTTCTGCAAAAATTTCAGGGATAAATCCTTCTTTTGTGACCTTTTTTCAGAGAACTATTGGAATCCTTACAGATTGTTATCTCTCTCCTATTTTTTTGTTGACCTTTCAGGTTGCCTGAATGGTTCATGAATGACTGGTACCTACTTGTTTTTTCCTCCCATAGAAAGGTAGTGTTATACTTTCTATAAACATATAACAAAAGTCTTATCTTCATCAGGCTTGAATCATCCTATTTAAATAGTTTACATTTGCACGACACTGAAAATAATTCCAATAATTCCAGTGTCAGAATAAAAAAACCCCAACACTTAATCAGGCTTTGTTTATATTGCCACTGTTCCAGATTGATCTGGCAAAGTGAAATGTTTTTAATGATTAATACCATAAAAAGCAGTGATTCTTTTTAGAACAGAATTCTGAGCATTTTGCATATATTGCATGTCTAAAATATAGACTAAATCAGAGCAACAAATCAAAGGCAGCAATGAATTGAGTCATATCGAAGTGCTGAGACAGAAAAGAAGGCAGGGAGTCCACATGGCTTGAAACAAAAAGAAAAACAAACTGGATGGAAGGCATACTGTGCAGAACAGGCAAATACAAACAGCACAGGATAATGCATGGAAAATCACTGAGTTAGGGAATGGAACAAAAGAAAGACGTTATAGATGAGACAGTTAACATGGGATCTTGAAGTGCTTCTTAAGGATAATAAAAGAAGGGAAGAAATGAAAGCATAGTAAGTCCAAAGCAAAAATGTTATCTCAACTCCCTAAACCCTTATTCTTTACTTGGGAAAAACGCCTACAGACGATAATGGGAATTTTGCCTAAGGGAGAACTGCTAGACCCATGGTTCTCAAGCAGAGATCTGGGGTTGGTTTCAGAGGAGTTGCCAAGCAGGGCCAGGGTTAGCACACACCACATGAATCTGAAGACCATGGCCCTGAGCCTCACTACCTGGAGTGGAAGCCAAAGCCTGAGCAATGTAGTTTCATAAAGACCCTATGGCAAAGGGCAGCAGGCAATTGCCCTGCTTGCTACTCTAATGATGGCCCTGGTTTTTACATGCAGAAAACCAGTTATTGTAGCACAGGTGGACCATGGAATTATTACAGCTTGTTGGGGCACCTCAGAAAGAAAAGGGTTGAGAACCCCTGTGCTAGACTACTCCTAAGAACGGAAATTTCATGCATCTTGTTACTTGTGCAAAGTCATGCACTTAAGGACTAACAACAAGCATTTTTGTTATAAGCTGAGGGATATTCATGAGAGACATGAGAGAGGAGGAGAAAGACCTGGGTGGATTGGATGATGACTATGAGTCATCAATGTGATGTGTCCATGAAGAAGGCTAATGCAGTTGTAGGACTTATGAGAAAAAGTATTTCCATTAGATACAAGGAAGTGTTAGTACCATTATACAGGGCACTGGCGAGCCCTCATCTGGAATACTGTGCACAGTTCTGGTCTCACATGTTCAAGAAAGATAAATTCAAACTGGAGCAGGTGCAGAGAAGGTGTACTAGGATGATCAGAGAAACTGAAAACATTCCTTTTGAGATGAAACTCAAAGAGGTTGGCTTGTTTAGCCCAAACAAAAGACGGCTGGGGGAGATATGATTGCTCTCTATAAATACATGAGAGGAATAAATACCAGGGAGGGAGGAGGGAGAAGAGTTATTTAAGATAAGTACCAATGTGGACATACAACCAAATGGATATAAACTGGCCATCAACAACTTGAGGCTTGAAATTACACTAAGATTTCTAACCTTCAGAGGAATGAAGTTCAGGAAAAGCCTTCTAAACAGAGGTGAAACTAAATGGGTGCGTCCTGGTGCACAGCTCTGGGAAGAGCTGGCTGAGCTATGGCAAAAGCCTGCAGGAAGCTATTTAAAGAGATGGCAGGGACCTGGGCTGCAATAGGACAGTACCCGTAAGAAACATTTTAAGTTACTTTCATCACTGCTTCCAAGGGAAATAGTAGGAACAAAACACCTAACTGGATTTTAGACTATGCTTGATAAGTTAACGGTGGAAGGGCAGAGAGGGTGGCGGTGATATGATGAAACTGCCTACAATGACAAGTAGCTGATCTGTGATTGCTAGTAGCAAGTATCTTCAGTAGCCACTGATGGAAGCAATAGATGAGAAGGGCTTCTAGTCACTACAAGAAATTCTTTTCCTGGTGTCTGGCAGGTGGGTCTTGCCTAGATACCCAACTGACCACCATATTTGGGATCAGGAAGGAATTTTCCTTTGGGTCAGATGGACAGAGACCTTGGGGTTGGGTTGGGGTTTTTTTTGGTCTTTCTCTGCAGTATGGGGCAAGGGTCACCTTCAGGTTTAAACTAAACTAGTGTAAATGATGGATTCTCTGTAACTTGAAGCCTTTCAAATCATGATTTGAGGACTTCAGTCACTCAGCCAGAGGTTATGGGTCTATTACAAGAGTGAGTGGGTGATGTCCTGCATGTGTAGGAGGTTCAGATTAGATGATCCCGATCACCCCTTCTGATCTTAATGTGCATGATTCTGTGAGGCTACACTAGAAATCTACACCTCAGCAAAGAGAGGACAAAGGGAACATTCAGTACTATTATTCTGAGCTGGCTGCATTATACATCCACTTTGCTCATGTGTGAGTTAATGCACAGTCACCTTCTTAATTGCTTTCTACTAGGTACATAGCATCCCTGCATCATCATCAGGTAATCATCAAGTGATCCCTCCCCTGTCATCCATTCCCAGCCTCTGACAAACAGAAGCTAGGGATACCATTCCTACTCATCCTGGCACATAAATATGGATGGACCTATCCTTCACCAATTTATCTAGCTCTTTTTTGAACTCTGTTAAAGTCCTAGCCTTCACAACATACTCTGGCAAGGAGTTCCACCGGTTGACTGTACTTTGAAGAAGTACTTCCTTTTGCTTGTTTTAAACCTGCTACCTATTAAATTTCCTTTGGTGAACCCTAGTTCTTATATTATGGGAACAAGTAAATAAATTCTTTATTCACTTTCTCCACACCAGTCATGATTTTATAGACCTATATCCTATCCCCCCTTAGGCTATGTCTACACTGCGAGATCTTCTGGCAAAAAATATGATAATTCAGAACTCATTTGCATGAATTGTGATCTCATTAGCATATTTTCTGCCATTTCTTTTTGCACAAGAAGTTTTTGCACAAAAAGAAGCAGTGTGGGCACCCCAGAAGAGGCATAAGGATCTTGAGCAAAACAGGGTTTTTGTGCAAAAACCCCCTGTCCACACTGCTTCTTTTTGTGCAAAAACCTCTTGCGCAAAAAGAAATGGCAGAAAATATGCTAATGAGATTGCAACTCATGAAAATGAGTCCCGCATTAGCATATTTTTTGCCAGAAGATCTTGCAGTGTAGACAAAGCCTCAGTCTCCTCATTTCTAAGATGAAAAGTCCCACTTTTATTTATTTCCCTTCATATGGAAGCTGTTCCAAACCCTTAATCATTTTTGTTGCTCTTTTCTGAACTTTTTCTAATGCCAAGATACCTTTTTTGAGATGGGGCGGCTACAGCTGTGTTTTATTTACATTTTCTGAGCATCAGGTGAAATAGTAAGAGTGAGAGGAGAAGAAGGAAAGTGAAATACCTTTAGTGGTTTTACTATCCACCTTCAGCAGTTTATTAAAAACAAAAAATGCATTTTCCTCCAGTTAGCCAGTGGTAAGCTGGCACATTTCCTAGCATCCAGAAAAACCCGTAGGTTGCCAGGATTAAGGTGACTGCATAAGGTAAGGACCAATTAAGCCCTTAGTATTTACAAAGCAGTAGCAGTATTTACAAAGCTTTGGTTGAGATTAGAAGATGAAGAGTCAAGATTTTTTTGGGGGCAGGGGGAATTAAGAACTTCAAACAGTGCTAGAATGTGTGTGTAGATAAAGGACAGTATAAGTTGAAATCAGTGGGAGTTTTGCATAGCAATTCTACTCCCTGGCCTAGACTAGAGATAGAGCTCAATCTTTCATTAAAGTTAATAGGAAGTTTTATTTTCAAAGAGGATTTTTTTTTCAAACAGCATGCTTCTTTGAGACAGCACACCAGCCAAACAGATACAATCCAGGGAAGTGGGGACAGAGAGGGTAGCTGTCCAAAATAGCTATATGGCCCAGAATTATTAGCATATTGTAATGAACCACTGATAAATAATAAGTAAAAGTTGTCAGTTGACACTCAACTCATGGGTTGTCAGCTGCTCCTATGGTGACTTCACTTGCTCCTACTGGTGGATCTCAACCGGTCAGACTGTCGAGGAAGTTCTCTTTGAAGTTTTCATCTTTAGAGACAATATGACAACAACTGAGGTCACTCTGGCTATGTCTAGACTGCAGGCTTTTTGCACAAGAAGCTTTCTTTGGAAGAGATCTTCCAAAAAAACTTCTTGCGCAAGAGTGTGTCCACACACAAAAGCGCATTGAAAAAGTGATGCGCTTGTGCGAAAGAGAGCATCCAAAGGGTATGTCTACACTACAAGGATAATTCAAACTAACTTAGTTCAAATTAGTTAATTCGAACTAAGCTATTTCGAACTAACGGATCCAGACTAAAAAACTAGTTCGAATTAGCGTTTTGCTAATTCGAACTAGCATGTCCACATTAAGTGGACCCTGAACCAGGCTTAAGGATGGCCGGAAGCAGTGCTGGCAGGGCATCAGAGGAGGACTTAGAGCGTGGAGCTGCTGTCTCAGGCTAGCTGAGGACTGTGCTTAAAGGGATCCAACCCCCACCCCGGACAGACAGTTCTCAGGGGTGCCCCGCTTGCAAAGCAGTCCTGGCTTGGATTGCCCGGAGTACCCACACTGGGCACATCACAGCACTCGGCCATCAGACCGGCTGCACTTGCCACAGGCTGCCATCTGGGGAGAGAGGGCAATTGGGAGGCTGCAGGAGAGCTTCCACCCCAAAAGCAAGCAGAGCCAGCCCAGTCCTCCCCATCGGGGGCTCGTACCCCATTCCTCCCTCACCTCTTTCCACTTACCCTTCCCTAGCCCCTCTTCTTGATGTACAAAATAAAGGACAATTGTGTTCAAAAATTAAATCTGTCTTTATTGAACAAAACTGGGGGAGACTGGGAAAAGGAGGTGGGAGAGGGAAAGAGAGATGGTGGGAGAGGGGAGGGCAACTAAAATGATCAGGGTTTGGGAACAGGTCCCATATGAAGAGAGGCTAAAGAAACTGGGACGTTTCAGCTTAGAAGAGAGGAGATGGGGGGGGGACAGGATAGAGGTCTCTAAAAGCAGGAGTTGGGTGGAGAGGGTGCATACAGAAAAGTTCTTCATTAGTTCCAATAAAGAAGGACTAGAGGACACCAAAGGAAAGGAATGGGTAGCAGGCTTCAAACTAGTAACAGAAAGTTGTTCTTCACAAAGCAAAGAGTCAACCTGTGGAACTCCTTGCTGCAGGAGGCTATGAAGGCTAGAACTAGAACAGAGTTTAAAGGGAAGTGAGATAAAGTGATGGAGGTTGGGTCCATGGAGTGCTATTAGCCAGGGGGTAGGAGTGGTGTCCCTGCCCAAGGTTTGTGGAAGGCTGGAGAGGGATGGCACGAGACAAATGGCTTGGTCACTGTCTTCGGTCCATCCCCTCCAGGGTTCCTAGGGTTGGCTGCTGTTGGCAGACAGGCTACTGGGCTAGATGGACCTTTGGTCTGACCCAGTACGGCCATTGTAAGCTCAGGGCTCAGGGTCGGAGGTCTCAGTGGACCACCTTGATTTTCATGCACACCTGCTCCTGGGTGGCCAGGCTGGCAGCTCTCCTGCCCTAGCCAGCCACTTTCCTGTGCCTAGTGCGGAGGTCGTGGACGCGGTCCACGATGTCCGCACTAGCCCAGGCAGGTGCCTGCCTCTTGTGGTCCCGGGCAAGCTCCCGGGAGCCGCCAGCCTGGTCCCGGGAAGAGGGGGAGGGCTGGGGAGCATCGGGTGGGTGGCTCGATCCGTGCCAGGTGCAGGGTCTGCTGGCTGGGTGCTGGCAGGCTTGCACCTGGCACGGGCACCGTAGCCAACCCGTGCCCCTTTAAGGGATCCGGGGCCGGGAGGGGGGCAATAGAGTTTCCTTGGTGTTGGCCAGAGTGGCCACCAGGGAAACCTGGGGAGGGCTAGCCTCCCACTAGTTCGAATTAAGGGGCTACACACCCCTTAATTCGAACTAGCTGGTTCGAACTAGGCTTAATCCTCGTAAAATGAGGTTTACCTAGTTCGAACTAAGCGTTTCACTAGTTCGAATTAAATTCAAACTAACGGAGCGCTAGTGTAGCGCCTATGAAAGTTAGTTTGAACTAACGTCCGTTAGTTCGAACTAACTTTGTAGTGTAGACATGCCCAGAGTGATTGGATGCTCTCTCGCATAAAAGGCCATCCGGAACCACTTCAGCCAGGGCTTTAGATCACCAGTTGCTTCCGAGTGCTGGTGCTGGAGACTTGCAGAGACACACACTTAAAGGGACCCTCCTGGACAGACATTTCTTTGCTTCTGCTGCATGCTTGCTACCTCTTTGAGGGACAGCACAGCTGTGGCAGTGCCTGCTGTGGCTGCCCTTTTCTTTTGTGGATACCACAGCTTTTTCCTTTGTGCCATGGAGCCAGAGCTGCCCTGGGCATGCGATGGCCCCACACGGCCATGCTGCAGTTTTTGCAGCATATTCTGCCAGCTGCCTTCCTGGTCCTGCATGACCTGGACCCCAACTCATTTTAGGGACCCTCTCCATGGTGATGGCTGCTTCACTTTGGCAACCACACCCCACTGTGGAGAGGCATTTCTGGAGGCTCGACACCAGTTTGGACTGGTGGGACCAGCTAGTCATGGAGCAGTGGCTCCAAAACTTCTGCATGTGGAAGGCCATCTTTTTGGAGCTATATGCCTGGCTCTCCCCTGCCCTCCAGAGATGCAACACCACCTGTGGCCCATCATCCCCCTGGAGAAGTGGGTGACCATCGCCCTCTGGAAGCTAGCCACCCCCAACAGCTACTTGTTGGTGGGCAACCAGTTTGGCGCAGGGAAGTCCACCATCAGGGCCCTCCTCAGGGAGATAAAGATCTCTCCAGTAGCAGTCCCTGCAAGGGGGTGGGGAGAGTGTTGCATGAGGGAGACCCTTGGGAAAGGGTGGCTAGGGACTCTGAGGGGTAACGCTCTGTCCCTGGGGGCTTATGACATCCTGCCCACACACAGCCCTGCTCTGGGGTTGGGGGGAAGGTAGGAGGTGGCTCCTGGAGTGTTGGGGGGGAGGGGCAGAGGAGGGGAACAGGGCAAGTACCTCACAAGGGCTCAGGCACCCCCTCTATCAGTCTCTGTTTTGTGTGTTTCTTTGTCTTCTTCCGCAGGTTGTGAGGGCCATCAACTCAATCCTGATGCAGAGGGTTGTCCATCTGGGAGAGGTGGATGCGACCATGGCTGGATTCGTTGCCCTGGGGTTCCTATACTGCAGCAGAGCCATAGATGGAACCCACATCCTGATCCGTGCACCGGGCCATCAAGCGGCCCGGTGTATTAATCAAAAGCACTACTTTCCAATGGTGCTGCAGGCCTTGGTTGACCATGGGGAACACTTTAGACATTTTTGTTGGGTGGTGTCTTCAGGAACTCTAGTCTGTACAGGAAGCTGGAGGCGGGCATGTTCTTCCCTTGCCATGACTTTGCAGTTGGGGACGTGCAGATGCCATTGTGCATTGTGGGTTTACCCCCTGATGCTGTGGCTGATGAAGTCTTATAGCTGTACACCGGCCAGAAGGGACCAATTCAGTGCCCACATGAACTGGGCCTGGATCCAGGTGGAGAGTGACTTTGGCCGCCTCAAGGCATGTTTCCGGTGCTTGCTGACCTGCCTTGAGGTGCGGGAGCACAACATCCCCAAGTTGGTGATGGCATGTTATGTGCTCCATAACATTATGGAGAGGAAGGGGGAGGCCTTCCTTCTGGAGTGGGGGCAAATGCCAGCAACGAGGGGTGAGCCTTCCAGCAGCCGCGGACAGCTGCCATTCACCAGGCTCATCAGGCCGGGGTGCGCATCAGCAAGCCCATGAGGGAGAGGTTCTTTCAAGGACCCAAGTAATTCTCCTCAGGGCCTCCTTCCTAGGGGCCTCTGCCTTGTGACCGTATCCCTTCCTCGCCATAACCCCTCCCTTCCCCTGACCTCGCAATAAACACACCTCTTTGGTTTTCAAAAAAATGCAGTCTGTATTAATGAAAGATTCTGAAAAGGTGAGCAAGGGGAGGGAGGCTCAGAACAGGGAGAGGGAGGGGACAGTTTGATGTGCCACCTCAGGTGCAGGGACCTTGTCAGAGTTGTGGTTGGGTGGGTCCAGGAGCACAGGCAGGGTGGACAGGAGGGGGGGCTGGAGTGGGTTCAGAGCTGGTGGGGGGACAGGAAAAGCGGGCATCGGCATCACTTGGGGAGGGGGCATGGGCATTGCTAGGAGAAGGGGCATGAGCATCACCTGAGGAGGGGACAGAGGCATGGCATGGGGAGGGAACAGAGGCATAGCAGGGAGGACAGGAGGATGGGGAATGGGCACAGTGGGGGAGTATCAGAGTGGAAGCCAGGAGCAGCGGCATCAGGCGGGTGTGTTGTCATGTGCGACATGATGGCACACATTTTCACACCGCTGCGTTAACTGTCCCCAGCCGCGGTCTTGCCACTTCAAGTCCATGCAGACCATGTGTGCCAGGGTCTGATGGATGTCACGAAGGACACTGATGTGGTGGTGCATCAGATCTTCATGGACCCTGGCACACCTTTGGGTCCTCCGGGCTCTGGCAGGTGGCTGCAGTGGTGTGGATCGGCCCTCAGTCCCTGCTGGTCTGTCTGTGGAGAACACGCAAGAGAGAGAGGCCGTCAGTCATCCCTTCAGACACTGTCCCTGAGGCTGTGCCCTCCTCTGTGAGCAGTGACCAACAGTCCGTGGCCCAAAGGATGTCCCGGGTGCAAGGCCATGTATGGACTGGACAATGGGCCATGCCTCACAGTGGCCCCAATGAGCCAAGAGGACCATGCTGCTCACTTACCCCCCTGATCCCCGGCCCACAGACAAGCAGGCAAGGGATGTGTCCGGCCCCACAGTGGGATCCCCCCAGAGGCAGCAGAAGAGCCTGGAGCAGCCTGGCCCTCCCTGGTTCAGCTCACAGCACAGCCTGTCGGGATGGCTGCTGTCTTGCAAGTGCAGGTATGCGCATGTGCTGTGTACAGCACGCCTCAGTCTGTGTGGGGTTGTGCCTCTGCCCTTGTGGATAGCCTGCTTCCAGCAGTGGTGCCCCCCTGGGAAACAGACATGTGTGGCCTCCCCTGAGCCTGCCAGCAGGGTCCCAGGCATGCTCAGGCACTGCCTGCTGTGTATGCATGCCACACACCAATGCAGCACGTGGCTGCACATGCATGGACTGCAGCACGATGTCCAGTCCCAGCAGCCCGAGTGACACTCGCTCCCCACACACTGTGCACCAGCCTCCCCTGCCCTGTGTGTGTGAAAGTGAGAGCATTCACCTGAAGAGCCTTCTCAGGCCTCCTCGGAGGCCTGGGTGATGTCCTGGATCCCTTGTACCAACTCCAGGGAAAGGGTCATAGTGCCCATCTGATCCTCCTTCTCCTCTTCCTCTGTTGCGGCTGGCTGGCCCTGGCCCTGGCCCTGGCCCTCCAGCTGTGTGATGACAGGGGTCTCCAGGCCGGAGTCCATGAGGATGGGTGGGGAAGACGTTTTCCCACCCCCCATGATCTCGTGGAGCTCCTTGTAGCAGAGGCAGGTGTGGGGTCCTGCCCCTGAGTAAGAGCTGTGCTCTCTGGCCTGGACATATCCCTGGCAGAGCTTCTTCACCTTACTCCAGTTCTGTTCCAAGGTCCAGGGAGGGTATCTGTGCTCCACCGGGGACTCAGACATCTGGCCATAAATGTCCACATAGCGGCTCTTGGCCCAGGGATCCTGTAAGGTCTCCTTCTTGCCCCACAGTTTGAGGAGGAACTGGATCTCTAGGCCAGACCAGGATGGAGCGCTCCTCTTCATCCCCAGGGGTGGGTCCTGGGACCCCTGGGGCTGCTCCCTGCAAGGGCCAGGAGGGTTGCAGGAGGGTTGAGGCTCGGACATGGCTTGCAAGGCCTGTCGCAGGGAGAACCACATGGGAAAGTGCTGCTCTCTGTCCAGCTTCCTGCCACAAGGCTTGTCCGGGGTGCCTGCAGCTTTAAGAGGGGCCAGGAGACAGGAAGTATAGAGTCCCGATTACTTTGTATGGAGTGGCCACAAGAACACCTGTGTTTTTTCCTGGAGAACTCTTCTGAAAAACAAAACAAAACCTTCCTCCCCATCCACACACGCCTTTTTGTGAAAGAACTATTTTGCAAAAAGGCTTCTTCCTCATAGAATGAGGATTACTGCTGTCGGAAAAAGTCCTCTGTTCTTTCGATTTACTTGCAAAAGAACACGATTGCAGTGTGGACGCTCCTCAAGTTTTGTCAGAAAAGCGGCCCTTTTTTCCGACAAAAATTGTGCTGCAGATGTACTGTCTGAAAGACAGATTGAACACATATGCTGAAAAACAGGAATGCTGTGGGAAGCCAAAGGAGAAGTCTTGGAGAACATCAGAACATAAGAACGGCCATACTGGGTCAGACCAAAAGCCCATCTATCCCAGGATCCTGTCTGCCAACATTGGCCACTGCCAGGTGCCCCAGAGGAAATGAACAGAATAGGTAATGATCAAGTGATACCTCCCCTGTCACCCATTCCCACCCTCTGACAGAGGCTAGGGACACCATTCCTACCCATTCTGGCTAATAGCTATTGATGGACGTAACCTCCATGAATTTATCTAGCTCTTTTTTGAACTCTTTTAAAGTCCTGGCCTTCACAACATCCTCTGGCAAGGAGTTCTACAGGTTGACTGTGCTTTTCACGAAGAAGTACTTCCTTTTGTTTGTTTTAAATTTGTTACTGTGACGGGTCAGGCACATTGTCCGCGCCGGCCCGCACTGAGACGGGGAACCCGGGAGCAACATCCCCGGCCGGGACGGCCGTCGGCCCGCCGGTTCACCCGGCGCCTGCCGATGACGTCACGGGAGGCGACGGGGAGGACGCTGGGAGGGGCGGGGCCTGGAGTCACGGGACCACGCCGGCCCCGGCGCCCGTAGGGGAGCGGGCCATTCAAAAGGCGCCGGGCCATGGGCAGAAGGGGGAAAGCGCCGGGGGCGTGAGGAAGGACCCGGGCTCACCGGGAGGCCCACAGGAGACGTGTGATCCGCGGCGGCAGACGCCTCATCAGGGGCAGGGACTCCGGGTGAGTCTGTCCCCTCGCTGGGGAACGTGCCGGACAACAAGCCGGGAAGAAGCGACCCAGGGCGGGGCCGTGGTCCCCGCGAGTGGAGGGTTTGGGGGAAACGTAACCCCCTCCACTGACTAGGGACTAGCGTCCCCGTCTTAGGGCCCTGGGTCAAGGCTCGGAGTGAGGGAGGGCCCGAGCCCCCTTCCCGGCGCCCACGAGCCAGTGCAGGCTCCGGCATCCCACACGGTCGGTCGGAAACCGCGATCGGGCAGAGGTCCAGGAGGCCGGTCCTCTGTTTAGGACGAGGGCCACCCAAACTCGGGGTGGCCACCAGGGCAACGGGTTACAGTTACCTATTAATTTCCTTTGGTGACCCCTAGTTCTCATGTTATGGGAACAAATACAGGCAGTCCCCGACTTACGCGGATCCGACTTATGTCGGATCCGCACTTACTAACGGGGCTTTTCTCGCCCCAGAGCTCACGGGCGGTGGGTTGCCACCCGTGTCCTCCGGGGAGAGAAAAGCTTCTCCCGGTCTCCCTGATCTGCTGGGGGGGTCCAGCGGCTTTATTGGACCCCCCCAGCAGACCAGGGAGACAGGAGCAAAGCCGCACAGGCGGCATCCCGCCGTCTGTGCAGCTTTGCTCGGGGGCAAAGGAGCAAAGCCACACGGGCGGCGGGGTTCCTCCGCCTGTGCGGCTTTGCTTGGGTCTCCCTGGTGTGCTGGGGGGGACTCTCCCCAGCACCCCAGAGAGACAGGAGCAAAGCCGCATGGGCAGCGTGGTCCCTCCGCCTGTGCGGCTTTGCTCGGGTCTCCCTGGTCTGCTGGGGGGGGAGGGGGCGCAGCTAGTGCACCCCCCCCAGCAGACCGGGCTTTTGTTGCGGGTTGCCTCGGGTAGAGCAGCTGGGGTGCTGCCGGGTTGGTCCTGTGGGAACCTACCGGGCAGCGCCCCAGCTGTTCTGTCCCAGGCTCCAGATTCAGCAGCTGTTGAAACTGATCAGGCTGGTTCCAGGAAGCTGGGGGCAGAGCAACTCTGCCTCCGGCTTCCTGTAGTCAGCACCTGGTCAGTTTCAGTGGCAGCAGCTGAATCTGGAGCCAGTTCCGACTTACATACAAATTCGACTTAAGAACAAACCTATAGTCCCTATCTTGTACGTAACCCGGGGACTGCCTGTAAATAACTTTTCCTTATTCACTTTCCCCACACCATTCAGAATTTCATAGAACTCTATCACATCCCTCTTAGTCTCCTCTTTTCTAAGCTGAAAATCTAAGGTGGAAAGGCCCAGTCTTTTTAATGTTTTTTCATATGGCCATTGTTCCAAACCTCTAAAGAGAGAACAAAGGGAAGAAAAGTGATGGGCACTTTATGAGGGTACTAATGTGAAATTAGTTAATGAGGCATTGGGTAGAGATGGGACCCCTGGTTCAGATTTTCACATGCTCAGCAGGAGTGTATGGTGCTTTCAGTCCCTGGTGCTTGAACCACCCTTATTCATCTGATACCTGATGGCTCATATGCTGGAAATATTTTTGTTTTAATTTATGTGTATAGTGCCTCAGTATAGTTATCTCCCGTTCCTTTCTTTCTGGCACCCCACTATGCTGAGTCATCAGGAGTTTGCAAAGCTGACCCCCGAGTGTTACAGAGAGCAGGAATTTTGCTCTGTTCTCTTTAGAAACTGTAACTATATATGGGTATGTCTACACTACCCCGCTAGTTCGAACTAGTGGGGTAATGTATGCATACCGCACTTGCTAATGAAGCCCGGGATTTGAATTTCCCGGGCTTCATTAGCATAAGCGGGGAGCCGCCATTTTTAAATCCCCGCTGCTTCGAACCCCGTGCAGCGCGGCTACACGGGGCTCGAACTAGGTAGTTCGGACTAGGTTCCTATTCCGAACTACCGTTACTCCTCTCATAGGTAGACATACCCTATGAGACACAGTGGGAAAGATTTTTTTAACCATATGTTTAATTTGTATGGCTGTGTCTAGACTGGCCAGTTTTTCCAGAAAATCAGCTTCTTTTCCGGAAAAACTTGCCAGCTGTCTACACTGGCCACTTGAATTTCCGCAAAACCACTGACTTCCTACTGTAAGAAATCAGTGCTTCTTGCAGAAATACTATTCTGCTCCCATTCAGGCAAAAGTCCCTTTTGCGCAAAGCCTTTGCGCAAAAGGGCCAGTGTAGACAGCTCAGATTTGTTTTCCTCAAAAAAGCCCCGATTGCGAAAATGGCGATCGGGGCTTTTTTGCGGAAAAGCGCGTCTAGATTGGCACGGACGCTTTTCCGCAAAAAGTGCTTTTGCGGAAAAGCGTCCGTGCCAATCTAGACGCTCTGTTCCGAAAATGCTTTTAACGGAAAACTTTTCCGTTAAAAGCATTTCCGGAAAATCATGCCAATCTAGACGCAGCCTATGTGTAAATTCTAAAATCATACACTCAAATGGCTTATTCGACCTCTTTGCACACAGAAGTACCATATGCCCAACTATGACACTTTCATGTCTAACTTTTATAAAAGTAAATGTAATTAGCAGCAGTTTGGTGTGGACAAAGTAAATAAGGAAGTGTGATTTAATCTTTCCTATAACACAAGAACCAGGGGTCATCATATGAAAATAATAGGCATCAGGTTAAAAACAAGCAAAAACAAAAAAGGAAGTATGCACAGAATGCACAGTCAGCCTGTGGAACTCTGCCAAAACTACAAGATTCAACAAAGAACTGGGTTAGTTCACGGAGGATATGTCAGGGACAGTGCTCCTAGTCTTTATTTACCAGGAGCTGATAAGGTATGACAGAGAATGGATTACTTGATCATTACCTGTTCTGATCATTCCCTCTGGAGCACCTGGCATTAGCGGCTGTCACAACATAGGGTATTTGGTAGATGGACTTTTGGTTGACTCAGGATGGTTGTTCTTATACAGTTGTTATATTGCCTTTTTTGTAAACAAAGGGTAACAGAAGATGCTGGTAATGAGAAATTCTCTCTTGGAAACATAAAATGCATTCATTTTCTGTTCTAAATACTGTATCTTATGCTTTGGTTTCATTCTAATCTGGCTTATTATGTTGACTATATTTACAAAGATATAAAATTGAAAGCATGTATTTATAACAAACTGAGCATTTATTCAAACTAGTGTTTAACTGAATCTATCAATTTTAGTTCCAATATTTCTTTATAGAGATACATTGGTTTCTCTTCTTAATATCAAACACTCCAAAAGCTTTGTTGGTTGAAGTAGGTACCATGCATCATTCGGCACTTCAGTTTATAACACAGGCTCATTACCATACTCATTATTGTGAATTATAGAAGTTTCCTGGCTGGCTCTCATTAACCATCTGGCAGATAAACACTGATTTGTGTTTATATATAAAGTTAATTTTAGAAAAGCACCTGAACATCTAGAGAAAATGTTCATTTCATCTGTTTCTCCATATTTTTGCAGGTCCTCAAATTGAATGTCTCAAAAGCACATTCTGTTTGTCTTTATTGTTTTATTTATATATTTGTATGATGTTGTCATCAAATTGCAAACAGTGGGAAAGGACTTTTTATGCGTTCAGTGGTTATGTATTAACATGGCTTCTGTCTCAAATCTTACCTACGCACTGATTTATTGTAATTTCCATCAAAATCTGTTTTACCAGCAGCATTAGCTATTGCTTTTTTCATGAGCCAGTAGTTTTTGGGCCCCTAACTTTGCACACTAGCCTTATTTCTTCACATAAGTTTTCAATTTTCTTTAACATGGTACTGCTTTTTAGAAAAACTAATTTCTATCTGTTAAAAAGTATAATTTTTCAGTGATGAGCCAGGCACTTAATCTTGTCCCAGTGGGTCTGAAATGGAAATGTCACAAATAGGATACATCCAGCTCTTAATTCCCTTTAGTCTTTTCTCAAGTTGTCATTTACTGTAAGTTTTGATCTTTTGTCACCTTAGGAGACAAATCACTTGCAATTGTCTCATCTTCATTATCTAATGCACTAAATCACAAAGGTTTCCAAACAGCCATTTTCTGAGATTTCAAAGACAGCTAATAAATATTGTGTAAACAGCTTGAAAGCATCAGTGGAATCATTCCCTAAAACTCGTGGGAAATTCATTAGCTGTAGATTATTAGTGTCTGCACTTCAAATGATCCATCTTTCTTCTTAGTTGTATATTGTCTCTAATTAACATTAGTTTGAGTCTGGAGAGAAGTGATTTTCTTTGTTATTTTTTCTTCAAGCTTTCCAAATGAACCACTGGTTATTTCTAACTCCCCAGCTTTGGCTTCTGTGCCACTAACAAATGTGAAATTCTCTCCATCATGAAGAAGGTAGACTAGGGCTTGCTCTTCACTGGGAGTTTAGGTGGAACCACCAAGCCCATTCCATTGACTTTAAGGGCCCTTAAAGTCAATTTTGGTACTCCTGCTTTTCATAGGGAGTAAAGTTAAATTTGACCTTGCATGGTTGACTTTATGGTAGTGCAGATGCAGAGCTGTGAAAGTTGAAGGTCTTGGCCTCAAAGAGGCATTCCACCGTGCCTCGCAGAGACCGCTCTGATCAGGACTTTCAACTCTATTGCTCTCCTCGCCGCTTTTGATGAAGCATGTAGAAGATCCTGAACCTTATTACTGTGTGAAGAAAGGAATCTTTTCTTGCAGAACTATGAACCAGCAAAAGGAACACAGATATCTATTCCAAGATTGCAAAGGGCATGGAAGAGAGGATATGCTAGGGATGCCCAGCAGTGCCTTGTAAAAATAAAATACAGGACTATGCAGCACTTTAAAGACTAACAAGATGGTTTATTAGGTGATGAGCTTTCATCTAATAAACCATCTTGTTAGTCTTTAAAGTGTTGCGTAGTCCTGTCTTCTGTTTCAGCTAGACCAGACTAACACGGCTGCATCTCTATCACTATTGTGAAAATAAAGGAGTTGAAGCTGTCATATCAGAAGACAAAGGAAGCAAGCAAATGGTCTGGATCATTGCCATAAACATGCCGTGTCTATGAGCAGGTGCACATGATCCTTGGGGGACCCAAACAGATTCCCTAGATAGGCTGTGGATTCCTCCCAAGACATTCCTCCGGCAGCTTCAGGCAGCAGCGTGGAGGACAGTGTGGATGAGGAGGAGCAGAAGAAGGAGAATGGTCAACAGGCAAGTGGGGCAACACATGTCACCGAAAGCCAGGATATTTTTATAGTTTTGGAGACAGTCCCCTTCTCCCAGAATGTCTCACAGATCCCGGGGAGGGCACTTCCGGTGAGTTCACATTTTTCATCATGCTACAAGTGGGTTAAGGCAATTGGGTGCGATCTGTGATGGCCACTGTGCGTTTATAGCGAGGGCTCCCCAGACCAGTGTGTTAATGTGTCTGGTGATGGAGTGGAACTCTTTCATCCTTCTCACAAGGCTCCTGGGAGGCTTGCTTTATTCTGTCCTCCACAGAAGGACACATTTACATGCCAAGCCAGCAGCAAGTGGTCTGGCTCATTGCAGCACAAAGCATTGCAGCATAAGACCCAGGTTTCTGGCAACAGTCATTATCTACTTCCTGTCGCTCTATGTGATTCAGAGAAGACTGATATCTTGCATGGCAACCTGGATGAAGCAGGGGAAGCAATTAGCTGATACCTCTGCAGTAAATCTCCATTTGCTCAACCACAATGAAGTCTGGCTTGATACCCTACCCTGCTTTATCGCCATGCCTGGACCCTCTCCCTCCTCCCGCCTACGTGGTCCCAGAGGAAGGGAAAATTTCACCATCCCAACAAACAGGGGATGCTGAACACATGGGAGCCACATAACTCCTTGCCCTGCCCTGATGCCATGTCCAAACCCCCTTCTCCCTCTGACTCGCATGCTCCCATGGGAAGGGAAAGTTGAACTTTCCTGGCAAATGGGGGGTACGAAATACACGGGCACTGTGTGAGGCCCTGCCACCACACCCTGACTCTCTCTCCCCTCCCATCCGCATGGTACTGTGGCAAGGGAAAGCTGTACTCTTCTAGCAAACAGGGGGTGCTGAACACGCGGTCAATGTGCGAACTCCTGCCCTGCCACCATGCCCAGGCCCCTTCTTCCCCATGCTCAAGCCCTTGCCTGTCCCTTCCCATGCCTACCACCAAACTGAGTGCAGCTGCTCTCTTAAGAGCGCTGTGGTGTACCTGCTGCACAGTGGCTGCTTAAAAGCATAACTGTGGCCTTGTACATAACACATCCCTATTGTCTCTCGATGGCCCTTTCCTTTATGCTAACAGATTAGGTTTTATACCTACCATGTATCTCGTGTAATGTCTGCCCTTCACTTTTCATAACTATGGGAACAGCTGCGAGCAGCCAGTACACACCCTTGACTCTACTAGTTGTCCAGCCAGCACAAATCTGCAAGCAAAAGCAGACTAGGGATGACATATTCAAAGAGCAAATTCAATCCATCCACTAGGATAGGCAGCGCTTAAGCAAGTGGAGTAATATGCTGCTGCTGGAGATGAGAGCGGAGCATGAGGACAGGAGAGTGTGCAGGGAACTGGAAGTGAAATCCTAGAAGAGAGTTTTGAATACCATGGCGGATGTGATGAACCACATGGCAGCCTTCCAGCACAGCTACATGCACAGGCATCCCCTCCAGCCCTTGTGGAAGAACATTACTTCCTCACCAAGTTCCATAGTTTTCTCTACCAGGGTCCCTAATACATGGGAAATGGGGAAGTCAAGGGCAGCCTCACACTCACAACCTGGGGATGCATCCCAAAGCAGAAGACAGTCCATCTGGCAATTGTGATCACCCCTCCCAAGCTCCTGCCATGAATTTCTTTTTTCTTCCGGCTGTGTACTCTAAATACAAATGAATGATTTCTGAACAACTGTCTCTTTATTGCTTGTGTTGAAGGTGGGGGGAGTTTACAGGCAAGCACACTGAATTCAGGAGCACCTCATTAAGATCAACAGGCATGATTCTGGCCATTCATAAAACTGTCTTTCAAAGCCTTTCTGATTTGCAGTGTCTCTCACTATGCTTTCCTTATTGCCATGGTGTCTGGCTGCTCATCATTGGCTGTGCCTCAACCCCCCCACCCTGTGATGTAACTTTCCCTCTTACTCTCACAGGGTATGTCTACATGGTGGTAGAATGTGCTTTTGGGTGTATAAAGGGAAAGTTCCATACTCTACTGACACATTAAATCTCAACGAATGCAACATTTACATTGTAGTGGCAGCTGTGTACTCCATAGTATTTGTGGGTATGTCTACACTAGCCCCCTAGTTTGAATGTAGGCATTCAAAGTTGCAAATGAAGCCCGGGATTTAAATATCCTGGGCTTCATTTGCATCTTTCCGGGCACCGCCATTTTTAAATGTCCCTTAGTCCGAACTCCATGCCCACGGCTAAACACGGCACAGAGTAGGTAGTTCGAATTAGGATCTCTAATTCGAACTACTGTTACTCCTCGTGGAACATGAACTACTTCAAGACAGGCCCAGAAAAGAAAACAACAAAATTCCACTTGTTATCTAGAGTCCACAACTTAAACCCCTCCAACACATTATCAACCATCTACAACCTATCCTGAAAAATGACCCCTTATTTGGAAAGGCCTTGGGGGAAAGACCAGTTCTCACTTATAGACAACTCCCTACCCTCAAACAAATTCCTCCATCATAAACATCCAGAAACCCACCCCTGCAATCAGCCCCAGTGCCAACTCTGTTCACACATTTACACAAGCGAATTCATCACTGGACCCAATGACATCAGCCACCAAATCAAAGGCTCATATAACTGCACATCCACTAATGTGATCTATACCATCAAATGCCAGCAATACCTCACTGCCATGGTTGTTGGCCAAATTGGCCAATCTCTACGGGAAAGAATTAATGGACACAAATCAGATATCTGCAAAGGCAATAAACAGAAACCGGTTGGAGAACACTTTAATCTACCTGGACACCCATTAATGGATCTCCAAGTAGCCGTTTTGTTTCAGACCAATTCCACAAGCCAAATACACAGAGAAGAATTGGAACCTAACTTAATTCACAAGTTTAATTCCTATACTAATGGTCTGAACCAGGATAGAGGATGGCTTGCACACTATCTTCCACCTTTTAATGACTTAAACAACCAACCAAACAATGGAGGTGCTAATTGTTCTTAACAGCCTCTTGTAACTATTTGAACTATATACTCACTGTACTCACTATCTCTTTTTCTTCCTCCCCCCCTTTCCTTGTTTATTCTTGGATCTGGACTTATTATACTCCTGTCATCTGAAGAAGTGGGTTTTGCCCATGAAAGCTCATACCATCTACATGTTTTGTTAGTCTTTAAGGTGCTACTAGACTATTTGTTGACTAACTCAGCTGCCCCTTTGATGCTTTTATAGTGTTTCTCAGTGAAGTATCTAGTAAAAGCTTGTCATACTATGTGTCATAACTGTTGTGAGATGTATGCACAGATAATTTTTAAAGAGCTGTGTATACATAATGAAAAAAAAATCGAAATCTGTGGACAAAAGGTTTTGCCAGAAAAAGGGATGTAGTCTGCCTTGGTTCATCTGTATATTAAACATTATAACAAACACAATGGAAGCCCCAATTTGAACATGAAGTCAATACAAGGCTGCACACCAGGAAAGCAACCATGGAAAGTCATTCTGACTCTAGGGACAAAACCAATGGGTTTTGGGAAATATAAAGATAAGCAAAAAGACATTTTCTTATCTGTTACCGTAAGAAAGAGTGTAGATGTTGATGAATACTTGGATTCTGGTTTTGACTGAAAATGAGCATCTCAGGGAAAGTAGCACAAGTAACCATTGATAAATATAGACCCAAGTTTGCTTTGTATATTTTGTTTTATAAAAAACTGTTTCTGTTTCCATTATTCTTATTACTATCTCTTAAATCTTAGCCTTTAATAATAAACTTATGATTCTTTCCAAAATAAATGTTTATCACTGCTGTGATGATGTTTTGGAGCTGATCTTTAGTTAAACTGAGCAAGCTAGTGTGTGCAGTGGACAATGCCAAGTGCCTCAGAGACAGAACAGGTTAGTGATCTCTCCTCTGTCATCTGTTCCCAATTTCTGATAAACAGAGGCTAGGGACACTATTTCTACCCAGCCTGGCTAATAGCCATTGATGGACCTAACCTCCATGAATTTATCTATTTCTTTTTGAACCCTGTTAAAGTCTTGATCTTCACAACATCTTCTGGCAAGGAGTTCCACAGGTTGACTGAGAGTTGTGTGAAGAAATACTTCCTTTTGTTTGTTTTAAAACTGCTACCTGTTAATTTCAAGTAGTGATTCTTAGTTCTTGTGTTATTGGAAAAGTAAATAACTTTTCCTTATTTACTTCCTGCACACCAGTCATGATTTTATAGATGTTTATCATACCCCTCCTTAGTCTCATTTCTAAGATGAAAAGTTCCAGTTTTATTAATCTCCCTTCATATGACAGCTATTCCAAATCCCTAGTAATTTTTGTTGCCTTTTTCTGAACTTTTTCCAATGTCAATATATCTTTTTTGAGATGAGGCAACCATATCTGCACACAGTATTCAAGATGTGGGCGTACCATGGATTTATAACAGAGGCAATTAGATATTCTCTGTCTTATTCTCTATATACTCTATTCCATTTTTTAATGATTCCTAATGATTTGTTTGCTTTTTTTTTTTTGCCTGCTGCTGTACGTTGAATGGACGATTTCAGAGAACTGTCCACAATGACTCCAAGATCTCTCTTGTGGGGTAATAGCTAATTTGTAATTTGTACATATAGTTGGGATTATGTTTTCCAATATGCATTAATTTGTATTTATCAACATTATCACTTGAGTGGGAGGAGCCACTTCTGCACCCAGGTTCACTTTCTGCTGTGCTTTCAGACCCTGTAGTCCACTGAGCATCAGGGTTTCTGGGCTCCTCAGTGCGAGTGATTCCCTGAGGCTTCATCAGCCGCAGCCCTCCAGGACTGCACGCAGAACCTCCAGTTCCCGCAGGCAAAGGCAGTGATGGCTCCTCAGGTCCTTCCTCTGCAGCAGTGAGCCCTGAATGAGCTGAGCTGTTCCCTTTTATATCTAGTCTCCTTAGCCCAAAGAGATCCAGATTAGAATTTCTGTGAGCTCAAAAGCAGGCATTCTTCAGCTCTACTGCTCAGGTGATATGCAGGCACAATCTTGCCCTCAGTCCTGCGGATATCAATGTATTTGCTTACCTTGAAGTTCATGAAGCCAAGGAGATTACTTGTAGTTTATCTCAAATAATTTAGGCACCAACATAAATGTTGGCAGGATCAGGGCCTTAAGAACAAATCCTAGTAAAAGTTTTTGCCAAGGAATCCGGGTAGTATGACATTGAAAGTCCATGAACTTTCCATTAGACTGTAAGCAGATGATGTTTCTTTTAGAGACCATATTGACAAAATTCAAATTTAAAAAAATAAGCTTATCTTTGTAATGAGAAAAGTTTCCTAGAAAAATGTACAATAATTTACAGTGCAATTATTTTTTAAATTGTTACTTCCTATCTATTAAAATTAGTTTCTCAGTACAAACACTGTACATCTATTAGGGATTTATTATAATACCTTCATTCTCATTACTCATTCTCATACTATGTTCTAATGAAATTTTTTATACATAAATTATTACAAATAAGTTTTTTTCAATGTCTTAATTAAACTATAAATTAAAATCACTTTCTTAACTATCTTCTGCTGTGGTTTTCATTTCCTCACCTTACAGAATCTACTGCCAGCAGGATAACACTAAGAGAGAGGGAATTTTATTTATGACTTCATTGTTTGTGTGGAAAGTAATTTAATTTGAAAAAAAAATACATCAGTTTTGCTGAAATGCACAGATCTGGTTTCTGCATCACAATGTACACCAATGCTTTATTCTTTGTATGTCAGTGCCTTGTCTTCCTTTTTATCTACAGATTTTCAGAAGAGTCAAAATTTCAATTTTTTTCTCCAACTAAGTGCATTTAACTGGTAGACTGAGATATAATAATTTAACATAAATATTATTAGGGGTACAAATTGTGATGAAATCTATTGTCTACTTTTCATTCCCTCTGAGTGGCTTTGCCACTATGCTAGTAGCATTTTGATGGAAAAACAGACAACTGTTCACTTTGATCAAAATGCACATCTTGATCTTTTATTATTAGTTTTGCAATAATAATAGCAGAATAAGTATATAGGCCAAAGTTCGCTGGAGTCTGATTTCCAACCAGCACAATGCTACATGGTAATGAATTTTTCTAGCATACGGTCTCTGGATTTCTCTCTTTCCAATGAAAATTATCATCAACAACATTCCATATCAAACCTACAATAAATTTCCAATAATCCAAATAAATTTCCAACAGTAATTATGAGTTGGACCTGCCAGAACTGGGACTCACTCATCTGGAAACATCCGTGGACCGTCAGGACAATGGGTGTTCCTGGACTAGGCAGTCCTAGCTGGGAGCTCCAGTGGCAAGAGGGTTTGCGGCATGGAGCCTGGCAGGGCTGAGGCTGGGACCAGCACTGGAGTCCCAGTAGTGCAGCAAGGGCACAGGAGCCCCAGTAGCAGGACAGGGGATATGGCAGCCATGGTAGAGGGACTGGGGCCAGAGATGCAGCAGGGGGAAGCTTGGGGCCAGCAGCAGGGAGGGAAGCTGGTCTGGGACTTCCTCTGGTCTGGCAAATTCCCTCATTTGGGATCGGTCAGGTCCTGAGGGTGCCAGACCAGAGAGGTCCAACCTGCATTAATTTAAATACCTAGAAACGTCCAAACATTAATTGTCATTCAGAATAATTACAGCACTTTCCAAATAATTGTCTGTAATATAGTTAACATATACTACTTTCATTTTTAATGTATCTCTATTCCAGTTCATTCATTTGTGAATTTACTTTTCTATTGACACTACTGCCATTCTCTCCATCTCGTTCAGTACAGAATGTCCTTGTCTTGTGAATGACACCATTATGCATTATTGGAGGTCGGGGTTGTTTATATATAGTCAGTTATTAAGGCTCCTTCCACAACTGAGGGTTTGGAGACTGCCTAGCTGGGTACACAGATGATCTGGAGCAGGGGTAAAAGCAATATTATTATTTTTTCTCAGTGTGTGTGTGTGTGTGTGGGGGGGGAAACAACAGCTAAGGGGGTCCACGTACCCGTCATGTGATTCTGCTCCATCCCCAGCCCTGGGTCCCCACACTCCAAGGGTGGGGGACTGAGAGCAGTACAGGAGCAGAAGCCCTACCCCCACCCCAACTATACTTGCATTTCTTGTTTAACAGTCTACTTCACTTAAAATTGGCTTCCTACAATGTGTTAACTGCTTGTGCTAAACAATCTCTTCTAGCTTGTATTTACTGTGACACCCTGAGTACCATTCCCAGACAAGAAGAAAAGTTCTCTGTGGCTTGAATGCGTACCTTTCAGCCATAGAAGTTGTTCAATAACAGACATTACCACATCCATCTTGTCTCTCAAATAGTCTCTCTCAGGCTTTATCTACACTTCATAGTATAAAGTGCAGCTACCGCAGTGGTCACAGCACAAGCACTAGCAGAAAGCTCTTTCAGTGCTCTATATAAGCCACCTCTGCAAGGGGATTAGCTCCCAGTGATGTAGCCTGATTGGGGGGGGTACAGCTAGACTGAGAGGATCTATCGGAAAAAGATACGCAAAATGCGGTCCGCAGTCTAGCTGTACCCACACTGGTGCTTTAAGCACTATAACTTGCTGTGCTCAGGGGAGGAAGGGTGGTGTTTTTTCACACCTCCGTGTCAGAAAGTTACAGCACTGTAAAGTGCCAGTGTAGATTTGACCTATGTTGCATTGAAGAGAGAAAAATGCATTCTGAGGTTTATGAATGTATTAATATAAATAGATAGAATTGGTTTTGTTATTCCTATTCATGCCTATCTAAGGGCAAAATATTCCTTCTGTTTAGGATGCCTAATACATACATATAAGTTAGACAGTGCATTACACATTTTTGATCAAATCTACAGCCAATTGAAATTAAGGTATCAGAAAGTACTCCATAATAATGCTATTCATGGAAAAAGCCTCAGTTTAGAGATGGTACATTGTAAATTACCCCTTTTCAACTCAGGAGGTTATATTGGTCTTTAAGATTTGTTTACAACAATGATTCCAGAGTCCTGACAATTCATATAGAGGCAACTTGTGAACGCAGATTTGAAAGTGTCTTTGCTGTTTTTAAGGAATCAAACTGAAAGGGAAGGAAACATTTAAGAGAGTGCATTCATTTTTCTGCCGTGTTTCAACAGCCAATGAAACCCATTGTGTTTGCTGTTCATAGATGAAGAAACACATTTGCACCCAAGGCATCCTGCCATATGGATACTATAGCTGGTAAAGGACATCTGGTGATGTACTCTTCAAAAGACTAGTATTTATGTTTTCTACCAGTAGAATTTCATAATAATAATGCAAGAAATGGTGAGGAAATTTTCAGTTTTAGGGGCTGTGATGGGGCTTACCAACCCCACACTGAGGCTAAGGAAGTTGACTTGGCCCAGCTGGCTGAGAAGGCCCAACCCCCACAGCCCTGCTGGGCATGCTGCCACTGGAAACAGACTATAAAAGCCTCTGGAGCAGCTCAGTCAGGGATGACTGCTGAAGGGGAAGGAGGTGCTGAGAGAGCTGGAGGAAGACATGAAACCAGACCACAAAGCAGCAGCTGGACTGAGAGGAGCTACCCAAGAAGCTCCAGAATGAGACTACAGAGAATGGAGTTGCCAGAGGATGATTGGAAGTAGCTCAGGGTGGGGAATTGTTCTCTGGGTGCTCAGTGTGTTGCTGCAGGATTCTCTGCTGAGTGGCCAGTGGCCTGTGCCACTGCTAACAGGGCTTTGGCCTGGGACCTGGTGGAGAGGGAGGGTCTAGGTCCCCCTATGCCCTCTGTGGCTAGCCCATGTGGGGGGGGGGGGAGTTTTTCTAAGGGCTTGTGTACACACTAGGCCACTATGCTGTATTACCCCTAGTAAATGGGGCCTGTGTATGGACTCTGGCCACTAGGCCATATTACCCTTTGTAAATGGACATGTGTATGCACGTTGGCCGCTAGGTTGTATTACCCCTAGGGAAGGGGAGTCTATTTGAAGGGCCTCCAAGTGTAGGTCACCTCTTGACAGGGGCCATTCAAGCTTATAATTTATCTTCAATAGAATATCTTATTTCATGTTGATTTTCTTTTTTGGAATATATGAATCACCTTGACTGTTATCAGGATCCTATATTTTTTTCTTTTTTTTTTTTTTCTTTTTTTCCCCAATAGATGTACTTTGGAGTGTGATTCTGAAAGGTGCAGAACACTCTGGCCCTTATCCAGCAAAGCACCCGAATACATTCTTGCATTTCATGGAAGTAAATGGAATTTAAATATGTGCTTGAATTTAACCATATGCTCAAGTGTTTTGTAGAATTGGAAGGCTTTGTAGGACCAGGGCTTAATCTTTAGCTTTTTTTCTGACTTGTTAATGTTTTCACATTTTTAATTTTCCCCGTGTAGTGAGGAGGCCTGGATCTGATCAGATATGGACCAAAACCTACTCTTTGTACTGCAGAGCCAACAAAGCCCCACCAGGCCCATTAGAAACTGGGAAGTGGAAGTATAAAAGGTAGTAGGGCCGGCAGCTTAGTTGGGTGGGAGCTGCTGAAGGAGACACAAGCTTCTCCGCTGCTGAAGCAGAACAGAGAGGAGGACTGCTGCTGCCCTGAGGAATAGCCACTGCCCCCAGGGCCACCAGCAAGCTGAGATGCCAATTAGCTGCTACCGCTGCCACTGACAACTAACCCCAAGGAAACAGTGGAGACATCCACAGCCTAGAGGAACTAAACCCTGGAGAAGTAGGAAATAGCAGCCGAATGTAGTCTGGCTGCATGGCTGACCTATCTGTAGGTAGCATGTGGAAGCTGGAGTCTCCACTGACCCCAGTGGTAACACTCCAACACTGTTGCAGGCCTGCTGGAGTCAGGTGGGTCTGGCTCCTCCTATCATCTGCAACCCCTTCCCTACAGTGGCAGCCTCCCCGGCAAAGGGCAATAGGCCTTCACCAGTCTATTGCCAAGGGCAAGATGTGGTGGAGTATGAAGGATCCTGTGCTCTGGAGGGGCCCTGCGGGGCAGAGGGTGGCCTGGAGGATTAGCGGGCCCAGGTGTCAGCAGCAGGGGCCCTTCCGTCCTGCACTCACCGGTGATGGCAGTGGGAAGCAGAGCAACCAGGCCCTGGCCCTTTCCATTCTCCCAGCTGCATCATTCCACTTTCCACTGCTGGTGAGTGCAGGGGGAGGTTCCACCTTTCACTTGAGCCCTCTCCCAGTGATGTGGCCCAGAAGATTTGGGGGCCGGGGCTAGTGCTGGCAGAAGGGCTTAGGCCTGTCCTTTAACTCACCAGTGGCAGGAAGTGGGTGACCCGGCCTCAGCCTGCTCTGTTCCCCAGCTATATTGCTCAGGGGAAGAGGTTGAAGGAAGGGATAGGACCACCCCCTGCACTTACCAGCAGTGGAAAGTGTAGGTGCAATTCAGATGCATATAACAGCTGGAAGAATGGAGCAGGGCGGGCTGGGAACAGGCTGCTCCACTTCCTGCCGCTGGAGAGTGTGGGGCTGGAGACTGACCCCTGCTGCTGGTGCCTGACTATTCCTGTGGGCTGTATCACCTTGAGAGAGGAAGCTTCAGGGAATGGATGTAATGGGGCAGGGTAGGAAGAGGAAGAGGTCTCTAGGGGTGGCAAAGGGAGGGGTCACATATGGGTTTATAGACCTTATAGCCCCTGTGTGTGGTTCTGCCATGCCTGAGGGCTGGGTTTCACTGGCTCACTGTTGCTTAGCCCAGATGAATTGGCCTGAGTTTTAAAGACAGCTAATTCTCTCCCTCCTCCCTGCCCCTGCCATCGATTGCAGGGTTAAAGGAACAACAGAGAGATCAGGAGGGGTGGCCACATATACTTACACCCAGTATATCTTCTATCCTCCTGCAAAAAGTCACTGAAATCTAGCAGGTTGCTCAGGTGAGCATACAAACAAGGAAACCCCAGGGGCTGCTAAGAAAATACTGATATTTGAAACATGGACAAAATTTAAAATGTCAATACAAACAAAAGATTTCATTTTTCACCTTAAATCATGAATTCTTGTTTTTGTGAAAGCTGCTAGTGCTGGTGACCCTGAATTATATTGACCATTGTGATAATCTTTTATTAAGCGATCAGTGGTATTGGATTGTCATCGTCTGTCATCAAGGACAGCACAGGTAACATGCTAGGTTAGATAGTCCCTAGTGTTTGCTTTGCCGAGGAGGAGAGTGGGAGGAATAAAGCCCACAACCCCCTTGGTCAGCTGATTAAGCGCTGGTCAGATGATTGAACTGGTTCTAGGGGAGAGAACAGGGGATACTTACCACAAACTGCTCATTGTGAGCTAATGGGAGGAGGCAGTGAAAGATGGCAGATGAGAAGAGCCTTAAACCTCTTCCCTTCACGCCCCATTAAGAATACCTGGCTAAGGGTAAGAGTGGTGGATAATTTATACCATGATGTGAAGTTAATTGTAACATCCCATAATCAGAGATCTTCAAAGGGTGGGGCACACTCCAAGGAATGTTTGACAAAGAGGGCGGAAGGAAGTGCCACCAGCCTCACTCTGCTGTATTCCTGCCTCTCACTATGGGCCAGCCATGGCTTCTCCCCCAACCCAAACCCTGGCCTCTGGATGTGGCTTCATTCCTGGCCCTGTATCCACCTTGTCTGCTTCCTCAGTGCCTCCCCACCCCACCCCCAGAAGCTGTGGCCCCACTCCCAACCCCAGCTCATGGGGAGGGGGAAGTGAAGACATGGCAGATGACCCTGAAATGTTTGGGAGCCAAACCAAGGCCCACAACCATGGAGGATCCCCAAAGGATCAATCTAGCCTTGATAGCTGGAAAAACAATCAGAATAAATGTGCTGATCTAAAAATCTAGGACACACATGGACTTGTGAAATGACTTAACCAAACATTAATATTCTTATGGGAAGAACAACTCTGTCAACTCATCATACTCTGAAACTTGGCTGAGAATAACATTAATAAACATATTGGACAATGTAGGTCAAAACTAAAATACTCTGAACAAAAAAATCAGTGACACATGTACCATGAAACACAAGAGATGACAGATGCAGGCAGACCATAATTCTTTGGTTACACTGGGTTCACAGTTTTAAGGTTTCCTTGACATAAGGGCTAGAAATGTAATTATTTTAAATGAAAGCTGAGATTCTGAAGCATTCGTTTGATGTGAAAAGTACTCTCCATCAAAATGTATTCAATCACAAGCATCAGAACATAGAAGAGATAATAGATAGAAAAGTTAATAGATAAAAATTAAACGTGTTCATGCTAATAAATTAAAAACAAAATCAAGTAAAAAAGTAGCCTTCACACCTTAGCGCTGTAGGTGCATTCACTCATGCCCTGTTCTTGCTTTGAATATAAAAATAAATTTGGCATACCTCACCAAGTACTGTAAGAAGAATTTAGTGCCACTCTAAATTCTTACCAATTACTTTCAGCAGAAGATCATGGTTCACAATTCTTACTTTCTACTCTTTTATGTGTAAGGTCTAATTCCATGTACCTGCCACTAATGGCTCTCCGTAAGCCAGTAAAGTGTCAGAACAGAGGGCTTCTTGTGCAAGAGTAATTCCTCTCCCCATGAGGAATAAGCCCTCTTGCGCAAGAGCTCTTGCGCAAGAAGGCAGTGTGGACAGGCAACAGGGGTTTCTTGTGCAAGTAACCCCTATGGCTAAAATGGCCATTAGAGCTTTCTTGCACAAGAGAGCATCCACACTGCCATGGATGTTCTTGCGCACAAGCACATCTCTTGCACAAAAGCACATGACAGTGTGGATGTGCTCTTGCACAAAACAGTTCTTGCGCAAGAAGCCTGCAGTGTAGATGTAGCCTGAAAGTAGTAGCTGTAACTTGCAGGCAATTTTTGACATTTATTCGAAAACTTCAGAGACAGAGATTCACAACGTGTTCTTGGACTTTTTTTTCATATCTTTTTACTCCTGTGATGGGCCGAAGGCGGCCCGCACGGAGGAGTGCGAAGGGGGGAGAGGCAGCACCCCCGGCCGCAGCATCCGGCCATCGGAAGCTGGCGCGCGGCAGATACTGACCGCGGGAACTTCCCCTGAAACTGGGAAGCCGAGCCGTGGCCCACCCGGCTCCCGGTGCGCATCCGCTGCGGGCGGACACGGGGGTTGCCGGGCCGGACGAGGCGGGAGCGCGCGCGCTGTCGCAGGAGGGGAGGCGCGCCGGCAGTGCATCATCATGGCGGGCCGTTTGGAAAGGGCCGGCCGGCAGCGTGGGAGACGGGGGGCGACCTTGGAGGCCGGCTCCCACAGGGCTTGGGGCTGGGCGCGAGGAGATGCCACCCCAGGAAGCCCGAAGCCCCTCCAGGGGTCCCCGGAGGCGGGGGATCAAAGACGCCCGCAGCGGCGGGTTGCTGACAGGACCGGACCCTATGTCGGAAGACAGACTCCTCCAACGCCGAGTGACCGAGCCACGGTAGGTTACGGGGACCCCACGGGAAGGCCAACGGGACCAGCGGGGGGAGGAAGCAGCCCGGGGCAGGACCCTTTTGGCATCCGTGGGTGGACGCGTTTCGGGAAGGAATCCCACGTCCACCGCACAGGGAGCAAGCAGACCCCTGTGCTTAGGGCCTGGGGCAGATGACTGTTTTGCGGGGCCCCGGGCAGCATAACTCCGCGGGGCTCTCCCTTTGCCATGGTGCATGCGCCGTGACGCCATGCGTGGGGCTTTTTTAAGTGCGGGGCTCGGGGCGGCTGCCCGTTCGCCCTGCCCTATATCCGCCCCTGCTTAGGGCCCCGGGCTGGGACCCGGTGGAGAGGGTGGGCCCGGGTCCCCTTCCCCTCTCCCGTCATCGTCGGGGGTTGAAAGTCACTCCAACGCCGGCGAGCGGGAACCTACAGCAGAGACCGCGGGGAGAAGCCCCGCACAAAGGGGACAGGTGACCCCTGGGTCCGCAGATCCCCCGGACTCGGCCGAGCAGGGTGATCGCACCCAAAGACGCCAATCCAGACCAAACTCCGGGACCAGCAGGCCAGGGGGCCGTCTACGGGGTTCGCTGAGCCCCCCTCCTGGGAGGGAGAGGGTGATCGCACCCCCCACGCGGCCACAACTCCCTTCAAAGATATTTATACATGAAACATAACTAGAAAATCCCCCCCCCCTTTTTTTGCAGGAAAATGAACAGTCAATTTAAACAAAAAAAACCTGGCTGAATTTCTCCTTAAAGTTATAGTAAAATATAACTAGAGGAGGAAGCTAGACTCCCCCATTTTTTAACTACTTCTACAGGTGTCTACGCCTTTGTTTGTAATAGAGAGTGTGGATACCTCTGGAAGTTTTGGAATCAATACTGTGACCAACTAGCTCTCCACAGACTGATCTCATGTGGCCTGTGGAACTTAGCTTTATAGCTACTGGTATAAATAATCCCCTTGGTGTTAAATAGCATTAGCATTTCTGAAGCATGATATTTTAAGGTGCAAAATTTGAAAATAGGGTGATCTATCAGGATAGTGAAATAATGACTATGTACAGAAGTGATCAACAACACAGATTGCAGACAGTAACTGTGACACGCTATTTTCTATACTGCAGACTGATAACATTGCTATAATGAGGAATGACACATTTCTAACATCTTACAATACCTCCAGGCTAAATCACTATCAGTGATATCCCCAACCTGTGACAACTAATTTTCTCTCTGGTAGTCAGAGAACCCTGCTGTAATGAGTCATGACACATTATTGGCAAATCTTATGATGCTGCTCCCAAAGCTACATTGTTAAGTGATGTCTAAAATATGAGTTCCTTCGTGTGTGTGTGTGTGTGTGTGTGTGTGTGTGTGTGTGATGTCTAGAATATGAGTTTGTGTGTGTATACAGTAGTGTTAGGAGATCAGGAGATACAGGAATTTGGTAGGATTGCTTCAATCACTAAGTATTCTCATAAGCTCTAATCCTGTAAAATACATTTTCTTTTCTTAACTCCTCATAAAAAATCTGGGCAATAGTTAATGCTGCATGAACTCTGGGTAGAAATCAGCCAAAAAGCTTTTTCATGTCTTATTTTGTAAATGGGTTGTTTAATGACATAGATGTTTTCTGTGTAAACAGAAATGCTTTTCTAAAGTATTGCACTCAATTATTATCCTTTCTTGGTGTTACATTTACATGATATTAGAAACAAATGTTAGTAATGGCAAAGGTTACGCTGTGCCAGACAACGCTGTATTAATAATTAGTTCATGATTTTATGCTATGCTTTAACTAGTCCTGCTAGCATTTAGAACATGAATCTCTCATTGATTGTTAGGAGATGCTAGAGATTCTCAACAATATTTTAAATTGCTACAGATAATTCCATGAAGAAAATTCATAATTTTTTTGTTGCAAAGATAATTAGGCTTGCTAGTAACAATTCTTGAGTTTGAAAGGAGAAAGGGAGACAGGGCATTTGAAGTTTCTGTAATTGTTAATAGATGGTACACTGTTCAGTATTCTTGCTCAGCTTCTCTTAGTCTGACAGAAATTTAAGCTATTGTTGCTTTAGGAACAAATCACACAGTACTTAAAGAAGTAGATGAAACACCCACCCAAATTGTATATATTTATATTTGATGCGCATTAGTACTGTTCGTTTGTGGGTGTTCATAAACAGCTGTTTTAAATCATTTATAATAATTTGGGCCAAAAATTAATTAAGCAATACTTTGAAATAAAAGTTGTCAGTTGATATTCAGATATTTGTTGAATGAAAATGAAGCAGTTTATTTTCAAGTCACGCAAGCAATCAAAAATGAACAAAACAAAATCTCCCAAGCTTATTAGCACCTGAATAACTTGTTAAAAACACATTTAAAAAAATTAGACCCTGATGCTGAAAATCTTTTCTTATGTGAATTAGGGATGTTAGATATTGAGTAATTGAATAGTCGTGTAACTGCATGTAATTGCATGAAACTGCTCCTGTCCCCTGTCTCTGATACAGTATGTGGAACAACCTCTGTCCACAGGGAGCTCCGACCCCATGCAGACAGGGGCTGCTGCTGCAAAGCAGCCTCTGCTTGCACTAGGCCCAGGTTTGCTGCAGACAGCCTCCCTTCTCCCCCTCCCCCCCCCCCATCAACATCTAATAGACGCAGTAGTGGGGAGGGGAGGTTGCACTGTGGAGCCAGTGCTAGGGAGAACCCACTTTTAAGCTGGCTCCCCTCAGCACCGGCTCCTGCTACAGAGGCAACAAAGGGGGTGGAAACGTGCGTAGTCACCAAAATTAATTGACAAGCCTCGGCTTATCGGTTAATCGTATAGTCGAGTACACGTTGACATCCCTAATGTGAGTAGTCCAATAGAAGGTCTAAAGTGACAGCTCTGTTATACCTTGGAGTCAAAATCTATATGGCAGCCAAGTGCTTTATTTAAAATAATGACCTAAATATGACAGTCTACATAAACAATTGCACTTTGGGCAACATTTTCTAATGACTACACTTGTGGGCTGAATTCATCCCTGGGAGTTCAATGGAGTAACAATGGGAATGAATTTATCTCACTCTGTCCATAGTTATGATTTACATAAGCAATTAAGCATACAAATCCAGATCTTCCAAGTGGTAATATGCATATACAAAATTAATTTTGATTATTAAACAAGAAATGAATGACAAATAAGTGAGAAAATGAAGACTACCAATAGTTTTTCATGACAAGCATCAGAAAATGAATCCTCTACATCGGTATTACTCTCTTTGGTAAAAATAATAGAAAGTTTTAAATAAAAAGCTATATAGGTCTGTGTAATACCTTTTATTCTGTTGTGTCTGAGCACATGGCTCTCAACTTCTATGTCCTCTTCTCCGCCTTTCTGCCAGGGATAGCTTCTCTGCACAGATGGAAGTCCCATTGGCCATTTTTGGACAATTTTTATCCACTTGTCACCAATGAACATTTTGCTCAAGAGAATCTCATTCCCAAAGTGTAACAGGACCCCCAAAAAGAGCAGTACACAGCAAAAATGTATCTTACTTTCTTACTTTTCTTTACATGCAATTGTATGGTTATATGTCTGAAAGCCATACATATTTTGTAATGTTTTTACTACATTAGGATTGAACTGTGATGGAGACAAACAGATATGAAGACAGATACCTCTGCTTCAGATACTTTACAGATTAATGGCCAAAATGTGATATCATAAGAACATAAGAACGGCCGTACTGGGTCAGACCAAAGGTCCATCTAGCCCAGTAGCCTGTCTGCCGACAGTGGCCAGCACCAGGTGCCCCAGAGAGGGTGGACCGAAGACAATAATCAAGCAATTTGTCTCCTGCCATCCCTCTCCAGCCTCTGACAAACTAAGGCCAAGGACACCATTTTATCCCCTGGCTAATAGCCTTTTATGGACCTAACCTCCATGAAATTATCTAGCTTCTCTTTAAACTCTATTATAGTCCTAGCCTTCACAGCCTCCTCTGGCAAGGAGTTCCACAGGTTGACTACACGCTGTGTGAAGAAGAACTTTCTTTTATTAGTTTTAAACCTGCTACCCATCCTTGCTGATGCTGTATAGATTTGACTTGGCCTTGTACTCTTTATTGGGAGTCCCACTGACGTCACTGGTGCTGCTTGTGGAGTAAGATAGAAATTGTTGAACGTAAGAGCACCACACTAACATTAGAATGATAAGTAATGTATGAACTGTGTGACTAGAGGAATAACATCAAGTGTATACACTTTTTCTAAACATAGACATTTGAAAAAAATATTTATAAGGTACATTCCAACTATACTGATCAGATGTCATAAATTGGCTCATCAAGTCTAAGCATTGCAGGAGTGGAGGATCTTGAAGCAATTTTGTATACAGTATTTTGCTTTTGTTCACTCTGGATACGTCTAAACAGCAACAATATTTCAAAATAACTTAGTCTGCATCTACACAGCGGGCAGTTATTTCCAAGTAATGTTGAAATACTGTCAAGCTGGAGGACTTCTTACTCTAACTCCTGTATCCCTGATTGTATGAAGAGTAAGGGAAGTCAGAGGAAGAGCGCTCTATTTCGAAATAAGTGCTGTGTAGATGCTCCCAAGTTCAAAATAAGCTACACAATTCACGTAGCTCAGTTTGGATAGCTTATTTCCAGTTAAGCCCTGCTGTGTATATGCACCCTCAGAGAGGTCTGCTTGGGCATTGTATGCTTGGATTTTCATTTCAGTTTATATGCCTGTGTGGTGGTTAAAAATGAACTAGTAGTGTCTTTTGGGTACCATTAAAACATGTAGACCTGTCTGTACACAAAAAATATGTGTTCAAAATTACACATGCAATTTTTTTTTGCAAATGAAGTAATGGCAGATCTAAAAGGCTAATTAGGCATTTGCTATGTGTGTGCAATACTGTAAGGGTATGTCTACACTAGCCCGGAGTTCGAACTAGGAAGGCTAATGAGGGCGACCGAAAATGCAAATGAAGCGCGGAATTTAAATATCCCACACTTCATTAGCATGTTCCCGGGCAGTCACCATTTTGGAAATTGACTAGCCCGGAATAACTGCCTGCATCTACACGCGGCAGTGAAACAGGAGTTTGAAGTAAAGCCCCTAACTTGAATTAGCTGTTGAACCTCATTCCAGGAGGAATAACAGCTAATTTGAGTTAGGGCTTTACTTTGAACTCCCGTTTCACTGCCGCGTGTAGACGCGGGCAGTTATTCCAGGCTAGTCAATTTCCAAAATGACGACCGCCTGGGAACATGCAAATGAAGCGCAGGATATTTAAGTTCGAATTAGGGGGCTAGTGTAGACATACCCTAATTTCATGTTCATTTGTTGGCATCTGAATCTACATCTTTAAAATTTAACCCTTGAATTTTATTTCACAGGATCATCCTGTTATACAGAATTATTGCTGAATGCTTCACTTTTGACTTGGCCTTGTGTTCTTTATTCTGGAATTTGTAATGATCACAGGGCATAGTATACTGGCCTTTTAAAATAAAACCTTTTACTTCAGTTGTTCTACCTTAGGAGAAAGAAGCATGAAATGATGTGGGGCAGAGAGAGTCTAGATATAGCAATAAAGTTAACTATACCTCGCTGTATGCTCCCACTATGTAAGTCTGAAGCCTGTCTAAGCCTTATACGTTTTGTGATGCATGAGAGCCCCTTCAAAGCACGTGGTTAGATCTATTTTCTTTTTGTGTGCATGTAGCATGCCTGAACTCAAATAGACATTGTCAGATCAAATTTAGCTTAAAAATAAGATTTTATAAAAATTACATTTTTACAGGAACTTAGACCAGTGAACGTGCTTCCATGATTTTGTTAAAAATTACAATGGAAACATTTTTTAAATAAATGCACATATTTTCACAACATCTGCAACATTGTGCTAGTGCACAAGAACGTGAGGATGTAATTTATTAGCAATCATGGGCAAAATACTATGCTTTCATTATCCAAGCAGAAAAAAATGGAGAAACAGTGATATGTATATTAGATTTAATTTTTTTTTCCAGTTGTGTTACTTGAAATCCTGTGGGCTTCTGGTAACTCCAACCAGCGCAAAGGAAACAAGAACTACTTTGAAACAGTAAAGTGATTATAGAGCAGGCAACAAAGCTGAGTAGACCTGTGTTCTACTCCTGCATCCGACTGACACCTAAAACTTAAAGACTCTGTTCGAGATAGCAATTCATATTAGCTAGTTCTGACAGTAGCTTCTCTCATGTTTCTTATCAACACGTTTGCTGTTGATCCTCAATGCTAGTAAATGTGCACACAAATCTAATGTATCTTGAATTCCAGTTACTATGTAGTGGCTTCAGGGGATAGCTGAGTTAGTCTGTTACAGAAAAAAACTCCCAAATGGTCTGATAGCACTTTATAGACTTTTGTTAGTCTATAAAGTGCTACTAGACCATTTGTTGTTGGTTTTTTTTGTAGTTGCTGACATAGATGTGCCATTTGTGGCAAAATCTTTCCTCTCATCTGACAGTTCAAAAGAAATTTCTTCTAAGTGTTCTCAGAAGAAAAGTTATGCTTTTCCTATCCTGACTATCAGCCAATGAGCTGATAGATTCCTGTGCTGGCATTAACCACTGAAAAGAACCCAAGCTTATTTAAATGCATGAAATAATTGCTGTCTGGACCCAATAAGAAGGAGTCATCACACCTCTCTTGCCCTCCCTGGAATCCATGCAGAAATTCCCATTGATTTCAAGTGCAGCAGGATTAAGCTTTAGTGAGAGCATCTTTTCACGAGATAAGAGAACCATCTGCATTACATTATGATGTCGAAATCATTAGCAAAACAGACTGTACGTGTTTTTATTTTTTAATAATTTGACATATACAGGAACTAAACTATAAATAGCCAGCAATCTCATAATTATCCATTTACAAAGCAGCTGGAGTGCACAGACAGTGTTTGTTGTCTTTATGAACTTACAAGAGCATACCTTTTTCATCATGTTTGCTTGGAATAACTGATGGTGAACTCAAGTGACTCAGGGCAAAAGATCTACTGAATTTAAAGGGCAGGCACAGCCGTTAGACCATATTTACATTTCAAAACAGAAAGAAATCCACAAAGGATTATAAAAGCATCATTTCATGAAGACAGAAATATTTTATGCATGCAGATGGTCCATTTTATTTAGATTGCTACTACAGAGAAGACAGGTAGTCACATAATGATACCTTACAGAAATATGTCACTTTTTGATCATATATAGTTGTCTCCTTTTCTTCTTTTTTGTGTCAGTTGGAAAGTACTGATCATTTAGTTAGACAGAAAATTCTACCAACTGAAATGTTTAGCATTCTACAAATCTTTTCTAGCACTGACTCAAAAATGTAAAATCAGTTCTGTTCTGTACACTTGAAGGGAGCTTCTATTTTTTCCCTAATGGGAGAGTTATTAAAGAGCACTTGACTCTAGAGATTAAGATTTTAATACTTCTAAAAATAGTTTGTTGTAGGATCTATCTAGTTACTTCTAAAGCCCCTCTTTGCTAACAGTTGAGTATCCCCATTGTTTCCAATTTAAATCAAATACTTTTGAAAAACATCTGACTTCAAGATGAGTGCATTGTAAACAACATTTTGAGGGTGAGACTGAGGTTCACTTTCTCACAAATCCTACACATCTACTGTCAATTCCTTTAATGTGGCCTGTTTCTATATTTTCTACTTAAGGTGTGTCTACACATCAAAGTTAATTTGAAATAACAGTTGTTATTTCGAATTAACTTTAATAGTGTCTACACAGGCAATCTGCTATTTCGAAATAAATTCGAAATAGTGGAGTGCTTATTTCGAATGTGGTAAACCTCATTCCACAAGGAATAACACCACATTTGAAATAGCTAACTCGAAATAAGCTCTGTATAGATGCTTATTTCAAAATAGAGGGCCTCCAGCCCTTCCCAGTTTCCCCTGGTGGCCACTCTGGGCCAGCCAGCCATCCACCGCCCAGTCCCCTAGCTCCCAGGAGCCAGCCAGGGGCCAGAGACAGCGGGCACCTTCCTGGACTAGTGCGGAGATCGTGGACCTCATAGAGGTTTGGGGGGAGGCCTCCAATGTCCGTGATCTCCGCACTAGACTAAAGTTAATAGCTGGCACCATGGCCACCAAAGGCCACATACACACCCAGGAGCAGGTGCTCATGAAAATTAAAGAGCTCCAGCAGGCATACGCCAGGGCCACACGGGGCAGCTCCCCTACAGGGGCAGACACCTGTCCTCATTTTGATGCCCTCGACCACATAAGGGAGGGTGGGGCAGTCCATGTCACCCCGGGGGGCAATGATCTGGGAGCAGAGAGCCCTGACCAGGGCATGGAGGAAGAGCCGAAGGAGATGCCACACAGGGAACCACGCTGACAGGACCCCCGAGCTGTCCCAGCAGCTGAGTCACCAGGGTTGTCCAGGGAGGCCACAACATGTGAGTGCCATCACTGTCCCATTCCTGGGGGAGGTACGGGGAGGGAGACCAGGGACCCCGCATGTGGGCCTTGCTTATCACAGATCACGCAGCAACCTGTGCACATGCGAGCACATGCCGTGCCACCCTGAGGATAGCCACAAGCGTGTGTGAAGAGACATGACATGCTCCTGACCCCGGGGCAGGACACAGTAGGACAGCTTCCCTTCACAAGCCCCCTCTACATGGAGGCAGGGGACATCTCCCCCCACCTCAGCCATACTATACACAGCACAGGGGCATGGGTGTGGTCTCGGGGCAGTTCCCGCTCCCGGGGATAGCTGGACAATTTGACCATGGTCTCTGTGCGAGCACAGCGACTCTGACGGTGCAGAGCGTGGTCATCCTCACCTCGCAGAGGGGGGCTGGGCTTCATCCACAGGGAGAGATGACCACTTGTCTTGTTTCTCCACAGCCGCACCAGCTGCGTATGCAGGGCGCACCACCCTGCCTGGGACATGCTCCTGCACCCGAGGGCTTCGCAGGTACACCCGAACAGTGCAGGGGTACCGACAGCAGCACCTGGGGGCACTGCGAGCCCTGCACCGCACCCTCCAGAACTGGGTGCAAGAAGACCTGCAGCTCTGGTGGGAGCAGCTTGCCCAGGGCCATGCCATCTGCCAACACCTGTAGGCCCTGGTGCAGAGTGTGCTGCCTCCTGCTGCTCCGGCGCCTGCTGCCTCTCCAGCTAATGCTTCTCCTCCCACTCCTTCTCCCCCTCCTGCTTCTCCCTCTACACGCTTCTCAGCCTCCACACCCTCCTCCCCATCCACCCGGAGACACTGAGGCCCCTGCATCTGCTGTGCTGAGAGACAGTTGGCCGGGAGAGACCCCCACCACTGAGCTTTCCGTCCACTTTCTACCCCTTTCTTCCCCCTTCCAGCTCCCCTCCTCCCAGGTTTCCCTCTCCCCTCTCCCACTCTCTGTTCTCCCCTCTCTGATCTCCTTTCCCCAGTCTCCCCAGAGTTTCATCCCCCGCCAATTTTGTTAAATAAAGACAATTCGTGTTTGTGAAAAAATGTGCGTTTTATTTGACATCATCGAGGTAGACAAGCAAGCAGGGAAACCTGAGAACCAGCTGTCCGGGGGCAGATGGAGGGGAACCCTTTAAGCACAGACCTCAGTTAGCCTCAGGCAGCAGCCACACATGGTAAGTCCTGACCTGGTGCCCTGCCGGAACTGGTTCCGGCCAGCCTTAAATGTGATTCACAGTCTACTCAGTGTGACCGTGATATTTCGAAATAGCAAAATGCTATTTTGAAATGTATTTTGCGTATAGACGCGTTATTTCAAAATAAGCTATTTCGAATTTACTATTTTGAAATAAGATATTTTGAAATAACGCTATAGTGTAGACATACCCATAGTGACTAACTTCCAACATGGCAAAGCTGAGAGGGTAATGTACATGTAGCCTTCTCTGCTGCTCTTTGATTTGACAAAAGAGAAAGCAAAAGGGATGCTTGGACCTTGCAGTCAATTCCTAGCTCTACTGCTTGCAGGCCATCCCCACCCTCTCTGGTTCTGGTGCCAAACAGGCAGACTTCTTTCTGCTGCATGCCTCCCGATCACTCTCTGCTATTGAGAATAAGAAGGACATTCTGCAGTTGCTCTCCCCCATTTCTGGTTTTTGTCATTCTCTGAGGCCCCAAAACAGTAAGCTGTGACTAACAAGAAAAGTCATACAAACATAAGAAAGGTCATACTGGGTCAGACCAAAGGTCCATGTAGCTCAGTATTCTATCTGCTAACATCAGAGGGGTAGCCGTGTTAGTCTGAATCTGCAAAAGCGACGAGGAGTCCTGTGGCACCTTATAGACTAACTGAAGTGTAGGAGCATAAGCTTTCGTGGGCAAAGACCCACGAAACTTGACACCATGCAAGGCACTGCATTTAGCCGTATGGAGTGGAAATCTATTTTTTTTCCACATGCATCTGACGAAGTGGGTCTTTGCCCACGAAAGCTTATGCTCCTACACTTCAGTTAGTCTATAAGGTGCCACAGGACTCCTCGTCGCTTTTATCTGCTAACAGTGGCCAATACAAGATGCCCCAGAGGGAAGGATCACAACAGGTAATCCTCACGTGATCCCTCACCTGTCACCCACCTCTGGAGAACCAGAGGCTAGGGGCACCATTCCTACCCATCCTGGCTAACAGCCATTGATGGACCTAACCTCCATGAATCTATCTAGCTCTTTTTTGAACCCTGTTAAAGTTCTAGCCCTCACCACATCCTCTGGCAAGGAGTTCCACCAGTTGACTGTGCACTGAGTGAAGAAAAACGTCCTTTTGTTTGTTTTAAATTTGCTACCTATTAATTTTTATTGTGGGAATAAATAAATAACTTTTCCTTATTCACTTTTCCACACCAGTCATGATTTTATAGACCTTTGTCATATCCCCCCTTAGTCTCCTCTTTTCTAATCTGAAAAGTCCAAGTCTTTTTAATCTCGCTTCTGATGGGACCCATTCCAAACCTCTAATCATTTTTGTTGTCCTTTTCGGAACCTTTTCCAATGCCAATATATCTTTGTTGAGATGAGGCCACCACATCTGTGAGCAATATTCAAGATGTGGGTGTACCATTGTTTCGTATAGAGGTAATAAGGTATTTTCTGTCTTATTCTCTATCCCTTTTTTAATGATCCCTAACATTCTATTTGATTTTTCGCTGCTGCTACACACTGAATGGATGTTTTCAGAGAACTCTCCACAAAGCTCTTGCACAAGAGGGCTTATACTTGTTAGAGAAGAGCATAGCTCTTGTGCAAGAAGCCCTTTCTTCCCACGCTTTACTTTAAATCTTCTTGTGCAAGAGCGGGCAGGCCACGTGGATGCTCTGTGGGTTCTTGCATGAGAACAGTTGTGTAGACATAGCCTAGGACAGGGGTTCCCAACCTTTTTCAGTCGCCATAACCCCTTAGCTTTTAGTAAACCTTCCTGTACCCTCTATTCAATGTGAAAGGAAATACATTCTAGACTCTAGAATCCACAACTTTTTTCACTAACACTACTACTTTTGGAATATTTTAATTAGGATAATCTAGTTATTTACCAAATATTCCCTGTACCTCCTTGACAAGCTTCTTGTACCTCCTGGGGGTATGCATACCCCAGGTTAGGAACCCCTGGCCTAGGAGATTAGTAAGGCATGATTTCCCTTTTCAGAAACCATGTTGACTTTCCCCCAACAGATAATATTCATCCATTTGTCTGACAATTTTATTCTTCACTATAGTTTCAACTAATTTGCCTGGTACTGATGTTAGACTTACCCGTCTGTAATTGCCAGGATCACCTCTAGAGCCCTTTTTAAATATTGCCATCACATTAGCCATCTTCCAATCATTAGGTATGGAAGCCAATTTAAAGGATAGGTTACAAACCAGTTAATAGTTCCGCAATTTCCCATTTGAGTTCTTTCAGAACTCTTGGGTAAATGCCATCTGGTCCCAGTGACTTGTTACTGTGAAGTTTATCAGTTTATTCCAAAACCTCCTCTAATGGCACCTTAATCTGGGACATTCCTCAGATATGTCACCTAAAAAGAATGGCTCAGGTTTGAGAATCTCCCATATAACCTCAGCTGTAAAGACTGAAGCAAAGAATTCATTTAGTTTCTCCGCTATGGCTTTATCATCTTTGAGTGTTCCTTTAGCATCTCGATCATCCAAGGGCCCACTGATTGTTTAACTGGCTTCCTGCTTCTGATGTACTTAAAAACATCTTACTGTTACTTTCTGAGTTTTTGGCTAGCCGTTCTTCAAACTCCTTTTCGGGTTTTCTTATTACATTTTTACACTTTATTTGACAAAGTTTATGGTCCTTTCTATTTTCCTCACTAGGATTTGACTTCCACTTTTTAAAAGATATCTTTTAATATCATCCTAATTTAGTGCAATGCAAACACCACTCTCACCTCCATCACAAACCAACTAAGAAAACTTGACATACAGTAGAGTGTTAACCCCAGAACTTGTGTGGTGTGAATGTGGGCCAGAACAGGGCAATTATCCTGATATGCTGCTTCTGGAGTGAAGCTAGGGGTTGATTAGGCCTAATTGCAGAGAAAGCACAGCTGGTGGAAGAGCTGGGATAGGATTATAAAGCCTAGAGGTAAGCTGAGGAAGGAAGTCTGCAGGAACTTTTTAGAGGGAAAGGGAGTTTGGTCAGGGATAAGGTGGTAATCCAGGGGAGGAATAAATTCTGGGGTCAAACTCTAGATTAGGGACCTGTCAAGAGACTGAGAGGGGGGAGATAGCTATGGGGAGCAGAGGAATCTCCAGAAATAGACATCCTGATTGATTGGGTGAGGGGTGGAGAAGAAATTCAGAGAAATAACAGGGTTTGAGACTGAGCTGAACATGGTTATTTGGCATAGGGTTCTTAAGTAGGAACCCAAAGCAACAAGAGGGCCCAGGTTAACCTGCCCACGACTGGCCAAATGGCCCTGCTATGGAGGGAACAGAAGACAGTTTGACACAGCATACAGGTAGTTTATTGGGTGGGATTTTGTTAATCCAGAAGGTGGGGGACTAGAGAATGATTTAACAGGGACTCAATTTATGGGCAGAGGATGGGGACACCAGACTGCAGTTGTGTTCTGGAATTAGATTTTGCGCTAAGAGATATACTTGCAGTGAGTGGACCTCTCTGTGACCCATGTAGACATGATAAATTGTCATCAATACCCATTTGTTCCCAGAATAGGTTAGATGAAGGAAACAATGGTGAATGTTTGGGTGTTTTAAAGAACCACTTCCCAACAAACACAATTATGAAAGGAAAAAGGAAGGTCACTAGTTAGGTCCTCACCAAACACTTGCTACTTAAGATTCATGATTTTCTCTGTTATTTTATCCAATCCACAACACACCTGGCACTTTGCTCCAATTCCACATAAGACTCAGAGGGCTACATTCTCCAATCCACTCAGGCTACTTTACACCATATGACACAACTCAGAGAAAAATTCCCCTTGTGTGTGGGAATGCCTGCTGCTGCAGAGCTGGCAGTGGTGGCTCCCAGGTCTCTTTATGTTATCCTTTCCCCTTCATTTCTGGCCCAAGGGGAAAGAGGAAGTATGCTGGGGCATTCTTGGGATGGGACACATTGGAGCAGAGTGCCACTATACAGGATACTCCATTGGCCAGTGGAATAGGTTTGTGGGGGGCGGTGGGAGGTGGCTTCTGAGCAATTCTAATTTCTACTGGGTAGCCCAAAATGAGAGAGCTACAAATCAGCTTTTCATCTGAATGTAGTTAGGATGAAGTGGAGATTGTAGCCCTTATCCTTTATCTCACAGCATGGGATATGTTCTAAAGGATCAGAATGCTACATTGTTATGTTGTGGAAGAAAATGGTTAAGGCATAGCTGTAAACTGTTAGGGTGTGTCTAGACTACAGGGATTTTTTTTAAAAAGTGGCCTTTTTTCGAAAAAGCTTTACCTGTGTCTAGACTGCTGCCGTGTTCTTTCGAAAGTAAATTGAAAGAATGCGGCAGTTTTTTCGACTGCAGAAAACCTCGATTTATGAGGAAGAATGCCTTTTTTTGAAAGTGCTCTTTTGAAAAAAGGCACTATGTAATGCAAACTGTGCTTTTTCGAAAGAGAGCATGCAGACTGCCTAGGTGCTCTCTTTCGAAAAAGCGGCTTGCTTTTTGGAAAGTACTGATTGTAGTCTAGATGCTCTCTTTCAAAAGAGGCTTTTTCAAAAGTATGTGGATGATGATGTTTAAGGCTATGTCTAAACTAAGGGTTTTTTCTGGAATACCAGAAAAACACCACCGTTTCCAGGGAATGCATTTGCTTTTTTGCTTTTTTTTGTGAGGAAGTGCAAACGCACTCTTTTGGAAGCCCTCTCATCCTCATTCCATGAGGAAGAAGGGATCTTCCGAAAGAGGGGGATTTTCCAAAATTTGGCCCAGTGTAGATGGGCCAAATTTCGGAAAAGTCTCTTCCAAAAAAAAAATCAGAAAAAGGTTTTGTGTTTCCAACAAGAAAACATAATCTAGACCGAGCCTAGTTTGCTTTTAAACACAAGTGATGTGTAAGAGTGTTTATGATTGTGAGATGTTAGAATTTGCAATGTTTGTATGAATGTGATTTAGATGACATAATGAAGAAATCGGGTATAGTGTTTTGGTTTTCTTCAGTATTTGATATTCATAGTTTGAGTAGCATGTTTTGGTGTGGAGATGGAGGACAGTGGCACATAGTGGTAGAAGTGGGAGAGATCACATAGAGAAGTGAAATCATGCTTGCACTAGGACTTAACTAGTGACCTCCTTGTATAATCTTATGGTTGTGTTACTGGTATATGCACACAAGGAACCCTGACTATTTAACAGAGCTTTTAGAATAATCTCTTGTCTTTTAAATAAAGATTTATCAACATTGACAGTTATTCACATGGATCATTATCTTTTTTATGTGAATTTCCATCCCTGTACACTCCTGCAAATCTTTGATACTCCCCGTGCAGCCTTGCTTTTCCTCCTATGCTTCTGTATAACTATATTTTTTTTCTCTGACACATTTCAAGTGTGAGTTTGCCAGGACTGAGCCTAAGGTATCTAAATTTTAAAGACCCACATTTAAAAGGTTTGCCCATAATATTTAATTCTTCATTACATTTGGATTCTTCTACAATTGTTGTGTGATATGTCCCCCTCCCCGTTTCTTAATATTAGTATAACAGCATCATGAGCACATCCAATTTTATTTTGCCAGTATCCTGAAGCACAGTGGCTTGTGGAACAATAGATTAAAAAATGAATGTGCTTAGGTAACTCCAACAGACAGAACCAAACCTGGAATCTGTGGTGCTTAGTGCATGAGCTTCTACCACTTGAGCTATAAAACCTGCTGTTCATAGCTAAAGCTCTAGAAAAGGGCTATTCAACACATGGCCTGTGAGTCGCATGTGGCCCATGGGCCATTTGTTTGTGGCCCGCAGTGTTGTTTGGATTTACATGGGGCTCAATACATGGCCTGCAGGTTGGAGCCAAAACAAAAAAGTAGTCAATATAACAGTCTTCTGTTGATACGCATTTTAGTAGTTAAATTCCTGGACTGTCATTGCTCATTAAAAGTGCATATGCATATGGGTGCAAATCAGGTAAATATTGTATTTTATTAATATTAGCAGAACTGACATAAATGGGGCCTGGCTATTGTGTAGTCTTGCCTTAATCTTTGTATTCATGCCCGTCAGTGTGAAAGAAGCTATTTGCATATATACTTGCATGTATATGCAACCACACTTAAGTGGTGGCCCTCGACATGTGCTGTGAGTATCACTGTAGCCCCATGGGGCTTCCAAAGTTGAGTAGCTCTGCTCTAAAGCTTTTTTATTCTTTCTCTCTGTAAGTGGCCTAAATGCCCAGAAGTTGTGTGGGTCACAGCTAGTTTGTTTTCATCATGTTTAAATATGATGTGGATGTCTAGCCCTCACAAGGCTTCAGTAAGTAAAAAGGGCCAATTAACCTTGTGACAGGTGGTACCTGGAGGAGAGTCAGGGCTGATAAACTCTAATTGATGATGAAGCCCAAATGGGCAGGCTGTGCTAGAATAAAACAAGCAAGTAGTGGGTAAGAAGCTGCTGCAGGGAGGAGTGGTATAGTTATTTCTCAGAGAGGCAGGATGTTGGTAAGAGACAAGAAAGAGTTTCAGTGGAGTGTAAGTCTTGGGATCCTGTCCACTGATACTTGTCACTGATTATATCTTGTATTCTGTTATTCCAAAAGCATTGCTCAGCAATGTTTTATGACTGTGGTCTTGTAGAATTACCTTTGAGTTTGTAAGCAGAGTGTAACATCTGTTTTATTAAAACCTTGTTCTTACTAAGGCAACATTAATGAAGTCTAGAAACTAACATACTAAGCTTTACAGAAACAAACATATGACAGAAAGTGAGAGCCTGGCAGAGCTGGTTGCAGTTATTTTGACCAGAAAGTGGCAGTGTTTAAGGGAGTGGAGCAACTGGAGAAAGCTGTAAATTTAAAAAGGCAAAAATATAAATGAGTGTTTTTGCAGTTTTAGTGAGGGAAGAAAAAGCAGTGTGGAAATGAGGTGGGAGGTGATGGGGGTTAGTGTTATTCATAGACTAATGTGAAACAGGAATTTTTGAGGCTACGTTAAAAGATGGGGGACAATTCTAGTGGGCCATTACAAGTGAAAGGGCCCTCAGTTGTTTACAACTATGAGATTAAGAAAGAGAGAAGATCAAGAGAGGGCCAATAGGAACAGTTAGGCTACGTCTACACTGCAGGCTTCTTGTGCGAGAACTGTTTTGCGGAAGAGTTCTTGTGCAAAAGGTCTTCCATAAGAATGTGTCCACACTGCTATGTGCTTTTGTGCAAGAGCGTCCATGGCAGTGTGGATGCTCTCTAGTGCGAGAAAGCTCTGATGGCCATTTTAGCCATAGGGATTTCTTGCGCAAGAAATTAATGTTGCCTGTCCACACTGCCTTCTTGTGGAAGAGCTCTTGCTCAAGAGAGCTTATTCCTTGAGGAGAGAAGAATAACTCTTCCGGAAGAACCCGTGTTTTCTGATGCTTTACTGTAAATTTACTTGCGCAAGAATGCGCGTGCAGTGTAGATGCTCTGCAAGTTTTTGTGCAAGAACAGCTGTTCTTGCATAAAAAGCCTGCAGTGTAGACGTAGCCTTAGAGAAGAGGTAGAAGAGTCTGGATAGATGCATTTAATTGAATTGGAAATAGATACCGACTGAAGCCATGAGACTAGAAGCAATAGGATCCTGTTTTCTGGAGCAAGAATAAGCAGGGTGTAACGCTATATGCTCCCTGAAATGTAGCATTTTAGCTGAGCTGCATTAAGGCAGGAACCATTGATTTACCATGCCACTGTCCATGTGGCAACACCAACACTTTTATTTTTTGCATGTTAGCTTGAGTGGAGCCTAGGGCATGTCTGTTTAAGCTGCAGTGAAGACATACAGGTATGAGTTCTCCTAGGGTACAGGCCCTGCCTTAATGGAGTCTTGTGCCCAAAAAAAGAACCTCAACTTGAGCAAATGGTCACAAGCAGTGGAATACATATACATGCAGTCAGAGAATTCCATGAAAGTGTCTTGAGATTTAGGAAAAGTGACAGTAATTTGAAATATTCTGCAGTAAGTTTTTGTGTAGCCAGACACTAATAGAGACAAGACAGGCACAGAGATCCTGCAGTACTGTTAAGAAAAGAATAATTAACTACAAGTAACTTCTAGCTACACTATCAGGCAGCTGTCTCTTTGTTCAATCCCAGCAGCAGATGCAGGGGTGTCTGCTTCATTGGCTCACATACCCTCTGCATACCAGGTGCTGCACTAGTTAAACTGTCCCCTCCTGCAAACAATACATTGAAAATAGCATCTTTATGTAGAAAAAAAATCATGCTACATGCTCCCTTTAAAATAGAGGAAAACAAATGGTAAGATATAAATACTGAACACCAGCATATTTAATAGACTGAAAAATAGCCTTGCAGCACATCAACAGATAGAAGCCTATTAATGGGTTTTTTTAAATCAATTTTGCCTGTATATAAAAAATGTAATTCTTCTTCCAATGGCATATTTCCTGGAAATGAGCAGGAAAATTAATACAACATGTTATGGTAGAACAAGTTATGTAGATGTGAAGAGAAAGATGGAAGAGTAGTTCAATTTCTTGATGACTTTTATTTAAAATATCAGATTATTAATTTAAGCAAGGCCACTGCCCATTTACTCTTATTATCACAGCAAATGGCTGTTATAGCTCTGTTATTTGGTAATTTTAAATAACACATCTAAAGACAAGCTGAAGAATAAAATGCAAAAAGAACTGATTAATTTTTGCACCATTTCCTACTCTCGTCATAATCTTTGTCAAGTGAATGGAATAATTTGTGCCATTTGCGCTTCTTATTATAGTATTTGTCACTAGAATGAGGTGCTGGGAAGCATTTAGAGTGCCTCACATTTTATGAATTAAAATAGTATTCCATGCTACTGTGACCTTTTAAATATTCTCTTTTTCCTCTGCTCTTTGGCTGTTCATCTACTCCTCAGCACTTCCTCTCCAGTCTTAGTAAGGAGAACTGGTAGACAAAGTACAAGGCACCTAGGAGAACAAAACAAAGCTCTCATGAAAATCATTCCATTGTGATATTGGTCTTATGCCATTTTTTGTGAGTGATAAAGAATAAAAGATCCCTACAACATCAATTAATCAAGCTAGTCAAATTAAAAACTGGAACACTAATTCAAGGTAGAAAGAAGACTGCCCCTTAACAAGAACTGCTTGAAATTTTTTCAGAAACCTGTAATTTTAACAAATGGATTGGTGAAAGATTTCACCATTTTTTATCAACTGTATGCTAAGCCTTCATTCATCCTTCAATTCTGAATTTGTTAAGGTTAAAGCACGTGGTGTGTGTTTGGCCAGCTCTATATCTATCTAATACCAATATAATACCAGGCCTGCAATTTATCTAGCTCAGTATCCTATCTCCTATGTTTCAGACAGGGCTACTCAACACGCGACTTGTGGCCCGTTTGTTTGCAGCCTGCAGTGCAGTTTGGGTTCACACGGGGCTCAACATGTGGCCCAAGGGTGAGAGCCAAAACAAAAAAGTAGTCAATGTAATGGTCTTCTGTTGATGCGCATTTTAGTAGTTAAATTTCTGAACTGTCATTGTTCATTAAAAGTATTGTCATATGGGTGGAAATTGGGTAAATATTGCATTTTATTAATATCAGCAGAACTGACTTAAATGGGGCGTGTGTTGTATAGTCTTGCCTTAATCTTTGTATTCATGCTATCAGTGTGAAAAGATATTTGCATATAGATTTGCAAGTATATGCAACCACACTTAAGTCAATGCCCTTGGTACGTGCTGTGAGTATCATTGTGGCCCCCAAGGCTTCCAAAGTTGAGTAGCCCTGTTTTAGAGGAAGGTACAAAAAACTCCTCAATGGGCAGATGCAGCATAATCTAATACTCATGAAAGTCTTATCCTAATTCATTATAGTTAGAAATTAGTTTAAACCCAAAAGCATGAGATGTTATATTCTTTCCAAAAGTTATTACCATTCACTATTATATGGTAGAGCTACAAATATCCAATTCTTCTTTGCATGTTGCTAAGTTCTTGTTTGCAGCAATGTGCTATAGCAGAGAGTGTCAAGTCTTACCATACCTAGGATGAAATATATTTCCTTTTGTTCATATTGAATTTGCCATCTTTCAGTCTCATTGAATATCTCATTGCTGTTATGAAAGAGGGAGAACAGAAACTTCTGATCTGTTTTTTCTACACCATTCAGTATTTATATACTTTTGTCATGATCACTGTTTTTTCTCCTTTGGAGTAAATAATTCCACTTTTTTCAGTCTCTATGAATGAGAACTTTTGCATGCCTTTGATCATTCTTATCACTCTTCTATGAATCCCTCCTCATTTTGCAATATCCTCTTTGAGATAGGGTGACCAGTGCTGCACATAGTCCAGTTGAAGCTGCACCATTATTTTTATAAAGGCATTGTTATAATTTCTTTATTATTCTTCATCGCATTCCACATATATCCAAACATCTTGTTTGATTGCTGTTATCAACTGAACAGAGATTTTTAGTGATCCGACTGCAATCACTTCTCAGTTCCTTCTTGTGTTGATAGTCAATTTAAAACTCTGTAAGGGGTCTGAGTAGCTCTTTCCAGTGTTCATTATCACCATGTAACTGAGCATCCACACTTTTGCTCAGTGTAGATGTACCTCAGTGTTCTGCTACCTGGTGCTGTGATCTCACCTACTGAGGTGTAGTAACCCTGAGAGTGACTCTGACTTTGTCACATTATTCTTATCCTGAGATTCACTTTCCTACTTCAGAAAGGGCAGCCCAGCAGATCTGCTTCCACTGAACGGATCCAGTGACTTTCTTCCGGAAAGAAAGTCACTCTTCTAAAGCACCAGTTATCTTTTAGAATACATCTACACAGCAGAGCTAAAGTCGAATTAAGCTACACAACTTCAGCTAAGTCAATTGTGCAGCTTAAGTTGAAATAGATTAAATTGGCTTTAGGCGCTGTGTACATGGCAGAAAGTCGAAGGAAGAACACTTTTCCTTTGACTTTCCTTACTCGTTGTAAAATGAAGGTTACAGGAGTTGAGTAAGAAGTCCTCCAGTTCAACATTATTCCAAAATAAAGGCTTGTCGTGTAGACGCGCTCTTCGTTGTTTTGGAGTAAAGTTAGTTATTCCAAAATAACACTGCTGCGTAGATGTACCCTTACAGTTTAACAGGTACCAAAGGGGAAGAAAGAGATCTTGAAACAGAAGTTTAAATATACTGCACTCACGTTGGGAATCAGGGAAAGGGAGGCAGATTAAGAAGAGCATTGAGAAGAGAATCTTTAAAGTAATTCTTTTAAAAAATTACATGTGCACTTAATTTTGATTCAGTTGGAGAAATGTTGGTGAGGGTAGCCAGAGATATTAAGAGAAGGAGTGATCTAAAACTACACATAATACATTTTTAAAAGAGTCTGAGGGAGCTGCAGGAAAAAGTGATTAACCAAAACCAAACAAATAAGCACCACACTTCCATTTGCATAAGAATAAAAACATTATCCAGAAGTCCTCAACTCTAACATACTGCATAAGAACAATCATATTTTGAGTTCAGCATGCTCTAGGTATCAGGAAATCTCTATTCTTTAAAAGAGATATGCACAGAAATTTGACATGAGGAAGGAAAGAAACCCCGAATGCCCTAAGCAGTAGAATCCAGCTATTTTAGCAACTGAATCTGTCTCCCTTTCCCTGATTCCCAGCATGAGTGCAGTAGATGTAGAAAAGGATTGGAGATCCTCACTCATCCTGCATCAACAATCACTATCTCCTGAGATGGAACTAAGTTTACATCTTATGTGTGTGCTCACTTTTTAAATGACCTTTAAACTTCACATTTTCCTGAAGCTTTAAGTTTTACATTTTTAAATAACTAAAACCATTAATCACATTGTTAAATATTTATAGGCAATACATGATTGGATGATGTCTGAGTTTGGTGTGGATTTATCATCACAATGTAATCCTAAACAAATGAAAAGAAACCCTTTAATTACCAAAATCTCAGCCATCATTTCATGTACTTTTTTCTAAAATAATTAAGTTATGTACTAAGTAGTATCAATTTTTACAAGGTATACGACCTGGTTAAAGTCCAATCTTCATTATACATGTGAGACATCATTGAGATCAAGGTAAGGTATAAAAATCTTGTAAGCGGTTTCCCTAACCTGGCTGTAATCATAATAGAAGCAGGTGCCATATTTCAGTAGCTGCCCCTCTGCACAGAGTCTGATTTTGATACCAACAAGGAGCTATATCCTGTACTGATGTCCTCTTTGGCCACTTTTGATCACTGAACACCTATGGTTCATCTTCTCATCAGCCCACAGGTTTTGTGGTAGCAGACAGCCCAGGATCTATATTCCTTTAACTGTGGAAATGAGAACTCTGCAACATCTGTAGCTGAACACCTGCACTTTTCACATTAGATATCCCTGCATGTTGTGATAATAACACCTTTAGACACACATAAAAAACCTCTGATTATATTGTTTCTGGCAACTGAAAAATTTGATTAAAAAAACTTGCCAGGCCAGTGAAATACTGGCCATCTGGTAACTCTAGCTCACCCTGTGTCTGCTGGACCCCTGCTGCTTCATACAAGTTTTGCACAGATGTGTAACCTGCTGCAATATCTGGGGCTTACAGGATGCTCCACACATTACTGCTCTTCAGCTTTTGCTCCCTTGCCCTGCTCTGCAAGATTCTACTCCTTAGATTCCCTGCTGTCCTGCCAGCTCACAATGAAGCCCACCCAGCAGCTCTCCAGCTTCCATGATCTGCTCTTCGCTCATCCTGTAGCCTTTTCTGCCCACTCATTTCCAGCCACTACCTTCCTAGAGAGCTCACTTTTTTGTTCTGAGGCTTTTCAAAGGGCGTGTGCATGAGTGCGCACACAGTTTTTTTTTTTTCCTGCTGGCCAGAAGAAGAACGGCCTAGATCTTTTATAAGTTAGTGGGGAAAGGATTGATGGGAATAATAATTCTTTTCCTGCTTAATAGATTCATCACATCGACCATTGGGTTCCAAGTGTAGCAAGCAACGGTGACATTTATAGCTAATGCCCAGGGACTCCTGGAGATACTACATGTACAAATTGGACTGGCAAGGTTAGAGTTGCCTTTCCACACAGACATGAAATGCTCATTCCAAACTGGTCACTGGAGCTAATGTGTGTGCCAGTGTAAGGAGTCTAGGACAGCAACAAAGCCTCTCTCTGGGTATGTCTACACTACAAAGTTAATTCGAACTAACAGCCGTTAGTTCGAATTAACTTTGATAGGCACTACACTAGCGATCCACTAGTTTGAACTTAATTTGAACTAGCGGAGCGCTTAATTCGAACTAGGTAAACCTCATTCTACGAGGGCTAATGCCTATTTCGAATTAACTAGTTCGAATTAAGGGCTGTGTAGCCACTTAATTCGAACTAGTGGGAGGCTAGCCCTTCCCAGGTTCCTCTGGTGGCCTCTCTGGGCACAACCATGAAAACTTACTCTTCTCTCCCCCAGCCTCGGGCCCTTAAAGGGGTAGACTCTGGCCAGACGGCACTTGACACAGCCAGCCCTGCCAGCGGTCTCTGCCCCGACCCAGTGGTCCCACGATGAGCCAGGGAGCCAGTGGCAGCGAGCCGTCCCCTGCCCAGTCCCCCAGCACCCAGGGGCCATCCAGGGGCCGTAGACGGCGCGCGCCCTCCTGGTCTAGCGCGGAGGTCATGGACCTCATTGAGGTTTGGGGGCAGGCCCCCAACCTCCATGATCTCCGCACTAGGTGGAGGAACGTGGCTGTCTACGGCCGCATAGCAGCCGCCATGGCCTGAAAGGGACACAGGAGCACCCAGGAGCAGGTGCGCCTGAAAGTAAAGCAGCTGCGTCAGGCGTACGCCAGGGCCACCAGGGGCGGCGCTGCAGCAGGGGCTGCCACCTGCCCCTACTTCCCTGCCCTCAACCGACTCTTGGGGGGCCGGGCGGTCCATGCCAGCCCGGAGGACAGCGAGCCGGGACCGGAGGGCCCTGACCCGGGCACACCGGAGGGGCCACCGCCAGCTGTTCCAGCAGGGTCATCCAGGGAGACCGTACCAGGTAAGTAGTTCGAATTAAATAGTTTGGGGGGGGGGGGGAGGCAGGAGGGAGACCAGAGACCGCGCGCGTGGGCCATGCCTTCCACGGATCACGCAGACACCTGTGCATGTGCGAGCACGTGCCATGCCATCCTTGGGCAGGTGGCTCCAGCTGCGTGACACCCAGGGGCCATGGCCCAATAGGCACATGCTTGTGCAAAGAGACCTGACATGCTTCCGACCCTGGGGTGGGACCCAGCAGGATGCTTTCCCTTCACATGTCCCCTCTACACGGAGGCAGGGGACATCTCCCCCCCTCCTCCCGCTGCCCCGGCCACACTATACATGGCACAGGGACATGGGTGCGGTCTTGGGGCAGCTCCCTGTCCCGGGGAGAGCCAGACATCCTGACCATGGCCTCTGTACAAGCACAGCAGCTCTGACAGTGCAGGGCATGGTCACCCTCATGTCGCGGGGGGAGGGGGGGGAAGGGGGCTGGGCATCATCCTCTGCGTCCCCAGGGAGAACTGACCACTTCTCTTCTTTTTCTACAGCTGCACCAGCTGCTTGTGCAGGGCGCACCACCCCACCCACGACATGCTCCCGCACCCGCGGCCTGCTCCGGAATACCACCATGGAGCAGGAGTACTGGGACCAGCACCTGGGGTCCTTGTGAGCCCTGCACCGCACAGTGGAGGCCTGGATGCGGGCAGACCTGCAGCTCCACCAGGAGCAGCTGGCTGAGGTCCGAGGGCTGAACTCAAACCTGCAGGCCCTGCTGCAGAGCATGGTGCCCCGTGCTGGTCCTGCGCCTGCTGCCCCCCCAACTTCTGTCCCTCCTTCCACTCCTGCCCCCCTCCCACCTCTCCCTCCTCAACCCCCACACCCTCTTCCTCAATGTCCACACCCCCCACCTCAACCTCCGCACCCTCCACTCCATCCCTCTGGAGACGCCGAGGCCTCCTCCCTCACTGTACTCGGAGGCGGTTGGCCCGGCGAGACCCGCACCCCAATCCCTGAGTTTCCCCTCCCCCTCCTTTCCCTTGATTCCCCCTTCCAGCTCCCTCCTCCCAGTTTTCCCCCTCCCCTCTCCCACACTCTCTCCTGCCCTTTCCCGCCTCCTTTCCCCCGTCTCCCCACAGTTTTATCCCCCCCCCCCAGTTTTGTTAAATAAAGAGAGTTTCTATTTTTGAACACAGGTGTCCTTTATTTTGTACATCAGGAAGGGGGACTAGGGAGGGGTAAGTGGAAGGAGGTGAGGGAGGAATGGGGTATGAGCCCCTGATGGGGAGGACTGTGCTGGCTCTGCGGGCTCCTCGGGGTGGAAGTTCTCCTGCTGCCCCTTGATTGATCCCCCTCCCCGGATGGCAGCCTGCGGCAAGTGCCACCGGGATGATGGCCAAGTGCTGTGATGTGCCGAGTGTGGGCACTCAGGGCACTGCAAGCCAGGACTGCTTTGCTGTCCCTCATCGAGTTAGACAAGCGAGCGGGGAACCCCTGAGAACTGTATGTCCGGGGTGGGGGTCGGGTCCCTTTAAGCACAGCCCTCAGCTAGCCTGAGGCAGCAGCTCCACGCTCTAAGTCCTAACCTGATGCCCTGCCGGTACTGCTTCCGGCCATCCTTAACCTCGGTTCAGGGTCCACTCAGTGTGGACATGCTAGTTCAAATTAGCAAAATGCTAATTTGAACTAGTTTTTAGGTCTATGCACTAATTCGAATTAGCTTAGTTCGAATTAACTAATTTGAATTAAGTTAGTTTGAATTAGTGCTGTAGTGTAGACATACCCTCTGAGCCAAAAGAGGAAGGGTCCAGCCTCACCCAACCCCACCCACAGGAAGCAGGGAGGCAGGAGCCACGGTACAAGAACTCAGTGTGCTCAGGTGGAGCCTGGTGGCTGAACAAGCCAGACACTTGGTTCCAGCTCTGGCAGCGACAGGCCCAGCCATACTGTGCCCACCAGGAGGACTGGGTTGGGCTGCCAAGATCCCTGCCAGATCCCCGTGGCTGGCCCGGACCATGGAGACCACTGCCATGGCCCGAAGGTCTGCTGAGGCCTCCAGGATCCCCTCTGGGATCCGATGAGTGGACTGGGCCCCTGTCAGAGCCAGAACCGATGGATGCACTGCCAGCACCTCCGTCCCCAGTTGATCCTGAGGGGCAGAACCCGAGGCAGGTAAGATCCCAGGGGGAACTTGGAAGTAACCTAGTGATAGCCAACCCCGGAGCAGCTGAGGAAATGGAGGTTGAGTGGACAGTGCATTGTGGCTTGGATTCTCACTGACCCACAGACCTGGCCAGCGTGTTGCGGTCTGGATCCCCACTGACCCAGTGACTGCTGCCACTGTCAGGGTTCTGGGCTGGGACACAGTGGAGTGGTTGACAGTGGAGTGGTCCAGCTGGGACTTGGCTGGAGCCTTAAACTGCTATCCAACTACTCCCGGCAAACTTTTATTTTTCCACCCTGCCCTGACCCAGGGCTAGGCATTATAAACTGCCTGGTTATAGACTGTGACATTGCACTTGCCCTTTAACGGGCAATAGTGAGAGTCCAAGACATTGAATAGTGCAGATACTGCTCAAGATGTTAACTCTCAATTTTTCAAAAATTTCCAAAAATTCTAACTTGATACTAAATGCAACCATGTTGACTTTAATAGATCTTCATGATTTGTGAGGAGGGGTATTGCTTTTTGCCTACTTCTGTTTATTTAGAGTATTGGGGATTGTCTGGTTCTCTCATTATGTGCTTATTCTTCATTGTATCAGTTCCCTTTGATACCTGATTAATTGGGAAGTTTTACCTGTGGATTACTGTCAACTATTGTTTATTGTCACTAAATATTTGATTCACCTGACATTCTGTATGCAGTTGGACCCTTAATGCAATAGGCCCTAGCAAAAACTGTTAAAAAGTAAGTTATTCTAGATAAATCCAGCTGAGATGACAGTATCAGCAAGCCCCTAAATCACATTGACACCAGTCCAGTTACCCACACTATCACACTAAATTAAATACAGTAAAATACAGAGGAGGGAAACTAGGTAGATATGCGGATGATCAAATGTTTTAATTAACCATAGGCGTTTCATCAAGGTAATATAACATTCTCAAGGACAATAGTGATTTATACGGTTGTACTGGTTACAAGGTTGTGCTTAAATCATGAGACGGCTATCACCAAAATGAAATACCATATAAAACATGATAAATGGTTGAACTCCCATTAATCTTATAGTGTAAGTGACTAATTTTCTGCATAGCATTTTTTAGTATTAAGTAGTACAGTATCTTGAAAGATATTTTAAAAAAGAAAAAGCAGATATACATTTTATGCTGTAATCTAGCACCTCTTATGTGCTTGAAAGAAAAAAAACCAAATATGCCCTCCTTGTGAATGTAGAATATAAGATAACACATTCGCTGGTATTATGGTCTTTTCCCATTAGTTTTCTACATGATTTAATTTCATGTTTTCATAGTTCCAGAGCAATTTTCCAGATTGACTCTTTAAAAGGATTATAAACCGAAAAGTCATATTAAATTCTGCATGAAGTTAATGCAGCTATTGCAATTCTGTGCATTTGTCTTTTAAGTTTTCTATGAAAATGTGTTATCTTTCCATTACATTTTTCTTACGGTATGTTACTTTGTGAATAAGAATTCTAATGACTAATGCCTGTCTCTAATTGATGACATTTTAAAATATCAGAATCAATCAACATAATTTCAGAAATAAGTGCTGTTTTATCTTATTTTAATAATCAATTTTATATGTGAAAATACCATCCAAAATAATTATTCAAGAATGTATGCCAAGAAACCCAATTTTTAAAGTCTCCATTCAACAGAAATAACAGAAATTCAGTTATACAGAGCATATACCTGATTCAACAGCATTAAAACACATACCATGAAAAACCCACACAGTCTGCTTTGGCTTTATCATGCAGAAACAAATCATGCAGCTGTGGACTTCTCTGTTTCTCTAAATGATAATGAAGGTAGGAGTCTTGTCTGAGCATGCTTAGAGCAATTCTTTGAAGCCCAGATCTGACAGAATGTAAAGTGTAAATTCCTCTGGGCAGAGACTGTTTATGACAGGCCTCCCTAGGTGTTACAAATATAAATAATAAATATAATATGCATTATTGCTTTGGAAGAGCTAAAATACTGTCTACTATATCTAGATAGATAAAATATTTTAATTAAATTTCTTCACATTTAGAAACTTGAAATATACTATATTGAGAATTAAATTATTCAAATTTCCATATAACATTCTGAATTTCAATACAATTCATAATGCAATTAAAAAACTTGGTGAATTAATTATTTAAAGTTATTTTGTGAATATTTGAATATATAAATAAATTCACCTGGGACTTGTTCACACACCTTTCATACTCATTTTCCATGAGCAAATATTCAATTTTTACTTGCATAGTTGTGGAAAGCAAAATTTGAAGGAGATTGTACAAGAATTTGTAGAAACCCAGATTTTAAACTTTGATGCAAATAATAGCATGCAAATTATGTGTTTAATCCTAAGTAAGCAAGCAGCCAGAATGTTGAATGGTTACCATAAACCCTAAGGTTATGTCTACACTGCCCCAGTTTTGTGCACAAAATATGCAAATGAAGCGAAGTGTGGAATATTGCCACACCTCATTTGCATAATTAATGTGGCTCCATTTTTGCGCATGAGGTTTTTGTGCAAAAAGGAGCCATCTACATGGGTCCTTTTTGCTCAACAACCCCCTCTTGTGCAAGAGCTGTTCTTCCTGAAAAAAATGCAGAAGAACAGTTCTTGCTCAAGAGGGATTTTTTGCACAAAAAGGAGCCATGTAGATGGCTCCTTTTTGCACAAAAGCCTCATGAGCAAAAATGGAGCAGCATTAATTATGCAAATGAGGTGTGGTGATATGCCACACTTCATCTCATTTGCATATTTTGTGCACAAAACTGGGGCAGTGTAGACATAGCCTAAGATTGAACCTCTCTAGTCTGGCACTCTCTGGTTTGGCATCATCCGTAGTCCAGCATGATTTTCGTTAGTAAGATGTGCATTTATCATGGATGGGATCAAGTTTTCCACAGTCCAGCAAAGTTTGTTTACTGCTGCCAATCTTGGGTCTCCGTGTTCTGTGCAGTTATTTAGCTCTAAGTTACCCCCATATATGTCTTTTAAGAGACCAGTTAGCAGTGGAAGTGTTGGTAATGTTGCTAAACTTAAGCATGCATCAGTACTGATATAGTTTTATATGATTATTAAGCTGTATTGCAAAGGTTATTCATTTATTCTCCTCAGCAAAATAAAAATGAAAGGAATCCTGGCTTGCTACAGTATTGACCTCCGGTGGTTTGGCAAATTCTCTGATTTGACAGATCCCAAGGGTGCTAGACTAGAAAAGTTCAACTTGTAGTAAAAATTCCTGTTTGAATCTTACAAAACAGAAACAAGCTAGATTAATCAAAGAAATTATTTGTTCATCTCTAGAAATAAAGGCCAACATTCATGAAATAGCACTATAACAGTAGCTTTTGCAACTGTGCCCTGGGGCACTCACATTCTCATGACCAAACAGATGTCAATGGTGGTGGTTCATGTGGTACTAATAATATTATCATTACTTTTTAAACATGCCTATTTCTGTCTTCATTAGGTACTAAGCAAAGTTTAAACACTGGGACATTTTTGTGGCTACACTTTTTAGGGTTGTAAAGTAGTCATTCAAAAGACATATGGTACTGTCAGAGTCGACAGCTCTTGATTGAGTAGAGTCTCTTAGAGAAGAGATTTTTTTTCACTATGAATAAGCGTACCATGACAACACTGAACAAGGGTCATCAATGTTCTTTTTTAGCAAATAACAACTTTGATAATGTGTGAACTCATTCAACTTTTCTCTCCAAATATTTCAATATACTGAATGCTTGTTCCACTGGATTATTCATTCTTGGTAAACAAATTCAGAACAAATTCTATTCAGCATAGCAATTAATCTCAAACAAAAATTCTGTAGTTATAACCTCCTCCTCTCTCCCCCCCCTCCCCAAAATAAAACCATTTTGATTGACAAAATGAAAAAAAGGACTGTACTAGTAAAAATGGAAAAGTGGGTGAGGTAATATCTATATTGTCCTAACTTCTGCTGATGAGAGAGAGAAGCTTTTTAAAACACACCAAGCTCTTCTTCAGGCCTGAAAAAAGTACCTGAAAAAGAGCTGTGAGTGGCTTAAAAGTTTCTCTCTTCCACCAACACAGGTTGATCAAGTAAAGGATATTACCTAACCCACACTGCCTCCCAAGTATCCTGGGATTAGCGTAGCTATAACTATATTGCATACTTGTACAAGTGTGACATATTGTCAAATTATTATAACCCAGTAACTGAGTGATTGGCAGAAATAGTCTTCATCAAAACAGCAAGCCATGCTAGCAGAAAATAAAGAAACTGAAAGTCCAATGTAATAAGGTCGGAGACAATAACAATCTGTTCAACTCTGATTGTTAACAATCTGTTCAACTCAGATGGAAAAATATAGTGCTGTGACTAGCTCGCCTCAGAAGCACAGAAAAGTCCCCTTCGTCATTAAGTTATGCAGCCACAGAACAACTTGATCTCCCCATGGCTGTTTGTTTGCGTGGTCCAGGCTCAGTAAGTGATACTCCACAAAATGATGAACTTCTTTGGATATAGCATGCAGGCATAGACTTAGGCAATTGTGGGTATTCAACTTCAGTATTAAGAACATCATCTGCTGATTATCTTGGATTCTGATTCTGTAGAGATACCTGCCCTTCATTCTGCCTTCTATTTTGAGAAAGGGGGCTAGGTGTTTTATGAAATTTCCTGGGGAATTATGGGCACTACTCAGGTATTTTTGAAGTATGACTTTTTCTTTTGCAAGTCCTCTGAGTTTCTCAAACAAAACCAGAAGCCGTTCCTTCAGAAACCTCTAGTGAGAATTGTAGGAAAGGTATGGAAAAGGTAGTGCAACAGCAACAGTGCTAATGTGGACAAACGAAAAAACTGTATTTGTCTTGTATCCATAACTGCTTGGTTAGTGCAGACATCTCATACTACTGCTACTTAAATTAGCGCTATTCCAGCAGTTCAGTTATCTTGTCTAATCAGAGCCTCTGAGACTATGTCACTACTTACAAAACTTGGCTGTTGTGACTGGTATGTTTGCCCCACTCTGCTATCCTGAGGCTTAATTCGACTCTATGAGCTGAGGAAGTCACACCCCTTTCGCCCTGCTGGACATCCTCCCACTGGAGACTAAGTATAAAAAGGAGCAGCTCAGCCCATTCAAGGCTGACTTCTGAAAAGGTGGGATGCACAACGCAAGTGCCAGTTTGGGAACCGTTGAATCCGCAAATGGCAGAAGCTGGAGATGCTCCAGCTCACAGAGTGATGGAGCTGTTGGGAGCTGCGTAGGCAGAGGAGCCTATGAACTTTGAAACTTCACCAGAGGAGGGTAGGAAGTGTGTTGAAAACCAAAAATGTAGACACCATGTAGATTCAAGCAGGAGGGTTTATTACACACAGCGCTGGTGGAGTGCCACCTTGCCACTTGGGCTCAGCAAACACTGCCAAGTAAATAATCACAATAGGCTATAAATAGAGTTGAGAGAAACGGAGAGAGAAACAACAGGGCGGGGAGTTCCCGAGCCCCTAGATAGGTTCTAGCTGCAAAGTATTATAAACCAATAATCCAAAAGTCTAAAAGATTACATAGTAACTCCACCCACGACTCAGGTTAACACAATTGCTAAACACAAGTATATGTCCCCACCCCTCCCCCCAAGAAGTGCGAGGCATGGCTACATTCCGATCGGGATGCCTAGGTGTGGTCCATAGGTGTTTGTCTAGGGGTATAAAGCAAAAAACAAAACAGAGTGAGGTATGCAGCAAGCAATTGTTAATAATATGTCTTTGGTAGTTGGGCTCATTACAAGGGGGTGCCATGTCTAGTTCCTTCGTAACAATTTGTGGTTGGCCTTGAGAAGGCAACTGGGTGTGCTTTCCCATGCCAGGCACAGACTGGGCGGCCTTCTTCAGAGCTGTAACCTTGAGTGTGTATGTGAAATTCATGATAGTGCTACTCAATTGTGGCTTTCCGTTTGGTGTTGTGCTGCCTAGCTTATAAACAGACAGGGCTGCTTTCCTGTGTTTGCCCTGTTTTTCCAAAGCTTCCTGTTATCTGTTTTGGCTCACTGGGGCCCTATGTCTCTGCTTCAGCTGCACAGCAAGGCCTGAGCAAGGGCTTAGCCAGAGACCATAGTTTGGGGTTCTACCTATATATCAATGGGCTACTGGCTATCCTCACAGTGGGTTAAAAACCTGTTCCTGCAAAGTGGCTCAAGGGGACTAGGCATTGTACCAAGGGGTATCAGTGTGTTTTGGGTGGATTCCCTGCTGATGTCAGTGGGGAACCATATGAAGGCCAACAGTCTTGCTTGGCCCCTGGGCCAGGTGAGGGGGATCTGTATCTGCATTCCTTGAAGGGAGGGGACCTCAGATGCAAGATGTGGGGCTAGTCTTCCCAATACCAGCCCTTCAGTGCCACCTGAGCTCAGCGATAATTTAACAGGCCTGGGGCTTCATCTGCTGCTCCAGCCACAATAGCAGCAGCAGCAGTGGGGAATCCCAGACCCCTTTGAATTGCAGAGCAAGGTAGCCATTATAATGACTCTAGCTATTGAGACACACTGCCCTGAGAGAGGGCCAGAAGCCTGACTCTGGCCATTGGGCCAGGAAGCTCTGAGAATGGGACAGTTACACCAACTCCAGCTCCTAGGTCACATAGCCTTGATGAACAGGGCAGCCTTATTGACTCTGGCAGCTAGGCCACACAGCCCTCCTGAACCAGGAGGTAATATTGACTCTATCAATAGACTACATAGCCCTGCTGAAGTGGGCACTCAGACTGACTTTGACCATTGGGCTATGCAGTTCTGAAAGAGGGTGCAGCCCATGGGTGTCTGGTATCCTAGGCGGGGAAGGCACAGACTTCCCAAAATGCCAGTCATGGCCCCACCCACACTCTGCCCCTGGAATGCCTGCTGTAGGCATTCTGGAGGCGGAGTGTTGCTGCCACAGAGTGCCAGCCCTTCCCATGCTCTGGTGGTGGTGGGGTGCACTGTCCTGCCTCCTCTCCGACTTGTGATGAAGGCGGGGCCTCAGCCAAAGAGGTGTGGCGGGGGGCATACCTCCCTCAGCCTCACCTTCACTCACCACCCATGGTGCAGCCCTACTGACTTTACTACTAGGCCATGCAGTCTTGCTGAGCCAAGCAGTCACACTGACTCTGACCACTGGGCCATGCACCCCAACTGAATTGGGTAGCCATACTAGCTCAGGCCATTGGGTCCCACAATCCTGTGAAAAGGCAGTTATCACTCAGTTTTTGGCCATTAAGCTACATAACTGAGAGAGAGAGAGAGCATTCATATTGACTTTTACCACTAGGCCACGTTACCCCGTGGCAAGGTGTGCTCATAAAGACATGGTTATGGAGAAGTAATTATCCTTTACACTGCCCCAAGAGGGGTTTGGGCATGCTTGTTCCTCAGTGGTTATTCAGAAGTTCAGTTACAATTTTGAGGACTTTTTTGATTTCTTTTGATAATGATGTTTTGTTTTTAATGATCAGTCAGACACCTCTGCAATTTGAGATAGTTACTACTTGTTTTATAAATGCAAATAAATAAATTGATTCAAGAATCACAAGCTCATAAGAGAACCTGTGTTTCCTCACCTGTAAAATGGGGTTAATGATAATTAAAGAGAGAGGCACAGGGACATTGTGAGGATTAATTGGTTAATGACTATAAAGTGCTTTGAAGATATTAAATGTTCAATTAAAAATGAAAGGAAGGGAAAATATAGTGATGACCTGCTCTCTTAACAAGTTTATGAATACTTTATAGGCTGCAATCAGTGCTCATCTTTGTGCAGGCTGCCCATTTCAAATACCATCTGGGGCCTAATCCTATATTCCTTGAGTAATGAAAACTGTATGTCAATGGAATTCAGAATCAGTACTTTGGATTCTGTAAAATTGTACATACTTTTATGACAATTTGTATTTAAAGAATTCTTTTTAATGCTCCCAGTATTTCAAATTCTTCAGAGGAAACAATAATAAACTCATAGTTTTTTTTCAGTGTAGGGCCACTTGCTTCCCTCTGCTGAATGGTGCAGGTAGATAACAACAGGGCAAAATGGGGAACAAGGCATTGGAAAAAGGGCCCACTTTAAATGTGGTCTCTCCGGTACCCACTTGGACACCACAAGAGACTCCTGTATGATAGTGGCCCTGCAAGTGTGTGTGTGTGTGTGTGGGTAGGGGGAAGTTAGAGTTGGGTTTGGGGGAACTGGGGAGGAGGAGGGCTAAGGAATTCTATTTTCATATTTAGGCAGATTGTTAATAGGCAGAAATTCTCAAGAGAAATCTCTAAAGTTTTAGGGGTAGCCTGTAGCCTGAAATTTGAGGGGGTCTTATGATGGGGTTCAAAAAGCTCTTTTCCCTTCCTTCTATAACCCTTCAGAATGAAGAATGTATAATACTTAACTGTACAATTAAGAGGATACTTTGTATGACAGCCATCCTATTTTCTATTTCAAGCTAGAAAGATGAAATTGAGTATGGGGAAAGCAACAAAACCGTGACAATTTTATATACTGAGAGCAATCAGATTCTCCTGCTCACTCACAGGGAGCAGACTCAACAGCATCAGACACAATAAAGGAAATATTTTTAGTCTAAAATAAGTTTTCTAATATGTGAAGAAAGGAAATAAGGAGCTGGGGAAAATGTGATCATGCTAAAACTGATTAGAAAATCCAGAAACATTTCAATAGAGTCAATACCACAGAGGCAGAGCAACACACAGAAGACCTAAAGGATTGTAATAGGAAATCAAGCATAAATTGATTCAAGAGATTAATGTACACAGGGACAGACTGAATAATTTAGAAAATCGATATGAATAACCTGAGTAATTGAAGGTTACAGAAAAGTGGTGTATAGGTTAATGTTTTATACAGATCTATTTAGTGACCTTCTTAGAAGCAATAATAGTTGAATTTTAAAGAGTGGCCAGTAGAGAGATTTTGAAGTGTGTGAAAAGGAACAGAAGGGGAAATACAGGTCGGGGGGGAAGAGCGGGAATATGATACTGTTGTTGCACACTTTCTATGTTTATTATATTTTCCATCTTGCTAATTATGTAATGTTAGTGAAAATGAAATTGGAGCATATTAAGGCTGATGTGCATTTTTTTTGTTGGGTCACTCATCCTACTCACAAACACAGAGATCTGGATAAGTGAGTCAAGTCCCCTGCTATCACAGGGAATCCTGTCATATACTACTCGTTGTAAGCAATCTTAACAACCGTTAGATTTACTTTCCTTCACTACACTTTTGGGAATGCAGTATCAAAATTTCACTCCTCTGATATTGAGAAACCTTCTTCTAATTTCTAGCCTAAATTTATTCATGGCCTGTTTATACCTATTTGTTCTTATGCCAGCATAATTTAGTTTCTCTCCTTTCCTGGAATTTACTCCCCTGGTGTATTTTTAGACACCATCACATACTTCTTAGCCTTCATTTTACTAGGCTAAATAACCAAGATTTTCTTGTAAGATAGGCTCCCCATTTCACTTATCTTAGTACCCAGTCTTTGCACATGTTCCATCTTTAATAAATTTTCCTTGAGCATGGGTGATGTATTCATTTAGATGAAATATATGAGCTAATGGTATTACCATAACCCAGTCACTGCACAGTATTGAACAATCTTCAGCAAAGTCCAGGCTTTGGTGTACAGAGACCTCAGTCTGCCTCACACCATGGCAAACACACCATCCAAAATAATGTTAACCTTTTATTATAGATATAGAACAGAAGGAAAAACATTACTGTTGAAATGTACAGTATTAAGTAAGCTTTCCTTTAAATTAGATCCCTTGTTCTCTTTCCTTTTAGCTAGAGAGTGTTTTTAGGGGGAATCCCCCCTTGTTAGACAGTTTAGATGGAGCTGCTGTTGTTGCTATTGATAAAATCTAATCCCTTTTCACCCTGGGCAGGGTTTGGGACTCATCTGGAGCTGACACAGCTAGTGATGCAATTTCAGTCTCCTTCTCTTTGGCCCTCAATGTCTCTGTAATGTGGTCTACCCGCTTGTGAGCGCCCCTCTGTGGCAAAGGGGTGCTGCGTAATTGTCTGGACGTCTGGTACTTTCCTTGCCCTCCCCTGCTGTGCTGCTGCCTCTATTGTCTGGTCATCTTTCAAGGTTCTGAGGCTAGGATCTGACTAGCCCTGTCCATGGTGCTATCAGTTCTTGTGTTAAGCTTGTGGCCAGTCTTTGGACCTGGGCCTTACTCAGGTCTAAGTTCAGCTCGCACTCAGAGCTGTTTGTAATGCTGCTGGTCTCCCAGTCAATATATAGACCTGCCTGGATCAAGGTCCTGCCAGGCTCTAGCCCAGCAGCTTCTTTTATACTGGTCTGCTGGGCCCTTATTGGCTACTGCAGAGACAAACACACTCTCCTGCCTGGAGGACCTCTCTTCTGCTCCTCTTGCTGGGATGGGGCATGGCAAGGCCTTTGGCCTCCTGTAGGGGGCATTGGGACTTTGTCTATCTACCCCATCACAGTCTCTCAGTTGTCTCCCAGTTGTTCCTGTATGATATTCTAGTTTTCCTCTGTATTGATGATGTCTCCCCACTCTGGATCGTTAGTGAACTTCATTAGCATGCTTCTACTTTTTGTGCTAAGATCACTGATGAAAATATTGACTAATATTAGTCCCCAGACCAATCTTTGAGAACCTCCACAAGTAAACTCCCTTCAGCCCAATAGTTTATCTTTCAGCAAAACCCAGCAGGGTGGACAGCCTCGCCAGGGCCCTGGGCAAGGTGTGGGGCCTTAGGTGAAAGGGGTGGGGTTGGAACTAGGCAGCCCTCAGCACTTCCTGCAGAGCACCCCTCCCCCAGCCCTGATTGCTTCCTGGCGCTTGTGGCATGGCACACCAGCAGCAATGTAAAGGGCCGGGGCTTTGGCTGCTGACGCTGCCACAGTACTAACAAGCATTCCCTCCCTCCATCCCAGTCCATGGGTGACAGCCTCCCCCTGTTTCTGGGCAAAACAACTGTGCTTGCCGACTCTCTGCCAGTGCTAGGAGGCCCGACTGCTGCTCAACCTGAAACTAGGCCTGAGACCCCTGAACTCTTTGCTGCCTTCTGTGCCCTGACCTGAGCTAGGACCTGAGCATACTGACTGTTGCTCAGTGTGAGCATAGGCACAAGCACCTGAACTGCTTGCTGCCCTCTCCTGAACATGGGCCTGGGCATACTGGCTGTTTGCTTGGCCTGTGCATAGATCCAAGCACCTGAACTGTTAGCTGTCCTGACCTGAACCAGTGCCTGGATTGTTTGTTCAGCAGAGCACAGGCCTGGATCTTTAAACTTTTTGTTGCCGTGCAGTGAAGCAGGGCCTTGGCCAAACTGTTTACCTGTTCTGCCTGCGTGTAGTGAGGCAGGTTGGCCTCACTCTGACCCTAGAAGGGATTGCGAGAAATTCTGACCAATCCAGTACACAGCCCTTCACATATGTAAAGATTTATCAGGTCTTTTCCCCTCTGTCTTTTCTCAAGACTGCACATTTTTTAACCTTTGTCTTAGGTCAGATTCCCTAAACTTTTTAGCATTTTTGTTGCTCTTCTCTAAACTCTCTTCACTATGTTCACATTTTTCTTAATGTTCGGCACCTAAAACTGGATGTAGTGCCCAACTGAGACTTCGTCAGTGCCACGTAGAGTGGGACAATTACCTTTTGTACTTTACATGCAACACTCCTATTAACACACCCCAGAATTATATTAGCTCTTTTTTGCTGGCTCATATTCAATTTGTGATCCACTATGACTCCAGACCCTTTTCACCAGTACTAGCACCTAGCCAGATATTCCCCACTTTGTAATTGTGCATTTAATTTTTCCTTCTAAAGGTTGTGCTTTGAACTTTTATCAAATTTCGTTAAATTCAGACCAGTTTTTTAATTTGCCAAGGTTGTCATAAAATCTAATGCTGTCCCCCAGGTTCATGTAACCCCACACAGCCTGTTACCACCCACAAATTTTATAACCATACTCTGCACCCTGTTGTCCACAAGTCATTAATGAAACTATCAACCAGTACCAGACCCAGACCCAGAATAGAGCCCGATGGTCTAGATAATGTCCTCCCACTTTGACAGTGACCCTTTTGATAAGTACTTTGAGTACAGGGTTTCAAACAGGTGTGCATCCACTTTAGAATTTCATCAAAGCAACATTTCTCTGGTTTGCTTCTGAGAATGCTGAATGGGGCTGCATCAAATCTTTATTCAAATTAAGCTGTATCATGTCTGCTCCTTTCCCCCACTGAATAGGTCATCAACATTGTTGAAAAAGGAGATTAGGTTGGTTTGGTTATTTGTTCTTGATAAATTTATATGGGCTATTATATTTCACCCTATTATCCTCAAAGTGCTTAAAAAATGATTGTTTAATCCTTTATTTTAGCATTTTTTCACGTACAGAAGAAAGATATCAGGTTGATCTGGCATGATCTGCATTTAGTAAACTCATGTTGTCTTTTGTGCCATGTTTCATTTACCTTCATGTCTTTATATATTCTTTCCTTCACAATTTGTTCTAAAGCCCCTGGCATGTTGTTGAGGTTAAACTAACAAGTTTGTGGATTCCAGGATCACTTTTTTCTTTTTCTTAAATATAGGTGTCATCTTCGCTACTCTCTAGTCATACGGTACCACTCCTGATTTGATAGGTTTGTTAAAAATGCTTGCTATCACACTTGCAAATTTCATTCTCCTAGGTTAAGTACTTTACTATTTTGTGTAAAATTTTTGGTCAATGATAAACACAAACTAGTATCCTGGAAAGTAAGAGATTTGATCATCATTTTTTAAAATGTAACATACTTCAGTCATTTGAAATAAGGTGTTAATATAATTGTTTTAGAAAAGATACATTTAACAACAAAGGTCTGATCTGGTAGATTAATTCACTTACTTGTTATTTCTGAGAGTATAATTATTAACATATATAAGCATTTTGCAGGATTAGGCTCTATCTGAATACAAGAATGGAAAAGGAATATGGATTTAGCACATTTTGAAATATTCTACTTTTACCTAAGCCACTAGATGAATAGCAATATTAATTGGAAAAACATTTCCTTCAACATTATTAAATATTATAGAATGCATACGGAAGACTGTTATAAAGTCAACCTGTGGGTCCAAACTAGATTAGCAATGTTTCTGCATTGAATTGTGATTGCTTTGAGTTTCTAATATTTTGGGAATCCACTTTGACAGTCTGAGCAGGACATATTATTTGTGTTGGAAATCCATCGTTGGGAAAATCAATAGAAAAACTAAAGCAATCCCTTTCAAAAGCTTCTTTTTTGGTTGAAGTGCATTTATACTACATAGCGAAGGTTGACTATTAAAGAAATACATTATGGTTACATCTACACTTCGAGTTTTCTCGGCAAAAAATATGCTGCTAATGAGGGACTCATTTGCATGTATCATGCTCTTATTTGCATATTTTCTGCCAATCCATTTTTGTGCTGGGGTTTTTGTGCAAAAATAAGCAGTGTGGATGTTTTCTTTTAGCGCAAAACCCCCCTTTTCCACAAGATCCTTAGGATCCTGCGGAAAAGGGTTTTTTTGCAAAAATGGATCGACAGAAAATATGCAAATGAGAGGGCGACTCATGCAAGTGAATCCCTCATTAGCATATTTTTGCTGAGAAAACTCGTAGTGAAGACGTAGCTTATTATTATATTTGTGTCTACAGAACATAATATTACCTCTATGTACTTTTGTATGGCACCCATCACTGTGGCATCTGAGCACACTTTGTGATGTAAATTGTGTCATTAACACATGCTATTTTTTAGTCAAGTGATGTGCTATTTTAGAATTTACTGCATTCTACTTCAACATACTCTTTAAGGGCCAAATCATTTATTCTGCCTCCATGGACAAAGAGGACAAAATATGCTAGTACAGACTGACAGGAGTAGAGTCAAATCTGGAGCAACATTCTTTCTCTTTCTGACCCTGTGCAAGCCAATCTGTGGTGACTTTGAAGACTGGGTTCTGCATTTTAGGAAAGGCCAGATCCAGTGTGTTAGTGGCTTTTGGTGGGAGTTCCATCAACCGCGTGGGAGCCATCCAAACACAGATTTCTGAAACCAGGGCAATGTCTTCTTGATGCCTGTAACTGTTCCTTAGTTTTCTCGTATGTCACCCAGGCTTCCCTAGTTGGTATGGTTTTTGAATAGACTAGGATAGTTTAATGTTGAGATAGTACTATGCCAAAGAGATGGAGATGGGCAGATGTAGTTCCTGTCTTTAATTACAATTTACAAATGTGTAGGCTTGACTTCATTTGTAGTTAAAATACCAACAATATCCATGTATAAAATTCCATTGTGTGAAAAGATTGAGTCCTGCACACAGATGAACTAATGTAAATTCTAATGTCTATGTGGAACCCCATTGACATCATTGAGGTTCTGTGCAAATATAATGCCTCCTGTGACATCTGCTCATGTAGCATGAGGCACTGATTTATTAATGAATACAGTGTAAATTCCTGAAGGAAAAGGAAAGATGCCTGATTTTTGAAATCTTCTAACTTGCTGACTCAGGTGAAAAAGAATATCTATAATTCCTTAACATACTTGATACTGTGCTACAGAACAGATTAATTTTTAGCAAAATCAGAAGATACCATAGAAAAGTAGAACAAATGAAATGAATGAAAAACAGACTAAGAAACAGGCAATAATTGATATCAATAAAAGGGAGTTGCAGTCTGGAAGAAGTAACAAGTTTGAATCACTTGACAATTCATGGAATATTCATAAAATCATAGGACTGGAAGGGACTATGAGAGGTCATTTCATTCAGCCTCCAGCATTCCTGGCAGGTCTAAGTATTAATTAGTAGTAATAATAATGATACCTAGCTCTTATATAGTGTTTTTCATCCTTAGATCTTGAAATGCTTTATAAAGGAGGTCAGTGTCATTATCTCCATTGTACAGATGGAGAAACAGCCACATAGCGGTGACATGACTTGCTCAGGGTCATTCTTCAGGCCAGTGACAGAGGTAGGAATGAAATTTAGCTTCCCTAAATTCCAGTTCTGTATTCTGCATGCTAAGATATATGGCCGGTAAAGGTGATCTCAAAGGGGGGAAATTATCTATTCTTGGTTCTCTGGTCCTCCAGCTGGACAGAATAGTACAGTTAGAGCCCTCGGTCACATCTGGACAGCAAACGTTTACCTGCAATCAGGACAAAGCTATTAATTAATCCTTAAACCTTAACAACAAATGGTCTGGTAGCACTTTATAGACTAACAAAACATGTAGATGGTATTGTGAGCTTTCGTGGGCACAGCCCACTTCTTCAGATAACCGGAGTTTTGAGTTTAGGATGTGCAGACCCAAAATAAATAAACCTTAGTCCTTCAGTCAGGGTAGGGAAGAAAACAATGAGTAGGCTCTTGCCTGCAATCACTGTTGAGCACAAATAAAGTCTAGAGGTTCAAGTAACGAATACCAACGGTGTCTATGGAGCTCATAGAGGGTTGAGCTCCAAGCACAGTCTATGGGACTCAGGTAAGGGGCTTCCTGAGGAGCACGGGTCTCCTGATGTAAGGAAAGGAAGCATTGCCACCCCCGTAGTTGGGGGATGTGGGCCTGCCCAGCTCAACTGGATCCCAGTCCAGGGCCACTGAGTCTGCCTGCAAAATGCTGACCTTGTGTCGGACCAGCTTCCAACCAGACTGTAGCCTGGTTTCCCTGGGCTGCTTCTTACTCTCCTCCTCAGATTTACTTGCGTCCATTGTCTCAGGGAGTTCTGGCCAGTCCACAGGCAACAGCTCCTCAGTGTCTTAGTTGTCTGATAGCTTTGGGAGATCCATCCAGTCCTGAGTAGGCAGCACTGGCAACTCCTCAGCATTTTGGTCAGCCAGCAGTCCTGGGAGATCTGTCCAGTCATCTGGAGAAAGCCTGGCAGCTCCTCTGTAGGTTCCAGCAGCAGGCGGGACATGTCTACTCCTTTGTTGGCTCCAGCCCAGGTGAGTTGCATGGCCTGTCTTCTGTATTTCCTCTTTCTATCCTACCTTTCCATTTCTGGCAGTGAGGACATGGTTCTCCTTGTTGGGCCTACCACAAGGAATGTTGTGATCTCTCCCTGTCACAGTCTAAGGGAGGTCACGCCTCCTCGCTATAAGCTTCAGGTAGTAGTAGTAGTTTTGTGATTTCATGTGACAAACACAACCAGGTTTGAAATCTCATTCACTGCTGTGGAAACTCACGTGGTCTCTGAGGGTATGTCTGCACAGCAGAGCTAAAGTCGAATTAAGCTACTCAACATTCACTACGTCAATTGCAGAGTTAGTATGTGGCAGAGAGCAGAGCACGTCTGCCTCCTTCCCTGGCACTTCCCCGACTTAGCTAGGAGCCCCATCTTTTCTACTTCCTGCTCCACCTCTCCACTTTCAGGTGGTGCTATCTTGGCCTGAAATTGCCCATTCAGCCAGAGGTAGGGAGCTCTTCAGCCTCTGGCTTATAGGGAAGCCACACCAGCTTTCTACAATGCTCCTGTGGGGAGGATGTAATTTCAACAGTAGCTAACTTTGCTGATAATACTAAATTCAGATGGAACAGTAGATAAGGAAGAGAACCAATCATTTGAAAATGATTTGAATAGATTAGGCGTAGAGACTGAAAGTAGCTCATACGTTTCAGAATGTAAGATAATGAGACAAGGCACTAAAAATAATCATATGTGCTATGGGCTAAAATGCACAATTCAAAACTCAGCTCACAAAAACAATTCAGTGATGATTGAGGATAATTAAGGCTGTACTTGTGCCATCTTGATATGCATCTTTCGAGTTCTCAAGTTCTTGTAAATAAACAGAGGAATAATGGGGCTCAAAATCAACAGACATTTCTACAGATACGTGTAAGGAGCAATAACTAGATACGTGCAGAAAACATAAGGTGTACAGTGATTTCTAGATACCCACTTCCTTTTGTTTCTAATTGGGAAGAGCTTTCACTTGTTGCAGCAGTCTCCAGATTCCTTTGAAACTGCACAGTCTGTTCCAACAACACTGAGGGTTATTCTGCTGTCAAATATAACCAGGGGCGAAAGGAACTTAACGTTTCATACAGGTACTATCATATTGCAATGACCTCATGGGAAAGAAAGGTCAGGACAGGAGGTTGTAAGGGTGTGTGTGCTAAGAACAGGCGTTTGGGGGTGGGGAGGGGGTTCTCAGGGCAGGGAGTTGGTGGGGAGAGATTGGGGCTGGGAACGCAAACACCACTCTGCCTGGCCATAGGGTTCCTGGTTTTGGCTGGGGTGGCGGAGACTTCACTGCCCAGCAATCCGAGTGCAGGGACTGAAGCCTGGGAGCCCTGTGTCTACACCACCCAGGGTGTGGGTACTCGCAGTATTCTGCAGCTGCAGCTAGCCAGTCTCTTACCAGTGTACTGCACTGGGGCATGCCAGCTTACTTTCACCTTTGGTAAAAGCTTGATCATTTACAGATTCTTACAGAAGACTGATCTCTCAGGTATGTTCTTTGTAAAGGTTAGCTCCTGATTCTACACACTGTTTAACTAATCCACTTTAAATTCACACCTTCAGTTAATCCAGATTCATTTTCCTGAGTAGTCCTGTGTAGACAAGCCCTCAGCTTCTGCAACAGATTCTATTTTTTTGCATATGAGGAAATCTGTGAGATTTAAGAGAAATGTGGCACGATTTGTCAGATTGTACATCACCTTTACATGTTCTACTAAAGCTTAAGTCTTTATACCATAAAGATCTGAAATGTGATTTCTCATCTCCTGGGACCAAAATGGCTACCACAATACTTCTCTCAATAATATAAGTAAAATTAGGAAACGCCCCAAGTAAATTGACCAGGCCTAATTCAGCTTTTGGGTGCATCTTTACTTGGAGAGAAGGGGGGTATCACACTTCAGCTGAAAGTGTAGATCCCCACTAAAGTCAATGGTGCTACATGCCATCACAGGGGTCTACTTCCACTGAGTAATTTGCAGAAACAATTTGACCATGCTGAATTTATGAGGAAGGCCTTAAAACTTCCTGAAAGGATTATTATGATTAATTGGCTCATCTACCATTGTATTAAAGGTTACAATGTCACTTTTATGGGAGAAGCAATCTAAAGAATATGCTAACAAAACAATTTCTCAAAATATGGGACACTTTTTGGACTTTAAACCTAACAAAGAAATTAAATGTCTCAAACAAAATTTGTGATGGTGTACAAACAATCTTCTTTATTAACAACAGTTTCTAATACAATGGCAGGTTCTAGGACCCTGCATGAAAAGCCAGAGATCTTTTGTGGCTTTCTATGATGTCAGAAATGGACTTGTTTGTTACTACCTTAAGCTATTTTTTTCCCTTTAAAGAATGGAATGGGGAGAAATAACCTCTCACACTATCTATGTAGGATAGCCAAGTGGTTTTTTTAAATAGTTGGGTATTTTAAGACATCAGACTAATTACATTAATTAAAGAGGGACATCTGAAGGGAGTCTTGTTGAATCATCTTTTGTTAGAAAGATAATTAGCATGATAAAAGATTTGAGGAACAGGGTCCAGTGGGATGTTCTTCATAACTCCTCGAGGTATGCAGACGAAATGGAGTGATCAAAATTTAAACCTTAACAATATAGTCAAAGAACACTATACCATATCAAACTGCTAATCAAAGATTTTGTATACACACTGAAGAATCATAGAATGCTAGGGGTGAAAGGGACCTCAGGAGGTCATTGAGGCCAGCCCCCTGCCCAAAGCAGCACCAATCCCAATTAAATCATCCCAGCCAGGGCTTTGTAAAGCCGGGACTTAAAAATCTCTAGGGATGGAAATTCCACCACCTCCCCAGATTACCCATTCCAGTACTTCAACCCCTTCCTAGTAAATAGTTTTTACTGATATCCAACCTAGACCTCCCCACTGTAACTTGAGACCATTGCTCCTTGTTCTGCCATCTGTCACCACTGAGAACAGCCTCTCTCTATCCTCTTTGGAACCTCCCTTCAGAAAGGGGTAAGCAGTGAGGTGGCAAAGTTTGAGGATGATACTAAACTGTTCAAGATAGTCAAGACCAATGCAGACTGTGAAGAACTTCAAAAAGATCTCACTAAATTGAGTGATTGGGCAACAAAATGGCAAATGAAATTTAATGTGGATAAGTGTAAAGTAATGCACGTTGGAAAAAATAACCCCAACAATACATACAATATGATGGGGGCTAATTTAGGTACAACTAATCAGGAAAGAGATCTTGGCAATATCATGGATAGTTCTCTGAAAATGTCCAGGCAGTGTTCAGTGGCAGCCGAAAAAACAAATAGAATGCTAGGAATTATTAAAAAAGGTATAGAAAATAAGATGAAGAATACCTTACTGCCCCTATATAAAACTATAGTACGCCCACATCTTGAATATTGTGTACAGATGTGGTCTCCTCACCTCAAAAAAGATATTTTCGCATTAGAAAAGGCTCAGAAAAGAGCAACTAAAATGATTAGGGGTTTGGAACGGGTCCCATATGAGGAGAGGCTGAGGAGAATGGGACTTTTCAGTTTAGAAAAGAGGAGACTCAGGGAGGATATGATAGAGGTATATAAAATCATGAGCGAATAAAGAAAAGTTATTTACTTATTCCCATAATATAAGAATGAGAGGACACCAAATGAAATTAATGGGTAGCAGGTTTAAAACTAATAAAAGAAAGTTCTTCTTCACACAGTGCACAGTCAATCTGTGGAACTCCTTGCCAGAGGAGGCTGTGAAGGCTGGGACTAAACAGAGTCTTAAAAAGAGCTAGATAAATTCATGGAGGTTAGGTCCATAAAAGGCTATTAGCCAGGGAGTAAGGAATGGTGCCCCTGGCATCTGTGTGTCAAAGGCTGGAGAAGGATGGCAGGAGACAAACTGCTTGATTATTGTCTTCAGTCCTCCCTCTCTGGGGCACCTGGCACTGGCCACTGTTGGCAGACAGGATACTGGGCTAGATGGACCTTTGGTCTGACCCAGTATGGCCATTCTTATGTTCTTATGTTCTTAAGTTGAAGGCTGCTATCAAATCCTCCCTCACTCTTCTCTTCTGCAGACTTAATAAGCCCAAATCCCTCAGCCTTTCCTCATAGGTCATGTTTTCCAGCCCCCTAATCATTTTGGTTGCCCTCTCCAATGCATCCACATCCTTTCTGTGGTGGGGGGCCCCAGAACTGGATGCAGTACTCTAGATGTGGCCTCACCAATGCCGAATAAAGGGGAATAATCACTTCTCTAGATCTGTTGAAAATGCTCTTCCTAATACCCCCTAATATGTCATTAGCCTTCTTGACTACAAGGGCACACTGTTGATGTATTTGCAGTTTCTCATCCACTATAAAAATCAAAATTGATAGACATTATATAATTTCTGAGCTTGGCTGTTCATGTTCAATACCAATTTTCCACAGAATAAATTAATAAAAAGCAAGAGTGATAAGAAAAAAATCCCAAACAAACAGGAAAAGAATAGGTCTCATTTTCATCTTGCTTAGGTCCTGTCCTCTTAAAAAAATTCTACCCATTTTAAGTAAAGGTATTATTTTAAACCAATGTAGTTAAAACCCCTGGGTCGATACTCTAATTTCTATTTAAACTGTGTTTATTTCAGATTAGTTTAACTAATTCTTAATACATGCCTATAATTCCACTACTCTGGGACAAATCAGGAGTAACTCCCCTAAAGAAATCAATGGATTACCAGTGTGTCCCAATTTTATTTGGCCACGGAACCCTTTTGAACTCGAAAGAATTTTGTGGAACCCCTGACTGACTGTGCTGAGTAGTGACATCATCTTCCCCACTCTCTGGCTAAGCTGGCATTGCGCAGGGACACTTATCATGGCAAACACAATTTAAAATTTTTTTCAATAAAATTCATACATGAATGAAAATTCCATTCTATTACAATAATTCAGGTTGTAATGGAATTTTCTCGCGGAGCCCTTATTTTCACTTCGCAGAACCCTGGGTTTTCTCATAGGTCATGTGTTCCAACCCCTAATCATTTTGTTTGACCTCCACTGGACCCTCTTCAACCCTTTCCAATTTGGGAAATGCTGTATTACTCTACTGTAAAACTGCCGTAAGAGATAGGAGATTTGGTGTATATCAGTTGGCAGCCTAATCAATGTGAGACTGTAATGACAAAGTAAAAGTGATTAATGACACTTATGACACTGTCACAGGACTTAACCACATAAGCCACAACATCAGGGGCTCATAAAACTGCACATCCTCTAATGTGATCTATGCAGTCAAGTGCCAGCAATGCCCCTCTGCCATGTACATTGGTCAAAGTGGACAGTCTCTGTCATGATTATGAGGGTTACCCAGCAGCCTGGGGATTAAGGGGTTAACTACACCTAGCCAGGTGGAGTGACCAGTAGGAATGTACGTGGGACTTTGTACCAAGGGGTCCGTGCCCGTCGGGTTTCCGGGCCCTCGGGCCACGTCCCGTGTGGGCTCGAGACCCACAGTACCAAGTCTTCCCGCTTTCACGGCGGGGGATTCGGGTTGTCAGTCGCGCACTTTGTCTCAGTGCGGCCGGTCCTCTGACCATGCACTCCCTCCACTACTGAGGGGGAGGGAAAGGGGGGCCCGGGCCCACCCTCACTCACGGGCCCCAGCACAGGGCCCTAAGGACATGGAACTAGCTGGCTCCGGTCCGGATGATGGGGCTCCTGCCGCAACTCGTCAGCCCGCCAGCTCGAACGAGCTCTGCCCTGGGCTGCTTCCTTTCCCTCCTCAGGTGTCCCTCCTCCTCCCCTCCTCGGGGCGGTCACCTTGGGTTCGTCCGTCAGGCTGGCGGTCGGATATCCGCATGCCCACCCCTTCGCGCAGGGGCTGGTCCTGCAGCCTGGATGGCCACCGGGTCTGGACTCCGGAGGGGGGGATTTATCCACCGATCGCCCCTCCTCTGCACGCTGTCCTCCCCTCCTGCACGCCACCGTTCACTCTCCCCCCTCTTGGGCGGAAGGGGTCCCCTTTTTAAAGTTCCCGCCGGGTTTCCCCTTTCCCCCACACGTCATCGAGCGGGCGTTACCACCGCCGCCCGTCCTGCCCCCTGATTGGCTGGCCGCCCCGTCAATCTGGGCGGGGGAACGCCGCCCGCGCTACCCCCACGCCATCTGCCACCTCGCGGCCGCTTGCCGGAGGAGCGGCCCGCTTCCCCTGTCCTGGCGCGGCGTGCGTGCACGCCGCACACCCCTGGCAGGGCCCCCCCTTTGCAGCTAGAAAGGCCTGCTCGGCGGCGTCCCCGGGGACGGGTGGGGGTCGCCTCGTCACAGACTTTCAAACTGGGACAAAGGAATTTGGGTTTTTCTTTTCTCCCTTTTGTCTCTCTGGGTGAGTTCTCTGCAGCTACAGAGAGGGACAAGCATGTCTCTCTCTCTCTCTCTCTCTCTCTCTCTCCAAGACACCATTCCTCATTTTCTGTAGGTAGGGTAAAGTTTAGCTAGTTTCGTTAGGCGTTATTGTTTTAAGGGTTGGGTATGGGATCTGAAATCTGGCACTGCTTAAAAGATGTTTTGGCTTTTCTTTGTAACTAAGTTCTAGGCCCATGGAGTTTCTCCATGAGTATATTTTGTTACCTTCCCATCTAGTCATTACGCCTGCAACAGGAATATTGTTATAATAATAAAAGTTCTTTCTTTTCTTTTTATTAACCTGGCATTAGTTAATTGTGTGCCCTGATTTTTATTTTAGGAATGAGATTTCCCAAATGATCTTTCCCCTGGTTTCTTTATCAACATTTGGGTGGTGGCAGCGGAAGTTTTATTCCCAATATCTAGGTTTTTAAGATTTTGGGGTAAGTTTTATACCAAAGCCTGGTAGATAAGGCTTTTGGGTACACTTGCTGGCCCCCACTTCTGCATTTATCATGCCAGAGTGGGGAAGGAGCCATGACAGTCTCTATGACAAAGGAGACATGGTAACACACATAAACCTATAGGGGGACATTTTATCCTGCATGGGCACTCAACCATGAATCTAAAAGTAGCCATTCTTTTACAAAGGACTTTCACCAGCCAATTAGAGAGAGAAAGAGAGAGAGCAGAATTGATATTCATCTGCAAATTTTACACTGTTTCCTTGGGCTTGAACCAAGGCATGAGCTGGATGTTGCATTATAAAGCCAATCTTCCTTGCCTTTAACATGGCATTTTTACATAAGCTCATTTAATTAGCCTCATTTTTTACTTCCAGCTCACTTAATTAGTCTCATTAGCACCAGTCCTACAACTGACAGGTACTTTTCTCCTGATATAAAATACCTGGTTTCTGTTATTTCTACTCCTGCTCATCATCTGATGAAGTGGGTTTTGCTCATGAAAGCTCATGATACTATATACTTTTGTTAGTCTCTAAGCCAGTGGTTCTCAAACTTTTTGGCCTGCAGCCCACCTGGCTCAATGCCAACCTTTCTGCAGACCACTAGTTGCTAATGGAAACTCACCATTAATTATATAATTATGCCTGAGCCATTTTGCTAGTGCTGCAGCTAGAGAGAATGGTTTAATTTAAATTATTAAACAGATTGAAGTCCTAGCTCCTGGAGTCAGGTATTTGTAATGACATTCACCTTCTTTTCCCATGAGCTTTGGGTGGGCTTGGGACACAGGGGTGTCTGTTGCGGGGGTTGGATGCATTGTGAGCAAAGTTTTGGAGCTGGCTTTGGACAGGGCTTGTCCTCAGGCCTGACTGATGCTGTAGGAGTTCAACGCTGGGCAGCCTGCCTGGCATGTAGGGGCCTGTGGGTGCTGCCATTCAAACAGCCAAGGGCTGGGGGAAGCCTGGGGTCCCATCCTGCTACCTCTGCCCTGGCTCCAGAGGGGTGTGGCTGCGGTTTCCTGGACCAGGGACTTTGGCTTTGAGCCCAACACTACCCTCCCCAGCCCTGCTCCCAGTTTCAGAGGAGGGAGGGTGTTCTGGCCAATGTACACGGAGCTCTCGGTGTGTCTCTGGGTCTCCCAGGCCTGCAGGCTTCAGGCTGCCCTGCATTGTGTATGAAGGGGGGAGGAAGGAACACTGGGCCATGCATGGGGCAGGGAAATGCAGAGGCACTTGTTGCTGCCATGCAATGCTCACCCTGGGTGAGGGATCCCCTGTAGCTGCAGACCCTGCCTGTGCCTTCCAATGCTGTCCACCAGTGCTGAGCGGAGACCGGCACAGCTACCCTTGGCCGGCCCAGCAACTTGCCAGGTGCTACAAAGTATGGTACTGTGATGAGGCAGAGAAGGAGTGACGCAAGGGCTAGTAGATTGTGGATTCTCTGAATGGGCAGAGTTAGTCTGTCCTCACAGGGCTAGCGTAGGGCTTCCTGAGGGCTTCCCAAGCAGCTGGCGTGTGGGAAGGGCAGAGAGCAGAACTTGGGGCTGCAGGTGTTGCTAAGGCAGCCGGTCCCAGGGGCAGCAAACAGGGCAGTCAATTCCCGGCTCTCTGGCTCCTCTGACACATGGCAGTCATGGCTTAGACTTGTCCCTCCTGGTACAGGGGCACGCAGAGGCCCAGCTAATGCCATGAACCAGGGGCTGAGCAAATGTTACCAGTTAGGTTCAGTGCCTGGGGCCCCTGAGAACCTCAGGGTTGAATGCCCCCTCCCTAAGATGGGGAGCCTGGCTGGGTGAATAGTGACACTAAAAGCTGTGCTGGATGGTGAAACATGTTCAGTCCGGAAGATTAAGGGCGGCCACCAGCTGAGCTGCTGTCTCCGTGGGTTCTCTTAGCAGAGCCTAGAACTGGGATCCAGGCTCTGCAGAGAATAAAGCAGCTGCTGCTACCTGCCAGCAGCCAGGGACAACCAGTGAGCAGGGCAGCATCACAGGCTGCATTGTCGCAGGGCACCCCAGACTGCCCCTTCCCTGCTCCTCCTTCCTTTCAGCAGTTACGCCAGGCCAATTAGCAACAACAGGGCCTAAGTTCCAAGTGCACCACTGATGGACTTGACAAGCTGCAGCTGGCCCCATCTGGGTTCGGCGAGCCTTGCACAACAGCTGACTTGTTATCTTTCTAGCCTGATGTGGCCGCGCGGGGTTCATGAAGCAGGTCATCCCCAGTGCACCTGGGTGAGCTGGGGCACGAGGTGCCTTGCACAGGTCGGCTGCATGTTTGAGCTGCTGCTCAAACCTCCTGGTCACCGGGCTTCGCACTGGCCACTGACACAGCTCCCTTCCAGCTGCGCAGCCCATGTTGATAAACCTGGAGTGGTTCAGAAGGCGCACGGGGAGGTAAAGAAAGCCCCAACCTTCCCTGCCAAACTGACTTTTGGAAACGGGTAAAGGAAGTGGCTCTGCACTTGCTCTGACTCCCTCTGTGAGCCAGGTCTGGAGGGGAAGATTGGAGGGTTCTTCACCACCCTCCCCTGTGTGCCCTCTGAGTGGGAAACCGGAGCTAGGGCGATCGCGAATCTTGAGCAGCAGTGCATCTCCCTGCAGTGTGGGGAAGGAGGTGGGAGGAGCTGAGCTTGAGCCGCAGACAGCCTGGGAGGTGGCCACAGGCCACTAGTGTTCCACACTTTGAGAACCACTGCTTTAAGGGTATGTCTACACTACAGGGGAAAATCGACAGCGGCTGCTTCAATCTTCCCCTGTAGTGTAGACATACCCTTACAGGAAGATTGAAGCTGCTGCTGTTGATCTTCCAGGGTTTGAATTAGTGGTCTAGTTAAGACAGCTAATTTGAAGTGAGAGGGGCACTCTAGTCGATACCAGTAACCCTGCTGTCATGAGGAGGAAGGGAAGTCAAAGGAAGAGTGTTCTTCCTTTGACTTCCTGCCATGTAGACAGCGCCAAAAGCCAAGTTAAGCTACACAATTAATGTAGCTGAAGTTGCCTACCTTAATTTGACTTTGTTCTGTAGTGTAGACATACCCCATGGTGCCACAGGACTACTTGTTATTTTTAAGTGATTAGTATTTGAAATGTACTTTGAGACAATCATGTGAAAAGTGCCATAAAAGTGCTTAGTACTATTTTTAGAGCTGGTAGCAAATTTTTGAAAGGAACAATCCACAGTAAAGTGTCAATTTTAATGAGATTTTGTTTAGAAAGGAAAAAAAATTAAAATACATTTTGATAAGGTTGAAACATCCAGTTTCAACTTCATTGGAACGAAATGTTTCCCTTTTTAATTGTATTGCTATATTGTTATATTATTGCATACAATAATATAATATAGCCATATAAATAATTTAAAAAGTGAAAATCAAAGCAAAACATTTTGATTGACTTGAAAATAAATATTTTTGGAATTTTCATTTCATGGCATATTTAAACTTTTCATTCTGATTCAAGGCAAGTTTTTGGGGAAATGTCAATTTTTTTGTGGAACAGAAATGGTTTCCACTACCTCTAATTACAAAGTTCCAAGTATTTTTATTATACAGATGTCTTACAGATAAGAGACTCTAAGAGCTAAGGTCATCTCAAGCAAGCCAAAAATTTGAGAAAAATCAATTCAATCGTTTTAAAAGTGAGCTTTTAACAGTCACGTTTTACTGGAAATGTTGAAGCCTTTCCATCCTTTTGTTAAAAGCAAGTCAAAGTGATTGTGGTTTAGACCACTGGGATGTCTACACCTGTGATCCATCTGAAACATGGGATAACCCCAGTCTTTTGATTATCTGAAACATGGAATAGCCTTAGGTGGAAATTATCTAAAAATTGAGAGGATAATGGAAGCATTGCTGTCACCTTATTTCTGTATTTCCTGACTTGTGCATGTTTGACTTCTCATCTTGAATGATACATTATTGCCAAGTTTTTGCATGACTTCAATACATCAGATGCAGAGGATGCAATTTTTGTAGGTTAAGGAGAAAAATAACTTGGAATATGTGATATTCAAAAAGACTTGCTCTCAAGCCAAATGCCCAGTAGTGAGATTTAAATTCAGGTGAAGCTGCACTTCCTTTTTGCATAGTTCAGTTAATTTGGGTATTTTTAACTGAGTTATTTATGCTGCCAGAAATGTTAGCCTCTCAATTACACGTGATAACATGAAGGGGTTGAAATATTAAGGAACTGGGTAGAACATTTATTATTTCACCTTCAATTTTGTTCATTATGAACAATGGAACATGATTCCATCTAGGCAGATCATTTCATCTGCCTCCTTGATGCTTGCTATGCGATTTAAATTGGAGAATAGAATATCAGTCAAATTTTAACACCATGATATTTGATATGCAAGGTGTTCTCTTGATAGGCCTCAGTACACTGAGTATATACCTTTCATTTGGATTTTCAGTGGCACTAGACTCAGTCTGGTGAATGTTAATTTTACAGCCTAACATGTCAAAAATGATAATTCATCTTTAAAAATTGACAAAGTAGAATCAGGGTTCCTGACAAAATAAATTATCCTTGGCATGTAAAAAAAAAGAAACACACTTCTATAGACACTGTATTGGGCTGGGTTTTAGCTAAAGGGTATAGAAACAAGGAAGATGATAAAATGACAAAAGGCAGCCCTGTTGGGTACCACTATATAGCTGGAAAACACTATTGCCAAGAACTGTGATAAGCCTTCTAACAAAAGGGCTGCCTAAACCAAATTTTCCCAGTACTGCAAACAGAAAGCTCTATTTCATCATGTTGCCTGCTTTTTTTCTATGTCCATCATCAAGATAACTTCTGGCAGGCCTTCTGGGTCTAAGCTTTCAAGGGTAGATAAGAGACTATAGGAAACATCTGACAGCTGTATATTGTAAAGCCTGCCTAGATCACCTTGGGAAGTTGGATACCTGGCATTATGCTGCTGTTTTGATTAACATTTTTAGTCTGTACTGAATAGTAGGATCGGTCTGGAAAAATTGGTAGTCTCAAGAGTCCCCTTTCTATATTTTAAAATACTGAAGTAAATGCCAACTTAATTTTCTTTCACCTTGTTGTTGTTCAATCACAAAATTAAAAGCTTTGCATGCTGTCATATGGGGAATAGCTGATCTTTAAGTATCTTGTGAAAGTTTGTTGTATACTCATGTGAGACAAGAGTTTTATTAGCTTTTAGATTAAAACAGTTCTCTACATTTCTGCCTTCTCTATTGATGTCAGTCTAAAGTTTCTTTATCCTTGGGCTCCAGGTTTGGTAAATTCCAGGTCATTATAGATAAATAAAAAGATTGGGCCACAATTTGATCTTTATCTGTGCCTGAAATAATATAGCTAAAGAAGGAAGGAAAAAGAGGGACGAGGTCCTTAACCAAAGCCCATTGAAGCCAATGGAAAGATTCCCATTCACTTGACTGGGATTTGGATCAAAACTTGAGAAAGGACATAAAGGAAATCTGATTCATATCTCTGACTGTCAGTTATCCAAAAAGTTAAGAGGGTCTTTCTTCAGACCTCACTATGTAAAAGATCTGTTAACTTCAGTGAAAGAGTCTATAAGGAAGTTCTGCAGGACTGGCTTGTCTGCATGGGTTTAGTAGAAACTAAATCAAATGAATGCCGCTTGAATTCTGAATGAGGCTATGTCTACACTACAGAGTTTTTCTGGGATACCAGTGGTATCTTAGAAAAACTCTGCCACATCCAGGGAACGTGTCCGCTTTTTTGGAACAGTTTCCAAAAAAGCGGGTGCATTCTTTTGGAAGCCCTGTATTCCTCATTTTATGAGGAATAAGGGATCTTCCTAAAGTGGAGTTTTTCCCCATATTTGGCCCCGTGTAAATGGGCCAAATGTCAGGAAAAAAAGCGGAAAAAGGTACATAAATTGCAGTTTGTGATTTGCATATCTTTTTCCAAAAAAAGAACACAGTGTAGAATAGCCTGAGCGTATCCACACAGTTGTTTCATGAAGTTTAACTCAAACTCATGTTAAAGTGCACATACATTTTAAAATAAAGTATGTATATGTGCATATATTGTACAGTTTCTTCTTAAAGTGTCTATTGTGGATGATACAAGTTATTCTTGGTGGTAATAGTGGCCTTATCTGTTGGTCCTAACATCTATAAAAAAAAAGAGCCTGAGCCATTTTTACTGAAAATAAAGACTTGCGTTATCGCTCTTTCCCCTGCCACAAACCCCCTCCCCATTCCTTTGCCCCATTAGAAATTCAGAGTCTTGTCATCTTGTTTTTTCCAGGACAACTCAAGGCTAGCAATGAATGGAAAAATTACCTCAATAAATGTAATGCTGTATGTCTAGATAGCGGGGCTATTTCGGGATACCCCACGTCTTTTAAATGTGCCTATTATTTCTAAATATTTTTCGAAATAATGGGCATGCTATTTCAGCAACCCTGTAACCTTTGTTCCATGAGGGTTAAGGGATATGTTGGAAACTTGTGTTATTTTGAAATTTGGCGCTGTGTAGATGCGCCAAATTTTGAAATAAGCTATTTTGAAATACAATTGAAATGAGATATGCAAATTTGCATAGAGCAAATTGCATATCTTATTTCTAGTTTAGCATGCTGTGTAGACACACCCTGAGAGAGGAAGGCATTTTTTGCTTTCTGAAAGTTTAAAATTTTGTTTCCTTGTATATACCTATTTAACTAAAATACCTGATACACAGCTGGGAGGAAAGATTTTGTTAAACATAACAGTCTTGTGCCTTCAATTAGTGACAGAATAAGGTTCCAGTTCTTTGATCCCCCATAGAGTTCTCCAACAGAAACAGGGAAGACATGACTGAGATTCATTCTTCCCCATATTGTGAAATGAAACACAGCATCTCTCTATTTCTTTTTCACGTTTTAGAAATAAACTTTTCTGGCCTCCTTGTATATTTGTAGCAGGAAGGGCTGATGACCAGCTGACTTAGTGGTCACCTCATGGCTTTACAGTTTGTGCCAGTTTTGTCAGCCCAGAAGGGGCCTGGGCTGCAGCCTCAGCCTTGTATTTTGATTGCTCTCCCAGATTTCAGTCACTACAAAGGAGCAGTGGGGGAGGAAGCAAGGTCGGGGAACCCAGACCCACCCACTTCACTAGGTCCTAATTCAGAGTCTTGTGGGTTTATTAGCCCAGTTACTGAGCTACCCCAAATTATGTTTTCTCCCAGGTCACTTCGTAAAGTTTAGGGCTTACCAGACTTGTCTCTGTTTTTTAGTGCCCTGTACAATCAATCAGGTTTTCCAACTCCCAAAAAATTGGGGTGGGGAGGGAGAAAACCAAGCCTTGCCATAAAATAGCCTTCTCAAAGCTGCTTCCATTCCTGGCACAGCTCTCAGCATCTTGCTTCCTGATGCCACATGAAGCCCATTTCCACCTTCTCCTGGGCTACCAGTGCCCTTTTAAACTGTTCATACACTGGAAACCTATTTGTACTTATTGAGGGGTTCAGGTCTCCATTGCCCAGTAGTGCTCTAACTCCCACCTCAGTTCAGTGTGGTGCCTGTAGACCCCATCACAATGTTATAAAAGAGCAAAAATGTTTCCTATATGATATTTTTTATTTTTTAGGTTACCTATAATTCTCCTTTCCACTTTCCCTCTCACCCACCCCCCACCCCCACCATCCTTCCTTTTGCTTCAATTTCCTATTTTTCACCTCTTCTCTTTTTTCTTCTCTTACTGCTATATGGATCATTGCCCCTGTTTGTCCGGCATATAACTTCAGCCACCAGAGAGTATGGGGCCACTGTTTGAACATTGCTAAATTCTTTATTTTTTCATTGTCATTTTCTTATTTAGCAGAAAAGAGCAGATAGGAATAAAAGACTGTGGAGCTTCTGTTTCCTCTGCTTTTAATTTAGCCCTACAGAATTTTGGTGGCAGGCTACAGAATTTTGGTGGCAAGTTTGACCTTTCCTGGTTAGGCTTCTGCTTGTGTAAACTCAGTTTTCTAAAAAAGTACTCAATGGGTCTTTCTTTAATATCTACTTTCTTTGTGTACTGTTCTCAGTGATGGAAGAATGAAAACAAAACAGGTGAGCAGGATAAATGCAAGTCATTAGTCAAGAAATAAAAAACACACAAAGCCAACACAGGTCTGTGCAGTATATTAATACATTATTTAGCATGTAGTAAAGTAATGTATTTGGATTACATCCAAATTACAAGACATCATTGCTTCTCTTGCCCTTTTGAAACTCACTGTTCAGTTTGCAGGACTGCATTCAAAGGTACAAAAGTTTTGTCTCAACACTTAACCACTTCATTGCATTTAAGATATTGGCATATTGGATTATGATTAGTCTGTGGATGCAAATCTGTCAGACTTTGCTTTTTGTTGATACTCCTTCCATAATCCCAGGTCCAAACCCTAAAATACCAATATATTCCTTGTCCTTTTAATACTAAACTTTCCTTATATGATATTCATATCAGTTTGACATTCACTTCCTGTAGAAGAATAAGTATGCAAGGGTATGTCTACACTACAGCACTAATTCGAACTAAGTTAGTTAATTCGAATTAAGCTAATTCAAATTAGTGCATCTAGACTTAAAAACTAGTTCGAATGAGCGTTTTGCTAATTCGAACTAGCGCGTCCACACTGATTGGATGCTGGGTCGCATTTAAGGGCAGCTGAAACCGGTTCCAGCAGGGTATCAGGTCAGTAGTTGCTTTGTGTGGCTGCTGTTTGAGGCTATCTGAAGCTCATGCTTAAAGGGACCCCCCTGGACAGCCGGTTCTCAGCTTTTTCGCTTGCTTGCCTACCTCGCTGAGGGACAGCAAAGCGTTCTTCTCTCCACCTGCCTGTGTTGGTGCTTCCCATTGGGGACGTTGCCACAGTTGGCACCATGGAGCCAGAGCTCACCCTGGGCATGCTGCTCCAGTTTTTGGACTTGCTGCTGCAAGCCTGCCAGGAATGGGTGGAGGCTGCCTTGCACTACTTGGTGCACATCAGCCCCCTGCCTCCCCGGAGGTCGTGGAGGAGCGGCAGCAGCACCCGGATGCCAGCGTTCCCCGCTGCATCTGGCATCTGGACAGCAGCAGCGACTGGTGGGACCGCATCGTCCTGTAGCGCTGAGGAGACAGACAGTGGACCCAGAACTTCAGGATGAAGAGGGACACATTCCTGGAGCTCTGTGAGTGGCTCGCCCCTGCTCTGCAGTGACGGAACACTCGCATGAGGTCCGCCATCCCACTCCAGAAGTGTGTGGCCATCACCCTGTGGAAGCTCTCCACGCCGGCCAGCTACCGATTGTCAGGAACCAGTTCGGCATGGGGAGATCCACCGTCGGAGCAGTGCTCATGCAGGTATGGCACCCACTGGCCACTGGGCCAGAGGGAGGGGGGCTGCAAGGAGGGGATGGGCCGCCCCAGGGAAAACGTGGGGGGAGGAGGTGAAAGTGCCCCGCACCAGAGGGTTTGTTCTGTCCCGGCCGTACTACACGCCGCCCGCGGGGTTTGCTTCCGGGAGTGGGGCACGGGGCAGTGCCAGGGAATGAACACTCCCAGCCACCCGGGCGCCCCAGTGATTCGCGGTTTGCTGTGTCCCTCTGCAGGTGGTCAAGGCCATCAACTGGGTGCTGCTCCGCAGGGTGGTCTGCCTCGCCGACCCGGATGCCGTCATCCAGGGGTTCGGCGCCCTCGGCTTCCCCAATTGCCGGGGGGCCATTGATGGAACACACATCCCCATCCGTGCCCCAGAACACCAGGCCTCCCAGTACATCAACAGGAAGGGGTACTTCGTCCTCCTGCAGGCCGTGTGTGACCACCGGGGCCAGTTCACTGACATTAATGTGGGCTGGTCCAGCAAGGCACATGACACCAGGGTGTTCCGCAACTCCTCCGTGTGCCAGAGGCTGCATGCCGGGACCTTCTTTCCCAACTGCCACATCAGAGTCGGGGACATGGACATACCCGTGTGCCTGGTGGGGGATGCGGCCTGTCCCCTACAGCCCTGGCTGATGAAGCCGTACGCAGGGCACCTCAACCCCTCCCACCAGGCCTTCAATGCCAGGCTCACCAGGGCCTGCATCATGGTGGAGGGGGCCTTCGGATGCCTGAAAGCCAGATTTAGGTGCCTCCTCACCTGCCTCGACCTCGCCGAACACAATATCCCTCCCGTGGTGGCAGCATGTTGTGTGCTGCACAATTTGTGCAAGCGGAAGGGGGAGGCTTTCCTGCCAGCCTGTTTGGCTGAGGCTGACTGCATGGCTGGCCAGTACGTGCAGCCCTGCACTGCTGCCGTCCGGGAAGCCCAGCGGGGGGCCGTCCAGATCCGGGAAGCCCCGAGGGAGAGCTTCCAGGTGGAGGAGGAGGACTGAACTCTCCCTGCATGCCCCACTGGGGCCTTCTTCCACCCTCCCCCGTTTCCCCTCCCTAACCTCCCTTCCTAATGTCAAATAAAGACACCTGTTTTGCCAACAAAAATCTCTTTTTATTGTATGTAACTGGGGTGGGGGGAGGGAGGAGGGAGGGTGGGAGAGAGGAGGGGGAAACCTGGGAGGAGAGTGCTGGAAGGGGGAGGAAGGGAAGGGAAAGCTCAGGGTTGGGGGTCCTGCTGGCTCTCCCGTCTCACAGCACTGTGGAGGGGAGTGGGTGTGGAGGGTGGGGTAGGAGGGACAGGGGTGCAGAGGAAGCAGGAGGGGGAGTAGGGGTGAGAGGAGGAGAGAGAGCTGGGGCGGCCGCAGGGGTTGGAGCAGGAGGAGGCAGGAACCTGTCCACCAGGGTCTGGAGGTGACCTCTGAGGGCACGGCTCTGCTCCTCCAGCACCTCCAAGCTCCGCTGCCACAGCCGCAGGTCCTCCCAGAACCAGTGCTCCTGGGTGCGGATCTGGTGCTCCAGTAGCTGCAGGTGCCGCTGCTGGTAGTCCTCCAGGTTCCTGGTGTGCCTGCTGGCCTGGGTGCGGGTGGCTGTTGCAGGCGGGGTGGTGCGCCCTGTAGTCCCAGGTACTGCGGCTGTGGTGAAACAAAAGCAGTGGTCAGTTCTCCCTGGGGACACGGTGGGTGAAAGCCAGCCCTCCTCTGCAAGGTGAGGTTGGCATGTGGGGAACGGGCCAGGGCCCCTGCATGACACTCAGCTGCTGCTCCATGTTGGGCAAGGCCCAAGCACACGGTTGCTGGGCTCCCTCTCCCCCCACACCCACCATACACATAAGGGGAGCATGATGGCACTCACATGTGGAGCCCTCCCCGGCCTCAGACAACACAGCCGATGTGCTCTGTGGAATACCTTGGGGGTTCTGGTTCCTGGGCAGGCTCCCTGCAGGCTCCTGGCTCTCAGCGTCCTCCTCCTCTGTGTCCAGGACGGGTCCCTCTGCCCCGGGGTCAATCACCACCCGTGGGGCATGGACGGCGTGAGCCCCCAGGATGCGGTCCAGGGCCTCAAAGTGGGGGCAGGTCGCCGGGTCGGCCCCTGGCTGGGAGGCCCTGGAGTAGGACTGCCACAGGTCCTTGACCTTGCAGTGGACCTGCTCCCGGGTCCGCATGTGGCTTCTGGTGGACCTGTGCGGAGATCGTGGACACTGGAGGCTTCCCCCCAAACCTCAATGAGGTCCACGATCTCCGCACTAGACCAGGTGGGCGCCTGCCTCTTGCGGCCCTGGGCAGGATTCTGGGAGCCGCCAGCCTGGTCCTGGGAAGAGGGGCAGGGCTGGAAGGCAGTGGGTGGCTGGCTCATGCCGTGCCAGGTGCAGGGTCTGCTGGCTGGGTGCTGGCAGGCTTGCAACTGACACGAGCACCGTAGCCAGACCGTGCCCCTTTAAGGGCTCTGGGGCCAGGAGAGGGGCAGAAGAGTTTCCCTGGTTGTGCCCAGAGTGGCCACCAGGGCAAGCTGGGAAGGGCTAGCCTCCCACTACATTAAGGGCTACACAGCCCTTAATTCAAAATACTTAATTCGAACTAGGCGTTAGTCCTCGTAGAATGAGGTTTACCTAGTTCGAATTAAGCGCTCCGCTAGTTCGAATTAAGTTCGAACTAGCGGTTTGCATGTGTAGCGCCTATGAAAGTTAATTCAAACTAACGGCCGTTAGTTAGAATTAACTTTGTAGTGTAGACATACCCCAACTGAACATCTCTTTAAAAGCTTTCTTTAGGCATGAAGTAACTGCATGATTTGGTTGGCTTTTAATAGAATGACATCTGTGCAATGCAAGCCAATGAGTAGCTAGGATTCACTAGATAGTAAGATTCACCGGCATTTTCCTAGAATCAGCATTTCAAGGAAAGAGTGAGGAAAAAATGGAAATTAGCTAACATATCCCCTTTTATCTTTTTATGTTACTCTTTTGGCCACTGATTATAATGCTGGTGAAAGGTGACAGATTGAGAGTCCTGGAGAATGAAGCCCTCTCTCAGAAGAACAGGTCTATTAGCCCATGTAACTTCCCTATGCTGCCTAGCCAATGTATTTCACCCGTGATGAAGCTATGTCTACCCTGGAAAGTTTTACTGACAGAAGTTCTGTCAGTATACTGCAACCCACATGGTTATTTTGATAGACGGCAGTCACATTTGGCTTCCTTTGCAGGTGCCACATGTTCTCACAGAAACAGGCCATCTGGGGCATTCTGGGAAGACATCCCAGTGTCTCCCATGCCATTGTCTAGCATACTACATTGTAGATTTTTTTTGCTGTATACTGTGGTCCTGCTGCTATGTATTGGTGATAGCATCATTCCTCCCAGGGAATTATGGGAATTTGAGGTAAAATTTCCATAAGTCCCTCTGATCTATCACATACTCTATTCTTAGTCATGCCATTTTTCTTTCTTGCCTTTAAAAATGATTACTATACTTATCAGTAGAGCAATCTTGTCCATTTTAAGGGCAGACCAAGAAATTCTTTTGTATCTGCGGAACCACAGTATTTGGACACATGGCAGAGCAAGAGTGCAAGGCAGAAAAGGAAGCTGGAATGCCATCAAGAATTCACTGACCAACTGCACACAGTGAATGGTGGTTTGGGGCCCATACTTTGATAACAGAACTGTGGGATTAGATTGTGATATAAACCTGGAACAACTGGCAGTGGTTGCTGGATTCTCAGATGCAGTTGGCCGCATGCTGAGGTTTCATACTGGGCTCACCCTAGCTCTACAGTACGCAGACACATAAATGTAAACATCACCTGGGCCAGTTATGGAATGTGCCTTTGGAAGATTGTAGGGCAGGTAGAGGTGTCTCACAGCAAGGCTGGAAAACTCTTTTGATATTATTGCTGTATAACATCTGTGAGGCTAGAGGGAAACACGCCTGCCAGGGCAGGGGTGAGGTTATCAGGCTGTTTGTTGATTTGGAGCAGCCTAAGATAAGGTTGGTGACTTGTGCTACTCCAAGTACAGTGAGGTTTAGAGGAGCTTTAAGAGCACAGTTTGACAGTAAGTAGGAGCCAGAAAGTTCTCTGGGCTTATTCAAACACAGTACCTTATTTAGCAATTGTGATTTTGGTGTGTGTGTGTGGGGGGGGGGGGGCGGGTATCATTGCTCTGGGGGATTTTCGTCTGCATTGCAAGGAAAAGAAAATGAATCAATGGTTTCATAAAATAGAAATTTCTTAAACATCATTTACACTATATTAAAAAAATGGAAAAAGAAAGAGCCAATTGCTTGCATCCTGCTATATCACAGCAGGTAGAAAATTAGGTGTGTTCACAGCAATTCTCATTATTGTCTCTTGAGTCTGAATGCCAGGGACACTGCTGTGGAATGATTGGAGTCTCCCCAGAAAGGAGTATATGGTCTTCTCAGGAGTAAGGATCATAGATAGCCTGTTTTCCAGCTAGATTTACCCCAGGCAGTCTAATGAGCACAGCTAGACCCTATTTCAGCCACCTGATTTGTTGAACTGTCCAGTTGGCTGAGAGGATTAGCAGACCTGCTCCTAAAATAAGGAGGAGCAGCAGACTACTTGAAGCATTTGCCCTTGGTCAGGATAATTCTTTGTTCTCAGTCTTGCTACCATCTTGGTCTTGTCCAGTCCTGATCCTGCTTTTCCATACTCTAGGTAAAATGAGTCTGACCCTTAGCTATGATTTCTGAGTGGTTTGATCTTTGACATTCGTCTCTGACTCTAGTTCTGTTCCTAGTTCTTGATTCCAGCTGTGGCCCTTGGCTCTAGCCTCTGGCTAAGGACTCCTGCTCTGAGCACCAGATACGACCTCCCTACTTGTTGGAACAGTGCTGGATCGTTATGAATTACTATGACTGATATGAAAGAATGTGATAAGCATGAGTTTGGTGTGCTTGGTATGTCTGAATTGGCTAAAGAATTCTTGGGAACAGGATTCTTTTAGCATCCGACAGTTGGTGTGGAAATTTACTGAGTGCTGAAATTACACTTGATTAGTTGAAACACTGTGCATGTGCTTCAACATAAGACTTTGATACATGTCAGCTAGTGACCAGCTCAGAAAGTAAAGAAAACACAAAGCTATGCAATCAATGAGCTTGGTTCAGTGACCTGGGTCAAAAGAACCCTATTGGAGGATACTGTACCAAGAGTTCAAGTGAATGATGAGAAGGCAAACATCAACTGATCTTTGGTCTGTGTCTGTTTTGCAGCCCCCTTCTTAAATATTAGAGAAAAAACAGTAATGAACTGTTCATGGGGCATATTTCAGGGACATGTAACTCCTTTGAGAACAAAAGGTATAAATACAAAGCAGAGAAAATTAGTTTGTTAGCTCCCAATTAACATCTGAAGGGGTCTGTGAGCCTGTAAGATAGAGGGCCTCAGGATAGCCAAGAACCTGCTACAAGAGACTTTTGTAGAACTTTTGACCCAGGGGGCCTCGGGGTAATCAAGACCCTGCTTCGGGGGGACATTTGACAGGCCAAATATTTGAGAAGGATAGAGAAGGGAAGAAGTCTCCATATAGAATTGGTAGCTATACCTGTTTTGCTTGCTGATCAGGATACAGTGTAAGGCCAATATAGTTATGGAGGGTTTATGCTTAGGAAATGAGGCTTATTAGGGAAATATATATTATATAACATTTTACCACTTGTGTGATTCTTTCTCAAATAGATTGCTGTGCATTAAGCAAACTGAATTTTCACTGGTACAAGTAATAATCTGCCCAGCTGTGGGCCATTAAAGATCAGTTTCAGCATCCAGTCCCCTCCTTCCTGTCAGCCAGAAGCACTTGTTTTCCATGCTGTGTAATGGCTGTCAGGCTGCTGGTCTTCTGATGCTTATTTGATAATATGTTCTAACATTGGTGTCTCGTACTTGAAGAACTGCAAGATGTCTTGGTGCACCTCTCAATCTTTCTGTCTTCCTCTCTCTCACCTGAAGCATATGGTCCCACCATTTTTTAATTTCACACACCCTGGGCTTTGTAGCTTGGATCAATTTGAAAGGTCTTCTCTTGTCTGTTTCTTTTTCTCCTCCTTAGGCTTGGTCGCTCAGCAGATATAGAACAGACACTGCTAAAAGGCACCCCGGCTGAGGTTATCAATAAACAAATAAAAAAACATTGCTAGGCATGAGAGGGAGGTTCCAGACAGCAGACAATAACTGTCTTTGTTTTCCCATCTCCGGTAAATAAAACTACTATGTCTCACAATTTCCACTGCTTCATAAGTCTTTAAGAGCACACAGAGTAGTGAATGTATGAGGATGCTTGTTAAAAATCTTGTAGCTGTGAGGGATGACAGGGCATGAGGTCTTGGGTAACTTTTTGATATAGAATAGTAATGACTACTACACTTACTACAGGTAGTCATGGTCCTTGAGTATATAATGATGTGAGTCTCCAAGGACCCGAGGAGGAAGCTGCCTGAGAGGTGGTCGGCTGGGGCTGTTTACTGCCAGCCTCTTCAAAGGGATGACCCTTGAATTCCTTACAGAATGGCATAGGAAAGTGTCCTATTAAGGCAGGAGAAATAAGACAGTTCTGACTAGAAATGTGAAATTGCACCAGCACACAACAATGCTGTTTGTGTTAAAATCCAAGGTCTTCACAAGTAGTGGGAAGTCCCAGCATCCACTAGTTAATATATGTCAGGAGTTTAGCACTGTTTCTCCTCTTTCCTGAATTCAGTGCACAAAAGTGTAGACTCAATTATTCTAGGTCTATTTATTTACCTCCATGATACTATATTTTATTAGTTATATTTGTTCCCGCAATGTTTCATTTTAATTGTTAGGATGGTTTGAAGCAACATGTTCTGTAAATTATGTACAAAAAAAAAGCTCACTCATCGATTTCATGGTAGTTGAGAAGTGTTTTTACATTGTCTAGGCTTTTAAAAATATTGCAAGTGCTTTTATGTTCATACTTTACTTTTCATGAGATTGCATTTCATTGGTTCAAAGAAATCGTATTTTATAAGACTATGTATTTAGAGTGCTTACTCACTGTGTTCATTGTAGTTTATAAGCAGTACTTTGCATGGCAAAATTGTATTCCTAGCCTTGTATTCCTATCTTGGCCTATTGCCTGCTAATGGGGCCCCGCATGGGGGTAAGCAACAATATATCATGGCACTGTGTCCCATCCCAGACTGCAAATTGTCCTGTGTGTAGAAGGGGGTTCATATTACAAGTTTGTACTGGGCCTGAAAAAATTATGCTTGGGCCTTGCCTGCTAATTTTATTTTATGCTGTCACATTACTGAATTTGAGGGAAGCAACCAGATCACTGCTGCACCCATAAATGGGAGTGTTGGCTCCAAAAATGGTATAAAAGGGGGCCATGTGAGGTGTTGAATAGAAGCTTACTGTCTGCTAATCCTATGTATGCTAGTCATGTGATTGTTTAATGTCTGTGTGTGTAGTTAGGAATCTGTAATCTGTGTGGATACTGAATATTTCCCTGCATGTGGTTGAGCATTGGGCAGAGCCCGGCCTATGGACATGCTAATTAGCGAGGCCCTGTGGGGCAATGGCACTCAATGGGCCAAGGACACACCTAAATAATGAAGGCTGACACCTAAGGGCTGCCAGTAAGGAACACAGGGATAGGCCACTGGCCAGGTGACCTGCTGCAGCCAAGAAGAGACCAGGAAGGATGTATAAAGAGGCCATGTGGCGGACTCCATCTTGGTACTCAGCTCAGCACTTCATCCCAGAGGCAGCAGTGCCAGGATCGAAGAGCCAGGAAGAACTGTGGACCCATCCTGATCCTAGGATGCGCAAAAAGGACTTTTAAGCCAGCAGCTGTAACATCTCTGCTAGAGCCTGCATAGAGAACTGGGAGATCAATGCATGTAATGTACTATCCTTTAACAACTTTACTCTCATGCTTTTCTTTCTTGTGGTAATAAACCTTTAGATGTTAGATGCTAAAGGATTGGCTCAGCGTGATTTGTGCATAAGGTCCAGAGGGTAAATTGACCAGGGATCTGTGGCTGGTTTCTTGGAACCGGACAGAACTTGTTCAGGGTAAGTGGGATTGGGTGCTAAGACCCCCCACCTGTGTATGAGGCCCAGGCCCATCTGGGGCACGGATATTACTGGGATGCGAGGCTTCAGGCAGGCAGCTGAAGCGCTCTGTGGGACTGGTTTGTGGCCTGGTTGGAGAGGTCACCAATCTGGGGGCTGTAAGGAGCCCCTAGTTTGAGCAATTCGCCCTGAGCGGACTCCCTCAGCTATGCCCAGACCGGCCTGGTTCGTCACATATGCTCTGAAAATAAATAATCTAGTTCAAAACAGAATTCCTTTGTCTCCATATGTGAATGGCCATCATGGGGGGGGAGGGGGGCAGGAAGGATGAAAAAAAGGGTGATGATGCCTCCTGGACTGTAGAGAAAGTAAACAAAATGGCTGTACTAATGGGCTAGTCTTATTAAATTCCACTGGAGTCCACTTCCAAAGCTTCCAAGTGGATCTGAAACAGTACCTGTTGGTTCTGGCATCATCCACATCAATGTTTTCAAAGATATCTACCTTGATCACCAGCTCTTGGGTGTTCTTCAACTCAAGTCTCAAGATGTCCACTGTTGTTGGTGGAAAAGTGATGGGGCTGTGGCTCAGCATGGAATTTAGCAGCTCATCATAGGGACATATCTTTTAGCTCCTTTGTCTTTGTCTGGCATTGGCCTTTGTCCCTGCTGTGCCTCTATGCCCTTTGCAATTTCCTGGTACACATCTTTATTCGTGAAGGAATTCCACAGCTGTGCTGGCACACATTTCTCCCCATACAGGTTGAGAAAAATCTAGGACCTATTTCCTAGAGCAAGTAGCAGCATGAGGGAAAGGCGGAACTGTGTCTGTGCAGATGTGCTTGCACAGGTGAGTTAGCAGAAAAGGAGGCATTTCCAATATAGGCTGAGGGCTTTCATTTTTCAACTGGGGAGTGTTGGAGAATGAGTGTCTCTAGTCACCATCACCCTAGGCATCAGAGATTAAGAAAAACTCTGAGGGTATGTCTACACTACCACCCTAGTTCGAACTAGGGTGGTAATGTAGGCAACCGGAGTTGCAAATGAAGCCCGGGATTTGAATTTCCCAGGCTTCATTTGCATAAAGCCGGGCGCCGCCATTTTTAAATGTCTGCTAGTGCGGACTCTGTGCTGCGTGTAGCCGCGCAGCACAGAGTCCACACTAGCGGACATTTAAAAATGGCAACGCCCGGCAAGATGCAAATGAAGCCTGGGAAATTCAAATCCCGGGCTTCATTTGCAACTCTGGTTGCCTACATTACCACTCTAGTTCGAACTAGGGTGGTAGTGTAGACATACCCTGAGTGATCACTGATGAGGAGACTTGCAGGCTTGTTACTGGATGACCTATTGTACCAGTATTGGTACTTATGCATCCCCACAGGCATTGCACCAGTTAAAAAGATGCTTGTATCACTCAAGGAACTGGTTTAACTTTGCCAGCTAAAGTGGAAGATTTGGGCTACAGGATTTAAAACTAAGAGTAGATGCATTCAAGGTTCTGCTGACAAAAGACCTGATCTGCTTATAACATTTCATGGTGTAAATGATCTCTTCACCCTTATCTGTTGAAGAGAATATTGTTCAGATTTTATAAACATTCAAACATTGGTCTCTCTGTGCAGACTTCCAAATGTGCTAGTTGAACTAGGTATATGTTTGGTGTATTGGGGGGAGGGTTGTTTGTTCCTTTGTAAACTTGACTTAAGACCACAAATTCATGTAAAATGGATTTTGGCAGAGACTTCAGATGGCTGTGACTTTGGCTGAGACTTCAGATGGTTCTGAATCCATTTTTGGTCACAATTTAGTGCTAAAAAGCATCAAAAGCCACTTATTATAGATAGACATTCAGTCCTCATTTTCCCACAAGCCCTTAACATTCATTTAAAAATATCTCTTCTGCTACACCTTGTCCAGCAACAAAATTCTAGCAGTCAGCTCTTCTAAAGAACACTTTAATTTTATATTTGTTTTCTAGCCTCCACATTATTATTGAATTGGATAGTGCCTAAAGGTCAACCAAGAATGGGGCCCCATTGTGCAAAGCACTATATAAAGAGTAGCAGAGGATCCCTGCACTTGAAGAGCTTACAGTCACACTACACAAGACATATAGAGCATGGGGAAAAACACACAAGCAGAGTGAACAATAAGATGGCAGCACATAACATGTGAGCTCCATAATTATTAGGGGGGGTATGAGAGGGTAGGTTGAGTTAAGAGTGGGGATCAGTGTGGTGGTTTAGATGCTGTAATTATTAGAACTGGGAGCACTGGCTATTGGGAGTCTAGAAGCACAGGAAACAGGAAGAAGGGGGGAGGAGATGAGCCAGGGCTGAGTGAGAGGTACAGAGGGGTGCAGCAGCAGCTTTGTAAAGAGGTTTCCCTTTTGGTAAATAAAGGCCTGTTGAAGTTTGTTAGTACTTTGTTTGCATGATACGACATTTTGGTGACGAGGATGGATCTTCTGCATCTGAACCTACCTGCACCCTTCCTGCAAAGCCCAGGTGAGCCTCCAATTGCTTACTGGAGCCATATGTTTGAGACTTATCTGCTTGCAATCAGTGCTACATAGATTTCCGAAGTAAGAAAACGTGCTCTGTTAATCCACTGCCTTGGAGCAGAAGGGCAGCATATATTTTATACTTTTCCCCTTGATAAATGTGAGATTGCACTCACTGCATTAAAGGACTTTTTTGTGCCAAAAGTGAATGTAGTAGCTAATCACTACAGATTTCGCCAGCATGAGCAGAAACCGGGGAGACTATAATGCAGTATATTGCTTCTCTGAGGAATCCGATTGTAACCTGTGACTTTGGGAATATGGCAGATGAGATGATTAGAGACGAGCGCATTGAGAAAAACAGTTGAACAGAACCAAGAAAAGTATAAGGCTTTCACAGACAGACGGCGGGGTGCTAAGGAACCTACGTTTGCATGTAGTTCTTTCGTTAGAGTAAGAAAACCTGGAATTTTACGCAAAAGGGACCATATATTCACATCTCCTCTTAAAATCATTGAGAAGAAGGGACTTTACACCTATTGACTTTCTGATGGGCAGGTATGAAATGCTTCTTATTTTGCACCTGCCTATGCACCAAGAGGAGATGATGACAGAACCCAGTCCCCATTGGATGACTTCACTGTAGTACCAACACAACAAGACATTGCACTAGAAACAGGGTTTGAAAGACTGTCTGTCAGACTCAGATGACCACCTGTCTGGACTAGAGACTATGTTATGTAGTATTTACAGTGTTTTCAGTGTAATATTTCTGCCAGCAGTATAGTGGCTTGTTCCATATATGTTGCTGTGGTTAGAACAGCAATGTTAATTTTATAATTGAGAGAGCTTCTTAAGAGAGGAGATGTTTTAGATGCTGCTTGTAATTATTAGAACTGGGAGCACTGGCTGTTGGGAGTCTGGAAGCACAGGAAACAGGAAGAAGGAGGGAGGAGATGAGCCAGGGCTGAGTGAGAGGTACAGAGGGGTGCAGCAGCAGCTTTGTAAAGAGGTTTCCCTTTTGGTAAATAAAGTCCTGTTGAAGTTTGTTAGTACCTTGCTTACATGATACAATAATCAACGACACTGAAAGAGGGGGAGGAAAAAAATGAATGGACATGGGAAGGAAGAAGAAAGTAAGAGGGACAAATGTCTCAAAACTGAGGTGAAGAGAGTGATAGGGAGAGGGGGGAGGATAGCAGCACAGGGTAAAGAATCCAATCAAAACTGTACAATGTTTCCTGAGCATCTAGAAGTCCCTGCTTTGGGTGTTCCTGTTACTATTGGCTAGAGTCTGATACTGGTTCCTCTTTGCCATTTTTCCTAAAGGCACCAGTTGGGCCCTAAGTATTACTATGGATCTCCTTTCACTGAGCATGTATTTGATGCCCTTTACAAAGTAATTTGTAAAAGTATTTCTAGAAGCATGAGTTCCTGCTATCATTGCAGAATAGTTTCAGTTTATGTAGCTTCATAACAAGTCAACCTCCTAAAAGAGCTATCCTTTGCAGATTGAGGATGAGCTCCCACCATTTATAAAGGGCTGGCATCCATGAGAGACTCTGACAGCAGAACTCATCATCACTTGTCTTCAGGTGCCACAGGTGTTTCCATCAAAATTGGAAATGGGATAGGTGGGTAGCTGGTGCCTTTAAAAAAAATGTTAGCTCAGGACAGATGGGAGGCCCAGGAGGACAGCCTAGCTAGGAGAAGGAAAGGTCTGATCTCAACTCCTGATCCTTTGGTTAAAAGCAGGCAACCGAAGTTGCAAATGAAGCCCGGGATTTGAATTTGCATCTTGCCAGGCGCCGCCATTTTTAAATCCCCGCTATTTCAGACTCCGTGCCCACGGCTACACGCAGCACGGAGTAGGTAGTTCGGATTAGGCTTCCTATTCCGAGCTACCGAACTACCTACTCCATGACGCGTGTAGCCGCAGGCACGGAGTCCGAACTAGCGGGGATTTAAAAATGGCGGCGCCCGGCAAGATGCAAATGGAGCCTGGGAAATTCAAATCCCAGGCTTCATTTGCAACTTCGGTTGCCTACATTAACCACCCTAGTTCGAACTAGGGTGGTAGTGTAGACATACCCTTTGTTATGTACATCACTGGTGGAAACAAACTGGACTGATATCAGGTTGTAGAAGAAATTGTGTCAGTGTTGGGAAAGGAGGGAACTAAGATCAAAAGAAACAAGATTAAAGTATGAAGGGGTGTGCACAGGAATTTAAACTTGACAGCTTTTGGAGGGGCATATTCTGTGTCTTGCCATAGCCCCAGGACCAGAGGAACTCACTCTCCTCACTGCACCTCTGGGAATTCTGTGCTCCTACCAGGTACTGGGGGTGTCTCTGGGCATGCCCCTGAAGGTCTGGGAAGTTAAGGGGAAGAACAGCAGAGAAGTTTGTGAAAGCAGTGCAGGATAAATTTCTAGGATCTGATTTTACATCTATTGAAAGAGTGGTACCATCTTTAAAAATATAAGAATGGCAATATTGGGTCAGACCAATGGTCTGTCTAGCCCAGTATCCTATCTTCTGACAGTGGTCAATACTGAGTACTTGAGAGGGAATCATCAGAATTTTAGATTAAACAAATGCTGGTAGGGCAGAATTGTGAATATATGATCCTGTGCTATTCCTGAACTTGCCATAAAAGAGGAGGTGAGAAATACAATCCAGGAAATGAATAGTATAGCAGCAGGATCTGATGAAATGATGGTGGAGCCAGTGAAAGTCCTGGGTGAGGAGGCAGAAAATAGATGAGCACTGTGGTTAATGCCATATGGCAAGACAAGAAAATTTCCCTTAGAAACTGCTGCCAATCTATCTTGCTACTACTACATAACAAAGGAAGCATCCATGAATGTGGAAACTACTGAGGAATAAAGCTAATGCCACATGGGAGAAGATTCCAGAATGTATCCTTCTGAAGTCTGGTAATTGTTTGTTGTTTTCTACAATGACATATGAGTAAATGAAAAGTTTATCTAGAGTATCCCTGTGTGTTTTTTCAAGGCATGATGCAAAATTCCCTTCTTTTGAAAGTGCAGTAGATTTAGAACAATCACCTTAGTATCTCTCCTACACTTGGGCTGGGAATGATGTTTGCAGGCACCCTTTCAAATTCCATGCCGTGACTGAAAGAATCTGCTCTAATTAGTTGTACCAGAAGATTTTTGTTAATTTCTTCCATTGAAATTCTTTCTAGTTGACCGCTGTGAAATTCCAGCTATTTTCAAGTTAGAGTATCACACCAGAGGACAGCTTTGTTCTGATCACACTGGATTTGTCTGCATATAATTTAAAACTCACTTGTCCAGCTGCCAGAACTTTAGAGAACATAGAAGAATCTCAGTGGAGCTAGATTATCTACTTCCTTCAACTTATTCTGGAAGCTCTCCAGTTTTTGAATGGAATAATGTGGTTCTAGAAATATATTGCTATGTTCAATTATTATGTCAGTTTGAAATAATAATAATAATCAGTGTTTCTTTCACAGTGACAGAAGAAGTGGGTCCCAAGTGCTTTGGCCTGCAGAGGAATGGAGGGATAGAGGAAAGAGTTATGGCTTTTAATGGGTTGTCATAAACCTTCAAATTAAAATTCAGTAAAAATTCTTACTTGCATGTTTAATTGTTACAAACTATCTAGACAGACCAAAATTCCAGATACAGGCAGTCCCCGGGTTACGTACAAGATAGGGACTGTAGGTTTGTTCTTAAGTTGAATCTGTATGTAAGTCGGAACTGGCGTCCAGATTCAGACACTGCTGAAACTGACCGCCAGTTCTGACTTACATACAAAATCAACTTAAGAACCCCAGGCGTCCCCAAGTCAGCTGCTGCTGAAACTGATCAGCAGCTGATTCCAGGAAGCCCGGGGCAGAGCAACTCTGCCTGGGGCTTCCTGTAGTCAGCGCTGGTCAGTTTCAGCAGCAGCTGACTTGGGGACGCCTGGGGCAGAGCAGCTGGGGTGCTGCTGGGTTGCTCCAGTAGCGCCGCTCCTGGGTGCTACTGGACCAACCTAGCAGCACCCCATCTGCTCTGCCCCAGGCGTCCTGATTCAGCCGCTGCTGAAACTGACCAGCAGCGGCTGAATCAGGACCTGGGGCAGAGCAGCTGGGGTGCTGCCGGGTTGGTCCAGTAGTGCCCAGAGCGGGCGCTGCAGGACCAATTGGCAGCGCCCCAGCTGCTCTGCCCCAGAGTCCAAAACAAAAGCCTGGTCTGCTGGGGGGGGGGGGAGCACACTAGCTGCGCCCCCCCCTCCCCAGCAGACCAGGGACACGGGGAGCAGAGCCTCTGAGGCTTTGCTCTGGCAAAGCCTCAGAGGGAGGGACCCCGCCGCAGCTGCGGCTTCAGTCCGGGAGCCTGTGGTCTGCTGGGGACGGTCCCCAGCAGACCACAGGCTCACGGACTGAAGCCGCAGCCACGGGGGGGTCCCGCGCCTCTGAGGCTTTGCCAGAGCAAAGCCTCAGAGGCGCGGGGAACCGCCGCTGCTGCCGCTTCAATCTGGGTGCCTGTGGTCTGCTGGGGACCATCCCCAGCAGACCACAGGCTCCCGGATTGAAGCTGCAGCCGCGGGGGGGGGGTCCCGCGCCTCTGAGCAAAGCCTCAGAGGCGCGGGGAACTGCCGCTGCTGCCGCTTCAATCTGGGTGCCTGTGGTCTGCTGGGGACGGTCCCCAGCAGACCACAGGCACCCAGATTGAAGCGGCAGCAGCGGCGGTTCTCCACGCCTCTGAGGCTTTGCTCTGGCAAAGCCTCAGAAGCGCAGGAACCCGCCCGGTGCCCCTGGTCTGCTGGAGACGGTCTCCAGCAGACCAGGGGCACCGGAGCAGCTTACGAACGCGGCTTTCTCGCCCCGACTTCCGGGGCGAGAAAGCCCCGTTCGTAAGTGCGGATCCGACGTAAGTCGGATCCGCGTAAGTCGGGGACTGCATGTAATTACACCCTTTGGTTAACATAGACCTTTCAGCTTCCTTTGCCACTTAAAACACTATGCAAACTAAGGGCCTGATTTTCCACTCTCTCACATCAGCTACATGCTGGTATATCTTATTGAAGTTAAGGGTAACATTGATGTGTAAGAGTGGAGATTGGTCCTTATGTGTCAATCAGCTTAATGCTTAGCTTTAACAAAAACAGAAATAGAATACATAAACAGATAGTGACAATTATTTTAGGAAACATGGAAAGAATATTTTCCCTGTGGAGAGGAATGTGAAAGGTAACAAGAAAGGTTTCTACAGCCATGTTAGCAATAAGAGGGTGATTAGGGAGGGTGTGGAGCCCTTACTAGATGAGGGAGATAACCTAGTGACAGATGACGTGGGAAAAGCTAAAGTAGTCAATGGTTTGGGTTTTTTTGCCTCTGTCTTCACAGACAAGGTCATCTTCCAGACTACTGCACTAGGCAACACAGAATGGGAAGGTGGGCAGCCCTCGGTGGAGAAAGAACAGGTTAAGAACTATTTAGAAAAGCTAGACATACACAAATCCATAGGTCCAGATTTCATGCATCCGAGGGTACTGAATGAGTTGGAAGATGTCATTGCAGAGCCTTTGGCCATTACCTTTGAAAACTCATGGAGATTGGGAGAGGTCCCGGATGACTGGAAAAAGGCAAATGTAGTGCCCATCTTTTAAAAAGGGAAGAAGGACAATTCAGGGAACTGAAGACTGGTCAGCCTCACCTCGGTCTCCAGAAAAATCATGGAGATCTTTAGAGAATCCATTTTGAAGCACTTGGAAGAGGGGAAAGTGATCAGGAATAGTCAACATGGATTCACCAATGGCAAGTCATGCCTGATCAAGCTGATTAGCTTCTATAAATGAGGTAACTGGCTCTGTGGACTTGGGGAAGTCATTGGATGTGATATACCTTGACTTTAGCAAAGCTTTTGATACTGTCTCCCACAATATTCTTGCCAGCAAGTTAAGGGAGTATGGATTGGATAAATGGACTGAAAGGTGGCTGGAAAGCTTACTAGATTGTTGGACTCAACGGATAGTGATCAATGACTCAATGTCTGGCTGGTGGTCGGTTTCAAGTGGAGTACCTCAAGGATCGGTTCTAGGGCCTGTTTTGTTCAATATCTTTATTAATGACCTGGATGAGGGGATGGATTGCACCCTCAGCAAGTTTGCGGATGACACTAAGCTAGCAGGAGAGGTAGATATACTGGAGGGTAGGGATAGGATCCAGAGTGACTGTGACGGGGCACCGTTGCCCCACACTGACAGCTGTGCGGCGACTCTCTGTTGTGCATGTTCAGAGGTGGCTAGAGAGAACCCGAGGATAGCTAGGGTCCTTGGAGGAACCAGGGTGTGACAGGGTGCACACCCTGCACTGGCCCTTTAAGGGCAAAACCCAGGCCTGGAGCAGGGGTTGAAAGAAAAGACCCAGCTGAGGCCATTAGGACTAATGAGGGCCCAGCTGGGGGCTATATAAAGAAGAACAGTTTGCTACTGAGGAGAGAGAGCAGTAGGGTGCTGGTAGCTGAGGAAGCAGGAGGCTGCCAGGAGTGAGAACAGGACTGGGGCAGCAAGGCCCGGGGCTTGGAGGGCAGTAGCGAGGCAGCCCTGGTAAGAGGGGCAGCAAATTTACACCCCATGCTGGTGATGAGCGGCCCGTACAGACTGCAGCTTGCCCGGAGATGGGCTAGATGAAGACTGGCAGTGGGTCACTGAGGCATGGTGGGAAGTACGCACTCCTACAGTGACCTAGACAATTTGGAGGATTGGGCCAAAAGAAATTTGATGAGGTTCAACTAGGACGAGTACAGAATCCTACACTTGGAACAGAAGAATCCCATGCACTGTTATAGGTTGTGGACCAACTGGCTAAGCAGCAGTTCAGCAGAAAAGGACCTGGGGATTACAGTGCATTGGAAACTGGATATGAGTCAACAGTGTGCCTTTGTAGCCAAGAAGGCTAATGGCATATTGGGGTGCATTAGGAGGAGCATTGCCAGCAGATCAAGAGAAGTTATTATTCCCCTTTATTTGGCATTGGTGAGGCCACATCTGGAGTATTGCATCCAGTTCTGGGGCCCCCACTATAGAAAGGATGTGGTTGCATTAGAGAAGATCCAGTGGAAGGCAACCAAAATGATTAGAGGGCTGGAGCACATGACCTATGAGGAGAGGCTGAGGGATTTGGGTTTATTTAGTCTGCAGAAGAGAATAACGAAGGGGAATTGATAGCAGCCTTCAACTTCCTGAAGGGAGGTTCCAGAGATGGAGTGAGGCTGTTCTCAGTGGTGACAGATGGCAGAACAAGGAGCAATGGTCTCAAGTTACAGTGGGGAGGTTTCGGTTGTATATTTGGAAAAACTATTTCTCGGGGGGGGGGGGGCGGGGTGAAGTACTGGAATGGGTTACCTAGGGAGGTGGTGGAATCTCCATCCCTAGAGGTTTTTAAGTCCTGGCTTGACAAAGCCCTGGTTAGGGTTAGGGTTAGTTAGGGTTGACAAAGGGTTAGGGTTAGGGTTGACAAAGGGTTAGGGTTAGTTAGGGTTGGTCCTGCTTCAGACAGGGGGCTGGACTCAATGACCTCCTGAGGTCTCTTCCAGACCTAGGATTCTACGATTTGCTGAGGACTTCTGGCACTGGTAAAAACACAAAAATGAACTTGGAATGAAGCTATGTTTCTATTTTTTAGAACAACAATCTCTGTGTAAGATAATCTGCAGGAAAAAGAAAGGCTTTCTCTGCTTTGCAAGAAGAACTTTAACCCCTTGGAAATCAGTTATAAATAGTCCACATGCCTGTCTTGTGTTCTAAACTTTTATTTAACAAAACATAGCAAAGGTCATGAATATTAAGTGGCCCATGAAATGTGAACTGGTTGACAAAGCTTTTCTCTTTCTGGAGGAAATATCAATCATATTGTATGAAAGATTACAATTATGCAATTCTGGTTTTAGCAGAGAATGGTTAGTGATGGAGTGTTCCTGACTTCTAAAAATAGAAAGCTATTCTTTTTTTAAAGCTACAAAGAGTAGAGGCTTCAGTTTTTTACTTCGCTGCTGATATAATTAAGAATACTTATGACATAGCAAGAAGCTAAGGGTATGTCTACACTACAACGTTAATTCGAACTAACTTAGTTCGAATTGGTTAATTCGAACTAAGCTAATTCGAACTAACGGATCCAGACTAAAAAACTAGTTCGAATTAGCGTTTTGCTAATTCGAACTAGAATGTCCACATTAAGTGGACCCTGAACCAGGCTTAAGGATGGCCGGAAGCAGTGCCAGCAGGGCATCACAGGAGGACTTAGAGCGTGGAGCTGCTGTCTCAGGCTAGCCGAGGGCTGCACTTAAAGGATCCTGACCCCCACCCCGGACAGACAGTTCTAAGGGGTGCCCCGCTTGCAAAGCAGTCCTGGCTTGGAGTGCCCAGAGTACCCACACTGGGCACATCACAGCACTCGGCCATCAGCCCGGCTGCACTTGCCGCAGGCTGCAGGCTGCCATCTGGGGAGAGCGGGCAATCGGGGGGGCTGCAGGAGAGCTTATATGCTATAGGCTATACATATTTCCCTCCCTCCCCCTTGCCAGTACATTTTTTTAGTACGTTGGCCAGCAGCCTGGGTCAGTCCTGGCTTGTGCTGGGTCCAGGACCTAAGCCCACTGCGGCCCTGCATTTAAAGTGGATTAGGAGCAAGGTGGCCAAGCATCCCTGCTCAGTTCTGACTTGTGCGGGGTCTGGGAGCTCAGCTTGCCCCCCAACAGGAGCTGCTGCCAACTCATGTGCAGCATGGGGCAACAGGCAGCTGGTCCATGAAAGAAGCTGGTTTTTAAACTGGCTTCCCTTGGAGACCAGCTTCCACCTGGCACCCTGTGTGCTGTCTCTGATACAAAGGCAACAGTGTGGAGTGGCAGGGGGTTCCTCAGGAGTGAGCCCAGAGTGCCCTGGCTGCCAGACTCACCCCCGGGGACTATAGAATATTTGACTAACCAATAAGACTTCATGAGGTTACTCGACTATTCAATTAATCGATAAGTTAGCATCCCTAATATAAACACAAAATTGTATTTGCCCTTCCGAGGATTCCTATATGTAAAAAGTGATGCTGGAATTAAATCAATCATATTTATAGATAGACCTGGTTAAAAGGAATCAAAGGTAATGTTCCTCAACTATAAATAATTTATTTCAGATGAGAAATACGAAATAGTTGCAGTGATATTTAAAGCAATGGCATGAATATTTTGGCATGAAATGTGAGAATTGTAGAAAACAAAATGGTGTGTGTAATTATTCCTGAATCCTGTCAAATTATCTACAATCTTTCCCGCTTAAAATTTTGCTGATCTTCAAGACTTTGAAGTGAGTAGATAAAATTCATGAATTTTGATCCAAACTTTCTAGTGGCAAAGGGTTTTCTCCAATCTAAAGACATAATTATGTTCATCATCATATGGCATAGAGACCTCTTAAAGCCTCAAAGGACCTTGTATTTGCACACATCCAAGCTGATAGACATGAGTTTCTGAATCCCTTTCCCATCTTCCAGGAGAGAATCCTGGCACACACTTAATGCCCTAACAGTACATCTGCTCACTGTTTGGGAAGTTTTACTTTAGCTCCAAACTCTGGGATTTCATCCATGGTATCATCAGTGGCTATGGAGCCTAGAAAACATGTGAAGACGAATCTAGTAAGCTGGAGGGGTTCAGTCACATGAAGGTCATAATGAAGAATAGCACTGAGTACTTGGAGGTGGACAACAGTCATAGGATGAGAGGGAACTATATAAGACCCTTAAAATTTACATCATGTATAGTCTGTCTGGACCTGCATGCAGATTTAGATCTCTGTTGTTAATAACTGTTTAGTCAAGGACAAACAGGAGCAGCACTGATCAGTACCTACATGACTGGATTGCAGGCCCAGATTTTTCAGTTAATTACAAAGCCATTTTGAAGAGCAGATGATTTTTCTACTTTTCACATTAATTATTGAACTTTGGGTGTTAGTGGATATTTTGTGGGCAAAGACCCACTTCGTCAGATTAGTGGATATTCTGACGAAGTGGGTCTTTGCCCATGAAAGCTTATACTCCAATATATCTGTTAGACTATAACAGTGGTCCCCAACACGGTGCCCGCGGGCGCCATGGCACCCGCGGGGCCATTTTTGTGCGCCCGCCAAGTGCTCGGGGCTGGCCTGGCCCTGGGCACGTGGTGCATGCGCTGTGTCGGAGCTGGCCCTGGCGCATGGTAAGCGCCGGCCCCGGGAGCGCCGCGAATTGGCCGCTTGTGTCCCAGGTGCGCGGCGCTTGGAGGGCGAGGGGGGGAGCGCTGGCCCCGGGTGCGCGGTGCTTGGCGGGGGAGTGCCGGCCCCGGGCACGCGGCGCTTAGGAGGAACGCCGGCCTGGGCACGCGGCACTTGGGGGAGGAGGAGGCGCCGGCCCCCGGCACGCGGGGCTTGCAAGGGGGGGGCCGGCCTCGGGAGCGCGGTGCTTGCGGGGGGGCCAGCCCCAGGAGCGCGGCGCTTGCGGGGGGGTCCTCCCCCGAGCATGCGGCCATGGAGGGGGCCGCCCGCCCCCTGGCGCCTGGCAGGCGAACGGCCACGCCCCCTGGCGCCCGGCAGCCTCTAAAGGTTGGGGACCACTGGACTATAAGGTGCCACAGGACTCCTTGTTGCTTTTGCAGATCCAGACTAACTTGGCTAACCCTCTGATAGTGGATATTTTGTAATTAATACTTTAATTTAGGGGGATAATTAGCATTACGTTAATTAATTGAAAGACATATGCATATACAATAGTGAGCAGATTCATGTGCTTTGGCTCAAGATATTAGTAAGCAGATGTAGATCTTTTCACCTTCACCTGCACAGGATCAAATCCAGTTTGGGTTGGTAGTGGCTGCATTTCTGGAACCACAGATGACTCTCTAGTAGGTTATATGAAATGAGTTAGTGGCCTGTGCCACTTCCAAATGTCTAAGTCAGAAATCTCTGCCACCAACTGGTACCCTTGTTGCCTGAATGGGCCTATCAGAGCAAGATTGAGCTAGCGTGGCTCCAACATTTAGAGGAAATGTTGCCATGCTGTTGCGTCAGCTCTCCCATCTTGGGAAAATGCCAGGCTCCAGGATACTGGGCTCTTAATCCAGCATTTTTCAACAAGTGCAAAATTGATTCAAAGTTAAAAGATGAACTCAAAGGAATACATTGAGTTAAAACAAATAGACTATGCGACTTGTACACGTTATTTTATATTTCTATAAAGAATAGCAATAAGGTCATTTAAATGGTATGAAAATAATCTGAAACACTGCCTCTTTTGTTGTTTTAGCGTAAATACCAGATGACTTTCCTGGTTTCAGTACAGAGAAGACATACTCCATCACACATTCTCATGCTATAAGTGACTTGCTTTGCAAGATGATAAGCTCTTCAATTTGCATGCCACTGGTATTATAAGGTTGCGTGAATAAGAGGTGGAAGGTGGCACCATAATCACTCATTGTAAGGAGGCAAAGTAAGCTCTTCTACCTCTTCTCCATTTGCTGTTCTAATGCCTCATAGGTTGTGGGGAATGCATCATCCAGTAACGAGTCCTCTCTCGGGATACGATTGTAACACTGAGGTCATGGATTCTGTGACTTTATCAGACATCCATGATTTCTTTAGCTTCAGCCCATGGTACTGGACGGCCTGGAGCTGCAGCCAGTAGTCATCCCTGATGGACTTCCACTGTTAGTCTCTGTTCTTCCCCCACTAACTAGCTTTTTTTAGTAAAATTCAGAGAGGTTGCAAGCTTCCATGAATTTTTGTTTATTGCCTGTGACCTGCCCATGACACCTATGACAGTATCTTTTAAAATTAGTCATCTCTGAGCCTGAGTACTAGAGAGTTCTGTGGCTGTCAAGCAACCAGGGCTCAATCTACAAATGAAGGTTTAATCAGGTGATACCCAAAGCCAGGAATATAGGCTCCTGCTGAGAGTAGCTACTCCAGTCTGCTCAACATCATTATCTTGCTGGGAATAAAACCTGCTACTTGATGGTTCAGACAGACTGTTCCTTGTTCTAATTCTAGTCTTGATTTCTATTCTGACAATTGCCTGGAGTCTCTGGTCTGATTTCATGGCCACCACTGTTGTAACGATTAGGACTAACCATCTATGTCTCAGTTTAACAACATCCTAGCAGAAATCCAGAAGGAGGAGACTCCTTTGGTCACTAAAAGTAGGGGAGGGAGAGACTCCTCTCCCTCAAGTTCATAGAGAGGCAGTGGTGAGATGTTCCTTCCTTGCCTTATCTACTAGAAGCTGAGGAATAGAGAGAGATAATGGAGACCTTCCTCAGCTATTGAGAGTTAGGAAACAGATCAGACAATTCTTTACCCTTCAGAAGGAGAATCAGAGCAAGAGACAGAGGCCTTCTCTTCGCTGCATACTAGCTTCATGCTCAACCTTTTTTTTTTTTTTAAATTAAAGTGGGGGACATCATATGAGCTGTAGAGGTTCAAGCACCAAGAGATGTCCTCTCAGAGATCCTCAGGGTATGTCTACACTACAATGTTAGTTCGAACTAACGGACGTTAGTTCGAACTAACATTCATAGCCGCTACACTAGCGCTCCGCTAGTTCGAATTTGAATTGAACTAGCGGAGCGCTTAGTTCGAACTAGGAAAACCTCATTTTACGAGGATTAAGCCTAGTTCGAACTTACTAGTTCGAATTAAGGGGTGTGTAGCCCCTTAATTCGAACTAGTGGGAGGCTAGCCCTCCCCAGGTTTCCCTGGTGGCCACTCTGGCCAACACCAGGGAAACTCTATGCCCCCCTCCCGGCCCCGGACCCCTTAAAGGGGCACGGGCTGGCTACGGTGCCCATGCCAGGTGCAAGCCTGCCAGCACCCAGCCGGCAGACCCTGCAGCTGGCACGGCACAGAGCCACCCACCCGATGCCCCCCAGCCCTCCCCCTCTTCCCGGGACCAGGCTGGCAGCTCCCGGGAGCTTGCCCGGAACTGCAAGAGGCGGGCACCTTCCTGGGCTAGTGCAGACATCGTGGACCTCATCCACGATCTCCGCACTAGGCACAGGAAAGTGGCCGTCTAGGGCAGGAGAGCTGCCAGCCTGGCCACCCAGGAGCAGGTGTGCATGAAAATCAAGGGGGTCCACTGAGACCCCCGACCCTGAGCCCTGAGCTTACAATGGCCGTACTGGGTCAGACCAAAGGTCCATCTAGACCAGTAGCCTGTCTGCCAACAGTGGCCAACACTAGGGACCCTGGAGGGGATGGACCGAAGACAGTGACCAAGCCATTTGTCTCGTGCCATCCCTCTCCAGTCTTCCACAAACTTTGGGCAGGGACACCACTCCTACCCCCTGTCTAATAGCACTCCATGGACCCAACCTCCATGACTTGATCTCACTTCCCTTTAAACTCTGTTCTAGTTGTAGCCTTCACAGCCTCCTGCAGCAAGGAGTTCCACAGGTTAACTATTTGCTTTGTGAAGAAGAACAACTTTCTCTTACTAGTTTGAAGCCTGCTACCCATTCCTTTCCTTTGGTGTCCTCTAGTCCTTCTTTATGGGAACTCATGAAGAACTTTTCTGAATGCACCCTCTCCACCCAACCCCTGCTTTTAGAGACCTCTATCCTGTCCCCCCTCCATCTCCTCTTTTCTAAGCTGAACAGTCCCAGTCTCTGTAGCCTCTCTTCATATGGGACCTGTTCCCAACCCCTGATCATGTTAGTTGCCCTCCCCTCTCCCAGCCTTTCTCTTCCCCTCTCCCACCTCCTTTTCCCAGTCTCCCCCAGTTTTGTTCAATAAAGACAGAGTCAATGTTGGAAGAAACGTTATCTTTATTTTGTACATCAGGAAGGGGGACTAGGGAAGGGTAAGTGGAAGGGGGTGAGGGAGGAATGGGGTACGAGCCCCCGATGGGGAGGACTGGGCTGGCTCTGCGGGCTTCTGGGGGTGGAAGCTCTCCTGCAGCCCCCCAATTGTCCCCTCTCCCCAGATGGCAGCCTGCAGCAAGTGCAGCCGGGCTGATGGCCGAGTGCTGTGATGTGCCCAGTGTGGGTACTCTGGGCACTCCAAGCCAGGACTGCTTTGCAAGTGGGGCACCCCTGAAAACTGTCTGTCCGGGGTGGGGGTCGGGTCCCTTTAAGCGCAGCCCTCGGCTAGCCTGAGACAGCATCTCCACGCTCTAAGTCCTCCTCTGATGCCCTGCCGGCACTGCTTCCGGCCATCCTTAAGCCCTGTTCAGGGTCCACTCAATGTGGACATGCTAGTTCGAATTAGCAAAACGCTAATTCGAACTAGTTTTTAGTTCTAGACGCATTAGTTCGAATTAGCTTAGTTCGAATTAACTAATTCGAACTAAGTTAGTTCTAACTAACTCTGTAGTGTAGACATACCCTCAGAGAGCCTATTACATTCCCTGACTGGCCCAGGCATACTATTTTAAGGTATAGGAAAACTATGTGTAGGCTCTCTATGCAACTAAATGGATCCTTGGCTTGCTGCTGCAAGCACACCTTATGGCATTCTCCTGGTGACTGAGCCCAGACCTGTTCTTGATTTCTGGTCCCCTGCTCTACTCCTGATGCCTCATCCTGATTTAGTTCATAGTCTCCTGCTTCACTCCTGACATATTGTTCTGCATCTGTTCCACTAGCTCTGGTTTGGCTGGCTCGCCTCAATGATCACTGTGCCAACCATATATTTTTACAAACTCCAAACTGATTGCCAACAGGTCGAGGTTGCCAGTTTCACAGGGTGATAATGTACTGCTGGCCTATTACTGGAGCTGTCACCTGCATACTCTCTCATTCATGTAGTGGGTCAAACTCCGTGCACAGTGCCAGGAGTGTGTCTGTCTTCATGTCAACATTTGAGACCCACTGCTGGTCATTTCAAGTTTCCATTTCAATTTGGTTCCCTCCACAAGCAAGCGCTTGTGCTCCTGCCACAATCTGTCATCTGCCTAGTGGTCATTTACTATTTAAAAATATAGTATCATCTTAGACACCATGGATCACATTCTAGACTGAAGATTTTCAAGGAAGTCCAGTCAGTGTAATTGGGTGCCTCCATGCTTCATTGTTCATGTTGTTGGGCCAATCAACATGAATAGCCTTTCTTAGGCCTACTGGCCAGCTAGTTACTCCAGTCTACGAGCTAACATTTGACACACATATAATGTTCATATCTTAAAGTAAAAAAAGATACATGCATACAAATACTACAAACACAACCAGCGAGCCATATGCTTTACATAGATATCTCACTTGGCCCGCTTTATACATGATTTGTTGCAAATATACCACAATGATCTGTAAAGACATATCACAATCCAATTACATAACAATAATGAACAATAATGATTTGTCTCTTAAAAACTAATGCTTACTGGATTTGAGACTAGTTTTTAGTAGTTTAGGTTGTATATTTCTATCAGGAGTTCTACTTGTAGCAGAGTGATTTATATTATAACTTATTTATTAAGTCTTTTCATTACAAAAGCAGTGTTTTCCCAGAAGTTCCTGATTTCACGGTGAGAAGGAAGTGTTCATTTTTTGTTTGTTTTGCAAACAAAAACATCTGAATATTATTTCATGAGACTACAGCAAGAACCCCTTCTCTTCTGTCATCTTCTGCAACACAGGGAGCAGATGAGTAGCTTTGAGCTGTCTGCCAATAACTGCAATGGAAGGAATGGGCCATGTTGGCTCCCTCTCCCAAGACATTGTCAGATGTTACTCCTCATTCCCTTCCAAATGGAGCAGAGAAGATGTGAGTCAGAAGCAAGCTTTGAGACACTTTGGGCCAGTCTGATTTTCTGTTTTTGTTTTATTCTCTGAAATTGAGTATTAGCAATTTGTGGGGCAGGCTTGGTGAGAGATGGCCACTATGAGTTGGTTGTGGCATATATACAGAATACAGGAAAGGTAGGTTGGAGAAATATGATCAACACATGATGTATTTTTGAGCTGTTGGTTATTTTTTTTCTTTGTCTCCTTTGTTTGGATTGCAGGCTCTTAAGAGTAAGGACTGTCTTTTACTCTGTACTCTTGCATAATGATACATCTTCAATCCTGTCTGGAACCTCTAGGCACTACATAATACAAATAAATAATGTACACATGAATGTGCATTGTATGAAAGCAATTCTGCTCAATACCTGGTACAAGTAAAACAAATTTTCACAACCTTTTCTTCTATATGTTGTTTTTCAGTTAAAAGCAGTAAATAAGAAGGAGTTTTCTTACAAAGTGAAGCTGTAATATCCTCTCCAGAAAGTATATTTTAGTTGCACTGAAAAAGAGATCAAAAGAAATATCACACAAAATATAATCTGAAAATAGCTAGTAAACAATAGCAGGCATAAACAAATTCAAATTGTGTTCCATATTGTCAAACAACAAGTAGTCCTGTGGCACCTGGGGGTATGTCTACACTACAGCATTAATTCAAGTTAACTTAATTTGAAATAGTTAATTCAAATTAAGCTAATTTGAAATAACGCATCTATACACAAAAACTATATAGAAATAGTGCTTTGCTATTTCGAAATAGCACGTCCACACTGAGTGGACCCTGAACCGAAGTTAAGGCTGGCCAGAACCAGTGCTGGCAGGGCATCAGGTTAGGACTTAGTGTGTGGAGCTGCTGCTTGAGGCTAACAAAGCTCCATGCTTAAAGGGATCCTACCCCCACCCCGGACAGACAGTTCTCAGGGTTCCCTGCTTGCTTGTCTACCTCGATGAGGGACAGCAAAGCAGTCCTGTCTTGGAGTGCCCTGAGTGCCCACACTTGGGACACCACAGCATTTGGCCACATGGAGCCAGAGCCGCCCCTGGACATGCTGGTGTGTCTCATGGGGTTGTTCTCATCAGGTCAGCTTCACTTGCTACAGGCTGCCATTCGGGGGATCCAGGAGGCCCTGAGGGAGAGCATCCACCTTGAGGAGCCCTCAGAGCCAACCTGGTCCTCCCCACCGGGGGCTCGTGCCCTATTCCTCCCTCACGTCCTTCCACTTACCCCTTCCTAGCCCCCCTTTCTGATGTCAAATAAAAGACACGTATGTTCAAAAATAGAAACTGGGTTTATTGAACAAAACTGGGGGGGGGGGATGAACCTCTGGGCAGACTGGGAAAAGGAGGTGGGAGAGGGGGAGAGAGAAGGTGGGAGAGGGGAGGGGGAAACCTGGGAGGAGGAAGCTGGAAGTGGGAAGCAAGGGAAGAAGGGGGAGGGGAGGCTCAGGGCCCAGGGTTGGAGGTCTCGCCGGACCAACTTGATTTTCATGAAAACCTGCTCCTGGGTTCTCATGTGGTCTTTGGAGGCCAGGCTGGTGGCTATCCTGCCATAGTCGGCCTCATTCCTCCATCTAGTGAGGAGATCATGGACGTAGGGGGCTTCCCCCGCAAACCTGAATAAGGTCCATGTTCTCCACTCTGGACCAGGAAGGCAACTGCCTTCTCCAGCCCCTGTCAGGCTTCTGGGAGCTGGCAGACTGCTCCTGGGTAGTCGTGGAGGGCTGGCTGCCAGTGGCTTGGTGGTTCATATTTTGGGGCTACTGTGTCAGGGGCCCCAGTGGCCACTGCTGGCTCTGGGCTGGCAGGCTTGGAGCTGGAACAGGCACTGTGGCCAAAATCTACCTCTTTAATGGCTCCGGGGCTGGGGGAGAGGAGAGTAAGTTTTCCTGGTTGTGGCCGGAGTGGCCACCAGAGCTCCCTGGGAAGGGCTGGAGGCCCCCTATTTAGAATTAAGTGTCTACACAGCACTTAATTCAAAATAGCTATTTTGAATTTGGCATTACTCCTCATAGAATGAGGTTTATCAAATTCAAAATAAACACCCTGCTATTTTGAATTAAATTCGAAATAGCAGTTTGCATATATAGACGCTATTAAAGTGAATTTGAAATAACGGCTGCTATTTTGAATTAACTTTGCAGTGTAGACATACCCTTGGCAACTAACAAAAATATATAGTATCATGAACTTTCGTGGGTAAAACCCACTTCATCAAATGAGTTATATTATTCCAGAATCAGCAAATCTTAGATATATATGATTTAATTAGTTTGTGTACCATACATTAAAACATCTGATATAGTCTCAGGAATGTTTGCATTTTGAAGTTACAACGAATTATTGCCTTTTTTTTATATAATGTAAGGATACACTGCAACTGAAATGAAGATCCAAATATAGGTGAAGTTATTTTCTTCCAAGCTGAACCATGGAACAAAGTGTAATGACTACATATACAATAAAGCTAAAGACTGTTAAATCAATAGCCTGAGTGAAAGGACAGAGCTCCAAGGAAAATATTCTGAAGCGTGGCAAGGCTGAATTCCTGTTTCCAATATGTGTCTCAGGGTTATCATTCACACAAAGTCTGCTACTGCGCAATGAGAGATGAAAGTGACGATGTGATATACGGTTCCTTTCTAGCACACGGTTTAAACTTTGTGGATTCAGTGTGTGAACCCACTAGTCAAGCTTTCCAAATATTCATGCTTTTTCTTTAGCGATGTAAGCAGTTAGTTGACTAGTCAACTACCCGATAAGCTTAGGCTTATTGGGTAGTCGAGTAGTGACTCAACTAGTCGCTTCCCTCCCACCTTGCTGTCACTATCAGGGAGAGGCAGCAAGGAGAGGGGGAGCAGGAGCTGGCTTAAAAGCTGGTTCTCCCTAGCACTGTCTCCATGGAGGGCAAGGGAAGGCAGAAGCATAGTGGGGGAACTGAGTGTAAGCTGGGAATCCGCTGTCCCAGCTTGCACCCAGTCCCAGTCGCTGCACCTCTGCTTTTTAAATGTATTAAGAGCTGCCATGCCCATTCGCTTCTGCAATAGCGCAGGGCTTCCTCGCCTGGGCGCATGTGACCCTGTGCCTCTCCAGGCCAGGTTCGGGGAGTCCATCCCTCATCTGCTCCAGTGAGAGCTTGGGCTTTTCCTCCTGTAACTCCTAGTTCATGGTAACCTGGCAGCTCTTAATACATTTAAAAAGCAGAGGTGCAGCAGCTGGGACTGGGCCTGAGCAATCCAACTGTTATAGACTTTATGGGTATGTCTACACTACCCCGCTAGTGCGAACTAGCGGGGTAATGTATGCATACCGAACGTGCAAATGAAGCCCGGGATTTGAATTTCCCGGGCTTCATTTGCATAAGCCGGCCGGCGCCATTTTTAAATGCCGGCTTGTTCGAACCCCGTGCCGCGCGGCTACACGCGGCACGGGCTAGATAGTTCGAACTAGCAAGCCATTCCGAACTATCTGTATGCCTCGTGGAACAGATAGTTCGGAATGGCTTGCTAGTTCGAACAATCTAGCCCATGCCGCGTGTAGCCGCGCGGCACGGGGTTCGAACAAGCCGGCATTTAAAATGGCGCCGGCCAGCTTATGCAAATGAAGCCCAGGAAATTCAAATCCCGGGCTTCATTTGCACGTTCGGTATGCATACATTACCCCGCTAGTTCGCACTAGCGGGGTACTGTAGACATACCCTATGTGACTTTGTTGCCCTGCCCTGACCCAGGGCCATGGCCACCCAAACTGTCATAGACTTCAGGAGCGGTTGTCAGTGGAGTGAGTCAGCAGGGCCTCCCGCTGACCCGGACTGGTACAATGCTTATTTAGCTTTAGGATCATTGGTTGTATTGTAGGGATAAGTCAGAGAACTATGGTTATATTTTATAATAGAAAAATTCACAGAATAAGGTAAGCTAGGAATGAATCAATTTAAAATGTTTCTTGGCTATTTGACTCCTAATGATAAAACTAATTGAAGTGGTACTATTAACTTCACAGTTTTGTTTGTAGCTTGTGCTTTTAACACATGGCAATTATCATATTTAATGCTCTGTTCAGCATTTTGTTGCTATGTGTTTTCCTTTGTATTCATTAAATATTCGTTTTTTTAAATTAACATGTTTATTTTATCCGATTATCTACAATGTATTTTGATCATTGTTTTTTACTTTGATGATGTCCAAATAGGGTACTTTAACCACACCCATACATTGTTGTTTTCCCTCCCTTAAATAATGGTTGTGTTAAAAATTTGCAGTTCCCAGAATTGTTTCTCCGCTGTAAAACAATTCTTTGAATTGTTTCTTTATAACTATAATAGAATGAAATGCTCCTTTATGTCAACTAATTTTCTTAATTTCATTTTGTACACAAGAAGGGTATTGCCATTCATACACATTCTATCTGGGCCATGTATATACCGCTCTTTTTTTAGGTGTCCCAGCCCAATCAACAGTAAATATGACATTCTCTAAATGTAATTAAGTATGCTGTGCTTGTTAGAGATGGAACTTTGGGTTTAGGGCTTTTAGGGGTGTAGGAAGTTGGTTGCTTGTTGTTTTGGAGGCATTGCCCCAGTTGCACAGCTCTGATCACTGTTCCTCCCCAGAGTTCAATGCTCATGCTAAATATACAGATCAGCTTCACTTTGTAAGAAACTCCCTCTTCTCAAGCTCAAGATCTGCTTCATTCTTTCCTCTCATGTCATATCCCTTTAGCTCCCACTCCATCATGTGTCTTCTCTATCTCCCCTTCAACTGGCTTTTGTTTCTTTTGTGCTCATTCTTCCCTTTAACAAGCACTGGCAAGTATCAGCTTCTATTCTAAAGCTAGATGTTACTCTTCTGATGTGCATGTATTTTCCTTTTTAACTAAAGCAGAAATGCTTTTTACAAAATATCTGCATAATGAAACTGCATGCTGTCAGTACACAATTTTAAGAAGTAAATACCTGGTAGAATTCAGTAAAGAAACAGAAGACGTTAACTCAAGACAGTTTGTAAATACATCCGTATGCACTGTAAGTTTTGAACCATCCTCAGATCAGCTGGGTAAGCCATTTCCAAATATTCTTTTTCCCTTTTGGAATTCTGAGCTGGATGATCTTTGTTATATGCATGATTTACATTACTCTGTATAAACTTCAATAAGCTTTCATGTGGGTTAATACACATTCATCAAGACTCAGACATATGGCCTGTCATGGATTACTTTCAGATCTCAACACAGCTTTGAAGCCAAACATACTGCTTTTTTTCATGTCCTGCTCATTAAATTATCATTTGCTGTGAAGTTATTTGACCCCACGAATTCAGATGTTCTGAGTCAGTCCACAGAGAATTAAGGCAGGAGCTTTATGTTCCAGAGTTAATGGTGATTGGTGAAAGAGAGACCGTGATAGATAGTGGGCAACAGCTGGCATACTGTAGAACTAACAGAAACCGGCCACCCGCTAGGAAATTAAGACAAATTCTGTGTTCATGGAACCCATCCACTGTTTGGTCATTACATGTTATGTGATTTGTGGAAAAGCTAGAAGAAGGGTAAAACAACATCTGGGTGTCATGTGGCTCTGACTTAGGCTGTTTTGCATTTTGCGGGGGCAGTACTTGCACTATTTAATCTAGCTAGTACACTAAAAATAGCAGTGAAGATGTAGTGGAATGGACTACAGCACAGGCTAATAATGTATGTATGTACCCAGAGCAGCATGAACAAGAAGAAGTTACTCACCCTGTAAAGTAACGATGGTTCTTTGAGATGCGTGTTCCGTGGGTGCTCCACTGTAGGTGTCAGGCTTATCCCAGCGCCACAGTTCAGAGATCTTTTTAGCCGTAGTGTGCCGGACCACACATGCGCCAGTGCAGCTCGCGTCTTTTTGTGCCTTTCTTGTGCGCGCGGTCCGGTGCCTGCCAGTTCCTCCTGATCCACTTGTTCTGAAAAACACAATAAGTTACTCCGAAGAGGGGAGGAGGGCGGGTCGTGGAGCAGGGTGAGTAACTTCTTCTTCTTCGAGCAGTGTCCCGTGGGTGCTCCACTGTAGGTGAATGCACAGCAATAGCTCCTTGGAACGGTGGAGGGTTCGGAGCTAACGAGGTGCAGCTGTGGAGAGTACTGCTGATGCTACAGTGGCGTCTGGTATAAGCAGGTTAGGCATTGCATAATACTTGGCAAAAGTAAAATCGGATGACCATGTGGCAGTCCTGCAAACGTCCTTCAAGGATACTCCTTTCAAGAATGCAGTAGAAGCAGTGACTGCTCGGGTCGAGTGAGCCCTAGTTGTTGTTGGAAATGGTTTGCTTTGAAAAATATAACATTTTCTTACGCACTCAACTATGATTGAGGAAATGCATTGTGCAGATAGCAGACAGGCTTTAGAGTGCTCCGCCATCGAAACTAAAAGTGTTCTTGATCTTCGCAGTGGCTTAGTTCTTTGTATATAAAAGGCGAATGCGTGTCTGACATCCAGAGTGTGAAGACGTGCTTGCTCTGCCGAACAATGGGGCTTAGGGTGAAAAACAGGGAGAACTATGGGTTTGTTAATATGGAACTGAGAGTTCACTTTAGGCAGAAAACGCAGCTGAGGGCATAATATGACTCCTTGAGGAGTAAACACTGTATAGGGGAACGAGGCTGATAATGCAGCCAGCTCGCTAACTCTTCTTGACGAGGTTATGGCCAATAAAAAGATGACTTTCATGGACAAAGTATGAAGGTCGCACATTGCCAGGGGTTCGAAAGGCAAAGTTGTCAAAGTACTGAGGACCAGCTCCAGGTCCCAAGGATCTGCTGGTCTGGTGTGATGGGGAAAAAGGTTAGTGATTCCTTTCATAAATCTCTTTGTCATAGGATGTGAAAAGAGCAAATACCCCTGTACAGGATGGTAGAAGGCGGTGACTGCTGCCACGTGGACTCTGATAGATGCCAAGGAGAGACTGGAGTCCTTGAGGTGCATGAGGTAATCTAGGATTAGATGGATAGGTGCCGAGGCCAAACTGTCTCCTGTATTCGCACACCATGAGGAAAAACGCTTCCATTTGTGCAGGTAGGCAATACGTGTAGATTTCTTCCTACTGTGTAAAAGGACATTCTTAACTGGACTTGAACAGGCTAGTTCTGCTTGCTGGAACCATGGAGAAACCATGCTGTGAGTGCCAGGTGGTCGATCTGAGAGTGGAGCAAGGAACGATGATTCTGCAAGAGCAGATCATGACACCTGGGAAGTGGGATCAGGATGTGGGCTGACATGCGATAAAGTAGGGAAACCATGTCTGTCGGGGCCAATAGGGTGCTATGAGAATTACTGTGGCTCTGTCTGAGTGTATTTACTCCAGAACTCTGGGCATCAGAGGCGTGGGAGGAAATGCGTATAAAAGGTGGTGAGACCAGCTGCGTAGGAAAGCATCGCCTCTGGATCTGTGTCCGATCCTGGCTCTCGAGCAATACTGAGGGCATTTCGCATTGCGAGACATAGCAAAAAAGTCTATATCTGGAAACCCCCAGCGATGGAATATTCTGTACAGTATTTGGGGGTGTAGCTCCCATTCGTGGTTTGCAGAGAAGTGCTGCTCAGCGCATCGGCAGTGCAGTTCTGCTGGCCTGGCAGTGAGGGAGACGTTGTGGTGATTGCCTCAAACGTATTGCCTCAGCGCAAAGCGACCGAGATCGAGCTCCCCCTTGTCTGTTTATGTAATATACTGTAGCCATATTGTCAGTGAGGACACGAATGACTCGGTGTTGAATAAGTGGAAGAAAATGCTGACAGGCGTTGTGAACCGCTCTTAGTTCTAAAAGATTGATGTGCATCAGGGACTCTTTGGGAGACCAACAGCCTTGTATTTGTTGGTGATCCGGGTGAGCACCCCATCCAAAGAGGGATGTGTCCATAGTGATTTGCATTGTTGGCTGAGATTGGTGGAAGGGCATGCCAGACATGAGATTTTTGGGTATGGTCCACCAGGCTAGAGATTTCTTGATGTGTGAAGGAACTGGAACCATCCTGTGAACCTAGAGAATGTTTGGAGAGTAGATAGTTGTTATCCAATGCTGGAGGCAGTGAAAATGTAACCTTGAGTGCTGGACGACGTATGTCGTGGATGCGAAATGCCCCATGAGTTGTAGGCAAAGGAATATAGATACTCTGGGATTGATAAGAAGCACGTGTATTAGATCCTGCATTGAGTGGAACCTCGATATTGGTAGAAAGGCCCTTGCCTTGATAGAGTCCAGATGGGTGCTGATGAATTGTATGGACTGATGAGGAGTCATGGACGACTTTGCAGCATTGATAATGAGACCCAAGGCGTTGAAGACTGTTTCTGTAATGTTCGTAGCGGTGAGGGCCTCTGTGAGGGAAGGGGCCCTGATTACGCAATCGTCCAGGTAGGGAAATATCATGACCCCTAGACGATGAAGAAATGCTGCAACCACCGCTAGAGTCTTGGAAAACACCCTGGGGGCCGATGAGAGTCCAAAGGGGAGGACTCTGTACTGAAAGTAGTATGGACCTATTTGGAATAGTAAGAAACGCCTGTAAGCCGGGTGTCTGGCTGCGTGAAAATATGGATCCTGGAGATCGAGGGACATGAACCAGTCTCCGTCATGAAGGGCTGGGATTATTGTAGCTAGGGTAACCATGCAAAAGCACTGTTTTCGAAGGTAACGATTGAGACCTTGAAGATCCAATATCGGTCTCCAACCCCCAGATTTTTTCTCTGTTAGAAAGTATTGGGAGTAGAACCCAGTGTCCCGGAACTCATCGGGAACAGTCTCTATCGCGCCGATGGTAAGTAGGTTGAAAGCCTCCCGCATGAGTAGGGGCTCATGAGAGGGGTCCCTGAAAAGGGACGGGGCAGGGGGAGGGGGGAAGGGAGTCAAAAGGAATCATGTACCCTAGTTTGAGAGTCTGGAGGACCCATTTGTCTGCGGTAATATAGGCCCAGCGCTGGAGAAAAGGCCTGAGACGATGATGGAAAATGGCACTTGTGGCATGGGCAGACAGGCAGAGGGGTGTGGTTCTGAGTCCCTCGACAGTGGCATCAAATTTGTTGTTTGGTACCATGTTGAGCAGACACTTTTGGTGGTGGGTGCCTCCTTTGTTGTCTTTGCTTTCCCCTGTGTTGCTGGTCCTGCTGCCTATACTGAGGAACTTGTTGGGTAAACTGCCTCTGCCTCTGATAGGGGGTATATTGCTTCCTACGGCACGAGGAGTATACATCCTGAGAGTTTTGAGCGTTGTTCTAGAGTCTTTCCCTGAGTGAAGGAGCTGGTCTGTCTTCTCCGAGAAGAGGTTCTGCTTATTGCATGGGAGGTCTTCGAGTTTCGGTAGAAGGTGTTTCGGAGTAGATGACTGCTGGAGCCAAGATGCTCTGCGCATGACAATGGAGGTGCCGGTGATATGGGCTGCCGTGTCAGCATCATCAAGAGCTATATGCAGCGCAGTTCTGGATGATGTATAGCCTTCCTGCACTACTGCTTTTAGGATTTCCCGCTTCGTATCTGGTAGGTGCTCCAGAAGTGGTACGAACTTGGCATAGTTGTCGAAACTATGATTAGCTAGTAGTGCGGAGTAATTAGCCATGCGTAGGGCTAGAGTTGCCGAAGAATATACTTTGCGCCCGAACAACTCCAACCTTTTGCTGTCTTTGTCCGCACTGGTAGGCTTGTGCTGTGGCGCTTTCAATTTCTGCTGTACTGCATCCACAACCAGTGAGCTTGGCTGTGGGTGCGTAAAGAGAAACTCCATCCCTTTAGCAGGAACGAAGTACTTTTTATCCGCTTTTTTGTTGGTAGGAGGAGCGGAAGCAGGGCTTTGCTACAGATCGTCTGCTATCTCGAGGATAGCGTCGTCCAACGGCAGAGCGATCTTACTCTGAAGTGACTGCTTGATATTACAGAGCAAGTGGTGCTGTTTCTGCTGGACCTCTGCCAGCTGTACTTGTTGACTATCAGCTACCTGCTTGAAGAGCCCTTGAAATTGATGTAAATCATCAGGGGGCGAGGTATCGCCCTGAAAAACTGCCTCATTTGGAGAGGACTCATCCATAGGAGATCGGACTGAAGAGCCCTCCTGTGTGGTGGCAGGTTGCTGGGCGTGATGCAACGGGAGGGACGATGGGACGCCGGATGGTATCTGCGGCCTTGATCGGGATGGTGAAGAGGATCGTTCCCATGGCAATGGAGAGTGGGAATGATATGTTGATCCTGGGGAGACCGTACATCATCAGTGTGAATATGGATGGTAAGATGGTGAATGACAGATGTATTGTGATATATGCGAAAGAGCCCGGTATGGTTGGCTACGACCGGTATGATAGGAAGAGCAGAGGGAACAAGCCGATGCTCTAGGAGATCTAGACCTGTCCCTGGAAGAGCTGGATCGACTGGTATGGTAACAACGACATGGTGCATGATAGCTCCTGTGTGAGTACTCTGGTGATCGTGCATAGTAGGGTGCATGCACTGAGGGAGGCTCTAGTGAAAATTGAGCAGGGTGAGGACTGGGTGAGAGGCTTTGCAGTTTTCGTGCTCTATGCTGAACTGTTGTGTGGGCTGGAAAACGCTCGGACGATGATGACGCCGTTGTAGAGAGTCTATCCAATGTCGGATGGTCTTCCTGCCTGGATGGGTCACATTGTGATGGTTCGATCACTGAAGGCGGAGACGGCACCGATGAGCGCGTCGGTGCTGATGAATGTCTCGACACTGCAGACCATTTCAATGCTGGTAAGTGTCTGCGTGCAGGGGAGCCATGCGATCCCAGGAGGCGAGTCGGTGCCGGTGAGCGAGTCGGTGCTGGCGAGCGCCTCGGTGCCGCTGAGTTCGGTGCCGGAGAGCGCTTTGGTGCCGGCGAATACCTCGGTGCTGGCGAGCGTCTCGACGTCGGGAACCTCTCGGTGCTGATGGACCTCCCTGTGCTGGTGAGCGTCTCGGAGTCAGAGAACGACTCGGTTCTGGCAAGTGTCTTGCTGCTGGCAAATGACTCAAGACAGGGGAGTGTTGTGGAGCTGGAATGGGCTCGGTACAGGCGAGCGCCTGGGCACCGGAGAGCGGCTTGTAGCATGAGAGCGTCTCGGTGTAGGAAACCGCCGGGGAGCCGCAGAGCATCCCACTAGAGAGAATTGAGTTGGGGACGGGACCTTGGCAGTCGAAATCAATGAAGACAAGGAAGGACTTGGAAGGCGCTGACTTACTGCGGCTTTGCTTTGATTTGTCGGAGCCATTTTTGGTGGTAGAGGTTCCCAGTTCAGCTCCCGCGCTAGCTCATGAGGGGGGTAGCAATGGAGATGGAGAAGGTCTCTTCTTCATCTTTTTGGTAAGGGTTTTGGAAGACGTTGTGGTCGGCTCGTCAGAGCCCTGAGCTGGTAGGGCTTTATCAAATAAGAGCATTTTTAGCCGCATGTCTCTGTCCTGCCTTGCTCTGGCCGTGAGCTTAGAGCAATGCAGGCATTTCTGAGGTATGTGGCCCTCTCCCAGACAACGTATACAATGGGAGTGGCCATCGGATGCCGGCATTGCGTCTCGGCAAGTCTCACATTTTTTGAAACCAGGAGAGGCCAGCATTTTGACTATGTACAAGAAAAAATAAATCTTTTTTTTGCTTTGTTTTTGTTTTTTGGGGGGACTACAGCTATGAACAAATAACTAAGTAATATACTATATACAACTAACTAACTAACTAAGATTTGTAACAGAAGTCTCTCTCTCTATCCTGACAAAATTTTGAGGTGAGCACGTTTACTCCGTCTGCAGTCGGGGACGATCAAGAGGAACTGGTGGGCACCGGACCACTTGCACAAGAAAGGCGCAAAAAGACACGAGCTGCACTGGTGCATGCGTGGTCCGGTGGACTACGGCTAAAAAGATCTCCGAACTGTGGCACTGGGACAAGCCTGACACCTACAGTGGAGCACCCACGGGACACCACTCGAAGAAGAACGAAAGCTAGAGAGTGGCCCTCCTTCATCTCACTGGGCCACAAGATTGAAATTGGGCATTTAATAAGATCACTTAAAATTCACTGAAATATACTTACTAGTCCTTTACTAAACCTAATTTAATAACATTGTATTTATTACACTTAGTGTGCCAAATTCACACGTGATGTACAAAGGGCTGTAAACGATAAACAAATTACACATTGGTAACTGGGTGTGAATCTTTAGGAGACTAAACTGATATATTTGCAGGATGAGAGAGGTGGAAGAAGGTGCAAAAAAAAGAAGTTACTCACCTTTGTGCAGTAATGATGGTTCTTTGAGATGTGTCCCTGTGGGTGCACCACTGATGGTGTCAGGCTCTTCCCAGTGCCGCTGCTTGGAGACTATGAATAGCTGTGATCATCTAGGCTGCGCATGCGTGATCAGCGGCTCGTGCCATTCGCACCCTTTAATTGTTGCGCATGGCTTGGCTTCCGCCAGTTCCTCTCACTGCTCGGTTATCTGCAACAAGAAAGAACAAGGCTCCGGAATGGGGAGGAGGGAGGGACATGGAGCACCCACGGGGACACATCTTGAAGAACCATTGTTACTGCATGAAGGTGAGTAATTTCTTCTTCTTCTTCTTTGAGTGGTCCCCGGGGATGCTCCACTGATGGTGACTATGTAGCAGTACTTGATGTGTGCTTCCGGAGTCAAGGTTTGTCAATGACTGAAAGTATTGCAGAAGCCACTGTGGAATCCGTGGCCCACCATTGATCTATTGCATAGTGGTTCATAAAGGTCACATTGGATGACCATGTAGCCGCTCGACAAATGTCTGATAATGAGACTCTGCAGGCAAAAACAGTCTATGTCGCTACCGCCCTGGTGGAATGGGCCCTCCATAAGGTCTGAAGGGCCTTGTTGCAGATTGCATAACAGGTGGTGATGCAAGAAACTATGATCTTAGAAACACATTGCGAGGACAAAGGATTGCCCTTGGAATACTAGTAGGTGGTCCATATTGCATCAGCTCCACATTCTGTCAATGTAGAAAGCTATAGCTCGACATACGTCAAGGGTGTGGAGCAGCAATTCTCACATGGAGGCACGTGGTTTCGGGTAGAAGATGCGAAGGACAATAGGTTCATTAACATGAAACCGTGAACAAACTTTAGGGATGAAAGCAGGATAAGTGTGTAATATAAGTGAGTCTCTGTTGACAACTGTGTAGGGTGGCGTTGCCATCAGTGCTGCTAATTCGCTGACCCTATGGGTGAATGTACTTGCTAAGAGAAACACTATCTTCCTGGTAAGCATGGATAGTGATGTTGTGGCCATAGGTTCAAAGGATGGGTACATCAAGGTGTCTAGTACCAATTTCAAGTTCCAGGAGGGGGGCTGAGGTCTTCTGGAGGGGCGGTTGAGGTTTGTAGGCCCTTTAGTAGTCTCTTAGTCAACGGATAGGCAAAGATCGAATTTCTGTCGACGGTTCCATGAAAAGCGCTAATTGCTGATAAGTGCACTGTAAGAGATGGAAATGGAAAGACCCGCTTGATCAAGAGATAGGATATAATTGAGGATCTTATGTATCAGTGATGTGTCTGGATCAATGTGGTTGTTCGCACACCAAGCCACAAATCTATTCCATTTTGCCAGGTAAGTCTTCCTTGTAGATTCTCTTCTGCTGTGCAACAGAACCGCCTTTACACAATCCGAGCAAAGGCGCCCCTCTATGTCAAACCAGCTAGGAGCCACACTGTTAGATGCAGGGTCTCCAGTCTCGGATGTAGCAGAGAGCCATGGTTCTGAGAGAGGAGATCTGGGAGGAGCGGCAGAGGACACAGCAGTTGCAGGGACATTCTGTTGAGAAATGGGTACCATGGCTGTCTTGCCCAAGCTGGGGCTAGAAGAATTACCCGGGCTGAATCTGCTCTGATTTTCTGTAACGCTCTCGGTATATGTACCGTAGGTGGAAACGCATAAAGCAGATGTCTGTCCCAGAGGACTAGCAGTGCGTCTCCGAGGGACCCTTTGCCTACACCCCCTCTCGAACAGTATAGGTGACATTTCCTGTTGTCATAGGTGGCAAAAAGATCTATCTGGGGGGACCCCAAAGTGTGGAAGATGTGTTGCAGGACATCGGAATGGATTTCCCATTCCTGGTCATGTGGAAAATGTCTGCTGAGTACATCCGCCATGACATTGCTTGTGCCAGGTAAGTAAGAAGCTATCAGAGTGATGGGATTTCATACACACCAGTTTCATAAGCTGACTGCTTGTGCACAGAGTAGTCGGGACCGTTCTCACCTTGGTGACTGACATAATACATGCTGGCTATCTTGTCCGTAAGAACCCTGATGGTCGTACCAGCAATGTGAGCACAGAAATGCTTGCAAGCAAGGAACATGGCTTTGAGTTCTAAGAGATTGATGTGCAGGGCGGCCTCTGTTGACGACCATTTCCCTTGAACAGACATGCCGTTGATGTGTGCTCCCCAACCAATAAGGGAGGTATCCATAGTTAATTGGCTTGATGGTTGCTGGTGATGAAAAGGTACCCCGCCAATAGATTTTGGGGATTCAATCATCAACCTAGAGATCTGTGAATGAGAGCGGTTGGACTTATCTCTCTGTGAGTGCTGTGCTTTGTGGGGATATACATTGATGCCAGCCAATGTTGTAGACAGCGGAAATGGAGTTTTGCATGATGAACCACAAAGGTGGTGACACTGACATGTGCCATGAGGTGAAGGCAAGTAAGAACTGTCACTGTGGGGGCCTGCATAACGACAGTAGCTAGTTCTTATATGGCTTGAAAGCGCTCGTGAGGTAAGTATGCGTGAGCGGTAATGGAGTCTAGCCACACTCCTATAAAATGTATAATCTGCGTAGGCTCTGTTGTTGATTTCTGCTCGTTGATGATGAGTCCAAGTGATTGGAAGGTTTGTCTGGCTAATATGATTATATGCAATGTCTCTTGCCTCCACTGACCCTTTATAAGACAGTCATCGAGGTACGGAAATTTAATCACGCCTCAGTGCCGCAAATGAGCTGCTACAACTGCCAGAGTCTTCAAAAAAACTCTGGGGATGGCTGCTAGACCAAATGATAGCACGCTATATTGAAAGTGTTCGTCACCAACGGTGAAGCGGAGGAAATGCATGTGGGCTGGATGGATGCCTATATGAAAATATGTGTCGTGCAGGTTGAGGGCTGCAAACCAATCATCTTTGTCCAATGCAGGTATTATAGTGGAAAGGGTCACCATTTTGAACCTTTGTTGGTGGAGGTGCCGGTTTAACTTTCTGAGGTCAAGGATAGGCCTCCACCCTCTGTGTTTTTTCTCTGTGAGAAAATAACATGAATAGAACCCTCTTCCTCTGAACTGGGATGGAACGACCTCTATAGTTCCTACGGACAGTAGATGCTGGACCTCTTGCCTCAACAGGGCCTGTTGAGAGATTTGTAGGTGGTATGGTTGTGAAGGGGATGGTGAGCCCAAATACCACAAGTTGTAACACCCAGCGGTCTGATGTTATAGCCGCCCATTGAGCTTGAAAAGGTTGTAGTCGGTGGGGAAAGAGGTAGGTGACCTGATGTTTTGCCTGTGCGGGAAGGACTTGTTGCATGCCCTCGACCAAAAAGTCAAACCTGCTGTTTTGAGTTCCACTGGTTGGTTGTACGGAAGGTGGGGGCTGGAGTCATCTATGCTGCGGACGCTGCCTTGTACGAGACTGATCTAGTGGCCGGTGTTGTTGCCTTTGAAAGGAATAGTCATACCTCCTCTGATAGGGATAGTATCTTCTGCACCTAAAGGGAGGTGTATACATCCCCAAAGTATGGAGTGTTGTGTGAGAAGCCTTTCCCGAATGGAGGACCTCATCCATTTTGTCCATGAATAGTTTGTTTCTATCAAATGGGAGGTCCTCCACTTTGTTTTGAAGCTCCCTGGGGACTGCAGCAGAGGTAAGCCAAGACGACCACCTCATTGCAATTGCTGTCACTGTTGTATGGGCCACTGTTGTCCACCACATCCAGTGAGATCTGCAAGCTCGCTCAAGCTGCTGCAAAACCCTCTTGCACATGCAACTTTAGGAGAGAGTGTTTGGATTCCAGTAGATATTGAAGCAGTTGTGCTATCTTTTCATAGTTATCAAAGTTGTGGTTAGATAACAAGGCAGCATAATTAGTGATGCGTAAAAGTAGGCTTGAGGAAGAATAGACCTTTCTACCGAATATGTCCAACCTTTTATGTTTGATATCGCCTTATACTGTGGCATTTTGGCACGTTGCTGAGCCACGTCCACCACTAAGGAGTTCGGCTGTGGGTGATTGAATAGGAACTCCAGATTTTTGGAGGGGACAAAGTACTTCTTGTCTGCTCTCCTGCAAGTTGATGCAATCGACGCTGGTGTCTGCCAGATGACCTCAGCAGCCTCCATGATGGCTTCATCATTAGGGAGGGGAATTTTTGCACTCTTCCAGGGATGGAGATTTTTTAATAGCTGGTATTGCTTTGTTTGTACCTCTGCTAATTGGACTTCCTGGGACTGGGCTATGCTTTTGAAAAGCTCATGGAACTGTTTGACATCATCCAGAGGGGACATATCCGCTGGGAACATTGCCTCATTAGGAGAAGAGGACGAGCAGTTGGCTGTTGGAATCTCCGGGTATTGGCCTTCTACCTCTGACAATTGGCCCTCTTCGGGATCCGAATGCTGGGTGACTATGCTCGGACTCTGTAGAGGAGGAGTCAGCTGGCGTGTGTGCTTAATCTCCAATGGGGGAGTGTGCTGTGCTGGCGGCCGGTTGGAGTGTGGAGATTGTTGATATGAGCACTGGTGGTAATGGTAATGTGGAGAGTAAGAGGACCTGTAGTGATGATTGTAATATCAGTCGGAAGGATGAGGTGATGAGTATCTGGATGACCTATCACTTGCATATCACCTAGTGTGACCGGCATGGGGAGATCGGGCCGGGGAGTAAGAATAGCGTGGTGACCATCTGTGCGATGGGGAATAGGATCATTGCCTATAGAAGCTGTAAACATGAGGACGGGACCTGTGTGGTGAGTAAGGACTCCTCTGATAGTAATAGTGTTTTGGACTGGTGGTAAATGTGCTTTAGCGGTGAATGGTATAGCAGAGGCGAAGGGGAAGGTCTTGGTGAAAATGTAGTAGATGGAGAAATGGGACTCCCTTGCCTTCGTGACTTATCCACAGCTTTCATAGGTGCTGGTGCTGGGGAATCTGCCAATGCCAGGATCATCTGTGCTGGAGGGTCCTGATGTGGTGCTGGTGTTGGTGCCAGAGCGTTTGTTGGTGCCAATGTCGTCTGTGCTGGACGGACTTCATCCAGTGCCAGTCCTCGATGAGGCGGCACCTGCTGGTCTGGTGCCACATGCAGAGCTGGCATTGGCACCGAGTGCTCCGGTGTGGTGGGTGCAGGCAGAGCCTGTGAAGTGTGGGTGCCACTGCCCGGCACTGATGATGGTTTCGGTTCCAAGAGTGCCCGTGCGGGAGCTGCTATTTTCATAGGTTTCGTGCCAGAAGCTGGCACCGAGGGTCGTGGCGTAAGGCCTGAGGTTCCTGGCTTATCCCCTCTACTGATCCTACTAGTTGGATCAGGCGGCAATGAATGAGCAGGGACACCCTCCTCTTCTTATGAGAAGTAGACTCAGGGGAGGAGACCCTGCCCTTCTGGGCCATTTCTGGTTGGTGGCTTGCTGATGGCATATTAGGCTGCAGCGCCTTATCAAAGAGTATCTTTTGAGGCGCATCTCCCTGTCATGGTGAGCGAGGGCTGTGAGTTTGGAACCGTGGGTGCATTTTGGGGGAATATGTGTCTCTCCCAGACAGCGTATACATGCTGAATAGCCATCTGAGGCTGGCATCGACTGTCGGCAAAGTGCACACTTCTTAAAGCCTGGGGATCCAGGCATCATGCCTATCTAGGCTGAATTTCTTCATCTTCTCGCTCTTATTGAGAATGTTGTTATTGTGCCTCTTTTCTCTCTGCAGCTAGGAGCCACAAGCCGCAAAACACAGCAAGCCATGGACAGTTCAAATAACTTTTTTTTTTTTGGTAATAACTAAGTCAAAGAACGGATATTACAAGGGAGTAACCTAGTTACAATTAACTATTTACAGGATAGATAAGGAGACTCTGTGAAGAGACGAGGAGGAGAGAGGAGCTCCATCTGTGACCAAGGACGGTTGAGAGGAACTGGCGGGAGCCGGGATGTGAGCTACGATCAAAGGGCATGAATGGTGTGAGCTGCTGATTGTGCATGCATGGCCTGGCTGATCACAGCTACTTAAAGTCTCTGAGCTGAGGCACCGGGACAAGCCCAACACCATCAGTGGAGCATCCATGGAGACCACTCGAAGAAGAACCATAGATTTAAGGTTCTTAGATTTTCTTGTCCTTGAATTTGGGCCCACTGATTTTCAATCACTCAGAAAATCTCCGGTTGTCTTTATGGACAAAGCAGGACAGTGGTCCAACCTTTTTATCTACCCCATTCATTCCCCAAGGCCCCGCCCCTTCCCTGAGGCTCCACCCACTTCATTATCCCCTCTCTGCTCCATTCTCACTTTCTCTCCTTGTTCTCCCCCACTCTCTCTCACTTTCACTAGGGTGGGAGAGAAGAATGCAGGCTCTGGGCCAGAACCTAAGGATTTAGGAACAAGAAAGGATGAAAGGTGCAAGCTCTAGGAGGCAATTTGGGTCTAGGAGGGGACTCCAGACTAGGTATGTTAAATATTGGTTAATTGAGTAGTCGAGTAACCTCATGAATTTCTTATTGGTTAGTCAACTATTCTATAATCCCTGAAGGTGGAGCCATCAGCCAGTGTACTTTGGCCCCACTCCGGAGGAGTCCCCTGCCATTCTGTGCTGCTGCCTCTAATACAGAGGCAGCAGCACAGGGTTCCAGGCGAGAGCTAGTCCCTGAGGGGAGCCAGTTTAAAACCCAGCTCCCTTCCAGGAACACAGTGTGAGCTGGAACTGAGCCAGGCTGCCTGCCCACCCAACTCCTAATACACTTTAAATGCAGAGCTGCAGCACAGGTAGGTCCCGAACCTGGCATGAGCCAGAACTGAGCCTGGCTGGCTGGCTGGCTGCCTGACTCCTAATGCATTTTAAATGCAGAGATGCAGCAGGGTTTAGGTCCCAGACTCGTTGCAAGCCAGGACTGAGCTGAGTTGTTGGCCAGCCTGTTAAAAAATGTACTGCCAAGGGGTGGAGGAAAATGCATGCAATCTATAGGATTAACCTATAAACTTTTACTTATTGGTTAATTGACTACACTATTACATCCCTACTTTAGACTGAGACAGAGAGTTGGGATATAAGAGAAGTGTAGGGTGCTGGCTCTGGAAGGGGGCTCCAGGCTGGGGCAGAGTGTGGGGTGCTAAGCATGCACCCAGACCAAAGAGAAAACCTTTGAATGTTTGTGGGAAGCAAGGCTTTGCATTTCCCCCCTCAGTGATCCTTAGTATGAGGGACAGCTGCCCCCAGGCTGGAGTCCCAAAGGAAAAGCTTGCATGGCTGGATGTGCCACAAGGTTTGGTGGAGGACTTTGCTTGACCAAGAGACCTGTAATGGGGTGGTCTGGGCTGTTGCCTAACTCCATCTGCACTCCTAGCTGAGGCAATGTCTTCTCCTGGGTGCTCATAGGCACCACCCCCAATGCCCCTTGACAGCTGGTTAGTTTATTTGTTATAATCCTCCCTCACTCCCGGAACCCCTTGCTGAACGCACTTTGGCAAACAGTGCATATTTTCCTACTGGCCAGATCCACCACTTGCCACAGCAGTTGGACCAACTCTTTCTCATCAGATCCCAATTTAGCGCACCCCCCCATTCCCCAAGCACCAGCAGTCATCTTGAACAAGATCACAGGGTAGTCAGGAGGGGAAGGAATAGTCAGAGGTCATAGCAGAAAGAGGTGGCAAATTGAAGGTGGGGACAGCAAAGAGTGGGAAGAAGCAAAAGCAAAGGGATTAAAGGACTGGGGAAGAGGCAGCAGCAATAGGAAGGATAAAAATTAGATAAAACAAACGGCTGAAAAAACATCCAGCAAATCAGCTTGGAGCTACAGCAGCATGCAGCCTGTAATAAGTTCAACCGATTCAGAGGGGTAGCCAAATTAGTCTGTAACTGGAAAAACTTAAAAAACAATTAAGAACCTTAAAGACTAACAAAACATGTAGATGGTATCATGAGCTTTCACGGGTACAGCCCACTTCTTCAGATGAATGCATTATTAAAAGTCCAGTTCCAAAATAAATAAAGGATGATAGGAGGAAGGAAGGGAAAAATAGTGAATTAGAGTGTTTGTTACATGAAGCTGATAGAAAAGGTGCAAATTGTACTTAAATACCCGTTGTTTGGTTGGTTAAGTCACTAAGGGTACGTCTAGACTACAGGGTTTTGTCGACAGAAGTTTTGTCAACAGATACTGTCGACAAAGCTTCTGTCGACAAAGAGCGTCTAGACTACATTCAGTTCTGTCGACAAAGCAAGCTGCTTTGTCAACAAAACCCTGTAGTCTAGACACAACCCTACATGCAATAACACCTTCTGTCGACAGAACTCTGTCGACAGAAGGCGTTATGCCTCGTAAAATGAGGTTTACCAGCGTCGACAAAACTGCTAAGTTCTGTCGACGTTATGTCGACAGAACTCAGCGATAGTGTAGATGCAGGTATAGTTTTGTCGACAAAAGTCCACTTTTGTTGACAAAACTCTGTAGTCTAGACACACCCTAAGATGTGGAAAGTACTGTGCTAGTCAGGTAATGTCTTTATTCATACCTCTGTGATAGATCCCAACTTGTAAATGAAGTTAAGTTCCAATGCTTCCCTGTGTATTTGGCTTGTGGAATTGTCCTGAAAACTCATGGTGACTCTGAGATCCATTAATGAGTGCCCGGGTAGGTTAAAGTGTTCCCCTATAGGTTTCTCTGTGTTGCCTTTTCAAATATCTGATTTGTATCCATTAATTCTTTCCCGTAGAGACAGTCCAGTTTGGCCAATATACATGGCAGAGGGGCATTGCTGGCATTTGATGGCATAGATCACATTAGTGGATGTGCAGTTAAATGAGCCTCTGATATGGTGGCTAATGTGGTTGGGTCCAGTGATGAAATCGCTTGTGCAGATGTGTGGACAGAGTTGGCACCAGGGCTGATTGCATGGGTGGGTTCATGGATGAGTATCATGGTGGTGTGCTGCGTGGTTGCTGGAAAGAATTTGTTTGAGGTTGGGGGTTGTCTGTAGGCAAGGACTGGCCTATCCACTAAGGCCTATGAGAATGAGGGTCATTTTCCAAGATAGGTTGTAGATTGTTAATAGAGCACTAGAGGGGTTTAATTTGGGGGCTGTAGATGATGACCAGTAGTGTTCTGTTGTTTGCTTTGTTGGGCCTACCTTGAAGAAGCTGATTGCTGGATATTTGTCTGGCTCTGTCAATCTGTTTTTTTCACTTCTCTGGGTGGGTATTTCAGTTTTAAGAATGCTCTATATAGATCCTGTAGGTGTTTGTCTCTGTCTGTGGGATTGGAGCAAATCTGTTTGTATTTTAGGGCTTGGCTGTATACAATAGATTGAGACATGTGTCTTGGATGGAAACTGGAGGCATGAAGGTAAGTGTAGCGGTCTGTTGGTATCTGGTACAAGGTGGTGGAATTGTGTCCGTCATGTAAATGTACTGTAGTGTCAAGAAAGTGGCTTTCTCGTGTGGACTGATCCTCATGTGGCTGAGGTTGATGGTGAGATGGAATTTATTGAAATCCCTGTGAAATTTTCAAGAGTCTCTTTCCCGTGGGTCAATATGATAATGTCATCAATGTAGTGTAAGTAGAGTAAGAGAGAGCTGAGCAAACATTGTTTGAAGTCAGCCATAAAGACACTGGCATATTGTGGGGCTATACAGGTGACCATGGCTGCTGACTTGAAAATACAAATTATCTCCGAATCAGAAGCAGTTGTAGATGAGGACAAAGTCGCAGAGCTCTGTAACTAGGACTGTGTCTAGACTACACCTCTCTGTTGACAGAGAGATGTATATTAGGCACGTCAAAATTGCTAATGAAGCACGGATTTAAATATCCCGTGCTTCATTAGCATAAACATGGCCGCTGCTTTTTGTCGAAACTGACCTTTTTAAAAAAAATGGCAGTCTAGACACGGATCTGTCAAAAATAAACTCTTTTTTGACAGATCCTATAAACCTCATTTTTGGAGGAATACAGGATCTGTCAAAAAAGGCTTTATTTCCGACAGATCCGCATCTAGACTGCCTTTTTTTTAAAAAAAGCTCCATTTAGAAAAAAAGTGGCAGCCATGTTTATGCTAATGAAGCACGGGATATTTAAATCCCTGCTTCATTAGCAATTTTGACGTGCCTAATATACATCTCTCTGTCAACAGAGAGGTGTAGTCTAGACACAGTCCTAGTTAGAGAGCTCTGCGACTTTGTCCTCACCTACAACTGCTTCTGATTCGGAGCATGGCGGAAAAGGATCTAGGAGTCATAGTGGACCACAAGTTGAATATGAGTCAACAGTGTGATGCTGTTGCAAAAAAAGCAAATATGATTCTAGGTTGTATCAACAGGTGTGTTGTAAGCAAAACTCGTGAAGTCATTCTGCCGCTCTACTCTGCACTAGTTAGGCCTCAGCTAGAGTACTGTGTCCAGTTCTGGGCGCCACATTTCAAGAAAGATGTGGAGAAATTGGAAAGGGTACAGAGAAGAGCGACAAGAATGATTAAAGGTTTAGAGAACATGACCTATGAAGCCAGGCTTCATGAACTGGGCTTGTTTAGTTTGGAAAAAAGAAGATTAAGGGGGGACATGTTAGCGGTTTTCAAATATCTAAAAGGGTGTCACAAGGAGGAAGGAGAAAATTTGTTCCTCTTGGTTTCTGAGGACAGGACAAGGAGTAATGGGCTTAAAGTGCAGCAGGGGAGGTTTAGATTAGACATTAGGAAAAAATTCCTAACTGTCAGGGTGGTCAAATATTGGAATAAATTGCCAAGGGAGGTCGTGGAATCTCCCTCTCTGGAGATATTTAAGAACAGGTTAGATAGACATCTGTCAGGGATGGTGTAGACGGAGCTTGGTCCTGCCTTGAGGGCGGGGAGCTGGACTCGATGACCTCTTGAGGTCCCTTCCAGTCCTATTATTCTATGATTCTATGATTCTATAATTTGTATCTTCAAGTCAGCAGCACAGCCATGGTCACCTGTATGGCCCCACAATACGCCAGTGTCTTTATGGCTGACTTCAAACAATGTTTGTTCAGCTCTCTCTTACTCTACTTACACTACATTGATGACATTATCATATTGTGATTAACTGGTTGGGAACAGCTCAAGTAGGAAGACCTATGGGGTGATGTTCAAAAGTTACAAATAGGAGCTAGGAACTCAACGACCATTCCTTCCCCACCTTATTCTTTCTGGCTTTTGCTGCAGCTCAGCCAGCTCTTGCCAGAGCTGTGCGCCTGGGCGCACCCGTTTTCACCTCTGTTCTTATGGCACATCACTAGATCTCAGAGGGTGTACTTCTATTTGACCAATTCAGATCTGAACTCTAGGACAATAACTCTATTTCTCCAGAAAGTCCATAAAGTTATTTACAGGTTTTGCTGTATGTGCCTGCTCTTACAGCATAAAGACAACATACTTTTATATCACAGTCATTTTTATTACCTTTATAGAGAGAGCTATCTCCAACAATAATATTTTGGCACACACTTATACTTATCTTCTTGCTGGCAAATATGTTCTCATTCCTATCTATAGGCCAAATGTACTATCTTCAGGATACAGCTGTTCTGTGCTAAGCATTGGAAAATTTGAAATTAAATTGAAGCTGCTTGCCTACAGTCTTGACCACATTGTTTTCATTTCAGATCAATGTGCTATACATAGTTCTTTCATGTCTCTGGTTACAATATGTATAGTAACCTCATGTTGTGGTTCAGTGAATTGTGAAGGAGGGAAGTGGCTATGAGAGTCAGCAGCTGATTTGTAAGACTGAACTGCCAGAGAACAAAAACAGTAAAAGCCAGTCTTCAGTTCTGATATTTACAGCGGGAGAGACAGAGTCATGATTAGCTATTAGCACACATTAAACCACATGCTACTTCTACATTAATTCTCTTAGATGAGAACTACAAAACACTGTATTTGTGATGGTTCCTTGGAATTGCATGGCCTGAGCCTGAGTTGGGGTTTATTATGAAACTGGCAAATAGCTTAATCTTCCAAACTGCACAGATACTTTAAGATAAACAGTGAACATGGATAAATCAGAGAGCCAAGAATATTTGTGTGGATAGTTTCCCTTTCTGCCTAGGCTACTTTTCACTGCTATCTTATTTCTGTACATAAACCCTCTCTCCTTCAGAATAACTATAATCCCTGAGTTAGGATTTCTTGGAACTTTTTGTGATGTTGTTTGAGCTACATGGTGGAGAGTTTTGTCTTTACATTTACTGCATAATAAACAAACGAGGGGCCTGTTTTCAGTCTGTAAACAAGAGGCTTAAATAGGGAGGAAAGCAGAACTGGAGAGCTATTGTGAATAACTGTCTATAGATTTGTTCTGTGAAAAGAGCTGAAGCTGGAGAGACTCAACTTGAATTCCAAGATGACATCAGGTCACTGACTGTAGTCCTGAATGTAATGGTTTTGCCCAGTAGATATTTATTAGACCCGCTAAATCAAACACTATAAGATTGACTGCTGCAGTGTGGCCTAACTCTCATACCACTGGTTAGTTTCACAGAGTAATGGTCATTCCTACAGGCAGGAAGGTTATTAGTACCAGTTGAAACTCTCTTAACTAGGATTCTCTGGTCTGGCAATATCCATGGTCCAGCACAGATGTTACAGGACCAGAGAGTCCCAGTGGAGGGGGCCATCAGCATGGATCCTGCGAGGCTGGCAGGGCAAGTGAGCTGCCCACAGCAAGCTGATGGCAGGGCTGCCTAGTGCTGGGCAGCGGGGTTGCCCAGTAGGGTTGGGAGACCCAGCGCAAGGCTGCCTGGTGGGGCTGGGAGCCATGGTAGCTCAGTGAGCTATGAAGAAGAAATGAAAGCATGATTTTTTTTAAAGAAAAATGCCAACAGCTGTCTGTTATAAAAAGTACTAAGCTGCCACAAAAATTTGGTGGATTTGCCTATCCTGATGAGCTGACACTATTCTGAACCCTGTTCACTGTTTTCTTAGTGACTTAGAGGACAATACTTTTTTTTGTTGCCCTGTGCTATGACCAGGGGCAGATGACCGTTTTGCGGGGCCCTGGGCAGCATAATTCCGCGGGTCCCCCCCTTTGCCACGGCGCATGCGCGGGGCTTTCTGAAGCACGGAGCCCGGGGCGGTCGCCCCGTTTGCCCTCCCCTATATCCGCCCTGGCTATGACTAGCTATTAATGTCATCAGCCAATCTTAGTGCAGATCTGTGCAAGCTGAATGGTTCATGACAATCACAGAGTTGTAAGTTAGTAACTGCACAAGACTCTGTCAGACACTATTCCTAGTATTGCCAAACTGAAGAGATCAAAAATATTTTGTTGGATCTCCCAAAAATCAGAGTGGCCCCCAAAATTGAGATTAAAAAAATTATATTGTGGTTATGGTCTCTTGATTTTGGAATTCTTCAGGGACTGTGTGTGCATGCATGGCAGTTAGTGTTGCTCACTGTCACAAGGTAGAGTGGGGCTATTAACAATCTATAAAGAGCCAGAAGGTAACAGAAAACTGGGTGAGAAATTTGTGATATAGAGCTTTTGGCTGTGTCTACATTGGCATGAATTTCCGGAAATGCTTAAAACAGAATAGTTTTCGTTATAAGTATTTCGGGAAAAAGAGCGTCTACATTGGCAGGCTGCTTTTCCGGAAAAGCCCTTTTTCCGGAAAAGCATCTGTAGCCAATGTAGACGCGCTTTTCCAGAAAAGAGCCCCGATGGTCATTTTCGTGATCGGGGCTTTTTTCCGGAAAAGACTACTGGGCTGTCTACACTGGCCCTTTTCCGGAACAGTGTTCTGGAATAAGGACTTATGCCCGAGCGGGAGCAGCGCAGCTTTTCCGGAATAGCGGCTTATTTTGTACAGTAGAGCGTCGTTGCTTTTCCGGAAATTCAAGGGCCAGTGTAGACAGCTCGCAGCTTATTCTGGAAAAGCGGCTGATTTTCCGGAATAAGTGGCCCAGTGTAGACACAGCCTTTGTGTGCAGAAGTTCCCTATAGGAAGCTAGGGTATGTCTACACTACCCCGCTAGTACGAACTAGCGGGGGTAATGTAGTCATCCGCAGTTGCAAATGAAACCCGAGATTTGAATTTCCCGGGCTTCATTTGCATGAAGCTGGCCGGCGCCATTTTTAAATGCCGGCTAGTTCGGACCCCGTGCCGCGTGGCTACATGCGGCACGGACTAGCTAGTTCGGATTAGGCTTCTAATCTGTTCCACGAGGCATACAGCTAGTTCGGATTAGGAGCCTAATCCGAACTAGCTAGTCCATGCTGCATGTAGCCGCGCGGCACGGGGTCCAAACTAGCCGGCATTTAAAAATGGCGCCGGCCAGCTTCATGCAAATGAAGCCCGGGAAATTCAAATCTCGGGCTTCATTTGCAACTGCGGATGACTACATTACCCCCACTAGTTCGAACTAGCGGGGTAGTGTAGACATACCCCTACTGATTTAGGGAAGGGTTTGGATTTGAAAGACAGAGTCAAAAGGCTGAGCTCCACCTAAGAAGAACTGCAGGTAGTGAGTTTATGAAAAGCATGCTGAGACAGAAGAACTCTTTGTGTATTTTAGAAGAAGCCAGAGCTGAGAGAGTTTTTGTGTTGTGGTGATGGATTTTATTCTGGGCTCCTGAGGAGTGTTTTCGATTGTTTTGTTTATTAAACCAGTCCCAGGCAGGAATGATGTGTTGGTTGTTAAACCAGCCCTAGGCACTGTGTGGAGTTCTTAAAAAAAACACAGAAAAGGGAAAACAGGCAGGATACTAGAATGGCCATAAGGCCGTGGTTACTGGCTTGTTAGTAACTTGGGTAGTTGATAGGATCCTGTAGACTCCCTCTTATCAAGATATAGTAGCGAATAGAGGATGCTTTCATTTGCTGGTCTAAAAGCAACAGTGGTCATAGAATTTTTTTTCACTGAAGTAGCAGTGTCAACTGCAGCACGGTGGGCCATGCTGCAAAAAAAGGAGAGATGGTGGATTTGGGACACAGCAGCACTGGTTGGGAAACCACTGTTGTCTCCTAGGATGGATCTTCTGTATGTTTCTGGTGAACAAAAAATCTGAGTGCACCATAATGCAATATCAGCATAAGAAAAAACAGCAGCATGGGAGGGAAGGGACCTAGATTAAGGATCTGCCCAAGTGTTTTGAATTTGGAGAGACTAGTATGTTCCGAGTACTCACCACAGTGGAAAGGGAGAGGAGCACCCTTTCAGGAGTGAATCCACAGTGGGCTCCCTGCTGTGAAAATTAAGGGGAGATACTTTGCTGGCTTCTGTCAGGAATGAACTTTGTGAAGGGGCTGGGGCTTCTGGCATCATCATGACATTAACTCCAGCAGCCCCTGAAAATCTGTCATTTCATAAAAAATGCTAGAGATGGCCCAATAACATTCCATTTCACAACAGTGTAATTTGACAGTCACCCATTTTGTTCTTTCAATAGGCCAGGTAGTGCATCCTATGAGAAAGGGAACTATTTCCACATGTGATGTGTAGAGGCATCAGTAAGGGGCACCACGGAGATTCTGCTGCTTGCAGCAACTTGATGGAGGAGAGAATGTGTCATACGGCTATGGGGATGACATTGTCCCAGATGGGGTGAGGTGGTTCACCTTGCTTCTATTGCACTTATCTCCACCTTTTTTCTCCCCCACCGGTGCCTCTATTCCTGCTCCCAAAGCCTCTCTGCTCCTTCCCTCTAATCCCCTTGTAGCAATCCTAGAGGCAGGGCAGCATAGTTCAATAGTCAATACATGACCCAATAGTTACAGTCTATAATACACTTCTATTGGCACGGTAGTATTGTTCAAAAGTCATCACAAGACCCAATGGTCAGAGTCTATTCATGGGAGAGTAGATAAGGGAAAGTTTTATATGCCCCTGTAGGGGGGCTTAAGCCCTCCCACTCCACTGGACCTCAGCCTAGGGCCCTGTTAAGTGTCTTGTTCTTGCCACTGAGTCAGCGGGGAAATCCTAAACACAACATGCTGACTCCTCAACAGTGGCTCACTCACCCCAGTAGCTGTCACCGCTCCTGGGCTGCTTCCTGCTTCCCTGGTCCCAGCTCACTCATAAGTCTTGGTTTCATCACCTTCCTCTTTGTTCTGGCTACTTCACCTTATTTCCAAACTTTGTGTGGTCCCTAGAGGTGTCTGGTCTCCAGTCTGTGTGGTAGTGTCCCAGCTTTTAGATAGTTGCTGGGGCTTGCAAGGAGCTGGCTCAGCATGTCTTCTCTCTCTAGCTGCCAATCCCAACTGAACTGAGCTGCTCCCTTTTATAGCACTGCAGTCAGAAAGATCCAGGGGGCATTGCCTCCTCTGCTTGAAGGGCTGAGTTATCCCCCTCCTGCTCAGTGTGGGGGGAATGCGCCCCATCACAATGTGTCAGGAGTGAAGGAGGAATAATGGAGATGAGAGGGATGAGTGGAATTAGTTACTCCTTAGCACTTATTGCCAAGTTGCTTAGTCCTTTACTCTCCAGTGACTCATTAACCTGAGCCCCCTTCCCTTCCCTCCCCTCCTAATCCCAGAACTTCACACACTTCCTCCAATAGAACCTTTCTTTTCCCTTTAAGCCCCGGCCTGGAAACTCTTCTATATGGGACTCTTCTTTTAGAGTCAATATCTACAGAGGTTGAGCAGAAAACGTCTTGCCTCTCCAACTCCATCCGGCACCATTATTTTCCTTCCTTAACTCCACTTCATTCCTATTTCAGGTCTCTTCTCTCCCGTCTTCCCCTGGAATCCATTTCCCCCTGAAAAATCGTTCCTTTTAAGATCTTATTTCTCTTGACTATAGGCCAGAGTTCAGTCTTCTGACTCAGCAAGTTATGTTATGTCCCCTGATATATGCAGGTAGCAGCAGGGGAGTCAAGAGAGATTCTCAGATTCCAGTAGTTTGGAGGCTTGGATTTTCCTCTGAGTCAGGAAACTCAGTTCCCTAGTTTTCAACAAAATCAATAGGTTCTGCCCATTGATGCCTTGAATATTCCCTGCAACTCTGACAGTTCCGGGATGCAGAATTCCGAAGTATCACATTACATACAAACAACCAGGGAAATGCCATGAAGTTGGTTGTAAGGTTTTGCTTCTCTTGGCCAATTACTAACATTTTAGAACAGAACAGACCTTAATGCTTCAAAAATTCATTGCTCTATCTTAAAACTGTATACCTTAATCTACTCAGCAACAAATTCAATGCAGGGTAAGTACTTTTATTTGATGTTAGCAGTGGGCAATGTGGCTGTTTCCTGGGTGTGGGGTTTATATATTTGTTTTTGTCAAGTTATCTTGTATTTTCAAGTGGCTCACAAACTTGATTACCAGCCTCAGGACAGACTGGGTATGTTACATTGCCACCCTAGTTCAAACTAGGGTGGCTAATATAGGCATTCGAACTTGCAAATAAATCCGGGATTTAAATATCCCGGGCTTCATTTGCATGTTCCCGGGTGCCTCCATTTTTAAATGCCCCATAGTTCGAAATACCTGCTCGCGGCTACACGTGTCACGGACTAGGTAATATGAATTAAAGCTCCTAATTCGAACTACCATTAAACCTCCTTGCAGGTTTAATCCCGGGCTTCATTTGCAAGTTTGAATGCCTATATTAGCCACCCTAATTCGAACTAGTGTGGCAGTGTAGACATACCCACTGTTACAAACCAGGGCACAAATCCCAAAATGGTTTTTAATGCTATACTCAGATTTCACCAACCAACAAGTGTGAACTCCCCATGTACTATAACAGTCTAACCATGTAGTCACAGGCAGTGTCCCTTGGGTACTCGAGTTTATCTTGCTAGCTGGCAAACTTACTTATGGTCCTTTAGGTAAAAATGTCACAACTAAAATCTAGGTTACCAAAGGATCAGTCACTTATCCTCAGTCAATTGCATCTCAGATCTCACACCAAAGTCATTTGTAGTTAATTCTGAAAAAAAAATCTAACTAAAGATATATGAATTAAGAAAAAGAAATATTTACTTACAAGATTAAGGCAGCTAAACATATGCACACAATTGAATTCGTGTTTTAGGTTCCAAAATGTAATAGAACCTGTGATATGAAAGCTTTCTATGTCTTTTAGGGCTAACCCAGCTCAGCATCTTGAGTATCCCTTTGCTTACTCTTAGAAATATTGCCCACTTCTAACTCAATGCAGCAGCACAGTGATACAATTCATTCTGGTGAGGGATTTTTATTCCCTTCCCTTATAATTAAAATGAGTTTATGCTCATCCCCTCATCATGGATATATATGTGTCTGGGGGGAATCAACAAAGTCTTGTCCTTTGTTTCACAAAAGCTCATTTGGTTTCAACAGCCTTGTTTGTTACAGGATCAGCATTTTACATTAATTAATCCTTCATTCCTGTTTGAGTTACACAGTTACAAAGGTTTACAAAACCAACATTCAGTGTAATACATGGGATAAGTGTTATAAGTGAGATCAATATATGTAGCATCTACAACCATTTTATAAAGATTAAACAGGTCTTCATAGACTTAACATCTATTTAACAATATTAACTCACAGGTGATCCAGACTGGTTTCCAGCTATGCATTTATCAGTGTTCAGTGAGGCCTGGGAGCTTTGACATGAGCTAGCACCTGGTCTACCAGTGTCACAGTTTTCATTTGGATTCAAATAAGTGATTTATCTGACTGATATTCAGGAAGTAGGTTTTATAAGAATTTTCTGAAACATTATGTTTTGGAAATTGATACGAGGTGAGAACAATGTAATTTGTAGAGTTTGTCTTTCAGGCTAAAACAAACCAGGTAGATTATACTGCTAACTACTCCAAAGTTTCTCCTCAGGAAATCCTTGTAGCTCAATTTGTGTGAAGTAGCCTCATGTGCATATATGGTTATTCTCACTGAAAAGACATAATAAAAACACCAGAAACTACCAGAAGTAAACTGTTGAAGAGTAGTTGCCAAGCACCTTAAATACTATTAAGTTGTAACAAAAATATTGATGCATTGAAAATAAACTAGTCTGGAAAGAAATGGGAAGATATACTGAGGAAAAACAGCTTACAGTAATTTTATTTCAAACAAAACCCCTTTCTACCCCATCTTATATCAAGTCAATTTTCCAAGGGCAGATATGCTTAAATAAGATCAAAACATGTTAGGGACAGAGGGACCTGCAATGTGGAAAGTGTTTTTGTACTGAAGTGAATTCTTCTAATGGATGTTTTGTAATTATTTGTTCAAGTGTACAGAAGTCTTTATCTATGATCATGTGACCTCTCAGAATTTTCCCATGACATACCTCTCCATATCTTAATTTTTCAGTGTAATATTCTGTGCTGTTATTGACTTGGTTACCTTTGCACTTATGAAATACTTAAAAAACTAAATTAATATTCAAAAAACCTCAGAAAGGCAGTGACTTGTTTGTATGTCCAAAACAATAAAAAAATGTATAGGACCAACTCTAGAAACAGATCCTCAGCAAACTAGAAATTCTGTCCTTCACCCATCTAGTAATACATTTAATTAACCATCAAACACACTCAATGTTTTGTGATAGAAGGCATCAATCTCTTCCGCTTGTTGTAAAAATTGGTCCTAAAAAGGTAGGGTAAGTGTTAATAATAAATGTTTAATACAAGAAACAGGAATAGTGAAGATGAATGAGAACTGTTGCTAGGTTAATGTGAGATCTTTGAAGTCAATTATGGTTTTCAAATAAGTAGCCGTAGATCATTATGTATATGGTTTGGCAGTAATGGTCTATATTTATACCACAGCATCCTCAGTAAAGACTGAGGCAATCTGTTCATATAGCCCACTCAGCTGCTGAAAGAGAAGGCTTATGCATCTTATCACATATAAACTACTGATTTACTGCTATCCTTTAATGGGACTGTTATATTGGCACAGACAAAATAGACTTCTAAAATTTTGGTAGTAGGTGCTTCCTAATAAGTTTTGTTTATATCATGCTACTATCCATAATACTTAAAAAGTGATTTACTCTTGTATAACCCACTCAGGTATTCTATTGTGTATTTGTTCTCTCCCACCCGACCTTGCTTGGATAGTGTCCCTTAGGCATGAAGATAATTTAGGCTATGGGTACACTGCATCAGAGCACAGATAGCAAACATATGAATTGGAGAGTTATTGAAGTGTTTTGCTGTAACTGCTGAGTATGGATGTTGCTGGCATGAACTAAAAGGGATCCAGTTCGTTTTAACACGACCAGCAGCTTCCACATGGGGGCAGATAGAACAAAACACATTAGTACACTTTACAGTTCACACCCTCCTAGTCCACATTGTGGTGAAGTGCATACAAGCCTTTGAACAGTACCTTAATAGCTACACTCTCTAGAAACTAAACTTTAGATACCACTGTAGTCAATAAGAAAACTATGGATAAACTATTTTTCACTGTTTGACTCTAAAATAGCACAGATTTGAACATGAATGTATAATCCTGCATTTCACAAGTCTCTCTCACATCTGTGCAACTGGAGTTCACCCTCCTCCCCTTCTGTACCTGCATTATGATACAGCCTTTAATTATTTGATCACAGGACCCCTACCTCCTTCAATGAGCTGGACAGACGGTGTTCACTGAATGGGTAATTAATTAATATGTAAGTCATGTATTATTTACTACATGCTATCTAAAATCTGCTCTGAATTGTCCATTTCCTCATGTATTTTTCCATGATTTCATCTTATAATACTTAAAAAAATTAATGCCCTTATTTGCACACAGTGGAACTGAAGCACAGTGGCTGTGTCTAGACTGGCCAGTTTTTCCGCAAAATCAGCCGCTTTTCCGGAAAAACTTGCCAGCTGTCTACACTGGCTGCTTGAATTTCCGCAAAAGCACTGACGATCTCATGTAAGATTGTCAGTGTTTTTGCGGAAATACTATGCTGCTCCCATTCGGGCAAAAGTATTTTTCTGAAAAACTTTTGCGCAAAAGGGCCAGTGTAGACAGCAGAGATTTGTTTTCTGCAAAAAAGCCCCGATCGCGAAAATGGCAATCGGGGCTTTTTTGCGGAAAAGCGCGTCTAGATTGGCCACGGATGCTTTTCCGCAAAAAGTGCTTTTGCGGAAAAGTGTCCTGCCAATCTAGATGTGCTTTTCCGAAAATGCTTTTAACAGAAAACTTTTCCGTTAAAAGCATTTCCAGAAAATCATGCCAGTCTAGACATAGCCAATGATTAAAGTCAAGAATGTCAACTACTTTTGGTGCCTGTCAAAGGGTGCCTTGGTCACGTCCTCCAGTCCCCCTTCTCCGCCTCTGTTTCCCCCCTTCCCCTCGACCTGCCCCTCTGGATCGTTAGACTGTTCCTTCCCCGGGTTGTCCCAGGGGTTACCCCGAGCGGGATGTGAGGGGGGCCCGGGCCCTCCCTCTCTCCAGGCCCCAGCCCAGGGCCCTAAGGTGGGGGAAAATATCTGTTCTCCCCTCACCTGGCTGATGGGGCTACATGCTACAACTCATCAGCCCATGGGCTTTCCTATTTGCGCGCGCCCTGGCTGCTTCCTCACCCCTGCTCACCCGGGTGTTCCATTCACTTCTTTCCCAAGGCTTGGAGACCCTTCATCCACTTCTCCAAATGGCCTCCCCCATACAAGTGCTCCTGCTACCTTTATACAGCTGAGGATGCTGCCCTTTCCCCCCCATGGCTCGGCCGCGCCCTCCCCTAATATGCCTGCACCGGCATCTGCTAAGCCTGCTCCTCCCCCACTCCTGTGGGCCCCGTCCCTGACATCTTCCCCGGCGCTGACGCCCGCGTTCACCATGGCCTCCCCTGGTGTGTCAGTGGGAGAGCGGGCCAAGCCACTGGTCGTGCGGCGTGCTCCATCGGCCGCCGCTGTTTCCCCTTAGGTGGGGAAAGCTGGTCCACCCCTCTCTACCCATCAGGGGGGTGCGCCTGGGGTAGTGTGGGGTTGCATCACCCCGTTACAGTGCCCAATTTGAAAAGATTTGGACCTGATTTCTGAAGACTAATCTACACTAGAAGCACTACAGCTGTGGGGCTATACTGATGTAGCTCCCTTGCTGTAACACTGCCGTTGCTGATGCTCTGTGCAGACAGAAAAGTGCTGTCTTATGGAAATAATGAATATTCAAATGTGCAAATAAAATGTTACCAGTCCGCTAAAAGTTTGTAAATGTGTTGGCTGATCTGCCTATAAAAAGCTCTAGCCCCAGAGCCCCTCAGTGCCACTCCTAGCCCTAGAGCCCCTCAACCATCCACTACCCCCCAGTGCTAGCCACTCACCACAGGGTCCCCTGCACCCAACGCCCGCACCCCCAGTGCCAGCCTTCTGGCCTCAGAATTCCCCAGTGCCAGCCTTCTGTTTCCAGAGCCCCACTGCACTCAACCTCACGGCCAGCCCTCAGTCCCCAATATTAGCCCCATTCCCAGTGCCCCCAATGCCAGTCCTGCCCCACATTACTAGCTTCCCAGCTGTGATGGAGTGGACAAAGCCCAACATCCCTGCTGGAGGCCTTTCAGCACCCTGGCCAGCAACAGGAGCAGTAGAGAGGTCCTCTGAGCAGAACAGAGTGGCAGCCTCCGCTGCAGCAAATTAGGGTGCAGCATGCAGCAGGCTGATATAAAAGGAGCTGCTAGGCCACAGCCTCTCAGTTCCTTCCAGGAGCTTGACCCAGGCAGACCTTAGGGCTGACTAGGGAACACCAGCACTCTGGGCATGGTACCTGGTCAGAGCCAGGTCCTGTGGTTGAAAACTAGCCAAGAAGCCAAAGGCAAACCTGCAGAATCCCAGACAAGGGGAACTCAGCCACAAGGCCCTAAAGAAGGGCTGGATGGAATAGCATCCCAGGAAAGAGGCCTAGGGATGTGACAGCAACTAATCACTTGAAACTCAGCAGGTAACTGCTACTTCTGGGCTATGTCTACACCGGTGGGTTATTGCACAAGTATATCTTGCACAAGTATCTTTGCACAAGATCTCTTGCGCAAGAGAGCGTCCACACCAGCCAGAACGCAGTGCAAGAATGCTGAGCTCTTTCACAAGAAAGCATGCATACTGGCGGGATGCTGTTATGCAATAACTTGGCCCCAGAACCACTTCAGCCATGTCAAAAGGTCACCAGTGGCGTCTGTGGGTGCACGCTGGACCCCTGCTGGGTAATGCGCTTAAAGGGGACCCCTGGATGGCCGTTTCCCTGCGGCTGCGTGCAGAGGCACCTCACTGAGGCATCCAGACACACAGCGGTGCCCTCCAACTCAGCCTCTGAGCAAGTGCCTCTGGGCACCATTGCTGCCTTGCTCACAGACATGGAGCCAGAGGAGGACCCCACCCAGCAATGTCCCATCACATCCATAATTGAGGCTGTGGAGGTCCTTCTGCAGGGACCCACACTGCTCTAGCAAAAACTGGAGACCGGGCAACACATGCTCGATGGCGCAGATGTGGTGGCAGCGGTCCCGGGTGCACTGTGATGCACCCTGGCTCCTCGGTGCCAGAAGGTCCCTCGCTGCAGAGGAAGCAGATGAGAGTGAGCTCGTCAGTGACCCCTGCCCTCCTCATGCCACCGCACATGCCACAATGCTTGGGGACAGGTAAGACTGGCATGGGGGGATTCCCCTAAAGGCAGCAGGGGAGCCTGAGGTGGGCTGGGGGATCCTGGGAGGGCCACATGTGGTGGTGGGGGGCCTGTTCTACCTTCCCCTGGGGCAGCTACTGTGTCCCATAGGTGGCCATGGATTAGTGCTGTGTGCAGCACCCTTGGGCTGCGTGGTGTCCGCCCTGCGCCCTTGGGGCTGGGCTGCTCCCAGCTGGACTTCTCCCCCACCCTCCCAGAATGGATGTGCATAACCCCTGGGGTCCCAGGCGTGTGCTGGGGCTGGCTGTTGTGTTTGTGTGCCACTTGGTCTGGCTGCACAAGGTTGCACATGCTGCGTGCTGCTGAGCAGCATCCAGCCAGGCTGTGCCATGTGCTACACCCTCTCCCCCACCCCATGGCTGCCCCTCCCTGCACACTTGTGAGTGGCAGCTGCGACACTCACTAGATGATCCCTTGCCAATCTTCAAGGAGGCCCGGGACACATGGTGGCTGCTGTGCCAGGCTGGTGGGCTCTGGCTGCCGTCCTCCTCCTCCTTCACATCTGTTGGCCGAACCACTGGGGTGGCCAGGGCTGAGTCCACCATGGCTTCCAAGGTCTCGGCCCCCTTGTCAGCCAGGATACTGTGCAGGCAGTGGTAGTGGGGGCAAACAGTGGCTCTGCCACCACCACTCTTGCTGGCCCGCACGTAGCTGAGCCGCAGGTCTTTCACCTTGGCCTGGACCTGTTCCAGGGTCCGGGCGTCTCTGTGCGACCAGCGCCTGGGCTATGCAGGCAAATATGTCCACATTTCGCCTCCCAGATTTGGGATTATGGAGGGCTTTCTCCTCATCCCAGAAGTGTCTGGACCTCGGTGTTGCCTCAGCATGGAGCTCACTGCTTGGTGCCCCTGTGGGCCTGCTGGGTGCTCTGGGGTGGCTCCTGGGTGGGACCTGAGGGACCTGGCTGTTGCTCCCAGTTTTTTTCCCGGAGGCCAGTTCTTGCGCAAGAAACCCCTGCTGCACGTCCACACTGCTCTCTTGCGCAAGAGCGCCTGAGCAAGAGCGCTTACACCTGATTGAAAACAGTGTAGCTCTTGCGCATTGTGTCCTCTCTTAGCATGCTGTTCTGTAAATTTCCTTGTGCAAGAGCGGGTGGGCAGTGTAGACGCTCTGCGGATTCTTGCACAAGAATGGCTGAACTTGCGCAATAACCCACCAGTTTAGATGTAGGGTCCCTGAGCTGGAGGAGTGGGTGGTCCTGGGTCCCCCCCAATTGCCCTGTAAACTGCACCTGGAGGCATTGGGGTAAAAGAAGAGGCCTGATCTTTGGCCACTTACTGGATGCTGCTTTGCCTGCAGACAGGCGAATAGAGACTGTAAAATATCCCTCAGCCACAAAAGGGTGTTCACATGAAGGGTGGACCCTGTTACACTGCCCCAGTGTCAGTCTGCACCTTAAAGCCCCCCACTACTAGCCCCACTCTCAGGCCCCTCAAGTATCAGCTTTGCCCCCAGTGCTAGCCCCCTGCCTCTGATCCCCCACCCCCAGAGCCTCTAAGCACTAGCCCCCCCTGAACCTCCAGTGCGCTGCCCTGCCCCCCCAACCACCCACCTAACTCTGCACTGCCTCCTAGACTCCAGCTGAGTGCTGCTGCCTGGGTCATGCCAGCTCTAAGGCTACCATGCCAGGTTCGGTGTGGCCCTCCCGCCGCACAGTGAACTGCTTTCCTGTGGTTGGGAGGAGACCCTGCCCCTGACTGGCACTGGTTGGCTGGGGTGGATGGGAGGGGCCAGGACATGCCCCTCCCAACAGCCATAGCGGGAAGGGAGGTGCTATGCAGTGTACCTGAGTCCTGGCCCCCAGAGCCTCTGTGACCCAGCAGCCAGACGTTTGTGGCCCTGTACCAGTCCACAGCCTGGCAGTTGGGAACTGCTGTTCTACTGTAGGCCATGCTGGGTCAGGTCAAAGGTCCATCTAGCCCCATATCCTTTCTTTTGACAGTGGCAGGGATGAAAGAAACTTAAATTACTTACAGTTACTGTCATATCACAACCTGCCCCCCTTTGGGAGAGGCTAAGTGGGGGAGGATTGGCCATATGACAGTACTTCTAAGAAATATTTGTGTGGGTTGGTGGTAGGAGGGCTTAGGGCAGAGTTTGGGTGTGTTAGGGGTGCAAGAGTCAAGGTTGGGGTGTATGAGGAGGGGGCTCAGGGCAGAAGACTCGTTGAGTGTGAAGGGGGAGCAAAGATGACATTTCAGGGGCGGGTGGCTGCAGACCCACTTATCCCAGCTGCTTAGTGGGTTTTTTCTTTTTGCTGATTAGGGAGCAAGGTTAAGTTCACAGCGTGTGTGCCTTCCTCCTCTGCCCTCCCTGGGGGGCAGCCAAGAGCAGAGCAGGCTGTGAGGTGAGCTTTGCCTTGCTCCCTAGTCAACAAAAAAAGGAGGGGGAAAACCCCCTCAGTGACTGGGGTAAGTGCAGCTGCAGACCCCTGCTGCCTCTGAAATGGTGGTGGGTGGTGGGCTCCAGTCCAGGGCAGTCCCAGCTCTCTCTCCCCTCTAGCCTGTCAGGCTTCCATCTTCTAGCACTGCAGCCTGCAGAAAACCCAGGGAGCAGGGTTGGCGTGCCCCTTCTTTCCCCCTGCAGCTTAGGGCTCCAGCCGGCCAGTTTCTTAGTAGGGCACTGCACCAGTTTACTTTGACTTCTGGACACTCACCAATGCTAGGCATTCAGAGAATGAACAGAACAGGTACTTAGGTCATACATCCCAACACCCAGACACAGCTTCTGGCAACAGAAGTTAGGGACAACATCCCTGCCCATCCTGGCTAACGGCTATCCATGGACCTAATCTACATTAATGTGTCTAATGGTTTGTTGAACCCTGTTAATAGTCTAGGCCTTGGCAACATCCTCTGGCAAGTAGTACCACAGACTGACTGTGCATTGGGTGAAAAAACACTTCCTTTGGTTTGTTTTAAACCTGCAGCCTACTAATGTTTCCTTATTTACTTTCTCCATACCAGTCATGATATTATAAACCTCAATCATATCCACTCGTTTCTTTTCCAAGATGAAAAACCCCATCCTAGTTTTATTAGTCTCTCCTCATATGGCAACTCTTCGATACCCTTTTCTGAACCTTTTTCAATTAAAATATATATTTTTTGAGTTGGGGCAACCACATCTGCATGCAGTATTCAAGATGTGACTGTAATATGTTTATAACAAGGTGCCCATTGAGTTAATTTGCTAATACACATGATCAAATACACTTAAGCAAATTAAATGGCAGGTTCTCAAGTTCAGCCTTCAGAAAACAAATATATAGTTGCAATCTGAAAATTGTGGTTCCAGTGCAATAGTGGGCTATGGTGATGGAAATAGGGATAGAGTCTAAATCTTTTTAAGGTGGCATTAGAGTGCCTAGAATATAAGATCATCTTCTCTAATTCCTGAATTTTCTGGCCTTACTTTTCCAACTTCCTCAGCAAATGAGGTAGAAGTCTAACAGGCAATATTCATTATACATTCTCAACTTATTCTCAGGACACAGTCTGTCCTGTGCACTGAACGAGGTAGGGGTGACACGGGGAAAAAGTAATACGTGACTGTCTAATTAAAGAATCTCTTTTAATGCACATGCACATGCACAAGAGAGTTAATTAAGGCTGTATGGGCAACTTTAATTATAGCATTTCCTAATTCTTGTGTGAGAGAAGCTGAGGGACTGGGCTTTCAGCTCCTCTGCCAGTTCCTTGCTGTAAGTCTTGCTATTCCACAAGTTCCTGGGTTCCCAGCAGGCTGCTGATTTCCATTCCCCACCAGGAGCAGAGGTACTCTCTCAGGGATTCTTGGACATCTTGCCCATTATCGGCTGAGAGCTTAGTCAATTTCATGGTTTCAGGATAGAAAATGCCTGGCTTCTCAGTACACTGGGAGCAGAGTCCAGCCACAGGGCTTTTCACTCCAGCTCCTTCCAGGAAGCAGGTGGGAAGCAACCCAGATTTTTTGCCCTGGCTTCCAGCCTGGAGAGGGGTCCAGCCACCCACCAGTCCAGAGGAGCCAGGGGCAACTAGGTTCTGGCGCCTGGCTTTCTTGTCAATTTCAAGGCCCCTGCTGCAAAATTGACAAGAGATAATAGCCAATACATAAGTACAGGCAGTCCCCGGGTTACATGGATCCGACTTACATTGGATCCCTACTTACAAATGGGGTGAGGCAACCCCGCACTAGCTGCTTCCCCCCAGCAGACCAGGGAGACGCGAAGCTAGCGCCCCCCCCCCCCCCCCCGCCAGCAGATCAGGGAAACGCGGAGCGGCTTTTCTCAGCAGACACCTCAGCTTGAGAATAAAGGACTGAGGGAAGTGAGGTGTGGGAGAATAAAACTGAGCTCTGGAGAAATGTTTGGCTAGAGTTTCCCCTACAATATGTATCAGTTCCAACTTACATACAAATTCAACTTAAGAACAAACCTACAGTCCCTATCTTGTATGTAACCCGGGGACTGCCTGTAACCCAATACTTACACAGACACTGACTATGCTGACATAAGTCTCTCGTGGAGATGGAGTTGAGGGTGTGTAATAGAGCACTTAAAAGGGCAAGAGCAAGGCCCATAACTAGGTTGGGGTAAGTCAGAGCTACTTAACATGCAGCCCGTGGCCTGTTTGTTTGTGGCCCGCAGTGCAGTTTGGGTGCAGGTGGGGCTCAACACACAACCCATCGGTGGGATCTTTTGAACATGGCCTCCACTGGGAACATGCTCCACAATGTTGAGGCATCTCCCACACAGGGTGAGCATTGAAAGATGCAAGCAAATAGGCTGGCTAGAACAGACAGTTACAGAATGTCAGCATTTCTAGCCCCCAGAGAAGAGGTGCTGGGAGTGCCAGGGCATTGTGGGAAGTGCTGGCTGCTTAGCCTTGTCGGCAGAGCCTGAGAGGTGCTGAGTAGCTCCCACTGGCCATGTTTGGGTCCGGTGCCACGGCCAGACAGCCCAGCTTCTGTCCCGCACGGAGTGACGGACTCCCATGTAGGGATGTCAGCCCTGCTGGGAATCCAGGACAATGCTCTTGGCCACTTGTCCTTTTGTGCTTTGTGTCCAGTCTGACTTGCCCAGCTTCCCACCTGCCACCGATTTGAGTGCTCTGGCTTGGAAACTTTTTCCTGAGTAAAATCAGTCTAAGAAATGCACAAACCGAAGCTTCTGGCTAAATATCCAAATGCTGGTATACAATTTTCTTGTTAAAAGTGCTCATTAACAGTGCTGTCATATGGTGGAAATTGGGTAAATATTGCATTTTATTAATACCAGCAGAGCTGACTTAAATGGAGCCTGTGAGTTGTGTAGTCTTGCCTCAAGCGTATTCATGCCTGTCAGTGTGAAAGAAGCTATTTCCCGGTAAATGCATCCACATTTAAGTTGTGGCCCTTGACATATGCAGAGAGTATCATTGTGACCCCTAGGGCTTCCAAAGTTGAGTAACCCTGAGGTGGCTTTACTTCAACCTTACGGTGTACTGTAGACCAGCCCATTGTTATATGTAATTTCACCACATGCAATTACAGTATCCTTTTCCATAGGCATCACCAGCAGGACTGGAATCTTTCAGAGAAATAGCTCAAGCAATAAAGGCAAATAGAGTGAATGGAAGCCAACTGTAGAAACAGTGTGCCCAGGAGTGACGTTCTCTCTGGCCCTAGAACTGCTGCCCAGCCCCTTGAGCCCTGGGATGAAGCATGCTCAGATGCTTTGTGAGGATGGTGTATGTGTGCTCCAGCTGGCAGGTAGGAACTGGAAGGTTCTGAAACATGCTTAGAATAGACAGAATCAGTGGAAGACTTAGCTACCCACTCTAGCAAGGTTCTCCAGAACATGAGTGAACATTATTTCTAGGGCTGTGTCTACACTGGTATGATCTTGCGCCAAAGCAGCTGTTCTGGCGCAAAAACTTGCTGCCTGTCTACACTGGCTGTGTGTTCTTGCGCAAGTAAACTGACGTTCTACTGTACGAAATCAGGGCTTCTTGCGCAAGAACTATGATGCTCCCACTCAGGAATAAGCCCTATTGCACAACTGTTCTTGCGCAAGAGTCCAGTGTAGACAGGCAACATGAATTTCTTGTGCAAGAAAGCCCTATGGTTAAAATGGCCATCAGAGCTTTCTTGTGCAAGAGAGTGTCTACGCTGGCATGGATGCTTTTGGGCAAAAGCACATGCCAGTGTAGACGCTCTCTTCTGGAAGAGTTTTTGCATAAGAACTCTTCCGCAAAAGAGTTCTTGCGCAAGAAGCTGCCAGTGTAGATGTAGCCTAGATGTTTATAATGGGGAAGAAGTTTCAGAAAGCTACAAAAGGCACACCCTTGACATCCATGCAACCATCCTGCCTAATTTCATATCCCTGCTCCAAAGCATGTAGGCATTAGAGGTTTTCACTAGAGAACTGTTACTTTTGTCCATGTTGAAATTTAACTCCATGTATTTCCCCCCTCCTAACCTGCTCAGAAACAGTTTAACAAAAATAACAACTGTAGGTGTCCTACTAATGTGGAAAATTTTAGGGTGAAAAGTTCAAACTGGGCAGAGTCATAAGCAACTGAACCCAAGGTCTTCTAAGACGACATGGAGGGAGGGACAACCAGTAGTAGGCAGCCTTAGCTGCAGGAGCTCCTAACAAGCACAGGGACTCCCTTTCTTCAATGAGGTGGAAGAAACTTGTTTTGTTCGTTTCTCTAGTTTCTAAACTGAAACTGCAGCAGAACCAGTCAGGGGCACAAGGAGGAACACATGGAGAAAAAAGGCTCAGAAAAATACCAGCTCCTATGTTCTCACCCCACTCAGTGCTAGCTGTTGTAGAAGGCCTGGGGCAAAGGGGGTTGCAAAAGCACCTGTACGGGAGACTTCAGCAAATCCAGTAACGTGCCTGAAACACTACTGCTTACTGCTTGGACTTTAGCAACCAAGCTAACAGGCCCAAAATAGGCCAAGACAGCATGACCAAGTCAGGGAGGGGGAAGAAGGGAGAGTTTGGGTGCCACAGAGAGGGCAGCTTGACCCTGCGTCCTTCCTGAGGCCCAAATCTCTAGTGAAATAGCTGAGCTATGCATTAAGAAAAAAAGGGAGGTTGGCTAAATGCCCTAAGACATATATCTATCAGGGCCCCTGAGCATGAAGTCTCTGAAAAAGAGGGGAAAAAAAGAAAAAAATCTGGTGAAAGTGATGATCAGAAGAAAACCTCTTGCCTAACCTTTAAAAAGTGCTTGCCTAGGAAGTTTTTGAGTGACATTATTGTAATAATGGATAAATTATCTAATGGATAAATAGGGACAGAAAGTTTGAGTTAGAGGGAACAAACTTGGAGGGACACCTCGAGGACTCTTCACTTCTGGATGCATCTTTGTTCCTACCGACAGACAGACGGAAGACTGGGCATCGGAAGCCTGCTCAGTGTCACGCGAGAGCCACACTCAACTTCGGTAATTCTCAAAGGTGGGGTAGTTTTACTAACCTGTTGTGGACGTGTATAAGTGCTTGAGACTAAATCAAGTTTAGCTTTAAGTAAAAGCACTCATGTTGTCCTGTTTGTACCATCCATCTATCGGTGGGACCGTGTCTCCCCTGAATTATTTCCTGACACCACCTTGCAGAGAGTAAAAGTTACCGAGATGTATTGAAAGAACCCAGGTTAACACACCCACCACCGTCGGCAAGTAAGCCTGCTGGGGAAGGCTGGGGCTGATTTCTCCGCTTAGCCGGAGGACCATGGGGGTGAATGGATACAGTTGCAGTCCGCATTTACCAGCCTCCCCCAAATTCCTGCGTATGGGCCTGCCCAGCTACCCACCGCCTGCCCCAGCAGCGCCCTGAGCACGCAGGGAGCCAGAGTGGCTGCCATCACGCCGGGTGCCCCGCAGGGACAATCCCGGTTAGTGCCCGCTGCGCTGGAGCAGGCCCGGGGATGCCTGCAGCTGAGCCCGGGCAGAGCCAGCCATGTTCTTACTTTCGCCGCCGTGTGAGCTGCCGAGTGGAGGCGGCTGAGGCCCCGCCCAGCCCCCTTCTGAGCGTGCCGCAGCTCCGCTTCCTGTCGCTCCGTAGGGCCCACGGGAACGCACGAGCGCTAACCGTCCTGTGGCCGGGGCGCTAACTGCTCCGCGCTCCCAACCGGGCACAGGGAGCGCAACAGCAGCACTATCGGCTCGTGCTGCCGCGCGGCCTCCAGAAGCCTCCCCCCCCCCCCCGCTCTCAAGAACGTTCCGCGTTGCAGAGGGGGCGACAACGGTCCGCGGGGCAGTGGCTCCTCCCCCCTCGGTTCAGCGCCGGTCTCCTGCTTCCGAGCGCGGGGGCGGCCCTGTTGCGGCGGCGTGTCACGCGCAGGCCCCGCCCGGCCTCGGTGCGTGCGGGGGGCGGAGCGCGTTGCTCTCCAGCAGCAGCAGGGGCGGGTGGTGCCCGGCTGGGGGGCTCCGCGCTCCCAGAGCTGAGTGCGCGCGGCACGGTCCCTGTGCCGCGGGGTAGCGGCGCACTCGCAGGGACGAGGCAGCTGCAGCCTTGGAGAAGCGGGGGAGCAGAGCAGCTGGGGGGCTGCCGGTAGGTCCCGCAGCGCCGCCCCTCACCCCCCCCCCCTCTGCTCGGCGATAACTAGTCTGGGGGGTGGGGAGCCCGCTCCGCTCCGCTCCCGGAAACTCTCGGCAGCGGCTTGGGGGCTGAGCGCAGCCGGAACGGGGCAAGTTCGGGACGTAGCGTGAGGACCCTGCCGCTGCAGCTGCCCGCGCAGCCCGGCCAGAGGAAACTTTTCCCCGTGAGTCGGGACAGGCGGCGGGCCCGGCGGAGTCAGCGGGCGCCACCAGAAGTTGAGCGAGTGCTGGGAGAGCTGCTGCCTGTCGGCCCCGGCCGGGCGAGCGCGCTGCGGGCTGGGCGCTGCGAGGCGGCGGGGCCCCGCTGCCCGGGGACATGAAGCTGAGCAGGCAGTTCACGGTGTTCGGCAGCGCGATCTTCTGCGTCGTGATCTTCTCCCTCTACCTGATGCTGGACAGGGGCCACTTCGACCATCCCAAAAGCCCCCGCCGGGAGGGCACCTTCCCCAAGGTGAGCGGGGCAGAGGGCACGCGGAGGGCGCTGTTGCCGGCGGCAGGGGGCGAGTTTTAAGCCTTGGGTGGGCGAGTTACCCAACTTTCCCTTTCCTTACTGCTGCTGGCCGGGCGTGGGACTGCCGCCTCTCTTCCAGCTGCCCGGGTGCAGGCACGGTCTGACCGCCCCGGCAGAGCTGAGCTTCCTGGGCGCTGTTGAGGGGCCATCCTGCCAGTGGGGCATCACCCCCGTGAAATCTTAGCTCCAGCCTGGTGCGATGGCTGCCGCCCGGTCCGGTTAGGGTGCTCCGCGGAGTGCGGGGCTGGCCTGACTTCCCGCATTTGTTTCTTTCATGTGGTGGGAGCTGTGTGGGGGGAGGAAAGAGACCGCTACGGTGGGACTTGCGTTCGCCTGAAGCTGCAGTTATGGCGCAGGACCAACAGTGCCCCGTTGCTACCCCTGCTTGCACACATCTGACGTGTCAGTGACTTTGTCGGGGTATAGCGGCACGGGTAGCTGGTAAATAAGGTGTTAACGGAACATAAAAAAACAGTCTTCATTTCCAAGAAGCTTCGTGTATCAGTGAAGGGAAAATAGTTTGTCATTGGGGATGTCATCCTGTTGTTAGCTGTTGTGATATTCTGTAGGAAAATGAGCCTGTTGAGTTTGCTTGTATAAGGGTTAGTTCAGGTGGAAACTACCTGCTTGAGAGTAGGACATAATGCCATATTATTTTCTAACCATTGTTTTTATTTGCAACAGATATGTAACTGAGATAATGTAAAATGTCTGTCATGCTTCCGAGATTAGGCATGTGGTGCTCAATTATGTGCTGTTGATCTTAACTGGGCAAACAAGACTTTTCTGCAACCTAACAGCTTAATTTATGTTCATTGTGCTTAGTAAGCGGAATCAAGTTCAGTTTTATTCTGGATTCTGAGAACAAGCACTTAGAATTATTATTTGGACTTCTTATTCATCAATTTATCCTTGAGTTCAGATATCTGGATCAACAGCAAAATGCAGGACAATGTAGCACTTTAAAGACTAACAAGATGGTTTATTAGATGATGAGCTTTCGTGGGCCAGACCCACTTCCTCAGATCAACAGGTCTGTTCTAAAGAAAAAATTGACTGTATTTATCTTTTTGTCCCCCTGAGAGTCACTTTGGGCTTATTACTGACTATTATTCAAGTTACATAAGGATTATAAAGTACAGATGGGCGTTAGTAACCCTTTGGTTTTTTTTCTTGGTGCTTGTTTGGCAGAGAAATTTAAATGTGATTTACAAGGTGTTACTCTTGTTCTAGGAGAATGCTCATTTAGTAAGGCAAAATGTGACTTACAGTTCAGTTAAAAAATAAACCAACAAAAAATCCTAATTGGTAAATAAGGCTAAGAAATTGCATATTCCTGTTGATCTAATGTGGAACAGTTAAATTTTATAACACCATTGAGTCATGAAGTGTATATTCATATTTCTTTTTGATGTAACTAAAAGGAACAATGCTTTTTAAACAAGGTCTTGTGCTTTGCAAACTGTCACTCAGCAAAACAACCTTGCTGTACAGTACTCATTTGTATAACAGGAGAATATTGACAGTATATAGCTGTGGAAAGATAAATATTCCTGTTGCCTTTACATTAACTTATCAAAATGAAATATAAAAGGTCAAGTAAAAGGCAAAGCATGTTTATATTTTCCACTATTTCAGAAACAAATTTCCTTTAAGACCATAAGGTGCATGAAGCAAACAGATGAATTTTCAGATGTTATTTTTAAAAAATAAAATGCCTTATTTTGTGAGTAGAATGTTTTAATTGTTGAGTTACTGCTAAAATGATAATAGTAATACATCAAAAAGAATGGCGGAGGGGAGAGAGATAGCAAAACTATGGCACCACTTGGTTGTAAAAGAAGGGTGCAAACTTGCGATAGTCTCTCTCTAAATCTAATGTTATGGATCAGAGTCTAGCCACCAACTTTTCTAGAAGAAAGGAGGGAGAGAAGAAGATGCAGATACTGCAAAGTAACTGCCTCAAGTCCAGAAAAAGAAATCAGAAAAGGAATGTATTTAAATACATTCCTTTTCTGTCATTATATAGTGATATCAGGGCCTGAAAAAAATTGGGCTATATAAATAGATATGAAAGATTTGGTAGAGATTCTCATTGTCCACAGTCAGTACCCTGGTATCTCTCTTGTTTTAGCATTTGGATAGCTAGTATTTAAATATACAGTTGCCACCATCTATTCCTAAGAGGGACTACTCATATTCCCTCTACTTATCCCAAAATACCATGTTTGCTCTAAGGGGAAGGGGATGTTGTTTCTATTGCTCTCGCTAATTGCATCTAGAATGGTTCTTAATATGGTATCCACTCCTATCCTTTAGTTGGGGTACCTCTGAGGGAATAGTTTCAGTTCTTGTTTCTGTTGCTTAAATGTTTTTCCACAAGTAGTTACTAATGAAGTAATGTTATTTTTGCCCCCTCCTCCCCCGCCCCATCCACAGGGTATTATAGAAGTGAAAGCTGAAAATACTACAGATTGAACCTTTCTGATCTGGCAGCATCTGTGGTCTGGAATGATTTTAGTTAACCGGATGTCCCCTTATCATGGGGATGGCCAAGTTTCCCGTAGTCCCGTAAAGTTTGTTTACCACCACCAGTCCTGGCTCTGTGTTCTGAACTGTTGTTTAGCTCTAATTAAGAGCTTGTAACCAGTGGATGTGATGCTAATGCTGCTAGACGATGCTGAACTCCCGTGGTCCAGCAAATTCTCTTGTTTGGCACTGGTCAGGTCCTGAGGGTGCTGCCCTAGAGAGGGTTCAACCTGTAGTAGTTTTGCACTTCACAACGATTTGGGAAAGCTATGACACTTATCAGGCACCAGTTAATCACAGTGGTATTAGCTCGAGGTTGTGAAATGTGAAACATGAGGATGTGAGGGAAAAGCCAGTAGCAAATGTAATGGCACCTCCACTGACTTGGTTTCAAAGTTCACGGTTGTTGTCAGGGTTCAGTATAGCATCTGTTAAACTGACCAATGCCTTGTCAATGTAATGCTCCTCCTCCTGTTTCAAAAAGGAAGGAGTAGCAATATACTGTTTCAGTCCAGGCTCGGGGACATAGCATTTTATGAACATTTGGAAGTTTATCTTCATAAAGGTTAAAAAGTTAATGTAAAAAATAAAATAAAAACCAACACAAGCTGTGGCAGAAACTGATGGGTTAGATGATGATCTCTCCATTTGCTTCTTCTTCACCAGTGGCAAATTAACTTTCTAGCCCTGTGTCAACTGCACAATTGCCAGAAACAGTTTCCAGTTGTATGCCCTCAAGGATGTGAAATGTGCCATTTTCTCCTCCAACCCTGTATAGTTGAGGCTGTGCTCTAGGTAGAGCAATTTAGATCTTTGCAAGTAATCTCTTGAAAGTATTTTGTTTCTGAGTTCTACATTTTAGATTAAACCAGAATTACCATAAAGCAGATTTTCGTTCTATTATCTTGAACTCTATATGACCTTTTCACTTCTATTAAATGATCTCTACGTCTAAATTGGTTAGCTGACATGTAAATCTGAGGCTCCCTCAGTATCCATATTTGCTCTCCTGCAGGTTTACCTTAGCATTATTTACCTGATAAAACTTCAACTTGCCTTATCTAGATTGGAATTTGAAAGTTAGTTAACATGTTAGTAAACACATGATAAATATACTTTTTTCTTAGTGAAGACCAGGAATTTGGAAAAAATCTGCACACGGATAGAAAAGAAGATTAGAGGAAACATTAGTTAGATCTCCCCTTTTATTTCCTATTCACCAATGGTAAAATAACTTTTCCAGCTCTGTGTCAACTGCACATTGGCCAGAAACAGTATATTATGCATATTGCAAGTGAATTTATCTTCATTAAGAAAAAGTGTGTAACATGTTAGTTAATATAAGTTAAAATATCCCATTTTTTCCAAATGTAGGCATGGCCTTTAAGTTGTAAACAGTGAGGGTAACATATTTTCTGTGTATGGCACCCAGCACAATGGAGTCCCAATCCCAGTTTGAGGTGATTTGGCACTATCATAAAGTACATTTTGTTGCCTATAATAATTAGAAAAAACTGACTTGTGAACAAGATGGTGCCAGTGACATTCTGATGCTTAAATCACTGCCCTGTTAAAATGATTAAGGTGAAGTAAATGACAGGCTCATGGGTATTGGATGTGCATGGTGGATTTAGAGATTATGGCCTCAATTCTTTTCCCAGCAAATTTAGCTAGTTGCAGGAATGTAGGATGATGAAAGAGACTCATCTTTGCATGCCCTGGTATTCTGTGCCTGGCTCTCAGTAGTTATTGTACTAACTATGAGATCTCTACCTGCTGAGAATAGCCAGAGTGCAAAGGTGCTCCTCCTCTCTGGCATGTCCCCTATGCTGGGAGCAGGTAAGAAGGCTGCTGTAAAACTGCTTTGGAAGCTATTCATTGGCTTCTGAGCTTGAGTTCCTCTTATGCTGGGGACTTTGTCTAGGTAGTGTTTCTAGGTTTTGTAACCCCCTGTGATACTGCTGAAACACTAGGAAAGGCAGCTGAAAACCAAAATTTGGGCCCCAGGCATTTGTAGTGTGTGCTAAAGCAGTTAAATTACAAAATAAAATGACACAAGTATAACACACCAATCCCAGAATATTAACTCCAAGTGGACTAGTTTAGGTTTTATTCAGTAGGCTTTTAAGGTAGAATATTACGTTTACATTATGCTGCAAATTTTCTTTGATCTTCTTGCCTTGGCCTGTCTAGTCTTTCTGGTCCTAGGGTGCAGAACTTTTCTGCTTTAATCTGCAGCTAGTTGTCATTTTCAGGAAGCTTGAAGTCAGAGGCCATTCAAGGTCTGCATCTGGCCCAGGCTAGCTGACTCAGGCTCCTGGGGCTTGGGCAGTGAGACTATTTAATTCCAGTATAGACAAACAGACTTGGGCTGCAGACAAGTCTCTAGGACCCTACCATCTTGTAGGGTTTCCTGTCTGGCATTCTCTTCTCTCCAAGTGGCTTTATGACTTCTATAGTGTCTTTACAAATAATGCAGTGAGGGATTCATTCTGCAGAGACTACATTTTTAAGTTCTCTGCCTTGATTTGAGGTTAGTCCAACTGTAGGTTATGGCTGGAATACCTCAGTTGTGTGCGTATCCAAGGATAGTCTCTCTCTTCCTGTTTAATAGTAGGGCAAGGTTCCTCTCCCAGGCATAGTTCTGTGAGAATTAGTCATCATGCTGTCTTAGTCAAATTTGGGCCAGTGCTCACTGCTGCCATTGTTAATGGCAGAAACATATTCAATGTAGCTTTCATCATAGTCTGTGTGGAATCAGTAAGCCACACAACATGGATATTTCTATGTTTTACCTATGAACTTTGGACTTCTACTGTTAAAAGTGCTCTGAAGTGACTAAGGTGGTCAAAAGCATGATTTTCTGAGTATATAGTCAGCTACAAAAACCTAAGACTTTACATGAAGAGGAAAGACTCAATGAGTAGGTACTTATTGCAATACTATCTCTGATCTTTTTAAAACGTATATTCAGTACCCAGTTAGGTCACAACAAAAGTCACCATGAAAGTTTACCAGGCTAGAAATAAAATCTGCTCTTAGCATGATGATTTTATACAAAAAGCTTTAAGAAAATATGAAAGTTGCACAAGTACTTGTCAGAAAATGCAAGAGCAAAGGTTTCACAAGTAATCTGAATTCTGATTCATCTTGCATATGCTCTTAATTGCATGTTCATGTACACTCTCAAACATGGCATGCTAAACAGTTCTATATGTTACGCATTTTTCAGTATTTTTAATTACTGTACTGTAACTAGTCTGTCTTTTGATGTAGATTAATTATTTATAAGGTATGTATTTTAGTTGTTTTGTCAGCACCCACGTACCATACTCTTCAACCACTAGCATAGCCTATGTTGCTTTTTTTGGCACTGAATAATACTGAAGCTGTTAACTTCCATTTACAGATAAATGGCCTATATTAATTAGAACATGTTCACTATCACAATTGTGATAATCCGGGGAGCCTGTTTATTACATATGAATTTTGGTAGTTATGAAATTGTAGTCGTGGAACACCTCTTTGTGGAATCTGACATTTGCAGATCACACACGATACGCTTATCAAACTAAAGATGATAGATTGTTCCATCTCTGTTATGGCAGAAAGACCTTGAGACAAAAGACAGGCTCCTACTCTGTAGAACTGATTTATCAGGGGAGAGGTTGACAGGAAATGAAGCCACCTGCAAGGAGTGGTCTCTTGTTGAGGCTGATTAGGAGCACTACTGAAAAGGGAAGCTAAAAGTTGTAAAAAGAGCATTTCTCAGCAGTTAATCTAAGCTTAACATCCCTAGTTCTGTTTGTGATTTTGTTTAGATCTGGCTATTTCTCATGTTAAATAATTAGTAATGGTGCTTTTGAATTCTGTGCAAAATTAGTGTATTTTCTTTTTGCTACTGTGTAGACCTGTGGAAGTAAACTGTAACCAAGAAAGCTTAGGCTTTCAGGGGAATGTGCAAGAGCTGTTAAGGAGGGTTTGGGGAAATGATACTAATTTCAGGTTCTAGATATTATGCCATGTAGTACATGCTGCCAAAAGATGTGTAGTCAGAAACCTTTTCTAGGGTCCCAAAGGTAGGGACCATTCTTAAACTCTGCCCAGCTTCTAGCAAGTTAAGAAGATATGGGATTCTGTTTTCAGATTCCTGTACAAAAGTCTATGAAGTGTCCACAGGAGGCTCACAAACAGGTTACTTACAGTATTACAGAGTATGCTGTCTGAGTGTGCTTTACTGTATGTATGCATGCCAGAAAGCTATAATGAAACTTAAAGTATTATACATAAGGCTACATTTCACTCACAGGTATTTTTAGTAAATGTGATGGGCTGGTCCAAGCCAGTAAACAAAAACACAGCATATTTTACGTGACTGGAACTGTATACCTCCACCTCAAACTTGGTCTGGGCAGGGAGTGCTGGGGAGGGAGCAGCCACCACCTCTGGTGTGGGGTGGGTGTGGGAATCTTCCTAGTAAGCTCCATACATCTCCCTAGAAGCATCTGGAATACCCCTGCCCCATGCCTCTTTGGGGGGAGGGGGAGGTGGCCAGAGGCACAGCTCTGCACGCCTGTCTCTTTCGTGAGCTCTGGTGCCACAGCTCCCATTGGGTAGGATCCATAGCTAATGGGAACTGCAGGGGTGGCATGCACAGCAGGAGCAGCATGTAGAGGAGTTCCCTAGCCTTCCATACCTTTAGGACAGGGGAACCTCAGGCTGGATGTGACCCCTGGCTTGCCTGGATCCGGCCCGCAAGGCTCAGCCTCCACACCCAGCATTGGGGAGGGCCATGCTGGTGATCCAGCTGCCTCACCACAGGGATGGAGCACACAATCTACTAAGATGAGCCCCCTAGGCTCTGGTGTGTGAAGGGAATCTGGGGAGTATCTTTCCTTCTCAGCCATGGGTCACATTTTTTTTGTTTTTAGGTTTTTTGCTTCTGACTTGTGTGGCCCCCTGATTTTTCTATCAGCGCCCCCTGACCCAAAAAAGGTTCCCCACCCCTGCTCTAGGAGCTTCAGGGACATACCTTAGCAGGGCTCCCTAGAAGCAGATAGCAAGTGTCATCTTGCACTCTAACCCCCTGCTCCAGCTCTGTGCCCCCTCCCACACCAAACTGCCCCAGCTGTGGCCAGTGCAGCTGACCCAGGGGCTGGCTGATCTGCTCAGGTAAATCTGGAGCAGCCACATTGGCTGCTGCACAAGTCACAGAGATCATGGAAAGTCACGGAATCCACGACATCTGTGACTTACATGAGACATAGAGCCTTAATTGTACAGTGCTACAAAATGAAACATGTCAGTGTGAAAGGATGTAGAAAAATGGTATGATTGTGTATTTGAGAAACTGTTTGAAAACCAAACTTTAGCATATAATGCATATTTCCAAGAGAGTAGAGTTAAAGATCAATGAAACCTTACAGTTTTAATTTCTTGACTTTCAAATGCTGAAATGTTACCATAATGACCTTTTGGTATGGTATTCTCAAGTCTTTAAGAGGGAAGACCACAAAAAAAAACTTAATTTGTCAGAGCTTTGAAACAGCTGGGTAGCATCAAAAACAGCCCCTTCCCCCCAAAAAAATTACACTTACAAATTTCATAGTCTGAACCTCTTAAAATTAATATCAGAAGAGTGTGTGCACATATGCCTAAAATGCTGTACAGGATGAAGTCTCTTCTGCAAACCTGTGGCGTTGTGGAGCTCATAGTCCACTGCAAAGCCCACTGAAGTGACGCTCTTTAATATATCAATACTTTCATGTTGTTCATAGGGGCTGAGATCAGTTTCAAGTTTGTGCTTATGTCAAGTGAGTTTGTTGAATTGTACAGTCAAATTAGCCAAGTATGGGCAGCATAACTTTCAGTAGCTACAGTACTTCTGGGCTTAGTGTAAAATGTTTGTTCATACCTATGTGATTTTTAAGTCATAACTTGGTCACATAACAAATAAACAACACTAGAACACTCAGTTCCCAATGCTATTTCTGTGCAAATTTCAACTAAGTTAATTTCAACTATATAACTCTTTGAAAACTACTCCAGTAACTTTTCCACTTGTACTTAAAAAAAGTTGGAATATATTTGAATAAACACTTAGTTTCTACCTGATGAAGGTTATTTTTGAGACTGGAAAACAGCTAGAAAAGCGAATATTGCAGAAAGTTAGGATCAACTTAAAAACAGAATTAGAATGGACACAATCTTGCAGCCCCCACTATTATACCTGCTTTAATAGTGAGTAAATAATAATTTTCCCATCGCCTCCCCTCAGAAAACACATTAGGTAGGAGGTAAAGTAGAATCTTGTAGTGTTGCACCAGTTAAATGAAAAAATAAGGAACATTTTTATTGACTCTTGATCAAATTTAGAACTCTGAAGAATAGCATAAATACAATTATTAGAATAAAATAAAATTAAAATTCCTATTGCTTTCTTAGGCATTTCACCTTTAATATGTTGCTTTTGCATTTTGCTTTATCATCCTCTGAGGATATGAATGTCCACTTTTAAAAATTGTAAAGGAAAAAAAAATCTAGATTCTGGTTCTGCAGTTAGATCCATGCAGGCAGATTTAAGTGCCTGCACAGAGCTGAAGTGACTTCAGTGAGATTCCCAGCATGAGTTCACTGCAGAGCTAACCTATGCTTTTACCCCACCCCCATCATCCACATGCACAAACTTTTTGCTCTGGCAAATATATAAATATGCTTTGAACCTGATCATGTTTTCTGTCTTGAGGTACAGAATCTGAATTTTGTTTTAAAGTAGTCTCAAAATCCAGCAGAGATTTTGTCCTCAGATATTTATTTTGTTCCACCAGGGGGCATGGGACTACACTTATTTTCCTTCCCCAATACCTTTGTCATATACATACCGTTTTTCTGTTTGTGTTGGAGTCATAACCTTTACAAATATCTAGGACATTACTGTGATGGTGTAGGCCTGTATCCCTGCTTGGTTAACTGATCTGTAATTATATGGAAGGATGGAAAGTTAGTCATTGCCATGATACATTTTGTAAACACAGTAAAAAGTGGAATATGGCAGAGCAACAACCATATGACGTGTTTGTGAACCAGTGAAGAGAAACAAAGTGTTCTGATAAGAATGTTACTTTTTAAAATTTTGTATTCTGAGATGGTTAACTTAGAATCTTTATTCATTCAGTGTATTTCAAAAGAAACGACATAGTCCAAATAGATGAAAAGACAAACTGGAAATGCTTATAAAATCACAAAAAAAGTCTTGCACATGATTGCAGAAAACTAGTTTAAAAGTAATGGAAATGCCTTTATAGGTAAATTGAAAAGTCTGTTTTGTCTTTACAGTTTTGGGATGACGGATGGTCCTCATGGTCCAAACTCAAGTAAACAGAATTCAGGGAGTTACACAAGACTCTACATCATAGAATTTAATTAAGAGACATATGGCTTAGTGCAATAGTTGGAAAAAAAATCAAGACTTTTTATACACTGGCACTTTTGCTAAAACTTTTGTGGCTTAGCAGTGTGAAAAAACAACTCCTTGAGTGGCAAAAGTTTCAACAAGAAGCACTGATTTTGATACGTGCACTACCAGCAGTGAAGCTGTTGCTTCTCATTGGAAATGGTTTAATTTTGTCACTGTGAGAACTTTCTCCTGGTGTTTAAGTGCGGCTATATAACACACTTTACAACGGTGTGTTCCAGCAGCATAGCTGTGACATTCTAAGGTGTACAATGTAGACATAGCCATATGTCTACTCAAATTTAAGTAGAACACTCCAAACTTTTTTTTAAATGTTAAAGGAACAATCTGCGTTTTCAACTTTTTTGTAACATGCTGTAAGGTTTGCTCAGTGAGAGTATTAGCTACTTGTTGAATGTAATGAACAAAGCTTGGTTAGTTTTGACCTGTAATACTCTTACTTGATGTGAAGAAAAAATTTGTCAGAAATGACGTGTGTTGTATAACTTTGGGATAGGTGATGTCTTTATTTAAAATTATTTTAGTCCCTTTGTCCCTCATCCTTTCTTACTGATGATGGGATCTGTGGACCAAAATAACAGCATGGAGATAAATCTTGAAAAAATTATTAGTAAACAAATATATCCACGTGTCAAAAATGTAAATGTCATCTAGCCTCCAGTGATTTATAATAAAACATCTTCTCCAAAAATTATTGGAGCTTAAAAATATACTGCATATTCTTTAGCTGGAATTGATTTGAAATTAAGGGAAGGGGCAGAGTGCTCCAAAGTTAGCACCCTAGTAGGAAGCATATAATCTTTTGCTTCACCTCCCTTCTGCTAGTCTAAGAGTATTCGTTAATAGGTATGGGTATGCTTATTGTTGTCCTTCTGTTTGATTGGTTTCCACTCATCCCTGTTTTACTGGAGAAGAGTTGGCTTCTTTTCCTTATGTTACCTGCCAAGAAGGTCTAGAAGTAGATCTGTTGGTAACTGCAAAATTTTGTATGACCCTGTGACTGAAGACCCATCAGGTTGAGAGATCTTTCATAGCTGCAGTCGAAAAGAAATAACTTGTTAAATTTTAACTCTAATTTGTATAACTGTAGGATTATCCTTCTACCTGTACTCAACCTAAGGGTACGTCTAGACTACCGCGTTTTGTCGACGGAAGTTTTGTCGACAGATACTGTCGACAAAACTTCCGTCGACAATTTGCGTCCAGACACATGGAGTTCTGTTGACAAAGCAAGCCGCTTTGTCGACAGAACTCCGTAGTCTGGACGCAGTGTTACGGGCAATAACACCTTCTGTCGACAGTTCTGTCGACAGAAAGTGTTATGCCTCGTAAAATGAGGTATACCAGCGTCGACAAAACCGCGGAGTTCTGTTGACGTTATGCCGACAGAACTCCGCGGTAGCGTAGACGCTGGTATTGTTTTGTCGACAAAAGTCCACTTTTGTCGACAAAACTAGGTAGTCTAGACACACCCTAAGTTCAAGGATTAGCTAGTAATTTATATTTTTTCCTTGTTATGTACCACTTCTATTCTTCTTCATGCCTCTGCTTTTTTTTTAAACAGTGAAATCAGGTACAAATTTTTATGTAGCTATATCTTTGAAATTAAAAGGTAATAACTTTGAAATGTTCATATTGAATGACTATCTGCTCATATAGGAAAAACAAAACTTTATGCCTTATTTTCAAGCCCATTTCAGAATGCAACTGACTCTGCAATAAAAATAGCAATTTCTTTTGAAATAACCATGCTAGTAATGCAAAGACTAGGTTTCTGGAAAATTTTGATAAGCATAAAGGAATGTGTTAAATCAGAAATGGCTGACTAACTTGGAAATTATCTGCCATGATTAATTTGGTATTTGAAACACAGTGTGGCTTTGTCGTCATAGATGAGCATATTCTTTTATATTGTTGTTGAAATATTGTAGCATGCATTCAAGTTTATAGCATAATACAGTAAAACTCCGATGGTCCAGCATTTGATGGTCCGGTACTCCTGATGGTCCGGCACCATCAGGAACCTGGAAGTGCTCTGGGCAGCCGGACCATTGGAGCTGCTCTGCCCCCAGCTTCCCCGATTCAGCCGCTGCTAAAACTGACCAGCGGCTGAATCTGGGAAGCCGGGGGCACAGCAGCTGGGGTGCTGCCGGGTAGGTCCCGTAGCGCTGCCCCCTCGGGGCTGCAGGACCAACCCGGCAGCGCCCCAGCTGTCCCCATTCAGCCGCTGCTGAAACTGATCGGCGGCTGACTCCAGGAAGCTGGAGGCAGAGCTGCTCTGCCCTGGGCTTCGTGGAATCAGCCCCTGGTGAGTTTCAGCAGCGGCTGACTTGTGGACGCCTGGGGCAGAGCAGCTGGGGTGCTGCTGGGTTGGTTCTGCAGCCCCAAGGGGGCAGTGCTACGGGACCTACCCGGCAGCACCCCAGCTGCTCTGCTCCAGGTGTCCCGATTCAGCCGCTGCTGAAACTGACCAGCAGCGGCTGAATCAGGGACGCCTGGGGCAGATCCGGACTATCAGAAGGGGGGGCTATGAGGGGTCTGGGGTGGCATCCCCCCCACCCCATCCCAGACCCCTCATAGCCCCCCCTTCTGATAGTCTGGCAAATCTGATAATCCGGCACCCCCTGGGTCCTAAAGGTGCCGGATTATTGGAAGTTTACCGTATAAGACATTTTTGGTTGCTTTGTTTTTCTTCCAGGTCGTGAAGTTTATATATAGCAATACAGGTTCACCTTCTCTGGTCTGGCACCCTTGGGACCTGAGCAGTCCTGAAACAGGGAATTTGCTGGATCAGGGGAGGTCAGTGCTACCCTGCTGGCTGCTGCCCTCCTCCCAGGCTCCTCTCCTGGCTCTAGGGCTCCCTGCCTTGCAGCTGGCCCACCTAATGCTGGCTAGGTGGGGCTCTCTGCCCCACTGCTGCTGGGGGCGGTTCCCTGGTGGGTTCCTGCTGCTTGGTCAAGGCTGGAGCCTCCACTGCCACTGGAGGTTTATGGCCAGGGCTGAATGGCACCTGTTTCTGCTGGGGATTCCCTGGCCAGGCCAGGACTCACCAGCCACCACCAGCCCAGTTGCTGCTGGCTCAGCCATGGCTCTACAGTAGGACTTCTGAATTGCTTCTGCACCTGGTGTTGGGGGCTCTTTGGTCTAACAACATTCGTGACCCTGCTGGACCGTGGATATTGCTGGATGAGAGAGTCCTGGATTTGGGAGATTCCATTTGTACAAGATTAAGAGCAGGGATGTAAAGGGTTAATGGTTACCTGGAAAGCATTCACCTTACTGGCATGCTTACTGGGACAACCAGTTAACTAGTGCCTGGCCCAGTTAGTGCAGCCACCTGCCTATGTTGTGATGCAGCAGGCTGGTTAACTGGATAAACGTATACATTAACCAGTTAACATTTTAAATGGGATTTTACATCCCTAGTGAGGAGCCCTTTTTCATAATTAGCTCTGTTTCTCTAAAAATGAACACAAAATAATGGTTCAATAACATTTAACATTTAAACAATGGTTTAAAAACATTTAATAAAATGTTTATGCTAGGAAATACCACTTAAGTGGATTGAAAAATTCCAAATATTTAAATTTGCAAGGAGATGATTTGAGGACTAATAGAATTTTTCATTTCTTATTACAGGGCCAGCTTTCAATATTACAAGAGAAAATAGACCACTTAGAACGTTTGTTGGCAGAAAATAATGAGATTATTTCGAACATAAGGGACTCGGTGATCAATCTGAGTGAATCTGTGAAGGATGGTCAAAAAAACCCTGAGGCCATAAATTTCAGTCAAGGATCTTTCTCCGACCTTCTGCCGTCTGCTTTAGTATCCCTCACAGTTGATCCTGAGGATTGCTCATTTGCTTCAAAAAGTGGAAGTCAAGATTCAGATGTACAGGTAAGAAGCATGTAAATAAATATTAACACTCTTAGTATCTCCTCCTTTCATCCCCCTCAGTCTATTGTGTGTTACCGGCTTTCATTATCCTGAAGATTTTTCTCAGTGGTATTAGTCATAGCCATTATCTTATCTTTCTAGTCCATGACAGGCTCTTTTGATAGTCTATGTGGATCCTCTTGATGGAACATAACCCTTTAGTGCTCTCTGTTCAATTTATCCTGAGAAGGAATCTACCCTGATTCACCACATGGCACTGTGGAACAGTACTACGAGGTCACAAATTCTATTGCCCAGGTGTTTAAATTATGGTATCTTATTATCAAACATTAATACAGATCTAGAGGTGTGCTCAGGACCGTTGGTAAAGCCTGACTTAAGCTCAGCCGGCTTGACCACTGTGTGTCAAGTTAATTTGAGATATGACTGAAACCTGACAATTTTGCTTTAATCAGTGCTGCTGCCACCACCACCTTGTCCTTCAACTTGGTCTGTTCAGGCTTCCCACATCCCATATGCACTATCCATTTCTGGATGACTTTTTCAGATGGGTTTTGGTGTGATGGCAGCTGTGTGCCTTGTTCCTGACGGTCATTGCTGCGCTGTGCACTATGGAATGTGGCCCACTGTGACTGGTGCATTGCCAGGAGTGAGGCACACAGCTGCTGTTGCACTACATGTGAAGGCAGTAGGAGATGATCAGAGGTGACCTAGGCTAAGGAGGTCCAGGTTGTCTTCAGACATGACCTGACTCAAACCTGACACACGTGGTCACATCCTGTCAGGCTAGACAGGTTGCAAGACTCGAACAGGTTATATTTTAAAAAGATAGCAGTCACTCTATGGTTAAAGGTATGTGTTGATTTGGTGGAGCTTTTGACTATACCATCCAGCCTACTCTTAAACTTTTCTGAAATGGAACCACGAATGGAAATATTAAAAGTTTTTCAGTATGCTGCTTTCAGAGATAAGTGGTAGGGAGTGAGATTTTTTTTCAGGGTTGGGGGACGATGCATGTGTAAGAACAAGATTTTCTCGCTTCCAAATTTTTGATTGGTTTCCTTTTTTTTGAGAGAGCTGTTTCTGTTTTTAGAAATATTCAGGTCTAGATTGACCTAGAAATTTGGGCTTGAGATTTCAAGTGACAAATACACTCTTGTTCAATTTACTTCATTGTGGGGTGTAGGTGTTGAACATCTTTTCAAGTCAGTGCCTACACATTAAGTTTATTTTACAGTTATCAGGGAGGAATGGGGTCTTCAACTGATTTTCTTGAAAAATTGTGTGGCTACTTTTACAGAGCAGGGGAACCTTACAGTCCTATTCTGTATTGTTTAGTTCTGAACTTGGTTTTTCAGGAGATCTGGCGTAGATACAGATCTTGTATGCAAAGATGAAATCAGGAACTCTTTGAACAGCAACAGTGTTCAGGAAACACTTGACTTTGGATGACTAAACGTAGGCATAATAACATCTGTAAGAACTGTAGCACCTATTGCAATACTTGTAAGCCCTTCAGGGATACTGGTAGTAGTTCATACTATATTAATGCTTCAAATAAAGAGAGCAATATACTCATTTTTAAAAATCAGTAATCTACACAAGTCCCAGTCATATTTCAATAATAGATGATGAGGCTATTGTCAGATAAAAAACTTAATTAAGATGTTGATAAAATTATAAATACACATCAGTACTGGTAGTAAAGGGTAGGTAGGAAATTTAAGTGCACTGCAGTTTTAGAAAAGTTGTCAAAGCTAGAAAGTTAATAGAATTTCAAAACCAGAAAGAATCATTATGATCACACTTCAGCTCAATTGCACTTACTGAACCACAGAATGGAACTGCAAGGGCAGTCACTTTTCTTCTGTCTCCCCCACCTCTCTGAGGTGGAGATAGATATCTCTGCCTCCTAATCCTCCAGGCTGCAAAGTTCCCTTCTTATGTTGTCTGCATCATTCACCAGCAGGCCAGACTGCTTGCTCCTGCACTTGGCTTTCTCCTCAGTGGCTATGTATGATCTGTTATGGTTGCCCACAGTTATAAGTACCACATGGCTCTTCATAAGCAATAATGTTGTTAAGGTGAAAGCATTACAGGGAAAGCATATCAAAAAAACTTACAAGCATGGAAATAAGCTTCCCAGAAATCACCCTGTTCAAACAAGTAGCTAAGTCTTTTGATATGTGACTGGCAGAGCTACCACAGACACTGCATAACTAATGGATATAATCCAACCGCTAAGGTTACCACCATTATGGACCCTTCAAAAATTGTCTACCAAACAGCCACAGCTGCACCTTCTTATAAGAGATGTGACAAAAAGAACTATGTACTGGTGAAGGGGCTGAATTTTTGTTCTCACCCTACCCCAGACTCATTGGTGGGTAGAAATGGTTAGCCAAAGGGGGGAAGCAACTTAGACTGAGAACCACTTCTTATGATAAAGACTGGAAAAGGTTAGACCTTTCCAGAAGAAAAACCTACTCATTGGCTACTTTCCACTTCTGCATAGCCCACTCACAACTCAGCTTGACTATCCAAATATATGCACAACATGTTTTCTCAGTTGTTGACCTTTATTGACTATTTTCCAGAAGATAAAGAGGAGCAATACCAGGCCAATATTGTAGAAGGTTCCCTCATTGCCAGAATGGCCCTACAGGTTTCTCTCGATTCTGTTGACAAGGCAGCATGTTGCATCATTGCTACTTCTTTGAGTGGTTCCCGTGAGTGCTCCACTCTTGGTGGTCCCCATGGGTGCTCCACTCTTGGTGTCGAGCTCGTCCCAGTGCCTCTGGTCGGAGATTTTCAGTAGCAGTTGTCCGCTGGACTCCACATGAGCTGTCAGCGTCTCGCAGCTTTCACGCCTTTGATCGCGTGGTCCAGCTCCCGTCAGTTCCTTTCAGCCATCCTTGGTTGCTGGTGGAGCTTCTCTGTTGTCCTCAGTGAAGCTCAGCTTCTGTAGAGAAAAAGAGTTAGTTACAGTTAGAGTTTCATGTAGGATAGTAGTTAGTAGTAGTTAGTTAATTGTTGGTGTTACTGTTTAGTTCTTCGGTTAAAAGCAAGAAACTGAAATTGACATGCCTGGCTCCTCAGGCTTCAAACGGTGTTCCCGTTGCTGGGAGGCTATGCTGGCATCGGATGGGCATGTGGCATGTATCCGCTGCCTGAGTGAAACTCACATCCCTCACAAATGTGCGCACTACCTAAAATTGACATCCAGAGCGTGGAAGGAAAGGGAAATGCACAGCCTTAAAGCGGCATTCCGCTGCCGGCTCTGTTTAGTACGGGGGCACAAAAGAGGAGGGCTTCGTCCCCCGGGCCATATCCAGGTAAGAGAGTGAGGGCATCTTCCACCCACTTTCTACCAGCTGCACCAAGAGTTAGCGGAGGGGGCGAGCCGGGCATGCCAGGATCTGCGCCCGCTGCCCTTAAAATGACTGCTGGGGCCACAATGAGGAAATCAGCTGTCCCGGTGCCGAGAGCAGGTGCCGTGCTGGCACAGAAGGCAGCCTTGGAACCAGTCCCAAAAACTGCACGAAAGGTCGGCTCGGATCCGCCAGGACAGCTGTGAGCAGCGGAGGCGCAGCAGGCGCCGGCACAGGCATTGACAGCTGTGCGTGGAGCTGGCTCTGCACCGCCAGCACAGCTGGCGGCACTGGAGGAGCAGCAAACACCGGCGCCAGCACCGAGAGCAGTGCGCAGAGTCAGCTCAACACCGGTAGCGCAACAGACACTGACACTGGCACCAAGAGTTGTGCAGACTAATGGCTCGGCACTGACACTAGAGCTGTCAGCACTGGACACGCTGCAACCATTGCCAGAGGCATCGGCACCGGAGGGGTCAGCTATCATGAAGGCAGCAGGGAACCAGGGCACTCTCCAGCACTGATAGTGCATGGCAATGGAGACCACGCCCAGCTGATCAATACAGCGGCTGCAGCACCAAGAAAAGCTGCTTTCAAAATGTCCATGTGTCTTTCAGCTCTCTCCCCATGGACAGTTTTCTCCCCTGCACCGTCTCCTTTGTTTCCTAGGCACTATTCTCCCATGCAGAGGGCCATGCACTACCGCAGCACTTGGGGGTCTTATTCACCATGGCGCAGTCCTAGACCCCGGAGACATCACACATCGCCTCGTCGCAGGTACTCTCCATCACTGGCAAGGTGCTCGTCTCGCTTGCCCCATTCAACATGGCGTTCTCCCTGCACAATTTATTATAGGCATCATGGCAGGATTACCTCTTCCAGATGGTCCTCCCCAACCTATTCTGACCATTACTATGATCGATGCCATGGGGTGCACCCATGTGACAGCACTTTTTATAAGCAATGACAGTCCAAGAATTTAACTACTAAACCACATATCAACAGAAGGTCATTACACTGACTACTTTTTTGTTTCTGCTCCCACTCCCTGGCCACGTGTTGATCCCCACATAAACCCAAACTGCACCGCAGGGCGCAAACAAACTGGCTCTGGGTAGCATACCAAGTTATTAATAAATATTTTATAAACCTTTACCTTTTCTCTCTGCTGCCATGTCTCCTCTCCTTGCTCCATCATCTCTCCTGGTGCCTGCTGCCCCCCAACTCCTCACCCTCCTCTGCTGTTCTGACTCCTGCCCTTCTCACTGCCCTCAGCCCTCTTGTGATCTGCTCCCCTCCACCAGCCCTTCTCTCCCCCCTATGCCCACTCCTCCAGTAGCTCCACTCTCGTCATGTAGGCTACCCCTCTTCTAACACCTCCCTCAACACGCCTGTCCTGCTTCTCTACTCTGGTGCTGGTCCCTCCCCTGCAGGTGTCTGTCCTTCTGCTTCACCCCAGAATCCCCTGGCACCTGCACCTTCCCTTAGCTCTGCATCCTCCTGGTGCCTCTCCCTTCCCTTGCTGCCCCTATCCCCTTTGCCCTCTTTTTCCCTGATACGCATCCCCTCACCACTCTCTGCCCCATTCCCCTCCTGCCCCTCTGTGCCCTCACACTTTTCTCATGCCCACCCCTTCTTTCAAGCCTTCTCCCAGCACCTCCTCCTCCAGTTCCCAGTGCCCTTCCCCTCTCCTCTCCCTGCATCATCCTGTCCCCCCTCCCACTGACACCTCCCCTCCTGCCCTTTCCCTCATTGTCTGCACTTGGCCCCCTGACATTTGTCTCTCCTGCACCCTGTCTTTTGGTGTCTTCCCCTCCCAAGCCCCTTCTCCTTCCACTCCTCCCCCTCTGCCTTTCCTCTCCTCTTCTCTCCTCGCCGCCGCTGCACAAGCCCATTCCCTGCCTTCTGCCTTCCATGTTGTGGGGCCGGAGACCGAACCCAGAGGCAGCCCTGGAATGTGCCTCTGAGAAGTTTTAAAATCCCAGGCCGTCACGTCACTTCACACCCGGGCGTCCTCTCTGCTCACGTGCAGTGTTGCACATGGACAGCAGCAGCTGGCGAGGAGGAGCTGTGCACGGCAGGGATGGGCCAGGGCCTGCTCCAGGCAGAGCCGGGGGAGAGACCCAGCTCCACACATTGGTAAAGTAGAGCCCCTGGCTCTGTAACTTGCCAGCACTTCCTGGTTCTGGGACGTGGTGCCCGATTTGACTGAATTGGTCGAATTGGCCTAAGGCCGGCCCTGCTGTCAGCCACCAGGCACACTGAGGCCCGGTATTTTTTTCCCGTGGCCTGGTACCAGACCGCGGCCCATAGTTTGGGAAACGCTGTTATAGAGCATTCTTAAAACTGAAATACCCCCCTGGAGAAGTGAAAAAACAGATTGACTGAGCCAAAGAAGTACCCAGACGTGAACTACTTCAAAACAGACCCAAAAGAGAAAATAACAGAATTCCACTTATTACCTACAGTCCAGAACTCAACTCCCTCCAATGCGTTATACACAATCTGCAACCTATCTTGGAAAATGATCCCTCACTCTGAGGCTTCGGGGGGGGGGGGGGGGGAAGCCTATTCTCGCTTACAAACAACCCCCCCAACCTGAAACGAATTTTTTTTGGTCACCATGCTGCACAATCACATCATAAGCATCCACGAACCCAACCCTGCAATCAGCTGTGGTGTCAACTCAGCCCACATATCTATACAAGCAAATTCATTACTGGAACAGCAACATAAGCTACCAAATCAGAGGCTCATTTAACTGCACATCCAGTAATTTGATCTATGCCATGAAATGCCAGCAATGCCCCACACCTCCCTCCCTCCCCCCTTCTCTCTCTCTCATATATTCTTTTAACTATCCAAGTTCTAGGTGTTTATAAATTGCCAGTTTTGCCTTTTTGGTTTTCCCTTTGATGTTGACATACCTCTGCTTCTTGTTTTCTGCCCCTTTGCATTTTTTTTCCTCCCTCTCCCTTCTCCCCTATTTATTTTGGGTCTGGACATCCTAAACTCAATACTTCGGTCATCTGAAGAAGTGGGCTGTGCCCACGAAAGCTCGTGATACCATCTACATGTTTTGTTAGTCTATGAAGTGCTGCTACTCTATTTGTTGTTAGTTTATCCTGTATGGACTTAGGATACTTGGTTACCCCCTGAGGCTTAGGGTTACATATCAGTCTTCAGAAATCCACTCTGACACCCATTCAACAGTTGGACTCTATGGAGAAAACCTCGATTTGTATCACAGCAAGAGTACAACTACCTTAATAAATTTAATTCTAACAGTAAGAGATGACCCACAAACGATTTTCATACAGTAAAAACTTTATCAGGCATGTTGCAGGAATGGGGAGTGCCAGTTAGTAAAAAATTCTGGCTAACTAAGAGTTATACATACCAATGGAATAGCAAATTTCAAAGGATTAGAATACAATAAAATGAAAGAAGTATAAAATAGTCTACACATACTCAACAATCCAGGGCTGCGTCTAGACTGGCATGTTTTTCCGCAAACGCTTTTAACGGGAAAAAATTTTCCATTAAAAGCATTTGCAGAAAAGAGCGTCTAGATTGGCATGGACGCTTTTCCGCAAAAGCACTTTTTGCGGAAAAACGTCCATGCCAATCTAGACGCGGTTTTGTGCAAGAAAGCCCCGACCACCATTTTCGTGATCAGGGCTTTTTTGCGCAAAACAATACCACGTTGTCTACACTGGCTCTCTTGCACAAAAGCATTTGTGCAAGAGGGCTTTTGCCTGAACGGGAGCAGGGAGCAGCATAGCATTTCCGCAAGAACACTGACAATCTTACATGAGATCGTCAGTGTTCTTGCGGAAATTCAAGCGGCCAGTGTAGACAGCTGGCAAGTTTTTCCGCAAAAGCAATTGCTTTTGCGGAAAAACTTGCCAGTCTAGATGCAGCCCAGTAGTATACTGCAATGCAGAGTGGTTGGTTTCTTGAAACACTTAAGTGTATATAAATTTTTTTGTGCAGTAGGTTATCTTATGACACTAAATATCACTATTGGGAGCGTATAGTGTGTACCCAGATCATTAAGAATACACTTCATGCTAAAACTATGCTGAATATAATTTAATCTTTCTTTGATTCAGAAGGCACTTCAGGATATTGCAGTGCCTCAGGGACATCATTATCAACATTGTCATTGTAGATGTAGAAGGTGTAGGAGATTAGGCTGAATTTGTAATGACCTTGTGCACTCCCTGGAAGCTACTTTTTTAAATAAATCCCTGCTATCGGCTTGATTACTTGTCTTCTGCCTCTTTTGCATAAAACTAGAGTACAAAATGTACAATTGCATAACCTCCTGGGCAGTATAGTAGACTTGGTTACTAGGCTGAAGCTTTGTATTGCAAAATGTCAGACATGTTGGTTAATAGAGGTGACTGTTGATAAAGTACCATATTACATAGTTTTTACTATACTTTCCCTTTTCTTTCTATGTGGGCTAGTTAATTATAACCCTTAATCCTGTCAGCTTCCGTTACCAAGGGTTCTATGCCTGAAATGTCTGTACTATGCACGCTCCAAACTTGCAACTATATCCTCCCAGCCCTTTATGGCTCTAGTTTACTGTCTCTGCTTGGTGAATTCAGTTTCTTTTCAGCTTCTCCTCTCTTGGAATTCACACCTCCAGATCAGCTACTAGAAGTGGGCCTCATCTTCCCTGATTGGATCCACCTAGTCATCTCCAGCCTGATTCTGGCCTGCATATTTATACCTGCCTCTGGAAATTTCTACTACATGCATCTGACGAAGTGGGTCTTTGCCCACGAAAGCTTATGCTCCAACACTTCAGTTAATCTTTAAGGTGCCACAGGACTCCTCGCTGCTTTTCCCTGCTGTAATTTAGGCTTTCATCAGATCCTTGTTAAAAGTCCCTATTAGGTTTTCCTGAGGGCGTTGGGTCTGATTGCATTTTTCACCTTTGACACCCGCTTTGCAAGTCTACCAATGTGAAGTTTATAGCTGGTACAATGTGGTGCATAAATAAAGTATTCGTTGAATAAATTCTGCCTGTCTTCTGGTAGGCTTAAGATTCTGCTGCCCTGGGTCCAACTAGAGTATGTCTTGTAAAGAATGTTTTGGATGCCTTTCTCCTAATCTACTTCTCCAATGAGAGCATGTACAGATGTATTCAGGAACACATCTGTAAGCCTTCACTGTTTGTGGTCTTCAGTTACCTTAGGTGGTTCATAGAAGTTACCGTAGGAGAATCATAGAAGTTCGTTAAAGCTCTAGGGTTAGCAGGCTGCTCTTACCTTTTTTTCTTCCATAGATGATAGGACGTACAGTGCAGTTTGTCAGACTGCATAGTTAATAATACATTGTTGAACATACGGCATGCTTGGCCATCTATCCAGTATTGAAGCATCTGGAATCAAGTGTCTTTCTCCACCAGGCTGGTATTAAAATAACCACCTGCCCACCCAACAGCATACCATTGTTGATGATATGAGTTTGAAGAATGTGGATGAGTTTGAGTAACAGATCAAAAACAGTGTATTTGTGATATTTAGAATGGGACTCATCTGGATGCAAACTTACTTGATATGAATTAGAGCAGAAGGTGTTTGGGGTCCAGCTGACTTGGTAAAGACCCTTGATGCTTATCAACACCTTTCTTTTATGTTGAGGAGTGTTAGGTTCCTTTTATGTCTCTGCTCAATTTCCTCATTCCACCAGAATATTGAGGAAAATTGGGCAAGACTAAGCCCACATGGCCTGAGACACACTTGCTTGAACACGGCAGGCTGTTTTTCAAAGATGCTGGCTCTGTCCAGAGATCAACCATTCTTTTTCCCCTTTAACTCAGCTCCCTTGGACCCAGTAGTCCAGTAGGGTGGTGTGTCTGTATCCAAAATCCTTTTTCTAATAGCATGGTTGTTTAGGTCCTATGCAAAATGCCCTGTTCTTATGAGGAAATCAAGATAGTTCTGTAGTAATACAAAAGTCCTTTCACTAAGAAATGTCCTGATGAAATACAGTTCTTAAGTCTAAGTAGAGATTTTGACTTGGCTCCGTTTGGTTCCAGTTAGCATTAATAGACATAGGAGAAAGTAATTGATATAACTGCAGTTGCCATAATATAAGTATTTCACAATTTATAAGTCGTTTAATGTCTTTACTTTCAAAATCCCTCTGAGGTTCCCATTCCTCATTTTACAGATAGGGACTGAAGAAAAGAGAGACTAAATGACTTGCCAAGATCACACAGGAAATATGTGCTAGAGGAAGGACTTGAACTTGTAACTCTCAAGTCCTAGGTTCGGGTTCTATCCCCTGAACCATCCTTCTATTCTGCTATTCCTGTCAATTGTAGAGATTTACATAGATACTCTTTTTGCCTGCCCTATTGCTGTGAAGGACAGAATTTTTGGTGAAACCATATTTAATGGATCTTAGACTTCTTTCTTCCTCACAAGCACACTGACCTTTGATTAATTAAAACTGGTGTCAATTACCTTTGGCAAGAGGTCTTAGAGATGCAATTCCAGACAGCCTGGTGAATCTTGAACCATATTTCACAAAGTGGTATTTGGCCTTCATACCAATATCTGACACAAGTGCTATTTGACTTTCATCTGAATAAGCTAATACCAAAGCCTGACTCTTTTTTTTTTCCCCCTTCATAGAGCCTCATCCTATTCCGGAGAGGCAAAATTAATCACCCTTTATGTTAGAACAACTTAAATTAAGCCAACCAGACACTGGCTTTGGAAAAAAAATTAGTTGTCAAGCAGTATTGGCTCAATTGGTCATCTAAAAGGATGACAGTTTTAAAAGAATGTAGTTTCTGTTTATCCTTAACTGAAATCTTTAGGGTGTTGCGTGCCATTTGAGTCACACCTATCTTAATTTTATCTTCTTGAGAATTCATGTTGATTATATGAATTTTGGGAGGACTGTGATTTAGTCAGGGTAATTGGGGCTCCTCAGTCACATTTTCCAGGATGTCATTGGGGCTTGTGGGGACAATTCCATGTAGAAGAGAAAAGTGGATATTACATATGGTGACTCTTGTTCTCGAGCGGCATTCTGTCTGAAGTAACACTTACAGTTCCCCCTTTTTGGGGGCTCGTTACCAAAATGGCTTCTGGTCACAGAGATGTGGAAGATCTCCTAAGAGGGATGTTGTATTTATGCGTGTGCTTGCATGTCAGGGAAGTGACTCCTGCAATGTACAGAATGGATGCAATCTAGTTGCAAAATAAGTTGAAATAGGTAAGTCAGCTTCTCTTTTAGATTTTCAGGCATGTTACCCAGGAACTAAGTAACAAGATTAAATTAAAACTAGGATCTGATTGGAGTTTGTTCCCAACACCAGAAGAACGGGTTCCCCCAACACTGTATCTATCACCAGAGGATATTTGCCCAATGAAAACACAACTCGGGTATAAATTTAACCAATTTATTAAAAGAATTTGGAACAGTACTGTAAAAGAGTCTGTCGGGGCACCCACTGGCACCCCGTGCTCTCCGCCTGAGTCTCGTGCTCCCCTCACCCAGCGGCTCGCCGTCTGGCATCCCCAGTCAACTGTCCTCTTGGCCCGGGGGGCCCCTTTAACACCAGGAGTCTCCAGGCTTCCCGTAGCAGGGAGAGGGGGGTCCGGGCCCACCCCCTCTCACGGACCCCAGCCCAGGGCCCTAAGGACTCAGAACCCTCAGGCTCCCTTCGCCTGCTCTGGGCTGCTTCCTCTCCCTGCCCCACTGTCTCGCCGATGCGGGGGGCTTACCTCCGCAGTTCGGGTTCCGCCTTCCCTCAGGCCTCCATGTCCTGCCTTTTAAATCTCCGTGCCGCTTGTGGCTTGGGGGGGGGGGGGGGGGGGGGGGGGGGGGGGGGGGGGGGGGGGGGGGGGAGGCTCCGCCCCCTGTATGTGGGTCTACTTCCGGCGGGGCAGCACACCCGCCATCTGGTGCCGCCCCCCCCGCGTGACGTCAGGCGTGGTCTCGGCGGGTGCAGGCGCGTTGCCGCTGCCGCGGCCTAGGAGCACCTGTTATCTTCCTTGTGGTCATCGACTGGGAGATGCGCAGAGCCGCTGAGGGCAGATGAAGGGGAGTGCTGTGGGGACCGACTGCTTGGCTTGAGGACTGCGACTTCGCGGATGACCTGGCACTTCTCGTGCATGATCAGCAGGACATTCAAGAAAAGACCGACATTGTTGACCGGACAGCCAGAAGCGTTGGGCTCAGAATTCACTCTGGCAAATCCAAAGTGATGAAACTGAGGACAACTAACACCGATAAAACCACCGTCATGGATGAAGAGTTAGAGGAAGTAAATGACTTCAGGTATCTCAGCAGTTACATCTTGATGGACAGCAACATCGATAAAGAGATTGCCACTAGAATTGCCCTGGCAGCGCAAGCCTTCCAAAAGATTAACAACATTTGGAAGTCGTCACTGTTGCAGACCAGGACTAAACTGAAGATCTGTAGGTCGAACGCGTGCTCAGTCCTGCTGTATGCCGTAGAGACTCGGAGGACTAACAAGAAGATTGAGAGCAGACTCAGAGGCTTTGAAGGACAGTGCCTTCGTCGTATCCTCAGAGTCCGCTGGGAACAGCATGTTACCAACAAGGAGATAAGCCAATGCACTGGCATCAACAATGTTGTGGATGAGATTAAGCAGAGATGGCTGGGGCATGTCCTTCAGATGAGCGAAACAAGACTCCCTCATATGGTACTCAGGTGGACTCCACCTGGAAAGCGTAAAAGAGGGAGGTCATTGGGCACCTGGAGGAGGACATGAAAAGGAAGGGCACAACCTGGGAAGAAGTTAGCTGGTTTTCCCAGGACTGTGAAGGCTGGAGAAGATTCGTTGGCGCCTTATGCTTCATCAGGAGCAAAGAGGACGACTACTACTACTACTACTACTAATAAATCACTGCCAACAGGCAGTATTTTTTTTTTTTTTTTGTGAGACAGGACTAGACGAGCCATACACATGCTGTAAGCCATAGAGGTGAGGCTATGTGGACTTATTTTCTGTGCTGAGGGACATTTAGCTTTTACCTGCTTGTATAGTCCTCAACTGTATGGTGAATGCTTCAGTTAAGTTTATTCTCACAATACCCTTGTGAAATAGAGGCCAGCTGAGTGCATCAACACCAGGGTGCAGTGGCATCCAGTGTCTTGGATGTGTCCTCAGTAGCTTTTAATGTGTTAGTTCATTCATAGTTGTCCTCCACGTGTAAAGGCCTTAGTGCAGTTATAGCAGAACAATGAATCTTTCCATAGTCCTGATACTTCTTTTAGGTCTTGATGTTTTACTCTTGTTGGGGCATAGTTTGTTGGTACACGGGATGTTAAAATGCATTTATTTAGGTAAATGTGTAACTGCTGAGATCTACAGCAGCTATACGTTTACACGCAGTGGGAGGGGGCAGCTCCACAGGAGCCACTTTTGCTGCAGGAGTAGGTGGGGTGGAATAAGAAGCGCCTCCATGGGGGCCGGTACATATGGGGAGCCGGCTTAAAAGCTGGTTCCTGCCTGTCCTGCCCACACTGCTTTCTCTGTATCAGAGGCAGCAGCGGAGAGTGGGGGCAGGCGGCTCCCTGGGAACCAGTGGTTATTGGAGCTAGCTTAAAAGCTGTCTTCTCCATGCTGCTTCCTCTAACAGAGGCAGCAGGATGTGTGCATGGAACCGTGAAGGTTAACAGGCTCATTGTGATGATTAACCATGAACAGTAAACTTCTGATAATCCGGCACCTTTAGGACCATGGGGCTGCTGGATTATCAGATATGCCGGACTATCGGAAGGGGAGGCTATGAGGGGTCTGTGGTAGAGTGGGGGGGGGATGCGCCTCTTGGCACTGCGGGACCAACCCAGCAGCACCCCAGCTACTGTGTCTCAGACTTCCCCAAGTCAGCCGCTGCTGAAACTGACCAGCGGCTGACTCCGGGAAGCCCGGGGCAGAGCAGCTGGGGTGCTGCCGGGTTGGTCCCGCAGCGCTGAGGGGCAGCCAAGGGGACCAACCTGGCAGCACCACAGCTGCTCTGCCCCAGGCGTCCCCAAGTCAACTGCTGCTGAAACTGACCAGTGGCTGACTCGGGAAAGCCGGGGGCAGAGCAGCTCCAATTGTCCGGCTGCCCAGAGCACTTCTGGGTACCAGATGGTGCCGGACCATCAGGAGTGCCGGACCACTGGAGTTTTACTGTACACGTTTACACTTTCGCACCCCTTGTTGGTACTGTAGAGTATTCCTTTTGCTTGTAATAGAAGCACATATTTTGAGACACAGGTGAAAGGTCCTGGTTCTGTTCTAACCCCAGAGTCTTGAATCAGTTTCTCTTTCTAGAAAAATAATTTAGATGAGTTCTTGGAGACTTTGAAGGACGTGTTTACATTAGCTTTTTTCCTAAAAAAAATTCCTGCTCTTGCTATCACTAAATATAGATCGGCATATCAACCTCAAAGTTGTTTAATTGCTCAAGAGTTGTGGACAATTCACTGTTGTTAAAATGTTGTCTGCTGCTGGTTGTGAGATCAAGGAATAACAAGGAACAATTTCTATCAGAATTGCTTCTGTAGTATCAATATTGTGAAATTTTAGGTAACGAGTCCAGTGCAGACTAGGCTAACGGCTCATCCCTTGTGCAGACAGTTTTACAACAGTAAACCAATCCATTTAACTGGTTTCTCTACTCTTGCTGGTGTTCATAAATTACATAATATACTGCAGCATATAAAATGAGAATCTTGCTGTGGTCAGCAGAAACTCAGCTGTCTTTCTTTTATTTTAAGATGGAAAAAATAATAAACCTTTTTGAGTAGGGATGTAAAATCCTGTTAGATCAGTTCAATGTTATGTTTAGCTGGTTAACTGCTTAAATGGGAGCGGGCAGAGGCTGTTCCAGCCTGGCAACGCTGGGGTGCACTCCTGTCTGCAGTGTGGTGGGTTCAACAAGTAGGAGTGTTCCCCTTCCCCTGCCATGGATGGGGCGGGGGTGTGCTCTGGGCACACAGCCTTGCCACAGACTGGGACTGCTCCAGTCTGGCTGAAGTATCCCCCCTTCCAATGGTACTGAGGACCTGGCTGGGTTGGAGCAGCTCTGGGCTCACATCAGGCAGGGGGGCTGCTTCAGCCCAGCTGGGCCACCACTAAACCATTGACATCCCTACTTTTGAGTGATCAAGATCTTGCTGCCAGCAGATCTTTACTGGTGAAATCCTGGCCTAATGTAGATGTCAAACTTCTGAAATGGTAAAACTTAACAGCAAATAGTCCTGTAGCACCTTAGAGACTAACAAAAAATGTAGATGGTATCATGAGCTTTCCTGGGCAAAGCCTACTTCTTCAGATGAATGGAGTTAAAGGGTCCAGGGTACAAATAAATAGTACAGAAAGAGGGGAGGGAAAGAGAGGGGAAAAATGTTGTCAATTAGACTGAGTGTCCATGCTAAATGGACATCATCTTTCTATCCAAGTGCAAAAAGATGGACATCGTACCCAAAAGTATTCCTTTGATATATATGGTCATGCCAATTTTCTTCCACTATTTGATCTGAGGAAGTGGGTCTGGCCCAGGAAAGTTCATCACCTAATAAACCATCTTGTAAGTCTTTAAAGTGCTGCATAGTCCTGTCTTTTAACCTCCTTTAGCATGAAACAATAGAGGCCTCTAAGTATTTTAAGTACCTGGTGCTTAGCTTTTTATGTCCTTAGGGTGTGAAATGTAGCAGCCCGTTTTTAAGCCCAAAGTTAAGGACTTTGTTTAAACGTCTATTCAAGGTGTCAAACTTGTAAATGAAACCAAGTTCTGCAGCTTCTCTGTCCAGCTGGCTTTTGAAATTGCTTGTCACTTTTAGATCCATTAGTGAGTGCCCAGACAAGTTGTTCCCCAACAGGTTTGAAATGTTCCCTAACAGGTGTCTGTGTTACCATTTCAATTATCTGTTTTGTGTCCATTAATCCTTTTTTGTAGAGACTGTCCAGTTTGGCCAATATACATGGAATAGGGGCATTGCTGGCATTGATCACATTGGTGGATGTGCAGTTATATGAGCCTTTGATGTGGTGGCTTATGTGGTTAGGGCCTGTGATGTCGTTTGTACAGATGTGTGGACAGAGTTGGCACTGGAGTTTATTTCAGGGGTGGGTTCCAAGATGAGTATGATGTAGGTGTGCTGGGTGGTTGCTGGAAAGAATTTGTTTGAGGTTGGGGAGTAATAGAGAGGTAACCGTGTTAGTCTGATCTTGCTAAAACAAAAGGAAAAACTATGTAGCACTTTAAAGACTAACAAGATGGTTTAATAGGTGATGAGCTTTTGTGGGCCAGACCCACTTCCTCAGATCTTGGTTGTCTGTAGGCAAGGATTGGCCTGTCCCCCAAGGCCTGTGAGAATAAGGGATCATTTTCCAGGATAGGTCGTAGATTGTTGTTAATGCACTGGAGGGGCAAGTTGGGGGCTATAGCTGATGACCAGTAGTGTTCTGTTGTTGGCTTTGTTGGGCCTATCCTGAAGAAGCTGATGCCTGGGTACTTGTCTGGCTCTGTCAATCTGTTTTTTCACTTCTCTGGGAGGATGTTTCAGTTTTAATAATGCTCTATATAGATCCTATAGATGTTTGTGTTTGTCTGTGGGATTGGAGCAAATCTGGTTGTATCTTAGGTTGCTTGACTGTAAACAATATGGGAAATGTGTTTTGGATGGAAGCTAGAGGCATGTAATGGTCAGTAGGTTTCCAGTATAAGATGGTGGAAATGTGTCCGTTGTGTAAATTGTACTGTAGTGTCAAGGAAGTGGATCTCTTGTGTGGTCTGGTCCAGGCTAAGGTTGATGGTGGCAAGGAAGTTGTTGAAATCCCTGTGGAATTATTCAGAAGTCTCCTTCCTGTCGGTCCATATGATGAAAATGTCATCAATGTAGTGTAAGCACAATAAGAGTGCTGGGAGGCGAGAGCGGAGCAAATGTTGTTTGAGGTTAGCCATCAAAGTTGTTGGCATATTGTGAGTCCATGTAGGTGCCCATGGCTGTTGCACTGACTTGAAGATATAAATTGCCCCCAAATTGGAAATAGTTGTGGGTGAGGACAAAGTCACAGAGCTCTGTAACCATGTATGCAGTGGCATCATTATTAGGCATAGTGTTCCTGAGAGCCGCTAATCTGTCATCCTGTAAAATGCTGGTATAAAGAGCTTTTACATTCATGGTGGCTAGGATGGTGTTTTCAGGAAGATTACTGATGTAATTGGTGTTGTCTTGAAGATAGCATAGGGTCTGAGAAGAGAGTCAATATATCCAGATCAGGGGTTCCCAAACTTTTTGACACGGGGACCAGTAAATCCATTCACGAGCTTTTGGAGGACCGGTAACATTCATTTCATAATTTCATATTAATTAAGCAAATAATGAATATTCAAATTAGTTGTTTCTGGTCCTCCCAAAACCCCCAGTGCCAGCTTTAGCAAAGCTTTTGCTATAGTTACCCACAATATTTTTGCCAGCAAGTTAAGGAATATGGATTGGATAAATGTTGTGTAAGACAGAAAGCTGCTAGACCAGGGTTTCCCAAACTTTTTACTTTAGTTGGAACCCTTTTTTTTTTTGTACTGTTTTTTGCAGGCCAAAAATATAAACACATACAAAACAAACTGAGAAAATACCAGACATAAAACATGTCCGGTGTCTTCTCATTACGTAAGCTTTATTATTATTAGATGTATCAGTTTGTACTTTCTAACTACCTGGCTGGTAAATGTGCTCAGGCTGCACGAGTGTGTCTACCAGCCAGCCAGCCGGTTCGCAACTACTCGGGGGGTGGGGTGTGTGTGTGGGGGGAGGCACGGCACAATAGAATTCCCGGGGCTGGATTCACTCGTTCTTTGTGGGCGGGGGGAGAGAGGCAGCGCCTTGAGATCTGCATATGGCTGTGTCAGTCCCGCTCTCTGCCGGCCGATTTGCTCCCCCACCCCGCTCCCCTTGCTGTGCCTCCGGCCAGCCCCACTTCCCCCAACCCCCTCCTAGCGAGCCAGTTCTCCCCCGCTTCTCCTCCCAATCTCCCTTGGCCAGTCCTACTGCCCACATCCAGACCTCCTTCCAGCGGCTGCTTCCTTCCCCCCTCCCCCATCTTCCCCGGCCAGCTCCCTACCCTGACCTCGTGCCCACTTGCAGCCCTGCTTCCGTCTGTCCCCCGATCTCTCCCGGCCCTGCTTCCAGTGGCGGCGGCTGCTTCTCCCCTACTCGTCCTCCTGATCTCCCCCGGCCAGCCCCCTGGCCAGCTCTGCTTCCGTCAGCTGATCTCCCCCCCCATTTCCCCGTCCTGCCCCGATTCCCACACCCAGTGCTGCTTCCAGTGGTCAGCTCTCCCCTCCTCCTCCTGACCTCCCCTATCTACGCCTCTGCTGGGAGCCGGAACATCCGGCTGCAGATTCTGCCCAGGCCGGCCGAGGGCTTGGGGGACCCGGCGCCACATTTGGGAGCCTGGAATACCCCAGAAACCATGCTGAGGCCCGGTATGTTTTTCCTGTGGCCCGGTACTGGGCCGCGGCCCATAGTTTGGGAACCACTGATCAAGATAATCCTGCTATAAGAGTGCCAATGACTGAGATTGGGATTTCCAGGTTTGTGGGTCTTAGGTTGCAGGCAGAAAACTTCTGGTCTGGGACTCCGGAGTCAGGGTAGGGGAGTTTGTGTAGATTTGGTCCTGAATTGTAGGTGGTTTAGGGGTGGGTTTTTTTTGGTATGTTTTAGGGGGATCAGAGGAGAGAAGCCTGTAGAATCTGATGTTGGAGAGTTTTCTGGCAGCCTTTTACACATAATCTGTTCTGTTCATGATGACTACAGCACCCCTTTTGTCAGCTGTGTACAGCATTGCGTTCTGCATGGCTGAGATTATATGTTAAATGTTGTTGTTTGTTGACAGTGTCAGCCTGGGCACGTTTGTGGAAGCAATCGATGTAGAAGTCGAGGCTCTTCTTATGGCAGTCAGTTTTTTTTCAGTTAGACTAACACAGCTGCCCCCCCGAAACTTTTGAAATGGAATTCTATCTCTGATTGTTCAGTGACAAGTCAGTTTTCTCTAAATTGATAGCAACTTGCTGGTCTTTTTTGAGCATTGCTGTGTGTGCTATGTAAACATTCATCCTATAACTTTTTTCTGAGATGCGATAAAACTGTAGGATTAGCAAATATAATTACAACTTTTCAGTGTAGCATATTTCTATAATTTTAGGCATGTAAAGCAACTTAAATCTGTGAGCTAGAAGAAAATTGATTTGATGTGCACTCAGACACACTAACATATTGTTATGTAGTTTGATCTCCATAGATTGGTGTTAATGCCAAAATCTGAAATCCTTGCTCAGTTTTTGCCCTTTACTTTTTAGATTGCCTCAGGATAAGATTACTTGGTGATTGCCTATTCTTTAATGGGTTTTCCAACTTTAATTTTTTTACAACAAAAATTACTTCATCTTTGGGAATGAGGGACTGAAGCCTGAGCCCATCCAAGCCTTGCTGCCCTTTCTAGAGTGTATGTGTAAGTCGAGGAGGGAAGAGCAGGCAAAACTAATGCCTTGGGCTCAAAGGCCTATAATCTGAAACCCTCAGACTTTGACTTTGGCAAAGGCTCAGGCTTTAGCATAGGGTGGCAGGGCTCGAGCTTTGGCTTCAGGCCTAATCAAGTCTAAACCAACCCCGATGACCCCATTAAAAGGAGGCTGTGACCCATTTTCAGGTCCTGACAGATCTTTTAAAAAGCTTTGGTCAAATCCAAGGAACTGGGGACTTGGCCCAAAATTAACAGGATGTTAATCTTCTGTGTATGATTTTTTTAAAATCTGCCTCTTAATGGTGTGTTAACTTTTTTGGTACTGCGGCAATATAAAACTAAAGTTTTATGGATAATGGCACTTTCACAGAGTGCTTGACAGATATTGACCTGATTAACTACATATACTTTTAAATTTTGTATTTCATTGTGAAATATGGGATTTCAGTTCGGCTGTTTTTGGAAGGTTTTCTTTTCAGAATTTGAAACCATACATTTACATATTCAGATAATATTATATTTGGTCTTCCTAGATCTATTCCTTCAGTAATATGGAACATATAAAGTTACTTTTTTTAGGGTGGGCGTTAGAAATTAACAGTTCTGTATTTTTTTTAAAGTAGTTTGAAAATAAAAAATAGGTGGAGCCATGGTTACCCAAACCCTAATTAGCAAAGTCCGATATAATTACTGTAATGAAATATGACTTCAACATAAGATTTTCTCCATGTGAAAATGTCCATTAGTGTGCAAGTTGTGCAGGCACCTCAACTTAGAGAGTTTTATTTACTGCAAGCTCAGTTACTTGAATAAACTTCCATATCTCTTGTTTGGCCTTGAGCTGGTATTTTACTAAGGAAGATCAGCTACAGAAGCAGTGTTAATCATATCAGCCAACAAAGATGTTTCCTGTATTTTTGACTGGACTGGGCCTATTGTCTCCTCTCTTCCCCCCCACCCCCCGTGTTTGGTGTCTTTGTAGTTTCTTTACCTCAGCTTCACACCACACTTGCCCTCAGACCTTTCTTATGTCCCTTTTCTGATTTTTTTTGTCCCCTCACTTTTTACATTCCATTGACTTTGTTTGAATTCCTTAACAGATTTTTCCCCTCACCCCGCCTATCTCCTGACCCCATAATTGGGGAACTGGTCTGTTGGCTTGTGTATATATGCTCCTTTTCCCTACTCTTTTTCTTGGCAGTTTAGATTGTAAGTTCTTTGGGGCAGGGACTGTTATACTGCTGCCTATATGTACAGTGCTCAATACAATTAACCCTTAATCTTAGTTGGTCCCCAGGCATTGTCATACTAAGCATTTGTGCTTCTGTAAATCAGATTGGTCTTTAGTTGCCTATTTAAAAAATATTTTGAAGAGCAAAAGCCAGCACTGAATTTGAATTTTTAATGAACACAGCATTTTTTTTTTAGTATGGAATTGTGCACTGTATCTGAATTCATGCTGTACATTCCTTTTACCCATTTTAGATGTTGGATGTCTATGATATTCTTCCTTTCGATAATCCAGATGGTGGAGTTTGGAAACAAGGATTTGATATCACATACAATGAAAATGAATGGGATGATGAACCTCTTCAAGTGTTTGTTGTGCCTCATTCACATAATGACCCAGGTAATACACTGTCATATGGATTTGAAATCTCGGTATTTATCAGCTTAAGGTATGTCTGATTTCAGCCTTCTTTTGGTGTTAAGGTTTGGGCTTTCCCGAATCATTCTGCCTAGTGTATTAGGTATTGATTCACCAAAGCATTTGAGCACGTGCCAATATAGCTCATTGTCCTGGTTTGGAACTACTCAGGTGCTTAATTTGCTGGATCAGAGCCTTAGCGGTGACATTTTGCATTGGAGTGTATTGTGGAATTTCTACATGCTCCTGCTATTAAGTCAAATGGAACTACTATACATTACTGCGTTAAACCAGTTCATTTTAATAAGACTTTTTTTACCAGCATGTGGAATCAGAAAAAAGTCAACTTGTGATAATTGATTTCTTTAATACAAGTTACCAGTAATAATAGGCTTGTATCTTTAGAAGCTGATGTTATATAGGAGAATCTAAATTTCTATCATTTTCTTCCTCATTGCTCTCACTAAAATGGATAGCAAATGTAATCCTTCCTTCCCCCCAAGAAGAGTTCATGTTTCTTATGACTAAGTGAGGTTAAAAGTGTCATAGATCTATAATGTTTATATCTGTGGTCTTACACCTTTTTAAACCACAAGTTCACTTTTTCAATTTAAGTGCAATGTAAGTTCTACCTCAAACCCAAATACCCTTGCCCCACTTCCCTTCCTGCCCCTTCTTTGAAGCCCTGCCTTTCTTCCACCCCTTCTGCAAGGCCTCACCCTACTCACTCCGACCCCCATCCTCACTCACTTGCACCAGGCCGGGGTAGAGAGTTGGGGTGCAGGCTCTGGTCTTGGGCCAAGGGGTTTGGAGTGTGGGAGGGGCTCGTGGTTTAGCCCAGGGAGGGAGATTTGGGTCCAGGAGGGTTTTCAGGGTGTAAGCTCTGGGAAGGAGTTTGGGTGCGGGGGACTCATGTCTGGGGCAGGAGGTTGGGTGTAGGTGGTGGTTCAAGGCTGGGACAGGGATTCAGGGCTGGGTGCTGTTTAACTGAGACTGCTTCCAGGTGGTGGAGCAGTGGGGGTAAGGTAAACTTACTCCTGCACTGGCCCTGTATCACTCCTGAAAGCAGCTGGCATGTACAGAAGTGGCTCCATGGCACCATGTGCTGCTTCTCATCTACAGGCACTGAGCCTACAGCTTCTGCTGGTCACTGTTCCCCATTATTAATAAATGGGAGCTGCAGGAGTAGTGTCTGCAGGCAAGGACAGCATGTGGAAACCCTCTGCCATACCTTTCTCAGGCGCTGCAAGGACATGCCAATCACTTTGAGGAGCAGCAATTACCAGATAATTAGTCCAGCCACGACAGGTTAGGTATTTCAGAACACACTGCTCAAAGAATTACATTTAAGCATAAGAGAAATGAAAACTATGAAATGCATAAAACAGTCAAAAACACACTTTGCAAGCAGTAAAAGGAGTAATAACAATCCTCCCACGTGTGTTGGGTCAGGAGATGAGAGCAAAGGATAGTGTGTGTTTGTGAGAATGACAGAAACAGCCACTGTGTGAGTGACAGAAATTTGCATTGCCAAGCTCCCTCCATCTCCTTTTCTTTGTGTGGAGATCAGGTACAGAAGTGGGGAAAGAACATCAGCACCCCCCTCTTCTCCCTCCCTCACTCTTGCACGGCAAGCAGGAGGCTCCTGGAGGGGAGGAGGTCAGCTCCAAAGCAGGGGGCAAGAGTAGCAGGACAGTGGATTGAGGGGCAACTGAAGTGCCAGCACTTGATACCTTCGTGGCCAAACCAGTCAAGATCACTTGTCAGAGGCTCCAAGATCTACCGGTACATCCCAAACTACCGGTGACAACTGGTTTTATAATGGAACAATATATACAAGTTTACGTTGGATACATAAAACTAAAATTCAGATAAATTGCTGATCACTATTCAGATTTCTCTTCAGCAAATCTACTTTCCACGCACCTGAGGGGAAAGTGGGGAAGAATAACCTTTTAGTTACATCCCTTTCTCCCTCAGAGGAGCATTAGGTATCTGTCACCATTTCACCGTATTTCACACTGTTTCTTGGTGAATTGGGAGAGAACCCTGCCCCAGCCCTCATAGTACAGGCAGTCCCCAGGTTACATGGATCCGACTTGCATCGGATCCCTACTTACAAACGAGGTGAGGCAACCCCGCACTAGCTGCTTCCCCCAGCAGACCAGGGAGACGCGAAGCTAGCGCCCCCGCCCCCCCAGCAGACCAGGGAGACACAGAGCGGCTTTTCTCAGCAGACACCTCAGCTTGAGAATAAAGGACTGAGGGAAGTGAGGTGTGGGAGAATAAAACTGAGCTCTGGAGAAATGTTTGGCTAGAGTTTCCCTTACAGTATGTACCAGTTCCGACTTCCATACAAATGCAACTTAAGAACAAACCTACAGTCCCTATCTTGTACGTAACCCGGGGACTGCCTGTAGCTGGCATGTCTAGGAATGGTTTTACTGTAGAAAACTCACTGTAAATTCCTTTAACTGCCACTATCATTTTAAATACTAGGCAAGTGGTTCTCAACAGGTGTATGTGCATCCCTGCAGTACACAGAGCTGTTCTGGGACTACATCAGTTCATCTAGTTTGCCTAATTATACAATAGCGTACATAAAAAAGCAATAGTAAAGTCAGTACAAACTAAAGTCATACAAACGCTGACTAGTTTATATTGCTCTATACTCTATGCTAGTGATGGGCAACCTGTGATTGACAGGCCACATGTAGCCCTTTGGGGTTCTATGTGTAGCCCATGAGACATTTTGTTTACTGTTGTCCATGTGCCGGGTTGCTAGATTCCTCTGGTTTCCATCCACATAGTTTTTTTTCCTGCCAGTATTAGTAAAGTGACATGCTCGTAAAGCAAGGATACATAAAGTGAGGTGTGTGCTGATTGCACACAACATTCACTGAGAGCTGTGTGCGCCTTCTGACACACTGCAGTACTTAGATTGGATGTAATTGGCAGACCCCTCAAATTCTAAGGCTGCAAGCACAACAAAATGAACCTATCCTGGGAGACTATAATAATTACCAGACTCTTGAGGCCTACTGAAATGGAGGGCCATTCATGTGGCCCACTCACTAGTCTAAGGTTGTCCATCGTTGCTCTACACTGAAATGTACGTACAATATTTACATTCCAATTTATATAGATTATGATTGTGGCAAAAATGATTGTAAGCAGTTTTTTCAGTAATAGTGTGTGGAGACTTTTAAATTTTTGTGTTTGATTTAGTTAGCAAATGGTTTTTGTAAGGTGAAACTTGGAGGATATGCAAGACTAAATCAGACTCCTAAAAGGGGTGTAGTAGTCAAGAGTAAGAATGTTAATGTGGTTAATAGACTAAACAACTAGTTGATGGAATTTCCATCGACTAGTTGACTAGTCGATAGGCACTTCTGCGTTCCTCCTTCGAAACATACAAGAGTCCCAACTGGGGCTCTTGTACGTTTCAGAGGAGGAATGCGGAACTTTGTGTATAGCCTGGGATTGGCAGGAAGTCCTGCTGACTCCAGGCTGCATGCGGGTGCCTGCTTTGAAATGCACAGGAGCCCCCAGCAGGGGCTCCTGTGCATTTCAAAGCCTTGGGGTCAGTGGAGGACTCTGTAGCTGACCCCGGGCTCTGCGTGGCACTTTCCCGGAACCCACCCTATCAAGAATAGGATGAAGTTTTTCAGATTAGTAATTCATTTGCCGAAACTGCTGATAAATTTGAAACACGTTTGCCAAATAGTTTTGGTTAAAAATAATTTTTTCTGGACTTTTCCAGAAATTTTCTGGTCAGTGGATGTTATATGCCTTGACTTTAGCAAGGCTTTTGATACGGTCTCCCACAATATTCTTGCCAGCAAGTTAAGGGAATGTGGATTGGATAAATGGACGGTAAGATGGATAGAAAGATGGCTAGAAGGCCGGGCCCAGCGGGTAGTGATCAACGGCTCGATGTCAGGATGGCGGTCGGTTTCTAGCGGAGTGCCCCAAGGTTGGGTTCTAGGACCGGTTTTGTTCAATATCTTTATTAATGACCTGGATGAGGGGATGTATTGCACCCTCAGCAAGTTTGCGGGTGACACTAAGCTGGGGGGAGAGGTAGATACGCTTAAGGGCAGAGATAGGGTCCAGAGTGACTTAGACAAATTGGAGGATTGGGCCACAAGAAATCTGATGAGGTTCAACAAGGACAAGTGCAGAGTCCTGCATTTGGAATGGAAGAATCCCAAGCATTGTTACAGGCTGGGGACCAACCAGCTAAGTAGTAGTTCTGCAGAAAAGGACCTGGGGGTTACAGTGGATGAGATGGTGGATATAAGTCAACAGTGTGCCCTTGTTGCCAAGAAGGCTTATGGCGTATTAGGTTGCATTAAGAGGAGCATTGCCAGCAGATCCAGAGATGTCATTATTCCCCTTTATTCGACTTTGGTGAGGCCGCATCTGGAGTATTGTGTTCAGTTCTGGGTCCCCCACTACAAAAAGGATGTGGACGCATTGGAGAGGGTCCAGCGGAGGGCAACCAAAATGATTAGGGGGCTGGAGCATATGACTTATGAGGAGAGGCTGAGGGACTTGGGTCTGTTTAGTCTGCAGAAGAGAAGAGTGAGGGGGGATTTGATAGCAGCCTTCAACTTCCTGAAGGGAGGTTCCAAAGAGGCTGTTGTCAGTAGTGACAGATGGCAGAACAAGGAGCAATGGTCTCAAGTTGTGGTGGGAGAGGTCCCGGTTGGATATTAGGAAAAACTATTTCACTAGGAGGATGGTGAAGCACTGGAATGGGTTACCTAAGGGAAGTAGTGGAGTCTCCATCCCTAGAGGTGCTTAAGTCTCGGCTTGACAAAGCCCTGGCCGGGTTGATTTAGTTGGAATTGGTCCTGCCTAGAGCAGGGGGCTAGACTTGATAACCACCTGAGGTCTCTTCCAGTTTCATGGTTCTGTGATTCTGTGGACTTAAGTGATAGTGGTCATTTGCAAATTTTATAAGCATATTCTCCCTTCCTCCTCTGTTATCTAAATAATGAATGTAAATATTGAATAGTACTGCCTATTATGTGACTCCAGTAGGTATACCCTCTCAGTTTGATGGCAAACTATTGATAACTACTTTTTTAGTACAGTCTTGCAATTAGTTTTACACACACCTTGTTTTAGACTACATTTCCTTAGTTTGCTTATGTAAATGTCATGTGGGACTGTCAAAAGCATATTAAAATCATGTCTATTGCTTCCTCATCAATCCATGCACTAGGGCCACTTTCCTAAGTCACGCCCTGCTCTGGGAGAAGAAGCAGTTGCATACTTATTACTTAAAGAGAACCAAACTCTTCAAGCTGTCCCACTGGTTTCTTCCTGCTAGAGTGACTGATCTGAAAGTCAGGCCATCTCATTTGATTATCAAAATGGATGACATAATGTATTTTGGTGTGTTTCCAGAAGATTGTAGCTCTCTCTGCTGTAACATAATCTGTCTGCTTCAGAAATGTGCCTGTATCAACAATTTAGAGCAGCAGTGTGGATTAACTCATGACCTTTGTCAAAGGTTGGCAGTACTGCCCAAAAGTTGTTAGATGCCAAAATTGGGAGACCTGTACTGTAGTCGCTGTTTGATGCAGCTGAGACACTTTATCCCATCATGGAAAGGGAATACTGCTTTCCAGCACATTCTGGTGGGATCTAGACTGAAATAAGAGAGAGTGATTACTTTTTCTGAAAGAATTTCCATTTCTTACTTGTGGAAACCTCTACCATCATGGGCTTTGAATTATTTTGGAACTGAGGAAGGATCGTGTATATCGCCATATTATTATATAAATACCTGTCTCATAGAACTGGAAGGGACCTTGAGAGGTCATCGAGTCCAGTCTCCTGCCCTCACAGTAGGACCAAGTACCATCCCTGACAGATTTGCTACACATCCCTAAATGGCCCCCTCAGGGATTGAACTCACAACCCTGGTTTTAGCTGGGCAATGCTGAAACCACTGAGATATGCCATTCATATCTTCACATGGGAACAAGAAAAGGCACAGGGTTACATGTAGCCCTGATATACAGGGCTATTCAAAGTAAGTTGATCTTATGCAGGTGAAGTGCATGCACACCTGTACCAATGGTGGGAATCTCACAGACTACAATACCTTGAAGAACCTTGGCTAAAGGAGGTTGACTGCTCTCTTCCCCCCCCAAAACTGTTAATGAACAAAGCCATAGAACTCTTATAACTTCAGAATTTCATCTATGGTGTTGAAGAGTCAGAAAATATGCTAGCAGATGTTAGAGCTTATGTGCAATTTCATTTGTAGCTCTTGAAGAGGCTATAACCTTGTACCAGGTATAACGACATTTGAGGCTCTAGGTCAGGGCTACTCAACTTTGGAATCCGCGAGGGCCACAATGATACTTTCAGCACATCCCGAGGGCTGCAACTTAAGTGTGGTTGTATCTACATGCAAAAATATATGGAAATAGCTTTTTCACACTGATGGGCATGAATACAAAGATGAAGGCAAAACTACACGACACACAGGCCCCATTTAAGGCAGTTCTGCTGATAATAAAATGTAGTATTACCTGATTTCCACCCGTATGACAGCAGTTTTAATGAGCAATGACAGTCCAGGAATTTAACTACTAAAATGCACATCATCAGAAGACCATTATATTGACTACTTTTTTGTTTTGGTTCCCACCTGCAGGCTGCATGTTGAGCCCTGTGTAAACCCAAACTGCACCACAGGCCGTGAACAAACGGGGCTGTGGGTTGAGTAGCCCTGCTCTAGGTAATAACACCCTTGCCTGCGCCAGCTGAAACGGTTACTACCGTGAACCCTGCATAACAAATATATTTAATTATTCTCATTATTGCATTTTAGTCTAACAGTGGTTACTAACTTTTATTTAGACTGCAAAAATGCTCACTGCTTACTATTAATGCCAACAGTAGGCACATTTGAAATTGTGGATGTTTAATGAAAGCTTGGGCCCATACATTCTGGCAGAACTCAAGATTTAAAGAGTTGGGAGAGATTGCATCAAATTCTGAAGAAAGTTTCCCCTCAGGTCCCATTATGGAAACTTAGAATTGTCCAATGTGTACAGAACAATTGAGATGGTTTACCAGCTTCTAAGTATCTGTGATCTGTTGTCTAGAAAAAGAGTTAAGTTGCCCTGCTAATGACTCAGTGCTTCATTCCCCATGAAGCAGTCCAAACTATCAGCCATGTTTCCTTTTTATCTTGGCCCAGGTTTTTCATTAGACTCATTTTTCGCTCTAGAATTTCAATGTGTACCATAAATTCTAGGCTGTCTTCACCGTGAAAAAGATATTTTCCCAGTGTGGATAAGTAAATGTTAGCTATTGCACTGTAAAATTCTAGTGAAGATAAGACACTGTCTTTCTTTTTTTTTTATGAGGGGGCTTCTGGGAGAGGTCAACACTATGCCACTCCAACTATGGTTAACTTGGCTTGACTACCTTGTGGTAAAATTACACTAATTTGTCTCCACTAGGATTTGCAAACATGCTTTCATTATGTTGCTGAAAAAAACATCCTTCTAAAAATAGTGATAATAATCTCTAGTATGGTAACTTAAATCGGATATTATGAATTAGTGTGTCAGTCTGAGTTTATATTAACTTTTCATGCAGTACCCTAAACTAATTTGTGTGTCACATGGAGATGAGATGAGCCTTACACTGTATTATAAGAATAATAAAAAAAAATCTTAGTTCTTATAGTCTGTTTATATCTGTAGGTCTCCAAGCTTTCCCACACTATGGATTACAACTCACAATAGTGTCATGGAAGGTTTATAAGATTTTGTGAGAACTCATGCCAAACAATAAAAAGGAGGTGAAAAATGCATCAAGCCCCCTAATAGTGTTTCACCCTCAGGGTACCCTCCTGCTAGTGGTTCAGGAAAGGATATGTGTATGTGCTGCAGGCTGATACAACTTCTCATAAAATGGTATTTTTTACTGTGGTAATGCATAGGAACCATAGTGGACCAGACCTCATTGTGCTAGGTGCTGTGTAAGCACACTGCAGAAAGATGCTCCATGTCCCATGAGATCTGCTTTATATAAGAGAGCAAGCCCTATTCAAATGTTTATTATATATAACACAAAGCATATAGATTGGGGCAAAATGTGTCCCAGAATTACAACCAGTGTGCCTGCTGTAAACTTAAGGAACTTGAAGGCACCACTGAGCCTTAGATTTTAGAGCTTCTTGATTTGGAAAAGAGATTCTTTTGTGGAAAATTCCTCTGTCTGTAAATCTGACCTTGTTAGCCCTATAAATTGAAATGTAAAGGCTTCTGAGAGAATTAATTATATTTATATGTTTACTTGAAGTCTGTACATATTTTCTAGGTCAAAATAAATTCTGAGAGTCTGTTGAAAAGCTGGAAATCTCTTCTCAGTGATACAAACCCTACATTTTTAGTCCCGAATAATTGTGAAGTAGATCATTCATAGGCTGAATGAGGTTAGGACTTGAATGCTGTCTGCACTAGGTTTTAGGGAAGTATCATGACAGTGAACATTCCATATGATGGGAAAAGGAAACTTTTTTGATGCTGTGGAAAATGTTCAGAAAGTATAGAGTTTAGTAATCCTAAAGAAGATGCCTTAGTAGAGAGACTGTGGTAGGGGCATTTAAAAGTGTGGGATAAATGCAAATTATCACATGAAACTGCAAGTTACTATGTGGCTATTAACTTGAGACTGTATGTTTAACCTCTATTGAATTTTTTAGAAGGCCCCAACTTAAAATAGAAAAGGTTTTAGGGTATGTCTACACTACCCCGCTAGTTCGAACTAGCGGGGGTAATGTAGTCATCCGCAGTTGCAAATGAAGCCCGGGATTTGAAATTCCCGGGCTTCATTTGCATGAAGCCGGCCAGCGCCATTTTTAAATGCCGGCTACACGCGGCACGGAGTAGCTAGTTCGGATTAGGAAGCCCCGCCGCCCCGTTCGCCCTGCCCTATATCCGCCTCGGCTTGCCTAGCATCCAGAGAGACAGAGTGCTTTGAGTGTAACACTCCCTTATATATTCTGGTTGCTAGACAGATTTGCAGTCACAAAACACTACGCTTCTCACCTTTCCCCCTCTCCGCTTTGTTTTGGCTCCAAACTTGAAAAAGGACACCAACAGCCTGAAGGAGAAGGGGCACAAAGATGGAGGACAGATTGTCCTTGTGATCACCATCTTGGATTATAAAAATAAAAATGGCAACTATATGCATTTAACCCTTCAAGTCAACCTGTGTTTGAGTTAAGGTCCTGGTATACCTTGTTATGCAGTCCTGTAACGAGCATATAAAGCATTGTAGTAAAATGGTTGACAGTTTAAAAAAAATATTCTTCAGTAACAGTAAAACTGTCCTGTTTAAAAAACATGTCGTGTTCCTAGAAATATTCTCCATTGGAGAAGGTAAGGTTTTGTCATTTTTATAACGTCAGTATTGCTTCTCTAACATTTCTAGAATTTTTGGGACAGGTCAACTAGTACATTGAGACAGTACCTTTTTGGTTAATCACACATGCCTTTTTTTTTTTTTTACATTTGTTTCATATCTTGTGGTTGGTACAGTGCTGAGATTTCTCCTACAAAAGCTTTCAACACATGATAAAAGTTACTGCTTGGTAAATTTCACTCTCTATGGTTAGCTTCATCTTAGCTGCAAAGTATCATGAGAGTCTTGCTACTTAGGCAAGCCTTAAGATATTACTTGGCCTGTATTAAGTGTCAACACATCTCAGCGCTTCATCTGGCCCCTACACTCTTGCTAATCGCAATTTCAGTTTTCTTTCCTAGAAGCTTGACTTACAAGTTTGTTTCCTACTATCATTTTTATTATTTCTGCTATATAGTGCAAGTTTTGTGACTGTTCCTCCATCATTCCTTAAAAAAGCAAGGTTACAGCAATGCAGTTTGTCTTGCCTCTTTAAGCAGTTTAACTTGTCACTTCCCTGGTTATGAAACTTCACATGGACATCTTGATAGGGCCATTGTTTTGCTGTCATGTGTTTCTGCTTTTTTTAAAACAGAGAAAAGGCAAGGTTAGAATTCTGTCTATTCTCTCACCATTTTTTGTGCTATATCCATTGGCACATCATCTGAGTTAATTTACCTAAAATTAATACTGAAGTCCCTAGCGGATTTCTCCTGCTGCAGTGAACTCTGGCAAAGAAAGCTTCAGCTTGCTGCTCTAGACTAAGTAGTGTGAAGTGGTTGCTGAATGGAATAATTGAAAAGCATTTTGTTCTTTTCAAATTTGTAATACTCAGGATCAGAATACACTTTAGTGGCAACGTTTTTTTCGGTGGAAGAGGGGTGAGTTTCTATTTGGAAATGGGCTGTTCCTTCTCTTGGGGATGCAAATTGGTAATTTTAGAGGGCTTTTTTGTTTTTTCATATTCCAACTTGAAGGCCTATTAATCTACCAAATAAAAATCCTAGAGAGGAAATCTTTCTGGCCCTTCATACTTTACAACAGAGATACTGCTTTTGGTTAAATATCTGGTCACTGAATGCATAGATAAACATCTGTAGCGGAATGCATAGCAAGTGACTGTGGAATTATTTTTATTTGTCCCGCTAACAATTTAGGTCATATTGCCTGTCCAGGAAGTTAAATTTGATGATGTACTCTTCCAATGGTAGTGTTCTTCCTCCTGGCTAATGGGCAATACTTGCAAAAAAAATTTCTAGAGGAGCTTGTAATTATCTACTAAAGCTTGCTACCGTTAATACTGGAACATACATGTTACAATTGTTTTTCTACTTTACTTTCATTTTCTTCCGTGATGGAATATAGGCTGGAAGGTAAAGATCTTGTGCTAGAATCTTTTAATTTTATTCATGTGTTTTACCCTGGAATAGCTTCCTCATGATTGGTAGTCTTAGGGTACGTCTACACTGCACAGCTATTTTGGGATACCCCATGTCTACACAAGCCATCCATTATTTCAAAATATTTTTTGAAATAACAGGCATGCTATTTTGCCATTCTGGTAAACCTTGTTCTTCTTTGAGGGCTCCAGGGGTGCTCTACTTAGGTGTGTCAGTGCTGCTGCGCACCAGATCAGTGATTCTCATTAGCAGTCTGCTGGCCTCTGGCATGTGTCATACTGTTGGAATCAGCCCAGTTGAGCATGCGCCGGCAGCCGTTACTTCAGTTCCTACTTAACCGCTGCTGTCATTGGTAGCATATCTTTGTTTCCCTTCTCATTCAGCCTGAAAAAGGAAAACAAAACAACCCCCCCTCCCAAAACACTACAAAGAGATAGTAAACAGGAGCAATAAAAAGACAAGTGGGGGAAGCAGCGTGGCTCCCATCACAGCGCACTGCTCCCCCACTTGACTCCTAGGGCTCCTACTCCTGACATGCGTGCATCCTTGGGCTTCAAAAAGTATTCAGGGTGCGGAATGACGATTGCTGCAGCAGACGGGCATGAGCAGTGTCTGCGCTGCTTAGGGAAGTATCACCCTATGAGCCTCTGCTCTCACTGCCAACAGCTCGACCCATGGTCCAAGAGGGTGAGGGAGCTGCAAAGAAAACTGCTGGTTTGGCTATGGCTGAGCCATAGCCCCGTTCACCTCCTCTCAGGTAGAAGGGAGCAATAGTAACACCCCCCAGAGGGGAAGAGCCTGTGACCTGGAGTCAGAACACAGCTGAAAACGCTCCCGGTCCCCAGCTGAGCCTCAGCCTTGCTTTTCAAAGAAAGTCAAGCAGGCTGATAAGATTAAACAGGGTTTATGGAGGCAGGATAAGGGACGCGGCTCACAGATAAGCTGTGGTCCTCCAGAGGAGCATAGATCTGGCACAAGTGCTTCAGATTCTCCCCTCTGAAACCTGGTACTGGGGAACAGCAAGCTTGCTGGCAAGCCCCAGGGCAATGGAATCCTGTGTAGCAGCAAACATTCGATATCGCCAGTACAGAGGCAGTTTAAAGTGCCAGTGGTGCATATGCAGACAGCTGTTGGGCATAGAGCAGTACTGATGTCTCGTTACTGGCATTCCTGGTGGAGGTGGATCTTATGGTACTGCTGGTTCCATGTTCCCCTCTATTTGATACGTATGGCATGCCACGTTCTCCCTCTTCTCTTCAACGCCAGCAGCAACAAATGCAGGTTTGGCGTATGGCACAGTGGATGCTTCCCTGCTCCCCCCACAGTGGGCATATTAGGATCCTTGGGCACCGTATAGTACCCAACAGCTCCCTAGCAGTGCATAGATCCCGATATCGCGGTTGGCTGGGGCACACACATGACTGCGAGCTGACAGGGATGGCACGGATTCTGATAGACTCTTCGCTGGAGCAGAGAGTGAGGAGCTCCTTTATCTCTCCTAATATCACCTATTCCATGGGGGATGCCCAGAGTCTGCCTGCGCCACCGATCAAAGGGGCTGACTACAGGTGCTTTCAGGACTTGTTTTGGAGAGTGACGGATGTGCTTGACGTAGCTTTCTGAACAATCCCAGGGCAAACATACTCTTAGCGACATACTTGTTTCCCCTCAATATAATTAAATGGCTCTTCCAATGAATGAGGCTCGATGGATCCTGCCAGGACCATTTGGAAAACTTCAGCATTGGTGCCCCCAGTGTTGAGGAAGCTGCTGCTGCTGATGTTGACTTTCTTTTTTCCCACCCCAATTCTCTGGTGGTCAAGACAGCTAACCAGAGAGAGCGACAACAAACCCAGTACCCCAAGGCACCGGGTTGTGACAAGGAAATCAAACAGTTGGATGTGATGGGGAAGAAGCTCCCTTGAGCTATGCATCACAAATTGTGGCACTGCTAGCTAAATACTCCCACAACACGTTTCATCTGTTCAACTCCTTTATTCAATATATACCAGAGGACATCAGAGACCAATTTGCATCCAATGTCAGAGAGGGTTCCTTGTTCTCTCAAATGGCCTTACAGGCTGCGATGGTCGGCGCGGACACAGCTTCATGATCGATGGCATCAGTGGTTGTGCCAAGATGCATGTCCTGGCCACAGCTGTCAGGGTTTCCCTGGGAGGTCCAGTTTAATAGCGAGGACCTTCCATTTGCAGGGGATAAGCTCTCTGCAGAGCTGATCAATGCTGCACTTCACACAGTGAAAGACTCTCAAGCGACGCTATGAACTTTAGGGATCCAACAACCTGGAGCCAGAAGGAAACCGTATGTCGTACAACTACAACTAAAGGTTTAGATCATCCGGGTTTGCGCAGCAATAAAGGCCCTATGACAACAAGAGGCGTATGACACAAACTCGTTGCAGAAAACCGAATGATCAATAGTCTACCCAAACGAATGCCTCGCGTCAGCAGATTTGAGGCTTTGGTCAAGGGTACGAGAGCCCTTAATCTCCCAGGCAAGGTAAATCCAAATGAAAGACCATCTGGCAACAGACTTGCCACATTCCACCGGGCCAGGAATACCATTATGTCGGACTGATGGGTTCTGGAAAATATACAAACTGGTTACTGCATTCCATTCATAGCAGTTCTTCCCCCCCTCTCCCTTCTGTCTCTCTTCAGGGACCCCTCTCATGAGTTGGTCCTCCTGCAAGAAACTCAATTCCTCCTTGTACTGGGGTCTATAGAGGAGGTGCCCAGCAATTACAGAGGGAGAGGGTTCTATTGAAGGTACTTTCTAACTACCAAGAAGTCGTGGCGGTGGAGATCCATCCTAGACCTCCAGCCTCTAAATCGGTTAGTCAAATACCAATGATTCAGGGTGGTCACATTGGCTCACATTACCCCTGCCTTGGAGAAAAGAGCATAGCTAGTTACCCTCAACCTCAGAGATGCATATTTCCATGTCTCAATCCACCCGGCCCACAGATATTTCCTCTGGTTCACCATCAAGGACTTACATTTTCAGTACAGGGTACTTCCTTTCAGATTATCCAGACTCTTCTCTAAGGTCCTGTCTGTGATAGCAGCGCACCTATGGTGGGAAAAAATAAACATCTTTACTTATCTGGACAACTGTTTAATCATGGCAGCCACCTACAACGACACAGCACACTCAGCACAGTTGACTCGAGAGATATTTGACTACCTAGGACTGTGACTGAATATGGACCCATGCACTCATGCCCACGCAAACTCTGGAGTTCATAGGTGCACAGCTGGACTGCATTCAGGGTATTGCCTCTCTTCCTCATTACATGTGGGCATTACACTTATGTTATAACCAACCTATAGTGGACTTGTTTGCAACACGTCTCAACTCCAAATGTCCCCCATATTGTTCCAGAGCAGGCATCTGGCTGAGCTTGCTAAGTGATACATTTGCCATACATTGGAACTTCCCACTAGCATATGCTTTCCCTCCTATTCCCTCCCATTCCTCTAATACATCAAATAGTATTGAAAATCAAGTGGGAGACAGGGAGAGTCATACTCCTAGCCCCCAACTGGCCGCATCAGATCTGTTACGCCACCATACTGCAACTCAACACACGATGGCCATACAAGTTCCCACTGGTGCACGCTCTACTGACCCAGGCCAAGGGCTACGTACTACATCCTGGAATACAGGTGCTGAACCTCTGAGCGTGGGTGCTTGTTGGCTCTCATGCAATGAAAGAACTGTCTCCTGGCAAGTACGGGAGGTACTGATTAATTCCAGAAGACCTACTACGCAACACACTTACCTGCAGAAGTGGACCAGATTTGAGGCATGGAGCTTAGCTCACAACCAGGATCCACACATGGCGGGGATATCAGATGTACTGGAATATCTCCTTCACCTGTGAGACACAGGATTGTCCATTAGTTTTGTCATCGTACATTTGGCAGCCTTATCAGCCATTCATACACCCACACAAGGCTACTCTATTTTCTCCCATATTTCTATTAAAAAGTTCTGCAAGGGCATACTCAATCTGAATCTACCATATAGGGACGTTGTACTATCATGGCACTTGGATTTGGTGCTCGACTTGATCATGAGATGACTGTTCGAGCTGCTTGCAACCTGCTCGCTAGCCCACCTCTCCATGCTTTTCTTGTGGCAATGACATCGGTCAGGAGAGTAGGAGAGATAGCGATGCTCGTGGTGGACCCGCCTTGCACAGTGTTCCACAAGGACAAGGTTATCCTTAGGACCCACCCAAAGTTCCTCCCCAAGATATCTACCTCATTCCATTGTGTCAGTCCCCGTAATACACGAGGTTCGAAGGGATGCCGGAAAGGATGAGACCGCAACTGGGGGTTTCAAAAAGCACAAACTGATTTTATTTTGATGGCGCCAGACAATCATCAGAACAAAAATTAAACAGATTGCCAGACAACACAAAACAATTCCCTGAGGCTTTTCTAAATCACAATAATTCCCAATAACTGCCCAGGGGTTAGGAACAGTTGAATTAACACTGGTATTATCCATAGGGCTGATTATTTACACAACTTTATACAAGGAAACAGTTTATAAATAGTTGTGGTTTAGGTTTTTTACTAACTTAGTAACTTTTTAGCCATTGTCACTTGGCAAGCAATAAGGACAACTAAAAAATCAATTAGGATAGGGATGATGGCGGGGGGGGGGGGGGGGGGTTATACCAGTTCTGGAGACAGCAGGAACACAAGTACCGGTCACACGCTCATAAACTGTCTCCACTCGGGTCGACCAACTCGGAGTACGCTCAGTAAGACTCAAGAGCGGGGGGTGCAAGGCGTCTGGGTGATCAGGCCAGGCGTTCACTCAATGCGAATCCCCAGTGAGAGAGGGGCTGCCTGCCTGTTTTATTGCCTGTGAACTTATCACCCCATAGGTTGTTTTTTGCTGCAGTGGGTGGAGTAGCAGGCCTGAGCACCAGTCAGCCCACTGGCTGATCTGTTACTGCAATGGGTGGAGCGAGCAGGGGAAGATTATTAATTTACATGCCCTTATATGGAAAACACTCCACCTCACAGACAGAGCCCCCTATACCAGCCTCAGAGGTATTACAGGCTATGGCTCCCTGTGACGGGCAGCCATTTCTGATGTTCTGTCTCGGACACATTGCAGCAAGCCCATGTACTTGCCTGTGTTTTTCCTGAAACCACATGAGGACACCACCTAGGCAGCCCTGCACACATTAGATGTCCGCAGGGCTTTAGCTTTCTAACTGCAACACACATAGAACTTCAGAAGGACACCAAGATTATGTGTGTCCTACCCAATCAGGACAAAGGGCCAGCCTGTGTCCAAACAACGTATATCCAAGTGGCTTGCCTCATGCATATGATTGGTGTAGTCCCTCAAGGACAGAGAGCCACGGTCGGTTGTCTGAGCATACTCCACAAGAGCTGTCTCTACCACGATGGCATTCCTCAAGGGTCTTCCCATAGATGACATTTACAGGGCAGCAATGTGGGCCTCGACTAGCACTGTTGCCCGACATTATGCCATTGAGGCCTCAGACACTAGATTCAGATATGCAGTTCTGTCCAACATTGAGCTTGGTGCCATGGAGCACAAATCGCCTAGCAGGAATACTGCTGCATAGTCGCCTAGAGGAGCACCTACGGGGACCTTCGAAGAAGGGAAGGTTACTCACCTTGTGCAGTAACTGGAGTTCTTTGAGATGTGTCCCCCATGGGTGCTCCACACTCTCACCCTTCTCCCCCTGCTCTGGAAAATCACAGTCTGCTGTAGGGAAGGAACGGAGGGAACAGCCGCTGGCACGTGCTCAACTGTCATCTGGGCTGATTGTGCAATAGTGTGGCTCGTGCCGGCGGCTGTCAGACTGCTAAAGAGAATCACCAATCTGATGTGCAGCAACACTGACACGCCCATTGGGACACATCTTGAAGAACTCTAGTTACTGCACAAGGTGAATAACCTCCCCTTGCACAAGGGATAAGGAATGGCTCGAAATGAGCTATTTTGAAATTGATTTGAACTAAGATGCACAAATTGCATCTTATTTCAAGTTTAGAGTGCTGTATAGATGTTCCCTTACTGTTAGGCAATCTACATTAATTTGTGTCCTAGAACTGGAAGGGACCTTGAAAGGTCATCGAGTCCAGTCCCTTGCCTTCACAGCAGGACCAAGTACCATCCCTGACAAATTTTTGCCCCAAATGGCCTTCACAAGGATTGAAGTCATAACCCTGGGTTTAGCAGGCCAATGCTCAAACCACTGAGCTATCCCTCCTCCCTGCTTTCTCTAGGTTGTCATCTCAGCCAGTAGTTCTTCAGATGCAACAGTGAAATTCTGATTCTTGGCCACTGAACTGCTTGATTCTGTTGACTTACAAAATAAGGGCCAACAGTCATTCTTCACAAAAGAAATTTCATGTAATCAGAAACTGTTTGTAAAATAGTAGCTAGTTTATAATTTTATCAGACACAGTTTTACCTACTTTAACTCTTTCTCGAAGCTTATATGAAATGCAGAGATGAAATACTATGGGACTTGAAGAGTAAGGCAGAACATTTGTGCCCAAGTTATGAAACTTTTAGGAAAGGGCGAAATAGGGCCCTTTCCTATTGAAATAGGGCCCTTTCCTATTGATTAAATCTCACAGATGCTGATGATGAATTGTCCAGTCTTGTCATTTTAGCTATGCAAACTAAAACGTTAATTATATATTCTCACAAAACAAAGTTTCTATTTTTCCATTTTCAGGTGTTCATCTTACTTGAACTGTTTACTGCATTTATGCTGATTATTCTCATTAGTATATACAAAATCTGATCAAGTCAACCATGCTCCAGAAAGCTTCTATGTTAGTATGGACGAGGACTTAGTGTTAAGTGTTTCACGGGTAGTATGATGAACTCATTTTTGTAGAACAATTATATTGTTGAGGCTTTCACATTCATCTCGAAGCATTAATGTTATCAGAAACTGAGACTTCTTACTTTTAGTTCCTAATCCTGGCGTCTTTGGTTTTTCTGACTGTCAGGAACTATAATGGTTAGATGTTTTGCTAAGAGTTGGTGGTGCTTTAGTCTTTCTTTAATGGACTATAAAGGTGGTAATATGATGAGATTATATGATGTGGATTATTGATAAATTTAGTGGTATGCTTTTTAGTTTGAGGTATTTGTCAGAGAAAAGTTAAAGTTGTCCTCTTAAATGAAATTATAAAGTGTGCTTTTTGATTCATTTAATTCTGATACAAATACAAGATTATGAACAAATTACTTTGGTCAGTGGAAGCTAGTACTGTTATGTTTGAACTCTGAAGTTCATGGAAATTAAATGTGAATGACTTAAAAAAACTAGAAAGTGATAAGTGAGCACCTCTGTAGACAGATGTCTTGAATGCATTAATTTGATGAAGTACTCAAGTTATGCATAATGTCAACCTTCTCTTTGAAGCAAATTTTTTTATGAGAATTAGAAACATCAAGCCTCTTATCCATGCATGCTGCCCACACAATCAGGCTGTCTCTAAACTGAAAAAGTGACTACAGGATCTTTCGAAAAAGGGTTTTATTTTCGAACGATCCCCATCTAAACAGCCGTTTTTCTTTTGAAAAGCCCCTTTTAGAAAAAACCATGGCTGCCATTATGCAAATGAAGCAATGGGAAACTTAAATCCCAGTTTCATTTGTGATTTCGAAGTGTCTAATTTACTTCCCTTTTTTGAGAAAAGAGATGTAGTTTAGACACAGCCTCAATGAAAAAGTTAAAGTTGGCATTTTAAATGGTCATATTTTGGTTTCATGTTCATAATTCTATTGAATGGAGGAAGCTGTGAACACTTTGTTTTTTTGGTTGTGTGTAGACTCACATAGACAATATAGCATGGTAGATTAACACAGAAAAAAGTCAGGAATAAATATAGTTTTTTAAAATGAAAACTTTGATTCTGAAGCCTCAATTGATTGTCAAATATATTGCATGATAGAAATGTGGTTTTGCTTGTGATGTAGCTAGAAACAGTTTTGACTACCAGTGATAATACATATAATTACTTTGAGAAAGTAATCTATGCTTAGAATTTGGCCTAGGACTTAGTTTAAAAGATGAAAAAATGGGCAGAGCAATGGACATTAGAGAAATTGCCTGGGTCTGGGATCAAGCATGGAAACTCTGATAGCCTGTCTAAGATGCACTGTTTATTGGGTTGGGTTCTAGATCACAGTGTTAAGTGGGAGGAGGGAGGAGATGTGACAGTCAGGCCAGCCAGGTGCAAGAGGGTAGAGTAAGGCAAATGTGAAAACTCTGGAATGCTAAAGGCTGCCTTCTGTATCAGCTGAGAAGTTGATACCAGCCAGTTAGGATCAGATGTATCTAAGTACTGCTTGAGACATTTTAAAACTCTTCAGTTGAGATAAGATAGAAGGGGGAGAGAAAGGGGGAGACAAGCTTTTACCTGGCTAGTGGGTGTAGAGGAGTAAACATTTCCAAAAGGAGAGACTGTGCTGCCTTCTCCCTAACAGGAACTCAACTTGTCTGTTTTCCCTATGGGGAAGATTGACTGCCCATTGCGGCAAATAGAGGTTGATTTCCATCAGGTCCTTCTTGTCATAAGGAGAAGTGCTGAGGGATAAAGAAGGTGCCTTGCTACATTATCTAAATGAATTATTGGATGTATTATTGATTATGGTGCTGCTAGGGTTCCATCCTTTTCTTGTTCGTCAGCTCTCTCTACAAGGTCACAGTCTACATCCAGGCCTCTAATTAAAAATGTTCCAGTATATGAGATCTGCAGAGTTGATCGAGGTCATCAGCACATATCTTATCTAGGTACTGTGCCTTGGTTGATTCCTTTAGATCTGATGTGGGGCAGTTGGCAATGCAATTTGTTTGCTGTGTTCTGGACTCTAGTTCAAAACTTCCTTCTCCTTATGGGTCTCCTGCTCAGGAGACACATGAGGTGGAGCATCCATAGGGCTGCTTCTCAAAGAAGAAAAAATGATTACTTACCCTGGTTATTAACTGTAGTTCTATGCGGTGTTTCCCTTTATGGGAACTCCACTACCAGTCTTTTTTTTCCTTCTGATTTGGAGTTTTCTTTTGAGACTTGGCAGTGGGAAAGAACTGAGGACAGTTCACCTGTATAGCCTGGTATAGCATCAGGGTGGGTTACGAGGACATCAGTAAGGACCAAACTGACACTGCTAATGGAAATCTCAGATCAAAGGCATATGGAACACTTGCACACCTCAAACGGTGTACCCAGATGGATACATATCTCGATGGCTGAATAATATTTCTATATGATGGGGAAAGTGAATAGGTTGAAATAGTACTACATTTTGTATGTTACCTAATGGGTGGACATGGTCAGGGCTAAGAATCAGTTAAATACAGAATAACAAGAAGTGTAAGATCTGTTTCCAAAATGTCAGAAAAGTGACAGTTACCAGAGTTTGTAACTAAATCTTGGAGTGTTTGCTGGAATTACTCTTAGTATTATAAAAAATTTAAGGGGAATATTTCTAATTCCATGTTTAGAGGCTTTTTAATTTTTAGTTTTGTGAGTTACTGAGAGGGACTAAAGGCTAGTCAAAGCCAAAACTTCACACAGCGTTTTCAGGGTGCTTTTCGTTCCGTTGTAATACCTGATATGCAGCCTCTTGCTGAATACATCACTTGTTTGCATTTCATTGGGCTCATACTAAAGTATTAAATTTTGTATTAACATGTACAAATAAATACAGCATGAATATCTTCGTGATTATTCTATTGTATAGCAGCAGTGAAATCTAATTTACTGTTATATTGTGCCTGTTTTACACTGCATAGAAAAAAGGTCAACAAGCTATATTTCAGTTCATTCTTTGTGTGATAATATGGCAATATTTGTAACTATTCAAGAATGAACTTCATGGTGTAGGAAGAGTTCCTTAATTCATAATCATACTGTTATGTTGATTTGCATAAATATATTTGAAATATTTGTCTTCAATGACAGGCAAAAGGAAAATGAATTAATAGTTCTGAAGCAACTTCCTAATGGATAAAAAGTTCCAGAACAAAACTTTTCTTGAAATGGGTGTAGTTCATAGCAAGTTATCATTCTGATAAAAGCAGCGTGTTAGAGAAAATAATAAATTCTTATGGTTTATTAGTTTTCCTTTTTCAGTCTCATTGAAACTATTGCATGTATAATTCACCTTATCAACTTCAGTTAACCTGTTGCAATCTCAAAAAATGTGTATGCTATATTTAGTTTTTAAGCAATCTTATTTTCATTACTTTTTCCTTGCAAGATGCACTTTCCCTCCACTAATAGACCTTGTCAGACAGTTTAGGTCACCTGTCTATTAAAACTTAAAATTGTAGGGTGATTCCTGTAGATTCTAAATGGTTTTTTTTAAAGTTTAGCGATAGCCATAGTTCAGGCTTTAAGGAGATGCTGCATAAGGAAACTACAAAAGTGCTATTACACTCTGAAAACTGATACTGAGAGTGGTTCTGTTTTTCCTCTGTGACCTAAAAAAAATCTATTTTAGTCAATTTCTGAGTAAAAAGATTTTTTCCCTGAGTGTCACCTGTGCAAGCTTAATCTGAAACCTAATTGTCAAGCTTTATTGTTTTGTGGCTATTGTATATCACCAATAATAAAAGTTTTTCATTTTGAATTTAGTCAACAGTGTGGATGTGTGAGCTGCGAAAGAATTAGCTAATTTCTGCCAAAATGTATTGGCTCTGCAATACTAACAGAAGTAAAACTTTAATAAACCAAACCAAACCGCATTTGAGTCAATAAGGTAAATATATAGGCTCTGAATATCTGGGTAGAGCAGCTCTTTTTAGTAAAAATGGAAATTTTCTTTGAATAGTTTTCTATTTGTTACACACTAAAATACTCTTTTGCACTAATCTGCTGTCTTTGAAGTAATATTTAATTCTAGTTACTGCCAGAGTAGTGTGTTAAGTTGTAGGGTGATGCAGGTCACTCATTTTTCTTTTGTGCTGGTACCATTTAGTTCAATAGAAAAAACTAATACTGGACTTAGTTGGCAAGTGTCTTGAAGGAATGGAATAAAGATGAATTTCTTAGAATTCAGAGTTGGCTTGCCCACAAGGATTCAAAGGTATTTCTGGTTCTAAGTAGAAGCTTTAATTTAAAAAAAAAAAAGTCAGTGTTTAAAATTTGCAGAAACAAGTTTCTCATCTGTTGCTTACTATTCAGGGGTGCTCTGCAGCTGCTGCTTTCACTCAAATGCCTCCAGTTTCTTCCCTTTGTCATCACTGAATAGCAATATATATTGGAGCTACAGACATCAGGAAAAAGAAGAGACTGGTTGTGTTCTGGGTCGATAGGGATCATGTCTTTCCTTGTACATTGCTGGAAAAGGGGATGAAGAAATAAAGCTTATAGCAGGGCCTGTGAAAGGGAGAGAGATCTCCCTGTGCATTTTCATAGAGTCTTTGGGGGGGAATCTCATGGCAAGATATCCTCTCTTCAAGAGTTGCCAACACTGCATTAGAAAAATAAAGGACTGTTGCCTTAGCACCTCTTTGGGGAAGGAGTACTCTGTACTCTCGGGGGAGTGGAAGTACTAACCATAAGATAGATAAGGAAACTTCCACTTCAGGATAGCCAGGCATCTGGTTTTCAATCGGAATACTCACTCAGAAAGGGATCATGGTGGCTTCGGTCAGCACTGCTGACCAGGCCATAAAAAAATTCATTCAGCAGTTCAGTGAGGCTAAGACAGGCTCTCTGCTGGCCCTTGCTTTGTGCAGCTACCTGAAGCAGATATCATGTTTCTGCAGCTCCTAGACAGAGGGTGATTGGGGAAGGTCCATGAGAAACCCCTGGGCCCAGTGCTGGCTTGCAGCTCCCATTGACTGGGAATAGCAGTCAGTGGGAGCTGCGGGGGCAGAGCTTAAAGGAACAGGCAGCATGCAGAGCTTCCTGGCTGCTCCGCTTAGGAGCTGGACATGCCAGCTGTTTTCTGGGAGCTGTACAGAGCCAGGGCAGGGCCTTAGCCCTGCTGTGCTACTGACCGAGAGCTGCCTGAGGTAAGCACTGTCTGCCTGGAGCCTGTGCCCTGTTTCCTGCCTACTGTACCTAACCTCTTCCTGAGTTCAGAGCCCCTTCCTGCACCCAGACATACTTCTAGAGCCCACACCTCGCACTCACCTGCACCCCAACCCTGTTCCCTGGACCTGGGCCTTCTCCCACTTGCAAATTTCCTCCCGAGCCCCCTCCAGTGCCCAGACTACTTCCTGGAGCTAGCACCCTGCACTCCCTCCTTCATGTCAACTTCCTACCTCAGCCTGAGCTCCCTCTTGCACTCCAAAGCCCTGATTCCTGGCCCTGAGCTAGAACCCACACCCCAACCTCCTGCTGTAGTGAAAGTAAGGGTGGCGGAAAGCAAGCAATGGCAGGAAGGGGAATGGAGTGAGCGGAGGCAGGGTCTTGTAGAAGGGGCAGGGCAGAGCTTCAGGGCAGGGTGTTTAGTTTTATGCAGTTAGGAAGTAGGCATCCCTATTATGTTCCCTGAAGTAGTCTGGCTGCTGGCATCCAGCTGTGGAAGTGAATGAGGGAGCACTGAAGGGGCAGGATTGGGAAGCGAGTGGAAAGATGCACCCTGGGAGTAATGGCCCTCTGCTGACTCCAGTCCTTGAACACCTCCATGTTGGCTGTCACGGTTTGGGCTTTGTCTGGCAGGGCAAGCGGATGGGGTCATGTGCTCCGGAGCTATGCTGAGAGGCGAGGGGTTCTGTCTGGCAGGGGAGTGAATACTTAAGAGTGTAACCTTTCATTTCCTGTAGGCAGAATGTATGCCAGCATCCCTAGCAGAGAAGCATGATTGTTGGTTGATGGTTGCTGCAACTGCAGAAGTGCTGGAGTGAGGCAGGCAGGGAGTTTGGTACTGGCAGCTGAAACCATGGTACAGAGCCCATCTTTTCCTTGTAGACCGAGTCTCTTCCTGACTCTAACCTCCCGTTGCTGCTCCATCAGGTCTTCATGCCCCACAATGAACTTATCTCCTTTCCCAGGGGGCAGTGCCTCATAGTTGGGGAACCTCTGTACTGTAGGTACATTGGTTCAGTAAACCATGGGATTAATTCTGCATTACTATATTGTCTAATTTTGCAAACTTTATATCATTGCAAGGTCAGGTAATAAAAACTGGCTTTGCATGATATCTTAAGGTGTTGAAATACAGGATAAAAGCCGTTCCATAAAAGTATTGATTTTAGTATAGGATAGGCAATTTTCTGCTTTAAATAAGGGATATTCCTAACAGACCGATTTGAAATCTGGGCAAGTAGTTAAGCTCCTTCTGCTTAGCAGCATCTTTGTTCCTCACTCTCCGCTACATGTTTTAGGCTGGTAGAATTGATATACATCCACAAAGTACCTTTTCCATTCCTAATTAACTTCAGTAGTGAATCCTTTTTCTTAGTGTCTATTTTTAGCGTCTCGTAAAAGCCATGTAGTATAAGTCATTGTTAGTTGGCTATGTTCTTCTTCACTCTTTTCCTAGGGGAAAAGTTTTTCTCTTCAGCCATGCATGTAGGACAAAGTTGGAACATCTTTAATGCAGCTTCCCTCACATCTTTTGGAGAAGAGGGTTTGAGTGTGTGTTACCTTCTTCCTTAAGTAATAGGATTGGGTGTGTGGAATTGTGGCCCTGTTGGTTTTTTTTCACATCTCCTGCCCCCTCTGCAAGCCTGACAGGTGGCTATTGGAAACTCCTACCCCCTCTTCTAAGCCTTCGGGGGTGTATGGTCAGGGTAGGCTTGAACATTGTGCTGGTGAGAGAAATGACACTGCCTAGGTCCCAGGTAACTTTTTTCCTTCCCTAATACAATGCCTGCTGAACGTTTTGATGTGTTTCCTTGGTGATAGTATCCAACCAAAAAAGAGGCAGTAAGTAGCTGTAGGCTTCTAAACAGAGGAGCTACAAAGGTCAGTAGTTAAAATTATTTCTTTGTGGTGGTTATATTTTAAATGGTACTCTTTCAAAAATTAAGCTTCAGGTTTTCTCTGTTGAAACACACACAAAGAAAAGATTTTCTTATATTTTTCTAGTGTCCATCATTTCTCCCCTACCACCATAACCAAATTCATTATTCTACCAATTACTTCATCATGCATCTGATGAAGTGGGTTTTAACCATGAAAGATGATATGTATTCGTTAGTCTCTAAGATGCTACAGGACTGCTCGTTGTTGTTTTTATATTAAAACTATATGACTTTTTTTGTAATAGAAGAGTTTTATCACTTATAAATGCAGTACAACAGGCAGAAATGTTGGTTTTTAAGTTGACCATGTTTTTTAGAGGAAAAACAAAGATATAAAATTGTAAAACCAAAAAATGGAGACTTTAAAACAGGTTAGGAGGATTCAGATTGCTTATTAAAGTTTAGCATTGCAAAACAGGCCATAATGTGATAGGGTTGGGCATTTAAATGACTGTTACATGATGAGTATTACACATTTAAAACTAACGCAGATTTTCTTTTGGGGTGAAACTTTTATGCAATGTATTCTTATTTTAACTTAGGTTGGTTGAAGACTTTTGATGACTACTTCAGAGATCAGACACAGCATATCCTAAACAACATGGTGATAAAGCTGCAAGAAGACAGCAGGAGGAAGTTCATGTGGTCTGAAATCTCTTACTTTTCAAAGTGGTGGGATGGAATAGATAATCAAAAAAAGGATGCTGTTAAAAGGTTTGAACATTTGTATTTGCTGCAATAAACCATATTTGTAGATTTTTTTATAAATCTTAATGAAGTACTTAGCTATATTTAAATTTGGAGCTTCATGGTTAAAAGTATATAAATAAAGTTATCGTATTTTAAAATATTATGCTGGTTAAACTTCAATTTTTTCTTAATTTTAAATACATTTTTTGCAGGGATTTGAAGGCACGCTGCATATAATATATGTTCACTGTATTTGGCAAAGAACCAAATAAAAATATCTGTTGGCATATATTAGGATCAGTAATAGTTGAAGTTGCAACTGAGTTTTCATTATGAACCTAACTACTCTTCCCCATCCCAGCACACAAAAGAATTAGAGTGGTCTCAACATTGATAAATCGGGACTGTGTCTAACATAGAATCTTTCTGTAAAATATGTGCACATGATAATAGGTTCCTCAATTAGGATGTCTAAGAATTGAGGTATTAATCAGTTTAAAAAAATCCTTGATGGTTTTTACAAGATTCCATGGAAATAAAAAAATATGACTTAGTTGAATTCTAGTGCAAGAACTAATTCTTACTTGAATTCTAGTGCAAGAACTAATTCTTATTTGAGTACAATCACATTTAGAAAGTATAAACATTTTTCTGAATTACAATTGGATAATCTGTTGCAGTGATCTTAAACCACCCTTAAAGGGAGAAAAATGCAAGTCTCTGTCCACTTAACTTGTGGGCATAGTCCTGTAATTGTAAATTGATCACTTGAGGGGCTTCTGAGTAAGAATTTTGAACCAAAATTCTAGCTCTAAATTAAGTTGGGTTTGCTCCATGTATCTTGAGACGATCTACATTAATCTTCAACTCCATAAAGTTTAAGGGATTTCCCCATTATTGTCAATCCAGTGTGGTCAATAAGCAAGAGTCAAGTTTTCTTCCAAAATAACAAAATAACTTGTAAAGATGTATTTTTCACATTTTCAAACATCTTGCCAAAGATGTGGGCTAGAAACTTAAATAGATAAATTGGAGATTCTCATATAATCATAAAATTCCAGGGGCTTTGATCCTAATAAAAGGATAAATATCATGACTGTACTCTCATTAAAATCATGAGAGTTGGCAACTTGGTTTATCTGTTCCATGGTGGGATGTGAATCAGGAGATGGGCTGGAAGATGTCACCATTATTCCCTCCCCTCCACCCCCCTCATAGAGCTCCTCAAATGCTCACTTCCTATGGATCTTATTAGGTCAGTGAGAATTGCACATATTGTTAGGATTTGTGTTACGGGACTTATGAGGTTGGTGCAATGGAAGGTGTGGATGGTAACAGCAGACTGTTGTAGGAGGCAATGGAGAAAGAGTGAACAGTGGGTAAAATAGCAGGGAGTTGTAGAAATGGAAGCCTGCCTATTTCAGTGTTATAGTAGTCTCTTAAATTACAAATATTTTTCTTTGTCAATTTACTACATATTCTTTCCTTAGTCATTGCATCTGATATAATGTTAGCAGTGAATTTGACCAGGCAATTTTACTTGGGCAATCTCTGGCTTTGACTTGTTTGATGTTTTTTTAATTTATAATTCAGACATGACTGCTTTTAGAAATTGTGAAAGTTGATTAAAAAACTCTTGATTGAAAGTGAAATTTAGGGACAGTAGTGATGGGTAGCCCTGTCTTATGCCCCCATTTCTAATCTTTCTTCCCTCGCTCCCTGGAATACTTACTCTATATTTGTTAAAAATTCAAAACAGAACATCTAAATCTGTTCATGACAGTTTCATATCTCTCTCCTTCTGATGTTTGGTTATGAGACATGGATCCCTTTATCTGACCCTGCCTATGGATGCCTCTCCTTCTTTTATATTCTCTTCTCTGGACTGGACTTTCACCCCTTTTGAACAGTACTGCATCTGACTTGCCTTTCCTTTCTTCCTCCATGTTGCTATTATTTACTGTCCACCCAACTCCTCACTGGTCAATCTTCCTGTTTGAGTTAGACTTCTGGCCCTCTTCCTTACATGAATTCTTCAGTTTTCTTGTTGTTGATAATCTGACCCCAAAACGTGTGAGTGGGGTTTGTCCTCACTTCTTCGTTTGACCTTGAAGCTCTGATTCAACTCTTACGCTTACCAAAAGGGCCATTCATCTGTTTTGGTCTTCACCAGACAAAGCATTTTCTTTAATTTTTCTGTTGCTGTGAATGCTCCTTCTTTGGCCATCATTTGGTCTCTTTCACCATCTCCCATCAATCCGCTGTGATCTGTTGTTGAGCCTGTCCATGATTCCCAGTCTCTCTTGTAGACTTCTCATCAGCTTTCAGCCCTATCCTTCCCAGTTTCTGCCCTGTCTTCCATTTATATCGTTGTTGTTTTGCTCCATGCTTCAGTATCCTTCACTGTGGACTCTTTTGGGCCCCTCTTCCGTTACAAGGTCCACTCTGTCAACCTCAGACCCTGGCCCACCTCCATGAGCCAAATCCGTTCCTGTTCTTGCTTCATGGTACAACTCTAATGGAAATCCTGTGACCAGGCTGACTTCCTCCACTACAAATGTATTCAGTCCAGCCATATTTTGAACTGAGCAACATTCTTTCTAACTTGAGTGAATCCCATGTTCTCAACACAAGCCATCTTTTCTGAACCTTTTATGCACTCAACACTCCCTTCTCCTTTTCTTGCTATCACATTTCCCTATATACCAAGGGTCAGCAACCTTTCAGAAGCAGCATGCCGAGATTTAACTTATTCACTTCTATTTATGGGTCAGTGTGCTGGTAATATTTTTTTAAAGTCAACAATAGCCTAGTTACAGCAGCTTAATTAATAAATAAAGATGCAGATCTTACCGTTTGGTGTGATCCTTGGCCTTCCTTTGCCTGGCTGAGTTCTTTGATTTCGGGCTCGTAGTTGGAAACTCGAAGCAACGCACAACCCTCTGAGTCAGGGTTTGGCAACTTGTGGCATGCCAGAGTGGCTCCCCAAGCAGCCACTCCCCAATGCAGCTCCACGGCTGTCCCTGTCTCCAACCTGCCTACCCACGGCTTCAACCCCCCAGCAGCAACCTGCCCATCCATTGCTTCAGCGTCCCCCCCTTCCCCCAGCCGCAACCCACTCATCTGCAGCTTCAACCCTCCAGCAGCAACCTGCCTGTCCATGACTTCAACACGCAGTGGCAGCAGCCCACCCACATGTTCTAGGCCCAAAACACTAGCGGCAGCCATCCCACGTGCAGCTTTAGCCCTAGTGGCAGCCAGCTTGCAACATGGCATCATGTTGTCTCTGGTCCTATCTCCCTCCCCGCCAGTAGGAGCAGCCTCTGCACTCACCTTGTAGGAGCAGGAGGAAAGAGAGTGCTGCTGTGGAGGTGGATGGGATTAGATTAGAAATTTTTGTGTCATCGCATGGGCGCGTACGGTAAGGCAACACTGGTGCAGGCTCCCAGCTGCATGGGGGAGGAGGAGTGGGGATGAGCTCCTGCCTTGTGTGCCAATGAAAATTGACTTGCGTGCCACAGGTTGCCGACTCCTGCTCTATGCAGTATCTCTTATTTTCTGCAAGAGAAAACAAACTTTTGCATTACCCTCTGCATCCACTTACTTTCCCTTTCACAACTATCTCTTGCATCTCTTCACACAGATTTCTCACATTTCTATCTATAACACATTCCTTCCCACTCCCTCCCAGTGAATATACCCATCCTGTCTTCTAATCTCTTTCATGCCCACTGTTATCCCCTCCTTTACTCTTTCTTCATCTCTTTCAGTCTGGATCTTTCCTTTCATGACAAACACATGCTTTGTATTGCTCATCTTAAAAACTAAACTAAACAACCCATCCAAGTGCTCCTTTCCCTTTGATTTATGTGATTGTTGAATGAGCTACTTAAAGCATTCTGGAGTTCCGCTCCTCCAGTTCTATTCTAGACATGTTTTCAGTCTGGCTTCCACTGCTTGTGTTCCAAAAACACTCTCACCAAAATCCTTAATGATCTTGTCTTAGTTAAAACTCAGAACCAGCACTCCATCCTCATCATCCTTGATATTTCAGCTAACTTGAATGTGGGATATGAATGGTTAACTGGTAACATGTGAGACTTACTAATTTGGGTTAACCATGGACAGCCCCTGTTCATGGCCGGCCTTTCTCGGCCCCCCCCAAATGCTGGCAGGGGCTTCTCTGACTGGCTGGCCGGAGCAACCCTTGTCTGCAGCCGGGGGTCATTTCTGCCTGGCCACGGTGGGTGGAGAAGTGGCACTCCAGTAAAGGCTGGAGTGGCCCCTCAGTCATCTCACTTTAATCGGTTAACCAGTTAAACAAGACTTTAGATCCCTAAATTGAATACCATTGACCATACTCTTTTTGAAATCTTGTCTACCTGATTTCTGTGACTTTCTTTTTCTAGCTCTCCCACTAACTCTCTAATCTCCTCCCTTAAACACTTCCTTTGAATGATCCTCATTGCCTTTCAGTTTTGTGGGATTTCCACAGACTTCTGTTGTTCGTCCCCTTCTCCTCTTCTTCTACACTTTATTTCTAGATAATCTCATTTATGATCACAAACTCAACTACCATCGGTTGTTGACAACTCTCAGCTACTGCTCTACTCCAAACTGTGTCCTTCTGTTCAAACTAAAATCTTGGCCTGTGTTTCTAACATTTCCTATTGGATTTCTACCAGTCATCATTTCCTCAAGAAGTCTAAAACAGAGCTCGTCATCTTCCATACAAATGCTTCCTGCCACTTCCTCTCTCAGGCCATGTCTAGACTGCAGGCTTCTTTTGTAAGAATCTTTTTTCAGAAGAGATCTTCTGAAAGAGAGCATCAACACACAAAAGCGCATCAAAAAAGTGATCTGCTTTTTCAAAAGGTAGTGTCCATTCCATGTGAATGCTATCTCGCATTTAAGCTGTGATTACTATGGAGTGGCCACCAAGGCACCTGTGCTTTTTCGTCTTCTTTCAAAAGAGCTTCCTCTTCCCTGTCCACGCATGCCTTTTTCTGAAAGAGATCTTTAAGAAAAAGGCTTCTTCCTCGTAGAAAAATGATTACCAACACCAGAAAAACCCCCTTCATTCTTTCGATTTACTTTTGGAAGAACACGATTGCAGTGTGGTCGTAACTTAGATTTTGTTGGAAAAATGGCTATTTTTCTGACACAACTCTGTAGTGTAGACATACCCTCAATTGCTGGACAGCACCAATATCCTGCCTGGTACTCAAGTCCATAACTTGTGTGCTATTTATGGCTTGGACCTCTCATTTGGGTCCTCATGTTCAGACTTTCTAAATCTCGTGATAATTTCTGCATAACATTTCTAAGATATGGTCTTGCCTATCCAACCATCCAGCTAAAACTGTTGTTCTGGTGTAAGTGCTTTGAGACCATCTTCTTTTTTAGGCCCTGCTATTTATATATGTGTATGAAGTGTTGAAAAACTATTTTTTCTTGTGCTTGTAAAGTGCCTATAGAAAAGTCAATTTGCACTAAGATTGTTTTTTAGGTTTCTAAAAACTGTCAAGGGTTTCTTTTTTGGACATCTTAAATTTGAGTTTAAAATATATAAAGAAACCATATTCCAGTGGTGCAACTGTTTGTCTTAGAGAGCTTTTTCTGATAGCGATGCTGTTTTAGGATGCAGTTCAGTGAGGGTCTATGTCACCTCTGTCCTGCAGTTTTGGCTGCCTTTCAGTGCCTTGCTGCTGTAGCTCCCTCCTGTGCCACTCACAAACAGGGTGTGACAGGCATGCTATTTGGCTGAGTGTTTGTGAATGTTCACGGTTCTTCAACGTGTCTCATGCCAGCAGTCTGTCTGCAAACACCAGCTGCACTCTGGCTCATGCCAGCCTTGGTTATTACTTGCAGGTGACCCCCAACACACTCCCAGTCCAGAATTTTCCTCTAAAAATGTGTGTTCTTTCTTTCCCAGCTTTTTTCTGGATTTTTTTTTAAATCTTTTGTTCCTTTACAGGAACGATATACAACAACTTGCCACCTTAAATGAAGTTATCCAAACAGTTCACAACATGAGAGGAATTTTGATTTAAACAACAAAAAAGTTTATTTTAACTGTAAATACAGAGATGAAATGAATAAAGGAGTTAATGCATTAAAATCAGAAAAATTATAAAAATAAAAATGAAATACTTCTTAGTACTAAAATAACTAGATTTGGTTTAAGCTGAAGTTCTTACAATAGGCTTTCTGTGCATTGCTTACCAAAAACTCTCAGGCTAGGATTGGCTCGCAAGATCCAATGGTTGATTCTTTTGTTGTCTTAAGAGAAAAGATGGGGGGTGGGGGAAGAGACAGAGAGAGAGAAACCGGGTGTTTTGCCTCCGACTTGTGTAGTTCAGTAACCCCTGGGAATGTATTTTCCTGAGTGACTGCTATGTAAATTTCTTTACAGCTGAGAGCAAGGAGACATAGAGTGTGATGGAGAAGACATTTTATATAGTGTCTTTTCACCTGTGTATGATGAGATGCAGATTTTTTTCTTCATTCTTCACTTTCTTGCTATCTGAAGGCTCTATATGTAGTTGAGACAGAACAGGTCAAGTTAGTCAAACTAAATGGAGCTACGTGAGTTGGAACATGTGGTTTTTTTTTTTTAAATATCATATGGGGTGTCGGGGGGATTTCATGACTTTGCAAACAGTGTTGTGGCATTCATTTCATGATATTGTTGACCAGTGAGTTATTAGTTTTCAAATGTTATCTCCCAAGGCTTATTTTGTACAAATATTATTAAAGTTGTACTTAGGGTGTGAATATAGAAATGTGTTTACTTGCAATAGCATCAAAATGTGTTCTATTTGATGTTTAGGATTGAATTTAGCATACATTTTTGTTGGCGCTAAGCAGCCCTTGCAGCCTTGGCTCTTTTTATAGTGGGAGTGGCAATGACAGTTATAAGCAAACCACTGTGTACTCAGCTAAAGAAGATCTAAATTCAGTGGCAGAATACCTGGTGTGAGACACAGACTAGTAATCCTGTAAATTTCATTTATTTTCTAAAATAGAGGTTTTTCTTGAATTACACTTGAAATTAAAGAATATAATTAAAACAGTATCCTCTGTTATGTAAAATGCAGCTTAATTTACAGTGACCCAGGCTTTGAATTTTTGAATGCAAGAGATTTTTGCATTGACTGTGCATAATTTTATAATGGAAGCTGGTTGGGAAGCTGAAGCTTCGACAGTATGGAGGGCATTTTGTGACTTTGATCCTAGGTAGGTGGTTGTGGAAAAGGGTTTGAAATTGTGTGATAATCACATGAAAATTCCTGCTAAAATAGTTTCCAGTGAACTAGATAACTTTTGGGTTTTTTTGGCACTACTCCTATGTGAACATGTATTAAAATGACATAATGCAGCCTAGGAGAGTTATTATACATTACTTTTTAAGTTGTAGTAGTTCAGATTTTATATTCTCAATGCTATTACTGTGAACATTAAAATTTTGTGAGTTTTCAATGTATGCATAGATTTTGTGTTATATCATCTGCATTTATAGATACCAATTTACGGAATATTTTCCCCCAGATTAATAGAAGATGGACAGTTTGAAATAGTTACAGGAGGATGGGTCATGCCTGATGAAGCTTCTCCTCATTACTTTGCTTTAATTGACCAGCTGATAGAAGGACATCAGTGGCTAGAGAAGACGCTAGGTATATGTGCAATTTTTGTACCACAACTTACACTAACAAAGAATTAAGTGAGGGTTGTACAATGTTTTGATGCCTGGCAACAGTAGGCATGATTGCAAGTTAAACTATTTTCAGAGAAACAAATTTGTGCAAATATGGTTACATTTTTGCTGAGTGTGTTATTTCAAAAGATTAGATGTAAGGAATATTGTGCATTTCTATTCTGTTAATACAGCCATAATTCTTAAAAGTGGCTTTGGACCTGATTCACAATTTAAGTAGTGGAATTTCTATGTGTGAGTGAAGCAGTCTATGTATACATTGTAAATTGCAAGACTGATGCCTGTATTTGTGATGCTTATTTGCAAACATAGTTTCCCAGAATAAGATCAATTACATGATTTTCCATCCTATTTTTTCTTGTCTTGATCTGTAGAAGATACTTACAGAAATAAAGCATAATAAGTGAGCAATAAAATTTGCTTTAATAAAAGCACCTGAGAACCCAGGGTTTGATGAAGGAATTGGGTAGCACCAATATTGTCTCTATCAACTTTGGAAAATTCATGAATCAGGCCCAAAATGTCATGAAATTTTCAAAAGTATAAACGTGGATCCTTCTTATTTACCATCTCTTGAGCTTACAGCATTCATGCTTCCCATTTTTTCTATAACAGTAGGTGCCAGATGCTTACTTTTAAATGCAAGGTGAGATTTTGGGGTATTTGATTTTTTTGGAATAATTGTTTCATGGGGTTTTAAGTAAAATATGAAATACTGTGACGATAAAAATGCAAGAGACAACAATAATGGAATACTAGAGAGTCTATTGTACAGGTTTTTGTGCAGTGCAAGAGATTGACCTACTTTTAATTATGTGTATGTGCTTCATTTATATTTATACTTTATTTGGACTAGCTAATGATGAAGTATTTTAAACAGACTTGGTATTTTTATCTTTCATTTATGTAATTAAACTATTTGCAAGAGAATGTTGTGAAAACCAAGACTGCAACGGACTTAAAAAAGAGCTAGATAAGTTCATAAAGGATAGCTCCATCAATGGCTATTAGCCAGAATGGGCAAGGATGGTGTCCTTAACTTGTTCATAAGAAACTGGGAATGGGCATTGGGAGATGAATCACGTGGTGATTTCCTGTTCTGTTGATTCTTTCTGAAGGACCTAGCATTGGCCACGGTTGGAAGTCAGGATATTGTTATGTTCTTAAGCTAAGTGCTTTGCACAACTTGTCTCTTCTGAACTCTAGGTTGAATCATATGGGTGTAGTTTTCTTTGAAATAAGAAACAAGTAAGAAAGAAACAAATGTCTTACATTTTCTGCTGATCAACAGGAGTAAAACCGAAGTCTGGTTGGGCTGTTGATCCCTTTGGGCATTCACCAACAATGACTTACCTTCTGAAACGCACAGGATTTTCCAACATGCTTATACAGAGAGTTCATTACTCGGTTAAAAAGTATTTTGCAACCCAGAAGACACTAGAATTTTTCTGGAGACAGAACTGGGGTATGTATTATTTTCTTTATATCACTCAGTCCTTTGTTGCTTTATATCTCCTAAGAATTATGAATACACATTGAATAAACAGTAGTGAAAACCTCCTGCACAAGGTAATTCTTTACCTGTAGATGATATTCAGTCATTAAAAACTGGTCTGATCAAAATTTTAATATTGGCACAGTTTTTTTTAAAGAACACATTTTAATGTGTTGAAAAGTTTGATTCTTTTTTGGGGCTTTACTCTTTTGACAAAGTGAGAAAAAAGTAATTTAATTTTGACTTAAAATATTAATTTGTTTATCCTTTGTTTTTAATTTTCTTATTTTTCCTAACATCTTTTGTCCACTGGAAAATTGGATGGGGAAAGTGGTTGTTATATTCTCACGTTTTAAAACAACACAAATGATTTCCCCACGTTTCCAGTGGGCAGGAAGAAGTAAAAGGTAGGAATTTCCCCTTTCTCTCACTGGTTTGCTGTGTCGTCTTTTTTCCTGCAACTGAAAAAAGTAAGGGAAAAATGAATTAAGGGTGCAGAAAGAGAGCGAGAGACTTGTTTCTTACAACAAAAATTTCAACCAACAAAACTTCAGATATTTTGCAATGAGTAGAAGGTGATATGATTCTTCCATTTGTTTTTAATTTTACCAAGCAAAACTTCAGAATAATTAATATTCTCAAACAGAATTTTAATGAGAGGGATTCTTCAGAGTAATTAATCTTAAATGCTTGATGTGTAAAGGATTAAATATAATCTACTTCATCAGAATTAAGTAAATCTTCAGGCCTGCTTTAATGACAAAATATACTTTTAGTCTCATTAATAGCTCTAACCAAACAAACCCTATTTAAAAATACAAGTACATATATAGGTGAAATTTTAAAGGTTAAATATCCTCTGTGTGTGTGTGTGTGTGAGAGTATTGAAGTATAGCAAATAAATGTCAGCAGAAATGCATAATCTTTTTCACGTATGTTTTTGTACCATGCTCATTTACCATACTGTCCAAGTGCCTTACTGTAGAGCATAAGTGGCATGATCAGGGCTGCCAACAGAAATGCCAGGACCCTGGGCGAAATGGGACGTGGGATAGACTGTGGGCTAATCTTTTCCAGCCAATTCTTCAGTGCTGCCTGGTCCTCATTAGCTGGGGCTCTGGCAGCAAGTTAAAGGGTCTGGAGCAGCTGCCCCTTTTGTCTCCTGTCAGTGGCCTTTGTGCCAAACAGTGCTGGTGGCCCAGTGTGGCGTCACCACCTGGATGTGGAGTTGGACCACGGGTGTCGGCTGGGACAGTGTACATTGCATGCAGGAGTTGCCACTGCTACTGCAAAGCAGCTAGGAGCTTCCAGCAACCATAACTACTGTGGGTAATGGTGGTGACCTGGAGCTCCTAGGCAATTCCCCCATTCTTCTTTGAGTGGAGTCTCCGTAGCTACTCCACCGTGGATGCTGGGTTTGCCCCAACACTGCAGAATGGAGACTTTTGTGTAGCAGTACTTAGCCGAACTGCACATGTGTGTCAACTTCCCGCGACGTTTGTGCTCTTTTCTATGCTTGCGTGGTCCAGCCCCCGCCAGTTCCTCTCGACTGCCTCAGGCTGCAGACGGCATGAACTGCTGTCTCGTGATCTTCTCTCCTATTTACGTGAGCCCGTTCCATTCCTAGTTCATTCTCCTCACTTTTCTCCTAAATACCTTCTTGTTAATCTCCTACCAAAAAAACAAACGTTTTTTTTCTCCCTTGTTCATAACCCAGTTATAGTCCCGCTATACTTTCCCTCCAGTTATCCCCAAGTAGAGCTATACATAGTTTGAGTTTTAACTAGTTTAAAAAAAAAAGAAGAGAAAGAAAAGACAGAATATATATAATATATTAATTATTATGCCATCGCCCTCAGGGTTTAAGAAATGCGACTTATGTCACAAGGCAATGTCTGCCTCAGACAGCCACTCCTGTTGCATTCACTGCCTGGGAGAAGCCCATGTCCCACAGAAATGCCTGCATTGTTTAAAACTGACTGGGAGGGCCAGGCAGGACAGAGAGATGCGGCTCCACATGATTGTTTGACAAGGCACTTCAACTAGCCTCTTCTGATAGCACAGCCTCCTCCACTCAGCCTCAAAAATGTAGGGCTTCTTCCCCTACCATGGAGGCATAGGGGTATTGCCTACAAGGTCTCTGCTGGTTACAACACAAAGCAGAGAGAGCTCTGGAGATAAGCCGGGGACATTGGGTACCTCAAAACTGTGCTCCAAAGCTCCGATGGTGCCAGAGACCAACAAATCGCCTAAACGGGCACTGACACCAGCACCGAGGTCCACGTTGGCACTGGCTGTGTCCTCCGCACTGAGGGAATCTGCTCCGAGAGCATCATTGGCACCGGTGGCACCCAACTCACCATCGGCACCGTCCATGCCTGCTACACGGGATACGGCACCGACTGTGCCTGCTGCAATTCCCCCAGCACCGATGCTACGCGCGCCCAGCACTGATGCGCCTGGCACCAAGGCACTTGGCACTGCTCCAAGTCCATACAGAAGCAGAAGCCGCTCACGCTCCTGTTTGTTGATTTTTTTTTTTTTCCCACCGGCACCGTCGCCATCACCACCGGCACCGAGGTCCCCCATGCTACATAATTCGTGTCGGCACCGATCACCAAGATCTCCACAGCAGAGGTTACCTTCACCATTTCTGGCTGCCACCACTCACCATTATCATCGGCACCGTAGTCACACACAACAACCATCTCATCACATATCTATGGACACCTCCCTTCTGGGCTGGGGAGCACAAATGAGCGACATTTCAATCTAAGGCCGCTGGTCACGTTCCGAGACAAGGCTCCATATAAACCTCTTGGAGCTCTGCCCAATCTTGAACACATGAAAATCTTTCCTGAATCACATCTGCAACACCACCATGAGGATCCTCACGGACAATATCACCTCAGTATATTATGTGAACCGCCAAGGTGGAGCTCGCTCCTGCTCCCTCTGTACGGAATCAATTCATTTTTGGAACTGGTGCGTTCACCACGGCATAACATCGGTAGCCTCTTACCTACCTGAGGTCACCAACATCCAAGCAGACTTCCTCAGCAGAAATTTTGCACCAGAGCACAAGTGGGAACTACACATCGGAGTACTCCATATTCTCTTCCTATGGTGGGCACTCCCCTAACAGACCTTGTTGCTACACATCAGAATACCAAATGTCAGAAATACTGCTCCAGAGCTGGACTCGGTCCGGCCTCCCTCGGCAATGCGTTACTTCTCAACTGGAGCGGACCTCTCCTCTATGCATTCCCACTTACAGTCCTCATTTCCAAAGTCCTTTAGAAAATAAAAACGCGGACGGCACCACAGTCATATTAATAGCACCAGCATGGGCTCATCGACACTGGTTCCCCTTCCTATGGCACATGCTACCTTGCAGACCATATCAGTTGCCAAACATTCCGAACCTTCTCTCACAGAATCGGGGGACACTACACATCCACAAATATACACCTTACGACTCACGGCATAGCTCCTAGTTGGTTGAATCCTGCCGAATCCCTCTGCTCTACTCATGTTCAAGACATACTCATCCACAGTAGACAGCAAACAACGAGGAAGACTTATGTCTCAAAATGGTGCAGATTTGCCTCCTGGTGCACCACCCAGCAACTGCTCCCTTACTCTGCTCCACTTCAGCGAGTCCTCGATTATCTCTTACACCTAAAAGATACAGGACTAGCATTACCGTCTCTTAGAGTTCATCTAGCAGTGATTTCGGCCTTTAGACAGCCTATTGAGGGGACCTCCCTTTTCGCCCACCCAATTACCAAGAAATTCATGAAAGGGCTATCGAATATAAGTCCCCCCCCCCCCGTAAACTTGGACATTGTTTTGAGTGCCTTAACTACACCTCCATTTGAACCATTAGCTACCATACCTTTATGTATGTTAACTATAAAACTCGCCTTCCTCCTTGCAATTACATCAGCACGCAGAGTTAGCGATCTATCAGCACTAATGGCAATACCCCCAACACCATCTTGAACAAACACGGAGTAGTCCTAAGGCCTCATCCAGCGTTTATACCAAAAGTCTTTTCGTCCTTCCATATCAACAAGCCCATCTTTTTACCCAAAACCTCAGTCTTCAGCACGTGAAATGTCCCTCCACACACTGGACGTTCGTAGAACTCTTGCCTTTTATATAGACTGTACGAAATGTCTGATGGGCTAATTGCCTCTGTACCGACAGAACAAAGGGACAGCCGTTATCTTCCCAACGTATTTCTAAACTTATAACCTCATGTATAACACAGTCTTGTGCTTCTAAGGGACTGCCACTCACAACCCAGCCCAGAGCACATTCCACAGAAGCTGTAGCAGCGTCAACAGCCTTTCTTAAAGGCGTTTCTCTAAAAGACATTTGCAGAGCAGCCATGTGGTCTTCACACAACATCTTTGTCAAACACTAACTGAGTTTGCTATCCGGCAAAAGTGGCTTTCAGACTCTGTGGTGGCATCAGCGGTGTTGTCATCAGCAGACAAAACAAGGACTCCGTATTCCACCTCCCAACTCATGAGGGCACTGCTGCCTAGTCACCTATGGTGGAGTACCCTCGGGGACGCTACTTGAAGAAGAAAGCGAAGTTACTCACCTTGGTGCAGTAACTGTCGTTCTTCGAGATGGTCTCTGTGGGTGCTCCACTACCCACCCTCCTCCCCGCTTCAGAGTCTGTTGCGTCCCTTTTGTTTTCCTATTAACAGATTCTGAGGTGGTCTCGAGGAACTGGCAGGGGCTGGACTGTGCAAGGACAGAAAAGAGTGTGAATGCCGCAGGACGTTGCCACGCATGCGCAGTCTGGCCGAGTACTGTTACGCAAAAGTCTCGGATCTACGGTGATGGGGGAAGCCCAGCCCCTATGGTGGAGCACCCACGGGGGCCATCTTGACGAATGACAGTTACTGTTCCAAGATGAGTAACTTCGCTTTTGCCTCTTTCCCTTTTCAGTGGTGGTTCTGAACATGACTAAAATCTGTGGTGTTAGGGATGTGAATGATTAACTGGTTAATCGGTAAGCATCACCCTTATTGGGTGATGCTTATTAGTGATGTTAAAATAGTTTTAATGAAGTAATGGTGTAACCGCTGAAAATTTCAGTGGTTACACGGTTTACACGCGAGGTGGCAGTCGGCTTCCTGTGAACTGGTTTGCGTGGGGAGCTATCTTCTGTGTGCCCCCCATGTACTGGAAGCCTGTGTGGTTCAACTTCACAGTTACAATCAGCCTATGCTCATTGGTTAACCGTGTACACAGTTACACTTTCACATCCCTAATGTTTACTGGTTATGATTAAATGGGGTGGGGTTGCTCCAGTCTGGTGGTGGGTGCTCCATCCCATCCCATAACTGCTTAAAATGGATTCCTATCCCTATTGTTGTTGTTTCCCAGGGATAGAAATGCATGTAGTGTAATGTTTTCCTTTCAGATTGCTTGAAAATAATTAACATTGTTATTTGTTGGTGTTGGAGACAACTTATATATATATATGCACCTTTGACTTGGAATGGAGGCTTGTGAGGTCATTTGTTCCTGTGGGAGTTCATTCCACAGTTTAGGTTTAGAGTGGCAGACAAAGTTCTGTCTCCTGCATGAGTTAGCTTTACATTTCTTATGGAAAGTTCTGTTTTGACAGAGAACTCTAGTTGTTTATCAGTCTTTATCCTGCAGTAATGTTTGTTGTTAAACTCATTTTTTGTGTATGCAGCTCAATTTCTAACTTGACATAGCTTTTCTAATTAGAAATGTAAAATCCCATTTTATCAGATAACTGGTTCAACTTAACATTTAACTGGTTAAATGATTAAATGGGGTTTTTACATCCCTAATTAGAAAAGCAAAATCAGTTAACCAGTTAAACATTAGGTTTAACTGGTTAATTGATGAAGTGGGGCCCAGGGGCTGGGCTTCCACCTCCCAGTGTGGCAGGGTTACTGGCAGGGCTTAGGTAGGGCTGCTCCCGGGAACTGGTTAACTGGTTGGTAACTAAGTAAGGGTGATGCTTACTGGGAACTGGTTAACCGGTTATCCATTCACATCCCTATTTCTAATAGTTATGAAAATAACTACCAGAGATATGACTAGTGTCCTGGATTTGGGCTCACGTAAGAGTATTCTAGTTTTTCAGAGCTGAAGTCACCTTTAGCTCTTGTGAATGATTTTTTTTTTTAAAACGGTTTTGGCCTTTTCGGTAGAGATGGCTAGGAAAAAAATGTTTTGCGGTTTTGTTTTTGTCCTGTTTTCACTGTTGTAACTTAGGCATGGGTAATGTTACATATTTTCTTCCCCAGAATGGTGGAGGATTTCTTAGGGGTAATTGAAGATGTCCTATCTTTTTGTCAGGCATTGGAGTTAAATAAGCATCAAGAAAAACCCCCTGTTGCAAAAGTCAAAATCTCTTATCTCATTTACTCATTTGTCAGTCTCTTGTGATGTCGTAACTTCACTAACTCTCCAGTGGTTTAAGTGTAGCCAAGACCTTAAGGTAAAAATCAAACAATATTTGACACAACTTTCAGGTCTTTATTCTCACCCATAAAGAAGTAAAATGTCAGTTCCCACCATCATTTTGAAGCTCATCTAAAAAGCTTATTTGCAGTTTTAAATCTTAGTAAATCACTGTTTCCTAATTATGATGTCCCGAAGCAGTGTGGATCACGTGGAGAGTGAAATTAGATTTGAGTGGCTATGGGATCGTAAGATCAGATCAAATCTGTCATGAAAAAGTAGGTAACTTAAGCCAGGTCTGTTAAACCTGGAAGGTTAACTTCAGGTACTCAACTCTAGCTACATAATTAATGTAACTGGAGTTGACATACCTTAAGTGAAGCTTGGCTCCATCTTCACACACATGCCCTTGCTGGCTTCCCTTACTCCTCAACTGCAAGGAGTAATGGTGGCTCAGCATTTGATTTAGTGTGTCTTTACTAGACCCGCTAAATCGAATGCCAGAAGATAGATTTCTGGTACGTAAGTATAGACATGGCTTTATTGTCTGGACTGCTAAGGAATCAGTTGCCTAGTATATAATCTATTAAGCACATTTCCTGTAAAATCCTATGAAATATTAAATTTTATTTAAAATTATTTACATATGAACTTTAGAGTTTGTAGTCGTTTTACATAATTGTTTGGTAGTGGAGCACCTAGTGTGTTAGTGTTTATAGATCAAGATTGGGACCCCATTGCAGTAGTATGCTGATAGACATGACCCTAGACTCTGAGTTTATAGTCTAATGATGTAAGATTATTAAAAGTTTAGCAATAGTATGTAATAGAATTATAGTGCCTTTCACCTGATAATCAGAAACCTTAACGTGTGTCTACTGTAGATTACTATGATCAGCATTGATTTTTATATCATTGCCGTAATCTCAGCCAAGCAGTTATTGATTACTTAACAAATGGATAAAGAAAGGGTCATGAGAGAGCCATCTGCTTTGTGCTTTGCTATTTCATTTATTAGTTTTTGAATGATGAGTTTAAAAAGAAAAAGATGCCTCTCAGAACAAAAGGAGACAGTCTCTTCTTGTTTTGCAAATTAAATTCTGCATGACTGGCAAGTGTGAAGTGTAATCAAGGGGAGAGTTGAAAGAACGGTGACAAGATTGTGTGATTTCTCTCTTCCCTCCCCCAATTTCTTTCCCCTTGCTTTTATTAGACAAAATGGCACAACTGAATATTTAGAAGAGCTTGAATGAAGCGAGGGAGGTGGTTTGGCAAATAGGTTTGGGCAGGATGTTCTAAGCCAGCGGTTTTCAGGGTCCGAGTTGTGACCCAGTACTGGGTCGTGGAATGTAAGGCATTGGGGTTACCTTGTTCAGCTTCCCAGAGTCTCGGGTGGCTCTGGTCAGCACTGACATCCGAGCCATTAAAAGTCCCGTCAGTGGTGCTGCCTAAGGCTGGGTAATGACCTGCTCTTGGAAAATCACTGGGCAAGCCCCAGTATGTTCTGACAAGACACTGCACCCCAGAAGTGACCAGCAGCAGATACAGCTCCTAGATAGGAGGGTCACTGGGCTCTGCTCGCTGCCCTTATCCCAGTCTCCAGCTCCGTACTTCCATTGGACAGGAACTGACGAATGGGAGCTGGGGTAGTGGTGCCTGTGGGCAATAGCTACATGAAGCTGCTTGCACACCTCCACCTATGAGTAAGACCTGCTGTTGGCTCCTTCTGGGGTGGAGCATTATCTGGGATTCCAGTAAAGGCAGGAAGCCTGCATTAGTCCCCTGCTGTGCCACTGACCGGGAGCCCCTTGAGGTAATCTCATGACCTAATCCCGAGCCCCAGCCCTGAGTCACCTGGAAGCTCAGAGCTCTTCTCCTTCACTCCAAACCCTTAATCCCTGACCCCAGCCCAGAGCCCTGATCCCTCCCACACCTCAACCCCATGATTTAGCCCAGAGCCCCCTTTCACATCCTGAGCCCCTCCATTCTGCATCCCTCTTCCCTAAAACCTCAACCTTCTTCCTCCAGGCCCCACATGCCAAACTCCTCATACCCAGCTTCATTGGGTCATGAGTATCAATAATTTTCTTCAACTGGGTCACCAGAAAAAAAGTTTATCAACTACTATTCTAAGCAGAATGGTCAGCATTAAAGTGGTATATGAGAGTAGAGTAGAGCCATTGAAATGAATGGTTCTGTTTATTTCCTTGCCTATAGTTCTATGCATTGTTTTAAGCACGTTTGCAAGGTAAGGACCTTGAGACTGTTAATTTTAATTAAATGTAATACTTTCAGATTTTTCTTTCTTTTTGGGTTTCAGTGTAGAATTTCACTTCTCATATGTATGGTGACCTGATATTTTGATTTGCTAGAATCAGTTCTTAGTTAATAAGAGTGCCTTTCTCTTGTCAGATGGTTGAAAATCAGGCTCCAAGTGGATTGCTGGTTGGTTGGATTCCCTTACCCTTCACTTGCTGTTTCCACCCTCTCCAGTATCCCTTTTCTTATAATAGTTATCACAGCAGCTTTTGTTCTTAGGTGCATACTCACCCCTCTTTTCCTGACCTATATTGAATTATTCATATATTTAAAGTGGGAATGAGTGGGAAGTTCCAAACTTTAATGCAACATCATCTGGTGAGTTCTGGTGTTTGGAAGTTTCCAGGTATGTTGAAAGCATAAGGATAGATTGTACAGTCCACAATCCGCTATACCTGTTGCTTCCTATGATTAAGCTCACATTGCATCCAGATTGTGCAGATGCTAAAATTTCTAATTATCTTCCATTATATCCAACTACCAAATGCAGTCCTCTATTAAGATCTAATCAAAGGATTGTAAATGTTGACAGTTTAAGAAAATCTTGATAGTAATTCTTGTTTAATTTACTTTTTATCAATATCTCCCTCTAGTGATTTCCTGATGCTGTTTTATTTAAAATCTCTAACAGAAATCCCTGACATGCCCACTAAATTGAGTTGTTTAGTTCAGTACAGAGCTAATGTTGAGCTAAATAAATGGTTCCTCTATGCAAAATTTCTCCATTTCTCAAATGGGAAATTGCTGAGCTATTATCTGTGGTTTGTAACCTATCCTTTAAATCGGCTTCCGTACCTAATGACTGGAAGGTAGCCAATGTGACACCAATATTTAAAAAGGGCTCTAGAGGCGATCCTGGCAATTACAGAACGGTAAATCTAACTTCAATACCGGGCAAATTAGTCGAAACAATAGTAAAGAATAAAATTGTGAAGCATGTAGAAGAACATAATTTGTTGGACAAAAGTCAACATGGTTTCTGTAAAGAGAAATCCTGTCTTACTAATCTATTAGAATTCTTTGAAGGGGTTAACAAGCATGCGGATAAGGGGGATCCAGTAGATACAGTATACTTGGATTTTCAGAAAGCCTTTGACAAGGTCCCTCACCAAAGGCTCTTGTGTTGGATTGAGAACTGGTTAAAAGACAGGAAACAAAGGGTAGGAATAAATGGTAAATTTTCAGATTGGAGAGGGGTAACTAGTGGTGTACCCCAAGGGTCAGTCCTGGGACCAATCCTTTTCAACTTATTCATAAATGATCTGGAGAAAGGGGTAAGCAGTGAGGTAGTAAAGTTTGCAGATGATACAAAGCTGTTTAGGATAGTCAAGACAGAAGCAGCCTGTGAGGGACTCCAAGATCATCTCAGTGATTGGGCAGCAAAATGGCAAATGAAATTTCATGTGGATAAGTGTAAAGTAATGCACATTGGGGAAAAATAACCCCAACTATATGTACAGAATGATGGGGGCTAATTTGGCTACGACAAATCATGAAAGGGATCTTGGAGTTATCGTGGACAGTTCTCTGAAAACTTCCATGCAGTGTGCAGCAGCGGTCAAAAAGGCAAATAGGTTGCTAGGAATTATTAGGAAAGGGATAGAAAATAAGACCCAGAATATCTTACTGCCCCTGTATAAAACTATGGTACGCCCACATCTTGAATACTGCGTACAGATGTGGTCTCCTCACCTCAAAAAAGATACTTTGGCCTTGGAAAGGGTTCAGAAAAGGGCAACTAAAATGATTAGGGGTTTGGAACGGATCCCATATGAGGAGAGGTTAAAGCGACTGGGACTTTTCAGTTTAGAAAAGAGGAGACTGAGGGGGGATATGATAACGGTATATAAAATCATGAGTGGTGTGGAGAGGGCCGATAAAGAAAAGTTACTTATTAGTTCCCTAATTAGAAGAACTAGAGGACACCAAATGAAATTAATGGGTAGCAGGTTGAAAACTAATAAAAGAAAGTTCTTCTTCACACAGTGTGTAGTCAACCTGTGGAACTCCTTGCCAGAGGAGGCTGTGAAGGCTAGGACTCTAATAGAGTTTAAAGAGAAGCTAGATAATTTCATGGAGGTTAGGTGCATAAAAGGCTATTAGCCAGGGGATAAAATGGTGTCCTTGGCCTCTGTTTTTCAGAGGCTGGAGAGAGATGGCAGGAGACAAATCGCTTGATCATTGTCTTCGGTCCACCCTCTCTGGGGCACCTGGTGCTGGCCACTGTCGGTAGACAGGATACTGGGCTAGAAAGACCTTTGGTCTGACCCAGTACGGCCGTTCTTATGTTCTTATCAGTGGGGATTCTAGAAGAATGGCTTCTATCTGTTTTGGAACTGAGAAAAATTCTATTATCTCCACAAATAATGAGTTGTATTGTTTTTAAGATAGCTTGATCGTTAGAGACTTGAGCATATACTCATCAAACTCAGTGGCAAAACTCCCGTTGACTTAAAGGTTGCAGTCCGGGCTCAGATATTAAATTGCACTCTATTTTAAGGTGGCATATTAAAAGGACTCCCAAATTAGGCCTAAATAGGCAACTTAGTATGGACAATGAAATATGGCTTTATTTTACAGACCTATTGTGTTCATGTAATTTTAGATTTGGGATCCGGTACAGATATCCTTTGCCACATGATGCCTTTCTATAGCTATGACGTTCCTCATACTTGTGGTCCAGATCCTAAAATATGTTGCCAGTTTGATTTTAAGCGTCTTCCTGGAGGAAGAATAAGTTGTCCCTGGAGAGTTCCGCCTGAGGCCATTCATGCTGGGAATATTCAGCACAGGTACAGTACTGAAAGTATTGCAGAATTCTATAACTTGTAAAGGTTTTTTTTACTTGTTGAAGGCAATGTTTGTTAGGGATGTTACCGTGTGGTCATTTACACAATTAACTGATAAGACTGATAAGCCTGAGTTTCAGTTAATCCTAATGACTGCATGTAACCCCCCCCCCCCCGCTGTCTCTGATAGAGAGGCAGCAGTGTAGCGGGAGAAGCAAACGAAAGACGGCACACAGGAGAAGCTGCCTGTGAAGACAGCTCCCTGCATGTATCAGCTCCTGCCATCTATCTGTCCTCCCTCACTATGCTGCTGCTTCTCTATCAGGGGCAGCAGCGCACAGGGGTGGGGGATAGTGGGAGCCAGTACATGTGGGAAGCTGCCTCTTCATCAGAGGAAGTGAGGAGATGGGGGCAGGTGAGAGCTGGTGATTGTGGGCAGCGGGCTTAAAAGCCCCCCATCCCCGCTTGTAAACGTGTAACTGCTAAAAATAAAATCACCATTTACACCTGTACATGTTAGTCCACATTCCTAATATGGATTAACATCACAACTTCCTTGTTTTTTAAAAAAAGAGGTTTGCAATAGGAGAAATAATTTATATTGCATGTGCCCTGCTAGTACAATTAATGAAAGTAGTAATTGTAAGAAAAACTAAAATTAGTACACTTGAGCTAATGTGTTAATTCTGCAGTTCCAGTTAAACACTTCTACAACTTTTAAGTGAGTTAAATTCTGTGAATACCAGGAAGAGGTATAATCAGTTTGCTTGTCGGAATATGCATGTCGGAGTATGGAGTAGGCATATCTCTGTTGTTCCAAATTCTTTACCTTCAGGCAAAGGGATGACATCAGGATTTCTCTGGTTATGTCTACACTCCCGCAAAAGATCAGTGACACGGAGTCTCAGAACATGAATAAATTGACTCAGGCATGTGAGGTTAAATCAACAGAGTAGCCATTCAGTCTTAGAAACTCAGTGAGAGAAGAAGGTCTTGTAGTTGAATTGGAGTCCATGTACAAATATCTACTCAGCTACTTTCAGCCATGCAAGCCTAAGTTAAGTGACCCAGGCTCTCAGATGCAGTGCTGTGGGTTTTTCTTTTGCAGTATAGTCTGTATGTTCTCATTACTCTTTCTTAGAGAGTATCTTCTTATACAAAGCCCACATCTAATTAATTTAAAACAAAACTAAATATTCACATTAAAGAAAAAAAGTGTTTAAAATATAAGATGAAAAATTGAGTGTTTTATAGAACAAGAGATTGGGAAAAATAAAGTTCAGTTTAGGCAAATGTAACAGATACCAACACTTGAATTTATAGAAGTGCACATTTGGTACTGTGCAACTATGGAAGAAGGGTAAGAGGCAGAGGGTTTCAGAGTTGGGGTGGAGGTCTGGTTCCATTGTGTAGATATTTCTAGTGTCCAGCAGATCTGAGATTTGGTGGATTTTGGCCTGCTTATTCTTAAGGGTATGGGTTTTCAATCCTCCCTATGCTATGGTAAGGTGCTGACACGCTAGGCAACTGATCTGAGATTTCTTTTTCAGGGAAGACAGTAAAAAAGCAGTACCAAGGGAAAATGTTTTTTTCTGTATCACATAAATTATCACAAATATGGACAAACTGTTGTCTTGCTTCAGACTGAACACGTAAAATTTTGAGCAAAAAAGGAGCTGCTTTGGGAATCTCTTCTCTATACTGTTGGTTGCTAAAGTATGAGAGGGATATACCACCTATTTCAATGAGGGGAGGACCTTCAGCACCGTTGATTCATAATACTCTGTCAGATCTCACAAGAGGTGTTGGTTCAGGCAAAGCAATCTATAAAATGGGCTACAAACAAGATAATTTTGATGATACTAGATGGGTTATGTTGACCTCAGCAGACCATGTAACTCAGTGACTGCAGTTCATTCATCATGATTTAAAACTACTTATTAATTCTCAGAATCAATTAATTCTCAGAATTAACTCTCAGAAAATGTGTTCATACTAACAGCAGTTTAATATAGCTAAAAAGAATAAACAACTTATTAAAGTTTTTATAGATTTCATTTATATTGGAAAAATATATCTAAGTCCTGACAGAAACTTTAATGTACAATATTAAAACCTTCCCCTTGACTCTTAAGCATTAACAGGTTGGAAACCATTCTAAATGTGCACATGCTACAGCCTTTGAGAACATCATGAGATATATTTATTGTATTTTAAAAAATCTTTTAACACTTTTTCTAAAGTCTTTGTCTACCATTAACATGTAAGTAACGCTATTGCAGTATTGACAGTATTTCTTGTATTAAATGTACCTAAATAACTTTAATGCAACAAATAGCAAGTAATTAAATTACTTTAATGGCAACCATGGTTATTTAGAGAAGCTTTTCAAAATTTTATGAACACTTTCATTAGCTCAGGTGCTCATGTATTTACTCACAATTTAATGTGATGCTATTACAGAGGAGAAAACCAACCTTTCCACTCGCCTCCAAGTAAGTGGACAAGTTGTACTTTGCCGGTAGGTTCCGGTATTGTAAAGAACATGTTTTAGGCATTTATTATTCTGTCGGCTGATTACTTTTCTGTATTCTAATCTGTATGCTTTTCCTTTTTTCTTCAAAGGGCTTGGATGATTTTAGATCAATACAGAAAGAAGTCAAAGCTTTTCCGTACTAAAGTTCTGTTGGCGCCACTAGGGGATGATTTCCGTTACAGTGAGAGCTCAGAATGGGATCAGCAATACCAGAATTATCAAAAGCTTTTTGATTATATGAACTCTCATCCTGAGTTACATGTTAAGGTGAACTGCATATTTATTTGTTCAAATAGTTCTAGTTCTTCACTAACATCAATGAACCCTAACTCCAAATTTTTGCATACTCCTGTTTAATTTAACACCTTCTAATACTCTGAGACTTTATATTAATTTGTTGTACATCAAAGAGGAAGATATCTTAATACTACTATAGTTTAACTAAAGCTCTTGGTGAATTAGGAAAGTACTACTGATTAGATTTTATGGTTAAGCTTGGCAAGATTTGATTTTAATTGATAATTGTCAGTAAGTGGCAAAAATAATCAATAATGGTCAGCCATCATGCATGGATTATCACTGGTCTTTGCAGCCATATAGAGAGCCTTCTGCATCTCTGTTGTCAGGGAAGAGCGTATGCGGGTCTATGACAGTGGTTCTACAGAGAGGTCATTGTAATGTTTTAGAGTTGGTGACACTCAATCCCTGCAGGCACAAGGTTCAGAGGAGGGCTGTGATCCTAGTGAGGTAGCACATAGACTTCTGGTCATGACTTGAAAGAGGAAGAGGGTGGACCCCGCGCCATGGGGAGGTCACCACATTGCTGAATAGGTCCAGTGGCAGTGCAGGAAGACTTTCTCAATTCCACTGTCATGGCTCTGCTTGCTCACCACCAGCCAGGTATGTGGGAGCTGTCCCTAGGTAGGAACTGTGTAGCAGTTGTACAATTGGAGGCTTATCCTCTGTCTTGTCATCCTGGCCAGCAGCTTCTGCTTTGCCTGGCCAAGATGATGACAGCCTCCCCTGCACTTTGCACCCTGATGTCTTGCACACTAGCAACCCCACTGTCAACTCTACCCCAACCACACTCACTCCACAATTTTTAAAATAAAATTATTTAAAAATAGAAGAGACCACTTCAAATAAATATTCATAGTTCAACTGATAGAATACTACTATATGAATTTGCATGTACTGGACATTAGTGACAAACCAGACTACTTTTATTTTGTTCCTTTCAATTGTGAAATTATTCTGTATACGGCATCTGGTAAGGAACATAGATAGTGGCCAAGCATAGTGCTTACTTTAAGTAATAGCCTTTAAGTTTAATGGAGTTTCTGACTTTTCTTTCCTTCTTGAGTACCGTATTTTCTGGCGTATAACATGACTTTTTACACTAAAAAACATCCCCCAAAAATCGGGGGTCGTGTTATACGCCGGGCATAGAACGTACCTGGTCCCCGAAACGGTGCTTGGGGCTGGCCCCGGCACATGGCGAACGGTGAGCGCCGGTGGGGGGGAGCGCCGGCCCCGGGCGCGCGGCGCTTGGCGGGGGGGAGCGCCGGCCCCGGGCGTGCAAGTGTCCCCGCCCCCTGGCTCCTGGCAGGGGGACAGCCACGTTCTGTAAGTGGGTGGTAGAAAAGACCCCATCATGGCTCCAACAAGAAGAAGGAAATTTGAAGCCAGTTTCAAGCTGAAAGTTGTAAAGTTTGCCAAGGAACATAATAACTGTGCTGCTGCAAGTCAATATGGAGTAACAGAAAAGATGGTCCGAGACTGGAAAGCAAATGAAGATGCATTAAAGAGTAGTGACTGTAAGAGGAGGCACCCCACATTGGTCAGAACTTGAAAAGCACGTAGCAGACATGGTGCATGAGCATCCACAATTTATGTAGTGACACGAAACAAAATACGTATGTTTGCACTTCAGTGGGGTAAATCTAACCCAGATCACAGCAAAGGATTTAAGGCCACTGTATCCTGGTGTACTAGGTTCATGGAAGGCATAATCTGATACTGAGGCAAAAGACCAAAACTGCACAAAAATTACCTGCAGATCTCGATGGAAAAGTAAGTCTTTTCCATCGATATGTAATACAACAGCGCAAGAAACATGGCTATGCGTTAAGTCAGATCGGAAATATGGATGAAACTCCTATGAATTTTGATATGGTTGGAAATAAAACTGTTAATCCAAAAGGTGCAAAAACAGTGTTAATTAAAACAGGACATGAGAAGTCCAGTTTTACAGTGGTACTAGCATGTACAGCTGATGGCGCCAAACTAAGACCAATGATTATTTTTAAAAGAAAAACAATGCCGAAAATCAAGTTCCCTGTTGGAGTTTTTGTACATGTGAATGAAAAAGGCTGGATGGATGAAGAAGGGGTAAAGCTGTGGCTTGATAATGTATGGAGTAGGCGACCAGGTGGACTTCGTCAAGAACGTAGCCTACTTGTGTGGGATATGTTCAGGGCTCATTTAACTACCAGCACAAAGAAAAGGCTGGCAAGAATAAACACAGATGCGGCAGTTATTCCTGCAGGATTGACATCATTGGTACGGCCACTGGATGTGTGCCTAAACAAGATTGCATTTGAGAACAGTGGAATGAGTGGATGGTTAGCGGCGAAAAGTCATTCACAAAAGGAGGAAACATGCGTGCGCCACAATTGGATGTTTTGTGTAACTTTGTCATAAAAGCCTGGAATGATATTGGTGCAGAAACAGTAATCAAGTCTTTCAAGAAGTGTGGCATATCAAATTCTTTGGATGGTATGGAGGACGACTTCTTGTGGCAAGATGAAGGGGAAGCCAAAGCTGAAGCCACACCATCTGATTCGGAATTAGATCCCTATGATGACTGTCTTACAAATGTACCACAAGATGTCATTGATGAACTTATGATGTCAAAGGATGAACATGATGAGGATTTTGAAGGATTTTAAGTACCTGCAAGTCAAAACCATTTTAATTAAAATTATTTAAATCAAATCTGATGTTATTAAATGGTGTTGCCTCAGAAGGGGGGGGGGTAGTCTTATACGGCGAGTATAGGCCAAAACCTATGTTTTAACTGGAAAATTAGGGGGTCGTCTTATATGCCCAGTTGTCTTATACACCAGAAAATACGGTAGCTTCCAGTTCTCCTTTGAATCATATCCCTCTGGATGCTCCACTGTAAGTATGCTTGAATTTCTGTGGTGTTGATTGGGGAACTTTGGTACCAGTGTCCTTTAGGCCTGCATATACATTCGCTGTCCTTCCTCCTTTAGCATTTCTAGCAGTCTTAGTTGTAGTATTTTATTTTTATTTTCCCTTCAAAAACAGTCTTGATTTCTCCCTCTTTTTTTATTAGAATAAATTGCCTAGGGAGATTACGGAATCACCATCTCTAGAGATATTTGAGTAGGTTAGCTAAATATCTGTCAGGGTTGGTCTAGACAGTACTGGGTCCTGCCATGAGGGCAGGGGACTAGACTCGATGACCTCTCAAGGTCCCTTACAGTCCTAGTATTCTGTGATTCTATGATCTCTTTCCCCAATGGCATATGCCCAGCTCATTGGGCTTCAGGATGTGCCTGGCTTGCTAAAAGGCTGTCCCTGAGCTAGACAATCACTCTTGATGCATATGCTGCTTTGGGGAAAGCCACATTTCCCAGAAGTGTGGTTTCTTTCAGCAGCTCAAACACAGATCTTAAAAGGATGGGGAGTTGAGACAGAAGATAATATTTATGGAGGCAGCGTTGAATTCCCAGAATGAATCCTGAGCTAGCCATGAAAGCTCTCCTATGTGCCATGTTTAATTGGAACTGAGACAATCCAAGCCTGGTACTTGGAGCATATAAAGATATAGAGCAGCAGGTATTGTTGATGCACCTAAGAACCTGATGGGCACATGCACTAAGCCATAGTACCTGGTGGGAAGAGACTGGTGCAGAGAGCACTCCAGTAAGAAGACAGTGCCAGTACACACTACTTTTGGTACTGCTGTCATTGCCCTACCAGAGCGTTTGGTGATGGTGAGATCCCAGACACTCTCCATACCACCAGCGGAACTAAGAGAACTTCACTCAATTAGAACTTAGGGCATCTGATTTACCAGTCCTCTTCTCAACATTGGGACTTGGGTACCCAATTGTGGGAGACTTTTTTGTACCCTGTCATGCACCTCCACTTCCTCGTAGAAAATCAGACAGAGCCAGATTCTCCTATTCCTCCATGCTCCCTATGATGCTTGCTACCAAGGAGCTTGTCTGGTATCTCCTCAGCCTGTCCCAGCAGTGCTATGATATGACCAGCCATGAGCATTACCACTGTGTGCTCTCCCAGCACTCCAGTAGTACTACTGGGATTCCTGAGCAGCATATTGACCCCATATTACTTGGGCTTCCTGCCTCAGCCGTGAGCCCCTGAGATGTTCTCCCTCAGCTATGACATTCAGAACCTCTGAATCTCCAGAGAGGAGTATGGAGAAGCAGAGGGGTGAAATGTAGGGAGAGGCTATGCCAAAGAACAGATGAGAGGCAATCATTCTTCTCTTACAATTTTTGGCTCTTCCGGAACTTGGCAAAAGGGTTGTTGACACACTGCAGATAGCTCTAGAAGAAATCAAGGACACTTGCTGCAAGCTTCTTGATACTCTTCCTGAATAGAATTCCTCATTAATGAGGCTCTTTTGGACCCCACAAAAACTATATGGCAAATATCACTTTTGGTGATAAAGAATATCACATCATAAGAATGACCATAATGGATCAGAACCTAAGGTCCATCAGACAAAGTATTCTGTCTTCTGACAGTGACCAATGCCAGATGCCCCAGAGGGAATGAACAGAACAGGTAATCAATCAAGTGATCATCCCCTGTTGTCCATTCCCAGTTTTTCTGGCAAACAGAAGTAGGACCATGATACCTGCCCATCCTGGCTAACAGCCATTGATGGACCCAACCTTCATGAATTTATCTAGCTCTTTTTTGGAAACTGGCTAGGAATGTAATAGATCTAGGAATATCTTTTGTTCCTGCAACTCGATCATGGGCATTGTAAAATCCTGGAGCTGCCAGCACCAAATGATATCCATCCCCTATCATAGGGATTGGAAACTCTTGGACCTCTTTGGGAGAAGGCCTATTCCTCTGCCATTTTGTAGTTTTTTAAACATCACTTATCATGGTGTACTGACCAAGTATAATTAAATGAACTAATCGAAAGTCAAAGGCTTTATTGATTAGCTCAGTCACAGCATGACCAGTTCTAAGCTATTATCTGGGAAGAATAATTAAGAGCTAAAAGAATGCTCCCGTCAGCCATCACTGCAGCTGACACAGCATTCTAGTCCATCTCCATAGTCATGGTTATGTAGCATTCATCATGGTTATACCTTTTGGACTTCACTGAAGAGATGCAGGTAACTGAAGGCCTTTCTTTTGTAGGCACCAAGTTGTTAGCTGTCCTCCATACTGCTGGGGCTTCCAGAGCAACTCTGAGCTTGTTAGGGATCTTTAATGCTTTGTCTGCAGTGCTAATGTAATCCTGTACCTCGGACTATCCAACTCAGTGCTTTCATGAACAGCAGAGAAAGAAATATTGGTTCTCCAGATGCAAACCACCAGGTCCACAGTCTTCCATGTTGCAACCATCCACCTCAAAATACCAATTTAGACATGTTTGAGGGATTGACAGGCCACTCCCCTAAATCAGTGTAATTGACCATACAATTTGGGTACCTTTTGCCACATTCTGCAGCACCTGGGAAAACACATCAAACTAATGGATCTTGGAGGTTATCTTCAACATGTATTCCATAAATTTTACCTTCTGCTCCCCTGCTCAGTACCCTTCCTCATCCCTCTGCAGGAACCTTTCTTATGAGTGACCTGGGTGTCAGTCCATACCTTTGCAGAAAATTAGGCTATCAATCTCCACGTCCAATTCAGTCTTTGACTCCAGTATATTGTCATCTGTAACTGACCTAATTACAGCCCTCCACCCCACTCTTCAGTGGTGATACTCTTGGCAGTTGCATAGAGTGGATCCCCACTGGCACACTAGTTAAGAAGTTACTGACCTTGTGCAGTAACAATTATTCTTTGAGATGAGTGCTCCACAAACCATCCACTTTCCTTAGCAGGGCACAAGGAGGGACAGTCCATGTGTCATTTTAACACTCACTGCTATAAAGTTCTCTGATCAGCAGCGCAGGGTTGCAAGCACATCTACAGTGGCTCGAACTATTATTACTGCATAAGGTAAGTAACTTCTTGCTTCCTGACTTATTGGAATATGTGCTTTTTGAGTCTTACTCACATGCTGTTCAACAATTTCTTTGCTTGAGAGATACAAAACTACTTTTTATGTGAAAGACTTCGCTATATACAATGAAACCTGTTATCTGGCACTCTGGTAACCAGAAAACGTTTAGCTGGCATTGCCCCCAGCCACAATACTGTCACGTCTTCAGGCACACAGGTCTGGCTTGGTTTACCATGATTGGCTTAACAATTTTTTATTTAAGAAATACTAATCATCTTTAACTCAAATTGAATGTGAGACCAACTGCCTCACACTACAAAACTACCAATATTAAAAACCTGAGTTTTACTATTATTGTCCATTGGTTTTTCCTAGGCTGATGGGACCCTCAGATAATCGGAATTTTTAGATAACTGGAACGCCCTAATCCCCAAGAGTGTCAGATAACACAGGTTTTACTGTAGTAACCTTCAGCTATGCTTGTCAGTTAAACCAATACTGGTCAGGAATGATCTAGATGATGCTTGGTCCTGCTGTGAGTGCAAGTGACTGGACTTGATGTTTTTTCTAGGTCCCTTCCAGTGCAAGGTTTCTATGATCCTTTATAGTTTCTCAAATAAAAACTCTGTATGGCACTTCAAAAAGGAGTATAGGTATTTAGTGACTTGAAAATATTTGGTCTTCCTGCTTTCCATTATATACAGGCAGTCCCCGGGTTACGTACAAGATAGAGACTGTAGGTTTGTTCTTAAGTTGAATTTGTATGTAAGTCGGAACTGGTACATATTGTAGGGGAAACTCTAGCCAAGCATTTCTCCAGAGCTCAGTTTTATTCTCCCACACCTCACTTCCCTCAGTCCTTTATTCTCAAGCTGAGGTGTCCGCTGAGAAAAGCCGCTCCGCGTCTCCCTGGTCTGCCTCACCCCGTTTGTAAGTAGGGAGCCGATGTAAGTTGGATCCATGTAACCCGGGGACTGCCTGTATTACTTTTTTAAATCTACGTTTTGATGTCTTTGATACTTGTAGGAGAGCCCGCTAAAATTTAAACATGTGATACGTTCATGAACAAGGAACATTCCTATGGAGTTCAGTAATCCAGTAACTTTTAGGGAGAAAGGAAAGATGATTTCTTATAGCCAAGGTGTATATTTGCTCAAGTGATATATGCTTATACGAGAGAAATGAAAAGCTTATTTTGTTAAGATTTTTGATGAAACAACTGCTACTTTACAGAGAATGTTTTTATACTTGGTAATACAAAAGATAGATTTCATCTTGTGAGTTGGAAATAGTTTCTGATGACATATGTCAACTCTGATTCAAAGTTGTCAAGGGGAAATGTTAAGCTTTTTTTTTATTTAAAACAATATTTCTGTGATGACTGTTCTTAATAGGTACTGTAGTATTCCTCTGAAAGTTACCATATTTATAAACTTCCACCCTAAATTTCAAAATTGAGGAAATAGAAATCTGTCAGCCACATAAACAGTTTTCATTTTGTTTCAGGCCCAGTTCGGGACTTTGTCAGATTATTTTGAGGCTTTGCACAAAGCAGGTAATTTGGAGGAAACGAACAGCAATTCATTTTTTCCTGTCCTGAGTGGAGATTTTTTCACGTATTCAGACAGAGATAATCATTATTGGAGTGGATATTTTACATCACGACCTTTCTACAAAAGACTAGATAGAGTTCTGGAATCTTATTTAAGGTAGGTATAGTCATTTGATACATGTGTAAAGTGTGTATACTACACAGATATCAAATGTCATTTTAAAATATTTTCATTATGCTATAGTTAAGGTTCACACTTCACTAGGAAGAACATAAGTAATATGAAAATTTACTGTGTAGAACAAGAAATATGACTCTGGCATTTTAATGGACTCACAAATATATGGGATATTTGTCAGTCTAAACAGGTTTTTATGTAAAAAGTTCCACCTGCATCTTAATTGATTCAAGATAGCATGGAAGTTTCCAGTTACTTTGCATAGCATGAAACTAGCAAATATATTCATATATATTCCTGATCCTTTTCTCTGTAGATGGGACTTGAATAATTGTATTGACTTCTGTCAGAAGAGCTAGCATTTTCTGGAATGCTTGGCTGTTTGCAGTGCTTTTTTTTGTGACGGTACTGCCTAGTACGCAGTATCAGCACCTCCAGTCAGAGCTTACCTGGAAAGAACGGAGTGTACCAGCACTTCTGTATGTAAATGTCCGACAGTCGGCTGGGCTGCATGTCTTAAAGGGGCCGCGTCTCTTTAAAGGGCAATGCTGGCCCCAACCCGGCTTTTTTTGTTTTTGCTCAACAAGTGGAGTACTGTCCCTTTTTTTACAAAAAAAGCACTGGCTGTTCAGAGAGTGAGGTAAAAGTCATGAATTTTGCCATGATATTGAGATAATTCTGAAGTAGTCAAGGGTATTTGCCCGCTTAAATTAGAATGCATGAGTTCTATGCAGAATTCTTTGGAATCTCTTTAAAATGAAGTTGGGAGTACTTGAGGACCAGTGTCATTAGTCAGGTACTTCTCCTTGACTCCCCATTAGCTGCAAGAGGCACTGAAAGCAGAACTAGTTGCAGTTGGGGTTGTGTGATGGGATATTTACCCCACACTTGCCTTGAAAAAGTTAATGCAGATTGAGAAGTGAGCTAACTAGCATGACAGATGAGAGCTGAGGGTAATCAACTTGCTAAGTAATCCCCCGAGTCAGGGAACCAGCTGAAGAGCTAAGAGCTGGACAGGATTTATAAAGCCAAGAAATTGCAAGCACAGCCATACTGCTGGGAGAGTCTGCAGTTGTTCTCTGGGAGAAGGGAGGAGTGTTGGGAGGCTGCAGAAATAGGTAGTCTACACTTACTTCCTCTGAGACGCTGGCTAACCCAGGATTATGTGGGAGAGTGCCAGCTAGTAAGAAAATAGCTCAGGGAAAGGAAGTAAGATCTAGAAGGGAAAAGACCTTGGCTGCTGACTAAATGGGTTTTCATTGCTCTGCCAGCCACTGAGGGAGTGAAACCATGGGATAAAAACAGCCTGACTGCTAGTATGAAAAAAGACTTGAAAAACTTTGACACCCTGGAAAGGGAGGACCATAGTGACCTGGCTTAAAAGAGCTAATCCCCAGAGGGACAAGGGTGGTGCCACCATTGCAGGCTCTGAAAGGTTTGTTTTTTGGATTGGCATGTACCTTCTGAATCCTCTTGGCATCCACCTGAATCCTGCTTTTAAAAGGACTGTGGCTCAGAAGATATTTTGGCTTTTCAAAGGGTCATTTTGGGGATTACATTTCGTGGGGGATAGGATCTTGCTCACTTCTAAATAGAGAAGAACTTGCAGAATAGGGGTGACTTCGGCTATTTTGAAGGATTTTGCAAATTGTAGTGGTTCCTGCCACATTCAGAAAGAACATCTTAATGATGACGTAAGTAGCATTGCAAAAGAAAATGTGAACCAGAAGAGGTTCTGTTTGTTCAGAGGTAATTTGAGTTCCTTACTTTGTAATATTAATGTTCTTTTAGCATAGTTTTTTATGCAATTTAAAAATATAATTTTGGTCATATGCAACTATATAGACTATGCAGAATATATTGAAGCCAATCCTTATTTGTGAAAATATTCCATCAATGTGTGGAATGAATTTTATATGTACTGAGGCACATGGAGGTATGCACCACCAGTAGAAACACATGCTGTTGGCTGTGGGCACTGTGTGTACAGTACTAATCAGTTGGGCTGCACCGGAATCTCTTGTGGGTAGCTGCCTAAGTGCATAGCTCACAAGGAAAACTGACTGCAATGCCTTTGTAGTGGGTATAATAACCACTTTATCTGATGCATGGAGTCCATGGTTTTTACCCACAAAAGCCTATGCTCAGATCAATCTGTTAGTTTTCACAGGACTCTTCATTGTTTCTACTAAACATGCTAGCAAAGGAATAAAGCTTCTATATTACATTGTTCCTTTCTTGTGATTTGATTTAATTTGCAATGAAAGAATAATATTTAATGCCAATTTTGAAGCTAAAAATTGTAGGAAAGAAGACAGGTAAAGAACAGAATGCTCATGTTCGCTTCCTTGTTTGTCAGTACTACAGCTTTACTTCACAATATTTGTTCTAAATGTTTTTCTAAATTCTTTGTCTCCCAGAGGGCTCTAGGCATACCTCATTTCTCCTTTCGCTTGCTTTGATGCTTACAGAGTATTTAAATGTATTTTTATGTTATCACTTTTTGCTACAAGTTGTTAATGAAGTACATTTTTATGTAAAATCCTTGAATGTTGTGTCGTCTTCACATTTTTCTTTGTAAAACCCTCTTTTACTTGATATCACTAAAATAGTCCATATATATATAAAATATATATATATAATTTCAATTAAAATTCATTTCTCAGAGTTGCTATGTTTATCTATTGAAAATCATTTAAAATAAGTAAACCTGTGGTTCATTCAAATTCTCAATGAAACCATAACACCTAACTAATAATGTTCCCAGAAACACTAATTCTTCATTCTTAACCTCCGTCAGTGACTGCAAGAACAAAGGCTATGTCTAGACTACATCCCTCTTTCAAAAGAGGGATGTAAATTAGACATATCAAAATTACAAATGAAGACGGGATTTGAATTTCCCATGCTTCATTTGCATAATTGTCATGGTGTTTTTTCAAAAAACACTATTTCGAAAGTGAAACCGCGGTCTAGATGCGGTTCTTTCAAAAAGGAAAGTTTTTTTCAAAAGATCTTGTAAACCTCATTTTTTGAGGAGTACAGGATCTTTTGAAAGGCTTTTCTTTTCAAAAGAACCGCGCCTAGACTGTGGTTTCACTTTTGAAATAGCATTTTTTGGAAAAACGCTGTGACGTGATTATGCAAATGTAGCACGGGAAATTCAAGTCCCATCTTAATTTGCAATTCTGATATGTCTAATTTACATCCCTCTTTCAAAAGAGGGATGTAGTCTAGACTAACCCAAAGTGTATAAATGCATTTTAAGGCAGTGTTAATATCTTGTCAAACTGTCAGATCTTGATAATCCTCAATGATAGCACATTAGTACTGAACTCTGAAATACACAATAAGTTTTAGCAAATATGTTCCTTTTTTTTTTGTACTCTGTGCCTCTGTTTTTCCCTGCACATTGAAATAAGAGGAAATATTTTTGGAATATTTTAACTTAGAAAACTGCTTTTCTAATAAAAATGAGTTGCAGATCAGTTGTCATTTGTTATATTGTGATTTGGACAGTGTGAATTGTGTGTGTGGTTTTTTTTTTTAGAGTCAATCTGTCACTTATGGAGTCTAGCTTCAGCAAAGTATATCAATATTTTTGCTGGTTCCTTCCTTCTGCAGCTACATCACATGCAATAGAGTGGCATCACATGCAATAGGATGGTCTATGGCTGAACATTCCAATGATGAAATAAATAGGCTATATAAGTCACCAGTGAATGGTATTAGAGCCAAACCATGTGGCAACTATATTTTGAAACCATATCTGCCATCATAGTACTGATTCTCTCTTGAGGAGAGAACACTGATATATGTAACTTGACAAAATCTTGCTATCAGCCCTCATATATATTAACTGATTTTTTAAAAAGACTAGTACATATGCTGTGTACACCTCATCAATGGCATGTCAAACTAAGTTGGGAAAGTGTTTAAATATAACTGTTTAAACAGAACTTATTGTAGACTTTGGTAGAGTCAGCTGAACATTGGTACATCAATAGAAGTAAGTCTTCAGTCATTTGTTGAAGACTGGGTGTTGGAATTACATAAACACCTTCAAAACCACTGTTGCCTTGATTACTGTATAGGAAAACTAAGCTTGTTTTCATGTTATTAGGGATTGTGAGCTGTTTGTTGATGTTCATCTGTATTCTCCTGTATCCTTTTTCTGTGCTTATTTGGGGAATCTTTTCCACCCCATTTGTAAGTTGAAAAGACATTGACAAAAATATTGGTTATATACATAGAATGCAAACTAATGAATTATGATAAGGCTATAAGTTTTTGTTATGACAATTCTTAAGAAAATTACTGAAAGAGTATGTAAGTTAAAAGAATATTTAGAATGGTATTTGGGGCAGGGGGATCTGTCCATTTTTGAAGTGTTCAGCACAGTAAGCTCCTGGTTAGTGTCTGGAGCTCTCAGATGCTATTGCAATATTAATAAGTTAAATTGCTGTTTTATTTTCAATAGAGGTTGGACCTCCCTGGTCTGGCACCCTTGGGACCCGAGTGGTCCCAAACCACGGAGGTTGCTAGACTAGGGAGGCCAAGGCTCTTTACCTGGCTGTAGACTCCATTCCCAGCTGGGGCTGTGCTCCCTGCCACCTACCCGGCTGCCTCTTGCCCCCTACCATGCCAGCTGTGGCCAGAGATGTATCCCCCACTGCACCAGCCCCGGACAGGTGCCAGCCTTGCTGTCTCCAGCCCTGGCCCTGAAGGTGCCAGCCTGAGCTTCCCACCCAACTACTGGTCCCACTGACTCTAGCCCCAACTGGGACTCTGCATTCCCTGCCACCAGCCATGAATGGAGCTGCGATCCCAAATTGTGCCAGCCCCAAATGAGGCTATACTCCCGACCACACCAGCTCCAACTGGGACTGTGCTCCTGGCCGCCGGCCTCGCTGCTTCCAGCCCCAGTTTGGGCTGCACTCCTGGCCACCAGTTCTAGCCAGGGCTGTGTTCCCCTATGTGCTGGTCCCACTGGGGCTGCACTCCGTACTGCCAGCCCTGCCAGAGGCTGTGCTTCTGAACCTGGCCAGCCAGAGCTCTCAGGTCCAGCAATATCCGTGGTCCTGCCAGACCATAGATGTTGCCAGACCAGAGAGTTCTGGATTTTAGAGCTTCAACCTGTATATACAGAAAACAGTGACTATGCAGTGGTATTATTGATCAGTATTCAGCACAGGAGCTGAAGTATTAGAACCTAGCTCTAGTACAGTGTGTATATATAGTTTTCGACAAACAGGACATTCCTCTCAAGAAGATATTGCATGCTTCATTTTCAATTAAACAGACATAGTTTTGCTAGTAAGTCAGTAAATAGATTTATATCATGTAACCCAAGTAATTTAAAAATATTCTATGTTTACAGGATTAGGGCTAGCTTAAAGAAACTTGATAGGAGCCATACCAAATATTTAACTTTTAACTTTTTAAATTTATGTTATCCCACTAACCCAAACAACATTTTCTTTTTTAAAAATGTACTCTAACTTGAATTAATTTTTATTATTGCATATTGAGGAATGGCTTTCTGGTTCTTATCAAGATCATATTTCTGTCCTTGTACAAGAGGCAGGAAAGGAAGCAATTTCTAGTACTCATATTCGAGTGACAGGAATAGAGAGGACTGCAATCTTTACTCCTAAGTGAAAGGAAGACCAGAGCATGTCTTAGTTTTATTCTGCTTAACCATTTGTTACACATTGTCTTGTAACTTCTGGTCATTTAGTTCTCCCTGTAGTCAGTGACACCTTCAGGTTTTCCCTGATATTCACTTAAATTAATTCATTAATTCCCTGTTAAAATAAGTCTTAAATTAAGACTAATTTCTATTTTTACAAATGATCACCATCTTTCTATTTCAAAACGGAAGTAGTTATTTTTCAGATGGGGAAAAAATATTTTTTCAACCAATTGAACACATTAGTCATCTTTAATTGAGAGGATCAGTAAAAATCCAAGTAGATGCTTCCAATGATGTTAGAAAATTTGGGGAGTCCACTTGGAGACAGCTTTCTAGGAACAGTGTGTTGCTTACATTTTCATGCTTTCCTCTTCTGTGCTAGCTATACTTTGTGTATTTTGAAAACTTCACTAAATACTTTGTCTAAAGAATACAGATTTATTTTAGCTGGTGTCTATACTTGAAGCCCCTGGAGTTTCATTCTACTTAACCCTTTGTTACACATTATCTACGTAATTACTTTGTTCTTTGAGTGTTTTTAGGACACACAACTTGATTACATAAAAAATGTTTTTAACTGGACAATCTTAATCACTTACGGAAAAGATGAACCTCTGTGTTAACTAGGATAACTAAGAAGCAAGAATGCACTTCCGTATTTTTATAAGAATTGCTTTTCTATAATTTTATAAGTGAGTACTTGATTTCTTTCTTAAGATACTTAAGTCACAGAATCTACTAATAAATTGTGTAGAAATGGTGAAATAACTCTCAATTTCTTACTTTTTAGCATGATAAAATGACACACCTTTGCAACTATCATTATTTGTCTGCTATAGATTACAGTAGTTAGTGTACAAATATATAAAACAGGCAACACTAATTTGAAACTCAGTAATTGAAACAGTTTCAAATTTTGTTGGGACTTAAATATCCTAATTAGTGCTGTCTTATATAACTACTCATCTCTGAAAAACAACTCTATGTAGTGGAGCTGTTAGAAGCAAAAAGCTGTATTATTCAACTGTTTTAGGACAAGAAGTGACATGTAGTGCACCATATAAATTTTATATGTAATTGATATGAAAAATGTCATTACCCAACACAATGTGATAAGGATAGTTGATTTAACATCTTTTTCTAATGAAAAATGCCATAAAATCATTAATCACAAATTTTCAAGACATCAGTTTCATGCCTCAGTCAAATAATGGCACTTCTGAAAGTATAGTGCTCTGGTAGGAATGCCAGGGCATTAACATTGACTGGAAGAGTACAACCTAGGGAATAATTGGTCATTAGAAAGAATTTAGATTAATAGTGTACCTGTTTAATTTTATATTGAGCTTGAAGTTTTAGCAGATAAAATGCTTCAAGATGAAATTTAAGTAGTGAAACCATTCATTTTAATGAGACATGAATCAAGCAAGAAAAATTAATGTTCTTTCCCTACACACCTGCCAATTTGTCATCTCAAAATAAACCCACTTTAGATCAACACATAAAACAATAATAACGAAAAATAATGTCTGGGTGATTATCTGTATGTATTCCACTTTTAGTATACATGTGCCGAATTAGAATCTTTTGACAACACTGCCCACTGAGCGATACCCTTGATATCTATGTGCTTCTATCTCTCTCCTCCGTAGAACTTACAAAGGCCATCCAACTTTCACTTCTTTTATTGCTGGTAGTTATGACACACAACAGAGAGAATAGCATTCCAATCTCTTACACTTGCAATCCTTTTACCAGCGTTTTAGTAGTTTACCTTAGTACAGCATTTCCCAAACTATGGGCCGTGGCGCGGTACCGGGCTGCTGGGAAAAAAATACCAGCTTCAGCGTGGCTTCCGGGGTGTTCCGGGCTCCTGCACTACCCGTGCAGCGTCGGGTTCCCCAAGCCCTGACCTGGGCTGGGAGGAGGATGCAGCTGGGTGTTCCGGGCTCCCAGATTGCCCGGGCAGCTCCAGGTCCCCCAAACCCTGGGCTGGGCTGAGGATGCAGCTGGGGTTGCTGGATGGCAGCGGTTTCTGTAGGTGAGTGACTTGCACCCTGCTGCCTGCTGACTCCTCCAGGGAGCAGGGGCTGAGAGCTTCCAGCCTGTGCCTGGGGGCGGGCTCTCTGCATAGACAGCACAGTGCTTGGGAGATACTGATACCTTCCTTCAGAGTGGGAAGGGACAGAAGCAGAAACAGCATAAAAGAAGCTTTAGAGAACACCACACAGATCTGGAAGGGGAGGAAAAGGTAAAAACTGCTAAGGTACTTTTTTGTTTAGGACTGCTCTGAGTCTGAATTTCTGCCTTCCTGGTCTGAGATTGGCCTTGTATACTTATCCAAGAGGAAAAGTTTTAATCTAGCATTCCTGGTTTGTAAGGTTAGTTTTGAAAAGCTAGCAATTTCATTTTTCTTGTACATTTTTCTCCTCAAGAAAAAAAAAAGAGTTCCCATAGAGAGGCTTCTTTTGATTGGACATTTTTGATCCACCATGATTTTTTCTACCAGATGAAAATAAAATTAGTGATATTCACTCCTCTAAAATTAAGAGGTAAATCTAAGTACCTTAGCATATTATAAAGCAGGGGTTCCCAAACTTTTTGACACTGGGACCAATTCACAAGCATATTTTTCTTGTTATTCAGTTAAAGTACAAAAAGATTTAAAATTTCTCTTGTTAACTCACTGTGCCTATTACGAAGTTTAATCGTTGCCTCAACTTTTTCATGAACTTTGAAAATATTAATTTTAGTGCCTTGTAAATTCAAACTTAAGTCATTTAAAAGACAAAATATGCCACATAAACCACCATTGTTAACCAATCAAGTTCATGAAAACGGTCTTTAAATGTAAATGTAACATCTTTTGCCAATGGAGGGTGTTGTTCCAAGAACAATAAAACTTCATCCTTCATTTCAAAGAGTCGTTTCAAAATGTTTCCTTTTGACAGCCATCGAACCTCACAGTGTAGTAAGAGATGCTTGTGTACACTTCCTAATTTGTTGCACAAAGCAGTAATGATTCTGGAATTCAAATGACAAGATTTTATATAATTTATAAACTTCACACATTCTTGAAGAGTAGAACTCAAAAGTGATGGTATAGTTTTCACAGCTAGTGCCTCTCTGTGAATACTACAATGAACTCATACACAGTCTGGCGCTAAAGCTCGAATCCGTGGGACAAGGCCAGTGCAAGACCCTGCCATTGCTCGAGCCCCGTCACTGCTCAGTCCAACACATTTTTTCCAGTCAATATCGCTTTGAATAATAAAATAATCGATTAGCTTAAAAATTTCAGCAGCCCTTCTTGTTGGAAGTAGTGTACAAAATAAGAGATCTTCTTGAATGGAGCTTTCATAATCATATCTAACAACACATCAAGTTGGCAGTGTCAGCCATATCAGTGCTTTCATCTACTTGTAATGCTAAAAACTGACTATTCTGTATTGGACGTACGAGAGTTTCTTCAATATTTTCCGCCATATCTTCAATTCTACGTTTCACTGTATTGTTGGATAAAAACAGCGAACCCAACGGATTTCCTTTTTTTCCCTCCATAAATATGGGATGTAATAATATGCAATGCAGGAAGTATTAATTTTTCGCCTACAGTATGTGGATAACTTGTCTTGGCTATTAGTTTTGAAGCTTAATATGAAGCCAGCACAAAGTTTTCATTTGAAGAACACATAGAAAGTGCAGTTTTCATGCTTTTTTTTAACAAAAGATCATTCATTTCTTATTTATGAAAAAAATCTATGAGCTTACTTGCATATTCTGGATGTTTGCATTCCAAATGGTGTTTCAGTTTTGATGGTTTCATGCACTCATTGGATAGTTCTGCGTGACAGATTATACATAATGGCAAGTGATTATCACTACCAACACTTATAAAACCAAATTTCAAATACTCATTGGAGTAATTGAGGGTCCAAGGAATTTTTATCATCTTATTCTCACTTGTATTGGGCTGCACATCGTTCAAACATTTTTTAGTTGCATTTCCAGTCACATTCTTCAGCCATTTATCCATATTGAAGATGAAAATGAGAGGGTATTTAATTGAAAATAAACGAAGAAAACTTAAGCAGTTAACCTAGGATGACGCACACTTTGCCGCACTGTGCAGAAACAAGCTGAGGGTGCTGTGTCATGTGACAGGAAAACCAATGAGACAGGCTTGGCTGCATGAAAACGTGCACGCTTTGGGAAGATGAAGCCCTTTCCTCTGGGCCTGCGCTCTCCCCAGCCAGGCCAACTGTTGGGAGCTTGACATTTCGTAACCCTCCCAAGTCTCCTAATTTCTGTTATCAGAAAGATATCCCCAAAAATAAGATTGATTGTTGGGTCCAGGTGCTAGGTCTTGGGAAGAGAATGTGTGGTGGGCCCTGTGCTGTGTCAGAGTAGGTAGATGTGAGCTACTCCCACTTCTCCTTCCTATAGTTCCAAGGCGTTCCAGTACAGTGATGTGGTTCCTGATACTTTGACAGCAGGATTGTCTGGCTTAAAATATTTATTATTTTTTCAAGCTGCCAAAACTTTGTGGAGTAAACAAAGTGAGAGAACTGAAAAAGTAATTTTAAGTAACTTATCTTAATTCAGTCCAGGGTTCCCTCAGCCTGGATTTTTTCTGCAAACTGTCCTTGTGTACGCTGTGGCAAGTTTAAAGATTAGTGCTCTATTTACATTGTGCTTTCTTAATATTAGTTTCCCCACAGTAAAATGTCCCCCAAGTCTTTATTTACTACTAAGGCATGGGGAGAATGATGTCACTTCTCTAAAATCTTGAGCTTCTCTGGCTCTTAATTCTAGCCTACCCTGCACTATCTCGAGCTGTCTGCCTGTTGATGAGCTGACCCACCCCTAGATAATTTCTTAGTATTTAAATTATTCCCTTGTCCATTTACTGAATATGGGGATGTTTCTCAAAGAGTCATCATTACGCTGTTCGTACTCCGTCATACTCTGCCAAAGCTGAACAGAAGAAGCAGAGAAGACATTTTTGTAGCCTAAGGCTGTTCTTCCTGTTTAGTATCAAAGGTCTGATGGTGGAGATATGAGATTCTCAAACAGAAGGTTGTAAGAATACTTTGATTCCAAGTCTTGCCAAGAATACTTTATGATGCCAACTGAAATCCTGTCAGCTCTTCCTTAAAATAAATATTCAGTTTTGAAGTTGAATATTCATCTGATTCAACAGTTTCTAGGGTGTCATTTTGAGTAGCAGCTCTGCATGTTGGGACGTGGCTTGCTTTTTTTCCCGTTCCCCAGACTAACAGGGAGCGAAGGGAAAGTACTTGGATTCTGTGTATGCCTCTCATTGCTGGCTGGTGATGGTTGGGAGAAGAGGAGTAATTCATGGAATCCAAGTACTTTCCCTTCGCTCACTGAGAGTCAGGGGCATGGGAAGATAAGCAAGCTGTGTCCCGGTACACATTGCTGATGCTGCCCCCACTGCTCTCCTGAAATGGTGCTTTTGAACAGTTTACGCTGATGAAATTGATGCATGAGGAAAAGATGTGGGGTAAAGCTTAAAAGATTTGGTCACCTTCCCCTTTAAGATAGAAGAGCCCATCTCCCCAGGGAAAAAAACCTTTGTACAGTTGATAGTGGTAGATTAGCTGTATCAAGAATTTGAAAGACAGAATACAGGTATAGCTTGTCTGCTGTACTTACAAGCTTTAAATTTAAATGGAAAAATTAGAGGAATAATTTTGTGTTACTAGAAGCTGGTAAACAAGACCAGAGTAGTTACAATGTTCTGGTTCATTGTAAGTAAACACCTTGCATAGGATAAAACTAAAACTAAAGTGTGCAATGTTGTTAAATGAGTTCAATTTTAAAAGCACGGAAACAAAATGTTGTGGTATTTACTAGAATAGCAGCATGAATTTCAATGTGTTCAGAAGTCAAATAGGGTGCCTTGAGAATTTTCAATTCATTTTTTAATTTCAGTATATTTAAATCAAAATTAACTTCATTGTTCAGGCTGTATACTTATTTTTTAAATTTAACAACAAATAGTTTCAAAACATTGCTGCATTTACTATGAAAAAAATTTCTATTTCAAGGCATGTAGGGCTGAGTTGATCGTTACGGATGATTAGAGCAGGTGCACTTACACACTGGTGGTTAACTCAAACTTGTCAAAGGAGGTTTGCAAAGGTGAACTGTGGTATTCTTTCCATGCTACAATCTCAAGACAGTGCTGTTTGGCATGACACTGGTTGTATCAATGAGGGATGGAAAGTTGTGAGCATAAATAACAAAGTGACTCATTTCAAAGTTGTTGCCCAAATCATTCCACTTCTTCTTTTATGATTTATGGCTTTTGAGATTTTTCAGGTCCTATTCTTAGCTAATTTTATAAAAGTGTTTGGCGATATGTGATTATGGATTTATGATGATTTATAGTTCTCAGTGAAATACAGAAAGTAAGAACCGTTTTATTTTGTGTTTGTTTGCTTAGGCTTTTTATTACATTAATTATTTTTAAGATCTCATGTTGGGTTTTTTCTTATTACTGAAGTTTTCATTGCTGATAGGGGATATGCTATATTGGTTCTTGCATCTATAATGGGACATTATACTAGCTTTCCTTAGACTGAGATTGTTAGAAGAGAATGGCTTTCCTGAAGTTTAATTCCTCAGAAATAACCTTGTGTTTTATGCACTTAGTCCTTTTATCCTTGGGGATTTGATCCACTTGAAAATGTAGAATAGATTCAGATGTAAAAGGAAATCTTGTTTTAAGAGATGTTTTAAGAGATTGTGCTATTACAGATAAACCCTTCTATGATTCCCATCAGTCACTTTTTGTGTGTCTGTAAAGTAAAAGCCTTAAACTACTTTATTTAAAGGACTAATTAATTCACCTAATTTGATGATTCAGAAGCAGTGTGAACTAAGAATATGGATCTCATATTCTTAAATCCAGTCATTATGAACTCGGATGGCCAATGAGTTGGGAAAAGCATGGAGTTTAGGGAACAGCTATTGTGACTGAAGGGGCTAATGGTCAATGAGAGAAGAGTTCACAATTCATGATGTAGGAATCTTTTCTTCAGTGCCACACAGGGACCCATTAGTCTTACTAGACCATTTGACTCCTATGCCCAATATCCCTTCTCCCCCAATTGAAAATAAACAGATACAAGGTGGGTGTTACCTGTTGTTGGACCAATTTCTGTTACCTCACCCAGTTTGTTTCTCTAATCTCCTGAGACCAGCACTGCAAATGAACCAACCTAAAATGCAAACAACCGCAACACAAGAAACACCATGCAAAACCAGGCTGGATTGGACAAGAGTACCTTGGTCATCTCTTTAATAACCCACAGTATAGGAACTTAACACTCAAGAGTGTGTATGTGTACTAAGGTAAATTGAGAGGCGTTTTAGTGAAATTGTGTGGGCTGCTCATAACATATTAACACACAATCTAGAGAATGGTTAGGGTAGTGGCAGGCAATAACTGGGTTGCCAGAGTTAACTCCTGGTGGGCAGCCACCACCTTATTTACCTGAGCCTCCCCAGGTATGAGTGGTTGCAGCTCCCATTGGCCATGGATCATTGTTCCTGGGGAACAGGAATTGTGCGAAGTGGTGTCCTGCTCTGTGCCACTTCCCACGGTTCTCATTGGCCATGAACAGTGATCCACAGCCAATGGGACCTGCAAGTGTTTGTACCTGCCGAGGTACAGGTAAATAAGGTGGTGGTGGCCCACCAGGGACTAACCTCAGCAAACCGCCACTGTCTTACTGGCCGTCCCTGAGCTAAGGTGAACAAATAAATGTGAGGTTTTGGGCATAAGTTAGCCTAAGGGTAGAGAATTATGGGCTATTGAAGTTGCAACTGAGAGAAAAGTGCAAAATAAATGAGTGTTGTGAGAAAGTAAGACCTAACAAGGACCTGACCTAGTGTCCTTATGTTTTAGTTATAATTGATTGAGCAAGGTTTTCAGTTAGTGTTTTTGAGAATTGTGAATGCTTTATGAAAATTTACCTAAATTGATAGTGTGAGAAGGATATTCATGCAGATGGTAATTTAAATGAGTAATGTAAAGAGCTAATAAGAAGGTGGCAGAAATACAGTTCTGATTAAGGCTAATTTAATATTAATTAGTAGTATAACGGTGCATAGAAGAAGTAGTTTAGCTAAATACAGGAAGAGCTCCAGTTAATAAAAAATGGACCTGGATCAGGACTATCAGGCTGTACCTCACACTGTTGTTAGTGGACAGATCACCCACTGATACAGCATTTCATCTTTGAGAAGGAGTATATTAGTAGCATTTGTGTAAGGAGTAACTGAATGCCTGCTTGCTTAACTAAAACTGCCTGCCAGTCACAATGCATTTTGGAATTGGTTCTATTCAATATCATCATCAACGGTTTAGATAATGGCATAGAGAGTATTATTAAGTTTGCAGATGATATCAAGCTAGGAGAGGTTGCAAGTGCTTTGGAGGATAGGGTCATAATTCAAAATGGTCTCGTCAAACCAGAGAGATGATCTGAGGTAAAAGGGTGAAGTTTAAAAGGACAAATGCAAAGTACTCAATCAGTTTCATACACAGAGAATGGGAACTGACTGTCTAGGAAGGAATACAGCAAGATCATCTAGTTTCACTGAGTTTCAGAGTCCATGTCAAAGCTGTTGGCTGTTCTGGATTCAAAGCAGGGTAGAATGGGATAATGGTTTACACTCATAAGAGAGCATACAAAGTATTGAACTTCAGGTCATTCTCAATGTGCTCTATGGTTAGTTCCCAGAAAGTTCCTCAGACGCCTTTGTGTTGTCCAGAGTGTAGAAGAGTTTTATATGCAGGGCCCAGGACATCACCTAGCTATATTAGGGTGAGCTCCTGTACTTTGCCTAGGGTACAGGGTCTTAGAATCATAGAAGATTAGGTTAGAAAGAGACCTCAAGAGGTCATCTAGTCTATCCCTCTAGTTTCAAAGCAGGGCCAATCTCAACTATATCATTCCAGGCAGGGCTACATCAAGCTGGACCTTAAAAACTGCTAAGGATGGAAATTCCACCACCTCCCTAGGCATCTTATTCCAGTGCTTCCTCCTCCTCCTGTGAAATAGTTTTTTCCTAATATCCATCTTAGATCTTCCACACTGTGACTTGAAACCATTGCTCTTCATTCTGTCATCTGCCTCCAGTGTCAACAGCCTAGCTCCATCCTCTTTGGAAACTCTCTGTAGTAGGGCATGGAATTCTTCCATCCTAAGTGCAGGACTCTACCCTTGTCCTTGTTGAACCTTATCAGATTTTCTTTTGGCCCAGTCCTCCAATTGGTCTTGGTTACTCTAGACCCCATCCCTACCCTCCTGCATATTTACCTCTGTCTCCAGTTTACTGTCATCCACAAACTGGCTGTGCATGCAACCCATCCCATCATCTAAATTGCTGCTTGTGGGCTGGGTCTGGTCCCTAGGGTATGTCCCTGGTGGGCCCTCACCTCTAAATTCACCTGCACCTCCACAGGTAGTGGGCGATCACAGATCTCATTGGCCATGGATTGCCATCTGTGGCCAGTGGGAATGGCTGGAAGTGGTGTCCCAGTCCATGCCACTAGGGATCAGCAGCCAATGAGCTGTTTGCGCCAAAACCTGCAGAAGTGCAGGTAAATAGAGTGGTGGCATCCTACCAGGGACTAACCCTGGCAGGCCACCGTTTTTTTTTAATTGCCCACCATGATTAACATCTTCATTAATGATCTAGAAGAAAACTGACCCCAGGTCTTGAAGTAATTTTATTTTGTCTTCGTGCTGTTGGTCAGTTGGTGGATCCCATCTTCAAATAGCCTGGATTTGTCATAATTATCTTGTACTTTGACTGTTATGGACCTGGTATTTAGGAAAAAGTAATTTTTGGTTTTCAATGACCAAACCAAGATCCAAACAATGGTTTTAAAAACATTAAATGAGACTTGAATATTTAACACAGTATATATCAGTGGTCCCCAACCTTTTGGGGCTGCGCATGCGCCCGGGGGCGGGGCTACTCATACGCTGCATGCCCGGAGCTGGCACCACCCATGCGCTGCACGCCCGGGGCTGGTGCCGCAACTGTGCTGCACGCCCAGCGGTGGGGCTGCCCATACGCCTCGCGCCCAGGGCCAGAACAGCCCATGTCCTATGCACCCGGGGGCGGGGCCACCACTGCCGATGTGCTGCGTGTCCTGAGCCGGAGCCTGTGCCATGCGCCCAGGAGCTGGCAGCGCCCATGCACCGCGCACCTGATGTCGGGGCTGCCCATGTGCTGCGTGCCCGGGCCGGCACGTCCAGGGCCGGCACAGACCTCGCGCCGTGCGCCAAGGGGTGGGGCTACCTAACCGCTGTGCACCCAGGGCTGGCACTGACCATGTGCTGCGCACCTGGGGCCAGCACCACCCATGCGCTGCACGTCCGGGGGCGGAGTCGGCCCCAATCACTCGGCGGGCGCGCAGAAATGGCCTGGCGGGTGCTACGGCGCCTGCGGGCACTGCGTTGGGGACCACTGGTGTGTATATAGTATATATCTTTTGAGAGAGATAATTCATTTGGTTAAATAAGATGTGTTGTTGAAAGTTACATTTTTCTTCTAAAACAAAAGGTGCTATGAATGCATCCTTCTAAGGTTTGATTGCTAATTATTACAAATGTGTTCAAATGAACATTTTTTGTGCTGTGTGTAAATAGTGAATTATTTGTTAATTGATTAAAATTTATTTTTAAATTTAAAGAACCTGTAGGACCATTTTTGAAGGATGCTGTGAAATCGCTGTGGTTGATCTCTGTGTGAGTGTGAGTGTGAATGAACAAGCTGCTACATTAATTTTTTTTCTTGTAATTTTTCAGGGCCGCTGAGATCCTTTATTCTTTGGCTCTAGTGAGGTCTAAAAAATCTGTTAAGATGAATGCATTTCCTTCAGTGGACCATTATACATTGCTGACTGAAGCTAGAAGGAACCTAGGACTCTTTCAGCACCATGATGCCATCACCGGAACATCTAAAGATTGGGTAGTTGTGGACTATGGCACTAGGTAAAGTAACTTAATGAGTATGTGAACTTAAAAATTTTAACTTATTTTCTCCTGTGCTTTTGTTTCTTATGAATATATTATATTTATAGAGTCCCACAATATATACCACTAAGAAAATATTACTACTTTGTATTTTATCATCTTATATCTCAGCATATCCCTATGTAGCAGGCAAGTATTTTACCTATTTTGTAGAATAAGAAAATTGAGGCACATAAAGGCTACAGTGTGCACAGAGGTCACAAATAGGGCTGTCAAATGATTAAAAAATTAATAGCAATTAATCGCACTATAAAACAATTAGAATACTATCTATTTTAATATTTTGGGTGTTTTCTATGTCTTCTAATGTATTGATTTCAGTTACAACACAGAAAACAAAATTTACAGTGCTCACTTGATATTTATTTTTTATTACAAAACATTTACACTGTAAAAAAAAAAAAAAAAAAAAACCAACCCAAAAACTTCAGTTCACCTCACTGAAGTATTGTAGTACAAATTCTATCATAAAAGCTGAACTTAAATTCTTCTATATAATCAATATATTTGTGTCCTATTCAAAAGAGTTCTTTTTTAGCTTAGTCCCAGCTGAGCCAGAATGGGGGAGACTCTGCCATGGGCAGTGCAGAGTTTGGAGTGGGGTGGAGGGGAGCTCAGCCCCCAACTGCAGGTGGCATAGGGCTCAGAGGAGGTGTCAGCCTCTGGGCTGGTGCGGGGCGGGGGGTAGACCCTACCATGGGCAGTGCAGAGTTCGGGATTTGGGGGGGGTCAGTTCCAGCCCCAGGAGGCAAAGAGAGGGTGACTTCGGTGAGCCCTGCTGGTGCGAGGACAGCTTTAGCAAGTCCCCTCGCCCCCCCCCCCCACCTCCAAGTTGTTTTATTTTAAAAAATATGGTCACCTGGGAGTGGAGGGATGGGTGTCAGTGTATTTACTTTTCTTGTTTACTTCTCCCTTCGATCTGGAACCAAGTCTTGAGGTTTTTCCCCACTTTTTGGGCTGCTTCGTTTTCCCATGCGCCCTCTGGTGTCAGTTTGCCTTACTGCACCTTACCAGAGATCGTCTCTGGGGCAGGTCATGCTGGTTTGTTGACCTCTGTGGCTAATGCGTTAATTCTGCCCTGCGTTAATTGGAATGGGAAGAGAACTCATTTATTTATACAGTACTTTGATAGAATAATTTGCAATATTTTCTGAAGTATTTGCAAAGTAGAGATATTGCTTTTAACACTCGTCCACCCACACTTATAGCTATATTAATGTATGCTTTATTTAGAACATTTCTATGTCTAGAAGATTTGAAAAGTTGGTAGTGGTAAATATGTTGAATGGATGTCTTATTGGTGGAGAGAGAATACTGTGCTGGATAAGCCAATGTTAAGAATAATGCCCTCTTCTGTTTCTAACTTACAGAAGTTTTAAATAACTTATATTTAAAACAATGCTCAAAACATTCCTATTTGTTGATCATGTATATACGTGCCATTTGGAATGTGAGGGAAAGCTAGATCAGTTCCCATGTAACGTTAATTCTCCCAAGTATTGAATGTAAAAGAGTTCAATATTGTATACATTATTAATTTCCTTTATCTGTGTTTGTAATATAAGGAAAATTGGGTGCCCTTCTAAAACAATACTTAAAGTGCTTGGTGTTATCAGTATAGTTTGATTCGCTATGTATACATGCCTATAAATTCTTCACTGATTATCAAAGGGACTTGGGGCATTCTGATTTGAATATCACTTGTTCCTTAGGCTATAAGAAGGTGCATGGCATGTATTGTATTTGTATTTAAGTCAGCAGGGGCCTCTGGGTGGTTAGCACTCTTGTAAATTAGGATAGTTCTGTCAATGCCTTAATGCAGATATAGAAATTTAACTTTGAGGTACATATGTTTAAAACCCTGGCTTCATCTTGCCACATATATACGTCTACTAAGAGAAGGTAAAGCAAAAAAGCCTTTATTGATCATCTTGGCTCATCAGTTATGTGGTTACTCTGAGACTAAAAAAATGGTCATTGCTCTAATAATGGAAAAATAAGAAATCAAAATGAAAATCTCTCATCTTATGAGGTGAGGACAAGAAACATAGTATAGAAATCTCAAATAAAAAAGAGAGGCTAGAAAGAGATTCAGCCTGTTATTGATTGAGGATCATTCAGACTCCAATCCTTCTGATACAAAGAATAAACCCAAGAAAGGCTATTCCCTCCAAACCATAATTAAACACTTTTTAGTGAGATAACCAGAAGAAGATAAAACTAGTACTAGACAAACAAGACTGGGGGGGATAGTAAGACTATAAAAATATTTTGTGTTGTATTCCAGATAGAAAGTATGGCTTACCCTTCTCTGTGGAAGATGATAAAGAGCAAATGAGTGCCAAAAAGAAATTATAATATCGGACTAGGCAAATTCAATAATTTTATGAAGGCCAAAGAGCTAAGATTTTGTATGGTTCCCAGAGTGGAAGCATTGTGAGTCTCCATGATGAATGCAGCATTGTTGTTTTTGGGTGCATGCTTCCTGCTTAGTGAATAGATAGTGTAAGGAAACTGCCCTCTAACATGACGGTTACATGATGACTTATCTGCAACCTTAAAGAATGTTGTAGCTTCTACAGATGTTTCCTAAGCCATCCTCTCATAGAATGATAAATTTGGAAGTTCTTCAGGGCAAAGAAGATGATAATCATATGAGTTATACTAGAAAACTATTTTTGTGTGTCCTATTTGTATCTATGCTATTCTGCATTCCCCTTGCTTCACAGCAGGAGATAAGATATTGGTTAACAACTTCAGTATTGATGGAACTGCACCACAGAAACCATAAGGCACGTTGGATACTGGTACCATCATCAAGCCTAAAAACCCAAGGGTTACAAGCTGAGAGGTTTTGTTACTATCTGACAAAGGAGTCAATGAGATAATAGTGCCTCTTCTAAAATCGCACTAATGAAGAGAAGACCACAGTACTAAGCACTTCCACAGGGTGCACTTTTCTGGGTGATCTTTACACCAAAAGAAGTTACAGCCTCAGACTTCAATGCTGACATGCCAGAAGAGACAGACCCTACTGGTACTGATCACCACCACTGTGCTGCGGGATTTTTTTCCCTCCAGGAACTTGTTGGTTTCTTAAACACCTGAATCCCTGCTACTAAGAATCAGCAGTAATGAGTACTTGGTTTCTAGAATCCCCCATGGTACCAAAACACTCACCTCTGGTCTCTTTGTTTAGCGACAAAGTAAATTGCAGAGTGAATGACAACCTCTCCTTAGCCTTGGTGCACACCTCACTAGAGCAACAACCAAGGACTAATCAATTACAGGTGTGTACAGAACCTCAACCCCCCTTTTGTAATGGGATATCCTTAGGTGTCATTACTGATGCCCTTTTAATCCAGCCTTGTAGCCTTATTGAGATCAATGGATGCCCTGCAGACACCAGCCCTCTAGGACCTCAAGCATCTCCCATCGGCAGAGTGGAAGACCGACTCCCTCAGCTGTCCTTTCTTGATTCCCAATCCCCAAGAGGAGACCTTTGAGGAGCAAGAGGCTAGTACGGAACAGGACATTACTCTGCCAACAAATATTTCCTCAGCTTTTCTGGATGACGTTGCAATGCCGCTTCTGCCATTAATGGCTGACAATTTAAAACAATTCCAGGACTTCACCCAAGAGGTTGTTGATTTTCAAATTCCCCTAGAAGAGGTATAGAAGTCACATTATAAACTGTTGAATGTCCTACATATTTCACAAATTTCACAGATAGTGCTTCCGATAAACAAGGGACTACTTGTCGATGGCTATGGATTTTCTTCTCACTCATCTCAAAATTCCCTTGTTGTAGATTCTGTAAATAGGAAATACAGCGTCAACTTCCTACAACAGGGATTTGAAAAGACTAGAGTTTTTTTAGCAGACCATTGTATCTACCATAACCCTACAGTTTAGGATTGCAAATTATCAGGTGCCGATGAGGAAATATAATCATATCAACTATCGGAAATGTAGTGCTTTTGTTGATCATCTCCTAGATGACCAAAAAAGAACAGTGCCAAGTAATCATTGCCATGGGTTAGCAACTAAGAAGAATGGCACTGCAGATAGCGGCCAGCTTTGTATCAGTGGCATTGGTGATGGGGAGAGCTTCCTAGCTTCACCTTTCTGATCTAGAAAGGGAAATCCAAACAACGGTAGAGGACTTTCCATTTGAGGGATCTAAACTGTTTGCAGAAAAGATAGATTCCTTACTCTGTACGCTAAAGGACTGAAATAATGTTTCCTTCTTTCTAGAGAGAGCTTTCAGGGTGGCACAGAAAACACAATACAGTAAGCTGCAAACTATGGGATCAGCAAGATCAAACTGCATTAAATATTGCTATCATGCCTACGATATTCAATACCTATCTGGAAACCAAATTCATTTCACAAGATCTGTTTCCACTTCTGTAGCCTTCATCAGGAGTGTTCACATAACAGAAATATGCAGGGCAGAAATTTGGGCATCTTCCCAGATGTTTTTCAGGATATTGTGAAATTATCCATGACTCATCATCTGATACCATGTTTGGGTCTAGAGTGTTAGCATCAATAGGAGATAGTGGAACTCGCATAGAAAAAGTGAAGCCAGAAAACCAGTAATAAACTTATCTGGGTGGCATCGTTCACAATATTGGAGACTGTGTTTGGCATGAAGCCCTGAATAGGTAACGTAAGTGCTGTATTTAAAAAATCTTGTGATATGGAAGGTCCAGTGTGATTAGCAAAAACATCACACTGACTTGTGCTTTTAAAGACCTTAAGAAACCTCTTCTATGGAACAGAGTCCTAGAAAAAAACTATATCTAGTGCACACTGAAATAGCTCTTAGTACTGATGTCTAATAGACTATCCAAAGTAAAATTAACTGGTTATTTAGTGTAATTAAAGAGGTCTTTGGTCACACCTACTTACATAGCAAGTAGTACATGAGAATTTGGACAAATTTGGGACATCTTTTAAGAATGCTCAGTAATTTGCTACATAAACTAACATTTCTTTGCCGATTCCTGAGCAAGGCATGGAAAAGTTGACCTAGAGGCACACTCTGTAGCATATTAATGGCTGAAACTGCATTACTGTTGCTAAATATGAGAGAGCTAGAAACAGGAGCCCAGAATAGGGATTATATGCCTTCCTCATATATTGTACTTCTGATGATGTGGCAAAGATGGTCATGATTTTTGGGTGGCCATATTGAGACTGGGTAAATGGGGATCTAATTTTCAGGAGACTGGTGTTAAATACTTCCTCAAATTAGGGTCTTATAAGATATCTCAGGTAACAACTGAAAATTCTGTTGACAGGCTTTTCCATTCATTAATGAATTTGAAGAGGGTGATCATTGACTCCGCTCATGTTCTTATCCTAAAAGACACAGATACCTATATCTTTAACCCGTCGTCTCCATTCCTTAAGATGGTGAGTTGTCCTACTTCCTTCTTTGTATTTTTGTGAAGTTATATGAATAATATTTTAATACTGAATATGAGTGTTGTGGAATTCAACTTAAGTTCACTTCTACTTTGAAAATTAATTATGTAAAGATGGTCCTGTCTTGCTCAGTAGATCTAGTCTCTGGATATTCTTGGAATTAAAGTTGTTGATGATAGCAAACATATATTTTACTACTTTTTGTCATTTGTCCTAAAGAATCTACTTATCTGAAACTGAGTGAAGTTTCCATGTTGTGCATCATCAAAATAATTTATCTATTTTCCCATTATCTACATCTACTACTATTTGTGCTACCTATCATCAATTTTTACAAGTGTATCTATGGGGCTAACTTGATATGCACATCAAAATTACTTACAGTAATGTAGGAGGAAGAAAGAGCTCATCTTGAATCTAAGTCCACATTGATTGTGCAATATTGGCATATAGACCAGGCATATTCTTATTTGTAAATTTGAGAGAATTTGATAGGGGAATCTATTGAGGAACAAAGATCACAAAATTCACACAGGCCATTTTTGAAGAGTTATTTCCAGAAAAGAGAAACATTAAAGACATATTTTTAATTTAAATAAAATAAATACTGTAATATTTTAGTCAGTCATCTTTTAACAAACTAATTGTATTATTCTTTACCAAAATTCTTTGTTGTATTTTTAAATTGCCTGGTTAGACACTCTAAAGTTAAAGGTTGCACACATCTTAACTCTGCTTTTGCTTTTTACACACCCTCTAAGTTACATGGTCATATGACACTTAAGTAATGTAATATAATATGTGAAAGTGATTTTATAATCAACAATGTACATAAATAATATCTTGAAATATTTTTTTCGTTGATATTTATGCTATTTCATTTTTGCATATCTTTAATTACTTTGACTTTTTAAGGTACATTAATTGGTCAGCATCTGTGCAGTCACAGATCTAGTCAAGAGCACCTTCTGGGGCTCTCATTGCTCTGCTGTCAGAGGAATCCTGCCTCTGGGTACTTGAGGGTATATCCACAGTGCAATAAAACATGGCAGGCTCGTGTCAAGTGTCTCAACCTGGGAAGTCCTGGGCTGCAGAGCTATGAAAATTGTAGTGTAGACCTATGGGCTCGGTGGATCTAAGTGACCTCTCCAGTGATAAATCAGCTTTCCTAATTGAGAGCCAGTCTTCTGTCAAGTAAACCAATGGCTTCTGTAACTAAATTGCAGGACTATAGTGCCTGTGAGGGTAAATGTCCAGTAATAAAAACTGAAATAATTTGTAAACTACACCATATATGATGGTGATTAGAAGATCTAGAACACAGCTGTAGAAATGTGTATAGGCATCAGTAAGTTTGAAGGTTGGGATTAACAGTAAATGACTTAATGGAGATAATGATTTTAATTGGATAAATAAATATACATTTTTCTTTTCTATCAAAATCTATTTAGACAGGTATGTTCATAATCTCCTTGCCTTAGGTGCAGGGTTGTAGATGATTATCTGGTGAAGTGGGGACTAGTATCTTCCTGCATATTGTGGTACGTTAGATTTCAATGGAAGTAATTATTGGTGTGGTGTCGATAGTGCATTTGTGTGTGCGTATGTGTGTGTTCTTCCAAAATCAAAACGTTATGCTTTCTAGTTTGATTTATATACATTAAAAGGCAAATTCAAAGTTTTTTTTTCCTCCCCGAAGGATGATGTTCAGTCTTCACAAGATTCTCTGCCACGCAAGACAGTCATAAAGCTGAGTACACAGCCAAGGTAAATAATACATGAATATGCAGTATTTGAAAGCTTCCATGTAGCAATGTGGCTTCTGCTAATCACTTAAGAAATTAAGTGTTTTTAATTTTTGTCCAGTTTATGTTGTCCTGAACTAATTAGTTTTGGTAAAATTTAATTTCATAGTGAATTTTCCAAAATTAAAATTTTTCCCTATAGTGGAAGTTTCCTGCTTTATTCATGTTAAATGTTAGCATAAATGGAATCCTAAGATTGCAATTTATAAGATATGCTGGCTTTCCTTTCAGAGCTTAAAGTTTATTTAAATGATAGCTGTAGCTAAGTCTCGTTAAATAACACTTTGGTTAATGAAAACCAAAATCTTTGAAAGGTTGACTGAAGTCCAGTGGCTGTCGAGTTGCGGAAGAGCCTGGTCCTCCACTACTTGAGCCATCCATTCTTAGTTTTGAGCTAACAGATGTAGCCTTTCTCCACAAATAGCACATGACAGTTCACAATGATTTGTTATGGAAATTTTATCTAGTATCGAAATATGACAGTATTATTAAAAGCCAACCCTTCCCTTGTGTTCTTGTCTGTTGCTGAAGCAATCTGGCTTTATGATGCTTTTCCTCTGCACCTTGCTTCCAAGACTAATGCATATCTGGGCTACTCTGGATACCTGTTTTTATCCTTCCAAATGATTGAACAAGATACTATGAAGGTGGACTCCTGAAGTAGACAGTTGTGATATCACATTCTAAGGTAGTAATAACTCCCGGGAAGACACATAGAGATTCCATAGTCTTGTACACGAGTTTTCAACCTCTAGTCTGCAAACCATGCATTCTACAGATTAAGTCTAACGTGTCTGTAAAAGGTGACTATGGAAAATAGTTTCAGATCCTAAAAAAGACATACTGATTTTCTCATCAATTAGAAATATATACAGTAAAACTCCATAGGTCCGACATCCAATGTTCCGGAACTTCATATGGTCCGGCACCATTGGGAACCCGGAAGTGCTCTGGGCAGGCAGACAATTGGAGCTACTCTGCGCCCGGCTTCCCCGATTCAGCCGCTGCTGAAACTGACCAGCAGCTGAATCGGGGAAGCTGGGGGCAGAGCAGCTGGGGTTCTGCTGGGTTGGTCCCGTAGCACTGCCCCTCGGCGCTACGGGACCAACCTGGCAGCACCCCAGCTGCTCTGTCCCAGGCGTCCCCAAGAGCAGCTGGGGTGCTGCTGGATTGGTTTTGCAGCACCGACGAGTGGCGCTACCGGACCAACCCGGCAGCACCCTAGCTGCTCTGCCGCAGGCGTCCCCGATTCAGCTGCTGCTGAAATTGACCAGCAGTGGCTGAATCGGGGATGCCTGGGGCAGAGCCGGACTATCGGAAGGGGGAGCTATGAGTGGTCTGGGGTGGCATCCCCCCCCACCCCATCCCAGACCCCTCATAGCCCCCCCTTCCGATAATCTGGCATATTTGATAATCCGGCACCCCCTGGGTCCTAAAGGTGCTGGATTATCAGGCGTTTACTGTAAATAGTCCCACCTGCAGGTCAAAACGTCTAAGGGTTGTCATTATCATAGAAGCCAGCAGTTTAGTGCCCTTTCTTATGCTGTGTCAAATCTGTACTGAGGCCTATTCAGTATTTACAGCTGAATTCTGTTGAGCCAGTTTTCAAAGTTCAATGATAGGGGTTTGCAGACCATATATTGAATTTCTTAAGGGACTCTGCACCTCTAGGCAAAATTGTCCCTTTTTAAAATGGAGTAAACTGAAATGCAATATGGAACATTTAGTGAAGGCATTGTCCACACAGACAGTTGTCAGCCGACGGTCAGGGCAATGAGTCCCTTAAGACCGGCTGAAGTTCTTTTAAATTGTGCTTGGTTCTGTTACAGCAACTGAAGGAGTCAGGTTAAAGCTTAAACAGTTACTAGTTTATTGTTACAGGGTAAACTTAGTTATTAAATGCTACTACTGTGTTACAGATAACACAGACACTACAAAGGACAGGACAGAAATTACACTAATAAGTCACTTACAGGTACCATGAAACCCTTTGGTTCTCTGAGCTCTTATTAAATGCATGCAAAATAGACACATAGCAGGTATATATTCTCACCCCTGCGTTCCAGACTTGGCATGGCCAGCGTCTTTCTCTCAATCCCTCGGGAAGAAGTAGGGCGAGGTTGGGCGTCCCACAGACCTCGGGAGACAATCAATACCTGCCATCAGGTATAGATGATTGGAGCTCAAATGGGGTGGGCTGCTGAACCTCTTTTTATACCCCTTGGGTCATGTAGGCTTCTTCCTGGTTTCAAGTGGCCAATTAGGAAAAATGGCTTTGAACACCAAGTTTCCCACGAAGGGTGCAAAGCATAATTTACACCTGGGAAAAATGCAGACAATGGGCACCTCTGGTATGTGATGGGCGAAGATTCCTCTCCTGGGACAGTGCAGGCGTGTCAATTACTGGTACTAGCCATCAGGGCGACGGGAGGCCCCGGGTCGTCAGCTAGCCCATTTACTGTCTGGTTTCTGTTTATGGTAGAGTCAGGGACAGGCAGCACACCTGTGTTCCCAGGGCATCAAAGGCTGACTGCCTTTCTCTTGCTCTCTGGGGGGGGGGGGGGGAACAAGATGGGGTTTGTGGAAAAACAAGATGGGGTTTGTGTCTGGCTACAACAGTGTTCAGTAATCTAATGCAGTATAGCTGAAAATTTTTCCTTATACGTCTTATATTTTCCCTCACTTAATTTCCTCTTACTACTCATCGTTATTTCTATATGTACCATTCTAAATAATGTCTTCCTCCTTGGTATTTGCACATTTCAGATATTTGAACTCTGCATAGTTGTGTATTAGGCAAGCTATACATGTTGACCTCTTTTTAGTAGTAGTATATAAATCAGTTTCACCAGCCTAATGAGCCTTTTTGTAGCTCTTCTTTGAACTCCCTCGAACTTGTTCAAAAATATTTCATGTAGCTGACCAAAATAGAAGTAATATCAGCTAGCTGTACCGTAAGTGTATGTTGTTAATGTTAAATTTTCATTGGCCATTCATAAGTGCTCTAGAGATATGACATCAAAATTACTCATGAGGCTTAGAGGCAAGAAAATGGAGGCGTGAAAGTGGAGAAAAAGTGTATAATATAAACAGGAGTTTTGCCATCTTGCTGTTTTACAGTCTGCATCTCTGATGGCTTTTCCATATCCGCTTCAAAGTCAGGTATAATATAATGTCCACTATCATGAGACTTGGGATCAGGATACTAAAATTCAATTGTATTCCATCTCTTGATGGTTGCAAGATGCTTAATAAGTTATCAATAATGTATTCATTATTAATTTGTGCTATTTATTCACAGTCGTTAGCTTGTAGATCTTTACTGTTTTTTCTATTCATATTTGTTACAATATTTTATCAAAGCTAGAAGTTAAATTTGTGGAATGTTAAATGATAGCATCATTCTTTTCATAACTGAAAACTGGTACTATATGAAGGGTTGTTTTTTTTGTGATCTTCCCGTGCTTCTGTGTGGACCATGATTATTTAAAAAATAGTGATTAGTGTAATTTTTTGAACTTTTAGGATTCATCCAAATCAGCTAATGCTTGAAATTTTCAAAATATAAATGCATTCTTTAATACGTGAAGATTCTTCATTCCTTACCAATTTTTTTTTCTTAATACAGATATAAAAGTGTCCATTAGAAGTCTAGTAATTTTTTAAAATGAGCTAGATGTAATTTCAGGTACTAAAACTGATTTTTAAAAATGTGTAGTCTTATCCTTGTTGACTGTGAAAGATGCACACAAGCAGCAATGAAAGCTAGGGGAAGCTATGGACGTGGACGGTACACAGAATTGGTACATTGTATATTTCAGTATTTCTGTAATGTTTTTGCAGTTACAAATAATACCTAAGATTAGATGCAGCTAGAAGAAACTTTTAATTTGTGATTTTTTTTTTAAGTTGCTGGTGTCACTTTAAAAAGAATTCAAAGTTTTCCACCAGAATCATTAGTTAGTATTTTCTCATTTTATAATGAACTCACTTTCTTGTACGTTCCTGTCATATGTATTTCCGTATAGCTGTAATTTGTAAAAGGTCATGTCTTTTACTCTGTGATGCCACAGTGGTCGGAATGACGTACCCAGATTTAAATAGAATGGGTCTGGTGGAAGGCTGATGGTACTGAAATGTTTGAGACCTGATTGCACAGATACTACAGCGTCAAAAAGGATGCCCCTGTAGTTATGTTGTTCCTCATTTTAAGAAACCTTTTATGTAAGAGTTGGAAAGCTAGCATCCACAAGAGTTCAAGAAAATGATTGTGGCATCTAGTTTTCTAAAAGAACATATAAAGAGCACAGTCTCCTAGGAAGGGGTTTGCTGCGGCATTGAGAACTGCTCTCCATTCCCAGAAGTAATATTTCAAATGTATGTACTTTTGCTTACATTTTTTGTGGTACAAACTCCCTTTTAGAAATCAGATATGGGAACTGAGGGCCTTTGAAGATACTTTGCTTTGTGTTGCTTCTCAAAAATAAATAGGTCTGATTTCGAGAGGAGATTTTTTTTTCTTCTCTACAAAATGTGTTTCATGTTGTTTAAGGAAAATTGTATGGAGGTATAGTCCAATATATACTTCAGCCCTGAATTTCATTTAATTTTCCACACTCAAGATCTGGATTTGAGATCACACTGTAAACCCTTTCTTTTCTTTCTCTCTCTCTACGTCTACACTTGCACCCTAATTTGAGCTAGGAATGCAAATGTAGGGACCGAAATTGCTAATGAAGTGGGAATTCAAATATCCTGCGACTTATTAGCATGATCTTGCCGGAGTATTACTCTGCTGAACAGCTGTTTCGAAAGTGAAAGTTCGCGCCGGGACTCATTAGTTCGAACCAAACCAAAAAATGAGGCATAACATTAGTTAGAACCAAGCGGTTTGGTTCAAATTAACGCGTCCCGGTGCACACTTTCACTTTCGAAACAGCTGTTCAGCGGAGTAACACACCGGTGAGATCATGCTAATGAAGCGCATGATATTTAAATGCCCGCTTCATTAGCAATTTCGGTTACCTACATTTGCATCCCTAGTTTGAACTAGGGTGCAAGTGTAGACGTACCCTCGCCCCCTTAATAGAATATCTTGATGGTATGAATGTGCTTGGTGGGTACGAGCTTTTTTTTTATAGTGGCTCTGGAGCCAAATAGATCCAGGCACAGGATGATTTTTGTATGGCTTTTGAAATGAACAGGTCCTTAGACCTTGGAATATTTTCTTTTCATCTAACTGAGTAAACAAACAAACTATGTTTCTAAGGACACATGACCAATATCATTAATTTCTTTATCATAGCAGTGATGGAGAAGTCCAAAGAAACTTGAAAAACTTCACAATCAAAAGGAATCTATATACAACTATATCTTGAGGGAATGATGGCATGTATATGAGTGAAATGGGAGAGGAGGCACACTTTTGTAACATGAGAGAAATATTAATGTGATAAACCTGAACCCTTCATTATAGATCTATAGTCAGAATTTGAACTACCAGTGCATGTGCTTTTCTTGTCCTCGTCCTTAAACAATTCTAAAAAAGGAAAGAATATGTTATTCTCAGGATTGAGGTGAGATATCTTTGTTTATAATCAATCTGCAGTAAGTGCTTGGAGCAACTAGTTTTTGTAACCACAATACATGGGGCTAAGATGGAATTCTTCATTGGCTCACTAGTTCCTTTGATGAAATTTATAGGTGCTGAAAGCTGCCTTGATACAACAGCCCTTGATATAAAGAGAAGTTGTTAGTTCTGTTCCTCATAGGTTTGAGGAACTCCTAGACTTCCAGACACTGAAGGCAGGCAAAGGGGATAAAAATCAAGGATGAAGAAAAAATATGTTTTTTAAAAAATTTAAATTAGGTAGATCTTTATTTTTTTTAAACAAACCTTATTTAAACTTGAATTTGAAATTGATAACCAATGCGAAGTCCTAAATTTACTATAGTCTACTAATTAAATAAACACCAAATGTGTATAATTAGTTACATGGCATGTATGCAAAGATATATTACTTTGTTTGAATGAGATGCACAATTCTCCAAGGAACTGGTTTTTGTGTGCACTCTTCAGCAGAACATCCATTTAAAACAAACTCTTAACAATATTTATCTGTAGCTAACATTTTGGCTTTCTCTTCGATGAGCCTGAAAATCAGAGACCCAAGGAAAGAACTACTACTATTTTCTCAACAATAATATTACTAATAAAAATTGATCTACATGGAAAAACTAACATTCTAAAATGTAATTTTTGTAAAGAGTGTTATATTATCTAAAAGTGTGCTGATACTGAACAATGGACATAGATCTATAGTGCAGGCAGAGACAAAAAGGGAAATAAAGCAATTGAAATCAAATGCCACATAACCTTAGTTTGGAACATCTTGTTCTATTTCAAGATCCTTATGGGTTCACTACTCTAGGTGCACATTCACACTGTGCATCTCAAATCGGAGATTCGGGTAGCACTTTGGTTCTTGCCCCTTGACTTCTAAGTTGCTTTCATATAGCAATCCATCCCTTTAACAGAAGATTCCTATGTTTCATTTGAATCGAGCATTTTCAGTACAGGGTGCTCTTATTCAGTCTTTTTTCTGACCCGAGTGTGTTCTCAAAAGTTCTCTTAGTGACTGCTTGTTTTCATAGACAAAGAATTCTGATATTCCCATACCTCAGTGATTGCCTGCTCAATACAGCTTCACATGAACCACTTCAGGGGTGGTTCAGAACTCTATATTTGCCAAGAAAACACTTTGAACAAACTTCATGATCAAAAGTCATTGAGAGCAAGTCCCCTAAGTGGTGGAAGTGCACTCACTGTTTGCACTGGATTTGCTTTTCCACAGCCACCCCCAATGTCAGTAGTAACAAATGCATTCGTACTAGTATGAAGAACTTATCCTGAACACACTAGTATCCTCTTGATTCCACACTGCACATCATCATATTACTGGAATGCACAACAGTCCAAAATGCTTGCCTCCATTTTATCCACTGATCGGGGCAAATACGTGAAGACCATGATGTACCACATATCATACATTTATGCCAGCCATCCAGGAGGGGCAAGATCACCGTTCCTCTGCGCCGAAGTAGTGAGTTAAATCCCTTTATGCTCCATTAGCTATTTCATTATTGGGGCATCCCAGGCAAGTAGGAGTCTTTGCCATAGCTAAGAACAAGAAGTGCTCCCAGTTTTGGTCTAGAGGCACTGTGGGTAACTACTCCCTGGGGGATGCCTTTCATTTTTGTTCAAGTTTGAGCTGTATGTATTCTCTCCCTCCCCCCTCTTTCCCTCAATTCCTTTGATGAGATGGATAGATAAAGCTGGAGTTATTCTATTATTTTTGATATGGCCAAGACTAGCATGATTCCCTTAACCCATTCAGCTCACTGTCAGCCAACCAATCACCCTCCAGACCACCCCCCATATTCTCTATCAGTATGCTAGTCAAATCCATCAATCTTAAGGTTCTTTGACTTAAGGTATGACTGATGGGTGGTTTGCAGGGTTAAAAATAATGTTTTCTGAGGACATAGATGATGTTTTTGCATAGAAAGAAACCTTCATGCCTAACACCTGCTTGTAAAGGTGGAGGAGATAGTCACTGGTGTGACCTAAGACATCTTTAACCTACATCCTTTCCATTATCCAATATACTAGATTACATCCTAGAGCTTTAAAATGCCACGATAGTCTCTAAACTGTATACCCTTGAAAGCTACTATAACCTTCCATCATGCAGTAGACAGAGTTCTCCTATCTTTGTTCATGCTACAGTGATGAAGATTCTCAAGGGATTGAGGAATTTTTCCAGATACCCTACATGAATCCTGGAACCTCCACTTGTTATGTAGATACCTTACAAGGTGCTGTTTGAACTTGTGGTTGCCTGCTTCTTTCTATATGTGTGTATGAAAATGGTCTTTCGAGTAGCCTTTACTTCTGCTAAAAAGTGGGGGAGAGATATGTTCAATCTTTTAAAAGATGTTTTATTGTAATCACATTCCAAGTTCTTCTTCAAGGATGTCCCATGGATGCTCCACTGTGGACCCCGCAGAACAGAGATTTTTCTGGAAGCAGTGGTCAGCCAGACGGTGCATGCGCCACAGTGGCTCGCAGTGTTTGCACTTTTTTCTCTCACGCGCAGTCTGGCCTCCTGCCAGTTCCTTTCGACGGCCTCAGGCTGCAGACGGACGGAACCGCACTCTTCACATACCAACTCCTCCTTTCATGAGACTATCTACTCTATAGTTCTGTGTGTGTGTGTGTGTGTGTGTGTGTGTGTGTATATATATATACACACACACACACACACACACACACACACACCTATACCTTACTGCGTTCATCCTCCTCATTAATCTTTAAAAAAAAGTTTTTATTTACAATCCTCATAGTTTTTTTTGTACCCCATTCCCTTTTCTATTTTCCACTGTATATAGTTAGTCTTTTCTGCACACATATATATCTATATAGATATCGGTAAATATACAGAAATACAAACACTATAAAATCAATAAGAAGAAAAGCCTGCAACTGGAACAACTAAAGACCGCCTGCAAAGGCACTAAGTATGCTGTCTTCACTGGGCTTTAAAAAATGCAACAGCTTCTGCGAGGCAATGCCAGCCTCGGATGGTCACTACTCCTGCATAAGGTGCTTGTGGGAGTCCACGTCCCCCCAAAATGCCTCCATTGCACCAAACTCACAGCAAGGGCAAGGAGGGACAGAGAGATGTGCCTGCGCATGCTCTTGTTTGACAAGGCTTTGCAACCACAGCTCCCTGTCTCTACTGCAGACATACAACCTACAAAGTGTAGGGCTTCGTCTCCTACCGCAGTCTCGCCAAAAAAATTGAGTCTTTCCCACAAGATCTCTACCTACCGCTTCGCACAGCAGAGTCAGCCATGGGGACAAGCCCAGCATGTCCAGCACAGCTAAATCGCGCCCGAAGCTATCAACGGCGCCAAAACCAAAGGAAGCCGGAGAGCCGGCACCATCCATGGCACCGAGGGTTGCATCAGCTCCGCTGGCACCCAAGCCTCCAGCACCGATGACTGAACTGGCGCTGAGTGCAATGTCGGTACCAATAGCCGCTGCGGCACCAGAGCACACGGCACCGGGGCAAGGGCCACTTGAGAGCACGGAGCCGATGATGATGGCACCGGAGCCGAAGGCACTGGGGAAGGCAGCACCGAGGACCATGGCACTGCGCTCGTTCACTGCTGGCACAGTGAGTCCAACCCTATGACACCACCACATCGAAGCTGTTCCCACTCCCTCGTTTCCTCGCCGGCACCGTTCCCTTCTCCGGCACCGCGTTCTCTGTCCTACTGAGGCAGCAATCACAGATCTGCAGATTCATCACACAGATTGCCATCTCCATTCCAGGCTTTGAATACTTACCATGAAAGCCACTATCAAAGACATTGCTCTATCTCTCCTGCTTCTTCCAGAGCATCTTATAACTGCTCTCGTTCTCCTCATTCCCCGTACATCCATCATTGACAACGTTCTCCCTCATACTATCCAGAAAGACGAACACCGTTGGATAGATTGTACCACCAGAATGATCACTACTCCCATGATTCTCACAGCAGATATTCCTATCATTACAGATCTTGTTCCCTCTCATGATCCGACTACGATTATGGTTCCTCCAGGCATTCACCAACTCCGGCTCCCCGACTCTTACAAGGCAAACAATGTCACTGCTTCCGCTGTCATCGGAACTGGAGCAGACCCATCTTGTGGATCAGCCACCGTAAGTCTCTCCCGCAGACTCCTCTCTGCCAAGAATGACCGCTTTATCTGGCGAAGTCTCTCCACCAGACGACCTTCGTCAATTTCAAGAACTGTTTAAACGAGTAGCTATCATGCAGGAGATACCATTGGAGGAAATCAAGGACAAACAGCGCAAACTGTTAAAATCGTCAACCGCAGCAGAGGTCAAGGCTGGCTATTCTTCTCAACGAAGTCATCCTAGAGATTGCCGAAGAAATACGGTATGCACCAGCATCCGCTCTGCTGACTAACAAAAAAAAAAATGGATAGGAAATACTTCGTTCCGCCAAAAGGGATGGAATTTCTCTTCACCCACCCCCAGCCCAATTCCTTGGTGGTGGATGCAGCCCAACAGAGGTCCAAGGCCCCACAATTCAAACACCCGGACTCTGATAGAGACATGAAAAGGTTGGATCTTCTTGGCAGAAAAGTCTACACATCGACAACATGAATGCTCAGAATTGCCAATTACACAGCTCATCTCTCCAACCGTATCTTTGATACCTTCTCACGTCTTACTCCATTGATGGACCACTTGCCAACCTCTAAAAAGCCCATCTTGAAATCGGTGATCCAGGAGGGCTATACGTCAGCCAGAATATCCCTCCAAATTGCTATGGGTGTGGTGGACACAGTGGCTCGTTCTACAGCTACTGCAGTGGTTAGGCGGAGAGTGTCCTACCTCCAAGCAGCAGAGGACAAAGTTGAGGATTTACATTTTGACAGGGATAAGTTATTCGCCGAGAAGACTGACACAGTCCTGCACTCCTCAAAGGACTCCCGCACAACTCTGCGGATGTTGGGGGTGTATACCCCCCCATTTAGAAGACGTTGGTACACCCCATACCAGCGGAGGTACGATTACTCATACGTTTGACACCAATGGCAACAACACCACCAGCAACAGGGACTTTGACAATCAATGCTCATGCCAGAGGCCTCAACGACGGTGCAACGGCAATATCCGTACCCAGACCGCACCTAACAACAAGCAACAAATTTGATTCTGTGGTCAGGGGCACGCAGGCATTTCTGGGCAGCATCAAAGACCAGTTTACCCAAATTTTCCATCAACACCTGAAGCCCTTTTTCCACCAATGGGCTGAAATTACAACAGACGGGTAATAGAAATTGTTCAAACAGGCTACGCCATTCCTTTCATTTCCATCTCTCCTAACAACCCTCCCACCTCGTCCCTTTTCACGAGGCCCTTGTATGTTTAGAAGTCAGTCATCTATTCTTTCTGGGGGCAATAGAACAGGTCCCGAACGAATTCAAGGGTAAGGGATTTTACTCCCACTATTTCCTCACTCAGAAAAAGTCGGGAGGATGTCGACCAATTCTAGACCTCCGCTGTTGGAACAGATTCCTGTGAAAGCAAATATTCAGAATGATCACATTAGCTGCCATAATTCCCGCACTAGATAGCGAGGACTGGTTTGCGGCCCTTGACCTCCAGGACGCTTGCTTTCATGTCTCAATCCATCCAGCCCACAGAAGATTTCTACGTTTCGTTGTCAACATGGACCATTACCAGTACAAAGTCTTACCATTTGGCCTCTCGTCTGCCACCAGGGTGTTCTCAAAGATCCTGGTGGTAGTTGCGGCCTATCTCCGAATCAGAGAGTAATTATCTTTCCACATCTAGACGATTGTCTACTCAAAGGTCATACCGCCTCTGAGGTACTCAATATGATTCAAGTCACCAAACAAATTTTTCAGACTCTCGGACTCCTCGTAAACAAGCTATGACACCCCAAGATTCCCACTCTGAAGCTCACAGCATGGTTCCTAGCTGACTAAACCCATCCGAATCCCTATGTTTGGCATAAGTCAAACGCGTTCTCATACAAAGTAGACAAACAACTAGAAATACTAACTTCTCCAAGTTGCGCAGATTCGTCTCTTGGTGCGCTACGAAACAGCAGCTCCCAGAAGTGGCTCCTCTTCCACTTTTCCTTGATTACGTACTACACCTAAAGGATACAGGTCTTTATTAGCATCTCTCAGGGTACATTTGGTGGCAATTTCTGTTTTCAGACCACCAATTGACGGAACCTCCGTCTTTGTTCACCCCATTACAAAGAGATTAAGGATCTCGCAAATATGAGTTCACCACGAGATCCATCCCCACCTATCTGGAACCTAGATGTGGTCCTTGAGGCCTTAATGGCTCCACCATTTGAACCACTGGCCACTATACTCTTATAGCTCCTAACCATGAAAACAGTGTTCTTACTCGCCATAATATCAGCACGCAGAGTAGAAGAACTTTCAGCTATAATGGCGACACCACCGTATACAATATTCCAAAAGGATGGTGTAATACTGAGGCTACACTCGAAGTTCGTCCCTAAAATAGCATTTCGTTTTCATGTCAGTGAACCAATAATTTTGCCAGTGTTTTACCCAAAACCTTACTCCTCCCCATGAGAAGCGACCCTCCATACTCTTGACGCCCAAAGGGCCTTAGCCTTCTACATTGAGCAGATGAGACCCTTCAGACAGACCGACTGTTTAATTGTATCGCTTGCCAAGAGATCAAAAGGACAGCCTATATCCTCTCAAAGGATTTTGAAACTAATAACTTCCTGCATAACTCAGACATACTCGGTGAAGCGTATACTGCTCCCAATTCAGCCACGGGCCCACTCCACTAGGGCCATGGCAACTTCTACCACGTTTCTCAAAGGGGTTTCCCTCAACAACATATGTAGAGTGGCCACTTGGTCCTCACACATCACTTTTGCCAAACATTACACCTTATCTCAGGAGACGCTCTCAGATGAGGTGGTGGTGATGGCTGTGTTCTCCACAGTGGATAAATAGGGACTCTTTTCCCTCCTTCCATTCTGGCGACTACTGCTGTTCAGTCACCCGCAGTGGAGCACCCGTGGAAACATCCTCGAAGAAGAAAGCAAAATTACTCACCTTGGTGCAGTAACTGTTGTTCTTTGAGATGGTCCCCCCATGGGTGCTCCACTACCTGCCGCTTCGGAGTCCACTTTCTGCTTATGTCTTACAGACTCCAAGACAGCCTAGAGGAACTGGCAGGAGGCCGGACCACACGTCAGAGAAAAGAGCGTGAACGCCGTGAGCCGCTGTGGTGCATGCGTGGTCTGGCTGACTACTGCTTCCAGAAAAATCTCCATTCTGCGGCACTGGGGCAAGGCTAGAACCCACAGTGGAGCACCATCTCGAAGAACGACAGTTACTGCATCAAGGTGAGTAACTTTGCTTTCTTACCAAAGGTACCCTTAGGCTTTTCGTATAAATCAATCCATGCCCTTTCCTGTTTTCTTCCCTAAACCACACCAGAAGGGGGGGGGGAGAGATAGCTCAGTGGTTTGAGCATTGGCCTGCTAAACCCAGGGTTGTGAGTTCAATCCTTGAAGAGGCCATTTAGGGATGCAGGGCAAATCTGACAGGGAGGGTACTTAGTCCTTCTGTGAGGGCAGAGGACTGGACTCAATGACCTCTCAAAGTCCCTTCCAGTTCTAGGAGATGGTATATCTCCATACATTAAAATATAGAATTACTTACTCTGTCTGTCAGAAGGACATTAGACATTAGCCTTTTACTTCAACAGGACTACACCCTTTAGAAAACCTCCTGAATTTTTCCTCCATTCCATTGTAGACAGAAGTAAGGAATCCCCAGTTTTCAAGCCAAAGACTTTCTAAATGCATATCTGGCTGCATTTTCTATTTAAGCTCTCCTTCTCGTGGTCTTCAGTTTCTTTCTAGAATATTAACCCACTTCAAGAGAACTCTCTACACTTCAATCACTTTTTTTTAAATAATGCCCGTCATGGAAATGTATAGAACCACAACTTGAATATCCAATCAAACCTTTTCTGAACACTGTGCAGTTACTCAGGCTTTAGCTTTTTATGAAGTGTTTGGCTCTACTGTGCTCTATTCAGTCTTGGCCTTGACTCGGAAGCTCCAACCTTCTGTGAAGTTTATTGCTTGGTAATCACCTGTAGTGGAGCACCATAGACACACTTCAAGAAGAGAAGGTTAGCACTTTGTATAGTTATTGTGGTTCTTTGAGATGTGTGTCTTACTTGTATTCTACTTCTGGCCTTCTGCCATTCTGTTTTGAGTTCTTTACCATGGAGCTCTGCAGTAGAGAAGGAAATTAGGGTGATTTCCCTGCACAGCTCTATATAGCCATAGCATAGGGCTGCATGTGATACATTCTCAGGTTGAACAGGCACTGCTAACTAAACTCTCCCATCTGAAATCCATCAGGGTGCATGCACATTTAGAGTGGAGCTCGCATAGGGACATGCACCTCAAAGAACTACAGTTACTATAAAATATTATAGTCAGTTGTTTGATAATACTTTGATATTTTTCATAATGAAGTAGAGACCAAATAAGAAATATCAGTGAGCTTGGTGCTAAAAGTCAGTAATAATATAGGGAAAAGGTTCAATACAATAACAGTTTCTAGGAAGCAATCTCATGTACTATTACTGTCATCTTTCACAAAAAATGTGCTCCCAAAGTTATACATTTTAGCTAGAATTAGTTACAGGGTTATTTTACAAGTTATAAAGCTCTTTGGGTATTGCTCAAATCCTTCTTATTAATTTTTTCTTGATTCCTTTCCTTTTTGTGCTGTTCCATTTCTTTTCTTTATTTTGGACACTACTAGCATTCGAGGTACTGGCCTATGAAGGTACTTCTCTTGTACTAAGTCACAGAACAAGTGTATCTTGATTTTGACTAGTGCCCTGTTATCTTAAGCCAAATGTTCAATAGTTATGCTGTTGTAAGCTATTGTGGGGTGTAGCTTAGCATGAGTATTAAAAACTCTAGGAAAAACAGAGGCTAGTTGAGCTTTCATAACTGCCAGGCATTGATGTAATGTGGTATATATTAAAGTATTCTGATGTGAATCCTGGAACTACTTCAGAACACAAGGCCTGGTGAATCAGGATCTGTATTATCTGATCTTTCATAGTACTTCTTAACAGTAGAGAAAAACAGGACTGAATTAATCCAATTCTGGACTGAGCCACAACCCTTGGGGGACATCCTGTCCTGCAGCGCAATCCTGCTAGTGGTAGTGATAACAAGGGACTTTCACATAGGAGCATACCCCTAGGATGGCTGGAGGTCAACTATCACCATTCTTCAGGTAGGGTCCATCTAATTGAAAGCCAAGGATTGTCAACTCAGGGACCCCATCTCATTGAAATCCGAGTATAACAGGAAGAGAAGTAGTTTTCAAATCACATAAGGTTTTCTAGGGTCAAACCAAACTGCTTAAGATTTATGCAGAAGTTAAATGAATCACCACAAGCCATGGGTGTGATGGTTTCTTGAGATATGCTTATTAATAAGCAAGCTAATGTTCTGTGCTACCTGAATTTGTTGTCTTAAGGTTTAGCCCTATGTAAATACCTTGTAATAGACAAGACTCAAGGTTACAAAACCACACAATTACAGTGATTTCTGTTCCTTGAAATACAAAGTTAGTTTTCTTGCCAAGACCAATTTGAAAAAAGCACCCTTAATTTTGGCACCTATATCAATAGCTAGTAGCACATAAAACTACAACAGAAGTTCAGTTTCCAAACTTGAGTAACAGATGTTGGTAACAAACTTTCATTTGGGGAAATTGATTACTTTTGTTATCCCCAGCTTTCAAAAATGTCATTGAGTATCATTGTGAAAAATGACTAGCCAGGCAGTTCTCATGTCTACTCTGATCTCAGTTGGACAATAGGTTAGTCAATCAACCTCACTGATTACCTTTGAAGAAATGTGAGTGTGAAGTTGCTATTATCTTTTCAAGAAAATACCTGGCAAGAATTTTTTGGTACTGTTGTAAGAATACAGAATTATAATGCATACTAAGGTCAGATTATTCATATCGTTTGTGATAAGGAAAATATACACAAGATGTGTAAGTTAGTTGTAAAGGAGACATGTAGTGTGAGATGATAGGATGGAAACCCTGTGCTGAACACTTGAGCCAAGGTTGTGAGAGCTGCAGTAGTAAGTGTTGTTGGAAAATTAGGTATCTTGTTGAACTATAAAGATTAAAACTTCACCCAGAGGCATAGTAATCTTAGAATTTGGCAAATCTAATTTCAAGTCCAGTTTCTTGTACCATCTTTCTGGTACAGGATGAGTATGTGAGAGTACGTCTAGACTTCCGCGTTTTGTCGACGGAAGTTTTGTCGACAGATACTGTCGACAAAACTTCCGTCGACAATTTGCGACCAGACACATGGAGTTCTGTCGACAAAGCAAGCCGCTTTGTCGACAGAATTCCGTAGTCTGGACGCAACGTTACAGGCAGTAACACCTTCTGTCGACAGAACTCTGTCGACAGAAGGTGTTTTGCCTCGTAAAAAGAGGTATACCAGCGTCGACAAAACCGCGGAGTTCTGTCGATGTTATGTCGACAGAACTCCGCGGTAGTGTAGACGCTGATATTGTTTTGTTGACAAAAGTCCACTTTTGTCGACAAAACTAGGTAGTCTAGACACACCCTGAGTGTCTTACATTGATATGCAGTTTTCAATAATAATGTTTTGATGACTGTATACATTTTGTTCAGTTTCTACATGGACCTTGATATAAATAAGATAAATACGTACAAATAAAAAACCCTATATATAGGAATTATTTATTGGAGTAGCATAACAAAATAACATTTGACTTTCTTTAATATTCTAGTAAATAGCATTAAAAAGAATAGTAGTTTTCTATATAAAATATACAGAGTTAATAAATTGCAAAGAATTTAATAAAATCACAGACATAGAAGGGATCAGAAAGGTCATCTTTTGTTAAGATGCAGGATTTGTTGTTTCTAAACCATTGAGGATAGATGGCTATCTGGCCTCCTTTTGAAAACTTCCAGGGAGGGAATTTCCACAGTCTACCTAGGAGGATTGTTATATTGTTCTACTGATTTTACATTTAGGAATTTTTTCTTAACTGTCTTCTATGCTGTAGTTTAAATCTATTGCACCTTGTGCTGTTATTTGTGGCAAGAGAAAATAACTTTTATCTTTTTTAAGACCGCACATTAAGTATTTGATGACCCTGTCAGTCTCCTCTTTTCCAAACAAATCATATCTAGTGTCTTTAATTTTTCCTTTTATTGCTTACATTTGATCTCTTCGGTCATCTTTTGTTGCTTACGACTAAATTCTTTCAAGTTTCTCCACATCCTTTCATTACTGACCATACTTCCACATGCCACTTCAACATGCTAAGCATCCCGTAACTTGTATAATATACCTCTGTTAATGCAACTTAAAATAGTATTTTTTTTATGCAACAGCATTTCTTTGCTGGCTCATGTTGAGGTTGTGATCCATCACAACTCGAAGATTGTTCTCAGCAGTACTGCGGCCAAGCCAGTTATTCCTTTTTCTGGCCTTGTTCATTTGGTTTTCATAGAATACCAGAACTGGAAGGGACCTTGAGAAATCAAGTCCAGTCCTCTGCCCTCGTGGCTGGGCCAAGCACTGTATAGATCATCCCTGATGGATGTATACCCAACCTGCTCTTAAATATCTCCAGTGATGGAGATTCCACAACATTCCTAGGCAATTTGTTCCAGTGCTTAACTACACTGGCATTTGTAAATTCTTTCCTAATGTCCAGCCTAAACCTCCCTTGCTGCAATTTAAGCCCATTGGTTCTTGTCCTATCATCAGAAGCCAAGGAGAACAATTTTTTCCCTTCTTGTAACATCCTTTTAGATACTTGAAAAACTGCTATCATGTCCCCTCTGGCTTCTCTTTTCTAAACTAAACAAGCCCAATTCTTTCACTTTTCTCTCCTAGGTCATATTTTCTAGACATTTAATCTTTTTTGTTGCACTTCTCTTCACCTCCTCCAATTTCTCCATATCTTGGTTGAAATGTAGTGCCAAGAACTGGACACCATACACCAACTGAGGCCTAATCAGTGCAGAATAGAGTGGAAGAATCATTTCTTGGGTCTCTCTCAACACTCCTGTTAATGCATCTCAGAATCATGTCTCCCCCACCCCTCCTTTTTTTTTTTTCTTGCGCAACATTGTCAACACTGTTGACTCATATTTAGCTTGTGGTCCATTATGACCCCTTGTTAGAACTGTTACCCACTTTGGCACTGTTACCTGAGTACAGAAGGTGGGGGCTCACAAGAGACCTTAAAAATAACTTCTCTATAGGCTTCTGCTTACAAAGACTCCCCAAGGGCACAGATTTTTTGGCCCTGGGAGATGGCTGTCACGGTCAAGTGTAAAAGCTCCTTCTTCTGGAACCTAGGAAGCATCACTTTAACTTCTTCCACAGGAGTACCACAAGCTTTTTTTTACCACGAGATCTTTAAAAAAAATCCTGCAATTTCTGATAGCTGACCTCTCAGTCTAGGCATGCATACACAGACTTCCTGCTACTTGCAAGGACACAGGAATCAAATCACTGATTTCAAAGAAGGTGATTTTATTAACAAAACAAAAAGATATACTAATAAGGCATATTTGGTTGCTTGGTGTTAGAGCAACCAAGAAAAACAAATTAAAACAGAAAAACATAGTCTCTCTGGGCTGCAGCATAGATACAATGAATGAGGGAGAAGGGTGCACATGGATTAGCAGAGAGAAGTTAACCAAGCAATAAAACAAAGAAAATAACTCCATTATAATTAAATAGATATTTTTCCCTATTACTAACAATCCACTTCAAGTTCCAGGCCATTTTCATGCCCAGTATTCCTTGGAGGCATGGTAATCCTGTCTGGATTTAAAATGCTCTGCTTCCCCCAGCTCCTGGCTTAAATTTACACAGAGGAAAAATCGCAGGCAAGTGTGTTTTATAATTCAGATTTCAGCAGTGTATCCCATTGGTTCCAGTACCAGGCTGAACTCGTTCGTAAAGAAAACCTCCATTATTCCTTCCCTACAAAAAGGAGACTAGTATGCTGCTCTCGATTTAAAGGACACACATTTTCATATTGCAGTGATCCCCACCCGCAGGAAGTTTCTCAGATTCACAGTTGTTTGGGATTATTTTCAGTTTTGTGGTCCTGCCCTTTGGCCTCTCCACAGCACCAAGTGTGTTTACCAAATGTATGGCTGCAGTAGTGGCTTTTATGAGGCACCACAGGATCCTGATCTTTCCCTACCTGGATGATTGGGTGATAAGGGGTACATCCCGAGAGCAAGTGATAAGTCATATCACAGTGACCGGGAAGCTGTTCTTCAAGCTAGGCCTCCTCATAAATGAGAGGTCCACTTTGGACCCCATGCAGACAATAGAGTTTGTGGGGGCCCACCTGGACTCCACCATCGAACGAGCGTCTCTGCCCAGAGGCAGGTTCCTGCCTGTGAGCTCGATGATTGCAGACCTATAGTGGTTCCCTATAACCACAGCAAGGACATGTATGCGGCTACTGGGCCATATGGCAGCTTGCATTTATGTTATGAGCCACACCAGGCTAAGGCTCCGAACCCTACTGAGGAGGTTGAGGAACATCTGGATGCAGTGGTCACTTTGCCAGAGACCGTACTCCACTCACTGAACTGACTGGTGGACACAAGAGGAGACTGTATGTTTGGGGGTCCCGTTTACCAAGCAGGAACCCTCAGGACTCAAGGTATGTGGTACCTGGGGGAGAGTTCCCTACACATAAATGTCAAAGAGCTCAGGGCGGTTAGGCTGGCATGCCAGGCCTTCCTTCCCGTTAAAGTACAAGGTGGTTGCGGTGCTGATGAACAACACGACCACCATGTATTATATAAACAAACAGGGTGGAGCTCATTCCTCTCCCCTTTGCAGAAATGTCCTGGAACTCTGAGAGTTAGGCTGCCTCCAGGTGGATGATCTGGGAAATGCTTATCTGCCAGGGTCTAGCAATGTTCTAGCAGCCTCAACTGCTCCTTTTAGACTCACTAAAGGGTGGATATTATAGAGGAAGTCTTCCAGAGGTGAAGTTATCCCTTTCTGGATCTGTTTGTCTCATGAAATAGTGCCCAATGTCAGAGCTACTGCTCGTTCATGGGCCACAGGCTCAGGTCTCAGGGATGCACTACATATACAGTGGCCCCGTGGGCTGCTGTATGCGTTCCCCTCCTTTCCCACTAATTCATGAGACCATGATCAGGGTTCAGGCAGTTCAAGGTGATGGTCGTCATGGTGGCGCTGGTAAGGCCTCATCAATGCTAGTTCACCACCCGGTTAGAGCTAGCGGTGTAGGACCCAGTGAGACTGTCTTTAGTCTCAGACCTGATTACCCAGGATTTAGGAGGAGAGAGGTTGTGCTACCTGAACCTAGCGGCTCTCCATCTGGCAGCATGGAACCTGTGTGACTGGCAGGCCTAGAGCAATGGTGTTTGCAGGAGGTACAGATGGTATTTCTAGAGAGTAGAAAACTTTCCACCAGGATGCTGTACGAGGCCAAGTAGAGGTGGCTTGCTATGTGGACAGAGCAAAAGGGGATAAACCCAACGTGTGCCACAATCCCTCTAATCTTAGACTATTTGCTACAGCTGAGACATCAAGGCCTTGCTACATTCTCACTGAAGGTGCATTTGGCAGTGATTGCATCCTTTCACCCTGGAGAGGGTCACAGGTCCATGTTTGCTAACGCCATGGTTAAGCGATTCTTGAAAGGGGTTAACAGGTTGCTTCTCTATATGTGCCCCTTGTTTCCACCCTGGGATCTCAGTTTGGTCCTTACAGGCCTCATGAGAGCACCCTTCGAGCCATTGGCCACCTGCTTGTTGAAACACGTATTGTGAAAGGTGGCATTTTTTATTGCAATCACTCTGCCAGAAGGGTCTCGGAACTGTGGACCCTCACTTTGGAGCTCCCCATACATGATTTTCTTTAAGGACAAAGTTAGGTTACATCCCACCTGGCCTTCCTCCCAAAAGTGGTCTCCCAATTTCGTAGGTCACAAGACATTTACCTACTGGTGTTCTTCCCAAAACCTCATGCCTCAGCTAGGGAGCAAGCCCTGCACTTCCTGGACGTTAGAAGGGCCATAGCGATCTATATAGAAAGAGCAAGAGGTCCGTAAATCCCCTCAACTTTCTATTTTAATAGCTGAGAGGATGAAGGGTTCCCCAGTATCAGCCCAGTGCTTGTTATCTTGGATTATTTTCTGCATCAGGGAGTACTGACACAGCGCTGGTACACTGGTGCCTCCACTGACGGCACACTCTACTAGGGCGCAAGCGACATCCGTGGCGTTCCTGGTGCAAGTACCTATACTTGACATATGTAGGGTGGCCACGTGGTCCTCCGTGCATACTTTCTCGGAGGACTATGCTATTACACAGCAGGACAGAGCAGATGTGACCATTGGCAGGGAAATGTTGCAATCTGTTACCATGTAGATGGATGTTAGTCTCCAACTCCATCTCCTAGGACACAGCTAGGGAGTCACCTAATTGGAATGGACACGATCAAGCATTCAAAGAAGAAAAAACTATTACTTACCTTGTAATTGTGGTTCTTTGAGATGTGTTGCTCATGTCCATTCCAAATCCCACCCAGCTCCCCTTCGTTGGAAGACTCCGGCAACAAGGAACTGAGGGGGTGAGGAGCCAGCTGGGGTATATATGCACCAATATACCAGTGCTGCTCCAGGGGGCTCCCTGACTGGCTCAGTGGGTACTGCTAAGGGAGAGAGCTCCAAAATCCATGCACGTGGTGTGCACACACCTAATTGGAATAAACATGAGCAATACATCTCGAAGAACAAAAGTAACGAGGTAACCGGTTTTTTTAGTGCTGAAGACAATCATGGAATTTTATGAACTTTATGGTTAAATGGTTGCTTTTTTAATTTCTCTAACATGAACAACTTAGCTAGTTCATGTAATGCTGAAATTGATAGAAAGCTCATGTTAAGTATTGGTTTTGATAGTTTTAACCTCAAGCACATAAATATGAAAGTATGCTCTTTCTTTACACCTCAAAAGCTCTTTCAGAAATAATTAAAAATTAACAAAACTGAAGCGTTTGTCTTTTGTGTTTAACACTTGGATAAGTAGAGTACTGTTTACTGTCTGAACATGCCTGCTAATTTGTTTAATGAACTCTAAGTTCCCCATGACCACAGTGTCTGTTCTGTGTAATTTTCCTTGTGTAACTGGTATTTTGTTTAACCACGTAATACAGCGTTTCCCAAACTATGGGCCACGGCCCACTACTGGAAGGGGAGCACAGCGGGGCGGGCTGGGAGGAGGTGTGTGTGTGGAGGGTGGGCGGGGGGAGACCGGCTGCCAGAAAGCAGGGTTAGGGGCAGCGGGGCTGTCCAGTGGAGATCCGGGAGGGCAGGCAAGCAGGCAGCAGAAGCAGGGTTAGGAGTAGCGGGGCTGTCCAGCGGAGATCCGGGCGGGCGGCAGAAGCAGGGTTGGGGGCAGCGGGGCTGTCCGGCAGAGATCGGGGAGGGCAGGCAGCCGAACCTTTTTATAGGTATTCATATTTTTGGGCTGCAAAAAACAGTACTGAAAAAAATGGGTTCTAACTGAAGTAAAAAGTTTGATCTAGCCAGCTTTCTATCCATCTTACAGTCCATTTATCCAATCCTTATTCCCTTAACTTGCTTACAGGAATATTGTGGGTGACTGTATCAAAAGCTTTGCTAACACTGGCTCTGGGGGCTTTGGGAGGACAAGACACAACTTAGTTGAATATTCATCAGTTGCTTAATGAATATGCAAATGACTATTACCAGTCCTCCAAAATCTCGTGAATGGATTTACTGGTCCCTGTGTCAAAACGTTTGGGAACCCCTGACTTAATAGAATATTAAAAACAAAATAAATAATTTCAGGAGATATGTGTTTTATTGTGAGGCAACAGGCTTGTTTGTGATACCAAACATATGTAAAGAAAACTGTGTACTGAATACGTATTTTGACCCATAAAGATAATCACTGTGAAGATTTACTTGTGGTTCATTTTTGAGAAATGAAATTGATACTGGTTTTTCCACAGGAAGACACAAGCCTTCTTTAGTGACTAATTCCACTCCAAAGCATTCTAAGAAATTAAATTATTTTTCTATAAATATCCAGTTTGGACTGGGTATCTATATGCTTCTGAGGTCAAGTTCTGTAATAAATTCTAAAAGCTTTCAAATCTTTTTCATAAACTATTAGTACATGAAATGATTGTATAAAATTCTACTTGTCCTCTAGTTATGGGTTTCTTTTTTTTTTCATGAATTTGTGATAGTGTGCTACGAATACTTAATGTGCTTAGCTTCTTTCCTTAGTTTTTTCTTTGGTCTTTCTAGTGTGGTTACCATTTCAAAATTACACTATAAAACTAGTTTGTGAATTGTTTAAGTTGTTTATCTTTGCAGTTTTTTACAATTGAATTGAATTCAAGATTTTCTATGTAGTGATCAGAATTCTAAATGATCTTGACAAAGTGGAGAGTGAGAGATTTCCCCCAGTGACGCTGTGATGCCAGAGGAGTATGCAGGCTCTAGGCTCAGTTCGGGACAGCCCAGTAGTGAGCTCTGGCTGAGTGTTTGGTGCCCCCCTGCTGGGGAAGATGAGGTGAGCTCGAAGCACTGCAGAGATGAAGGGAAAGCCCGGCCACACCTTGCACTATCTGCAGGTGCAGTGTGGAAAAACCCTGGGCCCGAGGCATAGGTTGCACTACCAAGGGCTCCTTGTGCATTTCTCACCTCCCTCACAGTCGAACTGGAGAGAGCCTTGTGGGTAGCATGGTCCACACCAGGGAGGCCTGCTAGCAGCTTCTTCACTCATGCCCCTCTGGGCAACAGGTAAGAGCTTTGGCACCACTGTTGTGCTTCTCATCGATGCGGGATGGATACAATTGTTATTCACTGGCTGGCTGTTGGATTCAGGGTAGCTGTATAAACCCCCATGGCTAGAGAGAAGCGAGTGGGGGGCACTGCAGAGGCCAGGCATGGGGAGGAGAGTTGGGAGGATAGAGGGCAGAGGGCGCTGCCAGGGCTTGTGACAAAGAGCCCTTTGTGATGCGGCTACTGCCCAGAGATTTTCCACACTGCACCCACTGGCAGCATGTGCTGTGGTCAGGCTGGGCTTTCCAAGTCTCTTTGCAGTGCTCCGAGCTCCGTCGGCTCCCCCAGCAGCGGGGCACCATGAATTCCAGCCAGCGCTCGCTGTAATGGGCTGTTCCAAACTGAGCCAGGGGCCCGCCTCAGTGCCGCCTCCTCCCCAGCATCGCAGTGTCACTAGGGGAATCTCCCTCACTCTCGCTTAACTCCTCCCCCCCAGTCTGTTGATGCTGATGATGTCATTGTTACCTGGCAGGAAAAGCTTAGACGCACGCACGTGTGCACGGTGTGTATTGTGTATTGCAAATCAAGCCCGGGATTTAAATATCCCGTGCTTGATTTGCAATGAGGGCTAACAAGTAGTTCGAAATAGGGCTTTTTTCGAATGTCCGTTTCACTGCTGCGTGTAGACGTGGGCAGTTATTCTAGTCTTGTCAATTTCAAAAAATGGCGCCCGGCTGGGAAGATGCAAATCAAGCATGGGATATTTAAATCCCAGGCTTGATTTGCAATTTTGAATGCCTACATTTGCAGCCCTATTTCGAACTAGGCTGCAAGTGTAGACATACCCACACACATACGCAGAGAGAGAAAGAGAGAGCGTGCACGCACAAATTAAACATGAATCAACAGCATCATGAAAGGATGGGAAAGGAGATCAGGATTCTTGGTAATTGTCTTCCTCGGCTTAGTACTGGTGAGACCTTAGCTGGAATACTGTGTCCAGTTCTGGATGCCACATTTTAGGGGAGATGTGGATAACTGAAGAGAATCCCAAAGAGAATAAGAAAATTTAGAAAACCTGTCCTGTGAGGACAGATTGAAAATATGGGGAATGTTTTAAGCTTGACAAAAGAAAATGGAGGAGAAAACTAATAAGTCTTTATATATGTGAATGGCTGTTTTAAAAAGGATGGTGTCCCATTGAAGGTATGACAAAAAGTTAACTGACTTAATTTGCGGCAAGGAGGATTTACGTTAGTTAAATATTAGGAAGAACTTTCTACTAATAAGGATAGCAGAAAGGATCATTTGGCTCTGGAATATATTTACAAGGGAGGTTGTGGAATCTTTATCATTGGAGGGTTTTGAGATCAGGTTGGATGGACAAACCTATTGGGATGGCCTAGACTTGATCCTGCTGCATTTCAGGGAGCTGGACTTGATGACTTCTTGAGGTCCCCTGCGGTCCAATACGTTGTGATTCTATGATTTTGACAGTTTTATTATTTGATTGCAATAGTCAGCCAGTTATGAAATTGTCTCATTTTCCATGACAGAGACCATAATATCAAAAATGAGGAATGCTGCATCTTCTTCTTTGGAATAATTCTTGGTATCCATTAAGAATAAGTTGTTGGGCTTATTATGGAAATGTGAACTGCAGTACCACTACTTAAACTTACAGGATGTCTTTCTGTAAAATGTTTTCTCAAAGCAGAGCATGCTCTTTGTAAATAAAATTAATATTCTAGCAAAAAATTAAGAAAAAATGGAATCTTTTGGACCACATGCATGTATTTTAAAAGTATTTTTAGAAATAGTGAATTATTCCCTTTGAGTATATCAGGATGTCTGTATACTATTTCTTAGCTTCAGTACGTAGTCTTCTCCTTCAGCCTTTCTTCTGCTGTTGCTTAAAGCAACATTGTAGTTAGTTCAGGGCTGTCAGGGCACAGACTGAAGTGATATGGCATATTTCAAATCTTCTGTTCTTCTGAACTGGATTTTTTTTCCCTTCTAAATACAGATTAATAAAGTCTGCACTACAAGAGGAACAAGGAAAGGATTTTAGTGAAGGTACTTCCTGATCCTGAAAAAGTCAGGGGGCTTCAAGCCCATCTTGGACTTCAGAACACTTCACAACTTTGTGGTAAAAGAAAATTTAAAATAGTGCCTTTGGATTTAATCCTTTGATCCTCAATGAGAGAGTAGTTTTGTGTTTCAGTATAGGATATATTTACCACTAGGAATGAGTCTGTATCACAGGAAGTACCTATATTTGGAATATCTTGTAGGTGCATAACATATGTAGAAAGTGTTGTCTTAGATTGATGTTGGCTTTTTGCTTTTTCTCTGAACACTTTTAATTCTTACTCATTGTGCCATTGTGTCTGTGTTCACTGTGAGTGCTGTTTTCCTGAGGGTGTTCCATATCTGGTGATTGGCTAATTTGGAGAGTAGGCCTAGTTCTGTCTAATACATTTTCTTACTCTCTCCTTATGTGATCTTGCTTATATAGAGTGAGATAACTCAAGCAAGATGACATTGTTGAATCACATGTCTGTATCAAAGGGGGAAATAGTCAACTCTTTTTAAAGGGGGTAAATAAGAATCTCTGATGGGGAAAAATATAAGCTATCTATGCTGCTATGGGTCTGTTCTTTCAACAAATCACGAATAGCAGGATTTCTGAAATGCCAGAGTGAACAGATGGCTCTTTGAAAATGTTATTTCTTCTTGACTCTAATCATCTGCTCTTGGGAGGGGACTCTGGGGAGCAGGGGCAGATGAGGATTTTGCGGGGCCCAGGGCAGCACAATTTCGCGGGGCTCCCCCTTTGACACGGTGCATGCGCGGTGGCGCCACGGCGCACGCGCAGGGCTTCTTGAAGTGCGGGGCCCGGGGCGGCCGCCCCGCTCGCCCTGCCCTATATCCGCCCCTGCTGGAGAGAAAGTCCAAAACTATTCCTTCCTCATATTTGGCATCCTAAGAAAAGGCCAAGGGACCCACATCCGAACATGGCAGATCTGTGAGGTTCTGTGCAGATTGCATTGGGTCATTTGAAGATTAAGGCTCTCTCTTCAGCGCTTCTGTATCTAACTACCTCTGTTCCCCAGTAGCACACTCCTGCTCAATTCCTCCTGCCAGGTGCTTACTCGTGGAGAGCTGCCCAAGGTAATATTGTTGTCACCAGTTTCTATAAGGCTCAATTGTGCTTGTGGCTTGCCCAGTGTGCACAGTACACTCTCTCTCTCTCTCTCTCTCAGAACTTATGGAGTCTGAAGGAGAAGACTCATGGAGGTGACTGAGCCTCACTTCCTGCTGTGCATAGATCTGTGGGCATGATCTGAGACTTTACTATGAATCATTTTGCTTGAATGGTAAAATTTAAAATATCAGTGAAAGAGTCTCTTGTCCACAAAATCATTATTTTTAAGCACCTTGTTATACAGAATTCTGGTAGTCCAATACTGCTCTTGAAAGCAGTAGCAATTTTATTTGCTAACCTTTAATATTTAGACCTACTGTTTCTAAACTTAATCTTTCTACCCCTTCCTTCTTTACTAATTCTTTAAACGTCAGTTTCATCATAAAATGTCAGCTGCTTCATGCTTCATTTTGAGTTCTTCTGAACCTCTGAACCTCTTGAGAGGCATGGATCAGCGTTCATTTCACACTCCCTGTCAATACCTGACCAAAGTCAGGGAAGCTAACAATCCACCCAGAAGGTCATTTTCGATGATGAATTCTGGTCACATGCCATCTAAGCATGGTGCACATATGCTAAGATCACTGAATTTTCGTTATCTTAATTATTATTTATTAATGTAATCTTGCATTTGTTTTTTTCTGGTGTAGTAATTTGGATTTTATAACCGAATTTATCATCTTTGGATCATATGTTCTAGTGTCTGGTATTAAAGCCGAATATGAGAGAAACACTTAACAAATAGCTTCTGAAACAACCTTATATTAAAGCATCTTACCATCTAAAAGCTCAGATGTGCATATTTTTAAAAAGTAGAAAAATATATTCAGCAGGTGACTGGTGGAGAAAATGTGTGTGCATGCATGTGTGTGGAGTAGGTGGCCAGTCTCCACTGCTTCCCCATGTGCAGAGTATGAATCTCGCATACATGTGCACACATTTTTCCTACTAGTCACCTAGTAAAGTTTTTCTAAAGCAATTAAAGGATGAAGTAGAAATATCCTTTTATTGATAAAAATTGAAAATAAAAAACAATATACAGGAAATATGATACTGATTAGGATGCTGCAACTCTTGTGTTTTTCATTCAATTTCAGGAAGATAGTATACAGTTGAAAATATTGGCAGGTGAATTTCTTGGCTTCGTTGGTTAATATTGACAGGCTTGCTGTCAGGATAGAAGTTACTTGCTTGTAGATGCCAAATATTCAGTGCCGCATTTTGCTGGATTCCCACTCCTTGGTGCTCAGCTGCAATGATGGTGAAATCACAGGCCTTCTGGTCCAGAAGATGGTAGCATCTGGAAGCCGAAGCAAGCAGCTCTCTTTAATCAGGTTTTGAAGCTGATGGCTTGATTGATTGCTATTCTTTGCAATTCTTCTCTAGAACCAAGATGCTTCCCTTCTTTCCTGGAAAGCCTTCAAAATGCTTCAGGATTTGGACTTTTTGAGTCCACTGATTAGAGAAGTTGACATCAGCTTCAGTTAATCATGAAATATACCAACCAGCCTATTAAAATTCTAATTAACCCCCCCCCCCCAATGTTTGTGAAGAGTAGGAGAAAATAGCAAAAGGTTGATGATGACAATGAAGAAGATAATAACAGAGAAGTCATTCATAGTGAATTGTGCACACAAGTTCTCTTGTTCTTTAATATTAAAGTAGTTGTTTTTCTGTTCTACAGACAGATGGTTAACTTCCCTTGTTCATATTTTGGTACTCAGTAGCCATGAATAATTCAACTTTGAACAAGGTTTTTGATGAATAATCTGAGTAAATCATTAGATTAATACTTTCAGAGTAAATCTGTTTACTCTTAAAAATCATGATTTAGAGTTCAGTTTTCATGTATAAATGTATCTTCCTTGCATACTTTTATTTAAGAAATCATAATGTAAGAACTTTCCATACATCTTCATCCTAAGGATAGTATATCTTATAATGCATATCTTATAATGCAATGAAAAAGAATCCACATACATCTTTTGTATTGTAGTTGGAATTCAGCCATTACCTGACAAAATCTGAATAGGTGACACTAGGATTTAAATGACTAAGAATTGTTTACTTGATGATAAATCTTTGACTTGAATGTTAATATTATCCACGTGAGATACTTATTAAAGCATTTGTCTTTGACCCTGGAATGTTAATTTTGCAGTTGTACCACAGTCAAGAAAATTTCACACCGGAAACTTTGGTTTCTGGCCTTGAGTGGATAAAAGGATATATTGCACAATTCATTCATATATGAGAAAGGGAAAAAGCCTTCTCTCTGCATTTTCTCTAAGCTCTGAATTCAGCAAGCTGACTGCTTCATTTGGCCTGTATGCATCACATACTGAAACATCTAGCATTTATTAAGGATATTTAACATTGCCTGAGTTATACTATGTTGAGACTACAGAAGAAATCTTAACGAACTAGTAACTGCACATTAATTCATTGTGTAAGAGGATGTACAGAGTCCGATGCTGTTTTCCAAGGCTACCACAAATCTATGTGGAATGTTGTTAATTTTTCAGTTTTAGAGATTAGATTTCTTTTATCTCATAGTCCTCCTTTAGTGTAGAATAATTCTCTCTCTCATGGGTACTTGTTGCTCTGTGATCCATGACAACTGGCTTCCTAATAAAATATAATAAAGAGGAAGTCACTAAAATATGTACTTCGGCATTTCAATACTTTTTCTGTGTTCATACTTCATTGGCTCTTTTTCTGTCATAATTTTTTTTTCTTTTTGCACAGGATTGCGTTGCGTTTGGTGCATAGTCTAGATTCTTGGCTGCCTCTCTTGTCAGACTTGGATGCATTTCTTTCAGCGATGCTTTCTTTTTTTAGGTTATCTCCATGCACTTGAAGGAAAGAAACTCAACAGCTTCAAGCAATGAGCCTGCGGCAGAAAGGTGTTAGTGATGGATGAGCATTACGACTGTATCCGCTGCGTTGTAATTGAGCAGATCTGCCTAGGAATGTCATTCAGAGTAGTCCTTTTTTGTGGGGAATAAAAAATTCCTCCTGGAAGCTCCTAAAAGGGATTCCAGTAGGTCTGTTTAGTATTGGACTTAAATTGCTTCAAGGGATTAGTACCTGAAGCAAAACCCAAATCAAGCTCTTCCTCTGAACACAGGACTTGATGTAGATATAGAGCCATCTCCTCCCGCCCCCACCGCCGCCCCCCCCCCCCCACTACCCGATCTCTCAGAACAACATGTGTTGACAGCATAGACTCAGGTCTCAGAAGGAAGTGACAAAAATCTTGTCCTTGATGCATAGTTGAAAGATCCTTCATCAAAGCCTATTAGAATTCTTGGTGCAAGAGCTGCGCTCTTTTCATTAATATTGATGCCTGACTCTGAGTGGTGGTGATATCAGTAGGATCACTGGTATTGATGCTGAGGGCCTAGGAGTAGTCAAAAGCATAATTTGTCAAGTCATTGCTAATGTTCCTACTTCTTAATCAGTGAACTGTAGTAAACTACCTGCGTGGAAATAGCGATTCTATGGCAATTGGCAGTGAAGATGCAGAGGGTTCAATGGTCTTGGTGAGTTAATGATGAAAGTGTTCATTGCTTATCAAACCTCCAAATACAGTAGAATTTTTTTTCCAAAACCCATTGACAACTGGCAGAAACAGCCATGGCTAAAGGAAAGTGTAGCCAAAATGTTACTGTGCCCCAAGACTCATGGTTTAATTTGTTAGGTGGATTTACTATTATGCAACCATTGGCTTACTCAGACTACCAGACCTTCATTGATGAAAAGGATAAACTATGGAATTGTGAGAGGTGACTCTTATGACCTAGCTAGGTATTTTCCAATGGAATCATTAGGAATTGTGTAAGACTGTGCACGAGGATGTGAAAAGGGTGTGAGTTTACTACCTATCCTAAACAGAACTGAAGAGTTGAGATAATCTTTTGGTTTCTTATGATAAAGGAGAAAGTCAGGCTTTTACAATCTGACCACTAATCAAGTGGGTTAGATTATGTATCCAAGAAGCCTGTAAGACACCATCTGTGTGTCTCCCTGAAGGGATTAGGTCCCATTTTCTTAGAACCAAAGCAGTATCTCTGAATTTTCATAGACATCGTACATACTGAAATATGTCTAACAGCAACATGATGTTCCATTCACGTTTCCCAAATGTTGTCTTTTTTATCTGTCATACAGATTGGATGCTAAACTTGTCAGGGTAATTCTTCAATCCTTATTGAATTAGGGCTCCCTGTCTTCCCTTCCTTGGTGGGGGTGCTGGTAGCTAAACTATTCCACGTGTGAGAATACGAAGAGAATGTTTGGAAAAAAAAATGAAGTTTTTTCAACTGCAACATGCGTTCAAGATCAACATAGTATATTAATGCTCATTGCCCACCTTCCACTCTTCTTTCAAGTCGTGATTACTGTGAGGGGCCTGAGGATGTGGCAGAAGATACTGAGGCTGCATGCCCCTACTGAAACCTTGCCTTCATAATGTTCAGAAACATTGGGCGGGGGGAAGTAAGCGTGAGCCATGTGAGTGCTCTCGCACCCATTGCTATTTAGAGTTCCATTGCCTGAGCTGTACCTTCGTAGTTTATACTTTCTTGGAATGTGGATATGTGGAGTCCATCTTGAATAACTTACAGGCATTTTTTTATGTAGGAAGAGAGATGGCAGTAAATGTAAGCCTTCCCAGAAAAGAGGACAAACAGATTCATCCCCATTAGGGATCCTTTCCCTGGCATCTTGGTTCCTGATGTGGCAGAGTCCGATTAATATGGTAGCTTTCACAGAGGTGGCTTATTTCCCCCTTGGTCTCTTAGGCTGTGTCTAGACTGCAGGCTTCTTTCGAAAGAGCCTCTTTCGAAAGCATCTTTCGAAAGAGCCTCTTTCGAAAGATCGCGTCTAGACAGCAGGCGGATCTTTCGATAGAGGAAATCCGCTTTTTCGAAAGAGAGCACCCAGCGAGTCTGGATGCTCTCTTTCGAAGACGGCCTCTTTACATTGTAGAATGCCTTCTTTCGAAAGAAGGCGTTCTTCCTCGTGAAACGAGGTTTACCGCCATCGAAAGAAAAGCCGCGTTCTTTCGAAATAATTTCGAAAGAAGGCGGCTTGAGTCTGGACGCAGGGGAAGTTCTTTCAAAAAAAGGGTACTTTTTTCGAAAGAACCCCTGAGTGTGGACACGGCCTTAGAAACCATCTGCCAGCAGAATTTACAATTGTAACTGGAGAAGTTTGTAGCATGGTGGAAGCAACTTCATGTTGATTTCTTTAATTAAACACATGAACAGTTTTGCCTTACTTCATCTCCCTGAGTTTAATATAGTTTGATACCATCCAATTACATTTGATAGCTACTATGATCTTATTAACTAGTTTAAAATAGTGTCTCTTAAGACATTGGGTTTATATGATGCTTGACACTGCTCACTCCTGTTAAAAAGCCTCATGTCTTGGGATGTTGAAGTAGTCTTGATATAACTGATGAAAGCTCTCTCTAGACAAATCAGATCTTGTGACCTCAGTTTTCTGTCATAAGAGGCCATTTTCTGATGGCAGTGAATTAGCAATGTGGGTGAACTTTGGGCTCCTAATGAGTGATTCCCATCCTTCTAGCATATTTTCCAGGACCAAGATCTGCAAGCTAGTCCAAGATAGTGATGGAAAAGTAGTTTAATTAGCCTGTCATTTTGTCAGTATTCTTCCCGTATATGCCTGTCTGTCCCAAAGTTTGCCACAGTATGGTCCATGTGGCTTCATTTGAAATGAAATGTACACCTTAGGATCCATTCAACTTTTTTTTTCTTTTGGTAATCATTCTTGTCAACAGATTAAATACATAGTCATTTATATCTTATTGTCATTTCTTAGCTAGCCAGCAGTTGGTTCACACTAGGTCATGCTATCTGAGGCAGAGAAGCTTTTTGCAAGCCTTAAAAATGTTTGTCATAGTTTTATGACCGTGTTCACTACATACATTGTTCAAGGTATTATTTCTTGTATTTGTTTTGCATGTTAGTCTTACCTCTTTGTTGTGTAGAGTTACTTGTAAAGAAGGGGTGTCTGCATTTTCCTGACCTCTATTTTGAAATTACTATTTGAGCTGGCCAACATTTTGACTTTCTTTTTGTGAGAATATATCAGAAAGGTGCTGTTTGTTCAAATAATGCTTTTTTAGAAGCCTCGTTCTTTCCCTTGTTATCTTGTTACCTATTGGGTATTGAACTATCTTTTTATGGTTGCAATGTTTTGTTTTTTATTTTACAGTCTTTCTTAAAGAACTTAACCTGAGAATATACTAAGAACTTATAAGAAGGGAATCTCACTTGACTATAATTCTCTTTCTTAGAAGATATGCAGGATTCACATTCTTCAGCCTTGCTACAAATTCGTGGATGTTTCTGAATTGATGTGCTATTGAACACAGTAGCTTTTATCCTGACAATTTTTTGTATCATTTGTTCATATGAGACACATTTCAGTTGGTTATGTGACAGGAGCAAGAATCGACAGGAAGTTTGTAGGGGCAGCTAGTGGCATACATTGGCCAGGGTGTCAGAATATCTGCATGACGCCTACTGCTACAATTTCCTATAAAGACCTCTGAGCTAGGTTAGTTTTACCTTCATGTTGGTAGCTCCAGACAAGAATAAGATTCCTGCATGAAAGCCTCTTCAAAGAAACAGATTGAGGTAAATAATTTCCCCCCTTTGAATTTTTATTTAATTACACAGTTGGTCTAACCAATTGTTAAATTGTATTATTTGGGGAAAAAAGTCAAGTATCTTAAAAGGACTTTGAAACTTTCACTATGTATGTGAATAATTATAGTGTTCACATTAGAATCTCTACAATTTTATATTTACACAAATAGTGTTACTGCAATGTTCATCTTAGTCCCTAGTCTTGTTATAAAGAATACTGTAGTAATGTTAATTACTTGCAAATGGTACTGGTAAAGATTTTAATTAAAAATTCTTTTGAATGGATTATAGAAACATATAGAAAGCTAGATACAAATCGTAGCCTGTATTTACCAGGGGTTTTATATGCTCATAGTAAAAGACAAGATCTTTTTTCATGAACCTTATTTTTTTAAAATTAACTTTAACAATCAAACATGCTGATGAACCTAAGGGAAAATCTAAGCTATAATGCACTGTCTTGCTCTGGAGGAGGAGTTTCCATGAGCACTTGATTAACATGGAATAGGCCACTCTTCACTAGTGCTTCTGAGAGAAAATGTTCTGACTTCAGATTTTTTTTTCTTCAATGTCTTGCTGGCCAATCAAAACAAGATTGGATTTAATTTTTTGAAGGAAGATATGACTTCCAGCAGATTATTCTGAGACAGTGACACAAAGAATTGCTTAGAGGCAGTTTGCAGTAATGCTACTTTCACCATTCTGAAGTGTAGGTAGTTTTTTTACCTTTCAATTATATCATGGGACCTTTAGGTGGTGCCATAATATCTCCATGTTTGATGTAGGCAGGACATAACCAGCAGTAGTATTCCACACTAATAGGTGTTATTCTACATAATACTATTGTGTTTCTGATGTAAGCTCTATGTGAATGATGGCTCATAATTAAACTAGATTTTTTTTTTGCAGTTAATGGTGCTGTGTGATTTGTGGGTAGGAGTTAAATGGCAATTTAAAATGTTTTGGAATTATTATTAGTCACTTCTGTAATAAGTGTAAAACTTAATTATATGAGTGACATCTTCAGTTCCACTAAAGTAAAATTTGAAAAAATATGAATTGGACATCTAGGCACAAGAAAAATACAACATTTATTGATACATTTGTTTTTTCTTCATTGACACTTTTCCCCATTAAGTTAACTCTTCCAATATTTACTGTAGCTCCATCCAATGAATTGTCTACATTCTGAATTGTGATTTTAATTCCTAGCTTTCCATCCAAAAGGAGAATCTAAATGTGAAATATAAAACAAGTCTTTAATAAAGCTAATATTAAATTATTAACCTTTAAAATAATGTAGCATGGGGAACTTGTCTGGAAAAAGAGATGGTATATTCTCAGAACACTGAAACCTTTTATTTATTTGGTGGGACGTCTTCAGTCCGTTTCTGAAATTTTATCACTTAAATTCATCTTTCCCCACTGTTATCTGGCAATTGGCATGTTCCATGCTGTATGGTATGAAGCTGTACCTTTTCTAAAATAACAATTCTTCCAACACTCCTGTCATCTGAAGATGTAGGTTGTGCCCACAAAAGCTCATGATACCATCTATACGTTTTGTTAGTCTTTAACGTGCTACTAGACTCTTTCTTGTTGTTGAAGTTTTTCCTGTTACAGACTAACTCGGCTAGCCCGCTGAAGCTTTTCTAAAATAGTTAGCAAAGCCATAAGTTCAAAAGTTCCTAGCTGGTCAGTGACCATTTATGATTACCCTGCTCTTTCCTGTGCTTCCTCTGTCGTCATCCTCTCATTTTTCTTGTATACTTTTTTCCCCTCTGCAATCCTCTGTGCTTCATCTTTCTGGCCTACAACAACTCCTTGTTGTCACCCAACTGTTTCCTGTGCCTAGGAACTTGGCTGAGCAACCCGTACTACCTTTATCTTTTTATTCTGTAACTTTGAACTCATTCCTTTCCTGCTTCTCCCACACAAATATTGAGGGGGAAAATCAGTTATGTTATATCATGATTAGGAGATTTTAGTATCTCATACAGTACTGAACTTTCACATGTCATGTTGTCCGTGTCTGAAAAGCAAGGAAGTACTCCTATACTTGCTTTTGTAGCCTTTCAACTTGCATATTGTCAGGTCTGTATTTTCTGGTGAATGCATTTATCAGTCTTACAGTATTTTGTTTATTTTGTTTTAACAAAAGTTATTTGAAAAGATTACATAGAACAAACATGTTTTACAAATATACACAAAGTTCCTGGAAATATTTCCATGCAGTATTATCCTACAGTAGTTGAGCATGTAACTTTGAAGATGTAAATAAGTACTGATGCTTTAAACTGCATTAATATTATTTTTATTACTAATTTCCAATAAAGTTAATTTAAATGTGTTTGTCATGAAGAACAGTGAGGATAGAAGTTGTGGAGGTACATTGTAATATAGAGAAAGAAGTGTGAAAGATTAATGCTTTTTTCTCACATCTTGATGAATGAGAAGTAATACTACCTTGGGGCTTTTGAGTTAATTTTTCTTTCTTCAATAACCTGACTCATTACATACACATTCTCTTCATCTACACATGTAAGCAGCCTCTGCCATTATTTCTGCAGACAATTTAAGGGCCAGGCATGATGGCAGTCCCTATATTTAAGAAAACATAGGGACTGCTGGCCTCTGGAGTATAAGAAAGAAATGTAGGATCCAAACTCACCTTGGCACCAAATCAGGTAATAAGACAATGCTTCTCAGAAAGGAGTTTAGCAGAATTTAGTTTTCCCTGTATACTGGTGAGGTCTGGGAGACACTCTGGAGTGTTAGATGTACTGCCTGAAACTAGCTGTGCTATAGAAATTCTTCTTGGAGGAGCATCCCAGTGACGGCTTCACTTTAGGTGTTTTGGCACCCTGCACTTGTAATCAGAATTTTGTAGTAGCAGTGCCCTGGTTGACTGCACATGCATGTGCAGCCAATCTTGCAACTTTCTGAGTGACTGTCTGTCGCGCACACAGCCAACTGTCCCACAGTTCCTTCTTAGCTGACTTTGACTTGAGTAGGAAGGGCTGTATTGCTTCTCCAAAACATAAGTAGCTAAATCTTTTTTCTTCTTTCCTGATAGGGTATACTATCTTTCAGTTTTTCTGTAGTCAGCTATTATTTACCACATACTGCCCTCACTCAAATAATAACACTTCAATAGGACAGAGCTTATCCTCTTTCCTGAGGCTTGCCCAGCTCTCTCGGCTTTTAAAGCCGCCTGAGCTTCAGACTTTCCATTGCCACGTCAAATGGCCACATGCAGTCTGTCTGATGTCTTAGAGTCTCAGATTGCCCATGTTGCAAAAAACTGAACACATGAAAGGCCAGGGTCATCCAGCTCAAATTTGCTGATGATGGAGAAATCTGTCAAGGCACATTCTCATACTAAGATGAGATGCCATCTCGCCAAATGTCACTCTTCGCAGCCTGTGAGCTGAGCAGCTCCCTGCTGGCTATGGACAGGATCTGCTTTGGCCAGACTGGAGCAGTTCCCTGTTGGCCGTGGACAGGGTCTGCTCCAGCCAGAGGGACAAGAGCCAATTTCCTTTTTCTAGTTCTGGAATTATAGAAGATAGGGCCACCATACATACATATATAAAATTAGCACTCTTTAACAGCTCCATCAGTCTACACTTGGCTACAATCGCAAGATGGATGGGGGTACTATCTTTGCTCACGCAACTACTAAGCACTTTCTAAAAGGCATAAATAAACACTTAACATTAAAAGACTGAACTCCTGTAAGGACCTTAATCATATAATCTACAGCCTGATGGGGAAAGTATTTGAACCTTTAGCAGCTTACTTGTTACACTTTATCGATTAGGATTGCTTTCCTCATCACCATGTCCGCAAGAAGTGTGGGAAAGTTAGGTGCCATAATGGCGTACCCTATTTATACTACATTTGACAAAGAAAATGTGGTCCATTGATGACACCCCAAATGCATGTCCAAGGAAGCCTCCCCATTTCACCTAAATCAACCTACATAACGGGTTTTTTTTTCCTGAAACCATATTTTGGCAACAATGAGGCTTCTCTTCACACACTTGAAGTCTGCCGGGTATTGGAATTTTATCTGTAGAACTACAACAAAACCATTTAGAAAATCATCCTGTCTTACTCTTTATAACAGAATGATTATTTTGAAACTGAGACTAGCCCAATATCCATTTGGACATGTCCTTTTGTGTTACCAGCAGAGCAATTTCCCTGCTTCTCCAAGAATCGCACATATTCCATCAGAGTGTTATCCACTTTGATAGCATTTCTCAATAACATATTCTTCACGGACATTTGCAAAACTGTTGTCTGGGCCTCTGCCCCAATTTTTACTAAACATTATGCTCTTGAAACAATGAGCTGCAGATGCTCATTTGGGCGGTCGGTGCTAGCTACCGTCAAACCAATTCCCAAGCCCCTCCCTTCCACTGAGCAGCATTACTAGACAGTCATAGAATCATAGAACTGGAAGAGACCTCAGAAGGTCATCAAGTCCAGCCCCCTGCTCTAGGCAGGACCAATTCCAACTAAATCAACCCGGCCAGGGCTTTGTCAAGCCGAGACTTAAACACCTCTAGGGATGGAGACTCCACTACTTCCCTAGGTAACCCATTCCAGTGCTTCACCACCCTCCTAGTGAAATAGTTTTTCCTAATATCCAACCTGGACCTCTCCCACCACAACTTGAGACCATTGCTCCTTGATCTGCCATCTGTCACTACTGAGAACAGCCTTTCTCCATCCTCTTTGGAACCTCCCTTCAGGAAGTTGAAGGCTGCTATCAAATCCCCCCTCACTCTTCGCTTCTGCAGACTAAACAGACCCAAGTCCCTCAGCCTCTCCTCATAAGTCATATGCTCCAGCCCCGTAATCATTTTGGAGTGCCCACAGGAATGCTCTTTGAAGAACAAAAAGAAAAGGGAATAGAGGTACATGGGCATGGTTAGTTGCACACACTAGGTATCTTCTTGAAGCTGTGTGAGATGGCTACTGTGCATATACTACCTTGCTACTACAAATCTCCAATTACAAATGCAGGGCTCCAAAACACCTAAAGTGGAGCACTCACAGGGACAACTGTCTCAAAGAGCCTTAGTTACTGCATGTGATAAATAACTCTTTAAGTGATTCCTTTGCATGAAAAGTCACAACTGTGATCCGTTATCATGTATTCTGTACATGCATTCATCTTGTTTTATAACGATTGTAGAAAAATATGAAAACCTAAAAGCAATTGAACTTTTATGAAGAATATCTTCTGCTCAAAATAGATATAATTTTTTTCTCCATAGTGTTTCCTGCTTTTTTGAGAGAGAAGGGGCCGGTATAGGGCAAACGGTATGCTTTGTTTTGCCTACACAATGTTACTCTAAAAGATGAAAATAAAATTAGAAAAATATGGGTGAATATCTACTATAGAATTAGCAATTGAGATGGTATTACTAAGAACCAAATCTTTATTTTGAAAGTATTAGTACAAACTGTGAAAGTTCTATTGCAGGCTTTCATAAAACATCTTGGGAAACTTATTAGAGAATTCAGTACTCCAAAACATATCGGCTTATAGAAATACGGTAGTACCATTCTCTACTTGTATACAGTTTTGCAAGAGTAATTCACATAAATAAAAATAATTCAGACACATAAATTACATTGGGTAGAATAGTTGTTAAAGTACTGGAAAAAGGGTTCAATATAATTGGTTAATGAAAATGTTGAAATGGGGCAGCAGACGTAAGAAAAGGAAAGAATGCCTCCAAATAAAATTGATTTTTCAATTTTTTCAATGTGGGCTGAAACTAGCTTTTGGAGAATGTCTGCAGGGTTTCATGCTTTTGAACCATTTGTTGTGTTTCTTTTAGCAAAGAGAATTCAGACACTTTGGAAACCAATGTATATTGGAATCTGATTAAGCCTAGGTTGCATACGTTTTAAAGGCTATTCTTTTTTACTATCACTGTTTTTTTTCCCCTCAAACTTTTAGGCTCAGCAGTGGGTACTTAAAAAATATATGTCTTTACAAATTCTTACTAAAATATTTTAGTTTCTTTGATTATACTGAACCCAAAAAATCATTCTTCTTTTACATAATTTACAAATAAACATGATTCAAAATTGTACAGTTAACAAACTTTAAATAATTCAATTTTCTAAAAAGCATTTCATTGCAAAGATTTGTCCTTAATGTTAGACTACATGTGTAACAGTGAAAGAAAATTCCTAGTCATGTTGTTTGCAAAATATATATAGAATTTTTATAAGCACCATAAGATGCCTTTCCATCTTAAGCTTTTGAGAAAGAATAGCATTAAGGCGTCCATTGTTTTCTTCTGTTTAATTTCCATGTATTTTAATTTCATATTACACTAGTGGGCTGCACCCCATGCTGACGACACTTGTTCCTTCCTCCGGCCACTTTCACGGCCAGTGAGTGTGATGACATCATTCTCTCTCCCCGCAGGAAAAACTTTTTTATACAGAGAAAGATAATAGTTTTTAATTATTCCACTGATATAATTAGTGTGAAATAATACAATAACTTGAAATAAAAATAATATGGCAAACATATTTTTGCAGGCACCTTCTGATTTATAATCCTACAGAACAGGAGCGGTTCTCAGTGGTGTCAATCTATGTGAATTCACCCAAAGCTAAAGTATTATCTCCTTTGGGAAAACCTGTTATGGTCCAGATTAGTGGAGTATGGGATACAGCAACTACAGTATCAAATGAAGCATATCAGGTATGTTACTGGAAATAAAAAGTGGAAGTTATACTGATTTGCATTTAAATATATACTGTAGCTTCGCATTAGAGGAGAAAACAAAGAAAAGCACACTTCAAATGTATAAATCATGTATCAGTTTTATACTCTTTGAGTGTGAGAAGGAATAATTAAATTATTTTGGTCTTAGGATATATCATCAACTTTTTAATCTTTGTTATTTTTCATATTACCAAAGTTTAATACTGGATTAAGTGTTTCATTTTGAGGTATTTATTATTTGGTATCATTTACAGTTGCCTTGGGTTATAACTTGAAGTATGTGTTTAAATATAGTTGTCCCCTGTAGCTTTTCTACAAATATATAGATGTCTTATATCCTGCTTACATTTCTGTTTATCTGTGTTTGAGTCAGAAAACTGGTATGTTGAAATATTTGTTTTAAAGTTGTTAAAAATTATTTGAATAACAGCTGCGGTGTACATTAGATTTTTTTTGCCTCTTTAGCCCCATGAATTTAAATGGAAATTAAACATCCCAGTAATGTGTTAGCTATTTTGCTGCATTTCTAAGGAGATATATGTGCTTGTAACCAGGGCATCAAAATCAAGTAGAAATCTGAGACCAATTTTGAAGTGTTTCAAGTAATGATTTTTTAGTTTTTCATGTTTAATAGTCTAATACAGAGGTTTCGAAGACAACACAGCAAATTAATACCTAGCAGGGCAGACTAAGAAATATATGAATAGAAATAATCTATAATTATAATAATTGTATATTATTGTACTGGTAGACTAATACTTGGTTATTGAAAGAAATGTTCATAGTAATCATTATATTCTTAGAAGGTCTCATACTGGCAGGGTATATGTAATAATCAACTATAGCAGAATCTTAAGAAAATCCTAACATTCTTGTAAACATAAACTGGAAGGCTAAAATGTGTATAATATAGGACTTTACCACATTGGTTTGGATTGTTGTGTTCTTGTAGACTTATTGATTTTAATTAATAAATATTGTACTTCATAATTAGGATTGTTTTGTAAAAATGCTGATTTTAAATAATTTCAGTTGTCTTTATAAATGTATGTTATCACAATATTCCTAACTGTGAGGAAGCTTAAAGAATGCCATAAATATAGAAGAAGTGGTATCTAGTGATAAAAAGAAACACTGGAAATTTGATGAGTTCCATTGTGGCTTTTCTAGCTTATCTTGACCTCAGATCCACTATCCGCTATCATGAAGTAGAAAAAAAAGCATAGTTCCCAACTCTCTATTGACTTAAAGGAGGGGGTGTTAAGCTATAAAACCATTGTCGGAGGGGGATTTGATGTGACATTTGAGCTAAGTGGATCAGATCCAAAGATTTGAGCCAAAGTCTTGGATCCCTAGGTCTGGACTCTCATGTACTCTCCATTTCCCTGTACAAGCTGATCTTGGAGCAAACACGTGGTTTCAAATTGTACCTCCTCATAAGAGATTTTTCTCAATCTTAATATGCCACTAGTTCTATTTTACTATGAACTTCTCACTGAGATTTGACAGAGATTTGTTACATAGAGATATGTTCATATGTTTACTTAACATTACTCTTTTATGTGGAAGCCAGGTTGCATTCCTATTTCAGAACCACTTTCCTATAGTGTACATTTTTTTCATCCCTCTTCCAAGGGGCTAATTACTGATAATAAATCTCTAATGTGGAATTCTGAGGAAGCTTTTGTAGAAGAGAGAAAGGAAAGTTTCCAGCATATTGTTTCTTGTTGGGATGTAATTGGGTAGATAATTAAATGATTAACCGATGAGCAAAAGTTTATCGGTTAGTGCTGTCAACTACATGTATTTCCTCCTCCCCCCCCCCCCCCCCAGTACATTTTTAGAGGGCTGGCCAGCAGCATGACTCAGTCCCCGCTCGCACGGGCTCCTGGGAGATACTTATGCTGCGGCTCTGCGTAAAAAGTAGTGGAGGAGCTGGGTGGACAGGCAGCCCAACTTAGTCCCGGACCACACCAATCCTGGGAGCTTCCCCCACTGCAGCTCTGCATGAAAAGTAATTTAAGAGCTGGGGGTAGCTCCCGGGACCTGGCATGAGTCGAGACTTAGCGAGGCTGCCTGCCTAACTCCTAAATGATTTTCAGTACAGAGCACCAACAGGGGTAGTTGCTGACCCAGCACAAGCTGGAAGTGAGTGCTATGCCTAATCAGTTGAGTGGTCCACAAAATTTTTGTTTCTTCTTTGAGGAGTGTCCCCATGGGGTGCTCCACCTCTAGATGCTTTGTGCAACTGAGCTCGAGGTCGGAGATTTATGACAGTAGTGCCCCTGGCCAGCTGTGCACACAGGGAGTCTGTATGTGTTCCGGAGAAGCTACTGCGCATGGCTGGCTCCCCTCCTTGGATCCTTCTTTACCACTGTCAGCTGCCCTGGCTGATCAGAAGTCTCCCTTCAACCGCATCCTTCCTCTCTACTTATTCAAAATTACCTCAGGAATACTTCCTAATTGCTATAACCTGACTCCTTAGACCTTCTAGTTTTTTTTTTTTTTTAAGAAGAAAGGACAGACACGGTGCTGGATGAGCGTGAAAAGCCATGTGCTAGTCTGCATAGCCCGGCTCGTCTGGGTTTAAAAAGTGTACGAGCTGCAGGTTATCCTTTTCAATTTCTGGTGGGCACACAGAGTGTGTTCGCTGTTTGGGTGAACACCACCTTCCTGACTGTTGCCCATATTGCCAAAAGCTCAAAGCCTGATCCAGGAGATTGAGGGAACTACATATTAAACTGCTCCAGATGGAGGAAAAAACTCGGTCAACGTTTGACCTAGAGCACTCCACTCCTCCCAGACAAATATCACCTGGGACGGAGTCAGAGGGGATGGCGCATACTGGGTCGAGTCCCAAGGACCGTGAAAATAAGAACAAGAAATGGTCCTATTCTTCGTCAGGGATTGACTCCCCATTGAGGAAAGGTGCTCCCCACAAGAAAGCCGCACCCAGCAACCGCGCAGACGGGGTATGACAAACAACAAACCACAGGAACCAGCAAAGAGAAAAGCCGGAACCCTAAGCACTCTCAGTGCTCCTCACAGAAACTGCCTGAGGCAAAGTGGAAACCCTCAGCAGCAGCACTGAGCCAAACAACTGCGGCACCAGCTTTTATGCCAAGCACACACCACTCACGCAAGGCTCTGAGCACAAGCAAAGCAATGAAGGTGGCTCTGCTGGCACCGCAAGTGTACTCGGCACTGCTCTCGCTCAGTACTCAGCTGGCATTCCCAATAACACCACACTCTGTACCACAAGCTGCCTGCCTCCTACCACTACCCACTGTACAGCTGTTGCCGCAGTTCAGCACTGCAGCGGAGCTTTCAATTAACTCAGCACCAGGATCGCCTCTCCTCGGCACCGACAGTACACCAAATGCTTCACGGTGCAACCTGTCAATTTCACTGGCCAGTTCTATTGCCTCCTCACTCACTAATAAGGAGGAGACATCTCTCAAACCGTTGCATTTAAAGTGACCCACCGTTCAAGAAGCACAGAAACATACCCAGCAATAGCAGATACCACAGTGGTTCCCTACCTAGTTCCTACCTTCCTGCCGTGTTGGGGACCCATGGGTAGCCTACAGGCAACAACAGCCCACCCAACTACAGCACAGGGGCCAAACACCAAGATTACAGGCACCTAATAGCCATACCATAGAGCACAATACTTCTGATTTAGGGGAACAGGAGCTGGACTATATGGATGAAGAAAAGCGGTCCTCTCCTTCCCCACCCACACAGAATTCCTCCACATCTTAAGAGGACACCATCATAACCCAGCTACCAAATATGGGTGATAATTTTTTTAGTTGTTCCAAGACCTCTCTAAGAGAGTTACTGACACCCTGGAGATCTTTCAGATGCTCCACAGACACAACACAAGCTTACAAACATCCTACAAACCTCCTGTCATCCAAAGCTGGCCATTCCTATGAATGAAGCAATCATGGACCCTGCCAAAAATATATGGCTCAAACCAGCATCAACTAACCCCATTTCTAAGCACCTAGATAGGAAATAATATGGGTCTCCCAAGGGGGCAGAATTTCTTTTCTTGCACCCGGTACCAGATTCCCTTGTAGTGGAAACCGCGAACCAGAGGGGAAAACAACAGTCAGTGTGGACAACTTCATATGATAAAGATTGGAAGAGACTAGATGCAATGGGGGAAAAGGATTATTCATTGGCAAGCCTCCAAATGAGAATTGCTAACTACACAGCATTAGCAAAGTACACACACCAGATCTTTGACCACATGACAACCTTTGTCTCAATTTAAAACAAACATTAAAGAGAACAAACTAATATCCCATACCACCCTGCAGGCTGCGCTCGACTCTGGGGACACAGCAGCCAGATCACTTGCAGCAGCTGTAGCAATGAGACGAGCCTCCTGGCTCCAGTTGCCGGGTTTTCCCAGAGAAGTTTAGTCCACCGTACAAGACTTTCCATTTGACAGTACAAATCTCTTTGCAGAGTCCACAAATACATTTCTGTACACTCTGAAGGACTCGAGGGCTACCCTCAGAACCTTAGGTATTCAGGTACCTGTTGTAAGAAGGCAAAACAGGTCATTCCAACAAAGATTGAGACATGCACCATTCAATCAACACCAATGAGAATACGATAACAGACAATGTCAGAGACAAAACAGGCACAAACAGTGCAACAACCAAGCCTCTGCCCAACAACCATCAACATCCAGACAACAGTTTTGAAGTGTTGTCGAGGGTCTGATAGCCCCGAAATCTCTCAGGCAGCAATCCACCTCATCTGCAGTATTTGGCAACAACTAGCGGACTTTTATACAGTATGGTCGGCCATTATCACCAACAAGTGGGTGCTGGAAATAGTGAAAACAGGATACTGCATCCTGTTCATAACCAACCCCCCACCGCACCCTCTGTCCCCATCCCTCTTCAGGGACCCTTCTCATGAGATACTGGTTCTTCAAGAGGCAGAGTACTTAGTCTCAAAGCTATAGAGGAGGTACCGGAACAACACCAGGGCAGAGGATTCTATTCTCACAATTTTCTCACCACCAAAAAGTCTGGTGATTGGAGACCAATACTAGATCTGTGCAAACTCACCCACTTTGTCAAATACCAATGTTTCAAAATGGTCACACTCACGGCCATAATACCTGCCTTAGAGAAAGGAGCATGGCTGTCTACCCTCAACCTAAAGGATGCCTATTTCCATACATCCAGCACACAGAAGGTTCCTGAGGTTTACAATAAAGAACAGACACTTCCAGTACAGGGTGCTTCCAAAGGTACTGGCAGTGGTCACCGCACACTTACACAAGAACAGGATCTCAATATTCCCGTATCTTGACAATTGTCTCCTAGCGAATTGTACACTGCAAGAAGCGCAGCAAGCAGTCATAATAGCAAAAACACTCTTTGAAAATCTCGGTCTACAAATAAACACCATAAGTGCATTTTGTCCCCAACTCAATTACTGAAATTCATAGGTACATATCTGGACTGCACAACAGCCAGAGCTTACTTGCCTCACCACAGATGAATGACCATAAAGGACCTGATAGCATCTGCACAGAACCCTCTGATCATAACAGCAAAGGCTATGCCTACAAATACTGGGGCACATGGCAGCTGCAACGTTCGTCGTACCCTATGATCGCCTACACATGAGACCACTCTAGGCCTGGTTACGCACAATCTATTGACCACAAACATACCCACTACACAAATTTCTATCCATACCGAACAAGATAAAATCATCCCTAGCATGGTGGACAGTACACAGCAATGTTTGCGTGGGAGTACCATTCCAACGCAACACACCATCAATCACAATGATGGATGCCTCACTCCTGGGATTGGGGGAGGGAGCACACACTAAGACTGCAATTCAGATGAATAGAAAAAACATTTTATTTACAATGAAATATTAGAACATTTGATTTAGTAATTTGAAGTATCCTTAATAATCTAATCTATTTGTGTTCTTAGAAATTGGGCAAAATTAGTGCTAGCATAACTTGATGTGACTAGAATTACAACAGGCATGAATTTGGTGCAGTATGTTCAAAATAGGGATGTAAAAAAATGTGAAAATAGTAACTATAACTGATGGAAATTCAGTTACACAGTTAAATGTGTCACCCGAGGACATAGGTGTAGAGAGGAAAAGGTGTTAGAGGGCTCTTATATGCCAGCCCTCGTGGACTCGCTGCCACTAGCTCTTTTGGGCTTCTGGCCCTTCCAGGCTCTGGCTGCAGGTCCGGGATCCCTAGCAGCAGGTCTGGTAACAGGAACCAATAAGCATCATCTTAATGATTAATCCAGGGGAGGGCAATAAAATGGCAGTGGCTCACCCAGGTTAATTTCTGGTGGGATGTTGCCACTATCTTTATCTGTGTGTCTGCAGCTATGGGCGATTGCAGTTCCAGTTGTCTGGGAATGGTGATCTGTGGTCTGAGAGCTGCGATCCCCCAAACCTGCAAAAGTGCAGGTAAAGACCGCACTGCAGGAACCCACCAGAGGCTAACCTTGGCGGACCGGTATTTACTCATCCCTGCGTTAACCCATTAAACTCTCTTAAATCCCTAGTTCAAAACTTTATTTTAATTATAACAGTGCATTTTTAATACGTTATTTTCTTCTTCTTCCTACAGATCACTTTCATGGTGCACCTACCGCCTTTGGGTTTGGGAGTTTACCAGCTTATGGAGGGTTTGAATTCAGAAATGGTCTTGGCTGATTATAAAATATATACTAGTGGAGAGAATAATGTTCAGGTGAACCCAGATAAAGTGTTCAAGATCAAGGAGATGCAAAATTCTGCGGATGATATTATTTTAGAAAACTCTTATGTGAAACTATGGTTTTCTGGGATCTCAGGGCTTCTAAAGGTATGTTGGCTTACAGTTTGAAGTACTGTATTTCTTCTTCATAAGAGCATAAAAGTTAAATTTGTCACCCTCACATTTATGATTGTTTATCTTTAGAAAATTAACATGAAAGAAGATGGCAAAAATTATCAAGTAAAGGTGGAGTTTGCATGGTATGGAACCACAAGTAACAGAGATAAGAGCGGGGCTTATCTCTTCTTACCAGATGGAGAGGCCAAGGTAATAGTACTTGTATTATACTTATTATTAAAGGCTTTCATCGTGAAAGATCCCAAAACATTTGGCAAATTGTGTATAGAAGTACTAATTGGCCCACCACTGAAATATAACCCTGGTGGACCGGTATTATAACCCTGGCGGACCGGTCTATAAGCTGCCACAGGACTCCTTGCCGCTTTTGCAGATTCAGACTAACACGTCTATCCCGATACTTGACACTGAAATATAGCTACTTCTGTGGTGAAGCATAGCCTTCAAATTGTGCACATTGGAATTTTAACAAGACACTGACAACTCTGACAGAAAGTGCCAAGTGATCTTCAGTGCCCACAAGCAGTCGATCTCATTTTCATGTATTGTGTTAAGTGTACTACAGATATTCATTCATTTTCCCCTGCTTTTCCTTTCTTCCCTAGATCTCATTTTTCCCTTTAGTCTGAGATTGGATATCCTAAATTTATACATGGAATAATATTGTGAATATGCTAAACTTTTTTAAGGTTGTAAGCTGTTTGTGGGATGGGCTGCTTTTTATGATGTGTTTATATAATATCTAACATAAAAAGGTCCGACTTTGATTGACATGTTCAGTGTTATTGTGATGATGATGATGAACAAAAAGGAAGAGCAAATGGCTATTAATTTAGTGATTTAAAAAAATCCAGTCTTTTCTGATAATTCTTGTGTGTTCTACTTCATTGGAAATTCATAAACATGGATTTCAGAAATATCTCTACATTTTTATATATATATATATATATATATATATATATATATATATATATATATATATATATATATATATATATATATATAGCATTTGTGAAATATTTCTCAGAATGTAAATACTTTTATGGAAAAATATAAACTGAAAAATGGTGTAGAAAACAGTTTTACAAAGGTAAATGATAGTATGCAGCTTACTATTTCTCTTTATTTTTCCAAACTCTGTTTTCCCTTGGAGGAATTTTAATGGGTCAGATTGAAGCTTTGTGTGCCTATGTCTAGACTACAGGCTTCTTTCGGAAGAAGCTTTTTTCGGAAGAGATCTTCCAAAAAAAACCTTCTTTTGCAGCGTGGATACTCTTTTAGAAGTGCATTGGAAAAAGCGGTTTGTTTTTTCGTAAGAGAGCGTCCAGACTGAATGGACACGCTCCCGCATGTAAGCTGTCATTGCAATGGATGGAACAGCCACCAGGGCGCACCTGTGCTTTCCCTCGTTTTTCCTTTTCTTACGAAAGAACTCCCTCTTGCCCATCCCCACACACCTTTTTGTGAAAAAGCTTTCGCAAAAAGGCTTCTTCCTCGTAGAATGAGGATTACTAATGCCAGAAAAAACCCTCCATTCTTTTGATTTTCTTGCAGAAGAACACAATTGCACTGTGGACATACCACCAGATTTGTCGGAAAAATGGCAGATTTTCTGACAAATCTCTGTAGTGTAGACATACCCTCTGAGTGTTCACACAAGGAAGTAAGGGCATATAACATGTTTATTGTCCTTGTGCTAGCCAGCTATGCTGTAGATGGCTTTGGAGATGCGCGGGGCTCACATTGGTTACATCCCACTTCCCCCTCAACTTCCACTACAGAAGAAAGGAGAGAGGAACTGAAAGGCAGACTGGTAAGGCCATCATTGAGCTCTAAGCAACTAATCAATCAAATAGCACAAACATATAGGGATAAAATTAGAAAGGCTAAGGCACAAAGGAGTAATAAAAAGATGGTTTTAAAAATATATATATTAGGGAAAATCAGAAGGAAAAATAGGCCCTCTGCATACAGAGAGAGAGCTTGTAACCTATGACAAAAGGAGGCTGAGCTGTTTAATAACTATTTTGCTTCAGTCTTCTATAGAAAGATCAATTATGACCCAATATTACCACGATAAACATTAATAACAGAGGGTAGGAATTAAACCCCCAAAAGGGAAAGAATGTTTAGAAGAATTAGCTGTATTCACGTTGGCAGAATCTGATTAAATTTATCCTAGGGGACTTATGGAACAAGCTGAAGCAGTCTCAGAGCAGTTAACAATTTATTTTTCAGAATTCCTAGAGAAAGAGTGGGATTTTAAGAGGACTAGGGAAGGGCAAACCATAGTAGAGGATTTTAGACCAGTAAGTGTATCTTTGATACCTTCAAAGACACTGGAACAAATTATTGAACAATAAATTAGTTAGCACCTAGAGTATAATAGAATCAAAAGTAATACCCAATGTGTATTTGTCAAGAACAATTTGTGTTTAATTTCATTCTTTAACTGGAGTTCTACTGATACCAGACATTTTAAGCACACCAAGTATTCCTGATTTTGAAAGAGAGTTAGTCCAGGACTTTACAGGATCTACAAAATTTAGTTACTTGGGCCAGAAACCCCTGTCAAGTAGAAATGCCACACCATTACATTCCACTGTGAACCAGCTGCTGAAGAAAGTGTGGCAAAAACCTCAATTCACTATCCCAACTTTCAATGCAGTGAGGAAAAAATATATTCTCCCCAAGGATGTATGTTCTCTGAGCTCCCAATGGGAGCTTGGGTAGAAGGTGGGGTCAGAGCCATAACTGGAGGGAAAACTAAACACAATTATGATACTGCCTACCCAGAAATTAAGCTGTGGTGTTGGTAATGTATTGAGCAAAGAATTGACCAGTTCATGATTGCCACACTGTACATTGTGAAACATGAACCAAATCTCAGATAGAACTATGGAAAAAAGCGACATTCACCCTGGATGCTTAAAGAAGCTAGTCTGAGAGTGGAGACCTGGCCTGGCTGCAGGTTTGGGCAGCCTTTTCAAGTGAGACAATGAAAGAATCTTTGTCCCAAGTTCGAAAGCCTGCTTTGGTCTGTTTAGCTGAAGGCATCTGTGTTCTATCAAAAGATTTTGGTCTCAATAGTATTTTGTCAGTGTTCTAGAGATGAGATTTTCGTAAGTTCTAAGGACTGTAAAAAACTGGATATACCCCTAAAAGTCCTGTTTAAAATGAACAGCCATACCAACCATGTTTTATGTGAATATGGAGGGAGACACAAAATGTACTCCCTCATTTGAGAAACATTATAGGTGTGGGAGTATTGTGTGTTGTACAAGATGAGCCTTGTCACCATGTGTATGTCAGGGAAAAAGAACAGTGTCAGATAGGGCTAAGCTGAAACAGATTTTCACAAATGATCTTTTAATAAGAAACTGACTGATCAGATTTTCCTGTAGTACTGGACAAGAGCAATTGATTTTAATCATATATCACCCAAGTAAGAATCTCTGCTTCTCATTATGGTACAAAAAAGATCACCGTAATAAAGTACTCTTTTTGTGGTTGTTACATGGCTTGATACTAAACTCTGTTGTAAATGTACTGCCAAATTTTGGAAGAGAGAATGGTTTGAAGAAAGTAACTCTTATTGCGTTGGAACTGTGGGTTTTTTTACTCTGTTGCAAATGGCTAAACCTAATATGAGTCATGTTGTTGAATCTGGCTTCAGATCATCACTCAGAACCATGTTACCTGCTTTATCTCAATATGGGAATCTTCTCCCAAAAGGTGGCTTTATAACATAGAGATCCGTTAGCATGTTCTGTCTGAGCAAGTGGTTCTTGACTTCTGATGTGCCAGAAGGACATTTAGCAGAACTACTTGCAAGTCCAAAAGGAAAAAGCTTTTAGTGAAGTGCAAACAACCCCCAAGGATTCCTTTACTTGCCAAACTGCTTAACTATTCTCTTCGCCTGCTTGAATCTACTTTAGAGTAACAGCATCCAGATATGTTTTACAATGTCTCTATAGTTAACTGGTTAAAGGTAGACCAGTATGTTTGCAGCTACTTTTCATCAAATTTGTGCACTGATAAGAAAGCCCATTGTGATAAGCAATTTTCATGTCCTTACAAAACTGATGAACTACTCAGTTCCTGTGATGCTTCCTGTCCTAGCTATCAATCTAATGAGCCAAAGGATTATTACTTGAATTTGAAACAGACCATAATATTTGGTTGCAAGAGCTGGCAACCAAAGAGTTGGCTGGCAAACATACATCTCAAAAAAGGTATTTTTTTCTTAGAAAAATTCCTTGAGCACAAGTTAACAAAGTACAGATGATTCATTGGTTGAAGTCATGGCTGGAGATGAGTGAGTTTGGAGATTTACATATACAAGAGTTTCCCTCTACTAACCCCTTCAAACAACTCAGAGTATGAACTGGCCAGTCAGAAGGAGTGCTGTTAGATGAAAAACTGTTATGAGCAATTATCCATGTAGTAAACCACCTTGGGTTTGCCTGGTAAAAATGCAAGAAGCAAACATCAGAGGCTGGAACTCAGTGACTATTTCTAGAGACTTTGGAAGCATTTAAGAGAGGAAAAATAATGAATGGACAAATAATGGGGGAGCAAGTAGCAAAATTAAAAGTGTAAGAGGCCCACTTCTACTCTTTTCTTCCACACCATGCACAATAATATAGAAATGTGCCTCTAAGCTTCAATAATGACCCTCAGCCTACCTACCAAATTCACTGAGGATTAGCAAGCCATGGCTAGGAGTTGGCACTGTGAGAGCATCAGTACGCTTGAGACAGCTTCAGGTCTTGGACCCAGCTTTTTCTGTCTCTGCCTGATCCCCTGTAATACTCAGATGGGATGGGTGGGGCCAGACTGAGCTAGCACTAAAGCTTTATCAAGAGTGTAGCTAATGGTTTAGCTAGGACTTTGCTGTGATACTCAACATATTGCTGTTCCTTTTGTGTTTTTCCATATGTTAACTGTGCATTGAGTTCAAGGTAGGGCAAACCAATGGTATTTATTATTTTGGATATCCTAAATCAGGAACACTTTGTCCAACTTTTTAGAAACATTTTACTTTAGCTCCTACAAATGACCTATTAATTTCCAGGTATATTTAAATCTTTTAGGGAAGCACCATCATCATACTTTTAACAGAATATCTTTTGAAACCTTAACTGTGGAGTATACCACTCTGTAGCAGCTGGGTCAAACAGCCGACAACTATAACATTGTGAGAGAAAATTTTGAAGCTGATATGTAAACGCAGCAATATGTTGCTTAACACATAAATTGCTCTCATCTTCAAAGTGCTCCACAAATACTAATTTAATAATTCTCAGAACATACTTGTGTTGTGTAAAATAAAGGTGAAGATTGTCCGTGTTCTAAGACAAGTTAAGGATAAGAGAGTTGCCCAAGGCCCCAAAGAAAGTCAAAGTGGGGATCAGAAGTTGTGATTTCCCAGATCCTAGTCCTATATTTCAATTACCAAACCTACAGTCATCTAGGCTAGATGAAAATTATTTTGGAGAAATTTTACATTAGGATTTAAAATGGTTTAATAATTTATATGCTGTGGGGGGTTTCATGCTGCTATAAGGAAAACAAACATTTTTCATAACATTGTTTTAACTTTGTGCCTTTTTGCAGCCTTATGTTTTCACAGATCCACCAACCATTAGAGTTACTCATGGAAGGATTTTCTCTGAAATTACTTGTTTTTTCCATCATTTGACACACACAGTGCGACTTTACAAAGTTCAGGGTAAGTGGCTGCAATTGTGTCATTTTATTTTCTTGTTAATTTGTAGTGTTGAGTTTAGGCCTTACATTGACTTCCTCGTGCTTTCATAACTTACGCTTGTTACAATGCTGTTGTAGGAATTACCTTCTGATTGCAACCTTCAGAGAATTTAAGAACGTATTATCTATACTTGAGTCTTGCAACAGTCACTCCATTTAAGGCAGGCTTAAATCCAACATATCTCCTTGGATTACCTCAGCACTGGAAATCCTTTTGTGATGTAGGGCTGTCAGAATGGCTCTTATACCACCCAAAATCCAGCACAGGTGGCATTCCTGCAATAAGCAAAGTAGCAATTGTGTGCTTGGGGCATCTTCTTTTACTCTTTTATCTAATGCAAGGCGTTTAAACTAGGGATTAATCGATCAAGGATAGCACTCAGTCCCAGCTTGTGCTGGGTTGGCAACTACTTCTGTTGCAGCTCTGCACTGAAAGTAGTTTTGGAACAGGCTGACAAGCAGCCCAGGTCAGTCCTGGCTTGCACCAGGTCCCAGGAGCTGCCCCAGCTCCTCAATTACTTTTCGTGCAGAGCCGCAGCAGAGGTAGCTCTGTGGACCCAGCACCAGACAGAACTGAGCCATGCTGCTGGCCTACTCTCTAAAAAAATTTATTGGTGGGGGGATCTTTTGAAATAAGCTTTTGCTTATTGGTTAATCATCTACGCTATTACATCCTTAGTTTAAACAGAAGTGTTACTCTGGTATTCTTTGGCTATATGCTGCTGTTGCAGATTAGAGAGGCTGCTTTTGTGCTGAGGACTAGGACACTGTGGAACCAGCCCCAGAAATGAGAAGTGTAAATGGCTCGTTTGCACTCCCTACATTTTTCTGGGCTGCATGCAGCACTTAATGAGTCTGCAGTTCTGACTGGGGCCTTTGGCTACTGCTCTGTAGAAATGATAAATAGTAAGTAATGGTTGCTAAAATGAAGGCGGGAGAAATATAATACTTTTGGGTATGTCTACACTAACCTCCTAGTTTGAACTAGGAGGGTAATGTAGGCATACTGCACTTGCAAATGAAGCCCGGGATTTGAATTTCCCGGGCTTCATTTGCATAAGCGGGGAGCCGCCATTTTTAAATCCCCGCTGGTTCGAACCCCGTGTAGCGCGGCTACACGGGGCTCGAACTAGGTAGTTCGGACTAGGATTCCTATTCCGAACTACTGGTACACCTCGTGGAACCTCGTGGAACGAGGTGTACTGGTAGTTCGGAATAGGAATCCTAGTCCGAACTACCTAGTTCGAGCCCTGTGTAGCCGCACTACATGGGGTTCGAACCAGCGGGGATTTAAAAATGGCGGCTCCCCGCTTATGCAAATGAAGCCCGGGAAATTCAAATCCCGGGCTTCATTTGCAAGTGCGGTATGCCTACATTACCCCGCTAGTTCGAACTAGCGGGGTAGTGTAGACATACCCTTTGAGAATTTCTCAAATCTGTTCTACTGCCACCTTCACCCTTTGCATATTATCTTTTTTGTACCTTAGTAAAACAGAAGTACAGTGTTTGAGGGAGTGCAGAGAACACACTCCTAGTCCCTATTTTTTTCCTTTCAAAATACCTTTCAGTTTTTGAATGTAAATTATGTTAATTGGGTAAACTGTGATTTCTGCAATGAATACCTATAAACATGAGAATCATGCTAAAAAATGCAAGCTGTAGCAGGCTCATGAAAAAATTACTAGAAAAAAGTGAATGGTCTACAACAATGTTTCTCAAACTGTGCTCCGTGGAGCCCCACACTCTGCGAGACATCTCCAGGGGCTCCGCGAGGTTGACAAACTGGAAACATCAATAGGTACAACACATACAATCAATGGACCGCTGGGGCTCCACATAAATTTTTACGCATGTAAAGGGCTCCAGAGCCCAAAAAGTTTGAGAACCGCTGGTCTACAAAATATCTTGAAATATTTGAGGATGTTCCTGGTGAATAACCTGCAGACAGTTCTGCTACTTGCATTTCTTACCCTTTCTTGCTACTGAGGACATTGATTTGGGTTTGTCAGGCTTATTCAGTTCTGGAGTGTCTGATTCTGGCACAAAACTTGATGTTGAATTGTTGGATCAATGGCAGAGCTCCAGACTTGCCTCAGGGCTTCTGCACTTCTAGGCACATAGTGTTTGCCTCAGAGGCTTGCTGTGACCCTCCACCTTAGCCTCTCACTCTTTACGAGAAGCAAGGATCACAGCCTACTGATCCATACTCATCACAGGCCAGTTAAACAGGTTTGGGATGAACCTCTCTTTAGTTCCAAACTTCCCCCTTCAGGGGTGGCCGCCATAGTGGTGCAGAGAGGGTTGAGAAGAATCCAAGCCTGGCTTCTGTTCTGAGTTCTGGCCCAGGGACCTTAATGGTGGCAACAGCAGCAGGTAATAATTCCTCCATTATCAGAGCTGAAGCTTCTCTCTGCGCCACTTCCCCAACCAACTCTGCCCAGGACCTTTCTCCTGGTACTTGTCCACCTCCTTTTGCTCTTCCTGCTCTTCCTGCTCTCCCCTTTTCACTCCCAGTTCACAGTCTGCTGGCCTTCCCTGAAGGGAAGTCTTTTAAATTAGCCACAGAAGGTCCTTAATAGACTGCAGGTGTTCTGATTAGTCTGCTGCTTCTAGCAAGCTCTTAATTGGCCCAAGGTTCTTCCTGATTGAGCTGCAGCAGCCCAAGCCCTGGTTACTCAGAGAAGATAAAACTGTTCACCCAGGCAATGTCTACACAGCAGCATTATTTTGGAATAACTTACATTATTCCAAAATAATATAGTCCTTGTCTACACACAAGCAGTTATTTCAACATAATGTCAAAGTAATGTTTAGCTGGAGGACTGTTTACTCCAGCTTCTGTAACCCTCATTGTATGAGTAAAGGAAATGGGGGGAAGAGTGCTCTATCTCAAAATAGCTGCTGTGTAGACAGCACCAGGAGTTGAAATAAGCTATTTCAACTTAAGCTACACCATTAGAGTAGTTCAAGTTGAGTAGCTTATTTCGAATTTAGTACTGCTGTGTAGACATGTCCCCAGAGACCAGAATATATACCTTCCATCAGAGAGTGGCAGTCAACTTGTCTGGGACTATCAATTCTAGAACCTGATTTTCAGCAGAAAATTGCCCATTTGTTGGTAGCACAAGTCTTAGAGCTGTGAACTACAAAAGTGGTTTCGTTATTGAAAGTGTGGGGCAGAATTTTGACTAATAAATATGACAGATCCACTCTACCTTTTTTGGGAGAAAATGGTCCTGTTAAATTAGATGAATCTTGCTTGCTCAGTGAATGCAAATGAAGACAGATTTTAAATTGTGGTTCTTTGTCAAAACTTTACAGGAGAGTTGTACCAGTGATCTTGATTGATGTCCAGTTTCTTTCCTTTTTGTTGTTTCACTTGTTTGCTTTTTCAGACTTCTCATATTCCTTTGCGATGAGGTTCACAAACTTTTTCCACTTTTGCAAGTGATTATACCTATATGAACATTCAAAGTAACAGATGGAGGCAGTCACTGGGTGGTTGGGAATTGTAAAATGGTTGGTGTGTTAGAGATGCTGAAAAAATACTATTTAGGTTTTTGGTTTTTTTAGGAGACAAAGCTATGACGAGAGCTAACATGGCATGGCACCAGCATACAAAGGCATTTAAAATCAAATTCAGCAGATACATCACTATGCATTTTTGCCCCCTGTGCTGCTGACTCATTGAATCTTGTTGGAGAATGTCTTGCAATGTATTTCCCCAAACTTATTCTAAATGTTGGAATTGTTCAAAGATTGTATGGCTTACTCTTGTACTAATTATTGAAAAAACATTAGCATTACATTGGAAAGCCGAAGCATGACAGGATGATCAACTAGAGCAGAGGCTGTTTATTCACTATGAAATTAGGTTGAGGATGTTCTTGATGCCTTGATGAGATCAAGGCTTCACACAATTTAGCTCAGATTTTGACGTCTGAAGCTCTTAGCTTACAAACAAACATTTCATTGTTTTCTTATTTTGACCAAGATTTGGTATACAGTCTTGTCAAATTAATCTGTAAGCTCAATTTTAAACTTCTCCAAGGTCATTATGTATACTTAATTAGCTTTTAAAATCTGACCCTCATCTTTCCTCCTTCCCTCCCTGCCCAAAGACATACATTATGTTCCCAGTCACATAAAAACGAAGTCTTCCAATTCAGTGCATCTAGAAAGCCCTATTTACTCATATTCAAATTATTCCCTACTTCCTCTTTACTCCTATGATTGTATCAGAGTTCTACATGACCCAAGAGGAGTAGCAGTAACTCTGCACAATAAATGGTCTGGTCCTAATATCCAGAGCATTAGCTGCTGCTCAGGGGCATGACCTGTCTCCCTGTATGTTGTGTGCTTCTGTAGACACTCAGAAGCGATTTGCATGCCTGTCAGCAAACTAGCAGAATGCCCATAGCTAGGATTGTTTCAACCGGAGGTGTACATTCACACATGCCTTAGTGCACATAAAAATGTATTCCATACATGGATGAAAAATATTAGAGGGAACACTGAGCATGATCTATCAATGTTGCTGCACACAGTATTGCCTGCAGGAGGCGTGTTAACTTTTAACTGCTAATAGTGTTAACTGCTATTAGTAATCCGCAGATTTTTCTACTCCACATTAATGAAGCTTTCAAAATTACAGTACGTGGCTAATCTGGTAGGTAGCTGTGTTGTAGAGAGTCTATGCTTTCCCTTTCTATGATAGTGATACATACACTGGGTTCAAAGCTTACTCTGCTCTATCAGGGTAGACATTATGATGGAAAGAAAATTGAGGGAATTGGATTATTGTTATGCTACGAGGAGAACTCTGTAGAACTTGGTTTTCAATTTTTAATAATCAGAACTTTTAAATGTACTTTTAAATATAGGGTTGGAAGCCCAGTCTCTTGAACTGTCCAATATTGTGGATATTAGAGGAGAATACAATCGTGAGCTTGCAATGAGAATTTCATCTGATGTTAACAGCCAAAATAGGTTTTACACTGACCTTAATGGTTTTCAGGTAATTACTATCTATTAATTCTGAATATAGTAACGATGACCATGTTCATGGTTCCAGGATTCAAGAAAGTGTATTTTATGTCTGTCATGACAAACCAGCCTGTCTTATATTGCAAATCTGTGTTTAGTTATAAAAATATGATGGGACTTGGTTTATAGACTATTAATATTTTAATTGTGTATGGTGCTTTAGACTTCTTTCCTTTATGAATGAATATTTAAAAGAGGAGGGGTTAATAAAGGTTTAATAAAATTCAGTACTTTGATTTTTTTTTTGTTATTTTTTGAGTGCCATCAGCATTCTGTGTGCTGTAGAAGATTTTTGTCTGAAAAGGTGCTAAAGTAGATGTTGGTCATTGTTGATGTTAGCATATTACAAATATCCAAGAGACTTCCTCTGTTCCATTTCAATGCAGTTTAAGATTTCAATAACTACTTGGGGTTTCTATTTTGGCATCTTCTCTATTAGGAGGCCATGAAAATTTTGCAAATCTAAGAACCCCAAAACTCAAATTTCTAAGAACCCCAACGTCCATGGCAAAAAGCATGATATTTCCTATGGAAGGTTGCCTCCTTTAAAAACAAACAAACAAAACAAAAAACCAAAATTACCAACCAAACCCAAGAAAGAACAAACTGCTGCAAAAAGGAAGGTAGAAACCACCCTTAAAATGGATATAAACTACATCAGTTGTGTTACGATTGTTTCTGGCAACCACATTTTGCTCAGTGCACATTGTGATGAGCTGAAAAAACTCCATGTAGTTCTCATAGTCAAAGCGCAAAATTAAATTGAACTAAGATGTCATTAACAAACCAGCATACTCCAAGTGCTATGTTGTGCATAGTGGACCTCCCAGTTCTGGGTGCACTCGGGACCTGACTGGTCCCAGTCGAGGGATTTTGCTGGACCAAGGGAGGTCATTTCTGGACCCCCTGCTGCTGGGCACCAGCCCGCTGCCTCGCAGCCAGCTCCTCAACTCCTGCTGGCCCCGTTGCCTTACCAACCCCATTGAGCAGCCATCTCCGTGCTGGGGCTCCAGGTTCTGCCACACGTGCTCCGCCACACTGGGGCTCTGGGTCCCACTGGGCAGCCACGTGCACCACATCTTGCTGAGACTCCGGATTGCACTGGGAAGACCTGCTTCCACATGCTGGATGGTCCTGCTGTCAGCTCACTGTGGACAGCCCACTGCCCTGTTGACCCCTCAGGGATCCTTGCCACTGGTCTTCCACCAGGATTCTCTGGTCCTGTAACATCCGTGCTGGAATATGGATGTTGCCCGCCAAGAGAATCCTGGTTAAGAGAGTTTCAACCAGTATTTCTTTCTTTCCTTTTCTGTCTTGTCTATGTGAATTGAGGTCTTTGGAGCAGATACTGACTTTTACTATGTGTTTGCACAGTGCCTAGCAGACCCTTTGTTTGGGATCTCCAGTGGCAAATGTGACACAAATAAATTATATAATAATTTATTGGTACCTAGTTAGCCATAGTATGGATGATGCAGCTAATAGAAATGAATGCACATCATTTTTCTTAGCTGCGTTGGCTCTGTGGTGCTTACAGAAGTAAAAACTTTTGGTTTGTTATCCTCCCCAGAAACAATTCTGGTGACCCAGATCTCTTGAGTAAGAAATTGCTATTGAATTTAATTACTTCAAAGTAGTACTGCACTTAAATTTAAAAACTGCATCAAGAATATTTATAGTATTATATATTCATCTATATAGATTGCAAGAACTGCATGGAGAGGTCTATTAATCATGTCTCTGCTAAGTAATCCTAGGAATATGTGTGTCTACTTCGATTTTATTTACAATCTACTTTCTAAAATATAAAGAAAAACATTATCTCAAATACTGCTCCTCATGCTAAGAGCTAGTATAATTCTTGATGCAAATTTCCGTGAAGAACATTTCATTTTTTGAAAACTACTTTGAACTACTTTGAACTACAATATATGTAAGCTCCATTGCTTCTGAAGTAATGTTGGCCATAAGTCCCTAAAAAAACTGAATGATACAGTGCAGAGACTTGTTTAGGTAGCTATTAATTGTTGCTCCCAAGGCATATAAGATAATGCTTAGAAAGATATTTAGGGGTTTTTACATATTTAAATATCAATGTAATGTACTGATGTTAATTTTGATATCATAGATTCAGCCTAGAGTGACAATGAGCAAATTGCCCCTTCAGGCAAATATCTATCCAATGACTACAATGGCTTATATCCAGGATGATACCATTCGTTTGACCTTACATTCTGCTCAGTCTCTAGGCGTTGCAAGCTTGAAAAGTGGTAAGTAGAATACAGGAGAGGTTTTCAAAGTCTAGCCTACATAGTAAATTATCTAAAGTATTCAGAAGGTTGTTTTACAGACTATTATGCTATATAGTATCCCTTCCTTGAGAATGTAAAGAAAAAGTATCTAGCTTTTCTAGTATCCTATCTCCAGCAGTGATGCACACGAGTTGCTAAGAGGAAGCCATGCCATAAGCAAATATGAGATTTACTTCCAGGAAAGTTCTCTTCCTAACTCCCCATTACTTAGAAGTTACTTTATGCCAATAAGGGGATGGGATTTTGTCCAATCCGTTGCTCTTGTTTGTTTTTTAATGTTTGCTTTTATAATTCTGGATTGCCTTCTTTATCTCTATGAAAGTGGCTTTTTGTAAATCCTGCTAAGTTTCTGGCCTCAATGATACCTTGAATGTTGTACGAAAAAGTATGTTCTTCAATAAGATCTGAATTTTCCATATGTTTGATTTCATTGAATATCCTCTTAGTCTTGCATTGTAAAAGAGGGTGAATAGAAATTTCTCGTCTACTAATTCAGGTCATAAAACATTTTTTTAGTCTTCACTTTTATGCATAAAAAGTATTAATGAATAAGTACTGTTTAAGCTTATGAAGTGATGTTTAAAGATGTATATAGTACCCTAGGTGCAATATCAGTAGATCTTTATGTATTACTTTTATTTTTTCTTTTATTTATAGTTATCCAGTACTTTATCTGTCTTCTCAGTGTGCTGCCAAACAGTGAATACATTTTAGGTTTCCATTGTTCAAATAATCTCTACGATCAGTTTGTGGGTGCTGAATGAAGAAACAGTGTATTAACATGTTGTACCCACAAATTACTCTCAGCATAGTTCACCTGTCTGAAGACCATATACAAAACTATAGCCATTCACAAATTCTTCCTTATATGTGCAAAATATTGAGGTTATTCGCTCATATTTTGATGCTTGAACATATTTCTACGCTTGACTAAATGACTGTTTTCCTTCAGAAAGGATCTTATAGACTAGTGGTTCTCTCCCAGGGCATACATACCCCTGCTTTAATATAATTCTAGAACTAAACATCATTTGTTGCAAATTAAGCTCATTGCTTCTTGTCCTATCTTCAGAGCCCAAGGAGAAAAGCTTTTCTCCCTTCTCCTTTTAACACCCTTTTAGATACTTGAAAACTGCTGTCATGTCTCCCCTCACTCTTCTCTTTGCTAAACTAAACAAGCCCAAATTTTTCAGTCTTCCCTCATAAGTCATGTTTTCTTGACCTTTAATCATGTTTGTTCTTCCTCTCTGGACCTTCTCCAATTTCTCTACATTTTTCGTGAAATGTGATACCCAAAGCTGGACACAATACTCCAATTGGGGCCCAATATGTACTGAGTAGAGTGGAAGAAAGATGACTTGTGTCTTGCTCACAACACTCCTGTTAATGCACCCCAGAATCATGTTTGCTGCTTTTTTTTCACCAACAGAATCACGCTGTTGACTGTTTAACTTGTGATCCACTATGATCACTAGATCCCTTTCTGCAGTATTCCTTCCTTGACAATCATTTCCCATTCTTTAAGTGTGAAACTCATTGTGCCTTCCTAAGTGGAATACTTTGCATTTCTCCTTATTAAACTTAGTCCTGTTTTCTTCAGACAATTTCTCTAGTTTGTGAAGATCATTTTGAATTATGACCCTATCCCCCAAAGCAGTTGCAGTCCTTCCAAGCTTGGTGGTATCTGCAAACTTAATAATCTTTGTTGGAAATAAGTCTGGAAACTCTGGATACAATGAAAACAGGCAAGAGGATTTATTACAAACTGCACTGGTGGAGTGCTACCAGTGGTGAAGCTGATTAACACTGTTTAAGCAAAACATTACAATAGATTATATAGGGGGCTGATGGATGGAGGGGAAGCAATTCAGTAAGTTCTAGGAGCAAAACAAAATGAGCACGTAAGCCAATAAGCTATGAAGATTACACAGCATCTCCACCCATTGCCAATTAAACCTTATCTTTAATACTGGTAGTTTTCCTTAACAAGCTAAATAAGCCAACGTAAACAGAACAGACAGTTTAATGGCAATTTTGGTCTATTTAAGTTATGATGTGTCTACAAGAGGATGATGCTGCCTCGTGGTGGTGTGATCCTTGGGTCATGGGCCCATTATCTAGGATTAAAGGAAAACCATAAGAACATATCACACTCGCTAACGTTAACAAGGTTGCTTAGGTACCAGACAGTCTTATCAACCCTTGAAATGTGGTTGCCAGGGCGACTGTGCCTTTCCTAGGGTTATGCTAACTTATGCTAACTGCCTGTGCTGTTAAGTTTACAGGCCTGTCTCAAATTTTAGGATTGAATAGGGGTTCTTCGTGAAATACTATGGACTGCTTCAGTTTACCCTACAATTATGCTTTGTATGCCATCATATAAATCATTGATGAAGTTATTGAACAGAACCAGTCTCAAAACAGACCCCTGCAGAACCCTGCTTGTTATGCCCTTCCAGCATGATTGTGAACCATTAATAACTACTCTCTGAGAATGATTATCCAGCCACTTATGCACCCACCTTATAGTAGCTGCATCTAGGCTGCCTTTCCCTAGTTTATTGATAAGAAGGACATGCGAGACCATATCTAATGCCTTACAGAAGTCTAAGTATACCATATGCACCGCTTTTCCTTTATCCCCAAGGCTTGATATCCTATCAAAGACAGCTATCAGATTAGTTTGGCATGATTTGTTCTTTACAAATCCATGCTGGCTGTTACCTATCACCTTATTATCTTCCAGATGTTAGCAGATATATTCCTTAATTACTTGCTCCATTATTTTCCCTGGCACAGAAGTTAAACTGACTGGTCTGTAGTTTCCTGGGTTATTTCCCTCTTTATAGATGGCACTATATTTGCTCTTTTCCAGTTTTCTGGAATCTCTCTCAACTTCCATGATTTTTCAAAGATGATAGCTAAAGGCTCAGATAGAATACTGAAAAAGCTGATAGAGAAGCTAAGATGCGTTTCATTATGCCCTAATGACTTGCAGACTTCTAACTTTTCTAAGTAATTGTTAACTTGTTTTTTATTTTAACTTCTAATCCTACCCTATTTCCACTAGCATTCACTATGTTAAGCATCCTGTCATCATTCATTTTCTTAACGAAAACCAAAACAAAGAAGTCATTAAGCACTTCTGCCATTTCCCAAGTTTCCTGTTATTGTTTCTCCCTCTTCTCTGAGCAGTGGGCCTACCCCGTCCTTGGTCATTCTCTTGCTTCTAATATATTTATAGAATGTCATCTTGTTAACCTTTATATGTCTCTCTAGCTAGGTTTACCTCATTTTGTGCCTTTGCCTTTCTAATCTTGCTCCTGCATACCTGTGGTGTTTGCTTATATTCATCTATTGTAATTTGACCCAGTTCCCACTTCTTATGTGACTCCTTTTTGATTTTTACATCATCTAAGATCTCCTGGTTGATCCAAGGTGGTCTCCTGCCATTCTTTCTATCTTTCTTAGAGAGTGTAATAGTTTGCTTTTGGGCCCTTAATCATGTCCCTTTAAAAAACTGCCATCTCTTTTCAGTTGTTTTTTCTCTAGTCTTGCTTCCCATAGGGCCTTACCTACCAGTTCTCTGAATTTACTAAAATCTGCCTTTCTGGAATCCATTGGCACCTTATAGACTAACCGAAGTGTTGGAGCATAAGCTTTTGTGGGCAAAGACCCGCTTCGTCAGATGGAAGCTTATGCTCCAACACTTCGGTTAGTCTGTAAGGTGCCACAGGACTCCTCGCTGCTTTTGCAGATTCAGATTAACATGGCTTCCCCTCTGATACTGGAATCCATTGTCTCTCTTTTGCTGTTCTCCCTTTTACCATTGCTTAGAATCATGAACACTATGATTTCATGATCACTTTCACCCAAGCTGACTTCCACTTTCAAAGTTTCAACTAGTTCCTCCCTATTTGTTAAAATCCAATCAAGAACAGCTTCCCCCAGGTAGCTTTCTTAACCTTCTGAAGTATAAAATTGTCTCCAATGTAGTCCAAGAACTTATTGGATAATCTGTTCCTTGCTATGTTACTTTCCCAATTTATGTCTGGGTAGTTGAGATCGCCCATCATCACCAAATTCTGTGCTTTGGATGATTTGGGTAATTGTTTAAAAAAACCTTTATCCACCTTTTCTGCTTGGGTAGGTGGTCTGTAGTAGACCCCTAGCATGATACCACCCATTTCTGAGCCGTCTCCCAGGTCTCCATGTTTTTCACTTACTTGTCCCCATCAAATCTAGTTTAAAGCCTTCTTTATGAAGTTAGTCAGTCTGAATCCATATACTCTTTTCCCCTTCCTCGAAAGGTGAACCCCATCCCTGCATAGCAGTCCTTCTTGGAACAGCATCCCGTGGTCAAGGAAGCCAAAGCCCTCTTAGCAACACCATTTTCACAGCCATGCATTCACCTCCAGGATGCACCTCTTTCTGCCTGGGCCATACCTTTGACAGGAAGAAATAAAGAGAGTATCACCTATGCTCCACACTCCTTCACTTGTACTCCCAGAACCCTGTAGTCACTCTTGATCTGTTCAGTGTCACACCTTGCAGTATCATTTGTGCCCACATAGATGAGTAGTATGGAATAGTAGTCAGAGGCTGGCTAATCCTCGATAATGCCTTCGTAACATCTCGGATATGGGCCCCTGGCAGTCAGCACACCTCCCAAGATGGAGGTACTTGAAGCAAAAGCTTCTCAAGGCAATTTAGCAGGCTGTTGTCAGAGACACATCTCATAAGTGTAAATGTATAGAGGCAACTCTTGAAGGACAAGAGCCAGTCGTAAATAACCCTTTTTTTTCCTGTAAATTTTCAACTTTCAATGTCCCCGTTATGGAATTAGAGCTCTTCAAATAGTGATTTCTGGAATTTCTTTTTTAATAGTTGTACCAATGCCATAGATATCACAAGCTCTCCAGCTGTAGGAAAAAATATCTGAATTATTTTTTTGCCATTGCTGTTTGCAGTAATAATGTTCATGTGGTTGATAAAAAGCATTAATATAATATTTGTTTTTCAGGACAATTGGAAGTCATCATGGACCGTCGACTTATGCAGGATGATAACCGTGGCCTTGGACAGGGTGTTCAAGATAACAAGATCACAGCTAATCTGTTCCGACTTCTACTGGAAAGAAGAAATGGAGTAGATGAGGTAGGTGTAATTACATTGGTTTATCTACTGTATTTTTAATAAAACTGAAGTTATAAATATTTGATACTTCTGTAAAACTATATCCAGAAATACCTGGTAAGTCAGATACCTACACATCTTGACTTTTCGTAAGCCAGAAAGATTAGAAAGTTGAATACAGTAATAGTGATGATCAGTTTGATTCACTCTGACTTTTACAAACATTTACCCTTCAGTGTCTCCTCTTTTTTCTTGAGTTTTTTTTCTTCTCTCCTTTCTTTGCCCATCACTTTAGAGAGAGGACCAATTGAGTATCTTATTGGAAAATTAGAGACAAATGGCAGCAGCTATGACAGAGTGGATTTAAAATCAGAAGGTAGTTTCTAAAGATGAGGAATTGTGTATGAAGTTTAATATATTAAGGAGCTGGAATTAATTATTTTCTATGGGTGATAGCAACCACTGGCATGATTAGAATACTTATTCTGTATCACTTATAGGTAAATCCCAGTGTTCATTTGATTCATAGATTTTTTTTTTTAAATTCTTTTTTTTTAATGCCAAAAGGTATTGTTGGTATCTTCCGGTCAACATCTTTTTTTATATAACATAGTATTTCACATCATAATTTTGGAATTAAGACCATAACATTTTTTTCAGCAGAAATATATCTTTCAGAAAGATATCTTGTCTTGATTTAAAGACTTCAGAGAGTAGAGAATCAATCATATTCCTCGATAAGTTGTTCCAAGTATTATGTAACTTCAGTGTTTAAAAATGTGTCTTATTTCTATTTTCTATTTCCAACTTCAGATTAGAGGTATCCACTTTAAGAAATTTTCTGTTTGCATAGGTACTTATGGATTGTGATGGATTCTCTGATAAGCTGAATAAGTGACCACCTTAAGTTTATACCATATGAGTTGAGACCTTTTGCACACAAACTCTTGAGATATTTAGATTAAATGTAGCACAAAGGTTATGAATTTTAAAACTAAGGGTATGTCTAGACTGCATGGCTCCGTCGACAGAGCCACGTAGACGAGTTTACTAGACATAGGAAAATGAAGTGGCAATTTAAATAATCACCGCTTAATTTACATCAAAATGGCCACCACACTGTGCCAATCAGCTGTTTGGCGGCACAGCGGGACAGTCTGGATGCACCGTGGTCGACAAGGGAAGCCTTTGTCTACCGCTCCGGTAAACCTCATTTCACAATACCATTATCTATTGTTTTCGCCAGAAATATTAATTCTGTGAGAGAGCAAATAAAAATGGAGAAGCGGGACATGATAATAAGATGAAACTGAAAATTAGATGAAGAATTAGATGGATTGGGAGAGTTTATACAGAAAAAGAATTGTAGAATGTTCAAAAGACAGGATTAACGAGCTGTCAGCAACTATTCAGCCATTGACTGTTTAGGTCAAGAGTGGGCAATAATTTTTGAAGGGGGGCCACTTTAAAAAATTTTTAAGTTGTTGTGGGCCACCCCAGAAGGGGTGGGACCTTGGGCAGAAGGGGTAGGACCTTTAAATAGCAGGTGTTGATAGGGCTTGTGCCTCCCCTGCACTCCCAGACATCACGTTAGTGGGGGGCAGAAGCTGTGAGCCATTTCAACTCCTGCTGTTTAAGGTACTTGCTGTTTTAACATTATCGTGTGCTGGTGGCATAAGACAAGGGAAATATGTTTCAAACACCTTTTAAATTTGACAGAATTCACTGTTTTAGTTTTATGTTGATGTTGTTAGAAAGAAATGCTGGAGTTAATTCCAGAGTAAGCCTTTACAAGTAGCACCATAAACATTGCCAGCATGTGCTGATAAATTTAAGAGAACCTAAATGAGGGATTTTATTAAGGATATTATTAAGCATAATAATACATATTATTAGGTATGGTAAAGTATTTATCTGAAAAGGTTAATCTTGTTCTGGGAGGTATTTAGTTGAGTATCTTGAGTTGTCTGCTGTTGCACTAAATGTTTAAGTATAGAACTCTGTGCTTAGATTAGTTAATTAGGCTATTTTAAAAAAGTCCTACTTGTGATTGAAAACATTTTAAGAAGAATGATTGTTACATACAGTAGTACTGTATGAAAAACTATCCAGTGAAGTTGCTGTGCTCTTGGAGTATCTATATCCCTGTGGTGCTCCACTACAGAATGTACGTGTGCCTCTGTGGAAATTATAAAGCAACGATTGTGTACCCACACTTGCACAGAAAAAAGCAATTTGTGCTCCTGTGCCATGGCATATAGGCAGGCCTGTCTGCCTATGGTTCGAGATAGGGATGTGAAGGAGAAGTTGGCTACAGGTTGGACCTCCCTCGTCCAGCACCCTCACGACCTGACCGGTCCCGAACGAGAAGATTTGCTAGACCAGGAGAGGTGTTCCTCCCAACATGGCCCATGTTGAACTGCCCTCTCCTAGGGCTCCAGCCCAGCACCGCTGCTGCCTGCCAGGCTGTGGAGCTCCCTAGCTGCCACTGCCAGCCCCCAGGTTCCACGGCTGGAGCACCGCAGCTGCAGCCAGAGGTCCGTGGCTGGAGCCCAAGCTCCACGGCTGCTGCTGATGCCTGCTACCTCCTGGCCACAGGGAGAAGAAATTTCTGCTGTCGCCTGTCTCTCCACATCTCCTCTCTCCTCTCCCCCCCAAAATGTAGAGATGCTGGACTAGAGTCCTGGTTAAAAGAGGTACAACCTGTCGTCGATTGACCGATAAGCCTAGGCTTATTGGTTAATCTAGTTGACTACTTGCATTCATTCCTTCCCTCCCCCACCCTGCTGCCTCTGTTTTAGAGGCAGTAAGGGGGGGAGTTGGCTTAAATGCCAGTTCCCCCCAGACCAGATCCATGGTGCTCCCTGCTCCCCTCTTCCCTTGCCATGCTGCCTCTATTAGAGGTAGCAGCATGCGACGTGGGCAAGGCAGGCTGCTGCAAAGCAGCCGCTGCCCACAGCAGGCTCAGGTTGGCCGTAGACAGAGGCTCCTCCAGCAGCAGCCCTTGTCTGGGGGGAGGAGGGTCTGAGCTTCCCGTGGACTGAAGCTGGAACATGAGGAGCTCTGACGACCACTCCCCCCCCACACACACGGACAGTGGCTGCTGCTGCAACCTGGAACTGTTGCCTCTGGTTTTTAAATTGTCTCACCTCACAGACTGGGTCCTGCCTGGCACCCCACACTGACACAGAGGCAGCAGTGCGGAGTGGCAAGGGACTCCCCAGAAGTGGTGCTGAATTGCACTGGACCCGCCCCAGAGGACTATAGAGTAGTTAACTAATCAGTTAAGAATTCATTGGTTAGTTGACCATTCTATTACCTGCTATATCCCAAGTGTGAGATGCAGCATTCAATGGCAGCTGTTTTACAGCTTCTTGCTCTTTACACTTCTGTTTGTCAAGCTAAATAGATTGAGTTCCTTGAGGCATGTTTATTAGGCATATTTTCTAATCCTTCAATCGTTTTGTGGCTCTTCTCTGAACCCTCATCAATTTATCACCTGCCTTCTTGAATTGTGGAACTCAAAATTGAATGCACTATTCCAGTAATGGTTACACCAGTGCCAAATACAGATGTAAAGTAACTTTTCTTTACTGATATTACATATTCCCTTGTTTATGCATTCCAGGATTACATTAGGTTTTTTGGCCATGCTGGGAGCTCATGTTGAGCTGATTATCCACCATGATCCCAAGTTTTTTTCAGAGTCACTGCTTCCTAGAATAAAATATCCCATTCTGTAAGTTTGATCTTATCAGAAGAATGTTGTTACATTTAGCCACATTAAAAATGTATTTTGTACTCAGTTTACCAAGCAATTCAGATTGCTCTGAATCCAGGGACATATGCTCATTTACCTCTCCCCTAATTTTTGTGTCATCTGTAAATGTTAGTCTATGATTATTTTGTTTTCTTCACAATCATTGATAAAGATTTTTAGTATAGTGTCAAAATCACAGCAGGACCACACTGAAAACAGGCCAGGTTAATAATAATTCTGTTTACATTCTGAGACTGATCAGTTAGCCAGTTTTTATTCCATTAATGTATGCCAGAGTAATGTTATGTGTTATATTCGTTTTTATCAAAATTGTGTAATGCCAAGTCAAACAACATAATAATATCTAAGGGGTTTATGTTGACACTACTACCTTTATCAACCAAATTTGTAATCTCATTGGGGAAAAAAAAGACAGTTAGTTTGACTCTGTTTTCCATAAACTCTTGTTGATTTACATCAATTACGTTATATCCCTTTAGTTCTTTATTTATGTTATATTGCTTTAGTTCTTTATTAATTGAACTGTTTCAGCTGTTCCATTATCTTTCCTGAGATTGATGTCAGGCTGACACCAGTAATTACCTGGGTCATTCCACTTGCCCTTTTTAAAAATGAGCACATCATTAGCCTTCTTCCAGTTGTCTAGAACTTGCCCAGTGCTCCAAAACTTACTGAGAATTAGAAGTGCCTCAGCCAGTCTTTTGAAACTCTTTGGAAGCTAGATACCTGGATCTGCTGATTTTAAAATCTGTGACTTCAGTAGTTTCTGTTTAATATCCTCTAGATATACTAATGGAATGAAAATGATGGCCTTATCACCATTTAGTGAGACTATTTATCTTCCCCTCACCCCAGAAAATACAGAACAGAAATATTTAACACTTTTTCTGTATTACTTTTAATTCTAACATCCATTTTGTAATTGATCAATACCATTGTCAGAATTCTTTGTTCCTATTTAAAAAACCTTCTTTTGTCCTTAATTCTGTTAGCCATATGTGCTTTATCAATTTTCTGCAGTTCCATAAATTCTGACTTATTCATTCCTATTAACATCTCCTTTCTTCTATTTATGTTATTTCCTTTCTATTTTAAAGCTTCCTTCACCTTTTTCTAAACATCTTTGGTTTTTAACCACCATAATCTTCTTCAGTTTTGAGTTTATGGATTTAGAGGCATTTCTTTAGTAAGAGATAGACAAGAGGAGTGCATCCCTGTTGATTCTCTTGGACCTCTCAACAGCTTTTGACACCAACAACCATGGTATCCTTCTGGAACACCTGGCGCAGTTAGGTATTGGAGGCACTGTTCTGCAGTGGTTCCAGTCTTACCTGTCTGGACGTTTTGAGAAGGTGGAACTAGGGGGCTGCTATTTGACCCCATGCCAATTGTGCTTCGGAGTCCCGCAAGGCTCCATCTTGTCTCCTATGCTGTTTAATATCTACATGAAGCCTCTAGGAGAGGTCATAAGGAGTTTTGAAGGGCAGTGCCATCAATATGCGGATGACACCCAACTCTGTTTCCCTGTGACGTCAAAATCAGGTGTGGCGGTGACTGATCTAAATGAGTACTGTATCTGGAGGAGGTGATGGACTGGCTGAAGTCAAATAAGCTGAAGTTGAATCCAGATAAGACTGGGGTCCTGTGGATCAGGAGGCCATCTTTTCGGGAACGTGGCATGGTACCTATTTTAGATGGGGTTATTCTTCCCCCGAAAGAACAGATACGCTGCTTGGGAGTCTTCCGGGACCCTTTTTTAACATTTGAGAACCAGATTTCTTCGGTGACCGGGAGTGCTTTTGGGCAGCTTCATCTGATCCGCCAGCTGCAACCCTTCCTGAACAAGCATGACTTGGCCACAGTGATCCATGCTCTTGTTATATCCCGACTGGATTGCTGTAATGCGCTTTATGTGGGGTTGCCTCTAAAGAGCCTTCGGAGACTTCAACTGATCCAGAATGCGGCTACTTCAGTTTTAACTAATACTTATTATACAGAGCACATTATGTCAGTGTCCAGTAGCTGCACTAGCTTCCAGTATGTTTTCAGGCACTATTTAAGGGTTTGGTTATGACCTATAAAGCCCTAAATGGGTTGGGTCTGGGATATCGAAAGGACCATCTTCTCCCTTATGAATCTGTCCGGGGATTGAGGTCAGCTGAGGAGGCTGTGCTCAATGTTCTCCCACTTATGGAGATAAGATTAACATCTATGTGGAACAGGGCCTTCTCAGCTTTTGCTCCTGGGCTGTGCAATTCTCTTTCTTGGGATATTCTCCTGGTGCCAACGCTAACATTGTTTCAGAGTCATGCTAAAGCTGCCCTTCTTACTCATTATTTTATTGGTGTTTGAGTCTGTATGTGTGTGTTCTTCCTCTCAAGACATTTTTAGCAGGTTTTATGTCCCTCTGGGGTCTCGTATTTTTATATATATTTGTATTGTGTTTTTTACAAATTTGTAAGCTGCCTCTAATATTTTAAATAGAGAGGCGGGGTAAAAATATTTTAAATGAATAATAAATAAATGATTCCCAACGCTAACATTGTTCTGATTAAATCCTTCTTTTCAGCTAATTTGGCTCATATTTGCTTTCAGCGTTGTTGACCCTATTTACCAAACCAAGTATATACACTTATATTACTGGTCTGAACTTTATTCTACATGCACATTATAAATGTAAACAAGGCATGATTTACTTGTAGTACTTAAGCTACCATCATTTTTTAGACCAGTGATCAGTCCCTCTTTATTTTTTGAAGTGAGGTCAAATATAGGACTTTCCCCTTCCCCCATGCTGGTTGAAACACTGTTTGAATTAGGAAATTCTCATATATAGTGTTAAAGAAATGTTAAAGATGTTTGAAACTGAAAGAATACAGTCAGGCAGCAGAGATTAAAAAATGTCCATATACTGTATAATATAGTACTGCATTAAATGTATACTCATTAAAACAAAAGATAAGGAAGCTGTGTTCATTTCATTTAAATTAGGATGGTGAAAAGTAGTTATTTACTGCATAGTACAGTTTCAAAAGTTTCAGTTCTCAGCTGAATTTCGTATCAGATGTTTGCTGGTTGTTTTATCCACATAAAAATACAATAAAAGTGTGTTGTTCTGCTAGACAAAAATAGGAAAAGCAACACTCACGTCTTTCCAATAAATTGTGTTAAAAAGTTAGCATGTATTTTATCTCTTGAACTAGTCTAAGCATACAAAACTGTATTTAAATTGTATAGAATTCTATAACTTGCTTTAATTTTAATTTGCTGGCACTATTATTTGCATTGAAGTAAATGATCAGAACTCCACTGAGAGTAATGCTGTCCTACTGAATCCTTGCTCCACAGTTTACAGTCTAGGTTTATAACAAGAGTGAATAAGTAGATGGAATAGTCAATGGGATGGCAAGATAAGATAACAGTAAATGGTATGTTTTCCTACAAAATCATAATGTTGTGTTAACCACCTCGTCATTCTCATGGAATGTTTTGAAGGCACTACAGCACTTGTTAATCTTATGGAGATACTTCAAGGAGGATGAAAAAATTTGACAGATTTTACAGGAAGTTTGATGGGTGGCATGGGAAAAAAGCACAGAAGTGTTAATGATGCCTCTTTGGTAAAGTTTTTTGAGAGCTACTGATCTGTATAAGAGTAGATACTATAGTTATTGTTGACAACTGGCACGTTTTCATTCCACTTGAGATTTGTGTACACTGGTGCATTGTATCTGGAGAACTTTCTCCTGTACCAGTACCTACATTTTCTTAAAGGGAAATATGGGAAAGACCAAGAAAATCCCCCCACACTCTGTCTGCCAACCATGTGTGGTAAGAAGGAACAGAGGGGTTTGGGATAGCTCCACTCCTTTATACTTCAACACATCTTGAAGAAAAGTAACCAAGCAGTTATATAACATTTTTTTATTAGAGAAGTAGACAAACAACTGATTGAGAAGTTGTATCTTTGTTGTTTGTAAAAATAATTGTTTTAATTTACAGATTTGCACTTAATTAAAACAGCTATATGTAAACTTAAGTGGTTTAATATGCTTATTTTTTATAGAAAGAAGCAAAGTCATCAGTCAGTTTCCCCTCTCTTCTGAGCCATATAACATCGTCTTTCCTAAATCATCCTGTAATTCCAATGACTACATATGCAGAATCTGGTAACCCACAGACTTTGAATGTCTTTTCTCCACTCTCTTCATCCATGCCTTGTGACATGCACATGGTCAATCTAAGGACAATACAATCTAAGGTATGTTCAAAATATTAATGTTATGAACAAATGTATGATATAACATTTATATAACGTTGATATAACAGTGATATATTCTGGAAAACATTTCATTCTATAAAAGTGAATTATGAATCCACAAAGGATATAGTAAGTGATTCACCATAAGAATGCAGGTCTTTTTCTTCTGCAACAGTTGAAGGATTTCCATATTCTCACCAGTCGTTATATTTGAAACATCAGAGATACAAGATTTGATATACCACGTCACCATACATGTACATTAAGTCCATCCTGCCTTTAGCTGTGGTCAGAAGATGGAGAAAAGCAATCCCCTCCACCCTCACTTATGACTCAAACCAATTGGGCAATCTTGTATGTGGAGTCAAGTTCTTCTTGACTCCTCCAGATAGTCAGCTTTTTCCCTGCCTGATGAGGTTTGTTTTCTTTCGTTGTCTTTCATTAATACAAAACTACTACTACTAATTAATAAATTTAATTTGGGGCATGTTGAAATGACTACTAGAAAGTCAATATAATCTGCGATGGTAAGGTTATTCACTATTCTTCCACATATGATTGCTCATATTTCTTCTCAGTGCTACAGTTATTACTGCCTTTAGTACTCTGTTGAGTTAATACTCGGATATGACTTACTGTATCTTGGTGGAGTGTCCTGTTATCCCAATATTCCTTATTTTATATAAATATATTTCATTTAAAGCACAATATGTCAGGTATCATGGCAAAGCTTATCTGATATGTTCGAAGCCATTGTTCTATCTAAATATGTATATCATTAGTGCATAGAAAGTTATGATATTTAGTTGTATTGTCACTAAAATATTGTGAGTTGGGGAATTCCCACATATTAGATCCCTTGAGACAAGGGAGTTAACCAAAGCCAGAAAAATGTCAAACAACCATCAAAAGTTACAATTCAGTGGCTCACTTGAACAAGGCCACATTAGGGAAATTGCACAACCTTGCCTGATTACTCAGTAATGCCAACCAAACATGTGTAGACTTGTGTTTTCTAAGCACATGGAATGAGGACATAAAATAGAGGACAGAGGTTGGTCCTGTCTCATCCTCCACCTACACTGAAAGCCACAAGAATGCTGGAGCCAAGGTGACTGGACTTGGCTAACAGCGAGCGCCTGTGTATGAAAGATTGTTACCAGCTTCTGGTATCTAGAGAGGTGAGAGAAACTGCTTAGTCTAGAGATGTTCCCTAGTCTGTTAAGGTTGAAAATTTAGATTTTTTTTTTGTAATTCTGATTTTCCCCATCTCTTATTAGAGATCTACCAAATTCATGGTCCATTTTAATCAGTTTCATGTACATAGAATTTAAAAATTCTAAATTTCATTATTTTAGCTATTTAAATCTGAATTTTCATAGAGTATGTTTAGACTACATGGCTCTCTCGCCAGAGCCATGTAGATTACTTTACTAGACATACCCAAATGAAGCGGTGATTTAAATAATTGCCGCTTCATTTAAATTAAAATGGCTGCTGTGCTGTGCCGTGCCAATCAGCTGTTTGGCGGCACAGTGCTGTAGTCTGGATGCTCCGCAGTCGACATCAAGGGCATTTGTTGACCTCCCTGGTAAACCTCATCCCACAAGGCATACCGGGGAGGTCGACAAGCGCCTTTGATATCGACTGCGTAGTGTCCAGACTACAGTGCTGTGCAGCCAAACAGCTAATCGGCACAGCACAGCAGCCATTTTAATTTAAATGAAGCAACGATTATTTAAATCACCATTTCTTTTGGGTATGTCTAGTAAACTAATCTACATGGCTCTGGCGACAGAACCATGTAATCTAGACATACCCTCAGTGCTGTAACTGTTGAGGTCCTGACCTAAAAAGGAATTGTGGTGGAGTCGCAAGATTATTGTAGGGGGGAATGCATTACTGCTACCGTACAGCTGCAGGTAGCCACACTGCCTTCATAACATGGTATCTAGAGAGCAGCGGCTGCAGGCTGGCAGCCCAGCACTAAAGGCAGAGCCGCTAGCAGCAGCACAGAAGGATGACATGCCATGGTATTGTATTGTATTGCCACCCTTACCTCTGCACTGTTGCCTGCACAGCTTAGCCTCAGTTAGCAGCCTCCATTCTTCACCTGCCCAGCTCTGAAGGCAGCAGCACGCAAATGGCATCGTATAGCATTACCACCCTTACTTCTCTGCTGCTGCTGGCTGGGCTCTGCCTTCACAGCTAGCCTGGCCAAGCCTCCCAGCTCTGAAAGCAGCACAAAAGCAAGGGTGGCAATACTGCAAACTCCCTTCCCCCCAACAACCTTGTGACCCCCTGCAGCTCCCTTTTGGGTCAGGATCCCAAGTTTGAGAAACTCTGGTCTTCTCCACAAAATCTGTGTAGTATAGGGTAAAGGCTCAAGAGACCAAATTTCATGTACATGATGCTTTTTTATTTATAGGGAGGGCCCTATTTCTAATCAATTAAAAACAGTCTTTTATAATCAATACATTTATTCTAATGTTCATTCTTACCAGTGAGTTTGACTCAAGTGTTTTGTAAATCTGCTAAGATTACATAGGTTGGTGAATTTCCACTTTCCATTGAAGAAGTGGTGACCCAATTAATAAACTAGCATTGCTTCAGAAAGGGTCTTCAGTAGTGCACGGCAGTATATTCCAGTGGTATAAGCCTGGGAGCAGGGAGGATTTGGCTGCTACTTTTCTGTTTCATTGATGAGTGGCTTTGGGATCATTCATGCAATCTGTCAGTGTGGGGTTTCACATGCAGTTTGAGTTGTAATGGTACCTGGAGGGGGGTTGCTGGTTGTCCCCAAGAAAGTATTTTGAGACAACCCAGTTTAGTGAGTTAAGGGAACATAGAGGACTCATAATCCCCAGTTTCACCCTGGCAATTCTATCACAGAAAGACTTCTATAGTTATCCTGAATTGTTCTATCAGCTTCTTGTCTACTTTGACTGCACTCATCAACTTACTATAGATGTTTTCTTTCAGTTTGCTCAGTCACTCAGGAGCATTGTACATTCTCAATATTTGCTATAACCCTTTCTGCCAAATACTCTCAAAGGCCTCTTCAATGTCTATAAAGGTGTTGAAGAAGATTGGGTTGTGTTCTTTATTATTCAATATCTGTCTTATTACAAATAGCTGATCTATTGCATTTCATGTGATCCAACTCCAGTCTGTTCCTCTATGAGCACTGCTTCCACATACCTCTTTCTCCTCCACAACACCTTGGTGAATGCTTTATCTGGTACCCTTAATAAGCTGATTCCTCTGTAAATCTTGTACTTGCTCTTATCTCCTTTATTTGTTCCCCCACTCATTCAGGACTGCGCTTGTTTTCCCTCTTTCCAGTCTTCATTTGATTTCTAGGGTCCAATATTCACCAATTGTTTGACCGTAATTCATTCATTTTGTGGTTGACTATCTGCATCCATACTCGGAGCTATTCCATTACCGTGCTTCAACACTGTTTCTGCCAGTATCATTCTTTTAGAAGTCGTATGGCTGACTTCATAACCATAGGAGACTTCACGCAGTTGGAGGGCCAGATGTGCCTGCCTTGGATTTTAAAGTTATTCACTTGATATTGTCCTCATAGACTTGGAAGATTTACAGAAAAAAACTGAGAAGGGTGACTGGGAAAACAAAAGATTCAGAATGAAGGTTGGCATAGAGAAAACAAATTATTTGAATTGGAAAACAAAAGGAAGAAATAAAGGTCAAAGATGGAAACAATGAACCAGAACACAGAGAGAGAAACTGTTTTTTCGAGGGCTAGTATTAAAGAACAGTAGTAATTATAATAAAAGAAGAATCAAAGTAACTAATATTGCATTTAGAATATTCTGTGAGAACGGGAAGACTGAAGACATTTTGATAAATTTTATAATCAGTATATGACAACTGTGCTAGTGCTGTTATTCCAGATTGGAATGCTGCAGTATGAAGAAAGCTGACCAACTAAAGATATTGACCTGAGAAATGAATTGGCTGAGGAAGCAGATCAGTAAGTTTCAAGACTGCTGAAAAAAATGAAGTGAAAACAACTAGGGAAAGAAATAATTCTATGATGAAAGATTAAAAAAAGTCTGTGATGGTTTGGATGAGTGCCAAGAATGAACTCAGAAAGTATACACACTAAAGTGCAAGGAACTAGATGTACAGTATGCAGTATATCTAGATATACAGTATAAATATGGTGGAAAATTGTATAGAACAAAAAGTGTAACAAACCTGTTTAATAGAGTATCCTGTTAAATGTAACCTTTAATTGGTTAACTTATTAAACAGAATTTGACACCAATAGTTCCTGCACTGACCTGTAGAGTCAGAAATATAAAAGCCCTGGTGTGATGGATGTCAATGGACTAGATGTAATGGGATTTTAAGAACTATTATGCACTGGGGTTGAAAGATGGACTGTTTTGGGACTGCATTATGGATTATTTACATTATGTTGTTTTAATAATTTGGTCCCAAGAAGTGATATTATTGAGTCAAGACTGCCTAATGTGGAGTCCTTCGGAGCCCAAAGAAAGAAAAAGGATGGTAACCCTAGTGTTAAGGTGCCCAACTACAAGGCACTAGGGGATAGGGAGAAATCTTCAGAGACCACTTAGAGGTAGACATCAGAATAAATAGTTCCTTAAAATGGTGAAGAGAATTTTCAGAAAATGGGGACAATGTTAGCTAGAACTTCATTCCTTGCACAAATGCCTTCTTTATTGTCAAGAACAGGCTGGTACTTTGGTGATGCATTTTCATAGATCAGGTACATGTATACATTGCTACCTGTCTCTTTACTTCCTCAAATAATAGACAGTGCATCTACACTGCCCCTGTAGCTCGAAATAAGGTACCCAGTTTGAACTACGCAAATTGCATAGCTTATTTTGAGTCAATTTCAAAATAGCTTATATCAAAATTTGACACTGTCTACACAGCACTTATTTCAAAATAAATTGCTATTTCAAAATCTCCCTTACCTCATGGAATGAGGTTTTCGGGGCTGTTGGAATTGGGAGCCCTTTATATTTCAAATAACTGGCGTGCTCCAAAGACATGAATAGCTATTTTGGAGTGCCTCGTGTATCCCGAAGTAGCAGTGCAGTGTAGATGTAGCCAACTTGACTATAATTCAGTAATTTGTACATAAATTCCCATATTTCATGTTTCTGGTATCTATTATATAGTTTGAAGAGTTCATGGATTTATTTGTGCAAAATGTTTTGCAATTACCTAAAGATACCAGATTTTCCTGCCACTTAAAATTAGTTGAATGCACTACTTTTTATACCAGAATATGCTGGGTGAAAGGTTTAAGTAAATATTTTTGTTTTTCATTGGAAAAAGTCATGAGCATTATGATTAGAGTTAATAAAAATAGTTGCTAACAAAAATAAAATTGAGTCACCTATTCAACTGTCATTTTAGTGCCAAGAAAATGTTTACATTTACAAAAAACAAAACAATTCAAATTAGTTATAGAAAGAGTAATGGACGCTTTGCAAGTTTCTGATTCAAGTATACTATCTGTAGTAATTATTCAATAAAATGAATAATGTTTGAAGTTGAAATGCTATAAATGTAAAACAGTTCTTTCACTTCCGATGGTCTTCACCTGCTAGTAGAATATATATAAGACAGCCAATCTTGATTTAAAGTTCCCTTGTGATGGAGAATGTACCACATCCATATGGCAAGTTATTCTATGGTTAATTTACCTATATTGTTAAAAATGTGTACCTTATTTCTAATCTGAATTAGTTAACCTTCATCTTGACAGCCATCTAATCTAACCACTGGATCTCATTTTAACTTTTTTGTATTGATTAAAGTGATGTCTGTTTCCCTGTATAGGTGCTTGTTAGAGTGTGAGCAGGTCATCTCATTTTTTTGGATAAACTAAGTAGATGGAGCTTTTTGTGTGTCTAACTATAGGACGTGTTTCTTTTTTGAGGGCCTCTTCACATTCCCTCTTGTGGGATATGGTGTTGAGCTGCACAGTTGTCTTGCAAATCACGACTTGCACTTGCTTCAACAACGCTGCTTCTCAAGAAGAATTGCCAGTATTGGATGAGTTGGATGGCTATGTCTACACTACCAGGTTATTTTTAAATATGTTATTTCAAAATAACTCTTGAAATAACTATTTTAAGTCCTAGAATCATAGCACACTAGAATGGCCCTCAAGAGCTCATCAAGTCCAGTCCCCTGCCCTCGTGGCGGGACCCGGTACCATCTAGACCATCCCTGATAGATGTCTATAGAGGAGTAAGTAAGCTTATTCCTCTTCACAAGCAGGGGTTATTTCTAAATATCAAGCCCTCTATTTTGAAATAAGTCTTGGGAGTGTCGGTGCTCACCTTGTTATTTTGAAATATCTTCCCAGTATAGACATTCCCTATCAGAGCCATCTGAAGGCGTTGACAAATCACCTGTCAATGTATATACAATTGAAACTTCACCAGAGCATCTGACAGGCATCTCATTCACTTGTTCCTTGATGAACAAAGGTAGTTCCAGAAATTTTGGGAAATAATGGTTATCCCTCTTCAATTTGAACCACATTTTAGCAACAGAATTGCATTGACCTTTTTTTTTTTGATATTTTGCATCTGCGTACTATAAATAAATAAATATTCCTGTTAATCCAGGACATTTTAAGGATATTTCTCTTGTTTTCCTCACCACCAATATCAAAGAGAGTTAGTAGTGTGTTCCCAACACCTATTCAGGGTCAGCTATTTCCACTAGAATATTCTTTTGAAAATTCCATGGTGGTATCTACTGCATAGACACTTCCCAGTGATACCAAGACATCTTGTCCTTTTTTCCTTTGGACAGGAAAGGATAAAATGTGTCACTTTTGTCAGAAATACCTGCTTGTTCACCTCTTTGGGTTTTAATGTAGCCAATTACCAGGGTATAGGGTTGCCAGCTTTGGTTGGATGTATTTCTGGAGGTTTCATCAGATGATATTATCTTTGATTGAAGATAATCTTTTATTCCTGAGGTCTCCAGGACAACCCTGGGCAGTTGTTGGCAACCTTGTCAAATCATGATGTCCTGATAAGCGCACATTATGGGATGTTGTGAATCACATTTTGGACTCTTCACCAGGGAAATAAAAGGTGGCACCAAGCCTCATGTAACCACAATTGAACCCTAGCAAAAACACAGTGAGAAGAGCCTGTGATGTCTCCGATAATAATGTGAGAGGTTATACCCAAAGGTATATGTGACTCAAGGACCAGGAGGCATCAGAATGTATAGCTGTGGCGAAGGTGCTTCTGATTAAGGTCCTCTAACCTTACTTCTGAGTCAAATAACACCAAAAATCTTCCTTTGAAGGCAGAGGTCTTTAGAAAAAAGCAGAGCAACTCAAGTTGCTGTGCCTAATGGTTGAAGCTTGCTACAAGAAGGAAATATTCAAATGCAACATTCGATTTTAAAAAGCCTCCCTGTCTGAAAGAAGGGGATGCAGCCTGAGATGTGGTGCCAATCTGCATCTTTGACTATGCCTGCTTTCAATAAAAGAAGTCAGTATAGAAGGAGAATTCCTCACTGATTATCAGCTGAACTGTGGCTTTGTTGATGGTTGACATTTTTTGATGGTTGAAAACTACACACGCATGCCTCAATCCTTTGGACCTCCATATCTTCTTCACCAGTGCTTGGTGCAGGATTACTTACAATTATTGAGTACTAAACACCATCTGCAAAGATTATTCCATTCATTTCTGCTCCAGGCTACCTCACTTTCTTCCCCTTCTTTCATCTTTGGGGAATCCATCTAATAAAAGAGACCTGTTGGAGGAGGAAGATTACCTCCATTTATAGGGGGCCATAAAGAGGTGCCACAAGCACGCTGAAGAAGGAATTTCTAACCTCAGCCCTATTTCCCAATAACTCTTTAGCCCTTTTTGAGAAGCCTCTGTTTTTCAGGTTTGTCCCTTACCCCTCCCACATACCCAAAGAGTTTCCTTCATTCTTTATTCCTAGATGTATGACCTTGCATTTGACTGTTAAAACACACTGAGTTAAATCAGACCATACAAGCAATCTGTGGTGGTCTATATAATTGATCACTCGATGCTGTCAATATTTGCTACTCCACCATTTTTTGTCATGTGCAGATTTTTGAACAATGTAGGGCAAGCAGCAGATTCCTGCAGTATCACGAGGCCATTGGGCAACAACTTTGCATTTATAATTACTACTTGAGAGCTGTCTGCTTGCCATTTTTTTCAGTCAATTTTAAATGACTGCATTGATTTTGAATAGTGCAGTTTTTATTAGAATGTCATACAGGATTAAGTCAGATGCCTTACAGAAGCATGTATAGTATACCCACATAGTTCCTTTAATAACCAAACTTGTGATTTCATAAAAAGAAATATATTTTTACACTTTTCCCATAAAAACAAGTTGAATTACATTAAGTATATTAGTCTTTTAACTCTTTACTGATTGTATCCCATGTCAGCTTTTCCATGCTATAGTTGGGATTGATGTTAGGCTAAACAGTAAATTGTTTCCTGTCTCTCCATGTGTGTTAAATATTGGAGAAACACTGGCTTTTTCTCAAGTCTTCTGAAACTTTCACAGTGTTCCAATTTTTGTTAAAATCAGTGTTCATGTTTCAGATAACTTGCATCCAAAAGTATTAAAATCATTGGTTGAGGGGCTATCTGATCTTGCTAATTTTTGTTATAGTAGCTATTTAATAGCCTTCCTAGTTACTGATGGGAGGAAGAATATGTCCTTGCTCCTATAAGATATGAAGACAGCCATTCTGCTATTTTCTGAAACAAAATAGAAATATTATGTAATGTCTCCTTTTTTTGCATCGCGATTGATAATTTTACCATTATTGTGTTGGATTTCTACCATTGTAAGAATTCAATTTGTTCCTAATATATTTTTAAAATGTAATTGTTTTTACACTGCTTGACACAGATTTTTCCCCCCAATACTTTTAGCTTTGTTCATACAGTGAAAGCTTTGTTATCCACTACTCACAGGAAATGGGGATTTCTGGTTGATTGAATGTACCAGATGATAAAACTTACTGCTCTGCCTTTGCCCCCTACCAGCAGACCTGGCTCCTGGCAGCTAAAGTCAGGCTAAGGAGGAAGGAGGTGCTTGCTGATGTCAGTCAGTGTTGCCAGTTGTCAGAAGTCCCGCAACACCCCCGGCTGGACAGGCAGGAATCAGGCACATGTGCTTGAAGATGCAGCGGTATTGTGGCTGGGGCAATGCTGGTTAACAAGGTTTTTGGATTAACAGAGTGCCAGATAACAAAACTTTCACTGTAATTGTCTGCAACTCCTAATTGCTGCTGTGTAGCCTTCACTATCAACTTGCTGCTTTTTCCATTTGTTGTTACATATTGGGTTTTTGTTTTGCTTTTGTATTGCTTCTTTCACCTACCCTCTTAACCATGAATTTTTAATGAAAGGAGATCTCTTTTCCCACTGCAAAATGGGTGGATGGGTGGAAATTGGCATCTAATAAAGATTTTGTAAACTGTTCCCAATTATCTTTCATATTATATGCTTTATATTTTCTCCTGCTCAGTTTTGCTTATAATTATTTTCAGCTTTGTGAAACTTACCTTTTTTAAAGCAACAAGATTGTATATTATTGGTTAGGATTACACTGTTTGCATGTAACAAATGAAGTTAGATTATGATCACTTGAATCTAGGCAATCACTGTTTTAATTCATTTCTCTTGCATGTTCATCCAACAGAATTAAGTTTAATACACAATTACCTAGAGATAGTTGTAATGTTGTTTGTTAAAAAGTTACCTTCTATAATTTTTAGGAAATCCTTGAACATTTTACCCCAGCATGTAACCTCAAGATGTGTGTGTCTGATTGAAACCCCCCATGATTTTTACTAGCTATTATAGGTAGGTGTTGAACATGCTGCTTATCCTGTGTCCTCATCTGATTTGCTCAGGATAACCCATTGTACCCATTTTTATGGATTATCAGATAATACATTGATACTTCAGAAATACAGGAACTCTAATGCTCATGCATCTATAACTCTAGAGCAAGTAATAGTATTTTTAATGTGGTTGGGAGCCTGCATCTTTCCCTTCTGCCCACACCATTTCCTATATAGGTTATACGGAGTGATTTTTAATATGAACAAGTTATCTTCATGTTCATACCAGATGTGTGTTATCTCTAACAAGCTGTTATCTTCCAGTTCAAAGACTTAGTTCCCCTCTCATGAACCTCAAAAGCTTAGGATAAGGGGTAAATGTTCACCAGAATGTCAGAAGAATTCGCAAGCCCAATCCACATTAGCCCTTTGGTTCTAGTCCCACTACCTTCTTGGAAGTTAAATTTACAGCTGACAATTTACTCCAAAAGCTACTCATTCAAGCCACTGTTCCCTCGGACTTATTTTTACAACATCATTTACAACAATTCAATTCATAAATATACCTAGCACTATTTTTGTGATTCTGGATATGTCTACACTGCATTTAAAAACCTGAGGCTGGCATGTGCCAGCTGATTTTGACTTAGGGCTCAGATTCAGGATGTTTAATTGTAGTGTAGATGTTGGGGCTTGGGCTGCAGCCAGAGCCCTGGAACCCTTACATCTCACAAGGTCCTAGAGCCTAGACTCTAGCTGAGACTCATTGTTTACACTACAATTAAACAGTCCCTTAGCCTGAGCCTACAAGCCTGAGTCAGCTGATACATACCACCTACTGGTTTTTAATTAGCGTAGACATATCTTTAAAGGCTAAAACAGATGGTCCTTTCAGAGAGCAATTTGTTAGTCTTCTTTTGTGTGCTATAGCCCTCTTTCAAGAAGTGTTAATTCCCATATGTGAACATTTGTAGAGGGAATTCTCTGTTTTCCAACTGGTTTCAAGATGCCACTGATGATCCAGAGCTTAGGTGGGTTGTTTGGGACTATGGTCCCTTATCTAGCCAAAAAGGTGCATGTGTTCAGTTCAAACAATCAGTGCTTTATAGATCACCCCAGAGCCTGTAGTACTCATATGTGCACCTGCAAATCAGCAGAGGCAGTAAGCAAAGAAAACAGTTGGAGGTATGAAACCTTCCCTTCTCACAGTAAAAACTGTATTAACAAGTGAAATGAATTTCTTGAACAAAGAAACTGCCTTTCTTTTTTTCAGATAATTCCAAGTCAGAATGATAAATATCATGACTTCTTTGTTAGCCTACAAAACACATTTCTTACCTGAAATTATACATTTTGCACTGTTCTAGCTATTGATTCATATTAGAGACATTATAGTGTTGTCATTTTATATATTAAAAAAACCCTATCATAAAATAACAAGAACATTATTTAGATTTTTAGATGATAGTACTCTAAAGGAGTCCATGAAAGAACAAGTGAGAAAAATACTGATAAAGTTACTTAAATTTAAAATTATGTTCTTCTACAGAAAAATGGTAATTTCGACTATTGTAAAACATCAGCTTTCATGTCTTAGTGCTTCAGGGATATAGAATATTTCTTGTTTCAAATGGGATTTGATGTAAAGTGATATACTCTAAATTGTTTTTCAGCATTAAAAATAATTTTTAACATATTCTTGTATAGCAAACATAAATGTATATCTTTATAGTGTTGCTTAAACTTCCCAATATATGACTAAACATTTTATGGTAATCAGTTAAAATTGTTTAAATGGCCCTTCTCCCACATTCAGTTTAAAATTTTAGTAGTATTGCCTTGGGATACTGCTTAAGAGAATTCATGGCAATAGGGCTTGTTTTTCTTGTTTTTATCGGCCAAGAACCTGACACTGTTAAATTATCAAGGGTTCAAAATTAAATCAGTATTGAAGGTGTTGGCAGTTGTACCAAAAATTTGGGAGTTTTGATAGTGCAATTGCTTAGGAAATGCTGTCACATTTTACAAGGCTGAAGGTATTTAATGTCTATTGAATACAGAGAAGAGTAAAAGTAAATTTTTATACATTAATCATAGCAAGAGGAATTGAGAATTGATATAAGTTTGATTCTCTTATATTTAGTCACTCCCCTAAACTTAATTACACTCAGTCTAATTTACATGCTGGGAGTGGGGATAGTGAAATCTAGATTAAAGTAAAATGAAAGTGACTTTGACACCACTCTATTGTATAAATTAGACCTGTCTAGTATATATTATTATTATACACGTTGGTAGGATGGTTATATACTAATAGTTCTAGGTTAAGATATGCCTGCATTGCACACTCCTCAAAACAGCATGTAGAGTACATACGCTGCGCAGCCCCTCCTCCCCTAGCATAGGAAATAGCAATGTAGATGGTGAAGTACTCCTTAGATGAGGAAAAACACATGCATACCTTCCACAGGGCTCTGTATGCCGAAGAGATGCCTCCCCTGTCTATAGTGCTATTTTTAATGGTATAATTTTAGCTTCCCCCACTGCTAAGCAAGATGGTACCACAGTGAAAACTCCTGCATCCTCCCACCTCCTCAAGATTTTCACTGCTGCATGTAAACTATACACTGCAGTGTGGATGTAGCCTGCATTTCACTGTAGTGTCTTAGCTACACTTCGCCCACATACTGAAGCAAGTGTTCTGTAGTATAGGCATAGCCTATGTAATTACTAAATCATAGGCATGCCTATATTTAATAAAACAATTACATGTTAATAGAATTTAATGTATTTCTAGTTTAATAAATTCAAATCTTAATTAGGAAAACTTTTAACTTAAAAATGAGTTGAAATATTCATGCTATAAATCAGTGGTCCCCAACCTTTTGGGGCTGCTGGGCATCCGGGGGCGGGGCCGGCACCGCGCGCCCGGGGGCAGGGGCCGCCTATGTGCCGTGCGCCCAGTGCCGGCACCACGCATGCGCCAGGGACGGGACCAGGCCAGATGATTTGGTGGGCGCACGTAAATGCCCCGGCATGCGCCATGGCGCCCGCCGGCACCGCGTTGGGGACCACTGTATGCAGATAACTATAAGATAAATCCAGTGGATGAACAGCTTGTCATTTCTAGCATCACTTCACCCCCATAGGAAGTCAGGCTTCTGCACTATACATTTTAAATGATGTTTCTCTAACCTGCATTTTACACAGATGGTCAATAATATAATGAGTTGTTATTCTAATAAACAATATAGCAAAAAATTCACAACCCACAAATGCACTAAGTACAGTCTACCTGCTCAGTACTATTCTATTCTGTAAACACATTTCAGTAATTATTGATCCTGTTGTCAATTAAGAACATTCAAATAATGGCCAAGTGCTACCTAATGGTATCAGTTACATGATCTTTTCATCAGTAACGAGTGCTTGGGAAATTATTCTAGTGTGCTGTCGGGAGGTGCTGTTTTACCAATAAGTTGTAAAACCAATAAGGTGATCCAGAATGCCAGAGTCTCGTAGAACCTGTATTTAGTCTTAACCAAGCAAAGATGGGGACAAGATGTTGTCTTTACCCTTGGCAAAGGGTATTTGCACCAAGGACGTTTACTGAATATTGCTGTAGTGGCAACTTCTGTTCAGTAACAGAATCTTCATATATACCCAAAATGTGACAGTAGTTGGATTGAATTCAGCCTCATCTTCATTATTTCAGGTGATCCACATTCACAGTGAGTTTAGTCAGTATAGTGATGGTTTCAATGAAAATGTCTTGGATCAGTCATTTCTGATCTTTTGTTGAAATTTCCTTTGATTGGAGAACAGGTGTCATTTATTCCCTTTCCATACCCACTCCATTCACTTACAGTATTCGCTATCTCTGACACAAATACTGTATGACTGCCAAATTTTGTGCTTTGCCACTGATTGCTCCTCAGCCAACAATCTCACTTTGCAGAAGGTTTTACTTTGTTCAGGATGGGGGAAGAGGTCATTTTATAGCTCCTAGAACCTGTGATCTGACTGCTGATATCTAATATGATAACAGATGTAGAGTTTAGGAAGCTGTTCAACAGCCCAAGCTTAAAACCTTTGTGTGTGTGAGCTGTTTCTGTGGCTCACTGTATTAAGATGTTGCTCTAGGAGCATAGGAATCAGAAATATAGAAATGTGGAACTGGAAGAGATCTCAATAGGTTAAACCTCTCAAATTCAGGACTCTCTTGTCTGGCACCACAGATACTGCTGGATCCGAGATCCTTGGCTGTTTAGGTTCAGGAATTGGGCTGGTAATGGGGAGTGCAGCGGGACAGCATGCTGGAGAGTACAACCCCAGCTGGGAATGTTGGTGCGGAGCACAGCCCTGCCCAGGTCACAGGCACTGGGACCAATGGTGCCTGGGAGTGCAGCCCTGGCTGGGGCTGGCATAGCAGGGAACACAGCCCCACCTGGGCTGGAGGCAGTGGAGCCTGGACCCCCAGTGCGGAGGTGGGGAGAGCATAGCCTCAGCAAGGCTGTGGAGAGCAGGGCCTGCATAGGAGCAGGCCTGACAGCCAGGAGGGGAGCCTTGACCTCCCCTTGTCTGCCAAACAACATGGTCTGGGATAGCTCAGGTGTAGAGGGTGCCGGACCAGGTAGGACCTACCTTGTAATATAGTCCCCTGCACTCACGGCAGGACTGAGTAATAACTAAATTGTTCATGAAAAGTATTTGCCTAACCTATTCTTTTTATCTCTCCAGTGATGGAGATTTCACAGCCTCCCTAGCAATTTGGTCTAGTTTAATTACCATGATAGGATTTTTTTTCCCTCATGTCCAACCTAAACCTTCCTAACTGCAATTTAAGCACTGGGCCTTTTGTCCTATCCTTGGAGGTTAAGGAGAACCATTTTTCACCTTCTACTTACAACAGCTTTCCATGTTCCTTCTGTTCTCCAGACAAAACATACCCAATTTTTTTTTTTAGTCTTTCCTCCTAGGTCGTGTAAGTCTGGACCTTGAATAATTTTGGTGCTTCTCCTCAAAACTTCCAGTTAGTCAAATCTTTCCTGAAATGTGGTGCCCAGAACTGAATACAGTTTTCTACTTGAGACCTTTTCAGCATGGAGTAGAGCGGAAGAATTATTTCTTGTATCTTGCTTATGACATTTCTGCTAATATATCCCAAAATTATGTTAGCTTTTTAGTTTTGGTTTTGTTTGGTTTTTGCAACAGACTTGTGTTTAACTTGTGGTTCACCACAACCCACCAGATCACTTTCCACAGTTCTCCTTCCCAAGCAGTAATTTCCCATTTTGTATGTGTGCAACTGGTATTTCCTTCTTAAGTGAAGTATTTTATGTTTATAATCTTTATTGAATTACATTCTATTTATTTCAGGCCATTTCTGCAGTTTTGTCCAGATCATTTTGAATTTGAATTCTATCCTCTAAAGCACTTGCAACCCTTACCAGGGTGTCTTCTGCAAATGTTACACGATGCCTTTCTATACCATTATCTAAATCATTGATAAAGATATTGAACAGAACAAGGACAATTCTTGAGGGAAGCAGTTTGACTCTGAACTACTGATAACTAATTGCTGGGAACAGTTTTCCAATTAGTTCTGCACCCACCTCGTAGCAGCTCTTTAATTGCTATATTTCTCCCATTTGTTTGAGAGGTCATGTGGGACAATATATAAATGGATACTAAAGTCAAGGAAGAAAACTAAATATCAAATAGAAGCTACCCTCTACTGTAGTTGCTGAAGTTCACGTGCACTGAGCCACTAGACTATATCTAGAGTTATTTTCCCATAGATCATCCATATTCTTCTTTTCTGTTGACACCAGTAGTATACCAGTCTAGCACTAGAGATGTGAAAGATTAACTGGTAAGTATCACCCTTACCCAGGTAATGCTTACTAGTTCCAGTTAAGAGGTGAAGGCTGGAGCAGCTCCCCACCTGTGGCAGATAAGGGCTGCTCCAGCCCTGCAGGGCCTGCTGCAGACAGGGGCTGCTCCAGGGCTGGAGCAGTCCTTGTCTGTGGCAGGTCTGGATGCCCCATAGCTAGGGGCTGTTCTGGATGTCCGAAGCAGCGTTTGTCTGGTAGGAGGCTGCTTCACCCCAGCAGCAAGGAGAATGGGGGGGGGAGGTAGCATTCCAGCCCAGCCAGACTGGCGAATCCCCACTCCAATTTCCCCCCTTTAATTGGTTAACTGGTTAAACAATGCGTTTAACCAGTTAACCAATTAAACATGATTTTAGATTCCTATCTAGGGCCTAACAATGTAAAAAATGTTCATAGGAAGGTAGTGAAGGTAATTTCCACTTTGTTCTTTATAGTCAAGCTCACAAGTATCTTCTGCAACTGATTAGTAGCTTTGCCTATTTGGTGATGCCCTGTGCATATTCTGTCATCCTCCTGTAACAAATAGTTTGTCTTAGTATTCTGGACTTGATGTACTCACCATACTGAAAAATATTCAGACCTTTCAGAAGCCCATCTGTGGTTCTTCTAGCCCTAGGCTATGTCCTCATCAAGCATGTCAGCAAAGAAGCAAACTTGTTAGAACTATTACTAGCAGTCTTCTTATCAGACACAGACACTGCAATTTGGCAGTCTGTCGCAGAATGACTGTTCGGTAACTGTTATCGTCCAAATATTGATCTCATAGTTGAAGGCCAAGTGCTGCTGCATTTTGTGTTCAAATGGCCAGAAATGGAAGGGTCTTATTAGATACCCTGTTGCTTAATTAAAGGACAAGTTGTCTTTGTGTTTCCTTCCTTTCCTTTTATATCTCCATTTCTTTGTAAAGCGGGTGAGAGTGTACTGACATTCCTGCTAAAATATATGGTACATTAATGGCTCTTGAAATTGGATAGAAAGTGTGGGCTTAATTATTGAATAGCAGGATGGCTGTAGGATCGGTATTCTAAAAATGACTATACTTTCGTATTTTCCTGTTAATTAAATGTAAATCTTGTGTTTTGCAGCATTTGCTCACCTACAGTCTGTTTTGGTTACATTAACAGAAATATTTAACTGGCAGCAACTAAATGAAAGAGAATGAATTTATTCTGGTTTTATGAATTAGTATAAACATTTTGTTTAGAACTAGCTGCAAAACATTTTTTTCTCCTATGAGAAAAGTCCACATTTTTATAAAACCATTTGCCCCTAAAGAGCAGAACCAGGGACCCTGGGCACCATGATTCTTCAGCAACTTATTTGATGGGCTATGGAGGTGAAGGTGGTTGAGCTTGCAGGAAATCATTGCCTGCCTGGTTTTCTGTGAAAGTTGCACCAAAATCTACACATTTCCAGAGAAGACCTCCTTGTCAACAAATCTGTATCTTCCAATGAAAGTATTTTGTCAGAAAATTACTGATCAGCTCTGAAATTGTGCCAGTATTCCATAGTACCAAATGCTTAGGCTCAGTAGCCAAAGAAAAGTGCATTTGTGTGTACAAACTGTACATGGTTTACTGTCATCTTGTCCATTGCCCTTTCCTCCGTGATTTGTTGTCTACGTTTATAAGCTCTTTAGAGCAGGTACACTCCACTGAAACTGGTCAGGAATTTTACAGGCATTTTTTCCCCTTCAATAAATGCCAGTTCATTGAATTAAAATGTTCTGTGGAAATGTGTTGATGTCTTTGAAATTTTGACAGAACCAGGCAGGATTCTCTAAATGTACAGCTGTATATCCTGCCAGCTTTGTTGTCTGGCCCCTTTGCTGCCAGCTAGGCTCCTTGGGAAGCCAGGGAGCACATTTCATTTCTGAAACAGAATATTGCAGAAATTCACTTCAATGAAAAATTTTGGAATTTGAGCTTTTCATTCCAATTGGGGATGAAACCTTTTCCAAAGCCTCAAAATTTTTCATGGAAGTGAAATTATTTCCCAAACAGCCGTATTGTTTTTTTGTAGAGTCCTGATATAATATTAGTAATAATAATAATGGTAATTTACTACTTGAAGATATGTTACATATTCTATCAGGAGTCTCATAGTTGTATATGAGTTAATCTCATGGTTGTATATTGTTGATCATGGTTTTTAGTAAGCTTCGTGAGGGTATGTCTAAACAGCAAAATTATTTTGGGATACTAGCAGTATCCCAAAATAGCTACCCCTATGTCTTTTGAATACGTCCACTATTTCGAAATATAGTGGATGCACTATTTTGCCATCCCTGTAAACCTCATTCTATGAGGGAGTATGGGATGGCTTGAAATGGCATTTTATTTTGAAATTTGGCACTGTGTAGACAGCGCCAAATGACAAAATAAGCTATTATGAAATAAACTCAAAATAAGCTACGCAATTTGCATATCTTATTTTGAGTTTTGGGTGCTGTGTAGATGCACCCTAAGTGATTAGTAGTTGGGTTGCTAAACTTAGTTATAAAGCTTGGGAAGGACCAAAGACATGGTCAGTATTTAAACCTAGAGTTGTGCTTTCATAATTATGAAGCCTGTACTGCCTTGCTTATTCTGGAAAGCTTGCCCATATAGCTATTACCAGTACATTTAAATTTGGGACCAGGTTTTCAAGACATTTTAAAGAGAGAATATTTTAAAAAATCATCTTGCTGCCAGTTCTGCAGTTTCACTCTTTTTACAACTGTTACATGTGTTCTGTCAGTTTATGGAGACTGGTATTCAGAACATAAGTGGCCCACAAGTCTAATGACTAGTTTGAAGGTTCAAAAAGTCTCTTATTTGTAGTGTTAAATTTCCAATCTACACTTATACTTTGTTTATATATTTTCTTATATATCAGAATGGAGAGGGGTAACTAGTGGTGTTCCCCAAGGGTCAGTCCTGGGACCAATCCTTTTCAACTTATTCATAAATGATCTGGAGAAAGGGGTAAGCAGTGAGGTGGTAAAGTTTGCAGATGATACAAAACTGTTTAGGATAGTCAAGACAGAAGCAGACTGTGAGGGACTCCAAGAAGATCTCACCAAACTGAGTGATTGGGCAACAAAATGGCAAATGAAATTTAATGTGGATAAGTGTAAAGTAATGTACATCAGGAAAAATAACCCCAACTATACGTACAGTATGATGGGGGCTAATTTGGCTATGACAAATCAGGAAAGAGATCTTGGAGTTATCGTGGAAAGTTCTCTGAAAACTTCCACACAGTGTGCAGCGGCAGTCAAAAAGGCAAATAGGATGCTAGGAATCATTAAGAAAGAGATAGAAAATAAGACAGAGAATATCTTTCTGCCCCTGTATACTGTGGTCAGATGTGGTCTCCTCACCTCAAAAAAGATATTTTGGCCTTGGAAAGGGTTCAGAAAAGGGCAATTAAAATGATTAGGGGTTTGGAACGGGTCCCATATGAAGAGAGGTTAAAGTGACTGGGACTTTTCAGTTTAGAAAAGAGGAGACTGAGGGGGGATATGATAGAGGTATATAAAATCATGAGTAGTGTGGAGAGGTCAGATAAAGACAAGTTATTTATTCGTTCCCATAATAGAAGAACTAGAGAACTAGACACCAAGCTAGATACCAAATGAAATTAATGAGTAGCAGTTTAAAACTAATAAAAGAAAGTTCTTCACACAGCGTGTAGTCAACCTGTGGAACTCCTTTCCAGAGGAGGCTGTGAAGGCTAGGACTATAACAGAGTTTAAAGAGAAGCTAGATAATTTCATGGAAGTTAGGTCTATAAAGGGCTATTAGCCAGGGGATAGAAATGGTGTCCCTGGCCTCCGTTTGTCAGAGGTTGGAGAAGGATGGCAGGAGACAAAATCGCTTGATCATTGTCGTTGGTCCACCCTCTTTTGAGCATCTGGCGCTGGCCACTGTCGGCAGACAGGCTTCTGGGCTGGCCCAGTACGGCCATTCTTACGTTCTTATGTTTGTGTGCAGGCAGATTCTGGGCCATCTGATGAAGCAGCCCTGATCCTTCACAGAAAAGGATTTGACTGTAGATTTTCAAACAAAGACACAGGGCTATTATGCTCTACTACTCAGGGAAAGGTATGTTGAAATATTGAAGATATTTTTTGCATGCATGCTTAATTTAAAATGTTTTAGAACTCTATGTATTCTGGTTGAACAGTTTATTTTTTAAAATGTCTTATTTTCAGGATGCTTTTGATTTAATACTTCTTGAAAGCCAAGTAAAATGTTCTGTGTTTGGCAACTATATGTAGAGCCTGAAGTATGTAGGTTAACAATATGGCTTTTGCATGTCAAAATAGCCTAGTTAAACATTGCCATAAACTTCCAGGTTAGAGTTCCTTTGTATAAGCTTTCTGTAAAGATGATTTTCAAATTGTTGTTTTTTGTTTAGAATAATTTTCATACAGAAATACTTACGTTATGGAGTCTTAAATATTTTTGTCTTCTGCACATATGATTAGTTAACAAACATACATTCTCCCATATGAATGTTGCTTTGAAGATTGCAGTAAACATCAGCATAGCAACCCAAGCAAGTCTATCAACTTCTCTGTCTATATGGGTATTTGAATGGCCCACATCTCCTTAGTGTCTGAACATTTCACAAACATTATTTAATTTGTCACCTGTGATTATTTGGTTATGTAACCAGGTTTGTGGGGGATTCTAGATCTTTGGCTGGTGGTAATGAATCCATAGAATTCACATAGAAGGTTTAATCCAATCTGGAAGTAGTTTTCTGAAGGGTTGTCTAGAGAGTTAGTGGGGGAAGATTACATGTTTTCTTGGTTACCGTTTTCATTATAAGGTTGTCAAATACAATGCCTATATAATCAAACCTGCTATGTAATGATAATTTTAATTTGTTGCTTTCAAATGTGACACAATGTGAATAGTGTCTAAATGGGCTTTTTCAAGCATAACTTATAACAATTAAAATAGTCATGCATGTTGTTGCCTGCACACTAGGGGGTTGCATACTAACTGTTCTGTGTTTACCTTGCTGGTGCATATTAAAAGTTCCTTAATGCACATTTATGCCGTACTGTTTCAGACAGCATTGTTAATGTGTAGAAGGGAGCACTATGTTAAATGTCACTGACTTGTATTTAATTTTGTTTTTCAGATAAAGGTGCACAAACTCTTTAATAAGTTAATCATTGAAAGTCTTATACCTGCATCTTTATCACTGATGCATTCACCTCCAGATGCCAGAAATATTAGTGAGATCAATATGAGTTCGATGGAGATAAATACATTCCGGATCAGACTGAGATGAAACCTGGCTTTATTCATACAGAGAACAAGAATCTACAGTTATTTTTCCTTTAAATTTGACGTGCAATAAGAAGCACATTGTTATTCCAGTTTCTGGATACTGTGAGAGAATCTGCATTCTAGAATTTTTTTGTCTTTTGACCAACACAATAAATAGCCATGTTGCAAACAACTTTTTCGTTTTTACATAAATACCAACATCAGTATAAGTTAATGCAACACGTGAAGAAATTTCTAAGGATGTTAACCTCTCGACAACACGTTGAATCTCAGGTTAAATGCTGATTAATAGTTTCTGGGGTTTTTTTTGTTTTTTAAGGGAAAGGGAGTAGAACTTAAATGACTTGTTTTTCTGATCCTTGCTTGATTTATATACAAATAATTGTCATGTTGAAATCCCTAATACAGCTTTGAATTGAAATGGAATAAAAAGCTCTTGTGTAATAGCTAATGTCCAAATATTTTGAACCATTTATATAAATAACAATAATCTCAGTTTATTCCATACTGAATTTCAATTTATTCAATGGGATAGAAAATTGAATCCCGCGGTAAAATAAAAGGCAGGAGTCTTTGTCTTGTTAGTGATGGTAGTTTTTAAAAATTTTGCCCTATCATCACTTTGTGACTTTCATGGCTTAAGAAAATGTAGAAATTCAAATTAATCCTGCGGTGGAAAAATTATAGGAATATTTAATAAAACTCCCATTTTGTTATTTGACATATTGGGATATGTGCAATTATTCCATTATCATATACAATAGAAAAGTAAATGTGTAATAATCATGAATACAAGATTTTTTACAAAAACTCATTTGGATACTGATGTTCTCTGAAATGGGTTTTCTATATCAAGATTAATGTGCCTTATTTTTTAATGTGTCCCGTTACTATTTTACTGTCCACAACACTGTTTTGGGGAAAAGGGTAGTTTATATAATACTTACTATGTGTCTTCTATTTGACCATGCTGGCCACACTCTGATCTATGTCCTTCAGCACCAAATTTGGGCTGTGTTGTTCTGAACATTTTGACTATTTGAATGTACTAAAATGTTACAAGACAAAATATTGTAAGAATGAGGAATACTGTAATATTCATATTCAGCCACTGTCAAGGAAACTGCATCTTGATGCAGAGAATTGATAGTATGTAAAACAGTTTGCAAAACCCATCATAAATGTATTTGCATTTCACAGATTGCAGTAAACTGTGCATTGAGACTCATGTGCCTATATATTTTAAAATGCCACTCTTCAAACTTAATAATCATGCTTACATATGTTGCCAATGTTTACCTTATTGGGGAATAGCTTTTTATTCCTCTCACTTCGTTTTCACCATGTTAAGTATTTTGCATCGAATGCTGAAACCATGTGAGTATGGACATTCTGTTTCCCTGAATTAGCTACTGTTTACAATTAAATTGTACTAATTTGCATCTGAGTATTATTCCCTTTCTGATCTTCTTTAATCTTCTATCTCTGCCTTCATTTTTGCTTAAGCTTTACTTTTACATTCATCAGTGATTTTATTTAATAATAACAGATAAACCCTCTTACCAACAAAAGACATTTCTAACTCTAAAAATGACTGCTGTGCTATTTTAATTAGATAATTTTGGTGCTGTGATATATCAAATCATATCTTGTAGCCATACATTCTATTTCAAATGTTAAATTAAAACATTTTACTTTTTCTTTTTGCATGTACTGTCATGGTTTCAATGTCTGTTTATCATGATTGCATAATTCATAACTTAGTTCAATCTGCTAAATATTCTTAAGAGTAGAATATTTAGCAGAATTTAGTGTGAATTATGTCAAGGATATGTTGACCACTAACCATTTATGAGAAGTTGAGAATTATATTTGAGACTATAGAGAACAGTAAATTGATGTTTTCATGCAATAAAGATGTACTGTAAGCTTTCTTGGCTACATTATTTGAAATTTTCCCCTTTTAAATTGAAATTTACAATCTGTAAATTCGTAGAAAATTGTAGTAACATTTTCTATTTTTTGTTGCATATTTAGATGAGAAATCTTCCGAGCATTCTTTGCAAAGACAATATTCAAAATAATATCTTAAATTATGTTAGGAAGAAAATTAAAATTCTGATGCAATAAAATTGAAAGTATTCTTCCCCATTGGAGTCGTTTCTAAAGGATCTGTTTCTATAGAATTAAACCATGTATTGTATAAGTTTTTCATTTGTTACCAACTGTACAATCATAATACCTGAATATTCTTTAACCAGCAGATTTCTGCTTTGTTCTAGTATATTTTATCGGGAGGTGGGGGGGATGTACAGGAGACTTAAATGCCTTCTGTTTAAATTATAAGTTATGGTAAAGTTTGAATCAGTTTGAGGTCTGTTATGGACCTCCTTATCTCAATCAAAATTTCCATCAAAGTCAGCAAGCAGAGATTATGCTTAGGTGTCAGTTCAAGATTGTGCTCTTGCTTCCCTCTCCCCCATACCTCCTATGATTTGTTACTCAATACTTTAATTGTAATATTGTGGTTTTGGAGATATTTTTTTCTATGCATTAACTATACATACACCATCCAATTTAATTATATTTTTACATTTTTTCTAATTTTGTATAGCTGCACTGGTGATTGAGATCCAAGCATCCTTAATTTCCACAAATAAAGATTTAAAGAAAATGCAGTTCAGGATATGGCTTCAAACAATGTAATTATTTTCCAGACCATAATTGTACTTACATTGAGGTTGTGGGGTGTTGTTTTTTTTTAAACATTCCCTTATCTTAAATGTCTTTGATTTTTTTTTCTTGCTCATCCTGTCTCTGAAAAACTGGTTTAAATGGAATGTTTTTGATATTTTCTCTTGGAAGGTTTTATATCTTTTTGGGGAAATGGAATATAAGATCGCTAATAAAAGAACTTATGGTGATATGCTGTCTGTGTCATTAATGCCTTGACCATAGTTGATTTAAAAACAAAAAAAAATTGTGCTTTAAAAGGGTTGAGGCTTCAGTAACATATGATTGGCATAAGGATTTCCTGGTGTGAAATGCATTGCTATTGAAGGATGCCTAGGGTCCTTCATTTTTAGTTTTTATTTTGTTTATAATTCCTCAGAAATATATCAACGCTTTTGTTTCAAGTGTTTTTGTTTTTATTTTTGTAAGTGCAAAAAACTAATTTTACAGCTTTCTGGGTAAATATAACTCATTTCCTGATTTGTCTTTTTTACTTTTGGAAAAAAATGTAGTGAAACCTCTCTCTTTTTGGTGGCGGGGGATGGGAAATGACCCATTTTGGCATGAAAAGTAATTCACATACTTATATTTGTTTTGCATGGTGGTGAATGTGGGATTGTCAGCAATATGAACACCAAGGCTCGAATCTTCCTAGGGACTTCTGACCTAGCACGCTCTTTTGGAAAGTGAAATGCATTTTGGTAACTTGATTAGAGTCATCTCACTTCGAGCAGGCCTGGAAACGAGATGGAGGAGGGAGCAGGAGGAGAATGGTGCCCTTGCCTCCTACACCCCTTTTTTTTCTGGATCCTCTCTAGGGGGAGAGATCATAGCTCAGTAACTTGGTGGCCTGGGTTTCCAAGCTGCCTTATCTCCTTCAGATTTCTGATACTTCCAAAATATAAAGAGAATCGGTTTTTTTAAAGGAACGTTTTTAAAAACTGGAAATAAATTGTTAACAATAAATAAAACTGAAAATTAATGAGTGAGGCATCTTCAAGGCCCTTCTTCTCCGGTGCATAGTAGATACATTATAAATGATAACTTCAGAAAACTAAATATGTGACTTCTTACCAAAAAATGAAGAGAATACTTTGTTCAGAAAGAGATGTTCTGTAATATCAAAAAGGGGAAATGTACCAAATAACAGGATAAGAACAGCTTTAAAATACTTTAATTGTTTTCTAACAAGATTTGAAAGAAGAATTCAGTTCAGTTCTCTTTTTATATATTTGAGAGTGATAAAGTGAAGAGTACTCCGAATTTACTTCAGCAATTTCATTAGGTAAATTAACAAGTGTAGACTGTTGGAAAATGCTTTCAAAATGACAGTATGCTAACCGGGTTATATTTTTTTCATTAAAATGATTATGAATGTCTTGCATTTTCTAAAGCTAACTACAGCTTGTGACACCTTTAATTGGGACAGATGCTTGCATTATTAGGACGTCTCCCAAGGAGCTGATTTAGCTTAATGATAGTAAATAGCAATGGATGCTGTTTATTTGAGACAGAATTAGCATAAAGATGGCTTAATGGGGGAACATGTTGAGCCAGAGCCAAAAGGTTAACTGATGATTAACCAGTGGTCAGAAAATACAAAATTTTAAGATCCAGGATTTTAAATCAGAAATTGGAAAATAAAGAACAAAATAATCGGTGCATGCTGCAGTGTGTGTCATGGTCTACACTGGGCATGTACTGATTGTTTCTGGAGTACCAAATCCTTTTTAAGCTCATTTTATCATGGGATCATAATTGGTTACAGATAGTTTACTTGTGATGGAGCAAATAATTTTTTCTTGTTTAGAATTATTTGTTTACATTCATGATCATGCTGAAGATAATGTTGGCTCTCACAAGGATACCACATGCAAATGAAGCATTCTGTAGAAGGTTTTAAAGCAATGGCTTCCAAAATGTGGTTATGGATCACTTCCTATTGATTCAGGGAGAGCTAGCTAGTCATGTGCTGATGCTGCTTCTGGAACACAGTGACCGTGAAACAAGAAAGTGATCATATTTCAACTCATCCTTCCTTTCTTGTCAGTTTAAAGCTGCAGACTTCAGAACCATGATAAACTTAATCTTTTCTTTTGGTGAAGATTATAACATACTGATCTCATTGTCTCATTACTAAATGCTTTCTAACTATCAACAGTGAACTGAAGGGAAAGGGCTGTTAACAATTTCAAAATTTGATCAGTAAAGACCTACACAATGCTAAAGAGAACAGGAGAGAGGTCAGAAGGGATCAGGCTTAAGTTGGCAGAGAATAAGAAGCTGCACATGAGCCCTAATTTAGGTGTTAACTGTCACAGAGAAGGCCAGGCCTTAGAGTTGTGACTGAAAATATGAAAGCTGAACAGTAAACGAGCCTATTGCTGGCAGGAGTCACAACAATAGGATAAACAGCACAGTGTCCTGTAAGCAGGAGGTGTTAAAGAACTGCATGTGTGGATACTAGTTCGGTGCAGATGGGCCTACAAGACTGGATAGAAGAATTGATCTCTAACCATTTGGGTCTGTGGGCCACTGTTTCATTACCCACAGGAAAGGACTGTAAGCATCCCTGGCGCTAAGCTGCAGGAGACCCATGGAATACAGTTACCTTTATACCAGGTACGGACTCCTGCCTCAGGAGCTAGCTTGAGTTTCGTAGCTATAAAAGTAATTGTTTGCACTTTTTTGATTTTCTAGGAGCCCTGGTAAAGTAAGTCCTCTGTTCCTGGACTCTAGCAGTGGTGAGCTACCCAGATGTAAAGTCTTCACAGCCTTGTGTTCAAAGTGCGCAGAGAGCTTGCATCCAGGCTCATGATACATAGAGCACATCTCCTAGATGGGATTGATGGATCACAAAAGTCGGTTGCAGTGACTTAGTTTTGTAGAATCCTATCATGATAAATTGATTTATTGATTCAGTTGATGGACTGAGAGAGTATCTCCTATTTAGTTATGAGCTGAACTCAAAAAGGATTTTAGGAGGGCAGTGGAGGCCTTTCCTGACACTACATTGAAGAAGAACAGTATATGGAGAAGCTGCATCTCCAAAGGGACATTTGTTTCATTAGCTCTGTTATTAGTAGCTTGCAGGAATAGACAGCAGATGAAGTAACTGGATCTCTTTTTATTAGGGATGTGAAAAATGTTAAAAAATTAATCATGTAACCAATGGAAAATACATCAGTTACAAGGTTAAACGTGCTTTGCAGGATCCTGGCTACCACTGGCCCAACAGGCTCTGGCCTTGCGAGCTTCAGGCTTCTGCTATCCCTGGCTGCCACTGGCCCTGCAGCACCCAACTGCCTGCCTGCGCTGCCTAGCAGAGTTTAAATGGTAACAGAAACCGATAAGTATCAGCCTGTCAGTTAACTCTTTAAACTTTTATATCCCTACTCTTTACAGTGGCATGAATCAATAAGATGGCATGCCAAGGAAAAACATCAGATTGCCTATGCAATGGTCCTTTTGCACTCCGTGGTCTTACCATCAGAGCAAAGAGCAAGGACTGCCTTCCAGGGCTACATGCGTGGCGCACTCCACTCGTACGTCACTGTCTCCCTCCTCAGCCACCCCAGCTCCCCTTCTGGTGCTGAAGGAAACTGTGGGACACAGTGAGCAGGGGCCTATGGCATTCCCACCCACAACAACCCTCTCTGACTAGCCACAGGAGATGGAGGTCTTGGAAGACCCTATGGGACAGGAGGATCCTATGCTGCCAGTGGTTCATCCTTGTCTCTGGACAAAACAGTAATGAGCACTTCTTTGCCCTACCCCTATCTATGGACTCTAGGCCCACCAGAATCTGCGTTGGTGGGTGGCCAAAACCACCTTAACCTCCAAGCCAGGGAGGTGGTGATGGAATCAGACCCCATAGTGGATGTACTGTCACCTGAGGTTCCAGAAAGCTCTACCTATTAAGTCAATCCAGACCACAACCAAGGTACTTTGGCAGACCCCAGAGTTAATCGCACCCATGGGTAAGGGTTAGAGCAGCACTATTTCAGACCACAGTGAGGTTATGAACACTTCTTCACACACCCTCAACGTAGGTCATCGGTGGTCAACTCAATAAACCAGAGAGCAGCAGAGGCAGACGGGCCTGCATCCAAAAATAAGGATGTTGGACATTTTTTGAATGAAGATTTATTCCACTGGAGGCCTCCAGCTGTGGGTTTCCAATCATCAGGTGCTTCTTGGCTACTACACCTTCAACTCCTGGAATGCTCTCTCTTAAGTTCCAGGAACTCCTGTCCCTGGATGCCTGGCAGGAGTTTGCAATGGTCTTGAAGAAAAAATTGGATCAGCAAAATAGCTCTCCAAGCAGCCCTAGACTCTTGAGAACTCAGCCACACATACTATGGCTATAGGGATCACTGTGCGCCACAATTTGTGGCTTCAGGTGTTTGGCCTCCCAGTTGAGGTGCAGTGCACCATTCAGGACCTGCCCTTTGACGAATCTGGTCTGTTTGGTGAGAAAATGGATTTGTCTCTCCATAGTCTCAAGGACTCCGGGGTCATGCTGAAGTCCTTGGGAATTCACTTGCCTGCTCCACAGCACTGACAGTTGGGGCCACAGCCACCTCCACGCTTCTTCTTTAGTCCTCCTAGAGAAGAGCAAGGCCATCATAGGGGCAGACGGAATAATGGGAGAGGGACAATTTGTCCTCCTCCACTTAGTACCAGGGCTTCTCCAAGCAGCCTCCCCGGCCTAAGCCTCACTTTTGAGGGTATGCCAAGGGCAGAGCACCAACCATTTAGGATTCCTCCCCACCCTTTGGGAACTATCTGTCCCATTTCTACCATGCTAGGACCTAAATTACCTGAGATCGCTGAGTCCTGAACACAGTAGCAGTGGGATATTCTATAAAACTCTGCTGTCTTCCTTCCCACCAACCCTCCCTCCTTGTTCCTCTTCAGGGACCCTACTAACGAGCAACTCCTCCTACAGGAAGTACACTTGCTCCTGGCCTTAGTTGCAATAGAGGTGGTTTGATGGAACATCCCCCCTGCCCCCCCCTCCCGCTCCGCTTTATGAAATGGACTTATGGACACAAATATACATAACTGAAAGATGCTGGGGACAAATTGCCCCATCTAACCCATCAATGTCTTAATCTGCTGGGTCTGTATATCTTATTTTGGTGTATATATCATTCTTGTGTATAAAGTTAGATATATGGAATATGAACATAAGAATGGCCATACTGGGTCAGACCAAAGGTCCATTTAGCCCAGTGGCCTGTTTGCCAACAGTGGCCAGCACCAGCTGCCCCAGAGGGGGTGGACTGAAGACAATGATCAAGCGATTTGTCCCCTGCCATTCTTCTCCAGCCAATGACAGAGGCCAGGGACACCATTTCTATCCCCTGGCTAAGAACCTTGTATAGACCTAACCTTCATGAAATGATGTAGCTTCTCTTTAAACTGTGTTATAGTCCTAGCCTTCACAGCCTCCTCTGGAAAGGAGTTCCACAGGTTGACTATGCACTGTTTGAAAAATAACTTTCTTTTATTAGTTTTAAACCTGCTACCCATTAACTTCATTTGATGTCCTCTAGTTCTTCTATTATGGGAACTAATAAATAACTTCTTTATTCTACCTCTCCACACCACTCATGATTTTATATACCGTTATCATATCCCCCCTCAGTCTCCTCTTTTCTAAACTGAAAAGTCCCAGTTGCTTTAACCTCTCTTCATATGGGACCCGTTCCAAACCCCTAATCATTTTAGTTGCCCTTTTCTGAACCCTCTAAGGCCAAAATATCTTTTTTGAGGTGAGGAGACCACATCTGTACACAGTATTCAAGATGTGGGTGTACCATAGTTTTATACAGGGGCAGTAAGATATTCTCTGTCTTATTTTCTATCCCTTTCTTAATAATTCCTAGCATCCTATTTGCCTTTTTGACCGCCGCTGCACACTGTGTGGAAGTTTTCAGAGAATTATCCACGATAACGCCAGATCTCTTTCCTGATTTGTCATAGCCAAATTAGCCCCGATCATACTGTACGTATAGTTGGTTATTTTTTCCAACGTACATTACTTTACACTTATCCACATTAAATTTCATTTGCCATTTTGTTGCCCAATCACTCAGTTTGGTGAGATCTTTTTGACGTTCTTCACAGTCTGCTTCTGTCTTGACTATCTTGAACAGTTTAGTATAATCCGCAAACTTTACTACCTCACTGCTTACCCCTTTCTCCAGATCATTTATGAATAATTTGAACAGGATTGGTCCCAGGACTGACCCTTGGGGGACACCACTAGTTACCTCTCTCCATTCTGAAAATTTACCATTTATTCTTACCCTTTGTTTCCTGTCTTTAACCAGTTCTCAGTCCATAAAAGGACCTTCCCTCTTATCCCATGACAATGTAATTTACACAAGACCCTTTGGTGAGGGACCTCGTCAGTTCTGAAAATCTAAGTATACTATATCTACTGGATCCCCCTTGTCCACATGTTTGTTAACCTCTTCAAAGAACTCTTAATAGATTAGTAAGACATGACTTCCCTTTACAGAAACCATGTTGAGTATGCAATGGTTTATGGTTTTAAATGTGCAAATGAAAGCCATCATGTTTACAATGATGACCAACTGTAAACATCCTAATTTGTCCTTAATGTCTTAGCAATGGTTGGTCTTAGGAAGTCACATGTCTACCCCAACAACAAGTAACTGTCCATGGAAAGTTGGTATCTATAAAACAATAGGAAGCTAGGAGTTTTTGTCTTTGATTGCAGTGGCACACCAAACAGGATGAACTAGACACCCCCAGGGTGAGGGAGTTTTCCCAGGTATTGAAGGCTTAGCTGGAAAAAACTGTTTTAGGATGAGTTGGTAATAAGTTTGTTCTGAGGTTTTAGTTTCAGAATTAGTTGTGCGTTTTCTGTTACTTAGTTTTGCTTTGCCTGTTCTCACTTATAACCACTTAAATCCTACTGTTTGTACTTAATAAAATCACTTTTATTTTCTATCAAGCCCAGTATAAGTTAATTGTTATCTGAGAGAAATAACAGTGTGTGCATTGTCTTTTCATTGTTAAAGGGGGCTTACCTGAATAATTCATTTGGGGTTCAGATCCCATTTGGGGACTGGTATCCCATTTGAGGAAGCTGGGCCCAAAACTGCATTTTCCTTGGACCTGAAGTGTTTCCGTGTCTGTACTGCTTCTCAGGGGGGTGGTGATCTCAGCTCTGTGCCTTGGCTGGAACCAGACCAGATGAGCTGGCACAGAGGACAGGATAGTGAGAAGCCCCAGAGAGCAAGGAGGCAAGTGTCAGTGGCTTTGTCAGCATCCCAGGAAGCACAGCCAACAGTTCTTGTGACCACACACTGTCAGGAGGTTCTTGAGGAATTCAGAAGCAGGATCTTTATTCCCAGTACTTCCTTATTCTCAAGGTCAATGGGAGTTTATTCCCTATCCTGGAGCTCAGGAAATTACATGCATTCATAAGAAAGCTCAGATACCTCATGGTGTCCCTGGCCTCCATCATTCCATCCTTGGATCTGGGGGACTGGTATGCTGCCCTTGACCTCAAAGACACACAATTTCACATTTTCAGTATCCTATGGCCTGAGGCACAGTTGCAAACTTTGGTGAGCGTTATCACCAAACTTCATAAGAGCCCACATAGAATATGGCATCTTGCACCTATGTTTTCTATTATGTTTGATTCCAACTCTGTCTGCTACAGGTGTGGTTGGCATTAGTGTTTCAGTACCTCTTGATCAGCTGGTCATTCTAGCTCAAGCAACTATAGACTCAACTTCAGCCTTAGGTAGTGTATGCAGGGGTCTCCTTCATCAGGTTGCAACCAACAGTCACTCTGGTCACAGACTCCGCTTATGAGGTGTGGGGAGTGCACCTTAATGTCCTTCACACCCAGTGTCTGTGGATGAAGCCAGAACTCATTGTATATCAATGTCAGGGAGCTCGATGTTGTAATTGGTATGCCAGGCATTTCTGCCCTACTTGAGGGGCAAATGTGTTTTGATCCTGATGGACAACACAATGTTGTTTTATTAGGGGGTTACACCCTCTGCTCATTGCACTTGCCAAACCCCTCCCCCACATCTCCAGAGCACTCTCCCTGCCCAAGGGGAAGGGGCCAGGGCTCTACCACTCCCCCTACCCCCTGGCTGCTTGGGAGGGCCTCCCCCTTGCTCTTTCTGGCCCGCAGAGCCCCCCCAACTCCCCTGGCTTGCCCTAGGCCTTTCCCGCCCCCTTCTCCCCAGCTGCCGGTCTCCCCCAAACCTAGGGAGGATGTGAGGGGGGGGGTCTGGGGAGGAGACAGGCCTTTCCGCCTTTCCCTTGAGAGCATTTGGTAGGGGAGTGGTTGCACGGCTCCTAGCTTCCACCCACCCAGAGCCCAGGGGAGGGAGGCTGGAGCAATGCACTGCCCCAGCCTCCTGCTTACTTGAGGGCCATAGGGGGTGCATTTGTGCAACCCCCCCCCCCCATACAGGCCTTGGAGGGCTGCAAACAATGAGGCCAGTCAGTGGGGAAGCCAGCGGAGCTCATAGTCTAGCAAAAGGCTGTTTCCAGATGGAGAAGGCAAAGTGACATATGATGTCACTTTGTCCCACAGGAATATTTTTTTTAAAAATATGGAGATATCAATCAAAGTGTTGCTTGCCTGAGTCAGACAGTTCAGACTGTGGGACTTATGCATTCAGCACAACATACTAATTCAGACCTCATCCCACTACTCAAACAGCTTCGTAGATCAGCTCAGTTGCTCATTCCAAGTGCACAACTGGTCCCTCAGGGTGGATGTGGCCCTCACCCTCTTCCACAGCCGGAGTCATCCCCGGATGGACCTGTGTACAACTCTCCACAACAGCAGTGTGGCCAGTTCTGCTCATTTCGGGTCCGCAATTGAGGGTCCGTAGCAGATGCTTTCCACCTATCGTGAATGAGGCAGCTCCTGTATGCCTTTCCTCCGTTCCCACTTATATGCAGGCTTCTCAAGATCAATCAAGACAAAGCAACAGTCACCGTAGTAGCGCTCGCTTAGCACTGGCAATGGCTATTTTTTCAAGAACGAGTTCATTCAAGGTGCCAGGACAGCTGTATTCCTATTTGCTTTCTGTATTTCACAGTGGTCCCCCTTTGTAGGACTATACAAGTCAACAGGATGCTTGTCAGTGACACAACCTGAGCCGTTACCGAGTGACAGTTGCTGTCTCCAGCCAAGTGATAACTCCTGCTCACATTAGTCCTCTTCTGCTCCATCATGTTTCAGTTTCAAGGAATAATATGTTGAACAACCCATGGTTTCTCCATGTGGCATGACCTGGTTCTTCTCCTTGACAAATATAATGGTGGCCAATCAATGTGACCTTGTTTCTGGCAAAGCTTTTAAATGTCCAACACATTATGTCTCTTCTTATCAGCCAGAAAGAAAATGCATCTCCTTTATGGCTTTTTGCAGTGTTATCTGAAAAATTCTCTTATCTGATCTTTTGTCCTACCAATTTGTATAGATGTGTTGACCCACACATTGAACACCTGGTGGTTTAACTCTCATCTCTAACCTATTTTGGGGGGCCCCTTGGAATTGTGATCCTTTGGCCAACTATACCTGACTTCATGTTCTTTCCACCAGTACTCTGTCTGCAGGAAGGTTCATTTTGAAGTTCATGTAAGTCTCTCTCTTTAGACTGCTTGGGTACCTCCAGACTGCATCCCTCTGCCGGCAGAAGGATGCAAATCAAGCACTTTGAAACTGCAAATGAGCCCAGGATTTAAATATCCCGGGCTTCATTTCCATACTCACGTTCCAGTGCTGTGCTGATCAACCACCTTTTCAAAAGTAAAAGTAAAGTCAAGCCGCAGTTCTGCTGACACCGGGGAGCTTTTTTGGCAGATCCTGTACTCCTCATTTTTTGGAGTATACCTCAGGAAACCATAGCTAAAGCTAAGTTATTTTATTTGGTATTTGTTTAAAATGTATAGGCATAAATCATATGGAAGAGAAGGGAAAAGGGTAAAAAAGAAGTTACTTTCAACTTAGCAAGAGTATATAGTTAAGCTTAGCTAGTTAGCAGTTGTAGTGACTCAGCCTACATCTACTCTGTGTGAATCAGAAAACAGCATCTGTTGTTGGCCATGTATTGAAGGCTTGAACCTAAATTATGCCAAAATTCTGGTGTACATGTGGATATCTGGCATTATTGCTATTAAGCTCCATATTTTCTATATCATGACCATAGTAGAATTTTGGCTTCAATTACATGTGGTTTTTGGGTAGATTTTCTGCACACGCTCAGGACAGGTGGTTTGGTATTGAGAAATAATTAGCTAGAACAAATGTATCTAAGCTTGGTTTATTCTTTATTGGACGGACTGTTGTATGCTTAAAGGAGGAAGGAAAAGATTGCTTCCTTGAATGAGGTGTTGTGTATTTTGACTATCAGCGGAAGTTTCTCATTACATTTTCATCAGCCAGGAAAAGCATGAGTTGGAGTCACAAATCTTGAACCAAGAATCCATCAGTGTATCCAGTACCTCTTATAAAATAAAGTAATGTACTGAACTCTGGGAATGCAGGAGAGCTGTTTGTTAGATGATGAAGGGGAATAGATCCATGCTGTTTGAGAAGCTGTTTCAAATGTGATCTTTTCAGACCCCCCCCCCCAAAAAAGGGTGGGGAGGAGAATCCAATACTTTCTAGAAATCATTTTTTTATATTGTTTACCTCATGTGTCAGTGACCTGTCTTTTTTTCTATGCAATGTACAGCCTCAAAAATGCCATATTCACACTCTAAATTCTGCTTGTATTTGGACTTTGTGGAAACAAATTTGTAAGGATATTCCATTAGGAACTACTTACATGTTTGGAGAACTATAATAGTTCCTGTAAACTGCTAAGGGACAAATCTTGAAAGGTTTCTCTTAGTATTTTGCCCTGCATAATAGAATAGTATAGTAGTCCATGTTCTATAATAAAAATGTTTGTTTTTGGACTTACTTTGTACCTGTACGTGTTCATTTTTGAGATCTCTATTTGGAGTTGCTGTGAATTAGGTTGCAATTTTTAGAAATTTAAAATATTTAACCAGTGAGTCCAGAAGTAAGGATTTTCACCCACCCACTGGCACAGTGGAAGCTGAACCACTCACATCTGATCCGCGTTGCCATGGCAATAGCTCTGGTCTCTATTTCATGCTTAGCATTTTTTTGTGTTTGCTCTGCATCCTCAGAGCTTGATGCTCAACTTTGTTCCTGCTCCAAATACCTTACAGAAAGGAAAGATAAGATAAAGTTAATAGACTAACAGCAAACAAGATAAGAAAGCATGACTGATAACTAAGTCTTCAAATAAAAATGAGGAAATGTGAATGCAGCACAGCTAAAACTATAGGTCTACCAGTGCCAAGGCCTTTCAGGACCTTTCTGTTCCTAGAAAGAGTGGCATATGTTAGCAAGGGTCATGATGATTTCTTTGCAATTACATGTGTTTGAGCTCTGCCAAGCTCTGCTATCATTTTATACCCATGGACTTCTCTTTAAGACACTGTGCCATTGACAAGTATTGATGAATCTTGGGACAACAAAGACTGCATGGTGGTGTTCACTCCTGGACCAGCTCTACTTGCATTTTGTATGTTATTTCAACACTTCTGGTCAATGAGTGAGCAGTAGCCGTATCTTCACCTTCAACTAAATGACACTGGTTCTGATTTCCCCCTTTTGGCCACTCCCACTGGCACATTTAGGACTTTAAGAGCATCATCATTGCAGCTGCACTTGTGATAGGAATGGAAGTTGTAGTATAGACAGGACTTATGTATTTTTACCACTGTCTCGGTTAGCTCTAAGCAGAGTTAAACAATTTGCAGGTCCTCGGAATATCCTCTACCTCTGTTGCAACTCCTGTGTAGAAGCAGTCCAAACTAAACATCTAGTTGGTCCCTTATTTTATTTAAGTTTATGCAGTCTGTTCTTGGGCACCTCATTATGCCTTTCACCACTTGGGCCTAGATGAAGACTTATTGCCTCTTGCAGTCTTTCACTATTACTTTCCTGAGAACTTAGTTCAGGGTTGCCTACCTATTGAATCCATATATAGATTTTCTTTGTGTAAATTCTCTTATAAATGTTTCCTGGCCAAAAAATCATATAGGACTATATAAAACAAATTTTCCACACAACCTGTGGCTATCACAACCACACTGTGTCTGTTATCAGTGTCAATGAACTAATGCTAGAAAAGCAAAGTTCCTAATTCTTCTACCCATATCTGCTAAAGATGTTCTGTGAAGCAGATTCCAACTCCTACATTCTTGGTTTTCTCTGCATTTACTTTCAATCCAATTGTTGCTGTTTCCTGATCTACCTGTGATGTAATGGCAATCATTCCAATCAACAGCATCCTTAGTAAAACAATATTGTCAACAGTCAAGATCATGTAACTTATCACAAGTAACCATAGGTGCCAGCTTCCCTCTAGCCCAGGACTCAACCCTTCTTCCACCCCCAGACCTTGCCCCCTCTCAACTCCTTTCCATAAATCGGTGCCCCTGTTCTCTCCCAGCCACCCCCAACCATTCCCCAAATTCTGGTCTTCACTCCACCCAGAGCACCCATGGAGTCTGTGCCTATGCTGGTAACCAATTTCACACTGTCAACAATGCCTTTGGTTGCTGGCTTCATCATCCAGTCTATTGCTAATTCAAAGAGGACTGTCGTGCATTCTTGTCGAATTCACACCACTCCTCCAGACGGCATCTGATCTTGCTGCATATCTACTTCCATCATCTAAATGCCACCTTATGTTTATCAGCATACTTGGCATCCAATAGCATCTAGTATTATTGCACAGGGTCTCTCTGGACGCTGTTAAATGCTGGTAAAGTTTATTAAAATGGTGTTTTGCCAAGCAGTTGCTTTTTCAGTAATCTGTTGAAGAGTGGATATCAGTTCACAACACAGTCTACCTGGAAATAACTCAGCCTGCTCTTATTTCATCCACTGCTGCCTTCATTCTATTCAGTCAATACTTTTCAATCTTAGGCTGCTTGTTCTTTCATTAAGATTTTGTTTGGTTGTTTTAGTGGCACCTGTAGTGTATGTCCCATTCCTTCTGCCTTTCTTCTCTTAATCATCACCAAGGCCTAGTCCTTGACAACATTTTAGAACATCTGGTGCTGACCACATAGCTTTTTAAAGGCTAAGTCTAACTAGTTTTTCTTTGAAGTGAAGCAACTTTTCCATAGATCATGGAGCTCTCTTAATTTGAAAGGTTTAGGATTTCTTTTCTTATAGATGCAGGAGATGTGCTGTCTCAACCATCTATTATTTAGGGATATGAACATTACCGTCATGGATATATGCAGCTGCCCTACTCTTCTGCTGCTTCTGTAGCAGAGGCAGAGAGGGATAGGCAGGAGGAGCTACACACAGGAAGCTGGCTCTCTTGGAACTGCCTGTCTCCACCTCCACCCGGCTGCTGCTTCCCATTGGCTCCTGCCTCCACCCCCCTACCCCCACGTGTAAACATGTAACTGCTGAAAATGTCAATGGTTACACATTTACACAAATAAACACGTTTTAACATTCCTACTATTATTGTTACATAATTTATAATGGAACCTACATATCCCATTGTGCTATAAGCCCTGTCTAGACACATTCTCTGTTCTAAAACGTTTATGGTGTATTTTGAAAACGTACAAGTGCGTGTTTCCCTGATGCCATTTGTAGCAGTAATAAGGTCCCACAGTGATGGAGTCCAGCTTACGTATATTATCATAGTTGTGGAAATAGCTGTTGTCTTCCTAGTTTCTCCCAGTGCACGGGGACCCAAGGATATCTTGAAGCCAACTGATCAATGTGTCATACTGTTAGTCATGATCATATGCCTGTACAGCAAATACGTGAGGAGTTATGTACATGTTTTGAAAAATGTTCTTTAGGCATTGGGGGTAAAAGCAGCTCACTCAAGCTGAGACAAATTGCTCCAGACTGGAGATGGGAAACACTTATCTTATGGTAGTCTGTCTGTTGCTTACAACAGAAGTCTATTAATCAAATGCTAATTAAGATAATGCGGATAATTCAGAAACAAATTAGTAAGAGGGGATCCCAAATTTCAGGTGAGCAGCAAAGGCCTGGTCTGGTATAACTGAGGGGATAGAGACATATCCTGGCATTCAGCTGAGAATACAAGTTACATTGGACTTGATTTTATAAAAGGGGTTCTCAGCCTTTTTGGTTGTAAGCACTGGAGAAAAGAGCTTGGGGTAAGCTACCCTGTAGAACAGGGCTAAGCAAAATATGGCCCAGCAGGAGTCCTCGCATGCCGCTCAGTGACACATGCATCTTCAGCAATACTTTTCTTCCTTGTTTTCTTTAGTCCTCCACCTCCCCAACTTACCTAATACACTAAATAGCCCAATAACCAGGACAGCCTATAGTGTTACTCCATTCCATCACAGGCATGACCTAGGATTTCTGAATAGGCATGTTTTCTTTTTACCTGTATATAAATGTCAGCTGTCTTTGTCCCATAATTTAACCAACATGAGCTGATACATGGAGTGTGACATGCATGTTTTGTTTCACGATTGCTCAGAGATATTGGGTGTAACAGAAATGAGAGGTAATACAAAATTCCATGTCTCCTCCTTTGTAATTTTATCCCTTTGTGCCAGCAGGCCACATGTCCCATCTAAAGCAATAATAAGTTTCAAGTAATGTGGTACATGGGTATATAAAACTCCCAGGCTCAGACAAGGAAGATTCTGAATTGATAGAAAAAAGTAATTTTCTTGTTCTTGTGTGTACTACAGAAGAGCATTGTATATTTATCAAAGCAATTGACACTAATATTTCCATGGAGGAAATGCAAGACAGCTGCCATGCAGCTTTTTAAAAATATCATTGTTTGTTAAATGTGCAACATAAGCACCATAGCTTGAACAAAATGAACTGTAACTTTTCCATTAGCAAGAGAGAGAGGAAGTTCCAGGTTAGTTATGCATTAAACAATCCATTTGGGGAGACTAACTGGAGAAAGGAAGACCTTGAAAAGGAAGTCATTCAAAAAAAATTGCTTAGTCTTCATATTAACTTTTCTATACACTGGCATTCATGCTTTTGTCATTGGTTTAATGAAGAGTGGGTTAGGCCTGCTGATGGGGTGGCAAAGGGCACAACTTCCTTGGGACCCGGTGATACAAAGGGCCTTGAGCTTGCCAAAGCCCTGCCCCTTCGGTCCAAGGCCCCGCTAGGGAAGAGCCCTGCACCCAGCCTTACCCAGTGGGCCTGCTGGAGTGGGTAGATGCAACCCAGATTCATGTAGGTATAATAATGTCTTTCTAATACAAATATTAATCATTTTGTTTTTAAGTACATAGAGGTGTACTTGTAAAACACTGCTACCGTGTATTGTCTTTTTTTAAAGCTGCCTTTAAAAAGTTGTGCAGTGGAAATGGGGAGCAGGAGTTGGTTAGTTTTACAGGATTTGGTGAAGCTCAATGTAGACTCCATCAGAGTGCAAAATGCAGTTGTCTTGAATTGGAAATCAGGTGAAAAGACTATTTCGGAGGATGCTAAAACCCACATGAATTTTATGCAATCTTAATCTTGAGTATAGTGGCAAAAATCAGCACTGGCTACATAATAATCAAATCATGTTAGAGGCCAACAGAATTTAATAGAAGATGTCCTCCTTAATACATTTTTCATCAACTCTAAGACATGAGTCAGTTTTGTACAAGCTACATATTCTTCTCTCTAGTTGTTGGGCTAACTTATAAAAGCTTTTTGAATTAGTTCTTGCAAGAATTCAACAGCAAAAGCACTTCAGGTTCTGCTCCAATTCAGATAATAAAATCGTGATGTCAACCCATAAAAATAAAGTCTGTCATAATTTTGTGAGGAAAAAGTAGTATAATCTAACAATCACATATGATTTAAGTCTATCTAAAGACTCTGCCCAACTATTATATTAAAATATGCTTTTCAAAGGCAAATATGGTTGCAGTATTCAGGATAGCTGGGAAAAAATGAAAACTTAGATAATGCCTTTGCCTTTTTATTTTCTTAGTTAATATATTAGTAGCAAAAATTAAAGCAGATGATTTGACCAAAAAATTGAGAACAGACACTGCACAAGACATCTCTAAATATAAACAAAGGCTAGACACTGGCAACTTTTCTGTTGACGATCCACAGATAAACTTATTGAAATCTAAATTGCTTCCATTTCACAAAGGCCATTGTTTTTAACACTAGATAAATGATTCACTATGGGCATCTATGATCAAGGACTGTTCAAATAGTACAGGGATTCTAAGAAAAGATATCAAGAACTCCAAAAATGCATATATATTGAAGAAAAGTGTCTTGCCCAAATTTCAGTGATTTTTTTCATTTATATTTTAGAAGTTTTATGGGAGTGAGACCCACATTGATCTCATAAGCATTTAATTTAAGGACATAATCTTCTTGGAATCTCTTATAGTGTTTGCATATAAGTACTTGGTGTCCAGGAGAGAATTGTTAACAATTTTCTTATTTGAACAGGTGTGTTACTTTATTTCTCTCACATCATTTAGCAAGCCAGTCAAACGTGGAGTATGTCTAGATGGAGGGGCAATTTGCTTTAAGGGGATGTGATTTGTTAAGTGAATTAGCTTGTGCTTTAGACATTACACAAATAGCGTACATTGTTCCGTCATATGGACAAAACTATGGTGGTGTGTTCTTTTCATGAAGTTTTTTTGAAGAAGGAAAAGAAGGCATGACACATTGAATGAGAAAGTGTTCTGGGTCCAAAGAAAGGCATGAATGGAATCACTTAGTCAGGAGAAAGCAAAAGTAGTACAGTAAAGGATATAATAAGAAACGAAGACTGAATACAAAAAAGGAGGGCAGAATGGTTGTAGAAGGAGATTTTGGCAGAGATGTAGGCAGAAGCCAAAGAGCTAAGTAATTTGAATGGGAGCTGAAGCTAGAACAAAATGTATAAAGGGGAAAAATTAGTGCTAACCTTCAGAAAGGTAAATTATGTGGTCAAATCAGAAATGATTTGCAATGGTGGTTTTTAACTGAAAGCTAAAACAACTGTAGCTTAGCTTAAGAGTTGTTAGTAAAGGGACTGATGACCTACCTATACAGTGTGAGAAAAACAACTGAATTTCTTTCACACACTTCACTTAAAATCCACAGTAAAAGCATGTCCATTTCCTTAAAATGAAAAGACATTTGAGATAAAATCAAAATGTGGCTTTTCTGAATTAGTCTGTTTCTTTGTTTATCCAAGAAGACAAAACATATTCTTGAGTTTTATTGGTGTGCAAGGTTGAGCAAAGAAATTGAGTCCACCTCTATTTTTAATAAAAATTTCATACTGTTAAGCTAAATTACAGAGAAGAGTTAAGTTCAAGAGTATAAACCTTTCTGAAATCTCAGAAAAACCCTCAGGCTGATTTATTACCAGCACTTCACTCACCTACTCATTTTATTTCGAGGAAGCAAGGAAGGTGCATCTGGTTGGCAGGTGCATAAATACAGTGTGTTAGGGTGCATACTCCCCACCATGCCTCAGTTACTCACCGACTGTCTTCATCTAGCCCCTCTCAGGGCAAGCTGCCATCTGTACAGGCAGCTCATCACCGGCACTGGGTGTATCTCTGCTGCCCTGCTTAGCTGGGCTGCATTGCTACCACCCTCCAAGCCCCGGGCCTTGCCCCAGGCCCTACAGCCAGGGAGCCCCTTAGCCAGCACTCAGCTATTCCTTCCTGGCAGCCCCAATACTGTTCTCCCTTCTAGGAGCCTTCTGCTTCCTCAGCTGCCAGCTCTTCACTACTCTTCCCCCTTCTGAAGCAAACTGTTCTTCTTTATAAAGCCCCCAGCTGGGCTCTCATTAGCCCTAACAGCCTCAGCTGAGTCTTTGCTTTGAGCCCCTGCTCTGGGCCTGAGTTTTGCCCTTAAAGGGCCAGTGCAGGGCAGGCGCCCTATCACACAGAGGAAAAAGTTGAGATGCTGAATTTGATCAGGATAATTAAAAGCTTCTGAATAGCATAATCTTGTAATAACAGTGCCCAGTGTTGTGTGGAAAAGCTCAGTGAAAGAACAAAAGGCAATTGTATATTCAACAGGAAAAAGGACCAGGGGAATTTCTGTAGTAATAAATGAATACCACAGGTTTTGAGAGAGGAGATGACAGAGTGGTGTGAAACCTTCTGAAGGGCTCAACGACTTACTTTAAGCTTACTTGCAAAAATGTAAGCATAGATGTGATGTATTTAACCCATTTGAATGGATGTTAATCAAAAGAGCTTTGAAAAACAGTATTTTTATGTGTAGCTCAAATTCATCCATACCCATTAGATGCTCAATTAAGTGAAACAAACTTTCCATCACATGCCAGAGGCTTAATTTAATTTGCCCAGGACAAGCAGTTAACCATGTCTGTAAAGTCCTGCATTTATGTAAAAATTAATTCAGGGTAGTGAAATAAAAAACTATTAAATGCTGATAAGCTCAGGCAACCTAAAATTCAACATGTTGTTTATCCTGCATCTTAAGGATATCTACGTGAGGAAGTCTGTGTGGAAAAAAATGTTAAATTTCTAAGCACATAGTAGTCTTCTCATTTTCTTTCATATACCTCAGATGCCTTGCCAAACATAAAGGCTGTGTCTAGACTGGCAAGTTTTTCCGCAAAATCATCTGTTTTTGCGGAAAAACTTGCCAGCTGTCTACACTGGCCGCTTGAATTTCCGCAAAAGCACTGATGATCTCACGTAAGATTGTCAGTGCTTTTGCGGAAATACTATGCTGCTCCCGTTCGGGCAAAAGTCTTTTTCCGAAAAACTTTTGCGCAAAAGGGCTAGTGTAGACAGCAGAGATTTGTTTTCCACAAAAAAGCCCTGATCACGAAAATGGCATCGGGACTTTTTTGTGGAAAAGCGTGTCTAGATTGGCCACGGATGCTTTTCCGCAAAAAGTGCTTTTGCGGAAAAGCGTCCTGCCAATCTAGATGCGCTTTGCCGAAAATGCTTTTAACGGAAAACTTTTCCGTTAAAAGCATTTCTGGAAAATCATGCCAGTCTAGACGTAGTCAAAGTGTAGAAGTAAAATAACATCAGTAATGTATCGTGATCAGCAGAACGGGAGTCAGAGTGAGTGTTATTGACAGGACCCAACAAAACAATGAATGTAAGGAGCTGGACTGGAAGCAACAGAGTCACATGGACAGAGCAGTGCACAGAGTTTAATACAGTTCTCTTGTCCAACACCTGCATTCTGCTAATGAAACAAATAATTTAAGATGAGTTTAAGCTTACTCTCATATTTCAGACTGAGTTATGTTTACCTTTTTTAAAATACCTCAACTTGAGTTGTTTTTGCAGTTGCTCAGCATACTGAAAATTGTATTTTACCATTAGTATAACCTGTTTAATTTAAAAGTCAAGACTATAGTGTGAATAATTTTTTAACTTATTTAGTTAACACATCACTTGTCTTCTGACAGATGTTTTTTGACAACTTTCAGGGGACGGGCAAAGCTAAGTTTTGTTTAAGTGATTTATTTTGTGGTAAGTTACAGAAAACAGGCCAGGTCTGCCCTACACAGTTTTTTTTGTCATAGCTATGTCAGTTGTGTGAAAAAACGGACATACTCAGGGAATATAGCAAAAGCCCCAGTGTATGCACAACTGTTCTGAGAGGACTGCTTCTATCAGCATAGCTAGTGTTTGGGAAAATGTTACTAAGCTGATGGAAAAACTCATTCTAGCAGTATCTACTGAATCTATATGGGTGGACCCTGATGCTAACTATACCATTATAGCTATAGAAGCACAGTGTAGAGTGGATGAGGCAATCATCAAGGCTCGTTAGTTCTATTTTATATCCACATGATTATTAGGGCGGAATCTCCTTGTTTAATTTAAAGAAATGGATTTGAGATGAATTTTCCAGTTCATAAGTTTTGTTAATCTCCTCTACCATTTAATAACATTTAAAAAATATACCTTCACCTAGGTACCTCTGTTTCATATTTGGTCAAAAATAAAACCATCAAAAAGAATAAATTCAACCAGTTATCAAATAATCAGATTAATAGTTGATTTAGCTGGGATTGGTCCTGCTTTGGGCAGGGGGCTGGACTCGATGACCTCCTGAGGTCTCTTCCAGCCCTATGATTCCATGAATAGTAAATGAACAAAAATAATCCTAATGTGAATCCTGTTTCTAAAATGAACTGAAAAGTCAGCCTTCTTTTAAGTTCTTATATAAAAAGATGTTATCAATACTATTTGTCATTAAGCCTATATATCAGCCAAAAGGTTTTAATTCAGGAAGGAAAAAATCAATTCTAAATTCAGAGTCACTAATATTTGAGCTATTTTTCCAATTGAAATTAAGACTTCTTCCCAGGTTACAGTGTGTGCAAATTAGTCCCTACTTCACAACACATAATTGGAGAAGACAAGAGATACTGTCTGTCAGTCCCTGCAATACATGAAGTTCGAAAGGGATGCCGGAAAGAATGAGACCACGAGTTGGGGTTACAAAAGAGAAACTGATTTTATTTTAATGATGACTCTGACACCTAATGACTGGGAACTCAGTCACATGCACGGGCGCCAGACAATCATCAGAATAAAAAATAAGCAAATTACCAGACAATATAAAACAATTCCCTGGGGCTTTTCTAAGTCACAATAATTCTCAATAATTGCCCAGGGGTTGGGAACAGTAGAATTGATACTGATGTTGTTCATAAAGTTAACTATTTACATTATTTTATACAAGAGAACAGTCAAAAACTTCATAACTATTTGTAAACTAACAATGACTCTTTAACCTCTCACTTGACAGGCAATAAGGGCAACTGAAAAATCAATCTGGATAGGGATAATGTCGGGGGAGGGGTATTATACCAGTTCTGGAGACAGCAGGAACACAAGTACTAGCCACATGCTCATAAACTGTCTCGACTCGGGTCGATCAACTCGGAGTACGCTCAGTAAGACTCGAGAGCCAGGGGTGCAAGGCCTCTAGGTGATCAGGCCAGGCGTTCTCACGATGCGATTCCCCAGTTAGAGAGGGGTTGCCTGCCTGTTTTATTGCCCAGTCACTTATCACCTCATTTGCTGATCTTAGCCACAGTGGGTGGAGTAAGCAGGTCTGACCACAAGTCAGCCCATTGGCTGATCTTTACTGCAGTGCGTGGAGTGAGCAGGGAAAGATAATTATTCTGTATGCTCTTATATGGACAGTGCTCCACCTCACAGACAGATCCCCCTATACCAGGTTTGGGGTGTAACAGGCTATGGCTCACCTGCGACGGGCAGCCATTTTTGTTGTTCTATCTCAGACACTATCAACATAATTCATGATAGGCCTCTGAAGAATTCACCAACATCCAATCTTGGGTGATACCGTACTAGTTTTTCAGGTTATAATATAAATATATGCAATTTCTGAAAGAAGGCTTCATAATATTTATTAATCTGAAAGCTTTTTTAGCAAATAAGCAAATGTCCCTTTGACAATTGATTTTAAATCAATAATAATATGGAAACACTCTCCTGAGGATGGATAGTCAGACATTCTTCTCATGATTATTAGGCACTTCTTTGGAAAAAAAGCAATAGTTGTGTGTGTGTGTGTGTGTGTGTGTGTGTGTGTGTGTGTGGGTGTGTGTGTATAGTAAGGCTTATGTCATCAGAACTGATAAAGAAGATAGTTTTGATGCTTTATGAGCAAGCAGTTGTTTGCAAAGTCTTCAAAGTTCTCTGTCTTGTGTACCCTGGGAAAAGCTGTTACTGCAGATGGAAGTGGTTGAGGGTATCTGGAGAAGAGAAGACTAGGAGGGGACATAACAGTTTTCAAATATATAAAATGCTGTTACAAAGAGGGATAAAGTTTATTCTCCGTCCAAAAGTAGGACAAGAAGCAATGGGCTTAAATTGCAGCAAGAGCAGTTAGGTTGGACATGAGCCAAACCATGTACATTTAGCTTTTCTAAATAGTTCTTAACCTGTTCTTTCCCCCAACAAGAGCTGTCCACCTTCATCCCATATTGCATCACTTAGCGCATTAGACTGGGAACTGACCTTGTTCATGAAAACAGAGGCAAAGAAAGTATTAAGTACTTCAGCTTTCCCCACATGATCTGTCACTAGGTTACTGCCCACATCCAGCAGGGGCCCCACACCCTCTCTGATCACCTTCTTCTTGCTAACATGCCTTTAGAAACCTTTCTTGTTACCCTTCACATCCCTTGCGAGTTGCAATTCCAATTGTGCTTTCACCTTCCTGATAACTCCCCTACATTCTCGAGCTATACATTTATTCCCCTCCCTAATCATCTGTCCAAGTTTCCACTTTTTGTAAGCTCCCTTTTTGTGCTTAAGTTCACCAAGGATTTTCCCCTGTGAGCCAATCCGTTCTACCATATTTGCTTCTCTTGCTACGCATTGGAATGGTTTCTTTCTGGGCCTTCAATAAGGCTTCTTTAAAATACTGCTACATCTCCTGGGCTCCTTTCCCCTTCATGTTAGCATCCCAGGGGATTCTGCCCATCACATCTCTGAGGGAGCTGAAGTCTGCTTTTCTGAAGTTCAAGTTGTGTATTTTACTACTCTCTTTTCTTCCTTTGGTCAGGATCCTGAAATCTACCGTCTTGTGATCACTGCTTCCCAGGTTGTCCCCTACCTCTGATTCCCCTGTTAGCTCCTCCCTGTTTGTGATCAGCAAGTCAAGCTGCGCACGGCCCCTGGTCGGATCCTGCAGCACTTGTACCAAGAATTTATCCCCAACATTCTCCAAAAACTTCCTGGATTGTCTATGTACTGCCGTATTGGTCTGCCAACAGATGTCAGGGTGATTAAAGTTCCCCATGAGAACCAGGGCCTGCGATGTGGAAACTTCTCTCAGTTGTCCGAAGAAAGCCTCATCTACCTCATCCACCTGATTTGTCAGCCTGTTGCAGACACCAACCACAACATCACTGCTTTTGCATACACCTCTAAACTTGACCCATAGACTCTCAACAGGCTTTTCTCCCACTATATACTGGAGTTCTGAGCAATCATAGTGCTCTCTTACATACAGTGCAAATCCTCCTCCTTTTCTCCCCTGCCTGTTCTTCCTGAACAGTTTATACCCTTCACTGACAGTGCTCCAGTCATGCGAGTCATCCCACCAAGTCTCTGTTATGCCAATCAAATGGTAGTTCTTGGACTGGGCCAGGGCCTCCAGTTCTTCCTGTTTGTTACCCAGGCTTCTCTCATTGGTGTACAAACACCTTAGATAACCAGATGATCGCCCTACCCTTTACAATCGAATTATGGGTCCTCCTTTATTGCTCGTTCCTCTTTGCATTTCGTCCTGGTATCTGACTTCCCCACCCCCCTCAGGGTTTTGGTCACCATCCCCCAATGAACCTAGTTTAAAGCCCTCCTCACCAGGTTTGCAAGCTTGCTTGCGAAGATGCTCCTTCCTCTCTTTGATAGGTGGATTCCATCTCTTAACATTCCTTGTGCCTGGAACAGAGTCCCATGGTGGAAGAAACCAAAGCCCTCTCTGCGACACCACCTGTACAACCATGCATTTACTTCCTCAATTTGATGAAACAGGGAGGATGGACGAGAACACCACTTGCGCTCTGAAATCTTTGATCCTTCTTCTCAACTCTACATAATCCACAGTAACCTGCTCAAGGTCATTCTTGGACGTATCGTTAGCTCCCACATGGAGAAGCAAGAAGAGGTAGTGATCTGAAGGCTTGATCCATTTTGTAAGCCTCTCAGTCACATACTGAATTTGAGCTCCTGGTAAGCAGCACACCTCTCGAGAATCCAGGTCCGGACGGCAGATGGATGGCTCAGTCCCTCTTAGGAGGAAGTCCCCGACCTCCACCGCCCACCTTCTTGTTTTGGGGGTGGTGGTCGTGGAACCCCCATCCCTAGGACTATGCATTCCGTGCCTTCCAGTTGAAGTGGTTCCCTTCTGATTTCTTCCTTGGGGGGAGGTCCCTTCCAAAGTATTTTCTATTGCAGAGCCTGTGGAAAGAGCCTGAAAGTGATTACTTACCTCTGGGGGAATGGAGAATTCCCGTACTGGCCTTTTTTTCCTTCTAGAAGTTACATGCTGCCAGTTCTCTTCCTCGTCCTGTACTGCTCTCTCTGGCTCTTCTGCCTGCCTTGCTTGCAGGATTAAACTCTGCTTTCTATTGAGGAAGTCTTCATCCTCTCTGATCAAGCGTAGAGTCGACACTTGGGCCTACAGTCCTCTAATTTTTTCCTCCAAAATGGCGACCATCTTGCACTTAGTGCAGTTGAAATCCCTTCTTTCTTCTGGGAGAAAGACAAACATGGCACATGCTGTGCAGGTAACAACAGCAGAACTATCACCATCCAGACCCACTGCGCTTGAGAACTCCCGCTCTAAACTCCCTGTTTACAATCACCTGTTTGCAATGAAAACGTGTTATGGGATGAAGGTGGACAGCCCTTGGTGGGGAAATAACATATTAGGAACTATTTAGAAAAGCTAAACGTACATAAACCCATGGGTCCTGACTTAATACATCCAAGGATACTGAGGGAGTTGGCAAATGTCATTGAGGAGCCTTTGACCATTATCTTTGAAAAGTTGCGGAGATCTGGAGAGATCCTGGATGATAGGAAAAAGGCAAATGTAGTGCCCATCTTTAAGAAAGGGAAGAAGGACGATCCAGGGAACTATAGGCCGGTCAGTCTTACCTCAGTCCCTGGAAAAATCATGGAGGGGATCCTCAAGCAATCCATTTTAAAGCACTTGGAAGAGGGGAAGGTGATCAGGAATAGTCAGCATGGATTCATGAAGGGCAAGTCATGCCAGACCAATCTGATGAGCTTCTCTGATGAGGTAACTGGCTTGTGGACGTGGGAAAGTCAGTGGCTGTGATATACCTTGACTTTAGCAAGGCTTTTGATACAGTCTCCCACAACGTTCTTGCCAGCAAGTTAAGGGAATATGGATTGGATAAATGGATGGTAAGATGGATAGAAAGCTGGCTGGAAGGTCGGGCCCAAGGGGTAGTGATCAACGGCTCAATGTCAGGATGGTGGTAGGTTTCTAGTGGAGTGCCCCAAGGTCTGGTTCTGGGATCGGTTTTGTTCATCATCTTTATTAATGACCTGGATGAGGGGATGGATTGCACCCTCAGCAAGTTTGCAGATGACACTAAGCTAGGGGAAGAGGTAGATACACTGGAGGGAAGGAATAGGGTCCAGAGTGACTTAGACAAATTGGAGGATTGGGCCACAAGAAATCTGATGAGGTTCAACAAGGACAAGTGCAGAGTCCCACACTTGGGATGGAAGAATCCCAAGCTTTGTTACAGGCTGGGGATCAACTGGCTAAGTAGCAGTTCTGTAGAAAAGGACCTGGGGATTACAGTGAATAAGAAGCTGGATATAAGTCAACAGTGTGCCCTTGTAGTCACGAAAGCTAATGGCCTATTAGGTTGCATTAAGAGGAGCATTGCCAGTCAATCCAGAGATGTGGTTATTCCTCTTTACTCGGCTTTGGTGAGGCCACATCTGAAGTGTTGTATCCAGTTCTGGGGCCCCAATTACAGGAAGGATGTGGATGGGTTGGAGAGGGTCCAGCAGAGGGCAACCAAAATGATTAGGGGGCTGGAGCACATGACCTACAAGGAGAGGCTGAGGGAATTAGGTCTACTTTGTCTGCAGAAGAGAAGAGTGAGGGGGGATTTGATAGCAGCCTTCAACTTCCTGAAAGGAGGTTCCAAAAAGGCTGTGGAGACAGGCTGTTCACAGTAGTGACGGAGGGCAGAACAAGGAACAATGGTCTCGAGTTGCAATGGGAGAGCTCCAGGTTGGATATTAGAAAAAACTATTTCACTAGGAGAGTGGTGAAGCACTGGAATGGGTTACCTAGAGAAGTAGTAGTGTCTCCATCCCTAGAGGTGTTTAAGTCTTGCCTTGACAAAGCCCTTGCTGGGTTGATTTAATTGGGATTGGTCCTGCCTTAGGCAGGGGGCTGGACTTGATGGCCTTCTAAGGTCTCTTCCAGCTCTATGGTTCTATGATTCGATGAATCTCATTTCCCAAAGTACCACCTCTGAGGCACAATTTCAGGAGATGAATATCTGTACAACAGTGAATTGTACTACATGGCATTGTCCCAGCTGCTGTTTGGTAGAACAGGTGGCAAACTAACCCTTCATTTCATGGGCCACGAGCTACCTTCTAATTGTTTAGATGGGCATTCTGCATGAAACACTGCAGATAATATCTTAGACAAACAGAGCTCAACCTGTAAACAAGTCAAACACTGGAAATTCCAAGTGATTTTGCTAGCTATTGCTACATTGTTAAAAAATACTCATAAAGTAATATCCCATCCAAATAGGAGATTAGAAAAATACCACGGAAAAGAACACATGGACTTTAGTAGCATAGAGGGGAAATAAGGAAGCTATGTATCCATGAAAAAAGCAGTGGAAAATCCCACTTGGAAAATACAAATTTCAGAAGATCATTCCATCATTAACCAAATTTGTTAAATCTTAGAATAGTTTAAACTGAAATGTACATGTGAAGAATAAAAAAGCATAAATGGTGCTCAGAAATATTAGTAGAATTTACTTTGAAGGTCAGGAAAATGGACAAATTTAAAAGCAAGTATGCTGAATTTTATTTCTATGGTCACGTGCTTTGTATATCTACAAAAAGATAGTAAAAATGTGTATTGAACCTTTAGGACATCAACAACAGGTAAACTGATTGTCAGGAAATTGTAGTATGGTAATAATAATAATAAATGTTCACTTCTAGATAGCTCTTCTTTGTTGGGAAGTATTAGAGGGACACACAAGATTGCCTGAGCTGACCAAAGTTGCACAGCAGTTAGATACTACAGTGATAATTGATGTGTTGAGAACTGTGTTAAAATTGTAGGCAGTCACTTCATATTTTAGGGAGTTTTAGGGACTCTGCAAGGAAGCGTGTAATCCGGGCCTAGCAGCAGTCAGTCTCAGAAAGACAACTTAAAGTAAGGTAAGTTGTGCCTCTACTTGGGAGCAGCATGCTTTGTCATTTTCAGGTTTGGTGGTTTTCATTTAGCATTCTGAATTCTAATAAAGTAGCTGCAATCTTCCAGCAAGAGTATTTGTTCTTATCTAACTGTTCTGTGTGTATGATGAGACTATAAGAATATGCATGGTACAAATGCATAGTCACAACAAAACTTAAAGCTCCTAATTCTCAGCCCTTTGCATTTGACAACCTATATTCTTGTCCTTCCACTAACCCCAAACATGCATATCAAATCTATGGTTCCAAACTTTTCTTTTAATTCTGAACTGGCAAAGCCTTCTTTTGTAACTTCTCTGCTTGAGGCTTCTCTCCTTACTGATATTTTACCCTCCATTGGCTGCCCTGCTGCACCTCAGATTCACTTTGAGTTGTCCAACTTGCCTCATAAATTCCTAATTTTAATTCTCAGAAATACCAATGTTCACCCCATTCATGGCACATGCAAACTCTCTTCGTAGTCAAAAATTCCCCTCTCATTTGTCAAACTTGTCTGCATCCATTGCTGCAGACAAAGTATCTGACCAAATCCTCCTTTCCCAAATTATCTATCCTGAATAATTTGGCCATGCAGCACAAGAACCAAAGAGACCACAAACCTCCTGTCTGGAGCACTGTTGGGGGCAACAGGTGAACTGTAAGTGAACTAAGTTTAATATTGTAATAGCTGGCTTGCAATAGGAATTATGGTAGAAAAGTGTATTAGATCTTGTGCTGTATTCATGGTTATTGCATTGATTTGTATTATAATAATGAATATAGTGCTTGCAAAATATATGGGATTGTGTTAACTATTTAATGCTTGCTAATTATTGCCTTGCTTATGTCCATTATGCTGGCTATAGGATTTGCAAAACTTTTTGGATTGCTGTAATTGCTCAGGCTTTATATAAATAAGAAAGTGGTTTAATTTCTCTCTCCCTGGGGTGTTCTGATTTCCCTAGGATCTAAAAATATACCGAACCACCTGACAATAAACCTTTAGATTTTAGATTCTAATGAATTGGCACAGCATGTTCTTTTGGGCAAGATATGAGGTATAAATTGATTTGGGAATGCGGCTGGTCCTTTGGGATTGGAAGAACCTATTTGGATGGGAGGAGATTGGTTTTCATAACGTCTCATCTGTATAAGGAGTGGTATTGGTGGTGGCACAGGAGGACTGGAGTGTCTAAGGGGATTGCTTGCACAATTCCTTGCTAGCTAGTGTGGCAAACAAGTGCTTTTTGTGACTGGTTTGGTGCTTTTTACAGTGGAGGACCTCCAGCCTTGGGTTATAAGTAGCCTTGTCTCTAAGCAATTCACCCTGGTTTGACTCTCAGGTGCCCCCAGAAACATACTTTATTACACCCTCCCTGAATCTCTGTCCCTGCAGATACCAGTTGCCAATGTTTAGTGCTATATTGAGTGAAAAGTGCATTCACAGATCAGTTTTAATAAGGTTGTAAGTCAGCCTATAACAAGGTTTGACCCAGCTCATAACAAAAGGTTCCTTCTTTTTATTTAACTCTTAGACCAACCTTGTAATTTCTAATCAGACATATGGATATATCCAAGAGTCAGAAGACTGGAATTTGGCTTTTCAAGAGTGGCATGGTAACATATGAGTTCTTCAGCACAGAAAGAACCATTTTCAGGATAGATAATAGCAAGGCAGCTATTACAATATTAAACTTAGTTCACTTACAGTTCACCTGTTGCCCCAACAGTGCTCCAGACAGGAGGTTTGTGGTCTCTTTGGTTCTTACACTGCATGGCCAAATTAAAATGTCTTGGCTTCTAGTTACAATCAACAAGGACTGTGGATCTACCATGTTCCATACCTCCCAAACAGATGTTTGCAGAAGCTCATTTATAACAAAGTGAGATTTGATTGCTTACATCCCTCATTGCCACATTCTCCCAGCCATGCACACTTCCCTATTCCATCAGTCCCTTAAACGCTGGCCCCCTTTAATTTATTTATTAGGACCTTAATCTGTGCCATTATCTTAAATTGTTTACCCCTTTTGCAGCTAGCACTTTTGAGAAACACAAGGTGTGTCCGTCACGTCGGCTCTTACCCCTGTAAGCCGTAGCGTAATAATTCTGGAAATTATAGCCATACGTGTTGTTCATGATCAAAGTTAGCAGTTTCAGCATTTTGTTAGCAATTAATGATCAGGGCTTACTTAATAACTGAGTAAGTTATTACATTTCCACATACTTGTTTTAGCCCTAGGCCTGCCTGATGCTTGCCAGCACCAGGCTTTAACAGGGCCTAGACTTCTTAGCCAGACTTATGTCAAACCAAGGAAGGTCATGCAGACTCCTCTGTAATTACTAAAAAAGAAAAGGTTGAAAGTAAGACTGTTAAAGGAATCAAATGTGTATATACACCAATTGTAAAGTTCTTGGTGCAGGCTTGCAGCAGAGATGGAATAATCTACAGCAGTGGTCTCCAACCTTTTTAAGCATGAGATCACTTTTTGAATTTAAGTGCAGTCCAAGATCAACCTCAGATATAAATACCCTTGTCCCGCCTCCCTCCTGTCCCTTTTCCAAGGCCCCACCCCTGCTCATTCCATCCTCCCTCTCTTGCCCATCCTCACTCACTTTCATCAGACTGGGGTAGAAGGTTGGGAGCAGGTTGTGGTCTTGGATTAAGGGCTCTGGAGTGTGAGAGGGGCTCTGAGCTTGGGGCAGGCAGTTGGGATGTAGGAAGGAGTTCTAGGTGCAGGCTCTGGGATGGTGTTTTGATGCAGGGGTACTTGGGAGTGGGGTAGGGGCTTGGGATGCAGGAGGGAGTTAATGACTGGAATATAAGTTAGGGATGTAGGCTCCAGCTGGGCACTACTTACCTCAGGTGGCTTCTGGTTGGCAGTGCAGTGGGGCTTAGGCAGGTTTCTTGCTGCCCTGGCTTGCCAGCAAACTCCCTCCATCCCAAGCCCTGCTGTGCCCCCTCTCTGCTCTGTGGAGAAAGGATACCAAATGGGAGAGGGGGCACCTTGACACCTTCCCCTGCTCTGCACAGAAAGCAGGAGGCTCCCCAGGGGGAGGGGCAGCTCCAAGACAAAGGGCAGAAGATGAGCAGCAGTGCGGGGAGGGGCAGCTGAAGTGTTAGACTAGATAGCCTCTTGGCCAAACCAGTCAGAATCACCTGTCAGAGGCTCCAAGATCTACCGGTAGATCCCGATCTACTGGTTGGTGACCACTGATCTACAGTCTTATAAGTCTCAGGAATACATCCTGGCTGTGTCTACACTGGCACCCTTTTCCGGAAAAGGGATGCTAATGAGACACTTCGGAATTGCAAATGCTGCGGGGGATTTAAATATCACCCGTGGCATTTGCATGAACATGGCTGCCGCTTTTTTCCAGCTCGGGGTTTTGCTGGAGAAAAGCGCCAGTCTAGACGGGATCTTGCAGAAAATAAACCCTTTTCCGGAAGATCCCTTATTCCTACTTGCAGGATAAGGGATCTTCCGGAAAAGGGTTTATTTTCCGCAAGATCCCGTCTAGACTGGCGCTTTTCTCCGGCAAAACCCCAAGCCGGAAAAAAACGGCAGCCATGTTCATGCAAATACTGCGGGGGATATTTAAATCCCCCACGGCATTTGCAATTCCGAAGTGTCTCATTAGCGGTGTGTGAGAATGGGGAAGGAGGACAAGGAGGAGCAGACTACAAAATGGGAGAGATGGAGAGGCAATCACACAGCCAGAAGTAGCCACTAAAAGCAGGATCTGACTTTGGAAGAGATCTGGGAAGAGGTTTTTGGCTCATTTGGGCTGCAAGTGGAAAAGCATCATGGTGCTGTAAGCAAATAAAGTAAAATAAAATCTGTTTTCCTACTATTCGATTATTTTTGTATTCAGAGATATAGGACTTCTTACATTCCTTGTAAATAAACAAAAATTCATCACATGCCTGACTCATCAATTTCTGCTCCCAGCTAGAACATCCCCAGGGCCCTAAACTTTGACTAAACAGCTTGGATCGAAATGGAACAACAGTACGCTACTAGGCACTAAGTCCATTGTGGCAGTTGGCAGGGTGCAAGTTTGCTCTTGCTTATCACTGTGTTACACACTTTGGTATACATAATGATAAAAGTGAGTATGAAAACAAGATGGGTCTGTGTACCCCTGCATAAGAATAAGGATACACCTCTGTGTATTTAAAAGAAAATGTGTTATCCAGTATATGCTGTGGCAGGCATTGAATCACACTGTTATCACTTCTTCTTAAAGACCAGATAATATTTATGACCATTAATTTCACTTGTAGCTATAATTAACACAATTATATGAGGGTAATCAAGCTTCTCACTTCAGGGTGTAAATTGGTTATCACAGGGGACAGTAGGGAATATTTCTCCCTTCATTTCACAGGCAGCACTTCACACTTGATGAAGCGCATTATGACAATTTTCCTCCTTTTTTTTTTTTTTTTTAAAGCAGCTGGTGTTGGCCACCAACTGAGCAAACGAGCAGACTGGACCAGTGTTCAAGACTGATTTCTCTATGAAAACTCCTTGCATCTAAGTTGTATGGTGGTATTAGCTGTTCTATTATTGAACAATGGAGCTGGGGCTATCTTTCCAAGCCTAAGGCTTTTGATTCTGATTCTGGAAGGAAACAAACCCCTAAAGCGAACACACATAGTGATGCAGTGCTATGTAAACCTGTTATCTCAATCTCAGGTCATTGTTCAAATCTGCAGCATCTAGTTGATGCTTGATCAAATTCAAACTTCATTTCAATGTGGAAATTAGAAGTTCTCTACTGTGAACTCTAAGGGATTTTTGTCAACATGAGATAATTCTCTTCCCAGATAATGACCAAATTTTATCTCTCATAAACCTGATAACAAGCATTTCCCTTGCAACAGTCTGTCCATTGCAAAGGAATGGATTTGCACAGACTAAACAGGATTCTCTGAAAATGTCTTTCTGGAGAATATCCTTCTAAAATGAAAATAACTGCCCTATTACATTTAGGTTGGGGGTGATACTATTTCAAAGGGTAAGAAGAACTGTGGGAAACAAGATGTTCTTTGAAACTGGATTTTCTTTCTTGCAAGGAGATGATGAAACAAATGAATGGCTAGTATCTCTGAACTGATAGCAATGACCTTTCGGGTGTCCCAGGAGGATTTTCTAGCCTTTTCTTCTTCTTCTTTGTTCCTAGGATTCTCTTTCTCTCTCTTTTTAAGGAATGAATCTTACCTGAATTAATCAGTGTTTGAAAATATCTGCATATCTTTTGCTGCTTGTGAAAGTCTGCCAATAATGAAATTGTTCAGATGGAATTAAATTAAGATCTAATCAGTGCAAGAGAGTAGAGTTTGAAATCTCAGGGAATTCAGAATTCCCATTAGCCACATTTCCCTTGGAAAAAGGAGGGTGTAGCTCTCAAGCAACAAGATTGAGACATAAAAGATCTGGATTCTAAGTCTAGACTCTGCCACTCACTTCCTGTGAGACCTTGGTAAAGTCACTTAATCTTTTCCGTCATCAGTCTCCTCTGTTGTAAGATTTCCCTATATTACTGGATTTGGAATAATAATTTGTTTACACAAGTGTTTTGAGATACTCAGATTGAAGATATGCTTATAAGTGCAAAGAATGAATTATGACTATACAACAGTTTCATAAGATATTCTGAAATACATATTGCATCTGTAATAAACTAGACATCAAATGATGTACTTGCCAGGGATTAATGGAGGGCTCAACTCACTATAATGTATCAAATTAATAAATACATTTCTGCAAAGACAGCCAGTAGTTTGTATTATTATAACAGTTCCTTTCCAAAACAAGGCACTTAAAGTCAATATTTTGTGTATTTGGCAAAGAATTGCTAGCTTTGTCTGTCAAAAGTCATTATATGGTGCCTAATACTTAAATTGCTTTGTAGTTTCTAATTGAACCTTAGCCCTAATTGTCTTGGCAAGCTTTTTAACTTAGTCCTAATAAATAGGTTTAAAGGGTTCAATAAAGAGTAATACCATCATTGCCGGAGATCCAGTCATAGGAGAATCAGGGGCAGCAAGTTCCTATAACAGACCCCAGGGCTGTGTGCCAAGTGCTTGGGCTGAATGGCAGGCTACAGTGGCTGTATTAGAGTTAGACTATGATTAGAGTTGAGAAAAGTAACCGGAATTTTTACTCCTTTAAAGCCACAAGAATAAAATGTCACAAGTTGCACAGAGACTTCTTATGCCTTTGCTGACTCAGCATAGGAGTGAAACTTTTGAGACACATTTGGGGATTATGAGCTGATCTTGCAAACAATTATTTGGAGGCTGGAGTGCCACTGAAATCAATTAGAGCTTTTCCTGAATAGAAGGCCTTAAGTTTAAACATGATTTATCATTCTTGCTTGCCATATTAGTTTTATTAAACGCACCCATCTTCAGCGAAATATTGATTTATCTGGTATCTTAAAGCCAGCAAACAACAAAAAAGTGATTTTGTACTTCCATTCAAAAGCACAAAATGTAACTATTGCACTAGCGCTTATCCCACTCTTGGTCATAGCTGCTCTACAGTCTTGCAATTAGATCATTTTTTTTCTATATTCCCCATTCGAAAATGGAAAAATGAAGTGGTCCTGGACTCCTTTCCCCCTGCCGTGGCTGGAGTGGCCTCACCCCTGGGCCTCCATCGGACTCTGCACACCACTCCCTGCCTTGGCCTCATTCCAGAGCCGATACCTCCAACTAGAACCCTTGCACTCCATCCCTCCGTCCCAGCCCTAAGCCCCTCAACCCTAACCCCAGCCCTGAGCCTGCAACCCCACTGGAGCCCCCACACTCCTGCTTCCCAACCCTCTGCCCCAGCCCTGAGCCCCCTGTCACATTCAGAACCCCTCAGCCCCATTCCTGCCAAATGAATTTTGTTATGTGCACCAATATGAAGATGGTGTGTTGCACATCACTTCCGTGTCATGTATCTCCTTCACATTGGTGCACATAACAAAATCCATTCCACTCAGAGGTGGGAAATGTTAGAGGAACAGTGGTAGACTGCCACAATGGCTGGCAGTCGAGGAAAATTCTTGATGCTGAGGTTAGTCCAAAAGAAAGTACCTTGTACTGATAACTGTTTGGCCCTACAGTTAATCTGACGTAGTTCCCGTGAGCTAGAGTGGATGGAAATGTGGGTGGAAGTACATGGTTCCTGCAAGTAAGGAACCGCAAACCAGTCCTGAGCCTGAAGCTATGGAATGATGGAGATAAGCATTATGGCATATGTCTCTTCAGCCTGCTCAGTTCTAGGATAGGCCGAAGACCCTTTTCTTTTTTGGAATGAGAAATGCAGGGAGTAGAAACTCTTGCCCCTGAATTCTTGAGAAACATCTGTAGCTCCCAAATGGAGCAGTAAAGCCATGGTTTTATAAAAGGCTCCTGTGAGAAGGGTCCCTGAAGAGGGCTGGGGAAAGGAGGCAGGTGAGGGTAAAGGAAAGGAGTTGAATGGCATGGTCGGACGGATATACGGCAGGGCGAGCGGGGCGGCCGCCCCGGGCCCCGCGCTTTAAAAAGCCTTGCGCATGCGCCATGGTGCCACTGTGGCAAAGGGGGGCCCCGCAAGATTATGCTGCCCTGGGCCCCGCAAAACGGTCATCTGCCCCTGGGCATGGTCATGGCAACAGTGTCAAGAACCTACTTGTCATTCACAACAAAAGTCATTCCTAGCTCATGCTTGGGGAGGTTGACAGCCTTGTTAGGGAAGGAAGAGAATTCCTCAGGTGGGGAAGGTAGCTAAAGCATCTCACAAGCTTGTTCCACCAACTCTCACAGAAACGCGTCTGGTTTCCAGGATCTAGCTAAGGACATTGTAGGCAATCAAGACCTCCGCCACTTAGCAGAGACATGTAATGGGCATCAGCCCTGGACTAGCAAGGATGGTGCTTCCAGTACAGGTTGGACCTCCCTTGTCCAGCACCCTTGGTACCTAACTGGTCCTGAAGGAGGGATTTTTCCAGACCACGGGAGGTCAACTCTGGCTGCGCTGCTGATGGACTCAAAGCTCTCCCAGGGTCCATCAACTGACCCCACCAGGCTCCCCACCTGGCTCTTCTGCCATCTGGTCTGGCTCCCCTCCTATCTTGGGGTTTCTGGGGCTCTGCACCTCCAGGGCCTCCAGATCTCTGCCTCTTTGGGACTCCACTGCCTTGTGGCTGACTGGGCCTTCAGGGCTTTGCTGTCCCAGGACTGCCGAGGCCTCCAGAGCTGTCCTACCCTGGGGCAGCCAGAGCTTTGTGCCTTGGGGGTGACTGGAAATCTGCTGCCCTGGGACGAATGGGGCTCAGTGGCTCTAGGGCAGCTGGGGCTGCCTGGCCCTTCAGGGTTCCATTGCCCCAGGGTCACTGGAGCTTCTGGGCTGCTGGAATTGCTTGAAATCTGTGGCTCGGGGGCTGCTGGGTTTTGCTGCCCTGGGCAGCTACTCTGTAGCCAGCCATGCCACACAGGGCTCCTGTCTTCCTGCCTGCCACTGGGCTCCTCAGACTCTCTTGGTCCAGGGGTTCTCTGGTCCAGCAACATCTGTGGTCCTACTGCATCAAGAGTGGTTCTGGTGCTGATGTCAGAGCTGGTGCCATGATCTATGCTGAAAGGAAGGGTGAGGGTTCATCTTCAAATGTGAACCTTGGCCCCTGGTCTAGAGGCTCCAAGGTGCCCAAGTCTCAGAGTGGTAGCCGTGTTAGTTTGTAACTTTAAAAACAACGAGCAGCCCTGTGGCACCTTAGAGACTAACATATTTTAGATACTGATACCAGCAAAGCTCTCCATGTCTTTGACAGTATTAGTATCAAAGCCTCTCTGGCCTCCGTTGTCATCAGGATCTTGCTACCATCTTCCAAACTGGAGCCATCAATGTCTTTTCCTTAGAGCCTTCCTTAAAGGAAGGATGTTCTGCTCACTCAGAGCTGTGTTCGTGTGTGGGCTGCTCTGCACATGGAGTATTCTGGATTAAGACAGCAATATGAATGTTGGCACTGATGTCTTTGGTGCCGAGGAGATGCCTGTTGGTGCAGGTGAACCTGGGGCTGATGCTGACTTGTTCTTTTTTACCTTGTCTCCCTGCTGGAAGCAGTGGTGGTGTTGGAGCACTTGCTGAGGCATGTCTCCTTGGATTTATTCAGATGTTATCTCCTCCCAAGGTTGGAAGTTACCTTCGTGGTTTGCTGCAAGTTGAGCCTTGCATCCGTCAGTCTCCAGGTGTGGAAGGGGTGGCAAATTAACCATTTACCAGCGATGTCTTTCTCTGAGACCCAAGACACTTCTGCTATGTTTGTCTATCCGGGTTAGCAAACCATTACACCAGGCATAAGACCTAAACACTCAGGCTACATCTACATTACAACGTATATGTTAATAAGGGACTCGTTTGCATGAGTTGCAATCTCCTTTGCATATTTTCTGCCGATCCGTTTTTGCACTGGGGTTTTTGCGCAAAAACAAGCAGTGTGGATGTTTTCTTTTTGCGCAAAACCCCCTTTTTCCGCAAGATGAGAGGGGGGGGTTTTGCACAACAAGAAAACATCCACATTGCTTGTTTTTGCGCAAAAACCCCAGCGCAAAAACGGATTGGCAGATAATATGCAAAGGACATTGCGACTCATGCAAATGAATCCCTCATTAGCATATTTTTTGCTGAGAAAACTTGTAGTATAGACGTAGCTTCAGGGTTAGGCTCCACCATTTCCAAAGATTGTGCAGCTTCCCTTTGCTGTCCCCTGGAGTTAGCTCTTCTTTGTTGGTTCTTCCTTTTCTCTAGCTAAATTTTGGAGATCAGACAAAAAAATCAAGTGGGTCAGACATACTACAGCTTCTATTGCTTTATTATGGTTGATAAAAGGCATCTGAAGAAGGGTTAAGGTTGCTATATACTTGTCAGGGAACACTGCTGTATTCAAAGGATATATTCAAAGGAGTCAAAGCTTCTACCACTACTTGGACTGCAATAACTTAGAGGACAGAGTAATTAATTTTTAATTGTAAGCAAGGTCAGGATAAGCTCTACCCTGACATCTGGTGGTGAATCGTGGTGAGTGAGGCAAAAAGACTTCAGGGGCTGATCTCATTTGCATAGGCATGCCCACCCTGCCTAGTATGTGCTCACAGCAGCCCAAATGGTCACTTTGGCCACTATGGATCCCCAGTCTCTCTGTTATTGCGGCAGGGGGGATAAAGTGTTGTTACCTTGTTAATGTGAATCAAGGACAATGGAATAGTGGAACTGTTCATGACAGAGGGATTCGCCATAAACTAAGTAGCACTTTCTAGACAAGGGGCATGGGTTCCAAACCTAGTCAAGTTGAGAGAGGCTGGGGACAGGTCTTTTTAGTTGGTGGTGGGGCCCTGTCTGAGAGCCTAAACAACACTAATTGCACCCCCTTCTCTCCACTGTGGAATATCAGAGATCATTTGGATTCCATTAGGAGTCTAGTTGCAAACTGCTGAGCTGACTTCACTGTGGGCCAATGGAGCACAAGCGCTGAGGGTCCTCTATTATGAGCTGGAGTTGCTGAAGAGCTGAAATCACTGGTGCTGCAGGGAGCCTGGCGCTATACTGCGGAAGAACTGAAATAATTGGTGCTGTGGGGAGCCTGTTGCTAGCTTGTGGGGACAACCAGCAAGTGCAGGCAGCCAGCGGAGTGGTTTGCGGGGACAACCGGCAAGCGCAGGCGGACAGCAGAGCGGCTGGTGGGGACAACCTGCGGGCGGCCAGTAGGAGCGGCAGCAGGCAGCCAGTGGAGCAGCTGCAGGAGCAACCAGCTGGTGGCTAGGGGCATGTATCGAGACGGCTGGTGGAGCAGGGCTGTTCGTGGGATGGCTCAGGTGGCTCATGGGACAGCAGGTGGAGTGGTGGAGTGACCCGCATTGATTCCGGCAGCAGAACCCTATGGAGAGGTGGAGCCATCGGCGGACCACGTAAGGTGTATCAACCCTCGCCTCCCTCCAGTTTGGCATGGTAACACCATGCTGGGTGAACTTTTGAACGCTGGGGCGGCACTGACCCTGGGCAAAGACTTTTGGGGTGTTGGATTTTGGGTGATTTTTGGGTTGCTGGACTCAAGAGACTCTTGGGGTGTTGGACTTTTGGGGACTTAGGGTGATTCATGGCTGGGGGGGTGGGTCTTTGCTCTTGTTTGGTCTATAAATTCGAGTTGTGGTGTTTTCACAATTTAATGCTGAGGTTGGTTACCTCCTGTTAAAGATTTGCTTCTATACCGAGGCTCTGTGCTTGCAAGAGGGGAAGAATTGCCTCTTTGAGGCACCCAGCGGTATATGTAAGATTTCCCAGGTCACTGGGTGGGGGCTCGAGCCGGTGTTGTATTACCTTGTTGGGAGGAGACCCCTATATACTGAACCCGGCCCTTGCTGCTATTAACTCGGCCTGGCAGAAGGGTTACATAATTATACATTGACTATATAGAGTTTGTCTATCTGTGTATCTGTTCAGGAACTCCTCCTAAATGGTAAGAGCTAGGAACACCATATGTGGTAGGCAGCTTCCTCTTAAACCAAGGCCAGGGTTTGGTTGTGCCAAGAAAATGGGATGTGCGTGGATTGGGATTGCTTCTCAAAAAACCATACAGAGGAGACAGAATCACCAGGCAGGTGAAAGGGGCCGGCAGGAGGTGCCCATCTGGAGCTGCCTCAGCCCTGACCCGTCCATCCCTCAAGTGCCTTTCAGGGAGGGCTGAGGGAAGCTGAAGCTCCTCCCCATCTCCCTAATTCATATGGGAAATTTGCTGGCTCTTCCCCATCATCAGGGAGTGAGAGGAAAGTGCACATCCTCACTTCCTCACTCTGGCTGCAGAATGCAGGGGGCAGACCAACCTGGACTTGCCCCAGCTAGGGGACGTGCACCCCTCCCCTGGCTGTGCCCACTGGAGCTGCAGCAGCCATGGAGAGGAGTGTCTCGCTGGACCACCCAAGCTGCCATGATGAGAGTGGGCAGGGGTTGTCCTCTCTTGCCGGGGCAGCCTCATTCCCAGCAATGATTTAAATGAAGAAAAATAAAAATTAAGGACCTGAGCAATGCCTGGTAAATCTTCGAGTTGTAAATTAATATCTGGACTGGTATATTGAAAATGAAGTACTCAATAAGGTTCATTCAGATTTAGGCTTCCATTTACAGATATATAAAGTAGAGGTTTCTAATGTGTTACATGATGCTGAACTATTGATTAAGCACTGATGAAGCAATGGTCTTCCATCATTATGTGGTCAATTGCATATTACTAAATGTATTGGCATTCCAGTATTACTAACATGATCTCAGTCCAGTTCTTTATTAATACTTGTGATTAGTATGATTAAGAACTGAAAATAATTTTGTACATTTTATTCCAGAATCCTCTTGGCGTAGAAACCGATGTATTCTGAGAGTCCTTCTTTGATTTTTGTTTCTTTTTAATATGCATTGTGCACAGATGTTAGCAGGGTTGCTGCTGATTCATAATTCTTTCTTCATCAAGGGCTGATCAGAATTTAGTGCTAGCAATTTTAAAGGGACAAGCTTTTAGGCCTGGAAATGTGCATAGAAATAAATATGTAGCTGTTGCTGTTTCATTGTTAATGAAAGAAAAATGATGTATGTTCTCTCCTGGGATAACTAAGCCTTGGAATATATTTATCTCAAGATTTAGGTGCTATTGGAACTGGCAACAAATCACCCAACAGCTATTAATGAGCCTTCATCCATACCTGCTAAGCTTATTATTTGCCTCTTGCCGACTATTCTATATCCCACATGGGGAAACAATATAATGCTTTGGAAACACATAAACTAAAAAATAATTAATCAAATACACCATAAAGAGAAAATGCAATTAGAAGTAGATCCTGGTGGCAAGTGAGCTTTTTTTTTTCTGACAGTCTGTTCTACACCTTTTAAAATATCATATGTATTCTTTCTTGGTGCTTTTCTGTATTCAAAAACTTTCTTTGGCTTTCCTGATACTTAGTACGAAACATGATACTTACTCATCCTTTACATTCAACACATTTTTTTCCCGTAGTCTGGATTTTAAATACAAATAAACCAAAATAAAATAAAAAATCACATTCTTTGTTCTCCGCTGTTTTTTTTTCTCTTTTTTGGAAATCTCACACTTGGGAATGTAGAATGAATTTTGTAGAGTGTTAATGTGCACTCTGGAAGGCTGAGGGGATAGTGGAGGAGAGTCCCAAACACTGGATCATTCCACTATTGCTAGTCAATTGGATTCCAAATTGGTTAATCTTCAGACCCCAACGTGTGACTTGCTTTCAGAATAAATCTTTGCCAGAAGACTTTAAACAGAGATTTTTTTGTTTTGTTGCTATTATTTCTTTTTTTGGTTGGTGAATATGGCTGTAGAATTGCTTCCCATTGTAGGTTATTAGAAATTGATGCCCGCTTTTATGCATGATGCACTCCATGTGACAAGGTAATATTGCACTACAAATTACAACAATAATTACAATAATGAAATGGAGTTTCATAAGACATTCTGCTAATTGTGCCCATTGTTCCTTGTTTTCTGTGGCAGTCACCTATTATTGATTGTTTTCCATTAGATATCAATCAATTCACTGAGCAAAAAACATGTAAAGTTAGCATGCTAATAATGTTGTCTAGGGTTGCAAGAATTAGCACAGTACACCTTTTATAGACTAACATTATCACAAGGATCAGATTATATGTATTTTCCATTTTGGGAATTATTGCTTTTAGTAAACTTAACACAAACCAAAAAAAACCTTATATCTTCTTTCTTCATTTATAAACACAATCTGGGACTGCAAGAAATAAAGTTGTTACTCATTGGTTCTAACTGCAATAATTTCCAGAGTACAAAGAGTGGACTATGATTTCATTTTATTTTTGCAGTCTCTTCAGGACATTTCAAGATTGTTGATTTCAAAGCTCTTCCTGTCTTTGTTGTGTTCCTAGGTTGGCCTTTATAACAACAGTGCTGTCTCCTGCCATCCCTGCTTCCGTAAATGCTGACATTTAGCTTGGCAAGGGGCAGATAACCTTGTAACAAATGTAACAAGCTGTGAAATAGTACAGTGAAACCTGTGCAAGACAGCACCCTAATTAGGCAACTGCAAATGTCCTGACTACAATTCTGCTCTACCGTCATTAGGAGCCCATGTCTGTTGTTCCATTGAATGGTCATGTAAGACAGATTTCACTGTATACTTTTGGCTTTGGACAATGAATAATCCTTGCAGTGCTCCGAGGGGCAATGTCATACCCTTATTAGAGCCCTCCCAAAATAGAAGAGTGACTCTTCAGCTATAGCCGGTTTGTTTTATTTATATAATGGATGTCTAGATACCGGTCATATAATGAGTCACTGGTCTTTGACTCCAGCTGCCACTTCCAAATTTGTTAACCCTGCATTCAGGCCAGAGACTCATAACATGACTGGTACATAGACATCCATTATGTAAACGAAATGTCTCAGGCCAATTTAGATATGCAGAATGTTCGTGTAATGTTATTGGTTGAGGACTCTAGATAGAGGGGTGGCTTTAAGTTTTATAGGGGAGCTGAAATAATTTTGGGAACTGGTGTGATGTTGCCATTTCCTTTATGAAATGTACTACAGTACTGCTCCCAAACACTGCATTTGATGCTGATGACTTTATAGTAGTTTTTGGCAATCGCTATAGTATTTTTGAAAAAGGATTGCTGTCAATATATTTATTTTTGCATCATTTCTTATCTAGTCATGTGTGTTATATATAGACTCAGACTTCAGCAGTGAGCACATGTTTTTATGAAGCTAAATAAAATGAGTGAAGGGGGGATCTTTTAAACCCTACTACACAAGCCATTCCGTAGGCCTCAGTGCTTTCCATCACATTAAACGTGTGTCACAGCCACTTGTTCAGCAACCGGAACACTGAAACTTTTTATAAATGTTGCTGTTTAAAAAAAAAAAAAAAAAAGTAAATTTCATTGTATTTGCCCCAGGCTTTCTTTTACAGTCTCATGTACATCGTACATACACTTTCATGGTGCAAAGGGATGGCTCATAAAATAGCAAAACAAAAGAAAAAAGCAAGATATTGCACATCATGCAATCTAAAAGACTATATTATACCTGTGAATTCAAAGAAGTTTGGATGTAGTTCTGAGACACGTATTTTTGTGTTCTGCAACTTGGTTTTTGTAATAAATCAGAGTCATCTATTAGTCACAGAAGATGCCCTTTTCCATATTAGTGTTACATTAAAATACAGGGAGAGGGTTCAATATTGATAGCCTTCCTCTTTAGGGAGCAGCAATAAACCCTTAATTGACATATGTTTATTATATGGGCTATATCAACACCAAGTGAACGTAAAATTGTGCTGGCAATATTTTAACAATGATCTCTCCAAAAAATTTGCACACAGTCTGTGATAAACTCTGTGTCCCAGTGTGCATTTGCTGTATAAATGATGAAGACTGATTGAAGGACTGGGTGATATACCTGTTTTCTCTTGCAGCCAAGTATGGCTAAACAAATGCATGTTAAATGCACTTGTAATGTTTTTGCTTGTACTATTCTAAGTTTCTTGATAGCCTAGCGCAGGGTTCATGCCTATAACTAGAGATGGGAAAGTGTAGCTAGTTCAGTAAGCTGGGGATGAGTGCAATAAAAACTTGGACTTCCTCATTGTGCTATCTGTTCCAAATAGATGCATACGCTTTAAGGATAGACAGGAACAGTATAATGATCTAGTCTGACCTCCCACATAACACAGGTTGCAGATTTTCAGACAGTGATTCCTGCAACAGGCCTAGCTCAGCTGGAGCACATCTTCTAGCGAGACATCTGATATTGATTGGAAGACTACAAGTGATAGAGAATTCTCCGAATTCTCCACATCCCTTAGGTAAGTTGTTCCAATGGATAATTGCCCTCGTTGTTAGAGATGTGAGTCATGTTTTCAGTCTCAATTTGTCTAACTTTATCTTCTAGTCCCTAGATCTTGGCCCGACTCCTACGCATGTTTGACTTTAGTGGATCTGCCCAGGCAGATTAGATTTAATGATCGAGGGGCACAGTTTTTATACTGAACTCATAACCATGTTATCTGATCACCTACAAGAATTATTAAGGGATATTTCCCCCAGATTCCTGTTTTCCTATTGTGCTATATGGCCCAAAGGCATACAGTTTGCTTTCCAGAAGTAATTTTAGGAGCTGCAGGAATACATTTCAGGCAGGAATGGTTTAGCTGCATTCATAGAGAAAGTGAACTCCAACAGCAATAGGCAAATCTAAACACTTCCCTCTCATCAGTTTAGTACTAGAAATTTAACAAAGGCTCATGGGAGTGTCAAGGGCCTCTGTGACAAATCCCAAAGTGTAACTAACCTGATCTTGTTCTCACTTGCGCCAACAGGGGCAGGATCAGGCATTCTGTTTATCAGTATGCAAGGGGTAGATTTCAAGCTAGTCTCTATAGTCTGTCCTTTCAGTTTGCTGTCTTTTGACATCTGCCACCACAGTATTCTGGCAACAGTAGTACTTCAGACAAACAAATCCCTACAGACACACTGCTTGCTGAATCCCATTAGAATTATGACAGTTCCATCTATCTATTTATGTAAAGTGTTGGGGTTTTTTAAAGTGAAAAGCTAAAGGTTTGGCCGAAAATAAGGCAAACCCTAATGAAAGGATGGTGCTTAACAATATCACTTTTGAGCAACTGGCAACATAAAATAGCTCTGTATTGAAAAATGGCTAATGGATGAGATGTGTTTTTCCTAATTGCAGGTTAGTGACCTTAGTTCAGAGATCTCTGAACTGGATAGTTTTGACCATGTGTTAAGAATTGGATTTTAAAAGATGCTTCAGACAAGCACAGAATCCTAATTGCAGAATGAGATTCTTATGAGGTCAAGAAGGGTACAGCTTAGAGACATGTAAAGAAAAATACTCTACTCTTGAGTAATACACTGGGCATGAAACCCTGTTAGCTGAACCCATTCCAGTCTTGAACATGAGTTTTAAATGCTATTATAGAATGGTTATGCCTCATCTACTAGACAGACTAGGCAAATAAGATTAAAATCTCATAACTCTCAACTTGGCCCATTGTGAGGTGGTATATGTGGCACAGAGTGAAATTGAAGGGGACAAAAATGATTCTGGGAGTCATGTAACTCTTCAGTTTCAGAGATAAGATGGGTGAGGTAATATCTTTTAATAGTTAATACCTTTTATTGATGCAGCTTTTGATGGTGAAAATGACAAGCTTCCCAGCTTACGTGTGAAGCAGAGCTCTGTGTAAGCTCAAAAATGTCTCTTTTACCAGCACAAGTTGGTCCACTAAAATAAATTCTCATGCAGTTGTCTCTCTAATATCCTTGGACTAACATAGCTACAACAATATCTTCAGCATCAATTATTTCTAATGTAACAGGAAAGGGGAGGAGACACAAATTTGTGAGGAACAAAAGTAACTTTGGAACTAAGAGGAGTGACATTTGAGAGAAATGTTTAAAACAAACCTAACTAATATATCTTTGATCTATAGGTTGCTTAGCAGATGCTCATAGTATAAAATACGGTACTAATAGCATACATGCCAACAGCAGAAACAAAGGTCAACACTACTGGAATTGGGGTTGGGGCTTTTCTGCAGTCTTGTTTCACTAGAATTTTCTGCAGGCTCTATCACTGGGGCAACTTCACCAACGACAAGCTAATATAGGCAGGGTTCCAGCAGCCACGGGTGTTTTGAGCAGTGTCACGTACACAACATGGTGCTTAAAATACTGGTGGCCACCAATGTTGAGTCACCACTAATAGCACAACAGTAGCAAGAAAAAAAAAATCCTGATGTAGCCAAAAGTTTAGAAGACTCCTTTTCTCCTTACTAAGGTACAAGGCAGGAGCTTAGGAGATTTGGCTGGTGCTTCATGAGTGGGCCTGGTACAATTCATGCAATCTAGCTGGGTGTGGGGTTCCACAAGGAATTTGCTGCTTGTTACTAGTGAAGCATTGTGAGAGAGAGCCCACCCTGGAGACTTAAGAGTGTACAGCGGTCTCATGGTCCTAGACTGTATCCCAGAGAGCCTGTTGCAGTGATGCTAAAGCTAAGTCGAGTCTTAAAAACTTAGTTCAACCTAGTTATATTGCTCAGGGGTATTAAAAAATGCATGCATTTGAAGTTGCTCCAATAAAGATATTGATAGACTGACCAATTCGCCGTTGGTTTAGTAGCTGCCTTGTGAAGGAGTGGATTAGTAGAGTGATGGGCAAAAACCCCTTCCATTACTAAAGTGTCTACACTACAGAACTACAGTTGTAGCATCATAGCTGTGCCAATGTAGATTATGGTATAGACAAGCCTAAAGTAGATATAACCACATAGAGAGGATTCAAATGGAACCCCCCAGAAAAGCAAAGTTTAGTGCACATCATTCTACATAATGCTGCTTAACATTGGGAAAGCACTATACAGACATTATTCTATACAAAACCCTGATTAGTTAGTCAAGTAGTAGGGGATCTCTTCATTTAAAGGATGGAGAAATTGAATCACAGAGGACAACAAAATTGCCCAATGCCACAGAATGTGGGTTCTTGACTCTCAGTTCCATGCCTAGTTCAGATAACCCAGCCTCTCTCTATCCTTTGCCCTGATCTTCAGTCTAACACCAAGTTTTCTCCTTCACATTCCAGTCCCTGCTTTTCTTTCTCCCATCTATGAAGCCTTCTGGTTTACACTGTGGCAAATAATATGCTTTCCCTCACTAACATCAAGTGTTTTAAATTATTGAGTGCTGTGGCAGTTGCACTCAGGTGACCAAATGATTGCAACGTGGCATAAATGCCCTGATCCAAGCAAAATATTTCATCTCATACAGTTAAGTCCATATACTTAAACTTTCCATTAAGTATATGAGTTGCCCCTTTAAAGTCCATGGGACTACCCATGTGTTTAAAATTAAACACATCTGCTTTGTGGGGTCACAGCCATAGGTAGGAGGTGTTGAGGAATTATGACCGGGGCCTAGTATTGCTACCATATTGTTCCATTTCAAGTCAAAACCTGCATCAGACGCTGTATCAGAAAGCAGGGTTGGGGCAGGGGAGCGAACAGCCGTGCTGGGCTTTTATGCATGGGGAGGGAGGTTTGGCTCCACACTCCCAGAAGGGGTGGGGCCTCAGGTGGAAGAGGTGGGGCTGAGAGCAGCCTGAAGCACTCTGTGCGCCACCTCCATCTCCTCCAACTGCCGTTCGTGCCATTTGGAGCGCTCTGGGTCATGTTCCTGTGGTAATTCAGAGGGCTCAGGGCTCTGGCCCCTGCAGCAGCAGCAGTGACCAGAGTATTAGGCTCCTTTGAATTGCCGGGCCCCAGGGCAATTGTCTTCTGTGCCCTCCTTTCCCTCCCATTAGCTGGCCTAGGCTGGAGTGACACGAGGAATTTATACTAACTAGACCAAATGTGAGGCAGACCATGCCCGACTAGTGTGCACCAGGTATATCAGAGATAAGGTGTCCTGGGTCCATTATGTTTCTTTTCCGTCCTCTTCGATTTGGTGCCAGATCCAGGGGTATAAGATGATCTCCTGTTCTTGTCTCTCCAAAGGAGTTAAGATGCAGCAATGGCTGGCATCATTTGTAGGTATGAGGGGTGTGGGGGGGAATTAAATAGTACCACAGAGAGAAACAGTGTGTGGCTTCCCCCATTAACACTGCAAATACTTTATGAATTCTATACAAGCTTCTGCAGTCTAGGTCTACTGTACATTCACTCCATTTAAAAAGATTGCTCTGACTTTAAAGTTGTGATACTTATACATGTCTTGCATATGAATGAGCTGAATGAATTCATTACTGCAGAAGCTAGATTAAGTTCTGCAGCTGTTCAGCCTGTGGAGCTGGTTCTGAGCATGGCCAGAGTGACTGAAAATCCTTCACTGATCAAGGCCATTTTTAGGCTGCAATCTTGTATTGTAAAGAGCATTCGAAATGCTAAATGGGAAGAGAAATTAAAATGACTTGCCTACATACAGGGTGGGGAGAATAGTTTTTGCTAGGCAGGCAAGTGGTGATAAAAAAATGTGATTCTTCCTCTCTGCTGCATGACCTTGAGGGTGTTCGTTGCTGTCTTTAGTGCATCTGTGACTGTCACAGCAAGTATTCACATCCAAGATGTCAAAGCAGCTTTACAAAATGCAGATCAAATACTGATTGTTTGCTGTGACAAAAATCAAAGGGTGAGGGAAGGGAATGTCCCTATTGCTGTCATTCTATTTTATACCCAGTGTTCACTCCGAGATGCATCTTTCAGGTGTGCTTTGAGATTCTGGAAGGCCTTTTCCTCTTCTTGATATTGATGTGCACACCAGGATGTATTTAAGCAGTGACAAATCTCTTAGCAATGTTTAAGCATATCGATTATGCTCATTAATTGTGTTATTTCAGTGGGCGAGAAAGGCTTAATTTCTTATTTTCAGGCTATTTTATGATTATTTCTGCCAGTCTTCAGTGTTCATGGCACGCTATTATTCAATCAAACCTATTATGGCAGAGCTTCTTGTACTATAATCAGTATATCAAATATCCAGATGGAATGGTTTGCCCGCTAGTTTGGCAGGAGTTTTTATTGATTTGTGTCAGACACAAATTACATAGTAGGCAACACTGCCACATCCATAGTTAAAATAACATAACAAAGGGGGAAATGTGAAAGAATGACAGAGCAAGAAATACAAGTGCATGAATAAGGGCCCAGAGGATTAAACTCCTTGTCACAATTCTGAGAGCAATTGTCTACTGAGCACAGAAATTTCTGCATGAGCAGGAGCAAAATTGAAATTCCAATTAAAGGAGATCTGTGAATATAAGCAAGGGGAAGGCAGGAATAGTGAGGAAAAAAAAACTGAGAAAAGTAACCCAAACAGAGGAATAAAAAAGAAATGAGGACCAGCTCTTACTATCATGAAGACAAGGGAAAGGTACTATTCACACAGGATTAAACTCTCCTCTTGGTTATTTTTAATGAAGGTTCACCAGTATAATGTAACTGAGAGAAATACGGTTCAAACTGTTAAATTTATAGTGAATAGTTCCAGTGGGTTTTAAAGCACTGAAAGGGAAAATCTCTGCTGATATTCTGGTGGAACATTATAATCTTTTATCTTCTATTATCTATTTAGTGGTTATTAAATGCCCTCTACATTGACCTCCTAGGTAAACTTGGTCAAACATATCCTGTAATTAAGGTGCTTTCCCTTGTATCAAGCTCTTAAAGAGTTTTTGAATTTCTTACTTGTACTGGGCACTGTTATCGGCCATGCAGTCCCAGACATTTAATAATAAAGTTGCAGCCTCATTAAACACATGTCAATGTCTCCTGTCCTCCCATTGGCATGGCCAAATAATGAAGGTGTGTAAAGTGAAAAAAGTTAGCCTTTTGACTTGTACTGGGGTCTCAGTTGTAATGAAACATAAATTGTATGCTTGGAAGTCTATTGAAAAAAGATTAAGAAATTTTTATGTAATGCCCCCTAAATACTTCCCATCCTCCAGTTCTGACAGAACAGATCTACACAGATTTTGTGCATATTATACCATTTTAGAGATAGCAAAGTGGGGTCATGAGGGTCATATGTCTTTTTAAAAGTGACTCAACAGTAGGACAAGCAACAGAACCCAGGAGTCCCTGGCTTCCACTCTTGTGTGCTGACTGCTAGACAGATTTCTCCATAAAATGAATCACATTACAGAAAAAATTATTCTTGGAAGGGTACAACATGGGACAATTGTATTTTGCCTAATTAAGACAGAACCAAAAACCAATTTTTGAAATGTTATTGAAAGAGCTCTACTGTGAACCGTCTGCCACATTCTTGACAATAATATTTTGGTGATCTGTTGTCGGGAGTTAGCTGTTAGGGATGAAATTTGCTTTCAGAGGTTTTCATTTGTAACCCTTAGAAAAATTAATCTTTTAATGCTCAAATAGAATTTGTAATTCTCCAGGACTTGGTTTTGTAACTCACCATTTTTACCAACCATGTTATCATTCTGAGCTGCTATTAAGTGGTTTTATTTGTCGTTTCTGTGCCACAGATAATATCTAGACTTAAACATTTCTTCCCCGACCTTCGTTCTGGAATGGTAGTTGTTAGAAATACAATCCTGGATGGTTAGAAATTAGTTGGGCCTGAGTCATTTGTACCAGGGTAAACTGAACAATAGGAATTTTTTTCCTCATAAAAATCATCTCTTAACACAAGATTCAAGAAACGAATTAATTTTCATGATTGCAACTGGTGGAGCGAAAAGTTCAAACTGAGAATCAGATAACACCATTCCCCTTATTTACATACATATTATTTGTATAGTGCCCAGTGTGTGCTAGATGCTTTATAAACAAATAATAGAAGCACTATAAAAAGGGATGACAAAAAACCTGCTAACAAATGAATACATATGAAACACCAATACAATATAAATGAACTACAGTAAATGAGATAAAGAAACTTTCATGTGTCATACTTAAAGCAGTAGTCAATAGCGGCTCTTCCTGCGCTCTTGATGTTTTGGAATGAATGTCTTGATGTGTTGGTTCATGGGGTGGGCGGGTGTTCAGGATCTTTGATTTTCTAGGCAAAAAAATCCTGCTTTGATCTACTTGTTCTAGGAATATCTTATTTTATTTGCCAATTCATATGACCTATTGTTCCATGTCTTTTCTGTTTAATTACAATCTGTTTGGAACTCATACAACAATTTTTCTCTGTTACTGTAGTAAATCACCACAGAAATGAATTCAGCTATATATTATTTTTATTACTAATAGACAACTAGCTTTTTTGGATTTGTGATTTTATATTAAGATTTACTAGAAAATAAGTATTCAGATGAGTAAATGAATAATTGCTAGAAGTTTTAGGGTACTTGAATCTAGGAATTTTTAGGTGAATTAATTTCCTTCAGACAAAAAGTACAGAACACCCAAATCAGAAACTCCTCTGTCTCATACTTAATATCCAGGTTCTTTCATGAATTTCCCAAATAAAAACAGATGTCTTGGCTCATACAGTTATCATTAGGGGTATTTCATGAAAAAAATATAAGTACTATTTATATAAATTAGATTTCCTAGACACAAAATCCAGTAGGCAGACCTTTCATCTTGTTTTGTGAAAAGAATGTTGACAACTATTTCAGAATATAGTTTTTTCTGCATCTGAGTAATATTTTATTTGACTTTATTCAGTCATTCCTAAGGAAGGGACAGAAACATTTATTAGGGTTTCTGCTTCCTCCTCCCCCCAAATCATTTTGGCAGGTTAGCTACACTGTTTCAAAGGGCTGGTGTAATGTTCTTTCTTTTTTGATAAATGCCTCAGTTTGACAAATGTTGTAAGTGACCTTTATTGTTGTTTATATAATTATATTGCAGTAGAACCTAGAGGGCCAGCTTCTCCTGTGAAGGGTTGACACACTAACAAGGTAAGACAGACAAAAGGTGGGAAAGTGGTCAGAGGCCCTGAGAGGTGACGTGACTTGCCCACAGTCATAGAATCATAGGACTGGAAGGGACCTCAAGAGGTCATCAAGTCCAGCCCCCCACCCTCAAGGCAGGACTAAGCTCCGTCTACACCATCCCTGACAGATGTCTATCTAACCTGTTCTTAAATATCTCCAGAGAGGGAGATTCCACCACCTCCCTTGGCAATTTATTCCAATATTTGACCACCCTAATTTTTTCCTAATGTCCAATCTAAACCTCCCCTGCTGCACTTTAAGTCCATTACTCCTTGTCCTGTCCTCAGTAACCAAGAGGAACAAATTTTCTCCTTCCTCCTTGTGACACCCTTTTAGATATTTGAAAACCGCTATCATGTCCCCCCTTAATCTTCTTTTTTCCAAACTAAACAAGCCCAGTTCATGAAGCCTGGCTTCATAGGTCATGTTCTCTGAACCTTTAATCATTCTTGTCACTCTTCTCTGTACCCTTTCCAATTTCTCCACATCTTTCTTGAAATGTGGCGCCCAGAACTGGATACAGTACTCTAGCTGAGGCCTAACTAGTGCAGAGTAGAGCGGCAGAATGACTTCACAAGTTTTGCTTACAACACACCTGTTGATACAACCTAGAATCATATTTGCTTTTTTTGCAACAGCATCACACTGTTGACTCATATTCAACTTGTGGTCCACTATGACCCCTAGATTCCTTTCCGCCATGCTCCTTCCTAGATAGTCGCTTCCCATCTTGTATGTATGGAACTGATTGTTCCTTCCTAAGTGGAGCACTTTGCATTTCTCTTTATTAAACCTCATCCTGTTTACCTCTGACCATTTCCCTAACTTGCTAAGGTCATTTTGAATTATGTCCCTATCCTCCAAAGAAGTTGCAACTCCACCCAGTTTGGTATTATCTGCAAACTTAATAAGCGTACTCTCTATCCCAATATCTACATCATTGATGAAGATATTGAACAGTACAGGTCCCAAAACAGACCCTTGCGGAACTCCACTTGTTATCCCTTTCCAGCAGGATTTAGCACCATTAACAACAACTCTCTGACTACGGTTATCCAGCCAATTATGCACCCACCTTATCGTGGCCCTATCTAAGTTATATTTGCCTAGTTTATCAATAAGAATATCATGCGAGACCGTATCAAATGCCTTACTAAAGTCTAGGTATATGACATCCACCGCTTCTCCCTTATCCACAAGGCTCGTTATCCTATCAAAGAAAGCTATCAGATTAGTTTGGCATGACTTGTTCTTCACAAACCCATGCTGGCTATTCCCTATCACTTTATTACCTTCCAAGTGTTTGCATATGATTTCCTTAATTACCTGCTCCATTATCTTCCCTGGGACAGACGTTAAACTGACCGGTCTGTAGTTTCCTGGGTTGTTCTTATTCCCCTTTTTATAGATGGGCACAATATTTGCCCTTTTCCAGTCTTCTGGAATCTCCCCTGTCTGCCATAATTTTTCAAAGATCATAGCTAAAGGCTCAGATACCTCCTCTATCAGCTCCTTGAGTATCCTGGGATGCATTTCATCAGGACCTGGTGACTTGCTGACATCTAACTTTCCTAAGTGATTTTTAACTTGTTCTTTGTGTATCCTATCTTCTAAACTTACCCTCTCTCTGCTTGTATTCACTACGTTAGGCACACCTCCAGACTTCTCGGTGAAGACTGAAACAAAAGTCATTGAGCATCTCTGCCATTTCCAAGTTTCCTGTTACTGCTTCTCCCTCCTCACTAAGCAGTGGGCCTACCCTGTCGTTGGTCTTCCTCTTGCTTTTAATGTATTTATAAAAGGTCGTCTTGTTTCCCTTTATGCCTGTAGCTAGTTTGGTCTCATTTTGTGCCTTTGCCTTTCTAATCTTGCCCCTGCATTCCCGTGTTGCTTGCCTATATTCATCCTTTGTTATTTGTCCTAGTTTCCATTTTTTATATGACTCCTTTTTTATTTTGAGATCATGCAAGATCTCCTTGTTAAGCCATAAATAGAATGTCACATAGAAGGCTGTCAGTAGAGCCAGAAATAGAACCTAGATCTTTTGAATCCTGGTGCTCTATCCACTGTTCTGCACTGAAAGTTTGACTGACAGTTGTAATCCACTATATCACAAGTTGTTACTCTTTGAGGTGTATTGCCGTGATAAGTATTCCAGTCAAATGCTGAGGACTCAGCCATGCATTTACCATAAACCATCTTGACTATTGCAATGCTTTTCATGGCTGTCTTTCTTCAAATGCTCCTGTGTCCACTGAAGTGGCTCCAACACTGCTTCCCATTCCCTATGCTGTATTGGTTGCCATATCATCAACCCACTAGCTATTCTGTGTTGCCAGCAAGAGTAAGTCCCAGATCCGACGCTGGGTTCTCACAGTACAAAAACACGCTGCACAGGTATCTGTCAAACACAAGAAGTTTATTTTCTGACAGCTAACAGCTGCGCCCCTTATGTAAAATAACAACTTGATAGGAAAAGCAGCGTCTTACGTCCCTTCTTCGAGCTGGGAACCCCGTTTCAGCTGCAGATGAAGCGGGAGACCATCTTGGCTTCTGAGGCACCAGTACCAAAGCCCAGTTAGGTCCAAATTACTGTGCTCTGGTGAAGCTTTAAATAGAATGTCTCTGCCTTGTTTCACAGTTTGGAAATGTTTAGGAGTTACTCATTACTTGCTGATATGTATGGCTTAGCTGTTAACTATCGATCTGGTACTGATCTGGTTCTGCTTGTCCTTTAGCCTTGTTTACATGATCAGTACATTAGGGTAAACAAGATTGTTTATATGTTCCTGCTCTTTACCCTTATCTACAACTTGTTTTTGCTATACTGGCATCATTGCTTATCTTAAATGGTGTATGGTCCTAAAGGCTTGCTTCTGGCTCATCAGATATAGGGAAAAGGGGAAGGGGAGAATGCATGTCTCACCACCCCTAAACTTGCATGTACACAGTTCTTCCACAATTAATCCCTACATTCTGCAGGCAGATGTCTTAGATCCTCCAGCTCTGTTTCTTTGTGCCCTGAAGTCTAGTATCCATTCTGCTGTTGGTAAGGTGATAAACACATGGTATTGTACTAATGATTAGCTGCTTATGCTTCCAGCCAAATAATGCTGCAAAGAGAGCAACAACCTTCATGGTGATATTGTAGGACATTTTGAAGTCTTCTTTCTCTCCATGTTGACAGAAAGATAGGATTTCCTGCTCGATCGGAAATTTGCTGGAGTTGAATTATTAGGGGTATGCTGGTCTGCTGGCTGAGAGAGATTATAAAGGAGATTAATGCTGGAAAAGAGCAAAAAAATTTGTTGCAGAACCCAAGGTATCTTTTTAAAGAGGAAAGTTCAATAAAAAGTGCTTTTTGTGGCCAATTTTGGAAGTGAATTTGATTGCATTGTAAGTCAATTCTGTAAACTGTGAGATTCATTACACTGAAAGGAGTATTGAGTGTGTGTATATAAGAAGGAGAGAAAGAAAAAGATGTGACTACTTGACAATCTGCTTCTGTGCTATTTCAATGACTGTTTTATCCTTTCAGATGTTTAATTTAAAATGTACTGAACATTATCTTTAAAGTCATGACATTTTTTGAGAGTGGATTTTAGTGAATTACATATTGAATTGAATTGCTCTGTAAACACTTGGGATTTCACCCAGTGCTACTTGTATATAAAGAAACTGTAATTTACTAATATATTTGATAAGTTGGATTCAGCCTTGTGGTTATGATGGCTTCTGCTAGCATAACCCTGAGTACAGAACTCTAGTAGCTGAGTCCATTGGGTGGGTGTTGTGATCATGAAAGGTGCTCACAACTCCCAACTGTTCTTGTGGATTCACAGATGGTCAGGGGAGCTTAAAAAGTGAGCAGTGCTAGGTGGGCGGGGGCACAACAAGGCTTTGCTGATTAATTGCATCTCCCAGATAACTTAAAAAGGGACTTCTGTGGAGCTCTGACTGCAATTAAAAGTTGCACTCCCCTAACTGAACTTCCAATCATGATGCTGTCATGGAGGATGGTAACAAATCACAGATAGTTCTATTGCTGAGTGAGGAATGAGATGAAAGAACTGGGAGTTTGTGTGAGATAAAACAACTTTCATTCCTTCTAAAGGAAAAGTCCACAGACTCATTACCGTGGATCTTTCTCCTGCTCCTTGGAAGGAAACCTTTCAGTCTTGACTGGCTTGTAGTGACCACACCCAGAAAGCCTTTGCTGGTTTGAGCCTTTTCCAAAGCTGCTCCATAGAGCTAACAATTGTAAACTTTAACACATAGATTATTGGATAGAGCAGGAAAGCATGGGTGACCTCCGAGAGAGAGCAGAGTACAGTTAGCCTCTCAGGAGCAGCATGGCAGACCCACAGCATAAGAAGGGTCTGGTTAGCCTGGCAGGTATTTTACACTCCTTTCTGCCAGGTGTGTGTGTGTGTGTGTGTATAGTATTCCTGCCAGAGAGGGCTGCCAAGACATGGTGCACTGGAAACAGCCAGCTACTTCAGTATCATGAAAAATCTTGATGTAGGCTAAATAACAGTCTATTAATGCATAGACACCAATCTGCAAAATACAAAGACAAATGGGATCCCTTTTTGGTTGGTTTTGGTTTGTTTTATTGATGCTCAGAGCAGGAAGCCTGGGTAAGCCTCCAATCTGCATGGAGGTTTCCTGGGAAGGAGGAGCAGTGCTACCTTAAAACCGGCAATAAAAGTAACTTAAAATTTCTTACGGGTACTGGCCTATTGCCACCTCAGTCCCTGCCAGCTCTTTACATAGCTCCTTGCTGGCTTTTGCCTCAGCTCTTGCTGGAGATGAGCAGCAGGGCGCACCTGCTTACTTTCACCTCTGCTTAAAACTATTATTTCTGTTTCTCTGACAAGCCAGGCCAGTGTGAGAGACATGTAATCAGCTCATTTTATTACCCAACACATGTTACCTGAGAGGGGAGGGTGGGAAAGACCCTGTTGTAGATTTCTTACGCACAAAGAAAATTCCTGTCACTCTACCCACAGAGAGGGGATGGCGTGTACCTTTTAAGCAACATGGTACATGTTACCATGTTGCTTGAATCACAAAGAGATTAAGAGAGATGCTGAGATGGGTGCCTAGAATCATGCTGCTTTCATAAGGGTGAAAAGATAGACTATGTGTGTGGATGTGGGGCGGGGGAAAGAAAGCGCTGCTACCAGCGGGTTGCAGAAGAAGCAGCTTGGGGAAAACTGTGTTTCTTTTATGCTGGGACAAGAAAGGAACAGGAAAGGCATCATTTCAAGCTGTTCCCGATCACCCAGTTCTGTTTAGTCCCTGGCTGTTTGTGAACTCCCAGAGTTCTGCTCAAACAAATATACCCTGAGTCTGTTGTCTTGAATACAGGGCCTACCATGTTGATTAAGATTTAGACTCTGGAATGAGAATGCAATTCTTTCGTGTTTTCTTATTGTTGATGATGAACAGTACATCAACTGACTGCACTGAAAAGTGAATTTAAAGAGCTAAAAGAAAGAGTTGCCAGCTATATAAAAAGAAAATAACAATTCACAATGGTGAAATATATAAGCAATAAATTAGACTAATTTTGTATCTATAGAGAATACTTTTGTAAATCTACCCAATACAAAGTATTGCATACTAAATCATAGCAAAATTCAATAGCAATGTAATACACCTTAGAACAGCTTTATGACCTGATAGATCAAATGTACATGTCATTGTGAATATAACATTTATTGAAAAATACATCAGGAAATGAACACAGTTAAGCACCAAGTAATCTTAGCTCAAGTTTTTAGACACACACAAATTTTCTGTTCTCTATAAGCATCCTGCTCTAGCAAGAGAATACTATGCAAAGAACTTCATGTGTGAACAGCTGCTGTTACTGCTTCATTCTGAATGAGGAAACAGAACCCTTTTAATAGCCCTTTGGATGCGCTCGCGCTCGCGCTCTCTCTCTCTCTCTCTCTCTCTCTCTGTATTACACAGACATGTAAATAAGCATTCATGTCATGCTAGTCTGGAAAAATGTCAGTATTCTAAGAGCTGATCAAGAAAATGCTCATTGGTTGGTAATTCTAATAACATATATTTTCAGCCACTATTAAACCATTTGATCTTCCTGTAGCAGCTGCCAGTTCTCCTCCACTTGGAGGCGTTTTATTATTTATTAAAAGTGTATCAATATTTACATTTAATTAATACATGACTGAGTGAAGTGCCAGTGATTGGAGCTGAAGACTCAGGGTTTCCAAAAGTACTCAGAGAGGTTTTTTTCTCCCCTCCATCTTTTGGCCTATGGCTCTCAGGTGCATTAGAAAGATGAATTATCTGATGCTTAGGAGGAAGGGAAGAGTGACAGATTCTCAATTCACACATGCCTCTAGCTGGCTGGTTCTTGGGATGGAACTGATGTTGACAATACACTGGATATTTAATCCAGCAAAAGCATTAATGAAGTCTCAGCAGTTCCAGAAAATAACAAAACAATTAGAAGGCTAACATTCTGCTTCAAATCTTCAGAATAGTCCTTGACTGGGAGTTTTGAATATGCAAGCAGGCAGAATGTGAAAAGATCCCTATGGGAGTATGAAAGGACTGTGCCCAAAATGTGATAATGTAACTGTTAAACAAGTGTAGTGGTATTCACATTGTGCAGGTAAAATAAGGATGGGATATTTAAAAGGTTAGCTGTGCAAATTGCATTTGCAATTGAGTGCATAATATATGCTCATATTTATCAGTTATGTACACAAAGTAAGTGTGTACAACTGGCCAGCCACTGTAAATATTTTCAATGTGCCTACAAATCCTATACAGCATCAGGTCCCCATTGTGTTAAATACTATATAAATGCAAAGTAATGGATCGTCCCTGTCCCCTCATCCCTTACAATGTAAACAGGCAAGACAGACATAGAGTTGGAAACAGGGTTGTAGCATACAAGCAGAGTAAACGGAATGATCTTATGGTAACGCTATTTCATAATATTGTTGGGAGGTAAGTTTTATTTTTAATTACTTTGGGTGTGATTTTATTTGACCGGGTCGGTGAAGAGCCTAACTTTAGGCACTCATTTTAAAAAATTGACCTAAACGTTTAATAAGAGTGTGTGTCTGCCTGTTTTTGTGTGAGAATTGTTTTGTGAATTAGTAAATTGAAATGAGTGAGGTTCTACTTTAAAATATATTGCTAATTAGGGATGTTAATGCAGTTAATTATCCATGTAACTGCTGGAAAAAATGCAGCGGTTACATGTTATATGTGGGGTGGCAGTTGGCTCCCCAGGAGCCAATGTGTGCCAGGAGGTGACTTTTAAGCCAGCTCCCCATATGTACAGGGAGCCTGTATGTAATCGTGAATGTTAACCAACGAGCCCTGACTCATTGGTTAATTGTGTGCACGGTTACACTTTCACATCCTTATTGCTAATATGTTTCATCTGCGGATTTAAAATCACGTTGCAAATATTAGTTAATTAATCTTTGAGTCCTTTGTCAGGTTAGTAAATCATTGTATGGGACTGAAAACAGAGTTCCTATTATCCCATTCATATCACTGAAGCTCAAATATTGAATGGAATTCAAGTATTTTTGTGTTCCACACCTTATCTAAAGGTCATAAAAATCAGGATACTGATTCTAGCGGAAGGATTTTATTTTCATTCACTAGCTTTTATGTGAAAAATACAGTTCTTATCTCAATTTCCTATTGATTTTGGATGGAGTACTTCAGAGATTAATAGAATTGCTTATATTGTGGGTATCTGACTGACAAATACTGTGTGAAAAAACCAGTATTAAGTTTGCAAAGCAATTCAACGTTAGGAAATGGCAGAACTAAGATTGTCTGTGAAACTCTAACTTGTTTTTTTTCTGCCTACTCAGACTTTAATTACATGCATTCATTCACAATATAGATGTTGTTTTACCACAGTGAAAGCCCCGAAGTGCAGTTAGCATATTACTGTTTGAAAGGATAGACACTAAACTGCATTTTGGGACTTTCAATGTATTGTAGCAGGGGGACATTAATGTGCAACTAGCAGGTGCCCTGTGGATTCACACGGTGGTTTGCTGTGCAGTAACTCCTGTGTAAATGTGGAATGTTGCTATCAGGTTGAAGATAGTTCAGTCAAAATCCTTGTTTCATTTACGCAAACGAGTACAACCTGAAATGGACACAGGTACAAATAAAAATACAGCAATACATAAGCACTTGTAATTAATGATCTATCATCTGAAGTTCTGGGGCTCTGAATTATGCATACATACTAATGGGGCTGACCGAATTGCCAAGCTCCTGGGCATGGTAAAGGGGGTGTCCCCGAGCTCCTGGAAGGGGCAGAGCCTTGGGTGGAAGTGGTGGGGATGGGCAGCCAGCCCTCGGCACCAGCACCGCTCTCTCCCTACCCCCCAACCACCACCAGCCCGTAACACCACCCTGCTTCCCAGGGGGTATGGTGGTGATTTAAAGAGCCTAGGGCAGTAGCAGTTGGGCCATTTTAAATCATCCTGCCCTTGGGCAGTTACTCCTTTGCAGACCTGCCACAAACATACTCTTAAATGACATTGTCCTAAAAATACAGAATCCTTCTGAATTGTTCTCAGTGCAGGGGACAGAGGCTCTGATGTTTGTGCATTTATAATGTGTGTGAACATAACCAAATGTATGATTGAAAAAACTGGCCAACAAACTTGCATTTTTGATTGATCTCAAGCCTACTTTCAAGATTTTCACTATATTCCCTCCCCTGTTCTGTTCCAGAATTATTTAATGTTGCAGCTTCAATCCATTTATTTCATGTCTTCTAGACTTATCTGGAACATACTAGCTTGGGTTGGGTTTAATATATCTATTATCATGTTCATCCATATTGGTAACAAAAGAGCTATCCTTATACTTACCTATGTTTTTATGTAGAGTATATTGAAAGTGAATTTTTTTCATGAAATAGGAACTCCTAATATTTGGGCATTTATATTAATCTGGAAATGGGAGGAAAAGCTGAAACATCAAAACTTCTTACAGGGTGAAAAGTTACAAAATAATTTTATTCTGAAGTGTTTGAAATATTTAGTTTTAGCTTGATTTGATATTGAATGTCATCTGTCGGCTGCACAGGAGAAGACACAAATTAGTGTCATCCTGACCCAAAACAAAATGGTTGTTTGGTTCAGAAAATAAAGATGGATTTGATGAAATTCAACCCAAAACAAAACATTTCATTTTGATTTTCCTGATAGCACATTTTTACAAAATTGACATTTCCCATGGAAAATTTTGAATTGGTAGAAGCTGTATTTTCTGTCCAAAAAAAAAAAAAAAAAAAAAAAAAAAAATCGGTGGAAGATCCCTGAGCAGTTCTATTTTAAATATAGTCAAATTAGAGAAACAGAAACTAAGTGATAGCAACCAACTATGTATTTAGCATTTAATTTATAATAACATTATTGATCTAGATTTCCCATTTCAGTGTTGTTGTCTGTGGGGATGGGCTCTCCAGAAGAAAAATTTCACAAAAGAGTGTAAAAACGAGGAATTCTGTGGAACCTTAAAGACTAACAGGTTTAAATCTGATAGTCTTAACCGTGCCAAAAGACTCCCTGGCTACGTCTAGACTACATCCCTTTTTCGGAAAAGGGATGTAAATTAGACGTATCACAATTGCTAATGAAGTGGGGATTTAAATCTCCCGCACTTAATTAGCATAAAAATGGCTGCTGCTTTTTTCGTCACGGAGCTTTGTTGGATAAAAGTGGCAGTCTAGATGCTGATCTTTGGAAAAATAACGCCTTTTTTGAAAGATTCCTTATCCCTTATTTCATGAAAGATAAGGGATCTTTCGAAAAGGCTTTAGTTTTCGAAAGATCAGTGTCTAGACTGCCGCTTTTCTCCGACAAAGCTCTGTGCCGAAAAAAAGTGGCAGCCATTTTTATGCTAATGAAGTGCGGGAGATTTAAATCCCCGCTTCATTAGCAATTGCCATACATCTAATTTACATCCCTTTTCCGAAAGAGATGTAGTCTAGACGTAGCCCCTGTATTTTTTTTGCAGATACAGACTAACATGGCTACCCCTCTGAAACAAAAGATTGTGTATTGAGAAACTAGGCTCCTGAAAAATTCTTTTGATTATGCCCCAGATAATTACACCAATTGTCATTTCTAAACTGATATATTAAAAAGCAAGAAATGAATTAGTTATGTACAGTAAATATTCATTCTAATCTTGTGTGTGTGTTTTTATTAAAGGATCATTAAAATGTTTTCGTTTTCACTGCTTCCATGCTCTGGAGAGAAATATAACCATAATTTTTCTAAGTTCATTAAGCTTTAATTTTTCAATTTATGAACATAGCTCTAGAATAATTTATACTAATGTTTCTCCCTTGTGTAGAGGGAAAATGTCTCGTATGTATACTTCACAACAGAGAGTGGTGCCTTACATTCTCAGAGGTCAGTTGCAGGACTAATTCTAGTCTCTCCATATCTATATCTATATCTATATCCATATCTATATCTATATCTATATCTATATCACACACACACACACACACACACCCCAGATGAATAGCAAAAATACTAACAAAAAAAGATGAATTGAAATTTTAAATGACTTCACCTGGGAGATATTTCAGCCCCTTTTATGTTTTGCTTTATGCTGTTGTTCTACTGAAGTAGCTTTACCAGCATAAATGCTTGTTAAAACTGCATTTAAAACTTGAATATTCTACAAAAGTGAATTTTAAATTGCATAAATGATGCAAAATTATTGAAAATTTAGCACAAAGATATGCAATTCACACTGCTAATAATATTTAGTTATGTAAGTCACCCTACCAGGGCACAGAGACTATACAGTGGCACTCACGTACCTGCCTAGCACTAAGGATGTAAAATACAATTTAATTAGTTAACCGGTTTAACGTTAACCCATGATGTGCTGCTCCAGCCAGACTGGGCTCACTGTGGACAGGGGCTTCTCTGGCAGGGCTGGAACACCATGCACTGATGGTGGGCCCCTCCAGGCTGCTCCAGCCCCTGCCAATTAACTATAACTGCCAGTTAACTGGTTAATCACTCACATGCCTACCTAACACAGTGTGGATTTCATTTTTGAGAATTTACAGTGAAGTTTCTTGAACAATCTGCAGTTCAGGAATGATTACCTGACTAAATTAACAAATAATTGTGAATAATAAAAAAATCTAAAAATGGAATAGGACAATTTGCAAGCAAAAGAGGAAACTTGCCAAATTGTGTATTATGAATTTTGCTCTGCTCTACGTGTATGTAGAGCTAGATTTAATAAATCAGCCTTTTTTTTTTCAAGTTTTATTTCATCTACTAATATCTCCTCAATTCTAATTGTAGTTAAATAGCAGGGTGTACCATCTACTAACCAGCAGTGCTGTACCAAGTTTATACCATGCCTCCTCCCAGTAAATAAATACAAAATAAATACAATTCAGTCTCCACTAAGTACTTTTACAATGGACTTTCCTCGCCTTTTCTTAAGCAATCTCATTAGCCAACTCATCCCAGTTTATCTGCATTGCTTCTGAATCCTCTGTAATAATAATTGCTGGATCGCTTAACCTTTCCTGGCCCATGGATGTGCTTAGATAAGTCTTGAATGATTTTAGCTTGCTGAAACTCCTTTCATTAGCAGCCACTGTTACAAGATCTCAAGACAAAAATACCTAGTGTTATTTCTGTGATAGGGAAACTGGCATCCAAAGTCCTCTTGGGACTGTAGCTAAAGAGCACAGTTAGCACCTTCCTTTCCAAGTCATCCTTAAGGGATCATTTGCAGAAAAGATGAAGGGCTCAATCTTGTCTTCAGTCTCTGAGTTTAAATCCTCAGGGTAGCTGCATACTAAGGTTTGAATGTGCCTCTGTAGGACTTTGCAGCTGAGACTTTTCAGTTTCTCACTTGTCAGAAAAGCAAACCTTTCTCCGACTCATCATACTTACTCATCTTACTGCCCAGTGTGTTAATAGTGTGCTTAAGATGGTGTTGAAAGCCTCTCATACAAAAACTTTGTGAGGTTCTGATGACCTTTCGTCCTTTGCAAGTTTGTCTGGCATTACTTTCCTTCTTAAAGATTGTTTCTCTTTTAACTGCCTGGGTATTGTTAATATTTCAGCCTGTAATTCTGACACCAGCCATAATTCTGATAAAGCGGTTTAAAGGCCACCAAGCAAACCATGACGTATTTGAATGTCAAGATCTGGACTGTGCAAGTTTTTGCTCACACTGTTAATTTCTGATAGCAGATTGAAAAGTTCTATTGAAGGGAATATTTCAAAGAAAAGGTACGTCATGTACAAGTTAAAAAGCAAAGGTGAAGTGAATCCAGGGGTTAAGGTTGGCTTGAGGGGAAACAAGGAAGCATGACACATGAAAAGTAATAAGTGCAGCTAGGGACGTTAGTGTTCAGACATTTAAACAACTTATTAGTTAATTCAAATGACTACACACAACTCCACCTCCTTACTGCCTCTGATACAGAGACAGCAAGGTGGGGGAAGTAGGAGCCAATGTCTCTGGGGAACTGGCTCCTGTGGAACCAACTGCCCCCCGCTTCCCCATGGCTTCCTAAAATCACCAGATCCCGCAGAGCCACCTGACCTCCCTCCTCCTGTGCTGTTGCCTCTGATAGAGGCAGCAGGGCAGGGGGCAGACAGGAGCCCAGATTTGTGGGGAGCCAGCTTTTAAGTCAGCTCTCTGTTCATGCTTAAAAGCCAGCTCCCCACAAGAATTAGCTTTGCAAAGCCATCTGCCTGTACCAGAGGCAGCAGTGCAGGTGTGGGGTAGGGAAGGCTGCAGTGGAGCAGTCTCTGTCTGCAGCTGGCCCTGGGAGCTCGGGGCTCACGTGGACAGGGACTGCTGCCACCCTGCACTGCTGCCTCTGTATGAGAGGCAGCAGCACTGAGTGGCAGGGGCTGCCTGGGAGTGAGGTCAAGAGCTGGAGTGCACTGGCTGCTGGCCTTGCCCCTCTACAGTTAGCCATATCTAATTATCTTTTTCTAGCTTCTTTAAAATAACCTCTGTCGTACCATCTCCCTGTTTAGGTGTGAATATCAATGAAGTCTACAAAGCTGTCCCTAACCTTTTCTCCGTCTTTCAAAACCTTGACAAACATTAACACCTGAGACATTTGTTCCATTCAGAAGAGGTCTGGAGTGCAGTCAAACATAATTAAGCAGTATTTTACTTTCCTAAACTTGTCAAAAATAGTTTACACATTTTCTAGCTATTCTACTGATGAATTTATTTTGAATTTGGTTTAACAAGTATGTCATCTCTGAGGCATTAGTTTTTACATTATCACAACACACTATTGTACCATGCAAGTAATGAAAGTAAACCCAAAAAACTACCATTATGATGACTAATTTCTCTTCTAAATCTAGCAAAGCTAAATATTTCTCCCCTGGGTACAGCAAAATATCCAAGAAAGAATGCAAAATATTGCATCACATGTCCTTCTGTATCTGATAACTGAAAAACATATACACATCTGCTGTGCAACCCTTTTCCAAGTATTCTGCAAGTTCATCCAGAGAGTGATGGCCATCTAGTGCTCTTTTGGAATCTTATAGGCATAATCATTTGCAAGAGTAGAAAAAGTTTGCAGATCCAGTTTTACAGTTCACAAAGAAACATGAGAAGTTTGGCTGGAAAATCAAAAAACCATAAGAGAACTAAAAGGCAAGAGTCAAATGGCACATGAATCAAGGTGACTGGTGCAATTCCTCATTAGGAGTTCTGAGACAGAACCACAATTTTAATACTTTCCTTGCTTTCACTTCATGGGCAAAAAGTCTTGTTTTAAACTTACAACGGGATCATTTTCTACCCAAAAAAAAAAAAAAAAAAAAAAAGTCAAAACAATTTGTCACTTGCGGCTGAGTAGTCAGATCTCTGGCATCAAAGTCAAAATTCTACTAAATCACTCTGAGTTCACATCCCTAATCAGGAGCACTTGCAACCAATGAGCAATTTTCTGCTGAAAATGAGAGACTCTGACACCCATCAAGTCAAAGTCAATACTTGTTCCCAAATCAGTGACACTAGAACAGAACAATCTTGACAAACCTTAACTGATGTCCTTACTAGCTAAGGCTAGGTTAGAAATGCAAGTACCAGAAACATCTGTAGAGTGCTCACCAGAAATATGCTCAAACTTTAAATGGGCAAAGATGTTTTGCAGACTGCTTGTGTCACACCCCAATGACCTCCCCACCAAGGGGTCCCCCTGGGGAGACAGGACAGCACTGAATATTGCTAATGCTGTTGCAAACATCGCAGGGCATTTTGGGGAAGGGTCAAAAGTGTGAATGTGGAGTGAATGAAGGATTCCTTTGCAGGTCACGAGAGGCCAAAAAGGAGGGAGATGAAGAGAGCAGCAAACGGATTAACTCCACACTTCTGCTAGGCCCGAAGATAAGACGTTGGCTCCAGCGAGCTCAAGGCCACAGCACACATCTGACTCTCGGCTGCCGGCTAAGAAAGAGGGGGACCTGGAATCCACTGGCCAGCCGTAAGAAAGACAGATTCAACAGAACAACTCTGCAGAGCCAGCCCATAACAAGCAAAACAAGTGAAGGCCAGCACAGAGGGAAGCAAAGGGAACAGCAGAGTCTAGCTGGTGTGTTTTGGGAAAGTGAAGGAGACCACAGAAAGCCAGTTTGGACTGTCGTGAAGAGCAGCAGGACCAGAGGTCGCGGAATGGAACACCCCCAAAGGAGCCCAGGACTAAAAACCCTCCTTAGAGCTGGAGCAATTCAGAGAGATCACAGTGGAGCCTGGACAACCTGTGCGCACAGGACCGAACTCCCGTCCACCCTTCCCCCTTTTCTTCTTTCGTTACACCCAGGCCTGGCCAGCCTTGGGTAGTGAGTATGTAAGTATGAAAGTGGGTTAGGGCTTGGGATGCTAACGCTTTCTTCCTTCCTCTGAGTGACGTGGGAAGCACCCATCACTCGCCGCTGTTATTTTTTTATCGATAAAGCTTTAAAACTTAGACACTTGGTGTGTTCCGTCATCTCCTCCCTTAACAATCCTGTGGCCTCAGCCTGATCACCTGATGCTTCAGGCAGATTGGTAACAAAAATCTGTCACACTTGCACTTTTCTAATTATCTTTTTCATGGGCCTGCTACAGCTTGGATTTTTGAGCAATGCTCTTGTGCTTGTAGATATTCATTGTGGAAATCACAGATGACTATAAGAATTCATCCACCAAGTGCTTCATTAATGAATTCCCAGGTCTAGAATGACTCCATTAGTGGGTGAAAGATTTCTCTCAGAGTTATTAGTTAACAATTATAATAGCCCTGAGAAACTAAGAGCTACTAATGAGACAGAGTTCAATAATGCAGATAAGGTTAATCCAGGTGAAGGGAAAAGTTACAAAGAAGGTTAAGGCTCCACAGTGGAAGAAAGGAGGGAGAAGTTAAAAAGTGAGTGGAGGAGGGGGGGCTGCATTGGGCACAGTTCTACTGGAGCCATTTGAACTGGATTTCTCATGGCACTGCCAACCAGAAATTAGTATCTAGTTGTTTTAGCAAATGCATTCAGCCTAATAATTAATATTTAGCAATTTCCCTCTAATTTTTGACATTATAAAACATTTAACAAAGGAACTGCCATAGCCTCAAACTTTTTATGGCCTTCATGGAGGAATTGAGTTTATCCTGTTTTATGCTGAAATATTCTGATGTAGTACTCTTCAAAGTAAGACAGGAAAAATTAAAAGCATTACCCCACCAGGAGTCCTCTGATGTGCCTAAAAGTGGAGTTTTAATGTATCTGAAAATTGGTTTCTTTTTCCTTTACACAGTGTAAAACTTTTTGGATGTTTTCCTAGAAAATTCTGGTAGCTTGCAGATTCCCTTCTAAAAGAAAGATTTCCTCCTGTAGAAAATACGCTTAGTCCATACCAGAATTTGACTTTTCTTCATAACTCATATTGCTCTTGAAATCTCTTCCTTATAATTAGAAGCGAATAGTAACAGAAGAATTTGAACATTATCCTGTTCATTCTGTCTCTCACTCTCACTACCTGTTACTCTTCTCTTCCATTGAGGTTATATTTGGTATTAGTTCTACAGTTTTGAAATTTGTTTTCATTTAAAATCAAAACTAAACATCACATTTTGACATTTTCTGTGAAACACTATTTTCTGGGGAAAATGGTACGGTTAAATGAAATATTTATTTTCTAAAAAAAAATAAAAATGTTTTATTTTGATGTCAGCTTTTTATTTTATATAATAGACTATACAATAAAATAAAATTCTAAACAAAGTCATTTTGAAGCAAAAAATAATAACATTCCATTCTGGTAAGACCACAGTAGAACATTCTGACCATATCAAAATTATTTCACTTCACATTTTTTGACACAGACATTTTCTGAAGGAACCTTTTTTCATTGGGGAAAAAATGCCAATTAATTTAAATCAAAATTCTCAATGAAAAATTTTCATCATTTATATTATTTTGCTTTTAATGTGGATCAATAAAATTATAAAGCATTAAATACCTGTTTAAATTATATATTTTGTTAATAAACATTACAGTGTTTGCTACAAATGTAGCAATAATATTATTTTCAAATAACAATTAGATAAGGCACCTAATAATATATATATGGATATTAACAGATATTATTAAACAACACGTGAAAATTAATATTTTTAATATCAGTTATAATTCTTAAGTAAATGTGTTAATGAGTCTGTTTAACAAAAACTCTTATGTTCAAATAATTGCTTAGATAAAGAAAGAATGCATTATTTGTTACTGACTATCAATTAATTTGCTCTAGCATAGCATGATAAATCTGTGAAAGGCTATATTAGATATGAGTCCATGAAAAAAATCTACAACTCTTTATAACTCCTCCCCTCCCCCCAATTGTACTGAAGTCCTCCTAGAAACTCAATATATCAAGAGTTTCTGAGGAAGTCAAACCCCCATTTTAGTTCTGAGTGTAATTGCTTTTGTAAATGTTAGCTGCTGTAGATACCAGGTTTTTAATTTACAAGGGGATATATCTATTCAACCATGCACTGTGTCTGACATTGACTTGATACTGATATGATTTATGAGGTGATAACTTTGATTCAATAGCTGGTGCATTTCTAGCAATTCACTAAAAGGTGGCTGATTTGACATACAGTGGTTTCACTTAAAAGTTCACTTAGAAATTCATTCTTTTGGGAAGCTTCCTGTGGATTAGCAGAGATCCTCTATATTTAAAAGTGGAGTGAATTATCATTGGAATTGATAAAAGCTCCAAAACTGGAATAAACTTTTTAAGAGTGATCTTTACATGAAATGTTTGATCTGATAAATGTATCCGATAAATGTATCCAATTCTTAGTACTGTAGGGGGTATGCTATATAATATGACCTCCCTCATGTTTCATATACATTGCATCCAGGGCATGTGCACACCTTACATGTAAAATAATATGAGAGATTTATCAGTAAAGTTGCAAAATTCATACATTAATTTGTACCGTTCTAATTGGACAAGTGACTGTAAAAATAGCAACAATGTGGTTCCATATTTGTGTCACTTATTTCTGCAGCAAATGTGATCAGTTTAGAAATGAAATAATGTTTATTCTTAACTGCCAATTGTGCAAATTCATAAATCAAACTGAAAGTTAGCTTAGATTCCTCCCTCCTCCCCCCACACACACCTTACTTAGCGTCATTGGTAATAAAAGTTTTTTCCAAAGCGAATTAAGCTCTCAATTGCTCCTGGGCAATGAAATACTGTGTTGAGTGATACCTGTGCAAACCCATTGACTTCCCTGGGAGCCATGATATCTAGCTCTGCAGCAACTAATGATTGTATCTGATTCCCTACTGGAAAATACTTACTCAGCTGTTTTAGGGAAGGAGGTGGAGGCTGCAACTGGGCATTTAGATCCTGTAGTGCCCCTGAAGCTAAGGAGAAATTACTGTCGGGGGAGGCTCCTGCAGTATCAATCCAGGTCATTGTTTTCTTTTTATTTGTATTTATATAACAGGCAGACCCACTAGGTTTCAGGGACCAAATCTCTGAAGTCCAAAAGGTGCCATTTATGTAGTCATTCTTCAGAGTGTACAATGATATTAGCTCATGGTTCCAATCTAATCTAAAATTTTTAAGTGAATAAAGTATTCTGTTATTGCTATCCCCCAAAATGACTTGTCAACGGCACCTGTTTTCTTTAAAGCCAACCGATTAAAACAAATCTGAAGTTTCTAAGTGGAGCTGTGTTTGCAATTGGACAATCCAAATATTAACAATAACCCTTTAAATAATCCCAATATTTCTTCCATAATAAATTCTAATGTATTTGTGTCTCATTCCCCAGATGTTTCAAAAATATTATATTGTGATCTAGGATCCTGCATTTAAAGTCTCATGCTATTGGTCCATTTTTAATGAGGTTGGATGAGCAGATATTAAAACTGGACTTTGTATAAAGAACTAACTGTGATTGTGGGGCCAAATTCTGGCCTAAATTACATCAGGGTAAATCCTTGAGTGGAGTTGCTCTCATAAGAACAAATTTAGTGTATCTACCTCTGAGTTATTAACCGTAGTAAAATCAAATATGATGAAGATCTCCTGCAATAGCCCTTATGTTTAACCCTTCTGTGACAAGTATCATTTCAAATATTTATTTCAATGTCGCTATTATTTTCTCTATCAGTTTTGCTACAGAAGCTTTGTGTTTTGAAGACTTTGTTCTGATCTTTCTGAATGAATGGGGATTTAGATAGGTAATTCATCATATGTGCATCAAGAGGCAACTTCATTTTTCCAAATCTAGTTTTCTTTGATAGCGCCAGCCTTGCATACACAGCCATGGTGAAAAGGCTTACTGGTTTTTTTTAATAAATATAGTGCTTGGGAAAAGACTGAAATCTCCAGAGACTGAGGCATTCTGTTTATTCACAGTGCACAGACAACATGTGGTAGACACAGTTCAAACTTCCTTGTACAACTGTATGGCCTCTACATATGTCTGAACAATAACTAAGGGTCTGGCTAAACTAGAGAACTTACAATGGCGCAACTACTTTCTAATGAGCCACTCTAAGCTGACAGGAGAGAGTGTATCTGTCAGATTAATTACTCCAGCCCTCACAAGCAATGGTGGGAAAAGCTCGCCTGCCGGCAAAGTGCTGTCCACACCAGCACTTAGGTCAGTGTACCTTATGTCTCTCAGAAGGATGGCTTTTTTCATACACTTGCAGCATGGAAGTTAGACCGCCATAAGTGGTAGTGTATAGCAGGGGTGGGAAACTTACTGCCATGGGCTGGATCCAGCTCCTAGCTTACATTGATCTGGCCTGTGGCAAATCTCTGTGGTGCAGGGGAAAGCCCCAAGCATGCCCCCCGGCCTCTCTGCCCATGGAGCTGGAGTGCAAGGAAGCCTCTAGCTCACACTGAGGTTTTGGGAGGGGTTGGAGGTTGGCTTCTCACTTGTGTGTGGCCCCTGACTGATTTTTCAGTGGGTCATTGACAGAAAAAAGGTTCCACACCCCTGCCTGAGAGCAATGTTTCTCAAAGTGGATCATGGACCCACTCTGAGAGAGCTGCTCTCTGGCTGCTCCCATTTGTTTATTTATGGGCTCTGCAGCCACGGAGCTTTGCAGCTCCAATTGGCTGTGGTTCGCTCTTTCCAGCCAAGGGGAGCTGCGGGAAGCCACATGGACTGGGCTCTTCTTCCTGATGCTTCCCTTGGATGCAAATGGTGAACTGCAGCCAATGGGAGCCGCGAGGCTCTCTGGCTTCTGAGCCGGTAAATAAACAAACAGAAGAGGCCAGATAGCAGCTTTCTCAGAGTAGGTCAGTGGACCACTTTGAGGAACACTGCCTTGGAGTGACAGTTTCTAGATGTCAAGGAGCAGTTCAGTCTGTGTGTGCTCATTATATTCTTGGGCTCTTTGCTGAGAGTATGAGAGAGGATATCATTTGTCATAGTGCATTTTTGTGTGGTGGAGTGACTTGGTTGCTTGGAAATGGACTGAAACAATCAAACCCATATCAGGTAGGCTACTGAACAGTAATCGGCTGGTTGGTTTATGGATACCTTAGTATTGCACTGAATTTGACCCCCTGAAACAGTCAGGCTGTGCATCCAGTTCCCCAACTCATCTATCTTCTGTTGTATTGGGGAGGTTGGATATGGTAGTAATTAAGGTGTGAAGGGAGTGGAATTAGCACTGTGACTTAAACAGGTTGGACAGCTGCAAGAGAGTTGGGGGAGGCAGGTATATTAGCCCTAAAATGATGAAGACCTTTTTCCCTGTAAGCTGAGAAGGGATTACTTAGGTCACCTAGGGACATCTAAGTCCAATTAAGTCAGTGGTGCAGCCCATGGGGGTTCCACCTGTGGCCCCATGGCACCCCTGTCTGTCCCTCCTCCCTCACATGCTTCTTGTACACTGGGGCACCAGTATCCCGCACTTCCTATATCTTCACCCCTCCCGTCCTTCCCTTCCTTTGCTCCCTCCTAGTGCTGGAATGCCACAAACAGATGATTTGCAGCATTCCAGCTCTGGGAGGGAGGAGAAGGAGCAGGGATGGAGCATGAATAAAGTGGTTTGCATGCTCTGAAAGTATGGGGAGGGTGGGGGTAGCAGGTAAGTGTGGGGCTTGGTGGTCCAGTGTGTGAGAAGCACATGGTGGAAAAGATTATAGTTGGGGGGGCACAGGTGGAACCAAGGCCAGATTAAGGGGGAGGTAGCCAGGCAGCTGCCCGGGGCACCTGATGGCAGCTATAAGGGGCACCGTGCACCCAGGGCCAGGGCCATGTGGTGTCCCTTAGAGCTGCAACCAGGCGCTCAGCATGCTGGGGGGTGGGGCCGTGCATGCATCATGTGCTCGGGGTGGAGCTGCCCGGGGCGCAGGAATGGTTCGAGCCGGCCCTGGGTGGAACCCCAGTGAGCTGAGGGCTTCTGTGATCCACTGAGGTGAAGGAGGGTCATGTAGCCCACCCACTATTTGTGGCTGCCCTGAATTAAGGACTGTCTGAGACCTGTATAACCCCTCCCTCTGTTAAGGGAGGATGAGGAGAGAAAAGCTCCTGCAAGTCTAGTGATAGCAGAGAGAAAGGCTTCCTCAGGCTGGAAGAATGCTCCTCTCCCTACTGGGAAAGCTACATAACTAACTGCCTGCTTAGAGGAAAGAGTGGTACCCTGGGATCAATAACAAGGCTTCACCACTGAGAGGAAAAGGCAGGTCCCCTTTTTTGTGTTATACATTTGTTTATTTTTGCTTAGCAGAGGAATACTCCTGGGGCCTGCTCTGAGGAGGATTGGAAAATATTGAGAAATAAACCCCAAATGGTAAAATAAACACTTTCTGGCATTGGACTGATTTACTCCATTTACCACCATTGCTCGGGTCCTTAACTCAATTAATGTTTTATTTTCTTCATTTAAATCATTGCTCTTGGGTGTGTCAGGTATGAGGGGTTTAGTATACAGGCTTCCCAATAAGAGAAGACTACTCCATCCCTCTCTTCTTGCAGCATCTTGGGGCCAGGTGAGAAGTACCTCTCCATGGCCACTTCCTCTGGCAATGCCCACTGGAGCTGAAGGGTGCATGTCTCCTTGCTTGGGCAGGTCCAGGTTCATCTGCACCCTGCACTCTCCAACCAGGGTGAGGAATGCCGCAAACTGTGTACTTCCCCACTTGCTCCCTGATGAACGGGAACAGTAAGCAATGTTCCCATACAAACTGGGGAGGGGAGAGAAGCTTCAGCTCTTTAAAAGGCGCCAGCAGCATGAGAGGCTTGGGATGGGACCAAACCTCCTGCCAGCTCCTTTCACCTGCCTGGTGATTCTGTCTCTCTTGTATATGGTTTTCTGAGAGGCAGTCCCATTCCAGGCACGTCCCATTGTCCTGGTAAAACCAAACCCTGATAAATTATAAACCCTGACTACCAAATTTGTTGGTCCTAGATCTTAGCATTTAGGGGTTCTTGAACAACAGACAGACTCACTCAATGGACGACCCATGATGGATGACCTATCATCTCAAGCATTGGCACACTTACAACAGGATTATCTGGCTATATTTACTCTCTCCTCAGGTCCTATGCTACCAGCACACCTAGCTACCTTCGAGACACCACCGACTTCCTGAGAACTACAAAACATCAGTAATCTACCTGAAAATACTATCCTGGCCACCATGGATGTAGAAGCTCTTTACACCAACACTCTACATGAAGACTGATTACAGGCTATCAGGAACACCATTCCCAATGACAGCACTGCATACCTGATTACAGAACTCTGCGACTTTGTTCTCACCCACAACTGCTTCCGATTCAGAGACAATTAGTATCTTCAAGTTAGTGGCACAGCCAAGGACACCTGCATGGCACCACAATATGCCAATGTCTTTATGGCTGACCTTGAACAAGTTTTCCTCAGCTCTCGCCCCCTAAAATCCCTACTCTACTTATGCTACATCGATGACATATTCATTATAGGACCCACGGGAAAGAGACCTTTGAAGAATTTCACAGGGATTTCAACAACTTCCATCTCACCATCAACCTCAGCCTGGATCAGTCCACATGAGAAATACACTTCCTTCATGCTACAGTACAATTAAATGGCAGACAAATTTCCACCACCCTATACTAGAAACCTACCACCCGCTACACTTACCTTCATGCCTCTAGCTTCCATCCCAGACACATTTCTCAATCTATTGTATACAACCAAGCCCTAAAATACAACCGGATTTGCTCCACTTTCATAGACAGAGACAAACACCTACAGGATCTATACAGAGCATTCTTAAAACTGAAATATCCACCCGGGGAAGTAGAAAAAACCAAGGAAGTACCCAGACATGAACTACTTTAAGATAGGCCCCAAAGAGAAAACAACAGAATTCCACTTGTCATCACCTACAGTCCACAACTTAAACCTCTCCAAAGCATCATGAATAATCTACAACCTATCCTGGAAAATGACCCCTCACTCTGAGGCCTTGGGGGAAAGGCCAATTCTCACTTACAGACAACCCCCTAACCTCAAACAAATTCTTTCCAGTAACCACACAACATACCTCCATCATAATCATCCAGGAACTCACCCCTGCAATCAGCCCCAGTGCCAACTCTGCCCACACATCTACACCAGCCATTTCATCACTAGACCCAACTACATCAGCCACCAAATCAAAGGCTCATTTAACTGCATATCCACTATGTGATCTATGCCATCAAATGCCAGCAATGCCCCACTGCAACGTATGTTGGCCAACCTGGATAGTCTCTTCGGAAAGAATTAATGGACACAAATCAGATATCCAGAAAGGCAATACACACAAACCTATTGGAGAACACTTTAATCTTCCTAGACACTCATTAATGGATCTCTAAGTCACTGTTTTGTTTCAGACCAATTCCACAAGCCAAATACACAGAGAAGGGTTGGAACTTAACTTAATTCACAACTTTAATTCTTATGCAAATGGTATGAACTGGCTGGCTCTCAGATTATCTTCTGCATCTTAATGACTTAAACAACCAACAAAACAATGAAAGTGTTAATGGTTCTTATCAGCCTCTTCTAACTATTTGAACTATCTACTCACTGTCTCTTTTTTTTCTTCCTCCTCTCCTTTTTTTCCCTCTTTTTTTCCTTCTCCCTCCCCCACTCCCTTCCCTTATTTATTCTTAGATCTGGACTTCTGTCATCTGAAGAAGTGGGTTGTGCCCACAAAAGTTCATTATACCATCTACATGTTTTGTTAGTCTTTAAGATGCTACTAGACTATTTGTTGTTTTTTAAGTTTTTCCTGTTACAGACTAACTCAGCTACCCCTCTGAGACTCATTCACAGACAGACAAGCTCTCTCAAATATATAGATCTAAGATGAGACAAAACATGGCAAATTAGTGTGAAAAGTAATAGGAGAGAAAAAGAGGGTAACAGTAATGCATGTTCCTGGTTTTGTAGGCTAGGCTGATGATCTTAAATCACTTAAAAAATTGTTTTATCTTGGGGGGCATGTGTACAGCTTGACCTAGACAATAGTAATCAGTAGAGACTTTTAAAAAAATTAATACTTTTGCATTTTTGTTTAATCTTTCTGAAAGGCAGATATTAGAAGCAATAGAAAAATAACAAGGCAAGAATAAATGTTCATGCTATTTAAAAAATGATCCTGTTTGCTTGTACATATTATGCAAGAGGAAATAGATCTGTCATTCTAAAGAGTATTAATTCCGCCAGTGTTTGTAAAGCACCATTATTCATAAATGTGTGTTCAACTGATAGTCTAATTGTCACACTCATAGTTGCAGAATGTGTGTTCTCTCCTCTGGAGACAGCTAAGTTAACATTGTTTGTCCATTCACTGTATTTTGTGGCCAAGATCTGGCTGCATATCAATCACAGAAGCCTCGCTTTGCATTAAACATTTCTTGTCCTTCCTTCTGTGACAAGTGAATTATTGTCATGTTTGACAGCCCTTGTGCTTCTGTCATGTCAACTATGGCCCAGAGTTCTTTTCCTAATTTCAGCACTCATCAGTTTAACATAATTTAACAATGCTAGCATCTTCCTGCTGCCAGCCAAACAAATTCTCAGGAGGATCTGAAGCCTCAAAAGCCCTAATTAAACACATTCTCAGGTCATCTGTGTATCTGAGTGTTACTTGTGGCATCCAATAAATTTCCATCCACTAGGAAATAGAGATTCCTGCTGCCTAAAAGAAAGCAAAAGATAAAATAGATGCTTGCATCGCAGAGAAATCTGTAAATAAATATACACAGATCGAAGTATCCATGGTGACTTCTGATGGTTAGTGTATTTCTTATCTTGTTACCAAGTACATGCAGCCTGTGACTTTTCAACACTCCATTTGTAAGTTTTTCTCACCCATTTCCCAACTTTCATTGTTTGTTTATCTTTTAAATCAGGTTCCTATCAATCTCTGTGTTTTACCCTATTGGTTTAACTATTTTGTTGTTTTTCTGCAGAAAGTCATGTGATTATATAGTGACTCAACAAAAATAGGCAGCAGTTGTCCACAGAGATAAAGCTGGAACATTTCACAACTACAAGTATAGACGTCTGCCATTTGAGCTAATGGAAACATCTATTTTATTGTAATAATTTATCTTCAAAAATTCCCTTAATAGTAACCTGTTTTACTTGTCTCCTTTGTTTCTTTTTTCTTTTTTTTTATTCTCTTTACTCTGTTTTTCCTTTCCTAGCACATGTGCCTTTTCTGCCCTCTTCCATTGTGTTTCCTCTCAGGCTAAAATTTGTCATTTTCCTTTTCTCCCTTTTCCTGTTGATGTCATATTTCTCTTGTTTCCCTGTAGCCTAAAGCTCTTCCCTTCATTTGCTTTTGGAACAGTACAGCCTGTTCGCTCTCCCATACTCTCATCACACTTTTTCTTTCCTCCACTCTACAGATTTATCTCTTTCCATGCATTCACTTAGGAAACAACAGGAACACACTTTCCTGGGCATCCTTTTTTCCCTTTCCCCAAAAATCAAAGATTTAAATAGAGCGGGCATGCCAGCCATAACTTTTATTTTCTTTAGGGCTCTTGATTCCTTCTGGCCAAGGAAAGAGTCTACCTTCTATTCCCCTTTTCTCTTCTCAGGAAAAAAAAGGGGGACTTATGGTTCATCGGAGCAGCTCAGGCCACTGGGCAGTGGACGATTGGCCCCTGCCATATCAGCCTTCCTTTTCCATACCCAGGGAGGCTCCACCCCTATTTGTGGAGCCCGGCAGGACACAATCACAAGGGTGGGCTGAAGCTGTGTGTGCATACTAGCAGTCAGCAGCACTTCAAAAGTGTTGTGTTTGTGGCTGTCCCCTACATTCACACACACACACACACACACACACACACACACACACACACACACACACACACACACAATTCCTATCCCAAATCCCTTGGAAATGGCATACAATGTGTCTCCCTTCAGGCTACTTAGAGGCTTCAAGGCAATGCCACTTCTAAGCCTGAGGTATAAATATCCCAGGATGCAGTTAACATGCATTTGTATAGGTCTTTCCTCCATGGATACTAAGTGTTGCTCTCTATGCTAGAGGAATGCTTGAATGACAATTCCACACACATTCAGCCAGACCCCCACCCCTCCAATTTACCCATATGTAGGTTTTAATCTTCTGACAGACTCTGAACATTGTCTGTGTTTTCTCGGCGCTCTCCCCAGTCTGCGGGCTCCAGGAGGCTGGAATGGAATGTTAAACTGTACTCAGCCCCTCGGTGGTACCATGTGTAACATAATTAACTCAGCAGGTCTCAGACTCTGGGTCAGGAACCCAAAGTGGGTTGCCAACCCTATTTTAATGGGGGTGCCAGCCAGGGCTGGCATTAGACTTGCTGTGGTCAGGCCTGCCAACAGGAGGAAAAAGGGGGGGAGTTGCCTTGGGCAGCAGCCAGAGCCCCGGGCCCTTCGGAATTGCTGTTGGAGCACCAGGCAATGCCTGCCAGAGCGCTGTGCTGCATGGTTTGGGCTGACTGCCCCAACCCTGCCCCTTCTGTCTGAGGATCCGCCCCTTGCCAGAATGTGGAGCAGACCCCCTCCCCACATACACACATTGCCCAGGGACCCGACAATCCTGTCAGCTCTCCCTAGCTGGTCTGGGGCTAAAGCTGAAGTTTGGCGGCTTCATCCTGGGCGGTGGGCAAGGTTCCCACTAAGTTGCTCAGCAGCACAGCCATGGAGCTGCTTAATGAGCAAGGCTGCCATGTACAGAGCTGCCTGGCTGGGAGAGGAGCACTTCTCTCTCAGCTACAGCAGCAGCTCCCTGCTGAGGACAGAGCAGGGAGTTTCTCTTAGCTGGTAGGAAGGGCTCATGTGGGGCTCAGGCAGTATTTTTTGTTATCAGAAGGGGGCTGCCGTGTAATGACATTTAAACACTCCCCTCTTCCCTCCTCCCCCGCCTCCATTTAAACTAAATTTCACAAACAGCCATTCTGGGCAGCATCTACACAGCAGGGCTAAAGTTGAATCAAGCTACGCAACCTGAGCTGCATCAATTGCTTAGCTTAAGTCGAAATAGCTTCTCAGCTTTTGGCTCTGTGTACAACACAGGAAGTTAAAGGAAGAGCACTCTTCCTTTGACTTCCCTTACTCCTTGTCAAATGAGGATTACAGGTGTTAGAGTAAGAAGTCCTTGACATTATTTCAAAATAAAGGCTTGTAGTGTAGACACACACAGTAATGTTGGAATAATGGAACTGTATTGTAGCAAAATACACCTAACTCAGCATCGGTCCTGGGAAAGTACATGTCTAAGACTTGATGTCTTGCCACAAGATGTAGGTTGTCTGAAGTGAGAAGTTCACTTTCCCTTTTATCTTCAATTTCTTAAATTGGAGGTAGTGATTCTGTTTATGAATTTTGGTGACACTTTGAATATGGTCTTTTCAAGTAAAAGCATGTTTCTGATGTGTTTTTTTCCATTTGTCCATTGTGTGCAAGCTATAGCTTCACTGATCCCATCAAAAACCCTGCAAAACAAGACCTGCTCCCTAGATAATGAGGCTCACATTTTGTAATTTTGTCTTAGAAGAGCTCTAAGTATGGCAGCTATATCACTTACAGCTTGTTCACAATAGAGAAGTATGTTTGCTTCTTGGCGTGAGCAATTGTGAACATATTATGCATGCCCTGCTTTAGTTTGACTGCTTTTAAAAAGACAGATTGACTTAAAACTCTCACTGTGGATTTTAAAAGCTTTGGAATGGAGCAGGCGGTATTTGTATTTAGGTCCCCTCCTTGATTCCTGATGACAATCTATACTCTCTCACAAAATGCTTTTGTCAGCAGATGATTGGGCCTTTTCTGGCTTGATCCCAGGATGAAGTCTATAGTCTTTCTGAAGTCTATAGTCCATCTCACTCTGCAAAGCAGTTAAAGCCTTTATTTTGTATGTGTGTGTTAGAATATATCTGGGTGGTCCTCTCATATATTTCTTGTCTGTTGTTTTCCTCCTCTCACGCTTTTTACACATTTTAATTGATTTTTAGGGCAGCCAACCAATTAGAAAAAATAAATCATGATTATTTGCACTGGTATGAATAGTGGAATACCACTTATTTAAATATTTTGGATGTTTTCCACATTTTCAATTATATATTGAATTCAATTACAAGTCAATACAAAGTACAGAGTGCTTCCTTTATATTTAATTTGATTACAAATATTGATACTATAAAAAACAAAAGAAACAGTATTTTTTAAATTCACTAATACACGTACTGTAGTGCAATCTCTTTATCATGAAAGTTGAATTCACAAAAGTAAAATTATGTACAAAAAAAGCATTCAAAAATAAAACAATATAAAACTTTAGAGCCTAAAGTCCAATCAGTCCTGCTTCTTGTTTAGCCAATTGCTCAGACAAACGAATTTGGTTACGGTTTGCAGGAGATAATGATACCTGCTTCTTGTTTACAATGTCACTTGAAAGTGAGAACAGGCGTTCACATGACACTATTGTGGCTGGTGTTGCAAGATATTTATATAACAGATGCACTTATCTCCCTTCCATGCTTCAATCACCATTTTGGAAGACGTGTGTCCATGCTGGTCAATAATGATTCCCAATAATGATCCAAAGCAGTGTGGACCTATGCATGTTTATTTTCATTATATAAGTCAGGTGCCACCAACAGAAGGTTGATTTTCTTTTTTGGTGATTCAGGTTCTGTAGTTTCTGCATTGTTACTCTTTTAATACTTCTGAAGGCATGCACCAGACCTCATCCTTCTCAGATTTTGGGTAGCACTTCAGATTCTTAATCCTGAGTTGAGTACTGTAGCTATTTTTTGAAATCTCACATTGGTATCTTATTTGTGTTTTGTCAAATCTGCTGTGAAAGTGTTCTTAAAAAGAACAAGTGCTGAGTCGTCATGCAAGTCAGCTATCACATTAAATATATGGCAGAATGCAGGTAAAACAAAACAGGAGACATACAATTCTCCCCCAAGGAGTTCAGTCACAAATTTAATTAAAACATTATTTTTTTAACGAGAATCATCAGCATAGAAGTATGTCCTCTGGAATGGTGGCCAAAGCATGAAGGGGCATATGAATGTTTAGCATATCTGGCACAATAAGACCTTGCAGTACTGGTAACAAAAGTGTCATGTGAATGCCTGTTCTCACTTCCAGGTGACACTATAAACAAGAAGTGTGCAGCATTATCTCCTGCAAATTGTAACCAAACACGTTTGACTTAGAGACTGGATAAACAAGAAGTAGGATAAAAGGACTTGTAGTTTTGCATTGTTTTGGCTCTGAGTGCAGTAATGAAATAAAAAAAATTTACATTTGTAAGTTAAGCTTTCATAACAGAGATTGCATTATAGAACTTGTAGGAGGTGAGTTGAAAAATACTATTTATTTTGTTAACCATTTTTGCAATGCAAATATCTGTTATAAAAATAATACAAAGGGAGCACTGTACGCTTTGTATTCTGTGTTGTAACAGAAATCAATATACTGTATTTTAAAATTTAGAAAAACATCTTAAATTATTTAATAAAATTTCGATTGGTATATGCTTAGATATGTTTTTATTCCATTGAACTGTGCAGGGTGTTCTATAGAAATTAAATTAGCATATTCTTATAACAAATATCAGGTAAGGAGAACAATGTTATTTCCAATAGTACATTTTGTTTACTTTTTTTTTTTTTTTTTTTTTGCCTGGATAATGTTGGCCTGTTGGTTTTGGACAGGCATTCTGCTCTCCTTTGTTTCTCTTTTAAACCCCTTTTAATGGGGTTTGTGTGACTTTTTGGTTCCTGAGGAGTAGTCATTTCACAGATGCTAGGCCTCTGTGAATGAGAACAATGGATGCTAAGTACCCCTGAAAATCATATTATATATGATTCTAAGGAAAGACATGGACAAATGAGAGAGAATCCTGAGGACAGAAACAAAAATTATCAAGATTTAGCAAACTCAACTTCTGAGAAAAGTTTAAAAAGCTGGATATATTTAGCCTTGGGGGGGAGGGGCGGATAATCTTCAAATATGTTATATTTATAAAGAGGATGATGATCAATTGTTTTCTACGTCCACTTGAAATAAAGAAAAAAAGGAGTAGCAGCAGCAAGGCAAGATTTAGGTTAGATACTACAAAAAATGTCTGACGTTAAGGGTAGTTAAGATTTGGAATAGGTTACCAAGGGTGGTTGTGTAATCCCCATCACTAGAGGATTAAGGACTAATTGCACAAACACCTGTGGTATAGTAACTGGTTACACAAATACCTGTGGTCTAGATAGATTTGTGCTGTGTCACTTGTGGTAGATGGACTTGAAGACCTCTTGAGGTACATTCTAGGCTGCATTTTTCCTCTTCATTTATTTAGATTTTGAAGTATAGCTATGCTGGCAAACATTCCTAGTGCAGCTGCAGTTTATACCAGTAAGAAAGTGCTTTTGCCCATGTAGCTTGTATTAGTTCCCTGAAATAATTTACACTGGCAATAGCACTTTTTTGTCAGTATAACTGCATCCACACAAGGGCTTTTTGCCATTTTTTAAAATTGCACTTTTAAAAAATCACATCCCTTATCAACATTACTATACCACCCTGACCTAAGAAACTAGCTGGATTGTAAGCACTGTGAATATGGCCTGCCTTTGTTACTCCTGGTGGGCTGCCAGAGCTTTATTTACTTCTGTGTCTGCAGGTATGGCTGCTTGCAACTCCTATTGTTCATGGATCATTGTTCCCAGTTAATAGGAGCTGTGGGAAGCGATATGGTGCAGGATACCACTTCCCATAATTCCCATTGGCCCATGGGAGTTGCAAACGACCGTACCTTTGGGGACACATGTAAATAAAGTGCCAGTGGCCTGCCAGAGGCTAACCCTGGGGAACTCAGTCCAGATTATGGGCCACTTATTGCCCACCCGTGATTTAGGCTATTGCAAGTTTTAGAGATGTTTCCTGTTCTTTAAAAATAGAGGGCAATAATTTTAAAACTAGTAACGTCCCTAGAACTGGAAGAGTCTTTTCAATTGTACCAACTACTTATAACCAAAAGCTGCAGAATACATCTCTGCTTTCTTTCTACTTATTGTCCTGTGTGCAGCTTACATATGCGACATTTCATTGCCATGCTACTTGATGACACCGTTATGTAAGAATATATACTTCACATTTCCTTGTATATTCTAGTCTCCTATACATGAGAATGAAATGCAAATTTGGACTTTGCTGGTTTAGAAGTTGTATGAGAACTCAAACTCTAGTGAAAAACCTGTGTTGTTCCACAGTTTAATTCTGCTGGGGGGGGAAACAATAGTTTTCCAGGGCTTTTGGGACTGCTATGAGGCTTAAAAAAGGGGTGACATGTATGATGCGTGCAGGCTGAACTCTTCCTTCCACCAGGTCCATCTTTGGGCTGAAAAATCCAGAGCTCCCGGGAGCTTCAGATTGAGTTATGTGGCTCATGCTGCAGAGAACTCATAGCTCTGATGCCGTCACTACCATGTGCCATTTGTAAGGAGTGACGCTGAATGCAGGTTTAATTGAACAAGTGGGCACTGCTCCGTCAGTGTGGCTGAGTTGCTTCCAGTCTAACTCCAAGTTCCCTGTTTCAAAAGACTGGTGTCACTGTGATAACCATCCCTCTAGGGAACATGAGTCTTCTGACATTAACCCCTAGGATATAGAGATAATCTCTTCGTCTCTCTGGCCCAACAACTATTTAATAATTTAAAGTGGAATAGCTGCAAGAGGATAGACTGGAGACCCACTCCAGAATAGTTAATTTGCCCAATGGTTAGGGCTCTCATCTGGTGTGTGGAGAACCATATTCAAGTCCCTGTTTTGACTTAGACCAAGCTGGAACTTGAACCTGGATCTGGCACATTCCGGGAGAGCCTAAGCACTGTTCTATTGGCTATTTTGTAGGGAGTCTCTCTCCCGTCCACCCCACATTTTAATCAGAAATTCCAGCCTGTATTTGAGAAACATTCCCAAGGAAAGTTTAGTCAAAACCTACACTTTCCTGAGAGTTCACTGTTTGAAGAATCAGTATTTTCTGAGGAAAGAGTTTTGTCAAAAAATTCCCAATCAGATCTACTAATAACATACATGCAGATGAGGACAAACTAACTTGGATATGGCTTTGCAGCGTGGCTGCTCACCTCTGGGCAGAGCTAATTTAGGTTCCAATAACTTGGATTAATTGCAGTGAAGAGATGCACCCAGAATTCAGTGAACTCTTGCTTACTATGAGAATGGAGCACTGTGAATACAACAAAAATTGTTTGCAGCCTTCCTCTGCCTCTGATCCACTTACCATTCTATTTACCTCCAGATTCTTCCTTAACACCTGCTTCCTTAGTCCTTGTTATTTTTCTTGTGCCAACTTTCTGCTTGGAGCTTTCTAATGGACATGTTCTCCCGTACAATTTGACCTCAGTCTTAAGATTGACCTTTTCATTTCTTTGTACTTGATTGGAATAGGGACACTGTCCTTTCACATATATAAATGCAATACTCTATGGCATGTGAAGCTGAAAAATCTGAGTCTGAATCAAATTCCCCAGAACTATGGAACAGTTTGGAGGTAAATGTTACCGACTCATGTTTTTATAATAATCTGAACATGCCAAAGCAGCGAGAGAACCTAGATGTGGATCCAAACCTGGCACCTTGGGCTTATTATGCCTCTGACAAAAATATTTAATAAATGATCATGTGGTATCGAATACCCCAGAGATGTGCACTGTAGAGTTCGTGTTGTAAATAGGCAACACATTATAAAGCAGTGTGCATGACTGACATTTAGGAATAAAATGAATGATGTCTTTAGTTCCCACTCTCCCTCTCTATGAAACTGGAACACTGTTTGTTTTGTCTCTATTGTATTTGCTATCCTTTTATCTTTCTTTCCCATTGCTCTTCCCCTCTTATCATGTTGGAGTATAAAAGTCTATTTGTCCCTTTCACTAGCTTGCAGCTCAGTGCAGGAATCATAGAATACTAGGACTGGAAGGGACCGCAAGAGGTCATCGAGTCCAGTCTCCTGCCCCCATGGCAGGATTCAGCACTGCTCCCTGTTTTGAAAGATTCAGCAAACCTATGAGAAATAAGTGTATAAAGTACTGACCTTCCCTTTGTCAAATACAAATCCTGCTCTTCAATATGTCAGTGTTTGTTGGGGATGCTAATTAGCTGCACTAGCGAAAGCAGGTTGATGCTTCGTTTAGATTTGACCTCGCTGAACAGAAGATATGATTTTTCACATTTATTTTATTTTACATAAGTCATATACCATGCTATCACTGTACTATCGGAGCACCTCCCAGCTGTGAATTAGTCACATGACTAACAACTATCACATGTTGTCAGGTCTCTCATCCTGCCCATAGGGGGGAGAAGTGTGTGGAGTATTTTGGTAGGTTATTTCTTGCTTTTTTAAATATATCTACCGCTTTGGGTTAATGCAGGAGAAAGAAGGTGAAATAAATAAATGCTTCTTGCACTAGGAATGGAAGGAGCAGAGGTTTGTGATAGTTCTTAGTTTCTAATGGTAGTTCTTTGTTCCACAGTCTTGGACTGGCCTCCAAAAAAGCTCTGTCTCTTGCACAGACAAGCGTCTCCTGTGTGCTACTGTGTTCCATTGTACCTGATGAGCATTTTATATGACTGTAGCCTGCATCCTAGAGCTTTAGTCAATCTTTCACACGTTCTGAGCATGGGCCACTGAGCACCTTAACAAGAACCACCGAGAGTTTGAACTTGATTTGATGCTTTATAGGAAGTCAGCATAAATACTAAATGACTGGTCTGATATGCTGGTGATATCTAGTGGTGCAGAGGAGATGCACTGCAGTCTTGTACTGGTTGGAGCTTCTTAGGTGCTGAAGATTTCATATCCATCTATATTTCATTGTGGTTGTCCAGCTGAGCATTGACAAAGGCATAAATAACAGAAGCAAGGTCATCATCCACCAGTATGCAATGGGGTTTCCGAGCTTGCTGGAGATGGTACCAAGTGTCACTCATGGAGACTGCTCTATTAGGCTATGTCTACACTGCAAGGTTTTTGCACAAAAAACTTTGGAGCGTCCACACCTCAAATGTGCTTTTGCGCAAGTAAATCAGCAGTAAAATGGCAGAACAGCGGGCTTTTGCTGGTGTAGGTAAACCTCCTTCTATGAGGAATAACTCCCTTTTGCACTACAGCTATTGTGCAAAAAGGCAAGTGTGGATGCTGCAAAAGGAAAAAGCACAAGTTCTCTGTGAATGGTAATCAGAACTTTCTTGCACAAGAGTGTCCATGCAGTGTGTACACTCTCTTGTGCAAAAACACATCACTTTTGCGATGTGCTTTGAGGTGTGGGTGTGCTCTTGCACATGAAGGCTAGTGACAGGGTCCAGAATGGTCTAGACCAAATTGGGCCAAAAGAAATTGGAAGTCCACCAAGGAAAATGTAGACACAAGAAATCTGATGAGGTTCAACAAGGACAAGTGTAGAGTGCTAAATTTAGGATGGAAGATTCCCATGCATTGTTACAGCCTATCTAAGCAGCAGTTCTCAGAAAAGGACCTGGGGATTTCAGTGGATGAGAAGCTGGTTATGAGGCAAGAGTGTGCCTTTGTAGACAAAAAGTTAACAGCATATTGGGCTACATTATTAGGAGTGTTGCCAGCAGATAGCGGGAAGTGATTCCTCTTCTCTGCTTGGAATATTATTCCCCACGTTTGGAGTATTGCATCCAGTTTTGCCCCACTCCTCCCAACCACAGAAGAGATGTGGACAAATTAGGGTATGTCTACACTACCACCCTAGTTCGAACTAGGGTGATAATGTAGGCAACTGGAGTTGCAAATGAAGCCCGGGATTTGAATTTCCCGGGCTTCATTTGCATAAAGCCGGGCACCGCCATTTTTAAATGTCCGCTAGTGCGGACTCCGTGCTGCGTGTTGCCACGTGGCACGGAGTCTGCACTAGTGGACATTTAAAAATGGCGGCGCCCGGCTTTATGCAAATGAAGCCTGGGAAATTCAAATCCTGGGCTTCATTTGCAACTCCGGTTGCCTACATTATCACCCTAGTTTGAACTAGGGTGGTAGTGTAGACATACCCTCAGAGAGTGTCCAGCATAGAACAATTCAAATGATTGGAGGCTGGGGTTTGATAGCAACCTTTAGCTAGCTGAAGGGAGGTTCCATAGCGGATGGAGCTAGGCTATTCTCAGTGGTGACAGGTGACAGACCAAGGAGCAATGGTCTCAAATTGCAGTGGGGGAGGTCTAAGTTGCATATTAGGAAAAACTATTTCATGAGGAGGAAGAGGAAGCCCTGGAATAGGTTGCCTAGAGACGTGGTGGAATCTTAAAAACATCCTTAGAAGTTTTTAAGGCCCAGCTTGACATAGCCCTGGCTTGGATGATTTAGTTGGGGTTGGTCCTGCTTTGAGCAGAAGGTTGGACTAGATGATCTTCTGAGGTCTCTTCCAATCCTAATCTTCTATGATACTGGATTGTGAGCATTTTCTCACCCCTCATTCTGGACTGCATGGAAGGGCAGAGGTTCCTGATATTTGCTGAGATTAAAGTTCAATAGCTCAAGCTTGGTTTATGGACAGTGACTAATCCCATACAATCTCTCATATCATTTTGACAGCATATTTTACCATTGTAATGCTATTATTCATCTTTTAAACAGAAAGAAACAAAGCTTAGCAGCTTTAGCACATTGCAAAGCACAGGAACGCTAGGGTCATTTGAGTTGCTGGCTCTCTTCTTAAGTATTTTTTTTTCAGAAGCAGCTGCAAATAGGTGAGAGTCTAAAGCAAATTGAAGGCTACTTTGGAACTCTCCTTGCTTTTACTGAGCTTCTATTATGGAAAGAGGTGGAATGTCTTATAAATATTAACTAAATCATTGTAATCAATGTGATTTATTATTTATAGTATGTCTTTATTTTTATCATGAATCATTTAGTATCTTTTAGCACAAATGCTAGCATTTTACAAATAGAAATTATATTGAGCTTTAGGGATGGGAAGAAACAGTTGTGTTCTAGTTCCTGAATTTATGGAATACCTCATTGTGAGCTGCTACCATTTAGTAAAGAATACAAATACAAGATAAGTTGTACAGAAAATGCTCTGATTTATTTGTGTATTCTGCCTGAAGATAGTCAATCTCTTCTACTGTTCTTTTAGTCTATGTCCTGGAAAATGTACGACTTCACAACAAATGGAAAAACAGGCTTGAAAATAATGATACCTTCCCTTAGTCACATGAAACTAGGCCCATGCACAACACAGAACCCAAGCCATTTTTCTTGGTTCAGATGAATAGTATTCTCCTGGTACAACATGATCTAAAATCAATTTTGCCCCTACCAGACCCTCCCATCTTTGCCTATATCCCACCACATTCTCATAGATCTGACAGAATCTGCTTCGATGAAGTTGGCTACTCTCTTCTGATCTTACATGGAAAATTCTTCTGAATATGCAGAATTTAAAGCTTTAGCCACTTTAGTAGATGTGTCTAGACTACAGGATTTTGTTGACAAAAGTCCACTTTTGTCGACAAAACCATACCTGCGTCTACACTACCGCCTCATTCTGTTGACAGTAAGTCAACAGAATGCGGCAGTTTTGTTGACAGCGGTAAACCTCATTTTACAAGGAATAATGCCTTTGTCGACAGAGTTCTGTTGACAAAAGGTCAGTGTGGACACGGGGTTTTTTTTTTTTTTGTTGACAAAAAAAGACCTCCAAGGAAAACCCCTGCTGAACAGTCCATCTTCAGGGAAAACCTCTATTTTTCCTGTCTGTAGCCATGTTTTAAAGGCACAGACACCCTGGGTAGCCATTCTGACAGAAAGCTGGCCACAGACCAAGACTGTCAGCTTTCAGCTCTCCCTTCTATGTGGCCATGTGCGAAGCCCAAGATCCCCGAGGCCCCCAAGGACCTTTGAAGGAGCCATCACAGGTGTCCTCTCAAGGAAAAAAGAGAGCTCCAGCCTGGTCAGGGCCAGAGGTCCTGACCCTGCTTGAACTTTGGGAGGAGGAGGAAGCACTCCAGGCCCTGCACACCCCATGCAGAAATGCAGACATACACGGACGCATGGCTCTGGGGCTGGCACAAAAAGGGCACCACCTCAGGACATTGCAGCAGTCTGGGCCAAAGTAAAGTAGCTCAGGCAGGGCTACACCAAGGCCCATGAGTGCAGCTCCTCCTCAGGTGCAGCAACAATGCACTGCGCCTACTATCAGGAGCTCGACCGCATCCTGGGTGGTCGGAAACTGCTGTCTGCCCCGGTGCTAGTGCAGACGGGCTTGCACACACTGGTGCAGCACTGCCAGGAGGGGATACTGGACACAGAGAAGCAGGTTCCAGGAGAAGACGAGGAGGAGGAGGACACCACTGAAACTGCGGTGACCCTGACACTGCAGCCTGTCCCCCAGACCCAGGAGGCCTCGCAGGCATCCTCTGATGCTGGTGAAGGAACATCAGGTGAGTGCAGTCAGGGTCACAGACACAGAAGGGGGGAGGTGGGAGCAGAGAGGATGCAGAGCAATTCGCACATGTCTTGGTCTTCCTGGACAGCTTGCATCTCTCTGTGCATGTGCAAGCAAGTGGGCAGGCAGTGGTTATGTGGGTGGGGGCCCTGGGATCCAAGGTGCTCCAGGCCCCTGTCCTATGTCTTGTGACCCACTGTGGCTGCACACTTCCCTAAGGAGTAGGGGCGAACGTTGCCCTAGCCACAACAGGGCCCCTGTGAGGCTGGGGCAGCTGGCAGGGCCAGACATGGCCTTGCAGTAACAACATTCCCATCCCTTGCTGTAAGGACTGATTCATTGAGCTCAAGCAGGGACAGTGTGTGAATTCCTGACACTGATCAGTTCTCCGTCTTCTCCTCCACAGCTGGACCTGCTGTTGCTGACCACGAGGCAACACCCGTACCACCACCCTCCTGGTCCCATGGCACCCACTGGCATTGGTGGGTCTACAATGACCTCCTGAGGAGGCATGTTGAGGCCATGGAGAGAATGGAGGACACCATGGCAGAAAGGGCAAGGGAGGAGGCTCGCTGGCACAATCGTCTCCTGGAGGATTTCCTCCCCCAGTGAAGCATTATGTGTGCCACTGTCCAAGAGGCTCTGGCAGTGCCAGGTCCTCTCCCCCTGGGGACTCCTTCCGCTCATCCGGCTCTAGCCTCCTCTGCCCCCCTTCCTCTCCCTCAGCCATTGCCACCCCTTTCTCTCCCTCAGCCCCTGTCACCCTTCCAGCCCTGCCCCCGCCCCCTCGCCGCTAGGGCAGAGCCATCTGCAGCTCCCCTCACCCTCCACCGGCACAGCCCTGACTCGATCCCGAGGACAGCAGGGTCCATGGACCCGAGGTGGCAAAGGTTTGTGGCCCAGGCGATACCGCCATCATCCGTAAGCTGCCTGCCCTCCCTCCTTCCCTCCCTCCTCCAGGTTGACACCCCCCCTTTCTCCCCCAGTTTTAAAAACAGTTGAAGAGTTTACAAAAGGGTTTATTTTTTATTACATGTTGAACATTTCTATTTTTTATTCAAAGTTATTTATTTGAACGTTAATTGTTAATAAACATATTTTTGAGATTTAACATGGTGTGTGTGTCTTAACAGCCTGGAGGCTGGTGCAGGGATGGCTTGTGGGAGGAAAGGTTTAGGGATGGGGGGCCCCAGGCCCAAAGGCTCCATTGGGGAGACCTTGGGGAGTCATTGGGCTCCAGCTAAGAAGCGCTCACGCAGAGCCTCCCGGATGCGGACCCCCGCCTGATGGGCTTGGTGAACAGCAGCTGTCAGAGGCTGTGCAAACTGCCTCCCCTTCACTTCAGCCATTGCCCCCCAGCCTGGGAGAAAGGCCTCTCCTTTGCTCTCCAGCCCAGTGAAACCATCCATAATGGTGTATGGGGCTCTGGTAAGTTGATGGCCCTTACCACCTGCAGAAATAGACACATACAAACACATGGAATAGGAAGTTAGAGGGGTTGCCCAAGTCCTTGGGAGGTTCCCCTCTCTCCCTCCCCCCCAAGACCCCAGGATTCCCTTCCTCTCTCCCTCCCCCCCCCCCCCGGCGATTGCTCCCAGCAGTAGGGTGGAGTGAGGCCAGGAGCCCTCAACCACCTCCCTTCCATTGCCCCCCCCCCCCGTGCCCCTTCTTGTTAGATTCCCCCTACCCCTTATGGACTGCATCCCCCCAGAGGGACTTATCTCCATCAACACTGCGCCAACAGTAGATCTCCCCGCACCAAACTGGATTCCCACTGACTGGTAGCTGTCAGGAGTGGCCAGCTTCCAGAAGGCAATAGCTACCCTCTTCTCCAATGGGATCGCAGGGTGCAGGTGGGTGTCCTGTCATTGCAGGGTGGGGGTGAGCCAGGTACAGCACTCCTGGAAGGTGGACTTCTGCATCCTGAAGTTTCGGAGCCAACCTGGTCATCCCACTGTACAGGACAGTGCCACCAGTCTGTACTTGTCTCCAGCCTCCAAAATCACCTCTCATGGAAAAAGTTCAGTGGCAAGAACAGTGCTGCTGCATCCTGCAGGAGGGGCTCCAGGCTGGGTTCAGAATCCGGACTGGGCATTAGCAGCATGAAGGTCTCATGGAGTTGCAGCAGCATTTGAAGCAATATGGAGTGGGGCCATCACCTGCCCAGGGGCAGCTCTGGCTCCATGGCAAAAAAGGCATCTAAATCAGAAAAATCTCCAAAAAAACAAACCCCAGACTGCTGTGGTGTCCCAGGAAGCAGGGTAGTCACAGCAAGCACTGCAAAACCTTTGCTATCCCTGTAGGAGGTAAGCAAGGCACCTTCAGAAGCAGAGCAACGGCTGTTCAAGGGAGTCCCCTTAAGCATGCGTCTCTGCAAAGGGCAGGAAGCAGCACCAGGAAGTACATGCTGCCCCCATGCCCTGCCAGAAGTGCTTCCGGGTGCTTTCTTTTGTCGACAGAGCATCCGGTATTCTGGATGCTCTTTGTCGACAAAGCGGATTGCTTTTTCGATCCGCGTAATGCAGTCTAGACGCTCTTTGTTGACAGAGACTTTGTCGACAGTATCTGTTGACAAAGTCTCTGTCAACAAAAGCCTGTAGTCTAGACGTACCCATAGAGACTGACAAAGCTCCATGCTTCACTATGGACTCCATCTTTTCTAGCCTGTTTTCATCAGGTTTACATTGAGCTCCTGGTTTTCAGTGAGTATTAAGTATATGCAAACACAGGGCTTAAATGCAGCCAGAGCTGTTCTATTTTCAAACCTGTGAGGCAGAAACCCTGAACCCTGTGTGCCCCACAGAGCTAAAGCTCTGAGACCTTCCCCACATCACACAGTTGGAGCGCCAAATGGGAGTGTGGGAAGGAAACTCTTCGAAATACTCTGTGAAAAATTAAATCCTCTGAAAGTGTGACTGGTAACAAGCCAGTCAGAGCAGGGGTGAAAGTAACTTGTTGTTTCATAGCCCCAACTCCAGGTAGCGACTCAGGGAAGAGAGTAGGAGGGGTTGGGGTTATGTGGGGGTGTAGAAGTCAGGGTTGGGAAGTTAGGAAGGGCTCAGAGCAGGGAGCAATGGTTTGGAGGGTCAGGGCAGGAGGCTGGGAGCATGGGGTTGCAGGGAGTAGGGTTGGGAAATGTGGGGGTCAGGCATCAGGACAGGATACTGGGTGTATGGGGGGCTCCGAGCAGGGAGGATGTGGGGGTGCAAGAGTCAGGGTAGAGGGCTAGGGTGGGTAGGGAGGCGAGGGCAACATTTCAGGAGGATGGGAGGGAGCTCAGGGCTTGGGCAATCCCAGACTGGTGAGGAGGGCGCACCCCCAGCCAGCTCCTTCCACATTCCTCGCTGCCTACTGCTTAGTGTGACAGCCTGCAGGAAGCCCTGAGAGCCAGGCTGGGAGCACACATCCCCTCTCACTGCAGCCAAGTTCCCCAGCCAGATGGGGTATATTGGGGCAATCCAGTTTACTTTCACCTCAGAATCAGAGGGATTTGACAAAAAGGAAATACTTAGAAAAAATCCACCTTAAAGGACCTATTTTCAGTTTCTTTTATCTTAAATTAATTAACAGAAATACTTGAAAATCATCAGGAAATTCAGTTTTTAACCTTCATATTATATGTTGCAAATTTGGGAAAGATTAATTAATGTTCATATACTATAAGGAGATTGAACTCCTGCTTTGAGTGGAAAAAGTGAGCCTTAACCCATCTACAGAGGTGCTATTGTGCCTCTAATAAATTACCTCATTTTGGAGTCCACGTTCAAGGAAAATGACCAAGAATTTCATTGTGAGTTTTGCTGAGATAGGACTGTAGGATCAAACAACTGATTTCTTTCTAACTTTAGGATAGTTGGAAAATATTAATTCAAAGAACTCAAACCATCCATTCTAACTCAATCTTAACATCGAATACTGTAGCCAGACACAAACCCCATCTTGTTTTTCCACGAACCCCATCTTGTTCCCCCCCCCTCCAGAGAGCAAGAGAAAGGCAGTCAGCCTTTGATGCCCTGGGAACGCAGGTGTGCTGCCTGTCCATGACTCTACCATAAACAGAAACCAGACAGTAAATGGACTAGCTGACGACCCGGGGCCTCCTGTCGCCCTGATGGCTAGTACCAGTAATTGACACGCCTGCACTGTCCCAGGAGAGGAATCTTCACCCATCACATACCAGAGGTGCCCATTGTCTGCATTTTCCCAGGTGTAAATTATGCTTTGCACCCTTCGTGGGAAACTTGGTGTTCAAAGCCATTTTTCCTAATTGGCCACTTGAGACCAGGAAGAAGCCTACATGACCCAAGGGGTATAAAAAGAGGTTCAGCAGCCCACCCCATTTGAGCTCCAATCATCTATACCTGCTGGCAGGTATTGATTGTCTCCCGAAGTCTGTGGGATGCCCAACCTCGCCCTACTTCTTCCCAAGGGATTGAGAGAAAGACGCTGGCCACGCCAAGTCTGGAACGCAGGGGTGAGAATATATACCTGCTATGTGTCTATTTTGCATGCATTTAATAAGAGCTCAGAGAACCAAAAGGGTTTCATGGTACCTGTAAGTGACTTCTTAGTGTAATTTCTGTCCTGTCCTTTGTAGTGGCTGTGTTATCTGTAACACAGCAGTAGCATTTAACAACTAAGTTTACCCTGTAACAATAAAATAGTAACTGTTTAAGCTTTAACCTGACTCCTTCAGTTGCTATAACAGAACCAAGCACAATTTAAAAGAACTTCAGCCGGTCATTAGGGACAGATATAGGGAGAGCTTGGGCATTTGGATTTGTGTCACACCCAGGTGGCAAAATCCACTGGGGCACCTTTCAGTCTTCCCCAAGGCTACCCGCTGCGAAGGAATTACGAATTCTAGCAGCTGAAATCTAAGGTGTAATAAGCTCTTCCTATAAACTCGGGGCGTCTGAGAGCCTGTTGGCTGCCCTCTGCGACGGGACCCCGGTCCTAGCAGTAAAGTCACAGACGTTAAACCATTTTTCGGGGCGCCCTCCAGCCTCCTAGGCTGCCCACTGCAACTAGACTTTGTGTCTCAGCAGTTGAAGACTTGGGTGTAACACACACGCACACACTGCCCTGACCGTCGGCTGACAAATACACCCACGGATGACCCACTACAGGCTTGTTTCTTACTCAAAATATACCCTATTTGGGAGTCTTTAAAAGGGAAAGTCATCGTATAAGTGATGATTTTAAATAACCATCGCCAAAATGTTCCTAAGGACTTGGAAATGGAAATTAGAATTTAAACAAGGATTAAATACATTTCACTCCTTCACATCCATCAAGTTTAGGTGGTTGAGAACAGCCTTGCTTGTAATTTGCTCAGACCTCCTTAACTCTTATTTTTCTTCTTCAGAGCCTAATGTGAATGTGATTACAATGCAAATATATTAATAAGTCAAACTGTCTATGATTAAACACTTAATCAATTCTATTTCACTTCCATTATCTTGTTTAGCAATCATTACCTGTTATGCTGTATGACAAATTAACAATTACTGACCTAATGAGTATGAGGAATTGGAACATAAGGAATAAAATGGCATTTGATCAACAATCAACAAATAAACAAATTTACTGGATTCATGAAACCTGGAATGTTTCCCTTTCTGCAAAAAACACAAACATACCAAACAGCCTCCAAACCTGCCTCTCTCCATCACCTTACTTCACTCTATCCTGCTCTCTCCAGATCCAAATGGCTTTTAAACAGGAAAGTGTCACATTTAAAGCTAAAGTATTTAACTGACAGGTCAGTTCTCTGATTACAGTGACAGTGGTAGACTTACTGTCGGCACAGCATTCCGGAAAGAGGAAACTGTTGAACAATGCTGGATCAGCTAATGATATTATTTATGACCCAAACCTCCTTTATTTTAGAATAAAAGCTTTGCGCACATCACTCATACAGAATGCACCAGTGTGCATTTTTCTCCACTCGAGAACCTAATATCTGTGGACACAGGCTACCTTGACTTTTGGCCACAAATGACACATCTGTAATGTTTGGAACCTCAAACAAAGAATGGCTGCTTCATAGCAATAATATTCCATTGGGGATACTGTAGCTGGAGAGCACTTACAAAGACTGTTAAGTTCTCCAGCTGCTCTGTTCAGAATTGCAGAGAGGAGCCTTTCAGGCTCTACAGATAAGTGAGATAATATCACATATATAACGGAAGATCAAGTTTCAGGCAGTTTCGACCTCCAGTTCCCTGTGCATCCTGAACTGGCCTTCACCTTCTCTTGTCATGTCATATCCTATCTGAACTCAAATAGCGGCTTTGTCTTTTTATTTTTACCCATAATGTGCCGTGCATATATGTGGCACTCTATACATATATATTGTACCTTTCTTCCTGAGGATTCTCAAAATATTTTATAAATAAAATTCACAGTACCAAGAATCACTTACCAAACATGACTGTGTAGCCTTTTCTGGGGTTGTATATAGCAATTTCTTAATAGTACACCTAAGAGCTATGCACCTGTTTAGGACAAGAAGAGAAAAACATTGTATCTAGGTCAAATTACACAGTGAAATGTATATGGGCAGAAAATAATTTTCTTAAGACTTTTAGGGTACATCTAGACTACAGGCTTTTTTTGACAGAGGCTTTGTTGACAGATACTGTCAACAAAGCCTTTGTTGAAAAAAAGCATCCAGACTGCCAGACACTCTGTCGACAAAAGAAGGCACCCAGAAGTGCTTCTGGCAGGTCACAGGGGCAGCCTTAAATTCCAGGTGCTGCTGCATGCTCTTTGCAGAGACGTGTGCTTAAAAGGATCCTCCTGGACAGCCGTTGCTCTGCTCCTCCTTCTGGCTTGCCTACCTCCTAGAGGGAAAGCAAAGCTGCTGCCATTCCTGCTCTGGTTGCCCTGCTTCCTCGGACACCACAGCAGTTTATTTTCAGGTTTGTTTTTGTGCTTTGCACTGTGTTTTTGGCCCTGGAGCCAGAGCTGCTCCTGGGCAGGCAATGGCCCCACACTGTGATGCTGGATGTTCTGCGGCATCTGCATGAGAGCATCATGATGTTTGTGGCAGAGCTGGATTCAGAGCCCAGCTTTGAGCCCCTCACTCAGGCTGCAGCCCTATTGCCCTTGCCCCCAAACTTATTCCTGGAGAGGCGAGTTTGGAGGCTGGACATCAGTTCTGGCTGGTGGGACCGGCTTGTTATGCAGCAGTGGGATGACGACCAGTGGCTCCGAAACTTCCGGATGCAGAAGTCCACCTTCCAGGAGCTCTGTGTCTGGCTTGCCCCTGCCTTGCAACACCAGGACACCCACTTGCGGCCTGCCATCCCCCTGGAGAAGCGCATGGAGTCCAGTTCTGGAAGAACACTTTAGATTTTTGGAATGCAAAAAATCACTTTAACTCCATACTCATCACTCAAGTTTCTTTACTTGCATATGATGAAACTAAGCTTGAATTGGTCATGCGCAACTGTAGGGGGTGGTATAAGATATCTGCCACACATCCCAAATTAAAAAAAAACAAAACCCCTTTCTTTATATACATTTTCACATCACCACATATTTGCTGTATGTTGCATTATGTTTTGGGATTGGCTTGATTGTTTTGTCTGAACTGATCCCTACAATGTACTTTCTCCATATACTATCCATGTATGATTTATTCTTTACATTCACAGTTTATCCTATCCCAATTTTCATCCAGTGGGTTAAACTAATTTGGAAAGAGGCATTCTTATTCCAGAATTATAGTGTCCACCCAGATCGCTAATCAGGAATATTTAATCCATTTTACATCTGTATTTTACATTATTCTGGAGTAATTTTAATGTGCAGACCAACTGTCAGTATTGGTGAAAAATATTGGGTCCACTGATTTATCATGACATATGATATGATTGCTTACCTATTTATATATTTCCTCCAAAATATTAGGGGATTGTTGGTGGATATAGTGATAGATTTTATGTGAAACTGCATATGTATCCTTCCTGGAGAATTACAGTACTTACCCACTAGCCCTTGTATTCCTCCACGTTTTGTCTACATTATATGAATTTTGGACGATGAGAAAAAGCAGAAAAGAACAAAAGTAGAATTTCCATGAGAATACTGCGTATATCTCCATTACAACATGATCCATCAAGTCTGCCTCATAAAATGGCAGCTGCTGGCATCACAGGTACATGATTTCTACTATGACAGATTGTACCTTGATGTTTGCCACTTTTACAAAACTGTGATAAATTTTGTACAAAGTATTCCTTGTGCGGTATCATTTGGAAACTCACAATTTGCTGATAAATATTGTCCTTGTAAAAGGTGTGCATGTGTAAACATTGTATGTAAAGTTATAAGATCATATTGTATGACATTGGTGAGACATGTTGCAAGTTTAGAAATGCAGACACAGACAAGTTCCTTAAAGACAAAAGTAAAACTGGTGCCTTTGGCAGGAGTTAGCATAATTAAATGGAATATTACGTCAGTAAATGGCTATTCTTTGGCATTTGGAGGAAGTGTGTGAGTGAAAAATTTACATCTTGGCAGACAGACTTGCTGTCACCTGAACCTCAGCAGAAGATGACTGTGATGACAAAAATCACCTTTTCCCTCATCTCTACTCAAATCATCATCAACATTTGAAAGACAAAAGAATCACCATTGATCTGGGACAGAAGTCCCTGCTGAGAAATTCGGGCAGACTGCTGTAAACGTGGTGAGAAAAACCTTTTGCTCTGAATTAATTTATTTTGTTAAGTTAGTCATTAGGTATTTGCATGTTACCTTTGTAAGTGATTTGTAACCAATTCTGAGTTTTATTTCTTATTACTAGTTATCAGTTAAAATCTCCCTATATTAATATGTGTGTTGTATTGTTTTGTCTTTTCCAATATTGGATTGAAATGTTTTGAAACTTGCATTTGAGAGAAGGAGTTTGTGTGTATCTCTGAGTATGCAGTGCGCCCAGCCATATGATAGCATAGTCATCAGCCAGGCAAAGAGATGGTAGCCCCAGCATCAGGATAAGACAGTTGGCACTCATCAACAACATACATATTACTTTCTATTAATGAAATGATGAACTTTCTAAAAGCTTGTATTGTCCTTGGGGGTTCTAGGCAGTGCAAGATTGCATTTTTGGGGACAAATCTAGGATTGGGAATTTGCTGGTGTCACTCATCAATATAATCCAGGAGTGACTGATAAGCACTCTAATCTCATAAGGGTGGCTGTGGTTTTGCATGCCAGAGTCTATATGTGAACAGACTGGGAGTGGATACCCTCATAGCAGAGCAGTGGAAAAGGCACCAAAGGGGAGAGGAACAGCTCTTGAACAGTCCAGACTGTACCTTGGGAAATGGTCTGATCTCTTTAGAAACTTGTCAATATAATTCAGACGAAGAAAAGTTGTAACAGTAACATACATCATACTGCCAGCCTTGTACTACAGGATGTGTTTTTATATATGTATCTTTGTGTGTGTTTAATCAGCTTCACACTCAAGCATTTAATTAGAAGGCAAAGGAATTTAAGACGTGAGTCACTTCACGTACCTTGACAATAAAATACATGCCAGTGGAGATCTGCTGAAGGAAATGATGGAGGTCTACATGCCTCAGGAAATTATTTGAAATAAATTGAATGGCTTTATAATGCCAAGAGTCATCAGAGCTCTATAACTCCTTTTCAACAAAGTTATCTAAAAAAGAAGATAATATCTGGGAAAAAATCAGAGTATATAGTTGATTGTACCTTTCTAGTCACAAATTGTCTGTGTTTAACTGGGTTTGCGGTTTTGTTATTATTTTGTTTTGTGTTGGTTTGGTTTCTCTGCCTGCTGGAAACAGCTGTCCACTTAAATGTCCATTCTGACACAAACCAGTATTAGGAGAAGCAAGTAATAGCAAAAAAATTAAAGAAAGCAATATACAATAAAAGTGGAATCGGGGCATCATTCTGACCTATGAAATGACAGTTATGCAGTCTTGCAATTTACTGCATTTAGTGGGGGTAGTTCAACACATCTACAATAGAGACAGTAACTGAATTTCTCACATGTGTTCCCTGGACATGCATTCAATAGGAATATGCAGTGCTGAGAATTCACTATCAGATTACAACTCTTCAAAGCCCATTAAGAGTTTGAGCTCTGGATTCAGTGCAGCTGAATAAAATGTGTGTGCTGGGTTCCTGCTCAGAAATATGCCCATTTAGTGACATTTCCACAATAGAAAAGTAAGGCTTAGGTCTTTTTTTTTTTTTGGTATGTAAGGATAGGATACTTATATTTTAATTAGCGTGTTGCAGCAGATAGTATAGCCATAATTATATTGTCTGGTGCCCTGTATGAATAAAAAAATCCCGCATCTTGAAATTAGTTTAGGATGGTTATTATTGTGTTAGGTAACATGACACTGTATCAAGACCACTATCAACATAAAACAGAAATCATGGTATAATAAAAATGAGTCACCAGAAATCAGTTGTTAGAACACCTCTTTTCCTTCTTCCCTTTCTGAGACTGCCTCAGGGATATATTAACTATTCTTCCTGTTTGTTCTCTAGACTGTACTTCCTACTGCAGAATTGCTGTAAGCCCTGAAATTTCTTTGCATTGATCTAAAAATGCCGGACCAGTTTCTTGAATAGTCTTGGGGATAGCTTTTGGGTTTTTTTCACTAAAAGTCATACGCTATGTCTGCTGCTTTCCCAGCCTTAACAACACATGAAAGGGGTTCAAAGGGCCAGAACTAGTGAGGGCACACATTCAACTTGAAAGGCATTTTTTGAATTGATTTTGTGATGACTCACTGCAGCAAAGAGACAAGACAGATTTTTATAGCCTTAATTAAAAAAAAAGACTTGCCAAAATGTTTAAAACTCTATTTTGGTGATACTGAAAATCAAAATGAGACCATACTTTGTAAGTGTTATCAATTTTCCATTTGGCTAATATTGCTACTCTGCTCTGTGCCCCCCTCCCTCCAATCTCAGAGCACACTCCATCCCCTGGTTTCTAGTAGATCTTAAAATTAATGTGCTTGTTTCTTTCTATTGCTTATTACTACCAAAATAGCACCAATGACATCAATACAACCACAGGAATAGAGTTTGCATCCACTCTGCTACTGCTGCAAAGCCAAGCAACCTGGGAACACAAAGAAATGTGTTTGTGTAGGGCCACTGTTGTGTGTGTTGCTCTTATGAAACATATTAATGTAAAGAAACCCCAGCTGAGTCCCATATAACCATGTTTACTAAGTATGCACAAACCTAAAAGATCTAGGAACAAGTGTACTGCTCATGTACTGGTGACTGGCATTTTCTAAAAAATCCCACAATGATTGGCACTAGGAGGCACACAAATGATTTAAAGGGATATTTACATATTCCTGTAATTACATCCACCTAAACACATGCATTATTTTTTTTCCATTTGATTAATCTGATGCTTTTATGAACAGTAACTAATTTTCCTCTGCATCTTTTGATACCTTCAAATGATATACTAGCAGAATGCATGATTTTAAAAACAGCAATATTTTTTTTTCAGTTGGTATGAGGTTGGCAGATGAGGTGATCTCAGAGTGAGATCAATTCACAGGTCAATTCACATGTGGTATTCAGATCAAAGCCGTTTGTGGTTTTAGTAATTAAGCTTCATAAATACTAAGGCTGCGTCTAGACTGGCACGATTTTGCAGAAATGCTTTTAATGGAAAAGTTTTTCCGTTAAAAGTATTTCCGCAAAAGTGCGTCTAGATTGGCACGGATGCTTTTGCGCATCTTGGCTGCAGATGAGGTCTCTATCTTCATCAGGCACCATTCTTAATGGTGGTCTTCCAGGTTACCCAATCCTCCACCTGCCTCTCCCAGGTGTCAGTGTCAAAGTCGCACTTTACTGAGGTGTTCTTAAGAATGTCTCTGTAGCACTTCCTCTGCCAGCCATGAGACCTCATCCTAGTCCTCAGCTGAGCATAGAAAATCTGTTTAGGCAATGGTGTGTCAGGCATCCTGACCATATGACCAGACTATCGTAGCTTCCTGTGGACTATTAGTGCCTCAATGCTGCAGGAATTGACTTCTGCAAGGACACTAACATTGGTCTGTCTGTCCTGCCACATGATGCCCAATATTCTCTGCAGGTACCTTTGGTATAGTAATCCTGGAATTCACATTTATCAGTGGCTTAATGCGATCTAATTACAGAACATGCCACCAGTTTGGGGTGTCTGTTGACAATGTGCTCTGCAGTTGTGAGCTACTCCAGATGGTATCACAGTTAGATTCTTTATTGCTCCCTATATATAGGCCTCTAACATCAGAACTAGTATCTTAGCACTTGCAGCCATGTTTTTGGAATTCTGATTTTGTGTCTGTAGTGGATACCTTTGCATTAGAAATACATAAGGATTTGCATCTTCAAAAATAGTAGGTTGTTTTCAAGCTCCTCCGTTGAACTGTCTTGTTCCCCAGGACATGTCTTTACTACTCTGGGGCTATGTACACAATGTAAGATGACAAGGACTCAAGAGTAAAACCTGACAGATGTGAAGGAACTATACTTGAGATAGGTCTCAAGCCAAGTCCATTTACAGCCTGTCACTGTTTGTTAGCAGACAGAGATACCCACATGCACTGAGGTCTCGGAAACATGGATTTTTCTGTGATTACTCTGTGTTGTTAGTTCTGTAGCTATCTAAGATAATTTTCCAGATGCCTTTTCAAAGGCAGGTCTGCCTTCCATTTCTGAACAAAAGCAAACAAATTAACCCTCTGGGGCCTATGAACAAGGAAATCCAGATGTTATTTCTTATAATAAGATTATGTATTTAATTCACACACAAGGTTTTTATCACATCAAGGCTATAACAAACTAAGAGGCAAGAAGGGACACTAGAGCTTCATTATTTTCCCCATGTTTTTGTGTTGCTTGTTACTTATATTAAATAAGCCCACTGTGCCTGTAACTAGGATGTTCCCTAATGCAGTTAAGTCTCACTAGAACCGTTAAGAAAGAACTTACTTATTCCTCTCAGATTTCACTTTCAGCTGTTGAATTGAATCAACTGGGAAAGTGAAAATTATGACGGTCAGGAAACTGTGGGCACTTATTACTAGATCTTTCATTTTGTTTTCCTATCTCTCCCTCTGCAGCTGCATGATGCCATTTTGTAGTCAAGTAAGGAAGAAAAGTAATTGTAAAGGGCAGTTGCTTTAGTTATTATAAACTAAAAATCCTAAAAAAGGGGGAGGGAGGGGGAGAGGATCCAGCAAAAATCTTTTGGCGGGCTGAGCAAAGGAAGATATGTAAAAAGGGCATTATGTTGTTGCTAAGAAAAATGGTCATGTGTCACAGTCTCTTACATGATGTCTTTTAATATTTGATTTTGAAACCTTGCATTCCTGTCATCTTGCAGCTTACGCCTGTAAGAGCTGATAAAGCACAAGACAGCTGATGTGAGAGAAAAAGAAAGGAATAATGACAAAAGCCACAGCAGAAGAGATCAGGCTGCAATTTGATTAGGATCAGCTGGCGATATGGCCTTGGTTTGCTGTACTTTAACAGAGACCAAAGGAGAGTGAATCACTGATTATGGTCTGTGTTGATTGATAAGCCAGAATGTACATGGCTTTGGCATAAGAGAAGTGGGGGGAGAAGAAGAGTGGAGAAGTTTCTGTGGTACCCAGATGGTTGGTAAATCTCATTTTCTTTTGCACTTTTCAGATATATCACTGTCTAGACATCCCTTTTGTGTGTTCAAAGCCGTGCGCCGTGGAAATGTGTATCCAGGCACAGGCACAATGTCTTCTCAAGATTGTTTTCCTGGTGAACGAAGGGGTGGGTAGAAAGTCTTCTGAAATCTGAAATAGTTTCTCTACAGACATTACGTTTTCTGTGGTGCTTGGAAAGAATCCTGGGGTGTTCATTATTAACACACACACACATAATTAACCACAATAAATGAGGTGAAAATACTTTTATAGAAGAGATGTAAATCAGCAAAGGAAGGGAAGGCTGAGTGATCTCAGCTCTGCTGTGCTCGTCACAATGTGGGAAGAGGTTAGAGATGCTATGCTGTTGTTTACAGAAAGGTTGTAAAGCTATATTTATTGCCAATCATACACACTTCACATGAACACTGCAAGTAAAAGTGCTCTGTAGATAGGACAGCTGAGCCATGAAAAGCTGACACACCAGTAAAAGGCAGATGCTTTAGAAAAGGGTCAGTGCCTTAAACAGTGAAGTTAAAAAATCCACAAGTGCAACTGATCGTCCCCTTTGAAAAATGGGAAGGGGATCAAGATCAGATGTGGAGAGGAACTCGAAACAAGGTGAGTTCATTCCTCTGCAATTTTTTCCTGTCCAGGAACATATGACATCATCTGGGGCTGTGGGTGGAAGCTAGAAGTAGACGGGATAGCTCTGGAGACCTGGTGCAAGATATGATGCTGTATGTTCTGATTTGCTTTTTTCAAAACAATAAGGTGCTGAAATAGAAGCATTAAAATTAGAGTATATTTGGATGAGAAAGTAAGTGTTAATGTACCTACAAATTCATCATTTAATAATCCAATAAGTATTAGATTAAATAACATTTTTAACAAGCTAACATTTATGTAATAACTGGGAAAAATCAATGAGCTTAAACTGCCTATACAGGATTAGATATGTACACAAGCTACGTAAAGATAAAATTCTCCTGGATGGCTGGATTTCTTACTATGTAAAGCAGGGATGGGGAACCTAAGGCCTGGGGGCTGGATGTAGCCCCTAGCTTGCCTGGATTTGGCCCCTCAGGTTCAGGGCTCCCCTGTAGCATTGGGGATCCTGCAGCAGGGGAACTCTCATCCCCCCTCCCTCTGCAGAGGTGGAGCACCCCCAGGTGTGTTAGGGGAATGTGTGGAGTGTCTTTATTCTTCTCAATTTATTTATTTACTTATTTATGCTTCTCACTTGTGTGCAGCCCCAAGTGATTTTTCTGTGAGTCAGCGGCACCCGACCCAAAATAGGTTCCTCTCCCCTGATGTAAAGTTTCACCATAGCCTCACAGATATGAAAGTTAAAACTTCCAGATAATTTGTAAACAGATTTTATTGGCTCAAGAAATTTAAATAATCACTGGCAAAGGTTGATACAAAATTACATACTGTTCTGAATATAGAATTTTTAATTTTCTCATGGACATTCCGATGGCATTTGACAGTGGAGTATCTGTGTGTTTCATGCATATTAATGAATTTATCTTCACAATGTCTCTGGGAATTGTGTGTTGGGGGGGGGGGGGGGAATTACTATTATCCCCATTTAATTGATGGAAAACTGAGACAGAGATTAATGGACACTTTGTTTCTCTATTATGACCCCCAAATCCTTTTCAGAGTCACTGCTTTCCAGGACAAAGCTCCCATTCTGTAGTCATGGCATGAATTCTTTGTTAATAGATGCACATGACTTTGCCATTGTCTACATTAAAACACATTTTGTTTGAATAGGCCTATTTTACCAAAATGTTGCAGTTTGCTTATACTTACTTTCAGATCACTGATAAAAATGTTGCACAGTCATAGAAGTAGTATCAATCCATGGGGAACCTCACTGAAATCACCCCCAGGTGATGCTGATGACAACTACTTTTTGACATATGTAAGTTAGCCAGTTTTAACAGCTGTTTTATTGATATTGTATAGTGCTTATTTTTAACGAGAACATAATGTGGTTCTGAGTCAAACACCTTATAGAAGTCTAAGTATGTAATGTCTACACACTTGCCTTATCAACCAAACTTGTAATAGCATCAAAAATGAAATCAGGTTTATTTGACCAGACCAATTTTCCATAAATCCATGTTGACTGGCATTAATTATATTCCTATTCTTTAGTAAATGAATCCTCTGTCAACTTTTCCATTATTCTACCCATGATTGATATTAGACTAACTGGCCTATGATGTCCTAAATCATCCTGCTTACTGTTTTGAATAACAATCATACTTTTCCTGTCTTTTGGAATTTTAAGATCCATTAAAAATTTTGATCAGAGGGCAGCTATCTCCTCATTCAACTCTTTCAACTTGGATGTAGGTTACCTGGGTGTACTGATTTTAAAATTTTTGCCCACAATAAATGTTGTTTAAAATCCCCTTAGTACTACATCATTTTCATATGATACAAGTACATCATCCTGCTTCTTTCCAAATACATGGTGGCTACGTCTACACTGGCCCCTTCTTCAGCAGGGGCATGCTAATTTTGAACTTGGGAATAGGGAAATCCGCGGGAATTTAAATATCCCCCGCGGGATTTAAATAAACATGGCCGCCGCTTTTTTTCCGGCTTGGGGAAAAGCTGGAAAAAAGCGTCTAGACTGGCACAATCCTCCGGAATAAAGCCCTTTTCCGGAGGATCTCTTCAAAGTAGGAATAAGAGATCCTCCGGAAAAGGGCTTTATTCCGGAGGATCGCGCCAGTCTAGATGCTTTTTTCCAGCTTTTCCCCAAGCCGGAAAAAAAGCGGCGGCCATGTTTATTTAAATCCCGCGGGGGATATTTAAATCCCCCGCGGATTTCCCTATTCCCAAGTTCAAAATTAGCATGCCCCTTCCGAAGAGGGGCCAGTATAGACGTAGCCAATAGGAACACACCTGCCTTTTGTGCTTTTAGAAGAACTCCTCTTTATTTGTCCTTACCATTGGTTGCAATGGATTTTTCCCTGATATCTTTTGCTCCTTTTATTGATTTTTTCGACACTTCATTGCTTCTAATTTATATTGATTGCTATCTATATTTTTTTCTATTGTCAGTTTTTTATTTGTAATTGGTCCCTTCTTGAGTGTATCATTCAATACCCTCCTTCCAACTTCTGCAACAAATGAAGCTGGGTAGCTTCCTTCACTGCACAATCCTGATTTGTCCCCAGAGCAAGTCCATCCTACGCATTGAATGTAGCAGGGGTTCCAAGGAAAGAAAACTAATAGCATTCTATGTGATCATGTATTCAAAGATGGTATCATAATACAGACACACAGAGAGACTCAATTAATATTGCACTGACCATCTTATTTTTGGCCTTTATGTACTTATGAATGCTTTACTTAGAAACTTTAACCATCTTTCAATATTTTTATTATGATTTCATATGTTTTGAAGAAAGCAAATTGAAAAACAGTTGTGCACCCTGTGGAAACAGACTCCTACTCACACGGATCATCTGCAAAGTTAGAACATTTAGATCCACCACAGATACCTCTGCCACCTGAGGTAAGAGAGTAACAGGTGGCAGTAGTGGGTATCATCCTCAGGGTGTGTCTAGAAAAGTGGCCTTTTGTCGAGAAAACTATACCTGCGTCTACTGTATCGCAGCATTCCGTCAACAGTAAGTCGACATAACGCGGCAGTATTGTTGACAGCGATAAACCTCGTTTTATGAGGAAAAACACCTTTGTCAACAGAGATCTGTGTGTGGATGCAGGGAGCCAGTTCTGCCAACAAAAAAGGCCTCCAGGAAGAAGCCCAGGTGGAAAGCTAGCCTTTACATGTACGGCACCACTGTAGTTCCTGGCTGCAGCCTCTTAAAGGCACCGGCATCCAGACAGGCCTTGCTGTCCGGCAGCCATGTCCTAGCCTCAAGGTCCCCCTGGCCCTTCTCAGGACAGAGACAAGGACCCACCCAGGGGCAGCAAAAGGCAAGCACCAGCCTGGTCAGTGACAGAAATCCAAAACCTCCTGAGCTCTGGTCCCAGAAAGGAGCCCTGCAGGCCCTGCAAACACGCCACAGTAATGCGGACATTTATGAGCACCTGGCCCAGTGACTGGCCACCAAAAGGCATCACCCCCGCACCGTGGCACAAGTGAGGGCCAAGGTAAAGGAGCTGTGGCAGGGATATGTCGGGGCCCGGGACCAGAACTCCCACTTCGGGGCAGCCCCCAAGACCTGCCCTTACTACCAAGAGTTGGAGCAGATCCAGGGCAGTGGGGAAGCCCAGACTCCACTGCATATGGTGGAGTCCGGGTTACCCCACCATATCGTGAACCGACCACTCCTGAGGGAGGAAGACCAGGCAGGAGAGGTGGGAGAGCTGCATCAGGAGGAGGAGGAGGCAGCAGGGACCCAAACCCCAGATGCCTCCCAGGCATCCGCAGATATCCGGGAGGGAACATCAGGTGAGTACTTTGAGTGGTCACCACACATGGGAAAGTTGGCAGTGTGGGGGGTCAGCTAGCCCCATTGCCACTGTGGGGCCCCGTGAGGCTTTCAGGCTGCTGCCCAACTCACACGCGGTGTCACGTGTAATACCCCTGAGTCTCCTGTCAAAAGGAGAGCCCCTGACAGCCACAGCATGCACTTGGGATAGCAGGGGTGCACACAGACAGTGATTGTCTCCTCCTCTTTCCCTCCACACCTGAAACCTCTACCCAACAGGGGAGCACCACACCTGCCCACCACCATCCCGGACCCGTGGCACCCGCAGGCACTGGCGGGTCTACATGGACCTGCTGAGGGAGCACGTAGTGGCCCTGCAGGACCTGAACAGGACCCTCCAGCAGAGGATGGAGGCAGAGGCCGAGTGGGGCACCAGGCTGCTGGATGAGCTGGTCCAGCAGCGCACTGACATCTGTGCCACAATGCGGGAGGTCCTCGGCTTGCCTGTCCCTGTCACGGACACCACTCCTCCTGCACGCCAGGTCCCAGCTCCCCCAACTCCTCCATCCCCCCCAGCCCCTCCTGCTCCCAAGCCCTCACAGGCCGAACAGCTGTCCCCCCACCCCACCTGCCCAGGCCAGGGCTAGGTCTTGTTCACCCGATCCCAAGGCCGTGGTGATGCCAGGACGCAGGAAGGTGGCAGGACACTGCAATCAGGGAAGCAGCGGCCTGCTTGAGTCCCCCGCCCCCCCCCTCCAGGTTTTCAGTCCCCTACCACCCCAGATAAAGGTCATTTCAGTTATATAACAAAATCTTTATTTTTGAGTGAAAGATTTATGTTGTCTATAAACATTTGAACAGTACACAGAGAATTTTTTTATACATTTAGCACATTTTCTTTACTGATAGTGTTTCAAATAAAAAACTAATGTCTGTGTACAAAGAAACCCGTGTGTGTGTGTATTCTTTATGGGAAGAGGGTGAGGGTAGTAGAGGGACAGGTAGGGGTGGGCCAGGCCAAACCCCCCATGGAGGAGGCCCTGGGGAGAGTCAGTGGGCTCCTTCTGAGAATTTCTCCCTCAGGGCCTCTCGGATTTGGACACCAGCCTGGTGAGCCTGGCAGATGGCAGGCCTCTGGGGCTGCTGAAATGGCCTCTCCTTGTCATCAGCACCTGTCCCCCACCCCAGCATAAAGGCCTCCCCTTTCCTCTCCACCAGGTTATGGAAGGTGCATCCATCTCCGGTATGTTGCATTTGCCCATCTCCAGCCATGTGAGGAGGCAACGGAACCTCCCTTTCAAATGTCTAAAGGTGCATTGCGTGTTGAAAGATGCGTGTTGAAAAGCTCCTTGCTCGCATCCAGGTGGCTGGTGTAGGGCTTCATGAGCCATGGCATCGGGGGTAGGCTACGTTGGCCACTATGCACACCAGCATCTGCACGTCCCTGAGTGCAAGGTGCTGCTTGGGGAAAAACATTCCTGCCTGCAACCTGCGGTACAGGTAGGAGTTCCTGAATATGTAGGCATCATGTGCCCGCCCCAACCACCCAACACAAATGTCCATAAAGTATCCCTGGTGGTCAACCAGGGCCTGCAGCACCATCGAATAGTAGCCCTTCCGGTTTATACATTGGGCTGCTCGAGGGGACGGTGCGCAGATTGCGATGTGTGTCCCATCGAGGGCTCCTCTGCAGTTTGGGAATCCAAGGGTGGCAAACCCGGCAAGGATGTTGTCCTGGTCCCTGAGATGGACAAGACTCTTCAGCAGCTCCGGATTGATGGCCCTCGCCACCTGCAACACTAGACAAATAGACAGATAGAAACCAGGGAGTTAGACAGGTTACCTAAGGGCTTGGGAGGAGAACCCTCCCCACAACCCACCCATCCCCTTGTTAGGATGCCCCCCTCCCCCACATCAGTGCAGGGGTGGCCGAGGAACGGCCTCCAAGTGCTACTCCATCCCCCACACCCCCTTGCCTGGCAGTCCCCCTTTCTCACCCCCCGCCCCACTCAGCAGGGCCTGTTCCCCGAAAGTGACTTACCTCCATCTAGACAGCCCTGATGGTAGACCTCCCCACGCCAAACTAGTGTCCCATGGAGTGGTAGCTGTAAGGGGTGGCCAGCTTCCACAGAGTGATTGTGACCCGCTTCTGCAGGGGGATAGAGGTCTGCAGGTGAGTGTCCTGGTGTTCCAGAGCAGGAGCGAGCCAGGCACACAGCTCCAGGAATGTGGCTTTCTGCATCCAGAAGTTGCAGAGCCAGTGGTCGTCATCCCAGAGCTGCATGATGAGCCAGTCCCACCAGTCTGAACTTGTCTCGTGCCTCCAAATTTGCCTGTCCCCAAAAAGGTTTGGGTGCAAGGGCAGAGCTCCTGCATCCTGGAGGAGGGTCTCCTCGGTGTGGTCCAGGTTCATAGGGGGCAGGAGATTCATGACAGAGTCATGCAGATGCAGGAGAAGCTGCAGTATTGCAGTGTGGGGCCATTGCCTGCCCAGGGGCAGCTCAGGCTGCATGGCCAAATAAAAGGTGAAAAGCAGGAAAAATAAACTGCTGTGGTGTCCGTGGAAGCAGGGCGACTAGAGCAAGCACTGCAGCAGCTTTGCTTTCCCTCTAGGAGGTAGGCAAGTCAGAATCAGGAGCAGAGCAGCGCCTGTCCAGGGGGATCCCTTTAAGCACGTGTCTCTGCAAAGGGCAGGCAGCAGCACCTGGAAATAAAGGCTGCCTCCATGTCCTGCCAGAAGCACTTCCAGGTGCCTTCTTTTTTCGACAGAGCATCTGGCAGTCTGGCATAATGTAATCTAGTCGCTCTTTTTCGACAGAGGGATGCAGTCTAGACGTAGCCTCAGTGTGGAACAGCACCTAGGGGGCAGTGTAATTCTTTTTTGCCATAAGGTTGCTCAGATATTTCCGATAGCAAAGGAATGGTGAGTTTTAGGAATCTTGGGTTATTCTGCCATTATTTCCCCAAGGCTGAACTCTTCTTTCCCCTCCTCACCTCCAGCCTGTCTCTGGCTCTGCGATTTCTCTCCACCCCCTGTTCCTCTGAGTCCTGTGGGCCCATCCAAGCCATAAGCCAGAGCGTAACCAGGTGACCACAAGGCAGGGGTATGGGCTTCTAATGAAACCACTCCAGTCTGCTCAGTGTCACTGTGTTGCTGGAGATGCTTCCTGTCATCTGGTAGTTTTGACAGCCTGCTTCAGCCTGTGCCTCTGCTCCTGCTCAGTTTACAGCTGGTTGCCTGGCTGTTCTGATACTTGGTCTTTTCGACCTTCCCAGTCTTTGCTTCTAGGCTCTGAGTTAGAGTCCCGGTATTTCTCCTAGCTGGTTCCACATCCCAGTTCCTCCTCCTCCCAGCTCTTAATCCTCAGGTTCCTTGTCCAGCCGTCCCAGTCTCATCCTCTGGGGTCCCACATCCAATCTCTCTTCCCCTCCCCCAGTCCCTGGTTCTAATTTCCTTGCCCAGCTAGTCCCAGACTCCTGCTCCTCCTGTTCTTTGCTCAATCTCAGTCCCCTCCACTGTCTCTTCTTATGCCTCCCTTGTCCCAAATCTTGTAGGATCCTAGACCCAATCCTGTTGCTCAGACAGTTCTGTCTCCCTGCATCATCTCCCGGTCTCTTTCCCATAAACTCTTTGTCCCAATGGACTCCTCCGGTCCAAGATCCTATTCTTCATCCTCTCTGAATTTGAATCATCTTGTTTCTTTCTCCTCTGTGCTGCCTTGGGAGCCAGTAGTGGAGGCATTGAGAGCATAGAAGAGACCGTAGCTCCATATCAGGCCTTGCCAGGCTGGATGAAAATGGCAGGGGATGTCCTGCTCTGCTACTTCAGCCCTGGGCTGGAGCATGTGTTGCCAAACTCAAAATAAATTTGTACTGAACATGTGCAGGCTGTGATCCTTCAAAGGCTTGCAACTTGGCCAAATGTAGATGTTTTGCACAGGAACAGCAAAACTCACATTCCTAATACAAATGTCACCTCCCTGCCAAATTTCAAATCCCTGCTCCAAAGCTTTTTGATTAAACATTTGTAGGAATTCTTTTAACATTGGCGAAACAATGGGTTTTTTTTCCAGTAATTACACTGACCAACCTCTTCTAGATAATATTTTTCAAAATTTCAGCCTGAGGCAGACACTTGGCATTGGAAAATTCCAACCCATATGGATTAGGGTTGGCAGTCAGAAGCAGCTGGAAACAAGGTCTTAAGATGAAATGTTGGGTATCCTTAAATAGCCGCTCCATCCATAATATGTAACCTTTAATACTGAAAATGTAAATACTTAATTTAAATACCCAATACTTGAATATTAAAATATTAATGTATATTAGATGATGATTTGTATAACATTCTTGCATGTTACAAATATTCCTTTTTAGCAAGATGGAAAAAATGTATTGGTATTTAATGGCAGCAGTTTTCCTAGAGGCTACAATACACCTGAAATTTTAAAATATATTTTACAGTGTAGTGCTTCTAAAACAGTTTTAGCCTTGTGAATACTGAACAGAGTAGAGAGACATTTCCTTTAAGCAACATATTCTTCTTTTTATGATTTCCAAGTACTGACTAAATCATTCAGAATAATTGAATACTAGTTGACCTGTTGAGCACAAATGCCTATTATCTTGTTTACACTAGTGCTCTGCTAGTAGCTTGTAAATCAGTTTCTCCACAACAGTCTAACATTGCTTTGAAGTGTGTTTTGGTAATAAGGAAAGTCATATCAACTAGAAGAAATAGTAAGTTTGAAAGAAATTAGAAGGAAAAAGAGTGGTTTGGACAAAGACTGATCAACAGGCATGAGCTTTGTATCCATCATTTCTTTTCAAGGAGGCTGCATTCTGACTCTAATTATGGTGATACTCCAGAAAAAATGCTTGCTTTCTATTTCTATTTTTCTGTGCCAAGGAACAATGCTGCTTTAATCTTGCAATTTTTTTACTCACAGGAGTAATCCTTATTCTCTCACACAGTCCCTATGAGTTCAGTAAGACTAATTTTGTGAATAAGGACTGTTAGTGTAAGCGCAACTAGTAGGAAATGCAGGTTTGGCATGAAGATGTGTAAGGTTAACTGGTTAACCCTTAACAGGCGAGGCTTACTAGTTCTGGTTAATGGGTGGGGCCTGGAGCAGCTCCCTACCCAATGTGGGTAGGGGGCTGCTCCAGTCCTGTGAGGCCCTCCACATACAGAAGTGTTCCAGCCCAGCTGAGTGCGGTGGGGAACCACTCCAGCCCTGCCGATCTGCATTACATTTAACTTGTTAACCATTTAAATGGGATTTTAAATGTAGTTTGGCACCCTAACTCTCAAAGATATTGCCAGGTTATAGATTTAGGACTAGATATTCAAAGGTATTTAGGAGCCTAACAGCCAGATAGGCACCAGTGGGATTTTTCAGAAGTGCCTAAGCAGGTTTAAGTTAGGCCCTTATCTCAAATTGACTTCACTGAGAGTTAGGTTCTTAACTGCTTAAGTACTTTTGAGAATTCCACTAAGTACCTTGCTACATTTTTCAGTGCCTAAATACCTTTGAATGTCAGGCCCTTGTATACTTGCAGGCTAGGGTCCAAGCAGAATTTTCCAAAGGAGAGGGCCCCTCTCTAGTAACATGCCTATTGGGGGGGGGGAAGGGAGAGCAATGAAGTGCCCCTCTTCATCCTGCGGGAATGCAGGCAGCCCAGCCTATTACTTCCTGTGGGGACAGGGATCTGCAGCTGTGGGGCTGCCCATGCAGCTGTCTTTGGCATGGACCGGAATTAGAAGGCAGCCATTGCCAGGTCTCTGAGGATAGCCAGACAGATATATCAGCTCCGTGCTCCCCTGTTATTATGCCACTGCTTACAGGCAACATAGTAATGTAGGAGCCTCAATTTATTTCAATATATTCTTCTCTGCACATGAACAGATTAGCTTTTAAGCTTAAAAATTCACGTCACAAAAGTGCATGGAATTAACAAGGAAACACATTACGCGTGATCCATTATAGCCTGTGATAAAGGAAAATTGCATAGCATGTGTTTCTATACCAAAGAAGCAGTCAAACCCATTTTCTTTTCAAATTGTTTTAGAGAATACTCTCTTGGGCTGAAGCTTTGGATACCCATTTTTTAAAATAAGTTTGTGTCGATAAATTATAAGGTCTCTGAAGGTTTGTAACAGAAATTGGAATTGAGACCTGTGATGGGTATAAGAAATGAAGTCCTTGGGTAGAGTGTGAGTGTGTGTGTGTGTGTGTGTGTGTGTGTGTGTGTGTGTGTGTGTGTGTGTGTGTGTGTGTGAGAGAGAGAGAGAGAGAGAGAGACAGAGAGACAGAGAGAGAGAGAGAGGTATCAGAGTAATTCATTGTGTGTTGGTGTGGGGGAGGAGGAAGATGCAGGGCAATATATTGAGGAGTCTGTATAGGGGGAGGCAAGTTAACCTGGTCTAGAATTAATTGTGGAGGTTGCTGGGAAAAAATTATTCTGGTGGGGAAGAGAGAGAATGGGGGAAAGATTTGGAGTCACAGAGAGAATGGGGGAAAGATTTGGAGTCACAAATACGGAGAAGAAAGCTTTTAGTCTCTTTCCCAATCTGTCTCACTTAAAAGGCGAAAAGCGCAGTTGGAATTGCGACTGGCAAAGGATGTGAAGGATAACAAGAAAGGTTTCTACAGGCATGTTTGCAAGAAGAAGGTGATCAGAGTGGGTGTGGGGCCCCTACTGGATGAAGGAGGTAACCTAGTGACAGATGATGTGGGGAAAGCTGAAGTACTCAATGCTTTCTTTATCTCTGTTTTCACGGACAAGGTCTGCTTCCAGACTAATGCACTAAGTGATGAAAGATGGGATGAAGATGGAAAGCCCTTGGGGGGGGGGGGGACAGGTTAGGGACTATTTAGAAAAGCTAAACATACACAAATCCATGGGTCCGGACTTAAACCATCCGAGGGTACTGAGGGAGTTGGCAAATGTCATTGAGGAGCCTTTGGCCAATATCTTTGAAAAGTCATGGAGATCTGGAGAGATCCCAGATGATTGGAAAAAGGCAAATGTAGTGCCCATCTTCAAAAAATGGAAGAAGGATGATCCAGGGAACTATAGGTCAGTCAGTCTTACCACAGTCCCTGGAAAAATCATGGAAGGGATCCTTAAGGAATCCATTTTGAGGCACTTGGAAGAGGGGAAAGTCAGCATGGATTCTCAAAGGGTAAGTGGTGTCTGACCAATCTGATTAGCTTCTGTGATGAGGTAACTGGCTCTGTAGATATGGGAATGTCAGTGGATGTGATTGATATACCTTGACTTCAGCAAGGCTTTTGATATGGTCTCCCACAATATTCTTGCCAACAAGTTAAGGGAATGTGGATTGGATAAATGGACGGTAAGATGGATAGAAAGCTGGCTAGAAGGCCGGGCCCAGCGGGTAGTAATCAACAGCTTGATGTCAGGATGGCGGTCGGTTTCTAGCAGAGTGCCCCAAGGTTCAGTCCTAGGACCAGTTTTGTTCAATATCTTTATTAATGACCTGGATGAGGAGATGTATTGCACCCTCAAGTTTGCAGATGACACTAAGCTAGGGGGAGAGGTAGATACACTTGAGGGCAGAGATAGGGTCCAGAGTGACTTAGACTAATTGGAGGATTGGGCCACAAGAAATCTGTAGAGGTTCAACAAAGACAAGTGCAGAGTCCTGCACTTAGGATGGAAGAATCTCAAGCATTGTTACAGGCTGGGGATCAGCCAGCTAAGTAGTAGTTCTTCAGAAAAGGACCTGGGGATTACAGTGGATGAGAAGCTGGATATGAGTCAACAGTTTGCCCTTGTAGCCAAGAAGGCTAATGGCATATTAGGTTGCATTAAGAGGAGCATTGCCAGCAGATCCAGAGATGTCATTATTCCCCTTTATTCAGTTCTTGTGAGGCCACATCTGGAGTACTGCGTCTAGTTATGGGCCCCTCACTACAAAAAAGATGTGGACGCATTGGAGAGGGCCCAGTGGAGGGCAACCAAAATGATTGGGGGCTGGAGCATATGACCTATGAGGAGAGGCTGAGGGAGTTGGGTCTGTTTAGTCTGCAAAAGCAAAGAGTGAGGGGGGATTTGATAGCAGCCTTCAACTTCCTGAATGGAGGTTCCAAGGAGAGTGGAGAAAGGCTGTTCACAGTAGTGATGGATGGCAGAACAAGGAACAATGGTCTCAAGTTGCGGTGGGAGAGGTCCAGGTTGGATATTAGGAAAAACTATTTCACTAGGAGAGTGGTGAAGCCCTGGAATGGGTTACCTAGGGAAGTAGTGGAGTCTCCATCCCTACAGATTTTTTAAATGAAAACACTCTTGCCCCCTTTCCTCATATCCATTCTTTACTACCCCGGTTCAGAATCTCCTTTTTCTACCTAACCATTTTCCCTCTGGTGCTTCTACCATTTTATAAGGTGAAGGTCAGTATCACTGAAGGAGGGAAAGATGAGGATGCTGATTCTCCTCCCAACTTTCACCTAAGGGAAGAGAAGCCAGGGCTTACTCCAATGCCCTCTCCAGTTATATAAATCAGAACGGAAGAAATTGGTCAGTTGTACAAGGGTTTCTAGCTCCTCTCCCTTGGAGGGGTACCAGAGATCTAGAGAGTCACCCTGGGCAGTGGGACCCATGCACTTTGAGCTGCTACTCTAATTAAACGCATGTGTAACCACCACCAGGCCTCTACCCTCTGAGCTAAAAGCCAGCTGGCTCCCCAGCCCATGCTGTAGAGGTCTCTTGGTCTTAACTGTTGCTGTGGTCTAGGTATCACTTGCATTGCTCAGTAACCACACTAGGACTATGTCTACACTCGCGGCTTCTTGCGCAAGTATGGCCATTCTTGCGCAAGAATCTGCAGAGCATCCACACTGCCCTGCCCATTCTTGCGCAAGTAAATTTACAGTACGGTGTGGTAAGAGAGGGCTTCTTGTGCAAGAGCTATGCTCTTTTTTAACAGGTGTAAGCCCTCTTGCGCAGGAGTTCTTGCGCAAGAGGACAGTGTGGATGCTTGGCTGGGATTTCTTGCGCAAGAAAGCCCTATGGCTAAAATGGCCATCAGAGCTTTCTTGCGCAAGAGAGCGTCCACACTGCCATGGGCGCTCTTGCGGAAAAGCACAGCTCGCACATGGCAGTGTGGATGTTTTCTTGCGCAAGACTTCTTGCACAAGAACACTTGCGCAAGTTGTTCTTGTGCAAGAAGCCACCAGTGTAGACATAGCCTTGGTGTGTGGGTTACACATGCACAGTTTTGTTTTTTGTTTTTCCTCGTGTTTGTTCCCCTCTCAAACCGCCCTGCCAAGGTTCTCAAGCTTTGACTATCTTAAATGTTGCTGAAGCACTTGTGAAGTTTCATTATGTCTGGTGTTCTCTGATGGGTGTACCATTGACGTCCGACCTTGCAGAGTTTGCCCTAGGATTCACTGGGTGCAAGGGCACCTGGTAGTGTATGAAAAATGAACATAGATTGTTCATTAATGCCGCCAGACCAGCGGGAAACATTCTGAATTTTTTTGAGATATAAGAAAAGGTGAGCAGTGGCCCATCAAGGCAGAAATATTGGATGTTGGATAACGGGCAAGAGGATTGATTCAGACCTTCAAAAACAGGTTAGTTGTTTGGGCTTCAGCTTTACAATAGTTCTAACTTTTATGCTCTGGTTTGCCCACCATTCCAAATTATTGTTGTTTCCCTCACAAATCTAGAAGTTATTGTTCTTTATGGAGGTTAAATAAAAGGGCGGAGGGAGGGTGGGTGCGTGGGACGGGGGGGGGGGGGGGAGGAGGAGGAATAGAAATGCACTGACACAAAAAGCTACACGATAAAAATCACCTGAATAGGACCTTCATTGGTTTGCCATTTTCCTCCAGGCTGAAAAGAGGAAAGAATCCTATTTATTCCCTTCTGAATATCTATCTAAATTTTCCAGCTGTAAATGATGATGTTTGGGAAACTTATTTCTTTTAAACGTTCCTTAATCTATATCTTGGGTAATAGAATTGCTCACCTTCTGAAGTGGCTTTTATATGGTATTCCGCTTTTCCAATATAAATGAATTACAGCGGTTTCTGATGCATGTGCATGGTGAGGCAAAATAACTGAATAGCTAGGAGGAAGAAAGATGAAACCCCTTCAGTCTAACCTGTTTTGTGGAATAGTAATAGAGATGTAGCCGTGTTAGTCTGATCTTGCTGAAACAACAGATAGGACTATGCAGCATTTTAAAGGCTAACAAGATGGTTTATTAGGTGATGAGCTTTCGTGAGCCAGTCCCACTTCCTCAGATCAAATTAGAGATGTAGCCGTGTTAGTCTGATCTTGCTGAAACAAAAGAAAGGACTATGCAGCGCTTTAAAGACTAACGTGGAAGAGCCTTTCCTTGCGTGCATCTTTACTATTTGTATAAAAATAAGTTAAAAAACTACAAGGCCTTTGAAAACACAACTATATTCTTTCAATTTATGATCAGTTTCCCCTTTGAGCAATGCATTTTCTCCCTTCCCATGGTCTCATCAGAAAAGGACGTAGGACAAATACATATGGAAAATTGTGATTTCTTTGTGTGAACAGGATGGCATAGAAGATGATGGGATCTGGCTGATATGGACAAAACAAATCCTGCAGATGTTTTTATGGCAATGATTCAGAAGCCAGGGAAATAGAGAAAATTGATTTCTTCGCCCCTTTTATTTTTTGTTCTAGGTATGCCCTTTTAATTGAAGGCATTAGACTTCATTCTGTTGTCTGTCTCTCAGCATGACAATATTAACTACAGGTCATAGTCCACTGCTGGTTTACAGCTGCAGGATTTCCCCAGAGTTTCATATTGGCAATAACATACATAGATGTATCGAGCAGAATGCTAAGCATTGTTTCTTTTAAACCACTCACCCAGTTACTGAAGAAAGTGACCCTTCTTACTACAATAGTTTAGGTCAGAAAAGGCATCTCAGCAGTCTCAAGAAACCAATTCTCATGATGTTTTTGGCTACACCTTTGACTCACCTTCATTACTGGATGGCATTTTTGCCTCAATATTGATAATGCTATACATATGGATGCAGCAAAACGCAGGCCTCCCTAGAGCTTTGTACTTAGAATTTCTGACTACAGATGATCAAGCTGAATTTAGAACGAGGCAGAGAGCCACAGGAACATTTTGTGTTCAGGTTTGTCATCTTGGAATCTGGATTTAAAAATGTCAAAGGAAATGTGCTGGTCCTTTAATTACATAAGAAACAAATAAAAAATCCAATTAACCCCTTTTGGTTAAATTTCAACTGCCAGGAAAAAAAAGAAGAAATGCGTTAACTTGTGCCTATCATGATAAAACCTACTGCATTTGACTGATAAACATTGTCCTAAGGATAATTACAGGATGCTGCTTTCTTTACAAAAGTAACAGTTCCCCAGGGTGAATAAACTCTGAGGCCTATATGCTATAAACTCTTTCGTGGATAAGAGAGGAATTTTAAGAGGCCAGATTATGGTGGCTATCAGGTTTATGGGAAACACATGTGTGTTATTGTTATACAGTAATTCCTCATTTGACACGTGCCCACTTAACACGTTTTTGCAATTCCATGGTTTTTTTTTTTAAGGGAATGTTTTTTGAATTACATAACTGTCCCTGGAATAACACAATTTCCCCAGCCAGCCCATTGTCGGCGGCTGCATGGTGCTTCCCACTCCTCCTTGCAAAGCAGTGGAGGGTTCACTGCTCGCCACACCGTTCCCCGCTGACTCCGCCTCTCCGGATGCCTTGCCACCTCTCCTCCACCCCCGCTTGCAAGCCGGCGGCTGGGTTTCCCCAGCCAGCCTGTCGTTGGCAGCTGCACGGGACTTCCCCTGCCTCCCTGCAAAACGGCGGAGGGTTTGCTGCATGCCGCACCGTTCCCAGCAACCCCCCATCGCTGGACGCAGTGCTGGTCCTGGCAGACCCGTCACAGGGGCATACTCCCAACCCAATCCCCCTCCCTCTCCTCCTTTTCTGTTCCCCAGAGCCAAACACCTCTCCTCCCTGCTGTAACCTAGTCCCCTTTCTCCCCCATCCTTATGTCCCAGTCCCAACAGACACCACTGCTTGAAACACAACCCCCACCTTTTCCATTATTTTCAATGGGAAAACTGACCCTGCATAACACGTTTTCACTTAACACAATCATTTTCTGAAACATATCTATAGTGTTAAATGAAGAATTACTGTACTGATCATTTTAATTGTTTTATACTTTTTAATGAAGGAGAAAGGGGGACATGAAAGAGGGTTTTAAACTGCTGAAAATTTAACTTTAACAACCTCAAACATTCAACTCTTCCTCCTCTTCTCCATCTTTCTCCAGGCCCTATCTCCATTCTTCATCTTTTCTCCCCTGCTATCATCCATCCACTCTCATGAATGAAGCCCGAGTGACCATCAGGGTGAAAAGTGAAGGAAATGCAAGGAGCATAAACTACTCCCTCTTCTGCTCTGACAGTGGAAGCATCAGGGCAGCTTCTGCATGGCTGCTGCTACCGCTGCTCCAGCAAAATGGCAGAAACACATTAGTGGCACCATGTGTTAGGGCTGTTGGATCTGTTTATTGCCGATTCTGTAGTTCCTCTAGCAGTGTATTTCTGTAGTTCCTCTAGCAGTGTAGTTCCTCTAGCCGATTCTGTAGTTCCTCTAGCCTGTGAGGTCCCGCTCTTATGCAATGCAGAGGCCTATTTCTGGCCATTCTATCCCTGCACCATCCACCATTGGGGTTAAATTGTGCAGAATGTATTGTTGCTGCACTAGGGTATGTGATGAATTTTTACATACATTATAAATGTTTCCCTTGGCAATATTTGCAAATCTCACTATGATAGTCATGAATTTCTTAAACCGAATAGTAAAAACAAACTCCGCTGTCATGCTAACGGAGAGTTTAATTTACAGGTCTGACTACCTCTACATTATTACTGGTCTGCAGAGCATGATTTTGGCATGAAATTTTTTTAGTACATTTTATGGCAGAGGCGCAGGAAAACAATGAAAAATCACAGAAAAGGATTCAGGGAGTTGGAGAGTGAGTCTATCCTGCTGTCACTGATGAGTTATGAGCAGATAGACCTAGGAATCCCATCCAAAGCCAGTATTCATGGCACATGAGGCAAGAGTTAGTTGGGTCGGGAGACCAGGGGAACAGAGACAGGAGCCATCCTGGAGGTTAGGAATCACAAGTGAGTTGTCAAGAGTCAAAGTGTATCAGGATGCCAGGAGATCCAGGAGCAGCGAAAAGCCCAATTTGTCAGGAAGCTTTCTGTTTCTGATACTGGCTTGAAAAATATAAATATTGGAGTAATCACCAGTATTGAGGATTGACCGTCCCATTTCTTGCAGAGCACCCTACTTCAGTGACCTCAGCTGGCTCCCCTGGGAACCAGTGTATCATAGATCTGAATTGAAAGCCAGAGCTTTGTTGTGCCTTTTACACACTAATACTATGAAGGCACCACATGGACACAGATTCCAAATTTTTAAACTATATTCACTGCATATATACAACATACAAGGATGGTCTATGTATTTATACTGTTGCTCCAGTGGGTTTTGGCAGCATCTAAAACCCAGAACACAGTGATACCAGAAGGCTGGTAAACTATTTAAAGGGGCAGAATCCAATTTATACTCTACAGAACTTCCATTGGTTCATTGGTCCATTGGTTGTACATCAGCATAAAGCATCTTTGTGGACACAGACACATGAAGTAGCTTGGAGATTCCTGCATAACCTAAGTAAATGTATAAAAATCAGTAAAGTATGTACTCATCTAACAGGCATATAACTAATTCTTGTGAGATGATAGATTTATGTCACATTCATCTGCAAACACAAATGTGTGCTAGATGTTTGAGGATTATTGTAAAGTGAGCTTAGTGTGATCACGTGACCAACAGCGGCCAACTGTCATCTCGAGAAACACGTATAGTGAGTAATTTCAAATTAATAAATTGTGATCAGTTCCCAGATAATTTAGGACTAGAAAGAGAGGCAAAACTAATTGAAAAGTTTTATTCATCCTGATCTAGTTTTTGAGAAGTGTTGTTCTCCTTGTGTTTTAAACAAAACTGCAGGAAAACCATGAGGTGGGCTACATGCTTAGTGGCCAGATATGGACAGGGATACTGAAGAATCAAGTTTGTACAGTTGAAGTCTTATTTTGCACCAGCAAATTTCTGTAAATAGACATCATATCCGTGACCACCAGTTCATATAGATTTTAGTGGCCCTTTCTTTAGAGAAAGATTTTTGACATACAATTGATTCATAATCAGTGTAGCCAGTAGTTACTTGATGTAGCTCAAGATGATATCATTAAGATGTTATGCTTCATTTTGTGACTTATGGGTTACCAAATATAATTAATTACTGATTGACTCCAGAGAACATTGTGAAAGTTAAAGAACTTTTTGCAGGTTAATGTACATGTAATCTATAATATGAATTCTACTGTGGAAGCTTACATTTCGTTAGGATTTTTTGAACGAATATGAAAACTGTCAAAGAAGATACGCTATCTATAAATCAGAAAATAGCTTCTTTCCTGTTCTCTTATCAAACACTACCATATAGTCCTATAAATGTATTCTTGCTGAATTACTAATGGGAAGATTTTTTATGTATCAGACTGGAAGTTACGGTGCAGGATTTGGGTAAACATGTTTGTTTCATAAAGGCTGTATCTCCTAAGAAGAAAACAAAGCATGCAGAACAGAATATCTAGTATTAGTTTGTGCCAAAGGAGTGAGGAAAAAGTGTGGGGAAAATGATTTGCATTTCACATATCTTAAGAATGTTAAGAATAGTGATGTCTCAGGCCAAGCAAGAGATATAACCTGGAAGAGGTATACTGTCTAGCAGCTGAAACTTATTTATCAGTTTCTCAGCAATGTAACCAGATATTTAAACACAACATTTAAAGCACAGTTGTAGACGTTACGGTGGTTCTTTGTGATCTGGACTCCAGTTTTAGAAACAGTTAATAAAATGATTTGGATCACAGTGTTCTAAGGCCCGCATTATCTAAAAGATAAATAGACAGCTGGGTTCGTGATGACTGGGAGAACTGTATGGTGACTTGCCTGCCTGGTACAAAGGTTGCAGATCTCTTGAGACATCTAGGTAAACTTGTGTGTGGTGTTAGGGATGACTAATGGTTATGGTAGGCGTAGGTACCAATGACATAGGGAAGGGTAGGAGAGAGGTTCTAGAGGCCAAATTTAAACAACTAGAAAAGAGATTGAAATCCAAGACCTCTAAAGTAACATTCTCTGAAATGTTTACAGTTCCATGTGCAGGGCCAGCTAAGCAGGCAGAACTTCAGAGTCTCAATGTGTGGTTGAGATGATGGCGTAGAGAAGAGGGGTTTAGATTTATTAGGAAATGGGGAAACTTTTGTGAAAGGGGGAGCCTATACAGGAAGGATGGACTCCACCTAATCCAAAATAGAACCAGACTGCTGACACTTAACACTGAAAAGGTCATAGAGCAGTTTTTAAACTAAGGGCTGGGGGAATGCCGACGAGTGCAGAGGAGCACATGAATTGGACAGAGACATCTCTGAGAAGAGGGTCTATTAATAAAGATTCTCTATGTTCTAGTAAAAAGGAGAGGATGGAAGATGATAAAATATGGGTAAGATCAGATGAGATACAATCAAGTGGAAAAGATTCTAACATGTCAGGAAATGGCAGAAAGATAAATAGTGACAAATTTAAAATGCTTATACACAAATGCTAGAAGTCTAAATAATAAGGTGGGTGAACTAGAGTGCCTCATATTAAAGGAGGATATGGATATAATAGGCATCACAAAAACTTGCTGGAATGAGGACAATCAATGAGACATAGCCATGCTAGGGTACAAAATATATTGGAAGGACAGAACAGGTCATGCTGGTGGGGGAGTGGCACTATACGTGCAAGAAAATGTAGACTCAAATGAAGTAAAAATCTTATATGAACCAAAATGTTCCATAGAATCTCTATGGATAATAATTCCATGCTAGAATAATAAGAATATAGCGGGAAAGATATATTCTTGATCACCTGACCAGGATAGTGATAGTGACTATGAAATAAGAGACATTAAAAAGGCTATCAAAATAAAAAAATCAATAATAGTGGATGCGCTACACCAGACTTAGAGCCCTAGGAATCACTGGGGAGTAATTAGTTCAAATTATTCTGGGAAGTAATTATTTCAAATAAGCAGCACCAGAGCGTCCACACTACCATCAGTGTTTACGCTAACATTTTCTATCCTTGGGAGTGTTGAATTTTTCCTTTTGGTGGGTTGAAATTTCTTATGTACAACATCAGTATTGAGGTAGTATGTGGATATGCACCACCAATATAAACAAAACACACACACACATTTTATTTATGTAATTATTTATTTAAGCAATCCTTTGGACACATCTACACATTTGGGCTAAAGCTGAAATAAGCTACGCAACTTGAGCTACATCAATTATGTGGCTTAAGTCAAAATAGTTTTTTTGGCTTCCATCTGGTCTAGATGGCAAGAAGTCCAAGAAAGAACACTCTTCCTCCAACTTCCTTTACTCCTTGTAAAATGAGTGTTACAGGAGCTGGAGTAAGAAGTCCTCCAACTCGACATTATTTCGATGTTATGTAGAAATAACTGCTTGTTGTGTAGATGCGGACTAGGTTATTTTGGAATAACATCAGTTATTCTGAAATAACACTGTTCAGTAGATGTACCCTTAGTGACGACAGAGGTGTTGTACAAAGGTAGGGAATTAGCCATCTTCCACTCAAGGAAGAATAGAAATCCCAGAGCCAATTAACACATGGTTTCAGTGTTTGTAGACAGATGCATGTTTCAAAGAGCTTGCAAATAAGGTTTCATCTTACAAAACTAGCATCACAACTAGTACTTGCTACTTCTGACTCATAGGAGACAGAACTCTACCACATAACAAAGATCTAGCCCTAGTGCAAGCAATTTACCATGTATTAATTAATAACACAGATTTTAAAAAAATCGTTAAGTTCAGTGTTTTAGATATCTGCAACACTCCAAAAAAAATCTGTTAAAAGAATCTCTTTCTTCCTTACCTTAAGCCATTAATACCTATGTAAAGTTTGTTTGAAATGTAATCATGCAAATGTCCTCCTTGCGCACACATACCATGCAGCCTGCTTCTCCCTTCCCTCCTTCCAACCCAGACAGCGAGGACTACAGCAAGTGAGTAAGGACACCCTGAACAAACTGCTCCCTGCCTCACTATATAGCTGCCAGCACTCACTCACTCCCTCTTTTTCCCACCTATATCACGCAGTCAGCCCCTTACCTCCCCTTCCCAGCCCAGGAGGATTGAAGAGACTGCTGGATTTCTGCTTCTGACTCTCTCTGGCTGTCTTTCTCCTTAGGCAGATGGGACTCTCCAAACTCCACTTCCCTCTGACACCCCCTCCCCAGCCAATTAATTATTCCCTCCCGCCTTATCTTGTCTGTTTATCTTCTTTGGGAGCTCTTCAGTTCAGCATGTGGCAACATTTAGCTGCTGCTTAGCTAGATGTCCCGCCAGTCAGCTGAGCTCCCTGCTTATGCAGAGAGCTTTGAACCTCTGAGCAGAGCTCAGAAAACAGTTGTGTAGCTTAGAGCAGTGGTCACCAACCAGTAGATCGGGATCTACTGTTAGATCTTGGAGCCTTTGACAGGTGATCCTGACAGGAGGCTGTCAAGAGCTAGCACTTCATCTGCCCCTCTAAATACTGCCGTGTTGCTCCTGCCCTCTGTCTTGTAGCTGCCCCTCCAGCCCCAGGAGCCTTCTGCTTGCTGTGCAATGTCAGGGTACACATGTTAATGGCAGGGTAGCCCATCTCCACAGAGTAGGGAGGGGGGCAGGGATGGAGAGAGTTTTCTGGCTGCTTTTGGGAGTGGAACAGAGCCAGAGAAGGGATGAGCCTGCTTTAGCCCCCTGCGCTACCACCCAGAAGCCACCTGTGGTAAGCGGTGCCAAGCTGGAGCTCACATTCCAAACCCCGACCCCAGTCCTGAACCCCTCTTGCACTCCAAACCACTGCCCTAGCCCCCTCCAGCACCTCAACTCCCTGTCCCAGGCTCAGCTCAGAATCCCTCCCACACACCAAATCATTTAGCCCAAGATCAGAGTCTGCATCCCCTTCTTCTGAATCCCAACCCTCTTCCCCCAGTCTGATAAAAGTGAATGAGCCCTCTATTGAGGAATTATAATTCTCATTGCAAGAACATAATTAAAAAATTTGACACACCTTAATCAATTCATATTAAATTAAATTAAAGGATCATAACAATTGTGTTTATAAAGGGTATTTTGAGGATAATGGGAAAATGATATTTTCCAGATAATGTGACTTAAATGATAGAATGGTTTATATAATGTCTAGTTCATGCCTACTGTCCTATTTCAGAGAAAATCTTTATATAAATAATTTGTGAAGTAATTTAAAAGCTCATCTGAAGTCAAATATAGTTTTGTCTCTTACTCTCTTTTCAGATAAAGCTACTTCACTAAACTTCTAGATTCAATACATAAAGCAGCAAAAATAACTCAATTTGCTTACAAATGACTATTCAACAAGCTCTGTTATATTATACAGTGACTATCAGTTTAGCTCAGGGGTGGGCAAAAGGGCCTCTGCTGATCTGGGGGTGGGGGAGCACCTAAAGCCCTGTCCGCTCTGCTCCAGCCCTGCAAGCAATCATGGTCTGGGAGCAATCATGGTCTTGGGGTAGTCCAGCCCCTTCTAGTTTAGGCCCCTCCCCTTCTGGGATAACCCGGGGATACTTCAAAAAATTTTGAAGTGACCCCCAGGCAAAAATTACTGCCCACCCCTGGTTTAGCTATTATAATAAGCATTTGTTTAAAGCAACATTGCTCAATTTTTTTCCAGAACATTGTTCAAAAGACTGAGGAGGAGCAATGAGTGTAGCCCTCAATATTATACTTTTTAATGTGGTATAGTCTTTGTTTTTGTCAGTTTATAGCTAGAATGGACCCAGGAGGGTATCACTTTCTACTCAGCATTTTCAGTGCCTTTCTTCTCCTTTGTGTGATTATTTTAGTGGATGTCTCTGGCTTATATCAGCATCAAAGTCTATATTTATGTACTGAAGGAACTCTAGACTTATACACAATATAAATTACAGGCAAATATGTTTCACTTGAAAATGCCTCACATTTTAAAGTCTAATGAACTTCAGTAATTTTTATTTTTCTCTTTCTGCCAAGACTGCAACCAACAGTGTGGAGAGAAGCTTAAATATTCCTAACAAAAATGAAACTCTAAAGCAATGAACAGTTTTTTGGTGTAAGTATCATTTGTGTGTCGGAAACTAAACACCATTATTACTCCCTCACTAGTGCTGATATATAATTATGCTTTCTGAGAATAAGTTATGGGATTAGAATATTGAAGACAGAGGTGTTGGTTTCGATGTCAGTTTTACACTTTGTGCAATGGAAAATAAAGATAATTCTCCATGTAAAACAAGGAGGTAGACTCTATTTGTAATGGGAGTTTACATAATTGTTGTCAGTATGAAACAGCAGAAATTTCACTGTGCAACAGCACGTTTCTTTATATTAACAACTCCCACCCATAGTCAGACCAATGCATTTTTTCCAATCCACCCGCAAGATTTCTGTCTCTACAATACATGTTCAGAGGATCCAGCCTGTCAAAATTTCAGTTGTATAAATGTAAAATATCTTCTCAGAATTCCAATATAAATAAACCACAATCATTCAGGCTGCTCCAGTTTCCTTTCTATACTTCTCCTTGTAGTTTGGTCTATTTATGGTCCAACAGTGCATCTTGGATTTTGTAACATGGTAGGCCAAGATGAAAATAAGCAACATTGTATAAATGAGTATTAGACAGATTTATTATAGCTGTATGAAAAAAGTGAATTGCCTTGTTTCTAATACTTTACACAGGTCGTAATCTTTGAGACGATTGTTTTAGAAAGCAATACATTTTATTTTCTACCAGTTTTCGTGTCTTGGATCAGTTTTCAAAGATTAAACAGCTGGTCCAGTCAGTACAGTGCATCAGTTGTTTCTCAAATGAGCACAAGTGGAAAAAGAACATTCTTTAGGAGATGTAGCCCTAAATAGAATGGAAAATACCTATCGTTATTAGTTATTTTATTACTATTTGATATGGATAATACTGTGGCACCTACTGATGCCATTTAGGATTATAGCCTTGTGCTAAATTCAGTACAAAAATTGTGAGAGAGATAGAATCCCCACTCCAATGAGCTTACCAAACTAGCAATACATGGATATTAAAGAGACAAAACAGATTATATAATATCTTTCATTGGATCAGCTTCTCATCCCTCTAATATCCTGGGACTGGCAACACTGCATACAAGAACACTGCATACAACCTGTGGATAGTGTGAGAGAATCCTGGGTCACATTGAAATCAATGTTTCAGTAACAATATTGATTCAGAGAGAGTGCAATTAAGATTGTCTCTATAGCTGAGTAGTTATGGCACTCCTGTGGGAGACCTTAGTTCCAGTTCCCTGGTGACAATCATTATTTAATTATTTATATACGGTGAGAATGGGAGAAACCCACACACCAATACTTCGTAAGCCAATGGTTAGGCCACTGTCCAGAAAAGACCAAAGTTAAAGTCCTTGATCCACTGTGGAGTAGGGAAGTGGATGTGAGCCAGGGTCTCTTATGCTCTTAGGTGAATGAGCTAAAGTTTGAGATCACAATCACTATAATTTTTCTCAAAAACTCATTGACATACCTTGGGCACTTAGAAGAGGGTTCACAGCTGTGAATCCCAGTTGAAGACAGGGGTCCTCCCTCTAGCCCAGAGTTAGGTGCCTAACTCCCTTTTAGGGGTGGAACTTAGGTCACAAATCCTCTATTTGGCCTTTCCCACTGGAATTTGGTGTTAGGCTGCCCCCTGATCAGCATGCAGGCTTTTGTGCAGGCATGCCAAAGAGGGGGCGCAAAGAGAGCAAATGCCAAGGAGCCTGGGTAATTTAAAAAGGACCTTGGGGTCTCTGGCCACTTTGCACACTTGCTGGCAGTGCAACAGGGCTAAGGCAGGCTTCCTGCCCACCCTCACTCTGTGCCATTCCTGGAAGTGGCTGGCACGTCCCTGGGCCTCAGGAAGGGGAGAAGGGTCTCCATGTGCCACCTCTTCCCCAAGTGCTGGCAATACAGCTCCCATTGGCTGGAAACTGCGGCCAATGGGAGATGCAGAGGCAGTGTCTGTGAGCAGCAGCATGCAGAGATCTCCTGGCTCTCCTGCCTAGGAGCCATTGTCAAAGGGGTGTGCTAGGTCATTTTTGAGCGCCACCTGAAGTAAGCACTCACCCTCTCCTGTACCTAGCCTCCTGCTATAGTGCAGAGCCCACACCCAAACTCCCTCCCAGAATCCCCTCAACATGACCTTCTGCACCCCAATTCCATGTCCAGCCCAGAGCCAGCACCAAACTCCTTCCCAGAAATTCAAGAACTGTCTTCCAACATTGCCTCCTTTGCCCCAGTTCTGTTCCTAGTCTATAGCTAGCAGTCAGACTCCCTGCAAGAGCCTGCACTCTCTTCTGCACCCAAATTCCCTCCCAGAGCCTGCACACTGCACTCTGTCCTGGACCCCACCCTCTTACCCTAGCCTAGAGCTCACACCCAAACTCCTCACTCTCACTGCACCCGAATTCCCTCAGAGTCTGCACCCCACACCTCCTCTCACACCCCACCTTCTGCCCCAGTGTGGTGAAACAGAGGGTGGGGGAGACCGAGCGATGGATGGAATGAGTGGGAGGCAGGGCCTTGGGGAAGGCATGGAACATGGATATGGCCTCAGAAAAGAGGAGGGACAGGGGGTGGGGCAAGGGTCTGGGACTGCATGGTTAAACAGTTCACAACCCTGCTGGGTGGGTATGTGTAAGCCCAGGCCAAGTCTGAGGAGCGTGCCCAGCAGCACAGCCAGCAGCTCAGCACCACCCAACTGTTAGGCAGACCACATCTGCATGGGACTGGCTTGCATGTGCATGGGGGCTAGATGACTCTTCCACCCCCGTGCACATACAAGCACATTTGCAGCACATGAGATCCACAAAAGTGAACCCAGAACTGCTGTTGGAGGGAAGGGCCCACTTTTGTGGATCTCCTTCTTAGGCACCTAACTCCTCCCTGTGTTGTATAAGGAGCCTTGGTTCCTAACTCAGGGTTGTGAATTCCATTAGGCATCAGGGCACTTAAAAGTCAGGTGCTGCAATGCCAAACACTGCTGAGTCCATGGACCATGGGAGTGGTACTTATTCCAGGGCCTGGAGATTTAAAGAGGCCTGGGTCTCTGGCTGTGGGGCTGAAGCCTCAGGCCCCTTTGAATCACGGCTGGAGCACTGCTCTGTGCAGCTCCAAAGGCTGGGGCGGGGGGAGGGATGTGCCACACTCCAGGTGGCAGTAAGGATTGGCTGCCTTACCCACTGGGCACTAGCCAGTCTGAAGAGGCGTTTACTTGTGGTTATCAGATACACACTTGCCAGAATGCTTCACTCGGGTGTCTCTTTTGGCTGTGAAGGGATGCTGATACTTTTGCAAGTTTGCCCAACAGTTCTAGGAACCTCACTAGATTCATTGATTGCCAAAGCAGGATATACTGCGCCACTGGGTATTTACAGCACATGAATGCCTGAGCACCAGGAAAATAGCCTCTCATTGCACTTCATGCCATTAAAGCCCAATACCTGGAGTCTGCTAAGCCTCCCTCCCTTAGATTTCAACTCAGTCAATCTCTTTTCTGTTATGTTTCTTCACATCCTCGAGCTGATAGTTTGCTGCAGGCAATGTGGACTGAAGAAACAGAATTTTAAAATGATTAGGACAAAACAAAATTTCAGTTTCCTTTTGAAAAATCCACATTACTTGGCAGTATCCTTTTTAAAAAATGAACAAAGGTACATTAGCTTCCCTTTTTTAGAAGAACTTGTCAGGCTCTATCTAGGATGCTATATGGACGTGCAGAGAGACATGGCTCATTCACCTGATTAGCTAGACCATGTAGGTCTTAGGAGGTCAATTAAAAGGGCAGAGAATTAGGGTGACAGGAGCTCCTTAAGGGAGAATCCTACCAGCTTGTCCACACCTGCCTTGGCATGGAAGCTAAGGTAATTCACATGGTACTTTGTTTTACTTTCAAATTAAAAGAAAATCCTAAGGAAGGGGGTAAAAGATCATAACGTCTCACAAGGAGCTACAGTATGATTATTACCTACTGCTTCTTCTGCAGTAGTGCCAAGAGGCCCAGGACCAGGATCCTGTTCTAGGTATAGACCTCTGCTGAAATACAATCACTGCCATGAAAAGTTTACAGTCTTAAGACAAGACACAACAGGTAGGCTGAAAATAAATGAGGAGGGAAGACAAGATAAAGGTAACACAAATCTGTTTGGCATAGACTAGTTACATGCACAGTTTGCCGCTTCTGCTTTGTTAGATTTACTTTCGATCAGTAGCAATAGCTTCACTTTGTCAGAGCTGATTGCAAAAATCAGCAGGTTCCCACCATTAGCATCTGGTAGGCATCAGACATGAGTGTTGAGCAAGGATTGAAGGTGCATAGGGTGGAAGCTCTATGGATATGTTTAGGGAACTTGCTTCATATATATGGGGATCCAGGGGTGAAGCAGAATACAAAGTGTTAATGGTTTTCCCTGATTACCAGTGGTTCAATTCTTTGGTGTAGTCAGAGCCTAGGGTAGAAAAGAGAGAGGAGGAGGCTAGCAATAACAAGAGCTTGTGTTTACACAGACTATGTGCATAGTGTCGTGGAACTCCATATGCCATCACTGCGGTTAAAGCCGAGGCCCCTGTGTTTGCTGCTGTGAATACACCGGTAAAGTCACAAGGCTTTTTAAGAGCAAGAGGGAGGAGAAAGACCACAGCAACAATGAATGCTCTCAGCATCTCTCTGCAGTGGGGGCCCCAGCTGGAGCTAGGAACTTCAGGTTTAACTCCTGCTGCCTTTGCTACTTTGTTGCAGTTCTTAGATTAGTAGAGTCTGAGAGGAAATTTGCCAGCAGGCAACTTCCCTGTAGTGAGTCTACTTCTTTCTCTTTTCCATCCTTTCTTGATTTTTGTTGTTGTTCAAAGATTTCTCCAAAACATCAAGACAAATGTGCGGTTTAAAATGTTTCCCCAGCTCATCCCTCCTGCCTCGGCTCTGTCTCAGCTATAAAACACACAATATGTGAGGATTTTTCCACAGCTCCATGCTAAATATGCAGGGCATTTAAAATGACCAAAGAGGCTTTTAAAATGGGAAAAATTATACTGGTAATTACACTGCCAATCCAAGTGGAGAAGTTAAATAGGACAGGGATTTTTCCCACTTGTCGTCACCTTTCTAGAACTTTAGGAGCAATCCATTGTTGTCAGCAGCATTGGTGTATCTGGGAGATAACCTACTTTTCCTAAAGGGTTTAATGTGTGAACATTTCTAATTTGTAAAATTTCTACTAAACTTAATGTATATTTTCTTAATCTGCAGGGAGGAGATGAGAGATGGCAGATTCAGTCCTGCACAGAGCTATAAATGGGGCCAACCACCTTTCATTTTCACAGTGCATCTACAGGCAAATTGACTCTCAATCCTGTAAGCATATTTCATCAAACTTCTGATGGGGTGAGTTCTTTCAAAGTTGAGTGCTATTCTGACAAGTCCCTTAATCCTCATGGAACAAGGTTTACCAGGACGTCGGAACAGTGTGCCCGTTATTTCGATTGCATTTCAAAATAACAGGCACACTGTCAAGACACGGTAAACACTATTTAGGGATACCAGAAGTATTCTGAAATAGTGCCACAATGTAGACGTACCCATGTAGAAGAAACTCCAGCAGTGTCTTGAACTTCAACGGTAGTGCAAATCTGTTTGCTCCACCTAGAGAGCTGACCAAACCCTTCAGTTCTGCAATATACAGAGAGGGGACCATTAGCAGAACCATCTCTCTGGCACAGAACTGGAAAGCCACTTTGCTTTTCCATTCTGGCACCTTGAAAACCACTAAACTCTCCAGATATTGGCCAGTGTCTCTGTGGCTGTAAGGGTGGTTCTGACCCTTCCACTTCCAGGATTTGGATCATGTGTTGCCCAGGCCAGCTCCAACTCTGCCACTTCCTCTCCTTGCTCCTCCGCTTCTGTCAAGAGTGTCTGGCATGCCTCCAAACAGCTGATGGAGGTGGATAGGGTAGGCAGTATCTGCTGCTGGCAGGAGGTGCTGGGGAGAAGTAGGGGTCCACTGATGAGTGCTCAGCATTCACTCAGTACTGATACCTTGGGGCCCCCACAATTGAAAAGGACCCAGGTTCCCAGCTGCTGCTACAGCAACAGTAGTGGCCGCTAGAGATGCTGGGCCTCTGGACAATTTTCTCCTTTGTTTTCTTCCCTGTCCCACCACCGGTCTGACTGCCTTTGGCTGCCGCCTGCTCCATGAACTGGTTCATCAAAGTCTTTTCCCAATGAAGCTCCCAGTCTTCCCATGCTCTAAAGAATTCAAACTGCTCCTGGTTTCTCCTGTCCATTCCAATGAGCAGCTCCTCCAAAGTACGTCTCAGACTGCCTCAGCTGTCTCTGTGCTGCTCCAGAGGAGCAAGGGGTGGGAAGAGATGGGGTTGGAGTTGGCTTGGGCAACACATGGCCCAAGTGCTGGGAGTGTAAGGGGCAGGACCAACCCTTACAGCCTCAGAGACATTGCTCTGCTGCAGCCTTACATGAAAGAGCCTGTCTGAAGATTTGAGAGGTGTCCCTGTCAGGTGGTTTCTTAGAGTATGTCTACACTACAAAGTTAATTCAAACTAACAGCCGTTAGTTCGAATTAACTTTAATATCGGCTATACATGCAAACCGCTAGTTCGAATTTAAATCGAACTAGCGGAGCGCTTAATTCAAACTAGGTAAACTTCATTCTATGAGGACTAACGCCTAGTTTGAATTAAGTAGTTCGAATTAAGGGCTGTGTAGCCACTTAATTTGAACTAGCTGGAGGCTAGCCCTTCCCAGCTTGCCCTGGTGGCCACTCTGGGCCAAACCAGGGAAACTCTCCTGGCTCCGGAGCCCTTAAAGGGCCACGGTCTGGCTACGGTGCTTGTGCCAGTTGCAAGCCTGCCAGCACCCAGCCAGCAGACCCTGCACCTGGCACAAGATGAGCCTGCCACCCGCTGCCACCCAGCCCTCCACCTCTTCCCAGGACCAGGCTGCCGGCTCACAGGAGCCAGCCTGGGGTTGTAAGAGGCGGGCGCCAGCCTGGTCTAGTGCAGAGATCGTGGACCTCATCAAGGTTTGGGGGGAGGCCTCCAATGTCCACGATCTCCGCACTAGCCACAGGAACGTGGCTGTCTACAGCTGCATGACTGACAGCCTGGCCACCAGAGGCCACATGCGGACCGGGGAGCAGATCCACTGCAAAATAAAGGACCTGTGGCAGGCCTACTTCAGGGCCTCCCAGCCAGGGGCCGACCCAGCGGCATGCCCTCACTTTGAGGCCCTGGACCGCATCCTGGGGTCTTACGCCCAGTGGCTGGTGGGTGCCGTACCTGCATGAGCACTGTTCCGATGGTGGATTTCCCCACGCTGAACTGGTTCCCGACAGATCGGTAGCTGTCCGGCGTGGAGAGCTTCCACAGGGCAATGGCCACGCACTTCTGGAGGGGGATGGTGGGTCTCATGCAAGTGTCCTGTCGCCACAGTGCAGGGGTGAGCCACTTGCAGAGCTCCAGGAAGGTGTCCTCCTTCATCTTGACGTTCTGGGTCTATTGTTGGTCTCCCCAGTGCTCCAGGATGATGCGGTCCAACCAGTCGCTGCTGGTGTCCTGACGCCAGATGTGGCAGGGCATGCTGGCATCCGGGCGCTGCTGCCGCTCCTCCACGACCCCCAGGGAGGCCAGGGGAAGAGGCAGGGGGCTGACGTGCACCAGATGGTGCAAGGCAGCCTCCACCCATTCCTGGCAGGCTTGCAGCATCAAGTCCAAAAACTGGAGCAGAATGCCCAAGGCGAGCTCTGGCTCCATGGTGCCAACTTCAGCGGTGTCCCCAATGGGAACCACCGACACAAGCAGGCAGAGAGGAAAACGCTTTGCTGTCCCTCGGTGAGGTAGGCAAGCAAGTGGAAAAGCTGAGAACCGGCTGTCCAGGGGGGTCCCTTTAAGCACGAGCCTCAGATAGCCTCAGGCAGCAGCCACACAAAGCAACTACTGACCTGATGCCCTGCCGGAACCGGTTTCAGCTGCCCTTAAATATGACCCAGCGTCCAATCAGTGTGGACGCGCTAGTTTGAATTAGTAAAACGCTCATTCAAATTAGTTTTTGGGTCTAGATGCGCTAATTCGAATTAGCTTAGTTCAAATTAACTGATTCGAATTAGTGCTATAGTGTAGACATACCCTTAGAGTATTTCCCTGGGATGCACAGAAACCTGGGATACTGTCCCGGAAATATTAGTGTTAATGTCACATAATACTTTGATGGCGTGGCTATGGGCATATGCATGTATTCAAAGTTATACCCATGTCCAGCACAGCATAATGTTGGCATGGCTGTGGGGTGCATGTGTTAGCTGTACATGGTCCAATACTCAAATATGTAGGCCAGTACAGACAAAGTAGACAGCATTCTGCAGTTTTCAGGTCAAGCCTGGAGAATGTAAGCAAAATCAATCAATAAGAGACTTGTCTAGATTATATATTCTTGTTGCTCTTTACACTGCGACTTTCATCCTCCAATGGGGAAATTAAAGAAAGGCTGCCTTGGAAATGTACATATTACAGAATTATGCTCCTGAACTTAATTATGAGCATTATTAGCAGTGGAGATACAGCAATGCTTATTTGCTGTGTTTTGTATTCTCTGTGTATTGTTTGGAGAACAAGAATTTATTACTTTTGTAAATATGTAGAGACTGCTGTTCAGTCTGGATCCACTGTGACCTATATCCCAGATATCTTGCCATCTTCTTTAAATATCCCCAGAGGGCATGACTTTCATCCATTTTCCATGAATAACCCCATATGCTGGTACAGAGAAAAAGAGAGGATTTTTTTTCCTTTAATTTTGTCTTCTTTCAGTTAATTTTAACTTCATTATTAAGATGAATTGTAATGATGTTTGAAACCCCAGAGGCAACCTGGCTTCATTTGATTTCTTCTGGTAGATGAGAAAAAACGGTTAGCAGTTGCAATCTTCTGTGAAATGTATCCCATGCTCTTGAGCTTACATTTTTAATGTGCCTTTCAAACTAAAATTGATCTGCCTCTTTCTTTTAAAATAAAAAACAATGCATAATTTATAAGAAAATGAATACCTTTGATTTTTTGTGTGCCATCTAGAAAGGTGCAGGAGACAGGATGTTGCCTTATGAAATATTAATCAAATGAACATTCTTTTACAATTAATTTACTTTCAACTTTTAATATATATTAGGCTAATATGCACAATAGCTATTGAATTGCTTTCATGCATTCCTATAAGATATTTAAATGAGGACTAGTCTGGTTTGTGTGATGCAAACCTGCTTTACCTTTTTAATTCAGTGACAGATATTGTTAACATAGCACTGGAGCTGATGCAGTCAACTCACCATTAGCAGGGACAACTGATAGGAAAGACCAGAAGTTCCTTGCCTATTTCATTAAGTGCTCAAAAATAATTTGTGGTATCTCAGAGACACAGATGGCTGGCAGCTACAAATGTGCATGACTCTGTAGGCTTCAGACTTGTTGCTTGGTAGGATAATTTGGTTGTGGGTTAGTATAACAATATCTGCTTTTCAGTGAGCAAAAGTATTAGCTGCTCTTTTATCTTTGCTGCTACAGGTATGGCTTCTGAAGTATGAGTACCTCCCCCCCCCTCCACCTTCCTGGTTAAAATCCCAAGTCCTCCCTTGCTGGTCTAATTATTAGCAAATTGCTCTTGCTAGATCAATGGGCATGCTTTCAAGTCTAATAAGAATGAAAAAAATGTCCAAAGCTGAGATATTTTTAGGCCTACGGTTTGATTGATTTTCTGTGTGGTGCTGAAGTGTTTCCCCCTCCCCCCTTCCTTTAAATTCCAGTTCAGATTTAAAACCAGCTTTGGAGCCTTAGTCACAGTAAATCCTAGGTGATAGAATATCTCTTGAGAACACCCCCTTTGAATTGCCACCTGTGATATCCTGTGTGCCAAATATATAATCATGGAAACCTTCCTTGTAGTTAAGTCAGGATTTTCGTGTGTGTGTGCATGCACACACATAGCATAATTACCCCTGTTGCAAATCCCATAGGGGGTCTCTCCTCCTAGGTTCTTTGATTTCAAAGCAATTTTTTATATTTAAGTTGTCCTTAACAGAAGTAAGAACTTATTCAGCCAGAGATATTTTTCTCATCAGATGTGGACCAATCAATGGTGCTTTTTCTAAGTAAAAATGAACTGCTATTGAAAATTAGTATATGAGGTGGCCCTCAGCACTGCTCGGATTGTGCCCCCACTCTCCCCTCCCCACCTCCTAGAGCTGCTTGGAGCATGCCGTGTGGCATCTCTGTTTCCCCAGGCAGCCCTAAATTCCACTGTGTGATATTCCTGTGGCAATGTAAAGGGCTCAGAGCTCTGGCCCCTGCTGCAGCTACAGCAGTGGTGACTGGAACTCCAGGCCAGGTTTGAATTGCCTGTCCCTGTGACAGTTGCCTCCTTTGTCTTTTGATTGTATGTGGATTTTTTTGAAGGGGGCAGATAAGAATTGATTTCATGCTTATTCTCCTGTGCTTTATTACCTTCATAGATCCTACCTCTGCACTAGAGAGTTTTGCTAGCATAGCTCCTTCATTTAGGAGTATGGAACAAAACCCATATCCCCAATTGATAGCTTGGAAACTTCCTGTGCAACTGCATCTTATACCATCAAACAAGCCCTTTTCCTAGCATAATTTATGTGATCCAGGGAGCTGTTTAACATGCCAACCAAAGATTTCCTTTAGCTGGTAGAGCTGCATCTCCACCAGGGGGCTTTGCCGGTATAGCTATACCAGCAGCATATTTGTAGTGCTGACTAACCCTATGTATTGCCTCCTTTATAAATCCCTTAAGAAAAAGGAAACATATTTTTCATATTTTCTTTTCTATAGTACTGACAGTGCTATGCAACCAGTGAACATGGCAGGTTATTGCTCTTCTATGTATAATGCATGCTGTTGAACTATGCCTGATCCTGCAAAGTTCTTGCATCTAGCCCCATTAACTAAAAGCTCAGGGACACAGAGCAATGCATAGTCAATGCCATGTCTCAGGGAGGTCAGAATGCATCATGCATCACTGGATCAACGAAGCATAGCACTTTTGCTGGAGGCTTAGTCAGTTTGAACTGCCATGTTATGATCAGTTCTATCTACCTTTGCAGACAACCCAACAGCCTCCCTGAGCCCTGAGGCAAGGTGGGGGGCAGCTCCATGCTCCTGGAAGGGGTGGACCTCAGGCAAAAGAGGTGAGTCTGGGGCATCCAGCCTTCAGTACTGCCCAGACCAGCCCCTCCTCCACCCAGGGCCATCTGCAGTGCACCTCCCAGGGCTCTGTAGCACGCTGCCCAGGGTTCCAGCGATAGCCCAGGGCCCTGGATATTGCCACAGTAATGACGGTGGCTGGAAGCCCAAGACCCCTTTGAATAGCCAGGCCCCATGGCAGTTGCTTGCCTTTGTTCCCCTCTCCTCTGCCAATGGGCCTGTACCTTTGGAGTCATGGGTCTGACTTTTGCATTCTTATCTTGAATTCTGAGGTTTTCTTGACAGATTTTCTATGGCTTTAGTTAATGTCTAAGGATTTTCTAAGGTGACTTAAATGGCTGAAATTATGGCAGCCATTTCAAAAGAGCAGATTTAAAGAAACAACAAAACAAACACATCCATAACATGGCATATATGCCATACCAAAGGACCTCATTGCTATAGTCTACAGAGACACACTGACTTACACCAGCTGAGACTTTGGCCCTAGGTCTTCCCTGCTGCATTATCGTTGCCAACTTGGCTACAGGATGTTTTGCAGCTAGAAAATCTTTAACAAGGGACAAAAGCAGGAAGCATGAGTGATGATTCTCTGAGTAAGCATGTGGATATCTAGGCTAAAAAAGTTGCCCAGCTCCAGTTTCAAATTACTCCTGATTTGAGAGTATATTTCCAGGGCACTTTGGGGAAACTTGCGCTGCCGTAGCCCATGAATCCACCTGTTTTGGGAATACACAACTTCAGTTTCCAGGGTTGTAAATCTGGCACCTATCATATACAGAAATTCAATTTGTAGACATTCCCCATTTCTGACCATTATCCACAAATCATTCAATAGTTTCCCTTTGGGACTTTTGCATGGCAGAAAGGTGAAGGAGAAGATGTTATTTTTGAGCCCCAGATAGGTTTATCTTGTTCAGTATCCCAGCAGCTGTAACAAAGCTGTGATTAGAAACCCTCTAAAGGAGAACAAAGTGACATTCTGTCATCTTCAGATACAGAATGTTGTACTCCAAAGCATCTTTCAAACTGTTGAATCTCATCCAAATGGCCTTTGTCAGGGTATCACCAGGAGAAGGGAAATGAAGCACACACTCTGGTCATTATTTCTATGAAATGTCTGATCACAATAAACCCCTTTGCTCAGGGAACCATATCTCAGGCTCTCAGAATTCCATTGCAGGTGACCCAGTGAAGCCATTAACTCATGTATACCTTATTATCTCAGTGCAGCTCAGTTGGGAGGCTGCCAAGTTTTCCACCATTAGCCCCTATTTTGAGGGGAGGGCATACTGTCACTCTTCAATAACACTCTGCAACAAGCTAAATCTTGGCATGCTAGGATTCAGCATGGGAGTTATTTGAAAGAATATTTGGTCATATTAAGTTATGAGCGTTTAAAAAAAACCAAAATGAACATTGGTGTTTTCAGGGACTTATTTCATTTGAGATTGTTTTCTTTAAAACGAATTTTTCAGCTGCCATTATTCTCTAATTTGAACTGGAAATCTGGGCTACAATGATTGGGTGAGGATTAAGGGATTTAAAAAAAAAAGAAGAATTGCAAATATACAACCATTCCCTCCATCCCTCCACCCAATAGCATAAGGATTTTTAGTACTTAGGCTTCATCCTCATACAAAAACATTTGTGTCAAATAGACCAGAGCTCTTGTCTGAACAGAGCTCTGGGAGCCAGGAATTGTTGAGTTCTAATCCAATCTCTTATTGCTCTTGACCAAATTGCCTAATGTCTCGATCTCTGTTTTCCCATCTGTGAAGCGGTTAATAAAACATATCTTTATCCACATTCTTTACAGGGTTGTTGGGAAGCTTAAGCAGTTAAGGTTCGTAAAATACTTGGAGATGCAAAGTGCTCTACAAAGGCTGAGTGATTAATGAAGCAGTCTCTAAGACCTCTGACATGTGAGCTTCTTCTCAGAAGATGTAGACAGTAACCACTTTGGCCACAAACAGCTGAGAATCTAAAATGTACCTGCCCCTGACTGTCTGAGGCAAGGTGAGCTCATCAGCCAAACCAAGTGAGGCAGACCCCACCCATGAATTCCCCAAAGCTACAAAATTGTCTTTGTAAGGACAATTTGTGGTTTGATTTAAATGTCACATCGGGTACCGAAACGCAATGCCAGGATGTTTGATGAATATTATGTTGGATGAGGCACAAATCTTGGCATAGCTAATTGTGCGTCAAGAAGCTGCCTTGTTATCATGCCAATTTACCATGCTGAGACGTTACCTTATAAGGGTGAGCTGTGGTAACCATTGCTTGGTAAGGCCATTGTAGGATGGTAGCAATTAAGTCAGGCTGCAGGGAGTGGGGATGGGGCAGTGCCTCCGTGTCTTCCATCCCCATGGAATAGGCTCTGCATATGCTTCAGGTTCTGCCTGCTTCCTATTGCACTCCTGCACCAGCCCTTTTGTCAAAGGAGGTGGTGACAGCTTCACTTCTGGGTCTGCCTGTTGCTTCTTCACTATAAATAGGTAAGCTTTTTATAACTAGTACATTGTACCATGGGCAGAGAGGGAAATAACTGTTTTGTGATTTGTGCTGCACCTGTCAGAAATGTCACAAGCTGTCTCTGGAATGAGGAAGACAAAGCAAAGGAGGAGAAGGGGCATGATCATCTTCAATTGTCTGCTACTACATCCAGAGTAAAATTCCGACTTTGCTTAAGTCAATGGGAGTTTGCACTTGATTATAATGAGGCCAGAATTTCACTCCCAGGAAAAACAGTGTCTGCCCAACTTTGGTCAAACAATTTTACACAATCTAGTACATATTTTTAGTTTAACAATGTTCCCCAGTCACTGCATGCATTTTTAAGGAAATCCATCATGCCTCCAAAGGTTCTCCACTTTTCTGTGCTTTATAACTGCCTTGCTTTCATCACCTCCAATAGCTGCCAGGTTTAAAAGATGGGAGGAATCTCGTGAACAGCAGAATTTAACTGGCCACAAAAGATCACTGTTATATACTGTATGATATTCCCTTTCTTTAGCCATGGATTATGCGTATGAATGTATTACCCCTTTAGTCCTCCCATGACTTCACATTCCCATGCATTAGCAGTAGAGAGAGAGGCTGTATTTAAACTTTTCCTCTAATTAAATCCTCTTAATGTGCTCTTCCTTCACTAGCATGCAAGTTCAAAGACACAAAAGAGATTTATCTATTTGAAAATATACTGTCAGGGGCTGAACGCACAAATATGCCAAATCAGGAAGAGAACAAAGGTGGCATTTCAGCATTTTTTCCTATGTGGTCCACTTCTATTTATAACAAATGGAAGAAAGGGGAAGTGGATAGAAATGAATATAAGAGAGAAGTTAGGAATTATAGATAATTGATAAGGAAGACAAAGGGCCACAAGGAGAAAAATCTATGGCCAGCAGATTTAAGGGTAAGAAGGAATTTAAAAAAATATATTTGAAACTCAAAGAATCCTGACAGTGGTATTGGTCAATTACTGGATCATTAATGTTGATTTTTCACAAAGTCTTGGAGGCCTGAAGAAGTTCCAGAAAAGTAAACAACTGCTAATGTGCCAATTTTTTTTTTAAAAAAAGGTAAATGAGATGTAAATGGTAAATGAGATTACCTTGTTGATAAATTGAATTCTACACAACTTATCCTATGGGACTTAAAGCAGACACAAGGTATGGGTTGCATCAGTTGTAATGGTTTTTACACAAGAACTGTTCTCATTTCTACTTTCACATCTTTAAATTTCCTTTGTACTGCCAAGGTGGAGAAGGATCTGGTCCATAGTTTTTAACTCAACATTGTTCTAAAACAATATGTATTCAAGGGACAGTAACCAACAGGAAGTGTCCAAAATGACTTTGGCTAGTGTTGGCACTTTTGCTATATAAAGGAAAGCCCTTTGTAGTAATTTTCTTTTTGCTTTATTCTCATATTTTTCTTTCAATATAAATTTTACTCTGTGTCAAGAAATTCAGCCCACAATGTATGCAAGCTCATAAACTAGGGAAGCTATTTTCATCAAGGATGCAGAACTCTGCATATTTATGTACAACTACCCCACCTAAATCACAAGACAACAAGATGAAAGGCATTCAAAACTCAATGTCTTTCATGAAAATGCTGCAGCTGATGCATTTGTATTGGAAACAAGTTAAATCCATGGTTGGAAGAGCTCTTTATGGGTGCACTATTTTGCCTTAATAAAGATGACCGGAACCATAAAAAATTGCTATCACTTCATGCCACATTTTTCATCTCAAAAAATATATTTATTTATTACAAATACTCCCTAGGAACAACTTTAAACATCTAATACACATTTAATTTCTTAATCAGTGACCTTATCTGTGGGTGTATAGTCTTTCTGGGATTCTCTAGAAGAAACTGAAATTTGAAATTCTTTGCTAAGCAACTTGGGTGAAATGTGTTATCTTCCTCTATGATTTACACTGGGCTTTCCTTACATAAAACAGACATCCAGAAATCTTGTTTAACACACCATTTCTATGCATCTCTTTTTTCTTATTGCTAAGCTTGTAGCCACAGTGAGCTCTTAAGACCTTAAGATGCAGCACAATTATGTGTCAGGTTTTAGGTTAAAACGAACCAGTCATGGTTCTCCCAGAGACAGCAGCTTTTCAAATCCAACCTTTATTGTTCATTCTGCTAGTATTTTTATCGGATTGGGAATGACATACCTGTACAGGCTTTTTGTTTTATCCTCTCCTATATTTCAAAGCTTGTTTCTGCTTCAGACATGACACTGACAGTCTTTTTTGTTTTCCTGTGTGCCTCAGAGGCTTAATGGTCCTGCATAGTAGCTGAACCTTTAGAAATGTCTTCCGTGCCACTTCAGTAAGGGCCATGGAGCTGTCACTATGAAGGGTGACTCCTGTGGTTAAACATTCTTCAGTGGGGGTATTTCTCAAAGCAATACAGTGAGTAAGTAGATTTCTTTCAGCCACCCCAGTTACCTTGCAACTGTCCACAGTTGTGTGATGGGAGGCAGCAGTGCTGCGAACCCAGCTAATTCTCCTCTCTGATGACCAGTGACTTGCTTGATGAGGGGGGGGCTGATAGTTCACAATTTAAAAAATCAATTATTTACAAGTCAGTTAATGTTAAATACTTAAGCATCTCACATAAGAATGTAATTTAAATGCAATTAGGCAGCTATTGGATGTCAAATATCAATTAATGATTAAAGGAGCACTCACATTTAATAACAGAGTACAAATTTCAGGGCTTTTGCACTGATCACGGTGAATTGAAAAATAAAATGACATTTCTGGATTTATAAGGCATTTTAAGCAATATACCACATAACTTGCGGTGAGTGAAATCCCTATTTTAAAGTGAATCGAGAGTCTGAGCCTGCAAATAATCACATCAATAGTCCCACTGACTGTAACGGGGGTAGGCAAGAACTACCCACAAGAGTAAACGTTTATAAGATACATCCCTCAGTCCTCTTGAAAGGCAACTGATTTAACTAGCCTAAGAGCTAGATCGACAAAGGGGATTTAAACACGCTGGTGCAATGCCTAATTTTTTGGCACTCTGTTCAGTGTACTCCACAGCCCCAAGCTAGACATACAAGTTCCCTATACATGCATGGGGAGCGTTAGGGCTCTGGGAATGGGATCCACAGAAGCTAGCACACTGAGTGGGGAGTTGCGTGAACTAGCCAATAGGAAATGCTGAGGGAGAGGGATGTGGTCAATGCTGTGCCCCTCAAAGAGAATTAGTCACCTTTGCAGGAGCCACCTCCCTCCACTTGGATTCATGACTCACACCTGGAGGTAGATTCCTAAACCAGGCAATCCCTTCTTCACACAAAATGGAAGAAAAGGAGGCAATGCTCCCTCCCCCCCGCCTTTACCTGGTTGTTACAACATGCTCCTAGGAAGTGGGAGACCTGAGTTCAGATCCCTACTCTGCCTGAGTTGGAACAGAGCACTGAGCACAGATCTCACACAAGAAAGATCTGACCACTAGGCTATAGGGCATGCCTGTTGAAGCTGTGTCACTGAGTATATCATATGTAAATATACATTGGTGCAGGGGCTTAAAGCTGTGTCTCTTACCTCTCAGGTGGGTGCAGCAGTCACACATACCCTTGTTGCTTTCCTCCTTTGGTCCAATGCCATATTTAACTATTTATACAAGGTAGAACAGCTCAAACAGGAGAGACTGAGAGAAGCACACTCCTGGCAGCTCCATAGCCAAGTGGTTAGGGCACTCTGTGGGATGTGAGAGAGCTAGGCACTGGGCTACTGGGTAACAATGGGAGAGGTGGCACCACCACCAGCATTTTCTTCAGTATTGACTTGGAGGCTACCTCTGAACAATGTCTATAGGCTTATGAGGGGTGGGGAGCATTAAATATGAGGTTCATTCTAGGGCTTAGGCATGAGTTAGGTGCCAGGCATCAGACTCAAGTGGCCGTGCATGCATCCACTACCAGAAAGTTAGGAGACTTTGTTGATAGAAACATAGGCCGCTACAGGGATAGGCAGGAATGTTTTAAGATCTAAACTTTGGATTTAGGCACCTTGTGTGGCAATTAGGCACCTAAATCTCTTGGTGGATTTAGCCTTAAGGTTCTTATAGCAAGTAAAGCAATAAAGGGCCTCTGGAACCCTGGTATGTCTTTGCTGAGTCATTCCTGGCTCTCCTCAGCTAGACTACTAGTAATCATGCCAGCTAATGCCCAATGTGATGGCAGTTTACCATGCATGGGCAAATGTACTGCATACTGTAGGGAGGCAGTGTTGTTTAGTTGACAGAGCACTGTGTTGGGACTCAGGAGATGTAGGTTCTATTTCTGGCTCTGCCAATGGCTTGCTGTGTGACCCAAGTCAATTCTCCACTCCATGACTCAGTTTTCCCAAGTCTAAAATGAGGCTAATGATACTTGTTTCCTTTGAAAGCACATTGAGATCTACTGATTAGTGCTATATAAAAGCTAGCTGTTATTTTTATTATTATTACCAAACAATTTTACATAGGCCATTAAACAGCCCATACGTGAGAGTGATTTTTGGCACTACTGAGCTAGATAGGAAATGAAACATCAAGCCTGACAATGGAAGGGAAGGCTGTTGACCTGGGGCATGGAAATCCAAAGGGGCCCTGAGTTCCCAGCCGCTGCTGCTGCTGCAATTGCTACCAGAGTGCCACTCTGTGTGGCTCTCAGGGCTGGAGGTTGGGGTGCACCAGGCATCAGACAGAGTGGAGGACTGGCTACTCCAGCCCCACCCCTTCCAGGACCATGAAACCACCCCCCACCACAAAACTGATTATGACTGGTATATTAAAGAGTCATTCAGCTCCTCCTTTCAATAAGAACAGAAAAACGGCCATTCTGGCTCAGACCAATGATCCGTCTACCCAGTATCCTGTCTTTCAGTAGTGGCTGCTTCAGAGGGAATGAACAGAGCAGGTTATCATCAAGCTCATGGAGCTGTACACCCCCTTTGTCAATGAAAGAGAGATGTGCACAGTGGTTCCTCCCCCCAGGTAACACTTATTTACACTGGATCTGATAGTAAATAAGTGGTTTTATTAAGTACAAAAAAGTAGGATTTAAGTGGCAGCAAGTGAAAACAGACAGATCAAAGTTACTAAATTACAACGAATAGAAAATGCATAGCTAGTTCTAATTCACTAAGAGTATGTCTACACAGCAACATTATTTCAAAATAACTAGGGTTATTTCAAAATAAGTTAATCCGCATCTACACAGCAGGCAGTTATTTTGAAATAATGTCAAAATACTGTCAAGCTGAAGGACTTCTTACTCCAAATCCTGTAACCCTCATTGTAATAAAGAGTAAGGGAAGTTGGAGGAAGAGCTCTCTATTTCAAAATAAGCTGTGCAATTGATATAACTCAATTTGCATTGCTTATTTTCAGTTAAGCCCTGCTCTGTAGATGCACCCTAAGAAAACCGTTATATACAAATTCTTACCCTAAACAGCTGTTCTTATTTCAGGTAAAATCTTCAAATCACCGAACTCTTTTACTCTGATGGGTCCCCAGCTTTTCAGAGTTTTTCAAGTATCCTTTTAGGTGTGTCAGGGAGTTTCAAAGACAAGTTGAAGACAAAGGCTTTCCAGTGCTTAAATAGGCTCTCTCTCCCTGCTCCCCTCCCCCTATGGGACTCTCTTGTTTGGCATTCCCCCCTTTCCATGGGGAAAAAAACAGGTTCAAAATGAATTCCAGTATCAGGTGGTATGGTCACATGTCTTCCTAAGGCCAACCTCCATGGGACTTAAAGCACAAAGAAGGCTGTTTACAAGCCCTTAGGCTTTGGGGGCACCAGTAATGGCTTTCATTAGCACATTTAAACCTATTAACAGATTCACACTTCATATTTCTAACTTCACATACAAGAATGATACATGCTCCAAAATAGGATATACAGATCCAGCAGATTGCAACATTAAAACTGATAAGTCACGTGATGTATTTTGTTTAAAGCATTTTTGACTTATGCATATTCATAGTCACAAGCCAATTTCCATAAAGCATGGGGGGAGTATCATACATACATATTAACAGGAGCCAGGGGAGACAAACAGTGCTTCCTAATAATCATCTGAACACCAAACAGTGATCAGCACTGAAAAAAAAAAAAGACTGCAAATAACCAGCACCTTCACAAGACCTTGTGAGCACAGAGGGATTTGACAGATGGATGGCTATATGCTTCCAATAACAAGCAAGGCTGCTTGACTGTGGACTGCAAGGTTCTGACAGACCCAGTAAGAGCTCTGTATTGACTGCACCTGATGAATCAGGACAATAAGATATCTTACACATTTTGTTTGAACAATTCCAATGACCTCAAGTGTCAGGTCTCTTCTGTCTCTTCTTAGCATATGCTTTTCCCTTTCTTTTTCTCATTGTCTGAAATTCCCTGTTACACATTTAAGATCCAGCTCGTAAGCTATAAAAGGAGCTGGTGTGTGAACTTATAAAAGAAAAGCAGGTAAAGCAGAACCTCTGCATTTCCACCTCCCGCTGCAAAAAAGAAAGGCAGCTAGTAGTACAATTAAAAATAGGCTGATAGAAACACATCATCTATTTTAACCTGATTGATTATAGATGTGTCTAGCATGGACCACGCTGGTTAAACAGCTGCTTCTCATGAGAACTACAGTGAGTGACTCTCAGGCTGGAGAGGAGCCTGAAATCTAACCCTCTACCTCCTCATCTCTCTGCACTGAAGGAAACAAAGGGCCAAACTTTCACAAGGTAGCCATGCCTCTTGCTTGTGAAAATACTTGTACTCACTTTTTGAGCACTGTCAGCTGCATGCAGATGATAGAATTTCCACACTGAAATCTATACCCCTTAAAATAATAACACGTAGCTGTTATTAGCCAGTCCCCATGTTGCAGATATGTTCATATGCATGGACTAGGTGCAGACCCACCAACAGTGGGACAAAGAGGGCAGTTGTCCTGGGGCTTGGGGACTCAAAAGAGCCTGGGGCTCTGGCTGCCGTTTCTACCATAGTAGCACTAGTGTCTGAAATCTCGGCCCTTTAAATTGATGCCAGAGAACCTCCATGGTGTGCTCCAAGTAGCTGTGATAGCTGTGGTGGAGGGGAGGGGAGTTGTGCAGAGTGATCCGGGTGGCACTCAGGGCTGGCTACCCCAGCCAAATCCCTTCTGGTTAAGATCTCGCTCTTTCCAGGAGCGTGAAGTTGAACCCTTCCCACATAGCCCAGGGGCCCGGCAAGGCTGTCAGCCCTACTGACTAGGTTTTATGTGCTTCTAGAGTTAAGAGCTCCTCCTGTGGATCACAACTACCAAAATATTTGGGCTGGAAGTGGAATTTGAACAATATAGGAAAGGCAACTTTTGCAGTTTGGGAAATACTTTGTGGCTGGATATTGGGCATATAGTAGTGGGGCCAAACAGCTGCTATGCGAACACTGATCCATACTTTGTCATGTCAGAGTAAATATGGAATAACATTGAAGTTTATTGGTTCTATTCATTCCCACAAGAAAACACAGGCTGTAGGCCTCTGAAGTGAAATTACTGTTCACCCTTTCAAAGAGCTTAATGTGCTCAAATCCAGGGGACTGGATAATTTCCATTACAGAATTCTGAAAGATGTAGCAAATGAGATTGATAGTCCAGTAGCAAGGATTTTTTAAAAAATCTACTTAATCAGTGGGAGTAGTCTATAACTGTAGAATAGCTACATATATTTAAGAAATGAGAAAGAGTGATCCAGAACAGTTACAGACATAAACAACAAATGGTCTGGTAGCACTTTATAGACTAACAAAACTTGTAGATGGTATCATGATCTTTTGTGGGCACAGCCCACTTCTTCTTCTTCTGATCATCTGAAGAAGTGGGCTGTGCCCACGAAAGCTCATGATTCCATATACATGTTTTGTTAGTCTATAAAGTGCTACCAGACCATTTGTTGTTTTTTTCTGTAAGGGTATGTCTAGACTACATGGCTCCATCAACAGAGCCATGTAGATGAGTTGACTAGACATAGCAAAATGAAGCAGTGATTTAAATAATTGCCGCTTCATTTACATCAAAATGGCCGCCGCACTGTGCCGACAATCAGCTGATTGGCACAGCGGGGCAGTCTAGACACTCTGCAGTCGACAAGGGAAGCCTTTGTTGACTGCTCCAGTATGCCTCGTGAAACGTCGATGGAGCCATGTAGTCTAGACTAACAGACATGTTAGTCCAATGGCAATAATATGCAAGATTTCAGAACCAATTGTGAAGGAAAGAATAACGGAGATAAATGGAAACAGGAAAGTAATGCAACATGGGTTGACCATAGGTAGATTGTGCCAGACTAACCAAAAGAAATCTGATGAGGTTCAACAAGGACAAGTGCAGAGTCCTGCACTTGGGATGGAAGAATCCCAAGCATTGTTACAGACTAGGGACAGAGTGGCTAAGTAGCAATTCAGCAGAAAAGGACCTGGGGATTACAGTGGATGAGAAGCTGGATATGAGTCAATAGTTGTGCCTTTGTAGTCAAAAAGGCTAATGGCATATTAGGGTGCATTAGGAGGAGCATTTCCAGCCGGTCTAGAAAAGTGATTATCCCCCTTTTTTCGGCACTGGTGAGGCCACATCTGGAGTATTACATCCCATTCTGGGGTCCCCACTACAGTAAAGATGTGGACACATTGCCGAGGTTCCAGTGGTGGGCAACCAAAATGATTAGAGGGCTGGAGCACATGACCTATGAGGTGAGGCTGAGGGATTTGGGCTTATTTAGTCTGCAGAAGAGAAGAGTAAGGGGGGATTTGATAGCCGCCTTCAACTTCCTGAAGGGAGGTACCAAAGAGGATGGAGAGAGGCTGTTCTCAGTAGTGACAGATGGCAGAACAAGCAGCAATGGTCTCAAGTTACAGTGGGAGAGGTCTAGGTTGGATATTATGAAAAACTATTTCACTAGGAGGGTGGTGAAGTACTGGAATGAGTTACCTAGGGAGGTGGAAGAGGTTCTTAAGTCTTGGCTTAACAAAACCCTGGCTGGGATGATTTAGTTGGGATTGGTCCTGCTTTGGGCAGAGGGCTGGACTCAACCTCCTGAGGTCTCTTCCAACCCTAAGAGTCTATGATTCTATGTTTGCCTTCCTTGAGAAAATAACTAATTTTTTTAGACGAGAGATATGCAGTAAACATAATATACTTGGATGTTAGGAAAGCATTTGACACGATGCCACATGGGAAAGTATGAGTTAAATTAGAGGTGTGGATTAGAGCAAGAATTGTAAGGTAAGTAAGGAAATGGCTAAAGGAGAGAAAGCAGTAGCTTGTGCTGAAAGGTGAACTATCAGGCTGGTGGAAAGTGCTTCTACATTGCACCCGTATCTCGAAATAAGCTATGCAATTTGAGCTACACGAATTGTGTAGCTTACTTTGAGTTAATTTTGAAATAGAGTGCTATTCTGAAATGTCCCTTAATCCTCGTGGAATGAGGTTTACAGGGACACCAGAATAGCAAGCCTGTTACATTTCTAAATAACAGGCTTGATGAAAAGAAGTGGAATAGCTATTTCAGGATACTTCTGGTATCCCAAAATAGCTCCACAGTGTAGACATAGTCTATGTTTATTAATGACCTCAGCACAAAATGTAGGTGTGTGGTAATTAATTTTACTGATAATACAAAGTTGGGAGGCATTATGGATAATTTAAACCTGCGGAATAAAGATATTTCAGTGATTACATCTTTGATGTGGGGCAGAGGACATTTTCTTGGGAGACCCAGGTATGTGTCTACATAGGGGCAGGACTGCCAGGGAAATGCTGGGGGGAAAAAGGGAGTAAAGTTGTGTGTATATATTTTTACAGCTATGTGGCAAGTACTGCTGCCTAGCATAATTTGCCTCCAGCACTCTGAAGGCAGTATGCCTGAATATGACATAAAGTGTCTCTCCCTTGCTCTCTCTTCTCCCCAGAGCTCTGGATGGGCTATAATCTGACTCTAAATTTGTCACATATTACAAGAAAATGTGAAAAGATCATAGAGACAGAGAAGGGACAGGGAGGGGGATGACAGAGGGGAATCTGCAATAGGGAGAAAAATAATGAAAAAGAATGCAGATAATATTGTGTATCCAGTATTCCCTGCAAGCTGTATGCTTGTGTGCCAATCAGAAAAGATTCAAATGCCACTCAACTGATTAGCAGCGTGTTCACAGCTAGGTTTTTGTTTCTATTGGTGATGCACATTCACAATGTCTTGGTGCACATTAAAAATTTATTCCACACACAGATGGAAAAAATCTGCACATGGGTGGAAAAGATTGTTTTGTACCTTTTAAAAATTTAAATGTTGCAGTTCATGTTCTTTTACATGGGATATTTAGCTGTAAAGCACAAATTAGTGATTCAAAGCAAGCAAACAAAAGTGAGCTGTGCTGTAGATCTCAACTCATTCTTCAGTGGCAGTCATTGATCTGGGTGTTGCTTATGTGTTGTATGTTGCAGTTTTCTATTTTTGAGCAATCAAAACAATTAGCTAGAAAGAATTATTTTGATTTTTTTCAGTCATACAAAATTGCAAATTGTGTGGGTAGGTACATAAAAGTAAACACTGTGGCATGCGGCTACATCAGGGATCTCAATGCCGTGAGGAATACATTTCCAAAGAGGCATTTGGGAACTGGAAGTTTAATGAATGTTTTTGGTGACATTTCCCTTGAAAAAATGGTCCAGAGTGATCAGTTATCAGCATACAAGCACATATTCTGTAAGACTTCAGCAGGAGCTACAGATTCTCAGCACTTCTGAATTATGGGTAACTAGATGCTAGAATGTGACCATAGGGTGACTAGCTGTAGGCACCTACATCTGAAAAAATTAAGCCAGAGTTTATGCCATTTCCTTAGCTAATGGCATTACCTCAAACTTTGGACATATGCACACTGCTATCAATATTTAGAATAAGGCAAATTTTAATAGGTCTTGCTAGATAGCACATTGTAAGTCTTATGACAGTAACTGCATTAAAATGGTTAGCCTCTGGTACATGTGCAGATGCTTGAGAATACATAGTTTGCTCTGCACAGTTCATCCAGCTTGCAAGCTCCGTTGGCTCACAGCTTGCAGCTTGAGCTCCAATGTGGTTTAACAGCATGGGCTCTATTATGAGCCTCCTGGCAGCAAGCAGGTTAAAAAAAAAAACAACAACAACAAAAAAACCCATCAAAAGCACTTTCCTTTGTTGGGAGAACTCCCTATAGCAATTCAAGGAAATGGTGCTGTCTGTCTGATACAGTTACACTCAGCCAGCAGTCTACTCTTTCAGCGAGTAGCAGTGCAGTCACTCAATAGCTACAGTAACAGGCCTTGATGGCTAGAAAATGAGCTTTATGATATACAGCAACGGACAAATTGCTGAACAAAAGTCCTAAATTACATGTTAACACAAGCTGGGATTGATTTGGATCATTCTACCCACTCAGAATGTATGTGCTGTGTATGCAACATAGTACATATATAGAACTGCAATCTGTGTAGGGATAATAACAAGCATGGAGAATTTTGTGTTAGATCTGCACATTGTGAAATATACAATTATTACAGATTTTGCTGTATATTGTGATGACGTATAATATGTAAACCCAGGATTCAGTTTTGCTCCTAGAGATACAAGGAAGAACACCAGTTGACTTTAAAAAAAGTTTGTGTACCCTGTGTACAGATTTCTGCCTGAAAAGAAATAAACTCAATACAGGTATGGCTGCACTGCAAATGAAACTCCGTGCCTGGCCAGTGCCAGCTGACTTGGGCTCACAGAGCTCAAGTTAAGAGGCTGTTTAATTATAGTGCAGGCATTTGGGCTCAAGCTGAAGGCAGGGCTTTAGGACCCTGCAAGGTGGGAGGGTCCCAGAACTTGGTTTCAGCCCATGCGCAAACCTAATTAAACCACCTCTTCAGTGTGAGCCCTATGATCCCAAGTTGGCTGGCATGGGCAAGCTGCAGGTTTATGGTTGTATTGTATACATTCTTTGTGATAGGCATATTAATATAAGATTGTTCTCGGTTCTGCTTGTGGCTATGGGCCACTGGTAGAAGCACAGCAATACAAACAATCAGCAGCACCCATTCTGTCACTCAGCCCAGAATATGATCAGAGCTGCCCAGAGATGCGACTAGGTCAGCTAGTGCCCTGCCCAGGCAGCCTGTGCTGGTAGGAACATGGAAAAGTCCTGGCATAGTTCCTGGCTTCTCCATCCCTAGCATAATCCGCAAAGCAGTCATGCTGTATTCTCTGCTAAACTAATTAAGGATGTCCTTAAACAAATCAATCAAGGTTTATTTTGCTTTCTACTCATCAATTACTCTATAAGATTCCCTGGAATTGTTTTTGGTGGTTTTTTCTGTATCCTTTCTAGAGGTTGCTTTAACTTGTACTGAAGACTTTCACTCCCTTTTAGGGAATTTGCATATCTTCTTCCAATAACATTTTCAACAGAGGATCTTTCAAAAAAGAAAGTAATCCGGATGCAGTTTTTTTGAAAAAAAGACCCTTTTTAAAAAAAAAACACTCTTCCTAAAAAAAGGAGGTTTATGCAGTTTTTTTTCAAAAAAGGTTTTTTTTCTGAAAAAAAAAAACCCTGTCCAGACTATTTTAATTTTCAAGAGCTCCTCTTTTGAAAATGCGATTGGAAGATTCCCACAGAATTTGCATATCCTCTTTCGAAGGATAGTTTAGTTTAGATGCACTCTTAATGTCCTATGCCAAGGAAAGCTCAACAGGACCCAACAATTGGGTCTTTGCTCTTTCCTTTAACAAATAATCACTTTTGTGTGGTACATGCCGCATTTACCACCTGTAAGCTTTTGTGTGTCCTATGAGAAATGAGTTTAGGGCTCCTAAGCGGACTCCAAGGAGACACATATCCACCTCACAACCCCAACACAACTGGCACTAATTTCACTCTGATGTCTCAACTGAAATGCCTGGGACTGAATGGCATCGACAATAACCTGACATCTTCCTTTCAGAGGTGTGGTCTCACAATTTGGGGCATATCAAGGAGGAGTGGCGCAGAGTAACTGGCAGAGTAAGCGGCTACCCAGTCCTGTTCTGAGCATAGGCTGAGGACTGCATTCCCCAGCGCCATCAGTCTGGTACTTTTCACAAGCTTGCAAACTCACTTTAAAAGTTTATTTGAAAAGAAATCGCAGCTGGTGCTAGCACTGCATGGAACTGAAAGTACATCAGAAACACTTCCGGTCTCTCAGGGTAGTAAATGGAGAAATAGATATACCCTCCCTACCAAATATTGCTTAAAAGTTTGCTGGAAGATTAACATCAAAAGCAGAGCCATAATGACTTGAGCACAGCTAGCGCTGCAGTTCATATACAGTTCCTCCTGTTTCAACTTCAAACTACCACTGTTAAACAGGAACGAAGAAGGGCTTTTAACTTATCAAAGGGATGCACAGGACACTTTTTTTAGTGCCTTTCTGTTTCCTATTTCTCCTTGATTTTTTTCCCTTGATGTCATTCTTGCTTTTCTCTTTAGTTACTACTGAGTTTCTGAAGAGGCTCTATAGATCAGGCACATACTTTTTTTTTTTTAAATTAAATCTAAGACTAGACCACAAACTTGAGAAATTTTGTCTAGTGGACAGTTATTTGCCACTTGTTTCACATGATTAAAATCTTTATTTTAGGCTTTGAGCTCCGTGCTAGCTGAAGTAATATTCCAAAGGATACCAAATATAATCTAGGAGTGCCCAACTCATAGTTTAAATAATGATTGCCAATGCTTTTGGAGCTGGTGATAGATGCCCTTTCAGACTGAGGAATGTTAGTGACTCTCCTTCCCACTCACCTTAGCAAGATCTCTAACAATGAGTAGGCACATTTTTGTAACCATAACTATTCCTATAATAACCATGTATTAAAAAGTTTATGGCCAAGACTTTAAAAAAAGATGGAGAAATTAACTTGTTGTAACCATATTTAATTGAACTGAAGTAACTGGGGACTTGGGTGTACTGAGCACTTTTGAAAATCAGGCTACTTATTTAGGTGTCTAAATATAAATTTAGCAGCCTAAGTTTTATGTCTGTAAAAATCTTGACCAAAGTACATTCACAGTTTGATATTGTGAATGGGCCTGAATAGATGATAAAAGCAGTTCCTCACCAGAATATACTGGGAAAGTATTGTCCAGATTAAGATAGTTTATGGTTGATAAAAACTGCATTGATATTTTACTTTTTTTTCATTGCCATAGCAGAAGAGCACCACAGCTCAGAGACATGAGGACAAAATCTGGATGAGAACTTCCCTGATTTCTGCAGCTAAAGCTGGGTACTCCTCCTTACAAAACAATCTAAACTGCTGAGTTCCTAGCTAAAGAAAGTCGGTTGTGGGATCTTGTACCGTGAGAGAGATCTCAGTTTGTCTTGCAATGGCCTGGACAGAGTTGACTGGCAACAGTGTTGAAAGCTGTCTATGCAAGTGAAGGTCTGCTCTGACTTCGGGAAATCCCGGTGTGGCACAGAGTCACTGTCACAGCTCCTGTGGCACACGGCGCTTGCTGCTGGTTCATGAGAGATAGCTGGATAAAATGATTATGGCTAGAGTATTCTTGTGCCCTGGTGACCCTAGGGGCTTTTCTCAGCCAGTGCATTTTAGATCAGCCTTCATGCTGCTTCCATATGGTCTGGGAACTAGGCCAACATCTAGTTGCTTCAGGACTGGGAAAACACAGAAATGGCTTAAAGCCATCTTTACTCTCCATCTCAGGACTCACATCAAGTGGCCTTCAGCCAATCTGAAGGATCTGGTCCATTATATTCATACAATCATATGTTAAAATTCTGTAGTTTCAACAGAAATACTTCAGATATTTTAAAGCCCTATTGGCTATTTACTGACTTCACTTTTTAAAGTATTCAGCGTCTTTCTCCCCCCTCAAGTCACCATCTTGAGCACGAGGTCCCAGACTCGGTGCTCTTCATTGTACCAACACACCCTGCATTCATATGGCAAAACTCCAGCATTTTAACTGTGCTCCCTAGGCAGATCTGAAATGAGGGGCACATCTTGTAATGGTCAGTCTGCATGGTACCTGAACTTCATGTCACAGATAATAATATATTTGAATGGAGTTTGTATTCTATTGTATAAAGTAAAGCCAGTCAAACACACAGCTACAGCTAACTGGGATTTCAAGGCTACAGCAGTAGAATGGCTTCACCATTACAAGGCTTCTGTTATGCATCCAGTTTTTATCATTTAAAATATGTGGAATTTTACATTTTTGCATGACCTCCCATGACCACAGGGACTCCCTCCAAGACCTGACAGTAGGTCACAGAGCACAGTTTCATAACTATTGGTTTAAATAAAGCTTAAAGTATTTGTTACCAAGCTGGGAATGTCAGTGATCTAGAAAGTGTCAGTGAGAGGATGTGTCTGCAAGGGAAATAGATTTAGCGTGGACATAGGAGTAAATGAATTACAACAAACATGAACCAATCAAAGGATAATAGAGCAATTGAAAGCTGGAGGGCAGGGAGGAGAAAAATGCTGTCAGACCTAGGAATGGAGCAGGAAATTTCAAACGGGGTAGGCACAAAGGTAATGAACTAAGCTAAATCTGGTAGAACTTATCTGTATGTGAATGAACCGTTTTACTTGGCAGACAGGTTAAAACGGTTTTGTACAGCTCAGATAAAGACTTAGATTGACAATTTGTTCTGACGCATTTGAAGGACTCTAATCTTAGAAAAATTCTGTGGGTAGGGAGTTAATAAAAGGCCTTTTGTGCCAGTCTCATGTGTAACTGATCCCTTTCTGATCCCCTTTGAGCAGAAAGCTGACTAGTTGAAAGCTGTGAGAGGTATGACAAAATATCACAACCCAGAAAGAAGCAACCATCAAGTTGACCCAGGTTAGGAAAAATAACCTCTTCGTTTACAAACTAAAAGCCCTATAAATATATGCTTGCTTCCACTTAAACAGTTATGGCAACATATCTAGTTTTGACCCATAGTCTATAGCAATCTCAAAAATACTTCCCTTGGGTTTTAGAAGAGCCTCTATGTGGTAATATGTAGCATAGCAAACTGTCCTGGAATATCTTGATCCTGATTTATATATAGAATTTTATAAACAGGGAGGGTCAGAAGGCCTATACATGTGACCCACTCTGCATATGCCATTGCTGTAATTTCTCAGCCACCAGCTCTGCTCTGCTGCAGATATCACCAAAAAATACCAGCTTGGGGAAAATAAAACTGAGTCATACCCCCTAATTCAAACAGCAATAAAGATACTCCAAGTGCTCGTTCTGTTAATGATTGATCTTCCTCTCACCAGCCAATAAAGCTAAAAGAAGGTACAGCTCAATTTCTGCTTTTTAGGATCTTTTAAAATTATTTAATTTATCACAAATAAGCCAAATTTCTCAACTCTTGGTTGCCTTAAATTATGCCTAAATCCATATTTAGGAATGCAAATAGATGGCCTGATTCTCAGCTAGTGTAATTGTTATAACTCCACTAACTTTAATGGACCCATGACAATTTACCCCAGCAAAGGACAAGGCCTACAAGCTTCAGTGGAGTAATTTCTGATTTACACCCATGCAAGCCAGAGCAGATTCAAGCCCAGTCTTTGAGAGCATTATTTGTAATGTTGCCACTGACAGCCTGGCCAGTGGGTGGCTGAAGTACTGCCTAGAACAGCACTAATGGTATGTTGTGATCAGTGCTCTCTCTCTGAGGGCTGATGGACCAATTGATCAAGATGATTTGTAATGTTGCAACCAGTTTAATACATATGTGAATGTCCTAGCTGTTGAAAGGAGCAATTATAACTCTCAGGGCCTTCAGCTGTCAAGCATTATTTTCCCCCATACAAAATAATTCAATATATAGCCTCGTCCACTGTAATAATGTAATCTTTGTGGAGATCTAGCATAGTCATTGTTTTTTCTTTAAAGCAGAGTCTGTATTATAATGAGGTGACTACAATGTCAGTGAATGTCATTTGTATCATTTCTTTAAAGGCAATGATTTCCTGGCAGCTTCACAGAGAATTAGAGAGACATGTTCCCTGTTGCAAAGGCTTCTAGTCTAAATTAGCCTGGGATCATAGATTTTTTTCAAACAATGAGTAGTCCTGTGGCACCTTTGAGATTAACAAATATATATATATATATATATAGTATCATGATCATTCGTGGGTAAAATCCACTTCATCAGTTGATCATGTGGGTTTTATTGATGATACTATATATTTTTTTTATTCTCTAAGGTGCCACAGGACTACTCATTGTTTTTAAAGTTACAAACTAACATGGCTGCCCCTCAGAGATTTTTTTTTTTCAAGTTAGACTGAAAAGTCTGAGGGAAAAAATTGCCCTCACCTTCACAGGCAAGGAAGGCTTTTGCCACAATAGAACTGGTAAAGTGAGGAGTAGGACTTGAGGAAGTGATACACAGTGTGGGTGCCATGGAGTCCAGCTTAGAGGAGGATGGGAGTGAAGTCTTTTTGTACTGCTGGGCAATGTGGATTATAGAGGGGGTTGGGCATGGCAGTGGCTGGATCAGAGTGGCTGCTGTTGTATGCATGCACTGGCTATTTCCCTCCGATGCAAATGAGGGCAGCAGGCACCAGAAAATTACTTCAGCCTCAGGGTTGAAGTTGCATCCACAGTGCAGGTCCATTGCTGCTGCTTGGCCTATTGAGGAGCATTTCTTCCTTCTGCTACTGGAGGAAATCTTTGGTACAGTCTGCTACTTGAGCTGTGAGTTGTTGCCCAGTAAAGTTATTTTGTACATGGCAATAATTTCTGTGCTCATTCTGTGTGATTCCTTTTAGCTGTTTACACACTCAAGCTCTCTATGAATGTGAAGTACTTGGGGTGAAATCCAACCCCCAACTCAAGAGCTAAGGCCTGATGCCATTATTTCAGCCTGCCTGCTCTAGCATCCTGGAATCCAGTGATCCCAGTCCCCTTGGGTGGCTTATTGAGCCATTGGGTCAGTTTAATCATGTACACACTCTAGCCTGACGGCTTGCAGCAATCTTTTGTGAGGCTGCTCTCAAGGTGCCTCTCTCCTGCACAAAGGGTAAATGCTAGGCAAGCAAATGATACATTCTATTGGGAGACAAATGACCTTTAAGTTTGTTAAATGGTTCTGGCCTGCTGTCTGTTAATAGTATCTTATTATTTCTCATAAAGTTGAAAGGAAAAAGCAGACTCCATACTTGGGGGAAATCAGGGCTAATGATTCAAGCTGGCCAATTAAAATGAATAGCCATTCCAGAAAATCTGGGCCCAAATCTGTGTATGTTTTGCCACTTGTATAACAGGATTCACGACGCTTACCCATGTTTGAGCTCCATGCTTAGGAAAGCACTCTCTGAGTGTTATATATTATTATCAATAACAAATATTCCTGTCCAAAGACTCTTGACTAACATTTGTAATTAGTACTTCTCTATTATGAAATAGTGTCAGATCAGAATCTGTGCCAAACCATACTGGAGTTGTCTTAAAAGCAATCAGCTTTAAAAGCTCTAGTTGTGCTAGAAAAATCTCATACCCAAATCCTTTCTAATTTCCACCTTTCTGGTTCTAAATGACATCTTGCCATTCTTCCTGCTATACACACCTTCGGCATTCTTTACAAACTATGCAAGTGCATAAGTTTCAGCAATCCTTTCTTTGACCTTGGAGATGGTTTTGCTTTGTGCTGAATGCAAATTGCTTCTTTCAGCCTTAGAGAGAAATACGCTTTTATGAGTATCTGTTGTTGGCCTTGATTCTGTATCTGACATGTAATCTAGCAAATGTCTTACAAAAGTCTTTGAACTAAATTAGGAACATCTGTGGTACTAAACTTAGATTCGTATGGGTAATAAAATGCACACTAGTTACCAGTGATGGGGAAATCGCAAAGATTCTGAACTTCACATTAGTATGAACTTCATAATACACAAATAGTTTCATTGACTTCAGTGCAGCTATTTATGGAGTGAAGTGCTGGTCAAAGTGAATACGGGTATCACAGTTGGACTTCAATCTCAAAAGAGGCTCACTCACGAGCTTTTCAGAATTTCTGGTTTCAGAGGGTAGTAATACTGTATCACATTGTGTTCCCATTTCCCATCATTTGGGTTCTGCATCACTCAAAGGACTTATCGGAAGGAGACTGCAAATTCATGTGTCTATGTCCTAAGTATTCCACTGCAGATCAGTTCTCTGACTTCTGAACATAAGTAGGATGCATGGACAGAATGCACATACAACATGATATTGGAGAGGATATCCCTGTTTCATCTTAAAATAGACGCTAGCTGGCACTGGATTTTAGAAAATGAGTCTTTTATCATTACAGCACTTCATCATTATAACTCACAGGTTCATATAGAAACCTGGCATTAGTATAAAATATCAGGACTTGTTTTCCTTTCTTTAGTCCCACTCATTGTTATGATCTTATAGTTCATACATTTTATTTGATCTCAAAAGGTATTTTCCTCTCTTGGAATTGCAGCAAGCTACTTGTGATCATACTGTTTTAAGGAAATTGTGCCACTGGGCTAAGTGCTGTGCTTTGGAATGTTTCTATAGCCATGGGGTTATCCAGCAATGTGTGACCCTTTATATTCTTGTTACTTAAAAAATGGTTCCAAAGATTAAAGTGAACAGAGTAGAAGTAGAAAAAACTCTAAATAAAGAGCCAGACATAAAAGTAAGCAAATTTAGAGAAGGCTTTCTGCTATGCTGTCTTTGCTGATGTTTTATTTTATCTATCTATCTATCTATCTATCTATCTATCTATCTATCTATCTATCTATCTATCTATCTATCTATATATCTATCTATCTATCTATATATCTATCTATCTATATATCTATCTATCTATCTATGTTTCCTTGAAGCAGCCTGTTAGTGTGGAATGTTACCTTTTCATTCAGTCTCCCAGTACACTGAAAATAGGGGAAGACAAGCTTAGAATACTCAACAGAATCTGCAGCCACTACACAGCATTATCCAGTCCTTGTTTGTCTGGAGTTCATAATTATTACAGAAAAACACTCTTTCCCTCCATTATAATTTTACAATAGATTTAAATGTCCTCCTCCCACATGGGAAGGAAGGTTAAAAAAAATTGTGCTCTGTGAAAACATAACATTTTTTGTAGATCTGGCATCATCACTGAAGAGAAGATAAAAAAACAGACTGGTGTGCTCGTGTGACTGTCTTTCTACCACTTTGAGACAGGGAGAAAAGGGGCTGTCTGTTTGCACAGCAGCAGTGCATCACAGGAAAAAAAAGAAAAGAAAACTCAGCTTCAATGAAGGTAGACCAGACACTTAAACCAGGAGGCATTTTTAAGCATTTGAAAGCAAAGAAAGAAAAGGACCCCAAATGGATACAGACAATATTGCCAAAGGCATAATTAGTGTAGCTGAATCAATAGTGGGAGAGAAATGTCACTTGGAACCTCTGCAGTTGAAAAGGCTCAAACTCTGAGAGAGCTTGAAATGGAACCCTGCTGCTGGAATGGGCTCTCCAAAGAGCAGGCTCACAGTTCTAGAGGGAACAAAACGGTAATTCCTCAAAATGGCAATGTGGTAGTAGAAATACTGCAGTTACGGCTTTCTCTGCATTGTTTTTTCAAACGTGCTAGTCTCAGCTATAGATGTGTTTGTTATGGGTAACCCTACATGATCGATCTAACTGCAGAGTAGAATTTACCTTACAATATATCTGTCTCCCACTGTCTGTTTCACATTTGCCAACCAACCTGACAACATACCCATTGTCTTTAGTGGGCAGTTGATGTGTTGTATGCTTGCCATGTCAGTGACTGCAGTAGCAAACCATAGTTTTCACTAATAGATTGAATGAATCAATGACGAACTACCAATATTTCAGACAGGGGTTCTCACATCAGTTTGCCTCTGTAACAAACCTTCTGTCCCAGGGGTATGTTAATTCCATTGGAGGAGACATAAGCAGCTTAGGAAACCCTTCATTTGATTTTCTGTTTAAACAAAAATGCTATCTCACAATCATAACCAGAGCAGGCAGCACTGCTGTGCAAACTGACATCATATATTTACATGCTGGAAATATTAGTACGCTGCTCCTTCCTATGAACTATACTGAGTGAATGGAGAGTCTATTCAGATTGTATAGTGTGAAGGAGAGTAAAGATTTTGTAACTGAATCTGGGCTATCTTCTCCAGTGGCAACGTTTTGAAGATGCCTATAATCTAGCTCAGTCTGGGCCATTCCAAATTCAAAGACGTAAATTTACTCAGCACAAATATTTTTATGAGTCTCAGGAATAAATTGTCTCTGTCAGGGATTATTTAGATCCCCAAAAGAGGCAGGGAAATTAGGGATACTTTCTTTTATGCTTGGTGGCAGAAATGTATTGAGGAGCCACTTGAGAGCATGCTGCTGGAATAAATCTGTTGTGGTTTGTACGAGGAGAAGCATTTAATATATGTTTATACTGTAAAATAATTTCTATGCATGAAAACAATTGCATTCCTTATCTAGGTTAACATACTTTTATATAATAACTGTATCACATAATGAAAGTTAGAGATTGGAAAGGCTTTATTAGATCATCTCGTCCATCCTTCTGGGAATGAAATAGCTTTAGACAGCTGTGCACAATTTGAGCTTTCCAAAAGACTGTCAGCAATGTCTTACCCATATCAATAGTGTTTTTCTTTAGAAATCCAATTTCATATTAGCAGTGTCATTCTAAGCAATGTCTTTTTATGAAATAATTAGAATTTTTAATCTTCTTAGGTGATTAAAATCACTAGCCTTTCAGTTTTATGCCTTATACCACTGCACAAGGAATGGTATTAAAATTTCCCCAAAAGGCAGTTCATGAATTGTTTTCCTTTTAAATGATAAAACTCACTTCTAATGCACTCATCACTGTAGTGTCTTGGTGCTCCTGCATAAAGATATGTACTGTGGATTTCACTCACAATGGAAGTAGAGCTCTCTATACCTTCCTCCATCCAACACAGACTCTTAGTAAAAGGATCAATTGCTAAGTGGAGTCAGGAGACACCACCCTCCCCTTGCTAGAAGACCTGCACCAAGAAGTGAGTTGTGCATCTTGCCTTAAAGATGGTAAAACAGACTCCACCTTCTTAAGGGAGAACCTTGTTTCATAGCTGCAAACAGTGCATTGAGTAACTTCCTTCCTCCCTCTTCTCTCAGCTCATGTGAGACATACCCTGGGCTCTGTGAGAAGAAGTCTCTGCTAAAGACAGCTGCCATTTTGTGTATGACTGAGGAAAAGGTTATTATTGAGGCCTGGGCCCGTGTTTAGTTTCTAGGGGCACTTCCTGGTTCACTTGAAGTATAACACATTACAATAGTGTAATCTGGAGGGGGCAAAAACGTAGTTATGTCTTTAACAAACAGAAATGGAAAAAATTGCAGATGGAAGAAGGCCTTTCTGTCTTCTCTGATAACTGGGAGTCCAACAGGGTATGTCTAGACTACATGCCTCTGCCGACAAAGGCATGTAAAATAGGCTACCCAACATAGTCAATGAAGTGGGGATTTAAATATCCACGGCTTCATTAAAATAAAAATGGCCACCGGGCTGTGCGGGCTCGGCTGATCATCGGCGCACGGGTCAAGACATGGATCAGTTGACAAGGGAAGCCTTTGTCGACCGCTCCTGTAAATCTCGTTTCATGAGGCATAACAGAGCAGTCGACACAGGTTTCCCCTGTTGACCGATCCGCGTCTTGACTCGCGCGGTGTGCTGACAATCAGCTGAGCCGGCACAGCCCAGCGGCCATTTTTATTTTAATGAAGCCGGGGATATTTAAATCCCCACTTCATTGTCTATGTTGGGTAGCCTATTTTACATGCCTCTGTCAGAAGAGGCTTGTAGTCTAAACACACCCTCAGTAAGTATTGTCTGAACCTTAGAGCGACCCTTAAATTCAATCAAGCAAAGAGAGATGTGTGGGTTTCTTTAGAACAATACAAACTTTTTTAGAAGACTTCTAACTGTCACCCTTCCTCCCTACCTTTAATATAGCAGGTAAGCTTCAAATTCTCTGGTACCCCTTCCCTAACAGCCAGAGTCTCTGTGGCAAAGAGTACAGGATCCTCTTTCCCCATCTCAAGGAATTTTTACAGTCGGGTGAAGCTCATCAATCTCCTACCCACCACCAGGATTTTTCTCAGAGGAATTCACAGTGATGCTGGATGCCCTTCTGCAAAATCTGAACATACATGTTTTGGATCTTCCCTGATAGAATGTGTACTGTGTGTGCTGATGTCACAGGAATCTCCAAAACAGACAATGTTAGGGGTTTCCTATGCATATTCTTCACTATATGGGATACAGCTATTAGGGAAGCCTCTGAATATGGGATGAGTGCTGGAAGATAGCATCAGGCAAGTGGTTTAAGAGACAGACATAGGCATTTACATCAAGAAAGGTTTGGGAGAAGTTCATTTTTATGGATGGGCCATGTTAGCTCACTGGAAATGGAGTAGGCTACTTTATAATAACCACTGCATCAAAACAAAAAGAAATGAAAAGGTAATGGGAAACAGAAGAGACAGTCCCAGGATATATGTTATAGAGAGCAGGAACCTCAGAGAATATTGGAAAGCTACATATAGAGAAGGTGATTCCACCTCTTTCACACACATTCTACCCCTTCCATCTGTTGAATCCTGTAGCCATAGGCAGGGTTTGTTTTCTCACTAAGGGCCTTCACTGTCTGCAGATATTTGGGGACACAATTTGGCCTCTGGGTGTTAAACCCATAAGACAGGGAAGGCTACTATTTGAACCCTGCTCATTGCCAATTCTATATCATCTTCTGCTGGTTGAGAGTTGTTGGTCTGGTTGCACAGTTGGACAGTGTGGAGGGAATTGGTGTTGGCGTCTGTCTGTGTGTGTGCTTGTTCCCCAGGTATAGTAGGGAACCAGGTTTCTGCAATCTTTCTGAAGAAAGCCAAAGATCCTCTGATTTTTTTGAAAGCACAGAAGATTGAACTGCTCATTTGGAAAATGGCTTAAGAAGAACCAAGCTCAGTGTTGTTACAATCCCTCTTTCAGATAGATGCTAAACCAATTGACCAACAAACTGCTTCTCAGTTAAATCTATGGCAATGTAACCTTCAGACTGCTTGTGATGGGGAGAACCAGGCCCTGAAGACCTCTGCTGGAGACCTGTGGCCTTCCCACACCCTGCCCCAGAAAAGGACAAAAGAGAGGTATTCCAAGAAGGCTACAGTGGTTGCAGGAGAACCATACAATCAGAGGCCAGGAAGGCCCTATAAAAGGAGCTGCCAGACCACAGGATGTTCAATTTCTTTGGAGACCTCAAGCTTAGCAGAGTGAGGGAGTGCCTGACTGAGAGAGCAGAAGCCCTACAGATAGCTTTGAGGGGAGAGCATGTTGGAAACTGAACTTTGTTGGAATGTGGAGATAAAGCCCAGAGGAAAGAGTTAAAATGCTGCCTCCAGGAGAAAAGGGCGAAGATGCTGCCTTCTGGGAGCACTACTCTCTACCACAATGGAGAGCAGACTGAAGGCATAGACCCAAAGACACTACAGGGGCCATAGAGATAGGCCCCTGTTAAAGGAGTACCCCAGAAGGGGTTTTGTGCTTAATTGCACAGAGGGCATGTGAGACTGCCAGAAGTCTGAGTTGTCAAATAGGCTTCAAACAGCATTGTGCAGGCACACATAGTTGGCCAGAAGAGGGCACCTGTGAGAGGTGAGTGCTACCCCCTTACACTGCTTAAAATACTTGATGCTTCACCAAAGCATATATTCCAGAATATGGATGAACCTGTAATATCCCTGCCACATACATCCCCTAGAAACTGCTACTTCCAAGATGCACACATGCAGGCACAGATAACATGGGAAATTGTTCCTGATTTTGGTTTAATTTATGCTGGCAGAACTCAGGAGCAACTTCCCTGGAGTCACTAATGTTGGCATAGAACAAAAACCAGTTAAATGATATCAGAATCAGTCCCCAAACTTGCATGTTATTAGGTAATGCTAGGCAGCCCTGTGGATTCAATGGTCACGCTGATCTCCACCTAACTATTCCCATGAATCATTCAGACACAGAATCTCAACAGTTTTGCCATAAACAAGAGACTAAACAACTCATCCCACATGAGCTCTGAAAACCTTCCTCTTCTTGATCCATATGTGAAAGGAAGTTGCCAAATAAACGCTGGTAGAGGACAGAATGTGTGTGTTTCAACCAACTGCTGTCACATTGGTCTCCCCTTTCTTGTTCAAACATCCCAACCTTTTCCAAACCGTGCATATTAGTCATGCAGCTTCCACTGTTAACAATGCAAGACAAGCAGCTAGATCCCCACATGATAAATAAATGTATCTGGCAGAAGGATGTTAGCCTTCTGAAGGGGTGAGAGGCTCCACCTATCTCAGACAGGCTCCACAAGATGGAATGGAGCAGGTTCATTTGGAAGTAGTTAACTCAGAATAACTGGAAGCTAGTTAATTAGTTAAGGAACATCTTTAAGGGTTATGTGGGCTCAAGCAGAAGAGACTTTTGTGAGGAAGCACTTGGGGAAAGAACTCCTGAAGGTAGGTGGCTAGGAAGCTATTCTCAGTGGAGTGTCCCTAGAAAACAGAAGCTCCTAGAGAAAGGAACAGTTTGCAGAAAGAGAGAGACAAAGTTGCTAAGGGGAGGGCTTCTCAGAGGGAGCTAGTGAGGAAGCCCCACTAGGGAAGAAAACAAAGCTCCTAAGTGGGAGAAGCTATGTCTACACTGCAGTAGAACAGTTTCCAAAAAAGTGGACATGTTCTTTCGGCATCCCTGTATTCCTCATTGTATCAGGAATAAGGGATATTCCGAAAGAGGAGGTTTTTCCAAAATTTGGCCCCGTGTAGACAGGCCAAATTTTGGAAAAGCGTCTTTAAAAAAAAAAAAAAAAAAAGGAGAAAATTCTCAATTTGCATATCTTTTTCCGATATAACCCTGCAGTTTAGACATAGCCAGAGACTCCAAAAGGAAGGAACTATGAATGCCAACTCTTAGCAAAACCTGGTCTCAGTTGAAGGATTTCATCAGGTAATAGCAGGAGCCCCAAATCAGAGCAATTCCATGCTGTTCTAAGGAAGTGTCATAGTGGTTTGACCAGTGGGGGTTCCTGACTCAGCTGATACTAAAGGTCCTGACCCCAGAAGATGGTTCTGGGTCAAGAAAGCCTCACTGGTAAGGGACCTGGACATAAGTGGGGTTGCTGGACTAAGGTTAACTCGGTCCCTTTCCCCACCAACTAGGGTATGAGGTGGAAGTGTATTTGTATAATATTCACCTTTGAGTTAAATAAGTTAGAATCCTGAAACACCACTGCTCAACATGCTGCCTCACTAGACTTACAGAAAGCTCAGTAGGGGGAAGCTGAGGCAGGGCTGTGATTGTGGTGTTCATAGAATCAGAAGGCCTGGTCTACACTAAGGAGTAATTTCAAAATAACCCACCTTATTTTGAAATAATAAGCAGAGCATCCACACTGCCAAGCTTGTTGTTTTGAAATAACAGGCTGGTGATTTCAAAATCTGTACTCCTGCTTTCCTTGTGTAATAATGCTTATTTTGAAATAGTTATTTCGAAATAGCGTTAGTGTGGATGAACTGTGGCTGCTATTTTGAAATAACTACTCCCCAGAGTAATTTGAAGTAATTACTTCCCAGTGTTTCCTGGAACTCTGTCAAGGTAGCACATCCACAATAACGGAGCCTGCATTGGACTCATTTCGAGGCTTCACTGTAGTGTGGGCACACTAGTTCAACTGTGTAATTTCGGGAGTTATTTTTTCACATTCAGTTATTTTGAAATAACTTCCTACTGTAGATGTGCTTAAAGTGACTTTAAGAGGTCATGCATTCCAGTCCCTTGCACTCAGGGCAAGACTAACTATTATCTAGACCATTCTTGATGGGTGTTGGTCTAACTTGCCCTTAAAAGTCTCCAATGATGAAGATTCCACAACCAGATTGCACTAGACTGCCAGAAGACACTCTGGGGGTGAGTACCCCATTACAGTATCTTATAATCTTTATAAAATTTTAAACAAAAGGTGAAGATCCAGGAAGTGATTTCTCTTTCTTTTTACCTCTTAATGGTTTATTAAGAATGCTTGAAATTCAAAATAAAGCAAATTTTAAAGCTGTTATATTTGCTGATTTATTTCTGGGAAGATTTGACTCTGTACTAGTGACTTTAAATGTCTTTTGGGAACTTGAGCAGAACAGGACTTGTGCATGAATATCAAAAGGAAAATATACTCCATAATGTGAATTGACTATGACATTCAATATTATTGTTGTGCAAAGATTAGTCAAAGCTGAAGTCTTTCTTTAATTCATTTGGTGTTTTGGTGACCTTAGGACCCAAAGACTTCTTCTATAAGTTATTTTTTTTGTTGTTGTGTTGCCTGACCATTGCTGTTAAGTTTCTATGTCAGGTTATTTCTCACCTAGGACCAAACTTTAATGTGTTTTTGTGCAGTGAGCAACTAGTCACGCTTTCTAGTAACACTTAATCAGGTGGGCGTGTGAGCTGTGGCAAATAACAGAGGAAGACAAAGTATTTTCATGTTATTAAAAAGCCCTCTCTAGACAGAAATGGGTAGATTTAAATCTTTATATTCACTACTGACTCACTGGTAAAAGCAGAAGCAAAATCGGGGAACTTACCCCCACAAGCTGCACTTCAGAGCTTGAAAAGTATATAAAGAAGGTCGAAATTATGACTAATGTTGGTATGTCTCAATTTACAGTTTTCAGACTCAGAATAAAAGTAAATACAGACACTATGGCATTAAGAACCTGATTCTCCATGGTCTTCCATAGTCATTTATAGCTATGCAAAGTGGATGTATAATGCTGCCATTCTGACATGGTTATGTTTTTCACCCACTTGCACCAGAATAAGTGACTATATAAGGTGCCAGGAAACTGAGAATCAGGCCCCAAGAGTTTGGATTAATCTGTCTCCCACTGCATTATAACTCAATTCTGCTCCTATATATACCACTGCAAATCTGGAGTGAATTCCATAAAGTCAATGAGCAATCCTGTGGTACCTTAGGCATGTAAAATAGACTACACGACATAGTGAAGCGGGGATTTAAATATCCCTGGCTTTGTTAAAATAAAAATGGCCGTTGTGCTATGCCGGCTCAGGTGATCGTCAGCACAGTGCATGAGTCAAGACGCAGATCGGTCGACAAGAGAAGCCTTTGTCGACCGCTCCCTTAAGCTTAGATAATGAGCTTTTGTGGGTAAAACCTACTTTGTCAGATGAGTTGGAGGGAAACTACAGAATCCAGGGTATATATAACAGAAAAAAGCAGTTACCTGTCAATTGTAGGACTGGTGTTAATAAAGCTAATTAAGTCAGGCTGGATGCGAAATGTGAATATAAAAGGTGGGAGAAATTGCATTTCCATATCAAATTCTATAAATGGGACACAACTGACATGTAACTACTTTTTTCTGTTGTATATATCCAGGATTCTGTAATTTCCACTCCAACTCATCTGACGAAGTGGATTTTACACACAAAAGCTATATATATATATATATATATATATATATATATTTGTTAGTTTCTAAGGGTATGTCTAGACTACAAGTCTCTTTTGAAAGAGACTTGTGGCTGTCTAAACGATCTCTTTTGAAAGAGGCTTTTTCGAAAGAGCTCTTTGGAAAAAAGCCTCTTTCAAAAGAGATAGTCTAGACAGCCACAAGACTTTTGAAAAAGTGATCCGCTTTTTTGAAAGAGAGCACCCTGGCAATCTGGGCACTCTCTTTTGAAAAGGCCCTGTTTTCATTCAAGAATGCCTTTTTTCGAAAGAGCTCTTTTGAAAAAAAAGCATTCTTCCTCATAAAAGCAGGTTTGCCACTGTTGAAAAAACAGCCACATTGTTTTGATTTAATTTTGAAAGAACGCAACAGCAGTCTAGACGCAGGTGAAGTTTTTTCGAAAAAGGGCCACTTTAAAAAAACCCTCTGTAGTCTAGATATAGCCTAAGGTGCCACAGGACTACTTGTTCATTTTTAAAGTTAGACTAACACATCTACCCCTTTAGTCCATAAAGCCTATGTAGTTTCTTAGGCTTTCCTTCATTAAGATGGCAGAGGTAAAACCTCTGTCTTCAAGTAAAAGCTGAGAAAATCCTGACCAAGATGGACATGATTTCTAAGGAGTGCACAGTTACTGCAGATTAAGGTGTAGGAGATTCCCTGTTTACAGATTATGAATTTAGTTAATGTTGAATGGAATAGCATAATAATGCAGTTCTCATGGGAATTAAACATTTTTGTCTCTACAGAAGGATTTTGCTTTAGAAATTATTATGAAGTCAGTTATTTTTCATTCCAGACTAAAAAAGAAGCAAAACTTAAACTGGCTTCTTAAACTAGCCTGCTCTGAAAATGAGGTAATCTCATTCAGCAAATAGAATCTAATTTTAGATGTATTTATTTTGCTTCATGTTGGAACACAGTAAATTGGCTTTATGTTCTGAGTAATGTTATTTTGTATTAATAAATGAATGCTATTATAGTCAGCTAGTAGTTACTCAGCAATAGAGACATTTCTCAGTGTCATTATGTTTGGATTTAGCTTTTGTGACCTTTATAGGCTATCTAACAGAGAGAGAAAGTGAGAGAGACATATCTTATTTTCCCAGACAATATACACAGTAAAGACAATCTGCAGAGAGCTATTGGTTTCATAGCATAAATCTTTTTTGCCTCGGCTAGGTTGGAAGTCCTCAGTAATTCATAGGAACAACCTTTAATTTACTATTTTCCCTGGACACCACTGAGGGCTGGTAGGAGGGAAAAGACCTCATTACAGAAAGTATCATTCCTCTACTGGAGAAGAAAGACGGGATGCAGAGGATGCCACGGATTGCTTATCACTATCCAGTTGCTTGTTATCATGAAAACTGAGCTTAAGTCCCTTTATGCATAATTGCCTGAGAAAATGACTAGGAGTTCCTTTAATTTTCTCCTAGGCTGAAAAGAGATTCAGAGGCACTGGTCAGATTCCTTGTCATGTCAGTAAGCTCTGCAAATTTAGTTATCCCCTGACATGAAAGGTGTCTCATCTTGTTCATGTCCTGTGGTCTCTATGTACTCTACAAAATGAATTTTTGGAGGTTGAAAGGTAGTGATGTGACAAAGGTAATTTAATGGACTTTGTCATATGTTTTATACTACTAGCTTTTATTTATTTATCCAAAATAACTGCCCAAGGGTATCTCTACACTACAGCATTATTTTGAAATAGTTATTTCGAAATAGCTTATTTCGAAATAATGTGTCTACACACAAAATGCATTTCAACATAGCTTTTTGCTATTTCAAAATAGCGTGTCCACACTGAATGGACTTTGAATCGCATTTAAGGATGGCTGGAACCAGGTCCGGCAGGGCATCAGGTCAGGAGTTACTTTGTATGGCTGCTGCCTGAGGCTATCCGAGGCCTGTGCTTAAAGGGACACCTCCACACCCCTGGACAGAGTCGGTTCTCAGTTTTCCCTGCTTGCTTGCCTACCTCGATGAGGGACAGCAAAGCATTTTGTTTCTGTGTGCTCTGGTTGCTCTCACTTGAGACACCACAGCACTCTGCAACATGGAGCCAGAGCTGCCCCTGGGCACTCTGGTGCTTCTCATGGAGGTATAGCTGTGAGCCTGGCTACACTTTCTGCAGGCTTCCATCTGGAAGGTCCATCGGGGGGCTGTCAGTATCCAGGAGGCCCTGTGGGAGAGCTTCCACCCTGAGGAGCACTAAGAGCCTCCCTGGTCTGCCCCACTGGGGGCTTGAGCCTTATTCCTCCCTCACGTCCTTCCACTTACCCCTCCATAATCCCCCTTCCTGATGTCAAATAAAATACATGTATTTTCATGAACACAAACTCTCTTTATTTAACAAAACTGGGGAGGGGGGATGAAACTCTGGTGAGACTGGGGAAAGGAGGCAGGAGAGGGGAAGATAGAGGGTGAGAGAGGGGAGGGGAAAACCTGGGAGAAGGGAGCTGGAAGGGGATAGCAAGGGGAAGAAGTGGGAGGGGAAGCTCAGGGTTGGGGTCTCACCGGACAAACTTGATTTTCATGCAAACCTACTCCTGGGTTTGCATGTGGCCTTTGGTGGCAAAGAACGTGATTGCAGTGTGGACGTAATTCAAGTTTAGTCCATTTTCTGATAAAACTGTAGTGTACACACACCCTCAGTGTTTCACAATTACTTCCCCTTTACATTTTTTTTCTTCAAGTTACATCCCCCATATTTGCAGAAAATAGGTTTCAATTCAATTAGATTACTAATGACTTTTGCAGATAGTTTGGGACCTCTCTTTGGCATCTCTCATTGATGCCAATGGGAATTATTGACCCAGCACTCTTCCCAATGCTGTCAATAGGAGCTTTTTGCTGTTTTGAGTTCAGTGGATGCGTGATTGGGCCTTGCACATTCGTATGCAAGCATATTGTCCTTTGTTGGCTATTGGCAGCTTACAAAGGACATATAAGGGTACTTCTTAGTTGAGAGCTAACAGAACCAATTCTGTAAGTCCATGGGTTTTTTTAAGCTCTTCTGCTCAGAGCAAGGTTATGTCCTGGAATTGCAAATGGGTGTATTCGTGGAGAGGTGGTAGCCTTTACATCATTTTAGGGTATGTCTACATAGTAGGGCTAAAATTGAATTAAGTGACACACCTTCATCTACGTTCGTTGCGTAGCTGAAGTTGAAATAGTTTAACTTGGCTTCAGGCACTGTCTACACAGCAGGTAGTCAAAGGAAGAACAGTCTTCCTTTGACTTCCCTTGCTCTTTGTGAAATGAGGGTTAGCATGAGTCAGAGTAAGAAGTTCTCCAGCTCAATATTATTTCAGAATAAAGGCTTGCAGTGTAGACATGCTCTTTGTTATTTCTAAATAACATCACTTATTTGGAAATAATGCTGCTGTGCAGATGTACCCTAAGAGTGAATCCCTGTTATGTAGCAGATCTTGATTTTTTTTTTTTCCTGGTTGATTCCAGGGAAGAAAATCCTTGCTTTCACATAGAAGGTAATATCTGAAAACTGAACATTTTTCTGAAAATGTTGATTAAATTGAGTACTTTTTGGAATTAAACTCAAAAGTGTCTTCTCTTTGAACTTCTTTCAAAGTGTCTAATACTTTTCTGTCCTTTTGTGTGACTAGTGAAGTCACATTAGATGACCAAATTCAAAAAGTGACTAAGGCTCCAATTCTTTCCATCAGAAGATAGTTTACTCTATTTAAAAGGAATTCTTCGTTAGCCATCTCTAGCCACTTGAATGACACTCTACACTGCTTAAAGAATACCAAGTGACTACAACGTATCTGGGAATTTGGCCTTGAACATATAAATATATCTTACATAAAAATAATTTTCCATAACAATAAAATTGTAACACAAAACAATTAGAAACCATGGACTACATTCAAGTGGATACGATCACATGGACATGGCATGTGAATCAGCGAGTAGAAAGTTCATGTATAGGCAGTCCCCGGGTTACGTACAAGATAGGGACTGTAGGTTTCTTCTTAAGTTGAATCTGTATGTAAGTCGGAACTGGCGTCCAGATTCAGCCGCTGCTGAAACTGATCAGTTTCAACAGTGGCTGAATCTGGATGACAGATCTGACTTACATACAGATTCCACTTAAGAACCCCAGGCATCCCCAAGTCAGCTGCTGCTGAAACTGATCAGCGGCTGATTCCAGGAAGCCCGGGGCAGAGGCTTCCTGGAATCAGCCGCTGGTCAGTTTCAGCAGCGGCTGACTTGGGGACACCTGGGGCAGAGCAGCTGAGGTGCTGCTGGGTTGGTCCAGTAGTGCCGTCACTCCTCAGAGCTACTGGACCAACCCAGCAGCACCTCAGCTGCTCTGCCCCAGACGTCCTGATTCAGCCGCTGCTGAAACTGACCAGCAGTGGCTGAATCAGGACGCCTGGGGCGGAGCAGCTGGGGTGCTGCCGGATTGGTCCAGTAGCGCCCAGAGTGGCTGTCCTGCTGCCCTCGGGCTCCGCGGCTTTGCTCTGCTTTGCTCCCCCTCTCCCTGGTCTGCAGACCAGGGGGACGGGGAGCAAAGCAGCGGAACACGCGGGCAGCGGACAGCCCAGACACGTCTGGGCTGTCCGCAGCCCGCGTGCTCCGCCACTTTGCTTCTTCTCCCTGGTCTGCTGGAGACCAGGGAGACGGCCCCGTTCAGAACTGCGGATCCGACTTATGTCGGATCCGCGTAACTCGGGGACTGCCTGTACAGTAGTGGTTATATTCAATCACATGAATAACAATAAATCTATCAGTGGCATTGATAAGGGATTTTAGGACACAAACTTTGCCCCACTTCAGCAATACCTAATCTTTGAGGCTCTAGAGATTGGAGAGTGAATCATCTTGACACCTTAATCTGTACATAATCAACTCAAAATAGAAAATTTCTACAGTATGTGAGTAACAACTTCAGGTTCTCACTCAGTTTTTATTCTGGCAAACTCCCACTGACATCATCCTGTATTAAATTAGGAAATATAATTTTTTAAAGTGCAAGACGGAGTCACAGCGCGATGTCCTTGCTCAGTATTTAGGTGAATTCCTCAGATTCTACATCTGTGATGATTAACTGAGGACTATGTTCTGTCTTACTCATATGGAGAAGCTTACTTGGTAAGTAGTCCCATAGACATGATGTCTGACTAACATTTTCCATTGTTCATTGCCCAATAGCCATGGGATTACTTAGAAACTAAGGCACTGTTGCACATAAGTATGGGTATCAAGATCTGCCTCTGAATTTTTAGTCTTGTTTTTGGTTCTTTAAAGAAACTGGGGAATGATATGTTATAACATTCTGTAAAAAGTTGTTATAATATTTTACAAAATACTGCATACTATAATTCCCTTCCTATAATGCATCAAGGTCAAATGCAGCCTCTTTCTGTTCCTCTTACTGATGTGCCAGGTCCAAGTGATTAGTAATCTTGCATTGCTATCCAGCGGGATCTTGGCACATAGAATATATATAATTTGTTACTAGGGCTTCAAGCTGCCCATGCAATTTGTACTTCGCTGTGCTGGGGAGTGAAACAAGTCTATTTCTTGTAATTGCATTTGTGTTGTTGATATTTTTGGTTACATTTTTGTAACAATTGGACATGTAGTTGGACCAGGTATATCAATGGCATGTTTAATTTCTCAATGTTATATAACTGTGAAGTAACATTGTTAAAAAAAATCCTTTTATGTTAATGTGTTTACACAAATGTGTAGCATTAAAACTGTTTTTGAGTTTTATTTTTTTTCACTTCCTACATTTTATGTATGTAAAATCCTAATACTTTTTTGTTTCTGATGTACATTTTTACTATTACTACATATGGATAAACAATAGAGTAAATCTTTATAATCAGTCATTTCAGCCTTTGCTGCCTTATTAATATATTGCATAGTATAAATGTAAGCTGACATTTTAAAATGTAAAATCCTAACAATTACAATGCAAATACATCTGTTTAGGAAAATGCCATTCATTTGCATCTGGCATGAAACCACTATACCATCCAGTCTCTGCTTTCATTTATTATTATTAGAATGTATTTATTTTTATGTGCCAAGAGGCCACGTATCAATCAAGGTGCTGCTGTGTTAGCCACAGTACAAACACACAATAAGAAACATTCCCTTCTTCAATAGGTTCAAATCTAAACAGAGAAGACAGAGGGTGGAAGCAAGGAAGCATTATCCCCATTTCGCAAATTGAGAGGTGAGGCACAAAGAGATTGACATTGAACAAGGGAATTAACAATTGAGCCCTTACTTCTGGGAGAATTCTGCACCACTGCACAAATAGAAGACATTGCTGGGGGAGAGGAGAGGGAGCTGTAGAGTTCCTGGCAGCTGCAATTCCTGGCATACCCTGAGGATAGAGATGGCAAGCAGAAACACTCCATGCAAGCCTGGGACTCAACATCAAGCTGTTTCTCCCTCTAGACCTCAGGGCTTTGTGGAGAAGGAGATGCCAGTGTCTGGGCTGGGGCATTGCCCTACAACTGGGCTCTGGGGGGAGGGAATGTAAGTATTTGGGATTGGGGAAGTGCCCCACAGATGAGCTTCTCAAAGGACAGAAGTGGGCAAAGAAACAGACCTTGTTTGTCAGTTTTTTTTAATTTCTCTACTCCTGGGAGTTTTTTGTTATTGTTTGTATTGTTACAGACATACCTACTGACAGGCTCTTTGAAATAAATTACCACCAAAAAAAATGAAACTGGCATGATTACTTAGTGTTATTTTGACAAATAAAATATTCAGAATTTTAAAATATTGTGCCCAGAATTTTTAATTTTTGGTACAGAATTCTCCCAGGAATATCTGACCAATTTTGCTTCATTTCAGCTCTTTAGCCCTATGATCATCCGTCCCCTCATGCTTTATGATGTCACCAAAATCTACTTCATGGATTTATAGCAGCCTCTGACACACATGTCTTTTATAGTTAAAACACGTACATGCATATATTAGTGCAGTTATACATTTGCCTGCTGCCAGAAACTGTATATGTTCTGACAGGAATTTTCTATGGAACATCTATTCAAATGAATACTGTTATAGCTCATTTTACACTGCATTTTTTACACTGAAAGCACCTATTTTTATCTCATAATATGTAATGCTGCAGCCTTCAGTTGCCCTTTGCTGCTCTAGTTCTAAAGGCCTCTGGAAAAAAAAATGAAAACCCCCATAAGAACCATAAGCATATCTGTCAAGCAGAGGAATCTGACATATTTAGTCTGAGGTGAGGAGCCTGGTCTTCTAGACAAATGATTTAGTTACATATTGTTCCTGCTGTTTTCCTACGATTTAATTTGATTCTTCTGACAGATCATACTTTGGTAAGTGAAACTTGATGCTGGCATCTTTGACAGTAATATAGCTAGCACAGGCTCAATTCAGGGTAAAATTCGTTGTCACCATGCCACTTCAATTGTAACAGCCTGCTTTTTCAGATTTTAGAATCTAGTAATGGTCATTAGTGACAGTTACTTGAAAATCATTACCATCTGACAGATGTTCAATGGCCTATTTGAAATAAGTTGATGGTCTGTGTTTATATTGCAATTGGTACCCTGCTGGCATTCCAGTTGGCTGTCTCACCAAAGAGGCTTTGAATGAGGGGTTGAATGTGTATGGAGGCTTTTGCTCTGAAAGGTAATCTTACTTGATCAAGCCTGAAGAAAATTGTTGGAGTGAAGTATGGAAAACCTTGCACTGTCACTGATATTTGGGATCACTGAAAATATTAGCATCAATGGGGTATGAGACGATTGGAAGAATGATCCATCTCACTAAAGAACATCAGAATGTATAGTTGTTTCATTTAGCTTAGAGTTTGGTTTAAGTCTTGTAAATAGACTCATTTATAGCATGAACTTTCTATTTTTTTGTATTTTTTGTTTTTTTTTTGTATTTGAACCAGTTTAGAGGAGATGAAATGTTTCAGTTCTAGCAGGCTGTGTTATTGAGATTATTTCCAGACTTCAGTCTCTCATAGTTTTCATTTCATTTCAGGGTTTGGGTTTTTTGTTTGTTTGTTTGTTTTAATGATTGAAGAGGGGCAGCTATTCCAAGAGAGGAGTTCAGGTTGTAAAACCATCATAGTTTTTGATGCCACAGAGCTAATTTAAGTATAATGCAGCCTTGATTTTTTTTCCTGGAAATTATAGCTGACATGGAATACTTTTGGATGGTCGAGGCTTCAGGTAATTGAGGGAATTTTCAATGCATTAAGATACAGAAGGGACAAATTAGTTTGGATAACTTAATATTGGGTAATCAAGACTGCAGCAAAAATAGTCAAAACAGATAATCAGGTGTTTTCTATTGAGGAGAGAGGCAGCATATCATGTTTTATTGGTGTTTTTAGGTAACAAAACAGGTGATGGTGGGGAAATTGCTGCAGCTTCCTGAAAATCATTAAATGTTATTGCCTTGATCTACACGAGGACCTTAGTCCAAAATAACTACTCGAAAGAATGCAGCTGCAGTTTAGATGCAGGTGAAGTTTTTTCGAAAAAAGGCTACTTTTTTTGAAAACACCCTGTATTCTAGACATACATACTCTGAGGGTATGTCTACACTACCACCCTAGTTCGAACTAGGGTGGTAATGTAGTCAACCGGAGTTGCAAATGAAGCCCGGGATTTGAATTTCCCCGGCTTCATTTGCATATTGCTGGGTGCCGCCATTTTTAAATGTCCGCTAGTGCGGACTCCGTGCCCCGCGGCTACACGTGGCACGAACTAGGTAGTTCGGACTAGGCTTCCTATTCCGAACTACCGGTACTCCTTGTCCCACATTCCACGAGGAGTAACAGTAGTTCGGAATAGGAAGCCTAGTCTGAACTACCTAGTTCATGCTGCGTGTAGCCGCGGGGCATGGAGTCCCAACTAGCGGACATTTAAAAATGGCGGCACCCAGCAATATGCAAATGAAGCCCGGGAAATTCAAATCCCGGACTTCATTTGCATTACAATAATGCACAATTTTTGTCAGTAGATTCAGAAACTGACAACGTATGCCTCCAGTTGTCACATGCCTGTTAAATGGCTTCAGTGTCACTTACTGGCTCTTTCGCAAGTTCAGTGTTATTCTAATAGATCTGGAAAGTTAGAAGGCTTTTCACTTTAAAGTTCTTCACTTTAAAGTTCCTCCCTGCCCCACCATAGGACAGCCTGATGAGGGAACCTGCAGGAATTGTCAGTATAGGGATAGGAAGAGATGAGAGGTTGGGCAGTAAGACCCAGGGGAGGCAATGCCTTCCCTTGCTTCTTAAACCTGCAGCCCATGTTTCTATATCATCTAAAGCCTGCCCTACAGTTTGCTAACTTTGAATCTGAGGTTGGTGTCCTACCCGCTTAAGCAGATAGCAAAGCTAGTGTTCCTGATGAGACTCATTGACAAGGTAGCACTTCCCTTTTCCAGTTCACCTGACAGCATTAGGAGTGTGATTCTAACTTGGTAAACTGAAAAGAAAGTTGGAGAGATTCTGAAAGCCATCATCTAGATCTAATAGTGAGGGAGAACCCCATTCACAGAGTGTTCATACTGCTCCTTCTTTAATATACTGATTCCCAGATGGTATGAACTATCATGCTAGAAAGAATGGTGGGGAACAGAAAAATGCCTGAAACAGGGTGGAGAGTGATGGTGGGGAGGAGGGGAACATGTTTTAAAACAGATAGGAAAAAGCAAACTGGTGTGTGTGTGTGTGTGTGTGTGTATGTGTGTGTTCTCTAGCCTTCCAAAGATATACATTGTCGCAACTTGGTTTGGTGATGTGATGGGAGCCCCCAGGGGTTAAAGCCGACAAACCAGTGAAAACTACTGGATGATGGTGAAACAAATGATTTTTTTTATTAAACAGAATGGTTCTTTTATCAAAAATCAAGTGACTTTTAAATGAATTTTAAAACAAGCAATTGCCTAATGCTTTTATAGGAGGGGAAAACTGAACCAAACTGCACTTAACTGATTACAAACTTTGTGATTATAATTCGATTATATTAAATCACTATCTCTAATTCGCTTAAGGCAGCGCAGCATGCAAGCAAAAAATATAAAAACAAAGCCAATATAATGATAATAAAAACTCAGTCCACAGCCAGCCCCTCTATGGTTATTTTAGGGCAGCTGGTGGAGTTAGTCATTAATCTACCTCTACAACTTAACAACTCCTAGGTTTCTATTTGTAAAACTTATACTTGGCCTTAATACAATACCACTACACTACACAAGATTATACAATTTACACCCTGTGGTTAATAGAACTCAGTTACACTCTACAGAATTACACAATGAAATTAACACGATTCAACTATTAACTAAACCAATGACTAGTATATTTAAGAAATACTTACAAATCCAGCAACGATAACAGTGTAAAGACACACTAGAACTCGGAGCATGCTCAGAACTCGCGAACCCCTATCTTTGACTCGAAGGGTGAGGAGGCAGCCTCAGGGTGATCAATCCTTCAGCTGGGCAAAAAGACACGTGCCCTCAATACACGGAACCTCGCTGAACAAAGGGGTCGAGGATCTTTTACAACATAACCTGATATCCGGTACCTTATTAGGGTCTGTTCCCTGGCCGGGCCTGATAGGCTGGTAATGAGGTAATGTGCAATATTGCCCTATAGGATTTTTCATGATGCCCGCCTAATGGCTTCATGGACAGTGCCGCGTGCGGGCATGGTCAGTGTGTATGGCAGTTACGTCTTATCTCCCTATGCCTACCTCCCTACCTTCAAGGACTGGTCAAGAAAGCCTTATTTATGTCTTGCAGCTGTGCGCTATCTTTTCATGCTCACCTCCCTGTTCTTAGATGCCTACAAGGTTAAATTCCGTTCACAGAAAGCTGCATTGTGCGCTTACAAGTTATGCTTTCTCAGTGTGTGTCTGCGGCCTACATTTTCTCTGAGGGGTCTTTGTGTGGCAGAATGGGCAATGCGCGCGCAAGGTCGTGGTCAAAAGGACCTGCTCTGCGACATGCATCAGTTCTCCAATGGGAAAATCTCTACTCTCCCAGGTTTCTGTCATCTTTGGTAGCTGTAATCAACTTCTTTCTGCCTTTCCCATACCCCAGTTTTCAGAATCTTATGAAGGATCCTGCTCTGCCCAGCTATGATTCCCTTCCCCCCACATGCATGCGCTCATCCTCTGTCTTGCTTGGAACTGAGGGCCTGTGACTACTGTACTAGGCCACCCTGTTTCAATCATTGTCAGCATCTCCACAATGAATTCTCACATGCTCTCTGGGCTTAGTCTGCCACTCCAGTAGCCTCTGCTTTGCAGCCAACATTCAATGGCGATATAGTAGCCAAACAAAGAGCCAACCCTAGTGTAATACCATTGGGTCCTAATGTCCACTTCTTATCGCTCTTTGGTGGCTCTGCTTCCTTCAGAGAGGAACTAGTTAACTTAAAGGTGAAAAAGCCTGCCCAGACCTATTAGCAGGAAACTGAACCAGTGAAAGAGCCATTCAAGTCGCAGTGAAGCCATTTAACAGGCATTTGCCAACACAGGTGTATATTGCCAGTTTCTGAATTTACTGTGTTATTCAACAGGACCTTAGTTTAAATTTTGCTTTAAAAATATTTCATTAGCGTGTTGCTGAAGATTATAAAATCACATCTCTAAAATACCCTTCTTCCCTTTCTTGGCTGTTGTGCGGCACAGGGGCACCACTGACAAGGGGGCGAAGGGGGCAAATGCCCAAGGGCCCAGTGATACAAAAGCGTCCAGAGCTCCTGGCTACCGCCACTGCTGCAATAGCAATGGAGGTGGCTGGAGCCCCAGGCCCTTTAAATACCTGGCCAAGTGCCATGTAGTGCTCTCCAGGCAGTACTGAGGGCTGGTGGGGGAGGGAGGGAGGAGGCACTGCACACACTGTGCAACACAGAGGGCTGCCCTTCTTAGTTCCAGTGCCCACCCTTGCATTTTCTGGAGTGCAAAACAGCTCCCCATCCCACCCCTCCTTACCAAGAGGCCTGGCGAGGCTGTCAGCCCCACTGTTGTTAGTATTGCATAGGGCCCCATAAATCCTAAGGATGACCCTGCCTGTGACCCTCGCAACTTTCTTGCTTGACCTGATAAAGCAAGCTCTTCTGACTGTAGTTCTATATTTGATATAAAACTGAAGATCAGTCTCTAATCTACTGACTGTATCTTATAAAGAACTCAAAAGAACAAATGTACTAACACGGGCATTGTGTTTTCATGTGCAGCAGAATGCACAAATGTTAGTGCAGCACATAATGAAGTGGATGGGGTTAGATTTAAAAGAAACCCATCTATCTTCTGCTAGTTACCATCTGGAGAAAATGGAGAATGTTTCTTGATTGAAACCTTATCACTTCTACTCCACTAGCACTGATATACAATTTTACCATTATAATGAAGTCCTGGTTATTAAAACATATTCTTTCATGCTCACTCATGCATTTTTGTACTGCATATTTCTAAGCTGCTACAATCTCTGACTCTGAAAATAGAACCTGATTATAGACATCATCTTTAGAGAGGCGAGACATGGTCCTGCTCATGCACTGAAGGAAGCAGATATGCCACAAACTAGGTGCATACTGGGAATTTGCTTACTTGCAATCAAAAGTCATGGCTGAAAACCTAACATGCTTATACATGAAGAAGTATAAGCCAAAAACTATATGTAAAAGCAACACTTCACTTTTATTTGGCTTTACAAGAATCTTTTTTAAACCAGAGAGTGCTGATGTTTTTAAAAAATGCTTGAATCTGATCAAGGGCACAATTTTGACCACATTGGGGAGGGGGGGGGGGGGGGGGAGGAAGCAGCTGTGTGCTCCCTGACAGGGCTAGCTTTTCATCCTGTTCCCAGGTCATTAAGGGAGTGAGGCGGGGCAAGGGAGGAGGGAGAAGTGCCTGCATTCCATGCTTTCCTCTCACACCTCGCTGGTGAGTTCCGTTCACCAGCCAGGTATGAAAGGAATGCAGGCACTTCCCTCCCTCATTCCCTTAGCATCCGGGAAACGGGATGAAAAGCTAGGCACATCCCGGAGTGCAGAGCTGCTGCCCCCTTCCATACAGTTGAAATGGTGCCCTTGTGTCTGATAAGAAGATGCTTGCAACAATAATACTAGTAATTAATAATCCCTTCTCCAGAACTACAAGGCCAAATTCCACTTCAATAGTCATTTATTATAAAATGCCCCCTTTTCTCATCCTTTCCTCCCTCATAATAAATGATCTCTGAAAATACCCATTGGTATAAAATCTGACTGATTATTTTTGAGGATGAGGATTTTTTGTTTCCTCACAGCACACTCTAGGTAGCCTGACTCCACTGCAGGAGCTTCTACTTCTGTGGGAGAGTCTGGTCATTCTAGTTCAAAAATCTCAACTGTTCCAGAGAATGTGGCAGCTTTAAGCCACCATCGGCAGCTCCTTTCTTCTAGGTCTCAATGCTGCACTTTTCTTGAGGCAGCTCAGCTCTACAGCATGACTCTCCCTTCTCCCTGGCTCCAGTTTGGACACCAGTCAGGTCCCTTCTGCCTGGCACCATGAAAGAGTTCAGGAGCATGCAAAGTAAGCCATTTGGCTCCTTGCCATGGAGGAAGATGACTAGCAAAAAGGATCCCACTGTTGCTGGCACTAGAGGCGCTACACCATCACTTGGTAACTATGAGAGAACTTCAGAAAACCTTTGATGGAGGCAGCCCAAGAAGTTTAGTGATTATTTCAAGGCCACATTACAAATCAGTAGCAGAGATGGGGACAGAACTTAGGATACTTGACTCTGCGGTAACCACTGGACCACATTTCCCCAAACTACTAGATAGTGTAACATTTTTGTCCACATATGGGAAGGAGTTGTTTAAAAAAACAACCATCCTTCAGCGTTCTGTATCAAGATGCTGGTTTAGTTTAAAGGAACTCTCTGATTTCACAACAATAACCTTTCAGTACCAGTCAAAGGGTAATTAACGATGTCTCTAAATTTAGACAACAATTCAAACATCAGTGGTTGGATATTTAGAATATATTTCATTGCTCCCATTGTTGTACACACACACACACACACACACACACACACACACACACACACACACACACACACACACTGTTGAAAGTATACACCTCAGTTTTTAACAGCAGCTACTGTCTATGCTATGCTTCATTGCTTTCATCCTAGCATCTAAATATATTAACACTCACAAATGCAACTCACAAGATACTTCTTTGGCCCCTCTCCAAATTTCAGCCTATTTTGATGCTAATCATCATGAAGTCTCCAGCAGTCTGGAGAAATCAACATACTTTATTAACCTTTTTAGAAAGTAAGTCTTCTCTAGGGACATACTATTTAAAACATAAAGATTCCTTGACGCAAGTGAGGGACCAAAGTTGTATTGCTGGCCTTATATATATTGAAATTGAAATATATTTTTAGGTGTTTACAGAATATCCTTGGATAAAAACCACATGTAAGATTGATCTCCAGTTATGTAGTTTCCTAAAGAGAAATCACTAATGGTCCCTTTTGTGCATGTAGCACTGAAGTTTTGCTTTTAGGAGATCTGGTAAGGGGAATGGTAGGTCTTCATAGATTTCTAGCATCAGGTAGCATAAGAAAGATTAATATAATTTCACTGATATTTCTGTAGTTATCCTCTCCACCCACACTTAGGCAGCACACATACATAGTGAAAACACATAGGATTATTCCATGTTTCATAACTTCAAATGCTAATGTAAACCAGGAGTTGTTAGTGAGAATTCCAGCAATGCTGAAGTCTCTCAATAACCTACTCTTTCCCCATCAGTATAGCCTAGCATTGAGACTTTCTTGCAGAAATACATGGGGAACAACCATAGCCCACCTGACAAGGAAGCTGTTGAGAGACGTTGCTTGGAGAGGATGCTTCTCCAGAGTGTCATGTCCTCAATTCACTGACACAGGAGGGGGACAACTGTGTTTTGAGTCTTAATCCCTCTCTTGTACAAAACGTTTATCATCTGTCTCACAGCATCTCCGCTATGTTGATATTACCATCTTTCTAACACAGCATTGCAAAATAGTTACAATAAAATTGAGACACTTTAAAATCCGTATTTTTCAGATTTCATGTTTTATGCAAAATGTTGCTGTTTTTACACACACATACACAAACACCTAAATGTTGAAATTTGTTCTTTTCAACATTTCACTTGCACAAAGAGTAATTTTTGTGTCTAAATATGTAAAAGAATGAATATTCTGTGTGGATGAGCTCATTAAATAAAAGTCTTAACAAAAGCAGTTTTGTGGGCACAAAAATCACCCATCTAAAATGGCAAATGTTATGCCCTTTTTCAATCTTACCATTCTTCTCCTGGAGTCATCCATGTAATGGTAAATCTGTCAGTGAGTAACAGGCCTGGTCAGCCTGGTTGGGCTAGTAATTCCCCACAGTGCACTGGTCTACTGGCCAAATGCTGGAATGGTGTTGGTACAGGTGGGGAAGTTGGCAAGTGCACATCTAAATCTGATACTCTGCTATAACTGTGAATCATGAGAGTACCATTTACAGCAGGTTAGAAATGAGGATTCCAATGTGCAGATCTGCTTACATTATGTTGCTTACTTGAACTTGTAATTTGGTACCACACCATATAGGGAAGAGTTGAAACTCATCTAATATTTTTTTCAGAGCACCACATCCTTGTAACAGGCCTAACCCATCAGCTATTATGGGTTTCTGTGGGAGTTTTGTCTACATGGGGAGCATAGGATCAAGGCCCATAGACATTTGTGTTTCTTCTCTTCCCTCCTCCCTCCCTCCCCCCGAATTGGCTGGTCAATAAGGCTATGTCTAGACTATGTTCCACTTCTTCTTCCAATCTCACTTTCGAAAGTGAAAGTAGCCTGGATGCGTTTTTTTTTAAACCCTTTTTCAAAAAAACTGTTCTTCCTTAAAAAAAGAGGTTTACACCGTTTTTTCAAAAAAGGGTTCACCTTATACATTCTGCAGTCACTTGATTGTTTTTCATCTCTAACCCTATGCAGCTTTTTTAAAATTGGTTAGCCTAGTGGGGTAGCATAACCATAAATGTGGCCAGGCTAGTCTTTCAGGATTCCAAAGCTATAAAGGATTCTGTTTTATCATCATCACCATTCTTTATCATCAAAGAATCTGGAGATGTCTTTGTTAATTAATTCTATCTGGTTCATATGGACTGATAGTGGAAGGCATTTGCACAGATATAGGATTCTTGGAAGAATGTTAATAAATGTATGGATTTTTCTATTTTATCTAGAAAGAAAAAGGCATAACATCCCATTATTTAAAACATCTAATTTTTTGGAATGATTTGGTATAAGTTTCTCTAAATGAACCTTTTAAATTAGATGTTGTGTGCACGCTAAGTACCTGAATCTCTTAGCTCCAATTACATTTTTTCATAGGTGAACTTTGCGCATAATCATTCAGAAGCAGCAGAAATGCAATGTAACTACTTCAATGGTAGAAGAGGGCAGCTGGGAAAGGGTAAGCATGTATACTTTGTACGATCATAAAAAGACTAATATATATTTGACTAACAATTCATTACAGTCTTAACATATTTAAACATTATATTTTAATATAATTAAAATAAAAGGGGGAAAATTTATATACAGAGTCGATTTATGGTTCAATAGCTGTTTTTTAAGTTATTCATCATATTACAAATACTATTTACAGTGGTTGTCTAGTTACAATGTGTTTTTGTGGGCATTAAAGGTTTGTTTTGTTAAGAAAGTGCATAGTGGGTTCTTGGAAATTGATTTTGAATTATTACCATCCATTTAGCAGAGTTTTGCATATAACAAGCCCTGAGGTTTAACTCTGCATAGTGCTTTTTGAAAAATCCTGAAAAAGGCAGAACTCTGTGCTGTGCTTTATAGAAGAATGAAGCTGAGGTGCAGGAAGAAGTAGAGGGCACAGTTATACAGACTATTTCTGGAGCCCTCCTGTCCCAATTACAACTATTTTCTCTTCCGTAGATGTAACTGTGGCACCCATCAGCGTGTATATCCGAATGCAATTTTTATCTCTCTCTATATATATTACTCTCTCCTCCTTCATAAAAAATAAATAGGATTTTTATTACTGAGCTAGTCTGCTGCCTGCAAACATAAATAATTATTACCAAGAAATGTAGTTTGTCCTGTATATAGTATTAATTGCAGACTGATTTATGAGAGAAATGGACATGTGGAATTGAAGAGACCAAAAAGCAATACAGGTTAGACAAATTTAAGAGACAACATCCCTCTTTGTGTCAACAGCATCACTGCCATGAAAGAGATCATAAAACATACTGAATGGCTCGTTGATCTTACACTTTATGAATCAAACACAGAAAAATGTGGTGATTAGCCATGCTTAGTGTCAATCAATTATTAATTTAGAATCAAAATCACCTTGTCTTCTGCCCAGAGGGACAGGTGGAAATATTTGTACTTCTGCAAAGCTGACATCTTGGCAGGAATCATGAAGCTATAAAGGCTTCTGCACATTTAATGTAGCACTCCTCCAGTAGGGGAATTATTGTGTGCTGCTTCTGCCCTTTTTAAATCCCCACTTCATTTGATTATCTTCCCTACCTGCCTTTAGGACATTCTGTGCTGTTATAATTAGAAACTGAAGTATTCTAAAAGAAGCCAATGCTTTGCAATGCATATTGGAGCAATTGTGTTTGCTTATTCTGTGAAATACAATCTAGTTATAAGCAAGGCTTTGTGCACTTCATTTAATGGGTTTTATGAAACCACAATGCCCTTTCTTAAGTAAGTCTTCTCTGGCTTGTTCTTGTGGTCTCTGGGGGGGAGTGAGGGGCACTGCTATGCATCAGGAAAAACAGTTCAGAATATTATGGCGCTACAACTGATGTGTGTTCCATTTCTGAACACAGGAGAGAAACATTTCCTCTCTCCGTTGACCTTTTTTGTTGACTGGATAAACACACATAGTTCCTGCTGAAAGAGAACATAGTTCACCTAAGCAGTATTAGCAAATTGGGCTGGATGACTAAAATGATAAAGCGATGACTACATGGCCTCTGAAGCCGATTCTTTTTATTTCAATGAAGCTGCTTAATGAGATTCTTCACGCATAAAATTATTTTTGCTCTATTCTATCAACTTCTAATATGAAAGGGTTTACTTAGAATTTTGTCAGATTTTATTTATATTTGCAATAAAGGGGACCTCATAATAAAGGCTTCTATTGATAATAACAGAAGATACAAAAGAATTCAGGGTATGTCTACACTACAGCGCTAATTGGAACTAACTTAGTTCTAATTAGTTAACTCAAACTAAGCTAATTCGAACTAACGCATCTAAAACTAAAAACTAGTTCGAATTAGCGTTTTGCTAATTCGAACTAGCGCATCCACATTAAGTGGACCCTGAAGCGGGGTGAAGGATGGCCGGAAGTAGTGCCGGCAGGGCATCAGAGGAGGACTTAGAGCGTGGAGATGCTGTCTCAGGCTAGCTGAGGGCTGTGCTTAAAGGGTCCCGACCCCCACCCCGGACAGACAGTTCTCAGGGGTGCCCCGCTTGCAAAGCAGTCCTGGCTTGGAGTGCCCTGAGTGCCCACACTGGGCACATCACACCACTCGGCCATCAGCCCAGCTGCACTTGCCGCAGGCTGCCATCTGGGGAGATGGGGCAATTGGGGAGCTGCAGGAGAGCTTCCACCCACAGAGCCAGCCCAGTCCTCCCCATCGGGGGCTCGTGCCCCATTCCTCCCTCACCTCCTTCCACTTACCCTTCCCTAGCCCCTCTTCTTGATGTACAAAATAAAGATAACGTGTCTTCCAAAATGGAATCTGTCTTTATTGAACAAAACTGGGGGAGACTGGGAAAAGGAGGTGGGAGAGGGGAAGAGAGAGGCTGGAAGACAGGAGGGCAACTAAAATGATCAGGGGTTGGCAACATATGAAGAGAGGCTAAAGAAACTGGGACTTTTCAGCTTAGAAAAGAGGAGATGGAGGGGGGACAGGATAGAGGTCTCTAAAAGCAGGAGTTGGGTGGAGAGGGTGCATACAGAAAAGTTCTTCATTAGTTCCCATAAAGAAGGACTAGAGGACACCAAAGAAAAGGAATGGGTAACAGGCTTCAAACTAGTAACAGAAAGTTGTTCTTCACAAAGCAAAGAGTCAACCTGTGGAACTCCTTGCTGCAGGAGGCTGTGAAGGCTAGAACTAGAACAGAGTTTAAAGGGAAGTGAGATCAAGTCATGGAGGTTGGGTCCATGGAGTGTATTAGCCAAGGGGGTAGGAGTGGTGTTCCTGCCCAAGGTTTGTGGAAGGGTGGAGAGGGATGGCACGAGACAAATGGCTTGGTCACTGTCTTCGGTCCATCCCCTCCAGGGTCCCTAGGGTTGGCCACTGTCAGCAGACAGGCTACTGAGCTAGATGGACCTTTGGTCTGACCCAGGACGGCCATTGTAAGCTCAGGGCTCAGGGTCGGGGGTCTCACTGGACCCCCTTGATTCTCTTGCACACCTGCTCCTGGGTGGCCAGGCTGGCAGCTATCCTGCCCTAGACGGCCACTTTCCTGTGCCTAGTGCGGAGATCGTGGATGAGGTCCACAATGTCCGCACTGGCCCAGGCGGGTGCCCGCCTCTTGCAGTCCCGGGCAAGGTCCCGGGAGCCGCCAGCCTGGTCCCGGGAAGAGGGGGAGGGCTGGGGAGCATCGGGTGGGTGGCTCGATCCGTGCCAGGTGCAGGGTCTGCTGGCTGGGTGCTGGCAGGCTTGCACCTGGCACGGGCACTGTAGCCAGCCCGTGCCCCTTTAAGGGGCCCGGGGCTGGGAGGGGGGCAGTAGAGTTTCCCTGGTGTTGGCCAGAGTGGCCACCAGGGAAACTTGGAGAGGGCTAGCCTCCCACTAGTTCGAATTAAGGGGCTACACACCCCTTAATTCGAACTAGCTAGTTCGAACTAGGCTTAATCCTCGTGGAATGAGGATTACCTAGTTTGAACTAAGCGCTCCGTTAGTTCGAATTAAATTTGAACTAACGGAGCGCTAGTGTAGTGCCTATGAAAGTTAGTTCGAACTAACGTCCGTTAGTTCAAAGTGACTTTGTAGTGTAGACATACCCTCAGGGAGCCATTCTACTCTTTGGTTGCAATGATGGATTAGGCATGAGCTGTTAGCCAAAGAAACTGAAAGAGCCCATCAAACTACAAAACCCACCCTTGGAAGACCTACTTTTTGAATATCACTTGATATGCCAAAGGAGATAAGGGGAAAGCTGTTAATAAACAGCCCAGTTAATCAGAAGAAGAACTTGGGTCATCTGAAGAAGTGGGCTGTGCCCACGAAAGCTCATGATACCATTTACATGTTTTGTTAGTCTTTAAAGTGCTGCAAGACTATTGGTTGTTTTTTAAATTTAGCCCTGTTAATTGTAAGCTAAGGTAACTTCCTTACTCTTTGAAGTTTCCATTATTGTTGTTATTTGCAGCATGAGCTAGTTGCTTTTCAAACTCTCCATGTGCCAGCAACCTGCAGCTAAGCCAGTTACTCAGCTGAGCTGCCTCCTTTCAGCCGCATGCCAACTGAGTAGATCAGCAAGAGACCTGGACTCTGCAACAACCAGCTGACAATTAGCTGTAAGGGAACTTCTGGTGGCCTCATACTGATGGCAGTCCCCCTTTCTCCTGTAAATCAGCTCATACTGAAAGCTGTGGAGGACTGGGTTTTAGTTTTTGTAAGCTCTAAAGATCAGTCAAAAGTGACAGTAGATGGGAGCAGAGCTGTAACATTTTAATTGAAAAAAATTCACAATGACAAACTTTCAATCCAATTTACACTTAGCAAACAAAGCCTTTTTTTTTTTTTCCAATCAAAGAAGGTAGAAGCAGACGCACTGAGATGCCAAAAATCAAGGGGGAGACAGAACTACAAGTTTCATGGGTACAAAGGCCAGGCTGGCCTACAGGCCAATCTCCTAATTAAACAAGGATTTGAAAAGGTTATTAGAATTACAAAAATATTGTAGCCATTAATGGAGACACGGTAGAGCAGACAGCTTCATCTCCGACGCAATTACTTCTGCCAGTGTTACAAGTGGAAATGGACCTGAGGCATGGAATTCAGAAACACTGTTTGAACTCTCCCAGGGCTTAGGAGGTGGAGAGGCCTGTCAGATCACCTCTTATGTGCCAGCCACTTGTCTAGTTAGGAGGCTTTTGAATATTATTTAAATAAAAAACACCAGAAGGGCTAATCAGAACAAAATGTTCTTTCATCAACTGATAGTGTGAAGGCTTTTGACCAAGCAAATTAATCTTTTTTTTTTCATTTCAGTCATAGGAAGAATTTACGCTATAGCTTACAGTGCTATTCGATAACTCTGAAGCTCATTTTAGAGTCAAAGGCTGTAATCTGAGCTCCCTTAACTTAAAAAGGGGCACATTGCAGGAGGGAGGCTTTCTTGTTTTCCTCCTATTTCCTCTATCATTAGAAATATGTACTGGCCACCAGTGAAAGAATGAATGTATGAAAGTCTGAAAAACAGTGAAATACCTTTCATAAAATTTCACCCAGTCAGGTGCTGCTGGAAAAGCGGGGAAGGATTCCCTCCGTCTACAGCAATTTTCCTTCCTTAAAGGGAGAATTACTATTTTACTTTTGCACTGTTTGTCTTAGGACATGAGACAGGTAGGTAAAATAAAATTTTGAGCTCTCTTTGCATCTTTCCCCAGACAGGAAGAGCTGCATGTAGCTCAAAAGCTTGTACCTTCTGCCAACAGCAGGTAGTCCACTACAAGGTATTGTTTCACTACATCATCTCTTGAAGTTGAAATGTTTAGAATAAATTCACTTGCATTTTTAAAATATTTTGTGTTATGTTTTCAGCGTGAGATGATTCCCATTTACTCCTTTATTGTGTTCAAGATGGCAGTTATTTCACATTATTATCTTTAATGTCTGTTCTGCTGGAGGGTTTACTTCATGCCAGGTTGAGAACCCCTCTTGACTATAGTATCTTCCCACTTTTAAGGGCAATCCTACATCTAAGGCTTTGTCTGTATTGCTAACTGAATGACAAAATTTTTTTTTGTCATTCACAGGTGCTTAACACCCACCCCCACGCAAAAGACAAAAGTTGTGCTATAGCAAGTGGCAAGGTAAACAGTGCATTGTTGGCAGGAGTGCAACCCCCACTTAGGCTACGTCTAGACTACAAGTCTCTTTCGAAAGAGGCTTTTTCAAAAGAGATTGTCTAGACAGCAACCAGTATTTTCAAAAAATAGAGCTGCTTTTTCAAAAGAGAGCACCAAGGCAGTCTGGATGCTCTCTTTCAATAAAGCACTGTTTGCATTGACTAACGCCTTTTTTTGAAAGAGCACTTTAAAAAAAAGGCATCATTCCTCGTAAAATGAGGTTTTCTGCAGTTGAAAAACCTACCCGTGTCTTTCGATTTATTTTCGAAAGAATGTGGCAGCACTCTAGATTCAGGTGAAATTTTTTTGAAAAAAGGTTACTTTTTTCGGAAAAAACCCTGTAGTCTAGACACACCCTTATTGCGAGATGGGGTGGTATTTTATCAGCAATAGCACCAACACACAGCACTTACACTGCCCAACTTTTAGGGTATGTCTAGACTACATGTCTCTGCCAACAGAAGCATGTAAACTAGGCTACGCGACATAGTCAAAGAAGCCGGGATTTAAATATCCCCGGCTTCATTAAAATAAATATGGCCACCGTGCTGTGCTGGCTCAGCTGATCATTGGCACAGCATGCGAGTCAAGACGCGGATCGATTGACAGGGGAAGCCTTTGTTGACTGCTCCCTTATGCCTCGTAAAACAAGGTTTACAGGAGCAGTCGACAAAGGCTTCCCCTGTCAATCGATCCGCGTCTTGACGCGCGCGCTGTGCCAACGATCAGCTGAGCCGGCACAGCACGGTGGCCATGTTTATTTTAATGAAGCCGGGGATATTTAAATCCCAGCTTCTTTGACTATGTCGCGTAGCCTAGTTTACACGCCTCTGTCGGCAGAGACATGTAGTCTAGACATACCCTTAGAGACATGGATGTGTCGACACGACCATGTTGCTAAAAGCTATATAGTGTAGCAAAAGTCTAATTGTGCTGTTCCCTGATGTCTTGGCACACTTACCCTTACTGCTGCTGGGTATGTTGTTCTTTGTTTTGTCTATGATTGTAAGAGAGAATTTCTTTGCTTTTAACACCTCATTTATGTCTGTTTGGGGATGCATCTAAGTAATTGTCTATGTAACACATAAGCTCTAAGTAACCATTTGTGCGTGCATGAAGATTGTTTTCTTGTGCAATAAGATCTGAAATCTAACATGATGACTATTTGCTCTTTCTGATATTAAACTTTCCAGAAATCTAGAGGGGAAAAAAAAACAAGTTGTGCTGACAGAGTTTGTACATTTTAGGGTATGTGATTTGTTTTATTTGATTGTTGTATAGTTTAATACACAAAATCCTCAGACATTTTCAAATGACTACACTAGAAAATGAATGCATGATTTTAATTTAGCATTTTTGATTGGGACACACTAGATTCTCCACCTGCTGTGATTTGTTACATGACTGGATCTACCTATTACACACTTAAAGCTATAAATCATAGTGATCAGCTATTCAAAATAAAGGCTGAAGGGCTCAAAGTTTGCATGAATAAGGACTTCAGCCTCATTGGTTGTATAAAATGGGAGAGAAGAAGAACATTGTTTGGATTCTGATTCCAGTAGATTTGTGAAATTTGAGGGGGAAGAGGGTGTTAAAATGTACAGGAAGGAAAGAAGCACATGGGCCTATACTTTCCAACAAAACAGCATTTTTTTTCTTTTTCACTTACAGCATAAAAGTAATAAGAATCAGCTGGGTAGAGCTAACTTGTGATAAAAGGCTCATTAAAAGCTTCTGCTATGATAACTCTTGTGTGAAATGGTGACTTCATGCTGAGAACAGCTTACTGGAACTCCTCCTAGTTCTACTCTGCTGTCAGAAATCTCTTTTACCTCATTGTGTGGACTTGCCTCCTGCAGTCTATGTGGGTCCCAGTTTGAGTCTCATCTGTAATGGTGTGATTGTCACACTCACAGCAAGTTCAGCCACAATGAAGGACTACAATAATTGGTTAAGTCAGCTCTGAGTGTTCCATCCCCTGTCGGCAAATACAACAGACCTAAAATTTAAATAGCAGCACAAAGAGAAGTTTATTCTTTGATTTGCTCAGTCAGCACAATTCACTGTAGCCAGTGGGCCTTCTCCTCCTTGAAAGGAAGTTGCATCTCAATATTTTCCCCACTAGATAAATATAACTACTAGTGTGGATTTTAATTGGGTTTCATCATTTTTATATAGGCTGTATGTATAATTTCTGTAATGCAGGTCTATTACAGATGAATTAGACTCAAAATATTCTGTGAGATTTGAGCTGGAAAATTATGGTGTGTGCATCGTGGGTTCTGTAGCAGGGGGAATGAGGGTGGATATATGCTCCCCAACTTTTGCCCCTCCACCTGTAATGGTTCCCCGAATTTTGTCTGGGTGGCCCAACTTTGTTGCTGGTTGTTAGCAGTTTTTTATCTCCAGCAGCTGCTCCTGTCCTATTCTGCCATGGTGCCATTGCAATTTACAGATGTGGGGGTGCTGAACAGAAACAGCAGCTGCCTCAGCTCAGCTCAGCTCAGAGCCCATCATGGTAAGCTAGGTTCCAGGGTTCCCTTCAGCCCATGAGACAACAGGAGGCCAAGAGAAATAATTTTGGTTCTGCCCCACACCTAGGAGACAGCAGCACAAGTTGCCCCCTGCACTCCAGGCCAGCAGAGGAAGCTCAGGTGGTGAGGCAAGGCAAAAAAAAATCAGGAAAAGAAGGTGTCTCTTGGTGGACAAGGCCAGGAGAGGAAGATTTTGGGTGTGGAATGTCTCCTGAGGTCAGGGAGGGGAGGAGAGACACATTTTGGAATCAGAGGCTATTTTGTATCTGAGGGTGATAAAGGGGGGATGGGGAGATTTAGAAAGTTCTTGCAAGCTGACATTAGGAGGCAGAATGAGTGCTGGAGAGTGGCTCTTGAGGGAAAGAGACAGAAATTACGTGAGAAGGAAACAGGGATGGTGTGAAAGGGGGTTGCTAGTCACCAAATGGGTTAAGGTGGCAGAGATCTGAGGGGAAGAAGTTTCAGATAGATGCAGACTCAACTAGAAGGCAACATGGGAGGGCAAAGAGAGCTCCCAAAAGCTAGATATAGGAAGGCAGGACAGAATTCCTAGGAAAGGAGAAATACCTTGTTTCCTCAGGAAGTGAGCCTGAGAATAGGGTTCATAAAAATGAGAAGAAGGAGGCAGAAATGGATGTTTCTAGGGATAGGGGAAAATAATAGCAGGAATTTATAATTTCCAGATTCAATAAATGAAAATAATAGAGACCTATATAAAAGATTAATATGATTATTAATATTACTGCCTTCAAAAAGGAAGCCACTAGTCCTCGCAACTGAAATTTAGCTTAAGGACATTAAGTAGGAGCTGCTTTTTAAACTCCTAGTTCAGTTTAAGCACTTGAGGAAAATGAGACAGGAGGAGGAAAAGAGCAATGGAGTGGCAACTGGAAGGGGGCAGGAGAAGAAATGGCAACTGTAAATTAGCCTTGTCCTCTGCTCTGCAAGACATCAGTATTACAATAAACAGCTGCCTGGTAGGGGCTGCAATGTATGATTGTGTCTAAAGAACTCTACTTTTTGGGAAGTGCTTGATGAGAGATCAGCATCTGTGGAAGATGGAATAAAGCATGAATGTTGCACTCTCTGCTCTTTCTCTCTCGTTTTATGCTAGAACACTGAACAAGCACTGCTTTCTGCACCCGTTCACGGATGAAAACCCACTTTCAGGTTTCACTTTCTATTGAAAAACTAAATTAGAAGTCTAATTTAGTTTAGCCAATAGAAAATGAGTCTTGTTGAACCATGAACTGTCACAGAAAAGGCAGACAAGCTCATGGGGAACAAGGCGAAGGAGAATGCAATTTCTACATGCAGGGAACTTATAAAAACCATGAATGATTTTTAAAAGTCTAGTGTGATAATACATACACTCAAAATACCAGTTAAATGATGTTAACTTGTTACCCACTAGTTTTTAGAATATTTGTACTAGGTACTACTTTTGGGGCAATACCTTGCATAATCTTCCTCCTCCCACCCTGCCATAAGAAGATTTAATACAGGTGCTTTTAAATTAAATTTTAAATAGCGGTGGTATAACCTGAAGGCATTTTAGAGCATGCATTACTAGTGAACTTCTAGGGTTGTTGAAGGCTCTCTGAACAATACACCCAAACCAAGCACCTCTTCAGTCTAATACAGTAAAATGCCCCCTTTGTGTTGTGTATTTCAGGTGACACTGGTAAGAAATACATAAGCATGTTTGAAATACAGTGATTAGGGAACATACATACTTCCTACACAGAATTTAGCCTACCATTGGCAAGATATTCTACCTGGCTGTAATTCACTTCAGTGAGGATTACAAGGTTTATGTACCCACCAAAATAAATCTTAAATAAGATTTAAGTACAGCTGGTCCCCGAGTTGTGAACGGTTTATTTACAACCGTTCGCATTTACGACCCAAACTCCCATTGAGCGGTCGTAAAGGCGGTTCCCGAGTTATGAATGTGACCCACACTCATGAACAGCATGGTCACAATGTAACTCAATGGGGTCCGAGTTACAAACATTTCGAGTTACGGCCAAGTGTTTGGTCCATAACTTGTTCGTAACTTGAGGAGAGGTTGTTGTGAGTAGGCTTTATAATGACTGCGATATACCAGGGTTCAAACTAGACTAATGAGGAACAGAGTCACCACTGCACCGTAACCATGTGTTACTTACGATGCCTTGCTGAAGGAGTTCTACCTGGGCCCACTCACAAGCAGCCATCCAGCATGCACACCACACCCTGAGTGTTTGTGTATAACTACAGTTTGCCAGCCACACTTAAGTTATACTCTGGGTCTCATCAGTGTTGGATATACTACAGTGTGACTCCAAAACTCACCCACACTTGTTTTTCATCCCAGAAATGAATGTCCTGTTCTGCTCCTCCCTTCTCTGGAAAATACACATCATATAAAGTCCATTATTTCTTTAATAGAAAGAACTTGCCACCCCAAATGGCATTTTCCAGATACTTAAATTTAAAAACAATGAGTCAAGTTTTAACTATAAAGAGCTAGGTTTTAAGTGAGTACAAGTGATGAGGCATATAAGCCAGAAATGGCTACAAGAAAGATAAAACACAACTGGTGCCTAATTTAGCAAACTATGGTAAATTCAAAGCAAAATTTTTTCACCACATACTTTCATCAGTCTTACTGACCAAACTTCCAAGGACCCTTTCTCCAAGTATCCAACTAATGTTTCCTTTGTTGCTTCAGGTGCCATAAATGTGATTAGTAGTGAGAAATAAAGGGGAATTCCTTGAGATGTGAGTTCCTCCTTTATATAGTTTGTCCCCTCATGAAAAAAAAACATTTCCAGCTTGGTACCAGAAATCATAAAGTCTATGGGGAAGGATGTTCCCTGATGCTGCTTCCCTCACCTGTTTGCACTTTCTTTGTTTCTCTTCCTGCTTAATGCCCCTGTTTACTGCTTAAATGCAAATTAAGCAGTGCACACATTCTTTTGTTTGAGACAGACTTGTTTGCCAACCTTCATTTGAACATAAGAACATAAGAATGGCCATACTGGGACAGACCAAAGGTCCATCTAGCCCAGTAGCCTGTCTGCCGACAGTGGCCAGCATCAGGTGCCCCGGAATTGAAACATGTTAATTCCAACATATAGTGGAATCTTGTAATTTCACATACCGTGCTGCCATACATATTTTATCAGGATGATACTGATCAGCAAATTATGAGTTTCAATTGATATCTTAAAAGGCAAGTCTCAGACAAAGATTATTACAATAGTGTGTAGGGTATGAATACAGAGGTACGTTCTGTCGCACCGGCCCTTAGCATGGGATGAATTTCACCCTTAGAAAATTTCATATAAAAATCCTGAATTTATTCCATAAAATGTGGTCTTAATTGCTGAAAATATTCTAAAATAATAATGTTGCCTTTGATATTTCATTTTTTTCTTAGGGAGGATTCCAAGACTCTACTACTCTATCCCCCATTAATTTCCCTACTTTCCTGCCCCCATTTTCTTTATATGGCTATACTTTTGCCTTTATAATGTGATTCTAATACTATTTAATTTAAGAGTGTCATATGTGGATCTGAATCTTCTTGCTCAGGTAATTTTGTAGCAGCCAGTATGAAGCAGTAGTAAGTATTTAGCATGCTGGGTACAAAATATATAATTTTTAAAGGATTGTTTCCTGCTAGATGAAAGACTGACAAATATGAGGCTTGGTAAACTCAAAGACGGGTATCCTGCTCATGCATTGCCTTCTGTATCCTAGAAACTACATGATTCTGTTAAGATAATTCCATTAAGAATTATCCTCAGACTGGAGATTTCATAAAAGGTGACACTGATGCCAGAGTTACCATTTCAGATGCCCGAGGCAAACTTCATGGCATGTTGCCTGTGACTATTCACTTCTTGTGGGACATCTTTTATAATGAAGACTAGGAAGCTGGCTATATCACCTAATGAGCAGCACAAGCTACAGAATGAAGAGTACTAGTCTCCAGAAATGTACATTCTTCATTTTTCTTCAATCATCTACCATGCATTGCATGAGAATACAATCACCTTTTGATTTCCACTTATTTATCACTCTGTATAGAGTTACCTACATGATTTATTCAATTTTGCCTTTGAATAATCCAGATTGGAATTCAAATATATGAATGGTCAGGAATCAGGATTTATTGACAGTAACTACAAATGTAAAAGATACGCATGTCGACTTCAAGGCTGTACTCAGTTCAGTGGACAAAATCCCTTTTGCAAAATTTATGGCAAAAGTAAAACTACCCATCAGTCAGCCATCTTTATATTAGTCCGTTATTTTTCATTCAGCCGACTGTCATATATCTTCACTAAGTGGAAGTGGAATAACAAAGAACTCTTTGACCTTATGCACAGGGGTGGCTTGTCAGCCTGGGGAAGTGAGGCACAGACTAACCAAGAATTATTAAAAGCTACAAAATACATTTTTCATGTTCTTTTTCATGTAATTTGTAAATATATACAACTTTAGGTACAAATTGTGATTTGATTTAAATGTCAGCTTGCTCTTTTGAGTTGGAAAATGCAGATTCAGACAGTTTGAACAACAGGGTACTGGGTGAGGCACATATCTTGGTATAATTAATAATGCCTCAAGAAGATGCCTTGTTACCATGGCAATTTAACCACGTGTAGGAGTTATTTTATAAGTCTGCTCCTGTGGTAATCATTGCTTGGTAAGACCTGGCAAGATGGTAGCAGTTAAGATTGCGCTGCAGAAATATTGCAGAGGGCAAGGAGGGGAACTGAATCTTGCATCTCTCCTCTTTCTCCCCCATTGGAGAGGACCCCTACAAAGGCAGGAGCCATCACTACCAAATGCCAGGCCCCTCTCTCACTCTGCTTCCCATGCTGGACCAGGTGGTGGAGGATCCAACTATCAGATAATCTTTTCAATAGCTCTTCAGTTATACAGTGGGTGTTTTGTGCCTCATCTGTCAAAAAACAGTCACTGGTTGTGAGCAACCCTCAATTACAGTTTTTGTTTGGGGGAATGACTGAGTGTGGCAATGCACACAGTAGTGTAACAGTGAATAACAGGACTGTCAAACATATCAGGTCACTTACTACGTAGAATGACAACTTTGATGTTCCTAGATGTCATGATGGTTGAGGTTGGCCATATTCAAATGTTAGGATTTTCTCAGTAACTATGAAGACAGCTTCTTGGAAACAAGCATGGCTGGTAAAGAATGGATTGAATGGCCTTCAGATATGCTTTCTTAGTCATGTATTTGATGCAAATGTCAACATGAAGCCTGAGCAGGAGTCAAAACTATTGAGGGTAACCATGCTGTAAGCTAAGCATGGTTCAGAAAATAGACCTCTATTATTGAAGCAAAGTTTCATTCATGGAAGATACAGATGTTTTCTTTCTGAACAGCAAAGGCCCAGATCCACAAAGGGATTTAGGTGCTGTGATGGAGCAAGGTGTAAGGGCTACAAGAAAGTAGCAGAAAGTGAATGTATTAGCTCCAGATTAAACAAATCGCTGTTTCCCTAGTAGCCAAACAAGGTCTATCCCAGGTTAATTGAGACACCAACAGGCAATGAACCTGCTAGAACCAGTTGAGACAGGTTGATTGGAACAGCTGGAGCCAATCAAGGACCAGCTGGAACTGGTTGAAAAGCCTCTTCTTCAGTCAGCACAGTAGCATAGTAGGAGCTGTGGGAGGAGGATGTGCTGCTGGAGAGGAAGAACAGTAGAAACATTGTCAATTACCAGGAGGGAACCCTGTAGGAACAAAGGTGAGAGGCAGGGCGAATCCTGTTTGGAGAACAGCCCCCTTGAGCTCCAGAGGTTGGAGGGAGGTAAACCCCTGCTAGATATGGAGAGACCAGATTAAGGAATCTAGTGTGTTGCCTCCCCACTCAGAGGCCATCGGAGACTTTCCCCTGCTCTTTTCCTTCTGCTAGCTGATAATGAGAGGCTAAATCAGACCATGGCTTGCCCCTGAAATAAAGGGGTTAGACATGTAGTGAGCCACTGAGGTGATCAATTGGACCCGGAATTATTCATTTTCCCAGATGGGGAGAAAGAATACTCAGCCTATCTCTACCGGGAAGCACAGGACCCACTGCAGGGAAACAGGTGTGCCGCCGTAGTGCCTAAAGGCAAGATGAGGACACTTGAGTCCCAATTTTAGGCACCACCATGATCCACACAACCCTCAGTCATTTGCTGTCCAACTCTAAAGGTGCCTAAACTCAGTCCATACCTACATTTTCAGCTGAGAGGCACCACCTCTCTGGTGCCTACATTTCTGCCTCTGAGTTTGCACATGCTATCTTACCCTAGGTGCTATCTCCATCCTAACCAGGTGAAGGCAGTCATTCTCCTGCCTATCTCCTTGGAATCAGCTTTAAACTCACTATTCTGACCAGTGCACCTTTATCAATGGTAAGGTAAAGGTCCTTTCTGCTTTCAGAAAGGGTGGCTGGCAAAGTACACTAAGGCACATTACTTTACATAAAGCTACATTTTAGCTACATGGCTATATTAGGACACATCCCTCTCCTTTGCACCTCCTATTGGCTAATTAAGGTGGCCGACAACCTAGTATGCTGGATTTTGCAGATCCCATTCTAGGCGTCTTTTTCTCCCTTCCCCCTGATTCGTTGATAGGTGCCTCACTTAGGCTTTGAAGAACCTATCCTGTTCTCTTAATTGCTAAATGTTTGAAACATAGATATTGCAGTTCAGTGCTGCAGCATCTAAGTCCCTTTGTGGCTCTGGACCAGAGAGTCATAAGGGCCTTGATAGACACATTGCAGTAAACTTCTGATAATCTGGCACCTTTAGGACTCAGGGGGTGCCGGATTATCTGATATGCCGGACTATCGGAAGGGTGGGCTATGTGCGGGATGGGGTGGGGTAGGGTGAGGAGGATGCCACCCCAGACCCCTCATAGCCCCCCCTTTCCGATAGTCCAGCTCTACCCCAGGTGTCTCTGATTCAGCCACTGCTGGTCAGTTTCAGCAGCGGCTGAATCGGGGACACCTGGGACAGAGTAGCTGGGGTGCTGCCGGGTTGGTCCCGCAGCGCCGAGGGGCGGCGCTACAGGACCAACCCGGCAGCACTCCAGCTGCTCTGCTCCAGGCATCCCCGATTCAGCCACTGCTGAAACTGACCAGCGGCTGACCAGAATCACCCACTGGTCAGTTTCAGCAGCGGCTGACTTGGGGACGCCTGGGGCAGAGCAGCTGGGGTGCTGCCAGGTTGGTCCTGTAGCACTGCCCCTTGGCACTGCAGGACCAACCCGGCAGCACTCCAGCTGCTCTGCCCCCGGCTTCCCTGATTCAGCTGCTGGTCAGTTTCAGCAGTGGCTGAATTGGGGAAGCTGGGCGCAGAGCAGCTCCAATTGTCCGGTTGTCCAGAGCACTTCCAGGTTCCCGATGGTGCCGGACCATCAGGAGTGCCAGAGCATTGGATGCCGGACCAATGGAGTTTTACTGTACTATGTTAAATGTCAAGTGATTTTTTTACAGGTCCTCTTATTTGTGTTCACAGTTTAATCACTGCAAACAAGCTGAGATGATTTAGATGTTGCTTTCAGGCATCAGTTCAGGCAGAAATTTCTTTTTATCCTGGCTAGGTGCAGGATCATATCCCATCTGAAGAAAATCTACCATCAGAAGACAAAAAAAAGCCCAAAGCATCTGCTCAATGTAAATTTTGTTGATAACTCTTTTGACCCATTGATGAATTTTTAAATGTTCCTTAGGAGCAGAGCACACTGAAAGAATGTGACTGTGAGCACATTCACTGTGTTATCTGGTAAAAAGGATGGGGCTATTTAACTACTTTGTCTCTAAATGCCAATACAGTTCTTGGCTGGTGGTGGCAGCTTTAAGGGAAATGAAATACTTTTAACTTAAAGAGAATATGCCAGGTGCCTTGGGGGAGATGCTTAAAATACTTGACATGCTAGACTGCATACAAATGAATGATTTATAACACTAGAAATGTTGACCATCAGCATCAGATTTTAATTCATTATCCTCTGCTAAAAGTCCTATATTAATATACAGCATGTGTATGTCTGTGCCCACTTTGTGATGATACATTCTCAACTTTGGCATTAATGACGTGATGTAATTACTGTTTGTTGGGGCTACACAAAACAGAGATTATAATGCATAAACGAGTGTAGATTAGCATGGGATAATCAAATCTCTCCAGTAGTACAAAATCTAAACTACAGCTAAATTGCTCCTATCTCTTATGGGGTTTGAATAATTATCTCATGAAATTTATATTAAGTTATATTAGAAAAATGTGTTCAGTCTAGGGGTAATTGGTATATTTTTTATGCTGAATTAAGTTAAAATTGTAATTTTAGAAAAGCAAATGTCTGAACAGAGTCTTTTGGTATCATTTCGATGCAGATGATATTCTGATCACCCTTGAATCAATTCTAATCTACACAGTGCCAAATTTCGAAATAACATGCTATTTCAAGCCACTCCTTATCCCTTGTGCAATGAGGTTTACTGGGATGATGAAATAGCATACCTGTTATTTTAAACAATATTTTGAAATAACGGGCTACTTGTGTAGACACAGGGTAGCTATTTTGGGATACCTCCAATATCCCAAAATAGCTGCTCAGTGTACATGTACCCTGTATCATTTTAACTTACTCTATCAGAGCTCAGATCCTACTAAATATTGATGAGTAGCAGCAACCAAAGCATTAGACCCTTCAAATCAGCTGCAGCCATACATTTGCCCCTACTGTAAGAAACACCAGATTGAGGGAGGCATGTGCATGCCCATCAGCAAATTTTTATGGAGCTTATGCTGGTGTGTTCTTTCTTTCTTGCCTCAGAAGAGACCTAAGCAAATGGTGCATTTTTCTTTCATGTACAGCCTGAGAGAGACCCTTTTGAGCCACTAAGCAGACGGCTACACCTCACCTTTCCTGCCTCCAAAGTCAGTTTTATTTACTTCAAATGCATTAGCTAGCTATTATCTCAGGCATATCTCAGATCACCAATTATGTATAGCTTAGACAACAAGAAGCATTATTGTCATCTTACTGAAAAAAGAGAACATAAATGTAAAGAACTGTAAATTCATATCATGCTTTCTTTGTATGCTATTCATTTAAGCGTCTGTGGATTGGCACTAACCTTGAAGGTTTTTTTTTTTATTGTCTTTGTGTGTCAGAGAAATCTTTTCTGTCTCTATTCTCTAGTGCTGAGATGTGGTATGTGACCCTCTTGAAATAGTCACTGTGTACTAAAATAATCTCATTACGGTAATTACAAGGAAGGAGGGTTTGATCTCTGTGTATAAACTTTCTGACACTAGGGCTATGTCTAGATTACATGGAAGATTTGAAAGAGGATATGTACATTCCATATGCACATTTCATGATACTCACATTTCAGAATGTCATATCAGAAAGCTCTGCTTTCAAAAGTGAAAGTAGTCGGGACACAGCTTTTTCAGTAGCCCCCCCCCTTTTTTGAAAAGCTGCTTTTCCTCAAAAAATGAGGTTTACACGGCTTTTCGAAGGGAGATGGGGTTGCTGAAAAAACCGCATCCGGACTACATTCCCTTTCGAAAGAAGAGGTTTCAAAAGTGAGATCGGAAGAAGATATGCAAATTCCCACCAAATTTGCATATCCTCTTTCAAATCTTCTGCATAGTCTAGATGAGCCCTAGAAGTCAAAGTGTACATTAGCATCTGGTTCTGCAATAGAGAAAATTCAGCTGCATTCTATGAGATGATATATCTCCATATATTATTATTATATTATTTCCCTATTGCAAACACATTCAGTTAAGCAATAACTCAATCTCCCAAATTCACAAGTTTAGAATTGGACGTGTTCTTTGTAAAAATAATGAGAAATACTCCATATTTCCACATTGTCCTGAACTGTCCATGGCACAGGGGAGTTCAGAATGGTGTAGCAGACAACCCTCTAAATTATACCGGCAGGTGAGGAGGAGGGCCCATAGTGATGGCTCTTCTTAAACACCACCCTTTCCCACTCGTGCTGGAGTGGTTCGTAACACAGAGTTTTAGTAGGGACAGGGACTTCAGTGTTCCCTAGCCTTTTCATAGGAGACTCATGTATAGAATCAGGGTCTGCCTACACTTGCCCCCAAGTTCGAACTAGGGAGGCAAATGAAGCATACCGAAGTTGCTAATGAAGCACGGAATTTAAATTTCCTGTGCTTGATTAACATATTCGCGGCCAGTCACCATTTTAAAAAGCCGGTAGCCCGAATTAACTTGCTGCGTGTAGATGCGGTAGTCTGATCCAAAACTCTTCCCTCAAATTAACTGTTATTCCTTGTGCAATGATGAATAGCAGTTAATTCGAGGGAAAGGTTTTGGATCAGACTACCGTATCTACACGTGGCGAGTTAATTCAGGCTACTGGCTTTTTAAAATGGCGACCGGACGTGAATATGCTAATGAAGCACAGGATATTTAAATCCCGCGCTTCATTAGCAACTTTGGTATGCTTCATTTGCCTCACTATTTCGAACTAGGAGGCAAGTATAGACATACCCTCACAGAATATTAGAACTGGAAGGACTCTTAAGAGGTCAAGTCCAATCCCTTGCATTCATGGCAGGAGTAAATAATCCCTGATAGATGTCTGTCTAACCTGCTCTTAAATATCTCCAATGATGGAGATTCCACAATCTCCCTTGGCAATTTATTCCAGTGTTTAACCACCCTGACAGTCAAGACGTTTTGCCTAATGTCCAATCTAAATCTCCCTTGCTGAAATTTAAGCCCACTACTTCTTGTCCGATCATCAGATGTTAAGGAGAATAATTTTTCTCTCTCCTCCTCACAACATCTTTTAGGTATTTGAAAGCTGTTGTAGTCTCTTTTCCAAATTAAACAAACCCAATTCTTTCAGTTTTCCCTCATAGATAATGTTTTCTAGACCTTTAATCATTCTTGTTGCTCTTCTCTGAACTTCTCTAATATCTTATAAATTAGAACTTCTCCAATTTCTCCATCCCTGAAAAGTGGCACCCAGAACTGGACACAGTACTCCAGTTCAGTAGAGTGCAGAGCAAAGTGGAAGAATTACTTCTCATGTCTTGCTTATACACTCCTATTAATGCATCTCAGAATGATTTTTGCTTTTCTTGCTTTTTTTTTTTTTGCGACAGTGACATACTATGATCCCTAAATTTCTTTTTGCAGTACTCCTTTCTAGACAGTCACTTCCCATTTTGTGTGTGTGTAAATAATTGTTCCTCCCTAAGGGGGTACTTTGCATTTGTCCTTAACCTTTTGTCCATTTGCTCTTATCCTTTTGCGTCCTTTTGTCTCCACAACAACTCCATAGACCAGTGATATAGCCAGAGACAAATTAGTTACTACTTTTCATTCTCTTCCTCTCTGGACATAATGTATCATTTCTTTCGAAGTTTACATTTGATAAGGCTGATAAAAAGATAAAACAATAACTGTTTCAGCCAATTCTGGCAGGCTTGTCCATTGTCCCAAAATAAGGGGAAAATGCATAAAATGTCATTTTCTCCCTAGGGCAATCTAACTAGCCTATCCTGCTGCTTGATAGAAGCATAGACTTTTTAACAAGTGAATTACAAATTTATCCTACAGGTCCATTGTGTTCTGTAAAATACAGTTCTTAAATTAAAGGAGATTCTAGAAATCTGTCCTTCAGCTAAAGTTAACAATTACAATTCACTTCTGCTTATGTCACTTATTATAAGCTTGAATAGATAAGTTCACCAATGTTAAGTCCATTAGTGGCTATTAGCCAGGGTGGGCAGGGATGCAGCACCATACTCTAAGGGTATGTCTACACTGCACACTTATTTCTAAATGAGCTATTCCGGAAGAAATACTCCGAAATAGCTTATATCGAAATAGCACGTCTACACTACAGGGAAGCCTCAAAATTAGTCTGAGGCAGGCTTCCCTAATGTGGATGTGCTACCTCAATTTAGAGCCCTAGGAGGCACTGGAGAGTAATTATGTTGAATAGCCCTGGGGAGAAGCTATTTCAAATGAGGCGCAGTGGAGTGTCCGCACTACTGCTATTCCAAAATAGCTATTTCAGAATAGGCGTTATTCCTTGTGGAATGAGGTTTACAGAAGTTGGAATAAACTGTCCGTTATTTCTAATTCATTTTGAAATAATGAAATTGCTGTGTAGACACTCGCATTGTTATTTCAGAATAACAGCCATTATTCCAAAATAATGCTGCTGTGTAGATGCACTCAAGGTGTCCTTACCCTCTGTTTGCCAGAAGCTGGGAGTGATTAATAGGAGATAGATCACCTGATGATAACCTGTTTGGTTCATTCCCTCGGAGGGACCTGGCCTGGACACGGTCAGAAGGCAGGATATTGAGCTAGATGGACCATTATTCTGACCAGTATGGCTGTTCTTATGTTTTTGTCCATATCACAAAACCTACCAAAAGTAGCAATATTTGGCATCTTTTTTATCAATGTCAGCAGGGTCAAAGACTGAATGGAGACTGGAGAATGAACTGCACTTTCCCTTGTAAAAGTGGCCCTTATTGGCTATGGACGATGCATACTTGCAGGGAAAGGATTTCAACTACTGCTGTTGGCTGTGTTCAAGGATTAGAATACTTTACTCTCTGGGAGGATCATTCCAGCACCTTTCCTCAGAAGTAAATTAACTTTAAAATTATGTTAAAGTAACATATTCTAACGCTTCATCTTATTACGCATTTTCACTGCCAAAAAGTAAGTTTGGGAAGGTACCATTCAAACTATACAGAGAAAAGCAACAAAGTGAGTAGTCCTGTCAAGGCTGTTTCCCAATCTGGCACTCTAAGAGTATGTCCACACTGCAGAGTTTTTTTTGGAAAAACAGCTGTTTTTCAAAAAAAAATTTCACTAACATCCATACTACAATCGAGTTTTCAAAAAAAAAAGTGAAAGAACAGAGGGGTTATTCCAACATTGGTAAACCTCTTTCTGTGAGGAAGAAGCCTTTTTCCAAAAGAGCTCTTTCGGGGAAAGGCATGTGTGGATGGGGAAGGAAGTTCTTTCAAAAGAAGAGGAAAGAGGAAAATGCACAGGTGCTCTGGTGGCCACTCCATCCATAGTAATCACAGCTTACATACTTTTTCAATGCTCTTTTGCAGGGTGGACGCTCTGTTTTGCAAGAAGTTTTTTCGGAAGATCTCTGCAGTCTAAGTAAGAAGCCTGCAGTCTAAACATAGCCTGAGTGCAGATGGTAGGGGCCCGTAAGAGACCTTAAAAATACCTAGCCTCTATAGGCGTCTGCTTAAAAGCTCCCGAAGGGCACAGATTCCCTGGCCTTGGGAGGTAGCTGCCACCATCAAGTAAAACAAAAACTTTTATTTTTTGAACTCAGGAAGAAGCACTTGAAACTTCTTCCAGAGGGGTACCTCAAGCTCCTCTAACACAAGAAAGCTTGAATAAAAAGAGAAAACAGACTGCAATCTCTGATAGCTGACCTCTCAGTCTTAGGAACACATACACAGACCCCACTCATTGCCTTAAAAAAGGCAATTTTATTGACAAAACAAAAAGGATATACTCGATAAAGCATATTTGTTTCCTAGGTGTTTTAAAGCAACTGAGAAAAGAACAATTTAAAAATACAGAAATTCCAACCCTGGGATACACCTTAAAGTTGCAACTAGGGAGCGCACATGGATTTAGCACACAGAAGTTTAACCAGACAACAAACCAAAGAAAATAACCTGATCATGTTTAAATAGACATTTCTCTTTCTACTCACGATCTGTGCTTCAAGGTCAATTCCAATTCCATTTCCATTCCCAGTATTCTTGGTAGGCATGGTAGTTCTGCCTGGTATAATTCATCTTGTTCCCCTAAATCCTGGCTTAAAACTCACACAAAGAAAAACAGCAGGCAGATATATCTTCCAATTCAAATCTCAATGCCTTCTCCAATTGGCTCTCCCAGCTCCCTGCCAATACCCCTTAGCTACCTGAGTTTAACCCTTTAGTCACTGAATGCTGGGATGTTCAGAAAAAGCCAGCACTCCTCCTAACCATCACAATCCCTTTTGCATATTTGTTTAATTATTGATTCAGAAGGTGCTGAAGATTATTGTGAGGATTAATGATCACATGTATAGGTAGGAATGAAAGGTGAGCTGGTACATTTTAATAATGTATTTAATTTTTTTTAAATACTGTGAAGTGAAAGTCAGAGCAGTCATGCACAGTAATGGGTTTCCCTTTGTCTCTGAGGCTATGGCTACACTGTGGCCTTCTTCCGGAAAAAATGAGGAAGAATGGCTCTTGCAAAGAGGGGGTTTTTGTGCAGCAAAAAGGAGCTGTCTATACAGCTCCTTTTTGCACAAAAGCCTCTTGCACAAAAGTGGCTGCTAATTATGCAAATGAAGCATGGCGATATTCCACGCCACGCTTCATTTGCATAAGCTTTTCCGGAAGAAAGCTACAGTGTAGCCATAGCCTGAATGTGAGGGACAAATGTTAAAGCAAATCTTGCCTTTCTATTCAGTATAGGTTCATACACCACTCGTTACCATAGTATCTGAATATTTTCCTGTTGTTCCTTAAGTAACTTGACTAACACTAATCACATATGATTCATTCTTTTCTCATCTTCTTCATAAGGGAGACCTCTGTGTATAGCAGACCTTTGGTTTTGTGTTGTTGCTGTTTGAGAGTGTAAGGTTTGAGAATTGGGCCTTGAACTTGGGGCAGAAGATGGTGACATCTGTGATGGTCCTCATTTCCTGTAGTGTTTATTCAACAGTCTCACTTGTCTGTGCAGGAGACTGAGTTTTTATCCTTGTGGTAGAAAGTTCCATTGTGTGAGAGAACTGGAGCTGTCATTTCAGGTATCCATACTTGGTTTAGGAAGTCAGAGTATCATGTTCTTAAAGATTTTTTAAAATTTCTATTTGGGAACTAATTTATGAAGTAAAAAGATGTTTCCACAATGTGCTTAACCTTTTATATAATAGGCCCAATGCTGATTTTTGTTCTTGACTTTCTTCTTTCAGTGGCACGTCATAAATATACAATATGAATATTTATATGCAGCAGAGTTAATGGCTCCCACATGGAGACATTAAACTGTTATTGCAAAACTCTTATATCAGTTGCTGAACTAGCCTATTTACTAGCTTCTTCTTTTAGCTCTCTTGACAAGTAGTTTTGCGATTCAAATTCATTTTTTTTCTCCTTCAAATCTCAGTAGCCAAAATAGTCAGACCTGTAGCTCGTGCAGACAAGGTCTATAATGAAATGGCTCAGCATTTCTATTGGTCAGGACCATATAAAATAAGTGGGGGGGGAAACACTTGCTTTGTGAAATTCTGCCATAAAACCTTCAGGAGGAATTGTCCATCATCAGACGGTCAGCTCCCAAAGGAAAGGGCTCAAAAAGACACCGTATTTTGAGTCGCAGTTTTCAGCCCAGATAAAATTGAATGAAATGAAGTTTGGCATAAGAAATAATGTTTTGCAGATCACTTTAAACATTAGTGTTGAGTGAGGTCATTTTGAAGATACATATAAGAGACAGTCTGCAGTACTCAGTATCATTTGAATACAGACATTGCATGATTTAGTTCTGGGTTTGGTCTGTATCTACCATCAAAAACCATGTTGTAGGGGACCCTATAGGGTGGGAAGACACTCTGGAGTGGGGGTGGGGTGGCAAAATATGCCGTCAGTCCTTGTTTTATAATATAAATTCTATCTCTTTGGGCTCTCTATGCTAACAAAACTCTTATGGAGCCTCGCCTGCAGTATAAAGTTGTCCTTCCCTGGTGGAAACTGCCAGAGTGAAATAGTGATACTAACCCTTCCCACCCATCCCCACTCCCTCTGGGTGATCTCCATGGTGATAGAGCCAATCCACAAATTTGGCATACAGTTTGTTTGAGATTTATCCGCTCCAGTAACTTCTAATTAGACACTTTATCTGTTTGCACTGTAGAGGTTTATGAATTCGTTCATTGCATGCAGGGTGAAGGCTACCTTGGGAAATGTTGAGAGAGTCTATGCCAAAATTTCATGTGGATGAGCTCACTGTTGAATTAGCAATCTTTCATCACATAATTTTATAATTAGTCTTTTTTTTTGCTAATACATTTTTAAAGTCTTGCTGCATCAGTAGATTTCTTATATAATGCTAATATGATAAGATGAAAAATTGCTAATACAACTGCAGATCTGTCATATTAGCAATCTGATCAGCAAAATTAACATTAATATGGTATGATGAAATATAGTCAGTGTAATATAATGGATTTTCTATCAGGAGCACATGCTTAAATTCATCTTGGACTTTTCCACTGTTGCTCTCCTTCACCTGAGTTCTTAAACTGCTTAATACAGTTAAAAGATAATGAATAAGGTTTCCATACTTGTCCATAGTAAAAATCCCAGATATTACACAACTTCTTGCCAAAAGAAACTGATTTCTGTCCTGTACAACCTGTCTTTCTTCATTACTGGCAGTTTAAGGTTTATGTAGGCCACAATATTTCACAGTGGTTGGGTTGTTTTGTTTTTAATAACTGAATTAAATCTATGAGAAGTTGCTTCCTATGTACAAGCAAGTGATTTTGGTAGATCTTTGAACATATATTTCACTACCACATGCTTCATGGGTGCCACTATGCTTTACATGGCAAAATTAGAGCCAGAATTCATATCTTCCTGCTTCAAACTCCTTGAGCTCATAGAAAATCTCTTTTAGCTATTACAATTATGAACTCTTTGACACATTATTCGGGGTATGTCTATACTGCCACCCTAGTTCGAACTAGGGCGACTAATGTAGGCATTCGAACTTGCAAATGGAGCCCAGGATTTAAATATCCTGGGCTTTATTTGCATGTCCCGGGCGCCGCCATTTTTAAATGCCCCGTAGTTCGAACTACCTGCCCGCGGCTACATGAAGCACAGACTAGGAAGTTCGAATTAAAGCTCTGAATTTGAACTACCATTACTCCTCTTGCAATGAGGAGTAATGGTAGTTTGAATTAGGAGCTTTAATTCGAACTGCCTAGTCCGTGCTGCGTGTAGCCGTGGGTAGGTAGTTCGAACTACGGGGCATTTAAAAATGGTGGCGCCCGGGAACATGCAAATAAAGCCTGGGATATTTAAATCCCGGGCTCCATTTGCAAGTTCGAATGCCTACATTAGCTGCCCTAGTTTGAACTAGGGTGGCAGTGTAGACATACCCTCTGATTCTTATGTGTGTGTGCACATGTTATTCAGTCCTTTACACTATTACATTTATTTCTGACAGAACGCCAATTAAATCACATTTTGTGGTGGCAAATTACTTCCAAAACTTTAATTCCTATAAAGCTGACAATGAATCAAGTAAGAAACTAAAGCCAAAACCTTCAACCTTTTATTCTGAGAGAGATGTGGAAAGCAAAAAAAATCTAATGAATTTGATGTTGGAATAAAATGGCTATTCCATTCTTTATAAAGGTGCTTTGTATATAAAAGAAGCTATATCAGATGCAAATGTGATTTTAATTTTGCAGCATGCTTTCTTTAATTAATTATTAACCAGAAGAATTTTTGGTACCAGTTCCGTAGCTCAGTTTTAACTAAAAACAATAGCATAATATGCATTCCATCATACTCTTTTAAATCATCTGGCTTTTTTCTGAAATTGTAGTTCTTTCCTTTGGCTCATCTGAATGAGGAAACGCACCAGATAGCAGTTCAAGGTTAAACATAAGTATGTTCTTCTAATCTTTCTTTTTCATGAGCTGCCAATGTGTGAAATATTCTCTTTCCACTTGCATTTTCAGATTTAGGACACTAATTATTTCCTGTTAACTTTCTTTTTTGAAGTTAGTACTCGGGTTGTTTGCCAGGGCCATCCTTTGTGCACTTGATACAGCATGATTATTAGCAGCTCTGACTCATCCATACCAACATGTCTCAACTTACACTTAGAGGGATCATCTCTAGGTGTGAGAGAATAATGTAGCTTCCATTCCTGTGCCTATAAGATAAATGAGGCAGTCAATATATATTAAAAACTGTTACAACTAGATGGTTTAATCAGCAATATTCTTTGAAAAGTCAGTAGATATTTGCAGTCACAATGTTGTAAACTGTCTTTTGGAATTTTTACTACTGTGTTGTCTAGATCTACTCTAGGACTGGGCACCATGAAGGAATCAATGCTGGCAGCTGGTATACACTAGTATTCCCACCAGTTTCAAGTGCCATGGGTCTGCATCAGCCTGGAACAGTGACCGGCTCATGAGATACCTGCAGAAACCAGCGTAGATACAATCAAAGTTCCTGTAGCAGGAGCAAGAGCATATTCCTCATCTTGAAGTAAGGAAAGGTTGGGTAAGGGCAGCATTCTCATTAGACTTTTACAAGTCTGGGGAACAGTTGTCTGAAAAGGCAGTAAAACAGATGGCAGCTAGTCAGATATTTTGAAGATTTCTGTAAGGATCATGAGGATCTGGGAGAATGATCTAATGCTGGAGACAGCTAAGTAAAAGTCCCACTAATGTGCCTCATAACAGTTTGGCTCTCTGCTGTGGAGGGAGGGAGTTTCAATACGTACCTGTTATTTAAAAATAATTACAACCATCTATGACCAGCAAAAGTTGTGTTTGGCATTATCACTTTGTCCAGCGTTGTCTTGGAGTAGTAAGAAACTCACATGTATCACTGATGCTATTCTTTGATTTTGTGAGAATAAGAAAAACATTTTTTTTTTTTTTACAAGAGAGTGAGAGATTTTGGCCAGAGATGTGATGCACGTAGCAAGTAACTGGATGCTAATTTAGGCTATCCCCTTTAATTAGAGCATCAGGGCTGGAATGTGCACTCTTCTCTCTTTGGAAATAAGAGCTCATGATCAAAAAACTACCACCTACTTTAAATAATTTAAATATGTATCGATTTTAATTAAAGTTGATATTGAGTATTGAATATGAAAATTACTTCTCTTTTTCTTTACATTTAGATGCTACCATATAAATGAGCAATTCTCTTGTTCAGAGTAACACAGCATCTGGCTGGCAATTTTCCTTCAGGGTTGAAAACTTCAAATGAATATCTGCTTGAAGCTGGCTGCATCACTAATGTCTTCCATGGAGCCAGCAAGGCAGGGGATCTTCCATTCTGTTAGGTCAGGTACATAGGGTTTTAAAAGGCCTCCTGCTGCCAGACTTATTTCATGTTACTAGTTTGAGTACACACTAGTTTATGTATCTTTAGAGAAAGCAGAGTTGAGAAAGCTAGGTACATTTTTGGATTTCACCAGAGCTGTACATATCTCTATTAATTTTCATGAATTCTAATAGTTTTCTGTAAGCTTTCTGAATATCTTTGAGGGGTGCAAAGAGTTTTAAAACGCAAACATATCTGTGTGCAAAACCATATATTGTTCATACAAATAGACTCATCCAGAGACACATACCAGCACACATAGTCAGAGATCAACCCTTCCCCCCCCACACTTATCACCACACAGATGCTACAGTCATCAGCATGTAAAAATGCCAACACTCTAGTCATCTGAAGAAGTGGGCTGTGCCCACGAAAGCTCATGATACTATCTATATGTTTTGTTAGTCTTTAAAGTGCTACCAGACTATTAGTCTGTACGGGAAAAACTTAAAAAACAACAAACTCGGCTACTCCCTGAAGCTTTTGATACCTTTATACTAACATCTATGCAAATACAACAAATCCTTTTTTTGGATCCACTGATATAATTTGTAAGAGCTTTCAAACCTATGGCTTCCTTCCAGCTGATAGAAAGGATTTATCATGTTAAACAATGAAACTAAATAGTAAAGCCCATCTGTGTCCTGTGCTCAGGTTGAGACATAAAGGAAAAATATGGTAGCCTGAAATACAAAGTGGGTGACTGTCCAGCCTTAATTCACTCCATTCCACTCATTATGTCTCCATAGGAATAGAACTTCACAATTAAGCATAAGATTTTGCATCTCTCAGCCACATCTTTATCTTTGTATTTCTCCTTTCCAAAGTGGAGGGCTTTTTGTGTATGTTTGTGTGCTCTTCATTCTGGGAAGAGCAAGGATCTTTCATTTCCTCCTTGCTCCCCTATCACTTAAGATCATGGAAAATGTCCTGCCAAATGAGTGGGGCTGGATTTCTTGAGCCAATTAATACTGTTCCTGAGCTAGCCAGAGAAGTTACAGTATTGCAGTGAGAAGTTTTCCTCCTCTCAGCTCTAAGCATTCTGTTTCCAAAGCACACCCAGCCCATGCCAAGTCAAGGAACAAAGAACCAGGTAAGTAGTTTGTAATAAGCACATTGTCTGATAATTTGTATTAGGAATATAAACAGTTCTCAAATAGATTTAATAAGAATTGCATCCAAGACCTGGTATGGCATATCCCTCATGCATTTAATGATGGGTTTCTAGAGCAAATGAAATGTCCAACATGTATAGTGGAAGATCTTCCCTTATGTACTTTATATGGACAGATCCGCATTGCTAAACATTCAACCATCAACAAGTTCAATTGTACTGCTGTTCTGTGACTTGATGCAATTATTGTGTGTGATAAGTTTCTGTTGGCAGCTTCTTAACTCTGCTACAGTTTGGCAAACTATGTTTTGATGAAGTGGTGTGAAACATTCCTTGTTATGAGAACTATTGATTGTTAACATTACAAACAGGAAATCAATTTGTGATAATCAGATACTCAAAGATCAGCCTACAGGATAAAGTAATTGTGCTCAGTCTACAATTCCTTCATCCCTGTTTATCAGACATGGTCCTTGGATGTCAGCCTTGAGAGTTCAGCATTGTCCTTATGCTTTAGCTAGTAGGCTAGGCAGAATTCTAGTTTGTCGTTTGCATCTGGTATATTGAGTTTGTTGGTTTTGGCCTAGTCCAAAATGATGCAGTGGTAAGACGGAAGGAATGGCTGTGTACATTCAGGTGAGAGCCGAGATGACAACAACGGGGGTATTGTGGGAGAGGAGATCTTATTTGCTTTTTTGTGAAGGATAGCCAATGCAGTGCTCATGTAATTCTCATGCTTTATATTGCAGCATTTGGTGGGGGGAGGGGAGGGTTCTGGTAGGGAGGAGAGGAATCGTGGATCTGAGTGTTAGTCTTTGTCTCTGCCCACTAGCAGAGAATAGAGCAGGGCAATTCAGCTAGAAGGACTCAAATATCAGAAACAAGTGTGACAGTGTATGATGGGGAACCCTAGTCACTATCTGGGGATAAGCGACAAGGAGTCCGGTAGCACCTTAGGGTATGTCTACACTAGCCCCCCAGTTCAAACTAGGGTGGCTAATGTAGGCATTTGAACTTGCAAATGAAGTCCGGGATTTAAATATCCCGGGCTTCATTTGCATGTTCCCGGGCGCCACCATGTTTAAATGCCCCGTAGTCCAGACTAACTGCCAGTGGCTACACGCGGCACGGAGTAGGTAGTTCGAATTAAAGCTCCTAATTCGCACTACTGTTATTCCTCCTGAAGTAAATAAAGAAATCAACAGAACACCACTGGCCATCACCTACAGTCCTCAGCTAAAACCTCTCCAACGCATCATCAGTGATCTACAACCCATCCTGGACAATGATCCCTCACTTTCACAGGCCTTGGGAGGCAGTCCAGTCCTCGCCCACAGACAACCTGCCAACCTGAAGCAAATTCTCACCAGCCACTATACACCGCACCAAAGTAACTCTAACTCAGGAACAAACCTCGGTGCCAACTCTGCTCACATATCTATACCAGCAACACCATCACAGGACCTAACCAGATCAGCCATACCATCACTGGCTCATTCACCTGCACATCTACCAATGTAATATTCGCCATCATGTGCCAGCCATGCCCCTCTGCTATATACATTGGCCAAACTGGACAGTACCTATGAAAAAGAATAAATGGACACAAATCAGATATCAGGAAAGGCAATATACAAAAACCTGTAGAAGAATACTTCAGTCTCCCTGGACACACAATAGCAGATTTAAAGGTAGCCATCCTGCAGCAAAAAAACTTCAGGACCAGACTTTAGAGAGAAACTGCTGAGCTGTAGTTCATCTGCAAATTTGATACCATTAGCTCAGGATTAAACAAAGCCTGTGAATGGCTAGCCAATTACAAAAGCAGTTTCTCCTCTCTTGGTGTTCACATAGATAAGCTGCTAGAAGTGGGCCTCATCCTCCTGATTGAATTTACCTCGTTATCTCTAGCCTGATTCTTGCCTGCATACTTATACCTGCCTCTGGAAATTTCCACTACATGCATCTGATGAAGTGGGTCTTTGTCCACGAAAGCTTATGCTCCAATACATCTGTTAGTCTATAAGGGTATGTCTACACTATAAAGTTAGTTCGAACTAATGGACGTTAGTTCGAACTAACTTTCATAGGCGCTACAATAGCGCTCCATTAGTTCGAATTTAATTCGAACTAACGGAGCGCTTAGTTCGAACTAGGAAAACCTCATTTTACGAGGATTAAGCCTAGTTCAAACTAGCTAGTTCGAATTAAGGGGTGTGTAGCCCCTTAATTCGAACTAGTGGGAGGCTAGCCCTCCCCAGGTTTCCCTGGTGGCCACTCTGGCCAACACCAGGGAAACTCTACTGCCCCCCTCCCGGCCCCGGACCCCTTAAAGGGGCACAGGCTGGCTACGGTGCCCGTGCCAGGTGCAAGCCTGCCAGCACCCAGCCAGCAGACCCTGCACCTGGCACGGATCGAGCCACCCACCCGATGCCCCCCAGCCCTCCCCCTCTTCCCGGGACCAGGCTGGCGGCTCCCGGGAGCTTGCCCGGGACCGCAAGAGGCGGGCACCCGCCTGGGCTAGTGCAGACATCATGGACCTCGTCCACGATCTCCGCACTAGGCACAGGAAAGTGGCCGTCTAGGGCAGGAGAGCTGCCAGCCTGGCCACCCAGGATCAGGTGTGCAAGAGAATCAAGGGGGTCCAGTGAGACCCCCGACCCTGAGCCCTGAGCTTACAATGGCCATCCTGGGTCAGACCAAAGGTCCATCTAGCCCAGTAGCCTGTCTGCCAACAGCGGCCAACCCTAGGGACCCTGGAGGGGATGGACCAAAGAGAGTGACCAAGCCATTTGTCTCATGCCATCCCTCTCCAGCCTTCCACAAACCTTGGGCAGGGACACCACTCCTACCCCCTGGCTAATACCACTCCATGGACCCAGCCTCCATGACTTGATCTCATTTCCCTTTAAACTCTGTTCTAGTTGTAGCCTTCACAGCCTCCTGCAGCAAGGAGTTCCACAGGTTGACTCTTTGCTTTGTGAAGAAGAACTTTCTGTTACTAGTTTGAAGCCTGCTACCCATTCCTTTCCTTTGGTGTCCTCTAGTCCTTCTTTATGGGAACTAATGAAGAACTTTTCTTGATGCACCCTCTCCACCCCACTCATGCTTTTAGAGCCCTCTATCCTGTCCCCCCTCCATCTCCTCTTTTCTAAGCTGAAAAGTCCCAGTCTCTTTAGCCTCTCTTCATATGGGACCTGTTCCCAACCCCTGATCATTTTAGTTGCCCTCCCCTCTCCCAGCCTCTCTCTTCCCCTCTCCTACCTCCTTTTCCCAGTCTCCCCCAGTTTTGTTCAATAAAGACAGATTCCATTTTGGAAGACACGTTATCTTTATTTTGTACATCAAGAAGAGGGCTAGGGAAGGGTAAGTGGAAGGAGGTGAGGGAGGAATGGGGCACGAGCCCCTGATGGGGAGGACTGGGATGGCTCTGCGGGCTTCTGGGGGTGAAAGCTCTCCTGCAGCCCCCCAATTCTCCCCTCTCCCCAGATGGCAGCCTGCGGCAAGTGCAGCCGGGCTGATGGCCGAGTGCTGTGATGTGCCCAGTGTGGGTAGTCCGGGCACTCCAAGCCAGGACTGCTTTGCAAGCGGGGCACCCCTGAGAACTGTCTGTCTGGGGTGGGGGTCGGGACCCTTTAAGCACAGCCCTCGGCTAGCCTGAGACAGCATCTCCACGCTCTAAGTTCTTCTCTGATGCCCTGTCGGCACTGCTTCCAGCCACCCTTAAGCCCGGTTCAGGTTCCACTTAATGTGGACATGCTAGTTCGAATTAGCAAAATGCTAATTCGAACTAGTTTTTTAGTCTGGATCCGTTAGTTCGAATTAGCTTAGTTCGAATTAACTAATTCGAACTAAGTTAGTTCGAATTAACGTTGTAGTGTAGACATACCCTCAGGTGCTACAGGACTCCTTGTCACTTTTGCAGATCCAGACTAACACGGCTACCGCTCTGATATCGGGGGATAGACAATCAGATAGACAATGTGCTGGCCTTTTCTCCAGAGCTCTCTTTATTGTCGTCACAAACAATAAAAAGTGCGCAAAAAATAACAGAAATGCCACTTTGGTCAGAAGTTCAGACTAGGGTCCTTGAGTCTCCAGTAGCTACTGGGCAGAGCTCTTTCCAACCCTGAGGGGAGATGGGAAGGGGGATGACTCTACAGCACTGCCAGCTGGTCTGCCAGCTCTGGTCATCAGAACATATCTTTCTTTCTCCTGGTTTCCACCTCACTCGTGCTCCTTGGAGAGTGGGCCAGTCAGAAGTTGTTGATAAGCTGATACCCAGCACGTGCCTACTGGGTTTCTTTGTGGGGCAGACTAACTGTTCCCTCTCTGGGGCTAAAAATAGGGCAGACCATCCTGTTACAGGCAGTCACTAGACATGCTCGGAAGCTGGTCTTATCCTGGTCATCTGAGAGTGAAACCAATCAGAGCAAGTGGGAGCAGTTTATAAATATAGTGGCAAGTGTTCGGCTGCTGCTTGATGCAAGATCAAGAGATATGTCTGCTCTGAGGGCTGGATCCCAAGTCCGGAATCACTTTGGGTACAGGTCAGTGCTCTTCCAGCTCTATTTACTAAGGAAGCCACTAACTAGGATAACATTGGTCCACAGGGATGTTTTATTATGGATCTAATGGGAGAGCTGGGCAAGGGAACATTTTGTCAACCCTGGGAACCACAGACTCTGTGGTACTTGCCTTTAATCATCAACTAATTGCTGTAGTCTGAGATTCTGTCTGTTCCAGAGGGAGAATGGGGATAGTGCCTAGTGAAATGATGGTTTGTGAATTTATGCCTGTCTGAGCTGGATTTATGGGGAGGAAATGGTGCTCTAGAGAGCAAGAGCCTTGGAGAGTTTAGAGAGTGAGTATTTTATATGCTGAATCCAACCTTGGATCCAGCTACAGACTTCTGTTTCACCATCAACTTTGACAGGAGCAGTCAGCGATCAATGCAAGGACTGGAATATTGCTAGTTGGGGCAATCCTCAGACTGTTGATGACAGCGTATTGCAGTGTTTGAAAGGATTTGAGACACTGCCATTTCTCAAGCTCTGAAGAGAGTAGAGTGACACATGCCCACTATGGGCATGCCATAAAGACTGAGAAATCATCTCTTGAGAAAATATCAGGGCACTGTATTTTGAAGTATAGAAAATGTTACATTGAAATGTTATGTTGAATATTTGTAACAGAAACAAAAGGGAGAGTGTATGTTAGAAACACCAATAGATTTATTGTTTAATAGCTTTTGTTTGAAAGTTATTCCTAAGTCTCTATGGAATGTTTTTTCTACTGGTCATGGTGTGTTTTGTTACCCAACATATTTGTTTTACTATCAAAGTGTATGGTACTGTCTTTGAAATTGACAGTGAATTATTAACATCAACTTATCAAGGTTTTACATACAGTCTCTCAGAGTGTTAAATCTGTTTAATAGTAATAGACCATCTTGTTAGTCTTTAAAGTGCCGCATAGTCCTGTCTTTTGTTTCAGCAACTCTGTTTAAGACGTTTTGAAAAAGCCAGAAAAAGCAGAACTCTGGCCTATGCTTCAACAAAGAGCTGAGAAACAGGAATCAGAGTGAAAAGTTGTACAGAATTTTGCCTGAGCATCTCTTATCTCATTCCCTGCTTTCCCCTCTTCTCACGGGTGCTGCTTATCTGTGTCTGATTTTTACAAGTGCTAATCCATCTCACTTTCACAAGCATAAACTGATCCAGTATTGTCCCAACCAATGGCAATAAAGTAGTCATCAAGGCTGCTGTTCAAACTTTGTTCTTATTTTTTTAAGTTGTACCTTTAGTCCTGATGAATTTGAAGAAGTGACGTACTAATAAGTGAAAGCGAGGAATGCTTTCCTTTGGATCAGGACACAAACAACAACACACATACATGGGCTACCAGTAGAATAATTTTGCCCACACACCCAATTGTACTAAAATAATTATGAGAAGTGATCTAAATAAGGAATCAGAGAAAGTAAAGGGCAAATATGCTCAAGGCAATGTAAAAATAAGTTCTTTTTAATCTGATCTATGCAAAATATAGGTACTCTAAGACCTGGACAGATTTTATACATATGAAAATTAATTAGAACTTCAGCCAAAATTGGATCTCAGAGCTCTCAAGGATGAAGGTCGTTCATTTTGTGCCTTAGCCCTCTACCTACACAGGGTGAATGAAGTTTAATAAGGAAATCCTTTGAAACCTGTGGTGATCATAAACACTAACATACTGAACAAGTGTTAAGGTGCACAGTGGGAAGGCTTACACATCAGACATCACACAAAGAATCAATTTCCTGCAGGAGGAAAAGATATTGTGGCAGTAGATGCCTAATAGTATAGCTTGGCAATTGAAAGAGAGTGCCTTCAGAATACATTGTGGCTTTGATTTCTTAATGGCATGCGGACAAATGTTGTGCCTATATGAAGTCACACATGTTTTCTTTTACATAGCATTGGATTCTGGCAAGAAGCACAGCAGGTTCTAAGAGCCAGCTATCTACTATATCATCCCAATATTATAGTATGTGAGGACCACACAAACTTTAGAGCTGATAAAAAAAATTCAAAAAAAAATTGTACTGCTAAAAGTATGGGATTTGTCCATGGGCTGTGATGGACAATAGCCGAGTACCTGAAGGTGCTCTTACCTGGTTGGAGAGATAAGTCCCTACCTGCCTAATTGTATCACCATCCTGGTTGTAAAGTGATGCTGAACTTGTACCACAGATACAATTTCCTACATGTACACACACACATGCAGAATTTCATAACCAAAACCTGTATTCAGAGCTCATATAATAACAGTCAAGTTCAGAACATAACATGCTTTCATAAAAGACCTTACTCAGTATATTTTAGGGTAATAGTAACATTGTATACAATCAGTTATTTTAACGGCTTAGTTCTGAGGTTTAAACCTTATTTCTTTTCTCTCTTTGGGGTGTCCGGCTCCTAATTGTCATTCCCTCATGTAGTACCAGTGAATATCAGAGGGTAAGCATCTCTTTATACAGTATATTTTGCATGCCAGTCTTACAAACAAAACAGATGCAAAATTAACATCAAAATGCTTGAGGGAACATTATGATATTGGCAATCATCTTAATGGACCGCTGCCTGGTTGCCAGTTATGCAAAGGCTTTTTAATGCCACTCTGACAGTGTAAAGGGGCTTTAAAATAGACAGAAATGGCCCCTGAGACTATCCCAACCTAAGGGCCCTCTTGCCATCTAGCACAGAGTTCAATAGCAGCCCTGGGGCTAGTTTATGGGGCTAGGGGCTGGTGTGTGGCTGGATGGCACTGCACTGCAGTTATTCCTAATGCTTGTAGGGGACTCTTGGAAGCAGAGAATAAGCAACAGTGGCACTGTGCCTGCTTAATTTACAAAGGTCAGATAGGCCCCCCTACATGGTCATGTAATATGGAGCTTCAAAGGTGAGGTAAGTCCAAGTGAAGTGATGATACAAATGAGAATCAGGCTTTGTATTTGCTGGGAATGTCTCAAATTATGAGATTTATGGACTAATTGAAAATTGATGCAGGAATTATTTCAGGGATAAGTACCCCCTAAATTCCTATTGTTAAAATAGAAATGTTTCATTCTGGATGCATGGTTCCTTAATCCTTTATGCAATTGCATTGACTGCTTAGTGATTTCAGTGAGATGCTACAGATGTCCATGTTGCAAAAACAAATACCCTCATTAGAAATGTGGTTGCCAAGAATATCAAATGAAAGGAAACAGAAATAATTGAGGGAAAAATGTACCAAGTGAGATAATCTAGGTAAGTAATAGGTACTAAATATTATATATCTTGTCTTTCAACAGTGGCTGGTGCTGGATGCTTCAGAAGGAATGAACAGATCAGCATAATTTTCAAGTGATCAGTTCCCTGTCATCCATTCCCAGTTTCTGGTAATCTAAGATTTAAGGGAACCCAGAGAGCAGGGTTTTGTTTCTAACCATCTTAGTTAATAGCCATCAATGGACCTGTCCTCCATGAATTTATCTAATTCTTTTTTGAACCCAATTAATACTTTTGGCCTTTACAACATCCATTAACAGTGAGTTCCATAAAGTGACAGCATTGTATGAAGTAGAACCTCCTTAGGTTTGTTTTAAATCTTCTGTCTTTTAATTTAATGAGATAACTCTGGGATCTTGTGTTATATGAAGGAATAAATACCACTTCCTTATTCACTTTCTCTACACCACTCATGATTTTATAGACTTCCATCACAGACACCCTTAGTCATCTTTTTTTCTAAGACGAATAGCCCCAATCTATTTAATCTTTCCTGGTATGGAAGCAAATCATTTTTGTTGCTCTTTTCTGTACTTTTTCAGTTCTAATATATCTTTTTTAAAATGAGGTGACCAGAACTTCATGCAGTATTCAAGCTGTGAGTGTACCAACGATTCATATGGTGGCATTTTTTATATCTCTGGCTTCTGCTTTTTCTTTTCTTTTTTTTCTTTTTTCTTTTTTTTTTTCTTGGTGTGCTCCTGCACATTGTTTACTAAGAACTATCCATAATGGCCCCAATATCTTTCTTGACTGGTAACAGCTGATATAGACACCATCATTTTTTATGCTTGATCGTGATTGTTTTCTGATGTGCATTACTTTGCACTTATCAACACTTAATTTCATCTGCCATTTTCTTGCCCAGACAATTTTATCAGTTCCCTTTGTAACTCTTTATAGTCTGCTTTGGACTTAACTATCTTCAGTAATTCTGTGTGATCTACAAACTTTGCTCCCTCCCCTCATTATTTACTCCCTTTTCCAGATACAGGCAGTCCCCGGGTTATGTACAAGATAGGGACTATAGGTTTGTTCTTAAGTTGAATCTGTATGTAAGTCGGAACTGGCGTCCAGATTCAACCGCTGCTGAAACTGATCAGTTTCAACAGCGGCTGAATCTGGACGCCAGTTCTGACTTACATACAGATTCAACTTAAGAACCCCAGGCATCCCCAAGTCAGCTGCTGCTGAAACTGATCAGCGGCTGATTCCAGGAAGCCCGGGGCAGAGGCTTCCTGTAGTCAGCCACTGGTCAGTTTCAGCAGCGGCTGACTTGGGGACACCTGGGGCAGAGCAGCTGGGGTGCTGCTGGGTTGGTTCAGTAGCGCCGCCGCTCCTCGGCGCTACTGGACCAACCCAGCAGCACCCAAGCTGCTCTGCCCCAGGCGTCCTGATTCAGCCGCTGCTGAAACTGACCAGCAGTGGCTGAATCAGGACGCTTGGGGCAGAGCAGCTGGGGTGCTGCCCGGTTGGTCCAGTAGCGCCCAGAGCGGCGCTACGGGACCAACTGGCAGCGCCCCAGCTGCTGTACCACAGGTGTCCGGAGCAAAGCTGCGGAGCACGGGGGCAGCGGGACAGCCCAGACGCGCCGTGGCTCTCCTGCTGCCCTTGGGCTCTGTGGCTTTGCTCTGCTTTGCTCCCCGTCCCCCTGGTCTGCAGTCCAGGGGGACGGGGAGCAAAGCGGCAGAACACGCGGGCAGCGGACAGCCCAGACCCGTCTGGGCTGTCCACTGCCCGCGTGCTCCGTGGCTTGGCTCTGCTTTGCCCCCCGTCCCCCTGGTCTGCAGACCAGGGGAACGGGGGCAAAGCAGAGCCAAGCCGCAGACCACGTAGCCAGCTGACAGCCCAGACACGTCTGGGCTGTCAGCTGACCGCGCGCTCCGCGGCTTGGCTCTGCTTTGCTCTGCTTTGCCCCCCGGCCCCCTGGTCTGCAGACCAGGGGGACGGGGGGCAAAGCAGAGCCAAGCCGTGGAGCACGCGGCCAGCTGACAGCCCAGACGCGTCTGGGCTGTCACCTGGCCGCACGCTCCGCGGCTTGGCTCTGCTTTGCCCCCCCCCCCGTCCCCCTGGTCTGCAGACCAGGGGGACAGGGGGGGGCAAAGCAGAGCCAAGCCACAGAGCGCGTGGGCAGTGGACAGCCCTGTCCGCTGCCCGCGTGTTCCGCCGCTTTGCTTCCTCTCCCTGGTCTGCTGGAGACCAGGGAGAGGAAGGGCCCCGTTCGTAACTGCGGATCCGACATAAGTCGGATCCGCGTAACTCAGGGACTGCCTGTAATTTGAATATGTTGAACAGCACTGGTCTCATAACAAATCATTAGGGGATCCTTCTATTTACCTTTCTTGACTGTGAAAACTGCCCATTTACAGTTTCCTATCTTTTAACCTTTCAGGAGAGAACCTTATCCCCACCCCCTCATGTGGCTTACTATGCTTAAGAGCCTTTGGGGTGGGACCTAGTCAAAGGCTTTTCTAAAGACCAAGTGCTCTTTCTCTGCTGAATCATCCTTGTCCATATGCTTGTTTACCCTCTCAGAGAATCCTAATAGGTTGGTGATGCATGATTTCCCTTTACAAAAGCCATACTGACCCTTCCCCAACATACTGTGTTCATCTGTGTGTCTGAGAATTCTCATTCTTACTATAATATTAAGAAATATGTCTGATGCTGAAGTTAGGCTGTAATTGACAGGTCACCTTTGGGGCCCTTTTAAAAAATCTGTGTTATTTTAGCTATCCTCCAATCTGGTTGAGAAGTTGATTTCAGAGATGGGTTACATAAAATAGTTAGCATTTCTACAATTAAATATTTTAGTTCCTTCACAACCCATGGGTGAATGCCATGTGGTCCTAGTGATGGATTACTGTCTCATTTATCAGTTGTCCCAAAACCTGCTCCACTGACACCTCAATCAGTTCCTGAGATTTCTCCGCAAAAAAGAATGGCGTACATGTGGGAATCTCCTAAACATCATCTTTAGCAAAGACCAATGAAAAGTATTCATTGAACTTCTCTGAAATGGCCTTGTCTTCCTTGAGTGCTCCTTTGGCACCTCCATTATCTGTCATCTGCACCAATTGTTTGATAGGCTACTAGCTTCTGATGGTCTTCATTTTTGTCTTTTGCACTTGACTCACCAGAGGTTATTCTCCTTTGTTTTCCTCGGTAGGATTTTATTTACATTTTTAAAAGGTGTCTTTTTGCCTTGAACTTCCATTTTTACTCTTGTGTAGTCATTGTGGCATTTTTGGTCCTCTTACTGTTTTTATTACTATTATTAGGCCTCAGTGTCCAGTTCTGGGCACTACATATCAAGAAAGATGTGGAGAAATTGGAGAAGGTCCAGAGAAGAGCAACAAGAACAGGAGCAGCCCTAGACTAGCTGCCAGCAACTGGTGCCCTAGGCAAACCATGCAATTGGCACCCCCACCTCCAAACCCCTCAATGATATTGTGACACCATTTGGTGCCCCATTTAACTTGGCATCCTAGGCGACCACCTAATTCACCTATATGGACTGGCCACCCCTGAACAAGAATGATTAAAGGTCTAGAGAACTTGACCTATGAAGGAAGACTGAAAGAATTGGGCTTGTTTAGTTTAGAAAAGAGAAGATTGAGAGGGGACATGACAGCAGTTTTCAGGTATTTAAAAGAGTGTCACAAGGAGGAGAGAGAAAAATTGCTCTTCCTGGACTCTGAGGATAGGACAAGAAGCAATGGGTTTAAACTGCAGCAAGGGAGGTCTAGGTTGGACATTAGGAAAAATTCCTAACTGTCAGGGTGGTTAAACACTGAAATAAATTGTTTAGGGGAGGTTGTGGAATCTCCATCTCTGGAGATATTTAAGAGTAGCTTAGATAAATGTCTATCGGGGATGATCTAGACCCGTGGTCACCAACAGATCAATCGCAATCGACTGGTTGATCGTGAGGTGACCAGGCTCTCTCCCATTTTCCACTCGCCCCTGAGAAGCCCCTGTACTTACCTCCAGCGAAAATGGAGGTAGTGCCGGCTTCCCACGGGTGGATGGAAGGCCCGCAGCTTAGCGCTACTTCTGGGAGTTCCGGAAGTGTGCTGGCTGCTTTGCCAGGTGTGCTGCAGGAGGGTGCCCTAGCTCCGGAAAAAGAGCATGGTGACTTCTCTGCACCGGCACAGGAGGCGTGAGTTGTCCTGGGGGCAGGCGCGAGCGGGGTTTCCCTGCGCTGCGGGGGGGGGGGGTGTTGGCCGCAGGGCAGGCACGCGTGGGGGTTTCAACCCCGGGGCAGGTGCACGTGGGGGGGGAGGGTTGCCCCTGAGAGGTTGCCTGAGTGTGCTTCCCTGCTCGGTTTTGGGGGGGGGCCGTCAGCCCCGGCAGAGGTACGCAACGGGGCGTCCTTCTTTCGCGGGGCGGGAGGGAGGAGGGTCAGCCCCGGAGGGAGCGTGGGATGGAGGCTTCCCTCCATGGCTGGTGTAGGGGACTCCTTGCCTCCGAACCTTGTTCCCTCTCCCCAATCCCAAACCTGTCTCCCGCCCTCCTGCCCCCCTGTTCCCTTTCTCCTGCCTTCCCCCACTGCTGCAGAAACCTGCCCCCACTCTGTGGAAACCTGCCTTCCTGGCACCCTGCCCCCCCTTCAGAAACCAGTCCCCCCTGGCACCCTGTCCCCTACTGCAGAAACCTGTCCCCCTGCTCCCCTCTGCAGAAACCTGTTCCCCGCCGGCACCCTGTCCACTGCTGCAGAAGCCTGTCCCCCACTGGCACCCTGGCCCCTGCTGCAGAAACCTGTCCTTCTGACACCCTGCCCCCTCTCTCCTGCCCCCACTGGCACCCTGATCTCTGCCCCAGAACCCACTAGCACCCCTCCCCAGTACTGTATCCCCTGCTCCCGACTGACTTTTCTATGGGTCAGTGACTCCTGACTCAAGGCAGGTTCCCTGCCATTCTCATAAATAAAGACAATGCAGAATTTTTTTGTGTTTGACATAGTAGTTTATTTAAAAATGAAGCCTGGCCAACAAACCCCCAATTGGGGACAAGCTCCCATCTGGCCACAACCACTCCTGCATTCCCCCTTCCCCAGACCCTAGATCTGAGCCTATCGTACACTGGAACTCACTGCCCTGAGCCCTTCGCATACCCCAACCCAAATTCCTGCACCCTCATATACACAAGCCTGTGGCTTGCTTAGTACCTCAACCCTCCATTTGACCCCAACACTGCCCGGTCTGGAGCCCCCTCCCCGAGACAGTGTCCACCTCCTTCTGCATCCAGATTTCCTCCCAGAGGCTTGCACCTCTCACCCCTTCCCACACCCAAATCCCTCATTCCCACCCCCAGAGACTACGCATCCTCTCAACCCAGCGAGGGGCTGGCTAGACAGCAGGAGTTTTTCAGGATTCTGCAGATATACCAGAAAAACTCTTCTGCATCCAGGGTTGCATTTGTTCTTCCACTTTTTTTAGTGGAAGAGCAAACATTCTCTTTTGGTCACCTCTATATTCCTCTTTCCACGAAGAATAAGGAGGCTTCCAAAAGAAGGGGGTTTTCTGACATTTGGTCCAGTCTAGACAGGACAAATGTTGGAAAAACCCCTTCCTACAGAAGAATTGTTTTTAAGAAAAGCAGCAGTATAAGGATTGGAGATAGCAAGTGATGGAGAGGAGGAGAATAGAGAGGGTGGGGCTTCAAGGAAGGGGTGGGGCTTCAAGGAAGGGGCGGGGTGGTAGATCTTGGCTTGGTCTGTCATTTAAAAAGTGATCTTGGGTGTAAAAAGGTTGGAGACCACTGATCTAGACAGTACTGAGTCGTGCCATGAGGGCAGGGGACTGGATTCGATGACCTCTCAGGGTCCCTTCCAGTCCTAGTATTCTGTGATTCTATGATTTGGGGAATATATTTAGTTTGATTCTCTAGTATTATGTTTTTAGAAAGTTTCTATGCAGCGTGAAGCTGTTTCACTCTTATGACTGCCTTTTAATTTCCATTTAACTGTCTTCCTCATTTTGGTGTAATTCCCCCTTTTTGGACTTACATACTACTGTGGTTGGTGCCTTTAAAATCCTGCCCACCCAGATGTTAAATTTAATGACCTTATTCACTATTACTGAGTGGTTCAGCCATATTCCAGGGCTCCTGTGCTCCATTAGGACTAAATCAAGAATTGCCTCCTCCCTTGTGGATTTCAAGAGTAGTGGTTCCAAGAGTAGCTGCTCCAAGAAACAGTCATTAATGGTGTCTAGAAAATTTCTCGCTGCATCCTATCCTGAGGTGATGTGTACCAAGTCAATAAGAGGATAGTTAAAATCCTCCCTTATTACTGGGTTTGCTGTTTTTTTAGTATTTCTAATCTCCCTGAGCTTTCCCCAGTCACTGTTACTATTCTGGTCAAGAGGTTGATATTACTTCTTACTGTTACATTCTTATTATTGAAGCATGGAATTGCTGTTCATGGAGATTTTATAGTATTGATTCCTTTATTTTCTATGCTTTCTTTCACATGTGAAGCTGCTCCCCCACTAATGTGACCTGCTTTTCCATTCCTGTGTATTTTGTACCCCAGTATTATCATGTCTTGTTGGTTATCATTTCACCACACTTCTATGATGCCTACTTTAGCAATATCCTTATTTAATACCAGCCAATCAAGTTCACTCATTTTAGTGCTTAGACTTCCAATATTTATGTACAAGCACTTACAAAATTAATACATATTTAGTTGTCTGCATCTCTGTGGTATAACTGAATGGGACTTTTTTTGGTCTTACTGTTTGTCTTCAGTTCCTGCCTGTACTTTATCAACCTCTGCCTTCTCCTATTTACTCAGATGTAGAGTATCCCCTTTAATAATCCTCTCTCAAAGGATGCCCCTCTCTCTGAACTGTGTGCTTTGCCTTTCTCCCAGGTTTTAGTTTAAAATCAGCTCAACAGCCTTTATAATTTTGCATGCTAGAAATCTGGTTCCATTTTGGTTTAGGTGAAGGTTATATTTCCTGTATAAGCTCGTCATTTCCCCCAGAGTTCTCCTGTTCCTTAAGCTCTCCTCCAAACACCATCACCTCAACCACAAATGAAGATCCTGGATTTCCACCTGTCTACCTGGCCATGCGTGTAGAAAGTGAAAGTCTTGGACGGTGGGTATAATAGGCCTAAGGAAGCTCAGCCTCCTCTGGCTCTGCTGTGGCCTCTGGACTCCCAGTTGTGGGATTTGAGTGGAAGTTTTTGCTATATTATGCTCCATACAGCTTCTGGGACAGCTGAAGACACAGTATGTGCTATTCAGTTTCCTGGGTTCATTAGTAATTTACCTGGACTCCAGAGATTTTTTATTAACACAGGAAACTGAATAGCAAATGCCATCTCCTCTGCTGCCCAGAACTCGTGTGGGATATATCAGAATGAGAGTGAGATGCTTTTCCCCAGGGTGGCTTGAGATTTGGGGAGTGGAGGTATGGCACAGCTATGACTGGCGTGGGTCTGCTCCAGCCAAAGAGTGTGGTGCTCAGGCCTTAGTCATCCCAGGCCTCCTCCAGCAGATGGGGGTGGTGTCTTGTGGTTCCAGCTGGCAGGTAGTCTTAGAGCTCCAGCCATGGGGGTGTGGGGAAAAGCAGGCAGAATGCAAGGAGCTGGAGAGCTAGCCTCTCCAAAGGGAAGCTACCTGCCACTCATGTTGGAAGCATTTCAGAGAATGGTGCTGTAGAGGTCCAGGACTTCAATCTCCTACCTGGCAGACTAAATTTGACCTCCAGGACCTCACTTCTACCTTTCTGAGCTCTAGACATTTCTCTAATTCTATAGTAAAAGGAATTGTGAGTGTCTCAATGGTAATTAGGCACCTACCTGTCTTTTGTGGCTTTTGATAATCTCCTTCTCTATTTCCCTTTAACTGTAAAAATGAATAACATCAATGTAGATGCACTGCCAAAAGGCAGGAACCTCTGTCTAACATGGGTTAAACTCTTGGTGTAACTCTTTTGCAAGTTGGTGTAATTACACTAGGGATGGAGTTGGCTCCTTATTGCTTTTTGTGATTGAAGGGTCTCAGGTTTTGTTAGGCTAGGCCCATTGTTGGTATTCATTCTCTCCATGCCTCTCCTGCCAGACACTATATGTAGCCCCTATCCTTCAGTGAGGTCCAGCTAGGAGATACCACTGACCCCACAAACTTCACTGAAGTTCTATGCACGTACCAGGGTCCCACTATGGGGAGCTCTTTGGCCTTCGCTCAGAAAATAATCCTACAGTGGGTTTTTTTAAACCTTTAATACATTTTCAGTGCCAAGTCTGATGCTTTGTAGATGGTGTGTAAGGGTATTACAGAACTGCTGTTTGGCCGATAGCCACTTTCTCAAGCGGTACATTTTAAGGCACTGTAATCATGCAGCACAGTTATATGAAATGATATATTTCATGCCTGTCATTTCACCTTTTTAACACTCGTAGTATTATTTTTCTTGCCTCTAGCTAAAATGAAAAGGCAGCAATGAATATATGTATTAGGGATTATGGACGGTCCGAGGATAGCTTTCTTGATGAGCATATCGAGTCCAAAATGAAGGTGACTAAAATGAGGTTGTGGGTGCATAACAGCTGCTATTTGCTGAAACTGAATAACTGTCCTCATCTTCCCAATAACAGTAAGATGCTTCCTCTCCTGCCTCAAATATATTCCACATATTAATGTAAAATGTTAAATCCAGTAAATAGCTCATGTCTCTGCAAACATGAAGAGACTTTGCTTCCCCCTCACCTTCACTTCTTCATTAACATTTATACACACATTGATCTTTTACTAAGCCTGGTCACTTGAGAACTATATGTAATACTAAGGCCACATTATATTCGCTGAAGAGCAGAAAAGTTGCTGCTCTGATAATTACTAAGGATTTCAAGATAATTAACTGCAAATGTCTGAAATAGGCAGCTGTACTAATGTAGCAAAGAGTTTGGATGGTGGTCCTGACACAGAAGTTCTTGCGCTGGTTCCTTGTAATAAAACTTGAGAGCTCTGTGTTAAATAACAATGCAATATCACAGTGTGTTTCTGTGTTACTGTTACTGTAGTAGGCCTCTGACCATATGTCTAGGCAACACACTGGGAACAACATGACTTTCACTACCTGAAAAAGGCAAATAATTTTCAAACAGTTCACTGCCTAACTGGTTTATACTCTTTGAAATATCAGAGGGGTAGCTGTGTTACTCTGAATCTGCAAAAGCGGCGAGGAGTCCTGTGACATGCATCTGACGAAGTGGATCTTTGCCCACGAAAACTTATGCTCCAACACTTTGGTTAGTCTATAAGGTGCCACAGGACTCCTCGCCACTCTCTGAAATGAGTGACTAAAAAGTTAGGAAATCTGATATGGGTATTGCAGCAGGTAGTTCTTGCAGTTAGGGTTTGAAAGTTTTCTGTTTAATTTTATTTCCAACTTCTTCTAGTACATTTTCTAGAAATCTCTGTGAAGCTCTTGACTGTAAAAACTAGAATGAAATGTCTTTGCTATCTGCTGGACAAAAATGGAGCTTTCCAATTGGCTGAAAATGATGTTTTACCCATGTGTAAGGAAGTGCCTGGGCCTAATTGCTTTCCTGATATTATTATTAATATTTAGTTGTGCTGTACTAACATCTTGAGCCAAAGGCCCCACTGTACTTGGTACTGGTCACACACAACAACAGATGGTCGCCGCCTGAAGGAGCTTACAATCTAAGTTTAAGATAAGAGACACCAGCGTATACAACAAACAGATGGAGGTGAGAAACCCAAGAGCACAATGATACAGCTCTGAGCAGTGGAATAAGCAGTGGTCACAGCTCACCAGCTGTTCATTTTGTGTATGAACTTCATCTCCTTATAGCAAAAAGACAGATATAACAGTGCATCTTAGAGTGACAACTGATTGTACCTCTGGGCAGGGAAATGTCCACCTGACTGCACTGTGAGGAAAGGGGAGCAGTGCAGGTAGCTTCATCCCTCATACAAAATGCAGGCTCATGGATGCTTGGTTCACTCAGACACTCAGTTCTGAGTATACTCTTTTGGCTTCAAAATCCCAGCCGTGAGAAGCCAGTCCTCAGCCTGCTGGGATTCTAAGAATCCTTAGTATTATAATTACTACAGTAAGCTTGCCCTCTGGGAATGCCGCTTTCTGTCAAAACAGTTTTCCTGTGGGGGGTGGTAAAAAGTCTACTTGCTAGTAGCTCTGGGGCCTGAAGCCAGCCAGTGGCAGCTGAGCTACACAGAGGTTATATAGATAAGGCATAATTATTATAAGGCTGTAATGCCAGCATCTTCAGGTCTGTGTGACAATTAGCTTAGAATAACTAAGGTCCACCTTGACACGAGGGGCTTGGGATAAGGAGCTAACTGATGAGTGATGTTAAATGGCAAGATAGGGATTACAATAAACAAATGTGTTCTGTGCTGGGAGAAGGTGAAGTTAGGACCACAGAGTTATGCTTTTGGAATTTTAAGAAAAGTTTAATGGATAATGAGTTTAACATACATATGCTTGCTGCAAGTATACCATGGCAACTAATTAACATAAATGCTAATGAGGCTATAATAAAAAGCTAATTAGCCTATAAAAAGTAACATCAATATTATAGAGGTGTGGAAGTACAGAGAAACCAAGAGTGAGATGTTTAAGATACAATGGCTGGTAAGTGGTTATATTATAAAAGTTAGTACACAGACTCTGGGCAATGGGACACACTGGGACACACTCACATGACACATCACACACCTATGTAATCATCATACCTACTTCAGGGTTCCCTTTGAAGGACAATATGAGTAATGCAACTGCTGGACTTGCTGGATTGGCGTTCTCTCCCTGGCTATACTCCAGTGTTTCTAGTTTTGATGGTTTAGCTAATAAAAGGAATACAATTATTGATCAGAGATCCCATGTCTCCCCCTCACTTTCACCAGGCTGGGTCAGGGGGTTGGAATATGGGAGGGAGCGAGGACTCCAGTTGGTGCAGGCTCTGGGGTGGGGTTGGGGTTGGGGATGAGGGGTTTGGAGTTCAGGAGGGGTCCCTGGGCTGGGGTTAAGGGGTTCAGGGTTTAGGAAGGAATCAGGGTGCGGGAGGTGGCTTGGGGCTGACATAGAATGGTAGGTGGAGGGGTGTGGGCTCTGGGCTAAGGTCAAGGATGAGGCGTTAAGCTTGCATATGCAGCTCCAGACTGAGGCTGAAGGGTTCATAATGTGGGAAGGAGCTAGGAGTTGGGACCAGGAGTTGGGGTACAGAACAGGTGTGATAGAGATGTAGCCGTGTTAGTCTGGGGTAGCTGAAGCAAAATGCAGGACAATGTAGCACTTTAAAGACTAACAAGATGGTTTATTAGATGATGAGCTTTCGTGGGCCAGACCCACTTCCTCAGATCAAATAGTGGAAGAAAGTAGTCACAACCATATATACCAAAGGATACAATTAAAAAAAATGAACAAATATGAAAAGGACAAATCACATTGCAGAACAGGAGCGGGATGCAGGGGGGGGGGAGGAAGGAAGGTAAGTGTCTGTGAATTGATGATATTAGAGGTAGGGAGAGTGGGATGTTTGTGAGTTAATTGTCAGCGCTTACCTAAGGTAAGATTACTCAAAGTAAGGCCCAGCACATCCCTGTGGCTTCTAAGTGTAGGATGAGGGCAGGGAGGCTCTGAATGCTGCCTGTGCCTGCAGATACCACCTCTGCAATTCCCATTGGTTGTGGCCTGTCCAATGGGATCTGTGGAACCAATGCTTGGAGTGGGAGTAGTGAGCAGAGCTTCCCTGGCCCTCCATATGCCTGGGAGCTGCAGGGCCTGCAGACCCCGTCATGGAAGTCTTGCTAAAGCAGGGCATGGAGGGAGCCTACTTTAACCCCACTGCACTGCTGACCAGACTTTCAACAGCCCGGGTCAGCAGTGCCAACTGGACCTGCTAGCTTCCCTTTTCAACTGTCAAAAACTGGATGCCTGGCAGTCCTACTGACACCATCTCTCTAATGCTTTTTATGCTAATGAAGAGGGGTTTGCTCTAGTGTGTCTGCAGGAAGAGGATGAAGAGTATAGGAGACTCACTTTTTCATGAGATTACATTATTCTCACATTCATGTAAATCAGCGATAACCTAACTCATGTCCATGTGTTTACACTGGTGTAGCACTAGTGTTGATCTGAATCAGACTTACAAAACCATAGGCATCAGAATTTTCACATTGGAATAATCTGGAAGTCATAAAATCATAGGACTGAATGAGGCCTTGAGAGGTCATCAAGTCCAATTCTCTTCATTCATGGCTGGAACAAGAAACACCGAAATCATCCCTGACAGGTGTCTTCCTAGTCTACTCTTAAAAATCTCCAGTGACAGAGATTGCACAATCTCCCTAGGCTCATGGTCACCAACCAGTCGATCGTGATTGACTGGTCGGTTGGGAAGCTCCGATCAGTCGATCGCGAGGTGTTCGGGACCCCCCCATTTCTCCCAACCCCGAAGAAGTCCCACTACCTACCTCCAGCAACAAGGGAGGTAGTGACGGCTTCCTACAGGGTGGACAGAAGTCCAGCAGCTGCACGCCACTTCTGGGGTTTGAGGAAGTGCGCAGGCTGCTCTCCCTTCCCCAAACAGCTGGCGCCGTACCACAAAGCAGGTCTGTGGCGTGCCGGGGACTCTCTGCACGTGGGGGAGGTAGGAATCCCCAAAGGAGGCATGCGCTGGGGCTTCCCTTCTCCATGCGCGGGAAGGGTGAGGGGGGGTTGGAAGTCCTGTGAAAAGGTGCGCACCCAGGATTCCTCCTCTATGGAGGGGAAAAGGGAGGAATCCCCAGAGGAGGCACACGCTGGGACTTCCCTCCTCCATGTGGGTGGGGGGGTTAGAAGTCTCAAGAAGAGGCGCGTGACCGGACTTCCCTCCTCTGGGGGGGAAGAGTCCCCAGAGAAGGTGCATGCTGGGACTCCCTGTCCCCCACTGCAGAACCCACTAGCACCCTGTCCCCTGACCCCTGCCTCAGAACCCACTGGCACCCTGTTCCCACTGGCACCCCATCCCCTGCCTCAGAACCCTGTCCCCTGCTGCAGAACCCACTGGCACCCTGTCCTCTGCCCCCCACTGGCACCCTGTCCCCTACCCCAGCACCCACTGGCACCCTTCCCCAGTACCATGTCCTCTGCTCCCACCACCACAGTTAGGGCCACATTAGTGAGGTGGGGGGGATTGGAGGAGTTATTTTTTTGCATCTCACTTGTGTGGCCCCAACTGACTTTTCTGTGGGTCAGTGACCCTGACTCAAAACAGGTTCCCTGACCTTCTCATAAATAAAGATAATGCTGAAACTTTTTGTGTTTGACATAATATTTTATTTAAAAATGAAGTCTCACCAACAAACCCCCAATTGGGGCCAAGCCCCCATCTGGCCACAGCATTATAAACTCCTGTACCCCGCCCCCAGAACCTAGATCTGAGCCTATCATACACTGGAACCCCCTGTCCTGAGTCTCTCACATCCCCAAACTCCTGCAGCCCCACATCCTCAGTCTTCTGCCACGACACTCCTGCACGATCCACACACCTGCAAATCTTCACCATCCACACACTGCCCATCTTACTTCCAACCTCCTTGTCCTGAGCCCCTTGCATACTCCAATCCAAACTTCTGCACCCTCACATCCACAACCATGTGGCTTGCTCAGTACCCCAACCTCAACACTCCCCATCCCGGAGCCCTCACCCCGAGCCAGCATCCCCTTCTTCACCTCCTCCTGCATCCAAATTCCCTCCCAGACCTTGCACCTCTCACCCCTTCCCACATCTAAATTCCTCATTCCCAACCCAGAGCCCACACATCCTGTCTCAACCCAGTGAGGGTATGGCTATACTGCCGGAGTTTTTCCGTGATTCCAGAAGGATGGTGTGGTAGATCTTGGCTTGTTCTGACATTTAAAAAGTGATCTTGGACATAAAAAGGTTGGAGACCACTGCCCTAGACAATTTATTCCAGTGTTTAACCACTCTGACAGGAAGTTTTTCCAAATATCTAACCTAAACTATGGATAAAATAGTGTAGTTGATTAATCAATAAGCCAAAGCTTATAGGTTAATGCTATAGACTACACGCATTTCCCCATCCCCCACCTGTAAATGTTTTAGCAGGCTGGCCAGCAACCTGACTGGTTCACACCAGTTCTGGGGCCTACCCTTGCATGTAAAGTGTATTATGAGCTGGGAAGGCAGGCAGCCCAACTCAGTTCCAGTTCGCGCTAGGTCTGGGAGCTCAGACCCCCCCCTCACCTCAGACAGGGGCTGCTGCCACACCGCACTGCTGCCTCTTTATCAGAGGTGGCAGCACAGGGTGACAAGCAGCCAGTCCACAAGAGGAGCTGGTTTTTAAACTGGCTTCCCTCATGGACTAGCTCCTGGCTGGTACCCTGCGCTGCTGCTGGCCCCGCCCCTAGGGACTATAGAATAGTTGAGTAACCGATAAGAATTAATGAGGTTACTCGACTATTCAATTAGCTGATATTTAACATCCCTTCCTTAAACCTCCTTTGCTGCAATTTAAGCCCATTGCTTCTTGTCCTGTCATGAGAGATCAAGGAGACTATTTTTTTCTCCCTCGTCCGTCTAACAACTTTTTATGTACTGGAAAACTGTTATCATGTCCTATCTTCTCTTTTATAAACTGAACAAACCCAATTTTTTTCAATCTTCCCTCATAGGCCATATTTTCTAAACTTTGAACCATATTTGTTGTTCTTCTCTTGACTTTTTCAAATTAGTCCACATCTTTCGTGAAATGTGGTGCCCAGAACTGGACACAGTACTCTAATTGAGGCCTAATCAGCACAGACTAAAGTGGAAGAATGACTTCTTGTGTCTTGCTTAAAACACTCCTGTTAATGTATCCCAGAACGATTAAAACAGTGTTACACTGTTGACTCATTTTTAACTTGTGGTCTGCTTTGACCTCTAGATCCCTTTCCACAATACTCCTTCCTAAGCTGTAATTTCTCATTTTGTATGTGTGAAAGTTCCTCCCTAAGGGTGTGTCTAGACTACAGAGTTTTGTTGACAAAAGTGGACTTTTGTCGACAAAACTATACCTGTGTCTACACTACCGCTGAGTTCTGTCGACATAATATCGACAGAACTCAGCAGTTTTGTTGACGCTGGTAAACCTCATTTTACGAGGCATAACGCCTTTTGTCGACAGAGTTCTGTCGACAGAAGGTGTTATTGCTTGTAGGGTTGTATCTAGACTACAGGGTTTTGTCAACAAAGCAGTTTGCTTTGTCGACAGAACTGAATTTGTCTAGACACTCTTTGTCGACAGATACTGTCGACAAAACTTCTGTCGACAAAAGCCTGTAGTCTAGACGTACCCTAAGTGGAGTACTTTTACTTTTGTCTTTATTGAATTTTATCCTATTCATCTCAGACCATTTCTTCAGTTTGTCTAGATCATTTTAAATTATAATTCTATCCTGCAAAGTAGTTGCAGCCCTTCCCAACTTGGTATCATCCACAATGTACACTTTGGATCATGTCCTAGTGGTTAAATAAACTATGCATACTGCTTGTGGAAGTCTGCTTTTAAAAGAAATGTGACCCCAGCCTGAATTGCTTGTGATTTAAATAGGTAAGATGAAATACATTGTACTCCCCCCAATTCAGATCTCCTTGGAAGGACATTTACAATGAAAGATATTATAGTAATAAAAACAGAAAGGTTAACTTTACTCAGTGTGAAGTGAATGTCCTTACCTCTTAGATCAAACCCAATTTGTTTTGTTTTCTATAACGCCACATATTTCAGGTAAGGAGAATAGGGCAAGGACAGTATAAATCAATAAGCTTTTTCTTTGTACTTAGATACTCAAAAGTTCCATGAGGCTAGAGCTAATGTTGTTGGAAAGCAATTAAGTGACACACCACATCCGGATGAAAAGAAATGTTAGCAGCAGGACCTAGACAAGCAGGTGTCATAGAATTTCAGCCATTTCTGCAGTATTAGGAGGATGTTTGGCCTATTCTTCCCATCAACAATAATGAAATTGAGCTCCACACTGAAGATAATTGTCTCAAGTCATTCTTCAGCCTCAGGGAAAGTAAGATTAATAAAGAACATTTGTTATAATTCTGCAACCAATTTATATAATGGAACACATAATAAATAACCATATTTTACACAAGCATTTATCATAGCCAATTTATACATTAGTTTGTTTCCCATGTGTTTGTTAAACCAACCATTTATATGAATGAATTTTCTTTGTGACCTTTTTCCTCTGCACTAAAGTAGAAATTTTTGGTTTTTGTTTAGTTTTTATAATAAATGTAGACATGATTGTGAATCGTGGTAACTTCTAAAGGTGCTGGGATTGAAGTAGTAATAAAAATAAACACCAAATCCATAGTTTCCATCACCAACCCCATTATAAAAATGATTCCAGCACTCCTGCAACTTCCCAGCTACAGAAAGATACTTTGCAATTTTTCATGGAGCTCAGGTTTCTGCCTATGATAATAGGAAGCCATTTTTTAAACATCTCCAGAAAGATGAAACCCTTGCTGCAAGTAGGCAGCCTATGTATTTAACCTCTTTGATTTTATTTGCATTGAAGTAGTAGGGTTGTCTCTTCAGCTGGAGGCAGAAGGAATTAATTCCTAAAAAGTTGTTGATCCAGAGAAATCAAGATACACTGTCACATAAATTGTGCATTATTTCTACTGAAGTTAGTGGAAAGAATCCTGTTTGATCAGGTCCTTAAAAAGAGTAGTGCGAGATAAGTAGCCATTATGATGCAGTAATATAGCCTAAACACAGAAGACAGATCCATTTCTGGATACTGAAAAGGAAAGCCAACTAAAATACTTTTACTGGACAGTTTTTACAGAAATAGGAAAGAGGTTTCAGATATTTTCTTTCCCAATTATTGAGGTCAGACAGTGTAAATAGATGTTGCTGATACTGCATGTAATGGTGCATATTTGAACATTTGTAGTTCTGTGAACGCCCCTGGAGAATGTGTACATTTCTGTGATGATGCCATTGTAGCATGCATTTTGATGAGGAGGTATTTCCTTAAGTTAGACCCTGCTAAACATGAAGCAATTTAATTACAGCCCAATTTGTTCTGGATTTCTCCTATCTGGTTGTAATTTCCTTAAACAGAGTGATTATTCTTTAGCATCTGTCAAGAGTTGAGTTATCTTTGATTCTCATTTATTTTTCCAGAATCAAGCACAGTCTATAGCTAGAAGTCCTTTTCATCATATAAAAATAAACTTAGAGTACAACCACTAACTGCTATGTATTTGAAAATACCAGCTCATTCTTCCCCACCCCAAGTACCCTCTCCCCATTTTTGTTTTGGACTGGTCTTCCTCCTACCTCCATGTAGTTCTGGTTCATGTTCAAAGTACTAGAAAAAGGGTTAACTTGTGAGTTATTATTACAGGCAAAGAAATGAAACTGAGTTTTTTTCCTGTCACATTTTCCTTTCTTACTTTAAACTTATGCATAGCTCATTCTAATATGGGGGTGTTCTGAAGCGTTTTAAACAAAGGCTACTAGATCTGCAATAAAGATTTGTCCTCTTTTATTCTATGCATTATACCAAGAAAGTTCTGAGCAGCAGTCATTGTAAAATACAGTAGGAAATAAAAAGAACTTTTATTGCCCTATGAACAGCCATAACCTTCTTGTTTTCCATACTGACAAAAAGACTTTTAGATTACTGTGGCACCTGGAAAAAAAAGTATAACAAGTAAATGTGCACTTCTGTTGAGGTGCACATCAATATTTATTAACCCAATAGTTAGATAGTAAACAAGGGAAAGCTGAAGATAATATTTATGGTGAAGAACAATAATATCTGATGTTCATTGAAACAAGCAATCTTGGTCCAATCCTTACTGAGGGAGAAAATTCATATACAAGTGCACATGCAAATCTGTGCTTTGAGGCATGCAGGATTTAGATATGTAAATCTGAAAATATTCATAAGCCCAAAATGCTGACTGTAAATTTAAATGATGGAAGGAGGAAACCTTGTCCCTTAGTACAATAAAATTGCCATTGCTATTTGACATTCCATGTTTCCAGGTCTTGAATTAATGTCACCAGAGGGAACTCCTGGGTTCCTGGAGCAATCTGGTACTTAAATTTGCCTGGCTCTTACCCCAGACAATAGGGTAATGTTTAGCTTGATATGTAACCAATTTTCAAGCAATCTGGCTTCTTTTCAGAGAATAACGAGAACGAGGCTAAAATGCACTATGCTTGTTATTACTTTTTAAACATTTATCTCTAGATTACTTGCATATTTTGGCAGGGGATCAGGGATTTAAGGATTTTTAACGGTGGGATTTCTCTGGGTGAAAACGGCAATTAGGTTAACTACTATGTTTCTCTATTTATTTTTATATATAATACTCCATATTTAAAAGTGTTTGGAATATTGCTTTCATACAGCATAGTAGATGAATATGAAGCAATTCATTATCAGTTAGAAATACTAGTGGTAGATTGTCAGTGTGTATCTCCAAAGGACAAAATATCTATAGACCATGGGCACTTTTAGGTTCTGAACTCGACCTACAGTGTTAGCATTTCTATCCTTAAAAGAAGTCCTCCCAAGTGATACTTGGCAAGGAGTCATACATATAGAGCAGCACCTAGGCAATTTGCATGTATTGAAGGAGAGCTGATGAGTAGAACAGTACTTTTGGGATTCATTATCCTATCATTTCCCCTGTATAGTCCATACCCTTATTAGTAATATGGGTGAAATTATTCACCACTGCATCAGGAAATGTTATTGCTATTGTGTATATACAGCAGATATATTATGTAATTTACCTGTCCAAAATGACTGTAGTTTGGCTAATGAATCTAAATACTGATGTTTCTTACACCTCTCTGAGTCGTAGCTTGTACTAGAGGTATTAAAGATTGGTCTGCTCTTAATTGGTCTGCAGCACAGGGGCAGAAGTTTAAACAGGATTAAAAATGCAATGTTTTGAATCTCAGTATGTACTGTAACAGCACCAGTTAATTTCAGGCCAGGTTGCTGCTTGGTGACTTTTTACACCTCAGAGGTTCTAATGGTGTCTTGAATGAATGGACTTCTTTATTTCCTCACCTATGACTAGTTACTAGGCAATTACTTGTTATCAGCTTTCTCTGCCTCGTGGAGGATGACGGAGGCATTGTTCTTTGACAAAGAAGTATGCATTAAACAAACAATCTTGCATCTTGTCCCAAAATAAAATAAGCACAATTTTGCTTTAGGTTTTCTAATCAAGTTAGAATTTTATTGTTCACTAAATTATAGAAGAGAAAACAAGCAAAAATTAAATCGTTAGACTTTAATGATATCACTCAAGGTCCTTAAAACATTTGGTGAAGTTAATCTAGAAGCTTTAGTTATAAAAAGGAAAAAGAATGTTAATTAAGTCAATCTCAACCCATAACTATTAATTACTCCAATAGAATCGTTGGTACTTAAGAACATCTTAGACAGCAAGTGTTTGTAAAATGGAACTTATTTGCCTTTGATGCTGCTATTTGAGTGCCATCCTTTCCTGCTCACATATCCCATTTATTGTAAGGAATGTTCTTTTCAGTATCGGATTGGGCAAGAGGGAGATGAAATACTCCAAAGTAAATATTGATTTTACATTAGAATCTATGTGATCAGTCACTTCCTTCAAATAGTCGAACCATCCAAAGAAGTTCTGACAAATCAGAATACCTTTGTTTGTTCCATGATTCAGGTTTTCAGTGCAGTTATTGGAGGAAAGTCACGAGAGCAAATATCCTTTGCAATCAAGGGCCAGTTTCTCTTCTGGGATAAATTAGGCAGGTCTATTGTCTTAAATTAGCTATGTCAATATGCACTAGAAAAGAATTTGCATCCAAATGTTTAGAGGGCCTCAGTCAAATTTCCCATATAACATTTTGCACACTATTACTAATGCATGCTGATACACTCACATGTACTTGATTATGCAGGTGTCCATGAAGTTTGGATATATACATTCTTTTCTTTTCATGGTGATAGTGCACTAATGGCTGAATTCACACAGATGTCATGTTTTGAAGTTCTGTTTAATCTCATCTGATTCTCAAGTAAAGGACACCTGGCTCCTGCACAGGGGTTCCTTAAGAGCAATGAATAACATTCAAATATACCTGTAATGCTTAAAATCATTGTGTGGCCAGATCTTTTCCAGACTCATACAGAAATAGATTTTTGTTGGTCTTCCACTCCAGGTAACACAGATTATTAATTCATGCATTACAAATAAGATCATAAAACAATGTATTTATCTGTAACATCAAGCAATCCATAGAATCTTTTAAACCACGTTGAGCAACACTTAGGCCCTGATCATCAGACTTTATTTGGGTGACTAAATCCTATTGAAATCAATGGAAATTAAATAATATTTAGCTCTTTTCATTTAAAGTTCTTAAATCACTGAACATTTTTTAATGAATGAGTGTGCAAGGTGCTGGATTAACAGCATTTCTACCATGAAAGGTGTAGACTTTCATTTAGTTTGACCTCATGTCATGGAAGTACTAGGCTGCTTCTTAGCTACCTGCATGTAGAGGTGGCATGATTCTAACACTGGAGAAGACTCTGTTCTTTAAATAACACATTCCTTTGATAATTAATAAATATATTGTAATCCGTGAAATTATTACAAATGTGAAAGGGAAATAGATCTAGGTTTAAGCAAGGTGTAAATTTTCTCTGGTGTGTTTTCTCTGGTGTGAATTTCCCTCTTTAGCTCTGTTCTGCTGTCTCAAAAATCCTAATAATCCCCAACTATGCCTCCAGGTATAGAAAATCTTCTATAGGGTTTTTGTAGGTCAGTTGGAAATGCCCCATATATGTGATTTGATCTGTACAAGTTTATATATCAATGAAATGTCAGCATGTATGAAGACAACTTTGCAGGTGGTATACAGGGACAATCAGTTATTCAAGAAAGTTTAAAACTGTATCATAATAGTACATTTAGAATCTGTGACTTGGTAACATTACTGCAAACTTTATTAAAGAGAAAGTATTTGTGCTGGAGGGGAGAATAATCATAGGAACTCCTAGGGAATTATACAGCTGTATTAAAATTAAACTGAATTGAATTTGGCTTTATACTAAGCCTTTCATACTCTAGACATCTCAAAGTGCTTAAACAGTAATGAGTTACTGCTGGCAGATCTGCTCTATAGACAGCCATTATGCACCCAATATGCACTCAAGCATACTTTGGACATTACTAGGTCAAACTTTCATCTATCAAGAAGGGGGAAAAGTTAATTTTTGCATGTGCAAATCTGTATTTCTGCCTGCTAAGTGGGTAATTGTGTGCCCATTCTCATTTTGCGTGTGGGAATGCAGGGTTTGCGTGCATTGCAAGTGCCTGCCAGCATCTCTGGGACACAAATTAGGTGCCAGCAAGAGAAAACTTGAATGAAAAGTATCTAGCAGGACTAGCTGAAACATTTCCAATGAAACTACTTTTCAATGGAAAATTGGGATGTTTACTAAATGAAGCTTTTAATGGTAAATATCTATATAGATATACATTGTATTTGTGTGTGTATACAAATATAAAACACACATAAATAGAACTAAATATATATTTATTGCTCCAGCTTCTCAGTTATGCCAATCTTATACCCCGGCATAGCTGAAGAGAGTAGCATGGAACTACTGAGCTGGTCAGGGGCTAAAGCATCCCCTAGTATAACTGAAATAACTGTGCTCTGTCACAATCACACCCTATCACTGGCATGCCTTGCCCTACCCCACCCAGTCAATATGCCTCGCCCACCCCCCTCCCAGTATAGACAGCACTATGTCAATGGGAAGGCTTCTTCCATGGATATAGCTACTACTGCTTACAGAAGTGGATCAGTGACACCAATGTGAGAAGCTCTCCCTTTGGCAAATCATCATTTTCACTGAAGCACTACAGCAGCATGACTGCACCTTGGTCTGCTGCCTTTTAAGTGTAGACCTGCCCTTAAGCACAGACCAGCTCCATGATTGTGGAAGTATAAACACATTGATCTGTGGCAGCAAACACCCTCCTCACTCTGCACTGTGCAAATTAGCACAGAAGGCAAACCAGGCTATTTTTTACATAATGAACGATTTTCAGGTGAGTGAAACAAACTACCAGAGCAAACAGATTTTTTCCATCACTCAGCTCATCCCAGTGCTACATTTGTGGATCTGCTTATAATAGGGGTATGCACTTCCATTTTCCCTCTAATGTCTATCCTACAGGAATGAACTGAAATTTGATGAGGGAAAAAAATGCCACAGAATACAGGGCCTTTGTTCTGCAAAAAGCTCATAGCAGCAATAATACACAAAAGGAACAAAATTCATCCCTGCTGTAATTCCACTGAAGCAGAGTTACATCCAGGCTGACTTTGGCCCAGGATCAGCATAGTGGTACCATGCACGTAACAGTAAGTAACAGACCAATCACTGTATCTGCCTTTTGTTTCAGTTGTTAAATGTATAGAACACATTACTGCTTGCCTCCTGAAGGCAGTCTGGAACTATAGTGTAGCTCAGATTTCAAAAACTGGGGACCTAAATTTAGGCTCCTAAGTCCATACTTACACACGGAAGTAAGTTGACTGATTTTTCAAAAGTGCTGGGAACCCAACAGTTCCCATGACTACATCGGAAGACACAACTGACTGCTACAATCTAGGGCTTGTAGGAGAAGACTGTGCACAGCAGTAGGGCTCACAGCCTCACCGGGACCCTCTGGGCAAGATGAGGAGTGCTCTGCTCTGTGCCTTTGGAAGGGGCAGAACGTGGGGCAAAACTGGAGCTAGGCAGCCCTCAGCATTGCCCAAAGTGTAAGGTGCTCTGGCATTGATTTAAAAGATTCGGGACTCTGGCTGCCGCCACTTCCAGGCTGGGTGCATGGCATTCAGTGCTTGGCATTCTTGAAAATATAGCCCTTTGTGCCTCAGGCTCTCGACATCTGTCACTGCTAAAGGTGTTTTTAGGGACTGAGTAAGGCTGAGAAGTCATATCCACTAGCGCCTCTGCAACCATGCCAGCATAGCTTGCCAGTCATCTGTTAAGCAGCTGATAGTCCACCCACTAGTCTCAACTATTTAGCTTGCTTTTAGAGAGTGTCTCGGAAATATAGTCTTGCATACTGCTCAAAGCATGTTGGAATGGGTTATCAGCAAGACAGAAAATAAAAGCAATTCTGAAGTTTAATGAAATATATTCAACTGTATCGCTCAGTATGCTGGTTATACAACTCACCCCCTATTTTATAGGGGCTGTGTTCATTACTCCTTACAGAAACAAAGCTTCCATTTTAATTAACTGGCCTAATCCTGAAGTCCTTTATTCAGTCAAGACTAATTGACTCCAATGGGAGTTTTTTTCTGAATAAAGTCTGTATAAAAATCGTGTAATGCTTTCTGGATTTGGGAGACATGGACTGAATAAAGCATGTCTAATAGGGCCCTTAGTTCATCCAGAAGCCTCATGCCTTGGTAATGGCATTTACAGAGGTTGCAGCAGTTGTCTCCTCCAGTTCATGAAATGGAAAACACAGTTTAAAACTCAATATTCAAAAGAAGGAGCTGTCACTGCTGAGGCTGATATGCTACCAGTTGCTCAATAGCAAAAGGGACTTCAGTAGAAATCCTACATAGCAAAATACTAGAGGGCCGAATAATATGTTGTACTCAACCAATACCCTGAGATGAGATGCGTGATCCAGGCAGATTTACTTGTCAAGTGACATAATTTCTCATTAGGAAGCGTCTACACAGCATTCTAAACTCAAAATAAGATACGCAAGTTGCATATCTTATTTCAAAATAGCTTATTTTGAAATGTGGCGCGTCTACACATCAAACACATCTATTTCGAGACATCCCTTAGCCCTCGTGAAATGAGCGTTAATAGGATGCCGAAATAGCACACCTGTTTTTTTGAAAAATATTTTGAAATAATGGGTGGCTTGTGTAGACGCAGGGTAGACCTGCGGTATCCCAAAATAGCTGTGCAGTGTAGACATACACTTAGAGAACAAAAAGGAACAGCACATTAACTTCTCCATACTTTCTTCAATAGGGTCCTGGTCGCTAGTCACAATGATAATACAACTACTAATAATACTGTGGTTCTGATCTCCCAGAGCAGGCAGGGAAGGACAAAGAGGGTGCATGGCCCCATATCACCTCCACTCTGGTGAGAATAATTGGCCTAACATGGGGCTGAGGGAGAGCATGCTTCACCCTTAAAAATGGTTTATCAGACTGCTCTGGTCTATGATCTGTTGATGTTCTCAGAGGCCTTGTGCTTGCTCGGTCACAATAGGACTGTTTCTCAGTTACACCAGGGCCACTAAAATCACTCTGGCAGTGTAAACAGCCCTCCGTGTGGGTGCAAGTAACACATCCACTACGTCCACACCAGAAACGTATATTGGTATAACTACATCATCCAAGGGTGTGAATAATCCTCACCCATCAAGCTAGGTAGTTATACCAACCTAACCCCCTGTATAGCCAGTGCTGTATTAAGGCACTGCTCCAAGTGTAAGGCACTTCTCTCAGCGATATCCTGGCCTCTCTGGGAGGTGGTTTAACTACACCAACTGGAAAAGTGCTCCCATCAGTGTGATAGTGTCTTTGCTAAAGTGTTACAGCAATGCAGCTCTGCTGCACGTGAAGCCAAGACCTTACACTCGAAGGCTTCTTTCACTATCAGGATGGTGTACAATGACTTTAGTATAAATAAGAATCAGGCCCAATATCCCCGGTCACTCCTCTGAGGACTGAGTGCATCCGCAGCCCCTTATAACAGGGCTATGGCTTTGCAGCCACAAGCTAGTCGTCGCAGGAGTCCTTCCTCTGAGAACAATTTTCACTTTTTTTTAACTGATTGAGTTTTCTGTTTTCTCTGAAATATGAAGAAGGAATAAGGTAATGGTACGGCAGCAGGTATTATGGAAATTAGTCCTCAGCTAGGGCTAAGTAAGTGCATGTGAATAACATTAAAGTTAAATTAATCTTCAGCTCAGTATGTTACTAAGAAAAATGCCTATTTGCTCAAAAGTAACAGAAATCATCAATGGAATTTGCTAAACTATGTAAATAACTGAATTTATGTTAGAGAATTTGACAGTTCAAATTTAGCTTTGTTTATAAATAAGGTTCCAAATGCACATGGTATGTCAGGGAAGATTGTTAGAATAGTATAATGAGTACTCCAAATACTTTAAATCTCCGGCAGCCAACCAATGGCTTATAGGCTGAATGTGGGCTAAATCCACCAAAAACATTTTTTCCATTAGTTGGGGTGTTTATGCTCACTGGCAGAAAAAGAAAAGTTTCCCCTTCTCTTACTTTTCTCCCAAAGAGCTGATGTGATAAAATGTTTCAGATAAAAAAAATTTAATGGTTTGTGAGTGTAGCTGCTACTGGTTTTAGTAGAGGGAGACATGCTCATGAATGGCTAATTTTTAATATGTTTTTTGTGTTGTGATTTTATTTCATTTGACATCAAAACAAGGGAAACTATACTGGCTCCTTTGACAGTTCCCAGAGACAATCTGTGCCTGCTGGTGGTGGGAGTGGAGACCAGGAGGGAAGGGTGAGGGCAGCCAGCATCAGCAGTATCAGTAAGCAAGCTCAGTCCATAAGAACATGGTTAGTACAAGCCAAGCATTAAATATGGGAGGGAGATCACATGATCCCGCCCCCCTGATGGGATCTAACCCATTTGTTATCTGGGTTCTCCACTGATGTCAATGTAAATGAGAAGTCAACCCCCCTGAAATGTATGGCCATTTTACTCTGTGTTGTAAATACACTTGTTCTAGAATTTGGGCCATATGCCTCTTCTTGCTGCCTCTTTCCTGACTTTGGAGGAGAGCCAAAGCTGATGGATACTGACTAGGGTACGTGGGGGAAGCATGAGCTTTGTGACAAATTCCACCAATCCTGCAGAAGCACCTCTGCTTCTATGGTGTAGCCTCAGCCTGCGGTCACTGTGGAATGGGGGTCCTGGTGATGAGAGGGCAGGATCAATGCAGTGATCATCCTCCATGGCATTTCATCCTTAACCTCACAGAGGGAGGTCTCATGGGATACAGTGATGAACCAATGAACATTTAACTTCCAGGGTGCAGAGGAATTCGCCTGTGTTTTGGGAGGTGGTTCAGATCAGCTGTTAGGCATGTGGGGTCCAATGGCTTCTTTCAGACCCATTGCTGTGGGAAAAGGGAAATGGCGGGGTGAGCTTGGGGAACAATTCAGAGGCACTGGGCCTTTTTGGGCAGATGAGCTCTATAGGGTTTGTCTGCAGTCTTGAAATGAGCCTTTCACAGGTCTTCAGAAATAACCCTCAAATAACTTAAGTGTGTGATCGCATGCCTAATTGACACATGCAAATAGTTCAACTCTGCATTCGAATCACATAACCACATTCTCAAGAGGCCCACTGCCAAGAGTGGGGGATCTGCTGTATATCAAGGTCATATGAGTCTAGCCCCTTCTTACTGATTTCTTAAGGTTTTCTTTTTTTAAAGAAACTTTCAAGAAGCATTTGTTTAATTTCGTTGCTTCCATATTCTGACAAGTTTATAGAAGGTTTATAGAAGGTTTTATTCTAAGATTTTCTCTCACAGCCAAAACTCAGTTAATGCTCATTTTTTTTAGAGATGATTCATAAATGCTGCTTATCAATTATTTAGAATTAATACCAACTACTTCTGTTTACAAATGATAAAATATGCTGTGTGATCGTAAGTCAAGAATTAATAGGAAAAAATGCTAATTATACTACTGGAAAAAATATAACTGGAAAAATTGCACTCACTTGAGACTCTTAGTTGCTGTAGGTATAATGACCACTTTTCAAATATATCTCATCTCAAATGAGGGCAGCAAAAAGTGATGATGCATGAAAGTTCTTGAATTTAGGCAATAACTGAAGCTTTCTTAAAGAAAGCTGAATACAGGAAAACTTGCTTGGTTTTGTTCAAAATCCAAACTATGGCAACTTTGCTATGGCCAGGTTTGCTAGGTTTCCTGTGGCAAATGTGAGATGCTGTTTGGCAAACTGATGGTTCAGAGGGAGACCATGAGAAATCTCTCTGATTTCACATGATTTTGGCCAGAAATAAGGTAAAATTTGGAAGCTTTGATTTTATTTTTGGAAGTAGAAACTCCAAATGAACTTCAGGAAGTCAAAGCTATACAAAAAGTTTTCCCTGAACCCATTTGTTGAAATGGATCCTGTAGCAAAGATTGGCTCAGGGCACATTTGGGACAGAGGCTCCCTAATACTAGACCCATGCAAGTCCTCTATGTAACAAAAGGCAACCTGAAGACTACTCCAAATTCAACCTGGCTGCCCATGACCTAAAAGGGCTATTCCAGCAGTTGGGAATGATGGATGCTGCTGTGCTTTGAGCTGCCACGTACACCAGGAACTCACCCCTACCCCCCAGGAGTTCCCTGAGGACTTTGAGAGATTGGCATAGAGGTTGTTCAACACCTTAGGAACAGCCAAGGACTGTCCCCAGACCGCTGAAATCTAGGGGTGCTGGAACAATTTTTAGTCTGTGGATGCTGAGTTCTTCCCTCCCCTACAATAGTTTCGTGCCCCTCTGACGGCTGCCAACTGTCAAGGACCAGACCAACTGCATACCATTTGCAGCAGTGGAGTCCAGTCCTTACGGTCTGGGAGAGTTGGCAACTCTGGCCCCTCAGCACCCCCAAGCTGGAGCCACAGCTGGGAGAACTGCTGACCCTGGGCTGAGGCCAGGTGCAGAGCCCTAGGTTGGCAGTGGAAGACAATGGGGTGGGGCTGGTGGGCAATGGGACCCTGAGGGCCAGCAAAGCCTATGAGGCTGCTGAGTGGCAGTGAAGCGAGTGGGGCTGGGGGACCCTCGAAGCCCAGCAGGACCCTGCAGGGACTGCCCAGAGGCCAAGACCCGGGGCTATGAAAGCCAGCAGGGGGTCAACACTGGGGTTGACCCCCAAACACAAAGAATCTGAGTGCAAAACCTGTGGGTGCTGCAGACCACTCTTATTTCCCGTGTCTGTGCTGAAATCCTTAGGCGAACGGACTCCTCACGTGTCAGAGCTGCAGGCCTGGCATATTGGGTCATTTTACTAGTCACTGGGGAACAGTTATTTTTTCCAATTTTTAAAACATTTTAATTTCAAGCATTTAGATTAGGAAGTCAGTCCCACATTAGTGTTGATTGATGAAATACTGACAGCTCGATCTTGTTAATTCACTTTATCAAATCTTCATCTTGGTGTTTAGCAGGAAGCTCATAAGGTTTGGTTTTCTTGTGCACCTTTTCTTCTCGCCTTTTCATAATTTCTCTGAAGTGCTCTTCCTCCTTCCTTTGTTTTTCCTGAAGTTCTATCTCCAGGAGCCACTCCTCTTCCTTAAGTCTGATCTGCAGCTCCTTCTGCCACTGTTGCAAAAAAGAGAATGATTTTGATTTGGTGAATGGGGTCTGTATAGGAAAAAGCACAATCTGGCATTAGCGAGCTCAGCCTGAGCAAAGCAGTTGCCCAAATGGCAAGAGCTAATGATAAATTAAGAATGTGTATTTAGGAAGAGGGCTTCTGTTAGAGGCAAGAGGCGGGCTGGTGGCTGGATGTCATAGTGCACTTTATTGTGGCTAAAACAGAAGCATATGACTTTTACAGGGAAGAAGGCTCAATGGAAAATCATTCATTTGTGGACTTTCTGCTTAGTTCTAACTTAAACATAACACAGCAGGTTTTCATATTTCCAGTCAATCTCATGGTTTCACTTGCAGACACTCTCAATGCTGACAAACTGAAAAAAAAAACAAGTAAGGTATGTATTTGCTTATTTCAGCCTTTATAGGGTACATAGGCACTGCCAGAAGTGAAAACATTTTGCTGAAAAGGACTGAAAGTATTATAGTGCTGCAATCAAGAAGCAGAAGTTAATGTCTCTTCTTTTGTTCCTCAATGACAATGTTATTACTGCATTAATGGAGGCCCTGCAGCTACAGACTCTTAAATACAGAAAATCCGAGTCTGAGTAATACAGCAATAAAAAATGTTGGTGCTTTGGGTTTGGTTTTATTTAAGGTTTCACAAGAAGAATAAAGTGTGGATGGGAGGGAGAAAACCACAGTCACAAGGTAAAGGACCAGGTATGGTAAATTCTGGGCTGAAATGTAAATTTTCTCATGCTTTTGGGAAGCTGAATGGAATATTGTGAGGCCACTGATGCCTTATGGGATAATCAATTCTAAAAAGAAGGTGTCTTTTTCTAAAAACCTTCCCCTGACCAAAACAAGCCAGTGGCTCATGGGCAAATTGTCCACAGTGACAGTGATTGTCAGTTGAGCGAAGTGCTCTGAATTATCAAAAAGATTTCAATACACTTGGTATTTTTGCTGTCTACACAGTGACAACTCAATGGAAAATTAAATCTCAAAGCTGTTTAACTTAACCACATAATCCCAAACCTGGTTTTATAAAATCAACCATACTGAAGTCAGCAAAGAGAGGTGGATCATATAAGCATACAGAGAGGGAGGAAATCTTGTTATTTCGTAAGAGAGGTTCATATTTATTTATTTAAAATATTTTTACCCCACCTCTCATATGAGAATTGTGATGGCAAAAGCAAGTCCAAAAACAGCACTTCTGATTAACATAACAAAGAAAAGTTATTTACTTACTATTGTTCATTGTGAAGCAAAATAGCTGGAAGCAAAATGCCCACTCTTGGGAGCACAAGCATTCCTAACATTGAGTTTGAATTCTCTTTAAAGCACTGGCCTGTACTCACATGCATGCACCTTCGCAGAACTAGACATTCAAACCTGACGTTATATAAGGAGTATAGTCCCAGTCCCCCAGGATGTTTCACATTACTAAAAATCATGGAGGAAGTTGGCAGAGAAATGGGGACTCTTGCTGACAATTTACTCAAAATCTATGAATAAATAATCTTTTCTTCACCTTATAATAATGTCAGAAGGACATGGCTTTGAGAGCTACTTACATAAAGACTGTGGCCTGCTCTGCTGATCTGGATATCAGATCTCGCTGCCAGATCAATAGCGAAGCAATACCGAGTAAAGGTATGCATATAACTACAGGTAGCAGGTTTCCATAGCTTTGTGTAGCTTACTAAGACTTACAGGCTACTTGGATCCCAGTGATGTGAGTTTTAAGACATTAAAGCACTGACACATCCTCAAAATTAGTTAAGAAAGGGCATATCTACACTACATGGAAGATCAATACTGCTGCAGTCGATCTTCTGGGGTTCCATTTAGCTGGTATAGCATATACCCGCTAGATCAAACTGAAAGGGCACCCTGTCAGTGCTGGTCCTTCTGCTCCTCACAAGGAGTAAGGGAAGCCAACGGGAGTGTTTGCTCCTCTTGGCCTCCTGCTGGGTGGATGGGGATTTAAGATACATAGACTCCAGCTATGTAATTTACATACTGGAGTTGTTTATCTTACTTCAATCTTTCCTTGTACTGTAGATCAGGCCTCACAATGGCACTAATCTTGAACAGGCATTTGTCTTTCTAACAGGATTCTAACCAGCCCCTGTGCAAGGATGCAAAAGGTAGGGAGAAGTTCTATGTGCTCACACTCTCTTGCATAGCTGTCAGAATCTAGCCCTTAGTTAGGAATTAGGGATCTAGGCATAGTATCCCTTATCTTTAGGAAACATACTGTCCTGGCTGATCTTATTTCAGCTAGGAATAGTCTCAAGGGATATACAGAGTACTCTTCCAAACGTTCAGATGGAGAATCCCTCAATCTTAGCAAACAGGAAATTCTAGTCCCAAGCAGAGGAGGCTCACAAATAAGTAAAATGATATAAAACAGTCCCAACAAAAAAGTCTCCATATTGAAATGTGCAAATATGATACTTTTAGAGATGAGTTTGGATAATGCTGTGAGGTAGTCCAGCATATCTGCGTATTAAATCCATAATTAGAGGTATTAAATGAACCATTGTTAGCCATGGAGCATATTGTTATGAACTGGGTTAAATCTTAGTATGGGTTGAATTAAAACCTCACTAAAACTGATGTGTGAATGTGCCCTTCACATAAGGTTGCTGATTGCCATATTTGGAGTCGAGAAGGAATTTTCCCCAGAGGCCAAGGAGAACAATTTTTCCCTCCCCCTTGCAACACTCTTTTAGGTACTTTAAAACCACTATCATGTCCCCCATCATTCTTCTCTTTTCTAAACTAAACAAGCCCAATTCTTTCAGTCTTCCCTCATACCTCATGTTTTCTAGACCTTCAATCATTCTTTGCTGGATCTTTCTTGAAATGTGGTGCCCAGAACTGGACACAATACTCCAAATGAGGCCTAATCAGCGCAGAGTAGATTGGAAGAATGACTTCTCGTTTCTTGCTCACAACACTCCTGTTAATGCATCCCAGAATCATGTTTGCTTTTTTTTGCAACAGCGTCACACTGTTGACTCATATTTAGCTTATGGTCCACTATGACCTCTAGATTCCTTTCTGCAGTACTCCTTCCTAGACAGTTGCTTCCCATTCTGTATGTGTGAAATGGATTGTTCCTTCTTAAGTGGAGTACTTCGCATTTCTCCTTATTAAACTTCATCCTATTTAACTCAGAAAATTTCTCCAGTTTATCCAGATCATTTTGAATTATGACCCTATCCTCCAAAGCAGTTGCAAGCCCTCTCACCTTGGTATCATCTGAAAACTTCATAAGTGTACTCTCTATGCCAATAGCTAAATCATTGATGAAGATATTGAACAGAACTGGTCCCAAAACAGACCCCTGCGGAACCCCACTACTTATGCCCTTTCAGCATGACTGTGAACCATTAATAACTACTCTCTGAGAATACTTATCCAGCCAGTTATGTACCCACCTTATAGCAGCCCCATCTAAGTTGTATTTGTCTAGCTTATTGATGAGAACATCATGCAAGACTGTAACCAATGCTTTACTAAAGTCTAGGTGTGCCACGTCTACCGCTTCTCCCTTATCCACAAGACTTGTTATCTTATTAAAAAAAGCTATCAGATTGGTTTGACAATATTTGTTCTTTACAAATCCATGCTGGCTGTTACCTATCACCTTATTATCTTACAGATGTTTGCAGATGAATTCCTTAATTACTTGCTTCATTATCTTTCCTGGCACAGAAGTTAAACTTACTGGTCTGTAGGTTCCTGGGTTGTTCTTATTTCCCTTTTTATAGATGGGCACTATGTTTTCCCTTTTCTAGTGTTCTGGAATCTCTCCTGTCTTCCATGACTTTTCAAAGATGATAGCTAAAGGCTCAGATACCTTTTCTATCAGCTCCTTGAGTATTCTAGGATGCATTTCATCAGTCCCTGGTGACTTGCAGACACCTAACTTTTCTAAGTCATTTTTTAACTTGTTCTTTTTTTATTTTATCTTCTAAACCTACCCCCTTCCCACTAGCATTCGCTATGTTAGGCATTCCTTCATACACAGACTTCTTGGTGAAGACCAAAACAAAGAAGTTATTAAGCACGTCTGCCATTTCCAAGTTTTCTGTTATTGTTTCTCCCTCCTCACTGATCAGTGGGTCTACCCTGTCCTTGGTCTTCCTCTTTCTTCTAATACATTTAGGGTGTGTCTACACTGGGCCACTGGTGAGTCTTTGCAGTTTGCACTCCCAAAGGGCGGGTGGCGGAGGGGAGGGGGGAGCCAGGTGCCCCGAGGGAGGAGGGGGAGAGCATGTCACTCAGGCCACGTGAGCTGCACGCTGTGTAGCATTAGGCAGCAAGCAGCATGTGCAACCACGTGCAGCCTGGTGACCGAGCGGCACGTGGCAGCTGCAGGGCACACCTGGGACCGTGCTGCTCACACACATTCGGCGGGACCAGGGGGAAGGGTGGATGCCTGCCAGAACTGGCCAGGGCCCCAGGGACTCAGCCCAGAGCCCACACCTCCGCTAAGGGTGCAGCACAGAGAACGGCACACTGTCCCATGCCTGGCTGTGAGGCACAGACAGCTTCTGTTGGGTACGCCACAACGTCACGGTCCTGTGACTGTGGACCCCACCAAGCCCCTCGCCTGCTCCTGGAGCCTTGGCTGGCTCCCCGAGGGGAGTCCCCACTGTGGCCACACATGTCCCTGGTCTACCGGCCTTGCAGGAGGGATAATGGGAGGGACAAGGGCCCCTAAGTTTTGCTGCAAGGATGGGACACCCCCCCCCCCAGTCACTCTTCTGGTTCCATCCAGGAGATATCCCATGTGAGGGGATCTGAGAGCCCAGATGTGCTCCCAGGCACTGTGTGGGGATGCATCTCGCTCCCTGTCAAACACCAGTGATTAGCCCAAAGCTTTTCACAGTCTCCACCGGCAGGGAGTTCCACAGGTGAACGCAGCACAAGCACCCTCCCGCCCTCCATGGGGCCAGGATACAGACCGGTGCTTACAATACTAGAGGGAAGACCCTACTCCAGGGGCAGTCCTCCTTGCCAACATACAACACAGGGGCAGGAGGGGAAGAGAGTGGGCCCAAGCCACACAACTGTGGGGTCACCTGGGCTCAGGGGTGGAGGGCATGAGGTGTGGGGACAGTGGACGGCCTGCCTGACTGACCCATCCTTTCTTCTCTTCCCTGCAGCGGGATCCAGCACCAGACCCTCCACTGCGGCAGCAGCGGCACCCCCAGCTGGCCAACCCCGGAGGCGCAGGCTGCGTCAGAGGGACTAGCTTCTGCGCCGCCACGTGACCGCTGTGGAGGGAATCCAGGGCTCCGTTGAAGAGTGGGTGCAGGGGGAACCTGCAGTGGCGGCAGGAGGGCTGGGCTGCCTTCCTCACTGAGTGCAGAGGGATGCGCACCTCTATGGACATACTCACGGCACATTTAGTGCACGCCATCCACTATGGCATGGCCGGATCCCATGCCCCCGCCATCCCTCCCGGAGCACAGCCCATGCCCCCTCCTATCCCTGCTCCTATCCCTGCTCCTATCCCAGCTCCTGCCCCTTCCCCTGTCCCTGCCCCTGCCCACCTCCCCGTGCAGGCTGCCCCGACGCGGTCTGCCCAGCGTGTGCAGGTCCCCGCCCGGAGGAGCGCTCGCAGGGGCCGCCCGTCGCAGTAACTGCCCCCCTCCCTGTCCCAGTAACTGCCCCCTCCCCCCCCCTTGTAAATAAAAAGTTGTCTATTTTTCAGTTCATTCTTGTGTTGGTTATTGTGTTACTCTAGTAACTGTAAGAAATGATTTGAGATGCCAATTAGCCACTTAAATTTAACATGGTTACAAACTGTGGACAACAAATTCTTTACTCTATCACCGGGGGGGCCCTTTGTAAGTGGTCATTGGTTTGTGGTGCATAAAGAAATACTGAGACTTTTCAGTAAAATGTAAACCACAAACTATATTTACATAGCCAACAAACAAGCAAGAATGGTTAAAAGATGCACACTACAGAGTATTAAACATAGTCTAGACGCAGGGAGGACAATTGGGTAGTGTTGCTGGCCACCTCAATCCTTTGGTCCTTCTGGCCTTCAGGAGAGGAACAGCCAGGAGATCCCTCGACGGAAGATGACGGCGAAGCTGGCCACCTCAATCCTTTGGTCTTTCCGGGCCTCAGGAGAGGAACAGCCAGGAGATCCCTCGATGGAAGATGACTGGAATCAGGTACGCTGACTTGAGCCTTCCACATGAACCCCAAATCCTCTTGGCTGTTCTTCAGGACAGGCGATGGTGGCCTAAACCCTAGCCTAAACTAAAAAGAAAAACCCTACCTAAGCCCGACACACCCGACGAACAGTCACGATGACGGCGGATGTGCTTTGACCCAATGCTTTACAATTGGGGTGGGAGGTAAGGGGAGGGGGTGGGGAAGGGTACGGGATGGGAGGGAGTAGTCTGGGGAGACCCAGGCGACCCTACTATGGGGCTTGGGCAAACATGTCCACCAAGGCCTCTCTGATGCGCACTGCATCCTGGCGCGCCTGGCGGATGGCAGCTGTGGCGGGCTGTTCCAACGTCTGTGCCTCAGCTGCCATCCATGCAGGGAGGAAGGCCTCCCCACTGCGCTCCACAATGTTGTGGAGCACGCAGCACGCGGCCAGGACCTCCGTTGCATTCTGTTCACCCATCTCGAGACGGGTGAGCAGACAACGGAAGCGGGCTTTTAAACGTCCAAAGGCCAGCTCCACTGGGTTTCGGGCCCGGTTGAGGCGGTCATTGAACCGGGCCCGGTTCTGGTCCGGTTGCCCCGTGTAGGGCCGCATTAGCCAGGGCATCAGGGGGTAGGCCGCGTCCCACACGACGCAGATGGGCATAGGCACATCCCCGACAGTCAAGTCCCGCCGGGGGAAGTAGGTGCCCGCCTCTAACCTGCGAAACAGTCCAGAGTTCCGGAGGATGCGGGCATCGTGTGCCCGGCCGGCCCAGCCCCCGTAAATGTCCAGGAAGCGGCCCCGGTGGTCCACGAGGGCCTGCAGAACAATGGAGCAGAACCCCTTGCGGTTCATGAAATGGCCTGCTCGATGCTCCGGGGCCCAGATGGGGATGTGGGTGGCGTCCAGGGCTCCCCCGCAGTTGGGGAACCCGAGGGCAGCGAAGCCAGCCATGGTATCATCCACGTCGCGCAGGCGGATGATTTGCGGGAGCAGGACGTCGTTGATGGCATGGACGACCTGCAGAAGGGTGCAGAGAAACACAAGGGAACACATCATATACGGCAGGGGCCCCCCCTTGATTCCCTCTGTCCCCTCTCTCACACACACACACACACACACACACCAGGGACTCCCTCGCCCCATGGCCCCCCCACCACCACCGGGCCTATGCAAGGGAGGGACGGCCCAAACCCCTGGGTGACCCAGGCTGGAGTCTTGGCTGTCCCTGGGCCTGGAGTGCAGCATCCTCCCCCCATCCCACTCCCCCTGGGACTTACCTCCACGACGATCACTCCGACGGTTGATCTTCCCACCCCGAACTGCTGTGCCACCAAGCGGTAACTGTCCGGTGTGGCCAGCTTCCACAGCGTGATGGCGACCCTCTTCTTAATGGGGATGGGTGCCTGCAGCCGAGTGGTGGCTCTCTGCAGCATGGGGGTGTGACAGGTGCACAGCAGCAGGAAGGTCCGCTTTCTCATCCGGAAATTCCGGATCCATTGCTGGTCGTCCCATAGTCCGAGGACCACCCGGTCCCACCACTCGGTGCTGCTCTCCAAACTCCAGACAGGCCTCTCTATGGTGGGGTGCTGATGCAACATGGTTCCCTGGTGAGGGAGTCCAAGGTGATCTCTGCCTCCTGGTACATGTACACCATGGCACCGGCCTCCAGCACGAGCAGCAGGCACTTGTACAGCTGAAACAGGGGCCCGAGCAGGTACGTGGCCACCCACGGCTCCATAGCAGACAGAGCAGGGCAGAAAAAACAAAACTCAGGGAAAAGCAGTTGGGGGCCAAAGGGTGGTGTCCCCAAAACTCAGAGGGCAACCACCGACCCTGCGAAGGGTGCCAGTCCCTGGCAGAGGCCCCAAGGCACAGGAGCAGGCGACCAACGGCTGTCCATTAAGCACATGTCTGAACGGCGCTCTTGCCCCGCCTCCGGAAAGGTCTGGTGGCCTTTGCCCTCTTCAAAATGGCTCCGGGCTTCTGCTTTTCTGGAAAAGCGCGCCGCCAGTGTAGACGCGCTTTTCCGGAAAAGTGCATCGTTATAACGGTAACTCCGGGGCCAATGTAGACGCTCCTTTTCCAGAAAAACTTAAAATGGAAAACTGTTCCGTTTTAAGCATTTCCGGAAAAAGGTGCCAGTGTAGACACAGCCTTATAGAATGTCTTCTTGTTATCCTTTATGTCTCTAGCTAGTTTGAGCTCATTTTGTGCCTTTGCTTTTCTAATCTTGCTCCTCTATATCTGTGTTGCTTGCTTATATTCATCCTTTGTAATTTGTCCTAGTTTTCACTTTTTAGATGACTCCTTTTTTATTTTGAGATCATGCAAGATCTCCTGCTGTTGACAAGGTGGTCTTTTGCCATACTTTCTATCTTTCCTGCACAGTGGAAAGCTTTTGGGCCCTTAATAATGTCCCTTTGAAAAAGTGCCAACTCTCTTCAATTGTTTTTCCTCTTAGTCTTGCTTCCCATTGCACCTTACCTACCAGCTCTCTGAGTTTACTAAAATCCGCCTTCCTGAAATCCACTGTCTCTCTTTTGCTGTTCTCCCTTCTACCATTCCTTAGAATCATGGAATCTATGATTCTTTCACCCAAGCTGCCTTCCACTTTCATACTCTCGACTAGTTGCTCCACATTTGTTAAAATCAAATCTAGAACAGCTTCCCCCAGTATCTTTTTCAATCTTCTGATATAAAAAATTGTCTTAAATGCAGTCAAGAACTTATTGGATAGTCTGTGCCCTGTAATGTTAGTTTCCCAACATATGTTTAGATGGTTCAAGTCCCCCATCACCACCAAATCCTGAGCTTTGGATGATTTTGTTAGTTGTTTAGAAAAAGCCTCATCCATCTCTTCTACCTCGGTAGGTGGTCTGTAGCAGACCCCTAGCATGACATCACCTTTGTTTTTTTACCCCCTTTTAATGTAACCCAGAGACTCTAAACATGTTTGTCTCCTACGTCCATCTCCACTTCAGTCCAAGTGTATACATTTTTAATATATAAGGCAACACCTCCTTCCTGTTTACCCTCCCTATCTTTCCTAAGTAAGCTGTACCCTTCTATACCAATTCTCCAATCATGTGTATTATCCCACAGTGTTACAAAAGTACTAAATTTTGAATTTGACATGGACATTACTGATAAGAGGCTATTAATGGTGAAAATGGCCATTGGATCAATGATTATAAATCAAATTTTGCTCTACACATGAAACACGGGGGAGGGAGGGAGTTCAGTTGGAACATTGTGTCCAGTTCTGGGCACCACATTTCAAGAAAGATGTGGAGAAATTGGAGAAGGTCCAGAGAAGAGCAACAAGAATTATTAAAGGTCTAGAATACATGAGCTACAAGGGAAGACTGAAAGAATTAGGTTTGTTTAGTTTAGAAAAGAGAGGACTGAGAGGGGACATGATAGCAGTTTTCAAGTACCTAAAAGGGTGTTTCAAGGAGAAGGGAGAAAAATTATTCTCCTCAGCCTCTGAGGATAGGAGCAATGGGCTTAAATAGCAGCAAGGGAGGTGTAGGTTGGACATTAGGAGAAACTTTCTAACTGTCAGGGTGGTTAAATACTGTAATAAATTGCCTACGAAGGTTGTGGAATCTCCATCACTGGAGATATTCAAGAGCAGGTTGGATAGATATCTATCAGGGATGATCTAGACGGTGCTTGGTCCTGCCGTGAGGGCAGGGGACCAGACTCAATGACCAAGAGGTCCCTTTCAGTTCTAGTATTTTATGATTCTATTATTTTAAACCCCCAAATGAAGTCAAAATATAAATGTAACTTGGAATAATTGGGACCCACAAGTGGTCAAATTCTTTTATATCTGATGCAAAAGCTGGTAGCTGCTGTAACAATATATGCACTTCTCTACCTCTCTACTAGGCTTTTGGCATAGTAATGACAAGTCCTGATTCTGCTATCAGTGAAGTCTGAATTGCAAAACTCCTATTTCTTTCAATTTGAACAGGATCACAGTATCGGAATCTACTTGAATCCAAGCCATTTACAGGCAGTCCCCGGGTTACGTACAAGATAGGGACTGTAGGTTTGTTCTTAAGTTGAATTTGTATGTAAGTCGGAACCGGTACATATTGTAGGGGAAAGTCTAGCCAAACATTTCTCCAGAGCTCAGTTTTATTCTCCCACACCTCACTTCCCTCAGTCCTTTATTCTCAAGCTGAGGTGTCTGCTGAGAAAAGCCGCTCTGCGTCTCCCTGGTCTGCTGGGGGGAGAGGGGAGGCGCTAGCTTCGCGTCTCCCTGGTCTGCTGGGGGGAAGCAGCTAGTGCGGGGTTGCCTCACCCCGTTTGTAAGTAGGGATCCGATGTAAGTCGGATCCATGTAACCCGGGGACTGCCTGTATTTAATTACATGACCTGTTAGTTTTTTGTCTGGTCTGGTATTGTTCCAACCAAAACTATTTAGCTCCAGATCATAGCACCAGGCAGAGCTTTTTCCCATGCTTCCTCTCACACTTAGTATGTGCAAAACTAACTCATTATCCTCCTTTAGATCTCTTCTGAAAATTCTCCTCTGCCACGGTCCCTTCAAAAAGCAAGTGAAGTGGCTGAGACCACTGCTGATCACACTGAATTATCTTGTTTCATTATTTCATGTGATTCCCATATTGGTATGTTTCTAGCTACTTTTCAGGGACAGTTTTATTCTGTGTTTGTACAGCACTTAGCAAAATGAGGTTCTGGTCTGTAAACAGAGTTCCCAGGCACTATGGCAGTAATAATAATTAGAAATAATAATACATTAATATAGTGGTTCTCACAAAATTACAATATGCATCTAAATATTTTGACACAAATTACTGGCAAAATTCCTGACACACTCCAATGCTACTAGTATCTGTTGCGAATGAGGAATTACTAATGGCAGTCCCTCACTAAGGCCATGTCTCTACTATCACAGGCTGCCCACCTAAGTTACACAACCTCAGCTACAGGAACATCATAACTGAAGTTGATGTACTTATGTCTGATTGCCATGGTATCTTCGCCATGATAAGTCAACAGCTGATGCTCTCCTGTCAACTCCTTTTACTCGTCTCATTTTGGTGGAGCACTGGGATCAATGGGAGAGCACCTGGAAGTCAATTTATCACATCTCTACTAGATGCAATAAATAGACCCCCGCTGGATTGATTGGTGTTTGTGGATCCAGCATGTACTGAAGACATGCCCTATGTCTCCATGAGCTATAGTGAAAAATTATTGCTGCAATATTGTCATGTCTGTCAAGAGGGGTTTAAGCAACAAGTTCAAATTGAATATATCTTTCTAAATAAATAAAAGCAGGCTGTAATGATGTATTTTTAGATAAAGAAGTTGCTGCCTGGATGCAGTGTATTGCTTTAATGGACTAGCCTCCTGCCTCTCCAGCTCATTTAAGTGCTACAAGAACAAAGTGATTTAAAAAAATCTTTTTGATCTCCAGAAAGTATGGTCTCCAGAAAAGTGAGTCAAAGGATTTGGGTATAGTTGTTAAGAACACACATCAGAAGAAATCAGTGCTCAGAAATTAGATTCTTGTCAGAAGAAATCAGTGCTAATTGAAGAAACTAGATTAGGTTATTATTTAACAAATAACAACAGGTGGTTCCCATAACTTAAGGAAGCAAATAAGGTGCATGTATAGCAGAGTTTTAAAGTAATATAGTTTGGCAACTGCTGAATTTTGTAATGATCAATATTCAATTTATGTAAGTACCTATTCTTTCAGGTCTGCTTGTCCTTGCTCAAAGACTTTTTTAAAAATTATAAACAATGCTACTTGTCAAACAAACAAACAAAAAAGAAATAAGAATCTTACCTGATCCTCAATTATCTTCTTTAGTGCCCTATCTGTCCTGGTAAAAATATCTGGATATGGATAAATTGGTATTCTTGCTTGCAAAAGTTCCTCCCTTTAGTAAAAAGAGAAACACTCAACATCATTACATATCAGCATTCCTTTTCCTGAAATCATGTTGGAAGCACTTATGTTATTAAGTGCTATTGAACATGCTATGCTTGTGTCTATGGTAGTCTTTTGGGGGAAATCTTCAATCAGTGCATTTAGATCAATGAAAACAACAGAGGGTGTGACAATGTAAATAGACCTCAGGAATTTTCATCACTGTCACCCAGACCAGCTCTAAATAGTGCTCATTATTGAAATCTTTACAACTGCAAGTAAAATCTGTTTCTCCATATTCCCTCTTCTGTGCTAAATATAAGGAATACCATAAACATTGCAGTAACATAAAAAGGCTACCTCTGCACTTGCAGCATGATAGTTTCAACTGTCTACCTACCACACATCACAGTAGTATCTAAAATTGTTTTCAGTATTGCTTGTAGCCATGTTGATCTCAGGATATGAGACTGACGAGGTAAGTAAGGAAATATCTCTTGTTCAACCAACCTTTGTTGGATACAAAGTCACAGGAGGGTACTGATACATAGTCTTACGACTTTTACTCAGGTTGTGAGCAGAATGGTTTTTTAAGAAATACTGTAGTGTTAGCTTTTTGGTGATGGGAGCTCTTCAGAAGGAACTGCTGCAAACAGAAAGAAGCTACTTTCTGCCTTAGACTCTTCCTCTAGAGTTAGTTCTTGGTATACAGTTGTTTCTAGGGAACCAAGTATTAATATCTGGGCTGGGATTCCCAAAACATGGCTTTGGTTGTGTATTGTTTGACTCCTATCTCAGGACTGGTTTGAAATTTGTGTAAATCAACAAGCTATATTAAGAATCAACCCAAAGTCAGTACAATTGGTGTCTCCTCAACTGGGAAACTCACCTGCAAGATGCTGTCTTCTGCTACTGCTCAGCAGAGGGGCAACAGCAGGCCCACCAGTAGGGAGGGGGCAAGGGAGGCAACTGCCCTAGGGCCCAGCAATTCAAAAGAGCCCAGAGCTCCTAGTCATGACTGCTGCTACTGCAGCAGTGGCAAGAGCCCTGGACCCTTTAAATCACTGTAGGAGCCCTGTGTTCCAGGAAGCACTGAAGCTGCCTGGGGGAAAACTAGCCCTAGCCTCACCCCATCTGCCCATACCTCTGCCCTTTCTAGGCCTTCAGTTCCCCTCACAGAGTGGAGAATTTGTTCTTCCACACCTTAAAGGGAAATCTAGACATTCAGCACCCCCATATTTCCCCCTTGTAATAAATCAGAGAACCACCCTGACACAAGGAATGGGGAAGTGGAAATGGAGAATATTTTCACTCTCTATGCTTGTATTTCAGAGACTACCTGCTCTCCTCCTGCAGTAGTGCAGTACTCTGAGGGAAGGGCTCTGTGATCTGGGAGGGACACAGGTCCTGTTACAAAGAAGTGGAAAATAGACAACCAGAAACTGCAGGTGACACACCAGCTGGAAGAGGGCACTCCAGCTGAGCTAATTCTCAGTGACCAGAGGGAGGCATCGCTGCTGTGGTCACAAACTGTTACACTCCCCCAAATGAAGCTATTTTGAAAAGCAACACTCCTAAGGGTATATCTACACTGTGGTGCTACTTCAGGATACTTTCAGTATCTTGAAACAGCTATTCCACTTCTTTGAAACAACCCCGTTATTTTGAAAGATAATGGGTTCACTATTCCGACGTTCCTGTAAACCTCATTCCATGAGAATTAAGGGATGTTTCGGAATAGTGGCTTATCTCAAAATGTGGTGCTGTGAAGATGCATTTGCATAGCTCAAATTGCGTAACTTATTTCAAGCTGAGGGTGCAGTGTAGATGCACCCCTACTCTACACCTGTTTCCTTTACACAGTGAGGGTCAAGGAGTACACTGATCTAGTTGTTCTGGAGCAATGGCAGCCACTGCACACAATCATCCAAGAGTCTGTTCTTGGAACAAGGCAGCAGATTGTTTAGAGAGAGTGAATATGGCCTTTGGCTACACTGGCAAGCTCCATAATTGTAATTCATTACCAGTGCAGCTCCATCAGTAATAGCTGTAGTGTAGACAGCTTTCAGCTATTACCACCTCTATAACTCTGAGCAGGATTGCATAAAATGGTGATTAAAATATATTAAGTATCTCATGCTTAGATTGCAACTTACATAGTTACTACCATAGACGTTGCTGCACAAGTGGTGAATTACAGCTATAAAATTTGTCTGCCAATGAAACACACAAGGTGAGAGACCAATTAAAGGGACAAGTGCAAAGTCCTGCATGCAGCCTGGAAGAAAAGGGAAATTGCGTGAAGTTGCTTTTCTTGCATCCCTGAGCTATACTGCACAATGAAAAAGGCAGGAACTAAATGAAATAAAGGAGTTTCCTAAAAATGTAAATTGCATTATCATCCTGTAGTAACAATTAGGGATGTGAAGGACTAGTTGACTATCCCATAAGTAAATGCTTATCAGACAGTCGACAGGCTAGTTGACTAGTTGCTTCTCCCCTTCCCCCCACTTGCTGCCTCTATCAGAAAGAGACAGCAAGTGGGGGAAGAGGAAAGGGTATTTCAAAGCAGCAGTGCTGCGTGGACCCTGAGGCCCGACCCTGGGCTCCACACAGCACTGCCGCTTTGAAATGCCACAGTGCAGCCCAGGGCCAGCTGGTGTCCCCAGGCTGCACACAGTATTTCAAAGTGGCAGCGCTGTCTGGCACCCAGGATCAGCAGGGCACTCCCCCACTGATCCCAGGCTCCACGGGGTGTTGCCACTTTGAAATGCTGTGAGGAGCCTGATGTCGGGCCCCCTGCAGTGTTTCAAAGTGACAGCACCACACATTGCCCGGGAGCAGCGGGGGAGTCCCCAGCTGACACAAGGCTCCACGCGGTGCTTTCACCTTTGAAGTATAGCAACAGCCCTTGGGTGTTGCTACACTTCAAAGGCGAACAAGTATCAGAGGGGTAGCCGTGTTAGTCTGAATCTGCAAAAGCGGCGAGGAGTCCTATTGTAGGGATAACATATCAATGTATTAAAAATGTAATTCCCCCAAGTGGAAGTGACTCCCCATAATTTGTTCCTCACAACTTAAAGTGTTTAGATTTATTAATTATTATTATTATTTGTTAAGATTGTTAAATGTTTAGATTTATAATTATTGCCCCTCTAGAATATAATTTGTTAGAATATAATATTAGGACTATGTATCCAGAAATAGCTTCCCCACCCCCCCACTCCTCCCACCCCGTGTCCCAGGGCATGCTCAAACTTGTGCAAGGGGCTGCTTGAAATTGACATTGCAGAGATACATTGTAACAATGCATTGTCAAGCCACTAACTCTGCTATGGGAGCCAAGCCCTGTAATTGACTAAGGGCATTGTTACATAATTAACGCCTGTTCTCTTTAAAACATTGTAACTTTACTCAGCACTCAAAGAATGTTTTAAGCAATACCACCCAGAAACTTTTGTAACTACAACTTTTATTATTATACAAAATACTGTATGGGAAACATTAATTAGGGAATGTATGAGAGAGTGCTTGGACGATGAATGAATGGTTCTGAGAGGTGCCAGCCTGAGAATACAGCAACAAAGGACTGAAGAAGGCGTCAGGTGCCAGTGCAACCAAAAGGTGTCAAGTGGAGAAAACCAAGTACTGGAGGTCCACCTGATGAGATCACTGACGAGCACCTGGCAGCCACCCTAAAGACATCAGCATGATGCAGCAATTTCCATAGACTGGCATAGGAAGAAATTCCTATAAGAACTGGACTAAAAGACTATGGAATTAGAGTCCAAGGTTCTGCTGCCAGCCTACCAGGAGCTTCAGATGCACATCTGATCAGGACTTCGCTCCCCACTACCATCACTTGTGTACAGAATACCTGGCCAGTATTCTGTCACAAGCAACTTCCAGGCTGGTAACTATACACAGAACTTGAATGAACGGATGTATGAATGAATGTTTGTTATATATATATATATATATATATATATATATATATATATATATATATATATATATATATATATACACATACACACACAGGCAGTCCCCGGGTTATGTACAAGATAGGGACTGTAGGTTTGTTCTTAAGTTGAATCTGTATGTAAGTCGGAACTGGCATCCATATTCAGCCGCTGAATCTGGACACCAGTTCTGACTTACATACAGATTCAACTTAAGAACCCCAGGCGTCCCCAAGTCAGCTGCTGCTGAAACTGATCAGCAGCTGATTCCAGGAAGCCTGGGGCAGAGCAACTCTGCCTCGGGCTTCCTGTAGTCAGCCGCTGGTCAGTTTCAGCAGCGGCTAACTTGGGGACGCTTGGGGTAGAGCAGCTTGGGTGCTCCTGGGTTGGTCCAATAGCGCGGCCGCTCCTCGGCGCTACTGGACCAACCCAGCAGCACCCTAGCTGCTCTGCCCCAGGCGTCCTGATTCAGCCACTGCTGAAACTGATCAGCAGCGGCTGAATCAGGACTCCTGGGGCTGAGCAGCTGGGGTACTGCTGGGTTGGTCCAGTAACGCCAAGGAGCGGTGCTGCGGGACCAACCGGCAGCGCCCCATCTGCTCTACCACAGGCCCCGGGCTTTGCTCTACATCTCCCTGGTCTGCTGGGGGGGGCACTAGCTGCGTCCCCCCCCAGCAGACCAGGGAGACGCGGAGCAAAGCCGTGGAGGACCCGGGCCGGACCGCGGCGCTTCCAGATCAGTTGGAAGCAGCCGCGGGTCCGGCCCCGGGTCCTGCGCGGCTTTGCTCCCCGTCTCCCTGGTCTGCTGGCTCCCGCAGCAGACCAGGGAGACGGGGAGCAGCTTTTCTTGCCCCGGAGGAGGCGGGCGGCGGGACCAGGCGTCCCGCCGCTTGCGTCCTCCGGGGCGAGAAAATCCCCGTTCGTAACTGCGGATCCGACATAAGTCGGATCCGCGTAACTCGGGGACTACCTGTATATGTGTATAAGGGTTAAGTAGTGATAGGAATAAGTAGTTAAACAACGTTGTTTGCTTTTATCTTTTCTTCATTTTTTCTTATTATCTTTACAATAAATGTGGCTTTTTGCCTTATCCCCCTCATAAGATCCTGCTTGCTTTTATTGGTATAACACTATGGCACCTTATAGACTAACTGAAGTATTGGAGCAAAGACCCACTTCGTCAGATGTCTTTGTCTTTCAAAGGAGAAGGCGCCCTATTGACTAATCAAATAGTCGATACAAAATGCATCGCCTATTCAGTTAGTTAATTACTCACATCCCTAGTAACAATAATAAAGAATCCTCACTATATATTGCACATGTATAATGCCTGCCATGTAAAGAGCTCAAAGCACAAAACAAATATTAATTTGGCCTCACATCACCTATTAGGCAGTGAATCACAGAACACTAGAACTGGAAGGGATCTCGAGAGATCATCAAGTCCAGTCCCCTGCCCTCATGGCAGGATCGAGCACCATCTAAATCATCCCTGATAGGTGTCTGTCTAACCTGCTCTTAAATATCTCCAGTGATGGAGATTCCACAACCCCCATAGGCAATTTATTCCAGTGTTTAACCACTCTCACATTTGGGAAATTTTTCCTAATGTCCAACCTAAAATTTCCTTGATACCGTTTAAGCCCATTGCTTCTTGTCCTAAGTTTTCAGCTGTGACTGAAAACCTAGCCAACATGTCTGGCCATGGCAAGGGAGGTAAGGATCTTGGGAAAGGAAGCGCTAAGCACCATAGGAAAGTATGGAGGAATAGCATCCAGGGTATTGCAAAGCCAGCTATCCACCATTTGGCACATCATGGGTGTGTGAAGCGCATTTCAGGTGTCATTTATGAGGAGACTCAGGGAATGCTGAAGTTGTTCCTGGAGAACATGATCTGAGCTGCCGTAACTTACACTGAGCATGCAAAGTGGAAGACAGTGACTGCTGTGGACATAGTTTATGCACTGAAGCACCAATGCTGTACTTTGTATGGATTTGGAAGCTAAGCCTATCAGTAATTCTTACTGAAGTATCTCCATTATATCAAGCTTAGAACCCAGATCTCCTAAACTCCTAGTCCTGTACCGTAGCCTCAATTTGTAGCCAGTGAAAAAGGTACGTGATGTAGGGATTTAGAGCACACAAAATGGAACTACACAGGAACCTGCAAAATCAGATACATTATTTTAAAAAAGAAACTGAACAGGAGAACAGGAGAGTGAAGGACTTTAAGTCTGAATGTGGCCTGGCCATTTGCATTACTAATATTTTCCCACAGTGTTGGATGCATACTCCCTTTCTGTGAATTCCCTTTTTTCCTGGGTTTCCCTGAAAATCTAGACATTTTTGGCATAGGTCTTGTTTTGCACATTTATTTTCCCCAAAGCATTTTTAGTTGACTATTGCATACTTATATCAGTAATTATGCCTACTTGTAAAAGTAGTATAAATTGAGATACTATGTAAAGAGTCTTATACCATCTTGTAACTAAAATATACTGCCCCTGTACAGCAAAGGATTTCTGAAGTTAAAAAAGCTTAGCAATTTCAAAGTATTTTTCCTTCGTGTAGTGGAACTGATTAGCCATATTTCTTTATGCTCAAAGAGTCATAAATAAAATGTTTTTCTTTAAAAAATGAAAAAAACTCACGTTTTTACTAATAGCAAAGCATAAAAACAAGGGCAGAGATCTATCGTTTTTACTTGCCTATAAAGCACCAAGCACATCTTCTGCATGGAACAATGTAAAAAATATTAAAAATAAGATAATGTTTTTCATCTGTGAGGCTCTCCAAATTTTTACAAAATATATACATACAGTGATTACTTTTCCATATAGAGCTAGGCATTTTCTGCCAGGACTGCTGAGATCTTAGGATAAAATTTAACAAGGTATGAATTTCTATAATTTCCAGAAGCTTCAGGGGATAGCCGAGTTAGTGTGTACAAAATAAAAAGGTCTGGTAGCACTTTATAGACCAACAAAACAAATAATGAAAAGAGGGATTTATTTTATGATGCTACCTTAAGTACAGTGATGATATTGGAATTTGTTATAACAATAGTGTGCAATGGCTTCAAAGAGAACTGGAACAGTATGTGAACTTTAAAAACAAAAACAACCCCATAAAATGTTTCTTAACTGTATCAACCTTATCCTATTTGCTTTAGCTACCAACTAAGACTGTAGCTAACAGATGGACAAATTGTATCATTAAAGCTGACACACAATTAACTATACCATAGAAGTCCTGAATTCTTGCCAATCAGTTCCATTTTTGACTACCTGGTTGGTTAAATTCTTTCAGCTTCTTAGTTACACTTCAGCTCCCTGTCAATTTTGTGCAGTACAACACAGTTCAATTTCATCCAGAGAAACTATGTGAATTGCTTACATTCCTTGGGACTGATTTTGTAGCATCTGAAGTACAAGTGGTAGTTTCTCAGTGTGCACACTAAATAACCCTGCATCGATTTAAGATGAAGCCAGTCAGTGAAGATCAATTGAGGGCCTGGTGACTCACAGCAGAAAAAGAGAAATGCAAATCATGATTTTTCTAGTGAACAGAAAATAGATGTCTTACAGATCAAGTCCTCCTTTGCAGATTCTGCACTGAGGATAGGACTTGACATTGATAAGCTTTAAACTTTAGCTCAGGGCTGTGCGATTTTAAAGGGAAAAAATTGTGACCTATACTTTACAAAATGACTTTAAAGAAATAGACATTCCCACCCAGTTCACTGTATCCTGTGTATTCACAAGCCCTCTAGCAAAGAGGAACAGAACCAATGGGCTCACCTAAGAGTGTTGAAAGCTGACATTTTAATGGGGTTTTGCTATTTCCTCTCTGCTAATCTGAATGTTTTTCTTTTGCTTTATTTTCTGCTATCACTATTCATACATATTAAACGGAGGAAGAAAATTCATTGCAGGATTTGTACAACACTGAAAGCAGCCTGATGCATTTGTGGAAGCCCAGTATTTTCAACTAACTGCAATGCTGCATCCCTAAAGCACCTGGCAGATGTTCATGTATGAACCAACTGTACAAGCTTCAAGTATTCCCTAATGCGAAATCACTTTAACTTAACATGAGACCAAAATACTCAGTTCAGTGAATTTTGATATTCACAGAAGGTACTTCTCCACTACAGAGGAAGATTGAAGCTGCCGCTGTCAATCTTCCAGGGTTTGAATTAGCCATTTAGTTAAGCAGCTAATTCAAAGTGAGAGGGGTGCTCCAGTTGATGCCGATAACCCTGCTATCATGAGAAGTAAGAGTGTTCTTCCTTCAACTTATTGCAATGTAGACAGCGTCAAAAGCTGAGTTAAGCAACTTCAACTTCAGCTACGCAATTGCGACTTGGAAACTAGTGGACCAGCCCCAATATTTGGGGCTTTGTTTTATATAGGCACCTATTTCCCCTCAAGCATATTCCATTCTGATATTTTACACCTACTGTCTGGTCACCCTAGGCACAGGGGAGACCCTGGTGTAGTATGCTATGCTGGTTTTGGGGCAGCTTTGCACTGGTAGAGCAGAACAAGGTGATTAGCCAAACTGTCTGCATTCCAGCACATTCCAGACGGGTTATGGAATCCCTCACCTAGAAGAATGCTGGACTTGAATGCAGGGTCCAGGACAGGAGGCTTTGGGGAAAAGACTCTCCAGAGAGATGAAGAGCTGCAGTACAGCTGACAGAACTCCTTGGCTCTGAGGGAACAGAAGCGGGAACAGGGAGCTTGAAAGTCTGCGGACTGAGGGTGAAATTGGAAATCCCAAGTGAGAAGGATCATAGGAAACTGTATCTTTATAAAGGTTTAATGAAGAGACCTTAGGAGAGGGAATATGATCACATATTTTGGATTTGGAACAAATTATTTGGGGAAGCAAGAGAGGCTTGATGGTAATGTGCTGGTGGAGCCATGCTATGCTAGGGTGGAGTGTGCTCTGACAAGATACTTGGGCCCAATACTATAATGTCAGGTCTGGCAGGAGGACAAGGTGAGCAAGGCAAATGCCTTGGGGTCCATGCTTTCAGGGCCCCGTGCTGCTGAGTATTCACCATCCAGCGGCCAGACCCGGGGCCCCGCTCCAAGCATCCTACCTTGCACCCCCCCAGACCCTTTGGCCGTGCCTGTGTAATGTAGTGGGGATTCTGGTCTGTAAATCATTTTGAGGGTGATGTGATTTATAAATAGCATTTTGACATTATTGTTTTCTATTTTAAATCTAGGAGGTAATGGTCTTGTTTATTCTTTTTAGTGACCTATGTAATTTCCTCTTGCTCCATTGCTGGTTAGTTGCTAAATTAGTTTTTTCAGATGTGTTTGATTGTTATTCACCTAGCACAGTTAGTTACACCTTCCTTACTCTAAGGTTGCGTCTACACTGCACTGTTATTTCGGAATAACTAGCATTATTCCAAAATAACAATGCAAGCATCTACACAACAATTCGTTATTTCGAAATATCGAAATAATGGGCTGCTTATTCTAACTTCTGTAAACCTCATTCCACGAGGAATAACTCCTCTTCCAAAACAGCTACTTCAAAATAGCTGCCGTGTGGACTCTCCACGGCTGCTATTTCGAAATAGTTCCTCAACTCGGCCATTCTAAGTAATTTCTCCCCAGTGCTTCCTGGAGCTCTAAATCGAGATAGTGCATCCACATTAGAGGAGCCTGCATCAGACTAATTTTGAGGCTTCCCTGTAGTGTGTACACTCTATTTCAAAACCAGCTGTTTCAGAATATATCTTCAGGAATAGCTTATTCCAAAATAAGTGTGCAGTGAAGTACCCTAAATGCTAAATTGATGTTTCTTATGAATACAGATTTTCTTTGAGTCTCTTGTTTTGGATGCTGGAGTCTTTCAGCTGGACTTCTGCCTGTAAGTTCTCTTTCTCAGTCTTCTTTTAGGTAAGTTATTGTAGCTGCAGCCCACTACATGATAATTATTATCTTCTAAACTACAGATAGGTTGACTTCTTTAATTTCAAGGCAGTACTTAACACTGATTCTGCTCTTTTGGTGATTGCACTCAACTTATTTCTGCTGAAAATGTTAGATAGTAAACCCTTAAATCAGGAATAGAATGTTATCCTCACATGGCATCGGGCTAATGTACATCAAATGATATAGGATGATGAAATCTGACATGACCTAATGGAAAATGATGCATGCCTCAGCTGTTTTAGGTTTTTATTTTTACAATTTGCTAAAAGTAGTTAGAAACAGCTAAGTCGCTTCAAGACATGGAACTCTGTTAATAAACCCTGGGTTTAAAAGAAAAGTAAGTAGCTGAAGCACCTCCAATTTTTATCTGCAATTTCCAACACAGTATATTACAAGGAAATTTCATTTGGGTCTTATTACTTGACATCAGCATTGCCATGTCTGCACTTGCTTTAATTGTAGGTTCAATCGTTCCCTAGTTGTTGTCTTGTTGTTATAAGACTCAGATTAGTGAAAGGCTTTATTGCATAGTGTGCTACAATATAAAGTTTCTGCTTGTTGTCAATGCAAAATGCTTGCTATTGTGTTTGTTGTAATGTCACTGTAAGGCATTTGGAAACTTTTTCAATGCCCTCTCATTGTTTAGGGTCTACCTTCTTATAATCAGCTACCTAAAATTTCTGTTTTATGCATGCAGCAACTCTGCATTTTGCTTGTGGGACTACCTTTTTAAACCTGAACATTTTGGGAGTGTAACATAGGAGCCTCTCTTTGAAAATATTCCTTTTTGAAGCCCAGTTAATTGTGATAGTAACATTTACCACTTGCACTACCAACTGTTAAATTGGAGCTGTGATAGAGCTCTAATGACTTCTGGCTCACATGAAGATTGCAAAATCCAATTTAGAGAGCATCTTTGTAAGTGAAGTTAACAAAGTGACAAATTTTATCTGCTCATTTTGCATTTCACAAACAATCCCTTTGCATGGAAAAAATGCCACGTTTTGTGCTTTTTATATACACTTGAGCAGCTGAATGGCCATCTAGTTGTGTAGCTAGATAAGTTCCAGTGTTCTGATCCTTATCAGGAATTTGCTCAAGTTTTCTATAAAAATATCTAAACTTTCTGCCTTGAAACTCGTGGATATTTTGCTTTTCTGAAAAATGCAGGGATATTTGTTTATTATAATCTTCCTGTGTGCATAGGTGCTGCAACTTGATTTGTTAGGAGTCATACTGCACACCCTGGATTGAAGTTGATTCCTTATATACAGTGTTTGATTCAATGGCTCTCCGCGCTCCCACTATAAAAACTGTTCAAGCACTCTGTCTGTATAATATGCTTCACATTTACTTAGTCTAAAACTTTAGATTTTTTTTATTTTTTTTTTTTAGCCAAAATAATGGTGGTTTGTGTTTCTATATTCTTCAGCCTTTCATGTAAAAAAAAAAAAAACCTCATTGTGTGTGAGTATCAGGTTTTGTGCATGCAAAATAGATTTAAAACAGGTTGTGTAGTAAATCAAGGATTGACTTAAAATTTAACAGGGTTTGGTGGCAGCAACTAAGTATGTAAATATATAGTTGTAGTAAAATTCTAGGGTTGATCCAAACACAGAGGTTTTTTTTTACTTACTTAAAAATATTTGTTTAGAAACCTATATAGGTGAATTGTGCCACCCACTCAAGATAAACATATCTATACCAGTACTAACACGTTTACATAATAGATTATTTCCATAAATTTACTGACACTCTACACTGATATATCAGTATAAACATGCTTATAACTTTACATCAACATAGGAAAACTGACTTGTAAACAAATAAACTCAAACACAAATCAAATACTTCAATGAAGCAGAAGCAGCTGCAAATAATTTATTGTAGCTTATTTTACTCTGACGTAGTTGGCAAATTAAACTGCTTACTGTTCTGGAAAAAATAATTGTCTTTGAGTGATCTGACTAACCTTAATTGTCTTTTTAAAAATTCAAGGAGCATCCCAATATTTAGTTTGTGATGTCCCGCCATGCCTCACGCATACCTCTTTAAAATAGGCCATTAAATAAATAATAAGGAAAAACTAGCTATGTGTAGATTTGAATTGTATAAAAATTTCTTTCTTTTCAAACCTACAGATAGCCAATTTTCTTGGCCAATAATTTAATGTGTGTATAATATTGTACTATAAGTGCTCTCAGATGCCTGAGCTCCTTAAACATCACAATATGATATTAAATGAGAGATGGTATGTATATTTTCTCACAAAACAAAACAAGAGGCTGGGTCTTCCTACAACTTTGGAGCTGGGGTTCAGATCCTACTGGCCTTCTGTTAACCTTATCCAATATCTAAGGAGAACAATGGCATTCACCACCCTGCTCTGTAGCAGCCCAAGCAGAAACTACACTGGTGCCCCACCTAGTGCTCTGCAACTATAGAAAACACTTCTCCTACTTCCATAAGGCTTTACAGGCAAATCACCTATCCTCACTTCACTAGCCAAGCAAAATGTAATTACTTTACATCACTTGTCTAACAAACCAGCCTCGTGTCTAGCAATAAAAAGCTGCACTGTGCTTCAAGAAGTAAAACATGGGTTGGCTTCTGAAAGGCTCAGTAAAGCAAAAAGTCTATGATACTAATAGTTAAATGAATTACAAAATGAATATTGTACTGTCATGAATAAGCAGGTTTCAGACTTGCTAGAATTAAAAACAACATTTTAAAGTGAATAATGTTTAATTCAAAACTAGGATTAGCTGACACAGGCTTCATTTTATGCAGTCTGATTCATGGGGTAATATCTGATAAGTAGAAGCACTCGCTTATTTTCAGCTTTGTTGGACAGGAATAATAAATAACTGTTCAATACAATAATCAAGCTTGCATTTCCTGCATGAGCCGTGTTATTCTAGAGCTGGTACATACCTTTTTAGAAAGGTTTCTGAGAGATTCCAGAAAGGCACGTGGGAAACTAGCTTGTTCACATGCAGAGTGTTTAAATGAAACATTGTGCAGAGAAGGCACGCTGTCAGAGTCCCGACCCATTACACTTGAAACAGTGAAGGAAACTGCCTGACTTAGTCCATTTGGAGACTTGCCTATGCCACAAGAACTGGTTGGGCAGATCCACTGCATTAGCCCTTTTGCTCTAGTGGATGATCACAAAAGGGCTTTCAAGTAGGGGGTGAATCTGACCCCATGCATTTATATCTAATGTATTTAAGATGTGTATCTTTAGTGGCTTGTTGCAGTCCTTCTAGACCAGTGGTGCGCAACTCGTGGGTCACGACCCCCAAGGGAGTCACAAACATCTTCCTAGGGGGTCGCCACGTGGCTGCCAACAGCCGGGCCCACCCCCCGGCCGTCTGGATCTGAACCCCGCACCCCGGGGCCACAAACAACCAGGACCAGCAGTACAGGTCACAGTAGAGAAAAGGTCACACTCTACTGTTCTTGACCACTGCTGAACCTAGTCAGCAGGAATTCGTCACAATGTGTGTCCCTGTGTTGCACCACAACTACACAAAGGACTATCATGAAAATCCCAGCAATACAGGATGGCTTCACAGAGACCTTGCCCTGTCTGGAACCCATTCAACAGGGCCCATTTGAAGATGGAGCAGACAAAACCAGCCAGGCAGAAAGTGGGTTCGGTGACAATAGACTGGTTAAGAATTATAACAGACATTCATTGCTCTCGTCAGTGTGTTTGCTCCTTAACATCCTGGCATGGCAGATGAGAAAGCCAGTATTTGGCAGCCTTGGGTTTGCACATACTTTCATCAGTAACTTGCCAGTGGCAACCTCTCTTCTGATATGAGGCGGAACAACATTGCTCATAATTGGGAGCCATGAGTCAAAGGCAGAGTGCCAGAGATAATGTGCATGTGGTATAGCTGCATATCTATTATTATAGATATCTAATAGGTATTTCTATCTTGAGAAATAAATTTACATGTGCCACAAAAATAGAGAAGTGGGTCATTTTTCCAGAACCTGAAAGTGTTCTCCAGTTTGATGCCTTCTTTCCTCTGCCCCATTGGTAGTTACTGAGCAAACAAAGAACAAACAGCCTCTACCCTAAAGAGATTACAATCTAAAATCAAGAGAGGAAGCAACAGCTGTTTACAAACAGGAGTATAAACAAAATAGCACAACATGCTGTGACCAATGCCTACCAGCAGTCTAATTACTGATAAGCTCTTTTGGTTTGGTTTGTTTTTTTGTAGCATAATGGAAAAGGAGAGGGGAGGGATTTGAAGGTGGATGAGGTAGCTTTGTAGATGTTTATGGCAAGTTCCTCCAAAACATAAGGGGAAATCATGGGAGAAAACTTAAAGATGATTATTTAAAAAATGTAATGAGAAGGTGAAGGAGGCTGCATCAGAGGACTGCACTGGCTTCAAGTACCATACATGTGTTAAATGTCAAATCCTGAAACATAGATCTTTTTTTAATTGATCTAATTAAAATTCAGGCTATTCTGAAGCAGATAATTTGAATGCAAACTCTGTTCTTTTACTCTGTCTCGAAGGGTGAATTCCCCTACTGATGTGTACTAAAAAGGCTCAACTATAGAAGAAAATGTCGAATTTTTGAATTCCATTTTCCAATGCAAACCAGAATTTGATATTTTGAGAAGAGCTTATAAATGTAGCTAAAAACTTAAAGATATGAGGCCATAGAAACCTTTGACGAAACATTGCTCAGTTAAAAATAGCCACATCACAGTATGTGGGTTCAAAATTAATTTGAGAAAGTAGAACACAATATGAAGGGGCAAAAAGCACTAACACTAAACACATTTTCCCTAATTTAAGCCTGCCTGGGTTTAAAGTTTAATTATAGACAGCTTCCATCATGCAAAATGACTTTCACTTTGTACATTTTCACTGTAAATCACAGTACTAACATAATATTTAAAGGTCAGAATTCTTGCAAAATTAGCTCAAAGGGAAACTTTTTTACACGTGAGAGAGGTGTAGTCTTTTTTTAAACAGAAAGATGCATAACTCACTAATAGCAGAGTTAAAGAAAGCTGTGTGCATGAGTCTCCTTAACTTTTTTTAAATGATGTGACTTGTACTCTTTGAATGTCTAGCATGTGGGAGGCAGTGGCTGAAGAGCAACTCCATAAACATTCTGTTAATTGTACAATTTGTCACAGATTTGTCAAAGTTCTCCCATCAGAGCAAGGTGATATAAATAAAGTCATTTGATACAGAAGCCAGACACACTTGGACTTCAAGCTTCTCTGAATACTGGTGTAAACATTCCTGTGCAAGCCATCTGAAAAGAGGCAAGGAAACAGAGTCATGGATCAGCTTGCAGCAGTGGCAGACTTGGCCAGCCACAGAGGGGAGTATACACAGCACCCTGTTAAGGAGAGGTGTAGGGACTGTGATTCCCCTGGGCTCTAAAAGCCTTCCTGGCCCTTCTGAAGGAAAATACCCGTGGGACCTCCCATTGGGGCACTGTAACGCTACACCATCTTCAGTATGGATTTTCATTCTGCCTCCATGAAATTTCTGTGAAACTTTGGAAAAGATCTATTAGACTATAAGCCCAGATCCACAAAGGGACTTGGACATTACAATGTTTAACTCTTGGGCATCTAGAAAACTATTGGCCCAGCCATGGAATCTAAAAAGCTAAGTTAGATGCCTTCCCTCCCTATTCAATGCATGGAGAGAATGGTGTCTAAGAAGGGGATCCCCAAAAGCCAGCATGCTGGGCGAGGAGCGACCTAAGCTACAGAATGGGGAAATGTTGATGAGAAGGGTAAGTCCTAATCCCCTTCCCTTTGAGTTTAGCATCTCTCTTGTGATCCACAGCCAAGCACTCCTTTCCTGCTTCAGTGTGTTAGGCATATAACCTTTGTCTTGCAAGAGTGAGTTAGGTACCTGCCTTGCTGCATATTGTAATTGCGATGTCCATGTAACTTTTAGCTCTGTGGTTTAAAATGCTGACCTCGGATGCAGGACACCTGGATTCAATTCTTCCCTTTGCTCAGAGTCTGTAGCCACCTACCAATCAGCTGCAATCTTGGGCAAAAGTTTTTTTTTCCTCTCTTGCTGAGGCTTATTGGGCAATAGGTGTCAAGGTGCCAATAGTGAGAAGCATTAAGCATACCAAGAAACATCTAGGCACCTATAGATATGGCATAGTGATAGAGATGTAGCCGTGTTAGTCTGGGGTAGCTGAAGCAAAATGCAGGACAATGTAGCACTTTAAAGACTAACAAGATGGTTTATTAGATGATGAGCTTTCGTGGGCCAGACCCACTTCCTCAGATCAAATAGTGGAAGAAAGTAGTCACAACCATATATACCAAAGGATACAGTTAAAAAAAATGAACAAATATGAAAAGGACAAATCACATTGCAGAACAGGAGGGGGATGCGGGGGGGGGGGGGGAGGAAGGAAGGTAAGTGTCTGTGAATTGATGATATTAGAGGTAGGGAGAGTGGGATGTTTGTGAGTTAATGGTATTAGAGGTGATAATTGGGGAAACTATCTTGGTAATGGGTGAGATAGTTCAAATGTTTGTTGAGTCCTTTTTGGAAAGTGTCGAATTTTAACATGAATGACAGTTCAGAGGATTCCCTTTCAAGTGCAGATGTAAAAGGTCTTTGTAGCAGAATGCAGGTGGTTAAGTCATTGAGAGAGTGTCCTTTCTGGTTAAAATGGCAAGAAACTGTTTTCTCTTTGTGATCTTGTCTGATATCTGTTTTGTGGGCATTAATCCTTTGGCGAAGTGTCTGAGATGTTTGTCCAATGTACATAGCAGACGGACACTTTCGGCACATGATAGCATAGATTATATTTCTGGATGCGCAGGAATATGTGTTCTTGATCTTATAACTCACTTGGTTAGGTCCAATAATGGTATCAGCAGAATGAATAGATATGGCAGACTACCATGGGTTTTGCGGATTGCAGTAGTACCTAGAACTGAGACTTAGGTGCCTGGCTACACAAAGGGACTTGGACCATATTCACTCTAGCCCCAGTCCTGCAAACTATTTACATATGTGTTAAACATGAAGCTCTATGAATACTCAATATACTGATTTAAGAGGACCTACATTTTCAGATAGGGCTAGTGAATTTGTGCCTCAGTTCTTCTGCCCCCAACTTAAGACTCCCTTAAAGGGCTTTAGTAGAGGATAGGTACTCAGCATATTTGAAACAGCAGCTCCAGTTAGGATTTCTCACATTGGAAACCCCAAACTAAAAGCAACCAAAAATGGTCAGTTGCCGCTTCTGGAAAGTTCGGATCAAGTATTGATAAATATAACTGTCATATCTTACTCTGTATTATACTCCAACAAGCAGATGTAATAAAAAATACATAGGTCTCCCAATGAGTTTATACTCATAGGCTATGTCTACACTACAGGGTTTTTGCGCAAAAACCCTCAGAGTGTCCACACCTCAAGTGTGTTTTTGCACAAGAAAATGTACAGTAAAATGGCAGAACAGAGGGCTTTTTGTGGTGTAGGTACACCTCTTTCTATGAGGAATAACTCCTTTTTGCGCAAGAGTTCTTGTGCAAAAAGGCATGTGTGGACACTCAACAGGGGTTTCTTGCTCAAAAAGAGCCTACCAGAAAAAGCACACATGTTCTGATGGCCATTCTTTGAATGGCCATCAGAACTTTCTTGCGCAAGAGCATCCATGGATGCCCTCTTGCACAAAAGCACATTGCTTTTGGGATGCATTTTTGAGGTGTGGATGCGCTTTTGCGCAAGAAGTTTTGTGGAAGATCACTTCCGCAAAAAGCTTCTTGCGCAAAAACCCTGCAGTGTAGACAAAGCTATAGTGAACAAGGCAAAGCAAGATCTAAGAAAAGGAAATATGAAGCTATAGTACATCCTCATGCTATACACAGACATCACTTAGAATGTTAGTAACAAGTTAGCATTAGAAGGCAGAAGTTGATATTTTTTGGTGGAGCCATCTTTGTACATTTTAACCTTAACTACTGTGTAATTTTGCTTATAAGATGCCTGTTTAATATGCATTTGATGTCTGTTATCTTGTAATTACCAATGGTTCATTATTTTAGGCAGCTGTTTTTAATTGTGGACATCAGAATCTATAAAGGGAGTTGATGCATATCCTCGGATCTCCTCTTTTTGAGAAGGTGCATATGCAATCATCTTCAATTAGACTTAGGAAATGTAGCTTGCAGAATCATGTGTGTGTGTGTGTGTGGGGGGGGGGGGGGGGTTAATTCTAGAAGCCTGATAATGAAAGGCTGTCTTGTGGCTCCAAGAATCAATGTTGCATTGGGTAAGGGTACTAGACCCGGAAGCTGGATGCCTCCTAAAGCATAATGCTTCTGAGGGTGCATTAATTGTCAGACATCTTACACTTGTGTTAGTTGTAAATTGCATGCTCACACTCAGGTCAGTGTGCAGAAAGGGCAAGGAAACAGTTATGTCCCTTCCCTATAATGGCAAGGCGTCTGGGGGGCATGTATACTGTCCTTCCTTTCCCCTCCTTCTTGCACTTCAGTGCTGAAATGGAGACAAGTGTGGAGGGCCTCTCTACTGCCTTATACTTGACTTGAGCCCCAGGAAACCCGGCTTGCTTTCTGGTGCCTGAGGCCTTGTCAATGTATTGACATAAATTTCAGCATGGCAGAGCAATTATTTAAATGTATGGCTGCCCCTTCAGCGAGAGGAGTATGTTCCTTGCAACATTTACCCCCTTCGCTTCACCCTGGTTGATTTCATAGGAGTCTAGGATTTGTGACATTAACTCTGTTGGAAGCTGATATTTAAATAATTTCCCTTAAATCATAATCTTGAAGTGTGTGGTTTTTATACACAAACATTAATGTATCACAATATATTCTTAATTGTCTAAGAAAAGAGAGCTATTTGATTAATTGTCAGAAGTTCCAAATCCTGCTGTTATGGAAATAAAAAAACAGAGAAAAGAAACGTAGCTTTGTCTGTCTCAGCTTTCTAGAGCACAAAATACCTAAAGGGGGAGGGGAGAAGGGCTAAAACGGGACAGAAGACCGGATTTAAATTCTTTTTAAATCTCTCTAATTAGAATACAGTTTAGCAGCAAACTGAATTTGATTTGCAACAATAACTTGATCATGAGACCTTTTATTTTTGCAGCTAATTTGTGAACATATATAACAATTTATACTGACAATACCTACTGACTGGCAGACCAAAATGATGAGCATAGACTAAAAATAATGCTAGATTGCTAGACACAGTGACTAGCAACTGTGGCTCTGCCTCCACACTACGCCAGTCCCAGGAGCTAATCCTGCTGTGGCTCTGCACTTTAAATGTAGTAAGAGCCCAGCAACTTGTACTATATTTAAAATGCAGAGCTGCAGCAGTACAGGAAATTCCATCGGCTACTTGATTAGCTAATTAACCATTACTTAACATCCCGACTGAGAACTCCGAAGTTCTAATCCCAGCTCTGTCGGTGGCTCATCCTGACTTCAACAAATAATTCGGTTTCACTTTATTTGCTTTTCTTTATCTGCAAAACGGAGATTATAATCCCATACCAACCTGACACATTCTAGACTGTAAGCTTCTTTTGAAAGAAGCTTTTTCGGAAGAGATCTTCCAAAAAAACTTCTTCTGAAAGACAGCGTCCACACTTCAAAAGCGCGTTGAAAAAGCAATCTGCTTTTTCAAAAGAGAGCATCCATACTCATTGGACACTCTCTCGCATGAAAGCTGTGATTACTATGGATGGAGTGACCACCAGGGCACCTGTGCTTTTTCCTGGAAGCCTCTTCTTTTTTAAAAAAAACCCTCCCTTTTCTTCATCCACACACACCTTTTTCCAAAAGAGCTCTTTCGGAAAAGGTGTTCTCCCTCGTAGAATTAGGTTTACCAATGTCGAAAACCCTCTGCATTCGTTCGATTTTCTTTCGAAAGAACATAATAGCAGTGTGGATGTAAGTGAAGTGTTTTAGGAAAAACAACTGTTTTTCAAAAAAAAAACCTGTAGTCTAGACACACTCATAGTATGATGGTAAGAATTAATTAGAAAAGCAGAGAAAATCACTTGTAATGAATAATTTTATAAGAAATTGACTCTTGTTTTGTTTTCACATTGCCTGTTCTCTCTATTTTGTGAAATATATCTGATGTACAAAATTATCCTGCAAAATGTCTGCACATAACTCCAGGCGTACAAACATAAATAGGGGTCTGTAAGTAATTGTATGTTTGGTTTGCATGAAGGTCCAAAAATAAAAAATCACTGCGCTAAAACAAAACGCTCAATGAACTGAAACATTTGTTTAACTTTATATCAAACAGAATGTCTAATTTCCAATTTCAAAGTGTTAGAATGTTTTTTTTTAAAATATTTTTCTGTAAAACTGAGAGAAAATCCCAACCGGAAAAATCTTTCTGAAATGAAGTTGGAACTTTTTATTTTGAAAATTCCAAAATAAACCATCTTGTCCCTTAAAAATCCAACTCAAATTTATTGTAAACCTAAACCTGCACTCTATCAGTGGTGGATGAGGAAAGGTTTGTATAAAAAACTTTGCCCAGCGCTCGTTGAACTGTTTAGAAGCATTCAGAATCAAATTTCCACCGTTGGTATCTATGATTGGATATAAAAATCACAAGTTTTGTTTTTTCTCCCTAGCTGAGGGATATAATTCTCAGAATTGGATTTCTGGTGTAAATACTGCATTGTGTTCAAAATTTACCTTCTTTGATTTTTTTCTCAAATTCTTGCAAACAGATCACTGCATTCTCTAACATTGATGCAACAGCCATATCATTTGTTTAATCACTGCAGAAAAGGAACATGCAAAGGGCACAAACAAAAGCATAAAGAATAAAATATATTTTCAGTTGATATTCATGGACATTTTTAAGATAGTATCTGAATACCTTAATGAATGTACAGTGCTTTGAAATATAACACTAAATAGTATTGGTGCCTTCCTACCACGAGAGCATTAAAAATGCACAGATCAGATGACGGATAGTTAAAATAGCTGTTTCACATTTTATTATGCTTTGAATTTTTCTGATATAACCTTAATTTAGTTCAAACATGCAGAGCAAAATGGAAACTATGTCATATACAATAATTAGTATTTAATGAAATTAAGAGAAACTGTACAAGGGAAAAATGTCAAATTGTGTTGTCTTAAGAGGGGATTTGCACTAATTCTGAATTTAAGTTAATTGCAAGCAAACTGCAAAATGTTCCTTACGGAGTTCAAGCTACACACTTAAAATTTAGACAGCAGTGCCCAGAATATTCAAATTATAATTAAACAAACATTTTGTAGTAGTGCTTCTTTATCTAGCATTAGTAAAATATCTTTTCAGCCCCCTTCTCTCCCTTCCTCCCTTTTTTTAATTCTAAGTATCAGGTGAATGTCAATTTTTTTTTTTTGTAATGGCTAAAATTTTTACTCCTTGATACTATTGAAAATATCATCAGGTACAGATCATGGCTTGCAAACACACACCTGATTATTTCATAACCATGATTGATATCTTTTCACAGTACAGGCTTACCAAAAGTAATTGGAAAACATTTTTAAGAACTGAAGATGGATAGTGTCTCTTCTACAGAAGACTGATTTTAGGCTGCCATCTTGTGGCACAACTTTTTTTTTTAATGAGATAATATTCTTCATGCTGGCAATAGTACTCTCCATCTTGGCAAAAGCTGGTGCAGTTTGGAATATTCTGAGAACATAATTCAGTTGAAATGAAATTATATTTAAAAGATTGTTTGGGGTTCTTTGAGGTAATTTACTCAAGTCTTATAGTCATGAACTATACGTTAAAAGTTTGTCCTGACCGTTTTCTACTCCTTTATGTCCTATGTACCACAAAAGCAATATAGGCCAAACTTAATTCAATGTGCAGATTAGATACACAATTACACAGGCATTTTGGCATATGGCCATAACTTTCTTTCCTTTTGAACATGATCCAAACTTTATTTTCCATTCCATATTGCAACCTTTTGCTGAAATCCATGGATTTGTGTGTGCACACATACCCAAGACTAGATCTGATCCCCTCTAGTAAGAGTCTGATGAACCATGCTTTGTAATAATTGTCCTTCAGGGATGCCCAATTGAGCTCTCACAGCTGTGTTTCCCCAGAGTCATGTAGCAGGGTGTAAATGATGCAGGGACCATCATTTGTTAAACAGAACAAAACCCTCAGAGCAGACAAGGAAGCTGTTGACCGCCATCTGCCTAACAAATTTATATAATCTCCTGGAAAGGTTATACAGTATTGCATTTTCCTTATCACAAAATGCTAAGTATACAGGGAGGGGCTGCTTTGTTGTTGTTTTTAAACAAAAACATTATCCCCAAGCAGAGATTTTAACTCCAGAAAAAGAAAAGGACCAGAGACTCAATGGAATTCACTATTGCTTTTGAGGCTTTTACATGGAAGGTGCTCAGAAACTGGTGATGGGCAGAGGTTTAAAATTCCTTGATAAGTGTTGCATAACATTCGTATCTTGTGTAAGGCAGACTGAGTAGCGTGAAGACCTTGTGGAGGCTGGGAAGGGCCAGAACTAAACATGTTATTGCAAATCTGTGCAACATGGTCCATTCCAAAAGCAAAAATATTGCTGCTCAAAAATTTTTATGAGCCCCAGGGATGCTTAGCTAGAGAGGAGGTGAGCTGCAGCACAGGCTGGGATAATTGCCTTCAGCTTGTGTGCAGAATTCTAACAAGGGGCCCTAAGAGCTCCCTCAGGCCCATCACTGTATCCTCTTATATAAATATTTCATGCCATCTCTAGGTAAATCATTTTAAAGGAGTTGTAATTGTTGTATGCAGTGGTGTTGTATCCACATTGGTCCCTGGGGCTATGTCTAGACTGCAAGCCTCTTTCCAAAGAGAGCGTCTAGACTGCACGTTGAACTTTCGAAAAAGCGGCTTGCTTTTTCGAAAGAAAGCATCCAGTGAGTCTGGATGTTCTCTTTTGAAGGAGCCCTATTTACATTGAAGAACGCCTTCTTTCGAAAGAGGAACTTTCGAAAGAAGGCGTTCTTCCTCGTGAAATGAGGTTTACCGCCATCGAAAGAAAAGCCGCGTTCTTTCAATTTAATTTCGAAAGAACGCGGCTTGAGTCTGGATGCAGGGGAAGTTTTTTCGGAAAAAGGCTACTTTTCCCGAAAAAACCCCTGAGTCTGGACACAGCCTGGGTGTTAGAAGCAAGGTGGGTGAAACAATATCTCTTTTGGAACCTACGGCTGTTGGTGAGCGAGAGAAGCTTGTCTGTCTTTTTGACTGTAGATGGGCTATTCCGTATAATAATCTGAAAACCCACATGAGGAGAAACATTCTTCATGGTGGTGAAATATAGCATTAAACTCTCATGTGGCAGAGCGAATGTGGGTAGTGATTGGCAATGCCCTGAAAGATGGGAGTAGAACCAGGGAGTCAGGAAACTGAGACACATACCAGGCTAAATTATTACAGTTGTAAAAGCAAGGAGATACTTTGGCACAATGCACATGAGCCACAATCCTGCTATGTGTGTCTGACTACATCTCTCACTTCCATTCTGACTTTTTATCCAGTTTGTCCTCACTGTAATACTCTATTACCGATTTTCCTTTTTTGACACTAAGCACTGTTATGTGGCTGTCAGCACCAATTAAAATGACAACTGGTCTTGTTAAACGCAACCTCTTTACAATGCTCAGAATGATTGGCCTGTTGGCGATGAGAATAATTAATTACAACATTAAAATACAGTCGAGTGTGATCACATTCAGAACTGGAAATGGAAGAACTGACAATACTACTTACTCTAGTCCTGTTAAAGCTTCCTCTCACAATCTCCACCCACAATACTAATTAAAATGCTTTCAAGGACAACTGACTGATTTCCAGGGGCCAGATTCTGCCATCTTTACTAATGCTAAGTAGTATCTTAGGCCTGCTCTATACCAGAACAAGCTTAAGGCTTATGGTAGGCTTAAGGCTTACCTTAAGCCTAGCCTTGGCGGCATCCACACAGTAGAAACACTTACTCCTTGAAAAAGGAGGAGTACTGGACACTGGCGGGGGCTGCCCTCAGTGTTCAATTTACAGATCTCTACCACACCTGCTAATTGAATGTTAGAAGATTGACCTCTGGAGCATTGATCTTGCACTAAATATAGATGTGCCCTTACTGTGTGAGGAACTCTCACTGAGTTCAAGATGACTAGCCTGTTAATGTGGTATGGGGTTTTTGTTTTTTTTTCTTTTGAAGTGACACACTGTTAGGATGGCTGTGTCATATGTGTCATGTACCAGACTGAATGTATTGCTTATAATAAGCCTCAGTGAAAAAACAGAGCCAAGGAGGATATGCTGAAAAACAATTCCACACATGAGGCATTTGTTGTATGATACATTTTCACTGAGTTTGTCTCTATATTATTGACATTAGACTAATGGACAACTTGTTGAACTGCTTGACTGCTTAGAATATTTTACATGCACATTCATGCCTAGAAGTAGGGCAGCTAAGAAAAATGAGAATATATGGAGTTTATCACCACATAAAGCCAATAAAATAACTTGGGTGGGAGGAATTCTCCTTATCAGTCTAGTATTGCAGTCTGTGTGGGTTTCTTAATGTTAGCAATGGCTTTGCCCCTTTGTTTGAATATTTTTTAACTGAACAAAAAGAAAAGGGGGGCAATGACAGCTACTGTGTTCTGGTTAACAGCAAAGTGTGTAGAGACAATTCATTTTATATATGATGGATGTTTAACAATTACTAATCTTAAATTGCAGTGGCACAGTTACAGAGGGATGTGGAAGCTGCTCAGGAAGATAAATGAATATGACAAATTATTAAAGATATGTGGTTAGGTTAATGCTGATGCAGCTCTACTCTTTTAAGGAACAAAGTAGTGGATGAGAGGAGGAAGACCTGAATCACTGTAGGGAAATATTGAAAGAAGACAAGTAATTGGGGGTTGGAATGAAAGAACAGGCTGTAATATATAGCACATTTCAGCCAGAAAAAGACAATGTGGGTATGCCGTTGGGATAAGTACATTAAAGTGATACTACAATTTCAAGGTGAGAAAGTAAAAGGATTTTGTCCATTTTGTTGGACAGAATAAGCAGAGAACTCAGCAAGTTAAGAATGTTAAAGTGGAATAGATAGTGGACCAAATTCTGCTCACACTTGCATCCATGGAATTGCAATTAATTCACTGGCATGTACATTTTTCTGCTGCTATGGGAAAAGATCCTGAAGAATTTTGGACAATATTTTGTATGCAATGTAATTGTCGAGTATATTTGTTTTTGTTTTGACAGAACAAAATCTAGCCTGTAGAGCTAGATCCCCAAAGAGATTTGGGCATTGGAATGGTATAGAATTACAAATACTTGATCTGGACAGGACTTCTAGAGGTCGTCCATCCTCACGGCAGGTCCAAGCTAGATCATCTCGCACAGATGTTTGTGTAACCTGCTCTTAAATATCTTCAATAATGGAGATTCTACAACCTCCCTATGCAATTTATTTAAGCTTTTAATCACCCTGACAGTAAGAATTTTTTTCCTAATGTCCAACTAAACCTTCCTTGCTGCTATTTAAGCCCATTGCTTCTTGTCCTATCATCAGAGCTCAAGAAGAACCATTTTTCTCTCCTCTCCTTCTAATACCATTTTAGGTACTTGAAAACTGCTATCACATCCCCTCTCAGTGTTCTCTTTTCTAAACTAAACAAGCCCAATTTTTTCAGTCTTCCTTCATAGGTCATATTTACTAGACATTTTATCATTTTTGTTGCTCTTCTCTGGACCTACTCCAATTTCTCCATATCTTTCTTGAATTGCAGTGCCCAGAACTGGACACTACTCCAATTGTGGCCTAATCAGTGCAAAGTCGAGGGGAAGAATTACTTCTCATGTCTTGCTCACAATACGCCTGTTAATGCATCCCAGAATCATGTTTGCTTTTTTTGTAACAGCGTCACACTGTTGACTCATCTTTAGCTTGTGGCCCGTTATGACCCCTAGATCCTTTTCTGTAGTATTACTCCTTCCTAGACAATCACTTCCCATTCTGTATGTGTGAAACTGATTGTTCTTTCCTAACTGGCGTATTTCGCATTTGTCTTTATTAAACTTTTTCCTGTTTACCTCAGATCATTTCTCAAGTTTGTCAGATCATTTAGTATTATGACCCTATCTTTCAAAGCACTTGCAACCCCTCCCAGCTTGATATCATTGGCAAAATTTATAAGTGTATTCTCTATGCCATTATCTAAATCATTAATGAAGCTATTGGACAGAACCAGTCCCAAAACAGACCCCTGCAAATCCCCACTTGTTATGCCCTTCCAGCATGACTATAAACCATTAATAACAACACTCTGATTGTCAGGGGCAGATGGCTGTTTTGCGGGGCCCCGGGCAGCATAACTCCACGGGGCCCCCCTTTGCCACGGCGCATGTGCCGTGACGTCATGCACATGTGCGGTGGCGCCACGGCGCATGCACAGGGCTTTTTTAAGCACAGGGCCCGGGGCGGCCGCCCTGTTCGCCCTGCCCTATATCCGCCCCTGCTGATTGTAGCACCTCATTCTTAGGGAACCCTGCTGCTTAGTAGAACTAAACTACAATTAGTCCTTGACTTATGCAATACATGGGGTGACTGAGTGCCTAAAAGTAGGCTTCACAGAAGCCAGTAAGCTGTGCAGAGAGCTACCTAAACTAACTGAGGAGAGAAGTATGTCCTAGGAAATGCTAAGGAGAAATGTGTGGCCTAAATTCTGCTCCCAGAGGAATTTGGGTGCCTAACCCTACTCAGGATTCAGAGCTATGAATCCTCTGCTGGAGTTGTGTGTGTAAGGCATGCTAGGCAGATATTTATGAAAGATTAATTCAACTGGAATGTTGCAGAGAAGGACTACTCTGATAATGAGAGGAATGGAGAAGCTGCCTTATGAGAGGAGACTTAAGGAGGTTGATTTATTTAGCTTAACAAAATAAAGGATGAGGGAAGATACGATTGTTTTCTATAAAGACATCAGAAGGATAAATACCATGGAGGAAGAGGAATTATTTAAAGGGCCAATGCTGGCACAAGAACAAATTGATATCAACTGGCCGTCAATACATTTTTGCCTGATTCCAAACCTAAGGTTTCTAGTCATCAGAGAAGTGAAGTTGTGGAACAGTGCTCCAAGGGGAGGAGTGGGAGCAAATATCCTAATTTGTTTTAATACTGAGTTTGAGAAGTCATGGAGGGGGTGGTATGTAAATTCCTACAATGGCATATGGCCCATCTGCAACAGCTAGTAGCTAGTATCTCAAAGCCAGAGATGGAACATTAGATGGAGAAGACTGTGAGCGATGCAGAATTCTCTCTTAGGTTTCTGACTGGTGGGCCTCGCCTACATGCTCAGGGTCTAACTGATCACCATATTTGTGATTGGGAAGGATTTTTCCTTGAGCTCAGATTGGCAGAGACACGGTGGAAGGAGTCATCTTTCTCTGCAGTGTGGGGCAATGGTCAGTTGCTGGTTTTGAACTTGAGTAAATGGTGGAATCTCTGTAATTAAAAGACTTTTAAAATTGAGATTTGAGAACTTAAATCAGCCAGAGGTTACAGGCCTACTACAGGAGGGGATGGCTGAGGTTCTGGATCCTGTAATGTGCAGGTCAGACTAGATGATGATTATGATCCCTTCTGGCTTCAGGGTGTATGAATCTACAACCAATTAGAGGTATTGGATGTAAAGGGGCATGGCCCATTGATTCAACTTCTTTTAGGTCAGCCTCCACCAGCAGGGCTCCAGAGGCACACATAGCCTACTCTCCTGCCAGTAGGGATAAGCAAATTTTACCTCCTTATGCCAGCAGGGATGAATGAAGCCAAGTATATCAGTCTCTCATAGCTGTGTTTCCAAAGGCATTCACTGTGGAAACAGCTAAAAAATGGAGCAAGTCTATTATTGCTTGGCCAGAAAGGAAAACTGTTTGTACTAAACCTTTTCCATCTGACTTCTTTAAATACTATTTTGCAGATGCTAACACACTGAGGCAGTCTGTCAAAATTAGTATCCACTGCTGGCACGATTTTGTCTCTTGTTTGGAAAAACAAATGACTATAAAAATACACACATTTCTGCACATTGTCAGGTCAGCAGAACTAGCACCAGATCCTGCTATTTTTGTACTGATTGGTAGGGGTGGGGGCAGCAGAGGGATGTGCATACATTTGGCTCTAGTGTTTCTGTACTTAAGTTTTAGCAAATGCAAGCTGTATTTAAATTATAACTATGTGCCCCGAACTGCTCCTTTTTTGACTACCATATACCTCCTTTTGGCTGTTAAATTCTGAATGCATTCCTTATCACAGCTAACACAGGCCAGCATGGTAACTGAGAAGAGTGTTATGCAATAAATAACCTTTGACTGGAATTAAAGGCTCAGAGCAGCTACACAACATACTTATTTATTTGTTTAGAAATCTATAGTGTCACCTGTCTCTAAAGCAACTCAGTGCTATACATCAGTAAAAGCACTCAATAGTCAATCAACAGGCTAACAGCACACCTGCTTGTAAACAAACCACATACCTTATTATCAAGTTCAGTGACAAGTCTGGCTAAACAAAGAGCTTGTGCTGTACCCTGCCGCTTGCCAAACACAGCTTCAGATGGACTGCCAGCCTGAGTAGGTCTCTGAGACTACTGTGACTAGAACTGGCTGTAAGAGTGATCTGGCAGACCCTTACTCCCAGAATGCAATATTGGGGCAGAAATGGTCTCTCAGATAGCTGGGTCACAGATCACTTTGGGTTTTAACTGACACTTGCACCAGGTACTGAATACTTAGTGCAGATCACTGAGGGCTGGTATAATGCCCTTAAATGTTTGCTGCACTCAAGATGAGTAGCTTTATGTGTTTGGGTCCTTTTCAAATGTTGCTCTATGCATAGTGCATGGTAGGAGTTTAGCCCAAAGTTACAAGTTACAAAGCTCAGTGAGCAGGCCTGTGCTGAGGAGGAACAACAGGGATAACCCTAGATGAAAATAGCACTGTCACTGGTTTTTTTTTTTAGATTCTCGGGTGGCAACTGTGCAAAATAAGATCTAAAGTGATTAAGAAGACTGCAGCCACACCACCACTATCTAGACAGACACTCTGTCCCTAGCCTCTGTTTGTCAGGGCTGAAAATGGATAACAGGATGGATCACTTGATAATTACATGTTGTGTTCATTCCCTCTGGGGCACCTGGCATTAGCCACTGTCAGAAAACAGGATACTGGGATAGAAGGATCTTTGCTCTGACCCAGTATGGCTGTTCTTATGTAATCGCAACTGACACTATACCTTCCCTCTGGTTTCTAGATGAACATTGGGCAGCTTGAGAATAGAAGTAATAACGGGCCTGGCCTGCTAATGTCACTGTACGCTGTGTAAACAGGGCAAAGGGGCCAGAGGAAGCTAATGGAGATTTCTTTCTTCACAGAGAAACTCCCCACTGATGGCAGGCTGGTGAATCTGGCTCCTGTATAAGGAGATAGAAGTAGGTGTGCACTGGTGTGGGGAAGGGCTGGGATGACAAGGAAGTGGGGGTATGGCAGAGTAGTTAACTGCTGCTTCCTTACACCAGAGCTGGGTGACTAAAGATAAGGGAGCTTAAACTGGTTCTCAGATACTTGATTTTCCATTGTATGTAGTAACTTGACAATTAGGTTTCTAGCATTCTGCAGTATGTGGGATGTATCTGAATGTACCACTTTTTTTTGGCAGAGCCTTGCTGCTATGCCATGACTCAGTGTGGGGGCTGGTTTGTTTTTTGTTTGTTTGTTTTTTAAACCAGTTATGTGCCTTTCACTTCTCTAAGAAGCAGGTCACAGGCCATAAAGTGCTGCAGTCCCCTCTCATTTCACAGAAGTAATTTCCTTTCCCTTGAGTTCTCCCATGCGTGGTGTTTTGAAGCAGCTGAAGTGAAGAATGTTTTTAAATCTGTTGGTTAGTTGTACTGAGCTAGACATGGAGTTCTTATTATATGAAGAATATTGGATCAGATTTTCAAGTGGTACAGTTCCATTCACTTCTCTTGCCCCATGCTCCTTTACATTGCTGCAGCATCACTGGCTACAAGGGGATTCTCAAGGCCTAAAGGGAAGTCTGGTTGCTTCCAGGATGAGCAGGGAGGGCATGACAAGAGACACAGATGGAGATGGGACTTGAGCCCTTCACCCTGCAATCCCCAGGCAAATGTCCTATCCACTAGGCCAGTCCAGAACCCATCCTACCTCCCTACCTTCAGGACATCCTTTATCCTGCTTTTCTAATACCGGCGCCGTCTCCATCCCAGGGGAAACTGGCCACCCTGGTACCAGATCAGGAGTGTGCAATAATTTTTGAGCAGAGGCCACTTCAATAATTTTTGAAGTGGTTACGGGCCACCCCAGAAGGGGGCGTGCCACGGAAGAAAGGGGTGGAGCCTGGGATGGAAGGCGCAAGCCCTTTAACTAGAAACAGTTGAAAGGGCTCACATGTCCCTGGCTCGCAGACAGCGAGCTATCATGGGTCCAGAGTTGCAAGCTCTTTCAATTGCTTCACTTTAAAGGGCTTGTGCCTGCCAGGCGGCTGCCAGGTAATGCAGCTGCCTGAGAGGCATGAGCCCTTTAAATAGAAACTGTGAAAAGGGCTCGCAGCTCCGGTGTGGCTAGCATGTTGCCAGGGAGCTGGGACTTGCAAGCCCTTTCAACTGCTTCTATTTAAAGGTCTCATGCCTTCCCCATGCCTGTCAGGCAACACGTTGCCTGGCAGCTGCGGAAAAGGCACAAGCCCTTTAAACAGAAGCAGTTAAAAGTGCTCGTGCATGGTTCCCAGGGAATGTGCTAGCAGCATGGCAGGAGCTGTGAACACTTTTAACTGCTTCTATTTAAAGGACTTGGGAGAGCCCTTTAAATAGAAACAGTTAAAAGGGCTTGCAGCTCCGGCGCCGCTAGCGCATTGATGGGGAGCTGGAGATGTACAAGCCCTTTCAACTGCTAGAAGTGCCCTGCCAGGCAACGGGGAAGGCGCGAGCCCTTTAAATAGAAGCAGTTGAAAGGGCTCACATAGCTTCATCCACCTGGAAATGTGCTAGGAGGCAGAGCCTGGAACAGCTGTGTGGGCTGGATCCAACCCGTTGAGTGGCTTTTGCCCACCCCTGTGCCAGATGGAGGGGATATGTCAGTGCATGGCTAAGAGACAAGGGGCATAAAGCCAGAGCATCACTGTGCTCCAGTGATCCCTGAATGCCTGTAAGGTCCTTGGAGGGGGGAGGGATGTCACAGACAGATACAGCTCAGAGCAACTCTGAGACCCATTTGCTTGAGTTAAGAGAGGTGGTAGCTGAGGGTGCCAAAATGAGCAGATGATTGAGGAGTTGAAGAGGTCCGTTGACTAAAGCCTAATTTAACTTGTACATGTTGAGCATCACACAGTTTCAGGTTTCAAAGGAAAGGTTCAAGCACTTTTACTAGAGAAATTATTGGCTTTAGCACCACGAATCTAGATCATGAGGGTCTGAAAATCCAGTCCCACACACTTGTCTCTACTCAGTGAGTCTACCCAGTTATATTTTGCTTTCAGAACATGAATTACTGTAAAGATTATAAATTATTTTCTGGATCTTCAGTGCATAGCTTCAAAAACTAGCATCAAACATTTCTGGATGATACTCCTTGTTTAGGCAACAGACAGCAGTCATACTTCAATTCAGATCTGACACATTTTGCCTTTGATACATGTGGAAAGAGTCATGCTTTATTTATTGCCAGGAGCTGTAGCATGTTTATATGTAGCTGTCTCATCTGAGGGTATTTTCACCCATTGCTATGCGTTGGTTTCTAAGAATTTACCATCCTTCAAAAAGCAGAGCTTGTCAGGATTATTTGTAGCTGAAAGAACATTGTTTTTTTAAAACAGCCTTTAGTCATATTAGAGTATGACCTTTACCATGCTAGTCTGAAGTGAAGTTGTGTAGATATTTAATTCCTTCAAGTCAGAAAGTGATGTTTCATACTGACCTCGGACATGCTTTCTATTTTAACACTAAGTCTTACTAAGTGAAAGTGACTTCTTAATTACATAATAATAGCAATTATGTAATGCATTTCACCTTCAAGCGGCTATACAAATATTAACTAACCTAATACACTATTAGCAATTAAAAGATAAATTGAGAAATGGAGTATGGCACAGAAGAAAATCTGTACAGCACAAACAAGTTAGGACCATTATGATGACACAGATAGTGATAATATAGGGTCAAATCTTCAAGCTGACCTCTAAACATGTTTTGTTCTCTCCTCCCCTCAACCTCACTTTGCCATTTCTACATGAAATTGTGCACTGAGATTTGGTAATCTCATACCTATTTATCCAGTATAAATATGCACTGAAAATCACATTACTTGGGGCAGAAGAGGAATTAAGATCCAAATTGCATGCAAGACCAAAAAAGCCTCATATGCATAAGGCTTAGCTGAAATTCTTAGGGCCCCTGCAGTCTTTTCACATTCAAAAATTAACATCAAACATTTCAGTTGCAAATATGGTAGTGCAACTCGCTTTTTGTTCCAGGATTAGTAGTAACATATTGATATTTTGCCCATACTTTGCATCTTTTTAATTGGTGGTGGAAAGTTAGACATTTCATACTAGCCTTTTCAAATAAAATGCATGTTTACTAATATAATTTGAGATCCTTGGAGTTAACTTTCATATGTGGCAGGATGACAGGACTGGGGCATAAAGTTCATTTAAACCAGTGTACAGTCCTGAGTGGTCTTGTTTTACTTTGCTTATTGGATATCTTCCTAAAAACTAGGTTGCTATATCACTAGAGACAGATTAAATTCAGAAAATCCTTAATTTTATGATTCAGGGTGTGCATAATATTTCCTTTTTTTAAAGACTTTATTCTTAAACTGATAATGTCCCAGGCTGAGATGATATACACAGCTAAGCGAATACTTGCAACACATACATATCTTTCAGCATAAACATTGGATATGATCCACACTAATTTTACTCCAAACATATTTTGCTGAACTTTTTCAGATGCTGAATTCAGAGGAGTAGGGAGTGTTGTAAACATATTACATATAAATGTCATTAACTTGGGACCTGTATTTATCCCTTAAAACCAGAAGAACAGATGGAATGGGCAAAGGGGCAGTGACAGAGTTTATGTGTAGGAAACAAATACCTTAGAGAAGGGCGTGCAGTTCTTTTCTCCACATCACGTTGTTCTGAGTACTGATATTTCACAGGAGATACCTTCTGTTTAGATTTGCTTGGCAGAGGGATGTTGGGTCCGGTGGGAGGTAAGTAGACCTGGGAGAGTGCACTGGCCACTCTCCAGCCCACATACTGGCAGGAGATTAAGGTCCTGGGAGATGATGGAGCATTTGCACTTGAACTAATAAAAGGATTTGCTGGACCATTTGCCTCAGCCTGTTGAATGAAGAAAAACTAAATTAAACCTACCACAATAAGCTGCCTGAAACAAGGTAATGGCAAAAATGATCTGGGATATAATTCATCTACAGAGAGAATTATAAATAAGGTACATAGTGTTTTTCTGTTTTCCATGGCTCACTTTGATTCAGTGCTTCTCCTCTGAGTCAGCATGTAGGGTGAGTTAAAGGAAATTTTAAAAGTACACTATAGATTATTTGATTACATTTATTGAACAAAATGATCCAAATAAAAACTTCATTTTTGTTCTATGGAAACCTCAATAGGTACTTCTCAGTTTTAATAAGCAAATACTTTACCAATTTAAATTTTACCTTTCTAATTTTTCATTTGATTAAAGATCTTTTTACAGAGCCTTGTGAAGGTATTTTGAATAACTCTCCAATCTTACAGACAGGCATTCTGCAAACTTTTAGGGACACAGTTTGAAATGTGTCCTGTAATTACATATTACAGTTTTGCATACCCACCCCCCAAGAGCATGAAAACAGGCAATTTTGTGCACACATGGGATACCAGAATTTGAGTATATGACACAAACGTGTAATTTAGTTTTATATATGCAGATAGAAGCACATGAAAAATACATTTGCTCAGTTTCAGAAACTTTGAACTTTGTCCCTCATTTAAATTGGACATTGTGTGTGCGCCTATGTACTGTTTTGATTGAATATCTGAGACTGTCCCTCAATCCAGAAGAATATTAGCTCTACTAGAGATAAATTACAAACTCTGAACAGAGAGAAGGTGGGTGAGGTAATATCTTTTATTGGCCCAGCTTGTGTCTCTTGCCAACAGAAATTGGTCCAATAAAAGATATTACCTCACTCACTTTGTCTCTGTAATATGCTAGGACTGCCATGACTACAACAACACTGCATACAAATTTGACATTTGGGAAAGGGGACAACAATATGTTTTTCTTACTTTTTTATACTTTAATAGTAAAACCCATGACCTACTAGTATCATGTTTCTGTTCCTGTTATCTTGTTTTGATAATGTCCTTTACTGTTTTTAATTACTTTTTTTCTCGGAAGATGTTTTAACTTAGAGATGCCCATAAGGCAGATTTTTCTCTGTCAGAATCTGCTTATAACCATTGGAGCTGTTAGCTTCAAAATGTCATACAATGTTATAATCAGTTACTTTATGTTCACAATTGCTCTTTCTTGAAAGTAAATAGGACATTGTGTGCTGTCTATTTTGTTCTAAAATACCAATGACTAACTATTTACTGAATGTTATAAATCTTGGTACAGGCCTTTTACTTCATTTTTATGCCTTCCAAGCCTTGCAATGGTAAACAGATGGAATAAAGAAAGCTTTTTTTTCAATGTCAATCATACTTCTTAGCATTACTGAAATCTGATGTTTAGGTAATATTTATTAATATCATTATGTAGGTACATTTGATCAATTAAGAAAGTAATGGTACAACTTGCTGCTTCATATTACTTCAGTTTGTAAACCTTTTAAAATTTTTATAGCAGCTTCTGCTAGTGTCACTACACAGTTATGGCTGCCAGCATTTCCATTATAAATCCTAGTTTTGTTTTTATTTTCCCCAAGCATCTATAACTGAGTAGTAAAAATTCATTCTTTGCAGAAACTCAGCATACAATTTCTCATCAGATTTGTCTATGCACAAATGTCTATTAAAATTGTCTTGGATGTCTTTAACATAGAAATGGGGAAAATACTATAGCACTTCAATATTTTTGACACTTTATGACCCCTTGTCTTTCCCCAATAGAAAAACTGTGAACATGTAACAATTGTACAGGAGCTGGCTTTCCCCAGTGAATAGAGAATGTGTTTACTCTCAGTTACACCTTCTATTTCTTTTGGGTATATGAAAAAAGTAAGTACGCCTCTGGTTTTCAGCCTGTGGCAAACAGAGCTGCTGTAGATTTTCCCCCATGTTCATAAAGGAACTAATATGCAACCTCTTGCGTTAGGGTCAACATATTATGTTAGTCTCTCTGCCAGTGACTCACCCTTTCCCTGAAGGTGATTTCTGCACAACAAATTAAATTGTAAAAGGCTGATTTTCAATTTTTAAAACCAAAACAATTATTTTTGTTCACCTTGGTAGTTTTTCCAAGTCCTTTATGGAGCCCCTACTAAACTCTGTTACCCCTTCTGAAAGGCCTGTACAGTTACAACAACCTGCTTTCTGGCATAAGAGACCTCTCCTCAGAACCCATAAGTGTTGCACTTTATGCTGAGAAAGCGAGTTGCTGAAGAGTGTTATAAACTAGTTTAGAAATGTCAGTGGCCATAATTCTCTGCTCCAAGCCATTTTTGTGTGTGCCACGGCTGTGGGGTGAAGGCACTAGAAAGCACTGAATCGTCTTCCACCATTAGGATGTCCACAGTGGTGAAGCCACTTTCTGTGCCATCCTCACAGTAGCCTCCACCAAAGCGGAAATGGGATGGTTATTGGGTTGGAAGGGGAAATGGGGCATTACTAGAATACAGCTTTTTTCCATCAACGTGGATGGCTTTTTGAAGCCACTGCATGGTTAGTCTAGAGCAGGGGTCTCCAAACTACGGCCCGCGGGCCGGATGCGGCCCGCGAGGCCCTCTCATCCGGCCCGTGGAGACCTTTTTGTCTGGCCCCGCCTTCTTCCGCATGCCGGTGTGACGAGGCGACCCCCGCCCGTCCCTGGGGCGCCGCCGAACGGGCCCTTCTTGCCGCGGGGGGGGGGCCCTGTCAGGGGTGTGCGGCGTGTACTCACGCCGCGCCGGGGCAGGAGAAGCGGGCCGCTCCGCTGACAAGCGGCCGCGCGGCGGCAAACGGCGCAGGGGGCGGGGGTTAGCACGGGCGGCGTTCCCCCGCCCAGACTGACAGGGCAGCCGGCCAATCAGGGGGCAGGATGGGCGGTGGTGGTAACGCCCGCCCGGCGACGTGCGGGGGAACGTGAACCCCGGCGGGAACTTTAAAAAGGTGACCCCTTCCGCCCAGGGGGGGGAAGGAGTGAGCGGTGGCAAGCAGGAGGGGAGGACAGCGTGCAGAGGAAGGGGAGAGCAGGGGGAAAAGCCCCCCCCCCCCCTTCCGGGAGAAACGGATTCGCAGGCGAATATTCTGAAGAGGAAACATTAAAAGCAACAATCTCTCTACCATAAGTGGATATATTTGCACACTATATTCAGGTAAGTTTAACTTAAGAAATCATAAGAATTTTTAAAAATTGTTTCGGGTCATTTGCAGCTATTATTGCGACAAAATTAGTTCGCATAATCAGGTTTTTTGAGCGATATTGTGTGCAAGATACTTTCAGTTTCATTATTTATTCAATGTGTATCAATGTGTATCAATGTGTTATTAAATAATAACTGAATAAAATAATATTAAATAAATAATTAAAAACAACATCCATGTTTTGATTGTTTTTTATTTGGACCTCAAGTGTGTAGTTGGCCCCCGAACTGCTGTTTGATAGTTAATGCGGCCCTCAGGCTGAAAAGTTTGGAGACCCCTGGTCTAGAGCAAGTGGGGGCTTTCCTGATCTATGCCAAGGAGCATAGTGCCCCCAAGTGGCAAGAGAAGTAAGGGAACCCACAACTGCCCTGCCCAAAGTTGCATCCAGTAACTATCACACACAGTGAAGGATGGAGGCCTCCGACTTTGTAAGGCAGCCTAAAAATGAAAAACTTTAAATGACTGACATCTATTTCAGTAAACAACAATTTCCTACAACACAAAAGGGGGCTATATGGCAATGAATCCATGAGGCTGGCTCTGTCATTCTAGAAAGTTATTTATCTTTTGTTCTTTCTATACCCATTGCTATCATGTAATTCAGTGGCATAAAACATATACAAGTCAAGCTTTTATAAAAGAGGGCTACACAAAATATTAATATGGCATAAATGGCAAGAATAAAGTCAGTTGTATATATGAGGCGTCAGAGAGAAAAAGAAGAAAAAAAACCTTTCAGTATTTCAGTTTTTATAGCAGATGGTAGAAAGTACTTAGACATGATGACTCTTCCTAGATGTGCCAGCATATGCCTCAGAATTGCCTGTACAGTAAAGCCCTGCTCATTGCAAATCTCCCAGGAACTATCACAATCAAAGCACATCAATTAACATTTGCTTATTATGCTAGTGTGTGTATATGGCAATTTTGTATTTTCCTCTCATACATTAGGTTCACATTTTAGTCAGGATTACTGATTTGCCAGGTGAAGGTCTCAGCACTTAGACTTCTGTTTCTGCTTCTCTGTAAATATCTGCATTTATTTCTGGACTGTGAGTTCCAATGCACATATTTAAGTCTTGTTAGCAAATGCACACCCGTAGCATGATGCCGATTTCACTGGAACAAATCTGGAAGTTTGAGAAGCATTGCTAAGGTTGGACACATCTGGTGTGCTCAGATCTGTAATCTCACGTGCACCCTACGGGAAGGTGAATTTTTCAAAAGGGGTGCTCTGCTAAATCAGCCACTTCGACTCATAATAACAAGTACCTGAGACACAAGTGGGTTGCACTTGCCACATGGGGATAATAGAAGCATGGCTTTGCAAATTATCCAGCAGATAATTTTAAAAGGACATCACTGCGTCCCAAAGGGCTAGTGTAGCCCCAGAAGTGTGCAACAGAAACTGCACTTCTAAGCTCCGGTCTACATTAGGAGTTTATTTCTAAATAACCCTCCTCCTCCAAGGTCGATTTTATAAGCAGAAAGCCCACACTACCAAGCGCATTATTTTGAAATAATGGGCCATGGAATTCGAAATCTGTACTCCTGCTTTTCTTCAGGAGTAACACTAATTCTGACATAGTTATTTCAAAATAGCGGTAGTATGGAAGCTCTGGTACCACTATTTTGGAATAATTACTCCCTAGAGTAATTCAAACTTATTACTCCCCAGTGCTTCCTGGGGCTCCAAGTCCGAGGCAGCACATTCACATTAACGGAACCTGCCTCAGACTAGTTTCAAGGCTGTGGACATTCTAGTTCTAATTTGTTAAATTGGGAGTTATTAAATCAAATTTAATAATTTTGAAATACTTTCTTAGTGTAAACATGGCCTGAGTGACTACAGCAGGTGACAGCTTCACGTCAACTGCCTTACTGTGATCAACTATGCTAGTCTCAGTACATGTGTGCACCCACTCCAAGCCAGTAGGCAGCCATTTGTTTGTTTGGCATTAGTATTAACAAGGCTACATGCTGGGGGGGGGGGGTACAGGAGCTGCTCATTGAACTAGTTAAGCTTTTTTACTGGCTGCAGCCTGGTGTTACACCTCCTAATGAGAGTCAGTGCCCTCACTGTTGGAGGGGCACCGCTGGGGTCAATTAGGGTACAGTCACAGGGACAGTTAAATGGTAACAAATCATCTCTGCAAGAAATAAGGTTGACTACACAAATCCCTTTCACATTCCTCCACATCTGCATAACCTGGCATACACTGCCTGCTGAGAGCAAAAAGGATTACTTCTGCATTGCTGTCCCCTGGACTGTCCTGCCTGGAATTGTTGGTAGGGGAAAAAAAGGCACAAAAGGATCACATCACCTCTGGACCTGCTGGAGTACTGCCCAAAAACTACACCACCTCTGGACCTGCTGGAGTACTGCCATCCAGCATTGTTGGATACTACAGCAGGAAAAGTAAAATCTAAAGCTGGAGTATGAACCATGGCATTGGTCAGATTGAGGACACAGTCCACGTGTGTGTCAGATACAACCAGCCAGGCTGCACTTTGAGAAGTGAGATGCTTGAGGGAGTGGATTTGCCTCACTGCAACGGACAGAATGATTCTCTAGATTGGGGTGAGGAACCTAAGGCCCCGACCCAAAAAAGATTCCTCATCCCAGTGCTAGATGCCATGGAGGTCCTAGTACAATCCCTCTGAGACACTTGCTGTTGCCTTTGTATTCCTCCTTCATCCTTACCCCTCTGGATATGCTTATCACACCCAGACTCCCAAATGGAGTGAGGACTGCTGCCCAGGATCCGTAGTTACACTGCTGTCATGCAAGCTCCCCCTAGGCATTGCTGCCTTTTGCATCCACAGGACTATTCCACAGTCCTCGCACTAAATAATGCAAATGAGCTCTGCCGGCCCTAACTACAGGAAAGTGCAGCCTGCATCTAATTGTTCTGAGATAGCATCTCTGGATAGCATCTCTGGGTGATTGCCCCTTATACCACTATTTTAAGAGGCTACTCATGTGACTAAGTACTGACCACCGAATAAGGGTTGCACAATCCTAATCCCAAGAAAGGAAGGGTAGATGACAGCCCTTAAAAAGAGCACCATTTTTGTTCTCTTAAGAACTGATAGGAATAAACCATCAGCAAGAGGGTTATTTGCTCCCACAGTTTTCTAGCATTATGTGGGACTATAGTACTACTCAGTATGTTCTTTAGGCTGCTGTTTCTGGTAGAAAGAAATCAGAAGCATCAGCTATAAAAGAGAAAGGGAGGAAAATGGTATAAAATAGAACACCAGAGTAATCTGGGGGAAAAATCTTCTGCCACATTAATCAAAGTAACTCTGAAATGTTATTAGCATAGCTTAATATCTGCAAAATCTAATTACTTGAGGTAACAATTTCAGGACCTGTCTCTCCTTGCTCTTGAAATTAAAGCAGTTTTCAGCCTTTTGAACATGGTTGCGGTGGAGAGACCGCTGAAAAATTATTTCATGCTGAAATGTCTGGTAAAGATGTATACTTCAGCATGCTGAGGGGCAAGGATCCATTAAGCCATTGAACTCAGCCCTGCTGAGTGGAAGTTCAGGAGCACTCGAGAAGTGCATTCAGTGCACTAAGTTAAGCAGTTGTGTGTCCAGCTCTTTCACCTTCCATGAACTTGTGAAATTGCTTTTGCCTCTGCAACCAACTTCATTACCTTGCCAGCTTGAACAGAGTATTCTCTCAAGCAAAGAAAACACACTCACCATTGCTATGCGGTATGTAGGCATTTTGGCCCAGATCACCTCTCCAGAAGTCTATGAGCATTTTCCTCCTGCAATAAAATATATCTCATGGTTGTGTGAGGAGGAGGAGGAGGAGCATTTGCTTCTTCATGGGAAAAGCTGTGGATTCCCACACCTGGATACATTCAGGTGATCAGGGCCATCCACACTATGACCAAGTGACTCTGCATCATCTCTGAACCAGTATCCCTTTTGGTTTCTTGGCATGATTGCTCCCTTTGAATCACAATGCCAGGGAGCCGGGCTGTATTTGTGTGGCATATGGAGGATAGTTATCAATGGTTTACAATCAAGCTGGAAGGGCATCCCAAGTGGGATCCCTCAGGGTTCTGACATGGGTCCATTTCTATTCAATATCTTCATAACTGAAGTGGATAATAGTAGAGAAAACAAATTTATAAAGTATGCAGATGATACTGAGATGATACTGAAGTAAGAGGGGTTGCAAGCACTTTTGAGGACAGCATCAAAATTCAAAATGATCTTGACAAACCAGAGAAATTATCTGAATTAAACCGGGTGAAATTCCAAATCCGGAATATGACACTTAGGAAGGAGTAATCAATTGCACGAACACAACATGGGAAATGACTGCCTGGGAAGGAGTACTGCAGCAAAGAATGTGGGGTTTACAATGGATCACAAACTACAAGTCAAGAGCAGAATGCTGTTGTGCAAAGAGAAAAGATAATTCTGGGATGCATTAGCAGGAGGATTGTAAGCAAGACATGGTAAATAATTCTTCCAGCCTTCTCAAGACTGGTGAGGCCATAACTGGAGTAGTGTCCCCCATTCTGGGCATCACACTCTGGGAAAGATTTGAACAAATTAGAGAAAGTACAGAGGAGAGCAACAAAAATTAAAAATCTGGAAACATGACTTCTGAGACTATGTCTATACTACATAGTTTTTGCGGAAAAACGGCTGGTTTTTTGGAAAAACTCGCGGCGCATCCACACCTCAAGTGCATTTTTTGTGCAAGTAAATCGAATGATCAGAGGGGGTTTTGTGCAATTGGTAATCCTGTATGAGGAAGAATGCCTTTTTGCGCAAGAGCTCTTGTGCAAAAAGGCGTATGTGGACAGAGAAGAGGGGGGTTTTGCGCAAGAAGAGGGAAGAGGAAAAAGCACTGGTGCCCTGGTGGCCATTCTGTCCATAGCAATCACTGCTTACTTGCGAGAAAGCATCCAGGCAGTCTGGACGCTCTCTTTCACAAAAGTGCATCGCTTTTTTGATGCTCTTTTTCAATGTGAACACTCTCTTCCGACAAAAGCTTCTTGCACAAAAAGCCTGCAGTCTAGACGTAGCCTGAGGGAAGATTGAAAAAACTGAGTTTGTTTATTTTGGAGAGACTAGAGGTGGGGGAAAACTGATGAAAGTCTTCAATTATGTGAAAGATTGTTATAAAGAGAAAGATGATAAACATGGGTCAGCAACATGTCCATACATGCACACGTGTCCATGGTAACATTTGAAATCTGTGGAGGCAGCTCCACACTTTGCCTCTGTCCTCCCCTCCCCTGTCCTTCTTGCCCCAAGAACTGACTCCATGGTTCCCAGCCAGCTCAGTGGCCAGGACAAGGAACTGTGGCCAATGGAACCCGCTGGCAGTGGCCCCTACAGACTGAGTCAATGTGCCTGATGCAGAGCCACGGTTGCATCTTTCCACCAGTGACAGGCCATTAGAGGTGAGCACTCCCCTCCCCCCAAGAACATGTTGCACCCCAGCTCCTGCTTGTAACAGTTGAAGCCACCCATAGTTGGAACCTGTCTGGAGAGGGGTACCTGGTCACAGTGAGAGGAAGGGAAATCTGCTCTACTTGGAGATCCCCCTCCTCCACTTCTTACGTATATTATTCAAAATAAGGAAATGCATTAGAATTTTTTTTTCCAGTTTTAAAAGTAGAACTTGGCTGCTACAGTTTTCTTTTTCCCCACATATTAACCCTTAACTCGTCTGAATGTAAATGAAATGAATCATTATTGTGGGAAATTTTGTTACAGAAATTTAAAATTTTCTGTACCCAAGTCTACATTTTCTTAAATCAAAACCCTATTTCACTTAAGGCTACAATTAAACAGAGGAAATCAAAGCCTATGTTCCAAGCAAGTCCTGCTATTAATCATTTGGAAGAACTAATAGTCCAAGTACTTTTATTGCAGTTTCTTTCCACCTGAAAACTACATTTAATCTAAAACTTCAACTCTGTAATACAGACTGAATTGCAGATGAGTCAAATTAAATGCTATACTATACAGTATAGTATGGCGTACAACTTAATGTAACACAATAGCATTGTGCTAAAATAGTCCATACATGACTCCAACAATAAAATTCTGACTAATTATGTAATCAAAGTTATTTATGGATTTATTTACCCCTCTAAACTCAACAGCTGCTTGTTGAAAAATACAGATGTGACAATATTTGCGCTAACACGCTACCACTGGACAATTATTTAAGGCTTGATCTTACTCATAGACTTAGACTTTAAGGTCAGAAGGGACCGTTATGATCATCTAGTCTGACCCCCTGCACAGTGCAGGCCACAAAATCTCACCCACCCCTCCTAGAATAATCCTCTCACCTATATGTCAGATATTGAAGCCTTCAAATACTTTGAAGACCCCAAGATGCAGAGAATCCTCCAGCTGTGATCTGTACCCCATGCTACAGAGGAAGGCGAAAAACCTCCAGGGCCTCTGCCAATCTACCCTGGAGGAAAATTCCTTCCCGACCCCAAATTTGGTGATCAGCTAAACCCTGAGCATGTGGGCAAGACTCATCAGCCAGACACCCAGAAAGTTCTCTATAGTAACTCCTATCATCCCTCCATTGACCTATTTCCTACTGATAATGAATGGTCAATTAGTTACCAAGATCATGTTATCTCATCAAACCATCCTCTTCATAAACCCATCTAGTTTAATCTTGAAACCAGATAGATCTTTTGTCCCCACTACTTCCCTTGGAAGGCTGTTACAGAACCTCACTCCTCTAATGGTTAGAAACCTTCGTCTAATCTCAAGTCTAAACTTCCTACTAGCCAGCTTATATCCATTTGTTCTTGTGTCCACATTGGTATTAAACTTAAATAATTCCTCACCGTCCCTGGTATTTATCCCTCTAATATATTTAAAAAGAGCAATCATGTCCCCCCTCAGCCTTTTGGTTAAGGTAAACAAACCAAGCTTCTTGAGTCTCCTTTCATAAGACAGGTTTTCCATTCCTCGGATCATCCTAGTGGCCCTTCTTTGTACCTGTTTCAGTTTGAATTCATCTTGCAGCCATTGAATAAAGTGAGTTTTGTCCTTACTAGCAATGGATGTAGGATCAGGTCTTTCACTAAATTATCTGAACTGAGTTTCTGTGTGGTTTTTTAAAAATATAACTTTAAAAAATGTATCTATTAAATATAACTTGAATAATATTTGATGTAAACATGAACATTCATGTCCAATGTGTTTCTTATTTAAAGAAAATCACAATAAAACATATTATACATGTGAAACAAATTTTTAGGGAGAAACAGGATTGTCTTGCTGTTCTTTTTCCTAGTGTATCTGTTCTCTTAAAACAATAATCTGGTTTATGTCCCTTCTACAGCGCAGTGTCTGCTTCTGAGTATTACCCATAGCCTGCTACTTTTCAACTGTACAGCAGAAGCCTATAGCTTCTCAGCAGCATTCTACTAGATTGCCTCTTTTAAATAATAGTAGTGCCTACCTCCTATAATGGACTTCTCATCAGTAGATTGCAAAGTGTTTTACAACAGAGATCAGTAGAACTGTCGTTGTTTTATAGATGGGGAAACTGAAGCAAGAGAAGTGAATTAACATCACCCTAGTGGAAAGCTGGGAAGGGAACCTGGTTCTCTGGCTCAATTATACATGAAATTCATAGTACATGACCTCTCTTTTACTTTACTTTCCTAAGAGACCCTGTTAGCTCAAGGAACTTTGCAATGCCATGGTGCATTTGGAGGCATTAACTCTACCGTTCTGTTTAAAATATAAGAAACTATCAGTACAACCATTTTATGCCATTGCCCAGCAGAGGTGAGAGGTCAGTTGGCCAACCTCACTCCCAGCAGAAGTCCCCTGAGTGGATCTGGAGAGCAGCCTAAACAGATCCAAGACTCTGACATTGTCTGTGTATGTATCTGGGAAAGAGGGCAGGCTCCTGAGAGAACATGTAAGAAATGGGAAAGCCCTGCGGTAGGGTGGAGGGCAGGTGTCAGGGTGAGGAGTCTTTATCAAATGGTTTGGAAATCAAAGACTGGTTTGGGGATTGAAGGAAAGTTCCAGAAGTTCTTATTTTACATTCAGAGATATGCCCTTTGGTAATAGGAAGTTATGAGCTGTTTGGTTCTCCTTTCTCCTCTTGATGATCCTCTGGTTTTAATGCCCACAGCCTTTGTAGAGGAGCCTATGGCTGCCTTCCTATTAGCACTGGTGGTGGTAGAGAATTTTGTAGATTTCATGATGTGAGTTTGTATGGCAAATGCGCATCTACCACATTCTAAAAAGCAATTCCACTGTACCCTGGAAGCAATGCAAGTATTTTAAAAGCTGATACCGCAATCTGCTTAAGGATGTGAAGACCATAAGTCTTAGGAAAATATACTCTTAAAGGGTTACAAACAGTTACTTTGTTTTAGCAAGTTAAAATTTTCATTATTTCACAATAACCTTAAAATACACATGTAAATCCATTTCAGTGCAGCGGTACCATTAGTATCTATTTATATCTGGGGTGAGGGGAATTGTTTCAATTTTCAAAGTTTCTAACTGAAATCCTATTGTGATTCCTGGCAAGGCTTGAAAATATTCCTAGAAAAACTATTTTCTTCTTATAAGGACAAAAATTAATGTAAGCACAAAGATTGCCCATTGATTTCAATAGAAGTCGCACCTGCTCACAACCTAGCTGAATTTAATTCATAAAGTTTGTATTATTCATCTTTAGGCACAGATGTCATATGCTGTCATGGTCCACAGGAGATCTTCTGAACACATACTGGTAAGCCATTCAAGCTAAATAGATTACCATTTATCTTGTAATCTGGTGCACTGAAACTGAAGTAGAAGAAGAGACCAAATTTACCTTTTTGATCTCTATTAGTTAGCTTCAGGCACATTCTATATCCTGATCACAGGGAGAGTGCTGTGTGTAGGTGAACCTGTAGCAGCTGAATGGAAGTGCTTTGTAGTTTTTGCTGAAAGGATCTCTTGGAACGCTGGGGGAAGTATGCTGGATAATGTTCCATATTCCGCATGGTGAAAGGTATAGTATATACTCCCTCCCCACACCATTATCTCCTCCCTGCACCTGCTGCCAAATGCTAATGTGGAGGGACCTTGGGCATGCCTCAAGTCCAGTTTGTCATGCTCCTTATCATTGGGGATTGCTGCAGTGTGTGATACTACCTACCACCAGTTGTGCTTCTCTGAGAATTCTTTCCCTCTTCCACATGCACTTGTACAGGCGAAGGTAAACTCCATGCCTTAATTCTATTGAGCAAAGGCAAATGCAGACAAATCCCCTTGTGTTCTCTAGGCTATTGAAGATTTAAATTCTTAATCTCCTAGGCCTATTTTCATCCCAGTTAAATAAATCAGACATTCTTATCTAATTTCCTAAGATAATAGGATGGGGCTGAGAATTTAATACATAATTTAACTTTTCTGCGGGCACCATTTTCAGCAAATTTATCTTCCTTACCTGTCTTAACTGTAACTTGTCCCACTTCTGTAATTCTGTGTCTATTTTATGAAAAATGGAAACTGAATTCAAAGAACTCATCTTCTCTAAAACACACTTGAAAAAATAATTGCCAAATTCTTAAGTCCCAGCGATGTTATCTTTTTATCCACTTCTATTGTGGAGCAAATGTGGCATGATAGACCTCTAAATATTGACAGACACTGCTTTCAGTTGAATTTTCTGCTGTGAGATACAGCCAAATATAGCTGACAGTTTAAGAAGTTACAAAATGAAAGCATCTGTTTTCATTAAGTTAAATAAAATATCAGCATTGGCATTTAAAAGAGTTTTTAGCTCCTTGTGCACCCTGTCAAATTCCCTGATTTCCCTCCTCCATTAACTCTGTAGAGTGACTTTCAAAAGCTCAGTGGATGGAGTTAACAATGATGTCTATCAGAGGTAACCCTGCCTGGTACCCCTTTTAAATATTACACAACTCAGAGATACTGTCTAATGAGCACCGATGTCTGGGATTGTTTTTAAAGTAGTTTTGTGAAAAAAGCATTTGAATGGGATTCAGAGTCCTCGGGTCAATTCTTGACCCTTCCACAGACCCTTCTGTGTGACGTTGGGCAAGTTGTTCCCTCTCTTGGTATCACTGTTCCACATCTGTAAAATGGGGATAATACTCCCTTTCTTCCATCCTTTGTTTCTCTTGTCTACTTGAAGTGTAAGCTCTTATTATGTTTTTGTACTGTACATAGTACAATGGGGACCTGATCTCAGCTGGGGACTCAATTCACATAATAAACAATCCTGTTCTGTTGCGGTCAAAGGTAGTTTTAATACTGTCAGGGAAGATGGACTGGACCTTAGAAAACACAATGATTCTTTAGTCTTTTGTTTCCATCTGAGCAAAAATCAGCATAGCAGTCTCCTATTCCTGCCTAGGCATCAGTAACATTGTCAGAATTGTAAAGATCACTAATAATAACTAATTGCTGACCAGTAAACCAGAAAGAGAAAGTCATTCATTATTTTTAGTGTTCGAATAACATGGAAGCTATATAAAAATTAAATTGAAATATTAAGGGATTTAGAAGCCAAAACATATTCTTTGCTGTATTGTAACTTAAAATGTCAATTGTTACTTAAACAGTAACCCTTTCAACCCTTTTCTAAATTAAAGTATCTCCACATTTTTACAATTATCAAAGTAGGCTCCAGAGACCAGTGCAATTGCCACTAGTTATGGGTCAGAAGTTGGTCTTTTAATTAAATCACCCTCACTTTGTCACTCTAAAAATAAATGTTTAGCTTATGTTACACTAGTGATCTGGCTGGAGTGATGGTCTATTCCAGTTATTGGATTTTATACATACCTCTGCTACTCTAACAGCTTCCAGGACTCGACCATCTCTTTCGTTGTTCTTTTGTTTCTGTAAAGCATTCCACATGGCATTCCTTAAGCCTTCTCGACTCACATCCCCACAGAGTTCATTGCACATCACAACCAGATTGTAAACAACACCATAGCGAATAACCCAGAATAGTTCTTCACCTGCAAATAATTATATTTTAGTGTGCAGTACAATCCTTTATTAAATGTCGAACTAATATAATGCAGCAAAGTATGCTTTAGGCTTTTGCTTACAAGTGTTGAAGAGAGCTTGGCTTAGTGAATTCAGCCATCCTATGGGGGATATTTAATTTTGGAACAGAATAATCAAATCTCTTAAGTCATAGATTTTGTTGGCGTATGAGAGTCGCACCAAGAAAGTGAGTGTGTGGGGGGTAGGGGGGGCGAATGCAATGTGAGCGATTAAGCATCAAGTTAAAACGCCTAGGCTTGTTAATGGAAATAACTCTCCATTACAGTATTCCAGACATGTGAAATGATTTGATCTCATTAAACTATTGTTCAGCCCTCATGAAAAGAACGCTTTCTTTCTTTTCCTTTTCTGTTTGGAACAGAAGGCGGAAGACTTCACATAAGCATAAGACCATTTAAAGTTTCAAAAGAACCAAATACGTTAAATTACAGTGGTTGCACTGAAAATCTTCCCTATATTATCTTAAATAACCTTACCACGGTATTTGTAATGTCCCCTAGACTCCCTTACTCATTTTTAGGGGACAGCTCTGTTGCCCACTTTGTTACCATTGTAAAGATCTGCAGCTTGAAGGCTAGCCTGGAAGAATTTAAAACTAGCACAAATGGTATAAACCCAATTTAAAAGATTCTAGATAATGGCTTAGTCAGCATGGAACAAAATGCACAAAACAGGGAGTCAATGTAACTAAGAGCAGAATGTGGCCCAGCAACTTTAAGCACGAAATGTAAAGGGCTGAAGTACAACTAATGCACTTTGAAAAGAGGAAACACACAAATCTGTATTATCTGAATTCCCCAGTACAATAAGACCTTATATAGTTGTACTGAAGACTGTCAAAAGTGGATCTGAAACCAAAGCTATTTAGGATATGTCTACACATCAAAGTTATTTTGGGATACCAGAAAATGCCCCGCATCTTCAGAAGGCTCCCACTATTTTGAAATATTTTTTTGAAATAACAGGCATAATATTTCAGCATCCCGGTAATCCTCATTCCATGAGAGTTAAGGGATGTCTCGAAATGGCTCTTTATTTTGAAATAAACTCGAAATAAGTACGCAATGTGCATAGCGCAAATTGCATATCTTATTTCGAATTTAGAGTGCAGTTGTGGACATAGCCTTAGTAGCCAGGTCTTTGTAAAGAAATTATTCACTGAATCTGTTCTTTCAACTATGAATAATAAAGTGAGGGTGTAAATAATATTACAGTAAAGCAAATACAAGATTATAGAGAACTAACTATCATGGTGTGACTGATAATTATAGGGAGAGAACACAAGCACTGAAAAATTAATTAGACAAGAAAAGATATCATGAAAAACCTTAAGAATAAATACATGACATCATGCAGGACTTGTATACAATCCAATTTAGCTCTATAGAGGCTCTTTTATACAAACTAACCCAAAATGCTTTTCATGTTGTTCCGTGTTAAGATTAATAAATGAACACAGGGACATGAGAGAATTAAGAAATTTAGTCAAAGGAAGAGGCAGTATCTGTGTTTACATAAGATTTTCAGACAGAATACTAATGAGCAGAGAGTTGCAGGAAGGTTGTGCCAGATGGCAGGAATTGCAGTGAAGGTTCCATTGCATGGTGGGCAGATTGCATGAAGGTCCTGTACAAGAGTTAAACAGGGTGTGGAGCTGGGAATTGAGAAAGGACCATGAAGAGGTTGGATCAATTCCACTGGAGGTTTAAAGCTAAGGAGGTAAATTTTGAAATGGAATCCTGAAATGAATGGGAGACAGTGGACTACTTGGCAGTTCTCCGCAAATTGGTGGAGGGTACTTCATGAGAATGTAAGATGTATCTTTTGGATGTGATCTAACATCCCATCTTACAAAGCAGCTATATATATAAAAAAAAGAAGGGTGGAAGAGAGGTCAGGACTGCCAAAGGGACAAAGGTCATACTTTGGATACATGTGCTCTGGATTTATATATGTTATGGTAAGTTTAACCTTACCACTGAGTGTCTAAGCATTTAAATTATTAATTTGCTAACTATATCTGAGTTTTCTCTGGGATTCCACATTGCACATATATACTGCACCCACACAAATGGTATGCAAACACACAATTACAGCAGTTGCACTTATGTTTCTTCCATTTAGAAAGATTCTGCTTCTTTCAGAGACATTCTAGTTCTTAGCTGGGAAATCAACTGAAGGCAGAAATATCCTTGAGACTGGAAGAAAGTTTTTCAGTATGACAGCTGTCTAAATAAATAGATTTGGCTACAGGCATCAGAGTAGGGAAATCACAGAAAAAAATATTTGTAAATTTATTTGTCTAATTTCACCAATATCTGTTGAATAATACATTAGTAAGTGGTATTCAACCAGAAATAGAGTTTTGACCAACTAATGATGGATAGTTTGGGACTCTTGAGTATAGCTAATGTGTCTTTAGCCATTTTTTGTCAAAAATCAATGGGGATATTACAGAAGTCATCTGCCCCCACCCTCCATCAGATCAGTTTGCCAGACAGGAGGTTTAAATTATATGCACTCTGAGGCTGGGTCTTCCTGGGTACATCTACTTTGTGTGGCTATTTTGGGATACCAGAGGTATCCTGAAATAGCTACCCCGCATCTTAACAAGCTGCCTGTTATTTAGAAATATTTTTTGAAATAATGAGCACACTATTTCAGCAACCCTGAAGCCCTTGTTCTACAACGGTTAAGGGATGTCTTGAAATAGTGCGTTATTTTGAAATTTGGTGCTGTGTAGACATGCCAAATTTCAAAATAAGCTGTTTTGAAATACAATAAAAAAAGATATGCAATTTGTGTAGTGCAAATTGCGCATCTTATTTTGAGTTTAGGATGCTGTGTAGATGCTCCCTTCTGAGTGTGTGCAGACTGGAGGTGCAACCATAGAGATAATAATAGCAAAACACCAGGGTGAATATACGGCCATTGCACAGCATTCACAGTCAATATCTCATACTTCCATAACAGATACGTGTTTTGCACAAGCCATCTCTCTTTACATGCTCTAAATTTTTGTTCAGTGAGGAAGAATATATTACCAGCACAACCATCACTCTGAATATGGTTTGCTCTAAAATCCATAAGATAAATTACAAATAATAAAAGCATCCAGCCAACTTTACCCCAGCAAGTCAAAAATTCTTTTTAAAAGCCATTGGTGATTTAACAAGTGAGCCATATGGCTCCTCTCTTGTTGATTTAAACTCTGCTACAGTCTTCTCAAAGAAGGATATTTGTGAGAACCCCTATTGCACCCAAATGGCACAAAGTTAATGCAAAATATATATATATAAAATTCTGCTTATAAAGACAGATGGCAATATGTTAGAACTGTCATAAAAAGTGGACTGCAATTTAATAATCATGTCTAGACATTTGCTGAGAAACCTGACTGTTATAAAACCACTCATCCAAGTCCCCTGCAGCATCACAAGGCACTCTTCTGTTCTGCTTTGGATGACCTAGTGGCAGCTATCAAAAATGTTGCTTTAAATATATTGAAAGGAAATCTGCTTTTGACAGCCAACCAAGAGAATATTCTGGCAAAAAAAATTTATAAACTGCCAGCAACAGAAATCCTAACAAGAAAGGAAGAAAGAAAGGATGGAAGGAAGAAAGAATCATTACCCATTCAAGGGACCTGAAAAGAACCATTCTGAGTTTTCTGATTATTCCATTTTCTAGTCTTTAGCTTATTGTTAATTTAGCATGCAATGAAAACAAAAATGTCAGTGGCAATTCAGCAGCAGCTGTATCACCCCAATGCAATTCTAATGCAAGAGTCAAGACAATTACTATATGAAGTACATTTTAAATGAGGCACATTCTTCCACACACTGACCTCTTTGAAAATGAAAGAAGCTGAAGTCTTAACCAGTGTTTGTAAATTCTGCTGCTTTGATATAGCATGGAACACAGGCAAAATGGCAATTGATTTTTCTCTTTGCCTTCCTGAAAGGCAGCTGTGCTAGTTTCAGCGGGTATTAACTTTGTCACAAATAACTTTCTTGAGATATTCTTAGATAAATATTATAGAAAAAATCCTGATATGCAATTAGGGGGGGAAAAAGGAATGGTTCAAGTGATAAGGCTATAGGGAATGAAGCAGGAGCTGTGATTTTTATCCCTGCTCAAGAGCTAACTGTGTGTGTGAAACACAGGCAAATTATTGACATGAAATGCATTCCGGTATAGAAGGACAGCACCTCAAAATAGCACTTCTAAAAATCAGGCCACTTATTTATACACTTAAATATGAATTTAGAAGCCAAACTTGAAACATCCAATTTTTAAGAACTTAGCAACAATTTATATTATCGAAAGGCCTGTAATCCCCAATCCACCCTGCAAATAAATAAATATATAATAACCTGAAGTGTTCTGTGCTTGACTAGTTTAAATACAGGTTTGAGTTAAATTCCATCCTAAACCCTGGCAATTATAAATGGCCTATTCAGAATGTAAATGCTTGGGGCAGGGAGTATGTCTTCACACATTTCCGTAAAGCACCTCGCAGAGTACTGACACTACTTAATTATATACAACAATGATGAATAGTTTTAGCAAATGTTTGACTGTACAGGAAAGACAGCAAAGTGGTATGGTACAGGCAGTTGCAACACTGAGATCAATATTTTCCTAGATATTTGTTATTTAATTCTGACACTATTTCTGAAAGAAAAATTCAGCCATAGGAATTTTAAGGGCAGCTGCATCTCATAGAAGACTACATACTTTTTAAGTCTAAAAAATTATCCTGAAATTGCCACTTTCCCAATGAAATATTTTACCAACTGACTCCTCCTGACAAATTTTTGTTGTGTTGGTGTGAGCATGCCAGGCACTGAAGAGCAGACAAGTGATTGGGTCGGGGCACTTCCCGTTTTTTTCTGTACATTTTGATTTGATTGGTCTCTGTTTCTTCATTTGTGGACTCCTGTGATTTGCCATAAAGATAAGTTGGCTCTGAGGAATATGTATAACTGGGCAGTTGAGCTCACATCCAGGGCTTGTGGCTGTATTCTTATACCTGTCTTCACACAATCAGCAGTTATGAATATTTATAAAACATGCATATGCTGACTGAAACAAATGACATAAAGCTGTAGCTGGAATAGATAAGATTGAACGATACCCATATGAAAGTCAGCACTTGGTCTGAGAACAACAGACTAGGAAAATATTTCCTCCAGTCACCTACATTACAAGCTATTCCAATGAAATCGTCAAGAGGGCTGCCACAAGCGAAGCCAAGGAACATCTGTGAATGTGGGAAAAAGATATACTCAGCAGAAGCAGAGCCTACCTGGCTCCATTTGTGTTGAACATCTTGGCAGTCCTATCACCTGAGGTTGTTGGCAGGTTCCTGGAAGGTATAGATGGCCATACCAATTTGGAAAATTTTGACTAGGGGTAGGTCAAATGGGTCAATAGAAGGGCCATCAATTAATTGCAGTTAACTCACATGATTAACTCATAAAATTCATTATGATTAATCACAGTTTTTAATCACACATAACGATATACTATCAATTGAAATGTTTTAAATATTTTGGACCAAATATTTTCAATTACAACACAGAATATAAAGGGCGAAATGCTCACTTTATATTATTTTCATTACAAATATTTGAACTGTAAAAATGATAAACCAAAGAGAGAGTATTTTTCAATTCATCTTAAACTACTGAAGTGCAATCTCTTTATCATGAAAGTGCAACTTACAAATGTGGATTGTTACTTAACTGTTCTCAAAAACAAAACAATATAAATCATTAGTGCTTACAAGTCTACTCAGTCCTACATTTTGCTCAGCCACTCACTGAGGAACAAGAGAAACAAGTTTGTTCACATTTGCAGGAAATAATGCTATCTGCTTCTAATTTACAATGTCACCTGAAAGTGAGAACAGTCATTCCCATGGCACTTTTATAGCAGACATTGCCAGGTATTTACCTGCCCATTATGCTAAACCTTGGTATGCCCTTTCTGCTTCAGTCATCATCCCAGAGGACATGCTTCTATGCTGATGAAGCTTGTTAAAAAAATAATACATTAATTAAATTTATGACTTAACTCCCTGGGGGAGAATTGTGTATCTGCTGTTCTGTGTTTTACCCACATTCTGCCATATATTTCATGTCATAGCAAATTCAGATGATGCCTCAGGACATGTTGTTCATTTTAAGAACACTTTCACTGGAGAGCTGACACAACACAAAGATGGTACCAATGTCAGATTTCTAAATATAGCTACAGCACTTGATGCAAGGTTTAAGAATAAAAAATGCCATAAAAAATCTGAGGGACAAGTTGTGGAACAGGTTGTCAGAAGTCTTAAAAGAGTAACATTCTGATGCAGAAACTACAGAACCTGAATCACCTAAAAACAAAATCAACCTCCTACTTGTGGCATTGGACTCAGATGATGAAAATGAGCATTAATTGGTCTGTACTGCTTTGAATCATTATTTAGCAGAACCCACTAGCAGCATGAATGCATATCCTCTGGTATGGTGGTTAACGTGTTAAGGGAATTTTTAGCACATCTGGCATGTACAGGGGTTAAAGTAGATGCTGGAACTTACTAGTGGGCCCTGCACTGGGTCCAGCATTCTTAGCAAGAGGAGGGGTATCTCTGGACTCCCAAAGGGCAGGGCTCGGGTACAAGGTGCCTAACTAGAGCAGAATACCCGCCACCTCCCAGCCAGTCCTTCACTGCAAGCAGCTGGGGGCTTCGGGGCAGCTGCCCCTTTTGCTCCTTCCTGTCAGTGGCCCTGCTGGTAGTCTCCAGTAATGCTGCCATGGCTGTACTCTAACATCACTGCTGCAGCTGGGCTACAGACATGGGAAGAGCAAAAAGCTGGCCATGCAAGGGCCAGTACTGGTATCCAGTTCTTACCAGAGCACTGCTCTGGCCCACTTTCACCACTGGGCACATAAATATTTTGCGATGCTGGCTATAATACCATGCAAACACCGATTTTCATTTTCAGGTGACATTGTAAACAAGAAGCGGGCAGCATTATTTCCTGCAAATGTAAACAAACTTGTTTCATTGAGTGGACAATAAGTAGAACTGAGTGGACTTGCAGGCTCTTAAAGTTTTACATTGCTTTATTTTTAACACAGTTATTTTTTGTATATAAGTCTCCATTTGTAACTTCAATTTTCATGATAAAGAGATTGCACTAGTAATAGGGAAATAAAAAAATATCATTTCTTCTGTTTTTTACAGTGCAAATCTTTGTAATGAAAATAAATATAAAATGATCACTGTAGACTACCTATTCTGTATTGTAATTGAAATAAAATATTTGTAAAGGCAGGAAACATCCAAAATATTTAAATAGTATTATTTAATTCTTTAATTGTGCAATTAATCATGATTACTTCTTTTAATTGCCTGACAGCCCCATAGCTGGATTTAGAAAGGGGCTTTAGGGGCTGCAGCTCAGGGCTCCATGCTAAGGCTCACCCTTCCTGATGGAGGAGAGGGAAGAGGCGGCTTCTCACACTGCCATTCTCCCACATGGCAGCCGCATCCCTGCAAGTGCCAGGATGCTCTGTTCCCATGCTGGCCTCACCTGCAGGCTCCTTTCCCACAGCTCCCATTGGCCAGAAATCACAGACAATAGGATCTGTGGAGGGTAGTGCCTGCAGGCGAGCTCAAGACAGTGCAGGGCCACCTCTCCTCCCACTGAGAGTTGCCACAGGGAAGCACCCCTCACTGCTACCCCATTCCCTGGCCCTGAGCTTCCTCCTGCATCCTAAGTGCCTAACTCCTTCCCAGATCCTGCACAATCAGTCCTGAGCTTCCCCCTGCACCCTAACTCCCTCTCAGACCATGCACCCCACTCCAGACTCCCATCCTGACCCTGCTCCTGTATTCCAAACCTCTTGACCTCATCCTGGAGCCCTCTCCTACACCACAAAATCCTCATATCCACCCCCACCCCAGAACCCATGCCCCCAGTTAGAGATCTCAGACCCTCTCCTTCCTACCTTCCCTAGAGTCCCCTTCTACACTGAACCCCTTATTTTGGCCCTACCCTGGAGCCTAGGTGCCCCCAGAAGAGTTAATCTGGCCCTGGTCTCTATGTACGTAGCCTGGTGTAAATGTAGAGGACAGACTCTTAAAGTTAAAGTTTAATAACCACTTCATGAGAGCTCTGCAATTGTTGCTATGATTGATGAGACAGTGATGATGGATGGGAGACTTGTCATCTTCTGTTATTTTGTGAGCTACCAATGGGTGTTCAAATCCAGATAATATTGCTTCATGCCAGCTCAGAAAAAATGAGAAGACTCAGCTTTTCAACAAAATAGTAAGACAGGCATTGTATCCAGTGCTGGAAACTCTGGCAGGTCCAGTATCTCTGTCACATGGTAAGTAATAAATCTATAGATGTATGTATATATATACTGTGTTTACATGGTGCGCCTTAGGACTTCATCTCATCAGGTCTAACTAGAGCGCAGGGCCAGAGACCGTCATTAGTGAGATTGAAGACCTCTAAGGAAAAAATGCAGAAGCAGTAAGACATTCAGTAGAAGTCTCTCTTTGTCCTGAATGAATATTGAAACAATGCCCTAATGCTGTTTGATTATTGGTAGGGTTCTATAGTGAGTATCTTTTTTTTTTTTTTGGAAGAAACATAAAACCCATATTCTGATAATGCATGTTCATTAACAAGTCCTTGGCACTTTTCTCAAGCATATAATTATTAGTTTAGCGTCCATCTGTCTGTTTCCAGATAAGTAGGTTCAGTCAATTAGTCATCAGGATTCACTGTCCTTCAAATGTCCATTTTTGCCTAATTTATTCATGGGAAGTGAACACTACAGATGGGTCGGTTCTTATCAAATAAGAAGTGGTTTAAACTACAATGCTGTTCCTGAACCTTTAAAAATCTACTTTTTATCAGCTGAGGATTCTTTAACATTCCCTTCACCACGATATCTGAGTGCTTAACATGATTTCCTTGGTTCAACTGATTTTATCTTCTGCCCCCAACATGGAAGTAGCCTTCCAAACATAGAGACCTATACTTTCCCCCAAAATTGAATCCAAAATCATTCACATCTCCAGGCCAGACCAGTTACTCCTTGCCGATATAAGCCTTGGCTCTGACTTCCTTTGTCTTTTGATCTCCTGTTTCTTTGCTGAACTCAGGCCAGTTCTTAATTCCAAATATCTTCTAGCTTTGGGACTTCCCTAGGGAATGACACATACATGGAAATTCCTTAATGGCACAAGCAGTCTCAACATACCAGAATGGCATTAGAGAGACTGAAATTGTGACAGATCTCGATCGTATGCCTTCTTCTTCAACCCCCTGAGTTCAGTGCATTTCTTATAAACCCAAAAGGAAATCAGGGAGGGAAAAGACTCAAGTTTTATGTATCCAGGTCAGATGTGCTGTTAAGAAGTTCATTTTTATAACTTTTTTTTTAAGCCTGACAAGTAAAGGTGGTGAGGCTTTTTAGAATGTCTCCAAAATGAAAAATACATTTATTTGGCTTTATTTTTTTGACGGATGTCACTGACATTGCTATGTGGGAAGATCATTTAGAATGCATAAGACTATTAGAGAAATACTATGGTTAATAATAGGCTTTTTGTGTAATGCATTTTTTCCCTGAGCACATCTGACAAAAAGAAAAGAAGGATGGATCATGACAAAAGAAATCATAGGACTACTACCTTTTCTAGCAGGAGATGGAAAAGAGACATACAAAGCCTTTTGATTGATCTGAGCAGTGAGCAAGTAATTTTTAAAGGGGGAGATGATCATTTATCTGCAATAAATGCACATCTGTGTACTGTATATAAGGTATAAACAGTGTAGTATCATAGTGACAGAAAAGTGGTGGTAGAAGGAATGCAGGAGATTAAGTTTTAAAATTGAAAATAAATTAAAATATTTAGACTCATTCAGGATTCATTGTCATCTGTCATGGCCATAGTGTTCACTAGGTAGTTAAAACTTCTAATGGCAACAGATGCTATAAAGTAAAAATAATGCAAAGAAATGAGACAATATTATATTAATTCAGTCTATGATTTTTGGTCCATGAATATAGCATTCTGAAGTGCTGTCTCTTAAAAACAAGTGTTATCCTGTTTATGTCTATGCACAAGTCCTTTATTTCATCAAAAAGTATGTAATCACTCCAATCTACCATATACACTAATCTAAAAATTCAAGTATTTAGCCAGATATGTGTACATAATATGTATATGCAACAGTGCTTTCATGACAGTGTATAGAAGTCCTCCATTTTCAGGCACTGTTCCTGCAAGTGCACATTTGGAGGAAAATTAAATAACCAGCTATTTCTATCTTTATCCAGTTTGTATGTAACTGTGTATGTGATCATGGCATTTGCACACAGTCATCTGCAATCACTTGTGTGCACATGTATCCAGAGATTTAGATGTCCAGATTATATAAAACCGATATTGTTAGACGGGTTTTACTGTATCTTAATCTTTTCTGAACATTGTGCCATGTTTTCAGTGTAACATAAATTAAAGGTGTTTAAGAATTGGTAAGAATCACACTGGCCAAATAGGTAATTTTGAGAGTTTACACAGAAAGAGAAGAGCTTCTGTTTCTAATTTCTTCCCTATTATTCATTAAATTTCTTAGACACATTCCATAAGATTAATAATACTTAGCCTCTTTTATATGGAGCACTTTTCATCAGTCCATCTCAAAGCACTCTAAAATGGAGGTCAGTGTTATTACCTTTGTTTTATAGATAGGGAAACTGAGGCAAGGAAGTTTAAGTGACTTTCCTAAGGATCATGCTGCATTAGACTGGAAGAGCTGGGAATAAATTAGTATACTGCATACTATAATTTACCTTGTAGATACATTGAATTTACAAGTATCAGAGGGGTAGCTGTGTTAGTCTGAATCTGCAAAAGCGGCGAGGAATCCTTATAGACTAACTGCAGTGTAGGAGCATAAGCTTTCGTGGGCAAAGACCCACTTCGTCAGATGCATGCATTGAATTTACAGTACAGTTATGTTTTGCTTTTGCTCATTGATACCTTTAACTACTACTTCTACTCATTTAAGAATTGATGATTCAGAATAATTACAATGTAAATATAATATAGTTAATACTCCTGTATTCTTATATTACCTATATTAATAACACAATAGGGCTAATCATAAATAGCAAATTATCCCCAAATGTTCAGGGAAGTGAAAACTAGGCACCAAACTGAGTTTTCTGTAGCTGAGTTTAGCATATGTATAAAATTGGCAGGAATGTGTGTGTTGGGAGTATAGCTGTTGTTTTATTTTTACTTATTTGGTACTTACAGTCGTGTGGACCATCAGAAGGACTATATTGCAGAAGGTCAAAAAAACTTGCTCCTCTTAATTCTTCTGGATGCTTAGGTGGTTTTGTACAATCACAGAATCCAAGAAAAGCTGTCTTTTGTAAATCTGAGATTATCCCATTTAAACAAATGTCTCTCAGTACTGTGGTGTATACATAGCCTATTTCCCACCTCCAAGAAGATAGATTTTGCATGCAGCTGTCTTTCTGTTAGCAGAAATACAAAAATGCCATCAAATACCTAGAAAGACTATGACAAAATCAAAGATCTAACAAAAGAACCATATAGTATATAATAGGAGTAGAGTCATGTACTATAATCTAATGCCATATTTAGTCACATTAATAACCCAGATGTGAGTGGGTAATATAGCAAAGGAAATAATCATGCACCAGACATGCATAGTGGTTAAAGAATACGTAAATTATGCTTTCAGATCTTTATTCTATTGAAATAACTGGCCTGCTCATTCTATCTGCATCTCAAAATGGTAAGACCAACATGACCTTCAGTTTTAAATAGTAAAGAAAACAAATGTCTTGCTTCTATCCAATTTAGTATTTGAAACAAACACATTTTCTGGCTACATCTAAATTAGTACTGTGGTTACCTGCTTCTGAAGAGACATAGAGCTTGAAATAAAATCTCTCACTAGATCCATTAAAACCTTCAAGCAGGACAAGTTTAATTTGGCAGCCTCTCCAAGGACCAACAAACCTAATACAGAATCCAACCTAAATATTTCAAGACAGGGAGAAAAAAGCAAACTTCAATACAAAATAAAATAGTAATGGATTTTTAAAATATTGGCTAGCCAGAGGCAATTAGTGTGCTATTTTGCTAGAATCAATTAGTGCCAGTAAATGCAGGCATTTGTTGGAGCCAGTTAACATCAAAGTATAGAGAACAAGTGAAAGTGTGCCACAGTTATTATGGAAATTTAGAGTTAAATTTAAGATGTGACAAAACCCATGCCCTGGATAGGCACAAACTTACCACATTTCTTTCTGGATCCACAGTAAGGGCAGATCAACTAACCCAGCAGTTCTCAAACTTCATTGCACCACAATTCTTTTCTAACAACAAAAATTACTACACAACCCCAAGGTGGGTAACTGAAGCATAAGCCCACCCAAGCCCCACCACTTCCCAGGCCAAAGCAGAAGACCAAGGAATTCGGCTCTAGGTAATGGGTCTTAGATGACAGATCTGCTTGGGGATGAAACCCTTGGGTTGGTGGAGCTCGGGCTTCTTCAGACCTGTGCTCCAGCGAGTCTAATGCCAGCCCTACTGACTCCATTAAAATGGAGTTGCTACCCACTTTGGAGTCCCAATTCACAGTTTGAGAACCATTGAACTAGCACCATGCATTAATGGTGTCTTAGTTTTGTTGTACCTTGACATCATTCGTGGATGAAACATTTTATACTGCTAATGGGTGGTAGGTGAAACTGCTGCTTGGGGTTGCAAGCTCCCTAGCCCATGGCCCTGCCCATACTCCACTGTTTAACCTCTGCTCCCTAGCCACTGTCTCCTCTTCTCTTCCCTCCCTTTCTCTGCTCACCCATTCCAACCAAATCTCTGAACCCAATATAGCAATGGCATTTGAAAAACACTTTTCCAAAATTTATTTCTAAAGAAAATGGAGCATGTTTTCCACTGCATGCCAGATTGAGAAAACTGGACATGCAGACGGTACTTAATTAAAAGCACAAAATTTGGGAATAAAAAATGACAGGTTTTTGGATATACCCTGAAGTTTGTCATAGATTTATTTGCAAATGCATTGTAGGAAGGGCAGGTCAGCTGTCCTGCTGAATACAACATTAAATATTATGGAATACATGATGCAGCCCTTCTCCATTTCACATTTTCTTCACCAATATTTCTAAGATGATTTTATATTTTAAATATTTTAACTTCATAAAGTAATCAGTCCAGGTTACTACATATTTAACTCACTGAAACAAACACATAATTTTAAATTGATCAGTCAGAGCCATAACAAAGTTCATTGCTGTTACAAAAAGGGAATACTAAGGGCATGTCTACACAGCAGGGCTACCGGCAAAATAAGCTACGCAACTTGAGCTACGGCAGTTGTGTAGCTTAAGTCAAAATAGCTTATTTAGGCTTTTGGAGCTGTCTAAACAGCAGGAAGTCTGAAGAAGAGCACTCTCTTCCTCCGATTTCCCCTACTCCTCCTAAAATAAGGGTTACAGGAGTTGGAGTAAGAAGTCCTCAAGCTTGACATTATTTCAGCATTATGTTGAAATAATTGCTTGCCGTGTAGATGCAGGCTATGTTATTTCAGAATAACGTCAGTTATTCCAAAATAACACTGCTGTGTAGACGTAACCTAATTTATGTTGTGTGATCTTCATAACAATAGACACGTTTATGAAATGTCACCATATATTTATGTTGAAAGTATGTTTCCATAGATTTTAAACATAACCTAGGAGTTTATATCTTGGCAGGGTACGGATTTTTGTAGAGAGTTCTAGTTCATCACATAGTAAGAAGTAAAGAAAGGGAAAGTCATTGTCCAGCTATCTGGAAGAAAGGGGATATTGTCCCTTTACCAGCTTTCTTCAACAGGAAGGTGAAAAGAGAGCAGAGATGGACAGAAAAGACAGGGAGACTTTGGAAGCAAATGTTTGTACTGTAGTAACTAAAATTTAAATGTGTATTTTAGATAAGGATGATCTTATGAAGAATTTATTTAAACAACTAGATCAGAGGTTCCCAACCCTTTCGAGCATACGGACCCCTTTTCAAGCTATTAACATTTCACAGAAATGCCTCCCCCCCCCACCTCCCTGGGGAAAAGAAAAGAAAATAAAGAATCAGGTCCACCATGATCGGGCCCCCCAGGTGTGTGGACCACAGGTTGGGAACCCCTGAACTACATGACTGAAGAGCCAAGCATTTAAGGCTAAAACTGAATATTCAGATTGTGCATCTAAAAATCTATTCCAGGATTTTTAGGGGATGTGATTTTATAATCTTTAGCAGCAAACTTATGAAATATTTGAAGCAAATTCTAAAATAAGGTTTTGTAGATACAGTAGTGCACAACTGCATTTGTGAGTTGGCACATGCCTGTTAAATAGCTTCATTACCATTTAATGGCTCTTTCACAGGTTAATTGTTATGCTAATAGGTCTGGCAAGTTGGAAGGGGATAGACTCACTAGTTTGCAACAGCTTGCTGTGAGAGCCTTCAGGAACAATCGGAATAGGGGCTATGTCTACACTGCAGGGAAAAGTTGGGAAAAGATAAAAAAAATTGCGGTTCACAATTTGCGTATCTTTTTCTGCTTTTCTTCTGAAAGAGGCTTTTCCGACATTTGGCCTGTCTACATGTGGCCAAATGTTGGGAAAAAACCCTCTTTAGAACATCCCTTCTTCCTCGTAGAACGATGTTTATAGGGATGCCAAAAAGAAGGTGTCTGCTTTTCCAATTTTTTTTTTTTTTTTCAGAAAAGCAGACACATTCCTTGGACATGGATACCAGAGGTATCCTAGAAAAGCTCTGCAGTGTAGACATAACCAGAGATAGGAAGAGGGAGAAGACTGAGCACTAAAAAGGCATTGCCTCCCCTTGCCTTTTATTCCCATACCTCCCATACAGGTAACGTAGATCACTGCCGGATCTCAAAAGTACAAGTTTTCCATTCAGATGGTGGAGAACAAGTCATTAGATAATGATTTGTATCACTTCATTTAATTGGAAAAAAATTAACTATTTTCCTAGTCATTGAAATTACTGTAAGCAAAGCTTTATTAGTTATCTGGTTCACTCCCCTGCTAATCCTTGGGGCCAACATGCTGGCCCTACCAGTGATATAGGCATTATTTGGGCAGTTACAAAGAAAGAAAAAATCATTATTAGTCATGATTTCTGACATTAAAGAAAAGATAACATTAATTGGAGGGAGGTTTCCAGCAAGGCACAAGAAAGGAAATTATCAAGTAAGAAATGTACCATTCTGCTAGCAGTGTGTGTTATGCATGGGTTACTCCCTTCCAGACTGCAGTTTCTGGAATCAGTTCAAAATTGTAATACAGCCCAGGTGATTTATTCCAAAACTGTATAAGAACTTGTAAAATATTATTAGTAACCATAATTTCACCAACAACCAGTAAATTATGTACTGTAGACTACAGTACATAGCTTAACTATCACAATTAAATTCTTTTGGCTAGGAAGCTATCAAGGGAGGTTAGAATTGCAGGAGGTGCTGCTTCAGAAAACAAATGGTGAGGTAAGACATGTAGCAATCTGCAGCTCAGTGTCTCCTGCAATTATGATATGTATAAGGAGCAGCAAACAGAAGCAAGAATGAATTAGCAAAACAGAATTAAATAAAGAAGATATCACTCCTGCCCCTGCCCGCCCCTCATTAATTGCCCAAAATGGCAATGCTATTACAGGACCACTGCTGGCAGCACCTTCCTGAAGGCCTCTGCAGAGACTTGACTCATAAAGGTGTTAATTGATGATCCCGTTGCTATCCTGTAGATCTATGCAGGGAAAGCACAAGCTCTTTCTGCCCAAGAAATTGCCATAGACCTTGTGAAGTTTACCCTGATTCCCTCTGGAACAGGAGCACCTGCTATCTTGGATCAGGCTATGCTTCATAGAGGCATACTTCTAGCTATTGACTGCTTGGATATCCTGAGTTCCTGACACTCTGGCTGAAAGGAGGTAAACAAGGAGCCCAATTTTCTTGTTGATTTTGGTGTACTTCATATAGATCTTTAGTGCTCTCCGAATGCCTGAGTGCCACAGCTTCTCTGTTGTATGTCAGGACTTCGGACATAATGAAGGGAAAATGATTTCCTCTGAGGCATAGGATGACAAATTCATCTCAGATAAGAATTATTCTGGGGTTGTTAGCACTGTCTTGTCATCATAGAACACACAGAGGTGTTCCTGCATAGATAAAGATACTAATTCAGACATTAATCTAGTATACATGATGGTTAGCAAAAAAAACAGGTTTTGATGGATAGGTAGAAGACATATTAATGTCAGCAACTCAAAAGAGTGTGTTATCTAACTGCAGGTTTAATCAGTCTGGCTACTTGGAGAAATCTGGATACTTGAGGGCTCTATATCAAAGAGCCAGAGAATCCCAATAATAGGTTGCTACTTAAAATTGCCACTGTGCTAAGCTGAAATCCTCTTTCATTAGCTTCCTGAAGAAACATCAGCATAACGGGGATAATAGGAGCTTTGGGATTTGTGCATGTGTATATGTGTGTGTGTTCTCAACATCACAAGCTAGACCTAGTCCAGGTGGCCATTAGTGTTGAAACTTGCCTGGAGAAGAATAGAGTTCCAAGCACCTTGGAAGTGTTACTAACACTTCTCTCTCAATAGTCAGGCTGTCAGTTGTATATAGTCTGGGTCATGATGAAGGAATGAACTTTGGTAAGGATGTCTGGTCTCTCAGGTAGTTGCAATGGTGGTTCTAACTTCTGTTCTGTGAGATTTGAGAACCTTGGCCTCTGTGGCCAATGCAGAGCTGGCATTATCACCTTTGCTTCTTGCTTTACCTTCTGGATCACCTTTCCTAAAAATGAAAGGTCGGGGATGTCTATATTAGATCTTGTGACCATGTGTATGAGAAAGCATTTGGGGTCTGCTTCTCTGCCAAAGCACTACAAAATCAGAGAGCATGGTGCCTGAATCAGAAAATATTCAGAGCTGTCAACTGTGCATCTGCTGAGCCAGACTGCATTGTGGTTTAGCTGAACTTGTATGTGAATTGCTTTTATGGAAAGAAGAGTCCTCTCTGCCCATTCCATTATGTCTCTCAATTCCACATGCAAATTTACACTCTTGGTATCCTCTTTATTGTTGATGCATACCACAGTGGTTGTGTTTTTCAGCTGGATGAGAACATGTTTCCCTTCTAGCTAGTTCTGGAACTTCTATAGAGTTAGTTTGACAGCTCTGAGCTCCATAAGTTGATGTTCTGGTTTCTTTCCCTGGGACTCTAAGGCTATGTCTACACTCGCGGCTTCTTGCGTGAGTAATATGTAAATGAGGCTAAGCGTGGAATATCGCCGAGCCTCATTTGCATACCTAATGAGCCACCATTTTTTTCAGAAGAGGCTCTTGCGCAAGAAGGAGCGTCTACACTGCCCTTTCTTGCGCAAGAGAAACACTCTTGCGCAATGCCGTTCTTCCTGAAAAGTAATAGGTGTAACAGCATTGCGCAAGACGGTTTTTCTTGCACAAGAAGGGGCAGTGTAGATGCTCCTTCTTGCGCAAGAGCCTCTTCTGAAAAAATGGTGGCTCATTAGGTATGCAAATGAGGCTCGGCGATATTCCACGCTTAGCCTCATTTGCATATTACTCGCGCAAGAAGCCACGAGTGTAGACATAGCCTAAATGTCTTGCATTATCCTGCAAGGCACTTCCCATTCCATCAGACTGTTGTCAGCTGAGTATCTGCAGATCTGAAAAGCATGCGGGAAGTCCCGTTTCAGATCTTACGTCTCAGGGAATTCACCTGTTCTGTAGGAATTGTCCACCATATTACAGAGTCCAGCACCTGGCTTGGATCTAGTACCTGATCTTACATGCTTCCTGCTGAACAGTTCCATACTTTCAGGAGAAAAGCCCTGAACTACTTGATATAGGACCTTACCCATCAGTCGATAAACGATGAGTAAGGTCCTATATCATGAAAGTAGGAGGCCCAATAGCTGTAGAATTATAGTTGGCCTTGCATAAGTTAGCAACATGGATATCAGGTTCTGGACCACATGGTATTTGTGCAGTGATGGGTTGACTTTTGAGCATAAGTTTCTATTTCTATGCCCACATGAATTATGTTTGTGAAGGGAGCCAAGAAGATCTTCTCAGTGTTTATCACAAATCCATATGCTTGAAGCAGGTCTGGCATCCAGATTGTGGCACTGTATAGCACCACTTGGCTAGGAGCTCTAATCTAAATGTAATCTAGGAAGGGAACAGGTGAATTCCCTGAAACCTAAGGTCTGGCTATAATTGCCACCAGCATCTTGAAGATCCTGGGGACTGCTGAAAAGTCAAATCAGAGTGATTGATACAAGTAGTGAGCTATTGTTTTAAGATGGGGAATTGGATGAAGAAGAGACTGAGTAGACTTTAGTTTGAGGAGTATCTGCCACATGCCATCATTCACTTCTGTGGTGAGTCAAAGCCATTATTCTGAGAAGCATTCTGTCTTGCAGATGCAGTTTTGGGTGAAAATAAATTTGTTTGTTGTCCTACTGGGCTCTTAGAGGCAAAGGACCACCTCTGGATTTGCCATCCAATCCCCGGTTCCATGGTCTTTCCCAGATATACCTGTTGCCTCTGCAGCTAGGTTTGTAGTCTCTCTTTAGAGCACTAAGGGGCGGGATTGTTTTCATTTTGCAGTGCTTTCTTCCACTATTTTGTCTAGTTCCTCCCCTGAGAAAAGAGAGCCTGTACATTTAGATGAGCGCAGAACTTGTTTGGAGTAAATGACAACCTTCCGGCTGTGAAGATAGATGTGGCATCTCATTGCTGAGCTGGATGTCATGTCCCTGGCTGAAAATCTCATGCTTCCCTTGATGCATCTGCCACAAAAACTGTTGCTAGGGAAAGTTTTCATAAGAGCAGTCCAGAAGTCAAGATGGTTTCTTTCCTAGCATTAAGGGTGTCAAGCCAGAATACTGTGGCTCTTGCAAAGCATATAGATGTGAGAGATGCTCTAAGAGTGGTCAATGAAGCCCCAAAGTTCCTTCTTTAGAATGTCTTCCACCTTTATATTAGTAACCCTTCATATAGGGTTACTGTATTTTTTTTTTACCTGAGATGCCACTGCAACACTGATCTTCGATATATCTGACGGCATTTTTTAGCTTTTGCAGATGGTGATACATAAGTGTGTGCTTGCTTATGTGTTTCTACTTATTAGGGTTTCCCTTTCCTCTTTGATCATATCGTGGAAGGATGGGTGCAGTGGGATTGCTGTCTCAGAAGAGGATTTAGAGGACAAACTTAAAGCGATGTATGTCTTGTAGTTTCTTCCTACATGTTTCTGATATCAATGCACATGGAATTTCAGAAAGGGGAACTACACAAAAATGGTTATTTAAACAGAAAATAAAAGGTACAGTGCCAGAAGTGAAATCCCTGCAAGCTGCATGGAAACTTTTCAAAGACACCATCATAGAGGCTCAGCTTAAATTCATATCCCAAATTAAAAAACATAAAAAGAAAAGTAAAAACTAATCTGAAACCCAGATATTTAATGCAAGGCAGAAATTTGGTCGCTTTCAGCATTACTCCTTTCCAAAATATAATATGGCTAGCAAATTAGACATGAGTTTGCAATTCACCCTTGAAGAATCTATAAAAGCTTCCCCACAGATATACCACCACTTAAATTTAGCTAGGTGCTCATGAGACCATGCTATCATGCCTGAAAAGTGGCCAAAGGATTTCAAGGTAAAGGGGGGGGGTGCAGTTGCAGTGCTGGGATGGCTAGGACCATATGGCTGTTTCATACTCAATCCAGGAGATGGAGGAGAAAGGTTACTGACTACTGCCTGGAAATATGGATAAGTATAAAGCTGGCAAGGAGAACTGAGAAGCCAGTTTGCTGCTATAGAGGCAGAAGATCTGGCAGCAGGCCAGTGAAGGGAGGGTGGCTGGCTAGCATGGAGTATGCTACAGCTTTGAACTGCCTCCCAAAGCTGCAGGAAGATGAAGAACAGTCCATATGTCTCAGGCTTGCAGGAGAGCCTGAGCTGCAGAAAAATCAATATTATGTCAAGCTTTATTCAGTGTCTTCATTAAGTGATCTAAAAGAAGGAGTAAAGATCAGGAAGGACACAAATAAGAAGGTATCCAGAGAAGTTAGTAACTTGCTCAAAAAATAATCAAATGATTCCCCTTGAAAAATGCAAGCAAATATATTGAGGGGAGACTAATCTGAAACCCAGATATTTAATGCAAGGCGGAAACTTGGTCATTTTCAGCATTACTCCTTTCCAAAATGTGACATGGATAGCAAATTAAACATGAATTTGCAATTCAACATGGTAGCAAAACTAGTTTAAAATGTGAACTGCATACAGAGGCACATCACATTATGGAGCAGAGATTATATAGATCCTTTCTACGTGTTTCTGATATGAGTGCACTCCACATGGAATTCAGAAAGGGGAACAACACTAAAATAAGGAAGTTATTTACCGTAAACAGAAAATAAAAGGTACAGTGCCAAAACTGAAAGCCCTGCTAGTTGCATGGAAACTTTCCTACAGAATTTAGCAGGGATTAAACTAATCTATATATTTTAGTAATATGCATATGTCTGTGTCTGTCCTTCTGTGACTCAGTTCATGCAAGAACTCCTCCTAAATGGTAAGAGCTAGGTCCACCAAATGTGGGATGCAGCCTCCTCTTATCCTAACATAAAGCAAGGTCTGGGTTTGGTTGTATCAGGGAGGGAATTATACTGTAGAATGACTACAAAGGGACAGCAGAAAGCCACTGGCTGGCAGCATCCAACACCTAGGCCTGCTCTGAGTAGCAGCTATCAGCCACTGCATGGCCCCCACCGCTCCTGGGCCAGCCTTGGGGGGCACTGGTGGGAGGCATATGCAGCTCCCACCATCCCTGGGTTGGCCCAGGGGCGAAGTCAGCAGCCAGGGTACACATTCTCCCCCACACACTCTGCCCCTCGGCTGGTACTGGAAAGAAGCCCACGGCTGGGGTATGTGCACCTTCTCTTGCTTCAGGTGGACCCTGGGACAAGTGAACAGCCAGGCTGCATGGGCCCGCCCCGGGCCAGAGGTGGGCAATTCCAGGTCTTTTAATAGGATTCTATAGAAATGTAATGGAGATTAAATCAATAGTAAAAAGGACATCACAATTCTATAGGAGTTATTCTAAAAACCTATCTAACTTAATAAAGAATTATGCTGCAGATAAGTTGTCATTTCGTATTAATGGTATGTAAGCAAGGGCTTGCTATCAGCCAGCTAAAAGGAGAGAGCTGCCCTGGGCATGGGTATGCTCACTCCAGTTGTTTAGCTCTGCCAGATTATTAACTGTTAACTGTTGATATGTAAATACAGCTCATGCCAGGAGGGGGAAGTTGTGGCTATGTAAATCCAATTCAGCCAGGGCTGATGAAAGATCAGTGTTGGAATGGAATGTGGTTTATTGTAAATAATTTGGGGCTGTTGTGGGGGGTCACAAATCATGCTACCCCTAAATGTGGGAACTGTAAAATATGACACCAGTGCTTGCAGGAGAGACACCATCATTGTAAGATGTCTCCGAGGAACAAGCCTCCCCCCTTCCAGAGCTGAGTGGACTGAGCTGGCGGGAAGGGCTAAAGGGCTTGAGTCAGCCTGCTTCACACCTGCCAGGTGTGAGCTATAAGACTGGCACAACCAGCCCCTTTTCCCCCTTTGTTTTAAGGACTCCCTGAGGAGTCTTTTTGCTAGTCCAGTGGAAGCTGGAATATTTTGCCAGTCTAGGTGGTGGCTAAAAGCTGAAATCACTGGTTTGGCTGGGAGCCAGACCCATTGCAGCCAGTGAAGCGGCTGGCAGGAATGACCGGCAGGCGGCCGGTAGGAATGGCGGCGGCCAGCGGAGTGGCTTCTGGGAACGACCGGCAGGCCATGGTAGGAGTGGCGGAAGGCGAGCAGCGGCAGGTGACCAGCGGAGCGTCCGGTGGGAACGAATGACGAGCGGCCGGTAGGAGCAGCGGCAGGCGACCATCAGAATGGCGGCAGGCAACCAGCAGAGTGGCCGGTGGGAACAAGCGGCCAGTAGGAGCGGTGGCAGGCGACCAGCAGAATGGCGGCAGGCGACCAGCGGAGCGGCCAATGGGAACGAAGGGTGAGCGGACGGTAGAAGCGGACTGAGACAGCTGGTGGAGTATGGCATAGTGGCTCGTGTTAAAGATTGCAGCAGAATCCTATGGAGAAGGTTCCCCCTGCCCCCTTTCCGCCCAGGTTGGGAGGTAAAACCCTGCAGGTGAACTTTTGGATTCTGGGCGGCACTGACCAGGGACAGAGAATTTTGGGGTGTCAGACTTTGTGACTTCAGGTGATTCTTGGCTGGGGGGGGGCTTAGCTCATGGTTTGGTCTATGAACTCTGTTTGTGGTATTTTCCCAAGTTAATGCCATATGACTTCTCTCTCTGTTTCATTAAATGTTTCTTTCCTACACTCAGACTCTGTGCTTGCGAGCAGGGAAGCATTGCCTCTCAGAGGCACCCAGGGGCATGTGAATTTCCCAGGTTACTGGGTGGGGGCTCAAGCCAGTTCTGTGTGAGATGGACCCCTAGATATTGAATCTGGCCCTGGTTGCTGCCAGGCCTACCTGTCAGAAGGTTTACAGTTATATGACTTTTCCATAAGGGCTTACTGTGGTTTCTATAGGGCTATCACTTTTTTACATAAAAATACTCCTTTATTAGTAAAACACAGTTACTTCCCAGAATCCAATTTGTATGCTGATTCCAGGGAAACTTGTCCCCACAAATCACATCAAAACTGGACAAAAGCAGAGGATCTACATCTTTATCTACACTAAATATGGACTCTGCCAAAAGGGCTTTCAGCTCCACAATTGTCTCCACAACCTACATTAAAGTTTAACCTAGGGCACCCTAACTACAACATGGATTACAAAAATGTTCATCAGTGTCAACAACATATGGCAGCCAAAGGCTGTCATAGCAACACTGATGGAAAAGACAATGTTAATGATGATATGAAGCTCTTCAAGAACTAAAATGCCCTTTACAAAGAAAGAGGCCAGAAGTCTCTAATTATTTGATATATGCAGAGAAAAGAAAAACACAGGATTTAAAAGTATTAGCAGAGACACTGACCTTAAGAAGAAATTTAAAATTATCCCAGGATCAATAACCGTCCACATTTTTGTTTACATAAGAGGATTTACACTAGGCCAAATGAGTTAATCCAGTTTGCAAACACATGCATACCTGTGACATAACCCATAACTATGTTCTAACTCTGCATTTATCGAGAACTCTTGCAAAGTAGACTAGGTTAGATTCTAATTATATTAGTTCCATCTTTTGTTCATGTGCATACAATGGTTGTGCACCACTTTTTATGTGCTTCCAATGGCTTTGCAGGTTGACTGTTACTGCCCTGTCTGCTTCCTGACATAGTGTCAAGTTTCCAGGATGACCTTTCCCCATTTAAAAGATGGCACAGAGCTAGATTTTGCCCATTTTCTCCTGGATCCCAGTATATTTTTCTGGCAGTACAACTGGGATTGCAATCCAGGAGGCCCATGACATTCAGCCTGCCACTGTGGGGAACCATGGTGAGACCCCAGATCTCAATTTCATCTGGGAGAAGCACTAGTTTAGGAAGCTTTAGCCATAGAAATGAAAAACAGTTTTGTAGACATTGCAAAGCAGATGTCTAGGAAGGGGTTATGACCAGGTTGCTGACCAGTTTCAGATAAAGAACAAGCCACTCAGGAGAAAGTACATTGAAATGAGATATAAAAAGAGAATCCAGAGAAAAACCTGTGAACTGTACATTTTTGATGCACTGGACAGGATTTTACACAGTTACTGTGCAACCCATTCTAGGCACTATTTGGAACTTGCTGCCTGCACTTCTGCACTGAGGGCAACCTGATCTACCCCCAGGGGCTGACCAGAAGGATGGGGGAGAGAAGTTGATGCCTGAGAGATGATATCTTTCTGGGATTCAGGACTCAGGTAGCCACTCACTCATTCCCAGAATATTATAGATGTTCTGGTGCTTCCAGAGATACTGTGTTCCACCTCCACTGAGATGATTTCACCCCTCATTGTATGTGACCTTAGACACATGGTGTGAGCAAGGTCATGCTGCATAGTGATGCTATTTTTAAGAGCACATTCCTTACCCACCTGCATATCCCTGACTCACGCCTCCCTTCACCTCCAGCCAACAGCTCCCTGTACTGCATGTTCAGCTGCTCACTATCTAGACACCGCACAGCTGTCACCCACTAGGTACTGTCCCCAAAGCATGCTATTGTGCCTATCCCTCAGTTCCACACACATCCTTGCACCCATTAGCTAAGGCTCCTCAAAGTGCTGCTTCCTCCCTATTTTCACTGGTCAGTGTTCTTTCTTCACCCAGCTGTTTGAAAGATCCCATTATTCTAGAGACCTTCTTCTTTGGCGACTCAAATGTTCTTCTCAGCCAGCTTCTGTGCTATTAGCCATCAATTAAGGCTGTTATTTGCCATGAGTGGGTGACATTAGGAATATGGGCTGAGTGGGTGGAAGTGACCTTGCACATTCTTCAAAATGGCATCCCCCAGCCAATATCCGATCAAACCAGCTGGTGACAAAGCCTAGAAAAGCAAGCCTGTGCAGTTTAACATCTGATAAGTGGACTGACAACAACCAGATGGAAAGCTAGACTCAGTCCTGCCCTGCTACAATGATTCCTTCCCTGCATTGGTTGAGCATGAGTCACAACTGGAAACCTAGGCTGGGACCAAAAGAGGGAGATTCCTCGAAAGGTAACTTCGGCATGTTTGTACCTATCTTCACCATTGCATATTATTGTTGGTAGATGTGAGCTAAGAGCTTCCTGCTCCATGCCTTTGCTGTATCAAAATACTACTTGCCAATGTAGCACGGTCACAGTCTATACGCCTTCCCTTCTCCACCCACCTTCTTGCAGCAGCATCAAATAATGAAAACATTCATTTGTACAAAATTCAACAGTGTATTGAGACTGTGCTTATAGGAAGAGAAATGTTCTTAATTCTTGCAGTTTACAGTAGATATTGGATCAAGGTACAAACAAAACTGCTCTCTACTGAAGTACAAATTCCCTGCACTTATTCTGTCAGGGAAGATGCAACAGAAATTAAGATGGAGAAATTGGTTGGTTTTGTTTTGCACATTACAGAGAATACAGTAGTTGCATGCTCATGGTCCCAGTACAGGGTGCTCATCATCTCTCTCTCTTTCTCTCTCTCTCTCTCACACACACACCTTTTAAGAATTGCAATGGAGTAAGCCAAGCAAGTCTCCACTAGGCGTTGTTGCAACCATAATAGAAGAGTAGAAAAGCCTATACACAATTACCTATCAGCTTTTTAGCCAGAAACTGTCAGCAGGACCAAAGATATAATTAGCACCAGAACTAAGAAAAAGTGCTGAGAATTAGAGGTAGATAAGATCCTACTGAGGAATGAGAAGCTAATTTTGTTTGTTAATTGTATGTGAACAAACTCATGAGATTAGAGGCATATTTTGGGGGAAAGAAACATATTTGGTTTTAACACTGTTAAATATATCTACAAATTCACTAAGTCCAGTAGAGATGGTTCAGGATCATGACTCGGTGAGAATGTGCTCAACAACATGATCACTCTCTTAAGCAGTGATCTCCACATTGAAAGTGGTTGAGAATCTCTGCTCTAGTATTCAGTGGATTGTTTCTGCTTTTCAATCACTTAAAATTCTGAATTAATTAGCAGTCAGTCATTCTTAAAGATTTACAACCAAAATCTCTGAAGAGTAAATAATACTGGAGAGCTGTTGAGGTTAGAATAAAACTCACTTTAAATGCAAACTTTACCACATCAGTAGCTGTAAAGCTTATTTAAGCTATTATATGCCACAGACAAACAAACAGATTGGGTTCAACCACTTTTGTTAAGGAACCAGTGCTTAGTAAAGAGACAGTAAACCCAAAAATTAAAAACAGCCAAAAGCGAAAAGCAAAATAGTTGTATTTGTGAAGCAATTTTTTCCACCTATTTAACTAAAACTCATTCTATTTAATTTCTGTTAATAGTGGAACTGACTCATATTTAAAAAATTATTTGTTGTAAACAATAAATAGTGATATCTCAAATAGGAGTAGAGGTTAGTTTACCTCTGTATCTAGCACTGGTGTAACTGCTGCTGAAATACTGCTGCTAGTTCTAGTGTCCGACAATTCAAGATGTTCATAGATTGGACAGGATTCAGTGAAGAGCCATAATAATGATAAAAGAGTTAGAAAACATGCCATGAAATGATAGGTTCAAGGAGAGTAATATATTTAGTTTGCCAAAGAGAAGGGGTTAAGAGGTTACTTGATTACAGTCTGTAAGCATCTACATGAGGAAGCTCTTCAGTATTATATAGAAAGATATAACAAAAGCCAATGATTAGAAGTTAAAAGAAGACAAATTTGGAGTGGAAATAAGGTAACTTTTTTAAGTCACTAAACAGTGAGTTGTTATAATTGGAACAACTCCCCAAGAGTAAAAGTGGATTCTCCATCATTCACAATTTTAAAAAAAGAAGTTCTAGTAATTATTTTGAGGAAGTTCTATAGCCTGTGTTATACAGGAAGTCTGATTAGATTATTACAATGGTCCCCCTTCCAGCTTTGAAATCTGTGACTGTGAATCTGTAACTGCCTGTTTGTTAGACTCTGAGAGTCTCAGAGTATGGACTACTCATTCTTGAAAATCAAGACAATGCCTAGCCCTCACACGTACAGAGCACTGTCAAAAACAAATAATAAATATCCAAAAGAAATAGCAGTGAAGTCTCTTAACCGTGAAATTCACCCTTTAGAGATCACTCATTAAACAGCTAATATATTCAAATTTTAGCAACAGTGAATTTGGCCTGTTTTTATTAATGGCTTTAAAAGGAGTAAGTTATAACATAAACGCTTTGTAGTTCTGCAGCACTATACATGGATACTTTTATGCTGATGCTACACATCTTTGGAAATTACTATTTCTAGGGGATTCTTATGCACTTCACTGGCATGTATTACATTGTATTAATTTATTATATTGCATTGTGTCTGCAATGGCTATGAATAAAAATAACCAAAAAGTTCCATGACAATAAGATGCTTTAAACAAAGAGAGCTCTGTACAGTGGGTAGGATATAAAAGATGTTTATACAACTTTTCCACTCATTACTGTAGTAAAAAAAACTTGCTTCCATAATCGTCCTGTTCTTTCTATCTATCCATACTCCCCTTTCACACACACACACACACACATACCCTTCAAGAGAGCCTTAAAGAGACAACATTCCTTTTCTTCCAGAGAGCTTAACAAATTAGTTGCCCTGTCACTTCAGACTATTTGAGGAACTAGTTTTAAGAGAACTCTCCATCAACATCAGTACCTCACTGAAATATAAAATCCGTTGATATGCCTAAAAGTCTTTGGAAACATATTTTTAACCTGAACATATAGTGACATTTCATTAACATTAACCCTAAATTTAATTAACAACTGGGCCTGTTTCCTGATCGTGGTGGACAAGAGTGAGTTGGGGTTTTTTATAGCCCAGCAGCAATTCCTATTTAATTAAAAGAGCAAGAGGGGCTACAAGTAGGCTTTTGATCAGTTACAAGGGCTCTGCACTCACACCAGAGGCCCTCCTGCCTGGCAGAGCAGGGATTTGAGTCCAGGACACTCACACCACAACGGAGTACCCTAGCCGCCATACCACAGAGGGCTTTGGAAGCTTACTGTGCCCTGCTTAATATATAGTTAAAGTGGAACACTTGAAGGTAATAGATCACCCTGCCACTCATTTCTCAACATGAAGAGAAGGAATTGGAAGCCGTGCCTCCCTGCCTCTGGGACTGGTATCCAAAGCACAGGAATAAAGAGGGAGTCATAAGGGCTAAGTGACCCAATTCTCATTTCATATTTATTGAACGTGGCCAGCCATGAACAGGAGAGGCTGAAGAAGCTCCCACCTCCAACTACCATCTAGGCCAGCACTCAGGCCATTCATTTGAAAAGTAAGAGATCAACATTCAAAACAACATTTGCATTTGTCAATGGGCAGGCATCCAAACCTCTGGACTACAGGGACACTCAAGGGCTGCCTGTGGCTCAATGCCAATGTAATTATCTAATGACAGTGGCCCATCCTCAAAAGGAAACACAGAGAAAGCCAGCTCCTAGCCCAGCTCTTAGCCTAGTCACTTGAGAGGTGAGAGATCAACAAGCAAGAAGGGGATGTGAACTCCAAACTTCCACCTCCTGCACACACCCAACCAGTAAACTACACAAGGCTGATTATTGGGGCTTTGGTCTGATGAAAATGTACTGAAAGTGGAGCCACTTCAGCAGAAAGGACTAAGGGAGGCCCCAGGTCACAATCGTTCCTGGTCCAGCATTTAGGCCATTCACTGGAGAGGTAAGAAAGGAAGGTTCAAATCCCTGCTCAGCAAGCATAAAGGGGGATTTGTGCCCCAAGCTTAACATATGTTAACCACATACCCAAACTGCTAGGCTCCCCAGGGCTGCTTGCTAGCTTTGTGCATCCCCATGAATGAAAGTGAAACAATTGCAGCAAAACAGGATGATGCAGCAAACACCAGGCACACCTCAGGGAGACCACCTCTTAGTCCAGCACTCGAACGTTCACTTCAGAAACAACAACTCAAGCCCCTCCTCTGGAAGCTGAGGAAGGAGTTGAACCCACATCACCCAGATAAGCACCCAGCACTACAAAGGGATTAATCAATTAAGCCTTACCTAATTGTTACTTAATAATAATGTCACAGCCTCAAGATGCTCCAAGGTGCAACCCACTTTAGTGTGTTCCTTATGTCCCTGACTGGGACTCACATGTGAGAGAATGCAGAACTGTTATTCAAATCTCTTCTCCTCAGGCTGGGAGAAGGAAATTGAACCAGCATCTACCCTCTCAGCATCTAACCTGACCTCTACTTGTAATCCCTGGCCAGGAGCCACTTAGGTGCCAAAATCATGTCTCGTGAGGTACCTTTGAATGCCTCCACAAACAACTGAGGGGGAAGAAGACTGAGACCTACCATGTAACCTTTAACTTAGTGGTTAAGGGGCCTTACCTGTGACTGTGGAGAAGGGGAGCCAGGCTTTTCAGCATGGGAAAGCCAGGATATGCTAGAGCTCTTTAAACTGTGTGGAGAAGTGCATAAGGACATTTTATTCACCCCTTCACATAATACAAGAGTCAGGGTGACCCAAGGACATGAATCGGCAGCAACTTTAAACCAAACCAAAGGCGGTATGTCTTCCTGCAAGGTACAGTCAGCGTGTGGTCCTGTTTGCTAGGTGACGTCATAAAGACCAGCCTTTAAGTGAGTTCAGTAAAAAAGTGAGCAATTCATGTAGCTGGAGTTGTGCATCTTACATTGATTTTCTCTGCCAGTATAGACTAGGCATGAGTCTTCCCTGGTGCCTATGCCTGCACCTGTTCTGAAATAGCCCTAGGCATTCTGCTTTCTTGTCTGTTGAAGCTGTTCTGCTTGAGTTAGGCTATGTTTAGACTGCAGAGCTTTTCCGGGATACTGGAACATGTGCACTCTTTTGGAACAGTTTCCAAAAAAGCGGACATGTTCTTTCAACATCCCAGTACTCCTCTCTGTGAGAGGAATAAGGAATGTTCCGAAAGAGTTTTTCCAAAATTTGTCCCTGTGTAGACGGGCCAAATTTTGGAAAAGCCTCTTGTGGAAAAAGATACACAAATTGCGGTTCGCAATTTGTGTATCCTTTTTCAACTTCTTTCTGCAGTGTAGACATTGCCTCAAATGTGCTTTAGACCAAGCTCACAGCTAGCCTCACTGTCTAGTCTGGTTGCTCAAATGAGACAGCAGGTGACTGGAAGTATTTCATATGCATTGCAAACAGCAACCGATGGGAATTTTTGACTGTTTGATTTTTATCAGTAATAGGTGTGTATTATTGAAAACTAGCCTTGAGAGGATTGTGGTCCTCATTGGTCACTGCCAGCTGGAACTTTCTGGTCATATAGCCTGCCTCAGGGATAAAGTCTCTGCATGCTGAGCCCCTGATCAGACTTACGGTCAGGAGGAGATGTGGCCCAGTCATTGACCATTGCCAGCTTTGTGGTCAGCCAGATCAATAATAATTTTCTGGAGTTTTTAATTGCCTGAAATAAAGCTATACAATGTGGCCATGGACATTCAGCACTATGGACCCACACTGCCAAGCATATGGTTGTTGTTATGAAAGAGCCCTCAGGATCTCTGAAACATTCATAGAACTTTCAAGCAAGCCTGAACTGGTTTAAAGCTTTCCATGAGAACCAAGTAGAATCCCCCTGTTTCTAGACAGTTTCAAACTTTTATCTGTTTTGGTTTGATATTGTGGAAAATGTGTGTATGTGTCCATGTGTGTGCATGTGTGCGTGCGTATGCATGTGTGCGTATGCATACTCCTTTCCATACTGAACAAGTATTGTCTCTAGTTCTGGCCTGTTTTGAAGGTTCTTATACAATGAGATCATAGAGGTGCTCTCTGGAAGTTTCTGTAATCTAGGTTTGCTTATACAATGTTTTACCTTATTTATATAAGCTGAAAATCTCTCTTTAAGTAGATGCTGTGATATTGGCAGACTAGTCACCAGCTCATGCCAAGGTCTCCGTGTCAGAGTGGGACTGTGACAGATACATAACTGAGATCTGTCTAGCTCATTTATGGGTTAGTACAGTATGATAGAATAGAATGTGCACCAGGTACTATATGCAGGGGAAGGCTGAGCATTCCCCTATTGTGGCCCCTCCCCCAGGGAAGTGTAGTTCCCACGGGGAGTCAGGGGTTGGATGCATTGCCTGCCCAGTGGTCTGTGTCCTAGAGCCCTAGGGCTGTGGGTGCTGCTGCCGCACCACCTAGGAGCTGTGGGTGCTGAAGCTGTAGCACACCAGGACTGGGGGCATTGCCTCCCTGCCCCCAGCTGAGCAGTCCTGGGATTGTAGCACTCCAGGGCTCTGCTGAGCATGCTTTGGGCTCCTGGAGGGATTAAAGAGGGTCAAAGAGGAAGGCAAAAGAGGTGGGCCAGGGGCTAGGCACCCCAAGCTGCCAGGTCACTGGCCACCCATAGACAACAGTGTGCTCAGAAAAGCCACTGACAAACAAAGTAACACATAGCTAGGGAAATTAATGACAATGGGAGACAATGACAGAAATTATAAAAATTGCTATCTTGTAAATAGGGGTGGAGGAGAAAATGAGAACAAGGGTACCCCTTGCTTGGAGGATGCATAGCTTCACATCCTCTTTTCAGGGGTCTCGGTTATAGCTAGAGTTAGCCTTCTTTTGTCAGACTTTATGTTTACGTAAAACCTTCCTTCTGCTTCTCCAAATATAGCTATGTACTAAGGCTCAAGAACAAAACAAAAGGAAAAATATGCTTGTTGAGGTTTCTGTTTTATTCACTGTCCCATTTCATTGGAGTTTACAGAGCTGAACCAAACCCATGAGATGGTACATCACTGATCTCTAGGGAAGCTTACATCTGGTTCCCAGGGCAATCTCCTATTATGTTTTTGAGCAGAATTTTGTAGATGAATGAGCATGTACCTTGTAACACTTTTGCAGATGCTTAATTTTTTTTTCAAAAAAATTCATAAAGATCACTAATTTCATACTGTAGCTCTGCTAAACACAGTCAAGATTTTGCCTGTTGCTGCTTAAATTAATAGACTCTATTCAGGAAAACATTCCTGTGCAAAATTAATTTTAATCATTCAAGATTAGTTTTGGTTACATTTCACAAGTAAGAAAGGCAACAACAAAAAATCGAAGCTTGATATATTTCCCTGAAGGATGGTACACTTCATTTCTGCTGTTTAACTACTTGGAAAATTAAGGCAACTTAAAATGCTGGAATGAAGTTCCTATCAATAACTAATTTAATAAAGACAAACTAGTACAAAATCTGTATGTGCTTCTAGCGAAAAAAGTATGAACAATTTATTGATAAAATGAAGTAATGCAAAGTACATAAATTGCTTTCTGCTTTTGGCACTGAGATTATAAATCTTTTTCATAGGCAATTTAAGTGTGATTAACATTTAAGCACAAAGGTTATTTAACATTTAAGCACCAAGGTAGTTTCCATAAGAACTATATCATGTTTATACAGTTATCCTTACCAGTTTTTCTGGTGGAGCTCATCCTTATAGAACAGAAGATGTTGGAGAACTTCATCTAATCGAGATGAGTTGTTGTGTATACAGACCCAAACAACAAGACTATGCCAAAGAAAGGGCTGAATCTTATTTTCTTTTTGTTCAAGCTTTATTTGAACTGATGGGTCAGAATTCAAGAAGGACTAAGAAAAATAAATAAGTGAAATTCACAGATAAGATCTCTTAAATAGTTAGTCTTTAGTTTTCTACTGATATTTGACTTAGAATTTTTCCCAGCATAATACTTGCTCAGCATTCTATTTTAATAGAAAATACAGTGCTACAGATGCCTCTAATATCTTTCACACATGACCAAAAAACCTCAACATCCAGCCAACAGAAGATGCATACTATTGTTGTTTCTCTAGGGCATCTATGTATTTTGAAGTACTCACCACCTGAAGTTGTCAGGGGCCCTGTTATTGTGCTGTTACTGCTAAGCAATCATTACCAATATCATGGTACTTGGTCCTGCCGTGAGGGCAGGGGACTGGACTCAATGACCTCTCAAGGTCCCTTCCAGTTCTATGAGATAAGTATATCTCCATATATATTACTAATATGAACTATAGAGATTTCACTTCAGACTGAGAGTGGGTTTATAAAAAGAAAAGATCAGCCTTCTGGGACTATAATACGTAGTAGAATTGCTATAGTCTGTGAGGTTAAATATTAATGTGAGCTGGCACACTTTGGGTATCCTGGTGGAAAACATTTAAATAGCCAAGGTTCTGGGTGTGTCTACACTGCAGAGATTTTCCTGAAAAACGGCAATTTTTCTGGAAAAACTTCACTTATGTCCACACTACAATTGCATTCTTTCAACAAAAAGTCAAAAGAACACAGGGGTTTTTCCAACAGCAGTAAACCTCTTTCTATTAGGAAGAAGCCTTTTTACGAAAGAGCTCTTTTGGAAAAAGACATGCGTGGACAGGGAAGAGGGTTTTTTTAAAAAAAATAGGCCTCCAGGAAAAAGCACATGTGCTCTAGTGGCCACTCCATCCATAGTAATCACCACTTAAATACGAGATAGTGTCCAATGAATGTGAACGCTATCTTTCAAAAAAGCAGATGGCTTTTTCAATGTGCTTTTGCTGTGTGGACACTCTCTTTCTAAAAAAGTTTTTCTGGAAGATCCCTTCCGGGAAAGCTTCTTCTGAAAGAAGCCTGCAGTCAGGACATACCTCCTAACTCTGGAATCTGATTGCATAGTCAAAGACCCATGTTCATGCAGACTCCTGCCAACTCTAACAGGACTCTGGTACATACCTGTTACCACCTGCAGGTATCAGATTGTGAGATCAGGATCAACATTATTTTGTTTACAAGCTGGAGTGCTCTTTACAATAAGAATCATTTTTTAAAAATATAAGTATTTTTTAACACTGACTTGTGGTGCCAAACCTATATCAGGATCTGCTAGTGCAGGACCTTGTGCCTCTGCCGAGTCCTCCTAACATAAGTGTCAAAGTCTTGATACAGGATTTGTAAAAATTGAGTACTGGTAATTAAACTGGATCGACTCAACATGATCCCCCGCACCCGCCTCCTCCCAGGACTCCTCTCCCCTCCCCCTCCCCCCACAGAGGAGGGAAGCCCTGGCGTGGGCCTCCTCCAGGGACGACTCCCCCCTTCCCCCTGCAGAGGAGGGAAGCCCTGGCATGCGCCTCCTCTGCGGACAACTACCCCTTCCTCCCGCAGAGGAGGGAAAGCCCCGGCATGTGTCTCCTCCATGGACAACTCTGTCCCCACCTCCCGCAGAGAAGGGAAAGCCCCGGTGCGCTCTTCCTCTGGGGACTCCCTCTACCCCACCATGCCATGCCAGTTCCTGGCATGCCACAGACCTGGGGGAGGGGAGCAGCCATTGCACTTCTGGAACCCCCAGAAGTGATGCGCAGCTGCCGGACTTCCGTCCACCCCACAGGAAGCTGCCACTACCTCCATTGTCACTGGAGATAGGTAGTGGGGCTTCTTGGGGATGGGGGATAAATCGGGGAGGCCCAAATGCCTCGCGATTGACTGGTTGAGCCCTCATGATCGACCAGTTGATTGCAATCAATGGCTTGGTGACCACGGTGTTAGAGGCTTTACGGTGGATATTACGGTCCATTCAGACGACAGCCCACTGAGAAATTCCCGGTATCCCGCCGGGCCAGCCCGCCCCTGGCTATAATAGTGCAATCACAGTCCAAAACAAAATAATTTGGGGACATGTACACAAATGCTGGCTCTGCAGGTGGCTGACTCATTCATAAAGTCAATCTGCTCAAACTTCTCCCTTCAAAACGCCTGCTTCATGGCTGGACAGTTACAGAGCTGATTAGTAGCAATCAATTCATGAGAATGAGCAGGCTGCCCCTTGAAACCTGTAGTTCTTTATTTCTCAAGCCCTTGAATTCCCTTACTGGTGGCCACATTGAGTGCCTGAGTTAATGCAGACTCAGGGTTGTAGAAAATGTCCTAAATGGCAGTATGTAAAGACTCCGCAAGCTCAGGGATCAGAAGGTGGACTAGAATTGGTTTTTCAAATTACCTAGGGCTCCCATGAGGGAGCTGTCATTCATCCTCACTGGCTGGAAGATCCTTCAGATAGCCTATTTCTTGATTCAGTAAACCTTGGGGAATAATTTTATTATATAGTACACTTAAATATGCTGTTGAAATTAAATTTCATTAACAGTAATTGAATCACTCTCAATACATTTTAGCTGTCTGTTCTGAACTAGTCTACAATTTCTACAATCCTCGCTGCTCTGTTACACATATTTAGGGATTCAGAGCTATGATAAAGAATAGCAGACCTTGAAATAAGTAAAATAAAAACAGACATGGGAGAAGCTGCTGTAATCTACTGTTGAAAAATGTAGGTGTGTATTGTCTCTGAGTCTGTTAGCACTGTGGTTATGATGACTGACTGAATTCAAAAGCGTTAGACACAGTTGGGTTTCAGAAGAGATCCCTGTGAGTGCTAAGTATTTTTATTTTGAAGTGTTACATCCTTCAACAAAGACAAGTAATACTAGACTTCAGGCCATATACTTTTAAAATCTCCAAATTTTCTGTGACTGAAGGAAAGGATTTGACAGCAGAGCACTCTGTCTCCTGTTTCTTTCTCTAATGATGCATGCTTTTCTTACTGGTGAATGGTGGTCATTGTCCTGAAAAGGTTATCTTTCCTTATGTCTCCCCTACTTATAGAGAAAAATTGGTGAGTTAATTAACTTAATTAAAATGTTAATATTAGGTTCAATTGCAGCCTTTCTATGGCTATGTCTACACAGCAGTGTTATTTCGGAATAACTAACATTAATCTGAAATAACATAGTGCATGTCTGCACAACAAGCCTGTATTTCAAAATAATGTTGAGTAGGACTTCTCTGACTCCTGTAGCCCTCATTTCATGAGGAGTAAGGGAAGTTGAAGGAAGAGTGTTCTTCCTTTGACTTCCTGCTGTAGACAGCGCCAAAAGCTGAATTAAGCTATTTTGACTCAGCTACATAATAGACATAGCTAAAGTTACATAGCTTAATTTGACTTTTGCCCTGCTGTGTAGATGTACTCTATATGTTAGATGTGGTAACAAGTAGGAAGTAGTATTCTTTCCCCTGATACTGCAATGGCAGCAACATACAAATACAATAAAAAGCTTGGATGCGGTCACCAAAGAATTCCCTCATCACAGGAACTACAAAGCCTTGTTCGCATGCTCCAATATAAGGGTGTGTCACTAGGGGTCTGAAGGAGGGACCAGAGCAGGCACCATTACAATGATTCCACAGGGTGTGGTTGCCTATTGGCATCATGGCTTGAGCTGTTTGTAACACAGGTGGCACCTAAGGGTTACCTAAATTATATCCCATTTTGGCTCCTGCAGCAGCCTAGAAGCGGAAGGGCACAAAAGGTGGCTTGAAGCGTCTTAGCCTACCCATCATCTCTCTTGGACTGAGACTTTTGTATCGCACTTCCCAGAGGTACAGCACAAAGATAATGCCTGTGTTTTTTCTCCAGTTGTGCAGTTTGCATATGCATATCCCTATTTATAACGTGTAAAGTCCTGAGCAGATACAAATTTGTATCTTTGTACGCATCTGCATCCAATTCAAATGATCCATGGATATAAAACAGATATCCACAGATTTGCAGAGCTTTAATAACATGACCTTCCTTACATGTCAAGCCCCACTCCCATGTTTACAAGCCTCAATTTTCATTCCTTTTTACAAAGACTTCTGCCAGTGCATTCCATTGCTTGGAGATTGTTCAAAACCCAGCAAAATATTGCTCAAGGCTTCAAAGCTGTAACAGTCATACTATAACTGCCATTTGTTCTTTATAATGGGTACCTATTTAGTGGACAATTGACTTTAACTTGGCCCTGTTGGTCTTTTAAGTTCTCTACAGTGAGCTATAAAGGATCTACTTTTACAGGCATCTCCCAACATAAGGCTTATAGGATGTGTCACTCACTCCCATCTGTCGCATCCCCTTGCTCTTAACAGCTCTTACAAACCCTCCTTCCCCTTCCCAGGTGTGTTTTATCCTTCTTTCTCTCTTGGTGTGAGACAGTGCAGATTTATTGACTGTCACAGTATGCTGCTAGGCTCATCTTCTTTTCTCCACTCAAGCTTTTGGGAGGAAGTAGGCTGAGACAGTTATGGGCGATTTGACAGGGTTTCTTCATGATGGATTGGCATGGACCATTTTTATTTTGACAGATGAAGTTGACTTTGAGGAAGACAGTGAAATGTTCTAATATGGTTATTTGTCCTTTTATTTATGTTTTTCTTCCTCTCTATGTAATGACAAAAGCCCAATCAGTATAGTATCACAGAACATCACAAACTCTAATTAATTTACCTAACAACATCTGTGGTAGGTAGGGAAATACTGTTATTTCCATTGTATAGTCTGTGCCTACTGAATCTAGACTTCCTGAGTACCAGTGGTCATACGTCTTAACTATAAGTCCATCCTTCCGCCTTTATAAGGGCCTATAACCTTGAGTTTTTAAACATTTTAATAAATATTTTCCCATTTAAGATACCTCCCCTTTGCTCTTTTTTAAAAGGGAGTGAAGCAAATCACTTCCCAGAACGTGTATTGTTTCCATGGCTCAGCAACAGAAAAAGACTCAGAATGCCAGACTTGTATATGAAATGAAAAATCAAGCCCAACTTTGTGGCCTGGGATAGTTTGGCACTTAGGGCCATACTTTCAAAGATGGCTTGTTATTTTGAGTATTTTACTGCTGGTGAAAATGTAGGCCTTAACCTCTTTGTGGATTATGCCATGTCTAGACTACAGAGTTAAATTTATTTAAATTGTGTTGACGATCATAAGTCTCTTTAATAACATAGGTGGAGTATGTCCACACAATGCTCCTTGCATTGGGGGAGGCATCCACAGTCATTATTTTTGCAATGATAGAGAACGCTGCATCACGGATACCTATCCCGTTGTGCAATTTGTTGTCCTGTGTCACTCTTCACCACTGGGAGCCCTGGGACCAGAGCATGGTGCATCATAGGGCTATGCTTGCTATCTTGTGATACAGTTCTTTCTGTCCTACCATTTCATGGAATTCTTAATTCATTTTATGCCATTTTTCAACAGCTCTTGGAAAGTGTGAGCCCATCATCTCTGCATAGATCCTGAGCTACTGACGGCTCTGAGGACGAGCATTTTGAACACTATGCAACTGGTCCTGTAATATTTCGTAATCAGTGAAACAGAGAGTGAATTGCTGATGTTTGTCCTGCTCTCTGCCCTGGAAATAAATCATTCAAGATTGCTGTTGGTAGTCACGGAATAGCACACCATGGTGGACAGCCATAGGCTCAGGAAACAAGAAGTGAGTGGTGGAGTCACATTCTGATGCATGTTTGGAATGGTAAGTAGTAGCTGCAGAACTCTCAGATGCACAAAGCCACCTTCCTAGAACTTTGCATGGAGTTTACCACTGCCCTATGGGACAAGGACACCAGAACGAGAACTGCCCTCACTGTAGAAAAGCAAGTGGCAATTGTGTGTAACTGGCAACTCCAGACTGCTTCTGGTCAGCTATGAATCAGCCTCTTAGGGAGCAGTGGTGCCAGTGTTCAGGGCCACCGATTGCCTCCTGCTATGAAGGACTGTGACTGTTGGTAATGTCCAGGAAATAATTGATGGCTTTGAGACAATGGGAGTCCCTAAGTGCAGTGGAGCAATAGATAGAATACACATCACATTTTGTCCCTCTGACCAGTTTTCAGTAGACTTACAACTAAACATATTACTTCTCCATGGACTTTGCAACTAGGTGCTCTCACCTCTCATGAGTACCCCCAATCTGAGTGTGTGTGCCTGAACTCTGTTTGTCACGGGTCTTCAGTAGTGGAGCCAACAGCCACCGCAGATCCTAGGGCAAGGTGAGGTGGCAGGGGGCTGGCTCCATGCCCCCTGAAGGGGTGGGACTGAGGGCAAAAGCAGTGGGGCAAGGGCAGTCAGCCCTTAGCAACTGGGTGTGACTTCCCCCTCCAGCCTTTGGATTTGTGTAGAGCAATGCTCCAGAAGCAATTCAAAGGATGCTGAAGCTCCAGCCTCTAGAGGCAATGGCATGGGTATCTGGTATCGTAGGTGGAGGAAGGCACAGCCTCCCTAAACCGCCGGGCATGGCACCGCCCACACTCTGCCCCCAGCACCTGCCCTCCTGGTGCTCCGGGGCTGGGCCAGGCAGTGCACCTTCCTCCAGTGCTCTGGGGCTGGAAAGGCTTGGCCATGCAATGTATCATCTTCGCTCCCTCCAGTGCCCTGGGATGGTGTGTGCCCCATTTCCCTGAGGGGGGCAGGGTAGGAGCAGGGCCTCAGCAGAAAGGGCAGGGCTGGAGGTGGGGCTGGAGGCTTGCCTCCTCCAGCCCTACCTTCACCAATGCCCATGGGAGGTGGCACCTGGGAGATCTAGCCCCCCTTTGAATCTCTGGGCCCTGGGGCAATTGTCCCCTTTGCAGCCTCCTCCCCATCAGTGGGCCTGTTCTTTGATCATTCAGACTTCAACCAAGTCACACAGTCTGCTCTCCCCACACACTCGGCAGATCCGGCAGCTATACGCAGCAGCATGTCTGCTGCATAAAGCCAACATTGTCAGTAGGGATAGTGTTGTGTGAACTGTGTATGGGGCGCAAACAGGAAGAGGAATTTCAAAAATTCCTGAGCCTTTAAACTGGGGAGGACAGTAGAGTTCAAACTGTTAACCAGACTGGTCATATGGGCATTGTGGGACACCTCCTAGAGGCCAATTAAGGTGACAACTAAATAAGATATCTTCACTGATGCTCTGTTGCTCTAATTACATCACAAAAAGCACTCTGCCGCTCATCTAGGTTTTTTTATGTCAGTGTAACCCCTCCAGTCCAGTGTGTTTCAGCAGCAGCCCTGGGAACTATATCAGTATAGCAGGGGAGTTACAACGGTGGGATGCATATGTCAGTGTGTGCACCTCTGCTGTTTTGTCAATGAAAGCTGATTTTTGTTGACAAAACTTTGTAGTGCAGATAAGGCCTTAGTTCAGGAGAGGGAAAAATATGGCCCATGGGCCGGATCCAGCTCACCAAGCCACCAGATCTGACCTGTGCGGGCATCAGAGAGACTCAGACAGGTTCTCTGCCTGCCCCACCTCCCCCCCCCCCCACTCCACTCAGAAAAGTGGCTGTGGGGCCCTGTTTGTCTTGGAACAACTGTGAGCCCAGGGATAGGGGAGAAGCTTTGTGTGCTGCCCCAGCCCTCAGCACAATCCCACTGGCCAGTTTCCTGCCAATGGGTGCTGCCTGTTTGAAGAATAGGCAGTGCTCAAAGTACCCCTTCCCCCTCAGGCCTGCAGCTATTTACAGACTCTTGTGGCCTCTGCAGCCAGGGAAGGGGGCAGACAGGGGAGCCTGCCTGAGAAACCTGCCGGGCTGCTGGCTGGGACCCCAAGTAAATGTCCCTGCCAGAGCCTGCCTCTGGCACCACAGTACCTCCCTCCTCCCAACTCTTTGCCCCTCCACTCCTGGCTCCCTGCCCCAAACCCATTGCCTCTCCTTGTGTTCCCATACCTTCCCCAGACACAGCACCCCAATCACCTTCCCCAGGTTGCAACCACCTCCTGCCCTAAGTCACAATCCAAACACAATCCTGCCCCCCCCACAATCCCCTGCCCCAGATCACATAAAAATTATTGCCCACTCCTGCCTTAGTTTCTCACTTTCTAAATTGAGATAATGATATTTGCCTTCCTTTGTAAAGCACTTTGACGTTCTTGGGTGAAAATGGTTATTAGGAGCTAAAAAGTATTAGTATTATAAATAGTGTTTGTTATTTTATTTAGTCTATGAAAAGACAAACAAAAATAATGTTGGTCAGTTCTCACATAGCCTACACTCCCATAGGTAAATTCATAATTAAGTAAAAAGAAAAGAGCAAGAAATATTGTTTACCCAAGAGAGACTGCAGCAGTCCTTTTGATGTCATTACAGCCTGTGAGCTAGACACATAATTAGGCAGTTTTTAATCAGATAAATGATAGGCTAGTGTGCACCACATAATTATGGTTCTTCTCACCCCCTAGCACCTAAAAGGCAGCTAGAGGAGAAAACGTACACAGAAATATTCTCTATGGTTCATTGCACACAGTTTTGATGCATCATCTTCTACAGGGGGAGAAAACTGGGGCTTCACAAGGGGTATGGCCATTCAGCCATGCAGGCACCCCAGTTTCTACAGGGAAACTTGAACATCTCAAGGGAGCCCTCAAAAAGCCAGCTACTAAATGCTACGTCCCCTGCCTGTGCTCCATCTGTCACCCAGGGCAGCAAGGTTCAGTCAAGTACTGTGTTGCTGCAGAAGGTCTGTGCATGAACCCCCTACATCCATCTGTCCCCATCCACTTCCATACACAGATGCCACAGAGCAGGAATAAATGCTGTCTCCAAAAGGATACTGGCACCACTCTAGCTACTCTTATGTATTGGGTCCCCATAATATCACATTGATAATTACATCAAACAAACATGGATAGTGTATTCATGTAATGGCATGTTTCACAAATCCAGACTGTGATCACTACAAATGGGTGTCTATTCCACTGAAAGGCAACCTGTGCTAGTAAGTGGGCCTTATGAGTGGCCCTCCTTCATTTCAGTGGCCCACAAGATTGTCGTAACCAAGACAGTCTCCCAGGATAAGATAGTTTTTCTAACTGCACTTGCATACCTAGAAATGTGTGTGGTGTGCCAACTGAACCATAGCAGCACTTCGATTGGATGCAGAGGGTGTACGTGACTCTCACAATTGTTTTAAGTGCATGTCACTTTTGTAATATCCATAGGAAGGAAACTATGTGGACAAAACCCAGCAAAACCTGGCAGCCCTGCAATAGAACCCCAATGGGCCGCATACAGTCCTCAGGCCACAGGTTGCCCACCACTGGTCTATTCTGTTCATCCTGTCCCTAGACTACAGGTAATTCGTCTAGCTCAACTCTGCGTTCATTATTTTTACTGAATTACCAAGCATGCTTATTTGATCACAGTAATCCTTTCTGATGCATCATATATCATCCCACTTTGTTACCCACCATGCCACGAGGTCTCTGCTTCTGTATTTCTTCCAAGTTTAGATCAGAAAGTACCACAGCACCACATATGGTTTCTCCAGCCTTCAGCATAAAATGCACAGCCGAGAGGATGTTTGGATATGGCTGGTAGCAAACCTCACAAGCAGAAAGTGCTATGGCATAAAAAATAATTTTGTGAAAATTGTCTTTCTGTTGTTTTACAATATATTCTGTTTGCCTTTTATTTATTATGTGCTATTTAACTTCACTACTTTGCTGATGGAATCACTAGCAAATATTCCATCGGATAGATTTATAAATGGTGTGTGACCTCTTGTGGTATAACACAATACTACAAGTATGATTCATAGATAATAGCTTACATAAGCCATGAGCTGCATATAGCTGAAGTCTCCAGTGATGACTGAATTCCTAGTTAACTAAGGCTAACTCTGAACAAGGTGAGGGAGCTCTCAGCTAACAATGAATCACAATGTAAAGTCTCTCTTCATGCAGTCATTCAGTGACTGCATTTATTTTTGGCTAACTGCATGAAAACCAGACTCAACTTTTCTAAACTAACATGGAATTTTTTCCCCAAAACATGTGTATCCTTTGATGAGATTTGAAGCCCCACAATTAGCATTCACACACTGTCATCTGTATTGCAAATGAGATTTAATTCCTCTCAATAACAACACTTGACGCTGAAGAGATGGAGTAATGTGAATGCATCTGAATTCAGTTGCATTAAATAAAAGGACTTTGAGAGGCTGTATTGCAAGCAGCTCTGTGGTTGGGTGAATGCAGATTTGACTGCCTGCATGCCAAAATATTGCTCACTGCAGATCAGTTTAAGTACTGGCAGATACAGGAAGTTCTGTTGTGAAACTGTCTATTATATTTATATGTTTTATATCGTTGACTGGAGTGGACAAAGCTTGTAAAATACAAGGTGTCAGGAAAAAAGTGGGTAATCATTTTTTACATCATCTGATTCTTTGTTCTTCATTTTGTATATTACTTGTGGCCATGACAACCAATTGATAGTAGCAAGACTGCAATGCCTCTGCAGTCTTACTACAGCAGCAGCCTGCTGATTCACTGCAGACAATGTGCATGCATGCTGAAAAGTCTGAAATAGAATATGAATATCCAGCATTAGGTTAATTTACCAGCTCTGTCAGCATAACAAATAAGTGACAGGAGCCCAATCCTATGAGCCACTCTCCCTTTCCACTGTCAGTCCATGTGAGTTAGAAGCACTCAGCACCCTACAGGACTGGGCTGTGTGTTAATACTATACCAGAAGGGAATTTAAGACTTTTGCAATTTTTCCCTCAAACATATGGTGCCCTATAAGATTGCTTTTAATAAGGACTTTACAGGGAGTTAACATTAATTGCATTCCAAACTTTGTGTAAAAGATATTGATCTGATTTGTGTATGTTTTCAAAATACTCAACATTCCTGCTTACTAGAAAGTATTTATTTGAGATCTTACAAATCGCAGTATACTGTGCATTTTTGGCACATTCACTTAACGTTTATTGACTAATTACATAGTGATGCAAGGTTGCTCTGATTTTTCTTCTTTCTTCAACTAAGGCACGTCTACACAACAGGGCTAAACTCGAAATAAGCTGTGCAATTTGCGCTATGCTTATTGCATAGCTTAAATCAAAATAGCTTATTTTGACTTTTGGCGCTGTCTACACAGCAGGAAATCGAAGATAGAGCACACTTCCCCCAATTTTCCTTGTTCCTTATACAATGAGGCTATTTCTAGACTGGCATGATTTTCCGCAAATGCTTTTAACGGAAAACTTTTCCGTTAAAAGCATTTGCGGAAAAGAGCGTCTAGATTGGCATGGACGCTTTTCTGCAAAAGCACTTTTTGCGGAAAAGCGTCCGTGCCAATCTAGACGGGCTGTTCTGCAAAACAAATCTGAGCTGTCTACACTGGCCCTTTTGCGCAAAAGCTTTGAGCAAAAGGGACTTTTGCCCGAATGGGAGCAGCATAGTATTTCCACAAGAAGCACTGATTTCAGACAGTAGGAAGTCAGTGTTCTTACGGAAATTCAAGCGGCCAGTGTAGACAGCTGGCAACTTTTTCTGCAAAAGCAAAGGCAGCCTGAGGGTTACAGGAGTCAGAGTAAGCAGTCTTCCAGCTCAACATTATTTTGACATCATGTTGATATAACTGCTTGTGTGTAGACACTGTTATTTCAGAGTAATATCAGTCATTCCGAAATAATGCTTCTGTGTAGACATAGCTCTACAGAACTGATTTTTGTCTATTTTACCTCATTTAACCAAGCTAAGTGTTGACTGCTTTGCATGCTTACAGGTGAATATGAAACTCTCAGTTCAGGTGGACAGTACCCCTAAGAATCAAATGGTAAGTCTCCTGAATGCAGAACAACTTGAGATATTTACCTAAGTCATTTCCATTTCCCAAATTAGTAGTTAAAAGTCATTTTAAGGTTGCTTATATAGCAAATATATAATGTTCTACCTTTTAAATCTATGTAAAGCCGATATGTATGTTCTCCAGAAGATTTCAGATGACCACACAGGTGAAAAACAAGGAGTCTTAAAAAGACCAAAAATCCAACCTGTCAAAAGAAATATGAATATTTGTATATAATACCACTCACAATAGATGCATAAATACCACTTTTGGATTATGGCTTTTATTCACCACTGCCTTCCTCCACTTGTGTAGCGATATAACTAGACTGAGTTCCACCAGCATGAAACTGGAATAGAGTGCTAAATTAGAACCCATCTTCAGATTTCACATATGTGACAGAATAATAAATAACTCTGTCTTGTGTTTTGCATTCAGTGTATATTAATGAAACTGAATATATTAATAATACTTTGTCATTTATAGAGGGTTTCCTTTTCACATGGAAGGAGCAGGTGAGAGAAGATGCATATCCCTCAGAGTTTTCTTGGCATAAGGGAGTAAACACATTTTTGTGAACTAAAACTCTCAACTCCTGAGGACAGGTTTGTTTGAGGAAATAGAAATAACAAACAATGATACAACACCAAAGAAAACACAACCCTGGATGATGATTCTATGGTTACAATGCCAATCAGGAGAATCACGAAGCTCTTGTCTTTCTCAACAGTGCTGCATGAATCAGGCCCTGCAGTCAGTGTTAGGGCAAAAGCATGCCATCAAGCCAATACTATGTGAAATGTGTGGGCATTAGATATGTTAACTAATGTATATTTGTATCAATGAGTAACCACTGGAATTTTTAGAGGCTCCCCCCAGCACTGGCTCTTGCCTGTCGTCTGTCTGTCCCTATACCCCCGCATAGTTGGCTCTGTGGGAAGCAGCAAGAGGTATATGCATGTAGTGGTTAGGATTATCCGATAAGATCAGGCTTATCAGTTAATCATGTAAACGACTACACACTAACGGTACATCAAGACTACATGCCTCTGTCGCCAGAGGCATGTAGATTAGGCTACCAGACAGTAAAATGAAGCAGCGATTTAAATAATCGCCGCTTCATTTAAATGTACATGGCTGTCGCGCTGAGCCAACAAACAGCTGATCAGCTGTTTGTCGGCTCAGCGCGATAGTCTGGACGCGCGGGTGGCGACATCAAAGGTATTTGTCGACCACCCAGGCATGCCTCCTGGGATGAGGTTTACCGGAGTGGTCGACAAATACCTTTGATGTCGACACCCGCGCGTCCAGACTATCGCGCTGAGCCGACAAACAGCTGATCAGCTGTTTGTCGACTCAGCGCGGCAGCCATGTAAATTTAAATGAAGTGGCGATTATTTAAATCGCCGCTTCATTTTACTATGTCTGGTAGCCTAATCTACATGCCTCTGGCGACAGAGGCATGTAGTCTAGACGTACCCTAACATCCCTAGTAGGCATTTAAGAAGCATCCATTCTGCAACCATAGAGCTAGATATTACATTTGACAGATTTCATGTGTAGACTATGGCTTTGATAACATAGAGGCCAAGCTAAGAGACGCAAGCTAATAAAGCATGTGAAATGAAATAAGAAAGTTAAAAGCTGCCATATAGCCATCATTAAAGAAAATAAAAAGTTAAACAACAGATTGGAAATCTTGGAAAATTATTCAGAATTTAAAATGTCAGAAATAGTTGGACTCCCTGGAGTAGCTGAGCAAAGAATCATATTGAGGTTTTTGTTTTTTTTGTTTTTGTTTGTTTGTTTGTTAGAACACTTGTTTGTTGGAGAAAGTAAATAAGAAAAAGTTATTTACTTGTTCCCATAACATAAGAACTAGGGGGTCACCAAATGAAATTAATAGGTAGCAAGAGCAGGAAGTTTTTCTTCACACAACTAACAGTCAATCTGTGGAACTCCTTGATAGAGGATGTTGTGAAGACTGAGACTTTAACAGGGTTCAAGACAGAACTAGATAAATTCATGGAGGTTAGGTCCATCAATACTTATTAACCAGGATGGGTAGGAATTGCATCCCTAACCTCTGATTGCCAGATGCTGAAAATGGATGACAGGCAAGGGATCACTTGATGATTACCTGTTCTGTTCCCTCCCTCTAGGGCACTTGGCATTGGCTACTGTCATAAGACAGGATACTGGGCTAGATGGACCTTTGGTCTGACTCAGTATGATTGTTCTTATGTTCTGTGAATCATCATAGGAATTTCAACTTTAAATTGTTTCAGCTAGTATGCTCATTGTTTACTTCATAATAAATACTAAAAAGAAATTCTGTAGGCTTGTTTAAGGGACCAACATTTACCTTCATTACAATAAGGTAAATCTTCTGCAGCATCCCTGATGAGTGCCTTTTATTGAGGAAGAATTTAATAGGAAAAAGAAGAAGGTTAAATCAAACAAATATTGGCCTCAATGTGCCTCTCCTACAGAGAAACCTGGAAGAATTTATTGAAATTCTACATGATTTATCTTGCAACACTGCATGCATGCACCCCAAAAGGAAGGGATTTGAGACCTCTTAGGGAATGGCAAGAGGTGCATTCTGCAAATATAGGGATCTGAGGGATCCACAGGAAAAGCAAAGTACAGTAGACTTCCGATAATCTGGAACCTATAGGACCTAGGTGGTGCCGGATTATCAGATATGCCAGACTATCAGGAGGTACTATAAACTGGTTATATATTTACTGTATACATTATATACTGTATATAAAGTGTTCTAAACCCTTTTTTTTGTACATACTGTATACAGTATACTGTAATGTTTTAGTATTTTTAAGCCTTTTTTACCCTTTTTGCTCAGTTCAGCTGCTGCCGCTGTTACCTTGTGACTCATTTTTTGCTGAAGCTCACTCAATAGGCTCTTGCCATTTTGATGCTGGACTATCACGAGTGCCGGACTATTGGATGCCAGACTATTGGAGTTTTACTGTACTATGCTAAGATGAACCCTTCATTATCTCTGGTAATGCTTTATCCTTTCATATTGCTTGGTGGAATCCCACACCACTGGAAGTTTTAAAAATATTTTGTCCTGTTATAGTAAATTTACCACAATATTCTTCACTGTCCTGGAGCAAAAAAATTCAAAAAGCTTCCTGCACATAACATGGACTATCAGAGCCCTACACTCCCTCTGTATCCAATTAAAATACTGCTATGGTTCAATCAACACACCCAGAAAATTCTAGTTTGCAAAAGTTAGCAAAACTACCCTAACCTGGGAGACCATATTTGTTACGATAATCTTGCAACCCACTGAGATAATGGGGGCCACTGATGTGGCCCATTCACTAGCCTAGGTTGCCCATTACTGGTGTAACCAATAAGCTTATGAGTTTTATGTTTCATGTCTGTGTCATGCTTTATTCCCTATCAGACAGCTCAGATATGTCTGAACATTAATACGTGACATGAATGTAAAAAAATACCCTCTTTTTTCCTGGGCTTGTTACTAAAAGATGGCAGAATCAATTTTGCTTAAACTTTCCAAAATAATTAACAATTTAGTTTAAGCTATAAATATAGAGTTTTGGAAGTTATAAGCCATTACAATAGGGAGGATGATTGCCAGACTCCTGCAACTTATCTTCACTAGGACCTTAGTCTGAAATTAGCCCCCAAAGGCTGATTTTGTAAGAGATGCATCCACACTATCAAGCCTGTTATTCTGGAATAAGGAGCCACAGAATTTGAACTCTGTAGTCCTGCCTTTCATAAGGAATAATGCTATTCCTGAACTTGTAAGCCCAAAATAACATTAGTGTGGACACCCCGGTGCCACTAATTTGAACTAACTAGCCTCCGGGAGGTCTCCCACAACTCCTCTGAGTGCTTCCTGGGCTTCTGATTCCGAGGTAGCGCATCCGCAGTATAGACCCTGCCTCAGACTGCATTCGATTCCCCATAGTGAGGATCCAGAACTTCAAATTTGTAAAATCAGGTGCCCAGAAGTCAAATTTAGTCAATTTGAAATAATCTCCTAGTATAGACATGGCCTAACTGGGTAAAGTAGACCAGACCTTATACAGGCAGTCCCCGGGTTACGTACAAGATAGGGACTGTAGATTTGTTCTTTAGTTGAATTTGTATGTAAGTCGGAACTGGTACATATTGTAGGGGAAACTCTAGCCAAACATTTCTCCAGAGCTCAGTTTTATTCTCCCACACCTCACTTCCCTCAGTCCTTTATTCTCAAGCTGAGGTGTCTGCTGAGAAAAGCCGCTCCGCGTCTCCCTGGTCTGCTGGGGGGGGGGGGGCACTAGCTTTGCGTCTCCCTGGTCTGCTGGGGGGAAGCAGCTAGTGCGGGGTTGCCTCACCCCGTTTGTAAGTAGGGATCTGATGTAAGTCGGATCCATGTAACCCGGGGACTGCCTGTATACATAACTCTCATGCTGCTGCACTAAGACTATGTAACATAGTGTGCTATACCTCGTTGATTATACACCAGATGGGAGGATAAGAATTTGCATAATTAACAAAATATTCTGCAAAAATATTAATATTTTATGAGAAAATCCAAGTTAATATTATGCATTATGAACAAAAAGGAGAGTTTTATACACAACAAAAGTGAATATGTACCATATAGAGAGAAATTAAAAAGTACTTAAAAAATACAACAAACCTTTGATAACTTGATTTCACTGGAGTATAAATAAGATTTCTGTGCTGCATCATAACAGATCCTATATAAAATGGATTCAGCAATAAAAAATAAAACAGGGACTTGCTCTGGATTCATGGGTGCATGGTCCAAAGATATTAAAAGGATGTCCAAAGCTTCTAAAGTGAAAACAAAATGGAGAATACATTCAATACGAAGTTCATACTTTGGAAGTCCATTCATAAAGGGATTTAGGGATTGTAGCACCTAACTTTTAGGTGTCTAGTCATCCAGTGGAATCAATATCCTCTAGTTAAATACCTTATACAATGCATAGGAAGAGTCAGGCCCGTAATAACGGGATCCACAAAAGATGGCATGCTGAGAAGCGTAAACTAGCCATTAGCAAATGCCAAGGAGAGGAGTATGGCCTAAGCCCCACCCTCAAAGGGAGTTAAGCACCTATGTCATGTTATGGCTCTAAACCTTATTTCTTTCTGACTGTATACTGTACATCTTATATTCATTTCACAACTTCAACAAAACTCAAATACTTGCCAAGTTATGAACAAATAAAACATGCTTTATTTTTATAGTTCATTCATTTTGTTTGCCTTCAGTAAATATTACTTGGAAGAAAAAACAAAGTGCAAATGTCTGATAAATTGTATTCAACAGCTATTGACATTTTTTGTTAAAGTATATATATTGAAATATATGGTACAAAAATGTCTGAATTAATAACATTAAACTGATTACTGAGAAGTGTAATATAAGCTTTTTTTGAGATATGCCACTTTTTCAGAAAGTTCCTGCAGTGTCAACTTTTCTGCTATTTTTGCTAGGTGGGCTGATCTTTTTTGTAATATGAATGAAAATGACCTTACAAAACTATAGTGGAAAAGACAGAATTGCTTTTTATGGTTGAAAAGGCAGTTAAATTGCTTTTTCAACTATTACATTTTCAAAAAATTACATTATGGCTTTGTTCCATTTTGGTTAATGATTTGTGTGAATCTGATGCTTGTGAAAGTGACAGATTTATAGGTCTCATAGGAAACGTTTAGGTCAGAGAGTCACTATGCAAATTTCTTCAAACATGCCTGCCAATGTGCCTCAGTCTTGACTTAAAACCCACCTGCCTTGTCTGCCAACTTTTAAAGTCTGTGGAAGAAGAATCCACTTCCCCCAACCAACATACACACACATACACAAACACACAAATCCTGCAGGTGGGAGCGTAACCACATTCCAAAATCATCCAATCAACACTTTCTCATCTTGACCTCCATATTTTTGGATCAGTCTTCGTCCCACAAATTTCCAACTTGTCCAAAAATAGAATTATTATTTTATTTTATTTTATTTTATTTTATTTTATTGATGCAGTATCATATAGAGGTCTCAACTGGATTAGGAATATATTGTATTATTAAGAGCTATACAAGCATTTAGTAAATCACAGTCCTCCTAGTGAACTTACAATTATGTGTATATATAATAGTTCCATCCCAGATCTTGTGTTCTGTGCAAAATTCTTAAAAGCCTTTTCCTCTTCAAAAGCATCATGGAAAAAGATACATCTTTTATTATTAATTATGTGAAAGCCTTTTGTCCAGTAAAGCAACCAGTCAAAACAATGTTATTTTATTATTTATTGACTGATAAGAGCATGCTCATGCCCATATAAAACAGACGTTCTACAGTAGCTCCATAAGGGTATAAGGGTTAATATTTGTGAATCCTGTTGCATGACTGTGGCCTAAACAGAAAATAACAGTAATCAGTCACATAATTTATCAATTGACCAGAATATGGATTTGTCATTAAGTGGTTCAGCTACTGTATTATTCTTACTTTTTAAATAGTCAACAGTTCATTGTTGGCAGAATGATATTGCTCCTAAAATGTAATCTGAACTATAAGATGGATTCTTGGCCCTCCTTAAGAAAGATGTATCCACATATTATAACACAGCATTGCTTCTCATCTGTAATAATTCTTTGAAAGATAGATCTTTCAGAGCAACCTTATCAAATATCCACCAAAAAATCTTGTAAGTCTCCCAACACTACAGTAGAATGCATAGTATTAAAACACCTAACATTCTGATATTTCTTATATTCCAAATTAGCTATAATTTTTAACAAGATAATCTTTGATAAGTGATAGCTCAGTTCTTTGTTTCTCCTCCATAAGTTTTATAGCTCTCATTATTTTTTGTATACTACCTTCTCAATATTCTCATTTCTGGAAGAGATCACTTTCGTCAAAGTATATAGAGCATCCCTGTCTTGCCTGGATTGACTTTAATTAGGTTATATCATGGTGATTCTGACTCCCTAACTATTTATTTGATTACCAAGTATAAGCAACTTCTTATCTTTGTGAAAATTATCTTCTTATAAGTCTAGTCATCATGATCAAATTCAAATGTGCATGATTTTTAAAGAAAAAGAGTATGAAGAGAAAAAGGACACTTTTCAATCAAGTGCCATAGGCTTCAGCATCTTACCCAACCCCTGCAAATTATGAGGGAAATAATGCTTAGATCAGCCCCAAATCACAAAACAAGAAAAGAAAAATGAGCTTAATGAGGAGCATAGAATTTTTTGCACACCCTCTATTTTGATTTGTTCCCCCATTTGAGTACTTTTATAGATAGTACAATATCCACAAAACTCCAAAGAAAACCCAGCTTAATAAAAGCAACAAAAAATTATATAGAAGTCTTGATATGGCTTTCACAGTAACACTATTGAATTGTTTCATTTTCCTTGGTAGATTTTCTTTTTCACATGAATGCAGTCATTATCTCATAGTACATTGAAAAATCCAACATCTACAACTAAAGATCTTCTGATCATGATTCAATATTGCAGGAAATGTAGAGAATGTTTCCACATAATTTCCCACCACACCCCAGGATTTTTTGACAGGCAATATCATTCTACCGGCAGACTCATATGAATGAGGTCTAATTTTACTTTCGGAATGGCCCTATACATTTTTAAAAAGAGCAGGAGTACCATAGCATCTATAAAATAGGAATGGAGTGACTCAGCTTTGTCCTATATATCAGCAGTGCAGACTATAGATCATAGATGTCGGCACAGGCACTCGTTCATCATTTTTGTTTCAAATATTGCATGATCCTCTCATTAGCCACACCAGCACACTTGCTCTCCAGCCTAACTAGAAAAGCTTTAAGGTATGTATGATGATTATGGATTTAAATCTTTTTGCCAGAACATTATTTTGATAAATCTTATTCTAACTAAAGTGCTATCGATCAGTAAAAAAATCAAAACACCTTAGTGTTCATGAAAGATCCTGCACAGGAATCTCCTTTTACCTGACTTTATTAAGAAAGATCACGACATTTTAGATTGAAAGAATAGTTAACATTTTCATTTACAAAATCTTCAGAACTAACTCAGTACTCAGCAATTTTATTAATGGGCATAATTAGGAAAGTTAAAAACAAGAGGTTTAGTACTTTGAGATCATTAAATGTCATTTTAAATTACACTTAATTAGTTACTGATTTCAGAGACAGGTTACAAGGTAATGCCATGTAAAGGTGCTTATATGGTAATGATTTTGCAATTTAGGAAATCAAGCATAAAAACAGAAGTCTCTGAAATACTCTGTAAACATTATAATACAAAGTTAGTTTCTGTGTATATTTATAAAGTTTCTTTCTGCAAGTGGAAAATAAAATGCATATTTGTCTTGGCTTTCTTCCAAGTTTTCATAGTTGGGAATGAGCTAAATTTTCTTTTACTGCTTGGTTAGAAAAGTCCTAAAGTAATTAACATAAATATAATTGAAGAAGACTGTACCTTCCTGGATTTCACCTTTGCACTGAGCCAATATAATTGCTTCAGTCCATGCTACCGGAAGATCCACATGCTTCCCAGAACCTAATGTGCCAAGGCCTGATCTTCTCTGTTTGGAAATGAAAAAGGTGAGATGGTAAAGAAAAAAGCCAAAGATTTTTTGTTTACATTTAGCTTAAAATAAAACTTTTCCCCCAGCCAATTTATTTGGAATAAAAATTCTCATTTTAAAGGCATCATTGGTAAGAGTTTGCTTATGCAAAACACAATAGTGGGAACTAATGAGGCAGCAATGCTTAATCCCTTGGGTTAACACTTAATTAAGAATAGGAAAACTTAACTATAATTACAGTATTATTACCCACCGTAAGTACTTTGCATAAGAAACAATTAATTACCATCTCTGAATCACAGTAGTAACTACAGCCAACTTAGTAAAAGGCCTCTACTATTACTATCTCTGTAGGGCTGAAATTGTGTAGGGAGTCAGCAACATGCTATCTTGACAATATACATCTCTGAAGCTTTAGCTTTTTGCATTTTCTAGATCAAACCCTTTCTAGATCAAAACAATCTTTTTAATAGATGTCCTCTTTGTGGGTGATTTCATGGCCAAAAGTCTGACATATATTTGCTCACATCTTTTGGTTAAACAAGGAAAACATACAGTACATTAAATCTGATTTTCATGCATTTAGCTTTTGGAATGAACAGTGAAAAAATATTTTATTTGAACATATTTTCCTTTAGGTTTCCTTCCATATGCTAGCAGCTGATTGTATTCATTGGATTTCTGTATGAATAATTTCATTGTTTTTGCCATTAAGATTGGCCTCTCCCATTTAACCTAAATTGAGCATTGGCACAACAGTGAAGGATGGGAAGGAAACAGCTTTTGGATACTCAGGGAACAGAATTAACAAAAGTAGTAAATGCACTAAGCTGAGGCAGTTTTCCAGCTCTGCCTTCTTGATCACTAAGATGGATGATTATCTATCATGGAATATGAGGGTAAGTATTCTCTAGAACTGAAAAAAATCCAGCATTAATCTGATAAGAATGGAAAACTACACTACAGCACAAAATCAGCAAAATCACATAACTCTATGAGAGTGCCAGTTTTACAAGGGAGCAGGGAGATTTAGAACACTTTTAGCCAATGCACCTTTCCTGCCAAGTAGAAGGTCCATTAAAAAAAGATAATATTCACACTGAAAGACTATGATTGGCAAATAGGGCCTAAGTGTGCTTCATGATGTATACATTTTTAATTTAGATGGTAGCAGAAATTGTATTAGTACCACAGCCATCTCTTCAATGCCTATTAAATGCCAATTACATTGCTTTTTCAATATCTTTCAAATTTGAATGATTATTCTGTTTCTAAACATTATCTATTTTTGGCATAGTAAGCTCACAAGGAATCATGTGGGGTCTCAAAGTGCTGTATTTATTGTTTTCACTTTTCAAAACAGTTGCAAACATTTTAATGGACAAAATAAAATGAAACATGAAAACAAACCAAAACAGTATTCCAGCTAAATAGCTAACCGCCAGGGGTCATGTGCAGCTTGACCTACTGCTCTCAAACAGGGAGGAATTAGTACGTGAAGCAGTGATGATGAGAGAGTCGATCTCAGGATCCTGTCAAAAGGAAGAAAGGAGGGCAGCAAAATACACACACTGGACTTAAGAAAAGCAAATTTTGACTCCCTCAGAGAACTGATGGGCGGGATCCCCTCGGATGCTAACATGAAGGGGAAAGGAGTCCAGGAGATCTGGCTGTAGTTTAAAGAAGCCTTATTGTAGGTGCAAGAACAAACAATCCCACCGTGCAGTAAGAAAAGCAAATATGGTAGGCAACCGGATTGGCTTACTGGGGAAATCCTTGGTGAGCTTAAACACAAAAAGGAAGTTTAGAAGAAGTGGAATCTTGGACAGATGACCAGGGAGGAGCGTAAATATATTGGTCAAATCCATGGGTCCAGATTTAATGCATCCAAGAGTACTGAGGGAGTTGGCAAATGTCATTGTAGAGCCTTTGGCCATTGTCTTTGAAAACTCGTGGAGAGGTCCTGGATGACTGGAAAACAGTAAATGTAGTGCCCATCTTTTAAAAAGGGAAGAAGGATGATCCAGAGAACTACAGACCTGTAAGTCTTTCTTCAGTCCCCAGAAAAATCATGGTGGGGATCCTCAAGGAATCCATTTTGAAGCACTTGGAAAAGGGGAAAGTGATCAGGAAGAGTCACCATGGATTCACCAATGGCAAGTCATTCTTGACCAATCTGATTAGCTTCTATGATGCAGTAACGGGCTTTGTGGACATGGGGAAGTCAGTAGATGTTATATATTTTGACTTTAGCTTTTGATACGGTCTTCCACAATATTCTTGCCAGCAAATTAAGGAAGTATGAATTAGATAAATGGACTGTACGGTGGATATAAAGCTGGCTGGATTGTCGGGGCCAACTAGTAGTATCAATGGCTTGATGTCTGGTTAGCGGTCAGTTTCAAGCAGAGTGTCCCAAGGATCAGTTCTAGGGCTGGTTTTGTTCAACATCTTTATTAATGATCTGGATGAGGGGATGGATTGCAGCCTCAGCAAGTTTGTGGATGACTCTAAGCTAGGGGGAGAGGTAGATACATTGGAGGGTAGGGATAGGGTCCAGAGTGACCTAGACAAATTGGAGGATTGGGCCAAAAAAAATCTGATGAAGTTCAGCAAGGACAAGTGCAGAGTCCTGCATTTGGGACGGAAAAATCCCAAGCATTGTTACAGGCTGGGGACTGACTGGCTAAGTAGCAGTTCAGCAGAAAAGGACTTGGGGATTACAGTGAATTAGAAGCTGAATATGAGTCAACAGTGTGCCCTCCTTGTAGCCAAGAAGACTAATGGCATGTTAGGGTACATTAGGAAGAGTATTTCCAACAGACCTACAGAAGTTATTAGTCCCCTTTATTCGGCTCTGGTGAGGCCACATCTGGAGTATTTCATCCAGTTCTGGGCCCCCCACTATAGAAAGGATGCGGATGCATTGGAAAGGGTCCAGCGGACGGCAATCAAAATGATTAGGGGGCTGTAGCACTTGACCATCAAGGAGAGTCTGAGGGATTTGGTCTTATTTAGTCTGCAGAAGAGGGTGGAAGGATTTGATAGCAGCCTTCAGCTTCCTGAAGGGACGTTTCAAAGGGGATGGAGAAAGGCTGTTCTCAGTAGTGACAGATGGCAGAACAAAGAGCAATTGTCTCAAGTTACAATCAAGGAGCTTTAGGTTGGATATTATGAAAAACTATTTTACCAGGAGGGTGGTGAAGCACTGGAATGGGTTACCTAGGGAGATGATGGAATCTCCATCTCTGGAGGTTTTTAAGTCCAGGTTTGACAGAGCCCTGGCTGAGATGATTTAGTTAGGGTTGGTCCTGCTTTGAGCAGGGGGCTAGATTTGATGACCTTCTCAGGTCTCTTCCAACTCTAAGATTCTATTATTCTATTTCTAAAGTTCTCTTGAAGAAACTTAAAACAGTTTATAGCATTTAGCTATAAACTAATGAAAAATCTGTATAATATTCTGCCAATATATTCTTTTCCCCCCAATATTAAGTAATGACAAGATCCTAGGACAGATGATCAATGGAGATACTACAGGTTGAATCTCTCTAATCCAGCACCCTAGACACATGATGATGCCGAACAAGAGACTTTTCCATACCACAGGAATTCAATATTGTATAGCTGCATTACCAACACTTCCTTTCCTTACTGGGCTTTTAGAAGACATTTAGGGGTAAATTAGAGCCAAATAACACCACAAAACACTGAGAGTCAGGGCTGATGGCTGTAAACAACCTTATGGGACCATGGGACACTTGGCACGCCCATGATTAAGTGGATATCCAGCTAACTAAAATCATGCTGGACCACAGAAGTTGCCAGACCACAGAGTTCCAGGTTAGAGAGGTTCAACTAACTATTATGCTTCACTTATATCTTCTAATTGTTCCTCTTCCCCTCCCCCCCATACTTTCTCCCAACAAAAGTTTTGGCTTTGTTTTTTCAATAAGAAACAAAGTGTGCAAATACCAGAACATTAATAATATTAACTATTCCTTAATTGTGTACACAAACCTTGCATCTGGCAAGCATTTTCTTAGCTAGTTCCAGTAAGTCTTTTTTATCCTGTGGATTTGTTGCATCATTGAACTTCTGAATGAAATTTTCTGTGATTTCCAAGGGGTTTCTAAAAGAAATAGCCAAAATATTGGTGCAATTATGATTTATTTCCTAAACAATATGGTTTAAAGTAGTATAAAAGTGTCCAAAGACAGAATTACTTTTCTATTATTTTTTTAAAGTAGACTTTAAAAAAGTAAAGGCGTGGTGTGTTGTTTTTTTACTATATTGTTTCAAGACTTTACCAACCGTTTTATTGGAAGGCTGCTCTAATTTACATTGGATTTTAACAGGCACATGGGTGCTGAAAGTTCAGCCAAGAATCAGCACTCTACAAAACTGTCCAGCCAGGCACTCACTGTGGTAGCCACACTGGCCATATAATGGAAGTTTTGCTATTGACTTCGGTATGGCTAAGACAGCACTCACACTTTTTTGTCCTATTAAGTTAGCAGCAGGGAAGTCAGCAGGAAGCCAGCCCCACAGGCTTCATGCCAGTACAGGTTCACTTTTAGTGTATATCTACCCTGCAACTGGGAGGTGTAATTCCCAGATCCTGTCGACATATATGGGCTAACTGTGCTCAAGCTAAAAATAGCAGTGTGGTCATGATGGGCCACCCACCTGAGTGTGTACTCAGATATATAAGATATTGGACAGGATTGTGTTTAGGTAGCCAGTGCAAACTATTGCCTATGCCACCAGGGCCACACCTGTTTTTGGTGAGCTAGCTTGAACACAGCTAGCCTATGCTGGGAATTACACCTGATGGCTGAAGTATAGACGTATCCTTACACTGGAGTGACTCCTTGTGGATGGTTAAACTGGTTTTATGCTCATACTACACCAGAAGTGCAATGCAAAGTGCTGTCTTCTCAAAGCTGCTGACAAACCAAAACAATAGCTCTGAAAGAGGTATGGCCTGTCCTTTTCATTTGCTAGGATTTTTATTTTGAAAGTGACCAAGGACAATTTAGATTACAGCATTATAACTACTTCAGTGCTGATCAGTTTACCAAGCACCCACTAATAGACACCTTCACCAATCTCAGACTGCCTACTCTGCCACAGCTGACCTCTTCCCAACTACCACAACCCAGGCTTCCTACCGTAACAATTTCTAGGCTATGTCTAAACTGCAGGCTTCTTGCACAAAACTTCTTGTGCAAGAGTACATCCACACTGCCATGTGCTTTTGTGAAAGAGTGTCCATGGCAGTGTGGATGCTCTCTTGCGCAAGAAAGCTCTGATGGACATTTTAGCCATAGGGGTTGCCTGTGCAAGAAACCCCTGTTCCCGTCCACACTGCCTTTTTGCGCAAGAGCTTATTCTTCTCTTCTGATGATCTAATGCAAACTTTCTTGTGCAAGAACAGGCTTGTAGTGTGGGTGCTTCGCAAGTTTTTGTGCAAGAATGGCCGTTCTTGCACAAGAAGCCTGCAGTATAGATATAGCTCTACAGTATAGCTGTACATTGTCAATACACAATTCTGCATGACAATCCATATTTTAAATGTAGTAACAGCAAAAGAAATCACAATTTAACCTCCCATGAAATCACACAAGGCATACCACATCCAGTGCAGTATTCTTTTTTTTTTTTAATGTGATACAATTAGAGCCTCAATTTTTAATTTCAGTGAAACTGCTGTACCATTTCCAGTATGCCTCAGAACTCACACTGAGCTTATGTAGAGTACTCAGTGCCTTGGCAATCAGCAGTAGGCAGGCATGTCAAAAGCAGGGGGTTGGGGAGGAAAAGGGAAATTGCCTAGGGACCTAGACAATTTAAAGGGGCCTGGGGTCTCCAGCCACTACCATGGTAGCAGCAACCAGGACCCCTACTAGACTCTTAAATTGCCTGTGTAGACCACTGGCACAGGCACATGGTTGGTGGGTGGAGTCCCCCATGAGGGAGGGTAGACCCCAGCTCCACTTCTTCTATGTGTGGGGCTTCATCAGAGTTTATTGTAGCTGGATGCTGAGGTGTAGCAGTTTGAAAGCCTGCAGGTTGTTTTGGCTTTCATACTGCCGCTCACTGCTGTATTGTTTCAGCATGAGGGCTTGGTAGTCGAGAGGTTGGAAACAGAATTAAAACTGGCTTACCGGTATGCAGATCTGGATTGTACATTGTTGAAAATATCCCATGAAAGTTGCTAATATAAAATTTTCTAATTTTTTTAACCCCAGTGTGTATTTAGTATTCTAAGCTGATGTGATTAATTGATTCTTAAAAATGTAAGACAACTTCTTTCAGCAGGACTCCTATGTCAAAAGGTCAAAGTAGAGTAAGGGAGGCAAAAGGAAACTGACCCTCGTTGTATATTTCACAAAAATTTGCTTCCTGATAGTCTGAATTTCTTTTAGTCTCTACCTAAGAGGAGGAATTTATAGAAGAAAAGAAACTTATAAGCTGAAGAAGAAAAAGCTTGATGTTAAACAACATTTCTTAATTTCTAAAATGATGACATTTCAAACACAGCTGTGATTCTGGAACACACTGATTTCTGTTAGTTCTCCAGAAAGCCTGTTTGCCTAATGTAAAAATAAGAAACACTGCCATGTGATACACTGACCCAACCCTTTTATGGCTACTTGCCTCATAGTGTTTTCTTTGACAGTACTTTGCTCTGAACTTCTGTCTCCTCTTTTTCCAATTACACATTAAATCAGTCTGAGAATTATTTTCCTGTTTGGAATGCAAACCAAACTGGTTTTGTTTGTTCACTTTCTCCTACCTCAACCTTGTGGGTGTCTAGTCTCATGCCAGGGAAACTTATGTTGAAGCCAGTTTCTGATTGGTTGCTGATACAAAACATTTTGGCTACGGCTACACTACAAACTTTTTCTGGAAGAGGAAATGCAAATGGAGCGCTCATTTGCATATCTCACACTCTCATTTGCATATTCTCTTCTGATCCTTTTTGCGGAAGAGGTTTTTGTGCAAACAACAGCGCTGTGTAGATGTTATGTAGATGTGATCCAATTTTTGAGGAAGAAGAGATCTTGCGCAAAAGGGAGGTTTTGCGCAAAAAGGCACCATCTACACCGCTTTTTTGTGCAAAAACCTCTTCTCCATTTGCATTTCCTCTTCCGGAAAAAGTTCGTAATGCAGCCGTAGCCTAAGGGTACGTCTAGACTACATGCCTCTGTCGCCAGAGGCATGTAGATTAGGCTACCAGACATAGTAAAATGAAGCGGCGATTTAAATAATCACCGCTTCATTTAAATTTACATGGCTGCCACGCTGAGCCGACAAACAGCTGATCAGCTGTTTATCGGCTCAGTACGATAGTCTGGACGCGCGGGTGGCGACATCAAAGGTGTTTGTCGACCACCCAGGTAAACCTCATCCCAGGAGGCTTACCTGGGTGGTCGACAAATACCTTTGATGTTGACACCCGCGCATCCAGACTATCATGCTGAGCCGACAAACAGCTGATCAGCTGTTTGTCGGCTCAGCATGGCAGCCATGTAAATTTAAATGAAGCGGTGATTATTTAAATCGCCGCTTCATTTTACTATGTCTGGTAGCCTAATCTACATGCCTCTGGCGACAGAGGCATGTAGTCTAGACGTACCCATAATGTTCTCCTCTTTATGTTAAACATTCCGTGACACATAAAAATCCTAAAATAATGAAGTCTTATTCCTGAAATTTAAAAAATTTAGGGAGGTTGTAGAATCTCCATCACTAGACATTTTTAAGAGCATGTTACACAAACACCTCTCGGGATGATTTAGATGGTGCTTGGTCCTGCCATGAGTGCAGAGGACAGGACTTGATGATCTCTAGATGTTCCTTCCAGTTCTATGGTTCTATGAAATACCATTGGTTACATGGGGATCGGATGGGAGGGGAGATGCAGCTGCAGCTGGCATGGGGTTCCTCTGGGCAGATGGGGGGACGCGACTGCTGTTGGCACAGGGATCCTCTGAATAGATGGGGGAGAGAGGTACCTCTGGCCAGGTAGGGGATGGTTGATGTGGAGGCTGTCCACTGGTTGAGGGGTGGTGCTTGGGATTACTCTGGGAGTGGGAGGGAGGTTGTGGTTCCATCCAAATGAGGGAGACAGAGCAGGGAGGCCATTGATTGTACAGTCCTGGGGACTGGAATTCCTGTTGGTGAGTCTGACAATAGGTATGCTTGGAAATAGTGAATTGACAACACTTTCACAGATATTATGGAGCACACAGCAAGTTGCCACAACGGTGGGAATGTTACTTTTGCTGAAGTCTATAAACTGCAAAACCTTAATGTCCAAAAGCACATTCTATCACCATTCTGCACTTGCTCAGCCTGTAGTTGAACGGCTCCTTACTGCTACTGATATTCTGTGATACACAACACACATCAGAAATGGAAAGTACTGTGAGATTAGACATAGCATTTCAGCTTTCCTTAAGCAGTAGAAAAATGGTATGCATTACATTTTACTCAAAGTCAGAGGAAAGTCCCAAGACAACTCTGATCTGCTTTTCTATTTCTGGTATGTATTTTACAAATAACTTATGCTTTATCAATTATTTTACACATAATAACTGCCAACCCGTCTGTGATGCATTATTGAAAAGATAGAAGACTGCTCATTTGTAACCTTGTGTGTAGAAGTTGAACTGCTTAATTGAATGCTTCTTACAGTCTGCCATAGCTCATCTTGAATATTTAATGGTGAAGTAAGATAGTTATTTTTAGCCAATAGCTGACTGGAGCAAAAAGGAAGTCTTTATAAATATAGGCATTTAGAGTCTAGCGACAGAGTATTATAAAGAGAAAAAAACATTAAGCAGCTAGTCCGCAAAACATTACTAACCACCTCTGTTCTTTAACCAGTTCAAGGACCAACTAAGAGAATAGGGGCTGTTAACAGGGAGTTTGGAGAGGGAGTTCTCCAGATAAAGGAGGAAGCTGATACAGGACCCTTGAAGGAACTCACTTTCTGTAGCGTGTGTTGTGTTTGTGGTTTTCTTGCTGTGTGCTAAGCTTGTGTTTGGCTGGAGAGAGGGCTTTGGTTTCTAAGACCATGGGACTCTGTTCTGGGCACAAGGATTCTTAGGAAGAGATGGGATTCACCACAAGAGGAAAGAACATCTTGGAGATGTTTTACAGATCCTATAAACCTCCTTGCAGGAGGCATAAGGGATCTGTGGAAAAAGGCTTTCTTTCTCGACAGATCCCCCTCTAGACTGCTGCTTTTTGCTGACAAAGTGTTGAGTCAGCAAAACGCGGTGGCCATTTTTATGCAAATTAGGCACGGGATATTTAAATCCCTGCCTCATTTGCAATGTCAACCTGCCTAATCTGTATCCTTCTGCCGACAGAGGGATGCAGTCTAGACATACCCCTAGTGACAAATGATGTGAGAAAAGCTGAAGTACTCAATGTTTTCCTTGCCTCTGTCTTCACAGACAGGGGCAGCTCTCAGACAAATGCACTAGGCAACGCAGTATGGGAAAGAGGTGGAAAGCCCTTGGTGAGGAAAGAACAAGTTAGGAACTATTTAGAAAAGCTAGACATACAGAAATCCATGGGCCCGGATGTAATGCATCCAAGGGTACCGAGGGAGTTGGCAAATGTCATTGCAGAGCCTTTGGCCATTATCTTTGAAAACACGTGGAGATTGGGAGAGATCCCGGATGATTGGAAAAAGGCAAATGTAGTGTCCATCTTTAAAAAAGAGAAGAAGGACAATCCAGGGAACTACAGACCAGTCTTATCTCAGTCCCCAGAAAAATCATGGAAGGGATTCTCAAGGAATCCATTTTGAAGCACTTGGAAGAGGGGAAAGTGATCAGGAATCATCAACATGGATTCGCAAAGCGCAAGTTGTGCCTGACCAAACTGATCAGCTTCTGAGATGAGGTAACTGGCTCTGATGATATGGGAAAGTCAGTGGATGTGATATACCTTGACTTTAGCAGAGCTTTTGATACGGTCTCCCACAATATTCTTGTCAGCAAGTTAAGGGAATATGGATTGGATAAATGGACTGTAAGATTGATAGAAAGCTGCTAGACTGTTGGGCCCAACTAGTAGTGATCAATGGCTCAATGTCAGGTTGGCGATCGGTTTCTAGCAGAGTGCCCCAAGGATCTGTTCTTGGACTGGTTTTGTTCAACATCTTTATTAATGACCTGGATGAGGGGATGGATTGCACCCTCAGCAAGTTCGCAGATAACACTAAGCTAGGGGAAGAGGTAGATACATTGGAGGGCAGGGATAGAGTCCAGAGTGACCTGGACAGATTAGAGGATTGGGCCAAAAGAAATCTGAGGTTCAAAAAGGACAAGTGTAGAGTCCTACACTTGGGACGAAAGAATCCCAAGTATTTTTGCAGGCTGGGGACCAAATGACTAAGTAGTAGTTCTGCAGAAAAGGACCTGGGGATTACCGTGGATGAGAAGCTGGATATGAGTCAACAGTGTCCCCTTATAGCCAAGAAGACTAATGCCATATTAGGGTACATTAGGAGGAGCATTGCCAGCAGATCCAGAGAAGTGATTGTTCTCCTTTATTCAGCTCTGGTGAGGCCATATCTGGGGTATGTCTACACTACAAAGTTAATTCGAACTAACAGACGTTGGTTCTAATTAACTTTAATAGGCGCTACACAAACAAACCGCTAGTTTGAACTTAATTTGAACTAGCGGAGCGCTTAATTCGAACTAGGTAAACCTCATTCTACGAGGACTAATGCCTAGTTCGAATTAAGTAGTTCGAATTAAGGGCTGTGTAGTCACTTAATTCGAACTAGAGGGGGGCTAGCCCTACCCAACTTTCCCTGGTGGCCACTCTGGCCAAACCAGGAAAACTCTTCTGCCCCCCCTTCCGGCCCCGGAGCCCTTAAAGGGCCACCGTCTGGCACCCAGTCAGCAGACCCTGCACCTGGCACGGGATGAGCCAGCCACCCGCTGCCACCCAGCCCTCCCCCTCTTCCGGGGACCAGGCTGGTGGCTCCCAGGAGGGGCCGCAAGAGGTGGGCGCCCGCCTGGTCAAGTGCGGAGATTGTGGACCTCATCGAGGTTTGGGGGGAGACCTCCAACGTCCACGATCTCTGCACTAGCCACAGGAACACAGCCATATACAGCCGCATGGCTGACAGCCTGGCCACCAGAGGCCACATGCGGACCCGGGAGCAGGTCCGCTGCAAAATCAAGGACCTGCGGCAGTCCTACTCCAGGGCCTGCCAGCCAGGGGCCGACCCAGAGACCTGCCCCCACTTTGAGGCCCTGGACCGCATCCTGGGGGCTCACGCCGTCCATGCCCCCCTGGTGGCGATCGACCCCAGGGCAGAGGGACCCGTCCCTGACACTGAGGAGGAGGAGGAGGACGTCAAGAGCCAGGAGCCTGCAGGGAGCCTGCCCAGGACCCAGGACCCCTGAGGCATCCCACAGAGCACATCGGCTGTGTCATTCGAGGCCGAGGAGGGCTCCACATGTGAGTACCATCATGCTCCCCTTATGTGTACGGGAAGGTGGGGGGAGAGGGATCCCAGGGACCGTGCGCCTGAGCCTTGCCCACCATGGAGCAGCAGCTGGATATCATGCAGGGGCCCTGGCGTTGCAGAGGGGGGCTGGGTTTCACCCACCTTGTCCCCAGGGAGAATTGACCACTGCTCTTGTTTCACCACTGCCACAGCACATGGGACTGCAGGGCGCACCACCCTGCCTGCAACAGCCACCTGCACCCAGGCCAGCAGGCGTGCCAGGAACCAGGAGGAGTACCAGCGGTGGCACCTGCGGCTCCTGGAGCACCAGCTCCACACCCAGGACCACTGGGTCCGGGAGGATTTGCGGCTGCGGCAGCGGAGTTTGGAGGCGTTGGAGGAGCAGGGCCGTGCCCTCAGAGGCCACCTCCAGACCTTGGTGGACAGGTTCCTGCCTCCTCCTGCACCAGCCCCTGCGGCCGTCCCAGCTCTCGCTCCTCCTCCCACCCCTGCTTCCCCTCCCTCTTCCTCCGCACCCCCTTTCCCTCCTGCCCCACTCTCCACACCCACTCCCCCCCGACACCGCACCCGCAGTGCTGTGAGACGGGAGAGCCAGAAGGACCCCCAAGCCTGAGCTTTCCCTTCCCTTCCTCCCCTTCCAACCCTTTTCCAGCTCCCTCCTCCCAGGTTTCCCCTCCCCTCTCCCACCTTTACTCCACCCTCCCCCACCCCAGTTATGTAAAATAAAAAGAGATTTTGGTTGTCAAAACAGGTGTCTTTATTTGACATTAGGAATGGGGGTAGAGAGGGGAAAGGGGAAGGGGGGAAGGAGGGAAGGGTGAAAGAAGGCCCCAGTGGGGCATGCAGGGAGAGTTGAGTCCTCCTCCTCCACTTGGAAGCTCTCCCTCAGGGCTTCCCAGATCCGGACGCCCCCCCGCTGGGCTTTCTGGACGGCAGCGGTGCGGGGCTGAGCGTAGTGGCCAGCCATGCACTCAGCCTCAGCCATCCAGGCTGGCAGGAAAGCCTCCCCCTTTCGCTCAAACAAATTGTGTGGTCAGGGAAGAAGGTCCCGGCCTGCAGCCTCTGGCACACAGAGGAGTTCCGGTACACCCGTGCGTTGTGTGCCTTGCCGGACCAGCCCACATTAATGTCCATGAACTGGCCCCGGTGGTCACACATGGCCTGCAGGAGGATGGAGAAAGTACCCCTTTCGGTTGACGTACTGGGAGGCCTGCTGTTCCGGGGCATGGATGGGGATGTGCAAGCAAGGTAGGCAAGCAAGCGGAAAAGCTGAGAACTGGCTATCCAAGGGGTCCCTTTAAGCACGAGCTTCAGATAGCCTCAGACAGCAGCCACGCATAGCAACTACTGACCTGATCCCCTGCCAGAACCGGTTTCAGCTGCCCTTAAATATGACCCAGCGTCCAATCAGTGTGGACGCGCTATTTCGAATTAGCAAAATGCTAATTTGAATTAGTTTTTGGGTCTAGATGTGTTATTTCAAATTAGCTTATTTCAAATTAACTACAGGCAGTCCCCGGGTTACGTACAAGATAGGGACTGTAGGTTTGTTCTTAAGTTGAATCTGTATGTAAGTCGGAACTGGCGTCCAGATTCAGACACTGCTGAAACTGACAGCCAGTTCTGACTTACATACAGAATCAACTTAAGAACCCCAGGCGTCCCCAAGTCAGCTGCTGCTGAAACTGATCAGCAGCTGATTCCAGGAAGCCCGGGGCAGAGCAACTCTGCCTGGGGCTTCCTGTAGTCAGCGCTGGTCAGTTTCAGCAGAAGCTGACTTGGGGACGCCTGGGGCAGAGCAGCTGGGGTGCTGCTGGGTTGCTCCAGTAGCGCTGGGACCAACCCAGCAGCACCCCATCTGCTCTGCCCCAGGCGTCCTGATTCAGCCGCTGCTGAAACTGACCAGCAGCGGCTGAATCAGGACCTGGGGCAGAGCAGCTGGGGTGCTGCCGGGTTGGTCTAGTAGTGCCCAGAGCGGGCGCTGCAGGACCAATCGGCAGCGCCCCAGCTGCTCTGCCCCAGAGTCCAAAACAAAAGCCTGGTCTGCGACCCCCCCACTAGCTGCGACCCCCCCCCCAGCAGACCAGGGACACGGGGAGCAGAGCCACAGCGGCAGCGGGGTGCCGCGCCTCTGAGGCTTTGCTTTGGCCAGAGCAAAGCCTCAGAGGTGCGGGACCCTCCCGCGGCTGCGGCTTCAGTCCGGGTGCCTGTGGTCTGCTGGGGACGGTCCCAGGCACCCGGACGGTCCCAGGCACGGTCCCAGAGCAAAGCCTCAGAGGCGCGGGGAACCGCCGCTGCTGCTGCTTCAGTCTGGGTGCCTGTGGTCTGCTGGGGACCGTCCCCAGCAAACCACAGGCACCCAGACTGAAGCGGCAGCAGCGGCGGTTCCCCCGCGCCTCTGAGGCTTTGCTCTGGCAAAGCCTCAGAAGCGCGGGAACCCGCCCGGTGCCCCTGGTCTGCTGGAGACGGTCTCCAGCAGACCAGGGGCACCGGAGCAGCTTACAAACGGGGCTTTCTCGCCCCGACCTCCGGGGCGAGAAAGCCCCGTTTGTAAGTGCGGATCCGACATAAGTCGGATCCGCGTAAGTCGGGGACTGCCTGTAATTCGAAATAAGTTAGTTCGAATTAGCGCTGTAGTGTAGACATACCTGAACAGTCTGGAATGGCTGACCAGAGTGGAGTTTTAGCTGAGGGAAAAGATCAAATTCTGGAAGGTGATTCTGAGGAGTTGCTGGCTAACCCTCATGATCAGGAAACTGAGAAACATTGGTGATTAAAAAATATTTATTTTCTGTTACTCCTGTGGTTTACCAAATATCTACATATTGTTTGTCCACATAATTAAGGAAAAATTATATTACAAGTTAGGATCCTAGTACTGTTTGTGCCCATCTTTTTTTCTCTGTATTTTGTTCCCTCTTGTAGCTAGTTCTTTCATCCAGGGCAACCCACAGGCAAGGGCAAAAACAGTAGCTGTACCAGGGCTCAGTGATTTATAAGGGCCTGTGGCTCTGGGCTGCCACTATCACTACCATGGCAACAGCAGTAGCTGGTGCCCCTGAACTCTTTAAATCACTACCAGAGCCCCATGCAGTGGAGTCCAGTGCTGAGGGCTGGGTGCGGGAAGCTAGCCTCCAGCCCTGTGACTTTCTTCTGAGGCCCTGTCCTTCCTGGAGGGGACTGGAGCTTGCCCTGCCCCCAACTTGCATAGGGCCTGGCAAAGTCAGTCACCAGCCCTGCATCCATCCAATGTATCTATTGCTCTCCATTATTAATCTTTCTGTATCTGTTACTTTCTCCTTTTTTTCCACACTCCACTTTCTTCATTCTCTTGGGACAAATCCTGACCTCTTTGCTCACTTGTGTAGAGTCACTAAAGCCAATAGTTATTCTCCTTTCCTCTCTTTTTCTAAGGTCAAGCTGGTACCTGTAACATGAATGGAACACAGATCCATCTACATTTTCACTACTCACTGTGTCAACCAATTTACCTGGTACTGAAGGAAGGACTCTCTGATCTAAAATTCTCAGATCTAACTCTAAGCTTTTTTTAAAAAAATGATGGCTACCATATTTGCTAGAGTCTGGTCTTCTAATTACTTTCTGCTAATTTAAATTAAAGAATACTTTGTTTTCTAGAAATTCAGATAATCCATTCATAAGTTTCTCAGAACTCCTGGAGGAACACCATCTATTATGGAATAAGAATAGAGACAAGTTCCAAAAGGTGTCAGTCATTCTTTCAAAATGACATTAAACATTTTTTGTCCGAGCCATTTTTTTGCTGTAGTTATAGCATTTTCAACATTTACTGTGAGGTGCCAAGGTGATCATCTGCTGATTAGGATATAGCAGTAGATATTTCCCTAGAAGATGGACTCTGGTGTCATGTCTCCACACAAAATACTTTGCACACAGATACAGCTGAAGAGTGAAATACACATCACCACAGGCACAATATTTTTCTGAAGTCTTGTATTATTTTATTTCTGAGTTAACTGGCAGAACCAGTTGTCCTACAAGCAGTAAGTGAACTACAAGCAGTAGCCTGCTGTCTGGTCAATATGTTCCCAAGCAGATTTATTTCTCACGGAGTGTCGCCATAGAAATCTTTACCGCAGTTACAAATCCGATTCATGGAAAAAGTCAAAACACGTAACACAAATATCATTTTTGTAGAGCAAATTTGCTTTTCATTACTGTCATTCAACCCCTGCATTACAGAAATTGTAAATATGTTCATAAAAAGTACAAGATGCAAATCAATGGACCTGACAGTTGGAAAAGGTTTTCAAGTAGTTTTTTTTTAAGGGAACATGTGGATATATCTAATATCTTAACTTTTTATTATACTATAGACCTTTGATTTAAGGATTATGCCCTTCAAGCTGTTTCCTTTCTGATTGCAAACTGAACATATTTTATCTGAGATCCTAAATTTCTGAAATTTTCACTAGAACAAAAAGAAACTGTAGGAAGGTTCAAATTAAAATGGAGACGATTGATCTGTGGGATCAATGTAGGTTTTTTTTTCAAGTTTTTGGTGGTTGAGCTGTGGCTTTATCTAGCAGAAAAAATCCAAAAATGTCTGAGAAAGCTAGAGCCTATCATGAATACTGTGCCCAGTTTTGGGGTTCACAATTCAAGGTATTAATAAATTGGAGAGGGCCGAGAGAGGAGCCACAAAATCCGTTAAAGCTGCATTTCTCAAACTATGGGTCCCGACCCCTGGAGGGGTCGCGAGCAACTTAGAGGGAGGTCACAGTATCACAAAGTTTGAGAACCCCTGAGTTAAAGGATTAGAATACGTCCCTTATAGCAATAAACTAAATAGGCAGAGTTCCTAGTCTAACAAAGAACAGGTGAAGGCAGGGATGTGGGACCTTTTTTGGGTTGGTGGCTGCTGACCCGCAGAAAAATTAGTTGGGGGGCTGCACACAAGTGAGAAGCCAAAAAACAAAAAACAAAACCCCAAACACTTACCCTGTCATGGGCCCCTACTGAGAAGGAGAAAGACACTCTCCACATTCCCTTCACATACCAGAGCCTAGTGGGGCCCAGGCTAATAGATTTTGTGTGCTCCAGTCCCACAGTAGGCACAGGCTCCCCAATGCTGAGGAGGGGAAGCCCTGAGCCTTGGGGGCCAGATCCAGGAACCCGGGGTCCGCATCTGGCCCCTGGGCCTGAGGTTCCCCACTCTTGGGTTAAGGGTTGACACAGTACAAAAGTACCCACTGAGGAACAAATATTTGCTAATGGGATCTTCATATATGTTCACATAACATAGTCCACGGGCGAGACAAATTCAGATTGGAAATAAGGAATACTTGTTTAACCATGAGGATAACTAATTACTGGAAGAGTTTATCAAGCATCCAGGTGGTTTATGCATCCCTGGTCATTTTTAAATCAAGACTGAATGTTTTTTACAAGGTATGTTCAAGCTCAAGCTAAATTGTTTTGAGAGAAGTTCTACGCCCTATGTTAAATAGGAGATCAGACTAGATAATCAAAGAATTATCTGGCCTTGGATTCAAAGAATGCTTGATTTCAAGATCTTCTGAATATTGTAAGATCTTGGATATTTCTCAAGAGAGCTGTGTCAATTGATATCTGCTAAAGATGTGGCCTTAAGTGAGCTCAGACCATTAACTGCATTCATGTGTCCAGTCTTCCATACTGTTAAAGTAAGTCACAATAGCTAGGAATCTTGGCCGTAGACTTTAGTCTACTGAACATGCTTTGTGTTGGAGCAAGCTATTTGCATTATAAGCATATATGCTAATCAGACCTGGTGCCTTTATATAAATAATAAAACACCATGGGCATAGTTGTGGGGTGCACATGAGGGCACTGCCTCCCTAACAGAGATGAGGCATGGGGATGCCACATGTCACCTCCCACCCATTTCTGCAAGCACTCATCTGCCCTGTAGGGCTTAGTCTACTCATCCTGCCCAAGAAGGAACTCTCCTTCTTACACTGTAATTCCTCCCCGCCCCACACATACACACACTTTAGATTTCCTGTACAACAGTAGTGCCCAGGGGGAGGGACAGGACAAGCAGGGGCTGGGAGAAGAATACTAGGGGGAAGAGACAGTGGGATGGATCGGGGACAGCTGGGAGCAGGAATGAGGAAAGGTATAAGAATGGAGGGGGGGAGGGGGAAGCAAGATCTTAGATCATGGAATTTCCTTGGCGGCAGCAGCAGCATCCCCAAAAGGGAAGCAGCTACAGTAGCAACAGAGCAGTGACATTGCTGCAGCATCCAATGCCAGAATGGCTGTCAGCAGCAGCTGGGGCTTCTCAGTTAAACCGGCCCACTCCCCTCCCCAGAACCAGCAGCCCAAGTACCACTCCAGGCAGGAAGAGAGAGCCAATGGAACTGGCTTGAGTGAACCCATGTGTACATGCATGTGCACAAGTATTGTGCTTCCCCAATGTAACAGTCAAACTACAACATGTTAACTGAGTTAAACACCAGTTATATGCCTAACTTATTTCCAAATGTTGGACCAATGTCATCTGTAATAAGCCAATTTTAGGTTTTGAAATCAAACATCCATATTCCCCAAGCATTTGGTTGAGGCGAAAGGGATGATGGGAGCAGCTTTCCATGAAATGCCTCTGGTGTACCTGACAGATGCCATTAGTTTGCTGCTCTTAGTGGGAATAAACTATTTGTTTTCAAGTCCTATGCACTTCCAGAGCTGAATGGCTTTATAGATAAGAAGGTGTTAGTCAACTCAAGAACTCTGCACAGGAAGTTAATGATCCATGGAATTGGAAACTTAGCCTTTGACCACACACTGTTCTACTATACATAATAAAGTGATGTTAGGGTTTCTATTTAAATTGCACTTACAGAGGCTTGTCATGGCGGATTTCGTATGAATGACTTGGAAAATATTTTCTCAAAAATTCCTTTTGGAGTTCTTTATGTTGTCTATTAGATAATATTCCAAATCTGTGTATCACTGGCACTTTAAAGATTGGCATCTTCTTATGCTATAATCAATCTAAAAATCAGACAAAACAAATACAGAATATGTTACAATCCACTGAATTAGAATTTTTTTATTGTATCCTCCACTAGTAAGAGAAACAGCTATTCCCTATTGATATGTGAAGACATATGTGAAGACTGCCATAACAAGGCAGTCATGAATGACTTCAGGCAAGTTGTTTCAACTCTCTGTCCTGTAGATTCCTCATCTGTAAAAGGAGATTAACAGCATTTGTCTAATTCGCAGATGGAGCGGGGTGTTCAAAGGATGAAACTGTTAGCTATACTAGTTAAGTATGTGAGACTCTTGGATGGAAAGTGCTATACCCAGTAAGTGCAAACTATCATGCTATGAGGAAGGGGGGTTGATTAAAACAGGTCACCGGGTGTAGCTAAGTAGAATAATCTATTTATTTATTGCACATTTGAATGAACCAATGAACTTTACTGTGGTTAATGTGACTTTAAAGATCAAATTTGCAAATAAGCCTTGTTCTGGTTCCTAAACTCATACTCAAAACATACACACAATCATTTGAAACCCAAGAGATAAAATGTGTGCAGGCAAATCTGGCAAATCTCATTTGCATGCACAAATACTATATACTTTGTGGCTGCAAATTATTATACCTAGACAAATGAAAATGCAATTTTTTAGGTAGTTTTTGAAGTTGTGACCATAGAGATTTATTCATATGCATCGAACACAAATGCCTATTGAATGTGTGGTTTTACTAATCATAGATACTGATGAAGATAATACAGAAGTCTCACTTGTTAAGCCTACTAAACTGATTCATACATGGAGCTATACTGAATTAATGGAAGACAGAACATTCAAGAAGTATGAAACTCTGACATAAAAATGTTTTCAGCTTTTATCTCTGCTGTATCTGAAGTTCTCAGACCATTTGGGGCCTGATTGAGCAAAAATGTATCTGACTTACATCAAATGCAACACTTTAAAAGCATATTTTTTTACCAAATCATGCTCAATGTATAAAATAGCACCCACTAGCCAGCAAGATACAGGTAGTCTCCGATGAAGAATTACCTCTAACCTATCTATAGATTTAACACTGATTTTTTTGTATAGCTTTATCAATTTAAGTCAGACAATTAACAATATTCTAATGCAGTTTTTTATCTCAGTGGACTTTGTTTTGTTCATTCTAAAGATACGTGTATAGCATATAGCCACAAACAACTTAGGCCAAATTCAGTCTAGATTTCAGGAAAGACACTTCAACATAATCAGGAAGAGCAGGCAACTAATGAGTTACAAATTGTGCTCAGAAGCAGAAGGGATGCATTCTATCGTTGGAAGAAAGCTACCATGGCTGGTAGTAGATTACAGCTCAGAGTCTGTGGAGAAGGACAAGCCAGCAAATGACTCACAAGTGGTGAGTGGAGGTGGGAATTAAGACTGCAGCTAAAAACAGAAACCTGAAAATCTTGTGAGGATTGAGCATAATGAAAGTTTCGAGGAATACAAGGAGAAATACAGCCCTCTTCTGGCCTATCTCTGTTGTAGTACAGTTACATACGGATAAAAAATCAGCTATGCCCTGTTAATATTTGGCAAATCCATACTGGTAGAAATTCTTATTCACACCTAGGTGAAAAAGGCCGGCAGGTCCTGTGGCTCCTAGGCAGGGGACCAAGGAGGCTCACCTTTGCTACTTGCACCCACAGGCACTGCTCCTGCAGCTCCCATTGTTTCCTGGCCAATAGGAGTTGTGGAATGGGTGCTCAGGGGGACAGTGCACAGAGTCCCCCACCTCCTCCTTGCCCATGTGCTGAGGAGATGCAGGAACATGACAGCTAAGTCCAGGGAACAATGCAGAGCCAGGACAGGGAGGGAGCCTGCACTCTGCAACCAACCAGACTTTAAGTGCTGATCCCTTTTTGACTCGGCCTTCTGGTCAAAAGCTTGGCCACCCTAAAGTTCCAGCGCTTAAGTTGCTGCTGAAACTTTCCTGTACGTGCAGGGTGAATAGACAGTATAAATAAGTAGCATTTGGTTTTTAGTTGGTCAGCTACTGAATTTCCATTTACGATGTATTCACCTCCAACTCCCACCTCCTGCTTTTTATAAGTACCAAGAAAGAAAAAAAATCATGATTTTTAACTAAAGATTGCTGAGTTGAAGACTGCTAGCTAAATTGTCATGTAGGTTTCTTTTTTGTATTTGTTAAAACAACAACAGGATTTAATAGCAGCACTTAATCAACATTAAATTTTCAATATACAAACTCCCCAAATACAGAAAAGGGTTATAACTGTGACAGGGTGCTCAATGGAAATAGCAGACCACCCCTCTGTCACTCTAGCTCCAACTAAAGGAGGTAATTGGAGCTGACTGGGGGCAAAGGAGAAACAGCTCCCAACCTTATTAACCTGGACAGCAGACATCTCCAGAGGGAGGAAGTGAATGGAGTAAATCAGGAAATGAGTGTGGTAGATCTGACCTCCTGACTTCAGAGTCAATGAAATCCTCCAGCCTGGAACCCCCAAGCCATACCTGGGGAAGAGATGGTGGGATGGTACTATGTGGGGGAAAAAAGGACTGGTGACTGCTGAGTCAGAAGGTCTCAGACTGGTCTTTGGAGTAGAATCAGGGCCAAGGGAGGCCCTGCTACACCCTTTGACATGCATCTGACGAAGTGGGTCTTTGCCCATGAAAGCTTATGCTCCTACACTTCAGTTAGTCTATAAGGTGCCACAGGACTCCTCGTCGCTTTTGCAGATTCAGACTAACATGGCTACCCCTCTGATACTTGACACCCTTTTACATGTGTGGGCTTGTCCGCTGGCCCCAAACGCAGCCATGGTTGGATGGCCCAGCCTCTCTCCTCACAGTAGTCCCAGAGTACCCTCCTTCATCATAAACCCTTCAACCCCAGTCCCACCCTCTAGCCTGTACCCTCAGCTAGAGTCCTCACACCCCTGCACCCCAAGCTCTCATCTCCAATCCCACTCCAGAGCTTGTACCCCCATCTGGGCTCCTGAAACACTTGCACCCCACCCTCTGATCCAGCCCTGAGCCCCTCATCCTCAGCCTCACCCCAGACCCAGCACTCCAGCTCTCTGCCCCAAGCCTGAGCCCTCTCCCACACTTAGAACCCCTTAGCCCTATCCCCATCATATGAATTTTGTTATTATATAATGTATCACACATCACCTCCATAATAATGTACATAAAATTCATTCCACTCAGGGTTGGGAAAAATTAGAGGAAACAGTGGCAGGAGGGCAAGTTCCCAAGGAAAGAGGGATGGCCATATAGTGAGTTGGAGGCAGAAGAAAAGGCCAGGAAACCCCCACCTAGAAAAGGCCCAGAGAGGAAAAGGGAAGAGGCCTGAAGGACTTCTGCAGGGCCTGACGAATTGTTTGCTGGCAGTGCAGGCAACCAGGACCCAAAAGGGAGGACTTCCCATACATGAAGTATAGATTGGATGAATTTTGTGGCTGGACTAATGCTGGGGGGAAGGGCAGAAAATGGGCAAAAATTGTCTACCATACCTGTGACGGTGGTGAGGACACCCTAGAGAGGTCCGGTGAATACAGCCTCAGACTGCTGCTTTATCTAAAAGGGAGTGATAAAACCACACTGAATGATTCCCAGCAAAAAAATGAGCATTAAATGTGTTTATAGGGACAAGAAACAGTACCTGATGGCCCAGGTGCCCTTTGAAGACTGGGGCATGTTTTAGTGCAAGTGGGTCAGGGTATCGAAGGGGTTGCCTTTCCTAGTGGCACAGATTGGGACCATATACTTCCCAAGATGGAAAGGAGGAAATAGGAAGAAGCCCACAATGGGAAAAAGAGGAGGCCCCCTGAAGAGGGGGGTTGGAAATCCCTAAATATCAAAGCTCCAGTAAAGAGGGGAACTCATCTCCTATAAGTTAAGACCCCTAGGCATCAGAGCCTGAGTAATGAAGAAAAGGAAGGAGGTGGGATGGGGCAGTTGGTCTCTACTTCTTCCTGGACACCCAAGGCCTTTAAGGGAGGAAAAAGGCCCAAAGGAGCTCTCTACAAAGTGACCCCCAGGAGAAGAGTTTCAGGCCCTGCTAAGTGGGTTTGATGAACTTGAGGCCCGGGGTATCCATGTGGAAGTAGGGGCCAATCCCCAGCCCCTGCCAGAAGAGAATGTAGAAAAAGAGGGAGGACCCATGTGGGGGTGCAAAGGGTGTGAGGACTTTTGGGCAGCAGTGGACCTATGGGAGCATCATCCTCCATGCAATGTAACTTCTCTGAGTGGGGGATGCAGGAGCCCTACAAGAAAGACCACAAGGGTCACCGGAAGGCAGAAGGAGAAGTCCCCCATGCTGGCCCCTCCAATAAAAGAGGGAAGATGAGGTGGGCAAGGATGAAGCTGGCAGTTTGTTAAGCGGAGAGGGAGGTGCAACAAGGTGGCAGCCCTCTGTCACTCCAATTCCTGTTAAAGAGGGTAAATTGGAGCTGGCTGGGGAAACTTGTGGCTGATTGTTTCTTCTCAGCCAATTGTCAGTCTGATTAGCTTGGGGTTATAGACACTCTCAAAGGGAGGAACTGAAGGGGGAAGCCAGAAAAGAAGTGTGATAATACTGCCCTTTGGGTCCAAAGGCTATGGACCCCTCAAGGCTGAAACTCCCAGCTACATTCAGTAAGAAGGTTATGGGGTGGCACTATGTAAATAAATTGCACTAGTGACTACTGAGCCAGAAGGTTTCAGAGTTGTTTTTGGAGCACAGCAGAGGCAGGGCCAAGAGGGTTCCTGTTATGTTCTGTTACAACATATACGAAATTTAGAATGTCATTGACTAAACAATTTACAAATGAGAAAAATGTAATTTATCTACTCATTCATGCAGAAGACTGTAACTGAGACTGTTAAACATAATCAAGAGTTTATCATTTTATCTGACTTATTTGTATGGTCTTAAGCAGAAACTTGGCACAGAATCTTCAGCTAGAATGTACATTTTTCTTTGGAAAATTATTTTGAATTGAGTTTCAAACTATGTGTGTGTGTTTTAAAAAAATAACTATAGATTTTTTTAAAATAACTGAAATATCAATTGTTAACTTTTTGTATTAACTGTCTTTTTGACAATTATGAATGTTTTAAAGTTTAGGAAAACATTTTACAACTGCACAGCCTCCGCTTTTCTTTTCTTTTCTTTTCTTTTTTTTCCCTCCAAGGACTTAACCGCCTTCATGAAATATTCTTAAAGCACTTGTCTGATACTGCATTACAATGCCAAAAACATAGAGAATTTGTCAATTCAGGTCTTCTGAGGCTACTTATTATAGCAAATTATGGTGGTAAACAATGTCAAGGCAACTCATTACTATATCAAATTGCTGTCAGCGTGAGATGTACTCAAAATCAAATCTTTGAAAAGACAGAAAATGAAACAAAAATAGCTGTTAAATAATCCTTATGTATTATACAGGGCTTTTGATCTTCAAGGTTCTTATACAAATTAAATAGAGTCAAGAAGCATTTAAACAAACTCAAACAAACAAACAAACAAAAACCAACCCCAAACCCAAGGCCTGGAAATGTTATAGCACAGCACCTCAGCTTTTCTCCATTCTGTTTTGATGCTACAGCATGAACTACATGGGGCTAAAGCTGGCTCGCTACTGCAGTAGTGACCGACTGTGGGAACAAGGGATGTAGCAGAGAACCTTTTGTTCTTGCACAAGTTGTCAGTCACAAGCTGCATCTTCAGGAGAATCCTAGATGTAAGTCTCAGCTTTCTGCCTCATATCCCCAGGAGGAATAGATCTGTGGCTTGGAAAAGTGTATTTAGTTGTCCCAGTGTGTGTTCATTAGCAGATGGTGGGCACCCATATATAATCTACCTTAGAGATGCATCAAAGTGCACCAGCTTGTCTTCTAGTATCCTGTCTTACCCTAACAGGATTTTCAGGGACAACGATGTATGGGAAAAGTGATGAAAGGAAACAACAAGCAGAGTCCAGGTACGAATCTTGTGGGGGGAAGGGGCCTTCAGCTCCCAGCCCTCACTAAATAGCACCCTTGCTCCCTGAATTCTCCCCTACATATATATCCCCAATCCCCTTCCCTGAGCCCTTTCTCACACCCACAACCTTGACTCCAACATCCCCCCTGCCCTACGCCTCTACACCTCTGTCCTGACTCTTGCACCCCCCACATCCCTACCCCCTGCTCTGACCCCCCCAAACACACACTCACCATAATCCACTGACCTGAGCCCCCCACACCTCACCCCATACTTAATTTCTTACAGGTACTGCCCAATCACAACCCTCCAACCCACTGCCCTGAGTCTCCCCCACCCACCCTCTGCCCTCCGAGAGGGTGCAATACAACAGTACCTACAAGAAATGTAAGTGACTTTCATTTCTGGACTCTTTCCTGAAAACATTAAATGAAAACTAGTAACAGTCACCAAATACATTCAGTGAATAATTGTTTTGTTGTTCAAGTCATCCTTGTAATTTGCACATTAAAAATATATTAAATAGAAAGTTGATAATACATTACAACTAAATACAGTTTTGTTTGTTTAAATTGCAGGGTGCTGGGATCACAGAAGCACAAAATTTTATTCAGCTTGGCTGAAAGCCCAAGGACTGATCCAATGCTCCTAGAAATCAATGGGGAAACACCCATTAACTTCAATGGCTATTGAATTGAGCCTTCAGTCCCTACGCTAGTATGTGTAGAGTACTTTTTTCAAATCCTGGTCACAGCTATGATATGATACCATATTTGCTGCAGACATTTTGCTTCAATTATAATATTTCTAATAACAAGGCAGCATGTTTTTCCCTACAAACAACAAACTACCTTATCTATCCTGGAATGTTGTGAGGCTACTTTCATTAATATGTGTTAAGCAGTCTGAGATCCTTGGCTAGAAGGTGCTATAAAACTGCTTAGTTCTACACTGCAATGGTAAGTCGGAAAAATAAATGCAACTTGTGGTACGCAAATTGTGTATCTTTTTCCACTTTACTGTCAAAAGAGGCTTTTCAGAAATTTGGCGTGGCTACACAGCGCCAAATTTTGGGAAAAAAATGCTTTTTTGACACATCCCTTATCCTTGTAAAATGAGGTTTACAGGGATGGTGAAAGAGCGTGTCTGCTTTTTTGAAATTTTTTTCCGAAAAAGCAGACACGTTCCTTGGACGTGGCATTGCTTTTCCGGGATACCTCCAGTGTCCTAGGAAATCAGTGTAGTCTAGACATAGCCTAAGTATTTTTAAAGGCTCCCTTAGCTGCAGAAGCTGTGATAATAATCCGTGCACAGTAGTTTGAGAAATAGACGAAGTGGGGTATGTTTTTTTAAAATCCAAGACTACCACTTTCACTCCCATCTATTAATTTTCTTGCTATCCTATTTTTAAAAATCAGCTTTAGTTTGTAAAATACATACTTTCTAACCACATGCTGCTTACTGCTCATAATTTCTTTTATTCTCTGATTTTTTTCTTTTAATATATTGTCCATTGAGAATAGTCTTGGACCCTAGTAGCATTTACCAGTCTATGATCTCTATAATAGATTTCTACATCAGCATCCAGGAAGACTTGAGCCGGAAATAATCTCAATTTCCCTCTGTGACATTCCTTTATAGGTAGCATCTAGCACTATGTAATGTATGAGTTTTATAGTTCAAATGTGTTTTCATCGCTATTTTAATGTGAACCTCTCTCACTAGGTTAGATGAAAAAGAATTTATACTGATGCCAATTTTTTTTTGTTCTCTCCTGCAAGCTGTGTTGATAGCAGTCAGTCACATACAATATCAATAATTAAGTGCTCATTACAGCCAAGGGACCAAGCTCTTAGAATGGTTTCTGTTCAATAGCAGTAATTCAATTTCTATGATGTGTGTATAGAAGTAGTCTTTGCATCTGGTTATAAAAGCATCATGGCATAGCAAGAGGTACTGAAAAAAAGAAAAATTTAAATGTATGGGATGAAACTGGAAACCCTTTTTGGAATATACAGCTCCTGGCATCATTTTTAACAGGAACCTGAATGTATTTTTATGATGCACTAGAAATATATTCCCATTGGACAATTCCCAAGCAAGATCTTTTTGATGGAAAGTGAAATCTACTACAAGCTTCTCCATGAAAATTCTGACACTGGCAAGCTCCCTGTGATATCATGCTTCCAGAAGCCCTCTGCTGAAGACCTTGGTATTCTGATGAGGGCTTGGACCTTCCTCTGAAGAGCCTGGGCAACAGGCAAATAGAGGATCATCTCTTCAATTCCAAGGAGAAAACTAGGCCCAGTGTTACTATCCAGGATACATTGAAGGTAAAACAGATAATTTAACAGTGTTTCTATACCACCTATCGCCAGCCCCAGCCAGTTCCATTCCCTTGGATCTCAGCCATGTTGTTCAGGAGAAGGGGTTTAGGAAAAGAAGTGGAACCACCTCCCACGCTCACCAGTGGCAGGAAGCAGAGACACATGGCTGAGAGTCAGGGGAATGGACCAGGCTGTTTCTGGGTTGCTCTGCTTTCCCCTGCTGCCACTGGTGAGTATGGAGGGGGCCTGATTCCCTGCTGCTGATGCCAGACACCCTCCCGCTAGTCCTCTGGGCCATATCATTCGGGGGAGCGGGTAAAGGGGAAGAGGTGGAATGGGGGCAGAGCAGGGGCAGAGCTTGAAGGAAGGGCGAAGTGGGAACAGGGAGTGATGGGGCCCTCCCCTAGGTTAGGGGTAGCGCAGGGAGGAATCACATGGGGGGGTCACATGACTGGTGCCCCCCTTGTGTCCCTCCCCAGCAGTTGCCACAGATTGAGGACCTGCCTTCAGAAAAAAATTTCTACTAAACTCCAATAGTTAACGATTGGCTGATGCTGAAACATGAAGAGCTATATCCCTTCCAAAATGGTCCTTTTTAGGTTTGGTTGTGTTTGTTTCAAGTATTTCCTATTATGGGTCTGGATATATTTGTTCCTAAAAATGTCCAATTCTTTTTTTAAACTGTGCTAAACCATGCTTTTGGTCTCAGTTGTATGATTTGACAGTTTTCAGTTTCACTGAATATTCCATTATATTTCTATTATGAGAGTGACTAAAATTTTCTGTTCTGCCATCTCCATATAATTAATTATTATACATATTTGTTTGTGTCCCCATTCATCAATCTCCCTTTAAGGGGAATATTCCCAATATTTTCAGTCTCTCTTCAAAATGAGCTATTTATATGAGCACTTTCAGGCTCATAATAGTTACTTTTGCCTATATCTGAACACTTGACATGAGGTAATAAAAAGTGAATATAATATTCCAGGTGAGGGCAATATTTCCAGTATTCTCCATCTGATTCCACATTCAGGTTTTGGCTCAGTTTCATCTCTTCCAGTGGCTAGTTCCACAATCATGTGCTCTCAAACAAGAATATTCTATTTTATACCACAGTACATATTAAAACACTATAAATAAACTAAACATGGAATGGTGCACTGGCACACTGCATACCTAATTCAAGAGCAGCTTTTGCCACAAACATGGTTGTTAAAAAACTTGATTTAACTATAATCAGGGCCCATAACTTTTCATAGACTGTAGTGTGCCAAACAACTCACTCACTTGCAGTTATAAAGAAATGAGAATGTGTATTACTAACCAATAAAAAGTAGATTACTCTGAATTTATGAAAAGTAATTCCTAATTTTCTCATGGTTGTGATGTTGCATTTCACCTGTTAATTCCAAATTAATCTAAATTCTTTTTTTCTTACAGAGAGATCCAGCAGAAAACAGACAATTTTAAATGAAGTTCTTTAACTCCCATCAACTAAAATTTCAATCACTATACCATTTATTTTATTGTTGTAAAAAGAGTCATTGTAGTATTATTTCCACACCAAGCTACCCATGAAATCTGTCTGAATATTCCTGCCAAAATACCTTTTACCCAACCTTTCTTATCCAGCATTCCAATAACATTGTAAATGGCTAAATTTACAGTATACTTTAGTTAATGATACAACATAATGGTTCTGATTCTCCTCTCTGTCAGCTAGTGTTAAAAGCTGAGACTAGGAGGGGCTAAAAATCCATTCTTGTCCTGCAATTTGCATGCCTGTGTTATGCAGTCTTAGAGAGGTAGCCGTGTTAGTCTGTAACTGTAAAAAAAATGAGCACTCCCGTGGCACCTTAGACACTAATAAATTTATTAAGTCATGAGCTTTTGTGGGTAAAAGCTACTCATTTGATGATGTGGGTTTTACCCACAAAAGCTCATCACCTAATAAATGTGTTAATCTCTAAGCCAGGTCTACTCAACTTTAGAAGCCCCAGGGGCCACAATGATACTCACAGCACATGCCAAGGGCTGCAATTTAAGTGTGGTTGCATATACTTGCAAATATATAAGCAAATAGCTTCTTTCACACTGATGGGCATGAATACAAAGATTAAGGCAAGACTACACAACACACAGGCCCCATTTAAGTCAGTTCTGCGGATATTAATCAAGTGCAATATTTACTCAATTTACACCCATATGACAGCACTTTTAGGCTGTGTCTAAACTACATGCCTCTGTCGTCAGAGGCATGTAGATTAGACACAAAGGCAAAGGCAAATGAAGCCGCGATTTAAACGATCGCGGCTTCATTTACATTTACATGGCTGCCGCGCTGCCATTGCTCATTTAAATCGCGGCTTCATTTGCCTTTGCCAAAACAACAAATCTACATGGCTCCGTCGACGGAGCCATGTAGTTTAGACATACCCTCAATGAGCAATGACAGTCCAGGAATGTAACTACTAAAACACATATCAACAGAACACCATTATATTGACTACTTTTTTGTTTTGGCTCCCACCTGCGGGCCACACACAAATGGATCGCGTGCCATATGTGACTCACAGGCCATATGTTGAGTAGGCCTGCTCTACATTAGGGAGTGATTTCAAAATAACCCCCCTTATTTCAAAATAATAAGCGGAGCATCCACACTATCACAAAATAAGGGCTAGTTATTTTAAAATCTGTACTCCTGCTTTCCTTGGGGACTAAGCTTATTTTGAAATAATTATTTCGGGAGTTATTATTTTGAATTTAGTTATTTCAAAATAATTTCCAAATGTAGACATTCTCTCAGGTGCCACAGAACTGCTCGTTGTTTTTGTGTTATGCAAGCATATTGCTATACGGAGTGATCTAATTTATAAAGTGATGTGCACATTATCAAGGAACAACTAGCCAATAGGGTTGCCAGATACTTTCACAAAAAATCCTGAACATGGCGGGGAAAAATATTGGTTGAGGAAAAAAATAAAAGAAAAAAAAGGTCACTGTGCTTTTAAATTCCCCCACGCCCTGCTACCCACTCCCCACTCCACTCACCCCTGTCAGACAAGGCAAGGGAAAAAGGTCCCTTCCAGGGATTTCCCTACACTCCCCCATGGGGATGTATACCCTCCTGAATTTCCTCAACACCCCCCCAGTTTTGTGAACTATGGTGCCATACACCTTCACCCTCACAGTGTCACCCACATTGGCCCTGACATCCCTCCCTTTTGTAAATTTGAACACCCCCTACCCCCTACTTTCAATTCCTGGGGAGGCTACTGGTCCCTGCCTGCCTTCTGTCTGAGAAAAACAGAAAATACCGGACATTTTACATGTCCAGTATTTTCAGGGTTTTTTTTACTGGACAGAAGACACAATTACCAGATTGTCCGGCCAAAAACCAGACACCTGGCAACCCTACTAGTCAAGTCAAAGAAAGAGTCTCAGCTTTTAACTTGTTTTATTTCTTTGACTCTGCTGTGACATGTCACACTCTTAAGGGTATATCATCAGCATAATGCAGGAAGAAATGGGAGTTTACATGCTAATCCTCACTAAAACTAATGAGATTTATGCATGGTAAATCCCTGTGCAGTAAAATGAAAATATGTCCTTTGTTACATAAACAAGGTTTGTTGAAATAAACACAGTGAATAACACAAATAAAATTAAGATAACTTTTGCATGACATATTAGAACTTAGAGATAGAAAAGATCTATCGCCATTTATCTAATCTCACTGTTAATTCTAGAACTCTTCCCTACATTGTGTATCTAGAAAAGTACTGTCCTGTGCAGTGGCTCTAAGATTCCCTGTTTAGACAACACTGTGCTTATGGGAGGGATCTTGGAAGAACCACAGTATCTGGAGGAATGGCAACCTTGCAACCTCCCACTTTGCCTCCTGACAGAAAGATTTTTGGCTGGAACCTCAGCACATTTTCCTCCTCTCTCCTCTTGCCATTCCCCTTTTTTCCCTCAGAAATCAAAAAATGTGATCTACTGAGATCTATTAGGTTATAAAAAGTAGTGATGGTGGTGTCTCTTGGGACATGTACAGCTGCAGAGAATAACTCTTTAGGGGTCCCTGGCAAGACAGCGCCCAGCTCACATAGCTGTAATACCAATGAATCACAATGTTGAAAACTACACAATCATAAAGTAACTGTCATACTAAATAACTGTTAAGTTAAAGAGATAGTATAAATAACTGCTGATATATAGCAAATAATATGCAACATTGTCCCAGCTTCAGCCCATGCATTCCACACTGGGCCAAGTTCTACCCTCCATTATACCCATGCAACCTCAGGAATCTATTTTTATCATTATAAAGCATTCAGGTATAGTCAAACAATCATATTGCTCATAATGTAAACCTCCATAATACCTTGAATAAGTTGGACGCTTAGCACTAGATCTGTAAAAACAGTCCACTCATTTATAAAAGCAGCAATTGAACTATAAAAGAAATGGGACAATATATCTAGGCCCAATTTCTTGCATGTCGGCACAGTGAGGGCATGCCTACACTAAAGGGTTATTTCAAAATAACTAATGTTATTTTGAAATAAGAAGGTACGCGTCTACACAGCAAGCCCTTAAAGCTACAGCCACATGGGAAAGGGCTTGTGGCACCAGGAAAGCCCTGCTAACCCTGTGCCACACACCAGCAGCCTTCACAGCTTTTGCTGCCACCATAAGTGACTCCCGTGCTACCACTGAGCCCTCCATGGCTGCAAGGGAGCTGGCAGCCCTCTCCCAAGCCCCTGCCCGGGAGCAAAAGAAGAGGTCCCCTTCCTGGTCTGGTGCAGAGATCCTGGATCTCATTGAGGTCTGGGGAGAGGAGACAAACCTCCAGGATCTCCACACCAGACACAGGAATGCAGACATTTATGGCCAGATGGCTGACAGCCTAGGTCAGAAGGGACACATGCACCCAGGAATAGGCGTGAATGTAGGTCAAGGAGCTGAGGTCAGGGAGTGCAGCTCCCACTAAGGGGTGGTACCCCAGACCTGCCCCTACTTTGACCAGCTCCAACACATCCTGAGAGGGGGGCAGTCCCTTCCCCTGCCCCTTGTTGTGGACTCTGGATGGAGATGCCCATTGTCAGCCTCTCAGAAGGCATAGCTGTGGATGAAGAGCAGGAAGTGCAGGAGGAGGAGGAGGAGGACAAGGATACAATGGGGCTCAGGAATGTGTCTGGGCCTGGATACAATGACTGTCAGCCAGGTCAGCCTGGCCCTGGAGCCGATATCACCCTACCAGGATGTCACCCAGGGATTGGAAAAGCCAAGGAAGGCCCATCAGGTGAGTTTCATTACTTTCCCTAGTCACACACCGGGGGAGAGGAGGAGCAGTCCTAGGCTCCCACCTGGGACCTCTGTGCCCCTGCAGAAAGGTCTCAGCCTCAGATGGCCTTGCTCAAAGCACATTGCCTTCATCTGAACCAAGACCTTCCAATGTTGGCTCAGAGATGAGGGCTAGGCTTCATGCACTCTGTCTCCTGGGATGACTGACCTTCTCTTTGTTCTTTACAGCTAGACCAGCTGTGAGTGGGGCACAAGCCACATCTCCTGTGCCAGCCTCCCAACCCTGCAAGACCCACAGGCACCGCCAACCCCACAAGGACCTCGAGCAGGAACACATATCCAGCCTGTTCCCTACAATGGCCTCTGGAGCAGCAGAACCATAGGTTGGATGCAGAGCTGGAGGAGCACCACTCCACCTGGCAGGAACAGTTCCAGGAGGCATGAGCATGGCATACAGCTCAGCCAACTGCCTGGTCGCCACCATTGAGTGGTCCAGCAGCTACCCCTCTCATCCACTCCTTCCCAATTCCCCTCCCTGAACCCACTGCCGCTCCCACTTTTGCTCCTCTGGTTTCTCTCCCTAGCCCCCCCGATTGCCAAGGGCCCCACACAAGAGGCAGTGGGCCCACCTGAGGCAGGCACCAGGCCCAGACCCATCCCTGAGCCCCACCTTCCCCCTCTTGCCTCCTCCCCGCTCCCCAGGTTCTTACCCCAGTCCCTCCCCAGTTATATTTACCCCAATTAAAAATTACAGAGTTTATTGTTCCAAAACAAAATGTGTTGTTTATTTTTTCAGGAGGAGGGGAGAGGAAGGGGGGAAAGAAGGGCAGGGGAAGGAAGGGGTAGAGAATGAAAGACACACTGGGGCACTGCAGAGGCTCCTGGTGGGGAGGCCTGGGGGAGGACATCACTGTGGTTCTTGTGTGAAACTCTCGCTCGGGTCCTCTTGGATGCGCACAGCTCCCTGATGGGCCAGCTGGATGCTGAATGTCCTTGTGAGCTGCTCGGCCTCTGCCCCTGACTCCTGGCAGGAACTTCTCCCTCTTATTTTCACAAATATTGTGGAGGACATACCCCCACCAGTTGGGGAAGGTTCTGCTTGCCGAGGTCCAGGCAGGTAAGAAGATAGTGGAACGTCCCTCTGAGACGGCAGAAGGCGCCCTTCACCATGATGCAGGCCCTGCTCAGCCTGCTGTTGAAATGCTCTTTCATGGGGTCCAGGTGTCCCATGTAGGGCTTCATCAACCAGGGGAACAACAGGTAGGTTGCATCCCCCATGATGCAGATGGGCATGTCCACATCCCCTACCCTGATGGTGCAGTCGGGGAAACGCGTGCTGGTGTATAGCTTCTGGTAAAGGCTGGAGTTGAGGAATATGCGGGCGTGGGGCACCTTCCCCTACCATCTGACATTGATGTTCATGAACCAGCCTCAGTGGTCCACGAGGGCTTGCAGCACAATTGAAAAGTACCCTTTCTGGTTGATATAATCGGAGGTGCGGTGGTCGGGGGCCCAGATGGAGATATGGGTGCCATCAGTGGCCCCCTTGCAGTTGAGGAATCCCATAGCGGCAAAGCTGGCGATGGTGGGATCTATGTCGCCCAGGATGACGACCCTGAACAGCAGGACGGTGTTGATGGCCCGCACCACCTGTAGAAGGAAACAAATAGAGAATCACAGGGTTGCCAGAGCCCTCAAGAGGTCCCTGAGTCCAACCTCCCTTCCCCACACCAGGACTTACCCCATCCCCTGGCAGAACTTTTGAAGGTAGGACTGAGAAACCTTCCAGGGAGGGAGTTTCCACCACCAACAACCCCATTCCAGCAGTTTCCCACCTTCCTAGGACAATCATAAGAGATCATACCTGCATGCGCACAGCCCTGATGGTCGATCTCCCCATGACAAACTGGTTCCTGATGGAGGAGTAACTGTCCGGTGAGGCAAGCTTCCAAAGTGCAATGGTGACCCACTTCTGGAGGGGGATGGCAGGTCTCATGTAAGGATGTGAACGACTAGTCGACTATCAGATAAGCAAATACTTAATGGATAGTCGACACACGAGTCAACTAGTCACTCCCCCCTCCCCTTGCTGCCTTAATCAGAAAGAGACAGCAAGACGGGGAGGGAAGTGGAAGGAGTGCTACAAAGCAACAGCGCTACATGGAGCCTGGGGCTAGACCCTGGCCTCCACACAGTGCTGCCACTTTGAAATGCTGTGTACAGCCCAGTGCCAGCTGGGGACTCCGCCGCTGACCCCGAGCACCATGCGGCACTACTGCTTTCAAATACCACATGGAGTCTGACGTCTAGGTAGAGCACTGACACTTTGAAATGCCATAGAGAGCATGGGGCCAGCGAGCGACTGCTTGAGTCCCCCACTGGCCTTGTGCTCCCCACAGTACTTTTGCCTTTGAAGTGTAGCAACAGCCTTGGGGATGTTGCTACACTTTAAAGGCGGAGACACCCTTATCAACTAATCGAATAGGCAATGCAAATTGCATCGACTATTTGATTAGCCAATCAATCTAAATTTAACATCCCTGGTCTCATATGGGTGACCCGTTGCCTGAGAGCAGGGGTGAGCCACTCGCAAGGCTCCTTGAAGGTGTCCTTCTACATGTTGAAATTCTGGAGCCACTGCTAGTCATCCCACTGCTCCATAACGATGAGGTCCCACCAATCAGATATGGAGTTTCATTGTTGTACCAAATAAAAGCAAGCAGGATCTTATGAGGGGGATAAGGCAAAAAGCCACATTTATTGTAAAGATAATAATAAAAACAAAGAAAAGATAGAAGCAAATAACGTTGTTTAACTACTTATTCCTAACACTACTTAACCCTTATACACTTGTATGTATATTATATATATATATAACCATTCATTCATACATCCATTCATTCAAGTTCTGTGTATAGTTACCAGCCTGGAAGTTGCTTGTGACAGAATACTGGCCAGGTATTCTGTACACAAGTGATGGTAGTGGGGAGCGAAGTCCTGATCAGATGCGCATCTGAAGCTCCTGGTAGGCTGGCAGCAGAACCTTGGACTCTGATTCCATTGTTTTTAGTCCAGTTCTTATAGGAATTTTTTCCTATGCCAGTCTATGGAAATTGCTGTATCATGCTGATGTCTCCAGGGTGGCTGCCAGGTGCTCATCAGTGATCTCATCGGGTGGACCTCCAGTTTCTCCACTTGACACCTTTTGGTTGCACTGGCACCTGACGCCTTCTTCAGCCCTTTGTTGCTGTATTCTCAGGCTGGCACCTCTCAGAGCCATTCATTCATCATCCAAGCACTCTCTCATACATTCATACAGTATTTTGTATAATAATAAAAGTTGTAGTTACAGAAAGTTTCTGGGTGGTATTGCTTAAAACATTCTCTGAGTGCTGAATAAAGTTACAATGTTTTAAAGAGAACAGGCCTCAATTAAGTAACAATGGCCTTAGTCAATTACAGGGCTTGGCTCCCATAGCAGAGTTAGTGGCTTGACAATGCATTGTTACAATGTATCTCTGCAATGTCAATTTCAAGCAGCCCCTTGCACAAGCTTGAGCATGCCCTGGAGCACAGAGGGGGTGGGGGGGGGGCTGTTTCTGGTTACATAGGATTATATTTTTAACAGTTCTAAGTTACATGACCTAATACATTATATTCTAAAGGAACAATAATAATAATAATAAATCTAAACATTTAACAATCTTAACAAATAATAATAATAAGAAGAAGAAGAATTAATAATAAATCTAAACACTTTAAGTTGTGGGGAACAAATTATGGGGGGTCACTTCCATTTGGGGAATCATTTTCAATACATTAATATGTTATCCCTACATACTCCCCCTTTTGACACTACGATATCTGGTATACTCGTAGTGTCACTTTCTATTTAATCTGTTTAAGAGATGGTATTGTGAGGCAACATGTGTTTGTGATTGTAATGTAACAAATATTCTTTTTATCCAGGTTAGGTGACTTTGCCCAGAGCGAGAGAAAAAATAGTGATTTTATCCAGGGCAGCTTGGGCAACAGTCTGAAACCCAATTAACAGTGCATGAATTTATGTGCTCTCATCCCATATAGTGTAGGCATCCTTGCATTTAGCCCTGAAAACAAAATTGGTGGTGTGCCTCAGTTTCCCTTTTCACATCACACACCAATTTTGGAATTCCCCTTTCTCAGGTGAGAAGCTTCAACACTAATTACAAGTACTAACAGTAAAATACCAGTGTTACAAGGCTTTTGAACATACAATGTGCTCTTGGGTACATTTTTTTTTTTTAACCATTTCCAGGGTTTTGGTATAAAATCCTGCACATTGAACATTGTTACATTCTTAGTAACTGCAGTACAGTGGTCATGAAAGTTAGCATAAGTAGCAGGAACAAATCCATCCCAAATGTACGCTGACAATTTTGGGTTTTTAGGTTGAAAAATCTGCAGCCTTCCAAGGGGGAGTATGTAGGGAGGTGCAGCGGGGGAGCGCTGGGGGTTGTTACTCCTGAAACGTTTCCTTGCTGGCCCTGCAGTCTAAGAACTTCCTTCATAATATCAGTAAGAGGGGCTCTGTCCCATTTCTCTCTATCCCCTCCCAGCTGTGCTAATAATTTCCAAGCTATGCGGCGCATCTCAGAGGCGGGTCTTTCTGGGTGTGTAGTCCCGTCGGCAAACTGAGATCTTTGAGGGTCTGGGTGTAGATGACCCCTGAACTGATTATTCCCTCTTCCCCTGAATTTGCCTCTTGAGTATCCTCCTCGGGATCCTGCAAATCCTTTAGTTCCACTTTCATTAGAGAAAGTGACTGTCGGCTCCATTGCCGCTACGTATGCTACTCTTTCCTTTTTAATATTGGGCTTTGGTCCGGCGTGGGTAGTTATTTGTTGTACCATCCCTTTCAATTCTCTTAAAGTGGCTGGGTGCCCGTCCTGCCAAACTGCAAGTTTCCCAGAATAGTAGGGAAGCAGCGATGCAGCGCAATCCCTGAGCGATGGTATGGAGAACGGGATTTCATCTAAGTCTGTGTTGGCAGGTATGGTTACCAAACCAGCCATTATCTGCATTAAAGCCCACCGGGTAAGATAATTTTCAGGATCCTCATTAGACTCCTGGATGGAAGCTACAGCTTGGGCAATGAAATTTCGTCTGCCTATTTGTTCCCCAAAGGTGGCCATTAAAGTCAACACACTATCGGCAGCTCCAACTCTTATGCGGTCCAGGGCAGCTCTTATTTCTGGTGCCGCACATATACCCATAAGGCGATAAATTTCTAGAGTAGTGAGTGTTTCCCTTCCTGCCAATAAGATGGCATTGGTACACCATCGAGAAAAAGTTTCTCGGTTGAGTGTTCCCAAATGGTCAGCCATTGCTTTTAAATCTGATGCTGACACTGGGACAGTAGTGACCTGTTGATTACCTCCCCCGTCCACCGGGGTGGTTACAGTGCGCCGTTCTATGGCTGCCACCTGGGCTACAAGACCCTCCTGTTTGTTGTCCCAAATGTCTCCTTCCCATACCTCACGGGGGTCCCAAATGTCCTCCTCCCAATCTGAGGGTATTTGACATTCGGCAAGGTCCCATTTTCCTGACTGGACAGCTGCTACCTGGCGAGTAGCGAAACCTAATTTCTGTTTTAAATGCTTAATAATAGAATTGCATTGAATATGATTTTCTGTGGTTTTATTCTGTTCTAATGTTAATTTCTTAACCATGCCTTGCAGGACCTGATTTTCTTTGATTAAAGCCTGATTTTGTTTTTCTATTTCTTCGTATGCTGTCACTTGGTCCTTCAGGAGTCTCTCATTACTTTTACTTTCCTGTAAGGCTTGTTTCATCATTTCCATCTGATTGTGGGAATTTGTTGCCATTATTTTCCAATTTTCTATCCCTTTTTCTGATTGGGATAGTTTTTCTTTTAGAGATATTGCCTCTTCTTTACTGGCTGTTAGGCGGAAGTAGTTGTTATTACATGCCTCCCACAGCAGCCAGATCCCTGCAGCGTCTCTTTTTGCTGCATTCGGGGGTTTGCATATAAGGATATATTGGGCCAATCTATCCTCCAAATCTGAAATATTACAAGCATCTTCAAGGGCTTGTGCAGTCCAAGGACTGTGCCCATATCTCTGAAGGATTTGTTGAAAGGGTGTTATTTCTTTTATGAAAGGCGAGGTTAGAGCTCCTTCAAACTCTGTGCCTCCCTCTGAGACTGCTTTCCCTGAATTTTTCTTAAACATCTTTAATACTTGTGTAGTTTCCTTTATCACCCCTGAACCTTTGCAGCGAGTGACACAGCCTAGACTATCAATGAATAATCGTAGCTTCTAGTTACACAGCCTAGATTATTTCAATAGTCGTAGCTTCTAGTTACACAGCCTAAATTATTTCAATAATTGTAGCTTCTAGTTATACAGCCTTGATTATTTCAATGAATAACCGTAGCTTCTTACACAGCCTAGATTATTTCAATGAATAACCATAGCTTCTATTTACAGCCTAAATTATTTCAATAATTGTAGCTTCTGGTTACACAGCCTAGATTATTCCAACGAATAATCGTAGCTTCTTTTTACTATGAGCTCTTTTGTGAAGCCTCTACCCTCTAGAGGTCAGCAGGCTTTGGTTAACCAAACTAAAAAGAAAGAAAAAAAAATAGAACTGCTCTTTGTAGAGTCAGCTGTGTGCACACTAATGTTCACAATACCTGAGGCTTCTTACCAATATTCCCCCTTTCGCATTCTCCACCAAAATGTTGTACCAAATAAAAGCAAGCAGGATCTTATGAGGGGGATAAGGCAAAAAGCCACATTTATTGTAAAGATAATAATAAAAACAAAGAAAAGATAGAAGCAAATAACGTTGTTTAACTACTTATTCCTAACACTACTTAACCCTTATACACTTGTATGTATATTATATATATATATAACCATTCATTCATACATCCATTCATTCAAGTTCTGTGTATAGTTACCAGCCTGGAAGTTGCTTGTGACAGAATACTGGCCAGGTATTCTGTACACAAGTGATGGTAGTGGGGAGCGAAGTCCTGATCAGATGCGCATCTGAAGCTCCTGGTAGGCTGGCAGCAGAACCTTGGACTCTGATTCCATTGTTTTTAGTCCAGTTCTTATAGGAATTTTTTCCTATGCCAGTCTATGGAAATTGCTGTATCATGCTGATGTCTCCAGGGTGGCTGCCAGGTGCTCATCAGTGATCTCATCGGGTGGACCTCCAGTTTCTCCACTTGACACCTTTTGGTTGCACTGGCACCTGACGCCTTCTTCAGCCCTTTGTTGCTGTATTCTCAGGCTGGCACCTCTCAGAGCCATTCATTCATCATCCAAGCACTCTCTCATACATTCATACAGTATTTTGTATAATAATAAAAGTTGTAGTTACAGAAAGTTTCTGGGTGGTATTGCTTAAAACATTCTCTGAGTGCTGAATAAAGTTACAATGTTTTAAAGAGAACAGGCCTCAATTAAGTAACAATGGCCTTAGTCAATTACAGGGCTTGGCTCCCATAGCAGAGTTAGTGGCTTGACAATGCATTGTTACAATGTATCTCTGCAATGTCAATTTCAAGCAGCCCCTTGCACAAGCTTGAGCATGCCCTGGAGCACAGAGGGGGTGGGGGGGGGGGGGCTGTTTCTGGTTACATAGGATTATATTTTTAACAGTTCTAAGTTACATGACCTAATACATTATATTCTAAAGGAACAATAATAATAATAATAAATCTAAACATTTAACAATCTTAACAAATAATAATAATAATAAGAAGAAGAATTAATAATAAATCTAAACACTTTAAGTTGTGGGGAACAAATTATGGGGGGTCACTTCCATTTGGGGAATCATTTTCAATACATTAATATGTTATCCCTACATCATCACCAAAAGCAGCGGTGCACAGTGTGCAGGCAATGCAGGAGGGGCTGTGCTGTATGAGCAGCACATGGAGAGAAGAGAAGAGGTGCAACACAGGAAGCAGCAGGTTCCTGTTCCTGAAGTGCCATGTGGGCAGCCTGTAGTAACTGTACCAGGAGGTGCAGCATAAGGTCTAAAAGCCAGCGCAAGCTTTGCAGCAGGTTCAGCTCTATGGTTGGAGTGCTGTGGAATCCACAAGGGCAACCAGAGCATGCAGCGAGATGAGTTTGCTGTCCCTCAAGGAGGTAGTCAAAGGTGAAGAGTCTGAGTCATGACTGTACAGGAGGGTTCCTTTAAGCACGAGCCTCAGCTAGCCCCAGGCAAAAGCTATAGGAAGTGACTGCTGTCCTGATGCCCTGCCCAAAGTGCTTCTAGGGAGGCCTTAAATGCAATTCAGCCTCCAAACAGTGTGGACACGCTATTTCAAAATAGATCTGTGCTATTTCGATGGGCATTTGTAGTGTAGATGTGCTATTTCGAAATAAGCTAGTGCAGAGTTTTTATTCCGAAATAGCTTATTTTGGAATAAGTGCGTAGTGTACACATATTCTGAGAGGATCTCGCAACCTGCGCTATAGCCCAAGCCCAAAATTTTGTACTGCAATTAAACATCTAGGGCTCCTGTGAGCATGAGTAAGCTCGCAAAAGAGTATGGGTTTTTAATTGCAGTGTAGACATACTTAATATGCTGTCAAGCATACACAGCAAACAAACTCAGAAAACTGCAAAATATTTTTTCAGTATTTTTCATTGATAGTAATCATTTAGGTCCCAAACCCACAAATACTTTTACACGTATGCTTAATTTTACTACCACTGATTACAATAGTAAAGCTAAGCATGTGTGTGGTTGTAGAATCAGGGCTTTAAGTGTTACTCATACTCAAAGTAGGTTAAAAATTCATTTTAGCTAGGGATGTTCCTCTAAAGTAAATGAAATTAAAATACCTTATCTTATTTATAGAAATTGTCTAGAATATATCATTTTGTTTCTTTATTATTAAGTGCTGAAAATAGGTAGAGCATTGTGCAAGATACAAGCTGAACTCATTCCTGCAGAATTTACAATCTATAACCCTGCTCACACAAACACTCAGGCAAAGCAAATGACTAACTTGACTAGTCCCATTGAAACTGCTTTGATAGTAAGCACAATTGTGTTTGCCAGATCAGTGCTGAAGGCAAAAAAGTTATTTGACACACTGAGTAATTTCACTGATACCAACGGATCACTTGCAGCATAAAAAGTTATACAAGGGAATACGTCTTTGTAGAATCAGGCTTACAGCAAATACTTGAGCATGTATGGCTTTATGCTCATGATTCATGAATAATCAATCCCTTTGGCTTCAACGGGGGTGCTCACATAGGTAAAGTAATGCACATTCATATTTACAGGATAGGAAGTTTAAGGAAGAAACAGAGGAGCAGTTTATTCTAAGTGCTGTAGGTAAAGTGATTATTTGAGAGTGGCTGTGTGTGAGCTAGTCAAAGAGAGGGTGGAGTGATGACAGAATGCCTTTATGCAGCTTTACAAGCAATATGAAAATACTGGGGAGTTGGCAGAAGTGGCATCAGTTATGTCTGGGGTTCTTTTATGGGACCATTTCACACCAGCTAAAAGCTGTGGCATATAGAACCACAAACAAGGAATTCACTGGTCTTTCTCACTAGATTTAACAGCGACGAGGAGTCCTGTGGCACCTTATAGACTAACTGAAGTGTAGGAGCATAAGCTTTCGTGGGCAAAGACCCACTTCGTCAGATGACATGCATCTGACGAAGTGGGTCTTTGCCCACGAAAGCTTATGCTCCTACACTTCAGTTAGTCTATAAGGTGCCACAGGACTCCTCGTCGCTTTTGCAGATTCAGACTAACACGGCTACCCCTCTGATAGATTTAACAGGTTTCTTAGCACGATAACAGCCTCCTGGATGTATGCGGAAGGGAGAGCAAAGTAGCACTTGAACAGAGGAGAACAGTGTCTGGCAGTTTTCGGTAGGGTTGGGAGAGGAAAGGAGATGTGGAGACCCCTAGAGAATCAGGGATGCAATCCGCATTCTGGAGCAGGCGTTGGTGGGGGCCTGGAAGGGGGAGAGATTGGGGGCGGTGGCAATTCCTGAAATGAACTTAACCCGGTTCTACCAACCCCCGCGTACCTGAACGTGGCAAACGAGGAGGCAGGAGCTGACCTCAGCCTGCAAGCGCCTCTCCCACCGTCCGCTCCCGCCGAGCAACTCGCCTCGCTGCGCCGCCCGGTTCCAAAAGCGCTGCCGGGCTGTTGCTACGGACGCAGTTAGGTTGGCGCCCAGCCCATTGTGACGTGAGAGGAGACACTTCCGTGAGTGTAGGACTTCAAAGTTCCAGCACCCTGCGGGACAGGACAGCGCTGCAGGGCGGTTCTCCCCTCCCCTCCCCTCCTTTAAAATAAAATAAAACAAAACTTCGGGGGCGGAGGGGGGGGGGGGGGTGGAAGGAAACGCCCTAAGCCAGACAGCAGCCGCGCAGTGGAAGGGAGGAGAGGAAGGAAAAGTCCCTCCCCTCCAGGAGCACCCAAGCCAAGTGAGAGTGGGGAAGCCTCGAGTCCCTAGACCCGGCTGGTGCCGTGGAAGGGGCGGGGAAGAAAGAAAGGAAAATCCTCCTCCAGCCCTGCGGATGCCGGGTGTGTGTGCAGGGGAGAAGCCCCGACCTCCGTTCAGATGCTGCTCGCGGAGACCGGAAGCCCCAGGCGCGTGTCCCCAGGGCAGGGGGATGCGGCCATCGTGCATGTGCATTTTTAAACTTAAGTTCTTTCGAATCCATTTTTCCCACGTTCCTGTGCGTGCCCCTGCCAGCGCAGAGGGGGAGAGAGAGTCGGGGCAGGGATTCCTCCCTGTGCTTCATTGAAACAATTGAAATTCTGGGAGAGGAGGGAAAAACCCGGAGCCCCTCACCCTGGCGGGGGGCTTCGCTGGGAGGGGGCGTGAAGAGAGAAAAAGGAACGAAAAGTCCCATCCCGGAAGAAGCCACGCTGGGGAGGGGGGGTGTATGTGTGAAGGAAGAGAGACCCTTGACACTGGCAGATGCGTGGCTGAAACCCTCAGCTTTCGAGCCCCCACCAGTGTCACCCTAGTGCTCGAGCTGCGCCAGAGCTAAAGTCCTAGCTCACCCCCTCTGTGCAGAGCTGGCCTCTCCCCATCCACTCTGTGTATTGGGGGTTCTTCCCCCCCCCCCCCCCGCATCCCCCTTCTGTTCTGAAATGTGATTTGTCCTTTTCATATGTGTTCATTTTTTTAAATTGTATCCTTTGGTATATATGGTTGTGACTATTTTCTTCCACTATTTGATCTGAGGAAGTGGGTCTGGCCCACGAAAGCTTATCATCTAATAAACCATCTTGTTAGTCTTTAAAGTGCTACATAGTCCTGCATTTTGTAAGTTTAAGGAGTGGGTCTAACAGCTTTGCTGGTTTTCACTCTGTTTATTTGCATGTCTTGGAAGTTCATATTTATTTCTGGGGAGAATTTTTATACAGAGATGAAGGATGATCTGATCTGGTCCTGAGGGAGCAGAAGAAGCTCTGTGCTCAATTATCTGCTCAAGACTTCCTGCCTCCTGGGGCTCCAGTGTGCAGTGAGGCAAGTGGGGGCACAATACTGTACAGTTTTTCATTGCAGGATAATTCCCTGGCTGCTTGTGACCTGATTCAGGGGAGGGGAGAACAGTGCCAGGTTGAGTAAATTACTTAATTTCTCTAGACCTCAATTTCCTACCTGTAAAATGGGGATAACAATCCTTCCCTTTTCTTGTCTGTTTAGATTTTAGTCTCTGTAGGGCAGAGAACAACTGTCTATATGAATCAATGGCTGCCATGAAGAGGCACCAGCAGCAGTGAGTGAAGGCTGCAAGCAATGGTTACTTACAATTTAAACATTCCTTTTTGTTGTTTTCACTTTAAAATTAAAAATAAAGCATTATAAACCTTTTTGTCGGGCATGCTGTGTGGTCTAGCTGCAAAAGGGGACATGGTGAGGCACAAGAGCCAAAAGAAGAGGCAAGGAGCACAAGGGAGCAAAGAAAAGGCAGGATGGGCTCAGAGGGACAAGGGGATGCATAAAGGAAGGTACAGTGGGCTTGGAGGTGCACAGGCAGATGGACAGTATTCAGAGAGACACAGTGGGTGCCCAGAATGTACCTCAGGGGATCCAGTCACATAGACTGAGGATTTTTTAGGGTTTAGTTTGGTTTGGGAAATGTGTTGAAATGGGATTAGCTTTATTTTGGATCATCATGAAAACCACATTGCTTATTTTACAGAGTGAAAGTTGGCAACGCTGGCACCCAAATGCAGAAACCTGCCTAGTGGAGATTGCCAATGGAGATTGAAACTCCATGCACATGCAGCCATGGGTGGGAAGAAGGGCCTAGCTCAGGTGCGAGAGCATATAGGCTAAAAGCTTGGAAAGACAGGCAGGGCTGGGGTTGCACCCTCAGCAGTTTGAGACTAGGAAGGGACATGATGAGGTGAAGTGGCTGGAAGCAGGTAGGTTCTCTGTGAATCAAAGTTCTTCCCCCTTTCCCTCTTTCCTCTCTTCTGGATTCAGAGTTGACCTCCACGTGTTTGGGAGCTCAGTTTACCCTCCCTACTCTGACATATCCATGGATTCTGAAGTGATTTGGGTGGGGGGCAGAGCACCACACCAACTGGACAGTCTCCTCTTTTTAGCTGCTCTTCTGGCCTGGATGTACACCTCCTGTTGGAGGGAATGCAACCCTCTCCCATTACAATGAATTGTTCTTGTCACAAATTGCAGAAATTGGGCAGGCTGAGTCATGAAATAAAAACAATGGAAAAGGGTTGTGCTTTAGAAATTAATCCCATGGTATTGTTAGATTCAGGCTACAATATTTTTCTTGTGACATGCCAGGCACGGCCTTGGTCACTGAAAAGGAAGTTTTGGCAAATGGACCTTGCACTTATTTCCAGCCTCTTCAACTTCACCTGGGCAAGAAAATGCTAGTCTAAATTCTTCTCTTGTCCATCATATTCATGAACATATTTAAAAAAAATTAATGGGGGTACCTCAACCATTCCCTTTCATTTTGTTGCCAGCCTGTGTCTTTTTTCAGTTTTTCCTCCTGTCTACCCTGTCTGTGACTAATTCAATAAGAAAAAGCTAGCAATAACATATATTTGTTCAGTTTTACTGATACGGACAGATTATACTAGACTGTAAGCACCTCCATCATCATATCACATTGCTCAGAAGTGTAATTTCTCTTTTCAGCCTAAATGACATTTTGTGTCAAGCTATTACAAATTTACCACACTGCCTCAAGGACACAACTAGCAGCAATAACTCTGAAAGAGCAAGATACCCATGTAATATAATTAGCTGTGTGTGACATTACCAATTGCATTTGCCATTATCACTGATACTTACCCTTTTGCCTTTCTCCTCCAACTAAAAACTACTTCCTAGATATCTGAGAGTGAGTGAGCAAGCAAGTTTAGTAGTCAAGGATGGCACAGGCCATCTTTAACTGGTTCTGGCTTGTCCCCAAATATAATGTATGCCTGTTAAAGCAAAATGGAAAACATACTTTCATGTTTATGAACATATCTGCTCAGATGCATGGAAGTAAATTTCAAAGTAAGGAAGGAAGTGTTATTTACTTCATCTCATAACACTTAAAGGGGAGGGGATGTTACCAAATGAAATTTACAGGCAGCAAGTTTAATGTAATGCAATACAGAGTTAACCTGTGGAACTCTTTGCCGGAGGCTGATATGAGGGCACAGACTAAAACTGGGTTTTAAAAATTAAATAAATTCACAGAGATCCATCAGGCTCTGTTAGTCAGGATGGGATGGATAGTGGCCCTAGACTCTGTTTGCCAGAAGCAGGGAATGAGCAATGGAATGGATCACTTGATGACTTGTTCTGTTCATTACCTTTGAAGCACTTTGCCTTGGCCACCATTGAAAGACAGGATACTTTGCTGGTTTAGGGGTAAGCAATAATTTTCACAGGGGAATCACCTCATAACTTTTGGTAAATTTTGGTCACAGGCTGCTTATTTCTATTATATTAATAGATGGGGTGTGGGATCTGGGATGGAGTTTGGATGCAAGAGAGAGCTCTAGTCTGGTGGAGGGGATATGAATGCAGGTTTGAGAGGGAGTTTGGGTGCAGGAGGGATCTCCAGACTGGTGCGGAGTGGTGGGGTGTAGGAGAGGATGAAGGCTGTGAGGTCTGGGAGGGACCTTGGGTGCAGAAGGGGACTAGAATCTGGGGCAGGAGGTTGGGGACATTGTTCCCTGTAAGCTGTGCATTTTGGTAGCCACTCAAGAGAAATTCAGATGCCACCCAGTTGATTAGCAGAGCACCCACAGCTGGCAGCATGCGTACTGGTAGTACATATCTGCACGTCTTGGGGCACATAAAATTTATTGTGGAGATGGATAGATAAAAATGAGAGGCAGCATTGATTTAGGTACAGAGGAGGGGTGCAGGGTGTGGGAGGAAGTCTGGGGGCAGGAGGGATTCTGACTTGGGTCAGGGGTTGTGGTGCAGGAAGTGTTACAAGGTACAGGCTCTGTCCTACAGTTGGTTCCCATCTGGCAGTACAATGGAGTGCTCAAGCAGTGGCCCCATGCTATTTCCAGAAGCAGCCTGCTGCTGCTGGCATGTCTGTGATTGCCCCTTCATAGAGGGCTCTGTGCACTCCTTCACAGAGCATGTCTCTGTGCACTCCTTCACAGAGCATGTCTCTGTGCACTCCTGGTGCACGAACCACCACAATTTCCACTGGCCTGTTTTCAGCCAATAAGTTGTGAGAATAGTGCTGGGATAGGGGCAACTCCTCAGATGGCACCATTGCTCCTCTTCCAAGGGTATGTACAGACATGCCAGCAGTAGCCAGCCACTTCTGAGAGTGGCATGGGGACACAGCAGAGTGCTTGCTGCACTGTGGGACTTTTAGCAGCCCAGAGTGTCATGGTGGGCCACAGCCCGGCCAGAGTTTGCAAGGCTCAAGGCAGCATGTTGTGGTTGGCTGTACTGCGTAGCTGGGTGGCTTCCAGCCAGGGCAATGAGCAAGCAGCCAGGCGAGCAGGCACCAAGCAGCATAGGGCCCAAGGCAACCGCCTTGCCCTAAGGCCAGGCCTGGTGGGCCGACAGAAACATTAGACTGGCTGTGTTTTGCCCACCGCTTGCCTAGATGGGCTTTTGAGTTGCTCCATCCAGCATGGCCTTCTTTTGTTAAGCTTTCTGTAGGGTGACCAGCTTGCAACTGTGAAACATCAGGACGGAGATGTAACAGGCACCTATATACGAAAAAGTCCCAAATATCAAAACTGTGCCTATGAAATCAGAACAGCTGATTATCCTCGCCTTGCTGTCCGGCACTGAACCAGCAGCAATCAGCTACGAGGCTGCAAACCCCAGTCGGGGGAAAGGAAGCATCGCACAATCTCTCACGTAGGAGCTTTCTACATAACACAGGAAAAGGGGGCGAGCAGGAGCGGTGCAATTGCACCTTGGCGTACGCGGCTGACTTGGGGCAGCTGCCGGGCACGCGCAAGCCTCAGCCTCCCCCAACCCCTGAACGGGTCAGAGTCCGCGACTCAGCCCCAGACACAGCCCCGCCCAGTGCGACACTGCAACCTCCCGCCCCGCCCAGTAGGACGTCAGCGCTGTCGGCGGTTACGTTGGAGATGCTTATTGGTCCATCGGAGGTCCGGGAGCCTCTCCCGGATCACGTGACTCACAGGTGCTGCCTGGCTTCAGGGCGTAGCGTCCTTGTTCCGCTTCCGACCCGGAAGTAAACGTTGAGCGGCGCCGCTTCTGGGTTCCTCTGTCATTCGCTGCCGTTTGCGAGCGCCCGCGTCCTGCCTCGCGCTCCCCGATGCAGCCGCGGCGCCCCGAGGACTTCGATGGGTTGGGCTACAGGGGGAGCGGCCGGGACGAGCCGGGCCCCGGGGCCGGTTCGGGGTTTGCGGCCAAGCCCTACGGCTCCTCCTCGGACCTGAGCCACTGGGTCTCCAGCCCGCCCGACATCCCGGGCAGCCGCAACCTGCACTGGGGGGAGAGGACCCCGCAGTACGGGGCCGGCCCGGCCGGAACCCCCCTGGGCGGAGTCGGCCTCAACGACGAGCCCTGCCCTGTGAGCGCCAGCTCCGGTAAGGGGAGCCGGCCGGCCGGGGGGAGGCGCAGCTGGGCTGGGGGCTGATGGGGGCGGAGGGCCGCGGGGACGGAGGCGGTGCTGGGCTGGCTGCGGGGGGGCAGCGAAGGGAGAGGGGGCCTGGCCGGGGGCACAGACACAACAGAGGTAGAAATGGGCATTTAGTAGCGTGTCTCGCCTGGACCTTTTTGTTTCTGGTTTAGCAACCGTCCCAAGTAAAAGAAAATTGATACAAAACCCCCCCAAAAATCTCTGGCTCCTTGTCTCGGTGGGCAGGGCAACCCCCACAGCTCTTCTCCTTATAATGTTACAGGAGCAGCACCCCCAGGGTATCACTGTCACACTACAAATAGTCCCTGACCCTAATTATGGTTGTCAAATATCGGTTAGTGCAGTGGTCCCCGACCTTTAGAGGCTCCTGGGTGCCCAAGAGGTGGGGGCCACTCATGCACCGGGCGCCCGGGGGCGGGGCCGTGCGTCCAGGGGTACGCCAGGGGACTGGGATGCCCTTGCACCCGGCGCTGGCATGTGCCGTAGGGCCGGAGCTGGGGCCGCCCGAGCACCTTGTGTTGTGGGCCCGGGGCCGGCGCTGCCACCCGAGCCACGTGCCTGGGGCCGGCACCAGCGCCGCTCGAGCACCACGCGTCCGAGCGCCCGCATGTGCCTCGGAGCTGAGGCCGGCCCAGGTTGTTGGCAGGCGCCCAAGAATGCCCCAGCGGGCGCCATGGCGGGGACCACTGGGTTAATGGAATAGTTGATTAACCTCATGCATTCTTATTGGTTACATGACTATTCTATAGTCCACAAGGGTGGAGCCAGCAGCCAGTGTGCTCTGGTCTCACTCCTGAGGGGTCCCCTGCCATTCTGCACTGCTTGCCTTTATCAGAGGCAGCTGTTTGGGGTGCTAGGTGGGAGATGGTCTGGGAGTTGAGCCAGTTTAAAAACCAGCTCCCATCCCAGACTGGCTGCCTGTCCCCCACACTGCTGCCTCTGATACAGAGGCAGCAGCATGGGGTGACAGCAGCCCCTGTCCAGGGGGGCTCTGAGCTCTAGGACCTGGCACGAGTCAGAACTGAGCAGGGCTGCCTGGCTCCTAATACAATTTAAATGCAGAGCTGCATTTGAGGTAGGTGCCAGACCTGGCACAAGCCAGGACTGAGCAGTGCTGCCTGCCTGCTAATTCCTAATACACTTTAAATGGAGAACCGCAGTGGGATAGGTCCTGTACCTAACACAAGCTGAAACTGAGTTAGGCTGCAGCTTCCAGCCTGCTAAAAAATTGACTGGTGGGGGAATGTGTGTAGTATACAGCATTAACCTATAAGCTTTTACTAATCAATTAATCAACTGCATTATTACATCCTCATCCCTAGTCTGACATAGAACACAATATCTGGGAGACTCATGGGAAGAGAGGCAAATGAGACAAGGGTTACAGAAATACAATTGCATGGCTACTCAGTACAGGTTCCATTAAATAACCACAATAGACTGGTGAATTAACTCATTAAATGGTGACACAGCAGAAATTAATTTTGAGGAGCAATTCAGAATTGTGACTTACCAGTCATTAAGAGTTAGTCTACATTTATTCAAATCGCTGCTGTGATGCTGAGTGAAGATGCTGCCTACATTGACAGGAGAGTTTCTCCCATCTGTGTAGGTACTCTACCTCCCAGAGAGCTGGCAGTAGCTGTGTCCATAGGCTTTGCTGCAGGCTCTGTAGCTGGCTCCCTGGAGTGGGGCTGGCAGCCCCTGCCTGCCCACTCCTGGGGAGCCAGCATGTAACTGGCTAGGGAAGGGAGAGGCAGATATTTTTCTTCAACATTTGTTTTAATAGGGGTAAAAGTCAGACTTATGAGACAGCAGGACCACTCTCTTCCTTATTTCCTATTACTGCCTTTCTTCAACCTTTTGGTACCTCTCACTTTTAGTACAAAATTGAAAAATTATTTGTGACATGGGATGAGGAGGGTGTGACTATGCTACTACTGGAGGAGGAACATAGAACCTGCCACCTACACCTTTTCAAGGGGCCTGCTGAAACACAGCTGCTTATGAGAGAAGATTCAGCACATTGGACTCAGAGACAAAGTTCAAGCAGAAGTAGCTCTCCTCATGGGTGATATATACAAGTTCATTCCCCAGAGTCTCCTCAGGATCCAAAAATGCTTGTAGGAGACATTTATCTCTCCTGACAAGCTAAAGGGTACATCTAGACTACATGCCTCTGTTGCCAGAGGCATGTAGATTAGGCTACCAGACATAGTAAAATGAAGCGGAGATTTAAATAATCGCCGCTTCATTTAAACTTACATGGCTGCCGCGCTGAGCCGACAAACAGCTGATCAGCTGTTTGTCAGCTCAGCGCGATAGTCTGGACGTGCGGGTGTCGACATCAAAGGTATTTGTTGACCACCCAGGTAAACCTCATCCCAGGAGGTTTACCTGGGTGGTGGACAAATACCTTTGATGTCGGCAGGGAAGCGTCCAGACTATCGCACTGAGCTGACAAACAGCTGATGAGCTGTTTGTCGGCTCAGCGCGGCAGCCATGTAAATTTAAATGAAGCGACGATTATTTAAATCGCCGCTTCATTTTACTATGTCTGGTAGCCTAATCTACATGCCTCTGGCGACAGAGGCACGTAGTCTAGACGTACCCAAAGACTCCAATCTCTTCCAAGAGGATTGGAATGGGAAGCTCTTGTCTCTTGGAAGGAGCATGGCTGTTTTTATCTTGATAACTCTACTGATAGCCACTGAAGCAAATAAGTATGTAGACAAGGGCAAGGAACAAATGTTCTTATCTCTGACTTGTAAGTTATAAGGGCAGAGAGAAAATGTTTTCTTCAATGAGCAAGAAATCTTTTAGTCTTCTGACTGTTGATGGCTTAAGTAGGGGCAAGTGGCAGCCTGTTTGGAGGTCTTTCTGTAGGGCAAGAAAGACTAATTGGTTGACATTGTGAAAGTGTCTGCAGGTGGAAAGAGATTAGTGAACTAAGGCCCGGGTTTTCAAATACATGTACCTAAAATAAAGGTCTGTGTATACTGCCAAGTTTTGGTGACAAAACGTATGCCGATACCCAAATGTCGACAAAACAAAATTTGTCAGAAGGTGTTTGTACTTGCTCCCTTTGACAGATTATGTTCGCTCTAGGGGCACCATCATCAATTCTGTGAACAATGGACTGTGGGTATGCGGTTTGCCTGCCACTGTTCCTAGTGCAGGGCAGAACTTTAGCAGTCTAATGACTTGCTTTTTGTTAAGTATCAGAGGGGTAGCCGTGTTAGTCTGAATCTGCAAAAGCGGTGAGGAGTCCTGTGGCACCTTATAGACTAACTGAAGTGTAGGAGCATAAGCTTATGTGGGCAAAGACCCACTTCATGTCATGCATCTGACGAAGTGGGTCTTTGCCCACGAAAGCTTATGCTCCTACACTTCAGTTAGTCTATAAGGTGCCACAGGACTCCTCGCCGCTTTTGCTTTTTGTTTTTCCCAAATGGAGCAACACACTCAGCTGTCAGATCCTTCCCAGAGCTTTGAAAAGGGAGGAAAGCATGCCTGAAGTATAAACCTGTTTACTGATCTAGATGTGCTAAGTGAGGAGCATTAGTAGTACTCAAGGACCTTAATGGCCCAGTACTCAGGACACTGAGGCTATAAGGTTTTTGCACAAGAAGTCTTTTGTGGAAGAGTTCTTGCACAAAAACTTCTTGCGCAGAAGCACGTCTACACCTCAGAGCTCATTGCTTTTGTGCAAGAGAGCATCCATGCTGCAAGGACGCTCTTGCGCAGGAAAGTTCTGCTGGTCATCAGAGCACTTGTGCTTTTTCGGATAGGCTCTATTTGCGCAAGAAACCCTTGCGGAGCATCCACATGTGCCTTTTTGTGCAACAGCTGTAGCGGAAAAAGGAGTTATGCCTCATAAAAGGAGGTTAACCTACACTGGAAAAAGTCCTCTGTTCTGCCGTTTTACTGCTGATTTACTTGTGCAAAAGCGCGTTTGAGGTGAGGACGATCCATAGGTTTTTGTGCAAAAACCTTGCAGTGTAGACATAGCCTGATCTGTGAATAGTTTTTCTTTTCCTGTAAGCTGGACAAGGTTGGTCCTGTCAAGACGTGGCCAGGTCTCCTGGTGCTGGAATCCATTTTGGATGCTGTACTTTTCCATGAGCGTGTGAAAAGTTGAAACTGAACACAAAGGATTCCTGGGGTGGGGTTTGGCAACAGGGATATAAAGGTGGGAGACCAAATAATAGGAGTGGCTGCCACATGCTAGGACACCCTTGTTTACCATCTGAGATGTCTGCTGCAAACACTTAAAACTGCACAAAGAAAAGGATCAGGCCAAAGCAGGGAGGCTTCTAAGCTTGTGAGAAAAGATTCTTAGGGTAAGAAATTGCATGTAACAAGTTTCTTAAGAGTACAGTAAACTTGCGATAATCCAGCACCTTTAGGACCCAGGGGGTGCCGGATTATCAGATATGCTGGACTATCAGAAGGGGGGACTATGAGGGGTCTGGAGTGGGGTGGGAGGGGATGTCACCCCAGACCCCTGATAGCTCCCCCTTACGATAGTCTGGCTCTGCCCCAGGCGTCCCTGATTCAGCCGCTGCTGGTCAGTTTCAGCAGCAGCTGAATCGGGGATGCCTGCAATAGAGCAGCTGGGGTGCTGCTGGGTTGGCTCCCGCAGCGCCGAGGGGCGGCGCTACGGCACCAACCCAGCAGCACTCCAGCTGCTCTTGGGGACGCCTGGGACAGAGCAGCTGGGGTACTGCCCGGTTGGTCTTGTAGCGCGGCCCCTCGGGGCTGCGGGACCAACCCAGCAGCACCCCAGCTGCTCTTGGGAACGCCTGGGACAGAGCAGCTGGGGTCCTGCCGTGTTGGTCCCACAGCGCCGAGGGGCGGCACTACGAGACCAACCCAGCAGCACCCCATCTGCTCTGCTCCCGGCTTCCCCGATTCAGCTGCTGGTCAGTTTCAGCAGCAGCTGAATGGAGGAAGCCTGTCTGGCTGCCCCCGTAGTTCCGGGTTCCCGATGGTGCCGGACCATCAGGAGTCCTGGAGCATTGGATGCCAGATTAATGGAGTTTTACTGTATTAGGCTTAGCTGACGTATTTAGTTTTATTTTACAGATTTACCTGGCATTGTTCTGGTCCTTAACCTGCAGGCCACTCATTTTATTTTCCAAAAAAACCCCAAAATTAATTGAGTTATCAGTAGGGAGGACTTCAGAGAGTGGCCCCAGCCTCCAGTTACCCCCTGTAGGCTGTCCAGGAGAATTGGGGGAATGAGGCACCAGGGGCTGGCTTCCAGTGGCATGGTGGAAGGGGAGGCAATAAGCTCCAGGGGCCGGATTTATTCATTCGTTCATTAATTTTTTAGAAGGGTAGATCATCATTCCTTGCTGTTTTGCTTTATCCGTGCAACATAATCTACTATTTGTGTTTCTTTCAGAGCAGTTGAATAGATTTGCAGGCTTTGGTATTGGTCTTGCAAGGTAAGAATTTTGGTTTGTGTACAACATATTTTCACTGATAATTATGGCACTTACATATTGTAGTCTGAGTCCTAATTACAAAATGCATTTAATTAACTGGGTTTAAAAAATCTAGAACAAAACTAATTTCTTTCTCTTTTCTTCTTTCTCCAGCTAATATATTTTAGGTCTTTCCATTACTGCAGTGATGAGTTTGATTCATAAATCTATATAGAGTAGAAATTTTGGAAACTTTGGGGCATATAAGTTGCTATAGTATGTTTTGCATGAAGCAGACTTCAACCAGAAATACTCTTATACGTTTGAACTCTGTAACTCAGCCTTGCTCTTCAGCTCACAGTCTCTGGCTCTTATCTTCATATATAATGACAAAGGATGCTTGGAGTTATTAGCATGGATCCCATGCAGTGCAGAGATTTTCATATTGACCCAATGAGTTTGAGACTTATTCATCTTAATGCCACCAAATAGCATGGTAATGAGCAAAGTATAAACACGTAGCTAGATTTCCACTGTTGTCTGTGTTCAGTACAAGGAACCCCTGAAGAACATGACATGCCTATGCTGTTTGGCAACTTGGGATCCTGTTCAAACAACAAATCCGAGAAATGGTGGAGAGGCAAATAGCTCAAATGAGATACAGGCAGTACCCGGGTTACGTCAGTCGGCCTTAAGTCGGACCCCGAGTTACGAACGGGGGAGGCCGCAGCTAGTGCGGGGTGCCTCCCCCACTGTCGCCGCCTCCGGCGGTGTGGGGGGTGCTTCCCCCCAGCAGACTAGGGAGACGCGGAGCTAGCGCCCCCCCAGCAGACCAGGGAGACGCGGAGTGGCTTTTCTCGCCACAGAGGACGCGGGCGGCAGGACCGCCGAGACGCGCCGCGGTCCCGCCGCCTGCGTCCTCCGCGGCGAGAAAAGCTGCTCCGCGTCTCCCTGGTCTGCTGGGGGGGGGGCGCAGCTAGTACGCCTCCTCCCCCCCAGCAGACCAGACTTTTCTCGCTGCTGGTTAGTTTCAGCAGCGGCTGAATCAGGACACCTGGGGTAGAGCAGCTGGGGTGCTGCCGGGTTGGTCCCGCCGTGCCAAGGGTCGGCGCTACCAGACCAACCCAGCAGCACTCCAGCTGCTCTGCCCCAGGCGTGTCCGATTCAGCCACTGCTGGTCAGTTTCAACAGCGGCTGAATCTGGAGTTCCGACTTACATACAAATTCAACTTAAGAACAAACCCACGGGGACTGCCTGTATATGCCTGGTGACTGATTAGTTGAAGATGTAATTTCACATTCACATATATTTTGGAGAAACACCTTCAAATGCTAATATTTTATTGTGATTATCTGATTATTGTGGTGTAATCAGAATAAGGAATCTAGAGGAGATGACTCCTGAGTAGGAGGAAACAGAAAATTTATCACTTGAGAATCTGCTGTTAAATATGAAGAGACTTCTGAGTGCTCTGAATAACTTCTGTGATGAGTGCTTGTGCATTAGTCACTCAAATTAGTATTTTCAGGTAGTATTAATCGTCTCTAAGCCAGTGCAGATCTTACCAAGCCCTGAATGTCAGAACATGCTAGAGCAGTTCATTGTGGTGGCAAAGGTGGTTTTGGTTTTTGTTTTGTTTTGGTGGGGGGAGGGTTGTTTGGTTTTGGTTGGATTTTTTTTGTTGAGAAAATGTTATACCTTTTTATAGAGACTGATTCTCTTCTGAGAACAGAGTCTGTGACAACACAATAGTTGGTTTTTTTAAGATAGCTGGTGAATCATGAGGTTTGGGGATCAACTTTTGAACCCCTTCATACATATCAACCTCTGTTAATATACTGTAGGGAGCCAATAGTTTTATAGAAGAAAGCCTTTCCTTGAGAGTTATAGTGGTGAAGAGGAATGGCCATAACACTGGGAGTTGGGAGCTTTTAATTCTGGTTCTGCCACTGACCAGTTCTGCGGTCTTGGAGGACTTTGTGCCTCTGCTCATTTCTTCATTTTCATAGGGAGAAGATGTGTGTTAACTTTTGTACAGAGGTGGTATGAGGGAGTGGATGGTCAGTTTCTGAGCGCTTGCCCTTTTGGGCTGATGAGAAGCATGCGATTCTTTATCGAAAAATACCTCCTGGCAGGTTGTGGAGTAACATTGAGATGTCGTTTTGTGTATTATCCAAATATTGTTAACCTAATATTAATTATCTGGTAAAGACAAATATCAGTTATGAATAAGTTGCAATTTCTTTTCAGTGCTTTTAAATAGATTCCTCTTTTTAAAGTCTATTTACAGAAAATGTATTGGCACATCCTTGCATTGTTCTTCGTCGCCAGTGCCAGGTACATCCTTTTTAAACTCTGCAATTGAACTTAATCTATTTTGAAACTTTGTACATGTGATTGATTGGGGAGTTATAAGGAAGCTTAAGACTTCCAACTAGACATTGTCAAGTAAAAATTTTAAAAACCAAAATTCCTTATGTTACTTGAATCACTTCAATTAAAATGTTAATGTAACTTTTCATGCTGTTTTTTTTTAGTTTGGATAATTAAGATATTTTTCTTTATTTTATTTTATGTGTTTACTAGTGAAATTACTGTCAGGTTCTCATGTACCAGCAGATTATGTTGATGTTTGTTTAAAAATAACTTTCCATTAGACTTTTTTTTAAGTAACTTTCGTTAACATTTTCTTCAAAGTTTTTTTTTAACACCTGAATTCTCAAATTAATTTTGATCTATGTCCTTTGAAGTGGTAGTGAAGATTTAAATAAGTATCAGTTGACGTTTGAATGACAAAGAATGTTCAAGGCATCTCAAAAAAATGATGATCTTGAGATCTAAATTGGAACATTGAATATTTATTGCTGAAAAGTTCTAAAAATAACTGTTGTGTTCTAACATTTTATTTTAACAGGTTAATTATCACGCCCGGAACTATCATCTCACTCCATTTACTATTGTCAATACTATGTACAGCATCAATAAATCCCAGGTCAGTATTTTATGCCAGCCGTAACTAAACATAAAACAAAATGATGTAGATACAGTAGTGGCATATGTATTTACTGAAACAGATATCATCTTCATCTCTAAATATATGAAGAAGCTAGCTGAACATTATAAAATTGTTTTTCTAACTAAGAATGTTACCATGTAATTAAATAGTTGTGTAACTGCATCTAATTTCAGCGGTTACATGACTGTTCGATAGTCCCCGGAGGCGGGGCCAGCAGCCAGTACATTCCCGGTCCCACTCCTGGGGAGCCGTCTGCCACCCCACACTGCTGGATTTCTATTAGAGGCAGCAGTGTGAGGTGGCAGGTAGAAGGTGGTCCACAAGGGGAGCAGGTTTAAAAAACAGCTTCCCATGCAGCCTGGCTCCTGCCTGCTACCCTGCGCTGCTGCCTCTGATACAGAGGCAGCGGCACAGAGCAGCAGCAGCTCCTGTTCGCAGGGGGACTGAGCTCCCCACAGACAGAGGCTGCTCTGTGACAGCAGCCCCCAACCTTCCACAGACACGGGCCAGGCCTCCCTCTTCCCCCCTCCTTTCCCCCTCATTGGTATCTCTGATACAGAGATAGCTGAGGGGGGCGTGTGGGGGAATGAGTCTAGTTGACAGGATTAATCTATAAGCCCTGGCTTATTGGTTAATCATGTAGTCGTCTACACTTTTATATCCCTATTTCTAAGTTTTATTTTAATTAATGACTAAACAGTTTAAGAAACAATTTTACTTTCTATTGTCCTTTATTGCACTGTGGTTACTATTTCCTAGAAAAAAGTTTTTGTGTGTCTGTCTATACGTACATACATATAGTCACTCTCTCTGTCTCTGGCTATGTCTACACAGCAGCATTATTTCCGAATAACTGATGTTATTCTGAAATAACATAGTCCGTGTCTACACACAATCAGTTATTTCAACATAATGTCGAGTTAGTGGAGGACCTACTCTGATTCCTGTATCCCTCATTTTATGAGGACGAGGTGAAGTTCGAGGAAGAGTGCTCTTTCTTGGACTTCCTGCTGCATAGACCGCACCAAAAGCTGAAATAAGCTATTTTGACTTAAGCTACGAAATTGACATAGCTCAATTTGCATATCTTATTTCGACTTTAGCCCTGCTGTGTTGACGTGCCCTCTCTTTCACACATACATAAACACTTCTGCATATATAACATAAAAAAATTAAAACATGCTGTCGAGGCCAAGAATTCATCAGGGTTCTGAAAATAATTAGATAGTTATGTGGATAAAAAGAATATTTTGTTATATAGTGAATTTTTAAATTTTTGAAGACTACCATGCTATGATTTCCCAATTCCACTGAACTACATTATAAATTTCAACATATTTATCCATGTTTTTACAATAAAAGGGTAGTTTTGTGTCTAAAGTCCAAGACTAAGAAAAATGAGAATTTTTGCCCAACTGAAATAGGAAGTTAATGCATATGAAAATGATGAGAAGTTTAATGAATTAATGTTTATAAAGCTGATGGGAAGTGTTACAAATCTGAAAAATATTGTGTTTCATGAGGGGGGGACAGAATTGGCGGGCCCCTGAGGAGGTGGGAGCTAGCCTCCCCTCGTCTCCCACCAGGCCTTCAGCACTGCCTGGAGCATGCCACCCAGGGCTCTAGCGATAATTTTAAAGGTCCCAGAGCCCCACCCCAGGCCCTTCTGAATCACCAGTCCACAGAGCAGTTGCCTCCTTAGCCTGTCCTCTCCCATCACACGCCTTGATATGATCATTGTTCAGATCAGGATCTGAATACCATTAATTTGGGAACAATCAACTCCAGTGTTCACTTTGGTTCTTTTTCTCATGTGCTTCTATAGTTTTATTACAAGTGTGAAATATGTTATCACTAATTTTCATGTTTCAACTGGAAATGTTAAACGACAGGGTCCAAGAGCTCTTTGGAAAGGAATGGGGAGTACCTTCGTGGTTCAGGGCATCACACTGGGAACAGAAGGCATCATCAGTGAATTTACGCCTTTGCCAAGGTATCACACTTTAAATTTTGTGACATTTGTCAAGTTGAACATTAACATTTATTACTCAGTAACATATAAGGTATTAAAATATGGAGTTTAAAAGTTTGAGTCTGTTACGGTAACCAGATATCCCTTGATGGTTTCAGTCAATGGATTGATTTAAATCAAGGTGATTTAAATAACTAACTGGTAAGCGTCCTTTTAAATCAGTGACTTCAATCAACTTTCCCATTTGTACCTTCAGTTATTTTCTAAAGAGAAGTTCATTCTATTGGTTCATATAACCATTAAAACATGCTGATTTACAGCTAAATCATCTTTACACTAGATTTGGTATATCAATTTACTGCTGCGGGGGTAAACTATATAACTGTATACATTCATTTAAAAATGTACGTAGGTTAATATGTTCAGTCTAGTATATTTTTATTATGCTAAAAATGAATGTTATGTTGCTTCAGTAGATAATTTAACTTTTTTCTCATTTGTGTTAAGCTATTTAGGATGACAATTAGAATTTGTTGAAACAAACAGAATAACATATAAAATATATTTTTATTAAACAGAACAACCTTAAATGTTTTAGATTGTAAAACTGCATGTTTTGCATTTACAACTAAATGTTGAATTAAACAGATTAATTTTAGTCAGTGAGTTATACTGATTATCAGGGCTCGCCAACTGGTGGAGAGCCCCGCTCACCAGCCGTGTGGTTCTGCGCATGCGCAGATCGTTCTGTGCCAGCTCTTCCGGGTTGTAATCTACTCGCCATTTGTTGAGCCCTGCTGATTATTTCAGGTCTTTCTGGGAAAATTTTCAAATATATCCATGTGGACGGGACTAGATTAGTTCCTGTTCTTCTAAGCTTCTTGAAAATGAAATGGTCTCTTAATTACTTAGGCTTCCTATTGTTCCATAGTTATGAAACTGAACTCAAGTTAGATGTTTTCTCTAGCTGCTTTCTTTATTCAGGTTGAAACTCTAAAATCAATTACTCTCTGGTCTGGTATTGCTGGACCAGATAATCCCACTGAGAGTGGGGGTGGCCAGGGTTAGAAGCACTGACCTAGCTGATGACAGCAGGGCCAGAGGCCAGGAGCGCAGCGTAGGCAGGAGGTGGGGAGTGCAGACTCACCAGGTACATGCAGTCCCCGGGTTACGTACAAGATAGGGACTGTAGGTTTGTTCTTAAGTTGAATCTGTATGTAAGTCGGAACTGGCGTCCAGATTCAGCTGCTGCTGAAACTGATCAGTTTCAACAGCAGCTGAATCTGGAGGCCAGTTCTGACTTACATACAGATTCAACTTAAGAAGCCCAGGCTCTATGGCTTTGCTCTGCTTTGCTCCCCGTCCCCCTGGTCTGCAGACCAGGGGGATGGGGAGCAAAGCAGAGCAAAGCCGCGGAGCATGCGGGCAGCTGACAGCCCAGACGCGTCTGGGCTGTCCGCTGCCCGCGTGTTCCACCGCTTTGCTTCCTCTACCTGGTCTGCTGGAGACTAGGGAGAGGGAGGGCCCCGTTCGTAACTGCGGATCCAACATAAGTCGGATCCGCGTAACTCGGGGACTGCCTGTAGTGGCGGCAGCTGGAACTTACAGATTCAATATTTTATTCAGTGTTTTATGAGATTCTAAGTAGTTTAATATATTTGTATTAAATTCAGATTTTGTTTGAAATGGGTTTTTCTAAAATTATTTTAATTTTAATTTAAAATTGTAATTTTGTTTTTAAATCAGGTTTTATTCATCTTGGTTTCAGTACAGTTCTAAATGCAGGGACTATATTAGTAAAATGGAATAAAGTCTAGCATGGAAGTAAGTGTAAAAAAAGCTGTGGGAGAAGCAGGTGTCGAGGTTGGTTGTGGGTTTTTTGGATACCCCAGATAGTCACCTTGTTACCCACCCTTGTCTCAGCAAGCAAGAGACATCCTTGTGTTTAATATCCTTGCTGAGTGTGGATGGGAGAAGTATGGAACAGATGGGGGAGTGGGAATGTTAGGGAGCTGGAAGGCCTCCCCCATGCAGACCTTGGCCAACTCCTGGCTTCTTCCATTCAGTCATGGGGTACGTCTAGACTACAGGGTTTTGTCGACAGAAGTTTTGTCGACTGATACTGTCGACAAAGCTTCTGTCGACAAAAAGCATCTAGACTACATTCAGTTCTGTCGACAAAGCAAGCTGCTTTGTCGACATGGTAGTGTAGACGCAAAGGACAGTTTACATGCAAGAACACCGTCTGTCGACAGAAACTCTGTCGACAGAAGGCGTTATGCCTCGTAAAATGAGGTTTACCAGCGTCGACAAAACTGCTGAGTTCTGTCGACATTATGTCGACAGAACTCAGTGGTAGTGTAGACGCAGGTATAGTTTTGTCGACAAAAGTCCACTTTTGTCGACAAAACTCTGTAGTCTAGACACACTCATGCACATCTGCCTCTGTCCCCAAGAGGCCCTGAACCTCAGCCAGCCTTCCTCCATCTGCATGTATCCTGCACCCCCAGTCCCATTCACCCCCAGCTCATCTGTTTCCCTCCCACTAGCTCTTTGGATCCCCTCCTCCAAGCAGTCCCTCACTGTCCCTCCCCCCCCCCCCCCCCCCCCCCCCCCCCCCGCCCACCACCACATACATATCCCATTCATTCTCCATTGGCCCTGCAGGCAGGGTGCTGTGAGACACAGCGGCTGTGTCTACACTGGCCACTTATTCCGGAAAATCAGCCGCTTTTCCGGAATAACTTGCCAGCTGTCTACACTGGTCCCTTGAATTTCCGGAAAAGCACTGACAATCTACTGTAAAATCATCAGTACTTCTCCAGAAAAACTATGCTGCTCCCGTTTGGGCAAAAATCCTTTTCTCGAAAACTGTTCCGGAAAAGGGCCAGTGTAGACAGCACAGATTTCTTTTCCGCAAAAAAGCCCCGATCGCGAAAATGACAATCGGGGCTTTTTTGCGGAAAAGCGCGTCTACATTGGCACGGACGCTTTTCCGGAAGAAGTGCTTTTCCGGAAAAGCATCCTGCCAATGTAGACGTGCTTTTTCCGGAAATACTTATAACGGAAAACTGTTCCGTTTTAAGCATTTCTGGAAAATCATGCCAGTATAGACGTAGCCAGCCTGTGTTCTCCTGCTAACTGCTAAGGCCAGTGAGTAAGCCTGCTGCCAGTGTTCTGGCACCACAGCAGCCCCTGGTGAGCAAAAGATGCAGCTACAGTGCCTCTCTATCTGAGAATAAATCTGTGGGACACATGAATTCTGTATGTGCACAGTGGCATGCAGCTGACACTGGACAGCCCAGTTTTCCCATTGATTACAGTTGCTCACTTCTACCCAGGTGATCCCAAAACGTTTAGTATTTTCTATTACTGTCATCTGCCAGTTCTTCCTTGACCTTCCTTGCTTTCTTTCCTCTTTCAGGTACCCAGTTCAGTGCTTGCTTAGCATGTTTCCCATCTGGTATAAGTGTCCCAACCACCTGAGTATTCTTTCTTTGATGATATTTCCTACCATGTGCTGCTCTGTCAGCTTGCTTACTTGTGTGCTTGTTTTTTATACAGTAATTCCTCATTTAACACTATAGATATGTTTCAGAAAATGATCGTGTTATATGAAAATGTGTTATGCGGGGTCAATTTTCCCATTGACAATCATGGAAAAGGTGGGCGTTGCCTTTCAAACGGTGGTGTCTGTTGGGACCGACATAAGGTTGGGGGAGAAAGGGAACTGGGTTACAGCAGGGAGGGGAGGTGTGTGGTTCTAGGGAAGGGGAGGGCCGGGGATTGAGTTGGGAGTGGGATTGGGTTGGGAGTATGCCCCTGTGACGGGTCTGCCAGGACCCGCACTGTGTCGGGTAAGTGGGGGGGGGAATCGCTGGGGAACAGCACATCAAGTGGCGAACCCTCTGCCGCTTTTCAGGGAGGCAGGGGAAGCCCCGTGCGGCCGCCGGCAATGGGCCGGCTGGGTTTCCGGCCTGCAAGCAAGGGCGGAGGAGAGGGGGCAAGGCGTCCAGTGGGGAATTGTGCGGTGAGTGGCGAACCCTCCACCGCTTTGCAGGGAGGCAGGGGAAGCCCCGCGCAGCCACCAGCAACAGGCCAACTGGGGAAATCATGTTATTCTGGGGACGGTCGTGTAATTCAAAAAACGTTCCCTAAAAAAAATATTGTGCTATCGCGAAAACGTGTTAAGCGGGCACGTGTTAAATGAGAAATTACTGTATTTTCCACAAAATGTGTACAATATCCTCAGCCATCTTGGAATGAGCAAGTTCCACTTTCTCTTGGCTACCGTATATTCCGGCGTACAAGACGACCTCTGATGTTAAAAACCATCCCCCAAAAATCGGGGGTCGTCTTGTACGCCGGGTATACATCCCAGGCGCGCCTGGGATGCCCCACCGCCGGAGCCCCTCCGCGGCTTTCAAAGCCTCGGGGGAAGCCGGCGGGGGGGCATCCCAGGCGCGCCTGGGCTGCTCCCCCGCCGGAGCCCCTCTGCGGCTTTCAAAGCCTCGGGGGAAGCCGGCGGGGGGGCAGCCCAGGCGCGCCTGGGCTGCCCCCCCGCCGGCTTCCCCCGAGGCTTTGAAAGCCGCGGAGGGGCTCTGGCGGGGGAGCAGCCCAGGCGCGCCTGGGATGCCCCCCCCCGCCGGCTTCCCCCGAGGCTTTCAAAGCTGCTGCGGCTTTGCTCCCGGTGCCTCTGGTCTGCTGGGGACCATCTCCAGCAGACCAGGGACACCGGGAGCAAAGGAGGCGGAAGGGCGCTGGGGTATAAGATGAAACCCTATCTTTTAATTAAAAAGATAGGGGGTCGTCTTATACGCCCAGTCGCCCTATACGCCGGAAAATACGGTACTCATTGTTGTCAGGCAAATCTCTGTTCTGTATAGTAGTGTGCTCAGTACAGTAGTCTGATATAACTTCTTAAATTAGAATTGCTGACACACTACTAAGTGTGGGGTATTTTACAAGAATTAAGGTGAATATAATTCGCGTATTATTTTTCAGCAGCAAAAATATAAATCATAGTCCAGGATGTCTGACATGCCATAGAATGAAACTTCTTTAATCTTAAATAATTTTGAGGTCATTTAGCAAATTTACTGCTGTCTGATGCCCTCACTAATTCATGCTGTGAACATTATCCATTAAATAGACTGTGGTTGATATTAACTTTTTTTGAAATATTTTGAAATATGCATTTAGAACATACTACTTGTGGAGAGTTAAGACAATTTTTGCATAGAACATCAGGAAATAGCTAAACATGTCTACATTTGAATACTTTATTAGCATTTGCTGAATTACTATACAGCTGCAGGCTTGATACCTTGTGTCTTAGATAGTTGAAATATCTGAAGTAAGTTAGCACTTCAAAGCAGGTAAAGCATATGAGAAGATTGAAAACCAGACAAGTGTCCCTTCAAGGAATAAAAGCAGTGTTTGAAATATAGCTAGCCATTTTCAGTGTTTCTAGGATGGCAAAGTAAGACTGTTGTCTAAAACTCACCATTCACTTAGAAATAGAGAAACAAAACCAAATTTGCTTCATAATTCTGGAATTTTGCACGCAGTAATGATCATGTAAAAATTTAGTACACATTGAGCTACAAACAGATCAATGAAAGTCACTTGTTTTCCTGTCAGAATTTCCAGCAGTCCTAACAAACTAAAATGTCTAATTTTAAAAAATAAGATTTGTATGAGCTCTAAAACATGATCTTTCCATTAACTGTAGTGGCGGATGTGTGTAGACCCTAATTATAAAACTGATATTTTAAACTTGTATTATAGTGATGAAATAAATGCTTGGAGTTTTCTGTCCTTGGATTTTACAGGTACATTCTGCTTTAACTTATAGGGAACTTTCACATAAGTGGAGCCTCAGACAAATAGGAGGCCATCTTCTACTGAAAGGGTAAGTATGGCCCTTGCTGAAAACTGATAGTATTCTTATGAGAAGCTGCATACAATAACATAAGTTCTTAGGATGGGAAACCAATGAATGCCACCGCAGAGCCCAGCAAGCTTGTGGTTGTCAAAAGCTTCAGTGGTGCAATGAAATGATATACATAAACTGAATATTCAACCAAAGAACCTTAAGGTCCTAGGTTGAGTGCCACTTGGATTGATCTCTTTCTGTAAGGAGTCTGCATCCCTTTGAGATTTGTCATAATGATGGTATTAGTTCTGTGCATCTTCAAAAAATGTTCTTTGCTGCAAATGAGAATTTCAGATTGTTTATTGGTTCCAAATAAACAGTGTGAGATTACATCTTCACTGCACACCAGCACCATGTGGGGTATATGTAGCTAAAAAGCAGTCTGTGTCCACACTGCCGTGTGTTGCTACATGTGTCAATGAAAAGTTCTGGTGTGGGGGAGCAGTGGGGAGCTGCTGAATCTTTTTTTCTTGGGCCAGAGTCTTATCACTGCAGAGGAGGTGGCAGGACTGGGAAGACAGCTTGAGTGAGTAGGATATATGCCCAGGTGTACATATCCAGAGGGTTCAGGGATATCCTTACTCTACTCACCAAAGCAGTGCCTCACCTTCTACAGTGCTGTGAATACTTGTTAGAGAGGGAGGCATATGATGTCTATATTATGCCTGCCTACAAAAGCTGTGTACAGCCTACGTATGCTTAAGAAACAAACAGAATATGGTAGAAATTTAACTTATCTCTTATGAAAGCTCCTGATCTGATTCATGGCTCATGGTTATTTGTGGCCTTTAACAAATACAATTTCAAATATCTTTAATACAATAAAATTTGTTTTATTCTTTGATCCTGCAATTTGTTCTGTGTGCTCAATTGTTAAATAGTTTCTTTTGGGCATAGTATCATCATTGTATAAATATGAAGATTTCCGTGGCTAAATGTGTCCTGAATCTAAGAATATTGATATTTTAGTAATACAGTTTGTAAACAAAGTAATAATTTTCTTATTAATTCTTGCAGCCTAACCTATGTGGTAGCAATGCCTTTTTATTCAGCAAGCCTGATTGAAACTGTGCAGGTAATTTACCATCTATATATCTATTACCTATAAAAAGCTATGTTGTTCAAAAATACTTCTTTTTTTAAGTATTTATATCGAGAACAAAGTATATTACTTTTTCTCACTGGATTTTGATTAATAATACTAGAAATTTCTGTATGGTTCTATTGAGGTTTTGATAAATGGAGCTAAAAGAAAACCCTTTTTCTTTTAGCTAATCTTTTTTTAAATAAATATATGATTAAACACATAGCTTCATTCATTGATGCACTAGACAAAATACTTACTAAGATATGAGGTATTGGCTTGAAACTCAGTCTACCTTCTTTCATCTAATATTTACCAAAAAAACCTCTAACAAGTGCGACTTACTGCTTCAGCAAAGCAGAGTTGGAAGACTTCCAATCGGATTATGAACTGTGCTTGTTGAAATGCTAATAACCTGTACTCTTTATCAAAGGATAGTCTCCTTCTACAGAGCCCACTACCACTGATCTGGTTTTGTGGCACCTTTTCTGTGGATCCCTGTTCCCAGGGGTGCTCAAAGACCCCGATGAGGCCGGGATCAGGCAACAAAACCTTCACCTTCTTGGGGCTGACACAACAAATTCACACACAATCTCTTTTTTTCCCCAGGGTCTCTTAGCAGAGCATATCAGTCTCTCTAGCTGAGCAAAAGTGGTTCTTGTCCCCTGTGGTTATCTGAGGTTATTCAATGCAGAATATCAACTTCAGCAGTTTCCAACATTTTCCAGATGGGGACCCAATCAGGAAGACTTGGTTACCCAAGGCAATTCAAAAACAGGGGGAGGAGGCGAGGCAGAGCTACCTGGGAAGAGACTTGGTGACCCTGTTGAAATGTAATGGAGACCCATAGGTTGGGAAACCCTGCTCTAGAGTGTGTAGGGAGTTCATCAAAATGTCTTCGTCCAGGGCGGTGTTTTTTTCAGTGAGCATCATGAGCAGAGCTTGACAAACGGCGGCAAAAACTGCTCGCCAGCCCCGTACTGCACATGTGCAAGAGCCGCGTTGCACATCCGCATGCTGCAAATGAACGGGGCGCGCGGCTGAAATCTACTCGCGAGTAGATTGTATAGTTTGTCGAGCCCTGATCATGAGCTTAGGTGAGACTTACACATCATAAAATGTGAGCACTGTAGGTGCATTGTGTATGATTCTAGTTTTCAAGGATAATTAACTGTCTATCAATTGCCTTTAATTCATTTCAGTGGGATTTTTTTTTAGGAGTTGGGATCAAGTATCTGTATGAATGTATTAATGATACTTGGCCTACTTATTTATGTATGTCTGATTATTTCAGAGTATAGTCCCTTAACATACAATACATAAAGCTTCTGCCGTTGTATGAGTAGTGACCTTGAAACAATAATAAACTTGTCAGTCTTTGAATCAACGGAGTTGGAAGGTGGTTTGACAAAAGTCAAGTTCTCTTCAGCGCAGTTCTTTGTAAGAGAGACACATAGCTGCTGAGAATTCTTGAGTGTTTAAGGTCTATATCTTGTTACAGGTTTTTGAGTATTTGTTTTTTACACAGCAGTCCTAGTGGTAAAAATCATGCTACGTGTCTTAAAGGAACTATGCATTGGAGAAGTTTGTCATCTCCGCACTTCTGGTCTTTTCCATTTTAAACCACAGGGTGGCACACTTGATATATAAAATTAAAAACAACAAATGGTCTGATAGCACTTTATAGACTAACAAAATGTGTAGATGGTATCATGAGCTTTTATGGGCACAGCTGACTTCTTCAGGTGACCGGAGTTCTGAGTTTAGGATGGGCAGACCCAAAATAAATAGGAGAATGGGAGCAGGGGGGAGGGGGGGAGAGAAAGGAGGGGAGTGGGAGACAGGGAGCAGAGGGTATAGAAAATAGGGGGGTTAAGGGAATCAGTGAGTATCTGAAGATTGGGTAGTTAAAATGAAGTAGATAAGAATCAAAGTCAATTGATAGTATCTTTCCTGACAAGTTTTGAAGCACTGTACTTGAGTCAATGTTGCATGACTGAATGAACAATATTTAGATTCTTTTTAGATTAAGGGTATGTCTAGACTACATCCCTCTGTCGCCAGAGGAATGTAAATTAGACGTAGTGATATTGAAAATGAAGCAGGGATTTAAATCTCCCGCGCTTCATTTGAATAAAAAGGACTGCTGCGTTTTGCCGAGTCGGCAGTTCATTGGCAAAAAGTAGCTGTCATGATGGGGATTGGGTGACAAAGAAAGCCTTTGTTGGCTGATCCCTTATGCCTCATAAAACGCTTTCTTTGTCGCCCAATCCCCGTCTTGACAGCCACTTTTTGCTGACAAACTGCTAACTCGGCAAAATGCGGTGGCCATTTTTATTCAAATGAAGCACAGGAGATTTAAATCCCTGCTTCATTTTCAATGTCGGTATGTCTAATTTACATCCCTCTGGCAACATAGGGATGTAGTCTAGACATGCCCTAAGTGTCTAATTTCTTTTAATAAATATAAAACTTCCATTTTAAAATAGTAAAAGAAAGCTATCTCAACTATAAAGGCAAAGCCTTTGCTGGTCACTTGAAATTTACCTTTATTATTTATTTGTGCTAGATATCTCCATTGTGTTTATCTTGCTATTATAGCAGATACCTTTTCATATCCTATTTTCCTTGCTTTACAAATAAAAGAAAAAACTATTTGCATTTTTCAAAATATAATACCCTAAAGAATTGTGCATATGTGTTCTGATTTTTTTTTAAGTTAGTGTCAAAACTACTAGGCCATACTTACTACATATACCTCCTATAGAAAATATTCAATGTAAACTTTTTACAATTTTTACTTTTGCCAAGTTTTCAGTACAGCAAATGCCACTGGCAGAGTCATTTTGAGCCATGCAAGTTTTCTTTCCATCATTTTAAATATTACCTCTTGTAGAATATCTAGATCAAAACAGCCTGTACACCAATAATCTGTTTTAAATGCAGACTTCTAAGTTTGTTGATTAGGTGTTACTAATTAATACATTATTTTCACAAGTTTTTGAATTTATTCAGTAATTAGACTCGGATAATTCCGCTTAATTGTTAATTCATAACAGAAAGATATTCTTTACCAAGACCTATAGAAAGAGTTTGATTTGTATGTTATCTGGGTCCATTATTTCCTTAAAGGCTGATGTACTTACACTAGAATTATTCTTGATATTAGAACTATTTCTTGATATTAAATGTTTCGGCTTTCAAAATGTTTCCAAAGTAAATCTGCATCCCTTGCATTATTTGTCACTATTGTGCACATAAAGGCTGAGTCTATACTGCAAGCCTCTTCCATAAGAGGAAATGTGAATGGAGTGCTCATTTGCATAGGTCACACTCTCATTTGCATTTCCTCTTCAGATCTCTTTTGTGCAAGAGGTTTTTGCGCAAAAAAGCTGTATAGATGGCTTTTGCGCAAGAGCTCAACAGCTCTTGCACAAAGGAGTTTTGGGGCAAAAAGTAGCCATCTATACAGCTCTGCTCTTGCACAAAAAGGGGTTTTTGCGCAAAAAAGGAGACCTCTATACAGATCTCTTTTGCGCAAAAACCTCTTGCACAAAAGGGATCCAAAGAGAAAATGCAAATGAGAGCGCGACCTATGCAAATGAGTACTTCATTTGCGTTTCCTCTTGTGGAAGAGGCTTGCAGTATAGACGCAGCCACAGTGTGTGTCGAGGAAGAGAATTAATATATCAAAAGATTATATTCACTGAGGTTTTTTTTTAAATATGCAGCAAGATAACATGATTTTACAGTTGAGAAGGATGGGAATATAAAAGAAAATATCTACCAAACTCTGTGGGGTGCTGTTTATTGAAAGATCTTATGTACAAGAGCCATGAAAATTATTTTATTTAAAAAACCAATAGTATTCTTAACACTAAATAAACAGACCAGAGTTGGTGGACTGCATTTGACAAACTACTCTAAATGTATTGTGGCTTACAGGTATGCTCATGCATGCAACCCGCTCTTTGTTTTTATTTTTTTTGTGTGGGGAAACACAGATTTATTAAAAAGTTTGTAAATATTAGTTTGATCACAAGTGCATGGATCTCTTCAGAAAGGATTTATTCATACTTGATTCCCACTGAAGTTCTGACTCCAAGATGGAGTACATTATACCCAGTGTAATCAAAAAGGGGGGCAGTGCTTTTGACTTATCATTAAAGGACTGTCCAGAGATATAATAGAAGGTGAAAAAATAATATGACTAAATATAAAAATAACTTAAAATGACCCTTGCTATTTTTATGGATGGCTGCGTCGGTGAAGAAAGCACAATTCTAAGAGTCAAGAATAGAATGAAAGACCTCACCATAATTTTTGCAGCATACACACACAATTTTGAGTCTGTTACACTTAACATAGCTTATAACAGGGATGGCCAACCTAAACCTGAGAAGGAGCCAGAATGTACCAATGCACATTGCCAAAGAGCTAAAGTTCTATGTCACCAGACCCGATCAGCTCCCCACCACCACTCTCAGCACATCGCACCCACTAGCAGCCCCACTGATCAGTGCCTCCTTCTCCTTTTCCTCCTGCCCACTGGGATCAGCTCTTTCTCAGTGGGAAACACTGGAGAGGGGAGTATGGGTGTGACCAGCTCATTGGAGAGGGTAGAAAGTGGCAGGATCCTAAGAGGAAAGGGTGGAGGGGGACAGCAACTAGGGCAGAGCTGGGGGTTGAATAGTGAACATCCTCCGGCCCAGTGGAAAATTGGTGCCTGTAGTTCTAGCCCTGGATTTGGTACTTATGTAAGGAGCCACATATTAACTTCTGAAGAACCGCATGTGGCTCTGGAGCCACTGGTTGGCCACTCCTGGCATATACTGAATCTTGAGAGACACCTGAATTTTTGTAGTTGAAGTTATATCTGGATTTGTACTGTGTTTTTTAACTCACAAATTAAAAATAGGTGACCTATCAAAGACTCACATTTTAATCTTAAGTAGAGAAATTCCAAATTAATTGGATTAGTCCTTCAAGTTTTTAATAAATTATCCTTGTTCTCATACAGTTTAATGTTTCCAGGATTATGTGTTATGACATAATATGCTTTCTGAATACACTACTATACATACTCATAGTTTGAGTTAAGGTACTTGGAAACAAAACAGGATATTGTAAATTGATAATACAGGTTGTACATCCCTGGTCCAGCACCCTCGGGACCTGAGTGATCCTGAACTGGTGAATTTTGCCAGACCAGGGGAAGTCGATGGAGCAGGGGCTCTGATTTTTCAGGCCACCCAAGGTCAGGGCTTTGCTTTCCCCACAGCGTGGGGGAAAGGAGGAGTTCTACTCCCTCCCCCCACCCAAATTTCGCTGCAGCCTGGGACTCCACTCTCCCTGGCAGAGGACTCCACTACTGTCCAGAGCTATGCTCTCCCCGTAGTAGTTTTGTTTCTGCCTGGGGCTCTGTGCTCCTGCTGGTAGCTCCACTTTCTCCCCAGTGATTCTGCTGCCACCCAGGGCTCGGCTACTACCCATTGGCTCTGCACTCCCTCCAGGATCCTGCTGCTGCCTAGGGTTTCACACTGCACAGAGCAGTTTTGCTGCTGCCTGGTGGGTTCCACACTCCCCGCAGCAGCCCCGCTGCCACCTTGGGAACTCCACGCTTCACTGAGCAGCTATGCTGCCACTTTTACAGGAGGGTCCTTGTTCCTCTTGGTGGCTCTGTGCTCCCCTTCTCAGCACCCCTGCTATGTCCCAGGGGCTCTGTGATTTCTCTCTTCTTCCCCCCTCCCCCCAGAAGCCGTGCTGTTACACTCCCTCCCTCCCGGATGACAGAGAGCTCTGCTCTGGCACTCATCTCCCTCCACACCCATTCCACCCTGCATTCCCCTCTGTGTTCTGCTGCCCCCAGGACTCCATCTCCGTCCCCCTAGCTTGACAATGCTCCTGGTGCCAGCCCAACAGCTTATCCCCGTGAGTGCTTGCTTGGACAATGCCAGACCACAGGTGTTGCCACACAAGGGAAGTCCAGATTAGGGAGTTTCAACTTGTAATATATTTAAGTAAAGTTGTGTTTACATTCTGTAATATGTAGATTTAATCCGATTCAATGAATCAGTGTTGTTGTATTATGTGTGTGCGAGTATGATAAGCCCACAATATTTAACTATCCTTGAAAGGTGAAACATACTGCTTTGATTATGGTCTACATCTATCCTATTTCCCAAACAAGCCAGACCAATACTCATTTTAACTATATTTCATTTTGGTTGTAGAGTGAAATCATTCGAGATAATCCTGGGATTTTGGACTGTGTCAAAGAAGGGATTGGCAGAGTGATTGGTTTGGGAGTGCCCCATAGCAAACGGCTCCTTCCCCTTATGGCTTTGACCTTTCCCACTGTTCTACATGGAATTCTTCATTACATCATCAGTTCCATCATCCAGAAGTTTGTTCTGCTTATGCTGAAAAGGGAGAGTTCCCAGAGCCTTCAAACAGAGAGCTCCAATTCTGTGCAGAGTATGTTGGATGCTTATTTTCCAGAACTTATAGCTAGTTTTGCCGCTAGCCTTTGTGCTGATGTCATGCTTTATCCACTGGAGACTGTTTTACATCGCCTTCATATTCAGGGAACACGTACAATAATTGACAATACAGACCTTGGCTATGAAGTGCTTCCAATAAATACTCAGTATGAGGGAATGAGAGACTGCATCAATACTATAAAGAGGGAAGAAGGAATGCTGGGTTTTTATAAAGGGTTTGGATCTGTTGTCGTACAGTATACTCTGCATGTGGCTGTTTTACAGCTCACTAAAATTATTTACTCCACACTGCTTCAAAATGTTGCTTAAAAGTGTGTTTATATATTGATTAACATCAGGGACATGATGTTGTCACTTAATTAATTATGTTTAAAAGAGCTGGATAGGAAAATGCAAGCTAAAAGATGAGACTGCAGTAGTGGTTTCTCTTTTTACAATGTGAAGTGTTCATTTGAATTCTAAAATGTCCTTTTTAACAAGTACTCTTTAAAATTATAACAAGGACTATTGCTAGAATTTGAATATCTTGAAATGTGGAAGAGGCTCACAATTTAAAGTGGGCAAATTGATGTAGACAGTATACATGATTTCTCTCATTTCAATATAGATAACCTTTGTTCTACCTGTAGACTGACATGGAAAATGGCATTTCCAATGGCACTGTTCACATGCACTATCTGTCCAGAAGATAAATAGTCATCATTATCTTTGGCAATGAATTTCTTTAGATAAATAAAGGGGTTTGGATTCAGAACTTATATGCAAGAGATCTGAGGATTTAATGGTCTTTGACAAACCTGTTTTAACTTTTACTGTTCAGGTGGTTGTGGTCAGAATGGTAACTTAAAAAAACTTCCATATTTTTTTCTCCCTCCCAAGTTTTGTCTTACAAACAAACAATACTGTCACTGCCACAACATGCACTTAGGGGAAAAATAAACTAAATATTAGGCTTTGTTCCTCATCCATAACACATTATTTTGTAATAAGAGCTTTGTTGTCTTGGTATCTGCAAAATGAAATAGAATGCAATAGTTAGCTCTCTTCTGCACTAAAATGTATGGCTTGAATAAAGTAAATGTATGTATAATTAGGAGGTGATATGTGTAAAAGTGCCATTTAAAAATCAGATTTCCAACCGTAACCACAATTTAAGAGATTTGCTTTTCTAAGTTATTTTTGCATAAAAGAATAATCATGAGATGTGATTTAGTACCCGTGTTCAGATTATACTCTGAAGCATAAAAAAAAATTATCTGGTTTTTATTTTGTCTACTTACCTTCTGTTAGATTGCAATGCCTGGGGGGGAGAGATACAAACATAGTGATTTGGTCTTGAGGGTCCTTTGTCTTCTCTAGAGCTGCAGTCTACTTAAGACAGCCTCCACTTATGATTTTGCACTTAACCCATGCTTTAAAATGTATGTGCTGGATTAAATGTCTGATGGTCAATATTCAACTTTCACAATTAATATGTAATGTGTGACAACTACTCAAATTGATTTTTCTTCCTCTCTTCCCCCATCCTCCAAACCAAGATTTTTAATACTGAAAAAGTTATTCTGAATTCGTTATGTTTGCTTCTTGGTTCTAAAATAGATTTCATGAAGATGTTTAAAAGAGATGTTTTAACAAGTAAAACAGATGAGCATGTTAAAAGAAAATCACTTTTAAACAATATGAAAGGTTATTGCCTTTCTTGTAAATTAACTTTTGTGGTAGGAGTCTTTGTATATCTGTGTGAATATAGAAATGTGTTTAATCAATCTTAAAATGTATAGTAGTTCTTATTTATGGAAATCAGTCGTGGAAAAACTATGAACAGCTTTGACTTAACTGCAATGACTTACAATTTGACATACTTTGAAAATAATTTGACTCTACTTATTTATTTTCATGTATTTTAAGCACAAGTGTGAAAATGGAAAGTATAGTAAACATGGGATCTGAGATTTTATTTTGAATATTGTTCTTCTGCAAGTTGAGTGTATAAAATGGGAACAATCAGATAAAATAGAAACACAGTATAAGTATTTTGAAAAAGTAATTTACCAAACAGATAACTAAAATGTCATCCATAAATCAGAGCTCTGTCTTGTAGGTTACATGTGTTTTTTAAAAAAATACTCAAGTTCAGAAATCTTAATAAAACTCAAGACAGCAACACTAGCCTAACACTCCATTCATTGTGAATTTCTTACATTTTAAAATTTGTGGTAGCAAAGACTTGCCAAGGTATCTTAAATAAAGAACTAAAATTTTCTCAAATCCATATTAAGATACGTAGACAAAAGTAGCCTGATTTTTAAAGGTGCTGAGCACCCAAAAGCTGTATTTAAGTACATTAATCCAATAACTGTTTATAAATCAATCTTTCATCAACTAACCCTCAGTATTGTATTTGTGTAATTTGAGTTATCATTTGTGTACTTAGTGAAAGAGAATAATTTTCTAGGAATAAAACTAACAAGATCACAGAATCCTGGAACTGGAAGGGACCTCAAGAGGTCATCGAGTTCAGTCCCCTGCCCTTACAGCAGCACCTAGCACTGTAATCCCTCATAGATATCTGTCGAACCTGCTCTTAAATATCTCCGGTGATTGCCTTCCTAGGCAATTTATTCCAGTGTTAGGGTGAATAAACAGTTAGGAACTTTTTCCTAACGTCCAACCTAAACCTTCCTTGCTGCAATTTAAGCCCATTGCTTCTTATCCTATCCTCAGAGGCCAAGGAGAACAATTTTTCTCCCTCCTTGTGACACCCTTTCAGATGCTTGAAAACCACTATCGTGTCCCCTTTCAGTCTTCTCTTTTCTAAACTAAACAAACTTAATTCTTTCAGTCTTCCCTCATAACCAGGGCCATCCTTAGGAATACACGGAGTACGCAGTCGCGTAGGGCACCACTCTGCCAGCCCAGCATGGAGGGGAAGCATACGCGGGCGCTCTGCACTGGTGTCAGTAGGGGCGCTGCCAGGACTTATGGCCCTGCCAGAAGACCCCACCGGGCTGCGGGACTCTGGTGAGGAGGCTGGCAAGCTGACCCTGGCTGGAGAAGGGGAGCTGTCAGACTGGGTGGCATCGTCGGGAGGAGCCTGGGTTGTGCTGGGGGCGGGGTCATGCATGGGGAGCCAGAGGGTGCGGGGTCATGTGCGGCTTGGTGTTGCTGCGCCATTTTTTTAAAAAGCCAAGCCGCGCCTTGACAGGAGGTGGGTCGCGGGGGAGCAAAGCCTCGCTAGGGCGGGGACCGGTCATGTTGTGATGGGGTAGGGCTGCGAGCATTGGCATCGGCATGTGGCCTAGAGCCCAGGCTGTGGGGACTTCTGGGGCCTGATTGCAGCAGACTTCAGCCCTACAAACGGGAAGGAAGAAGGGAGGCGAGGCGCAGAGGTGGGAGAGGAAGGGGCTTGTGCTAATGGGAGGGGGGAGGTCAGGAGAAGAAAGGGGAAGGCACCAAGGGGCAGGGGTGCAGGAGAGACTAATGCGGGGGGAGCAAGTGGTGACAAGGAGGAAAAGGGCAGGAGTGGAGGTGTCAGTGGGGGAGGGGAGGGGAAGGGCATTGGGGGTTAGAGAGGGAGGGGGAGAGGAGAAGGCTTAAAAGAAGGGGTGGGCATGAGAAAGATGGGGATGGAGCAAGGCACGTGTGACGGCACAGAAGAGGGGCAAGAGGGGAATGGGGCAGAGTGATGAGGGGGTGCGCATCAGGGAAAAAGGGGGCAAGGGCAGTAAGGGAAGGGGAAGGCACCAGGAGGGTGCAGGGCTAAGGGAAGGTGCAGGTGCCAGGAGATTCTGGAGGTGAAGCAGAAGGGCAGACAGCTGCAGGGGGGAGACCAGCACCAGAGGAGAGAGACAGGGCAGGTGTGTAGAGGGAGGTGTTAGAAGAGGGCATGAGGAGGGGTAGCTCATATGATCAGAGTGGGGCTACTGGAGGAATGGGCACGGGGAGGGGGGGAGAGAAGGGCTGGTGGAGGGGGGCAGGTCGCAGGAGGGCTGAGGGCAGTGAGAAGGGCAGGAGTCAGGACAGCAGAGGGGGTTGGGTGCAGCAGGCACCAGGGGAGCTGATGGAGCAAGGGGAGGAGACATAGCAGCAGAAGGAAAAGGTAAAGGTTTATAAGATTTATTAATAACTTGGATGCCACAGTGGCACAACCAAACAAGCCACGTGAACTCAGTACTGGTGCACAACACAATTCATTTTGCTCATGGGAGGAAACTCTTAGGCTACGTCTACGCTGTCATGATTTTGTGCAAGAACTCTTTTGCGGAAGAGTTCTTGTGCAAAAACTCTTCCAGAAGAGAGCATCTACACTGGCATGTGCTTGTGAGCAAGAGATGTGCTTTTGCGCAAGAGCATGCATGCTAGTGTAGACGCTCTCTTGCGCAAGAAAGCTCTGATGGCCATTTTAACCATAGGGCTTTCTTGCACAAGAAATTCATGTTGCCTGTCTACGCTGGCCTCTTGTGCAAGAATAGTTGTGCAAGAGGGCTTATTCCTGAGTGGGAGCATCACAGTTCTTGCGCAAGAAGCACTAATTTCATACATTAGAACATCAGTGTTCTTGCCCAAGACCTCGTGGCCAGTGTAGACAGGGAGCAAGTTTTGGCGCAAAAGCAGCTGCTTTTGCACAAGTTCGCACCAATGTAGACACAGCCTGAGATGGAACACTTCCCCCAGCCTCTCCACCCCCTGAGTTAATGTCACACACATTGGGTTAATGCAGGTGCAGGATAGTTGCATGAGGGGGGTTTGGTGGGGGCCAAACTAATCCCTATTCGTAGGAGGATGGTGGGAAAAGTCCTTGAGGGAGGGGGTATCACATGACACCTTTTACTTTTGGTCACATGTCCATCTTGCCCTGAGAGTGTTGCCTCCAGAGGCTTGGCTAATGGGGATTGGGGTGTGGCTAATGGGGGTGTGTACATTTAAAAAAAATTCTTTGGGTGCACACCTGAATGAAATATGCTGCCCATGCCTATGACAGGAAGCAGTAGAGCATGTAACAGCAGGGCTGGGTCCTAGAGAGCTGAATGCACTGCCTGCAGCACAATCTGAGGGAAGGGATTGGCTGCTGGGGTTTCTGGGAAGGGGAGGGAGTAGGGGTGGAAGAGCAAGTCAGTCATAGGGGCACCAGTTTAATAATCTCGCGTAGGGCACCATAAATCCTAAGGACGACCCTGCTCATAGCTCATGTTTTCTAGACCTTGAATCATTTTTGTTGATCTTCTCTGGACCATCTCCAATTTCTCCACATCTTTCTTGAAATGTGGTGCCCAGAACTGGACTACAGTACTTCAATTGGGATCTAACCAGTGTAGAGTAGAGCAGAAGAATACTTCATGTCTTGCTCCTAATATTTATATTAATGCATCCCAGAATCATGCTTGCTTTTTTTTGCAATAATATCAGACGGTTGACTCATGTTTTACTTGTTGACTGCTATCACTCTTACAGCCCTTTCTGCAGTACTCCTTCCTTAGACAGTCACTTCCTATTCCATATGTGTGAAACTGATTGTTCCTACGTCGCGTACTTTGTATTTGTCTTTATTAAACTTCATCCTGTTTCTCTCGGACCATTTCTCTAGTTCAGTGGTTCCCAACCTTTTCCAGCATTTGGGCCCCTTTTCAACCTAGTGAAACTTTGTGGACCCCCCAAACAATATAGCTGTTTTCAAATGGCAGGTTTGTAAATGAAGGTGTTGATGGTAAAGTGGTGTACAAATGCTTTGGAATGTTGTGCACAGACATTCTGATTGCACTTAGTGTGGCAACTGTACTTATTTTATAGTGCTGCTGGGAGCTTCAGGGGCAGGGATGGATCACTGTGCTCCTTCCAATATTTTGGGTCAAAATCACCTCACTTAGCCAGAGGCAGAAGAGCTGGGGAGATGGGGGATTAGCATAGAGCTGACCAGATATTCAGCTGATACAAATCAACTTAGTCACAGGAGCAACATCAATTTATTCCAGGGGATATGTTTTAGTTGCAGTGTCCAGGCAAAATCCGTGCCCTACTTGTCAGGGAAAGCATCTGAGTATCCTCCTGACAATGTCTGTATCTACCCCACCTGTGCCACAGCTAGCATGACTCTGATCCAGATCTTGGCAGTTTATTCATGCCCTTAGTGCCGCCTCCTGTGCCTTCTGAAGTCCATGTGAATTTTCCCATTGACCGTGAAAGGAATGGCATTGGCTCCAAGGGAAAGACATGACTTTTACAGGTATGCTCTCTTGCAATGATTATACTCAGTATTCCAGACAAGGTGGAGGAGCGATGTTTGAATTTCCACTCTGCCCACCCAAAGTGGAAGAGTATATCCCTCTCTCTCTCCCCCCCACCTTTCCACCACTTCTGCCTCTAACAGGCTAAAACTAATTCATACAGACATTATATAAACTGACATTCTAGTTAATAGGTGCTTTGGAAATTTCCAAGCCATGAGATGTCCTGCAATCTAGAAACTGTGGTTACCAGACATGAGCTAAATGATAAACTGCTGCAACAATGAGCCTTTGCAAGCATTCCTAGGGTCATTGTTGCAAAATAAAACTTGTAATATCTGAATTCGGTGACCATGAGAGCTTCTCTGTTGGAGTGTGTAAGGAATATCCCAGGGGTTAGGGATATTCCCACATTTCACTCATTGACAAGATTTTATTGGGTCAGGACAAGTAACAAAGGGTGGCCCTATTGGGAGAGGATACCGAAGTACTTGCAGCATTAAGGATAACCTTAGGATAGGTGTGTGTACCTTTTAAATTAAAATACTTTCTGTATTCCTGTTATTGGTCACTAAAAATCTGGGAAAGCATTTGGTAAGACTTCCTTTACCATTCATGAATAATGAAAACATTGGAAGGTAATATGTTATCCATGGAATTAATACCTTGTGGGTTACAGCACAGCTGCCCCCTCACCAAAAGCAGAATTTCGGGAGGGAGAATCAGCAGCCATGCGCTCCGGGACGTGGCTTGCTTTTCATCCCCTTTCCTGGATGCTAAAGGAGTTAGGGGAAAGTGTTTGTATTCCCTGCCTTCCTCTCACATACCAAAAGAATGCAATCACTCTCCTCTCACTCACTTAACATCCAGGAAACTAGATGAAAAACAAGTTGGGTCCCAGAGCACACAGCAGTTACCCTCCCCACTCTCCTGAAACTCTGCCCTTGCAGCGACTTGCCTCAGCACTCTGCCCTTGGCAGGTCACAGAGCCCAGGGGGAGGAAAAAAAAGAAAACAAAAGTAAGGATTAAATCCTTACTTTTAAACTTTCTGTGGACCCTCTGCACCACTGTTGTGGACCACCAGAGGTATGCAGACCACCAATTGGAAACCACTGCTCTAGTTTGTCCAGAGACACTCAAGTATTTCTCCTATGTCCATCTCCACCTCAGTCTAAATGTATTCATTTTAATATACAAGGCAACACCTCCTCCCTTTTTCTGCTGCTTATCCTTCCTGAGTAAGCTGTACCCTTCTATACCAATATTCCAATCGTGTATTATCCCACCAACTCTCTGCCATACCAACTGTCATAATTGTGTTTATTTATTAGCACTTCAAGTTCTTCCTGCTTAGTCACCATATTTCTTGCATTTGTATATAGGCAAATAAAATACTAATTTGACTCCCTCTCCCCCCACCCCCAGTTCTGCCTTGGTCTCCTTTATCTCTGCTATGATAGCCCATGCTCCCTTCCATTTCCGAGTCATCTCCCAGGGTTTTCACTTACCTGTGGGCTTTGGTCACATGCCCTCATTGAACCTAGTTTAAGGCCCTCCTCACTAGGTTAGCCAGTCTGAATCCAAATACTCTCTTCCCCTTCCTCAAAAGGTGAACCCCATCCCTGCTTAACAGTCCTCCTTCTTGGAACAGCATCCTGTGGTCAAGGAAGCCAAAGCCCTCCTGGGGACACCATCTTCGCAGCCAGGCACTCACCTCCAGGACGCACCTGTGTCTGCCTGGGCTTCTACTTTTGACAGGAAGGATTTAAGAGAATACCACCTGTGCTCCAAACTCCTTCACCTGTACTCTGTCACATAAAAGTCATAGGTGGGTCCTGCAGCTTAGCAGGCCTAGGATGGAAGTTTCCATCCCTGCTGTACCCACCTTAGCATAGTGTGGGATGCTGCAAGCCCAAACAGCAGCTGTGGGCTTTATCAGTGTTAATAAACCTTGAGCTGGGAAACTGCTAAGCAGTAAATAAGTTTGACCTCGGTGTCAGCCCGTAAGAGTGATAAGAATGGCATTGCGCCAGGTACACGCACACCCCGTAAACACCTGTAGTATAATTAGTTTAGACAGTACCACCTTTAGCTGAGTCTCAACCGGGGCCCCAACCTCGAAGGCTGACCGCGATTTCCCTCTTGCTGGAGCCATGTCTACTGCGTCTGGGTGCAAGGTAACCGGAACGGGACTCCCTGCAGACCTGAAGGGACGTGAGCATTCCAAGGAGCCTTTTACTCCTTTAAACACTGTTCTGTAGTGCTTTCGCTTGCTAGAGTGTACCCTGTGAAGTGTAGTAGCAGTGGAGTAGTGAGCTTAATAAAGTACATTATCCTTAATCAGCGCTGTGTTGAAGCGAATCTACAACCCTGTTGGGCCCTGGCCCTGTGGAATGACAATTGGTGTCTCGAACAGGATTCGCTGAGCACAGTGTCTGAGTGAGGGAAGAGGGACAGCAGGCAATGTGGAGTAAGAGGGGAGTGGCAGTTGTTTTTCCAGATGGAATTCTGGGATGGCTGGCCACCTCCCGGTGGAGTCCTTTCACTAGGGCATTGTGCCAGGTGGCTCCCCCAGTGGGGTGGGATAAGGGGCAGCTCCCGCATTCACCGCAAAAAATTGCAAAACGCATGGGAGCTGCAGTAACCATTTGTCAGCCAACAAATCCTATAGGGAGTGGGGCCAAGGGGAAGCAGGTGCTAATAAGGTGCTAAGCGGAATAAAAAAATCTTGTTTTTTGCAGCATTCTGGAAAAAAAATTGGCCCTTCTCCTAAGGGATATCTGTGCAATAACAAGGCGCAAAAACAATTTGGTTTAGATATTTGGCTATGAACACTTTTGTTAAATTTGCTAAAAAGGGAATGCAATCTATGCATTGTAGGTTTGTCAATTTGCTTTGGAGGCTTTGAATGAATTGCTTTGGTTTTGTTTTGGATAATGCCCTTTCATTTGAAGTTTCAAACTGAGAAGACTGTTTTTGCGAGACACAGATTACTACTTGGCTGCTTGTCTTCTAACATTTAACCCTCAAGGTACTTCAACGCTTTGCAAGGTTTAATATCTCATTGTAAATCAAATTGTGGCAGGTATTAAGGGCAGCCAAACACCCCAAAATTGAGGATGGGTTTTGGATTTCTTTTTCTCCCTTTTTTCCATTTTTTGGGTAGCACAAATAAAACTGTTACATTAATAAGGGTACATAAAAATCTGTAAAACACCTTATGTACTCCAGAGAGAAGCCACAATAAGTTGTATTTCGTTCTGTGCTTTGAGAGCAGAACTTGAAAGTAAAAATGGCCAGAGCTCTAGAAGTTCACTGTGCCTCTTTTTAAGGCTGAGCCTCTGAGCTGCTGACAACTTTGGATCAGAAAGACATCCAAGCATGTGTGAGTGGGAGAGAGGGGATCAGAGCCCTAAGGAGGTATAGTGGCAGGAATAAGGAAAAGTAGTAATAGGCATTGGGAAAATTACTTAGAGCGGCGATAAGTTTTCATTTTAAGGACAAAGTAAGTGATCAAGGGGAAAAAAGTAAGGAACTAACTCTGCGGAGTCTGGGATGAATTAAGCAATGTTATAATACGCTACAAGAATAGAGGGGACTGCTATTCAAAGATTTCAAAAGGGTGTAACACACACACTGTCCTTGAAAGTAAATTGTCCAAATACAAGGCATGGGATATAGCGAGATATTTACGAGCACTCATTCGTAAGAGATTTGATGCCAATGTTACTGTTTAATATGGGAATAAATTTGGTGTTAAGTAACCCTGCAACATTTTATATGATTCTCTTTCAGGAAGAGAAAACCTTTTGGGCTTGCCGTAATGGCAACTGGCAAACACTAAGTGCTAAGAAAAATTTCTACAGCAGTAAAGCCTCTCACTTACTACCCGTGAATAATTTGGAGCTTCACACAACAGACAAACTATTAAAAACCCGGTCTGCTGTGTAAAAGGGAAACTGAGGCATGCTACCCCATTAATTTAATACATGAGCAGTGGAATGATTTACCTGGAACCCACAGAGGGAGGAAGTTACTGAGGCTTGGCTGGTTTACAAAACAAGCATAGGGAATTATTGGGTAACAGCAGGCAGGTAAACAAGTCAGCAAGAATATCTGTAAAAGAATGGAGCATTTTAAGATATAATGTGTTTCCCCCTCCTTCCCTCTGGGAGGGCAAAACAATTTTCTTTTTGTCTTTCAGAACATCAGAAAGAGCTGGTTCCCAGCTGAAGAGCAACTAAAATAACATGGATTTATTGTCGGGACAAATATTGTGTTTTGTGTTTTTATGTCTTGTTTGTCTTGTGATGTCTGTCTTATTGCTAGCATTGTTGTGTATTGTGTTTGGAAAGGGGGAATGCTGCGTTGGGCAGAGAGGGATTGATAAGCATTTTGGTTGTGTTCACAGGAACTAATATTGCAGAAGGGACATCGGATGGGAATTTCACCCACCCTCTGGATTCCCCTGACTTTCTGCACGAATGGTGCTCCCTCCCCTTCCCTTGGGCATGTCATGCCACTCCCTTTTAGAATAAAGGGAAATGGATTTTAATTACACCTTTGCTAATTGTTTCCAGTTTGTCAAAACAGGAAAGAAGAACGCTGCTGTGGGCCATAAGGAAGTTGGGTGATGGCCACTGTGGTGCAGCACTGGCCAGACCCTATGGATTGGAATGAGCCAGATAAACAGTAAACGACCTTAAAGGAGGCCAGCAACCAACTCAAAGGAGTGGGGTACCGCAAGCCAGAACCACATATTTGTAACCCTGTTTGATGCGATGAGGGTCCCATCACCCAAGCCGGTGTTTTGTACCTGTATACTCACAATCAGAATGTTATCCACCAGGTTACGATGAACAACACCGCAAACTGGTGTTGGGATAGTAGAGCTTTTTGTTATACTTTTTGTTAACCAGATGTATCTCCTCTTGCTACTTAGTAATGCTTGCCTTTTTGGTCATAGCGAGATTTGGGGATGTAGTTGTTTGTTATTCCAAAAATACCTTTGGCCTCTCTCTATCCAATGCCGGGCTAATGTCACCCCTCCCATGGCACTATTGTTGCCTGACATGAGGTCCTGTTTGGGCCTCATATTCATTAGCTTTATGTGTAAATCAATGCTAGGGTATGTTAGTACACATAACGAAGCATGTGCTGCTTGGACAAATCCCATTTGACACCAATAGCAATTGCCAGCACTGCGACGTAATCGTCGAAGTGTAATAAGCACCATATTGAGAAGGGTGGAGACAGGGCAGGTCTCCTGAATTCTTTTAACATCAAGACCCTTAGGAATAGGTTACAAATTGGGTGGACTTAATGCTGGGGCACTTACCCTACAAGACCAGCAGTTAGAAACCACCTTTTTGAGTAACCTAAACGTGTGGGTGGGACAATGGAAACTATGAAAGCCGGTAAATGCCTCCTTATGGAGCACTTATGTTGGCCTCACCTCCAATATAAGCTTTGCCCTAGCATGTGTGGTAGATCAGCTCCTATCTAAAACTTGTATTCGCTTTTAAGCACAGTTGCCCCCGCTCAGCTTGGAGCTGTGTTACTTCAGCTCCACAGTACGTATTTGCACTGGGTACGTCCAGTGCACCACTGACTCGCAGCTGCAGGAGGACGTACTGCTCCTGGGTCTTGAGACAGCTGTTTCCCGACCATCTCAGCCCCTAGGACATGGTGTGACTTGGTACCTCTACCAAGATTTTTTGACTTTTCAATGTGGGCATCAGAGATATTGGGGACAAAACTTCTGCTAGGCTCACATGGTACATATCTGCATCATGAATGCCAGGGTAGGGAAAGGCATGGGTCTACCACATTCTTCCCCCGGCACTAGAACATTTCAGTCTAAAGCATAGTGCAGCAACCTGCATATGGCACCCTATTGAAAGCAACACCACCTGAGTGCAGAACAATGGTCAAGGCTGCCTGTGTGTGTTCTCCATAAATGCAATAGAGTGGGAGAATGAAACTTTTCACGCTCCCCTGTGCAAGTGTGCCATTGCAATGTGACTTTTGTAATAGACCGCACAATAGGCAGTATGCATTGAGTTACCAGTTATGAGCAGCAGTTTTTGAATCTGTCCCTTTCACACCCACATCTCTTATTCCCACTGGGGCTAACATTCCCCCAATTGGACTTTTTTTTTTGTAAAAAAGCCCCTGAAGTCACTCAGTTCTTGACTGTGCAGGGACAGCGCTTGGTACGTACCTATGTCCGTATGCAGTACGTGAATCATTACGTTTGACCAAAGTGGAGTCTGATCTAACCATACATCATTGGTGGGATATTGTCAAGGAGTGGTCCTCTAAGGCCCCTGCCCTCCTCAACCTAGCCCTTCATTCAATTGTTATTCTGTGCATATTGATTGGCTTTAGCTTTACTGGAATATGTTATCTATATTGGCGCCTTCGCACTGTATATATGCTTGTGCAACAAATCATATATTGTATGCATGCTACACTGAGTGGTCGCAATCTGGTCAATGCCAAGGGATGGAATGTCACATAAAAGTCATATATGAGTCCTGCAGCTTAGCAGGCCTAAGATGGAAGTTTCCATCCCCACTGTACCCACCTTAGCATAGTGTGGGATGCTGCAAGCCCAAACAGCAGCTGTGGGCTTTATCAGCGTTAACCCATGACTTGAGCTGGAAAACTGCTAAGCAGTAAATTAGTTTGACCTCGGTCTCAGCCCGTAAGAGTGATAAGAATGGCATTGCGCCAGGTATACGTACACCTGGTAAACAACTATAGTATAATTAGTGTAGAAAATCCCACCCCTAGCTAAGTCTCAACTGGGGCCCCAACTTCGAGGGCTGACCGCGATTCCCCCCATGCTGGAGCCACGTCCACTGCGACCAGGTGTGAGGTAACCGGAATGGGACTCCCCGCAGACCTGAAGAGACGTGAGCATTCTAAGGAGCCTTTTACTCCTTTTTACTCCACTGTTCTGTAGTGCTTTCGCTTGCTAGAGTGTACCCTGTGAAGTGTAGTAGCAGTGGAGTAGTGAGCATAATAAAATACATTATCCCTAATCAGCGCTGTGTTGAAGCGAATCTGCAACCCTGTTGGGCCCTGGCCCTGTGGAATGACATACACCCAGAGACATATAGTCACTCTTGATCTGCTCAAGGTCACACCTTGCAGTATAATTTGTGCCCACATAGGTAAGTAGCATGGGGTAGAAGTCAGAAGGCTGGATAATTCTCGACAATGTCTCCACAATGTCTCAGATACAGGCCCCAAGCAGGCACCATACCGCCTGAGATGACATTTCAGGGCAACAGAGGGGGGTGTCTTTGTCCCCTTCATAAGAATCTCCAACCACCACTACCCTATATTTCCTCCTCAAGTGGTGGCTACAGACCTGCCAGCCTTTTCCACTTCCACTTTAGGGGGTGAATCCTTATCTCCTGTATCCAAAACAGCATAATGGTTCTCCAGAACCACAGTAGGAGAGATGGGAGCAGGGGTGGAGCACTGCCTGCTGCTAGAAGTCACCAGCTGCCAGCGTTCACCCTGAGACTGAGCCATCTCCACCACCACCACCAGTGCAGCTCTTCCCTACTCCCTCTCCCCCCCTCCATGGCTCATAATGCCACTCCCATGCCCCCCAAAACAGCCCTCTTCTCCTGGCTTCCTATGCTGACCTGAGCAGGGGAGCCATCTGGTATGGCCATTAAAGATGGCATCGTCTGGCAGTAGCCTGATGTGGCCAAAAAGCCTCTAAATGTTTTCTTAAAGGGGCAGAGCTTTTATTTGCTTGTTCTGGATCCACTGATATCTTGGCTCTTTGCCCATAATTGGTTGGCCACCCCAATCTAGCTTAAACTGTGCAATACAGTACCATCAAATTATTTCTGTATCAATGCCTAGAACTTTTAGATATGCTAGGGAGTAACTTAAAAATATATGTAATCATAAGTACAGGTTGAACCTTTCTAGTCTGGCTCCCTCAGGACCTGACCAGTGCCAAATCAGAGAATTTGTCAAACCATGGGAAGTCAATATTGTCTAGCAGCATCACCAACACTTCCACTGCTTACTGAACTCTTAGAAGACATTTAGGGGTAAATTAGCACTAAATAACAAACTAAACAAACTTTAGGGAACTGTGAGAAACTTGGCCACACCCATGATAAGTGGACATCTGGCTAACTGAAATCACGCTGGACTAAGGATATTGCCAGACTAGAGAGATTCAACCTGTACCTCAAGGCTATGTCTACCTTGCATCCCTCTTGCGCAAAAGCCTATGCAAATGAAGCACAGATTAGCACATTGCCATGCTTCATTTGCATAATTAATTAGGGGCTGTTTTTGCATAAGAGGCTTTTGCACAAAAAGTAGCCAACTACACAGCTCCTTTTTGTGAAAAAAACCCTCTTGTGCAAGAGCCATTCTTCCTGAAAAAATGAGGATGCCTCATTTGTGCAAAAACTTCTTGCACAAAAACGGCTCCTAATTAATTATGCAAATGAAGTGCACGCTTCATTTTCATAGGCTTTTGCACAAGAGGGCTGCAATATAGACTTAGCGCAAGTGACAGAATTCATGACATCCCTGGGTAAGCTCAAGAACCACCCCATTCCTACTAATGTTTTTAGTATGCTTTTAGTGTGCAGTTGTTTAGCTTCAGTTTTCAACTATTAGATCTTGGTGTGCCTTTGTTCACTAAATTTAAAAAGCTCTCTGCTAGCAGAAATACTTTCCATAATAGATACCTATCAACTGTGATAGTCATTTCTTAACTTCCTCTTTAATAAAGAAGGTGCATTGTGCTTCTTTAGCCTCTTAATCTAAGAGGGTATGTTTTCTACGCACTTATTCACTGTAGAGTTTTTTTCCTGAACCCTTTCCAACTTCCTAAGAGCAATCTTCAGACTGTTATTTTGTCATTTTTGTTTATAATGGAATGTATCCACTCTTCTGAATAGGCCCTCTCTACAAATCAAAATATACATAAAAGTTGGTTGCAAATATTACATCATGCATTCTAATATCCCTTGCACAAACAGGCTCAGAGCTGGACTTACCATGAGGTGAACTGAGGTGGCCACCTCAGGTGCCAGATTATGGGGGGGCACCACTAGGACCCAGAGTGTAGAAAATTGTGTCTGCTGCTGGTGCATACGTATTCGCTCTGCAGTACCATGAGAGGAGTAGAATAGGAAGAAGGCAGGATTAAGACCTTTCAAAGTTTTGGCCCAAGTGAGGGGACATGGGCGCGTCATTTGAGCTCCCCGCCTCAGGTGCCAAAATGCTGTGGGCCAGCCCTGAACAGGCCAGAGGCAATGTTTCCTACTTAACTTTTAGTCATTGACCTTTGGAAGCAGTCTCTTGTGATCAAAATACAGAGCTGTAGCAGTCCAAGAGAGAAGCAAGAATTCCAAGGGGGAAGGGTGGAAGAGAAGATCTGACTCATAAGGCTTTTTAAAAAGAAAAAAAAGGGGGCAGGGGATTAGTTTCCACAACTGCTTTTGGCTGCTGTTTTGCTGGGTTTGGCCTTGTGACACTGTAAGTTCATACTTAATTTACTGTCATCCAAATGTTTTCAATATTACTACATCAGAGTTGGCTTCCTAGCTGTATTTTGCGTTCTTCCCAGAATGTTAGTTTGTATTTCCCCATATTTAATCTAATTGGACTTTCTTCCTGCATATCTGACCAGTAGATGCCTGTCTACGTCTATTGTCTTCTCACGTGAAGTGGGTGCTTGACACCTACCCATGTAGAAACTGTAAACTTAATATGTGCTTTACCTTTTCCAAACCACTGGTGAAGATGTTAGATAAAACTGGGTTCAACACTAATCCCTTCAGCTTCGTGCTACTTATATACCAAAAACTCGGCACAGCTTTTTCACTGCCTAGTGTATATCTTTCTGATTTTAGTTTTGACAGGCTCATGTGTAATCCAATTTCAATTAATTTTTCAAAGAAGATGCCAAGAAGCAGTTTTTAAAATGTTCGGGTATGTCTACACTACCACCCTAGTTCGAACTAGGGTAGTTAATGTAGTCATTCGAAGTTGCAAATGAAGCCCGGGATTTAAATATCCCGGGCTTCATTTGCATCTTGCCGGGCGCCGCCATTTTTAAATCCCCATTCGCGGCACGGAGTAGGTAGTTTGAATTAGGCTTTCTAATTCGAACTACCGTTACTCCTCGTGGAACAAGGTGTACCGGTAGTTCGATTTAGAAAGCCTAATTTGAACTACCTATTCCGTGCCGCGTGTAGCGGCGGGCACGGAGTCCTCACTAACGGGGATTTAAAAATGGCAGCGCCCGGCAAGATGCAAATGAAGCCCGGGATATTTAAATCCCGGGCTTCATTTGCAACTTCGAATGACTACATTAACCACCCTAGTTCGAACTAGGGTGGTAGTGTAGACATACCCTTCTAGTTAAATTAAAAAGAAAAAGAAAAACACCTTGAGACTCTTTCAAGGGATCTGTTTTTTCAGAAAGTGCCAGGGACCAATACTCTTAAAATAAGGCCCAATTAAGATGTCTTAAGTTGAGTGTTTAAAATAACCATGATTTTTAGAAGTGGCTATGTAAGTGCAAAATTTTACATGGGTTTGAAGTATTTAGGCTGAGAGGGAATTAGGAATGTGTTCCTAATATTATGCAATTTCTCAAGATTGCTTTGTATTTTATACATGAGGGTTTCAAATAAGTCAATTTCTGGAAGAGCTAAGTTTAATCCTGAAACAGCCAGTGAATCATATTCTCTGTATTTTCTTACTCTTGTGTCATATTATCAGGGCCAGCTCTAGGTTTTTTGCTGCCCCAAGCAAAACATTTTTGGCACCCCCTTCCCTTGTCCCGCTGCTGCAGGACAGGCACTGAGGAGGAAAGCTCCCCTTTCACCTTGTGGCTTTCTGACTCCCACCACGCCCTCCGGCCAAACCCAGCCTACGTCCTGTCTCCCCTCCACACACATCCCAACCCCCCCACACACACTCACCGAACCCAGTTTCCACCTTCTCTCCCCTCCCAGACAAACCCGACCTCTCAGTGACCGGACCCAGTCCGCCCCCCTTCTCTCCCCCATTTAATCCACTCTGCGCCCTCTTCCCTCCCAGCCAAACCTGATCCGCCTGCTCCCAACCAGACCCAGTCCGCTCCCCTCTCCCACCTCCCCCCACTGACCGAACTCCGTCATCTTTCCCTCTCCCTGCCAAATCCTCGTGTCCCTTTCCCACAGCATGCGCGGAAACATCGGAGCACCCTGAGGGAGCGAGGAAGTGGTCTGGGTCCCCCTACTTCCCTTTCTCTGCAGCTGTACACACCTTTCCCCGCTGTGAAGCGGGGCGCCACAGGCTCCCGTCCCCTGCAAGAGGAGAGAGAGAAGCCACCAGGCCAGGGTTTGCCTACAGCCGCCGCGAGGGACTCTGCTGAGGGGCCAGTGCAGTAGCATAGCTTGCTGGCTGCCCAGGAGCAGGAGAGCGGCAGGGCACTGGGTGGGGCGCTGCCTGCGCCAGGGTCCAAGCTCCATGCGGAGTAGGAGGAGGGTCTCCCGAGCTCTCCTGGAGCTGATTAGACAAGAGGCCGGAGGGAAGGGGTAGGTGGGAGGAGGGGGTGAAATCAACAACAACGAGTGGTTCGGCATCAGTCCGAGCGGAGACGGTGGCAGGCTGCTCAGACCATGGAGTTCAGCTGCCCGCCCCTGCTGGCTGCTGAGCTCACTGGCGTTCGCCATGGGGGGGAGGGCTCCTCCCGTGGGCTCGGCTCACAAGCGGCGGGGCTCAGCGCTTGCCCGCCTCCTCTCCTTCCATGAGAAGTAACAGTTAATTCGAACTAAGGGGTTTATCTCAGAATCCCGCTTCTCTGCCACGTATAAATGCAGGCAGTTACTTCAGGCTAGTCAGTTTGCAAAATGGCGACCGGCCAGGATTATGCTAATCAAGCACGGTTTATTTAAATCCCGGGCTTCATTAGCAACTTCGGTCACCCTCATTTGCCTTCCTAGTTCGAACTAGAGGGCTAGTGTAGACGTATCTTTAGAAAGGAAAAATCAAATGCTCAGCTACAACATTAGGAATAAGTAGCTAGGTGGTAGTATTGCTGAAAAGGACTGTGGAGTTCTAGTGGGTCACACACTGAAGATGAGTCAACAGTGTGATGAAGTTGTGTAAAGGGCTAATATTCTGTTGAGTATTAACAGGAGTGTCATAAGTAAGATGGGGAAAAAATTGCCCTGCTCTACTGAACATTAGTGAAGCCCCCTCTCCCTTCTAGCTCTGGGCCCTACAATTTAGGAAAGAGTTGGACAAATTGGAGATAGTCCAGCAAAGAGTAACAAAAGTGATAAAAAGTTTAGAAAACCTGACCTCTGAAGAAAAGAATACTAGAACAAAGGATAATTAACAAGATGCATGACTTTGTTTAGTTAATTTTAAGTAGCCAACTTCCTCTGTTTGTAGCCCTGTCCCAGACCCTGCCCCAGCTGGACTAGATGATCTCTCGGGCTCCTTTCCAGTCCTATGATCACTGTCAGAATTAATTCCATTCATACATAGTACCATGTGGCAGAAAGGAAATGTAACATACAAAACCTGATATAAGAGCTTGGAGTATTTCCACACGGTCATGGTGTGGATTTGTGAGAGAAGGCAAAAAGGACAAAATAAATATTTTAAATCTAGTTATAGGCTGTGTATGGAGGAAAGGAATGTGGAGTGTGAAATCAATAACTGATAAATCAACCCTTCTTTCTTTAGTGAAAGAAGATATGTTTCACTCTTCAGCTGCATCTACACTGGCATGATTTTGCGCAAATACTTTTAACGGAAAAGTTTTTCTGTTAAAAGTATTTGTGCAAGAAAGCGTCTATACTGGCATGTGCCTTTGCGCAAAAGATTTGCTTTTGTGCAAAAGCATCCGTGCCAGTGTAGACGCTCTTTTGCGCAAGAAAGCTCCTATGGCCATTTTAGCCATCGGGCTTTCTTGCGCAAGGAATTAACATTGCTATCTACACTGGCCCTTTTGTGCAAGAATACTTGCGCAAGAGGGTTTATTCCTGAGTGGGAGCATCAGAGTATTTGCGCAAGAACCACTGATTTTGTACATTACAAAGTCAGTGTTCTTACAGCAAAATGCAGGACAATCTTTAAAGTGCTACATTGTCCTGCATTTTGCTTCAACTACCCCAGACTAACATGGCTACATTTCTATCAGTGTTCTTACACAAATACTCACGGCCAGTGTAGACAAGCGGCAAGATTTTGCTCAAAAGCGGCTGCTTTTGCGCAAAATCTTGCCAATGTAGACACAGCCTTCATGTTTGTAGCTGTGAATCTGTAATTTAAATTACTCACTTGGTTAGGTCCAATAATGGTATCAGCAGAATGAATATGTGGACAAAGCTGGCAACGGGGTTTGTTGCAAGGGAAGGTACCAGGGTTGGTGGTAGTATCATTCTGCTGATACCATTATTGGACCTAACCAAGTGAGTTATAAGATCAAGAACACATATTCCTGCGCATCCAGAAATACAATTTATGCTATCATGTGCCGAAAGAGCTCTTCTGCCAACTTAATTAAATCACCCCTACTGAGTATCAGTAGACCTGTTGGTGGGAAACAATCTCCTGCCAACATAGCACACTGTCCACAGCAGCACTTTCATTGGTGACGCTTATAGTGGTAGTGGTAAAGACTACCAAGGGAAGTTGTAGAGTCTCCATTATTGGAGGATTTTAAAAACAGTTTGGGCAATCCTCTATCGGGGTGGCCTAAGTTAACTTGGTCTTACCTCAATGCAAAGGACTGGATTTGTGTCTTCCAGTCCCACTTTTCTCATGTTTCATCTCATGTATGATCCTGCAGTATTTCCTGAGCTGTGAGTCTGATGACAATGCCGTGGCATCTGCCTTACTATGTGCTATGGAAACAAACAATTCAAGTCCATCTTCCTGGAACTGAATGTGGAATTCTCCCCAGTCTGCCAGTAAAGCAAAACCAAAACGAGAGCTGCACTCGTGTTGGAAAAGTGAGCAATGGTTACAGGATGGAAGCTGGCAACACCATATTGCTCTAAATCAGTCACAAGCTAATTTGGAGTCAGGAAATCCACTATGAGGGTTGTTGTGAAGCAAGTGTGCAGGGCCATTAATCAGATCCTGCAATGAAGACTGTGCTTCTGAGCAATGTGTGGGAAATAGAGGATGGTTTTGTAGCAATGGGGTTCCTGAAATACAGGCAGTCCCCAGGTTACGTACAAGATAGGGACTGTAGGTTTGTTCTTAAGTTGAATTTGTATGTAAGTCGGAACTGGTACATATTTTCGGGGGGGACGGGGAGCTGGAGTTAGGTGGAAAAGACCCCGATTCTCATACAACGTCCTTATTCTAAGAAAAACACATACTGTTTTGATATGAAGGTTTTTTTGGTTGATATTTTAATTAAAAATTGATCATAAGTTTCAGTGTTTCATGCTATATCCAAATCTTCCTTTTGGGGTACCTTAAAGATCCCAGTTATTCATTTAATAGTCAGAATCTTTGCTTTTTATAAAAGTTTATTCAATGCATATTACTGTTCCAAATAGAATTTGCTGCAGATGGTTCAGTGAAATGGGTATTAAGTGTAATCAATAGTCATTGGAGAGCACAGTGAAATATTGATACAATCAAAGCTGTTGTTGTATTCTGCTGAGCAGAAAATGGAAATCCCTTCCTGTGAAGTGTATGAATTTATCCACAGGATTAACTTTAAAGAAAAATTCTGTGTTGGGAACAGGAGTTTAGCCACAGGTGGGTCCTCATTGTCCACTCACCCACTTTGCAGCCAGACCCATCCCCTCGGGGCTTACCCTGCTCCGCTCCAGCCAGGGTGTGGGGTTGGAGCTTATCCCCTCTTCCCTTCTGTCCTGCTCCTCCCCATTCTTGCCCACCCACACCACTGGGTAATTTTTCAGCTTCACCTCTGCCAGGCTGGAAGGGACTTGTTAATTTCATGTGATGCTAACAAGATACTTGCAGCTCTAGTGCTGAAGAGGGAAAGAGCTGTTGCTCCCAAGGTGGGGACTGTAACACAATGGGTCTCACTGCCTGCTGCTCCTGCTGTTCCCTAGGAAATTAATTTTTCCGCTCTGGAGTGCCCCCTTTTGGCTGGTGTCTTGTTCCCCCCAGCAGACCCACGTCCTCCGTGGCGAGAAACGCCACTCCGCATCTCCCTGGTCTGCTCGGGGGGGGGGGGGCGCTAGCTCCACGTCTCCCTGGTCTGCGGTGGGGGGGGCGCTAGCTCCGCGTCTCCCTGGTCTGCTGGGGGGAAGCGCCCCCCGCACCGCTGGAGGCGGCGACAGTGGGGGGGGCACCCCACACTAGCTGCGCTCCCCTGCCCCCTGTTTGTAACTAGGGGGTCCGACGTAAGTCGGATTGATGTAACCCGGGGACTGCCTGTACAGTGGGGCAATAGATAGAATACATATCCTTATTTTGGCTCCAGACAGAGCATATAACAGAAAGGGCTACTTTTCTTTAGTATTTCAAGTGCTAAATACTAAAGGTCACTTCACTGACATTAATGTGAGATGGTCAGAGAAGGTGCATGACACATACATCGTTAGGAATATGAACCTACACAGAAAGCTTTACGTAGAGACTTTCTTTTTAGGCCCAGAAAATTACTAATATAGGAACGGAAATGCCCATAGTGATCTTGGGAGATCCAGCAAACCATTTACTCTTGTGGCTCATGACACTGTACACCGGTCATTCTGACAGCAGCAAGTAGTGCTTCAACAACAGGTTCTTCAGGTGCAAAATGACAGTTGAATGTGCCTGTATTCATTTGAAGAGCTGCTGGTGCTGTGTAGTCAGGAGACTAGATGTCAGTGAGGACAATATTCCCATAGTTATAGCTCCCTGCTGTGTGTGTCATTATGGCTAGGTCTAGACTGCGGCATTTTGTGGAAAAAGCTATGCAAAATGTGCTCCGCATTTTGTGTAGCTTTTCCCGATCTTTTTTTTTTTTTGCAGAAAATGGGCCAAATGGCGGAAAAGCCTCCTCTTTTGGCAGAGCCCTTATGCTTCATGATATGAGGTATACAGGGTTCCCTGAAAGAATGCATTTGCTCTTCTGCAAAAAAAAGTGTTCCTTGGATGCGCAGGCGGTTTTGTGGGATACCAGAGGTATCCCGCAAAAACCCCATAGTCTAGATGTAGCCTATGTTGGTGAAGCAAAGGTGGGACAGCCCCATAGGGTGGAACACCAGGATGGATCAGCTATTTGCTAATTTTAAGCAGCCAAATATCTCGACTATAAGAGGAGCTCAACAGGGAGCTATTTGGCTCAGAGAGGCCTTGAAGGAGCATTTTAGCAATGAGCCACAGTAATTTGTATCACCGTAGGGTTGCCGAAGCATTAATTTTATTTTGTTTTGCCCCATGAATTGAACTTGTAATAATTGCTCTGTAGGCTGCAGGGGGAGGCAGGCAAAAAGGAAGAGCAAGTTCAAAAATTCTTGGGGGTTTAAGAATTGCAGGGTATGCACCTGTGCACCTGGCTGTGGGGCAATGGAGTGACCAGAGCAGTCATAGTGGGGGTATAGTGGGACACTTAGGGTATGTCTACACAGCAAAGTTATTTCGAAATAACTGTACTATCATCTACACAAGCCTACCACTATTTCAAAATTGGTAAACCTCATTCCATGAGGAATAGCACCTATTTCAAAAAAAGGGGCCTCCAGCTCTTCCCAACTAGGAAAACTCCTCTCCTCTCCCCACACCTCCCTCCCCGGAGCCCTTAAAGGGGTAGAGTCTGGCCATGGGTGGCAAGCTATATGGGCTCATGGTGCCCATGCTCCAGCAATATTCAGAGCCAGGAGCCCTGCTCCATCAATATTTGGAGCTGGGTCTCTCCTCTGGCCCTGCCTGGAGTGGGCCCTGGCCCCCACCTGCCGGCCTCCCCGCGCGTCCTCCCACACCCAGCCCCAAAATGTCCCCCTCGTCCCCATCCCGTCCCTGCTGTGCACAGCTTTCAGTCCAGCTCCCCCTTGCTGGCACGCACTGCCAGCTGCTGCCATGCGCGGCATTTACAAGTGAGCGGGGAGACGCCCTGGAGTGACGTGATGTCACGACCTGGGACTTTAAAACTGCTTGGTGCGGCATTGCGCCACGCGGCCTATCTCCTGGTTCGGAGCCCGGGGACTTCTGGGGCCCGAGCACAGACTCCAGCCCCACAAAGTGGAAGGCAGAAGGTAAGGTAAGGGGAAAGGTAAGGGGAGGGGGAGGAAGGGGCTTGTGTGGAGGGAGAGGGGGAAGAAAGGGGAAGGCACAAAGGGACAGCGTGGAAGAGAGACAAATACTAGGGGGCCAAGTGGAGACAATGAGGAAAAGGGCAGGAGGGGAGGTGTCAGTGGAAGGGGGGACGGGGTGATGCTGGGAGAGGAGAGGAGAGGGGAAGGGCATTGACGGCTAGACGGGGGAGGGGATGGTTCTGGGAGAAGGCTTGAAAAAAGGGGTGGGCATGAGAAAGGTGGGATGGAGCAAGTCATGTGTGAGGGCACAGTGGGGCATGAGGGGAATGGGGGCAGAGCAGGTAGGCAGTGTGGATACTCTGTGAGTTCTTGCGCGAGAATGGCTGTACTTGCGCAAGAAGCCGAGAGTGTAGACATAGCCTTAGAGGGAACACTTCCCCCAGCCTCTCTGCCCCCGAGTTAATGTCACACACATTGGGTTAATGCACTTGCAGGATAGTTGCATGAGGAGGGTTTGGTGGGGGCCAAACTAATCCCTGTTGGTAGGAGGAGGATGGGGAAAGTCCTTCGAGAGGGGTGACATGACACCTTTTACTTCTGGTCATGTGTCCATCTTGCGCCAGAGGCCTGGTTAACGGGGGTCAAGAGGGCATGGTTAACGGGGGTCAGGATATGTGGCTAATGGGGGTCAGGGCATGGTTAATGGGGGCCAGGGTTTATAGCTAATGGGGCACCACCAAAAATGATATAAACCTGCCGCCCTTGAGTCTGGCCACAGTGTCTGTGCCAGTTCCAGGCCTGCCAGCCCAGAGCCAGCAGTCACTGCCCCTAACTCAGTGGCCCCAGCATGAGCCAGGCAACCAGTGCCAGCCACCCTCCACCAGTCCCCAGGACCAGTCTGCCAGCTCCCAGGAACCTGCCAGGGGCCGGAAAAAGCGGGCGCCTGCCTGATCCAGTGCGGAGATCAGGGAACTCATTGAGATTTGGGGGGAGGCCTACAACGTTCATGATCTCCGCACTAGACGGAGGAACATGGCCATCTACAGCCGCATGGCTGCTAGCCTGGCCACCAAAGGCCAAATCCAAACCCAGGAACAGGTTCAGATGAAAACCAAGAAGCTGCGGCAAGTGTATACCAGGGCCACCTGCCTCTATTTTGAAGCCCTGGACCGCATCCTGGGGGGGAGGGGGGGCAGATGGTCCATGCCCCCCAGGTGGTCATCGACCCTGGGGCAGAGGGCCCTGACCAGGGCATGGAGGAGGAGGAGAAGGAGGAGGAGGAGGAGGATGGCCAGGAGCCACAGGAGCCCAGAGGGAGCTTGCCGCGCAGCCAGGACCCCCAAGCTGTCCGAGTGAGCCTGTTGCCAGTGTTGTCTGAGGCCGGGGAGGCAACAACATGTGAGTGCCATCACTGTCCCCTTATGCGGGGGCGGGAGGAAAGGGAAACCAAGGACTGTGTGCATGGTCCTTGCTGACCACGGATCACGCAGCAACCTGTGCAGGTGCCGTTCCACCCCTGGGCATGTGGCCCCAGCTGGCTGGCACACAGGGGCCTTGGCCTTGGCTTGTTACCCACAAGTGTGTATGTATGAAGGCACATGACGTGCTCCTGACCCCGGGGTGGGACACAGCAGGACGCCCTCCCTCCACAAGTCCCCTCTACACAGAGACAAGGGACCCTCACCACATACAGCACAGGGGCATGAGTGCACTCTCGGGCCAGCTCCCACTCCCGGGGATAGCAGGACATCCCGAAAACGGCCTCTGTGCTAGCACATCAGCTCTGATGGTGTGGAGACCTGTTGTTCTCGCCTTGCAGAGAGGGGCTGGGCTTCATCCACGGGGTCCCCAGGGATAACCACTTATCTTTGTCCACAGCCATACCAGCTGCTAGTGCAGGCCGCACCACCCCGCCCCAGACATCCTCCCGCACCTGGGCACTCTGCAGGTTTATCCAAGCCCAAGAGGACTACCAGCGGCAGCACCTGGGGATACTGCGAGGCCTGCACCGCACCCTTGACCACTGGGTGCACGAGGACCTGCAGCTCTGGCAGGAGAGCTGGTGGGAGCTGCTTGCCCAGGGCCGTGCAGTTTGTGACCACTTGCAGACCCTGGTGCAGAGATTGCTGCCTCCTGCCGCTCCAGCCCCTGCTGCCTCCCCAGCTACCACTCCTCCCCCCACTCCTGATCCCGCTCCTGCTTTTTCCTCCCCATCCTCCACACCCTCCCCACTCTCTGTATCCTCACCCCTGGGGATGCCGAGGCCCCCAAACCCACAGTGCTGGGAGACAGGTGGGCCAGCAAGACCCTGAGCCATGAGCTTCTCCTCCCCCTTCCTCCCCTTGCCTCCCCCTTCCAGCTCCCTCCTCCCAGGTTTACCCCTCTTCTGTCCCACCCTCTCATTTCCCCTCTTCCACCTTCTTTCCCCAGTCTTACCTGAGTTTCAGTCCTCCCCCACCCCAGTTTTGTTCAAATAAAGAGAGTTTGTTTTCTTGAACACGTGTGTCTTTATTGTACATTAGGAAGGGGGGTTAGGGAGGTGTAAGTGGAAGGATGTAACGGTGGAATGAGGCACAAACCCCCAGTGGGGCACACCAGGGAGACTGTTACTGCCTGCAGAACGTGCTGCCAGGCTTGCAGCAACAAGTCCACGAAAAGCACAAGAGTGCCCAGGTGCAGCTCCATCTCCATGCTGCATAATGCTGTGATGTCCCAAGTGAAGGCAACCAAAGCACACACAGAAAAAAATGCTTTGCTGCCCCTCAGCAAGGTAGGCAAGCAAGTAGGGAAACCTGAGAACCGGCTGTCCAAGGGGGTCCCTTTAAGCACAAGCCTCAGATAGCCTCAGGCAGCAGCCACACAAGGTAACTCCTGACCTGGTGCCCTGCCAGAACCAGTTCTGAATGGCCTTAAATGTGATTCAACATCCACTCAGTGTGGATGCGCTATTTCAAAATAGCAAAACACTATTTCAAAATGCATTTTGTGTTTAGACATATTATTTCAAAATAAGATATTTTGAAATAATGCTGTAGAGTAGCCATATCCTTCAGGTGCATCTATACTGCACCAGAGATCAAAATAAGGTATGCAATTTTAAGTACAGAAATTGTGTATCTTATTTTGATGTTATTTTGTAATACCTTATTTTGAAATCTGGGACTATTTACTCTACATAGCACTTATTTTTAAATAAGTCACTATTCCAAAATGTTCCTTACTCCTCGTGGAATGAGGTTTACAGGGACGTTGGAATAGTGAGCCTCTTATATTTCAAAATAATGGGCACACTCAAAAGACGCAGAGTAGCACGTAGCCCTGATGGAGGACACTTAGGTCAATGTAAACAATGCAGCACCTACACTGACACTGCATTGCCTTAGGCTGATCTAGTTCTGTGCCTCTCACCAAAGTGGATTTATTAGGTCAAAGTTGCAGGCGAGTTAAAGTGGCAGAAGGAACGCTTGTAGTGTTAGCACTTCTATAGTTAAATTGACATAAGCTGCCTGTGACAGGGTGAGGCAGCCCCACACTGAACCTGCAGGGCCCAGCCAGGGTTACCTGGCTGCAGAGGCCCCTCCCGCACAGCCCTACCGAGCATGCCCGGGTTGTAGCTGTGCTATAAAAGCCTGGGGAAGGACTCAGTTGGGGCAGACAGCTGGAGGAGAAGGACTGGTGCAGGGAAGCTCACACCCAGCTGTTGCTGGGAGCTCCAGAAGAGGCTGGAAGGGATGTGGAGGTGAGTTGGTGTAACCCAGGGACTGCCTGCTGAGGGGATGCTGGCATGGAGCTTGCAGCAAGCTGGGCAGGTACAGGGGAAGGAACCACAGGGAACCAGGTAGGAAGTGGCCTGGAGCGGGAGCTGCCTCTCCTGCCCAGAGACCCTCAGTGTGTTTTGGCTAGATTGCCCTGCTGAGGAAATGACCTGTTACCTGGTTGCTTGCAGGGACCCAGTGGAGTAGGCTGGGCCTGGGTCACCCTACCTGGGGTGCATCCCTGCTACAACCCTGAACTGCGTTGTGGACTCAGGCCAGAGGGCTTTGGCCTGGCTTAAAGGGCTGGCTATAAACTGCATTGTGGACTTGGGCCAGGAGGCCTTGGACTTAAGAGGGCAGGTGGGAGGAGCCTGCCTCATATTGACCTAACTGTGTAGTGTAGACCAAGAGTGGAAGGAGCAGTATTTCTCAGGATCCATTTTCAACCCATTCTGAATTGATTCACAGTCTTTAATTGCCCATTCCAGTGTTTCCCAAATGGTGTTCTATGGAAACCTGGGGATCTGCAAAGTGAAAACAAGGATTCTGTGAGAAAATTCCATTACAATAATATTGTATGATTAAAAAATTAATACTTAAGTATATGTGAATTTTATTGAAAACATTGTGGCAAACAAATTAAAGTGTCCCTGTGTAATGCCAGCTTAGCCAGAGAGTGGAGACGATGGTGCTACTACTCAGTGCTGTGTGCACAGTCAGTCAGTGGTGTGATTGCCTGTTATATTTACTACTGTAAATCCCAGTACTCACGTTCAGGGAGCTTGGATCACATGGGTAACCGAATACAAATAGCCTAGCACTGTGTTGGACAAAATCACAGCTTCAGCTATCAAACCAGTTGCTGTTATTAGGGGTTCTGCAAAATTCTTTTGAGTTTAAAAGGGTCCAGTGACCAAGTAAAACTGGGAAACACTGGCCTATTCTATTTCATAGCTTAATTGTGCTTTCTAAATGTCTATCTCAAAATACAGACAGGTGGGATTTTTCAAAACATTCTCAATCCTGGCCTAATCCATGGAAGAAAAATTCAACACAGGGCTAAGCAAAACAAAGAAGAATGTGTGTAACAGAACCTATACAATTGTTTATATACTTGCCTTGAGAAGCAAGCAATCTGGCAAAGAGGCAAAATTGGCTTTAATTGGTGTTTTTAATACATAGCAAACTCAAGAAAAACTTTACATCTATTTGCTTGTGTGTGTATATAGAGATCTTAAATGAATTTGGAAGGAAGTACCTTCTACTTTTTCTCATAATGTAATGAGAAAATTGGCAAAGTTGCAATTTGATAACTGTTGGGTAAGCAGATAGAAATGCTTCTGTATTGTAATATAATTTAGTAGTAGACAAATCACTCATCACATCAGACCATTGTAAGTATAATCTTAGCAAAGAATCTGAGTCATTCAGCTATTGGTTGGGGTGAGGATGATAGTTCTACATTCAATTTAAGTTACTTGTCTTCATAATTAATCCAGGTGACACTGATTTTTTTAAACTTTCATTTATGCTTATTTTGGTTACACAATTATCACATGGTAGCTTTGCCTGGTTTCTTCTTCTCTGAATTTAGGAGGAACCCCAAAGGAGAAATGTCATAGGTTATAGCCCCAAACTTTCAGCCACCAGACTGAAAAGATGTCTCTAGATTTTTCAGTGGTCACACTGTATTCAAAGGCTAATGCTTGGGGGTTTTGCCCCTGTGCCCTACTCTGTTCTAATCTGGTCTCATACTCCCGCCCTTGACACACACACACACACACACACCCCTCTGGTAACAGTACACAATTGTACCCACTGCCTACCTGATGCCAGGTTGTTGTTTTTTGGCAAATTCTATTATGTCTTGTTTTAGTTGTGGAGGGCACATTGATGCAGCAGTTTGAATGAGATTATAACTCCGCCTATAACAAGGTGTCATCCAGCTCATAATAATGTGGTTTTTGATAGGGTTGTCCAAACTGCAGTCTGCAAATGTTGTAGCTCCTAAAACTCTATAGTACTTCATTGCTCCCTGTTAATGCAGATGTTTGACTTCATATCAAGTTTTATCTGATCAGTCTGCAGTCTGTTCCATTTAATTCAAATATGGCATAGACCTAAGGCTCCTGTTTGTTGTAAATTTGGGCCTTAGTTTGGCTAAATTTGGGCAACCCAGATTTGTAGTTAATTTAACGGTTTACTTGTAATATTTTAGATAGCTAACACCGTATTCTAATATGGGGAGAACTTTTTATTGGAAGTGTAAGGGAAACTATATGATTGAGATGATAAAAATACTGACTGAAATCCAGACTTATTAAATTGACACTGGCTTTAGTGGAACAGAGTTTTACCCCATTGTCTTAATATTAAGTTTCAGAGATGTAAAGGAGAAGCAGACCCATATCACAAAATTTAAATCTGGAGCTAGATACAAATTTTCTCCTCTTCTCATTAAACACAGATTCTTGAGGTTTTTTTCTTATAAGAAAGCAAGGTCAAATATCTTAAATTTCAATCTCAAAGTGGTGAGATGTGTGGTCATTCTAATCTCTTCTAGGTCTTGGTTCCACAGTCATGTTTTAGTTGTGGAGAAAGTGCTTGTTTCTTGTACACACAAGTCTTGCTGCTGAGACTTTCCAATTCTAATGGAATTTAGCTGTCATGGGGGATTATAATTCACCATTGGCATTTGGTGAACATTAGTGTCTGAATAGTTTTCCAGATGGACAGAGCATGTGATAGCTTTTACCACTGAATATTGTTTTTGTTTGAGCTAATAGCACCTATGCTGAATTTAGTGTGCCCAAAACAGAAACACACTTAAAGATTCACCATATTTTTTGTTGTTGAACACAATGTTATGTGAAATATTTTTAACATAAGATGAAAACTAGACTGAATTAGTAAATCACCATATAAATATTTAGCATTGATAGAAAGAATTGTAGCCAGTAGCAATAGGTACAGCTTTATACTTCTCAATGAAGCCAGTGTCCTCCTTGTCTTAACAAAAATGTCTTGCTGAGTGGTTCTAAAAGTGCCCTTTGTAAAACAAGTGTTCATGTAGGGAGGGATATTAAAGTGTTCAGTGTTAACCTAACTCTGCTCCCATTGAAGGCAAGGATATGATTGGGCCAAGTAGCAAGAAACTCTGTGCAGAAGCTCGGGCTCAGAATTCTTGCTTCGTTCTCCTATGCAGTGCTTGTCCTTCCTCCCTCCCTTTGTCCCCAGCTCAGAGACAAGTCACTGTTTCTGTGAGGAGGGAGGTATCACACAACATCACTGTAGGTTGGGGAGTTCAGGTCTTGGCTTGCCCCTGGTAACCTAGCAGCATTGATCTGTTCAGTGGTTGGGAGACCTGGCTAACTGCCCTCTTTCAAGAGAAGGCGAGTGTGGGGTTATATAATATACCATTGGGTGTGGGTGCACAGTCTGCAGCCCCACTCTTCCCTCCCAGATGTGATGGAGGGTGTTGGCTGGCAGCCTTTTCAGGGTTTGGAAGGGTTACTTCCCACATGATAGAATTGGGGGAGTGTCACATTCCTCTTGCCTCCAGAAGTCTGCTGGGTTGTATTTGCAGGTTTCCAGTGCAGATTGCAGATGTTCAGCTGTGGGCCCCTACCCCCACCTGGCATTGTCAGGCATTGTTCCTGAGGCTAGTGGGGATTCCAGCCAGAAGCTTCCTTGTTGTCACACCTTACTTCATGGGCAGATTGGGAGTTGGGACAGACACTAATTATCTTAATCAAAAAACGGACTATGCAGCACTTTAAAGACTAACAAGATGGTTTATTAGGTGATGAGCTTTCGTGGGCCAGACCCACTTCCTCAGATCAAGTAGTGGAAGAAAATTGTCACAACCATATATACCAAAGGATACAATTATGAACACATATGAAAAGGACAAATCAAATTTCAGAACAGAAGCAGAATGGGGGGAGGAGGGGAAGGTAAATGTCTGAGCTAATGATATTAGAGGTGATAATTGGAGAAGCTATCTTTGTAATGGGTAAGGTAATTAGATTCTTTCTTCAAACTCAGGCGTAAAGTGTCGAATTTAAGCATGAATGACAGTTCAGAGGATTCTCTTTCAAGTGCAGTCTTAAAAGGTCTTTGAAGCAGGATGCAGGTATTCAAGTCATTGAGACAATGTCCTTTCTGGTTGAAATGGCAAGAAACTGTTTTTTCTTTGTGATCCTGTCTAATATCTGTTTTGTGGGCATTGATCCTTTGAAGTGTCTGAGACGTTTGTCCAATGTACATAGCAGACGGACACTTTCGGCACATGATAGCATAAATTATATTTCTGGATGCGCAGGAATGTGTTCTTGATCTTATAACTCACTTGGTTAGGTCCAATAATGGTATCAGCAGAACGAATATGTGGACAAAGCTGGCAACAGGGTTTGTTGCAAGGGAAGGTACCAGGGTTGGTATAGTGTGGTATGTCCTGTTGTGGTTAAGAATCATCTTGAGGTTAGGTGGTTGTCTATGGGAGACAGACCCATAGTCTCCTAGAGCCTCTTGGAGTTTAGTATCCTGTTCCAGTATAGGCTGTAGTTTATTGATAATGTGTTGGACAGGTTTAAGTTGGGGGTTGTAGGTGATGACCAGTCTATTGTTGTTTTTCTTTGGTCTGTCTTGAAGTAGATGGTTTCTAGGTATTCGTCTGGCTCTTTCAATTTGCTTTTTTATTTCTCCGGGCGGGTAGTTGATGGACAGCCATCGTACCTCCATGTGAAACGAGAGTTTTATGATCTGCTCCCAAATCCATGGAAAGAGCATCAAAAAGTCTAGTATTTAAAGCACTGGTCACAAAATTGACAGCTTTGATGGCCAAATTCAAAGAGTCACATAGGTCATCTGGAAGGGTTTTAGCAGCCAGTGCTTGTCTGTGTATGACACAATGAGTTGTGGTTATGGTTGGATATTTTTCTTTCACCAACATCACAAAGCCAGAGCAAGAGCCAAGCATTGTTGGAGCACCGTCTGTGCATATACCAATCTGTTTTCCCCATGAAAGTCTATTTTCTTAAAGTCAGAAATTGCTTTCATAATATCAGAAGCCTTTGATGTGGTTGTCAATTCCTTCGTAAAAAGCAGCTCTTCTTTCACAGTTCCATTGTTAATGAATCTAATGTAGACAAGCAGCTGACCACATTGTCCTACATCAGTGGTATCGTGGTGCTGAATTTCAAAAAAGCCAACATTGCCTCCACAACTCTAAGTTTAAGATCTTTCACCAGCTCATCAATGCAATGTTTTACAGAATTGTCAAAGCAAAATTTCTGATTTTTCTTGCTTTCGACACCAAGCAAAATATCAGCTTCCTGTGTTTCAAATTTTGAAGTATAGCAGCAAAAAACTCTTTTGGTTTCTCTGTCAAAGCGCTGTGGTTCTTCGTCAAGTGTCGCTCAAGACAGCTAGATCTCAAGGCGTCGTTGCTAAGAACTGTGTGGCATACTACGCATTGAGGATGATCAATCCCATTTTTTTCCATGACAGTGAAGCCATACTTAATGTAGTCTTCATCGTACTTCCTTTTCTTAATCGCAGCCATAATATATTAAACTTTAAAAAAAATCTATAAGTAATTTTCCCAATTACAATAAATGGAAGCAAGTTACTTTAAGTTATTGCAAATGTTTATTTACTACTACTCTTATCTATGGACACATGCTGCCTTATATATACTCCACCACCAGTAACCACGCAAGACTGGCTACCTACTCCCACGACAGAACAGTCCCAAACACTCCTGCAAGCGTGCTAGAAAGTTTGAAAGTTCCATTGCCTTCTACATCGTTCTTTGGCCTCCCCACTAACCAAACCAGTACCCCTACATGCCAAAAGGCAATATAAATATATATTCACATTTCATGGTATGAAATTTGAAAAGTTTAAAAAAAATTTACAATAGTCTTTCCAATCTTTTTACACCGAAGATCACTTTTTTAATGTCAGGGCAAGCCAGAAGATCCCACCCCTTTCTAGAGGCCCTGCCCTCTCCCTTTCCCTCCTCTCCATTTGCTGTCCCTAGCCCTTACTCACTCTCACTGGGTTGAGACAGAATGTGTGGGCTCTGGGGTGGGAATGAGAATTTGGGTGTGGGAAGGGGTGAAAGGTGCAAGCTCTGGGAGGGAATTTGGGTGCAGGAGGAAGTGGAGAAGAGGCTTCTGGCTCAGGGAGGGGGCTCCAGACTGGAGAGTGTTGGGGTCAGGTGGAGTGTTGGGGTGCTGAGCAAACCACAGGCTTGTGGATGAGGATGCAGGAGTTCAGGTTGAGGTGTCTGAGGGCTCAGGGCAGAGAGGTTGGGAGTATGATGGGCTCAGGACACAGATTTGCAGTATGTGGATTGTGCAGTAGTGTTGTGGCAGAAGACTGAGGATGTGAGATGCTCAGGACAACGGGTTCCAGTGTATGATAGGCTCAGGAATGACATGTGAGGATGTAGGAGTGTTATGATGCTGTGGCCAGATGGGGGCTTGGACCCAATTGGGGTCTTGTGGGCCAGACTTCATTTTTAAATATATTTCCAGCACAAATGTTTTATCATTGTCTTTATGGGAAGAGCAGGGAAACTGTTTTGTATCAGGGGTCACTGACTCCCCAGAAAAAGCAGTCGGGGACCAAGTGAGATGCAAAAAACCCCAAGCCCTCCCAAATGCCACTGATGTGGCTGCGCCTGACACCTCCCTCCCCTGGCACCCTAGCCCCATGCAGGGAGGGTAGGTAGGCCTGAGGTTCAAGGACTCAGGCCAGATTCATTTTTCTGGGGTTCTAGGTTTAGTGGAATTTGTGGGCCCCTCTACACTCTGAGCTGGGGCCAAAAATGAGGGATCCGGTGTGCGGGACAGAGCTGCCAGGCAGTGAGATAGGGATGGGGTGCAGAATCTGGGTGGAAAATAGGCTACAGGAGCAAGCTGGGGGTAGGAGTCTGGCCAGGAGGTAGGGAACAGGAGCAGGGTCCTGGTGGGGCCCTGAGCAGGGGACAGGAGGCAGGTGGGGCCCTGGGCAATGTACTTGTGGAAGTTTGAGGAGGGGGAGCATGGTACTCATGGGGGTTTGGGGTCTGGACAGGGGGGCTGGGCAGGGTATTTGTGAGGGTCTCAGCAGGAGGGGCACAGTACTTGTGAGGGTTTGAGCCAGGTACTCATGGGCCCTGGGCCACGGGGCAGGGTACTCATGGGGGTTTGGAGTCTGGGCAGGGTACTTCTAAGGGTCTTGGCATGGGAGGCACAGTACTCATGGGGGTTTGGGCAGGGTACTCTTGGGTTTGGGGTCTGGACAGGAGGGCAGGGTAATTTTGGTGGTCTGGATGGGGGGCAGGGTACTTGTGAGGGTCTTGGCATGGTACTCATGGGGGTTTGGGCAGGGGCAGGATATTCAGGGGGTCAGGGTACTTGTGGGAGTTTAGGGTCTGGGTGGGGGGTAGGGTACTCGTGAGGGTTTGGAGTCTGGGTAGGGTACTTCTAAGGGTCTTGTCGTGGGGGGCACGGTACTCATGGGGGTTTAGGCAGGGTACTCATGGGGCTTTGGGGTCTGGACAGGGGGGCAGGGTACTCATGGGGGTCTGGATGGGGGGGTGAGGACAGCTAAGCTGGTACCTGGGGATCCGGTAACCAAGTCCAGGGTCTCAGAAAGCATGCGCGCCACTTATTCCCTGTGCTGCTTCCTGACTTTGATCTAGCAGCTGTTTGAAATTCTGCCCCCATTCCAGCCTTTATTCACTGATTATTCAAGGAGCGGAGCTCCCCCCCAGCTGCCTATTATCTGGGGGGAAATTAGCACCTTTTCAAAGTGGCTCTCCAGCATGTCTATAGCCCTGGGAGGAGAAGGAGACATACCTGGGGAAGTCACCAAGCAAAAGATGAACTTTGGGTGAGGTAACACCAGCGCAGGTTTTTTCTTGGGAGGGGGGAGGAGGGAAGGGAACTGGGTCACTTCACACCCCCCCCTGGAATTTCTTCACACCCCCAGTTTGGGAACCTATGTAATAAACCATCTTGTTAGGACTATGCAGCACTTTAAAGACTATCTTTTGTGAGGCACAAGAGTGAGCTGCACTTACAGTAAAGCATGTGATTGTAACAAAAAAGAAATTAGATTTGGCACAATTTGCTTTTGATGATCCATGTTTTATTACCCTGATTATTTAAGACTTTGTTCCATAATCTTTCCTGGTAAGCTGACTAGTCCTCTTTGTTCCCCCTTTTAAACAGAAACATACAATATTTGCCCCACTTCAGAGCTCTTCCATGAGTTCTTAGAAATAATGGTGTAAGCAGGGGCAGAACTACTGCTTGCAATCAGCCAGAAAAGAGCAACCCTGTTTATGGATATGCTCACTCAAATTGTCTAGCCCTGGAAGATAATTAACTGTTCATATGTAAATACAGATCATGCTGGGATAGGGAAGGAATCCGGGGTGTGGTTACATAAATCCAATCCAACTAGGGCTGATGGAGGATCCATTGTTAGAATGGAATGTGATGTGTTGTAACTAATTTGGCTCTTGTGGTGGTAACAAACCATGCTACCTCTAAATGTGGGAACTGTAAAATACAACACGAGTGCTCTCAGGAGAGACACCATCATTGTAAAGGGTCTCAGATAAACAAGCCTCCCCCTTCCAGAGCTGAGTGAACTGAGTTGAGGGAAGGGCTTGAGCCACCTTGCTTCATCCCTGCCAGGTGTGAGCTGTAAGACTGGTTCAACCTGCCTGTTTTCCCTCCCTTCCTCCCTCCCCCCCCATGTTCTAAGGATAGACCTAAAGCAGACTCCATTAGGAGTCTTTTTACTATTCTAGTGGAAGCTGGAATCTTTTGGTGGCTAAAGAGTTGAAATCACTAAGGGTGTGTCTAGACTACAGGGTTTTGTCGACAAGTGGACTTGTCGACAAAACTATACCTGCGTCCACACTACCGCTGAGTTCTGTCGACAGAACTCGCAGTTTTGTCGACGCTAGTAAACCTCATTTTATGAGGCATAACGCCTTCTGTCGACAGTTTCTGTCGACAGAAGGTGTTATTGCATGTAAACTGTCCTTTGTGTCTACACTACCATGTCGACAAAGCAGCTTGCTTTGTTGACAGAACTCAATGTAGTCTAGGCGCTCTTTGTTGACAGAAGTTTTGTCGACAGTATCTGTCGACAAAACTTCTGTCGACAGAAGCCTGTAGTCTAGACGTACCCTAAGAGCTGAAGTCATTGATTTGGCCTGGAGTCAGACCTATTGCAGCCAGCAGAGCAAATGCTGGTGGGCATGGCTGGTAGGAGCAGTAGCAGATGGCCAGCGGGCACAGCTGGTGGGCAGCCAGCAGAGTGGCTAGGAGGAGTGACCAGCCAGCAGGGGCAGAACACAGGTGACATCATATGAGGCTCTATGAGGGAAGTCATCAGGGTGATGTGTCTGAGTCCGCACTGACTGGACAGAGCTGTAAGTGGAGCATTTGAAGTACGGAGACAGTTTGGCTACATCTACACTGGCGTGTTCTCATGCAAAAACTCTTTTGTGGAAGAGTTCTTCTGCAAAAACTCCTCAAGAAGAGAGCTTTTCCACAAGAGATGTGCTTTTGCGCAAGAGCATCCATGCCAGTGCAGACGCTCTCTTGCGCAAGAAAGCTCCGATGGCCATTTTAACCATAGGACTTTCTTGCACAAGAAATTCATGTTGCCTGTGTACACTGGCGTCTTGCACAAGAACAGTTGCACAAAAGGGCTTATTCCTGAGGAGGAGCATCAGAGTTCTGGCACAAGAAGCACTGATTTCATACATTAGAACGTCAGTTTACTTGCGCAAGAACACACAGCCAGTGTAGACAGGCAGCAAGCTTTCACGCAAGAGCATCCGCTTTTTTGCAAGATTGTGCCAGTGTAGACACAGACTTTGGGTATATGAATGGTACCTTTACATTGTTGGACTGGTGAGTGTGAGAGGCCTTCTCCTTTGTTTTTAATCCATTTGAGCTGGGTTAGGGTACGTCTAGACTACATGCCTCTGTCGCCAGAGGCATGTAGATTAGGCTACCGGACATAGTAAAATGAAGCGGCGATTTAAATCGCCCCTTCATTTAAATTTACATGGCTACCGCGCTGAGTCGACAAACAGCTGATCAGACTGTTTGTCAGCTCAGCGCAGCAGCCATGTAAATTTAAATGAAGTGGCGATTATTTAAATCGCCGCTTCATTTTACTATGTCCGGTAGCCTAATCTACATGCCTCTGGCGACAGAGGCATGTAGTCTAGACGTACCCATACCTACTCATGGGTTGGCTATAAACTCCGCTTATGGTATTTTTCCCAAGCTAATGCCATGTGACTTCTTTCTCTCATTAAATGTTCTTTTCTATGCTCAGACTCTGTGCTTGCAAGTGGGGAAGCATTGCCTCTCAGAGGTGCCCAGGGGTGAGTGAATTTCCCAGGCTACTGGGTTAGGGCTTGAACCGGTTGTGTGTGAGATGAATGAAAAAGGACTCCTAGATATTGAACCTGGCTCTGGCTGCTGCCAGCGCTACCTGGCAGAAGGGTTAAAATGAAGAGTCCCTCAGCTACTTCCTTAAGACTCATAGGATGAATGTTATTACAGACTACTGACTTGATACATCTAACATACTTATGTTCTTTAGGCCATTCTTTCCCTGTTGGCGGGTCTCTTCCTTACCATTTGTTGTTAATAATAATTTTCTTAAGTGTCTGATCAGTTAATACTGTTAGGCTGTGTCTACATTGCATGCTTCTTGCGCAAGAACAGCTGTTGCACAAACTTGCTGGCTGTCTACACTGCACGTGTTCTTGCGCAAGTAAATGTACAGTACAGTATAGTGTTGGAAAACAGGGCTTCTTCTGGAAAAGTTATTCCTCTCCCCTCCTATGCAAAAGCTCCTCCACAAGAGGGCAGTGTAAACAGGCAACATGAATTTCTAGTGCAAGAAGCCCCTATGGTTAAAATTGTCATCAGAGCTTTCTTGCGGAAGAGAGCGTCCCCACTGCCATGAATGCTCTTGCACAAAAGCACATCTCTCGCGCAAAAGCACATGGCAATGTGGACATGCTCTTGTGGAAGATTTTTTTTGCACAAGAACTATTCTGCAAAACAGTTCTTACACATAAAGCCTGCAGTGTAAACGTAGCCTTAGTGAAGACTGAAGCAAAAGAGGCATTAAACCCCTCAGACTTCTTGATGCCATGTTATCAGCTCTCCTTCCCTGCTAAGCAATGGACCTACTCTTTCTATAGTCTTTCTCGCACCTTAAAATATTTAAATAACCTTCTCATTGATTAATATGTCCCTTACTAGGTCTAACTCATTTTGTGTTTTAACCTTTCTGATTTTGGTCTCTGCATGCTTTTGTTTTTCTTTTGCTTTCATCCTGAGCAGTTTTCCCACTTTTTGTAGGATTTCTTTTTGATTTTCAGGTCACTAAAGAGCTCCTGATGCAGCTTCTTATTACTTTTGCCTTTGCATCAGAATAGTTTGCTGTTGTGCCTTCAATACTCTTTTTGAGAAATTGCTAACTCTCCTAAACTCCTTTTTCCTTTGGATTTTCTTCCCAAGGGACTTTACATGCCAGCTCTCTGCATTTTTTTTTTTTAAATCTGCTTTTTTGAAGTCCATTGTCCTTGTGCTGGTCTGGAACCTTCCTTTATTTGCATTTCCTCTTCCCCCAAAAAAGAGAGTACTCATTTGCATATCTTCTTCTGATCCTTTTTGCAGAAGAGGATTTTGCTCTAAAACGTTGTGGGTAGACAGGGCCATTTGTCAGAAAAAAACCCTTTTGCACGAGATCCCTTATTCCTCAAAAAATGAGGCTTACAGGCTCTTGCACAATAGGAGTTTTTTCCAACAATTGGACCCATCTACACAGGGCTTTTTATCGCAAAATCCTCTTTCACAAAAGATCAGACTATATGCAAATGAGCACTGCATTTGCATGTCCTCTTCTGCAAACACCCGCAGTGTAGACATAGCCTAACTCTGGCTGCTCAAACTGAGCATCCAAGCGCTATGACTCAGTGCTCCATTCATGAACTTACATTTCACCCTTATTTTCACAGATTATGTAAACAGCATGCAGCTATAGCCCTGGGGATATGATCCTCCATAAGGTCTAACCTGCCCTAGAGACACCTTTATCACCATTTCAATATGCCAAGAGGCACATTCCACTACCATCGAGTATTGGCTCAGCCTGTTGCTAAAATACTCCTTACTGCTGTCGAGATGCCCCCATGTAAGGTTTCATGAGCCAGGCGTACGGGGTATGTTGGATCTCCCAGGATCACTGTGGACAATTCCACATCCCCCACTGTAATCTTGTGATCTAGAAGGAAAGTCCCCGCCTGCAGCTTTCTGTATAGGTCAGTGTTCCTGAAGCTGAATGCATCATGTGCCTTTCCTGACCACCTCACATTTATCCAAGGGGTAGCAGTGTTAGTCAATAGCCACAACAAGGAAGAATCCTGTGGCATCTTAAAGAATATATGGGTATGTCTACACTACAAAGTTAATTTGAACTAACAGCTGTTAGTTGAAATTAACTTTAATAGGGGCTATACATGCAAACTGCTAGTTCAAATTTAAATTCAAACTAGTGGAGCGCTTAATTCAAACTAGGTAAACCTCATTCTATGAAGAGTAATACCTAGTTTGAATTAAGGGCTGTGTAGCCACTTAATTCGAACTAGTGGGAGGCTAGCCCTTCCCAGCTTGCCCTGGTGGCCACTCTGGGCCAAACCCAGGAAACTCTTCTGCCACCCTCTGTAGCCAGACACAAAAACCCCATCTTGTTTTTCCACGAGCCCCATCTTGTTCTTCCCCCCCCCCCCCGCCCCCCCAGAGAAAGGCAGTCAGCCTTTGATGCCCTGGGAACACAGGTTTGCTGCCTGTCCCTGACTCTACCATAAACAGAAACCAGACAGTAAATGGGCTAGCTGACGACCCAGGGCCTCCCGTCGCCCTGATGGCTAGTACCAGTAATTGACACGCCTGCACTGTCCCAGGAGAGGAATCTTCGCCCATCACATACCAGAGGTGCCCATTGTCTGCATTTTCCCAGGTGTAAATTATGCTTTGCACCCTTCGTGGGAAACTTGGCATTCAAAGTCATTTTTCCTAATTGGCCACTTAAGAACAGGAAGAAGCCTACATGACCCAAGGGGTATAAAAAGAGGTTCAGCCGCCCACCCCATTTGAGCTCCAATCATCTATACCTGCTGGCAGGTATTGATTGTCTCCCGAGGTCTGTGGGACACCCAACCTCGCCCTACTTCTTCCCGAGGGATTGAGAGAAAGATGCCGGCCACGCCAAGTCTGGAACGCAGGGGTGAGACTATACCTGCTATGTGTATTTTGCATGCATTTAATAAGAGCTCAGAGAACCAAAAGGGTTTCATGGTACCTGTAAGTGACTTATTAGTGTAATTTCTGTCCTGTCCTTTGTAGTGTCTGTGTATCTGTAACACAGCAGTAGCATTTAACAACTAAGTTTACCCTGTAACAATAAATAGTAACTGTTTAAGCTTTAACCTGACTCCTTCAGTTGCTGTAACAGAACCAAGCACAATTTAAAAGAACTTCAGCCGGTCATAAGGGACTCACTGCCCTGACCGTCGGCTGACACCCTCCTAGCCCCAGAGCCCTTAAAGGTGCACAGTCTGGCTCCGGTGCTTGTGCCAGTTGCAAGCCTGCCAGCACCTGGCACAAGATGAGCCAGTCACCCACTGCCACCCAGCCCTCCGCCTCTTCCCAGGACCAGGCTAGTGCGGTGGCAAGCGACCGCCTGGTCTAGTGCCAGAGTGCTCATCGAGGTTTGGAGGGAGGCCTCAAAGGTCCATGATCTCTGCACTAGCCACAGGAACGCAGCTGTCTACAGCCGCATGCAGACCCAGGAGCAGGTCCCCTGCAAAATAAAGGACCTGAGACAGACCTACTCCAGGGCCTCCCAGCCAGGGGCTGACCCGGAGGCATGCCCTCACTTTGAGGCCCTGGACCGCATCCTGGGACTCACGCAGTCCATGCCCCCGGGTAGTGATCGACCGCGGGGCAGAGGGACCCGTCCCTGACACAGGAGGAGGAGAGCCAGGAGCGGGCAGGAAGCCTGCCCAGGATCCCCGAGGCATCCTACAGAGCACGTTGGCTGTGTCGTCCAAGGCTGGGGAGGGCTCCATGTGAGTGCCATCATGCTCCCCTTATGTGTATGAGGGGTGTGGGGGGAGAGGGAGCCCAGGGACTGTGCACCTGGGCCTTGCCCACCATGCAGCAGCAGCTGGATATCATGCAGGGGCCCTGGCCTGTTCCCCACATGCCAACCTCGCCTTGCAGAGGAAGGCTGGGTTTCACCCACTGTCCCCAAGGAGACATGACCACTGCTCGTTTCACCTTGCCACAGCACCTGGGACTGCAGGGTCCATCACCCCACCTGCACCAGCCACCTGCACCCAGGCCAGCAGGCACATCTGCAACCTGGAGGACTACCACCTGCAGCTACTGGAGCACCAGCTCTGCATCCAGGACCACTGGGTCTCGGAGGACCTGTGGCTGCAGCAGCAGAGCTTGGAGGTGCTGGAGGAGCAGAGCTATGCCCTCAGAGGTCACCTCCAGACCCTGGCGGACAGGTTCCTGTCTCCTCCTGCTCCAACCCCTGCAGCTGCCCCAGCTCTCTCTCCTCCCCCCACCCCTGCTCCCTTTCCTGCTTCCTCCATACCCACTCCCCCCTGATGCCCCTGCACCTGCAGTGCTGAGAGATGGGAGAGCCAGCAGGACCCCCAAACCTGAGCTTTCCCTCCCTGCTCCCAGGTTTCCCCCTCCTCTACCCCAGTTATGTACAATAAAGAGATTTTTGTTGGCAAAACAGGTGTGTTTATTTTACATTAGGAAGCTGGGTTAGGCAGGGGAAAGGGGAGGGTGGAAGAAGGCCCCAGTGGGGCATGCAGGGAGAATTCAGTCCTCCTCCACTTAGAAATTCTCCCTCAGGGCTTCCTGGATCTGGATGGCCTCCCAGAGGGTGACAGTGTGGGGCTGCATGTACTGGCTAGCCATGTGCTCAGCCTCAGCCATCCAGGCTGTCAGGAAAGCCTCCCCCTTCCGCTCACATAAATTGTGCAGCACACAACATGCTGCCATCACGGGAGGGATATTGTGCTCAGCAAGGTTGAGGCAGGTGAGGAGGCATCTAAATCGGGCTTTCAGTCTTCCGAAGGCCCCCCTCAACCACAATGCAGGCCATGATGAGCCTGGCATTGAAGGCCTGCGGGAAGGGGTTGACGTGCCCCGTGTATGGCTTCATCAGCCAGGGCTGTAGTGGGTAGGCTGCATCCCCCAATAGGCAGACGGGCATGTCTACGTCCCTGACCCTGATGTGGCAGTCGGGGAAGAAGGTCCTGGCCTGCAGCCTCTGGCACACGGAGGAGTTCTGGAACACCCTGGTGTCATGTGCCTTGCAGGACCAGCCTACATTAATGTCCGTGAACTGGCCCTGGTGGTCTCACATGGCCTGTAGGAGGACATAGAAGTACCCCTTGCAGGTGATGTACTGGGAGGCCTGGTGTTCAGGGGCACGGATGGGGATGTGTGTCCCGTCAATGGCCCCCCTGCAGTTGGGGAAGCCGAGGGTGCTGCACCCCTGGATGACCGCATCCAGCTCGGCGAGGTGGACCACCCTGCGAAGCAACAGCCGGTTGATGGCCTTGAGCACCTGCAGAGAGACACTGCGAATCACTGGGGCACCTGGGTGACCGGAAGTGTTCATTCCTTGGCACTGCCCCGTGCCCCACTCCCAGAAGCAAACCCTACGGGCGGCGTGTAGTACGGCCAGGACAGACCGAACCCTCCCGGGCGGGGCACTTTTGCCTCCTCCCCCTTTTCCCTGGGGTGGCCCATCCCCTCCTTGCAGCCTCCATCCCCCCAGGGGCCAGTGGGCACCGTACCTGCATGAGCACTGCTCCGACGGTGGATTGCCCCATGCCGAACTGGCTCCCGACGGATAGGTAGCTGTCCGGTATGGAGAGCTTCCACAGGGCGATGGTGGGACTCATGCGAGTGTCCCATTGCCACAGAGCAGGGGCAAGCCACTCACAGAGCTCCAGGAAGATGTCCTTCATTTGAAGTTCTGAGTCAACTGTTGGTCTCCCCAGCGCTCCAGGATGATGCAGTCCCACTAGTCGCTGCTGGTGTCCAGATGCAGTGGGGCATGCTGGCATCTAGGCACTGTTGCCGCTCCTCCACGACCCCCAGGGAGGCCAGGGGGAGAGGCAGGGGAATGATGTGCACCAGATGGTGCAAGGCAGTCTTCACCCATTCCTGGCAGGCTTGCAGCAGCAAGTCCAAAAATGGGAGCAGCATGCCCAGGGCGAGCTCTGGCTCCATGATGCCAACTGTGGCAGCATCCCCAATGGGAACCACCAACACAGGCAGGCGGAGAGAAAAATGCTTTACTGTCCCTCGACGAGGTAGGCAAGCAAGCGGAAAAGCTGAGAACCGGCTGTCCAGGGGGGTCCCTTTAAGCACGAGCCTCAGATACCCTCAGACAGCAGCTACACAAAGCAACTACTGACCTGATGCCCTGCCGGAACCAGTTTCAGCTGCCTTTAAATGCAACCCAGCGTCCAATCAGTCACACCCACTGACTTCCCCATGTTGACGGAGCCAGTTACCTCGTCATAGGAGCTAATCAGATTGGTCTGGCATGACTTGCCTTTGGTGAATTCATGTTGACTATTCCTGATCACTTCCCCTCTTCCAAGTGCTTCAAAATGGATTCCTTGTGAATCCCCTTCATGATTTTTCTGGGAACTGAGGTAAAACCGACTAGGCTGTAGTTCCCTAGATCGTCCTTCTTCCCTTTTTAAAAGATGAGCACTACATTTGCCTTGTTCCAATCATCCGGGATCTCTCCAGATCTCCACAACTTTTCAAAGATAATGTCCAAAGGCTCCTCAATGATATTTGCCAACTCCCTCAGTACCCTCATGTAACCCATCCTGTTCACTAGCCCAGTGTGAGGTTATTCAGCATAGGGGAAGGCTTGTGGGAGGCTAGGCCTGAGGTTACTTGGTGCGCTCTGCGTTGTGTATTGTGTATGTGCGAGTGCACCTCAGACCAGACCCACTCAGATAAACCACCAGGAAGAGGCTTTATTCTGTAAAAAACTGAAAACAGGATCATAGTTCAGCAGCCCCTCCTCTCATCATGCAGCCTGTGTGTTGCTTTTGCACAGTCCCTGCTGAGACCCTTTCTGGGGGCAGAGCTTACAGCACACAACACAGCCCCCTTACAACATGTTCCAACTCCCACAGTAACTAAACCCCACAATAACCAAGGCCAGGGTCTCCCTTTGTGACACTTAAACTCCTCTCAGGGTGCTATATAGCCCTTTCTGGTCCTACCTGTAAAAAACATAAAACAGGATCATAGTTCAGCAGCCCCACCTCTCAGCATGCAGCCTGTGTGCTGCTTCTAGCACAGTCCCTGCTGGGGGCAGAGGGCATATCCTAGCAGGAACCAGGAAGATCTCCCAACATGCTGCGGTTTGTAGTCCACAACTTGTAGTTCCCAAGGCTGCTGCTGAAACACACTGGACCTGGGCTACACCCGGATGTATTAAGTCCAGATCCATGGATTTATGTACCTTTAGCTTTTTTAAATAGTTCCTAACCTGTTCTTTCCCCACCAAGGGCTGCCCACCTCCTTCCCATACTGCATTGTCTAGTGCAGTAGTTTGGGAGCTGATCTTGTCTGAAGACAGAGGCAAAGAAAGCATTGAGTACTTCAGCTTTTCCCACATCATCTGTCACTAGATTACCTCCCTCTTCCAGTAAGGGCCCCACACCCTTTCTAATCATCCTCTTATTGCTAACATGTCTGTAGAAACCTTTCTTGTTACCCTACACATTCCTTGCTAGCTGAAATTCCAACTGCACTTTCACCTTCCTGATAACTCCCCTACATTCTTGAGCAATATATTTATACTCCTCTCTAGTCATCTGTCCAAGTTTCCTTTTTGTGTCCATGGTAAGCCAATCTGGTTGCCTACCATATTTGCTTTTATTTCTGCGCATAGAGATGGTTTCTTCCTGTGCTTTTAATAAGGCATCTTTAGAATACTGCCAGCTCTCCTGGACTCCTTTCCCCTTCATGTTAGCATCCCAGGGAATCCTGCCCATCAGTTCTCTGAGGGAGTCAAAGTTTGCTTTTCTGAAGTCCATGGTGTGTATTTTACTACTCTCCTTTCTTCCTTTGGTCAGGATCCTGAAATAGTGATCATGACATGATATGATTCTCAGTTTGTAACCCACCTCTATTTCCTCTCCTAGTTCCTCCCTGTTTGTGAGTAGCAGATCAAGCTGCGCATGGCTCCTGGTCAGTTCCTTCAGCACTTGTATCAAGAAGTTATCCCCAACATTCTCCAAAAACTTCCTGGATTGTCTGTGTACTGCTGTATTGGTCTCCCAACAGATGTCAGGGTGATTAAAGTCCCCCTTGAGAACCAGGGCCTGTGATCTGGAAGCTTCTCTCAGTTGTCTAAAGAAAGCCTCATCTACCTCATCCACCTAATCCAGTGGTCTATAGCACACACCAACTTCAACATCACCCCTGTTGCTTTCACCTCTAAACTTAACCCATAGACTCTCAACAGGCTTTTCTCCCTCTATATACTGGAGCTGTGAGCAATTATATTGCTCTCTTACATACAATGCAACTCCTCTTCCTTTTCTCCCTCGCCTGTTCTTCCTAAACACGGAAGTGTTTATACCCTTCCATGACAGTGCTCCAGTTATGCGAGTCATCCCACCAAGTCTCCATTATTCCAATCAAATCAAAGTTCTTTGACTGGGCCGGGCTTCTAGTTTGTTTCCCAGGCTTCTTTCATTTGTGTACAAACACCTTAGATAACTAGTTAGTAGTATAAGGGCCCTACCATCAATCAAACGTTAGTCCTGCCCCCTGACCCCGGAAGTCCCGCCTCCCCTGTCACCGGAAGTCCCGCCCCTGGTGGGTAGTACTTTCGGGTCAAGAGGGACAGGTGACCGGAAGTAAAAGGATGTCATGTGACCCCCATTAGGCCTGGACCCTGTCACCGGAAGTCCCGCCCTTGGGGGTAATACATCTGGGGTCAAGAGGGCCAGGTGACCGGAAGTAAGGGGTGTCATGTGACCCCTCTAAGGACTTGCCCCGCCTCTCTCTACCAATCAGGAAGGGTTTTCCCCCTCTGTGCTTCAGAGGTACCTAACGTACGTGAGGCAAAGTGATGCAGATAAAAGGAAAATAAGTCTGTTTCTACTGGAACAGAGTGACACCGCCAAACCTCCAGAAACAGCAAACACCTCAGACTCTGTGGTTCAGGAGGTGTTGGATAACGTGAATAAGCGTTATAAGAAAAACGCCTCAGTGTTGCTAAATAAGCTGGGCCAGGATAAAACTATCGCTTCCTGGAATGATAAAGGTGCATTTGTGTACAAAGGCTCGGTGGTTAATGGTTCTAACATGCTTGACTTAGAGCCGTCACCCAGACGCGTTCTGTCCCTAGCAGACATGTACCTAAAGGATGGGATGTGTTTATCAATGCCATGGCAGAACTAAACGTCCCATCTTCCATCATGGGCAGTGCAGACAACAGAGTTCTTTTGGAACGCCTGAAGGCCTCAGCCACTGACGCTGGGATGGATCGAGAAACACCGACTCCTTTTTTGCCTTCTAAAAAACGAAAATTGGCTAAACTGTCTGACTGGCTCAGTGTGTGAAGTCTGTCATGTTCTAAAAATAATTTTTGAACTTGATCACATTTTGCTTTAAATAAAACACTTCTATATATATAGAATATCTATTTAATATATATATTATGTCTTGGTATTCTGAATTGTTCATTGTTTTTAAGAAGAAAAATTAAGAAAAATAAAATCAGTTGCCTTTAAATCCCTCACCTGGAGTGCTTTATTGAGCAACATGGCTATGAAAGTCATTGCAGGATACGCATGTCTGAGTTTGCTGAAACATGTTTTGAGCAAGACTAGGCAGGCCCAAATATTTAAATTTATATTTTAGAAAGTTCATCGCCATCTGGTCATTTTGCATTAAGTCATTAGAATACATTTTTAAAATCTGGTCAAAAGATAAACCCTTGCTACGGTAATGCAAGAAAAACACACAGTGATAGCTGCAGGCGACAGAAAGGGGGTGTTGTAATTGTCTAGTGTGAAACACAATGTTGGTAGCATTTTTGTTTAAAAATTTCATAATGCTTCTAGGAAACAATGCGCTGTTCGGGGAATGCCCATATGAATCAAAAAACTCTCCGCGGTTACGCTCCGCCAGATACAAGGCAAGCCAGTGTTCACCCGGTTGATTGTGAGGGTGTGTGTTGACCACCAAACCTAGGGGTCTCGGAGATAACCTGCCACCAGGGAGCCAATCACAAGGGAACACATCCAAGAAATTCTCTTTTGTATAAGGGTCTGTTGATAAGACACGTGAGAGCTGCACGGTGTCCATCTTCCCATGTAATCAAATAGAACATTTCTCCTCTGATTTATCTCTATGACGTTGTCAAAAACCCCCTACACAATCATATTGACGGTTTCTTTTAAAACGTATTCGAGCAGACTTGTGCAAAGAGTAAGCGTCCTGGTCCGAAAGCCATGATTTTACCTGTCTTCTGTTCAAAGTTTTACTGTGCTTTTTGACTGCTTGAAACAGAGGGTTCACCCCACCAAAGCTGCCAGCTTCCCCGGGGGTGTAATATATTTTCTCTAACAGAGCAATCTGTGTAGACATGACTGTTATTTGTGTTCGTAAAAGATGCTGTAAGTATGGAAGGAACACATTCACACCAACACATTTAATACAAGTTTTATTAAGCATCTGGATTAACACACCCTTTTACAGCTGTCTGCAAATGGGCACCATGACACCCCCACCACTATCGCTATTAGGGAGTCCGAGTTAATTCATTCTTCCACGTTTGTTCTCGAGATCCATGTGTCAGATATGAGCAAAAACAGCTGGCACACGATAGATTTACTCCCACAGGATTACTGATGTGCAATTTCTCAAAGGTTTCTAGAAAGTCATCGTCGACCTGGCAAGAGATTGTCAAAAAAGAGAGTAAGCTACAGCTGCTGGTTTTTAGATTCACAAAACACCCATGATGCCCCCCACCTCGATTTTTTTTTTCATTTACCCGTTTGACTTCTTTTCCGTTCACCTTGTCCGACTCCTGGGAGCGGTGGGCAGCTTCCTCCACAGGGACAGATAATGAGAAGTCATCTAGCTCGTCGGGCTGCATGGTGAGTGGTTGGGTTTCGGCTTCAGATATTGGTGTATCCAATAGCAGTGGGGGCAAAGGGCCCCTTTTCGCCTCTCCCTCGTCCTCGGAACTGTTGCTGATGTGGCGCTTTCTTCTCATGCGGTGGAAGGCCCTCAGCACCAAAACAAAGTCCAAACTTCTGGTGGGGGTGGTGAAGGAGTCCATGTTTCCGCTCAGCGTTTGCACGCTCTCTGAAACACGTGCTCTTGGAACAAGATAGCCTCTTTTGTGTGGAGCTAGAACTTATGGGGAAGTGCTATGCTCTGATTGGCAGAGGGTGTCACGGGAAGCTCTTAGAGGGGTCACATGACCCGCTTCCGGTCGGGTCAATGGGTCCCGGAACTGCACCCCCAATTGGTCAAAGCGATTCGCAGGGAGGTCCTACAGGGAAAAAACCCTTCCTGATTGGTAGAGGGAGGCAGGGCGAGTCTTTAGAGGGGTCACATGACACCCCTTACTTCTGGTCACCTGGCCCTCTTGACCCCGGATGTATTACCCCCAAGGGCGGGACTTCTGGTGACAGGGGCGAGGCCTAATGGGGGGTCACATGGCATCCTTTTACTTCCGGTCACCTGTCCCTCTTGACCCAAAAGTACTACCCACCAGGGGCAGGACTTCCGGTGACAGGGGAGACGGGACTTCCGGGATCAGGGGGTGGGGCTAACGTTTGATTGATGGTAGGGCCCTTATACTACTCTAGTTGATTGCCCTACCTTCTCCAACCGAGTCAGGGGTCCTCCTTTGTTGCTCTTTCCTCCTTGTGTTTCTTCCCGGTATCCGACTTCCCCACTTACCTCAGGGCTTTGGTCACTGTTCCCCAATGAATCTAGTTTAAAGTCCTCCTCAGTAGGTTTGCAAGCCTGCCCACGAAGATGTCCTTTCCTCTCTTGGTTAGATGGATCCCATCTCTTCCTAGCAATCCTTGTGCCCGGAACAGAGTCCTAAGGTTGAAGAAACCAAAGCCCTCTCTCCAACACCACCTACGCAACCACACATTTCCTCAATTCGATTATCCCTATCTGGACCTTTTCCTTCAAGGTCGACGAGAACACCACTTATGTTTCAAATTCTTGATTCTTCTTCCCAGTGCTACATAATCTGCAGTGACCCACTCAAGGTCATTCTTGGCCATATCGTTAATTCCCAAATGGAGAAGCAGAAAGGGGTAGCGATCTGAAGGTTTGATCAGTTTTGGAAGACTCAGTCACATCCTGGATTCGAGCTCCTGGTAAGCAGCACACTTCAGGTATGTCTAGACTACATGCCTCTGCAGACAGAGGCATGTAAATTAGACCACTCGACATAGTCAATGAAGCGGGGATTTAAATATCCTCCGCTTCATTAAAATAAAAGTGGCCGCCGTGCTGTGCCGGCTAAGCTGACCATTGGCACAGCGCGGCAGTCAAGACATGGATCGGTTGACATGGAACGCCTTTGTCGACTGCTCCTTTATGCCTCATTTCACGTGAATACGAGTGAAATGAGGCATAAGGGAGTGGTCAACAAAGGCGTTCCCTGTCGACCGATCCACGTCTTGACTGCCGCGCTGTGCCGACGATCAGCTGAGCCGGCACAGAGCGGTAGCCACTTTTATTTTAATGAAGTGGGGGATATTTAAATCCCTGCTTCATTGACTATGTCGGGTAGATTAATTTACATGCCTCTGTTGGCAGAGGCATGTAGTCTAGACATACCCTTCGAGATTCCAGGTCTGGATGGCAGATGGAAGACTCAGTCCCTCTTAGGAGGGAGTCCCTGACCACCACCACCCATCTTCTTTTGGGGGTGGTGGTCATGGAACCCCCATCCCTAGGACTATGCATTCCAGGCCTTCCGGTAGATGGTGTCTCCTTCTGATTTCTTCCCTGAGCGGTCCCTACCAAAGCTTTCTCCACCATAGTGCCTGTGCAGACATCCTTAAAGCAGTTACTTACCTCTACAAGAATGAGGGGTACCTGAATTGGCCGCCTTCTCCTAGAGGTTACATGCTGCCAGTTTTTTTCCTTGTCCTGTACTGCCCTCACTGGTTCTTCAGCCTGCTGTGCCTGCAGGATTAAATGCTGCCTTTTATCGAGGAAGTCTTCATCCTCTCTGATGGAACGTAGGGTTGATACTTGGGCCTCAAGTCCTCTAATTTTTTCTTCCAAAATGGTGACCAGCTTGCACTTAGTGCAGATGAAATCCCTTCTATCTTCCGGGAGGAAGACAAATGTGGCACGTGCTGTGCAGGTAACAACAACAGACCTATCACTATCCATCCCTGACTTCCTTCTGAGAGATTCCTCAGATGTTTCTTAAATGCCTCCTTGATGGGCAGAAAGCGGCGGGGGGAGGGGGGATTAATTAAAAGACCAACAAATACTATGGGGCTCCCCCACGGTGAACTCCCAGGCAAACTCCCCTGTTCACTGCTCTCTGCATTTGCTCTGGGTGCCTTTTTATAAGGCTAAGGCTAGGCTGGGCTCAAAGCCTTGCCTCTAATACAATCAGCCCCTGAAGGCCCACCTGGAACAAAGCACTCCCAATTCACACTTTTCAAACTTTCCAACTGCTGCTCTTTTCAAACCGCCAAACACAATCAAACAAATGCTCACAGAGAGACATACACTTTGATACTCACCCCACCAGCTCACACCACAGTCCCCCAAAAGCCACACTTACCTGAGCTCCTCTTGGACGTTTCCCAGGCAAACTCCCCTGTTGGCTGCTGCCCTGTTGATGTCTGTGAAATGCCCACAGTGATCCACAAGTGTCTGCTGCACCATCAAGAAATAGCCCTTCCTGTTGATGTGCCCTGTAGCAAGGTGGACTGGTGATACAATTGGAATGTGGGTAACCATTTATGGCCCCATCACAGTTAGGAAAGCCCATCTCTGCAAAGCCAGCCACTAGGTCATGCACATTTCCCAGAGTCACAGTCCTCTGCAGCAGAATTGTGATTTATTGCCCTGCACACTTGCAGTAGTGCAGCCCCAGCAATAGACTTCCTCACCCCAAACTGATCTACAACACACCGGTAGCAATCAGAAGCCACCAGCTTCCATACACCAATTGCCACACGCTTCTCTGCCCAGAGAGCAGCTCTCATTTGGGTGTCCTTGTGCTACAGTTCCAGGGGCCAGCTCAGCTCACAGCTCCAGGAAGGTTGCTTTGTGCATACTAAAGTTCTGTAGCCATTGTTCTTCATCCCACACTTGCATGACAGTACAATTACACAACTCAGTGCTGGTTTCCCTAGCCCAAAAGCAACAGTCTGTACTGCACAGGTGCTCTGTGACAGCCAAATGCAATGTCATGTTGCTGCTGTCCATGTCACTCACAGTAACGTCAACTATAGCTCTGCTGCAATATGTGATGTCCTTATGACATTGAGCTCAGCATAGGAGTCAGGTGAGCAATCCAGGATTTCTCACAGCAGATGCTGGAGTATACAGCAGAGACTGGAAGTTGTAATAATGGTGTAAAAGAAAGCTGGAAGGTCTCTGAAGGTCTGGGAAACAAAGCAGTGCCTGATGGGATGTTTTGCATGTTCCCAAAATGTGCTGAAGTCCATTCAGCAATCCCACAGTGTCTAGTGAAAGAAAATGTCACCAGACATTGCAGGATGCGTATCCACAGTGGATTTCTCAGTTTGTCAAGAAAGGAGCTAAAAATGTGGCTACAGTCTGTCGAAAGAGGGAGCCAGTGTAAACACACTTTGGCAACTTCTGCACATCAACATTACTTTCGTCACCAAAACTTTTCAGTGCAGACAAACCAGTCAGAATAAAGTCTACAATATCATAGTTACTTGTATTCAGAACAAACAGTTATTAGAAATCAATTAAAATCCAAGTACATTTTTCTATATTTAATATTCCTTGTTTATGATACTTGAGTTTCAAAACCATGGAGTTATTTGAAATGACATACATCAAAGTGAAAAGTTATATGCATTAATTGCTTTTAATCAATCTTCTCAGTGGTTTTCTTTGGTTGAAATGTTGATACCTACTCTCTGTGCCTATACAACTAAGAAAAATAGTAATTCATTATTCCTTCTTGTGAAGATATAATAGTATTGTAACGATCTACTTTGTTATCAGAACAGCTACTTTAATATCTCTCTCATTGAGAAATTAAATACATTTAACTCATTTTCAGTTTAAAGGGAAACTGAAAATAGCATATCTAGATTGCCAGACTAATAAATTGAGAATGCCTGATTGTAAATGAAACCCTTCTGCCGGGTAGGCCTGGCAGCAACCAGGGCCGGGTTCAATATCTAGGGGTCCATCTCACACAGAATCGGCTCGAGCCCCGACCCAGTAACCTGGGAAATTCATACACCCCTGGGCGCCTCTGAGAGACAATGCTTCCCCGCTCCCAAACACAGAATCTGAGGCTGTGTCTAGACTACATGCCTCTGTCATCAGAGGTATGTAGATTAGACACATAGGCAAAGGCAAATGAAGCCGCAATTTAAATGATCGCGGCTTCATTTAAATTTACATGGCTGCCGCGCTGAGCCGACAAACAGCTGATCAGCTGTTTGTCTGCTCAGCGCGCTAGTCTGCACGCTCCCCTGCCGACATCAAAGCCCTCTGTCAGCAGCCCCGTTGTTCCTCGTGAGATGAGGTTTACCGGATCTGCCGACAAAGGGCTTTGATGTCGGCAGGGGAGCGTCCAGACTAGCACGCTGAGCGGACAAACAGCTGATCAGCTGTTTGTCGGCTCAGCGCGGCAGCCATGTAAATTTAAATGAAGCCACGATCATTTAAATTGCGTCTTCATTTGCCTTTGCCAAAACAACAAATCTACATGGCTCCGTCGACGGAGTCATGTAGTTTAGATGTACCCTGAGTGGAGGAAAGAAACATTTAATGAAACAGTGAGGCTACGTCTACATTGGCAAGATTTTGCGCAAATACTTTTAGCGCAAGAGTTTTTGCATTAAAGTATTTGCGCAAGAGAGCGTCTTCACTAGCATGTGCCTTTGCGCAAGAGATGTGATTTTGCGCAAAAGCATCCGTGCCAGTGTAGACGCTCTCTTGCGCAAGAAAGCTCTGATGGCCATTTTAGCCATCGGGCTTTCTTGCACAAGAAATTAACTTGTCTGTCTACACTGGCCCTCTTGCGCAAGAGGGCTTATCCCTGAGCGGGAGTATCGGAGTATTTGCGCAAGAGCCACTGATTTTGTACAGTACAAAGTCAGTGTTTTTGCGTAAATACTTGCGGCCAGTGTAGACAGGCGGCAAGATTTTGTGCAAAATCTTGCCAGTCTAGACGCACCCTAAGTGTTGTCCTGGCTGTAAACAAGTAAACTTAAGCACTACTTTTCTATGGTTTGTATTGATCATGTTCAACCCAGAAATAAAACTTGAAAAACATTATGAACTTTTCTAAAAATGATTGTAAACATTTGAAACAAGTTGAAATCCATAATAAAAATTTGGTTCCATGGATGTAGGGATTAGACAGTTCACAAGGACTGGGGAGGTGAAGAGGTACCCATGTGAATATTTTGCCTCTGGCTTTTCTAGTCCATCAGAGTTGCTAGATGCACTGGATGGCTTGCATAAGCTTGGCTCCAATGCAGCAGTGGACTGGATGCCCCGTGTTGAGGCTAGGGAGTATAATGGAGTCTAGGAACACAGCAGTAGGTCTAAGTGAGAACCATCTACTGGTGCTCCTGGTATCATGAACTATCCAGGACTTCAGGACATTTCTGCATCCTGTTTCAGAACACTACATTGTTTGAGGGCCTAATAACTGCATTTTGACTTTGCATGTCATTCAGGAATTGCTTCTATATGTCCCAGTCTTACTTTGCAGTGGCTCTGGTAATAGCAATTCCTTTTCCCCCAGCCAGGCTAGAAAACTGCTCTGGAACTGTGCCTCCATACTGTCAACTCACAGGGCCAGGGCTCAACAGGATTATGGATTCACTTCAAGACCGAGTCGATTAGGGATAGTTGCTTTTATTAATCTCACTACTTCACTACTATTACAGGCTTACCACTGCCAGATGGTTACACAGCTACTGCAAAGTAATATGCCAATAACCGTAAGCAGAGCAATGCATAAAAGCGAGCAACAGGCACTTAGAAATGCTTACGCCTCTTCAGTCTGTGGGGAGTCCTGTTCTTGTCATCTTGCACCAAGATGAACGTAGCTTCAGCTGGGGGAATCCAAGGCACCCTCCAAGGTCTAGGCCCTGGTGAGACTCACTGGACATGGGACTCCCTACATTAGTTATACTGTAGTTATTTACCAGCTGTGCTCATACTGTCCCAATGCCACTCTTAACATTCCCACAGGGCTGAGAACCGAGGTCATGTTATTTATCCCATACTCAGCTTTCAGCTAGCAAGCTTAGGGAGTTGCAGCTGATGAAGGCTGTCTGATAAAGAACAACTGGTATTTTTGCCAGCAGGGCTCATGGGTGGCCTAGAGGAATACAAATTTAATGCCTGCAGGCCTACATATGGCTTTTTATGTGACACATACTACTTCCATAAGATATACAAAGCAGTGACACAATACATTTCTGTTTCACCACATTGGCTAACAAGAAGTTAGAGAAACAATTTCCTTGGTTATACCAGTCTTTGTATCACTACCATAAACACTGGACTTAAAGATGAATGATACCTTAATCGGTCACACCACACAAATGGTTCTGATCCCAAAGGACTAGCCACCCACCAGATCAATAAATCACTCTGGGCTTGTTTACACTGCCACTTTACTGCACTGCAACTTTCTGGCTCAGGATTGTAACCACCACCCTCCACTCCCTCCTGAAGTGCCAGTGTAAACAGGCTCCATGCTTTGTTAGCTACTCCCCTCAGGGAAGTGGTTTACCTACAGCACTGGGAGAACTCTCTCCCAAGGCTGGTGCCAGGGCCACAGTACTATGTAAAGGAAAGTGGTGCTTACGCTTTAAACTTAGTACTGTAAACAAAGCCTCAGATCTTACCCAATAATCATGCGGTGCCAACCCTATAGTACAGGGATCAGCAACCTTTTCAAACCAAAGAGCCAAACTACATCAAAATTCAAAACAAGAAGTCAACAAAGAGCCAGTATAAGAATACCTATTTGCATAACTGAAAATATACAACTTAATATTTTTGATAATTGACATGATTAATAATAGCATAAATGAAACACTGAATACAGACTTTATTTAATGGAACCTGTGCTGCTGCTAGGGGTGCAGTTTGTGGATGTGGGGGTGCAGGAGTTAGGGCTGGGGTATATGAGGGACTCAGGGCAGCGGGTTGTGCACTGGATCATGTGGCCTGCCCCAGGATCGGAGCTGGGGACAGGACACTGTGGCCAGATGGGGACTGGGCTCCGTTTGAGGCCTTGTTGGTCAGGGTGCCATGGCCAGAGGACAAGCCGGGCTGTTGCAGCAGTCGCAGGGCTTCTGGGTCTGTCCCAGGAACATGGCAGCTGGGGACAGACCATGGCAATCAGATGGAGGCTGAAGTTGGGCTGCCACAGTCAGATGGAGGAATCTGCCACGACCAGCCCTTCTCACTATCTCAGCTGGGAGTACGCAGGCATCCCCTACAGCACGCCCTCAGCCATCCCTTTAAAGGAGCAGAGTGCCCCTGCTGGCTCTTTCTGGAGCTCTGCCGGTTCTTACTGGGGTGCATCACCTTACTTTCACCACTGGTTTAAGGTAAAATAGATTAAAAAGAAAGACCATGTTGACATAAGTAATTACATGTTTTTAAATTGTTGAATTAATTTTTCATTTTAATTTAAAAAGTTGCATGTACTTTGGGAATGACAAAAGAGCCATATTTGGTTCCATACTGAGCCATATTTGGCTCTAGAGCCATAGGTTGCTGACCTCTGCTTTAGTATCTACAATCTAAAGATTTATTTGGATAAAAAAAGAAGGTGAGAGTTAAAATTGGTTAACAGAATCAAATACAATAATTGCACAATTCTTGGTTCAGGCTTGTAGTGGGGATGAAATAAACTGCTAGCTAAAGTCAAGTCTTTGGTTGCTTCCAAATCATTGGAAGGTCCTTGGTCCTTTGGTTAGAATGTTTCCATTAGCACAAGTCCATAGTCCAGAGGTTTGAGCAGGAAAGAGGCTATAGCAGGAAAGAGGCAAAATGGAGAGGTTTCCAGGGCCTTTTGTAGCTTCTGCCATGTGGAGGGAAACCCATTGTTCTCACCATGGCAAACTACATTAATAAAATGGTGTTTGGGGTCCCATGTCCATGTCTGATTTCACTTTTTAAGGAGAAAGTCCATTCAGTGTTGATGGGCGTCATTCACTGGCAGTTGAATGTTCTTTTGATGGGCCCCTTAACTTCAATAGTCCCTTCAAGATATGCTGGCTAAATAACTTGTGGGCATTACCACAATGGTCAAAATATTTGAAATACAGGGACAGAGCCAATAGTCATAACTTCAAATACAAAAATGGGGCAGAGGAGCATCTGACCTGACGGAGGTGTGCAGGAGGGGCCACAGAGTCTAGGAGAATGTTGTGACCTGGGGTGCAGAAGTAGGTTCAGGGGTTTGGGTTCTGACCTAGGGCAGAAGCAGATTGTGACCCGGGGAAGGGGATAGGTGTGTAGGGTCTGGGAGGGAACATTGGTGCAGGAGAGGATTCTGACCTGGAGGAGGGGTGCAGGGTCTGGGAGTGGGTTCCGACCTTGGGCAGATGTACAGGAGGGGGTTCAGGGGTTTGGGTTCTGACCTGGAGCAGGAGATTGGAGTGCAGGGTATTGAAAGGGGTATGGGTGCAGGAGCGGGGGTGCAGAGTATTTGGATTGTGATCTGAGGCAGAAAAGCAGGATAGGAAGCAGAGGGTTGGAGGAGGGAGGGGCTGGGGTGCCAGGTGCAGGCTCTGGCTGGAAGGCACTTACCTAGGTGACTCCCAGCCAGCAGCCCAGCAAAACCTTCAGGTATGCTCCCTGCTTTCCAAGTTCCTGGATGCTGGTCTAAGCAGCTGCTTGCAGGGATCATGTGCTCTCTGGCTTGCAGGGGCCATGTGCTTTCTGTGTGCCCCAGGGGTGATACTTTTCACACTGCCTGTGGCACGAACACAGGGGAGCTGCAAGATTTCCTGGGGGTGGAAGCAGTATGTAAAGCCCCCCACAGGAGCTTGTGATGCACAAAGAGCTCATGGCCCCCCTCAGCCTTCCTCTTTGAGTGGGGGAGCGTGGTGCTGCTCATCTGCTGATAAAAGGCCTGTCCTTGAAGGGCTCATCCCTGCATGTGGTGCAGCTAGGGGAGTACAGTTAATAAGGGGTGGTTATTGTTAATATTACAACTATTTCCACAGAAGCAATGACAGAATTCTTTTTGTTATCCTCTACTTCTGGATTCCAGCCCTGAGATTCATCCCAGTCTTGTGTGATGTGTGCATGGGGGCTAAGCTCCAGGTTTGGGTCTGAGGTTTGTATTGTACCTTGAAAACTGTGGGGCATTTGGATTTATGTTGTGCTTTGAAGATATTTATGTGGTGTCATAAGGGCTAATGAGGAAGTTGGAGAACAAGGTAGCAATCCTTTCTACACCCTCTTGAGGGTGTATGATCCTGTAACCTCATTCTGTGTGTGTGTGTGTGTGTGTGAGAGAGTGTGAGAGAGAGAGAGAGAGAGAGAGAGAGAGAGAGAGAGAGAGAGAGAGAGAGAATGAATTCATACAAAGCACTCCATGTAAGATACCTTAGGACAGGTCATGAGCAGTTGAAACCCATTGTTCTGTCAAAATATGTATATTGTTATTGCATATGATGTTTTGAGATTTTCCTGTATGTTTGTTGTTATGAGTTTGGGAGTGACCCATTGCTCGTCCTCCAGAGACTACAACCCACACCCACTTAAATGACCTGCAGGGAAGTTCCAAATCAGGGAGAGAGAGCTGCACAAAACCACACCATAGGAATTGCTCAACTTTGCAACTCAGCAAATCCCACCAGTACTCAGCAAAGTCCACATTAAAGGGCCCACAAAAATAGTTCTCATTCTACATTAGTAACTTAGCATTTTTCTATGACATTTTTAAACCTTTCAGATCTAATAATCAGCCAGATCTAATAATCCCAGTTTGCAGTCCTAAAACAGGCATCAAATATCATCAAGGTCAGAAGACTGGATGAAAAAAGCAGGAAACGAACTAGTGAATAAAACCATGAGTTGGAAACTAGAGTAAGACTAGGTCAGAATGTCAGAAAATCAAGACAAATCTGGAGACATATACAGTATAACACAGGGTGGAGCCCAGTTGTTCAGACAGCGTCCTGTGCCAATAGGACTTTAGGGGGATGCTGCAAGTTGGGTTTGGCTTTCCTGGGTCCCAAGTAAGCAGCATTCAGCTACTTGCCAGCTGGAGGGTTGGAAAGCAGCCATTTCCATGAATCCTAGGTACAGGAGTTCAAGACAGAGAAGCCATTAAGTGCTATGTGGTTATGCTACCCCCATCTAAACACCTAGTCCTCTATGAATTCTTGCAACAGGGCACAGGTATCTCAGCAAGAAACTAGTGATCTTACTACCTGTGTGCACACACAGTGCCCAAAAATGTATATACCTCATGCAAACTGTGAATATTAACCAAACTGTTTTCCTCTGCTGTATCCATGTCAATAAATGTTTGAATGTTACACATGTAACAGTGCATTATTTAAATGTGCTGTGCAAGGGGAGGGGAGATAGAAGTTGTATCTGCTCCATGCAGCCTCCATTTTGAGCATATTGATGCAGAATGGGCAATTTCCAAACAGGAAAGATGAGGAGAGGAAAAAGAAAACCAATAGGTGGAAATGTGCCCTAAACTTGATAGGAGCTGATTGTCCAGCTGCCATTTTGAAAACATGTTCACAGGTTTGTGAGGGACTAAACGAAAGAGGATCAAATTGGGGAGGTTGAGTGGCAGGTGATAGATAGAGACTTGGAAAAACTCTTCCCTCGCTTCTGTCCAAAATGATAGTGGGCACTCAGGAAAGAAGTTTTAGCACAATAGCAGAGCATAATAAAAATAATAAAGAGAGAGTCTCACATGCCAATGTCGACTTACTGGGATCGGTATGATCTTCCTCCTGTGGCAGGAGCTGAGAATTGTGTTGGTTTCCTGCATGGTCACCCTCTGTGTTCTGAAGACATCCTGGCTGTTCACAGAGAACTCTTCTCCTTCTCCTCCTCCAATGATGACGATGATTTTTGAGCTTGCTCTTCTGGGGCACTGGGCTCTAGTGGCATGCTGGCTAAAAATCTGCTCCAGCTCTCCGTAAAATGGACAAGCCAAATGGTCAGCAACTATCTTTTTATTTAAACTATCCCTGGTGTTTTGTACATTTGCCTTAGCTCTTTACTCTCTCTGCAGCACTGAGCAGCACCCCATTTGTGGCCCTTCTTAGTCATCTTTGAGATCTCCTCAAACCATTTTGCTTATTGCAGTGGCTGAACACAAGAACTGCCTACACTGCTACTGCTTTTCAGATGGGAAGGAGACTGAGCTCACCAGAGCCCCTGCTGCTGTGGGCAGCATGATGTCATGCTGCTGCAATCATATAATTACAGCATTTATAGATTCAAACTCAGGCACAAATGGCTCAGTCATCCTCAATACTGAGGTGGAAAGATGGCGGTATTTCCCTCAGGGGTACTAGCACCTATTGCCATTTATTTTCGTGGGGGCAGCTTGGGGTTGGTTTTTTTTTTTTTTCTGGTGCGCGACAACTTTCACCTGGAGTACTGGCACCTTTTTTCTTACAAAAAAAGCACTGCCTACACCATTAGGAGAACCCCTCCTATTCGCATATACTGCTTACAGTGAAGCACTACAGAGCTACAACTGCTGTGAAACTGCAGTGCTGCTGTAGTGATTTAAATGTAGACCTACGCCCTGGTCTTTCTTGTTTGTGTGTGTTCTGCCCTCACACGAACACTGTCAAAAACAATGGTTAGCAAAAGCTCTTGGATGGGTTCACACATTCCTTTTGTCTTTGCTAGTATAAGGTTTATGGCTACTGTTATGTTAATTGAAGGGAGTGTTCACACTTGTCAATTTCACTCCCACAAGATTTCACCCAGGTCATAAAAATACAGTGCCTCCCACTGTGGTACTTTTCATGCCAAAATGCCCCACCAAGGACCAATAGTGCTTGTGCTCAATTTGCATAATGCTATGGCAACTCCCTTGTTAGCAGTGACCATAGCTCTTATACGGGTCCACTGAAAGGGTAGTGTCAGCTCAACCCCCAAAGTCAAAACACTTCCATGACTCTCACCTGAGGTTTTTGTGCATATGCCATCCCAATAGCCTACCCACTTATGTGTTGGTGCTTCAAAAATGCATGTGCACAAAAGGAGGCCAGGGAGCGGTCCCTCTTGAAAGTAAGGCCCTCAGAGGCCACCAACAGGAGGGACAAAGGGGTCAATTTCCCAAGAGCCCAGAGATTCAAGGGGGGGCCAGAGCTGCCAGAGGCAGTGGCTGGAGTCCCAGGGGCTCTTTGAATTGCTGTTGGAGTGTCGCTCCATGGTGCTCCAAGGGCTGAGGGGTGCACTGCAGTCTGGCAGCACTAAGAGCTGACGACCCTTGGCCCCACGAGGCCCCTCCCCTTCCAGGAGCACAGAGCCCCCAATACCTTGCCCTGTACCCACAGTGGCTATCAGCCCAGCTGGACCCTTAATGTGCATTTGGCTAAAAAGTCAGTGCTCAGGTTGACCTCCCCTGGTCTGGCAAACTCCCTGGTTTGGAACCCCTTAGGTCCTGAGGGTGCTGGACCAGGGAGGTCCAACCTGTACTAATTCTTGCATATCAGAAGACAATTGGTCATTGTGTGATGATCAGAAATCAAAGACTTTAAATGCATTTCTCTCTCTCTGCCCTCAAAGAAAGATGCTGTGTGGGGTTGTTTGCCATGAGAAGCTGTAAGTTTGTTCATAAGAAAAAAGTCTTCATCTCTGGACTATTTGGATTCTAATAGGGCCATATAACAGAACAAGAAAACAAAGATTCCCAATATTACATTGTCTTTGATGTGAGATCTAGGTTGTAAATCAACCTGCGTGACTGACTGGTCTCTTCGGTCTGCGTGCAACATGAATATTTGGTGTAAATGACCATTTATCATATAGTCTAGATTGTCTGGATGGCAAGATAGACTAGAGAGTCTAAGAGGGCTGTTTGTGACTCCGTTATAAGGCTATTGTTGGTGAAATCTAGCATACCACCAGTTGGGGTCTCTGCCCAGCTTTTGACAGTCTGCCCTCACAGTCATGAGCCACTGCAGACAGCATGGCAGTCATAGTGATCCCTTGTGGTCTTAAAATCTACTAATCTAACAGCTTCACTTACAGGCTATGTTTGTAACCTTAGCCAAGCTCTATTTTTAATTATTCTAAAATCTAATCCTTTCCTGTAGCAGGCCCTGATTCAAAGACCATGAAAATCAATTAGACTTTCTGGGTGGGAGGGAGGATCAGGCAGCCCTTGGATCAGGCAGTAGGATATGAAGCAATTTAGGGAGAGGCAGCAGACCATGAAGATTAGGAAAGTTTAGAAAACTTTAAACTGTCTTCCTTCCAGACTATGTAAGAACTTGAGCTAAAGTCAGAATTAATGACTGAATGCAGTTTAGCTTTTTTCTCGACACCTTTGCAAAAGGTACTTGTTTAAGGTGCCAAAAATGTGGTTAGTTTTCTGGCTTGTTCAATTGCTTCAGTTCAAGAGCTATGATGAGATGTTTTAGGAACTCAGGTTGTGCCCTCTTGTATTAAGTATAACATTGCCGTATAAAACAACCATATCTAAGTGATCAAGCATGTGATATTAAAATTCACTTTCTGTGAGCACTCAAGGGAGTAAAACTGAAAGTTCTGCAGAAAATGGATACTAGGGCCCTAATCCAAAGCCTACTGAATTCAGTGAAATAACTCTCACTGACTTTCAACAGATTTTGGATCAAGCACCAAATATATATGAGCATGGTCCAAGAACATTTATCTTCACATTCAAGTGAAAACTCTCAGTATATTTTTGGAAGTGTTCTTTAAGCTCCAACTATTATTTAACAAGACACAAAAATGGCCACGATGAGTGAAATAAAAGTTCACTGTCCAGGATAAGTGAATTGAAAAGAGTAAATAAACAATTGTTAAGAGTAAATTCAGTGTCACTAGTTCTGTTTTAATAACTTAAACCCATTATCTTTCCACACAATACTGTTAAATATGTATGCTTTAATCCAGTAGTTCCCAACCGCCCATCTGTGGACTGGTGCTGGTCCGCAAACCACTGGCTGCCAGGCCGTGGTGGCTGCCGGAGCTCAAGACGGCTGTTTGTGGCAGCTCAGCCCCAGCAGCTGTGGTGGCTGATTTTTGTGCTGGGACTGAGGCGGCGGCAGGAGGAGGCAGAGCAGGTAGCACCTTCCTCCTTCCTCCCACCCAGATCAGATGGTGGCTCGGCCAGGGCTCCACGCCTCCCCCCTCCCGCATGGCTGATTTTGCTGGTGGTGGTATTGGGACTGAGGCACCTCCCTCCTCCTTGGTAATGGTAGCCCAGCTGGGCCTCCACACTCCCCCTACCCAGCCATAAGGGCGCAAGACGTGCTTAGGGAGGGAGGAGCATGAAGGAGGGGGAAGTGCATGTGCCGCCAGCTGCTGCTTCCCCTGCCTGCGTGGCAGTAATGGCCACGCTCCCCAGCAGGGCAGCCACACTCTGGGGAGTGTGGGGTTGGAGTGGGGGCAAAGAGGTGTTGAGTGAGAGTGTGGTGGGGTTATGGGACAAGAGGGTGTTGGCATGGACTGTAGGGGTCAGAGGTTAAAGGGTCAAAGGGCACAGGGCATAGGGGTGGGGGTGAAAGACTGTTAGGCACTGGGGAGCAAAGGGCTGGGTTGGGGCTAGGTGGACAGGCAACATTCTATTTTCCTAAAATAGTGGTGGTTCTCTGGGGTTAGCCCTGGTGAGCCGCTGCCTCTATATTACCTGCACCTCCACAGGTACGGGCACTCCCAGTGGCCAGGAACTTTGATCTGCAGCCAATGGGAGCTGTGATCCCCTATACCAGCGGAGGTGGAGGTAAATACAGTGGCTTGGGGGCCCGCCAGAGGCTAAGCCTGGCAGATCCGATCAGCCAGTGGCTGATATTTGCCCACCCCTGACTTAAACAGGAAGGCTGTGTCCACACTCAGGTGTTCTTTCGAAAAAAGTAGCCTTTTTTCGAAAGAACTTCCCCTGCGTCCAGACTCAAGCCGCGTTCTTTCGAAATTAAATCGAAAGAACGCGGCTTTTCTTTCGACGGCGGTAAACCTCATTTCACGAGGAAGAACGCCTTCTTTCGAAAGTTCCTCTTTCGAAAGAAGGCGTTCTTCAATGTAAATAGGGCTTCTTCAAAAGAGAGCATCCAGACTCACTGGATGCTTTCTTTCGAAAAAGCAAGCCGCTTTTTCGAAATTTCTCCGTGCAGTCTAGACGCTCTCTTTCGAAAGAGGCTCTTTCGAAAGATGCTTTCGAAAGAGCCTCTTTCGAAAGAAGCCTGCAGTCTAGACACACCCTAACAGCCACCAGCCCTGGCAGCCACCAGCCCCAGAGCTGTGGCCCACTAACGACCACCTCCAGGGCTGGGAAACACAACCTCATCCCCCAAGGAGAGCAGAAGCTGCGGAAGGGTTGTGCTCCCCAAAGGAATTGTGAAGGGCAGGCATGCTGGCTATCATGGGAGCCAGATACCACCCTCCTGCCAGGAACCACCAGCTGGGGGGCTGGGAGGCCAGAGGAGCCAGAGAGCCCCCCTTCAACAACTGCTAGCTATTGGGGGCTGGGATGTGCATCACCAGCTCCCTGGGATGAGTCCCCACCATGGCAATCATGGAGGAGCCAGAGCTGGAGCAGCGCCATCGTTGCCACAATGGGCAGCCCTGGTAACTCCCCTATCTCCCATCCCTCTTGCCCTGAGCCCCCACCCATATTTCTGTACCCTCCCTACCCTGAGCCCACCACCTCCCACGCCATGTCCAGAGCCCCAACCCTCTGCCCTCCTGCACCCCCATCCTTGGCCCTCAGCCCCTCCCACACCTTCCACCCCCTGCCCTGAGTTCCCTGCCATGGGTCCCCTGTCCTGCACCTGAACCCCTGCCCTGAGTCTGCCACATACTTCCCAGCCCCCTGCCCTGACTGCCACATCTGCCACTTCCAATTCTGATCCCCTCAATGACCTGGGCAACACTGGGTAAATTCTCTAGTAACTAATAATAGACATAACACTGAAAATATATATTTACTATTAAGTTGTTACTGCTGTTTAGAAGTGCCTGCCTTGTCCTCATCTTGCTGTCCTTATAGCGTGATGCTTCTTGTGAATTGCATTTGTCATGTAGATCAATTTTTCAAAGGATCCACTTGTTTTTCAGTACCTTGTCATAAAACACAGCACAGTCTAGGGCAAAATTCACTCACACAAACAAAACAGCCTTCATGGAAGAAACACTGAGACATGATTTTTCAGGCAACCAGACTGCATTCATTACTGAAATGACACATTCAACAGGGCTTGTGCTGCCCAGCAAACACAAAGTTACCTCAACTGCCTTATTGTCCATCTCTTGGAAAATGTTTCACCACCTTTCAGAAATGGAGGGTTTCTGAGTGTTCCAGTCAGACATGAGAAAGGATATTATTGGTTTTGCATTCGCCCATTTGTCAAAAAATCATTCTCATCTTATCTCATCTAGGGTGGAAATTCTTGTGTGGCAAAGGCAAAACTGCTTTGTGCATTATCCACATCAGCATCCTTCTCAACAAGAACCACACAAGTTTTCTGTGCACTCAGAGGCAGGTTTCATTTGCAAGTGTGGTATGCCTACATTACCCTCCTAGTTCGAACTAGGAGGGTAGTGTAGACATACTCAATCACACACAAGCTGCCTCTCCTATTGGCTGCCTGTCCTTCTTCTGCTTCTGAACCCTGCCTGAGAGTGCCACCTGTTGGCCTTCATCTGCCGCTTTCACCTGCCAGCCACAGGGGACTGATGGCTGCACTGACACCAACTAACTAGCAGGGGGAGCATGGGAGCTGAAAATCATAGAATCCTAGGGCTGGAAGAGACCTCAGGAGGTCACTGAGTCCAGCCCCCTGCCCAAAGCAGGACTAACAAAATTGGAGAAATTGGAGAAGGTCCAGAGAAGAGCAACAAGAATGATTAAAGGTCTAGGGAACACGGCCTAATTTTGTTTGTTTGTTTCAGACAGTCAGTCCAGGGTAACATGCTAAAATTGTTTGTTTCCTTTCTGGAGGAACCTGCCAATGAGTGATGATGGGAAACTGATGGAAACACTTCCACCACTAGATTCCAAAGACCCCAAGGATTAATTCTCCCTCCAGTCCTCTTCAACATCTACATACAACCATTAGGTGACATGATCAGACGTGGACTCAAGTGACAGGAATATGCAGAGGACACACAGCTCTATGTACCCTTTGCCCTGTATACTCATACCTCTGCCACTACAACAGCTCAGTGCTTGCCTGCAATCAGTTCATGGATTAAGAAAAGCAGATGACACTGAATCTGTGCAAACCATAAGTGATACTGTTGGACAGGGGAAAGTATTTTGAGGAATTTGCAGTCACTGTGCAGTTTCCTTTGAGGAAAAGCTCACCTCCAGGATTGTGGAATTCAGTTTATAGTCTAGAAGCATTCTCAGACTGTTCAGTTTCAAAGAGTGATCACTCCAGCTCTGCATTGTGGGATATCTCTGGAGGGCAATTAGATTCGTAAAAGCAACCATGGGCACATCAACACAAACACAACAGCGCAAAATTTTAAAAAAAACTCTCGTGGGGTGGTTTTATTTTTGGTTTCAGTGCAAAATGTGGATTTCCAGTGAAGACACTAGAGCAGTTTTTGTGCAAAAAACTGACTTTTTGTGCTAAAACTGGCAAGTGTAGCTATAGCCCTAATCCTCACTCCTTTCTGCAGGGAGGAGGATGGAAAGAGACCTCACCACCTTCAGGCATTGCTTCCTCTTGGCTCTGCTAATCTCCCCAACCCTGAACCTCCTTCCAGTGCCTAGCACCTTAGCACATCAGCACCCCAGTCTGTGAAGGTAAGTAAGTACTCCACTCTTGCACCTGGCCTTCTCAGGGGGAACACGTATTAATGCTTCTGTGATCAGGTGCTGAGTAAGCTGCAGGCTGTGCATACTCTGTCACATGTACCCACAGAGTTTTTCTTGCAAAGGTCTCATCTGATCTTCCAGCACTTCAGCTCATCCCCCCTATACTGGCCAATTCCATATAACCAGGTATCTTAAATGGGATAAACTGGCATCGCACAACCAGCCCTCAATTAACTACGGGTTGGACCTCACTGGTTTGGCACCCTGGGGAGCTGACTGGGTCCTGAATGAGGGGATTTGCAGGACCAGGAAAGGTCCCTCCCTTCATGACCCATGCAGGCTAGGGCTCCAGCCTGCCCCTGCTGCCGGGGCTCTCTCTGGCCCTGCTACCGTCAGGCCAGAACGCCACAGCCAGAGCTGCGCAGCCGAGGCAAAGCTCCACAGCCATCTGGCTCTGCAGCTGGGGCTGGAGCTCTATGGCTGGGGTGGAGGATAAGCTCTATGGCCGGAGCTCCACGGACTGGGACGGAGCTCCCTAGCTGCCACTGGAGTTGGGGCTGGAGTTCCCCAGAAACTGGAGCCAGAACATGACTGGAGCTGTGCAGCTGGGGATGGGACCAGAGCTCCCTCTACCACTGGGGTCAGAGCTCCCTGGCCGGGGCTGGGGATCCATGGTCGCAGGCAGGCTAGAGCCCCCTTGCTGCTGGGACCAGAGTGCTGTGCTGGGTCCAGAACTCCCTGCTGTGCCATCCGTCCTCCCTCCGACATCCACACACATTCTGGGCTCCCAGCTGAGTCACCGGTGTCCCTTACGGCGCTCCTGCCCGGCCACCAAACCTCCCTCTTCTTGGACTCATTGATGTTGCCAGACCAGGGAGTCGCAGTTAAGGGAGGAACAACCTGTACTTTCTTTTGAAAAGAACACCAGTTCAGAAGCATTACATAAGAACATAAAAATTCCCAAAGGTCCATCTAGCCCAGTATCCTATCTGTCAACAGTGGCCAATGCCGGGTGCCCCAGAGGGAATGAGCTGAGTAGGTCATCATCAAGTGATCCATCCCTGTAATCTATTCCTGCCACCTGGAGTCTAGGGCAAAGGGTTGCATATTTTGGAAGATGAGATTATTTATATAGCTCATAAAATAAGGGAACTGGCTGATTTAAATAACTTAGTTATATAAGCCAGAATAAATAATAGCAAATCTGATAGCTGAATTTTATTAGTGTTAATAAACGATTGCATCTTTTTCTCTACCAGCTAGCACATTCGCACATTCTCACATTAATTACAAATAGCTCTTTAAGCCATTTGATTAGGATTATATCAAGGAAAAGGAAGGTCTTGTACTTAAGGCACTGAACTGGGACTCACATGAACTGGTTTGAGTCTTGACTCTGCCACATGCTCTCTGTGTGACAGAGTCTCCATATTTCAATAAAATGAAGAGCAAAAAGCTGCCTTGCTTTCACCATTTGTCTTGGCTATTTACAACATAAGCTCCTAAGAAACAAGCCCTATCCTGACTATGTGCATGAATGGTGCGTAAGCTCTCTTTGCCTTGGTTCTCCATCTGTAAAATGGGGAATCACAGTTAGGTTGAACTTCTCTAGTTCAGCCCCCTAGGGACCTGACCGGCACCAAACTAGAGAATTTTCTAAACCAAGGGAGGTCAGTATTGGCTAACAACATTACCAACACTTACACTGCTTGCTGGGCTCTTAGAAGAAACTTTGGGATAAAATAGAGCTTAATAACAGCACAGAGCACTGAGAACCAGGACTGGAGTCTGTATACAAACTTCATGGGACTGTGGGAGACATTGACAAACCCTTAGTAAGTGGACATCCAGCTAATTAAAATCATGCCAGACCATGAATGTTGCCAGACCAGAGAGTGCTGCACCAGAGAGGTTCAACCTGTACTTCCTTACCCACAGGGGTGCTGTGAAATGCTCAGATATTATGGTGATGAGGGCCACATGAATACCTTAGGCAGTTAAGTGTGCTTATTTTAGTGATTTAGTTAATGGAATTGTCATACTTTATATATAAATTCTTTTATCTGTTTCTGAAATACATCCTAAAATCTAAGTTCATCTGCATACAGCAGTGGTCTCCAACATTTTAAAGCACAATATCACTGTTTGAATTTAATTCCGTCCAGGATCTACCTCAAACCCAAATACCCCTGCTTCACCCCTTTGCTGAGGCCCCACCCTCCTCACTCTGTGAAGATGGGGTACAGAGGAGGGGGACAGGGTGCCACCAATGCCCCCTGCCTGTTTCTCCCACTCTGCACAACAAGCAGAAGGTTCCGGGCATGAGCAGCAGGGCAGTGGGAGGGAGTGGGGGAGGGAGGCAGCTGAAGTGCCAGCACTTGATAGCCTCCCAGTGAAACCAGTCAGGATCACCTGTCAGAGGCTCCAAGATCTACCAGTAGATCCCCATCTGCTGGTTGGTGACCACTGGCATACAGGTTGCATCACTGTAACTATAGCAATATAGTTAAAACAATACAGCACACTGATATAAATGTGCTTATTGTACAATAGATTATTTCTGTACAGAAAGAGGAAGTGACAGGTGTTTGATGTGGGTCACAGATGAGAATGCGAAACTCAGAGTGGACTGATAAAAACAGGGCAGACACACCCCCTGTGACTTATTCTACAATGGTGACATTCTATAATTAGGTTTGCTAAGCTGGTAGCAACATGAGTTTTTGTAGCACCACACTGGTTAACAAGAAACCAAAACACAGTCCTCTCAAGCAACCAGTTCCTATCACCACCCAGACATCTGGGCTTTCTGATGAGAGGTTTCTGAAAATAAAATCCATCATACAGAAAGTTCTTCCAATCCCAAAGGATCAGCCACTTCTCCAAGTCAATCTATAACTTAGATCTTACCCCAAAACTGCACATATATCCAATCCCCTAGGTTCTAAAAACTAAAGGTGTAATAAGGCAAAAAGAAGAAAGTTAGTAAATGATTCAGGAATCATATACATTATAACTGATTTTCAGAGTTTGGAGATCAGAATAATAGCAGTGATGTTTAATCTGCTAGTTTGTAAAAAGTCTCTCTGGTTCATCCAAGAAGGTGGAGGGTCATTTTGGACTTGTTTAAAGTTACCTTACAAAATCACAGTCCAGTGATTAGAAGCAGGAATGAAGATAAAGCAGTTATATCACAACTCGCAGGTTATAGATCAGCTCGTGCGCTTGGAAAATTACTAGCCAAAATGGAATCTAGGGTAACATGGAAAATTAATGGTAAAAGATGGAACCTTACATCAAATGTCTTTACAACCTTTATGCTTTGCTGAATAATAGAAGTATTCATTGGCTCTGCACTATCTGAAGTATCCATTGAAAAAACTTGCTGATTATCTGGCCCAGCGACCAACGATGACTAGTCTGAATGTAAAGTTGTTTAGCTAGCAACTTTTCATAACTTCAGATACAAAGGTGATATATGCATACAAATAGGGTTAGCATCATATGTAGCAGTTTACAATTTTTCCATGGATATTTTGCATGATACACTTTGCGTCATTTTTTGTGCAACAGTAGTAAGACTTAGTGATTGTAACAGTAGCATACATCTAGTTATCATACTTTCTATACAGCATCACAAGGGGAATAAGCTATCTAGATATACAATAGAACTTCCAACATGCCAGAGTTACAAACTGACCAGTCAACCGGATACCCTGTGAAATCAAAAGTTATCAGTCAGGCAGCAGGAAAGCCCACTTCCTCCCCCGCAAAAGAAAAGAAAAGAAAAGAAAAGAAAAGAAAAGCACTCAGCAAATACTGTTACTGCCTTGGGTCTTTAGTTCTGGGGCTCATGGCTCCTAACATGGAGCCCGGGAAAATGTTGAGGCTGCAGATTCAGGAGGGGCAGATGAGGGTTTCAGGCGGGGGAGGGCTGAGGTCTTCTGACCATTAGGAACACAGGGGCTCTAGGCTTTAGACTGGAGAGGGGAGGGCTGGGGCTTGGGGCTTATGACTTCATTCCCAGCTTCTTCTTGGGTAGTGGTGGTGGGGTCACTCAGACTCAGGGTTTTATCCCCATAGATCCATTTATGGCTTGAGTTTTGTGGGGATTGCCAGGGCTTGTGCTTTAGCTGCAAGGAGAATGCTAGTTTCAGCCCTAGCTCCCTCCCTTCCCCTTCCCCCCATAGCTAAAACCCCAAGCTCTGGTGCCCTTCTCTGCTGAAACTGGTAACGGAGCCACAGAGCTGAAGCCCTGATCCCTGGCAACCCCTCTCCTTTGGGGCTAAAGCCAGGAATGGAGTTGTGGGGCTGAAGTCCAGTTCTCCAGTGCTACCCACAGGGCAGAAGCTGGGAATGGAGCCACAGGACTGAAACCCCAACCCGCAGTGTCCCCTGTGAGGCTAAAACCAGGAGTGGAGCTGCAGGCTGAAGCCCCCAGGCCAAGCACTCCCTCCAGGTCTAACATCCTAAGCTCCTCACCCAGATCCCTGGCCCTTCGCCTCACCATTCGACTATGGCTGTAGCCCCAACTCCTCCGTAACATGGAGTCCAGAGTTATGGACCATTTCAGAGTTAATGGAAACCTCCATTCCTGAGGTGTCTGGGACTCTGACGGTTCTTTTGGGGGGTAGCCTATGTGTTTGATTAATTGTAATAATTCGCTCTTGTTCATTAACTAATAATAGAATTTATTTTCCGAGTTCTGATTTACTGTGACCACATATAAATTTCCCACTTTTAACTGGGTAATTTTTGTCCAATACGGGGTTTTACTTAGCACTTTTTTCCATTCTTCGCACAGCTGTTTAAATAGCATTGCAAATGTTTTTATTATGAAATCATGGCAAAGAGCCTGGATCACAACAGCCATCCTAGTATCATGCTTACTTCTCCATGCCTAACTTCCTCAATAGCATACCATTTTGAATGATTTTTGAGAAAGTTTCACTAGGATTAATCATGTCAATTTCTGAAGTTAACAGCTGGGATAATGAGCACATTCTTAAATAACAGGAAAGGTGTCCCAGTCTTCAGAAATAAATTAACTCAAACTGTCAAGGTCTAATTATACATTAGGAGTGTTCTTCTCATTTACACTAAGACTGCTGTCAATGCAAAGATCTTTAAAGTGGGTGCAGCATATTAAGGTCCCATTACAAAGTTATTTACAGTCACATTTCAGGTAAGTCCCAGAGACATGCTCATAATATGATACAGGGACAACCACATGCCTGAATAACTTTTCAGAAAGGGAAAGATAGAGATCTGTTGAAAGGAGAAGAATGATCTGGGGAGAATTTTGGCTGCTTATATTTGTGCAGGCCCAAGCAAGTTCTCAAGGAATGCGACAGAGTGAACACAAACCAAACAATAGTCATAAGAACTAATAAATTCAAGAAACAGTGCACAAGAGAAAGAATTAACGGGAAAAAAAGTATTTCTATTGGATCTTACCCAGGACTATCACCAGAATAGCTTTCTGGTAAGGTATCGGGAGTTCTTCAAACACACTAAAAATATAGCATGTACTGCTTTGTCATAGCACAATGTAACACTGGCTTATCTGCCCAGTGATTTCTAAAACATACCAACATGCTGCTATGCAACATGCAACATGCAACTTTGATTGGCCCATGTAGATCCTGCTAGTACACACAAAGTTGTGTAGTGCGCTTCAGTGCATATTTATTACTATCATGTTCCCTCTTTCTTCCTTTTGTTATACATTTTAAAACATTTTTATAAGTGCCCTCACTTCCCCTCAAAGCAGGGGATCTGTTTTTGTAATCAGCACAGCCTTCTTCCTTGTTTGTGACTTTTGGGGACATCTAGGAAGGGGTTCCTAAATGATTCTCAATTATCATTCATCCCAACTTATTTGGGTCATAATTGTTTTCAGCTTTGTGAAATGGGTCCTTTTCACAAACACATTGATATGTTACTGATCTGGACTTTATTCTGCTTGCACCTCATAAATGAGATTGAGTTGTGGTCACTGCACCTAAGCTATTGTTAAGTTTGAGTTCTGTGATCAGTCCCTCTCTGTCTGTTCGGATAAGGTCTAATAAAGAATCCCCAATGTTGACTGCAACACGTTTTGAATTAAGAAATTGTTATCAATAATATTTATAAATTGCAAGGATGTTTTTGTGCTTGCAGCATGAGGCACTCAAAGTGAAGTTCCCCCAAATACACAGCTTTTTTCCCTACACATTACAGCTAGGTGTATAAGGAGGCATTCATCCTCCTCATTCATATGATTTGGTAGTCTGTAGGAGATGCTATCTGGTACCGCATCTTGTGCTTTATCTTTTACGCCACTGAACCACAAGCATTCAAGTTCATTTTCTTCCAAGTTACCCATGACTCTGAAACACGTAGCACCATTTTTGACATAAAGTGCCAGTCCTCCTCTCTCCTTTTGCCCATTCAATCCCACCTAAATTATAGAATCATAGAAATGGAAGGAAATTCAGGAGGTCATCAAGTCTAGTCTCTTTCACTCATGGCAGGACCAAGCACCAGCTAGACTATCCCTGATAGCTGTTTGTCTAATTTGTTTTTAAAAATAATCAATGAAGGAGATTCCACAATCTCCCTAAGTAATTCATTTCAGTGCTTAACCACTCTGTCAGTTAGGAAGTTTTCCTAATGTACAACCTACATTTTCCTTGCTGCAATTTAAGCCCATTGCTTCTTATCCTATCATCAGAAGTTAAGGAGAATATTTTTTTTCGTCCTCCATGTAACAACCTTTTGGATAATTGAAGGCTGGTATATCCCCTCTAAATCTTCTCTTTTCCAGACTAAACAAACTCAGTTCTTTCAATTTTCCCTCATAACTCATGTTTTCTAGACTTTTAATCATGTTGTTACTCTTCTCTGGATCTTGTCCAATTTGTCCACATTTTTTCTGAGATGTGGTGTCCAAACCTGGACGCAATGCTTCAGCTGAGCCTTAATCCATATGAAGTAGACCAGCTGGATCTTGAGAAGTATCTTCCATGGTTTCCATATTGAGGGCTTGGTATCAACTGAAGAATTCCTGTATGGAATTCCTCCCAGTTATCTACAGTGTGGTGGCCACAGCCTCTCCATCCTCATCTGTCTACAGTCATAGAGAATGTTTCTGTTACTTCTTACAGTTTGGTGATTACAAACTGCCAGGCTTCTTCTCTGATGGCTTCTCTCCTTGTCTCTTTGGTGTAGGATGACCATACACCTCATTTTGAATGGAACAGTCCCTTTTGTAAGCCCTCTCCCAGCCATCCTGACTTTTTTGGCAAAAGTGAACATTTGTTCTTCCTAACTTGAACAATTGGCAGGCACAAATGGGGCAAGCTATCTCTTTTGTCAAAAAAGTGGGGAGAGTAGGAACATGGGGAGCAAGCAACAATGCATGCCCTGTGCATGGGGGCAAAGCCCTGTTGGAGGGCACGCAGGGTCTGGGGAAGCACCAATGCCAGTTTCATGTGAGAGTTAGGGGACTTGGGCTAGCCCAAAGCAGAGTCTCATTTACCTCTGGGAAATATGGTCACTCTACTTCGGTGGCCTAGTCTTCCTTGAACCTTGTATACTGAGGTTTCCTGAACCTGACAGTTTCAATTAACCGTCAATGTTCACTGCAAAATCATGTTTTTCCTCTGATTTTTTGGGTATGATAAAGATGAAGAGAACTTATACTTACTGAGGGTGTTTCACTATATTATATTTGCTGTTGAATATTTATATATTTGTGAAGTGGGATAAGCAGTTCATTTATGTCAGTACTGAGATAAGATTTGTTTTTCGTTGTATTGCAGTACTGTCTAGGGGTATGTCTACACTACCCCCCTAGTTCGAACTGGGGGAGTAATGTAGTCATACGGAGTTGCAAATGAAGCCCGGGATTTGAATTTCCCGGGTTTCATTTGCATGAAGCCGGCCGGCGCCATTTTTAAGTGCTGGCTAGTTCGGACTGCGTGCCTGTCAGCCGACGGTCAGGGCAGTGTGTGTGGGTGTGTCTCCTAAGACTTTAGCTGCTAAGACACGAAGTCTCATCGCAGCGGGCAGCCCAGAAGGCTGAAAGGAGCCCCGAGAGTTTAACGTCCGTGACTTTACTGCTAGGACCGAGGTCCCGTCGCAGAGGGTAGCCAAACAGGCTAACAGATGCCCCAGTGTGTAGGAAGAGCTTTTTACACTTCAGATTTTAGCTGCTAGAACACGGGGGGGAGGGGAAGTTCCTTCGCAGCGGGCAGCCCAGGAAAGGCTGAGAAGTGCCCCAGTGGACCCTGTCACCTGGGAGTGACACAGATGCAAACGCCCAAGCTCTTCCTATAACTGTCCCTTTGATCGGCTGAAGTTCTTTTAAATTGTGCTTGGTTCTGTTACAGCAACTGAAGGAGTCAGGTTAAAACTTAAACAGTTACAGGTTTATTGAGGAAGCTTATAAATCATATGGTTGCAATGGCTATTGCTCTATTTCTTAACTCCTAGCAAAATATAGATCTTAAAAATGGTTACAAAGAAGATAAAGATAGGAAAATAGAAATAATGGTACCAAGTAACAGCTTACTCTTTCTATGTGTACACTTAGGACAGAGGACCACATCCAGGTACAATTTTTACCCCCTTCTGTGCCTCTCAACTCCAGCATGTCAGGCCAGGGCCAGTCCCTCAATTCCTAGGAAAGACGAAAATACGAGGTGGGCGTCCCCATAGAACCTCAGGAGGTCAAACAACTAACCCGACCAGCAGGTAGAGGGTAGAATGACACTCAGAGTGAGTGTGTGCTGGACCCATTTTTTATACCCATTTTGGGTCACGTATTTCTCTTTCTTATCTGTGATGCCAAATGGTGCTGGTCTGCCTTTTGTGAGACCAGTTCTTACAAGGGAGTTGTGAACTTAATTTATACTTGTAAGAGAGATAACTAAATTGGAATTACTGGGGATTCTTTTCTCAGTGGGAAATTCCTCTCCCAGGGACTGTGTGTGTGTTCGAATCAACATGGGTGCCAGCCGGGGCAATTCTCGAAGCCTCGAGGCCAGCTTATTGACTTAATCGCTCTCTCTCCACATATCTGTTTTTTTCAGCTTCTCAGGATCAGATGAGCCAGCATAGACTATGCTGATTTTACTGCTCCTTCTCTGCCCTGTATGCTTCAGAGAGGCAAATAAGATGGATGATATGGGGGGTTGGTCTGTCTGGCTACAGTGCCACGTGGCTACACGCAGCACGAACTAGCTAGTTCAGATTAGGCTTCCTATCCGAGCTAGCTGTAGCCGCGCGGCACACAGTCTGAACTAGCTGGCATTTAAAAGTGGCGCCGGCCGGCTTCATGCAAATGAAGCCCGGGAAATTCAAATCCCGGGCTTCATTTGCAACTCCGTATGACTACATTACCCCCCCCAGTTAGAACTAGGGGGGTAGTGTAGATATACCCTAGGAGTTTACCATTGCAGGCTGCTCTCTATGTGGTAAGTGGGCTGCATCCACACAATAGGTATATGACCTTTATGACCCTGATGATATTCCAGGGGCTGCAGCTGTGTATTGATTGGGCTGCCAGCAACTCCAGGGCCAAGAACTGCTGGTGTAGAAATCCCAGGGAAAAGCAAGACCTCACTGTGCTCAGTGTTGTACAAACACATGGTAAGAAAGTCTTTGCCATAAACTTGCATTCTATAACGCTCAGACCGACAAAGGGTGGGAGAGGAAACAGGTGCAGCAGGTGAAGGGACTTGCCTTGTATTGCACAGCAGGTCAGTTCTAGAGCTGGAAAGAAGAGAACTCAAATGTTCTTAATCTGAGTCCAGTTACACTCTCCTGTGACCTACCCTGCTTCTCACAGAAATAAAATAAACACTATATGACAAAGAAACTGTAAATCCTACGCAGTGAAGCCTTTAAAGCCAAAGCAGGGTTTATAATCTTTTCAGGGAGTCAGAGTGACTCTTTGAGAGCATCTTGCTCTCAGAGGTATTGATTTGGTTGTTTCCTTCTCACATGCACAGTTTTGTCCACTCCCTTTGACGTTTGTTTTCATTTCTGAGAGTGATTCATGGGAGTAAAATACAAGTCCTGCCCTCTCCCCACAGCTCTTCCAAGAAATTCACCTGTCTGACTCACTCAGACCAGACATTCAGACTTTTCTAGATGATGATAAAATCTTGTTTTCTATTCAAATGGTCTATTTCCATTCATTTTCTAGCAATGTTTTTTGTTCTTTAGGGAGCAAAATTAAAGAAGAATGTAAAGGAGTGATGGTGACTGATTTGAAGACCAAAGATTTTAATTTAGGGTCATGGCCAAGTGGTTTTCAACCACTCTACTAAATTACCTTTGTTCTCAAGGCTTCTGACCCAGTTGCATAAGAACATAAGAATGGCCATACTGGGTCAAACCAAAGGTCCATATAGCCCACTATCCTGTCTGCTGACAGTGGCCAATACCAGATGTCCCAGAGGGAGGTATCACAACAGGTAATCCTCACGTGATCCCTTCCCTGTCACCCACCTCCAGAGAAACAGAGGCTAGGGACACCATTCCTACCCATCCTAGCTAATGGCCATTGATGGACCTAACCTCTATGAATCTATCTAGCTCTTTTTTGAACCCTGTTAATGTTCTAGCCTTGGCCACATCCTCTGGCAAGGAGTTCCACAGGTTAACTGTGCACTGAGTGAAAGAAAAGCCTGCTCTCCATTCTTTCAACGGGTTTTATTATAAGCTAATACGTAAATACAGAAACTTAAAATCAAACATTGCTCAAAGTAAAACTTTTACTAAACTAAGTTTAAACAGTACGTTACAAATCAGGGTCACAATTGGACTTGAGCAAATAAGTTAATGAATTCACAATGATATTTTATCACCAGTTAATCAAATGGATCAAACTGATAAAGACAGTAATCAAGTCATACAGCATGCAGCAAATCCTAACCTTGGAAACTTGAGGAAGTTGCAGTTCAGTTTTAAGCCCAGATTAAAGGCTCTTGTTCACAGTAAGGCAATCTACTGAACAGGTTGGATGTTTTGGTTTCAGAACTGAATTGGTTTACTTCTCAGCTTTTGAAGTGAATGTTAGACTCCTTCTGTAGTTTCCCTATGTTCAGTAGCTACATGATTGGTTCACTGGCTAGTCTGATTATCCTGCTCTTAATACAACATGAGCTCTTACTTCCTTTTACAGCGAGTGTGGTTTTGCTGACACTTCACTACCCCACGTGACACTCAGCAGGACTGATTAGAACTCGAGTTACGAAATGATAAATTGCATCTTCTTAATGTGAATTCGTGCACATGTGCTATCATTTAAACCAGGGGTAGGGAACTTCAAGCCTGGGGGGCCGAATATGGCCCTTGGCTTGCCTAGATCTAGCCCCTGAAGCTCAGCCCCACCCCCCAATATTGGGGAGCCTATGCTGGCGCTACAGCCCCACTCCCCCCGCTACCTCTCCATGGGGCTGGAGCACACAAAATCTACTAGGCTCTGGTGTTCAAGGGCAATGAGGGGAATGTTGTTCTCCTTCTGATTCAGGGGCCATAGTGAGGGTTGGGTTTTTTTGCTTCTCACTTGTGTACGGCCCCTGACTGATTTTTCTGTGAGTCAGCAGCCTCTGACCCAAAAAAGATTCCCCACCCCATTTTAAACAATCACATTCACACATTATAAACCTAAGCTTACACATTTCATACATCCCTGTATATCCTCTTAACATACCTTAACATGCATTAAGCCCTGGTCTACAGTAAGGTGTTATTTCAAAATAACTCTCCTTACGTCAAATGTATAAGCAGAGCATTTACAATGCCAAGCCACTTATTTTGAAATCTGTACTCTTTGGGAAATAATGTTAATTTCAAAATAGTTATTTTGAAACAGTGATAGTGGGGGTGCTCCGGTCCCGCTATTTCAGAATAACTACTCCGCAGAGTAATTTCAAACTAATCACTCCCTAATGCTTCTTGGGGTCCTAAGTCAAGGTAGCACATCCACATTAACAGAGCCTGCCTTGGACTAATTTGAGGCTTTCCCATAGTGGAGATATGCTATTTCAATTTTGTAAAATTGGAAGTTACTAAGTTGAATTTAGTTATTTCAAAATAATTTCCTAGAGTAGACAACCCCTTAGAGGCATTTCTGGCAACCGACAAGTTACTGGGGAACAAACTGTATTTTTTAAGTGGAAGAATCTTGGTCTCAGCAGTTTTAACCTAGAGGCAGAGCTGCCTCAGATTGTAACATAGATAATTTAATTTAAAACAAGGAAAAAATAAAGTTTACACCAGGCCTGGGTTACATGCGGACTATTCCCCTTACAGTGATGAAGGATTATATGGCAGTGGACAACAAATGCAATTTCTTAACTGTCCATTTCCAGACATTTCAAATCCTAACCTCCCAATTTCCAGGCTCTATTCAAATGCCCACAGTTAGGCACTGTAAAAGATGTAAAGATTTAAAATGCTGTTTTGGGTGTTAGCTGTACTCCACTAAAACCCTCACTCCTTTTAAAAGACATTTTTTGTTTTCAGATTTTGTGATAGATTGTATATGCTTGAAGAGTTGGGACTAAGACCCTGGATCCTCCTCTCCAAAATCACTTGAGCTAAAGGTCATCTTCTTTACCATGTAGTTTGAGCAATCTAGTAGCCCCTCTGTGGGTCAGTCTCTACAAGGCACCAACATTTTCACAACAGATGCTCTGCCTAAACAGATGGCTAGAGTAGGGTGCTGAATGCTCTTCTAATGGGGTCTATCCTATATAAGGTGATGAGCATTCAGTCTCGATCCAACAAAGCACTGAAGCATGTGCTTACCTGTAGTGTTAATTTTAGCCAGCATTCTAAAAATAAATCTAGTGCTTGAGTGCTTTGCTGAATCAGGACAGAATGCTTGGAATCCTGTAGGATTGAGTCCCTGATTGGCACTCAACTGCCAACTCTGGCTGTATTTCAGATGTGAGAGAGGAAGAGATGGGCACAGCAACCCAGCACAGCCTGGTCACAGCATGAAGGAATGGGGAGCTGGCAGGTTGGCAGGAGACAGGAGGAGTAGGAAATGTGTACATGTAGGGTATTCCCACAGTAACACTTCACTTATGTGTCATGCCAGACATGGTTCACTCTTTTCTCGTCACATCTGATTTCCAAGTGGCAGAGAGAGGCCGAGGCAAATCCAGAAAGGGAACACAAGAGCCTCCAGACACTGGCGTCACAGTGAATGTCTATTCTTTTTCTTAGCAAACTTCATATTTTAAACAAAAATGTACACTTAACAGCCAATTTCTAGGAAATAGTAGCTCTAGTGATGTCAGTGTAGCACATCTGGCCTGCTCAGGGTGTTGTAACATGTAGAAAAGGCACTGTGCAATATGTTTAGATAAACAGACAAAATTCGAGGGACAGGCAGAATATATGAATGAATAAGAGACAGGAGACAAGGATGATAAGAGGTAACTTTCTATATTTAATAAGGCACTTCCAAAACGTTTAATAGATTTGACAAATTATTTAAGAGGTTGTATTAAGGACACCCTACCTTTGTTTTCGCTATAACATAACATCTCTATGACATTCCTGAGAACTACCCAAACTTCTATTGGGAAAGTAATACAGAAAAAAAAAGATTTCCAATAAGTTCTTGGAATGTGTAGACAGCACATTTTTATCCCAGAATGAGTAGGGCATAGCCACTATGGACAGAATTGTCAGGCCCTTGGGCAAAGTGTGTATGTGGGAATCCTGTGCTCCCAGAAGGAGTAGGGCCTCAGGTAAAAGGGATGGATTGGGGACTAGCCTCCCCCAGGCAGCCCTTCATTGCCACCTAGAACTTACTACCCGGGGCTCTTGTGTGATTTAAAGGTCCCAGGTAAGACTGGTTCAACCTGTTACTCCCCACTGTCTCAATGACAGAGCTAAAATAGAGCCCATAATGACTCTTTTATTATTTTTAATTTACTCCAGCAGAAGCTGAAATTTCTTGTGGCTGGACTGAAATCAATGGATTTTAGCCTAAAGCCAAATCCACCACAAGCAAATGGGAGCAGTGAGCAGACAGGCAAGATGGCTGGTGGAGAGATGTGATGCGTGTGCAGCAGCACAACAAGTGGAGCAGAGACCAAATAAATGGCTAGCAAGGTTGTGGTGAAGAGGCATAATGAGCATCCAACAGGGTGGTGACAGAGAGCAGTGAGTAGGCAGATGGAGAGGGACCAGTGGAGTAAGATGCCTCTTTGCCTCCGCCATCCAGGATGGGTGGTGAACTCTCAGATGCACCTCTGAACTCTGGGTCTGCCCTGACCAAGTGCAGCAACTGTGAGTGGGGTGCAGAGAAGGGTTGGGTATGTGAAGGGGACATTTACATTGCTGGACTTAAGAACGTGAGAGAAAAAGGACTTTGCCCAACCTACTTAGGGTGGGACTTTTAGTCATGGTTTTGTCTATGAACCCTGTTTGTGGTGTTTTCCCAAATAAATGCCAAATTACTCCTCTCCCTTTTATTAAAAGTTTCTTTTCTACCCTCAGACTCTGTGTTTGTGAGTGGGGAAAAATTGCCTCTTAGAAGTGCCCAGGGGTGTTGTGTGAATTTTCCATGAATTTTCCGGTTTTTGAGTGGGGGGCTTGAGCCAGTTCTGTTTTGGATAGGTGAGAGGAACCCCTAGATATTGAACCCAGCCCTGGCTGCTGCTACCTCCACTTGGAAGAAGAGTTACACTCATACCAGAATAAGGCAAAATAGCACTTACTGAAAAAACTGGACAGAAATACACAATTCTTACTTGCCAAGAAGTCACAGAGGGCCACTTTTCAAATAATAAATGTTTAAGTAAAAAAAGCATAAATATGAGTTTGGAATCTCCTTTAAAAATCACTTATTGTGTAATGAAAAGTGTGGACATTTACATTTGTAAGCCAAGTTAAGCATTGATAAACAAGCTCTTTTATATCTTGAGAGAACAGTATTAAATAACCTTGTAATCAAAGTTCATAAGTTTATAAGCTTCATTCTGTCACTGAATCAAATGTAGGATCAAAGTATTGGCAAACTGTCTTCCACTAAAAGATTAAGCATGTGCTTAAGTGTTTTTATTGAACAGAGATTCTTTCTTGGATCTAGGCTTTAAGAGCCCATAATTGACCTAAATAAAGTGGAAGCAGCTCAGTGAACAAAGTTACATAAAAGGCAGTGTGGAAAATCAGGCACTCAGATGTTTGGGAGATGCTTTTCTATATATCTTTATCAGATTTTTAAAAACTCTCACATAAACTTTAAATTCCTAGTACTGTGGAACATTATCTGATGCAAAATTCACTGGGCAGTCTCTATGGGAAAGAATTAATGGACGCAAATCAGATATCCAAAAAGGCAATACACAGAAAGCTGTTGGAGAACACTTTAACCTGCCTGGGCACTCATTAATGAATCTCAAAGCCACATGTTGTTTCAGGCCAATTCCACAAGCCAAATACATAGGGAAGCGTTGGAACTTAACTTCCTTTACAAACCATCTACATGTTTTGTTAGTCTATAAAGTGCTACCAGATCATTTTTTTTTATGTTTATCCTGTACAAACTAACTTGGCTACCCCCAGAAGCTTCCTTTATAATTTTGAGATCCATCACAAAGGTATGAATAAAGACATTACCTGGCTAGCATGCTATCTTCCACATCCTAATGACTTAACAACTAAACAATGGGTACTTAAGAACCTTCTCTATCAACTTCATGTAACATGAACATTCTAATTCACTATTTTTCCCCTTCCTTATTCCCCCCCTCCTCCACTCCTTATTTATTTTGGAATTGGACTTTTAATACTTCATTCATCTGAAGAAGTGGGTTGTACCCACGAGAGCTCATGATACCATCTACATGTTTTGTTCATCTTTAAGGTGCTGCTATAGTATTAGTTGTTTATTAAGTTTTTGCAAAATTCAGTATCATTGGAAAAAACCCAGGCTGGGTACAGTGGTTTTAATTTATGTTGGGAGTGGGACAGATTTGTGACTAGGGAGAAAAAATTGGCTTTACACAAGACAGGCAGAGAGACGCACACAGTTCTGTTTACGTGAATGCATTTATTAGGAAAATTTGTAACCTAAACATTGGTTTCTGTGTTTAACATTTACCAAAGGGATTAATCGACATTGTGACAAGGTAAGCTGTGCTATTTAATGAGATGACTAAGACGCTAGAGTAAAATGAGTTGTATCCTTAGCCATTTATTTCATAAATTTGAACGAGGTTTAATGAATGTTATCTTTCTTTGTGTGGGGGATGTCAAAAAAGGTCACACTTTCACATGACTAGCACATTTTTTCTTTAAAGAAATCGTTGCCGAGAATACTATGGTGATAGATGTTTTAGAAATGACTTGTAACCATATTCCAGATGATCAAATTACTAGAAGCAAAGGAAGATGTGGCTTTTTCATTTGCACTGTGAAGCATTAGGCACACTATAAAGATAATAAATAATGAATAATTAACAGTAGTTTAATAACTGGAATAGGAGAGGCAATTCTGGTGTGGACTGGAGAGTAAGGAATCTCACACAAGGTTAGAACATAATATGACTGGCTTCATTATTTCATGTAGCTGGGCATTAAAAGATCATGAAACTCTCAAAATATAATGTCCCTCTTCCCTTTCCTTCATTTCCTACTTCCTTGCTTTTTCTAGCTTGTTGATTCCTCACCAGCCCTTAACATTAATTTAAAATATTTAAATGTAATGTTTCACTATGCTAATTGGTTTGTCCCTAACCTCTATATGCTTTGTGACTTTTCATTTGCATAACGTTCAGGGCAGGAGTTGTTTCTGACCTATGACACCTATCCTGCAAACATTTAAACATATTTTAGGTTCAATGAAACTTAAATTCATACTTAAAGTTAAGCACATTGTGACAAGGTGCCCTGCCCATTTCAGGACTGGAGGCCTGGAGTTGGCCAGCCCCTGACCAATTAGCCATGCTTGCCATATTTGGCATGGGGACTAAGGTTAAGTATAAAAACAACTTAATATGCAGGAGCTAATTCTACTATAAAGAGCATAGGAAGCTGGAGAGAGATTGCAGAGAATGAGAAAAGACTTGAGGAAGACCCTGTGACTAGAGCAGTTGCTTCTGCAGGGAAGAGCTGGGAGTAGCCTGCTAAAAGCAGGAAGGACCTGAAATATCAATTTGGAGCTGTGCCCAGTTTAAGACTGTAAGGGAAAGTTTTGTGTTTAGCTTTGAACTATCAAGTTAATAAATCAGGATCTAAGAAGTGCTGTTGTCATAGGACTTGTTGAAGCCTGTGTGGAATATTTTTAAGAAGCCTTTTAAATGAGACAAACTGAAGCAGACCACCTGCAGAGCGACCTGACCATAAAAAGGCACTAGGGAGGGGCCAGCGTGGTGACACAGACTGGTGAACTGAGACTTAAGCTTATGCAGCAATTCACACATTAGGTCCCAATCAGGGTTCCCTGTAAGCTGATGCATGTGCTACTGCTCAGGAGAAATTCAAATGAAATCATGCTGATTAGCAGAGTGCCCACAACTAGATTTTTGTTTCTATTTGTGCTATGCCTCAGTGCACAGCCAGAGAAACTTATTCTGCACCATGGATGGAAAATATCGGCACGAGTGGAAAAGATTAGCGGGAACATTGGTCCCAATCCTGACTGGGACCTTTAGGTACTATTGGAATGTATAAAATATTACTATTAATAACAATCGTCTATGATCCATTTCTATAGTTCAACAAGATCAAGTACTTAAATATTCTATAATAAAATATGAAACAACAGAGTCCTGTTCTCACACCACCAATCACTGCAATAATTAAGTTGGCAAAATGGTTACTGTTGTTCCAGGCATTTACCAGGGTTTCATTTTTGTATTCCTGACTTCTGCCAAAATGTAATTTGTTTCAAAAGTTTGAGCAAAATCCTTAGAAGCTCAGCCATGTGAGAGTAAAATGGAGAAGATTTTTCATCAACTATTATGAGGACAACTCAATAAATGAACAGTAATAAATATTAGACGCTCAATGTCCCTCACTCAATCTGGTTGAATATATGACGATTTTCACTTTAGTTCTTCAATGCTGAGAGCTTCTGACTCGGTAGAGGGCATATGCTTGTTCATTTTCCTTAGGAAAACTGAGCTATCAGGCATGGTTTTTTGATAGGTAGAAGCTCTAAAAATCAGGCAGGCAGTATATTCTCTTCTTTCCAAGATACATCTACTACAGGGACAGCCTAAGGGGGGACCTCTGTCACATCAGCTATAGATCCTGTGGGTCGTGCAATCCAAGCATCTCCAGATATTAAAGGAGATAGGGTGATTGGCACACACAACAAATCAGCACTATCTATAAAGAGCATTCTCTTCTTCACTTCCCACATTCACAACTACTCTCTGTTCACTGAATGACTACTACTTTGGTTCCATTTTGCCAGCTTTTCAGATCAACCCAAGTCTTATGGAGACACAAATGACTCAATAGTTGGTGGACTTTTACTCATTTTAATGGGCAATTTAAATACTTTGGCATTGATATTGCCTATATACTGAAACATGGTTCCTGTTCAATTATCTGGCTAGCTGGACAATTGCAGGAAGAGGTGATGTCCATAAGGCCATTTTTCCCTTGTTGGATTAGTTAGACTGGTTACGTAAATATGAACTATATTTATTAAATTCCTAAGCTGAATTCATTGCTCTTTTCTGGTTGATTCTCATACCAATCTAATTTCAGTCTTTTTAAAAGATTTTGAAAACTGAAATGAGGATAGTATCAGAAGTTATTTGGGGAGGGAAGCTAGTTCACATTAGGATGAAATCAGGTTCTTAAAATGATTTTCTTATGCTAATATTTTTCCTTCATTATTTGCTGGGTCGTAAGACATTCAAAAGGCCAGCAGACCGACTTTTCAATGCTGATTACATATATAAAGTCTTCATTATCCTACAACCTTTACTATGAAGGAGCTGTTTGGGCTCTTCATTATTAATTTTATTCATTTTAAGGAAATATGAGATCTTGCCAGGAAATCCAGCACAACACAGTTTACAATTATATATACAGAATATTAACCACAATTCATAAGAACAACAGCAAGGATTTTTATGAGTGTTCCTGTAATACCTGATAAATAACTTAGTGCTACAAACTGTCACTAAAATGAATGATAATAGAAAGTCAGCACTTGTTAGGCACCTTCTAGACAACCTGAATAAGTGAATTAACTTGCTCTTTCTAGTAATATGATCATCAGGGACATGGTTGCACTGTTTCCATTGTATGGGGGAAGAGGGAGAGGGAAAGGGTGTCTTCAAGGCACAGACTCTCTCTGTCATGTTATGTAGAGTGCCTTGCACCAGGGGCAGATGACGATTTTGCGGGGCCCAGGTCAGCACAATTTCTCGGGGCCCCCCCTTTGACACGGTGCATGCGCGGAGCTTCTTGAAGTGCCAGGCCCAGGGCGGCCACCCCACTCACCCTGCCCTATATCCGCCCCTGCCTGGCACAATGAGGCTTTGACCTCAGTCTGGGTCTTTAGGTGCCTTTATTAACATTGCTATTAATAATAACGAAGAACCAATGGGCCTTGTGTATTTATATGACCATTCTCTTATCATTGAAACAAATAATTATAATAGTAGACATATACTTTTAAAATGGAAGCCAATGAAATTAAAGTCAGTCTGCAGGCTATTTTCAACATATTTCAATTAGATTTGTGCCATCAAAATAATCTTTAATTTTAGTTGGTTGATATTTCAAGCCAAGCCATTTCTGTGTTGCAGACAAATATGTATTCCAGAGAGGGAGAATAGCTTAAAACTGGTAATTTTGAAATAAATTTAGTTTTTACACTGTAATAGTCTTTAATATTGCATATCAACAAAACACACCCACAATGATATAAATTGTTAAAACATGAGTCACCCTCAATTAGTCCAATAAGATTCTCTCATTCTCATTGAAAGTGTACTTTGCAGTATGTAACTAAGGATATGTCTACACTACAGCACTAATTCAAACTAACTTAATTCAAATTAGTTAATTCGAAATAAGATAATTCGAATTAGTGCATCTAGACCTAAAAACTAATTCGAATTAGCGTTTTGCTAATTCGAAATAGCATGTCCACATTGAGTGGACCCAGAACTGAAGTTAAGGCTGGACAGAACCAGTGCCGGCAGGGCATCAGGTTAGGACTTAGAGCATGGAGCTGCTGCCTCAGGCTAGCCGAGGGCTGTGCTTAAAGGGAACCGACCCCCACCGCAGACAGACAGTTCTCAGGGTTCCCCACTTGCTTGTCTAACTCGATGAGGGACAGCAAAGCAGCCCTGCCTTGGAGTGCCCTGAGTGCCCACACTCGGCACATCTCAGCACTCGGCCATCAGCCTGGCTGCACTTACCACAGGTGCCGTCCGGAGGGGGGGGGGGGGTTAATCAGGGGGCTGTCAGGATCCCAGAGGCCCTGCAGGGGAGCTTCCACCCCAAGGACCCCGCAGAGTCACCTCAGTCCTTCCCATCAGGGGCTCATGCCCCATTCCTCCCTCACCTCCTTCCACTTACCCCTCCCTAGCCCCCCTTCCTGATGTACAAAATAAAGGACACCTGTGTTCAAAAATAGAAACTCTCTTTATTTAACAAAACTGGGGTGGGAGGGATTAACTTCTGGGGAGACTGGGAAAAGGAGGTGGGAGAGGGGAAGAGAGAAGGTGGGAGAGGGGAGGGAGAAACCTGGGAGGAGGGAGCTGGAAGGGGGAAGACAGGGGAAGGAGGAGGAGGAGAACTATAAAACTATGGTACGCCATATCTTCAGTACTGTGTACAGATGTGGTCTCCTCACCTCAAAAAAGATATTTTGGCCTTGGAAAGGGTTCAGAAAAGGGCAACTAAAATGATTAGGGGTTTGGAACAGGTCCCATATGAAGAGAGGCTAACAAGACTAGGACTTTTCAGCTTAGAAAAGAGGAGACTGAGGGGAGATATGATAGAGGTATATAAAATCATGAGTGGTGTGGAGAGGTGAATAAAGAAAAGTTCTCCATTAGTTCCCATAATAGAAGGACTAGAGGACACCAAATGAAGTTAATGGGTAGCAGGTTTAAAACTAATAAGCAAAAGTTCTTCTTCACAAAGCAAATAGTCAACCTGTGGAACTCCTTGCCACAGGAGGCTGTGAAGGCTAGAACTATAACAGAGTTTAAAGAGAAGTTAGATAAATTCATGGAGATTGGGTCCATGGAGTGCTATTAGCCAGGGGGTAGGAATGGTGTCCCTGGCCTCTGTTTGTGGAAGGCTGGAGATGGATGGCATGAGACAAATGGCTTGGTCATTGTCTTCAGTCCATCCCCTCTGGGGTACCTGGTGTTGGCCGCTGTCGGCACACAGGCTACTGGGCTAGATGAACCTTTGGTCTGACCCAATACGGCCGTTCTTATGTTCTAAGCTCAGGGCTCAGGGTTGGGGGTCTCAGTGGACCAACTTGATTTTCATTCAAACCTACTCCTGGGTTCGCATATTGCCTTTAGTGGCCAGGTTGGCAGCTATCCTGCCCTAGACGGCTGCATTCCTGTGCCTAGTGCGGAGGTCGTGGACGTTGGAAGCCTCCCACCAAACCTCGATGAGGTCCACAATCTCCACACTAGACCAGGCAGGTGCCCGCCTCTTGCGGCCCCGGGCATACTCCTGGGAGCCGGCAGCCTGGTCCTGGGAGGTGGTGGAGGGCTGGGTGGCAGCAGGTGGCTGGCTCATGCTGTGCCAGGTGCAGGGTCTGCTGGCTGGGTACTGGCAGGCTTGCAACTGGCATAAGCACTGTAGCCAGACCGTGCCCTTTTAAGGGCTCCGGGGCCGGGAGGGAGGCAGAAGAGTTTCCCTGATTTGGCCCAGAGTGGCCACCAGGGCAAGCTGGGAAGGGCTAGCCTCCAACTAGTTCAAATTAAGTGGCTACACAGCCCTTAATTCGAACTAGTTAATTCGAACTAGGAGTTATTCCTCATAGAATGAGGTTTACCTAGTTCGAATTAAACGCTCTGCTAGTTCGATTTAAATTCGAACTAGCGGTTTGTATGTGTAGCCACTATTAAAGTTAATTCGAACTAACGGATGTTCGAATTAACTTTATAGTGTAGACATACCCTAATATATTTTATGACTGTAAATGAGTGTTGTGACAGGGCGTCTGCCCTGCACTGGCCCTTTAAGACCAGGACTCAGGCCCGGAGCCGGGGCTGGAAACAGAGGCCAGCTGAAGCTGTTTGGGCTAGGGAGAGCCCAGCTGGCAACTATCTAGGGCAGCACAATTGGCTTGTAGAAGCCAGCGGAAGCTGTTAGGCTAATGAGAGCCCAGCTGCCAGATATTCAGAGAAGCCCGGGTGGCTTAGGGAGCCCAGCTGTCAGCTATAAAAGGAGGATCACAGTTTGCTTAGGGGGCAAGTGGAGGGCTGACTGCAGAGGAAGCAGGAGCTCCTTGGAGAGAGACAGGCTGGGGATAGCCAGCAAGGGCTGGAGAGGGCCAGCCAAGACCCTGGCTAGGGGCTGGAGACAAGACCCCGGATTTGGAGCTGGATCGTGAGGCCAGCTCAGTAAGCAGGGTGGTTGTGACAAACTGTGCCAATGATGAGCAACCCATACAGACTGTAACTTGCCCTGAGAGGGGCTATATGAGGACAGTCAGGGAGCACTCAGGCACAGTGGGGGGCTCACACCCTGACAGGTGTAAACAGGTCTATACGGTGCCCCGTTGGCACTGATGTCTCTCCCCGAGACCCATGCTCCCGTCACCTTTTTGAATCACCCTCCAGCGTCTCAGTTTGTCCCACCACCGGGCCATAGGACCTCTCCTCAGGCGAGAATCGACTAGCCTCCTGAGGCAGGGAGAGGGGAGAATGGGCCCGCCCCCTCTCACGGACCCCAGCCCAGGGTCCTAAGGACTAGAACGTCTGTGTCGTCCGGTCCGGCTGGTGGGGCGTCCTCTGTAACTCGCCAGCCTAGAGGCTCCCTTTGCCCGCCCTGAGCTACTTCCTCTCCCCGCCATCACTACTGCGTCCGAGCCGGCGGGCATACCTCCTCGTCTTGGGTCCCATCCATTGCTGCTCTCTGCTGCGGGGGTGGTTCTCTCTGAGCTCCCCCCTCTCCGGTGGCTCCCAGGGTTTAAATCCCCACGCCGTCTCCTGGCCAAGGGGACTCCTCCCCTCCCTGCGTGGGCATGCTTCCGGCCAGACAGCAGGGCCGCGTGGTGATGTTGCTGCCGTCGTGATGTCTGACAGAACCCCTGGCGCGCCCGGGTGCCCCGCTGCATCCGGCGCATCTCCGGTATGCTGCCACCGGGGCCGTTCGGCCTCTGGATTGCGGCACGTACGGCTCTGAGGCACCCATCTCCACCCCACGAGCCGACATCAGCGTGGCCACCAGCAGGACCGGAATGCAGGGCGCCTCTGCCCCGTCACAATGACCCTCTTTATAAGATATACACAAACTTTACCTATTAGCTTTTTATATAAATTCTCTATTTGTCAATGGCTAAATCAGTACATTTCAGTTTCAAATGTTCTAGTTTGTTCTTGTGCCAGAATATGTTGGCAAAATAAGTTGTTGTTGATCAAATGGTTATTTGTTAACTGTGTGTGTGTGTGTGTGTGTGTGTGTGTGTGTGTATGTATGTGCGCACGCGCACGTGCGCATGTAAATGCATCTTTTTCAGTGAGTTTTTGCAGGTCAATGATGGAATTTCAGGTGGGACAGAGAAAGAGACATAAGCCGATAGTCTAGTGATAAGGGCATTCACCTAGATGTGAGAGACCTAGGTCCAAGTCCCTGCTTTGGTGACTTCACTGTTTGTCTGTAAAGTGCCTGAAATTTGCAAATGTAAGATATTCTCAAATGCAAAATAATGTTACTGTAATATAATAAGTAATATTTATTTATTCTGGTTCTCATGGCAAATGTTGCTCAAGGCAGGTTAAGGTTTTTAATGATTGTTCATTACACCCTTCTGTGTTGTGTGTTCTGCTTACAAATCAATGACTATCCATTCAAATGTATACATATTGAAGGTTGGAACATTACAGGTTTTCATGTTAATCCAGAACACTTGGTAATCCAATAGGTATATGAATTAATCATTAATATACGTATAGAATTCCTGCCCTTGTCTGATCTACCACAATTGGTCTGTGTAACAGCTATAAAAAAAGAAGAAAGAGAAAATGTTTTCAAGTGATATTATGAATGACAGATATCAGTATTGTATATCTTTATATACAGCAGTAAAGTACATTGAACCAGTATGTGACACTTTATTGTGGTATGCTCTTAACATTTTCTCTACTTATTGAATAGCCATAAAGCACAGTTTTAAAATTAAGTTGATCGTATTTTAACTGTCTTTAATGTACATATTTAAACAAAAAACTCTGGGATCCAACTAACTTTAAAGTCTGGAGGATAGCTTATGAGATGCCAGTTTTTAAAAGGCGTTCCAAGAGTGATTCTGGCAATTACAGGCCAGTAAATATGACTTCAGAAGCAGGCAATCTGGTTGAAATTATAGTAAATAACAAAATTCTCAGACACATAGATGAACTTAAATTGCTGGGAAAAAGTCAACATAGTTTTTGTAAAGGGAAATTCTTCCTTACAATCTATTCTTTGAGCAGGTCTGCAAGCATGTGGACAAGAGGGACAGGAATTCCTGTGCATCTACTGTACTTAGATTTTCAGAAAGTCTTTATTAGGGAAGCGACTGTCTAGGAAGGAGCATGGCGGAAAGGGATCTAGGGGTCATAGTGGACCACAAGTTGAATATGAGTCAACAGTGTGATGCTGTTGCAAAAAAAGCAAATATGATTCTAGGTTGTATTAACAGGTGTGTTGTAAGCAAAACTCGTGAAGTCATTCTGCCGCTCTACTCTGCACTAGTTAGGCCTCAGCTGGAGTACTGTGTCCAGTTCTGGGCGCCACATTTCAAGAAAGATGTGGAAAAATTGGAAAGGGTACAGAGAAGAGCGACAAGAATGATTAAAGGTTTAGAGAACATGACCTATGAAGCCAGGCTTCATGAACTGGGCTTGTTTAGTTTGGAAAAAAGAAGATTAAGGGGGGACATGATAGCGGCTTTCAAATATCTAAAAGGGTGTCACAAGGAGGAAGGAGAAAATTTGTTCCTCTTGGTTTCTGAGGACAGGACAAGGAGTAATGGGCTTAAAGTGCAGCAGGGGAGGTTTAGATTGGACATTAGGAAAAAATTCCTAACTGTCAGGGTGGTCAAATATTGGAATAAATTGCCAAGGGAGGTGGTGGAATCTCCCTCTCTGGAGATATTTAAGAACAGGTTAGATAGACATCTGTCAGGGATGGTGTAGACGGAGCTTGATCCTGCCTTGAGGGCAGGGGGCTGGACTCGATGACCTCTCGAGGTCCCTTCCAGTCCTAGGATTCTATGATTCTATGATTAAGATTCCTCACCAAAGGATCTTAAACAAAACAAGCCAAAATGGGATAACGGGGAAAGTTCTCTATAAGACTGGTAACTGGTTAAAAGATAGGAAACAAATGATCAGTTTTCAGAATGAAGAGAGGTAACTAGTAGTATCCCCCAAGGGGATATCATCCTCATAGGCATGCGCACGGGGTGTGCCGAGTGTGCCCAGGCACACCCTAACATTTCAAAGGGCTGCCCTGGTGTGCTGGGGAACGGATGCTGCGCAGGGTTTGCCATGCATGTGTGGCTAAAACGGGTGGGTCTTAGGACCCCATGGAAACTGGCAGCAGGGAGCAGAATCGTCACCCTGCCTCCCCGGCAAGCGAGGTAAGTTTAAACCCCAGGTGGGAAGATCGGGGGTCGGCTCGGCTCGGGAGCAGCACAGCTGGGGTGTGTGTGGGGGGGAAGGGTTGGGTCGGGAGCAGCGTGGCAGGCCCGGGGCAGGGGAGCCTGAGGTCGGGAGCAGCTCAGTTGGCCCAGGGTGGTGGTGGGAGGGTTGGGGGCTGGGGCAATGTGGCTGGCCTGGGGGGGCTCGGGTTCAGGGGCAGCACGGCTGGGTAGTGGGGGGTTGGGGGCAGTGTGGCTGGGTCGGGGCGGGGGGGGCCGGGTCGGGGCAACGTGGCTGGTCTGGGGGGGGTGAGTTGGGGGCAGCACATCTGGCCCCCCTAGAGCTGCTTCCCATCCCCTCTTCCTTCCAGTCCCCCTCTTCCACCCGGCCAACCCTGTGTTCCTCGACCCTCCCCCCCCCCCCAGCTCTGCTTCCTGCACCTCCTTCCTCCCACCCTCCCCTTCCTCCGGGCCAGCCCTGGGGCCCCACCCCCCCACCAACTCTGCGTCCCGCCCCCCCTTCCTCCTGGCCAACCTCCCCCCACTAGAGGCTCCCAGTGCCAATTGCGCCCCACCTTCTAGTCATTCCCCCCGCCGCCACCAGGCTTCAGTCTGGCGCCCAGCCGGAAAACCAGGAACTACCAGACATTGCACGTGTTCAGTATTTTCTGGATGTTTTTTTACCAGACAGAGGGCCCAAAAACTAAACTGTCTGGTAGAAAACCAGACACCTGGCAACTCTATGAGTCGGACCCGGTGCAGGCACCAAGTGATGGGGAGACTGCCGGAACTTTGGGAACCCGAGACTGCGGGGTTGGAGTTTGCGGCCCAAAAGGGGGCTGAGAAACCTAAGAAAGACAGAGCAGGGGGAGCACCAGAAGGGTGACAGTCAGGGCGACCCTGTTACAGACCATCTGTCGGCTACTGTAGGAGGAGAGAAAAATTGGGGGAAAGGGTCAGAGAGGAAGGGGCTTGTGCTGAGGGGAGGGGAGCAGGTCAGGAGAATAAAGGAGAAGGCACCAAGGGACAGAGTGGAGGAGAGAGACAAATGCCAGGGGGCCAAGTGGAGACAATGAGGAAAAGGGCAGGAGGGGAAGTGTCAGTGAGAGGGGGGACAGGATGATGCTAGGAGAGGAGAGGGGAAGGGCTTTGGGGGCTAGAGGGGAGAACGGGAGGTGCCGGGAGAAGGCTTGAAAGAAGGGGTGGGCATGAGGAAGGCAGGTATGGAGCAAGGCATGTGTGAGGGCACAGGGCATGAGAGGAATGGGGGCAGAGGGTAGTGAGCGGGTGAGCATCTGGGAAAAAGAGGGCAAAGGGGGCAGAAGCAGTGAGGGAAGGGGGAGGCACCAGGAGGGTGCAGGGGTAAGGGAAGATGCAGGTGCCAGGGGATTCTGGGGGTGAAGCAGAAGGGCAGACACCTGCAGGGGAGGGACCAGCACCAGAGGAGAGAGGCAGGGCAGGTGTGTAGAGGGAGGTGTTAGGAGAGGGGATGAGGCGGGGTAGCTCACATGATCAGAGTGGAGCTACTGGAGGAGTGGGCACAGGGGGGAGAGAAGGGCTGGTGGAGGGGGGCAGGACTCAGGAAGGCTGAGGGCAGTGAGAAGGGCAGGAGTCAGGACAGCAGAAGTAGGTAAGGGGTTGGGGGGGGGGGGCAGCAGGCACCAGGGGAGCTGATGGAGCAAAGGGAGGAGACATGGCAGCAGAGGGAAAAGGTAGAGGTTCACACGATATTTATTAATAACTTGGGTGCCACAGTGGCACATCCAAACAAGCCACAAACTCAGTACTGGTGCATAACACAAAATTTAATGTGCTCATGGGAGGAAACTCTTAGAGGGGACACTTCCCCCAGCCTCTCAACCCCCCGAGTTAATGTCACACACATTGGATTAATGGAATTGCAGGATAGTTGCATGGGGAGGGGTTGATGAGGGCCAAACTAATCCCTATTGGTAAGAGGATGGTGGGAAAAGTCCTTGGGGGAGAGGTGCCACATGACACCTTTTATTTCTGGTCATGTGTCCGTATTGCCCCGAAAGTATTACCCCCAGAGGTGTGGGTCTGGGGGTGTGGCTAATGGGGGTGAAAGAGCACATTTTAAAAAAAATTCTTTGGGTGCACACCCTAATGAAATGTGCTGTGCATGCCTATGCTCATCCTCATAAATGATCTAAAAGAAGAGATAACTAGTGAGGTAGTAAAATTTTCAGATCATACAAAACTTTAAGAGAGTTAAATCTCAAGCAGACTGCAAAAAGCTACAAAAAGATGTTACAAGTCTGGGTGACTAAGCTACAGAATGGCAGATGAATTTCAATGTTGATAAATGCAAAGTAACGCACATTGGAAAACATAGTCCCAACTAACATATAAAATGATGGGGTCTAAATCAGTTCTTACCACTCAAAAAAGAGATGTTGGAGTCAATGTGGATAGCTTTCTGAAAATATCCACTCAATGTGCAGCAGCAGCAGTCAAAAAAAACAAACAGAATCTTTAAGAAAGGGATAGATAATAAGACAGAAAATATCATATTGCTTCTTTATAAACCCATGGTATGCCCACATCTTGAACACTACATGTAGATATGGTTGCCCCTTCAAAAAAAAACTATATTGGAGTGGGAAAAGGTTCTAGAAGGGGCAATAAAAATTATTAGGGATATGGAACGGCTTCTGTATGAGGAGAGATTAGTAAGAATTTTCAGCTTGGAAAAGAGATGATGAAGGGGAGATATAATAGAGGTCTACAAAATCATGACAGGCGTGGAGAAAGTAAATAGGAAAGTGTTATTTACTCCTTCTCACAACACAAATCTAGAGACAGCCACATGAAATCAATAGGCAGAATGTTTAAAATGAAGAAAAGAAAGTATTTTTCATGCAATGCACAGTTAACCTGTGGAATTCCTTGTCAGAGGATATTGTGAATGCCAAGACTGTAACGGGGTTAAAAAAGAGCTTATCTATTCTGTTCATTCCCTCTGTGGCACTTGGCATTGGCCACTATTGGAAGACAGGAAGCGGGGCTAGGTGGACCTTTGGCCTGACTTAGTATAGCCGTTCTTATGTTCTTAATGACTTGACTGAGAAATCTGAACCTGCAAGCTATTTCTATTATAATCAGTGCCATAATCAGAGAGGGTATGTCTACACTACCCTCCTATTTCGAAGTAGGAGGGTAATATAGGCATACCGCACTTGCAAATGAAGCCCGGGATTTGAATTTCCCGGGTTTCATTTGCATAAGCCGGGCGCCGCCATTTTTAAATCCCTGCTCATTCGGACCCCGTGCCGCGTAGCTTGCCTACATTACCCTCCTACTTCGAAATAGGAGGGTAGTGTAGACATACCCTAATATATTGATACCATATAAAAGTCTGCAACATTTACAAGTCATAATCTAAGCATTATACTTAGAATTATGCAAGCCAGCCACTGGAATGGGGGGAAAAGAGGACAAATACACAGGGGCCTGGTATTTCAAAGGGGTCCAAAACGCCCAGCCATTGCTGCTGCCGCAGTAGCAGCAACAGCAGCTGGGAACTTTGAACCCATTTGAAATGCCATGGGAGTGCCGCTCCACCACTCCACGTGCTCTGAGGGCTCGGGGGAAGGCCCACTGCTATACTTCAGGTGGTGCTAAAGGCTGACTACTCTCAGCCCCATCCCTTCCTTCTGAGGCCCCACCCTTCCAGGGGCATAGAGCTGCATTCCCCCTTCTCCCTTTTCCCCCCCACACCTTGACCCCAGGAGCTCAGTGGTTGTCAGTTCCACAGGTATTTATGTACAATTTGTATTTATTATTTTATGCAATTGAAATGCAATAACTGATAAGCATTACTTGAGTGACTGAGAAAATTCAGCCAAGTGATATGCAGACGATAGAATGAAAGTAAGCCAAATACTGAACTTACACAAAGAGAAGGGTGACTCATGTTCATTTGCCCCGTTCCATCCACTCTACTGGAATGCACTAGTACTGAGTAAACCTAATTATCATTTTGCTGAGTGAGTTGTCAGTGTTTATTGCTCTGAAGGAAACTAGGAGAGGGGAAAAACACATGGATAGATAAGGAAGAGTGGCATAAGGAATATGTTAAATGTTTCCTATGTCGTCTTCATTAAATACCAATACTGATGCAAAATAACATTGTACACAATTAAGTCTGTGAATTTTTTTATAATCTTATCTATCTATCTATCTATCTATCTATCTATCTATCTATCTATCTATCTATATTTTAGAGTATGTCTCTCTGCCTGTGTGTCTGACTCTGAGTTTGTTTGTTCAAGAACTCCTCCTGAACAGTAAGAGCTAGGGCCACCAAATTCGGAATGCAGCTACCTCTTCTCCTAACTTAAAGCAAGGTCAGGGTTTTCTTGTGCCAGGACAAATGGAAGGCCTGGTGAAAGTGAGTTTTCCGTAACATACAAAGGGAAGGGCTGCTGTTTGGAGGGACACGATATGAGAATGGCCACCAGGGGCAGCAAGCCTGCAGGGGAGAGCTATCCTGCAGAGTGTCCACTGGGGATTGGCTGGGGCTCTGCATTTTGCCTGCCACTGGAAAAGGTAAGTGGGGCCCATGGGAGACAGCCCCTGCCAGCCCCCCCTTCCCAAGAAGTGCAGGAAGGAGGGAGAGAACCCCTTTACCCCGGGCCAGGAGGAGAGGAAGAGAGCTCACCTAGGGCTGGAGGGTGGGGGTGGAGGAGAGAGAACTTCCCTGCCATGGGAGGGACCAGTAGAAGGGAGAGGGAGCACCACAGACCCTGAGCCAGGGGAGGAAGGAGAAAGCCCCCCTCCCCAGGAGGGACCAGGGGAGAAAAAGAGAGCCCCTCCCCCACCTCGGGAGAGGCTAGAGGAGAGGGAGAGAGGCCCCCAATCCCAGAAAGGGCCGGGGGGAAGGAGAAAAGCCCCCTCACCCTAGGAGGAGACGGGGGAGGAAAAGAGCCCCCTGTGGCTCCAGGGCACAAGCTGGTGCACAATTCCCGCTGCCCTGGGCTGCCCATAAGGAAGAGCCAGCAACCACCCCCACTCTCTGCCTTCAGCCCCTCCCTCCTCACTCCCAACCCTCACTCTTGCACTCCTCACACCACCTACCCCCTGCCCTGAAGGACCCAGGCAATGCTGGGTAACTCTTCTCATAAGTGTACGTTTGTTATCTTATATCAGAGGGGTAGCCGTGTTAGTCTGAATCTGCAAAAGCGACGATTGTTATCGCGTCGCGTTTGTTATCTTATCATCAGTTCTAAGCCTAGAACCTGGTTGATTCGAGTAGTCAGTAGTGCAAGGTAAACATAGGTAAACTCACTTTTTTTTCCCTTGGGAAGATATGAGGTTGGGGGAGGCTAGGTTACTTTTATTCCCTTCTTAACTGCTACACCTTGTGATCCAGCATCTGGTCAGTCAAATGCATGTTACTGATCATGCATTATTTACTTTGGTGTAGAATGTGTTTCACAGGGAAATAGTTGTTATTCTGGTACTGTGACATGAACATAACCTATGCTGTGAGAGAAACATTGTTTGGGAAGCTTATTTACTCAAGAGGAATGATTACAGGATTAGGGGATCTAGAAGTCTGGATTTCTAACAGTGGCTCTGCCACTGAGTTGGTGGCATTTCACATTTCTATTTGTTTTCCAATCTATAAATCGGGGATAACCTCTTTAACCTGTCTGACAAAGGTTAATTTTTAATGTCTACAAATGAACATATAAATTGTAAGTTGTCCTATGGGAAACGTTTGCTATTCTACCCATTTGGTCTGGGTAGTTAGCGAATATTTAGAGGTCATCCAAGGTTGTTTCCATTGGGATGAAAATTGATTATGTATTCTTGGTGCTATCTTGTTTACTAAAAAAAAATGTATGCAGAGTCCTGTTTCCCTGAACATAGTAGAAACAAACAGGCAGATTCCTTGCTAGGGAAAAGTCCCCACGTCTGCCACTCCAGTAATCCCTGTGAACAAGAATCTCTGTATCTCTGCTTCTTTTCAGAGTCACATTCACAACACTTCAATGGTTTTCTATATCCTGAACACAAGACCTAGATCTGGAATTTGCAGTCAAGAAGACTTGTGCTTATTTTCTGGGGTAGTTCTGCTCAGGTCAGAGTTTAAGGCCAGAAGGGATGACTAGAACATTTAGTCTCACCTCCTGTATTTCACTGGCCACCAACCCAATCCAGCACCCACACATTAAACCCAGCAACCAAAATGAGATCAAAGTAGTCTAGCCCGCAGCAAACTACACTATTATGTATTAAAGGCAGAGGATAGGAAGTACCAAAATGCATCAGTGCCAGGTCCGGCCTTGCAATTTAGGAGACTAAATTGCCGGCAGTTTTTTATGACAAAAGAAGACTTTATTGCATCTTGCACTGAGGCTGAAAAAAGAGTACTTAGCATACATATTTGCAATAATTAAGTCTGTGTTTATCTTTGGATCCAAGACCCACTGATAGCAGCCATTAGAACCAGGATGGACAAAAGGGCCTCCATGGGCTGAATTCAGCCCACCAAATAAGTTGATCTGGCCCACAGAGGAGGCCCTGCTGCTCTCCCTGCCCCCAGGCCAATCAGGGGTTGGGGTGGGAGGAGCATATGAAGTCTCCCTCCACCCTGCAAGGGGCTCAGCACTTAAAGTCAACTGCCAGCTGTTCCTCAGCTGCAACCTTGCCATGAATTCATCAGCTGACCACTTCAGAGAGAGAATAATTTTGACTTAATGGGCAGGAGCTGAACCCAATGCAATATTAACAATATCCAAGCCCTGGAGCACAATCAATGTTTCCCCAGGTATAAGAGATTTGTCAACCTTTCTGTTTGCAGTGATATTTGCCTGATATTTGCTCAGGGGTCTCATGTTTACAGGACTGCCATTATAGGATTCCCATTTAAAAAGTCTTCCCATTCTGTGAACCCACAGGCTTTCACCCGAGGAATTCAATATATTTATTTGGTAATGACAAATACCTGCTCTTAGAAAGGCTGTCTGCTTTTAATGGTCCTATAAGCAGCCAAAATACTTAACTAGGTACTTCAGGGTATGTCTACACTACAGAGTTAATTCGAACTAACGGATATTAGTTCGAATTAACTTTCATAGGCGCTACACTAGCGCTCCGCTAGTTCGAACTTAATTCGAACTAGCGTAGCGCTTAGTTCGAACTAGGTAAACCTCATTGTACGAGGACTAAGCCTAGTTCGAACTTACTAGTTCGAATTAAGGGCTGTGTACCCCTTAATTCGAACTAGTGGGAGGCTAGCCCTCCCCAGCTTTCCCTGGTGGCCACTCTAGCCAACACCAGGGAAACTCGTATGCCCCCCTCCCGGCCCCGGACCTCTTAAAGGGGCACGGGCTGGCTACGATGCCCGTGCCAGGTGCAAGCCTGCCAGCACCCAGCTAGCAGACCCTGCACCTGGCACGGCTCGAGCCAGCCACCCGATGCCCCCCAGCCCTCCCCCTCTTCCCGGGACCAGGCTGGCGGCTCCCGGGAGCTTGCCCGGGACCGCAAGAGGCGGGCATCCGCGTGGTCTAGTGCGGACATCGTGGACCTCATCCATGACCTCCGCACTAAGCACAGGAAAGTGGCCGTCTAGGGCAGGAGAGCTGCCAGCCTGGCCACCCAGGAGCAGGTGTGCATGAAAATCAAGGTGGTCCACTGAGACCCCCGACCCTGAGCCCTGAGCTTAGAATGGCCGTACTGGGTCAGACCAAAGGTCCATCTAGCCCAGTAGCCTGTCTGCCAACAGCGGCCAACACTAGGGACCCTGGAGGAGATGGACCGAAGACAGTGACCAAGCCATTTGTCTCGTGCCACCCCTCTCCAGCCTGCCACAAAGTTTGGTCAGGGACACCACTCCTACCCCCTGGCTAATACCACTCCATGGACCCAACCTCCATCACTTTATCTCACTTCTCTTTAAACTCTGTTCTAGTTCTAGCCTTCACAGCGTCCTGCAGCAAGGAGTTCCACAGGTTGACTCTTTGCTTTGTGAAGAACAACTTCCTGTTACTAGTTTGAAGCCTGCTACCCATTCCTTTCCTTTGGTGTCCTCTAGTCCTTCTATTATGGGAACTAATGAAGAACTTTTCTTGATGCACCCTCTCCACCCCACTCATGCTTTTATAGACCTCTATCCTATCCCCCCTCAGTCTCCTCTTTTCTAAACTGAAAAGTCCCAGTCTCTTTAGCCTCTCTTCATATGGGACCTCTTCCAAACTTCTGATCATTTTAGTTGCCCTCCCCTCTCCCACTTCCTTTTTCCAGTCTCCCCCAGTTTTGTTCAATAAAGAGAGATTCTATTTTTGACCACACGTTTTCTTTATTTTGTACATCAGGAAGGGGGGCTAGGGAAGGGTAAGTGGAAGGAGGTGAGGGAGGAATGGGGTACGAGCCCCCAATGGGGAGGACTGGGCTGGCTCTGCGGGCTTCTGGGGGTGGAAGCTCTCCTGCAGCCCCCCGATTGCCCCCTCTCCCCAGATGGCATGGCCGAGTGGTGTGATGTGCCCAGTGTGGGTACTCCGGGCACTCCAAGCCAGAACTTCTTTGCAAGCGGGGCACCCCTTAGAACTGTCTGTCCGGGGTGGGGGTCGGGACCCTTTAAGCGCAGCCCTCGGCTAGCCTGAGACAGCATCTCCATGCTCTAAGTCCTCATCTGATGCCCTGCTGGCACTGCTTCCAGCCATCCTTAACCCCGGTTCAGGGTCCACTTAATGTGGACATGCTAGTTCGAATTAGCAAAACGCTAATTCGAACTAGTTTTTTAGTCTGGATCCGTTAGTTCGAATTAGCTTAGTTCGAATTAACTAATTCGAACTAAGTTAGTTCGAATTAGCGCTGTAGTGTAGACATACCCTCAGAGTATCGTAGTAGTTGATAAGCTGCATGCCTGGACTCGAGTCACTCAGAAAGGCAAGTTATATGCCAAGCGGGGTGCATTCAAAAAAGAGGAGAAAACAGGAGGCAAGGGAATCTGCCCTCTACTGCTTTGTTGCCTGGCTCCATGGAACAGCAGGAGGAGCTGGCACTGTAATTCAACTAATTTTTCCTTCTGGGGAAAAGCAAGAGGCAGATACAGTCACGTCCCACTAGGGCATAGAAACCCAACAAAATGTCAGGTTCTTGACTGTGGCAGAATGGCAAATTCCTGGGCAAAAACACTCCATTCCTTGACAGATCAGAGAAATGACAAATTCTACAGACACACCGTTAGAAAATCCACAGGGCCTTGATTGAGAGGAATACGAAAGATCATCCCTCTTCCAGCTATTGTTTCAATCTCCCTGAAGAGTGAGGGTAAGGCTACACCGCATTCCTCTTTCGAGAGAGGAATGCAAATGCAGCCGTGTGAAATTGCAAATGGATTTGAATTTCCTGTGCTTCATTTGCATAATCGCGTCCAGCCGCTTTTTCGAAATACCCTATTTCGAGATAAAATTCACTGTGTAGATGCAGTTATTTTGAGAAAAAACCTTCTTTTGAAATAACCCTTACTCCTTATAAAATGAGGTTTACCCATTATTTCGAAAGTCACAAGTCCCCATAGGGCTCTGTCTGTTAGGCCTGGTGGGTGGGGCTTGAGCTGTCAATGCAGGGGTAGTGAAACAATTTTTACAGGGAGGGTGCTGTCAGCTGTGGTACCAGTCTGGATACCCTGTACATAATGGAAACCACTTCAAGCCAGGAGTGCTGCAGCACCTCCCCCACTGCTAGTTCCTATGTGTCAATGCTCCACATTGACGCATGCAAGTGCTCCTGGTGAGGATGCACAGCGCCTGCAAAAGGAGCACTGTGTAAACTTGCTCTTACATGTTTCTCAATGAAATGGTAAAAAAAGGAGGAAATTTGGGATTGTAGTGACCCCTCCACATACCCACAAGTAGCAATTCCCTGTCCTACAACATTTAGATGGTGTGAAGCTTCCTGGCCCAACCTGGCTGCTCCTGCTAGAATCTGTATTGGATCTGTTTTTCTGCTAGCTTTCCAGCACACCGGTCTTTATTAAATGACATACATACAAAAATAAAAATAATTTAAATCATCTTAAATATCAATAAATACAAATCAGTTCTTGATGATACATTTGCGCATCCATATTTCTAAATAGCTTCCAAACATCCATAGACAGTGAAAGACTAATTAAACTTTTACCTAATAAGGAATTTGGACATAAGACTCAAAACTGATTTGAGCAAAACATGTTCCTTAACCAACATGAAAAAGTTCAGTGAATTTGCTCCTATCCTACAATTAATTGCCCTGGGGGGCAGCATGTACCTTAACTCTGCATTTCCTGTTTTTCACAGGTTTCAGTTTGCATCACCCAGGGCTTTTCATTTACTGGTTTTCAAAGCTTTGTGTTCAGCCACTCTCCAAATGTTCCAAATGAGCACAACTCAGCACTGTGCAGCCTGAACTTTGCCTCAACATAGATTTACAGCTGTCACTTTTCTTCATTAATAACAGCTATTTGCTCAGCACCTCTGTGTTCTACAGGCCATCTTTCACTCTGCTGCTTTGGCCCTGATTGACCTACCAGGGAATGCACTGAATGCATGTTACTCTCTTTTCAAACCCTGCATTTTCACCCTATCTCCTGCTGCTTTGCATGTACCTTCACTACAGTCCATTCATCTGAAGAAGTGGGTTGTGCCCACAAAATCTCATGATACCATTTACATGTTTTGTTAGGGTTTGTCTACACTGCAGAAGTTTTTTTGGAAAAAAGGCCATTTAAAAAAAAAACAAAAACCCTTCACTTACGTCCACATTGCAATCGTGTTCTTTCAAAAGAAAATAAAAAAAAAACAGAGGGTTTTTTCCGACAGCGGTGAACCTCTTTCTACGAGGAAGAACGCCTTTTCCGAAAGAGCTCTTTTGGAAAAAGGCGTGTGTGAATGGGGAAGAGGCTTTTTTTCAAAAGAAGAGGCCTCCAGGAAATAACACAGGTGCCCTGGTGGACACTCTGTCCGTACTAATCAGAACTCTATAGTTCCTGTCTCCTGCCAGCTCTTAAAGCTGTAGGGCAGGGGTTCCCAAACTTTTTGACACAGGGACCAGTAAATCCATTGACGAACTTTTGGAGGACCAGTAATGTTCATTTGCATATTCATTAATCAAATGATGAATATTCAAATAAGTTGTTTCTGGTCCTCCCAAAACCCCCAGTGCCAGCTTTAGCAAACCTTTTGATATGGTCACCCACAATATTCTTACCAGCAAGTTAAGGAATATGGATTGGATAAATGGACTGTAAGACAGACAGAAAGCTGGTTAGACCAGGGTTTCCCAAACTTTTTACTTTAATTGGAACCCTTTTTTTTCCAATACTGCTTTTTGCAGCCCAAAAATATAAACACATAAAAAACAAACTGAGAAAATACCAGACATATAACATTTCTGGTATTTTCTCATTAGGTAGGTTGTATTATTACTAGATGTATCAGTTTGTAGATTCGAACTGCCTGGCTGGTAAATGTGCTCAGGCTGCATGAGTGTCTACCAGCCAGACAGTTCGCAACTACTCGAGGGGTGTGTGTGTGGGGGGGACAATAGAATCCCCGGGCTGGACTAACTCATGCGGGGAGTAAGGGGGGAACAGGGGCAGCGTCCCAAGATCTACATATGGCCAGGTCAGTCCCACTCCCCGCGGGACGATTCATTCCTCCCCCCCTGATCCCCCCGCTGCGCCTCTGGCCAGCCCCACTTCCCTCAACCCCCTCCCGGGCAGCCAGGTCCACTTCTCCTCCCAATCTCCCTTGGCCAGCCCCACTGCCTGTATCCAGCCCTCCTTCCAGAGGCCACTTCTTCTCCCCGTCCCCATCTTCCCCGGCCAGCTCCCTGCCCCCAAACTCGCACCCCCTGGCAGCCCTGCTTCCACTGTCCCTCCAGTCTCCCCAGCCTGCCCCGATTCCCCCGTCCAGTGCTGCTTCCGGTGACCAGCTCTCCCCTCCTCCTCACCCCAGAATCCCCTGGCACCTGCACCTTCCCTTAGCCCTGCACTCTCCTGGTGCCTCCCCCTTCCCTTACTGTCCCTGCCCCCTTTGCCCTCTCTTTCCCTGATACCCACCCCCTCAGCACTCTCTGCCCCATCCCCTCCTGCCCCTCTGTGCCCTCACACATGCCTTGCTCCATCCCCACCTCTCTCATACCCACCCCTTCTTTCAAGCCTTCTCCCAGCACCTCCCGCTCCAGCCCCCAATGCCCTTCCCCTCTCTTCTCTTCTCCCAGCATCACCCTGTCCCACCTCCCACTGACACCTCCCCTCCTGACCTTTCCCTCATTGTCTGCACTTGGCCCCCTGGCATTTGTCTCTCTCTCCTGCACCCTGTCCCTTGGTGCCTTCCCTGCCCAAGCCCCTTCTCCTTCCACTCCTACCCCTCCGCGCAAGCCCGCCGCTGCCGCTACCTCCTCCTCCTCCTCCTCGCCTCTGCCCAAGCCCGTTCCCTACCTTCTGCCTTCCACATTGTGGGGCCGGAGACCGCCAGAGCCAGCGTGGCCCCGCCACGTGCCTCCGAAGACTTTTAAAATCTTGGGCCGTGACGTCACGTCAAGCCCGGGCGTGCTCCCCACCCACGTGCAACGCCGCACATGAGCAGCAGCAGGCGGTGAGGAGGAGCCGCGCACGGCGGGGACGCTCTGGGGCTGGGGTGGGAGGACACGCAGGGGGGCTCGCGCCAGGCAGAACCAGGGGAGAGACCCAGCTGGCACTTCCGGGTTCAGGGGCGCGGGGCCCAAATCGGCCTGAGGCCGGCCCTGCTGGCAGTCACCAGGCATGCTGAGGCCCAGTATTTTTTGCCCAGAACCGGGCCGTGGCCCATAGTTTGGGAAACGCTGCTGTAGGGATCTTGGACAAGCCTTGTGGCAGGAAGCCAACCCTGGAGTAGCACCCTCACTGCACAGCTCTCCTTACCACACAAATCGGAGGTATAGCTGAGCAACAACCCCCTTGAGGCACCCCTGGCCCTCGCAGGGCACAGCACCAGGGCTCCCAGGACCCACCCAGAAGCACCAAACACCGTGCACCCTCCTGGTCCGGGGCGGAGATCCTGTCCCTTCTCAAGCTAATTGGGGAGGAGGAGACACCTCAGGATCTCCACTCCTGGAGGCGAAATGCTGACATTTATGCCTGGATGGCTGAGGCTCTGGTCAGGAGGGGACACCATCTCCACACCTTGGACCAAGTCAGGAGAAGGTCAAGGAGCTGCGCCAAGGATACGCCAGGACCAGGGAGCACAGCTCTCACTTCGGGAGAGGACCACATTCATGCTCATATTACAAAGAGCTGTTCAGATTCCTGGGAGATGGTGTAGCCCTTTCCCAACCTCTACTGGTGGACTCAGGACTCGAGACACCCGTGGTCGCCCAGCCAGAGCTCCTTGAAAGGCAGAGGAGGAGGACGTACAGCTGCTGCAGGAGGAGGAGGACACAGCCAGTATGGTCACCCTCACCCTGGAGCCAGTACCCCAGTCCCTGGAGATCTCCCAGGCATCCTGTGATCATCAGGTGAGTGCGCTCAGTTTTCCACACACAGAGGGCGAGGGAGGCGGGTGCAGAGGGGATGGGGAGCGATTGTTGCTCAGCTGCACTCGATACACATGCAAGCACGTGCAGTGCCAAGCATGTGAAGCATGTGGCCTCAGTAACTCGCCCCAGAGCACCCACGGGCTTGTGCTCACAGGCTGTGGGGGGGCCCCACACATGTCTGATCCCTGGGATCCTTTCACCATGAGACACCACTGAAAGGAGGCTGGGAACAAGGGCACCTGCATGACCCCAAGCACTCCAAGGAGTGTCACACACAGCACACGGCCATGCCTGCACGCTTAAGTAACCACCTGCTCTCGTGGACAATGATGCTAGATGCAGGTGTGTGTGCGGGGCCCTTAGAAGGCCAGGCTGCTCCAGGCCCCTCTGCCGCCCATAGCATTGCACTGTGGCCGGACACTTCTCTTGCCTGGGACAGGGGTTGGAGGGAGCGGGAAGTGTGGTCCCCTAGGCACCTTGGGGCTCCTGTGAGGCAGAGCCTGCTGTGCAGGCCACACATGGCCTGGCTCATGGGACATCACCATCCTCTGGCCCGGAGACTGTTGCTTGCTGCTCACACAGGAGGGCACGGACTCAGTGTCTGCATGGATGACTGACCACCTCTCCCTCTTTTCCTCCCCAGCTGGACCAGCTATCACTCAGGGGCGATTCATGCCATCAGAGGCAGCTGCTTGACCCAAGGGAGCCGCAAGCGCAGGATGGTCCACATGGACCTCATGAGGGAGCACATGGCCGTCCTGCATGACATGCAACAAATCCTGGCCCAGAAGGTCTGGGATGACGCCAAGTGGTGCAACCACATGTGGGACCAGCTTGTGAGGTAGGGCAAAAACTTGTGTCACCATCTTGGAAGTAATGGCATACCTGGCTACTGTTCCCACTCCAGCTCTTGTTCCCGTTCCAGCTCCCCCTGCCATGCCTATGACCCTCTCCCTCGGCCCCCATGCCATCCCTGACTCTGTTCCAGCCCCCCCACTCTTTCCACCCCCCTGTGGTCCCAGGCCCCAGCCATCCCCAAGTGCACCGAGATTTCCAGACCTGAGGTGGTTCCACCAGTCACCCCACATGCCACTCCCAGCCCTGAGACCCCTCCTCCTGATTCTCAGCCCCCTTCTCTCTACCCCCTCCAGGTTCTCAGCCCCACTCTTCCACAATTACTTATATTTGAAAAAAAATACAAAGTTTTTGTTGTTCCACTCAAACCAGGTGTCTTTATCAGGAGTATTGGGAAGAGAGGAAGGGAGAAGTTGTGGTGGGAAAGGCATAGGAGGGCAAAGCGCTGTCCCCTAGTGGGGAGATCCTGGAGAGAGTTACTGGGGTCATAGAATCATAGAACCATACAGCTGGAAGAGACCTCAGAAGACCATCAAGTCCAGCCCCCTGCCCAAGGCTGGACCAATCCCAATTAAATCAACCCAGCCAGAGCTTTGTCAAGCCAAGGCTTAAACACCTCTAGGGATGGAGACTCCATTACTTCCCTAGGTAACCCAGTCCAGTGCTTCACCACCCTCCTAGTGAAATAGTTTTTCCTAATATCCAACCTGGACCTCTCCCACCACAACTTGAGACCATTGCTCCTTGTTCTGCAGTCTGTCACTACTGAGAACAGCCTCTCTCCATCCTCTTTAGAACCTCTAATTTGCATCCCTTTTACGGAAAAGGGATGCAGTCTAGACACAGCCCCTCTGTATACTGGAGTTCAGAGCAATCATAGTGCTCTCATGTACAGTGCAACTCCTCCTCCTTTTCTCCCCTACCTGTTCTTCCTGAACAGTCTATACCCTTCCATGACAGCGCTCCACTCATGTGAGTCATCCCACCAAGTCTGTTATCCCAATTAAATCATATTTCTTGGACTGGGCCAGGGCCTCCAGTTCTTCCTGTTTGTTGCCCAGGTTTCTCGCATTAGTGTACAAACACCTCAGATAACCAGTTGATCGCCCTATCTTCTCCATTCAAATCAGGGGTCTTCCTTTCTTGCTCATTCCTCTTTGCATTCCTTCCCGGTATTCGACTTTCCCACTCCCCTCAGGGCTTTGGTCACTGTCCTCCAGCGAACCTAGTTTAAAGCCCTCCTCACTAGGTTTGTAAGCTTGCTCATCCATTGATCTTGGATCTGGCTTCCATCCCCTCTCCAACCTTTGCAACTGCCCAGAGGTGCTCACCTTTCACCTTATACATTCCCACCTCATTCACCCCACAGGGACAGTCTCTGCCTCACTTGACGTAGAGACTATTCTACTAAGACGTAATACAAAGTTTCCATGTAAAAGGACTCACTACAAAGCTAAAAACTTCAATGAGAGAATGATTAATACAGAGACATGTCTACATTTGCTGCAGGGAGACACCTCTGCCTGCCTCCACCCCTCTTCCCCAGAGTCTACAGCCCCATTGCAAAGCGGGGGAGTGGAAGGAAAGAGGCTGAGGCCCATCAATGGGACTGAAGCAGTCATGAGCAAGCCATGCCCAGGAGCCATTCTCCTGACCAGTGCTGGTGCCGTGTTGCTTCAGGCACGCTGAAATGCAGTCACCTCTAGGGTGGGATGGACAGCTGTTTAACACCTGCACAAGGTTTCAGGCAGGGGGCAGTGCCGGCTGCCTTCCTGCAAAGCCCCCATCAGAACTACTGTGCCCTCCTGGCTTAGGAAAAGAATGAACAGGAGGATTGGAAATTAACCCGCCCAGTCTCACGTCCCACAGGCAGGGAATGAGCCATCTACATTAGGCCCCAGCAGGAGTATCATGTCAAGTTCTGGGCACCACATTTCAGGAAACGTGGAGAAACTGGAGAAAGTCCAGAGAAGATCAACACAAATGATGAAAGGTCTAGAGAACATGAGATATGAGGCAAGGCTGTAGAAATTGGTCTTATTTACCTTGGAAAAGAGAAGACCGAAAAGGGACATGAGAGCAGCTTTCAAGTATCTAAGGGTATGTCTACACTACCACCCTAGTTCGAACTAGGGTGGCTAATGTAGTCATATGAACTTGCAAATGAAGCCCGGGATTTGAATTTCCCGGGCTTCATTTGCATGTTGCCGGGCGCCACCATTTTTAAATGTCCGCTAATGTGGACTCTGTGCCCGCGGCTACACGCGGCACGAACTAGATAGTTCGAATTAGGCTTCCATGTCTCCTCTTCTTGCTCCATCTCCCCTGGTGCCTGCTGCCCCCCAGCTCCTCACCCTCCTTTGCTGTCCTGACTTCTGCCCTTCTCACTGCCCTCAGATCTCCTGCGACCTGCCCCCCCTCCACCAGCCCTTCTCTCCCCCCTGTGCCCACTCCTCCAGTAGCCCCGCTCTGATCATGTGAGCTACCCCTCTCCTAACACCTCTCTCTACACACCTGCCCTGCCTCTCTCCTCTGGTGCTGGTCCCTCCCCTGCAGGTGTCTCTGCCCTTCTGCTTCACCCCAGAATCCCCTGGCACCTGCACCTTCCCTTAGCCCTGCACCCTCCTGGTGCCTCCCCCTTCCCTTACTGCCCCTGCCCTCTTTGCCCTCTTTTTCCAATGCCCACCTTCTCACTACTCTCTGCCCCATTCTCCTCCTGCCCCTGTGTGCCCTCATACATGACTTGCTCCATCCCCACCTCTCTCATACCCACTCCTTCTTTCAAGACTTCTCCCAGCAGCTCCCGCTCCCCCTCTAGCTCCAATGCCCTTCCCCTCTCCTCTCTTCTCCCAGCATCACCCCGTTCCCCCCTTCCACTGACCCCTCCCCTCCTGCCCTTTCCCTCACTGTCTACAATTGGTTACCTGCCATTTGTCTTTCCTCCACCCTGTCTCTTGGTGCCTTCCCCTTTCTTCCTCTTCCCCCTCCACACAAGCCCCTTCTCCCCCTCCCCCTTCCCCACCTCCTCCACCCAAGCCCCTCCCTCTCTCCCCATCCCCCTCTGCCCAAGCCTCTTCCCTCCCCCCCCTCCATCCAAGCCCCTTCCCCTCCTCCTCCCCCACCACACAAGCCCCTTCCCTACCTTCTGCCTTCCACTTTGTGGGGCTGGAGTCTGCACTCAAGACCTTGAGTCCAAACCCATAGCCAGCCACGCCCCGCAATGTGGCTCCCAGGAGTTTTAAAATCCCGGGCCATGATGTCACGTCATGCCCGGGCGTCTCCCCGCTCACTGGCAATGCTGCACATGGCGAGGGAAGCTGTATTGAGAGCCGCACATGGCAGGGACAGTTCGGGGCCAAGGGGGACTCCTTGGGGGCGAGGTAGGAGGACACGCAGGAGGGGCTAATGGGGGAGGTCCGGGGTCTGCTCCAGGCAGAGCTGGGGGAGAGACCCAGATCCACATATTGCTGGAGCAGGGCCCCAGTTCTGAATAGTAACTCGCCGGAACTTCCAGGTTCAGTGGCGTGGGGGCCCCTTAGGCACAGGGCCCGATTCGGCCGAATCGGTTGAATCCGCTTAAGGCTGGCCCTGAGTGCTCTATCTCAGACTGCTGTGTAGACAATACCATAAATCAAAATAAGCTCTTTTGATTTAAGCCACGCAATTAGCGTAGCTCAAGTTGTGTAGCTTATTTCGAATTTAGCCCTGCTGTGTAGACGTGTACAAGGTGTTTTCTGGAGTTGTAGGAGCTCTACAATGAGGGGAGCTACATGAACAGATGCATTCTTCCATTGACATAGTTACATCTACACTGATTGTTAAGTCGGTATAAATCTGTTAGCCATGAGGAAATAGGGTGCAAGACCATGTCAAGATTCCCATGCAACCACTAGGGTTATGTCTATACTGCCGGGGGGTTTTCCACAAAGGACCTCAAGATGTCATCGAGTCCAGTCCCCCGCCCTCACTGCAGGACCCAGTACTGTCTACACCATCCCTGATAGATGTCTGTCTAACCTGCTCTTAAATATCTCCAGAGATGGAGATTCTACAACCTACCTAGGCAATTTATTCCAGTGTTTAACCACCCTGACAGTTAGGAAGTTTTTCCTAATCTCCAACCTAAATCTCCCTTGCTGCAGTTTAAGCCCATTGCTGCTTCTCCTATCCTCAGAGGTCAAGGAGAACAATTTTTCTCCCTCCTTCTTGTAACATCCTTTTAGATATTTGAAAACTGCTATCATGTCCCCTCTCAGTCTTCTCCTTTTCATACCACAAAATCCCAAATTCTTTCAGTCTCCCTTAATAGGTCATGTTCTCTAGACCTTTAATTATTCTTGTTGCTCTTCTCTGGACCTTCTCCAATTTCTCCACATCTTTCTTGAAATGTGGTGCCCAGAACTGGACACAATACTCTAATTGAGACTTAATCAGTGCAGAGTAGAGCAGGAAAATAACTTATGTCTTGCTCACAACACTCCTGTTACTGCATCCCAGAATCGTGTTTGCTTTTTTTGCGACAGTGTCACACTGTTGGCTCATACTTAGCTTGTGGTCCACTATGACCCTTCGATCCTTTTCAGCAGTACTCCTTCATAGACAGTCGCTTCCCATTCTGTATGTGTGAAACTGATTGTTCCTTCCTAAATGGAGTACTTAGCATTTGTCCTTATTAAACTTCATCCTTTTTACCTCAGACCATATCTCCAATTTGTCCAGATCATTTTGAATTATGACCCTATCCTCCAAAGCAGTTGCAACTCCTCCAAGCTTGGTATCATCTGCAAACTTAATAAGCGTACTCTTTATGCCAATTGCTAAATTGTTGATGAAGATATTGAACAGAACCGGTCCCAAAACAAATGGACTTGTTTTGCCCTTCCAGCAGGATTGTGAAGTATGAATAACTACTCTCCGAGAACAGTTGTAACATCCTTTTACAGTTATGCACCCTCCTTATAGTAGCCCCATCTAAGTTGTATTTGCTTAGTTTATTGATAAGAAGACCATGTAAGACCATATCAAATGCCTTACTAAAATCTAGGTATACCACATCCACCACTTCTCCCTTATCCACAAGACTTGTTATCCTATCAAAGAAAGCTATCAGATTGATTTGACAAGATTTGTTCTTTACAAATCCATTCTGGCTGTTATCTATCACCTTATTATCTTCCAAGTGTTTCCAGATGATTTCCCTAATTACTTGCTCCATAATCTTTCCTGGTACAGAAGTTAAACTTACTGGACTGTAGTTTCCTGGGTTGTTCTTATTTCCATATTTATAAATGGGCACTATATTTACCCTTTTCCAGTCTGCTGGAATCTTTCCTGTTTTCCATGATTTTTCAAAGATGATAGCTAAAGGCTCAGATACCTCCTCTAGCTTCTTGAGTATTCTAGGATGCATTTAATCAGGCCCTGGTGACTTGCAGACATCTAACTTTACTAAGTCATATTTAACTTGTTCTTTTTTTTTTTTTTTAATCTTCTAAACCTACCCCATTTCCACTAGCATTCACTATTTTAGGTATTCCTTCATTTACAGACTTCTTGGTGAAGACTGAAACAAAGAAGTCATTAAGCACCTCTGCCATTTCCAAGTGTCCTGTTATTGTTTCTCCCTGCTCACTGAACAATGGGCCTACCCTGTCCTCGGTCTTCCTCTTGATTGTAATATATTTTTAGAAAGTTTTCTTGCTATCCTTTATGTCTGTAGTTAGTTTGAGCTCATTTTGTGCCTTTGCCTTTCTAATCTTGTCCCTGCATACCTGTATTGTTTGCTTATATTCATCCTTTGTAATTTGTCCTAGCTTCCACTTTCAATATGACTCTTTTTTTATTTTTATATCATTAAAGATCTCCTGGTTAAACCAAGGTGGTCTTTTGCCATACTTTCTATCTTTCCTATGCAGCAGATTAGCTTGCTTTTGGGCCCTTAATAATGTACCTTTGAAAAATTGCCAACTCTCTTCATTTGTTTTTCCTCTTAGTCTTGCTTCCCATGGGACTTTACCTACCAGCTCTCTGAGCTTATCAAAATCTGCATTCCTGAAATCCATTCTGTTTTGTTGTTCTCTCTTCTATCATTCCTTAGAATCATGAACTCTATGATTTCATGATCACTTTCACAGAAGCTGCCTTCCACTTTCAAATTCTCGACCACTTTCTCCCTGTTTGTTAAAATCAAATCTAGAACAACTTCCCCCCAGTAGCTTTTTCAACTTTTTGAAATAAAAAATTGTCTTCAATGCAGTCCAAGAACTTATTGGATAATGTGTGCCCCACTGTGTTAGTTTCCCACCATATGTCTGGATAGTTGAAGTCCCCCATCACCACCAAACCTGCGCTTTGGATGATTTAGTTGTTGTTTAAAAAAAACCTCATCCACCTCTTCCACATGGGTAGGTGGCCTGTAGTAGACCCCCTAGCGTGACATCATACTTGTGTTTTTTACCCCTTTTAATCTAACCCAGAGACTCTCAACATATCTGTCTCCTACATCCACCTCCACCTTAGTTAAGTATATACATTTTAGTATATAAGGCATCACCTCCTCCCTGTTTACTCCGCCTATCCTTCCTGAGCTTTCATGGACACAGCCCATGTCTTCAAATGAATGGAGTTATTAAAGGTCCAGTTCCAAAATAGGGGATGGGGGGGAGGGAGAGAAGGAAAAAGGGGAAATAGTCAATTAAAATTGACTATTTCCCCCCCCTTTCCCTTTTTTTCCTTCTCCCCCCACTCTCATCCCATATTTATTTTAGAATTGGACCTTTAATAACTCCACTCATCTGAAGAAGTGGCCTGTGCCCACGAAAGTGCATGATACCATCTACACGTTTTATTAGTCTTTAAGATGCTGCTAGACCATTTTAAGTTTTTTCAAAAGTATTTGGTAATTTTCAAGTATTTTAATATCACACAAGGTAAAGAAAACAAAATTGAAATAGTTTTTGCTAGTCAACACTGTTCTGATTCACCATTATTTAGGTTTTTAAAATGTCTTTATATTTACTAGCACTACATGGCTGCATCTAGACTGGCATAATTTTGCGCAAATACTTTTAACGGACAAGTTTTTCCATTAAAAGTATTTGCGCAAGAGAGCGTCTACACTGGCACGGATGCTTTTGCGCAAAAGCACATCTTTTGTGCAAAAGCATCCGTGCCAGTGTAAACGCTCTCTTGCGCAAGAAAGCTCCGATGGCCATTTTAGCCATCGGGCTTTCTTGCACAAGAAATTAACATTCCTGTCTATACTGGCCCTTTTGTGCAAGTATTCTTGCGCAAAAGAGGGCTTATCCCTGAGTGGGAGCAACAGAGTATTTGCGCAAGAAGCATTGATTTTTGTACAGTACAAAGTCAGTGTTCTTGCGCAAATACTCGAGGCCAGTGAGACAAGCGGCAACATTTTGCGCAAAAGAGGATGCTTTTGCGCAAAATCTTGCCAGTCTAGATGCAGCCCAAGGTTGAAATAAAGAGGACAGGATCTCACCCATAAAGAAAAAAGCTAAAGATATTTAAAAAGTTTCTTCACTTGACTTGTCTCTCTCTCATTTCGTCCTCATCTGCTCCGTGGAGGTAAAATCATAGAATCACAGAATACTAGGACTGGAAGGGACCTTGAGAGGTCATCGAGTCCAATCCCATGCCCTTATGGCAGGACCCAGTACTGCCTAAACCATCCCCGATAGACATTTATCTAACCTACTCTTAAATATCTCCACAGATGGAGATTCCACAACCTTTCTAGGCAATTTATTCCAGTGTTTAACCACCCTGACAGTTAGGAAGTTTTTCCTAATCTCCAACGTAAATCTCCCTTGCTGCAGTTTAAGCCCATTGCTTCTTCTTCTATCCTCAGAAGCCAGGAAGAACAATTTTTCTCCCTCCTCCTTATGACACCCTTTTAGATTCCTGAAAACTGCTATCATGTCGCCTCTCAGTCTTCGCTTCTCCAAACTAAACAAGCCCAATTCTTTTAGTCTTCCTTTATAGGTCATGTTCTCTAGACCTTTAATCATTCTTGTTGCTCTTTTCTGGACCCTCTCCAATTTCTCCACAACTTTCTTGAAATGTGGCGCCCAAAACTGGACACAATACTCCAACTGAGGCCTAATCAGTGCAGAGTAAAGCAGAAGAATAACTTCTCATGTCTTGCTCACAACACACTTCTTAATGAATCCTAGAATCATGTCCGCTTTTTTTTCAACAGCATCACACTGTTGACTCATAGTTAGCTTGTGGTCCACTATAACCCCTAGATCCCTTTCTGCCATACTCCTTCCTACTTGCTTCCCATTCTCTATGTGTGAAACTGATTGTTCCTTCCTAAGTGGAGCACTTTGCATTTGTCCTTATTAAACTTCATCCTTTTTACCTCAGACCATATCTCCAATTTGTCCAGATCATTTTGAATTATGACCCTATCCTCCAAAGCAGTTGCAACCCCTCCAAGCTTGGTATCATCTGCAAACTTAAGAGTACACTCTATGCTGATGTCTAAATCATTGATGAAGATATTGAACAGAACCGGTCCCAAAACAGACTGCAGTAGACCCACACTTGTTACTCCTTTCCAGCAATATTTTGGACTGTTAATAACTACTCTCTGGGAATGATTATCCAGTCAGTTATGCACTCACCTTATAATATCCCCATTTAAGTTGTATTTGCCTAGTTTATTGATAAGAATATCATGTGAGACCGTATCAAATGCTTTACTAAAGTCTAGATAGACCACATCCACCGCTTCTCCCTTATCCACAAGAGTCGTTATCCTATCAAAGAAAGCTATCAAATTGGTTTGACAAAATTTGTTCTTTACAAATCCATGATGGCTGTTCGCCTATCACCTTATTATCTTCCAAGTGTTTGCAAATGATTTCCTTAATTACTTGCTCCATTATCTTTCCGGGCACAGAAGTGAAACTGACTTGTCTGTAGTTTCCCAGATTATTTTTATTTCCCTTTTTATAGATGGGCAGTATATTTGCCCTTTTCCAATGTTCTGTAATCTCTCCTGTCTCCCATGATTTTCCAAAGATGATAGCTAACGGCTCAGCTACCTTCTCTATCAACTCCTTGAGTATTCTAGGATGCATTTCATCAGGCCCTAGTGACTTGCAGACATCTAACTTTTCTAAGTGATTTTTAACATGTTCTTTTTTTATTTTATCTTCAAAACCTACCCTCTTCCCACTAGAATTCACTATGTCAGGCATTCCTTCATCAGACTTCTCGGTGAAGGCCGAAACGAAGTCATTAATCATCTCTGCCATTTCCAAGTTGCTGTTTTTCCCCCTCCTCACTGAGCAATGGGCCTACCCTGTCCTTGGTCTTCCTCTTGCTTCTAATACACTTATAGAATGTCGTCTTGTTTCCCTTTATGCCTGCAGATAGTTTGAGCTTGTTTTGTGCCTTTGCCTTTTTAATCTTGCCCCGTGTTCCTGTATTGTTCGCCTATATTCATCCTTTGTAATTTGTCCTAGTTTCCATTTTTTATGACTTTTTTTTTTAAAGACTGTACATGCCTAATCTGTACAATCCATACACTTCCTAGCAGGGGTTTGGCAGGTCCGCTTGTTCTTTTATCTACCTCACAAGTTCAGGTGTTTATAAACTGTGCCTGCTCTCAAAATTCTTTTGACTTCAAGAGCCTCCAGACAAATAATGTCCAGATCTACTAACCAATATTAGAAATGTAAAGTAGAAGTGGGAGTATCATTCATACAGTAAACCAATGGGAAACCACAGAACAGCAACCTTATTCCACAAATTACACCTAGAACAAATAAACCAAACGCCAATTAGAGCGTAAGACATATCTATTTGTTTCTTTACCGTATGCAGTGTACTTGTAGCTATGTTGAACCCAGGATATTAGAGAGACAAGATAGGTGAAGTATTATCTTTTATTGGGCCAACTTCCATTGGCAAGAGAAAGCTTTAAGCATGTCTCTCTCTCTCTCTCACTCACCAGCAGAAGTTGGCTCAGTAAAAGACATTACCTCACCTACTTTCTCACTCTTGGCTCTCTTTACTGTACAACATTTTCATGAGCTCATCATTAGTATTTTTTAGACAAAATTTCCAGCATAAATTGCAAGAGCAGCAAAGGGGAAAAGAAAAGCAAATCAATCAGATTAAAGACAAGCAGATTAAAGAACTTCACTGCCAATATGGAAATCCCCATATTGTCTGACGTTTGCAATTCAAGGAAAACATCTCATCTGTACTTCTCCAAACCCATCTGAAAGCACACAGTAGACAGAGCATGTTTATTCTTGTGAGACACAAATTTCAGATGAAAGCATTCATTGCAGATTGAGATTTCACATAATAATTAATGTTCTCCCATTTTTGTTAAATTTACAGCCTTTATTTTATTCCAGTTCAAGTTTTGTGCCAGTAGCTATAACTTGCTATAAGTTTCATAACCTCTTTAACGAAGGGTGCACTAAAATCTCTGCTATAACACTATTAAAGCTTGTTAAACCATTAGCTTTAATAATGTATAAACTACTGTACAAGTGAAGAGTCAAATAATTAGATTTACTACAGAGAAGGGAGGCTGAGAAGCGTATTTCAGAAATAAAAATTCAATGCTGATATGTATAATCAAACTGATCAATATATACTTTTACATGCAATTTTTAGAATGATCTTAAACTCAAATTTTCACATATATTTATGGAATGATCATGCTTTAAAATATTCATAGTATTTTATATATGATCTAGATATGGATATATAAATAGATTTTTTTCTTGTTTTCAAAATGGGCATTTCTTAAAATGAATCTTTCAATTTCCAAATTAAAATGTGTCAGTTTAGAAAGGAAAAATTTAAAAATAAAGTTTTGACTTGAAAAAATATCCTTTTGTACAACTATATTGACCAAACAAAACTACCATTATCACCAGAATATCACTGTATTTGCCATTAATTGGCATTCAGGTTAGCTGTTTTACCTGAATGGGTACAGAAATTAGGCTTAGGGTTAGGATTAGGTACAACTGAATGGGTACAAAGCTATGTTTACATCCCTCTTGTCAGGACGGAGCCTCATGGAAAGCTTTTCCTGCCATAGCCTAAGCTGTATCCGTTCTGTGAATAAACCGGAACCTCTTACATTGCTGTCTTTCTGATCATTTAAAAACAGATTTTTATTGTAAAAAGGACACTTTCAGGTTGAACCTTTGAGAATAGAAAGTGTTCCAGATTTAGGGTCTCCTGACCCTTTCATCCTTCCTCTTTTGGTTTCAGAGGCACCCAAGCAACAAAAGCAAAATTATTTATTAATTCAATCCCAGCAGATCAGCATCAAGAGAGATGTTTTCAGAGCCATTTGCCCCACTGGCACCCAATGTGGTATCATTCCCCCACACTCTTCCTCTCATAGAGTATGTCTACACTACAAAGTTAATTCGAACATCCATTAGTTTGAATTAACTTTAATAGCGGCTACACATACGAACCGCTAGTTTGAATTTAAATCGATCTAGCGGAGCACTTAATTTGAACTAGGTAAACCTCATTCTACGAGGAATAACGCCTAGTTCGAATTAACGGCTGTGTAGGCACTTAATTCGAACTAGTGGGAGGCTAGCCCTCCCCAGCTTTCCCTGGTGGCCACTCTGGGCACCACCAGGGAAACTCGTCTGCCCCTCTCCCAGCCCCGGAGCCCTTAAAGAGGTACAATCTGGCTATGGTGCCCGTGCCAGGTGCAAGCCTGCCAGCACCCAGCCAGCAGACCCTGCACCTGGCATGGCACGAACCAGCCACCCGTTGCCACCCAGCCCTCCACCTCTTCCTGGGACCAGGCTGGCGGCTCCCGGGAGCGTGCCCAGGTCTGCAAGAGGCGGGCTCCCACCTGGTCTAGTGCGGACATCGTGGACCTCATCCACGACCTCCACACTAGGCACAGGAAATTGGCCGTCTAGGGCACGATAGCTGCCAGCCTGGCCACCCAGGAGCAGGTTTGCATGAAAATCAGGGTGGTCCAGTGAGACCCCCGACCCTGAGCTTAGAACGGCCGTACTGGGTCAGACCAAAGGTCCATCTAGCCCAGTAGCCTGTCTGCCGACAGCGGCCAACACTAGGGACCCTGGAGGGGATGGACCGAAGACAATGACCAAGCCATTTGTCTCGTGCCATCCATCTCCAGCCTTCCACAGACGGAGGCCTGGGACACCATTCCTATCCCCTGGCTAATAGCACTCCATGGACCCCACCTCCATGAATTTATCTAACTTCTCTTTAAACTCTGTTATAGTTCTAGCCTTCACAGCCTCCTGCAGCAAGGAGTTCCACAGGTTGACTATTTGCTTTGTGAAGAACAACTTTCTGTTATTAGTTTGAAGCCTTCTACCCATTCATTTCATTTGGTGTCCTCTAGTCCTTCTATTATGGGAACTAATGAAGAACTTTTCTTTATGCACCGTTTCCACACCACTCATGCTTTTATAGACCTCTATCATATCCCCCCTCAGTCTCCTCTTTTCTAAGCTGAAAAGTCCCAGTCTCTTTAGCCTCTCTTTATATATGGGACCTGTTCCAAACCCCTGATCATTTTAGTTGCCCTCCCTTCTCCTACCCTCTCTCTTCCCCTCTCCCACCTCCTTTTCCCAGTCTCCCTGAGTTTTGCTCAATAAAGAGAGTTTCTATTTTTGAACACACGTGTCCTTTATTTTGTACATCAGGAAGGGGGGACTAAGGAGGGGTAAGTGGAAGGAGGTGAGGGAGGACTGGGGTACGAGCCCCTGATGGGGAGGACTGGGGTGGCTCTGCGGGGTCCTCGGGGTGTAAGCTCTCCTGCAGCCCCTCGATTGACCCGCCCCAGATTGCAGCCTGCGGCAAGTGCAGCCGGGCTGATGGCCGAGTGATGTGATTTGCCGAGTGTGGGCACTCAGGGCACTCCAAGCCAAGACTGCTTTGCAAGCGGGGAACCCCTAAGAACTGTCTGTCCGGGGTGGGGGTTGGGTCCCTTTAAGCACAGCCCTCGGCTAGCCTGAGACAGCAGCTCCACGCTCTAAGTCCTATCCTGATGCCCTGCCGGCACTGCTTCCAGCCAGCCTTAACCTCGGTTCAGGGTCCACTCAATGTGGACATGTTAGTTGGAATTAGCAAAATGCTAATTCAAACTAGTTTTTAGGTCTAGATGCACTAGTTCAAATTAGCTCAGTTCGAATTAGTGCTGTAGTGTAGACATACCCATAGTTCCTTGAGTCCCTGGTCAGAAGTCAACAGAAGCTACAAAGACCCCCACCAATGGGTAAGCGCCTTTCCCCCAAAATCCCTTTCTCAGCCAAAATTCAGCATAGGTTGAAATGACTTGCTCAGACATGGGGCACAGCCTCTGCGGGTTTCATTTGCAGAATAAAGACAGAACACCAGGCAGTCCAATACATTTTCAAAAGAAAATCCCATATTTATTTTTCCTTCCTTGTTTATTTTCTGGTAATCTAAAATTGGTCTTAAAATGTTTTCACCGATGTCCTTTTTAATGCAGTTCTAGCTGCAAAGCCCTGGACTAATGGTGAAACCAAGAAGAGTCAAATGGGCATAGAAATGGCTGAATGTCATTTTGGTTCCACGTTGGTTTCTCTTTCACAAAAGTGATTTTTCTCTGTTCTCCAAGTTTCTGCATGTCTGTGGGCTTATAGAGCACTAGACTCACTCACACCAGTCAGTGCTAAACCCCTGTGAACTTGAAGACTACGTGCACTAGTGGCTATAGGAAGAAATGGGGTGATGTGGATCTAAATTGTTGTGATGAATTCTCAAGCACTTTTGAGTTTATTTTACATATTGGGCTGATAGTGACATTTGGAGTTGTCAGGGATTCCCTACGACACATTCATAGAATCATAGGACTGGAAGGGACCTCGAGAGGTCATCGAGTCCAGCCCCCCGCCCTCAAGGCAGGACCAAGCTCCGTCTACACCATCCCTGACAGATGTCTATCTAACCTGTTCTTAAATATCTCCACAGAGGGAGATTCCACCACCTCCCTTGGCAATTTATTCCAATATTTGACCACCTTGACAGTTAGGAATTTTTTCCTAATGTCCAATCTAAACCTCCCCTGCTGCACTTTAAGCCCATTACTCCTTGTCCTGTCCTCAGAAACCAAGAGGAACAAATTTTCTCCTTCCTCCTTGTGACACCCTTTTAGATATTTGAAAACCGCTATCATGTCCCCCCTTAATCTTCTTTTTTCCAAACTAAACAAGCCCAGTTCATGAAGCCTGGCTTCATAGGTCATGTTCTCTAGACCTTTAATCATTCTTGTCACTCTTCTCTGTACCTTTTCCAATTTCTCCACATCTTTCTTGAAATGTGGCGCCCAGAAGTGGACACGGTACTCCAGCTGAGGCCTAACTAGTGCAGAGTAGAGCGGCAGAATGACTTCACGAGTTTTGCTTACAACACACCTGTTGATACAACCTAGAATCATATTTGCTTTTTTTGCAACAGCATCACACTGTTGACTCATATTCAACTTGTGGTCCACTATGACCCCTAGATCCCTTTCCGCCATGCTCCTTCCTAGACAGTCGCTTCCCATCTTGTATGTATGGAACTGATTGTTCCTTCCTAAGTGGAGCACTTTGCATTTCTCTTTATTAAACTTCATCCTGTTTACCTCAGACCATTTCTCTAACTTGCTAAGGTCATTTTGAATTATGTCCCTATCCTCCAAAGAAGTTGCAACCCCACCCAGTTTGGTATCATCTGCAAACTTAATAAGCGTACTCTCTATCCCAATATCTACATCATTGATGAAGATATTGAACAGTACAGGTCCCAAAACAGACCCTTGCGGAACTCCACGTGTTATCCCTTTCCAACAGGATTTAGCACCGTTAACAACAACTCTCTGACTACATTTATCCAGCCAATTATGCACCCACCTTATCGTGGCCCTATCTAAGTTATATTTGCCTAGTTTATCAATAAGAATATCATGCGAGACCGTATCAAATGCCTTACTAAAGTCTAGGTATATGACATCCACCGCTTCTCCCTTATCCACAAGGCTCATTATCCTATCAAAGAAAGCTATCAGTTTAGTTTGGCATGACGTGTTCTTCACAAACCCATGCTGGCTATTCCCTATCACTTTATTACCTTCCAAGTGTTTGCATATGATTTCCTTAATTACCTGCTCCATTATCTTCCCTGGGACAGACGTTAAACTGACCGGTCTGTAGTTTTCTGGGTTGTTCTTATTCCCCTTTTTATAGATGAACACAATATTTGCCCTTTTCCAGTCTTCTGGAATCTCCCCTGTCTTCCATGATTTTTCAAAGTTCATAGCTAAAGCCTCAGATACCTCCTCTATCAGCTCCTTGAGTATCCTGGGATGCATTTCATCAGGACTGGTGACTTGCTGACATCTAACTTTCCTAAGTGATTTTTAACTTGTTCTTTGTGTATCCTATCTTCTAAACTTACCCTCTCTCTGCTTGTATTCACTACGTTAGGCACACCTCCAGACTTCTCGGTGAAGACCGAAACAAAGAAGTCATTGAGCATCTCCGCCATTTCCAAGTTTCCTGTTACTGCTTCTCCCTCCTCACTGACCAGTGGGCCTACCCTGTCCTTGGTCTTCCTCTTGCTTTTAATGTATTTATAAAAGGTCTTCTTGTTTCCCTTTATGCCTATAGCTAGTTTGATCTCATTTTGTGCCTTTGCCTTTCTAGTCTTGCCCCTGCATTCCCGTGTTGCTTGCCTATATTCATCCTTTATTTGTCCTAGTTTCCATTTTTTATATGACTCTTTTTTTATTTTGAGATCATGCAAGATCTCGTTGTTAAGCCAAGCTGGTCTTTTGCCATATTTTCTATCTTTCCTACACAGCGGAATTGGTTGCTTTTGGACCCTTAACAACGTCCCTTTGAAATACTTCCAACTCTCCTCAGTTGTTTTTCCCTTCAGTCTTGCTTCCCATGGGACCTTACCTACAAGTTCTCTGATAAGACAAACATTGTTCTTGATACTTTCAAAGGTAAACTCTGGTTCATCCCTTTGTTCTTAGATGGAGGAAACCGAGAGCAGCAACTTTCCATCTTAACATATGTCAGAAATCTGTGGCGATGGAGTTGCAGTCATGTTGTGGCAAATGACCTACAGTCGACTGAGAGTCCAATTAGTGGTTAGACAGCAGGCAATGGGGTTACTATTTTCCTTTTGAAATTGCATTAGTTTATATATTATAATTATTGTTATGTTGCTCTTAAGTAGAATTATCTAAATGGTCAGGGTTTGTTTACCTTCTGTGCTGAGTAGAGATCCTTTGAAGTTTCCTTAGGTTTTGATCTCTGGGCCTGGAAAGTTCTACTAAGGGCCAATTTACACCAGAAAGTTTTATTAGAAGCATTTGTGCTGGCATACATCTCCCAACATTGCCATTTCAGTAGAGCATTTGCACATGTGGCTATCTTTGCCAGTGAGAAGTTGTGTAACTTCCCAGTGAGAAGTTGTGTCTGTGAAATATGTACACTGCACTATGGGCAACATCCCCCGTGCCACCATTGAGTCTGCTTCCAGGTAAGGTATTTTGTAAGGCAGTGTAGGATATCAGGACCCCTCTGAGGGAACTGTGGGAGCTTAGTATCAAGATCTCACAGGTTCTTGTGTTCCACTTCAAAACCACCTCTTGTTGTGTCATTTTTTTTTAAAACTCTCACTGTTCCTCCATTACATCCCATAATATGCACTCCCAAGTGCCAGTTGTAAGTATCTCTGCCATCTCACCGGCAGCAGCATGGATTCTGAACAGCTGACCGGAGTTCTGATGCCTGTTTTAGACCCAGTCTGGTTCTTCTGTGTTTGCAGAACTTCCATAACTATCATAGCAGTTGGGTGTGCAGCAGTGAAAATGAAACAACTGAGCGGGGGAGAGGAAGATGCAGATACTGAGGGTGTGTCTAGACTACACCTCTCTGCAGACAGAAAGATGTAGATTAGGCACATTGAAATTGCTAATGAAACAGGGATTTAAATATCCCACGCTTCATTAGCATAAAAATGGCCACCGCTTTTTTCCGGCACGGAGCTTTGTCGGAAAAAAGTGGGAGTCTAGAGGCTGATCTTTTGAAAAATAAAGCTTTTTTCAAAAGATCCCTTATCCCTCGTGAAATGAGGTTTATAGGATCTTTCAAAAAAGGCTTTATTTTTTGAAATCAGATTCTAGACTGCCGCTTTTCTCCGACAAAGTCTCTGTCGGCAGAGAGGTATAGTCTAGACACACCTTGAGTGAAGTTGACAGGTTCAGCAGACATTCCCAGACCAGCTCCACATGATGGAGTGGTGTTCGTGGGCCTGTGAAAAAAAAGCACCAAATAGTGAGACTAGATCATGATGCAAACCTGGAATTCTTTGCCATGGCTGAAGAACTTTTGGGTGCAGAAAGCAACGTCCCTTGAGCTGTGTGCCTAGCTTCTCCCAACCCTCCACACATACTCATGAACATAAAAGCTATCCTGAAAGTGTAAAAATGGATAGTGATAGCACTTTGAAAGCTTGCAATCCTGAATTGCCATCAATGGGCAATCACTTTGGGTTTGCAAAATCTATTGGAGGAGGCACCGACACTGACTTTCTTCTATCCGGGTGGGTGCTCCACCCTCACTCCATTCTAAAACCCTGTCCCATTCCTTTTCCCCCCTGAGACAGCACCCTCACTCCTCCTCTTCCTGTCCCACCCTTACTCCACCTCTTCCCACCCCACTCTTCTCCTTCCCCCAAGTGCTACCCGCTCACCACCCGCTGAACAGCTGATCAGCAGATGTCCAGTGGGTATTGTGTACCCACTATTTTTTGGTGGGCCCTCTGCTTCCTTGTTTCTAGTGCTCCCTTTGCTTCCTGTTTCATGGCCCTGAACATTACAAGATTAGAGAATATATTCTTTGTCCATTTTTTCTTTTCCCTTACAGAAGTCAGTCTGTCAGCAGCCTCTGAAGGACTTCCTTTTAAGATCCCTGAGTACAATTGATAAGACAAACAGACATTGTTAGATAAATGGTTTGCAGACTGCAAAAGACAAGCAAGAAAACTCACTAAAGTTTTCCCACAAAGATTGCCTTAACAATATGAAGTACATGGAGGCTATTTTCAAAGCTTGTGAAGGGTCAGGCTGGTCTGCCAAGTAACAAGGCAGTGGTGTTTCTAACCCACCTATGATTCATGAGGGTGGCAGAGCAGGCAATGACTCAAGACAGCTTCAGGTTAGTTGGGCCCATATGCTGCTGGCCTTTTCACAGTAATGGACTCCCAGAGCTCATGGCAGAGTGGTTTTGGAAAGTGTCCTACCACAGCAGAAGAAAAAAAGTACAGGCAGTCCCCGAGTTACGCGGCTCCGACTTATGTCGGATCTGCACTTACGAATGGGGCTTTCTCATCCCGGAGCTCGCAGACAGCGGTCAGCCACCTCGACCTCCGGGGTGAGAAAGCTGCTCCCGGTGCCCCTGGTCTGCTGGGGACCGTCTCCAGCAGACCAGGGACACCTGGAGCAAAGCCGGGGAGGCAGAGGGGTCCCGCGCCTCTGAGGCTTTGCTCCCGGTGCCTCTGGTCTGCTGGGGACCGTCTCCAGCAGACCAGGGACACGGGGAGCAAAGCGGCAGCGGTGGCAGGGTCCCGTGCCTCTGAGGCTTTGCCAGAGCAAAGCCTCAGAGGCGCGGCACCCCGCTGCCGCTGCCGCTGCCGCTTTGCTCCCCGTGTCCCTGGTCTGCTGGGGGGGGGGGGGCGCAGCTAGTGCGCCCCCCCCCCCCAGCAGACCAGGCTTTTGTTGTGGACCCTGGGGTAGAGCAGCTGGGGTGCTGCCGGGTTGGTCCTGCAGGGACCTACCTGGCAGCCCAGCTGTTCTGTCCCAGGCTCGAGATTCAGCCGCTGTTGAAACTGATCAGTGGCTGATTCCAGGAAGCTGGGGGCAGAGCAATTCTGCCTCCAGCTTCCTGCAGTCAGCCCCTGGTCAGTTTCAGCAGCAGCGGCTGAATCTGGAGCCAGTTCCGACTTACATACAAATTCAACTTAAGAACAAACCTATAGTCCCTATCTTGTACGTAACCCGGGGACTGCCTGTAGTAAAGATTTCCTGCTTGAAAATTTATTGAAATTGTGCCAGAGAACCCAAGGGATGTCCATGCCAAGATAAACCTCAGAAGACAGTGGTCACAGCTAACTATTTCTGCAAATCAATTAAAAGTCAAATTGCCTGAGGCACCCTTTCTCTATCTCTCCCCTGTGCCCCCCATCTGAGCACAGCAAATACTAACTTGTTTTGGACTTGAATTCTCAAGCTGTAAGACCAAAGCACTGTGTTTTCTTTGTTTACCTTACATGTTTACTATTTCATTCCTAAAAAGCAAGTGGCCTGACGAAGCTATTATGTAATTGCTTGCAGGATTATTTTAAATGGCCTATGTATTTTATTTGAAGAAGATGGTTTATGTTGCTAGAAATTTTATGTGCCTGTCCTGGGAAAAGTATGCATTTGGGAATGATTTGGGGGTTTCAGTATTTTTCATCTCTCTTTTATTGTCAGAGCATCAGTGTGAGAAAAAGTAAACCAGCTACTTTGTTCTCTGCCTATGTGCATTTGTCTGCTCTTTGGGAGGGGTAGGTGGAACTTCATGGCCTAACTTTCCTCCTTTCAGTAGGTTCAATTTCTGGGATCATCTGTATCTCAAAAAGCTTCTCGCTTTCTACAGGGTCTGCATCCTCTGAGTCCCCCTCCTCAACAAGTTTGGTGTTGCTGTGCACTTCCAGAGTTCCTTCTACTGAGTGTTATGAGGTGGCTGCTATTACTCATGGGGTTTGTCTATACTGCAGGGCTTAACTTGAAATAAGCTAAACAAATTGATCTATGTCAATTGCTTGGCTTATTTCGAAATAGGGAGCATCTACCAGCACTTATTTTGAAATAGAGCACTCTTCCTCCAACTTCCCTTACTCCTCGTACAATGAGAGCTACAGGAGCCGGAGTAAGACGTCCTCCAGCTAGACAGTATTTTGACACTATTTCAAAATAACTGCCAGCTGTGTAGACATGGACTAAGTTATTTTGAAATAGTGCTGCAGTGTAGATGTACCCCATGGAGTGGCTGCATGCTTTGCAATGGAATAAACATGTTTATTCATGCAGCAGTTCCACAACTGGGCTTGTATTACTGCTTCCTCCCACAGGCTGAGGAAATCCAGAGCATTTTTCCTAACCCAGGCTGAAGCATAAGGCTTGCATGAACTTTTCTGAGATACAGGCATGCCACCAGATAAACCCATGTACTGGGGAAGCAGAAGTGTGCCCAAAAAGGTGGACTAATAGGAAGACAGGCATTTCTATCCATGCTGGGGATTTTAAAGGGCATCAGAATTCAAAACTGTGACTGGAGCAGTCACTGTTGCAAGGACAGGGGTGCTGGGAGATTGCGGCTTGCATCGATGCAGATAATGCAGCATCTGCACAGGCATTGCTCTGATGGAACAGTGCCAAAACAGGACTTAGGCCATTCGGGGTAGCAACATAATGCAGGTTTTACAGGTAAAACTCTGTAGCATAGAGCAGAGGTCAGAGACAATGCTGCATTTGCTATGTTCCTTTGGTACTGAACCAATATGGAAAACTAGAAAGAGTTGTGTTGTAATAAATATGGGCCCAGCAAGGCAGGAGCTGTTGCTTTTGTGTGTGTGTGTGTGATAAAGGCAGGTTTTAGGGCTGTGGTGTCCAACCAGTTCTGAAGCAGTAGCCACATGTGGCTGGTGGCTAGTGTGTTGGACACCACCATTTTAGGGTAATGTAAGTACTTAGTAAGTGAACAGAGTACAGAATGCTGTCATCTAACCTGGCTGTATTCTCTCTGTTACTCACAGAGTGAGGTTCTTGTAATAATCATTGGTCTATCAACTTATTTTAAAAGACTTTTCGCACCAGTCTCATGCTGCTGAGGCATAATAAGCTTCACTGTAATACTGATGAGTTGTTAAATCGCATTTCATTTTCACTAGCTGTTTAATACTAACTTTTCAGGCTTTCCTCTTTATTTCTAAAATATATGAATTAAAAAAATGTTAAAATATAAACTACAAAAGTCATGTTATAATGTATGAAATTTCTAATTTCAAATGGTGCCTGCAAATGAACAGTTAAATGCAGTTACAGAAACAGACATTGCACATTGTGCTAATATAGCTCCATTATAAAGGCCAGCAATCAGAGGAAATGATAGTTACTTTTACCTAAGGGAGTTTCTTCCTTCAAAAGACTATGCACCAACTGTCCTCTTAAATGTTTATCTCTTCTTTCTATATGTTTAGGGCACTTATAAAACTATATTTCAAAGAGGATCAGTCTTTGAAATGTGCCATTGTTTCCCAATAGTTGTTTTGAACTTGGTAAATATTAGTGTATTTTATAGGAAACAACACACTTAGATTTATTCTATTCACGTGAAATATCTGTTCCCCAGCCACATGTTTTACTTTCTCTGTTTTCAGCAGCTCTATCTTTAAGATAGCCATCTAATCTCTGAGACACTTTATTTCTTGTTAAAATTATTTTATTGGAACAATTTAATCTAAAGAAAAGCAGTAACTATATTTTGTCTTAACCTTCCAAAGTGAAGACTATTTTGATGTATAATATTGTGCATCTATTGGCCTTCTATAGATCTTTGTGTCAAATGATAAATCTAACCAATGTATCCTAGTGGGGACAGATAGAACACTCTGTGGTCAATGCTGAATTTCAATTTCAATTTTAATGTCCATTTTTCAGTTGCTTATGTGACACCAGTTGCGAAAAAAGCTAGTATCGTTCTAGGGTATATTAACAGGAGTCCAGTGTGTAAGATATAGGAGGTAATTGTCCTGCTTAACTCTATGCTGGTGAAGCGTCCAGTTCTGGGTGTCACAATGTAGGAAAGTGACAAAACTGATGAAAAGTTTGAAAAACCTTACGCTGAAGAAAGATTAAAGAAACTGGGTATAATCGGGAAAAAATTGTTATCACTACCTTCAAATGTCTTCAAATAAGTGAAGGGCTGTTGTAAAAAGGACAGTGGTTAACTGTTCTCCATGTCTACCGAAAGATACAAGGAGAAGTAACGGCTTTAATCTGCAGCAAAGGAGAATTAGGAAAGACTTTCTAATTGTAAGGGTTGTTCAGTTCTGAAATGGACTTCCAAAGTAGGTTGTAGAAATCCCATCGCTGGGGAGGGGCGCTAGTCACAGGTTGGACGAAACCAGTCAAGAAAGGTCTAGGTTTGCTTGGTCCTGCCTCCACACGGGGGGCTGCACTTGATGACCTATCAGGGTCCCTTCCAGCCCAACATTTCTACTGTTCTATAACTTTCTGTGGAACAAAGTCTTGTTGGCTAAAAATCAAATGGTAACATTGTAGAAAGCTTTAACAAAATTAGTCTGCCTATGTCTGAGTCATTCACGTGGGATTGAAATGCAGGTGGTGGATTGATGAATTTGCAGCTCCCCATAAATCCTAATTGGAAAATTAGTGTGGATAACTTTAAAAACATGGATGCTAGAAACTTGATTCATTTTGTATTTCATACCTCACTGAGAATAAAAAGAGTAAGGTCTAAAGAAAATTTGGCTCAGTAGTTTTAAAGTTATGAATAGGGATGTAAATGACTAGTCAACTATTGGATAAGCAAAAGCCAGTTCCCCTCCCTCCCCCACCATCTCTGTGGGGACCAGGCACGAGTTGGGAATCAGCTGATTCCCAGTTCACACCCAGTCCCTGATGCTGCACCTCTGCTTTTTAAATGTATTAAGAGCCTACCAAATCTCAATACGTTTAAAAGGCAGATGTGCAGCAGGGGGCCCCCAGCTCAAGCCAGGACAGCTGAGTCCCAGCTCACGCTGGGTACCCCCTACTGTGCACTGATGAACCAGAGGTTCGAGGACTGTCTAGGGGTGGTTTTTTGTGGCAAGGGACTGGGGCTGCAAAGGAGGAAGGCCCAAGACTTAAACGCACTTAACCAATTACAAACTTTATTAACTACAATTTGATTATATTAAGTCACTGTCTCCGATTAGTCTTAGACAGTGCAGCATGCAAAAAAAGAATATAACAAATAAAACCAATACAGGCAGTCCCTGACTTACGCGGATCTGACTTACGTCGGATCCGCACGTACGAACGGGGCTTTCTCGCTCCGGAGGTCGAGGTGGCGGATTGCTGCCTGCGAGCTCTGGGGCGAGAGAGCTCCGTTCGTAAACTGCTCCCGGTGCCCCTGGTCTGCTGGAGACCGTCTCCAGCAGACCGGGGGCACCGGGACTGAAGCCGCAGCCGCGGTGGAGTCCCGCGCCTCTGAGACTTTGCCAGAGCAAAGCCTCAGAGGCGCGGCACCCCGCTGCCGCTGCGGCTTTGCTCCCCGTGTCCCTGGTCTGCTGGGGGGGAGGGCGCAGCTAGTGTGCCCCCCCCCCCCCAGCAGACCAGGCTTTTGTTGTGGATCCTGGGGCAGAGCAGCTGGGGCGCTGCCGATTGGTCCTGCAGCGCCGCTTTGGCCACTACTGGACCAACCCGGCAGCACCCCAGCTGCTCTGCCCCAGGTCCTGATTCAGCCACTGCTGGTCAGTTTCAGCAGTGGCTGAATCAGAACGCCTGGGGCAGAGCAGCTGGGGTGCTGCTGGGTTGGTCCAGTAGTGCCAAGGAGCGAGGAGCGGTGCTACTGGAGCAACCCAGCAACACCCCAGCTGCTCTGCCCCAGGCGTTCCCAAGTCAGCCGCTGCTGAAACTGACCAGCGCTGACTACAGGAAGCCCGAGGCAGAGTTGCTCTGCCCCAGGCTTCCTGGAATCAGCCGCTGATCAGTTTCAGCAGCTGCTGACTTGGGGATGCTTGGGGTTCTTAAGTTGAATCTGTATGTAAGTCAGAACTGGCGGTCAGTTTCAGCAGCGGCTTACATACAGTTCCGACTTACATACAGATTCAACTGAAGAACAAACCTACAGTCCCTATCTTGTACATAACCCGGGGACTGCCTGTACAGCAATAATAAAAATTCATCCTGTAGCCAATCCTCTGGTTATCTTTGATCAGCTGGTGGAGTTAGTCATTAATCTACATATACTTAACAACCTCTAAATATGAAATGGTTAATACAATATAGTAAGCAATACTCACAAGCCCAGAAATGATTACGATGCACAGACAGAAAATAACGCATAGCATGCTCCAGATTCATACACCCTTTCGTGATTCGGTGTGGGAGGCGGCCTTGGGTGATCAACTCCTCCGCCAGGCTGGACGATACGTACCTTCTATTTTTTGATACGGAACCTCCCCAAGATTAGGGCACAGGGTGCTTTATACTATAATTTTGACATCCGGTACCATATTAGGGTTATTTGATATCCGGTACCATATTAGGGTTCCTTCCTTGTGACATGACGTCTGTCTCAAGGCATTGTGGTCAGTGCCTGATGCAGACATGACTGGCACATGTGAAAGCTAGCTATGTTTTTGCTTTCCTGCTCCAGGTGCTTGTTAACAGATGTATATGGTAGCTCATTTCTCTTATTTCTATCTTGTCCTGTTTTTTAGTGCTCGTTAACTTAGTGTAGGCGACAGCTTCTGTCCCTGCTCTTATCTTTTTGGCCCAGGTGCTTGCCAAGTTAAGTTCTGTTTACTGAGGCTTGAAGGCCTCTGGCCCGGGTGCTTGCCAGGTTAAGTTCCGTTTACTGAGAACAGTGCTGAGCACCCGAGGGACTTCAAGCTCTGTCTCTGGATCCACCTCAGCGGCCTGTGTTTTCCTTGTGAGGGGCTTTAGTGTGGCAGTATGGGCAATATGCACGAGGCCGTGGTCAAAAGGACCTGCTACATGACACACACCAACCTGTTAAATGTATTAAGCTCACGCTGGGTCCCCCTCCCCAAGCCATCCACACTGCTGACTCCCCTCCCCAAGCCAACTGTTCTGCCCCCATCTCCAAACTGAAGGGTGTGCAACACCTCAGGCCAGCATGTGGCTGCTGCCACAGCACCTCCAACCCCAACTCTAGAGCACAGGGCTGCTGCCAATGTCCCAGAGCCTGAGATAGAATCACAGAATACTAGGACTGGAAGGGACCTCGAGGGGTCATCGAGTCCAGTCCCCTACCCTCATGGCAGGACCAAATACTGTCTAGACCATAGACATTTATCTAACCTACTCTTAAATATCTCCAGAGATGAGGATTCCACAACCTCTCTAGGCAACTTATTCCAGTGTTTTACTACCCTGACAGGAAGTTTTTCCTAATGTCCAACCTAAACCTCCCTTGCTGCAGTTTAAGCCCATTGCTGCTTCTTCTATCCTCAGAGGCCAAGATGAACATGTTTTCTCCCTTCTCCTTACGACACCCTTTTAGATACCTGAAAATGGCTATCATGTCCCCCCTCAGTCTTCTCTTTTTTAAACTAAACAAACCCAATTCTTTCAGCCTTCCTTCATAGATCATGTTCTCTAGACCTTTAATCATTCTTGTTGCTCTTCTCTGGACCCTCTCCAATTTCTTCACATCTTTCTTGAAATGCGGTGCCCAGAACTGGACATAATACTCCAAGTGAGGCCTAACCAGCACAGAGTAAAGTGGAAGAATGAGTTATCATGTCTTGCTCACAACACATCTGTTAATGCATCCCAGAATCATGTTTCCTTTTTTCCCAACAGCATCACACTGCTGACTCATATTCAGCTTGTGGTCCACTATGACCCCTAGATCCCTTTCTGTCGTACTCCTTCCTAGACAGTTGCTTCCCATTGTGTATGTGTGAAACTGGTTGTTCCTTCCTAAGTGGAGCACTTTGCATTTGTTTTTATTAAACTTCATCCTGTTAAACCGCCACCGTACCCCCAATCCTTGAAGCCCGAGGTGGCCAGCACCACCACAGTGCCTCTGGCCCCACTCCGAAAGAGAATACTCCAAATCCCAGCCCTGAATCACTAGATGGGAAGAGCTCACATCTGGAGTACCAGGCAGGGCAGCAACCCTAGCCTCCCCAAGTCCCAGCAGCAGGCCATCTAGCCTCAGCCCAGGCCGAGCCTGTTTCACTGGACCACAAAGGAGCAGGAACTCAGGGAACTCCAGGGAAGAAAACAGAGGGAGGATGGGACAGGAGGGGACAGGGAGAAATGCTTATCCTATGGGAAAAAATAATGTGTGATCATACAATTACATTTAATAATGAGTGTATGATAAAGATGGCATGGGCCACTTTTGAGTGCTTAACTTTGTAATCTTATTCTTTTCATGCAGGGTTGTTTTGTTTCTAATGTGAGAGTAAATGCATCTCTGACTGATTACATTTCCTGATGGATAATCTATACTAAAGTCTCAGTTACTGAAAAACAATCTACACTCATTCCTATATTTGCTTTTCATAAGTTAGCCTCACAGTAACTTATATGATGTACCCATATATATGGATGCTAATATTTTGAACTGTATTATTACATTTATTAACCTTAATTTGGGATATTGCAGATTATTTATTATATGTATTTTATGGCTTTTAAATACAATTTCATGCTTTTGGATAATTTAAGCGTCATACCTAGATGCATACACACTCTTTCCTTAACCTGTGTATTAGATAATTTTAACACAATTTTAATACAAATATCTTCAATTGTCCTTCAATCTAGCTATTAATAATAATCACATTTAATAATGCTTCCATCTTAATAAGGAACTACACTATGAACAAGGCTAAGATTTAGTCATGAGTATTTTTAGTAAAAGATATCTCCTTCTCTCCCATGAGCATCTTCTGTGGTGACTCCCTCTTGCATCCTTTAAACAGTAAGGGTATGTCTACACAGCAGTATTATTTCAGAATAAGTCAGTTATTCCGAAATAACATAGTCCGTGTCTACACAACAAGCAGTTATTTTGACATAATGTCAAAATAATGCCAAGCTGGAGGACTTCTTACTCCAACTCCCGTAACCTTCATTTTACAGGAAGTCGGAGGAAAAGTGCTCTTCCTTGGATTTCCTGCTATGTAGACAGGGCCAAAAGCTGAAATAAGCTATTTCCACCTAAACTATGCAATTGATGTAGGTGAAGTGGCATAGCTTATATTGGCTTTAGCCCTTCTGTGTAGATGTACCTCAAGGGCCAAGTCTTGAAGTCTGAGAATGAAATCCTATTCTCATTAAAATCAATGACAAATCTTCTACTTTGAGTTCAGTGGGGTCAGGATTTCACCCCCAGAAACTGGCCTGATTAAGGATTGAGTAAGGACCTGAATGTTTCTTCCTAACTGGATTATTTTCTATTCACTAGGCCTGAACTTGCTTTCTCTTTATTTGTGAATCGTTCTGTAAACAATGAAATCTGACATCAGTGGTTTCCTATATTACATGCAGTGAATCAGGAATACATGTAAACTATGCAGATTACTCATCCATAGCCAAGCAACAAACATTACATATTTGCCTTTCAGTTCTTAAAGTTGTGGAGTGAGATTGCATTATCACAAATATAACCTTCCAGTTAATATTAGTTCATATAAATCTGACGAGTAGTTGCATTAGTCAAAGTGATATCCTGTTCTCTCATTTCTTATTGAATGCCTCTATTATGGATAGAGAGTTGTAAGTTATTAGGATCATATTCAGTTAGCTGACTCATCCACATATACATTGAATTGAATTAGTGAGGGTTTATTTCTTCAGCAGTCATACCCATACATTACTACTCTATTTATTAATTGTTCCACTTTTTGTTTCCATATTGTAGCAGACAATCTGTAGATAAATGAAAATATTTCCACAACTGGGCTCAGTATAACCAAAGTAACTGAAAAAATTAACTGATCGGACTCAGAATTTCAATGGACTTTGTCCAAGTTTACTTAAATATTTTGCTATGAAATAATTTCTGTTTTTAAATATTTTCTTCACTGCAATAGTCAAAACTTTGCATTGCCTCTGCACTAATACAACTTGTGAAAACATTAAAAATCTAGTCACAATAAAGAGCTGTGAATTAAAAGATTTGCCATGTTTTCCACGTATAAGCATTAATATCTCCTTTTCTTTCTTCCTTCATGCCAGTCTCGGATTATGTCTACTCTAGAAAGTTTACTGTCAGCATTTTTAGGAGCATACAGCTGCCTAGATTGCAATATTGCCAGAGCGCATGCACAGCTAGCTGCCTTTATCAGTGATGTGCCTCTTCACAGTGATAGGTTGTGTTGGCAAAAGACACGCTGTATTATGGGAAGGCAGCCCAAAAATGTGCACTGCAGCAGGTCCAGAGTACTGTCTTCTGAAGCATTTTAGAAGTACTTTGTAGGATGGTGGTAGAGATGTAGCCGTGTTAGTCTGGGGTAGTTGAAGCAAAATGCAGGACAATGTAGCACTTTAAAGACATAGAAATGTAGCACTTTAAAGACTATAGACAATATGCAGAAAATAATTGTAGGATGGTCACTCTTCTCTCAAGGAATTGTAAGTGTTTGGGGTCAAGTTCTCATAAATCCTTTCATTCCAGCCTATAATTTTCTCTTTCATGCTGTTTTTTTAATAGTTACACAGTTCTTTGTGCCAGTTTTGAATTTCTCCTCCATCTTGCAGGCAGTAGTATGAATTCCAAACAGTTCTTTGGATTTCTTGAGTGTGTTTTAGGCACAGAGTATCTGGTTCTTTCGTATTTGCAGAATTTCAACAGTTACCACTGTAGTTGGTATGTAATGGTGAAGATGAGAATACAGGGAAAGAGAGGATGCCAATGGGAATGAAATGTCCAGATGCTACAGGTATTCAGTGATATGGTGGCAGCAGGGCTTCTGGGCCTATCCAGTGGGATCATCTCATAATGTAGTAGGGGCAGCAGCCATTCTGCATGCAAAAGGCCACATTCCTGAACTTGTGTATTGAGTTCATCTCAGTCCTCAAACACAGACACTAAAATAAGACCTGCTTGAACAGTGGAGAAATAGATGGCAATTGCTCTCTGAAATCTTGCAACCTTGAATGGTTATTTATCAGCGGGCAGTGAGTCTGGTGTTGGAAAATCTATAGTGGCGGTGTCAACCAGGGCTATGTCTAGACTGCAAGCCTCTTTCGAAAGAGAGCGTCTAGACTGCACGCAGAACTTTCGAAAGAGCAAGCCGCTTTTTCGAAAGAAAGCAACCAGTGAGTCTGGATGCTCTCTTTCGAAGAAGCCCTATTTACATTCAAGAACGCCTTCTTTCGAAAGAAGCACTTTCAAAAGAAGGCGTTCTTCCTCGTGAAATGAGGTTTACCGCCGGCGAAAGAAAAGCCGCGTTCTTTCGATTTAATTTCGAAAGAACGCGGCTGCAGTCTAGACGCAGGTGAAGTTTTTTCGGAAAAAGGCTACTTTTCCCGAAAAAACCCCTGAGTCTGGACACAGCCCAGGTGTGCAGGCCATTACATGTTTCCTGCTGCACAAGACTCTAATTATGGCCAATATGCAGAAAATAATTGATAGTGCTGTGGGTTTCCCAAGCATGTGGACATACACAGGAGGCATCTCCCAAATCTGCATCTCCTACTTCCTTCCAGCTACCAACAGAACGGAGGGACTTCACCAGGGACATTTCACTGACATCAAGATTGGGTGGTCAGAATAAATCCACTGATAACCCATGAGACAGACATTGTTAAATTAAGGGTTCACAAATAGGAATAAATGAGAATTCCATGAAAATCTTCATAAAAACATGGAGTCAGATATGCTTCAGGGTCACTTACTTCCAGGGCATTCACACTCCCAGTACAGTGAGTGTATAGGATCACTTTTCAAAACCTGAAGCCATGAGGGGTTGTTGGGGGTAAGGGTGCACTTTTGAGTGTCCTGAGTAATAAATTCAGTAAATGTTGCTAGTGTTATTACAGGCAGTGGAGATTTTATCTGAAATATTGAGTGTGCCTAAAGCCCAGCAAAGGCAACGAAAGCATTCAGGCTTTGTGCTACTGGCCTCTGCAATGAGGAGGCTCCTGGAGCTCATTGCAGAGGGACACAGGGAAGTTTCCTATGGTGGGAAAAGAAACAAAGTCTCCCTTCCAAGAAATCAGCCAACAAAACTTCAAGAATATGTGCTTCAAAAATACATTTAGGAGATAAATCTGAGGAACTGTCTCAGATTGAGGTATCAGTAGAGAAGGTTTTAGAACTAGGGCTATGTCTAGACTGCAAGCCTCTTTCGAAAGAGAGCGTCTAGACTGCACGCGGATCTTTCGAAAAAGCAAGCCGCTTTTTCGAAAGAAAGCACCCAGTAAGTCTGGATGCTCTCTTTCGAAGAAGCCCTATTTACATTCAAGAACGCCTTCTTTCGAAAGAGCACTTTCGAAAGAAGGCGTTCTTCCTCGTGAAATGAGGTCGAAAGAAAAGCCGCGTTCTTTCGATTTAATTTCGAAAGAACGCGGCGGCAGTCTAGACGCAGGTGAAGTTTTTTCGGAAAAAGGCTACTTTTCCCGAAAAAACCCCTGAGTCTGGACACAGCCAAAGTGATAAACTACACAGTAATAAGTCTCCTGAAGCAGATAGTATAAAACTGGAGGAACTCAAATGTGAAATTGCAGAACTAATCATGGTTTATAACTTAGCTCTTAAACCATCTTCTGTACTAAATGACTGGAGGAAACCTAATGTGATGCCAATTTTTAAAAAGGGATCTACAGTTGATCCTGGTAAGTACAGACCAGTAAATCTAACTTCAGTACCAGGAAAACTGGTTGAAACTACAGTGAAGAACGGAATTGTCAGACACATAAATGAACATAATTTGTTGTGGAAAAGTCAACATTTTTTTGTAAAGGAAAATCATGCCTCACAAAGCTACTAGAATACTTTTTGGTGATCAACAAGCATGTGGACATGGTGAAGCTAATGGATACAGTACAGTACTTACATTTCCAGAAAGCCTTTCACAAGGTCCCTCATCAAAGGCTCTTCAGTAAAATAAGGTGTCATGAGATAAGAAGGAAGGTCTTCTCATGGATTGATAACTGGGTAAATGATAAGAAACAAAGGGTAGGAATAAATTGTCAGCTTTCAGAATGGAGAGAAATGACTAATGGTGTTCCCTGGGTCCATACTGGGACCAATCCCATTCAACATATTCATAAATAATCTAGATAAAAGGCCAAACAGTGAAGTGGCAAAATTTGCAGATGATACAACTGCTCAATATAGTTAAGCTCAAAGCAGATTATGAAGAACTTCAAAAGGATCTCACAAAACTAGTTCACTGAGCAAAAAATGGAAGACGAAATTCAATGCTGATAAATGCAAAGTACCACTAATGAATCTTGGAAAACATAATCACAACTATATGTATAAAATGATGGGAACTAAATTAGCTGTCACTCAAGGGAGAGATGTTGGAGTCATCATATGTGGATAGTTCTCTGAAAACGTCCACTCAATGTGCAGCAGCAATTAAAAAAACAGAATGTTGGGAATCATTAAGAATGGGATAGATAATAAGACAGAGAATATCTTATTGTCTCTATATAAATCCATGATATGCTCACAACTTGAATACTGTGTGCAGATATGGTCTTATCTCAAAAAAAGATATATTGGTACTGGAAAAAGTTCAGAAAAGGGCAACAAAATGATTAGGGGTATGGAATGGCTGCAGTATGAGGAGAGATTAATAAGACTGGGACTTTTCAGCTTGGAAAAGAGACGATTAAGTGGGGATATGATAGAGATCTATAACATCATTACTAATATGTAGAAAGTGAATAAAGCAAAGTTATTTACTCATTTCCAAAACACAAGAACTAGGGGTCACCAAATGAAATTAACAGGTATCAGGTTTAAACCAAACAAAAGGATGTATTTCTTCACACAATGCATAGGTAACCTATGGAACTCCTTGCCAGAGGACACTATGAAGGCCAAGACTATAACAAGGTTAAAAAAAAGCTATATAAATTCATGGAGAACAGGTCCATCCCTGGCTATTAGCCAGGATCTGCAGAGATGGTGTCCCTAGTCTCTATTTGTCAGAAGCTGGGAATGAGCCACAGGGGCTGAATCCCCTGTTGATCACCTGTTCTGTTCATTCTCTCTGGAGTACCTGCAATTGGGTACTGTCAGAAGACAGAATACTGGGATAGATGGACCATTGGTCTGGCCTAGTATGTCTGTTATGTTTTTGAAAAAAAATTATAAAGAGTATGCCAATGGAGATAAGGGACATTCATGGCATTCAGCTCAACACTCGAAAAGAAAATCTGAGCCCTGCAAGCCAGGTATCCAGAGCCAGCAACAGTATCTACTTCTCTCTACCTCTGAATCCAAGCACAGAATGCACATACCTTTTTTTGGACTTGGAGACTCAGCTGGTAAACCAGACATGGTGTATTTTGATGGTTAATACACACTTTTAGTCATTAAAAATAAATAGATAGTCTGACTCCACAGTGATTAGATTGCTTGGAAGAATTATTTTAAATGTTCTGAGTATTTCATTTGAAGTCTCAGGTGTCAGTTTCAGTGGGTGTCTTTTTCTGTTTGAAATTCTATGTGGCTGCCCTTGCAAAAACATGAATTGGGGAGAGGTTTCTGGTTGTTAATAGTATTTTTTCTATGTTTATTGTGTTGCCTAGAATTTTCTTCCCCTCGCCCCTATGATTGTGCATGATAGTCAAATAAACCAGCTACTTTGAAAGGCAATTCCTTTGTGTGCTGCCTACATGCTTTCAACTTTTCAGAGGAACAAGGAGGCAGAAAGGAAGAGGAGAGCTTTGGTACCTGCAAACAAAGTTTTTATTAAAAAAAAAACTTGAAATAAGCACCTACGAGAACTCTATTCCCCTTCCTCAGCCATTCCTCTCCCAAGCAGGTCTCAATCAGCTCTGTTTCAAAGAGCTCCTGGCTTTCTGTGAAGACAGCATCTTCCAACTCCCCATCCTCAGTGAGATCTTTGTCACCCGGCTCTGCTGGACTCCTTCCTCTGGGTCTCCTGAAGCAACCACTGTCCCTTCAAGTGTGATGGTATATTTCCTACCAGTATATCATTCAATTCCTCACAGAAGCAGTAGATGTGAGTGTGTTGGGTGAGGACAGTTCCAGGTTTTTCAGTTGGTTTCCATGCTGAGACAGACCAGGCCGTGTCTGAGCACAGCTGAGGGCATCCGCTCAGGGTGAATTGCTCAACTTTGGGGCTCCTTACAGCCCCCAGACTGGTGACCTCTCCAAAGAGGCCACAAACCAGTCCCACAGAGCACTTCAGCAGCCTGCCTGAAGCCTCACAAGCTAAACCCCTCTGAGACCCCAGCAATATCCGTGCCCCAGATGGCCCCAGGCCTCATACACAGGTGGGGGGTCTTAGCACCCAATCCCACCTACCCCAAATGAGTTCTGTCCAGTTCCAAGAAACCAGCCACAGATCTCTGGTCAATTTGCCCTCCGGACCTTACCCACAAATCACGCTGAGCCAGTCCTTTAGAATCTACCATCTAAAGGTTTATTACCACAAGAAAGAAAAGCATGAGAGTGAGGTTGCTAAAGTATCAAACATTACATGCATCGAATCTCCCAGTTCTCGATGCAGGCTCTTGCAGAGATGTAACAGCTGCTGGCTTAAAAGTACTTGATGCGCATCCTAGATCAGGATGGGTCCACAGTTCTTTCCGGCCCTTCGATCCCTGCACTGTTGCCTCTGGAATGAAGTGCTGAGCTGAGTACCAAGATGGAGCCTGCCACATGGCCTATTTATCCCTCCTTCCTGGTCTCTCCTTGGCTACAGCAGGTCACCTGGCCCATGGCCTATCCCTGTGTTTCCTGCTGGTAGCCTCTAGGTATGAGTCATCACTCTTGAGGTGTGTCCTTGGACTATAGAGGGCTATTGTTCCAGAGCTTAGCTCATTAGCATGTCCATAGGCTGAGCTGCTTTGCCCATAGTTCAACCACATATAGAGAAACATTTGGTATCCACACAAAATACATGCTTATAACTTCACATACCGACATTATACAATCACATGAATAGCATATATGGAATCAGAAGAAAGTAGGCTTCTATTTGACACCTCACATGGCCCCCCTTTGTGCCACTTTTGGGGCCAACACCCCTCTATGGGTGCAGCAGTGATCTGGCTGCTCCCCTCAAAATCCAGTAACGTGACACACTTTTTGGTATCACTTTTGCCATCCCTATCCCTTTCCCTGGCATCGTTGCTCTTCTTTCATCATACCTCTGTGATATCTGAATAGACATCTCTATTTCTATTGTTATTTTGCAGCTAAGCTTGCAAGGATCTTCTTATCCACATAGTGAAGAAATCCAGCACCTCTTTCCTGGTCCACGCAGCAATAGGCAAGCAGAAAGGAAGGCATTTCCAGAACATGCTGGGGATTTTAAAGAGGGAAAGGGCTCTTCTGGTCATTCTGACCCCTGCGACCGGCCTGGTCACTGTCATAGTGACAGAGTCATTATGGGTCTGCTTATGTAAGACTGTTTTTATTGTATAGGTAATGCAACAGCCACACATTATTTTACTGGTAGAACAGTGCCAGTACATGGCTTACTTTGTTTGGGGATGTGGTTTTCAGCTAGTGACATGGTTTTAAGTCATGGTTTTACAGACAGACTCTAAACTGAGTGCAGAGATGTGGTGAACAAAGGCCAGTTTTATCAATAAACTTCTAGGGTGCGTCTAGACTGGCAAGTGGAAAAAAATTCCGTTAAAAGTATTTGGGCAAAATCATGCCAATCTAGACGCAGCCTAGACTCTAGAGGATACATCAGCCTCTGCAGAAACATCTCTTGTAAATTAAGGTTTTCAATATTCAGTCGTTTATAAAATTACACAAAACAAAGCCATGGGAGACAGGCGTAGGCATCTGGGTATGTCTATACTTCAGAGTTTTTTCAGAAAAATGGCCATTTTTCCAAAAAATTTCAATTACGTCCACATTGCAATCACATTCTTTCAAAAAAAAATCGAAAAACTGAGGGGTTTTTCTGACATTGGTAAACCTCTTTCTACAAGGAAGATGCCTTTTTGCGAAAGAGCTGTTTTGGAAAAAGGTGTGTATGAACAGGAAAGAGGGAATTCTTTCAAAAGGAGAGGAAAGAGGAAAAAGCACAGGTGCCCTGATGGCCATTCCACCCATAGTATTCACAGCTTACATGCTTTTTCAATGCACTTTCGCAGTGTGGACACTCTTTCGGAAGAAGTTTTTTCTGAAGATCTCTTCTGGAAAAGCTTCTTCCAAAAGAAGCCTGCAGTCTAAACAGAGCCTCTGATTCAAAGTTTCTGCTGAATTGCAAATGCAATTGCAATGCCAAAATTTTCCAAGAACAAGGACAAGAAGGGAGCATCCAGAAACTAACTGTAATAGCAAGTGAAATGCAAATGTCATTGTTTGCATGACTTGCAAACCATGAGTACACATTGTGTCAGAAGGAGTTACGTAGGTATCAGATTATATCCTCTGTTGTATTCCATGTTGATATGTTATACTGTGACTATATGTGACAGGCCTTCCCCAAAGTAAGCCTAATTTGCTGTAAACCTGACAATAGCCTTGCCCAGAAAAGGTGTTTCACGCCTCACTGAAGGCCTACCCCTGAGGTAGTGGTTTTCAACTTATAACATGCTGTGACCCACAATGTATTTGCTGGGCTACAAGGGCTGGGTGGTCGTGCAGTGCTAGTCCAAACCCAACACCAGACCCCAACCGGCCAGTTGGCAGCCCTGATCCCAGTTTTCCACACAGTCCCTGCCCTGACTAGGGATGTAAGCAATTTGACTAGTCAACTATCCAATAAGCAAAAGCGTATTGGATAGTTGACTAGTCGAATTAACTTTAATAGCGGCTATACATACAAACCGCTAGTTTGAATTTAAATTGAACTAGCAGAGCGCTTAATTCGAACTAGGTAAACCACATTCTATGAGGACCAACGTCTAGTTCGAATTAAGTAGTTCGAATTAAGGGCTGTGTAGCCACTTAATTCAAACTAGTTGGAGGCTAGCCCTTCCCAAGTTGCCCTGGTGGCCACTCTGGGCACAACCAGGGAAACTCGTCTGCCCCCCTCCCGGCCCCGGAGCCCTTAAAGGGGCACGGTCTGGCTACAATGCTTGTGCCAGTTTCAAGCCTGCCAGCACCCAGCCAGCAGACCCTGCGCCTAGAACGGCATGATCCAGCCACCCAGCCCTCTGCCTCTTCCCAGGACCAGGCTGGCGGCTCCCAAGAGCCTGCCCGGGGCTGCAAGAGGCGGGTGCCCAACGGTTCTAGTGCGGAGATCATGGACCTCATCGAGGTTTGGGGGGAGGCCTCCAACGTCCACGACCTCTGCACTAGGCACAGGAATGCAGCTGTCTAGGGCAGGCTACCAAAGGCCACATGCAAACCCAGGAGCAGGTTTTGCATGAAAATCAAGGTGGTCCAGTGAGACCCCCCAACCCTGAGCTCTGAGCTTAGAACATAAGAACAGCCGTACTGGGTCAGACCAAAGGTCCATCTAGCCCAGTAGCCTGTCTGCTGACAGTGGCCAACACCAGCTACCCCAGAGGGGATGGACCGAAGACAATGACCAAGCCATTTGTCTCATGCCATCCATCTCCAGCCTTCCACAAACAAAGGCCAGGGACACCATTCCTACCCCCTGGCTAATAGCACTCCATGGACCCAACCTCCATGAATTTATCTAACTTCTCTTTAAATTTTGTTATAGTTCTAGCCTTCACAGCCTCCTGTGGCAAGGAGTTCCACAGGTTGACTATGTGCTGTGTGAAGAAGAACTTTCACTTATTAGTTTTAAACCTGATGCCCATTAATTTCATTTGGTATCCTCTAGTCCTTATATTATGGGAACTAATGAAGAACTTTTCTTTTTTCACCCTCTCCACACCATTCATGATTTTATAGACCCCCCTCAGTCTCCTCTTTTCTAAGCTGAAAAGTCCCAGTGTCTTTAGCCTCTCTTCATATGGGACCTGTTCCAATCCCCTAATCATTTTAGTTGCCCTTTTCTGAACCCTTTCCATGGCTAAAATATCTTTTTTGAGGTGAGGAGACCACATCTGTACACAGTACTGAAGATATGTCGTACCATAGTTTTATACTTCCCCTCTTCCTTCTTTCCCTGGCTTCCCCCTTCCAGCTCACTCCTCCCAGGTTTCCCCCTCCCCTCTCCTACCCTCTCTCTTCCCCTCTCCCACCTCCTTTTCCCAGTCTCCCCAGAGGTTAATCCCCCCACCCCAGTTTTGTTAAATAAAGAGAGTTTCTATTTTTGAACACAGGTGTCCTTTATATTTTACATCAGGAAGGGGAGCTAGGGAGGGGTAAATGGAAGGAGATGAGGGAAGAATGGGGCACGAGCCCCTAATGGGGAGGACTGGGGTAGCTCTGCGACCTCCTCAGGGTGGAAGCTCTCCTGCAGGGCCTCCTGGATCCTGGCAGCCCCCTGATTGACCTCCCCGGATGGCAGCCTGCGGCAAGTGCAGCCGGGCTGATGGCCGAGTGCTGTGATGTGCCAAGTGTGGGCACTCAGGGCACTCCAAGACAGGACTGCTTTGCTGTCCCTCATTGAGTTAGACAAGCAAGCGGGGAACCCTGAGAACTGTCTGTCCGGGCTGGAGGTCGAGTTCCTTTAAGCACAGCCCTCGGCTAGCCTGAGGCAGCAGCTCCACACCCTAAGTCCTAACCTGATGCCCTGCCGGCACTGGTTCCGGCCAGCCTTAAATTCGGTTCAGGATCCACTCAATGTGGACATGCTATTTTGAATTAGCAAAATGCTAATTCAAACTAGTTTTTAGGTCTAGATGCACTAATTCGAATTAGCTTAGTTTGAATTAACTAATTCGAATTAAGTTAGTTCGAATTAGTGCTGTAGTGTAGACATACCCTTAGCTAGTAGTTTTCCCCCAACCTTCCTGCCTCTATGAGAGGCAGCAAAGGGGCGGGAAGCAGGAGCTGCTGCTAAGGGGAACTGGCTTAAAAGCTTGTTTTCCTACCACCATCTCCGTGGGAGGCAGGTGAGGGAAGGGGACCGGGCACGAGCTGGGATTTAGCTGATTCCCAGCTCACACCCAATCCCAGATGCTGCGCCTCTGCTTTTTAAATGTATTAACAATCTGCTGGCTCTTAATACATTTAAAAGGCTGAAGCACAGCAGGGGGACCCAGCATGAGACAGGACAGCTGATTCCCAGCTCACGCTGGATCTTCCCACTGCACTCTGGCCTTTTTATATTTAAGCCTGCCAGCTCTGAATACATTTAAAAGGCATAGCGGCAGTGGGGTTAGCTCCCGGGTTGGGAACTAACCCTGCTGCAGCTCTCCCACTTATCGACAAATCAACTAGTCAATGGAAAATGCACTGACTTGTCCAGTAATTGATTAAACAAAATGTAACATCCCTAACCCTACCATGCTAAGTGACGGGGCAGCACAGACCCCTTCCTGAGGGGCAGCCAGGAACCCAGCAGATCCCAGCACTCCAGCAAGCCTTTAGTGCATATCTGAGCTAAGGCACAGCTAGGTGCAAACTGGGGCGCATGCACCCCGCGGGCTGCAGGTTGAGAACTGCTGCACTAAGGGTTAGTCTATGCTACAAATGCTACAACAGCCCAGTTGTAGCAGTGTCACTTTAACACAGATACTTACTACAGCGGTAAATCCACCTCTCAGAGAAAGTGATAGCTGGGTAGATGAAAGAAATCATCTGTAGGCCTAGCAGTGTGTACATCAGGGCTTACTAACATCACACAGACCATGACATTTTTCACAGCTCTGAAAGATATAGTTAAGCCAACCTAACTTTATTTCATAGCACTTAGCATCATCACAGAGCAACCTGGGGATATCGACTACTGGGCCTACTCAGATGCATTAAGTCAAAAACAAGTACAAATATTAGCAAGAATGAAGACTTGTTGTGTCACCTGTGCTTAACTGTCCCTCTTTTCTTATACAGTACCCAGAGCTTTTTGATAGAAATTGGAAAAAGTTAATTATAAAAACATTGCTATTTAATATTTCAGTTATAATATTTGCCTTTGCCACATATCTTGTCTAAAATGTATAGTAAGATCATTAAAATGTATGATTCCAAAGACAGTGAAAATCATCAGCTGGAGGGAATCACCTGTGATTTGGATACCTTATTAACATTCACTATTTCTCTGTTTTTTTAAGGGACCACCAAATATGGTAATGTGCTATGTAAAGATGATGAGTGAGATTCCAAGTTGGTGTACATTGAAGGTAGTGGTGCTTCATTGCCTTTAAATTAATTAAGAATCTAACCTGATTATATATTTCCATTCAAACCTTGTGCATTAGAATTGTTTTCATTATGAAGAAACATGAGATTACTAGAACTCTAGCTAACAGTGAGGCCAGGACTTCTCTCCTTGTTTTTGTTTCTAGGCTGAATACTTATTGAAAGAGAATGAAGTAGTATCTTCACCCCTCAGGCCACAGGAAAGCAGGGAATATATCTGTCTGTAACTGGATAGTACAATCCAGAGGTTCACTTGGAAAACAGTTATAGATTAAGTCTACGCTACAAACTTTTGTCAGAATACCCATTTGGTCAAAGAGGAGTCTGCTAAAGTTCCTAGTGTGCACACAGTTATACCAGAAAAATTCCCCTTTTGTTAGTCTGGTTTATTTTACTCAGGAGAGCAGAGGATTGATATAAGCTGTACTGGTAAAAGAAATTCAGTATTGCCTGTAAAATTCAGTATTGTCTGTAGTATAAGAACATAAGAACTGTCATACTTGGTCAGACCAACAGTCTATTTAGCCCAGTATTCCGTCTGCAGACAGTGTCCAATACCAGATACCCAGAGGGAGGGAACACAACAGGTAATCCTCACATGATCACCCTGTCACCCTTTTCCAGATAAACAGAAGCTAGGGATACCATTCCTATCCATCCTGGCTAATAGCCTTTGATGGACCTAACTTCCATGAATCTATCTAGCTCTTTTTTGAACCCTGTTCAAGTCCTAGGCTTCACCACATCCTCTGGCAAGGAGTTCCGCAGATTAACTGTATGCTAAGTGAAGAAAAGCTTCCTCTTTTCTAAGCTAAAAAGTCCAAGTCTTTTTAATCTCTTTTCATATGGGACATGTTCCAAACTCCTCATCCTTTTTGTTGCCCTTTTCCAATACCAATATATCTTTTTTGAGATGAGGCGACCAACTCCATACACAGTATTTAAGATGTGGGTGTACCATGGTTTTATATACAGTAGAGGCAATAAGATAGTTTCTGTCTTATTTTCTATCCCTTTTTAATGATTCCTAACATTCTATTTGCTTTTTTGACTGCCACTACACACTGAGTGGATGTTTTCAGAGAACTCTCCACAATGACTCCAAGATGTCTCTCTTGAGTAGTTGTAGCTAAATTAGTTCCCATCATATTGTATGTATACTTTTTCCAATGTGCATTACTTTACATTTATCAACATTACATTTAATTTGTCATTTTGTTGCCCAATCACTTAGTCTGATGAGATCTTTCTGAGGCTCTTCACAGTCTGCTTTCGCCTTAACTATCCTGAGCAGTTTGGTATCATCTGCAGATTTTGCCACCTCATTGTTTACCCCGTTATCTAGATCATTTATAATTAAGTTGAATAAGATTGGCCCCAGGACGGACCCTGGGGGGGACCCGAGTAATTACCTCTCTCCATTCTGAAAACTTACCATTTATTCCTACCCTTGTTTCCTGTTTTTTAACCAGTTATTAATCCATGAAAGAACTTTCCCTTTTATCTCATGACAACTTACTTTACTTAAGAGTCTTTGGTGAGGGAGCTTGTCAAAGTCTTTCTGGAAATCTAAGTATGCTATATCCACTGGATCCCCCTCGTCCACATGTTTGTTGACACCCCCACCAAAGAACAGGTTAGTAAGGCATGATTTCCCTTTACAGAAACCATGTTGACTTTCCCCCAACAAATTATGTTCATTTATGTATCTGACAATTTTATTCTTTACTATAGTTTCAACTAATTTACCCAGTATTGACATTAGATTTACCGGTCTGTAATTTCCAGGATCACCTTTAGAGCCCTTTTGAAATACTAGCGTCAGATGAGCTATCTTCTAGTCATTGGCTGTGTCTACATTGGCCCCTATTACGGAATAGGCATGCAAATGTAGCACTTTGGAAAAGGCAAATCCGCGGGGGATTTAAATATCCCCCGCGGCATTTGCATTTTCATGGCCGCCGCTTTTTTCCGGCTAGAGATAAGGCAGAGAAAAGCGTCCAGACTGGCACGATCCTCCGGAATAAAGCCCTATTCCAGAGGATCTCTTATTCCTATTTGCAAGAGATTTATTCTGGAGGATCGCGCCACTCTGGACGCTTTTCTCTGGCTTATCTCCAAGCCGGAAAAAAGCGGCGGCCATGAAAATGCAAATACCGCGGAGCATATTTAAATCCCCCACGGATTTGCCTTTTCCAAAGTGCTACATTTGCATGCCTATTCCGTAATAGGCGGCCAGTGTAGACACAGCCATTAGGTATGGAAGCTGATTGAAGGATAGGTTACAAACCATAGTTAATAGTTGTGTAATTTCACATTTGAGTTCTTTCAGAACTCTTGGGTGAATGCCATCTGGTCCGGGTGACTTGTTACTGTTAAATTTATCAATTTGTTCCAAAACCTCCTCTAATGACTACTCAATCTGAGACATTTCTTCAGATTTGTCACCTAAAAAGAATGGCTCCAATTTGGGAATCTCCCCAATATCCTCAGTGGTGAATACTGAAACAAAGAATTCATTTAGCTTCTCTGCAATGACTTTATCATCTTTAAGTGCTCCATAAGCATCTTGATCATCCAAGGGCCCCACTGGTTGTTTAGCCAGCTTCCTGCTTCTGATGTATTTAAAAAACATTTTGCTATTACTTTTTGAATTTTGGCTAGCTGTTCCTCAAACTCCTTTTTGGCTTTTCTTATTATATTTTTACACTTAATTTGACAAAGTTTATGTTCCTTTCTATTTTCCTCACTAGGATTTCACTTCCACTTTTTAAAAGATGTCTTTTTATCTGTCACTGCTTCTTTTACTTTGTTGTTAAGTCACGGTGGCACTCTTTTGGTTCACTTACTGTGTTTTTTAATATGGGGTACACATTTAAGTTGGGCCTCTATAATGATGTCTTTGAAAAGTTTCCATGCAGCTTGCAGAGACTTTACTTTTGTCACTGTACCTTTCAATTTCTTTTAAACTAACTTCCTCATTTTGTGTAGTTCCCCTTTCTGAAATTAAATGCTACAGTGTTGGGCTGCTGAGGTGTTTTTCCCACCACAGGATGTTACATTTTATTACATTATGGTCACTATTTCCAAGCAGTCCAGTTATAGTTACCTCTTGAACCAGATCCTGTGTTCCCCTTAGGACTAAATCAGGAATAGCCTCTCCCCTTGTGGGTTCCAGACCCAGCTGCTCCAAGAAGCAGTAATTTAAGGTATCAAGAAATTTTATCTCTGCGTCCTGTCCTGAGGTAACGTGTACACAGCCAATATGGGGATAGTTGAAATCCCCCACTATTATTGAGTTTTTTATTTTGATAGCCTCTCTAATCTCCCTTAGCATTTCATAGTCACTATCACTGTCCTGATCATATAATATATCCCTACTGCTAGATTCTTATTATCGGAGCATGGAATTACTATCCATAGAGATTCTATGGAACATTTTGGCTCATTTAAGATTTTTACTTCATTCTACATTTTCTTTCGCGTATAGTACCACTTCCCCACCAGCACAACCTATTCTGTCCTTCTGATATATTTTGTATGAATACAAAACCAGAAGACGCCTAGTATAAACCTGACATTAGATTCCACTTGAATAGAGAGGATTAATAGTCATTGGGAAATTTTCATTTTCTTTCCTTGAAGCTATAGCCTGCTTATAATGCTTTACTATCCTTTGGCAGTCCCTCCTGGCATAACAACATACAAGGTGATTTATACTGTACAAAACCCTGGCACATTACTCTTTTTGGAAAGAAGTATCAAAGATCATTGGGCTGAATGCCTCATTCCTTTAATAATGAAGTGATGATTAGTCTATTCAGCTACTAATCCATTGACTACCTGGTCAAAATGTATCATTAATAACTGCTGCAGCTCTGAACCTAAAAGAAGCGAATCCTATTTTGACATGAACTTTCTTACATTTACAGTAACAACTCCTCATCTTTACCTCAACCAGTACACCTGTGGGTGGCACAGATCAGTGTTCAGATCACACTCCCAGTGCCTGGCCCAAGCTGGGGAAGCTAATGATCCAACTAGGGGACAACATTTGGTAGCAAATCCTGGTGACATGCCTCCTGAGGCACCGTGCAGGTACACTAAGAAGAAGAAGTGCCTATATCAGAATCAGTCAGTATCTCCGCTGCATTGTCAAGAAAGGCAAAATAAGAAATCTGTTGTGTTGTGGTTAGAGTATTCTTGTGATGCTATTTTGCAGCCCATTACTAGATCTATATTTTGGGATCTTTTCCAAAGATCCCAAGTTCTAGTCACCCTAAGTTAATAAAAGTATTTACATTAAATGCTACAACACAAAATCATCTTTGTTTTTTACAATTCTCTAGCATGATGAAGTCAATGTCAAATTCATTGCAACAATGGGAATAGGATTAGAACCCTAATCAATAGGGAGAGATACAACCAATGGTCCCTCTAATTTTTTCCATCCATGTGTGGATTTTTTCCATCTATGTTTGGAATAATTTTTTTACGTGCATCGAGGCATGTGCAAATGTGCACCCTCAGTGGAAACAAAAACCTAGTTGTGGGCACTTTGTTAATCAGTTGAGCAGCATTGGAATCTCTCCTGAGTGGCCACACAAGCGCCCAGCTTACAGGGAACAATGGATGCAATCACAATGTTCTTATCTCACTTATCAACATGTGATTTTTGTTCAGTCAAATTCCACAACCAAATTCAGGCATAGGAAGAGGATAAGGTTATGGCCAGTTATGATGCCCAGTTATGTCAGATGTGGACTTGTGATATAGCTCACTTCCATCATGGCAAAGCTGGTAACTCTCTCTTTTGTGCAGGCAGAAGCACTCATCATGCCTGTGGAGATTCAGGTCAGGCTGATGGTTGGGGAGCTGGCAGCTGACTGACTGAATCAGTGGTGGTCCACGTACTGTAGGAGGTTTGTGGAAAGTTGGGAGCTGACAGGCTCCGTGCCGGCAGCCAGCAAGTCCCTCAGCCCACACTGCTTCCCAAGCAGGCTGAGGGATGCACAGGCTGCAGGCACAGCTATATTGTTTGGAGGGTCCATAAAATGTTAATAGAGTGAAAAGAGGTCCGTATGCTGGAAAAGGTTGGGAGCAACTGGACTAAAGCATTCTCTTTTCCAGAGTCTGGAGCCAGTAAGACGTATAAAACAAGTAGGCAGGGATCATATCCAGGATGGCTAGTATATATTGTCAAAACCTCAGGCATCAGGGCCTGATGTTCATGTGGTCTGGGGGCTCTCCTGTCAAGAGATTAGAGCCTCTATATTGTCATATTAAAATCACATCCACAAGAAGCATAAGTTAATTGGTTCCAAGATAAGTTATTTAAAGTAAGTGATGCCAAGAAATACTGGTAATTATATGCATAGTTGATAATGTGAACAAGCAAGACATTGTTTTAAAATAACTTCCAGAAATAGGAGCTAAACTCTTTACCTACTGATAGCGCCAATGTTTACTCTAAAACTAAATCCAAGAAGCCAATGTTTATGATGCACCTTGTACAGACAGCTCCATCTAATTGCGAAGATCTACGATAAGTAAGATTGTTGCCACATTCCTTTGGACAAGAAAGCTATAGTTATGGAAGTGAAGTAAAAGCAAATACAAGCCTGCCAATAAAAAACATACTTACCCTACTTGACTCAGCTAAAAGAGAAAAACTAATGAAGTTCCAAAAAATAGCTTAGAGAAATTAAATGGCTGAAAGATTGATGAAGAACTGTGGTGAGAAAACCCTGGCAGACGGGGCTGTGTCGTGACTTACCTGGCAGGCTAAGACCAAAAAGTAAATGTTTAAACCCGTGATCTCTAAATGAAGGATAAAAGGAGCAAATAATTCTTATCCAGATATCAAGTCAGCAAATATTGTAATGTAATGAATAAAAGGTTATTTAAACAGGTTTGTTTAAAGGCTAGAAAGTGATATTGATTCAAGAAATATTCTACTCACTTCTTTAAAGGAAAGTCCCATACATTCTTGAGAAATACGTGTTAGAAAATTCCATGTAGGAGATTTAGAATTACTGAGTCACACAATACTCTTTTGTGAATGCTGGAAATCTACCGTGAGTAGATTTTTGCCTGCTTTACAACAGAACTACCGGGTACAAATTAGGGATGTAAGCAACTATAGCCAGACAGGAATCCTCTCCCCGCCCTCCCCATAACATCCATCTTTGCTTGCCTGGAAGCATACAGGGCACACAGAGCAGTAAAACAAGCATATTCTTTGATGCCTTGACAGAAGGCCCAGATATGCTGGCTGCTATGACCCTGGATGGCTGCAAACAGAGATACACCAATTGCTGACCAAGAGGCTGCCAAGGAGTGCCCTTGACTGAAACCTATATTGATACGAATACACACTGTCCGGGGGTAGGAATCTGCCGCATAGTAAAAAAATGTCCAGTACTCACAATTTAGTTATCTCTCTTACAAGTGTAAATTAAGTTGAAACTCCCTTGTAAGAACTGGCGTCACAAAGATGGACCAACACAATTTGGCATCTTAGATAAAAAAGAGGATACAGGCCCCTATGGGTATAAAGATGGGTCCAGCAGCACACTTACTCTGAGCGTCAATCTACCATCTATCTGCTGGTCGGGTTAGGTGATTGGCCTCCCGAGGTTCCACGGGGACGCCCACCTCGTATTCGTCTTTCCTAGGAATTGAGGGACCGGCCCTGGCCTGATACGCTGGAGTCGAGAGGCAGAGAAGGGGGTAAAACTTGTACCTGGATGTGTCCTTTGTCTTAAATGTACACACAGATTTAGAGCTCTTTAAAGATTAAGCTGTCACTTGGTACCATTATTTCTATTTTCTCTCTTTATTTTCTTTGTAACCATTTTTAAGATCTATATTTGCTAGCAGTTAAGAAAAAGAGCAATAGCCATTGTAACCATATGATTTATAAGCTTCTTTAATAAACCTGTAACTGTTTAAGCTTTAACCTGACTCCTTCAGTTGCTGTAACAGAACCAAGCACAATTTAAAAGAACTCCAGCCGGTCATAAGGGACAGATCTGTGAGGCATCTCTCAGCCTTCTAGGCTGCCTGCTGCGACAGGACCTTATGTCCCAGCAGTTGAAGACTCAGGTGTAACACACGCACACACATACTGCCCTGACCATCAGCTGACAGCGACTAGTCAACTACCTAATAAGCATAAGCTTATTGGATGGTCGAGTAGTGACTCAACTAGTTGCTTCCCCCACCCCCTTGCTACCTCTATTGGAGAGAGGCAGTGGAGAGGGGGAGCAGGAGCCGGTGCTGGGGGGAGACAGCTTAAAAGCCAGTTCTCCCCAGCACCATCTCCGTGGGGGGCAGGGGTGGCGATGGCACAGTGGGGAAATAGTGCAAGTGGGTACTGAAACAGTCCCCTCTGGTGCTCGGTTCCAATGGCTGCACTTCTGCTTTTGAAATGTAGCAAGAGTCCCCTGAGGCTCTTGCTACATTTCAAAGGCTAAAGCACCAGGCTACATCTACACTGGCATGATTTTCCGGAAATGCTTTTAACGGAAAAGTTTTCCATTAAAAGCATTTTCGGAAAAGCGCGTCTAGATTGGCGTTTTCCATTAAAAGCACTTTTTGCGGAAAAGCGTCCGTTGCCAATCTAGACGCGTTTTTCCACAAAAAAGCGCCGATCGCCATTTTCGCGATCAGGGCTTTTTTGCGGAAAACAAATCTCTGCTGTCTACACTGGCCCTTTTGCGCAAAAGTTTTTCAGAAAAAGACTTTTGCCCGAACGGGAGCATCATAGTATTTCCGCAAAAGCACTGACAATCTTATATGAAATCGTCAGTGCTTTTGCAGAAATTCAAGCGGCCAGTGTAGACAGCTGGCAAGTTTTTCCGCAAAGGCAAATGATTTTGCAGAAAAACTTGCCAGTCTAGACACAGCCCACCAGTAGGAACAAACTTGCCTTATGTTCCCAGCAGCTCTTCTGCCTTTTAAATGCAGTAAGAGCTTGGGTGACTCACTACTTTTAAAAGGCTGAGGCACAGCCAGCTTAGTGAATATCCCATATCCCCCTTACTGACTAATTGAGTCATCAATGGAAATTCCATTGACTATTCAACTATCTGATTAATTGAAATGTAACATCGTTAGTACAAATCCATGCATGTACACCCTCCTGTCAGAATACCCCTTCCCCTAAGTATGACATGGCTGAGGTAAAGCAAAAAACAGGACTATGTAGTCTGGCCCACGAAAGCTCATCACCTAATAAACCATCTTGTTAGTCTTTAAAGTGCTACATAGTCCTGTTTTTTTGCTTCAGCTACACCAGACTAACACGGCTACATTTCTATCACTATTCCTGAGGTAGGCATCTATGAAGCTGAAAGAGTTGCAAGTTTTACTCACTTAGACCTTTTAGTTAAACTTCTAATGCTACCTCAGTGAGTTTACTTCAATTTTCATTTATAAATGTTTGCTTTAGGGGTTTGTTAGAAATCAGCTGCCTTTTATCATATTTAGATAGTTGGTATAAACTCTCCTATTGGATGTAAAGTTACCTGTTTAACTGAAAGCTTCATGGTTTTGAATTGAAAAACTCTAATAAAGTAATCCCAGGTTAAATAGCAATAGAGATAGATACAACTCTGAAGGGACATTAACCAATGTGGCTTGCCCAGGGAATGGGGAGCCTGGGGTTAAACCAAGCTTGATTACAGAATGAGCCTCTCCTTGGTTGAATCAGGTGACATCTTTCTGCTCCCTCTCCCCACTCCGTTTACTATATATTTGAGAATTTGTCCGGCTGTCTGTCTACTTGTTCTAGAACATCTCCTAAATGGTAAGAGCTAAGACCACCAAATGTGGGATGCAGCTTCCTCTTATCATAACTGTAACAGACTGCTGGCTAAGCAAGAGCTCTGCCACTATAGCCCGGCTGAAAAAGCTGATTGCTGACAGCTGAGCAAGCCCAGGCATGAAGGGCTAGTGGAAGTAGCTGTGGGCCTCATTAGCCAGAGGGCTAGAGAAGGCAGAGCAAAGGGGCCACTGTGTGCTCCTGGGGGGGAGAAAAGAAAAGAGGTTTGCTGAATACCCTGTAAATAGAAGGTGGTAAGAAGCTGCCAATAAAGGCATTGGTGACTGCACCAAGAAAGGTTCTCTGACTAATTTGTGGACCATATGGTGTCCCAGGGCAAGGGGCCTGAGGGAGGACCTTGCCACATGTGGTGTCAGGGGAGGGATTCAGTGCCAGTGAATGAGGTTGGTGGCCCAGAAATGGAGGAGACCCTGCAGTGGCTGGGGCACATGCAGCAAGACCACATGCAGCAGGTCCTGCAAAGCTTCCAGTAGTCCCACCAGGCAGAGACAGGCCCTGATAATCTGGCAGGCAGAGCAGCAACAGAGCCTGCAGGACTCAATTAAGGAGCAGGGCAAAGTGCAGCAGCAACTCCTGGAAAAATTGGCGAGTCCTGGGGAAGGAGATGGTACTTTACTGCCTGGCCTGGGGCTCTGTAAAATGGGGCCAGCAGATGACCTTGATGCTTCTTTGGGAATTTTGAGCAGATAGCCATAGGAGGGGGCTATCTGAGCCCTTCCTTTGGTTCCCCATCTGGCAGGAGAGGCTCAGCTAGTCTACATGGCCTTGGGAGATGATCAAGCCCACAACTGTGAGGGTGGTCATTTTGGACTGGGTGGGTTTGTCCACAGAAAAGTACCTGCAGAAATTTTGGTGAGCTCGATGGACAGCAGCAGTGAGGCCCCAGGCATTTGCCCAAAAGCTAAGAGGTGAGGCAACCTGCTGGCTAAGGCTAGAGACCTGGACAGTGTAGGAAATAATGGACTCACTCGTACTTAAGCAGTTGCTTCAAGCCCTTCCAGAAAATCTGTGTGTGGGTCAAGTGCCACCAGCCTGACACAGATTGCAGCAGTCAGGCTGGCAGAGGAGTATACCCAGGCAGAGGTTCCCCCGAGAGAAGGCTGACCCCACAGGGACAAGGAAGCTGGAGGAGCCCCTTTCTGGGAAAGGCCGTCAGAGGAAAGAGGCACTTCAAGGAGCACCTTGTCACTGTGGGGGCTGGCACAATGACTTGCTGGCAATGCAGAAGGGCAGGGTATAGGAAGTGAGACTGCCCAGACAATATGGACTGTGGATATGTGGGGTTCTGTGCATTGACTCAGATGGGAGGACCTGACAAGAGACAGAGCCTGCCCACTGCCCTTATACGGGTGGGAAGAAAGGCCCAGTGAGGGTTAATGGACTCTGCATCAGCCCATTCACTAGTGTGGAAGGGGCTGGTGAGGCCACACTGGATGCTCCCTGGAGCACAGGTGATGCTAGAATGAGTCCATGGGGACAAGAGGTCCTGCCCAGGTGCTGCTGGAAGTGAGGTGCAGAGTCCAGTGAAAGTGGGTGGGGGTAGTGGACTAGCTACTGTACCTGTGGTGTGGTAGGTTGGGACTAGGACCAATCTGCTGTGGAGAGCAAGAGGGGAGCCTTGGGGAAAGGCAAAAGATCTCTTTCCCCTCCCCTCCCCCAAGGGAGAGAGACACGTAGCAATTGATGCTATGGGTGTGGGGAACTAGGGCACATAGCAGGGTAGTGTCCTAACCCTGTGGAGAGAGAGAGAGAGACGGGATGCATGTCTGGGGGTAATGGGTAGCCCTAGGCCCTCCCAAGGAGAGGAGGCACAGTTGGATCATTCCCCAGAAAAGGGGATGAGGGAAACTGAGATACAGATGATACCGCATGAAGTGGGGCAGGACTCTGATAACCCTTCCCTTCCCTTCCCCCCCTCCCCCCATTCAGGTGGAAGTGATATTGGAGGAAGGGCCACAACGGGGGTGCATTTGGTGTGAGGACCTGTGGGCAATGACTGAATTATATGGGCCAGGCCCTTTCCACTGTAATTGTGAGGAGGGAACAAAAGAGCCTCCTGAATATGCCCTGAGGGAGTGTTTGGGCACAAGTGGGGATGTGTCCCAAAGGGATTCCCTTAGCAAGGGCCAGTGTAGCCCAGGGAGTGGGGAACCCAAGAACAAGTGACAGCTCCCCAAGGAGGACCTCAAGGAAGAGGGTAACACGTCTCCCCAAAGGGCAGAGTTTTAAGGACTAGCAAGATGCCTTATGCACTCAGCTACAGGAGGCACTCAGTCTGGGTAGGGGACCCAGAGAGGGCCAGGGTAGGCCTGAACCTGGTGGTTTATAAGGAAGAGGTATGTGACAGACTGCTGGCTAAGCCAGAGCTCTGTCACTATAGCCTGGCTGAAAAGGCTATTTCAGACAGCTGAGCAAACACCCAGGCCTGAAGGGCTAATGGAAGCAGCTCTGGGCCTCATTAGCCAGAGGGCTAGATAAGGCAGAGCAAAGGGGCCAGGAAGGAGGAGCAAGGAGCCAGTGTGTGGCTCAGTGTGCGCTCAGGCAGAAGGGGAAGGAAAGGTTTGTTGAACTCTAAAGACTGTAAGTAGAAGGCGGGGAGAAATAAAAGTTACGGGTGACTGCACCAAGAGAGGGTCTCCAACTAATTTGTGGACCAGAAGGCATCCCGGGGCAAGGAGCCTGAGCGAGGATCTTGCCACAAAACTTAAAGCAAGGTAAGGGTTTGGTTGTGCTAGGAAAAATGGGAAGTGCCAAGAATGGGATTGCTTCTCAGAAAACCATACAGAAAAGATACAGAATCACCAGGCAGCTGAAAAGGATGGGTCCCCCCCCATCCAGGACTGCTGTGTCCCTGATCCCCCTCCCCCCACTCCGCAGCTGCCCTTTGGGGAGGTCTGGAGGGGCTAAAGTTCCTCCAGCGCCCTGTTCCCATGATTCTTACGGGAACATTGCTGGCTGGCCCCTTTTGTCAGGGAGTGAGGGGTAAGTGAATAGTGTGCTGCATTCCTCACTGGTTGGGGAGTGCAGAGGTCAGATAAACCTGGACTTGCCCCAGCCAGGGAACATGAACCCCTACCCCAGATGTGTCTGCTAGAGCTGCAGTGGTTACGAAAAGGTACTTCTCATCTGACCCTGAGCTGCAGTGATGAGAGAGTTGAGATTGTCCTCTCTCCCTGGGGCAGCCTGCACACTGAACCCCTCATCCCCAGTCCAGAGCAATGATTTAAATGAAACATGCACACTTTCATTTTATTTTCCAAAGCACAAAAATTATTTAAGGACCCAAGCAAAGCCAGATATATCTTCTAGTATTTAAATAAAACAAGAAATTGCAAAGGGGAAGTGTGAGGGTGAAAGGGGAGTGGCAATGGGAGCTGTGAGGAATAAGGTACTGTGCCTGTGACAGCAGGGAGTTGAAGAAGAAACAACATAACTACAGTCTCGGGGAGAGCTTTCCCGGAAGAGAAGCTTGAGAGAGACTATGAAGAATAGCTAGGTGAGCAAATATGTGAGTTTGTGGCTTGTATTGGTTTTGGTTGAATGAGAGAGAAAGAGGCACTGAAGAAGGCTTGGAGCCAAGATGGCCTGGGTGCTCTTTAGGACTCAGTGGCTGTGTCTACACTGGCACCCTTTTCCGTAAAAGGGATGCTAATGAGACACTTCAGAATTGCAAATTCTGCGGGGGATTTAAATATCCCCCGCGGCATTTGCATGAACATGGCTGCCGCTTTTTTCCGGCTTGGGGTTTTGCTGGAGAAAAGCGCCAGTCTAGATGGGATCTTGCGGGAAAATAAGCCCTTTTCCGGAAGATCCCTTATTCCTACTTGAAAGGAACACAGCCAGTAAGTTTAACGCCCAGAGGTGACTTCACTACTGCTGAACTAAGTTTAACCATCCCATGGGGCAGCAACAGAAGCAAGGTGTTAGAGGCCCCCAGGGCTGTGAGGTGGCAAGTGCCCGTGCCACAGATGTTCTTCCTCTAAATATTAATGTTTTAAAGGCCTTTTAAAAAGAGAGAACTGTATCTCACAACATGTAGAATATATAAACTTCCCATGTTACAGTAAATATGACTTTAGATGTCTATTGTAGTAATTGGCAACAGCTGATAAGATCATTCATTACCACAATCTGTTGTGAAATGGTAGATGCTATTTCTGCAGACTTAAGAATGAAAGCAATTTAAAAATATGTAATTCAAAGCCTAAAAGAGTCTAAATCATTCAAGTACTTGGAACAGTTGCCAGTACAGCTGCATGGACTATGGAAAAACATGCTAACATGTTAGTAATTTAAAACATTAAAAAATACTCTAATTGTGGAAGTTTCTCTCTTGTTTTTATCTAAGTAATACAGACTTTAGAGAGAAAATGAAATCAAGTTAATATAATAAATTTGCCTTTATCTATTACACCAGTTAGATACTGGAAACAGGAACTATTTACAATTTTCCTACCAGCTGTAATAACACTTCCAATTCCTTGTACATCGGTAAAGTAATAATAGAGTGAAGCTACACTATGACTGGTGAGGAATAAATCATGAATTTATGTAAACTTGCAGTCTTGGTGTAGCATTGTCAAAAATGCCTGACTTTGGAGCACAAATCTCTGATTCTTTAAGTTAGGAAAAATAGAACAAGTCCATTAGCCCACATAAAAGCAGCATGAAATAAAATATATCTTGATTAGACTGAGGGTAGAAGGAAGCAGAGGAGGAAAGGGAGATAGGAGCAAAGGAACCGGCATATGAGGACTATATAGGCACGGGGGCAGCAGTGGGGAGTCAGGGCATTGGGAACATGGAAAAGAGTATGAGTCAGGAGCTTGTTTGGGGAGATAGGAGGTGGGAGCTTAAATAGAAGATGGGCTAGGAAAGGTATGAGAGGGGAAGACAAACACTGAGGCTCCATCTACACTGGCATGATCTTGTGCAGAACTCTTTTGCAAAAGAGCAAAAACTCTTCCAGAAGAGAGCGTCTACACTGGCATGTGCCTTTGCTCAAGAAATGTGCTTTTGTGCAAGAGCATCCAAGCCGGTGTAGATGCTCTCTTGTGCAAGAAAGCTCTGATGGCCATTTTAACCATAGAGCTTTATTGTGCAAGAAATTCATGTTGCCTGTCTACACCGCCCTCTTGCGCAAGAGGGCTTATTCCTGAGCGGGAGCACCATTGTTCTTGCGCAAGAAGCACTGATTTCATATGTTGGAACGACAGTGTTCTTGTGCAAGAACTCGCGGCCAGTGTAGACAGGAAGCAAATTTTTGCGCAAAAGCAGTCGCTTTTGCACAAGATCATGCCAATGTAGACCCAGCCTGAGAGTACGTCTACACTACTGGACAAAGTCAAATTAAGATCTGCAACTTCAGCTATATTAACTGCTTAGCTGAAGTAGAAGTTCCTTAACTTGGCTTCTGCCGCTGTATACGCTGCAGGAAGTTGAAGGGAGAACACTCTCCCTTTGGCTTCCCTTACTCCTCATGAAAACAGGAATACTGGCATCAACCCGAGTGCTCCCTTCAGTTTGAATTAGCAGATCTAGTTAAGACAACTAATTTGAACCCTGAAAGATCAGCACTTTCGATCTTCTCTGTAGAGTAGACATACAGAATTTCCAACCACTAGATTACACACTCAGATTTTTTTTTAAATCTGACACTGAACACACACAATGGACTATTTAGGAATCAGTATTATCCTACAGGGTTAGGATAATGTATTAGGATAGTGCGTTTTGCCGACTCAGCGCTTTGTTGACAAAAAGCGGCAGTCTAGAGGGGGATCTGTCGACTAAGGAAGCCTTTTTCAACAGATCCCTTATGCCTCCTGCAAAAAGCTTTCTTTGTCGACAGATCCCCCTCTAGACTGCCGCTTTTTGCTGACAAAGTGCTGAGTCAGCAAAACTTGGTGGCCATTTTTATGAAAATTAGGCACGGGTTATTTAAATCCCTGCCCCTTTTGCAATGTCATCCTGCCTAATCTGCATCCCTCTGTCAACAGAGGAATGCAGTCTAGACATACCCCAAGGCTATGTCTACACTGGCAGCTTCTTGAGCAAGAACAGCCGTTCTTGCACAAAAACTTGCCTGCTGTCTACACTGCACGCGTGTTCTTGTGCAAATAAATTTACAGTATAGTGTTGTAAAACAGGGCTTCTTCCAGAAGAGTTATTCCTCTCCCCATGAGGAATAAGCCCTCTTGCACAAGAGCTCTTCCACAAGAAGGCAGTGTAGAAAGGCAACATGAATTTCTTGAGCAAGAAGCCCCTATGGTTAAAATGGCCATCAGAGCTTTTTTGAGCAAGAGAGCATCCATACTGCCATGGATGCTCTTGCGCAAAAGCACATGCCAGTGTAGACATGCTCTTGTGGAAGACTTTTTGCGCAAGAACTCTTCCGCAAAACAGTTCTTGCGCAAGAAGCTGCCAGTGTAGATGTGGCCTTATAAGAGTTTTGCTGAAAAAGGCAATGCAAATGAAGTAAGAATTAGCATTTTCTCATGCTTCATTTGCATAATCTCTTCCAATCCATTTTTGTGCAAAAACAAGCAGTGAGGACATTTCCTTTTTGCACAAAAAACCCTTTTTGCACAAAAAACCCTTTTTGCACAAGATCTTTATGCTTCAAATGGATCTTGTGCAAAAGGGGGTTTTTGCACAAAAAAGGGAATGTCCACACTGCTTGTTTTTGCACAAAACCCATGGGCTATATCTACACTGCGCATTCTTGCACAAGAAGATATGCAAATGAGGTGCAGGGATGAAAATTGCCATGCCTCATTTGCATACCTAATGAGCCACCATTTTGCAGAAGGGGCTTTTGCACAAGAAGGACCTATCTACATTGCTCCTTCTTGCGCAAAAACCACCTCTTGCGCAGGAGCCATTTTGCTGCTTATTTTCAGGAAGAACGGCTCCTGCGCAAGAGGGGGGTTTTTGCACAAGAAGGATCAGTGTAGACTGCTTCTTCTTGTGCAAAACCCCCTTCTGCAAAAACGGTGGCTCATTTTGTATGCAAATGAGGTATGGCGATACTCATTGCTGCACCTCATTTGCATATCTTCTTGCACAAGAATTTGCAGTGTAGATGTAGCTGTAGTGCGAAAATGGATTGGAAGAGATTATGCAAATGAAGCATGAGAACATGCTAATCTGCGCTTCATTTGCATTGCCTCTTCCAGCAAAACTCAGTGTAGATAGATGTAGCCTCAGGGATGATGCTGGCTGCTTGCAAAAGTGGTGCAGAGTGAGGGTGGGCAGGAAACTTGTCAACGCTCCACTGTGCTGCTGGCAACAGCTGGGGGCATTCTGTCCCTTTAAAATTGCCCTACGCCTCTGACAAGTGCTCACCCCCCACTCTCCCTCATCAATGAACCTGTACCAAGAGAACTTTTCTACCAGTCATGGCATTATCTTCAGTGACAGATCATTCCTGGAAGAGAGGGTGGGTGATATGGAACAATTTCTGCTAACCTCTCTCTTCACATGTAGTTTCTTACCAGTCTAAGGTGTCTGAGTGGATGGGTTGGTATTCTTGGAGACACATATATGGAGCAGCTATTTCAACAGGCTGTTAGGGAGACCCAAGATCTTTTTTTTTTTCCCTTTTACCAGATTGATTGCAATGTATTCTCTCCAGAGAAATTATGTAGGAAAGGGGAAGGACCTAAGGTATTGCAAATGTTTATGGAAAAGGCGAGATTAAACTGAGAGGTGTCCTCCTTTCTGAGAGACAGAAGAAGGGGTTGTGAAAGGAATTTCAGGTGGACATCTGGCCTTCACCGGGTATATATTGTGTAAGAAATGGAGATACTCTCTAATAGTTTATGAAAGCAGTATGTTGAGATGGGTAGTGGGATGCTGAAAAACCATCCCTTGGTTAAACACTTCAGGGCTGTTAAGAGAAAATGCCCAAACCCTTATCTTTGAAAATTATACATCCTGGCTCCAGACAATTTCAAAATTGAGCAGGACCAAAGCCCAGGAACACAACGCTAAGAGGACTCTAGCAAATACCAAAAGGGACAGTGTCTCATGACAGAGGGTATGAATGAGTAAACTGCCCCTGTAAGGATCAGCCAGGAGTTCACAATCGGAACAGCAGAAGTATAATAAAGGAGACTCCTTGCTCTGCCTTAGGAATGATCTCTTTAAGCAGAGAGAGGAAAATGAGCGAGGAAGAGAGCCAGTCAGCTTGCAATGGGTCATGATTGCTCTCCTGGGTTATGGAACACTAGCCAGATCAGGTTCAGAGACTTACTGAAGGATCTTGAGTTGATCCAAATGTTCTTTCTCTGAGAGCTTATTAAGAGGCATATCAATTTTATTATTAGTTTTTGTTTTCATTCCCTTGTCCCAGATGACTTCACACAGAACCTTTAACACTGCAGGAGAAAGTAATGCTGGCCTTAACTGCAGTTCTAATCTCTGGGAGACAGGGATAGAACACTTTTTTGGGTTGGGGCCGCTGACTCACCACAAAAAAAAAAATCTGTCAGTGGATGACACAAGTTAGAAGACAAAAAAAAAGCCGCCCTCACTGACATGGACCCTGACTGACAAGGAGAAAGACACTCCCCACATTCCACTCACACACGAGAGCCTTCCGGGGAACATTAGCTGTTGTGTGCTTCAGCTCCATGGTGGAGCAGTGGGGGTAGGGGAAGAACGGGCTCAAGCGCTAGCACAGGCTCCCTAGTGCTGGGAGGCCTTGAGCCTCGGGCCAGATCTATGCAAGCTGGGGGCTGCACCCAGCCCAGAGCTTGAGGTTCCCCAGCCTTGCTGTAAGAGGTAACACCAAGACAGCACATTCCCTTAGACAAGGTAAGTGCTCTGGTGTACAAGACTATTTGAGACACTCATTGGGGTCTCAGGATAAGCTGCCTAGCTTACCTCCAGGGAATGGTAAGATTGTTGCTATAGATGGTTTCTTGTTTAAAAACTATTTTTGTCTATATGCTTTGTTCCACTGTTTAAATAGTGCATTGGTTTAAGAAGGCTATTGGTCACAATAGACACCACTGGTCATAAACTTCTGAAGGGAAGAACTGAAGCTGCTGGGTAAACACATTGGACACACAGGGCAGTATAGCCCATGCCCCATTCTAAGAATTCCATCCCAGGAAAGGTAAAGGTACTTGGAGAGACCATGAAGAGAATGGAGGTATAGCTATCACTGTAACCATGCCATATTGTAGTTTTGGGCTAGAGAAATGTGTTTCTTTAAGGACATGTTGATAGATTATTGTAATGTTAAAGTTACTTAGCTCCACCATTAACCTTTGATGACTTGACTTTAGTCACTCCCAATATCTTGGCTTTAAATATCTTGATTCTCGGAAAACAGCAGTAGCTTTATTTCATAAAGCAGCTTATTCTGATTTGTCCATAAAGAAAAACAAATGCCTGTCACCTAGCAAAACCCCTACATATAGCTTAAAAAAAATGGTTCAGCAGAATACAACAACCAGATTAGTGACTCATAATGCTAACAGAATAGATGATGTGTTTACATAAGTCCTGGTGCCTTTGGATATTCCCAGTATGCGAGTCATTCAAAACATTATGGGAGTCATTCAAAACAATATCTCCTACATGTAATGCCTCTCTCAGAAAGCAGGTGTTGTCCATGATGAACAGTTGCTCTTCAGCTCCAGCTTCTATTCTCCACATAGAGACCCATATTCACAGAGCAAGGGCAAAGTGTTTTCTGGAAGTTCACAGAATGGCAGTGGTACAGCTCTCCCTTTCTGTGCTTACTGCCTCATCTCTAATTGGCTTTGCTCCCCCTGACCTTTTCAGGATATCTCATAACCAATCCAGTCAGAACTTTGGAAAAAATTTGATGTTTCCAGTCAATACCACCATCCTCCGCATGAAAACAGGAAGCTTTCTCTCAAGAGCCAGCTGGTCCAAGACAGAGAATGGAGAGATAGGTAGGGCACACACATTGATGGCAGGTCAGCCCAACCTGTAAGAAAATCAAGCTTGTCCACACAGATCTCCAACTGTCTAAGGAAGACAGACAATCCTTGTTGGGGATACTCAGAAAAACACAGAATATTCTGCAAGTGAGAGGGGGACCACAGGACTGAGTGCTGCTTTCCCACAACCAAAACACAAGATACCACTCTAAGAATGATTTGGCTTCTGAAGCTGACGGGCAAAGTCCATCGGTGATAGTTCATAAAGGTACTAATGGTACTGCAGTGTGAGAGATTACAGGTGCTTTCTGGGAACTCAGAAGTGTGTGGATGGCCAAATGATCTTTGTGATCCTTTCTGTCCCATGAGTGAAGGAAAACAGAAAAGAGAAGATTCTGAAAGTAGGCTGCTGCCTAGATAAATAGCATAAAGTGGAATGTTTCAGCTCTTCTATGGGGAAAAAGGTCTCTGTAGTAAGGAAGGCCTGAACCTCATTGGAAGGGAATCTATCTCTCTGGGGATAGGCTAGGTAGAGTAGTCAGGAAGGCATTAAAATAACAGCAAAAGGGGGAACATGTGAACACTTATTTAACACAATCAAGATGTTGCGAACAATACTAATCAAGGCACCAAAGAACATGAAAAGAAGAAAAAAAATATACATGAAAGCCTGGATAAGAAACAGAAGGAAACAAAATTGCTCATCTGTAAACATAAATTTGATCTAATTAGTATTACTGAAACCTGGTACATTATTGGAAAGCTAAACTCCATAATTGTAAGATAGTTAGGAAAGATCAAATGGGGGTGTGTGTGTGGGGGGGGGGGGAGAAAAGTGGGACTGGCAGTCTGCCAAAACTGGCATTAGGTATTTCGGAGACATGGATAACTTGAAAGAAAATGATCTTGAATGCTTATGTATCGATGATCTTACTCGTGGTGCAAGTATGATGGGATTGTCGGGTACTCAGTACCATTAAGGTATTTATTGCCAGGATGCCATACCAGGAAGAGAATGTGGAGTTGCCAAGTGGCTCCATGCCAGCAGCTCTTCTGGCACACCTGTACTGCCCCCAACCCTTCCATGCAACTGAGACTTCTGTCTGGGGCCTGTATAGCCCCACTGGAGGACAGAGCGGGGGGCAGTACAGCCCCATGAGAAGACAGGGCTCTAGGTGGGATAGTCATGCCCAGGACCATACCTAGGGGAATGCAGGGCCTGCACGCGCACACATATATACACACACTCACTGCAGGCCCTGCTCTGCCCCATTCCGCCCCTTCCCCCAAGCCATACCCCTGCCCTGCCTCTTCCTGTTCCTCCCATCCCCATGGTCCCCCTTCCCCCAAGCACCCTCCCCATGTGACATAAGCTGGGGGATTGCCAGCAGCCCTGGTGCAAGATGCAGCAAGGGTCATCTCCCCCTTACCAGAGTCATCCTGCTCCACTACCCTCTCCCAGCCCTCTGTGCTCTGCTTCACTACAGCCGTGGGAAGCGGAGCACCCCAGCCCCTGCTTGCCTGAGCAATGTGGGGCTTGGGGGTGCAGGCCAGGGCTGGGGTGCTCCACTTCCTGCTCCGCCGCCAGACCTCCCTGTTCCTGGGCTCTGTGGTCCAGGAATATCCATGGTTGTGCCGGACCACGAATGTTGCCAAACCAGAGAGTCCCGGTTAAGGGAAGTACAACCTGTAGACACTAACCATTAGCTAGCCACCTGTATCAAAAGGGGTAACAATATAGTTATTGAAGACAGGACTGCAAGACTTTTGCCAGAAAAAACTATACTTGCGAAAATTAAAATGTTTTGGAGTGGTAGCTTTGCATAGAAGGTCAGACAGCTTCAGATTCATTTTTTTTGTGTTTTGTTTTTTTCAGATGCTTTTTTTAGTTTTTGTATATATAATTCTGGGAAAGGGAAAGAACACCAAAGTGTGGTGAGACATTATTCATCTTACTCGGTAGTTCCTGGAGTCATAAGAGGAGGGAAATAAGCTAGATAATAGCAGAGTTTTGGTGAGGCATAATTTGATTTTACAGGATAGCTTCATATGTCACAAAAGCAGATGAAAGACCAGCAAGGTTAGTGTGTTTCTTCTTTTTAATTGTACTCTCTTTATTTTCATTAAAAATGGATGTGGGTTAATATTAACCCCATGTCATCTCTATTCATTGCTAGTAATTATTTGATTGAATTGCCAATTATATTTGAAATAGGGATGTAAGCACGTAGTCAACTATTCATTTCCCCCCATTGCTGCCTCTATATCAGAGGCAATGGGGTGGGGAGGGGGAGAAGCTGGGGCTGGGGGGAGGATCCCCCAAGCACCCTCTCCACAGTGCCACCTGTGCCTCCATGCTGCTGTCTCTATCAGAGGCAGCAGGATCGGGGGGGCGGTTCAAGGGAGGCTGCCGTGAAGCAGCTTCTGCCCATGGTGGACCCAAGCTTACTGCGGGCCAAGGCTGCTCCGACAACAGCTTCTGTCCACTGGCACCCCTAGGCTCACACCAGGTCAGGGATATTCCCCCCCCCCCCCCACACACACACACCCCTGCTGCAGTTCTGCAGTTTAAATGTACTAAGAACCAGATGAGCAGGCAGCCCGGCTCTTACTACATTTAAACTGCAGAGCTGCAGCAGAAGTAGGACCCTGCTGAGCTGGGCTCCCTTCCCTTACTGAATGACTGAGTAGTTGATACAAATTCTATCCAATTATACTGCATCTTAACATCCCTAATTTTGAAAAGCTGTTCCATTGCTAATTTCAGTACCAGGAGCCTGGTACTCTATACTCATGTACAATAGGTCCCAGCAGTATCTACCAAACGACCCTCACAAAAATCAGCTTTATAGGGGAAGAACTCCAAAGCCTCCATCTTCCTCAGACTCCCTCCTTTAAAGGTACAAGGTTCTCTCCCCTTTCTTCTGTGCTATCAAGTTCAGCACCAGCAGATAGCCTAGGACCACAACTACTTCAGCAATAGTTCACTGACTCTGTGACTACCTATTTACATGTCCTACTCTCCTTAGTTGGTTTTGACATCTCTGCCTGCTGCTTCACCCTATCTCTTGTTTTATTTTCCTAATCCATGGCCCTTGACCATTTCTTACCACATCTCTCCCCTCCGCATGACCTCTTAAGTAGTCACACGGTGAGTGAAAGCTAATCTCCTATTATCCTAAATCTGCATTCCATCAAAGGAAAGGGAAGGGAATAAATAGAAATTTTTAGTCTATAAATAATTATATATATTTTAAAGAGTTGATGTACTGCATGGACTATAACAATGGAAACTTCAAGTGATGCATGTAATCTTATTTTTATAACCCTTGCTATTCCTTCTCCAACTTTTCTCTGCTTCCCATTGTTTACATCTTGTCCTAGCTTTAGATTGTAAACATCTCAAGGCAGAGGATGGCTCTCTTTGTTATTGCTAGTATTGTCTGCAAGGCCCCTTGCACATATGGAGGGAGTCAGTGGACAAACTTCAGCAGGCAAAGAACTGAACCCCTAAACCACATTCTTGAACATTCCTAACTATTTTCACATCTAATTATTGATCAGAAATAAAATAATATGAACAACTGATTAAAAACTTAGGAGAACTGGAGCCTGATCTTGCTCACATTAAAATCAATGGGAGTTTTGCCTTTTATTGTAACTGCTCAAAGAAATACATCATCACAGGTGATAAGGTTCTATTTCATTCCAATATAAAAAGCATATCAACTGATTACAAAACAACACATTTTTATACACCTCTGTTGCACAAAATGCTGAAATGGCAGGATCCTTAGTCAGCCAAATCTCCCATTAAATTAATTCAGGGGGTTAGGAAACCCTTGGATTCTACTCCTAGCTGTGCTGTGGACTTTGTGTTAAGCAAGTTGCTCTGTGGGGGGAGGGGGGAGGTGGTGAAGATGCATCTGTAAAATTAGTATACTGATTAAAACTTCTTTGCAAGGAGTCTGATGAATATGCCACTTAAGAAAACAATAATATTCCAGCAAGACAGTAAATTGATACATCTTTAAGAAATTATTTTTTAATAACCCAGGGAAACTGACTAGCTAGAATGTGTTGATCAGATAAATGTGCTCTCTATGTCTTAGGCAGTTTAGTAGAGCACTAGATAAATCATGCATTTTGTCTTTCAGACTCAACAATTAAGTTAATAGTGTGCTAGATTGGATAGAATTTCCCAGATTTTAAGCTCTAATTTAGCACATCTACAGTGTACCTTTGAGGCCTTCTCCACCAGTATAGTTAAATACATGTTTATCCTGACACTGTCCTCTACACCATTCTTATTGCAGACACCATATCATACTTGAGGTGTGTCTACACAGCACCCTAAACTTGAAATAAGATATAAAATTTACATAGCTCAAATTGTGTATCTTATCTCGAATCTATTTCAAATTATTTTTAAATTTGGCGCATCTACACAGTGCCAAATTTTGAAATAACGCACTATTTTGAGCCATCCCTTATCCCTTGTGCAACGAGGTTTACTGGGATGGCGAAATAACATGCCCGTTACTTCAAAAAATATTTCAAAATAATGTAAGGCTTGTGTAAACACGGGGTAACTATTTCGGGATACCTCTGGTATCCCGAAATAGCTGTGTAGTGTAGACATACCCTGAGAGAACCATTGATTTAGAGCCAAACATTAAGGTGCTGATGCAGCCCTGAGCCCTTATTAACCCAAACCTTCCCAAGGTGTCTCATGCTGGGCACTAACAGTAATGTCCAGTGGTGAAAATGTAAATGCTAATAAGCTGTCCAAGTTCCAAGAGGATGTGGGTGATAGAGGTACAAACAAAAAGGAAATCTTCTGAGCCCTCAGTCCAGCCCTTTAATCACTGGATCATTCTGTATAGAGGATATAACAAGAGCACATAGTGTAGTGGGAGAAAAATGAAAGCATGGATTGAGACAACACTGAGCTTTTTATAGGAGAAACAGTGGTTTTCTGTTCATACCTATCAGGACAATGTTAACAAGCCTTCCAATCTTTCGAATTATAATGTTTGCAATGTGGTCTGTTATTTTACCTCTTTCTATTTCGGCTAACTATAGTTTACAGCATATTGATTCAGTGTATGTGTTGTAACTCTGGCACACAGAGAATGTGAATGGCAATTGGTTATGATTTTGTTACATTATATTAAGTGCTCCCACTGAGACCCCTAGTGCTGTGAATATTTACTGCTCTTTTTTCAGCTACAAATTGGATTCTGCAACCAGGATGGCTCAGCATGTAAATGCTAAATATTACCCTGAATCTCAAGGTTTGGGAACAGATCTTAGTATCTATAACTTAGTTATCCAGAGACTTGGCATAGAACACTAGAACTGGAAGGGACCTTGAGGGGTCATCAAGTCTAGTCCCCTGCCCTCTTGGCAGGTCCCAGTACCATCTCAACCATCCCTGATTTATGTCTATCTAACCTGCTCTTAAATATCTCCTGAGAAGGAGATTCCACAACCTCCCAAGGCAATTTATTCTAGTGTTTAACCACCCTGCCAGGAAATTTTTACTAATGTCCAACCTGAAACTCCCTCGCTGCAGTTTAAGCCCATTGCTTCTTGTTCTATCCTCAGAGCCTAAGGAGAACAAATTTTCTCCATCCTACTTGAGACACCCTTTTAGATATCTGAAAACTGATTATATGTCCCCTCTCGGTTGTCTCCTTTCCAAACCGAACAAGCCCAATTCTTTCATGGTCATGTTCTCTAGACATTTTTGTTGCTCCTCTCTGAACCATGTCCAATTTCTCCACATTTTTCTTGAAATGTGGTGTCCAGAACTGGACACAATACTCCAATTGAGACTTAATCAGTGCAGAGTAGATCAGAAAAATAACTTCTCATGTCTTGCTCACAATACTCCTGTTAATACATCCCAGAATCACGTTTGCTTTTTTTTTTGCAACAGTGTCACACTGTTGTCTCCTATTTAGCTTGTGGTCCACTATAACCCCTAGATCTCTTTCAGCAGTACTTCTTCCTAGACAGTCGCTTCCCATTCTGTATGTTCCTTCCTAACTGAAGCACTCTGCATTTGTCCTTATTAAATGTCATCCTATTTACCTCAGACCATTTCTCCAGTTTGTGCAGATCATTTTGAATGATGACCTATCCTCCAAAGCAGTTGCAACCCCTCTCAGCTTCGTATCACCTGAAAACGTAATAATCGTACTCTCCATTCCGATGTCTAAATCGTTGATGAAGATATTGAACAGAGCCAGTCCCAAAACAGACACTTGCGGAACCCCACTTGTTATGCCTTTCCAGCAGGATTGTGAACCGTTAATAACTACTGTGAGAACAGTTATCCAGCCAGTTATGCACTCACCTTATAGTAGCCCCATCTAAGTTGTATTTGCTTAGTTTATTGATAAGAATATAATGTGAGCCCGTATCAAATGCCTAACTAAAATCTAGGTATACCATGTCTACTGCTTCTCCATTATCCACAAGACTCGTTATCTTATCAAAGAAAGCTATCAGATTGGTTTGACATGATTTGTTCTTTACAAATCCATGCTGGCTGTTACCTATCACCTTAGTATCTTCCAGATGTTTGCAGAGGAATTCCTTAATTATTTGCTCTATAATCTTTCCTGGCACAGAAGTTAAACTGACTGGTCTGTAGTTTCCTGGGTTGTTCTTATTTCCCTTTTTATAGATGGGCACTATATTAGCCCTTTTCCTGTCATCTGGATTCTCTCCCGTCTTCCATGATTTTTCAAAGATACCAACTCTAACAGCTCCTTAAGTATTCTAGGATGTATTTCATCAGGCCCTGGTGACTTGCAGACATCTAACTTTTCTAAGTGATTTTTAACTTGTTCTTCTTTTTTTATTTTATCTTGTAAACCTTCCCCATTTCCACTAGCATTCACTACGTTAAACGTTCCTTCATCAGACTTCTTGAAGACCGAAACAAAGAAGTCATTAAGCACCACTGCCATTTCCAAGTTTCCTGTTACTGTTTCTCCTTCCTCGTTGAGCAGTGGGACTACCTTGTCATTTAGTCTTCCTCTTGCTTCTAATATATTTATAGAAACTCTTCTTGTTTCCCTTTATGCCTCTAGCTAGAATTAGCTCGTTTGTGCCTTTGCCTTTCTAATCTTGCCCCTGCATTCCTGTATTGTTTGCTTATATTCATCCTTTGTAATTTTGTCCTAGAGTGCACTTTTTATATTACTCCTTTTTTATTTTTAGATCATGCAAGATCTCCTGGTTAAGCCAAGGTGGCCTTTTGCCATATTTTTTATCTTTCCTACTCAGCAGAATAGCTTGCTTTTGAGCCCTTAATATCCTTTGAAAAACTGCCAGCTCTCATCAGTTGTTTTTCCCCTTAGTCTTGCTTCCCATGGGATCTTACCTACCAGCTCTCTAAGCTTACTGAAATCTGCCTTCCTGAAAACCATTGTCTCTACTTTGCTGTTCTCCCTTCTACCATTCCTTAGAATCATGAACTCTATGACTTCATGATCACTTTCACCTAAGCACCTTCACTTTCAAATTCTCAACCATCTCCTCCCTATTTGTTAAAATAAAATCTAGAACAGCTTCCCACCACTAGCTTTTTCAACCTTCTAAAATAAAAAGTTGTCTTCAATGCAGTCCTAGAACTTATTGGAGAGTCTGTGTCCCGCTGTGTGAGTTTCGCAACATATGTCTGAATAGTTGAAATTCCCCATCACCGCCAAGTCCTGCGCTTTGGATGATTTTGTTAGTTTTAAAAAAGCCTCATCTACTGCTTCCATCTGGCATGTAATAGACCCCAGCATGACATCACTGGTTTTTTTTTTTTTACCCCTTTTAGCCTAATCCAGATGCTCTAAACACATCTGTCTCCTACGTCCATCTCCACTTCAATCCAAGTGTATATATTTTTAACATATAAGGCAACACCTTGTTAAGTAAAGGAATTATTTTCCCAAGAATTCTGCCACACAGATAATACTAAGCAGGTTTATTAGCAATGCATTACGGAGGGCTCAACAGCAGCTTCCAAAGAATTATTAGCAGTACGAGTCTTATTTATCAGTCACATGTCATACATATCCTTATATCACCTACAACTAATTTCAGTTCTTCAAGAAAGAACAGGTCTTTGCACAAGAATATGGGGCCCAGGTAAGGAGGAAGAAAGGATGGAGGGAGAAAAGGAAAGACTAAGCAGAGACAAGGTTTAACAAAACAGCTTCTTGTAAACCTGTGAGAATTGAGGAGGAGGTCACAATTTTAACAAACCTAGTGACAGTTTCAACAGTGCTCAAAATCCTGTTGTAGCTGTGCTGTTTATCTTAGTCAGGCCTTGAGGCCCAGCACAGGAAAACAAGGCTTTGTCCTAACAGATTCCCTCCTGTTTGACAAATTGAACTTGTGAGATATAGTCAATATCTAAATAAAATCATACTCATTTTCAACTTGATACTTGGGAACAGAAAGTGGGGGGTTGTGGGTGGGAGAGGGAGCAGAAAAGAGGCAAAAGTTAGAAGTGAGAGTAACAAGGGGAACAGCATTAATGAGCATGCACTTAAAATAACAACACATAACCAAAGAACCTACTAAAATACAAAGGGAAGCAGCAGCGGCAGCTATTTGCAAAATGGTCCACCAGGTGATGGGGTTGTAGGATAGACCAGCAGCAGCGTCTTCCAGATGGATTATGGTGTTGGTAGATAGTTGCACCTTCATGAGGCCTTTAGCATCTTCCTTCTGGGCAGTGGTTGACACAAAGGCAGTAGCAAGGGCTGCTTTAGACAGCAGCTCCTTGGCCAGTTGTATAGGAGCGTTATCTTGATGTAGATTACCAGCATGATGACATTACCTTGATGGCAAGGTAAAGACAGGGCCAGGCGGGTGGATGGCACCCAAACTGAAGGAGTCAGTAATCTGTAGACGCATGGAAGAATTGGCCGGGCCATAGTTATAGTAGGTGGCAGCGGTAATAAAACACCACTGTGTAGCAGATACTTGGACAGCATCAGAGAGGGGGAGAACAGCAACCATCCCGGACGAGGAGGAGGCATCAAGGGGGCGAAGGGTGGAACAGGAACAAATGATGTAGTCAGTGGTCTCCGTATAGCAATCCAAGGTTGTCACGAGCATGCCGCTGCTGGGAGAAGGAGACAGATAGCCAGAAAATCCTACTCTATAAACAGTAATAGAAGTGTAGGTGTGTTAGTCTGGTCTAGCTGAATCAAAAAACAGGACTATCTAGCACTTTAAAGACTAACAAGATGGTTTATTAGGTGATGAGCTTTCGTGGGCCAGGAAGTGGGTCTGGCCCACGAAAGCTCATCACCTAACAAATCATCTTGTTAAAGTGTTACATAGTCCTGTTTTTTACTCTATAAACAGTGTTATTAGACACATGCCCAACAGATCTAAAATGAAAAGACGAAGGAAAAACATGGGAGGGAATGACAATGGGGTACACAAGGAGAAAATTGAGAGGGTACAGGTAGAATGTCAGAAGGAAGGGGGGAGGCAACAATTAATTGAGCAGATATATTTGCCAGGTGTGCAAGTGCTGGGGAAGAAAGGGTGTGCAAGGGAGGGGAGACAAGGCATATGTCTAGCATACCTTCCTTTAGCATATTAAATAAATCACGAGCTAGCATATCACAGGCACACCCTTTGGATTGAGATTGTTATATTAAATACAGCATCGAAAAGTGTTTTGGTAACAACATAAATATCTTTTTGCCGTAGCCTCAGTGGCAGAAAAAGCATACAATAAACCAGCATGTGTGTGCCATAAGGCTCTGATAGTTTGACCTTTGACCCAAGCATTATAGGAACTATCTAGATCAGCATTATGAGAATTCAGCATTGAATTTACACTCCCGTTACATGGGTCTAAAGGGTATGGTGCTGCATCAATAAGGTCAGTTGCCCTTGTAGCCACTGTATAGAGCTAGGGTGATCATCAGAGCATACGTTTTGTAAGGGCACAGTGAAATTTGATAAATTGTATTTAACTTTAATCAAATCCATAATTACATTATGTAGAAGTGTCTTGTGGTATCCCAGATGGACAATGCCATTGGGAGGAATGGGGTGGAGTGTAGGACAAATGGAGGGAGAAGGTGAACCCAGCGGTAGTTAGATTATTAACGTCTTACATCTGAACATCCCAGGCATCTGACCAGGTCAAAGCAGTGCTCTTGACAGTACTGTCCTTCCATTCTGGGTTCCCACAACAGAGGCGGGAGATCTGTCCATCCTTTTTTTTTTTTTTTCTAAAGTGGTTTGGTTAATATGCCCTATGTAAGTGCGTAAGCACCAGCATCTATATTCCCCCCAAGCCACTGGTTATCCCATAAACATTATGTACATCCACAGACCCATCTAATGCTGTGGAAACAATTAATTTACTGGTTAAGTTCATGGACCCGTCGGATAGAAAGTCGAAATTAGTTTGCCCCAAGGGTGCTGACTCATACTGGCATTTTATGACTTGATTTGTTCCCAGCAACTGGAGATAGCCTGCTCACATCCAGGGACTAAATGCCTAGGAATAGTTAACTGTGGGTGACTGACAAGGAGGGAGCCGAAGGCTGCTTCCTGCTTGTGGTAGATAGATGGAAACTCAGGACCCAGGGTGGGAATAAAAGCAGGGTGGCACCACTATGAGACCGACATGGTTCAATCGGGAACTAAGCCACACACATTGGTTTCCTAACTCATTCATTGTTTCCTCCTTTTGGCAGTTGTACATATTGGCCAACTTTAAGGCAGGTGGTTTGGGTAATCTGTACCATGGGCAAGTCCCAGGTTTGTGCAGCTTTGGGGCCCAAGAACAGGAGCACCAAGGGGATCACCAAGAGGGACAGCATTTTACCTGGAAAGACAAAAAGTAACACACAACATATACATTAAACTATTCATCAAGACATTTTGATCTTGGTCTTGTGGATCCATGTTGGGATCCCTTTTACCTTTGCAGAGGTGTCCTGTGGGCTAACACCAAATGAGGAACAGGCCAGGATTGTAGGTTTTGACCATGACCTGTATGTCAGGCCAAGAGGGAAGTTCACAGGGGTCTTGGCCAGTTTGTTTGTCCTTAACCATCATCATAAGAGACTGTAGAGTTTCATTCAGCCATTTAATACACTGTAGTGCAGTATCCGAGACCAAGTGGAGAGGAGCTGGAACTACGCAGCCCTCCTCTAAAGACATTGTCGTTCCAGTTAGTAGTTCAAAGGGTGAAATTCCAGTTGTTGAATTAGGAGTGGCTCTCACTGAGAGAAGGGCAGCAGGTAATTGTGCCATGCAGTTGGTCCCTTGAGTCAGCCTCTTTTTTTAAAGTCTGATTTGCCCGCTCCACCATTCCAGAGCTTTGGGGATGATACAAGCAGTGAAATTTTTGTCTGATGCCTACGGCGGCATAGACATCCTTCATCACATGTCCCATGAAATGTGTTCCTTGGCCTGAATCAATGGACCAAGGCAGGCCCCATTGGGACCAAAACTCATTTGCTATGATCTGGGCAATGATCCAGCAGGTGAAATGGTCAGTCATGACCAGGAAATACTTTTTTCCCCAGGCCGGTGGCAGTGGCCCTATGAAATCAATCTGGATACTTTGCATAGGCCCTGTAGGCCTATGTTGGTGTCGCACAGTAACCTTGAGGGGTTTTTTTCTTCATTACACCTAGTGCAAACAAGGCATTGTCTGTAATAATCAAGCACATCAGCTGACATCCTAGACCACCACCACTTCCCTTCATGTGATGTAACATGGCCTGGGGTCCTGAGTGCATTGGCAGACGATAGAGGTAGCAGAGATGAGCCACAATTGCCCTAGGGGCTACATACTGTTGTTCCCTAGTTATCAGGTATTTGAGTTATCAATTTTACATGCGTTCTCAATCCATGTCCATTTTCCTCTCTGGAGCATTGTTCCTGCATATCTGCTAGCCTAATTTGTTCCCGTTTAGAGGCTTGTGCAGCAGCTACAGTATGTGTCCTTGGAACTGTTAGTGCAGCAGCTTTTGTGGCTTTATCTGCAGCTGCATTAGCTAGGGAGAGTGGGTCATGTTTTTAGTGTTTGCTTTAACTTTTATTACTGCTAACTTAGATGGTTTAATTGCTTCCACCAGCTTCTTAACATATCCCCCATTTTTCAGCAGAGTACCAAACGAAGTGAGGTATCCCTGAGAAATCCAGGACACCAAATAATCATGCACTACACCAAAAGCATACTGGCTGTACGTGGTAGCAGTCCAGCTTGCGGCCAAAAGAAAGGCATGGGTCAGGGCAATCAACTCAGCAACCTGAGCAGAGCAGGAGAAGGCATGATCCCGAGAGGTTACACACAGCCCAGCCTAAAGCTGGCCCGTGACATAGTATCTGGATCTATATACAAACAGAATAAGATCTGAAGAGGACAAGGGTTGCTCAGAAACACAGTGGTCGGGAGACAGAGTATCTTCAACTAAAGGACAGGAGTGGGCAATAGTGATGTAGGGGCTAAGGAGTGTACACTCCCACTAAATGCTCTCAGAGTTGCCGTTTGTCTGGACCCAATCCTTTTTCCTCTTGCTGAACAGTTTTTTTTTTCTTTCCCTGCTCTAGCTTCTGCTTTACTTACAATATCTTCTTAACAAAAAAACAACACACAACAATAGTGCTAGCAAGACATGTACCACAAGACAGACATAGACATAAACAAAGAACACAATTATTTTTTGTCAATAGAACCATGGCCTTTTCAGTTGCTCTTCAGCTGGTACCAGCTCTTTCTGATGTTCTGAAAGACAAAAAGAAAGTGTTCTACCCCCAGGGGGGTGGCGCATTATATCTTGGAATACTTCTTTCCTTTACAAGTATTCTTGCAGACTTCTTTATCAGCCTGCTGTTACCCAACAATTACTTATGCTTGTGTTCTGTAAACCGGTCAAGCCTCAGTAACTTCCACCCTCTGTGAGTTCCGGGTAAATTATCCCACTGCTCAATTATAAAGTTAATGAGGTGGTATGCCTCAGTTTCCCTCTTATACAGCAGACCAGGTTTTTAATAGTCTGTCTATTGTGAAGCTCTACATTTATTCACAAGTAGTAACTGAGAAGCTTTACTGCTGCAGTGATTTTTCCTTTCCTTAGCAGTAGGTGATTGCCAGTTACCATTCCAGCAAGCCCAAAAGGTTTTCTATTCTGAAAGAGAATCATATACAATGTTGCAGGCTTACTTATTAACACTAAATTGTTAAACAGTAACATTAGCATCAAATTTCTTACAAATAGGTGCTTATATATATCTCGTTATATACCATGCCTTTTATTTGGACAATTTACTTCCGAGGACAGTGTGTGTGTTACATCCTCTTGAAATCTTTGAATAGCAGACCCCTTCTATCCCTGTACTGGCACTTATGGAGGATTAGAACTGCCCATAACTGCCAGGCAGCCTGCATTCTCACACACTTTCTTGCTTGCTTTCAGATCCAAAGTTATCAGCAACCCAGAGACTCTGCCTTGAAAAGGGACACAGTGAATTTCCAGAGTTCTGATTACTTTTCGCTGTGGCTTCTCTCTGGAGTACATGATTTGCCTCGCAGATTTTTATATACCCTTATCAAAGCAATAATTTCTGATTTCTGGTACCCCCAAAAATAAGAAATCCAGAACCCATCCTCATTTTCTTGGTTTTGGCTGCTCTAAATACCAGCCACAACTTGGCCTATATAACAATATTGAACCTTATAAAGCATCGAGGTACCTTATGGGTTAATTGCTGAAAACAAAGACAAGCAGCACTATTTGTGTCTGGCAAAAAGTGTCTTGTCAGTTTTCAACTTTAAATGCAAGGACATTATCCAAAACAAAACCAATTCATTTGAAGCCTACAAAACAAATTCACAAACCTACAATGCAGATTGCATCCCTTTTTATGCATTTGAACTGTTAAGTTTCAATAGAAGCCCTTATTTCCCTTTAGCACATTTAACAAAAAGTGCTCTGAGCCAAAAATATAAATCAGCTTGTTTCTTTGTCTGGATTATTTACAGACATTCCTCAGGAAAAGGGCCCATTTTTCCCTCAGAAATGCTGCAAAGAAACTAAGAATACTTTTCCAATAATACTTTTCCCCTTAGCATCTTCACAACAACTACTCAACATGTCCTTCAGTGACTGCACCACGCAAGCAGACTTTCACATGGCACCATTCTCTTTAACTTTTTTCCAGTATTCATAGCATAGGATTACAACTCCTTTCTCTGTCCTTCCTTTTGTCTGACCAGACCACCACATCAAACTATCTGTAAAAGCGATGAGGAGTCCTGTGGCACCTTATAGACTAACTGAAGTGTAGGAGCATAAGCTTTCGTGGGCAAAGACCCACTTCGTCAGATGCATGTAGTGGAAATTTCCAGAGGCAGGTATAAATATGATTTTTTACTGTTACAAGTTGACAACTCAAAGGTTTTTCTTCTAACACTAATACCTGGGCTAAAGCTTAACCCTTTCACATAGCACAAAATCACACTATCTATACAATACAATTAATATGACTTACTTATAATTCACAGGATTATAGGATATAATTAATACATCTTAACTATTAACTAAACCATCAATTAATAAATTTAAGCAATACTTACAAATCCTGCAACGATAACAACATAAAGACACACTAGAACTCGGAGCATGCTCAGGACTCGTGCACCCCTATATTTGACTCGAAGGGTGAGGAGGCAGCCTCAGGGTGATCAATCCTTTAGCCGGGCAAAAAAAGACACGTGCCCTCAATACACGGAACCTCCGTCGAACAAAGGGATTTTATACAAAACTTCGGTGTCTGTGCCATGCTAGGGTCTGCATTTGGCAGGGCCTGATAGGCTAGTGATGAGGTAGTATGACAATACTGCCCTATAGGAATTTTCGTGATGTATGCGTGATCCCCTCGTGGACAGGACCAGATGGGGCATAGTTAGTGTAAGACAATTGTGTTTTATTACCCTATGTTTACTTTTTCCCTTGCCCCTAAGACTGGTCAAGCTACGGTCGAATGAGGCTTATCTGTAAGCACTATCTAGTCATGCTCACCTCCCTGTTTTTTTGGCGCCTGTGAGTCCCAGAATGCCTATAAGATCAAATTCCATTCACAAAACTGCATTGTGCTGCCCATGCTCCTCTGAGTATCTGGGTTTTGTGTGAGGGGCCTTGTGTGGCAGGATGGGCTATACGCGAAGGCCGTGGACAGAAAAAGCCTGCTTTACAACAAAAGGGAGGAAGAGAAGCTCCGGGTTAGGGGTCTTACTAGCCCACCTGTCTCCCAGCACTGCGGGTGCAGGGGCCTCGGCATTCCCGGGAGAGGAGCGGGGGCAGGGGAAGCAGGAGTGGGAGGAGGAGCGGCAGCTGGGGATGGAGCGGCAGGAGGCAGCAATCTCTGCACCAGGGTCTGAATGTGGTCAGAGATGGCACGGCCCTGGGCAAGCAGCTCCCTGCAGCTCTCCTACTGTAGCTGCAGGTCTTCATGCACCCAGTGGTTGAGGGTGAGGTGCTGGCCTCGCAGGATCCCCAGGTGCTGCCGCTGGTGGTACTCCTCATTATGGGTCAGCCTACTGGCCCGGGTGCGGGAGGCTGTCCTGGACGGGGTGATGCACCCTGCATTCGCAGCTGCTGCGGCTGTGGAAAAACAAGAGAAGTGGTCAGTTACCCCTGGGGACACAGTGGGTGAAGCTCTGCCATCTACAGTGAGCTATGACATATTGCAACAGTAAATTAAAGACAGTATATTTGAAATGTATTTTGATTTATTCAGTGCTTGTCCAAGTTTTAGGTGGCTTACAATATTAAAAAATTGTAATGTTGTAAAATCTGTAGTATGCTTGCTATTAATGTCCCTTATAGTAAAAGGATCTCTCACATTGATCCCCATACTATACTCAGTCTTTGAACCCATCTCTTTTCTAAATGCCCAAAGAAGAAAGTGAAAAGAAAGAACTAGAAAGGTTGACTTTGCTGGTTATCTGGAGCAGTATTGCATGGCAAAAGAGGAAGCCTTGTAAACCAGTGGTTCTTGACCTTTGTAAGACTAAGGACAGGGAAAGTCCATTGCTCAGTGAAGAGAGGAAAACAATAACTGGAAACTTGGTAACGGCAGAGATGCTTAATGATTTCTTTGTTTCAGTTTTCACCAAGATTGATGGTGACTGGATGCCAAACATAGTAACTGCTAGTGGAAATGGGGTAGGTTTAGAAATTAAAATAAAAAAATGAGTTAAAAATTATGTAGAGAAGATAGATGTCTACAAGTCACCAGGGCCTGATAAAAATGTATCCAAGAATACTCAAGGAGCTGCTAGAGGAGGTATCTGAGCCATTAACTATCATCTTTGAAAAGTCATAGAAGTCGGCAGAGATTGTATAAGACTGGAAAAGGGCATATACGGTGCCCATCTATAAAAAGGGAAATTAGAACAACCCAGGAAACTGACTAGTCAGCTTAACTTTTGTGCCGGGAAAGAAAATGGAATAAATAATTAAGAAATTCAATCTGCAAACATCTGGAAGATAATAAGATGACAGATAACAGCCAGTATGGATTTGTAAATGACTAATCAAGTCAGACCAATCTGACAGCTTTCTTTGATAGGACAACAAATCTTGTGGATAAGGGGAAAGTGGTGGATGTAGTGCATCCAGACTTTAGTAAGGCATTTAATGTGGTCTCGCATGACCTTATTAAAAAACTAGGGAAATACAACTTAGATGGGGCTACTATAAGCTGGGTGTACAACTGGCTGGATAACTATTCCCGGAGAATAGTTATTAATGGTTCAGAGTCATGTGGAAGGGCATAAAAAAAGTGGGGTTCAGCAGGGGTCAGTTTTGGGACTGATTCTATTCAATATTTCCATCAACGATTTAGATATTGGCACAGAGAGTACACTTATTAAGTTTGGAGATGATACCAAGCTGGATGGTGTTGCAAGTGCTTTGGAGAATAGGGTCATAGCCAAAACGATCTGGACAAACAGAAGAAATGGTCTGAGGTAAACAGGATGAAGTTTAATAAGGACAAGTGCAAAGCACTCCATTTAGGAAAGAACAACCAGTTTCATTGTGTTGCCAAGAGGAAATGGTTTTTTCCTTAAAGGATTCGAAGGCAATAAGCATACAAATTGAGTGAAGGCTTAAAAACTTTATTGAGCAAATCTCAGAATAAAACGCAATGCTTACTAAGAAAGTACAATGCTTATTAAACCTAAGCAAATCTCAGAATAAAATGCAATGCTTACGTCCCTTCTGCTCTTAAGAACCCCCCAAAGAAGGACAGCGGACGGACCCCAGTGGCTGGTGCATAGCACCTTCCGCAGCTTTGGTCTATGCTGAAGTTCTAATATTAGAAATATCCCCGCCCTTGTATAATATTGGATTTACATTACTCACACCTGTTGCTTTGAGAACCTGACAAGATTGTTGATACATTGCATATTTTCTCAGGACAAATCATTAGCTTTATCAGGTGGCAAACCGTCAGCATAGATAACTGTGTGACCATGCAAAACACTCCCGTACCAGGAGGCTAGCCTTGGGACCCATCCCGGAACTTGTTGAAAGTAAACAGTGAACTCCTAACTGTACCATCTTAAGTAAGCAGCTAACTCTTTAAAAATAAGAAAATAATAAGAAAATAATAAGAAGCAAAAAGCACAAATGGCTGCCTAAAGCATCCAGGCCTGAAGGGAGATGTAGGCATAAAAGGAACGATTGTCATACACCACCTAATCTCCTCGATATCACAATCGTCTTCTGCATTTCCACTACATTCACACATATAGAATAGGAAGCAACTGTCTAGGAAGGAGTACTGCAGAAAGGAATCTAGGGGTCACAGTGGACCACAAGCTAAACAGGAGTCAACAGTGTGACACTGTTGCAAAAAAAAGCAACCATGATTCTGGGATGCATTAACAGGAGTTTTGTGAGGAAGTCATTCTTCCACTCTTCTCTGCACTGATAAGGCCTCAGTTGGAGCATTTTGTCCAGTCCTAGGCACTACATTTCAAGAAAGATGAGGAGAAATTGGAGATGGTCCAGAGAAAAGCAATAAAAATGATTAAAGATCTAGAAAACACGACCTACAAGGGAAGACTGAAAGAACTGGGTTTGTTTAGTTTAGAAAAGAGAAGATTGAGAGGGGACATGATAGCAGTTTCCAAGTATCTAAAAAGGTGTTACAAGGAGACAGGAGAACAGTTGTTCTCCTTTACCTCTGATGATAGGACAAGAAGCAATGGGCTTAAATTGCAGAAAGGAAGGTTCAGGTTAGACATTGGAAAAACTTTCTAACTGTCAAGGTGGTTAAACACTGGAATAAATTGTCTAGGGAAGTTGTAGAATCTGTATCACTGGAGAAATTTAAGTCATAAGAACTTAAGGATAAGAATAAGGTCATAAGAACAGACATACTGCGTCAGACCAATGGTCCACCCAGCACAGTATCCTGTGTGCTGATAGTGGCCAATACCAGATGCCCCTGAGGAAGGGAACACAACAGGTAATCCTCACATGATACCTCTCCTGTTACCCGTTTCCAGACAAACAGAGGCTAGGGTCACCATTCACACCCATCCTGGCTAATAGCCATTGATGGACCTAACCTCCGTGAATCTATCTAGCTCTTTTCTGAACCCTGTTAAAGTCCTAGACTCCAACAAATCCTCTGGCAAGGAGTTCCACAGGTTGACTGTGTGCTGAGTGAAGAAAAACTTCTTGTTTGTTTTAAACATGCTGCCTTTTAATTTCATGTGCTGACCCCCTAGTTCTTATATTGTGGGAGTAAGTCTTTTCCTTACACACCTTTTCCACACCAGTCATGATTTTATAGCCCTCTACCCTATCCTCTCCCCCCTCCTTAGTCTCCTCTTTTCTAAGCTGAAAAGTCCAAGTCTTTTTAATCTCTCTTCATATGGGACCCATCCCATACCCCTAATCATTTTTGTTGCCCTTTTCTGAACCTTTTCCTATGCCAATATATCTTTTTTGAGATGAGGCAACCATATCTATATGCAGTAGTCAAGATGTGAGCATACCATGGTTTTATATAGAAGTGTACCATTTTCTTTGGCCGGTTCCTTCGGTTTACCTTACTCCTGGCCGACAGGCTGCCGGCCCTATCATACCCCTCTCCGCGCTGGGGGGGGGGGGGACTTGATTATGTTCTCGGTCGGGACTTCCGTCAGTCCCGTGGGTGTCGCCCCGGCTCCTTGCCCCCTGGGTCTCCCCCTCCCACGGCTCCGCGTCCGCTCCCTCTCTCCCTCTCCCCCTCTGGCCATGATGGCGGCATTTTAAACATCCCGCCGTAGACGTTCCTCCTGACGTCACAGGCCTGGGTGGGGACGCGGCCGCCCGTCTTTGCTGCAGGTTGGCTGCCGTCTGGGCCTGTCCGGGCGGGAGAACTCCTCCCGCTCTAGCCCCTCCTCTACCGCCGCGCTTCGGCAGCGAGTCGGCGTGACGGCCAGCGTTTTCAGCCCCGGCGCGGCCTGAGTACAAGCCGCGCAACATCGGGCTGACACCCCCCCCCCCGAATGCCGAGCAGCACCTGTTCAGCATTGCTCACGGTGCGGGGTGGGGCTACCCCGTCACAAGAGGCAATAAGATATTTTCTGTCTTATTCTCTGTCTCTTTTTTAATGATCCCTTCTATTTGGCTTTTTGACTGCTGCTGCACATTGAGTGGATGTTTTCAGAGAACTCTCCACAATGACTCCAAGATCTCTCTCTCGAGTAGTGGTAGATAAATTAGTCCCCATCATATTCTATGTATAATTGGGATTACTTTTTCCAATGTGCATTACTTTACATTTATCAACATTAAATTTCATTTGCCATTTTGTTGCCCAATGATTTAGTTTGGTGAGATCTTTTTAAAGCTCTTTACAGTCTGCTTTGGTCTTAACTATCTTGAGCTGCTTGGTATCATCTGAAAATTTTGCCACCTCACTGTTTATCCCTTTCTCTGGATCATTTATAACTAAATTGAATAGGATTGGTCCCAGGACAGACCCTTGAGGGACCCCACTGGTTACCTCTCTCCACTCAGAAAACTTACCATTTATTCCTATCTATTCCATTAAGAGAAGGTACGATAGATATCTATCAGGGATGATCTAGGTGATGCTTGGTCTTGCCGTGAGGGCAGGGTACTGGACTTGATGACCTCTCAAGGTCCCTTCAAATTCCAGTATTCAGTGATTCTCTGATTCTATTATGGTGCCCCTTGCAGGAGTCTGGTTTGTCTTGTGTACCCCAAGTTCCACCTCACTTAAAAACTACTTGCATACAAAATCAGACATGAAAATACAAAAGTGTCAGCACATATTGCTGAAAAATTGTTTACTTTCTCATTCTACCATACAATTATAAAATAAATCAATTGAATGTAAACATTGTTCTGATGTCTCCATATATAATATACTAGAAGATTTACCCAGCACTGCTCGGGAACATAACTCAATTAATTTTTTTCTTCATTTAAACCATGACTTTGGGGTGGCACTAGGGATACGGGGTTAAGTATGCAGGCTGTCCTGGCCAGCCCTCTCTCACCACAGCAGTTTGGGGCCAGGTGAGAAGTGCCCCTCCATGGCTACTGCAGCTCCAGCAGGCACAGCCAGGGGAGGGGTGCATATTCCCAGCTGGAGCAGGTTCATTTGCCTCCTGTGCTCCCAGCCAGATTGAGAAATGAAGCAAACAGTGCACTTTCTCCTCACTCCCTAATGAAAGGGAGCAACTAGCAATGTTCTTGTATGAATGGAAGCAGAGCTTCAGTTCCTGCCCGTCCCTCTCTAAAGGCCACCTAGGAGGTTGGAGGGCTGGGGTTCAGGCAAGTCACAGACGGGGAGGAGCACGACCCCAGCCAGCCCCTTTCACCTGCTTGGTGATTGTCTCTTTTCTGTATGGTTTTATGCAACCCCATATGCATGGGGGGAGCTTAATGCTCGCCCCTCTGCTCACACAAGCAAGCCTTTACCTTGCTTTAAATTTTTATAAATGTTGGTGGTCCTAGCTCTTAACGTGTAGGAGGAATTCTTAAACAAACAGATGGATGGACAGATGAGACTCACTTGCTCACTCAGAAACAAATTCTATCAAATATATAGTAGATGCAGCAGTATACACAAATCATATAAAGAAGTCATTGTCGGTGTGAAATTTTAGTTTGTACTAACCTTGATGATACATTTTATGTATCCTGTTGTAAAAGTAGGCAAATATCTAGATTAGTTGGTGTATTGCCTGGAAACCTCTGCAGACTCTCTAGCTATGCATACCCCTGGTTGAAAACTACTGTTGTGAACAGGTTAAACACAAGTTAGGATTGTACTTGGGGTTCTTAGTGTTTAACATCAGCATAAAGACCAGGTTCCCCGGTGATCAAAAAGGATTTCCCTCCTGAAGTGGGTTTTATTTAAAGGGAAAGGAGTGAGTGGGTATCCTCAGGACAGTCTTCCATACTATATTTTTATTCACATATACATCTCCCCAAGGCAATGTTAGTGCATATCATATATTGAATGAAGCAATTAATGGTGATTCATAGCTATCAACACAGGTGTCTGCAGATGGGGTCTGCTCTACAGCTGAGTTTACTGAAATGTCCAAAGCTGCATGGTGGGTGACTGGAAGCCCAGTGAAGCAGCACTGGGCTTCTGCAGATGTTAGGCCCTGTGGTACCCTACAAGCCAACCACTCTTCAGCCAGCTCTACCTTGAAAGCTGCACTGGTCTGCACCCTTACACACAAGGCTGTCAAATCTCCAAATTGGTCTGGAGTCTCCAGGAATTAAAAACGAACCTTTAATTAAAGATTATATCATGTTGGTGATGAAACCTTCCAGGAACATGGCCAACCAAAACTGGCACCCCTACATCCCTGGCCCTGCAGGCGGAATGAATTAGCAAAGGTTGGTTGCGGGGAGCTGAGCCTTAAAGCTTCCCCAGACTCACGGAAGAGGAGGGCTGCTAGGGAGCCCCAGAGGTCAGCAAGCCCAGCCCCCTGCACAGAACACAGATCTCAGCTGTGCAGCTCTTGACCGGCCCGTGCTGTCGGACCCCGATTCCTCCCCTCCCGCCCTCGCTGTGCGCTCCGGGGCGGCGGGGAGAAGGGCTCTCTGGCCAGCAGCGCGAGCTCCCTGCTCTCTAGTGTGTTTCCCGGGAAAACGGGACTCAGACACCCGCCCCAATGGCTCAGGCAGGCCCTCGGGTAGAAATTAACAAGCCCGAGCCGATCCCCAGCCTTCGCTCGGCTAGTGCGCACCAGGCACGCGCGTCCCACGGGCTTTCCTCAGTGACTCACGCTCAGTCATCCCCGGCAGGGTGACTCCGACTTCCTCTGAAACCCGGGCTAGAGTTCGGCGAAACGGCCACGCACCGATAGGCAGCGCCACCGCGAGGTCGGCGCCGGCTCACACGGCCCCCTGCAGAGGGCTGTCTCAGCGCACTTGCCTCGGAGCCAGGGGCCAGCTGCGGGCTCGCTGCTGCCCCGCGCGGCCGGCTCGCTGCGCGCTTTTGGCTGTAGAGGTTCCCAGGACGCTGCCAAGTGCCCCAGTCTTGGGGCAGCCCCACGTCAGCGCCTTCTGAGGACACGGCTGGGGGAGCGGGCTGTTTTGGGGAGGAGGCGGGTCAGGGTCCTGTGGGAAAGGAGGGCCAAGTTGTAGGATCTCTCGCCATGCACAGGGCTGCTGGCTTGGCCCCTGGCAACCTCGGGGGTGCAAGTTCCGTTTGCAAGCCTGTGTGTGCTGAGGCCGCTCGTCGGCTTACAACACGTGGCACGTTTCCCTGTCTTCACCGGCAACATTTCGATATTTAAACCCAGAACGCATTTTGGTCAGAGTGGCCTGATGACCAGCCTGGGGCAGGGGAGGAGTAAAATCTATCTCACTTGTCAGCAAATGAATGTGTCGGGAATGCGATTCTGTTCCCAAACAGCCCATTCCCACCCGCAGGAGTTCGCGAAGCCCCTGAACCGGAGCCCGTCCAATATACAGTCTGCTCATCCTGAGCTCTTCATTTCCTAGCAGGCTAACGCAGCCGATGTTTCCTCACTCTGAGGAATCCCTAGCAGAGCCAAATAGCTCTGCCCTGGATAGCCATGTGCACAATCAGGCAACATACTCCTCATTGCCTGCATCTGAGCAGGTTGCGTCTTTGCTGGTGCGCAACACAGAGGGGCGCAATGAGTGAGTGCCCTAGGCTCTGCGCTGCAGACAATATGGGTACATGATGCAAATGGACACCATCTGCACCGTCCACTATTGAATTGTTACTATGTTTTAAATATCGTGCAAATTAATGTTTTCTTTGTTTCTTCTCTTTTCAACCCTATGTGAGCTTGCGGGTTCAGGGGGGAAGTACACATTGCCCATGGACTGTGTCTCTCCAATTGGTACTAGCTACACATTCTTCCCTGGGGACTGCCAGATGTCCTGTTCACCTATTTCTAACAGCAGTAATCCAATCACATTACATTTCTTTCCATGCCAAGTACATAATCCTATCTTTGATCAAGGCCGTGATATGGCTAATGTTACCTTAAGCCAATGCATTACCTTATATTAATCTTCTCTCTGTGTTTCTTCTTTGAAAACGACTTAGATTGAATCCCAACTATTGATTGTGCGCGTGTCTGTCTGTTTAGTAAGAGCTATGGATGTTCTGCTGCAAAGATCTATGGAACAAGCTTCAGTTGATCTGTTTTTTTTTATGAAGGTGCCACCGAAATATAAACTTTGTACTGCAGGATTTCTCTATTTTTTTTTCAAATTACTAATGACACAACTTCATTACAATAGTATGAATAACTATTTTTACAGCCCAGGAGAAGAGGTGCATGAGACATCAAAATGAGACCCAGCTATGGCATTTAAAAATGACCGTAGGCGTGCAGATACATACAATATATATAACGAAGCCAGCAAAGCATTGAACCCCAGCACTGAAAATACAACTTCAAAGAGCATAATGGGTAATCAGCATAGTAATATGTTTCTCTGGTACTCAGAACTACATGTGTGTCTCTTGATTTACTTGTTCTACAGAACTATAGCTCTTACATTTTCAGCTTAGTTACTGGTGGTATAGTTTCTAATAACTAATGCTGAGTATTTGTTTTAATTCTTCTTCTTCAACAGTCTCCCTTAGGTTGATCATCTTTCTTCAGCTTGCTGACTTAGCGTTGATGTCTACTTACAACTTCAGCAACTGTAACCATGAAGCCATAAGGACAGCATTTGAAAACGTTCTTTTTGTTGATCTGGAACAGCTCCCGGAGAAAGTGAGTATATAAGGTGTGGCTGTTTGTTTTACAGCACCACATGGAAATTGGTGGTTGCAGTAGCTGGTTTTATGGGTATCTTTAATGTTAGTGGAAAGACACCTTTGGAAAATGCTCATTGGTAAATCTGGGATTTAAAAACCTTGGTAGATGGTTTACAGTGCATTTAGGGAGGAGGGGACCATCTACTCCTAATTTCCCAGGGTGACACGAAACTGTGTTGGGCAAGATGCTCGCTTGTGTGTAAGAAAGAGAACTTCAACGGTGGAAAGTATGGTAGTACCATTTCTCTTTTGGTGACAATGTAACTTGTAGTAGATTAAAAGAGGAGAAAGCAACGAGGATACGTTCCTTCCAAACAAGGAAAACTCTTCGGTTTATTATTGTGTGTGGATAAGGGGATGGAGATGGAGGAATAACATGCACGGTATTTCGCAAGTGCTAGTAGAGATAACTGCTTATTCCCAGTGTAATTAAAAGGTGTTTAATGTTTATGATTGAGTGTTAGTACATACAGGTAGAAAGTTCCCTGTTAGAAACTGTTTTGTATAATCCTCCAGTTTTATAACCTTTGGTTGACTAATAGGGTCATGGTTTTTTCTCTTTAGGTACGCGAAGTGGATTATCACAGATGCAAAGAAGAAGTGAGTGTTGTATGTTTTCATTACTTTCTGAAGCCGAGCAATGACTGTATCGTAGGGCCAGAGCAGTCAAAAGTTCGAACTGACAAAACCCCGCATCGTCATTAAACAACCTTTTGGGAAATTTCATTGCATAAATTCATATAGCAATAATACTATATACATGTATGAATAGGGTGGTTAAGCTATTCTGAATGAAAACAACAGAACAGAAAAACTAGATGTAAGGGTTGATTACCCAGCGTCTCTCTCTGGCCTCTCTCCCTGCTTTAAAAGGTGGTGCAGAGGTAAATAGAACATATGAATGGTCAGACAGGGTCAGACCAAAAGTCTATCTAGTCCAGCATTATGTCTTCTGACAGTTGCCAATGTTGGGTGCCCCAGAGGGAATGAACAGAACAAGCAAGTGATCCATCCCCTGTCGCCCATTCCCAGCTTCTGACACAAACGGGGCAAAGGTAGAGATGTATGGCTCTTTCACCGCAACAAGGGATTGCAGCCAGCAAGGGATACGACTGAGGAAGGAACCAAGGAGCAGCTGGTTTAGTAGGGCTGGGAAAGCTATAGAATAGGTGCCATCTATAGGCTGCTATGTGCCATGACTGTCTTAGCGCTGCTATTGAACTGGTCACAGCGTCGCTTCTCTCCGCACATCTCAGGAAGGCGAGCTGCTGGAATGTGTACAGAACATGACCAGACGCTGCTCAGGCTCGCAGCCTCAAACACTCTGGATCGTGACGAGTGCCATCCTGGAAAAATACTGCGATGGTTATGACCAAGTCATGGTAAGAACAGGGCGCGTCTTTCTGTTCTTCTGGAATGTTTTGTGCCAGGAGGAGAACGCTTCTTTTCACTTTCGGAAGTCAGCTTGGGAAATCAGGCAACCCTCGTACTACTTGACGCTGCTTCTCAAGCTAGGGATCCGGTCTGCATTGCTCTCCTCATGCTGAACTTGAAGGGTATCAAAAAAGGGCAAAGGAAAATCTTTGCCTCTAAGGGGGAGTATGCCACAGACTGGTGGAGGTAGGTTAATTCTTTCCTAGCGGCTTGGTTCAGACGCAGACGTCTGGCTGTCCCAAAGTACTGGTCTGCAGCACCATACCTCCATCAGACTCTTAATTCCCCTCTGGTGCTGCTCTCCAGATCGTATTAACAATTCAAACTATGGCGTAGATCTGGAACAGGTGGTTTTTACCGCCATAAAAAGTGGTAAATATATCTAAACGCCTATCTGAGTCCTGCCTGCGGGATACTGTAGTTTCTGTTGTATATGGAGCAACATTGGTAATGAATTACGGGTCTTATTTTTGCTAGTGTAGAGCAGTCTCTGAGGGTCTTCCGCTTCCCCAGGTTAGCTTAATCATTAAATATGTTTGACATCCCGCTACCTCCCCCTCCTCCCGAATTAATCTGTAGCGTATCCTATGGCTATTATTTCCCCTGCTTTCCACTCCCATTGTCTGATTTCCAAGACAGTCACACCTATTTTCGGGCTTCTTTTTACTGTATATAGTTTAATTAACTAACTCCAATTACTCACTAGCTGCAAGTGGTGAGCACTTGGATGATCTCGCGGGTAAACCAAAACCGATTTTTAGAGCGAAATATGTCCGGGTGGCCAGTTTAGCTTGTGCAAACCTATTAGCTGACAATTAACTGGAGTAAAAAGTCTAGTGTAGACGTAAGGTTAGAAAGTAAGAACAGTAAAGTAGCAATGTAAAATGGTGCCGTCTACTCAGAACTGCTCCTCAGCTCCCCCCCCCCTCCCCACCGAATCATAGTTGTTTCTTTTTGTTGACAAAAATAGTTTTGTTCATTGTTATTAGCACTGCAAACAATGAGAGCGTGCACAAAGCTCTAATATGGAACGTGCACAGTAGATAGAATAGAATACTAAAGGGCAGAACCGTAGCAACAATAGCCAAACTAACGTGTGGGAATAGAGTTCCTGGTCTTTACATGCAAAAGGGGGATGGATCTAAGTAGGGACATTGAACCTTTAATCCTAGCCGTCTAGTGATCTCGCTCTCATGAAGTCAATGTATATGGCCATTCAGGGGTGCCTACGCCGTGAGAGGACTGAATCCTGTGTTAGTAACCCATAACCGACGATGTGCCAAATAGATGCGCGATCGCCTGCGTTGCTTCCCTCTAATCCTGTCCCGATTGGCAGTGAACAAGGGCGATCCCACTGCACAAAGACACCTCCATGGTCAGAGAGACAGAATTTGCTCCTGAACTTTAGCAACGGGCCTGATTAAATTCTGAGCCAGAAAGAGCAGCCTGATTTTTCTGAATCCAGATTGAATTTATAGAGCTGGAAATTGAAAGGGTAACCCTAGCAATTTATCCACGTCTGCCTTTTTTTGTTTGTTTTTTGGGAGGAGTTTGTTTGTTTGGGGGCATTTTTTTGTGTCACATTATAACCACCCATAAGTTACTGTCTGGCAGAAGAGTCTTTTGATTAACAGGTTGAGAGGAATATAATGAAGGTTGATGGAGACCTGGGGGATACTGGATAAGGAGATGCTGTGTACTGCAGGAGTTTTGCTGTATTTTAACTAACACCTTTCCTGTTGTACCCATGCAAACAGTCAAAGAGGCTGCTTACCTGAGTCAAGAAAATGGGCCTTGGCCTTTTCTTCCTATTTTAAAGTACTCTCTTTAAGCTCAGTTTGTGCTCACTGCCCCATGTATTCAGTGTTTGTGACAATAACATAATCCTTTCTGTACTAGAAGCTCAATACTCTTCCTGTTAACACAGCAACATTATTTCAAAATAACTTAGCCCACGAATACAAAGCAGGCAGTTATTTCAAAATAATGTCAAAACACTGTCAAGCTGGAGGACTTCCTATTCCCATTCCTGTAACCCTCAGGCTGTGTCTAGACTGGCAAGTTTTTCGGCAAAAGCATGTGCTTTTGCGGAAAAACTTGCCAGCTGTCTACACTGTCCGCTTGAATTTCCACAAGAACACTGACTTCCTACTGTGTGAAATCAGTGCTTCTTGTGGAAATACTATGCTGCTCACGTTCGGGCAAAAGTCCCTTTTGTGCAAAGTTTTTGCGCAAAAGGGCCAGTGTAGACAGCTCAGATTTGTTTTGTGCAAAAAAGCCCCAATCGTGAAAATGGTGATCGGGGCTTTTTTGCGCAAAAGCACGTCTAGATTGGCATGGACGCTTTTCCACAAAAAGTGCTTTTGCGGAAAAGCGTCCGTGCCAATCTAGACGCTCTTTTCCGAAAATGCTTTTAACGGAAAACTTTTCCGTTAAAAGCATTTGTGGAAAATCATGCCAGTCTAGACGTAGCCTCATTGTACAATGAATAAGGGAAGTCAGAGGAAGAGTGCTCTATTTCAAAATAAATGCTCTGTGGATGCTCTCAATTTTGAAATAAGCTACTCAGCTGACATAGCTCAATTTGTGTAGCTTATTTTTAGTTAAACCCTGCTGTGGAGATGCACTCTAATTGGCAAAATCTCACCAATTGCAACCAACAGGATCGCACTGGCAGGGTAATCTGCTGAATACATATTGCCATTCAGATTCACAAATGCAATTCATTTAGCATGTACTCTTTAGGTCCTATTTAACCTCTATGCATGCACAGGTGTGAATTTCACACCCCCATCCCACTGGATTGTGTTGTGATTGGTTGTAACGTTGTTAAAGTAACTATTTTTCAGCTAGATTCTGGTGCTCAGAATAAATATATTGTTTTTCTTGAGCTTCCTCTTAATGCATTAAGTTCTTATGTAACACAAAAGGAAGTTAGCATTTCAGAATGAATATGATTAGCCAAACTATTGATGGCAGCCCAAAATTTAATCTGAAGTATAACTCTAGCTGCAGAATGTTCTTGCAGGAGTCCTTTACAATCATCCAGCAATGCACAGAAAACTGATACTTTTTTAGATGTAAGAAGAAACAGCATCAGTATGAAAAACACTCTTTGGGGTTGATCTGGGATTCTTTGTATAACAAGAACTCGACTTTGGCGGGAGGGATTTTTGTGTGAATAGAAAATGCAGGGTCAGACCCACAATATCCTTTGCTCTTTGATCAACCCATTAAAATGAGGTTACTGTTTAAAGTGTAACTTATTGATCTCTGCTTTCAGGTTCAGCAGAAAGTTGAATGTCAAGAAGGTAGAGCCAATATCCATGGAAAGGAATGGGGAAAGGAATTTCAGGGATCACAACCATCTGAGGAGCACACACTTCAGGAGCTACGGGCTGTAATAAGGAGTTATATCAATATAGAAAAATAGTTTCCCTCCTAATTTTAGAACTATTTATTACAAATGATGCAAAATTTGTAAAGTTGTAAATTTTACACTTTTTTTAAAATTGAACTTTAAATGTTTTTTAACTTATTTTGTAAAAAAAACCTTTCACGTACCTATTTGCTAATCAAATAGCTTAAGCCACAATGTCAGGACTTATTAATTTAAAAAATCATTAAATGATTTGCTGTACTGTGTATGTGAAGTGGGCTAAAGGGAAACAGTTGGAGATAGATTAGAAAAGTTCCACGGGGAGGGGAAATAATGGGATTCAGGGAAAGAGAAACAAATGGCAGCATGGAAAAAGAGCCCCCAGAAGACAGAAATGTAAAACTTGGAACATGTTTTTTTAAATATCTGGCTGTTTTGAAGGTGGCTAATACACATGTCCCTTAAATGTAATTTTTATGAAATCTTGAGGTAGGTTTTATGTATCCATTACTTTTCAAATTATAGTTTAGTGGTTTTGGTGTGTGGTTTTAAACATATATCAGTGATGGTAGAGAGTACAGTGCATGCCCTCGTATGCATGTCTGGCAGGGTGGTGGCAGGTTTTGCACGAGTCGTGTGTATTTCTGGTAACATTGGCACTAGATTTTGTGCATGACTTTTTTGGTGATTGTTGCTGCTACATTTTTGCATACACATACCTGTGTCTGAGACAGTGAAGGCGTCTGTGACAGTGAAAGTAATAGTCACTGACGTTTCATGCAGCTGTTTCTTCTACCCCCTCCAGGGTTTCATCATTATGAAGACATATACATTACAACAGTATTTGAACAATGCAGCACATGTGGAAAGACTATAGCATTTAGTGGATATTTTGATTTTTATCTAATTGATTTAGGAGTGGAACTTTAATAACGGCAAACTGACTCAGCTTTGAAGCCCTAGTAAAATGTTACTTAAAACACTTGAATGTGCACACAACTCTCTGGTGATCCTCAGACACCTGGTTTAATAAGAAAATGGTCTCATTTGTTTGAAGCATGTTGGCAGCAATGTATAGGTAACATAATTGCCTTCTAACCTGAGTGCTCAGGGATGGAATTTCTTGTTTTCATCTCTACCCTTCTTTATGTAATGAGGGAAGGAAAGGGTGATCCTAAAACATATTTTACTTTGGCCAGGCCTACACTTAAAATTTAGGTTGACATAGTTGAGCTCAGGAGTCTGAAAAATTCAGAAATATACGCATCATAGTTATGCCAACCTCATCCACAGCTAGGTCAATAGAACAATGTTTCCAGCGACACAACTAACATTGTCTGGGTGGGTGGTGTTCCTTCCTTCATTTACAGAAGAACCTCTTTCATTGCTACAGGCTACATCTATGCTACAAAATCATGCCAGAATAACTGCAGTGTGATAGCTATGGCATTATAGTCTCTATGGGTATGTCTACACTACCCTCCTAGTTCGAACTAGGAGGGTAATGTATGCATACCGCACTTGCTAATGAAGCCCGGGATTTGAATTTCCCGGGCTTCATTAGCATAAGCGGGGAGCCGCCATTTTTAAATCCCCGCTGCTTCGAACCCCGTGTAGCGCGGCTACACGGGGCTCGAACTAGGTAGTTCGGACTAGGGTTTCACGAGGAGTAACGGTAGTTCGGAATAGGACCCTAGTCCGAACTACCTAGTTCGAGCCCCGTGTAGCCGCGCTACACGGGGTTCGAAGCAGCGGGGATTTAAAAATGGCGGCTCCCCGCTTATGCTAATGAAGCCCGGGAAATTCAAATCCCGGGCTTCATTAGCAAGTGCGGTATGCATACATTACCCTCCTAGTTCGAACTAGGAGGGTAGTGTAGACATACCCTATATCATGTAGACATTGTCCTTCTCATTATAACAAAGCACCAGCTGTGCTATAAGAGAGGTTGATAACATCTTCTGTTTAAAGACTGATTATTGAAGTTGCTCAAATATCCACATTTCTTGTCCTGCTTTGAAATTTGGTATGCCTCAGGTGGGCTTATGTTAGGGTTACTGATCCAAATTAGAGGTAATTTGCAAAAGAGATCCCAGAGATAGAATACCCCTTCCTCCAGTATTTCATAATGTTTGCAGATTTTACCAACTCTTTTGTGTAGTGCTGGAGATCAAACCATAACCCTGAATGTGTTCAGAGTGGTTTCAATCACTCAACATATACTTCCTGGTATCCACTAAACCATTGGAGGAGCACCGTTGAAAATGCTATTCCAACTAGCTTGGTGATTACAGTAATATTAGGCATGTGAGAGATGATGGTGTGCTTCTCGTCTCCCGTACCGTATACCCAAAATAGCATCACTGCACTATTTCCTTCTGAACCTGCCCTTCCCTGTAAGCCATTAGAACATCAGAGGCCAAGTATGCCCTTCCAGAACATTTTTGGGCACAAGACATCACCATGCACCCTTAATTCTGCATTTATGAAGATTTCTCAGTGAATGTCTTCTCTTCCCACTTCCAAGCCTCCATTTAGGGTATCAGATATGCATATATGCAATGGGAAATAGAGATCTTTCTTCTGACTGGCTTGTTTTTCTCCCTGTGTATCTATTTTGTCTCAAAATAATTGGTACAAAATACTATATTAATTAAGAAAATCAGGAAAATACTCTCTTTCCTATTTTAGGTGAATTAGGACAATAGTTTGAGAATGCATCCCTTCTTTCCTACTTGTCTGAAATTAATCTAGCCTTGTAGGCCTGACACATAGTAGTAGTATCAGAGGGGTGTTACCTGGGATTCTTACAACCCAAACCTCTCTGTAACTTTTATTCTCTACAAGGTGGTGTCAGGAAATAATTCAGGGGAGACACGGTCATCTAACCGATAGATGGATGGTACAAACAGGACAACACAAGAGTGCTTTCACTTAAAGCTAAACTTTACTTAGTCTCAAGCATTTACACACGTCCGCAACAGGTTAGTAAAACACCCCCAACCTCTATAATTACCGAAGTTGAGTGTGGCTCTCAAGTGACACCGGCTTCCAATGCCCAGTCTTCTGTCTGCCAGTGCGGAAGAAGATGCGTCCAGAAGTGAAGAGTCCTCAAGGAGTCCTCGAGACGTCCCTCCAAGTGTTCCCAAAATTGTCCCCCCTAAATCAAACTTTCCTTCCCTATTTATCCATTAGTATGACAATAACATGTCACTCAAAAACTTGTTAGGCAAGCACTTTTTAAGGTTAAGCAAGAGGTTTTCTTCTGATCATCACTTTCACCAGATGCGGTTTTTTTTTTTTCAGAGACTTCATGCTCGGGGGCCCTGATAGATATATGGCTTAGGGCATTTAGATAAGCTTCCTGGTTTTTTTAATGTATAGCTCAGTGATTTCACTAGAGATTTGGGCCTCAGGATAGACGCGGGGTCAAGCTGCCCTCTCTGTGGCACCCAAACTCTCCATTCTTCCCCCTCCCTGACTTGGTCATGCTGTCTAGGCCTATTTTGGGCCTGTTATCTTTGTTGCTAAAGTTCAAGCAGTAAGCAATAGTGGTTCAGGCACATTACTGGAGTTGCCAAAATCTCCCCGTATAGGGGTAGCCGTGTTAGTCTGGATCTGCAAAAGTGACAAGGAGTCCTGTGGCACCTTATAGACTAACAGATGTATTGGACCATAAGCTTTCGTGGGCAAAGACCCAAATTATGCATGCATCTGACGAAGTGGGTAATTGCCCATGAAAGCTTATGCTCTAATACCTCTGTAAGTCTATAAGGTATCACAGGTCTCCTTGTCGCTATAGTATTAGTAGGCTTTATTCCCGAGGTCCCCACGGCCCCCAACACTGGCCTGGCCCCGGGCACATGACTCACGGGCGCTTGCGGGGAGAGTGCGCTTGGCGCGGGGAGCGCCGGGCGTGCGGCACTCGGCGGGAGGGGGCGGGAGAGAGCGCCAGCCCCGGGCACGCGGCGCGGGGGAGCGCCGGCCCCGGGCGCACGGTGGGGGGGAGCGCCGGCCCCGGGCGCACGGCGCTCGGCGGGGGGGAGCGCCGGCCCCGGACGCGCGGCCCTCGGCGGGGGAGCGCCGGCCCCGGGCACGCGGCGGGTGGGGGAGTGCCGGATACGGGCGCTCGGCACTCGGCGGGGGGGGGAGAGCGCCGGCCCCGGGCGCGTGGCCCTTGGAGGAGGCCCTGCCCCCGGGCGCGCAGCTATGGGGGGGCTCCGCGCCCGGGCGCGCGGCTAGGGTGGGCCTCGCCCCCGGGCGCGCGGTTGGGGGGGGCCGCCCCCGGGCGCGCAAGTGTCCCCGCCCCCTGGTGCCCGGCGGGCAAACGGCCACGCCCCCTGGCGCCCGACAACCTCAAAAGGTTGGGGACCACTGCTTTATTCTATAGCTTTGTTTTATGATATTATGTAAATTTTGTTTCATAAGCTTTGTTTTATAGCAGCTGCTAGGTATTGAAATCGATTCTGTATTAGGTATTATAAGTTAGTAAGAAATTGTTCAAAATTTTCTTTTTAACTTTGTAAGTCTGTAAGAAATCCTGCTTGTTTGTTTGTAAGAGAAATTGAATTCTCTGAAATGAACTGTCCTTTTGTGTGAGTCAGGAATGTGTAAATATTGGAAGACAAGAGACAAAAGACTCTAGCAGCAGACAGTCAGCATGGTTAACAAGGAGATGTGAACTCAGGTGTTAAGGCAAAAGGCATACACACCTGTGAATGAGCTAAATTAGCTGCAGTCACTCCCAGGATCTGATGGAGCATGATAAGGGAAGCAATCTTGAAGTGAACACCAATCAACAATTATATGACTTTGGCACGACACTGCAAAATCCATAAACTAAAGTTGAGATTTACAACCATAAAAGTGGGGTGTGTAGCCATGATGCCTTGGGTTAGTTCTGTGAAGAGAACTTTGGAGCATTGGACCTTGACTGAGAGAATCCGGCTCCTTCCTTGTGCCCAGCCTACTTGGCTGCTAGGCTGGCACAAGCACCAATCAGACTGGTAATTATAACACTAGCTGCAGGACTTGTGTGTGTGAATGATGCAAATTCTGAATTTGTAATAAACATGGCGTATTGCCTTTGCTTTCTGAAAAACATTCCGTGTTCTTGAAAGCAAAACAGCTTCACGAAGGCCATAAATGTGGCTACACAATTTGTACCAACAGTTGCTGAGGCACCCACAAAAGGTTTGAAGTTCTGGGAACAGTTAAATGGATTTGGAAAAATCAGCAAAAACACGAGTCTTAGCTCAAAAGCCTGAGGTAAGGCAGGTTTCGACAACCATACTTCTTTAATTTTCAGTAGGGATCTACCAATTTCACAATCCATTTTGGTCAACTTCACAGACACAGGATTCTAACAATTATAAATTTCATTATTTTGGTTACAGGCAGTCCCCGACTTACGTGGATCCGACTTATGTCGGATCCGCACTTACGAACGGGGCTTTTCTCGCCCCGGAGCTCATGGGCGGCGGGTCGCCACCCGTGACCTCCGGGGCAAGAAAAGCTTCTCCCGGTCTCCCTGGTCTGCTGGGGGGGGGGCCAGCAAAGCCGCTGGACCCCCACAGCAGACCAGGGACACCCAAGCAAAGCCGCCCAGGTTGCAGGAGTCCCGCTGCCTGGACGGCTTTGCTCGTTTGCCCCGGAGCAAAGCCGCCCAGGCAGCGGAACTCCCGCTACCTGGGCGGCTTTGCTCCTGTCCCCCTGGCTGGCGCACTGTGGAATGAGGTGTACAGATAGTTTGGAATAGCTAGCTAGTCCGAACTATCTAGCCCGTGCCGCGTGTAGCCGCGCGGCATGGGGTTTGCACTAGCCGGCTTTTAAAAATGGTGGTGCCGGCTTTATGCTAATGAAGCCCGGGAAATTCAAATCCCGGGCTTCATTAGCAAGTTCGGTATGCATACATTACCCCCCTAGTTCGAACTAGCGGGGTAGTGTAGACATACCCTGAGAGCCCAGACCACGTCTGCCAGATGTGCTCCCAGGCACTGTGTGGGGATTCATCTCGCTCCCTGTCAAACACCATTGATTAGCCCAAAGCCTCACAGCCTCCACCCGCAGGGAGTTCCACAGGTTAGCACAACACAATCGCCCTCCCACCCTCCACGGGGCCAGGACACAGACCGGTGGTTACAATACATGGAGGAGGACCCTACTCCAGGGGCGGTCCTGTATGCAAACATACAACACAGAGGGGGAGGCGGGTAACCGAGTGGGCCCAAGCCACACTACTGTGGTGTCACCTGGGCTCGGGGGGGAGGGCATCAGGTGTGGGGACAGTGGCCAGGCTGCCTGACTGACCCATCCTTTCTTCTGTTCCCTGCAGCGGGACCAAGCACAAGCCAGGGACCCTCTAGTCCTGCAGCAGCAGCAGCACCCCCAGCCACCCAACCACCGAGGCAGCGGCTCTACCACTGGGACCAGCTCCTTTGGCGCCACGCGCAGGCCGTCGAACGCATCGAGGTAGCCATCACTCGACGCATGGAGGCGGACCTGCAGTGGCGCCAGGAGGCCTGGGGCGCCTTCCAGGCCCAGTGCGTCCGCGTGGCGGATTCGATCGCCACCATCACCGCCCACATTGGCCATGCCATCCATTATGGCATGGCCTTGCCCCATGCCCCCGCCATCCCTCCTCTAGCACTGTCCCTACCCCCTGCTGCAATGGCCCCTCCTGCCCACCTCCCCGTGCAGCCTGGCCCGATGCAGCCTGCCCCCCATGTGCAGGTCCGTCCCCACAGGAGCGGTTGCAGGGGCCACCCCTCCCAGGAGTAGCTCCTCCCCCTCCCAGTTCAAGGTCTCCTCTCCCTCCCAGTTCAAGGTCTCCCCCCCTCTCCCCGTGATGCCCTCTGTGCTCACACACACACACCATGCCCCCCCCCCCACCAGCAGGCCTGTGCAAGGGAGGGACGGCCCAAAGCCCTGGGTGACCCAGCCTGGAGTCTTGACTGCCCCTGGGCATGGAGTGCAACACCCTCTCCCCACCCCACTCCCCATGGGACTTACCTCCATCATGATGACACCGATGGTGGATCTGCCCACCCCAAACTGGTGTGCCACCGATCGGTAGCTGTCCGGGGTGGCCAGCTTTCATAGTGCGATGGCGACGCTCTTGTCGACGGGGATGGGTGCAGCGGGAGGGGGAGGGGGAGAAGCAGGGGGGAGCAAATCGATCGGCGGGAAGCGGGACTGACCCTGGCACATGCTGATCCTAGGACACTGTCAGTCCTGCACATGGTCCTGGCGAAGCGCAAGTGAGTCCGGCTGCAGCTCTACAACACGCTCAGGGAATGGGACAGGGCTTCTCCTCCACCCCACGGCATCAGACTCAACCAGGAGTCACCAATTCGTCCCCACACAGCTTTCCCTGGGGAGCTACATTTCCCGGGCAGGTGGGATGTTGAACCTGGAGGATAAATGTGGCTTCCGGTGCCTCTGTGTGCGGGTCCTGCTCAGAGCGTTGGGGCTCTGTGGTTACTACGGTCTCATGTGTCTCTTGGAGACCTTCCACCTGGCCCTGGGCCAGCAGCTGAAGCAGCTCCACAGACTCCAACCCCGCAAACTGGAAGGCAGAAGGTTGGGGAGTGGAAGGGGAAAAATAGGAAGGAAGGGGCTTATGCGGAGGGGAGGTGGGGCAGGGCAGGAGAAGAAAGGGGAAGGCACCAAGGGACAGGGTGCAGGAGAGACAAATGCCAGGGGGCCAAGTGCAGACAATGAGGAAAAGGGCAGGAGGGGAGGTGTCAGTGGGGGGGGAGGGACAGGGTGATGCTGGGAGAGGAGAGGGTAAGGGCACTGGGGACTTGAGGGGGGAGGGTGAAGTGCTGGGAGAAGGCTTGAAAGAAGGAGTGGGCATGAGGAAGGCAGGGATGGAGCAACTCATGTGTGAGGGCACAGGGGCATGAGGGGAACGGGGGCAGAGGGTGGTGAAGGGGTGGACATCAGGGAAAAAGGGGGCAGGGGCAGTGAGGGAAGGGGGAGGCACCAGGAAGGTGCAGGGGTAAGGGAAGGTGCAGGTGCCAGGCGATTCTGGGGGTGAAGCAGAATGGCAGACACCTGCAGGGGAAGGACCAGGACCAGAGGAGAGAGGCAGGGCAGGTGTGTAGAGGGAGGTGTTAGAAGAGGGGTAGCTCACATGATCAGAGTGGAGGAGTGGGCACAGGGGGGAGAGTCGGGCTGATGGAGGGAGGCAGGTTGCAGGAGGGCTGAGGGCAGAGAGAAGGGCAGGAGTCAGGACAGCAGAGGAGGTTGAGGGGTTGGGGGGTGGGCAGCAGGCACCAAGGGAGCTAATGGAACAAGGGGAGGAGACATGGCAGCAGAGAGAAAAGGCAAAGGTTTAAAAATATTTATTAATAACTTGGGTGCCACAGTGGCATATCCAAACAAGCGACATGAACTCAGTGCTGATGCACAACACAAAATTCATTCTGCTCATGGGAGGAAACTCTTAGGCTATGTCTACACTGGAGGTTTGTTGCACAATAGTTCGTGTGCAAGAAGTCTTGAGCAAGAACACGTCCACACTGCCATGCGCGAGCTGTGCTTTTGTGCAAGAGCATCCATGACTGTGTGGACTCTCTCTTGCCCAAGAAAGCTCCAATGGCCATTTTAGCCATAGGGGTTTCTTGCACAAGAAATCCCTGCCAAGCGTGCACACTGCCCTCATGTGCAAGAGAGCTTTCACCTGTTAGAAAAGAGCATAGCTCTTGTGCAAGACGCCCTCTCTTATCAATCCGTACTGTAAATTTCCTTGCGCATGTCTGGGCACAGCTGAGGGCGTCTGCTCAGGGCGAACTGCTCAACTTCGGGGCTCCTTACAGCACCCAGATTGGTGACTTCTTCAAACAGACCACAAACCAGTCCCACAGAGCGCTTCAGCAGCCTGCCTGAAGCCTCACGAGCAAAACCCCTTCGATACCCCAGCAATATCCATTCCCCAGATGGCCCCAGGCCTCATACACAGGTGCGGGGTCTTAGCACCCAATCCCACCTACCCCGAACGAGTTCTGTCCGGTTCCAAGAAACCAGCCACAGATCCCTAGTCAATTTGCCCTCTGGACCTTACCAACAAATCATGCTGAGCCAATCCTTTAGAATCTACCATCTAAAGGTTTATTATCACAAGAAAGAAAAGCATGAGAGTGAGGTTGCTAAAGTATCATACTTTACATGCATCGAATCTCCCAGTTCTCGATGCAGGCTCCAGCAGAGATGTTATAGCTTCTGGCTTAAAAGTCCTTGTTGCGCATCCTAGATCAGAACATAAGAACATAAGAACGGCCGTACTGGGTCAGACCAAAGGTCCATCTAGCCCAGTATTCTGTCTACCGACAGTGGCAAGCACCAGGTGCCCCAGAGAGGGTGGACCGAAGACAATGATCAAGCGATTTGTCTCCTGCCATCCCTCTCCAGTCTCTGACAAACAGAGGCCAAGGACACCATTTTATCCCCTGGCTAATAGCCTTTTATGGACCTAACCTCCATGAATTTATCCAGCATCTCTTTAAACTCTATTATAGTCTTAGCCTTCACAGCCTCCTCTGGCAAGGAGTTCCACAGGTTGACTACACGCTGTGTGAAGAAGAACTTTCTTTTATTAGTTTTAAACCTGCTACCCATTAACTTCATTTGGTGTCCTCTAGTTCTTCTATTATGGGAACTAATAAATAACTTTTCTTTATCAGCCCTCTCCACACCACTCATGATTTTATAGACCTCTATCATATTCCCCCTCAGTCTCCTCTTTTCTAAACTGAAAAGTCCCAGTCGCTTTAACCTCTCCTCATATGGGACCCGTTCCAAACCCCTAATCATTTTAGTTGCCCTTTTCTGAACCCTTTCCAAGGCCAAAATATCTTTTTTGAGGTGAGGAGACCACATCTGTACACAGTATTCAAGATGTGGGCGTACCATAGTTTTATACAGGGGCAGTAAGATATTCTGGGTCTTATTTTCTATCCCTTTCCTAATAATTCCTAGCATCCTATTTGCCTTTTTGACCACCCACTGCACTCTGTGTGGAAGTTTTCAGAGAACTGTCCACGATAACTCCAAGATCTCTTTCCTGATTTGTCGTAGCCAAATTAGTCCCCATCATACTGTACGTATAGTTGGCATTACTTTACACTTATCCACATTAAATTTCATTTGCCATTTTGTTGCCCAATCACTCAGTTTGGTGAGATCTTCTTGGAGTCCCTCACAGTCTGCTTCTGTCTTAACTATCCTAAAGAGTTTGGTATCATCTGCAAACTTTACTACCTCACTGCTTACCCCTTTCTCCAGATCATTTATAAATAAGGTGAAAAGGATTGGTCCCAGGACTGACCCTTGGGGTACACCACTAGTTACCCCTCTCCAATCTGAAAATTTACCATTTATTCCTGCCCTTTGTTTCCTGTCTTTTAACCAGTTCTCAGTCCAAGAAAGGACCTTCCCTCTTATCCCATGGCCATGTAATTTACACAAGAGCCTTTGGTGAGGGACCTTGTCAAAGGCTTTCTGAAAATCCAAGTATACTATATCTACTGGATCCCCCTTGTCCGCATGTTTGTTAACCCCTTCAAAGAACTCTAACAGATTAGTAAGACAGGATTTCCCTTTACAGAAACCATGTTGACTTTTGTCCAACAAATTATGTTCTTCTACATGCTTCACAATTTTATTCTTTACTATTGTTTTGACTAATTTGCCTGGTACTGAAGTTAGACTTACCGGTCTGTAATTGCCAGGATCGCCTCTAGAGCCCTTTTTAAATATTGGTGTCACGTTGGCTACCTTCCAGTCATTAGGTACGGAAGCCGATTTAAAGGATAGGTTACAAACCACAGATAATAGCTCAGCAATTTCCCATTTAAGTTCTTTTAGAACCCTTGGATGAATGCCATCCAGTCCCGGAGATTTGTTAACATTAAGTTTTTCTATTTGTTCCAAAACCTCCTCTAATGATACTTCAATCCGGGACAGTTCCTCAGATTCATCACCCACAAAGGACGGTGAAGATTCAGGAATCTCCCCAACGTCCTCAGCCGTGAAGACTGAAGCAATCATTTAGTTTCTCCACAATGGCTTTATCGTCCTTGATTGCTCCTTTTATAGCTCGATCATCTAGGGGACCCACAGGTTTTTTAGCAGGCTTCCTGCTTCTAATGTACTTAAAAAACATTTTGTTATTTCTTTTTGAGTTTTTGGCTAGCTGTTCCTCAAAATCTTTTTTTGCTTTTCTTATTACATGTTTTCACTTGATTTGACAGTGTTTATGTTCCTTTCTATTTATCTCACTAGGATTCGACTTCCACTTCTTAAAAGATACCTTTTTGTCCCTCAATGCTTCTTTTACATGGTGGTTAAGCCACGGTGACTCTTTTTTAGGTCTCTTGCTATGTTTTTTAATTTGGGGTATACATTTAAGTTGGGCCTCTATTATGGTGTCTTTAAAAAGTTTCCATGCAGCTTTCAGGGATTTGGCTCTAGTCACTGTGCCTTTTAATTTCTGTTTAACTAACCTCCTCATTTTTGCGTAAGTCCCCTTTTTGAAATTAAATGCAGGGTGCTGGACTGCTGAGGTGTTCTTCCCACCACAGGAATGTTGAATGTTATTATATTATGGTCACTATTCCCAAGCTGGGTCAGGATGGGTCCACAGTTCTTTCTGGCTCTTCGATCCCTGCACTGCTACCTCTGGGATGAAGTGCTGAGCTGAGTACCAGGATGGAGTCCGCCACATAGCTTTTTTATATATCCTTCCTGGGCTCTTCTTGGCTGCAGCAGATCACCTGGCCAGCGGCCTATCTCTGTGTTCCTTGCTGGCAGCCCTTAGGTGTCAGCCCTCATTCTGTAGGTGCGTCCTTGGCCCATTGAGTGTCATTGTCCCACAGGGCCTCAATAATTAGCATGTCCATAGGCCGGGCTCTGCCCAATGCTCAACCACATACAGAGAAATATTCAGTATCCCCACAGATTACAGATTCCTAACTACACACACAGACATTATATAATCACATGACTACCGTACATAGGATTAGCAGACAGTAAGCTTCTATTCAACACCCCATATGGTCCCCTTTTATACCATTTTTGGGGCCAACACCCCCACCTATGTGTGCAGCAGTGATCTGGCTGCTTCCCTCAAATTCAGTAACATGACAGGCTGCTTTGTGGGTTCTTGCTCGAGAACGGCTGTACTTGCACAAGAAGCCGCAAGTGTAGACATAGCCTTAGAAGGAACACTTCCCCCAGCTCTCTGCCCCCGAGTTAATGTCACACACATTGGGTTAATGCAAATGCAGCATAGCTGCATGCAGGGGGGTTTGATGGGGGCCAAACTAATCTCTGTTGGCAGGAGGATGGTGGGAAAAGCCCTTCGAGAGGGGTGACATGACACCTTTTACTTCTGGTCATGTGTCCATCTTGCCCGAGCGTGTTACCTCCAGAGGCATGACTAACGGGGTGGGGAAGGCGTTTGCCAGGAGGCGTGGCTAACAGGGGCCAAGGGGCGTGGCTAATGGGGCACCACCAAAAATTATACTACCTGCCGCCCACGTACATCTCTATTACTATTCTAGACGTGATTTGGCTTTCTGGTCCCTGAGAGACGGCAACCCTAAAGAGAATGCCAGACTTGAGTGAAAACAGGAGAAAAATGCAACAAATGATCTGGTAGCACTTTATAGACTAACAAAACAGGTAGATGGTACCAAGCCTGCAGTGTAGACATAGCTTACAAGTGTGTAGGAGTGGGCTGTTAGCGCCATGTCAGGCAGGATGGGGAATATTAATGTCAGTGATTATCAATCTAATCATCCACACTGACAGGTGCTTTTCATCGTTACGGTGTTGCCACCCTTCCCCCTTTTCCACGTCTGGTGCGATCTGCAGAACCCGGTAAAGCCACGGGCCGTGTTTGCGGCTTGGGGATCAGGTCAGCGAGGGGGCTCCAGGTAACTGGTGCTGTGAACGCGCCAGCTCTTGGAGCCAAGGGGGACTCCAGCAGGGGCGGGGCGCGCGGGCGCAGTGCTTGGAGCAACGGAGAACGGCCCAGAGAACGCGCTGACGTAGACAAGGAGCTCGGCCGAAAACTAGTCGCAGGCAGGGGACAGCGCTTGCGTAGGCACAATTGCCTCGGGGGACTCTCGGCAGGCGGAACTCAGAGCGCGGGCACGCAGGTGCAGGGGGGCCGATTTCGCGGGTGCTCCGCGGCCGGAAGGGGCGGCTCGGTTCGGTTTCCGCGGCGCACTCGGACACGTGCTTTTGTGAGAGCGGGTGCCGCTGGCCCGGCCTGGGGGATGTCGCGTGAGGGCGGCGGCAGCGCGCTCTTCTCGGGCTTTCGCGCGCTCGGCCTTTACTCCAGCCACCTGCCCCACGTGCTGCGCTACCACGCGCGCCACCGCGAGTTCTACCTGCTCACCGCGGCGGGAAGGAGCTTCCACACCTACAACGTGAGTGCCCCGCTCCCGCCCCTCGCCTGCCCCCGCGCCTCTGCAGCGGGTTCCTGGCTTTCCATGTCGGGCGTTACGAGGCTCGTGCAGGATCTGCCCCCAGCCCCATTTCCTCACCCACCTCGTTCAAGCAGGGAAAAGTGAAAGCAAAGCGCATGCCGGTGCCACCCACCCTGTGTCGCCCTGCCCAGAAGAGCAGCCCCTCTCTGCTTCCTGTCAGCTTGTCCGCAGCACCTTCCCCCACCTCGCTACAGATTTTCCTGAGGAATAATGTTGAGTCTTCTCCAGTCACCTGGGCCACACAATCTGGAGCTAATCTAATAAAGCAGAAAGTATGAGGTTTTGGAATGCTTTGGAGGAAAATATCTAGCAGAGAGAGTCTGTCCAAGATTTGTGTTTTTACAAATAGGGAGGAACTGTTGGTGAACATGGAATGCAGCTTGTGTGAAGTTGATCATCAAATGATTAGCGTTTATTAGTTTAAGGAGTGGTAGGCTGAAAAACAGCAGAGGGAAGATATAAGGATGTTAAAGACTAGTCAACTAGCAAATGCTTATTGGATAGTCATTCAACATGTTGATTCCCCCCCCCCCCCCCGCCCTTGCTTCCTCTATCAGAGGCAGCAAAGGGTGGGGAAGAGAAGAGGAGATACTTCTAAGGGCAGTAGTGGCTCAGCTGTGTAGCGCTGTCCCTTGGCATTTCAAAGTGGCAGCAGGGCCTGGAGCCCAGGGTCAGCTGGGGACTCCCCAGCTCATCCCAGGCTCTGCGTGGCATTTCAAATCAGCAGCGCAACATGGAGCCCGTGGTCAGCAGGGGACTCTTGAGTCCTCTGCTGACCCTGGGCTCCATGAGCGCGCTTCTGCTTTGAAATGTACAAGAGCCCCCTCTTGAACACTTCAAAGCCTCTCGGAGTCAGCGAGACTTCCCTGCTGGGCCTCTTGTACATTTCAGAGGAGGAATGTGGAAGTGCCTATGGACTAGTTGAGTAGTCAATGGAAATTCCATCAACTACAGGCAGTCCCCGGGTTACGTACAAGATAGGGATTGTAGGTTTGTTCTTAAGTTGAATTTGTATGTAAGTCGGAACTGGTACATATTGTAGGGGAAACTCTAGCCAAACATTTCTCCAGAGCTCAGTTTTATTCTCCCACACCTCACTTCCCTCAGTCCTTTATTCTCAAGCTGAGGTGTCTGTTGAGAAAAGCCGCTCCGCATCTCCCTGGTCTGCTGGGGGGGGGGGGGGGTCGCTAGCTTTGTGTCTCCCTGGTCTGCTGAGGGGAAGCAGCTAGTGCTGGTTTGCCTCACCCCGTTTGTAAGTAGGGATCCGATGCAAGTCGGATCCATGTAACTCAGGGACTGCCTGTACTCGTCTAGTAAAATAGCTGCAATTTAACATCCTTAGGAAGATAATGAATTTCAAGAAGGTAGACTTAAGCAAAATCAGGTGGTTGGGAGGTAAAATCCCATTTAAGACTGAAAATGGTTCAGTACATTTGGAAGTTTTTCACACTGAGTAGGAAAGGTAGGGATTATGGCAAGAGAACGTCCTGGCTTAATCAGGAGCTCTTCAGTGATCTAAAACTTCAATTAGTCGAGGGACTAGTGGACTATCCAATAAGCGCTTGCTTATCGGATAGTCGACTAGTTGCTTAATCCCTAGGTTCCAGTGAGTCTTAGGCATGTGATATGCTGGGGCAGCTGTCCATGTGGTTGTTGGCAGAAAATTAGGTTCCTAGGGAATTTTAACAGTGGAAATTTAGGCATCTGGGAACTTAGTGTCTACAGAGTTAGATGGCAGCTAAGTGGGTGGTATATGGATTGTAGGGATGTTAACCGGTGTCTGGGAGCAGCCTGTGCCCACTGTGGGTGGAGGGCTGCTCCAGCCCCGCTAGGACCCACTGCACTGGGAGCCAGGCTGGCAGAGCCTGCAGCCCCATGAACTGCTGGCTGTTTCAGCTGGGCTGGAGTGGGCCCCCACCCAGGATCCCACTTGATCAATTAAACCTAATATTTAACCAATTAGCTGATTAAACTGGATTTTACATCCCCGATTGATTGGAATTTGTATGAAATTCAAAGCAGAAAACCACTAAAGTTTCTATTTATTTTTTACAGGTAAAGAAACTTGGTATAGTTGCAGTTAGTAAGTATACAGTTCTACATCACGCAAATTACATTTTTTTATAAACCGCTAACTTTTGTATAGGCATGAATGGTGTAATGAGAGATACTTTGACATAAGTAGTTATAAATAATATTTGTTTAAAATAATGTTATGATTGTAAAATCAAGCACTTAAAAGTTGGCAAAAACTGTTCAACCTTAATTCTGCACTTCTGGTATATACAGGTTGGACTTCTATAGTCAGATTGCTGCAACTTTTGCTGTGCTCGAGTTTGGGGGCAAAAACGGGGAGGAGCAGGGATGAGGGGATGCTTTGGGCAAGAGACAGAGTAGCTATGGATCAGTGTGCTCTTGGCCCTCTAGTTGCAGGGCTCTTCAGCCACCCTGCCTCTTCTCCCAGTAGCCCCCCTAAATTCCCACTCGGTCAATGCCAGCCTCTCTTCTGTCTGAGTAGACCCTGCAGTTGTCAGCAGATTGCACCTTTTCCAGGTCAGCGCTGGCCAATCTATATTATGATCGCTTACTATGTTTTTTCCACAGAACCCCATTCTTGTTCAGTAAATGATTACTAGGGATGTTTAAAAGCAACCTGTAACAGCAGGCAGGAACTGGTGGTTGCGGGGAGCTGGCTTTTAAGCAAGCTCCCAACTGCTTCCGGAGAGATGGCTGCTCCTTGCCCCTCTCTGTGTGCAGTGGGGACAGGTGAGAGTGGGCTCCCCGTGAGCACCAACTCCCGCCTGTTTTCCCCTCCCTCCCCCACTGCCTCTGATACACAGGCAGCAGAGGACCTAGCATGTAACTGTGAAGGGTAACATGAGCCTTGGCTCATCAGTTAACTGTTTAACCATTTACACTATCACATCCCTAATGGATACATATTCAAGGTTACTTAACCTACTCATAAAGTGTGGCCCCAGCCGTTACATAATACACATTATTCAAATCCTGAACTGAAAACAGATTTCCTCATGGCCATTTCCTTGGAGCTCTTACCCTAGTATCTCAGTACTTCACATCATTAATGAATTTATCTTCACAGGGATTTGGTGATAGTATCTCCATTTTATGGAATGGATACTGAGGTGTGGGGTTTTTATTAAGAGTACTCAGTATTTTTGTAATACTTCATATCTGAAAAGCTCATCTGCTGTTGACATTATTTGCACTTAAGTGCTCAGCAGTTCTGCAAATGTAAATACTAGTATCTCATGTAGAGGCCACTCATGAAAGGTTTGGTTTAAGTGATTTGTTTAGTATCCCATATGAACGCTATATCAAAGGAAAGGGTAGAATCCAATTATCCAGTAGAATCCAATTCACCAGTGTGGCATTCATCTGCCTTAACAACAAACTATCCTTTCTCCCCTGCAGTCTCCTGCCCCATACACTACACCTTCCAATATTTGTGACAAATATACAGGGGGCTAGTATGCAACAAATTAAGTATACAGCCGTTATTAATTCCTTGAATCCCGTCCAACCTATTCACTGAATTGAGGTCCTGTGGATCATGTAATTACAGTCTGTATGTAATGAATATATGCACTTGGGTCCCCTAATTAAGATTGCACAGGCAACATTAGCATTTCCTTTTAAAAACAGTCAACCTTAAGGACACACTTAGTATGAAAAATTTCAGTCCATATGATTTAAGGTTGGCAAAGCTATAAGCTACCAAAAGTTGGATTTTACAATGGGATAGATTTTACAATGGGATGTGTGAAACTGACCTAAAGATTTGATGACAAATATGAAAATACTTTTTGGGTAACTTGTATGATGTAATCTTAAGATGCATTCAGATCTTTTAAAAAGGCTGCTCTTGGGCTGTTAGTCTTGAAAATGTTATTTTTTTGATAGCTTTGGTCATGTATTATGTAGCCAAATTAAAAAAATTAATTCATACCCTAACTCAGTGTTTCCTACATATTTTCTCGTGTTCAATCCAAAGAAAAACATTTCAAATAATTTATCCAGGTATTGCCCAAAGACAATATTTGATCATCTGTTTTCTTTGTTGTGCACCTTAATTTATTGTTAAGTTACAACCCTGAATGCATTGACACATTATAAGACTTTTTATTGTGAAAATGAATATTGTCGAGCTTATTCCTCTCTTTATTCATAGGTAATGCTTTATTACAAGACATTACTTGTTTGGCAGCAGACAGAATGTTGGTCTTTGCTTCATATGGCAACCTTCTCCATGCTTTTGCCCGCAACAAAGAGGTTTTTATCACTTATTTTTGCACTAAACGAATATAAATATTTTTTCTTGCTTAAATAACTTACTCATATCAACAGTAATTTAATTTGAGTTTTAGAACAGCAGCCATATAATGCTCAGCAATAACACCAATGAATAAATTGAAATAAAAAGGTTTAAGGACAGATTTAACAGTGGTGGGCTGTGACAGTTATAAAGTAACAGCACTCCGATAAGGAAATAATCTTCAGGGAGCCAAAGTGGAAAATATAATGACTAAGATTTGCCAAATGCAATTTTTCAGTACTAAGGAAGTTATCATAAATGAGGCCTAATAAAGGGTCATATTTCCTAGATAAATTATACTGGTTGAACCTCTCTAGTCCGACGCTCTCTGATCCAGCAACATCCATGGTCCAGCATGATTTTTGTTAGCTGGATGTCCACTTACTATGGGTATGGCCAAGTTTCCCAAAGTCCCATAAACTTGGTTTACAGCCACCAGTCTGGGCTCTCAGTGTTGTGTGCTGTTATTTAGCTCTAATTTACCCCTGAATGTCTTAAGAGCCCAGTAAGCAGTGGAAGTATTGGTAATGCTGCTAGATGATATTGATCTCCTGTAGTTTAGCAAAATCTCTGGTTCAGTACCTCTCAGGTTCTGAGGGTGCCAAACTACAGCGGTTCAACCTTTAATATGAAATTATGTTTTAACAGGTTTCTGTTACAGATAGTTGTTGTTATTCAATTATATCAAAATAAGTGAACTGTTCTCCTGAAATATTTTGCACTTTGAAACCATAGGTAGCTCATATATATGAGGGTCACAAAGGAGAGATTCACCTTTTGCAGCCGTTTGGTGATCATGTCATCTCTGTGGATATTAATAATGTTCTTATTGTTTGGGATATACAGTCAGAAGGTGAGTCATTATTTCTTCATTCTGTAACTGTACAGAATTGTATCGCTGGTATGTGATAAAGTCAGTAAACATGAAATAATATAAGGTAATTTGTTTAATAAGTATGTCAAAGTTCTTAATTTTCTTAGGGCAAAAATAAAACAGTTGCTGCATTGATGTTTGCAATCCTGATCCTTCAGTGAACTTCATTAGTGGACTTTGGGAAGAATAAGAATTGAGGAGAAGAATGTGGGTGCAGATATCTAATCATGAATAACTCCTTATTTCTTAACATTCTTTGTTCATGAAAGTTTTGGTGAAGGAATCTTGGTGTCATGGAGAGTCCTAAAATTCTCAGTCCCTAAAATTCTCAGTATCTTTGACTCTGGGTATGGCACAGAAGTTATTTGCTTTAGTAGAAAATGATTAAGTGCCTATGGCTGTTCTTTTAGTTGTTTCAGTAGTCTTGCATGTTATTGAACGAATATGTTTAAAAGGATTAGATTTTTTTTATGTCAGTTTCACCATGTGTGCACAAACAGTGGAAAAATCTTTCTACTGATGGTGATTGAAATCTTACAGAGTGGCAGCATAAAAAAAATGCTGCTGGAGAACGTGGAGTTTGATTTAAATATTTTGGATTCTTTTCCACGTTTTCAAATATATTGATTTCTATTACAACACAGAATACAAAGTGTACAGTGCTCAAGTTGTATTTTTAAGTACAAATATTTGCACTGTAAAATGATAAAGGAATTGAATCAGTTCATGTCATCAGTTCATGTTATACAAATACTGTAGTGCAGAGTCTTTATCATGAAAGTGCAGGTTACAAAGTAGATTTTTTTTTAACATTCCTGCACTCAAAAACAAAATAGACCCTACAAGTCCACTTAGTTCTACTTCTTGTTCAGCCTATTACTAAGACATTTGTTTACATTTCCAGGAGATACTATAAATAAGCAGGCAGCATCCTCATTGGAAAGTGAGAACTAGTGATCGCATGGCACTTTTGTAGCCAGCGTTACCAGGAATTTACATGCTAGATATGTTAAACATTCATATGCCCTTTTATGCTTTGGCCATCATTCCAGAGGACATGCTTCCATGCTGCTTATTGCTCATTTAAAAAAAAAAGTGTTAATTAAATTTGTGACTGAACTCCTTGGGGGAGAATTGTATGTCGCCTTTGTGTTTTACTGATGTTTTGCCATATTTTTCATGTGATTAGAGTCTCGGATGATGACCTAGTACATGTTTATTTTAAGAATATTTTCACTGCAGATTTGACAAAATACAAAGAAGGTACCAATGTGAGATTTCTAAAAATAGCAACAGCACTTGACTCAGGGTTTAAGAATCTGAAGTGCCGTCCAAAATTTGAGGAGGATAAGATGTGGAGCATGTGCCACAGTCTTAAAGGAGCAGTACTCCAATGGAAAAACTACAGAACAGCCACCAAAAAAGATAATCAGCCTCCTCTTGGTGGCATCTGATACAGATGATGAAAATGAACATGTCAGTATGCTCTGCTTTAGATCATTATTGAGCAGAATGAGTCATCAGCATGGACATATGTTTTCTGGAATGGTGGTTCAAGTATGAAGGGACACATTAATCTTTAGCATACATATTTGGCGCACAAATATCTTGCAGTGCTAGCTACAGCAGTGCCATGTGAATGCCCATTCTTGCTTTCAGGTGACATTGTAAACAAGAGACCGGGGGCAGTATTCCCTCATGCAAATCATAACTAAATTTGTTTATCCTAGTATTTGGCTAAGCAAGAAGTAGGACTAAGTGGACTTGTAGGCTCTAAAGTTTTACAGTTTTATTTTTGAATACTGTTATTCTACTTTTGTAACTTCAACTTTAATAATAAAAAGATGGCACTCTACAGCACTTGTATTAGGTGAATTGAAAAATACTATTTCTTATTTTTTACAGTGCAAATATTTGTAATGAAAATATAAATTGAGCACTGTGCGCTTTGCATTCTGTTCTAATTTGAAAATCTAGAAAACATCCAAAAATATTTAGATAAATTTTATTCTATTCTTTAACAGTGTGATTAAACATGATTAATCACTTTTAATTTAACAGTTTGACAGCTCTGCTATTAATAGTTGTAAAGTTTTGAAATTCAAAAAAGTTAATGTCTGTTCTCATTAAATAATTGTCTACCCCATTGTCTGACCCCTCTCATAATTTCCCACAACTGTGAAAATTAAAATAGAAAAAATGCTTAAAAATAAAAATATTGCCCACTGAAATTATTAAAGTCTAATTGTGCCAAATCTAAATAAGGTTTTGATGGCTTGCTGTTAGGTGGGATCACACTTCAGTAGCTTAATTCTTTCTTTTCAGAGAATTCTTAGGTGTTGGTATCGAGTAATGGCTTGTTAGCCTGACAGGTTCTCTTGTGGTGCTTTGTGCTATTTAACAACCTTTAAAATAGCGACTATGCTTCTAAGTTGGAATTCATGTATTAAAAAGACTATTTGTTATAATGCAAACAGAAGACATGTTGATTAGGTGAGATGTATTGCTCAGAAAGCAAAATCCTTCATGATGGTATAAATCTGTTCTGCTGGTATGCAAATTTGATATGCAGCTCCCTCTTATCATAACTTAAAGCAAGGTAATATAAAGTAAGCTTCATATCTTGCCATGGGATTGAGCAGCTTCATACGAGTTTCTGGCACTTCCAGGCAAGAAATGCCAGTTGTAAGGCTTCCTTTTCATTTGTGCATGTAAAAGGTGGAATGATTAGTATTTAAAAATGTGCAAGTAATGGCTAATGTGGAATGTTTGTAATAGCAACAATAACTATTATGTTATTCTGAAACTATTATGTTTCTTATGTCTGCAGAAGAATACCTACAACTGAATTTTGATAAGGCTGTTTTTGCAGTTTCTGCAATTATGCATCCAAGTACCTACTTAAATAAAATTCTTCTTGGCAGTGAACAAGGAAGCCTGCAATTATGGAATGTAAAATCCAAGTAAGATCCTTCATTCTTTAACTACATTTCACACTCAAGATGGAGCTTTACACAGTTTTAAAGTTTTCTAAATTAAGTGATCTGTTAATATAGATCTATTTGTCTAACTCCGTCAGCAGAAGAGTCCCAGAGTGTTGTGGTGTTTTCAGAAATATGAGCAAGTTAGCTGATTCTTTCATGTGGCTGAAAATGCTATTTTTCTAGCCAGGAACTTTTTGCTGTGAAGTAATAGAAATGATGCTGTGGGTTCATTCGTCTTATTAGATTTTCAAAATGCCATTTTCCAAAATGACTTATACACTGAGATGGCCAAATCCCATTGACTTCCAATAATCACATTAATACAAAAGACCATATCTAGCACGTGGCTTTTGTAATAGCTGGTAGGCCTTTATCGCTCATGTGTGATGGGCTCATTAGATCTGTGAATTTATATGGTGGCAAATCTAACCATTCATCTGCTCTCTTTTTGCCAAACTATAAAACTCCACTGTCAGGAGAGTCCTCTTGTATAGACTGTTACGTTTTCTTTCCTCCTTCCCCTCACCCTTGCAGAGTGGAGGCTTTACTGTATCTTAGGGCAGTGATGGGCAACCTGCTGCTTAAGGGCTACCTACAGCCCATTGGGGTTCTATGTGTGACCGTTGCCCATACGCAATATCGCCAGATTCTACTGGATTTTGTCCGTGAAGTGTTTTTCCTACTTATGTTACAAAAGTGAGATGCACAATCAAGAACATGTAAACTGAGATGTGTGCTGATTGTACGCAGCATTGACTGTGAGAGCCACACGTTCTTTCTGCATCCAGTCAAAGTGCTGCTCCTGTTCAGTTAGCACACCCTGCAAATTCTAGGTACACAAGTGCAGTTTGCAAAATTATCCTATCCCAACAGACCATTGCGGTTATGGGAATTGAGTAGCCCTCATTCATCTCAGTGGATCACACATGTGGCCAACTCGTGAGCCTTGGTTGTCCCTCACTGTCTTAGGGCCTTCACTTCCTGTGTGGAAGGAAGCAGCATTTGACCCTTAAGATCGAAGCAGTAGCTATATTTTCTTGCAGACTTGCCACTGCACTGGGACACATTCAGAATATCTTCACAACCAGAGTTAGAAACTTAAATTTTTAAAATAACATTAGCTAGCACAGTCTCTAAAGAATTTGAGGTAAACATGTAACTGCTGATGGTTACACACTTACATATGGATTGGGGCTTTTAAGATGTCTCCCAGGGAGCAGCCTGCGCCCTGTGCTGCTGCCTCTGTTACAGAGGCAGCAGCACATTGGAGGGAGGGGTGGCTGTGTGTAACAATGTACACATTCACGCTTTCACAGTCCTACTAAGTTAAAGTACAATTACTTAGACAGCTTATGGAAAGATTAACCTGTTATTTCCAACTCTAGAGTGGCAGACCTCACTATGGGTATTGATCTAGTCTTCACATACACACACTATATAACTACTATATTTTTGAAAGTTTGTCTGTCTGTTTTGTTCAAGAACTCCTCTTAAATGGTAAGAGCTAAGATCACCAAATTTGGTATGCAGCTCCCTCTTATAACTTAAAGGTAAGGGTTTTGTTGTGCCAGGAAAATGGGATGTGCTTGGAATGGAATTGTGTCTCTGAAAACCATACAGAAAAGAGACAGAATCACCAGACAGGTACAAGGGGCTAGTTGGGAGCACAGTCCTCTATTCCCCCCCTTCTTCCCCTCCACCTTAGGGATCCAGTCCTGAGACTCCCACCCACCAGGTGCCCTTTAGGGAGCAGGGTGGTCTGAAACCCCCCACCCCCTGATTTGTATGGGAACATTGCTGGCTGTTCCCCTTCATCAGGGAGCAAGGGGAAAGTGCAGAGTTGGCTGCATTCCTCACTCTGGCTGGAGAGTGCAGATTAACCTGGACCTGCCCCAGCTGGGGGACATGCACCCTTCCCCTGCTTGTGCCTGCTGGATCTGCAGTGGCCATTGAGAGGTGCTTCTCACCTGGCCTCCAGCTGCTGTGATGAGAGAGGACTGGGATTGTCCTCTCTCCCCAGGGCAACCTGCATAGTGAACCTCTTATCCCTAGCCTGATCCCAATTTTATTTTCCAAAAAACAAAAGTATGTTGAGTTGAGGACCCAAGCAGCGCCGGGTAAATCTAGTGTGAAAATGTATAGCACTACACTTAATGAGAATTTACACTAGTGTCAAGTGATTTAAGGTTTGTTCCCATAGCAATTGTTAATTTTCAGTAGTATCCCTCTTGAATAAAAATAAAAGGTGGCTATATGGTGCTATAATTGCAGTACAAAAATTAAGTGATTTGAAGTTTGAAATGAATTCACTGCTTGATCTAGTTTCAGCATTCTCCCACTTACCAATGAGGAATAAGGGAAGTTGGAGGAAGAGTGCTCAATTTTCAAATAAGTGCTGTGTAGACACTCGCTATTTCAAAATAAGCTATTTCAAAATAAGATACACATTGACATCGCTCAATTTGCGTAGCTTATTTTGAGTTAGGCCCTGCAGTGTAGATGCACCCTGGTTTACATAATCCCATGCCATCAATGGGAGTATTTATGGTAATCAAAATTTAAGTGAATCCGCCTTGTTACACAAGTATAAAAAAAGATGTGAATGATTTTTGTATTGTATGCAAATTTAAAATTTTTGTTTTATTATTCAACTAATGGACAGAGCCAAACTATTTTACCAGAATATTTTTATTGGTGTTTCCAGTAAGAGTACATATTCTTAGCTATGTCATTTTCTAATCAATAACGTTGCATCATGCTTCAAACATTCTGTAATCAGAAGCTCATGTACAGTTTCTTTTGCACTCACACTTGCCACTGCTCTGCCTGGAAATAATCTCATCCGAAAGACACAATGCACCAATACAGTTTTTAACTTTTCCATATAAATAATCATGTTACCCTAACATTTAAATTGCATAAGTTTCTGTTTACTGCTAGCCACCATTCTCTCACACTTCTTTCCAGATGTCCTTGTTACATTCATTTTGATGTAGACTTTTTCTAAATGTAACTTTTAAAACATTTTCTTTTCTCAGCAAACTTTTATACTCCTTTCCAGGATGGGGCTCTGGTGTGACAACCCTTGAACAGGTTAGTATTTTTGATACTGCTTTAGTTTAGAAAAGGTAACTAACTATAGAACCTCTGTCAATGTTGTTTAACATTCTTGTACAATGCTAAAGGTGCATATTGTGGACAGAGAGTATAGATAATATCTCTGCTCTGAGAAGCATATAGTCTAGTTCAGCTCTATAAACCCTTACTAACACAAATAACTTTCTTAACTTCATTGTAGTTACTCCAGTGAGTAAGGACTACTTTGGTGACTATTTGTAGGCTGTTGACGTATGGTAGGTCACTTAATTATGTTGCCAGTTTCTTGCTTCTGAAATTTCTTTTGCTTTAAAAGAAATAGGGAAAAAATACCACACTTTTCCCAAAATGAAAACAACTTCAGAAAGAAAAAGCAGGGGACTGTTAAAAACAAACTAAAAGTCTGATACGAGGCGATATCATTTAATACTGTCTGTGCAAGCTGCTGCAAACAATTTAAATTTTAGACAAATTAACTTGAATTGCCAATATGTTTAGTTTCACCTTGATGTTTAGACTAGTCAGTGCTCAGTTATAAAGTATGTAAATTGATATTATGTGGTGGGAATCAGTGTAAGATTTATTCAGTACATGACTGTAAGGTTAAACCATTTATTTTAGACTTAAATTTACTTCAGTGTCATACATATCAGTGGTCCCCTATGAGGTATTTGCGGGCGCCCGCCTAGTGACCAGGGCCGGCCCGAGCCATTCTTGCGCCCCAGCACATGCGCGGTGCCAGCCCTGGGCCCAGCCCTGCCCCCAGCCACCTGGCAGCCCCAAAAGGTTGGGGACCACTGGGTTAACTTGTACCTGTAGTATTACTGGCAGGGCTTGACAAACCGTGATGAAAACCACTCGCCAGCCCCACACTGCGCATGCGTGAACCGCCAGTGAACGGGGCAACTGGCTGAAATGTACTTGCCACGGGCGAGTAGATAAGCGGATTTGTCGAGCCCTGATTACTGGTATAGGAAAAGCTTTATGGACATTAAATAGGTTGCACACAACTTGATGTAACGTATTCCATACAGAAACTAAGTTTGTGAAATGCAGCAGAAAATGTGCATATTTGTGCGGATGTGCATATTTGGGCATATTTTATACTGTGCCGATTTTAGTTAAATATCTCTCACTGTCCCTTACGTGCACAGATTGGGCAGCATACAGCGAACAAGTAACAGATTTGAAATTTACTAGACTTAGTCAAACATATTTAAAGGGAGACATCTAGTACTGTTATCTACCAAGATATATTTTTCTAGGAAAGGTTAATTGCTTAAATATATGTTAAATTATTTTTATACTGATCTAATGCATTCCTTCCCATTAGTTGCATATCCATGAACTTCTTCCTACTTCACTAAATGTTGTTGCTCTTGTGCACTGAAGGGTTTCATTCTGACTTCGTGTAATTTCAAACTTAATTTTTTGGCTAGCATGGAGCAGTATCCCTGCCTAATTTGCTGAGAAGAAATACATTTGCTTTGTAAGCTCAGTCTGAACAGTAAATGACCAAGTGATGTTGTAATATATGCTAAAGTGTACATCATGTTTTTAAATAGGAAAAATACAGAAGGATGGAGTGGAATCTGTTTTAATTTCTGTCATAATTTAACTGTAATCACAGGCACCAGCAGTTGATGTAGTTGCAATCGGTCTCGTGTCTGGTCATATCATTGTGCACAACATTAAGTTTGATGAAACACTGATGAAATTTCAGCAAGACTGGGGTCCCATCACAGCAATATCTTTCCGTACAGGTAAATTCTAGCAGTTTGATTAGTGTGCAGATGAAATTAAAATGGTGATATTAACAGCAAAGTAGAACACTGAATTATATATTTTAGATATTGTAGGCACACAACTTGGGATTGTGTCTTTTTTAACTTTACAAAGATTAATAGTATGATTTTTATTTTTTTAATCATCGAAAAAAAATGACATTTTACAGGGGAGTATTTCAATGAAAATCTGTAAATAGCAATATTTTATAATTTCATTTGCAAGCAGTAACATTGATTCAAAATATATATCTAGCTTTAATGATTGTGAACTCCAACTTGAAAAGGTATGTGTATCAGCTGGTAAAATATCTGTGACTAAGCATACTACCAGAAAGCAATATCTGAGATGTGTGAGTAGCACCCGTTCTTGTCATTCATCTAACTCTGAAAGCTAAAGAGATCCAATTAACTGTCCATGGTAGGGTTTCGTGCATCTTCCTCTGAAGCCATTGTCAGACTTAGATACAAAACTAGATATGCCTGGTCTGATCTGATATTGTAAATCCCCTGGCCTTATTATTGATGCTGCTGTGCCATTTTCTCCATCTTAAAAATTAGATCATTATGATAAATTACTATTTTAATTTTGTCTTATGTGGACTCTTTGAAAAGCTAAAAGGATTGATTGAAAACTGTAAACAATATATAGTAAATAGGTCTTGTGTATGTGTTGATTTTATTTTTCATTTTGTGATCAGATGGGCATCCAGTCATGGCAGCTGGAAGTCCTATTGGACATATTGCACTGTGGGATCTTGAAGAGAACAAACTAATTAGTCAAATGCGAAATGCCCATTCCACAGCTGTAGCTGGAATGTCATTTGTCCAGGGAGAGCCACTTCTTGTTACTAATGGTGCAGATAATGCTATAAAGGTAAGATACTTTTTTCTGCTACTACCCATTGTGCTAAGCCAGAGGTGGGCAAGAGAGCCTCTGTGGGCTGGATCTGGCCTTGCAGGGGGGTTGATCCAGTCCAATTGAGACCTGGGGATGGGGGAGTGTGCAGAATCTCCTCCCCCTGCCAGGAGATGTTTTGAACAGCTGGTGCTTCACTCTAGGCACCATGCACCCCCTAAAGTGTGGGAGCAGGGTGTGAGGCGATTTTGTGCACTCCCACATGCCAGGGGCACACCATGCCTAGAGAGAACCACCAGCTGCTCAGAACAGCTGGCAGTTCCCTCTAGGCCCCTAGGGAATTCACATGCTCCCTCTGTCCCCCCTCCCCCCTCGGTCAATCAGGATCTGTGGGAGGGAGGGGACACAAGTGTTCTGCCCCCATCCCTTTCACCTGAGGCCCCACCCTTCCTAGGGCAGCTTGGGGTCGCTTCAAAAATTTGTGAAGTGCCCCCCCTCCCTTTTCTAAAATTGTCCTCTCCTGTGCTAAGCTCTTTTCAGTTATATCAGCATATTCAGTAATCCTCAAGATACTGAACTCATGGTTATTTTTGTTGTTCAGATCTTTTACTGATGTCCCATTTTGCTTTTCTTGAGCAGATATGGATCTTTGATGGCCCTGGAGGTGGTGGTCGTTTGTTGAGATGCCGAATGGGACATAGTGCTCCTCCAACAAAAATCAGATACCATGGGCAAAATGGTCAACAAATTCTCAGTGCAGGTAGAAATTCTCTGATTTACTCAAATTTACCCATTTTTGTTCTCTGCTGTTTATTTAATAAATGTTTCAGTTTATTGGCTAATGATGAAGGAGATGATTATCGAGGTCTTGATTTTGACAGTACATTTCCAATTACCGTATCTAATTGTTTAGGTACGTTAAGATTACTGAGTAGTTCTTCAAGTGATTGTACTTGTGCATTCCATGCTTGATGTCAGGGCCTTAACACTGGGTTGTCAGGGAAACATTTTCCCTCAGCTGTGCCTGCTGGGTGGTTTGAGCTTCCTCTGCTGTCATGCACCAGTGTTTAAAAGGCAGATCTGCTTTTAACCTCACTTGGTTCCTTCTTATCACACATGGCAGTTATCAGAACTCCTGTTCATTACCAGAACAGTTGTGTCTTTGTGTTGTGTATGATGATGTGTAAAATAGATCTGTTCTAGTTAGTAAGGTTTTTTTATGTTTAACATCCCTCCCAGTTATTTTAATTCTTGTTTCCCCTCCACCCTATTTATGGATTGTTTTAATGGTACTGGAAAGAGAGGTGAGCACAAATTGGAGAGTGCAACTGAAACCTAAGCACTCTTCTCTCAAACCTTTAGAGGTCTTTTAGCAGTCTCTCTAATCAAATGTACAGATTTGAGTCAAATTTGCCTGGATTATTTACAGACATTCCTTTGGAAAAAGGGCCCATTTTTCCTTCAGAATGGCTGCAAAGAAACCACAATTTTCTATCTATACCATTTTAGCATTTGCACAACTGCTCAATTCTCTCCATTCTCTGTGTTTTTCTTTTCTTAAAACACTTTCTTATCTCTAAAATAAAAACTGGCCTTGTTTCAGATATTACTCTTGTAAGTATTGTTTTAAGGATTTAGATTTCCAGTACATGTACTTACTGCCTTTTTCTCAGTTCTACCACAAGGCCTTCAATCTATCTGTTACCTGCCTGCTTGTCTGGGCCTGATCCTGTTTTCCTTGCTAAATGGAAAGTGGCTCCTTTCCTCAGACTCAGGCTTTGTCCCATTCTTAACTTTCAGGCAGTTCTATACTTACAGAACTGCACCCACAACTCCTCAAGATTTCCCCAATCCTTTTCTAACATTTCTCTATCCCATTTTGGGTTGCCCCAACCTTCCTGGGCAAACCCTTTCTCTATACCACTAAAATCCATGTTTATCATGACAGGCTTCATGTTGCTGTATGTGAACCAGTAGCACAATCCTGCCGACTACACCAATTCTGTCAGCCAACGGTCAGGGCAGTGAGTGGTGTGTGTGTGTGTGTGTGTGTGTGTGTGTGTGTGTGTGTGTGTGTGTGTGTGTGTGTGTGTGTGTGTGTGTGTGCGCGTGTGCGCTATGCACCTGAGACTTCAACTGCTGAGACCGGGGTCCCTTGCAGCGGGCAACCTGGAGGAGGTTGACGAGCGCCCCAATAAGTTTGCAGGGAGAGCTTATTACACTTCAGATTTCAGCTGCTAGAATCTGTGATTCCTTCGCAGCGGGCAGCCTGGGGGAGGCTGAGAAGTGCCCCAACAGATCTGCCACCTGGGAGTGACACAAATCCAAACGCCCAAGCTCTCCCTATATCTGTCCCTTAAGACCGGCTGAAGTTCTTTTAAATTGTGCCTGGTTCTGTTACAGCAACTGAAGGAGTCAGGTTAAAGCTTAAACAGTTACAGGTTTATTGAGGAAGCTTATAAATCATATGGTTGCAATGGCTATTCTATTTCTTAACTGCTAGCAAAATATAGATCTTAAAAATGGTTACAAAGAAGATAAAGATAGGAAAACAGAAATAATAGTACCAAGTAACAGCTTAATCTTTAAAGAGCTCTAAGTCTGTGTACACATAAGACAGAGGACCACATCCAGGTACAATTTTTACCCCCTTCTGTGCCTCTCGACTCCAGCGTGTCAGGCCAGGGCTGGTCCCTCAATTCCTAGGAAAGACGAAAATACGAGGTGGGCGTCCCCATAGAACCTCGGGAGATCAAACACCTAACCCGACCAGCAGGTAGAGGGTAGAATGACACTCAAAGTGAGTGTGCTGCTGGACCCATCTTTATACCCATGGGGTCACGTATTTCTCTTTCTTATCTATCATGCCAAATGGTGCTGGTCTGTCTCTTGTGAGACCAGTTCTTACAAGGGAGTTGTGAACTTAATTTACACTTGTAAGAGAGATAACTAAATTGGAAGTACTGGGCATTCTTTTCTCAGTGGGAAATTCCTCTCCCAGGGACTGTGTGTTCGTATCAACATGGGTGCCAGCCGGGTACTTCTTGCAGCCTCGAGGCCAGCTTATTGCCTTAATCGCTCTCTCCTCATATCTATGTTTTCAGCTTCTCAGGATCAGATGAGCCAGCATAGACTATGCTGATTTTATTGCTCCTTCTCTGCCCTGTATGCTTCAGAGAGGCAAATAAGATGGATGATATGGGGGGGGGGTGTCTGTCTGGCTACACCTATTCACTGCTCTTATCTGGGGGCAGCCTGCACGTTGGTTTGCTCCATTCACAGCATCTGGTTCTGGGATCAGTACTAAGCATCAGGAAGAAGTCCTAAAAGCTGAGGAACAACCTGCAGAACAGCTTCAATCTTCTCTAGTCTTGGCTTTCTCTTCGTCCATCCATATGATATAGTTTCTTCTAATGAATTTAAAGCCTGTGAGGAATTGTGAAAGAGTAGCTGCAGTTAACTGGTTAAACATTAAGTTTAACTGCTTAACTGGGATTCCATGGGTGGGGTGGGGGGCACACCAGCCCTGCCAGGCCCATTGTGCTGTGGGTTGCTCCAGGCAGTCTGGGTTGAGCCTGCTGCAAGTGAGGAGCTGCTTGTGCTGGGCTGAGCCCTCCACACCACAGGCAGGGGCTATTTGGGCTGAGCCCATCATGCCACAGGCAGGTGATTGGCTGGTCCTGCATGGTTAACTGATTACAGTAATCATAACTCATTATGGGTGACTTTTACTAGTCCACTTATCAGCTGACATCAGTATCAACTTGATATCAATTCTAGGTCCTTCCAAGTGTCTCTGCCAACTAATGAGGCAATACTAGTGCCTATTAAAGCTCCAGGACAGAGCCCATCATCAGTCTCTCCCACATGAAAAAGGGCAATGAGAAAATATTATGTACCTGCTCAAGATTTTTGAGTGTCTGTACCCATGCATGTCTAGGGTTATTAGTAATGGCAGCTAATGAGACAGTGACACAGATATCAGACTGCCACACCCAAATCAAAGGGCAAAAAGAGAGTGGACTTATTTGGCAGGAAGATGTATTCAGTGGAGTGTTTGAAACTGTGTATTGATAATCAACAGGCTGTATTAGGGCTGTATAGTTTTTAAGGATGTTAAGGACTAGTTGACTATCCGATAAGCAAATGTTTATCAGATAGTCAGTTGACTAGTTGATTTCTCTCTCCCCCCCTCCCCCCTTCAAAGCAGCAGTGCCATACAGCTGAGCTGGGGATCAGCTGTGCGGGGACTGCTCCTTTGAAACACTGAGGCAGCCTTTCAAAGGGGCAGCACTGTGAAGCCCAGGATCAGTTGGGAATGGCCCCAGCTGATCCTGGGCTCTGTGCAGCATTTCAGTGGAACTGGGATCAGCTGGGGACCCAGATTCTGGGGAAAAGCCTACGGAATTGGTTAAATGGGATTTTACATACTTGAATCATCTCTGTCCCTTGAGGCCTTTTTTCCTTGTTTTCACTCATCTGCCTTTTTTTTTACTCCCTGATAGCAGAGTTAGTTGGTTTGTTTTTTGATGCTTTAATCTTTAAAGAAACCCAAGCAGGTTAACTTTTACTCATTTCCTAGGTTCATAGTGCTTGTTTTGGGTAACTCTAAACTTGTGGGCTTTTTGTATGTGTAAACTTATGTTTTTAACCCAAACTCCAGATTATCCTCTTTTTGTCTGAGACTATTGTATGTCAAAATTTGGACATAAATTGCTTTACTATTTCTGTAGCATTCTGGTTTGTTGTTGTTACAAAAATCAGAAAAAGTCATTTGATAACTTTGGCATGGGTAGTTATTTACGTTTTTCTTATTATTCCACCAGGTCAGGATGGAACCTTGCAGTCTTTTTCTACAGTGCATGAAAGGTTCAATAAAAGTTTAGGACATGGTAAGTACTACAAAAAATGTACAAATGAAGAGAGTGGCATTTTTTAATTATGTTAAAATGTAGTATTAAAGAAGACTTTTTTGTTTTTTTTTATTTGTATGATTGCCAATGCATATCTGATATGGCCTGATGAGCTTCAGGGCACATTTTTATATACAATATATGTGAATTATCTTTTGTGTAGTAGTATGATAAAACGTTTTAGAAAATTGATTCAAATTAATTTAAAGACTGACGTTTTAAAACCTATATCCTTCTACTGTGGGAAATAATTTCTAGTCTTTTGAATATGAATGATTTTGTACTGGCAAACAAAATAATTGTAGGCATCTTTTTTTTCTATTACTTTCTCTCTTCTAGCTCACCCCTTTAGTTTGTATTGTCCTGAATTAGGCTATCAAACTCCTCTCCACTTCCATCTGCATCTTGCAGCTAATAGGGTGGCTTTTAAGGCTTTTTTTCCCCTGCTAGGACATCATTTTAGAAGTATGTTATGTTCCTTATTTAATCTCTTAGGAATTTTTTTAACATGGGTAAAACAATTTTTCTCTCTAATCTCAAACTCAGAAATAGCTGAATGGTAAGTTTTAATTGGTACATTTTAGAAATAGGTTTTTTTAAACAAGAATTAATGTATTCTCTACTTTTACTGTGAACTTTACATTTAATAGTCAATACCTTAAGTAAAGTTAAAAAAATATCTGTAATCACAAACTGACTTAGAGTTGCTGACATTGTTCTGGTGTTTTAAAGGTTCTATAAACAAAAAGAAATCAAAAAAGAAAGGTCTTCAGTATGACACACTGGCTCTTCCACCCATCACAACATTTGCAACAGGTAGGTAATATTTTACAACATGTGGGAGAGAACGGTCCCTTTACTCACAGTAACCTTCATTTTTACATTTTTGTAACCTACTCAGAAATTTACAAATTTATCAGAAACCCCAATTAATCTTTTAGAGGAGATGTTAGAATGGTATAGGCCAGGGGTGGCCAACCTGCGGCTCACGAGCCACATGCGGCTCTTGAAAGAAAAAATTGCGGCTCCCGCACTCACGGCTCTGAAAGGGGAAGCGTGTTTCTGTCTGAAAGAGACAGAGTCGTGGCGTCCCATGCAAACTTCAAAATGGACATCTTCTAGATATAAACTGTTCCTTCTGAAAACTCTCCTTATAGTTACAGACCCAACAAAGGTATCTAAGCATCTTTGGAATTGTTAACTAAATATTGATTGAATAATTTTTGTTGGTCATACACAAGTCAGAAACACCCTCACTTTCTTTATATTTTCCCAATTAAGTTTGTAGGACTAGCAATCGGGGAACCAGTGGGAGAAGTTGCTAGTGTAAGGAAATAGCTATTTGCAATTTATGCATGTTCATGGCACAGTCAAATTATCTTACTGTTACTAATGTATGTGTCAATCCTGTGTTGTCTGTAAAATTGTATGTGGATGAATGTATGAAGAGAAATAGTTCAGTATGTTTTTATAGTTCCTACAATATGATGTTTCTCAGACTGGATTTTTTTAAAAATTTGTGATAATACATTGGAAGGATTTTCTATTTAAGAGTATGTCCCCAAACCCCATCCTCTTGCACCAGAAGCAATTGTAGTGCCAATTTCATTTTAACAATGTCAACATATAAATAACCTATGTATTGTAACAAGATAATGTTCAATTATAATTTGTGTAATTTTAAAGCTAACAGTTTGGTTGGTCACATATTGCGTAACACATGTCCCTGGTTTGGCTCTTTCCATAGTAATTGTTATCCAGTGTTTCTGTAATTGTTATACTAGGTTATAGCGCCATGTCCTTAAGTTACCTAAACTTGTTGACCTACTTGGCTGTTAGTGCAAGTCTTTCAAGAGTGTTAAAATATTTAGAATTTATCTGATGTGGAACATGTTGTAGTGGATAAAGTTACTAGTGAGAGCCAGGAGACCTGAGATCTATTCCTAGCATGGACACTGATCAAGTGTGAGGCCTTGGATAAAATCACTCTATATTTTTCTCCTTTTTGTTTCCCTTCCTGTGCATTTTTCTTGTCTGTAATTGCAGTTCATTTTTTTTACGTGTTCCAGTGACTAAATATCTGAACTTAGCCTAATTTATTGTCTAGAGACAAAGCAGTGCAATACAAAAAGGAGAGTATATGTAGTCTCCTTCCAGGAATCAGATTTTTGCAGCATTTTCATATTTCACAGAAAGTATGCTTCAAAGTTTCACGTTTTACATGTCACTTAAACTCTATGGCTACGTCTACACTACACACTTTTGCGGCAGAAAATATTCTGAGGGACTCATTAGCGTAAGTTGTGATATCATTAGCATATTTTCTGCCGTTTCTTTTTGTGGAAGGAGTTTTTGCACAAAAAGAAGCACTGTAGCTGCTTCCGTTTTGCGTAAAAAAACCCTTGCACAAAAAGAAAGGGCAAAAAATATGAGAATGGGTCATGATTTATACTAATGAGGAACTCATTAGCATAAATTTTCTGCCGCAAAAATGTGTAGTGTAGACAAAGCCTAAGCATAACCTATTAGTTTAGTCTAGCTTCGTTGTTTGTTCCTCTTACACTTGCTCTTATTTTGTTTTGAATACTACATTCTAAATATTGCTAAGTTTTAGGCATTTATATAGGTTGTTAGTTTTGATTTAATTTTAAATAGATCTATTTTTAAAAAATGAACTTGTATTTAATTTAAATAAATTTGGGATTTAAAATTTTTAAATAGATTTTTTTTCCACACTGCTATACCTGTTTCCTAATTGTACTTGCTACAAACTATTCATGCATGTTTTGGTTTTGGCAAGTTGCCTATTTGTCTAATACCTAAGGAGTCGTTAAGCTTTGCGGAATATTGTGGAGTGCTCAAATTGTGGGAAGAGTTTAATAAATTCAGTTAACATAACTTCCCAATAGCCATACATATAATGCGTATTCTATTAATACCATGCACGTAATACCTATTAACATAGGGTATACTATGCCTAGCATGTATGTATCAGATAACAGTTACAAGCTCCTGGGGTAGTGATGAGCTCATATTATGTGTTCTGTATAGTATCTTTTGCAGAAGGGCTTTGTTCTCATTTGTGGCATGTAGGTGCTAATGCAATAGAGAATTAATAAAATCAAATTAGTGAACGTTCATGGTTTGTTTTTCAGAGAATATAGGTTTGAGATTCCTACAGGTAATGAGCTCTTAGCGTGGGGGGTGGTGAAACAAAAGTATTAGCCTCCAGCAGTGTTCCTTCTAGTCTAAGCTGTGCAGTAGCACATCTTCACAGGTAATTAATCAGCTCCACCCAGTCAGATGCTCAGGGTTCCTGCAAGGAGCTGACTGACTGGGCGGGGCTGATTAATCACCCGTGAAGCTATGCTGCTGCACAGTTTAGAGAGAACACTGGCCTCCAATGATACATTTTTTTTAAAACAATACTGCTGATTCAATTAAATTAATAAGTGCAAACTTCTAGCATATTCAATTTTTGAATGGGGGAGCAGAGGAAATTTTTTTATAGTAATTTTCGTTGTCTTAAGTGGACAGGACAACAACAGAAAAAATGGAGGTACAAATTTCTATCTGACTCTTTATTCCACATGGAAATAAGGTGGTAGTCTTGTTTCCTTTTCTTAGTGAACAAATATCCATGTCACACAAATGATTACTGTAGTTGGCATTAATTTGGTTGTTTGGTAGTTGTCCTGCCCCGCTAAAATTCTAGGCTCGAAGGGGATGCTGGAAGGATGAGACCATGACTCAAAACTAAAGAGAAATCCTGGTTTTTATTATTACAAACACTGGCACTCCTTTAACTTTTGGGAGAGTTCACCTGAGTATGATTTACAGTCAATTATAGTCAATTGCAACTCATTACAGTTACATATGTGGACGCCAGATCATCATTAAAATAAAAAATAAACATCACCAGGCCATAACAAATAATTCCCTGGGGATTTTCTAAATCGCAGTAATTGGCGAAGTGGACCCCCAGGGGTTGACAATGGCAACCTTAGTGCTGGTCTCATTCATGGAGGTAACTATTTACACTTGTTATCTAAATGTGGGATAAGAAAGACTATTAGTGGTCAATTATGTGTGAATGGGTGACTAACAACCCTCCTCACCTTTAAACTAAACTTCCAATGAATAACAATCAATGAACATCAAAGGGGACCAAAGCAGGTCAATTACAGAGTTGATGGCAAACGGTGTGGGAGGGGATTATACCCTTTCTGAAGGCAGCAGGAACACAAGGGCCAGCCACATGCTCTCTAACTGCCTCCACTCGGGTCTACCAAACACTCGGGAGCGGGGGGAGCAAGGCATCTGGGTGATCAGGCCAGGCGTTCCCACGATGCAATTCCCGGGTGAGAGAGGGATTGCCTGCCTGTTTTATCACCTGCTTACAGATCCAGCTCATTGGCTGGTTTTTGCCGCAGTGAGAGGCGTGAGCAGGGGAGAATAATTATTTTGTTTAAGTTCTTATGCCCTTGTATGGAAGATGTTCCACCCTACTGACAGAGCCCCCTATACCTGCTCCTGCTTGTGAGATCTTCTGTGGTCAGCTTACGATGGGCAGCCATTTTGTATGGTTCTGCCTTGGACAGTAGTCTCAGATTTCAATGATTGGATGTAAGGACTAATCTTTTCTTACTACTAAAGGCAATTGCTCCAGTTCAGGGTTGACATGTACAGAGCAGTGCAGAGCATGTAGCAGTACTTCTGCTTGTTGTGTTTTTTGCTTAACTAGATTATTTCTATCTCCAGAGCTTTTAACGAGCAGTTTTCAGAAGAATTTCACTTTGCTTCTTTATTTTTTCCAATGTCCAAAGTTGTGCAGACTTATTGTTCTGTTAAGCCTAGTAAAAAAGGTACAGCAGTGTGAATAAAAATCTATTTAAAAATTAAAATTTATATTTTATTTAAATACCAGTTTGTTTTTTTTAAATAGACCCTTTTAAAATTTAATTGAAATTGATAAACTATACGTTAAGGCTTGCTTGCCTTCTTATGATCTATTAATTATTTAGATGCAAAACAATAAATACCAGTATGTTTGCTAAGTTTTAAAGAAATTGAAACCACTGAACTGGAGGAAGTCATTTGCCTAGAGTTTAAGTTTTTAGACTTGTCTTCAGGTGAGAGAATATTTTCTTCAGTTCATTCATCCAGTTCAGTTCAATAGTTCATTCAAAGTTAAACTATTTGGGAGTTGAAAAAAAGCAGGACAGCTCTTTGAGTTTTTTGTTTTGTTTCTTTTCAAAGGTATGAATAAAAACGAACTGTGAGAGGTTGAACTGTGCTAGTTCTAAAATCTTGAAGCATGTACAGGTCAAAAACAATCATTTCAGTTAATAAAATACAACAGATACTTCCTTTGTTATTGAGACCCTTTGGCTCCTGCCTCTATTACGGTATGTCTACACTGCCACCCTAGTTTGAACAAGGGTGGCTAATGTAGGCACTCGAATTTGCAAATGAAGCCTGGGATTTAAATATCCTGGGCTTCATTTGCATGTTCCCGGGCGGGCGCCGTTTTTAAATGCCCGTAGTTCGAACTACCTGCCCACGGCTACACGCGACACAGACTAGGTAGTTTGAATGAAAGCTCCTAATTCGAACTACCGTTAAACCTCCTTGCAGGAGGAATAACGGTAGTTCGAATTAGGAGCTTTAATTCGAACAACCTAGTCCATGCCGCGTGTAGTGGTGGGCAGGTAGTTCGAACTACGGGCATTTAAAAACGGCGCCCGCCCGGGAACATGCAAATGAAGCCCGGGATATTTAAATCCCGGACTTCATTTGCATGTTTGAATGCCTACATTAGCCACCCTAGTTCGAACTAGGGTGTCAGTGCAGACATACTCTTAGTTCTACAAAGTCGTTCTGAAACTCTGGCATTAGTAACCACTGCTCCAGTTATTTCACAGGCTTATTCCTATTATAGTTTCACTGTGGACAGCTAGTTGTCTTCTGTCTGTAGGAGGGACAAGCTACCTCCTTGACTTTTTTCCTTTCTACTCCCTTTTGGGCTTCCTTTCCCTGAGTAATTTATACAGCTCCAGGATAATTAGGCAGCAGCTGTCTTTGCTTCCTCAATTAAGGCCAGGTTATGTCCAGCCAGCATTAATTTATTCCCCTAAAATGGAAGCTGGTGTGACAGAGAGCTGCCTCAGCAACCCTGTTCCCAGCATCCTGCCAGTTTAATAAACGAGTTTCCAATGCAAAACAAGTTTTAATAACTTAAAAAAACGTATCCACCCTTGTGTACAGAATGGTTATAAATCTAGATTGTAACAATTCATATTCTAGTGGTGAGAATGTAGCTTCCATATGTGGTTCGGGTTCATTATCTCCAGTTGTATTTTTAATATATATTTTAGCACTGTTTACTCTAGCTTTTTTACTATAGTCTTTTGACTAGTCAGTGAAAATATAAAATTACAATGGCTTTGTCACATAATGGCTTTGGAAATGTCATAAATTGTGATGTAAGAATCCCTTATTTCAGAATGTCAGTTTCTGTAATAAGCAATTTGGATTGTATTGCAGAGATAGCACGTCAGAATGACTGGGATGGGATCATTGCTTGCCATCAAGGTTATATAACTTGTACAACCTGGAACTACCAGAAAACTTCCATGGGAGCCCATAAACTGAAACCAAAAGCATTCAGCAAAAACAAACCTCTTAATATATATGCAACAGTAAGTTTAATTTTGGAGTAATTGTGTATCTTTTATATTGTAGAATGGCTGCTAATTTGCTATCCAATTGTTCAGAAACTGAATACATGAGACCAGGAAGCACTTAGTAAACATCTAAATAAGCCTTGCAAAATTCTATTTATCATCTAAATTGGGATTAATAGTTTTTAAAAATGAGTAATAATACATGCTGATTATTTGAATCTTCATCTTGAAACTCCAAGTTATCTAAAATTGTTTTACCTGACTCAGAAATCAATTGGTGGAAAAACAAATTTTGGTTTTATGGGGTCCAATTATTTGAAGATTAGTAGTTACTCCATAAATGTTTATATAGTGTGTTCCTTTGTTCCTCTCACTTTCATCTTTGTTTATGATTGGAGAGAAGATTTTGTACCTAGTCTGGTTAACTTTTATGACTATTTTGTAAGGATCTGTTGAGTAATATTTGTCTCAAGATTAACATCTTTGAAAATGGTAGGCATATTCTAAGTTGCATACAAAAAAGTACATTAAAAGAATGTTAAGGATGCCATGTTGAGCACTCAAATTTAGAATATCACAGGCAGCCTTAATTCTGCATTGTTGATATCCAACCAGTGCGGTCAAATTAAGAGTTCCATAGGAAAAATACAATAGTATTTATCATAATGCATCTGCACAAAGGGTTAAAATTATGGTTGCCTGTGAAACCCAGGTTGCCCACCAGTGTGTGCAGGTTGGGCTCCTGGGGCCATGTACTACATGTGGGTACAGGGAGCCCTTCTTGGTATTCACTAGTCTGAGTGTATAGGAGATGGGGAAGCTTTTGCCCCATATGGTGCCCCAGAAGAAAAGTGAGAATCATGCTGTGTGTTTGTTCCAGAGAAAGGTGTGGCTGGATAGTAGAAATGGGCTGCTCTTCTCTTGCACCCCACTACTTCGGCAGCTCCCAGATGCCCTGGTTTAGGAGTGGAGGGCATCGGTGCAGGAGAGGGAGAGTGTGTTGCTGGTGCTTTTGCAGTAGCATAAACCAGCCTTAGAAGCTTCACCTTATTATTTTGGCAAGATGCCAACATTTAATTTCCTGAAGAACCCAAGTGAGAGAAGAAAAATTGGTGATTCTTTCTTAAAACAATGTATATCTTGGATAATCAGGCTGAAATTTCAAGGGACAAGCCAAAAAGGCACTTCTGTAGCTAAGAGTATTTACGCTGTGGAATTTCAAAGGCCTGCTGCAAACTATGGAAGTGTGAGAGCTTCTCAAAGAAAAGGTTTTAATTCTGGAAATAATGAAAAGAGTTAGGCAACCTAAATATAGGGATTTCTGCCAGCTCCTGATATGACTTCCCTGAGTTTAGTTCAGAATATATTCCATTTATTTTCTGTTTTGTTTCCTATTATGCAATATCATTTTTTCTGCCCTCAGCTTACTACAGATGAGTGAAATCTTTTCCAGCTAAAAAAGTAAATATATTGCTAAGCAGTTAGATTATGCTATTTTAGACATGGAGAATTTAGACTAGAGAATTCTTTATATATGTTGAAGTGGTGCATCAGGGAACTTACAAATATCCCATTATAGGCAAATAGCTAGCTAGCACTTTGGAATTTGGTAGTGTTAGGTGATCTTGCAGTTCCAAATACAGTGGGTTTAACTATTGGTCTGAATTGTCTTTTCACACACATCACCAAATCTCTCTTTGTGATGTCTCTTGCTTCTTTAGTTCTGGGTTGTAAGATCTAAAATGTCAACACTCACCTCTTGTGTGCATAGATCCGTAGTTGATTGTTTTCAGATACTGTACTGTTACAGGTTGAACCTCTCTAATCTGGAACTCTCTGGTCCGACATGATTTTAGTTAGCGTGATGTCAACTTATCCTGGGTGTGGCCAAGTTTCCTGCAGTTCCATAATTTACAACCACCAGTCCTGGCTTTCTTTACTCTGTGCTCCTGTTTAGCTTTAATTTACCCCTAAATGTCTTCTAAGAGCCAGCTAAGTAGTTGATAATGCTGTCAGACAATATTGACCTCCAATAGTTCTGCAAATTCTCTTGTTTGGCACCAGTCAGATCCCCAGGGTGTCGACCTAGAGAGTGGTTCAACCTATTCTCAATTTCTAGCACCAAAGTATGGTGGCAGCAGACCTGGAACTTAATTCCCCTAGCCTGTCTTTTTGTGCAATGGAGCATTTCGTTTTTGAGGTTACAGTGATATCAGGCAGTACGATGCATGTAATCAATAACTAATTGTAAACAACATTATTAGGTGGCTATGAGTGCACATAAAACAATTCAGCAGCAATCATTTTCATTGCTTACTCTTTCTGTCATGCTTATTTTTATCATAACTTCTCTCAAGAAAGCAAATAACTTTATTTTTTGTGTGAGGTGGTGAATGTTGGTTGGTTTAATGTTAAGCTCAGAAGAAAATTGTAATAGAGAGATTGAAGATTTTTCTTTATGAATATTATGAGATGCTTTGTAACTGCTGCATATAGACAAACACATCTACAATTAAATATATTTTGTCTCTGCTAATGAGCTGTGTATGTTAAGTTCCTTTCTCATTTTTTTTCTTCTTTCAAGGCAGTTGACATTACTACATGTGGAAACTTTGCTGTAATTGGGCTTTCAACAGGACATGTAGATGTATACAACATGCAGTCTGGCATTCACAGAGGACATTATGGTGAAGAAAAAGGTGAACTTTTGTTTAATGTCACCCTAACAAAGTAGCAGCAAATCAAAAGACTTTCATTGTAGTTTTGGGGTGGAATGCAGGAATCTTGCTATTCGAGCACAGGTAAATATGATGAGTTGTCCTTTATTCTCTGGGTGAAGGACAAGAACATTCCCACTACAATGGATAGTTGTGGAGTCAGTATCTATTTAATTTTAAATAACATAAACAAGGTGGTTGGGTCTAAAATGCTGGCTTTTGGCCATATACGTGATAGCCCTCTTGACTTGCTCTGCTCTACTTCCGTAGTAGAAAATTATATTCTTATACATTTCAGTATGCTTCCTGTTCCAAAAGAAGGTAGGGATAGCATGTGTGCATGCAGATTGTAATCTAGCCGTTTTTTGAGGTTGCTGTTGAATTGCACTCTTGACATGTTGGAGCTTTAGCTCTATTGCACCCTTGTTTCAGACAACTGACTTCTGATCCAATACAAAGAAGATGTGTTTAAATTAAATGTCACGATAGGAGCAAATTATTTTTAGGTTTGATTTGGGGCTCCTCAACTTTGTCAGCTGGGTTTCAACTAAGACTTTTCCTTTCTCTCAAAGTTAGTGAAGTCTGTCAGTGCCTTCCTGCTCATTGTCGTGTATTTTGTACTTATGAGTTTACCAGTTTTCGGAACTTAAAACCTACATCAGGAATATATGTAATTCAAGGTCTCAATTGAATTCATGACATAATAGGAAGTTATAGTAATTTTAAGCAATTCAGAAACCCAAAATTGCCAATTCAGAATGAGGATTTTCACAGAAATAATGAAAACTGTTATTCTGCTTTGTGTGAATCTGAAAAATGATTCAATAAATGGTTCAATCAAAGCCTTTTGAATTGCCATCTTAATATTGTTCATGGCATTATTTTTTAATATCTTAGTGTTGCACTTTTGCATATCTCACTGTCATAAGTACAGGCAGTCCCCGGGTTACGTACAAGATAGGGACTATAGGTTTGTTCTTAAGTTGAATTTGTATGTAAGTCAGAACTGGCTCCAGATTCAGCTGCTGCCACTGAAACTGACCAGGGGCTGACTACAGGAAGCCGGAGGCAGAGTTGCTCTGCCCCCAGCTTCCTGGAATCAGCCTGATCAGTTTCAACAGCTGCTGAATCTGGAGCCTGGGACAGAACAGCTGGGGCACTGCCCGGTAGGTTCCCACAGGACCAACCCGGCAGCACCCCAGCTGCTCTACTTGAGGCGTCCCGCAACAAAAGCCTGGTCTGCTGGGGGGGGGGCGCACTAGCTGCGCCCCCTGCCTCCCCAGCAGACCAGGGAGACGGGAGCAAAGCCGCCCAGGCAGCGGGACCCACGCCGCCTGGGTGGCTTTGCTCCTGTCCCCCCGGTCTGCTGGGGGGGGGGGTCCAGCAAAGACGCTGGACCCCCCAGCAGACCAGGGGGACAGGAGCAAAGCTGCCCAGGCTGCAGGGGTCCCGCTGCCTGGGCGGCTTTGCTCCTGGGCAAACGAGCAAAGCCGCCCAGGCGGCGGCTTTGCTCGCGTGTCCCTGGTCTGCTGGGGGGGGTCCAGCGGCTTTGCTGGACCCCCCCCCCCCCCAGCAGACCGGGGGACAGGAGCAAAGCCGCCCAGGCGGCGGGGGTCCCGCTGACTGGGTGGCTTTGCTCCCGGGCAAACGAGCAAAGCTGCCCAGGCGGCGGATTTGCTCGGGTGTCCCTGGTCTGCTGGGGGGTCCAGTGGCTTTGCTGGACCCCCCCCCCCCCCCCAGCAGACCAGGGAGACCGGGAGAAGCTTTTCTCGCCCCGGAGGACACGGGTGGCGACTCGCCGCCCGTGAGCTCCGGGGCAAGAAAAGCCCCGTTCATAAGTCGGATCCGCGTAAGTCGGGGACTACCTGTACCTTAATTAAACAGAATTGGCCTATGCACAGATGGAAAGTGCTGATTAAGTTATTTAACTAATAGGTGTTAAACAACATTAAAATCTCTATCCGATACCTTCCTCTTGTTTAAATCTGTCTTTTATCTCGGAAGGGACCTAAATGCACAAGTAATAGCCACTGTGCAAAAACAATTGGAAGACAATTGAGTTTTTCAAAGAGACATTTAGGGTACAGGAGAAACTGTGTAAGAAAGATAGGAAGTATGGCAAGGGACCTCCCTGCCTTAACCAGGAGATCTTGAATGATATAAAAATCAAAAAGGAGTCCCACAAAAAGTGGAAACAAGGTTAGATTACAAGGATGATTACAAACAAAACCACAAGTATGTAGGAGCAAAATTAGAAAGACGAAGGCACAAAACTAGCTGGAGATATACAGGATAACAAGAAAACAGTCTACAAATATTAAAAGCAATGGAAAGGCCAAGGAAGACCAGTCCCTCAATGAAGAGGGGAAAAATAATAATAGAAAATGTGGGCTTGGCAGAGGTACTTAATGACTTATTTGTTTTGATTTTTACCAAGAAGGATGGTGGTGATTAGAGACACAACCTAGAATCATAGAACACTAGAACTGGAAGGGACCTTGAGACATCTTCACGGCAGGGCCAGTCACCATATATTCTAGATCATCCCCATTATCGAACCTGCTTTTAACTATCGCCAATGATGAAGATTCCACAATCTCTCTAAGCAATGTATTCCAGTTTTTAACTGACAGTTAAAAAGTTTCTAAGTGTCCCTCTTAAACCTCCCTTGTCGCAATTTAAGTACATTGCTTCCTGTCCTATGCTCAGAGGCCAGGAAGAACAATTTTTCTCCCTCCTCCTTGTAACACCATTTTAAATGCTTAAAAACTGCTATCATGTCCCCTCTCCAGTCAGGGTGCTTAAGCACTGGAATAAATTGCCTACGGAGGAGGTTGTGGAATCTTCATTAGAGAGATTTTTTTTTAAGAGCAGGTTAGATAAACATCTGTCAGGGATGATCTTGGTGGTGCTTGGTTCTGCCATGAGTGCAGGGGACTAGTCTTGATTACCTCTCAAGGTCCTTTCAATTCCATTATTCTGTGATTTTTTTTTCTATGTAGTTAATTAAGATGCATTTTTTTCCCCTTGTGGTTTAAAGCGCATGAAGGTGCTGTTAGAGGGGTAGCAGTGGATGGATTAAACCAGTTGACAGTCACAGCTGGAAGCGAAGGATTAATTAAATTCTGGAAGTTCAAAACCATGGACTTTATTTACTCTGCTAATCTCTCTTCTTCTCCAAGTGCAATGTTGCTTCACAGAGACAGGTGAGAATTTAAAACTATTTCAACTGTAGCTTTGGTGTTTTGTTATGTTCTTTACATCCAAGCCTCTGATACAATGCCATTATAGAAATTTTTTTCTTTCCCTAAAACTACACATGACTATTAGTCCTAGAAGGAGATTTTTATGTTGCTTCAGAAATGGATATTTGTCTTCCTTAGTAAATAAATTTTGATAGAGCATAACATTTTATAGGATAATATTAGGATATGCTTGTCTGTTTTATCTCTGAATATTAACTGAGACAATATGTACTACTAATTCTTTCTAGTGGTATTCTGGGAATTGCCTCAGATGACTTTGGGATTAGTATTTTGGATATAGAAACAAGAAGGATCGTCAGGAAGTTCTCAGGACACCACAGCCAGATTAATGACATGGTGACTGTATATACTATATACCTATTTGTGTGCTCCTCTGCAACAAAAGTTAATGCAATTTGAGGGTGATAGGTTTGTTGTATATATGTAAGATAAAATATAAACGTGTGATTTAAGTTGAATCCCCCCCCTTGTTCTGCTACAAAAGGCAACAAATTCAGGGTTAATCATTTGGAAACTGTAACCATACATATGAATATGTTGTCCTAAGAATTAATGTTTAAAATTAATGTTTAATTGCTGATTTAAATGTGTTAAAGCTTATATATTAATTTTAGCTTGCCAGTACAGACTTGAAATTTTATTGTAACTTCATTACTGAAGGACAGCTGGTTTAAAAATAAATGCTTGAAACCTTATTTTCTGTTCTTAATAACATGAACATTTTGAAGTAACAGATATTTGAGGCCAGGCTGACATTGAGGGCAGCAACTGGGTAGCTACCCATCACTTCAAAATCTGTATTAGCACAAGAGATTCCTACAAAAAAAAGTATAAACCGTAATTGTTAGCGTCTGTTGTAACACATTTGTTTATTATTTGTTTGTTGTTATGGCACATAAGATTCACTTGCTGATGTGAATTAAATATTTGCTTTTAAAATCGTGTCAGGATTTGTATTCAGCTTCTAATTTATTCCAAATACCAAGAGATGAGTACGTCTTTGAAGTCAACATCTGTTTTTTTCCTTTTACATTTTGTGGTACATTTAAATCTGTGTTTTCAAAAGTAAGGGCCCACAAACTAGGGATGTAATAGACTAGTCGCCTATCTGATAAGCAGGAACTTATCAGATAGTTGACTAGTGATGGGACCAGTCATTTCTCACCCCTTTGCTCCTCTATTAGAGGAGCCAGTGCTGAGGGGAGCTGGCTTAAAAGCTCTGTGGGGGACAGGAAGGTAGAGGCACAGTGGAAATGGCATGAGTAGGGACTGAAGCAGTCTCCACTTGCGCTGCTTCTGCTGCATTTCTGCTTTTGAAATGTACAAGAACCCCAGTGGGACCCTTGTATTTCAAAAGCAGAACGTCTGCTGTGAGCATGGAGTCGTGGGGAAGTACCCCTCTGGTCCCGTGTTCTCTGTTGGGCTTCCTTTGGAAATACACAAGATCACCACTAGGGCTCTTGTACATTTCAAAGACTGAGGCACCACAGGGAGTATGGGGCCAGTGGAGACTCCCCCTCTGGCCCTGCTGTGCTTCAAGCTTTGAAATATACGAGAGACCTTTGGGCTCTTGTACATTTCTAAAGGAAGCCCCACGCTCCCTGGGGTCTTCTGCTTTTGAACTATAGCAAGAGCCCGGCATTGCTCTTGCTACAGTTTAAAGGCAGAGGCCCCCTTATAGACTAATTGAATAGTGAATGGAAATCCCATTGACTATTCGATTAGTTAATTCATCTAAATTTAACATCCCTATCACAAACATAATATGGGTCACTGTTACAAACTTGTTTTTGTAGCCTTAAGTCTATTTTTAATCAGAGACTATTAATTTTGTTTTGTGCACATGTCTACCTAGGACTGGTATGAAACTATCAGTGCAGTCTTTTATGAACTAAAGCAAGATGGATAAATTCTAATATATTAATTTAGGTGTACAATTATTGTAGGCTTTCAGTCCTGATGGCCGTTGGCTAATTACTGCATCAATGGATTGCACCATTAAGACTTGGGACCTCCCATCCGGATGGTAAGTCAATTAAAGAACTATAGCAGAGTTCTTATTTGTATGTGTATTTTATGCATTAAACCACACCAAAAAAAAGACTTGTTTCATTGATTTCCCACAAACCTACACTAGTTTAAAAAAGTTGATATTTTCTGAACATTCGTATTTGACTAGTTTTGTCTGGTATTAGTAATTTTTATAGCCATTTTATGAAGCTCTTATAAAATTATAGAAAATTATATCACTTAAATTATATTATAGTATATACCAGGGCTACTTAACACACAGCCCATTTGTTTGCAGCCCACCGTGCAGCTTGGGTTTACATGGGGCTCAGCACGTGATTCATGAGTGGGAGCCAGAACAAAAAAGTAGTCAATATAATGCTCTTCTGTTGATAGTAGTTCAATTCCCAGACTGTCATTGCTCATTAAAAGTGCTGTCATATGGGTGGAAATCAGGTAAATATTGCATTTTATTAACACCAGCAGAACTGACTTAAATGGGGCCTATGTATTATGTAATCTTGCCTTAATCTTTATATTCATGCCCATCAGTGTGAAATAAGCTGTTTGCATATATTTGCATATATATTTGCATGTATATGCAACCACACTTAAGTTGCGGCTCTCGGCATGTGCTCTGAGTATCATTGTGGCCCCTGGGGCTTCCGAAGTTAAGTAGCCCTGGTATAGACCATGTTTGAAGCCTGATAGTGAAATTATAAATAGGGCATTTTGTTTTTTTCACTTTCAAGTACATGTACAATTGAAAAGGTTGAAGTCATTTTTACTTTCCTGAATGGTGATTCCTGTAAAACATTTTGTAAATTCAAAAATCATAAAATAGATTGTCTGTTGTTATATCTGTGGTATCAGACACTGTTAATATTGTAAATAAAGTATAATTTAGGAGATGGGAAGGTACACACATAGGTGACTTCAGCTTCCCTTTGTTCTTTCCTGATCTGGGCTGATCTCTTAGGGTGTGTCTACATAGCGAAGAAAAACTTGTGGCTGACTCATCTCAGGCTCAGACTTGCAGGGCTCTTGCATTGCTGTGTAGACTTCTGGGCTTGGGCTTCAGCCCAAACTCTGGAACTGTCTCACCACACAGGGTTGTAGGCTCTGGCTTGAGTCCTGTGAAGCTGAATTAGAATCATAGGGCTGGAAGAGACCTCAGGAGGGCATTAAGAATTGGGCCAGCCACATGTTTTTCTTCACTGTGTAGACTTACTCTTAGTGTAAGGTAGGTTTCTTTTAACAGCAAGGGTTCTCTTACTGCAGCTGGCTCCTAATTTCTCAAAGGTTTAAGTTGTTTTGTTGCTATGACGGTATTAACTAAAAAGTACTTACCTTACAAGGGCTTTCATGTAAAGTACACGATACGAGTGGTATTATGGAAAGATTGGTCAATAGATTGTTGAAAGTCATGCCTCAAGCTAAAGAGACCAGAAAATTAATGGATGAATATAATATTTAGATCTTTTTAGCAAAATTTTTATGAATATGAAATTGAACTAAGTACGTGGCAAATTATCCTAATTAATTTCTAATAGAATTTGGAAATTAGAGGAATGGTTTTGCTCTTGTATGTCAGATGAAAATATTGAAATAGAGCAGTGATGGTCATTCAAAATTCAGCTACAGATCTCACTTCCCCTTAGTATGTTTAGGAATTAGTAAATTAAAGTGTTTAGATATGAGCTATTTTACACAGGTAAAGACTTGCTAGCTTTGAAACTCTCCTTAAGAAAAATCATTGATGTTTTTGAATCAAATGAAATCTTACCTTTTACAGGTTTTATAGTGAACACGCTTTAAGTATGTGTGTATAAATTCTGTTGTAATCTAAAGGCTGTTTAAATGGTCTCCTTAAAATTCACAAAATTGGATGATCTAGCTGTGATTAGGGATGTAAGAGACTAGTCCAGGGGTGGCCAACCTGTTACAGACAAAGAGCCAAAATAGTGATGGATATAGCACAAAGAGCTGAGCAGGGGAAAAAAGTTGTTGGGGGGGAAGCCCTGGCCACCGCGTTTGGTCAAGGAAAAAATAAAGGACCCGGTCGCAGCCCTTTTAAGAGCATAACAGGCATTGCCCTTTGAAGGTGGCCATCTTGAAGTCTGCACTGGCGTCCCGTGCAAACAAACACGCTTTCAAAGCCATGGGTGTGGGAGCCACAATTTTGTCTTTGAAGAGCCGCATGCAGCTCGTGAGCCACAGGTTGGCTGCCCCTGGACTAGTCGACTGTCCGATAAGCTGAAACTTATCTTGCTGCCTCTATCAGAGAGAGGAAGCAAAGCGGGAAGGGAAGCTGGCTTAAAAGCAGGTTCCCCCCAACACCCACGGGAGACAGGGGAGGTAGAGCACAGTGGAAATGGCTCCACTCACACCACTTCTGCTGCGACTCTGCTTTGAAATGTACTAGAGCCCCAGCATTTCAAAGGCTGAGGCCCTGCAGGGAGCTCTGGGCCAGCGGGGAGTCCCCTGCTGGTCCCGTACTCCCTGCAGGGTTTCTGCATTTGAACTGTAGCAAGAGCCCAGTAGTTCAAAGGCAGAGGTGCCCTTATAGATTATTTGATTAGTTAATTTAAATGTAACATCCCTATTTGTGATTGATTGGTATATAGTCACATGGCTTTTGGATGAAACTTACAGAGTGTAGTTTGTGTAAAAGCTATTCCAGACTGAAAAATCAAATTGTTGTAACTATGAACAGGTTTCTTTTTTTACTCAAAGGAGTTTGTATAGGGCGTGAAATTTAACATTAATTTGGATTATCCATTTAACTCTGTAGCACTAAAGTTTTTTCCTGGTGATCTCAGTGTGCACTAACACACCTTCTGTTCCTCTTAGCCTAACTAATCGTACTTGTTTTTCTTTTTTGAGTCCTTATGGATGCTCTCCTTGCAGAAGACATTGGTTTTATGTAGGCATCTTCTGCTTGCTATACTTCTGCTCTTGTGCAGCTGAACAGCTCTGTTAGAAATCCCACAGTCTGGCTGACTTCCTCCGCTACAGATTTGTTCTCTCCTTTTTCAGTTCTTCCATCTTCCTTCCTTCCTTGCCATCTTTCAGTCCTCTAGAATGTCTTCCATCTTAATCACTTGGCTGCTTCACCCCCCCACTTCTGGGTCCTGAGCGCCACCTGTACCTCCCACTGTGTGTGTTCCAGTTGTGACTCCCTGTGCACTTCTGAAAATCTGACTGTAGGTGTCTCAAGTTGAGCATTCAGAAAATGAAGAAACATGGTGGTGACCTGTAAAACCTTTAGTTTAAATGAATCCTACAGTTCAAATCCTACCAGGAATCCTACAGTAAAACGGTTTTGTTCACTACAACACTGATTCATTTACCCTCTCTTCTACACCATATAGTGTACAGAGTTTATATTTCAATATGTTTTTACATATGAATGCTCATTCAAATACTTACTTCAAATTCCTTGCATAGCAGGGAGCTTCTTGCTATATTGTGCGGATTTTAAATTTCAGGGGAGGTTGTGGAAAGTGATATGTACCCTGTTAGGGACTGATAATTTGTAATTTCTATAGGATCAAAAATATTTGTCTTGGGAGACACATGATAATGTAACTAATTAAAGTTGTATAAGGAGTTTATATAGTGATGGTGTGTTAAACTAAACTGATATTACCTATTTAATTTCTATTTTCTATTTCAACATTACAGTTGTTGTTGATTTTAAAAAAAAATCCAAAATCCAATTTTTTTTCCTATTACAGAAAACCCAAAACATTGAATTTTTCTCCTCCACTGGTTATGATGGGTGGGTGGGAAATGAGAGAATCCAAGTACAATTGAGAATGCTGTGCTGATTTTAATGTTTAGTTGGGAGATGCTGCTAACCAACAGTGTTTTATGTCATGTAAGGTGGTACAAGCAAGCAATTAGTGGGAGGAGGGGAAAATGAAAGCAAGATGAGACCCCAAAACCGCAGCATGGTGTAGCTGTAACTGAAAACATAAAATGTACTTTCTTGACCCTAAGCATCAATTTGGAATTGACTCTGAAGAAATGGGTTCTTGGTTCCTCAAAATATTTAAAACTGTGTGTAGGGCCCTTCTAAGGGATACACATAATTTATTGGATTATTTGGAAAAATCTTATTTGTATGTATGCTTCCATAATCTGAGTGCAAATGTGAAAATCACATTGGTTTCATAATACAGTATATTGTTAAGAAAATTAATTCATTACTCTATCTTTTTCTTTTCATAGCCTCATAGATTGCTTTTTGTTAGACTCAGCAGCTATCAGCATTTCTATGTCTCCTACTGGAGACTTTCTAGCTTCCTCGCATGTAGATGATCTTGGAATTTATTTGTGGTGAGTACATAATACATTTTTTAATGAGTATTCAGAAAATATCTGTGGAAATTGGAGATGGAAACAGGCTGTTTAAATTGCTCTATCATACTGCAAATTAAGACTTGTTTCTTAGAGTACATTCTACATTGTTTTGTCTTCTCCGGTTCAAAAGTCTCAAGCCACAGGCTTCCGCTCCTGGGAGGATAGTTGTATCATGAAATATCTAGTGATAGATACACTTTTTCCTAACAATCAGTTGAAATTTTCCTTTTTTAAAATTTTCTCCTCACTCCTGCTTAGTTTCAGGAGGAGGAAGAGGAGCAGAATTCTAATTGAAGGTTCCTTTGCTACTCCCTTCTTCCTCGCAATGCCCAGGGAAGGAAAAGAGGAGACCCTACTATAGCACAGCCTCCACCAAGCCTGGGAGGAGGGTGTGGAACCACAAGAGCTGAGAAGAGGTTGGGGGGAGGAGGGGTAGCTAAAGAGGATAGACACAGGGGCAGAATTTATGGGAGTTATGAGGGTGACAGGATTAACGGGACAAGACTGATGCGGGGACTGGAGAGACATGATAGATTGGGGCAGAGGGGCTGGAACAATATGAACTACTGGGCAATACAGGGTTGTGATAGACTTTTCTCCTTTTGTACGTCACTTTAAACAGTGCCAATATTGCAATACTGGCAAACTCTCTTAGGGTACGTCTAGATTACATACCTCTGCCAACAGAGGCATGTAAAATAGGCTACCTGACATAGTCAATGAAGTGGGGATTTAAATATCCCCAGCGTCATTAAAATCAAAATGGCCACTGCATCAGCTGATTGTCGGCACAGTGTGTGAGTTAGATGCGGATCAGCCGACAGGGAATGCCTTTGTCGACCGCTCCCTTATGCCTCGTGAAACGAGGTTTACAGGAGCAGTCAGCAAAGGTGTTCTCTGTCAACCGATCTGCATCTTGACTCGCGTGCTGTGCTGACAATCAGCTGAGCCGGCACAGCATGGCGGCCATTTTTATTTTAATGAAGCTGGGGATATTTAAATCCCAGCTTCATTGACTGTCGGGTAGCCTATTTTACATGCCTCTGTTGGCAGAGGCATGTAATCTAGACGTACCCTTAGTGTAAATGCAGTATGTACTTTTGCTTATTATAAATTAATTCACTTAGGAAAACAGTTTTAGTTAAGCTATTCAAATAGACTTAAATTTTGCAGATAAGAGCTGTATCTAGACATTGAATGTAGACACCAGTATAGCTAGGTTAGCAAAAAATTATATTAACCAACAGAGCTATGCCAAGAAAACATTTTAAGTGTAGATTAAGACTAATTTGTCATAAGGTTCTCTCCCACACATTTCTGCTGGTGATAAAAATTAGGGAAATAATTACAATTTGATAATACTAATAGTTTGGGAAATCCTTGTACAAGCAGTGTACAAACTTATACAAGGATTGTTGTAAAGTGTTCAAGTACTTTACAAATCTAAACCTAACAATCTCTTCACATGGCTAATTCTATCTTTTACAGATAAACTGCAGAGATTAACCAAAATGACACAATAGTTAAAGATGAGAATCCCAAATCTTGTCTTCTGATCAACATCATAAACATACATTCTAGGAAACAAGAAGTTTAAAATGTGCTACAATTTACCTTATAATAGAAATAATGACATTTATAATAATGGCTTTTGCAGGGAGTTTTATTTTTCACTTCTACCAATATTGTAGAGAGAACTTTTTCTAAGTTTTGACTTTTTTTGTTAGTTTTGTAGAGATTAATCTAACTCTGAGAGAGAAAGTCAGTGATTTTTTTTTTTATGTTGCAGTAATATCAAATCTTAAAAACACTATTCAAAATAATCCTCCATGTTTGTCAGAAAAAAGTTCTCATTTTTAATATGTCATGTCTGTCTCAATTATTCAGGTCTAACCGTTCCTTGTATTCACTTGTCTCTTTACGGCCACTTCCAGCAGATTATGAGCCTTCTGTAATAATGCGTCCTGGAACTTGTCCTGCCCAAGGTAATCATGGTATAAAGGAGACTTATTCCTGGCTGTGTAATGAACCTAAAATAGCAGACTCTATTTTCTCAATGTACAATTTGGTATTTTCTAACACAATTTCTTCATACTAACAGAAAATATTTGATTTATAATAAGGATTCTTTTCTACCATCTCTGGAACTCTCTTAAAATGTAATTCACTGACCTTTGTCCCTAAAATTAATTCCTGCTTCTGAATCCAGTGGTTTGCTCAGTCTCATAAGGAGACTGAGGCAGGCATAGGGACAGAACCCAATCTCTTTACAGTACATTGATCTTAAAACCATCTTTACTTTCATGCATGCAGTTGTATGCATATTTCTGTGAGAACAGTTCTATAAAGATTGTACACACGTTAGTAGATGCATAGTCTAAATGTTTTTAGCGAAGTCTCATAATTAGTGAACATTTCCCTTGCTCTTCTCTATTGCTGCATCTGCTTCTCGACACACAGCCATCATGAATTAGTTTGCTACCATAGCATGTATTTGGATTAAACAGGTGTTTCTTAAAGGCACATGTACCTGTGATAGCCAGTCACTTTTATTATTATAATATATCACACAGCTGGTAACATCAAATATTCAGTTCTAATATTTTTGTTCATCTTGACAACATTTTAATAGTAATCAAGAAACTAGAAGAAACTGTCCAATTAACTTTATTTTGACCCAGTGCAACTGATCTCAAATTTAAATTTGGTCAGACTGGTACACGAACAATTTTTTTAAATCTTTTGAAGTTTCCCTGATTCTGGGGTTACCTATAATAGTTGTCATTGTATTAAAATTTAATTTCAACAAAATATTTAACTCAAATATATTTTTATGTAAACTTCATGCATCATTGTGGATATAATTTGTTTTGGTTTACATGTTTATAACTGAAATTTGTCTCTGAAAGACGTGGACATCACAGGAGATGAAGAAACAAGTGATGAAATGATTGTCTATAGTTCACCAGAGCAATTGGAAAAGCAGCTAGTGACCCTGTCATCGCTTTCTGAATCAAGATGGAAAAACCTCCTCAGTCTTGATATTATCAGGGTAATATGACATGTATCCCTCACACTGAAAGCATTTATTATTGTGGCTTCTGGGCCAGATCTTGTGGTCTTTATTCCGCGTTCTTTGGACAGTTCTGGTAGTACAACACAGACAGCTGACTTAACCAGTTGCTAGAGTCCTTGATTGGTGTAGGAATTGGCTAATGACTGCTTTGTTGCCATCTCTGGCCTGGCCGAGCAGATACTGTGGCTACTAAATCGGCCTGTTTAAAGGCACTTTCCAGTGAGACCAACTTAAATACCCCTATGAGTTTCCTCTTAAGTTGTGCCTCCAGACCAGTGCTTGGAAGAGAGATGGATGGAAAGTGTCATAAAGAGAGCTTTACATACCCCTCCCATGAGCTGCATCAGGCATAGACAACTGGTCCAAAAGACCCTCCTTCTGTTTTCACTGTTACTCTAGGATTTATCATTAGGAAAAAACGTAATGCGTTCCATAATGCCTGGAACGATTTTGTAGCTGTTCTCTCAAAAGTCTTCCTAATGTTAATAAATACAAATTTCCCCAATATAGAAGTCTTTCATGATTCTAACAGTCCTGGTTATCTTCCCAATAAGGGTTTCTTTCAAAAAAATTTGTAAAATCAAAAGATTTTATGATAAACCTGACTATTTTAATTCAAATGTTCAAACAGAAAAAGAATAAACCAAAAGAGCCACCGAAAGTTCCCAAATCCGCTCCATTCTTCATTCCAACAGTTCCTGGCCTCGTACCACGATATGCTGCTGCTAAGCAAGAAAATGAACAGCAGGTAAAGGAAAAAATGAATAGTTAAGAAAATTTTATGTTTTTCCAATGTACCTCTGGCATACTTTAAAAGTTCTGTGAAGAAAAAATTTTAATACATTTTTTTCAGCACCCACTCTGTTATATAGTTATATAAATGAAATTATATCCAGATTCCTCAAATGTTTTGACCTATCTATGACAAATATCTTAGTTGTGAAAGCATGCGTTATATAGTGGTTGTATTCCAAGAGATGCAGATGATGTTTTTTGTTTTTTTTTTTTTTTTTGTTTAGTCAAAGGTGGTGAACCTTGGAATATTAGCACAGAAATCTGATTTCTACATTCAACTTGAAGAAGCCATGAGCAGTAATGAGTGTAAGTCGGTGTGCGAAATGTCATTAAAGTGTAACAAACTATTAGTATCGGGATGAATGTTTGAATTCTGATGAAGAATTAGTAGGTCATGGAAAAGAGGGTTATCATATATTTGCAAAGACTGTATCACTAAGCAAACACTGTTAACAGTTAAAAATAAATTAAAAAATGATTTTTTAACTATAACTAGGGATGGTGCCCACTGCTTGCTAAGCTTGCCAACCCCCCTCTCTGGGGAAAGGCAGCCCTGGCTCCTCACTGGCTGCCGGGGAGGGCCAGGCAGATGTGTGGCAGCCCTGGCTCTCTTCCCTACTCCTCGCTCCCAGCCCAGATGTGTGGCTGGCCCAGCTTGCTTCCTCTGGGGCAGAGGCTCTCTCCCCCTCCCCTCCCCTTCCCCCCAGCTAGGGAGGGTCCGAGGCGGGCCCAGCACTTCCCCCCGGCCCTTGCCCCCCCACCCCTTTGGCCCCTTCTCACCCCTACCAACTAGCCCTAGCTCTTTCCCCCAGTCATGAGGCCATCCCCAAGGCTGTTCCAGGTCTTGCCCCTCCCCCTACTCTTGCCCCCCATTATCCCTCCCTCCTCTCCCCCCACATTAACTGGCCCTGGCTCTTTCCTCCCCCCTCCCCAGCCACCAGGAAGGGAGGCCAGAGCAAGATTGAGCCTGGTTCTTCCCCCAGGCCGCTGGGGTGGAGGGGGGCCTCTCCAGGGCCTCACAGGCACTATGCGTTCTTCCCCCTGGCTTTTTGCATTTTGAAATTGAAATGCTTCAAATCACCTGTAGAGATGCATATACTTGGTGGACTCATTTAACTTTGTTTAACTGGTGCCACTGCAGAGCCACTTTAAAATAGGATTTGAGAAGCAATTGCTAATTTAAAAGAGCAGAACTGGAACATCAGTAGGTTGTCATTAGAGACTTGTTGGCAAGCCAGCTTTGCTAAGATTTGTTGCTGCTCTTTAGACTCTTCAAATAATGTTTTTGAAGTGAGCAGTTTAGTCTGTCACACTCAGATGAAGGAAGAATGTATCTCAGATTTAACACTGGGTAGAAATAAAATTTGCAGAAAACATAGACCGGCAAATTAAATCTGTTCCTGATAGGGTTGCAGAATGGTTCCCATTGTAACAGTCTCATATATTTTTCACATGGTCTCAATTTGCAATATTTTTTATACTTTGTCTATCCTGAGGTTTTTTAAGTTTGAGTGAAAAAATTTCAGCAGTTTGAATTATAAGATTATAAAACAAATCCTCCTTTCATTTATTTTTAAAAAAGCTATGCACAGTTTAGGACCAAATTCAGCAAAATGAACTCAACCTCAGGTTTTGGACTAGATCACAAGCATGAAGAAATTGACAAGTTTTTAGTCTGCCATTTTGCTGCATTCTAAAATAGTCTGCAGACTTAATTTTCGCTTAACAGACATTTGTATTTTTTGTGGCTATGATAAAGTTGTCAGAATGAGAACTGAGGTGCTGCTATCCTCTCAACCAGTTTCTACAGAAAAGTCTCTCCAGACAAGTACTGAGCTTGATCTTCCGCCACTTTCCTGTGCAATTTCCATAGATTTCAAAGGGAATTCTGTAGGAATCAGGCCCAGTGCAATTGATTGGGGAGTATAGGAATGGAGAGAGCTATTTCCCCTCCATCTCTCTACCACAATTATCACCCAACCTGGGGTTTCATTTATAGAAACTATCAGAATCAGTAAATTCAAGATGTATCCATCTTTTTTTCCTTCCTCTAGTGCCAGTAGGTTTGTTTTACATGATATATTCTGTCATTTGGTAACTGTCGCTTTTTGGTTTAACAGTCCCTGCAGTAGTTCTAGTTGGTGATAGAATATGTGAGAGATTAATAAAACATTGTTTTATCTTAAGTATCCTATTTTGTATACAGGAACTAATATAGTCAGGTATACATTTTTGTGCAGTACATTTAGTATCTCAGTACATAGTATGATATTAGATCTTTTCAAAGCTGTTGTGTAAATAAATGTAAAGACCTGTACAATTACAAGTATTCTCTGAATACTAACTGTATATATGCTGTGTATATGTATGGTACTTTTTGTTTGAGAATGTCTGAGGAAATTGGATGCTGTATTTTACCAGCATTATCTTAATGTGACTTTTTTTATACAAATAAGCTTTGTGACTTTTGCCTTGTATATAGCTGCTGTATTATAATGTAAAGTACATCAGTTAACAAATTACAATGAAAGTTAGTCTCTTCTCAGTAACTTCAGAAACTTGAATTAACAGACGAAGACTATTTAAGATCACGAAGACTCATCCAGAATGCCACCAAATTAGGGATGTAATAGTGTAGTTGATTAACTGATAAGCAAAAGCTTATATTTTAATGCTATGGACTACACACATTTCCCTCTCCCCTCCCAACCAATACATTTTTTAGCAGGCTGGCCAACAGCCCAGCTCAGTTCTGGCTCACGCCAGGTGCGGGGACCTATCCCTGCTGTGGCTCTGCATGTAAAGTGTATGAGGAGCTGGGCAGGCACGCAGCCCAGCTCAGTTCCGGTGTGCACCAGTTCTGGGAGCTCAAACTCTGTCCCCTTGCAGACAGTGGCTGCTGCCACCCCGCACTGCTGCCTCTTTATCAGAGGCAGCAGCACAGGGCAACAAGCAGTGGGTCCTCAAGAGGAGCTGGTTTTTAAACTGACTCCCCTCATGGACTAGCTCCTGCCTAGCACCCCACGCTGCTGCTGGCCCTGACCCCAGGGACTGTAGAATAGTTGAGCAACTGATAAGAATTCAGGAGGTTACTTGACTATTCAGTTAACCTATATTTAACATCCCTACACCAAATAGCTGTTCAAAGATACTGAATTTTTTGTACTGAATATTTCTGTTTCTTCATTGCAAATGTTTAACAGTTTGTTTGGTTTTTTTTACTGCTTTAACACAGATAAGTCTCCACTTAGTATTCTAAAGGAAATGGGACCATCTGGTATTGAGACAGAGCTAAGAGGCTTAGCTCCAGAAGGTGGTGGCTCTCTAGATGTGATGAAAAGCTTTTTGAGACTGATTGGGACGATGTTGAATTCGAAATGTGACTTTGAGCTGGCCCAGGCATACCTTGCATTGTTTTTAAAGGTAACTGTATACATTTGATATCATTATTGTTATTGTTACTGTTACTTAGTATATCATAATGGTATGTTGCACTGTAAAATAGATAGTCACCACAACAATGAATGGACCTGCTTTGGAAAGTTTCTTTCATGGTAAGATTCTTGTTTAATAAAAGTATTTACTGTAGCCATTGACCAATATGAATATATTCTCTGCACCTTACATGAAAAAGTAGAGATGGTGGCAAAGACAATACTAGCAATTTAAAAAAAAATCTAGGGCTGTCAATTGACCTGCATTAATGCCTGCAATTAATGCAAAACAGGATTAATGCATTAATTTTTTTAACTCATTAATTGCAGACATTAATACTGTGTTGCCCTTTTGAAGTGCCGCTCCAGCTCTTCAAAGGGGCAGTACTGGCGGAACCGGGGATCAGCTGGAGTCCCCAGATGATCCCCAACTCTGCTGTTGCAAATCCCCTTTGAAATGCCAGAGCGGCACTTCAGAGGGGCTTTGCAACACGGAGCCGGGTGTCAGCTGGAATCCCCAGCTGATCCCAGGTTTCTACTGTGCTGCCCTTTGGAAACACCGCAGCGGCGTTTCAAAGGGGAGGCGCACATGATTAATCGCAAGTAAATTTTTTAATCACTTGACAGTCCTAAAAATCACTTGCATATGATGCATTGCTTATGATCTTTTTGTTTTTTTGTCCCGGTATGATTTAGTGCTTCTCTTAACCAAAAGTTACTTAAAAAGTAGTTAAATAACTTACCTACATTTTTGTGAGGATAAACATTTGATTTTGTTTGTTCCTTTCACACTGGGGGCTGTATTTTTCAGTTTTCATCTTAGTCTGCTGATTTTGAGAAACTATGACTTAAGCATCAGAGTTGACAGCGTACTCCAGGTGGTGTGGAAATTAGGTTGTCGTATGCAGCAAGTACTCCCTTTAAAAAAAAAAAAAAAATTGGCTATTTAGTAAAATGGTTCTTAAAGTTGTTTTGAATTATGCTAAAGCATGTAGATTATGCTAAATAAGAGACTATTTTTATTGTACTATAGGGTAGGAAAGGAATTAGTTACAAATTTTAAAAATTTTGTGTCTTTAACACCCCTAGTGTGAATCTAATGGGTTACCGGTATCTGGGAGTGGGTGGAGTACTGCTCCAGCCCTGCCATCACCATGAGGCTGGGAGGGGGGCTGGGAGCTCTGGTGGTAGCCTCCATGGGGGAGAGGAGCAAGGAGCCGCTTTAGCCCGACCCTAGTGGGTAGAGGGGCTGCTCCAACCCTGCTGGAGCAGTCCCCTGCAAACTCCCCTCTCTGCATTTAGCCATTTAAATGATTAGTAGAAGCACGGCGTTTGAACAATTATTAAACAGCATTTTACATCCCCCAATTCAAACGTCTGTTTAGTGTCCATTTAATTGAGGCAATTTAATAACAACATTGCCGAGATTAAAATTGAAGAGCAAGGGAGTTGTTAAGTTCTACAAATACAAATGTTTACTTGATTTAGAGTCCAACCGGGGAAGTTCTTTTTGTGATACCTGAGCAATAATATATTGTAGAGTTTAGAAAAGTGAAGAGTTAGCTCAGTGGTACTGTTGCCTGATTTTTTGATTATACATTGATTATATTACCGACTTAGTTTCCGCAAATAGCACTCTGAAATTTGATAGGTTCTTGTCCCAAGATCAGGCCCAATATTAGCAGAATTACTCTTCATTTGGGAGCCCTAGTGTGTACAGTTGCACCACTCAGACTTAGGAAATACCACTATTTATAATAGTTAGCAAAAGTCACATGCACTGTAACCAAGTCAGGCAGAGAACTCTGAGCTAAGCATCCATATGCTTACACCATCTCTTGCAAAACAAAATGAAGTGTTAGTTGTCATCTTCCTGCTCACTATGATGTCCTTCATCAATGATGGTTATCTTGGTATTTCACCTCAGGCATTCAGGCTGGGATATAGCTTTTCTAACGTGTTACACTGATAACGCTATCCCTAATGCATATTCAGTAGGGAGTTCAGTCCCTCTTCATTTGCAATTATTCACCCTCTAATACTGTGATGCCATTCTCTTTCAGGTCATTAATCTTTTTACCTCCAGCTTATTATCTTGGTAATTAATTGACACATATGCTATTCTTGTTGTCAGACATTTGTTGATGTCCCTAAATAATATCCCCAGCTGCTATAAACTAGCACTGTCAGCAGTTTGTGTGCCATCTTTTCAGTTTAGAAAAAAGGAGACTGAGGTGGGATATGATAGAGGTATATAAAATCATTAGGGGTATGGAGAGGGTGAATAAAGAAATGTTATTTACTTGTTCCCATAATACAAGAACTAGAGGACACCAAATGAAATTGATGGGTAGCAGGTTTGAAACTAATAAAATAAAGTTCTTCTTCACACAGCACAGTCATTCTGTGGAACTCCTTGCCAGAGGAGGCTGTGAAGGCTAGGACTAGAACAGAGTTTTAAAAAAGAGCTAGATAAATATATGGAGGTTAGGTCCATATAAGACTATTAGCTGGGGGGTAAGGAATGGTGCCCCTGGCCTCTGTTTGTCAAAGGCTGAAGAAGGATGGCCAGAGACAAATTGCTTGATCATTGTCTTCGGTCCACCCCCTCTGGGACACCTGGTTACTGGCCACTGTTGGCAGACAGCATATAGGGCTAGATGGACCTTTGGTCTGACCCAGTATGGCCATTCTTACGTTCTTACCTTGTGATCTAACTTACCTGTGCTTACTTATTGAGCAGCTACTATTCTTCAGGCTAAAAGGCCTGTATGTATGCTGACTGCTTAAGCTATCATTATCGGGCAAGCCTGCTGGTCTCTTGTGTGTCTGCTGCTCATTCCTTACTCCTTTGTTTGCCTATGATTTATGACTACCATTACTGCATAGCTGCATATTGACTTCACGCTATACTGAGGCCCATGGTGGTGCAATATGCTATCCTGCATGATATTAAAGTTTATTTTTGAGCTCTGTCCCTTTTTCCAGGTCAACATGTGCTAACTGTTTGAAGTCACTATACTCAGGCCCCAGATATGAGGAGAGTGCCTGGCTTCATTCTTCTTGCCCAATGAGCACACCTTTTCATTCTTATACATGGTTTGGCATTGTTTTTGAGAACATTTGCTGCATTCTTCTAGCTAATACATATGTAATAGTAGCAGAATAACTGATTGGGAAAAGGGTCTGACAAAGATAACATTAAATTGAATGTATGAGAGAAAATAGCATTACTTGGGCATCACTGTACAGAAAATGTGGCGTGAACAGAAAAGTTGATACCCCTTCCCCAAGTGTAATCATTTGGATTTAAATAATTGACTTACCTGTCTTCATTTCAGTTGCACCTTAAAATCATTTCATCAGAGCCAGTCTTGCTGGAAGAAATCGCCAAAGTGTCAATCCAACTAGAGGAAACCTGGATCCATTTACAAACTCTCTTCAATCAAAGTCTCTGTGTGTTAAATTATATGAAAAGTGCTTTGTTATAACGTGTCTTTGTTCCTATTTAAGGATATTAATGTTGGATAATCCTCTCAGATTGATGTCAATTTTTTACTTTGGAGATATGTATTGTTGGAACCAGAAACTTATTTTGTATGTCTTTTAGATAATACAAAATTGAATATTTAACTTTTATTTAGCTCATTTAAATTCAGTGTCAGAATTTGAACCTAAAAATGTTAAAATGAAAGTGCTTGGTTAAATGATTTTTGGAAGTAATGTAAATAATTTTTAAAGATGAATAAACATTAAGGACAAATGTAGTGTAGCAAAGCTATATTATCATGACCAAAAACATATAATGCGACGACAAATTTTAAGAGACAAAAAGCAATGCATCTGCCAGTCTGTATATAGAAAATACTTTGTCTGTGTTAGACTTATGCAGCAGTTTACAAAAGCTATTAGTTTAACAAATGTTAATTATGAACTAACATAGTGATACAGAAACCCTGCACATCTTCTTGAAGTCAATTGTCATTGTCACAAATAAGTACTAGCTAAATCCAATTTGAAGAAACTAGTTTGTTTTCACACTCCTCAAAATTGTGTTCCTTTTATTCAAATCTTTTTACTGAAGCAGAGATTGACAGTTGAAATATTGAAGACAGAATGTAAAAATTGTACCATTTAGCATGTATCAAATTTATTATATTGAAATTTTGTGAAATTCCATTAGTGATAATGGGGGATAAAAGCATTCAGGTTTTAATGTTCATTATTAGCTGCACTGAATGTTAACTATGCCAATGAATATTCCCATTTTTGCTAAGAGTATCTGGGGTTTCTTTTTTTTTCAAAGAAAATCGTGAATTTTTAAAGGATCTCTTTCAAGTTCTGCTGGTTCAGAATACTTCTAGATGCCCAAGAATGGTTTGCTCTTGGATAGGTTTATTCACTCCGTTCCATACACTACATATAGAAATATTTTTCTCACTGAGTAACTGGTATGTATATGTAGTTTTGAAAAAATTCTGCTTAGATGGGGCTGATGCCCACCCAGGGCTATGATTTTGTCACAGAAATTGTGAATTTAAATAAAGTGCATTTAAATAAATGAAACAGCAGTGTTGCCACCTCACATGCACCACTCATATTTGGCCCATCTATCATCCTGTCTCCATTTGTGGAGGGAGAGATGGGATGAGCCTGATTGGTGTTGCAACCATAGCACCAAGTAATAATGCTTAGAGCAGGGTGCTGGAACCAGCTCTGCAGGATAGAGGTTACTGCTTTGGCCACAGTGTGGTGTGGGCTTACGCTCCAACACTTGTCAAGTTCCCAGTCCCAGGCCTTACCTTTCAGCACCCTTGGCCTTGCCATGATTTTTCCACCCATACCTCTGCTGTGAAATTCATGCAAAATGCCTCTGCCAAAATCATAGTCTTTATGTATATACCATAAAAATGAAGCCGAAGTAAACTGGCCGGTTACCACATATTTGTAAGTTAAGTAATCTGTTCAAGAGCAATTCGTGCTTATTTATCCAAGTGTGCTATATTACCTAATGCAAGCTCTGCATTAAACTTCCAGGCCATGGAGGGGAGAGGAGGGAGAATGTGTGTACAGGCAGTCCCCGGGTTACGTACAAGATGGGGACTATAGGTTTGTTCTTAAGTTGAATTTGTATGTAAGTTGGAACTGGCTCCAGATTCAGCCACTGCTGCTGAAACTGACCAGGGGCTGACTACAGGAAGCTGGAGGCAGAATTGCTCTGCCCCCAGCTTCCTGGAATCAGCCACTGATCAGTTTCAACAGAGGCTGAATCTCGAGCCTGGGACAGAACAGCTGGGCTGCCAGGTAGCTCCCTGCAGGACCAACCCGGCAGCACCCCAGCTGCTCTACCCCAGGGTCCACAACAAAAGCCTGGTCTGCTGGGGGGGCGGGGCGCACTAGCTGCGCGCCGCTCCCCCCCCCAGCAGACCAGGGATACGGGGAGCAAAGCTGCAGCGGCGGCGGGGTGCTGTGCCTCTGAGGCTTTGCTCTGGCAAAGCCTCAGAGGCGTGGGACCCCTCCGCCTCCCCGGCTTTGCTCCAGGTGTCCTTGGTCTGCTGGAGACGGTCCCCAGCAGACCAGGGGCATCCGGAGCAGCTTTTCTCGCCCCGGAGGTCGAGGTGGCGGTCCCGCTGCGCTCTGGGCGGTCCCGCTGCGCTCTGGGCGGTCCCTCTGCTTGCGAGCTCCGGGGCGAGAGAGCCCCGTTCGTAAGTGCGGATCCGACATAAGTCGGATCCGCGTAACTCGGGGACTGCCTGTATATATTGCTATAGCAGATTTGCAAAAATGAGTTGATTTTATAAAAAAGAAAAACAAATGTAAATATTTTTACAAAATTCAGTTGATATTTTTCTCCTCTGTTTTTATCATTAATATACTGGAGGCAGCGACCTTCTGATGTGCTGCCAGCTGTCAAAGCATCCTTTCCTTCAGCCAGGAGATGGCGTAGTGTTCATATATCTGAAGGGATGATCTCTACAAAATAAATTGGCTGTCAGGAGTCATTTGAAGGGATATGGCTGCTCTTATTTACTAAAACTTATCTGATCACCTGCACTTGTACCTGGGTGAATTTCACACAAAAATGGAGGTGTGTACCATGAATATTTCTATAACAGTAATTGCCAACTTTTACTAAAAACGCATGGTGAACAGAAAGTCTTCATATGAGTCATGACTAGATTCTGGTATTTCCTGTGCAACAGGGAATGAACTCTTGAATGTGAAAAGCAGCACAGGAGCTGAATTCCTTGCACTGCATTTTGTTCTGTTCACCTGTTAAACACACACTCTTGCTGAAACAGGAACTAATTTTTCGAGTATTCTTTTAAATGTCCTAGTTATAATTGAAATTTGGCCATGTATTCTGATACTTATATGGGGTCCTGGTGTAAATAATTCTGCAAGGTTTGAAGTACTTCCTGAAATACAGTGAATGTCCTGAGTGCCTTTTAATGTTGGCAAATAGGGTTTCAGCAAGTTGCAAGATCAGTCCCAGTTTTTAATTATGCTGCTTCTGAGTTTGATCTTAAAATACGTTTGGTTAACTAGAACTGTCTAGAAACAGTTGTGGAGGGATATGTCTAGCAATAAATAGGATTTTACAGCATAACCAAACTATTTCAAAAAAAGTTTTCAAGTAGAATTACAGTTAGGCTTTTGCACACTTATCACAATTCAGTTAACTCCCTTCACTTGTATCTAAATCTAGTAATGTTGCAGCAGTGAAAGACTATATGTCCAATAAACTAACAGCAGAGGGGACTTATTTTTGCTAGATTAACTCACTCTGAAGTATTGAAATAAATGGAAATTAGAAATTGAATGCCTTTTCTGGTTACTCATCATTGGGAGACTTAATTGTGGACACATTTGTTGACTTGGTATAGAAACATTAGTTTGTGCGATCCATTTCTAACTGAATCTAATTGAAACAATCCTTAAATAGCAATGATGAAAAGTATACTTGGTCCCAGTAGCTCATTCAGTCTCCTTCCTTTTCCTAATTCATATTTCAACTCTATGAACTGCTGGTCTTCCATCTTTGTCTTTTTCCAAAAAGAACTACCATCCTACAATCTTGGAAGGTGCCTGTTCATTTTTCACATTCATTTCCATGATTCCTTTATGTAGGTGGGGCCTCAGATTGGCCGCTATTCCATCTGCAAATTACCCTCCTTGAAGAAATGAGAACCAGTCTGGCTTAGAAGCCATTTAAATGACAGTTCAAGTCCTCTTGAAAGAGCTTTCTGTCTCCAAAGGTTAATGAGAAGAAATCTGTTTAAAAACTGAAAGACCAGACCAATGGCAGAAAAGGTTTAGGATATTTTCTTGCTGTCAAAAGTAACAGAACATTGAACTACAATGTTGTGGTGTACACCTTGAATGTGTCAGTAGAACATCATTATAACAATGGCAAAACAGTTGCTGAAATGAAAGTAAAATGAACCTGTATTTATTTTACTTAGACATAAAAAACAAAAATGGAGAGGATTATTCAAAACATCAGCAGTGAAAGGAATGGCAGACTTTCACCAGTGTGTTGGTAATCCAAATTACCTTGGCTTGCAGTTGTGCCTGCCCAGATGTCAGGCAACCAGTGAGCACATCTGAGCCACAGCACTCCAAGAGGCTCTGGGAGACAGACCCATAGTCTCCTATAGACAACCACCTAACCTCAAGATAATTCTTACCAACAACCACAGGACATACCACATTAATACCAACCCTGGTACCTTCCTTGCAACAAACCCCGTTGCCAGCTTTGTCCACATATTCACTCTGCTGATACCATTATTGGACCTAACCAAGTGAGTTATAAGATCAAGAACACACATTCCTGCGCATCCAGAAATATAATTTATGGTATCATGTACCGAAAGTGTCTGTCTGCTATGTACATTGGACAAACGTCTCACACACTTTGCCAAAGGATCAATGCCCACAAAACAGATATTAGACAGGATCACAAAGAAAAAAACAGTTTCTTTCTATTTCAACCAGAAAGGACATTGTCTTAACGACTTAATTACCTGCATCCTGCTTCAAAAGCCTTTTAAGACTGCACTTGAAAGAGAATCCTCTGAACTGTTATTTATGCTAAATTCAACACTTTACACCTGAGTCTGAACAAAGGATCTAGTTATCTTACCCATTACAAAGATACCTTCCCCAATTATCACCTCTAATATCATTAGCTCACAGATATTTACCTTTCTCCCCCACATCCCCCTTCTGTTCTAGAATTTGATTTGTCCTTTTCATATGTGTTCATTTTTTTAATTGTATCCTTTGGTATATATGGTTGTGACAATTTTCTTCCACTATTTGATCTGAGGAAGTGGGTCTGGCCCACAAAAGCTCATCTAATAAACCATCTTGTTAGTCTTTAAAGTGCTACGTAGTCCTGTATTCTGATTGGCTAAGGTAGTCTAGTGGCTTACTCCTAAAACCTGCAGCTGCAGAGGATCATGGATTCTCTGCCTCCCTGTATTTGTTTTTGCTTTAAGTCCTGCTCCTGTACTGCTCTAGCCTTGCCCCTCCCCTGTACCCAACCATTCTCTAGCCTTGTTTCTGTCTTGGAACTATTCTAATTCTTGTCTTCCCTGACTTCAGGTAATCCAGGTCCTGACCCATACGTCTGGTTTCAGATCTTGACCCTTGGTTCTGGCATTTGGCATTTGACTTTTGATTCTTTTGTTTAAGCTCTGATCCTTGGTTCCGACTGCCTGACCATGGGCTTTAGCATTTTGACAGTAAATTCATCTAAACTGAGAGTATATTTCACCAAAAAGCTATGAAAGTCAGCCTTGAAGTTCTGCTCACCACAGCATTTGTTTGAGGAAATGGTTGCTTCTACGTACTGTTCCATATATGTTTGAATCATGCCATTAACGCACCTTACATGTGGGATGGAAAGAGTGAACAGTTAAGGGTCTGGACTCTGTGGAAAAGAATTGATTGATCATGATCTAGTGTACTCTGCAGTTCCATAGCTACAAAATTTGCTACAAAATACACCTAGATGGAAAATTATATTCCAGAATCTGTTCCTTTGAAAACAAGGCTGTCTACACTGGCGCGATCTCGTGCAAAAGCGGCATGAAGCTGTTTTTAAAGTAAGTACTGTCAATTTCCAAAATGAAAATCTCTGTATTACAAAGGTGGTAAAGAAACTCTAGACTGGCTGGTGAATAGGGTTTGATACAATATTTTATCCTTTTAAAGTTTGTCTGAGTCTGCCAGGAAATGTTTACCCAAACATTTGAAAGCTTGTTCTCAAATCCAAACTATTACTGCTTCTGGTTTGACTTCAGTTGGAAATGTTCATTAAAATGCTGAAAAGGTGCAGTGGTTGGGAACCATTAAGCTGCATTAGTACTTTGCTTTTAATAACTGACAGTCTTCATGAAGTGTCAATTAAAATGATAAAATCATGCTATTAAGAAAGATCTGCACAGGATCTCTAGCCTCTACAAAGAGAAGATCTCTTCTGCGCTATAAAACACTCCTGAGAGGTATTAGAAGAATGGTTCTTATAATAAATGTGTGTGAATTCTATACTGCTTTACATAACGTACTAATGTGCTACTTGAAAGAAGCTGTAGAAATGCCTATTATTTAAAACAAAACAAACTGGGAAATAGGGATGTTGTCACCCTGCACGGCGGGCTCTGCAGTATAAAAGTTATTTTGGAGAGCCTGCAGCATGTGTACCTGATAGGATTTTTAGCCGTTAGTTACCTTTTTAAAGGATATTTTTCCATCCCTGCTGGGTAATCTGTTGAAGAGAAGGCTTATAAAACCCTTTGAATCTTAACTGATGATTCAGAAAAATAAAGGAGCCATTCTATATGCGGGAGGAGGGGGGAGTGAGTTAATCAAGCATTTAGATTAAAGAGAAGGGGAGACTGACAGGATTCTCAGCAACGTTCTTGTCTGTTGTTGTTCTAGGTAATACTTAGTCCTGCCATTAGTGCAGGGGACTGGACAAGGTGACCACTCCATATCCCTTCCAGGCCTATACTGCTATTAAAATGATGCTGTATGACTGATACATGTGATCGTAAGTTTTACACAAATCCTAATGGATGAACAGTGAAGGGAGGGAGGTTGTCATATTTTTTCACAGATCCTATTTCTAATATATTTATATTTATTTCTCAAAATAAAGAGGCGATCACAGACAGTTCCATAAATTTGTAAATGAAAAGATATTCTCAATACTGTAAATTATGAAACTTTGTTCAGATAGTTACTTTATAGAATCATCTAATTCTCCTTTTCTCATCACTGTGAAGCCTATTAGTTCGATCATAAGTAATTGTTTTTTCCAAAAGGGTTTTATCTTCAGATCTTCTGAGCTATAATTATGATCTTCCTAACATCAAAAGAGTATAAGGTTTGTTAGTATTAATTAATGAGGTTCCAATTATTCCTTCATTATTCTCTCACGAATCACATTTTTTTCCACTGGATTCCTATCTCTGCTTCCATTTATCATAGCCAGTAATCACAAAGGATGAATAAAACATTATAGTCACATCTGGTCATCTGAACACTTTCTAATCTATATTCCTCCTTTTAAGCAGAACTTTATTCTTACATTGTTTAGGTAGGTTCATTTCTTTAAACAAAAGAAAAAGTGTCTGCTATGAGTAATAGGGGGAGTTAAGAAAAGTAGTTCTTCCATTAACACCTTTGACTTAGAAATGCAGTCTCTTACCATGGTTGAACTCAATAAAATAAGAATAGTTTCTGTGTACAAATCCTTAGGTTTTGTGGAAGGGGAAATTGGTTGGTGAGGCAAACTATTAACCTATCATAGGTCATAACACCATTTGGGGATCTACCAACAATCACAACCAAGGGGAAGAAGCTGAGAAGTAGGCAGCAACAAATACGACTTCAAGGATGAATCTACCCTCCAAAAATGTCAATGGAATAAGAGATACAATCCCAATGTAGTCTGAGACACCCTGATAAAGCATGCACTGCTGAAAGTGAGGTCACAATAGTAAATGCAGCATAGATCAGTGCAAGTGCCCATTGAGGCTCTGGTACAACTCAGGAAACCACTGTGTCTGCTGAGATTAAATTTCAAAAAGGCCTTTCTAGACTTTGGATTAGATGAATCCATGTTTAACATTACTCCAACACAAAAACATGAGTTTATCTGACTGACATACTAAGCAATTTTCAGAAAAGCCTTCTCCCTTCACCCATCAAGCACAAGAAGTGTTACTGTGTTTATACAGGGAAACTATAAATAGCACCGTGTTGACATTACTCCCTGTCTTAGTTACACGACTAGTCAAGCATTTTAGGGCCTATTTTGACTCAAGACAGATTGTATTCTGTTATTCCTACTACAGGCAAAGGGACACATACAGTGCCAAACAGTCTCTGCATATCAAAGGCCAGATCTACGTTATGGGGCAATCATAGAACTGGAAGAGACCTCAGAAGGTCATCAAGTCCAGCCCCCTGCTCTAGGCAGGACCAATTCCAACTAAATCAACCCGGCCAGGGCTTTGTCAAGCCGAGACTTAAACACCTCTAGGGATGGAGACTCCACTACTTCCCTAGGTAACCCATTCCAGTGCTTCACCACCCTCCTAGTGAAATAGTTTTTCCTAATATCCAACCTGGACCTCTCCCACCACAACTTGAGACCATTGCTCCTTGTTCTGCCATCTGTCACTACTGAGAACAGCCTCTCTCCATCCTCTTTGGAACCTCCCTTCAGGAAGTTGAAGGCTGCTATCAAATCCCCCCTCACTCTTCGCTTCTGCAGACTAAACAGACCCAAGTCCCTCAGCCTCTCCTCATAAGTCATATGCTCCAGCCCCCTAATCATTTTAGTTGCCCTCCGTTGGACCCTCTCCAATGCATCCACATCTTTTTTGTAGTGGGGGGCCCAGAACTGGACACACTACTCCAGATGCGGCCTCACCAAAGCCGAATAAAGGGGAATGATGACATCTCTGGATCTGCTGGCAATGCTCCTCTTAATGCAACCTAATATGCCATTAGCCTTCTTGGCTACAAGGGCACACTGTTGACTCATATCTAGCTTCTCATCTCCCCCAGGTCCTTTTCTGCAGAACTACTACTTAACGGGTTGGTCCCCAGTTTGTAACTATGCTTGGGATTCTTCTGTCCCAAGTGCAGGACTCTACACTTGTCCTTGTTGAACCTCATCAGATTTCTTGTGGCCTAATCCTCCAATTTGTCTGTCATTCTGTACCCTATCTCTGCCCTTAAGCGTATCTACCTCTCCCCCCAGCTTAGTGTCATCCGCAAACTTGCTGAGGGTGCAATCCATCCCCTCATCCAGATCATTAATAAAGATATTGAACAAAACCGGTGCTAGAACCGAACCTTGGGGCACTCCGCTAGAAACCGACCGCCATCCTGACATCGAGCCGTTGATCACTACCCGCTGGGCCCGGCCTTCTAGCCATCTTTCTATCCATCTTACCGTCCATTTATCCAATCCACAATCCCTTAACTTGCTGGCAAGAATATTGTGGGAGACCGTATCAAAAGCCTTGCTAAAGTCAAGGTATATAACATCCACTGACTTCCCCATGTCCACCGAGCCAGTTACCTCATCATAGAAGCTAATCAGATTGGTCAGGCACGACTTGCTCTTTGTGAATCCATGCTGACTATTCCTAATCACTTTCCTCTCATCCAAGTGCCTCAAAATGGATTCCTTAAGGATCCCTTCCATAATTTTTCCAGGAACCGAGGTAAGACTGATCGGCCTATAGTTCCCTGGATCATCCTTCTTCCCTTTTTTGAAGATGGGCACTACATTTGCCTTTTTCCAGTCATCCGGGATTTCTCCCGATCTCCACGACTTTTCAAAGATAATAGCCAAAGGCTCCACAATGACATTTGCCAACTCCCTCAGTACCCTCGGATGCACTAAGTCCGGACCCATGGATTTATATACGTTTAGCTTTTCTAAATAGTTCCTAACCTGTTCTTTACCCACCACGGGCTGTCCATCTTCATCCCATCTTGCGCCACTTGGCGCAGAAGTCCAAGAGCCGACCTTGTCCGTGAATACAGAGGCAAAGAAAGCATTGAGTACTTCTGCTTTCCCCACATCATCTGTCACTAGGTTACCTCCTTCATCCATTAGGGGCCGCACACCTTCTCTGATCACCTTCTTCTTGTTAACATGCCTGTAGAAACCTTTCTTGTTATCCTTCACATCCTTAGCCAGTCGCAATTCCATTTGCGCTTTCGCCTTCCTGATAACCCCCCGGCATTCTCGAGCTATACCTTTAAACTCCTCCCTGGTCATTTGTCCAAGTTTCCACTCTTTGTAAGCTTCCTTTTTGTGCTTAAGTTCACCAAGGATTTCCCCTGTAAGCCAATCCGGTCTCCTACCATGTTTGCCTCTCTTGCTACGCGTCAGGATGGTTTCTTTCTGTGCCTTCAATAAGGCTTCTTTAAAATACTGCCAGCTGTCCTGGACTTCTTTCCCCTTCATGTTAACATCCCAGGGGATTCTGCCAATCAGATCTCCGAGGGAGTCAAAATCTGCTTTTTTGAAGTCCAAGGTGTGTATTTTACTACTCTTTTCTTCCTTTGGTCAGGATCCTGAAATCTACCATCTCATGATCACTGCTTCCCAGGTTGTCACCCACCTCCACTTCCCCTATTAGTTCCTCCCTGTTTGTGAGCAGAAGGTCAAGCTGCGCACGGCCTCTGGTCGGATCCTTCAGCACCTGTGTCAAGAAGTTATCCCCAACATTCTCCAAAAACTTCCTGGATTTCCTGTGTACCGCCATATAGATTTCCCAGCAGATGTCAGGGTGATTAAAGTCCCCCACGAGAACCAGGGCCTGCGATCTGGAAGCTTCGCTCAGTTGTCCAAAGAAAGCCTCATCTACCTCATCCACCTGATTCGGTGGCCTGTAGCAAACACCAACCACAACATCAATGCTGTTGTTTGCTCCTTTAAACTTAACCCATAGACTCTCAACAGGTTTTTCTCCCTCTTTATACTGGAGTTCAGAGCAATCGTAGTGCTCTCTTACATATAGTGCAACTCCTCCTCCTTTTCTCCCCTGCCTGTTGTTCCTGAACAGTCTATACCCTTCCATGACAGCGCTCCAGTCATGCGAGTCATCCCACCAAGTCTCTGTTATCCCAATTAAATCATATTTCTTGGTCTGGGCCAGGGCCTCCAGTTCTTCCTGTTTGTTGCCCAGGCTTCTCGCATTAGTGTACAAACACTTCAGGTAACCAGTTGATTGTCCTATCTTCTCAATTTGAAACATGGGTCCTCCTTTCTTGCCCCTTCCTCTCTGCATTTCTTCCTGGTATCCGACTTTCTCACTCCCCTCAGGGTTTTGGTCACCGTCCCCCAACGAACCTAGTTTAAAGCCCTCCTCACTAGGTTTGCAAGCCTGCCCACGAAGATGCTCCTTCCTCTCTTCGTTAGGTGGATCCCATCTCTTCCTAACAATCCTTGCGCCCGGAACAGAGTCCCACGGTCGAAGAAACCAAAGCCCTCTCTGCAACACCATCTGCGCAACCACGCATTTACGTCCTCAATTCGACAATCCCTGCCCAGTCAATTCCCTTCAACAGGGAGGATAGAGAAGAATACTACTTGCGCTCCAAATTCTTGGATCCTTCTTCCTAGCGCTACATAATCCGCAGTAACACGCTCAAGATCATTCTTGGCTGTATCATTAGTTTCCATGTGGAGAAGCAGGAAGGGGTAGCGATCCGAAGGTTTGATCAGCTTGGTAAGCCTCTCAGTGACATCCTGAATGCAAGCTCCTGGTAAGCAGCACACCTCTCGAGATTCCAGGTCTGGATGGCAGAGGGATGGCTCAGTCCCTCTTAGGAGGGAGTCCCCGACCACCACCACCCGTCGTTTCCTTTTGGGCGTTGTGGCTGTGGAACCCCCATCCATAGGACTACGCATCCCATGCCTTCCAGTAGATGGAGTTCCCTTCTGGTTTCTTCCTTGTGAGGTCCCTTCCAGAGCTTTCAGCACTGCAGAGCCTGTGGAGAGAGCTTGAAAGCGATTGCTTACCTCTATAGCATCGGGGGATTCCCGTGCTGGCCTTTTTCCCCTTCTAGAAGTTACATGCTGCCAGTTCTCTTCTTGGTCACGTACTGCCCTCTCTGGCTCTTCTGCCTGCCGTACTTGAAGGATTAAATGCTGCCTTCTATCGAGGAAGTCTTCATCCTCTGATCAAGCGTAGGGTCCTCTAACTTTTTCTTCCAAAATGTCGACCAGCTTGCACTTGGTGCAGATGAAATCCGTTCTTTCTTCTGGGAGGAAGACAAACATGGCACAACTTTGAACTAAATTGAACTAAGGTACACAACTCTGTGAATAACATAGCTGGAGCTGACGCACCTTAGGTGGAGTTACCACAGTGTCTCCACTGCAGGGGGTCAATGGAGAAACTCTCCCGTCGACTCCCCTTATGCTTCTTGATCTGATGGAGTACGGGAATTGATAGGAGCAGGATCAGCAGTCGATTTAGTGGATCTTCACTAGACTCACTAAATCGACACTTCCCCTCCTGGGGATCAGTCCCTGCAGTGCTGATCTCCTGGTAAGTGTAGACGAGGCCTACAAGGCTGTCAGCAGCTCATAGAGTTGTGCATAAATAACAAGAAAAGGTTCCTGCCCCAGAAAATTTACAATCCAAGGATTTGATTTTGCTCCTATGGAAGTTAATGGCAAAACTCCCTTTCACATCAGTTGGATGGTGGACTGACTTTATATTAAACACACTAGAAGGGTTAATGAATAGCTGGAGAGAAAGAAGAATAAACACCACAAGGTGTGCTTTTTTAACATGCATATCTTATTGACCCTCCTGATTTTTCAGAATGTTCACTATATACAGGGCAGGTAATACCACCTCTTATTAAGACTGACACTTCAGTTGCTTATCTTTTTCAAACTTTCATCATTTGGACTGAAACGTTCTATGCTGTTTGTCTGCCTCTGGCAGAATTCTTACAGTTTCAGCCAAAATATTTCAGCAGTTTCCAAGAACAGACTACATTGATCTTTCAGAAAAAGGTACGCAAATTGAAAGATAGCATCCACGTTGATTGGATACTATCTTGCATTTAAGTTGTAATTAGTTTGGACAGTGTGTGTTATATCCTGGACGCCTCTTCTTTTGGAAGAACTCCCTCTTCTGCATACACACATGCCTTTTTCCGAAAAAGCTTTTTTGGGAAAAAGGCTTTTTCTTCATAGAATGAGGTTTACCACTGTCAGAAAAAACCCTCTGTTCTTTTGACTTTCTGTCGATGCAAGTATTGTTTTTCCGGAAAAACGCTGCAGTGTAGATGCACACCCCCGAGATTGAAAAATATGTCCAGTTACACAGCACAGTGTGAACCAACAACAATTAGTTTGAAGGCAATCCATTTATTAAACAATTGTGAAAAGACAATTCATAACAAAACTGCTTTGTAGATAATTAGCCAACAGAAAAGGGAGCTATGTTTGCTTAATAAATCAATCGCAAAAAATGGTTCAGCATTTTACAAGATCAAGCCCTAAAGGCTCTGATTTGCAATACTGTATGGAATAGATTAGTACTGCAGTGGACAGTATTTTTGATGGGGAGCCACTCCAAGAATTTGGTACGTGGTCAAAAGCATCACTCTTCTATGTTAATGGAGGAGATGTGACATCTGGGATGGAGGCTAAGTGCAGAGGGAGCACATGGCCCCAGCAGCCTGCTTCTTTGAGTGGTACGTGGGGATGTGGCAGATGCGGAGCCTGCCTGAGGGTCTGCTGGGCCATGGAATGTAGGTGGCCCAGAGGATCATGGAGGACTGGATCTGAAGATTTGGCAAGCTGGATCCGACCTATGGGCCATGTTTTGCCTGCTCCTGAGTTAGTTACTTTGCTCCCTTGAATGAGAAGTACTGTAATGCAAATATTTTGAATGACATTCTGTCCCAGGCAGAGGCTATTTCATATTGCTCCAATAGTCTAGAAGAGGCAGAGTGAATGTGTACCACAGGGTAATCTTCAGTGTAAAGGAATCCCCCAGTCCCATCAGAATGGGGCTTGGAGTATGTGTTGAGAGTGGCTAGACCAGGAGAGGTTGTATCACAGGGGACTGACCAAGTGCTCTGGCTATACCACAGCTGCAGTACATTGGAGAGCACCAGGAGTCTTGTTGGCCCTGGACCAGCCCATAATTTCAGTTTAAATTAAAACAGTCACCTTTGCCCTTCCAGCCTCTATGTTATGCTTCCTGCACAGCACAGAGTCTGACTTTCTGTTTTGCTACTTTGTTAAATATAATAACTACTGAGAGGTTACACTAGTTTGATAGCTTCTATTTTAAATACAATATGAATATTTTGTTATTTTAATAGGCTATTTTATATCCTATTTCATATACATTACAAGAATCTGTAATTTGTCTGGATCTCAGTTTTAAGGCTAACACATATTACTACAGCCTTTCAAGTATACAAAAATTTGTATCTGCATCCAATCCATGATCCACAAAAATGAACTACAGATACCTGCATCTGTGGACATAGACATCCACAGATTCAAAGGAAATATTCACAGATTTGCAGAGCTTTATATATTACCTTTGAATTTTGTTACCGATGAATTAGAAAATGTCTGCTGATTTGATTTCTTCAATAATGATATTTTAACCAACATAAAAATGAGAAGAAGTTACTCACCTTTGGCAGTAACGATGGTTCTTCGAGATGTGTCCCTGTGGGTGCTCCACACTAGGTGTCGAGCTCGTCCCGTGCTGCAGATGGGAGAGTCATCAGCAGTGGTCCAGCCGGACCGCACATGTGTGGCAGCCATCTCGCTTTGTTCGCGCTGACTCTTAGTATGCACGGTCCGGCTCCCGCCAGTACCTCCTAAGCGGAGATATCTGAAATACAGAAGGAAAGACTCTGAAGCGGGGAGGAGGGCGGGTCGTGGAGCACCCACGGGGACACACATCTCAAAGACCCATTGTTACTGCACAAAGGGAGTAACTTCTTCTTCGAGTGGTGTCCCCGTAGGTGCTCCACTCTAGGTGACTTCAGAACCAGTAGTCTGGCCTATGGAGGCAGATATCGGAGTTATGACCTTTTTGCCATGGACAAAACTGCAGAAGCAACTGCTGAGTCATGCATGGAAGTGTTAACAGCATCATATTTCATGAACGTGAAGTTGGATGACAATTTAGCCACACGGCAGATGTCTGGTAAGGAGACCCCCTTAAGAAACACTGTGGAAGTTGCTACTGCTCTGGTTAAATGTGCTCTCAGTGCACGGGGGGGAGGGGTGTTATTTTGTAATGAGTAGCAGTGTAAAATACAGTAGACAATAAGTTTCAAAATGTGCTGCACTGTCAGAGGTTGGCCCTTGGAACTCTCGGCGATGGGTAGTAGCAGGCGCTGGGATTTACGGAAAGCTCGTGTTCTGTCCAAGAAGAACGCCAGAGCCCGGCGGACATCCAGGGTGTGTAGACGAGATTCCTGGGTAGAGGAATCTGGCTTAAGGTGAAAGGCTGGGAGTACTATACACTCGTTAATGTGAAATTCAGAATTCACCTTGGGGAGGAAGCTCAGATGGGAATGTAGTATCACCCCCTGGTTGGTGAAAAGTGTATATGGTGGTGTGGCTGAGAGATCAGCCATCTCACCCACCATTCATGCAGAAGTAATAGCCAGGAGGAAGGTGACCTTCATCATGAGTGTGGGCAGATCCGACTTTGCCATCAAAGGGGGACTCGTTAGTGCATCTAAAACTAATTCCAAATCCCACACATCCGGAGGTTCCCTGTGTGGGGGGCATAAGTTTGCGAGTCCCTTTAAAAACCTCTTGGTCATTGGGTGGGAGAATAGTGAGTAACCCTCTATGGGAAGCCAAAAGGCAGAGGTCGCTGCAAGGTGAACCTTGATAGAAGAAAGCCGTAAACCTGATTGTTGTAATTTAAGGGCATAGTCAAGGATACGCTGGATGGGAAGCGAATTGGAATTGAGGTAATTTCTGTTTGCCAGAACCAGCTAGAAGCCAGGCCGTGAGGTGCAGGTGGTGGATCTGTGGGTGTATGAGCCTCCCTTGCTGCTGTGTCAAAAGGTCGTGTCGGTCTGGTAGGTGGTACAGGGGACATACGGATGTCCGGAGGAGAAATGGGAGCCACATCTGGCAGGGCCAGAAGGGGGCTATGAGAATGACCCTGGCATCGTCTCTGACTATTTTTTCCAAGACTTTGGGAATCAGTGGAATCGGAGGAAAAGTGAACAGCAGGTGATGACTCCAATCTACAGTAGAGTCCTGATTATCCGACCTTCGCTTATCCGACCTTCCAGATTATCTGACGTGCTGCCTATTGCATCATGGCAAGGGGCCAGGTACACTTTACCACAAAGGCCTTGCTTTCCCTTTCCCTTTTCCCTATTCCAGGGCTGGGCGAGAGCTCTGGTTGGCTGGTCTGCAGCTCCCTCTTGTGGCTGAAGAATTCTCCATCAGCAAAGTAGCTTTCTTTTCCTGTTTTTCCTGTTTCTGGGGAAAGCAATGAGCCCTGCAGCACATATTCATCAGGGGACATGGAGTGGTGGAGGGCAAGGGCTGTGCTCCTGCTGCAAGGCAGAGCCCCTGATCTTAGTCTTGTTTGGGGAGAAATACAAGGGCTGGTCAAGGCAGACGATTCATGAGCTTTAGAACTGGACATCACAAGGTATTATTAATTTATAAAATTAATTTCCATATTATCCGACATTTCCTTTATCCAACCATCCTCTGGTCCTGTTTAGGTCAGATAATCGAGACTCTACTATATTAGGAAAGCGTCTCTGAGAGATTTTGGTCCGAGGCTCCCTCTGGAGCCATAAGAGGGGCACTTTGCATTGTGATACTTTGCAAATAGATCTATAGCGGGATATCCCTTCCTCCGGAAGATGTGCTGTGTTACCTCGGAATTCAATTGCCATTCGTGTTGATGGACGAGGTGCCTGCTGAGAGTATCAGCAATGACATTGTCCTTGCCCAGCAAGTATGTTACAATGATGGAAATGTTTAGCAGATACAGTAGTTCCATAAACAGGCTGCCTCTGCGCAAAGGGATCGTGAGCAGACTCTGCCTTGACGTTTGATGTAATATACTGCCGTTATGTTGTTGGAGAGAACTTGTAAAGAGCATCCTTGAATACTGGGTAGGAAATGCTTGCAGGCATTGGCTACTGCTCTCAGCTCAAGGAAATTGATGTGTTGGTGGGACTCCTGAGCGGATTATCGGCCTTGAATTTGGTATTCTCCAAGGTGGGCTCCCCCGCACATTAAGAATGCATCTGTTGTGATCTCCACTATAGGCTCTGGGTGATGAAAAGGAATGCCGGCGAGCATGTTTGTGAGGGTATTCCACCATGTTAGGGAGTCTCGTACCGTAGCAGGGATGGACACTGTTCCGTGCCTGGTAAGTAAATTGAAGCTAACCAATGCTGGAGGCATCTGAGGTGTAACCTTGTGTGCTGCACCACATATGTGGTGGCGGCCATATGACCATTGATCCTCAAACAGGTAAGTATCGAGGTCTTGGGGCTCATGGAAAGTATCTGTATGAAATCTTGAATTACTTGGAATCTGGATAGGGGCAGGTATGCCCTGGCCATGGTGGAATCCAGTCGTGCCCCAATGAACTCGAGGGATTACTGTGGAGTCGTAGAAGATTTCGCAAGATTGATTATGAGCCCAAGAGCGTTGAATAGAGCTTGTGTCTTGTTGATCTCATGTGAAGCCTCCTCCAAAAAAGGCGCCTTGATTAGGCAATCGTCCAGATACGGGAATATTATGATGCCCTGTCAGCGTAGATAAGCAGCCACTACTGCTAACGTCTTTGAGAAGACTGAGCGCTGATGAAAGGCCGAAAGGAAGAACTCTGTATTGAAAATGTTCATCGCCTACCAGGAACCTGAGGAAACGTCTGTGGGCTGGATATATAGTCACGTGAAAGTAGGTGTCCTGTAAGTCGAGGGACGCGAACCAGTCCCCTGCATTGAGCACTGGGATCATGGAGGCTAATGTCACCATCCTGAACCTGTACTTTCGGAGGTATCAATTGAGTCGTCAGAGGTCTAAGATTGATCTCCACCCTCCTGACTTTTTCTGGGTAAGGAAATACCGGGAATAAAATCCCTTGCCCCGGAACTGTTTGGGCACCCTCTCTATGGCACCAATTGCGAGTAGGTGGAGAACCTCTCTTTGTAAGAGAGGCTCATAAGAGGGGTCCCTGAAGAGGGACGGGGGGAGGGGAGGAAGAGGATAGAGAAGCAGATGGGATTGCGTAGTCCGATGTGATTAGCTCGCGTACCCATCTGTCGGTAGTGATGACAAACCACCGATGTTGGTATGGTCTCAATTCTGAGACGGTTGTAAATTTTTAAGAAGTCTGTGCTGTTTTTGCTGGACTTGGGTTAGCTGAACCTCTTGCAATTCCGCCACACTCTTGAAGAGGTCTTGAAACTGATGGGCATCGTTGGTGGGTAAAGAGTCACCGGGAAATACTGCCTCATCTGGGGATGAGGATGGACTGGTCTGTCGGAGATTCCCATTGTGGCTGGTCCTGTTCTGATACGTGACCTGCATCTGGGTCAGGGTGATGAGGTATGGAAGGCACGTCTCTGGTGAGGGCAGGTGGTCCCATGATGACGGATGTAGCAGGGAGGCTGACGGTATCGTGGGAAACGTGAGTGTGGTGGTAGTGAGCTGATCTTGAGCAGGTGTGTCGTTCTGAATAAGGGCAACAGCAATCATATCAATGGCACTTGTAGCGGTGCCTGTAATAACTTCTATCAGGAGAATATCTTGGGGAATATAACCTCCTTGTAGAACAGTGATAACGAGAATAAGATGAAAGGGAAGGTGATCTTGGTGAACGTGATCTGCCTCTTGAATGCCTTGGAGATTGTATGGCTCTGTGCCGGTAGTAGCACTGAGGAGTTGGGAAATAACGTGGGGAATCACGGTGATGATGTATAATGGGGCTGCCATGTGTCACAGCCTCTAACCACAGTGATGAGCGTGGTGAAGTGGGAGAGAAAGGCTCAGGCAAAAAAGGCACCGGTGGTGGGCTAGGAGGAGTGATAATTCTCCTGGACTTGCGTAATGCCTTAGATAGTGCCGGTGAAGAATGGTGATGTGGGGCGCTTCTGGCTCCAGCTCTGTCAGTGGCACCAGTTATGTCAGTACCGATGGAAGCGCACGTTCACTTGGTGCCATGGACGGTGCCGCGCTCGGTACGGTTTGGTGAGTCAGTGCTGGCAAATCTGGTGCTGGGGTTGTTGTCGGCGCCGACTTTGGTGTTGGTGCTGAGATTGTTCTCGGTGCTGGCGCATACGACCTTCTCAGTGCTGCTGCCGGTGCCGACTCTGCTCTAAGTGCCGGCAGGGTTATCCGTGCCTGTTCGCCCGAAGGACCAGCACTTGGCGTTGATGTGCTACGGTCACCTTTATGCTTATCTGCATGATAGGGGAGCCCATCCCGAAAGTGTCCGGCTTTTTCTCCCACACTCATCCATTTAAACGGAGTGTGATGGGGTGGCGAAGACCTTTTCTTAGGTGCGCTTGGAGTGGCCCAATGCCTGTCCGTTGCCGCAGCATCCGGGGGCCGTGAGGTGTCAGGTTCGGCCGGTTGCAAGGCCTTACTAAATAGCATCATCTTGAGCTGCATTTTGCGGTCTTGTCTGGTTTGCACTGTGAGTTTGGCACAGTGCTGGCATTTTTGAGGGATATGGCCCTCACCTAAGCTCTTGATACATCACGAATGCCTGTTCAAGATGGGCATCATGTCCTGACATGTAGCACATTTTTTGAAGCCGGAGGATCCTGGCATGTTGTGTTCTGAGGAGTGACTACGCAGAAGTTAACTATGACGAATTTTTTTTTTACTATTAAACTATCTAGAATAACTAAGACTAAAGAACTGTAATAACTAGAATTACTGAACTAATTATAACTTCAACTTTTCTGTCAGAATGCAGGAGAAAAGAAAGAGCTCCGTCTGCAGTTGTAGATGGTTAGGAGGAACTAGCTGGAGCTGGACCGCGTGCAATCAGAGTCGACGCAAACAGCGCAAGACACCTGCCATGCATGCGCAGTCCGGCTGGACCACTGCTGATGACTCTCAGATCTTGTATAACAGAAACCATTTCAGCTTTTCCCTCTCGCACGTAGACCAGAGTGAACTTTCTGTCACCCTGTGAGAAGAGGCCTACAGAATGGGCTATTGGAATGTGTTAATTGGGCTGGTTCAGACAGAAGAGGTACTCCCTCTTACCTGTCTGCCATCTTGCTGATAAGGCTTTGTTTTTCCTAGTTTAATTGATGATTTCTGTAATTGGATGCCCTGATGTCAGACTGTTTGGTTAAGGGTATAAAGATACTAGGATTGATTGTATTAGGCAGCCTTACTGGGCCTGGCTCTGCTGGGACCATGTTTGGCTCACTTTGCTCTACTGATCAATAAAGCTGTCTATTTAGCCATCTAAAATCGAGTGAAGCCTTTGCTTCGACAATATCAAATATTAAAATCCAAGCACTGTAGACCTAATGCAGCCTATTTATAAATTACAGGACTATGCAGCACTTTAAAGACTAACAGGATGCTTTATTAGGTGATGAGCTTTCGTGGGCCAGACCCACTTCCTCAGATCAAATTGTGGAAGAACATTGGCATGACCATATATACCAAAGGGATACAATCCAAAAAAGTGATCACATATAAAATTGGCAAATCAGATTTTAGAACAATCACCCCTAATATCATTATCTCATAGACACTAACCTCCCCCCATCATCTCCGCTCTGTTCTAAAATCTGACTTGTCAATTTTATATGTGTTCACTTTTTTAGATTGTATTCCTTTGGTATATATGGTCATGCCAATTTTCTTCCACATTTTGATCTGAGGAAGTGAGTCTGGCCCACGAAAGCTCATCACCTAATAAACCATCTTGTTAGTCTTGTTAGTCTTTAAAGTGCTGCATAGTCCTGTCTTTTGTTTCAGCAAGACCAGACTAATATGGCTACATTTCTATTACTATTTATAAATTAGATATGGTTCCTGTTATTGCAGAAATTACACAAATTCAAAGCTGCTGAAATTACCTGTGCTCTGTTTCAAAACACACAATACTTGTATAATTTGTTCCTGTTGAGAGTCACTAGTTATTTCAATGACCACATACATATTTATATTTTACGCTGACCAGATAGGATTTGACTAGTCAAAATTAAATAAACCAAATAATCAAATTAAGGTTCCCGATTAATATTATTCTAACAATCTAATTGATATTTCTTCACTATTGATTTCTTTTAAATCTAAATATATTTTACTTAATTTTATTAATTTTGGATTAGTAAATAATATTTAAAGTAAAAAATATTAATATTTAGTCAATGAATAGACCGCATTCCAGCTTCCTCAAGTCTAGCCCCAGCTGACACTGCTTGAAACCCCTGACCTGCCTCTGATCTACAGCATATGATGAACATGCATTTTCTTTATTCATGTTGAATTTCAGTCCTTTATATGATTGCTAAAGATTAAATCTGTGAATCTCTGCCCTTTGTACACCCACACTGTGAAGTTTTAAGTGGAAAAATGGTATTTGGAAGCTGTCATTGGAAATAATAGCGAAAAAAACATTTGCAGCAAGCTCTCGGCTCTACGTGTACGTGAAAAGTATAGAGAGCCATGCACATTTTTAAAGTTTCTTGGCTTCAGAAAAAATAATTGTTTTAAGGGACTTCAATTGGAATCTTCTGGCTATTGTCATTATTTGACGTGTATCCTAAATGGGAAGGTCTTGACACACAGACCTAGCTTCACTTTCCCCAACACCTGGCATCTGATCCCTTGGTTCAGCTGAGCTGCTTTAATCTAATCCTCAGTGTGACTGGGGGGATGACTCCATTTCCAGAATGTCTTAGAGTAGCTGTGGCAGGGCTGTTGCTCTGCTGTTCCCCTGTGGTCAGGTTCATCAGGTATTCATTGCTTTAGTTTGCAAGCTTAGGCCACCTGCTTGGAGCAGGGTGGCTTGTGCCATAAGCTGAATTTCAGTCTCTCAAACAGTTAAGTAACAAACTGAAAAAGCACTTGGCTGTCAGACCTTTTAAGTAGAGAAACAAAACTCTCATGCAAGCACTTAGTTGCAGAACTTGAAACCCTGGCCCTGACCCAGCCTTGGGTTTCTAGGTTAGTACAGAGGTGCTCCCTCTCAGCTGCAGCCATGCCTCCCTACCCTGCTCTTCCTCTGAGAAGAAGCAGGTAAGCCTTCTTGACTTGGCTCCTGATTGGCCAATATTTCCTCCTGGCCCTTCCAGACCTCTGGAGGACTGTCTTGTTGGTAACCCAGTCTGAGTGAGAATGTCTCCAACGGGGTACAGACCCCATAACAGTAACCCAAGAACATCTCTTAGTTATATCACTGTGAACAGTTTTGTAGGGATCACTGCATGCACTAGGGATTGACAGAATGGTTCAGAGGGGAAGGAGTCCAATGCCAATATTCGGGATATAAATCTTACACTAATACTAAGTGATAGTTATGACTATGGAATTTTATTACAAGCTACAGCTAGCTTTATCTGGAAAGCAATTTTTTTTCCAACATAAAAACATCAATCTTAGATGTCCATATCTAGGTTGGTGATCCAATTTATTGTTTTAGATGATACAGAATGGATGGAAGAAATACCACCAGACCAGCGTATGATCATTGGTTGGCAACACATTCCACTGTCTGAAGTCCATGTCTGCAGTTAAATAGGATTGTGTCTCGATCACTGTTTATGCAGAATGTTGGCCAATCTGCTGTGTGTGTGTAACCCACATACCTAGTGCGGTTTGTTGTCCAATGTAGCGGTAGGTAGACCTCTTACACCAAGAGATAAGAACAAGGGAGCTCTATCACCTAGGCTGAGAGCCAGGTGGCATTTAGCTTAAGCAGTAGAGGTGCCTACCAGAAGCTTAAGAGGTCACAGGTTCAAATCCACCCGGTGGCAGTTATGTGCCATTTTTTGGGACCCATTTTTTTCCATGGGAGTGAAAAGCTAATGAAGTCTTCATTTGGGTCCTTGATAAGGTATTTATTTGGGACATTGATATCCTTCCACCCTGCTCACCATTGATCTCAAAGGTAAGAACCCCCAGGCTTTGAGGTCTTGCACTGCAAGCCAGAAAGGTTTTCTGGATTTGAATTGGAATCTTGATATATTATTTAGGTCTCATATATTTTTAAGATTCCTATTCCCTAGAATATGATGGAACTCCCACAGGATTCTCATGTCATGATAAATTTGGAATGTACTGGCACCAAAGAGTTATATTCTGTTCTATGCTAGCTTGTTATTTAGTGCCCTCGAATCTCTGGCTGGAATAGCACAGCTTCAAGTAACTTTCATGAAACGTAGCACTTAGCCTCCCATGACAGTCAGAATGATTGATTCATAATCCTTTCCAAACTAAGTCCTATTCCAATAAACTAAATCATTTCAGACTAAACTTATCCTGAAGACCCATATCAGCTACATTTCCTGGAACAGAAATGCCTGGGAAGTGATGGAAACATAGGTAGAGTTGATTGACACCAGTCTAGCATATGTGTTGCTGTCGCTTGTGTTGGCAGATGTTGAGCACATGGTCTCATGGCAACTCTCACCAAGCAGGTTCCAAATGCTGCAATGTGACATATTAGCCTAAACAGATGCTAGCTAGGGAAGAAACGAAGCCAATAGCTGTCAGCAAAGCGAGCAGTTGCCCCAAAATTGCAAGACTGAGAAGTGTGTCTCTGGCCCATTATTAGAGTTCTACTTACCCGAATGTTAATGGAAACACATGGTTTGTAAAGCTTGTAGTGACAATGAGGTCAGTAATAGTAGACTCAAGCTGGAAGTCTTTGATTAGATGCAGCCGTGTATTCTATGTAGAAGTGTACTCATCCAGCTCACCAAAGATTAGGAGTTTTGCCTAGCAGTACTGTGGAGGTGGTGCACTGTCCCCTCCTCTGGCAATATAAGGGTGGCATGCTAGCACTCTGTGGCTTTGTAGCCTGTGGTGATCCAGTGGGCTGGTAACTGCGCAGGGCACTGAAATAGCTTTGCATACCTCGTAGTAGTTCCTCCAGCCTCTTTCTGTTTTCCTCCACTTAGTTCCTAGAATAATGACCTTTATATTAGAGTAGCCACTATTTCTAGAACAGTATACCCCATCACTGATCTTTGTGATATAGACCAGGGGTTCCCAAACTTTTTGACACGGGGTCTAGTAAATCCATTCACGAGCTTTTGGAGGACCGGTAACATTCATTTGCATATTTTCATATTCATTAAACAAATAATGAATATTCAAATAAGTTGTTTCTGGTCCTCCCAAAGCCCCCAGTGCCAGCTTTAGCAAAGCTTTTGCTATGGTTACCCACAATATTTTTGCCAGCAAGTTAAGGAATATGGATTGGATAAATGTTGTGTAAGACAGACAGAAAGCTGGCTAGACCAGGGTTTCCCAAACTTTTTACTTTAGTTGGGACCCTTTTTTTTTTTTTTAAGTACTGTTTTTTGAAGGCCAAAAATATAAACACATAAAAAACAAACTGAGAAAATACCAGACATATAACATGTCTGGTGTCTTCTCATTAGGTAAGTTTTATTATTACTAGATGTATCAGTTTGATTTTCAAACTGCCTGGCTGGTAAATGTGCTCAGGCTGCATGAGTGTGTCTACCAGCCAGACAGTTCGCAACTACTCGAGGGGTGTGTGTGTGTGGAGGGGAGGGCACAATAGAATCCCTGGGGCCGGATTCACTCATTCTTTGTGGGCGGGGGGGGGGGGAGGGAGGCAGCGCCCTGAGATCTGCACATGGCTGGGTCAGTCCCGCTCCCTGCTGGCCGATTTGCTTCCCCCCACCCCACCCCGCTCCCCTTGCTGCGCCTCTGGCCAGCCCCACTTCCCCCAACCCCCTCCTAGCCAGCCAGTTCTCCCCCGCTTCTCCTCCCAATCTCCCTTGGCCAGTCCCACTGCCCACATCCAGCCCTCCTTCCAGCAGCTGCTTCTCCCCCCCCCCTTCTTCCCCGGCCAGCTTCCTACCCTGACCTCGTGCCCCCCTGGCAGCCCTGCTTCTGTCTGTCTCCCGATCTCTCCCGGCCAGCCCCGATGCCCCAGTCAAGCCCTGCTTCCGCTGGCTCCTTCTCCCCTACTCGTCCTCCTGATCTCCCCCCGGCCAGCCCCCTGCCCCCTGGCCAGCTCTGCTTCCACCAGCTGGTCCTCCCCCCCTATCTCCCCGTCCCACCCCAATTCCCCCATCCAGTGCTGCTTCCAGTGGCCAGCTCTCCCCTCCTCCTCCCAATCTCCTCTAGCTACGCCTCTGCCGGGAGCCGGAACATCCGGCTGCAGACTCCACCCAGGCCGGTCGAGGGCTTGGGGGACCCAGCGCCACATGGGCACTCTGGGAGCCCAGAACACCCCTGAAACCATGCTGAAGCCCGGTATTTTTTTCCTGCGGCCCATAGTTTGGGAAACGCTGATATAGACAGTAGAAAAAATGACACCCTCCTCTGATGTTTTGAACATACTGCAACAAATTCCTCAACATCCCACAGGACTCCACTTCCAATAATAAATAGAAGGGACTGCTCCAGAACAAGCTTTCCATTTGCAAAGGGATTTTTTTGACATGGAAAAATCCAACCTGTATGTTCTTCAAATATTTGAACTATTGCTGCTTATGTATTGAATTATTTAAAATGTATTTAATTTATTAGCTCTGCACTGAATTATATATGGTCATGTGGACCATCTAGCAAACAATCTAAGGTAGCTGTCTTATTTATAACTCTTCCTGATAAGTTTGTTAGATATGGGGTTCTTACAACATTTCCATTTTAAAAAATCCACTTCTCAAGAATTTATCAAAGAAATCCATTGTGGTCTAAGCCAAAAGTGAAAACACACAGAGTCTTCAAGACTTCCTATTGTACTTAGCTTGAAAGTTTTTCAAGAAAATATATATTTAGCTATTATTTTATATTCCAAGCACATAAAATGACCACAGTGCTGGCTTTAGAAGAGATTTTTTCCCCCTATTATAAATCAGAATTGCTTTGTTTCACACCGAAAATGTGCAAACTGCAATATAACATGCTTTTTGTATTTTAATAGGCTTAGAGCTAAAGCCTGTTTCTATTGAAGGCAATGAAATTTTGCTATTGACTTAATTGGGATCAAGGGTTAGGTCCTGATTCAGCAAATCCTCAAGCACATGCTTAAATGCATCCCTTCTTAGCAAAATACAAATGTGCATAGGTCCCACTGAAGTCAACAGAACATCAACTGAATTTTTAAGCGTGTGCTTAACTGTTTTGCGGAATCAGAACCTGGGTACTTAGGGCCCTGATCCTGAGTCTAGTAGTCACCCAGGCACTAGATAGATGTGGCATGAGGAATTTTCCCCACGGGCCATGTAGTTGCCTCTCTGGAGTGACTAGAGCTATCACAGCTTGAACCAGGAATAGCTTCTGTGGATCCAGATGTGGCACCCACTGTTGTATTAGAGGTTGGGGAGTGGGAGTACATAGATCAGCATAGAGTGGATCTAGGCTCCAGCCCTTTCTCAGGCTCATCCTCAACACACCCTGCTTGACATTCAACCTCACCATGCATAGACTACCCAGCAAGGAACTCCCATAGACGGAGGTCTCCTGCAATGATGTCTATCTGTGGTCCAGTTCCCCCTCTCTCTGAATCTGGCTAAATCATCCCTACTAAAAAAGGATTTCTCCCTGGAGCTCATAAATATTCTGAAGAGTAATTACAGTCTTCTGGAAGGGACTAATTTGCATCAAAGTGGTATGCCTCCTCCCTTGGTTAGGGGAAGAAGAAAACGTTTTTGTTTAAACGAGAGAACAAATGACCAGTTTGAGTGGTCCATCACACCTCCTCTGTGCAGCACTCCCTTCCCTGCTGGACTCTCAGGCTAGGAGAGAATACTGTTTGTGGAAGCCCTGGTTAAACTAGTGACAGCAAGTCATTGGTAGAGATGGGCCATGGTGCCCCCATCCTCGCTGGGTTCTTTTTGGTAGGATGGCTTGGTTGTCGGAATCCTACTTTAAATCTGGTAAAATCCAGAGATTCCCCACCAGATTGCAAGTACACGTCTGTCATTTTTAAATCCACACTTTGTCACTGCAGTATTTATGGGTGGTGGGTGAAGGTAGTTCCCACCCCCGCCCCTTCTGCCCAAGCCCCGACTCCCAGCACCACAGGAAGGGAGGCTGGCACGTGGCCTCAGCCTCCCCATCTCTGGCATACCTGGGGGGGGGGGGAGCGGCACACAGCCCTGAAGCAAGGGAGGGTGGTGCACAGCCCCAGCCTCCCAGCCCCAGAGCATGGAGAGAGCAGGCGCTGGGGGCAGCATCACTCCACCCCCAGTACACCTACAGTAGGAGTTCTGGGCGCATAGTGTGTGCAGGGCCATGCCTGTCCATTTGGGAAGGCAGTGCCTTCCCTGCCTATGATATCTGCCACTCCTGGCGGTAATGTCAACCAAATAAGCCTTTGTATAGAAACTTTAGTGCCCAGTTCTAGATATGGCTCCAATGGGTGTGGTTGCAAAACTGCATAAACATTCATTGTCTGTTCAAATAGGTGTTTGCACAGTCAAGTGTGGGCTTTTGGTTTGCCTCCATGTTTAAAAAACATGTTCTATGATGCTCTGTGATACTCCCTGCAGGACCAGCAGAGGGAGCACATGTTAAAAAACACAACTGTTCCAAAGGAGTTTTTACACAATGATCCCACTGAGTCAAATAAACAGTCTTCTTTGCTTGTGCTCCACATAATATCAACATTAAATAATGAATAGGTTTATGTAAGAAAGAAACCCAGTCAGTGTCTGTGATAGGAAAGACAAACTCACAGGAAGAATGTTTTGGTTGCTTATATTCCAGGTTTTAAGTGTCTATACTCTAGACACTGCGGCTACGTCTACACTGGCCCCTTTTCCGAAAGGGGCATGCTAATTTTACAGGTCGTAATAGGGAAATCCCTATTTGAAGTAGGAATAAGAGATCCTCCGGAAAAGGGCTTTTTTCCGGAGGATCGGGGCCAGTGTAGACGCTCTTTTCCAGCTTTTCTAAAAGCCAGAAAAAAGCGGCGGACATTTTTATTTAAATGCCACGGGGGATATTTAAATCCCCCGCGGATTTCCCTATTACGACCTGTAAAATTAGCATGCCCCTTTCGGAAAAGGGGCCAGTGTAGACGTAGCCTGCATGTATTAACCACTAGTTAAACTTTGTTTTAAATAAAGGATTTTGTGAAGTTACATTAGCTGTGTTAGCCAGGAGGGCTATCATTTTGTAATGATTGCCCACATCATAACTCAGTTTTCTTAGCACTCTTGACTGCATATATATTTTTTCTGAGCAGTATGAGCAGCAGGTCTTAGGAAAATGTCCATCTTTATTTAACTTCAAAGAAAGTGAAAAATACAGATTACTTACAACTGTAAGTACATACATCAGTCCATACAGCAAGCTATATGTTGTACATAACGAGCAGTACAGTACATCTTAACTAGTTGGCTACATCAACTTTGAATCTTTCTTTTAAAAAGAAAAGTAAAGAAATGTAAAAGTTAAAATAAATATGGTAAAATAATTAGTAATAAATAAAGTCAGCAGGCCACTGTCCGGGATTACATTCAAAGGCAAAGAACTTGTCCTAAAAATAAAGAACTGGTGACTAAATTTTTTGGACTTGAGTACAAGAGTAATTTAAACCCAAACTTTTGTGCATTGCACTATATCAGATAAAAATTACTAAAGTTCTGCAGAACTGTCTCATGGGCATGACTGATAACAATGTAGGAGGGAGGACAGAATTTCAAATATGGGAGGACAAGACAGCCCAAAATGATGTTGTGAATGTTCTTATCCAGCCCACGCCCCAGCCATGTTTGCTAGAAAACCTCTTTCAGTTCTCCATTTCTGGGACATGACAATAAGAATAGCATACATTTTTCTACAGCTTTCCATGCGGGGAGAGGTAGGACACAGTCACCGTTATGGCATGGCTCAGGAATCAAGATCTTACTGGGATACTATTAGGCTTTATTCATGGATCTTTATCTGAACTTAACATAATAAAAATAAATCATAGGCAACATTCATGGAAACTATATTTCTTTATAAAATTATCAAACTTTCCTCTCACAACATAAAACACAACACAGCTGCCAACACATCAGAAAGCCACTGTTTTGGATGTGATCATGCTTCTTGGGAGCATGGGGAGAACTCTTTATTTGATCCAAAAAATAATAGTGGTCTTCTAAACTGCATCCTGTAATGTTGATATGTGCTGTTTTGTTTTGCAAAGGTGGATATATTGATCTGAAATTGATTTATAAAGACACTGGATTTATTAAGTAAATGACTGGGATTCACTAATCCAATCAATGCAATAAAAACATTAGAAACTTTAGGAAAAGTGCATCTAAATTACATGGATTTCTAAATCTTATCTTTACCTTGCTTCACATTATGCCCCTCAATTTTCTCCTACAGAGAACAGCACAGCTGTACATGAAAATACAGTATTTGTTTGCCTTCTCTGATAACTGATTCTATGGGTATGTCTACACTGCAGAGCTTTTCCGGGATACTCGAAGTATCCTGAAAAAGCTCTCTCGTGTCCAAGGAAAGTATCTGCTTTTCTGAAAAAAAAAATTAGAAAAGCAAACGCATTTTTTTTGGCATCACTGTAAACCTCATTCTAGAAGGAAGAAGGGATGTTCTGAAAGAGGTTTTTTTCTGACATTTGGCCCTATGTAGATGGGTCAAATGTGGGAAAAGCCTCTTTCAGAAGAAAAGCGGAAAAAGATACGCAAACTGTGGTTCGCAGTTAGTGTATCTTTTTCCAACTTTTCTGTGTGGTGTAGACATAGCCTATATGACAGTTGTCCTTCAGGCTTGATTTTATAGGGATTACTTTGTTCAGTCTAGTTTAAAACATCATATACAGGATCACAAACATCTCCTTTCAAACGTATCGGTTTTTATGAAAAAAAAAACCGTGTAAAAACAATGAATGGTCCTGCAGCACCTTAGAGACTAACAAAAATCTAGATGGTATCATGAGCTTTTCTGGACACAACCCACTTCTTCAGATGGAAACAGATCCTTTTGCCCAGATTTGTAAAGATAACTCTAAAAAACAATTGTATCTCCAGTGATTAACTAATTGACATCTATACTTTACAGGGCATAATCCTGCAAGCTGCTGAGGTTCTGACCCCTGACTAGTGAAGCACTTAAGCATGTTAAGCCCATAAGTAGTTCTGTTGCCATAGATGTGGCTACTCATGCTTAAAGTTAAGTATATGCTTGAGTGCTTTCTGAATGAGGGCCAAAGTGCTCAGCCACCTGGCAGATCAAGTGTATAGTGCTTATTCACTTAAAGATCTCTAAGTGCTTTACAAAGGCTGATTAGTTATTGATATCCCTATTACAGAGATGAGTAAAAGAAGGCACAGATTAAGTATTTACTCAAGGCCACACACTGAGAACTAAGAATGCTCCAACAGGTAATTTCCAGTCCAGGTACTTTCACCTTCTCATCTCTACTGGAGATGAGCCCTATCTACTATCCCTTTTCTTTCCTTATTCTTTCTTTTCCCTTTAGCATCTGAGGAAGTGAATTGTAGCTCACAAAAGCTTATGCTCCAGTACCCTAATAAGTTTGTTAGTCTTAAAAGTACCCCACGCTCCTTGTTTTTATTGAAACAGAGTAACACTCTCTGAAAAGAATGCTCCTAATTTTCAGGGCAGTCTTTGATGTGGTCTCCATGTTATTTTCTGTCTTTAGTTTTTTAGAATCTTTGTTCCTAGCACTTGTATGTGACAAGTGGAATTGCAAGTCATGCAGCCAAATAAATCATATTTGATGAAAAATCATGTGCATGAATTAGGATAACTGATGTAATGTTGTTTGGGAATGTTATAATTTAATCAAAAAGTGCTGGCAGTGTTATAAAGCACACAAATAAAGTGGGGGTACTTTACAGTATAATTTGAAACCTGCATAAAATTACAGTTTAGTGATCTCTTCTCATCTGTTATTTGTTACCAGACTTAGAGAAGATCTACATACTTTATGAACTTATGGTAATAAAATCAATAAAAGGAGCTGCAGCTTGTATTACAAATGTAAATTATTTAAGCAATAGACAATTTCAGAAAGAGAAACTGAAGTTTTATTTTACATAAATAGAGGGAGAAATCATTATCAATAATTACACTAACAAAGATGTTTCTCCATTATGCTGCAAGAGCAGGACTATTATGAATAGGTTGTTTTCTGCAGTTCTGACTCCATTTTTAATCAGGAGTGAATCCTTCATCTCTTCAACTGCAGATTCCTCCAGAGACACTGCAGAACTATTACAGTTCTGAGACAATGCAGTGTCTGAAGTTGCTGTGCTCCTCAAGGCTCTTGCATACCCCCCTAAAGTGCAGAGTTTGAGGAACAGGAATTGGGGTGAGATTGGTGGAACCACTGCTTAAGCAGATTCTCCACATACTGGCCATGGTGGAGCAAGAGCTACTGAAGCCTTGGAGCTCTGCAAGGGCATCCATAAAGTGTCTCTACAACTACTTTGCTGCCTGGAAATTAGAATCCATGTACCAACCCTGGCAGAGTGACAGGGATTTAGCCCTCTTTCCGTACTGAGGCAAAACTTCTATTGACTGCAGTAGAAGAGGGGGCCATGCCCCTAGGTGTGGCCCTACCCCATGTTCTACCAAGCAGTGGTAAGAGCTGGCCAGGGAGCCCAAGCCACTGTGGGAAGCCCAGGACTCTCTTCCTGCCCCCTGGGTGGGGTGCCAGGGTGCTCAAGAGCAGTCACTAATCCATCTCTCTCCCCTTGGGGCATGCCACTAAGGGCAGGAGGAGCACCTGGGGCTCTCTGAGTGGCTCTTACCATGGCTTGGATCTGGCTTCTGGTCTGGCCAGGGCACAGGGCCACTCAGGTGGACTAGGCGTCAGGGGAGGGCCCTCCTGGGAAAAGGTTGGTAGCATTAACAGGGCCTGCACTTCATGCTGGGGAAGCTTTGTATTAATTCATTTTGATATATTTATGTTTTTAATGTGGGTTGGGGATTTAAATGTTCTTTGGGTCCAGGACACTAGTAAATCTTAAACTGTCTCTGACTGCAGTGTTTTAAGAACAGGTTAGACAAGCACCTGTCAGGGATGGCCTAAGTAGACGGCCCCCGGCTAGCACTGGGGGGATAGACTACATTAATTCCTGAGGTCCTATCCAGCTCTACATTTCTATGATTCTGTTTTGCTCTCAGGGTATGGAAACATAGCAGTAGTGTTGATTTTTTCCGCTATGCTTTACAGAGATAATGCACATTTCCTTCCCCACATGTGCAGAGATGCTTATCTGTAGAGTTGCAAACATTTCACAACAGTCACTCCTGACATTCACAGAAAAGTACCTCTGTAAAACTCATGTGAGTTGACCTATGTGATCACAATGCTCATTCAATGGAAGCTTTGACTGTGGAACAGAGGGTTGGCTTGTTAGCAGATACAATAAGACCAAAGCATATCTCATTTGATGTTTGTGAACATAATGTAGAAAAGGTATGTTTGTTTTTTAACTATTAACATTTGAAGAAAAGTGATGACCTTACTATCTGCAAGGGCTAAATTTATCTCTCATTTACACCTGTGCACCGCACTCATTTCAGTGAATTTGCACAAGTGTACATCAGGGCAGAATTTGCCCCATAGCTATTATTTTATTAGTAATGTGATAAAGTGCTCAGCACTTTACAAGACACAAAACAAATACGCCTCAGTTATAAAACATTTGAAATCGGAAAGACGAGAGACTGCATTTAGTACCCTGAAGAACAATAGCTTAGAACATGTTCTTCAGTTATTTTTAATTTTTATGTTGGCTTGCTTCCTTTAAACTTTGTGGAAGAAGACACTTTGTGATTTTTCCAGTCTATTCTTGTCTTTCCAATTGCATAGGAGTAGGTACTGTGTGCACAATCAAGTAATTATGTGCACTGAAGACATGAATGCATTTTTGGATGCACTAATCTGGCATCTAGCGTACATCTATATTACAGTACAATGTCGAATTAAGATATGCAACTTCAGCTATGTTAATTACGTAGCTGCAGTCGAAGTATCTTAACTCAGGTTTTGGCACTGTCTACACTGCAAGAAGTTGAAGGGAGAACACTCTTCCTTCAACTTTTCTTATTCCAAATGAAAGCAGGACTACCGGCATCGTCCATAGTGCCCCACTCAGTTCAAATTAGCTGTGTTCACTAGACCTGCTAATTCGAACCCTGGAAGATCAACAGCGGCAGCTTCAATCTTCCTCTGTAGTGTAGACATACCTCCACTTCCTAGAAATTTAGTCCTGAAATGGAAGTGGTCATTTTCTGTCTTTTTTTACTGAGCTTCATATTTCCCCATTATGCTCTAGCACAATGCAGCTGTGTTTTTGAGTGCTGAGTTCTAGAAATTAATGTTTAAATCCAAGAGTGTTAAAAACATCTCTCATTAGGATTTATAAAATGCTCTTTAATATTCTGTTGATTGTTTAAATGTGGACAAGGAAAAACTATAAAAATATGTAACTACTTTCTTTACAATATAATGAAGAGAATCCAGTGATTAAAACAGGTCAAATGTTACCTGGACCATATAGGAAAATGATATATTCCAACAGTCTAAATGATGTTAAATTTAGATGTATTTTGAAAAATGATAGCTTGCCTTTTGGGCAAGGAACAAATACTGAAAATTGTTTGTATAAGCCCTGAATGATCATTGCTCATTTTAGAAATGAAGAGAGACCAGAACATAACAATGCAGAAGTCAAAGTTCAATGTTTACTTCAAGTCTCTTAGAAATTATATAAAGGGTTCCTGTCCTAAATCTATTGAAAATTGCAGCAGACTCCATTATAATCCTTCAGCTCCTGTGTTGGTTTCTATTGGAAAACCAATAGCCTGAACAGACCAATAAGGTCTTTCTGCTTTGTTAAAAAAATTGAATTTCCACCATGCTAATTAAATAAAAGATCAAAATTTTCAAATTAAGTGGGCAACTCTGCATGCAGAAATGTGTATTCCTAATTTGTACTCTCTGCTATGTACATATAAACTGCTACTTGTCCTTGGAAATACTTTTTATTTAATGCAATCATAGTGATATAGATATAGATAGATAATGTTCAGTTTATGATCTTTGAGTAATGAATGACTTTTCTTGGGATTTTGAACTAAATCTTTTCTTAGCATGAAGAATGCAAGAGTTATCAGTATTATTAATGTGAAATTATTATACAGGGGCTTGGTTGGTATTTTGTTGCTGACTAAGACATAAATCAGCTAAGGATCAGGAAGAGAATCAATTGTATTGGAGAGAGATCACCTGAGTTTCTAGTCTAGGATGGTGGAATCTCCACCTGCAATTCATTAGATATCAGGAACTAGTGAGGAGGAAACAGCATACTTTATTCAAGGACAGAGGCCAGGAACCTTCTGTGGGTCTCAGAAGAAGACTGCATGGTTTATGAAGCCTCCTAGAAAATATGACTTATTTTTACTTAATGGCCAAGCCAAACATGATTAACATTTTCATTGGCTTAAAGAACATGCTGTTTAATGTCCAGAGGAAAAATTAACATTTTAGAAAGATTTCTACTCTCCTGCATCAAGGGATTGGTTTTCTCACTTGAGGTGGAAAGAGTTTGTCATGTTCAGCTGGTAAAGAGGAACTGGGGTCCATATAATGTTCCCAGATGGAAAAATGGTACAACTTGGGTCTGACTGGGAAACAACTCAGTCAACAACTGTGTGATGAATTGCTAGTTTTGAGGGTCAAAGCTAGCTTAATCACATTTCTCCCTGACAACTTTTCTTCAGGTACCACTCCTATTCTAATGTGTGCAGCTTTTCTTCTAGGCCTGGGGGAAATGATTTTTCATGAAAAAATGTGAAGGGTATGTATGTAGAATGTTACTGCTGCCCTTTTCTTCTCCAAGGTCATTCTACTTAGCTGTGATGATGCTATTAAATGACTGTCTTTTCCCAAATACACCTATCCCAGTCTCTCCCTAACCTTCCCTGCACCATATATTCATTTGTACTTAATAAAACTTTTCCCCATTAATGTGGTGGACTTGTCCATCAACTGCTTGTCAGGCAGCTTTAGAAATAATTAAGCAGATTCAGATTTACATTTAAAACAGCATGAAAGATGAAAAGTTCAGAGACTGTTATGTGCATGCTTGGTATGTGTGACAAGCCTTGAAACCTATAAGTAAAAATAGCAAGGGGAAAAAGAAGGGAATCTGTACTGGCATTGCCAGCCCCTCAAATTACTTAATCATGTGGGGGGAAGGTGTCTCAAAATTGGTCTTGTTGAGGCTGTTCCATTTTAATTAAATAACTGAATAATATTAATTGGGCCAGAGAGCATGTGATCAGGAGTTCCTCTGAGAAGTGGGGGTTCTGTGGTCAAATTTCATTTCCTCATGAGGTGGGGGGGGGGGAATTTGAATGTCTGTCTCCCATGTATGTGAGTTCTCTTATCACTGGACTAAAGCTTATGGTGGAGGTTTTGTGTTTCCTCTTCTCAGCTGGTCTTTCCATATAGGCTTAAGTAGATGCTGAGGATGTCTACTGGATTAGGAGGAGGAGTTCCTGTAGGTCCCATCCTCCCTGAGTTTGTGGCTAGCACTGTGCCTAAGTATGAGACAGCATCAGGTTCCTAGAGCCTTTTTGTTCATGCTTAGAAATGGAAGTTTTTACAGTAGATATTTAAGCATCAGGGTAGATTTTTGCCACCTGCAGGGCTAGGTGGCTGTCAAGTGAGGGTTTTGTGGATTGTGATGACACCAATATGGAGTGGAGTATAAAAATAACTTCTTTGGTCTTTTTTTCTGTTAAACTGTCCAGAATGAAGTTTGCTTTTTTAGGAACAGCATTATACTGTTCACTCACATTTAGCACTATGACCTTCCCCACCACACACCCTAATTCATCTTTCCTAGGCATCCATTTCCTATTTTGTATGTATTCAATGTATGGATTGTACAGTAATTTGCATTAGTCTATTGAATTTCATCGTATTTGCTTCAGACACTTCTCCACTTTGTCCAGATCACTTTGAAACTGACCAGCAGTGGCTGAATCAGGATGCCTGGGGCAGAGCAGCTGGGATGCTGCTGGGTTGGTCCAGTAGCGCTGAGGAGCGGCGCTGCGGGACCAACCCAGCAGCGCCCCAGCTGCTCTACCCCAGGCGTCATGGGCAGAAAAGCCTGGTCTGCTGGGGGGCAAGGGGACACTAGTTGCGCCCTCCCCCCCCAGCAGACCAGGGAGACGCGGAGCAAAGCCGCAGAGGACGCCCGCAGCGGGACAGCCGCGGCGCGCCTGGGCTGTCCTGCTGCAGGCGTCCTCCGCAGCTTTGCTCCCCGTCTCCCTGGTCTGACCAGCAGACCAAGGAGATGGGGAGCAGCTTTTCTCGTCCCGCCGCTCCCGTCCTCCAGGGCAAGAAAACTGGAGAAAACATAAGTCGGATCCGCGTAACTCGGGGACTGCCTATACTATGATTTCATAATCACTTTCACCCAAGCTGCCTTCCATTTTCAAATTTCCAACCAGTTCCTCCCTATTTTTTAAAATCAGATCTAGAACAGCTTCCTTCCGTAGTAGCTTTCTCAACTTTCTGACTTAAAAAATTGTCTCCAATGCAGTCCAAGAACTTAGAAATCTGTGCCCACTGTGTTAGTTTCCCAAGTTATATCTGGATATTTGAAAAGCTTCAGCGAGGTAGCCAGGTTAGTCTGTTACAGGAAAAACTTAAAAAACAACTAATAGTCCAGTAGCACCTTAAAGACCACCATCAAATCCTGTGCTTTGGATGATTGTTAGTTGTTTTTAAAAAGCCTCATCTATTTCTTCATTCACAGACTTTATAAGTGTTTCTGTATCATTATCTAAATCATTGATGAAGACATTGAACAGACCTGGACTTGACTGAACAGGACTGATTCCCTACAGGGACCCCTGTGAAATATTGATAACTACTCTTTGGGACAGTTTTCCAGCCAGTTCTGCAACCACCTCATAGAACCTCCATCTAATCTGTATTTCCTTAGTTTGTTTATGAGACGTCATACAAGATAGACCACATCTTCCACTTCTCCCTGTCCACAAAGCTTGCTACCCTGTAAAGAAAGCCATTAGGTTAGGCTGACATGATTTTTTTCTTGGCAAATCCATTCTGTTACTTATCACCTTATTATCTTCCAAATGTTTGCAGATTGCTTAATTATCTGCTCCATTCAACTTCAGTACTAGGAAAGCTGATTGGTCATTATTTCTTGAGGTTGTCTTATTAGGGACATGGAAATTACTGGGAGAAAGAGAGTAATTAGGGCTAACTGAGCAGTGAGTGTAAAGATCTGAAGGAAGGAAAACCACTGCTCTTCTCTGGCGCTGCAGCAAAGGGTTAAAGTTAGAAAAGCACCGTATATGATATTAGTGATAGAGATGTAGCCGTGTTAGTCTGGTGTAGCTGAAACAAAATACAGGACTATGTAGCACTTTAAAGACTAACAAGATGGTTTATTAGATGATGAGCTTTCGTGGGCCAGACCCACTTCTGGCCCACGAAAGCTCATCATCTAATAAACCATCTTGTTAGTCTTTAAAGTGCTACATAGTCCTGCATTTTGTTTCATATATGATATTGGCTGTATTGGTCTCTGTGTATTTTATTTACATTCCCAAGTTGCCACTCAGTGGAGTGTTGATTCCTGGGGCATCTGAGGGCAGGGACAGTGTGTGTGTCATTACAGAAAGGAAAGGGAGGCTTTTACAGTGTCTCCTGACCTGAACTGCCCTGATCCATGAGGCTTTAGAGAAAAGAACAATATTTTGAGCCAACTTTCATTTGAAGCTGTTGCTTGCTTTGCTTGTGTAGCATATAATAGACATAGCACCAGGCATTTTCTATCTTAACAGCTACAGTGCAACATTCAGAAAAATATTACAGTGCCATAGAATGTAATGGGAAGGATTTTTTTCAGGATCCCACAGAGGACAATGTATTGTTATTGATAAGATTGTACTATCTGACCAGAAAGCAGGGTTTGAATTGGGAAGAGTGGAAGGAATAGTACTACTCTCCCAAATTCCATTCATAAATCAAGTCCTTCTGACTTGAGATTTCAAAATAAAGTCCCACTCACAGGAGAAGGTGCAGATATTCAAAATATGACCACACATACTCTATTGGGCTTCCCCCTTACTGGGGCTGGATACACCCATGAAAGATGAGAGTCTAGAGAACAAAATGTCAGTCTTAAAGTACTGAATGGTCAACCTAATGTGACTCTCCCCAGTGATTGAAGTGTAAATCAAATGCATTTGGATAATTGGGGATTAGTCGAAGTGAATGTTTAGATATACCACTGTGATAAGTCATATAAATGCATGTAAATAAATGTAATTAGAATAACACTCTTTGATGAGGGAGTCTTTCAGTTAATGGTTATTTGGATAAACAGGTTCTTACAAAATAATTGTAAAATAAAGAGAACATGCATGTTCTTTGGGTCATACAATCTATTTTTGTTTAGCCAAACTCCTAATTAAATGTTACAAAAATAGAGAAGATATAAAGTACCATTATTAAGTATATGTCGTGGTCACAAGAGATGCTGTGGCAACAAGATGTCACAAAAAAGGCACGTCTCCTAGCAACAGAAAGCTTTAGGTAGAAAAGTTCCAAACTAGTAATCCTTCTTTTCCAAACAGCAAGCTGGAGAGTTGGGATAAGGCATGAGGATGGGGTCCTTCAAAGAGTACACATCTCCAATTTGGAGGATGATTGAATAATTGCTATGGTGAGTCCTGAGGACACTAAGCAATTGGAGAGGGAAGCCCATTGTCTTTCTGTCTGTGAATGACTTTTGGAAAATTAGCTTCACAGTTTTTGCTACTTTTTATTCAACTTTATTTGAACTTAAAAAAAACCCTCCATGTAGCGGGGAAAATGAATAAGGTTAGAAAACGTATTAACACAATATTCAGCATACCTTTTCCCTTATTGTGAACAAGAATAGTTATGTTTAAAAATGTTACCAGGTGATAGTTAAATATTAGAGGACATATTGCACATCATGTCTGGTACATGAGCTAAACAGGCTTGGAAGAGGGACATTTTTACTATTTCCCTATCTGCCTGCATTGCAGTAAAAGTGGGTGTTATGGCACGGAGATATTGAGATTAGGATGTGCACTCTGGTTACACACAACACCTGCTATTTTTATTTCATGACTACACCAGGAGAAACTGTTTTAAGTACTGTAGATACTTCTGCATGGGCGCTAAGGTCAGGAATGCAATGTACTTGTTAAATTTGCATGCATATCACCACTGCAGACTTGGCAGACTGTCCCAGTGGTGGTGCCTCCTTGAGCTTTTGAGTAACTTATATTGGTGTTGTGCAGGGAAAGGAGTCTTTCGTTTGCTATTACTGTGTGTTCTGATTTGGACATTCTAGTTAATCCTTCTTCTCCAAAATCTCTCCCTTCCTCCCTCCTAACCTTTTCAAGTTCAACAGAAGAAAAAAAAAATCAAACTATGCAAATCCTGTACAGATATGTTATACTCTTACTACAGCTACCATTCTGGGGCTGGAGAAATACTGCAGAATACTGCATATCTGGGTTAGTGCATCTCTGCTAGACTGCAAAGCTGGTGCTCTCTCCTCTCCCATGGACAAATATATACACTGGATTTTTTTAATGAGCATAAAGTGTGAGGCTTACTAAAAACAGAAAATACTTTTGTGTCTAGAAATGTCCATCTTGCATAAATGTAAGCCCCAAATTAATCTCAAACATTACAGAATCAGCCATATATTTGAGATAGAGACATAGTAAATATGTCAACTAAAAGCCTTCAGGAACCTATATATAATTTATCATAGAAGTAAATATGGATACAAGTCTAGCACTAAGTCTGTGCTTCAAAAATGAAGGGGATCTAACTCAAAAAGGCTATTTGGTTTGTGTTTTAATTTAGAATAGATTATTTAACTATTTTTAGTATAAATAAAATACACACTTAGGCCTTGGTAAGGCAAACACGTGTGCCTCTACTACTCATATGAGTAAAATTAAACATGTAAATATATGCAGAACTAGAGCCTAATTCATAGTCTCCATGTGATACACATCCTGTGGTGTGTGTTTAATGCTTGTAATGTAGCACCACAGTAAATCAGGGTAGCTGTGATTGGAATGTAATAATTTATAGTAAAAGGGATGCTGCCACACAGTGAAGATTTAACTTGTAGTACTAGTCCTCAAAGCCATGTTGTGAATGTAAATGGAAAACGGGACATCCCTTTCCCCTTGCTTATGACCAGTCCTTGCAGTATTTGCAACCCAAACCTTCTAGTTTTATGGCATTGCGCGATCAAATTAATATTGTGTGTGTGTGTGTGTGTGAGAGAGAGAGAGAAACTAGCCAGTTAATTTTCCTTGTCCAAGATAACCAAGGGCAGAAAATCAGCCGATTTATCATCAACATCATCCCAGAGAATGTGGTACCAATAAGGAAATCGGGGAAATAGATGTGATCTTAGCTTAACAGGCACTCAGGGGAGAGAGGTTCTGACACTATTTCCCTTCTGACAGGGCGTCTTCCAGTCTGCTGGGAGGGCTGGCGAGGAACCCAGAGCGCATTAGGGCCGCGGGGAAAGGCGGCGCGGCAGGTACCCTGCTCTACTGGCTGGTGCTCTCACACAGGCAGAGCGAGGCTGCTGGTAGAGGCAGGCGCTGCGCTCGCTCAGCTGCTCCCGGGACTGACTCCAGCATCGCTCTAGCGGGACGCGGATGGCGATGGCAGCGGAACTGCAAGTCCAGGAACTGCAAGTGTGGCTCTAACGGCGGCTGGCTGCCCGGCTCGCCCCTTCCGCGCGCCCGGACCGAGCCGCTGGAGGGGGCCGGGGCAAAGGCTTTGCTGCGGGTGCCCCTTGGCGCTGCATTCTCCGCGGCGTGGTGCTGCCGCCCCCGGACCCCCGTCCCCTCCCTCCCGGGCGGCTCCCGCAGCCTGGCAGAGCAGCAGCTGCTGAGGCTGGAAGTTTTCCTGGCAGCGCGGCGCTTCCCCGCCAGCCCGTCCCTCTCCTCGCCGCCGCCGCACGCTGGAGGAGCCGAGCCGCGGCCGCCGCTGAGTGCGAGGCGGGGGTGAAGCGCCGAGCCGCCGCCGCGCTCAGGTGCCGCAGCCTGGCCGGCGGAGGAGGGAGCCGCCGGGCGGCCGGAGCCCCAGCATGCTGAAAGTCACCATGCCCTCCTCGTCCTCCAGCGCCGCCGCCGCCAGCAGGGCGGCTCCGGATTACTGGATCGACGGCTCCAACAAAGACACCCTGGCCCACTACTTCGAGCTGGAGTCGGAGCTGGGACGGTAAGGGCAGGGCAGGGCTCCCTTGTGCCCCGGGCGTCTGCCTGCAGCGGACCCGGCTCTCTCCCGCAGCTGCTGGGGCCGCTCCGCCAGGGGCTTCTCGGCTTGGGGCGGGCTGGCGCACGGTCCCCACGCGGTGCAAGCGGTGTCAGAGCCCGCGGGGACTTTCTCTTGCACCTGCGGAGCTCGGTGGGGCGGGCTCCCTCCCTCCCACTCCCTCCTGCGTTTCCTTTGCGCCTAGCTCCTGCATAGATTCTCTCCCCCCCTCCGCTGTCTCTTTCCCATGGGGCTCCCTTAAACCGGAGCAGAGAAATGTGACAGCGACTCTGCCCCCGTGGCTGCTCTTCCCTCGAGGGCAGGCTCCCTACCTGGAGGATATGCAGCGTTTCCTAGATCTTCGCGGTTTTCGGGCTAGTGGGAGATGGAGATTTATGGGCGAGATTGGTGGTTTGGGGCTGGGGAGGAGGTAATGGAGATGATAGTGACGGTAAACTTTTTTTGTGTTTGTGCTTTAAGACAAATGACATAGGAAATTGATCTTAAATACCAGCTTGCTCGAGTGGCTTTTCAGTAGTGCAAGGGAGAATGAATCACTTAAAACAGTTGCAAGCAGGATTATAAACTGACACGTTGATACCAAAAGAAACCCCGTATGTGAACAATTTAGCACTAATCACATGGGAAGAGTAGAGGCTTCCCTGTACTGTTATCCAGAGAGGGAAAAGTATTTTAAATACGATAAGGACCCGTAGTTAGAGCTACTGTCCTTTATCTGCCTATTTTGCCTTGGCAGAGATGGCAGCATATATTTTTGAGATGTAGATATCACACCTGGGGAAGCACTTCTTTTTGCTCTTTGTGAGTATTACAGTATTTAACATATTTCAGGTTTGGCTCGTTTGTATTAGGAAAACACAAGATGAGGCATTTCCTGTTGTTTATCAATATCAGAGTCTTGATGATGAATGCCCCCTGCTTTCAATAGCTGAAAAAGTTAAGCTGTAAACAGTGTCTAAAGAAGTGTTAGTATTTTTGTGCTGGAAGTATATCTGCCCATTGAAAGGGGTGCAGGTATGTGCAGACACATTAATCAAATTCAGAACAAAAATAAAGCAAGTCCTTTGTTAAAAGGAAAATAAAGTTAATTTCATAAGAAAAACACTACTGGTCAATCCTATAAGCACTTAACCACTCATGTTAGTAGTTAATCACGTAAGTGTTTGCAGAATTTGGATCTAATACTGTACAGAGTAACGGTTAGAAATTTCTGCCAATCTGCCATACTGTGAGCCCAGTTCTGAGTTTGGTTTTTTTTTTTTTATATATACTAGGTGTAGACACATTTGCCTGATTTGGTGCAAGATGCTGCAGTCCTTACTCAGACTAAACTGCCACTAAATTAATGAGTCTATGAACAGGCCCTTTACATGTAAACTACACCCTTTCATTAGGAATTGCAATGCAAGTTAGGAAGTGGTAATACCTGAGTGAATGATTGGTACACCTTCATTCATGTGTGCTATGTTACTGTCATTGCACACTTCTTCAAGTCATTTCACCGTTCTAAGTGTTTTTTAAAACTTAAATTCAGCATAACATTTAATATTTGCCTTCTATATCTTTGTAGAATTTACTCTGTTGGTATAGAATTATCAGATCAATTTTACTTTCTACTTCTGTATCACATCATATTGCGTTTAGTAGCCAGTATAATGGGATGGATGAGTAGTCAAACTTTTTAGAGAAGGAGGTTAAACTAGATCAGCAATCTTGTAGTTGAGAGTCTCACAGATACCTGGGCTGTTGTCAGTTTATTCACAGAAGGACTTGTGTAATTACAATCCTTTTAATGAAAGAAAAAGTAAAGCTTGAACTCATATGCCTGTGTGCTTTTAAAAATATCTTATTGGCTATTGAGTGTTCAGCTAATATTCCTCACTTTTTTGTCACGCATACTGGAATGATTTTAGCACATACCTTGAATAATAAATTGAACCAAAAAGGCTTGATGAATGATATTCTTTGAATTTGACTGAAACAATATTGCATTTGTTAGTACACTGCAGGTGGCGGTATCGGTGAGTTTAATGTTTTCTGTATCTTGCCCAGCATGTCTTTCAGCTGAGAGTTAGCATTTCACAATATTCCAATAAAAGGTTTTGCAGCAATGCCAATCATAAAATATGACACTTGTAGTATCCTAGAAACATAGAATCTTTTATGTTAGTCTTGTGTGTGGTCCACCTTACATTATCCGGTACAGAGTTTATGAAACTAAGGCTTATTATAAAGAGATTATTTAAAGATGGAGAAAATTATGTAACAAGACTTTTTTGATACTCCACGGCATTAAAAAAAAATTATGAACATCTGTGGTCTTACTTGTATTGAATACATTTCCAATAAAATGTATTCTGAATGGCAAATTTTATGCACTCCATATCTTGAATTAGAAAGTGACAGAAAAGTTTAATATTCTTAATGTATTGATTCTAAACAGAGCAAACCACTAATATGCAGTTTGGCTATAAGGAATTTCTGGCCAGGTCTTATAGAGTTATTCCCTCATTGTCAAAAAATGATACTGGACCCTTACTTGCACATGAACCATCATCAGAAACCACCTGGGCTAACTTCTCAAAGTATAGCCTCACTAGTGTAACCCTCATGAAGGTCCTGATGCTGAGAGCCATTAAGCACCCACTATTCCTGTTGTATTTCCAGTGGGAGTTGAGAAAGTACTGAGCACTCAGACCCCAATCCACAAAGGTACTTAGATGCCTAAGAATGTTCCCTCTAATCTTTTCCATCCATGTGTGGAATACATTTATGTTCGCCGAGACATCTACATGATGTGTTTGGAAGGCAATAATATATTTACTTGAAACCAATAAAAACAAATCTAACTATGGGCATTCTGCTAATCAGCTGGGCGGCATCTGAATCCCTCCTGAATGGTCACATGTGCACACAGTTTATAGGAAACACTGATGCCTAAATTCCAGATTTAAACATCTAAGCCCCAGTTTTGCCTCCACTGTGATCCACAGAACTCCCACTGAATCTTGTCAGTGCTGAAATTCACTAAATTCCTAGGCTACGTCTACACTGGCCCCTTTTCCGGAAGGGGCATGTAAATTTCACTAGTCGTCGTAGGGAAATGCGCAGGGGATTTAAATATCCCCCGCGGCATTTAAATAAAAATGTCCGCCGCTTTTTTCCGGCTTTTAAAAAAGCCGGAAAAGAGCGTCTAGACTGGCCCCGATCCTCCGGAAAAAGTGCCCTTTTCCGGAGGCTCTTATTCTTACTTCAAAGGCTCTTATTCTTATTCTTATTCAAAGTAAGAATAAGAGCCTCCGGAAAAGGGCACTTTTTCCGGAGGATCGGGGCCAGTCTAGACGCTCTTTTCCGGCTTTTTTAAAAGCCGGAAAAAAGCGGCGGACATTTTTATTTAAATGCCGCGGGGGATATTTAAATCCCCCGCGCATTTCCCTACGACGACTAGTGAAATTTACATGCCCCTTCCGGAAAAGGGGCCAGTGTAGACGTAGCCCTAGGGTTTTTAGTTTACTCTCTCTGCTAAGAGTTATGCTCAAAGTCTGCCCTCTACTATTTAAAAGTTGTGCAGAGATGAATGAGTCAGTGGTGTTTGCCAGTGTTTTAGAATACTTTTAGTCCCATGGTTAGAAGACTTATCTAGGATGCGGGAGACCAAGCTTCAATTCCCTTCCCTGCCTGTGAAGGGAGAGAGAATTTGAACAGGAGGCCTTTTGCCTCACTGTGTTGCACTTAGAGAAATAGAACTAGCAGAATCTTGTTTATTGTAAATGCAGAATTCATCTACTCATTAGGGATGTAATAGTGTAGTTGTGTTATTAACAAATTAATCCAAAAGTGGTTAACGCTGTTTCATTTATAAAATCTCATTCATAAAAATTGGACTTCAGTTCATGGTTACACATAGATATAATTCATTCTTCAGCTCTACATCTACTCAGTAGTTATAGCCTTACCTCTGGGATATGTTAAGGGGATAACTCAATCTCTCCTCTAGAAGTTGTTGTATTGGGGATAAGCAGTGAAAGAGAGAGTGGATAAGGGGGACTGGAGTCTCTGTTTCCAACATCCATGTGGGTCATTTATAGAGTCCCTCTCTTCTTGCTAATGCCCCCAAGTAACTATTCCATTGGGAATAAATATTAAATAGTCATTGGGTGATAGAGGAAGAGACAGACACATGCTGTAGTCCCCATGGTTAGGGAACTTAGCTGGGAGGCAGGCGACCCTGTGTTCTGTTTCTCTTCTACAGTCACTTTCGTTATTTATCCCTAACGGAACCGCTTCAAGAGATGAGACCGAGCGAGCACCACATCAGAATATCCCATTGCTCAGAGCATTCTTCTGAGAGGAAGGATCTTCTTTCTCCCCTCCTGGCAGAGAAGGGACTTGTGAGAGATCAGGTGAAAATTTTTAGCTCACTGGTTAAAGAAGTCAGGTGAGTGGGCTTGGCACAGCTGGTGTCATTTGTGTGGAGTGAGGCAGGTGAAGAAACCACAAGAAATTACATGGGCACTGAAGTTGCCTGACCCCAGGAGAGGGGTTCTGGTTTGGGGCTCACCTGTGCAGAGAGAGGTACTTCTCTGCAGCCCAGACTTAGGACATATATGTCATAAGCATGGCCATACTGGGTCAGATCAAAAGTCCAAGCCTGGTGTCCTGTCTTCTGATAGTGGCCAGTGCTGGGTCTCCCAGAGAGAATAAACAGAGCAGGTCATCATCAAATAATCCATTCCCTACTTCTGCCAAATAGGGGCTGGGAATACCATTCCCACCCATCCTGTGAGGGATGGGGCTTAGCATAACCCTGTGATCAGAATCTTCCAATGGCTGGCTCATGCAGCTCCCTGCCTAGTGTTCTGCCTTTTCTGGGTCTCATTCTGAAGCACCCATCTCTTCCCATTCGTTGTATTGGGAGCCTACGTGCTGAAAACAGGGTTTGTGGACCACAGCTTTGTACCTTTTGGTTTTTCTAGGAGCTTAAAAATTAGGAATTGTAACACTGAGTGTGGCGATACCTAAACCCCTGTGTGTACCCACGCCTCTATCCCTAATGCACCATTCAGGATGAGATCAAGCACTTGTGTACTGTGAACCCACCATCTTTTAATGATGCTGAATGAGCTGTGCTAACCTCTTACGTTAATAAGCCTGGTCACGAAAGCTGCTATAGACTAGACATTGAAAGGAAATTCTAAAATCAGGTGACAGCACTGGTTATAGTACCATTATTTTTATAAAAATGGATTATTTTTGCATGATGTGTTAGGAAGGCAATAATACATTTTATTTGAAACTCTAAACCAGTGCAGTCTGCTGTCCTATCACCTGCAGCATTTTGTGACAAAGCCCTACAAAACAGCTTTATAATTCCTCTTTGTGAACAGCTTCCCCACAGAACTGCATGTTGTACAGATTGTGCTTGTTATGCCCAGTTGAGAAGTTCAATTTGTTTTGAGTGTTTGTATACCACTCTGGTTTTTGTTTGGTTTTTTGTTTTTGAAACAATATTTACTTACAACAATGGTGTAGTGTTTTGCAGTACCAAAAAAACAAAACAAAAAACTACAACCCCCTTAACCCTTTTGAGGTAGGCCAAATCTTGATTGCCTTACCCATCCATGCAGACCCATTAAGGTTTCATGAATAAGGTAAGCAGGATTGTAGAGTTAACTGATACTTTCATATTTTCAAGTTGACATCGTAATCTAAACCAGTGTTTCTCAACCAGTGGCACGAGTACCCTTGGGGGTACATGAGAGAAGTCTGGGGGTAAATCAATACAACTGAAACTTGGAGAAAACTGAATTTTTGTTTTAAGTTTTACAGTACTTTACTATTTTTGTACTTTTTACACCCAAAAATTTCATTGCCTGCCTAGCTACAATTAAGTTGTTTAAACAAATGTGTTGCAATAGTAGAAAAAAAAGTGTGTGTCTGAAAACTGTAGGTACTGGGGGTACTTTTTTTTTAAAAGGGGTACTTTATATTAAAAAAAGGTTGAGAAACACTGATCTAGACCTTTAGCTCAATATTTTGATCTGTGTATTAAAAGAACACTGTGGTCTTGATTCTAGTGTTGAATGTGCTAATGCCTTGTTTTATATTGACTCAGTGTTCAGTTGTTTTTTGCTAGACAACTCACTCTTTCTCCCCCCAAAATGCATATATTTTTGGAGAGTGCAAGTGTTGATTTAGAGTCTATACCAATCAGCTCTGACTTTGGAGTTGGGCTATTCTGTCTCATCAGTCTCCAATTAACAAAATTCTATCCTTTTCTTAGATTTGTTATGTAAATACCAGCATTCTTATCTAAGCAATCTGATAGAGTACTTTAAAAGAGTATTCACGCCTGCCTCTCTAAGGCCTGGTCTTGCACACATAAATTAACATCATGCTAATTCTGAGTAGTTGCATTGAATTTGTGGTAGAAAGCACTGTCCTAGTACAGGTTGAACCTCCCTGGTCCGGCACCTGACTGATCTTGAATGAGGGAATTTGCTGGATTAGGGGAGGTCCCCTGCCACTGGCCTCCCAGGATACTGCCCCTCCCTCTGGTTGGCTCTGCTCCATCTCTTCTGCCGGACCTGAGAGTCCCAGATATAAGAGGCTCAACCTGTAGTATTTTCAGGACTTGTGTCTCTGCTCACAATACTATTTCTATATGAATGAAAAATAAATATAAGTATAGACAGGATAAATAATATGGCCATGCATGTAGGAACAATACATTTTCCATAAATTAAAGGTTAATTCAGAATAAATATGTATCGTAATGCATATCATTTACAATCATTTACTGTCTTTGTAGAACTCCTATTGCCAGCTCAAAACCTTGTGTGTAAAAATCCTATTGATGCTGCAGTGAAATAGAGAGCTAACTGATGTGCAAGGATTGAAAGGGTGGGCCCTAATATCAAATAATCAAAAAATGTCACCATAGCAAAAAGGCATTAAAGACTGGCAATTAGGTACAGTAAGAATGATTGACAGTTCCTAAGTTAGTGTCTCAAAAACAAACAAAATCCCCAAAACCAAAAAACCCTTTCAACCCCGTTTAAAGCTTTTTCTCTCTGTTTATTTAGAAAAGTGTTGTTAGTGGTACAAAGATCTTCTTAATTCTTTCTTAAGGACTTGCCAAATAAGAGAACGTTTTTGTAGCATTCAAGTCAAAATGTCACAAATCAAATTTTATGCTCAGTTACTTTGTGGAACTACATAGCCTTCTATTTCAGTGGGGTGGTAGGGATGTGTAATTACGATAAGTGACCTAATAACATTCATGCTTTTGAGCTTTAATCCAACATCAAATACAAAGATGTGTCTGGCCACTTCAAACTGTAAGATGTTTCCAAAGCAATGCAGAAGTTGGGATACTTTTTTTTTTTTTTAACCTATATAATTTGCTTGCTAACTCTTAAAGACCATAGGTGAAGTCCTGGTCTTCCTGAAGTCAGTGGCACAAGTCCTACTGTCGTCTTCATGGTCAGGATTTCATCGGTCATCCACACCTTATTCAGACAAGACTTTCCCTAGCTTCACTGGCAGTTTTGTCAGATAAGCCTAAATCATAGAAATGTTTCAATAAATGAGTGGTGGAAAATGTAACTTTTCACTGCTGCTTATTTGAGTCTGACCCTGTTAGTACTATGACTGAAGTAGTATTACAGTATCATGGCTAGAACATAGTCTATATGAAATGAGTTTGCTGATTTAGTCAACAGCAATTCCCTGTGAGCACATGACAGCTGTTAATTTTGTTGGTTTTCGCGATGTTTGTTTTTCTCTGCTGAGCCTGCCCTGTCCCTCCAGGTCTGGCCTGAAGTGCATCAGTAGGGCAGTGTGCAGAAGCTGCTCTTGCACACTCTGTGGGGGAAAAATAGAGGAATTCAGTTTTCAGTTCAGTCAATGGGCACCTTTCATGAACCCTAACTTCATCTTATGAAATGTTGTTTGTTTACACTGTAATGTGAACAAAGCTTTTTAAACCAAACAAAATAGACTACTGATTGGGATTTGCGGATACTTATTTTCAATTACACATGTATTGAAAGATGTGGTAAGTTGGCAATAAACACAAAGTGCATTTAAATATTAGAGGTTATCAGGTTCAGTTCTATTACCATGCATTTTTTTTAAAGAAAAGTAAAATATACATTCTGAACACCATTATTTTTATTTTGTGTGCAAGATAAATGTTTGTCGTTTGTCCTAAATACTTGTAAACTAGATAAGATCGTATGGGGGCACTAAGTGCTCTTTACTCAAGAATTGGATTTCTGAATGGGCAGTGACAGGTTATACAATGTTTCCAGGGCATTACATTGTATCGATAAACTGAAAGCATATTAATTAATGTGCAGGATATCTTTGTGCTATGAACCAAGTGACCCTTGCAATTTCTTCTGTAGAATGAGTGTTTGGAGGTGGTTTGAAATGGTTGCTGTAGGTGGATCTTTCTGTATAATTTTCACAGCTTGTTTGTGTTTTATGGAAGGAATGTTAAAATAGAAGCGGTTTTCTGAAGAGTAACATTCTCCATTTTATTATTTCTATGGCATTACTTGTTCCGGCAGCTGTCCATCTGTTTGAGTTTTTGGTTTAAAAAAAAAAAAAATCTAGAATGCTTTTATGCCTCACATGAAAAATGAGTTGTTCTCCGTGGGGTGATAAAAAAAAAAAATCTCAGAAATACTGCAGATGTTTCAGAAGTTAAAAATAATAGACTTGTATCCTTTACTTTAGAAGCGGGGTGGGGAACCTAAGGCCTGGGGGCTGGATGCAGACCCTGGCTTGCCTGGATCTGCCCCTGAGGGTTGGGACTCCCCCCTGCATTGGGGAGCCTATGTTGGTGAGGCATGGTTTTTTGTTTTGTTTTGTTTCTCACTTGTGTGCAGTCCCTGACTGATTTTTCTGTGGGTCAGTGGCCCTGACCCAAAAAAGGTTCGCTACCCCTGCTGTAGAATGAGAGTGATGTTTGAGAAACTAGGGGGAAGTTTGCAAAAACATTATAATCTGCAGTCCAGAACTAATTAGTCTGTTTCTTTAATTCATTGCATAAAACCTATATGAGAAATAGAATGTATTGTATTTCAAGTGGTGCCAGAAGTGTTTTCCCAAATGGGACTTTACTGTAACTACCTTATTGTTTAGATGGTCCAGGGCTTGCCCTAGGTTTCATAGAGCCCTGTATGGTACAAAAGAGATGTATAGGTCCACTCAGTTATCTCCATAGTTGTGACTAAGCCTGTGATATGTGAATAAGCAGGACTGGAGATGACTGCATGCGGTAGTATAAATACAATGTATACAATAGAGTACAATGCTTGCTGCCTTCCACAGTAAGTGGTGTCCTTTTGAAATAATACCCGGCACTTTTCATCTGTAGATGAGCTGAAAGAGGGTGGAGATGGGGCACCATTTCAGATTTTGGTCGGAGGGGGACCTGTGCATGATCTGATGGGGGGGGGGGGGGTAAGGGAACAAAGTGGGAGCATGAGGGGAACAGACTGGGGGCAACGGCTTCAGCAGTGTTACTGAGCATGGTCAGTATAAGCCAAGCTCCAAATGGGGGGGAACAAACCCCATCCGCCTTTCTCCCACATCATCTTTATCTCTATCCAGTGACTACTAAGGCACTGGAAAACTACTTTTTTTGGCAGACAGCTTAACAGTTAGCACTGTTGTCAGCCGACGGTCAGGGCATGGGTGTTCGTGTTCGTGTTTGTGTTCTCCTATACCTGTCCCTTACGACCGGCTGAAGTTTTTAAATTGTGCTTGGTTCTGTTACAGCAACTGAAGGAGTCAGGTTAAAACTTAAACAGTTACAGGTTTATTAAAGAAGCTTATAAATCATATGGTTACAATGGCTATTGCTCTCTTTCTTAACTGCTAACAAATATAGATCTTAAAAATGGTTACAAAGAAAATAAAGATAGAAAATAGAAATAATAGTACCAAGTAACAGCTTAATCTTTAAAGAGCTCTAAGTCTATGTGTACACTTAAGACAGAGGACCACATCCAGGTACAATTTTTACCCCCTTCTGTGCCTCTCGACTCCAGCGTGTCAGGCCAGGGCTGGTCCCTCAATTCCTAGGAAAGACGAAAATACGAGGTGGGCGTCCCCATGGAACCTCGGGAAGTCAAAATACCTAACTCGACCAGCAGGTAGAGGGTAGGTTGACACTCAAAGTGAGTGTGCTGCTGGACCCATCTTTATACCCATGGGGTCACGTATTTCTCTTTATCTGTGATGCCAAATAGTGCTGGTCTGCCTTTTGTGAGGCCAGTTCTTACAAGGGAGTTGTGAACTTAATTTACACTTGTAAGAGAGAACTAAATTGGAAGTACTGGAGATTCTTTTCTCAGTGGGAGATTCTTCTCCCAGGGACCGTGTGTGTGATCATATCAACATGGGTGCCAGCCGAGGCAGTTCTCGCAGCCTCGAGGCCAGCTTATTACCTTAATCGCTCTCTCCTCATATCTATGTTTTCAGCTTCTCAGGATCAGATGAGCCAGCATAGACTATGCTGATTTTATTGCTCCTTCTCTGTCCTGTATGCTTCAGGAACCTCAGAGAGGCAAATAAGATGGATGAGATTTTTGGGGGGGGGGGTCTGTCTGGCTACAACTGTATCTAATTCCTATATCAGTGTTTCCCAATTGGTGCTCCCCGGGGTTCTGCGAAGCAAAAGTAAGGGTTCCACGAGGAGCCAGCACTCCCCCACTCCCTCTTAAAGAGACAAAGCTTTTTTGCATCAGGACTTTTTTTTTCTCGATGAAAAGTGGCAGTGGGGTATTTATTTATTTATTGTCCAACAAATTGCGCTGGGGGCCTTTTTTTTTTTTTAAGGCAACCCTAGGGGTTCCATGGCCAAATAAAATTGGGAAACACTGTCTTATATAAAATAAATTAAATAAACGTGAAATTCACTCAGCTCTAATAGTAGCATATTCTGACTAGGGATGTTAAATTTTGATAAATAGTTGATGGGATTTCCATCAACTATTCGATAAGTCAATAAGGACTAGTGTGGCGTTCCACCTTTGAAATGTACAGATTGAAATGCCGCATGGAGCCTGAGGCTAGAGGGGAATTCTCCCATGACCCCGCGTTCCATGCGGGTGCTTCCACTTTAAAATGTAGAAGAGCTCCAACAGCGACTTTTGTCTGTTTCAAGTTGGAACACTGCTGATGTGCTCCTCCCCCTCCCCCGGAACTGGGTGGGGGGAACTGGCTTTTAAGCACCCCTTCCTCTGCCCCTCCCCTGCTGCCTCTTTCTGATAGAGGCAGCAAGGGTGGGGGAAGTGACTAATCAATTAGTTGCTTACATCCATAATCCTGACATCTTGTTGCAAGTCACTTAAGGGATGCAGATTAGCCTTAACATTTTAATATATATTCTTGCTTTGTTACTAACTCTGTGGAGAGAGATCCCGTCAGGACTCCTGGGCTCTGTCTCACCCCTGGAAGAGGTGTGGGGTCTAGTCGGTTATAGCAAGGGGGAAGATAAATTTCAGCTCCATATAAGAACATCAGAATGACCAGACTGGATCAGACCAAATATCCTTCTAGCCCTGTATCCTGTCTTCCGACAGTGGCCAATGCCAGGTGCTTCAGAAGGAATAAACAGAAGAGGCCATCAGCATGATCCATTGCCTGTCACCAGTTTTGTTTGTTTTAAATCTGCTGCCTGTAAATTTAGTTGGATTATCTTCTTGTGTTTTGTTAGTGAAGAAATAAATAACATTTCCTAATTCTATTTTCCACACTATCCATGACTGTCTAGATCTCTAACGTATCCTTTCACCTTTTAGTCCCATGGTGTCCAACACACTAGCCACATGTAGCTATTGGGCTGGTTGAGTGTGGCTAGTTGACTTGAACGATTATTCATTATTTCAGAATAATGTGGCTATTTTGCTACAGAACTGGTTGGACACCTAGGATTTAGTCATTTTCCAAGCTGAAAAGTCCCAGTCTTGTTAATCTCTTCTCCTGTGGTAAAGAACAGCTTCCCCCAATCATTTCTGTTGCCCTTTCGGTACCTTTTCCAAATCATTCATTCATATATATATATATATATATATATATATATATATATATAATATTAAAATATTTATTTATTTATTTTATTTAAATGGGGGTGACCAGATCTGCATACAGTATTCAAGATGTTAGCATGCAATGACTTGATATCAAGACAATGTAGTATTTTTTGTCATATTTTTCTATTCATTTTCCCAATATTCTATTAGCTTTTTAGTTTGCCACTGGACATTAAACGGATGTTTTCAGGGAACTATCCACAAGGATTCCAAGATCTTTCTTGAGTGGTAACAACTATTTTAGACCTCAACATTTTTGTATGTATACTTAATATTGTATTTTCCCATGTGCATTACTTTGCACTAAACACTGAATTCTATCTGCCCTTGTGTTGCTCAGTAACCCGGTTTTGTGAGATCCCCTCTGTAGCATTTAAGAACTGCCTCTGGAGTCAGGACGTGGGCTTTCAGCAGACCTCAAATATGAAATCCAGGGGATTCAGACTGGGGAGGAGGGACAACTGCTCCCTTCCTAGCACTCCATAAATGGCACCCTTGCAAAGAAACTAACTGACATCTAAGGGCCAAGTCTGGGAGTACAAAATAGACTTCTCTTCTAGCCTGGTATACTATCCATTGGACCATCCCAACTCCCTGCCATCTTTCACTGGTATTCAGCTAGATATCAGTCACTTATGACAAAGCCTTGGAAAGACAGTTTCTCATAAAGCATGTCTTTTCATCTCTCTTCCATTTGAAAGGTATATGTTAATCTGTGCATGTAGAATACCCGTCAATATTAGGAGTTAAGTACAATGAAGTATATTTTCTTCTCATTATATTACAATACTCTACTGTGCTGTCACAATTTGGCAGAAATTACCCTAAGTCATTTGTTGCAGCTGCTATAGATTTAAAGTTATACCTATTCATTTTAGTAAGGTCATAATTCTGCCACCTTTGTTCATGTTAGGAAGTCCTTCACCTTTTAAGAAGCCCCACTGATTTTACAGAGTAAGGAATACTCAAGTGGAGTAAGGTAACAGACTTTACTCCTCTCTTCCTTCCATTAGTGGTCCTGTCTCCGGTTCCTGATGTGCCAGATGTTAGATAGAAAAAATAGAAATGACAAGCTTGGCAAATAGCATGTCCAGGGGAATTAATGACTAGCCGAAGGTTAATGGTCCTCAGCTTTGCCTTGTGCCATCAATTTCCCCAGCCAGTCATTAATCCCCAGGAAATGCCTTTTCCCTTAATTGTTATTGCTTAAAAACTAACAGCTCTGTTCCAAAATCTTTCTTTTTTTTTATTGTCTGGAATCAGACCTCACGGCTCTGTGAAATCCTCTGATTATAGAGAAGCACATGGCATACAGAACATGGGAACTTTTTGAGGGGTGAATGGGGGGAATGTTGTCTTTTGGGCTCTCTCTATCTTGCCTTCTCTTATTTCTCCTTCATTGCCACCAAAGGCCCTTTCAGGTGACTGTTCCTTTGATGGAGGAGAGCTAGATGAAGCTCTTTCCAGAGCCCATCAACACCGCTTTTAAGCCTGGGAAATTGTCTCCTTTCTATAGTTCAAGAGGGAGAGTCACTACCCATAGAATGTTTCTGGGTCCTTCTGTACGAGGAAGTGAGAGTTTGCTTTCAAATGAGGCCCAAATTGCCTGTAGTAAGTCTGTAGGATGGTTTACTACATAGCACAGTGGTCCCCAATCTTTCGAGGTTGTCGGGCGCCAGGGGGCGTGGCCGTTCGCCCGCCGGGCGCCAGGGGGCGGGGACACTTGCACCCCGGGGGCGCCCCTCCCCCCCATAGCCGCATGCCCGGGGGCCGCCCCCCCCATAGCCGCGCGCCTGGGGCCGGCGCTCCCCCCCCCCCCCCGCCCGGCGCCGCGCGCCCGGGGCCGGCGCTCCCCCCGCCATGCGCCCGGTGCCAGGCCAGCCCCGAGCACCTGGCGGGCGCATGGAAATGCCCCCGCGGGCGCCATGGCACCTGCGGGCACCGTGTTGGGGACCACGGACATAGCACATTACAATATGGACTTCTGTCCAAGCTGGCCCACCAGCTAGAGGAATGTTCCAGGACAAGGCAGATAAGGTAAAACTTACCTAGGTTACCTCATGGAAGGATAGGATAACAGATTTATCCTGACATGTCCTGGACAGCACAGAGAACGTGTGGTTTGTGGGTATTCTTATTTTTTAATTATTGGAATGGAGTTTCTGAGCTCTACAAAGCCCATACCTAATATAATTTCCCTTTTTAATATGAAATAAAGCTTTTTGTAATCAGGAAAAGGTGTAAAATGTATTCTCCTATCTTAAGAACTGTATGCACAATAAAAGAATAAGAACCTGATGGCATTAGTATATGTAAACTTGTATGTTTTGGACTTAAAACAACATTTATCAAATGCTGTGGGTCCCAGTTAAAATACATTTGATTATCAGAATGTGTATGTATGTATATCATTACTTTTAAAATGGGAAGGTATGTTTACTGAATGATTTTAGGGTTAAATTTATGAAAATGTATTTGTTTGCTCAAGTAGATATCAGCAAGTATCTTATGATTATTGCCATACATCTATTCATTATGTAGAAGTCTATTATTTATTTATTGGTGTAGAATAAAAAGCCATCTTTCTGAAACTAGATTTCTGAAGTCTTAAGGGTTTTTTTTTTTTTTTTTTTGCGCTTTAGCTCACTTTCTGGTTTTCTGAAGAATGAAAGAATTGTAACTGCTGAGGGATCAATCAGTACATTGCAACAATGTAAATGTCCCCTTTGAACTTCCTCTGCAAGTGATAATGGAGAGAAATGGTATGGCACAGCTGTATAATCAGAATTTTTATAAGAATTTAAATGCAAATAAGGGAGTTGTCTGAGCAACTCTTCTAGTATTTTGTTTGACAGTTTACTTTAGACTATGTACCACCTATAATCCACATGAGCAATTGCCATTGACAATCAATAGGCATTCTGTAAAACATTCTGTCCTTAATAACTCGATAATTTCACTGTCTAGCTTTTTTGTGAGCAGAATACTTTATTATTCAATGTTTTTACATTGCAATGGCACCTATATATCGGAAATGACAGTCTCTGCCTCGAACCACTTACAACTTGAAAAGGAAGCTATGATGTGTGGATGAGACTTCAGTAGGCAGTGAGGGAGAGTAGGATAATAAAATAAAATTAGATAAATAAAATTAAATAAAATAGGGTATTTTAGCACAGGTGAGTTGTACATGCATCCTTTCTCTCTCTTCCCTCATATATATGCATGTGTAGTCTCAATTCATGAATATTAGTTTTTTGGAATGTTTAGGTTAAATAGGAATTTTAAGGGAGGAATTTGACATTCTTGAACAAAAAAATCAAATGTCTATTCGAAAGACTTATTAGTCATCAGAAGATAAGTATGGTGCTAAATTGGCCATGGAATGGATTGCAGGACTTGAAATGCATAACACGTTTAATATAAGGCTATGCAGAACAGAGTGCCAAGCTGCCTGATGAATAACTAATAAAACACGATTGCTTGGCACAAAAGCCTGAAGGGGGTTGATATTTGCCAAAACCACAGGGCTCTGATTTAGGGTTTGCATATGAAACCAGAGAGAGGCCTTTCTGCTATCAAAACACATTGAGTAAAAAGAGAGGGGAGAAATAGTTCACTGGCTATTAGAGACGGTCAACATTTATTTTTACTTTTGAAAATTAAGCGAAACTCTTAATGAAAAATTCCATATTCTTTGGGGGTGACTTCCCTTCCCCCCACTCTAGTTGAAATGGTTTTTGTTTATTTTTTACATAGAGATTCTGGACAGTGTTTCTTAGAAACTTTCAGTATTTTTCAGCCAGCTGGACTGATTATATTGAAATGCAGTTGAAAAAACATAATTTGCTTTGACTCCATGCAAAAGTGGGAAATGATTGGAGCTGGTCCTAAATAGGCCTATAGACAGTTCACTTCCATATAATTCAAACTGCAGATCTTTTGGTTGTTTAGACTTTCCCCAGTACTGATGAAGAGCCAAGTTAGGCAGCTGTGCAATGTATGGAATTTTATTAACTTCAAGGGAAGCTTGGAGACGAACATACTATTGAATTCTTTCCAAAGCCATTGGATTGAAGCCTGATTCCAAAGACCTTAATAATCATTTATTTAAAAATGTTTTGTCTCCTCTTTGCGTTTATATATCTTTCTATGCTTTTTATATTTTATAATTTGGTCTCAAAACACCATTATCACTATTTTACAGATGTGTAAATTATGGCATATGAAGCTTATGGGCTGGGTCATACCTCTCTGATCTTTTCATGCACTACTCTCCTTCTGCCAATGCAAAAGGTGATGCATACCCCATCTAGGTTATTTCTTTCTTTGTTCTTAGCATATGCGGAAACAGGCCCTTTTTGAATTTTCTGCTATAATGATGTGTTCCGTAGGTGAACATACTGCAAAGCAACTGTCAGGAGGGACTGAAAGATGGTTTTTCCTCCAGACCTCAGTTCCATCTCTGTTTTATTTTTGTTTTTTTGCAAATGCAATTTGTGCTTGCTCTGAGTTGTGGGCATCAGTGTTCCCTGTAAGCTGAGAACTCGGGTGCCCACCCAGGAGATATTCAAATGCCACTCAGTTGATTAGCAGAGTGCCCACAGCGGGCAGTTTGTGTTTCTGTTGGTTGTGCAGATCCACATGTGCTTTGGTGCACATGACAAAATTTATTCTGCATGTGGATAAAAAATAGAGGAAACACAGGTGAGTATAAATATTAATAGTTGGATATCTAACTGGCTTTTTTCTGTGGGTGAAAGCAGGTATACTAACATATGTAAGTGCAATTTGCTAGATTAGAAATCCAGCCCTCTGGCTTCCAAAATCTTGTCCCTTCAGAAGATAAAACACAAAGAAAATAATCTTCAGTAATGTATAGTTTGGTTTAGGCTCTCTTGTGAAATGGAAATACTCTACTTTGTTCACTTGTAACCAATCTAACTTTCTGATTGGGTTCCTCTGGCCACCATCATCTCTCCCTGCACTATGTATCTAAAATAGACCTCTTGTTGATATGAAATAGAATGTACAAACCCCACATTGATCCAGGCGAGGATTAATGAACTACTATGGGTTCAAGTATCAGAGGGGTAGCCGTGTTAGTCTGAATCTGCAAAAACAATGAGAAGTCCTGTGGCACCTTATAGATTAACAGATTTATTGGAGCATAAGCTTTCATGGGCATCTGATGAAGTGGGTCTTTGCCCACAAAAGCTTATGCTCCAATAAATCTTAGTCAGTCTATAAGGTGCCACGTAGTATGGGTTCAAGCAGACTTGCCCAACTATGCCTGTAAGGCAGGAATTGACAACTTTTTCAAACCAAAGAGCCAACTGTATCAAACAAGTGGTCAACAAAGCCGTATAAGAATGCCCATTTGCATGACGGAAAATATGAAACTTAATATTATTGATAATTGAGGTAATGATTAATAATAGCATAAATGAAACGTTGTCACAGGCTTTAATGGGACTTCTGCTGCAGCATCTTTGCGCACATTTAATTGAAGTTTCCATAATAATTGGTCAAATCCAGCTTCATGCACATATTCAGTCTGTCTTCTGTCAATCTTACAGCAGGGGCTGGAGATGTGGGGGTGCAGCAGTTTGTGTTGGGGTGTATGGGGGTTCAGGGCAGGGGGTTTGGGTATATGATGGGTTCCCTGTAATGTGTGCACCTGCATGGGCGCGCACTAAGAATTTTCATTCCCACCCATTCCCTCAGCAGACCTGTGTAGCTGTGGCCCCAGCTGCTCCAGGGGCAGGGCCACCTACTGGGTGACTGCCCACGTCAGGAGCAGCTGGGCAGCCACCATGCAGCCTGCGTGGTGGCTGCTGGAGCTGGAGCCTCGGCTGCAGTACTAAAAATAGCACCGTGGCCCAGCTCCAGTCCCAGCACATGGGGTAGCCGCCTGCTGCGTGGCCTAGCCCCTGGGAGCAGCTGGGGTTGCGGCTGTGTGGTGGCTGCTGGGGCCTCCATGTGCCAGGACTGGAGCCGGGACACATTGTAGCTGCTCCTGGCCGGGGCTGCAGAACTAAAAATAGCACCGTGGCCCTGCCTTCAGCCTCAGCACACAGGGCAGCTGCCCACCATTGGTTGCAGGTGTCGGGATGGCAGAAGGTAAGGGAAGGGGCAATGGAATAACTAAGGGGAAGGTGGGGGTGAGGAGAGGAAGGGGCCAGGGCAGGAGAAGAAAGGGGAAGGCACTAAGGGGCAGGGTGGAGGAGAGAGAAATGTCAGGGGGCCAAGAGTAGACCGAGGGGAAAAAGGGCAGGAGCAGTGGGGATGAGGGGAAATGGGAAGGTGTCAGTGGAGGTCAGAGAGGTGAGGGGCAATGGGCCAGGAGGAAGGAAGAGGAGAGGGAAGAAGTGGGTGCCAGGAGAAGAGGGATTGAAAGGAGGGGTGGGCATGTGGAAGGCAGGAGTTGGAGCAAGTCATGTGTGAGGGCACAGAGGGGCATGAAGAGAACAGAGCAGAGGGTGGGGTGGGGGTGGGCACCAGGGAGGAAGAGGACAAGGGGGCAGGTGTTGAGAGGGCTGAGGGAAGGGTGAGGCATCAGGAAGGTGCGGGGGGAGGGTAAGGGAGGGTGCAGGTGCCAGGGGGATTGTAGAGGTGTAGTAGAAGGGCAGGCAGTAGAGGTCAGAGAAAAGAGGCAGGGCAGGTGGGTAGAAGGAGGTGTTGGAAAGGGCATGAGGAGGGGACCTAGAGGAGGGGTGGACAAGGGGACGGGAAGAGCAGGTGCAGGGGTCAGAGAGGATTTGGGGGGGGGGGGCAAGTCCCAGAAGGGCAAGAGCCAGGACAGCAGAGAAGGGTGTGGGGGTGGGGAGGCATCAGTAGGCACCAGGGGAGTAGATGGGGAAAGGGGAGGGTGGGAGTCATGGCAGCAGAGGGGAAAACGGAAAGGTTTATAACTTGGGTGCCATGGTGGCACACATCTGAACAAGTGCACATGACTTCAATATTGGTGCACAAGACACAACTCATGGATGGAAAACGTTAGAGGAAATGCTGCTCAGGGCACAGGTTTGGGGAGTGTGGGCGGTGCAGGAGTGTAACGGCAGGGGGACTAGAGATGTGGAAGTGTAGAAGTTTGTGGATGTAGAGGTATGAAGAGCTCAGGGCAGGGGGTTCAGGTGTATGATGGGCTCAGGGGTGCAGTGGTGGTGTGTGTGCAGGAGTGTTACGATGCTGCGGCCAGATGGAGGCTGGGCCCAATTGGGGCTTGTTGGCCAGGCTTAATTTTTAAATAAATAAAAGGTTTCAACATAGTCTTTATTTACCCCCATATCTGGCTTTGGAGATGGCTGAGCTGGTGGCACAGCTGGGCAGCTGTGATGCGGTCCATGATCGACTGTCCCAACATCTTCTGCCCTGCTGGCCCCCCTCACCTGCCCGGGCTGTCCCCTCCCGCACACCCGAGCAGGTGAGAGACTGGACTGTGATGCCCTCCGGGAACTGACCAGCCCTCCCTGAGAGCGCCCATGGCCACTGCTGTGCATTGGGGTAGGGGTCTGGCCAGCAGCTTTGGCCCCAGCATACCATCCTACCATGGGCGCACAGCTCTCTCAGGAGAGTGGGAAGGGTTCTCTACACCACACGCCCTTCTTGGTCTCCTGGCCTGGCCTCCGCTCTGGCTTTTCCTTTCACGTTTCTGCAGTTGGACGTGCTATCTCTGGTAATCACCAGGCTGGAGGAGGTTTTATGGCTCTTGTGTCCCGCCTCCTTGGAGCATGGAGGAAGGTAGCTTGGAGGGGAAAATGCCTGCATTGCTTGCGTACTTGCCCATAAGCCAGATCTCGTGTGGAGCCTCTGGGTTTCCACCTTCCTGCAGGAAGCCGGCGCTGGCTCGTCTTGTAAGGGGTATGAGGCTGTAACACCCTCACGGGCTCCCCATTGCGGAAGGGGGAAGTGGAGGCTGAGCTCGAGCCACGGGTCCTGTTTGGCTCCTAAGTGAGCCATATCTTGCCCACCCCTGCTGTAAGGCTTGTCAGGCCTGGAAGAAAGGCCTGAAGAGGTGAAGCTCAACTGAGTTAGCAATAGCACTGGAAAGGGTAAAGACCACTTTCAGTCCTTCTCTCCTAGAGGAGAGTATAGCAGAGGACAGGAACTGCTTGCACAACTGCTGCTTGTGTGGTGCCCCTGAGGGATTAGGGTCCAAATTATTACTTTGGAACTCTTATTAGTGACTTGCCACTGCGTTGAACTGGATGATACTCTGCTACAGCCTCTTGAAAGAAGAGAGATTTGCAAGAGTGTCTTCCTCCTGCCCCCACCCTCCTTTTCTGGACCTCTGATAATTCTGGAAGAGGTAGACTGAAGTGGAACTTGGCTGGAGGGCTGAGTCTCCCTTATTGGACTCTTGCTGTTGACTGTTCAGACATTGAAAACTGGAGACTCAATTAGTGTGTGGAACTGCTACAACCAAAGAGCTTAGGAGACCAAGCCTGTGACAAATGAGTTCTCAAATTCATGTCCAGTTAGCCTTTGTGTATCAATGACTGTTTTCATCCAATTTTTGGAATACTCTCTCTCTCTCTCTCTCTCTCTCTCTCTCTCTCTCTCACACATTGTTGTGCAATTCTGTACATTTTAAAATCCTTTTCTAAGGGACGTCTGTCCACACTGAAATTCGAACTAACCAGCTGTGTGCACTCTACATACAACTTTGCCATGGCTCTTGTGAATCTTCCAAATTAGACTGTTGATATATTAGGTTATTTGAAGCTTTAAACAAAACTTGTATGAAAATAACCCTCTTACTGTCTTTGACACTATCTGATTAAATTAAACATGGCCATGTATATCATCGTGGCTTCCACTATTATATAATTGTCACCTTGTACAAAGGTTGTCAAGCTTCATAGGGGTAGACAAGTTAGGAAATGGGTCTGGCCCACGAAAGCTCGTCACCTAATAAACCATCTTGTTAGTCTTTAAAGTGCTGCATAGTCCTGTCTTTTGTTTAAAAAAACCCAAATAATCTGGTAGCATTTTAAAGACTTAGGGTATGTCTACACTTCCACCCTAATGTAGGCAACCGAAGTTGCAAATGAAGCCCGGGCGCCGCCATTTTTAAAGCCACAGTAGTTCGGACTCCATGCTGCGTGTAGCCGCAGGCACAGAGTAGGTAGTTCGAATTAGGCTTTCTAATTCGAAAAAAGACAAGATGTACCGGTAGTTCGAATTAGCCTAATTCGAACTACCTACTCTGTGCCACGTGTAGCCGCGGGCACGGAGTCCGAACTACCGGGGCTTTAAAAATGGCGGCGCCCGGCAAGATGCAAATGAAGCCCGGGATATTTAAATCCCGGGCTTCATTTGCAACTTCGGTTGCCTACATTAACCACCCTAGTTTGAACTAGGGTGGTAGTGTAGACATCCCCTAACAAAATATGTAGATGGTATCATTAGCATTTGTGGGCACAGCCCACTTCTTCAGATGACTGGAGTATCAAGTAAGGTGTCTTTGCTAAGGGTATGATTTGCTGAATATGATGCTATTCATACACAAGTACCATTCTTGTATTTTAATTTATAACTATTGGCTCTGTGTTTGTATTTAGAAAATGTTGGCTGTTGTAGTAACACACAGAAGGTATTTAGCCAGCACATCTTGAAGAGTCTATTCAAGCTAAATGGCCCATCAAAAGAACACTTAATTCACAATGGAAGACCCTATTTACACTGAATGGAATTTCCTGTGAATGTTCCATCTGAAGCAGGGATGGATGATAATTTTGCGGGGCCCAAGGCAGCGCTGTGGGGCCCAGGGCAGCACAATTTTGCACATGCGACTTGGCAGCAGCCGACCAAAAGTAGCGTTTCGCGCATGTGCCTCGGCAGCAGCCAACCAGAAGTAGTGTTCGCATCCTATTGAAGCGTGGGGCCCAGGGCAGCTGCCCTGCTCGCCCTGCCCTATATCCGCCGCTGATCTGAAGTATAAGTAATGGCCTTTACTATGAGTGACTAAGCAAAAATAAGAATGGACATGCGACTTGCCCACGTGACTCCAAATACCATCTTGTTACTGTAGTTTGCCACAGTGAGAACAATGGGTTTCCCTCCACATGGAAGAAACTATTAAAAAAAAAAAAAAAAGCCCTGGAAACATCTTGATTTTGCCTCTTTCCTTTTCAATGATTTGGAAACAACCAGAGATTTGACAGAGGTTTATTCCATCCCTGCTACAAGCCTGAACCAAGAATGTTGCAATTACTGTCTGTGTTTGATTCTTTTAACCAATGTTAACACTCACCTTTCTTTGGCTATGTCTACACTGGCATTTGAACAACAAAGCTTTTATTATGATGGAAGTATTTTGTTGGTAAAAGAGCAAACAGCAGCTAGCTACACGGCCCGACTTTTAGCAATACAGCAATGTTGATGCACCTGTAGTTTCAAAAAGCTGACACAGCCTTTCTTTCTTTTTATAAAATAAATCTTTAGATGTTTAGATACTAAAGAATTGACAACAGTGTAATTATTGGGTAAGACCTGAGTTGTTTATTGACCTGGGAGTGTGGCTGGTCCTTTGGGATCAGAATAATCTTTTGTTTTTAAACTGGTTTTAAAGAACCACTCATTATTAAGTGCAGTGATTTTGGTGGTGATGGAAGGACTGGGATGCTGAAGGAAACTGTTTCTCTGACTTCTTGTTAGCCACTGTGGGAAAACAGAATTTTTCTTTTGTGCTGGTTTGATGCATCTTATGGGAGAGTAATCACCAGTTTTGGTGGGGTGTTTACCCTATTTCTCAGCAGTCTGTCCTGATTTTGGTAATCTCAATTGTGACCCACTGAGGTACTATTGCAGTGCTCAACCGAGCAAAACCAGATACATACACATACATAATTTTGATACTTTTAATATTTTAAATTTTCTCTGTTGAAGTGCACTGAGTATTCTAAGAAGAATGCATTTTCTTTCTTAGACCTTTTATCTTTAGGAAAATCCTCACTTCCATAACTAAGTGTAATGATTCTTGGTTTGCTGGATGTTTAACCAAGGAAAGCTATACATTTTGAGTGCTATATCTTCATTCCTAAAATTCTCAAGAGTAAATAGGCCTGGCTTTTGAAAATAGTGATATACATGAATTTGAACTTGGGGGATGGATCAGAGCTCCTTTCTTAGTCTGATCTCTGTAAAAGTTTTGAAGGAGATAGTGCTAGGCATTTAAGAGTGAACATGCCCTGTTACAGAGCCAAATCTGGAAACTCCAGGATGTTCAGATTTTCTAATTTATACCAACATCTACAGGCATGCAAAATTTCATTTTAACCATTAAATTTACTGTGTAATTTCCTTCACCAACAAAAATACCAGAAATAATATTAATAGTTTATAGGACACAGTTTCTGCTAATAGGGAAACTGTTAAAACTAAAGTTGCACGTCCTATTAGAATGAGCAAGTCTGTGCAAAAAACCCAAATTGAAGACCTAATGTTTAGTATTGTCAGGACCAAAGCTCAGGGTATGTCTACACATCAGTGTAAACTGGGGCTCATGGCAAGACCCTCCCCACTTTCCTTGTGTCCCTACATAGCAGTTGCTTGAACCCAGGATCCCAGGACCAGTGTTGTCTTCAGGTCGTCATTGTCAAGTCCAAGTCTAGTCTCAAGTCTTAATTTAAAAAATGTCAAGTCACTTTTGTACAAGCCATCAATATCGGCATTTTTGGACAATTTTTTCACCAACTCGATTTAACAAAATTAGCAACTCTCAAGTTGAGTCTCAAGTCACAAACAATGAACCCGAGTCAAGTCTCAAGTTGAGTCACCTAGGTGACTTAAGTCAGACTCGAATCAACAACTCTGCCCAGGACCCTGCAGGGCTGGAGGGTCTGAGTTTTGGTCAATCTGGAGTCTGGGATCCAAGCCCTATTGCTTTGCAGTGTAGATTTGGCATCAGCTTGACTTGGTTCCAGAATTAGCTGGAGGAAGTAGTCCCAAGGGTTTCTTTAGTCCTCTCTGTGCCAACAGTCTGCAACACGCTATGTGGCAAGGGAAAGATACCCTCCTCCCCCGTTAGCAAATAGCAGCAGCTCAGCAGCTTTAGCCCCCTGTCTTCTGATCACTGATCTGCAAGCAAAGTATTAGAGAGCTTCCATGGTTTGAAATGGAAACTTATCTGCTTAAGTCTTTTGCAGACTGAGTTGCTTCTTGGCCACGCAAGCACAACCAGATTTTGTTGAATCTGATGTGAGGTCAGTAAAACTGGATTTCAGCAAAAGCACCAGGAATGACCACACATACCAGCAGCTAGCTAAAAAAACTGGCAGCTCTGCAGCTTTTCCAGGCAGGTAACCAGTGCAGTAAGAGAATTAAGAAGCTAATGGGTGAATACAGGAAAACCAGGGATAAGACCCACCAGTTGGGCACCTCACCAACAACATGCCCATTTTATGATGACTTTAACCAGGTCTGGGCATGGTACCCAGCACAAAGTAAGGATGTTAAACATCGAGTAATTTACTAGTCGAATAGTTGATGGAATTTCCATTGACTAGTCGATAGACACTTCTGCATTCCTCCTTTGAAATGTACAAGAGCCTACACTGGGGCTCTTGTACATTTCAAAGGAGGAATGCGGAACTTCGTGTGCAGCCTGGGGCCAGTGGGAAGTCCCGCTGACCCTGGGCTCCATGCTGTTGCTGCCGCTTTGAAATGCCACATAGATCCCGGGGTCAGCTGGGGACGCCCCAACTGATCCTAGGCTCCGTGCGGCATTTCCATGGAACCCGGGATCAGTTGGGAAGTTCCCAACTGACCACGGGCTCAATGCAAATGCTCTGGCAGCATTTCAAAGGGGAGGTGCTACACAGCTAATCCTGGTCTCAGCTGTGGTGCTGCCCCTTTCAAATGCCGCCACGGTGCTTCAAAGGGGCAGCACTGCATGGAGCCCGGGGCTAGCTCCATGCGCTGCTGCTTTGAAATGCCGAGGTGGCGTTTCAAAGTGGCAGTGCCACACGGAGTCCTGGTACGGGTTCTGTGCTGCTGCTTTGAAGTACCCCCTTTTCCCCTTCCCCCTTTGCTGCCTCTATTTGATAGAGGTGCTGAGGGGAGCAGGGAATTGATTAGTCCTTAACATCCTTAGCACAAAGCCAGCCTCTGTTTCACGATGCCCTGCTGGTCCCCGGAATGCAGCATTGGAGTCAGCAGCAGGCTCCTGGATCACAAAGTGACTTTTTGAATTAAACCAGTCCCAGAGCTGGCTTTGGATCAGGATCAAGAGCAGATTTTTGGAAGAGCTGTTTGCCCCTGAGGTACTGCTGGCTGCTAAAGCCTGGTAAGTGCCTGATTCAAATTCAGCATTTATTACAGTGATGGAAGGGATTTCTGCTTTAAGAAGCAATGTACAGATGGTAAGCTTAGGTGATCAGCATTTTGATCTCTTGTGGCTGATTGCATCACAGTGTCTAGGCTTTCTCTCCACCCCTGACTGTTGACTTCCTACCCCATGTACACCCTCCGATGAGTAGTTCAAAATGGGTTTCTTGAAATTTACAGCTGGGTGTGAAAATTTGAAAGGTGTTTTTTTTAACCTGTTAAGTTACTAAGATTTGCTACGGTGATTCTTGTTTTTCTGCTAGTAATTAGAAATTTGTCACTCTCCTGTCACTTCTGCAGAGTTAATGCAGCTGCCACTAAACACTGAAGAGTGTGTGTGTGTGTGTGTATGTATGTATGTATGTATGTATGTATGTATGTATGTATGTAAAACAGCATCCTGAATTTCCAAATCTAGTTAATTTCCATCAGCGGAAAGCTATGCTGGGGTGAATTCAGATTTCTGTGTTTTGGTAGTAATGGGGGAAAACCATGTATGTAACTGATTCCCTCCATGTCAGGCTGCTCCCTGATTACCTAGTTCTGAAGGCAGTGCTTCTGACAGCAGCAGTGCTGAAGCAGGGATGGCATAACATGGTAACGAGACTCATGGGATCCCAGTCCCACTGCAGGGCTCTTCCCTCTTATCATTTTGTTTTTTTCATCCACTCAATTTCTCTGCCCCCGCTCTACTGCTTTGTGACCTGGGCTGGTTGTTCCACCTCTTTACAGCCTTGATAGATACAACTGAGTTGAGAATTTTCAGAAACACACATTTCAGAGCCAAAATAGAGCGTTTTTAAATGATCAAACTGATGTGGCAAGCCCAGAAGTGCTGGGGCTATGAAGTGCCTAGTCCTGGCACAGATTAAGCACTGACTTCACTCTATTCACAGATACGCTGGCCAGTTAATATTTGTTTGAATACTTCTGCTGCATATGCTGCAGGTTTCCCTCCAGCAGCTTGGAATAACATCTCTCTCTGCCAGTAAGTCACCACAAGAACAGTTATGTCTTCCAAAATATGGAAGGCTTGATATGACAGAAAAAGCCTTTTGCAGCCTGGGCTCTGTATACACTCACCTCTCCTACATATGACAATTAGTTATGAATTTTCTACGAAAAAGAGTAAAGATTTAAATTTTAAACTTCCCATTGCCTCTGCACTTCAGTAACTATGATTTTACATGGCTGTGTCAAGAGACAATGCAAGGACTGACGTGTGTAGCTGCGTCTTTATGATGTGTGTAGCTGCACTTTAGAAAGGTTACATTTTAAACGATAACCCTCTGTTTCTTGTCTTGTTTCAAGATCCTCTGCTTAGACTGGGTGCTGTTGTTTAGGAGCTCCATCCATCCCTGGCCTAACATTCTCAGGGACCGCTCCTAAAGGAGGCCCTTCTGTGGTGAAGTTTATAATCAGTGCTCTTGAGAGGAAGAAGAAATACAAATGCCTGGAGTAACAGCATGCTGACAGGCAGGAGGAAAGCTGAGGTCTGCTACCCAGGCAGAGAACAGGGTAAGCAGTTTGTGGAAGAGCCCAACCAAGAGAACTGTTTCAGCAAGTCCTGTCTAGAATACCTGCAAGAGCACTGATCCTTCAGTAAATTCCATCTGTATAGCTATTGTGATGTGCCGTCCCAAACAAATTATACTTTCATCATGTAATTCTGACTTGTATTGCATTGCAAGCAAGACCACCCCTTCCAGGTACTGCTCCTTGCCCAAAATATCCATTTCATTTCCTCTCCTCTCCTCTTCCTTGCCCCCAGCAATTCATGCATGCTCGAGTAGAAGACGGGGAGTAGTACCTCTGAGTCCCTAATGTGAGCACACAAAGCATCTCTTCTGTTTCCTGGATGCTATAACTCCCGCATGTGACAGTTGCTCTTTCTCACGGAGGTGGCTACTGATCCAGCATCCCTTTGCTATCATAAATCCATTCAGAAGGAAATGGCTCACTTTTGGCTTCACAAAGGTCCTGAAGAGCACAGCAAGCCATAGTAACACTGGCATCCAAATAGGTCTATAGAAGCATCCAATGAGATTTTTATTGTGCCAAAGCACATTTGGCAACCATTCTACACCTGCTGAGAGAGTAATTAAACCTTCTTTTGCCAAGGCCTCTGAAATTAAGGTATGGTTTCATAAGCCAAGGCAAAGAGAGGGTATGTGGCATCCTCTAGAACAGGGGTCTCCAAACTTTTCAGCCCGAGGGCCGCATTAACTATCAAACAGCAGTTCGGGGGCCGCTTTCACGACGGGGAATTTCAGTTGCCTATTGCGCCCTCTGTCGCAGCGCGGCCGGTACTCTGACCATGCACTCCCTCCAGTGCTGAAGGGGAGGGAAAGGGGGGCCCGGGCCCACCCTCACTCACGGGCCCCAGCCCAGGGCCCTAAGGACACGGAACCAGCTGGCTCCGGTCCGGCTGACGGGGCTCCTGCCGTAACTCGTCAGCCCGCCAACTCTAACGAGTTCTGCCCTGGGCTGCTTCCTTTCCCTCCTCGTGTGACCCTCTACCTCCCCCCACCGTGGGGCGGTCACCTTTGATTCGTCCGTCAGGCTGACGGTCGTATATCCAGACGCCCACCCCTCCCGCCGGGGCTGGTCCTGCCGTCTGGGTGGCCGTCGGGTCTGGACTCCTGAGAAGGGGGGGGCTTTTCCCCCTGCTCTCCCCTTCCTCTGCACGCTGTCCTCCCCTCCTGCTTGCCACCGCTCACTCCTTCCCCCCCCCCTGGGCGGAAGGGGTCACCTTTTTAAAGTTCCTGCCGGGGTTCACGTTCCCCCGCACGTCGCCGGGCGGGCGTTACCACCACCGCCCATCCTGCCCCCTGATTGGCCGGCTGCCCTGTCAGTCTGGGCGGGGGAACGCCGCCCGTGCTAACCCCCGCCCCCTGCGCCGTTTGCCGCCGCGCGGCTGCTTGTCAGCGGAGCGGCCCGCTTCTCCTGCCCCGGCGCGGCGTGAGTACACGCCGCACACCCCTGACAGGGCCCCCCCCGCGGCAAGAAGGGCCCGTTCGGCGGCGCCCCAGGGACGGGCGGGGGTCGCCTCGTCACACCGGCACGCGGAAGGCGGGGCCAGACAAAAAGGTCTCCACAGGCCGGATGAGAGGGCCTCGCAGGCCGCATCCGGCCCGCGGGCCGTAGTTTGGAGACCCCTGCTCTAGAATAACAGTGGGGACAAAAACATAATTTTGTGTCAATGTTATTGATCAGAATAGAATCCCATTGTGAAATTTTCTTGTACAGCTGAATCTGATGTTCATAAATCTGCCTCTGTGGACCACCAGTGGCATCCTGTGCAATTTACATAGCTGTGTGCTCTTTGAAGAGGGCAAACTAGAGGCACATGAGTCCTGTAAGTAGCATTGCTACTTAGGAAGCCCTGTTATCTCAAAACCAGCAATTGTGAAATATCTTTAATGCCTTTCACTTGGGGGTAAACCAAAGCCTGATTGCTTTGGTCATCTCTACCACCACTTTGCCTACTGTCAACTTTTTGTTAACCCCAAACTGATTGTCAATGGACCTGTAGCAATCTGAGGTAGCCCTTTTGACTTTGTGCCACAAATATGTGTGTGATTGGTTACTTTGTGTTCTAGTTAAGTTATCCAGACAGAGAGAACATCCGTGTGACTGACTTGTGATGCATGTGATTGATCCCCCGATGAACTGTCAGAGTAAATTGTTCATGAACAACCCATAAACTGAAATTTGTTCACATCAGCTACTTTGTGGAGACTAATGAATAACAAATAAGTTAGAAGAAACCAGGGCTGACTTGCCAACAGAACCAAGGGTTAAAGTTGTTGGATAAATTACTTGCAACAAACTGAGGTAATGAATGTAATGAAGAATTCATGCTTTGTTGTTGTTTTGTTTTTAATAATTAACCCCCATGGGGAATTGTCTGAAAGCACTTTGAAACAACATTTTTATTAACTTAGGAACAAAATCATCTTAAGATAATCAAGATTAAGAGCACAGGCACCCTGCCAACACTAAAGAGTTCTATACTGCATTATTTTGTTTTGTGTTGAAATGAAACGGACTTCATGATGCTTGATTAAAATCAATGGACTTTTAGAACCCTTCCGTAGAAGAAGTGCTATTGAATGTTTAATATTCAGATGGTGGTGTAGTCTTCTTTTCTAGAGGCTCATTTTGGAAACAAATTACTTGTATTTTTTATTGAGCCTGGGAACTAAATACTTTTTTCAAATGGTCAGAAATACTCAGATATATAAGATATCAGTTGTAGTTAACTTTGAAAGCTCTTGTTCATATTCTAGTCTAAAAGTTCTGTACTCTTAGGCATTCTGCAGTTCTGTGACAGAGCCAGAGAATCTCTGAAAGTATATTGAGAACCATAACGCTTTGGTCACAGATTGTGCCAGAAAGACTGAGATTCCTATGGCATATTACAATATTGTTTTCACACAAGGCTACTATCAGACTAAATCTTTATGTATCCAAGAAAAGATGGAAAAGGCTAATGTCTGTTTTACAGCAATGACACTTCGTACAAAGCAAAAAGATATATTTTGTCATGGGTTGTTGTGGAATATACAGAAACTTTTCATTGACCAGTTTTTTTTTAAATGTTAAGTAAAAATTCTGCTCTGTTATACTTTGCTGCCCTGCCAGCTGTGGGCCATGCTGCCCCACTGGCCTGCCAGCTGGCTATGATCCCAGCCACTAGCAACCTCTGCCGCTTGAGCTGTCTAACCTGGCAACATCCTTGGTTTGGGAGAACCACAGATGTTGCTGGACCAGAGTCCAGGACCACAGAGGTTCAACCTGTGTTTCTATATACATTCCAAATTGGGAAGGAGAAGTTGGTGGAATACTGTCTGCTGCTGTTTGCTGAAATCTAGTCTACTCTGCAAGTTACTGGCTTTCTGACTTGCATGACAATGATACTGTATTTGTCATTCAGCCTACAAAGACAGCATACTCCATCTTCTGTGTCCTAGGCAAGGGACTATGAGCAAAGGAAAAAAGCTCTGCAGTTCTTTAGGCCTTAGAACCACATGTCTCTAAAAGAGAGGACCAAATGTAGTGCCAGTGTAAGCAGTCTGTAGAATAGTTCTGCTTGAGACAAGCTCTGAATTATGACCACAAGACCATAGCAAAGGGGCACAACAGTTCTACAAAAACATTCTCCCTGTGGTCCCTAAGGAGCATCCTCTGTGTACTCCGATCATCAAACCATGGTCTGTCTTGCCAGAAATACATCAGTCTTCCTGTTGCAGTGTTTCTAGTTTGTTTTGATATGAGTGTTTGAAGTGAGTCTCTTTAGTTTGTTTGTTTGCTTTCTCTTAGCCACTTTTATTTATGTCTTGCCCTGCCCCCCTTGTCTATCTCTGGTGATAGCAGATTCAGTTTTAAAGACTCTGTCTTTATTTTTGCAGTCTCATCCTTATCTAGAATTCAAATTGAAATCTTAGTTGACTCCCTGGTACTGTGCAGAGCTGTATCATTAAGATCTGACTAGTGCAAAGGTTATCTAACATTGTCTTTGTTTAGATAATGCATATGCAGTACTAGATTTAAAGATTTTTCAAAATAAGTACATTTCTTTGCCATACAGTAGAAACTTTTAAGTTTCCACTTTCATTAAGTTGGTGATCTGTAGTGTTTGGAAGAATTCCCTGTTGTGAGGGGATTTTATGGGTGGCATCTTACAAGTTTTCCACCTCTGGTTTCTGGCCAGTTCTGTCTAATAATTTTAGAATCTCCCAGAAGCATTTCTAATTTTGCTATAAAATGGGGTGTGTGTGGTGAGTGTGCATGTGCATGTGCGTGTGCGTGCATGCGTGCACCGCACCACACCACACCATGGGAGTTGGGGTGGATCTGGCTTTCCTGAAGAAGCTTCTCAGTGAAATCTATATAAAATGCCACATCTTCATTTGTTCAGTAGATGTCAATCTTCTTACAGAAGAAAGATTTTAGAATTGTTAGGGGCAGATTCACTAGTAATGCTGCAGCCATTTTGTGCAGTTTATTCCGGAGAAAGCCAGTGGAAAACTCCTGTGAGGGAGAGCTCTCAGCCCTGGGAGAGCAGACAGTGGTGCATTGGCTGCCTCTTCGGTCAGCAGTTCCCCCACCCCTGCACAAGAGAAGAGAAGGAGTATGTCACTGGTCCTGTGGGCCTGAGATACAGAGATATCATGGAGTTGAGGTTTTACTACACCTACTTCTTCACAGGTACAAGGTCCCTACATCTTTAATTTGTTAGTATCAGTGGCTGAGGAGCAGTGAGCTTCTCCCCCAAGATCGTCCTTAGTGTACCCTAGTAGAGGCAGAGAATCTGCCTGTCACACTGACAGACTAGCCAACCTGGATATGAGCCATTATAACTTAGCAAAAGGCACTGAAATGTAATGAAGGCAAACTATTTGTATGTGAATTTCAGAGAGATGTAGTAGGCCCACAGTCATTAACCCATTTATATGTAGTAATAGAAATCAAGGGGAGGTGCTAAGAGTTTACCTGCATTCTCTTATAAATCTAACAAAGTGGTTTCAGTAGCTTGTGGATGCTAACACTTGTTTTTGCCTTTTAATGTTTCATTACGATCTTATCCATCCGGTTGTCATTACCGTAGTCTGTTGACTCAGAGATCAAAAGGAGATATTATTATTTAGATGGGGCTTGTGGCCCAATAATATTATTGTCCTGTCCTCTCCTTGTAATTCCACGTAGTAAAACCACCTGTGAACTGTCTTGATAGTTTGAATAGCTGATTACCTTATGTGAATGAATGTGTCTAGTTTAATTGTATACACTGATTAGCTTCAAAGCAACAATCTGTGCTTCCGTTCTTTCTCAGGGAAGATCCTTGCTGTTTCAATGTAAGAATATAATAATGGCCTTGCTGGGTCAGACCAAAGGACCATCTAGTCCTGTATTCTGCCTTCTGACAGTGGCCAATGCCAGATGTCCCAGAAGGAGTGAACAGAAACAGGTAATCATCAACTGTCATCAATTTCCAGCCCCTGTCAGACAGAGACTAGGGATATCATTCCTACCCATCCTGGCTAAAAAGTATTGATGGATCTAACCTCCATGAATTTATCTAGTTCTTAATTGAACCCTGTTAAACTCCTGCTCTTCACAACATCCTCTGGCAAGCAGTTCCACAGGTTAACTGTGCCCTGTGTGAAGAAAAACTTCCTTTTGTTTGTTTTAAACTTGCTACCTATTTGTTTAATTTGGTGACCTCTTGTTCTTAAACTTTTCTTATTTACTTTCCCCATACCTGTATCATATTCCCCTTAGTTACCTCTTTTTCTAAGCTGAAAAGTCCCAGTCTTTTTAATCTCTCTTCATATGAGATCCGTTCCAAACTCCTAATCACTTTTGTTGCCCTTCTCTGAACCTTTTCCAGTGCCAGTATATCTTTTTCGAGATGAGGTGACCACATCTGTTTGCTGTATTCAAGATATGGGTGTACTATGGATTTATATAGATGCAATAAGATATTTCTGTCGTATTCTCTATCCCTTTTAAAAGGATTCCTAACATTCTATTTTCTTTTTTTGACCACTGCTGCACATTTGGTGGATGTTTCTAGAGAACTAGCCACAGTGGCTCTTAAAATATCTTTCTTGAGTGGTTATAGCTAAATTAGTCCCCATCATTTTGTATGTATAGTTGGGATTATTTTTTCCAATGTTCATTACTTTGCATTTATCAACATTAAAATTCTTTTGCCATTTTGTTGCCCACTCACCTAGTTTTGTGAGATCCTTTTGAAGCTCTTTACAATCTGCTTTGTTTTTAACTATCTTGAGCCAGTTTAGTATCATCTGCAAATTTTGCCACTTCATTGTTTTACCCCTTTCTCCAGATCATTTATAAATAGGTTGAAGAGGATTGGTCCCAGTTTGTACCTTTGGGGGATACCACTCATTACCTCTCCATTCTGAAATTGACCATTTATTCCTACCCTTTGTTTCTTGTCTTTTAATCAGTTATCAGTCCATGAGAGAACCTTCCTTCTTATCCCATGACAACTAACTTTACTTAAGAGCCTTTGGTGAAGGACCTGTCAAAGGCTTTCTGGAAATCTAAGTACACTATAGCCACTGGATCTTCCTTGTCCACATGCTTGTTGACTCCCTCAAGGAACTCTAGTAAGGCATTATTTCCCTTTACAGAATCCATGTTGACTTTTCGCCAACAAACTATGTTCATCTATGTGTCTGATTCTGTTCTTAACTATAATTTCAACTAATTTCTCTGGTACTGACGTTAGACTTTTTCATCATCAGCAACCTTGAGCTCAACGCCCGTTGGTGTCCGATGCTTCCCTCACTATTTCCTTCCATCTTTCCCTGTCCAGTGTGGAGTGGCTTAGTTTCTGTAGACTAGCGCCGCACCAATCTACTATATCATCTACCCATTCTCTGTGGTGTTGCATTAGCTATCTTCCAATCACTAGGTACAGAGCTGAGTTAAAGGTTACAAATCACAATTTGTAATTCTGCAATTTCACATTTGAATTCTTTCAGAGTTCTTTAGTGAATACCATCTGGTCCCAGTGATTTGTTACTGTTAAGTTTATAGATTTCTTTCAAAATCTCCTTTGACACCAACCTCAGTCTGGGATAATTCCTCAGATTTGTCACTTAAAAAGAATGGCTCAGGTTTGGGAATCTCTCTAACTCTCAGGTGTGAAGACCAAAGCAAAGAATTCATTTAGAGTCTTATCACCTTGTTGGAGGACAATAAAAAGAAGCCCTGATCCTGATATATTTACTCTGTTTAAACTTTGTACAGGGAAAATATAAGTCATAAGATGGAGATCTAAAAAATAATGATTTGGAATAATGTGGAAAATGCATGGATAGACTGTTAGTCTTTATCTGTACTTCCTATTGGACTATAACCTTTTAAATTGATTCCAGAAAGACTTTTACAAGTCAGCAGCCTGACTTTTCTCATATCTGTATGTGTATTAATCTCTTAATCGCTGCAACTTTCTTCTTTCTTTTCCTTTTCTTATTTAACTTTTAATATTTTAGTTAGTAAAGGATTGGCATTTGTGTAATTATTGGGGAAAGAGATGAAATTCGTATAGACTTGGGGAACTGTGTCCAGTCCTTTGAGGTTGGTGAACCTCACATATGGTGAATCAGGTTTTTCAATTTCACTGTATTAGCTTGTCTGTCTAGATGGCTTAAAGGGGATTGTAGGTAGCGCTTTGTTTATCAGTCTGGTATTAGAGAAGCTGTTTTATTACTGGTTTGGTGAATCTAATTATAGAATAAACCACCAGTTTTGGGGACTGTCTCCATCATCCCTTGCAGTCTGCCATGGGGGTAGCATTCTCAGTGCAGTCCATCCAGGCCCTGGTCATACTGCCCTTTTTGTGTCCCTTTGCACTATGTTAATTCCAGTAAATTCAGATGTACAGAAATCATCATAACTAAAACTCTGCATCGCTTCAGTTATGTCCTCCCACCTTTCTACATGGGTAATCAGTACCTCTTTTTTTTTTTTTAACTAGGAAGTTGGCATGAAAAGAAAAATTGATAGATATTGAATTAATAGCTAGCAGACTTTAAAAATAGCATTCATTGATAAGTGTGGGTTGTTGGAATAGAAAATGGTCAGTAGCTAGAGAATTTTTTTAATACAAATTTTCTCCATTTATCTTTAACCACGCAATATCTGGACAAAGTAGCTTACTCATTTCCATTTCCACTAAAAAACTGTAAAGGAAAACTATTTGTTCTGTAGCTTAATAGAGAAATGTGTGGTGCTGCTTGATGATATTTCCTCCCAGTCATTCATTACTGGAATTTAAGATTTAAGTATATACACAGCATGGCTAAGTGGGTAATTGCTGTTTGTTGGTTTAGGTTTTTTCAGTGCTTGCTAATCAATAGTTTATGAAGGATCAGCCCTTTGGCACATTGAGTCTTTTCTGTAAGCTTTCATTCTGTCAATACTCTATTCATGACCTCACATTACAACAGCCTTCATGCACTTGACTGTACTAAAAAAAATCAACAATGTAGTTTTTAACTGCTTGGCTGTAGACAGACCCCTACCAGGTCTGTTTACAGTTGAGGTTAATGGGGCAAAGTTACTTAATGTAGTTATCTCCTATTTGAGTTCAAATCTGAAACCCATTGTGATCCATATTTCTTTATAGGGTGGTGCTGTTCATTTGACACTGTGACCTCTTGCCTGTTTTTTAAAAGTGCAAAGCACTTGAATCCTTGCCACTTTCAAATTAGTGGGACCAGCTGAGTGTTCAGCTCTTCTGAAATTGAGATAGGATTTAGAAACCTTGCTTTTGGCTTTTCTTTTTGAAACTCCCAATTTACATTAGTGATGGACAAACATAATATTCTCAAGTTCAGGTGCATTGCTTCTTTGCAGCTTATCTGAAGCTGTTTGAACAAGTCACCAAGGCAAACATCTTGAAAAATTTAGGTTTCCCTTAACTCTTTCAGTAAATTCAGGTTTCAGCTGAGCCAAAACCTGTAGAATACCCTTTCTCGCGGCATTTTGGTTCTTGCATTTCCAGCCAAAGCCAGAAATAAAACATGGAAATTATACAAATGTTTGTTTCTTCCCTCCCTTATGACCCTTAAAAAATTTCCTCATAATTCCTTTATGCCCCCATCTGGATCTATTCAGTCTCCAGGCCCGAATCCCCTCTGTCTCCATATGTGCTGCTTCCACTGATTGGTGCAAGGAGAGAAACAGCCTCTTAAGTAGAGAGTTTCAAAGTTATTTTAGGCTTTCTAGATCAAAACCAGCACCTTAAATTCAATCAGGACACCAAGAGAGGTAGCCAGTACAGATCATGAAGAACCCACAACATATACTGCCATAGAGTATGTGAACCCACAACATACACTGCTAATTAGGTGGGTAGCTGTACTTAGTTTGAGTGCATTGTAGTAATCCCATTTTTTGAGGTGACAAAGGCATGGATCACAGCAGCAAGGTTTGCATCTGTATGTCTCAAAAAGCCACAACGACAGTCACAATCTCCTGACTTAGTACAGATGGTAAAAAACATTCCTGGAAACTGCTATTATATGATCATCCAGCAGCAATTGGAGGTTCTGTACAACCCTTGCGTTGCAAACTTGAATAACAAAGAGCAGGAACATACCCTTAGTCGAAGGGGAAGACACCAGTCTCTTTATTAGTCAGTTGTTTTACTCGTTCTATCACCATAACCTCAGCCTTATCCACATGGAGCTTCAGCCTCCTGGCTCTCAGCTGTGCCTCAGCCTTTCTGAGTCCCTAGGCAAAATGTGCAACAGCAATGACTGGGTCAGGAGCACTAGAACATAGTGGAGAGTTGTCATACTAAAACACTGCAGCCTGTGTCCTCTCACTGACCCTGCTAATAGCTCTGTGTACACATCGGACAGGAGGGTAGCCTGGATGGATACTTGCAGAACATTACCTAATAGCCCACAGAGAAGAAGAGCAACCTCCTCATATCACTTTCTGGAAGTGTTTAGCCAGGAAACAGTGGTGCCACCTAAAATTAGCACCATCCACTGCTGGTCTCTGGCAGGTGAGATGACAATACCTCATGATCAACACTGTCAAAAATCAAGATCTCTCTCAGGATCAGTAGGGGCATCAGATCATCTGTTGTTTGTGGGAGGATTGGCTTTAATGCAACCAGTGTAGCCTAAGCAAAATGCAGGACAATGTAGCACTTTAAAGACTAACAAGATGGTTTATTAGATGATGAGCTTTCGTGGGCCAGACCCACTTCCTCAGATCAAAAAAAAAAATTTTTTTTGATCTGAGGAAGTGGGTCTGGCCCACAAAAGCTCATCATCTAATAAACCATCTTGTTAGTCTTTAAAGTGCTACATTGTCCTGCATTTTGCTTCAGCTACCCCAGACTAACACGGCTACATCTCTATCACCAGTGTAGCCTAGGTTCTGTACACAAGTCTTTAACCAAATTGACAAGGATCATGGAGATCTTGAGGCATCTTGTCTCACTTCAGCTGTCTTTATGTTCTTAACCAAAAATAGGGTTGCCAGGTGTCCGGTATTTTCACCTCCCGTCCAGTAAAAAAAATTCAGAAAATACCGGAAACCTAAAATGTCTGATATTTTCTGGGGGGTTTTCCCTGCCAGGCAGGAGGCGAAAATACTGGACACCTGGCAACCCTATGACACACTCAGCAACTGGGCCCAGCCCCCTCTCCCCCGGGTCTCCTGCTTATCTGGTTCTGCAGGGAAGCGCCATTCCGGCTCGATCAAGAAAACATGATGGCCACCGGAAAAAGCCTAAAGACCTGAGCAAGGGGAAGCAATGCCTTCCCTGGCTCTTACTGCTCAACCTCTCCTCTTCCTATCCCTATTCTGATTCTGTACTCACTTAAAGGGGCCATGCTGTTTGTTTGTTTGTTTGTTTAATTAGCTTAACTCTTGGGGTCCTTTTTTTTTCCTCAACAACTTTGGTCCCCTTCCCCCCTCCCCCGCAAAAGAATTTTTTCCCTGGTGTTTTTTTTGGGGGGTGGAGGGGTATTGGTTCAGTATTTTTGGTTAAACCATGAGGCAACCCTAACAAAAAATGGAAGAAGTAGTACTTGTTGATACCTAACTTCCAGTGTTGGGTTCTCAAGTAAGGATGCAATCATCGCAACCTTTCTCCCTAATAGAGAATTAATGATTGCACCAGCAATGAGCTTGATTGTCAGATGACCCAAGCCATGCATAACTCCAAATGGGTGTTATAATCAGTCAAAGGGTGATCACAGTTGAAATATGAGGCCTCAGGCATATTGGTCTATACTAGGAAATAGCATGAGACTTTCATCTCTGCTTCTCCCCGAGCCCCTGTGTGGCGGCGCGTTGGGGAGCCCCCGACCCTGCACCCCCCTTTGCAGCCGATGTGACTGTCAGGCCGTAGAATAGAAGGTTTATTTGCTTCTCAGAGATACGGCACAGCATAGGCTCGACGTTGACGTAGGAGCCAGGGCAGACAGCCTAGTCCTCTTGGGGGAAAGGTGTTCGTAGGCCCCTGAAGCTCTCTGTCCTGGACTTAGTCTGCTTTCTTCATGCTTCCCTCCAGTAAGGCTTCCCCAGCCCCCAGCAACTTGGCCCTTAGCCCCCAGGCAGCCACACCTCTTGCTTTGTTCAGATTCCTTCACCTAGCCCAGGTGTCAGGTGGCTGGTCCATGCCTACGTGCCTTCCCTCGGACCATCCCCTGCTGGGCCCTGAACACAGACACACACAGAGTCTCTGCAGACCAGCATAGGCCAGTAGAGGTCACACACAGCCCAACAAAGCAACCAGTGAATGCAAAACCAGAGTGGATTCAGGGCCACAAGAGTGTACAGCACCCCCACTACATCACACCCTGACCGGAACATTTCTAATTGTGATATAACATATTCCTTTTAAATCAGGGAAACAATGGATTCTCAGTTTTAAAAGAAATAAGAATTGTCACAAAATAAATAGTTTTAAGTGGCTCAGGTTAAAAGTGGGCCTTGAGCACCATCAAAGAGAGATCCATCTCTCTCATCTATCTTCTGCCAGAATATTTACAGCTACCAGTTTTTGAGCAGATTGTTTCATTTTAGGTTTTGTTGCACCACCATCACTAGAGGAAGCTTTTTGGGTTTTTGTAATTTTGGGAAGCTGAAAAATGGGAGGGAAATACATTGTGGCAAACATTACTGAATATCTTTCACTCAGTTTTGAAAACTAAAGTTATAGATTTCCATTCTATAAATGATCCACCTTTCCTGAGAGACTGGATTTTCTATTGTTTCATTTTGTGGCTTGGAAAAAATTACCTTTATATGGTACTTTCTGTATTACTGAAGGAAGGATTTTTCAGTCAGCTCAGTGGAAGTGCTTGTTAAGGGAATTGTACTGCTCTCAAAAGTAAGTAGTCTGAAGAGGAAGCAGGTGACCAAACAAGGATAATGCAATTCAGACAGTTATCGTCCATTTTGCGATGTCAAACACTTCAGTTGGCCCCAGCCAGGCACACGATTGCCATGCAGTGTAATTAGAACAAAACAGTCTTGTAACTTTGTGGCTGTGTTGAATTCATATTCCAAAGCAAAATACATTTAAAAAAGTCATTTTCTCCCTTTCTGTTCTCACTGCCTCTGACTCTCTCTTAACTAAACTGTTCCAATTGAACTGTAGCCTAAAATAAAATCTGGAGATGAGTAATAAGATATGAAGACTTCCATCTTTAGTTCCATGGCCTGGATTCAGCCCAAATCAATAGGGATTGAATGCAGTTTATGGATGCTCTTCATTGACCCGTGCTCCTACACATAATGTAAACTGAGTCCATCTCACAAAATAATGATGGTGCCAATTGTGGGCAGTCTCTGGAGAAAAGATTAAGTGAAAGCATTCTTTCATCCCTAAAGGTGTTCTCTTATGGCCCGGTTGGAGGCAAATACTGCATACTATGCCTGCAGCCTCTCTTGAACAAGATTTCTCTTTAAAGAGCGTATATTTGTTACAAAAATTCTCTGTGTGTGAACTTCTGAAAAAGACATTAGCAAAGAAGCCTGAAATGTGTGGGGAAGTGTAGAATTTCCTAAGAGAAGTTAATTTAGCCTTCTAGAAAACTGTCTTCAGCCAGCATGGTCCTTTCCTCTCTTGTCAACTAAATAATGTACCAACTTGAGAATGTGGTCTGAATAATTTTAAAATACCTGCCTTATTCAGTAAGAAGTAGATAGAAAAGAGAAGAAAACACATTGTTTTGTACCCTCCCGATATCTCTTTCCTATCTCTGATTTCCCACAGAGTCTCCTGATTCGGGATGTGAATGGTTAACTGGTAAGCTCCTGAGCCAAACTGGAGCAGCACCTGTCCGCAGTTCCAGCCCACCCTTCTCTTTGTAATCAGTTAACCGGTTAAACATTACATTTAACCAGTTAATCAATTAAACCGGATTTTGTATCCCTACACTTGTCACCCAGTTTATTCACCAGTGAAGGCTTTTGGTCAACTTTGTTTATGCTAGAAAACAAATGGGTTTCTTCTAGCTCTTTAATCCTTGTTTTACTTTTTATATCTCAAGTCCTCTTAAAGTAGTACCTGCCTCTATCCCACGTTATGGGGCCCTGGCTTATTTTGTCTGAGTTATTTCTAATATATGATGCTGAATAAAATGACTTAGTGTTCATGTGGGATTATGAAGACTTCATGTTGTTCAGAGAGTTAGCAGAGACCTATCAGTGTCCAGTCTTGTAGAGACCCAAAATTCATGGCTTCATTACAACATCTCTGCTGCTTTGCTGTGAGATTAAACTATTTGAGTAGGGTTTCTTAAGTTTTTGCATAAGTTGCTAATGTTCATGTTCTTGACGGGAACAAATCTGCAATGTTCAACATATAGTATAAACTGCAATTACATCTGCAACATAGCTTTAGAAACATATATACAAAACTGATTTTCATGGTGTGCCATGTAAGAAATGGGTGAATACATCCTGCACAAGATAACTGACTGTGTTTGCTCAAATAGTTCTACAAGACTGGGAGATTTAAGAGCTCAGTTTTCCCTCTCACTGGGACAAAAGACACAGAAATAAAAAATATTGTCTTGAAAGTACTTAAACGCAATTGCAAACAGCAATTTGATTCCTTAATTTCAAATGTTTTGGAGAGCAGGTGCTGAAGTGTAGCACAGTAGACTGTCAGAAGCAGATTCTTCTGCTGTTGTCTTCAAATAGAGACAAGGGAACTTTCAAACTCCTGTCATAGTCTGTCTTTAGCTTGATCAGCTGTTAACAAACTCAGTTATCCTGCTGCTGCACCAAAGGAATTGTGCAGGGACATTGGTGATTTAAAATGATCTTTAAGTGGCATTTTGTCCCCAAATTTGGGAAAGTTACCATGACAATTGTTAAAATTACATAAGGACGCCACATTGGAAAGGATAATATATGGAATATGCATCTTCTTATAGAAGTTAGTTTTTGGCAGCGAAGATGCTTGCATCTTTGTGTATCTCCTAGCTGTGGGCTTGAATGTGCTTCTGATTGATAGAACAGATATTTCATGACCAAAGAAAAGTTTAAAACACTATCATGGCAATTGTTTTTCCAGAGATTCTACTGGCAAAGTAAAATTTGAGCATGTGGGAACATGATGTGCTATAAAATACCAAGTATCTGTGGTCTGGGCTGCTTGATAATGCCATCTAGAGGTGGTTTTAAGTTGTTGGAAATTCAACATTTCAAGAAAACCTTATCAAGAATTGGAACAGAAAAAAAATGGTGTGGAAAAAATTGTAGTTGTCAAACCATAAATTGTTTTGATGTTTATATGACCATGCTTTTCTGGGCCCTGAAGCACTAGAGGGAACAACTGGAAAGGAGTAGGAAGTTCTGGGAGGGGACACGGTCAGTGAGCAGCAATGTGGGCAATTATTTGTCTAGGAGTTAATTAAGTTCCATGTTGCATTAACTTCTTTTCTGTGCCTGAACTCTTGGTGGGAAAGTGGGAAGGTCTGCAGGTGCAGAGTTTTTGCACTGGTATTGGTCCTTCCCAGAGAGTTGTCCTGCCACTAGAGAGAGGTTTGCCATTCAGATGGCGTAACTATTAGATGGCACTGGAGCCTTTCTGTCCAGTGGATACCTGGAATGTATGGTAATTTCCCATCCCCCAGTGGCGTGTAGGTGAGAACTGTAGAAGGGAGGACAGAGGATAGGAAACGCAAGGAAAAGCGGAGGCGGAGAGAAGTTATGAGGAAAAGGATAAAAGATGAAAGCGTAAAAATAAAAAATGAGAGAGGAACGGGTGCCGTTCTTTAACCTGTAATCTCAGTTGCATGGTGCCCTCGTGGACAGTCCTCTCCAAAACATACTCTCTGAATTCTGCTCCCTCAGAAAATCATAGACTACCTGTGAGGAGCTTTTGACTGGCTGGTATCTATTCCAATGTGTGTCAAAGGTTTTGGACCCAAGTAGGATAAGAGAAAAATAACTCCATATCCATTTCAATTTTATATATATTTAAAATCTCCTAAAATAGCAAAGAAAAATATTGCTAGAGCTACGCTATTATTAATACTCCATTCTCTTCCATACTGCCATATTTGTAGTCCCTCCTCATCATAAAAGACAGGGAGGCTAGTTGGGCTCTGTGAGGGCCTCTAGATTCTAACTTTCTCTGCCTAGCCCCACCTTTGGAATAAACTTGGAGTGTTTGGTGACCATACAAGCACATTGCAAAAGACATCAGTTTGAGAGGGTATTTTGGAGAACACTTAAGCTGTGCTTCCCACAGTGATGGAGTGTAAAGGAATCTCTGTAGGTGTCTTGCAGATTGAGTTCTGTCAGAGTGATTCAGTGCGGCTGGGATTTTATTATTTTTAATTAGTTGAAGATATTAGGGCACCTAGAGTCTTGGGTAGGCTCCTTTTTCATTTTAAATCTAAATGAAGAATAAAACACTGTCTCCAATTAAAATCAACCAAAGTGATCTCAATATTAGATTGGAGTAATATCTTCAAATTCCTAATAATTCCTCATGACTTTCCAGAAGGAGTCTAAGAAGGTGATTAGTATCAGAAGGGTAGCCATGTTAGTCTGAATCTGCAAAAACAACGAGAAGTGCCGTGGCACCTTATAGACTAACAGATTTATTGGAGCATAAGCTTTCATGGGCAAAGACCCACTTTGTCAGATGCATCTGATGAAGTGGCTCTTTTCCCACAAAAGCTTACGTTCCAATAAATCTGTTAGCCTATAAGGTGCCACAGGACTTCTTATTTTTTAAGAAGGTGACTGTCCATTTATTTATAAAAACCCCATATAAAGAATTGTATCGATTCCATAAGGAATTTGAAAATGTAAATATGACTGAGTATCCTATTACTGAAACTGAATTATTGTCTGTGTGAAGCATGAACTCCCAGCCAATTATAAAACTTCTTGCTAAGACTTCAGTTTTTATTGGAGATGGGCAAATAATGCCTTTTTTGACTTGTTGGCAATTTTCAAAAGTTGAGAGAGATTCATTTTGAGCAATGTATTTTTTGATTCTAAACAACTGTAAACTTTTTGAATTTTTATTATAAAAAGTTTTTTTTAATATGAAAAGTTGTGTTGATCTGAAAAACCCAGATATTTGGTTTCTGAAATACCAAAACAAACTGTTGTTGTTGTTTTTGTTTGTTTGTTTAAAAATATTTTTTTAATTTTTTTCCTTAACTAACACTATTGCAAAATCAAAACAAATGTATTTATTTTCCTGAAAAAATTGTTCTTGAAAAATTTTACCCTGATCTTTTCCTTAAATGGTAGCTAACCTGTCTTCACGTCCTCCCAGCAGATACATGAGTACCTCTACATTTCAAGATGGAGGCATAAATTCAAGTTCAAGGTGACATACACATGCTACCTCTCATTGTTCTAGCATGCTAGAAACAGAGTGTAGTTATGGCAGTGCTAGTTGTGAGTTTCATAGCTAACTATGTATGGACATATTAAATAATACAAACTCTTCATAAACAGAGACTAAACAACTCATCGTTACCAGAAATTACAGAGTTCAATCTCAAATTCGTCAAGACTTTTAAACATTGAATATACTTTGAGTGTTTCTTTAGGACAGTAGTTAAGACTGTTTTAAATCTGGGGAAATTTCTGTTCTGGCACCTTCTGTATGTGGGCTTCATGGGTGCTCACAAATGCTTGCATGCAGTCACACTTCTTTCCTTTTAGGATATGGAAATGAAATATAGAAAGACTTGGATGTGTCTCAACGAATAGGAAATATAATAAAATCCTCGCCTCCCCCCCCCCCCCAGTAAATAATGTTGGAGATGATGTGATTTCCTCTCCCTCAAAGTAATCAGTCTTGGAGGTTCTAGAACTTCTCTCTCACCTGAGGTGTCTTGCTGATGCCAAAGAGGAGGATTCTAGGCCTCACCTGGGGTTCTTATGGTTCACAAATTTTGCTCACTCCACTTTCCATCACCTTTCTCCAGAGTTAGGTATGAGACCTATCTTGGAGCCATTCAACTCAAGCCAGTCAGTTTTGAATGAGGTTCTCATTAGTAGCTTCTTATTCCTCATTTGAGGAAGCTGACATGGTCTCATATTGTCAAATGTCTTAAAGACTTAGTCACTAGTTTACAGAAAATTGAATATAAAACTGATTAATTGGAGACATCTTCATAACCAGTTACTCATAAGTTAATTTATTTTTATTTTTCGAGTAATTCATTTCTACTTTCTCCATCAGTAATCAAAAACCAGAGAAGTGTTGTTTCTTGCACATACGGCATTCACAGAAATCTTTCTATTTTGTAGCTGCAATGTAGTAAGACAACTAATTTTCTGAAATCTACAGCTTGATAGAGAAATTACTTTTTAAGTTCATCCAGGTGAAGCCCATTTAAAATAGAGATTTTTTTAAAAAAAATAAAGGCTGAATATCCATATAGCTGTTCTTCTCACATCTCTTTGTCTAAAACAACTAAAAGCTTTTATGGCAGCTTAACAATTCTGACAATTCCAAGTTCCAGAGGGACCTTTCTGATTTTTTTTTTGCGTACAGATTCATCTGTCAGGCTGTCGTACTTAAGGCTTTCTGACAGTTTATGTTCTATTGCTATCATGGTAAATCCTGAGAGTCTCTCTTGACTCATGAAACAATTCAAGTAGGTTGCGATCCTTTTATGCTTTATAGAGTTGTGTTCTGGAGAAGCCACAGTAACAGACACAATGAAGACAGGACCATGACAAGTGTCTGGTAACTGTTGCAATTCATTCTGCAGCTGGAATGTTTTCTAGTACTGCTGAAGATGTAGGCCTGGATGCTCTGGTCTGTTAATGCACTCTCCATTGCATAAGCAGCACAAAATGGTTTTTAGAGATGATGATGAAAAAAGAATTCCTTCTGCAGCGGGATGGCCTTCACTTGTGGAATGGGTAGAGATTGTCATGCCTTCTTTTACACCAGCCATGTTTCCCTTTTGCTTAATGAAATGGAGGGGCATTAGGGGGAAAGCAATAGATATGGGTAAGTGAACGCTGCTCTGCATGATATTCCACTGGAACAAGGTCATACTTGATAACACTGGCACAAATCATGGCTGTGAAGCTCTAGCTTTGTCTTGGACTGGGTGGCCTTGAATTGGGGGAGTCGTAACTAGTTCCCTGCAGCCTCCTGTCCTCTCTTGAGTCCATGTTGTTTTTGTATGGGATGGGGAATCAAGACTGTAGTCTGTAGCATTTTAGCAAGATTTTGTAGCTGCTTTGTCAGTTACTCATGCTCAGAGACAAACACTCTTTTATTCACTAGCATTTATATGGGAGCTCCATGGCAGAGCCACCTGCAGCATTTATTTGGGGGGAGAGGAGGAGGACGGAAGGATGAAAATCAATCACTATCTCCCCATCTTATGTATGAGGGTCTTCCATTTAGGGGAAGGGCATGTGAGAATATATGGTTTTCTTTATCCTTCTAAACCTGCTCAATTTTTTTCAGCATCTTAGCATTTAAATGAAAATGGGCTGACTTTGAGAGCTGCTGAGCAACTCTAGTTCACACTGCTTGTGTCAGGTGTCTAACTTAAGGCATCCAAGTTTAGAGCATATTTGGAGCCACAAAGTGAAGCGGTGTCAGAAATAGGATTCGTCCTTGGTTTTCAGTCTCTTACTTGTGGCTGTGTGTGTCCTGAGGCTGGTTGGAGACTCGTGTAGACAAACCCTCACTAGCTTGGTGAAAGCTAGTGTGCTAAAAATACATCCAAGAGGCCAGCATAGGCATGTCTCTGTGTACTGGAAACACCACCTCCAGCTTGAAGGGTAGACATAGCCTTAATTCCTTATCCCAAGCTGCCTCACTTCGTATCAAACTGGCTTTTCTTGTGGCCAGGCCCCCCAGTTGCTTTACCATTGTCCAGAAAAGGAGCTGAGTCTGCCACTGGTAGTGATACAGTTTAAACCCTTGAATGCTTCTCTTGTTTTCTTTCCTTGCTCACATCTTGCTGTTTCTATTCCTCAGCTCCTTGCCAAAAAACCCTTTCAGCTCTATGGGTAAAATTTTGCTCTTCTGAAGGAAAAACCCAACCACTATTAATGCTGAAAGAGGAACCACGGTGCAGGTTCTACCCCTCTTTTCTGAAGCTCTGACTAGGGTTACCAGATGGCTTAAAAAAAAAGAAAAAGGGATGCACTTGATCTCAGATGGGTGAGGTGAGGGGATGAAACCGGCTGGCGGGAAGCAGGCTGGCGGGGGGGAAGAGGGATTGGGGGTAGTGGGGCTGGCCGGGGGAGATTGAGTTAGGGGTCGGAGGCAGTGGGGCTGGCTGGGAAAGATCAGGGGGTTGAGAGATGGGCCGGCCAGCGGGAAGCAGGGCTGACTAGAGGGGGGCAGTGCAGGGGAAGAGAATTGGCTGGTGGGGACCTGGACTGACCCGGGTGCATGCAGATTCCACGGTCCCATCCGTCCTGTGCACGGTCCCAGCAAAGCACAGGCAAGTCCGGCCCCAGGAACTCCATCCCGCCCTGGCCCCACCCTCGCCTCGCATAGTTGCATACTGCCTGGCTGGTAGACACACTCACTCAGTGTGAACGTGTCTACCAGCCACGCAGTTCGCAACTACGTACTGATACTCCTAATAATAATAAACTTACCTAATTAGAAAATACCGGACATTTTATATGTCTGGTATTTTCTCAGTTTGTTTCCCAAACAGAACCCTCAAATACTAGACTGGTTCAAAACCAGACATCTGGCAACCCTAGCTCTGACTGGGGCCAGGCATTCCCTGATCCACCCTGTTGACAAATATTGTCAATATTGTACTTATGCCTGCTGCAACACACTGGGGTACGACAGACTAATGAGCAGCGGTGTCCCTGCAACCTTGGATGCCTTAAAATGCTTGCTGAAGTAGCTCCCAACTGAGCTGCTCAAAATGGCATTCCAGCATGCAAGCCACACCTCAAGTGTCCATGCATTGCTGCAGTCTGGCAGCCACATTGGGTTACATTCTTGCTCTTATCAGCCTTGATTATAATGCAGGGTGACCTCAATACACCTCTTGTCTTAGATATTTTTTTTTCCTCAGAGAGAGAAATCTTATTACTTTGCATGAAATAATGCCACACACATTTTATCAAGATGATACAAACCAGCAAATTATGAGCTTTCAGCAAATACGTTACTTTGTACAATGATTATTACAGTAACGTATAGGGTCTGAATACAGGGTGGCATTCTGTCACACCCATCTCTGAACATTTTGCATCTACCTTTTGTTAGTCAACCAAAATGGATCTGTAGTCCTTTCTGTTTTTTGTTGTACTGTAAAAAGAACACCTTCAACTGTGAATAGTTATTTTTGAAGAATAATAGCAGGGAGAAAAATTAACCAACAAATAATTGCAAAATATATCTTCCACTAAAACATACTGTTTTTGTGCTTTCTGAAAAATATGTACATATTGCATTTGAACATAATGTTGTTACCAGCAAAGGTGCACTAGTAAACGAAATTTAATGGGGCCTGCTCTGATTAGATGTTAAAATGCCTTTGTCCCCAGAAGGAGGTCTGACCTGGAAACCACTGTATCTGTCACTGGTGGATTTATCCTCCAGTCCCGTTAAATAAACATGGACACGTGTCAGATTCAAATTTAAAAGGTACATTGAAAATACAAGAAGTAAGTAACAGCAACACAACACTGAATCGATAACCCAGCTCCTCACCCTCTGAAATAAAAGAAGATAGGAGAGAGAGAACTGGCAACAGAGTATTATACTTAGTCCGTCAGAGGCAGCTTTGATGTTCAGGACCTTCAACCATTTAGCTTAAGATAGCTGTCAGGGGAGGAACACTGAGGCATCCCTGAGGATATGGTGAGACGCTTGGTTTGCTGTTAAGTCTCTGCTTGCACAAAGGACAGACGCGCAGTTTGTGAGTGATAGTTAAAGAGCAGTTCTAAGCGCCGTGAGGGCCTTCACCACAGCATGTGCCGAACGATGCTTGAGGCTCTGTTTTGGTCCCAATGATGCAGGGAGCAATCAGGTAGCTAAGGCTCACGACGCTAGGCTATTGCCACAGTGTGGACCGAAGCACCCTGAGGGTGGCAGGAATGGAATCAGGGAGGTCTGTCAGCTAGACTGGGCCTTCACCACCGTCTTCTCTTGTGATAGGATGCCTCCTTCTCCAAGATAGTGCGAAAAACTGCCGACCTGATCTCCTCAGGATTCTAGATTTTATAGAGTTCAAGTCGGGAAAACTCTAAGGGTCTCTAGTGCAAAGCTGAGCGTAGTGCTGGGTGCAAAACAAGAGTTGGGTGCAGACTTTCAAACTGTGTGCAGCACCGTGGTGCAGTGTGCACAGCCATGTGCCTTGTGCAGATAATGATTTTGGCAGCAAAAGCTTCTCAGGTTTCCATCTTGAATTGTACCTCAGTCCATAAACTCCATTTTGATTTACATGGTTTATAGATGTCATACTGTTCAGGGTTAACAATATTAATTTTTACCTTGGCATATGTAAAATTTACTTACACACAGTATGTTAAAAGAACCTTAAGTTTTCAAAGTTAACCATTCAGGTTAGGGAATGCTAGAATTATTTTTATCCATACAGTCTTGTGCATATTCATTATGATATAATCTTTATTATTTTCTGTAGGACCCCTGCATCATTCATAATATTTACTCATTAGTCCTATCCTGTCAGACTATTACAATAATAAAATATCGTAGTTACACAGTATACAGTTTACTGAGTATATGATGAATCATTTTGAAATAATTCCATTGTTAACTTTTTTCTGAGTAAAACTTTTGGCTTACTTATTAAATTAAGAATATTATTAGTTTAGCATGTCAGGCAAATTGTGTATAGTACAGTAAACTTCCGATAATCCGGCACCTTTAGGTGAGTTTCAGCAGTGGCTGAATCGGGGAAGCCGGGGGCAGAGCAGCTCCAATTGTCTGGCTGCCTGGAGCACTTCCGGGTTCCAGATGGTGCCAGACCATCAGGAGTGCCAGACCATTGGATGCCGGACCACTGGAGTTTTACTGTATATAGATGAGTATACCCCATGTCTCTAGTTTGTAGAGGCAATATTGCAAGTCTACATCATTCCAAATGCTGGACTATTCATTTCTGAGTTAGCTGAAACTGTGTGGGAAAACTGCAACTCCCTATTAATCATAAAATTGCCTTCATTAAAAAGCACTGGTTATTTCAGCAAAGCTACAGAATAAAATATGCTCAAGATCCTTAATCCAGTGATGTCTTTTTCAGGTGGCAGACAAGATGAACTTTAGCATTTGAATCCTCTTTGCTGCTCTTTGGAGAGCTGCCACTTAAAAAAAGCCATCCAAATTGTGGGAGAGGTGCTTTTTGCAATATGGCAGAACACTGAGAGAGCCATATGTTAGTTTAGGGGCTACTGACTTTTACTTTATATAGATACTTGTGTAGGATGAGGGCAGAGTTGATCCTCAAGATCCAGACTTTCGTAACTAATCAAATGACTCATGCATGGCAATTAACACACACCCCACCTTTTTAATATTTGTGTCTATAAATACCTGTTTTGTTCACTTGAGATGTAGTCCCTTTCCAACCTTCTGCTCATATAGTTTATAATATGTAGACCTTGAAGTTCCTCTCTTCTCCTCCAGAACTCCTGAAGTTATATATGTTCCCAATATACCTTCTGAAGAAGCAAAGACTCCACTGTGTGCCAAGTATTCGCCTTTAATGAATGTGCACAAATACTCTTATTTCATGTCTCCATAGTGTCAAGAATATGTATTTGCTTTATTATAATCTCCTCCAACATCTGATATTAGTATTTAAAAATGGAAGCATGTGTTTGAGTTCTATCACCACTTACAGATACATGTAGGTGTGCAGGCATAACAATTTGTTGTATCCTTAACTTTATATAAAGTAGGTATTATCTAAGGGCAGGAATATGCTGGCACTGATATACTAATATTGACTGAGCTATGTGACTTTGAAATGGTATTTCTATGTTAGCAGAAACCCCAGAGCAAGCACAGTTTACAATGGCAAAAAAGTATGTTTGCCAGGGTAACTTCAACCTTATTTCCCTGGAACTAATAAGCTTATACAGGCAGTCCCCAACTTACGCAGATCCGACTTATGTCGGATCCGCACTTACGACCGGGGCTTTTCTCGCCCCAGAGCTCAAGGGTGGTGGGTCGCCGCCCGTGTCCTCCAGGGCGAGAAAAGCTTCTCCCGGTCTCCCTGGTCTGCTGGGGGGGTCCAGCAAAGCCGCTGGACCCCCCCCAGCAGACCGGGGGCACCCGAACAAAGGCTTTGCTCGTTTGCCCGGGAGCAAAGCCGCCCAGGCAGCAGGACTCCCGCCCCCTGGGCGGCTTTGCTCCTGTCCCCCTGGTCTGCTGGGGGGGGGTCCAGGGAAGAGTTTCCCAATATAGCTATGGTGGCAAAACTTTTCTAGTGTAGACTTGGCCAGCAGGGAGCCAACTCTGTGCACCCACTAGTCCTCGTGATGTGGCAGGTACAGGTTGAACCTTTTAGTCTGGCACCCTTGGGACCTCACCAGTGTCGAACCAGAGAATTTGCCGAACCATGGGAGCATTATCAACACTTCCAATGCATACTGGGCTCTTAGAATACATTTAGGGCTGAATTAGATTTAAATAACAGCACAGAACACCGAGAGCCAGGACTGGTGTCTGTAAACAAACTTTGAGACTGCAGGAAACTTGGCCACAGCCGTGATAAATGGACATCCAGCTAACTAGAATCATTCTGGACCATGGATGTTGCCAGACCACCGAGTGCTGAACTACAGAGATTCAACTGTTTTTGATTTCCTTAGGCTGTTGGTTGCAAGGTAGTGTATATATAGCACAAGTAGAGTCTGGGACAAGTCCTTGGCTTGTACTTGCGGCAGGTGGCTAAATAATGTCCATCGAAGGAAACAGTGACATATGGGCACATCGTGTCATCAAACATTAGAAGTGCAATAAATCAGAGAGGCTCCTTGCTACTGATTTCCTGGGATTGAAAGTAATGTTTCATTCAGTACAGGCAGTCCCCGGGTTACGTACTAGGGACTGTAGGTTTGTTCTTAAGTTGAATCTGTATGTGTCGGAACTGGCGTCCAGATTCAGACACTGCTGAAACTGACCGCCAGTTCTGACTTACATACAGAATCAACTTAAGAACCCCAGGCGTCCCCAAGTCAGCTGCTGCTGAAACTGATCAGCAGCTGATTCCAGGAAGCCGGGGGCAGAGCAACTCTGCCTGGGGCTTCCTGTAGTCAGCGCTGGTCAGTTTCAGCAGAAGCTGACTTGGGGACGCCTGGGGCAGAGCAGCTGGGGTGCTGCTGGGTTTCTCCAGTAGCGCCGCTCCTGGGTGCTACTGGACCAACCTAGCAGCACCCCATCTGCTCTGCCCCAGGCGTCCTGATTCAGCTGCTGCTGAAACTGACCAGCAGCGGCTGAATCAGGACCTGGGGCAGAGCAGCTGGGGTGCTGCCGGGTTGGTCCAGTAGTGCCCAGAGCGGGCGCTGCAGGACCAATCAGCAGCGCCCCAGCTGCTCTGCCCCAGAGTCCAAAACAAAAGCCTGGTCTGCTGGGGGGGGGGGGGGGAGGGAGCACACTAGCTGCCCCCGCCCCCTCCACAGCAGACCAGGGACACGGGGAGCAGAGCCTCTGAGGCTTTGCTCTGGCAAAGCCTCAGAGGCGAGGGACCCCGCCGCAGCTGAGGCTTCAGTCCGGGAGACTGTGGTCTGCTGGGGACGGTCCCCAGCAGACCACAGGCACCCAGATTGAAGCGGCAGCAGCGGCGGTTCCCCGTGCCTCTGAGGCTTTGCTCTGGCAAAGCCTCAGAAGCGCAGGAACCCGCCCGGTGCCCCTGGTCTGCTGGAGACAGTCTCCAGCAGACCAGGGGCACCGGAGCAGCTTACCAACAGGGCTTTCTCGCCCCAACTTCCGGGGCGAGAGAGCCATGTTCGTAAGTGCGGATCCGACATAAGTCGGATCCGCGTAAGTCGGGGACTGCCTGTACTTGTGTTGATGGATTTTCTTTCACTATTTTAAAAAACATTTTATTCTGATTTCCTTTCCTAGGATAGCATGCATTCTGCTGTATGAAAAATGTGGTCATGTGTGGTTTGCATGGAAATGTGGAAGACTTATGTACTTATTCCTGAAACCTACATTGTTTAATTTTTCTGTATTGCATTCACTCCTACCTAGAACTCTTCAGCCTCATCAATTATATAAGCATTGGTTTTACAAATATTTACAAATAAAAGGCTAACATACACAGCAAATGGTCAGATAAACTAAAGACAAGCATAAATGCATATGTAGGTCTATTTATAGACGTATGTTTTAAACAAAATTGCAGTTACAGCAAACAAACACTCAAATTTTGCCAGACTGACAACGTGACTGATTTCTGTATGCAGTATCTTTTCATATTGCTGAATACAGGGGGACACTCGCTTCTTCCATGACCTCTGCTTCTGCATATTGGCGTTGCACCATTGGCTTTGGTGGAATTACCTTAATTTACATCAGTTGAAATACTTTTTTATTGGCCAGTTAAAGTGAGTGGGCCAAATTCTTCCATGGTGAAATTCCATTGACACCTCTCTAGGAGAGTTACACAAGGAATCAAATTATGCTAGATACACTCCTTTTCATTTCCATGCTCTGAGAACCTCTGTTATTTATGCAAATTTGATGGTTCGCTCTTGGTAGAGATAAGGCTTTCCCCAGGACCAAATTAACCCTTCATTCCTACTTCATAATTCCTTGTTACTACAACTGATTGACCCCCCCCCCCCCCCCCCCGAACAGCCTTCTTTCCTTTCCTCTCCAGTGCTTGCAGAAGATGATAGAGGAATATTGTGCTGGGTGAGGAAGGTTAACAAAACCTGCTTCTAACAAATGGAAGGGGGTGTGGGGACATGCATTCCAGGGGCTCCTACAGACAGTTTCCATATCAAGGGAGCTGAAGCTCTAAGGCTATATGTACACTGCCCCCGTTTTGCACAAAAAATATACATATGAGACAAAGCGTGGAATATTGCTGTGCCTCATTTGCATAATTAATTAGGCACTGTTTTTGCACAAAACCTCCCTCTTGCGCAAGAGGCGTTCTTCCGCATTTTTTTCAGGAAGAATGGCTCTTGCACAAGAGGGGCGTTTTGTGCAAAAAGGAGCTGTGTAAATGACTCCTTTTTGTGCAAAAGCCACTTGCACAAAAACGGAGCCTCATTAATTGTGCAAATGAGGCATGGCGATATTCCATGCTTTGCCTCATTTGCATATTTTGTGTGCAAAATGGGGGCAGTTTAGACGTAGCCTAGGTGTCTTCGTTGATTGTAAGTGCAGTAGTATAGAAGATCACAGAACGCACAGAAATAGGAAACTTTGCCCACAGGGTCCACACATTATTTTTTCCAGTATCAGTTTCTTGCCTCCCCAAAGGCTCAAATGGGAATTGATTCCATTGTCTTTGAACTTCTCCCTATCAGTGAGAAATAGGTACCGGTATGCTTGTGGACATAGAGGCACTATTTTACACATTTGTTGGCTCTGCCTGCAAACTGGTGAATTTTGGAGAGCAATAACACAAGATCCTTTGGCTCATGAAAACAGGTCTTTCTTTAGACCTTATTTAGCTCGTGGTCTTCATATTGTGCCTATTACCTAAATATGTCATCTTAACTAAGGAAGTGAAATGTATTTGTTTAATTGGAATAAAATGCGGAAACACATGGGAATGGAAAGGTGTCTCAGCTCTTCAGCTTAAGGGTTGCAAAGGAATAGGGACAAGCTTATCTTAGACAAGCTGCTGGGATGGTGTTCCAAAATGTATTTACTGAGTTATTTTATTTGGCATTCCTTTGAAGTAGGAAAGGCAATTGATCAGTTTGGTACAGTGTCTCTGTTTTAGCTTTGAATGCAAAAGGAAGTTTAGAGTAGTGCATTAGAAAGAAGAGAATTATATCTGTAGTCTTTTACAAGCAAAAGTGAGGAGGAACAATATGCTGAAAGTTTAATTTAAAACTTTGTTCATTTTTATTAGTATTTATTTGTGGTGTTGAACCTATGGTAAGCAAACATATTTTTTGTAGATTTGTTTATTTTGTATAGTAAAAGAATAAAAACTGACCAGTAAGCATATATTGGGCAATGTTTTTGGGTAATAAGCAAATTCTTGGAGAGAACTTTACTAGATATATTAGCTTCCTTGAAATGATAAAGGCCATTGGATATTTTGCAAATCAAAGTATCTCTCTATGGAATTAGAAAACTGATCACTAAGGATTTGGGCTAGTTGAAAAATGTCCCTCAAACTGTTTTTCAGTAGAAAAATGGATTTTCAAAAAAATGAAAATTTCCACAAAAAACAGACACATTCCCTACCCCAAAGAAACCCCCAAACCCAATAACAATTGCTTGAAAAATTATATATTTTGATTTGGAAATGCTGCTGTGCGTCTCCTGGGAGTTGTTCCAGTGCCTCATGCCCCGTTTCTCCTCTACAAGCAGGGTTCCCTGGTTGAGCTGTGTATCGTATGACCTACAAAACCCATCTCTATTGTTTTCCATGATGCACTGTCTCCCCTCTTCAAGAAGGGAGATTGTGATGCATTTTGGGTATGTAGTTCAGCCGGTTGATCCGTCCTAAAGCCAAAACTTTTTTGTGACCAGCTACACAGAGAACCTCTTCTGAAAAGTTTGGAGGGATTGAATGGAACAAATGATTAATTTGTGTTTTATATCTCAGTGAGAACTAGCACTGAAGGCAATATATAGAGCTGTAATTAATGCTTTTTCCTCTTTCTGGTTATTTTATATGTTCAATAAAATAAATATCATACCCTTTTGATTAAAAAACTTCCTTATTGAATGAATGTAAGAGCAAAGTATATGCCTAATTAGAAAAATTATTAGTTGTATTACTGTAGTATCTAGGGGCACCAGTCATAGACCAGGACCTCACTGTGCTACAGTGTTGTACAAACTCAGACCAAAAGGATAGTCCTTGTCCAAGGGTTTTACAGTGAAGACACTATTTAGGAATTCTTTGCTGTTTAACAGGCATTTCCTAGTTAGGTGGGATTTTTTTTTTTTTTAGGCTCATGTATGTGTACAGTGTATATGATTCTATGATGTGTCCTTTTTTTTCAGGGTGGATTGATTTAAAGCAAGGTCACTTTAAACCTTGCATTCAATAATCAAGTGGCAAGCCTCAATTTACATAATCACTTTTTAATCAAATTTTCCATTTGTACTTCAGTTATTTTCCAAAGAAAGGTTCATTTTTATTGGTAGATGTAACCACTCAGACATGTTTTACAACTAAATAGAAGCTTTTTACTAGCTTTGGTACATCGTTTTGCTCCCTATATAGTCATAGCATATGCTGCTATGTAAGTATTTTTATTCTATATTCTTTGATTATTGTACACTTTCTAGTATGCAAGAAAATAGTGAATGATATATTGCTTATTCTCTAGATAATTAATTTTGCTCTTGATTTGTGTCAAGCTGCATTAGGATTGTAATTGGAACTTAATTAAAAACAATGATCTATACAATTTAAATTTTATTAAACAAGACAACCTTAAATGTTTTCAATATGTAAATTTCTTATTTGAAACATTTCACATTTACAATTAAATGATTTATTAAATAGAGTGATTAACCGAAGGCAGGGTATTATGTTGATTACTTCATGCTGGCCTGGAAAAATTTTCAAATATGTCTAAATGAAAATGACTGGAGCAACACTCGCATAAGTCTTTTGACAATGAGGCTAGTCTTGTAAGTTGCTTATGCTAACCTGTTGTGCTATACTATTTATAAAACTGATGTTAAAAGTTAGATGTTCCTTTATATATAAAAACACCCTTTAACTCAGTTTTTAATAGAGGCTTATGGTTTCAGCATATTTTGTCATTTAAATGTTTTAAGAGGTTATAAATTAATGCCTTAGATGCATTTTTTATTAAGTTCAGATTTCATTTTAGACAGCTTTATTTTTAAGAGTATATAATGTAAGTAACAATAAAAAAAAGTAATTTAAAAACAATTTTTATCCATCCAGTGTGTTTAAAATTTTTTTTTCCCCGTTTACATTTTTCTGTGTAGTAAATGTATTAGTTGTAGGCAAGCTGCTCAGTTATTTCTTTCTCTCCTTCCATCTACCTCATATATGCACATGATTTCCTTTTTTTTTACAGAGATTTATAATATGTAATATAAGTATATGACAACTTATGTATAAAAACATATAGCTCTTAGATACATTTTTAATCCATAGATCTCAAAGTGCTTCATAAAGGAGGGATGGTAGCGTCATCTGTGCTTCGCAAATAGTTCAGTGGCAAAGCTAAGAATAGAACACTGAGCTCCTCCTCCATTATCTTTATCCACTGGACCATTGTCTTTCCTTTTTTATTGTATTTAGAGTTCCAAGTAGAATGTTGAGCTACTGGACCTGAACTGTAATGAACAAGCAACAGTGTTTGCCAATGTACCATCTTTTGCATTAAATTATGTTTACTGACAGAGCAAGGGATCTTGCAAGTTATACACTGTGACTTCTGATGCTGAAATCTTAGTTTTAAATCTGTTTTTATTGAATGTTGTACCACTGGTTTTTAAACCTATGGGTTATGACCTAGTACTGGGTCATGGAATATCAGGCACTGGGTCCCATTGCTGCAGGGTGATCAGGTGACCAGTGGGAGTGGTAAGGCAGGCTACCTGCCTGTCCTGGCATCGCAGACTGTGCTGTGCCCAAAAGTGGCTGGCAGCAAGCCTAGGTCCGAGGGGGGGAATAGTGCATAGGGTTCCGTGCACTGCCCCTGCCCCGAACACCAGCTTCACACTCCAATTGACTGGTATCCTGCTGCTGGCTGCTTCTGGAGAACACCATGGTCTGCTGTGCCAGGAGAGGCAGGAAGCCTGACTTAGCATCCTTGCTGCACTGCTGACTGGGAGCCACTCAAGATAAGCCCCTCCTGCCACAGGCTTGACCACCGCCCCCACAGCCCAAACTCTCCTACACCCCAAAGCTCTCAGCCTCAGCCTCACCATGGAGCCCACAAGCCCACACTCTAGTTAAATTATGTTGGGTCATGGGCATCAACAGTTTTCTTTAACTGGGTCATGAGAAAAAACAAGTGTGAAAACCATTGTTTGAAGGGGAGAGATGGAGGTTGCTTTATATGTGTCCTTGGTATGGCATTTCTATCAATTGTGAGTGTACTATTTGGTACTGGCTAATTATAGATTAATTTAGTTAGCCTGCATGCTTTGATTACAATGGCTAGATGAACAATAGTGAAGTCTTAAGTGATACAAGCTTTTTAAGTCTGAATAAGTGGAGCTGTCCTTTCGTAAATGGTAGAATATTCCTTTTTGTCAACTGTAGAGACTCATTTCAGTTTTTAAGCAATCCTTTAACAGCTGTGCTATTCATCACTTATGTCTGCAGTCACTCAAGTTAGCTTTCCAGATAGATTTCAGGTTACTAGTTTCTGTACAAAAGGAGCTTTATAAAACATGTTGATAGTGTTTTAAATTCAACGTGCCATTAACTGTGTGCGTCACTACATCTATGTGTTTTTATCTCCCAAGATAAGTCACATGGTGCTTTGTTCTTTTCCCAAATGGAGAATGCACAGAGATTCTTTCTCTATCTCTTTCTGCTGGTTCCCCAGAATAGATAAGGCAGAATAGATTTTCTACTAAAGAACAGGACAGAATCTGGCAGCTAGTAGTAAGAGATGTTTCTACTAGCTAAAAGAAAAAGCTAAGGGCCAGAGGCAGGCCAGTTGAGGCACATCTGAGCATTCCCTCAAGATCTGCATTATATTGTCTAGTACATCATTGTACTTTATTTTTATTACACAAATGCCTGGATCGGTATATTTTTAAGTGCTACCAGGCCGGGGAAAACTGGGTAGTAGGGGTAGGGAGTGAAAAGAGAGACAAGACTAGGAAGCATTGGAGTAGCTATAAGCCATGAGGAGAAGTTGTCTCAAGGTAGTAGTGGACCAGTCTCTGAGCAGATAGCGTAGCAAGAGATGTAGTAAGCTACATAGTGGGAGTTCAGAGCAGTCCCCAATAAGGGAGGAGCAGCCTCCGAAGCAGAGGTAGACTGGTGCTTGGAGAGCAGCACCCCTATATACAAGGCTAGAGAGCATCTTGACTGGGTCTACCCATAGGGTATGTCTGTTCTTCTGCTCCTTGCATTTCACCTTGATGAAATTCTCTGCAATGGTGAGTCCATATGGGGTAAGCTTTGAAAACCCTGCTTTTCCCGTAGCATAGGTCTCGCCACCTGGTAGAGTGTGCTCATACTCCTTAATTGTTCTGCGGGAAGTGAGAGGCACTTCACTGCCTCTTGAGGAAAAGGTGGGGGCTTTTGCTTCATGGGCCTCCAGACACTGGAAATTTTGCAGCTTCTGTGACCTCATTTATTCTTCCTTCCTGAAGATTTCAGACTTGTGAGATCTGTGCACATTAAGAGGTGGTAACACCAAGATACATTTACCGCTCTCTATCCTTCGGATACAAACAAACTAATTTAGTTAGGAAAATATCTGCTTCTTTTTCAAGAACTAGAGCTACCCTCTACATAGTGAAGGAGAAAGCTCCATCTGCAGTATCTTTCTTTTTCAGATTGACAATTAGGGGCATTGATGGCATGGTAATTTCTCTCCCTCATTATCTTACTAATGTGATTATAAAACATTTCTCTTTTCCGAAGAGATTATGATGGAATACAATTGTCTGGAAGTATCTGTGAAAGTTGTGTGGCATACATAACTCAACAGTGATTTAGCGATTGGACTGATTTTTAATGTTAAGATGTAGAGTGATTTTTGTTTGTTTAATGGTCTGTTTTAAATATTAAAATTTGGTATAATATGGCTCAGAGATTGACATGTTTCTTTAGTAAATTTTAATTGAGAATGAAATGCATGTAAAAATCTGTTGATGCTAAGTTTGGAAATTTAAAAGCCCCAAAGTCAGGAAATCAGAAAGGGAACTGTATTTCCTCTCACTTCCACTTGAATATATGGAGTCACATGTCAAAAAATGAACTTTTCTTTCATTAACTACTTTGAACTATATAGAGTTCTCTTTCTTTTGTGTTAGATTTAAAACATAGATTTAAAATATTATGTTTGGCATGTAGGAGGAGAGAGATCAACCTAAATTACAAGAGTAATAAATGAACATAAGATTATGGTTCCTTTTAATCTAGTTTAGCAAAAGTAGAAAAATTTAGGTGGCATTTAAATTAGTTTTTGTTGCTACGGACGTTACACATATGCCGAGTTTACCTTCTGGAAATGTTATTTTCACAGCTACTTTGTTTTTTGCCAGTACTTTGACTATGTTGGACATTCTTCAGTAGATTGATATTGTATTGAAAGTGCCAAAGGTCAACTTCAGTTGTAAATAAGAATTCATTTCCTTTCTTTTAAGTTGATCACTGTGGAAATATCCTTTATGTAAAGGGACTAGTGGGTTTTTTTGGGGGCGGGGAGGGGGAGAGAGTTGTATAGTACTTGTGAAAACCTGCCCAAATCTGATCAAGTTAAAAGCCTTTGGAAAAATGCAGTTAGCACATGCTCAGTAGAGATTTGCTAGAGTTAAATAGCTAAGCTCTCCAGGTTCTATTCTCCCTACATATGCTTTGACCCTCACAGCTCCAGTATGTGACTGGGCTGTGCATGTGCTATCTTCCTCCAGATAGGTTTTATCCAGGCTCATTTTTGTTGAGAGAGCTAGCCAAGGAAATCTGAAAGAGCCAGCTGTTCAGCTGTGTAGATTTACAGTCACCTTTTTTTGGTACCTCCAAGATGGCAAATTAAAAGAGTATTATTAAGGTTGCAAAGTCAAATACTACAATTAGGAAATGCCAGATTTAAGGTTGTCTTCATGCATAGGTGCTATGATAGTGTTTGGTTACCCGTGATCTCTCAGTATTTTTTTCCAAAGGATCTCTGCCTCATTCAGTGCAAAGTATGGACTTGCCCCGTGAATGAATCAGGGTTGTCTGGTAAAGGAGGCGGTGTTATCTGTAGGGTAACGTCTCCATTTTTAGCAGGAGTTGAAAGATATGTAGTGAATGAGGCAAGGGACTGGAAGATTGAGAAGGAGCATTTCATGGTTAAGACAGATGAGAGCTGTTCTGGAGAACTGTATGCTATTCATGGTGCTGTGGGGGGGAGGGAGTAATTGCCCCCGTGGTCTGGCAATTTAAAAGGTCCCAGGACTCTGGGTTGCCACCACAGCTACTATGGCATCTGGAGCCCCAAGCCCTTTAAATTGCTCCCGGAGTCCTGCATGGTGCAGTCCGGGCAACACTGAGGACTGGGTGGGGAAGGCATGGTGTGGTCAGGGAGGTGCAGAAGGCTGGGTGCCACTTCCTTCATCCCTCCTGTCCGAGGTCCCGTCCTTTCCAGGGGAACCAGAGCCAAACCCTCCCACATTACTTAGGGCCTGGTGAAGTCTGTCACCCGCCCTGATACTATCTCTGTATCTGCCACAGAGTACCTATGTGATGCTGGTCAAGTTACTTAAGCCAGACTTTGGAAGGTGGGGACTTGAATAGTGAGCAGTATTCTGGCATAGCCTATGGTTAAATGGAGCATAAGAAAAATCTTGGGTTCAGAAGGTAGCAAGAAATCTGCATTGATGCCTGGAGCTCTTGAAGGTTTAGAACATGTATGTGGATGGCTGATAATCTAGAACAACAGCCTTAGGCCATATGTGCTTCCTCTGCTGAGAACATGATCCACACCTAAAATGAAATTAAATTTGAGAGTCACAGTATAGAGATGTGAGGGTTAAAAAGGAGGAAAAATGGATTGGTTTCTACACAAGATGAAGAATGAGGAGAACACACACCTTAGAGAGACCACAAAATGTGTGTTTCTGGATGTCTGAGAGCTGACACAACAGGAGGGAGTACTACAAGGTCACAGGAGGAATACATCTTTTTTCAAGATTTGGTAGCACCTTGTTCTGGATCACAACTCTTTAATGCAATTCAAGTTTCCATTTACAACCTAATCATATTGATGGCTTTGGGAATACTTTGTCTTCCAATTCAATCCACTGTTGTTGTTGTTTCAAGTTCCCTAATTTTACACACTTGTAAGCATCGACCCCTTATTTAGAATAGTCTTTCTTAACCATAATCCGTCTTAAATTTGAAATAATGATAAATAGTTTTGCAAGATTGAAAAGCCAGAGCCCTAATATGGATAGCCACATGACAGAAAATGTGGACTGCTACCACTACCATATAATATTTTCCCCAGAATCGTATGTCTTAGATCTTATTTATTCGCTCTGGTGACTTTCACAGCATAGAACAGAGACAGCCCAGTAATACAATATATTTAACTAATTCATATATTGCAGCATTTTGCAGTAGTCTTCAGCATTTCATGGCATATCCTATACAGCCTGACTAAATGAAGTGCAAGTCAGTACTGCACATGCAGCTTTGGTAAGAGTGTGCCATATCACTGTCTGACAGTCAATTTGTGATACTTCATTTCATTTGGAGGAATTCCATGAGTTATTAAATGTTGTAATCTCCTAACATTTCCCATATACTATATTCTGTTGTCATTCCTCGCCTGGAACTGTGATATCCGTGATATCACCCATGTTGCTGTCAAACCTGTAAAAACTATATTTTCCCGTTCTATTCAGTGGAGTATAGATTAAGTCTTTGATATATATGCTACCTCTGAGTACTAGATTTATGAACCTGAATCTCTGATTATCCAAACAGCAGCAAGCACATCTGAGGATATGCCCTTCAGAATCCAATATATGAGGATCTGAAAAGTGACCCTTTTTAGAATGGCATATTACTACCATAACATCACTACAGTGATCTGCAGTAAATGGGAGCTGTACGCAGACATACCTGCGGCCATGCAAATAAATCAAGTGCTGGCAGCCTGCCAGGGCTAACCCTGGCAAACCCATCCAGCCCACATGCACACTCAGGCCCAAGCTGTCATGCAATCTACCATGGAGACACGGTCGCTTTTAGTGCTCTAGCTTGTGCAGACCTAGTCTGGCTTCCTGCACTAGGAAGCACATGCCTAGCTAAGCACATGCCTAGCTATTGTGTAAACGTACCCTTAAGGTCCAAATGCAATTTTACTCTATCTTTCAGAAAGCTGTGGACTGGTTCTTAGAACAGAATTTGTGCTTAAATTCATTTATCCTGCAGACTGAAAGAAAAGATTACAAATCCCTCACCCTCAAAGATATAAAAAGAACTCACAAGCACAGAAAAAGCACAGCTATGCTTGGCAGTGATTGATATTTTTGTTTGTGTCCTTGGGCCAAAATAGTGGGCACTGAGATTGAGAGATCTTCTCTCTTCCAGAAGTGGAATCTCCAAAAGATCACTGGGTTAGATGAGGAAGATTGCCCTAGTGCTGTTTCTCTCGCTCGGTGGATGGAAGATTTAATTTTTCTGCACTGGTCATACTGAATCTTTCACACACATTTTGTTCTTTTTGAATATAAAATACAAGCTTCCCTGTTCAGAGAAATTCCAGCTCTAAGTATAGACTATTTTATTACAGAAATAAAAACTTAGCTACTATGAAAAATATACTTTGAGAAATATTAAGTGGAAAAGCTCCTTTTACAAAATAAAAATGATCAAGACACCATAAAAGGGAGGAGGGATACCTTCTATTTTTAGTGTACAAGACACATTCTAAAACATGCTATAAAATATGTAAGCAGGTATTTCCTAAAATAGTTCTGCAGCAGTGTAAGTGCTATAATATCTACGCAATTCACAGATACACATGAAAGTTGCTAATGTGGTGGTTGCTAAAACTAGAATAACGTTGTAGTTAGCAGTTTGATGTTAAGAACAAACACAATTTTGGTTGTTCCTCCCCCCACAATTGCTACCAGTTTTCACTGGAAAAATGATGTTGGCGAAGATAAGCTAAAGAACTGTGGTTATTAATTGACTATACACTTGTTTATTAGTGTGTTGAACGTGTGTGTGCAAATTGCTCTTAAAACGAAATCATCCATAATGAAATTGCTTTGCTCACCTAAGAGTTGTGCCATGATATGCTGACCCATGAACAATGGTGCATAACTCCTACACTGGGTACTGCAAAAGCAACATATTCATAGATTTCTTATTACTGAAAAATAACTGGCCTTGCTTTCTTTCTGTAGGGCACCACTAAACTCATGTCATTTACTTCTCTATTTGACTTGGATACATTAACAAAGCATAAGAGATTGCCTAAGTAGCAAAGCTCAGTCTTACTTATATATTCAAACATGCACAGTGAGATATTCCCTTTTGTTTTAATCATTCACATGATTGTTTAAATTTCTATAACTGCGGGACATGTCAGTCTAAAGTGACACTTCTTTTAAAGTGAGCCCTCTCTTGTCTTCTGCTTAAGCATAGTATACTCTGCAAATCAACCTGATCAATAATCAGTTCCAAAAAAATTAGCATGATACACTTTTTTGGTGTGTGTGTGTGTGAGGTATTTCATCGAATCTGTGTATGTAAAGCGCATAGCATGCTGTTCAAGGAATTAATTTCTGATTTAGATAAGTTATGTTTCCCTTATAAAGCGAGTAAATAAATAATGGCAGTTATGACAAGCTACAAAAAAGTTAACAAAATATTCTTCCTGGACAGTTAATGGCTGTTGCTATGATGCAGCCACCAGGCAAGCGTGGGCTAAATTGAACATTAAACTAGCATCTGTTATAGAGCTTGTGATATGTGACCCAAATACTAAGTGTAGGCTATTTACCCAACAGCATCATAACCTAAAATCAGAGGAAGATGTAGGAGATACAGTGAAATGCATTCTCATGGGAGGTCTGTTAGCTTAGATTTCCAGAAAACATCATTATATTACATTTGATAATAAAACATGGCATTAAATATCAGTCATGTTTCTTTTTTAGAATTTTTTCTCTTAAATCTTTGTGTGTGTGTGTGTGTGTGTGTGTGTGTGTGTGTATAATATTCTATTTGAAAGAAAATTTATACCTTTTAGCCCAGCCCAATAGCAACGTAAAAATCCTTATGGGGAGAAATACCTTTTATCACCACAAGGTTTGGATTTTTTAACATTTATTTGCAAATGCAGTCTTTGAAAGGTAAATACAAATCCCCACTATTGGAGGAGAGGAATAAATCTTTTAACTGTTTTATAACCCGTAATGCATTTGAAACAAGAACTCTACATCTTATTTCAAATTAGATTGAGCTACAATTTCATAGTTTGTTTTTATATGCTAATATTTATAGATAGTGATACAGTTTATGTAGATACGTTGGTCCTAAATGGATTTGTGGAACTTCTTGGTGAGCTCAGCATTCTCATACACTGCTTGTTCACATACGAGCATTCTTCTCCATTTATTCTGAAATCTGATACTATGTTGGTAGCAAGTCACTGTGTGGCAGATTCAGTTACAGAGATCCCCTTGGGACTAATCTATGGGTCCGGAGTTAATGCATCCGAGGGTACTGAGGGAGTTGGCAAATGTCATTGAGGAGCCTTTGGCCATTATCTTATTAAGTCTCGGAGTCCCTTTCCCCTCCCCCCCTCAACAACTTTGGTCCCCCCTCCCTCTTTTTCCCCCCAAAAGAATTTTTTCCCTGGTGGGTTTTTTTGGGGGAGGGGAGGGGATCAGTATTTTTGGTTCAACCATCTGGCCACCCTAAATATGGATGCTGAGAGCAGCTCAGCTCTGTGAAGACTCAGTCAGAGGTACCTGACATAGCATCTGGGTGCACAGCCCCAACAGATTTATCTGGGGTTCTGGTTTCATCTTACTCTGTATAAAATGTTATAAGAGTAAGATGACACCAGAATCCCAGATAAACCCCAGATAAATTACTCTGTATAAGGTTTTATACAGAGCTAGCTCATAAAATGTTTCCTCCTTTGTCAATGAGAGAGAGAGAGATGCATAGCTGTGTTCCCTCCCACCCACAGGTAACAATTATTTACACTGGGTTCGTTAATAAACAAAATAATTTACTAAGTATAAAAGTTATGTTAAGTGGTTGCCAGTAATAGTAGACAGATCAAAGTAAGTTACTAAGCAAAATAAAACAAAAAATGCTAGCTAAGCTTAATACTGTAAGAAACTTGATGGATTCAATTTCTTACCCTAACACTAGTTCTAATAATCTTTTCTCACAAGCTGGGAAGCCTCCCAGCTTGGGTCTGATCCTTCCCCCTGTTCAGTCTTAGATGTTTCCTGCAGTCATCTTGGATGGTAAGCAGGTGTCCTTGCATCTGGTAGAAGCCCCTGTTGTTTAGTTTCCCACCTTTGTATCTCTTTTGCCAAAGAGAAGCTTGAACTTCTTGCTTATGTAGCCTTGCTTTATTTTCCCTAGGTTAGTTCCTCTCAGATTATAGTTGAATGGAAATAAGTTTATTTTGTGGTTAATGGCCTCACCTCAGGAGCCAGGTTAAGAACAGTAATAATCTGTAGAGAAATTGTGGGGCCTGTGAGGCCTGCAGGGGAGAAAGCTGGTGTTGTGCAGGCCATTGGAGTTGGGGAGGTGACCACTGTAGACATGCTAAGGTAATCTGACAGCATGGTACCTCACAACATAATGAAGCATCTCAGTATGAAAGGTCACATGGTCAAACTGATATTTCCCCCCATTTAACATTAATTAACACACAGCATGGGTATAAACAATCTTGTGAAGCACTGCTCTTTCCAGGAATTCTTTTGTTTGTACAATATATGCTGTGTTTGGAGAAGATGCAAATTGTCAGCCCAAGAAGCTCTACCTCATGATGAGGGTTGAGGGAGCATGTGCTCTACTAAATGCCTCTTCAGCAGATCATTCTATTGGCCTGGAATGTCCATGCTGCTTCTTCCCATCCCCCAATGTAATGGCAAGTTTTCTTTTCTGCTCACAGCTCCACTCTGAACTTAGTCAGATCAGATGGCTGTCTTTACACATTCCAGTGTCTTCTGCCCCTTTGCCAATGTAGAGGTTTAGGAACCCTTCACACACATCAAACAGTCCACATAGAAAGTATCTCTAGAGAGTGAAACTCTTACACTAGAGGGCATCTAGCTCACAGGAATATTGACTTCACTTATGATGCTAGCAACATGTAAGACCAGTGTGTACATATTAGTCAAAAGAAAATTGATTCAATTAAAATAAAAATGTTCCTTTCAGGCCTTCAGCTAACCACGGGATAAAACGAAGATTATTCATATCATATGTTTATAAGAGATTTTTAGGTATTTTTTTATCTAATGCTATGGTCTGACTTTTAGTTTACAGATAATTGATCCATGATCCTGAAGAATTTGGTATGATGCCTTTTACAATTGGTCATGACAAAGCTACTGCGAATATAATGTAACCTGTTTTCATAAATGATCAAATGATAGTCTTAATTTAAAAAAAAATCTGAAATGTTTTGTAAATGGTTTAATTAAAAATCAAACAACCTCTCTCCCTTCCCTAGCCCCTCAAAATCACCCACATGTTGGAGTTGTGAGCAAAAATACTTGTTGTGTTTATCTCTGAAATTCTATTTTATTTTTTGCACTGATACTACTCAAACCATTCAAATAATTTTTAAAGCAGTCATAATATGGATTCAAACCTAGGCTTGCCTTCCAAACTTCAAGTAGATATGAAGTTAAAATGTTAGATTGTTTAGATTCTGATCATCTCTCTCATAGTGTGATAACACCACCTCACTCTTACACAACACTTTTCATCAGTATATCTCAAAGGTATCTCACAAAACTGCTGCAGTTGTGAACAGCAGCTCACCAAGACAGCCAACTGTTGTGACTCAAAATTATGTACTTTATGAAATTCTGGTGGGTTTGGTGACTTGAGTTAACAGGAAGCCTCCTTTTTAGGATCAACAGCTGTGGCAGATAGGATGGCAGTAACAAAAATAGGTATCACAAGAAGAAAAGGGAGAATGAAAAGACTATTCTGATCTGAAAGGTGATGCCTTGAATGGCATTCTTGAGTTACATATATTTTTTTTTATTTCACTGATTTCCAGATGACTTGTAAAATTATTATATTTAAAGAGAGCGCTTTTCTAATTACCAACCCTGCAAATGTAACCTAGAATCTGGTAGTCATACTTCACCAAAAATAAAGATTCTTCAATCAGAATTTTAGTCCTGATTGAGCAAAGCACTTGAGCATTGATGTCAATGGGACTGCTCAGCACAAGCTTGACTTGGATCACATAAAGTGTTTTGCTGGATGGGCACTTTAGTTCACTTGTTGATGCAACAATCAGGAGCCCTGTGGTACCTTAGAGACTAACAGTTTTATTAGGACATGGCTTGATGAGTTGGAGTGGAAATTTTAGAGGTGGGATGTATCTATAAGAACCAAGTGACTTGTCAAGCGTAGGACCAGTATTAGTGAGGCTAATGATGTCAGGGGTGGATGTGTGTCATTCGTAGCATTTGATGTGGAGATAAGAAAATCAGCAGAGGGGAAATTGCCTTTGCAGGACTTTAGCCAGTGAAGAGCCTTATTCAGTCCTAAATTGATTGTATTGAAATTTGCAAATGATCTCCTGTTCAGCTGCCTCCCTTTGTATTCAAGTTTTAAATTGGGACCCAGCCACTCAACAGACCTGAGGCTTGTAGCCATCACTGCTGCTACTGTGGCTTCAACAGCGGCGGGTGCCCTGGGCCCTTTAAAGCGCTGCTGGAACCCAGTGTAGCGCACTATGGAGACCACGGTGACATGCTCTGGACAGCACTGAGATCTGGGAGGGGCGGTGCAGCATGGTCTGGGCAGTACTGAAGGCTGGTTGTCCCCAGCCCTGTCCCTTCTGTCCAAGGAACACCGCCCCTTTTGCCCAGAGGCCTGGTGAGACTAACGGCTCTCCTGCTCTCTGAGCATATACAGTTATATAGCACACCAGAAGCAAACTTTATTTTTGAAACAAGTTATTTTTGAAATCTGTGCTGTTTTAAATATAAAAAATATTAAATGTGTGCCAGCTGCAGCTTTTCAATAGCAGTTACTTGTTGTTTTGCTGCCTTTCAGTGTAACAGTTTATTTTTCTTATTTTTTTAAGAATGATAAATTGGTGGATTTACAAGCTCAAGCTTAATTTTTAAATATGCAGTTACATTAAAAAGCCAAGCCTCACTGCAGGTGCATGGTGCTGATGGCAGAGTAATTATTTAAGAAAAGTTTTATGTAGGAGGGATGTAGGCTGAGTAACAACAGAGGTCCAGAAAATGTGTGGTTGGTTACTTGTCATTTAAAAAAAAATCATATGTTTCCTAAACTTGGCAACATGTTGGAGTTACCTACGTTCATTCTTTTAAGAAAAGAAGAATGACTAAGATGTACTAGTTGGTCTGCGCTGCCTATTGAGTGTTTGACGCTAGGAAAAGTTTCCAACCATTGCTAATTTAAGTTCAGGAGAATCAGTGTTAGTGATCTTCTAGTGAAGACAGCCTGCTGCTATCATATCATCTTTCCAGGGATGGGAAGCCTTTTTTGGGTTGAGGGCCACTGACTCAGGGGAAAAAAAACAAACAAAACGTAACTGACATGCCCCCCAACTGAGAAGAAGAAAGATACTCTCACACTGGAACCTAGGGGGGCCCAACCTAGTAGATTTTGTGTGCTGCAGCCCCACAATGGGGCAGTATGTGGGGAACTGGAGTGCCACTGCGGGTTCCCCAGTGTTTGGGGGGTGGGCCCTGAGCCTCAGGGGCCAGATCTAGCCCCCGGGTCCCAACCCCTGATCTATACTTATATGGAGTCTGTCTAAATTTCTGTTGTGGAAAAAAGGTTTGATTTTTTTTTGCATAAGAAGAACATTCAGCTCGGTTCATGGTGGGAACCACATGTCAACATTATTATTTAATTGTTATAGTATTCTACATTTACACTGCATTTTATGAAATATCAATCAAGACTGTTCATAGCTCTGAACTTCACTTTGCATGCGGACTTCTGGAAGTTATAAATGTACTCTACAGAAAATAGTTGTCATTAGATTGCGGTAGCACCCTAAATACATTTGATTCTTTCCAAACTCAGAAGGTGATACAATCATGACCTTATGAGCATACAGTCTTCTAGTTCAAAAACTGAGTATTTTTATGTAATGCCACTTTTGGCAGCACAGTTTGTAAATTAACCACACAAGGAAACATTGGTTAGATTTCCACCATATAGATGGCTGTTGACATTTCTCAAGTGTATGTTGGTGAATACTAGAATTGGACAGACTGAAATAAAAGGAGAAAGGGAAATAAATTGCAAAGGAAGCTCAGGGATGGGAACTCCTCCCTCCCCTCCCCACACACACATCTTCTCCATTAAAAGTTAACCTTTTACTTCCTCTCGTTTGCTTGCTCCACAAAACTGAGTTAAACCTGCCAAATCAATATTTCCACTGTAAGAAAGGAAATATTCAGATTGAGCAGATTGTCTTGCTGGAGTCAGGGCACTGGCTGGCCTACAGCTAGGCTGAGTAGAAAACAATTTTTCTTGCGTTTTGGGCGTTGGTGTTAGACCAGAATAATAAAATGCAAAAATAACACATCATTGTTGGTCAATCATAAGTTGTCTTTGCCTTGATAGAGTTTTCATTTGTAATAAATATAAATTGCATAAACATAATCTGGCCTAATTCTGATCTTTGTTTTCACTATGTACATCAGGAGTAACTCCACTTTTTAGGTCTCTGTGAAGACGTAAAATCAGTGAGAGATCAGAACGAGGCCCAAGCGTGTGAGAGTTAACCTATCTTTAATAGCCCTGAAAAAGTCTTTCATTTCCTGTGGAGTTTGTCTGTAAAGGCCACCATGCTATAATGACCTGAGTTCAGATTTGCATTCTAGTTAGTCTTTCTGATAGAATCCACCTTCCGCTCTCCAGGACTATCTAGAAACTAATAAATACTGTTTGATAATTTTATTTTTGTTTCATTAGACACCTGCTCCTCAAAATGGCTGAGTAACTTTGATGCCTCTGAATTTGACATGTTGAAAATTCCCATTACACTTTAGGGTTGGTCCTAGCCTCTCAGAGTCTTTCAGGCCTGAACATCTACACTGCAATTTTATGGTTCCACAAGCCTGAGACAGTGGAACCAGATCAGCTGTAGGTGATATTTTTAGCAGTGTAGGTACTAGGCAGTGGGGCCAACAGCCTTGTTAGACCTCTGGGCAAGCCAGCGGGAGGGGGATCCTGCTCTGCGCCCATGGAAGGGGCAGGGCTGGGGCTACGGAGCCCTCCGCACTGCCTGGAGTGTGCTGTGCCTGCCCCAGGTAGCCCTCTGTGCTGCCTAGAGTGCGTCACGACGCACTTCAGCCATGATTTAAAGGACCTGGAGCTCCAGGCACTAACACGGCACAGTAGCAGTAGTGGCAGCTAGGAACACTGGGCCCTTTGGTATCATCAGTCCTTGGAAAAACTGCCTCCTATGCCCTCTGCCCCTCTCAACAGGCCTGGTATTAGGACACACATGGAGTTATGTTTGATATGCCATGACACAGTCTGTAATTGTTAACTAGTCATCTGGCTTGATTTGAGGACCCACTTGCTGAGTTAGCATCTCTGCACAGGAAAAAGGGCAGCAAATGTGAGTGCAGATTTCATTAAAGAGCTAAGCTTATCTGTCATTGCTAATGTTCTGTATTACAGCCTCTGACGTTCAGATTCACTATGCCAGTTTTCCCAGTTTGTCTCCTTATTCCTAGTCCGAGAATTTTCTCTAAGAAACTGGAATTTTACTTTCTCAGAATAGATTGTATTTAATTTGTACTGAATTTGGTCAGACATTTACTTCTACCAAGGGCCTCTGCCTACATTTGCAGCTCTGTTTCCAAATTGTGTCCTTATATCTGGTGGTAGAAAGTGAGAGGGAAAGAAAACCTTTGGCTCTCTTCAGCTCTTTAAATTATACTGCATTTTGAGCATATGTCATGTCAGCCTGGAAACATTCCTGAGAAATGGCTCCTGGTATTTTTGTAAATTCAGTGGTTAAACAAATGTAACAATTTAGTAACTGACCAGAAGGTAACTGCTGGCTTCATTATGATCTGTATTATGATCATAATTTGGTGTCATTATGTCTCTGGTCAGTTGGAATGTCATAGCAAAGAGATGTATTTCTTATTAATTCTTTCCTGCATGACTGGTATTGCCAGCAGAGTTTATTAAATTTGCTACCTGTCATAACCAGGATGTTGCTAGATAAGCATTTATAGTAGTTAGAGTAGGAAGAGTAGGCTAGGAACTGAAATATTCAGATAGTTATTCCTAATAAATCTCTGAATCTTTTGAGACACTCTTCTCACTGGGGTTCCTTAGGATCTACGACATTGTCATCTTACTCATTTGTTCTCATGCATTTAACATAGACTTCTCTGAACCTGATCCAATGCCTATTGTAGTTATCAGCTTGCGGCGGGAATCTCCGGTGATGTCTCAGTTAAGTAACACCCTGAATGATTAAGAAGTGCAATGCCTGGATACACAAATATTAACTCTATATTCTGAAGCATTCACACATTAGAATGCTTTCATATACATGGATACCATGGTGATGAGCATGGTATAAAATACCTAGACAGAGACTAAAGGCATTATATTCTGCCATGTTAGTTGTTTGTTAGTTGTTTAGTTGTTCCAGTCCTTCAGTAAACATTTCACCTTTTATCTATTCTGTTGTATTTGTAAATCAGACAGATATTGTTCTGCTTTTAAGACATCAATGACTGACAGATTTGCCTACACCAAGCTGTTTTGTTTTCTGTCATGTTGCAGCAACAGAGAACAGAAATCCTTCTTAGTGCTTCTTCCCCCCCCCCCATTATACTGAGATAAGTTTCAAGTTAAGCTGTTATTTTCAGTTCAGTAATTGCAAAATCTTGTTTTGTTTAATCTAACCTGAAGAAGAACTCTGTTAGCTTAAAAGCTTGTCTCTGTCACCAGCTGAAGTTGGTCCAATAAAAAATACTGTATTACCTCACCCACCTTTTCTCTCTTAGATGGAACAGAAGTAATTGAACATCTGGGAAGAACTTACTCTAGCAATGCATTTGCACTTGTCAAGTTTGCATTTAATTTCTCCTGTAGGAATGATTTGGCAGTGTTGTTGTTTTTTCATTTCCATCTACGTAGCTAGCCATCTAGGGGTTTGAAATCCTCCTAAGATGCAGCAGTTTGCTTCACTTTATGCATCAGTAGAGATGGGTTAACAAGGCATCCTGCTCCTTGAATGTATTAAGGGTCAGTTTTCTGTGCCATGGTGTCATTACAATGTTTTCTTTTATGAAATAAAAAAAAAAGTCAATTTGAACAAACCAAAGTGAGTTACTCCTTTTTGGCAAGATTCCAGCAAGCACAGGGATCTTTCTCTTAAACTGAAAGGCAGAATAATTTTCCTGGATGTTGTCAGGAACAGAATCAGTCACAAAACTGAATATTTAGTGGGTCACTTATTCTGTGTTAATTTTTGTCGATCAGTTTTATAGAGCCTGTGGGCAGAAGAGATCATTAGATGATCTAGTCTACCTCCTACATAGCACAGACCATTACATGTCACCCCTTATTTCTGTAACGAGCTCTGTATTGCAGGTAAAGGCCTATCCTGGTCTCATTTGTGTGCATATGTAGCAAGAAAAATCTATAGATTTAAGAGTTCTTGTCTGTTCAAGAACTCCTCCTAAAAGGTAAGAGCTAGGGCCACCAAATTCTGTATGCAGACTCCTCTTATCATAACTTAAAGCAAGATCAGGGTTGGCATGTGCCTGAAATGGAATTGCTTTGACTAAAACTCTACTGAAGAGAGACAGAATCACCAGGTGGATGAAAGGTGCTGGTAGGGGTGCCCCCCTCTCTCATCTGGGACTGCCCCATCCTGAGCCTCCTATCCTCCGGGCATCATTGAGGGAGGTCGGGGATGGGCTGAAACTCAAGGGAACATTGTTGTCTGTTCCCCTTCATCACGGAGCAAAGGGAAAGTGCACAGTTTGCTGCATTCCTTACTCTGGCTGGGGAGTGGAAGGGCCAGACAAACCTGCAGCTGCCCCAGCCAGGGAACATACACCCCTCCCCTGGCTCTGCCCGCTGGAGCTGCAACAGCCATGGAGTGGTGCTTGTCATCTGGCCCCAAACTGCTGCAGTGAGAGAGGACTGGGGTAGCCCTCTCTCCCTGGGGCAGCCTGCGTACTGCACCCCTCATCCCCAGTCCCACCCCAGAGCAATGATTTAAATGAAGCATGCACATTTTCATTTTATTTTCCAAAAACCAAAAAATTGAGTTAAAGACCTGATCAATGCTGGGTAAATCTTCTAGTAATACCTTTAATGGGCTAGCAGCAGCTACAGTAGAAAACCATGTGTTTTTAGATGCTCCTTGTTCTAGGTAGGCTGCAGGACTGTCTCTTTGGCCTGTCTGGCGCACTTCCTGCATACAGACTCTGTCTGGCACCCTTCATGTAAGCAGGATCACACAGTTCAACTGCCAAGAGCTGGTCTCCCTTCTGCCCCTCCTCCCTCTAAATATATTCCAGTAGCTTAAACACCCTTTCCTAGAGTTCCATCTTGTGACCACTCTGGTTTAGCGTTTAGCTCTCCAGGGACACCTACTTCTTGAAACACACAAGGGATTCTAAAATAATTACACTTTTGGACAAAAAGTAAAACACCTGCACGCTTTTCCCTGGCTCAGTGGAATCATCTAGCTGGGACATTCGTTAGGCTCAGGTTAGAATGTTCTAGATTCCTCCTCCCTCCTTCTTTTGCACAGCCTTTCTTTCTGCTTTTTCTGGTCTTTCTTCTCCCTCCCTTGCTTTCTCACGTCTACACAGCAGTGTTATTTCAGAATAACTAGCGTTAATCCAAAATAACATAATCCGCATCCACACTACAAGCAGTTATTTGACATAATGTCAAAATAATATTGAACTGAAGGGCATCTTATTCTGACTTCTGTAACTGTCATTTTACGAGGAGTAAGGGAAGTTGGGGGAAGAGTGCTCTTTCTTGGACTTCCTGCTGCGTAGACTACGCCAAAAGCTGAAATAAGCTATTTTGATTTGAGCTATGTGAATTGTGTTGCTATATGAATTAAGTTGCATAGCTTATTTTGGCTTTAACCCTGCTGGGTAGATGTGTCCTAAAATAGCTGATTATAGATTCCTCCTTTATAAAAGTTGCGGTCCCTTTTGCCAGATAATGCTCTGATCGACCTAGTCATGTGATGAAAATCTCCCATGAGGTGATGAATTTCTTAGTTGTTAGAATATCTGAGAGGACTGGTTATTTTAGTCTGGACATCTTTGTTCAATTGAACTTCCATATGGATAGAATACCAGCAGTGTTTAATGTCATGTGCCAACATTCTTGGATCACCAGAAGGTGTTGTAATATATTTTTCTCCTGGCACCTGTTGGGTGTTTCCACACAAAATGGAGGCTACAAAACCGTTTTACTATCAACATAATTACAGAAAATATAAAGGAGGTTGTAATTTTCCAAATCTACCTAAATTCAGCATCCACAGTGAATGAATTTTTTCAGCTGGAGCAGGATGTATATAGTACCTTAATGCCTGCCCTAAAATGCTCTGACCAATTGGTTCCCTTCATCTAACTTAAGATATTTTTTCCACACAGCATCAAATATGTGTTCCAGGTAAACTTCTCAACCAGGGTAGGTTTACCTTGGAGTAAGTATTAGCTCAGAGGAGAAGCCAACCTTGCAGAGCACATCCTACAGTTGGTTTGTGTTTTCCCATTTTCCGTGACTTAAAGGAAATTAATACTAGATACCCATTTTGCTTGCACCAACCGACTCTGTTGGTCTTGACAGGTCCACTGATTGTCTTGTCCATCACACACAAAATTTCAAGTAAAAACTTTGGGAGAGACCAGATGGTGAATGAGGCAATATCTTTTATTGGATCAGCTTCTGTTAGTGAAAGAGACAAGTTTTTGCGCTTACAGAGTTTTCAGCTCTGGGTAAGATAATCAGTGTCACAACTTAATACAAGCTGGAACAGATTGTTAAGCATAAGGAGTTGACACATGTTGCAAGGGACCATTCAAATGAAGTATGCAATTATCACCCTTGCAGTCACAGGGCAAAAGAGAGTTTGTGATTATAGATGGTTGTATTGAGGTATAAAATTGGAATTTCTATTGAGTCCATGTTTTTGGTGGCATCTAATAAAATTCTGAATTTAATTTCTAAGGCTTGTCTTTTGCAGATGTGCAGGTTTCCTTTGCAGTTAGGACCGAAAGGCTAGATATGATTGTATTGGTGAAAAATAGTCTCCCACAGGTGACAGGGCAGGGGTGGGCTTAGTTGACCTGGGGCTGCGGGAGTACACGAAGCCTCCTCCCGCCCTGCCTGGAGCACATGGCGCTTTGAAGCGCTGCACACTGCTGGCAAGGGAGGGGGGAAGAGCGGAGGAGGCTTTGCGCGCTCCCTTGCCCCCAGGTCCTAATTGGCCTAGGGGCAGGGGAGCGAGGGAAGTCTCCTCCCACACCAGGGGCATGGGCACATTGGGGGAACTTGGGGTGAGGCAAAGGCACTTCCTCACCACCAGACCAATCAGTGGCTGGGGGTGGGGAACCCGGAAATATCATGGCCCTGTCCCTTCCGCTTAATGCCCCGCCCCTTCCTATTGACGGAGAATTTTAATCCGAGGGTTCGGATGGGGGTCCAAGCCCGTCCCAATTAATTCCAGACACTCTTCTTAAGCAACCGGCTTTATTCAGGAATGCATTCTAGGGCAAAAATCTCCAGGATACTCTCAGGAAAAGTTTTGCAACGTCTCAAACAAAAAGCAATGTCTTTTGTACTATCTTGCATGGAAATCGCTCTTTCCCCACTGACCACTTACAGTTGCATGCATACACACAAGTCATGCCCCTTTGCACCAAATTTCCTCCAATCATTACCTGCCCCCTCACAGTCCCTTTTCAGGCCTTACAACAGGTTCAAACCAGTTTCTCCTATCCCCGCCTGGTTGTATACCTGTGTCCAAGCACATACCTCTTTACAAAGACCAGACTTAACATCCAGGTCATGCAGAGGTCATACTGACAACAAATTAAGTTTATCCTTCACTATGCGGCCCTGGACCTCTTCAAAAATTTCCAAAGTGGCCCCTGGCAAAAAATTATTGCCCACTCCTATGATAGGGTATTTTGATCTTTTCTCGTTTTTTTTTCCTCTGTTTATTTGAGAACCTAGTGAAAGTCTGTTTCACATTGTTGTTGCTGGTACACTTGATACACTGGATGAAGTAAGTATACCACATATTGAGAGAGTATGTATGGGACTCATAGATCTTAAAAGATGGGGGTTTTTGGAGGGGGCAGTGAGTATCATAGCAATGGAAATAAGGTGGCAGATTTTGCATCTGTTATGGCAAAGTCTGATGCAGCTTTGAATTTGTGTGTCCTTGTCTGGGGGGAGCCTGCTTCTGGTGATAAATTTGGGGCATTATTTGAAGATCAGTAAAGAGCGTTTGGGAAAGATTTATTTCTGGTTGTGTTCCCCATTAAATATGTGTTGTGTAGGTTTGAGGACAATTGAGAGATCAGATAACAGAGCAATTGTTTTATTTACAAAAAATCATCACATGCTCCCATGCACAGAAGGGGGGAGGAATCAAGCAACATACTTGGACAACATGCAAGAAAACAAACCAAAGCTGAGGACGAGTTCTGTGTAAGCCCGAAAGCTTCTTTGTGACCAACAGAAGTTGATCCAATAAAAGCTATTACCTCACCCATCTTATTTCTCTAATATCATGGGGCCAGCCTAACTTCAACAAAGTTGCATAAAAGAAAAGTGACAGGAGCCATCCAACACAAAAGCCAAAAGTGGAGCCAAATGCAATAACTCCTCTACCCACTCAGTACCATCTGTGGGAGAAATCAAGGCACAAGAACCCACAACATGGATGCTATATGATAACCCAGTATCAGCCTATGGAGACCAACACTAACTGGAGATGAATTACCTGTACTCTCTGAGCCTATTTCTACACAGCAAACAAAAACCGACAGCTGGCCTGTGCTAGCCAACTCAGGCTTGTGAGGCTTTGGGCTGCAGGACTGTTTCATTACTGTGCAGAAGTCTGGATGCGGGCTAGGATCCAGGATCTAGGACCCTCTTGGGTGGGGAAGTGTACACAGCATTGAAACAGCTTTGCCAACCTGACTCCATGAACTTGAGTCATCTGCATGGGTCAGCCACAAGTTTTTTCTTTGCTGTGTAAACACACCCTAAGGGTCTGAACTTCTGTCCCACCACAGAACCTTATACCAAACTAATGTGGAGAACTAGAGGAGTTCTTTCACCAACTCTGAACATTTTTTTAACAACAAAGATGACAAGAAGTAGTCATATGGTGCAAGCCCAACTACAAAATTTTTCAGTATTTGTGTAATACAAACTACAGTAAACTTCCGATAATCCGGCACCTTTAGGGCCCAGGGAGTGCCGGATTATCAGATATTCAGGACTATCGGAAGGGGGGGGGGCCTAGAGGGGTCTGGGGTGGGGGGGATGCCACCCCAAACCCCTCATAGCCTCCCCTTCCAATAGTCCGGCTCTGTCCCAGGCATCCCCGATTCAGCCGCTGCTGGTCAGTTTCAGCAGTGGCTGAATCGGGGATGCCTGCGGCAGAGCAGCTGGGTTGGTCCGGTAGCACCGCCCCTCGGCGCTGCAAGACCAACCCAGCAGCACCCCCCAGCTGCTCTTTTGGCCACCTGAGACAGAGCAGCTGGGGTGCTGCCGGGTTGGTCCCACAGCGCCGAGGGGCAGCACTGCGGGACCAACCCGGCAGCACCCCAGCTGCTCTGCCCCAGGCATCCCGATTCAGCTGCTGGTTAGTTTCAGCAGCCACTGAATCGGGAAAGCCGGGCGCAGAGCAGCTCCAATTGTCCGGCTGCCCGGGTTCCCAATGGTGCCGGACTATCAGGAGTGCCAGAGCATTGGATGCCGGACCAATGGAGTTTTACTGTATTGCTGGCCTGTTTGTATTTTGCAACAGTTGTAAGTAGTACTTATGCCTTTTAACTTTCTATATCCTGTGTGCACATTGCACCATTTGCATGTGCAGTTGTTGTTTCTAGCCATTTGAATGTGTAATAGTCATATGTGTTTGCTCATGTAGTCAGTTAAAGTATAACACTGGCATAACCTTAATTGGTTCATAACGTTTTGAAAACTGGGCCTATAATCTCCTGTGGTTTTTGATTCCTTCATTAAAAACCTGCTTCCAGTATATTGTTTAATTTAAATTTTGGAGCGCTGTGGGGAAATGTAAGCAAGAATTGACTGCAGGAAGTTAGAACTTTTGTTTGATGATGGTGAACCAAGAAAACTTGGATGACATTTCAGAAAAATCAAGAATTAATCTCCTCCTTGAATGAGCAGGCAGAGGGGTGCTCAGACAGCTGAAAGGCTGTTTACTTGTTTCCCCTCTCTGGAAAAAATGTCAGATAATAACCAAAGGAGCCAGAGATTTGCACTGAAGCTGAGAGAGAAGGTGCCTGGAAAACAACTAGGCATTTTGATGATTTAAAGTTCTGGAACAACAGGGATATAAATGTGGGAGTGGAAGATATCTGCAGTCATCAATTAGAAGAGGCATTTTGAGGAGCAGGGATGAAACTGCATTTTCTATTTCAAAATTGGTGAAACAGATAAGGATTTTGGGTAAAGGGGAGTAAGTGTAAAAGAATGCTGAGGAAACAGGGTGGGGTTTTTCAGGTTTGCCGGCAGTGCTGGGGAAAAAAAGGTTTAACTTGGATTAATCCAAATAATGCAAAAGCATTTTGGCGAGGGGGGGGGGGGAAATCAATTTTGTGTTGAATAAATTGAACCCAAATGGATCAGTGGTGCAGTAGAGAAGGGCTCCCTTCTAGTTTGTAGCCAGTGGTTAGAGTACTCACCTGGGATGTGGGAGACAGTCTACTTGCTCCCTCAGTCTGATGTGGAGAAGGATTTCAGTTGGGGGTCTTCCTTGTTGCAGGAAAGCCCCATAGCTGCTGGGTTATGGGATATTCTGATGCAGGAATCAGTTTCTCCTTTTGAAGCTGGGCCACTTTGAAATTAGTCGTTGGTACAGGGATGTGAACTTTAGCATCCTAGGTGAGTGCCCTAAGTATCAGAGGGTAGAGTCAGCTTAATTCTTTTGCCTGTGACTCTCCATTGTAATTCATAGCAACAATTCAATCATTATGATTGACTGTGAATAGTCACTTGGCCAGGGAAAGAGGGTGAGAAGAATCTCACAGTAAGTAGAAATTCCCAAAACATTTGGAGGGGAATCTGAAAGAGGAGTGTCAGCTGCCTGAGAGGAGGCTTTAGGAAGGTCTGCTGAGTAATATTCTTCCTTCTGGCTTCACACAACATCTTGAGTCTTGAGTCCCAGCTTAGTCTGAGTGGGATTGAGGTTAGATGCAAATTTTTCACACCACTGTTTTAGTTACCACGCAAAATGAGGCAGAAATTTCCTGTCAAGAAGTTACGGCAATATGGGATCAACTGTATCCTTTCTTTTCCTTCAGCTCTCTTAATTTTTCATAGCTAGTATTTTCAGGGCACTTCTCCCTGGAATAAAGTTGGCTTTCCTATCCTAGCTACTTATCTGACTGCAAACACCACTAATGTCTAAATGTTCATTTTTACTGGGTAGCAGAGAAGTCAATACGCTTGTTCCAGTGTATTGGGCACTGCAGAATAAAAGGTACTGGATCTCCAGGAATATACTTTTGTACATTGTGGGGGACATTTAGTACAAAAGAACTTCAGGTTTTAATGAATCCAACCTTTTCCGTTGTCATTTTTGAGTCAGTTAAACGGTTCCTGGTAACAAACTGGGTGTTGGACATTGAGGTAGTTAGCACTGAGTTCTGTTTTAATGTACATGTATCTTTTTAAATAATTCAGTGAGCTTTAAAATTATCTTGGAGGGCTGGAGCCTTTCATTTACTCCTAGAACAAGTACTAAATGCTTCCTCACACTGCCTCCTACAGTGAGCCTCAACCCTTAAGGGACACTTCTTAGAGCTGAGAGGGTACTTTAATCTACATTCTCATTCATTCATCTCTTTCCATAGTCTAATAATTGTGCCTACTGTGGTAATTATTTTTTATGATGTGAGTTGTGGAATGGGGACTGCTTGGTCACTCTGCATGGGCTATCTTGCTGAGACATCTAACAGTAACAGATTTTGGTCTCTCTCATCATAGGTATTTCACCCAGTAATTTAAATCAGTGGAATAATAGAAGGAAAGACTATTTTCAGTTCCCCAAACCAGCAGATCCTCTGTCCCCCATGGGACCTTATCTGAATTTCAAATCTGAGAGCATGTTCTGCAGCTTAAGGGCCTTGTAATATTTTATGTTCTCATAACTGAATGCTACGTTGTTCGTGATCAATTGAAATTCCAAACTGTTAGCATGCTACTGTGAATTATTAATATTCTCTCCATTTACTTAACAGTCCACCTAATATAGCAATATTCTGTAGCTTTTCTAATTTGGGATCTACATTATTCTCCCCTTTTTCTTCCCTGCTCTGTCACACACACTTGTCTGCTAGAAAGGTCACAATGACTGGTGGTGCCAGCTGGACTTCTATTGCACCACTGTGAAACAGAATGTCTCCAACTGTAATAGTGTGTGTGTTACAATCCAAAATGAATCCCATTTTGATTCGTTCTTTGGCATTTTAAATTGTACCTCGCTTCATTTTTATCTGACATATATAATGTATACTTCAGGTTAGTTTTCCTTTGAGACTAACAGATATATTTCAGATTAAATTAGAAGATATACCTGGTGTTGCTCGGGTCTTTAAGTTAAATACGTTTTGTTTTTCTTTATTTAAATCGTGGCTCTGGGGTGGGGCAGCGGATGAGGAGTTCAGCATGCAGCCTCTCTCTCTACAGTAGGTTGCAACGAGGTAAGAAGCACCTGTCCATGGTTGCTACAGCGAATACAGATGGCAAAGGGGTGCATGACCCCTGGTTGAGGGACAGACACACAAACAAACTATCTGAAATATATAGTAGATAGATATCCCTTTTTCTACCCTTGCTCCCTCTTGGCCCAATAGGGTTATAGCTGTCCTGGCCCCCATCTCTGGCCCATTGCTGCCCCCTGTGATCATTCTGCAGTATAACTATCCCTCCTTTACCATTTTATGAGAAACAATTGAATTCCAGGCATATCCCATTGTCTTTGTGTAACCAAACCCCAACCTTGTTTTTAAGTTGTAAGAAGGAAATTTGGTGGTTCTAGCTCTTATCATTTAGGACGAATTCTTGAAGAAGCAGATTCATGGACATACAGAAAACAGGTGCACGTTTCTAAAATATGTAGTAGACTATAACTCTTTCCCTTCCCAAATGGATTTCAAATTGTTTCAAAGGAAAACTAAACAATAGGGTACCCATCTCATTTTATGTTCAGTCCCACACCTGCCATTCTTACATTGATTACTAGAAGGTAATTTTTTTGGTCAGTCTCTGTTACAGGAAAAGTCAGGTTGACTTGAAGGAATCTTTTTCAAAGGTTTTTGCACAGTATCTACCTTTATTTGCGCTTTAAGTTTTGTAAATTGCTTTAGCTGTTTGAATCCTTGCAAAACCAGTGCCATCCTCCAGCAAAGGGAGAAGGTGTAATTAAGAAATTTACGTTTAATCGCAATAATGTTTCAGACTTCATGTCCACTATGGAGTACATGCTATCATGACTCAGCAAGGGTGTTTCTTGCATAAGAAATTCTATTTATGAAAGGGGAGGAAACTGTAAACTATGTTCTTGTGCAGCCACTCAGGAGAGATTCAAATGCTGCCTAGCTGATTAGCGGAGTACCAACAGCTTGGTTTTTTATTTCTACTGGTTGTGCACATGACTCAGTGCACATAATTTATTCTTCATGTGGATGAAACAAATTCATGCATGGATGAAAAAGATTAGAGGGAACATAGGAAAATGCCTGACCTCCCCACTTGTCTTCCCATCTCTGCTCATGGAGCAAAAGTTTTCAAAGAGCTGAACATAGTGGTGAGTGATCCCAGGCTGAAAAGAGATCCAGTCTGTGAAATTTACAGCCACGAATGGGGATGCAAAATCTTTACTTTTTTAGCATTGTTAAATTAGATACTAATTGGCATATTTTTGTTTGTTTTCTTTTGTAGCCAGTTTTGACATTTATGCATTAGTTCTTGAAGTCATATACAATCTTTCTGTAGTTAATACACTTATCTTATTGTTTTCTCTTTACCAGGGTGTTTGGATTTGAATGTGGTGGAAACTGCCACAGGGATTGCAAGGCTGGTGCCGATTTAATGTCCTTTGATGAAATGATGGGCTTTCTATGAGATGATGGGTTTTCTATGAGCTTGCATTGTTCAGGAGTGTACTGGGCAATATGAGACATTTCTGGGGGAACAAGGCTAGGAATAAGAATTTGCAAGTGTTGTGCTATAGGTAATTCATGAGTTAATGGTCAGAGCGCTCATGTATTTAGGTGGGAGTGAATTTGCAAGCTGAAGGTTGTGTGAGCAGGCCTGGAATGGCCAACTTGATAGAAAAGTAGTGTAAAAGGCACCCTGAGCTAGAGAGTTAAGGGGACACTGTCATACAACAGTCAAGACTGTACCTTGGGGAATGTCATGCAAGGTGTGATAGATCAGTTCCTCAGCTGTTGTAAACTGAAATAGTTTGTTTAATTTTAGTGGCCACATACTTTTACAACAGCTGAAGCCCCAAGATTTTTACTGCTATAACTAGATAAAAATATATAACTTTCTATGGAAATTCAAACGGATTGGATTGTGCAGCCTTTTTTTTGCCTGTGTAGCTCTACCCTCCCTCCCTTCCTTCTGTTTTTATTTCCACTGTTATTTTTTAGTGTCATATTGTTAGAATTGTTTAAATAGTTCTTGATCTACTATGAAATGCCATCACACATGGGCTTAAAAGGTTAATAAAAGGTTTATTAAAAAAAGCAATCTTCACTTTCTCTCTGACATTTACAGTATGTAGTTGAAATGCAAAGCCAATAACCAGAAAATATGTTGAAACATTTTAAATATGATGTCTGGTAATGTTTTGTAGCCTGCTTTGATGATGCCAAAAATCCAGTTCACTACTGGGAATGTAAATAGAAAGACGTACTAGAACTGACAGACCTTGAAAAACCCATCTGGTAAGAAATCTCATACTGAGATTTAAGAAACAATTAGTGGAGTCTCTCTGATTTGTGCCTAGGATGATACATTGTCTGGCTGTTCATGAGAGTGTTTTTGGACTATTTTGCTTAGCCTTTTGATTAGGTTTAGTGATTTCTGGTAATCGGGCAGTGATCTGGCCCTGATTTTATTGGAGACAATACGGGGAAGTCTAAATTATGAAAAAATTATTTCTTTAGAACAGCAATGTAAGCTATTGAGCAGGGCACTTGCATGGCCCTACTTCATCTCAGTGACCTGCAAGATTGTCATAACCAAGACCGTTTCCCAGAACAGGGTAGTTTTGCCAAATGCGCCTGCGTACCTAGAATGTGCTGATTGAAGCATAGCAGCGCTTTGATTGGATGCTGAGGGAGTCTTTCACAGTCAGTGTTGTGTGCAACCAACATGCACCTTGCTTCACATGCATTTGCTTTACATGTGTGTCACTTCAGTAATACTGGTAGGAAAAATGACATGGATGGAAACAGAGTCTGGCAACCCAGTGTGTGAGCAATGGTAAACAAAATGTTTCATGGGCCACACATACAACCCTGATGGGCCACATGGGGCCCTCAGGCTGCTGATTGCCAACCACTGCTTTAGACTCTAATTCTGGGAGTGAATTCCTCAATGAATTCCAAAAAGGGATTAAAGGTCACTTAGGAGCCTGATTGAGGGGCAGGATTTCAAAGGCTCAGAGACAGGGCTGAAGGCCCTGGCAAGGGCAGGCAGACTATTTGGGTGAACTCTTTGCAATCCTAGAAGGGGAACTGAACTTGAGAGATGACCTGGCTGGAGAACAGTGGCAGTGAGAACTTAAGAAGATAGTATCTCCAGGGAGAAAGCCGAGCACTGTCCCCAAAGCAAAGAGGATCTCTGCAGGGGCAGGAATGATGGCGAAGTGCAGGGAACTTCAGGGAGTGTTGCACTACGAAAGTGGTTACGAGGAAAGCAGCCTATAACAAGATAGGGAAAGATTTAAATTACTCCAGAAGTTAGAATGTCAGCCTGCAGTCAGGGCTCAGAGTAAGCCAAAAGGGAGAAATGAATCCTTTGCTTGGATGTTTAGACTTTCAGCTGGACTTTTGTTACCCCGGAACATCTTTGTGTGACTTACTGGATGGATGACCCACCTAGCCTGACAGCCTGCAGAGGCCAGGGGTGCTAGAAAAATTTGTATAATGAAGGTGCTGGGAGGCATTGAAACAAATTGTAAACCCTTTATATGATGAAAACTTCTCCCAACCAGGTGCTGGTTTCAGCACATTTGGGGTGGTAGGTGAAAAAAGATTTGTCGCCGCGCCCAGTTGACAGGAGGTATTCATGACAGAGTCGATCCTTTATGGTGCTGGAGAGACAAATCAAGTGGTAAAAATGTGAGTTTCACCAAGAAAATAAGGAGCCAGAGAATAAATAAGGAACTATAGATAATTGTCTATACTTCCTAAACATATTTGTTTTTCTGATAGCTGCAGCTAAGTCACTAGATAGCTTATCTTCTCACTGGTCTACTAAACACTTGACTGAATCTTGATTCCCTTTCCTAGTTCTGCATTATACTTTTTTTTAAAGGCTGTAATCACTGTATAGGGATGACAGATTGTCACAATTGAGCATGGTGTTCAAAGAAAGAAAATATTTAATCAGATAATTTTTAAAAAGAATAAATTTTAAAATGTTGAGAGATGAAGGTGAAAATATATCGAGAGAAAATAACACAAAATTGGAGCAGCAAATAAAAAAAAATCAAGATTTCTAACCCAGAACCAGAAAGCCCAGAGTGTCTCAATGCTAGTCATTCTTGACTGACTGGTTAGATTATGGCAAGAGCGTATGAGTTTATCGTATTATAGGCAAATTCTGCCATCCTTGCACATCATACGCAGCTTCTATTAACTTCAGTATGAATTTGCCTGAGGATGGCAGGGTACAGTCCAAAGGGGTGCAGTTTGTATAGTGGTGGTGCTGGTGGAAACAATTTAAGGTCCTAATTCCAGCACCTGTGATAGTTTCTAGCATTTATATAACACTAAAGATGTGCCGGGGGCTTTCAGAGATAATAGAGCTATTCTGAAAGATATCAGGAATGCTATATTGCAACTACAGTGAACTAATATGTGGAAGGAGTGGGAAGTCACTTTGCCAATCTCAGAAAGCAGAACATGACAGACAGGACAAAACCATGGATAAATCAAACTGATGGTGAAAGGGGTGAGTTGAGAGATTGAAGTAATTCTGAAAGAGCTGACTATTGACTTCAGTGAGTCCAGGATTTCACTCATAAAGTTTAGCATAAAGAACCTTCCGTTAAGTACGTAGCAGAAAAATTGAAGACTTACCTTCCTCTTGCGTTACCAGTACCAGGTGGGATTTTTGTTACTCTGGTTTGCTTATTGGCTCGTGACAAACATTTCTAGTCTTGTTCTGAATGTTATTTGGAGGCATAAGAACCTGATTCTTCTCTGAGTTACACTATTGTAAATCTGCAGTAATGTCAAAGGAGTACTGTTGTATGAGAGTGAAGAATTAGGGTCTGATATTTTAAATAAGGGGTGGGGAATTTTTTTCTATCAGGAGCCATTGGTCCACCGAAAATCAGTTGGGGGGGGGGCGCACACAAGTATTTTGAGAGAGAGAAAGAAATATAAAACACTCCCCTGCTTTGTTAATGTGATGGCTGAGGTTGCTTTTCCTCAGTAAGCCTTTTTATATCTTCTGGCACTAAAGATGTTGCTATTCACAGCTGGTTTTCCAAATCATGTCTGTTAATCTGGCACACAGGCAGTTCTTCACAAGAGAGCTCTTTGGAAAGAACAAGCCCATATACTGCCCCTTGGGCCAGGCAGGAGGAGAGAATACTAATGGAGTGTTCGGGTGAGCGCTGTGGGCAGCAGCAGTGACGACCGCTGGACTAGGGGAAGCCCTGATGTGTCCAAGGCACATAAGGCAACTGGCACCTGTCCAGGGCCCTGGTGCTGACTATTGCAAAGCCTTGTGTCCCCACTGCTCCCTAAGGCAAGAATAGAGAACGTACAGGCTGTGGGCCAGATTAAGTGTTGGGCCAGATTTGACCCAGGGGCCACAGATTCCTCACCCTGTTTTAAGTACTGCAAACTGCTAGTCAGAGCAAGTAATGTGTTTTGAAATTAATATGCAAGGAGTTAGAAGGTTATATACCAAAAATGGTTAGAGCAAAAGATTGGGAATTAGGGAGAATCTGGGTTTTAATGGCTGCTGATCCACTGACTCATTTTGCGGCAAATCTCTTAACCTACCACAGCTATGTATAGCAAATGTCATTTTTAAAAAGCTAAGACCATTTGCGTTTTGGATGTTTACAAGGTTTGTTTCTAACTTGCGTGCTTACTGAGGATGTAGCTGTCTGTGAGGACCAGTGCCTCTGATGCAGTCTGCTCATCTGTTTTATGACCGGTACCATGTTTTGAAATCCATTTATTCTGCAAAATCATTTGAAAAGTGTGTTTAGCATTTTTTGTTTTGTTTTGTTCTTAGCTTACAACTTGATCTACAGAGAAGTGTGAATTAAGCTCTGTGTTTGTTTTGCTGCTCTCTTGAGAAGGGGCACCATCCACAGGCAGCACAAACAAAACCACTGGGACTGTGCAGCCACACAATTGGTGAGGCATATTGTGAAAAGAAAAACTAATGTGAAATTGAATGTGAGAAAAAAATTAGTTTTATAGAGTCTCCCTTTCTGAGCTGTACTTTGCCTTAATATCCATACACTGTGTGTTGGCCATAATCCTTGTCCTCTAGCCTGCACTATGCTTGGCTCATCTTTGGCTGTGAGGGGGAGAAGCAAATATATCTTGATTATTATGGCTGGGACTGATTTGGTCTGGGCCATGATATTAGTTAGAACAGTGGATTTTCTATCAAGTGGCTTTTCAAGCAGTATTACTGGGACAAAGGGATGCTTCAAATATGTGCCCTATACCAGAGACCATGGGGGCATGGTGCAGAAGCAGTTACGCTTGAAGATTTCCTTATAGAGGTTGCAGGTAGAGAGGGATCCATCTTTCCCAGCATGCCTGCCTTGGTTTGCATTTATTTTGATTTCATTTTCCAGGTTTTAAGTCCTCACAGACCTCTTCTCCTGAAACAAATCTTGTTGCATCTTGAGCTCATCAAAGTTCTTCTCTTCAATCACTGCTCCTGATAGTTGGTTTTATATTTTTGGCATCTTGTCAGTGAAATTGCTCTCATTTTGACCAATTCCTACTTACTGTTAATTTTTTTTTAAGATTATATCACCTGAATTTCTGGAAGGGCTCACCAACCTAAATGTGTATCACCATCAGCGTAATCAAACCTCTTTTATAATTTTGAAAGTTATTCTAAAGCAGGCCTTAATTTGATCATAACAAACTGTGCAAAGTATTAAAAATGGGAACATTCCTATTCATCAGTGAAATGCTCTGAGTGACCTGTAATGTATTATTCAGCTGCATTTGTGTTGTTACCTGCAATCTTTTTAAATAACCATTCACAAATTCTATTTTATAAAGAATAAATTATACCTGTTTGTGTTCTGAATTTATGCACGAAGGTCACAGTAAACCTCCATGAGAATTTGGGGCATTTTATTGAAATACTTGACTTTTTTTCCCCACTACAAGAAAGAAGGACTAGACAAAGGAGAATTAACCAAAGCACTGTCAGTAACATCAGTAATGGGCACCACAGTTCAATCTAACAATTCACCAACATTGTTTTTATGGTTGGACTCGGGTGCTAGGAGACCAAAAAAAAATACTGGAACATTGTAGGTTCACAAACAAGCATTTAAAAAGTGACATGAAATTATTCTTATATTTCATGCCCCTGGGATTTTAGAAAAACAATATAATAAACAAAAAGAAAGGTGATGATACTATATTAATCATAAAACTAAGACTATCAGTGCAATAATCTAATACAAGGCTTTGCTGAAATTTGTAAGCATGTTTATTTCATCCTTAACTATAGTAGTTTGGCTCAGCTACACACACATGCCTTTTAGGAATGAATTTTTTGAGTAATTTAGCTTTAGGATGGTCTCTGCTTTCCCTGATCTTTTTGCTCCCACAGCTACTCTGAATGTGAAACAGGGACCACTGCTTCTTACCAACTTATGTGCAACACAGTGTTTCAGGCCCTGAAAATGGGGGAAGGCTTTCAAATTCAATTAAATGTGCTCTGTTTACCATGACATGGTTGTGGTCTATTCTTCTGTGGGAAGCACAGATGTTCTCTCAGAAGAGAAGATGATGTTTTCTTGTTCTGTGTTTAGTACAGCATCTAGTACAATGGGGTTCTGTTCTGTGACTAGGGTCCTTGACTCGACTGCAATACAAATAATAATAAAAGGTCCTGAAATTGGGAACCCTGGTTTGATTTTTTTTGCAGGGTTATCTGGCAATTTTCCCCAAAATGAGATTTCTTCAGAGGAGCAGTTGTAAAGGTTCAATCTCCCTAATTTTTGAATGTTGGAGGCTGGACGTTAGGTTTATGCTACCCACAGTTCCCCAAAATAGGGGAATCACTGACCACTTCAATGCAGTTTTCCAGTGGTTTGCACTGCCTAGCTCAGGGGTTCCCAAACTTTTTGACACGGGGATCAGTAAATCCATTCACAAGCTTTTGGAGGACTGGAAACATTCATTTGAAAATTTGAATATTCATTAAGCAAATGATGAATATTCAAATAAGTTGTTTCTGGTCCTCCCAAACCCCCCAGTGCCAGCTTTTGATATGGTCACCTACAATATTCTGCCAGCAAGTTAAGGGAATATGTATTGGATAAATGGACTCTAAGACTGACAGAAAGCTGGCTAGACCAGGGTTTTCCAAACATTTTACTTTAGTTGGAACCGGTTTGTTTTTTTCAGTACTGTTTTTTGCAGCCCAAAAATATAAACGCATATTTAAAAAAGAATGAAAAATGAATAAATTTTCACTGTTTCACTGGGCTGCATCCTCCACCCAGCCCAGGCCCGGGCTTGGGGGGCCTGGCGCTGCACAGGCACTCTGGGAGGCGGGAGCAGGAGCAGTCTGGGGGTAGGGTATCTGGCTAGGAAGGAGGGTGCAAGGAGGTGTAGCATTGCCAGGTGTCCAGTTTTGTACTGGACAGTCCAGTATTTGAGGCTTCGGGTCCGGGAAACAAATTGAGAAAATACCGGACATATAAAATGTCAGTTTTTTTCTCATTAGGTGAGTTTTATTGTTATTGTGTGTATCAGTTTGTAGTTGCGAACTGCGTGGCTGGTAGATGTGCTCACGCTGCATGAGTGTGTCTATCAACTAGAAAGTTCACAACTACTCGAGGGGGCCTGGGGAAGGAGCAAAATGGAATCCCCGGGGCCGGACTCAATCGTGCTTCGCCGGGACCGTGCGCGGGATGGAAAGTGCCCCGAGATCTGCATGTGCCCGGGTCAGTCCCGCTCCCCCCCCCCCGTTGCCCCTCCAGCCAGCCCCACTTCCCCCAATCCCCTCCTAACCAGCTAGCTCTCCCCCACTTCCCCTCCCACTCTCCCCCCGCCAGCCCCGCCGCCCCCGACCTCATGCCCCCCAGCATCTCTGCTTCCGCAGGCCCCTGATCTCCAGCCAGCCCCGCTGCTCCGTTCAGCCCTGCTTCCGGCTGCCGGCTCTTCTCATCTTCCCCGGCCAGCCCCCCTACCTCCGACCTTGTGCCCACTGGCAGCCCTGCTTCCACAGGCCCCCTGATCTCCCCAGGCCAGATCCGCTGCCTCTGATGACCCCCTCCCCCCCCAACTAGCCCTGCTACCCCTGACCCCTTCCCAGCCGTCTGGTTCTCCCCCGCTTCTCCTCCGGATCTCCCCCGGCCAGCCCTGCTGCCCCAGTCCAGCCCTGCTTCCAGTGGCCAGTTCTCCCTTCCTCCTCCTCCTCCTCCTCCTCCTGATCTCCCCCGGCCTGCCCCCTACCTCCAACCCTACCCACCAGCCCTGCTTCCACTGGTCGGTTTCCTCCCCCCTCCCCCATTGTCCCGGCCAACCTCACTGCCCACATCCAGCACTGCTTCCCGTAGCCAGTTCTCCTCTCCTCTTCCTCCCGACTTCCCTCGGCCAGCTCTGCTACTCCCAAGCCCCTCCTCCCCCAAGCCCTCCTTTCTGGTGACCGGTTCTCCCCCCCCCCCCCCCACACACACACATTCACACTTCCTCCCAGCCTGCCCCGCTCCCCTCCTGGCCAGTTCCCTACCCCCATCTGAGATCAAGTGTGTCCGTCATTTTTTTTTAACTCCCTGCTAACCCTAGCTACGCCTCTGCTGGGAGCCCAGAACATCTGGCTGCAGACTCCGCCCAGCCTGGCCGAGGGCTTGTGGGACCTGGTGCTACATGGGCACTCTGGGAGCTCCGAACACCCTTCCAGCCACTCTGAGACCTGGTATTTTTTTCCTGTGGCCTGGTATTGGGCCGCAGCCCATAGTTTGGGAAACGCTGGCCTAGCTAAAGCAAAGAGTTTGGAATTGGAGCTGAAGATACAGCTCTTTCTATTTTAGAAATGGTGACAGAGCAGAAAGTCAATGCCTCTTCCCCAGTTTTTACCCCAAATCCTTTTTGTCTGCCTCAGTCATGCATGGAGTCTGGAAGCCCAGTGGACAGTGGTCGTAGAATTTAATCTGCTGATGAATTAGAGGTGAAGAGCAAAACCTGCTCTCATTTTGCAGTTCACTTCTGTTCTTAAATATAAGAGAATAGTTCTAAAAAAAATCCTGCCAAATTATAGCTGCTCTTACTTATGCCAAACATCTTCTTTCAATTTTTATAATGAGAAATACACAAGTGGGAAAAGTGGATCACTGATGAATATGATAGATACTATTATCTTTTTAAACTAAATGAGAAACAGTAGGAAACCAGTTTGACAGCTACCCTCTTGAATCCTGACAGTTTAATGAGGAGAAAAATATCAAGTTTAAATGGCTAAGTGACAAGTTTGAAAGGGAGAGGAAATCTTTTAAAGAGGAGACCTATTTCACATGTAAAATTAAATAAGGGGGCTGTTCTGTAATATGGAAAGCAAAAGTTTTATGTACAGGTCCCCACATGTTAATATTTTTCCCAGTTCTTGAACAACTAATACAGTTTGATTTCCTGTCAGCCTCCCACTTTATTTCTTTGTCAAGGTTGTCATCAGAAATGAGATCAGCAGGAAATCTGTACATTTTTTTTCTTCCAGAGTTAATATGCTTTTCTGTGACCTTATGCTTGTAATAGTTTAATAATGAAGATTTATTAATAAGAAGAGATTTAATTTCCCATAAGAAAATTGTTGGCAAAATAAAAGGTCATTAGACATACAGTGCACCTGCCTTTAGCTTGGTATGTGGGAGAGGACTGATGAGTTGGCTCTATTTTGTGAACTATGTGGATTATATGAGTTAATTTAAATGATATATTGAGGTAAAATATTGCTATCTTGATACTTGATACAGTTAACAAAGACTTCAAATCCAGTGCAGTGTAAAAAGTGTGTGCTGGGGGAAGGGAAGGTGTTAATTTAATATATTATTCTATTATGAATCTGGTGGAATGAAATCAATATTCTGTACTGAAAACAGAATTTAGAAGTAACTCCAATTTTCTCCCCATCTAGCTAGGGGTGGGAGAAGACATGATAACTCGCTCATATTAAGGCTTCTGATTTTAACTAAGCACCAATAATACCCCATATACTAGGGGTTCTCAAACTTTGTGATACCGTGACCCCCTAAAATGCTAAATGAATTTGTGTGACCTCCCCCTCACTGCTCCAGAGTTGTTAAGCAAAAAAAAAAAGGTGGGGGGGGGAGATAAAGTTAAGCAAAAGTTGCACCACTTTGTCCAGTTTGGAACTGCACACTAACCGCCAATGCCCCCACCCCTCCCCCTGAGCCACGCCCCCCCAGACTCCCCACCCCAATGCACTCACTCCTGCCTCAGACCCAGGCTCCCCTAATACCCCACCCCCATCCCAGTGCACTCCTCCCTCCCCCTGAGGCAGGCATCCTCAGCCTCAAGAGCCTCACTCCAATCAAATCTCCCCCCTCCCTCCTGCAGAGCCAGGCATGGAGGAACAATCTTACTTTTAAAATGGCTGCTCCTGCCGCCCAGCCCGGCTACCTCAGCACGCAGCTCGTTGGGGAAGCATCATGTGGCCAGCTGCCGGTCTCTGTTGGTTACATGGGCCAGAGCAGCATGAGCTCTGCTCCCACCCAGCCTGGTGCCCCCCTAGCGTGGCTCCCAGCAACTGCCCCATTCTGTCCCCCCTTCGCTAGATTCTGCAGCGCTCCTCACTCCCCCGCCCCTGCCAGACACGGCAGGGGTCCGGGTGAAAACCGGACACCTTGGCAACTGAGATGCCGGGGAGAGACAAATTTTTGCATTTAAAAAAAAAAAGATCCAGTTACAACCCCCCTATAAGTTGCTCGTGACCACCCGGGGGGTCATGATCCACAGTTTGAGAAACGCTGCCATATACCAAGCCCCTTCGAAACCGCCAACAAAAAGCAACCCCTAATGTTTATCCAACTAACTTTGGGGGAAAACGCTGGAAATGATTACTTTTATATGGGACTTGTCTGCATGGAGTAGAAGTAATATTATGGACAATGGGGGTGTGATTTCTAAAGCATATGAGCACATTGCTCCTTCCTTAGTTTGTGTAGACAGTAAATGTCTCCTAGTGTGCTTTAATCTAGTGCTCTCTGAAATTGTACTACAGGTGTGTCTGTACTGCAGCTGGGAGTGAGCCTTCCGGCTTGGGTCAACCAATTGGTGCTAGAAAGGCTTGAGCTATTGTGTGACACAGAGCAGTGTGGGCATTCTGGTCCAGATTGAAGCTCAGGATTATAGTGCTAAGGAGTCAGGTGTGGGTGAGAGCCCAAGAACCTCCACTTTGCTATTTGTAGTGTGCTAGTTGAGTCTCACTAAGTGTCTGCTTATGCTGGGAGGTTTACTCCTAGCTCCAGTGTAGACATACCCTAGATCAGTGTTTCTCAACCTTTTTTTTTTTAAAAAGTACCCCAGTACTGTTTTTAGACACACAATTTTTTTTCTACCATTGCGACACGTTTGTTTAAATAACTTAATCGTAGCCGGGCAGGCAATGAAATTTTTGGGTGTAAAAAGTATAAAATAATAAAGTGCTGTAAAACTTAAAACAAAAATTCAGTTTTCTTCAAATGTCAGTTGTTGATGCACCCCCCACCCCCGACTTTTCTCAAGTACTCCTAAGAGTACTCATACCACTGGTTGAGAAACACTGCCCTAGATTAAAACACACCAGGGAATGTTACAAAGAAATGACTCATTACAGTGCGTGTGCATGCACACACGCGCTCTCTCACACACACATACACACAACGAGAGCCTTGACAATCCTGCATTTTATATATCTCATAACACTCAAAGATTGCTGAAAATAAACCCTGAAAAATGAAATGCATAAAACCTGAAAATCAGAAGCCCTGCAGCTTTATTTTATGTCATTTACTGCAACAACCGGTTGTGGAAAATCAAGAGAGCAGAATTGATGCAGTCACAGAGAATGGCATGTTTCCCCTTCTTCTATCAATTGGTAAGATGAAGTCTATGCATATAACTCCCCCCCCCCCCCCCCAACTTTTGCCTTTGATAGCCATAAGGTAGCTACATCTTTAGAAGGGGGCATAGGTAACATATCAGACTTTGGGTTTCACAGTTTTTGCAGTTATTCTTAATGGTTATTAGCAAATTATGAAGAGATGATCACAACTGAACATGACAGGTTGGATTATTTGTCAAACTATTGAATGCGTTTGTAGTTGATCCTTCATTTGAAGGGCAAACTCAGCAAATACTTTCCAGTTTTGAAGATGGTGCTATTCAGACTTGCTTAGGAATATCTGATTTTAAAGTGGCTGCTCTGCTTTGAATTAGTTATAATTTCAGGCCAGTAGAACCTGTTGGACTTTAGGCAGCTGGTTTGCATAACAAATGCAAAATCCTGCCTTGATTGAATTCTGGCTACTTTGCTAAGAATTATACTCTCAGATTTCAAGTGCTTTGGGATCTGAACTTAAGGTCATTTTTTGAAGCACTTGTTTGAATATATTGCAATTAGGCTTTCATTCTAATTGCTTGAATGCCTGAAGGAAAACAGACCTTTATAGTGTATCAGGTCAACAGTATTAATTTAAAAACGTGCACCTTCAGTGCAGTGCACTAGAGTAAAGAATGGAATGTATCACGTTATACTGCATTTTATCTGCATGACAACATTAGTGATGAGGTTAAATGAGAAAATCAGTGTCCCTCATCTAAAAGTTATTGATTGCTTTTTCCCTTCTCCAGATTTTTTCCTTTCTTTCCTTCTGTCTTTGACTTGGGCTTCATTTCATTTTTCATTCCTTCTTAAGGATTTCTTTTCTCCTTTTTTTTTGGTCTCCCCTTTGTCTTTCTTTGAAAAACAACATAGTTATTCCTCTCATTCTCTGTTCTTTCACAGTCTCCTCTTCGCCTTTTAGTTGTCTACCGTTTCTTGCTGTTTCTTATACTCTGCTGCTTTCTTGTATTTCTTTACTTACTTTTAAATTCTTTTGGACCACTTCCCAACTTTGTGTTTCCCTGATAGTCTAATGTCTCTTGCTGTGCCCGTAGCCTTTCATATCAATTATTTCTTTATTTGAGATGTCTGTCAAACATTCAAATAACATTCCCCACACTACACATGCTCACCACCTGTTCTTTGGTGGCTCTTCTCTCCTCTGCTTCCCTACTCCTGAGTTCTTCTGCTTTCTTCCTTAGGATATGTTTTCCCACCCCACCCCACCCCACCTGCTTTTTCCCACTGGGACACCCAAAGACCTGGCTATGGGAGGGTGGAGTCACCTTCCTACCCATGGTCGCCCCCCCCCCCCCTCGGCCCAGGGTCTGCCTCTCTGCTTTGGGTAGTAGGCGGCTGCTTTCAAAGCAGGCTCTGCTGCCTTCCCCTTTGTTCCCAGTAGCCACACAGGGCCTGACCCCCGCCGGCTCTAAGCCGTGTAATCCGGCTGTGGGGAATGCAGCTGGGCTGGACTCAGGCGCTTTGTGACCCAGGCTCCTATATGCAAATCTCTTCTTCAGTCTGAGAGCAGGGCTCAGTTTTGTGTTACACTAGTGTTGCATCAGCAGCTCTTTAGCAAAAGTGCTTGAATGCTACCAGGAGATATCTAAGTTGATGGGAGAAGCTCTGCCACTGAGATAACAATGTCTATATTACCCTCCCTCCTTTCCCGCTGCCTCAGTATTAGCAGTTACACACCTAACTAAACATGTTTGAGCATCTCGAGTCTATACCTAGTCAGTATCACTGTGCGGGCTAAGTGATGTGGATTTTTCACAAGCCTGAGGGACACATGTCGATATCGATTTAACCATATCGATTTAACTCATGGGGCAAGGAAAGGGAATGGGAGGGGGAAAAGTTATTTGTGGGTGGTAGTTTGAAATAAATTCATACATTATTCAGCCTCTCTCTCACCCCTCTCCAGATTTCAAAGTATTTTACAAAGGACAGAAAGTATGGATTTATATCCCCATTTTACAGAAAGGGAAACCAAGATATAGTGACTTGCGCAAGGTCATTCAGCAGGTAATCACTGGTCTCATGATAGGTGCTTAGCAGGACTAAACAATATAGTAGTGTCAGTATATAGGGAGCCTTAGTGGTGACTGTCCTCCCACCTCCAAGGGCCCTGTAGGAAACCTGGAGAACCAGCCCACCCTGCTGAACCCTGAATCCTAAGGGGGAGTTATGAAAGAGGATGAGGCAAACCTGATTCAAGGGAAGGAACCTCTGAGAGGTATGAAGCTTGGTTTGATAGTTCAGGGATGCAGCTGCTCACTTGCCCCTCCCCCACACCCCAATAGTAGAATTGTTGTCTGCTTGCCAATAGTTAGGCAGAAGTGGTTCTGTAGAACAGGTTGTTTATATGCACCAGGAGGGCCCGTGAAGTCATCTCAAAGAAGATTTCCTTGAGAGAGTCTGCAAGCCTCTCACAAAAGGCTGCCTTATTTTTTCAGTGGCCATCATTGCAGCACTTAGGGCTATCAGCATACAGATCCAGTCTACAGGTAGAAGCCTGCAGGAGCTGTTCCCTCTCAGCCTCTCCTGTCTTCAGGAGTGAGACATCAACTGAAATCACTATTATTTGTGGAAAATGTTGTGGGAAGTGTTGTCCTTTGTCTAGCTTTCATCTTTCTCATATCTCACAGTGCTCTTTTAAGGTAAGGAATATTTGGCAGCTTTATCCAAAAAGTCTGGCCGCCTAAATCACAAATTTTTAAATTTAATTTAGGATCTTGATATCCATAATGAGCGATGAAGATGAAGAAGATAAAACTTACCAACAGGAAAATAAACAAGAGATACTGACACCTTCAACCTCAAGTGAAACACCTCCTAAAAAAGAAGAAGAATATGCTGGTACAATTCAAACTGGGAAAACCACTTTTCTTGGATTGCCATGGATCATAATGACAAATGTAAAGCCAGATGTAAAATGTGCAATACATCATTTAATGTAGCATGTGATGGCATTAAGGCATTAACACAACATGCTGACTCTCGTAAACATGTGAAAACTGTGCAAGCTGCTGCTGCTTCCCAGAGAATAAGCTTTTTCTTCGTCATCAAAGACAGTTCACAAAGTGACCAAGTAACTGTTGCTCAGTTAACTCACATTTACCATGGAGTGAAGCATCACATCTCTTTTCTTGCTCAAGACTGTAGCGTCACAGTTATGAAACAAGTACTTCAAGATTCTGAAATTAAGAAAATGACAGCTGGATGCACAAAAGCTTCTGCTATTGTTAACAACGTTTTATATCCTTTCTCAATAGAGCTGCTTCTAAATGATTTAAAGAATTGCATGCCATTTTCAGTTGCCACCAATGCATCTAACAAAGGAAACCGCAAATTCTTTCCTGTGGCTGTACAGTATTTCACACCTCAAGAAGGACTATGCTTCAAAATCTTACATTTTTACGAAAGTGCATTTGAAGATTCACAGTCCATAAAAGATCAATTGTGTCGTGTGCTGAATGAAAAAGGACTATTGTGGACAAATGTTTCAGCATATGGAGCAGACAACGCTTCAGTGAATTATGGCATAAACAATTCAGTTTTTCAAAAGTTAGCTAAGGAAGAGAATGAAAATATTATTGCAGCTCATTGTATTAATCACATTTTGCACAACTGTGCCAAACATGCTTTCAGAGTTCTACCTTTTGACATTGAAAACTTAGCTTTAAAAGAGTTTTCAGAATTTTCAAACTCAAAAAATTAGAGTCGAAAGAATTTTTTGAATTTTGCGAGGTTGAGTTCCATGAAGTCTTGAGGCATGTTCCAACTTGATGGCTTAGTTTGTTTAATGCAGTTGAATGATTGCTGTTGAACTGGTGACCACTAAACGCTTATTTTCTGTCACTTGGCTCTGACGACTGCCATGTGGCAATATGGAATATTATTTCTGATCAGGAAGATGAAATCGTAAGTGATGAACAACCAACTTTTTCTGAGCTGTATCTTTATTTCACTCACTTTTCATGTCACAATTCTATGATACATTGCTCAAACTGGAAAACCAATCAACACTTTCTTGTGACCTTTATTTGATCATGGAAAAGTTCCGAAATTCTTTGAGGGGGGGAAAAAAAAAGAAGTTTTTCAGTATGAAAGTTACATTTGCATTGCGGAAGGTCTATTTACTAGTTCATGTAGTCAATAAATTTAGCTCTGAAGCATTGTACATAAGAGCCCTAAAATATCTGGAGAAGTGATTTCCTTTTGAAAATTCACCATATCCTGCTCGATTGCTTTGAGTTTGGCTAATCATGAGAAATCTTCTTTTGATGAAGTAATTCAAATCTGGATGTTGTCACCCTGGAAAAAAGAGCTCACTCCAAATTCTCTTTGAGGAACTTGGTGCCTTGGACTTGATGTTCACGTCTCTTGATAAGTGGAAATATTTTTTCAGCAAAGAACCTGCTGCTCCAAATTTGTTAAAATTGGTTCAATATTCTGTTTCAATTCCTGTGTCAAATGCCGGTGTGGAAAGGATGTTTAGTGTCATGGGCAGGGCTTGACAAACGGTGGCAAAACATACTCGCTATCACCGCACTGCGCATGCGCACGCTGCTGGTGAATGGGGCGACCGTCTGAAATCTACTCGCCGCAGGTGAGTAGATTCAGTGATTTGTTGAACCCTGGTCATAGGTAATCTATGGACTGATGAACGGAATAGATTGAGTGCTGATTCAGTAAGAAGTGAAGTTTGTAGTTTTTAATATATCTTTTACTTGTCTGGAAGTCAAAGAAGAAATAAGAAATTAATAAAAGCTGAACAATCTAATGCAAAATATATGATGTAGGATGTAGACTGTTGATTGTTTATAATAAAGTTAAGTATTAAACATAGGATGTGTGTTTGGTGTGGTGGTTTGTTTGTTTTTGCTTGACAAATTTTTAGCCTGTGTGTTCAGTATTTTTTGGGATACCATCTAACAACCCTACTTTAGGTTTATAATAGCTTCATTACTGTATCCTTTTAGAGCCTCTTGTTTACTACTCAGGTTTAATGAAGTTTTTCTAGTCAATTTATTGAGCTTTTTCCTTCTTTTTAAAAATGGAGCTGCCAGACTATTCAGCTGTGAGACTAATGGGTGAACCCTCCTAAATTACAATACCTTACTTCTCAGCTTAATAATCAGTCTTCCATTGCTACAGTAGAAAGAAGGGCTTTCTCCAGCAAAGCTAGTGCTTTTCACCTTTGGACGGAGTTGCTGTAAACTGGGTACCTATTGTGCACTTTACATTTACTACAGTGGAGGAACTGAAGGCCTGATCCTACACCACTGAAGTCAGTCAGTGCAGGATCAAATTCTAGGTATGTGATTCCCCAGACTTCGGTATGCTGCTTTAGGGGAGGGTTAAGAGACATCATAGAGGGAAACAGATATTAATGTGCCTTCACATCTTGCTAGTACGGCTATAGGTTGGCCTTGCAGAAGATATTAGAAGTAAAGAAGGGAAAGTACTATCCTCCTGAAGAAGCAACAGGATGGGGAAAGGGAAGGCTGAAGATGGCAAGAGAACAATCTGCTGTGGAATATGTAAAATCAGAAGATCTCTGTTCCTTTTAGTCACTTTTTAAACTTTATATTACAAAAGTTCAATGTGTAACCAATAAGGTGTATAACCTGTATAACCGGGCATCTCTGCTGAGTGATCATCAGGTGGTAGCTCATTTTTTAAAATAAGTGGAGGCATATGGTGGTACAAATTCACTATGCTGCTGTCCCCTCCCATAAAAACAAAAGTGAAAAAATGTAGCACATCTGTCAGCTTATTTCATGTGCAATTCCTGGCAACAATAACTAAAATAATTCTCCTTAACTAGACCACTGTGACTGAAATTTATCCAATTATTGGTGTTTTATGTATTATTTTAATATAAATATATCACATGTAAAGCACTGATGCGTAAAATATCTGATCACTAGAAATGCTTAGGTTTTGGATCTTGTTTTGGGGCTTACTGGTATCATGGAACTCACATCCAGCCTCTGGAATACTTTTTCTCCTCCATTTATTGTTTACTAAAAATGTGGTGGCTTAGTGCCAAACAGCAGAATGTAGTCTTCCTGCCTGGGGATTTCTTTTCAATGGATTCCTTCTGATGCATTTCTCTGGATTCTTTTTCTCCAGTATAAGGGAATTATTTGCACTTCAAATACTGCTCAAAAAGCAAATGAAGACTTGCTTTAAAATGGTAGGAATAGGCCATTTAATTGAGCTTTACTTCTGATGGGAACAGAAAAAAACTCAATTGGTTATAGAATGCCCTCTAAGAAAGTTCACTGATTATTATCACAGACCGTAACTTGCTACAGCTCTTTGATATTATGTGCCTAGGAATTATTGATTGCTGCTGAATTATCCATGAACTGCAACTACATGGAATAAGAGACCCTCACCCACAAACTGTCACTTCATTATTTGGAGCCAGGCCTTTGATCATCTTACACTAAGTCCCATTGGGCTCTGAGGTCCACATAAGGAGGATCTTAGAAGCTGACTGAATTCAATGTTTAAATGGAGGTGACAACAGGAAGATGTTGCTTTATTTTAAAATAAAAGTACGTAAGTGCTCATAACAGAACACCCTTTTGTTAGCTGTGAAGACAGTGCTTGGGAGAAGAAGGGAATGGAGGAGAGTAGTACTCTGTAAATGGTGGGAAGTAATGTTACACCCTTTAGTAATTCATAGAATATATATTTTAAAATATCACGTTCTCTACCCCCACTTCTTCGTTCTCCAGCAGTCATCTGTAGAATGTGTGTTTGTGTAGCCAATTTCATCCTGCTGATACACTGTAAATTATAGTGACCACATCAGATGTGCGTTAAGAATCACAGAAATGTCAGGCTGGAAGGGACCTCAAGAGATCATTGAGTCCAGCCTGATGTGCTGAGGCAGAACCAAGTAACCTAGACCATCCCTGATTCAAGTGTTTGTCCAACCTGTTTTGAAAAACTTCCACTTATGGAGATTCCACAGTCTCCCTTGGAAGCATGTTTCAGAATATAATTATCCTTATGGTTAGAAAGTGGTTTTTTCCCCTAATATCTACCCTAAATATCCTTTGCTGCAGATTAAGCTCATTACTGCTTGTGCTATCTTCAGTGAACATGGAGAACAATCGATCACTGCCCTCTATAGCAGTCTTCAAATATGTCAAGCGCTGTTACCTGGTTTGCCCCTCAGTTTTCTTTTCTCAAAACTGAACATGTTGGTTTTTTAGCCTTCAGATTTTCTGAAGCTTTTACTATTTTTTGGATCTCTCCTTTTTCTCCACACCTTTCCTAAAGGTGGTACCAGAACTCAACATGCTTCTCTGAGGCCTCACCATTGGCAAGTAGAGAAGGACCACCACCTCCTGTATCTGACACATGAAATTCCTGTTAATTCACCCCAGAATTATATTAGCCTTTGTCATGATCACATCAAATTGTTAACTCGTTTTCAGTTTGTGATCCAATATAACTCCCAGATCCTTTTAAGTCATACTGCTGCATAGCCAAATATGCCCCATTTTGTAGTTTTACTTTTGTTCTTCCTAAGTAGAGTATTTTAAATTTGTCTTTATTGAATTTCCTCTTGTTGATTTTAGATCAATTCTCTGAGTTGTCAGGATTCTTTCAGGTTCTAATATTGTCCTTAAAAGTATTTGCAACCCTTCCTACATTGATGTCATCTAGAGACTTGCCTACTCTCCTCTCAATTTCATTAATGACTTTGATAACAATTGAATAATACTGGCCCAGGACTGGCTCCACTAGATATTCCCTTTCAGAATATCCACTAGATATTCCCTTTGACAGTGAAGCAGTGACAACTGTGCTCTGAGCACGTTCTTTCAGCCATTTTGCACACTCTTTATAGTAATTTAATCTAGATCAAGTTTCCCTCATTTTCTTATGAGAATATGTGAGTCTATGTCAAAGCCTTGCTACAGTCAGAAGTGTATCACATCTATAAGTGCTTTTGCCTTATCCACTAGGCCAGTAACTGTGTCAAAGAATGCGTTTAAATTGGTTTAACGTGATTTATTCTTGACAGATCCATGCTGGCTGTTCCTTATAACTCAGAGGTGGGTAATAATTTTTGATGGGGGGGGGGGCACACCAAGATTTTGGTTAGTGGTCAAGGACTGCATTCTTTCTGTGGAGGGGGTTTGGGGTCTGGTACGCAGGTTGGGTGCAGAAGGGAACTTGGGGTAGGGAATTAAGATGCAGGAGAGGGTCAGAGAGGGAGTTTGGGTGAAGGAAGGGTTGTGACCTGGAGCAGAGGATTGGAGTGTAGGGTTCAGAAGGGAGTATGGGTGCAGGAGAGAATTCTTATCTGGGGGAGGGGTGCAGAAAGGGTTTGGGTTATGACTTGGGACAGAGGATTGGGGTGCAGAGGATTTGGGTGATAACCTGGGGCAGTGAATAGAGGTGAAGGAGGGGGTGGGTGCCAGGGCTCCTTAGAGTTTTGATTCTTCCTCTTTTTGCTCTGTAGCATTGCATGGTCAACATATCTTCCTTCAAGATCTGAATTTAAATTTCTCCATATGGCCAGGTCACTCCACCTACTAAAAGGGCCTTGTCAGGAGTTGGTGGTTCTCCACAGAAATCTAGAACATGTTGTTTTCTGAATAGCGAAGTCTTGTGGATGTTATCTTTAAACTGTATAGTGGTGTGTCACATTTTTTTAACTTGGTATAGCCTCATCTCCCATAGAAGATGAGTAAAAGAGTGAAATAACATTCTCAAGTCAATCTTCTCCATGCTAATCATATCCCATGTCTAAGACAAGCTGTGCTGTCACAAGAAATCATGTTTGTAATAAGGAGGGGGGTTTCTAGCTGCTGGCAGTCATTAAGCCAAATCATATAATTGTGACAACTTGTGTTCTTTGGGTAATTTATGGCTCAAAAACACTAAACAAGGGGGGGAAATGATAGCGGTTTTCAAATATCTTAAAGGGTGTCACAAGGAGGAAGGAGAAAATGTGTTCCTCTTGGTTTCTGAGGACAGGACAAGGAGTAATGGACTTAAAGTGCAGCAAGGGAGGTTTAGATTGGACATTAGGAAAAAATTCCTAACTGTCAGGGTGGTCAAATATTGGAATAAATTGCCAAGGGAGGTGGTGTAATCTCCCTCTCTGGAGATATTTAAGAACAGGTTAGATAGACATCTGTCAGGGATGGTGTGGACGGAGCTTGGTCCTGCCTTGAGGGCGGGGGGCTGGACTCGATGACCTCTCGAGGTCCCTTCCAGTCCTATGATTTTATGAATTCCAAGAGTGGACTCAAACCTAGCTGAGCTAGCTGGTGTGTGTGAGAGATACACAATTAGGGGAGAGAATCTCCCTCCCCATTGTTTTAAATCAGCGTTTGTGACTGAACTACAGGATTGCTTCCTTCCCTGTTTCCCACTCGCGTCATGTCTTTTGATGTAAGAGCAGTTCTCTGTTAAGTGAACTATGCACTTTGGATATATATTTTTGAACTGAAGAGGGAGCAAATTTAATATGCTATACTTTAATAAGCCATCTTCATTGATTAATACAACACAATCCAGTACTGTAAGGGCTTCCATTATAGTACAGTAAATAGAAGTTTTGCCTATAGGGCAAATTTTACCCTTAGACTGCTTCAGAAATATTTACCAAAAATGTGGATTGTTGAAAGCAGTGATCATGTTAATTAACTACAAGCTGCCACAGAGCAAAATCCTCAGATATTGGGAGCAAATTTAGGATGGTAATGCACTGGTTGGGCAACAGACTCCCCCCACTCCCCCCCGGGAGTAAATAATTATTTTTAGTTATTTATAACTAGAAATGTACAGAATTAGTGCTTTAAAATACATAATCTAAAACATCTAAGCAACTCAGACAACATGTCTGTCAGACTTCTGTGTATAAAAATAAGAAAGTAACCATTTGTATTTTTTATAACTTTAAAGAATGAGTGAATTTATTGCTTACGAACAGGAAATACTAATACTAATACTAATACTAACTTGAGACAAGCGGGTGCTATTAAGTGTTTCTTATTCCTGTGTATCTCAGTTTTGGCTTTTTCATATCCTGCCCTTCCAGTGCTGATTCTTCCTTTAACATGGATAGTTGTACCAAATGGTGTAGTAATTGTCTGATTTCAAAACTGCATAGGAATATCAAACACTCTGCACTTTTGACAATCTGCTATATTAACTTAAATCTGTTTAGTGGAAAGGTTGTTGCACTAATGTTGCCTCCTTTTAGTCTTCCTACAGTATCCAGTCTTTCTGCTCTTTTCACATAGAGCTATTCAAACATTATATCTAGCCTTTGGGGTAGCAGTAAAACCTCATAGTCATAGAGTTTAAGGCCATAAATGACCATTACATCATCTAGTCTGAATTCCTGCATCTCATGGGCCACTAACACCATCCAACATCTGCACAATAATCCAACAACGAAAATGACACCAAGATATTACAGCCCACAGAAGACTATATTATTATGTGCCGTAGGCAGAGATTAGGAGGGACTGAGGAGTATCAGTGCTTGAGTTTGAGTTGCCAGCCAGAAAATGTTTTTCCAGAAAAAAGTGTTATGCAAAATAGCTGCTCCTATTAGATACTTCTGTTTTCTTGAATTCTGTTATCGGCATTCTGGGGGTGGAGTGTGGATGGGGCCATGCCTGGCAGTTTAGGAATGTAAAGCCTTCCTCCGCCTAGCATACTGGATACTCATGGTCTTGACCATCTTGTTTCTAATGTATTGTATGTAACACTCATCAGATCCTTAAATATACATAATGTATGTATTATGAATTGCATATGCTAATGGCACTAAGTCTGAATTTAAACATGATCATTAATTTTTTGTCAGAATTACACACTTTTATTATTGTCAAGACACAGTCCTCTACAAAATACTATGTCATAAGAATTTCTAGCTATTTTCCAAGTTTGGTAGTGTGTAGAGTTGTTTTTTTGTAAGTAGAAATAGAACATGCACACAATCCAAAGCAGCTATGGAATATTATTAGCAAACCTGAAGAACTTGCATTTAAAAAAAAATCAGTAGCTTCCATAGTGCATTTCCATATTTGTTATTTCCCTTAGGTTTATTATCAGTTAGATAAGAAAAGTGGTAAGTTGTAAATCCATGTTCGTGAAGGCAAGAACCATGTTTATATGGTTGTAATTACAAAGAAAGAGAGTGAATAAATTCTATGATTGAAAAATAAGATTATATTTTTTTTAAAAATTATAATGAATATTGCAATACTTCCTCTCTTCAAGATGTGCAATGACCTTTTACATGCACTTCACTTTGTCCTGCTCTTTGAAGCCAGAAAATAGTGAGCTTGGGTGCTTTGTCTTTAATGACATCAGACAGGCCGTTATATATCAAACTCTTGAGCATAGTGACACTGATTATTTTATCTACAAGTCCAGAATGTTTTCTGTGCTTACGCAGTATATTACAGTATCTTCAAACATATAGTGAAACAATGGAGATGAAGGGAGAACATTCCGGTCACAGTAACAAATACTCAAAAAGAAATTTCCATTCAACTGTAGTTCAATCTCTGGTAGATCAGGATAGTGAAATCCCAGTCTGGAAAATGCTGGCCTGTTTTTCAGATCACTGATAGAAAAATGTGGATTAAGCTGAGATCTCGGGAACAGATCTTTGGCATGAAAAGGCTTAAATTGTATTCTTGTCGATGAAAAAATTGACACCCTATTATTAGGAGCTTTTTTGTGGGATACAGAGCCAGGATGGGCTCCAGTAGGTGGAGCTGGATTACTTTTAAAAAATCATTAAGACACAATGAGTAGTCCCTGTGGTACCTACAACCTGACTGACCTTTTAGAATTGTATGCTGCCAACTGATATCTGAGAGCTACACCAATGTTTACGATAAGGGCTATCATGGAAACTGCGTTTTGTCCAATCAGTGGGTTAGCACAGATGCAAACCTCAGTAAAATATCTGTTGATAATGCACAAGGAGTAAAAGCATCTGGCTCATTCCCTTAGCTGGGTTCGTTCTACAGGGTTAATAGGAGAAAAGAACTACTTTTTTAAAAAAAAAAAATTATTACAGGTTGGACCTTCCTGATCTGGCACCCTTGGTACCAGACTGGTCCCGGATGAGGGATTTTGTTGGACCAGGGGAGGTTATTTCTGGACCCGCTCCCTACCTCATGCTGGCCATGCCGATCCCGCTAGCCAGACATCATTGCTATGCTTCCAGGTCCCGCTGTGTAGCTGCGCTGGCGCTCCAGGTCCCGTTGCGCAACTGCGTGGTTCCCTGCAAATCAGCTGGGTAGCCCCCCTGCCACGCACTGGGCGGCCCCACTGTCAGCTTGTCGCAGGCAGCTCACTGCCCTGCTGGCCCCACAGGGTTCCTTGCTGCTGGCCCTCCACCAGGACTCTCTGGTCCTGCAACATTTGTGCCAGACCAAGGATGTTGCTGGACCAGAGAATCCCGATTAAGAGAGTTTCAGCCTGCACTGTTTTTTAGTAAAGGAAACAGATATAATTGAATACACAAAAGGAAATAGAACAGCTGACTAGGATGTAGGATGCTTTACAAATATTATGTCCTAGAATTTAACAGAAAGGGATGATGTTTGCATGCGTTTGCAGGCCTATACTTGCAGAGTAAAACGTTCTTTCTGTGACTGTGGTATTGAATGAATGTTTGTAAATGCAAGTAATCATTTAAACTCCTAACTAACCATTTGCATCTGCATATACCTGGCTTATGCTTTGTAACTGCATGCACCAAAATGTGAGCAACTGACCATTTTTTCACTTTTAGTTCAAATCTCTTCCTGAAAAATTGACACTCAAACATCTAAAATGAAATAATACTACTACCACCCTCCTACGAATCCTAGATGGAATATGTACTATGCACTGCTTAAATTTGATTTTATTATGCTGAATTTAGAGAGAGGCTGGAAATACCAGTCAAAGGGGACATTAATGTATGCAGTAACTGAAGTTTCATCACTTTGGGAAGAACATGAGAGAATTAATTTAGCTTTAAACTGTAATACAATTTTGTATTGGAGTCTTTATACTTGGAAATACTGATCCAAATGTATTAGAGTATAATCATTATCCTGGATTACACAGCACTGCCACTAGCCAAAAGATCAATCCTTTCAAAATGGAAATCATAATAGTTGGAAACTGCAATCTGTGTCTAATACATTTTATAGAGCCATGGATTAGTAATTTCCTGGTTTAGGCAATTTTAGAAAGGATTCTCTATGGATATTTAAAGAAAATCTGTATATTGACAATAAAATCAAGAATCATTTTCTTGACTATTTATTGTTAATTTGCCAACATTTATAACTACATAAAATACACTGCTATGTGTCTCTAACAAACTTTTGGAAATTCAAGTTAATCATAGATGTTAATTCCACAGAATTATCCATGGTAGTGAGTAAGGGCTTCATTCTGCAAAATCCCAACCACACACAATTTACATTGAGATTAGTGGGAGCTGGAAGTGTTCAGTTAGCAGTAAGTGACAGTGGGCAAAGTTGTAGGAAAGAGATCTTTACAGTGCTTGCATAGAGGCGAGTGTTATGTGCTGAGAGGCCTGTGTTTGTCTAGTAGCACCCTGGCCACCAGCCTATATTCCTGACCGTTAGGTGTCTCACCAAATGAGTTCCCTCATTAGACTTGACCCATTTTCTAGAAAAGGCACTAGGCCCTACCCAGGAAGGGTTCAGTGACAGGAGGGCCAGTCCCTAAATACAGAAAATTGACTTTTTTTTCAAGTTTTACTAATGTAATCTAGTTTGTTGATCTCAACAAAGACTGAATATCACTGAAACCTTTAGCTATGTGAAAATTTCTCTCTCTTATTTGTATAATACCAGTTGTGTGTAGGTGCTTGAACTCTCACTTTGTATGCCTTTTTTATGCCATTTGGGAGTAGAAAATAGTAATCACAATAAAATTGTAGCTGATAGTAGCACTGAGTCTCTTCAAGTTATTTGTTATCATTAAGGTTTAATGGCTCGGTCTAAATTATTTTGTTATTCCAAGAATATGAGATGTGACAGAAATGATAGTATATTGTATGAAACTGTGATTTCAACTGACATTGTTCACTCCAAAACCACAATTGCTTTATAAGTGGATTACATGAAAATTTAACCAGAAATTCTTAAAATATATAAAACGTTGTTCAGTTTACATGTGCGGTTATTGTAAAAATTCTCTTAACCCCTTCTGTGCTGCCATAGTAAATAGACCCTAAATTCATATCACAAACGGGATTAAGAAAGAAAATAAATTGAGTAACCAGAAAGAAGTAAAGAACTTTTTAACAGTCTATCAAACACCACAATTAAATCCTTTAAACCCTGAGCCATGTTGGGTCACAAACTTCTAAGCTTATAATCCTGAGGTGAAATCCTACTTCACTGAAGTCAATGGGAGTATTAGTTTAAAAAAAAAAGTAAAACCAATTTCAACTTTATTGAGCTCTTAGAACTGCTCAATATCACTTGTCACAAGTGACTGCCCAGGAAGGGCTGCTGTGGAAAGAGACTGGGATTTATAATGGATAAAAAGTAAATGAGTCAACAGTGTAACGCCAAAAAATATATATATTATTCTGGGATGCATCAGGTGGAATGTTGTAAGCAAGACACAAGAAGTAATTCTTCCACTCTGCTCTGTGCTGATAAGGCTTCAACTGCAATATCATGCCCTGTTCTGGTCATTCCATTTCAGGAAAGAAGTAGACAAACTGGAGAAGGGCCAGAGGAGAGCAACAAAAATTATTAAAGGTCTAGAAGACATGACCTGTGGGAAAATAATGAAAAACATTGATTCGTTTAGTCTACAGGAGAGAAGATTTAGGGAGGTGTTATAATTTTCAAGTACATAAATGAAGGGATGTGAGTGAGTAGTTGACTACTCAATGACCCAATAAGTATAAGCTTATCAGGCAGTTGAGTGGAGTACTTGACTACTCCCCACTCCCGCCTCAATCAGAGGCAGCAGGGGAGGAGGATAGGGGAAGTAAGTTGCTGCAAAGCAGCCTCTGCCTGCGGCTCATCATGGGCAGAGGCTGCTCTGGCAGCAGTCCCTGTTTGTAGGGGTCCCAGCGCTGAGCTGGGGCCCCCAATGAACAGGGCTGTTGCTGCCAAGCAGCCCTTGTTCATGGCATTTGGGGCTGGTCACAGGCAGGGGCTGCTGCTGGAGTGGCTCTTCAGTACTTCCCAAAGCAGCTCTGCAGGTGGCCCCCTTATTGACTAATCATGTCGTCGATACAAATTGTGTTGACAACACGATTACCCAAATACCTGCTCTTTAACATCCTTACATAAGTGATTGTTACAAGGAGACAGGTGAAGTATTTTTCTCCTTCACCACCGAAAATAAGACAAGAAAAGGGCTTAATTAAATTGCAGCAAAGGAGGTTTAGGTTGGCCATTAGGGGAGAAGTTTTGTAAATGTCAGAGTACTTAAGTACTGGAACTAATTTTCTAGGGAGATTGTGGAATCTCCATCACTGGAGAGTTTTAAGAGCATGTTTAAACCCCTTTTGAGGATGCTCTTGTTATTACTTAATCCTGCTTTGAGTGCACTGGGGGGACCACACTAGATTACTTTTTGAGTCCCTTCTAATGTTACACTTCTATGAATTTTAAAAAAAAAATCAGTTTGACACTGACACAGGCTGTTTGCTTTAAATCTTTTTTTTTTTTTTACTTGAAAAAAATAACTAAATCATGAAGGAGAAACACACTGCTAGTTTTAGGAATAACGTTCATAACAATAACTTCCTGGTCCAATATTTGAAAGGAGATAAGGCAAAAATAAGAGAGACGTTATTGAATAGTTTTGTTCTGCAGGAGTTGCCCATACCAACCTATATAACTCTGGTGCTCTGCTTTCCAGCTCATATCTGCATTGTCAGAGTCTCCCTTTGAGTGTTGCTCAGAAGTTAACCTTCTGTATGTGGAATGGTATCAAAGTAGCAGCATGTGCTGTTGTCAAATAGCAAAATCAGAAATACACTGCAGTCCAAATTCTACCTCCCTTTTCTTAGATGACTACACAAGCAGTGTTTTACTAAAAGTAAAAGTGGGTCAGCTTGTTTTTTGCCACTAACTGAAATACTCTCATCAACTGAAATCAGACCTCTTGATGAAGAATTTGCAATCTCTGAAACACCGCCCCCCATCTCCAAAATAAGACAGAGAACAATCTGTCAACATCCTTTTTCCAATATGAAAGCCCTGTGTTGTGTCTTTTCTTGTGCATCTGGTGCTCGTTAAGTGCCATGTTAAGAGACCCCTTGGAAGTACTCATGGAAGATAAATTATGTAACAATAAATGCAGCTGTCAAAAGTAGGGGGGCATTTTAGCTCCCAAGTGGGTGAGTCTTTACAAGATATGAAGACATTTAGTGCCAATAATGAGAAATAGTGTTTCTAGAATGTTACTTCCCTGGCTTTATGAAAACACCAATCAGCATGTGCCTCCTGCAGTTCTCTGCTCAGAAGAAGCTTTTCCATACCCTTTATAGAATGCCAAGAGTCTAATGAGACATACAATCAGCTGGTCTCTTTAAGTTCCTAGCAATGCTAACCCAAGTGGACTGCCTTCTGGAATTGCCAGTGCCCACCTCCAGGAGAAGGGCCTCATCTGGATTTTAACATTCTAACAACCATGCCCAGCTTTAAGAAACTATAATTTTGTAAATCGGAATCTAGGAAGCAAGGAATTTAAAGAGATAGACAAACACTAGAATATTTGAGTTAATTAATATTGATGGATGTATCTGAGGTTTTTTTGAAGTGTATTGGTGAAAGTTGGCTGTTGAAATGTTGCAAAGATAGCAGGACTCTAACAAACTGCTTTGATTGTTGTTCTCCTGCTCTTGAGGAAGATAGTTTTCTTTGGCCACATTGCACTGAAATATCTGAACATCTAAAATTCCATGTTGTGCTATGGCATTGTCTTTGCAGGCCATGTCAGATGAGGATAGACTTTTAAATTGGACTGTCAAATCAGATGGTAGAAAATCAATGTGGAAGCTAAAAGTCATAGATTCAAAATCTAAAAGGATATTGATTTTTCTTTCTTGTCAAAATCAAGCTAGACAAAACTCTAAAACATAACAGAATTGGGCTTTTTTTCTTATGTACCAGGAACATTATTCCATCACCTTCTTGCTCCAAAATACATCGAGAATGTATAAAATGTGGGCATTCAAGCTTGTCTCTCCACAAAGGTTTAGTTCCCAGAATCTCCTCATGATTCTCTAGTAATTTGCAGAAATTCAGACGTTTTTATGGTATTTCTATTTTTTTATTATCCCTTGTATACTGAGGAAAAATCCTTCACATGTGGTGAGGGGCAGCATGTGGAGTCCCCTAACTGCCCCTGCACACAGGAGCCACATGGTGCATAGCTTAGCAGGTAGCCTGCTTGCTCTGCAGTACAGCACTGCCAACTGAAGTATCAACAGTCCTGTCAATGGTGCTGCCAGGATCCACTTTTTGACTGGGTGTTCCAGACAAACAGACACCTGATCATTCTAGATGATATGGAGAAGTGCATTTGTGTTCAGTTGGTGTGAAATGTGTTCTAAACCTTGGGGGAGTACTACTTACAGATTCTGTCTTAGTCTGTGAAATAAAGTAATTTTTCCTAGTGAACATGCTGGTGTTGGCTTCCTTAAATGAATCTTAACAGGATGTATATCTCTACCCTGTTCAAGCAAATATGTGATTGCTTTTTACCTTTCTCAGCTAGAAGTCTCCAAGGCAGAAATGCTTCTTAAAGAGCACCATTCTCAAATGCAGCTCCATACGTGTCTCCATGCCTCAGACCTTCCATTTGCTTCCACCTTGTGCAAGAGTGGCTTCATGCTTAACTCTGAACTCTTCTTTTTGTCCCTCACTTTCTGTGTCCACAAGTTATACTTATCACCACCATCTCCTTCAAAGCTCTGAGGAATGCCACTGTCTCTTCTCTGCCAGTATTGGAAATTCTAATCCTTGGCTTGCATTTCCTTGAATATTCCGTGGTGTTGCCATAAATATTGGAGACACAAGGGCTTTGTCTACATTGCAGGGTTTTTGCACAAGAAGCTTTTTTGGAAGAGATCTTCTGCAAAAACTTCTTGTGCAAAAGCGCGTCCACACTTGAAAAGCGCGTCGCAAAAGTGATTAGCTTTTGTGCAAGAGTGTGTCCACACTGCATGGATGCTCTTCCACAAGAAAGCTCTGATGGCCATTCACGGAATGGCCATCAGAGCACTAGTGCTTTTTCTGATAGGCTCTCTTTACACAAAAAACCCCTGCAGAGTGTCTACACGTGCCTTTGTGAGCAAGAGCTGTAGTGCAAAACGGAGTTATTCCTTGTGGGGAGAGGAATAACTCTACTGGCAAAAGCCCTCTGTCCTGTTGATTTACTGTTTTGTATTTTTTCTCTCAAAAATGTGCTTGAGGTGTGGATGCTCCATCGGTTTTCATGCAAAAATGGCCATTCTTGTGCAAAAACCTTGTAGTGTAGACATAGCCAAGGTGGGTCAAGTAATCACTTTTGATTGGTTCAGTTTCTGTTGGTGAGAGAGAGTTTGGCAAACAAACGCAGTGTCACATCTAAATACAAGATTGAATAGGTAAGAATATGTGCAAACTACTTATGTGAAACTGAGTATCTTTCCCACACCTGAAGAACTCTCTAAGTTTGAAAGCTTGTCTGTGACAGAAATTGTTTTAATGAGAGAACCTTACCCATCTTGTCTCTCTAGTTTCCTTGTGTACTCATTCCCTTCTCTGTAGTAAGGATGTTAAGGACTAGTTGACTATCCGATAAGCATTTGCGTATCAGATAGAGTCAACTAGTTGCTTCCACCTCCCTTTTGCTGCCTCTTTCAGATAGAGGCAGCAAAGAAGGAGTACTTCAAAGTAGCAGCTCTGTGCACCGTGGCGGCATTTCAAAGGGGCAGTGCTGTACAGCTGATCCCAGGCTCTGTGCGGTGCTGCCCGCTGTGGTGTTTCAAAGAGGCAGCACCACATGGAGCCTGGGGTCATCAGGGACTCCCTAGCTGACCCCAGGCTCCATGTGCATTTCTGTGGAAACCAGAATCAGCTGGGAAGTCACCAGCTGATCCCAAGTTCCTTGGAAATGCCATGTAGAGCCTGGGGTCAGCTTGGGAGTCCCGAGCTGACCCTGGCTCTGTGCGGCATTTCAAAGTGGCAGCGCTTCATGGAGCCTGGGGTCAGCGGGGTCAGCGCCACTCAGAGTCCCCCGCTGACCCCAGGCTCCATTGGGGACTCTTGTACATTTCAAAGCTGGCACACCTGCGTGCAGCCTGGGGCCAGTGGGAAATCCTGCTGAGTTGGGATCAACATGGGCACTTCCACTTTGAAATGGGCTCTTGTGCATTTCAAAGCGGAAGGAGCCCTCGTGGAACCCAGAATTCCGCATTCCTCCTTTGAAATGTACAAGAGCCTGTACTGGGCTCAAATCTCAAAGGAGGAATGCGGAATTGCCTAATGACTAGTCTGGTAGCTTTCCCAAGTTTTGAATCTCCAGTGTAAACAGAATGCTTCTGCGTTGTCACCTTAAGCATGTAAACGTTTAGAACCACATCAGCTGTTGGTCAGGCAACTCTGTTTGATCTAACTGTCCCTATTTTATCTTGGATATAGGTAGCGAATCTATCTTGCCAAGTGTTGTGGTACATATCATTTATGGTGTCTGAACACCTTACAAATTAATATTACAAATATTTTACAGATGTCATTGATTTTATATTCCTTTTCTGTTGTCTACGTACTCATTTCAGGATCAAGTCTATTCCTCCCCAACTCCCCCATCATTTAAAAAGTATTCAATGCTCTTTACTCTTTTTCCCTTTCCTTGTCTAGGGCTGCCCTCCATGCTGTCCTCCATAATCTCACCACTCTTTGTGTAAAAGCCTTCTCTTTTGCAGTACCTGTTCTCTAGAACAGCCTTCCTTTAGCTCACTGTACTTCATAGACTGTTCATCCTGTTCCAACTCCCACTAGAAATCATCTCTCAATTCTTATCTTATTAAGTTTGTTTGTTGGATATTGGTGTTTATGGAAGAAAATGCATATACAGTAGACTTCCGATAATCCGGAACCTATGGGACCTAGGTGGTGCCGGATTATCAGATATGCCGGACTATCAGGAGGTACTATAAGATGGTTTTATATATATATATACACACACACACACACACACACACACACACACACACACACACACACACACACACACACACACTGTATTCATTATATACTGTATATAAAGTGTTCTTAACCCTTTTTATTGTACATACTGTATACAACATACTATAATGTTTTGGGTTTTTTTAAAGCCTTTTTTACCCATTTTGCTCAGTTCAGCTGCTGCCACTGTTACCTTGTGACTCATTTTTTGCTGAAGCTCACTCACTAGGCTCTTGCCATTTTGATGTCGGACTATCAGGAGTGCCGGACTATTGGAGTTTTACTGTACAAAGTTGAAGTGCACAGAGGAGAGTATATGTTAGTGGTGTTACTGTACTGAGTGTCAAGTATCAGAGGGGTAGCCGTGTTAGTCTGAATCTGCAAAAGCGGCGAGGAGTCCTGTGGCACCTTATAGACTAACTGAAGTGTTGGAGCACAAGCTTTCGTGGGCAAAGACCCGCTTTGTCAGATGCATGTAGTGGACATTTCCAGAGGCAGGTATAAATATGCAGGCCAGAATCAGGCTGGAGATGATGAGGTGGATCCAATCAAGGAGGATGAGGCCCACTTCTAGTAGCTGATCTGGAGGTGTGAATTCCAAGAGAGCAGAAGCTGCTAGCAAAAATACTTCAGCACCAGACTTCAAAGAGAAACTGCTGAGCTACAGTTCATCTTTAAGTTTGACACAATCAACTCTGGATTAAACAAAGACTGTGAATGGCTCGCTAACTACAAAAGCAGCTTCTGCTCTCTTGGAATTCACACCTCCAGATCAACTACTAGAAGTGGGCCTCATCCTCCTTGATTGGATCCACCTCATCATCTCCAGGCTGATTCTGGCCTGCATATTTATACCTGCCTCTGGAAATTTCCACTACATGCATCTGACAAAGCGGGTCTTTGCCCACGAAAGCTTGTGCTCCAACACTTCAGTTAGTCTATAAGGTGCCATAGGACTCCTCGCCGCTTGTACTGAGTGGTATTCCTAGAGTTGCAGAGAAAGGTAAAGTGTGACACATTAATCAACACCTCTCATATAATAGTCATGCCCCTTTTTTAACCAAGCAGTTTGCCCGATTCATGATGTGAGTTATTCTTTAAGTGGAGACAAATACCCGTGTTTGTTTGGAGAGAGCTACGGTTTCAATCACTTCTTTACATTTATTCTAAAGTAAAATCAGCAGTTTTTCCCCATAACAAATATTAATAAAACCTCCAAGAATGGATATGTGCTATATATTATTTACATATAAAAGGACACTGGGATTGCAAAGTGGAATTCTCAAAGTTTAGGAAATGCTGAAATTAAAGCGGTTTGTGCAGTTGCTGCACACTGGTCACTGTGTGGTGTATATCTCCCTCCATACCTAACCCACAAAGAATGCATATCTGTTATAGACTCCAGCTGCAAAACTTGGCTCAAGCTTTAGACATTTTATGCTTTTAGCTGTGGAGTCCCCTGAGTCAGTTCATAAACTTCTGCCAAAATGGTGGCTGGCAATCAACCCTTAATTCATCTCCCTTGTGTGTGTGCATATTGTTACTTATTTGTAATCCTGTAGCACCCAGGAGTCCAAATGATGGACCAGGACTCCATTGTGCTTGTTATTATAAAAACACAATGATACAGTCTTTAATTACATAATCCAACTCTACATATGTTGTGTGTATAAAAAAATAAAGAGTATGCAAATGATCATTTCTGCTATTCCACATGGTTTACATTTCAGCCATTTCAAAAGACTCAAATACATAGCTGAAAAATCCCTACGATCAACACACAACATATGACTAAAAATATTCAACAAAATCCAAGATATATACACACAGCATCTGATGGAAAAGGGCCTTTATTCCTGTGTTTGATTGTTTTAAGAGCTATTTCAAATTAAGTTGCAAAATATTATACCACGGATGTGCCAAGTATGTCATCTGATTTTTCCCTCTGATTGCATTTTTAAATTTGTGTGAAAGCTTAAAGAATAAAAACAGCAAAATCATTGAGATTGACAACTGACTATTACATTTTCTCACTTGCGAAAATCATTACAATCGCAACAAAATTATAGTTCCATTGTAGAATACAACTCCCTTTTCCTAGCTGCTTTTCCACATTCACAATGAGTAATAGTGCATCCCACAAGTTGTCCTTAATTTTAGTGCAATTAACTCATTGTATGGAAGCACTTTTTTTTGTAAGCACTTTTATATTTAGATGTCATTGTCATGTTCTGGGGAGTAATCCAGACAGCAAGGGATTGTTACCACCTTCCCTGTAACCTTGGTGCTTTGCATGCTCTGCTGCTGTGGCTCACAGCCTGTGCGCTGACAGCCAGCAGACAAGCGCACACAGTCTCTGTATTAAGCAGCTGTGGCTCATCCTTGATTCCAGCAGCCAGGTTGTTATGCCCCAGCCACACACTAGTATCCATCAGCTTTGGTTATCAGCCAGATGGGTGTGTACTTGCAGTGCCAGTACTTACTTTTTATTAGATTTCTTTGACGCGAGGGTGTGGAATATTCTGTAGTGGTGATAAATAAGACACTTGTCCCTGGAATGGGTACTGCTGTTTGACTACCAGCCAAGTGACTGAAACACCCTATTCCAAATTTTACGAAACTGTGTGCTGTACAAGGGCCAGCCCTTTCCTGGGTCATTAACAGGAGAGAAAAGGCTCACTGGCTCCTCAGAAGAGACAAAAGACAGTTTCTCACTTGACCTGGAGGTACCAATTGCTTCGGTTCAAGTACAGCACCAGGCTTGTGTAGATTAAGTCAAACAAGATGATTAGCCAAAGAAGATGAGATTTTAAGTGTTGCCAAGTACAAGGAATATAGCTAGAAAGGGTTACAAACAAACAAAAGAAAAAATATATTTTCTAATGCTACAACGGTCACAAACTATTGTCTGAAGTATCAACTTAGATTCCTGCCACTCGCTTCTTCCTTCAAAATGTCTGACTTCCCCTCTGATAGATATCGCTTGCCAAAGATAGTGTCTTCGTTGTTTTACTTGAAAAGTTACTTGGGGTTCTTTGCCTCTCTCTTTTATTTCCCAGTGAACTTTTATAGTCCAGTGAATGGAGTCTTCTGAAGGATGCCTCCTAAAATCAAGTCAATTCAAGCTGTAAGGAAGGAGGCATGGAATGTGGTGGTGAAGGAGGTTGCATGTCTGTTTCCTTCTCTGTAGGTGTTTGCTAGTTTTTTTCCTGCCCTCTTCTATGCAAATGAATGGACACTTGTCCTGTGATTGGTAAGCAACTCCGATGGCAGCTAACCAAAGGTACTAGCTTGTAGTTTTTTTTGTTTAATTTTTTTTTGTGGGGTGGAGGGCTCTTACCTCATGCCCCAGTCTTGTCCAGTCAATACATTTTAGTTCCATGTTCCCTTCATGTTTCTGTTGTCCTTTGGGCATTTACCATATGTACATCACTATAGAATATTAATGATCAGTGTCATGTTAGTCTTCCAATGATGTACATCAGATACTGTCTGACATGAATTTGGGTACACTGAACTGGTCAGGAAGCTGAAAGTTACCACCAGGTACCAAAGAGCTCTTGGCCGTCTTGCATTGGGATGCTATTAGGGTCATGTCATTCATACCGAAGCAGCATTAGATGAGATTTATAGTATTTCATAGACTTTTTTTTTTCAACTTCAGAAAGATGTTGGATGTTGCTGCAGGCATCCTTCTGTGTAGCAGATTAAGTTTTAAAAAACACACAGTTTTGCAGCATGTATATGGGCTTTTTAAAATAAATCTCACTCAATCACTAACCTGATTTCCAGGAGCAGTAAAAGAATATTCCATTATTTCCCAGAGTAGATAGTCATACTCTTTTAGTATGGCAACTTGATTTACTCTTATACTTCCTCTTTATATAGTTCCAAACAACTTTGAATCATTTGTGTTTGGAGTTCAGTTAGACTTTAATACTCCAAGGTGAGAGAAAGAAAGTTGTGAACTATTCTAAACCTGGCCAGCTCATGAAAATCTTTTATTTTTATAAAAGACCCCTTACTTACAAAATTTTGCATTTTTCACAACTTTTAAGGATTACAAATGCCCTAAGCTTTCCTGAAACACAAAACAGGACTATGTAGCACTTAAAAGACTAACAAGATGGTTTATTAGGTGATGAGCTTTTGTGGGCCAGACCCACTTCTTTAGATCAAGTAGTGGAAGAAAATTGGCACAACCATATATACCAAAGGATACAATAAAAAAGATGAACACATGTGAAAAGGACAAATCAAATTTCAGAGCAGAAGGGGGATTGGGGGGGAGGTAAATGTCTGTGAGCTAATGATATTAGAGGTGATAATTGGGGAAGCTATCTTTGTAATGGGTAAGATAATTAATGTCTTTGTTTAGACCTAGGAGTAAAGTGTCAAATTTCAGCACGAATGACAGTTCACAGGATTCTCTTTCAAGTCTGGTGGTAAAAGGTCTTTGAAGCAGGGTGCAGGTAATCAAGTCATTGAGACAATGCCCTTTCTGGTTGAAATGGCAAGAAACTGTTTTTTCTTTGTGATTCTGTCTAATATCTGTTTTGTGGGCATTGATTCCTTGGCGAAGTGTCTGAGATGTTTGTCCAGTGTACATAGCAGATGGACACTTTCGGCACATGATAGCATAAATTATATTTCTGGATGAGCAGGAATATGTGTTCTTGATCTTATAACTCACTTGGTTAGGTCCAATAATGGTATCAGCAGAGTGAATATGTGGACAAAGCTGGCAACGGGTCTGCTTCAAAGACCTTTTAACACCAGAATTGAAAGAGAATCCTCTGAACTGTCATTCATGCTTAAATTCGACACTTTACGCCTAGGTCTAAACAAAGACATTAATTATCTTACCCATTACAAAGATAGCTTCCCCAATTATCACCTCTAATATCATTAGCTAACAGACATTTACCTCTCCCCCTCATTCCCCTTCTGTTCTGAAATTTGATTTGTCCTTTTCATATGTGTTCATCTTTTTTATTGTATCCTTTGGTATATATGGTTGTGACAATTTTCTTCCGCTATTTGATCTGAGGAAGTGGGTCTGGCCCACAAAAGCTCATCACCTAATAAACCATCTTGTTAACACGGCTACATTTCTATCACTATTCTAAGCTTTCCTGGCTTACATGAGCTTCTCAGAACCCACGTTTTCCACTATTTTCTGTTGACTGAGGTCTAATGTGAAAAATATTTTGAAGACCTTTCAAACTAATGCATGTTCAGGAAAGCTCTGTGTGCTGGTCAAGCAGTAGGTTAATGTATTCACAAGTAGGCTGCTGCAGAAATCCAAAATAAAGAACACAAGATGTACTGCTTGTGAGCATGTTGGAAAGCTGTGTAGAACACTAGAGAATTCATAAAAATGGGCATTCATCTTCAACATTATGTCATTTCCTCTTTTCTAAGCATCTGTCTCCATTCTGCATGGTTCCAGATCTAGGAGAAAGACTAATTCCAGAGTTGGGGCTTTTAATTTAAAACAAACCAACATAAAAGGAAAGGCCATTCCCATCACAATGACTGGGTTGGAAAGAAATGGGTTTCTGTTCTCGTAGCAATTGTTGAGTGCCCCACCGTTAGTCGAGTGTTTTGAGGGTTTTCTTCTTCATATAGTTTGCCATTTGCTTCTGAAGGAGGGGGTTAGAATGTTAACTAGAAGGCACCTTTGCTGCCTGACAGAAACCGTACTTTCAGCCATGAATATTTGTACATATGGAAGCATTTTGTCACCAAACCTTTTCCAGAAATATGTTTCCTCTTTTCCAGCCTTAATCAGATGACACTTGATATTGTTTACATTATCCATTCTAGATAGTTAATTATCTATTTCACAGGGGAATATGAAGATTAATTAGTGTAATGTTTATATAGCACTTTAAATATATAAATGACTATATAATGATGATTTGCATTGATACAGTGACTTTCCTATAGCACTTCTTTAGTAAAATATTGAAAATATATATATTACAGTAACATGTCCGTAGGGACTATACTTTTTGCTTAAAGGGTTTGAGTTAACTCAGCATTTTTTCTGTCTTGTTAAATGGAGTCATTGGAGAGTTCTTTATATTGGCTTATGAGAAGTGTTCTGGTTACATATTTTTAATGATTCGGAAATTCTCTGGAGGTTAGAATACTCCTATATATTTATCAATATGTTGTATATTTTATAAAAATCATTTTAACAGCCTACAGAAATACAGTACTGCCATTGTGCATAGGGTCTAGAAATGGGCAAACTTCACAAGAGTCAATGATATGACAAATGTAAGCTGCGAAACAATTACAGGCAGTCCCCGGGTTACATGGATCCGACTTACATCGGATCCCTACTTACAAACGGGGTGAGGCAACCCCGCACTAGCTGCTTCCCCCCAGCAGACCAGGGAGACGCGAAGCTAGCATGCCCCCCCCCCCCCCCCCCCGCAGACCAGGGGGACACGGAGCGGCTTTTCTCAGCAGACACCTCAGCTTGGGAATAAAGGACTGAGGGAAGTGAGGTGTGGGAGAATAAAACTGAGCTCTGGAGAAATGTTTGGCTAGAGTTTCCCCTACAATATGTACCATTTCCGACTTACATACAAATTCAATTTAAGAACAAACTTACAGTCCCTATCTTGTACGTAACCCGGGGACTGCCTGTACATGTTTTAAACCTTGTCTGAACTGACCTGCCTTTCTCAAATGTATATTCTAGTTTAGCTATAAGGTGTTGGGCGTGATCATGTTCTTTACATGGTAAGGAAGAAAGTCTCTGCACTGTAGGAATTACAAATGTGGACGTTTTTAATCTCTGAGAGCCATCACCCCCCAGCAGCAGAGCCTTTTTGCCATTTTCTACAGCAGAGAATATTTTAGCTTTTTGCTCTGCAAATTACTAGACATCTTCCGCTGGAAATAAGAACTCTCACGCTATTTGTCTAAATAGACAAGATGTATTCAGTGTATTCAATAGACTTCAATAATAACACTGTCTTTCATTTTCATTTAGTGGTGCTACATCCATCGTCTACCGATGCAGGCAGAAAGGAACCCAGAAGCCTTATGCTGTCAAAATGTTGAAGAAAACTGTAAGTTGTTTTTCCCCCCAGTTGTTACAGAATGATATTGATAGGATAGGTGAAGAATTTGAACCTTTCACCCATGAGAGCCTCACCCCAGCAGCAGAGCCTTTACTTAAAGGGGTTTGGTGGAAAGCATGAATAAGGCCTACATTCTTGAAGACTAGTAAAAGGATGGGGGACCATAGGCAGAGAAGGGGAAGAAAAATTATAGGGCCTGACTTTGTGGAGAAGAGACGGAGGGAAGGCTGGGTATTTGGAGATCATGGATGTTAATTTTGTTCATGTGCTAGAATGGCAACCTAATAGCAGGTGGGTAGGTGAAAACATGCTTGCCTGTTAAATTAAATGATGGTCTCATTGCAGGACATAAAGGACAGGTTCTGCATCAATTTGTAGTCCTTAAAAACAGGAAAAAGATTAAACTGGCATAGAAATGAAACTAGAGGTGCTCCTTCAGTGTCTGCCTGGCATGCTGGTAGAGGGCATGATAGTTGTTTGAAAAACTTGCATTGTGGCTCCTTGTGCCGTGTCGCTTCTTGAAAGAAAAAAAAAAGGTCTTTAGTTTCAAGTTTCAATAGTTTAGCTCCCTACACTTACACATTTTCTTAACATTTAAAAAAATAAAAAATTGCTCATTTAATCTTTTTGTGATTCTTATTATGAAATGCACTAAGAAAACAAATGGTATAATTTGAAAAATTCCATTACAGTTGTTGGGTGTCTGTACAGATTCCATCATTTACATGATTGACAGATTAATATTAGGCACCATCTATTTGTATTTGTCATGTAGTACATCCAGAACTACATATCCTGGCAGGTTTTCTGGGAATAAAAAGTGTGTGGAATTTTTAAAAACCTATAATAGTTGAGAAAAGAGACTGTTAGGATCATATAGTCTATCTGTTCTCAAACTTCATTGCACCACAACCTCCTTCTGACAACAAAATTACTACACAACCCTGGGTAGAGGGACAGCAGGCTGGCGGTGAGAGTGGAGCTCAGGCTTCAGCTTCTGTTCTGGGTCCCAGCAAGTCCACTGCTGGCCCTGGCAACCCCATTAAAATGGAGTCACAACCCACTTTGGGGTCCTGAGCCGCAGTTTGAAAACTGCTGATCTGATCTGACCTCCTGTTTCACAGAGGCCAGAGACCTTCCCCCAAAGTAATTCCTAGAACACGCATTTGAGAAAAACATCCAATTGTGATTTAAAAAGTGGCCAGTGACGAAGAACCTGCTGTGACACTTGGCAAACTGTTCTGTGGTTAATTCCCTACACTGTTAAAAATGTGTGCCAGAGTTCCAGTCTGAATTTGTCAAGCTTCTACTTCCAGACATTGGATTATATAATTCCTCTCACTTAGATTGAAGAGCCCACTGTCAAATAATTGTTCTCCCTTTAGTTACTTTTAAACTGTAGTCAAGTTACCCTGATGCCATCTCTGATTAAACTAAAGAGATTGCGCTCCTTGAATCCAGTACATAAGGCACATTTTCTAATCCTTTAATCATTCCTTTAGCTCTTCTCTGAACCCTCCAATTTATCAACATCCTTCTGGAATTGTGGACACTTCAACTAGACATACTATTCCCGTAGTGGTTGCACTGTTGCCAAATACAGAGATAAAATAACCTCTTTACGCCTACTTGAGATTCCCCAGTTTTATACATCCATGGATTGCATTAGCTCTTTGGGCTGCAGCATCACAGCCACAGCTTATGTTCAACTGATAATCCACCACAGCCTCCAGATCTTTTTCATACTCACTGATTCCCAGGATAGAGTTCCCCATCTTGAAAGAATGGCCTAAATGTGGTGTTCTAAGGTGTATACCTTTACATTTAGGCATATTAAAACATGTTTGCCTGCTTGTGCCCAGCTTAATAAGTTATCCAGAGCATTTTGTCAGTAACCCGTCCTTGTCGTTATTTACCACTGCACCAATTTTTGTATCACTTGCAAATCTTATCAGAGATCATTATGTTTTCTTCCAGATCTTTGATGAAAACATTAGCATGTGGCCAGCAACTGACTCTTGAGGACCCAACTAGAAATGCCCCAACTCTGAGGATTCCCAATATACAATTAGATTTCAAGACTTATCAGTTAGCCAGTTTTTACTCTATTTAACGTGTGCCATATTCCTTTTATATCATTCTAATTTTTTAATCAAAATGTCATGCAGTACCAGGTCAACTGCCTTGTTGGAGTCTGTGTGTTCCATCATACAATCCATGCAGAAAGTGAAGAGCATGCCATTAAATGACATTGCTGGCTTCATTCAGTACAGCCTTGCTTGTCTGACTATTGTGGTTAACACAGAGTAAGTTCAGGTAACTGAAGGAAATTTCAATGAAATTAATAGTGTGTGGAAGACTTGCCCCTGTTACTGAGAATAGGTTGTATTATATAATTAGGCTCATTTGGCCAATTGAGCAGATAATCAAGGTCATACTATAACAATGTACAGCTCTCTGTATCTGATTTTGATGAATTACTATAGATCTGGGCAAATTATCAGCTCTTATGGTAGAGTGAACAATGCACTAACAGAAAAGTAGATCTGGTCTCTGACCAGAGGAGCTCAGTCTAAAGGGTAATTAAGTTTTATTCAAATAATATTCTTTCTGTAATTAAATGTGCCATTAAAACTTTGATCAGTTTGGCTGTTTTAAACAAAAGCTTAAGAAGAAGAATTATAACTAAGAGGACTGCAGCAGGCAAATGAAATAAAGAGGGGGAAGTGGAGGCATGATGAGTGAAAAAGAGTAAGGGAGGAACTGTAACTAGTTTAACTCTTTGACAGATACCACTGGAAAAGATGTCAGTCATATTGCAAAACCAATTATGCATAGGGTAGCTGCTGGGGACACAGAGAAATAGGAAGAAAAAATCTGGAAGAAGTGGGATTAGCTCTCATTTTGCTCTCTAACCACCCAACAGTTAATGTGTCTCAGGGCAGCAGGGAGAGGAAAGGGAAGAGGGGAAAAAAGAGTTGGGTGTGAAACACAGGGCATAGGACAGTGGTGTACCAATCCTGGTCTGTCTGGGATGGGCTGCAGTGTGTTGGCTTAACTGGAGATTTATACTTTGGAAGTTGATCATTTGTGGTAAGTTTTTGGTACTGTTGTTTGTCAGTTCCTGCAATACACGAGGTTCGAAAGGATGCTGGAAAGAATGAGACCACAACTGGGGGTTTAAGAAATAAAAACTGATTTTATTTTGATGAGGACTCTGGTGCCTAATGACTGTAAACTTAGTCACATGCGCAGTCGCCAGACAATCATCAGAATGAAAAACAAACAAATCATCAAACAGTATAAAACAATTCCCTGAGGCTTTTCTAAATCATAATAATTCCCAGTAACTGCCCAGGGATTAGAAACAGTCGAATTCACACTGGTGTTGTTCATAAGTCTAACTATTTACACTATATTACACAAAGAACAGTTAAAAACCCTTAACAACCACTATTTAAAAACTAACACAATAACTCTTGAACTATTGTTACTAGATAGGCAATGGGGGTAACTCAAAAATCAGTTGGGATAGGGATAATCGTGGGTAAGAGGTGTTATACCGATTCTGAAGACAGCAGGAACACGAGTACCAGCCACATGCTCCTAAACTGTCTCCACTCAGGTCGACCAACTCGAGGTACGCTCAAACAGACTCGAGAGCGGGGGGTGCAAGGCGACTGGATGATCAGGCCAGGCGTTGACACGATGCGATCCCCACTGTGAGAGGGTTCGGCTGCCTGTTTTATTGCCTGTGGGCTTATCACCCCATAGGTTGGTTTTTGCCGCAGTGGGTGGAGTGAGCAGGCCTGACCACGAGGCAACCCATAGGCTGATCTTTCACTGCAGTGGGTGGAGCAAGCAGGGGAAGATCATTAATTTACATGCCCTTATATGGGAGGCACTCCGCCTCATAGACAGAGCCCCCTATACCAGTCTTTGGGTGTAACAGGCTGTGGCTCCCTTCGACGGGCAGCCAATGTTGATGTTCTGTCTCAGACATTGTTCAAAACAGCTGAAATGACTTCCTGAGTCAGTGTCCTCACCACTCTTGAGTGTTCTTTGGACTTAGATCAGAATCCAGTAAGGGGTCTAGAACCCCCTCTCCTACACATGACTTCTCTGAATCAGGGATGGTCTTCTGATCAGCCAGTTTCCTTCTGCACTCTCCAAAATGGTTGTTGAGAGACCCACTCTTATATAACTCCATATTCTCTTTTGTCAGATGACCCTCTTAAAAGTCTTGTCAAGAGATTAAAGTCTCCCACCTGGAGATCTGTTGATTAGAAGCATTTACAAATCAAACATTTTTTATTTTTGGGTATTTGGTTTCTTTTTCTTTTTTTTTAAATTCATTGAGTTGAAAACTAATTTTTCAAATGAAAGGGTTTTGCTGGAAAAATTTTGACTAGCCCACCCATCTCATATTGCAGATAATCCCCAAAAGAAGGCAGAACTAAGTTAGCGTAGAAAGTCTTATTTCTAATTTCAGAGATTTTAAACTTGCAAACTAAATATTATTTTCAATGTAGGGTGTTTTAGGGTTGTTGACTAATTGCATCACTCAAAAAAATAATAATCATTAATCACAGTTTAATTGCACAGTTAAACAATAGAATACCAATTGAAATTTATTAAATATTTTGGACTTTTTCTACTTTCTAAAATATATTCATTTCAGTTACAACAAAGAATACAAAGTGTACACTGCTCACAATAGATTATTTCCATTACAAATATTTGCACTGTAAAAATAATAAAAAGAAAGTGGTTTTTCAATTCACCTTAGACAAATACTGTACTGCAGGCTGGGCAAATAATGGCCCCTGGGCTGGATCCAGTATTCCTGGGTTAGCTCCTGGCAGGCCCCCACCACTATATTTATGTGCATGGCTACAAGTACTGATGATCGCAGCCCGCTGATTGCCATTCCTGGCTAATTGGAGATGCAAGAAGTGGTGTCCTGGTCCACATCATTTCTTGTCACTTCCATTGGCTGGGAACGGTGATCTGCAGCCAATGGGAGCTGTGATCAAAGGTGCCTGCAGTCATACAGATAATATATAGTGGCAGCGACCCACCAGGAGCTAACCCTTGTGAACAGTGCTGTTTTATTGTCCACCTCTGCTGTAGTGCTGTCTTCTTATTTTGAATGTGGAACTTACAAATATAGATAACTACACTCAAAATAAAACAATATAAAATATTAGCACTTACAAATCAACTCCACTCAGTCCTACTTCTTGTTAAACTAGTCACTCAGACAAACAGGTTTGTTTACATTTACAGGAATCATAGAATCATAGAACAATAGAACTGGAAGAGACCTCAGAAGGTCATCAAGTCCAGCCCCTTGCTCTAGGCAGGACCAATCTCAACTAAATCAACCCGGCCAGGGCTTTGTCAAGCTGAGACTTAAACATCTCTAGGAATAGAGACTCCACTACTTCCCTAGGTAACCCATTCCAGTGCTTCACCACCCTCCTAGTGAAATATTTTTTCCTAATATCTAACCTGGACCTCTCCCACCACAGCTTGAGACCACTGCTCCTTGTTCTGCCATCAGTCACTACTGAGAACAGCCTCTCTCCATCCTCTTTGGAACCTCCCTTCAGGAAGTTGGAGGCTGCTATCAAATCACCCCTCACTCTTCGCTTCTGCAGACTAAACAGACCCAAGTCCCTCAGCCTCTCCTCATAAGTCATATGCTCCAGCCCCCTAATCATTTTGGTTGCCCTCCGCTGGACCCTCTCCAATGCGTCCACATCCTTTTTGTAGTGGGGGGCCCAGAACTGGACACAATACTCCAGATGTGACCTCACCAAAGCCAAATAAAGGGGAATAATGACATCTCTGGATCTGCTGGCAATGCTCCTTTTAATGCACCCTAATATGCCATTAGCCTTCTTGGCTACAAGGGCACACTGTTGACTCATATCCAGCTTCTCATCCACTGTAACCTCCAGGTCCCTTTCTGCAAAACTACTACTTAACTGGTTGGTCCCCAGCTTGTAACTATGCTTGGGATTCTTCCGTCCCAAGTGCAGGGCTCAACACTTGTCCTTGTTGAGCCTCATCAGATTTCTTGTGGCCCAATCCTCCAATTTGTCCAAGTCATTCTGGACCCTGTCTCTGCCCTTAAGCATATCTACCTGTCCCTCCCAACTTAGTGTCATCTGCAAACTTGTTGAGGGTGCAATCCATCCCCTCATCCAGATCATTAATAAAGATATTGAACAAAACCGGTCCTAGAACCGAACCTCGGGGCACTCCGCTAGAAACCAACCGCCATCCTGACATCGAGCCATTGATCGCTACCCGCTGGGCCCGGCCTTCTAGCCATCTTTTTATCCATCTTACCGTCCATTTATCCAATCCACAATCCCTTAACTTGCTGGCAAGAATATTGTGGGAGACCGTATCAAAAGCCTTGCTAAAGTCAAGGTATATAACATCCACTGACTTTCCCATGTCCACCGAGCCAGTTACCTCATCATAGAAGCTAATCAGATTGGTCAGGCACGACTTGCCCTTTGTGAATCCATGCTGACTATTCCTAATCACTTTCCTCTCATCCAAGTGCCTCAAAATGGATTCCTTAAGGATCCCTTCCATGATTTTTCCAGGAACCGAGGTAAGACTGACCGGCCTATAGTTCCCTGGATCATCCTTCTTCCCTTTTTTGAAGATGGGCACTACAATTGCCTTTTTCCAATCATCCGGGATTTCTCCCGATCTCCACAACTTTTCAAAGATAATAGCCAAAGGCTCCTCAATGACATTTGCCAACTCCCTCAGTACCCTCGGATGCACTCAGTCCGGAACCATGGATTTATGTATGTTTAGATTTTCTAAATCGTTCCTAACCTGTTCTTTACCCACCACGGGCTGTCCATCTTCATCCCATCTTGCGCCACTTAGCGCAGAAGTTCAGGAGCCGACCTTGTCCGTGAATACAGAGGCAAAGAAAGCACTGAGTACTTCAGCTTTCCCCACATCATCTGTCAGTAGGTTACCTCCTTCATCCATTAGGGGCCGCACATCCTCTCTGATCACCTTCTTCTTGTTAACATGCCTGTAGAAACCTTTCTTGTTATCCTTCACATCCTTAGCCAGTCGCAATTCCATTTGCGCTTTCGCCTTCCTGATAACCCCCTGGCATTCTCGAGCTATACCTTTAAACTCCTCCCTGGTCATTTGTCCAAGTTTCCACTCTTTGTAAGCTTCCTTTTTGTGCTTAAGTTCACCAAGGATTTCCCCTGTTAGCCAATCCGGTCTCCTACCATGTTTGCCTCTCTTGCTACGCGTCAGGATGGTTTTTTTCTGTGCCTTCAATAAGGCTTCTTTAAAATATTGCCAGCTGTCCTGGACTCCTTTCCCCTTCATGTTAGCATCCCAGGGGATTCTGCCCATCAGATCTCTGAGGGAGTCAAAATCTGCTTTTTTTTGAAGTCCAAGGTGTGTATTTTACTACTCTTTTCTTCCTTTGGTCAGGATCCTGAAATCTACCATCTCATGATCTCTGCTTCCCAGGTTGTCACCCACCTCCACTTCGCCTATTAGTTCCTCTCTGTTTGTGTGGAGATAATACTGCCTGCTTCTTGTTTCCAATGCAACCTTAAAGTGAGAACAGACATCCACATTGGCATTGTTGCAGTTGGTGTTGCAAGACATTTACATGCCAGATGTGCTAAAAATTCATATGTCCCTTCATGCTTCAACCACTATTCCAGAGGACACATTCCATTATCTGTTTGATAATGATAAAGCAGTATGGGCCAATGCATGTTCATTTTTACCATCTGAGTCCAATGTCGTCAGCAGAAGATTGACTTTCTTTTTTGGTGGTTTGGGATCTGTAGCTTCCACGTTGGAGTGTTGCTCTTTTAAGACATCTGAAAACAGGCACCACAACTCCATCCCTTTTAGATTTTGGAAGACACTTCATATTCTTAAATGCTTCATATCCTTGAGTCAAATGCTTTAACAATCTCATGTTGGTACCTTCTTTGTGTTTTGTCAAAACTGCAATGAAAGTGTTCTTATAACAAACAACAGGTTCTGGGTCATCATCCAACACTGTCATTACATGAAATATACGACAGAATGCAGATAAAACAGAGTAGGAGATGTGCAGTTCTCCCTCAAGGAATTTCATTCACAAATTTAATTTACACACACACACGAGTGTCATCAGCATGGAAGCATGTCCTATGGACTGGTGGTAGAAGCATGAAGCAGCATAAAAATGTTTTGCATATGTGGCACATAAATGATTACAACAGTGCCATCTGAATGCCTGTTCTCATTTTCAGTTGATGTTGTAAACAAAAAACAGGCAGCATTATCTCCTGAAAATGTAAACAAACTTGTTTGTCTGAGTGATTGGCTGAACAAGAGGTAGGACTGAGTGGACTCGTAGGCTCGAAAGTATTTTATAGTTTTGTTTTTTAATGCAATTATTTTTGTACATGATTCTACATTTCATGAGAGATTACACTACAATAGTTGGAATTAGGTAAATAAAAAATACTATTTATTTTGTTTTTTTACAGTGCAAATATTTGTGATCAATAAAAGTGAGCACTGTACACTTCGTATTGTGTTGTATATGAAATCTATACATCTGAAAACATAGAAAATACCCAAAGTCTACTATATATTTGAGAGATTTTCTGTGAGCCTGTCAGTTTAAGAACTCCTAGTAAATTGTGTGAGAGAGAGAGATAATCACTATGCAGGTGAAAGGAGTCTAGGAGTGCCCAGGCCTCCCACCTGCCATGTGCCATTAGGCAGGATGGGGGTGGTTGAAGTTCCCTTCTCTCCCGATTTGTATGGGAACATTGCTGGCTGTTCCCCTTCATCAGGGAGTGAGGGAAAAATGCACAGTTTCTGCATTCTTCACTCTGGGAGTGCAGGAGGCAGACAAACCTGTTCCTGCCCTGGCCGGGGGATGTGCACCCCTCCTCTGCCTGTGCCTACTGTAGTGGCAGTAGCCATGGAGAGGCGCATCTCACTTGGCCCCAAGCTACTGTAGTGAGAGAGAACTGGGGTAGTCCTCTCTCCCCAGGACAGTCTGCATACTGAATCCCTCATCCCCAGCCTCACCGCAAAACAAAGATTTAAATGAAGAAAAATAAAAATGAATTGAGTTAAGCATCCAAGCAATGCCAGGTAAATCTTCTAGTATTTAAATAAATAGTATTCTGTTTTATTTAACAGCATGATTAATTGCAATTAATTTTAATCTCTTGACCATCCTAGTGTGTTAATAGGCAGTATCTTAGATTTTTATAAAAGAAAACACAAATATTGTGTAACTGTATATAAATGTATAAAAATAAATTATTTTATTTTTTAACATGGCATCTGAGATACATTTCCCGTTTATTCTGGGAATAAGAAATGACTGAAAAGAGTTCTGCCACTAACTTCAGAGAGAATTAGAACCCTAAATACCACTGTTTAGTCACTGTTGGCAAATAATAAGTTTTTAATTAACTCTTTGCTTATAGCAGTAGCTATTGTATTCTTGGACTGCTTTTTTTTTTTGATGTATTGCTTTTTAATCATCTTTGTCATTAAATGTTATTCGTGATTCATATTGTTACATATTTTTCATTTGAAAATTGAGCAAAATATCTCATTAAAATGTTTATGAATAAAGAAATCATGGAGCATAATGGAAAAAAACTTTGGCTTTCTTTTGTTCAAATCCAGTCTTGTCTCTTAAAGAAAAGGAATCAGACTTCAATAGTTGTACGCCTCTCCTCACCCTCCATCCCCTTCTACAGAATTCAGTTTTAAAGCAAAATTAAATTCCACTAAATAAGCAGTCTATAGAAAAGCACATTAAGGTTCTTCTTATATAAACTAGCCAATTAGCCTGTCATAAAACAGGATTTTCAGGTCTCTCCTCCATGTCGGTCTTCTCTCCTGAGCCTCCGGTCTCTCGCTCCGTGTCTCTCTGTCTCCTGCCTCTCTCTCTCTGTCTCTCTCTTCTCTTCTCCTCTCCCTCCTGCCTCTCACTCGGGACCACGGAGCCCAAATGGCTGTTTAGGCTCCGCACTCCCTATGCTACATGGGGGGCGCAGAGCCCAAACGGTCGCTTGTGCCACTTGCTCCCACGCAGTGGCCTGGTTGAGCAGCTCAGAAGTCAGCCGAGCGCCACGGTGGGAGGTGAAAGGGGGCGGGGCGGTGACGTTCACGGCCAGGGGGCGGGGCTTGGAGCCGCTGTCATGCCGCATGTCACCACTCTGCTCCCTTTCACCTCTCACCGTGGCACTCCATCGCGGGAGAGCAAGCATCTGTTTGGACTCCCCCGCGGCGGCCTGGCTGAGCGGCGCAGAAGTCAGCTGATCGCCACAGCGGGAGACGAAAAGGGGGCAGGGCGGTGACGTACGCGGCCAGGCCCCGCCCCCTGGCCATGTACATCACCACCCCGCCCCTCTTCTCCTCCCGCTGTGGCGCTCGGCTGACTTCTGCGCAGCTCTGCTGCGCTGCCGCGAGGGAGTAAGCCGCGCAAACGGCCATTTGGGCCCTCAATCCCCATGCAGCATGGGCTGCCCAGAGGGAACAGCCAGCATTTCAGGCAACAGCGCCCCCAGAGGGAACAGCCAGTATTTCAGCGTTACAGACTCACAGACATTGGGGTACTATATATATGATACTTGGTAAAAGAATAAGGAAATTAAAATAATGTTTTGTTTGAAGTGAGATTGATATCTGGTTTTGATATTTATGATCTAGAGCTTTTGGCTTAGTGAGTGTAATTTTTTACTGACAAACTACTTTGGAATATAACATTTGGAAAGTGAAAAGTGCTTTTGTCAGTATTACTAGATAATCCCTCACAACAGAAAAAAATCTCACTCAGCATTCAAAAATATTGTCCTGTTGTACATTGTCTGTTTACAGGTAATCTCCATTGTAGTATTATACACCATAATGCAAATGATGTGTAAAACCACTTAACACAGAACAATATTTTCAGCTGTCTTTTAAATTGAATTAGTTTTCACTTCATGAGTAAGTCATCCCTAGAGTTAAGACATTAAGTCAAGAACAAGTGACATATTGTCTTTTTTTTCCACTGCATTTAATTTACAGTTAATTAGGTACCTTTAATTTTTGATGTTGATGGATTAACTTGTTCAGAAGTGTACAAGTTAGCCAAACTGGTAAAAAGAATATATGAAATTAAACTTTTTCACCTTACTATGGTACAATTCAGAGAATTTTGATTTATTGCATAATTTGTAGTATTGAACGAATAGCTCTTATAGCTAAAGAACATCCTTCAAGTGATTAAAGTAGTCAGAAGGAACCAAATTACATGCACATTGATTAAATAGGTACAACTGAGTGAACAATTAATTTGTTTGAGGCAATTTGTATCCCAAAGTTTTCCTCACCACTCCCATCCAGACTTAGAGGGCAACTTTCATATTCATTGTTCTTCCCTCCCCAATTTCCTGCATGAAAGGACAGTCAGCTGCTTCTGCACCTGTTGCATGTTTTGTTTCCAAAATCTGCATAGAGATAGGCACCTGAGATTGGGAATAAAGAAGGATTGGGGAGAGAGCAGAGTTGCATAGTCCCCCTGGCACCTAGCAACAAATCTGCAAATACATTAAGGCAGCCTGAGGCTAGTTTAATATATTATTAGTCCCTTCTCCTCTGAACCTAATGGTTATGCCACTACTAGCTACTGGCTGAGGAAGCCTTGGAAGCCTGACTCCAATGGAGCTGCGCTGCTGGGGAGGACAGCACAGGGTCAGGAGCTGGAGTGGAAAAGCACTGCTGCTTCTTTGACTGCTTGTTCATGTCAATTCCAATCAGGTGTTCACGCGCACAGTAACTGGAAGACTCTTACCCTAGCAGTATTCGTTGGGTCAGTCCAGGTGCACTCATGGTGCTCAGTGTAGGGCCTTACTGATCTGCCACCCCCTCAGTTTCTTCTTACCATGAGTGATGGGTAGTTGGGAGTTCTCCTTGTTCTTTTGTCATGACAGGTGCATTGCTTTGTGTAGGGAGCTAATAGTTTAAGTAGTTACTAGGTGCTTAGTTCTTAAGTTTCCTTTGAGGGGGAAATTCCTTTCCAGTGCTATCCCAGCACTGTGGTATGCCACAATCTCCAGATTTCAAGTCTTGTGAAGACCACTGCAAGTGTGTGCCCAGAAGCAATGCTCACACTTCATGTTTGAAGTCTTAAGTGGGAGAGCCATGAAAAGGATTGCTATATGATCTGCAGGGGTTTCACTCCAGGATATTAAAAGACAGGGCTCAGTGCCTGAAGCCACACTCCACCCCCATTTTGACCCAGGTTGGTGGACCCTGTGCTGAGTGCCGCCTCCTCCGCATGTAGTGCCCTGGCAGTATTGGCAAGGGGATCAGTGCCGAGTAAAGACAAGGACTCTTCGCACCATCCTGGCTCCACTCATGGCTCTCATGCTGTAGGCAAGCAGTGGTCTGAATTGCCAGTGCTGCAGAAGAGGAGGCCGGAGAGGAGTCGTTCTCCCCTAACCAGATCCTGGGAGCCAGCCATTGTAAGATGGGAGTTGAGCCATGCAAGTGCAGCCCCATCACCGGTGCTGGTCACATCAACTCCTGCTCTCGTGGGAGGATGGTCAAATCTGGGCCCTTCTCTCTTGCTGAGCCCGAGCCATGAGCTGCACCTCCCATCAGCCCTAGAGGCGTTTGAGGCATCCCAGGGACCCACTCCATCTCACAGCACTATTCTCCTCATCTAGATGGGACAGGTTGCCAGCACTGGTAGTGTCAGGTAAAAGCTTGAAATGGTGTCCCAACAGTTCCCATCCCTGGTGCACCATTCCCTGGTCCCACACCAGAGTCAGCAGCCTCGTTGGTCCCTGGGTCCTCAGCGCAGACTGTCAGCACCTTGAAGTACCACTGCTTCGTGATTCCCCTTTTTGGAAACCTCAGAGTCAGAGACCGAGGCCTATTGATCTCAGAGGAGCAGAAATAGATTATCATGAAACTGGAACTGTGGCTCACACAATGGCATCCCCCCCGTGGTTTTTTTTGGACAACCTGGGCTTTTCACCGAAGCCAAAGGTGGAGCCAGGGGTCGCATTCCAGAGCCATGTTGACGGTGTTGGCCACTTTTGTATCTCCTCCAGCACCATGGGCATTGGCAGGATCTGGGATAGCTCCATCACTTCGATGCCATCATCCTGCCCCTTTGGGACTTGCACCATCTATTCTGCAGTATCGTCACAAATGGCCCCACCACCCACAGCATTAGCATCGACAACCTGGGCAACGGTGTATTCGTTTCTTGAACTAAGAGGCATGGCATAAACCGTGTTGACACCAGCCCAGCGACCTCAATCACCATGGGATCCACTGGGCACAGAAGGGAAAGAAAGCAAATGTCCCTTACTGGGGTTTCTTCCTCCTCTTCTTCCTCTCCAGATGAGGCCCTGGAGGACTACAGGGTCCCGCAGCAATTGCTGCAGTGGGTTGCCAAGAGCCTGGGCATTCAGGTAGAGGATTTAGATCCAATGGTAGATATCCTCATTCCTTCCAGATCCTCATGTATTTCTCTGCATGGCATATGGTGCAAGATTGGGTTAGTCAGTCTCTGGTTTGGGAAGGTACAGGCAGTCCCCAAGTTACGCGGATCCGACTTATGTCGGATCCACAGTTACGAACGGGGCCGTCTCCCTGGTCTCCAGCAGACCAGGGAGAGGAAGCAAAGCAGCGGAGCACGCGGGCAGCGGACAGCCCCGACGCGTCCGGGCTGTCCGCTGCCCACGTGCTCCGCCGCTTTGCTCTGCTTTGCTCCCCATCTCCCTGGTCTGCAGACCAGGGGGACGGGGAGCAAAGAGGCGGAACACACGGGCAGCGGCTTTGCTCTGCTTTGCTCCCCGTCTCCCTGGTCTGCAGGCCAGGGAGAAGGGGAGCAAAGCAGAGCAAAGCCACGGAGCACGCGGGCTGCGGACAGCCCAGACGCATCTGGGCTGTCCGCTGCCCACTTGTTCCGCCGCTTTGCTCCCCGTCCCCCTGGTCTGCAGACCAGGGAGAGGGGGAGCAAAGCAGAGCAAAGCCGCGGAGCCTGTGGGAAGCAGGACAGCCACGGCGCGTCTGGGCTGTCCTGCTGCCCCCGTGCTCCGCGGCTTTGCTCCGGACACCTGTGGTACAGCAGCTGGGTCGCTGCCGGTTGGTCCCGTAGCACCACTCTGGGCGCTACTGGACCAACCCAGCAGCACCCCAGCTGCTCTGCCCCAGGTGTCCCCAAGTCAGCCACTGCTGAAAATGACCAGCGGCTGACTACAGGAAGCCCCTGCCCCGGGCTTCCTGGAATCAGCCGCTGATCAGTTTCAGCAGCAGCTGACTTGGGGATGCCTGGGGTTCTTAAGTTGAATCTGTATGTAAGTCAGAACTGGCGTCCAGATTCAGCCGCTGTTGAAACTGATCAGTTTCAGCAGCGGCTGAATCTGGACGCCAGTTCCGACTTACATACAGATTCAACTTAAGAACAAACCTACACTCCCTATCTTGTACGTAACCTGGGGACTGCCTGTAGTTAGTGAGATTGCTCTGATTTTTCTCTGGCCTCTGTTGGAGGCAAATCTCTCCCTTTACAAAAATGTTTTTTATTTTGTCTTTACCAAGCTCTGGCTGTGCACTACCTACTAGCTTATGAAACTCCTTATGACAGTTGCCCAGGAGAGAGCCATGAAGATAGGGATCTTGTCTGATTACCTTTCTGTGTGTGGTCTGGACAGAACATCTTACAAAACCAGGATAAAGACAGCAGAGTGAGGTGTGCTTGGCTGCAGCGAGTGGTAGTAGCTGGGTTGACTATCATGACAACTATCCAACCTCTTCTTCATACTGATTTTACTGCCAGTCTGAGCAAGCAGCCATATTCTTCCTAGAGAAAAGGGTAACTTTAGCGCTTCAAACTCAAATTAAAATATTTCTTCAGTATTCCTGCCCCTTCTGTGTAAGCACCCCTACTGTTACTAACTATTGTGCTGTTTCAAAGATATAACTTATTTTTGCTTTGCATTCATTTCACTAGCAGATGTTTAAAACCTGAAGTGGGCTTGGTTCCAAGAAATGGAGTGCTAATATGAAAATGTAAATACAGTTGAAAACCAGCTGGAAGTATTTCAATTAAAAAACAGAAATAACATAAATACAACTGTTTTATTTGTTTTGTTGCACAGCGTTCTAATTGCTTTGGTTCATAATTTTTTCAATAAAATTAGAATTCAATGTTTACCACAGGGTTCTTAATTTTTTAAAAAAAGGTAATGTCTTTAAAATGTTAAACAAAGATTTTCAGCGGTAGCTAACTAGCAGAGTTCTAGGTTTTATCTACAAGATAGTTAACTATCTTAGCATTTTACCCTAATTTTAACTTTCTTTGTTTTTCTTTTAAGTGTACTTCACCTCTTCCTTGTGTTGTGGTCATAGTAAAATCACATTACAATAAAAAGTAGACCTTTTAAAAAAATGTGTTTTAAAGTGAATAGGTGTGAGATTTTAATGTAACTGGGCAAAGACTAAACAATGGCCTGAGGTCAAGAGAATGCTACAACTTAGTTTTCAGTAACATTAAGGAAGGAGTTGTTCCGCTGAAGATTACATAACAGGATTTTTGGCTTTTTCTTTTAATTTAGACACTGGGAAAAATTAATTCTATATCTGTCTTATTATGAAGACTTGATTCTCTACTTAGATATATTAGGTGCTTGTATAGCCCCCATTGCTGTAATATCTGAGTGCCTCAATCTTGAATCTTTTACTCTCACAAGACCTTTGTGAGTAGAGCAACGTTATCCCCATTTTACAGACTAAAAACTGAAGTTAAGAGATGCAGGTTCTCACAGGTATTTAGGATGCTAAATATCTTCGAGGATCTGACCACAGAGACTAAGCAGCTAGCGCAAAGTTCCAGTAGGAAATCGAGCCCACATCTCCTGAGTTCTAGATTATTACCTCAACTAGCCAATTAGCCCATCATAATATGGGATTTTCAGGTCTCTCCTCCACGTTGGTCTTCTGTCCTGAGCCTCCGGTCTCTTTCTCTCTCTCCTCCTCCTCCTACTGCCTCCCCCTCTCTCTCTCAGCTCTCCTTTGCCTTCTGCCTCTCTGTCTGTCTCTTTCTCTTCTCCCCCTCCTGCCTCTCACTCTCTCTCCCTGGTGCTGCGTGGGAAGTGCAGACCCCAAATGGCTGCTTGCGCCACTTGCTCCCACGCGGTGGCCCGGCTGAGCGGTGCAGAAGTCAGCTGAGCGCCACGGCAGGAGGCAACAGCGCCGCCCAGAGGGAACAGCCAGCATTACAGAGTCAGACATTAGGCTACTATATATATGGTGATCTTTCTTCTGCAGATTCAACTAATATAGCTGTGATTTTTGCATCCGTGTTTATGATTCTTCCTCAGTCAGGCAGTGTTCCTCATTTAGCTCTAGGATTTAAAGATATTTAAAATTGTTCCCCTTCTTTTCCTCTTGCTGTTCCCTGCTGTAGTATGTCTTCTCTATAATTTCCAAGATTTCATCGCCTCCCAGTCTCCAACCCTTCCACAGACCATGCAAAGAGGCAGCATCCCAAGGGGAAGAAGGCTGAGACCTCTGCTATATGAAAATGGGGAAATCTGTGTGGGCAGACATAGGTGTATAATCTGTCCCATAAAGTTTGCTTTTCTTGCTCATCCACAGTAGCAATGAAATCAGTGCATAGTTTCTAGTCGTAAGATAGCATCTAAATGGAGGTAGTAAAGTGTAATGCCTTTTGAGTTTTGGGTATTCATCTGTTCAGTTTAACAGGCTTTGGAAATTGAGAATGAGACTTGTTTGAATAGATACTGACAATTAGAACCAAAATACAATACATTCTAAAGATCCAGTCTCTCAATCCTTTATAACAAGGTGTAAAATATGATGCTGCTCTGCTTCTTTCTTTAGCTGTTGTTTAAGCTCTTGATCCCTATATCTAACATTCATCTGCAGCCTGGGGTCTGGCTGCTATAACAGAGCAACAGAAGATTCCTCTGACTGGGGAATCTTGAGGTGGCCCAGCCTGTTCTCCCTTATCCACTTTTCCACCCCCACATTGGGAGCTTAGCCTGGTGAAGCGGAGTGCTGGTCCTCAGCTAACTCAGCTCAGCATGACTGAGAGTAGCACTGCCTGTGCATGGGAGCAAGAGTGCTGGTTTCAACAGAAATATGACTGATTTCATATACAGGACCTAGATTATGCATGAGTGTCACAAGTGTAGCCTAGACTATATATACAATAAATCTGGCTTCACAATTTATCTGGACATCTTGAGAAGCCACCCACGCCATATCAATACAAGGGTATTCCACTGACTGTGTGCTATAGATGGGGCATGCAGTTGACATCTACTGAAGATGACCAGATACCCTGGTTTACCTTTCTGGGCAGATAAGAGTTTCTATAAACATCTTGTCCTGAGGTCTAAACCTATTTCTTTTATTTATTTGTGTAGCAATAGTACCTCAAGGTCCTTCTGAGTTCTAAGCTCCATTTGTACTAGGTGCTGTGTTATGCCAACATGTATCTAGGATAGGCCTATACAGATGATAAGATCAAAAATATTTTAGGAACCTCGTGAAAATAGTGCCTCCTAAAATGGCCCCGTAATCCTTTCCTTTGAGTCTCTATCTCCATCTCTTACCTACTCACCGCTATAGGTCTCCCACATATCCTGTACTTCACCCTCCACTGCACCTTTGTGTCCTCCTCTCATTCCCAACTTCATGTCTCCTTTCACTCTGTCAACTACACTTTGAGCAGCCTCCACGTTCTGCTTACTTTATTCTTCATAAAACCTCTGACAACATCTCTGTTTTGGTTGGTACTGAAGTAATAAAGTACCTCACTCCTCTCTGTGTCTTTCTACTGAAGCTTATTGGGCAGGGACTCTGTTATGACTTTCTACCCGCTAGAGAATGGTACATAGAGTAGAAAAAATATTCAAGTTGATGTTTCAAATACAGTTCTCACAATACAAGTTAAAAAGGAAGGCTCTGTGCATCTGGGGTCAAGCTTGGGTTATGAGAATTTTCACGTATCAGTTTACTCTGTTCACAAGATGTATAACCAGCATTGTCCCAGATTAAAGTGGGTCAATTGTTAAGCATCAGTGAATAAGTGTTCTCGAGTACACCACCCTCAGAGCGTAGAGTCAGAGTCTGTTGCACTTAGGAACATTGGGGCAGGGCAGGAGGGGCGGGGCCTACAATAAGGGGTGGATGTTCTGGGCCCGTAAGCTATTTACATACACAAGCAGTAAAGTAGGTACCTAACAGGCTAAGTGCAGATTCATTAATACAGTTTCCGGAAGCGAGGCCCAAGGCAGACACTCCTGCCACAGGCCCCACTTCTGCTCTGCCACTGCCCCACCTATCCACCCCAAATTCTGCTCCTGTTCCGCCTCAACCCACATCCCTGCCAGCCCTTGCAGATGCAGCTGGTTACATGTTGGACATATGTGTGTGCATACTTTACTTTTCTTTACTTGCATTAAGGATGCAAACTGACTTCTAGAATAACTGCAAAAGGTTGAGCAAAGTATGAAGTGAAAACTCTCTACTGGATGCATAAAAAGTACTGCAGGGCTATACAATTACTTCTGTGCTTTATTGTATGTTTGATGTGTGTTCTACAGCACCACAATATTCAGCTCAAGTAGAGATGGAGGCAAAAAGTCTACCCAGCTTAGAAGATGAAAGATTGTTTTTAAATGATTTTTATTTTTCATGCTTCCCCTTTCCTCTTTTGTTTATCCTTCAGGCCTTTGTTCCCTGCTCCTTCCATCAAGTTGCTTCCTGAACCATTTGAGAGTGTGGGGAAAAAACTTAAATTACCAGAAACCACAATCTTTCCCTCAAGTCTCAAAAAAGTAATTTCAAATATTGTATTTGACAATACTCTTAAACTTTGTTAAAGACAATTCACTGACAACCTGGATGCAGGAGTCATTGCCTCACTAAGAGTATGTCTACACTAGCCTCTTAGTTCGAACTAGGGAAGCTAATGTAGGCATTCAAAGTTGCAAATGAAGTCCGGGATTTAAATATCCCGGGCTTTATTTGCATCTTCCCATCCGGGCACCATTTTTAAATCCCCTTTGTACGAACTAACTGCCTGTGGCTACACACGACAGTCAAACGTTAACTCGAACTAAGTCCATTCCACAAGGTGTAACAGTTAACGCGAACTAAAATCTTAGTTCGAGTTAACGTTTGACTGCTGCGTGTAGCCACGGGCAATTAGTTCAGACTAAGGGGATTTAAAAATGGTGCCCAGACGGGAAGATGCAAATAAAGCCCGGGATATTTAAATCCCGGGCTTCATTTGCAACTTCGAATGCCTACATTAGCCTCCCTAGTTCGAGCTAGGGGGCTAGTGTAGACATACCCTAAGAGATGGCTGTTGAGGTTGCTGGAAAGGCTCATATTGCAGAGTGGCTGGCTTAAAAAACAAAACCTTTACTTTATAAAAACTCTTAACTTTGCTCAAAAAGGCAAACCAGTGTCCCAGTCATCTTCACTAGATGTCAAATCCATGCCCTATCTGTAGCCCACAGTCAACGGAATAGCCTTTTATTTATAATTAATAGGGGGCTGTTATGGTTTGCCCCATCAATGCTCTGTTTTGTTGTTTGACTAACTTGCTCTAGTATAACTGAAAAATATTATCCAAACTTGATTAAATATAAACAGCTTGGAATTTTCTGCCCCACTGGTTTTTCTTTTCAGTGTATTCCCCAGTTTTCCTAAATGAGTCTCATTTATAGTTAGCATGAATCAGCACAGATCCACTGTCTTCAGTCGTGTTATGTAAGCTGAGTATTGGACCCTGTATGTCCAAAAGCCATGAGCCAATATGGAGACTCATATTCTAGGAAGGCTTCTTATACAGGCAGTCCCCGACTTACGTGGATCCGACTTACGTCGGATCCCTAGATACGAACGGGGTGAGGCAACTCCCGCACATGCGCAGCAGCATTCCCGGGGCTCGCTCACCTGGGTCCTAGGATCATCCTTCTCCTCGGGCCGGCTCCAACTGGGGTCCCGCAGAGCTGCCGGGCAGAGGAAAAGTGCCTCCCCACGCCCGCTGCCCCCCTGCCAGCAACAGGCTGCCCCCTCCCCTGAGCAACAGGCTGCCGAACAGACAAAAGCAGCCTCTCTGCCCCTCCTCCCCTCTATACATGGCGGGCTCCCGGAGCGCAGCAGCGTCCCCGGGGCTCGCTCACCTGGGTCCTAGAATCCACCTCCTCCTCCTCTTCGGCCGGCTCCAACTGGCCTCTGCCTGCAGCAGCTGGCCACAGGGACAGGGATCCCGCAGAGCTGCCGATAGAGGAAAAGTGCCTCCCCATGCCCTCTGCCCGCCCCCCCCCCCGCGGCCTCGCATCCTGCATGCCTCCCCCCTCCCCCCCTGCCAGCAACAGGCTGCCCCCTCCCCTGAGCAACAGGCTGCCGAACAGCAGACAAAAGCAGCCTCTCCGCCCCTCCTCCCCCTATACATGCTGGGCTCCCTGGGCAAACAAAGACTCCACCAAAACAAACAAAGTGCTGGCCTCATTGTGTTAGCAAAAAAAGGACCCTCCTCCTAGAACCCTGGGTGGTGTGTGGAAATAAAGCTATTAGCTCAAAGCATGGTGCAGAGCTGTTTGGTATTTGATGAGTTACTCCTTTAGTCCTGAGTTTGTCACAGGGACAGAAATAGATGTGAAATCTTCTGAACAGGGGAACAGACAGCAAAACAAACATTAGAGGGGAGTTAACCTTTCCCTATGCTATCCAAAACTAAAAAAAATGTTTGGCTAGAGTTTCCCCTACAATATGTACCAGTTCCTACTTACATACAAATTCAACTTAAGAACAAACCTGCAGTCCCTATCTTGTACGTAACCCGGGGACTGCCTGTACTGGTTTTATTGTGGATTTCTCTGTACTCTCGCAAGTGGATGTTATACAGTCATCAGAGATTTTGTAAATTGTAATATTCATCACGTCCTGCCTTTGAAATAAGGGGCATGTTTTTAACAGCAAGGGTAGTTAACCCAGGAACAACTTACCTGGGGACATGGAATATTCTCCAACATTTAAATCGTAAATACAAGAGCAGATCTCTTTTTAAAAACTGTGTTAGAGCTCAAACAGAAGTCATGGGCTGGTCAGAAATATTACTAGAGATATTACTGGGCAGAGCTGGGCAGAAATTTTCTGATGAAATAGTTTTCCATCAGAAAATGGAGATTTGATGTAATCAAAACATTTCACAGGTATGTGTCAGTTCTACCAAAACTTTCAACAGAAGCCGGTAGGCTGGCTTGGTAGCCACCTCCTTGCCTTGTTTCTAGGGTTGCCAGATGGTTTAACCATCGGACATTTAAATATTGGACATTTTAGGTGCCCGGTACTTTCTGAGTGTGTGTGTGTGTGTGTGTGTGTGTGTGTGTGGACATTTTAGGTGCCCGGTACTTTCTGAGTGTGTGTGTGTGTGTGTGTGTGTGTGTGACTGTCCAGGTTAGTACCGAACACCTGGCAACTCTACTTGTTTCCTCAAGGTCTGCCCACACACCATCCAGCGTCACATGCTGCTCTCAGGGTAGGGGCAGAGTGGAGAAGGCTTTTTGCGTTCCCCAGGCCCTAATTGGCCCTGGGGTGGGGGAGCAGCAGGGCCTCTGTAGGCTGGATACACCTGCTTGGCAGGCTGGATACAGCCCGCAGAGGCCCTTTTGCCCAACCCTGCGATAAGCAAATGCTTATCGGATAGTCAGTCTACTAGTCAATTTCCCCATATCCCCCCCACTGCCTCTATCAGACAGAGGCAGCTAAGGGAGGAGGGAAAAAGAGATACTTCAAAGTGGCAGCGCTGCACAGCTGAGCTGGGAATCATCTGTGTGGCGCTGCTGCTTTGAAACCCCAAGGCAGTGTTTCAAAGGGGCAGCTGCTGCACAGCTGATCTGCAGCTCATCTGTGCGGCACTACCCCTTTAAAGCCCCAACTGACCCAGCTCCATGGTGCTGCCCCTTTGAAATGCCAAGGTGGCATTTCAAAGGGGCAGCACCGCACAGCTGAGCTGGGGTTCAGCTGTGCGGTGGCTGCCCCTTTGAAACACTGCTTCGGTGTTTCAAAGGGGCAGCCGTGGTGCCTGGAGTTAGTTGGGGACTCCCCAGCTGATCCTGGGTTCTGGCAGCATTTCCCCAGAACTCGGGGTCAGCTGGGGACCCCGGGCTCCAGAGCACTGCCCCTTTTAAACACAGAGGCGGTGTTTCAAAGGGGGCAGACACCTCACATCTGAACCCCCGGCTCAGCTGTGCGGCGCTGCCCCTTTGAAATGCCAAGGCTGCATTTCAAATGGGCAGTGCCGTGGAGCCTGGGGTAGGCTGGGGAGTCCCCTACTGATCCCGGGCTCCATGGCTTTGAAATGCACAACCGTGCCTGCTGGGGACTCTTGTACATTTCAAAGCAGGCACGCCTGTGTGCAGCCCGAGTCAGTGGGACTTCTGGCTGGCCATGGCTGCACACGGAGTTCCACATTCCTCCTTTGAAATGTACAAGAGCCCCAGTGGAAGTTCCTATCAACTACTCAGTTAACCACAATTTAACAGCCTTAATTTGCTTATCTTAACAAAAATTATGTAGTCCACATCAGCTTAACAGCTGAATAAGCACCTCTCCTCAATAGGAAACTCTCATAACAGGACCTGTCTAGTTCTTATGTCAGGCTTTAGCTAAGAAAGCTAGAGGTACAAACAAGGCATTTTGTGTCCAGCCAGTCATCACTTCAGTGGGGGGTGGCTATGTGTCCAGTGGCTACATCTTCCACTTTTGACTCTGCTCATAGCTGTCACAATCCCTTCAGTCTTTCCCTCTCTCCCCTGGGCTTACACGACTGTGTCCTTCCTGATTTCTCCCAAACTTGCTAACCACATTTCTACCATGTTTTAAAATTTTTCCTAAACTCTCACTCCTTTTGGTAGCCCTTTAGCCTCATTCCTGTCTTCTTTTTCTGTGCAAACGCATTCTTGGCTACCTTATCTCCTTCCATGTCTCCAATTCTGTGCCAATGGTCCCTAACTTTGTTTCTCTAGCTTAATTTCTCCCCTTTTACTCAGTCTTGTATCTGCACCTGCCTTTCTGACATTTGTTTTGGGACATTCACTTTCTATTTCAAGCAAATAGTCTCCGAAACAGAACTTTTCATCTGTATTCCTAAACCTTTCCCATTTCTATTTGCAGTGTATTTGTAGAAGCACTGTTCATTTAAAAGGCAGAGGAGCAGCAGGGGACGTGGTGTAAGCTGGGAATCAGCTGTCCCGGCTCGCGCCTGGTCCTAAACACTGACTCTTATTACATTTAAAAAGCAGAGGTGCAGTGTTTGTGGCTAGGTGCAAGACAGGACAGCTGATTCCTGGTTTGTGCCCAGTCCCCCACTGCACCTCTGCCACCCTGCGGAGATGGTGCTGGAGGGAACTGGCTTTTAAGCCCCTCCACCAGTTCCTGCTCTCTCCTTTGCTGCCTCTTTGGGGGGAGGGGAAGAGGGAGGAGAGAGAAAGCAACTAGTTGAGGACTCAACTAGTCACTTAGGGTATGTCTACACTACCACCCTAGTTCGAACCGGAGTTGCAAATGAAGCCCGGGATTTGAATTTCCCTAGCTTCATTTGCATGTTGCCGGGTGCTGCCATTTTTAAATGTCCGCTAGTTTGGACTCCGTGCCCTGCGGCTACACGCGGTACGAACTAGGTAGTTCGAACTAGGCTTCCTAGCTACGGGGCACGGAGTCCGAACTAGCAGACATTTAAAAATGGCGGCTCCCTGCAACATGCAAATGAAGCCCAGGAAATTCAAATCCCGGGCTTCATTTGCAACTCCGGTTGACTACATTACCTCCCTAGTTCGAACTAGGGTGGTAGTGTAGACATACCCGTACATCCCTAATGCCAACTATGCATAAGCAACTGGACTCTACTCCTGGGAAGTGGCTGGTAGGGTTGCCAGGTGTCCAGTTTTGAACCGGACAGTCCAGTATTTGAGGGTTCTGTCTGGGAAATAAATTGAGAGAATACCAGACATATAAATGTCCGGTATTTTCTAAGTAAGTTTTATTATTATGTGTATCAGTACGTAGTTGTGTACTGCCTGGCTGGTAGCCACGCTTGCACTGCCTGAGCATGTCCACCAGCCAGGCAAACGCAACAACACAGTACAGAGGAGGGGGGCAGAGCCTGGGCCAGATGGAATCCCTGGGGCCGGACTCACCCGTGCTTCGCCAGGACTGTGCGCGGGATGGGCAGCACCCCAGAATCTGCATGCACCCGGGCCAGCCCCACTCCCCACTGGCCGATTCTCTCTCCCCATCCCCACCCTGGCCATCCCCACTCCCTCCCAGCCAGCCTTGCTTCCCACTGGCCGGTTCTCCCCTCTGCCCCCTGATCTCCCCCTGCCCAGCACCGTTCACTCCAACCCCCTCTCAACCAGCCCTGCTTCCCGCTGGCTGGTACCCCCCGCCCTGACCTCCTGGCCAGCCCCGCTCTCCTCCAGGCTGGTGCCCTCCTCCCCCATCTGGATAAAGTATGTCCGGTATTTTTTTTTTTAAGCCATCTGGTAACCCTAGTGTCTGGGAAGGGCTCTAAAGACCACTTGACACACATACTTCATTTAAATTATTATCACTTATTTTTCGTATTCAGCAGTGCCCACAGTATGCTGTGTGATGAAGATACAATCCCCGCCCCAGAGAATTCACAATTTGAGAGGACAAGCAATAATCAGAATGTGAGCTGAAGTGTTAAAATACACAATACATCCATTTCTTATATGAATAAATCTCAACTTGACCTTCACCCTAGTGATTATGCATATCAGAATTGTATGTATTTTGATACGGCCCTGTCTCAGCTCCTTCATAGGCTGCCTATATTGTAAGGTGTTTGGGGGCAGGAACATGTCTTCCTTTTTGTGTAGATTGTGCTTAGCATATTGTGGAGGTGCACCAGAATACAAATAGGAATGAGACTGCCTAAGAACAGTGCCATGTCACTCTTCATAACAATTCCTGCTTCTTGATTGGCTTCTGGCATTTTAATGCTCCATGTGATGTCTGCCCAGATAAACCATGAAAGCGTGCAAATAAAGATATAAATCATGGCATGCCGTGCACTGTGTCTGAATCTATGCCCTTGCTCTTGGAGACTTCTTGCCAAGGGCCAGCAGCAAAGAACTAATAGGTGAACCAGCTTTTGTTAGCCTGAGAGAGCATTCTATAAATTAAAGAAGACACACACATACCTTTTTATGATTTGCTTTTTAACTGGATTACAATATAGGACTTGGCTTTGGGAAACTGTCCTGTTAACTCTCATGGTTGTTAAGTCACCCAAACCTGGCGTTCACAAGGTAGTAAAACTCACCTGGTAGATTTCCAAAGGAAGAGGGGATTTTATGCTCAGAGTCAGAGATCAAATACAACTGAGGAGAATGACTGTTCAGGAATGTCCTGTAGTTCTTTTAGAATAGATTAAAACCAAAGGATAATCCCTTAGTCAGCCAAGGAAAGTCACTACACTAGCATAACCCATGAACTGCTGTCAGCTAGCATAGATTTTACTGCTGCTGAGCAAAGGGTCTGATTCTGGAGCACTTACGCTCACTGTGTAGTATCTATTTATGTAAATAGCCCTATGGCTTACTCACAAAAATAGCATGCAACATGTGAAAGGATTCAATGCTCAAAGAAGCTGTCTTGGCCGATGCAGGCTTTGAATTTGTAAAGTGCATCCAGGTAAAATCCAGATTGGTTCTAGTTTGGTGAAAACATATTGGATGGATATTGGTTTGCACAACTCAGACTAACAGTTCGTATCTGAGTGCCTTTTAGCCAAACATTTAGAGTTGTGGGGTATTTTTTGATAAATGGTTCAGGTTTAGGCCCATTTTTTCCTCTGTTAGCTTACTAACATTTATACAAATATATATTACTAGCAGGTGAGACTTGGTGTTGATAGGCAAAGTCATTTTGTGTAGATTACACTTATAGGAAAGTTCAAGAAATTAAATATATGTAATAGAATTTTTTATTAATGTGCTTGCAAATGGTAAGTAAAAGAACAGTTTTAAATTTATAGGATTTCAACTTCAAACATTCATTTTATTGAATAATTACCATAAATAGTAAATTTGAATCAGAAACTCGTAAAGCTTCCATTAATCTTTCCATAACTGATTTGAATTATCTTGTGATTTGTAATAGTAAACATTTTCTTTGAACTACAATGACAGTTGAATAGGTGACTTGATTTTAATTTTGCTAGCAACTATTTTTATGAACTTTAATCGTAATAGTCAAGACTTTTTTCCAATGAAAAACAAAAATACAGTAAAACTCCAATAGTCCGGCACTCCTGATAGTCCGGCATGAAAATGGCAAGAGCCTAGTGAGGGAGCTTCAGCAAAAAATGAGTCACAAGGTAACAGCAGCTGAACTGAGCAAAAAGGGTAAAAAAGGCTTAAAAAAACCCTAAAATATTACAGTATACAGGCAGTCCCCGGGTTACATGGATCCGACTTACATCGGATCCCTGCTTACAAACAGGGTGAGGCAACCCCGCACTAGCTGCTTCCCCCCAGCAGACCAGGGAGACGTGAAGCTAGCGCCCCCCGCAGCAGACCAGGGAGACGTGGAGCGGCTTTTCTCAGCAGACACCTCAGCTTGAGAATAAAGGACTGAGGGAAGTGAGGTGTGGGAGAATAAAACTGAGCTCTGGAGAAATGTTTGGCTAGAGTTTCCCCTACAATATGTACCAGTTCCGACTTACATACAAATTCAACTTAAGAACAAACCTACAGTCCCTATCTTGTACGTAACCCGGGGACTGCCTGTACTGTATACAGTATGTATAATAAAAAGGGTTAAGAACACTTTATATACAGTATATAATGTATACAGTGTGTGTGTGTGTGTGTGTATATATATGTGTGTGTGTGTGTGTGTGTGTGTGTGTGTGTGTGTGTGTGTGTATATATATATATATATATATATATATATATACACACACACACACACACACAAAGTATAAGCAGCTTATAGTACCTCCTGATAGTCTGGCATATCTGATAATCTGGCACCACCTAGGTCCCATACGTTCTGGATTATCGGAAATCTACTGTAATTTTTATTTAAACCTTTTATCCAGTGTATTCCAATGTAAAAAGTAGTGCATTCAGCTAACTTAAGTGGCAGGATTTGTTTACGCAAAGTTTGGTATCTACAGGTAATCATGAAGTATGAAGTATGACTTCAAATCCACAAACAAAATATATAATAGATTGGCAAGAATTTAAATGTGATCTAAATACAATGTTTTCAAAATATTTATTCCCAGGTGTATACCGTATATACTCGAGTATAAGCCGAGTTTTTCAGCACAGTTTTTGTGCTGAAAAATGTCCCCCTCGGCTTATACTCGAGTCAACCTCCTGCTCGCGGGCGGGCTCAGCGCGTCTCTGCTGCCAGCCGGGTCTAGACGCGTGAACCCGGAGCTCCGGCCCCCCAGCCCCTGCCCTCCTGGCCCTTCCGGCCCCTTCCCTCCTGACCCTCTCAGCCCCCCTGTCCCCTTGTCCCCCCCAGCCCCTGTCTCCACGTCCCCCCCAGCCCCTGCCCTCCTGGCCCTCCCGGCCCCCCTGTCCCCTTGTCCCCCTGAGCCCCTGCCCTCCTGGCCCACCCAGTCCCTGCCCCCTCGGCCCCCCAGCCCCTGCCCTCCTGGCTCTCCTGGCCCCCCAGCCCCTGCCTGCCCGGCACCATGGGCCCTTGCCGCGTGGGAGGAAGGGCGTTTGGGGCCGTTTGCCATGACGCTCGGGTGCAGCGCTGAGCTCGGGAACAGCTGGGCCAGGAGCCGACTCGGCACCGTGGGCGTCTGTTCTGGAAGCGCCCGGGAGCCCTGATCACGAGCTTGGGCCCGATTCTGGGGCAGGTGCACAAGGACCAGCCGCTGCTCCCTGCTCCCCCTCCCCTCCCCTCCCGTGGTAAAATCCAGCCAGCACCGGCACCCGCTCCCCCCGCTGGCTCACTGGCCCATCGACGCCCGGCCCGGGTCTCGCACAGCCTCCCCCCCCCCCCCCCCGCTGGCTCGTTGGCCCATCGACGCCCGGCCCGGGTCTCGCACAGCCTCCTCCCCCCCCCGCTGGCTCGTTTAGAGGGGGCTCATTGGCAGGCGAGGGGGCCGGAACGTGGGGGCTGCGGGGCGGGGGCGGCGGGGGCTGAGCTGTGGCCGTGCCTGCAGAACCATATTGTTTTTGTTGACCCCCTTTTCCACTTACAGAGCTAGGTTATTGTTTTTCTTTGAAATAAATATTCATGTAATTTTATTGGTATCTATCTTCATTTTTTACATTTACTAGTAGCTGCCTCATTTCCTACCCTAGGCTTATACTCGAGTCAATATTTTTTCCCAGTTCTTTGGGGTAAAATTAGGTGCCTCGGCTTATATTCGGGTCAGCTTATACTCGAGTATATACGGTAATTGTTTTCCTAGTAAAGTGATTGCCTTCAGGAATAGACAAACCCCAGTAACCAAAGTGTAGATACTTGTACCCAGGATAAACATCTAGTACTAAAATCAGGCCTGATGTAAGTAGATGCATGGATGAGACTGGACCACATTAAGTGATGACATATGTTTGGTACAAGTGACACTTTGCATATGAGTTAGTAAGAAAATAAATGAAAGAGGTAATATACCATGGCCTCTCTAATGCTCTTACCGTAAACAAGATTTTTGTTTTTAATACACACACACACACACACTTCAGATTATAAGATTTATCTCCCCCCCCCCACACACACACACACTTCAGATTGTAAGATTTATCCCCATAGCCATTTTTAGCTTTCTAGGCGGTTTACAAATATCTAACTATCCTAGGTACTAACATGGCCCCCATTACTGCAATATCATAGCTCCTCAGAATCTTTTAACAGCTGAATCTCCAAGCACCTCTTTGAGCTATGGAAGATTTGTTTTCATTATTTGTCATAAGGGGAACTGAGGCACAGAGACTCTGACTTGCTTGGTGTCACACTGGAAGAATGTGGCAGGGTAGGGAATTGTACATGAATCTCGGGCGAGTGCCCAAACCACCTCGCGTTGCCATCAGGCAGATAAAGTCAAAATCCTGCTCCTTAAGTTCTTTCTTGTACCCTAGCAATGCCCGTTTGGGTCCCAAAGGAAAACTCAGGCATGTCTGCACTACAAATTACTTCAGTATAACTTACATCACACAAGTATGAATAATCTACACCATGAGCTACGCAAGTTGCTCCAACCTAAATGCCAGCATGGGCAGTACTACTTCAGTGAAAGCTTTCCACAAACACAGCTACTCTCTCATATGCAGGCAGGAGTTAGTAAGCCGATGGGAAAATTGTCTCTTCTTGGCTTTGAGACTCTTTACCAGAAGTGCTGCAGCAATGCAGCTACGTGAGTCCAGCTGTGCTGCTGTAGTGTAGACATAGCCTTTTTGGATACCTGTTGCCAGATATTCATAATGCATGAACATGTCCAAAAATAGAGAAAATGAATTGTGTGTGGTTCAGTTTGAAACTGACAGCATGCCAGAGAAAGTAGATTGCCTCATTTAACTAGTTTTCATGGAGGAATAACTGCCTTCTACAATATTTTGAATGTATTTGCTTGATGCCCACTGAGATAGACAGGCATTTTACAGAGAGTAAGAAAACAAGTCCAGAATTCATCAAGCTCCAATCTCCTTAAACCTTGAGAATTTAGTAAGTATTCAAAGCCTGTTCCTCCAAATCTTCACTCAGACAAGTAATCTTTAGGCAGACGAATAGCCTCATTGATGTCGAGAAATTGCTCACGAGTTATGATTTGCGGAACGATGCCCATTATTTATTATTTACAGTCACAGCCTCCTAGTTTTTATATTGGCTCACAAGAAACAAGGCAGCTGCTTTACCTGGAAGTCCTAAAAAATGTCCAGTGTACAAATTTAGTACACTCAGGGTATGTCTACACTGCATAGCTTTTCCAGAAAAACGGCCGTTTTTCCAGAAAAACTACACTTACGTCCACACTGCTATTGAGTTCTTTCGATAGAAAGTCAAAAGAACAGAGGGGGTTTTCCGACAGCAGTAAACCTCTTTCTATGAGGAAGAAGCCTTTTTTCCAAAAAAGCTTTTTCGGAAAAAGGCGTGTGTGGACGCAACAGAGTGTTTTTTCGAAAGAAGAAGCCTCCAGAAAAAAGAACAGGTGCACTGATGGCCACTCCATCCACAGTAATCGCAACTGAAACGCAAGATAGCATCCAATCAATGTGGACGCTATCTTTCAAAAAAGTACATCATTTTTTCATTGCGCTTTTGCTGTGTACACGCTCTTGAAAAAAGTTTTTCTGGCAGATCTCTTCTGGAAAAGCTTCTGCCGAAGGAAGCTTGCAGTCTACTTGTATTACTCAGTATCCCTAGTCTCTGCCTTGGCATAAGCCTGCATGGCCCATGCTGAGATGATGAGCTCCACAAATTGTTTTTTAAGGGGTGCAGATAGAACACGAATACAAAGATGTTGCTTCCAATGCAGGCTGGGTCTTTGGAGGGACTTATGCTCTGATGCCAGTTTGATTGACACATTCTGTGAGTAGTCCCCGTTGATTGCCTTTATTGAAATTCATTGGGCTTGCTAATATGAACCAGCTTTACAGAGAAGTCCACACAGGATTTTCACTTGACCATTTCAGTCCCTTTTCATTGCTGCTGTTTCAAAGAAGCACAAGTCTAATTCTGTACTTGCATATTCCACTTCCACCCTACTATAAAACCATTGACTTCAGCTGATTTACAGGTCTGTAAATGGAGGAGATTTGAGCTTTTTATGTGTTGTTTGAAAATGAAAATGAAGTTTGTTATCACTGGTAAAACAACTGCTGTATTTGTTCCCTGTTGAAGCAAAATTTAGGAAGCTTTTGTTTAAGCAGTGTTGCCTCTCCGTCCATTTGGTATCTGCTTCTATAACATGAGAGCTTTTAAAAGCATTTATTTCTTACTTTCTAGTCGTAACCTTGATAAGTACTCAAGAATATGTCTCCTTAATAGAGGCACAAACCCTGAGTATAAGGTTCTACTTGTTCATTAGGCAGTTTTCTACTTTTCAGGGTGAATTCCTTTGGATAATATTGAATTTTGGAATGAAACAAAACAAAGAAACACTCCCTTCCCGCAGGCCAGCTAATGTACCAGGACCATCCATTTTTAAAAAATTATATCACAAACGTTTCTACAAACTATGCTAGAAAATAAAAAACCTAGAATTTCTGAAAGCCTGTACAAGAATGCTGAAATGCACTCGAAGGTAAAAATCCTCCATATAGTAATGCTCGTTTCGTTATAACAGGATTAACTTTATCCATGTTGATGACGACTAACCTACTGATTCTTACTGAGTTAGGGACATGTGAGATATTAATAATTAGTATTATTCAGTATGCTGCTTGCTTGTATGAAAGTGTCTGTTACTAGGACAGTTCCTCCATTAACTTACTGATTATACCTGGGGTGGCCAATAATTTTTGCAGGGGGGCCCACTTAACGAATTTTTGTACATGGTCATGGGCCGTCTCTACCCTGGAAGGGACAGGGCTGAGAACTAGCATCCCCCAGAGTTGTCTGGAACTAGAGGCTTTGAATTAAAAACACAGGAAAGTGCTTACAGCTGCCAGCCCCACCGCTACCTCATAGCCTGGCAGCTGTCCACAGTTGCTGTGGCTATTTAAAGGACTTGCAGCTCTGGCCCCTACCAAGGTAGTGCCACGACCATGAGCTGTGAGCCATTTAAATATGATCCTGCTGCCTGAGCCACCTCCAGGAAATTCGGTGGCATGGGTAACATGATATAAATAGAAAGCAGCCCACAGGCCAGATCAAAGTGTTAGGTGGGCTGAATCCCTGTCCTGGGTTATACCCTAATTAAATAAATAAAATAAACCTCATATCATTTTCAAACATAAAAGGTATTTTTTCTTTGTGCACTTCAGTGTCTGAGTATGCAGTACACAGCGCCCTCCCCCTTCCAAGCCTGGTAGGGGGTTAGCCCTCGTCCTCTGACTAGTAGGAGGAGCACAGTTGTCCTCTTGAATGACCTTGCAGCACAGTAGGGCTGGGCCAACTGTGGGGGAATTGGCCCTCAATGTTGCTATAAGTGAAATGTGCTAAAACTAAAACACTCTATAAGTAATAAGGGAAGGTGGAAACTGAGTCGGGAAGAAGAAAGCGGGTCTGGGAAGAGTGTGGTTGTTGAGCAACAAATGGGAGGAGGGTCCTCCTCAGAAGTGAATTGAATGACCAGCTCCTAGAGACCACTGCTTTAGATGTGTCTCTGAAGCAAGTCAACCCTTATGCCTTGATTTAGGCTCTGGTTGAGGGGTGTTGGGCCCAGGCAGTGCCATCCTTTATATTCACCTTTTGGTTTTATAGCAAAATATGCCACAAAGGCATAAACTCCACCTATGTGTGAAGGAGCCTTCCTGACTAACCTGGCTTACACTGTTAAACACGTTGTGCTGGGCTATATCCATCCCATGGTGTAATGGAGATACACAGGGGCAGAATAGCAAATACAATCTCTAGCCTCTTTTTCAGGCTTGTCTTTCATGAGCTTGCTGCAATGTGAATGTTCTAGAGAGAAACTTTACGTTATTCTAGAGCATGGGGAGACCGGTTCTCTTCTATGCATAGGAAACATAAGCTGTTGGAGTTGTGGAAGAGACATTGATCATTATCCTAAGAAATCTAGCATTCTGCTCATAGAGGTTTTCCTGTAATACTGTTAGAAGTTTCTAAGATGAGTATTACAGACACATTTCACAACTTTTTTTCTTTTAACCAGGTAGACAAGAAAATTGTCCGAACTGAAATAGGCGTTCTCCTTCGCCTCTCACATCCAAACATTGTAAGTGGGTATTTTTACAGTGTTTCACTGTGTGGCTCTCATTAACAATGTATTTAGTTTCTCATACCACAGTAATGATCTTTATAGCTCACCTTGTGCACTAAAAAGGCTTCAAATAAATATCTGGGGCGTTATCTAAGATCACTAGGTCAGAGTTGCATTTTAAAGTAAATTATTAAAGTTTCTGCCATGTAGAGAGAGACAATTTACAAAAACAAGCCTTTTGCTTAAAGGGGAACCTTGCAGAAAAAGGATAAATAGAGCCAGCTAGCAGTGTCATCGTTATTAATCCCTGGAGAGAAGGGAATGCCTTGTGTTTGTGTAACCCACACACCTTCTAGAGATGGTGTACTGTTCCATGTAGAGGTACTTAGACCACTTATAAAGAGGAAGAAAGAGTGTGCTCTACAGACTTAACTGAGAGTCAACTGGCTTTTAGCTCAAGCTGTAGAGGCTCATGTACTAAGCTCCAGAGGTTCTAGGTTCCATTCCACCTATCAGCATTACATTTGTCTTCAGGGACTTCCTCTGTAAGACTCAGGGAGATGTGCTGAAGTGCTGTAAAGATAGCAGTCTCTAATTTTTCTGTGTTTGAGAGAGGGTTGCAGAGTTATGAGCGGTGAGTATGTAGGGACGAAAGACAGAAGGATCCCAGATGAGGAAAAAAGCAAAAAACAAATAATTAGGCACCACAAACAATACTTCCAATTAATTGCTTAACTGATACAAGCATGAACTTTGTAATTATTGTTAGTAGCATCTTCCATTTTACTAAAATACGTTTGTGGTAGAGTATCCTACAGTGCATAGACGCGGTTGAAGAGAGAAATGAGAAAATAATTACTCTATTTGGTATTTTTCTCCAGATAAAATTGAAGGAGATATTTGAAACCCCCACTGAAATCAGTCTTGTTCTGGAATTGGTCACAGGAGGGGAGCTATTTGACAGGTGAGTGTTTTATGCAAAATGCACCCTGCAACATCCATAGGGAATTTTGTGGTGTTCACCTTACAATGCCTTGCCCAGCAAGGAATCATGTAGAATTTATAGTAATTGAAGTAGTTCCATCTGATTGAGGAATACTTCTGTGAGTAAAAGTCTGCAGACTCTGGCTCCAAATGAATACAAGGTTTCTCAGTGGAGATCTTTTAAATAAAATACCAAATAAGTAAAAAATGGAGGAAATAAGTCAATAAAATCTAAATAGCACATAGTGTTGCAGAAGAGGACTCATCAGGCAAACATCAAAGCCGGGGTCATGCAGGCAGTCAGAAAGTGAATAAGGAAGCAGTGTGCTGTGCAAGAAAGGGACACTTGGAACACAGCAGAAAAAATGCTAGGCAAAAGTCAGGGGAACAGTGGTTAGAAGGGAGAAATGCCATACAAAAAGTTGGTCTGCTGAGCAGTGAGAGAGGCCCTTGCGCCCTCTCCCCCCCCCCCCCCATTTAGCACTTAATTATATCTGTGACAATTCAGCACATCTGTAAAATGATTTTGCAAGAAAATTGTTAAATTCTGCAGACTATTTAACTATACTGCTTCACAGTCAGAAACATATTGGTATCTGTGTATAGAATTATGAAAAAATCTGTAAGCTATTCTTTTTGGTATGGTTTCATGTTAAGGTTTCTTAAGAGAGCTTTTTATTTTTGTTTTAGAGCAAAACATGGTCAAAGCCTTCATTGCTCACTTGTTAAACAAACCCTTTGTACTGCTGAACTAATCTGCTGATGAACAGTGCTGTCCAAATCACACTGGACCAGGATATTTAATCTTTCCTTCCCGAGGCTTAACTGTTTAATATTTAAATGGAATATAATATAAGTATGCATTAAAGAAATTGAACGTGAAATGAACTTTGATTTGGGGAAACACAAATTTGTCCTTTTTTCTATGGATAATAGAACACAGGAGAAGCAAACCCTTCACTGACTCATTCAGTTGAGAGAAGAAAAGTGTGCATACATGTGCATGCACATGCCATATCCGGTCACAGCTGTCAGGCAAAACATAGTGCTAATTACACCATTAAAATCCAGTAAGCTAGCATGCCAGGAGACTGTGCAGCACCAGACTTCTCTGTAGAGGAGACTTTTGTATGGCAAGTTTTTGTACGGTATCATGGAGAAGGACATTTCAAAGAAATGGTTCTTTTTTCTGTGAAAAACAATCGGTGAGGTTGGGAGGGCTTGAAGGTAGCATCTCTTCCTATCTCAGCTTACAGTAGCCGAATGGAGCCCCTTTGAAGACTGTCTGGGACTTGCTTTCACTTTGGAGGCTAGGATTTCATATGCTAAGATATGGCAGTTTTCACATGAGCAGCCTTTTCCTTAGGCTGTAATTGCTTTCTCAGGATTGGGCCCCCTATTACATTTTACACATGGTCTAGCAAGTCAGCTGCTACAAATTGCCCAGCTCCATCTACAGCATTGCTAGTTGAAGCAAAGATGTGTTTTGCCAGTGCCTCAAATCATGGTTCACCTTTCTGCTGTTAGTGATGAGCACCTATGGAAATCTTCACTTCATATGTGATTTGAAAAATCATCAAATGTTATTTTGCATTAATTTTTTCTAACAAAAGACAGTGGCTTGCTTTCCAGCAGAAACATAAAAAGCAGCCAACATCTTTGGCACTGGCATCATAGATTTCAGGACTGAAACAAATAATTGTGATAATCTAGTTTGACCTCCTTTATAATACAGGCCATACAACTTCCTAAAATAATTCCTAGAACATCTCTGTGGCCTCCACTTTTTGTTTTTAGATTTCTACATTTACATTTAGCCATATTAAAACACATTATTTGTACCCAGCTTTCCAAAAGCTCCAGGTTCTTCTATATCAGTAACCTGTCTTCTTCATTATTTACCCAAATTTTTGCATCATTTGCAAACTTCCTGCCCCCCCCCCCAGCATCTCCAGGGGATGGTGAATGATTGCTGAGCCATGGTTCCTAGCCTCCCTAAAGTATCCTGGGGCATTTATTCATTGGGGCAGGCGGGTTGCCAGGCTACTGTTCCTGGCCCCTCCGGCATCTGCTTGAGCCAAGCAGTCCACCTGTCCCTGGTTCATGGCCCCCCAACGTGTTCTGAGAGTCGGGGGCTTCCAGGCCAAGGTTTGCACCCCCCCCAGCATGTCCTGGTGGCAGGGGAAGTGTTTTGTTTGAACCCTCCTGGCATCTCCAGAGGGTAGGTGTGGCTGGGGTGGCCAAATGTGCTCTCCTTCCCTCCATGTTTCCTAGGGGTGGGGGTTGCCATTGGGTTATAGTTCCTGGCCCCACTCTCATGGGGACAGGGAGCTTCCAGGTTGCAGTTCCTGCCGCCTGGTGTTAGCTGGTCGGGGAGGGGCTGCTGGGCTGCAGTTCATGCCCCCTGCCCGCCCCATGGAGGTGGGAGCTGCCAGAGCTGCACTGACGAGCTCCGGAGGTGGTCCCAAGCAGGGAGGGGGCATGGCAGGGTGTCTGACTGGCAGGGCTCCCCCTATGTGGCGCTGCAGCTCTGTGCCAGGTGGGAGAGGTTTGGGGCAGGGGTGCTACTTATCCGGATGTGGAGCTACATCCTCAGCTGGCCACACTCTGCCTATTGTGGCTGCTTCCAGTGGTCATTCTGCAGTACAGCTGTCCCCCACATCTACTGTCCCCCAGTATATAGTATCCCTCCTCTCTCTGCCCCATCCATTTTCATGTTAGGGAAAACAGTACCATTCCAGGCACTGCCCATTTTCCTGGTACAACGAAACCCTGACCTTGCTTTAAGTTAGGCTAAGAGGAATGTGCCTACCAAATTTGGTGGTCTTAGGTCTTATCTTTTAAGAAGAGTTCTTTTACATACTCACAGATATTTCTAATATATCCAATATAGATTGACAAACTTAAAAACTTCAAACTTTCCACACGTGTTCATCTTAATGTATCCAGAATAAGCTATGGTGAGAAAATCAACTTCTACACTGTAAAGGGTTACTTCTAGCACTTCCAAGTTTTCTGTCACCTAATTGGGGCTGTCCGTACACCTCTATTTAAAGTCTGTTAGTCCCAGCAGCATAGTAAAGGGATATCTGCACTGCCAGCTTTCCCATCATCTTTTCCATTAGCTTAATATTTCAATTGCATATGAACAATTAGTTTCTGATCTGCTTTTACCAATGCATAATGTCCAGAGTACACACATGGATCTGGTTGCACATTTGCTCTCTTGTGGCGATAATGCTGCATCTAAACACTAGCAGCTGGTGTCAGATTAGTTCTCCAGTATCCAGTATTAGTTCTCCACTGTGACTTTTCATGTGCTGTTGGTTTCATACAATTCTCATATGAAAAGATCTGCGTAATAATAAGACATACATAACCTTGAGCAATCTTTATATATTATATATAAGATGTCAATCAGTGTACCCATAGTTAAGTATATGACTAAGAAATCAAAATGTGCTTTCATTCTTATATTTCTTCAGTCGTATTTTGAAAAACATGAGAAATTCAAACTGAGAGGTCAATCTTAATTCTCTGATTCAGATGAATTCTATTATAAAAATCAAAGATAAAATTCAGGAAGATACTGTCTCAGACTTTCAAAATCATCTTCTCCTTCATAATATTTAAATAAATACATTCACATGTAACTTATGTTGTCAAAACATAGGAACTTGAACTCTAACCATGTCTGATGACTTGGTATGGCCCGTGTGTTTGTCATCAAAGCACACATTTGTGTTGACATTGCTGATAACTGAACAAATGTTTTTGGTGTATGGCGAGTTAACTTTACACTGTACCCAAGTCTCAGACGTATGAGACAAGGGGTACGTCTAGACTACATGGCTCCGTCAACGGAGCTAAGTAAGCTAGTTTACCCGGCATAGGCAAAGAAGCAGAGATTTAAATAATTCCCGCTTCATTAAAATAAACATGGCTGTCACGCTGTGCCGACGGTCAGCTGATCTGGCATAGCACGGTAGTCTAGACGCGGATCTGTCGGCTGGGGAACCCTTTGCCGACCGATTCCTTATGCCTCGTGAAACGAGGTTTACAGGATTGGTTGGCAAAGGCTTCCCCAGCCGACACATCCATGTCTAGACTACCGCGCTGAGCCGGATCCAGCTGATTGTTGGCACAGAGTGGCGGCCATGTTTATTTTAATGAAGAGGGGATTATTTAAATCCCCGCTTCTTTGCCTGTGCTGGGTAAACTAGTTTACATGGCTCCGTCGACGGAGCCATGTAGTCTAGATGTACCCCAAATGTTGGATTAGATCCTTTTCTGCATTCTGATTGCATCATTGTACTGCTCTGGCTCCAGTTCTATGTAGTATCCTTAAAGCAAATCTAACTGGACATGGGAAGGTTCCCTCAGGTGTGACAGCTTCCTTACCAAACCTTCCCAGCTACCAGTGTCGGGGACATGATTGAGGCTTTCCTTCATTGCATCTTTCCATGGCTGCCAAAAGAGTCTGTTCAGGTCCTTCCCAGACAACATACATTTGAGCAGTGCTAAGGTTCCTCTTATCAAGACCAGCATCTGACTTAGCAGGCAGAGAGCCATAGGATTTGGGAAAGGATCACAAAATGTACTTTCATACCCCTTCCTCACTCACAGCTGCAGTGAGTGATGCTTAACCACAGCTAAGGGTCTGGTCGTTTATATTTCTACTGAAGATTTTGGCTGGGGAGAGGAGAGATTAAATTAGTTCTTGAAAGTAATTTCCTATTTGGATGACCTTGTGTGGAGCAAAAATGTAGTGGTAATTCCTGTAAATACGCTTCATGTGCTTTTTAAAATGTAGATAACCAGAAGATACAGTCTAGCAGCTTCTCTCATCCATTTATTGTAACAAGAAAAGTCTGAGTTAATCCTGAGAGCTCTACTCTTAAAGTGCCTTCAGAGGGCAATGTCTTGAATTTTAGTTCAAATAAACAGAGGCAAACTTTTTAATCTGAATCAAAAGCCACAGTAGGAAAAGAATTTAGGTCCTTTGACTTCAAAAGAATGCAAATTTCTTTTTGATTTTTTTTCCAGCTCATTGAAGAGTTCCTGATAGACCCATGTTGGCCTCTTACTATTCTTCCTGTTTTTCCTTCACATAAGAATAGTTGGCAGCTATGTATTTGATGTGGTTTCCTGGAGAAACTGCCAGCTTTCGTAAACTTCTTTATCTCTCGGCTTCTCTTTTCCCATTATTCTTTGAGAGTGCATTAAAGTCTGCTTTTTTTAAAAGTCCATTCTCCTTATTGTGCTTCTCACTCCTTTCTTTCCTTAGAATTGTTACGTTTCTCATTTCATGATCATTTTCTTCAAAGCTGCCTTTTACCTTTACGTTTTCAATTAATTCTTCCCTGTTAACCAGAATCAACTCTTGGCTGTCTGACTGAATATTTTCTCCACTTTTTGAAACAAGAACTGGACCCCAAGAGATGCAGGCATAGAAGCAGTAGCAGTGGTGAGGGGCTATTTTTCTCCTATTGTGGGTTCTTCCTTGAGATGTACCTGCAAGTTGAAGTAAAACTATCACCCTGCCTTTTTTTTATTGGCAAACACATGTGGCTAACTCTTAGTCTCCCAGTTGCCTTGGTCTCATAGGCTGTTTTTCCCAGGATGTCCTCAATCATTTTTCTATTTTATTTTTGCTCCTTTCATCATAATGACATTGCCTCTTATGTCTGGTCAATGAGTTTTTTCTTTCTTCTTTTTTCATTCCCTTTACCCTTTCTTTCTAAGCATAGCATGTGATCGATAATGTTAATTACCATTAATTTCCATTGAAATGCTTCCCAGTCACAAGGTACAATTCATTAACATCTTAGAACCTGCTTTTAGGCTTTGCTCAGACGTATTAAACTGTTTCTCTATTATGAGAGAGAATGGTTTTTGCTGCTATACTTGCCTGCTGTAGTGACCCTTCCACTATGACTCTGCCTTTTCCCAGGGTCATCTTCTTTCAGAAATCAATCTCAGATTATTTTTTCTATTCCAGTGTTGTTCAAATTTATTTCACTCTCATCTCACTGAATATCCCAATTTCAACAATTTCTGGCTGTACCAATAATTTCTTTTTAACTAAATACCAAAAGTTATGTTTTGCAAACTGGTAGAAATCATTCTTGTCATTCCATTTCCTACCTCATCTCAACTTTACTTTGTCCTATTCAAAAATCTCACATTCCCTCAGGAACTAAGACATCTTGACCACTAATTCTTTTGCTGCTGCTTTCATCTACAGTCATGCTGGAAGGATATAACAAGTGGGGTTTCACAAGGGTCAGTTTTGGGACCGGTTCTATTCAATATCTTCATCAACGATTTAGATATTGGCACAGAGAGTATGCTTCTTAAGTCTGTAGATGATACCAAGCTGGGAGGGGTTGCAACTACTTTGGAGGATAGGGTCATAATTCAAAATGATCTGGACAAACTAGAGAAATGGTCTGAGGTAAATAGGATGAAGTTTAATAAAGGCAAATGCAAAGTACTCCACTTAGGAAGGAACAATCAGTTTCACATGTACAGAATGGGAAGCACTGTCTAGGGAGTTAGTGGTCACAAGCTACATATGAGTCAACAGTGTGGCACTGTTGTAAAGAAAGCAAATATGATTATGGGATGCATTAACAGGAATGTTGTGAGCAAGAAATGAGATGTGATTCTTCTCTACTTTGCCCTGATTAGGCCTCCGTTGGAGTATTGTGTCCAGTTCTGGGCATCATATTTCAAGAAAGGTATGGAAAAATTGGAGAAGGTCCAGAGAAGAGCAACAAAAACGATTAAAGGTCTAGACAACATGACTTATGAGGGAAGACTGAAAGAACTGGGGTTGTTTAGTTTAGAATGGAGAAGACAGACAGAGGACATGATAGCAGTTTTCAAGCACCTAAAAGGGTGTTAAAGGAGGAGGGAGAAAAATTGTTAAATTGCAGCAAGGAAGATTTAGGTTGGACTTTAGGCAAAACTTCCTAACTGTCAGAGTGGTTAAACACTGAAATAAATTGCCTAGGGAGGATGTAGAATCTCCATTTCTGGAGATATTTAAGAGCAGGTTGGATAGACATCTATCAGAGATTATTTAAATGATGGCTGGTGCTGCTGAGAGTGCAGGGGACTGGATTTAATGCTCTCCCGAGGACTCTTCCAGTTCTAGTATTCTATGATAAAGCTGTAAATCTGCCCAATGTCATTTCCAATGCATTGTCCACAGTTGATACATTTTAGATCACTCTCATGATAAAAAAAAATTAGTGTTGTGTAAATTTGAACTAATATCACATACTTTTGTGGCGCTTCCAAAAAAACAAATATAAGTGACATGGTTCTGGAGAGCTTCCCTTTTGTAAAGATGCCGAGATAGCTAACAGCATGGATATGTGCTGTGGAATAGGCCTATTTGGGGGTCTTCTGAAGCCTGAAGGTCCACCTCCTCATCCCTGATGCATGAGAATTAGCAATGGAAAGGTCCACTGGTTCCTCTTTACCTGTTTCCATTACCACCGATGTATGGATCAATTAATATATTACTGATTTAGTAGCAAATTCCCACCATGCATCTGATCTCTCCTTTGTACAGGAAATGGAGGAGTCAGGAAACTGGATAGGGCTCCTTTATTCTGTGGGGCAGCTGTGTTTCACCCAGCATGAGTTAGAGCAGCCCTGCAACTGCCCTAATTTTCACTAGCAGGATATGGTTCCTAAGGAACCATAGACCAGCTGGGGATCAGCGCAGCAGAGTTCTGACCTGGCATGCCCCAAACATCCCCTGTATGCTAGGTGTTGGGAAGGCAGTTGGTACGCAAGCTAGCTTTGCTGGACTCACTCAACTGAAAGCTTGCAACAGTGCGTCTCACTCTTAATTTTTTGAATAGCTCATTGGGTAGCTCATAACATCAGTGACTGCAGTGATAAGATCCTAGACCAATGACAAAGTAGTGAAGCATGCATTTTTTTACCAATGCTGTTTGGTACTTAGGACTGTTAGTCTGTTTCAGCAAAAATCTATGGGGAGTCCAATGACACTTTTAAAGACTAACACATTTATCAGAGTATTAGAGCATAAGCTTTTGTGAGCTACAACTTACTTCCCCAGATGCTGAAGAGAAAAAGAAAGACAGGAAAAAGAAGAGACAGAAATGGGACTGTAACATCAGTGCTAATTAAATCAGTGATGAGAAGGTGAGAGTACCTGAATAGGGAAATTACCTGTTATAATGTGAGAACCACTCCATGTTTGTTTAGACGTTGGTTCAGGGTAGGGATGTAATAGTGTAGTCGATTAACTGAGTAACCGATAAGCAAAAGTTTATAGGTTAATGCTATAGACTACACGCATTTCCCTCCCCCCACTCCTGCTAGTAAATTTTTTAGCAGGATGGCCAGCAGCTCAGTTCAGTCCAGGACCTACACCCACTGTGGCTCTGCAGTTAAAGTGTATTAGGAGCCAGGTGGACAGGCAGCCCAGTTCAGTTCCAGCTTGTTCCGGGTCCAGGAGTTCAGGCCCTCCCCTGGACAGGGGCTGCTGCCACCCTGTGCTACTCTCTCTGTATCAGAAGCAACAGCGCAGGGCGACAGCCAGCCGGTCCATGAGGGAAGCTGGTTTTTAAACTGGCTCCCCTTGTGGACCAGCTTCCACCTGGCACCCTGCACTGCTGCCTCTGATACATAGGCATCAGCATGGAGTGACGGGGGGCTCCTCGGGAGTGAGGCTGAAGCGCACTGGCTTCTAGCCCTACCCCCGGGAACTATAGAATAGTCAACCAACCGATAAAATTTCATGAGGTTAATCGACTATTCAATTAACTGATCTTTAACATCCCTAGTTCAGGGTGTCAAATTTGCATATGAATTCCAGCCCAACAGTTTCTCTCTGCTGTCGGTTTTTGGAATTTTTCTGTTTAAGAATGGTAATTTACAAGTCTGAAACTGTGTACCCAGGGAGGTTAAAATGCTCCCCCACTGCTTTTTGGATGTTGCCATTCTTCAAGTCTGATTTGTGTCCATTTATTCTTTTGTGTAGATACAGTTCAGTTTGTCTGATGTACATGGCAGAGGGGCATTGCTGGCACGTGATGGCATATACTACTTTAGTAGCTGTGCAGGTGAATGAGCCTTTGATGGTATAGCTGATGTGGTTAGGGCCTATGATGGTGTCTGTGGGGTAGATGTGTGGACAGAGGTGGCAATGGGGTTTTACTGCAGGGATAGGTTCCTGGATTTGTGTTTCTGTTGTTGGGTGTGAAGCTGGTGGTGAGTAGTTGCTCTCAAGCATTTTGTAATGATGTTTTAGCACATTAATTGTACATGGTCAATACCTCATTATCCCTGTCATTGGGTTAAAGTATATCTTATTGTTTGAACTATTTTTTTCAGAGTAACAAAGAGTCCAAATTCAAATAACTCCCTGTAAATGACTGTGTAGAAAACAATTGTTTACAGTGCAACAAACCTGCCATTCCTTCCTGATGCACTTAGAAATAGCTGAAACAATAGGCACCAAAACATACATTGTGGTGAATGAAGAAGCACCTCATCTAAGCAACACTGCTGGCGCCACTGAAATACTGGTTGGCATAAAGAATGTACCTCTACGTTCCGCTGAGAGATGAGTGAGTGTTTCGCTGGCTGCTTGCCACTTCCAAAATGTCAAGTGATGCAATATTAAAGTTGTACTGTTTCTTAGCCAAGTTGAAGGAGGTTGTGCAGCACTTCACTCACTGGTCCTTTTGCCTCATCCTGGTTGTTTGTCCCTACGAGTTCACACGAGTAATTAGCATGGGCAATTATAGTCATGACAGGGGTACTAGTAGGACCTATATAGCTATAGTACTAGTAGCTCTATGGGGAGAAGAAGCACATTCAAAGTGTGTTACAAGGTCTATGAAGCACTTCAGTTTATTAGGTAATAGTGTAAAGACTCCTGGTAATCTGAACATCACATGCAATTACCGTGTTCTCTGTTGCCTTCCTAGCACATGGTCACATTGTTGCAGTATAGCCCAGATCCAGCTCCCATGGAAATCAGAGGAGAGACGCACTCAATTACTTCAGTGGGAATAGGATCAAGCCTTGTCTGATTGATTGCTTCACAATCATGATTGAATTTATCTTCACAATAACCCTCAAAGGCAGGGAGAAGTAGTGTCATTGTACAGGTGGAATTGCTCAGGACCACACAAGCAGTGTGTGACAGAACTGGTAACCGAACAGAGATCCCCTAGGTCCTGTGCCTTGACCACAAGATCATCCTCCATCTCCTGTACTTAAAAAAAAAATAGATCTAATATAATGACCCATTTTGTGGGAGATGTTGTGAAGCAACTTTGTTATGATTGGATAATGAAAGGAAACTGAAAGGAAATAATCATTGTAAATAGTTACGGTGCCAAACCAGTAAAATAGGACATAGCTATACTTAGAGAAAAGTTGATATGTTTTACAATCAAATAGGGGAACACCGGTTCTTCCAGTAGATGCCATATATTTATGAATTCTGACCTCAGCTTGGGGCAGCAATGGGTGACACCCCTAACAGCTAGAACAGGAAAGGGAACACATCTGACTGTACTCTGATAGGTGTTAGGGATGTCTACAGTAACGGAAGGAGCAGGAGAGATGGCTGAATCTGAGAGCAGTGACATGGCTGAATTTAAATTTTGTATGGTTCTGTACCTAGCGAGGTATGTGTACCACCATACTTTTCTAGCTAGCTTTTTACATTCATTTGTGTTGCTGCAGGGATATTGACATGGCAGAATCAGGTGTGGGGCAATTGGTTTATTTACCCTGTGTACATATTCTTATCTATGCTATACACATGTAATTGTAAATAAGATGCATCCCACTGTATATAGGCAACTCTGAAAACCCCACCTCAGTCACCCTGAAGAAGAACTGCCTCTATTACAGCCAATTAACTTCCTGTCCTGGTTGCCTTATCACCCTCCAGCCTGGAACCAGAAAAGCTGCTGCAAACTCACCCCTAGTCAGTTCATAACCCTGCTCTCTGCTGAACTAATATTGAGCTATTACCTCTTATGTAAATCTAAAACCAAATGAGTCTGTGCACCTTTGTCGTATTTAGACACAGTCTCTGTGTGTGCGCGCGCACTCCCCCACTAGAAATTATTTCAGCACCACCGTATTCTCCATTAATGTATTAAAATGCTCCTAAAATCAGGGCAATCTTCAACTGAATGAAACTCAAGGGTAATTATATTCATTACATTTCAATCCATGTTGTTATGTAATGAATCTATGCATTAACTTGGTTTACTTACAAAGGCGCTTTGCTTTGTAACTAAATAAACATATCAAGACAACAAGAAATTGGAACTGCATTTCAATACAGTGTACCCTTCGGCAACCATTTTGCTGTAGGTTATGGGGGTCTAATTTTCCTTTAATGATTTCTGCGGACTTTTCAAACCATTTTAATTTACTGTTTCAGATTAGTACATTTTTAAAGTACAGCTACAGAAGGATTCAATAATAAATAGCCAAAATGTTTTTAGATACATGAAAACCTTTTTATAATGGAATGAGAAATTTAGAAAGGTGAAGGCTGTGCCAACACTGGGCCAGATTTTATAGTCCTTATGCATGCAAATCTCCCACTGAAGTTAATACAGAGTTTACACCAGGACCACAGGATCCAGCCCATCAGCAATATGTGGAACAAAAGGGTTAGATAAATGCACACTGCTGATAGAGGAAAAAAAAATTTTTTTTTTATACTGAGATGTGTTCCACATCAGTGATATGTAAAGGGAAAAATGTTGTTGGGGGAGGATGAGAAAAAGAAAGCAAAAGAGCAAGGAATATTAAACAGAGTAAAACTTGGGATTAAAAATATTTTAGCTGAATTTGCAGTGCAAAAGTACTGAACATGTTAGCAGTTATTTTTATATTCATGTGTATGTATAAAGCCTTTTGCAAGATAAATTATATGCTTATCACTTCATCTACTACTAAAATACAGCCAGCTGCAGAGTGGGAAGGGACAAGCAGCAATATTAAATACTAGTTTAGAGACAGGATGTGAAGATTACCTTAAAAAAAAAAAAGACAAGATCCAAATTGTGTGCTAAGTGGCTGGGCTAATTAACTTAAAATTTAATTTGCACTAATCATCCTGAGATGAAGGACGCATGAAGCAAATGTTATGCATAAATTCATGCTTTATAGTAGCTCAAGCGACTGAAAGAGTGGATAGCATAGAAAAGTGCTAAGGTTCTTGTAGTGAAATAAAGGTAAAAAAAGGAGAAGTAGTAAACTGAGAAGTCAGATAAGATCTCACAATTCTGTGGTCACCTAGATTACTGAAGAAGATTATGATTAAAGCTGCATCCATATTTGCTGCATAGGGCTTCTGCACCCAACATGGCCAAAAAAGAAATGATTGCAGGAGTATGAGTAGATATTGGAGAGTGTTTTTGTGTGTTTCAACTCTGGGTCCTGGGATAGTTCTCTCCCCTGTGCTAGAGCCAGAGAAGCTCCAAGAGTAATGATGGCCCGTCAGCTCTATAACTGGAATAATCCCTACTAGCTATGCAGGTCCAAAAAAGGAAGAGATAGGTTTGTTCTTAGTTAGCTGGTCCCTTTTACTATGTTTTAAGGCAGGACTACTTAACTTTAGAAACCCCGGGGCCACAATGATACCCACAGCACATGCCAAGGGCCACAACTTACCGTAACTGTGGTTGCCTATATATGCAAATAGCTTCTTTCATTCTGACGGGCATGAATACAAAGATTAAGTCAAGACTACACAACACACAGGCCCCATTTAAGTCAGTTCTGCTGATATTAATAAAATGCAGTATTTATCTGATTTCCACCCATATAACAGCACTTTTAATGAGCAATGACAGTTCAGCAATTTAATTACTAAAACACATATCAATAGAAGACCATTTTTTGTTTTAGCTTCACAATTTTAACAAATCAAACAAAAACTGCCAATACAATATTTACTGAAATAGACGAATCATTGTGAAGTTAAAGGCACTGAGGGGAGAAGTGGTTTGGCTAGAAAAGGAACCCAGGAATCCTGCTTCTCAGAATCCCTTCCTTTTCCCTGCTCGCCCCACCGAACACCAGCACCCACAGAGCTAAGACTGGAACCCCCAAATCTAACCAAAAAATCCCAGACATATTTGCCTTTTAAAAAACCTGTCCAGATGGCGATTTATCATGTGAAAACAAGGACATGTCCAGGAAAAACCAGACGCATGGTAACTCTACCCAAACCCCAGTGCAGACCTTTCTCACCCTAGCCTCGCTGCCTGGCTCCACTGCTGCCTAGCTCTGCCACTGCCTTGCCACGTGTCTTGCTGCCCGGCTTCCCCACTGCCTCTTGCTGCCGACGTGGCTTGGCTTGGGGAGGCACTGCTGCTGTGGCAGACATGGCAGGTGTGCTCTGCCACCGCCTTTTGCCGCCCCCATCCACTGGCCTGCAGCTCCCGTGCACATGCCGACACAACCTTTCTGTGCCGCGCCACGCGGCTCTGCTCGCAGTAAGGCACTACTGCTGTGGCAGACATAGCAGGAGTGCTCTGCCGCTGCCTCTTGCCGCCGTCACCCCCCACCGGCCGACAGCTCCTGTACACATGGCCTGTCTCAATGTGGCACTGTGCAGCTCAGCTCACAGGGAGGCGCTGCCGCTGGAGCCCCAGAGATGAGGCAGGCAGGCAGCCCGGGAAGCAGCTCAAGGCACTGCGGGCTGCATGCAAAGGGGCTGCGGGCAGCAGGTGGCCCAGTTGAGTAGTCCTGTTTTAAGGGATAGTAGAGGAACAGTGTGGAGATCTGGATAGTCATTCCTGATCTTCTTGGAGGTACATCTGAGGACTCTGCTTCAAAATAGAGAAGTGCCATTTTTGTGGAGTTATGAGCGGTGAAAGAAATGTTTGCTGATCTGCATACCTCTCTCCTCAGGATGGCACATTCACTTCTTCAGAGGAGCTGCCAGCTAGAGAAAAGTGCTTCTTCACCCCAGGTCCTTTAAAAAAATCTTTCCTCAGGATTTCCCCCCCCGTTCCATCAGCTTCCACAATTAGTTGTTTCTGCTATCGATGACATCACTGCTTACAGTTAGATGAGAGGTTTTCTGCCCCTTAGCATCTGAAGGGGCAGTGCAGTAGGACTAGGTATATTATTTCCCCAGACTTGCAGTTGCAGGGTGGGCAGTCTGACTGTTGATACAAATCCAGCCTTATGAATTGAGGAAAGACACGAAGTGTAATCTTTTGCCACAAAGACAGGGATGATAGGGTCAGCTAGCTGCTGTAGAAAGTCTATGTACGGAGCCACTGACTGGAAGATAGAAGTGCAGTTGGGTGTGATGGGAAAAGGAGAAGAAGCAGCACATACATCTTCATCCTTCTCGTTCTAGTAAGAAAGAAGAGGAGGAAGTGTTTTTTTATATTTACACATGTACACATATCCCAAACCATCCACCAGCTTCATGATGTTCAGGTTTCATAAAGCTCAAATTTAATTTGTGAAATCCCAGACTGTCAGGCAGAAACGCCACATTTTTACACACTAACTCAACAGGTTCACACAGACTCAGTGTCTGAGAAGTTTGTCTTGGTTTCCTTCATGGTGTCTTGTTTTCTCAGAAGATTTATTAGGAGGAGAGGAAAATGTCCTCAAGCTAAAACTCCAGGATGAGTGGCTACATAAAAATAAGAAATGAGATTGTTTGCTGGGCATCTATAATAGAAAGTAAAGCAATGACCAAAAGGTTAAATACAATGTCTTGGGAGCTCATTGTGCCAAAAAAAGTACTTTGTGTATGACTGTTGAAATATTCTGTTCAGTTACATTACATTCTAATTCATTCAGTAACCTTGATCCTGTTGTAGAAAAGTGGTATATGAGAGAAGATCACTTGTCTTTCAGATCTTCAAATTATCCTCTAATTAAAACTATCCGAGCCTGCTAGGACACAGCTCCTCTGCACAGTAAGGCAGATGTGCATGACAGAGCTGACTTTATGCCAGCCAAACATTGTGCCATACTGGGGAAATCATTGGCCTGTTTAAAGAAGCTTAAAGTCCCTTTTTGTACCACTCGAACACAGCAAATAATACTTTGGCGGAACTGACAATTTGGCACTCGGTATGTACACATTTGTGGGGGATTTGCATTGACTTTTCAATTGTAACTGAACCAAAAAGCCTATTATTTATTACTTACTGGAGAAAGGGGTTAGCAGTGAGGTGGTAAAGTTTGCAGATGATACAAAACTGTTTAGGATAGTCAGACTATGAAGGACTCCAAGAAGATCTCACCAAACTGAGTGATTGGGCAACAAAATGGCAAATGAAATTTAACGTGGATAAGTGTAAAGTAATGCACGTCGGGAGAAATAACCCCAACTATACGTACAGTATGATGGGGGCTAATTTGGCTACGACAAATCAGGAAAGAGATCTTGGAGTTATCGTGGACAGTTCTCTGAAAACTTCCACGCAGTATGCAGCGGCGGTCAAAAAGGCAAATAGGATGCTAGGAATTATTAGGAAAGGGATAGAAAATAGGACCCAGAATATCTGCCCCTGTATAAAACTATGGTACGCCCACATCTTAAATACTGTGTACAGATGTGGTCTCCTCACCTCAAAAAAGATATTTTGGCCTTGGAAAGGGTTCAGAAAAGGGCAACTAAAATTATTAGGGGTTTGGAACGGATCCCATATGAGGAGAGGTTAAAGAGACTGGGGCACCTGGTGCTGGCCACTGTCGGTAGATAGGATACTGGGATAGATGGACCTTTGGTCTGACCCAGTACGGCCGTTCTTATGTTCTTATGTACTTCGGTAATTAAGATCATTTTAAAAAATGATCATTTCCATTTGTTGATATAACATGGTCATTATTTCCCAGATGCAGAAACTTCATTTCACTGGAGTTATAGTGGAAAATATGTCAGTAATTTAAACGTCTGTTCTACACTGAAAAGTAACTGTAAAAAAAAAATGGTGCTTTTGGGTTCCTCCATGTCTCATGTATCTCATTGCTGTCCATATCCAGTGAGCTTCATTTATAAGTCTACCTTGCCAGCCCAAAGAGCTCCACCTGGGCTCTGAAAGTCAAGGTTGGTGGTTCTTTCCTCATGCTTCATCACCAGTAATAAAAGTTCTGCCAGTCATATTAGTCCCCTAGCTACATCTGTGTCAACCCATTGCCCTCTGTGGCTTTGAACAAGCGTAACTATCAGACACAGTATCCAGTTCTGAAAATTATGCTTTAGAATTAATAGAATTTAGCTCATACTCTCTTAGCTATATATACTGCAGGGTTAATAGGAGTGTGGCCATTTGGGAAAAGTGTGTATATACAACTTCTGAAGTTTGATTGTTTATGAAATTGATATATGGAATTGTATTATGAAATGTCAGTAGGTGGATGTGCAGCCCCTCCATTTACTAAGAAGGCTGTAGCACATGCCTATAAGAGACACTAGTTGGTCATTAAACCTTCATGGTTGCCAACTCAAGTGGAAACAACTTTAGAAAACAGGATGACTGGCAGTTGGACTGTGGTGTCTCAGCTCTCAGGAAGGGGCACTAAACAAAGGATCTGCACCCCAACCATATACCAGAGACCCTAAGCCAGGAGCAATGTCTGGACTGTTCAGATTCAGGAGATTTAAAGCACACTGAGCCCAGTTAAGCGAGTTCCAAACACACCTGCATGGGGGTGTCTAACCAAAGGGAACTCTTTTAGGTCTCTCCCTGTTTTTAACAGAGTAAAAAGCAGTGAGAAATTGTTCTAATCATCAGATATAGCAGAGATGTCTTTGAGTAGCCACACACAGAAAATATTATAGCAAAAGATTTTTTCATAGTCACTTTTTAGAGTAGAACCACGCTTCTACATAGCCAGGGATACAGTGAACCAGGTCATAAAAGAGAGTAAAGGCTTAAAATGTTTAACTTTCCAATACCTACTGTGAATAAACTATTTTTGGAAAATGAGGTGGGAGATGGCAAGTATTACTGCAATATGCTTGCACAGAATTAGGCAAGAGGATCTCTTGGATGCTACAGCTGGTGCAGAATGCAGCTATTTGCTGCCAGTACTGACTTCTGGGAATAGATCACACAAGCTCTACAGAAATGGTACTAGTTTCCTATTTCCTGTCTAAGCACAAATCAAAATGTTGTTTTTGATTTATGATAAAACTCTGCAACACGGGTCCTGATTACATGAGACCCCTCTCTCCAGGAATCTTGTTAGTGGTAGAGATAATAGGGATTTGAGCTAATATTCTCTAGATTTGAATGACAGGTAACTGGTAGCCCGGGGTTCTCAGTGAAGATCTCTTGACTCTGGAATTCACTTTGCCAATGATTTTTTAAGCTGTAGATTCTGAGAGTGTGTGGTGCTCAGTTCCCACACATTTGCTTGAGTAGGTGGTTAGATGAATGAGTGGGTTTAGAGAACATCTTTTATTCTTTCCTCTCTGGGAAAGAGGCAACTGTGACACACAATAAGACATTTTATAAATCTATAAAGGAAATAAGTGGGCTGTGCTAATTTTTACTTGCACTCTGTGCCTCAAGAATCATCTTTGTGCCTATTGCATTCAAGTCATTTAGTCTTTAAGCCTTGTTTAAAATGTTCTCTCTCTTAATTTGCAACTGTAGAATGAATTTTCATTCTCCTGAGATTCAGTGAGAAGACAGGTCAGTGTTCTCAATTGACAAAAGCACCAAATTTGGCATTCTTACACTGGAGAAGCCATATGGTACTTATAGATAGGCGGCAATTCTCCATAAAGGGCCATGGTTTTGGAGTTTAATATGCTCCCCCTACACACACCCACAGTGTATATCATGTGAAAGCTTATTTTATGTACATTTAGATGAGTTATGATGCAGAGCTGTCAAGCGGTGCTGGAAGCCTGTAGGTGACGTAAAACAACCATACCCAGAATGCATGTCATGTTTTGTATAGTTCCAGAAACACTTTAACATGATTCTGACTATAGTTTTTACTATTCACGTTAATTTCAAAACCTTTATGCGGCATTTATTGTGTATTGTATAATGCTTCTCTATGTATACTTTTTGTACATATAGTAGTCTTCCTGGTAGAAGGTTTAATTTGTAATTGCCAATGCATGCAGTTCTAGCCTTGGAAATAGTCTAGAAATCAGCTTTTTAATAAAGTAAAATTTAGGCACAAGTCTGTATTAGTTAGTGATAATAATATATAGCTTCTTATTATGAATGTGCAAAAGCAGTGAGAGAAAGAAATACACTAATAAGAAGTATTAAAGACAAAGTCCACAACTAATCCTTACCTCTGAACTGAAAAGGGATTAAAAGTATGTTACAGCTTTTACCAACCATTTCATCATCAGCAAGGTAACGAACCCATTTTACCCTGAATCACATCCAAAGCTGCTTATCAGACTGCATAACCTATCAGATGTACAAAGAAATCTCTCCTGAAAATAGTCAAAGTTGACAAAGAACAAATAGGGACATTTGGGAGAGATGCACTTGATTTAGATGAGGCACATAGCTTTTTCAACCCAGTCAAGAAACCCAGGATCAAAATATTTATTGACATGAAAAAGATGGCCAAATATGTCAGGCAAGGGAGGGACAATGCCAGCAGCGATCAATCCAGAAATTGTTTTCCCTAGAGTCCTGTCCTTAGCAAGATATGGAGATTATTTCTGGGGGAATTCTGTGACAAAAAATTAAAACTTCTGTGCACAATATTGTAAAATTCTGCATATTTTCTTTCATCAAATATAATGATGCCAGTTTCAGTTATTTTGGCAATTTATTTACCTGTCAGCAGGTAACAATACAGACAAAAATAGTTTCCTTAGTAGGCCTATTAATACAGAATTTGGAGTTATAATTAATTTAAACTACAACACAGAAATGTGTTTGATACCTTTCAGAAGCAGTGCAAAGACTTGGGGGAAGAAAAGGGTAATGGAGGAGTTGAGAGAGAGGGAAGGAGCCTGAGAGTAAACCTGAAAGGTTGTTGGGTGTGGGGGGGAGAAGTATGGAACAGGAGTTGGGATTTTTATTTAGTGGGAGAATGAAAGGGGGCTGCTAGGAAGCCAGAGAGCCTCTCACATGCAGACTCTGGCTGACCCCAACCTTGCCCACTCTGTCAAGCACATCTTCTGTCCCAGAGTTTCATGCAGTTCCCTATCCCTTATCTTCATGTCTTCCTGCTGTCCCCTCCCATTCATCCACTAGCTCAGTGCTGTCACCTCACTAGTTCCTGAACACATGCCCCAGTCTGGGGGTAAGAGGAGCTAGTGAGGGAGAGAGTCTATGATCCCTCCCCCCAGCAGCCTCATGTGCCTCACTTTCTGTGAGAAATGCAACCCTTGCTGCCTTACTAGCTGTCCTCTCTTCAGCCCCTAGTATGTGAAAGGTGTAACTGTAGCTCTTCCCCAGCAGAATTATGTAGGGGAAAAACCTATGAGGCCCATGAGTTCTGCATGTTCACAGTGGTGCAGAAGTCTCCCAGGAGTAAGAGATTGTTTTATTGGCAAATGTACTCAGTCATCCAATATGAGCTGTGCCCATGTCCTTCTTTCATGCTGATGGAACAACAAGATAAACAGACAACACTGAATTAGGGCATTAACTATAAGCTCAGCCTACAAGAATCTATGAGCTAAAGGCATGCAACAAAGAAACCAGAGTGTACATCAGAGAGATTATGGCTGTCATGCAAATGGTGGCAGGAGACAAATTCCACACATTTGATTAATTTACTGCTGAATACTTGAGGGCAAGTCCTAAAAGGACTTACAAATCTAATTGTGTAATTGAAGTCTTTGACTCTACAGATATGACAACCTCAGTTCTGTGAAAACGTCAGGAAGGTAGTTCTCGACAGGATCTAAGGTTGGATTCAAGAATCACTACCTGTTGGGCCCAACAGTCTAGCTAGCTTTCTGTCCATCTTACAGTCCATTTATCCAATTCATACTTCCTTAACTTGCTAGCAAGAATATTGAGAGACCATATCATTAGGAGGAGCATTGCCAGCAGATCTAGAGAAGTGATTATTCCCCTTTATTCGGCTCTGGTGAGGCCACATCTGGAGTATTGCGTCGGGTTTTGGGTTCCCCTCCCCCATAGAAAGGACGTGGATGCATTGGAGAGGGTCCAGCGGGCGGCAACCAAAATGATTGGGGGCTGGAGCACATGACCTATGAGGAGAGGCTGAGGGATTTGGGCTTTAGTTGGCAGAAGAGAAGAGTGAGGGGGGATTTGATAGCAGCCTTCAACTGCCTGAAGGGAGGTTCCAAAGAGGATGGAGAGAGGCTGTTCTCAGTGGTGACGGATGGCAGGACAAAGAGCAGTGGTCTCAAGTTACAGTAAAAAATTTTAACTGTGACAGCCAACAAAAAAGAACTTGCACAATTCCTCTATGAATTTATCATTCAAAATGCACCTGAGAATGCAGGAATACAGCTGATATAAATGTTTCTTTTTGGAGTTTTTTCTAGTGGTAGAGTAGCAAAATCCATCACAAGTAGAGGTGTTGAACTCTAGATTTGTACAGTACTCAAGAAGAAGCAGACATCTGGGCTGCGTCTAGACTGGCATGATTTTGCGGAAATACTTTTAACGGAAAAGTTTTTCCGTTAAAAGTATTTCCGCAAAAGCACATCTAGATTGGCACGGATGCTTTTGCGCAAAAGCATCCGTGGCCAGTCTAGACGTGATTCTGCGCAAGAAAGCCCTGATCGCCATTTTAGCCATCGGGGTTTTTTTGCACAAAACAGTTCTTCTCTGTCTACACTGGCCCTCTTGTTGCACAAGTATTCTTGCGCAAGAGGGCTTTTTCCTGAGCGGGAGCGTGAAGGTATTTGCACAAGAAGCACTGATTTTGTACATTACAAAGTCAGTGCTCTTGCGCAAATTCAAGCGGCCAGTGTAGACAGCTGGCAAGTTTTTGCACAAAAGAAGCCACTTTTGTGCAAAATCTTGCCAGTCTAGACTCACCCCAGATGTTTCTGGATGCTCTGTGTACCAATATGGCATTCATGTCTCTTGGTGTCAAAGGAAATATATCAGAAGGGTAGCCATGTTAGTTTTTATCTGCAAAAACAATGAGAAGTCCTATGCCACCTTAAAGATGAACAGTCTTATTTTATTTATTTAAAATATGTTTACCCTGCCTCTTTATTTAAAATATTCAAGGTGGCTTGGGCATAAGAGACTCAAATTCATCAGATGCCTTTGGAGTGGAAATTACAGAGACAGGTATAAATATACTAGCCCATGGAAAGAAGGGAGTTACCTTATCAAGTGGAGGACTTGTATTAATTAAGCCAATTTAGTCTAGGTGGCTGCAGGCCACGCCCAACAGTGAATCTTATTTGTACTATGGGAACTGCAGGAAGTGGTCTGGGCCATTGGGTGGGAACAGTGATTCATGGCTAATGGGTGCTTCAAACAGCTGTACCTGTGGACAAGCAGGTAAATAAAATGTCAGTGCCTGCCAGGGGCTAACCCTGGTGAACCACATCTGGCCCACAGGCTGCTTGTGGCTCTCCCCTGATTTAGGAGGATGTCGCACCTCACCTATGCGGTTCCCACTTGCTTTGCTGGATAGCCATTGTAACAGATGCTGAATCTGTTTTTGCCTTCAATATGTGTGCCTATCCATTAGAAATATTACATTAATAAAATAATCTTGACTTCTTACATTCTGAAGATCCAGATTAATGAGGAGCTAGAACATTACTTCAAGTGACAAAGGCTACGGATCAGACAGTCCATCAGGCTTGTTAGTATGCACATGTAGCTCCCATTATACTGTAGACTAACAAGCTGTGTCCAGAAATAATCACTTTATGCCTGTTTTTCTGTTGCACCTCCCACCCTGACCCCACCACATATCCTTTATCTGTGTCTTGTCTATTTACTATAGTTGGCAAACTTTTCTGGACAAGGACTTTATCTTCATAAACAGCTCCCTAGCAACAAGCATACAGGCAATATGGTAAAATACATAATACACAATAGTAAAAATAGCTAAGAGTTAAAAATATGATTGTCTGGGACATTTAGTTATGAGATGTGTCCAAGATTGTTTCCCTAGTTCCCCAGATGAACCTAGCCAGGGCTCATTACGAAATAATTAATGTCCTCATGAAATGAGAGCACATGGCCATGCCCATGGCCTTGCAGTAAGTAGTTCATCAGATCAGACTGATCACAGGAGTTTCAATGATAACAGAAATGGAGTTAAGATTGTCACCATTGCATTTATAAATATATGAGCTACTTGTTCACCATGAAAACACATTTCTCCAGGCTTGCACCTGAAGTCAGAACCCAAGAGAGGAATAGGTTTGTCAGATCTGAAAGTTTGGGAGGGGGGAGGATGCACGATGTGGATGATTTGTCTCTCAAATTGTTATATGCATGTAACAGCAGCAGCAAACAATAAAATAAAATTTAAAACCCCACATATTGAGTAGCTTCTAAATTGTTTTGATTTTCAGATTGAAAATTTCCTGTCCATTAGGCCAAAATATGGATCAGTGCTTCAGGCAATTTTGATCACATTATTTTGTCCAAAAGTGGTGCCCAAACTGTTGGGGCAGAGAGGAACATTCAAGGGGCACGTGGCAAAGCACAAGGGGTGGTGTGGGAGCGCCTTCTACCCCTGCTCTGGCCTCTCTCCTAGCTCCATTCCACCCTGACTGTGTCCCTGGACTGCACCACCTTTCCCTTCCCAGCCAGCCCCCTAAGCTGCCAAGAGAACACGGCCTGGCATTCCGACAGTGATTTAAAGGGCCTGAGGCCTTTGTCCCTCCGTCCCTCCACCCATACCTTGAATATGCATACAGGTCACCCCAACTCAAAAAAGATATATATTGGAATTGGAAAAGGTACAGAGAAGCACAACAAAAATGATTAGGGGAATAGAATAACTTCCATGTGAAAAATTAAAAACACTGGGACTCTTTATTCTTGAAGAGAGATGACTGAGAGAGAATATGATAGAGATCTGTAAAATTTTGACTTGTGTGAAGACAGTGAATAAAGAAGGTGTCGTTTACTCCTTCACATAACACAAGAACCAGGGGTCACCCAATAAAATGAATAAGCAGCAGGTTTACAGCCAACAAAAGGATGTATTCACACAATGCACAGTCAGCCTGTGGAGTTCATTGCCAACCTATGCTGGGAAGGCCCAAACTATAACAGGATTCAAAAAAGAACTAGATAATTTCATGGAGTTAATGGTTCATCAACGGCCATTAGCTAGGATGGGCAGGGATGCAACTGCATGCTCTCTTTGCCAGAAGCTGTGAGTGGATGACAGGGATGGAACACTCGATTCGTCTGTTCTGTTCATTCCCTCAGACAGAGTACGGGGCTAGATGGGCCATTGGTATGACCCAGCATGGCTGTTCTCATGTTCACCAAGGCTGTGTCTAGACTGGCCAGTTTTTCCAGAAAATCAGCCGCTTTTCCGGAAAAACTTGCCAGCTGTCTACACTGGCTGCTTGAATTTCCACAAAAGCACTGACTTCCTACTGTAAGAAATCAGTGCTTTTTGCGGAAATACTATGCTGCTCCTGTTTGGGCAAAAGTCCCTTTTGCGCAAAACTTGTGTGCAAAAGGGCCAGTGTAGACAGCTGAGATTTGTTTTGCGCAAAAAAGCCCTGATCGCGAAAATGGCGATTGGGGCTTTTTTGCGCAAAAGCGCGTCTAGATTGGCCACGAATGCTTTTCAGCAAAAAGTGCTTTTGAAGAAAAGCGTCCCTGCCAATCTAGACGCTCTTTTCCGAAAATGCTTTTAACGGAAGTCCAAGACTTTCTTCGTTCTGACACTAAAATATACTACAGGTTGAAGCTCTCTCAACTGGGATTCCCTGGTCTGGCAACATCTGTGGTCTAGCAAGACCATGGATGTTGCTGGACCAGAGAAACCCAGTGGAGGGCTGGAGGCAAGAGCCCTGCAGGGGCGGGAACCCAGCCAGGGAGGCCAGCAGATGGGATCCCTGCCCTGGGAGACCAGGTGAGCTGGTTGCAGTCTGGCTGGAATGCCAGCCGGTTCTGGCAGGGCAGTGGTCTGCTGCGGAGAAGCAGGTGGGCCAGGAGCCCCGGTGCTTCCTCGTAAGGGTTGGCAGGGTTGGGAACCATGGCCACTGAGCAGCAATCTGCTGCAAGAGGAAAGGAGTGGGAGAGAGGGCAGCAGGAGTCCTGGCAGCAGGACTGCAGGCTGGCAGAGCCCAGAGCACCAGCAGTGGGGCAGTGGTTTGCTGCAGCGAAGCTGAGAGCCCTGGCAGTGGGACCATGGGCTGGTGTGGCAGGGCAGTGGGACCATGGGCTGGTTGCATGTGGGGAGCCCTCCGGGAGGCCAGGCCAGGAGTGGAGCCGGGCTGAGGAGGGGCACTGGCAGGAGAATAGAAATGACCTATCCTGGTCTGACAAAATCCCTCCTTCAGGACCACTCAGGTCCCAGAGAGGTCCAACTTGTATAAGTGATTGGGTACAGAAGGGGTTACACAGCTAGAGATTATATCCTTTGCATGAGGCAAGTCTCTTCTATCCATTCTGTCATTTCTTTAAAAGTGTAGGTCAGGGGTCTCCAACCTTTTCAAGCACCAGATCACTTTTTGAATTTAAATGTAAATCCAGGATCCACAGCAAACCAAAACACCCTTGCCCCGCCTCCTTCCTACCCCTTTTCCAAGGCCCCACCCCTGCCCACTCCATCCTCCCTCCTTCCCTATCCTTTCTCCCTTACATAAGGCTGGGGGCATAGGGCTGAGGTGCGGGGAAGGGGGATGCAGGCTTTTGGGCTAAAGGAGTTGGAGCTGGAGTGGGAGGGCTTCTGAGCTGAGCCTAGGGCAGGGAGTTGAGGTGCAGGAGGGCGTTCAGGGGGCAGGCTTCAGGTGGGAGTTCAGATGCAGGGGGACTCAGGGCTAAGGCAGTGGTTTGGGGTGCACGAGGGGTTCAGGACTGGGGCTGGGGTTTGGAATGCGGGCTCCAGCTGGGCACTGCTTACCACAGGTGGCTGCAAGGCAGAGGGCAGAAGCAGCAAAGCAGTGCTGAGGGGCAGATGAAGGGCCAGCACTTGACAGCCTCCTGGCCAAACCTGTCAGGATCACCTGTCAGAGGCTCCAAGATCACTGGTTGGTGACCACTGGTGTAAGTGATGTCTCGGATTTCTCTATCTGTCCATTAAACAAATCCTGCTATCTAATTCCTCAGATGAATTTGTTCCTGAGTACATAATGGCAGTCACATTGGTCAATATGCTCCCAGTTTTTTTAACTTGATGTTTTGCAGCACTTTAGGATAATTTTGGTATGAAAGATGTAACTTTTATATAAAACTGTGCTATGTTCTTTTGGTCTAAAGTTGTTATGACTATATGTGTGAAATAATTTTTAAAAGGAAAGAGGATTTGTGTGTGTGTGCGTGTGTGTGTGTGTGTTAAAAGGAAAAAGGATTTGTGTGTGTGTGTGTTGTCTATTGATATTCTTCAGTGTCACTGATGCAGTAGACTCAACCTGAGAGCTAAAACATCCTTATTTCTTGAAATAAACTAGAGCTCTGATCTTGCAAATGCTTATGTACATAATGGTCCCAATATCTGGGACTTATAGGAGTTTCTAATCACTGAGGTATGTAATATATTGTGTATTTTGTAAATTGCAATACACTTAGCTATGGATAATGTAAATGACAGCCTTAACTTTGGATTTCTATATTTTTGTTATTTGTTATATTTGTTATTATTGTATCCTACCTTTAATGTTATTACACCAATACCATCATTATGTTAGTATTGATTTAAAAGTATCAGGGATTCAGTAGCAGCCATAAAGCATTTTACAGGTGGTGCAGAACTGGCCTTTAGAAGTGAACAGCTGCTGCTGTGGGATGTATATTCTGAAAAGAACAGTGTGGTCTATTGGAGGCAACTTAGACAAGTGCATGGAAATGGCAACACAGAAAATATTGGCTCTTATGTATCCAGACAATGAAAGCAATAACACAGAAAGTAAATGATGTGTAAAGTTACAGCTCTTAAAAACTGTTCTAAAATTTACACCTAAAAATAATTCAGGTCTGTATTATATTACTGCAAGAAAACTGTTCTTACATTGAATTTCTTGCAATAATTCCCCCAAGAGTAACAACCATCTCTTTCTCTAATGAAACAACAAGTATTATAAATTGCTTTTTTTTATTGTTGCATTGATGAGCAAATGTCACGTTAGAGACTATATTGTGTCTCTCTTTGAAGAATAACGAATACAATGAGTGTTGATTATTAGCCAGTGCTAAGAAACAATACATTGACAAATAGCCCTCATTTGGATTTTTCCCTCTAGTAAACTGAATCATCATCATTGTTTTCTTTCTCTCTTTATAAAACAGCTTTTCCTGTGGGACAACAGAGTGACATCATCACATCACTCTGCGTTCACAGGAACAAGCCTCATGCATTCCCAGCCTGGGTGCTGTGGCCCTGGCCTGGACAGTCCTTCCTTTCCCTTCCCTCCCCTCCCCAGTGGCCAGAGGAGAGCCCTAGCTGCCATGGCTAGCTCAGCCCTGGCCCTCCTCCAGTGGCCAAGAGACCACAGCCTGTACCACTCCAGCCCTCCTCCAGGGCCGAGAGTCCCTGGCCTGCTGTGGGTGATCTCATTCTGACCGCCACACTCATCATAACAGTGCTGCTGAAATAAATACTGCAGAAGACACATGCCAAAGTGTTCTTCTCAATAAATCCAATTCTCAACATTGATCCAGGTACATGAGAACTTGTTCTGCCTTTTCACTAAAATCAGTCACTGAGCTTGCAGTAGTTGATTTTAGAGAAAGTACATAGCCATGCATCACTGTAACATACCTAAAACAAAAACCTTTACATGTCAGGTTGAGCTTTTAAAAATTAAAAAAACAAACAAACTCATGGATCAAATGTGTCTCTGGTATAACGCTGGAAGAGATAAATATTGGTCATAAATGAATTGAATTGAATTTACTATAAGCTACAGGTCCTTAACACTTTTGTGTTAAAATCAGATTAATTATGAGTCATATGAACATATACCATATTGGGCTTTATGAATTAAAGAACAATGAAGTCTTGTATTGCAGTGAGGTTTCTGTGTGCACCACAGAGCAGTAGTTTTGTATTCAGAAAACAAAAGAGGACAAATTAGATAGCTACAGAGATAATTTACAGCTTGCAGATTCTAACACCAAACCCCCAGACTGTACAGAACAGCTCTTAGTGGGACATTGTAAATGAATGTCATATCATTTTAAAAAAGGATAACCTAGAGTCAACTAAATATATACAGAGGAAAGCATTCCCAAAATGTTTTATAGCTGATTTGGCAAACTTGGATTTTCTGAAATTCATAATTATATAAAGTTATAATACCTTTCCTTTACAGACTTTATTAGTAATTAAAAGTTTACTTCTAAAACAATAAATTGGTATTTTAAAATTCTCTTGTTTATGTTAACTAGGCACCACAGGTAAAGTACAGCCATCTTTAATAATCAGAAATCTGTAATTTTGATTCTGCAGGGAGCATTGCAGCCTACCAGACCTGTTCTGAATTTGAATACTTTTTGATTAATTTTTATGCAGCATTTACCTACAGTGCATGTTCATCTTAATCCATGAGTCTGAGCAGTATCTCCTGGTTTCTTTGTAGGATTGTGGAAAAAGGATATTACAGTGAGCGAGATGCTGCCGATGCTGTTAAACAAATCCTGGAGGCAGTTGCTGTAAGTATTAATAGGATCATAGGCTCAGTACATAATAAGCTTTCATTTATTTGGAATAATTGCTTAATAAGTACACAGGTGTGAAAGAAACAGCTGTTTCTTGTAGCTTGTCTATATATATTCATTTCTACAATTACTTTTCTATCAATCCCTCGAAAGAGGTCACATCTCAGAGGCAAAGGTGACCTTGAGTGACACCAATGTCTCATGTTATAATCCATCTGCTCTATCTGAATTAAAGTTCTTTATCATGACACATTTTCAAAAACCTGCAAAATTTAGCATTGGTCGTTAGGACAGAAAATGATTTGAGATCACCAGCCCTTCTGTAGTCTTCCATTCCAATTTTTTTTGTGAAGTACATTACCATCAGTTATTTAGGATTCCTTTTTATACTGAAGAGAATGCATTACTTTTCCATCCAATATTGAATGAATGAATTAGTCAGATTGCATTGAATTTTAAATAAATCTGAGTGTGAATTTCCTGGAGAATATAGCCAAGAATAGAGAGATCTTGCTGTATTTGTGGTCTCTGCCTGACAAATGCTCCTTTGCGTATGTTAATATGTACACAGAGGTCTCCAAACACATCACATACCATCTTACGTGGCTGCTCAACAGAGAACATTCAATCAAGATGGATTATGGGGTATCAGTAGTTTAAATTGCAACAGAATGTCTGCTTTAAGTCCCTGCCCAAAGATGTTTCTCAGTCAAGCCACTTTCATTGCTGTCATTTTTTCTAAGAATGGTGAAGTTAACATGCAAAAACATGGTTTATGTGGAATAACTTTCCAGAAATTCCACAATGCCCTGTGCACCTTGCGTTCTTCTAGAATGATGTCACAAAGCTCAGCTATTCTGTGACCAGAAAATATGACATTAAGGTTCCATTTACAAGACCACTCATTTTGTAAGAAAAAACAGCAACACACCAACTTGAATTCTGCATTGCCTGGCTTTCTAAAGTGATAGTTCCCACAACTTTAACCCTGCTACCTTTGATTCCAGCCCTATGAAGGAGCTCAACAGCACCTTATTCCTTCTGAGGTGTTTTTTTGCATAGTGTGATCTCTGCCAACCATTTTCAACTACTCCACAGACCAAGTGGTGCATCATAGATCATTGTGATGGCTCATGGAAGTGCATTTGTAGGAATGATGATTTTGGGTGGTGATAGATATACAGAAATTGATGATACAGATAAATTACTGTGCTGTTTCCTGTTGCCATCTCTGTGAGTAGGGCCCTGTTAAATTTGCAATTCATTTTGGCCAATTTTACAGTCATAGGATTTTTAAAATAATAAATTTAATTATTTCAGGTATTTAAATTTGAAAAATTCACTGTGTTGTAATTATAGGAATCCTGAGCCAAAAAGGAGTTGTGGGCGGGGTTGCAAGGTTATTGTAGGTGATTGCAGTATTGCTTCTCTTACTTCTACACTGCTGCTGGTGATGTGACTACCTTCAGATTTGGGTGCCCAGCCAGCAGACACTGCTCTCTAGCCCCCAGTTTTGATGACTACAGAGAAGTAAGGAGGGGCAATATCATGACTCTCCCCAATAACCTTTTCATTCCTCTGCAACATCTTATTGAATCAGTCCCCCAGTTTGAAAAATGCATATCCTCCTACACCCATTAATTCCAGACCATCCTAGGTCCTTCATATTACCTCTTCCTAGTAGAGTTCTGGGGAATTTGGCACAAGAAGCTCCTGAGTGTGCCCTGTGGGCAACTCCATTTGCCATTAGACTCTGTTGAGGCTGCCTTACTTCCTCTATGCCCTTTTCCTCCTTCAGGAGCCCATCCAATAGGAAAGTGAGGCTGTGCTTGGGATGGGGCCAAGCATCCAATCAAACTCTTTGTAGAATGGGCATGATTTTGGTGATATGGCAGGTGGGGCATTGTGATCCTTGACCTTCCTGCACATGGTCTCCCGAAGTGTGATTTTCCTTTGGCACTGACATCCTGTCCATTGAATCTTTCTGCTTAGAGATGTTTAGCAGTTCTAAGGGGAAATTTCTAATTTCCCCTAAATTATGGGACTACCTGGTCTCATACCAGAGGTTCACCAGAAGCTTGATGTTAGTTTCTTACCAGCTGGCAGCACATTGGGAAAATTTCTCAGCTGGCATCTCTGGTCAAATGCTATGCAAGGACAGAAGAAATGTAGTGATCACTGTGCAGTTTAAACAGCAACCCAATGCAGGTGACTTTTGTGCCAAAGTGGGGAGGCAGAGAGGGAGAGGACAGGAAAGATCAGCCCAGTTGGAACTGTGGGAAGGCATGGGAGGACTAATAATTCCTGGGCTTTTTTACCCTGCATCCTCACTGTAAAGTAGCTATTCTGCCAGCCATTTGTTTTGAGGCAAATGTTTGACTCAAACCTTGTATATTGATCTGGATTTAAAGCACCTTCAAACCAGAGTGAGAGAGACTGGAGGACGGAGCTAGAGGTTCAAAACCCTGCAGTCTTCCATTCCGCTCCCAGGAATGTGGACACTATTAAAGTCTGTTGGTCTCTGAGTAAGGAAGTGGGAATGCACTTAACAGCATGCTGCCTGATGATTCCGAGAGAAACTGAATATAGTGCATTTCCGTTAGGGTATGTCTAGACTACATCCCTCTGGCGCCAGAGGGATGTAAATTAGACATACCGAAATTGCTAATGAAGCGGGGATTTAAATCTCCCACGCTTCCTTAGCATAAAAATGGCCTCCACTTTTTGTCACCACAGAGCTTTGGCGATGAAAAACGGCAGTCTAGCTGCGGTTCTATTGCTCACTAAAGCCTTTGGCGACAGATCCCTTATGCCTCATAAAATGAGGTATACAGGATCTGTCGCCAAAGGCTTTAGTCAGAGATAGAACCGCAGCTAGATTGCTGCCTTTTGTCGCCAAACCTCCTTGGCGACAAAAAGTGGCAGTCATTTTTATGCTAATGAAGCGTGGGAGATTTAAATCCCTGCTTCATTAGCAATTTCGGTATGTCTAATTTACATCCCTCTGGCGCCAGAGGGATGTAGTCTAGACATACCCTTATACTAAACAGTGGACTAAGGGACTGGCCAGTTGTGAAAAGTCTATTTAAATGACTGGACTAGTACTGTTTGAGAACCTATTTCAATAGTTCAGAAGTGTGAATTGATCTTTGCTTGCATAACTTTCACACTGGTGACTCTTTGCTTGCTTCATGCTGCTTTCAGATCTATTCTGACTGCAGACTGAGGCACTCTTCTCTTAATGTAGTCTAAATGATATTTATACATTCAGTATTGTGACGGTCTCCCAGCACAATATATTTCTATGAGCTTACTCTTATCTATAATGATTACTTTATGGACACATTTCTGTTCACAATGAAGTGTACCAATTAAGCAGATTCTGCAGTATTTAATTGTGAGAACCTTGTGGCAAAGATGACTGTGTTGTGTTGCAAAAAAAGATGTTGTCATCTCTGATTCTGAAAGACCAGGCGCCTCTACTTGTGTAAATGAATTGTAACTTTCTTGATGTCAGTTGAACTGTGTCCATGTATAACAGCTGAGGATCTGGCCCCAGATGAGTACGAGTAGCCAGGTTTTATCAAGTTGTGCTGTACAGTGTTTGAGCTTTGACATCTTTCACAAAGCAGTTACTGGTGCAGAAAACACACATGCAGTCCAAATTTTGAATCTACACTTCAGGCATCTGCAATACATGAACTGTGAGGGATGATCTTTTGCTGCTAAGCCACTTGCTTCTGCTATCAGTTCCGAGCCATCCACTTCCGTACTTATTCAGCTCCAGGTTGTCCCTGGCAAGGCAAGCTCCTGATTCCCCATCTTGGTTTTTTTGCAGATCTGGGAGACTCAGGCCTCTGCCTTCATTGCTGGGGAGATTATGCCCACATTCTCCATCACATGTGACCATGCATTTGTCAGGGTCCCAGACAAACCACAAGACAGGCTTGAGTTGGTGTAAGAAATCTATAGAGTTTAAACCATTCCTCATACTTCTCCTGGCTAAGGGTCCCCTGCAACAGTCTCAGAAGGCTCATCAGGGCTCTTCCAGCCTGGCCAATTGTCCTTTTATAAACAAGTAAAGAAAAACAGCCCCAAGACAAAACTCCTGGGCCAGGCTTTCCTCCTTCTGAAGAGGCTCTGGCAATCTGCAGAGATCCTGGGCTGACCCTTTCTGTCAGAGAGCAAAGCATGGCTATTCTCCCTGGTCAGCCAGCACCTGAGCTGCTCTTCCCCTTTTAACAACCACTTTCTTAATGACAGTGAGTTCAGGAGCTGAGTGGGCCCAAAGCAACTCATTAGCCTTGTTGGCTTGGTGTGGGGTTGGTATATTCCATCATGCAACAGTACTAACTCTGATGTTCTGGACAAACACCAGTATGGATAATGACATTCTACTTGCCTGCGCTTCTCCCAGTATTTTCTGTTCGATACATTATTGTCCACTTCTAAGTTGACCATGTGTCTCATTTTGGCCAGGACAGTCCCCTTTTCAAGCTTTGTCCTGGCCATCCTGACTTTTTTGTTACAACTGGGTATTTGTCCTGTTTGTTCTTGCCAATTGGACAAATGTCCAGTTTTGCCCAACAGACAGGGTGCAACCCACAGTGGGGCATGGAAGAACACGAGCAGTTGAGGGTGAGTGGCAACACCAGCCCCACAACAGGAGGGGGGGCTTGGGAGAGTAGTTTGGGCTGGGCCAGCCCCACTCTGCTTTGATCTCCTTACAGTCTCACTAAATTTAACTCACTGCATTCTCTAGCTCTTTTGAATCTCCTGAAGCACTTGTCTTTGAATGAACTCAATATAAAATTTGAAGAATAGGTCAAATACATCCAGAGTGCATTGTAACCAGCCTGTAGGATGCCAACACCTGCCTCCTAGCCACAGGTGGAGGTCTGAGAGAGAATCCCTTGGAACCAGAACATTCTAGAAAGAGGGGAAATCAACCCTTCCCCATGCCTGCTGCCTGGAAAAGAATGGCAAATACTGTACATTGGCTGCATACAGAGGACTAGGAATCCATGACAGTGGCTAATCCTTCTCACTACCATGTTCTCACGTGGCTTAACAAAAAGAATCTCCTGTCCTGGCAACTCTCCATCCCAAGCATAATGAGAAGTGGGAAATGGGATGCATGCTCCTCTGCATGACGAAGCAGTCTCTCCTCACTTGGCCTTATCTACACTAGGCAGTCGTACTGTTACAGCTCACAATGGGTGTAACTTGAAACCTCACCCACGTATCCATGCTAGCTAGTCTAAACCTTTTAATAACGATGTACGGTACATACCTCCAGCTGCTGCAGGGCCAGTACATTGTTGGTATTTATCTCGCAATGCCAAACACAGGTCCCGGAACAGGAATTTATATAAGTAGCATTCCACAGCTTGCGGTCTGTGCCACTTCATTTTTAAAGGTGAACCATATAAATAAAGTGTGCTTCTCTGTGCTCAGGTATCCTAGTTTAGAGAGAGATTTGAGACCATGCTAGTCCCCAACATTACTATGAGGGCATCTGTTGGCTCTGGTTGCAGTCAGATACTGGGAATCTGTGTAAGGACAAGTGTCACATATATTAGGGTTTTGATAAACTATATTAACAGATTTGGATTAAATACACAAGAAGGCTCAAGATCTTCAACAGTTTTGTTAGGATGGTGCAACAATCCAATAGGCTCTGGATTTTATTGGCATTTGGGGTATGTTTATACATAAACTGTAAATTTAAAAGGCTCTCATACATCTTAAGGGGTCTCCTGACAATACTTCTATTCCAGTGACTCTAAAGTGAAGCAAGTCTAAACATCACAAACTTGCATTAATTAAACATTTAAATTATTTTCATTTAAGTTCTATTGTATACCCTTACTTCTCATTAATAGGAACTTTTAATGAAGCTGTCCTTTGATTATTTGTCAAAAGCTGGGAATGGGATACGGGGAATGGATGACTTGATGATGACATGTTCTATTCATTCCCTCTGGGGCACCTGGTATTGGCCACAACTGGAAGATGGGATACTAGGATACTAAAAGATGGACTTTTAGTCTGACCCAATATGGCTGTTCTTATATATACTGGAGGAAATATCTTTTTTCCTCTTTTGGAATGCAGTGAACAAATAGCAAACCAGGAACAAGATTAGAAATATATAATTTTGATATTATTTACCTGGCTTAATTAATTTTGCTAATGTGTGAAATTCAGTTAAAGCTAGGTTAGTAATACAAAATGTGACTATCCGTAGAAACTCCACAATACTTAGATGAATCCTATAGGATTCAGCTAACTGGAGCCTCCATGTTGAATATTGTCACGATGGCAGATAATGTCCCTGAAGGCTGAATTTGACAATATGAGATGAAGAGGCTAGTGTGTTAGTCAGATATGTGGCCTGTCCACCAGTAACTAGGTGTTTGAATTTTTTCAAGCCTCTACCCCTGTCAGACAAATCATAGAATTTTGGGTGTTATATTTAAAACTGTGTCTCTCACAGCCTTTCAAGTGGTCCCTTGTGTGCTGAATTTACAGACAGAATACATCTTCTTGTGGCTGATTCATTTGACAAGTGTAGCAATGTACAGGTTTGGCCTCCCAAAACTGGGACTCTCTCATCCAGCAACACCGGGGAGTCCTGGCTGGGAGCCCCAGTGACAAGAGGGCTGGTGGCTCAGAGCCACTGGGACTGGGACCAGAGCCAGAGACCCAGTAGCACAGCCGGGGCTGTAGCAGCTCCAGTTGCAGGGCTGGGGATGCGGCAACTATGGCATCCAGTAGCCCTAGGAGTAGATCTGGGGCCAGGGACACAGCAGCCCTGGTAGCGAGGCCAGGGATTCGGCGGCTACGGCAGCCCTGATAACGTAGGAGCCCTGGTAGCAGGGTTGGGACCACGGCAGTCTGGGCTGCTGGGAACACAGCAGCATGGCAGACCGGGGGGCGGGGATGAGGAGAGAGGGAAGGTGGGCTAGGGGGCTAGTAGCAGGGGACCTATCCTGATCTGGCAAATTCCCTCATTTGGGACCGGTCAGGTCACAAGGTGATGGACCAAAGAAGTCCAACTTATACTTAATTTTTAAGTGTAATATATGGTAAATAGCAAATAGCTGGATAGTATTGAGCTTCAGACCTATTACCTGAATAGTGGATAAAACAATACTGTGAATTGTGCATTCCCATGTTATATTTAGAGTCATAGCGTGTAAGGCCAGGAGAGACCACTAGATCATCTAATCTGACCTCCTGTACATCACAGCCTGCCAACACCAACCAGCAGCCACACATTATCTAACGACCAAAGTTTTACAGCCTACAGGACACTAGTTTAGTATGCACCTCAGGTAGAGTATAGAAGGGACTGTGGTGCAGCAGTGCTTGAGACACCCCACAATGGAAGAGAAATACTTACATGACATAGAGACAGATAGTTTTGTCAGTGAGCTTCACACAGGTGCTGCAGAGGAAGGTGAAAAGACTCAAAGCTCCTGCAAAATTTTCCTAGAGAAAAATTCCTTCCTGCCTTCACATATGAGCATGAGTTAGACCTAAAGCATGGGAGCAGAAACCAGCCAGGCGAGCACCTGAGAGAGAAAAAATGCTGAGTGCCATCTCAGATCACTGGTGCACCTCACCCAGTGTCCCATCTCCAGTGGTGGCCATCTCTTGATGCATCCGTAGAAGGAGATAAAAAAGTCTCCCAAAATACATTAGGAGAAGGGGAAGCAGGTGATCTCTTCCTGACTCCTGCCAGTGGCTGACTGAAACCTTCAAGTATGAACTTCAGGAACACAGGATATAAACCAGAAGTGAGCCCAGGTCTGTTGAGTCCTGTCCCCTACCATCATGAACAATCCCACCACACAGCTGCACTCAAAAATCTGTCTAGCTCTCTATTCAAACTAGTTAAATTGTTTGTTCCCTACAACTTCTATTTGGAAGCTGTTCCAGAATTTCAATCTCCTAATGATTAGAAATAGTCTTATAATTTCCAGCCTATTTGTTCATTGCTAGCTGATATTTGATTATTTATCGTAACAGGAAGTTAGTTAATAACAACCATTACTAATCATTCAATCTCAAACTCACAATAGTCAACAATTTTGTTAGTGTTACTGAAACTGTTATATTTTGTCAATAATTTTCTAATGTTATAATTGCACTGTAGGGAGATGGCAGGTCTTCAGTTGTGCTCGCAGAAAAGTGCACATGCAGTTTGTGCTCCTTATTTAGCTCTGCTGCTATCAGTTGGGTTCATGGGGAACTCATTTGCTTCTATGCATGTCCAGAAAGGAATTAATTGGTTTTATTTCTGTGTAGCACCTGGTTTGCTTGGACATATTGGTTATATACAAAAACTAGCTGAACCTAAATATAGCTTTGAAACTTTGGCCCAAAATATCCATTTTTGATTAAATAAATTTACCAAACTTTTTACAAATAAGTGTACCAATGCTTTTTTGGAATTCATTCATTCATTCATTCATTCATTCATTCATTCATTTTTTTTTTATTAACTTTAAGGCAGTTGCAAATATTCTAAAAAAGATACTTTTGATTTAAAAGATTAAATTTTTTGGTTTTTTAAAAAATACAAACCAGACTAGTACAGCCTGGACTAATAAAAATGTGCTAGACTTCTGATTTAGGAATTTAAGTTAATGTCCCATTAAACTGAGTGCCTAGCTAATGTTGAGGGCCTTATCACTTGCTTCTGATAGGAGAAAAAAAATGATGTTGCAAAATTATGTAAACCTCTTCTTTGCTAGCAATTTCTAAGTCTGCCCCCTGAAGTCAGTCCTGTGCCCCAATGAGTTTTGTCTCTTTGGCCGTTCTTAGAGCCATGCTCACAACTGCTTCGGTCATTGCCTGCTTGCTTTCTTCTCTGTTGCAATCACGTTGGCTTGCCAAACAATTCCCTATTCTGCATTTGCAACCAAGAAACCCCTCAACCAACATAGCTTAACTTCTGATCAGGCCTTGCCTTTGTTATCTACTGTTCCCAGATATGGCATGTCATAAAGAGACTCTTGCTATTTAGCCTGAAAGAAGTATGCCAAGCACATCCATCAGCTTTAAACAAATCTTTGAATTATCTATTGATTAAATACCTGCAAATGGCACTTTCCAGCACAACAACATGTAAAGTCTTTATTATGCATTTTATCTACTTTTTTTTAGGCTGACTTTGTGTATGTCTACTCTACACTGTCACTTCACTGTGCTGCAACTTTCTGGCTCAGGAATGTGAAAAAACACATATATACACCGAAGCACAGCAATTTACAGTGCTGTAAAGCTCCAGTGTAAACGAGCTTCCAGAACTGTTAGCTACTCCCTTTATGGAGGTGATTTACACAGAGTGTTGGGAAAGCTCTCTCTCCCAGGCTCCTGCCATGGACACACTTTCACATTAAAGTGCTGCTATAGCAGCACTGCCACCCCAGCACTTTAATTTTAGAAGTGTGGACAAACCCTTTATTGATAGTGACAAAATGCAGGTGTACAGTGGCAGTGGTCAAGGTGATTGGCAACGTGTGTTGAAATATTTGTGAATTTCAAAGAAATGTTTGACCTGAAGATGTACTAAAACTTTCAAAAAGTTCAAAACACCATCTCTTTTGTGTGTACATTTATGCAGAAAATGTCAAAAGAGAGATACCAATTGTTCTTATTGAGTTAACAAGTTTTGATAATTGGCAGATTATCTGAATCCTGGTTGAAGTGATGTTATAAAATAAGATATCGAAAAATAACTGAGTGGGATCTTATTATAGTTACAGTTTATTATACTTACAATGAATGATTTTACAGCACTCCTGAAGCTCCGGCAAGGGAAAGAGAGTTTAATAAATACAGTCATTATTTTAGTATTTTATTATTTATAACCTTCTGTACAAATTACAGCAAAGACCAGCTCAGTTCTATTCCTTAATGAGAAACATAACCTTTATATCTGATGTGAACTTCTCAACATTCTCTTGCCTTAATATAAGCATCCTTCTTTAAATGATAACTGTGTTTAATATGTAAGAATATACATAAGTACTGGGTCAGACCAGGTCAAACTAGCCCTGTATCCTGTCTTCTAACAGTGGCCAATGTCAGGTTCCTCAGAGGAAATGAACAGAACAGGAAATTATCAGATGATCCATCCCTTGTTGTCTGAATCCAATTTCTAGCAGTCAGAGATTTAGGAACATCCAGAGCACGGGGTTGCACCATTCCCTCCCATCTTGGCAAATCACCATTGAGGGACCTCTCCTTCATGAACTTAGCTAATTCTTTTTTTAACCTAGTTATATTTTTGGCCTTCACAACATCTCTTGGCAATAGGTTCCACAGGTTGTCTATGTGTTGTGTAGAGAAAGACTTCCTTTTGTTTATTTTAAGCCTGTTGCCTAGTAATTTAATTGGGGGACCCTCTACTTCTTATGTTATGTACTACTAATATTTTAACATAATTTTGTCCTCTCCTGGCCCAGAATAAGTCCGGCATGTCATAGCAATGTAAGAAGGGGGTTTGAAGTCCTGGGGGATTCTTCTTTTGCTTTCTCATTTAAACAAAAATACTTTCTCATGACTGAAATGGATGAAGGAAGCAGCACCACTTATGCGTATATTAAGTTACATTTTTGCTGGAAACACATATAATTTCAGGGCCGGCCCACAACATTTTGGCACCTGAGGCATGGAGCTCAAAATGACGTCTCCATTCCCCCATTGCTTGGGCCAAAACTTTGAAAGGTCTCAATTCTGCTTTCTTCCTGTTCTACTCCTCTCATGGTACTGCAGAGAGAATACATATGCACAGCAGCAGACACAGTTTTCTACTGGGTCCTAGTGGCGCACCCCCCCGCCCCCACAGTCTGGCACCTGAGGCGGCTGCCTCAGTTCGCCTCATGGAAAGACCAGCCCTGTATAATTTGTTCCTTTTGATCTATTATGAATATATTTCTGCATGCACAATATGTGCAATAATATATCTTTTTTTGTAATGGGGGTCAAACAGTATCCACCCTGCAGGATTTTTTGAAACATCTGCCATTTGGTGCATTCCACAGACAAATGACTTGCTCCTCTGCAGCATATTTATGAGCCTCAGAGAGAAGTTATTTCTGGCAGAGTTGACTTAACTGAATCCAGAGTAGAGGTGACTCTATTGGGGCAGAGAAATCATCCCAGAATTCTGGCCCTCAGTTTAGAGACAGAATTTTAACAAGAGGCTTGTGAATGTCCCTAAGTGCCTCCTCCAGCATATTGCTGTCACAGGCCAACAAATGGGCAGGTAAATTGTCAAGTTATATTAGAGACCTGTTCATGTGCTCCCATAGCCTGAGTAAGGAGTACAGATTGGGCCCTAAATATACTTCCTTTAAGACAGCATTCAGTAACTTTAAAAATAGCCTCTTACATAGGAAAATATTATGTGCAGGAAATAAGAACATCTTGAATCTGTAACTTCATCATTTGGATGCGTGTGCTTGTCTTTTTTTTTTTTTTTTTTTTAATTAATGTTCAACTGTTATCCCTGTGATTAGAATACATTCAAATGTTCAAAGGTCAAAAAGTAAATAGGACATCCAGTAACTTATTTAACTAATGCATGCATGATTGCAACATCACTTGGATGGTTCAAAAATGATTTGTCAGAAACCTTTCCCCTGAGCTGCAAGGTGCTTCCAAGTCCCCATGGTTGCTCAGGGAAAGTGAAGGTTAACATGCAAGTGTCTGGCAATGTTGCAATAAGGAAATGAAGATAATGTATCTGTTATTGCCTCTAATGAAGGAAATGAAACTAGCACTAATGAACTTGTTGCAAAACTACAGATGTACTGAACTACATCTGGTATCCCGTGAAGGACTTGCTCAGGGTCATATTAGCTGGGTTATTAACATTGTAAAATATGGATACATTTCCCCATTTAAAGAACTGATTATAATATTTGCTGAGAAAAATACTTTCAGTTTCTCTTAAAATGGTTAATTGGTTGGTGTTTAGGCAACACATGGAATATGTTAAGTGCCATGAAAGTGCCGAGTGTTGTTGTTATTAAGCCACAGCCGAAAGTTAGTTTTTATCTGATGAAAGTCCTCCTGACATAAAAAATGTTGCCTGCGGGTTGAATGAGGATGTTAGGGTTTGGCTTGTTTCTCTTCTGTCTCAGTTAACTGAACAATTTGTCTGCACCTTTACTGAGGGATGGACTAGGTCAGCCCAATGCCCAGTGCTAGTTACTTGGTGTAATAATGGAGTGGATTTGAATATAATCCAGCGGTCCATTGAAGCAATTCCAGTGCTGAACCAGGAATGGAATGTTTAGCGAGCGTGTTGGTTCAGCTGACAGGGAGCATCCACAGGAACTTCTGTGGGAGAGGCGAGAGAAAGCAGGAGATTCTCTTGCTGCCAGCTAGTTTCACGGAATACAGAGCTACTGCATGCCGGAGCCACCCTTACCCAAATGCAGAATACACAGCTGGGTAGGGCACCACTGGGTCTTACTGTCCACCCACATGCCTCTTCCTGTCCCTGCTCTGTGGCTTTGTTTTCTCCACAGAGGAGCTAGTTAACTTGAAAGTGAAAAAGCCTGACAGATCTATTAGCAGAACACTGAAACTGTGAAAGAGCCAGTCAAGGGGTAATGAAGCCATTCAGCAAGCATGTGCCAACCCCAGGTACATCCTGTCAATTTCTGAATGTACCCTGTGCGTCTACAGGACTCAGGTTTGGAAAAAGATGTCTGGCTTGTTCAGGAAGAAAATACAAGCACTACCAATGCATATTAAATTGTAATTTAAAAAACCTGCTGCACACTTTTGTGTGTGTGTGTTCTAAATAGATAATAAAGGCTAAGACTGGGAACAGCATTTGCCATGGTTCTGATGTTGGTGGGCTTTCTCAGCAATCTTGGATTTACAGACGTATTACACAGTGTCAGTGGGCAGTGAATGACTGACAGGAGACAGAATTGCAGTTGTCACTGAGAGATTTTACTGTTTAATAAGCAGTATAGGTTATGTTTTTCTGACTGATTTTGTGACCCAACATTTTGGTTGTAATAACGACAGAAGGGTATTGGAATAAATATGAGCAAACAATATATTTCTGTACTCACATATTTTCACAAAGACTCTCTGCAGTTGTGCCTAGTTGTTAAACAACACTGACAAAATGTACCATGTTGTGAGAGTCATGCGGTAAACACGGGAACCTTTTACTGTTTGTTGTATTTATTGGTTTTCTATCCTATACCGTGAGGCACTGTATTGTAGGGGTGTAACTGGCTAACTGGTTAACCAATTACCCAGAAAGCATTAGCCTTACTGGCATACTTACCCTGCAACCAGATAACCGGCAGCTTGTCCTGGTTGGAGTAGTCCCCAGCCATGCCTGTCCAAAGTGGGCTTGGACTTCCAAGAGCAGTTCCCCTAATGTGTTGTGTGGCATGGCAGGTTCAGACTGACCAGAGCAGCCCCCACCCACCACACAGCGAGTGATGGCAGGCCCGACTCAGCTGGAGCAGCCGCCTGGCCCTGGTGCAGCATGGCATGGCAGGCCCAGCTCAGCTGGAACAGTCATCCACCCATTCTGCGGCAGGCTCAACCCAACTGGAGCAGCCCCTTGCCCACGAAGGACCAGGCTGGAGGAGCCACCTGCCCATGGCAGATTGGCTGGCAGGACCCCAGCTGCAGAGGCCTTTGCCAGGAGAAGCCCCCACCACAGGACCCCAGACCTCCACAGTTAACGGTTTAAACGTATTTTTTAACCAGTTAACTTTTTAAACAGGTATTTACGTGTAACATGAACATGTAATCTGGTTCAGTTGGGCTGCAGGCTGTGCTGTGAATCATGTGGTGTGCACAATCCTGTTTATCCAAGCAAAGCAATGCCCTACGCTCAACTCAATGGCATGTTTCTGTCTCTTTGTCTGTAATTTGCTAACTTTTGAACACCACATCCAGTGAATTCTAAAATGTGAGGGGCCATTCTAGGCATCAGGGAGCAGAACCCTGTTGATTTTGGTGAAATTGCAGAGGAATATGTCCAGTGCCTAAACACATCACAGACACCAGTCAGATGTGCTGCTTTTTCATGGAGCACACAGCTCCACACAGAGTAGTGCACAACTCTATAGTTCTAACCAACCACAGTTTTTCTAAGGGGGTGGTTCTAAATGTGTTAAGTGGTATTCAATACAAAATGTTCTGTACTGCTAAGGCTGTGGAGTACAACCCCCTGAAACCATTTAGCAACACGAACTTTGCATCTACATTCACTCTCTCTTGAGGACACAGCCATGTGTCAGTGGAAAAGGATCAATTTTCCATTACTTGTCCCCTGTTAGGATCCTGTGCTGAAGCAGATAAGTGAAAAATATAAGAGACGAGGCATTCATCAGTTTGAGACATGGATCACAGCATACTCTCTTCCCTAGATGGATTGGAATCTATGTGGAAGAGTGGGCAATTATTCAGTGTCCATTCCAAAATTGAATTCTTGTTTACAGCATGAAGTGTGAAGTGTGTTGTACATTTAGTCATCTATTGGAGTAATTTCTCTTATTCTCAGGGGACCGTTAGAAGAGCTTTGTTTATTTAAGCAAGAATTTTAGAAAAGATACTGTAACAATTAACACATGAATGTAATGCTTCAGAAGAGCTATTGCAGTTATTGTATTGTATAAATAAGTGTGTAAAAGAATTTTAAAATGTGTTGCTGTTGAGTCAGTAAGTCATAATGACTCCAGAGGAGTCTTTGTAGTCTGCTGTGTTCATGAATATTTACAGCTTTTATAAATAGCAACTTATTGGCCTGATAGATGGCAGTGGTTGCTTCAGAGTCAGTACTGTCTGTTGAATAGCGTGTCAAAAGCTACACATTGTGGATAGACTGCACACGCTCTGTTCCTCCAAATGAGCTTCACTGAATATTCAGACTGAAACCCCACCAACAGTACATGAACAGCAGCAAAGATGGAAAATTGGATAATAAACACTTGAAGACATACATTATCCTATATTATCTGTGTTACTATATACATACATGGTCTGCCTCCAATATATCACTATTGAGTTTTAACTGACCACTTCAAGGTATCATCAAAGTTTATAAGCAGAGCTGTTTGTATAGTAAAAGTCCACCTCTCCTAATCAATTGATTTTTGTCAATTGTTTGTGTCATCACTTGAGACAGTTCTCTCTCTTCCCCTCCTCCCAATGTAGCAGTGTTTACATTGATTTTGTGAAAATTGTATAATTCCTCTCTTGGAGGTCAGTAACTGATACAGGTGTTTATATGTTCATGTGAGGATGGTATATTTATTAAATAAACTGGATAGGAAGTTGTACAAGAATCATATCAGCTGCCCAATAAAGCAGTCAAGGGTGGATTGTGCCTGGCTCAAGTACACAAAGGAGAAGGGGAGCAAGAAGCTATCTATGCCACGTGTCTTGGAAGGATTTTCTGTTTTGGAACTCACTCCTTCACATTGGTTTGTTGGAACCCAGATGTGTTAATCTTCCACACATGTGGCAAACCCCATCCTTTTACCTCCCTTATCTGAGGTTGTTGAGAAGAGGTGTCTGAGGTAGAGAGATTTCTGAGCAGTTATCTTTGTTGTAATATTTCATTTCTGGGATAGGAATCGAGAATGGGAAGCTATTCATCTCATTTTAGAAATTTGAAGAAATCTACTATATATTTGAGAGTCTATCTGTCCATCAGTTTGTTCAAGAACTCCTCCTAAACAGTAAGAGCTAGGACCACCAATTTGGTAAGCAGCCTCCTCTTGTCATAACTTAAAGCAAGATCAGAGTTTGGTTTTGCCAGGACAATAGGATATGCCTAGAATGCAATTGTTGTTCATAACATGGAAAAGGAGGGGGCTGCTAGCAGCAACATTTATACAGTGTAATGATCACAGGGGAGGTAGCAAGGTGCCAGAGATGGGGACTGGAGCAGCTATAACTCCATTGGGCCAGCAGTGGAAAGGGGTGGAGGTAAGATCCCCAGGGGCTGTGGGTGGGAATGTGAGGCACTCACTCCCACTCTGGGCATGATAGGCTCACCCCTCCCATTCTGTGCTCCCATCCTCCTCAGCCAGATCCCAAACCACTCTCCCCCCACCCTCGACCCCAGCACTGGACTGTTGAGGGTGGGGAGATGAGGCCCCTGCCTTGGTGAGCCTAAAAGCCAGCACCTACAGCCCCTGAGCAACCACAGTGCATCCAGGCTGCAGCTCTGAAGCTCAGGCAATGAAGCCCCCACCATGACCATTCCTGATAATCCGCTCCCGGGCAGCACAGCCCCCACCACACTGGCAAGCTCCAGGGAGCCACTACTCAGGCAGCGTTGCCTCAGATAGCCCCAGCAATCTGCTGCTCTGGCAGCTTGGTGGCCACACTCCCAGTCTCAAGACTGGCCCCTCCCCCCACTCCTGCCCTGACCCCTGTACTCTCACATTTCTGTCCTCAGCCTCCTACCCCTTGTGCTAACTCTTGCACAGACGCTTCACCCTGTGATCCCACATACCTCCCAACCCCCTGTGCTGACTCCTGCACCCCCTCAGCCCTACCTTGGCTGCTGTGGTGCAAGAGGACTGGCATAGCCCTCTCTCCCCAGGGCAGCCTGCATTCTGCACCCCTCATCCCCAACCCTACACCAGAGCAATGATTTAAATGAAAAAAAAATGAGTTAAGGACCTGAGCAATGCCGGATACATCTTCTAGTAGTTATATAAAATAGTAAATGTAGTATGTAAAACTCATGTACTATATTCAAGACAACTGCACATGCCCACCATTATGGCCCAAGATGATGCATGAAACATTATCTATGAAGTATCACCTGAATGTTTAAGGGCTTATCTACATGGAGCAGCAATATGCACTATAATTCACAGCCCCATAGTGCCCATTGATGCTCTATATGGACCTAAATTACCATAGTAGATTGATTTAATTAACTGAGGATCACCAAATTGTCAGAATTAAGGACCTGATCCTGAAACTGTCCTTCTTGCAAGTAAAACTCAATCAAACGCTCCTGTTTTATAATAATTGTGTGTTGTGATTTTTGTTTTTGATTTAATCCAACTTTGAACGGTAATAGCAACAACATATTTCTTTTGGGCAGCTTGTCTTGCTGACCTCTTTAGCTGAGATTCAGGTCCTTAACACAAACTCACCAGGCTCATCTTCCGCATTTGCTGACTCCCTTTACTCATGTTCATGTGTTTGGATGGCACTCTGTCAGTTTCATTGTGGTCTGCCAATTTCCTCACACCACAAGTGTGAGAACCATATTAATTTAGATGAACAGCCTCTGTAATTCTGAAAATACCATCTCTTCCCCAGGAAGTCTTTCATCTGTGAAAGTGAAGATTTATATAGTTCTAAAATGCCTCAAGATTGATACACTTAATATGACTTACTAAAACTGATGCACCAAAGGAGGCAGACGCTTTTAAAAATTGAGTTATTCGCCTCTAATACTTCTTGCTTTTTATTTTTCATTGTTTTTTCTCTTTCATTACCTTTTTCTTTTTTTGCTTTCTAACATAGTTTGAACATACTCTGAACAGAATAAAATTTAATGTACTAGCCATCCAAAGAGTTTGAAACCACAGAACACTTTACAGCAATCCATGGGTTTCCTATTCCCTTTCAATGGAAGATGTTCAGATATTTTGCAGTGTTGGCTATTGTATACTTTAAGAACTCGTCACTTCATCTGTTTGGTTTAGTCCACAGGAAGAAATAATCCTTGTTTTGAATATGGCTGGGCAGGTATTGCTCCTAGAGAGCAATAGGAGACATAAGTCCACTGGAGGATCAGATTCAAACTTAGATTACCCTTCCCAGGAAAGAGTGGGTAATGGTGAGTGGGTTGGTATATTTCAGGGTCTCACCCAGAATGTTTTGTATTTGGCAAAATTCTCTGGCTATAGTATTTCCATGCAACTTTACAAACATTAAAAACAAAATACATATCAATATGCTGGATGAGAGAGGTGACAAAATAGAATCCTGTAGCACTCCATACAGGAGAGGCCTAAATACCCAACAGTGTTTGCCACTGGCTCTTTATGTTTCAGTTTCTGGTTCTCCTCCATTAGCACAATGCTGTTCTGTTGTGATTTATGATACTTCAAGAGAATGTTCTTCCCAATAATTTTCAAAGGAAAAAATAAATTCAACTTATAGATGATGAAATCTTCTAATCTGTGGAGAGTCCAAGTACATGCAGTTTGAGAACAACTTTATCTTCTAATCTGTGGAGAGTCCAAGTACATGCAGTTTGAGAACAACTTATACCTCCAGATCAGCGGCACAGCCATGGGTACACGCATGGCCCCACAGTATGCTAACATCTTTATGGCTGACCTAGAACAACGTTTCCTCAACTCCCGTCCCCTTTCACCCCTCCTCTACCTACGGTACATCGATGACATCTTTATGATCTGGACGCATGGCCAAGAAACACTGGAGATATTCCACAGAGATTTCAACAACCTACACCCCACCATCAACCTCAGCCTGGACCATTCTACATGAGAGATCCACTTCCTGGACACCACAGTACAAATCAACAATGGAAAATTAGACACCACTCTCTACAGAAAACCCACCGACTCATACAGTTACCTACATGCTTCCAGCTCCCATCCAGAACACACCACACGATCCATCGTCTATAGCCAAGCCCTTCGATACAACCGCATCTGCTCTAATCCCACTGACAGAGACCAGAAGCTTCAGGATCTCTACCAAGCATTTATAAACCTCAACTACCCACCCAGAGAAATAAAAAAGCAAATTGAAAGAGCCAGACGAATACCTAGAAACCATCTACTTCAAGACAGACCCAAGAAAACCAACAATAGAACACCACTTGTCATCACCTACAACCCCCAACTTAAACCTGTCCAACACATTATCAATAAACTACAGCCTATACTGGAACAGGATACCATACTCAAAGAGGCTCTGGGAGACAGACCCATAGTCTCCTATAGACAACCACCTAACCTCAAGATGATTCTTACCAACCACCACAGGACATACCACACTAATACCAACCCTGGTACCTTCCCTTGCAACAAACCCCGTTGCCAGCTTTGTCCACATATTCATTCTGCTGATACCATTATTGGACCTAACCAAGTGAGTTATAAGATCAAGAACACATATTCCTGCGCATCCAGAAATATAATCTATGCTATCATGTGCCGAAAGTGTCCGTCTGCTATGTACATTGGACAAACATCTCAGACACTTCGCCAAAGGATTAATGCCCACAAAACAGATATCAGACAAGATCACAAAGAAAAAACAGTTTCTTGCCATTTTAACCAGAAAGGACACTCTCTCAATGACTTAACCACCTGCATTCTGCTACAAAGACCTTTTACATCTGCACTTGAAAGGGAATCCTCTGAACTGTCATTCATGTTAAAATTCGACACTTTCCAAAAAGGACTCAACAAACACTTGAACTATCTCACCCATTACCAAGATAGTTTCCCCAATTATCACCTCTAATACCATTAACTCACAAACATCCCACTCTCCCTACCTCTAATATCATCAATTCACAGACACTTACCTTCCTTCCTCCCCCCCCCCCCGCATCCCCCTCCTGTTCTGCAATGTGATTTGTCCTTTTCATATTTGTTCATTTTTTTAATTGTATCCTTTGGTATATATGGTTGTGACTACTTTCTTCCACTATTTGATCTAAGGAAGTGGGTCTGGCCCACGAAAGCTCATCATCTAATAAACCATCTTGTTAGTCTTTAAAGTGCTACATAGTCCTGCATTTTGCTTCAAGTACATGCAGTTTGAGAAGGGAGTCCAAATCCATCATCCATCTGCTCCCTGGCTCTGGAGTACCCATAGAGCAGTTCTCTGGCTCTGTTTGTAATTCTGAACTTGGGGAAGCATCTTTCATCACCCTAGTAACTCCTTGTGGAGGTTTTGAACCTGTTCCTCTGTGTAGTTGCAGGACTGTGGGTCATTACTGGCTATCTAGCTCCGAACAACCGCCTTCATCCATAGGAGTACTCAGAAAATTACCATGGAGCACTGCTTCATAACACGCAGTTGTATGTAATGGCTTTTTTTTTTTTTTTTTTTTTTAAGTTTCACCCCTTTTTGGCAGAACCATGCTGGTTCCATTTTTGTGGCTCTCAGCTATGCTTGAGAGTGCAGATTTTGGAACATTATGCTTTATAATATATAATTAGCTATAGCATGTTTCATGCATGGATCTCAAAGCACTTCACACAAAATTTTTTTTTTCCATTTTACATGTGGGGGAAAATGAGGCCTGGGACAGGGAATGATTTGCTTACGGTCACCCAGCAGGCCAGAATTTAACTAATCTCTCCTGTGCCCCAACACAGTGCCCATCCATTAGGCAACATTGCCTCAAAATGTAAAGTTAAGGTTTAAGTTTCTCTGTTTGTAATTTTTATGTCAATTTTGCAAAGCTATTTTGCTGCATTGTATGCAACAGGGTTCTTCCATGGCTGAATATTTATCTTTCCTCTTAATTTGTATCCCAAATAAACCCAAGATGTTTTGAAATAACAGTAGCTTAGGAGAGCAAAATATTTAGGAATCTGATTTGCACTCTGATGAGCTGTCAAGCTGCTGCTGTCAGCAAGTGGTACAGCAATGCCACTGTGAGTGTCTAACATTTCCAGGTAATTGGATTCAGAGACTGCTGTTTCTGAAATCACACAGGCTCCTGGGAGGTTAGATTTAGAATGACTGGCTGGTTTTCATTGTCTGACCTCACAAAATAATGGTTTACTAACTAATAAAACCATGAATGTAATATGCTTGATGAAATAACTCTCAGATCCTCTATGCTCTTCATCACAGCTGCTCCTGGAAAATGCCACTCACATGTTAGTCAGCAGGAAGGTAGAGTAGTTAAATTTTGAATGTGCTACAGATTTAAATGCTGGTGATTTCCTCCTTTGTTAGTTAGTTCCCTAAAGTATCCATAAGAACTAGAACATCAGTTTGCAATCTAGCCCACAGAGGTGAGCAGTGCATTATTGTGCTGTGTTCTTCAGTCACAATCTCCTTTTTGGTAGCTCCATTGCTCTGGGGAAGGAGTATACTGTGAGGGCCCTAACATGCTGGCATCCTATACAACCCACAGTTAAGACTGTGCCTCTCTTATCCCCACCCCCAATTTTGCGAGCGTGTGACAGAGAAGCTTTGCAAAGTCTATTTCCTCCTATGTGTGGGAAGTGATGGCATGGGATACCGGCACAAGGGAGAAAGGGTTCTCCTATGACTCCTCCACTCCTGTGTGCCAGCATATAAAACAAGCCACACCTTAACCCTTAGTGGCGTAATGTTGTCTTACAAAGGGGAGGCTGGAGTAGTGCTTCCTTGGTGGGCTTTCTTCCAATGGGGCCTTCCACCAGGGTTTATGCTTTTGGTGGTGGGTTTGCTTGTAGAGTTCATTACGTATCTGTTATATTCACATTGGTGCCAGAGGAATGTAGTTGGATCAGGGATGGTTTCATTTTAAAATAGCTCCCAGAGATTAGGATGAAGGCTCTTTCATGTAGTATAGTTAGACTGGAAAAATTTTTAGTGGGAAATGTCACATACAAGCCAATAAAAAAACATGTTTTCATCTATAAATAAAAAGGTACAAATAGGCAACTTAAGAAAAATGCTTATTGAGAACTTGTTAGAATGTGGTTTATTTGTTACTTTCATATGGATGTTGATGCTTTATGTTTTAAAAGTGATAAAGCTTTACTTTTTTGAATCTCAGCAGCTGCTATCATTAAATAATCATTGTTTAACCTTCCCCACTGTCTAACTCAGTGGTTTCCAACTGTTTATGCCATGGACTGGCAAACCCATTCACAAACGTTTAGTAGACTAGTAACATTTTATTTGCATATTGGCATATCCATTATGCAAATGTGTAAATATAATGTTACCAGTCTACCTAGCCCCAACCCAGCCCCTTTTCCCCTGTGCCTAACACCCTTTGACCCCCCACTTCTAACACTCCATGCCCTTTGACCTTTTAACCTCTGACCCCTACAATCCATGCCAACACCCTCTTGCCCCGTGACCCCACTACACCCTCACCCATCACTCTTTTGCCCCCCACTCCCCAGAGTGAGGCTCCCTCCTCTAGGAAGCATGGCCATTACTGCTGTGTGGGCAGAGAGAGCAGCCCTCCTCCTTTGCGCCCCCTCCTCCTCCTAATGCGTCTTGTGCCCCCGTGGGTGGGTGGGGGGAGCACAGAGCTCCCACCTGCTGCCATTACAGGGGAAAGCCAGGGGAGGCACATCTTCCTCCACCTCCTCCTGCCACTGCCTCAGCCCCTACACCATCACCGGCAAAAGCAGCTGCACAAGCAGGGGGAGGAGAAGCAGAGCCCTGGAGATGCACCTCCTGCCGCCACCAGCAAAAGCGGCTGCGGTGACGGGGGCACACCCCCCTCCCTCACTTGGGCTATGTCTAGACTGCAAGCCTCTTTCGAAAGAGAGCGTCTAGACTGCATGCGGACCTTTCGAAAAAGCAAGCCACTTTTTCGAAAGAAAGCAGCAAGTGAGTCTGGATGCTCTCTTTCTAAAAAGCCCTGTTTGCTTTCAAGAACACCTTTTTTCGAAAGAGCCATCGAAAGAAAAGCCACGTTCTTTCGATTTAATTTCGAAAGAACGTGGCTGCAGTCTAGACGCAGGTGAAGTTTTTTCGAAAAAAGGCTACTTTTCAAAAAAAAACCTGATTCTGGACACAGCCTAAGTGTGTCTCCCCAAGTGCTGAGTGGGAAGGAGGGAGGAAGGCGTCTCCTTGCTGCTACCACAGCTGCCAGAACTAAGCCACTGGGAACAGCTAGCTTGAGCTTACACAGCCGCTGCAGCCTGACAACCAACGGTTTGCAGCCCATCAGCAGGCCGCGGCCAAGCAGTGGAGAACTGCTGTCTAACTAATGTGTAATTTTGCACAACTAAAAATTTAAATTGATAAAAAACAAAAATAAGTTTAAAAAGAACTATCAATATATCTGTTGAAACTATCAAAATTAATTCTGCCATGCATAAGTGTAGTATAAAATTGAACAAATGGATAAATAAATAAAACCCAAATACATTTTGATTGAATTTTGGCACAGTGTTAACAGATGCACTGAAAAAATATTAACAAATTTTCATACTACTTCATTCAATAAGCATTTTGTTTCGTTCCAGACCCTCTTATAGGGATAGACAAGCAGAAGTGAAGTATATCAGGATAAGTATTATTTATTTTGCCAGCTTCTTTCTGTTCTAGCCCTAGGATGTTTTTGTTGGAAGATCAAGCGAAACACCCAGTAACTTATGGTTTTAAGTAGAGAATACACTTTGTTTTCTCTCTGTTGTTATTGCAGTCACTGCTTGATTCATTTTTTAACATAATTTTCAGTCTGGTTTTTTCTACTGTATTTCTAAATTTGTTACCAAAGTAATACTTCTAAATTGCCCTGGATATTGGCCATTGACCAATTCAGTCATATTACAGCATCACATTTATTTAAAAAGGTTGATAGACACGTTTGAAGTTGTATACATCTTGTTACAAAACTAGGTGTCCACCCTTCCTAATTCCACACTCTTATATGGGTACATAAACACTAAAAGAGTAAACCCAGTCAACTACAATGGTGTCTTGATTCACTATCTATTAGTCCTCTGGGCTCTTAATGGTGCATAGGGCCTCCACAGTTATTCTCCACCTCTTGCGATCCTTAGCGATAGTCTTGATTTGATCCCATGTTAAGCCAGTGGGTTTTACTTCGTCCAGGTGGCTTTGTTGCCATGTTTGTTTGGGACATCCCCTTTTCGTCTTTCCCTTTGGATTCCATTCTAACACTCGTCTCGTGATACATTCCTCACAGTCCTTACTTAGGATGTGGCCTGCCCATGACCATTTTCTTTTCTTAATCTGGACTTCCATTGGTTTCTGATTTGTTTTGGTCTACAAGATTTCATTTGGCACTCTATCGTACCACTTTAGCTGGAGAATGTGTGTCAGGCATTTATTGACAAACGTCTGAATTTTCCTAGTGTTGCTCTGGACAACATGCCAAGCCTCCAAGCCATACAGTAGTACTGATTTCACATTGGAAGTGAAAATATGTAGTTTGGTTCTTGTTTAAATGGCTCTTGTACCCCAGACTGGTTGTAATATGGCAAAGGCTTGTTGCGCCTTTCGTATTCTTGCATTGATGTTCTCTTCAGTTCCCCCATTCTTGCTGATAACACTCCCCAAGTATACAAACTGATCTACCTCTTGCACTGCTTTTCCTTCAATTGCAATTTCACCTTCCTGTCTGTTGCTAATGCGCATCAACTTGGTCTTCTCTTGACTAATCTTGAGGCCCACTCACTCAGCTGTTTCCTGTAGGGCATCTGTCTTCTCTTGCATATTCTCTAATTTGTCTGCAAGCAGGGCTAAGTCATCTGCAAACTCTAGATCTTCAAGTTTCCTAGTTTGAGTCCATTGGAGTCCCCTTTCTGAATCAGCATATGCTGTTTTTGTGACCCAGTCTAGGACAACCAGGAAGAGTAATGAAGAAAGAAGGCAGCCGTGGCATACACCTGTTATGACCTGGAGTTTTTCCAACAATTTTCCATCATGGATGACCTGGCAAGAGTATTCTTCATACAGTTTCTTGATTATGGTAATCAGTTTGCCTGGAGCTCTGTAACGTTGCATGATAGTTCAGATGGACTGCCTGTCCACACTATCAAAGGCTTTCATAAAGTCTGTGAAATTGATATAGAGTGGTGCTTGTTACCTGTCTGTCGAACAGAATCAGGAAGGTCAAAGATGTCTAAAGACACTTCCCAGAGAGTTATTAGATAACCCGACTCATCCGCTTAGGGATGGTGTTTCAGGTTGGGACCCCTATTCCGTATCTGATCACCGGCAGAGAGTCAGCGCTTAGATTGAGATGGCGCGTGAAATAAAAACTTAAGACTTGGGTTTTCAGTGATAACCACAAGACTATATTAAGTGAATTAAATTTAACAAACAGTAAAAATTTGTAAAAGATGGTATACCTCTAATTAACAAATAAGGGGGCAGTCCCCTGTTAAATTACATGGACAAGAAGGGGAAGTCCCTTCAGGTCCCTATTCCTACTTACAGAGTCTACGGCGATGGGAGGACGATTGAGGTGGTGCTGGCGACCTTCAATCCCTTGGCTATTTGAAAGCCTCAGGAGAGGAACGACCAGGCGTCCCTTGCCAGCTGTCTCTGGGTCAAAGCTGGCGACCTCAATCCGTCGGTCCTTCCGGACCGCAAGAGAGGAGCAGCCAGGAGTCCCACGAAGAGCTGGGCAGAATTGCGGGCTTCACCTTCCGTGAAGAGCGATTCTTCAGGCCCTTCGGTGCCTCTGGAACCGGCGATGGAAGCTAGAGTCCGTCTCTACCTATTCTAACCTTAACCTAAAATAAAACCCTAAGCTAACACGCGACTCGCCCTACGTACAGACTCGACGACGGCCAAAATGCTTTGACCCGACGCAGCCTGACGAACAAACACGACGACGTGAACTAACCTACCTAAGTACTAAACTAACTAGCCTAACTTAAAAGAGAGAGAAGAGGACCTTCCGTCCAATTCTCAAAAGACAAGATCTTTACAGGACCTTTTTCATACTGACATTCACTCCTAGCCTATAGCCTAAGCCTAAGCCCGATGCGAACGACGCCCTGACCTCAGGATAAGCCCGAGGACCAGAACGAACCATCGTTCGGTCAGACCTTTTATAACCTGGCCTCATGAATATGCATAGGCTGCAATGGTTTAAAATGATTGGTTGTCAAATGATGCACCTGGAGCGTGGTACAAACTGATAGGTTGGTTTTGGAATGCTCATGCATATTCATAACCTATGCAAATCATACCCAACAGGTAAGTGAGTGTTTAAAATCTAACAGTTACCTGTGGACGTGTTAGAATGTAGATCTTAAATGGATGACATTAGAGAGAATGTTTAGATACAAAATGGAGTTTTAGGCTCCATTTTGTAGACTTGCAGAATTTCCTCATCTTTAAGTTTACAGGTTCAAACAAAACAAATTAACCTTGACATTTAAAAGATTATCAGTCCCAAACACTACATAGAAGTTCCCATGGTCCAATTCACATTATCCAGATATTATACATTTGCATTTCTGCCTTACATGCTTGCCATTCAATGGATTGTTCTACAATGATCCATATTGTTACTGTCTGGTCTGTGCAAGATCATCCTCTCCTAAAACCTGCCTGTTCTTTTAGTAGTTTGTGGTCTATGGCGTCTTTCATTCGTTCCAGGATGACTCTGGTTAATACTTTGCTTGGGTTGGACAGGAGAGTAATCCCCCTCCACTTTTCGCATAGTAACAGATCACCAGATTTAGGGAGTTTCACTAGTCGCCCTTTTCGCCAATCCTTTGGAATCTCTTCTGTTATCCATATCAGATTTAGCAAACCGTGTAGCTGGTCCGCTATAGCAGCTCCTCCTTCTTTTAATACTTCAGGTGAAATATTGTCAGCTCCTGCTGCCTTGCCATTCTTTAGATTCCTTATTGCCTTGCAGTCTTCCTCTTTTGTAACTGCCCCTGTATTGATGTCTAGATGTTCTCCTGCTTCTAGCTATAGTGGATTTGTTGGTAGTGGTCTGTTTAACACTTCTTCAAAATGCTCCTTCTATCTGGATAGCTGCTCATCCACTGAGGTAAGTAGCTGACCATCTTTGTTTTTGACCGGTCTGTTTGGGTTTCTCTTCCTTCCTCTCAAGTCTCGAGTTGTATTGTACAGGGTTTTCAAGTCCCCTTGTTTAGATGCTGCCTCTGCTTTTTCTGCAATCTCGTTTATGAAATTTCTCTTATCTTTGCAGAGACTTTTCTTTACTTCCCCAGCAATGCTGTGGTATCTGGATGATGCAGCTTGTTTCTGGCCTCTTGTTTTTGCTTGGTTGACTTGTTGTTTGAGTGCCTTCCATTCTTCAATCATTCTCCATGTCTAATCTGTGATCCATTCCTTCCAGTTAATGGAAGGTCGCCCTAATACCACATCGCACGTTTCCACTATTGCTTCCTTCATTAAGCTCCAGACTCCCTCTGCAGTTTGTTCTGCTCCTTCCTTGCTTTGGAGTGCCTCAAAGCAGTTGCTCAAGTTAATCTGGAAAGCTTCTTTCATTTCTTGTATACTCAGCTTCCTCACATCGAATCTTGTGCTGGGCTGTTGTTTTCTTGCTGCAAGTTTCATTTTCAATTTAGCAACTACTAAATGGTGGTCTGATCCGATGTCTGCTCCGCGCCTAGTACGCACATCTTCCAGAGATCTTCGCCATCTCGTTTGGACTGCAAAGTGGTCAGTTTGGTTTTGTGTACAATTGTCAAGTGATACCCAAGTTATTTTATGGCAGTTGTTGTGTGGCAAGAGTGTGCCTCCAATTACAAGTTCATTAAAGGCACATATGTCTACAAGGAGTTCGCCATTTTCATTCATTTGGCCTAAACCATGTGTTTCCATTTCTTTTTTCCCTACCGGTGTTGTCACTGCCTACCTTGGCATTCAGGTCTCCCATCAAGATCAGCATATCGCATCAAAGTATCTTGTCATTTTTGAACGATGTAGAGATTTCCGTAACATATTTTTTATGAGGATGAGTTGTTAGCCCATCGCCCAACCTCCAACCTGGAGGACCAGGGAATTGCTTTTTGTCTGGTCTCTACCTGTCAACCTATCCGACTTGGGTGGCCCTACTAGGAGCAGTAAGCTCCTGCCGGTATAGCTCTGAGGGTCCCTGAGACACGCAAGCCCCCCACCACATCAAGGGTAGCGATCCCATCGGGGGAATTCACTCTGGTATATAAATACCAGAGCTGTTTCTGTAATTGTCTCTTTATATGAATTAAATTAACCATCCTCTTGCTAATTTGACTCTGTACCTATGAACTATTTTTTAATCAGACCTACCATTACACTAGTTTAATATGATTCATATCTATAGGCAAATACTCATATTTGGCCTAATCATAGAATTACCTGTGACTACAGTGCCACCGAATATTAGATCAGTATTTCTGAGATTTTGAGCTTGACTGTATGATCATAATTCATATTTCAAAAGCCCTTAATGCACAATTCCCTTTTAAAGTTCACTACCAGAGAGAAGGTACTCTTTTACAAAATTGGATTGCTAAGATCATTTTCCTTGCATGTCATTGTCACTTTGCACCTTCTTTGCACTTCTGTTGTCTCCACTTGATGGGGAACTGGCATCTGGGAAGAGAACCACAGGGCGCCCGAACCTGCGATTTAAAGATGTCGTGAAGAGGGACATGAAAGTCATCGACATAAACACGCAGTCCTGGGAAGACCTCACAGCAGACCGCCCGAAGTGGAGGGGCACCCTGACCACACAGCTCAAGTCAGGCGAAACGAACATGATGCGTGCATCAGAAGAAAAGCGAGTCCGCAGGAAGTTACGCAACAACAACAGCCAGGGAACCACCTACAGCTGCGACTTCTGCTGCAAAGAATGCCTGTCCTGGATTGGCCTTTTCAGCCACCAACGACGCTGTCCCCGACGCTGTCCCAGACAATCCGACACGAACCAAGACGAGAACTAGGATACGTCATCCATGGTCAACTGACCGACGGAGGCCTTATTTATTATTACTTGACCAGTATATCAAGCTCAGGTTTCTTCTCCTAAATAAAACATGAGAACCATTACTACTCTGCCCTTACTAACCTCTTCTCTTATTTTACCATCACCCCAAGTACTGACAATGATGCCTGCTGTGGCTGCTTGGCAACTTGTCTGCTCTGCCAACAGACATCTCTGCACGTCCACACCTTGTGGGGGAAGGGGGGTATTCATTTAAACTGAATCTCTCTTTGGGAATCACTTAGTACCATGATCCTATGAAGAATAATCACCCAACCCGTAATGGTTAGGCTGTTGGGTAATTGGGACAGGCATATGAGGGGTAGATGTGGAAGATGAAAACTTTATGTAATTACAATCGTTATTTGAAAAACAAAAACCAGCAAATGTGTATCCCCAAATAAAAGTGTGTCTATACACATCATACTGTATATATTTGATTGATTTTTCCTACCACCTTTCATATTTCAGCCGCCTTGAATATTTTAAATAGAAAGGTGGGGTAAAAATATTTAAATAAATAATAAATAATGTTGCTAATCTACATTGTAAAGTCTTCCTGTCAGGAACTACATCTGCACAATAACCAGCACAACAAGTCCCCAATCCGTAACTGGAGTTATTGGGCATGCCATAATAAAATATTAACTAATGATAAATAGTCTATTCAAATGATTTTCTTAATCGTGCTCACCACTTTCATTTGTTGTGTTTTCCCATGCACAGTAATATTCTGAGAGTTTTAATTTTTCCTGTTTGCAAGTAAGAATTTCCATGGAGAGGAAATGCACCAACATGCAGTAATAACCATGGCCAGATGTTTATTTAAAGTACATAGTTTAAATTAGAAAAATATAAATGTAATCATAGTTGTATAATTATCCAATGCCTTTTTCTGTTTTGTTCCCTGAACATCTAAACACTGCACGTATTAGCAGATATACAGTTGCAGTTGAATTCATTAGCAAAAACGTTTAACATGATTTGATAATATAGCCCCATTTTTTATTTAAAATAAACTGTTTACCTCGGGACAAAATGTTTTTTTTGTTTAAATGAATACAACTAATTGAAAACCCATAGTGAAATTAAATATCCCAAAAGCATTATTTGGCATTCCACCTGATTAGTTTCATTATTGCAACACTGGGAAAAATGTCAGTGTGTCAAATGAGTGACATAACATATGAATGGTGACAAACTATTTGCAAGAAACCCTCTTCCCGTGTCTTATCCCATTGCTTGACAGGGAGTGTGACGGGGCAGATGTGCCCTGCTCTGGAGGGTGGGGGGGGGCCAAGATTCTGTGGGCAGAGGAAGTCCCACCCTTCTTCCCAGACTGGGCACGCTCCAACTGCTGGAGCTGTATAAAAGCTAGGGGAGCAGCTCAATTTGGGTGGACCGTCAGTGGAGAAAGGACTTAGGCTGGAGCTCTCAAGCAGTCCCTGTCACCACAGCCCAGGCAGCAACCGCTGCAGTCTCAGAGTCAGCCCCGATCAGGGAGACCTGCTCCGTGAGTTGGAATTCATCGAGCAACGCCCCAGGGACAGTAGGAATTGGCTCAGGGCGGAGGTTTGTCCCTCCAGAAGCTCAGCGAGTTTCGGCGGGATGCCCCGCTGAGCAGGCAGTGGGAGTATCCACTACCAACAGGGCCCTATCCCCCTATTCCATGGCCCGCGTCTCCCTGGCAGCCAGGGGAAGCTCACCAGGGGCGTAGGCCTCCATGCCAGGGAGCCTTCCAGAGGGAGACCACAGTGCTTTTTGGACTAGGCCTGCAGGGCCATATATACCCTGAGAGAGGGGATAGTACTTTTGACTAGGCCTGTTGGAACCGTATTTACTGTAAAGAGAGGGAATTATATTTTGGGGACCACACGCCCCTTTTGAAAAGGAGCATCGATCCTGCCTTTGGGGACCCCCTTGCTGTCATGGGAGTTCTGCTCCCTACATAGAGAAATCTTCAATCTTTTATCTTTTTAAGTAAAACTCTGGCAAGACAGAGAAATCTGGTGTGTAGTATTAGTAGCATATTTCCTTTTGTCTTAACATTGACAGGTTGAATTGCAACCATTTGTCAGTCAAAGAGTATGCGAACCCAGCTCCTCTATGTTTATTGTGAAAGTCAAGAGAAAGGATTTTTAGAAGGATAATGAAATAGAAAGCAGCAACAATGAAAGCATCTTAATTTTTTTATCCTCCTCAGGGGGGTGGGGTGGGTTTGTTTGGTTGGTTGGTTGGGTTTTTTTTGCCTGCAACCACCACCACAATAGGAAAATGTTAGAGGCTTGAAAGGCCTATGCTCTTTTGAGCTAAACCAAAGAAAAATGCTGCCATCCAGAAATGAATGGAAACAATAGAAAGCCTTCAGACCATTTATAAAAATATCCCTTCTGAGTAGGAAAAATGGGATCTGCCAATGAATTAAGAAACTTTTGTAAAAAGAAAAAGTGACTTGCCCCATGCCATTTTAGTCACTCTTTTTTAAAGAAGAAATTCATTTGCCTAAAGAAAAAGGCAAACTTCAGAGAAAAGACTTACATATCCCCTAATGTGCAGCATGCAGTAGAATGCACTTAAAAGGCTGTGGATCCAATTTTCCATGTTACACCAATTCTCCACCAGTAGAATTTCCACCATTGGCCTTTTAAAACATCCTTTCTCCTGACCTTCACAATAATGGTAGAGAAGCTGGGTTCACATTAGGGATGTTAAATTGTGTTTAATCAGCTAATCGAGTAGCTGGTCAAATTTCCATCAACTACTCAATTAGTTGATAAGGGGGTAACTGCAGATCTGCTCCCAGCCAAGCGGCTCTTAATACATTTAGAAAGCAGAGGCACAGCATCTGGGACTGGGTGCAAGCCGGGACAGCTGATTCCTGGCTCAGGCCCGGTCCCCGTGTTATACCTCTGCCTCTCCTGCTCCCCTTCCCCGCCACGGAGACAATGCTAGGGTAACCGGTTTTTAAGCTGGCTTCTACCAGCTTCTGCTCCTCCCTTGCTATCTCTCTCTGATAGAGGCAGCTGGGAGAGGGGGCTGCAAGGGGGACTAGTAGAGTCATTACTCGACTACCCAATAAGCATATGCTTATCAGGCAGTCGACTAGTTGCTTACATCCCTAGTTCACATAATCTTTGACTGACAAATGGTTGCAGTTCAACTTGTCAAGTTTAAGACAAAGGAAAATACGCTGCTAACACTACACACCGGGTTTCTGACTTGCCAGAATTTTACTTAAAAAATAAAAAGTCATTGTAGAAACGCAGGAGTTGAGTCATGGAGAATCAGACCTCTAATCTAGATTATAGCTCTTAAGAGCGGGTGATGCTTTTAACAAGATCGATTTCCTATCAGCTGCAGTTTTTCAGAGAGATTTTGTTATGAACTTGTTGTGGCTGGAGTAGTTCATAGAAGATACCCAAACCTCCAGAGTCCATGCCTCTCTTGATTTCATGAAATGCAATTGATAAAAAAGTGAAGTACAAAGTCTTCTGAATGCCCAAGGCCAGATCCTATACTTGTGTAAATCATCATACCTCTGTTAAAGTCAATGATGCTATGGCAACTTACACCAGTTGAGGAGCTGTCCCCCCATGACCCTTGGAGGAGGTGCTCAGCATCTCACAGGATTGGGCCTTCTAAGCAGTGCTTCCTGGTAATAATGTTTCTGTCTCAAGCTCACCTTTTTGTTCTGGCCTGCTCCAGAGCTGCAGCACAGATAATGTTCTTGGTTTAACATCCCATGGTTAATTGTCTCACAGGCTTTGCAGCATTATGCAGAGTGTTCACAAATAACAGGTGGGTCTAGTATGCAGTCCCTGAAGACCAGCCTTGAGAAAAACTTTGACATTTTACAAACTCCTTGGAAACAAGACCTCACCATTACTGACCAAAATTCCAGTCTTAAAGGAGTAGTCATGTTAGTCTCTATCTGTGTCACCTTAAAGATTAACAGATTTATTTAGGCATAAGTTTTCATGGGTAAAAAAACACTTCATCAGAGGTATTGGAGACAGATTGATATATTCCACTGTTAAATGCATATGAGAGAGTTTCCACTAGTCATGGTTTTTCGCCTTTGTGCAATGATTGGCATGGCAGAGCTGCGAAGCACAGGGGACTTTGAAAAACTGAACCTTCCAGAAAGGAGACACACACACACATACAGAGTTGGAGAGGGACTGAAATGTAGGAATGGGAATAGTTCATCTCTTAGCTAGGATATGGGAACAGTGCAAAGGTCTGGCAAAGAACGGGACAGACAGCCTTTAGCTAGATTGGGGCTGATGGCGCACAGAGGATGGTAGGCTTGTCATGCAAATGAATGAATGTTTACTCTGGCTCTGTCTTGGAGGATTCAGAGGAGAAAATTGCAAGTTAAATTAATATAAGTTTAAAAAAATGAAAATGGCCAAGATAAATTAGAGGCAAAGCAAGAGAACAACAGAGCCATAAGGAGGAAGCTGCTCAAAATAATACATCTAAAATCATATGTTAAAGAATAACAGATAATTATAATAGTGATAGAGATGTAGCCGTGTTAGTCTGGGGTAGTTGAAGCAAAATGCAGGACAATGTAGCACTTTAAAGACTAACAAGATGGTTTATTAGATGATGAGCTTTCGTGGGCCAGACCCACTTCCTCAGATCAAATAGTGGAAGAAAATAGTCACAACCATATATACCAAAGGATACAATTAAAAAAATGAACAAATATGAAAAGGACAAATCACATTGCAGAACAGAAGGAGGATGCGGGGGGGTGGGAAGGGGGAGGAAGGAAGGTAAGTGTCTGTGAATTGCTGATATTAAAGGTAGGGAGAGTGGGATGTTTGTGAGTTAATGGTATTACAGGTGATAATTGGGGAAACTGTCTTGGTAATGGGTGAGAAAGTTCAAAGTCTTGTTAAGTCCCTGGTGGTAAGTGTCGAATTTTAACATGAATGACAGTTCAGAGGATTCCCTTTCAAGTGCAGATGTAAAAGGTCTTTGTAGCAGAATGCAGGTGGCTAAGTCATTTAGAGAGTGTCCTTTCTGGTTAAAGTGGCAAGAAACTGTTTTCTCTTTGTGATCTTGTCTGATATCTGTTTTGTGGGCATTAATCCTTTGGCGAAGTGTCTGAGATGTTTGTCCAATGTACATAGCAGACGGACACTTTCGGCACATGATAGCGTAGATTATATTTCTGGATGCGCAGGAATATGTGTTCTTGATCTTATAACTCACTTGGTTAGGTCCAATAATGGTATCAGCAGAATGAATATGTGGACAAAGCTGGCAACGGGGTTTGTTGCAAGGGAAGGTACCAGGGTTGGTATTAGTGTGGTATGTCCTGTGGTTGTTGGTAAGAATCATCTTGAGGTTAGGTGGTTGTCTATAGGAGATTATGGGTCTGTCTCCCAGAGCCTCTTTGAGTATGGTATCCTGTTCCAATATTGGCTGTAGTTTATTGATAATGTGTTGGACAGGTTTTAGTTGGGGGTTGTAGGTGATGACAAGTGGTGTTCTATTGTTGGTTTTCTTGGGTCTGTCTTGAAGTAGATGGTTTCTAGGTATTCGTCTGGCTCTTTCAATTTGCTTTTTTGTTTCTCTGGGTGGGTAGTTGAGATTTATAAATGCTTGGTAGAGATCCTGAAGCTTCTGGTCTCTGTCAGTGGGGTTAGAGCAGATGCGGTTGTATCGAAGGGCTTGGCTATAGACGATGGATCGTGTGGTGTGTTCTGGATGGGAGCTGGATGCATGTAGGTAACTGTATGAGTCAGTGGGTTTTCTGTAGAGAGTGGTGTCTAATTTTCCATTGTTGATTTGTACGGTGGTGTCCAGGAAGTGGATCTCTCGTGTAGAATGGTCCAGGCTGAGGTTGATGGTGGGGTGTAGGTTGTTGAAATCTCTGTGGAATATCTCCAGTGTTTCTTGGCCATGTGTCCAGATCATAAAGATGTCATCGATGTACCGTAGGTAGAGGAGGGGTGAAAGGGGACGGGAGTTGAGGAAACGTTGTTCTAGGTCAGCCATAAAGATGTTAGCATACTGTGGGGCCATGCGTGTACCCATGGCTGTGCCGCTGATCTGGAGGTATAAGTTGTTCTCAAACCGGAAATAATTGTGGGTGAGAACAAAGTTACATAGGTCTGCTATCAGGTTGGCAGTAGTGTCCTCTGGGATAGTGTTTCTAATTGCTTGTAATCCGTCTTCATGTGGGATGTTGGTATATAGAGCTTCTACATCCATGGTGGCAAGGATGGTATTATTGGGGAGCTTATCGATGTTTTGTAGTTTCCTTAGGAAGTCAGTGGTGTCTCGGAGATAGCTGGGGGTATTGGTTACGAAGGGTTTGAGAAGAGTGTCTACATAGCTGGATAGACCAGTAGTGAGCGTGCCAATACCAGAGATGATGGGACGTCCGGGGTGCCCAGGTTTATGGATCTTGGGAAGTAGATAGAACAATCCTGGTCGGGGGTCAGAAGGTGATTCTGTGAGGATTTGTTCCCGAGTAGCTGTGGGGAGGCTTTTAAGGAGACAGTGTAGTTTCTTTTGGTAGTCCAAGGTGGGATCAGAGGGGAGAGGTTTGTAAAATGTGGTGTTCGAGAGTTGTCTGGTTGCCTCCTGGTTATAGTCAGCCTTATTCATAATGACCACAGCACCCCCTTTGTCAGCTGGTTTGATTCAGATAATTATAAAACAGTGAGTAGTTCTGTAGCACCATAGGGTATGTCTACACTAGCTCGTTAGTTCGTGCTAGGTAGGCAAATGAGGGCAACCGGAGTAGCAAATGAAGCCCGGGATTTAAATATCCCGGGCTTCATTTGCATGTTCCCGGGCGCCGCCATTTTTAAATCCCCTTTAGTCTGAACTCCGAATTAGACCCTAATTCAAACTACCGTTACTCCTCGTGGAACGTGGAACAAGGAGTAACAGTAGTTCGATTTAGGATCTCTAATTTGAACTACCTACTCCGTGCCGCATGTAGCCACGGGCACGGAGTTCGGACTGAAGGAGATTTTAAAATGGTGGCACCCGGGAACATGCAAATGTAGCCTGGGATATTTAAATCTCGGGTTTCATTTGCAACTCCGGTTGCCCTCATTTGCCTACCTAGCTCGAACTAATGAGCTTGTGTAGACATACCTATAAAGACTAACAAATATATATATAAATTAGAGAGAGAGAGAGAGAGAGAGAGAGAGAGAGAGAGAGTATCATGAGCTTTTCATGGACAAAACCCCCTTCCTCAGATGAGGTGATAAGGATGAGGAAGTGGGTTTTGCCCACAAAAGCTCATGATACTATATATATGTTTGTGTTGGTCTCTAAGGTCCTTCAGGACTACTCAAATTTTTTTAAAATTATAGACAAACACAGCTACCCCTCTGAGATCATTATAAAATCATGTTGTAATAAGCAAGTCTGCCTGGAACTTCAGCTTTATATTGTGTAGTGTTGTCTTGGGTGTTTGTCAAAAACGTTCTGGAAACACCTGTTTCCAACTCTCTCTCTCAACACCGCAGCCACAAAGAGCTAGTTTTCAGCAAAGATACCCTTTTTAACATCCCTGCAGAGCTCTGAGATCTCACTACCCCACATTACACCTTGAGATTTTGACTTGAGCTTGTAATCACTTAAATCATTCCTCTTTGATGTGCTTGTTAATAGTCTTGCTGCCTGAGCTATGCTTGCCTGACAAAAAACATTGCTTATCTAAGAATCTTCCAATTCAGCTCTTGGTGAGCAGTGGAAATTACTTTTCTGCCAACTCAACCATCTTGTGTAGTGCTGCATTGGCTATTGGAACATAATTCTTTCACAGTATGTTCACGCTTGTAAATGTCAAATGGAGACTGATTGAAGTATAAGGGATAAGGTTACCCAGAGATGTCCATTGATATAACTGCTCATCACAGACCACCCCTTCTGGCCTTTTGTCTCTCCCCTAGCTTCTTCACTCTCTAGTTCATGCTGACCTACCTATCTGACACTTGGCCCACCCTTCTCCTACTGGTCCCTGCTCCCTCCCCTATTATTAATGGGAAAGCATGTACCTTAGTAGAGGAAAGGCCATCAGGATCCAATGGCTGCTTTGGCATTCTCCAACTGTTGGCTGATAAGTAGCCCAACTCCTAGAAAAGATAAAAAGCTGCAGCTAAATGTTTTGAGAGGGGCTAAAACATAAAGAAAGAAAGATGCCTAACATGTTTGCAAAGACTTCTGGTAAGGGGAAAAAGGTAGTGTTTTAAAATCTGCTAAAATCAAAACTTTACCTAAAACTCTACAAACTGTTTTCCTGCATGTATATACTGGACAATAAAATGTAATAGTAATAATCCACAAGGCATTTGATAGTTTGGTATGTGTAATAAATATATATGTAGCTTATTTTTGTTAGGAATTAACTATAATTATAAATTTTGATTTTATTCATCTATCAGTAAAAAGGGAGCTAGGTCAGCTTAATCACATTACTCAGGCATGTGGTTGACCTAACTTTTTAGTATAGACCGGGCCCTAGTACCTGGTGTAGATTAGCCCTAATGCAGAGACATCTATATGAGTATGCAGAGAGCTTGGAACAAGCCCAGAGAACTGTGAACAGACCAATTTAGCTCAGTGAGGAGTTAATGAAGGTGCCCTGGGATGGCAATTTTAAAGTCAATAATGAATTAATGTCTCGTGTAAGAAAGAAGAGGGAAGGCTGCAGATCTGCACAATTTACTGTGCACAGCACCAACTTTTGGTGCCGCTAGTGGATGATATTTGCAAGATACCTAAGTTCAGTATAGGGAGCCTAGCAGAGACTCAGTGTTGGTGACCTAATCTCAAGGAGCCCAGTCGAGTCCAGAGAACACACATGTTCTTCTCGTCAATGTCTGTGCCATCTACAGTTTGGGTGTTTTATTTTGTCACTCAGATGGGCAACATTTATTTTGTGAGCCTGTGTCAGGCCGCAGTCCCTCGATGCCCCGCAGGTGGGGATGCCCCTCACCTCTGGGACCAGTGCCTGTTTTACTCTGGCCCTCAACCGGGGCCATACCCAGCACGGGGCATCCAATGGCCTAGCCAAGTGCTGCCTCCCAGGGGGCTGCGCACCAAACTTCCCCTTTAGCCCTTTCAGGGCCAACGTCCGGGGGCTCGAGTGGATGATTGTCACGTCGCAGCCCTCTTGGAAGTTCTACCCCGTATCCCACACCCACCTCCCCTCACCAGTGATCCTTATCAGTCTTATAGTGTAGTGTCTCCTCCCGCCCAGTCCCGGCCGGATTAGTCTCAGATTCCACAATGCCACTGCTACTTGTACCACTCTCACAGCCGCTGAGGCGTGGTAGGGGGACACGTGCTCACCCTCACTCCAGGTCCCGACCCAGGGCCCTAAAGACAGGGTGGTGAAGCCCTGTCTGGTTGATGGGGAGTCTTCCATAATGCACCAGCCTCCCCCCGGCTCCTTCCTGCACCCTGCCCTGGGTCACTTCCTGCTCACCAGTTGCAGGTTTTCCCCCATCTTACTCCTCACTGACTCACCTGACCTTCCGCCACCCGAAGTGTATCAGGCCAGCTGGTCTCTCTGCGCCTTTTCCAGGAAGGGATCCTCTTGACCGGCTCCTCCCCAGTTTCCAGTTTCTCTGCCTCCCCCCCTTGCCAGGAAAGGTCCGCGTTTAAACTCCCCGTCGCAAGGGCGGGGCGGGGCTGTGCTGGGGACACCAGCCCCTCACTTCCGGCTCCGCCGCCTGCTCCCGGCGGCCTGGGAGCATGCGCCACAGGCCTGACTCTGGAGGCGGAGTGCTCTTGCACTCCTCCACGCTGCCTCCGGCTCGGTGGGCACGCGGGGCTTGGTTACGGCCCCATCGTGTCCAGCGCAAGTGCAGGACTCTGCTTCCCCATCACAGCCTGGTAGTGTTATCAACTTTTTTTTCCCCGTCTCCTCTTTTGCACAGTGCCCTAGCACTTTTGTAATGTATTTGTAATATGATAAATATAATTAATCATTTTGACTGTACTACTTGTTCTAATTATTTAAAACACCGGTTACACTTAAATAGGAAAGCTAGCCAAATGATACTAACTATATCCCAGGATATGAACTGGTTTTCTAAACTGGTATCTCTTTACTCCAGTCACATGCGTTACATGTGTTTGTACAATCCATACATAGGTAAAGTTTGTGTATGTCGTACACAAATGTTGCATAAATGGTTAGTAAATAAAACCCTTGTTATTTAAATATTTATCAACATTAAAGCAAATAAAGAGCACTGTCAGTGCTTGAAAAAACAATTATTTTCATCTTAGGCGAAGAAAAGTCCAGGCAGTAGCAAAATGAAATTCTGCCAAGTAGCTCTAAGAATTAATTCATTCAACTGTTGTCTCGCTTTTTGTTTAAGAAATACATCAAGTGTGGAAGCTGCTTTTTAAAAGATGTTCAGGATCAGCCATTCAAATAAATTCCCTACAAACTAAAAGCAGTAAACTTAAAACTTTGTGGATCTCAGTAGCATATTCTGGCTCTGAGAACTGTGCATTGTGCCTTGTAGAAGGAGAATGTTGCCCTAATTCAGTAATCATTGTTGCCTTATAGGATCTGAATGATTGCAACTTCTGAAGTTGCCAAACTTTTTGTTCTCTAACAAAACTGCTCATGAATATCTTTTTTCTTCAGCATCAGTTATCATATTCATAGACTTAAAGGCTTTGTTTTATGCAGTTGTAAAATTGTACTGTAGAATAAAGACGGAGAGAGAGCATTTTCTCAAACCAATACTATTAAGGAAAAATACTCTAGTTTCTTAAACTTTTCAAGCTAGCATTGATTTTTGTGCTATAAGTAGTCTTTAGGTTGGTAATAGTTTCTCTGATCTTTTCAGTATGATTTGCAAAGGGAGAAATTGAGGGGGGGGGGGGTTGGTTTTGGTTTTTGCTTGTATGTGCTGTAGAAAGAAGGCCTGAAGAGATTTGAGTTTTTTATTTTTTTCCAATTCATACTTTACATTCATAATTCAGACTCTGCCTAGGTCAGAAGACTCTTTCACTTGAGAGCTAGTGTAGATAATCTCCCAATAAGCAAGACAGTAAAAGCTGAGCTATGAGGAGCAGAAGGAACATGCACTCAACTTTGTGGAATCTTAGAGTTTAGCCATTGACTTTAGGGCAGATAAGCGGCGGGGAAGATTTCACCCTTTTGTGTTTAGTTTAATATTCTGGGTAAAAAGCTTTTTGTTATAAACATAATACCATCACTCCTTTCATTATAGTGTAAAGCGCTTCAGTAAGGGTACATCTATACTATGATCTTCTTTCAAAAGGAGATATGCAAATTTGGCGCTAATTTGCATATCTTCTGATTGCTTTTTCGAAAGCTTTTTTTGAAAAAGAAAGCAGTTTATACATGTTTCTTTCAAAAAAACCCTCTTTTTCAAAAGAACCCTTCTTCCTCAAAAAATGAGGTGTGCAGGGTTCTTTCAAAAAAGGGTCTTTTTTCAAAAGAACCGCATCTAAACTGCTTTCTTTTTCGAAAAAAACGCTTTCGAAAAAGCGATCAGAAGAAGATATGCAAATTAGCACCAAATATGCATATCTCCTTTTGAAAGAAGAACGTAGTCTAGATGTACCTTAAGGGGCTACACTCCTGTATTTCCCACTTACCCTCAAACAATCAGGGAAGACCATGCTGTATTCCTAACCTTTTCGCATTAAAAATAACTAGAGAAAAATGTGTCACTCCTCCATTTTCACCACCAACCTTTCAAGCCTTTTGCCTACACCATAAGGACCCAGAGGAGCCTAATTTCTGTCCCCAAAGTGGAGAAGGGGTTGCCTGTGATAGTAGGGAACTAGACTTGATGACCTACGAGGTCCCTTCCAGGCCTAGTTCCTATGTTCCTTCAATAAATTTTCAGTCTTCATGATGCACTAGCAATATGTGACTGACTGATTGTCTGACATCAGTCACATCTAAAGAAACCTTATAAAAGAACATAGCATCTTGTCATTACAAAGTTATGTGTGTGTGTTATTCACAGCTGGTGAGATATTTTAATTATGGCAGTACTGAGAGTGACCCAAATTAGGATCCATGTCCTACTCATATTGAAATCAGTGGAAATGCTGTCACTTCCACTGTATTCAGTATTGAGCCCTTGCCTCTAACCACTTATCATTACACACAGTTAGGTACCACACATCTCACCACTTACAGCCAAGCTTGTTTCAAGTGTCAGACTCCCTGGCAGTCAAGAGATTCCTTGACTACAGAATCTTGAAAAGACACAGGAGATAACAGCATGTTCTTCAGCTCTCTCTTATCTCTGCTACAAGAACCGTTCCCAAGTATTAGTTTGTCACAAAACTATCATTGCCAGCCTGCAAAAATTAGCCCCCAGAGGTTACAGATTTTGTAAAGGCTGAAATACTATCTATCGTCTTATAGAAGTCAAATATAAAGATTTTCTATTTGACTCTGTAAAATAAGTAAATTGTAAACTTAAAGGCTTATTAACTAGTAAATTGCTATCATTTCCTGCAAAATAGTTTGTATAAAATTGTTTGTAAGGTTATAAACTGGGATTCTTAAAAGGAGCTTAAAGAAATAGATGTCCAAATCCTATTGAGTGTCAGTGAAAATCAGCACCTAACTTGAGCTCCTTTAAAAATTTGAGTCAAACAATTAATGTCCTGCAATTAAATAAAGAGAAACTTAAGTGGAAATCAGGAAAGTAAGTGTACAAACATGATTCTGGAAACTCTTCACTGAAAGGCTTAAGTGCTGGTTCATCTGGATTATAGTGCAAGTAATACAGTGCTTGAAACTAGATTCCAGATAAGGGAATAATGTATCTTTAGGTCTTCTGAATTCTATAAATTAATAACCTAGCAATTTAAAAAAAAATAGTAGTTCTGCTTAAAGCCCAGGGCGGCAGAACTTAGCATTTAAAAATTCAGTATTTCACTTGGCTGTATTTTGTATTCCATTAATCACTTATCTGTTTAGAATTCTAATCTTGCAGCATTTAAACATCCCAAGTTTGGAGGGGGACCTGGACATGATAATAAGGCTGTCACATTTACTAACACTTGGTATGATTTGAATTGTTCTTCTGCATTCACGCGCCTGCACAGATCACCTGGTATTCACTCCGAGCAAACACATAATTGTATTCATGCATCATTTGAGATCTTTTTCACAGGAGCAGATCACCTGTATAATAAAGATACCTGCAGCTGCAGCTTTCTGCTCTCCTCTTCATTCCGGGAGACTAGCATTTCTTAAATCATTCTAATTATTTTTTCTTTTGGCCACAGACTATTATTATGTTCTGATTCTTTTCCTTTGTAATAATCCATGTTTCAGACAGTAATAGTTTTTATTCATGTAATCATTTGAAGCCAAATTCAAGCTTTTAGGGTTTCCCCAGAATGGGAGTCTATTTTGTGCCTCATTTTATCTGGCATTAGAGTCCTAAACAAATGTCAAAGCAGGTTATTTCTTCCAGGAGAAGAGAAGGCATAGTGTGCATGATTAGACCAACTACAAGATACATTTTTACTTCTGAAGCCCCTTTATGTATCTCCTAAGGTACAAAGTGTCCATATGGCTTGTGTGTCCAGTCTTCAGGAAATACCCCCAGCGTAAGGCACTCCTTATGCACAATACAGCTGCCAGAACACCTAAATTGTCTGCTTTACAGTCTCCAGGTGTGCTGGTGAAATGGGGCCAGAATTTGCTGTACTCCAGCTAATTGAGGTTGGTTGTTCCTGAAGCCTGTTAAAATCTTGTGCAATTTAGAGCAGCTACGGAGATATGCATGGCAAGCAATGAGTTTGAACCCACAGAAGAAAAAAAAATTGCAGCACTTCCATCAGTCTTGACTTTGCAAGTTATATGTTTATAGCTGTATGTAAGGCATCTAACTGTAGAATAAATGTCACAAGCTTACAAAAGAAACGTTAAGTAAAATTAAGTGTTTTAAAATATGTAATATGATCCAGGTCTTTCTTCCTTTTGTTATTTCTGCAGGAGCAATAGTGGGCTTAGAAAGTGATACTATTATTTCTAGTCCAGACTTCAGAATTCAAGACAAGCAACATAAAACAGTTTCTGCACATTGTTTAACTCCTGAATAGAAATATTCACGAGATACAATGATGCATTAAAATAGAAGACTTCTTGTGTAAGTGTAGTACAGGAAGATTTCAGGGCAAGAGAAATGTAATCGTACTCCACTGCTCATTACCCTGAAGTTTCACCTTGAAAATAGTTATAAATCATCTGACATCATAAAACATGTACCTGATTCATTATATTTAGAGATGTTTTGTGTACTGCTGTGGTTGTGGAAGCACTCCAGTTATAGAATAAACAGCAGCTTGCAACTCTACTGAGGACAAATAGCTTTCACTTGGGTTTTCAGATGTCTATATGTGCAAAACAACACTGCCTTATTCTCTTCTTAATCATACAAGTATGGGCTCTAACATCTATATTCATGCATGTGTAGGCTTACCAGAACATACAGTATAAGTATATATTTTAGCTATGAAAACATCTTATAGAAAATTATATAAAATTATGAAACTGTTTAAGATGCGGTATATGGCTTAAATTAAGGAAAATAAAATTATGCAGTATTTTACTACGAGAAGTTCAAAAATTGCTTGTTTATACACACCCAGCTCTACCTCCACTGGCTGCTTGATGATTTGGCAAACACTGAGGGTCGTATCCCCATTCTGTGCTCTATTCCAAAACTGTGATTTGTGCTCTTAGATTCAGGAGGCCGTGGATGGCTTTCTGTCAGCTTTCCAGTATTCTAATACTGGAGGCTGCTCAGGCACTAGTTACAGAAGTGTAAGGCTTCCTGTAAATTGCAACAGCAAAAAATTAGTCCTATGGAGTCGCTCTTCCGACCAGGATGGCAGGAGCACATCATGCTCTGGCCCACTGTGGCTATAGCCCATCTAGGAATGCCCTCTTGCCAGAAGCTACTAGCTTAGAATTTATGTCAGCCCTTAAGGCAACTCTAAGTCCCAAAATGACTGAGAAGGATTGAGGGTCTAGTCCTTATTCTTCAGCCATACTTTACCATCAAATGAAGAAGATTCTACTTCTTTTGATATGAAATAAAAGGCACTGCAGGAATTAAAGATCCTGATATTCCTTGCACTTTGAATTATATTTCTATATGGAGTGTAGAAAATGTCCATATGTCTGTACTTGAGGCTAAATTGCAGCTTTAGGCCATATCTTTTCCTGAAGGCATTGTTACTTTCTCTGTTTTCTTGGGAGAGGGAGAGTGTTGGTCTCTGATATTAGACGTTAGAGACAGTTCTAGTATTTACATTTTTTTTAGAATCGTTCTATAATATAGTTGAGGTTTGAGCCAGGTGTGTTAATTGAAATAATTTCCTCTAGACTTACCAAATTACTTTTTTGACTCAAGACTTCAATACCAGAAGTTATTAATGACTCCCATATAAATTATATTGGGCCTGATCCAAATCCATTGCAGTCAATTGAAAGGCGATCAATCACTGTCTTCATTTGGATGTGGATCAGGACCATAATATCAGGCAAACAAATATACAGGGTGGTAAGTTCCTCCAAATTTACGTAATTGACTTGCATGGAAACACTCTGGATTTGGCAGAATTTGTCCCCAATTTTTGTAGATTTAGCGCAATGGTATGAATTTACAAGGTTATACTAAATGAATAGAGCTCATTCATTTCTGAAGTTGACCGTATTGACATTGAATATAATTATTCCCCAAATAGGTGACTCCTCTAGTCTGTTCTTAAGATAATCTTGTTTCTAATGCATTTCAAATATTTTGGTTTCCTTTAAGTTAATAACTTTTGCTCCATTATATTGTTTAGCTTGGGGCTAATGATGGAACTACAAATTGAGAAAAACAAAATGATGCTAAAGCATTGTATGAAGATAGTGTTTCTTGTGGTACAAACACCAACTAAGATTTCCAAAACCATTTTGAGGTTGCAAGTATCATTACATATGGGGAAACAGAATCAGAGAAGTGATGTGAATTCCCCAAAGCCACAGAGGTACTTAGTGTCAGAAGCACAGTTAGAACTGAGAATCATTGTTTCCTAGGTATTTGAGAATTCTTCTTTGTATAGAGGAAACCCTACGGCAGTCCTACCACATTCATTTTTAACTGCTGTAAGGGTTCAGCTCCAAGCTGTTTATCAACCCACTATAATTATGCAGCATTCCTGCCTGCATTGAATGTCAGGATTTTCACTGTTGATTTCTCCTAAATGGATGTGCTTTCTCTCAATAGTGCCTAGCCTTCGTTTTTTAATTATGTAAAATCACAAAACTGCAGTGTATCGCCCTAGTACATTCTGCATGAAAATCAGTATGGGTGAAATTGCTCCCAATGCAGTGAACCTGAGCCTTGACCTCAACAACAGTTAAGTCCAGGTGCAGACCTGCAGAAGGAGAAAGCTGGAGTGTCTGTGTGGAGAGTTAAGTGAGACTCTTTACCAACTCTAAATAAATATCCCACAATCATTAGTCCCCTGCACAAAGCCCTTTGGGGTTTTATGTGGTAAGAGATGCTCTCTATCATGCAGGCACACATGCCTCTACAGAAGATACTATACATGCTGTAGTTGTATTATGTAGTGTTGTAGCTGGAATAGGAAGCATGGCTATAATTAATGTTGCCTAAATGTTTCTATTTTAAGTCCCTGTTTGGTTTTGATTATTTTAGGCATTCATCATTTTCTGAAAATGTCATCTGCCAACTTAAATTTTCCAAAATTAGGGACAGAATCTCTCATCTGATGTCACCCCTTTATATTATTCCAGCAGTGTAAAGGGTATAGAATGGCCTCATAGGGAATTCACCCAGAAAGGGGATGGTGTATTACCAGTGTAAGCAGGTCTATGCCGCTCTCCTTCACAGCCCCTAATGCACAGGCATGCTGGAGGCAGATTGTGAGCAGAAGGTAGAGTGGCACATAGGCAGACTTGCAATTTCTGGGGCTCCTCTAACTTGCTCCAAGAATTAGGCTTGTCTCCATAGCAGCCCAGGGTTCAATTTAAGTATTATTCCTTATATTTTAATCCTGACTTCAGTTGGCGTTTTTCCTGAGTTAGGTGCTCAGGACCAGTTTAGGAGAATGAAGTCTGTGAATGCTTGCTATTTTCCCCAATATTAAATGCTTTACACAAGTAACAGAACACAAAAAACATAGTAATTGCCAGACTTTATCAGAACCATGGTCCATCTAGTGCAGTATCCTGGCTCCAACAGTGACCAGCACCAGAATCTTCAGTGGAAGATGCATGAAATCCCCAGAAGATAGAAAAAACACTGGAGAAACCCAACGTGGGGTAATCTGCTTCCTGGGAAGTCTCCATCCTTATCTTCAATAGTTAAAGATTGACTTAAACCCTACAAAACAAGGATTTTGTTCAGAGTGCAGATTAGGGGTAGGTGAGGAGGGCAGTAGGGCCAAGCACTGTGTTATAGGATTTCTGTGCCTCTCTGTCAATCTGATTGGCTGGTTGGCTGTTTGCTCAGACACCCCAGCTTTAGCTGTATTGCTAAAGACTCTTACCACTTTGTCTGACAAAACACTTAGTGCTGGCCCTGATTTTATGCCTTCAAAACCCCTTTGCATTAACTCTTATGACTCTGGCTATTCTCATTATCCATATAAGCACCCAATCCCTCTTTGAATCTTTCAGAATTCTTGCCCTCAATGGCATCCTTGACAATGAGTTCCCTTCTAGGTATACATTGTATAGCAAAAGTATTTCCTTTTATTAATGCTGCGTGTGCCACCTTTCCATTTCATTGTATGTCGCCTTGTTCTTCTGTTGTGAGATGGGGAGGACAGACGTTCCAGCTCATTATTTTATATTTTTTTATCATTTTCTTTCTCATTCATCACCTTTCCTAATGATCTCAGTCTTTTCATGCTCTCTTAATATGAGAATGCATTCATTCAAGCTAGAACAGATTGTGGAATGATTGCATGGTCTGTTATGAGAGGAAAAAGAATGCTAGCAGACAGTACTTATTTTGCAAAGTTGATAATACTGAAATGAATTGGTTAAGGGTACCACAGGGACACCAACAACCTCTGTGGGCCCCTGGACAAAGGAACCAGGGACGAGTTTCTTGCTCCTGGAAGGGGTGGAGCCTCAAAAGGAAAAGGCGGGGCCAGAGACAGACAGCCCTCAATGCTGCTGAGTGCATGGCTCTGGCCCCTCTACTCCCAGCCCTCATAGCTGCACACAGTGCACTACTCCACTGGCATTTAAAAGGGCCTGGGGCTCTGTATGCTACTGCAGAATCACGAGGCCTTCAGGGCAACTGTCCCCTTTGCCCTCCTCCTTCCATGCCTTGTTGGCAGGCCTGATTGCCCAGTATGAGATATAATAGAAGCCACAGGCTCAATCCTGAAAAGTAGAAATGTCTCCACTTATAGGATGTGGCTTAACATGTTTTTAAAAATGTGCATTTTCAAGTATAACCCTCTGCAAAGCCTGTCCCATTGAAAGTGTCACTGGCCACTTGAACTGGTGAAACTGACTGCACACATTCATAAAGAACCTCCCGGTCTGACTCATGTTGACATATTATTTTGCCTGTTCAAAGGCCTTCCAGGGACCTCTCTTTCATACTAATCTCATCAAGCCAAGCCAATGCCTCCTTCTGAGTCAAGTCCATTGGGTATTAGGGAAAAAGGAAGCCTTTATGACTGAGAGGAAATGGGGGAACCCTCATTCTTCTCTCTCACCATGCTATGCATGAATCCTTAAAACACTGAAAAGTAGTTCTTTGCTCATCCACCTTCCTGCTCATGTCAGATTGTGACGGATTCAGTTACAGAAATCCCCTTGAGACTTTGATGTGCTGAAAATACTACTAACGCTATCTACCTGCCCTGTGGGATGCCCTACCCCCCTGTCCTGAGCCAGAACCTCAGATGAAGAAATAGACTAGATACATTCAGTAAATTGCAAGCTTTCCAATGATAAGTTACATGCAATATTTTGCATAAAACATATTTGAGTTAACATATTCATAACCCTAAACATATTTCCCTAAAGAATATGAAATATGCCATCAGACAGATATTCCATATTTTCCACCACAGTAAGTCTGTAATAGTGCTGCAATGTGGAGCTGTTTGGATAGGATTAGACAAAACAAAAATAGTCATTAAATAATTTCTATTTAGATTTGTTATACTAAATAAAATTTTATTTTGAGGCATAGCAGTGCTGATTCCAGATTTCCTGGGTCTAAACAATTCTGCATGAAACATACAGGGTATGTCTCTATTACAATTAGACACACATCGCTGACCCAAGCCAGCTGACTCAGGCCCATGGGGCTCAGTCTACAGGGCTGCTTAATTGTGGCATAGGCTTCTGGGCTCAAGAATTCTGGGACCCTCCCACCTTGCTGAGTCTCTGCATGGCAATTAAACAGACCCTTTAGCTGAGCTCAAGTCAGTTGGCATAGGTTAGTCCTGGGTTTTTGAATTGCAGCATAGACATACCCCAGGGCATGTCTAAACTACATCTCTCTTTCCAAAGAGGGATGTAAATAGACGTATTGAAATTGCAAATGAAGCCAGGATTTGAATTTCCTGCACTTCGTTTGCATAATGGCAGCCACGCGTTCTTTCGAAAAAAGGTATTTTGAAAGTGAAACCGCCGTCTAGACGTGGTTCTTTTAAAAAAACAACAACAAAAAACCTTTTCAAAAGATTCTGTACTCCTCAAAAAATTAAGTTTACAGGATTTTTCGAAAAAGGTGGGTTCTTTTTTGAAAGAACCGCATCTAGATAGAGGTTTCACTTTCGAAATACCGGTTTTCAAAAGAACACGTGGCCGCCATTATGCAAATGAAGCATGGGAAATTCAAATTCCAGCTTCATTTGCAATTTTGATATGTCTAATTTACATTCCTCTTTCAAAAGAGGGATGTAGTCTAGACATGCCCTACGAATCAAACTTTTAATAAATCAACAAAATGTGCCTGCAAAACTGTTTAGGCCTGCTGGTTTCCACACATAACCCATATTCGTTCATGAAAGTGGTTAGCTGCGGTACAAAATACCTAGTCTGTACTCTGACATGTGGGTTGAGGTTTTTTAAAGTACAAGCATGAACTCATTCCAGATCTACTTCTACAAATCTTAAATGTAGAGATTAGACTTTGTTTGACTTTTTAATTTGTCAGAATGATTATCAGTATAATTTTGATGTAGTGTATATCAATATATATGCTCAAAGACCTGATCTACACAGCGGAAGTTCGAAGTAAGATACTCAACTCCATCTATGTTAATTACGGATCTGGAGTCGACATGTCTTAAATGGAGTTTCCATGCCATCCACACAGCAGGAAGCCGACGGGAGAAAATACTCCCATCTGCTTCCGTTACTCCTACTGAGGAGCAGGAGTACCAGAACCAACAGGGTCACCCTCTGAGTTCAATTTAGCAGGTCTTCACTAAACCCACTAAATTGAACCTGGAAGATCTACTGTGGTAGCACGGATCATCCGCGTAGTGAAGACATAGCCAAAAAGACCTTTTCACTGAGATAATGCCCTTTTCATGACCTTGAATTGTTCTTTTTGTATTACTTTCTTTCACTGCTAAATTACTAATTCATCCTGGTCTTATTTATTGTAACGTACCTCAGAAGAGACTAATTGCTGTTACTTGACAAGTAAATCACGTCCCTTAGTACACAAATACTACAAGACTTTACTGAATATATGAAAGTAATGTTGCTATGGAAATACAATACTGTGAGGTAAATACAAATTTTCACTTAGCAGTTTATGGTGGTTACACAAATTAATGAAGCTGCAAAGAACAAACACCCTTTTTTTAACCTTCTAGAACCACTTACAGAATATGAGAAGAAAGCACAAGCAGGATTTTTTGGTTAATAGTCGAATGTCTTTTTGTATTACAGAGAGCAAATGTAATGATAGACTATCATATAGCACCGTAGACTTACAGCAGTTTTCATCCATAGACCTAAAAAGCCTATTACACAAATATCATCCCTGTTTTATAGCCGAGGAAACTGAAGTGAATCATAGTCCTAGGTCACAGAATGAATCACCAGGAGAGTCTAGAACAGACCAAGCTTGTTATTTCTCTACTAGGGATGAAAGCGAGTAGTCAAATCCACTGTATTACAAGCAGCAAATGGGTGGGGAGCAGGAGCCAGTGCTGGAGGGAGCTGGCTTAAAAGCCAGTTTCCCCCAGCACCAACTCCGCGGTGCTGCCTGTTTTCCCCCCGCCCCCCATGTTTCTGCCTCTATCAGGGGAAGGAGCTGCTGGACCCCCCTGCTCTGACTACATTTAAACTGCAGAGTGGCAGCAGGGATAGTTCCCGGACCTTGCGCGAGCCAGGACTGAGCGTCTCTCCTTATTGATTAATTTTATAGTCGATAAAATTATCAAGTACACAGTTAGTGAAATACCTACTTCTTAACATCCCTATTCTTTGCTAGACCATGTTCCTCCCTGGTCTCTTTTTTTCTTTTCATGGTAACTGTTGACCATTAAATGACATAGTTAGTATGTAAAAGGCAGAGCTGGGGTATTTGCAGTGCATGGGAATTACAGTGTGTATATAATTGTTTCTGTCTTTTAATTGAAAGTGCAGCTTTCATGATAATTAACTTTGGACCTACAGTACCAAGGCATTTTTTTTCTACTAAAGCTTGTACATATTAAATTAAATCAATGAGGAATCAACTGAAGCCAAATCACTACCAGGCACATTACACTGAAATGAATGCCCATGTAAGGGGTCTGCACTGATTTAAATAACCAGTTCCAAACCCAAGTTAGTTAAATTGGTACTATTTTCACATATAGACAAGGCTTGATTGTAACTATCAAGCAACCTACAGTTTAAAAGTAAACATTGCACTACATACTGAAAATACTAGAGCTTAGAAACTCCATTTTACTTTCCCTGGATGAAGTTACTGGAGTTTCACTAGTCGGAAAGAAGAGGTTTAAACAAGAGGACAGGCAGGCCATGGATATTTCCCAAGTAAGGAATTGATTTTGCAATGAGGACTTAAGCTCAGAAGGCCCTGGGGATATATGCTGTATGCTAGGAATCCAATCTGTACATGACGCTTGTACCAGATCATAAGGAAGATGGAAACAGCTTCATGTGCATGTCTACACTACAGTGCTATTTCAAAATAACAATGTGAGCATCTACACAGCAAGTCCGTTATTTCAAAATAATTTTGAAATAATGGGTTCTTATTCTGGAATAATAAACCCTCATTTCATGAGGAATAATGCTATTTCAAAATAGTTATTTCACAATAGAGTGTGTGTAACTGAGTGACACCTCAGTTATGCCAGTATTATGAACAGCTCCACTGCATCTTTGGAAAGGGGTCTGGTTTATTGCATCTGCAGGGAAGGAGAGGGGGGAAGGGAAGGTTGGGGCAGAAAAGGCACAGAGGGGCAATGCAGGGGCAGGGGCAATGCAGGGGCCCCTTGTGGAGAGGCCCAGGGGAAAGTGTCACAAGTGTCCTTGTCTGAAACTCCCTCAGAGCCTCCCAGATGTGCACAGCCCCCTGATGGTCTGCTGGATGGCAGCTGTGCATAGCTGTTCAAAAGCCCTTGTGAGTGGTTTGGCCTCTGCCTCCGACCCTGGCAGGAATGTCTCCCCCTTGTTCTCACACAGGTTGTGCAGGACACAACAGGCTGACACCACCTGGGGGATATTCCGTTCCTTGATGTCCAGGAGGGCGAGGAGACACCAGAATCTCCCCTTCAAACACCTGAAGGAGCCCTCCACGGTGATGCGGGCCCTGCTGAGCCTGCTGTTGAAATGTTCTTTCGTGGGGTCCAGATGTGTCCCATGTAGGGCTTCATCAGCCAGGGGAGCAAAGGTTAGGCTGTGTCGCTCACAATGCACAGTGCATGTTCTGATGGTGCAGTCGGGCTGGAGTTGCTGAAGATGCAAGTGTTGTGCTCCTTCCCAACCACCCAATATTGATGCTGGTGAACCAGCCTTATGGTCCACAAGGGACTGCAGCACAATTTAAAAGTACCTTCTGGTTGATATAATTGGAGGCCCAATGGTTGGGGGCCCAGATGGGGATGTGGGTGCTGTCAGTGCCCCTCACCCCAGTTAGGGAAGTCTCTGGCGGCAAAGCCAGCAACGATAGGGTTGACCTCGCCCAGGATGATGACCCTGTGCAGCAGGATGGCATTGATGGCTTGCACCACCTGTGAGAGGATACAAACAGGGAATCACAGGGTTGTCAGAGTCCTCGGGAATTCCCCAAGCCCAAACCCCTTCCCATAGCAGGAGCAACCTCAATTTACCCAATCCCCAGCAGGGCTTTGTGAAGGTGGGACTGCAAAACCTCCAGAGAGGGAGAGTCCACACCCCTTCCCTAGGGAACCCCATTCCAGTGGTTCACTACCTTCCTGGGACAATACTATGAGAACACCATACCTGCATGAGCACGGTCCCAATCTTCCCACACCAAACTGGTTCCTGATGGAGCGGCAGCTGTCCAGCGTGGTGAGCTTCCAAAGTGAGATGGCGACCCGCTTCTGCAGGGGGATGGTGGGTTGCATGTGGGTGTCCCGTCGCCAGAGGGTCGGAGCAAGGCACTCGCAGAACTCCAGGAAGGTGTCCTTCTGCATGCGGAAATTCTGGAGCCACTGCTGGTCGTCCCACTACTCTATGCTGATCCAGTCCCACCAGTCGGAATTGGTGTCCCATCACCAGAAGTGGTGGTGCACAGTGTGCAGAGGAGGGCAGGAGGGGTCATGCTGCATGAATGGCATGTGGAAAGAGGTGAGGAGATGCCCCATAGTGAACTGAGGGTCCTGTTCCTGCAGTGTCATGAGGGCAGCCTGCATTAACTGCACCAGGAGGTGCAGCATGAGGTCTAAGAACCAGTGAGTGCTTTCCAGCAGCTCCACCTCAATGGCTTTGAGTGCTGTGGTGTCCACAAGGACAACCAGAGCATGCAGTGAGACAAGTTTGCTGTTCCTCGAGGAAGTAGGCAAAGGTGAAGAGCCTGAGACATGGCTGTGGAGGGTATCCCCTTTAAGCACAAACCTCAGATAGCCTCAGGAAGTGACTGCTGTCCTAATGCCCTGCCTGAAGTGCTTTGTGGGGGGGGGGGTGTCTGTTTTGGTATAGATCTGTGCTATTTCAATGGGCATTTATAGTGTGGACATGCTTATTTTGAAATGAGTGTGTAGTGTAGACCAGTGTTTCTCAACCTTTTTTTTTTAAAAAAAACCAACCCTTTAATATAAAGTACCCCCAGTATCTACAGTATTCAGACACACAAAAACATTTTTCTACCATTGCAACGCATTTGTTTAAACAACTTAATTTTTGGGTGTAAAAAGTACAAAAATAATAAAGCACTGTAAAACTTAACACAAAAATTCATTTTTCTCCAAATTTCAGTTGTGTTGATGTACCCCCTCTCCAGACTTCTCCCGAGTACCCCTGGGGGTACTTGTACCACTGATTGAGAAACACTGGTGTAGACGTACCCTCAGAGAGCAGAGCTTCTTCAAGCAGATAACTCTGCTAGGGTATGTCTACACTACAGCACTAATTCGAACTAAGTTAGTTCTAATTAGTTAATTCGAACTAAGCTAATTTGAACTAACGCATCCAGACTAAAAAACTAGTTCGAATTAGCGTTTTGCTAATTCGAACTAGCATGTCCACATTAAGTGGACCCTGAAACGGGGTTAAGAATGGCTGGAAGCAGTGCCGGCAGAGCATCAGATGAGGACTTAGAACGTGGAGCTGCTGCCTCAGGCTAGCCAAGGGCTGTGCTTAAAGGGACCCGACCCCCACCCCGGACAGACAGTTCTAAGGGGTTCCCCGCTTGCAAAGCAGTCCTGTCTTGGAGTGCCCTGAGTGCCCACACTGGGCACATCACAGCACTCGGCCATGAGACCGGCTGCACTTGCCACAGGCTGCCATCTGGGGACAGAGGGCAATTGGGGGGCTGCAGGAGAGCTTCCACCCCGAGAAGCCCGCAGAGCCAACCCAGTCCTCCCCATCGGGGGCTCGTACCCCATTCCTCCCTCACCTCCTTCCACTTACCCTTCCCTAGCCCCTCTTCCTGATGTACAAAATAAAGAAAACGTGTGGACAAAAATAGAATCTCTCTTTATTGAACAAAACTCGGGGAGACTGGGAAAAGGAGGTGGGAGAGGGGAAGAGAGAGGGTGGGAGAGGGGAGGGCAACTAAAATGATCAGAGGTTTGGAAGAGGTCCCATATGAAGAGAGGCTAATGAGACTGGGACTTTTCAGTTTAGAAAAGAGGAGACTGAGGGGGGATAGGATAGAGGTCTATAAAAGCATGAGTGGGGTGGAGAGGGTGCATCAAGAAAAGTTCTTCATTAGTTCCCATAATAGAAGGACTAGAGGACACCAAAGGAAAGGAATGGGTAGCAGGCTTCAAACTAGTAACAGAAAGTTCTTCTTCACAAAGCAAAGAGTCAACCTGTGGAACTCCTTGCTGCAGGAGGCTATGAAGACTAGAACTAGAACAGAGTTTAAAGAGAAGTGAGATAAAGTGATGGAGGTTGGGTCCATGGAGTGGTATTAGCCAGGGGATAGGAGTGGTGTCCCTGCCCAAAGTTTGTGGAAGGCTGGAGAGGGATGGCACGAGACAAATGGCTTGGTCACTGTCTTTGGTCCATTCCCTCCAGGGTCCCTAGGGTTGGCCGCTGTCAGCAGACAGGCTACTGGGCTAGATGGACCTTTGGTCTGACCCAGTACGGCAATTGTAAGCTCAGGGTCGGGGATCTCAGGGGACCACCTTGATTTTCATGCACACCTGCTCCTGGGTGGCCAGGCTGGCAGCTCTCCTGCCCTAGACGGCCACTTTCCTGTGCCTAGTGCGGAGGTCGTGGACGAGGTCCACGATGTCCGCACTAGACCAGGCGGGTTCCCGCCTCTTGTGGTCCCGGGCAAGCTCCCGGGAGCCGCCAGCCTGGTCCCGGGAAGAGGGGGAGGACTGGGGGGCATCGGGTGGCTGGCTTGAGCCGTGCCAGGTGCAGGGTCTGCTAGCTGGGTGCTGGCAGGCTTGCACCTGGCACGGGCATCGTAGCCAGCCCGTGCCCCTTTAAGGGGTCCGGGGCCGGGAGGGGGGGCAATAGAGTTTCCCTGGTGTTGGCCAGAGAGGCCACCAGGGAAAGCAGGGGAGGGCTAGCCTCCCACTAGTTCGAATTAAGGGGCTACACACCCCTTAATTCGAACTAGTAAGTTCGAACTAGGCTTAGTCCTCGTAGAATGAGGTTTACCTAGTTTGAACTAAGCGCTCCGCTTAAGTTCAAACTAGCGGAGCGCTACTGTAGCGCCTATCAAAGTTAATTCGAACTAACGTCCGTTAGTTCGAAGTAACTTTGTAGTGTAGACATACCCCTAGAGAGGAAGCTAATGGTCTTCTTCCTGAAGGCGCACATTTGATTGCCCAATATCTTTGTGCTGAAGAAGAAAGACTTCTTTTTCCATCACTAGAAATAAAATTTGTTTCTAATTTGTGAGAAGAGATCCATGATTTAACACTAAGACTAAAGAACAGCTGACCAGATTTTCCCCAAATTTTCCACCCAGAAAAGTTGGTTAAGATGAAGCTTTTACATTTTCAATCAGGGGAGCTAACAGACTTATCTCGGCCCTGGGCAAGATGGGTGGTGGCTGGCTCCACACTCCCTGAGGGGCCTCGGTTTGAAGGGGCAGAACCGGGAACAGTCAGCCCTCAGCACTGACAGGACTGTGCTGCATCCCTGAGCCCGCAGTGCGGGGGCCATCCTGGGGAGGAACGGGGCTTGGGCATGGCCCCAGCCCTGCCTCTCCCCCAGCCGCGCTCCAACCACTTTCCCCCTTCCCTGTGCAACGTGGCTCAGGAGATTATGGGGACCTGGCATTTGTGCCAGCAGGGTTGCCTCCCCCCCTTACCACACAAGTGGTGGGAGTTGGGGCAGCACAGCAGTCTGCTCTGCACTGCCCTCCCATCCTGCTGTGCCTCGCGTCGTCACAGGTGGTTTGCTTCCCGCTGCTGCTGACAAGCTGCATGCAGCAGGCCAGGAGAGGACAGCGGGACGGGGTGGAGCAGGCTGATGCACCCCTCTGGCTCACCACCTACATAGTGAGGGGGTGGGGGGGAGTGACCCTGGCTGCCACCACCATGGCAGGCACCTGTAATCCCTAGGTCCCTCCCATCCATAGAACAGGCCTCCAAAAGCATGGGGCCTAAGGTAGCCGCCCCGATTCATCCTATGGACAGATCAGCTCTGCTCCATCCAGAACTTGCTGCCTTGGGCTTTGTGCAGCAGCGGCAGCAAGACCTGGGCCCCTTTGAATCACCAGGCCCCTAGCCAGTTGCTCTCTTTACCCCCCTCTCTTCGGCTGTGTCTAGACTGGCAAGTTTTTCCGCAAAAGCAACTGCTTTTGCGGAAAAACTTTCCAGCTGTCTACACTGTCCGCTTGAATTTCCGCAAGAACACTGACGATCTCATGTAAGAAATCAGTGCTTCTTGCGGAAATACTATGCTGCTCCCGTTCGGGCAAAAGCCCTTTTGCGCAAAAGCTTTTGCGCAAAAGGGCCAGTGTAGAGAGCTCAGATTTGTTTGTCAGGGCTTTTTTGCGCAAAAGCGCATCTAGATTGGCACAGACACTTTTCCGCAAAAAGTGCTTTTGCGGAAAAGCGTCCGTGCCAATCTAGACGCTCTTTTCCACAAATGCTTTTAACAGAAAACTTTTCCGTTAAAAGCATTTGCGGAAAATCATGCCAGTCTAGACGTAGCCCTCCTGTTTTCAGTCCATAACTGTGACAGCTGTTGAGAGAACCATGGGCATGGGATATCAAGGTCCTGCTGAAAGTCTGCCTGTAACCTTAGCTGGAACATTCTCTACCCACATATGCTATCTATTTCATGAGAATGAATCAAAACTACCCATTTGCCACTGATATGTCTTGAAAGGTCTGTTGCTTCTCACTTTTCCTATGATTTTCACCATATCAAGCCCACTTCTGTCCTCCCCTAATTGATTGCTTTTGCAATGTTCCCTGCGTGCTGCTACTGTATTGTAGTTATTCATCAAACACTTCAGTGCTATGCTGTGAGTACTTCTTCACTAAGGCTAGGTCGCCCCCACTAGAAAAAGCAGTGTTTCTACTGCAGGATAATTAACAAGAATTAAGTAGCCTGCTGTAAAATTATAATGGAGACAAAGCACTGTAATTTAACTGCAAGCGCAGCCATGTGTGGAGATATAATGAAGTCCTTACCTAGTTATCTCATGGTTAAACAACGAGTGCCTCTACTGCATGTAGGCTTGTACAGCAAGATGAACGATCACTTTTATTGTGTCACTGTAATAGAGTCCATCTTTTTGTCAGTGAAGACAGAGCCTAAGAAAAAAGAGTGTTCTCACCTCAAGTTATACACAGTAACACAGTGTACGAGTTGAGTGAAAATACAGGAGTTTGTCATAGTCAGATATTAAGAAGTTGAGTTAAAGAATATGGTACAGCTTATAAAACTACAACTGCCTTGTCTCCACTAGGATTTTACCTTGTGCTAGTTGCCACATGTGACCTAACAGGAGGTAAGGACAAACCTTTTTTGTAATGATGACAAGGTTTAAGAGTTATACTGAGAAGTCATAAATCTAGAGCCTCTTAAATAAAGCAGTCCAACTCTAACTTTTGCACATTATTTTCAAAAGCTGGAGATTTATTTTCTAATGAAGATTTTCTACACACACAAAAGTAAAAAGGTATTTCACTCACTTCTTTTTGCTCTGATACATTTTTGTCATTGTTTTTGTCATCCTTATTTCTTTAAGAAACTCAGTTATTCAACAACATTTACATTGCACTGCCATACGCACACCCACCCACCAGCAGGACAGGTGGAATGTTGTTGTTTCAGGTATTATAATCCTTCAGGTTGCTGCAGAAAGTAGAGTTAATGGACTCCTTGTCTCTTTAATTTTCAGTTTCTTGTTCAAATGACAAGCTACATTCAAGGGTGAGAAGTTTTGTAAACAATTTTTTGAAACATGGTTAATTAGGTTATCTCTTGTCAATAAACTGTACTTATAGAGGGTTAGGAAAAAGCTTTCATATTATGATTTAGACACTTTGATTTTTCCTTTCTAGTATCTGCATGCAAATGGGATTGTTCACCGTGATTTGAAGCCAGAGAATCTACTCTATGCAACACCAGCGCCAGATGCACCATTAAAAATAGGTGAGCAGTGCTAACTATACACTTTCCATCCTTCCTGTTGTATTGGTATTATTTTGTGTGATTCACGTGTATTTCCTCTCTTTGCCCCATCATTTTATTCTATTTTAGCAATGATATCTGATGAATAGGCCCATTCTTTATACAACAGCACAGCTGTGCATTGTGCTTTAAAGATAAATAAAAGGACAGGTTCCTGTTCTTAGGAACTTACAGTCTAAATTAGGAAAATACCTCAAGAGATGATAAACACAGGAAGAATGGGATTTGGGAAGGGTGAAGTTCACAGCAAGCAAGATCATGAGGTCAGATTCTAGCTATATACGCTACTTAATTTTTTTATTAGACCATATATTAAAAATTTGGGTGAAATACAAATGAGAGGGCAAAAGTGGAAGTAAGTAATGAAAACAAGTCAAAAGGAGAGTGTTTTGAGGAGTTTGAAAGAGGAGAGGCAGGTTGTATGGCACAGATTAGAGAAAATATTCCACACATAAGAGGCAGCATGAAAAAAGTAGGAGGAGACCAGACAAGCTACAAGCTGACTTGATTTGACAGAGTTTATGTTACAAACTAGGGATGTTAAATATCAGTTAATTGAATAGTTAACATCATGACATTTTATCGGTTGACTATTCTATAGTCCCCGGGGACAGGACTGGCAGCCACTATATCAGAGACAGCAGCTCCGACATGAGCCAGAACTGAGCTGGGCTGCATGCCCACTCTGGCTCCTAATACACTTTAAATGCAGAGCCACAGAAGGGGTAGGGTCTGGACCCACCATGAACCAGGACTCAGCCAGGCTGCTTGCCAGCCTGCTAAAAAATGTACTGGGAGGAAGGGAAATACATGTAGTCTATAACATTAAACCTATAAGCTTTTGCTTATCGGTTAATTGACTACACTATTACATCCCTGGTACAAACCAGGGAGTAGAGGGCATTCACTGTTGCCCAGCCAGCAGCACTTAGTATTTGCAACTGTAGTAGGAGTCAGTAGAAGGTTTAGGTTCTCAGCACCTTTGAAAATCAGACTCTGACCCTCTGAGATACGAATATTCACCATTTCCATGTAGAAAAGCTACAGTTCGTAAGCCAGTTTCCATTCGATAGTATGATAAAGCAGAAAACAGCAGAGGGCTAATTGATGAGCTGTGTAGATTGTGACATTGCTGATGTGGTAACTGAAAGAGATCTGATTTGTACACAGTGAAAAGAAAAAATCTCTGAGCCATAGGGTCTTTTTTTCATAAAGAAATTTTTCCTCCTGTGCTTTACATTACATCTCAGGGTGTTGAGAGATTAAAATGTTTGTTTTGCTACAGACTATACATCCATTAATTTCTGGTTTACAGAATACTTTATTTAAAATAAAATTTGATTTATAACGAATAATGCTGCTGTTCAGCCAATTTTTGTTTATTAAAATAAAGAAAAGCATAACTGAAACTTATCCTCAAAGGTTCATTTGTTTAACTGTCTATGGTGCAGTCGCATGTAATTGTAGCTGGAGTAGGCATACAAATGCTAGCTTTAAACTAGCTAGCATAATTACAAATGGCAGTAAAAACACAGTGTGGCTTAGGCTTCCATCACACCAGCAACACAAATGTGTACTCAGAGTCCTAGGCAGGCTTGTACAGCTCATTATATCTACTAAAGCTGCATTTTCAAATGGTGTCTTCTTGTTTGAACAAGACCCTAAGATAATTCATTTAGAACTTGCTTAAATGCTTTTCTGGATTGTAGCTGGAAGACTCGGTTCCTTGTAGGATCAAACCCCATGTTAGTCCCCACTTAGTTGATAAGATCTGAAAAAGTCAAAAAGTCCAAAGTGGAAGCATATCAGCCCAGTGTAGCCAGTGTCAGTGCTAGAAAAAACACTGCCGTGGACAGTGTTTTTTGGAGTGACACCAGAAAAAAGTTATTGCCCTTCTGTTTTACAGGAAAATTAGATAATCAGAATTTCTGACCAGCCAGTAATGGGAGATAAACTGAAAGACACACAGTTCTCTAACAATACAAAACCATCCATTTGGAAAATCATATATCTTCCAAAGCACACAATGGCCTGGCGGGCCTGTTTTCATGAAAATTCTCTATTAAACTGATAGTGTTCTGTTTTATAAAAATACACTTGCTCTAGTTTTTAAATGTCTTCTCTTTTGTATTTATTCTCCTCCCATTTCATGCTGTGTTCAGAAGTTGTAAATAAATCATTGATTCCGCATCTGATTCTTCCTTGCTGGCTGCTGTTTGTTCCATCATCTTTGGGGGCAGGTAGCATAAGTTGTAGATTAAAAATATTTTGATGATTTTAGAGCAAGAGGATTTAATCCATCGACACAAATTTCCTATCTGTATAATTTTGTTTCCATGCAATTGTCCTGGAGTATTTTTTTCTTTTAACCTGTTCCTTAATATAATAGCGATTTTCATTAAATGAAGCATTCTCAAAAAGTGAAGTACTTCCCCCTGCTGAGTATGTACTGTCTTTACACAGTTATAAGCAGACAATAAAACTTCTGTTTTATGTTTCTACAAATCTTGACAGCTGATTTTGGGCTTTCCAAGATTGTGGAAGATCAAGTGACCATGAAGACTGTTTGTGGAACTCCAGGATACTGTGGTATGTTCCTTTATTTCTTAAAATATATTGGATTTAGACTTTGATTTGGAGACTATTTACATTTTCCTGTTTCTATGCTTGGCAAATGCAAGTTTCTTTAAGATTGACAAGGCCCCTGAACAGCTTAAATCAAAAACTATAATTCCAAGAGTGGCATCAGTGTTAACTTTTCAGAAACATAGGTACTCTATAGTTTCAAGCCAACATTCCAGTGCATTTTCTAATATAATTTCATAATTTACATGATAGTACTCTGATGTTGAATACAAATATCGTATACAATAATATTCCAATTATACAAATATAATAAAAATCCATGCCAAATTATTGAGATACTGGATTTATTGGAGTGTAAGTTATAATCACAACTTCATTAGTATAAGTTCATTGGGCCCTTCATAATTCCTATTATGGATAGTCCAAAATTAAGTGTAATAGAAACTAACTTAAGGTGACTTTTTTTTGTTTTAAAATAAAAACCAAATTATCTCTTAGGCCGTGTCCAGACTCAGGGGTTTTTTCGGGAAAAGTAGCCTTTTCCCGAAAAAACTTCCCCTGTGTCCAGACTCAAGCTGCGTTCTTTCGAAATTATTTCGAAAGAACGCGGCTTTTCTTTCGATGGCGGTAAACCTCAATTTACGAGGAAGAACGCCTTCTTTCGAAAGTTCCTCTTTCGAAAGAAGGCGTTCTTCAATGTAAAGAGGCCGTCTTCGAAAGAGAGCATCCAGACTCGCTGGGTGCTCTCTTTCGAAAAAGCGGATTTCTCTTTCGAAAGATCCGCCTGCAGTCTAGATGCGATCTTTCGAAAGAGGCTCTTTCGAAAGATGCTTTCGAAAGAGCCTCTTTCGAAAGAAGCCTGCAGTCTAGACATAGCCTTAGTATTACCACTTGAGAAAGGGGGATAGCTTAAGTTCCCAAGAAAGCAAAGCATTTATGCACATGCATAACTTTATCACATGCTACAGTCTTGACCAGTAACTGAGTCCTAAAAATTAATAAGTGCCAGGACAAACTTCCAATACTGTAAATGATGATACCGAAAGTAGCAAAACACCAAAGAAAAATACCGGACTGGAGTCCCTGAGCATTCTGGCATGACTTGAGCCTTGGTCCTGACTGAAAGAGGTGCTTATGTGTGGTGCAAAATTGAGACTCATATGATTGATAACTATGGGAGTGATAATAGGGAGCTTCCTATGGTGACTGTGAGATCACCAGCCTGGGAAAAATAAACAGCCACACCCAGTTCAATTCGTAGCCTTTTTCTCAGGACTCTTGTTTTATTCTTTAACACAACAAAGTGAAAATGGAGCAATTTAGAAACAACAACGCTTCTGTTTTCAACTGAGATCTGTGATTGTGGGGCCTTCTGACCTGGAACAGCTTAATAGACTGGACTTTCCCCAGCCTAGGCAAGGCTAACCAGCCCTCTCAGAATCTTCTACTACAGCCAGGGGAGAGTTCACCCCTGGTCATTCTCCTGGTCCCAGTATCCTCATGGAGCTCGGGCTCTTTTTTATACCCCCTGGCTGGGACTTATCAGACCAATCCATAGATGCTGTTCAGCAGGGCCAGGAGACTCCCAGCACCTGCCTGCTGAGTTTCTCTCTAGGAAAGGGTCTGCTGCCGCCAAATCACGGTGGCCTTAAAGGGGCAGAGTGCCTGGAACAGGTGGATTTGGCAACTGAAAAGATTGAGGTGGAAATACTTGTCACTTTAAGGGATGTAGAAGGGTTGGGGTCGAGGTCTTTTCAAAATTAGTTTTTAACCAAAACAAAAAAAGAAGGAAATAATGTGGTTGTTTCAGATCTACCATTTTGGTTGGTCTCGGTTAATAGCAAACCTTGCTAGGGTAGATACTATTAGCACACTATCGATATCTTAATGTAGATAAAGAGAAATGTGTGTCCCCTTTGTATGCCATTTAAAAATGCATTTAGAATGTACAGGGGAGATGACAGCCACACCTGGCCTGCGTGCAAGGTCGCCTGAAGGGGCGGGGTCTTGGGCGGAAGGGGCAGGGTTGGAGAGCCAGCTCTCTGTGCTTCCCAGAGCATACCTCGCTGCCCTCCCCCAGCCTTCAGAGCCACCCAGAGCACACTGCCCAGTGCTCCAGCAGCAATAAAGGGCGTGGGGCTCCAGGTGCCACCTCTGCCACAGCAGCAGTGGCAGCAGCTGGGATCCCTGAGCCCTTTTGAATCACCAGGCCCCAGGGTAGTTGCCCTCTTTGCTGTTCCTATCGGTGGGCCTAAGAATGAAAGCTCTCTGTGGCACCGGCCATATTTTCTCATCTTTGTATGGTATCTACCACAGTGTGGCCCTGATTTTACTCCGGATTTTTGGGCAATACAAATAATGATTACAAAGCCTGCGCAAAATCCCAGACATAAAAGTTCTGTCTTCTTGTCATTTTAATGACAGAACCCCATTCAGCAATTGAGGGTGTGTCTACACCGCAGTTAGGAGCTTGCCTACCACCCTTGGTGGACAGACTCGCACTAGCTCAGCTCAGGCTAGTGTGTTAAATATAGGGTGGATGTTGCAGGACCAACAGAGGCTTATCTAGCCACCTGAGCTCAAACCCACCTGACACTCTGGGCCCAAGCTCTGTTGGCTAGCCTGAGCTTCCATCTGTGAAGCAATGGCCATGCTACCATTTTGAGCACACTAGCTTGAGTCGAGATAGTGCAAGCCTATGTGAGTAGCCTGAGAGGCATGCCACACACGATTTTTTTCTGGCAGTTGTGTCCTTGATTTGTATACAGAAATACTGCAGTTATGCATGCAGATTGGGTGCTTGCATACATAATACATTATCGAAATATTCTTTATCCTGTTTGTCTGCTATTTTGACCTGCATTCCTTCCCCATTGTTAATATCAAATTGTGTTGAGTATCTTGTACCGTTATAGTTAGTGAAGACTGAAGCAAAATAGTCATTCAACACCTCACACTTCTTGATACCTTCTGTTATTAGCTCATTTCCCCCCCACTATGTAGAGGACCTGCAGTTTCCTTCCTCATTTTCTTGCTCCTATAAAACCTCTCCTTATTGCAATTTCTCTCCCTTGCCAGATGTAACTCTTTTGTGCCTAATGATGGCTCCCAGGAAAGGTTGTAATGTGTGGATACTGTCAGGTGGTAGTGGTCTGTAACATACAAGTCAGACAATGATCTGGTGGTCCCTTCTGCCTTTAATCTCTGACTCCATATCAGGATTTGGTATAAAAGATGTAACTGCAGTTTTGAGTGTGTCTACGTAGCATTTTGGAGTAAGCAGGAGTGAGTCTCTCAGCTTAGGATGTCCGGCACAAGCTAGTAGTCCTCACACTAGCACACTTAAAAACAAAGTCTAGACGACATTTGGATGTTGCAGCTAAGACTCTGAAGCCTAGGGAAGGGGATGCCTGAACTGCAACTTCAAAGTGCTGTCCATACAGCTGTTTTTAGAGCACTAACATGAGGCCTGCTAGCCCAAGTCTGTTGACCAAGGGTCACCCCAAAATGTTACATAGATATAGTCTTTGGTGCTCCTGATTAGACAAGAAGCAGGGGATAACTTCTGGATGTATTCAAACTCTTTTAAGTGATTATTTTTAGTTTTGAAATCTATATATACGTGAAACAGGGCTAATGTAAATGTTGACTGAAGAGAATAAATATATAAGGGGGATATGAAAAAGGAAAGGGAGAGAAGGAGCAGATAGTTAAAGTTTTGCAGGCTGTGCTTTCTTATGCGTGTTACCATAGAAACAAAAGGAAATGGGAAGACATTGATGAAAGGTGGCAAGATTATTTAGTTAGCTTGTAACCTAACTGATAATAGGCTGCAAGTAATACTTACATTTGTTTCTGCAGCATCTTTATCAGGCAAACAAAGAAACTAAACATCCCTTGGAATTGAACCTATGCCTAGTGTCTTTAGTCTCATAAAATTGTACTATGGGTATTGTTTATCAGTCAGTCTCCATGCTCATGTCTATCATTGCTATTAAACTGCAAATGTTGTAAAGCTGTATGTAAGGGGACTGTTACCCCTTACTAAAACTCTGTGGGAGTTTTTTGGTTTGCCAGCTCCCAGTTTCAGAAGGGGAAGGGTTCATGAGACTGACAGACCCCAGAGACAATGGAAAGCAGCCAACACTCCAGCTCAGCCTGATTGACAGGTTGGAGAGGCCAGTGAGGAAGGGGAGAGGCCAGGCCCCATCCTCCCTGTGAGCTGGGATTGTTCTGGCTCTCTCTGAGCAAACAGAGAGCTGAGAGACAGCCCAAGGAGTGCAAGCTGTGTGCAGAAGAAGTCCTGCAAATACAGGGAGCTGAGAGACAGCCCAAGCAGTGCAAGCTGTGTGCTGAGGGGCAGTTTTTGCAGCAGCTGAGCCAAACATACACAGCTCAAGGAGCGCAGACCCTGTGTTGAGCAGCAGACTGGCAGTGCTCAGAGAGCCAAAAGGAACAGAAGCAACGCAAGAAGCTAGAGACTGGCCAAGCAGCTCAGCCTGCAGCTGGATGTGGTGAGCAGCTGGGAACTGCAAAGTGTGGGGAGAGGCTCTGGACTGGGAGAGGGGTCTGGCCACTTAGAGCTTGAGGCTGTGTGGTCATTGTCAGAGCAAGCATGTCCAGCCTGCAGCTTCCCCCCCCCCCCCCTCCCAGCACATCCAAGGTCTCTAAGGGGCCTTTAAGGAAGAGACTGTGGACTGTCCTTACACTCTGCAGGCTGCTGTTTTGATGTCCCTGTGCTACAGAGCAGGGCTGTGTGTTCTCATTTAACCATTCTCATTTTTTCTTATTCTTTTCTCTTTAATCAGTTGATGTTTAATAAATTGTATTTGCTTTGAACCTTATGAAGTGATCACTGGGCCAAGAAGGCCTGCAGTGTAAAGAGAGCACCTCGGAGTGGGGACACCCTAACTCCTGCCCCTAGTGACTACAAGGTCGGGGATTAAGCCCCAGGAAACCTGGGCCCAGCCTTGTTGGGGTTTCGAGGGCTCTGCTACTCAGGGGAGTGGAATGGGAACCCTCAGGATCAGGGAGGCTGTGGGGTAAAGGAAGTGGGAGCGGGGACTCAGATCCTTTTGCTGGTCCATTTCACCGGGGTGGTATAGAAGCCCGGAAAGTTCCCCACAATAGCGGGACCATTCCCCCGCTTACATGTTGTTATTGCTCAGTGTCAGAAGCCATTTGTTATGCCTATGTTTTTGTAACTGTAAAAGAGTGTGTGAAGGAGAGGAAGCAAATACATAATGCAGCCCCGAAAACGGTGACGATTCAGCTGTTTGTACTGCATACATGTGCAGAGGGAAGGAGACAGCAAGGAGATTTGTGTGGCAGTGATTAGGAAGAGGAGAATGGGTGGATGTAATGTGTGTCATTAAGGGTGTGACTACACTACATCCGAAGCTCAAAATAAGCTACACAATTTGAGCTATGCAAGTTGCATCGCTTATTTCAAGTTAATTTCAAAGTAGCTTATTTCGAAATTTGGCGCTGTCTACACAGCACTTATTTTGAAATAACCTACTGTTCTGAAACATCCCTTACTCCTCGTGGAATGAGGTTTACAAGGACGGCGGAATAACGAGCCCGGCGGAAATAACAGGCACACTCAAAAGACGCGGAATAGCTATTTTGGGATACCTCTGGTGAAGTGTAGACATAGCCTAAGGGTCCTTGGTGTGTTTATTGCCTCTGAGATATTGAGTGGCCTTAGCTTCATACAGATTCAATGCTGGTCCTTGCTATTTTTCATTTTGGATGGAACATTAAACATATATAGAACTCTGAGTCAACAGGAGATGAAAGGGGGTTCTCAATCTGTTTAGAATCCCCTTCTAATTGTTTCTGCAAAGTGAATTTCTGACAACAGCAGTTCAATAGAATTTGACATTTGTGGCACTTCACATCTTCAGAATGCTGTACGAACCTTAACTCCCCCTCACAACATGCCTGTAGGACAGTGGTCTCCAACCTTTTTAAGCATGAGATCACTTTTTGAATTTAAGTGCAGTCAAAGATCTGCCTCTCACCCCAATACCCTTTCCCCGCCTCCAGTGTGCCCCTTTCTCTGAGGCCCCACTCCTGCTCACTCCATCCTCCCTCCCTCCCCCACTTTCACCAGGCTGGGGCTGTGGGTTGGGGTGCAGACTCTGGTCTTGGATTAAGGGATCTGGAGTGTGAGAGGCACTCTGAGCTGAGCTTGGGGTGTTGGGGTATTCTAGGTGCAGGCTCTGGGAAGGTGTTGGGATGCAGGGGTGCTCAGAGCTAGGGCAGGGACTTGGGGTGCTGGAGGAGGTTCATGACTGGGGTAGGGTTTCAGGATACGGGCTCCAGATGGGCCCTGCTGACCTCAGGCGGCTCCTAGGTGGTGGTGCAGTGGGGCTAAGTTAGGCTCACCCCTGCCCTGGCCCTGCATCACTCCCAAAAGCAGCCAGCAAACTCCCTCCATCCCAAGCCCTATTGTGTCCCCTCTCTGCTCTGTGGAGATGGGATACATGGGGGGGGGGCACCCTGTTATCAGCACCCTCTTCTCCCTCCCCTGCCCAGCAAGCAGGAGGCTCCTGAGGGGACAGCTCCAAGCAGAGGGCGGGAGCTGCGCAGCAGTGCGGGGAGAGGCAGCTGAAGTGCTGGCACTAGACAGCCTCCTGGCCAAACCTGTCAGGATCACCCGTCAGAGGCTCCAAGATCTACCAGTAGATCCCGATCTACTGGTTGGTAACCACTGCTGTAGGATAAGGAAATATTATTCCCATTTTACTGTTCTAGGCATGTAGTGATGACCATCATTTTGGTGCACTATGTGAGATGAACCAGGGGTGTTGTTTCTGTTCCTGGATGACAGACAACGAAGCAAAGAGAGGTTATGTAATGTACACAAGACTACAGAGGAAATCGGTTGCAGTACCAGGATTAAACCTCGAGCACTGTATTGCTAATCCCTGGCTCTGTACTGTATACTGCAATTGCTCCAACAGGCTAGCAGAGCTTCAGAAACAATAACCTTTCTTTTTGCCATTATCCTGTCATTAGGATTGGGTCATCACACAAGCGTCCTCCATCTTTGTCTGTCCAAGGCAGCACTAAGATTGACCTGCTTACCACGTTCTTTGATGCAATTCATTCATCACTTTGATAGCTTTCTTCAGAGTCTCTTACTATCCTCTCCTGCCATGCTATGATCATCAGATCCTCTTCATTCATTCTCTGCACATGCCTGAACCAGTGACATTGTGCTTCCTGGTTTTTGTCAGCCACAGCATGGATTTTGACTTCCATCCTAATATTTCCATTTTGAAATCTTTTAGCACAAACAGCAGCAGAGTTAGGGCTGACTTCTGCTGCAGTCTAACATTTACTTCAAAAGGACTTGTCCCAAAATGTGTTTGGATCACTGTTTTCTATATGTAGGGCACTCATAGTTACTAAATCCTCAGACGCTCCACATTTCTTCAGCACTGATGTGAGCATCCTTCTGTTCATTTTATCATATGCTTTTTCTAGGCCTGTAAAGGCCTAGGAGCTCTGCTGTTGGTACTCTAGCCACTTCTTTATCCCTTGCTGAATTACAAACATGGTATTGATGTTTTTCATCCTGTCTTAATCTCACATTTCTCTTGTTTGAGTAAAGGTTCCTCCACTCTCCTACTCCCAGTTTCTAGGATGCATTCCAGTATCTTCATGCAACAATAGTTTTATCCCTCAATAGTTTTCACATTCATGGATGCTTCTTTTCTTATGTATTAGTGCCAGGATAGACTTGTACCAGTCTTTGGGAATTCTCTCGTCTTGCCATATGGCTACAGCCACTCTGCTCATGCATTGTATTTCTCTGTTACCAAAGGTCTGTCATCACATCATCAGGTGCTGAGGCCTTACTATTCTTCATTTCCTGGACTGTGTTTTTCACCTCGTTCTCAGGCACCACATTGGATCACATGTTGTCAACTCCAGCCTAAAGAGGTTTGACTCATTTAAGAGATTCAAAGTATCATTTCCACCTCTCCCTTTTTTTGTTCGGATGTTCTATTAGCAGTCTCCCCAATCTTCATTTACACATGATGTGTAATCCTTCCCACCTTTGCAGTTCATTTTTGTAGTGCTGTAGGTATTTTTGCTAGCCAGCCCTGGGTCACTTATAAGCTCTGCATAGTGATCGAGGGCACTTTATTTGTCCTTTTTCACTGCCTGCTTAGCAGCTTCTTCATATTTGTTTTTACTTACAGTCAATGGATTCTTTTTTTGGGGGGGGGAGGGTGCTCCATTTTTTGTTTGCAAGCAGAGATCCAAAAAAAGATACACACTTTGCCGGTCCATTGCTATGTCTCTTGCCATTGGTTTTCCCCATCTATATAGTCTGTGAACCCCTCTGACTTCCATTTCTCTTGAGGTGATTCTTTTAGTCAGATGATGGCAAATCAGTTTCTGGACCCATATCTTGTACTCTTTGCACAAACATCTCTGCTGTACTTCTCTTAACTTTCTGTATTTTAATCTTTCTTTTGGAGAAGCTCCCTCCTTGTCCAACACACTACCACAATCACTGCCACAGGAGGCTTATGTTGCAGTGACACTAGGTATCAATTTGCAGCCCATTGCTTGATTCCATTGAGATTTCCTTATCAACAGAATATGTTTTTTGTTTCTGCCACTGATGGAACCAGTCATAACCAGCTAACACACTATTTTTTGGAATCAAGTATTGGCCATCATCCATCATTTGCCCATACAGTAGCATTTTCCTTTCCTCATTCATAGTGCCTAGGCTGCATTTTCCTAAATACACGTCATACCCTCTTTTGTTTCTGCCTAACTGTGCTTTCACCTCACCAAGTACCACAAGTAGCTATGTGTGGGCCACTGTATCCACTAGCACCTGCAAGTCTTATAGGAAGTCTCTGCCTTTTCATCATGTCCAGGCTGAGATGCCTACAGTGATATCAGAAACATGACATGCTTCTTCATTTTTAACAGCCATCAGTCTGTCACTTTCTCTAATAACTGCACACACAGGCTGCCTCAGCTCTCCTCTCCCTGCTACCAACATTTCACAATGCCCCATTTTGTCACCTGCATAGGAGAATTTATAAACTAAGGCCAACCCCTTCACTGCATTCCTGGCCGACCACATTGAAACCACCTCTCCTTACTATTTCCTCAATGACTTCCATACAATTACATGTCAAACTGAAACCGGTGTTGCCACTTTTGAAATAAGACTTCTGTGGCTGTGCAGGTCATTGCTTTGTTTCTGATCCTTTGCTCTGACCATTCGTCCCTCTGACCCTCTACTAGGTAGGTCAGGAGATGGCTGCCAAAATCTTGTTGGCCTAACGCTGCCAGGCTTGAAGTGGGTGACCTAAGGCTGAAAGATCATTAGCTGTAGTCCCAGGCAGGAGTCATACTGGCCACTCTCACCCCCTCCTTATACCCAGCACCAATTACAGCCCTTTAGTGACCCCCCCCCACACACAAACTGCTTACACCAACACAGTCACCTTATGCCAATAAGAAATATGGTGTATCAGTAGCCATCCCTGATGTATAGACAGTGAGAGGGAATTTCCCCAGTTAGACTTAAGTACATACCCAATCTCTTCCTACCTTGTTGCCATAGACCATCACTGGGCAGTACTGGTGCTACCACTGCCCCACACCAGGCTTCATTTAACAAATGGATGGGGGCTTGAGATCAGAGACTTCATTCTTCTAGGTAACCTGCCTTGAGCTATCTGCTTATTTTCAAGACCCCAAGTGCCTGTTTTTCACAGACCCCACCTTTAAAAGAAAACCTCTCCACCACATCAAGGTAAGCGATGAAGAGTTTGGTTGTCAGTGGCCATCCTGAATATTGGCCTTTTACGAACATGTTTTCGATGTTGGGAGCTCTTCCCAATTCCACCCCAGCTGTAACAGCTCTTCTGAGGAAATGTAAGAGTAATCCATGATAGTCACAATATAGCTAGAAAAGTTGGAGGTTACTGAGACTTCTATGGAATATCCTGAAGTGCCATAGAGCCTCAGAGAGAGGGAGGAAAACAGTGCATCTTTCTGAGGCTGGGACAAGACAAGTTAGATCAGATGTGCACTAGCAGTGCTAAAGTAGTAATGCTAATCCAGTATAGCAAAACAGAAAAGTACCCTTAGTGATGCAGCTAATACCAGCACAACTATACCTTCACCACTATAGCTGATTTCAGCCCCACTGAACGAACAAACTACCCTGGCAGACATGTAATTTTTTTGGAAGATCTGGCGAAGGATTAAGTTACAGAGAAACAAAGCCACACAATTTGTGAATAAGGGTAGCCACTTCGTGGCTTAACATGCTTTAATAGTTATACAAGATTTGTGTATGTGTATGTGTATGCTCTTCTCCTCTCCCAGCACAGAAGTAAGAGCCAAGAGTTTTTTGCTATTCAGGATGTCTTAGTGATTCAGCCTCCATACTTTAATTAATATAGCTTTGCAGAAAGTCTTACTGCTCACAAAAAAATACAGGACTATGTAGCACTTTAAAGACTAACAAGATGGTTTATTAGATGATGAGCTTTCGTGGGCCAGATCCACTTCCTCAGATCAAATAGTGGAAGAAAATAGTCACAGCCATATATATCAAAGGATACAATTTAAAAAAATGAACACATATGAAAAGGACAAATCACATTTCAGAACAGAAGGAGGATGCAGGGGGGGGAAGGAAGGTGAATGCCTGTGAGTTAATGATATTAGAGGTGGGGAAGGGTAGATGTCTGTGAGTTAATAGTATTAGAGGTGATAATTGGGGAAGCTATCTTTGTAATGGGTAAGATAGCTGGGGTCTTTGTTCAGCCCCCCGCGGAGAGTGTTGAATTTTAGCATGAATGCCAGTTCAGAGGATTCCCTTTCAAGTGCAGATTTGAATGTCTTCTGAAGTAGGATGCAGGTGAGTAGGTCATTGAGACAGTGTCCTTTCTGGTTGAAATGGCAAGCAACTGTTTTTTCTTTGTGATCCTGTCTAATATCTGTTTTGTGGGCAGTGATTCTTTGGCTTACTGCTCACATGCATGTTGTTTGCAGGAAGATACTGGTTTGCCTCCACGGGAGAATCAAAATGACAGTTTACATAAACATTGTACAAACTATAAAGAATGACTTTTAGCTTTCATAAATATAACATATGAAGTCTGTGTGCTGGCTGTTCTCTAATGTTTGTACAGCAGGCAAATGGTATTTTTTAAAAGTGCATTATCATAGCACTATCAATTACATTCAGTCAAGTTCAGAGGGTCTTCACAAACACTTCTATGCCTCCTAACCCCGGTTGTCAGTGTAGCAGTAAAGCTGGAGGGAATCTATCCCCTTTATCCCATGGGGTGGGAGAAGGAGGGATGAATAAGGGACTGTGAGAATGAACCAAGAGAGATTTCACTATTTGCTTTTTTCCAATCCATTGACTGGGAGTTCCTTTGTAGGAAAGACAATTCCAACTATTCCAACCCATAGGCCTCACGAAGGACTGTAGTGTAGTGCATATTCTGAAGAGGGCAATTTAAAGATCAGTATGGCCTAAAGATGTGGGAAAAGAGTTCCTTTGTAGGAAAGACAATTCCAACTATTCCAACCCATAGGCCTCACGAAGGACTGTAGTGTAGTGCATATTCTGAAGAGGGCAATTTAAAGATCAGTATGGCCTAAAGATGTGGGAAAAGATGAATGAGTCTCATGTCATGTATTGTGTCCCTCTCCTTCACAGTGAGGTTTGACTCCCCCTACTGATATTTGGCTACTTTGCCCCAGGAAGATACGGCTGGTTGGCAGCTGGCAGTGGTATCAGCACACTCCTATGGCCATACCACACACCCTTTACAAGAGACTTTCAGTATACTGTCCAGGCACTTCCTTCAGTGGCCAACTGCAGTCCATTACTCCAGGGCCATCTCCCACATAGCTCCAGCACCATCTTTGCTCTTGTGTCTGCTTCATTCTGCAAAACCAACAGCCACCACCAGCTGTCCTTGCTCCCTTGGCCCCTGCTTTGTCCAGGATGCTGGCTGACAGAGACACAACTCCTTTCTCCTATGGCTCCTGACAGAGAACTAACTGCCTTCCTCTGCCCTGCAGCAACTTTTCTATATTGGCCTTCTTGACCCTGATTGGCTGCTTCCATCAGCCGTTCTCTAATTGGCTGCCTCTGGTGCAGCCTCACTAAGGCTGCTTTTAACCCTTTTTCTGCCAGTGCGGGGCAGCCATCCCATCATACATGGGTTGAGTTTCTCTAGTGAAGAATGGCTTCTCTGCCCTTTCAGAATTGTGAGTGTCCCTAGAGACTTCCTCTCCCTTATATCCTTTTATGGCCATTATAATTGCCTAGTAAGCTATTGCTGTCTGTTGCCAGGGTTGAACCTCTTAAGTTGGGCAAAAGGACTTTCTCAAAGAAACTTTCTAGATTCCTGCAGCCTTCCACGCCCACAGTCTTTTGTGAGTAGCCCCCTGTTCTTCTCATGGGAGATTAAACATGAGAAAATCTAGAGCAAATCGATTTGGACAGGGAGAGACATGAATAGGTTCAGAAATAGAACATGTAATGGAGAGTGGTTTTCAACCTTAATTATAGAGTCAACTTGACTTTAGAATTACTGGCACCATTAAAAAATACAAAATGTCACTTAGTAAAACTCAAGCTACAGTAAATCTGTAGCTGCCTATTATTGCTTCCATGGATCTGGTTCCTTCTCTAAAATCAGATTGGAGATCAAAGTTAATTTGCCCTCTTGACTTTTACAAGGTCGGGGTTCATTCCATCTGTCCTTACTCAGGAAACCAAGCCTGTTGCTCTTTACTCAAGAGAATGGGAATTTTCACCTAAGTAAAGGCTTTCAAGCTCAGGACCTATTTGTTCTACTTTAAAATGAGACATTGCAATTGCATTTTGAATTAAGGAGTCAGACATGTTTGAAATTCCTGACTTTTATTAGTCGTATTTATTTCTGCATTACATTTTTGTTTTAGTGACAATATTTATCATTTTCAGCACCAGAAATTCTACGTGGATGTGCCTATGGCCCAGAAGTGGACATGTGGTCTTTGGGAATAATCACCTACATCCTGTAAGTTTAGATAGTAATACCAAGTGAAATATAAAATATGACATTTTGATGTTTCATTTTCTAAGCCACAGATTTTCTGACATTCTGAACTGTGCTACCTTAAAGTGAAAACTCTTAATTTGTTTTATATGGTTTATAGTTTAATGATAATTAAATAACTTGAAGGTTGAAGGAGCACTGAGAAAAATCAAGTAATATATTTGTCATATATATCAAAGTATCCCTTGTCTAAATTACTGTAAACATTTATTAAAACAAAAGAATTGTAAAAATCATTTTATTTTCCCATTTATTTTTTGCGTTTCACTCAGCACAGACAGTGAAACTAGATGGGTCTATTCATGACCATTTATTTGTCATATTTCTAGTACTGTTGTGTTTGGGTTGAAAAACTCAAGAGCAATATTTACTTTTCCACATTTCAGTGTTTTAATAACTTGATTCATTGTTAATAACAGGCTTTAGATAAAAACCCTTACCACTCCACTCACTGAGTAAAAACTTAACTTTAAACTTAGACTGCATAATACAGGATAAACATACTCAAAATGCTAGCTGGACACATTGAATAATGGGTGACTTTTCTAATCTTTGTTCAGTACAGTAAATAAAGCTTTCCCTGGCCTTTCCTTACTGTTTTGTCTCTTTAGATTAGAAGTGCTTAAGAAACAGCCCCCATATAAAATACTGTTCCTAATATCTAAATTAAGAACTGCCAAGCACTTATTTGCAATGAAGATCTTTTCTACAGCTCGTATCACAGGCAATGCCAGACAGTAGTCATCACTTATAAATACTTAAGTATATACTATTATCCCATGAAGATTTTGAATATAAACTTCGTTGTTGTCAACTTTTTACATACGTAGGCTGCACTAGAGGATCTTTGTTCCACTCAGCCACTGGATAGCTGCCATAAAGCTGGTTTAACTGGCTTGCAGGAATTGTCCCTATGCCCTGGCAAGTGCCAGTGCAAGTGCCAGTTGCCATAAGGTCTTGGCAATTGGTGTAACTTAGTGCAGCCCAGGAAACAGCCCAGGGGACAGCGTGGCCCGGAGCAACACAGAAATGAAGTAGCACAAAGCAGAGAGCTCCTCAGATTCAGCAGAATATCTGGCACACTGAATGTACTTCCTTTGAGAGAACAGCACGCTATCCAAACTGTGTTGTAAATAAAAGTCAGGCGGGTAAAACCCAGGCAGAAAAAAATAAAGTAGAATGGTGCTCAGATGCAAGTTGAGAATAGAAGCGGTTGCCTGTTTTGAACAGACAGCCACATTGGGCCAAAAATAAATCAAAGCACATGACTGCCATTGAGCTGCTTTGGACTAGCAAGGAGCACAGCTGCACCAGGGTTTCTGGAGACTTCCTCCTCCAACATGTTTGGTGCCATAAGTCAAATGCCATTGCTGCCCATTCACATCCAGCTCTCCTGGTGGACGTCTGCCATGCTGTTATGCAGAAAAAAAGTGGTGAATGGAGTTGTTGGGCACAGAGGGAGGCATGGCCTGCACCCCCTCCACCCCCAAAAAAGTTTGTTTCTTAATGTCTGGATTGAAATGATCCATAAAAATCAAAATATTTGATGTTTCACTTCACATTTAAACTCAAAAGTATTCTGTCAGAGATGTACCTGACAAAGGGTTGTAAGAGCCAAAATGTCCCAAAATTTCCAGGCCAACAAGTTTTCTACAATATTGTGCACTGTTTACACAACTGCCTTTGCCAGTTTAGACTCAGATATTCAAAGAAGGAAGTGTAGAGTTAGGCACCTTACTCTGCAGTTTGGTATCTAAATAAGGGTGGCCTGATTTTCAGTGATGCAGTTGTTTTGTGTTGCATAAATGACATGCTTCTGAAAATTTTTTAGAGTTGAAGGTCGTTGTGCGTTGTGCATTGTGCATGCTGTACATCTGTGTATTCTGACCTTTCGCCTTATGGGAGTACAAGTGACTTCCCTTCAGTCTGGTGGCAACACTGATTGCTAGGCTGATTTGTTTTCTCTTGTTGTGCTGCATGTTTGTGGAATGATTTCAGTCAGTATATTCTGGGAAGAGGAAAAAAACAGAATGTTATATATGTGCACACATATAATGCTGACAAATTATTTTAATACAAAATGTTGGAAAATGCAAGTTTTTTAATATAGAGCATAAATAAGATCAGTGATCTGCTTTCATTTTCCTCTAAAAGGATAGTTTACAATATCTTTTACTATAAGAAATTATAGTATGATTGACAAGACTGCGTAAGAAACAATGAAAAGCTCTTAAAGGAGATTGGCTACATGGAAGATGTAAATTATTAGTGTAAATGTCAGATCTGTGATTTTGTGTATTGAAGAGGAACGCAGGTAGTTGTGCATTTTGGGATCCACTTACTTGAATTTCTACAATCATATTTTTGTCCATTAGTCTCTTATTACAAAATTTGGTCTCCTCCCTCCCATCTCAAGACCTGCCACAGATCTGCTCTGGAGTACATCTCAGACCTTGTCTCTTACACCCAGCTTATGCTTTCCTCTCTCTTATATCAAGCTATATTGGGGCAGATCCTTGGCCATTGTAAATTATTATCCTAGTTCCATTGAAGTTAATGGATAATTTACACCAGCAGAAGATCTGCCTTCTATTCCCTTCTATAAAAACATAGCCAGAAATTCTATCCCACATAAAAGAGGCACATAGTAGTAAAGATATACTAGGCCTAGTCCATAGTCAGCATTGCACTGGTTTAACAAGAGCAGTGTTCCCTCTAAACTGTACAGTTTCACAGGAGATTAATCAGCTCCTCACATTCAGATGCTCAGGGCTCCCTGCATGGAGCTGACTGACTGGGCGGGGCTGATTAATCACCTGTGAAGCTGTGCTGCTACTCAGCTGAAAGGGAAGACTGAACAAAAATGTAATTTTTTTTTTTTTTTAGTCATCTTAGTTTACTCGATACAAAACATAATTCTTAATCCAATTTAAACCTGGTTTACATTGATTTATTTTAATAGGGTAAAAATCTATTTAAGATAAATCAGTATAAATGTGGTTTAAGTCAAATTGAGTGTCCACACAGTTTATTGAAGTCATCCTCAAATCACAGCCTTCTTTAAACTGGCTTACCTTTGATTATAGAAAAAAAGACCTTGAGTATAGGTGGAACACAACTATTTGGAATAGAAGCATAGACATGAGCAGTAATAAGGATAGATTCACCTAGTTGACGAAACTCACAGCATATGATAAGCATTACAAACATGGTATTAATGAGTCATTGTGAAAATATTTGTAGCAATAGATGGAGAACAGTGTATCAGAGCCTACAAGTGGAGCAGATAGAACAAGGACAATTAGCATATATAAGCATTGACAACAAAGCCAGATTGCAATTGGTGAGGTGTGGTTACATATAGTAGTCAATATGCAATTATGTTATTTCCAGATTATCTCTAGGACAACTGTATTCTTCTTTATTGCAAAAATCTAACCCCTGATGCAGTGATACCCTGTTGTAGCTGTGTCATTCCGAATGCAATAACGCTACATGATTCAAGATGGAGTTGAATTTTAAAAGGATTTAAGTTTGATTTGAAGAAACCTTGTTTTTCTTGTCAAACTGGAAGCTGTTAGCATATTTCCTCTTTAATTATGCTGGTTACAAGAGCTTCAGTTGGTTTGCTAAAATGAATTCCTTAGCCCACTGAGAACTACAGGATTTTCCCCCCACTGTTTACATGTGAGATTTCATTTGATATTCAGAAAAGGAAGTACTCTCCTGCATTATGCATGACTTAGCTCATATGGTGGCTTGGTGAGCTAGCTGAAACATGCAACTACACTACAGCAGTTAGGAGTCATTTTTCACCCCAGGTTAATCATTGTGTCCACAATTATAAGCAGCAAGATATCAGATCTCTAACAAATAAGAAAATATGTGATGTTATTATTTGGTCCCTTTTGTGAAAGGACAGGCAGTGAAAAGTTAAGATGGTTTTACACTACTGAGCTGATATGCACCGAGCTGGTGCTTCCTCCTGGTTTAGTGTGAGGGTTTGTTTCCTGAAACGTGTTCAATGCACTGGTAACAGGGGAAAGGACAAAATAAGATGAATCTTAGCTAGAGGCCAGATTCAGAAAGGTTCTGATTGTGCTACCTCCCTCTGAAATCAGTGAGGATCAAGGTTGCTCTGCACCTTGCAGAGTTGGGCCCTCTCTGATGGTAGTAAAATTGACTTATTTCAATTCCAGTTGACATTACTGATGATTTGCTATAAGTGTTCACATGATTTAAGATGAAGGAGAAGCAGCAGGCAGAAAATGAAAGAAAGACAGAGGAAGTGGCAGAATAGTGACAAGCCACCATATCAGCAGAAATTGGAATTTGACGTAGGTGGTATTACTGAAACCTCATGGGAAGATCTGCATGACTGGACTGTTAAAACCACTGGTTATAGAGCCTATATGGAGAGCATTAACTGGGCAAAAGGGTGGAGGGTGACTGTCAGGATTCGGGCTCCCCCTCAGGCTTACAGCCCAATCATCATCAGGGTTGCCTGCCCCAAAGTCACCACCCTCCACCCGTGTTCTTTAGTTCATAGTCTCGGGCCATTCTGTCCTCCGAGTGTTCCCACAGTTACCCGACTGCTCGGGCGGCTGTCATGCCGGCCCCGTGGTGCTGCAGGACGTGATTCGGGGTTTACCTCTCTCCAGGTTCTGGCTCAGGATCCTCCCTCACTGCCGAGGCGTTCTCCTCTGGGGCGGGGTTCAGCCCGCAGCTCACCAGTCCACCGAAGTCGGCGTGGGCTTCCCCCCCAAGTTCCTGTCCTCGGCCCCTGTAAACTGTGCCGGGGGAGTCGGCTGGGCAGAGACGCCGGCTGACATCATCAGCTCATGATTCGGTGGAAAGGGGGCAGGGCTAGGACTGGAGGGGGGTTCAAAAAGCAGGGACGCCAGCTGGGAGAGGAGGGAAGCCGGAGAAGCAGGAAGAGGTAAGGGGCCAAGGACAGGAACCCGAGCGGAGAGCCCATGCTGACTTTGGTGGACTGGTGAGCTGCAGGCTGAACCCCACCCCGGAGGAAAACACCCTGGCATCAGGGAGGACCCTGAGCTGGAACCTGGAGAGAGGAAAACCCCGGATCATGTCCTGCAGCACCACAGGACCAGCATGACAGCCTCCCGAGCAGTCGGGTAACTGTGGGAACACTCGGAGGACAGAATGGCCCGAGACTATGAACTAAAGAACACGGGTGGAGGGTGGGACTTTGGGGCAGGCAACCCTGATGATGACTGGGCTGTAAGCCTGAGGGGGGGCCCGAACCCCGACAGATGGTGGAGAATGTGGGCACCTGATCCTACACCCAGGGGGTAGGGTGAAAAAAATCTTAATATATAACAATCGAACTAGGAGGGTAATGTAGGCATACCGCACTTGCAAATGAAGCCCGGGATTTGAATTTCCCGGGCTTCATTTGCATAAGCGGGGCTCCGCCATTTTTAAATCCCCGCTCGTTCAAACCCTGTGCCGCGCGGCTACACGCGGCACGAACTAGGTAGTTCGAACTAGGCTTCCTAGTTCAAACTACCGTTACTCCTCATTCCACGAGGAGTAACGGTAGTTCGAACTAGGAAGCCTAGTTCAAACAGAATAAATAGTAATAATAAATATGCCACAATGGAGAAAGAAGCCCATAACAATTAAAAATACATATACACACAGAAGAAACAACAGTTGATAGTAATTAACAGAAATCAGAATCTAGTAATTGTAGTAAATAGATAGGGGAACCAAAAGGAAATAAGAGAACTCCATGGCCAGCAGTGTAAGGTACAATAAGGAATAGGTTTTAAAGCATTTTAGCAATAAATAGAAGCCTAAAAATTATAGTGGTTTATTACTAGATGAAAATAGTAGAATTATTAATAATATGCAGAAAAGGCATAAGTGTTCAATAAATTTTTCTGCTTTGTGTTTCATAAAAAACTAAATGATAAAGGCATATCATATGATGATGAAAGCAACGCAGGAGGCAGTTAAACAGCAGCTACTAAAATTATCTGGATCTGCTGATTTAAAAATCCCTAATTTGCACCTAAGAGTTTTTAAAAAGCTGACTGAAGAGCTTTCTAGACCATTAATGCTGATTTTCAGTAAGTCATGGAGCACTGAGAGGAAGATTCAGAAGAAAATAATATTGTTCCACTATTTAAAAAGAGTAAACAGGAGAATGTGAGTTATTAGAGGTCTGCCAGTCTGATATCCGTACTGGGCAAAGTAATGGAATAGCTGATAAGGGTCACAATTAATTTTTAAAAAGCACTGTAATATCATTAATGCCAGTCAATGTGGCTTTATGGAAAACAGATCCTGTAAAATATTTTGATATCTCTTTATTATGAGATTGCAGGTTTACGTAAATAAGGATAATACAAGTTGCACCTCTATATACCAGAACTCTCTAGTCCGGCAGCATCCATAATTCAGAAGGACCATGGGTGTCCAAGAACCAAAGTGTCCCAGCACACTGGGAGGAGGGTCAAGAACCCGGCACACTGCAAGGGGCTGAGGTGTGACATGCAGCCCTGCTGGGCTGCGAGGGGAGGCGAGGGTGAGAGCTGGGAAGCCTGATGCGCAGCTCAGCTGGGGTGCGGGAGAGCGGGGGGGGGGGGGGGGGGCTGACACACGGCTCATCTGGGCTGCGACAGGGATGGGGGCTAGCACATGGCTCAGCTAGGCCGAGGAATCCAGGAGTCAGGAAGCTTGGTGGGAAGGCAGGGAGTGGGGCTGGCAGCAGGGGGGCAAGAATTGATTTCTCCTGATGTGGCAAAATCCCTCATCTGGGCCAAGGTAGGTCCTGAGGGTACTGGACCAGGGACTGTAGTGTTGATGTAATATACTTCTGCAAGGCATTTGACATGATACCGTATAATATTTTGATTAAGAAAACTAGAATGATACAAAATCAACATGGTACACATTACATCAATTAAAAATTGGCTAAATTATATAGGCCTCAAAATGCAGTGTAAACTGGGCGTCAGCATTAAGTGGGGGTCTCACATGAACTTGAGTTTTGTTCTGCAGTATTTAATATGTTTATCAATGACCTGGAAGAAAACACAAAATCACTCCCGAGAAAGTATGTGAATGACACTTAAACTCCCTCAAGGCTGGTATGAAATTAGACTTATGAGCAGGGATCCATAACCAGCTCCCTGACATTCACATGCCCCATCTGCCCTCATACTGAATCAGTAGAGACTAGCACAAGTATCTGAGCCATTCATCTTCTATGTGTCAGTGACGGAATGACTGCTTTTATTATTTACTTTCCAGTAGTGCCCATCATATGCTAAGACAAGCAGTACACAAAAGTTAGGAACAAACAGGCCTGCTAGTAGGGGAAGGGGACTAAAGGGTACAATTGTCCTGAGACCCAGCAGTTCAGAGGGACCCAAGTCTCCTAGCTGCTGCTGCTGCTACTATGACAGCAGCATTGGCTGGAGCCCCAGGCCCTTTAAATTGCCTTCCAAACACCTCACCACACATTCCAGTGGCTCTGATGCCTGGTGTGGAGCTGGCGTGACACATGTTTCCAGGGGTGCTTAGCTGCCTCCCCCCAACTTACTTAGGAGTCCACTGAGACTGTTGGCTCCCCTTGGAATAAAGAAACAGTCAAAATGTACATTTGTAAATGCATTAAATGTATTGTTCATTTTATAAATAAATATCAGTTGCCTCTTAATAGGGAACTGACCTTACAGACCAACTGAGGGAGGAACATGGGAAAAGAACATCACTGAAGCCAGCACAAAGATGATGGTGGGAGAAGACCACAAATGGGGGAGGAGGACAGCAGCCCACTCCCACCTACTTAAATACAGTACAGGCAGTCCCCGACTTACGCGGATCCGACTTATGTCGGATCCGCACTTACGAACGGGGCTTTCTCGCCCTGGAGGTTGAGGTAGCGGATTGCTACCTGCGAGCTCCGGGGCGAGAAAGCCCCGTTCGTAAGCTGCTCCGGTGCCCCTGGTCTGCTGGAGACCGTCTCCAGCAGACCAGAGGCACCGGGCGGGTTCCCGCGCTTCTGAGGCTTTGCCAGAGCAAAGCCTCAGAAGCGCGGGGAACCGCCGCTGCTGCCGCTTGAGTCCCGGTGCCTGTGGTCTGCTGGGGACAGTCCCAAGCAGACCACAGGCACCGGGACTCAAGCCGCAGCCGCGGGGGGGTGCCGCGCCTCTGAGACTTTGCCAGAGCAAAGCCTCAGAGGCGCGGCACCCCGCTGCCGCTGCGGCTCTGCTCCCCGTGTCCCTGGTCTGCTGGGGGGGGGGGGGCGCGGCTAGTGTGCCCCCCCCCAGCAGACCAGGCTTTTGTTTTGGACCCTGGAGCAGAGCAGCTGGGGCGCTGCGGATTGGTCCTGCAGCGCCCGCTCTGGGCACTACTGGACCAACCCGGCAGCACCCCAGCTGCTCTGCCCCAGGTCCTGATTCAGCCGCTGCTGGTCAGTTTCAGCAGTGGCTGAATCAGGACGCCTGGGGCAGAGCAGCTGGGGTGCTGCTGGGTTGGTCCAGTAGCGCCGAGGAGCGGTGCTACTGGAGCAACCCAGCAGCACCCCAGCTGCTCTGCCCCAGGCGTCCCCAAGTCAGCCGCTGCTGAAACTGACCAGCGCTGACTACAGGAAGCCCGAGGCAGAGTTGCTCTGCCCCAGGCTTCCTGGAATCAGCGCTGATCAGTTTCAGCAGCAGCTGACTTGGGAAAGCTTGGGGTTCTTAAGTTGAATCTGTATGTAAGTCAGAACTGGCGGTCAGTTTCAGCAGTGGCTGAATCTGGATGCCAGTTCCGACTTACATACAGATTCAACTTAAGAACAAACCTACAGTCCCTATCTTGTACGTAACCCGGGGACTGCCTGTACTCAAATTCTAGTGCTGTGGTCTAGCCCATTTGCCAGCCGTGAGCACAAGTACCGTTCTAAGAATGTTTTTAAACTGCTCTCTGTACTAGCTGTATAACATGATGCAGCCACTCCACCCACAGGCAGGAAGCTATGCTTTCAGAATGTTTGCTCTTTGATCTGTAGTGCATCTATTGCATTTTGAAAAACAGGATAACCTGCAAAATATTTAGTTTTCAAAACTAAGATTCCTACTGAATCTATTGTTGTGTTTAACTGATGGCACTGTTCCTCACTTTCTTCCCACTTGGTTGTTTTCTTATCTTCATTTTGTGTGACCTGCCATATTTACCTGCGACATGACAGCAGATACAGTAATCCTCTGTAGCATCAGAACATTTATTGATTAGATGGAAGATCACTGCAAAATACTACACCTGATTATAATTGAAAGCAAGAATAGCAAAAAATTGTATAACTGTCACTCATTTTTGTGTTTCTGCATTCCATCTGAAATATTGTTGAATGTATCTAATCTCCAAATGGGATCATTATTCAGATAAATTACTAGAGTGTGTTGTTCATGCTGGAGTTAAGTCAAGCTGTTGTTTACAGTCATTGGGAGTTCTGAAGTTGATTTCAGTAGGAGCAGGATTGTAACCAATGGACCTAATTCAGATATACAAATTTTGGTATTGTGTAAAATAGGTGCAAGTATAAGTATGAAGGACTCTAGAGCATGGGTTCCCAAACTAGGAGGGGGGGGGAAGGTGCGAGGTAACCCAGCTCCCCTCTCCACCCCTGTCAATCTCCCCCCCCCCTAAGTTTCGTTGCTATTTTTGTTTTTCGGCCCCGGTTTGGTTCCTTCTTTTTCTTTTCTTTTTTTCGCTCAAGTTTTGCTGCTATTGGATGTATGTGTGGGCATGAGAGTTTCTCAAAAATCAAAAAGGGGGTATGATGCCGAAAAGTTTGGGAACCACTGCTCTAGAGTGTGTTTATAAATGATACATCATGAAGGGTGTGTCTAGACTACAGGATTTTGTCGACAAAAGTGGACTTTTGTTGACAAAAGTATACCTGCGTCTATACTACCGCTGAGTTCTGTTGACAGAACTCGGCAGTTTTGTCGACGGTGGTAAACCTCATTCTACGAGGAATAACGCCTTTTGTTGACAGTTCTGTCGATTGAAGGCGTTATTGCATCTACACTGTCCTTTGTGTCTATACTCTCATGTCAACAAAGCAGCTTGCTTTGTCGACAGAACTGGATGTAGTCTTAGACGCTCTTTGTCAACAGAAGCTATATTGACAGTATCTGTCAACAAAGCCTCTGTTGACAAAAGCCTGTAGTCTAGATGTACCTGAATTGGCAGAAGGGTGTATGATTCTCTAAATATAAACTCACTGAGATTCACCACTGAATGTGGCTCAAGCAATCCAGTGAAATAATTAGGTTTCAGTCTGTGAGGTGTGTGTGGTGGGTTTTTGTAGGGATGTTAACATTAACTGATAAGCATCAGTTAAACCCGTGGTCCCCAACACGGTGCTCGCGGGCGCCATGGCGCCCACGGGGGCATTCGTGTGTGCCCGCCACATGCTCGGGGCTGGCCTGGCTCCGGGCGCGTGGCGCTTGGGGCGGGGGGCGCCGGCCCCAGCCGCTTGGAGGAGGGGGGGGTGCCGGCCCCGGGCGCACGGAGCTTGGGGGGAGAGGGGGCGCAGGCCCCGGGCGCGCAGCGCTTGGGGGGGGCGCCGGCCCCCGGCGCTTGGAGGAGGGGGGGCGCCGGCCCCGGGCGCGCAGTGCTTGGGGGGAGGGGGCGCCGGCCCCGGGCGCATGGAGCTTGGGGGGAGGGGGCGCCGGCCCCGGGCGCTTGGAGGAGGGGGGGGCGCCGGCCCTGGGCGCAGCAATGGGGGGGGGCGCGCGGCTATGGCGGGGCCCCGCCCCCGCCCCCTGGTGCCCGGCGGGCGAACGGCCACGCCCCCTGGTGCCCGGCCACCACCACAGGTTGGGGACCACTGAGTTAAACTATCAGTTAAACTCTGCCCCGCTCCCAGGGAGGCAGCTTCGCTGCAGTAGGGCCGCTTCCAGGGAGGCTTCGCTGCAGGTTCTGCAGTATGAAGCTTATTTAAACTTTATACTGCAGAGTCCATAGTGCGTGCAACTGCTAGGATTTTTAGCAGTTACACTGATACCTTATTAAAAGGCTTTTGACATCGCTAGTTTTTGGTGTTGCTTTGGTTTTTTGGGTTGGTTTCTTTGTTTTTCTCTCTTTTGTATTTTAATGTAACTTTAATTCAACTCCCTTGTACATATGCATTGTGATACAGTATAAAATTACATGATTGCATATCTTTCCACAGGATCTATGCCACATTCAGTACACAGAATGGATGATGTTCATTTAAAGAGCAGCTATTCAGTATTTTGATGTATCCCCATTGTTTAGTTTGTGGCCATAGGCTTATTTACTGTGCCCTATTCAAACCCTGTTCTAAAGACAGAATTATTAGTTTCCTCATAGCGCCCCAGTGTGTTGCAAACATTAATGAATTGATCTTCATAACACCATACTCTCAGACCATAGGGGTGTTATTGCCATTTCAGAGGTGGGGGAACTGAGACGCGGAGAGATTAAGGTCAAAAGTACCCTCTAATTTTGGATGCCTAATTAGAAATGCAAAGAACCTGACTCTTCGGAGTATTCATTTTTAGATAGCGCTATATATGTTCAAAGCACAGTTCCGTTTACTTTCATGGCAGCTATGGGCACACAGCTCTTCGGTAGATCAAAACCTAGACTATCTCATCAGTTTCCAGAAACTGAGGTGCACTTAATTTGTGACTTGTAGCATTTGGGTTAAGTAACACAGGGGAACTCTCTGGCACAGGCAGGGACAGAATCCATTTTCCAGCGCATCCTTCAATAGCCTTCACTTAGAGAAACATCCTTTCTCTTCCTGCAGTCCCTACCATCATCTGCAACCAATGAGGCAATTGTCCTCCAGGCAACACCTCCATTACTAAACAGCCCCTGGTTCATCTTCAGACTAAGTCCAATCTGTTCAATGAATGAGACAAATTCCATGGGGCAAAAATAATATATGGTCATGTAATTAGACTGCACCATAATATATACTCTCAGGAGCCCAAATTAATGTCAATCAGTCTTAATTGTGGTATTTCCTTAACTTTTGAGTGCTTAACTGAATCAATGGTTCTAGTATTTTAATGTAATTTCTTACATTTTTAAAAAAGCAAAGTGAAAATACAGAAATTCCATCATAGCATCCTATTGACACTGACATTAGTCATCATCAGAGTTGATACTTTCCTGAAGACTCAATTCTTATCCCGTCTGAAGTTTTCCTTCATGCTGCCTAGGCCCAGTGGTGTGGTGTGAAGATCACAGGAAAGACAATCTCCCTGCTCTAATGCCTGGAGTTAGGCCTGGCACAGACCCTGCTAAATTTCAAGTGTCTGCTCCAAAGCACTGGGTGCTAGAACATCTCTGAAACATGGTCTCAGATTTTTTTTACACAGGCCAAACTATTTTCCCTAACAACATTTTCAGAAATAACTGAACTATTTTGCCTGAAATGTTTAAAAAAAAAAATCCAGCCCTAGGTAGACATCCAGCATTGGCAATTTCAGCTCAAACTCTTGAAGTCTTACAAAATTATAAGCAACAGTAAACAGTGTCTTATAATGGAAAGTGTTAGGCAACCTTAATATCATCAGCCCTGCCTGTAATATATATTCATATAGGGATCACTTAAAATGACATGTATATAGGCCCCACACAAAGGTTTGCTATGGTTTTGCTGTGGGGGTTTTTTTTTAATTAAAAGCTGTTCTGTTTTCACCTGCAAGGTGAGAAGTTTTGTGTAGGTGTTTAAAAAAATCACATAGGGGGATATTCTTTGGAGACTGAAATCACTTAAATCTTTGATAAATTTCACTCTTTTCCCCATAGCCTTTGTGGATTCGAACCATTCTATGATGAAAGGGGAGACCAGTACATGTTTAAAAGAATTTTGAACTGTGAATATGACTTTGTGTCCCCCTGGTGGGATGACGTGTCTCTCAATGCCAAGGATTTGGTAAGTACAAGAACATGAAGAGTAGCATTTTCTCTGATGCATATGTGTCATTGTTTCCCAATGGCAAACAGTATTGGTGTGGAGTTTTTTCACATATATCTTGATTGCACTTTGATAACCTACCTACCGTATTTTCCGGCGTATAAGGTGACTGGGCGTATAAGACGACCCCCTAATTTTCTAGTTAAAACATAGGTTTTCGCCTATACTCGCCATATAAGACTACCCCCCCTTAAGAGGCCAACCGGCAGCGCCCCAGCTGCTCCGCCCCAGGGTCCACAACAAAAGTCTGGTCTGCTGGGGGAGGGGCGGGGGTGCACTAGCTGCGCCCCCCCCCCAGCAGACCAGGGACACGGAGAGCAAAGCCGCAGAGGCAGCAGAGTGCCGCACATCTGAGACTTTGTTCTGGCAAAGTCTCAGAGGCACGGGACCCCGCCGCCGCTTCGGCTTTGTTCCCGGTGCCCCTGGTCTGCTGGGGACCGTCCCCAGCAGACCAGGGACACCGGGAGCAAAGCCTCTGAGGATGCTGGCAGCGGGACAGCCGCGGCGCGTCTGGGCTGTCCCGCTGCCAGCTTCCCCCGAGGCTTTGCAAAGCCGCGGAGGGGCTCGGGCAGTGGGGCAGCCCACGCGCGCCTGGGCTGCCCCGCTGCCCAAGCCCCTCCGCGGCTTTGCTCCGCGTCTTCCTGGTCTGCAGACCAGGGAGACGCGGAGCAGCTTTTCTCGCCCCGGAGTACACGGGCGGCGGGACCGCGAGGTCCCACAGTCCGTGTCCTCCGGGGCGAGAAAAGCCCCGTTCGTACCTGCAAGTCGGGGACTGCCTGTATGTTTATACCCGGCGTATAAGACAACCCCCGATTTTTGGGGGATGTTTTTTAGTATAAAATGTCGTCTTATATGCTGGAAAATACGGTATCTTGTTTGCTTGCAAATCAAGACTAATTTGTTAAAAAAGCAGTAATCACCATAAAATCCAATGGCCTGCATTTCAGAGACACTGAGCACTTCTTGCCCCTGTTAAAGCTGTGGCTTTGAAGAACTCCTGTAAATTAGGCTGTAAAAATTGAGTATTGCAACATATTTATTTTTAAAGTATATTAAATGAAAATTAAAAAGTCCCCACACTACATCATACATCACAGAAACTGAGTAAAGATTCTAGTGTCTGACTTTCTTGGCAGGTATCATTTTTCTGGATAGCTTTTTTTTTTTTTAATGTTTTTCTTCTTCATGGAGTTTCATCCTCAAAAGGTCCATAAAAAATAGAGTTCAACCCTACAGTTTGTATGGTTTCTCATTGGAATGTTTTTCCTTGCAAAGATTAAATATCAAAAGACCCCAGCTGTTGTTGACTATACAATTCTGTCCATTCCTCAGCTTTTTTGTGATAAATTTTTAGTGGATGAGGCAGTTATTGCCCATAAGTATGATTCATTAGTAAAATGCTAAGGCTGGAGCACTACATTTTTGATTACAGGATAAAGTAAATTGGCTCCAAGAGATACTGATCTACAAAGATGAACATGTCCAAGTTCTATTTTTACCCAATGATATGTACACAATTTAGTTATTTCATTAAAATAACAATAACAAATGCTCAGTTCCATATTACTTATACAAACTGTGCCATAAAACACTACATTAATTAATGTTTGTAAAGTGCTTCAGGATGCTTCAGATGAAAGGCACTGTAGAGGTTCAAAGTATTAGATTTAGAATATTTCTGAGATAGGGAAAATGTCATTTATGTTTCTTTGTAGGCACAGGTCAACTAAACAATACCCCATAGTAGAGCAAAGTGGATGGTCTTTCATAGAATCATAGAATACTAGGACTGGAAGGGACCTTGAGAGGTCATCAAGTCCAGTCCCCTACCCTCATGGCAGGACCCAGTACTGTCTAGACCATTCCTAATAGATGTCTATCTAACCTGCTCTTAAATATCTCCAGAGATGGAGATTCCACAACCTCCCTAGGCAACTTATTCCAGTGTTTAACCACCTTGACAGTTGGGAAGTTTCTCGTAATGTCCAACCTAAACCTCCCTTGCTGCAATTTAAGTCCACTACTTCTAGTCCTATCATCAGAGGTCAAGAAGAACAATTTTTTCCCTCCCCTTTAACACCCTTTTAAATACTTGAAAACTGCTATCATGTTCCCTCTCAGTCTTCTTTTTTCTGAACTAAACAAGCCCAATTCTTTCAGTCTTCCCTCATAGCTCATGGTTTCTAGGCCTTTAATCATTTTAGTTGTTCTTCTCTGACCTTCTCCAATTTTTCCACATCTTTCTTGAAATGTGGTGCCCAGAACTGGACACAATACTCCAACTGAGGCCTAATCAGTGCAGAGTAAAGCAGAAGGATGACTTCTTGAGTCTTGCTCACAACACTTGTGTTAATGCATCCCAGAATCATGTTTGCTTTTTTTGCAACAGCATCACACTGTTGACTCATATTTAGCTTGTGGTCCACTATAACCCCTAGATCCTTTTCTGCCGCACTCCTTCCTAGACAGTTGCTTCCCATTCTATATGTGTGAAACTGATTGTTCTTTCTAAGTGGAGTACTTTACATTTGTCCTTATTAAACTTCATCCTGTTTAACTCAGACCATTTCTCCAATTTGTTCAGATCATTTTGAATTATGACCCTATCCCTCCCAGCTTAGTATCATCTGCAAACTTAATAAGCGTACTCTCTGGTGGGGTGTCAAGGCTGTTCCCCACTCTGGCACAACAAATGCAGAAGTTGGGGGCCCGCAAGAGCACTCCAAAACCTTGCCTCTACAAGCTCTGGTATAAAAACTCCCCCCCGCACCGCAATCCTAATACTCAGATTTTGAGGGACCCACTGCCACCATCCAAGTAATTCCAAGAAAATCAGGGAAGAGATCACTTGGGAAATCCCCTCCCTAAGGTAAAACTCTCCCCTTGCCTGTTTTACTTGGAATTGGGAAAACAGGGAATCCACGGACAACAATGGACTCTGCCCTTGTAACTATGCACTGAGTCCTAAGGACACAACAATCAACCAATACCGGTTAATTAGAAAAAAAACGTTTATTATCAAAACAAAACTACTGTTGAAAGCATAGTAAATTGGCTAGATGGAAAGCGCCACTCATATGGATACTCAGGGAAAAAACCCTGGGTTGTAAGGCTTAGTTACAAAAGAAAAAAAAACACGTAGCAAGCTCAGACATTATTTCCTAATCCCCATACAAGGAAAACAATAAAGCCTGATGGACTATTTAAACTTTTCCCTACTTAACACATTTTAATCAGTCCGTTCTTGGAGAGAGAAGTGTCTCCCATCTCCCTCAATAGCTGGGAGAAACTGCTCTGAGTCTCAAACAAAGAACAGAGGAAAAAACCCTCTTTTCCAGTTTGATATTTCTACCTGTATTGTTATTGGATCACCATCCAATACGTTGCTAGGCACTTGAGTTAACCCCTTAGTCACGAGGTGCTGGTTAGCATTCCTGATTATGATGTGAAGAAAAACATAATTCCCCTTCCCCCTACTTAAGCCATGGAGCAGTAGCAGATCTCCTCCAAAGCCACAGTGTATCCTGCTCATGAAGGGTTCCGGCAAGAGATGTGTGTACTTGTAGATTCACTGGCTACTGTCCATCTCCTAGTCTGTTCACTCTCTCTCTTTTTTCTAAACCGCTCTGCCCTGCCGTGGCTGGAGCCCTGTGGAACACAGCTTCATAGAGCACAATCATTTGCTCAGCTCTCCACAGCTTTCACATGGAAAGTGACATTTTTCTCTTTCTCTCTCATACTTAAATCCATTTACCATTAACCATGTTGCAGCTTGGGAAATCTCCCACCATTGCAGTAACATAGGCAGATGAAGCAATGGTGGCAATACTAGTGTGTAGATAGATCTGTGTCATCGACCTCTGCTCACAGCAAGTCTAGAAGACAGCGTTGAAAATACCTGAGCCCTGCCTACAGCAGCACTCCTTGCAGTTGGTATTACTTATTGCTTGCTAATGTGGATAAAGTCCCAATAGCAGAACTGTACAGATTCTGCTGCTTATCTTTGCCTCCCATAACATGATAGGAATTGCCATCTCTTTCCCTGTATTAATTTCTGATCAGTTCTTTTATACATTCTATTTTATTTACTGTTTTGAACCGCCACTGTGCATTGAGCAGATGTTTTCATTAAGCTGTGAACAATGATGCCTAGCCCATTTTCCTAGAACAGCTTGTGCATTTGTAAATTGCATTCTATAGGTCATCAAGTAATAATATACAGAACTTCAAAAAAACTTACACCCTATTTTGCACACTTCCAATGGGCATTTGCATGCACAAACAAAGTATGTCTAAATATTTGTACTTGAGATCATGTGCCTAACTCTGAAAATATGGCTTTTTATATGGGACATTAAGTAGTTTGGTTTATATCTTTAAAAATTTACCAGTCATCTTTATAGCTTAAACAAAAACATTTTAAAAAACAACCCACATTTGATACCAAGTGAAGTGTTAGTAAAATCTGGGCCATGATTCTGCTGCTGTAGAAGTCTAAATACACTGGTGTAAGACAGTGATTCAGGAAATATACAGTATTTTGATGTATATACAATGTAATCCTATAAAATACAATTTTTAAATTAAATATTGTTATATTGAAAGATGCTAATGGCTGCCAACAGGAGAGTCTTAAAAACACACACACAGAGCTAGTGAAAGTCAATGGTTATGCCAAACATTTTTTCCACACTCAGTGGAAAGAGTAAGGGATGTGGTGCTCATGACAGTAAAACACTATATGATACCATTCATACAACCACACCTCAGTTATCACTTAACTTTCATCACTAGTCAGGATCTTCCATTCAAGGGTTTGAACCCAAATTTTTTTTTTAAAAAAAGTTAAATACCCCCTTTCAACCTCTGTGTAATCTAATTCCTACTGCTGTTCACTATAAATAGCATTAAAGTTTGCTAGGTATACTGATATTCTCTCTCATGTAGCCTTGCAGTCAGCAGGAGTCTTCACCTAAGTTATCAGATAAGCATAATGCCTTTGCTCTGAATGCTTTTACCCATTCAAATGCAGTGTTTCTTCTGGTCATGTTTTACAATCCATTTGAATATTGTACTTTAAGTACATGCAGGATTACTTTTTCCATTGGTAAAGTGCTGTAAGCTACTTAAGCTACAATAAAAGCAGTACAAGAGAATTGATACATGGAGCTTCAAAATTAAAGTGAATGTATTTATTTTCCTTTGTCTCTTTTTCTTTTATACTTAAGCCCATTTACCATTAACCATTTAACATATTGCAACTTGGGCATTATATTCTCCTTGACAGCATAGACAAATGCACTCACCTAGTGTAGCTGTAATGAAAATGCACTTACTCAAACAGCATAGTGTTCAACAGCAATGACATTTTTTAAAACCTTTTTTTTTTGTAGCACATTTGTCTTTGAGCAAGACACTTAACTTCAAAATGGAAATAATGCTAAGTAGTAACAACCTACTTTCCAGGATTGAGTCTGTTAGTTCTGGAATCCCCGTGGTTTTTTGGGTTTTTTTTTTTTTTTTTTTTTTTTTGCTATTCAACAAAAGGCCTTTTTCTTAGAGAGTCTTTCACTGAGCAGCTTCACAAAACCAAGAACAAGACCTATAAATGTAGACCTTGATACATATTTCTGGGAAAGAACGTTGATTTTCTTTTCTTGATGACATAGGTTAAAAAGTTGATAGTGTTTGATGCTAAGAAGCGCCTCACAACCTTTCAAGCTTTGCAGCACCCCTGGGTCACAGGAAAGGCAGCCAATTTTGCACATATGGACAATGCACAAAAGAAACTTCAAGAATTCAATGCTCGGCGTAAACTTAAGGTAAGTCTCTGCACTTAACTTTAAAAAGCATATAGCAGCATTTACCATTTGAGAACGAACACACACACACACACACATCAGGAACTTTTTTTACTTTGGTTAAAAAAAAGTATTCCTCTGTCCTTTTCTGTAATAACTGATGAAGATGAAAAAGCTAAAGATAATCCACTCACACTGCAACTGAACAAAAGGAGGCTAGAACTGTTGTGAAGTGTTTACAAGGATCTTGGGAAGCTCTGTAATTCCCAGTGTCGCTTAGGCTGTTCAGAATATGCTTACAGGTGTCCATTAAAATTGTTCTTTTCAGGAAGATTTCCATAGCCTTAAAGCTAGATTTATAATGTGTCTCCTGAAGAGTACAAAATTATCTCCTCCTGAGTCAGCTACAGGTTGAACCTTCTAAATCCAAGACTCTCTCGTCCAGCAACATCTGTGGTCTGTGAGGACCACAGATGTTGCTGGACCAGAGAGCCCAGCACCCGGGAGTGTGAACCAGTTGGGATCTCCATCCCCAGGGAACCCAAGCCAGGAGGGGCAGCAGCAGGGAGCCCCAGCACTGAGCAGCCCTACCTGACCAGGTGGGTCAAAAGCAAGGCAGCTGGCAAGTCCCATCCCCGGGGAGCCCTGGCAGGACGCAGCAGAAGCAAGGCAGCTGGCAAACCCCATCCCCAGGGAGCCCCAGCTGGGTGGGAGAGAAGTGGGGCCACAGCAATTGGAGAGCTCCATCCCCAGGGAGCCCCAGCCAGCTGGAGGCAGTGGGCTGGAGCCCAAATCAAAGCCCTGTAGTCTGGAGCCCAGTGGCAGTGCACCGGAGTGAAACCAGCCATGAAACAAGCTGCACAGAGGGGGAGTATCCTAAGAGATCAGTGACTAGGGATCTCCTCTGATCCAGCTGATTTCCTCTTTCAGAGCTGGTTATGTCCTGAGGGTGCTCCGGACCAGGGAGGTCCAACCTGTATTACATTTATTGCTCAAAGAATCTCTAAAAGTTTGTGTCGGTTTTGCAAATTTGATTGTGGATTCTCTTTGTACTCTCACATCACTGATCGATTCTGGGACATTGAACTAGACACATTTTTTTTTAAAACCACCAAGATAATTAGAACTAAGTTTTTTATAAGTTTATTTCTATAATGTTTTTACATCAAGAACAGAATTATCAATAGCTAACATGAAAACCACTCTCACCAAAAAACTAAGGATGAAATATAACCAGGTACGGAATCAATAAGGATATCTACAATAATACACCTATTGCTACAATTACACAAATAATGATTCATTAAAATTACCTCCCCCTCCAGTATATAAGAATGATATAAGACTTATTTAATATTTTACTATGTCTGTTTAAAGCCATGTTTTTTATAAAAATAATCATACTGCAAACTCCAGTATTAACACTGGTGTGAGTTCCAGCACAGTAGATCAGAACTGCTTCTTGTAAACATATACAGAATCATAGAATACCAAAACTGAAAGGGAGTTTGAGACATCATCAGGTCCAGTCCTCTGCCCTCCCTGCAGGACCAAGCACCGTCTAGATCATCCCTGATAGATGTCTGTCTAACCTGCTCTTAAATATCTCCAGTGATTCCAAAATATAGTAAACCAAAAGGTTTACTTATATTTATATTTCATCATTTTATCAAGGAACACATTTGTTTCTAGTCCATCAGTCTAAGTCATCCCACATTTTGATTCCCTCTCCCACCTCCTTCATTGTTAAGTATCCACTTGTCCTCTTATAAATGTTTTTGTTTTTTTAAAGAATATCAGCGTTTCCAGGGAGGGATCAATAGGCAGATCCTAACTGGTATAAACTGGAGAAGTGACAATTTACATCAGTGAGGGTCAGTGCCAGAGTCTTCCTATATATCTAAACCCTTCCTAGCATGTTTTGGACATTACTATAATAAACAATAATGACTGTTATAAGAGTCATTTCTCCTTGGGCATATTTTGTGAAATTATCAATATCAATATAACTGAGGAAAAAATACAAGTTTGGTTTTTGTCTTCACATGTTGATAGGGGTATTTTATTTTCAAATTAGATATAGAAAACACCTGAATAAATGTTTCTATTAATGCTGGTCAAGTATTAGTCTTCAGAAATAGTTTCTCTTTCAAATGTTGTGAAGTCAGATGTGATAATTTATTAGATAATGAGATATTAACAAGAAGCAAACAGGTGCTAAAATTCCCTGCATATATGACACTAAGGTCATGTTATACATCCTGGATTTCCTTTAAATTGCCTGTCTTCATCAGGCTGCAGTGAAAGCTGTTGTGGCATCAACTCGTCTTGGAAGTGCAAGTAGTCACAGCAGCCATGACAGCAATAAGCCCAGCCGTAATCCGTCTCCCGTTCAAGACCGTGAACCTGAACAGAAACCTACTCAGGAAGTTGAAGCAGCATCAGAAGAGAATCCCTAGTCATTTGCTTCCTTTTTTTGCAGCTGAAATCTGTCATTTCATGCACCAGCTATCTTGCCATTTAGCAAGAAAGATTTGCAAGCATGGCCTCTCTGGTGGTTCTGCCTTGGAGTGCAAATTGCACCAGCTGGTGGTCCTAACTTCAATGCATGTGACTGCTTATGAAAATAGTAAATTGTCCTATCAGGCATGTCATGGATATAATGTTATTTGCTGTCATACCAACAAGTGAAATATGAGAGTGAGTAACTACTACTTACGTTAATCCACACATTTCATATACTTTTAGAGAGTTAAGAGGTGATGTTTGAAATGAATACTATTTAATTTTGTTTTTCAGAAGTAGGCATCTTCTATAGATAATTTCTTTGAAACTTTCCTTTTAGAATTGTAATTCCACAGTAAATGAATGGGAACTAATGTCAATCCAACACTTTTAAAATGACACCTGAAATGTTGAGCTTTTTACTGGTAATATTTATAAAGTGTTTACAAGGAGAACATAGTTTAGACATTTATATGCAAAAACATTCCACTAATCCTGGTAAAAAATTAGTTCAAATGGCCATGGAACTGTATGTTCTTTAAGCTCATGTTCAGAATGCCTTACTCCACCTTTAAGAGTTTATATACAGTATTTTAATAATCAAAATTACTCTAATTTCTGCCATTCATTCTCTAGAAAAAAAATAGCAAAACAAAATGATACATTAGTATAAAATAAGATGAGGGTAGTTGCAACTTTTTAAGATGCCATTGTATGTATTCATGATTTTATAAAGCTGTGCAGCTAGAAAATGTTTGTATGGAGAAAATCTACAATTACATAAATTCTAAATACTTGAAGAAAAGTATTCTACTACAGGGTGATTTTACTCTGGGAGGCACTCAGCTAATGCTGTTGTGAGTACCAATAAAAGAAACTGTTGAATGGATAGATAGATACAACCCAGAAGCGTTAACTTCATGAGTCCAAATTTGCTAATAAATGATCAAATCCTGTAAAATGTTCTACATGGGCAATTCCCTGCACCTGTATGTGTAGGTGCTGGAACTAGAGTTGCTGGAGGTGTGAGATCCCCTGGCTTGAAAAGGTTTCCATCATATGCAGGGTTTATAGTTTGGTTCAGTGGCTCTCAGCACTGCCACTATACAAATTGTTCTAGCACCCTGCCTCTGTGGAGCTCCCATGAATTCAATTAAAATACGTGAGTATGGATCAACTTGCAGGATCAGGGCCAAGTTCTTTATCATACTTTGATCATATATTAGACAATTGATATGAACTGAAAATTGATCGGCATCATTATATATTTCTTATTTACTTGGATAGTACTTCCATTTCATATTGTATATTACAGAAATGAAGAGCAGCTGAAGTGTCAGTGACTTTTGCATTTGTTACACTTTGTAATACAGTTACTTAAGACCGATTCAGCCTTCCACTTTTACTTTAGTGATGTTTATAAGTTGCTTTGCCTTGAAAAACTACCACAAACCCTATTTCAGCTACAGAGGGAAGCCAGAGTAATTTGTTTTTGTGGAAGTTAAAATAAAAAGGCATTGAAATATTATTCATATGGTAGGTTTGCAAAATAAAAATCACCACCTTTATTGGTCCCTGTATAGATTGTGCCAATGATAAAACAGAAAAATAAATGGTCTGAAAGGGAAACATCTTTGCAAAGTGGTAATGTGAGTTTTCTAATGCACAGTACTTACTATGTTTACCCATTTCTCAAAGCTATTTGCACAACTAAGATTTGGTATTCACGGGAAATTGAGTTTCAAAGCACAACTGCCCATTCATTTCCTGGGCACAGCTCTTGGGAAGAAAGTAAGCGTATTTACTGAAAACACTGGCACATTGCTTTTGGTTATAATGGAAGTGGGGCTTCTATGTAATTTTGAAGATCTGACTAAAGAGGCTAAGGGAGGAGTTTGCAGATCTTCACTTGAAAAAATACTCCTATAGGCACAATCACTGGAAACAGGGTGAGGGGTACATCCAATTTTGTTTGTCCCCCTCAAGAAGGAATGCATTCTCATCCTTGGTCTCCCCTTTGGTTACAGTAGCAACACTGTAGTGTTCAGCCAGTAATTAGTTCAGCAGGAGCACCTGGATTGATATGTGTTTTCCTTTATGTTAGTCAGCTTGTTCTAATTTCAGTATATATAACAGGCTGCATAGGTATTTCATACTTCATGGGTCTATTGTTCATCTTCCTTGAATGGTGAATCCATTGGCTGAAATATCTTTTTGTGCAGAGTAAAGCCGTGGTCCCAATAGCTATGTTGGATGATTCTGTGATAGTTACACTGGAGGCTTTGTCTCAAACACACCACAGCTGTGTCTACATTGGCACGATCTTGTGCCAAAGCGGCCGCTTTTGCGCAAAAACATGCTGCCTGTCTACACTGGCGGGGAGTTCTTGCACAAGAACACTGACATTCTAATGTATGAAATCAGGGCTTCTTGCGCAAGAACTATGATGCTCCCACTCAGGAATAAGCCCTCTTGCGCAACTGTTCTTGCACAAGAGGCCAGTGTAGACAGGCAACATGAATTTCTTGTGCAAGAAAGCCCGATGGTTAAAATGGCCATCGGAGCTTTCTTGCGCAAGAGAGCGTCTACACTGGCGTGGATGCTCATGCGCAAAAGCACATCTCTTGTGCAAAGGCACATGCCAGTGTAGACGCTCTATTGCACAAATACTTTAACGCAAGAACTCTTGCGTTAAAGAGTATTTGCGCAAGATCATGCCAATGTAGACGTAGCCCACAAGTATGAACCAAATATGTGGAAACAGCAGTCTATGTATGACAGCATAAGAGAGGCAATGTGGTATTGCATGTGAGAGGCTGTACAAGGTTTTTACAGACTTTGCTTAGCTTCCCCTTCAGTATTTGCAACGTCAAATTAAGATGCGTATGATGCATAGGTTGCATGGTTATGACCAGTACTCCGGACTTACACAGTGGAACATTAGACAGCAGGAGTGGCAGCATGTTGAGACACTCATGTTAGTGAAGCAAGGAACATTTTGCGTACTGCTTTTTATCTAAGTCACCCATCAGCTGGTTTTGTCAGGACACTGACTTGAAACTTTGGCACCACTTAGAGTGTGTCTACACAGACCTTGGCAGTGAGCCTCCCAGACTAAGAGGACAGACTTGAGTTAGCAGGGATCACACCAGCACTCTAAAAACAGTCAATATAGATAGTGCTTTGAAATTGTGGCTCAGGCTGAAGTTTGGACACTGAAGCTGTTGGACTTAGTTCTAACTCTTAGACTGTTGAGATGCCCCTTGTTACTCAAGGTATCACATGGTTTAGTTTTGATTTTGTGCTGATTTCCTCCTCTTCTGGAAAGTAACCCTTCAGTAGGGCTCTTCAGCCACAAACAGGGGAGATGTAAGGATCTGAAGAATCTTCTTTTTTTTTTTAAGTCTCTCTTAACAGAGCACAATTTCTTAGAGGCAGTGCAGAGATCATCAGCCCACAAAATACATGAGCAAACTAAATTTCTAAGAGCCAAAGCAAGAATCTGGTGCTATAATATATCCCTTTCCCAAAAAAGGCTCCTCTCTGGGAATGCCTATCTCTTTAAAATTAAACATGGAGGACCCAATCCAAAGCGATTAGAGATTTCTGATCATTTGGAACACTTCACTTGTAACTGCATTATTACAAAGTGCAGGCAAACAATGAACTCTTACGGTGTTGGCTTGTTACATAAAAATGAAATAAAATTCACTGCAAAAGAGCATGTGGGTGGAGGAAGGGCACTAAAAATGCTAACCAAAAATGTACTGAGAAAAAAAGGGTATTAGCTGTCCTCCCTCTAAGAACAAGCAGTCAGGCTGGTATGCAGAAAGGAATGACAAGAGTCAACCAGCATGTATGTTACACATATTAGGGCAAAAGGTTGGTAAGCAATAGCCATCGCCCATAAAAGGCCCTATGCATACTGTCATATACTAAGTGGAATTGGAGAAAGAGGGTGAGGTTTCAGGAGGGACTGACTCGCAAATAAAAGTTGAGCCCAGTTTCCTTGCCACATCAATCTGAGCTTCAGCCTGTAATACTGGCCACTAAGTACTTAATAAAGTTATCCTTTATTCACCGCTATCTGCTTGCTGCATCACTAAGGAAAATCTATCTTTAAAACGCAGCAGCAGCAGCAGCAGAAACATTTCTGTGAAGACATTCCTATACCACCTGAAGAGCTTCTCCCATCAGTGTAGTTAATCCAGTTGAAAAAGAGGCAGCAGCTCCGTCGACTGGAGAAACCCTGACATTGGCATAGCACTGTCTATCCAGGGGTTAAGTTGGCATAATTTGAGGGTACTGTATTTGAACTTTCAAAAAAGAGGACACTCCTGAAAGGGAGTGTATCTGTATCAATATCTGTATGTTAACCATATGCCCCAGAAAATCCGGGACAGTCCCGATTTTCAATTTCCTGTCCCGGTGCCCCATAAAAAATTTAAAATGTCCCGGAAATGGCAGCACAGCTAGAAGCAGCTGCACAGTGCTGTTTCCCCATCTCCTCTCTCTTCCAGGGGAACAGAGGTGTGCAGGGACCTTCTTACAGATTTTTCCCGCTGCTCTGGAACTGACCTGTTGCCCTCTGCTGCTCTGGTGGCCAGGTAGTTCTCTTGGGAATCACTCTGCTAAAGAAGCAGCAGGTAAGTGGCCCCCTCCCCCTTACAGTCCCCTCCACAAAACCCTGCTGCCCTTTAAACTTAGTAAGAACCACATAGGTCTTAGATTTAAAGGGCAGAGCCAGCGCTCTGCACAAACTGGGATCAGCTTATTTCAAGCGCAGCTCTGCCTTTTAAATTTAAGACCACCCCTGTGGCTCTTACTAGGTTTAAAATGCAGAGCGGCAGCACAGCGGGAGCCTGGTCCGGCTGCCGCTCTGCCCTTTAAACTTACTAAGAGCCACGTGGGTGGTCTTACATTTAAAGGCAGAGCTGTGCTTGAAATCAGCTGATCCCGGTTTGTCCAGAGCGCTGGCTCTACCCTTTAAATCTAAGAAACAGCGTGGCTCTTAATTTAAAAAGCAGAACCAGCTCTCTGCACAAACCCTTCTGGTGGCAGGTATGCGTGGCTAATGTGTCCCGATTTTTGGTTCAGAAAATATAGACACCATAAGTATCTACCAACTCACGTTGTATTAATGTGTTCTATATATTATAAATATATAGTGTATATAGAACACATTACTACAACGTGAGTTAGTAGATACAGAAACACTCCCTCTCAGGAGTGTCCTCTTTTTTGAAAGTTCAAATATGGTAACCCTATATAATTACATTTATTTTTCATACCCGAGTGACACAGCAATATCAATGCATATTTCTAGTGGCCTTACTGTTAATAAAATAGATACAGGTCAATCTAGCACTCCAGGAAAGCGAACTCCTAGTGCAACTGAGTCAGCTCTTAGGCTCCTTTAAACTATACCACTGTACTCACTACTGGACAGAAGCATTTTCAAGAATGGGAAACAGAATGGTAGAAACTCCACGAGACCAGCATGGCAGTAGGTTATTGGCACTAATGAGCAAGTGCAGCTAGAATTTCAGGAAGTCCCTACTAAAGAATGATGAATTGCCAATATACAGTCCCTCAACTTCGACACACGCCATCATTTATTACGTCAGCCTGGAGTCCTGACATAACCTGCACTGAACTGTGTGGATTAAGGCTGCTTAGAACTTCTTTAACTGCTGCACAATTTTCTTTTTGGGAGCAAACATACAGAACATACGCCACCTTACACAATTCCCCTGCTTCTATCTTTTTCCTACTGTAGGAGTGATCTGCTTTGCTCTGTCATGCAGTGCACACAAAAACTTTGCAATAAGGCTGTAAACTTCTCTGATTAATTATTCTAAAGTCTACTCTTTTTAAAAGCCGTGTCCCCACTCGGCCAAAGGGACTGTCAACCCCCAGGCTAGATATAATTCATACACTGACATGAGGGAAAAAGTTGTTATAGTGTTCAAAATGTCAGGGATGCCTAATTCAAAAGGCTGCCTAAGAGACATACACCACTGGACCTTCATTACAATAGCTTTGTTACATGCTAATTAAGCAAGTCCTCCAGATTCCACATGCTCAGTCTTAGTGTTCTATAATTGGAGATGTTTTGGAATATATTTTTAAAGCTACTTCTTAAAATATGATCCACACAAAAATGTTCTTTTCCTCTTTTGCTGAAGATTTTAATAACCAGCACAGTTGTTAGAACAGTGTCACCTTGCACTGCAGGATGTAAACCTTTTAGCTTGAAAATTAATGCAGGGGCTATACTGATACCAAGTGCAAAATACATCTTTTTACCTAAACTTTGTAACCTAAAAGTATAGCATGTATGTGTGCATGCAAACAAATGTAATGTTTTTAAAACATACCGCAAAACACACACACTTCTTCCAGTATGTGACAGGTGTTTGTCATGTTACTTAATCCACTACTAGAACATGCTCACATATCTATATCAAACAGAATATATGAAGCAGACAAATTTTGTCTTCAGACACAAGCAGGCTACTTTAATTGACTTCAGTGCATACACATATATCACTATATATAGATACAGTCTCAAAAGCTATCATAGTGGTCATGTGTGCATTAAACATGGCATCAAATTTTTAATATATTCCATATCATTTGCCAATATCATTCAGTTGGAAGATAAGCTCTACTATAGTGTTTACCAATACAGTATATGTGGCTCGTTTACCTCAGGACAAAATTCCTTCTAAGGTCATCTATTTTATCAATAAAGGTATGTAGCTTCAACTTAAGTTAATAAATATTTGGAGCTAGATTTTCTATTAGGTTTTTCCAGTTGATCAGCACAAAGTTGGCCTAGAAGGAGTGCTCCAGCTACCATAGCTATCTAAGGTAGGTGTGGCCAAAAAATTTAGGCATGGCTAGAGAAATACTCAGTTTTGGTGATCTCAATTTTATGTAAAAGGTCCTGGGTAATTACAAACTTCTACTCAGTTGAGTCAGCTCTTATTGCATCAAGGGGTCCAGCTGCCAGCCAACATTGGGTGCAGCAAAGAGAACAGACCCCTCAGTTTTGAGCATAATTATTTCTTCCTCTTTAACATTCTAGATGAAGGATACAGAGCACCTGCCCTGCTGGTGAATGTCAGTTGTCCCAGTTTATACCGCTGTAATCTTGCAGCTCACAGACCCAAGCATTAATCTAACACTACCTAAATATCAAACACAGTGAGTCACATCTGTTTCATAGTTTGCCATTTTAAATTCTGGTTTCATTTAACAAATGTTAAATTACATCTTAAGAAAGGGCAAATTGCTGCTTGTTTTTCTTCCCTTTCAGCCACTGTCTTTCATGGCATCAGACTGCATAGGGCACGCATGGGTCTTAATTGGCTGACAGACCTCTGGAATATCTAGCATCTGATTCCTTAGCAGGCTTCACAGCTGCAAGTTGTACTGACAAATCGGATATTGCCTTTGGGTCTGTCAGATGGTTAGGCCACTGCTTTTTGAGTTGCCTTGTCCTCCAGCAAAAATATGCCCTTGATTGGCCAATTATAAATACATCCCTGAGTAGACTTTTCACATGAGTTTCCTGAGTCTTTTCTGATCAGTTAGTTGGATTTCTCCATCTCCCCATTTCCTAGTTTCCTCCATATAATGCCTTTCCAATTACTTGCTGCAGCAGCCTAGGGAACCCTCTGTTTTCTTTATCTAGAGAGAATGCCACAGTTTTTTTTAACAGCAATAGCATAATGCTGCATAACAAAGATTAGGACCTGTGGAGAATTCAGCCCTAAAAGATAGCTGAGGCCGCCTTAGATCTTTAAGGTCTGCTGTGTTCTAATGTTCAGGAAGTAAAGGATTCTAAACAGAATGACCCTTACAAAAAAAAAAACACTGTTCCAGTGCTTTTGGCAGCTGTGGCTTCTGAATGCTTTGTGTTAAAAAAAATCTAGTTTTTATCAATTATACCTTTTCCCATCTTATTACACAGAAGTCTTGGTTTTAGTCATTCTTAATAAGTGTTTAATGTCTCAGGTGCAACAGATCTGAAAAACATAGCCCCTGCTGTGACCTTATTCTGAAACCTTGCCTACGGGAACAAGCTTCTTACTGTCTTTTATTTACTGTGTCATCACAATTTAAAGTCTATATTAGCAATGTTAATCTGTAATATTTGGCTCTAATACTGTGAAAATATAAAGTATTTACTGTGTTATAATGCAAAACAATTGGAATCAAATCCTAGCTAATTTAGAAGTTGTATATTTATACACAGGGGCAAAAGTCTAGCAAATGGAAAGGGGTGTAATTTTTTCAGTCACTACATCTATTAAATTTTTTGTGACTTTCCAGGTATCATACTTAGGCAACATTTAAACAAGCCCAAAGGTAAGGTAGGATGTATAGTATGAAGATCAATGGGGAATGGCCTGTGTTTGACCCAAATATAATACGCACCAATCACAAATGTATCCCATTCATTTTCCATAATAACTGTGCAGGAAGCAATTGCTTTATATCAGTTCTTGAAGTTTTGTTCCATTCCCTCTACTCTATTCCTTCAGAAGGCGAATCTTCTTCTTGGGCACCACTAGCTACTTTTCAGAGTGAGGTCAATAGGAACTGTTGAGTGCACAACATTTTGGAAAAGGCCATGTATTTGGGTGCCTAAATATAGATTTAGAAGCCTAACTTCATTAGGCTCCTGTTTTGACAATCTTGACCAATATGTATTATCTATATCAGGAAGCAATTTGCATTTTAAAGTGTTTTATTTTGCTGAGATCAAAAGGTCTCATTCATAGCACAGAATTTTTGACTGATTATCAGGATACATGATGGGCTGAACAAAGAAATAGTGTCCCCAGTTCTCAAGGTGGCACAAGAGAAATCTATTCTCATTGGAAAATCAGACTCTGGATTAGCAGAGGTTGTACAGCAGTTTCTGAAAAGCTGATTGAGAACAGAGTTGCTGATAAGAGAAGTAAAATGAGGGTTTGATGTTACACCTATATGTACATTTTAAAAACTTTGTGATGGCCTATTTTTCATGAATAAGAGACAGTGTTCAGCCAAGTACAGGTTGTCTTGTAACCCCTGCCTAACCCAGGGGGTCTCAAACTGTGGATCAAGGCCCGCAAAGTGGGTCACAACCATAGGTAGCGGGTATCATAGGATAGGGGAGTCTGTGTCTCCCCAAACAGCCTGGCTTGGCCCTGTCCATGCTCTGCCCCCGGACTCCATCCTGCCTGCTTCCAGTTCCCTTCCCACCCTTCCTTGGCAGAGAGACTGAGGCAGGTAGGCTGGGGCCACGTTGTCCCACCTGCCTGGCACTCCAGGGCTGAAGTTGGGAGTACTGGGACCATGCTACCCATCTGGTGCTGCAGGGTTGAGGTGCATTGGGCACCAGTGACCATTATGGGGGATTCTCTGGGCTCTGGAAGAGGAGGAGGAGAGAGGTTTTTGGTAGCAGGGGAGGGCCAGGAACTAGCCTTCCCCAATGGTTTGTTCACCCACTGCCATAGTCACAACCCTGTTTTAATGAGGTTATCAGGGCTTGCTGGAGCTAGGGGCTAAAGCCTAAGCCCCATTGGCTGGGGCTAGGGCTGAAGACTGAGGGCTTCAGCCATGGGCAGTGGGACTCAGGCTTTGCCTACCTCACCCTGCACTAGGGCAGTGGGGTCATGTTTTTGCTTCATCCCTGGATGACAAGAGGTCCCAGTTTCATAGGGGCAGTCCTGATGTTTGAGGTTTTGTCATAGATAGATGCTTATTGCCCCCACAAACCTGTCATGATTTCCACACTTGCCATCAAGTAACCCTACTTCTCCCCTCCCCCCAGGGCAGCCAGGCTCAGGCTTTGGCCCCACCTCTGGACAATGTCAGGCACAGTATCACCCCAACAAGAATATTAGTGAAGTTTCTAGCTTCCCCTAGGAGGAGCCACTTTCACCACAAAGAAGCCCAGAAGGCTTAAAAATCTTCAGATCTCCTACAGTTATAGCACCAGTGTGAGTCTTTAGGTCTCTGAGCTGGTAACATGGGGCGTGCAGGCAGCAACTCACATATTTGAGACACACAGAGCTGAGATATCAGCCTTAAAACCTGAACCTGCAAATATTTATGTACACACTTCACTTTATCCAGTGTAGTTGGTCCCATTGAAGTCAGTGGAACTAGTCACACTGTGTGGCTGTGTCTAAACTTCACCCCTCTGTCGGCAGAGGGATGTAAATTAGACACATCGGAAGTGCAAATGAAGCAGGGATTGAAGTATCTCACACTTCATTTGCATAATCACGTTTAGGCGCTGTTTTGAACAAGCGCCATTTCGAAACTGAAACTGCAGCTTAACCACGGTTCTGCCAAGAGTGGGGTGATTTTTCGACAGCTCCTGCGCTCCTCATTCTGTATTGTGTTATGCTGTCATTTCCTTGTGTTGTTCAGTACGGCATTGCTCAGCACTGCAGCTGCAGCACCTGTGAGGAAAAAAGGTCCACAAAATGTAGTTTTGGTGGGAAAAAAGTGCTCATAAACTTAAATATATATGAATTAGCCCAGGGGTGGAGAACCTCAGGCCCAGGGGCCGGATACAGCCCCTAGCTTGCCTGAATCTAGCCTCCGAGGCTCACGGCCTCCACCCCTGGCACTGGGAAGCCTGCACAGATATGCCAACCCTCCCCCTCCCGCTCCCCCACCGGGAGGGTTGCCAGATAGTTGAAACAAAAATACCAACACCTCCCCCCCCCCAAAAAAAAAACACCAGGAAAAAATTCTGTTGGGGACAGCATGTCCCCTTTAAGAGTGAATACAGGAACAGAGGAGCGGTAAGACCCAGGGGAAGTATTGTAGGTCTTTTGGCCAGCAGCCATTTTGTGATGGCAGCCTTGGGGAACCAGATAAGCATGGGGGCTGGGGTCAGGGCACTGAGTGTTTGTAGGGTTGCCAGGTGCCTCCGGCCTTTTTGCATTCTGGACGGGGAAAGCTTCAGAGAAGTCTGGTATTCTCTGAATGTTTTTACCAGACAGGAGCTGAAAATACCAGACTGTTCAGGTGAATACCTAACACCTGGCAAGAGCACACAAAATCTAGCATGGGGCTACAGCACACAAAATCTACTAGGCTGAGACCCCCCCATGCTCTCGTGTGTGAGGAGAATGTGAGGAGTGTCCTTCTCAGTCAGCAGCCAAGTCAGTGAGGATTTGTTTTTTTTTTTCTTCTCACTTGTGTGCAGCACAACTGACTTTTCTGTGGGTCGATGGCTCCTGAATCCAAAAAAGGTTTCCCACTCCTGAATTAGCCAAAAAAACCCAACAAGCCACCTACCAGTAAGCCCATAATAAAGACATTGTACTACCCCCACCATCTCATTGGTGGGCATGCAGGAAAACCTCTCTATTTATTAGCTGGGCAATGAGAGAAGGCGGGGGGAGCTTCAAGTCCCTCCTCTGCATTGGTCATTTCCTGAAAAGACAAAAATCTGTCAATAACCACTACTTAGCCCCACACACCCTCAGGAGAAAGTAAAGCAAGCTCCGTGTGCACTGGCCCCTTATATGGGAAGGAGTCCTGCTCCCAATTTTTGTTTTAACCACAAAAAAAATTCTCATTGCTACTTTACCCCTCCCCACATGCACACCTGGTGTATATATAGCTTCATTAATATAGCTGCAGCCTCTTCTCCAATCTGCTATGCCAAACCAGGGGAATGCCGTGACTGCTTGAGGCATGTCGCTTCAAATAATCTTCTTGCACTACTCAGCAAAGCAGGCATGGTAAGTGTTGGGTAGGAGTTTGTTGGGGAATAGTGATTAGACTGTAAATGAAATGGGTAAAAATGTTATATGCATATCTGTAAGTGTACAGAAATCTTTATTCAGTGGATCTGCTGTGTCCTACTACAGTAATATTCCCAGAAATTGGTGGCTAATAAAGCCCTATCAGCTTATGCAGTTCCTTTCTCTGCTTGCAGAGCCCTAGGTGGGAGATTAGTGTTAGTCTATCAGCAGTTCTGAATTAAATGCCTCATTCTCAGAAGTACCACAACACAGCGTTGCATATTGTCATACACTCTGTGCATGCCTGTTTCCTGGGGTGATAGTGAACTGTCATTGCATAGTAACAAAATGTTAACTAAAATGTATACATGCTGCCTCAAGCTAACCTCAGGGCTGCCTTGGTGTTCCATACGATACGTCCCAACTCTTACTCAACCACCCCTGTCTTGCAGCATGTTGCATAATGTGATACTTCACTAGCAGCAATAGTGGTCAGAGAGGGCACTTTTATGGACCTGTATTCTATGAAGTAGTAGATTTAAGAGGTATGTGGAGGAAATTTAAACCATGGGGTGTCTAGAGATCTGAGGAGCATAGGCAGGGGGCACATATTCCCTTCAGTACTATGCAGTCCTGGGACTGGTGAATGCATTTAAGATCCACTTAAACTGCCCACACCTGTGGGGAGATGACTAGTAGCTAGGGAATATGCTGGTCCTGCTGTGTGTTAGGAAGTTCCTTTCTTGTCCCTGTAAGGCTGTAAGGAGGTTACCTGTGCACAGGCTGGCTACTTGGGCTACGCGCTGGGGATCTGTTTTCAGACAAGCTACTCATTTGTTTGAAGGCTTGTAGTTTGCCTGCCCTTGTTTTCTGACTTGGAGAAGTGATGAACTTAAAGAATCCGTATCCAGATCAACTATTTGATCAATAAGTTACTACAAGTGTGCAGCGATCCTGACTTGTGAAGGTGAAAAAGCCTATTGAATTATAGGCTTAAGCTGTCGGCTTATTTAATTAAAGAGGTCTATAAACAGTGCAGTGTGGCAACACTTCAAAAATTCAAATGGTGCTATTGATCTGTTATAAGGTATATTTTATAAACCTATTAGGAAAGCTTATAAATCTAGGAATAGTTTGGTCTTTACAAAATATTCTGTATACTTACTGGACTCCATGACCCGTATTTTTTAACTCTATGTTCTGTCTACATCTGACATGGTATGTAAAAACAACCTTCTGCCATCAACAGTTGTTTACCTTTTAATAACAAAACCATAGTAAAAATGTAGGACCACCTGTTAAGTGTACACTTATTTCAGGCTAATCCTGAATGTATAATAACATTTCTCATATTGTGTAAACAAACCATAGGGCAAAATTCAGATCTAGAAAGGAGTTTGGAACAGCAGAACTGGAGATGTATTATTTGGAATTAATGTAATCTTTTATATGCTCATATGGACATGCTGATATTTGCTAAATTTAAAAAGAATATGCTTTAATGCTAGGAAGTTTATAAAAGAATTGCATGTACAATATGATAATAAACAAATTAGCCAGAAGTTCCTTTTGTCATTCAATTTAATGAGAAATATTACAGCAAAATGTGTAATGGAGAATACAGCACTGTTGCTATTATAAAGGGATATCATGGCACATAAAGAAATGTTGTAACTTCTTAATCTTTCATGAATTCAGGCTTGGCATAGGGATCTACCTCCTCCCTGGGCTCTGCCCCCCCAAAAAGTTAGTAGCTTTGTACAACAAGAGAGCGTGCATGCTCCGGTATCACTAATTGGTCTCTGGGAGGCTTCCTACAGCTTCCTGGGGTTCTGAGTCCAGGGTAGCGCAACCACATTAACGGAGCCTGCCTCAAAATAATTTTGATGCTTCCTCATAGTGAGAACATGAAAGTTCAAATCTATTAAATCTGGAGTCCCTAAGTTGAATTTAGGGCCATCACTAGGAAACTATTTCAAATTTACTGGAGAGTTTATACAAGACGTGGGAAAGCATTCTGCACTCTTTGCTTTTAGTCCAAGGTTACGACACTCCCCTAATATGTGAGACTCCAGATCCCTTTTTGTCAGGCAGAGGTGGGGGGAGGAGACTTGACCTGAACAGGACTCTGCCACCACTTAGGTGAAAGCCTTAACCATGGAGCTGTGGGATATTCTGATGAAAAGATACAGGACAGGCATAGGTGACAAGTTATCAGCCCATGATTCACCAGCACCACTGATATTCCTGGCCTAGGGCTGGACTCCAAAAACCCCACCACCTGCCTTTGCTCTCTGCCCTTGTGCTTCCTCGGGCTCCACTTGTGACCTCCTGGCAATGTTAAAATGCCCCTAGTGGTCCTGCTGCCACCACTTCTTGGACACAGGGACACCCATGCCAGCAGCTGTGGGAAGCGAGCAGCTAGAAGCTGCTCTAACCTTGCTGTGGTGCTGGTGGTGAGGGCCCTCAGGGCATTATATCTCATCCGGGGGTGGCAGGCCTGGGCAGATTGCCAGGGGAATGTGCAGGAGTGAGTGCACAGGGGCCAGCAGTATTTGAAGACTGCTTCTCGCCCTCCCCCCCGGGGCCATTGCTAGAGGAGGGTGACCCCAGGTAACTATGACACTACCCATCTGCTCCTCCATACTTCCTTGTGCACCCCAATCCCTCCAGAGCCTGCCCCCTCCAGCCCTCAAACTTCCTCCCGGAGTCTGAAGCCAGAATGCCCACTCCCTGCCCCAGGCCAGAACCAGCACCCAGACTCCACCACAGAGCCTATACCCCTCATCCTGTCCTGCACCCACATTCCCTTCCAGAGCCTGCAGATCCCCACCTATACCCAAGCCCTCTGCAGAGGTTTATCCTTCCTGCATCCAAACTTCCTCCCAGTCTCCCCCAATCTCCTGCTCCAATCCAAAGCTCGCACCCCTCCCCATTCAAACTTTCTCTCTCAGACCCTTAAACAGAGTAAAAATTGAGTCTATTCAGAACAGAAATGTGATGACTAAGGAAGGATTTGACAGAGGCCAATAAAATCATGAATGATGTGGAGCAAGTCAATAAGGACTATGTTATCTCACTTGCACAACACAAGAATTTGGGGAGGGAGGTGCTATTGAAGGAACTTAATAGGCAGCAGTTTAAAACCAGCACAAAGCTGGTTCTATACTTCATGAACCTTAGTCAACTAGTTGCCAGGGGGTGTTGTAAAGACCAAAAGTATAACTGGGTTCAAAAAAGTTCAGAGGGTAGGTTCATATTGGCTATTACTGAAGGCAACCAGGAATTCAATCCCATGTGTTGCATGTCCCTAAATCTTTGATTGACAGAAGCTTGGACTGGCTGACAAGGGATGGGGCAGTTGCCTAATTGCCATGTTCTGGACCTTCCCTCTGAAGCATTTGGTCACTCTTGGAAGACAGGATTGTAGGCTAGATGGCCCATTGATCTGACCCTATATGGCCAATCTTCTGTTCCTATGATGGGGGTTACTATCCTTTTGTTGAAGCTGGTTCACTGTGAATTAAGAAGAGTTGGAAAAAGACTCTGTAGCCTAGAGCACTCACCTAGGAGGTGGGAGACCCCAGAGTCTGTCCACCTGTGCCAAAGATTATTTATCCACTGAAGAAAAGTTTTAATGGATGAGACTGAAGAAACCCTGTATCAGCTACGGCACTCACTTAAGAGGCAGCAGAGAGAATCTCTTCTCCTCCTCAGGTGGAGGGAGGACTTGAACTGGTGATTTACTCTATCCCTGGTGAGCACCCTGGCCAGCAGGGAGGAGAAAAGCACTGTCTTCTTTCTCCCCTCACTGGCCAGGGCTATGTAAGCTCATCTGTAAGGGCACATGCTGGTAGATAAGCTCTAAGCACACTTACCTGATTGAGCCCTTTAAATGTTAGGCCGAGGAATACCTGTCTGTCTGCTCCTGGTTTGTAAATCGCTTTGGGGCTTAGCTGGATTCTTGGTGCGGGCTGCAGTGTGCATGCTGAGGCAGAGATATAGGTATCTGGAGAACCATTACTGTAAAAATCAGCACACCTAGTAAATTTAGGCCCCTGCAGGTCTTGACAGCTGAGCAGGTCTTGTATGAATCTTGATAGGGCCCAGTTCAGGATTTAAACACCTAACATAGCCACTAAGCACCTCATTCCTTTAGTGACTCTAGCTGTTGAAAGTGAAGCCAGCTATAATCCCATCTTACTCCTTGCTCTCCCTCTCTCCTGCTTCTTATTAATGGAAATACCATTTCTTCAGTATGTGCCATATGTGCGAATGCCATTTTGTCATGGGCATGCAATGTACAACTAAGCAGCTAGCTTGGAATAGGTCAGTATTTTTAGCTGTACTGTCACTTCTCTGCACTCAAACTATTTTTTTAACATAGGTTGGACCTCCCTGGTCCAGCACTCTTAGGAGCTCACTGGTCATGGACAAGGCAGTTTGCCAGAACAGGGAAAGTGTGGGGGGGAGGGCTATTTCTCCTTCAGGGCAGACACTCATCTAGTGGGTTAAGTGTGACTAGGACTTGTATTCAGCTCAGCTCCTGCAAATGTCTCCATGCAGACAGACTCCTTTTGGCCCTTTGTATGCCATGGAATCTCACTAAAGCAAATAGGGCTGCACCCAGCTAGAAGGATCTACTCACATGGTATAAATTGCTCGGTGGCTAGTCTTGGCCATAGAAACAATTTTTCTGTTTGGCCTTGAACAAGTCAAGGTGGGAATATCTTCACTGCAGTCAACTCAAGGTGCCTACACTTTCCTTACCACCCCGAATGAGCCTAACATGACGACAGCAGCTACATTGCAAAGTGGCACCTGGACTGCTGTCTCCACACTGCTGCTGCACTCACTCCATTGCAGCACTGCCTAGGACTCTTTGCACTGCAGTCCACTGTACCCCTCTATGAATTCTTTCCTAGTGAACTATTAGGGAACACATCTATCTTCTCTGGGTATGGCCAGGGTAGTGCAAGGAGGAGACACTATAGGAAAGCACTGAAGAACTTCTACACAGCAGTGTGGTCATGTTAGCAGCTAAAAAGTTATGTTCACTTGAGGCTTTTGTATAAGAATAATGCAAATTAGGTTTTAACTCAATCTTTTTAGGAAGAACTTGGTGTGGGATTCATTTAAGTATTTCCAGATAAGCTAGGGAGTGTATTTTTCAGAACTCGACTGGACCATTTGCCTGAGTAACATTTTGATGGCAAATTCTTCACTCTTTCAGTAACAAGCTTAAGTATCAGAATTTTTGTTTTTTTTTTACATGGACTGGTCAGTTTCCATAGTCGTCTCTCCATGGTGTGGTAAAAGTTATATCATGGATCATTTTAGAAAAGGCCTTTCAGCTTTTGGTAAGAGCATTTAGATACATTTTTTTTCAAGGGACTTTCAATACATACAAAGCTGTGGAAAAACCTGTGCGGAGCTTGCTGTGGTAGAATCAAAATACATACTATATGGCTTTCTCTTGGAAAAACTAGAAAACCATCATTTAATTGCCTTTAATTAAATAATTCATGAAATGAATGGAAATGTTGCCTCTAATGTAGTAAGCACAGGGCTCTGAACAAGTACTGAAAACAAGGCAAGAGTCTGTTGTACTTCATTTTAATTTACATCACAATCCTATTCAAAATATAAATACAATCTTATGATACATTATCAGTTCTTATCAGCTAAAGACAAGTGCCCACACTCATGGAATAAATTCAACCCTAATGAAAATAGGAACAACTCAGTTGGTTTCAACAGTATTGAACCCATTTGTGCCAACAATGTATTTGGAAATACCAGTTTCCAAGAGTAAAGATTATAGCCCTTTTTGTAAGGATAATACTTAAGTGTTCACACTGCCAAACAAATTCTAACTTGGCAAGTAATGCAACACAGGCCCGGAGAGTGCTATTCTGGAGCAGGAACTAAGCTTCCTTTGTCAAACTGGAAAGGGGTCCCGTAAAAATGTGTGGTGTTGAGCAATCTCAACTAATTACTGTAAGTTATAGTATAGCATACACAACTGACACTAATTAGGCACAGATTTAATAGTATAGATGTAAAATGGGGGCCTGGAAGTATGTCTACACACCAACATTATATTGGAATAACTGATGTTCTTCTGAAATAACAGTGTGCGTCTATGCTACAAGCCTTTATTTCAAAATAATGTCGAGCTGGAGGACTTTTTACTCTGACTTCTGTAACCCTCATTTCATGAGGAATAAGGGAAGTCAAAGAGTGTGTGGGGCATTTTTTCTCCCATAGTACTGCTGGCTCTGTGCAGTACTGCCATTGGTTGCCCATGTAGGGATGCACACTAATGTATGAGGAGAAAGCACTGCCCCTGTGGGCACAAAAGTTCTCCTCTGTGTTTACTTCTGTCTTTTTGGAATCACTTCTGTGCTCCTGGAGCCCCCATGGAAAGGATTTGGAATCAATGTCCCTGTTCCCCTAACCAGGCCTGCCAACAAGAGGGGGGGGGGGGGGGGGAGAGAAGAGAAGAGGTAGAGGGAGCAACTGCCGCAGGGCTCTGATTCAAAACGGCCCTTTTAATAGCCAATGGAGTACATCATGTGGCACTCCTGACGGCACTGTAGGCTGAGACAGGGGGCATGTTGCAGTCTGAGCAGCACTGAGAGCTGGCAGTTCCTGGTCCACCCTTTCCACCGAAGGCCCCGCACCTACCAGGCACTCAGAGCTGGGCTCCCCCACCTTGCCCAGGGGCCCCACGAGGCTGTCAGCACCCCTACATCTAACAGGAGAGGCCTGAAAACAAAACTAAGTGCTTATACACCATCTATTTTTAAATAATACTATACACACTATTGTATTACAGAATGGTGATTTAAGAGCTCTATAACATCACAGTTAATCGCTATGGCTATACTACGAGTCTTCTTGGCAAAAATATGCTCACGAGGGACTCATTTGCATGAGTCACGATCTCATTTGCATATTTTCTGCCGATCTGTTTTTGCACTAGGGTTTTTGCACAAAAACAAGCAGTGTGGACATTTTCTTTTTGCGCAAAAACCCTTTCCCCACAAGATCAGTAAACCTCCTTTTTGGGGGCATAAGGTCAATCCTACAGTTTAGCACAGAGGCACATGGAGCAGCCAGCCACTTTGAGCCCTGGGGTTGTGGTGGGCAGGGAGCTTGCCAGAGGGTCCTGCAGGACCAGGAACCTCCTAAAGCAGGCTTTGGCCACAAAGTACTTACCTATCACCCCATCCTCTCCTACACTCCAACTCTCTTCCTCATGTCACCACCCAAAACCTCTGCATCCCCACTCTCCCTTCCCAGGTAACAATTCCCTCCTAGACTCTGTCCCCCCACCTAGATGCTGCCTCTAGGTCAGAATCCTCCCCTACTCCTGGACCCCACACCCCAATCCCCTGCCCTAGGTCACAAACCCCTCTTCCTCCCAAGCCCTCTCCTGCACCCTAATCTCCTACCCTGAGCTCCCATCTGCACCCAATCTGCAGCCCAGACCAGCACCTCCTCCATAGAAGAGTGCAGCCCTTGACCACTTACCAAGATCTTGTAGTAGATCAAAAATGATTGACCAGCCCTCACTTAGTGCCATGTTTTAGATGCAGCAAGATCACCAAGAACTTACGAAAGGACAAGCTCGCTTCTAATCCTTAGTTCTTGGGTGGTCTTTTTTTTTTTAAAGCTCTTATCAAAATACCTGGTCCTGAGTCTCTGATCTCTCATTCCCTTAAAGATGCTATGTGCTCATGTGTGTTCTGAAAAGTACAAAACTAGTTTAATTGTCCTCTAAACATGGATAAATAAAATGCAGTCTGGTAGACCCACTCAGTCTCTGACTGATTCTAACCTATACTGCTCAGTAATGTGGCAAGCTAATCAGTTTTTATAGGAAGCCTACTACACCTACAGCCAAATCACTACAGCAGTGTGTACTGTTAATTGCTGGTCTCTGTGCCAAGAATGTCATAAGGACAGACTATGTATTCAGGAGACTGTCACTGAAACTGGAGCGTGGGCAGATGCTTTATTTAGAAAGAGAGAGGAGAGCAGCTTGGAGAGAGATGCAGTTCAGAATCTTAATCTGTAATCACTCCGTGAAACCATGCTCTGTGCACTGCACAACAAAACCAGGCCAACAGATGTTCTAGATGCCAGAAATGACTGCACATGCTTTGTATTTACTAGTTTCCTTAGTAAATACATAATTCATATAGATCTCAACAGGAGATATGAACTGAGGTTTTTCAATCCCCAATGATACTATTGGGAGAAGTTATTTCACAAATAAAAGGCAACTTCTGTGGAGACAGAATGGAAACTGAAAAGAATGACACAAACATTATACCTAAAATACTGTGATTCTTCTCCATTTGAGGGAAAAAAAACACAATGTGCTCACTCTGCTTCACTAGCCTATCTTCACTGAGTGCCTTGAACAATTCTACCAAAGTTTCTACAAAGACATCCCTGACTACAAGGAGTGTTAGATCAGGAACCTTTGGCGCAGGTGCCTTGTAGTCTTGTCTGTAAAGTGCTTAGTGCCATATAAACACACCTTCCTTCCTATAAAAGGGTTTCTTGTGCTTCTTTTTGAATTGTTCAGAACCACTGAAGTGCCTTCATAAATTAGATGTTCCGATTCCTTCATGGAAAGGTAAAAGTACAATATAAACAGAAAACTGATAAATCCAGATTTTTTTTTTTACTATAAAAGAACTATCTAGATGCATCAGTTCTGGAAAAGACATGGAGTTTAACATAATTACACAGATTTTCCTATATCTGGAAAAAAATCCAGAAGATCTCACAGAATTGCCTCTAAATCCTTAATAGTGCTATTCCAATGGAGCTGTGCTGCTAGAGTGGGCTGCGCTGGCTTCTTCCCTTGGATCACTTTCCTCTAGGAATCAGAGGGGGCTCAGAAGGGAAGAATGCCTGATTTGTGGTATTAGTAAAGGCTAGAAATCCCTGCAGGTTTGGGAAAGGGAAGTCCACCCTCCAGCTCCACTTTCTCTTGGTCATGGCTTGCCTCCTCACAAATTATAGTTCCCAAGCCAAAAAAAGGGCCTAACTCTAGGACCTAGAGGAAGTGGAGGGGAAGAAGAGAAGAGTATACAAGTGAGGAATCACAGGCTGCAGACATGCACACAAACCCAATGAGGATATAACACAGTATGCCTCCTCTGACTGGAGAGTCACAGAAGATAAAATTAATCCCACCCCCACCGAATGCATATAATTGGGACCAAGTTATCTACACTAAATGCCTGAAACTGAGGACTTTAAAAACACCTGTTTTCACTATTTATGCCTGTTTCCCAAATTAACGTTTTTGAAACTAGTCAGTTTGAACAATAATGAAACTAACATCGGCTCAGTGTTCTGAATGAGCCCACTGTTAGGGTTGTAAATGCTGCAGAGGAAAGCTGAGTTTCCATTTAAAAAGTACTACAATCGACAGGTACTCTTTTCCTCCCCTTCTTTTTCTGATATAAATTCGGGATTCCTGTTGTTTCTACCCCAGCCCATCTGAAGAAGTGGGCTTTGCCCACAAAAGCTCGTGAGACTATATATATTTTTGTTAATCTCTAAGGTGCCCACTGCTTGTTGTTTCTAAAGTTACAGACTAACACTGCTACCCCTCTGAGACTAAGTTGTTTTTGATTAACTTAGTCGATCATAGGTTTCTGAATGTTAATTTCAATAACATCTAAATACACATCCATTTAAGATTGTTGCATGTATGATGATTAAGCTGCCTGTGGTTTTCCATCACTCCTAGTATGCCACTTGCTATATTGTGTTGCTGAATTACAAAAAATGAAAATGTATTAATTGCATCTACCATACAATTAAAGTAAACCCTAATCAAACAAAATGCCCATTAAACATTTGAAGGGTTACATGGGTGTAACTAGTTTTTCCTAAAGCAAAGATGCATAGAAGTTACTATTAAATACTTGGGGCCAAACTTTTAAAGAGAGACACCTAAAGATGTAGCTAGTTATCCAATGGAATTGTCAGAAGAGCCGTCTCTCTCCTATGTCTAAATACCCCTCAGCTACATCTACACTGGCGCGTTCTCATGCAAAAACTCTTTTGCAGAAAAGTTCTTCTGCAAAAACTCTTTTGCAGAAGAGAGCATCCACACTGGCATGTGCTTTTGCGCAAGAGCATCCATGCCAGTGTAGACGCTCTCTTGCACAAGAAAGCTCTGATGGCCATTTTAACCGTAGGGCTTTCTTGCACAATTCATGTTGCCTGTCTACATTGGCCTCTTGCACAAGAACAGTTGCGCAAAAGGGCTTAATCCTGAGTGGGAGTGTCAGAGTTCTGGCGCAAGAAGCCCTGATTTCATACATTAGAGCGTCTGTTTATTTGCACAAGAACACACGGCCAGTGTAGACAGGCAGCAAGTTTTTGCTCAAGAGCATGCCAGTGTAGAGACAGCCCTCAAGTTTTGGCCCTTAATCCTCATATGGGTTTGAATCGTGCTAGAGTTTGGCTTTCTGCTTGTTAATTATCCAAGTTCAAGATTTATATTGGGGGGTTTTTTTAAACACAGATAAAATATTCAAGTTTGCTGATCATTTTAGTGTGGCTAGTCACTCCCAATTTTCACTTCAGAGAATGTTTGGTAATTTTACATGAGAATAGCTGTACGTTGTCGTGTTGCCTTTATTAGCTCCTTCCATATCCAGATGTAGTATTTAGCTTTGAACAAATATGAAGATATAACCCAAAAAGGAAAAAATATAGGGGGTAAAAGTGAGAATTAAAATGAGGTTTTTTTTGTTTGTTTTTAAATTGAACGGTGGAAAATGGGCTTATGATTTCTAATAGTAGCAAATATAGTAGATGCAAGTTTAGATACATAAATACATTTCTGCTTTTAAAAGCTAGATTGCACAAAGGGATAATGGATAGATGTGTTAGGGTTTTGTGCTTTAATGAACATGGGCCTGTTCGATCACTAAAGACAGTGGACTCTGAGAAGCTATAAATGCACATCTAAATACTTAGTATCTTGACATATCTGAGACTTCTTAAATATAGTAGTTAACTAATATTTAGGAAATGCAAATAAACTTAGATATTTGCTAATGTGAATTTTTACCTTCCAAACAAGAGCTCAGTTTTTAAGTGATAGTACCCAATTTATATCCTTTTGGGGAATTCCACTCTGAGCCTTAACACAGACTGTTAAAATGTCATTTTGTATTCAACTAAAGTGTATAAAAATAGAAACTTGCAAATACAGACTATTTGTCTCAATCTTTTAAAGGAGTGTCTTAAAAATTAAAATTCACAATAAAATTCTATTGTCAATGAGATGCTGGCAGCACAGATGCGCTGAACTTGCAAAATAACGAGTACCCACCTGCTCCTCCTTTTCCAGTAAGAGTTGATGTCATTCAATATTTACTAGGGTTGAGCCCCAATTCTGAGCTATCTTCCTTGGAAGCAAATTAGTGTACAGACTGACCATATAAAATAAGTTTTCAGAGCTCAGCAAGGAACACAAACCCGTATGATGAGCTAGGGATGTATGCATACCTCTGAGGCAGCACCTGCTAATCTAATCAAAGCCTTGATACAATACAGGAAAGAGGAACAGATGACTGCAAGACATGTATGGAAATTAAGGTCAATAGATTATGTTTTCAGTGCTTTTCTGAGGTCAGCGTAAAAGTTTGCCAGGGTACTAGCCATGGCAGTATCTACTGCAGACTGAGGAAGCATCCCTCGCAGTTCAGTCTGGATGAAGCCTGTCAAAAGGCTTTGGTCAGGACGATCCTTAAGCGGGACACAGAACTAGCCGCAGGGGTGGTTAAATCCACGGACAAAATTAGGTCTCGTTTCTCCATAGTCTAGACTTAAACCTAATTAAAAAAATAAATAGTTACAAAAGTCAATCATGAAGACTGGATCACAAAGCCATGTTTCTTATATGTACACACTTGGAGGCTTAGTTTTGTTCTTAGATCCATGGGTGTATCTCACTGTTATCTTAAGGCACAAAATGCAGTTTTTTTGGGTGGGGTAGGATGGGAGAACAGCTGAACAGTTCATTTTCCAAAAGACTAGAAGCTGTGCCTTGGGATAACACACAGCTCCACTATATAGTTAGCAGGCTGACCTAGAATAAAGATTTTGTTTGCAGGAGATGGAGGAAAAGGAAGGAGAGATGTGAAATAGAGAGTCTGGAAGAGCAAATGCAAGATAAAAATCTCTACTTCTGGATATTATGAGTATAATTTTAAAGCCTGGAGGTTGCCCTTTCTTCTTTCAAACCATCTCTCCAGGGACAAGCAATAACTTTACACCAGAGTTGTCTTCCATTTATAAAGAAGTTCTAATTCCAGCTCCACTCAATTCACTATATAGCTTTGGGCATTTCTGTTTTCTGACAATTTTCCCATGCATTACCACCTGGTGATACTTGCTTGACGTAGGGCTTGGCTAATGCTTGTATATGGCTTTAAATATGTAAAGTGCTATACAAGAGCACACTTGTAGATGTGTAATGCTTTCAATAGACTAGCTTGTAAAGCCTTTTAAAACTGGAAATTTTAAGGGGTTCAGAAGAGCATGTACTAGGGATGTAAAATCCCAGTTAATCAGTTAAGTGGGCTGCTGCTGCTGGCCTGCCTGCATGCTGTGGAGGGGAGGGACCAGCAGCAGGAGACAGCAGCTATGCATGGAAGGAGGGGCAGCTCCTACTCCAGGCCCTGTGTGCATGGGAGCTGGCTCCAAAAGTCCCTTGGGGCTGGAGTAGCCCTCTGCCAACAGCCAGGCCACAGGTGGAGGGGCTGCTCTCAGGTACTAGTTAACTGGTATGTAACTAAAATAATGGGTAACCAGTTACCCATTCACATTCCTAGCACATACATAGAACTATATAGTAATCTGTTGCAAAATAAGAAAAAAAGTAATGGTGAAAATGACATCTTACCACAAGTTAGAAGCCCCTCTTCATACTGAGTAGTGTAGGAGAGGTCAACAAACTCTCGTGGGGAAATGATGTTCCACAGCTGGCCAGCAGTAGTATATCGCATTACACAGCAATTCTTCAGAAGGATAGCAAAACAATGAACCAAGTGTCAAAGAAGTCTTAATGTTCATATGAAGCCAGCATTTCCAACTAAGGATGTTAAATATTGAGTAATTCCATCTACTAGTTGATCAGCACTTCCACATTCCTCCTTTGAAACGTACAAAAGCCCCTCTGACATGTCAGCTTTGAAATGTACCTAAAACTTAAGAGGTATTCACTCCAATTCACTTGCAATTGCTCATCTTTGTTTTAAGTTAAGCTCCAGATGTCTACAATTGGACATCCCAAAAGTTATGAATAAAACAGAGTACTTTTCACTCTGTAACTGCTCTATAAAGTGCTTTTGATTCACCAAGCTAGTAATAAAATAAAACTTACCAAAGAGGAGACTATTTTTGGATATATTAAACACATTGGCTGTGTCTACATTGGCATTCCTTTCCGGAAAAGGGATGCTAATGAGACACTTCAGAATTGCAAATCCATGGGGGATTTAAATATCCCCCGCGGCATTTGCATTTACATGGCTGCCGCTTTTTTCCGGCTCGGGGTTTTTGCCGGAGAAAAGCACCAGTGTAGACGCGATTCTCTGGAAAATAAGCCCTTTTCCAGAAGATCCCTTATTCCTACTTTCAAGGGATCTTCTGGAAAAGGGTTTATTTTCCGGAGAATCGCGTCTACACTGGCGCTTTTCTCCGGCAAAAACCCCGAGCCGGAAAAAAGCAGCAGCCATGTAAATGCAAATGCCGCGGGGGATATTTAAATCCCCCGTGGATTTGCAATTCCAAAGTGTCTCATTAGCATCCCTTTTCCGGAAAGGGATGCCAATGTAGACACAGCCATTAAGTAAAATAATTCACTGTAAGGCTCTAACTTTAAGCCAGGAAAACTGGTCACATTTTTCATTAAATGTATAACCCTTTAGTTTTGAAGTGCTGTACTGAATACCCCCAATAACCAGGACAAAACTAACAGTCAGAATGTAATGAACGCCAAGCCTATCACTTTTGGTAAGTCCTGGCCCACTGCATTCACTATCCGGGTTCCCAGCACAAAATTCTGACAGCATATTGAAGCCAGTCTACAGGAAACAGGTCAGTTGGTAGTTTCTCCAAAACCATGCATCTTTTGCAATGTTAAAAAGGCTACATCCCACAGAATAAAAGCTCTAAAGACTGCACTTGAAGTAAAAATGAAACTAATCCCCCAGAGCATAGATATTTACAGGAAGATGCCAGAGCATAACCTACTAAATCTTATCCTTTGATCCTTACTTTTGGAAACATTGAATTGGGACAGAATTCCACCCGGCTTCTGAAATGAATACTATATACAGGAGCATATATGTGAGATTACTTCATAAGACAAAATGTATAGACCTATGTGTATGTATCAATTTCTCAGGTTAATCACAAAAATCAGCATAAGATGATGCAATAACTATACTGAACTGTACAATACATATTTGCATCCACACAATGCATGGTCTATTTATGGGTCTAGAAGACAAATCTTTACCTCTTCAAACTTTTCAACAATGTCCATTGTAGTCATTAAACTGTCCCAATCTAGTCTATCAGGTCCGGGACGAATGTGATCTACTACTCTGTTGGTAATGTCTTCTACAACACCTTGAGCCTTGTAGCTGTTTAAAATAAAAGATTGTTTATGCTTTCCACTTACTGTGTACACAACTGAAGATAAACTTTTCTGATAAATTGTTTAGTTTTTAGGTATGGGGAAAGACATGCATTCAATCAGCCAATCCTTTTTCTTGCAGTGTATTTTAAGAGAGGTTCTTAAACTACCATTTGTATTTTTCAAATTGAAAACCTCTCTTTTCAGTCCATGTGATATGGTTCCTTAGCTTTTTTTTTTTTAATGTATTTTAAAGGTCAATAAGATGTACTCCCATTTATGCTGTCCCTTTTTGGCACCTCCAGTCAGCAGTCATTTTCTGCTATATATCACTAAAGTATTTCTCACTGCATGGGTAAATGGAGAGAGGAAAAACTGACATCCTCCATCTCTGAAACTGCTTGTCAGTTTGCTGTTCCTCTCCTATGAGGAGCAGGAAAGACATGTAGGGAAAAAAGGAGGGACAGGGACAGAGAGGGGAAGGAACAGTGGTGAATGGGAAGGCAGAAATGAAATACAAAAGGAGAAGAAAAGGGGTGAGGAGGAGAAAAGTCTTTTATAAAGTACAAATAAATGGCAGTTACAACAGTAAGTCGGGTTTTTTTCCACTGAGAATGATCAAAATATGCCTAGAGCGGCAGTCCTTTAGAATACCAAATAATAAATATCTTCATTTAAACCATGACATTTTAAAAGTAAATTTAAAATGTTGAACTATTTCAGTAAGCTCACAGAAGCTTTCACCAAGTTGCCTAATTCCATATCCCCCCCCCCCCCCCCACACACACACACACACTTCCAATGTCTATTAAGTAAGTTGGTGGGATTTTAAGACATTATCTAGTCTGAAGGTAAGAACTTACAGGTATCCACTGAATTCTTCTGATGGCTTCCGCCACACTGTTGCATCTTTCTGGAAAATAAACGTGGAAGAATACCATATTATATATGAATGCTTTTAAAGTGTGCATGAATTTTATATATGGGTCATCCTACATGTTTTAGGCATGAAAACACATAAGCTATAACAATTTTTACTAACAACATGCAAATACACTCTTTCAAATGAGCTGTTTCTCAGTACATTATCAAGTGTTGGAATTAAGGCCCTGATTCAGTAAGCAATTTAAGCATATGCCTAACTCTTTCAACTGGTGAGTCAGTGTCACGAACATGTCTAAGTGAGCTGCTTGATCAGGAACTAAAATGGGCTCAGCACCAGTCTGTATCCCTCTATTATATTATTATTGTTGTTGTTTTAGTAGTTAAAACACCATCCGGTTTAGCCATGAAATTATTGCATTGAATACTTTATGTAAAACTTGTTAAGCACTTCACTGTTGCCTGGAAAAAGTCACAATGTACTGCCATGTAGCAGAAAAATTGGAAAGCAGGCTGTTTTACAAATTTTAGACATATGCTAGGTCCTATTTATATCACTGCATATACTCTTTTTTAAAAAAAAATTCCTAAAAGTGGACACTCACTAGGACTTTTTTGCCAGAAACAAGCTATTTCATCCTAAGGCCCTGGCTCATTATCAAGGGCACCTGGTTAGTAGGTCCTTAAAGAACACTAGTTGTCAAAGTAAATATTACCTTTTCTTTTTTAATAAAAAGCAAAAATCATGCATCATACTTTTAACAACATTCAGGGAATTACAACATTTAATAAAAAAGTTCTTCACATTTTTAAAAGGCCAGGTTTATTACTTACTACCTTGACAATGTTTAGCAAGGAATCTAAGAGTAGTCTCTGCAGCAATATCACACAATTTATTTACAGTTACATAAATGCAAAATTTGTTTCCAGACTCAGGAAAAAGACTGCAGTATCTCAGCAGAAGGAATTAGGCTGAGTTCCTAAACCACTACTAGCTTGAACCTCAATAGCACTCAAGCTCCCACATTCTCCCTGACAATGGCAGGACAGCTTGAGTTTAAAGCCCCACTTGACTTAAGTTACAAGATTTGTATATGCAGAAGGAAGCTGGGTTGGGGTAACAGTTCAGTTATACCTCAAGCTAACTATGCTGTGAAGGACCTACCCATAAAGCTATAGGATGTGAATGTCTAAATTCTCGTCTACGCCACCCAGAGATTCAAGCTGACAGATTTTAAAACTGATTAAGCTTAACAAGTTTTAATTTTTTTTCCTGGCCAGTGTGGACTAGGTAAAAGCATTTTACACGTGTTCTAGTTCTCAATCTTCAGATGCACCCGACTTAGCTGTGGGGCAGAAATGGAGTTGGAAGTATCAAAGCCTCAGAGAAAACCTCAAAGGTGGATGGACAACCTGTAAAGAACTCAATCAGCACTGGGAATATGGAGACATTCATCTCTTTAGATTTAGATTTTTTTTTTATAAAGTGAGTCATTTATTCCATATGAGTAGTTTTCTCCTTTATTGCTCTACATCTTCTGCTTTCAAGAAAACTCAATTACCTAAATATTGTTTGGAAAGACTTCAGTGATCTTCATTCGCTGCTAATCTCCTAAAATCATAGAAATGCAGGGCTGGAAGGGACCCAGAGATGCCATCAAGTCCAGCCTCCCATATAAAGTCTTACCATGTCTCTTCTCCCTCTCCCCCCAAACCTCCATTTTCTCAAGACTAAACATGCCAAGTCCTTTTTATCCTTTCCTCATAGGGGAGGTTTTCTAAACGTACGTGGGTGGGTGGGTGCGCACTCTCTTCTATGGACTCCTTCTCTAGTTTGTCCACATCTTTCCTCAAGTGAGGCATCCAGAACTGGACACAGCACTTCTGTTGAGGCCTCACCCGTACCAATTACAGCAGTACAATTGTAGCCACACAGGGCTCTAGTAATCTTACAGATATAAACTGGCAGAATGGCAGGTCTCTCCTAGCTGCCAGCCCCACTCCTGGGGAGCCAGCTGCACTGCAGGCTCTGCAGTATAAGCATTAAACTGCAGAGCCTGCAGCACAGGCAGCAGCCGGCTCCTTGGGAGCCAGCGCATGCTGGAAACAGCACATACCAGCTCCCCACCTGCCAGCCCTGCTCCTAAGGAGCTGGGTGCCATGCCACACTGCTGCCTTTGTATCAGATACTACTTTTAAGTCAGCTCCTGGTGCATATTGGCTCCCAGCCTCTGGCCCCATTCCAAAGGAGCCAGCTGCCACCTCACGCTGCAGGCTCTTATACAGACCCAACAGATGGGGTGGCAGCTGGCTCCCTGGGAGCAGAGCCAGGAGCCTGTGTATAATTGTTACAGTAACTGATAAGTTCATGCTTACCAGTTACCCATTTAAATAGTTACACTATTTCATCTTTAGCGAACAAACACTCAGGATGAAACCTACCAAAGAATAAAAGTGTCACATAGTAACCATGTCATATGGATTTGTTGGGCAGTTGGAACTCTGAGGTTCTTTTGGATATGGAATAACTTCACAAAGAAAATAGATGTCCAGCCCACCTTTCCAGGCCTTGGTGAACAGGCTTGGACTACAAGTTTCTCCATGTTATAATGCAGAGAGGTCAGAGTGATCAAAGGAAACTGAAGCTATGAGGCTTGTGAGACTCAGGAAAGAGATCAAAGTGCAAGACATCTGCTTCTGGGGATAACACAAATCCCTTCCCTGAGGTTTCTGCAAGAAGGAAACAGTCTGTGTGACATTTGATACTACTCCTGTTTTAAGAAATAGGGCTTTATATTTTGTAAACTAACAGATTACACTAGGACAATATTTGATTTTGCATCACCAATTTTTGCTTGGAAAAATGAACACAAAGGTCCAAAAATCTGCACAGCAACAAGCAAAAATACTAAGTTACTACACTTAGTCCCATCAATTTGATAAACTTGCAGCAAACAAATCAAAACACTAGAAAGTCTACACCTTTTATAAAGGAAATCTTGAAGAACTGTTTCTAGTGTGAGATACTTGTATCCATAATTGGAAAGGTAAAGACATAGTACATTTTTGCTCAAGAAAAGGAGGTCAGCGTTAGGCCTCAAAGCAGACAAGCAACAGTTTAGCTGACCTGGGTTCTCTGCTGTACAAAGAATTCCATTTGAAATCACCATGTAACAAAATTCTCAAATTGACATTATTTAGGAGCGTGAGAAGAAAGGAAAAATTGATGCCCTACTACTCCTCTCATAAGGGAAACAGTACAATTACATATAAGAAGTTGTAACAGGATTGTTTACCGTTTTCTTAGCAATTCGCCATTCACAATCTTCAATACTGTGGTACTGGATTAGAGTATTTTTCAGCTTTGATGCTAGCAAAGATGCATTTGGAAGGATTTCCATTCTTTTTTTCTCCTGTATAGAAATGTAGGATTTAAGTTAAAGATCAGCCATTAAGAGGCCTTAATTTCTTTGTGAGCTAATCACTGTCTGACACCTGGAACCAATATTTTAAGGACAGGAAAACTAAACAGGATTAAGCTAAAGTGAACTAAAAGGCCACTTTAGTATAAGGGCAACTACACAGATATGATTTTAATATGCAGTGTACACTTTAATTAAATTGGCCTGATTTTCTTCAATGTCCCTAAAACAGTTTTCCAAAGAGTTAAAACTGCTGAATCCTTTCCCCTCTGAAGACAATGGGAGTTGTGTCTCTGACTTCAATGGAAACAGGCTCTAAAGTGAAAGGCAAATCAATGGTATCTTGAATATATCAAATCACTGAAGGCCAAAGCACGTCATTACTTTAGCTAATCTCATAAATATGTACATTATACACATGCTTAAATATGGCTCAGGAGCTACTGTAAAAGGAAGTTAATGGTGATCACCCACAGTATGCATGACCTAGCACAAAAATGTTTTACACAATACTACCTTATGACAGAGGTGGGCAATAATTTTTGCGTGAGGGCCACTTCAAAAATTTTGAAGAGGTTATGGGCCACCCTGGAAGGTGCGGGGGCCTTTGAATAGCAGAAGTTGAAAGGGCTCGCACCTCCCAGGCATCAGCTATTTAAAGGGCTCGCAGCTCCGGCCCCATGCTAGCGCATTGCCTAGGAGCCAAGAACCCGCGAGCTCATTCAACTGCTTATGTTTAAAGGGCTCATGCCTTCTTTGGGGCTGTTGCCTGCCACCATGGGGAAGGTGCAAGCCCTTTAAATAGAAGCAGCTGAAAAGGGTAGCACATGGCTCCCAGGGAATGTTCTAGCAGTGGGGCAGCAGCTATGAATCCTTTTAACTGCTTCTATTTAAAGGGCTTGCCCGAGCCCTGATTTATGGAAAAAGACAACCCTGTGTAATGTCAAGACTGTCAAAGATGACTACTCATTTATAGATACTAAACAGACAGGAGTGCGTATTCTAATTGTCATAAGGGGAACACTATTGCCAGTGTTTTATTGTGACTAGGTGTTCTCCAAGAGTGCCTACCAGATTGGTTCCTACAGGCAAGACAAGCTGGGGAACATGTAGTTGAAGGATCCCATGGAGACATTAGGGTTAGATGTAGGGATGTGAAAGTTAACCAGTAAGGGTGATGTTATTGGTTCCGGTTAACCAGTGGTGGCTAGAACAGCTCTCTCCTCTAGCCTCACAGGGGCGGGAGGGAGGGACACCACAAGCAGGGGCTGCTTCACCATCCAGGACCCAGGTGCCTGCCTGCAGTGGAGGGAGAGGGGGTTCTCAAGCCTGGCCTCAGCAGGTGCGGAAGTAGGGGAGGCACTCCAGCCCCTCTGGACTGGAGTGGTTGTCCCCCCCTCCTCATCCCCTTTAATTGGTTAGTCAGTTAAATATTAACTGATTTAACCAATTAAATGGGATTTTACATCCATAGTTAGATGGCAGCTAAGTAAGAGTTTTGAGGATTAATATTTTGGACCTATGCACCTAAATTACTCTGAAGATATAGCCCATAGTTAGTAAAATTAGTTAACTCCTGCATCTGAAATTAAAGATTGGACAATTTGCCTTTTTTTAAGAGATCCCATTCCTAAATGAGATAATTACAGTCCTCAAAACTACAACCATTCAGAGATCTGCTCTACTCCTTATTTAAAAAAGGCCTACTGTAAAAATGAAAAATTAAGTTCAGTATAATTTTAGATTAAGTTAAAACCTTTAGTGTGACTAGCAATTTACTTTCTTAAATGTGGAGCCCTAATGCTTTGTGTAATCCCATTGCAAATGAACTATCAGATTGAGTTATGCAACCAGAGAGAGCCGTTTCATTTCACTTTGCTATCTGGATAGTTAGTTTCTCTTTCTAGTTTTCAGGCACTAGCATAATGCAGTATTTGGGTTCCAGATCCTGCAGGAGAATGTTATTTTTCTAACTTGTATAGTTTTAATTTTATGGAGAAATGGATTAATTTTTTTAAAATACAACTCTAAGGGTTAAATTGGTTTGTCTTGACTAGGTACACATGAAAGGTGAAAATAGCAATGGAACAAGGAATCTTCCCCCTCTTCCTCAAACTCTTGAGCTAGGAATCATTTGTAATCAGGATGAAAGCCAGCAATACTACTCCCAGATTAGTGCCAGTGGTGAAACTAATTTCTTCATGAGACCCAAGCACTCCAACTAACCTTACAAGTGAAGGCAGACCTACCTATTCCATAAACTTGCCCTAGAAGAATTTTAGCTGAATAAACCTACAATGAGGAGACATCTCATTGTTAAAAGGGTCAGTCCCATATTTAATCCCTCATACAGGTGTTTAGACTCTTAAAAATTGGCAGAGGTTGTCCTGTATTTTCTGTCTCCCCTCAACAGTATCAGTGGTTCCTGCTCCTGGCCAGATCCCTGCTCATCAGCCACATGCCTACCAGCAGGGTCCAGTGGCCAGGTGAAGATGGAGCACCTGGGGCCTGCTGCCTGATGGCTCTAGGTCAGCTGGGACCCATCCCCACCCATCTTGTTTCCAGCTGGCACTGGCTGCAAGCTGCTGTGATTGGGGAGTGTAGGCAGGCACCAGATGGTTGTCACCTCTGCTGCTTACCCATTAGCTCTTTACATGCTTTCCCTTTCATTATCCTCTCTTCTTCCTTGCCTCTCCCACCAGCTGCTCTTCCATAACCCCTCCAGGAGGGACACATCCTGCTCCTAATGCTGTGACCAGAGGTTGGTTCTCTGCAGTGTGTTCTTTGCAGATACTGGCTGGCAGACTCCTTACTTTCCCCATTACCTTTGGCTTGTCCAGGGCACCAGTCCAGCCAAAGGTATGCAGGCTGAGGTGCTGGTCAGGAAAAGCTGAAGTCTGCATGTGCCAAAGCCCCACATAGCACTGGCATGGGAAAGCCACTCCATCCCTCAGCTAAGTTCTGGAGTGGTGATGCTGAAGCAATTTCCAGCCTCTTCACACTCCCAACCTGCAGACTCCAGAATCCCCAGGACAGGGATGTAGCACCCTTTATAACCCCCCCCCCCCCCATATACACGCTGGGTCCTGTCCCCACAGAGCACAACGCTGCTCTGTTCCCTCTGTTCTTCCTGCTGTGCCACCTCTCTTGCTGGGCTCACTGAAGTCCCTGGAGTCAGGTTTAGTCTGGGCTCTGCTGCACAATGCATCATTAGGGCTTACCCCCTTCCTGCCCACACTATAGCAGGACAGAAGGCAGCTGGTTATATCAGTGGCCAACAGCAGCCTGGAGGTGTTAGCTGCCTTTTGACACTGTGTGGGCAGGAAAAGACAAGCTGGTTACAGCCACATGGGAGTGGGGGGCAAAAAAAGAGATGAGCTCTGCAAAAAACATATTCCAAGTCATTCCTCCTTAACCCTCCCCCCCCACACACACACTTCCCAGCAGCTGGAAGCAGCTCCTGTTCCTTCCCTCCTGCACAGTATCAAAAGGCTGCTGCTCAATAAACCCTGGCAGAAGTCAGAGGAAGAGACATGCTCCTCCTCACCCCCAAAAAAGGGTTGGCATTGCATCTTTCCAAGGCAGATACTAGGAGAGGTGATTCCATTTACTGCCCAGCCAGGCATGGAGGGCAAAGAGCACCACATGGGTTGGTCAATCACACATCCATCTCAGTGTGAGAAAAGGGGAGGGGAGTAGTATTTATATGAACACTAAAGCCTCAAAGGTGGTAAATAAAAATACTTTGTAGTTGGACTCTAACAGGTTCAGCTAACTTGATAATTTGAACAGCTGTACAATTGTTTACTGGTGAACTTCCTTGAATGAGTAATTTTACTATGTGTCTCATAGTCAGTGTAGGGAATTATGGTCACCCTGAGTAAGCCAGAAATATCAGAGTTGCTACTGTTCCACACTTCAGAATGTTATCACAATACTATGCTTTAAATTGTCTAATTTTCATAGCTCTTAATGCAGCTAAGGCAGCAGCCTATAGTTGAACTTTTATCACTTGAATTTTGTAAACATTTTTTTAAATAAGACTAACATTAACCAGAGGGAAGGAAAATAAATACTAGGTCATCACCCTTCAACAGAAATCCTCAGGGTCTTTTAGAAAAGGGTGAGTACATAAAAGAAATGCACTTTGCAACACCCCTTAAAGAACAATAGATACAGACTACTTAACTCAAAGATGAGAAGTTTAGTTCCAAAGATGGCATAAGAAGACATGTTTTTATTATTTCTAAGCAATTACTGGTGGCAAATACCAGGCCATCGCTATACACACACCTCTCAGAAGTTGATACTTATCTTGTTTCTAACATGCAGCGAATGCCGTCCAGAGACCATATAGGGCAGCTTGTCCTTTGGGATAGTGGAATAACGCTCACTGGCGAGAACCCAGCATCATTAAGAGGAAAACAGAAACTGTCCCACTTAGCGAATTCAAACAGCACTAAAGGCGTCGGTGCAACCACACAGCGCGGCTGGTTTCGGTCCGAAACGAGCCTACACGCCGGTATTTAGCCCAATAGCCTTACGCAAGGGCTGGCAGCAGGCTGCCAGGGAAGCTCTGCAACTGCTGCCTTGGTCGCTCACGCACTCGGCCGGCGGCCGCGCTCGGCCCCTGGCAGGCGCCCAGAGCAGGGGGCCGGTGCCGGGCAGAGCAAGGCGGCTCCCAGCTGGGTTGGGAGCGCGGCGCAGAGCAAGGGCACCTTTGGCCGGGATCGCGCCGCGCCCCGTGTGAGCCGGGCCCCGGCGGCTGCCTGGGGGGGGGGGGGGGCGCTGCCGAGCCCGGGCCCCCGTTCGGTGTCTCAGTCCGGACCCGCCCCCGCTGCCGGGCGGCACGGGCCGTGCGTCTGGTTCCCGGCGCCCCGCTCGGGCCCCGCGCAGGCTGCGGGACAGGCCGCCCCTTACTCACCTGGGCAAAGGGCTCCGCGCGCCCGCCTGGCACCGCACCCGCCGCCGCGATGTGCCAGCGGCCGCGGAGCTTCCCCGGCCCGCAAAGCAGCCGATGCCGGCAGCCAATGAGCGCGCAGCCGGCTTCCCCGGAGCAGCCAATCACAGCGCGGGCCGGTCAGCCCTTCTCTTTTCCCCGAAACAGGGCTGACGCGACGGGGGGGGGGGGGGGGGGGGGAGGGAGGGCGGAGACGCGGGCTTTCCTGCCATTGACATAGGAGAGATCTCATTGGCTGAGATGTGGGCAGGTGGGGATTCTCATTGGCTCCTGCTGGGCTCAGGGTTGAGGACAGTGTAGGGATTGGCCAGAGGAGGTGGAATGATGATGGCGTGGGTGGGGCTGAAGAGTGCATAGGTGAGGGTGTCTGAGCGGGCTGGTGTGGCAGGGTGGTTTCCAGAGCCTGACACAGTGGTGGGGGGGTGCAGTGCTGGTCCCTCTGGAGGACTTGTGGATGCTGGGGAGGAGCAGGACTAGGTACCCCTCACTACACTGCAATGCTACGTCTACATTGTCAAGATTTTGCGCAAATACTTTTAACGCAAGAGTTTTTTCCTTAAAATATTTGTGCAAGAGAGCGTCTACACTGGCATGTGCTTTTGTGCAAGAGATGTGTTTTTGCGCAAAAGCATCTGTTCCAGTGTAGACGCTCTCTTGCGCAAGAAAGCTCTGATGGCCATTTTAGCCATCAGGCTTTCTTACGCAAGTAATTCATGTTGCCTGTCTACACTGGCCTCTTGCGCAAGAACAGTTGCGCAAGAGGGCTTATTCCTGAGCAGGAGCATCATAGTTCTTGTGCAAGAGGCACTGATTTCTTACATTAGAACATCAGTGTTCTTGGGCAAGAACTCACGGCCAGTGTAGACAGGCAGCAAGTTTTTGTACAAAATCTTGACAATGTAGACACAGCCCAAGGTTTTTGCGCAAAAACCTGCAGAGCATCCACACCTCAAAAGCACTTTTGCACAAGTAAATTGGCACTAAAACGGCAGAACAGAGGACACTCTTGCACACAAGCACATTGCTTTTGCGATGCACTTTGTGGTGTGGATGTGCTCTTGTACAAGAAGTTTTTATGCAAAAACTCTCGTGTGAAAGGCTTCTTGCGCAAGAAGCCTGCAGTGTAGACGTAGCCTCAATATCTGCTCAGTGGGTTTGAGTTTCCCCTCCCATCTCAATCTCATGGGCTTGTTGGTTTGTATAGGCATTTATCAGAGGCTTTTTGAGGCCTCAGCCAGATAAGGCCAGGTGGGACCTGGTTTTCTTACAGATTTTCAGCCTCTGGTAGGCACACCGGACAAAAGATTTGCCTTGTTCCCATTAGAGTAGTGTTCCTCAAAGTGGTTGGCAGAGCTGGCCACTCTGATTTGTTTATTTGCTGACTTCATGGCCTTGTGGCTCCTATTCACTCAGGTTTGCCATTTGCAACCAAGAGAGCGCCATGGGAAGCAGAGGCCTGGCCCACGCTGGATAAAGAGTGATCCAGAACCAATGTGAGTCAGGAGGCTCTGTGGCTGTGGAGCCGGTATATCAACAAATGGGAGCGGCCATTAGCAGGTTTTTCAGAGTGGATCCACGGACCACTTTGAGAAACACTACATTAGAGACACCTTGAGGCAAGAGAGACTAGCGCACAACACTGAATATTTTCTTTTCTTTGGGTTTCCCAGTGAACCTGTATCATACCACCACTACCGCCCCCCATAAGGAACTTCGTATTTAGCAACATGCCACATACACAAATGAACTTCTTTCACTTCAAGCTATCAAATGCACCAAATAGAGTCTATCCAGCGGCAGATTTAGGGCAAGGCGAGCGGAGCGGCTGCCCCAGGCCCCGCACTTCCCAAGGCCCCGTGCATGCGCTGTGGCTCCACAGCGCATGCACCGTGTCAAAGGAGGGGCCCCGTGAAATTTCGCTGCCTAGGGCCCCGCGACGCTGTCCAGGGCCCTGCAGCACTCTCATCCACCCCTAAGTCTATCACAGACATATTGGGTTTTTTTTGCAAACTTACAGATCACAGTGAGTTGGCCCAGGGTTTTGATAGCAATATGGCCATTGGGGGATTCATCAGTACAGAGTTACTTTAAGGACCTTGCTATCTTAAGAAAATTAACAAAAATATTTCATAACTAATTATGTCTATATCAGCCAGGCAACCTACTGACATTTTTCATTTTCCTAGTGACAGGCACCCATAACTTGTAAGCAAAGGGATAGCTCAGTGGTTTGAGTGTTGGCCTGCTAAACCCAGGGTTGTGAGTTCAATCCTTGCGGAGGCCATTTGGAGCAAAAATTCATCAGGGATGGTACTTGGTCCTGCTGTGAAGGCAAGGGACTGGACTCAATGACCTTGCAAGGTCCCTTCCAGTTCTAGGAGATAGGCAATCTCTGTTATTTAAAAAAAATTGATCAACAGGCAGATTGTGTAATGAGCACTGTCAGTGTATAATTGACAAAAAAAGTGTGTTACACATTTTTAAAAAATGGTACCCATAGTATTCTATCAATTTAGCTTGGTAAATGAAAACCTCTGAGATAGATCACCAGGAGATTTTACATGATCTAAAAATTAAAAAGGAGTCATATTAAAAAGTGGAAACTAGGTCAAATTACAAAGAATGAATATACCGTATATTCCGGCGAACAAGACGACCTCTGATGTTAAAAAACATCCCCCAAAAATCGGGGGTCGTCTTGTACGCCGGATGCCCCGCCGCCGGAGCCCCTCCGCGGCTTTGAAAGCCTCGGGGGAAGCCGGCGGCGGGGCATCCCAGGCGCGCATGGGCTGCCCCCCCGCCGGAGCCCCTCCGCGGCTTTGAAAGCCTCGGGGGAAGGCCGGCGGGGGGGCATCCCAGGCGCGCATGGGCTGCCCCCCCGCCGGAGCCCCTCCGCGGCTTTGAAAGCCTCGGGGGAAGCCGGCGGGGGGGCATCCCAGGCGCGCATGGGCTGCCCCCCCGCCGGAGCCCCTCCGCGGCTTTGAAAGCCTCGGGGGAAGCCGGCGGGGGGGCATCCCAGGCGCGCATGGGCTGCCCCCCCGCCGGAGCCCCTCCGCGGCTTTGAAAGCCTCGGGGGAAGCCGGCGGGGGGGCATCCCAGGCGCGCATGGGCTGCCCCCCCGCCGGAGCCCCTCCGCGCCGCCTTATATAAGACTGGGAGGGGAACATTATAGCAGTTCTCAAGTATCTAAAAGGGTGTTAAAGGAGGAGGGAGGAAAATTGTTCTCCCTGACCTCTGAGGATAGGACAAGAAGCAATGGGCTTAAATTGCAGCAAGGGAGGTTTAGATTGGACATTAGGAGAAACTTCCTAACAGCCAGGGTGTTTAAACACAGGAATAAATTGCCTAGGGAAGTTGTGGAATCTACATCACTGGAGATATTTAAGAGCAGGTTGGATAGACATCAATCAGGGACGATCTAGATGGTGTTTGGTCCTGCCGAGAGTGCAGGGGACTGGCTGGACTCCATGACTTCTCGAGGTACCCTCCAGTTCCAGCAGCCTATGAAATCTATGATTCCTACAGTTGGACCTCTGGAACATATTACAAAACCTTGTAGACTCAGCCTATGAGACCTTGACTTCTAAACATCTACTTCTGTCTCCCCCTTCCATTAAGCACATACCATTGCTTGACAATTAGCTGTCAAAGGAAATATGACACCAGGTGACTAGACCATGACTGATTCCATATGAGGGTCCCATATCATTATGAGAAATACAAGATTATGAACCACAGCAAAAATTCAAAAGCCATGGCTCCATTTCTGGAAGAATTTTGACATGTCTTACATTGGTTCCCAGCACAATGTACTGAAATAATTAATGCATCCTTCACAAAAAACTGTTATCCAGCCAGTTCTAAACAAAACAAAACAAAAACAAAGCATATGGCCTCCTCTCTTATCACCTGTTCCTGGGCAGTATAACTGGGAGTAGGGAGAGGAGAATGAGAAAGAAAGCAGCAATAATTTTGCTTCATCAGTCTCTAACCTCTAACATATTGGACTGCAACCATCAGGATTAATCCTGGGCTGTGACAAGAGATGCTTTTTTAATATAACCCACTCATATTATATGTTCCCTGTCAAATAGTTTATTTTTCCAGTTTCACAATTTGTTTGCCACATTTTACATTTATTTATATAAAAAAACCCTATAGAAATTATTCTAATACATTTTCATTACCAAAAGGTGGGGTATTGGTGAGAACAAGTTTTAGTTTTATTAATTAAAATGTTTGTTATGAAATTTCAATAACTCCATTTCAAATCCTGCAAAATGGAAAACTTCTACTTTTAAAGTTTTATTATATTTAGTCTTGAACCTGTTCTTTTAGCAGCTGATGATTTTGGGAGGCATTGTAGGTTGGAGCATGTCAGGACAATGTACCAACGCTATTTTTTCCAGCTTGCATCTGCTGTTTCAGTGCGTGCACCTGCTCCTAGAAAAGGAAGCAGGAAAGTGCAATGTATATATTAACACTAGCATTTCAGAGAGCCTCTTAGCTTAATTTTTTAGCCATCCACTCTAATCTGGAATCTGACTAAATGTAAGATTACAGTAACTAATGTTTGACTTGAAGATTAATGTTCAACTAGTTCATAAACTTTTTATATAGATGTATTCATATACACACATAATTTGTGATGTCTAGGAAATAATTTGTGATGTCTCTGCTCTCCACCAGATGATAGTGGAAAGGTACAGAGTTGTGACTATGTGTTCTCACTGCTCTCCAAATCAAAGGAGTGCAATTTATAGGCTAAACTTTTTTCCCCTGTAACTCTCATCCCAGTGAATACAACCTTGAAATCTTGAAAGTCAAGCTTGGTTTTTCAGGGCTTATATAATAATAATAATAATATGATTATAATATTATATAATAATTCACTAATAATAAAGATTCTAAAAGGTCAAATTCTGCCATCATTTTCCCCTGTGCAGCACAGGATTTCAGAGATGTAGCTACGGACAAAATTTGACTTGCATTTAGCTAACAATTCTTTGGACTTATTAGTGAAGCAGACTAGGATCCAGCTCAGTTTTTACATATTCACTTTGGAAAGTAGAGCTGTATGTCATATGTTATTTCCTGTTGTTTAGATTAGCACTGTATTAATCAGACCTGGGTCAGAGGCAAGTTGAGTTTCCAGAATAAGGAAACAATGGCTTGTTTACTCTCAGTCCAGCAACCTAAGTAGAGTAAAGGAAGTAGTATTTCTTTTTGTTGGACTGAATCTTATATGAGAATGTCTTCATGAGGCCAAACTGCTCTGCCACAGGTTGCACCTTTATAAATGAGAGCAGAATTTAACCCCTTTTGCATATGTAACTCCACATAAGAATAACGAAATAAATAAACCCCTTAGCAAGTGGTTGCCTTTTTAAAAAATGGTACAATGTTTGTAGAAGCCACTAGGTGGCAGAAAAGCAAAATAAATATTTTATATCAAAACATACTGTTTAAATTAAATGTCTAGATCCAAATAGGATATGGTGGAAAGCAGTTTAACAATGAGTGTTATGCTTAACATTGGCCTGGAACCCAAATGGGAAATGAAAAACATGGACTTTGAAATGCATATACAAAATATGCTTGAATGAACTTTGCTCCTGCACCTAACACAGATTGTTTTTAAGTCACCTTTCAGAATCAGAAGATTGATAACACAGTAATAATGCGTAACCTCTGATCTTCCTGCATTTCCCCTGTGCATTGTTATGCATAGCTTCAGTGTGTAATAATAATACACATTTTTAACATTCTAGCCTTTATTCAGAACTATCATCATTCTGTGTAGTGAGATCATAAAGATCGTGTAACATAGCTTTATTCTGCATTGTATCTTTCATACAAACTATATCCCAACATGCTTTGCATAATAAATAGTAAAAAAGTTAGGACTAGATTGTTTAGTCGCCGTACATAGCAAAGGTGTAGCTTGCAGCCGCACTGCCCCAGGTGCAGAACGAGGAAAATGTGACTCCAAGATTTGGTACAAAAGCTAGACAGATATTTTTAGTGACTAAGGGAATTTCTGATATACTCCAGAAACATCCACAAGACATTAGAGGTTAATTCTACACTGGCCACACATAGCTCTGGCCTAGGCCTTTTGGGCATGTCTACACAGCAGTGTTATTTCAAAATAACTAAGTGAGCATCTACACAGCAAGCCTGTATTTTGAAATAATTTCAAAATAATGGGTGTTTTGTTCTGAAATCTGTAACCCTAATTATATAGGCATTATTCCTATTCCGAAATAGTTATTTTGGAATGGGGTGTATGTAGACAGCACAGCTGTGGCTATTTCAAAATAAGGGGCCTCCAAGGCTTCCCACAGATGCCCTGTTGGCCACTCTGTCCAAACTCATCAGAACTCTATAGTTCCCCGTCCCCCTGCTGGCTTTAAAGGTGTATCTACAGAGGAAAAAGTGTGTGGCACACAGCAGGCCCAGCTTGCACAGTGCCACACAGAAGCAGCCATCCCTGCCTTCCCTGCTGTATGGCAGACTAGAGCACTGCACCTGAGTCCCCCTACCCTGCTAGCACAGCTGCAAGCAGCTCCCAATCCCGTGTCTGGGGGTGGAAAAGGTGGGTAACTTTCTGGTCTGGTGTGGAGGTCCTGGATCTCAATGAGATCTGGGGTGAGGAGGTGAACCTCCATGATCTCTGCACCAGACACAGGAATATGGACATTTATGGCCAGATGGCCAACAGCCTGGGACAGAGGGGACATATCCACATCTAGGAGCAGGTGTGGATGAAACTGAAGGAGCTAAGGCAGGCCTACACCAAGGCCAAGGAGCACAGTTCCCGCTCAGGGGCAGCATTACAGAGTTGCCAGTACTATGATCAGCTCCACCACATTCTGGGCGGGAAGGTCAGTCCCTCTCCCCTGGTTGTGGACTCTGACCAGGAGATGCCCATTGGCCTATTGCCATCCTCCTGGAGGGCAGGCCTGCAGCCAAGGAGGAGGCGCAGGAGGAGGAGCAGGCCTCAGGATCCACGATGCCTGCCAGTCAGAATTTCACCCTGTCACTGGACCTGGTACCACCCTCCCAGAATGTCGCCCAGGGGTTGGACGAAGCTGGGGAAGGCCCATCAGGTGAGCTCCTTGACTGTCTCTAGACACACCTGGGGGGTGGTAGGCGGTGACAGGGTGCGCGCTTCTCACTCGACCGTCTCAGTCTGGGCATCACACAGCAGTCTGTGCACGTGGTGCACATGGAGTGCTGGTCCATAGCACTCAGCCCCAAGAGGCTGCCAGAGAGGAACTTCGTGCTCCTGCTCTCAGGGTTCCTACACAGGCCTGCCTTAGTCCTGAATCCAAGGTGCGACACTCTCCCACCAAAAGCCACCACTAAGGAGGCTGGGGTCATGGACACACACACAGCAGTGCCGCACATGGCACATGGTTAGGCCCATACTCTTGGGGCAGTATCTGCTCCTGGGCAAGCACAGCAAGGCAGTGGACACTGAGCCCCTCCTAAGGGAGCCTTCTGGGCAGTGGAGGAAGCAGAGAGGACCCCATCTGCCACTCACACACGCCTCCACCAACACCCTCTCCTCTCCTTCAGCAGGTAGGGATACAACCCTGTGGGATGCTGCCACTGCCAGTCCTGGCATGTGTGTGGCAGAGAGGGAAACCAAACAACCCCGTCACCCTCCTCCTGCCCGCAGGCTCCTGGCCTGGCCAGCACCTTTCCATGCCTACTTGTCCCTTGGATGTGGGGATAGTGAGGCTCCTCCCGGTGACATCTATGCCTCTTTAGGAAGGGGCAATCTGTGTAGGCTACTGGTGGCCTTGCCCAAACCACATCACCTTTGTGGGATCCGAGACCATGTGTGCGGCTTACACTGCTACCATCGACTGCCTGCTGGATGCTCCTGCCCCTCTTCCTTCCCTTCCGGCTTCTCCCTCTCATCCTCCCGTGGCCACCAAAGGCCCCACACACATGGAGGTGGGACCACCCAAAGCAGGCGTTGCTCCCAGCCCAATCTTTGATCATCTCCTCCCCCTCCTCCTTCTTCCTTCCCTCTCCTCTCTCCCCCCAGGTTCTTTCCCCAACTACATTTACCCCAATAAATCAAAAACTAGAGTTTCTTGTTTCAAAAACTGAAGGCCTGCTATATTGTATCAACAGGGGAAGGGGAAAGGAGGAGAGGGAAAGGAGGCTGGGGATGGGAGGGGTGGGGAGGAAAGGCACACTGGGGCACTGTAGAGAGAGGCCCCTTGTGGGGAGGCCCAGGGGAGAGTGTCACTGGGGTCCTTGTGTGAAACTCTCCCTCAGGGCCTCTCAGATGCACACAGCCCCTTGTTGGGCCTGCAGGATGGCAGCTATGTGCAACTGTTCAAAGATCCTTCTGAGCTGCTCGCCCTCTGTCCCCAACCCTGACAGGAACATCTCCCCCTTGTTCTCACATACGTTATGTGGAACACAACAGGCTGCCACCACTTGGACATTGTGCTCCCTGAGGTTGAGGCTGGTGAGGAGACAACAGAACCTCCCTTTTGGACACCCGAAGGTGCCCTCCACCACAATGCTGAGCCTGGCATTGAAACGTTCTTTGCTTTGGTCCAGATGTCCCATATAGGGCTTCATCAGCCAGGGGAGCAAAGGGTAGGCTGTGTCCCCCACTATGCACATGGGCATGTTCATGACCCTGACCCTGATGGTGTGGTTGGGGAAAAAAGTGCCACTGTACAGCTTCTCATAGAGGCTGGAGTTGCAGAAGATGCAGGCATTGTGTGCCTTTGCTGACCACCCAGCATTGATGTTTGTGAACCGGCTTTGGTGGTCCATGAGGGCCTGTAGGACCATAGAAAAGTATCCTTTGCAGTTAATGTAGTTAGATGCCTGGTGGTTGGAGGCCTGGATGGTATGTGGGTGTTGTCAATGGCCTCCCCACCGTTGGGGAACCCCATGGCATCAAAGCTGGTGACAATGGGGTCCACATTGCTCAGGAGGACGAGATGCCACAGCAGGATGGTGTTGATGGCCTTTACCACCTGTAGAAGGAGGCAAACAGAGAATTACAGGGTTGCCAGGGCACTCAAGGGGTCTCCAAACCCACCCTGCCGCCCTCAGACACACCAGGACCAACCATCTACTTACCCCATTTCCTGTCATTGCTTTGTGAAGATGGGACTGAAAACTTTTCCAGGGAGGGAGCGTCTACCCTGCCTCTTCCCTAGGGAACCCCATTCCAGCAGTTCACCATCCTTTTGGACAATAGCTCATGACCCTGATGGTCAATCTCTCCATGCCGAACTGGTTCCCGATGGAGCAGTAGCTTTCTGATGTGACAAGATTCCACAGAGCAATGGCAAGCGACTTCTGTAGGGGGATGGCAGGTCTTATGTGGGTGTCCCATCACATGAGGCAGGGGAGAGCCACTTGCAGAGCTCCAGGGAGGTCTCCTTCCACGTGCGGAAATTCTGATGCCACTGCTGGTCGTCCATCACTCCATGATCTGGTCCCACCAGTTGGAACTGGTGTCCAGTCTCCAGAAGCAGTGGTGCACGGTGTGCAAGGGAAGGGTAGGAGGGGTCATGCTGCATGGGCAGTGTGTGGAGAGAGGACAGGATGTGCCTTGCACTAAGCTGGGGGGTCCTGTTCCTGCAGGGCCACGAGGGCAACCTGCAGAAACTGCCACTGGAGATATGGCATGGAGTCTCAGACCCGTCGACTGCTTGGAGGCAGGTCTGGCTCCATGGCTGGGAGTGCTGTGGTATCTGCAAGGGCAACCAGAGCAGGCAGTGGAATAGAATCATAGAATCATAGAATAATAGGACTGGAAGGGACCTCAAGAGGTCATCGAGTCCAGCCCCCCGCCCTCAAGGCAGGACCAAGCTCCACCTACACCATCCCTGACAGATGTCTATCTAACCTGTTCTTAAATATCTCCAGAGAGGGAGATTCCACCACCTCCCTTGGCAATTTATTCCAATATTTGACCACCCTGACAGTTAGGAATTTTTTCCTAATGTCCAATCTAAACCTCCCCTGCTGCACTTTAAGCCCATTACTCCTTGTCCTGTCCTCAGAAACCAAGAGGAACACATTTTCTCCTTCCTCCTTGTGACACCCTTTTAGATATTTGAAAACCGCTATCATGTCCCCCCTTAATCTTCTTTTTTCCAAACCAAACAAGCCCAGTTCATGAAGCCTCGCTTCATAGGTCATGTTCTCTAGACCTTTAATCATTCTTGTCGCTCTTCTCTGTACCCTTTCCAATTTCTCCACATCTTTCTTGAAATGTGGCGCCCAGAACTGGACACAGTACTCCAACTGAGGCCTAACTAGTGCAGAGTAGAGCGGCAGAATGACTTCACGAGTTTTGCTTACAACACACCTGTTGATACAACCTAGAATCATATTTGCTTTTTTTGCAACAGCATCACACTGTTGACTCATATTCAACTTGTGGTCCACTATGACCCCTAGATCCCTTTCTGCCATGCTCCTTCCTAGACAGTCGCTTCCCATCTTGTATGTATGGAACTGATTGTTCCTTCCTAAGTGGAGCACTTTGCATTTCTCTTTATTAAACCTCATCCTGTTTACCTCTGACCATTTCTCTAACTTGCTAAGGTCATTTTGAATTATGTCCCTATCCTCCAAAGAAGTCGCAACCCCACCCAGTTTGGTATCATCTGCAAACTTAATAAGCGTACTCTCTATCCCAATATCTACATCATTGATGAAGATATTGAACAGTACGGGTCCCAAAACAGACCCTTGAGGAACTCCACTTGTTATCCCTTTCCAGCAGGATTTAGAACCGTTAACAACAACTCTCTGACTACGGTTATCCAGCCAATTATGCACCCACCTTATCATGGCCCTATCTAAGTTATATTTGCCTAGTTTATCAATAAGAATATCATGCGAGACCGTATCAAATGCCTTACTAAAGTCTAGGTATATGACATCCACTGCTTCTCCCTTATCCACAAGGCTCGTTATCTTATCAAAGAAAGCTATCAGATTAGTTTGGCATGACTTGTTCTTCACAAACCCATGCTGGCTATTCCCTATCACTTTATTACCTTCCAAGTGTTTGCATAGGATTTCCTTAATTACCTGCTCCATTATCTTCCCTGGGACAGACGTTAAACTGACCGGTCTATAGTTTCCTGGGTTGTTCTTATTCCCCTTTTTATAGATGGGCACAATATTTGCCCTTTTCCAGTCTTCTGGAATCTCCCCTGTCTGCCATGATTTTTCAAAGATCATAGCTAAAGGCTCAGATACCTCCTCTATCAGCTCCTTGAGTATCCTGGGATGCATTTCATCAGGACCTGGTGACTTGCTGACATCTAACTTTCCTAAGTGACTTTTAACTTGTTCTTTGTGTATCCTATCTTCTAAACTTACCCTCTCTCTGCTTGTATTCACTACGTTAGGCACACCTCCAGACTTCTCGGTGAAGACCGAAACAAAGAAGTCATTGAGCATCTCCGCCATTTCCAAGTTTCCTGTTACTGCTTCTCCCTCCTCACTAAGCAGTGGGCCTACCCTGTCCTTGGTCTTCCTCTTGCTTTTAATGTATTTATAAAAAGTCTTCTTGTTTCCCTTTATGCCTGTAGCTAGTTTGATCTCATTTTGTGCCTTTGCCTTTCTAATCTTGCCCCTGCATTCCCGTGTTGCTTGCCTATATTCATCCTTTGATAGTTGTCCTAGTTTCCATTTTTTATATGACTCCTTTTTTATTTTGAGATCGTGCAAGATCTCCTTGTTAAGCCAAGCTGGTCTTTTGCCATATTTTCTATCTTTCCTACACAATGGATTTGCTGTCCCTCAAGGAGGTAGGCAAAGGAGAGGAGCCTGAGATAAGGTTGTGCAGGGGGATCCCTTTAAACTTGAGCCTCAGGAAGCAGCTCCAGGAGTGCTATCCTGGTACCCTGCCTGAAATTCTTCTGGGTGGCCTTAATGCTATTGAAATAGCTCAGCGCTATTTCAATGGGAATTTGCTAGAGTAGATGTGTTATTTTGAAATAAGCTATTTCGGAGTTTTATTTCTGAAATAAGCATGCAGTAAAGACATACCCTTTGAGTTCTGAACCATAGCTTGGTTATTTATGATTCTCCAATTTAATTACATAGGCCATGGGAGTAGCAATTTGGTTTACAGACTCCAGAAATCAGTTCATTTAAAAATCACTATGATTTTCCTCTACAAATATATTACAATTCCCATTCCATTCAAATAAATAATCAACTGTTTTCTTGTTAAAGTCTTAATAATAAATCTTGTTAGAAATAAAAACTTAAACTGAAAACTATCATACAATATATTTCACAATAGCAATTCATAAATTAAGAATTTTTCCTTCCAATTAATTCTAAATGTTTCTCGCTTGCAACATTGAAATACCTTACACTGTATATGGGTTTCCTACAGCTGGCAATCAGATTTAGATTCTGATCCTGCAATGATTTACACATGTAATTATTTTTTTATATTGTGAGTGGTCCTTTAACTTCAGTGAGACTACTTTTTAATGCCCCAGTCCTGCAAAGACTTCACATGTACTAAACTTAGTATAGTAAAGTTTAGTATATGTTAAGTCTTTACAGGACTGGAACATTAAAAAGTACAAAAGGCTCTCTTTACAGGCAATAATATTAGACCCCAAATAATCCAAAATTATAGCCAATCCAGACAATTCATTACTCCTTTGAAACCTGTCCCATCTAAGTAAACCCTCCACATTTTTCTCATTTGTCCCCAAATTTATCCCACTTAAAGAGCATAAATAAAGAATGGGAAAAGGGGGATACATATAGGAAAATACCTGTCATTAAAAGTAGAGAGAAAATTTAGTATTCTCATTTTAACAATGTCCCTGAACTTCTTTGTAGTCTAAGCATGTGCTGATGACTCCCTCTCTCTTTCACAAATAAAATGCCAGATTCTTAATGCCTTTGCTTCATAACAGCAGTGTTCTCAAACAGAATCATTCTTTCAATTAACAGAAAAAGGAAAACTCCTTAATATTTACACATAATTTAATCACCATTAACTTATGCAGTTGATTTTACTAGTTTGTCATCCTAGAGATTCATAAAGGAACCCATGGCTCCAATTCAAAACAGTACCTTGAAAGTTCAGAATAAATTTCTACTGAATGATTAGAACAATTTTTTCTTTGGTGCTCAACAAAGAAAGTTGGAATCCTCCAAACAACATAAAAACACACAATATTCTGCAAAGATTGCTATAGATAGACAGTTCAAAAACTATATTATGCTTTTAAATAGGAATTGTGTGATCTTCCCCTATGCTTATCTTCTTTAACACTTTCTAGCAGCACAAAGTGGGTAGATAGAACAACTTCCCAGCCCACTCAGGGTTATCCTTGTGTAAAGTGAATCCCTGGATGATGCACAAACACTAAGGCTAGTTTTTCAGTATATGGAATGTAGATAGGGATGGTTGAAAGGGTAAGGAGAGAGCAGCATTGTCGGAGTGCTCTTAAATACGAGACCTTGGGCATCCAAGTGTAAGTTGGGATTTTTCCACTCAAAAACACCCAGCAAAGTCAATCTGAATTAAATAAAGGTGGTACTTAGAAATGGATTAGCTAATCCACATTAAACTCCTGTGTGAATTTCCCTTATTCACTTTCAAAGTGAATTAAGGTTAACTGAATTACAGACACCTTAATTCTGAGAAACTTTGTCCACATAGTGTTTAATATGGTTTAACTAATCCAATTCAAAATCACAGTTTTAGTTATTTGGATTAGGTTTCCTGGATATTCCTATGGAGATGAGCCCTTACAGCAGGGCTGTTCAACTTTGGAATCCCCAGGGGCCACAATGATACTCACAGCACATGCCGAGAGCCGCCACTTAAGTGTGGTTACTTATACATGCAAATATATATGCAAATATATGCAAATAGATTCTTTCACACTGACAGGCATGAATACAAAGATTAAGACAAGAATACACAACACATAGGCCCCATTTAAGTCAGTTCTGGTAATATTAATAAAATGCAGTATTTACCCTGGTTTCCACCCATATGACAGCACTTTTAATGAGCAATGACAGTCTAGGAATTTAACTGCTAAAATGCATATCAGCAGAAGACCATTATATTGACTACTTTTTTGTTTTGGTTCCCACCTGTTGAATTCTGCATAAACCCAAACTGCATAGTGGGCCACAAACAAATGGGCCGCGGGTTGCATGTGGCTCATGGGCCGCAAGTTGAGTAGCCCTGCCTTACAGCAATCCTGAACTATTCCAAGTTGCACTGACATATTAAAACTGGGAATTACCAGTATTTAAGGGCAAGGGACAGCATTAAGTTATCATAAACCCACCTTCCTGAGCTGTATCAACTGCAACTCGGATATGTCCCATGATCTTGCCCAAAAATCCAATACTACAGAACTTCATCTAAATACATTCTATCAAATTCCTGTCCAATTCTTTAGCTGCAGCCCTAAATGGTTTGATTTAGAAACAATTTAATTTAGATCCAAACTGGGAAGGTTTTTTATTTAATTGCTGTTGAGCCCCTATCACAGCTCTCCAAAGCTCTAAAACAAAGTAATAAAATTCCTCCCCTGAAAAGTTAAATATATTAAAAACTGCCATCAGTGTATTCTAAAACTCGCGATGTTATGAGTCACCCTATCAATTATTAATTGATTAATATTGGCTATCAGATAGTACCTGACTCAGTAAATGTGGAATGGTAGACAATGACTAACCCATGTCAATTTCTTTATAATTTACACAAGTAGATGGCACCAGGTACAAAGCACTTTCTGTCATTGGACTAGTTTGTAATAGCCCTTTTCTTTGGGTGAACTTATAACTTTGGCAAAGCTCACATAAAAACACTTACCTTGTGACCTAGCTCCATATAGTCATAACAGTACACATCCTGAGCTGCTGGTGACCTTACTGGATTTGATCAAATATTTCACTCCTGAATAAACTTATTATAAGTCTTGTCTTGGTGAAACAGGAAGTCCATCACTTACTGTATGACAGTTCTTTGAAAATATCATTTATTTATATTTCCAATAACCTGCTGAACATACCTTGGGCAGCCCTTACTACAGAGGTTACTAAAGGTGATTTCAGTGTACTATCCCTTTCCTATTCCCCAGCACAGAGGTGCTCAACTGGGTGCAGTGTAGTGCCTCTGGGGTGGACACATATGACTTGCTGGGGAGTCATGGTGAGTTTTCTGATGATATGGTAGTTATGGTAGAAACGGGGAGAGGGGGGGAGGGGAGGGCTCCAGGTTGCAGCACTACTCACTTAGATTTGGTCCAGTCATCCATTTATCATGATGGGATGAGCTGGGGAGGTAGGGAAGGACCAGATTTGAGCAAGTAGCATTGCAACTTGACTATCAAGTTCATAGCACCATTCACATTTACTCCTGCCTCTCTATGCAGAATTGCTGCCATGGGCAGCTGCTAGTTTGCCTGTAACTAAAGCATCCCCTACTTCAACATGTATTTAAGGATTATTTGTAAATTTATACTTGAGTTGCTTTTCTTATTACCCCTAGTTTGTATACATTTACTAGCCATCCCTTCAACAGCTTTTTGTTGTTCAACAGCCTCTGTTGGGTGTGTTTATTTCTTTCATGAGTTTTCTCAAGGAGTGTGAGGGACAATGAAGCTTTTTCCTGTTTTAACAATCTCATCAATCACATCAGAAAGTGCTGACTTCAAAATGGTACATTATCTGTATCATGGTTATTGATCAAAAGCACAAATGGTTTGTGGTCAGTTAATAAACAGAAGAGACAGAAGAGTTTTATTCCATGCAGGAAACTGAAAAGCAACTCGCTGACTCACTGCCCAGCCAATCTGGATTATTGGCTCCATATATAACACTTGGGAAAAAAATGAAATAGAAAGAAACCTTTTCCTATATTGCTGCATCAGCTTTCCCCTGATACCAAAGCTGCTCGTGTAGAGCTATCTACCATAGATCTTCTGAGTCTGAAAAATTGATTCATGCTAACTGTGAGCAAAGCAATTCCTATGTATTTACAAAGTACTTTAGAATACTACTGAAGGAAAGGTGCCATTTAAACAAAGCCATTTGTATATTCATTATTTATAGACAGTCCATATTGAAGGCGCTGCTTGATGTTCATGGAGACAGAATAGGCACAACAGTTAGTCTATGCCAGAGTGCGCATACCCTGCCCGAGGACGGAAGGGTTTAATGCCACACTGTGGGAGGAAGAAGACTTCCCCCACACCCTTGGCCGAACTGGGCATGCTTGAAGTGCTGGGCCAGTATAAAGGGAAGCAGCTTAGCCCACTCTAGGTAGGATGCCAGAGAGGAAGGATCTGCAGTGGAAGCTCCAGCTGAGAACTAGCCATAGCCCCTGCTGACTCTGAAACTGAAGACCCTGAGGATTAAAATAAGCCTCCAAGTCGATGGAGACCCAGAGAGAACCTGTACTGAGGAACCTGGAGATCTTGAAGCTTCATGGGCTACCACACCAGAGAGTACAGTAGAAAGTGACCCAGGGAGGGTGAGGGAGTGGTATCTCCCACCAGGGCGAGCTCAGTGTGTTTTGATCAGATTCCCCGCTTTGCCAGTGGTGGATTGCTCCACTAGGGATAGGAGGAAGAATATGTGGGTAGATTAAAGACTTTCTGAATAAAACGAATATGTAGGGAAGAGGTGGGACAGGTAGCTCACAAGAAAGTGTTATCAGTCCAACTGTACTTACTATAATGATAATCAATCTCCCCAAACAAATAAATGTTGGGATAGGTGTCACACTCTTCACAGATCTGTATAATTAGGAGCAATAACACTGAGGCAGCAGAAAAGACAATCATCAAAGAATTATGAGAGATCTCTGACGGGAAGTGCATGGGGTTCATGTTTTCCATTGCTAAAACCATTCAATGGGATTGTATTTGTAATGTAAATGGTGATTACAAAGCATTCTGAGAAATCTTGTTACGCCCAAGTATGGTGGTTCTAATTATTCAACCTGTTGGAAGTATGTATTAATTTATCTTAACATCTGGATAAGGAAAAAGCTGGTCAAGCATGTAAAACTAGTTAACATGCTACAGCAAATCTAATTCATGAACCATTTTGTATTGCACTTATTGTCATCTATCTGTCATTTCTGTGACAGACACAAAGCTGGTAAACAATAATGTATGTGAAGGAGGGGACATGTTGGGAATTTCCCCCCTAAATGTATGCTAATATTAATGTTTATGTTTGAGTTATTGTGATTGCTGTAATGTTTAGCACAAACTCAGTTAATTATGGGATAGAAATCAATAGGTCCATGATTCACAATGGAGTCCAGACTACTCAAGATGGTGTCATGCCATAACCACAATTGAAACTCCATGTTATTGTTACTTCTTCTTATCAGAACTTTGCATCTTTTCAAGCTAGTGGGGGAAAAGAGCAGCAGACTCATGGGGGCAGCAGTTAGAACTAGCTTAGACCACTAGATTTGCTCCACTGAGCCTATAAAAATGTCTGCACATCTCAGCATGCTTGCTGTCCATCAGAGCAGCAACCAGGTATCACATTCATTTGCATGGGTGTCAAGGATCTCCTCAGTGACTCCAGATCCACAGCACCAGCCAAGAAGACATCTCTTACCATCACTCACAAACTGTAACACCTACTTGTATTCTGGTTCGCTGATGGCCCTGCGCTCATCCATCCCACAGCCCAAGTCAGGCTATGTAGCTTGGTTTGAGGTCCAGATTCCCACATTCTCAAACTACAACAAGATAGATCACCATCAGCTCCTTTGTCTTACCTGAAGTTTTCTTCTCTGATTCGGTACAGTACTGGAGTAGTTTTAGTTTTCCTTTTGTTTATTTTAAATATAGCCGAGGTTAAGGGTTGTACAAGTCTCAGGGCTGCACACCCAATTGAGGACAGCCACACTTGCATTTGTACTTGGTTGTTTATTCTAGTTATCCTTCCTCTTTCCCTGCTATTGTTACTTTCCTTAATAAATCTTATTCAATCTTTTCAAAGCATACACATCTCTCTGTCTCTTTTCTTTCATACACATGAGGGAGGTGGGTGGACTGACAAATTGTTTCCACAGCCCAAGTTCCTGATCCTGTTGGCTAGACTGAATGTTAATATGGGAGTACAGAGAGGCAGATAAAACAAATTAAAATCATAAAACAGCAGTGTGGTTGTGCAAAGAAGGGCCTGAAACTTGGTCCCCAATACAACCCATAGCAATTTACACATCTAACTGTTGGAGGTGAAGGAAAAGTGCAAGCAGAAAAGGGTTATGAATGTCAAACTGTTTTCTTTTGATAATCATAGAATCATAGAATAATAGGACTGGAAGGGACCTCAAGAGGTCATCGAGTCCAGCCCCCCGCCCTCAAGGCAGGACCAAGCTCTGTCTACACCATCCCTGACAGATGTCTATCTAACCTGTTCTTAAATATCTCCAGAGAGGGAGATTCCACCACCTCCCTTGGCAATTTATTCCAATATTTGACCACCCTGACAGTTAGGAATTTTTTCCTAATGTCCAATCTAAACCTCTCCTGCTGCACTTTAAGCCCATTACTCCTTGACATGTCCTCAGAAACCAAGAGGAACACATTTTCTCCTTCCTCCTTGTGACACCCTTTTAGATATTTGAAAACCGCTATCATGTCCCCCCTTAATCTTCTTTTTTCCAAACTAAACAAGCCCAGTTCATGAAGCCTGGCTTCATAGGTCATGTTCTCTAAACCTTTAATCATTCTTGTCGCTCTTCTCTGTACCCTTTCCAATTTCTCCACATCTTCCTTGAAATGTGGCGCCCAGAACTGGACACAGTACTCCAGCTGAGGCCTAACTAGTGCAGAGTAGAGCGGCAGAATGACTTCACGAGTTTTGCTTACAACTCACTTGTTGATACAACCTAGAATCATATTTGCTTTTTTGGCAACAGCATCACACTGTTGACTCATATTCAACTTGTGGTCCACTATGACCCCTAGATCCCTTTCCGCCATGCTCCTTCCTAGACAGTCGCTTCCCATCTTGTATGTATGGAACTGATTGTTCCTTCCTAAGTGGAGCACTTTGCATTTCTCTTTATTAAACCTCATCCTGTTTACCTCTGACCATTTCTCTAACTTGCTAAGGTCATTTTGAATTATGTCCCTATCCTCCAAAGAAGTTGCAACCCCACCCAGTTTGGTATCATCTGCAAACTTAATAAGCGTACTCTCTATCCCAATATCTACACCATTGATGAAGATATTGAACAGTACGGGTCCCAAAACAGACCCTTGCGGAACTCCACTTGTTATCCCTTTCCAGCAGGATTTAGAACCGTTAACAACAACTCTCTGACTACAGTTATCCAACCAATTATGCACCCACCTTATCGTGGCCCTATCTAAGTTATATTTGCCTAGTTTATCAATAAGAATATCATGCGAGACCGTATCAAATGCCTTACTAAAGTCTAGGTATATGACATCTACTGCTTCTCCCTTATCCACAAGGCTCGTTATCCTATCAAAGAAAGCTTTCTTTGTTAAGATGCTTTTTTCTTTGTTAAGATGCTTTTTGGTAAATCTTTTGTAAATGTCATTTGTAAACTCCCTACCTTTTCCCGATGTGAATGTGGAAGTATGCTTGTGGTAGACATGGGGAGCCACACAGAGACATGAATGTGACAGTGATAGTGCACGCACAGCACGACCTACACATAGACATGCCCGAATATGGAAGACTCGAGAAAGCCAACCCAAGGAACGGACGAGGTGCGATCCATAAAAGAGAGAGGGATGCAGCAGAGGGGGTCGACCATCAAGTAGAACCTCCCAATGGTGCCCTCTGCTTGGATTGCCCGGCCAGTGAACCAACTCAGGATTTATCATGGGAAGATGGCATGCAGTGGTGCCTGATAGCGTTGGCATACTGCCTTGAACTGTAAGGCTACGTCTACACTGTGCTGTTTTGCACAAGAAATATGCAAATGAGGCGAAGCGTGGACTATTGCCGCACCTCATTTGCATAATTAATGAGCAGCCATTTTTTGTGCAAGAGGCTTTTGCGCAAAAAGGAGCCATCTACACAGCTCCTTTTTGCGCAAAAACTCCCTCTTGAGCAAGAGTTGTTCTGCTTTTTTTCAGGAAGATCAGCTCTTGCACAAGAGGGATATTTGTGCAAAAAGTGGCCACTCATTAATTATGCAAATGAATCGTGGTAATAGTCCACTCTTTGCCTCATTTGCATATTTCTTGCACAAAACAGCACAGTGTAGATATAGCCTAAGTGTGCCTGAGCGCATGAGTGAGTCCCCATTCCCTTCTCTGTACTGACATAATCAATAAACCCTTCATGAGATCGTAAGGTGGTCCCTTGTCATTAGTGCCTGAAGCAATTGCATCACTAACAATATACACTAAACCAATGTACCCCAGAACTGTATTGTATCTTGAAGGCTGGATCTCAAGTGTGTGTTAAGTAACAGTCTCTATTGTTTGGATTTGTAGGGACTTTGGCCTGAAACTTTCCATCCAGAGGTTACTGGGCACAGGGGGAGCTCATGGCTTTCACTGAAACCAGGTGACCACTGGTGTTGGCAGTCATTGGACTCAGGAACAAAATAGGTGGAGGCAGGTGGAAGATACCCAGACCAATGGGATAGATTAGACTGTGAAAGAAGCCCTTGATGCCTACACAAATATGACAATCACTGACTGCCTCTAAGACAGACAGCTCCATCCCCCTCTTTTTTTTTCTTTCTGTATCATGAAAGTTCTAGTTTGATTGAGTCTCCTCAAACTGACTAGTTTGATCGAGTCTCCTCAAAGGCAGTTTCTGCAGCAGACCCTGTTTCCCGCCAAACAAAAAGGTGTGCAAGTGAGTTATAAACAACTAGAAGTGGACTCCATTTTAAAAGATGGATTCTATTGTTCAAAATGCCTTATAGCTAATTATTTTAATATAGATACAATAAATTCAAATGTGAACAGTGAAACAAGCATAAATAATCATTTATAAACATATATATAGGGAACTCTGCCTTATATGCTGGGAAGCAAAGCAGCAAGGAATCTCAGGGAACAGGCCTTGATGCCAATAACAGGGTCCCTGAGTGGGAACCTAGAGTAGAGGGAGGGCCTAGGTTCCCCTAGCAACCACCAAGGGAAGTAGTGTGAAACCTCCTGAGGTAATTAATGTGAGGACCAAGGAGACAAGACAATATAACTGCTGTACGGTCATTGGTTGGTTGGACTCAATTACCCAGAAATAGGGTGGATTCAAACATGATCTGGCTGGAGAACCAAGTTGCAGAAAGAGGCCACCACATCAGCAGAGGCCATTGTTGGCAAGGAGAACCCTAGGAGAGAAAGTTGATGCCCCATGCCTGGCCATCAGGAGGTGTTCCAGGGGAGTGAACTCGTCCTCCTCCACCTTCCAGGGTGATTATGCACGGGATGCTGTCAGTCATAGACAGTGACTGAGAAGCTATTTGGTGCTAATTTTGCAAAAGGGTGGCTCACTAAATTTTTTTAAAATTCCTATTCTCAAAACACAATGCCTCCTCAGTTATATTCAGTTGCCAAATAACTTTAAAAACAATTATCATGTGATGTCTAGGTTTTGGAATCAAAGTAATCTCTTAGACTGTGTCTAGACTGGCAAGTTTCCTTTGGTTCTTTGTCAGACTTTGGGGCATTTTCAGGCCGAGAAGTATAATTATAGTTAGGATCCAACTTGTGTATTGTCAAATTCTTAAGACATGGACCCAAACAATTAATGAAGTAGTAAATAAATAATGACTTTTCAAATCAGGATTTTTGACTAATGCCCTCCCCTGCAATATCAACTCTTTGAGGAATAACAGAGACTGTTATGTCTAGACTACATAGCTCCGTCAACAGAGCCATGTAGATGAGTTTACTAGACGTAGGAAAATGAAGCGGTGATTTAAATAATTGCCGCTTCATTTACATCAAAATGGCTGCCGCGCTGTGCCGATCAGCTGTTTGGCAGCACAGCGGGGCAGTCTGGACGCACTGTGGTCGACAAGGGAAGCCTTTGTCGACCGCTCCGGTAAACCTCATTTCGCGAGGCATAACAGAGCGGTCAACAAAGGTTTCCCTTGTCGACCCCGGTGCTTCCAGACTGCCCCGCTGTGCTGCCAAACAGCTGATCGGAACAGCGCAGCGGCCGTTTTGATGTAAATGAAGTGGTAAATATTTAAATCACCACTTCATTTTCCTATGTCTAGTAAACACATCTACATGGCTCCGTCGACAGAGCCCTTTAGTCTAGACATACCCTATAGTGATATGGATGTTAACCCAGTTACATTAGTAATTTCCAAAGGCCTTCGTAAGCCTTTTGGTTGAGTAGATCATCTACATCATCTGGTGAAATTTAAGATATCTGATTTTGGATCTTTTTCATATTGGTTTACTTGGAAAACAATCTCAGTATAAAAATAAAGCTCACATTTTCAGTCTTCAAGGATGTTCCATAAGGTTCTAGTTACAGTTGAATGCATATTATTTTTATGAACAACCTACAGACTTCCTATCCATTTGTATTCAGCTGAAACAACTATTGCATTCATTGCTTCTATTTATCATAAGTGCATATATTTTTTACATTTTCAGACATTGTATAGATATCAAATTAAAAAGTCAGAAAAGAGTATAAAAGATCTTTGGCTATAGCCCAAAACTGGCAATATACGGTAACCTTAGGGAACAAATGTCTGCTTGATTAAATTGTACTGAAGATGTATGGTAAATGGAAATGCATGGGTATTAGGCCGGACCCGTTTTCTCAAGCTCAGTTTTAGCAACCCCATATTTGTTCTGTGCCTGCTTTGTGCATGAATAGACAACTTCAGTCTGCACATATGTCCGTCTGGCAGCTTTCTTATGAGCATAAAATTCCACATGCACGTTCACATACACATTATTTTTGTTAAACTGGATATTTTTCCCCCATGAATTTTTGATCTAATTCATGCAATGGAAACTATTTACTTTCAGGCCAAGTGCTCATAATTGTTTTAAGATCCTTAACCATATGTTTGGCATGTTTTCAATTAGTTCAATGCATTATCTTTAGTTATTTAGCCATTTCCTGTAAGAAAATGGTAGTTGTAATCCAGAATGTAACACATTTTTGGATAAGGAATTGAACATACATTTGAACATACATTTATGTCTTAGTTTCTTGAAATGATATGACTGTAATGTATATCAATTCCTTTTTCTTTTGGCTGTCCATCAGCCTTAAAATCAAGAAGGTTAAATTAATCACTCGTATAACTCCAATGACTTCAAATTCATTCCTCATATTACATTAACTGGAGCAATCTACTTTATCTTGGTGCATCCTTGTGAAATATTTGAAATAGGATGTTGTACAATAATTCTTTGTACAGGAAGGCATCAATGAGTCTTGCAGTTGATTATAACTAGGATGTAGGGATAAGGTCTAATGACAAAAAGGGACAAAGAATAGATTGGGATGGAAGCACAAAGTGATTGCGGTAATCTTTTATGTTAGCCGTTAATTTTAAATGAATGTATTTTCTGTTCCTTGTAGTGATACTGAGGGTGCATCTGCATTGCACCCAGAGCTCAAAATAAGATACATAATTTGAACTACACAAATTGCATAGCTTATTTTGAGTCAGTTTCAAAATACTTTAGTTTGAAATTTGGCATTGTCTATACAGCACTTATTTTGAAATAAATCGTTATTCCAAAACTTGCCTTACTCCTTGTGGAATGAGGTTTACAGGGATGTCGGAGTAGTGAGGCCACTATATTTCAAAATAATGGGAGTGTTCCAAAGACACGGAATAGCTATTTCGAGATACCCTCGGGATCCTGAAATAGCACTGCAGTGTAGATCTAGTCTTAGTGATCATAGGGACTAACTAGCATGATGAGCAAGGGTGGTCAGGAATTTGACTGTACTTTTTTTGTGTGTGTCTCAGAAAATGCAGATTTGATTAAACCAAAACTTTTCACAGAAACATGCTGATTTGAACTGTTTTAGTTTTGGACAGCTACTTCCTCCTGGACCTGAGTGAGAGGGTACTCTGAGAACACCCAATAGCTTAGGGATGAAGGTGCCCACCTAAGATGTGAGAGTCCCAGGTTGAATTCCATGCTATGACTCATTTGAGGCAGGAACTTCAACCTGAGATTCCCACATCCCCAAAGAGTGCTCTAATCACTGGGCCAATGGCTATTCTTGGGAAGAGTGATTTTTAATTTTTTTTTCAAAAGGCCTCTTTTGTTCTCATTGGAATACATACAAATTCAGAAACCTTATGCAAAATGGTAATGTTTTCTGGCCAGCTCTTGTAACTAGGTGTCAAGGCTGTTCGCCACTCTGGCACTCCGAATGCAGAAGGTGGGGGCCTGCAAGAGAGCTTCAGAATCTTTTTTCTACAGGCACTGGTTACAAAAACTCCCCAGAATCCTAATACACAAATTTTGGGGAATTTGCTGACACCATCAAGTGCTTGTTGATCCCTAAAAAACCAGGGATGAACACTTGAAACCACCCCCAAAGGGACCCAAAGCTCTTTTGCCCCAAAAGAGCTTGAAAAAGAAAGGAGAAAAACAAGCTACAGTCTCTGGTAGCTGACCCCTCAGTCAGAGGGATGCAGATACACACAGACAGACCTTCCAGGACACAAGAATCAAATAACCACCTTAAAAGAAGTGATTTTTATTACAAAACAAAAGATAAACTTGATAAAGCATACTTTGTTGCTAGATATTACAGAGCAACCAGGGAAAAACAAATTAAAAAACAGAGAAATGCTTGGCACAATGCTTAGATGGTAGTAAATGGAGATGGGAGACATAGATTCACACAGAGCAGTTCAAACCAAACCACAAAACAAAAAAAATTACCCTGAACGCGACTGGACTCACATTTCCCTAGTACTCACTTATAATTTTCTCTTTGTTCACTTCACTCCCATGACCTGAATTCTATGTGTGTGTGTGGGGCGGGGGGGGGGGGGGGGGCATGGTTTAAACCAGACTCTCAACTTCTGGTTTAACTCTCCCACACAAAGAAAGCAGGCAAGGAACCTATATTCAATTCAAATTTCAACCCTCAAACTTGATTGGCTCTCCTGACCCCCTGGCTGACACCTTTGCTAGGTACCTGAGTTAAGCCCCTAGTCACTGGGTGCTGGTCAGCACTCCCCATGTTCATGACACTAGGCATAGAGGAAGAACCACAGACATGGAGCCCTGGGAGGCTGAAGGTTCCCATATGCTCCCCTGGAAAAGACTTTCAATATCAGCATGTTCAGTAGTTCCAGCAAATAAATAAAATGTCATTGCTCAAGTCCAGTATGAAATATCCTAGTTAGGATCTGTAAAGTAGTGCGTCTCACCACCTTGTGCCAGAGCACTGCCTTGCATATGGTCCTCTTCTCTGGCGTCCCCTGGTGGTCCAAAGGATCACACAACATACTGTTTTTCTGCTGGGAGATTGCACATATGTTAAAGGAGAGTTCAGTACACACTTGTAGCGACACATATTTCAAAGTTATAAAGCCTGAGTACTCTTTTCTGTCTGAGCTATAGGGAATTAACCACACCTACATCCCCTATTACCATTCACAGGGGTCAACTGCAAAAAACTCTTCCTACCTCTGTGGTGAAAAAAGCCTGTAAATATCTAGGATAATCTAAGGAGAAGCAGTTTGTATTTTTCATTCATTTCATTAAGCTAACTGATCTGCTTGTAGCAGAAAGGTGCAAATAGGTTCTGGTGTGAGCATTACTTTATAAAGGGGTACATAATTATCTTTTTACTTTTCAGATCTTCCTTTTAACCAGAGGCAATTTGTGTAGTCCTAGCTCAGTGTTGGATACAGTGAAATAATGAAGAGTTTAATTTCTATGATTACAATGGGAAAAGTTAATTTAAGTTAAAGGCAATAGTGGCCACTATGAATGTATTCCTGATCCATGCTCACAGCAGCTCACTTCATAGGTCTGAAATGAGATTCTTTGTACAGTTTCCTTAACAACCTCCTGTAGAAAGAAACCAACTGCAAATACGTTTAGTGTGTTTGAGTAATACAAGTGTAAAATGTCTAACAATGCTTGGGGAAGCCATTACAATGTAAACGTGATGTCCTTCAGCAATTTAAATGCATTGGTCGGCTTTGTGAAATATCAACAAAACAAGTGCCAAATTTTGCTGTCAGAATCTAACTAATTGCTTGCTGTTTCCTGAAGATACAAGGTTGAATTCCTGTGAGTTCTAACTCCCGTCAAATATTCAACCTTCAATACCTGTTTTTCTCTTTCTCTCTGTATCAAAATCACATCAATATATGTACTATTTCCTTTAAAATTTTGGTATCTGATGTGGTCTGGGGCTTATTTCCCATCTGTGCTGGGAATTGGGTGCATAGACAGAGTTGTTTTGTCTGCATACGGTTACACTGTTTTGATTACATTTCCTGCCCAGTTTTTGGTTGCCAAAGACGCAAATAATGTGTTTGGGTATTACTGAGAACACAACGGCATCCTCTAAGGCAGAGATGACCAAACAGCAGTCTGCAGGCCAGAGTTTTGCCGTGGTCTATTGCTACACTCTTTTTTGTGGAGTTATAGCTCCGAAACACTCTGTCTTGATCCACAGGAAAAGCCTGCTTTGTATGCTGAAACCTAAAGACTCTACTGGCTGTATCCGCACAGGGAAGATGAGGATGCCTTTGATCATTTCACTGGCAAAGGCAATGGCAAACAGAAACTTACGATAATAGTGAAAGACAGCAATAAGATACAAGAAACTTACAAGTTTTATGAACTTGGAAAAGCCACCATTGCCACCAGGCCAAATAACTTTAAAACACTAACTAGATGGTGTGCCCCAAGAAACCTTCTGCAACTATCTCATGATACTAGAAGTGAATAACTTTTAAATATTCGGTGGCAGGGGAACTGTTTTTAACTGGACATCCAATAGAAAAGGGATCTTCCTCTTTCCTCCCCAGCTAGTGAAAATGAGAGAGGAGTGAGGGTGGGAGAGAGTGAGTGATGGAGGGAGGGGTTTGGAGTGAAGGGAGTGAGGCCTCAGAGGATGGGTGGGGCAAGGGTATTTGGATAACACAAAGTTCACTTACAAAGTCTTCTCTCAACATTTCCAGATTTTTTTTAGGGGAACGGAGGTTGCTGAAGAACAAGATCTAAAACATGTGAAGAAGAAGCAGGTTGGTCTCAAATACATTGGTTAGTTTTTGATCCAGAAATGGAGGAGTAGCCCCTACCTTGAGGTATGGCTCATGCTTCCTCCCTCGTACTTATTTGGAGTGGCTTCTCTTTGCCCCTTGCATGGGTTGGGTCCTGGGTTGTTGAGGTGTGTGTGTGTGTGTGTGTGTGTGTGTGTGTGTGTGTGTGTGTGTGTGTGTGTGTGAGAGAGAGAGAGATTTTTGGTGCCTTCACACAAGGGGACTTCTCACTGTACTTGGGATACAAGTCCCCTAGGAAAAATGAATAATGCCCTGCTGATATGGAGTACACAGTTTAGCACACATTAAACAATGAAATATAGCAACACAAACCACGGGACAGAAATGTCATACCCCAAACCAACAATATAACAAAGGAGATTTTATTGGGAATAGGAAAATAGGATGTGGGGAATTAAAGGGTTACATGATAAATGAATAATAAATACTAAACGTTAACAAATCCACCAGTTTCCCAGCTCTTTCCAAGCCCTCAAAGATATCTCTCTGGCACCTTTCCCAGCAGGTGGCACAGTAAGGATGAAGCCAGTGACCAGTGCTCTTAATGTTGGCCTATTTAAACAAACAAAGGGCCTTCTTACTGTGTCTTTGTTCAGGGTTGAACAGGATCCTCTCCTGGCTTCCTGGTCCAGAGTCTTGCAGAGGTCTTTGGTGCCTCTCAGTAGCTGGCACCAGGTCTGCACTTTGCCTCTCTGGATGCTGCTTTCTGCAGAGCGCACCATGCACTAGATCCCACAACGGTACAAAGACTCTCTCTGTGGAGAGGGGAGTTAATCAAAGAGTCCCTGACTTGTTCTGCTTCTCTCTCAGCTGAAACTAAACCTGATCTCTTTGTCTCTGAGGGTGCGTCTACACTGCACCCTTTGTTCGAAATAAGCTACTTAATTTGAGCTATGCAAATTATGTAGCTTATTTCAAGTTAATTTTGAAATTTGAAATGTGGCAGTGTCTGCACAGTGCTAAATTTCAAAACAGAGAGCTATTCTGAAACATCCCTTAATCCTTGTGGAACAAGGTTTACAGGGACATCGGAATAACAGGCCCATTATTTTGAAAGCTATTTCAAAATAACGGGTGCAGAAAGTGCTATTTGGGGATACCGGAAGTATTCCGAAATAGTATCGGTATCTAGATGCACCCTGAGTGAGGTTCTAGCCTCCCATTGAGGGTGTTGAGCAATATTGACTCTTCAATGGCTCAGCAAATTGTTTGTCCATATCACCCTAAATGGAAGCCTCCTGACTGTCCTTAGTAGGAGTTTATAGTCCTGATTCTAAGTTTGCTGGGAAGTGGGTCAAAGGGCTATGGTAGCCATTGTTGTTGTAGTCCGTAAGATAGGATGCTCTCATGGTACAGACCAGAATTCCCTTACTGAAGCTGGCAAATTCCAGGAGGAGAGTACTGAGGATAAGAGGTGAGATTCTGAATTTTCCACAGATGATTCACCTATGGTGAACTCAAAGCATAGAGAGATATTTTCTTCTTGGTGTTATTGTTGCAGAAGTTTGAATTCCAAGGCACAGAAATGCACAATACAACAGATGTGCTTTTCATAGGCCTAGTAGCTGAGCAGCTAGGAATTTGCATCATTTTTCAAATTACCCCAGAGGAAAGAAGGTCTCTGTGGGTATGTCTACACTACCCCGCTAGTTCGAACTAGTGGGGTAATGTAGGCATACCGCACTTGCAAATGAAGCCCGGGATTTGAATTTCCCGGGCTTCATTTGCATAAGCCAGGCACCACCATTTTTAAATCCCAGCTGGTTCCAACCCTGTGCCGCGCGGCTACACGAGGAGTAACGAACTACCTAGTCCGTTCGAACCAGCCAGGATTTAAAAATGGCAGCGCCCGGCTTATGCAAATGAAGCCCGGGAAATTCAAATCCCGGGCTTCATTTGCAAGTGCGGTATGCCTACATTACCCTTCTAGTTCGAATTAGGAGGGTAGTGTAGACATACCCTGTGGGAGTTACGCTACCTGCTGCTCAAAATCTCACCGTTTAAAAAGAAACAGGAAAAGAATTTGTAATTCACACTTTAAGAAAGATGTAAGCTGTTAAACTGATTTTAGTGTACATTAAATTATTGAAACAGTATTTTATCCCTTTGACATTTGGAGTGGTATACAAATAATTCCGTTGTGAAAACTTGGAAAGTTTAACACCTTCAAGGCTTGTTGGAAGATTTTGATTCTATTCTAGCCACAAGAAGACAAGTGACACTGGATTGTTCTTCTCTAATCCATAATATAAGAGAAAGACAGAGTTATTAATAAACTCTTGAGCAGATGACAGTTCTGTTGCATCTTGTCCCAGAGGCACCAGTCTTAAGTGACATGTTGTAGTACAGGTGAATCAAAAGCAGAGCCTATCACCTAAGTTCTATGTAAATATGTCCTTCAAATGTCAGAATGATAGATACTAAATTGCCAAAGAGTCTTCTTTCTGTCAATCCTGGTTTTTTGTACTGTGTTCAGCACCATGGTACCAGAGTGCCTTATAAGGAAAGTAACGGGTTTTTTGTTGCCATGGATTCTCTCTCTCCTCTTGTCCTAGGCTGGAGAGCAGAAAGTGTGAACTATGCTAAGGAAAGGCTAGATTGTAAAGATGGTGTAACTGTGCCTTCATGGGTTACAACAGAGAATAGCAAATACAGGACGAACTGCTGAGAAATAGTGCAGACACACACCAAATCTGGTGCTTATTCTCCCATAAGATATCTCAAACCTGCAACAAAAGTAAATTCTTTTGACATACTGGCTAACAATAAGTCAGAGAAGCTGTTTTCTTCCAGTCCAAAGATATTTGCTTCAGGCTTGTATCAGTGATAGAATAAACTGCTTGGTTAAGTCAAGTCTCTGCTTGCTTCCAAATCATTGGAAGGTTTTCAATCCCTTGGCTAACATGCCCCCAATAGTCTTTGGTCCTGAGGTCTGAGAGGAAAGAGGCAAAATTAAGATGTTTTCAGAATTTATTTTAGCTTCTCCCATGTGGAGGGAAACCCATTCATCTCACTATGACAAGCTACAGAAACAAGATAGTATTTGGAGTCACATGGGAAAGTTACATGTCCATGCCTGATTTTGCTTAGTCCCTCACAGTAGAGGTGTAGTGAGCAGGGGTGGCCGCTCACTGGCCCAGAGGAGGAAGAACCCCTCTTTAAGCCTGGATGGGCCTGCCCCTTTAACTCCCCAGGAGCCAAGGGGTGGGGCGAATGGTATAAAAGCCCAGCCCAGTAATTCACTAGGGTCCCAGCTGCCAAAGGAAGCAGAAGCCTGCCCTGAGCCAGAAGGCCACTGAAGACTGGCCTGGACCGCCAAGTCACTACGCCGAAGAGGAGACCTTTATTACTCTGCCAAAGAGATCAGAAATCGACAAGCCTGAGAACCTGCAGCCACCAGGTAGATAGTGAGGGGGAGTTAGGAAGTGGCCCAGAAGTCAGCCTGAAGTCGTTGGCTCCCTTATAGTATTTTAGAGTGTATTGTGTGTTGTGGGTTGGATCCTCCGAGACCCCAGTGGCAGCCTGAGCTGCCACTGCTAGGGCCCTGGCCAGGACACGGTGGAGCAGGGAGGGCCTGTGTTCCCCCTGCTGCCCCACATGCCAGGTGACAATCTCTCCCTCTCTCTTGCCAGTGACTACTGTCTGTTTGCCTGCCCTGGCCTGCACCAGGGTCTGGGCCTACTTATACTGTGAACTTCTTTTTGTCAGACTGCCCTGCCCTGCACCAAGCCTTGGCCTACATCCCTTGGGACCTATAGGTGTTTGCCTGCCCTGCCCAGTACCAGGGTCTGAGCCTTCCTGAGACTGTGTTTGTTTACCTGTCCTGCTCTGCATCAGGGCCTGAGCCTATTGAGACTGACTGCTAAACTGTGTTTGCTTTGCCCGCCCTGCACCAGCGACTGGGCCTGGGTGAACTGGGTACCCGTGAGGATTTGTCGGCCTGCCTGCCCTAGGGCCAGGCCCCACATAAAGACTGGGCTGTGTTTTGTGTGACCGCCCCACTCTGTACTCAGGGCCAGAGCTTGAAGGGGACCACTGAGCATTTGTTTATGAGCCCTGAGCACAGGTCTGGAGCCCAGGACTGAGCAAGGTGGCTTACACTAGGCCATTACCTATATTTTAGATGAAACATTCACAGAAAATTCCATTCAGTGTAGAAGGGGTCTTCCATTGATAATTAAGTGTTATTTTGATGCACCATTTAGCTTAAACAGCTCTTCAGGATGTGCTGGGTAAATATCTTGTGGGCATTACCACAACACCCAACATTTTTTAAACATAGGTGTTGAGCCAATAGTTATAACTTCAAATACAAAAATGGTACTTGCATACAAATAGCATAATCATATTCAGCAAAACATTACCTTTCCAAATACACCTTACTTGATAACCTTTGTGCAAGTTTTTGTTGCAGTTTTATAACAGTGGTAGAAACAATGATCTATATGGTCATTTTTTTAATCACATAACATTTTAAAGCAGTGAGGTTCATAGCTATCCTGATCTCTCCAGTAGAGTTCCACAACTGTGGACTGTCACTCTTGTCTGCCAAGAGACATAGATAATGATTAAGGATATAAAAAGCCATTATGAGTATGTCTACACTTAGTGGGTATCAGTGTGACAATTGATTCACTGGGAGTCAATGTAGTAGGTCTAGTGAAGACCCACTAACTCAACTGCAGATCATTCACTCATACGCTCTGGTATTCCACCTGAATGAGAAGTGTAAGGTAAGCTGATGGATGAGGTACTCCCATCAACCCAGCACAGTGTACACACTGCAATGAGTCAACCTAAACAACGTTGAGTCAAGATACATAATTCACACAGCTGGAGTTGTGTAACTTAGGTCAGCTTAGCCCCATCTATAAACCAGGCCTAACATCCTTAGTTCAACCCCATGAATAATTCAAGCTATAGAATTTTTCCCCATTAATTTTTGCATCGAGTCCATAACTTCAGTTTGAGCTAAATATATATCTCTTAGCAAGGCATTCAAACCAGATTTATAGACTACCTATGGTGGATAAGATGTCCTATCCTTGGGAATTTGTTATAAATGGTTTACTGCCCTCACTTAAGAATGTTCACATTATTTAAAATCTGAATCGGTCCAGCTACAACTACTACCTACTGCAGGGGTGTCCAAACTTTTTTCAAAGAGGGCCAGATTTGATGAAGTGAACATGCGCGAGGGCCGACCATTTTGCCTGACATTCTTTGAACCATTAAAATTAAATGCAAATTAACTATTTTATGCAAAGTTTATTGCAAACGGCATACTTTTCATTTCGTCACATGGATGACAAATCTAAACAGGTGTTAAATCACTCTGCCTTTCATATCTGAAGGCCAGATGAAAAAAAAATCCAGGAAGCTGAAATATATGTCAGGAACATTGTAAAGTACATTACATATTATTGGTAATAAAGGTTGTCTGTCAACTTTTAAGTTCAAAAAATATGAACAGGAACATAACACCAAGTATACATGTTGTGTCCAAATATATTTATAACTGATTTAGACCAACTGACATTAACTGAGATTTTACAATGTATTCATCTCAATACATATGGATTCGTTGGGGGCCATAAAAGATAGATATTGCCAAATTACCTGTGGGGCCGTATTAAACCGGAACACGGGCCGCAATTGGCCCGCGGGCCGGACTTTGGACATGCCTGACCTACTGGATCTTGTTATGCCTGCACGTGCTATATTAAAGAGCCATTTCCATATAGCTACTTGCGGACCATAACAAAATCACCTCTTTACCTTTGCTTGAGTTCAAAGGTTCATTTTAGTCAGTAACTTTCACCCTTTCACTTAACTAGGATGGCTGCCAGAGGGTGTTTTCTCTATCAAATGTGAAGGAAATATATAGTATTTTGTTGTGCTGGCATTTGAATCCATGATTTAATTACTTCTCTCAGTGCTGTTATATAGCTGTTGCATAAGAGAGGGGGAAAGAATGGACCATTCAGATACCATAGGTGAAAGCACAGTGGGAGGCTGACTGATCCGCTGCAACCTTCTGGGTTCAGTCATTGAGCCCTGGTCTACACTAGGTCCCCTTATTTCAAAATAACAAGTGGAGTATCCACACTACCAAACCAGTTTTTGTTTTTTTGTTTTTTTTCAAAATAACTCCTCCTCTCCATGTGGAATAATGCTTTTTTTGAAATAGCGGTAGTGTGACTCCCTGGAGCTCTAAGTTGAGGTATCACGTCCACATTAAGGGTTTGCCTACACTACATGCTTATTTCAAAATAAACGATTCCAGAATAATAGTTCCAAAATAGCTTATTTCAAAATAACACGACTATACTGCAGGGAAGCCTCAATTAGTCTGATGCAGGCTTCCCTAATATAGATGTGCTGTCTCAATTTAGAGCCCCAGAAGGCACTGGGGTGGAATAATTTAGAATGGCCCTGGTGAAGGACTATTTTGAAATAGCAGCAGTGGAGCGTATACACACCTTATTTTGAAATAGCTATTTTGGAATAGGCGTTATTCCTCATAGAATGAGGTTTACAGATTTTGGAATAAGCCGTCCGCTATTTCAAAATTATTTTGAAATAACAGAATGGCTGTGTAGATGCTCGCATTGTTGTTTGAGATTACGCTGGTTATCTCGAAATAATGGTGCAGTGTAGATGCATCCTAAGGGAGCCTGCCTTGGACTAATTTCAAGTCATCCCCGTAGTGATGACATGCTATTTCAAAATAGTTATTTTGGGAGTTATTATTTTGAAATAAATAACTTCCTTGTGTAATCATGCCCTGAGAGAGGATTGCAGACATTTAGTACGTTCTTGTGTATTCTTATAAGGTCTTAAATACAGGCTCAACAGTAACCTTATAGTCAAGTATGTCAAATGTAACAGGTCATTCCAGAAGTAACAGACTACAATGAAACCATTTATCCCAGATTTTGATCATTATAGAATAACTTCATCTGGAAGGCACCCTGGGTATGTCTACACTACAAAATTAATTCAAACTAACAGCCGTTAGTTCGAATTAACTTTAATAGGCGCTACACATGCAAACCGCTAGTTCAAACTTAATTTGAACTAGCGGAGCGCTTAATTCGAACTAGGTAAACCTTATTCTATGAGGACTATTGCCTAGTTCGAATTAAGTAGTTCAAATTAAGGGCTGTGTAGCCATTTAATTCGAACTAGTGGGAGGCTAGCCCCTCCCAGCTTGCCCTGGTGGCCACTCTGGGCCAAACCAGGGAAACTCGTCTGCCCCCCTCCCGGCCCCGGAGCTCTTAAAGGGGCACAGTCTGGCTACGGTGCCCATGCCAGATGCAAGCCTGCCAGCACCCAGCCAGCAGACCCTGCACCTGGCTCAGCACGAGCCAGCCACCCGCTGCTACCCAGCCCTCCGCCTCTTCCCGGGACCAGGCTGGTGGCTCCCAGGAGCCTGCCCAGGGCCGCAAGAAGCGGGCACCCGCCTGGTCTAGTACGGAGATCATGGACCTCATCCAGGGTTGGGGGGAGGCCTCCAACGTCCACGACCTCCACACTAGGCACAGGAAAGTGGCCATCTAGGGCAGGATAGCTGCCAGCCTGGCCACCAAAGGCCACATGCGAACCCAGGAGCAGATTTGCGTGAAAATCAAAGTGGTCCAGTGAGACCTCCAACCCTGAGTCCTGAGCTTAGAACATAAGAACAGCCGTACTGGGTCAGACCAAAGGTCCATCTAGCCCAGTGGCCTGTCTGCCGACAGCGGCCAACACCAGCTACTCCGGAGGGGATGGACCGAAGACAATGACCAAGCCATTTGTCTCGTGCCATCCATCTCCAGCCTTCCACAAACAGAGGCCAGGGACACCGTTCCTACCCCCTGGCTAATACCACTCCATGGACCCAATCTCCATGACTTTATCTAACTTCTCTTTAAACTCTGTTCTAGTTCTAGCCTTCACAGCCTCCTGTGGCAAGGAGTTCCACAGGTTGATTATTTGCTTTGTGAAGAAGAACTTTCTTTTATTAGTCTGAAGCCTGCTACCCATTCATTTCACTTGGTGTCCTCTAGTCCTTCTATTATGGGAACTAATGAAGAACTTTTCTTTATGCACCCTCTCCACACCACTCATGATTTTATAGACCTCTATCATATCCCCCCTCAGTCTCCTCTTTTCCAAACTGAAAAGTCCCACTCACTTTAGTCTCTCCTCATATGGGACCTGTTCCAAACCCTTGATCACTTTAGTTGCCCTTTTTGGAACCCTTTCCAAGGCCAAAATATCTTTTCTGGGGTGAGGAGATCACATCTGTACACAGTACTGAAGATGTGGGCATACCATAGTTTTATACTTCCCCTCTTCCTTCTTCCTCTGGCTTCCCCCTTCCAGCTCCCTCCTCTCAGGTTTCCCCCTCCTCTTTCCCACCCTCTCTTTCCCTCTCCCACCTCCTTTTCCCAGTCTCCCCAGAGGTTAATCCCCCACCCCTCCCTTGTTTTGTTAAATAAAGATAATTTCTATTTTTGAACACACGTGTCCTTTATTTTTTACATCAGGAAGGGGGATTAGGGAGGGGTAAGTGGAAGGAGGTGAGGGAGGAATGGGGTACGAGCCCCTGATGGGGAAGACTGGGGTGGCTCTGCGGGCTCCTCGGGGTGGAAGCTTTCCTGCAGCCCCCCGATTGACACCCCCCCCCCGGATGGCAGTGCAAGTGCAGCCGGGCTGATGGCCAAGTGCTGTGATGTGTGGAGTGTGGGCACTCAGGGCACTCCAAGACAGGACTGCTTTGCTGTCCCTCATCGAGGTAGACAGGCAAGCGGGGAACCCTGAGAACCGTCTGTCCAGGGTGGGGGTCGGATCCCTTTAAGCATAGCCCTCGGCTAGCCTGAGGCAGCAGCTCCACACTCTAAGTCCTAACCTGATGCCCTGCTGGCACTGCTTCCGGCCAGCCTTAACTTTGGTTCAGGGTCCAATGTGGACATGCTTGTTTGAATTAGCAAAACACTAATTCGAACTAGGTTTTAGGTCTAGATGCACTAGTTCCAATTAGCTTAGTTCAAATTAACTAATTCGAATTAAGTTAGCTCGAATTAGTGCTGTAGTGTAGACATACCCCCTGAATGCAATATTTACTCATCACCCTGCACTGTTGCAGGTTTGCTTTAGTTGTTACTAAACTTATCCATCGTTATTTGATGTAGGCCTTGAATATCTTTTGTGATGGTGATTCCTCAACTTCCTTTATAAGACCTGTCAGGATTTCCTAATTAATTATTTTCAGCTGGAGGTTCAATCCATTGCTGCTTCTTTTTCCTCATTGGCTGAGAAAAAATAATCCATGTCCTTTTTATATCATCCCTTTGTACATAATTCTGCCTTACTTCAGTCCCCTTGTCCTCTAGATTAAGTGAGCTGGGCATATTCAACCATTCTATGTAGGTCTTGCTGCCTCTCTCCTACCTTTTGCTAATCAAATCATTTATGCCACAGCTTTGCACAGGAGATGGTACTGAGTCCTGCCAGAAGACTGTGGCTGACTGAGGCACATATCTCTTGGAGCTTCCAGGGTACACGCTTTCTGCTTCCATCACTAGAATAGAATACATTGCTTCCCTGCCACTTTGCCCTTACTTCATGAGTTGTGGGGGATGGCAAGACCACTACCCTACCACTCCTCAGCAATCTGGTGGGAAGGAGGAACTTACAAACTCTGCATCCCCTTAGAGCTCATGTAGACTGTTAGGCTACATCTACACTGCAGGGTTCTTGCGCAAGAACTGTTTTGTGCAAAAGGTTTTATGCAAGAGCATGTCCACACTTCCATGTGCTTTTGTGCAAGAGATGTGCTTTTGTGCAAGAGCATCCATGGCAGTGTGAATGCTCTCTTGTGCAAGAAAGCTCTGATGTTGCCTGTCCACACTGCCTTTTTGCGCAAGAGGTCTTGCTCAAGAGGGCTTTTTGCTAATGGGGCGAGGAATAACTCTTGCACAAGAAGCTCTCTGTTCTGACACTTTGCTGTAAATTTACTTGCGCAAGAACACGCATGCAGTGTAGATGCGCCGCAAGTTTTTGTGCAAGAACAGCCATTCTTGTGCAAAAAGCCTGCAGTGTAGATGTAGCCTTACTGTGAAAGGCTTCATGCTATTGCATATGGGTGGGGGAGGCTCTGCCTTTCATGGTCTAGCAAGAGCCTCTTAAAATCTGGCCAATGTACTTCTGATGCTAACTGTTGATTTGTCACAAATCTTGAGGATCTGTAAGAAATTTGCAGGCTGCCACTCATTAAGGAGCAGAAAGTTCATGGGCTGGTACTACCGTGCAGCTGATTCTCCGGCTCCCTTGTTTTGTCAGCCTGTGGTATATGAGCAATTTAAAGGAGTGGTGGATGTGATGTATGTAGACAGCCGAGCACCAGCACTGAGGAAACAAAGACTTTAGGGAAGAATTGTTGGAGGAGGCAACAACAAAGGAAATGTGATTTGTGGCTGGGGACTTGTGCCTAAGGATGAGGAGACAGTGGTAACTGAAGAGGATATGAGAAGTTAGGATTGGATGGGGTGGAATCTTGGAAAGTGGGTTGAGGTAATCTGGTTGTTTTCTGGAGCCCAACATTTTTATGAGTTCAGGCCTTGATCCATTCTGATTCATTCCACTAATGTGGAATTTGGTACACATGCACCTCCTTAATCCAGGTGTCCCATGGTTTGGACCCCTGTATGGCTGGAGAATCAGCACTGACTCCCCACTGCAGGGTGCAATCCCAAAGCCTCAAGGGCCAGAGCTAGGCAAGCCATAGGCCAGATCCAGTCCATGGGCTCTGTCTGGCGGGGGGAAGGCAGAAGTGGCTCTGCATGCTGCTGCTCCCCTTTCCATCCCCCAGCCGTGGGAACGTTAGCCCATCCAAGTGCTTGCCTGGAGGCTTTTCCCTTGCTGCTCCCATTGGCCACAAATCTCTGTTTTGGCCTCGCCCAAAATCAGTCAATCAATTTCCAGTAATAACATTCTGAAAATTCAAAACACAACTTTGTCGTAACTTCTTGCCAAAGGATAAGAGGAGAACAATATTTTTGTTGAATGGAGTTCCAAAAATATACTTGCATAATCCATTGAAACTAGAGTTAGAAAAGACAGTAAGGAACCTTCTGCGAGTGTAGGATTATTCCCAGGTTCTTATGTATAATGCAGTGCATCAGAACTTGGAAAACACTGATCTTAAAAAGCAGATTAGTAGCTAAGTGCAACAATCTGGCAATGGCCCTTTAAAAGGGAGCAGAACCAGTGCATGCAGCTTATGCCAGGTCTGCTGACCGCAATTAGGTTTTAAAAGGAAGCACCTGAACATACAAGAGGAAAGACTAGATATCTGCTGAGTTGGTAGCACAGAGTGGCAAGCAGTAGGAAGTGCCTCCATAAGGTAAAACATGAGGAGCTGTAGCCCAGGGTGGGTTGAGGAATTTTTTTTGTTAGTGTTACCTATAATGGGACATAAACTCCATGGAAAGACTCTGCAGTGGATCCTTTCAGAGCTGGGGAGAAGGACAGCTGGTTACCCAGCCTTTTTACACTCCTTGATCCCACCTCACTCCTGGGTTATCATTCTACTTTCTTGCTGGTATTCCTTCTGCCACCCTTGCTCATATTAGTTAAAAAAATGTATGGTAGGAGTTTTCCAGCTGGGTGCTGTGGGATCTGTAAAATGAGGCAGATGAGCTACACTTCTCTCTCAACCACTGACTTGTTCCATTTGCAATATACTGTGGAGCTGCAGCTATGTTGGTACTAGGATGTTAGAAAGGCAAAATGGGTGGGGTAATGTCAGTGGCAGCCCGTCAATACAGGTGAACTAGGAGGTCCCCTAGAGCGCCCAGATAAACGGCCATTGAGGGTTTTGGAGGCGGGGGAGCCGATCGCGCGCCAATCACGTGTTTTGCCTAGGGCGCCAGTTGCCAGCAGCTCGTCTAGGGCCACTCCTGGGTAATGTCTTTTACTGAATCAACTATCCATCTTATCTCTCTTTGCTAATGCTTTTAATCTTTCTGGGAAAGGCCTGTCTTTGTCTTATGTCTATACAATGAGGCTGGGGTTTCTAGGTGCTACTGCAATGCAAATATAGCTATCAGTATTTTCTTTGGGCACTAATTGACCCCCAGGGCTGCACCCTGAACTAAACAGGAGTATCTGGAATAAGATCTATTCTGCTGCATTTAGTGAGGGAAGGAACTTCTCTGTGGGAAAGAAAGGTTGGCCTGGCAAGCTCTCAGATACATATTCGTCCACATAATCAGCAACCTACATATACCTGCGGTCGGGGCGGCCCGCGAGTATAGGCTGACTTGGCCATTGCTTAGGGTGTCACCTTCAAGGGGGCACCCGATGATGATGTCACCCAATTGACGGTGCCATTATGGCCGTGCAGGCAGGGGTACCAATCGTGCGTTCCACCTGGGGCCCCAGCTGCCGCAGTCCACCTCAGGCTGCCCCTGTGTGCGGTTAATGGTGTCTGAATGTGCTATGATTATGGGATATATTTTCTGTCTTTCCTATCCTAAAAATCATAAGTACAATGAGGAATTTTACTTTTTTGTTGTCTTTTTGTTTTGCTGTGTTCTATATAAAATCTTTTTGAGAAGTTTTCTATTTACAGCAAGTCTAATTATGAGGTACATTAATTTTAAAAGCCCCAAAGTGTGGGTTGTATCCCTCTCTCCTCTTTGTTGTTCTCTGACAATGTGTCTATCTCTACTTCATCTTTAAATTCCTCAGGGCTTGGACCATTCCTTTGCCTATTTAGGAAGTGCCTAGTGTATCCTGAAACAAAAAACAGGACGGTGTAGCACTTTAAAGACTAACAAGATGGTTTATTAGGTGATGAGCTTTCATGGCCCAGACCCACTTCCTCAGATCAAATAGTGGAAGAAAATTGTCACAACCATATATACCAAAGGATACAAATAAAAAAAATGAACACATATGAAAAGGACAAATCAAATTTCAAAACAGAAGGGGAATGGAAGGGGAGAGGTAAATGTCTGTGAGCTAATGATATTAGAGGTGATAATTGGGGAAGCTAACTTTTTAATGGGTAAGATAATTAGCGTCTTTATTCAAATTTGAGTGTAAAGTGTCAAATTTAAGCATGAATGACAGTTCAGAGGATTCTCTTTGAATTGAAGTTTTAAAAGGTCTTTGAAGCAGGATGCGGGTATAGTGATGCAGGTATAGTGTATCCTGAGCATTCCCATAAGCAATTTTAAAACAATAACACTTTAATATGTGAAAACCTGGGTAATTTGTAGTATCTCTTTGGTTGCAGTGCAGATTTGATAGTTAGAATAGTTTGGCTGAAGGCCAGTTGAAGGGTAGTAACTGTGTAACAGACTTTTTTTTAATGGTTAACTTGATTGGATGAAGAGTATTTTGTATTCCATACCCAAAAAATGACCACTTGGGAAAACAATCCTTGCTCACTGGAGGGAAGAGCTGAGGACTAGAATAATCATGATGATATGTTGAGGGATGACCAATGACTTGCTGACCCCAGTAGCAATCTCTGAGAGTATTAGACCTATCACATTAACCCTGAATTATTAATTGACTGTTGTGCACTCTGTGCCCACTAACTTGGTCATTTTCTGACTTCATGTAGAGCTTTGATCCTTTGTAGCAGGATTATTCCTAAATTTGCATTGCTGTTTCAAATGGAAATCAGATTTGGCTATGCTGTTTCAATGGTATATAATAATGCTAGTGATGTTAGGTTGATTGGAATAAATTAGACTACAAATAGTTATTAAAACGTTGCCTTAGGAAAATGTAATTACAAAGGAAGCTTTCTAGCATTTGTTCTTAAGCTAGTCGGTACATTTTTGGCATAAAGGATTGATAGTGGGATTTGTACCTTGTTTAGCATGGCTTGTGTGTATTTAGGCCATTTAGGAGTACAGACAGTCCCCGACTTACGCGAATCCGACTTATGTCGGATCCGCACTTACGAACGGGGCTTTTCTCGCCCCGGAGCTCACGGGCGGCGGGTCGCCAACCGTGTCCTCTGGGGCGAGAAGCTTCTCCCGGTCTCCCTGGTCTGCTGGGGGGTCCAGCAAAGCCACTGGACCCCCCCCCCCAGCAGACCAGGGACACCCGAGCAAAGCCGCCCAGGCGGCGGGAGTCCCGCTGCCTGGGCAGCTTTGCTCATTTGCCCCGGAGCAAAGCCGCCCAGGCAGCGGGACTCCCGCCGCCTGGGCGGCTTTGCTCCTGTCCCCCTGGTCTGCTGGGGGGGTCCAGAAAAGCTGCTGGACCCCCCCCAGCAGACCAGGGACACCCGAGCAAAGCCGCCGCCTGGGCGGCTTTGCTCCCGGGCAAATGAGCAAAGCCGCCCAGGCGGCGGCTTTGCTCTGGTGTCCCTGGTCTGCTGGGGGGGTCCAGCGGCTTTGCTGGACCCCCCCAGCAGACCAGGGGGACAGGAGCAAAGCCTTGGAGCTCGCCCACAGCGGGACAGCCCAGGCGCGCCCGGGCTGTCCCGCTGCGGGCATGCTCCGCGGCTTTGCTCCTGTCCCCCTGGTCTGCTGGGCGGGGGGGTGCAGCTAGTGCCCCCCCCAGCAGACCAGGCTTTTCTTGCCTACCCCTGGGGTAGAGCAACTGGGGGCTGCCGGGTTGGTCCCGCAGCGCCGCTCCGGACCAACCTGGCAGCACCCCAGCTGCTCTGCCCCAGGCGTCCTGATTCAGCCGCTGCTGGTCAGTTTCAGTAGCGGCTGAATCAGGATGCCTGGGGCAGAGCAACTGGGGTGCTGCTGGGTTGCTCCAGTAGCGCCGAGGAGCCGCGCTACTGGAGCAACCCAGCAGCACCCCAGCTGCTTTGCCCCAGGCATCCCCAAGTCAGCCGCTGCTGAAACTGACCAGCGGCTGACTACAGGAAGCCCGAGGCAGAGTTGCTCTGCCCCAGGCTTCCTGGAATCAGCTGCTGATCAGTTTCAGCAGCAGCTGACTTGGGGATGCCTGGGTTTCTTAAGTTGAATCTGAATGTAAGTCAGAACTGACGTCCAGATTCAGCCGCGGTTGAAACTGATCAGTTTCAGCAGCGACTGACGCCAGTTCCGACTTACATACAGATTCAACTTAAGAACAAAACTACAGTCCCTATCTTGTACGTAACCCGGGGACTGCCTGTACTCTTATAACTATCTATTTGGAGCTTGAGGGGAGGAGTGGTTGGAATGAGACACATTTTCCTGCAGTTTGACAATTACCTTGTGCTTGATTAGACTTGGAAACAGGTTTTCTGTATGCTGCATTTAATGTACCATTTTCTTGGAACATTTTATAGCTATTTCCCTTTCTGATTAGGTGTACAGTACATCTGTGTTTTCACGTTTACAAACACAACAATGGAAGAAGGCTCCTTTTCTCCCTCTCAAAAAATCTTAAATTCAGACTTAAGCCCAAGATGAGCTCTGGTAGTGATTAGTTTCATAGCTTTGGACTTTTGCTATGAATCTTTGAAACTCTGAGCGTCAGAGATTTTCAAAGCATTTTTTTTCTACTTTTTGATTCTTTGCGGAGACACCTGCAACCACATCTAAGGAGAAGTGAATTTTAAGAGATCAGCTGCTATACCATTTCTTTGAAGAAATTGCTTTTATGGTGAAAAATTTCTTTCTTAAGCCTTTTAACTAAGCTAAACACATGCTGCAGAAAGACTTTAAGTCTGGGTATGTCTGTACTACAGCGCTATTTCAAATGATCTTAATTCGAAATAGTTAATTCGAATTAAGATAATTCGAATTAACACATCTACACACAAAATGCAGTTTGAATTAGCATTTTGCTATTTCGAAATAGCGCGTCCACACTGAGTGGACTCTGAATCAGAGTTAAGACTGTCCAGAACCAGTTCCAAGAGGGCACCAGGTCAGGACTTAATGTGTAGGGCTGCTGCCTGAGGCTATCTGAGGTCTGTGCTTAAAGGGACCCTACCCCCACCCTGGACAGATAGTTCTCAGGTTTCCCTGCTTTCTTGTCTACTTCAATGAGGGACAGCAAAGCATTTGTGTCTCTGCGTGCTCTGCTTGCCCTCACTTAGGACACCACAGAACTCTTCCACAGGGAGCCAGAGCTGCCCCTGGGCACTCTGGTGCATCTTGTGGATGCGTTGCTATCAGCCAGGCTGCACTTGCTGCAGGCTGCCATCCAGGAGGTCTATCGGGAGGCTGTCAGTATTCAGGGGGCCCTGCGGGAGAGCTTCCACCCCGAGGAGCACTAACAGTCTCCCTGGTCTGCCCCACTGGGGGCTTGTGCCCCATTCCTCCCTCAGATCCTTCCACTTACTCTTCCTAGCCCCCCCTTCCTGATGTCAAAATAAAATACTTTTTTTCAAAAATAGAAACTCAGTTTATTTAACAAAATGGTGGGGGGGGATGAACCTTTGGGGAAAGGAGGTGGGAGATGGGAGGAAAGAGGGTGGAAGAGGGGAGGGGGAAAACTGGGAGGAGGGAGCTGGAAGGGGGAGGGGAAACTCAGCGCTCGGTGTTGGGGTCTCCTCGGGCCACATCTCCCAGCATGGCGGGTGCAGGGGCCTTGGGGAGACAGCAGGCACTGGAGTGGCACAAGGAAGGATGCTCTGCACCAGGGTCTACAGATGGCACGACCCTGGGCAAGCAGCTCCCTCCGGAACTCCCGTTCTTCCTGTGCCCGCTGCTCCATGATGTGGGTCAGGGCTCGCAGGGCCCCCAGGTGCTGCTCTAGGGACCCCTGCCATGTTGCAGTGGTCCTGTGGAGCCCTTGGGTGCGGGAGGATGTCCCGGGCGGGATGGTGCACCCTGCACGTGCAGCTGGTGCGGCTGTGGAGAAAGAAGAGAAGTGGTCAGTTCTCCCTGGGGACACAGTAGCTGAAGCCCAGCCCCCCTCTCTGAGGTGAGGATGAACATGCCCAGCACTCAGAGTCTCTGTGCTTGCTCAGAGGCCATGGTCGGAATGTCTGGCTATCCCCAGGAGTGGGAGCTGCCCCAAGACCGCACCCATGCCCCTGTGGTGTGTATAGTGTGGGTGAGGTGAGGGGGAGATGTTAGAGAGGGCTTGTAGAGGGAGGGCGTCCTGCTGTGTCCCGCCCCGGGGTCAGGAGCATGTCAGGTCTCTTCACACATGCGTGTGTGAAGAGATCAGGCTAAGACCCCTGTGTGACGGGCAACTGGAGCCACCTGCCCAGGATGGCACTTGCTCACCCGTGCACAGGTTGCTGTGTGATCCATGGTAAGCAAGGCCCATGTGCACAGTCCCTGGTCTCCCTCCCTGGCCCCCCCCCCCCCCAGGTAGGAGGACAGTGACAGCACTTACATGGTGTGGCCTCCTCGAATGACCCTGCTGACTCTGCAGGTGGGACTGCTCAGGGGTTCTGGCGGTGTGGCAGCTCCTGCTCTGTGCCCCGGTCAGGGCCCCCTGGTCCTGGCTCACTGCCCCCTGGGGTGGCTCGGACCGTCCTGCCCCCCAGGATGCAGTCCAGGGCCTCGAAGTAGGAGCAGATTTCTGCCCCTGCTGAGGAGCTGACCTGAGCGGCCCTGGTGTACCCCTGCCACAGCTCTTTAATTTTCAGGCGCACCTGCTCCTGGGTGCGCCTGTGGCCTTTCTGGGCCATGGTGGCAGCTATGCAGCCATAGACGGCCGTGTTCCTCCGTCTAGTGCAGAGATCATGGATATTGAGGGCCTGCTCCCAAACCTCAATGAGGTCCATGATCTCCTCATAAGTCCAGGAGGGAGCACGGCATCTATGATCCCTGGCTGGCTCCTGGGTGTTGGGGGACTGGGCGGGGGACGGCTGGCTGGCACTGGCTGCCTGGCTCATTGTGGGGACCCTGGGTTGGAGGCAGAGACTGCTGGCAGGCCTGGATCTGGCATGTGCAGTCTGGCCAGCGTCTTCCCCTTCAATGGCTCTGAGGCTAGGGGAGAGGAGAGGAGTTTTCCTGGTTGTGCCCAGAGTGGCCACCAGGACTCCCTGGAAAGGGCTGGAGGCCCCCTATTTAGAATTAAGTGTCTACACAGCACTTAATTCGAAATAGCTATTTCGAATTTGGCATTACTCCTCATAGAATGAGATTTACCAAACTTGAATTAAGCGCTCCGCTATTTCGAATTAATTCTGAAACAGCGGTTTCCATGTATAGATGCTATTAAAGTTCATTTCGAATTAACTTTGCAGTAGTGACATACCCACATAGAGTTACAAGCAGATAACTGACAGGTTAATTGTGTTTTGTTTTGTTTCTGTGATTGGTTTCTATGACCCAACTTAAGAAGCTACTGGCAATCTTCAGGTTTTGAGGTGCTCAGCATGAGAGACTGAAAAACAAGCCCCTTCAATGTGTGTTAAGTTGGATATCCCAAAATCTGAGGCTCTCCAGATCACCAGTGTTGAGAATCCTAGCCTGTAGCTGTAAGCTTGCATTGCTAAGCTATGTCTTCTTTGCGCCTTGCAATCAAGCTATAGCAGCGATAGGCAACCAAGACCAGTGAGAGGGCTGCATGAGTGGCCCTCCTTTGTCTTAGTGGGCCACAGTGATGGGCAATCTGTGATACACTGGGGTTCCACTTGTGGTTCACACACACACCCAGTTCTGCCCCCATGCCTCTTGCACACTGGACAACTGCAGTTCCTCCCTTCTCCCTCCTAAAACAGCTGATTCATGGCATTCAATCTCTAGAAAGGAGGGGAAAGATGGGGATGGAGTACAACTTGGCAGGCTAATGGTGCTCCGAAACTGCTGGGAGAGAGTGGGAGGAGTAGGAAGTGCAGAGCTCCAGTCCGCAAGAGGCACAGGAGGAAGGGGGACAAACAGGGTTTGCAGGCTGCAAATGGAACCCCAGTGGGCAGCATGCAGCTCATGGACTGCAGGTTACTCACCACTGAGCTATAGGGTTCACAGTAATCTGTCATCTGAAATGTAGTGCTGCTTCCCCCCCACGTAGCTTGGCTTAGATGATGCAGAACAGCTGTCAGAAATAAACATAACATCAAAACATTAGTAAAGTAGGAGCTTAATTAGCTATTTAGTTGTGTGGTCCTTTTCTGGAAGGAACAACTTTCTAGCATTCAATGTGACATGAATCATTTTACAGGGATCTTTTACTTTTCCATCAGAGGGGTGTACTGTATGGTACTTCTAAATAAAGCCGGGGGTAGGGGGCGCGCGAGGATTTGGAATAATTGCTTACCTGCAAAGGAGAATGAAGGAAAGTAGTATCCGATGGCAAGTTGTGCTGGAGGGAGCTGTGGAACAAGGATTTATTTTTATTTTATTTTGAGTTTTAGTAGCATTCTTGGCTACGTGACGAGGCTGGGTAATCTACAACCAGAGGCTGTTTTCTGGTAGAGCAACAGGACCCAGCAAAATAAATTGACTGCGTTCTTGCTGTGTTAACACAGTTATTGTTAAACTTTTATTGCATAATTGTCATCAACCCCCAGGAGAGAATGAAGGGGCTAAGAACAGGAGCAGCATAACATTGTTGTTTTCTTATCCAGGCTCAGAAGTTCTTCATGGTGATGGCCTATAAAAGCAGACTCTCAAACTCATAGAGAATTGTTTTGACCTTATCTTGAAGTCTTCTGTATTTGAAGACACTGATGGTGAGTAATGTCTAGTACATACTGATTGTGAGTGTATATGAAAATTTTAAATATACTATTCAATTAATTGTTCAATCACGCAAACAAAAATGAGTCTGTTATACAAAAGAAGCAATGAAAAGCATTAAGCAGGGTTCTTACTTTTTGAAATGCATGTGATTAATGACAAAGGTTTACTGCCTTCTGGAACCTGGTAGGTAATAATGTCATTGCTTAGCCAATGATAGTTTGTTCTAATGATGCAATTAATACAGCTGTTACCTTGTGTTTTATTGTATGCATTTGTCACTGGGTAGGCTTTGAATTTTGTTAGAATTCTGGGAGAACCAGATTGAACGGCTTCATGTTATGTTATAGGATATTGCAGAGCTCCAATCTCCTCACATCAAACGAACATCTGAAAAAGCAGGTTTTACGTATGAAAGCTAAATATAATGTTAGTCTCGAAGGTGCTACAGGACTGCTAATTGTTTTTTAATTGTAAAATCAGTTATGTACAGAATTATTTGCAGTTGTGTACCTAGCTATTGAGTACAGCCTCTAGGGCAACTTTGGCAAGAACTCTGAGAACTTGGAATGACTTTTGAAAATATTGAATATTTCACAAAGAATAAATTGTCTTCAGGCGCTTCCAGCTGACCACATGGCTACTGTGTGGATTCTGCTCATGACAAGCATAAATTTGTTGCATCCACTGCACCAAAATAGCTACCAGCAAACTTCTGTGTCGCTTGAAAGCTTCTTTCACCAACAGAAGTTAGTCTAATAAAAGATACTGCCTCACTCACTGTCTTTCTAATATTCTGGATCCAATGCTGCTATAAAACACTGCAACCAGGAAAACTGTAAGGAAAAAAAATCTAGTCTGGTTATTTTTACTGTTTGGGGACTAAGGGTCAAATTACAGAGTCAAGTTTAGAAATACCAGTGTTTAAGTTCATGGTTTCAAGAATATTTAAGAACACAAGACCATCCTTCACTGCAGACACCTTAATGAGACATCTTTCTTTATCTGTAATTCCAAAATCTCAAACTGGAAACTAGTGTATAATAAAAAAGCTATAGGACTTTAATTGACCATGTTGTATCAAGTCCCTGATACTTGGTTTCTAGGCTTTATCTACACTAACATTTTCTCCTAAAAGTTCCTACAGCTACCACTAGGGAAGCTCTAGCAATGGTAGCTACTTGTGGAAGTGCTAGAGAAGACAAAAGTGAAGACAATTGCTGTGTTCTTGCCCACTCCGCAGATGTGCTCTGACAGGGGCAGATGACAGTTTTGCGGGGCCCCGTGCAGCGTAATTCTGCGGGGGCCCCCCTTTGCCACGGTGCATGCGCAGTGACGCCATGCGCATGCGCAGCGGCGCTACGGCGCATGCGTGGGACTTTTTGAAGCGCGGGGCATGGGGCGGCCGCCCCATTCGCTCTGCCCTATATCTGCCCCTGTGCTCTGAGCAGGGTTATGCCACATGGTGGATCAACTGCCCACAGCATATTGACATTAATGCTTCTATTGCTGGGAAGCTACAACAGTGGAACAAATTAAGAAAAATGGTCAAATATTTTCCTAAAGGTCTGCCTATATAGCAGCTGGAAGATGTAATTCCCTGCTCAGGTGGACATAAATGTGCTAGATCTGTTTGAACTAATGCCTAAAAGCAGCAATATAGAAGCCATGGTTCGAGCTTGCCACCTGAGTAGAGTCCCATCACCAAAACAACACCACAACACTCCTGTTTTTGGTGCTAGCATGCACGTGTTAGCCTGAGCTAGGAACTATACCTCCTAGCTGCTGTGTAGACATACCTTTAGTTTCTAGGTTAATTCTTTGCTCCAGTCTCACTGCAAATCTTGTTAGAATGTTTTTTCAAGTTAACAGAGTGCTTGAAGACTGAAGCAGCACTAGCTCCGCTTCTTTCCACTAAGTCTGAGCTTGGAGTTCCTTGTGTGGGGAGTGGCTCAGTTTTACTCTGGCTGCTGTTGAAGGATAATCATGATATTAAATTATATAAGGCTTGTATAATAGAGCAAGTAAAAAATTAAATGGGATAAAGTTGGCTGAGTTGAGGCATTGCAAAACCAACAGAAAAAAATCTGTTCTGTAGGTTCTAGTCTGTGCTTGGTTAAAAATTTGCTTCCTGACTCAGTGGATGTGGTAAAACTGCCATGTTGATGGCCCGTCCAAGTCAAGGTATACATCTGTCATCCTTTTTCTCCTCAGAGTATGTCTGTCTGCAGTGAGATGCACATGCTAGCCGACTCAGGCTTGAAAGGCTTAGGCCAAAGGGCTGTTTAACTGTTGTGTAAAGGGTTGGACTTGGGCTGCAGTTCAGGCTCTAGGACCCGCCCCTTTGCAAGATCCAGACCAAATCCCTGCACAACTAAATAATCTCATAATCCACTTTAGGAGTCTGAGTCAGCTGTCTTGGGCCAGCAGTCCCAGGTTTCTAATTGAAGTGTGGACATATCCATAGATGATCAATGGACAACCAGAAAGACACACGGTATGAATTAGCTTACATCTGTCTGCACACAATCAGTATTAAGCAATTAACACTTCCCTCATCATCCCCTAGGATTGACAGTGAGTAATTTCCACTTTAATTAGCCCAATGCTTAATTGCTTTGAGCACAACTATTGAGAACTGCAATACCAGAGCACAGTGATGATCCATTGAGACTGGCTGTTGACAAAATCAGGTGCATAGAAGAGCCATATCTAGAATAATGGGTTGTGATCCATGATTAGGGCTTCTCGGCATTACTGTTTTATAAATGGTAGGACCTCTATAAAAGACAATGAGGCAATAAAATGTCTTTAGGAAACATTTGCTCATAACTCAGAGTGGATAGTGACTGACACGTCAAAACATGAAGGTTGTTACCCCTTATGAATTGCTATGCTAGTTACAGAAACAGTAGATTACAGCCTCATTTAAGTAAATACTGTGGGATGGTGCAGTTCATGTTCTTTATGTGAATATGCAAAACTGAAAGATGCTCATTCAGAATACTTGTAAGGTATCATTTGAAAAGTTATAAATGCTGAATGTGTATATTGTGTTTGTGGGCATATATCATTCTTGTATTTGAAGTTAGAAATATTAAGTATAAACCTATTTTACTAAACTAGACATGCTAAGTGAGGGCTATTAAGGATAGTTCAGAAATGTGATAGTTCATTAATAAGGAAAACAATCTGTAAATGAACCAGCTAGTAGGAGGGGCTTAGAGTCTCTACAAGGACATGTGTTTGTCACCTGATGCTGGGACCCCTCTTGGATGATGTATTTTCCACTGAAAGTGCAAAAGTTTAAATTGAACACAAAGGAGTTCCACATTTAGCAAAACCTATATAAAAGTGGGAATAGGGACTGCTACCAGATTACACCCGGGTTTACCACTCAAGATGACTGCTGGAAAAATCTAAGATTCAACAGGGGGAAGGATTGGCCTCAGGCTGGGAGGCTTTCCAGTCTGTGAAAAAGATTATTAGAACTACTGTTAGGGTAAGGTATGGCATGTACCAAGTTTCTTAGGGTATGTATACACAGCAGCGTTATTTTGGAATAACTGACATTATTCCAAAATAACATAGTGTGCGTCTACACTACAAGCCTTTATTTTGAAATAATGTCGAGCTGGAGGACTTGTTACTCTGACTCTTGGTTACCCCTTGTGAAATTAGGGTAAGGGAAGTCAAAGGAAGAGTGTTCTTCCTTTGACTTCCTGCTGTGTAGACAGTGCCAAAAGCCGAATTAAGCTATTTTGACTTCAGCTATGTCAATTGTGTAGCTGAAGTTGTGTAACTTATTCTGACTTTAACCCTGCTGTGTATACGTACCCTTAATGTATTAGGCTTCACTGACATGTTTTGTTTTGATTTTATTTAATAACCTACTTTGTTCTGTCTGCTATCTCTTGTGACCTCTTAAATCCAATTTTTTACTTAATAAAATCACTTAACTATTATTTACATTGGGTTTATTAATAAATATCTTGGGGAGGGGACAACAGCTATGCATATCTCCTTCCTTAATACAGAGAGTGAACATTCTACGTGCTTATGTTTTGTGAGCTCTATAAAGTTTTATATTGAGTAAGACCTGGGGTTCTGGTCCATTGGTGTTCTGCACTTGGATGCTATGAAAATTCCCTTTGAATGAGCCTTCCCAGAGCTGATCTGATCTCAGTGTCTGTATTACTTGTGGAATGTCACCCTAACTGTGTGTGAGTACTGGAGGGTCTAGCTCAGCAGGACAGGGTGATTGGTGCCCCAAAGGGCGGATAGGTGGGCTCAGTGGTATTTCAGCATATCAAGTGGCAGTCTCAAGGGAATCTCTGTGACCAAACCTGTCACAGGCTAGTCTCTTTGCTTCAGTGATACCTTGTTGTGATGAACTCCACAGGTTAATTATGCTTTGGATTCAATGCATTTCCATCTCCACTTCAAACTGGCTGCTTTGTTAAATTTATTGAATGCCCTCTTGCCTCTCCATTCAGAGTGTAAATAGGAGCACCTGACTGATCTTCTCCATACCATTCATTGTTTTGTGTACCCATATCACTATCTCCCTTTCTTGTCCACAGGGGGAAAGTGACTAGAATAGCCTTCTATTTTATAGCAATTTCATAGCAAAAATAGATATGGTTCAGGGAAAGGCAATCCATCTTTTGAGATGGGATATCAAACAGAACATAATCAAGATGAGAGCAAACCATCCATTTATAATGGAATTATAACTCTGAATTGGATATTGAGAAATTAACAGAATTTTAACACCTTATTTTTCTCTTTGACCTCTGTTGTACATTAAACCAAATTTTACTTTGGTGAACTCAGTGTAATGTATGACTTTTCCTGGCTGGTTATAATTCATTTAGAAGCCATCCATGTGTATGAGTCATTCGAATTTTTCCTTCCAATGAGCATTATTGTGTACTGGTCTACATGGTATTCAATTTACATTTCATTTGCTTAGTGTTCAGCATGATCAACCTCCTTCGTTAATTTTAAATAGCCCATTACCCATCTATAATGACTCTGATCTAGAGGATATGTTGGCACACCAATTGTGAGCTGTTTGTACACTATGGACTAATAAAAACAATATTACTGTTCAGTCTTAATTATGGGGCATTTGAAGGAGCAATGTCTATTTCTGGCAAATTATGCAGGAGTAAAGGTAGAAAAATCAAACTGCAAGCCAAACTTCAGACAGGTTTTTAAAAACCGTGCGCAGCATGGCTGAGAGATTTTTCTGGGGGGAAATGCCAATAAAAGTGAAGTATCAGAGTACTAAATTTCTTCTAGGCTACGGCTACACTGTTCCTTTTTTTGCGGAATAGGATATGCAAATCGTGCTCACATTTGCATATCTTCCAATTCTTTTTGCAGAAGAGATTTTGCCAATAAAAAGTCCCATATCAATGGGGCCATTTGTCGAGCAAAAAACCCTCTTTCGCAAGATCCCTTATTCCTCAAAAATCGAGGTTTACAGGACATTCCTTAGCACATAAGAATGGACATACTGGGTCAGACCAAAGGTCTATGCAGCCTAGTATCCTGTCTGCTGACAGTGGCCAATACCAGATGCCCCAGAGGGAGTGAACACAACAAGTACTCATTACGTGATTCCTCTCTTGTCATCCATTTCCAGACAAACAGAGGCTAAGGACACCATTCCTACCCATCCTTACTAATAGCCCTTGATGGACCTAATCTCTGAATTTATCTAGCTCTCTTTTTTTTGAACCCTATTAAAGTCCTAGTCATCACAACATCTTCTGGCAAGGAGTTCCACAGGTTGCCTCAGTTTGAGATATTTTGGCATGATAACAGTTAAATGAGAGTCTTAGATTTCAACCTAATTTAAAAAGAAAGTCAGGCCTTAATGTCATATTGGCCATCCAAAGAGAGGGCACACAAAGCTAACAGGTAGTGGTAACCCCAATCCCAACTGGCACTTAGGTTTTTAGGGTGTTGTAAACTTGGAGCACTTCAGAGGCCTCTCTAAACACTTGACTGTGTTACCCAACCTTCTACAGTCCAGAGGAGATTTCCTCTTTTGCCAGTTCTCTATAGAGTGTAGATTGTCAATTAAAGTATTATACATTTCTAAAAAGCTCCTGCCTCATATAAAAGTAGCTCAATACGCTCAAATCTGTGAGTCACAATGACCACATTTTTCAAAATTCTTTTTCTGGTCACAGTGATATATAGACATCTAACCTATTGGGCAGGACTGGGGTGAACTCCTTAATCTCCTCCTCTTCTATTAGGTTCTTTCAGTGGTAGTGTGCACTGTTTACTTATTGCAAGGTATATAGCACTGTCTGTTGGCACAACATATTGCTGGATAACATTTAATGGTGTTATTTCCATTTACGGAGTCAAGTGGCACTTGCAGTTTGTATAACTGTAAACACATTTGCTTAGCTAATGAGATGAAATAAAATATTATATTGACCATAGAAACAGTTTTTAAAGGAAAATATTGCTGAAGAGTGTTTATTGCTGCAAGTTGTTTTGTTTGACTTCCTTCTAAAGATCTTCTCTTAACAAAGAAAAACCTATAGTCAGATTAGTATGCAAGGAATTTATATCAGTAAGTGCCTCATTGAGAATGATAATCACTACATCTAAATTGCATGGTAAAGGGAATCAGAAGAGAAGATAGCAGTCTCAAAAGACACTGTTGTAGCACGCTATACAAAGCATACTCTATGGACTCTAAAGTTAATGTACGTTACAGATTTCAAGTGCAGACCATACGGTAAACATGCCACAAAATAAGAACTGAGTTGAACACTTGCCATCTCCTCAACTGTGCTTTTGCCAATTTTGCAGGTTCAAAAGGATCCTGTAAGATGTTTTCATGTTTTTCTGCATATAGTGCTTTCAGCAGCACTGGAATCAGAAGTGTCAAGATACCACAAGCATCAGATGTACTTATGTGGCCTTCTGAGGCTAGCTAGCTTTATCAAGACACAGACCAGCACTGTTTCTGGCAAATGATTGTCTTGTGCACAGTGGATGGATTCGTGCTGGTCATGTATTAGATCTGTAAGCTAACATGAAAATTTACTTGGGAATGTCAAAAGCTTGGGGAACAATCATGCTAGCACAGGGTATGTCTACACTACAAAGTTAATTCGAACTAACAGACGTTAGTTCAAATTAACTTTGATAGGTGCTATACAGGCAAACCGCTAGTTTGAACTTAATTCGAACTAGCGGAGCGCTTAATTCGAACTAGGTAAACCTCATTCCACGAGGACTAACACCTAGTTTGAATTAACTAGTTTGAATTAAGGGCTGTGTAGCCACTTAATTCAAACTAGTGGGAGGCTAGCCCTCCCCAGCTTGCCCTGGTGGCCACTCTGGGCCAAACCAGGGAAACTTGTCTGCCCCCCTCCTGGCCCCGGAGCCCTTGAAGGGGCACGGGCTGGCTACGGTGCCCATGCCAGGTGCAAGCCTGCCAGCACCCAGCCAGCAGACCCTGCACCTGGCACGGCTCGAGCCAGCCACCCGCTGCCACCCAGCCCTCCACCTCTTCCTGGGACCAGGCTGGCGGCTCCCAGGAGTCTGCCCGGGGCTGCAGGAGGCGGGCGCCCGCCTGGTCTAGTGCAGACATCGTGGACCTCATCCACGACCTCTGCACTAGGCACAGGAAAGTGGCCGTCTAGGGCAGGATAGCTGCCAGCCTGGCCACCCAGGAGCAGGTTTGCATGAAAATCAAGGTGGTTGAGTGAGACCCCCAACGCTGAGCCCTGAGCTTAGAACGGCCGTACTGGGTCAGACCAAAGGTCCATCTAGCCTAGTAGCCTGTCTTCCAACAGCGGCCAACACTAGGGACCCTGGAGGGGATGGACTGAAGACAATGACCAAGCCATTTGTCGAGTGCCATCCATCTCCAGCCTTCCACAAACAGAGGCCAGGGACACCATTCCTATCCCCTGGCTAATAGCACTCCATGGACCCTACCTCCATGACTTTATCTCACTTCTCTTTGAACTGTTATAGTTCTAGCCTTCACAGCCTCCTGCAGCAAGGAGTTCCACAGGTTGATTATTTGCTTTGTGAAGAAGAACTTTCTGTTATTAGTCTGAAGCCTGCTACCCATTCCTTTCCTTTGGTGTCCTCTAGTCCTTCTATTATGGGAACTAATGAAGAACTTTTCTTTATGCACCCTCTCCACACCACTCATGCTTTTATAGACCTCTATCATATCCCCCCTCAGTCTCCTCTTTTCTAAGCTGAAAAGTCCCAGTCTCTTTAGCCTCTCTTCATATGGGACCTGTTCCAAACCCCTGATCATTTTAGTTGCCCTCCCCTCTCCCACCCTCTCTTCCCCTCTCCCACCTCCTTTTTCCAGTCTCCCCGAGTTTTGTTCAATAAAGAGAGTTTCTATTTTTGAACACACGTGTCCTCTATTTTGTACATGAGGAAGGGGGGCTAGGGAGGGGTAAGTGGAAGGAGGTGAGGGAAGAATGGGGTACGAGCCCCCGATGGGGAGGACAGGACTGGCTCTGTGGGCTCCTCGGGTGGAAGCTCTCCTGAAGGCCCCCAATTGACCCCCCCCCCCCCCGGATGGCAGCCTGCGGCAAGTGCAGCCAGGCTGATGGCCGAATGCTGTGATGTGCCGAGTGTGGGCATTCAGGGCACTCCAAGTCAGGACTGCTTTGCTGTCCCTCATCAAGTTAGACAAGCGAGCGGGGAACCCCTGAGAACTGTCTGTCCAGGGTGGGGGTCGGGTCCCTTTAAGCACAGCCCTCGGCTAGCCTGAGACAGCAGCTCCACGCTCTTAGTCCTAATCTGATGCCCGGTTCAGGGTCCACTCAATGTGGACATGCTAGTTCAAATTAGCAAAATGCTAATTTGAACTAGTTTTTAGGTCTAGATGCAGTAGTTCGAATTAACTTAGTTCAAATTAACTAATTCGAATTAAGTTAGTTCGAATTAGAGCTGTAGTGTGGACATACCCACAGTTAGCTGAAACCTGTGGATTCCCTTCACCTCTAGTTTGCTGTCACTTGAACTCTTAGGATGCGTCTACACTGTCCCGTTATTTCGAGATAACTAGCGTTATTTTGAAATAACAATGCGAGTGTCTACACAGCCATTCCATTATTTTGAAATAATTTTGAAATAATGGATGACTTATTCCAAAATCTGTAAACCTCATTCTACAAGAAATAATGCCTACTCCAAAATAGCTATTTCAAAATAAGGAGTATGTAAATGCTCTACTGCTGCTATTTCGAAATGGCCCTGGTGAGGGGCTAAGTTATTTCTCCCCAGTGCCTCCTAGGGCTCTAAATTGAGATAGCACATCTACATTAGGGAAGCCTACCTCAGACTAATTTTGAGGCTTTCCTGCAATGTAGACATGCTATTTCGAAATAGCACGTCTACATTGCAGGGAAGCCTCAAAATTTGTCCGAGGTAGCTTCCCTAATGTAGACGTGCTATTTTAGCATAATTATTCTGGAATAGCTTATTTGGAAATAGGCGTGCAGTGTAGGTGTACCCTTATTGTCTTTGAATCATAGAAGTGTAGAATGGGATGTAGCTTGGGATGTCAGGCAGTCATCTAGGCCAGTCCCCTCAACTAAGTAATAAAACTGAATTGTCGTTGAAAAACTATCCACCATAAATAAGATGTTCACTTATGGCATAAAAAGTGACCAAATACTTGCTTGTCAAGGAACTTTCAGTGTCCTTAGCTGGAAAGCATTTAGCTTGCCTGCTGCATTGTTTTCTCATAAGAGAAAATGACTAATAATAATCTCTGATTTAAAGAAAAACATCTTGCACATGGCCACTTACGCTCTCGAGTCTGACACTGGCAAATAGGACTGGACTTCTGGCATGTCTGTCTTGTTAACATGCCAAGCTGGACAACTTCCTAAATTATTGTTGCCTTTTGGAAAATGCTTAAAACACTTTCCAAGAAATAGTTTGAAAGTCAGCCAGTTTATTTTGGTTTTTTAGTATTTATTTGTTGCACAAGAAATAAATTCAGGTCATGTCCTATTAACCATCAAGGTCCTGCCAAAGACTACTGATGTAATAGACACATTCTTCTTAGGCACAGGGAAGAGATCTTACTGTAGATAATGAGTGATAATACATTCTGGTCTCTGCCCATCTGGACTTTCTTATAGACATATGTAAATTTTCTGTCTTAATCGGGGTCTCAGACTCTCAGCCTGTGGGCCATCCCCAGTCGCAGCAGTTGTGCAATCTGGCCCAGGACTCCTGGAGGGCTTGAAAGGGGGCATCGCTTGCTCCCACCACTTCCCACACCAAACTCCACCTCTTCCCACACCAGCATCCCCTCCTATCCATGGCATGTGATGTGACTTTGAGGATCACTGGGGAGGGAAGGGGGGTTGGAACCATATGGCACCAGTGGTTGTGCCCCTCCTCCCACTCACCACGGTGGTAGGAGACACAGGGGAAACAGAGAGCATGGAGTACTGAGCTCACTCCATTTCCCCATGGCTCCTGCTGCCATGGGGAATGTGGAGGGACACCACCACTGCTGTCATGAAGCACCAGGCCCTTCCCCAGTGACCCCCGAAGCGGCATCCTCAGGGGATGTAATGCTATGTGGGAGAGAGGGCAGGGTGATGGTAGGAAGGAGTGGGACTGGAAGGCCAGTAATGGGCAGCTCCCCATCCCCTGGCCTGCCAGGAATCCTGGGCAGGACTGTACAATCACTCTACCTGTGGATGGCCCAGGAATTTGAGACCCTGAGCTTAATTATATTTCATTGTCCAAAATCTAGGCAAAGATTTGAATGCTGAGATTGGGTAGCAAGTTCTAGTTTCATCTTTGTGCTCATGTCTGTTAGTCCTGAGTTGTAGTCAAGAGGCCAGAGCAAATGGGTGAGAATGAAGAACAAACTGGATTCTGTTGCTACTCTTGACATAGGCTGTAGTCTTTCCAGTGCATAAACAGTAACTTTATGCACATGTGTAGTCCTATTGACACTAAGGGAACTAAGAGGTAGCATGGTCTAGTGGATAGAGCCCTCTGGTTAGAAACCTTGAGTCCTTCTCTTGGCTCTATCACTTATCTGCAGTGTGAGATTAGGCAAATGATGTTCCTTCTTTGTGCCTCAGTTTCCCTCTTCTTCATCTCCTTTGTCTTGTCTCATTAGACTTGCTCTTTGGGGCAGAAACTGTACCGGTACAACAATTAGCACCATGAGGTGCCAATCTCAGTGGGAGGGGCTCTATTTGTTACAGTAATACAATTGGTATTGGCATTGAAGACACAGGGGGAAGGTCCCTTTAGGGAAAAATCCTGCTGGGATGTAGAAAAGAAAATCCAATGGGGAGAGTGAGAAGTCATAGCACGAGGAAAGACCACCACAGTGCCATTCCCTTTGCAGTTTTCATTCAGTCACTGTCTTGCCATTGTCCCTTCTAGGCACAGGAATAGGGTTTTGCCCACCTTCCCACCCTCTTGCACATCCTCAAAATACACAAGAATCAGTGAGATGTATTTGAAACCCTTGTCATTACTACCAGCAAACTTTATGCTTATTTCCTTGTCAGCTTGGTTTCTTTTAAACCAATGCCTCTTTCTACTTCTGTGAAAGGTTATCCACCTAAGTTATCTGACCACCAAGTGTACCATCCATCACTAAAAAATATGACCAATTCAAAGAAGGGTGGGGGGAAATCCCTCCATTTCTAGAATATAACAGAAGCATGTGCAATAGGCATGGATTCATAAATTACATTTTGCCAAGCAAATATGATATGCTTGTTTTTGGTTGAATTACATAATTAGTGGGCAAAGGCAAAACAGCCCAAGCACCTGCTGAGGAGTCAGAAGTGATATCCTTGGATTTTGGTAATACACTGAAAACTAGTTCCAAGTGTCTTTAATATAAACATTGTCATTTGAACTAAAAATGTACTGAAGCACAAAGGATGATAAATGAGAAAATATTGAATTGTGCCCTTCAGTGATCTGGTAAAGAGCCAGTTTGTGTCTGGGTTTCAAAAATGTCCTTTTGTGCATATACAGTAAATTGTCTCCTCTGCTTAGTTCAGTTATACTTTGTGAAGTATTGGTGTAAAAACCAGCACTGTCTGGTTTTTGTTTGTCTCACTAATCCCAGATCAAACTTGCACAATTTGCAAGTAAAGACATGTATATTTTTTAGCAAAGCCAGCTTACATTTGCAAGGTCACCCATTATAGAATCATAGAACTGGAAGAGACCTCGAGAGGTCATTGAGTCCAGTCCCTGCCCTCACGGCAGGACCAAGCACTGTCTAGATCGTCCCTGACAGGTGTCTTTCTAACCTGCTCTTAAATATCTCTAGTGATAGAGAGTGCACAGCCTCCCTAGGCAACTTATTCCAGTGTTTAACCACCCTGGCAGAGTTTTTCCTAATGTCCAACCTAATCCTCCCTTTGATTCTGCAGTTTAAGCCCATTGATTCTTGTCCTATCCTCAGAGGCCAAGGAGAACAATTTTTCTCCCTCCTCCTTGTAACATCCTTTTAGATTCAGAAAACCACTGTCATGTTCCCTCTCAGTCTTCTCTTTTCTAAACTAAACAAGCCCAATTCTTTCGGTCTTCCCTCACAGCTCATGTTTTCTAGACCTTTAATCATTTTTGTTGCTCTTCTCTGGACCTTCTCCAATTTTTCCATATCTTTCTTGAAATGTGGTGCTCAAAATTGGACACAATACTCCAACTGAGGCCAAATGAGCACAGAGTAGAGCAGAAGAATGACGTCTCATGTCTTGTTCACAACACTCCTATTAATGCATCACAGAATCATGTTTGCTTTTTTTGCAATAGTGCCACATTGTTGAATCATGTTTAACTTGTCCACTATGACCCCAAATCCTTTTCACCGGTACGCCCCAGACAATCATTTCCCAAGCTGTATGTGTGAAACTGATTGATTGTTTCATCCCAAATGGAGTACTTTGCATTTGTCCTTATCGGGGTCAGTCCCCAATTGGCGGCCCTGGGCCAATTGGTCAAGAAAAAAAAAAGCCGGGGAAAATTTGTCAAGCAAAAAAAAAAGGGGGGGGGGAGGTTGGGGGAGTGACAACCAGGGAAACCTGGGGGTGGGGGTGGGGGGGACTCAGGAGATCAGGCTGAAATGCGGTTGTGGCCCACCGCTAAGACCAGCTCTGTCGGCAGCCCCTTGAAAATGGCAGCTTGTCCACCCCTAAGACTGGCTCTGGTCCATATTAAACTTCATCCTGTTTACCTCAGACCATTTCTCTTGTTTGTCCAGACCATTTTGAATTTTGATCCTATCCTCCAAAGCACTTGCAACACCTCCCAGCTTGGTATCATCTGCACACTTAATAATCATACTTTCTATGCCATCGTTGATGCAGATATTGAACAGAACTAGTCCTGAAACAAACTCCTTTTTTATTTTTATATCATATAAGAGCTCCTGGTTGATCTTGCCATACTTTCTACCTTTCCTACACAGCAGAATGGTTTGATTTTGGGCCTTTAATAATGTCCCTTTAAAAAACTGCCAACTCTCTTTAGTTGTTTTTCCTTTTAGGATTGCTTCCCATGGGACCTTACCTACCAGCTCTCTGAGTTTACTAAAATCTGCCTTCCTGAAATCCACTGTCTCTATTTTGCTGTTCTCCTTTCTACCATTCCTTAGAATCATGAACTCTATGATTTCATGGTCACTTTCACCAAAGCTGCCTTCCACCCTGCATTTGTATTACTTGTCTCTTTTATAGAGCAAATGACATGACACTGGCCCATATGTGAAGGACCCACGAGGTGGGGGGAAGACAGCCTTCTATGTTGGTCCCGGAGTCTGGAGGCACCTCTACCACGGTGCCTCCAGGGTTGTGGTAGCAGTGCTTCTGGGGCCAGCCCTGGGTTGTGGCAGCGGCACCTCCGGTCTCCGGGGTGGCTGTGACCGTGCTGCTTCGGGGCCAGCCCTGGACCGTATGGCCACGGCAGCAGGGCCTCCCTCTAGGGTGGCCGGGACAGAGTGGCTGCAGCCACTGTTGCAAGAGGGCATGAAGCTGGGTAAGGTTTCTCCTCATGCCCAGACCCTCCATCCCCACCCCAATCCCCTTACTTCCCTCTCGCCCAAGACCCAGCACACTTAGTGTGCTCCAACACCCTCCCTTTTTCTTGTATCCTCTCTTGTTCCTGCTCCCTCCACCTGGCCAGACACCCTACTCACAGCCTGCTTCTGCACCCCAGCTCCCTCCCAGATCTTGCACTCCATCCCTATTCCACCTGTTGGCAGCCCAGTCTCACGCAATGTACCCCTCATTTTTGTGTCTACCCCAGAGCCTAAGGAGGTCCATAAAATCCACTAACTCAGTGTTTCCCAATTTTATTTGGCCGAGGAACCCTTTTCAGCTTTTCAGAATTTCAAGGAACTCCTAGCTTTGTCAAGCAAAAAAAGGGGGGGGGGGAGGAGAGAGGGACCCACCAATTCATGAAAATCACATTCCTTCCCCAAGACACCCCCCCATCTCCCTTCTGTGAGGCCTCATCCTCTCTGATCCCCTCCTCTCCATCACTTGCTATACCCAGCCCTTATACCTGTCTCAACCTAGTGAGAGTGAGGTGTGGGGTGGGAATGAGGGTTTTGGGTGTGGGAAGGGGTGAGAAGTACAAGCTTTGGGAGGGAATTTGGATGCAGGAGAAGGGGCTGTTGGCTCATGGAGGGGGCTCTAGGCTGGGGAGTGTTGGGTTCAGGTGGAAGGTTGGGGTGCTGAGCAAGCCAGGGCTTGTGACTGTGAGGGTGCAGGAGTTTGGCCTGGATATGTGAGGGACTCAGGGCATGAAGGTTGTGAGTGTGATGGGCTCAGGACACAGATTTGTGATGTGTGGATGGTGGAGGAATGTTGTGGCAGAAGACTGAGGATGTGGGGATGCAGGAGTGTGGGGATGTAAGAGGCTCAGGATGGGGGTTCCAGTGTATGATAGGCTCAGATTTGGGGTCAGGTGGTGCAGGAGTGTTATGATGCTGTAGTGAAATGGGGGTTTGGTCCTAATTGGGGGCTTGTTGGCCTGGCTTCATTTTTAAATAAAATATTATGTCAAACTCAAAAGGTTTTAGCATTGTCTTTATATATGAGAGGGGTGAGGAACCTGGTTTGAGTCAAAGGTCACTGACCCACAGAAAAGTCAATTGGGGCCACACATTTAAATTTAAATTTACATGGCTGCCGCGCTGAGCCGACAAACAGCTGATCAGCTGTTTGTCCGCTCAGCGCGCTAGTCTGGACGCTCCCCTGCCGACATCAAAGCCCTTTGTCGGCAGCCCCGGTAAACCTCATCCCACGAGGAATAACAGGGCTGCCGACAAAGGGCTTTGATGTCGGCAGGGGAGCGTCCAGACTAGCGCGCTGAGTGGACAAACAGCTGATCAGCTGTTTGTCGGCTCAGCGCGGCAGCCATGTAAATTTAAATGAAGCCGCGATTATTTAAATCGCCGCTTCATTTCCTTTTGCCTACAACCCTCATCTACATGGCTCCGTTGATGGAGCCATGTAGTCTAGATACAGCCTAGGTGCCTGCCCTTCTGCTTCACCCTCAGAATCCCCTTGCACCTGCACCTCCTCTTACCCCTGCACCCTCCTGGTGCCTCCCCCTTCCCTCACTTCCCCTGTCCCCTTTGCTCCATTTTTCCCTGATGCCCACCCCTCACCACCCTCTGCCCCCATTCCCCTCATGCCCTTGTGCCCTCTCACATGACTTGCTCCATCCCAGCGTTCCTCATGCCCACCCCTTCTTTCAAGCCTTCTCCCAGCACCTCCCCTCATCCCTCTAGCCCCCAATGCCCTTACCTTCTCCCCTCCCAGCATCACCCTGTCCCCCTCCCATTGACACCTCCCCTCCTGCCCTTTTCCTCATTGTCTTCGCTTGGCCCCCTGCCATTTGTCTCTCCCCCACCCCTGTCACTTTGGTGCCTTCCCCTTCCCCTCCCCCTCCGTCTCCGCACAAGCCCCTTCCCTTCCCTCCCTCTTCATTTCCCTCTCCCTCTCCCATACCTTCTGCCCTCCACTTTGCGGGGCCGGAGTCTGTGCTCTGTCCCCGGACTCCGAACCCACAACTCAGCCATGCGGCGCATCACAGCGCCCAGCAAGTTTAAAATCCCAGGCCGTGACGTTACGTCACGTCCGGGCGTCTCTCCACCCACTGGTTTGAGCGTGCTGTGCAGGGCAGCAGCAGCCAGCGAGGGGGAGCTCAGGGAAGGTTGCGCACAACAGGGACGGGTCCGGGTCCAAGTCCGGGGACGGAGGAGACATGCTCTGGGGCCGGGATGGGAGAGGGGCGGGGGGGGGGGTCGGGACCAGCTCCAGCTCCAGATATTGCTGGAGCGTGGGCACCACAAGCCCACACAACTCGCCGCCCATGCCTCTGCTGGCTAGCTGGCTCTCCCTCTCTCTCCTTTTTCAGAGGGGGCGGGGGAGTGCCGGCTCCTTGTGGAACCCCTCGTTTTGCTCCGTGGAACCCCAGGGTTCCGCGGAGCACCAATTGGGAAACACTGCACTAACTCAAGAACCCCAGAAAAGTAAATCTGGTCTATGGGAAGCCCTGAACCTCAGTTTCCCCATTTCACCCAAGGCCCTGCCCCTTCTGGGTCAGCCTGCAGCCACTTCTGAAATTTATGATGTGGCCCCCCCCTTCCAAAATTATTGCCCACTCCTGTGTTAGACAAACCCCCTAGAAAGGTTTTCTAAGTGTGAGTGCATTATTTATCAGCACTATGTAAATTAACTGGTTCAATCACTAAGGATTACGTACTTATGAAATGATTGCTTCAGAGGAATTGACAAGCTTTATTATGTAGCTGTAGCATTGTGTCCAGTATATCTGTGGCTATCATAAGTATAACTAAAGTAGTACTATTGCAAAAGGCAGGAGACTTCACCATTTTGTTAATTTGCTTACAAAATGGAGAAGAATGTTCTGAAGAGAGTTCTGTGCCCAGCTCAAATAGTCTTTGGTACATCTGTGATTTGCTACATTTCCTACAATAGGCTGGGGTGTAAGGTTTGCTGGCACAGACAGAAAAAGCATGTTATTCAACTAGATAAGAAGAATGCAAATGAAAAAGTGATGTATTCCTGAAAGCAATTTCACAGTTAATTCTGCATTCAATCTTTTAAAAATATTTTCGCAAGTTGATTCTAAAGATCAATTTCTTCACTCTCCAGTCCCAGAGCATGAGAGGTTTTAAATAGAGCTGTCAATTAACACACGTTAATGCCTGCGATTAACACAGGGCAGAATCAATGCGTTAAAAAAATGAATGCGCGTTAATCGCAGGCATTTTACGTGTACAGTGCTGCCCCTTTGAAATGCCTCAGTGGTGTTTCAAAGGGGCAGTGCTGCACAGCTGACCCCAGGCTCTGTGCAGTGCTGCCCCTTTGAAATCCTGCCATGGTGTTTCAAAGGGGCAATGTAACACGGAGCCTGGGATCAGCACTATACACTTTGTATTCGTGTTGTAATTGAAATCAATATATTTGATGTAAGATGTAGAAAACATCCACAAGTATGTAAACAGATAGTATTCTCATCATTGTTTAACAGCGTGATTAATTGCAATTAATTTTTTAATCGCTTGACAGACCTAGTATTAAATGAATTTGCCAGTGCATATTTTGAAATGTGTAGGCCAAGACGTTAAAAAATGGGTCCATATTTAGCACCTAGGGTACAGAGCCAGTCCAAACTACGGGTTGACCGAGCTACTGCCCGGGGCGGCCCATTGTAGGGGGCACCGCGTGGGGCTGCCGGATGGGGGTGGGACTGCGCATGTGCTGGGCACCCGGGGCAGGGCCACGCATGAGCCGGGGCCTGGAGGCGCCATGTGTCCAGGGGTGGGACCATATATGCTCTGCACTTCTGGGGGTGGCGCCGCGCTCCTGGGGCTCATGAATGGCTCGGGCTGGCCCTGCTAGGGTATGTCTAGACTACATGCCTCTGCCGACAGAGGCATGTAAAATAGGCTACCCGACATAGTCAATGAAGCTGGGATTTAAATATCCCCGGCTTCATTAAAATAAAATGGCCGTCGCTCTGTGCCGGCTCAGCTGATCGTCGGCACAGCGCATGAGTCAAGACGCGGATCGGTCGACAAGGGAAGCCTTTCTCGACCGCTCCCTTATGCCTCGTAGAACAAGGTTTACAGGAGCGGTCGACAAAGGCTTCCCTTGTCGACCGATCCGCATCTTGACTCGCGTGCTGTGCCAACAACCAGCTGAGCCGGCACAGCGCGGTGGCCATTTTTATTTTAATGAAGCTGGGGATATTTAAATCCTGGCTTCATTGACTATGTCAGGTAGCCTATTTTACATGCCTCTGTCAGCAGAGGCATGTAATCTAGACAAACCCCTAGGCTGTGTCTACACTGGCATCCCTTCCGGAAAAGGGATGCTAATGTAGCACGCTGGAATAGGCAAATCCACGGGGGATTTAAATATCCCCTGTGGCATTTGCATTAACATGGCTGCCGCTTTTTTCCGGCTTGGGGAAAAGCCGGAGAAAAGCGCCACTCTAGACGTCATTCTCCGGAAAATAAAGCCTTTTCCGGAGGATTTCTTATTCCTACTTTCAATGATCAAGCGATTTGTCTCCTGCCATCCCTCTCCAGCCTCTGACAAACAGAGGCCAGGGACACCAATTTCTATCCCCTGGCTAATAGCCTTTTATGGACCTAACCTCCATGAAATTATCTAGCTTCTCTTTAAACTTTATTATAGTCCTAGCCTTCACAGCCTCCTCTGGCAAGGAGTTCCACAGGTTGACTACATGCTGTGTGAAGAAGAACTTTATTTTATTAGTTTTAAACCTGCTACCCATTCATTTCATTTGGTCCTCTAGTTCTTCTATTATGGGAACTAATAAATAACTTTTCTTTATCCGCACTCTCCACACCACTCATGATTTTATAGACCTCTATCATATCCCCCCTCAGTCTCCTCTTTTCTAAACTGAAAAGTCCCAGGCGCTTTAACCTCTCCTCATATAGTACCTGTTCCAAACCCCTAATCATTTTAGTTGCCCTTTTCTGATTCCTTTCCAAGGCCAAAATATCTTTTTTGAGGTGAGGAGACCACATCTGTACACAGTATTCAGGGGCAGTAAGATATTCTGGGTCTTATTTTCTATCCCTTACTTAATAATTCCTAGCATCCAGCCAGCCAAGACAAGGGAAGGAACGGCCATTGTTTTCACCTGACCCTGTGACATGTTGGTCTCTGAGAGCCCATTGTAGCAGCCAGGGATCCAACTTTTCAGGTTGCCTCAGCCACAGCTCCTTTCTTGACCATGACAGCTGTGGCACTGAGCTGCTGTTGCAGCTTTGTGGTCCCTAAGAATTCCTCTACACAGGGAGGGTCTCCAGTTACTGATTTTAAGCCAGGTTTACATGTTTTGCATCTCAGGACGCCCAGCAACTTGGGACTAGGGTCTTTTTCTCTTTGTACACCCCCTGCATCTCCCCAGTGCAGGTCTGCCTCTGAAGAGAGATCATTTGGCCATCATTATTCAAGCTTTATGCAGCAAGTCCTCATAAAAAAATCATTCTTTTTTAAGATGGTTAAATTCTTATTTTAAATGTACAAGGCAGTTTTAATGCTTACTTACTCAATAGTGAACTAGCATCTTGGAGGACAGATTGAAGCTTATTGCTCTTGTTGGACAGGGCTAGCGACAGATTTCGCTGAGCCCTGGGCAATGCGGGGGGGAAAGGGGGATCCTGCTCTGGGGTCCCAAAAGGGGCAGAACCTCAGACAGAAGAGGCAGGACTATAGCCAACCAGCCTTCAGTACCACCTGGATTATAATATGTGGGGCTCCAGTGGTGATTTAAAGGGCCTAGGACTTGGGCCACAGGACAACTGCTCACTTTGCCCCCCACCGTCAGTGGTTCTGCTATTGGAATAAAAATACTAAAGCTCCTGGGAGCTCAGCCTTGCACTTTTTAAAAATAATTTGTTAATTAACAAGCAGATTATAAAAGCTAATTTACAGTTGGTCTGGATTAAGACCGTGAACCCATTTCTTATCTTGCATTCATTTTGTCAGCCCACTGACTTCAACTGAGTAACTTCTCATTTACAATGGCATAAGGTCAAACTCACTATTGTTCAAACCCCACTGTCTCTGACCTTTAACAAAAGATTAAAGGGTCCAGGGACATGGGAAATCAGATACAACACAGAATCACAGGAAACAGAGATTGAACAGACCCACCAAGTTATCTAGTCCATCCCTCCTGCCAGTGTGAGATCAAACACTATTTCCAAGTGCTTTGTCTAGATTAGTTTTAACTGAGTGACTTGATAGCATCCCTTTCTCTACCCTTTGGAAATCTGTTCTATAGCCTTTGCAAATAGGATATGCTTTATATTCGTAGGTTGATTTTTTTTGTGTACTTATTTTTGCAATTGGATTTTTAGGGTCATCCAAGTACTATGAATCTTGAAAGTACTCTGTACCTTCATTTGAGAGCCTTTTCATGCACTGGTCTATAAACACTGATTTGCACTGTTTGCAAGGTAATTGATGTGTAGCAGCCTTTGCAATAGTTTGATTCTACTCTGTGCAGCATATTGTAAATGAGGACTGCAAGTATTATTTAACATTTCGATTGTTGTAGTAGCACCTTAGGCCATAACCAAGGATACTCTGTTGTGCTAGGCATTGTACAAACATATTTTAAATGATAGTCCACACCTCAGATAACTTAGGATATTAAACTCAATCTAGGAAAAGGATGGAAAGATAATGGACCTCACTGTACTGGTGTGATGAGTTTGAACGTGGTTGCATAGTCAAGTAAGGCATGTTTTCGTTAGATGAGCTGCCTCCTTGTTCACTGGCAGAGTGAGTTGTACAACTTGTCCCTTCTGGGTCCCAGACTGCTATGATTAGTATATTTCAGAATGTAGATCACTGGGTGTCTAAAGCTGGGAAGAAAATTTTCCCATCCTGCAAGTATTTTAAGCATTGGAATGAAAAGTGGGGAAACCTCAAATTGTTGGGAACGAAATTTCTTTTCTATAATTTTCAAACCTTGTGTTGATTTTAGTCTTGTTGAGATAGATATGTAATTTATAATTAAAAATAACTTAAAGTCAAACAAATGAAAACATGGTCTGATAATTTCAAAACATTTTAAAAAGCGTCTTTAAATGGGAATTGTGTTAAAACCAAACTTTTTCTGCAAATAGTCTTTCAACAAATCATCATTTTTCTAGTGAGAAGTTTTGCTGAAAAGCTCCAACCAAGTCTGCATGTATGTACCGACAACTTTTTCTTTCCCACTCTGCCGATCGAAGTGTAGTTTTAAATAGTAACAATTGTGCAGAAGCACTTCCTGCTGTGGCTAGACAAGCATTCCAAAAATTGACAAACATTTCCTGCTGCCATAGTAACTTACTTAACTGATGTTTACTTACAACTGTAGTGGTCACACTCTTTGACCACCTTACAGAGAAACAAACTATTCTCACTGAAACCTGACTGTGCAATGTTGCAGAATGTGCATGCAATTGGGGCACTCAAGAGTTTGAGTTGAAAAGAAAATAAATGGACTATAAAATCCTGAAAATGTTCAGGTGGCTTGTGGGGTAGATACACTTAGTTTTGTCCAGGAAAACTACATGACTAGTGATTCTCAATAGACAACTAGACTATATAATGGAGTTAATGAATCACAGATAGAAATGTAACTTTCAAGTTAACAGTAGTGAAGGAAGGAACAGTGAACAAGCAAAAGTGACTCAAAAGGAAATGAACTTTCCTGGTAAAGTCTGCTTTGCCCATCTGGTAACAAACTTAGTTCTACCAACAGCTGCACAGCTGTGAGTACAGTCACTGATGTAGCCGATTACATAACTGGTGGAAATTAAATCTAGAATATAGCTAGTAAAAATCAAGTGGCAATGCTGGAATAGTAGTTCTAAAACTTAATGGGTGCATCTAGACTGGCAAGATTTTGCGCAAAAGCGATTGCTTTTGCACAAAAACTTGCCAGCTGTCTACACTGGCCGCTTGAATTTGCGCAAGAGCACTCACTTTGTAATGTACAAAATCAGTGCTTCTTGCACAAATCTTGCCAGTCTAGACGCACCCGATCTGTGTACCTTTATATTTGTGCTGCTCTCTTAAAGAAATACTCTCTAGATAACACATCTATTCACACCTCTTCCTCTCCAATCAATAAGTAGGAAAGAGGAGTCACAAGTTGAGGAAAGTTGAATAGCAGCATGGACTGAGACACAACTGCCCTTAGGCTGCTGGGACTTGGAAGAGAGAAGACCAAAATACAGTCTATAGAGAAGAAATAGGGTCAAAGTGATTTGAGTTACAATTGATAAGGGTAAGTTGTCACTTATATGCTGAAGGGCCAAAAAAGGGGCAAGTGTGAAGAGGAGAGATGCTCCTGCTTTTCATGCCAACTCCACTCAGATCATTAGCATGTAATTGGCATCTATATTACATCATTTACTGACTTGTTACTGACCTCAACCTACACAACACTTCTATATTTGATCCACTGACTCTATGTTGGAACACAAATACAAAATTGTTCAACTAACAGTGCAGCCATGTGGCTACTTGGTGTGCTCTTAGCTGCCCAGGTAACTGTTTTAAGGCCTCTAAGTGCCACTTGAGTTACCGCTTGCTGCAGTATGTATACTCTGTTTTATATGTCCATTGACTGAACTTTTGAGAATATTTTTTAAAGCCATTATTTAAATTCTGGCATAGCATATTCATAACCAGAGACTGTTTCCTGCTAGTAGCCACTCAAGCAAAAAATACTAGGACCGAGAGAAAGCAAGATCTTGCGTCCTCCTATGTGAGAGCCTGTGGAGGCAGCCTGATAGAAAAGGAAGTGCATTGCTGCATGATTCTAACAGCGGTGCAGTGATACAGTTCCCTTTCTCCTGCTGGCCAGTGCCATGCATATCCCTATCACAGGGCACTATGTAACTACTGCTGTCTGGCTCTGAGTTTCAGCATTACTTTTCTTGTGATGAGTTTAGGTGAACAGCCCTGCAAAAGGAAACTGTGCCGTGCAATGGAGTGTAACACATCATTGTAACCTGTGTGGCCCCGAATTTTGCCTCTCTTAGCCCTGAGTCAGGAAGACCCTTGAAAACATATCTAGTTTAAGGGAATAATTCTGTGAGATGGTTACTCTCACAGTTTACAAGAAGCTCTCTTCTGACCCCCACTAATCTCTGTATTTTCCTCCGTGTTTCTTCCTTTCACTTCTACCACCTCACTTTTCCACTCCCCCAAAACACTCTCACTTTTCTTCTCCATATCTCCTTTATCTCTCTTTCTTCCCTCCCTCCCTCCCCACACCAGGCTACCTAATTCCTCACTCTGTCTGTACCCAAGAGTTTTCCACCTGTGCTCCCAACTATTTTACTCCCCCATTCTTTTTGCACTGTCCTAAGTACCACACTTCTTTTCCACAAAAACTTCCTTCTGAGCTCTTTCTCATCAAAATTCCTTCATTTCTCACAATCTCTCTTCCTTTTTCTAGTTTCTCTTTTCTGTTCATTTAGTCCTTCACTCTCCTAGAGAAGTGTTTCTCAACCATTTTTTATAAATTACCCCTTTTTAAAAAAAAATATAAGTACTCCCAGTACCTACAGTTTGCAGACACAATTTTTGCTATCATTGCAACACATTTGTTTAAACCAGCGTTTTCCAAACTATGGGCCGTGGCCCGGTACCGGGCCACAGAGAAAAAAATACCAGGCCTCAGAATGCCTGGTGACTGCTGGCAGGACTGGCCTTAGGCTGGCCTTAGGCCCCGTGCCCCTGAACCCAGAAATGCCGGCAAGTTACAGAGCCGGGGGCCCTGCTCCACCAATATGTGGAGCTGGGTCTCTCCCCCAGCTCTGCCGGGTGCGGGCCGCCCCCCCCCCCCCCCCCGTCCTCTCATCCTGCCACCAGAGCGTCCCCGCCGTGCGCGGCTCCTCCTCACCGCCTGCTGCTGCCCATGTGTGGCGTTGCACGTGGGTGAGGAGGACACCCGGGCGTGATGTTACGTCACGACCTGGGATTTTAAAAGTCTTTGGAGGCACGTGGCGGGGCCGTGCTGGCTCCGGCGGCCTCTGGCCTCGCAATGTGGAAGGCAAAAGGTAGGAAATGGGCTTGGGCGGAGGCGAGTAGGCGGTGGTGGCGGGCTTGCGCGGAAGGGGAGGAGTAGAAGGAGAAGGGGCGGGGACAATGAGGGAAAGGGCAGGAGGGGAGGTGTCAGTGGGAGGTGGGACAGGGTGATGCTGGGAGAAGAGAAGAGAGGGGAAGGGCATTGGGAGTTGGAGGAGGAGGTGCTGGGAGAAGGCTTGAAAGAAGGGGTGGGTATGAAAGAGGTGGGGATGGAGCAAGTCATGTGTGAGGGCACAGAGGGGCAGGAGGGGAATGGGGCAGAGAGTGCTGAGGGGGTGGGTATCAGGGAAAGAGAGGGCAAAGGGGGCAGGGGCAGTAAGGGAAAGGGGAGGCACCAGGAGGGTGCAGGGCTAAGGGAAGGTGCAGGTGCCAGGGGATTCTAGGGTGAGGAGGAGGGGAGAGCTGGCCACCGGAAGCAGCACTGGATGGGGGAATTGGGGCAGGTTGGGGAGATTGGGGGGTCGGTGGAAGCAGGGTTGCTGGGGGGTGCGAGGTTGGGGACAGGGTTCTGGCTGGAAAGATGGGGGGGGGGAGAAGAAGTGGCCGCCAGAAGGAGCGCTGGATGTGGGCAGCAGGGCTGGCCAAGGGAGATTGGGAGGAGATGCAGGGGGGACCTGGCTGCCCGGGAGGGGGTTGGGGGAAGTGGGGCTGGCCAGAAGCGCAGTGGGGAGAGCAGGGGGAAGGAATGAATTGGCTTACGGGGAGTGGGACTCACCTGGCCATATGTAGATCTTTGGACACTGCCCCCGTTTCCTCCCTTCCCCCGCCGCAAAGCACAAAGTATGAGTTAGTCTGGCCCGGGGATTCTATTGTCCCCCCCACACACACCCCTCGAGTAGTTGCGAACTGTCTGGCTGGTAGACACACTCATGCAGCCTGAGCACATTTACCAGCCAGGCAGTTCGAATCTACAAACTGATACATCTAGTAATAATACATCTTACCTAATGAGAAAATACCCGAAATGTTATATGTCTGGTATTTTCCCAGTTTGTTTTTTATGTGTTTATATTTTTGGGCTGCAAAAAGCAGTATTGGAGGAAAAAAAGAGTTCAAACTTATGTAAAAAGTTTGGGAAACCCTGGTCTAACCAGCTTTCTGTCTGTCTTACAGTCCATTTATCTAATCCATATTCCTTAACTTGCTGGCAAGAATATTGTGGGTGACCATATCAAAAGCTTTGCTAAAGCTGGCACTGGGGGCTTTGGGAGGACCAGAAACAACTTGAATATTCATCATTTGATTAATGAATATGCAAATGAACATTACTGGTCCTCCAAAAGTTCATGAATGGATTTACTGGTCCCCATGTCAAAAAGTTTGGGATCCCCTCGTTTAAACAACTTAATTGTACTCGGGCGGGTGATGACATTTTTGGGTGTAAAAGGTACAAAAATAGTAAAGTACTGTAAAACTTAAAACAAAAATTCAATTTTCTCCAAATTTCAGTTGTACCGCCCCCGACTTCTCTTAAGTATCCCTAAGGGTACTCGTACCACTGGTTGAGAAACACTGCATTAGAGCACTCCAATAATTGTTTCACTCTCACCTTCCTTCTCCTTAATCTTTCTCTCTGCCTCCTTTCCCCCCCCCCTTTCCCTAAGGCTGTGTCTAGACTGCATCCCTTTTCCCTAAAAGGGATGCAAATTAGACACATCGCAATTGCAAATGAAGCGGGGATTTAAATCCCCCCCGCTTCATTTGCATAAACATGGCTGCCGCTTTTTTCCGGCTCGGGGCTTTGCCGGAAAAAAGCGCCAGTCTAGACCGGGATCTTTCGGAAAATAAAGCCTTTTCCGAAAGATCCCTTATTCCTTTTTTTAAGAGGAATAAGGGATCTTTCAGAAAAGGCTTTATTTTCAAAAAGATCCCGGTCTAGACTGGCGCTTTTTTCCGGCAAAGCCCCGAGCCGGAAAAAAGCGGCAGCCATGTTTATGCAAATGAAGCGGGGGGGATTTAAATCCCCGCTTCATTTGCAATTGCGATGTGTCTAATTTGCATCCCTTTTAGGGAAAAGGGATGCAGTCTAGACACAGCCTAAGTGTCTCTTCTCTGCCTTTCCTAGTCCAAATTTTCATTTTCTCTCTCCCCCAGTCTCCTCATTCTGCCTCTCTCCCCAAGCTGAAATAGGACAGTGGCCACCCTTTCAAAGATTATTCCGGACATAATTGGTGATAGTGGCAGTGTCCTTCATTTTAATTCCAGTGAATATTTCAGAAATCTTTAGTACATCTAAAACTAGAATGAACTTCATTTTGATCCCAATCTATGCAGCTGTTACTTTCCATGTACTTAGTGTTGTCTTTCAAACAGCACTATGGCCCATAAACTATGAGGAGTCTGAGTTGGAGAGTTGGTTAACATTTTTCAACTAAAAATGTACAGTAGGAGAATGTGGTTTTAATTAAAATCACAATATTCCATGGAAAAATGTCAATTTTTAAAAAATGAAACTTTTAGGTTTTCCCAACTGGAAGACCTGAAAAGTTTATTTCAAACTGCCATTGGAAACTAAACCATTTTGGTTTTCCATTTCAATGTAGTTGTTCTCTCCTTCCCACCCCCCTTCTTTTTCCAGTTGTAAAACATTTTAAAGGTAATTTTCCAAGTTCACTTTCATCTTTTGCTCCATCTTGGGAGAAAATGATAAATAACCCTGAAAATCTCATAACCAAAATGAAAAGCCAAAAAACTTTCAATTAACCTCCCCCCAAACCAACAAGTGAAATAATTATAAGAAGCAAAATTAAATTATTTCTAAATGTTTTGAAATGAAACTAAACTAAATGTGCCACTTAGTTTTTGAAATGTTCTGCACAACCCTACACTTCTAGGTTTGAAAATTTTCTCTCATTTTTTTTTCTTTTTAAACAGAAAGTAATTGAGTTTTCCAATGAGCTCTGCTTCCTAGAGGTTTTTTCTGTGGTCACAAGTACCCTGAATATGATTAAACTAGAATTTTTCAATAGCCCAATGAGGGAAGTAGTGCAGAAGAGGATTTGTTAATTTGATTTCACTAAAATGTAATCAATTTCACTTAAATTTGCTCTTTAGTTTGAAAATAGTAGTAAGGATATGTCTACACTACGGGACAAAGTCAAATTAAGATACACAACTTCAGCTACATTAATTCAGCTTCAGCTTCATCCTAAACCCACTACTGTCCATTGACTTCTGAATGTGAGTCAATAACTGTGTGGGAGAGGGGAGGAGGGCTGTTTGTCTATGACTATTTTATAAAACACTGGGCCAAATTAATCTCTGGCATCATTCCACCAAGAGGGAATAATACATTATACTGACTAGACTGATACCAGGGATGAACCTGGCTCAATGACTAGAAAATATCAAGGGATCACAGCTCCTCAGCTTGTATACATGTAGCTCCATTTGGGTTGTTTTTAGTTCATCTGTTCCTGAATTCAGTTCCAAATGCACCTGAAACTAATACACTTTGTTTAGTGTGCATAACTTGAAATGATTCCCCCTACTCCCAAATGCTGCTGGAGAAGAGCCTTTTTATCAAGAATTAGATCTAATGACTTTCTAAAGTGACTTGCTGTTTTTATAAACCCAAGGAAAACAGCATTTGTATTAACCCCCATCAAAGCCAGGACCCCACTGTGCTAGATGCTGTACAGACAGTCCCTGTCCCAAAAGCTTGTAATCTAAATTGATGAGGCAAACATGGACTTTGGAAAGGAGTCTAACTTGCAAGCAGAGTGAGCAGTGTGATGGCAGCAAATGGCATGTTAGTTCCATGCTGTTGGGGTAGTGGTGGTGGGGGATCATGGTTAGTTAGACAGGCATAAGCTGAAGGGAAACAGGTAAAAGGGCAGGGAAGGTTGGAGAAGAGGGAAGAGGAGTGATACTGAGATGGAGAGATGGGGAGGGTTGGAGCAAATAGCCAATCAGCCCAGGACAGAGAAAGTCCAGTCAAAGCTTTAGAAAGTGTTCTAGTTTCGTTCAGCAATCTCTGTTCATTCACTGTAATGACTTCTATTGATGAGAAATAAAGACATTGTGCTTGCTTTACATGTGAAGTTGTGCTTATAGTTTCGAGTTTGTGTTAAAAAATGACAACCAGAATCCCATCTCATTCAATCAATCATGAATTGTTCTTTTAAAGGAGAAGTACAGCACCAACATTATCCAAGGCATTGTAGATGCATCTTTTCTGTAATATGCTATGGTTGAATATAAAGGAGGTTGAATGTTTCATTTCCAGTAATGGTGAATAGTTGAGCTATCAGAGAATAGCATATTCTACTTCAGGTTAACTAAAGGTTTGTTTAGGACTGTGAATGAAAACTAACATTAACGGTTTTAAAATTGTGTTGCTCTGTCTATGCATTTGTCAGTGCAGTGTAATAAGCTAAGTAGCATAGCTAAGAAGCTTATATTGGGAACGCCTCACATCTGTTGTTCTATGTAATACTAGCCACTGTTTAGCAGACAACACTTCTAATAGAACTGCCACACCTTTAGAAATTTATAAAACAAGCTTATAAAATAATCTTATTGCCACAAAAGTCGCTTAGAAGACGGGTACAAAAACCAATAATGTAGATCTCCCATTATGGTAAGGAAACACAGAGATGGCATGGTTACCCTTAGAGCTTGCATATTTATTCAGCAAATCATACTAAAATAGCTAAAATACATTGGGTACTTGCAGTGCATTATTATAGATCACACTGTTACAAAAGCCTGCATTTTCAACAGTACACAACTGCAACTATACATAAATGCCACAACTGCTGAGTACTGTTTCTTGCTCTATATACAGCACAATTAATGCACCTAATCTATTGGAAAAGAAAACTTACAAGAAAAGGGGGTGGGGGGACCTAAGCAGTATAGTGCATGCCTTAGTATTTAACAGTCAAAAGGTAAAACAGTTCAGAACAAGGCCTGCCCTGTAAAAGGAAGAGCTAAAAGACAGAGTTATATAAAAAAATTAAGGTGGGCTTTCAGACTGTGTCTAACACAACAACATTCCATGAGTAAATGGTACTGGGGGTTTTTAATTTTGTTTTTTCTTAATTCTTTGGGAGCAAGAACAAAAATGTGAAATCTACATTTTGATACTGAAATATACTCTTTGCCTTTAAGTGTCTCCTTTTAAAGTTTAAAGAAAAAAATTGCTGTTTCTTCCCTACCACATCAGGATGAAGATTTTAAAAATTTTCCCTCCCCTTTTTCCCCAAAAAAGCCTTCTCTCCTCCACCTTCAAAGTGTGAGACTTCCAAAGACTATTAGAAAATTATTGCTCATCATTTTCTACGTTATGTGAACAGGATACAGAAAGGAGACTTACTTAAATTACAGTTTTGTGATTGCTCCCACTACAGTTGCATGTTTGTGAGCATACCCTGATCCAGAATCAGTCCCTCACTTTTACTCTATAAGTAGTTACTCACCCTACAACACTGAATAAGAAAGCCACACTGAAGACACAAGGAAACAAGTCAGTCCCATCTAAAGAACAACATTCAGGAAAACAAAGTACCAACACCTTCTCAGAACATGGAAATAAAAAATAACTCCATCAGAGCTACCTTGCCAAGGAGCATGTTTAAAGTCCAAAATAGCACCATTCATCAGTGTCTCAAATCCCGTGGCAGCATCTCAATCACTTACCACAAGGAAACCATGAGTTTCATACTACTTCTATACATCAAAAGAGTACATGGATAAAATATAGAGATATACAGACAATTGATGAAAATAAACTACTAGGCTTGTTACATCTAAATGGGGGAAAGGGGGACTCTCAGCCTCTGCAAGAAGCAATTAGGAATGGTGGAAATGGAGAGGCAGCAGTTTACCGGTTGCATGTCAGCAGTGGAGTTTGAGTAGTGGAAGACGTTGTGGCAGAACCAGGCCTGAAGGCCCACCTGTAATGTTGGTAAACATGGATTCACAGTGTGAAATTCTGAGAGCTTGAGTCAGAATGTAAAAACGGTTTGTATGATACACATTTATCCACTGTAATTCTCTAAAGCAAGGCTCAGAGTCCCATAGTTTCTTCTTATACTTGATGATTTACACAGAAACAATTCCCGATATATGACACCATGACCTCATCAACACCCATATACCATATGTAATACAAATGGAGGAATTATGATTAAAAAGAGTAGAGGTAATTGATTTCAGTGAAGTGATATCCATAGCCATTTGCTGGAGTCAGGAATGCGGCTTCAGTCTCATTGTTCTTCTTGCGATTAACTTCCTTTGGGATAGTAAGATTTTCCTGCATGGGGAGGACAGAAAAAAAGTTAGCTGTGTTTCTACAACAGCTGTTAAATGCATTTCTTTCCCTCCCCAACTCCCTCATATCCTTGTATTTTTATAGCCTTGTAAATGTGGTTTACATATTAAACACAATCTACTCAAATATAAATATCAGTTCCATAGACGGAAAAGAATTGTTTAAACAAGTCCAGAAGCCTTGAAGCTTCTGGTTGAATTTTGATGTCTTTGTTTTATTTTCAGCTGGGCCAGTGTGTCCAGCAGATTCATAAGAAAATAACAAAAAAGACCTCTAAAGGCCAGGTGACAGAATTCAGTCCCTGGCCACATGAATTGGATTCAATGAGTGCAGATTCAACCCATGGAGGAGATTGGGACAGAGTTATGCTTTAGGGGCTATAATCCTTCAACTTTTCACAATGCCCAGGAAGGGCAGACACTACACTATGCTACCCCTCAAAATGGTGCAGTCTGACCCAAACACACCCAGATAATTCTGTGGCCCGGTTTCACAGAGATTTTCTCTCCTCTCTGTCCATCGCTGGGGCCGTGTTTGGTTGGGGAGTAATACAGTAAAACTCCAATTGTCCGGCATCCAGTGGTCCGGCCCTCCTGATAGTCCGGCACCAACTGGAACCTTGGCCAGCTGGACAATTGGAGTTGCTCTGCCCCCGGATTCTCCAAGTCAGCTGCTGGTCAGTTTCACAGTGTCTGACTTGGGGAAGCCGGAGGCAGAGCAGCTGGGGTGCTGCCACGTTGGTCCCGCAGCACCGCCCTCTCCAACACTTCACCCGTTCCCTGCCGACCCCCCGCACCCCAGAGCCCTCATAGCCCCCCCCCCTTCCGATAGTCTGGCATATCTGATAATTTGGCACCCCGTGGGTCCTAAAGGTGCTGTATTATCGGAAGTTTACTGTAGTAAGGAGAGGTCTTTTTGCATTTCCAACTCCAGAGACTACAAACCAGACTTGTACAGGTGGGTATAATAATGAAATGTTACGATGAGTCCACACATGTAACTATGCATAAGCCAAGAGCAATCTATGCCTACAGCTGCATGTGCACATCTTGCCCATGCTGTTGTTTAGTGCACAAATATTTGCATAATTAAAGCCAGATGGCTAAATACTTATTTTTTTCTCACACCTCTCCCCCAAATGTAGGCTCTGTGGGTACAAGCAATACCTTTACAGACTAGATTGAAGTGATGGTGAAAATCTAATGCATGATGTTTACACCAAATACATCTCAGGTAGATTGCTTCCTGAGACCATTGTACAGATACTTGCTGAGACCCAAAAGCTAGGAGCTCAGAAAATTAACATTAATGAATTTGTCAACTAATTTTCTTAAACCCCAGGCTCCATTTTAATGTTACACATAGTTTGGAACATAGAAAATCCGACTGGATTGTTAGTGTAATGTAGCTTTTCAAGCTTAAGACTCTTATCTTTTTAAATGGGTTATTTATTTAGGCAGTTAGTATTCACTAATGAATACTTTTCCTATAATATTTTACTGAAAAAAAAAGTACACATCCCATATATTTAAACATCCCGATAATTAGGCCCTAAATCACTAAAGCATTGTGTGACATTATCTGATTAAATTGTGGCCATAAAATCATTGTTATATAATTGCAATAAATCTTATACCAAGCATGACACATAGCCAGAAAGTGTTAAGAATCCTGCAAGTTAAATGACCCCAAGTCAATCTGTAGAAACATGTTTAAAAATTATGTAAATGGTAAGTACGGCCATTCAATGCTAGATGAACTAGAACTTTGAAATGTAAACACACATCATTAAAAGTTAGAAGCAATACTAATTGTGTCTGCTTCCTTAACCCTTGGGACCTGACCCTTTTTATATCCGATCTGTTTAAGGTTTCGTGCAAGGGAAACCTAAAATGTAAGGATTGAAATTCCAGTCCTAAACTGGAACATCCTGAATAAATTGTTGGACATTGGACTATATCTGTGGACTAGATTCTCAAAAGAACTCTTTGCAACCACAAAGTTCACCATCTCTACTGTGAATCTGATCTCAGAATCCTATTGTACTCATGCCTGTATATGTATGTGTATATTAATCTCTTTAACTAATACTCTTTTTTTAATAGTTTTTAGTTTAGTTAATAAAAATTGTGTATAAGCATGTATTTGGATATGATCTGAAATATTCATTAACCTGAAAGGTAATGTGTCTGATCCTTTAGGATGGGTACACTTTTCTTATGTTGAATAAGATCTTCAGTGACCTTCATCTTATTTGACCTGCGTGGAAGCCAAAGGCTGGGTTGCTTTAAGGAAACTGTTATTAGCTTCTGGGTAACTAGCAAGGTATAACTGTTTTGTACTGGCTTGTTAAATATAAGTATTGAAATATCCACCAGCTTTGGGGTTGCCTGCTTCATTCTTTGCAGTTTGGCCCAAAATGAGTAACTTCAATTTGCTCTCCTGACCCCCAGTGACACATTTACGCATGTGCTTAAAGTTAAGCATGTAATTAAATATTTTGCTGAATAGTGATGGATTGCAAATGGGGCCTTGCAATGGAAACTCAGAAAAATTAGTAACACTACATCTTTATTTGTGGACAGAATGTTATTGGTTTTTAATCTGTATTTTGCTAGATAGTGGGTTTTTTTAAGAGAACTAAAATGAACAGATGATAGAGCCATAACAAGAAGGACACTGATCAGTTTAGAAGAAAAAGATTATACTATTTTCTTCAAAGTTTACTTAAGAAATCTGAGTCCCTTTCTCATATATTGACTTCTTTCAATTCAGTTTTTTCAACAATTATAAACTCCCAACTTAAGATATAACTCCAGGAACTGAAAATATACACATATCAGATTATCAAAAAATGACATGAGGATTTTTTCTGGTTTTAAAGTCAGAATTTATATCAGGTTTTTCATATTATAGTAAAACTCCAGTTGTCCGGCATCCAATGGTCCGGCACTCCTGATAGTCCAGCACCACCTGTAACCCGGAAGAGCTCCAGGCAGCCGGACAATTGGAGCTGCTCTGCCCCGGGCTTCCCTGAGTCAGCTGCTGCTGAAACTGACCAGCGGCTGACTTGTGGACGCCTGGGGCAGAGCAGCTGGGGTGCTGCCGGGTTGGTCCAGCAGCGCCACTCCCCCATCCCCTCCACCCCACCCCACCCCACCCCAAACCCCTCATAGCCCCCCCCTTCCGATAGTCTGGCATATCTGATAATCTGGCACCCCCTGGGTCCTAAAGGTGCTGCATTATCAGAAGTTTACTGTAAATATACCGAGCTGCATCAAATTCATCTGCTGTCTGTCCAGACTGACCTAGCAACAGGATAAATTCTGCTTTCAGGTACATGTAGCCTCTGCACAAAAACATCCAATAGCAGTATTTAGCCCTATAATTATAGTCCTTGAAGTTCTTACTTAGGCACAATACTGTTGTGATGGATAGGACGAGTGCTGGCCTTTTCTGAAGATCCCAGCATTCAGTGACTAAAGGGTTAAATTCAGGTAGCTACTGGATGTTGGGAGGGAGCAAGGAGAGCCAGTGGTTGAAGGTATTAAGATTTGAATCGGAAGATTTACCTGCCTGCTGTTCTTCTTTGTGTGAGTTTAAGCCAGAAGTTGGGGGAACAAGATGACTTGTACCAGGCAGAACTACCGTGTCTACAAAGAATAGTGGGCATGGAAATGAACTTGACCTTGAAGTATGGATCGGGTGTAGACAGGGAACGATCTATTTAGACACAATCAGGTTATTTTCTTTGTTTTGTTGTTTGGTTACACTTCTCTGTGCTAAATCCATGTGCCTCTCCCCCCTACACTATACTTTAAGGTGTATCCCGAAGTGGAATTTCTCTGTTTTGAAATAGGTCTTTTTTTCAGTTGCTTTAAAACACCTAACAACCAAGTATGCTTTATCAGGTCTGTCTTTTTGTTTTGTTAATAAAATCGCCTTTTTAAGGTGATGATTTAATTCTTGTGTTCTGGAGGATAATAGGAGATCTGTGTATGCATGCTTAAGACTGAGAGTTCAGATATCAGAGACTGCAGTTTTTCTTCTCTTTTTTCCAATCTCTCTTGTTGTAAAAAATCTTGAGGTACCCCTCTGGAAGAAGTCCAAGTGGTTCTTTCTGGGTTCAAGAAGAAAGGGGTTTTTCACTTGGTGGTAGCAGCTACCTCCCAAGGCCAGGGAATATGTAACCTTGGGGAGATTGTAAGCAGAGCCCTATAGAGGCATATTTTAAGGTCTCTTGCAGGCCCCCACCTTCTGCACTCAAGTGAGGTACAGCCCTGACACCTGTCCTCTGTTCTATGGGAAGTACAAAGGGGTCCATGCTGCAGGAAATGCCATTTGTGAGGGTTCCCCTCCCATGCTTTATGAAATTGACTTATGGCCACATATATGCAGGCATAACTCGAAGCTGCTTTGGACAAAATACCTCATGTAACTGTCAATGTTAATGTCACAATCTGCTGGATCTGTATATCTAATTTTGGTGTATGTATCACTTTTGCATGTAAAGTTAGAGATATGTACAGGCAGTCCCCGACTTACGCGGATCCGACTTATGTCGGATCCGTAGTTACGAACGGGGCTGCCCCAGAGTACACGGACTGCGGGACCTCGCGGTCCTGCCGCCCGTGTACTCTGGGGCTTCCTCTGCGTCTCCCTGGTCTGCAGACCAGGAAGACGCAGAGCAAAGCCGCGGAGGGGCTCGGGCAGCGGGGCAGCCCCGCTGCCCGAACCTCCCCACCCCCCCACGCGCGGCTTTGCAAAGCCGCAGGGAAGCCGGCGGCGGGGCAGCCCAGGCGCGCCTAGGTTGCCTCGCTGCCTGATCCCCCCGGCGCGCCTAGGCTGCCCCGCCGCCGGCTTCCCCGCCGGCTTCCCCGAGGCTTTGCAAAGCCGCGGGGGAAGCCGGCAGCGGGACAGCCCAGACGCCCCGCGGCTGTCCCGCTGCCGGCGTCCTCAGAGGCTTTGCTCCCCGTCTCCCTAGTCTGCTGGTCTCCAGCAGACCAGGGAGACTGGGAGCAAATCTGCGGAGGACCCAGGCGGCGGGACTGCGGTGCGTCTCGGTCCGCCGCCCGTGTCTTCCTGGTCTGCTGGAGTGGGGGGGGGGGGTGCAGCTAGTATGCCCCCCCCCCAGCAGACTAGGCTTTTCTCTGGACACCTGTGGCAGAGCAGCTGGGGTGCTGCCAGTTGGTCCCGCAGCGCCGCTCTGGGCACTACTGGTCCAACCCAGCAGCACCCCAGCTGCTCTGGTCCTGATTCAGCTGCTGCTGAATCAGGACACCTGGGGCAGAGCAGATGGGGTGCTGCTGGGTTGGTCCAGTAGCGCCGAGGAGCGGTGCTACTGGAGCAACCCAGCAGCACCCCAGCTGCTCTGCCCCAGACGTCCTGATTTAGCCGCTGCTGAAACTGACCAGCGCTGAGTTTCTCTGCCCTGGGCTTCCTGGAATCAGCTGCTGATCAGTTTCAGCAGCAGCTGACTTGGGGACGCTTGGGGTTCTTAAGTTGATTCTGTATGTAAGTCAGAACTGGTGGTCAGTTTCAGCAGCGGCTGAATCTGGACGCCAGTTCCGACTTACATACAGATTCAACTTAAGAACAAACCTACAGTCCCTATCTTGTACGTAACCCGGGGACTGCCTGTAGTATGGAATGGTTTATTATTTTAAGTGTGCAAATGGAAGCCATCAAGGGTGTTTCCCTCAACATCTGGGTGATCACCTGTAAACAGCCTCTTTTCTCCTTTAAGCAGTGGTTGGTTTTAGGAAGTCATGCAACACCCTCTCCGCCACCATTGGTAGGGTCTGACCAAGTCATTTTCACACTGAAGACTGTGAAACCAAAGAATTTCTGCCTACAAAGGAAGGCTATTTAAGATTAGGGCTGTCAACTGACATGCGTTAACGCCTGTGATTAATATTTTAACACGTTAATCGCAGGCATTAATGCTGCACTGCCCCTTTGAAGTGTCACTGCTGTGCTTCAAAGGGGCAGTGCAACGTGGTCCCCAGCTGACCCTTTGAAAGGCTTAGAGGCAGCATTTCAAAGGAGCAGCCTCCTCACAGCTGAGCCGGGGATCAGCTGTGCACCCGCTGCCCCTTAGAAATGCTGCCTCTGCATTTTTCAGAAGGGCAGTGGGGTCCAGGGTCAGCTGGGGACTCCCCAGCAGATCCCGGGCTCTGCGCAGCATATCCCCAGCTCACCCTGGGTTCCACTGCTGCGGGGAGCCCCTGGCTGACCCCGGGTTCCGCTGCCACAGGGAGCCCAAGATCAGCTGGGCAATCCCCAGCTGACCCCAGGCTTCATGGTAGCTGCCCCTTTGACCAGAGGCGGCATTTTAAAGAGGCAACCATGGAGCCCAGGGTCAGCTGGGCACTCCCAGCTGATCTTGGGCTCCCCGTTGCAGTAGAACCCAGGGTGAGCTTACCCTGGGCTCTACGGCTGGGCTCCACAGCAGCCCCTTTAAAACAGTTGTGCGGTGCTGCTACTTTGAAATACCCCTCCCCCCCCCCTTTTGCTGTCTCTATCTCATAGAGGCAGCAAACAGGAGGAGAGGGGGGAATAGATTAGTCCACTAGTCGACTGACTATCCGATAATCATTTGCTTATCGGATAGTCTACTAGTCTTTTAACTTCCCTACCGGGGATCACTGGGCACTACAGCTGGGGCACTACAGCTAATCCCAGGCTTCTAATGTGCTGCCCCTGTGAGGTGCTGGGGTGGCATTTCCAAGGGGCAGCGCAACACAGAGTGCCAGCTCCTGATGTTTGGGAACCTCAGCAAGTGGAAGCTGCATGGGCAGCATGTGGGGTTCTCCAGCCCTGCCGCCTAGGAGCCAGACATGCTGGTCAGTTCCAGAAGCCTCCTGGAGTAAGCACTGCTCAGCCAGAGCCTGCACCCCAACCACCTGTCCCAGCCCTGACTAATTTGTTACTTATGTATCATCACAAAAAATGGGAAGACATCTAGAAACATACACATGTAAACACACACACAGCCCAAAGATCTGGGCATGTTTCCAAAAGCTTTGTGTTGGGCAGTTCCTCTTCAGCTGTGAAAACAATCTCCATCCTGAAATCGTGCCATATAATCATAAAATAGAAAATCTCATGTGACCTCTCTGGGTCTGGAAATAAATCTCTACTTAATATGGCCCTGTGTGCTTTCTTGTTCCATGAGAAAGAAAAGATCTTTTTATCTGCAACTGAGTTCAAAAATCTGATCACTTTATTATTATTCTCCCATTATTTCAGGCTGTTTGGAATTAGTAAAGAGTTCGTGAAACTCTTATATTGAAGATGACTGGGGAAAAGTGTTCAGTCCTTCACTACTTTGCTCTGACTAACTTTATAAATCCGATGCAAGAATTAGATTCCAAACACACACTGTTTCTGTTGAGTCTCATACTGTGCAGGAAGACAGACTGTACACATCAATAGTCACTTAAGTTTTAAGACTTTATCAAAACAAACATGGAGATGGTTCTAAATATTGATCCTTCCAATCAAACAAAAATATCTTTTGAAGCTCTAGATAAATCAAACTCAAATGGACCCAATAGGAAAAGCAGGGCTTCAACAGAGTGAAGGTGGTAATTAAATGTAATAGTTCTGGTGATCTCAAAAACCTTAAGCAATACTAGAAACCTTTTCAGAGCTAGGCCAAATGTTGACATGTTTCCATATTGCAGGAGCTCCAGTTATTCACAAGTCCAGGGGCAATGAAAGGATTGTTCTTTCATTGACCTAGTCATAGCTTTAATCTTGTGCTGCAGGACAAATTTGTATAAATGTAAATGGAGGTTTAACACAATAATATTCAAAACAAAAATTACCAGATAAGGCAGTATGACTACTATGAATAGGATGTTAAGGGGTGGGTAATGGATTAATTGTGTATTCGATACAATTTGTATCAACTACACAACTAGTCGAAGGGTTCTGTTCCAGCTTGCGCCAGTCCATGAGCTACCCACACTGCAGCTCAGCTCCTGCTACATGTAAACTGCAGAGGCACAAAGCGGGTAGGTTCCAGACCAGAGTGAGCTGGGACTGCTACAGCTCTGCATTTAAAATGCAGAGCCCCAGCAGTCTCGGACTGGTGTGAACTGGGACTGAGCCAAGCTGGCTTGGTCCCGGCTCATGCCGCATCCAGCATCCCTGTCTACTGGGGGTCCCACCGGGGAGCTAGGACCTCCCACAGACTGAGGCTGCTGCTGCCAGAGCAGCCTCTGCTCGTGGCCAGCCCAGGTCACCGCAAACAGGGGCTGCTGCTGGAACAGCCTCTGTTCGCGGCAGCTGGGGCTGGCTGTGAACAGTGGCTGCTCCGGCAGCAGCGGAGGTGGAGGAGGGAGGGGGAATAGAGGCAGCAGCACAGCAGGGGCAGGCTGTACCACAGAGATGGTGCTGGGGGGGAACCAGTTTTTAAGCCAGCTCCCCCCAGCACCAGCTTCCCCCCACCTTGCTGCTTCTGATACAGAGGCAGCAGGGAGGGAGGAAGCAAGCAGTTGACGACTACCTGATAAGCGTAAGCGTATTAGGTAGTGGACTACTCGCTTACATCTCTAACTATGCTTGTATGATCTGCAACAGCTTTCTGTTACAGATATGTGAAACTACAAAATTCATTTAATGAAGAGTCAAGGTAGGTGAGATAATATCTTTTTTATTGGACAAACCTCTGTCAGTGAGAGAGACGAGCCTTCCATTTTACACAGATTATTTCACCCACCTTTGTGTCTCTAATATTCTGGGGCTGATCTGGCCACAACACTGCGTAAATTCATTTAATGTAAATGTGGCCAAGCTATGAAAAACTAGCCTTCTATGTACCAACTCCATCCTAACCTGGCATTGCTACTGGCCTTCTTGATGAACATTTGACAGTATTTTGCGTGCTAATTATGGTAACAACTGTCCCTGTGCTAGCTCACTACCACGTATCTTAATTTTAAAAGATGCAAACTCATACATAAGGACAGTTTCCAAATCTCATACATGGAAAGGAAATCTAATTAATTTTATACTTACTTTTAAAAAGCATGGAAACAGTGCATTTTCCTGTGAACAAAACTCTGAATCCCATCTGGATTTCTTAGTCTAGCTAGTGACAAATATAATCTAAACAGTTTTCCATTTTTTCTACTTTGCTTACTTGCCAACTTTGCTGCCAGATTGAGTCATTAGCAAACAAGGATATGGGAATGAAACAAATATGTTCTCTGCTTTTTGAATAACTGTTTCATTTTGTTACTCTAATTTCTTATCTAGTTTTGGGTTTACCACACCAGTGACAGAGTAAAATCACTTAAATCCTGCCAGGTATGCCACACTTTCTTTGTGTTAACACACTTACTGATTTCCAAACACAAATGTTTCTTTAGTCAAACTATGCAACTTTCATTTCAGGCAGGTAAGACATGAATGCAAAATCCTGACAAATGCAAAAAGAATTTTTGTCCTCTTTTATTATAGTTTATAACCACTTCTTTCTTTTAATAGGTTGTTATTCCCATATTACCAATACCAAGCATTACAAAACTTAGAAACTAGCTTGAAAAATATGACACTTTAATAAATTGTGGGTTTTTATTTGCCTTCTGATTTTCAAGCTACTCTCAACAAGCATGAGGCTAAAAATTTTTAAATTTTTATATGAAAGCTGAGATTCTCATGTAAATACCTGACTCAAAGAATTAAGGCTCTAAGAAAAATACTTAATATCATGACTCACAATAAAGCCATGAGAGTTGGCAATAGTTTAAGGTAGGGTTTCTCAAACTGTTTTGAATCATACCCCACTTTAGTTATTTTTTCCATGGAGTCCCACCCCCCTCAAACAATGAGGCTATGTCTAGACTATGGGGTTTTTCTGAGATAACGGAGGTATTGCGGAAAAACTCTGCCGCATTCAGGCAATGCCTCTGCTTTTCTGCCCCCCCCCCCCTCTTTTTTTTTTGCGGAAGAGCGGACGCGCTCTTTTGGAAGCCCTGTCTTCCTTCTCCCATGAGGAAAAAGGGCTCTTTCGAAAGAGGGTTTTTTCCCAAAATTTGGCCCAGTGTAGATGGGCCACATTTCGGAAAAGCCTTGTTCAGAAAAAATCATCAGGAAAAGGTACGCAAATTGCGGCATACCTTTTTCCGATAAAGCCCCATAGTGTAGACATAGCCTAAGAGAGCCAAATGTGAGTGTTGTTGCAACCTCATGCACTAGGTTGCAACACCACTCATTCAAATTTGACCTGGATGCTTTTCTATCATGGAGGGTGCCAGCCGACGGTCAGGGCAGAGAGAGAGAGAGAGAGAGAGAGAGTGTGTGTGTGTGTGTGAGACCCCCAAGTCTTTAACTGCTAAGACACGAGGTCTCGTCGCAGCGGGCAGCCTAGGAGGCTGAAGGGAGCCCCAAAAGTTTAACGTCCGTGTCTTTACTGCTAGGACCGGGGTCCCGTCGCAGAGGGCAGCCAGCAGGCCAACAGATGCCCCTTTATTTATAGGAAGAGCTTATTACACCTCAGATTTTAGCTGCTAGGATACAGAATCCCTTCGCAGCGGGCAGTCTAGAAAAGACTGAGAGATGCCCCAACGGATCTGTCACCTGGGAGTGGCACGATCCTAACGCCCAAGCTTTTTCTATACCTGTCCCTTATGACCGGCTGAAGTTCTTTTAAATTGTGCTTGGTTCTGTTACAGCAACTGAAGGAGTCAGGGTACAGCTTAAACAGTTACAGGTTTATTAAGGAAGCTTATAAATCATATGGTTACAATGGCTATTGCTCTATTTCTTAACTGCTAGCAAATATAGATCTTAAAAATGGTTACAAAGAAAGTAAAGATAGAAAATAGAAATAATGGTACCAAGTGACAGCTTAATCTTTAAAGAGCTCTAACACTATGTATATATATACTTAAACAAAGGACCACATCCAGGTACAATTTTTACCCCCTTCTGTGCCTCTCGACTCCAGCGGGTCAGGCCAGGGTCGGTCCCTCAATTCCTCGGAAAGATGAATACAAGGTGGGCGTCCCCTCTGGAACCTCGGGAGGTCAAGCACCAAACCCGACCAGCAGATAGGTGGTAGATTGACGCTCAGAGTAAGTGTGCTGCTGGACCCATCTTTATACCCCTGGGGGCCCGTATTCTCTTTCTTATCTTAAGATGCCAAATTGTACTGGTCCGTTCTGTGGCGCCAGTTCTTACAAGGGAGTTTCAAAATAATTTACACTTGTAAGAGAGGAAGATAGCTAAATTAGGAGTGCCGGATATTCTTTGCTGGGCGGGAGATTCCTCCCCCTGCAGACGGCTGTGTGTTCGTATCAATATGGGTTAAGTCAAGGGCACTCCTCTGCAGCCTCTTGGTCAGCAATTAGTTTGACCACCCTCTTATCTCTGCTTACAGTTGTCCATGGTCACTGAGCCAGCATAACTAAACCTCCTGTTCCAAGGTTTTCAAAGATCATGCTGTTTTTACTGCTCTGTGTGCCCTGCATGCTTTCAAGCAGACAAAGATGGATGTTAAAATGGAGGTTCATGTCTGGCTACAGAAGGGCAATTGGGCCAAATCTGAGTGGCACTACAGTCTGGTATTTGGACCCTTCTTCCCCCTGCATTTTTATAATTACTGAATTATTAGAATGCTTTTTGCATGCTATCTCTATCCCACATCACACCATAGTTGAGTTTAAATAATTCAAAATTAATCATAATGAACTTTCAGAATTCTTTTATTTATATACAGCTTGCAAGCTTAATAAATTGTGCATCTTTATATGAGAGAAATTAGTAAAGGATAATTATGGAAAGAGCCTTACCTTCGGAAATCCTCCATCCCCTTGGCTAGTTGGGAAGAGTTCCTGGCTGACCCAAATGGTTAACCTTGGGTACACCTGTCGGAACATAAATGTATACATTTATGCTGTATTCTGGAGAGACGTTCACCATGCCATCGCATGGTATTCCTGTGACAGATTTCACCAGTCCAATACTGAAACTGAACTTCTGGAAGTCTTGCCTCAGATATATGGAGCCAGATTCTGTTCCCAGTTACAGCATTACAAATCGAAGGAACACCACTGGAGTTAGTATAAATTTGGAGTAGATGTGAAAGCAGAATCGACCCTTTAGAGTACCTTAAAAACTATGTATGATAGGGCCAAAACAGTAATATGGATGTATTGGCATTTGGCTAAATCAACTGTGTGCGTGAATTTCCTGCAAATGAAAGCCTATGGCATCATTTGTCTCTTCCCCCTTGCAATGTTGGCTTGGGGAAGAAAGAAATTCCAAAGAGCAGGCAGATCTGGGATCCAGAGAAAGTTTCATGCTAGCAGGTGTAAACAGCATGATACAGTTTCAACAGCTATTGCTCGTAACTTCAGACTGCTTTTTTTGTTTTATTCAGATCTATTCTGTACCGATTGGCTATTTGATACTTCCTTTATAGCCCCTTCTCAACTGGTTCATAGACAATACTATAATACAAGTAAGAATAATTAGGGTCAGATCCTAATTGAAGGTACCTCTCGGGATTTATAGACTTTTCCAACTGAGCTCTCATCTTATGGGAAAATTCAATAGAAGTTAACAAGAATGACACTGTTAGGTTCTATAGTAAGTTATTTAAATAAAATACAGGTTTTTAAAGATTTGAAGTCTCTTTGGTAATGAAAGGAAAATAATTCTGGCTGCAATTCTGTAAAATAGTTGGTGACTGGGGGTACATCTAGACTGCACCAGTTTTTTGGAAAAAATTTATGCAAATGCACTCCACATTTTGTGTAGCTTTTTCCAATTCTTTTGTCAGAAGAGGCTTCTCCGACATTTGGCCCATCTAGATGGGGCCAAACGTCAGAAAAAAATGCTCTTTCAGAAGCCCCCTTATTCCTCATGGAATGAGGAATACAGGGGCTTCCAAAAGAGCGCGTTTTCTCTTCCGCAAAAAACGGAAGAACAAATGTGTTCCTCTGGTATACCGGGAAAAACTGTGTAGTCTAGCCATACCCTGGGGGAAAAACTACAGAAGGCTGTAAGTTTCTCTTAAATTGTATCAAAATTTCTATAGTCCCCATAAATGCCAATGTGTATGTATGCCATATATATACACCAACTGTACTTCCCTCAGCTTTCACATCATGTTATACCCTTTCACAGTCACTGGCAGACATCCGAGAGAGTGGTGGCTTTAGGACACTCAGGCCTGGCTCCTGCTCATTTCCAAACATGTGCATCAACATCTAGACTTTGGCCCTATGATAGCCATAAATTATTCCAGAAAGGTTATTTAAAGAAGATTATTAGATTTCTTGATGACTAAGGCTGCATAGTGGAAATGCACCTTCTATAATTCTGATTGTGCCTTACTGCTTCTGGGGATAACTGGAAAAAAACTGGTTATAATTCAGTCACAAGGAAAATTTTAGAGAATAAAGAAATCCTGATGTAATAAAAGAGGGATGGGGAATGAGTCTGCTTTATCTTAATCTCCTCTGTTTGTTACTTTTCCCGTTACATCCTCCTACTGCTTCCTTTGACACTGTCAAATAGTTCCAAAGATCTCTATTTTATTACCTAAACTCATTTACACCAATTTGATTTTAAAAAACAGCCCAAACTGTAATTTACACTACTCTTCAAGTCATGTGTGAATTTGGTTTAATTCATTCATTATTACATGCATATTAAAACCAGTGTTGCATTTCTATTATGTTATGAGGTCACATATTTAGGATTATTACAGTAACTTGGAATTAGATACACCTTAATGAAATTATCAAAGAATTTTTAGAAAATTCTGAACTTTTCTGCAAAGTGGCGGGTGGGAGAGGGAGGAAAGTATTCAGTCACAATCCTAAAGTAGTTCCTGCTCTGACAAAACTTTGATTTCAGACGTATGTGTTTTTTACTGACTTATGTGTCAGACTAAGCTGTGAGATTCAGGTTCTTATCTAAGCTTTGGGTTACTGTATGAGCATTGGGCAAATTACTGTGCATTTCTAAAATGGGGAATTTAATGTACACTACACTGGTGTTGCAATCAGTTAATGTTCATGTTGATGCTTTGAGATTCACAAATGGAAGGAACCATGTAAGCATCATGTGCTAGTATGATTATTTCCCCTCAGTGATTATTTTGACAACTTGTGGTTTTCTTGGAGACCTGACAAAAACTGTATTGGTTTCAAATTACACATGGTGCCCTGCACTGTTATGGCATATTCCACTGCAGAATCTTAAAATGCTTTGTCAGTGTGACAGTGAGATTCACCCCTAAACAGATAACCCCCTCCCTCCCCTCCAGAACTTGAGGCTTTTTGCTGGCCATCTGCAAAGGAATGAGTGTCACTGTATCCCTGTGAGGGTGAGGTATATGGTATCTTACTATTTGTGACTGCTGCCTCACAAGCTCACTCTTTACATGGGTTTTGTGCTTCAACCCCATGACCAAATGTATGCAGTCAGGAGTACAAAAAAAACCATCAGTGATGAATCATTATTAAGAAGACAAAACTGAAGCAGGAACTGTTAGTCCCCAGTAATGTCACAGAACAAAAGGAAGGGAAGAGCCCTAAGATTTCTTGATACTGTTACCATTCTCAAAGCAGTTATTCAAGTGAAAGAAAGATGGAGATCTCCTTTCATATTTATTCTGTATGACTTGACAGCTGTGTATATTATAACCCCTAGAAACATAATTTTGTTACATAATTTTATTACAGAAACTTCAGTTAAAGACTTCACCACAATCAGGCTGGCAATAGTACTGTCATAATACTCTTGGTAAGAAACATTGTATACAATACATCCTACAGTCTCATTTTGTCTTACTGCATGATAAACATTGTCAGGTCATGTCCTACATCTCTAGTCTATCCTTCTTTGTAGTTGACACCCATGCTCTACTGACTTTTCCATGGGTCTCTATTTCATTATAAGTGATCTTAACTTTCCATGTTTACATTTTCAATGTTCTAAAAGGGCCAGTTTCACAAAGCTGAAAACAATTGAGCCACATCACATAGGAGAATATTTTAATCAGAAAAACATGAATGATAATTGAGAATTGTTTAAGAACACTTTACTAGATGCCCCCAAAAAGCTGTAATGCAGGAAACGGTCATATTGAAAAAAGGTGAACCTAGTTTAGAGGAGAGGGGAGTAATGAATATGAATCAAAAGCTAGTAACTGCAGTACACTGATAAGGGAAACAAGGGGATAAGGATAAAGGTACGCTCAGTGGAGTTAAGGACAATAAGAAAGTATTTAAATATATTAGGAACAAAAAGCATCTTAACAATGGTAACGATCCATTACTAGATGGAAATAGGAATCAATAATAATCCTGAAAAGGCAGAAGTGTTTAAGAAATATGTTTTATATTTGGGGAAAAAAGATGATATTGTTACACTAGCAGGCTACATCCCATGCTCGCTAAACTCACCAACCCCCCTCTCTCTGGCCACTTTCACTAGTATCTAGGAAGGATGTTAAACAGCAGCTATTAAAACTAGACACTTCTAGATCAGTTGAGCCACAGAACTTGAATTCAAGAGTATTTGAAGAGCTGACTCATGAGACCATTGAACCATTAATGCTGACTTTCAGTAAATCTTATAATATTGGAAAAGTTCCAGAAGACTGGAAGAAAGCTAACATTATGACAATATTTAAAATGATAAATGGTGTAACCAGGATAGTTATAGGCCTGTCATTCTAACACTGATTTGGGGCAAGGTAATAGATCAGTTGATATGGGATTCAACCAATAACAATTTAAAGAAGGTAATATAATTAATGTAAATCAAAATAGGTTTATGGAAAACAGTTTGATAGAATCAACCTTCATATCTTTTTTTATGGGATTACAAATTGGTTGATAAAGGTAATAGTGTTGATGTAATATATTAAGGCATTGACTTAGTACCATATAACATTTTCATTCAAAAATAAAAACCTAGAATGATATAAAATCTATATATAACATAAATCTAACTGATAGGTCTCAAAAAGTAATTGTAAACAGGCACAATCATCATTAAGTGGGTGTGTTTCTAATAGGTTTCTCAGATATTGGTTCTTGGCTCCTATGCTATGACTTTTACTGATGACTTACTTGGAAGGAAATAAAATAATCACTGATGGTCTGCAGATTAATTGAGGGAGTGGTCTATAATGAAGAAGACATAATAGATAATAGAGCAATCTGAACTGTTTATTGGACAGAAGCAAATAATTTTAATATGGTTAAATGTATACATCTACTAAGTATGTTGGCAATATACTTTTGGGGTCATGGTGGATAATCAGCTGGCCAGGATTTTCTAGTACAATACTGTGGCCAACAGGGATAACACAGTCCTGAGAGACATAAACAGAGGAAAGTTGAGTAGGTGCCAAGAGATTATTTTACCTCTGCTTTTGTCACTGCTGTGAGCACTGCTGGAATACTATGTGCAGTTCTTCTCTCTACAATTTTTGAATGTAACCAGAAAGGGCTATTGGAACATACTGTAGTCCATGTGTTACAGGTCACATAAAGAATTGCAAATGTCACTCTGCTTTCACAGATGTGGTAGGGGAATAGATTATCCAGTGTCTGTTACTGGGGCATTGATGAGAATAGGATTATGCTGGTGGTCGGAAGAACTGGCAAGCATTCTATCCCTGAAAGAACTAGTGCATCTTCCAGAACATCATTATGGTTTATAACACAAAAGTATCATTAGCACCAAGCCTACTATTATATGGGAAGGTAGCAGATGCAGAACAGAAGGCCTTTTTCCATCTGCATTTGGTGAGGAAAGTGCAGCCATTTCATTGGGATGCTAACCTTACTACGCTTATTCTTTTTGCTATTATCAGACTAATGCAAAGCATTCCAATATGGGAATTTTGAGAGCCCTCAAACTGAAGGCAATGCAGAACTACAGGAAGTGCGTTTTCCCTGTAAGGATCTATATTGTTCAACATTGTGTTTCTTGCAAGATTACCTCTTTCCTCATTCCACAATTGAGATACCATGAGGTATTCAAACTACAGTTTCTCTGTTCTACTTAGGAGAGAGCAGTTGGTAAGAAGTTTTCTCTGACATCCCCTGAATTTGCCAAGTCTCCTCCCAGTTGGTTTGACACGTCCTAGATTTGTTAACTCCCTCGTAATATTGCCAAGTCATCTGTTCTCCCATGCATGTGGGGAGGAGGTAAGTTGAGAAAGGCAGTTTCTATATACTATTAGGACAAATGAATGGTGAGGAGAGAAGGGAGGGGGGTTCCTTTGCTACAATAAAGAGTCCATCATGTGTTGATATGTTTACTATATGTATGTACGGTATAGGATATGGCACCCAGGACAGAGGAGGTATACCCTTTTAAGAAACTGAAAGAATAGAACAATCAGTCTTTTGGGATCATTATCATAGTTGCACAGAGTTTAAGGACAGAAGGGACCACCAGATCATGAAGTCATCATCTGGTCCTGTTTAATCACAGACCATCAACATCCCTCAGCCACCCATGCACTAAATCCAAGACGCAAACTATTACAACCCACAGGAAACAAAATTATGATATGCCGTAAGTAGAGAATCAGAAGAACCAAGGCCCCTTCCGTTTTAGGGATTTAACTAAGATATAGCCAGATAATCCTGGTAAATGACCCATACTCCACAATGCAGCTGGAGATGGAAAAAATCAAGGTCACTCTCGCTCTGACCAGGGAAAAATTCTTTCCCCACACCTGATATGGAAATTTGATATGGCAATTCCTATGTTATGGGTCATGAATGGGTGCTATGGGGGTCATCATGACTACCCTGTCTTTCCTATATTGCTAAATGGGAAAAGAGACACAGCTACAGCCCAGTTAGATGGAAAAGGAGTTCCTGATATGGAAAAGATTGAGATTCATGACTCAAGATCAATTAAAATCCAGGAAAAACTGTATGCCCTACATTCTGAATGCCATCTAAAACCTACACATCTATGTTTCATCTTCAGTATGAAATTGAACAGAGATTCAGAGATGCATATTAATATAAAAACACAGAGAACTTCAACCAGCACACAGCCTAAGATTAGTATTTCAAGAACAGATATGCCAAGTTATATAAGTAAAAAAGAAAAGTTCCACAATATAATATAAAAGACAACAGTCCAGCTGCTAACATGAAACAACTACAGATAAATGCTTTCCATTACAATTCTGGTTCACACTCTAATATTTTCAACTTTTGGCACTTTTTTTGTATGGTTGCTGCACTTGTAAAGGCTTGACTTAAGCAATATAAAAATCAAAGCTGAGCCTTAAGCCACATGATTGGATCACTCCTAAACATTTTCTAAGGCATCTTAGTCAAGGTCCTCATAATACTGTATTTTACCATTTTGAGCACCATAATGTGAGACACAAAGCATCATACCTAATGTCTTCTTAGATCAGAAAAAAAAAGGAAACCATCAATCCAGGAACTATTGAGTTAAATAAGTCTGCCAACTTGATATTGGATATTGATGTTGGTCTCAATTTGGAACTGAGAGATTATTAATTTAACATAGAGAAACTAATTTTTTTTCAATAAAAATAAAAACAAAGGCAATACTGTCACAACAAAGCAAGGACTGAACATATTTGAGCATCACTGCATGGATGGGATACAATGTTGTTTACTTCTATCCCTTTTTGCAGTAGAAGTATTTAGGTAATATGCAAAAAAAAAGTTATTTGCAATTCACCTCAAGAAATATGTAAACTGAGACTCCTCATACCATTACAGAAAACAATAGGTTTAACCAGTGTGTCAGAGCCTTAAAATTGTCTCCTATCCTTTCACTCTAATGTATCTTTCCCCTTATGTAACTCCTTCATCTTTATAAACAAAAACTACTGTGGACACTATGTTCTACCTTCCTTCTATAACATTTGCAAGACATCTATAAGAGAGGAGACATAGAGCTACTTAATCAGCATCAAAGAAGTGGCAAAGTGAAACAGTTATCCTTGCTCCCAAGTCCTATGGCCTGAGAGCAGCATCTTTCAAACGATGCCCAGATCTAGCCTTCAAAGAAGCTGCAAACGAGACATCTTCCACAGACATACTGTAGAGTTTATCAGACAACTTCAGTACATGCATTCTTGTTGACCTGCTTATCTGGCTTCTTCAAAAAAGTTTTTAGTTTTTCTATCTTTCCTTGAACCATGTCTGAACAAAATCCTAATCTCAAGCAGACACATGAGAGATCACATACTACTGCATAGTCTGGAATTCTTGGGCCCAAGCTGCTATGCCAGGTTTTTTTTCCTTCTGTGATAAAGATCATCAACTGCTTTGAATGCAAAAGACTCCAGCTTTTGATGAGTTACAGGCCATTTCAGAATATTCCCCCCAAGATGTGGGATAAAGGACTGCTGAAAGAATCTTCCACTGCTCCAGAAATCCTGATTCCACAGAGAAGCTCAACAACTCTAATAATGAACTATTCCTTGAAGCACTGTAATCCTACCCCCTACCTTGAAATGTGTGCTATGCAACATACTTATTTTTATAAAGTAAGTAACACACCAGTAGACATAAAGAGCAATATGCTTCCCTCCACATGAGAAACAGAGGAAAGAAAGGCAGAACAGGCCTTCCATCCTTTAAAAGGAGGTGAAAAGAGCAGCATTCTACACAAAGGATAAACTTACTCCACATGGCATTATTTTTTCCTGGTTCTATCTCAGCACCATTGGAGTTACCTTGCAGCTTCTCTTACACAGTTTGGTTGTTTTCTGATGCATTTTCTTTCAGGAAAAATATATTAGAGGCATAGTTGCCTGCTTGGCAGGAACAATAAGAAGCAAGGATATCCTAAGGACACCCAATCTACTATTCGATGTCTAAACTTTCTGAGTTGTCATTCATGTATGACAACTTTTCCCATATCTAATTTGAGAAATACTTGCCATCCATTTTTAAGCTAACATCTTCACTGACTTCAATAGGAAGTGCTACTTAAAAACAATGACCCATTATCACCATCCAGCTATATCTTCTAAAACTGACCCTTCCCTATTTTGTAGCACTGCTATCTGAACAGTAGATCAGGTTTTTTTCAACTCGTTCAAGAAAAAATCAGAAGGCTTGCTCTCCTCTGAAACTGGAAAACAATATGGAGTGTTGCAACTGATTTGAATGGAAGAGCTGAGACAATACTCAGCACTTTTAAAAATCTCACCTGCAGGATTCTGTACTTCCTATAATGATGGGCTCCTTATAATTAGTGCCCGCTAGATTACAAATCCAGTGTAAGAAAGGTTTATCATACAAAGCAACTTTTGCTTAAGAGGACGTGGCTTCTTAAGTGTTTAGCTACATGCAAATCTTCTGTCAATTCTTCTTCTAAATGTCTTGGAAAGGGAAATTTCAGTGTAATCTAAAATATTCTAGTTACCGTATTTTCCGGCATATAATACGACTTTTTATACTAAAAAACATCCCCCAAAAATCGGGGGTCGTCTTTTATGCCGGGTATAAACATACAGGTAGTCCCCGACTTGCAGGTACGAACGGGGCTTTTCTCGCCCCGGAGGACACGGACTGCGGGACCTCGCGGTCCCGCCGCCCGTGTACTCCGGGGCGAGAAAAGCTGCTCCGCGTCTCCCTGGTCTGCAGACCAGGAAGACACGGAGCAAAGCCACGGAGGGGCTCGGGCAGCGGGACAGCCGAGGCACACCTGGGCTGCCCCGCTGCCCGAGCCCCTCCGCGGCTTTGCAAAGCCTCGGGGGAAGCCGGCAGCGGGACAGCCCAGACGCGCCGCGGCTGTCCCGCTGCCGGCGTCCTCAGAGCCTTTGCTCCCAGTGTCCCTGGTCTGCTGGAGACGGTCCCGCGCCTCTGTGGCTTTGCCACTTGCCACTGCGGCTTTGCTCCCCGTGTCCCTGGTCTGCTGGGGGAGGCGGGGTGCAGCTAGTGCGACCCCCCCCCGAGCAGACCAGGCTTTTGTTGTGGACCCTGGGACAGAGCAGCTGGGGCGCTGCCGGTTGGCCTCTTAAGGGGGGGTAGTCTTATACGGCGAGTATAGGCGAAAACCTATGTTTTAACTAGAAAATTAGGGGGTCGTCTTATACGCCCAGTCGCCTTATACGCCGGAAAATACGGTACTACTATTTCACAGAACACTAGATCACTGATGGTTATGATTAACGTGTCTTAAACACACTAGGAAAGAATCAATGCCCACAAAACAGATATTAGACAGGATCACAAAGAAAAAACAGTTTCTTGCCATTTCAACCAGAAAGGGCATTGTCTCAACGACTTGATTACCTGCATCCTGCTTCAAAGGCCTTTTAAGACTGCACTTGAAAGAGAGTCCTCTGAACTGTCATTCATGCTAAAATTCAACACTTTACACTTAAGTTTGAATAAAGACTCTAATTATCTTACCTATTACAAAGATAGCTTCCCCAATTATCACCTCTAATATCATTAGCTCACAGACATTTACCTCCCCCCACCCTCCTTCTGTTCTGAAATTTGATTTGTCCTTTTCATGTGTTCATTTTTTTAATTGTATCCTTTGGTATATATGGTTATGACAATTTTCTTCCACTATTTGATCTGAGGAAGTGGGTCTGGCCCACGAAAGCTCATCACCTAATAAACCATCTTGTTAGTCTTTAAAGTGCTACATATTCTTTCCTAAAACAAAAAAACAGGACTAAGTGAGACAAGTGGAAATTTGCCATTTTAACAAGCTGATGCAGGAATGAACTCGGGAAAGCAGCCCCCACATAAAACTACAAGAAATCAGAAATTTTCCAAGTTGTTGTTTTCTCCAGTTGAGGAGTTCCTACCAGTAGAAGCTATCTACTGACTATACTCAGGTCAGCCTGCCTACATGCCCTCTTTGAACAATGCTGCTTTGGCCACATGTAGGACCCTGGACAGAAGAGATGTTGGGGCCACTCTGGCCTAGCCCCTCAGAAGTTTCAATCCCCATTGAATATGGAAGCTTTAAGATGGAAGGATACACTGTCAGATAAGATTCATTTAAAAGGAAGGGTTTATATTTGAAACCTAATGTAATCAAGTCCAATGGGTCACCACGTACTGGGGAGGAAGAAGAGCAGACAACATCGCATCCTCTGAAACTAACAAATTGAAAAAGTGTTGACTAAAAGAAATGAATGAATTAACTTGCTATTCATTTTTCAAGCAGAAAGGGGAATGTGAGAAAGATGACAAATTAAAGGAAAAGCTTGTTTCTCTCATTTAGGCTTTTTTTCATCTTCTTACAGTTGGGAGTTTGAGTATTCAGATGAGGAAGAATAAAGAACAGCTGTAGTGTGAAGCCAGATGAAATGCAAAGCCAAAGAAGTATAATGATGTGTAACAGAAACCAAAGAGGAATTCATAAAATGCAGAGGCTTTATTAATGTACTCACCTTCCTTGGCCCTCCTTTACTCCAGAAATCATCAGTCATATACTGTGCTTTAATTACTACTGTATGTTAGATAAAAATCAGCCAAAATACACATTGTTGGGCATGATTTCAGTGAGGAAAACTATAAGGCTACGTCTACACTGGCAGCTTCTTGTGGAAGAACAGTTGTTCTTCCGCAAAAATTTGCTGGCTGTCTACACTGCACGAGCGTTCTTCCAGAAGTAAATGTAGAGTAAAGTGTTGTAAAACAGGGCTTCTTCCGAAAGAATTAGTCCTCTCCCCACCAGGAATAAGCCCTCTTGCGCAATAGCTCTTCCAGAAAATGGCAGTGTAGACAGGCAACATGAATTTCTTGCGCAAGAAGCCCCTATGGTTAAAATGGCCATCAGAGCTTTCTTGCAGAAGAAAGTGTCTACACTGCCATGGATGCTCTTGAACAAAAGCACATGCCAGTGTAGATGCTCTCTTGTGGAAGAGTTTTTGCACAAGAACTCTTCCGCAAAAGAGTTCTTGCGCAAGAATCTGCCAGTGTAGACATAGCCTTGCAACAGTATAGTCACTTGTCCTTCACATCTATCAATCACACGGACATACATGCTGTATGAAAGTAATTAAGCTGTAAATGGTTATTTCAGGAATACCTTAGAAAATGTTAATTAGGAGGAATTGACGCCTCTTTTTTCTTTAGACCAACCTGAAGTTTAAAAGTAACAGAGTTCTTTGTGCAACTACCAATGATGTCATTTACTGAGCAGCGAAACAGCAGTTATTAGAAAGATCTGTCACATGATCAATTCCACATCATTGTGAATGGGTGTGGTATTTAAGATGGTTTGCTGACATTCCACAGGGGGGAGGCTTGTACTGATGATGCAGTGTAGTGCAAAAGAGATCAGGATCACAATCTATATATTTAAAAAATGAGACATTTAAAGGCAAATGCTATTTTATTATATTTTTGTTAATTTTAACATCTGCTAAAACAACTCTTCCACTATATTTTTAAATGCTTAACTGAATTTGCCGTATGACCAGAATGTCATCTTCTGCTGGCATAACACCCAAAGAAGAGTGATTGTGCAAGCATATGCTCTCCTATGGGGATAAATCCTCCATATGCCATTGGAGGGCAGTAGTGGAATTTTCTGGCACAGTGAGGTCAATTTGCAATAATCTGACACAATGAAGTTTATAATTCTACCTTGACTGAAGGACTAAGACTAGATTACATGACCTCTCAAGGTCCCATCCTCCCAAGGTCCCAATATTCTATGAAGCAAATATAACAGGTTTTATAACTAAAGTAGGTCTAATTTTGCAGGTACAACCACTTGTTGATTCAAATACAGAGGATTAACTATCAGATTTCCAAACACAATCAGGCAGTTAGATGACTAAATATTATTTGCACCACAATTAACAGTAACTGTAAAAGTGGATGCATAGCTGAAGCTTTTTACAAAACTGGCTCAAAATATCCTCAGCATTGCTAGTGTCTATGTAGCTTAATTGGCAATATTCTTGGTTCAGGGTCACTTGAAGTAGTTCGATACCCAGTACTGACGACTCACTGAAATGATAAGGTGGGTTGGTTACTCAGAAGGAGAAATCCTTTAAGACAAAGGTGGGCAATAAAATGGCAGTGGTTAGCCCCTGGTGGGCCACTGCTATATTTACCTGCACTTCCGCAGGTACCAGTAATTGCAGCTCCCATTGGCTGCGGATTGCCATTACCGGACAATGGAATTGGTGGGAAGCGGCACAAACCAGAAGACAGCTTTCCACAGTTCCCATTGGCCAGGAACAGAGATCCGCAACCAATGGGAACTGTGATCACCCGTATCCGTGGAGGTGCAGGTAAATTTAGTAGTGGGGCCCGTCAGGGACTAACCCTGCCATACTAGATTCAGTCCATGGGCCAGTATTTGCCCAACCCTGCTCTAAGATATACTCTGAAATTGGTATCCCTTTCCTCATTAAAAAAATAAAATAAAAAAAATTCCATAGTAATGGTCTAAATGCTATTTACAGCAAGGATTACTGTAGTGTTTGGAACCATTACTGTAGAATATCATCTAAAAGCAAACAAACAAAAAAGTGTACCGTGTCAAACTACTCGCATATACAGTAAAAGTTATCCTGTACTTTACTAACCCGATAGCTCATAAACTGGTATTTCTGATTTTCATTCAAAGTCCAGTATAGTTTGGTTGGCACAGGGCCAACAGGCTCCCTATTTGGCTCCACCTGTCTCCCTGGAAGAGGTGACATGCCCCTTGTGTTCGTACGCAGAGGAATGACCTTGGAGGCTTCATGTGCATACCTGCCTCACCTGCTAACTACGCATTTCCCATTGGCCAGGAACTGCAGCTAATGGGAGCTATGGGACTGCATCTGCACTGCCTAACCATGCCTCTGACTAAGAACACCAGGGATATGTTATTTGAGCACCACCTGGCTTTCGCACCCCAAAACCCCTCCTATGTCCCAAACCTTTGCCCAAAGTCCCCTCCCACACCTAAATTCCCTCCCAGAGCCTGTACCCCACAAGCTCTCACACACCCAACTCCCAGCCCTGAGTTCTCCCACCCACTCACTCACACAAACTTCCTCCCTCTTTGCTAACCTGCTTTTTTTATTTATCGGCACACCCCACTCCTCCAACATGCCAGATAACAAAACATTTACTATATATATAAAATGCATTAGAAGGTTACCACCAGATGGTATTTTACATATGTCTACGCAGCAAAGAAAAACCTGCAGCTGGCCCACACTAGCCTACAATACTCTTGAGCTAGAGCCTGGGCTCTGGGACCCTCCCATCTTGCAGGGTCTTGAAGCCCAAGCTTAAACCTGAGCTCAGAAGTTTACACAGCAGCAAATCAGTCCCACAGCCTGAGCCTTGTGAGACTGAGTCAACTGTCAGTGGGTAAGCTGTGCTTTATTACTTTGCTTTGTAGGTCTACCCTTAGTCCTCAAGCCTGAAAACTGGATCCCAAAGGGGGCACTTTCCTTCTGTCACCTCTATCTTGGGTAGATGTTAAAGATCCAAACACACATTTTATCATGTGAGTTCTAGTTAACTGAAAAATAGTTGAAAATAGTTTGCCTGGCAAGCAATATTGTTTTGTGATGCTGGTGTTGTGGCTTTATTTAATTTCTTAGCTGACAACTTAAGTGTAAAAGAACTTGCCAATGTTATTGCACTTCCAAACTGTTGTAGGATTTCCTTCTGGTAACCATGTATTACGCCTACCCACTACTTCTATACTGGAGCATTTAACACCAGATACATTCTTGTCAACATAAAGAAAAGCTTAATAATCTTCGAGCAGCTGTCTGATGGTATAAAATTGTCAACACATGCTTTTGAATATTACAATATAAGAATTCAATCATTCTTTTTAGGGGAATAACATACATATTAAGTAAAAGTTTCTAATAATGTTAATAGGAATACTCAAACGTGGTTATGCTATTTGTTTTCAAAAATGTCCATAATGTGAGCTGTATGAATATAGAGGGAAGAGTTCAGTTTAAACAAAATTACTCCAAAATTTTATCTTTTCCTGTAAGATAAAAAATAAACATGTGCTTAAATATTTTGAGATTTTAAAAAGTATAATGTTTAGAGACCGAAACAACCGTAGCTATCAAAGGAACTAATACACAGACTCTTTCAGTAATATGCCTAATTTGCATTTTGTGCCAGACTACATTTTTTTATATCATTCCATTTTAAACATTTCAGTAGAACATTTTTGCATCTTTCCAACTTTTCTCCCCATCCAGTGAGGTTTAATGAGGTATCGAAGCAATGAATGAATCTTTGTTCAATATAGCCTGCATTTTAAAGTATCTTTTTCTTTCAATATTTTGTCCCAATGAATGTTGTCTACTTTTGTGAATTATTTTTATGCAGTCCTTCTGGGGATAATTACTGTTCTCACTCCCTCCGGCTAGCCCCACACAAAATAATGCAATCTTTGTCAGAGCCCCGTGTAGGACAGTGAAACGGCAATGGAAACCATCTTCCATTGACAGTTGAGTATTTTCTGAACTCTACTTTCTGATGGTGAAGTACCATGATCAGGGCTCGACAATTAGGACAATCTATTCGCCCATGGCAAGTAGATGTTAGCCCGATGCGGCCGCGCAGCACGGTCTGCGCATGCACAGCGTGCCAAACCACGCAGCTGGCGAGCAGGGCTCGCTGCCACTTGTCAAGCCCTGATCATGATTATGTACATTGTTTAAACAGACTACTAAAGAATAGTCTGTGTCAAAGAGGGAAAACTATTTAAACTTCAGAGTGTCTTTGCTGTACAACTTGGACACTTGTCACCTCAACTGTTGCATCCCTTAGTTCAATGGTTCTCAACCAAGGATTCAGGGTCCCTCAAGGGATCACAGGCAGGTTTCAGGGGCTCCACCAAATTGGGCCAGCCACAGTGAGTGTAGACAGAAAGCCTCACATATTGGAGCTGAAGTCCAGAGCCTGAGCTCCACTACTTGGGGTTGAAGCCAAAAACTGAGCAATGTAGCTTTGTGGGAGCCACTGTGGAATGTGGAACCAGGCAACTGCCCTGTTTGCTACCCCCTAATTCTGGTCTGTGCTTTAATAGTACAAAAATCAATTGTGTGGCACAGATAGGATGTGGAGCTTTAATAGAATGCTGAGGGTGTGTCAGAAAGAAAAAGATTGAGAGCATGTGCCTTAGTTTATTTTGTTTTTCTGCAGTTGTGAGCAGCTCAACTTGAAAAAGTTCTAAGCAGAGTAAAATTGTATTTCATCTTATTAGTTTGAAATTGCAGAAAAAGCCTTAATCTCAATTCTTCAGTAATCAAGTGTGCTAGATTAAACCATAAAAATGTGTCATATGCACAATATTAAACATTTAAAAAATCGTACCCATCCACATTGCCCTTTTCTGTGGGCCAAATTATACACTTTGTTAAACCTGTGAAGCCCCACTGACCTCAGAATGTGACTCTACTGAGGGACTAGTGCTCTGATCTTCTATGGAGACCTCACTTTTAGCTCCAAGCTCACTAGTCAAAAAATTATGAGAACTACCGGGAATTTTCTGATGCTTAGGGCCCTGCTTTATCATGCAGGAAATCCAGGTTAAGTTTAGCCTCTGTGTCTACTAACAACCTGGGTTCAGTGCCCAATCATAGTCCTGCATTCTTTATCTATTCATCAGGATATGTCTGAAATATGTGCAGATGCCTCTCTGTCAGACTAAGCCTGGTCAATGATCTTCACAGAATATAGGAAGGCTGTTAATAGTTGTCCCAACTAAACTTAGCTAAGTACAGTAAAACTCCATTAGTCCGGCATCCAATGCTCCAGGACTCCTGATGGTCCGGCACCATCAGGAACCCGGAAGTGCTGGGGCAGCCGGACAGGCTTCCCCCATTCAGCTGCTGCTGAAACTGACCAGCAGCTGAATCGGGGAAGCCGGGAGCAGAGCAGCTGGGGTGCTGCTGGATTGGTCTCGTAGCACTGCCCCTCGGGGCTGCGGGACCAACCCAGCAGCACCCCCGCTGCTCTTGGGGACGCCTGGGGCAGAGCAGCTGGAGTGCTGCCGGGTTGGTCTGGCAGCGCCAAAGGACGGCGCTGCGGGACCAACCCGGCAGGACCCCAGCTGCTCTGCCCCAGGGGTCCCCAAATCAGCCTCTGGTGAAACAGATCAGCAGCTGATTCCAGGAAGCCCCAGGCAGAGCTGCTCTGCCCGGGGCTTCCTGGAATCAGCCGCTGATCTGTTTCAGCAGTGGCTGACTTGGCAGGACCCCAGCTGCTCTGCCCCAGGGGTCCCCGGGTTGGTCCCGCAGGGCCGAGGGGCAGCGCTACGGGACCAACCCGGCAGCACCCCAGCTGCTCTGCCCCAGGCAACTGGATTCAGCCTGCTGGTGAAACTGACGCTGCTGGTCAGTTTCAGCAGCGGCTGAATCCCGACGCCTGGGGCAAAGCAGCTGGGGTGCTGCCGGGTTGGTCCCGCAGCCCCGAGGGGCAGCGCTACGAGACCAACCGGGCAGTACCCCAGCTGATCTGTCCCAGGTGTCCCCAAGAGCCGCCGTAGCGCCGCCCCTCGGTGCTGCAGGACCAACCCGGCAGCACCCCAGCTGCTCTATTGCAGGCATCCCCGATTCAGCTGCTGCTCAAACTGACCAGCAGCAGCTGAATCAGGGACGCCTGGGGCAGAGCCGGACTATCGTAAGGGGGGGCTATGAGGGGACTGGGGTGGCATCCCCTCCCACCCCACTTCAGAGCCCTCATAGCCCCCCCTTCTGATAGTCTGGCATATCTGATAATCCGGCACCCCCTGGGTCCTAAAGGTGCCGGATTATCGGAAGTTTACTGTACTGTGTAATACAGTAGACTTCCGATAATCCGGGACCTAGGTGGTGCTGGATTATCAGATATGCCGGACTATCAGGAGGCACTATAAGCTGGTTATATATATATATACACTGTATACATTATATACTGTATATAAAGTGTTCTTAACCCTTTTTATTGTACATACTGTATACAGTATACTGTAATGTTTTAGATTTTTAAGCCTTTTTTACCCTTTTTGCTCAGTTCAGCTGCTGTCACTGTTACCTTGTGACACATTTTTGGCCGAAGCTCACTCACTAGGCTCTTGCCATTTTGACGCCAGACTATTGGGAGTGCCGGACTATTGGATGCCGGACTATTGGAGTTTTACTGTAGTAGCAATCATAAACTGTACCCACTCTATACAGGGACTCATGAGTAACCTGTTTTCAGAAGTTTAAACCAGGATGAGATTTTTAATATAAAATGTAAGGTATTGCATACATTTCTTCACCCTACTTAAACAGTGATATTATCAATTTCCTTTAGACATAAATGGTATGCTCATTCCACACCAACACCACATCGAAATGCAGGTTGCTGCCTCCCTTTTTTAATAATGAGAACTGCCTCCCTCCCAAGGATGGCACGGCCTTTATCACAGGATGTGTCTATAGGTCTGGAAAAACTAGTTAGTCCTAGTTTCAGGCATTTTCTGTGTTAAAACCAGTTTGTTTAATATATACCACATTATACTTAGTTTTAGTTATCAATTCAAGTTGCAGGTACACAAGGCAGTAAATTCAGACATTAATTTAGGGTCTTTACAAATAAAAAGTAAAATTGCAGTGGCACCAAACTAATATGTAATGGTTGTATTGAACATTGGAATGGTTGTATAGTTACTGTTTAGCTATTTTTTTTTCAAGGAAGCTATGCATGTCATGATTCATTTCAGTATTACAGTATATAAACAAAATTCAAACATTCAATTATATGGAAACAATGATAATGAAGAGTCATAGTCCTGAAACATTAAGCAATGAGAAGCGTGCAGGGTTACAGACTACTAGTCCATGTCCACGTCCACGTCCACTTGCCCATTCAGCATTCCGGAGCAGAATACTAACTTTGATGTAATAGATAAACTGAGTCCGTTCCTCAGTTTTGAATGGATATATCCAAAGTTTGAAAAGATGGCTCGAAACTGATGTAAGAACTACTAGTTCTATGAAGTAAGATGAAATATCTGCATTCTTCAAGCTCTTCCACCATATTATAAGAAAAATTTCTTCTTTAATAGTGGATGAAAACATTGATTTCTTTTCTTTTAAATGCAAGTAAATATGCAAGTAAGGATTTTTGCTAAGCAACCACTGACTTGTAATTTCTTCTTGTTCAGATGATGATTTCTTTTCTGCATATTCTGAATGAGGGAAGTTGACCAATAAGCATACAGGAGTAATTTGTCTCCTGAAATCTCTTTTGTACTTTTACTGTGTGTGGTGCAAGATTTTCATTATCAGTAGATCCAAACATATTTTTCATGCAACAATTGTTTGTGTCCCCCTTTGGAATGTGTCAAGTGCTACAACTGGTTTCATCTTACCGATCATGTTCTTTGCTTCCACTAAATCTCTTGATGATTAATTAGACTGATCATTCTATCTTCAAGTTCTGACTTATGATTACTTGAAACCCTGAGATAATAAGGCCAGTTTTTAATGTATGTTTTCAAGCATGTTATATGGCTGTTCTATTATGTGTTACCAGGGATTTGGCGTTTTACAGATTTGATTTTTTTTTTAACTGGGCTGATGGGGATTATAAAAATACTTTTGTAAATCTAAAACATATTTCAGCAGCTTCCTTTGGAATAAGGTCTTGTTCAAGTAGAGTTGGCCAATCTGATGCACATCCAAATGTAAGCAAAGTGTCATCATCTTCCACATCACTTCCCATATTTTGCATCTTTTTCTTTTTGTCTGCCAGTTAGGCCTTAATAACACAACTCTACAGTTTATTTGCTAATGCCTTAGTCCCTCTTTCTTGTCAGCATAACATAGTACTTTCCAATCATCTTACTGCTTACAGTATCACATACTGCTACATAAACTTCAGTTTTCTCTATCTGCACCCACTTAGCTATTACTGGGCCATTGTGCACATTACACTAGCCATCTTGTATTAATGTAACTCCTTTTCTATGCAATTCATTGTGTGCTTCCACCCATAAGCCATCTGTGACTGTAACTAACGTTTCACTTGCTATCTGTTTTTGATTGATGTTTTGTAGCCTGGCCTCAAGCAGCTGATCATTGCTTGAAAAGTTGGATGCTTAGTAACAAAAAAAAGGGGGTGGGAAGGAGGGGAAATATTACAGATGTAAAAATAATTCTACAATTTTCAAGTTTACTTTTTATTTCTAATTTGGAATTGTTTTTGTTACAAATGTATCAATTTGTGATAGAAACATGTGATGCTACTTTGGACAACCTTGATCTGGTTTTCTTTTGATGTATTTGGCAATATGGTATTATCAATACCTTTGTACTCCCAGTCTGATTCTGGGTTCTTTCATACGTTTAGCCTAAGTCAGTAGTTCTGGTGTCGTTTTGTTCATTATATTGTATTTTGCAAAAATGTTTCCTTGTATGGTCTCTGCCTTCCCACTAACTTTTTCTTTGAAGTTTCTGTATCTAAGACTCTGCCATATTCATGATCTTTCTCAAAACACTTAGGAATTGGGCTCATGTTGAAATACTCTGACCTGAATCCCTGTACTCATTGAGTTCAGGTGCTCAGCCTGCCAGATCAAGAGACAGAGTACAGGACAGGTAGTTTGGCAGTTTATCTTAAAGTGATGAAACTTCCAAATCTGGTAATTCTCTTGTTTATTAACAAACACATAATTTTCATTGTTAAACAAAAATTCCTTGATTCACAAGCTTCCATTTGTGTTTGAGATAGCCAAGGCACTGATATACAGCTTTAGGGTGATTTTTTCCATTTAATTCAAATTAAACAGACCATATTAATGCAAAATGATTACCAAGATGCTAAAAGTCCTGCTGTAATTTTCATTTGTATATTCTAAGAATTTATTTTCCAGTATCCCAGTTGAAATTAGTATTTACCAGCACCTTGTCCTAAACTAGCTTCCTCCACTATTTTTCTTTCCACTATATCTCCATCACATTGTCCTTCTTCCAAATGAAGAGCATAAGGTGTTGAGCAAGAGAAACTATGGATCAGCTAGAAGCAGATGCTTCATCCACTGTGAATCTAACACCTTTGCACTGGGGTGCATCCCAGCCACAATACACCTAAATTATTTTTTTAATACCAGGACAACTCAAAGGAGATTTCAAAATTTTTTCTCCATACATGGCAGCAAAGCCCAAAGTCAACACAAAAAAATTGGTAATATGGTCTTTATGAATGCTTCTCTATACTGAAAATACACATGTTGCTGTTAAGAGGTGTCAACTGATCTAATACTACCAAGAACACACACCTGGAAATGCTTAGCTTCAGCTGCTCCCACATTCTCAGTCAACATATCCATAATACATAGTAATGAATCACTGTATCTTTGAGGCAGTATTGATTTATAAGAATGCTGGCATACAGAGATATGCCATAGTGAAAATAAGGGCCTGTCCTGAAATTTAACACTTTTGTATTATTTTTCCTCACATAGATCAGATTGGAATTCTAAAGGATCTATTTGGTCATTGACATACAAATCATAATTCCCAATGAGGTCACTTGGAATTACTCCTAAAAAACCCATCCCTTAGCACCATATTTTTCAAGTTCTCTTTATACTGAAAAGATTATTTGCAAAGGAAGAGAGGGGCAGGGAGAAGGACAGGCTTGTGCCGTTTCTTGCTTCTTTATGATCTATGCGAAGGCCCTACATTGTTTTCCCCACCACCACCACCTGTTCACTTTTACCTTCAAAACAATAAGGCTTGTATTTTCTGGTTTTGCTGTAGGTCTTCTTGGAGGACCCAAACATGTAGACTGGGAGCCTTCCTAGCCCTTAACTGAATGCTCGGGGTCTTGAATCTTTGAGAAAGATCTTTTCTTCCAACTGTTAAGTATATGAGTTAAACAGATTTTAACAAAAGCAAATGATAAACAAAGGGTTTTAAAACATTTTGAATAAAAGTCCCATCTCTTTTCAGTTAGTGAAACCTCATTATGTTCTTCAGAAAAAAAGGAAGGCATGACCTGATATTCTAACATTAAAAGGAAGGGGAGAGAGAAAGGAAAAGAAAAACCCCAACATCTCAGCCCTTTATCCAGGATAAAAGAAGTATATAAAAAAGGGGGTCTTTTTACTTCACAATGAATTAAATGAATTGAAGTAATACAAGCGAAGGACTGAACCCTTAAACTTAATGACTTTCAAACTATGGCAGGAAGAAGAAGAAGAAACCTATGTGCATTCTTCTGTTTTTTAAACCCTGTTTTAATTTATTACTTGTGTTAATATTATGGAGTACCAGGAAAGATTCTTTATCCTGTTACTAGCACATTGTAAGTGTAAATCCAGAAAAAGCCACCTGAAATAAGCAAATACTGAAAATTGAGTCTCTAAAGTATTTGAAATTATACATTCTGCAAAACATACTTATCAGGAAAAAGTACAAACAAGAACTAGAGAAGTGAAAAGACTTCAAGGGAGTAATACAAAGGATGAATTTGTGCCACTTAACAAGCCTATAGTAGCCGTTGTTTTAATTTACTGTAGATTTAACCAAACAGATAAATACAGCTTTACTTTGAGCAAAGAGTAAAATGTTAAAATAATTGGGCTGAAAGTGTTCCCACTGAAGTCTATTACAAACATTTCCATTGACTTCAGTAGAAACAGGATGAGCCTTTCATTCAGCAGCAATATCAAAGGTAGGTAAAAGCACTTAATTGCATAAAAGCACTACTCACTCCAATACAGTTAAATTATTTTTAACATTTAAAAACAAGGAATAGTCCTGCATATTAGAACTGCAAAAACGATACTTTGAATAAATGACTATACTATTACTATGTCCACTTCAGTAATGAAAGAAGTATGTGAGTGGTCTGATTTCATTAGTATGGGGTACTGTGTCCAAAAAAGGAGATGGGGTGGAGTGCAGTAAGCAAATTTTGCCAAGATTCACACCTCATGCAATTTTGCACAGGGTGTAAGCCATGGTGGAATCTGGTCTCTCTCATTCTGAAATACTGATGGAAGAATTACAAAAAAGTTGTAAAACTTGGCTTGGCCCAAAAAACTTTCCAAGACCCACCAACTGAAATTTCAATTGGTTTGCAGTGCAGAATTAAGAATGGAAAAACTTAAGATACAATAATGATGATTATTTTTCTACATTTGGATAGCTGTAACTTATAAGTTAGGTGTTGGCAAGCACAGTGGTCTGATTTATAAAACTATGTATTGGCAAAATACTTTCTGCCTTAATTGGGGAAATATTTATTACACGTTTCAAATTCATATATAACATTTGTCCAGCTGCAATCTCAAGATTTGCATTAATCTTTAAACAATGTGGGCAGTTTGTCCCTCCTGGTGTTCACAGGATGTAGACCATCATTTTTCCCAGTCTCTCAAAAACTCCAAAATTGGAGCAAACTGAAAGACTATTATGACTTCTACTTATTTTCCCTTTCAATTCTCTACCCCATGCTATTCATTTGTAGGAAGATGACTTAATATTTCCACAAAAGTAGACTCCAAGAAGAATATGTTTTTGCAGTTTATTAGAAGATACAAATGATGATGTTTCAGTAAACAAATGTGAAAAGTGGCCTTCATAACAGCTTTCACATAATGAGTTTCCAACAAAAGAACAGGATAAATATAATTTATCCTAATTAATTTAATTCTAGCTGTATGCAATATTGTACTTGGTTGCCTCACTTTTCAGGCTAAACTCTGGGCTAATACATAACCTATACAATTCTACTTCAGACAATGGAATGGCAACCATGTACATTAGCACAGAATTTTGCCCTATTATTATTAATGAATTCTTACAATAAACCTTATTATGAGGTTTCTTAGATAACCTTGGGAAAAAATAGATGTTATCAATTTTGGTAAACACAAACCAACAATAATATTTCCATCAATAATAACTGGAATTCACAGACAAGCAAAGTAAGAAAAATGCTACTTGAGAACTTCTTAAGAATTTGAGTTAAGGTTGTTTACTTTGTATGTTTTGACATGGGAGGACAGCTTGTGTTTTTAATTGTTATAAAGCATTAGCTTTTTGAATCTTAAATGTCTACTATCTGACTCCCTCCCCATAATTTTACACAACTGTGAACATTCAGGATTAAAAGTGTTTAAAATAAATACCAATATTATCCATCAAAATAAACTGAATTCTGATAAGCCTGTTTATGTACCAGCAAAGATGTGTCAATTTTATATCTGTGCATGGATTCCCAACTTTTTCAAGCAATGAGCACATTTTCAATTAAAAATATTAATGGGACAAGAAATATCAAATGTTACTCAGTTTGCCTTATCATAACCTATAACAGTAATAAAAAAAAATCCTAAACACACCTTTCCTCAGTATCTGGCCTATTGTCTGAGGAACATTGCCTCCTAAGTAGGAGCCCCTGTGTCAGGAGATACTATATTTATAAATTAGTGGTTACCATGTTTGATCTTTAAGTTTAAAATATGTATTGCAGATACACAATATCATAAAAATAGAGAAAAAATGTTATGAAAAATACTAAGACAGAAATTTAAAACACTTAATTGTCATAATGCTGTTCACCAATTACATTCCACATACAGTAACCTTAATAACCTCAATTCAACTGGGCTGAGACCTACCTTTCCTTTTTGGGGAGCAGTTAGCCCCACAATGAGGTTTTCTTATTGAAAATGTGCCTCATAAAAAGCAAATTTGATTTGTATTTTAGGTATTTGCCTTAGCAAATAAAATAGCGTTAGTTTGTATGTGCAGTGACCCTTTTGTTTTGTTTTTCTGATGGAACTGGCATGTTGCTTATTCTCATCTGTGCAAAATGTATGTGTTTCTTTGCAATATAGTAAACATTTTCTCTTCTTGTGATTAAATAAACTTATTGCATGAAGATTGATTTCAGGTTTCTGTTCAAAATGTCTAAAATTGAAAGATTCAACTCACAAAGGCTTTTAGAGTACATTAATCACTGTATGGCAAATCCCCAGAATCCCAAAGGATGTCTTTAAAGGTCATATTTCTGAATGTGGTGAGAGAGAGAGAAGAGGAGGTTAAATCTGGTATTTAATAGCATGGGAAACTACTGATTCTTTGCTAAAACAACTAATTCTTACCATTTTTAGACTCTTAAGTCTTGGGACTGCAGTTTCTCTCCAGTAGCACAAAGAGAACAATCTACAAATGATTTAAAAAAATCGTATCACAATAATTGTCACAAAATTCAAAAAGATTTTGGATCATTTGCTATACTGTTAGCTAAATAAATGCTTCAGAGGCTAAGACGAAAAGGCATGCAAATTATTCTATCAACATGTGCATTGATATAGCATATGTCTAAGTGCTTCAGTGGTCTAAAGACTTAAATATAGGACAAAGGAATCCCTGGTACCTGAATTTGCAAAGCCCTGTGCTATTCTTAGCACTCTGCACATCTTTGAAGTGCACCATACTTAATGGTTAACCCACTAGACAAGAGGACAAAAATAGATCTTTCTGTACTGAATGTAAAGGTTGTTCATTGTTTCCAGGCTTACTACCAGCTATAATTGTTTGCAATCAAGATAGCAAAAATAAGTCTCACTTTCATAAAATATGATCCAGTGTGGATATTTTTGGAAATAGCATTGCATTACGTAATCCCCTTCTCTCTTTTAAACACATACACACCAACCCACTCCCCCAATTCTTAACTAAGAAAATAATGAATGTCTAATGTTATACCATTTCATCTAAATGCTACATTTTAATTACAGTACTACAATGTAACCCCCACTTTACTTACTATGTACAATTCCTCTCTTTCATCACTGGTGGCAACATTAGTATGTATGGAATAAAATTTCTTATACTAATATTTATATAATTAAGTTTACATAGTGTGTTTACATATATACAATTTAATTAGTTACAACTTTCACACACATACATATTCACAAACACAAGACTGCAAGTTCTTATGAAGATTCTTGTACATAAACATTTCCTTTCAAAGGAGATCACTTAATCTGCATAAAACATTTAGAGTTTGGCTGTTTTTTTTAAATTGCTGCACATGCAAAAATGCAGGAGGTCACTGCAAGAATGACTGCTTTCTAAAAATATACCCCAGCAGTTTGAGAGGAATCCACTGTCAGGGCGGCGAAAAGGGAGATTCATTTTACAAGGGGGAGAAAATCCCACCGAGAGCCAGGCATGCAGGCTAGCACAGCAAACTGCTGTTGGTTTAAAAATTCATTTTTGTGATTAGTATTGCAAAAATGGGAGGTCACAGCTTCAGAAAACTCCTGCATATTTTCCCCATTAATGCATAAAAATGCTACTCCAAAATCCAGCCGTCAAGCAGAAAGAGTTAAGCAAATATGTATACTGCACGTTTCTCCTCTTCTTTAAGAAAGCCTATTTTTGAAATGTGGAGAGGGGCGAGGCAACTGATTTTGCTGCAGCAGAGTCCAGCCAAGGGCAAAAAAGAAATGAAAAGAAACAAAGAAAGAGAGGGAGGGGATGCAGATCTCTCCGAGCTGTGGATTGGAATTGCATATACTTACAGACAAAAGCCCCTGCTCCCTTTCTGTCCTTTCTACATGATCTGAAACACAAATGTGGATTAAAAAGGGGGCAGCGTGCTCCAAAAGGGAATTTATAGTTGGGGAGGGGGAAGTGGGGAGGGTTGGGGGTGTGGGGAAAGAATGACTGCACCTCTTCCAAAGTGCAGCAGCCTTGGAGGAAAAAGAAAAGGGGTGGGGGCGGTTGGGAGAAAGTCTCTCTCCCTCTCTCCCAGGCTGGGGTTTGGTAGCCTGTGCTGGTTCTATGAACAATGAGCTAATTCTGATGGTGGCTGGCTGGCTGCCAGCTCTCCCCCCTCCTCCTCTCGTTACACACACGAACCAGCCCCCCTCCCCCCCATTCCCTCCCTCCGCTTTGCTGCTGCAAAACCAGACTGCTTAGTCTGCAATAATCCTCAACTCAAAGTCCCCCCGCTGTCTAGCAGCCAGAGAGCCCGCCGACCAATCGCTGCGCACGGGCTGCGGGGAGCGCTGGCAACCCGGCGGCAGCAGCCTCGCGGGAGGGGCTGGACTTGGCTCGGCACGGCTCGGCTCGCCCCTCCTTCCTCCCGCCGCGCGGCTGGCCCCGCTGCCTGGGCCTAAGGGCCGGGCTGGGGCGGAGCGAGCGGCCATTGGCTTGCGCGGCCGTCGATCAACTCCCCATCCCCCCCCCCGTTCTCCGGAGAGCGGCTGCTGCTTTCCAGACAAATAATCCGGAGCCGGGCTGGTGGGGTGCCAGGCGGGGAGGCTGGCCAAGGAGCTGCACAGCCGCGGCGCCCTGCCAGCCCCAGCGTGCGGGAGGGAGCCAGCAGCCCGCGCTGTAATAATAAACCTGCCGCGGTAGCAAAGGGCATCTGAGGCGAAGGGGAGGGAGCCGCTGCTGCTCTGCCTGCGCCTGGCTGCGGGGAGAGAAAATGGTGCGCGGGGAGGAGCGCAGGAGACGCAGCCCAGGAACAGGCGCACGCCGCGCCCCTGGCCCGGGAGCTCCGGACAGCTCCCGGGAGGAGCCAGCAGGGCAGAAAGCAGCCTCCTGCCGCCCCCAGACCCAGTCTCTCCCTGGCACAAAGAGGCGCACGCACCGCCCAGGGACAAAGAACCAGACAGAGCAGCGGGGCGAGCACAGCTCCCGTTCCTGAGCAAGTGACTTGGCATGGCGGGGCCAGGATCTGGGCGCGCCCCCTCCTACCTTAACCACAGAAGGCTGGCTCACCGGTACACAGGCGGAAACAAAGGCACAGGCGTATCAGATCCACACACGCAGGTGGCCCAGCAGTATAAAACAGTGCGGTGGCCCATGCTGTAATACAGGTAGGCAGTCAGTGACACAGGGAAAGACACAGAAACACACAGGCAAATGCAGAGCATGGGCACGGCCGCACCATTGAGGCAGCATTGTGGCACAAAGAGACCTAGCACAGCAATGCACCATGCAATTTTGTGTTTGTGCAGCACCCAACAATGGGGTCCTGGTCCATCTTGAGGACTACAGGCCACTGCTGCAATATAAATAATATTTGTATAAAGTGACTGAAATACACTGAAGTAACATGGCATATTGTTCCACAAATCAGCAACATGCAACAGAGGGGCACAAAAGACAACACAAAGACACACACCAGAAGGGCACAAGAACAGAAAAACACAGACAAGGGCACATTGAAATGCAGAGATATAGATAGCTCAGCACCACATAATGATACAAAGCAACACATAGCACAGCGAAGCACAGATACATGACAAAAGTATTTTAAAACACACTACAAATGATTATTGCAGTACTGCAACTGTATCATTTGTGCTAGTGTGCTAAGTAGATTTAAAAACTAGCAAATCAAAAAGCATTCACCATTCACTTTGGTGTAAATGACAACACATGGTAAAGGACAACAGATATGGGACCCTCTCTGTCTAGAACTAGAACCTTAGATTTTCAGAAAGCCTTTGTCAAGGTCCCTCATCAAAGGCTCTTAAGTAAAGCAAGCTGCCATAGGATAAGAGGAAAGGGCCTCTCATGAACTGGTTAAAAGACAGAAAACAAAGGGTAGGTTTAAATAGACAGCTTTCAGAATGGAGAGGTAAATAGTGCTGTCCCCCAGAGGTCTGTTCTGGGACCTATCTTATTCAATATCTTCATAAATGACCTGAAAAGGGGGGTAAACAGGCTGCAAAATTTGCAGATAATGCAAAACTACTCCAGATAGTTAAGTCCCAGGCAGACTATGTAAAGAGATACAAAAGGATCTTTCAAAACCGGGTTACTGAGCAGTAAAATGGCAGATGCTGACAAATGAAAAGTAATGTACACTGGAAAATATAATGCCAAACCAATGCTCCCTCTACTCTTTTTCCATCCACATGTGGACTTTTACCATCTGAGTGCAGAATACTTTTTTTTATGTTCATCAAGGCACCTATAAATGTGCATCACCTGGAGAAACACAAACCTAGCTGCGAACTCTCTGCTAATCATCTGGGCAGCATTGGAATCTCTTCTAAGCACCCGCAAAAGCAAACAGCTTACAACGGAACGCTAATCCCAACTATATATTTTGGCTACATCTAGATTGCATCCCTTTTTTGGAAAAGGGATGCAAATTATACGTATCGCAATTGCTAATGAAGAGGGGATTTAAATCTCCCCCGCTTCATTAGCATAAAAATGGCTGCCGATTTTTTTCGGCACGGAGCTTTGCCGGAAAAAAGAGCCAGTCTAGACGCGGATCTTTTGGAAAATAAACCCTTTTCCAAAAGATCCCTTATCCCTTATTTTAAGAGGGATAAAGGATCTTTCGGAAACGGCTTTATTTTATTCGGAAACGGCTTTTACAAAAAAGGGATGCAATCTACACGTAGCCATTGTGACAGACCCAGGGCAGCAGGCTACTATAGTTTGGTGGAGGACAAATATACAGGAAACTAGGTGAATAGTTTTCTGTTCCTTGAGTGAACTGGCCAGGCACTGCTGCCACATAATCAAGGCAGGCAGGCGCTTGGGGCCAATTAAGAGCTTGCCTGAAGTAGCCAGTTAATCAGGGAATCTGCAGCCAATTAAGGCCTGCTGTAGCCAGTTTAAAAGACACCCCTCTTCCCAGCCCTCCTGGGAAGGGTGGATGAGAAGATTAAAGATTGAGTGTGAAGAGGTACATTGAGAGAGTTAGAAATTGGGATTGTGGAGGAGCTGGAAGGATTCTTCAGGATCTAGGAAGAAGGTACTAGGGGGAATTGTTTGGGGAAGTGGATAGGGAACGACTGGGGCTATGTCTACACTGACGCATTCTCACGTAAAAACTCTTTTGTGGAAGAGTTCTTCTGCAAAAACTCTTCCAGAAGAGAGCATCTACACTGGCATATGCTTTGCGCAAAAGCATCTATGCTGGCGTAGATGCTCTCTTGCACGAGAAAGCTCTGATGGCCATTTTAACCATAGGGCTTTCTTGTGCAAGAAATTCATGTTGCCTGTTTACCATGGCCTCTTGTGCAAGAACAGTTGCGCAAAAGGAATTATTCCTGAGCAGGTGTGTTAAAGTTCTGCAGCAAGAAGCCCTGATTTCATACAGTAGAACGTCAGTTTACTTGCACAAGAACATGTGGCCAGTGTAGACAGGCAGCAAGTTTTTGCGCAAGAGCGGCCGCTTTTGCGCAAGATCGTGCCAGTGTAGACACAGCTGGGAGTTGAAGAAACGCTGCTAGTTGCTGCTGCTGCTGCCTTTGGATCCCTGGGCCAGAACCTGGAGTAGTGGGTGGGCCTGGGTTCCCCCTGCCCTTCTCATGCAGCTACAGAGCCTGCCCCTGAGGGGAGGGGGGACCAGGATTATGTAGGGGTTTTAACCTAAACTATGGCTTAACCTATGATGAGGATAGGCTGTGACCTTTGCCTCTAGCAAAGGGCTAGAGGCTGTGTGGAAGGTCACAGTGAGCCTGACACAAACACCAACTGCTAGGAAGTGCCAGACCCTTAAGGCATAGCCAGATCTTTGCCATAATATCAAGTAATGGAGTCTAAACTATATTTTACCGCTCAAGGAAGAGATCTTGGAGTCATGGAAAATAGTTAGCTGAAAACATCCACTCAGTATGCAGTATCAGTCAACAAAAAAGAATATTGCGAATCAAGAGATAGATAAGATAGAAAATATACTATTGCCTTCATACAAATCCATGATATGCCCATATCTTGAATACTGCATGCAAATATGCTTGCCCCATACCCAAAAAGATAACTGGAAAAGGGCAATGAAAATCATGATGGGTATGGAATAGCTTCTCTATGAGGTGAGATTAATAAGACTGAGACTTCTCAGTTTGTACAAGAGACCGGGGGAAGAGGAGAGGAATATGACTGAAGTATGCAAAATTATGACTGGTGTAGAAACAGACAAGGAAGTGCTAATTACTTCAAACACAAGAACTAGGTGTTACCAAATGATATTAATAGGCAGCAGGTTTAAAACAATAATTTCTTCACATAACATGTAGATAATCTGTGGAATTCTTTGCCAGAGGATGTTGGGAAGGTCAAGACTATAACAGGATTAAAAAAAGTAAATAATGGAGTAAAAGTCCATCAGTGGTTATCAGTCATGGTGGACAGGGATGGTGTCTCCAGCCTCTGTTTTCCTGAAGCTGGTAATGATACACAGGGAATGGATCAACTGATGATTTCCTATTCATTCTTCTGGGACACCAGTCATTGGCCACTATCGGAAGACTGACACTTGGCTAGATGGACCTGTGATCTGACCCCATATGCTCTTGTGTTCTTATGTTTGTTCATATACGCTTCACAAGTTTAAAATCACTTTTAAAATCCAACTTACTCTATAGAAGTATAAACTGAGGTGTAAAATTATTTTAAGTGTATCCATACAGGGATTTGCATTGACTTATCTGGACAAAGCAGAGTCTTGTTATGTTCAGCTTGTTAGCATTTCTCTAGTTGTCTGTTTCTGATCAACTGAAAAACATTATGGAATGTTCTTAGCATCAGTGGGTCAGCCCTATTGATTTTGGTGACAACTGAATTGTGGTAAATTGGAGTCCTTTATAGCTTGTTAGGCTACAGGTCAGGTTCAGCCACCTTTGTAATTGTCTACAGATCAAAGATGCAGCTAATAAGTCATTGGCACCTTCTAGCATAACATCCCCTCTGCCCCCCTGTGCATTCTCTCTGCTCTTCCTCCCAAAATACTTTAAAAATACTGATGCCTTGGGGATGGCTTTTCTTCTAAACAAAAAGAAGAAATCAGATTTTGGGGAGAAGGATGGAGAATGAGGACTCTTGTCATGGGAAGAAGGGGAGTATATAGAATCCCTGGTATGGAAGGGAAAATGGGGAGGGACTAAACCACTTGGAGGAATAACAGAGAACCAAGGTGTGTAGAGAAGGGCAAAATGGAAGGCATTTTTAGGCCTCTAGCAAATAGAAAATGGAAAATGACACAGTCATTCTTCTGCTCTACTCTGTGCTGATTAGGCCTCAAATGGAGTAGTGTGTCCAGTCCTAGGCACCACATTTCAAGAAAAAGTGGGGAAATTGGAGAAGGTCCAGATAAGAGCAACAAGAATGATTAAAGGTCTAGAGGACATGAACTATGAAAACAGACTGAAAGAATTGAGCTTGTTAAGCTTGGAAAGGGGAAGACTGAGAGGGGACATTTTGCAGTGTTCAGGTATCTAAACAGCGGCTGATATAGGGCAAGGCGAGCCGGGCGGCTGCCCCGGGCCCCGCACTTCAATAGGCCCCACGCCCTGGGTCTGCAAAACTCTCATCTGCCCCTGTATCTAAAAGGGTGACAGAAGGAGGAGGGAGAAAAATTGTTCTACTTGGCCTCTGAGGATAGGACAAGAAGCAATGGACTTAAACTGCAGCAAGGAAGGTTTAGGTTGGACATTAGGAAAAACTTCCTAACTGTCAGGGTGGTTAAACGCTGGAATAAGTTACCTAGGGAGGTTGTAGAATCTCCATCTCTGAAAGTATTTAAGAGCAGGTTAGATAGACATCTATCAGGGATGGTCTAGATCAGCAGTTCCCAATCTTTTCCTGATGGGAACCCATTTTGACAATTCAGGAAGACTTGGTGACCCAAGGCAATTCAAAAATGGGGGAGGGAGAGGAGAGGGATGCAGGAAAGAGCCACCTGGGAAGACACTTGGTGACCCATATTTGGGTCCTGACCAGGGGCGGCCCGTCCATATAGGTGAACTAGGCGGTCGCCTAGGACACCAAGTTAAATGAGACACAACGGGGCGCCAAATGATGGTGCAATATCGTTGAGGGGTTTGGAGGTGGGGGTGCCAATTGCATGGTTCACCTAGGGCACCAGTTACTGGCAGCTAGTCTAGAGCCTCTCCTGGTCCTGACCCATAGGCTGGGAAACTGACTCTAGATGATACTGGGTCCTACTGTGAGGGCAGGGGACTGGACTCGATGACCTCTTGAGTTCCCTTCCAGTTCTAGTATTCTGTGATGAGGTGAAAATGGGAGATATACAAAGCCTCTGCTATGAAGTGAAAGGAAATGGGGGAGGAGGGAGAGAGACAGAACCTCTGCCACAGGGATTAATATTTTAATGGTAGATACATAGAGCCTCTGGCATAAGGTGGGAAGGTGTCAGGAAGTCTCTGAAATAGAGAGGGATGGAAGGGTGGCACACAGGGATCTTGTGGGAAATGGACGATGTAAAAAATAGTGTACAATATATTCAACCTACAGAAGCAACTAAGTGTGTGACTTCTTCAATTTAAAAAAAACATTGCAACTTTAGTATATATTTAAGGAATTATAAACCCTTGTTACTTTAGTATTTGCACCCTGATGTATCATAGAGCCACAGCACAACAAAAACACATCACACTTGTGTGATGACATATACACAGCATAGTGACAGATTTGTCCCATTCCACAGTCTTCTGCCTCTTAATGAGCAAAATTGAGGAGCAGAAATAACATAAGAAATTGTTTTAAAAGGAAGGTGGAATTTTATTTTTCCAGCTACCAAAAGTAAATGCAATGCTTTGTTTAAAAATTTTAGCAGATTTCCATGACAGTAAAGAGGATCTACTAGCTGTATTACAGCGTTTCTGGTGTCATGAAGTCATAACTAAAATGAAGTTTGAAAGAAAGATTAGGCACAAATTATGTGGCTTTGAGAACACTCTAACTTTAGTCTCCAGTTTAAAAAATTAAAAACTGTTAAACAAATTTTTATCTCCAAATTAAAAGACTTTTTTCATTAATTTACATTACTGAATAAAATGAGTATGCATAAATCGCTTAGGGAAGTGAGCTCTGGTCTTCACTAGGGAGTTGTTTCGAAATAACAGGTGGAGCATCCACATTACCAAGCCTGATATTTCAAAGTAATGGGCTGGTTATTTTGAAATAACTCCTGCTTTCAATGAGGAATAACACTATTTTAAAATAGTTATTTTGAAATAGCAGTAGTCTGCATGTTTCACTGCTGCTATTTTGAAATAACTACAGGCAGTCCCCGACTTACGTGGATCCAACTTACGTCAGATCCCTAGATACGAACGGGGTGAGGCAACTCCTGCACATGCGCAGCAGCATTCCCGGGGCTCGCTCACCTGGGTCCTAGGATCCTCCTCCTCCTCGGGCCGGCTCCAACTGGGATCCCGCAGAGCTGCCGGGCAGAGGAAAAGTGCCTCCCCACGCCCGCTGCCCCCCCCCCCCCCCGCGGCCTCGCATCCTGCCCGCCTCCCCCCCCCCCCGCGGCCTCGCATCCTGCACGCCTCCCCCCCCCCCCTGCCAGCAACAGGCTGCCCCCTCCCCTGGGCAACAGGCTGCCCAACAGCAGACAAAAGCAGCCTCTCCGCCCCTCCTCCCCCTATACGTGCTGGGCTCCCTGGGCAAACAAAGACTCCACCAAAACAAACAAAGTGCTGGCCTCATTGTGTTAGCAAAAAAAAGGACCCTCCTCCTAGAACCCTGGGTGGTGTGTGGAAATAAAGCTATTAGCTCAAAGCATGGTGCAGAGCTGTTTGGTATTTGGTATTTGATGAGTTACTCCTTTAGTCCTGAGTTTGTCACAGGGACAGAAATAGATGTGAAATCTTCTGAACAGGGGAACAGACAGCAAAACAAACATTAGAGGGGAGTTAACCTTTCCCTATGCTATCCAAAACTAAAAAAAAATGTTTGGCTAGAGTTTCCCCTACAATATGTACCAGTTCCGACTTACATACAAATTCAACTTAAGAACAAACTACAGTCCCTATCTTGTACGTAACCTGGGGACTGCCTGTAATTACTCCTCAGTGCTTCCTGGGGCTCTAAGGTGAAGTAGCACATCTACATTAAGAGGCCTGCTTTGGACTAATTTTGAGGCTTCCCTATTATATGGACATGCTATTTCAAAATAGTTATTTTTTCAAAAGTTATTTTTAAATAATTTCGTGGTGTAGACTTGCTCTAAGTTACTTTGCAGCTTTACTACTAATGTCTTTTGTAGGTAAATACAAAAACAATGATTTAACATTCAAATTCCAGCAAATAGTATGGTCTGCAAAAAATTGCGCATCATATCACACACTGCCCACTAATAAAGGAAACATGGGAAATTAAGCAAACCTAAGAAACAGGAATTTCCAGACCAGACCAATATCCTGTGTCTCAAAAGGCTTATACTTGATGCTTGAAAAGAAGGTATAAAACCTATTCATCTAATTGTACAATACTCAATTGGGTATTTTTTCCTGACCAGCTGGTAATCAACTTATTATGAATGTTGAAGAGTGAGGTTGATAGCACTTATAATATTATCCTAACTAGACTGAAGACAGATGGTATTTTTATTTATACTTGATTGCAAAGTTTGAAACATTATTCATATTTCAAATGCATTATGAGCCACAGGTTCTATGACAGTCACTATACATGCAAAATAAGGCCCCTGTCCTACTCATGTAGGTTACTGTAAAAAAAAAATCTCACATTGATGTCAGAGGTGCAGGATGGACTTTACAGTTGGGAGTTGTGCTGTAAAAATTGTGCTTTTGGGTCATTGTGAAATTCAGATGTTCAAGCAAAGAAAACAAGATGGTTTCTACTTAAATTTGAGAGGGGAGAAGGAGTAAGAATGGTTCACTGAGAAACTAAGGCCATATTTTTCATTGTTATAAACAAATACAATTCTATCAACTTAAATGAAATTGTAATTGCTAATACCAGGGATGAATTTGGCACTGAGAGAACCACTGAATTTCAAACTAGCACTTAAAGGAAGCTTTTTAAGTTGACTATTCCGCTACTCAAATTAATACTATGAAAATCTGCTTTTGGAATGAAAGGGAGAGACTTAAGCCCTGATGCTACAAACACACACATGATTAACTTTAACCGTAACTTTTGACCTAGGTGGAATTGCTTACATGCCAAGTTAAGTACAAGCTTCAAAGTGAAAGGATAATGCAATATCAAGGCCTTGTTAGGTACAATCTCTGTATTAGAAGCATGAGGCATTCCAAATCAAGAACTGACTTTAACACAGCTATAGTAAGGTGCTGCCTACAGTGAAGGGAAGTACATTTGTTGCAACCTCCCTTTCATTTGTCAGTGTGACAATATCACCAAAAAATACTTTTGAACCAAATAAGGGGGGCAGTGTCTCTTTTCTCCTCCTCTTCCACTGTCTGTGTTAAGTCTTAGTACGTTATAGCTAAAATGCTGCTTCTCTGCCCCTACTTTGTCATTGTCCACTAGTGACAATACTGATTATCTTCCTACTACAATAGATTTGGCAATTGAGCCAGTACCACATCCCATGCATCGGGCACTTGGGTCTTTAGACCCAAGTTGTGACAATGTGCCTGTACCCTCAAAGTAACAGCCATGTCTGAGGCTTATTCTTTCAGTTTGCTTAATTTAGATATAACAGTGTATAAATTCTAAATAGTAATTTTCTTATAATACAGAACAAACAAGAGCACACCCAATATGAACAGTTGCACACAAGTGGAAATGAAGAAATCATGAGATTGTTAGCTGATTCCTGCTGCCCTTCTCAAATATGACTTCTCTCTTTCATTTGAAATGAAAATGCCATTAAAGACATTTTTCTTTAAAACATTTTCTTGATATAACTCCACCTTCAAGTGAATTTGGAAAATAGTATAGCTCAAGAATTCAACAATTGTCTTCTATACAGGTTTCGAAGCTAGTTAGGAAACTTGAGAATTAACATAATGGATCAGACTACTGGCTCATTTGGCTCTGTATCTTGTCACTGACAGTGGCCAGTATCAGCTACTTCAGAGTAATGCTCACAACAACCTTTTCCCAGGGAAAGTGTTATTCCTAAGCACCCAGTAGTTGGAAGTTGTTTCAAGGTTTAACACATTTATACCTTTCCTAAACTCTTGCTTGCTTAAGTATTTACTATTATAACTCTGGCATTTCTTGTTATCCATGTAGATGTAAAATCCCTTTTTGAATGCTATTAATCTCTTTATTGTAATGATATTTTGTGGCAATACGTTTGATAGGCTATTTGAAAAGTGGAAAATTCAAAATGTATAAAAGGAAATACTTTTCCCCCTCACAACAGTTCCATCAAATATTTCCTTGTGCGTGTATTGAGACATGATGATAAGATTCACCTCTATAGCATTCACTATTTTGTATATTTTTGTCATGTCCCACTTTGATTTACTGTATATGAGACCATCTTTTCAATCTCTCTTCCTAATTATTTCAGAATTCAGACATGGTGACAATAATATCCTTTTTATTTGTGACTAGAATTGAACACAGACTAGAAAGATCAATTCCCAACACTATTATTCTAACAACCTCTATCAATACATTAGCTAACGAATGAGATAGCTAGTAGAGACTTCTAATATTTATCTGCTGCGCTATTATCCATTGGTACTATACTATAGGCATTGCATTCCAGAGAGCCTTGAAGAGGGATTTGAAGCTATGGTAAAGGATTAGTTTTATAACTAGTTCAGGGAGGGTGTTCTATGCATAAAGGATGGCACTAAAAACAAAGAAAGTGGGAGAGGCAGGCAAATGGGTAAGGTAGACTCACATCATTGGAGGAGAGGAGGGAGCGTGATATAATAAAATTAGATAATAGTATCCCACATAAAAGGGGGGGACTAATGATGTAGAGACAGTTTGCCTTAAAGATAAGACAGATGCTTGTTCTTGATGCAGTGTATAAAGGGCACTGAGTGGAGTGCCATGGTCAGACACACACAAGGAAGATGATTTTTTAGCTGCAGCAATTTCAATAGATCTGAGAGAGTCAAGGTGACTGTGAAGAAAGCCGAATGTTGTGTAGTTCAAAAGGAAGGTAATACACTTTGTCCAAGCCTTTGTATTCGATGTGGCTACTGGTAAGTATTTGCTTAAAGTTTGAGGGGGGAAGCTGTCTGAAGGCAAAAGCATTCCCTCACTTTCAGACCTTAGGAAACAGGCTATTTCTGATGTTTCTCAGTCAATTGCTGTTAGTTTCTCACAAAACAAATATTTGTATCATATTCTAAACACAAATCTGTCACAGCTCAATTCCCCAACTTGACACTTCGAGTATAGCTATGGGGGCCAGCTAGCAAAATAAACTGTAAGAACATGTCTCTCTAACTCCCAGAGACAAATTTGTCCAGTCTGCTTCCCTGAGATCCAGAAGAAAGACTATTGGTTTGCTGCCACTAGCAAGTGTAAATAAAAAAAATATATAAAATAAACCGTTTTCCAGGGAAGAGGTCACTTGAACCCTCCCCCCCCCAACTCTGTTTTGCTTGGAGTTGGGAAAACAAACAGAGGTAATCCACAGAGAACAATGGGGTTCTGCTTCTCCTGGGTAACATAGGCACATAGGTTTAAGAACACAACCAACCAATACAGGTTAATCAAAACAAAAACACATTTATTATCAAAACAAGATACTGTTGCAAGCATAGTAAATGACTGGGTGTTAAAAGCCATGGAATGAAATAAACTCAGGGGCTGCGTCTAGACTGGCAAGTTTTTCTGCAAAAGTGGTTGCTTTTGCGCAAAAACTTGCCAGCTGTCTACACTGGCCGCTTGATTTTGTGCAAATGCACTGACGTTCTACTGTCTGAAATCAGTGCTTCTTGCGCAAATGCTTTGACATTCCTGTTTGGGCAAAAGCCCTTTTCCGGAAATGTTTTTGCGCAAGAGGGCCAGTATACACAGCTAAAAACTGTTTTGCGCAAAAAAGCCCCGATGGCGAAAATGGCGATTGGGGCTTTCTTGTGCAAAACTGCGATTAGATTGGCATGGACGCTTTTGCGCAAAAAGTGCTTTTGCGGAAAAGCATCCGTGCCAATCTAGACACTCTTTTCTGCAAATGCTTTTAATGGAAAATTTTTTCCGTTAAAAGCATTTGCGGAAAATCATGGCAGTCTAGACGTAGCCAGGGAGAATCTCAGGGTTGTAATCCTTAGTTACAAAAGAGAAAAACAATTAACTAGCTCAGACATGATTCCCAAACCCCCAAACAAGGACAATAATAAAACTTGATGGTCTATCTAAACTTTTCCCTACTTACACATTTCAAGGAGTCCATTCCTGGGAGAACCCTTCTCTCCTGTTACCCTGGGAAAAACTGCTCTGATCTAAAAACAATGGGAAGAGAGAAAAACCCTCTGTCTGTTTGAAATTCCTATCTGCATTTCATTGGCTGAATGCTTAAAACCCCCTCCCCCAGGTGTATCTCCAGAGTTGCTTAATCCTTTCCTCATTCTCCAGGTAAATCAGATTCTCCTTAGTAGCTCCTATTCATGACAAGATCAAAAGAGATACTTCTTACCAATGAACTCTGATTTGAAGAAGCCTGATTTTCACATACTTATCAAGAGCTGCATAGCAAAATACTGAGAACTTGGCTTAGCTTTGAACTTGTGCAGCCCTATGAAGTTGTTAAGTGCTTTAGTTGTACAATTCATTTGCCAGAACATTCCAGGAATTATCTGTGTACTGAGGAAATAAAATCTGTTCAGTCCAACAGAACAAGCTTGTTTGTACTCCCCCTGAATCATCTGGCTTGATCTGTCACTGAAGGAAAAAAGCAATGCTTTTTAGCACATGGTATGTTACAGAGGCACCTTTAATTGAGTTTATATATAGTATGCACAAACAGATTTCAAGGTATTTTATTCATTCAGTAGATACATTTCCCCCAGTATCATGGTTCTGAATATTTCTTTCAAGGAAATGTTGGTAAATAACTGTAATAGGGTGTCAAGTATCAGAGGGGTAGCCGTGTTAGTCTGAATCTGCAAAAGCGACGAGGAGTCCTGTGGCACCTTATAGACTAACTGAAGTGTAGGAGCATAAGCTTTCGTGGGCAAAGACCCACTTCGTCAGACATGCATCTGACGAAGTGGGTCTTTGCCCACGAAAGCTTATGCTCCTACACTTCAGTTAGTCTATAAGGTGCCACAGGACTCCTCGTCGCTTTTGTAATAGGGTGGTAAATTCAAGGAACTTGCATAGGAATGCAGAACTTTCATTGATTCAGACTGACAGGTGGAACTTAATAGCACTAACCAGGGTAAAGAGGACTGAGAGTATCCCTTTGAGCCTGAGGTAACTTGGGATTGGGAGAAAGGAGAGCTCTAAAAGAGAAAATCCTAAAAATAGCCTGACTTTGGATAGAAAATGTAAGATGAGGTTTATGTGGGTTATGTTACTGAGTTACCAGTGAAGTGAAATGCTAGAGCAATATATGATATGTCTATTTGGAGCATGATGGGATCTTTGCCTACTTACAGTGACATTTTGTGAACACAGTATTAGCATGTGTATTGGTAATTTTGTAGTTGTAGATAGAGCCTTTATAAAGGCAAATGAGTTAGGGCTTAATTCTATAATAATTATTTATGCTGAGTAGCATTTACTCACATTACCACTCCTAAAGGGATGTTCAAAGTCATGGTTCCAGAACGGAACCTTTCTAATCAAGTCAGTTCAATGCATTTAATATGCCTTTCTTAGGGTATGTCTGCACTACCCCGCTAGTTCGAACTAGCGGGGGTAATGTAGTCATCCGCAATTGCAAATGAAGCCCGGGATTTGAATTTCCTGTGCTTCATTTGCATGAAGCCGGCCGGCGCAATTTTTAAATGCCGGCTAGTTCGAACCCCGTGCCGCGCGGCTACACGCGGCACAGAGTAGCTAGTTCGGATTAGGCTTCCTAATCCGAACTAGCTGTACTCCTCGTTCCACGTTCCATGAGGAGTACAGCTAGTTCGGATTAGAAGCCTAATCCGAACTAGTTACTCCGTGCCACGTGTAGCCGCGCGGCACGGGGTTTGAACTAGCCGGCATTTAAAAATGGCGCCAGCCGGCTTCATGCAGATGAAGCCCGGGAAATTCAATGCCCGGGCTTCATTTGCAATTGCGGATGACTACATTACCCCCGCTAGTTCAAACTAGCGGGGTAGTGTAGACATACCCTTAAATACATGCAATTTCATTTCATTACAATTGCAAACTACAGTTTTCCTCTGCAGCTGTGTGTTCTTAACAACTTTTGTCAGCTTAGTTTTGTTAGCACTTAGCCAAGGCAAATCTAAGTCAGTTCTAGGTAAAAAGCTGAACTAAAGCTGATTTCAGCTTGAGTGGACTCTGGCTATGCAAGAACAGAAGATGAATCGTTGCCAGTTCACCACTTCTGGATAAGCAAGATTAGGAAACACTAGTTTGATCTGAATCAGTTCTGTCAGTTTGTTTTCAAATATCTGAATTTTGAATTTTTCTTGCTACAGTGGAAGCAAATGCATCCAGTTTAGGAAATTTCATTCTAGACTAAATATGAAAGCATTCAAGCTCACCATTGCCCATCATGCTGACAGTTTCTCTGATCTGCACATACTATATTGTGACAGCAGCATTGCCATTACATTAGAAAACAATTAAAATGTTCTTTACATTTCTGCTGCCAGTTGTGGAAAGCAGTCTGAAAACATGTAGCAGTGCATGGATGTTCAGTTTGTTAGAAATATGCATTGATGTTTTGGGAGCCTACACATTTAAAATAACAGCCAAAATTCAGGAGCCTACTAAAAAAAATAAAGTGAGGTTTCCACAGCCTGCAGCCAGCACTTCCACTATCACTGGGCCCCTCACATCTCTCTCTCTCTTTCACATACACACACTTTTAAGCCTGAGTAATAAACATGTTGCAAAAGATAGATATGAAGTGTGGCTAAATTCTTTGGCCTAAAACAAAAAGCTAAATTTTCACTCTAGCCATAGATGAACATTTTGATTTCCTCATTGAGAAAACAGATGATCGCACTTCAGGTGAGCCATGATTCTGCTCCCATTCTGTATTTTACATTGCACCAATCCACTCTTCCATCAAGAGTTTGATGGTTATACAAATTTTAGCGTTTCCAGTGTCAGGAGAGAGGTTCCAAGCCTACTTGAGCTGTAGTTTTATGCACAGGTACAAAATAGGAAATAACTTGCTGGATGACAGTACTTCTGAAAATGATTCATATACAGTTTATGATTTTTTATTGCTTCCAGATCCATGATGTGAAACATAGAATACTAGAACTGAAAGGACCTCGAGAGATCAAGTCCAGTCCCCCTGCCCTAATGGTAGGACCAAACACAGTCTATACTACCCCGATAGATGTCTGTCTAATCTGCTCTTAAATATCTCCATGGATGGGAGATTGTGAAATCTCTTACGCAATTTATTCCAGTGTTTAACTACCCTGTCACTTAGAAAGTTTTTCCTAATGTCCAACCTAAACCTCCCTTGCTGCAGTTTAAACCCATTGCTTATTGTCCTATCCTCAGAGGCCAAGGAGAACAATTTTTTCTCCCTCCTCCTTGTAACATCCTTTTAGATACTTGAAAACTGCTATCATGTCCCCTTTCAGTCTTCTCTTTTCTACATTAAACAAGCTCAGTTCTTTCAGCCTTGCCTCATAGCTCATGTTTTCTAGACCTTTAATCATTTTTGTTGTTCTTCTCTGGACCTTCTCCAATTTCTCCACATCTTTCTTGAAATATGATGCCCGGAACGGGACACAATACTCCAACTGAGGCCTAATCAGTGCAGAGTAGAGCGGAAGAATGACTTCTCATATTTTGCTTCTAACACTCCTGTTAATGCATCCCAGGATCATGTTGCTGCTTTTATTTATTTATTTATTTATTTATTTATTTATTTATTTATTTATTCATTTTAAAACAAAAGTATCACACTGTTGACTCATATTTAGCTTGTGGTCCACTATGACCCCTAGATCCCTTTCAGCAATACTCCTTCCTAGACAGTCACTTCCCATTCTGTATGTTTGAAACAGATTGTTCCTTCCTAAGTGGAGTACTTTGTATTTGTCCTTATTAAACTTCATCCTATTTACCTCAGACCATTTCTCTAGTTTGTACAGATCATTTTGAATTGTGACCCTAACCTCCAAAGAACTTGCATCCCCCCCCCCCAGCTTGATATCATCTGTACTCTCTCTGCCCTCATCTAAATCAGTGATGAAGATATTGAACAGAACTGGTCCCAAAACAGACCCCTGTGGAGCCCCACTTGTTATGCCCTTCCAGCATGATTGTGAACCATTAATAACTACTCTCTGAGAATGGTTATTCAGCCAGTTATGCACCCACTTTATAGTAGCCCCATCTAAGTTGTCTTTGCCTCATTTATTGATAAGTAGTAGTAAAAAAGGCTAATATCTTCCTGGGATGCATTAACAGGAGTGTCATATGTAAAACACAGGAGATGATTGTTCCACTCTGTTTGGCATTGATGAGATCTTAGCTGAAATACTCTGAAACTGGGTACCACACTTTAGGAAAGATATGGAAGAGCATCAAAAATCTAAAGGTTTAGAAAACCTGACCTATGAAGAAAGGTCAAAGGAGGGGGCATGTCTTGTTTTAAAACAAGAAGCTAATGGGAAACAGAACAGTCTTCAGATATTTGAAAGGGAGAATAGGGATCAGTTGCTTTCCATGTCCACCAAAGATAGGAGAAGAAGAAATAGGCTTATTCAGCAATGGAAATTTAAATTAAAAATTAGGAAAATTTGTAACTCTCAGCGAAGTCAAACTCTGAAATCTTCCAAGGGAAGTTCAGAAAACTCCATCATTGGAGGTTAAGAAAAAGTTGGACAAACTGTCAGGGCTGATATTTAGCTTCACTTGATCATGGGTCAGTGCAGGGGATCAGGACTTGATGAACTTTCAAAGTCTCTTTTAACCTTACATTTCTATGGACAAGGATGAACCCTGATTCTGTTCCTATGGAAGCTAGTGCCAAAATTCATGTTCAATTCACAAGGAGCAGGATGAAAACTAATATCACTCATCTAATGATTTACTCTGTTTCTTATAGTCACTATTAATACATATAGGATTAGCAGATGAATATCTGTCTCTAAATAAGACAATGCTCTTTGAGTCCTTTGTACTCCTTAGTCACTCATTTAGGATGAGTCTACACTGTACCGTAACACAAAATAAGATACACCTTTTGAGCTATGAAAATTGCATATCTTATTTTGATGGTATTTCAAAATAGTTTACGCTGTGCCAGACTTCAAAATAAAGTGCTATTCCAAAATGTCCCTTACTCCCCGTAGAATAAGGTTTATGGGGACATTAAATAGCGAGCCTGAGATAATGGGCTTGCTCTGAAGATACTGAATAGCTATTTTGGGATACTCTGGTATCCTAAAATAGCATTGCAGGGAAGACGTACCACAGAGAGAGGGTGGATGTGGTAACATATTTTATTGGACCAATTTCATTGGTGCAACAAGTATCCATGGCTTGAAAACTTGTTGGTCCAATACAAGATATTACCTCACTCATCTTGTCTCTCTAATATCCTTGGACCAACACCATTACAACTACACTCGTTTTTTGACACTTTAGTCTGAAATTTGGCAATCACAACTCTTTTTTTATAGAAGATAAAATGTATTTTAAGCAAAATAAATTCCTCACTAAAAAATTATAAATTCATAAATTACTCAGATCTGATTCAGAATTTGGCCCTTCAGTTACTTCAGATTTACACTGGCATGATGGAGATAGCTCTTAATCCATAATGATTCTATTTGGAATATGTCAAATATTTTTCTAGAATATTTTGATTTGACTATAATTTAAATTTAATACAACTGATTGCAAATGTCATTGCATAGATACCTTAGATTGTAAAATCTTGGTAACAACAGGGTCTGTGACTTTTTATATGGTTTTCCAGATAGCTCAACACAATGTAGCCCCTAATTCTCACTGGACTCTGAGTGTTGCTACTGCCATATAAAAGTAATACAGGTTGTACCTCCCTTAACCAGGACACCCTGGTCTAGCAACATCCATGGCCCAGCATGGACCATGTATGTTCCTGGACCACAAAGCCCAGGAAAAGGGAGGTCTGGCAGCGGTGCAGGAGCGCTGCAAGGAGCACCAGCGACTCAGCCAGGAGCTCAGAGTGTGGGAGGGGGGAAGGATGGATGGTATGCAGGGGGATTCCCAGGATAGCCTGGCTGCAGCCATGGACTTCTGGCCCTGCCCAGGGAGCTCCGACCTCAGCATCAGCCAGGGAGCTCTGTCCCTGCCCCCAACTGCAGAGCTCCGGACGCATTCTGGCTCAAGCAGTTGGGGAACTCTAGCTCCAGTAGCAGCCAGGGAGCTCTCTCCTGGTCCGCAGAGCTCCAGCCCTCTCCCTGGAGCCAGATGGAGTGGCTCCTCGAGGTGGGGCATGGAGGGTTGCACTGTCTAGATGCCAGATCCTCAGGGCTGGCTGAGGCAAAGGGGAATGCGCTGCCCAGAGGGTTGCTCACTAGCATGGAAAACCTACTCATGTACAAAGGCCAGCAACATCCAGAACTCCACTGCCAGCCAGTCACTCTTACCAGTGTGCCCGCCCCCTCTGGTCATTCTGCAATATAACTGTGTTTGCTAACAGATGCCTCTTTTTGTGTTTTATGAGATACAAATTCCAGGCTAGTCCCATTGTCCTGGCACAACAAAACCTTACCTTGCATGTGGTGGTCCTAGCTCTTACCATTTAGGAGGAGTTTTGAACAAAGAGACATACAAGCTCTCTAATATATATATATATATATCCCTGCCTAAAGAGCTGCTTCTGCAGATTGCACAGTTTCTTGCTATTTTTGAAATTTCCAGCATTATTAAATTTGCTTGCAATTAAATTCGAAGGGCCTACAGTGTAGATTTTGCTGGTCTATACTTAGCATTTCTTGAAAGAAACCTTGTTCCTAATCATGCCTCTTGGTGTTCTCTCTCAACTCAGAAAATGAATTTTAAGAGATGTTAAGGGATGTTCTAGACACAGTTTTAACCTTTGAATGCTTCAGAGCTCAGTGTTTGTCCCTGCAGGAATTGTTATAAAGCTGAATGAAGTTTCCATCCCCAAACAAAATACCTTATGAAAGAGCCATGGTCCCTAACTCCTAACTGCCAAGTGTAGTACTTTACTACAGAAGTAGTCCCACTGATAATTGAAACTGAGATGGAAGATTGACAGAATCAGTCTGTTGGGGTGCTGTGTTGTACATCTCACTTTTAAGTAAATTGTTTTGTATTTTCTTCAAACATGTGGTAACTGAACTTGTTATGCATACATAGTGAAAAAACAATTGCCCACGTCTGTCTTGGGAATAAACAATTAACATAAAAGGAATTTAATCAGGGATGAATTTGGCCGGTAACCTTAATATGGTCAAGTAATGGAGTTGACGATGGTGACTGCTGAGGTGAATAGGCAAGGCTGAAATTGAAGGGGCATGTTCAGAACTCATTTACAGCACTGAATAAAGATCATATTGCATCACTGTAGGATGCGAAGACTATCCTGAGGAGCTGACACTGTGGAAGGGAGAATTGGTTCCATGCCTCTTATGCACTAAAAAGCATTTGATGTGAATTTAATTAAGCATTTTCTAACTCCTCTAAAATCTGCAGATATTGACTGCATGATTTAGTAGAGTAGCTGGTACCTCAGATACAGCCCAGCTCTATTACAACTGTAAATCGATTAGTAAGAATGTGCAAAACTGCAATATATTTGACCAGTACAAAACTGATAGTTTGCCTAATCTGTCACAGTCATACAGTAGTCCAAAGTGCTACAGTTTAAAAAGGAGCTTTAGGAAAAAGAAGAGAAATTGGGTAGAGGGGAATAAAGTAAAGAGAAATAACTGGGAAACAGTTTGGTGACAGGACACAGTATGGTGACAGGATAGAGAAGACTTCACAACTTCTAAGTCAATCTAGTTAAAGTAGCATCTGTTTAGTAGCCTGTGTGTGAAAGTTTTGGTGGTCCTAGGCCAGTTCATAGCAGGCAGGTGTCCACACCACAAAAGCACTACAAGTACAATTGGTGGTAACTGGCATTCTCATTAGTTGTCTTGCCAGAAAGGTGATAGACTAAGTGGAGATGGAGACATTTAATTTCTTGGCTTCTTTAGAACTGGGATGAGGCACACTGGGGACATGTCTACATTAGGAAATTGTCTTCAAATAACTTTTCAAAATAATAATTCCCAAAATAACTATTTTGAAATAGTGTGCACACGCTACAGGGAAGCCTCAAAATTAGACCAAGGCAGGCTCCCTTAATTTGACATTCTAGCTTAATTTAGAGTCGCAGAAAGCACCGGGGAGTAACTACTTTGAATAACTCTGGGGCATAGTTTTTTTCAAAATAGCAAAACTGGAGCATTTACTGCTATTTCAAAATAAGTGTTATTGCTCATAGAAAGCAGACAGTTCGAAATAACCAACGGTTTATTTAAAAATAACAGGCTTAGTAGTGTGGACGCTCCCCTTGTTATTTCAAAATAAGGGGAGTTATTTTGAAATAACTCCCTAGTGTAGACAAGGGCTGGTAGAGCTATGTGAAGAAACTATGCTATGCTCCTCAAACTCTACCTCTCTTTTGTGTTGAATGAATAGAGTATGTCATTCTACTCTTTTGTCAAGCCATTATTTTTCATGAAATTATATCCTCCTAACAAGGGCATATCACCCAGAGTCTTGGAGCGTGACTACACAGCAGGGCTTAACTTAAAATAAGCTACGCAAATTGAGCTATGCTAGTTGTGTATCTTATTTTGAAATAGGAGCATCTACACACACTTATTTAGAAATAATGATAGAAATGTAGCCGTGTTAGTCTGGTGTAGCTGAAACAAAATACAGGACTACGTAGCACTTTTCATATGTGCAACCTTTTCATATGTGTTCATTTTTTTTAATTGTATCCTTTGGTATATATGGTTGTGACTATTTTCTTCCACTATTTGATCTGAGGAAGTGGGTCTGGCCCACGAAAGCTCATCATCTAATAAACCATCTACAGTAAAACTCCATTAGTCCGGCATCCAATGCTCCGGGACTCCTGATGGTCCGGCACCATTAGGAACCCGGAAGTGCTGGGGCAGCCGGACAGGCTTCCCCCATTCAGCTGCAGCTGAAACTGACCAGCAGCTTAATCGGGGAAGCCGGGAGCAGAGCACCTGGGGTGCTGCCGGGTTGGTCTCGTAGCGCCGCCCCTCGGGGCTGCAGGACCAACCCGGCAGCACCCCAGCTGCTCTTGGGGACGCCTGGGGCAGAGCAGCTGGAGTGCTGCTGGGTTGGTCCCGCAGTGCCGAGGGGCGGCGCTACAGGACCAACCCCGCAGCACCCCAGCTGCTTTGCCCCAGGCGTCGGGATTCAGCCGCTGCTGAAACTGACCAGCAGCGTCAGTTTCACCAGCAGGCTGAATCCCGACACCAGAGGCAGAGCAGCTGGGGTGCTGCCGGGTTGGTCTCGTAGCGCCGCCCCTCAGCACTGCGGGACCAACCCGGCAGCACCCCAGCTGCTCTGCCCCTGGGGTCCCCAAGTCAGCCGCTGCTGAAACAGATCAGCTGCTGATTCCAGGAAGCCCCGGGCAGAGCAGCTCTGCCCCGGGCTTCCTGGAATCAGCCTCTGATCTGTTTCAGCAGCGGCTGAATCGGGGCCCCCTGGGGCAGAGCAGCTGGGGTCCTGCTGGGTTGGTCCCGCAGCCCCGAGAGGCAGCGCTACGGGACCAACCGGGCAGTACCCCAGCTGCTCTGTCCCAGGCGTCCCTAAGAGCAGCTGGAATGCTGCTGGGTTGGTGCCGTAGCGCCGCCCCTCGGCACTGCGGGACCAACCCGGCAGCACCCCAACTGCTCTATTGCAGGCATCCCCGATTCAGCTGCTGCTGAAACTGACCAGCAGCAGCTGAATCAGGGACGCCTGGGGCAGAGCTGGACTATCGTAAGGGAGGGCTATGAGGGGTCCGGGGTGGCATCCCCTCCCACCCCACTCCAGACCCCTCATAGCCCCCCCTTCTGATAGTCTGGCATATCTGATAATCCGGCACCCCCTGGGTCCTAAAGGTGCCGGATTATCGGAAGTTTACTGTAGTTAGTCTTTAAAGTGCTACATAGTCCTGTACTTTGTTTTATTTAGAAATAAAGCACTCTTCCTCTGACTTCCCTTACTCCGACTCCTGTAGCCCTCATTGTATGAGGAATAAGAAATCCTCCAGCTTGACAGTATTTTGACACTATTTTGAAATAACTGCCTGCTGTGTAGACGTGGACTATGTTATTTTGGAATAGTGCTAGTTATTTCGAAATAATGTTGCATTGTATATGTACCCATGGTTAACAAACAGAAAATGCAAGTCATTTATTTTTTCATTTGATATTATGATCACTTGTCTTTGAACAAGAGTGTTGTCCATTACCGCTCAACTTTCTGTTTGAGCTTGAAGTCATAATCGTGAATTTATAGAATTACAATCTTTTGTCCAGGAAATAGTTATATTTAGCAACTTATTTTAAAAATATATGAGTCATAATCTATGGGTTTTCTGAAATTAATTAGAAAGTAATAGTGTAATCAAGCTTTTGATATTCAGAGTCTCTTCCTCGCTGCCCTGGGATTATAGTAAAAGGTTAAAAAGGTCAACTGGTGAAACTGACAGCTTATTTGAAAAATTCATCCATTTTGACATGTTATGTAGTGAAAAAAATATAATGCCCCTAAGACAGTCATTATAGACATTAAATGTGAAGTTTTGGACTCCTTTTTACAAAGGTAACTTTGTCCCTTGGTAGTTCTTATGTAAAATTATGAGATTTCTTCATTGTCACTTTCAGTCCTTGAGATTTTTTTTCTTTTCTGGTTGTTTCATTATAATGACCTTTATGGAGTACAGTGAAATAACCAATATTACTAATTTGGTTTCAGGATGAAGTTTAAATGATATTTCTTAAAGACATTTTCTAATTCTACCTCTTTGAAGTACATTTCGGTCAGGAAAGAAGAAGTAACATGCAATATTTAAGAATAAAATTTTTTAACAAGCAGAACCAATGTTACATTTTCCATCTGTTTTACTTCTTTGCAGTTTGTAAATCTCAGCCTCCTTTTCTCAGTCACAGAATTGAGTGGTACATCCAATATATGTCACTGATCAGACTGATTAGATCAAAACTGATGTGACTAGTTCAGTGCAGTATTAGAGCTGCCGGTAGGAAATGTACTTTCCTCTGTGCTCAAGTTTCATGTGGCTTGATCCATATCCCATTGAAGTCAATTGAAGTCTTTTTAGCTGGTATGTGGAAGCATCTGGAGGAATGGCAAGACTTGGTCTCCCTTCAATTGGTTTATAATCCCAGAATTCTACAAAAATTGTCCCTATTTCTTGGGTTCTTAGGTAGTTGTGGTGTCTCAAAGTGCTTTACTGCACTTATGATTGGTCAAGTGGCTGAGACCTTTCCTCCAGCTATCTGCAGCTACAGATACACATTGCTAGACTTTTGTTATGTTCATGCTGGAGAACTCTACCAAGAGCTGCCTTTTAAAAAGTTTCAGTTTAGTACATAATGCAGATGGTCACCACCTGCATGGCCTGGACTGGTGGAATCGTATAGCTCCAGTGCTCACTGCTCTGCAATACATGTTTTTCCCAGTTTCAGATATCAATTATTATTCTCAGGGCATGTCTACACTAGGAAATTATTTCAAAATTACTCCCAAAATTATAATTTTGAAATAGTGCCTACACTATCGGGAAGCCTCGAAATTAGTCTGAGGTAAACTCTGATAATGTGGACATGGTAACTTGACTTAGAGTCCCAGGAAGCACTGGAAAGTAATTAGTTTGAATGACTCTGGGGAGTAGTTATTTCAAAATAATGAGACTGGAGCATCCACATTATCACTATTTTGAAATGAGTTATTCCTTGTGGAAACAGGAGTTGTTATTTCAAAATAAGGGGAGTTACTTCAAAGTAATAAGTGTAGTGTCCACACTACCAAGCCCATTATTTCGAAATAACTCCCTAGCATAGACCAAGGCTCAGACCACAAAGATCTGGGATCTGATTACCTAAGAAATGACTTCTCACTCTTGTGCTACGATGATTGATGTCAGGTGAGGCGTTTACTGTCAGTTCCTATGATCAAAGACCATGGGAGTTTATTCACAGAATAAACAAAATAGACAGAGTTCCATACTACTGGAACTCTCATCCTCTAACAGCTGGGTAGTACCTTGGCTAAATGTCCTTCAGAACATAGCACTAGTTAATTAAGCATTTTGTTGACTTAGTAGTGATGAAATGTTTGCTTGCTAGTATTTATAACACACACTTAATTCATAGCACTGAAACTGGCTCATTTTAGCTATCCACCTGAGTAGTTTATTTATTGACTTGATTATAATAAGTCATAAGGCACCAGGGCATTGGAAAAAATGTTGTATGGATAAATTATAAATAATAAAGCCATAATGTCATTTAAGTGGTGGGAGAGATTCTATTCCTGCTGTCCCCTGGTAAATAAAAGGGATATTTTGACAAGCTTCATATTGTGACAATCAGAGAATGTGTGAATTTTATGCTTCTGAAGTATTTTAAGGTTTATTATTTTATTGGCTCAACATAAGTATGTGTGACTATCTATGATGTTGCGACAGTTCTGAGTTTAACAAAAAATTTAGAGTAAACATTGTATGGGCTAGACAGAGGTTAGACATGCTTTCTTGAGTCTTCTCTCTTCCTTTCATTTATGCTTGTATTCACACGCCACGTGGTTCTGAGAATGCAAGGACTGCCTTAAACTAGAGCAAGTAGCTTTAGGTATTCCCAAATGGAGAAGGAGGAGGTGGCAAAACATATCCAGAGCTGCAGGTCTATGGATCAGTGAGCCACTGAGAGAAGGCCTTTGCTGTGACTGAAATGGGTAATTTTTAACAGGATGCCTTACCTGAAGTTTGAACATGCAACTGAGAACAAGGCTCAGAAAATAAACTTTGCTTACAGTCTAATAGGATGTAGTGCAAAATGCTGGCATTTTGATTCCAGAGTTAACAGACACCCCAGAGCTTTCTTGCTTGCCTGTGGGATCTATAATTTCTGAAAAGTCAAAATGCTGGCTGGGGAAAAGGTAGGTGGAAACATAAGAACAATAAGAAACTCTCTTGTTTCCTCTTCACCTAATTTGTGTTTATTCCATTATTCCTCCATATTTATAAAGACATTAATAAAAGGAATTATTATTTCTGCACTTCATCTCCTGGCTATCCATTACTGAGTAGAGATAATTATAGGATCAGAATGAAGGACGGAAGAGTGGAGGAAATGTAGATTGTGTAAAAATGGAGAGGGAGAGAGACAGACACTTGATTTCCAAGACATCCATTATTATATATGCTGGCTTGATCCCAAAATAAAATGGTTGCATTTGCAATAGATCTCTTTCTCCCCCCCCCCCCCCCCTCTATCTCTCGTGGGTCATGCAATATAGCAATATGCAACAATATGAGGAAAAGCCTGTTCAGAGTGGACTTGTGAAACTAAGAGACAGGCACCATGAGCAAATTACTGGTGTGTTCCATAGTAAACATAAAAGAAAACAGCTGTTCCAGGGCTTGAGCATGCAGAAACCCTTATAGTCTTATTAGGCCAAGAGCAACCAACATTTAAGCTGTAATTTTCATTATGTTTCTGTCAACAGGACACTCAATATTGAAAGATCAGACAGAAAGGATGTAGCATCTGAGTGATCTGAAGCCAAACCAGGATGACTTAAGTGATTTACAAATGGTACAAAAGGCAAGTCAAATATATTTCAACAACCCAAATATGCTTTAGGTACTACACTATCAAAATGTTTTTGAATCTATTAACAAGTAGGGAAGAGAGGAAATGCATAAAGTACTAACAAGTTACAAGGATCTAGGGAATTCTTAAAATAGGTCAGAGATTGAGTCCATACAATTTATTTTGTCTTGCAAGTGAAATATCAAGGGTGTGCAGTATAACAGGTGGGAGAAGGCACAGCCTTCCCAAAATGCCAGCCTCGCCCTGCCCACACTTTGCCCCCAGAACACCGACTGTGGCTGCAGCCACACACCTTTCTCCCTCCCTGTGCTCCAGACAGGGGAGGCTGGGGGTGCATCTGCTCCCACCCACCATCCTCCCCTTTCCATGGTGGGGGAGGCAGCGTGGCTCCCATGAGGGGTGGGCTCTTAGTGGTAGGCACGGGACAGGGCATGGGGCTGGGAGCTTGCCTTCCCCAGCCCTACCTTCACCAGCCACCCATGGGAAATATCTTGGATTATATAGACTTAAAAAAGACTCCAGAAATAACTCAGAGAAATATGGGTCCTTGAAAGTGCAAGTTTGGTAAGTAATGAAAATATATTGCTTGGGAACCCTATCTTGTTTGTTTTTCCTGATTTAAAAAAAAAAGGCAGCCATTCTATTGGGGCACTTAGTCAAAATATTGACAATAGCACTTCGCAGATTTTGTAGGCTTAAGAGTTGATTTACTTGAAACATGTATCATCTCATCAGTTTATTCAGAAGGAATAAATATATGCTATGTATTAATGTCCTGGTAGGTATATAACAACTCCATATATTGTGTAGACCATTTAGGGTACATCTACACTGCATGGCTATTTTGGGATAGTGGAGGTATTGCGAAATAGCTACCCTGCATATACACAAACTGCCCGGTATTTTGAAATATTTTTTGAAATAACAAGCGTGCTATTTCGGCGTCCTGGTAACTCTTGTTCCACAAGGATTAAGGGATGTTTCGAAATGGAGACCTTTTAAGACTTCACTTCAAAGAGAATCCTCTGAACTGTCATTCATGCTTAAATTCGACACTTTACATGCAAATTTGAATAAAGACGCTAATTATCTTACCCATTACAAAGATAGCTTCCCCAATTATCACATCTAATATCATTAGCTCACAGACATTTACCTCGCCCCCTTCCGTCCCCTACATCCCCCTTCTGTTCTGAAATTTGATTTGTCCTTTTCATATGTGTTCATTTTTTTAAATTGTATCCTTTGGTATATATGGTTGTGACAATTTTCTTCCACTATTTGATCTGAGGAAGTGGGTCTGGCCCACGAAAGCTCATCACCTATTAAACCATTTTGTTAATCTTTAAAGTGCTAGACAGTCCTGCTTTTTGTTTCAGCTGCACCAGACTAACACAGCTACATTTCTACCACTATGTCAAAATTTGGCGCTGTATAGCCGTGCCAAATTTCAAAATAAGCTATTTTGAAATAGATTTGAAATAAAATATACAATTTGCATAGCACAAATTGTGTATCTTATTTCTAGTTCAAGGCTGTGTAGACACACCCTTAAAATCCAGTAGGACTTATTTCAGTCATTTATTTAATAAATTAGATAGAAATATACCAAAGGGATTATAGCTTGACTTGAGTGCAAAGCAATAAAATATGGCCATAACATAGCCGGGCGACACTATTCATGTTCAGACTTTTCTGCAAATATCTGCCACTAAGGCCTAGTCAGCACTAGAAAGTTTTACCAGTATAGGTATGTTGATAGGCCAGGGGTATGATTTTTTTTTCATAACTAATCTAGCTATGCAAGCAAAAGCTCTAGTGCAGTTGCAGTTGCAAAAAAGCCCTTTTTGCCAATACAATTTATTCTGTTTAGAGAACTAGTTTAAGATATGATGGCAAAAGAACTTTTGCCACTGTTAAGTGGTGTCTTCACTGAGAGGGATGCTGGGATAGCTACACAATAAACTCTTCTTTAAGTGTAGGCAAGGACTAATGAATAGCCACATGGGAAGGAGTGGACTATAAGGGTGTATATCCCTAACAATAGCCAACCATTAAGGCTACTCCCACACTTTTTTAAAACCTCACAAAGTTTCACCTGAGAAAATTGCTTCCTGGCCAACTCTAATAAGCTGTGAAATTAAAGCGTCACAATTGTCAAAGATAGAGGTCACAGCAGCATAAAATATAAAGTTAGTCATTATTCTACACCGTCAATGTAAAAACAGCACTTTCAAATCTGTTGATCCTGTTAAACACTAAATGGCAACTTTTCATATAGCTTTTGCACACTAATTGTACAATACAGACTTTGTCTCTTGTTTTGCATCATTGGTTCTATTGGTAATGGTCAACATGGGGCTAGGGAAAAGCTGCCATTTCTCTTATTGTAAATTCACTGTGACATCTCTAACATTTCAAAACTACATTACAAAGAAAGCATGAATATCCCAATATTTGGTTTTCAGCTGCAAGATCTTTTTTGTTCATCACTGCAGCAACTGCTCTTCCAGCCATGCTTAATAGGGTACTTGTCTAGACAGAAACAAATGTATCTTCACTTACTTGTCTGTGTGACAGGTTTTAGCAGAAGGTGTGTGTAAGCTGATGTGGAGGAGAAGGAATGCTCCCAGGTCAGGAGCATAGTGTACATGGAAGAGCATTTATGAGCTTCTCAAGCCTTACCCCAAAGGATATCTAAATCAAGTCATCTTATTGGTTTGCAGTTTTACAAACTTGTTTACCAAATAGGCCCAACAATATCTAAGACAGATGAAAGAATTTTGTATTAATTTGTAACTTTATGACCCAATTTCAGTAAGGGGCACAAGATAGTGATACTGTCTCAGGGCAGAGCAGGGAACAAAGTGTGACTTAAACACAATTCCCCATGCTTGTTATTAGGGTGACAGTAATCTGTTGCTAAGCAGGGCCAACTATAATGCCAGCAGCAGATTACTGTAATGTTCAGTAATCACTTGTATACTTCAAGGGCTTGCAAAATATGTTTCATTCTGTGTCTGGTTTCAACTAGCTATACAAAACAAGAGTTTCATGGTGCCTGCCCAGCCTCTCAGTCTGGGTAGCTCAGCCCTTAAACTTTAAAGACACAGACCACAATTGCACATCCCTCTGACTGTGTTGGCTCAGGTGTGATGGCCAGCACATTGGGAGGGTTGAATGAGGGCTCAGCCCATTTCCCATCCCTCCCACATACTTCCTACAATGTTTCATGAGGAGCAGGAGCAAGAGCTGTAGACCTGGGGTGCCTGTTCTTTCCTGCACGGTGACCAGTGAAACTATAATCTGTGCATATGAGTAAGGAAGGGGGTGAGAGAATCTTGTCCTTAACACACACTGTAAATTAGTGCTGTGCATGCCCTTTCATAGTGCACACATCAAACTTGAGAAGTACATGGATTGAGGCTCATAGTACAATCTTAACTGGACATAATAATAATTACCACAAATAAGATTAATCACAGCAGATTTAGCACTGTCTCCAGGATGAAATATTTATAAGATCAAGCCCTCAGTTTTTAATCCACTCCCCTTTATATATTTTTAAAATATATAATAGTGCCCTAATTAAAGGTCTGAACAGAATACAACAATATATATTGGTCTATTGCCGTGGTTTCCAAGCTTTTTTTATACTGCAGACCAGCAAACCCATTCACAAACTTTTTGTGGACTAGTAACATTTATTTACATATTCATTATGGAAATAATGAATATGTAAATAAAAAGTTACCGGTCCGCCAAAAGTTTGTAAATGCATTTGCTGGTCTGTGGTATAAAAAAAACCCCGGCCTGCAGTGCAAGCCCTAACTCCTAGAGCCCCCCCCCCACACACACACACACTCCTCTGCTACTCCTAAGTGCCAGCCACTTAGCCCAGAGTCCCTGCATCCCTCCAGTGCTAGGCCTCTGCCCCTTAGTGCCCCTTGGTGCCAGCCCCCCCATCCCAAACACCTCAGTGCCAGCCCTTCACTCCTTACAGCCTCCCACCCCCAGACTCCCCAGTGCCAGACTCCTGTTTCCAGAGCCCCACTGCACCCAACCCCCTCAGAATTCCGCCCCCCCATGCTAGGCCTGTCCCCATAGCTCCTTCACTACTAGCCCTGCCCCCAGTGCCAGCTCCCCACCCTGGATGCCCCAGTGCTCCTTAGTGTCTGTCCCCTGCCTCTTAGAGCCTCCCACCCTTTAGAGTCCCCTCAGCACTAGCCCCGCACCAGAGACCCCCCCTCCCCAGTGCCAGCCCCACCCCCCTGACCTAGCCCTATGCTGCCTCCCAGCCACCAGCTGAGCGCTGCTGCTCGGGCTGTGGCTGATTTAAGGCTGCCATGCCGGGCTCCATGCAGCCCTCCTGCCGCTCAGTAAATCATTCTTCCATGGCTGGGAGGAGACCCCCGCCCCTGCCTGGCTCTGGTTGGCTGAGATGTGGGGCAGAACTCACCTTGCCTAAAAGTTGCAGCAGGAAGAGTGGCACTGGGCGGTGTATTCCAGCCCCAATCCCCAGAGCCTCCACAGCCCGGGAGCCAGCTGTTCGTGGACTGGCACTAGTCCACAGACCAGTGGTTGGGAACCTCTGGCCTATTGCACAGACCATTAATAGTAGCCTCCATTTATGATTCAGTATCTGCAGCAGATTCTACACAATGCCATCTCTGATACCTCTGCTTTTCCCTTTACTCAGAATAGGAAATAACTGCATGGTATGTGTTGGCAAATATTGACTTTTTAATGGAGACCACAAAGTTTCTATATATAAATTGGGAGCTACACACAGTTTAGGGAGGCTTATATACATTTTCACACAGTAGTGGAAAATATGGGAATAGTAATTGCAGCAGTCTATCTTGCTGTGATGGGGTATATAAAGTGATCGAGCAGGAAGTGATTAAAGACTGTGTGTGAATAAAGCCCTTTTCCGGAGGATCGCGCCAGTCTAGACGCTTTTTTCCGGCTTTTCCCCAAGCCGGAAAAAAAGCGGCGGACATGTTTATTTAAATCCGCGGGAGATATTTAAATCCCCCGCGGATTTCCCTGTTCTGACTTACCTGCTTTGCGTGACTTTTCCGGAATTTGGGGCCAGTGTAGATGTAGCCCTGGTGTCTTGAAATGGCCATGCAGTGTAGACGTATCCACAGAGAATTGGCACAAAACCCTGTGTGCACATTTTTTTGAGTTGCCTTTGTTTCAACACTCTTGGAGAGTGTGAGAACACAAGCGTCTAAACAATAGTGTTACACATAACAGTTTATTATTTGTATTAAGAAACTAGATTGTTCATCATGGCAGGAGCTGATGTAGTGTACAAGGAATTGTATATGAGTGAGTGACATTTAGAGGATCACTCAGATTAGTAAGGGTTTCTGTCAGCGCATGTTCTGTAACTTTGCCTTAATGCTCTGCTGGCCTTGGCACCTTTAGCCAGCCTACAAACATGAAAGTCTTATCCTGGCTTCCACTAGCCTACTTCATACAGAGTCACCCCCAACAGCCCTTCCAGTCCCTAGCCTCTTCAAAGTAATCGATCCTGAGGTTTTAACTACTAGACACTTGGATGTTTTCCCTCTGGTTTATCGCCTCCCCCCGAAACGCATGAACCTGCCCCTAGTTATCAGTTCATCTTGGCACGTGCACTCCATGTAATTTGCATAGCAGAGACCCACTTAGAGTAAAATAAACAGAAGGTTTATTTAATGAGGAAAAATAGTCAGATTCAAAGATGGAAATAGTAAGGAAAAGCAAACACATACAAGTTATGCAGAAAATAAACATAGACAAACTTCAGGCTTCACACTTCTACAGTAGACAAATTCCCTTTTCTATAGCTTCTGAACAGTTTCCCAGTGTGCCTTTTGACACAGAGGCGATCTAGTGTTTAATTAACAACACCTCACCTACATGCTGGCTGGTAGTCTCTGGGGGTATGTCTACACTACCCTCCTAGTTCGAACTAGGAGGGTAATGTATGCATACCGCACTTGCTAATGAAGCCCGGGATTTGAATTTCCTGGGCTTCATTAGCATAAGCGGGGAGCCGCCATTTTTAAATCCCCGCTGCTTCGAACCCCGTGCAGCGCGGCTACACGGGGCTCGAACTAGGTAGTTCGGACTAGGGTGCCTATTCTGAACTACTGGTACACCTCGTTTCACGAGGAGTAACGGTAGTTCGGAATAGGACCCTAGTCCGAACTACCTAGTTCGAGCCCCGTGTAGCCGCGCTGCACGGGGTTCGAAGCAGCGGGGATTTAAAAATGGCGGCTCCCCGCTTATGCTAATGAAGCCCGGGAAATTCAAATCCCGGGCTTCATTAGCAAGTGCGGTATGCATACATTACCCCGCTAGTTCGAACTAGCGGGGTAGTGTAGACATACCCTGGGTGTCCTTTACTTCTAACTTCTTCTCTTGTAAGGAGTTGAAGGGTGTTTTTCTTTCTTTGTCCACTTATAGTGAGTCATAATGGGGAAATTCCCTTCTCTCTGATGGTTTTTGAAAATTGGGACTTTTCAGTTTCATGTTGTTTTAGTGTTTTCCTATTACAGGCAGTCCCCGACTTACGCGGATCCGACTTACGTCGGATTCGCACTTACGAACAGGGCTTTCTCGCCCCGGAAGTCGGGGCGAGAAAGCCCCGTTCGTAAGCTGCTCCGGTGCCCCTGGTCTGCTGGAGACCGTCTCCAGCAGACCAGGGGCACCGGGCGGGTTCCCGCGCTTCTGAGGCTTTGCCAGAGCAAAGCCTCAGAGGCGCGGGGAACCGCCGCTGCTGCCGCTTCAATCTGGGTGCCTGTGGTCTGCTGGGGACCGTCCCCAGCAGACCACAGGCTCCCGGACTGAAGCCGCAGCCGCGGGGGGGTCCCGCGCCTCTGAGGCTTTGCTGGCAAAGCCTCAGAGGCGCGGGACTCCCCCGCGGCTGCGGCTTCAGTCCGGGAGCCTGTGGTCTGCACCCAGATTGAAGCGGCAGCAGCGGCAGGGTCCCTCCCTCTGAGGCTTTGCCAGAGCAAAGCCTCAGAGGCTCTGCTCCCCGTGTCCCTGGTCTGCTGGGGAGGGGGGGGCGCAGCTAGTGTGCTCCCCCCCCCCCCCCCAGCAGACCAGGCTTTTGTTTTGGACTCTGGGGCAGAGCAGCTGGGGCGCTGCCGATTGGTCCTGCAGCGCCCGCTCTGGGCACTACTGGACCAACCCGGCAGCACCCCAGCTGCTCTGCCCCAGGTCCTGATTCAGCCGCTGCTGGACAGTTTCAGCAGTGGCTGAATCAGGACCCTGGGGCAGAGCAGATGGGGTGCTGCTAGGTTGGTCCAGTAGCACCCAGGAGCGGCGCTACTGGAGCAACCCAGCAGCACCCCAGCTGCTCTGCCCCAGGCATCCCCAAGTCAGCTTCTGCTGAAACTGACCAGCGCTGACTACAGGAAGCCCCAGGCAGAGTTGCTCTGCCCCGGGCTTCCTGGAATCAGCTGCTGATCAGTTTCAGCAGCAGCTGACTTGGGGACGCCTGGGGTTCTTAAGTTGATTCTGTATGTAAGTCAGAACTGGCGGTCAGTTTCAGCAGTGTCTGAATCTGGACACCAGTTCCAACTTACATAGGGTATGTCTACACTACCCTCCTAGTTCGAACTAGGAGGGTAATGTATGCATACCGCACTTGCTAATGAAGCCCGGGATTTGAATTTCCCGGGCTTCATTAGCATAAGCGGGGAGCCGCCATTTTTAAATCCCCGCTGCTTCGAACCCCGTGTAGCGCGGCTACACGGGGCTCGAACTAGGTAGTTCGGACTAGGGTGCCTATTCCGAACTACCGGTACACCTCGTTTCACGAGGAGTACCGGTAGTTCGGAATAGGACCCTAGTCCGAACTACCTAGTTCGAGCCCCGTGTAGCCGCGCTACACGGGGTTCGAAGCAGCGGGGATTTAAAAATGGCGGCTCCCCGCTTATGCTAATGAAGCCCGGGAAATTCAAATCCCGGGCTTCATTAGCAAGTGCGGTATGCATACATTACCCCGCTAGTTCGAACTAGCGGGGTAGTGTAGACATACCCATACAGATTCAACTTAAGAACAAACCTACAGTCCCTATCTTGTACGTAACCCGGGGACTGCCTGTAGCTGTAATGGTCCACCTATTCTTATCCTGGTAGGACAATGGATGGGCCCTTGAAATTGGATTTGGGAAAGCAATTGCTTGTAAAGTGTACTTGAAATTGTAGTGCTGATATATCTTACTATATATTTTAGAAATGTGAATCTGTCTGTCTACCTGAGTCCCTTTGTTCAAGAATTCCTCCTAAATGGTAAGAGTTAGGACTACCAAAGTTGGTATGCAGCTTCCTCTTATCCTAACTTAAAGCAAAGTCAGGGTTGTGTTGTGCCAGGATAATGGGACATGCATGGAATTCCACTGTTTCTCATAAAATGGAAAGGAAGTGGTCTGGAAAAAGAGAGCATTATACTGTGGAATGACCAGAGGGAGGGGACAGCAAGGAGACTGGGACAGTTATAACCCCACTGGAACAGCTGGGGGCAGAGAGGGGAGAAACAGACAGCTGTGGCCTAATCAGTATGGAGCAGAGTGGAAGAATTATTTCCCATGTCTTGCTTGCAACACTGCTGCTTATGCAGAATGTTGGTTATTTATGTGCATGGGGGTTTTTTTCTTTTCTTTTCTTTTCTTTTCTTTTCTTTTCTTTTCTTTTCTTTTCTTTTCTTTTCTTTTCTTTTCTTTTCTTTTCTTTTCTTTTCTTTTCTTTTCTTTTTGCAACAGTGTTACACTGATTCATATTTAGCTTGTGGTCCACTATTCCCCATAGTCATTTCCCATTTTGTATGTGTAATGGATTCTTCCTAAGTGGAGTACTTTGAAATTCAGGAAGGACAAATACATCCAGTTTGTCCAGATCATTTTGAATTTTGATATACATAGTTTTTAGCTAAATAAATATTTAGCTATCACAGGGCCTGATCCTGATTCCATGGAGGGTAATGGGAGCCGACTTCAATAGCAGTAGTATGTATAACTATCTCAGTGGTGTTTTTATTTAAGCTCACTGTTATTTATACTGAGAAACAGGAAATTAAGATCAGCATTTAGCCAAAGAGCCCTGTCACAAGGCAAGACTTCTTTCCAGCTTGCTAAGAACTCCCTGCCATGGCCAGTGTTCTTTAGGCATTTTTATTTTCCAAACTTAAAAAAGTAAACACACAGTTCCTCAGTTTACTCCTCACATCTCAAGCTCTTCCTGCCACCTCTGGCTGCAGTTTCCTAGCTCACTCACTCTCAGACAGTTTCCCCCCTTACTGTATAGTGTGGGAGAGACACTTTATAGCCCCGAGTGCAGCCTCCTTAGTTAGCCCAATCGGGAGTGCTTGTTCTGGCACAGTGGAGCTAGAACTGTAGGGCACGTTATCATGTGATATTTCATAAGCAGGCTTTTTCCTGTCCTGTGAGGCCACATCTGGATTTCTATTACCCCTACACAAAATTCAGTAAGCTCCATATAAATTCATGCACATCTCTGTTCCCCAATTTCCCACAGTCCTTAAAGCCAGCTGTACAATCCATGCCTTTACCTGGGCACCATTCACATAATCTCATCTCCTTCTTCAAATTTTACCAGTCTAGTTTTCAGTCTGTCATTGTCACAGCTCTCCTTTTCAGCTGGAAAGTTTCCAAAAGCAACTCCACTCTCCCGTGGAGTGCCTCTGGCATGCCCCAGATCTGTATTTCAGATCCCACCCTCTCTTCCTCCAGGAGCTCAGTCTGGAACTTAAGCTCTTGCTTTTCTTTTAACCATCCCACCTTTTCCTTCAGGGCTTTCTGTCTGCCCTCTTCAAGTGCAGCAAGTTCACCCAGTGTGTGTCTGCCAAGGAAAGCAGACTTCTCACATCCTCTCCTCGCTGCTGCATTCCTGGCGTTAGCAGCTACAAATGATGCTGCCATAGCTGCAGCATCCAGATTTTTACAGCCTTCATGTGTGTGCTTTTACAGCCTTCATGTGTATTCTCACTCACTGTTCCTCTGAGGTCCTGTCTAGGTCCCTGTTTCATCCTAAAATCAAACCCTGTCTGGGTCCCAGCAGTGTTTCACCTTTGTCAGGAGCTTTCACTCCTTTTATCCTTCTCTGCATTGGCACCTCCATCTAGAGTCCATTTAGAGCCCTGGCTCTGCAGGGCTCATGCCCTTTAATAGACACCATTTCCCCTAGTTTCCTCTTTTAGTGGCAGTACTGCTGGATGAGTCCCATTTTAATTTCCTACCTCTCCTTGATAGGACTTCCTAGTAATCACATCGCCAGCTGGGGCATCCAACTCTTAGGCTGCCAGGTTTCCCACAGCCTGTGTCCCAACAGGATAATATCTTCTAATCAGCCCCTTCCACCCACAACAAAAGCATAGAATCTCTGAGAATTCCCCTGCCCTTGACCCTTCTTGATGGGCAGGGTCTCACCCAGATTCTCCAGTTTCTTCTGTGTTCAACCAGTCTTAAAAGCACACTTCACTTGGGGCAAAAAAAACCAACTTCCTCTGTGCTCCACTCTTCCAATGGCAAGACATTCCCTCCACTGGGCCTCATGCTCCTGTTCCTTGAACCTTCTTTCCGGCTTTATACCCATGCCCACTGATCCTTTCCCTTTGCAGCATCTCTAGGAAGTACTGAGCATGCTCAAGAAGCAGACAAACAGCCTCCATAGATCCTGTTGTACCTCCTGTTTCTGTGGTCTGGCTGCGTATGAGAACAAGAACTCCAACAGTTGCTGCCGTTCTTCCATATACCAGCTTGGGAGGCTGGCCTTTCCGGCTGTAAAGCAAGTTCCTCATGCTTCAGCTTCATCAGATCCCAGGCTATGTCTATACTGCTTCCTTCTTTTGCAAAAGTTTATGCAAACGAAGCATGGATTAGTATATTGCTGTGCTTCATTTCCATAATTAATTAGGGGCCGTTTTTGCGCTAGAGGCTTTTGTGCAAAAAGGAGCTGTGTAAACAGCACCTTTTTGCACAAAGCCCCCCTCTTGCACAAGAGCCGTTCTTCCTCATTTTTTTAGGAAAAATGGCTCTTGTGCAAGAGGGGGGTTTTGCACAAAAAGGAGACGTCTACACAGCTCCTTTTTGCATAAAAGTCTCTTGCGCAAAAACGGTCCCTAATTAATTATGGAACTGAAGCACTGCAATATGTTAATCCGTGCTTCATTTGCATAGGCTTTTGCACAAGAAGGAAGCAGTATAGACATAGCCCCAGACACCAACACAGCATCCCCATCCCCTTAATTCAGTCGTCCCCAACGCTGTGCCCGTGGGCGCAATGGCGCCCACTGGGTCATTTCTGTGCACCCGCCAAGTGATCGGGGCTGGTCCCACCCCCAGGCGCACAGCGCATGGGTGGAGCCAGCCCCTAGGCGCATTGGCAGCACTGGCCCCGGGCACGCAGCACATGGTCAGTGCTGGCCCTGGGCATGCGGCGGTTAGGTGGCCTCACACCCGGGTGCACGGCGCGAGGTCTGTGCCGGCCCTGGCCCCGGGCGTGCGGCGTATGGGCGGTGCCGGCCCAAACGCGCGGCACAGGGGCGGTGCCGGCCCAAACGCGCGGCACAGGGGCGGTGCCGGCCCCGGGCATGCAGCACATGGGCGGCCCCACCTCTGGGTGAGCGGCGCGAGGGTTGTGCCAGCCCCAGGCTTGCAGCGTATGGATGGCCCCACCCCTGGGCGTGCAGCACAGTTGCGGCGCCAGCCCCGGGAGTGCGGCGCATGGGTGGTGCCAGCTCCGGGCACGTAGCATATGGGTGGCCTCGCCCCCAGGCATGTGTGCGGCCCCGCCCCTGAGCGCCCAGCAGCCCCGAAAGGTTGGGGACCACTGTAATTAGTCCAACTGGGAGTACTTTTTCTGATACAAGGGAGATGGATCTACTTTGCTTACAGGGGTCAGTCACCCTCTGACAGGCTTATATAAAATGTCAGCATACTATTTGAATACAACTGTTTATGGGGACGAATTGGCTCAGGAGATGGATGATGGGTGATAGGAGCTTTTGCCTCTAGACCACTGGTTAAGATTGGCTCAGATTAGTAGTGACTAAAAATCATTACCAAGTGATGACTGCTTGGTAGCTTTAGTAAAATGAATTGGTCGTTCCTGTTCTATTCCTATTGAATGGTGCTCTCCTCTAAATCCCGTATCACATTTTATAGTTTCACTAACATGAGACGTAGTTGCATAATTTAGGTGCCAGTATCTGTACAGTATACAAAACTTTGCATTTCTGCTGCTATCTGTGCAGAAACTGTTCTGTGAATAAATTATAAAAAATGCAAGACAGGGACCAACTCCTGAAACATTTACTCGTGTGAAAATCTAACTGAACCCAGGGGCAGTTTTCCTTCTGTTAAAATGTAAGTAACCGACCGAGTAAAGACTTCAGGTTTTGGTCCATTCTTTTTCTCTCTCTCTGTATAAGAAATCTATGAAAAAACAATAAATAGTCTAGCAGCACCTTAAAGACTAACAAAATATATAGATAGTATCATGAGCTTTCATGGACACAACCCACTTCTTCAGATGAATGGAGTTTTAAAAGTCCAGATCCAAGAATAAATGGGGGAAGAAAGGGAGAGAAATAGTGAATTAGAGTGTTCAAGTTACAAGAAGCTGATAAGAACAATTTGCACCTTCTCTAAGTACCCATTGTTTGGTTGGTTAAGTCATTAGGATGTGGAAGGCAGTGTGCTAGCCAGCCAATGTCTTTATTCATACCTCTGTGATATCAGCTTCTTGTAACTTGAACACTCTATTTCACTATTCCTCTCCCACCTCCCACCTGCTTCCCTTCTCTATTCTTGGATCTGGAATTTTAATACTCCAGTCTTCTGAAGAAGTGGGTTGTGCCCACAAAAGCTCATGGTACCATCTACATGTTTTGTTAGTCTTTAAGGTGCTGCTAGACTATTCTTTTTTTGTGTGTGCTTTTTAAATTTTTCCAGTTACAGACTAACTTGGCTACCCCTCTGAAGCTAAGGAATCTATGTAAGTGTTCCATTCCTACTAAAGGAGGCCAAAAGTGGGAACTGCTGAGTGGCATTCAGTGGCAGACAGTATTACCTCATTGACCAGGTGAGTATACATGCAGATGTCTTGCCCAGTTTTCAGCAACCAAGATTTATTGCATTAATGTCTGATTGCTGTGTATGTACTCTCACCTCCACTGTGACTAACCTGAAAATGTAGTTCTCCATTGGAAGTGTTAGTGTGTGAACTGTGAATCAGCAAATGTTACACATGTGCCTGCTGATGGAGTAAAGGACTAATTGGGGCCTCTAGGTGCTACCAGAATATAAATAATTACTAACTCAGCACGTTGATACAAGGATAACTTCAGTGTAAAGCGCGGAGCTGCAAATCTCCCATAGTGTCCTAAATTAGGGTCAAGCTCTGATTCCAGTTACACGAAGGTAAATTTCTATGAAGAGAGTGGGTGTCCTGCAAGTGTAAATAGAGGCAGAAAAAGAGTTTAGCTAGTTACTCAGCTAGTGCTATCACTGCTAGTTACTTGTACCTTTGTACTATGAGCCTGATCTTAGATGAATTGTATGAGAAAATGCACACCTTTCATTAGAATAGCTAATCAGTCACTTTTCTATCGTCACCTCTCTCTGCCTACCCAGTACATAAACTCCCAGAGTGTGATTTGGATTGCCATGGATACTGTGGCTTTGACTCTCTTGACCTGAATGAAAAATGTTCATGTTAATTTATATCTTTTGTCAAACCTTCTCCCAGGCTAATTATATAGAGTAAAATACACCAAGCTGCTCAAGCTCCCAAAAGAAGTAAATCTGCCCCTTACAGCTCACTGCAGATAAGTCACTTGCTTTCTCATATGTGCTGGGGTACACATTGCCAAAGTGTGCAGGGCTAAGTTGTCTAAGTTCATTCACTGTCTTACCCAGGCAACTTCTACTGCAGAATCCTATTGAAAATACCCATTTAAATATTGCTCCCACAGCTGAATCCTTGGCATGGGTGAAGAATGAATTCCCTCCTGCCTGAGGCCCTGCCTCCACTCCCCCTTCTTGTCCAAGCCCACAACGTATGGTCTTCAGTAGTTGGCCCCCACCCCAGGCTAGCCCTTCCAGCCCCTGAGCACCAGGAGGGAGGGGGAGCAGCTAGAGCCTCCCAAGTCCTGGAATGCTAGGATGGCAGGTGGCACTGCCACAGCTTCCTGGTCCCAGAGCACTGTGAGGGAAGGCAGGCAATGTCTCGGCAAAACCACCCCACTCCCCCCCGGTCCCAGAATAGAGGGTGGCCTGTCTACAACCCCCCGGCCCCAGAACACTGGGAAGGGGAGCATCATGACTCTAGCCCTTGGAGCCAGACCGTTAGCCATAGAGCAGAAGCAGTAGGTTTGGGGGCAAAGCATGGGCAGGGTCATGTCTGACTGTTTGGGGCGGTACTGCCTCCCTTAACCTATGGTACCCACCACCAACAATCCTTGGACCAAATATCACTTCTGATGTACTACATGGGATGGCAGATTGCACTCACAGGGTGGAATCTGATTTATAATTCTATTTTGGCTTCAATAGCAATACGAACAGGCCACACAAGCATGCTGTAATCTCAGGTCACTGACAGCTTTATTATATAATGTAGTTTGTTGTTCATTATTCCTTAAAATTATATTCCACTTCAAGATTGTGAGAAACCCCATACTCCAGCTTGCCATAGAGAAAATGCCAGGAATTAAAATAACTTTGTTTCCATTTTTTAGTTGTGATTCACTCAAATAGGGTGAAATGTATCCATGGGAAGAGGGCCCACTGAAAGTCCCCTGCTTCTTGGAATCCCCATGGCATTCTTGCAGGGAGGGGGCAGGGGAAGAACCTGATTTGGATTCAGGTGCCAGGGACCCCTATATAAGAGGTATGAAGTAGCAGTGGTCACTACTCACCTTCTAGTCCAGAGTAATGGTAGCTGCAGAGTATGGTTGTCCCCTAGTCTAGCCTGAGGTTTAGGAGTGGATTTCATCTTCTGCCCCCATAAAGGACAGCCTGGTCACTTTATCCACTTATTTCATGTACAGAGGTCAAATTTTAAAATAGTCCCATGTATACAAATTCTACTTAATAGGCTTGGGGAAGTCAGCTATGCTTGCAAAATTGTATCTGCCCAGGAGAAGAGGCAGTGAAACAAGAACATATTTGCCATGGCAGTTTGTTAATGAGAGTTGTTAGTATGAATTAAGGACGACTGTGGCTGAGATGAAACAAAGATATGGGCTCTAAACATGCTTATATATTTACTGAAGAGGCAGGAGGAGTTCATAGATTAAGGCCAGAAGGAACCATCATTATCACCTAGTCTGACCTCCTGCATATTGCAGGACCCAAAACGTCACTCACGCACTCCTGTAGCAGATCCCTACCCTCTGGCTGAGATACTAAAATCATCACATTATGATTTAAAGTTTAAACCTGCCAGTGACCCATGCCCCATGCTGCAGAGGATAATAAAAAATTCACAGGGTCTCTGCTGCAAAATGTGGGTCTCCTTTGAAATGCTGTATCTGGATCAGCTAGTCATTCAAACCTCCTTTAATCTGTCACTGGTAGTGTGGCTCACTTCTTGCTTCATATGGAAGGTTTATCTTTAGATGTTCAGTAAACCTTCGAAAGGGCATATATCAAATATTACTGACTCATGGTGTGCAGCAGCAGTTACTGAACAAAAAGAACACCGCACTGTTTTCACACAGATATTTTTGCAAAAAGTTGCACTTTAATTACTCAAGTAAAACAGGCAATTGGGTGCACAGTTCACAATGACATGCACAATCAGCTGATTCATGGTGTTCAAGCTCTGGGAGAGAGGAGGAAGACTGGGGATGGGATGCAGATCAGCTGATTCCTGGTGCTCTGGAAATACTGGGAGAGAGTGGGGCATAAAGGGAGGGCACACTCAGTTGGAGCCTGCAGCAGAGGGGAGGGTTGAGCAGCAGCCCCTGGCAAAATGAGAAGTGACACACGTTTAAAGCAAGGGCACGTGTGAGATCCATGCCGATTGCACACAACATTGTGAGACCCGGGAGACCCCTCCGCTTCTTTGTTAGTTTTACTGGCAATTTGCCCCTGATAGTGGATTGCTTTGTGTTGAAAAGGCATGATAAAGAAGGAAAATCAAGTGCAATGCATCTAATCTTATTCTTGGCATCATGGTTTCGAAATAAAGAGCTATTCCGAAACGTCTCTTACTCCTCGTAGAACGAGGTTTCAGGGATGTGGGAATAGTGAGCCTGAAATAACAGACTTGCTTTGAAGACACGAGATAGCTATTTCGGGATACTCCGTTATCCCAGAATAGCATTGCAGTGTAGACGTACCCTCACTAGCCTTGGTTGACCATTGCTGCCCTAAAGACAATTTGCCGGATGGTGTTTCCCAGAGCACATCTTACTTCGGCCAGTCCATCTCCTTGTCTTTACATTAAGCATTACAGGGATGGCAACACAAAAATTAACTCTACTAGTCCTGCATTCTACTGCAGTTGCTTCCATAACAGAGGTATTCCCATCCCTACTGGAGAGTAATGGTAGATTTCCACTCCCCCCTCCAACCCTCCGCCCCCCCGACGTGTGAGTGGTACAAAAGGAGCAGAGCAGGATTATGAATGTGGCCGATGCCATGAAAAGATTATTGCAAAAAACAGAACTCCTTATACTATAGAGGTGGCAAGGAAAGTACAGACTTTTCTAGGAATGTCTGGAGACTGCCAGGACTCTTATCACTCTCCCCAGTGTAGATTGGCTCTCCTTTCCCAGCTTGGCTTTCTGAGGCTGGCCCTTTTCATTTGTGAAAGACCAACAGTGCTAAGCATTCTAAACTTCTGTTAGGATTTCCTTTCATTTTCCCTGTAGATTCAGCATATTCTCATAGTCCCCATTTGTCTCTACCTCTTCTCTTTCCTATTTGATGTTTTTACTTAGTAACTAGGGGTATGTCTACACTACCCTCCTATTTCGAAATAGGAGGGTAATGTAGGCATACCACAATTGCAAATGAAGCCCAGGATTTGAATTTCCCAGGCTTCATTTGCATAAGCGTGGCGCCGCCATTTTTAAATCCCCGCTCGTTCGAACCCTGTGCCGCGCGGCTACACGCGGCACGAACTAGGTAGTTCGAACTAGACTTCCTAGTTCGAACTACCGTTACTCCTCGTGGAATGAGGAGTAACGGTAGTTCGAACTAGGAAGCCTAGTTCGAACTACCTAGTTCGTGCCGCGTGTAGCCGCGCGGCACGGGGTTCGAACGACTGGGGATTTAAAAATGGCGGCGCCCCGCTTATGCAAATGAAGCCCGGGAAATTCAAATCCCGGGCTTCATTTGCAATTGCGGTATGCCTACATTACCCCGCTAGTTCGAACTAGCGGGGTAGTGTAGACATACCCTAGCAGTTTCTAGTCTTGTTTTGCTACTCATACTTCTCTTCTGCTGTAGAAAATGAAGAAGAGTCAGACAGCTTGTGTGAATAACACTACCTAATTTGTAAGTAGTTGATGCTAGTTACAATTTTAGTTCAGTCCACTCTAGGATTCCTTTCCTTTGAAAATGAGACAGGCAGTCTTTAGGCAGCCTTTGAAATTGGAGGCTCCGTAGTAATACAGGTTGGCTGTGTTGGACTTCCCAGTTTAGCTGCTCACACTGTAAGACTGGGAATATTTATACAGATTGTAGTTAGTTATAAAATGAGCATTTATACATTTCTGAAGCCTCAGATGACAGTACGAACATAGCAATCAGTGTCACTACTGATTTCTCAGGAGTAGGTAGCGATCCAATAACCTGTTCCCTTTTTACCCTGTGTATATTATATTACAATCCAAATTCACTTTCATCCAATGGATCAAAGCTCCAGTCAGCAAAGTATTTAACTATAAGCATGTGAATGGTTTCACAACTCAAATGCTGGGCTTAATCAGGGCCTTTAGCAAGCAGCTTGTATTATATTGAACACATCTATATACCTGTCCAGCTTCTTATTGCTGCAGGCAAGACAGCTGCAGAAGAAAGGAGAAAAGAAACAGGGTGGCAAATCAGAGGTGACTGACCTTCTTCATAATCTGCTTCTTATTCACTGTCACACTGAGTTACCAAAACTCTGCTGGTATTTTAAATGCTTTATTGCTTGCTTGCTGTATTCCAAATTAATCAATAGTTCTGTTTTCCCTTGCACAATCTTTGTCCTAAGAAGAGCATGTGCAGTTTTGTTTTCCTCTTCCCAAATATTTAAATTTCATTCTGAACTAAAATGAAGCTTCATGCTAATTACATGCCAGGCCAGAGAGGGTAGTTCTACAGTGAGTGGTAATACTGCTCTTTCTAGAGGGTAAGGATGGGCCCATACTAAAACTGGACTGGGATCTGATCTTTGCAGCAGGCCTCGTCCCTTATTGGAATGCTGGGTGATCTAAAAAAATAATTTAAACATAGAACTAAAGCAGAGTCAAGATAAAATATAAAATGGATGATAAATGTATGCCATCATTTCCTACACCCAACCAGCTTCACAGAGGCTCTGGTTGACATCCCTATAAAGGCGATACTTCAGACATTCTGAAGGCCCCCAGGGACTTTTCTGTTGGATTTTATATGGAAAGTACTCAGATACGACCTGAAAATGGATTGCTCCTACATAATCTAACTTGGACTGGAGCCTTTTATGGGAGAGCTACTGACATTGTCATAATTGGATACATTCCGACCCGAGACATTTATGCATGTAATCTTAGTCACTACTGTCACCTAGAATCTTCTTCAGTTCTAGGCCAAAGTTCCCTTTCAATAAGAGACAATCAAATTTCCACAGCTAAAATTGCCTTCTAACCATTTGATTCACTATTTTGTTTTCAAAGAACATTTCACAGAACATTTGCATGGACCAATAGTTGAAGCAAATGAGGCTTGTGGAAGTGCTCAAAGAGAGCTGATTTGTCTCTTCTGGGCTCTACTTCTACTATTGTACATTACTCCCTTGAAATGGTGATGCTCCACAATTGGGCATGTAGCTTGTAGAGACTGAAACTGAAAATCTATTTCCAAATATCCATGTATGCTACTTACTGTACATAATACCATCTAGATCTGGCCCCTGGAATGCACAGCTACTTTGTTTTATTGAGATACCCAAGGAAGTGGTGCTTTTTACAGATCATAAAATGTAACTAAATAGAGGGGGAAAATGGGTTTGTAAAATGTTTTGCTAATTTGTGCTCTTATCTGCAATATGAACATGGAACTGCCTGATTCATGATTCAGCGGAAAACAATTTATCTGGAAAAGGTTCTATATTGCTGTAGATCTACTGCCAGAACAGGGTATCAGCTAAAGCAACAGGACCTTGAATCCAGCATTGCTATCACAAATTTTTATTGGAGGGTGCCCTGTTCAGCTTTAAATTTATGAAGCCCTGCAGAGCTGCCAACTTTGACTCACATGAAGAAAGATTCAACCCTTCATTTCCTTATACATTTGTATAGCTCACTTCTAAGATAACAAAATGCAGGACAATGTAGCACTTTAAAGACTAACAAGATGGTTTATTAGATGATGAGCTTTCGTGGGCCAGACCCACTTCCTCAGATCAAATAGTGGAAGAAAATAGTCACAACCATATATACCAAAGGATACAATTAAAAAAAATGAACACATATGAAAAGGACAAATCACATTTCAGAACAGGAGAGGGATGCGGGGGGGGGGGGGGGAGAGAAAGGAAGAAAGGTAAGTGTCTGTGAATTGATGATATTAAAGGTGGGGAGAGTGGGATGTTTGTGAGCTAATGGTATTAGAGGTGATAATTGGGGAAGCTATCTTGGTAATGGGTAAGATAGTTTGAGTGTTTGTTTGTTCCTTCTCGGAGAGTGTCGAATTTTAACATGAATGACAGTTCAGAGAATTCCCTTTCAAGTGCAGATGTAAAAGATCTTTGTAGCAGAATGCAGGTGGTTAAGTCATTGAGAGAGTGTCCTTTCTGGTTAAAATGGCAAGAAACTGTTTTTTCTTTGTGATCTTGTCTGATATCTGTTTTGTGGGCATTAATCCTTTGGAGATGTTTGTCCAATGTACATAGCAGACGGACACTTTCGGCACATGATAGCATAAATTATATTTCTGGATGCGCAGGAATATGTGTTCTTGATCTTATAACTCACTTGGTTAGGTCCAATAATGGTATCAGCAGAATGAATATGTGGACAAAGCTGGCAAAGGGGTTTGTTGCAAGGGAAGGTACCAGGGTTGGTATTAGTGTGGTATGTCCTGTGGTTGTTGGTAAGAATCATCTTGAGGTTAGGTGGTTGTCTATAGGGCCGTGTCCAGACTCAGGGGTTCTTTCGAAAAAAGTAGCCTTTTTTCGAAAGAACTTCCCCTGCGTCCAGACTCAAGCCGCGTTCTTTCGAAATTATTTCGAAAGAACGCGGCTTTTCTTTCGATGACGGTAAACCTCAATTTACGAGGAAGAACGCCTTCTTTCGAAAGTTCCTCTTTCGAAAGAAGGCGTTCTTCAATGTAAAGAGGCCGTCTTCGAAAGAGAGCATCCAGACTCGCTGGGTGCTCTCTTTCGAAAAAGCGGATTTCTCTTTCGAAAGATCCGCCTGCAGTCTAGACGCGATCTTTCGAAAGAGGCTCTTTCGAAAGATGCTTTCGAAAGAGCCTCTTTCGAAAGAAGCCTGCAGTCTAGACATAGCCTAGGAGACTATGGATCTGTCTCCCAGAGCCTCTTGGAGTATGGTATCCTGTTCCAGTATAGGCTGTAGTTTATTGATAATGTGTTGGACAGGTTTAAGTTGGGGGTTGTAGGTGATGACAAGTGGTGTTCTATTGTTGGTTTTCTTGGGTCTGTCTTGAAGTAGATGGTTTCTAGGTATTCGTCTGGCTCTTTCAATTTGCTTTTTTATTTCTCCGGGTGGGTAGTTGAGGTTTATAAATGCTTGGTAGAGATCCTGAAGCTTCTGGTCTCTGTCAGTGGGATTAGAGCAGATGCAGTTGTATCGAAGGGCTTGGCTATAGACGATGGATCATGTGGTGTGTTCTGGATGGGAGCTGGAAGCATGTAGGTAACTGTATGAGTCGGTGGGTTTTCTGTAGAGAGTGGTGTCTAATTTTCCATTGTTGATTTGTACTGTGGTGTCCAGGAAGTGGATCTCTCGTGTAGAATGGTCCAGGCTGAGGTTGATGGTGGGGTGTAGGTTGTTGAAATCTCTGTGGAATATCTCCAGTGTTTCTTGGCCATGCGTCCAGATCATAAAGATGTCATCGATGTACCGTATTTTTTTCCAGCCTTCCATCATATTCTGACACATATAGTAGCTGATATATCCACATTCTTATTTTAACTAATGATACTTCTTTCATTCTGTGTCCACTAAATTGCAGAAAAATCCAAAATAGATTATAGTGGATGCATTTACCTTTCATGGGAGAGCTGTTTATGAAATTAGCTTGTACTACCATTACCACATGAGATCCATTTTTTAATTTGATCTTAAGAATTTCTTACTTTTAGGAGTCTCATCAGAGGTGAAGATAAGAAAATTCACCACTTTTGATTTTACAAAATAAAGACCAGTCTCATCTGATTCAGGCCAGCTAAGAAAGCCAGACTGATCAGAACCAATGCCTGTTGGAATAAGAGTGCTTTTGGTTCACCACCTTTGTTAGGCCTGTGACAGGAGCTGATGTAATTATGTAATGAAGAATGCATTGGGAAGAGGCACTGCATGTCTTAATGGAGTAAATGGAGAATGCCTCATTTGGATTGCTTCAGGGGATAGCTGAGTTAGTCTGTTACAGAAAAAAAACAACAAATGGTCTGGTAGCACTTTATAGACTAACAAAACATGTATGTAGTGACCAGAAATTGTTATAATCTGAGAACTACTCAGGAGAGGTACGTAAATGAACTTTGGTCTCAATCCAGGTTCCAGTGGATCAGATTGCAGAACTGAGATCTAACTCTGCTATTTGCAAGAAATGTAAATTTGCAAGAAATGTAAATGAAAATGGTAGTAAATGTTGCTGGATTAACACACTTGCTAACCAAAGTCCTCTAAGACTTCAGAAGGTTTTATATGGTACTCATACCAAATGGCAGATACATTGTCATTAACTTCCCCTTCAGCCTGCCTCAACTCTGACTTGAAGTGACCATTCCCAGGGGTGGGAGGTTAGTTCAGTCTTCATGCCTCTTCAGACCTTTGCCTTTTCTGTGACATTATCCACAAGATAGTCAATTACTGACAACTGTGATGTGGACACTTGTCCACAGGAGATGAGATTCCCAGCTGGATGAATGTAGATTAAATTTCAGAATCAGAGTATGAAAAAACATTTTTCATTCTGTTTTATGATGTGGATGATTCAGTTCAGGGAACTTGCTTTGCTGTTAGAAAGTCATGAATTAAGTCCTGCCCAAATCCAGATGCCCAAGAACACAGCAGCTGCAAAGAATGAATCACATCAACACCAATACATGACTTTTTGCTTTAGGTTGCATTTGCTATGTAAAAGTTCAGGGACAAAGTTGGGAATCATACAAAGAAACTGCAATTGGGAAGCATACAGAGAGAAAGCACTTTCTGTGTCAACTGTAAGTCCAGCAAGTCAAAGGCATTTGTTTAAGTCAGAGCAGCTGTTTAGGAAGAAAAAAAAGCAGTTATACAGTGTATAAGAACAGACATAAAATTTCTACGCTTTCATCTCTGAGATTTCACTGTGCATTATCACGTTAATATAGGGCACAATCTTTGTGTATTATTACTGAATGTACCATGGAGATTCCCTTGAGATGATTAAAGAGATAGGAAGTTGTTAGACAAAGCCAACATTTCAGTAAAAACTCATGGTTCAAATTAGATCAAATCTGAGCTAGAAACTTATAAAGAGGACTTTTTAAAGATGTAAAATGAATCATAAATTCATGCTTTTTTAAAGTGTTCTGTTAGCAGGACCTGAAAGTGGTTATAGCAGAGACTGAGGCCCCATGTAGTTCCTTTTTCTGTGAGGTGCAGAGAAAGTAAACACAAATAAAAGGGAGTGGGAATGATACAAAAGCAGCAAAAATGGGGGAGTGAAGCAAGTGTGGCAGCCATCTCCATCCCAGGAATCTATGGAACTCCCCACCCTTCCAGGAGACATCACTCCTCAATTAGGGTACATCTACACAGCAGTGTTATTTCGGAATTACTGATGTTGTTCTGAAATAACATAGTCCGTGTCCACCCTACAAGCTTTTATTTCAAAATAATGTCAAGCTGGAGGACTTCTTACTCTGACTCATTATAACCCTCATTTCACAAGGAGTAAGGGAAGTAAAAAAAAGAGTGTTCTTCAATTTCTTGCTGTGTAGTGCCAATAGCCGAATTAAGCTATTGCCACTTAAGCTACACAGTTGACATAGCTGAAGTTGTGTAGCTTAATTTGACTTTAGTCCTGGTGTGTAAACGTACACTTGGATCTCCAGGTTCTGGATCATCAGATGTAGAAGTAATAATACTGGGCAACAGCTGGGTTAAATGCCATGCTCCTCTCAGAGGCTGTCAGAAGTACCATAAGCAAAACCAGCTGGAGTTACTGTAGCTAAAAAGTAGTACTAACTCCTGCTCTTTGTCTATTCCTTCTGTGTTGATAGGGAATAAATTAGAGTAGGGTTACCTTGGCACATAGCAATCTGTTTCTCAGGGAGCTATGTTACTAGTGAGAAATGACCTAGAAGAGCACCATAGAAAGGCAACTGCACCTCTTCCATTTTGGAGCTTTTATGCCATGAGTTTCCCCTTGGGTTTCATAGTGTTTGGAGTCTGTGAACTCTGCCTCCCCATAGCCAGACCCTCTCCTTAGGTAGCATTTAATGAGGACATCACAGGGTAAACCTCAGTGGGGAGGGTGCTTCCCAGCACAGGAGGACAGATACATGCTAGTTTTGCTCACACTAGTGTGCTAAAAATAGTGTAGCCAGTTTGGCCTAGCTGCTCCAGGACAAGCGCACCAGACCCCCTGCTATGTATAGTCCAAGCTGCTGCCCATGTAAGCCCCCCCCCATGTTATTTTTAGCACTCTAGCACAAGCAAAAGTAGCAGGTGTAGGTCCACGTGATCAGGGTAGCATGCTCCTAGCTGCAGTGTACACAGAACCATGAAACCAGAGAGTATCCTGGGCCGCTTCCTCTTCCTGTAGGTTTGAACATGGGAGTTTTTCAAAGTTAGCTGTAAAAAGGCATTTCAATTTAATCGATGCTTGGATTACTTGTGGCTTTTTCATTGCTGCAGCACATTAAAAAGATATGTTCAGAGAATATAATCTTGCACTGGTTATCATGCCATTAATCTTGCAATATAATCTTGCACTAGTCATCATGCATTTACTGTCAGGGTGGTTAAACACTGGAATAAATTGCCCAGGGAGGTTGTGGAATCTCCATCTCTGGAGATATTTAAGAGTAGGTTAGATAAATGTCTATCGGGGATGGTCTAGACAGTACTGGATCCTGCCATGAGGGCAGGGGACTGGACTCGATGACCTCTCGAGGTCCCTTCCAGTCCTAGTATTCTATGATTCTATGCCAAAGCCAGGAACTGTCAAAGGTAAGGTTCCATGCACAGCCTTAGCTCTGCTCTCTGTACATGCATTGCAATGCATCTTTTACTGCAAGGGCTTGCTGCTGTAAATTGTTCCAAGGAAATATTTATATTTTATCCCACAGAAATGTAAGCTTTGAAGCTCAAAATAAAACGGCATAGAAATGAAGTACAGTAAGATTCTAGATTGTTGGCACCATTTCCTCATTCCAAATGTGGAGTGGCTTAATTTTGTAGAGCATATCTTAGTTCTTAGCTCAGTTCCCTACTGTATATTTTATTATTATACAAACCAAAGATAAGCAATTGTTTGTGTGTGGCCTCTATAAACTAGCCAGGCTTGGTCCTGGAAGGTACTGTTTATGCATTCTCTTTTCCCATTGGCTACAGAGTAGTAGAAGGCACTTAGCACTTTGCAGGATTGGGTCTTTAGATAAATAATTAGTGCGTGGCAAAGTTGGGGTCAGGGGCAATCTACCTTGCACTAGCTGTGACTGTGTACTAGTGATAATTTTTTAGTGCAAGTCAGCAGGTCCCAGCTGGACAGTTAGCGCACAACTGGCTAATGCAAGGTAGAGTGACACTCCAACTTGTTATGCAGTAGGTGTTGATGTAGATAAGTCCATCTACAGAAACTTTCAGAGGGGGAGAAACTGTTTCAAGCTGCTGTTAAAGGTGCACATAAATATACATTAAACTAACCCAACATTTTCAGTCACTTATATTAATAAAAAGTGAATGAGAGAAGATACTGAATTAAATTTTAGAAATAATATTAACTCACCATTTTTCCATCATCAGCCTAGCAAAAATCACTATTTTCTCCCTCACCCTACTGTTTTAGTATGCATTTCCAACATGGACCACAGACGCTCACAACTAACTCTTTTTCCCCCCCAAATAGATCCAACTCCAGACTGTCCGCCAGTTCACCCACTTGTTATGGCACTTGGTCAGAGCTAGAATGGGGCAAGGCTGATCACTCCTGTCATCACTACATGGTAAATTCAGGCTTTTACTCAAACCCAGTCCACACAGAAAACTCTGATCTGGGCTTGAAAGTGTTAAACTGAACTAGGGGTGGGTCACACGTGGGGTGTGCCTTACCTCAGGCTGAAACCCACCCACCTTGCAGCAGGGGTACTTGTAAAATCACATGGGTACTGATAGACCCCCCAGTGGTCTTCCCATATTTTCACCAAAGAAGAGACGTTTTCCTGCAAATGATACAATTGACTGAGGCTTTGTCCACACAACACACCTGAGTCGACACAACCTCGTTGCTAAAAGTCAGGCACCGAAGGCGCTATTAGCCCTTTTGCCAACAAAATACTTCCACTCCCTGTGAGTGGCATTCACTCAGCAGGAGACTGTTCCTCCCAACAAAGTGCTGTTCGCATTGACACTTCCCTAGCAAAACTTTTGTCTTTAAGGGAAGTGGGAGGTTTAGCACCCCTGACAAAAGATTTGTCCTTCAACTGCGAGAGAGAGAACTCTGAAACTTATCAACTCTAACAACACTGAGCTATGCCCCCAGACACACATAGGCAAATAAGGAAACAGTGAGGAGACAATAATGCCAAGAGGGCTTTGCTGTGGGGAACAGGCTAAGATAACTTGGTTTCTCAGACCTGGGTACTGGTTATTTACGCTAGGTTTGTAGTGAAAACATTGAGGGGGGCAGCGAGTATAATAGGCAAGGGAAGGCATTGCCTTCCCAAACTGCCAGCCTGGCCCCACTCATAATCCATCACCAGAATGCCTACTGTAGGCGTATTGGGGGTGCAGTGTGACTGCCCCGAGTATCCACCTCCCCATGCTCTGGGGCCAGGGAGACTGGGGCTGTGCACCTTATGCTCTCCCCTTGCTCCACGGCGGGGAGGCTGGGGCTGAGTGCTGCCCCACCATCCTATGGTGCTGAGCAGAGCTTGTTTCCTATGGGGGGTGGGGTTTAGGAAGAAAGGGTGGGGCTGGGAACTTGCCTCTCCCAGCCATACCTTCATCTGTCCTCATGCATTGAGGGACATATGGAAGGAGGAGAGTCAATGTTTTGTTTAGCATGGAGGAATCATTCTTCCTCTGCAGACAATGTTTGCCCTTCTGGGAAGAAACTTTGGGAGTAGCTCCAACAAGGCACAGAACATCTGCTTATTAAGCAGGAACTGGCTCCCCTGGTGCCTGTCGTAACTTGTGTGAGATCCCTAGGAGAGGTTATAATCTCACTAAGGCACCACATAGAGACTGTAACTTGCAAGAAGTTTCCACCAGTTTATTGGCAGAATTTGAAAAGTCTTTAAATCTGAAAGGAAGGACTAGAAGGGATTATAATATTAGTCAGCTGCTAATAAATTCTATTAGTCCTGAAAGGAATGGCTGAGGAAGTTTACTATCTCCGCTCATTTGCCTGTAGAACTTGTAAGTGCAGTATGTCAAATCCTGAAATCTTTACCCAAACAAACTCCCACTGTGGGAATGAAAGCTTGCCCAAATAAGGACAGGATACTGTCTTCTGTGGTTAACCCTGTGATCCCTGCAATGAAGGATTGACTGCCATCATAATGCTGCTAGCTTTTTGTTGGACATCGCAAGATCTGTAAATCTGATGAACGAAACTCTTGGATAAATCTACACAAGTATCAACAGGTGTGTTGTATCAACAGGTGTGTTGTAAGCAAAACTCGTGAAGTCATTCTGCCGCTCTACTCTGCACTAGTTAGGCCTCAGCTGGAGTACTGTGTCCAGTTCTGGGCGCCACATTTCAAGAAAGATGTGGAGAAATTGGAAAGGGTACAGAGAAGAGCGACAAGAATGATTAAAGGTTTAGAGAACATGACCTATGAAGCCAGGCTTCATGAACTGGGCTTGTTTAGTTTGGAAAAAAGAAGATTAAGGGGGGACATGATAGCGGTTTTCAAATATCTAAAAGGGTGTCACAAGGAGGAAGGAGAAAATTTGTTCCTCTTGGTTTCTGAGGACAGGACAAGGAGTAATGGGCTTAAAGTGCAGCAGGGGAGGTTTAGATTGGACATTAGGAAAAAATTCCTAACTGTCAGGGTGGTCAAATATTGGAATAAATTGCCAAGGGAGGTGGTGGAATCTCCCTCTCTGGAGATATTTAAGAACAGGTTAGATAGACATCTGTCAGGGATGGTGTAGACGGAGCTTGGTCCTGCCTTGAGGGAGGGGGGCTGGACTCGATGACCTCTCGAGGTCCCTTCCAGTCCTATTATTCTATGATTCTATGATTCTATGATTCTATGATTCTAAGAATCTAAGTGTGACTCTCACAGTTCAGATCAATAGATTTGGGCTGACACTATGGCACAAAAAATAGCTGTGTAGACATAATAGTTGGACTAGAGCTTAGGATCTAGAATCTCTCCTCCCACACACACAAAAGCCCAAACTTCAGACTGAATTACAGTCTACAAAGCTATTGGCAACACTGCAGTATGGACCTTGTGAGCCTGAGTTTGGTGACCTGGGACACTTCCATGGGCGGCTGTTAATTGTGTAGAAATACTCAGAGATTACAAACTGTACCAGTTTGCATGCAGACCTTCTATGACCTTGAAAAGAACAGATTGTGCTGATTTAAAAAAAATTATTTATCTAAAGGAGCTTGTAAACACTATAAAACCTGATGTGGAAGACTCAGCAGGAATATGTATTGTTTTAAACCTGCAGTAAATTTATCACTGTACAGGCAGTCCCCGGGTTACATGGATCCGACTTACATCGGATCCCTACTTACAAACGGGGTGAGGCAACCCCGCACTAGCTGCTTCCCCCCAAGCAGACCAGGGAGACGCGAAGCTAGCGCCCTCCCCCCCAGCAGACCAGGGAGACGCGCTTTTCTCAGCAGACACCTCAGCTTGAGAATAAAGGACTGAGGGAAGTGAAGTGTGGGAGAATAAAACTGAGCTCTGGAGAAATGTTTGGCTAGAGTTTCCCCTACAATATGTACCAGTTCCGACTTACATACAAATTCAACTTAAGAACAAACCTACAGTCCCTATCTTGTACGTAACCCGGGGACTGCCTGTATTTTAATAGGTGTCCTCTTAAGAGATTTTTATAAGGGATTCCACCAACTACACCAGAGGTGGGCAATAATTTTTAAAAGGGGGCTACTTCATACGTTTCTGAAGGAGTGAGTCCAGGAGACTTCTCATGCTCCCCCCACAGTCCTTGATTGGCCTTGGGGTGGAGGAGTATGTGAAGGCTTTGCCCCTTGGCACCTAGAGAAATCGCCAGCTGTTTTAATCACCAGTCAGGGTCTGGGGACGAGGTGGAAGGGAGCATGCAAAGTGTCTCAGTCCCTGCCCTCGCCCTGCCAGGGGTGCGTGGTGGCTAGAGAGAACTGCTGGCTGTTTTAAAATAGCCAGCAGTTCGCGCTGGTGCCATGCAACCCTCGTGGGGGAGGAGACTTCGTACACTCTCCTGTCCCCAGGTCTTGATTGGCCTAGGGGCCAGGGAGCAGCAGGGCAGCCGCGGACCAGATCCACTAGCTTGGGGGGCCGGATACAGCCCGCAGAGGCTGTCTTGCTCACCCCTGAACTACACTGTATTTATGGCTCTGTCAGTCCTCATTAGGCACCTTATCATTTAGGAATTTTGATTAATAAAGCTCATAAAATGTGCTGTGGACATAACTGGTCAAATTGATGTCTATATCTGTATACCTATGATTTGTGTGCTATTGTTTTGCACTTTGTGCATAGCATATGTATATCACTATATCTGTTTAAATCATTTTAAATAAGTCAGTTAAAACTTGCTTGCTTTTAACACTTGAAAATGCCTGTGCATGTTAATATCATATATAGGCTATATAAAAAATAAAGGAAACCCAGGGCCAAATTATGATAGATTTTCTCACAGTGAGTAAAGCATACTCAGTGGGTTTATTCCTGGAGTAAGATACCATTAGTCATGTTGAATAGTACCAGAGTTGGGCCCAAAGTTGTTATTCTTTATGAATGCTGCGTATTAAGGACACTGCACAAAAATAAGTTGAATTGTATTGTACTGAAGCACTAGAAGGCCTTGAGAGGGTACTGACATGGATTTTGCTGGTGCTGTAAGTTCCCATTACTATCACTTACAACAGAGTTCTGCAGACCGTGTTTTCCCTCTATTGGAGACACACCACTGCATGTTATTGTTATGACTAATGCCATCATTTGCTCAGGGCAGAGCCAGACAAAATTATAAAAGTTGGCTGAGGTTAACCTAATGTACTCCAAAGACACATGCGAGAGCCAAGAGGAGAAAGTGATTATAGAAAGAATTATTACATTGATTGGACTTCATTTGAAATGGCTTTGGGAAGAGCTCAATCACCATTTTATCCTAGTAAGAGGTGCCTTGGTCAGATTCCAATTCAGTTAATTGCATGGATCCAATTCTACCTTCAGACACTGAGGTTCAGATACCACAGAGATGCTCAAATATCACGGTAATGGGCCTAGTATAAAAACCTGAACAGAAGCACCTCGCTGGCAGTTGAACCAGTGAGGGTAGAATTAGGCCCATTTGAACTATTTAAATTTTTCATGCACTTGAAGAAACCTGGATAATTGTTGCACTGATCTAGTGCTGCTTGTTGTAGTGGCAGTGCTCCTATGTGTTGTTTGTTTAAAAAAAATCCTCAGCATTTTCCGTCACAGGTATATAGCTGACTGACTTTTACAGATAATGAGAGTGACAGAATTTCAAAAATAGGTGTCTAAAGTTAGAATATGAATCCATATTTAGCCACCTCAATAAGTGTTGTGAATTTCAAATGAGTTGAGCACCCCAAAGTCTCCACTGACATTTATAAAAGCTATTGAGTGCTTGGCATTTTTGGAAATAAAGTCCCTTATTTTTGTATATGTCCACAGATAGATGCGTATGTTTATGCACTCATTCTTTGTTCTCCCTCCTTCTCCCTCAACATAAAGGCAATGTCAGGAAAAGAAAGGGCCAGGAATGGGTGAGTTCCAGGGACAGGCTAGAAAGGACCAAAGTCCTGCATGCTGAGGGTCTAGTTCCATGAATTCCCTTTAGTTTCAGTGATGGCTCATTTACTAATTTATTAATCTTATGGGGAAAGGTTTAAAATGCAATATAAAGACTTGCCAAAGGTCTTTGATTTTCTTTCAAAGTAAGGAATTGCATCAGCAACTAATTGTTCCCGCAAGCTTTTCTGGAGCTAAAATAGTTGTATTTTATTGGCATAGGACTTATTAACTTCAAAAGGGGTACGTCTCGACTATGTTTTACTTTCGAGAGAAGATATGCAAATTTGGTGGGAATTTGCATATATTCTTCCGATCGGTTTTTTGAAAGTTTTTCAAAAAAGCAAGCAGTCTAGATGCAGTTCTTTCAAAAAACCCTTTTTTGAAAGAACTTGTAAACCTCAATTTTTGAGGAAGAAGGATGCCAAATTTGCATATCTTTATTTGAAAGTAAAACATAGTCTCGACGTGCCCTAGTTGTCCAGCAATACCGTCCACCATATCAGTCAGCACTTTAGTACTATCTCCAAAAGGCCATAAGCTTGGGCATATTAATTATTTTAATGGGTGAACCTACTGCTTAGCCTATCCCAGCGTTTATTTGAGTATTAGCCACTTAATGAGAGTTCGGGTAAAAAACAGGTCAATAATTGACATCATCTTTGTAATGGCCTTTTCCCTACTTTTGGGAAAGCATTTTTCATCCTTAGAAATAACATGTTTTGTGAACTACATTGTCTGCTTGCCTTTGCAGAAGACTAGTTTTATATTTGTGTGTGTCCCCAGTTCACAGTCTTCTCTTTTTCCCAGGGATTTTGTACGTAGTACATGTCACGTTATCTCTATCTGCACTGACACACAGCTGAGGAGAGTCATGAAGCCAATGAGTTTGCAAAGTTCTCTTGAAAGTTGGTTTCATAACAGGAATTTCTGGCACTACAGTGGAGGAGTCAAGGATGACATGACAAGCATGTCTACAATTGCTGTCTGAAGTTCCTCTCTTCCAGTTCCAAGACCCTCTCAAATTTGGCTTCCTTCCCTTGACCTCCACTGAAAACACTCTCATTACAAACTCTAGGGACTTACTCTGAGTTTTGGCGAGAAAGAAGTACTCCTTCCTCATCTCCCAGACTTAGCCTACAACTTCAGCAACCATCAGCTACACTTATCTCCTTGAAATCTCGTCCTCCCTTGACTTCTCTGGCTCTGTCCTCTCTTGATTCTTCTCCTTCCTCTCTAATTGTTTCTTCTCTGAGTCCTTCACAGAATCCTCCTTATCCCACCTCCAATTTTCTGATGGATGTGAAGCTTCCCAGGGCACCCAGAGCTGCAGCATGTGGGTATCTTGTCTGTGCTAACTGGGTGTTAGTTCACTAACACAAGCAGTTTGTCAGCCACTCAAACACCCTCTTATCAAATACTGGCAAATCAGCTTTTCCTTTGCCCTATATGTTGACAATAGGTGTACCCGAGCTCATGAATCCTTTCAAAGTGTCCCCCAGCGCTGTCTGGCCCCTGATCACTGTATTCCCACAAAAATCCCAGAGGTTTCATTCCCCAAAGCAGTGTATACTAGGCTACTAGTTGCATCTTAGCTCACCAGCACTTGTGATCAATTATAATACAACAAAAGGCAATTTATTTAAGAAAGAATAAAGATTCAAATAGAAGCAAGTGTAAGTGATAGAAACAAATGCTTACATACAAATCAAAACCATGACACGTGAACTAGGGTCTACCAGGGCTGCCAACAGGGGGTCTTGGTCAAGGGCTGGGTGATTTAAAAGGGCCTGGGCTCCAGGCTGCCACTGCTGCTATAGCAATAGTAGAGGCCAGAGTCCTGGCCCCTTTAAAGCATCATTGGAGCTCTTCATGGCGCTGTCCAGGTGGTGCTGAGGGCTGGGTGGGGAGGTGTGGCATGGTCTGGGCAATACTGAGGGTTGGGTGAATGAGGCACGGCATGGTCCAGATATCACTGAGAGCTAGCTGCCCCCAACCCCGCCTCTTCTTCCCAAGGCTCTGCTCTTTCCAAGGGGCTAGGAGCCAACCTCCCTCCCTTCTCCCCCCTCCCCGCATTGCCCAGAGCCTGGCAAAGTCTTTCTCTGGTCCCAGACAGCATGATACCCTTATTTCTTTTCACTTCCAAGCGGTTTTAATTTTTATCGTTTGTCTTTCATGGTTTTCCATTGACTTTTTTATGTTGGTGCAAGCACTATAACATATCTATCATGTAGTGTATATAGTTATATATGAATGGCTATACTGGGTCAGACCAAAGGTCCATCTAGCCCAGTATCCTGTCTGCCAACAGTGGCCAGTACCAGGTGCCCCAGAGGGAGGGAACACAACAGGTAATCCTCATGCAATCCTTCTCCTGTCACCCATTTATAGACAAACAGGGGCTGGAGACACCATTCCTACCTAACCTCCATGAATCTATCTAGCTTTTTTTAAACCCTGTTAAAGTCCTAGTCTTCATCACATTCTCTAGCATGGTGTTCCACAGGTTGACTGTGAGCTGAGTGAAGAAAAACTTCCTTTTGTTTGTTTTAAACCTGCTGCCTATTAATTTCATTTGGTGACCCTTAGTTCTGATATTGTGGAAATAAGTAAATATTTTTTTCTTATTCACTATGTTGCTTAGTGTTCATAGTTGTTGTGGCCAAATCATCACCTGGTGGCCAACCTTCTGGTGACAAACCTCTCTGTACTTTGCTAGGCTGGTCCTTGGATGGTGGACACAAAGTCTGCCACCAGGGCCATATACAAAACCTTTCCAGCTTGGTAGGACCTGCTGGAGCTTATGCTCCGCTGGCATAGACTTTGAGAGCCATACTCCAAATAAGTGTGTGTGTGTGTGTGTAGTGCTCAAATGTTCACCTTTGTAATTATAAATCAAATTTTCAATAGATAATGATGTGTGTGTACAGTATACACACATATATATTGTAATTATATATTGGAATTTTGTTTTATAATTATAAAGGTGAACAACTGAACAACACATTACACAATTGGTTGACCTGCGGTGGTAATAATTCTCTCCTGCTTGAATGGTGCATTATTGAGAACTATTATTCCCTGGTGATTCATTTTTAGCCCAATATCATGAAGACATTTTCAGTATAGTTACTGTACTCCTTAAATGTTACTCGTACACACATCTTGCAATCACTGAGTATCAGTCTAGTAGAAGCTTTCAGTAGGGACCTCACATTCTAACCTTTATGGATAAATAACATGAAAACAATGTAGTGTAAATGAGTTTGTCAGGTCTGAGACAGTAGTTGCTTGTAAAGAACAGTGAACTCTTTGCCAGTTGGCACCTCTGGGCCTCTGTGTTATCACAGGTCCTACAAAGCTCTATCCTCCGTGCCTTTCTCTTCTCCCTTCACAACTTGGGTCTCAGTAATCTCTTCCTTAAACACAAATTTAGCTTCTGTCTCTATACACTGATGATTCACAGATATACCTCTCTCTTGCAGATCTGCCTTCTGTCTAAACTAAAATCTTGGCTTGTCTCTCTGACCTCTCATTGTGCGTATCCAATCTTTGTCTTAAGCTCAGCATGGCTAAAACAAAACTCTTAATCTTTTTCCCGAGTCCTCTTCCTTCTTTCTTGACTACTGGACATCTCTACTATTCTGCCTGCCAATCAGACCCATAACCTGGGGATCATCTTTATTTAGGCATTGACAGCCAGTCTATGGCTAAATCTTGCTGATTCATTCTGCATAACAGCTCTAAGATATGGCCTTTCCTCTCTATCCACACAGTTAAAACTCTTATCTAGGCTGGCATAATTTCATGTCTTCATTTGCTGCAGAAACCCTATCTCTGGCCTTGACCAATGCAGTTGTGCCTCCCCCTTCTCTATGACATCAGATATAACTTTCAAGGTCTTTCATGACCTATCCTGATCCTATCTGTCATCTCTTGTGTACCATTGAAGTGTTGTTGCCTCTGATTGGAGTCTGGCATAAAGTGTCGGTGCCCACTTGTTAAAATTTCAAACAAGCTCTTTTATGTTCTCCCTTGCTGACCTTCACCCTTGGAAGGAGTTGCCCACAGCCATATGCCAAACAAATGGATTATCCTGCTTCAAAATCTGCCTTTCAACTCTCCTCTGCCACAGTGTCTACAGAAACCTTGGCAACAGCTAAGAGATACTGGTGTGTGAGACCATTGTCTAACATGCTGACAAGTGTTGGCTCATTGCTTCCTTTTACTCTTCTATCTGTCAGTCTGTATCTATCTAATGTCCCCATCTTCTAGGAAAGATCTTCGGGGCAAAGACTGTCTTTTTGCTACATCTTTCTAAGATGCTTAGCATGGTGGTTTTCACCCTTTTTTCATTGATAGACCCCTAAACATTTTCTGATGGGGGTATGGATCTTTTTGGGTATTTTGGACATAGTCTGCTGTCCATAGGTTAAAAACAACTTGCTTAGCACAATGGAGTATTGGTCCTTGACTTGGCCTCCTAGACGCTCTGGTAACGCACAAAACTAATAATCCTCAACACCTATACTACAGTTAGCAATAAGAACCTGAGCTAGTGCTTCAGTCCTGTTCCTTCTACTAGGCTACGGTGGTAAACTCCAGTTAGGCCCCATCAGGACAACTTTTCTTATTTTGCCTTAGTTAAGAAGAAATGGTAAGGAGAGATGCCATGTGTCTGAATTATTATTGCTGTTCAGAATAGAGAACAATTTAAAGCATACAGAAAGGTTTTGGGATTCTAGTAGCCTTTTTTTTTCTAAGCAAACAATTTTCACAGGTTTTATATGATGGAAACTACCCCCCTTTTAAAGCTAGAAATAAGCATGTCTTTTTAATACCCCATTCCCGAAGGATTCTGGCAGCACTTTTCTCTGAGAAAATTAAAACTCTTTTGTTAATGTGCCAAGCTTTCAGTGTTATGTTATCCACACAAGTTTGAGGGATTTTATTCTTCATATTCTTTGTTTACAAGCCTGGGGATTTTGAATAAAATGAATGAATGTCCCCAAATGTGACATTATTTTTAACTGTATGAATTCCCTCTTCCTTGTCCTAGGGATGTGTTTTATTTTAACACAATCAATTTGTTTTGTGTCCCTGGCTTATGAAAAAATGGTGTTAAATCACTTAGTTTGGAGGACCTTCTGCTACAAGCACTAACTTTTGAGTCCCCCTATGAAACCAAAGCTTCTCACTGCAATCCCCACGACACGAACAGATGTGCCAGAGAAGAGGAGATGGGTGGGAAATTTATATTTCAGCCAAGCCTTTTCCCTCCCTGGCCACCATTATTGTGGTATTTGTATTACACCTGTAGCATTGGCAATGGTCCTTGTATTAATTCATTTAATGTTGGGCAAGATGGAGAAATGCTTGAATGTACAGTACTAACTTCCAGTAACTGTGGTATAATTGTCAATATTTCTAGTGCTAATACAGTAGCAGAAAGAGTGGCTGTACCAGCTTTGCTCAAGGGAGAAAAGGACATGATAATGTGACTTTTCACTTATGGTGTGATCCAACCATTCACAGGTCATGCTAGAAGTGCCCAAGTTCAATCTTTACTGTTGCTTATAAGAAACCCCACTCATTAACAATTCTTGTTGGCTACATATTTCAAAATGTTATAAGAACCTAACCTAACTTTTCAAATTATAAGGCTTGGGTAACTTCACCAAATAAAGGAATTAGCTGAAGAGCTCTCTGAACCACTAATGAAAATTTTAAACAAATCTTGGAAACTGGGAAAATTTCAAAGGATTTGGAGTACTGCCCATTTAGTTCCAGTTTTTTAAAAGGGTAAAAGGGATAACTCTGTGACCTATAGGCCTGATATTGATCCTATATAGAATAGTGGAATGCTTAATTTGGGACTCGGTCCACAAAGAATTATACCCTAAGGACATATTTATACTAGGAAATTATTTCAAAATAACATATTTCAAAATAATAACTTCAGAAATAACAATTTTGAAATAATGTGTTCACACTACAGAGAAGTCTAGAAATTAGTCTGAGACAGGCTCCCTTAATGTGGATGTGCTACCTTGACTTAGAGCCCCAGGAAGAACTGGGGAGTAATACTGTGAATGACTCTGGGGAGTAGTTATTTTGAAATAGCAGCAGTGGAGCATCCCCATGAATGTTATTTCAAAATAACTATTTCAAAATAAGTGTTATTCCTCGTGGAAAGCAGGAGTTATTATTTCAAAATGACAGGCTTAGTAGTGTGGATGCTTCACTTTTATTTTGAAGAAAGGGGAGTTATTTCAAAATAACTCCCTAGAGTATAACCAATGCAAGCATGGAAAGTGGATCTTGTCAAGCTAGCTTTTTTTTGGGGGGGGGGGAGGGAGGAGACAACGGACGGGACAGGATTACAGATCTGAGAGTCTGAGAGAGGCAACTGTTTTAATATCACAAACTTGGTTTTCTCCAAGGTATTTGAATAAGAACCACATGACATTTTTAATTTAAAAACTTTCATTAGATGAATTAAGTAGGGCAGGCATTAGATGAATTAAAAATTGACTTGCCAAGAGCCCTTAAAATAGTTGTTATAAGTAGGAGATATCAATGAACAGGACCACTTGTGGAATTGATTCTTGGTGCAATACTATTTAATATTTGTATTAATAATCTAATGATGATTTAAAATATTTGCTGGTGTAGTTTGCAGATGATGCAAAGATTGGTGGACTAGAAAATAATGAGGAGGAGGATTTACTGTTACAGAGGGATTGGGATTATCTGGTTAAATTATCACCGTCCAACAAAACATGTTTTAGTACCAGCCAAATGCAAGATAAGGAGAACTAGGAATGCAGGCAACACACAGAATGGGAGATTTGGTTTTTGAAAGCAGTGACTAGACCAAAACTTAAAGTATCATCATAAATAATGGTCTCAGTTTGAGCTCTGAGCACAATGCTCTGACAAAATGGACTAATGAGATCACTGGAGTATCAAGTGGAAGCAGAGATGTGATCTTACATCTGTACATAGCACTGGTGAGACCACTTCTAAAACACTGTGGCTGTGTGGAAAACTTGGAGCAAGTTCAAAGGAGGGTCACAAAAGTGATCCAGCAGATGGGATACTAGCCTTATGATCTGAGTCTTAAAGTGTTCATTGAATAGAAGTTTGAGAGATGACTTGAACAATCTATAAATACATACAGTAAAACTCCAATAGTCTGGCATCCAATAGTCCGGCACTCCTGATAGTCCGGCATCAAAATGGCAAGAGCCTAGTGAGTGAGCTTCAGCAAAAAGTGAGTCACAAGGTAACAGCGGCAGCAGCTGAACTAAGCAAAAAGGGTAAAAAAGGCTTAAAAAAACCCTAAAATATTACAGTGTACTGAATACTGTATGTATAATAAAAAGGGTTAAGAACACTTTATATACAGTATATAATGTATACAGTATATATATAAGCAGTTTATAGTACCTCCTGATAGTCCGGCATATTTGATAATCCGGCACCAACTAGGTCCCATAGGTTCTGGATTATTGGAAGTCTACTGTACCTAGAAGTGGAAAAAACATGATGATGGAGAAAGGGGGCTCTTCAATCTTCCTAGCAAAACAACAGCAAGGTCCAAGGACTGGAAGTTGAAATGAGACAAATTAAATGTAGAAATTACAAATAGTCTTGCAGCACCTTAGAGACTAACAAAACATGTAGATGGTATGAGCTTTTGTGGGCACAACCCACTTCTTCAGATGAATGGAGTTATTAAAGGTCCAGTTCCTAAATAAATAGAGGAGGGGTGGCCAAACTGTGGCTCGCGAGCCACGTGCAGCTCTTTGATTAAAAAAATGTGGATCCTGCTGGTACCGCTTGGGCCAGCCGCTCTGCACAAGACACCCCAGTGCCTGTTCATGGCTGGGCCACTCTGTGCACATGCCCCAGTGCGTACTCACAGTCGGGTCACTCTGCGCTCGCTTCCCAGCCAGCACGTGCTCAAGGCTGGCTGCTCAGCGCCTGGAGGAAGACAGACATGATTTAGCAGCGGTGGCGGCGGCTCCAGGACCCGGGAATTAGGTTAGCGTGTGTGTGGTTGTGGGGGAGGAGATTGGGTTAGGGGATGGGAGAGGGGGAAAAGTAAAAAGAAGGAAAAAATAAGTACCCATTGTTTGTCTTTTTACGTCATTAGGATGTGGAATGTAGCAGGCCATCCAGCCAATGTCTTTATTTATACCTCTGTGGTAGGAATCAAGTTAAAATGTTCCCCAACAGGTTTTTGTGTGTTACCTTTTTGGAAATCAGATTTGTGCCCATTAATTTGAGCTCTTGCTCAAAAAGGCATGTATGGATGGACAGCAGGGATTTCTTGCAAGAAACCCCTATTGAAAAAGCACACGTGTACGCTCTTTCTTGCGCAAGAGTGTCCACGGTAGTGTGGACACTCTCTTGCGCAAAAGCACATCTCTTGCGCAAAAGCATATGACAGTGTGGACGTGCTCTTGTGCTAGAACTTTTTGTGGAAGATCTCTTCCACAAAAAATTCTTGCGCAAGAAGCCTGCAGTGTATACATAGCCTAACTGGAGTTATTGGGGTCTATATAGTGATATTGGGGAGAAATATAATCACCTGTAATAAAAAGAGGTCAGATGTGGTGATCCTAATGACACTATGCCCTAAACTCTATGGGTATGTCTACACTACAAAGTTAGTTCGAACTAACGGACGTTAGTTCGAACTAACTTTCCTAGGCGCTACACTAGCACTCCGTTAGTTCGAACTTAATTCGAACTAACGGAGCGCTTAGTTCGAACTAGGTAAACCTCATTTTACGAGGACTAACGCCTAGTTCGAACTAGCTAGTTCGAACTAAGGGCTGTGTAGCCCTTTAGTTCGAACTAGTGGGAGGCTAGCCCTTCCCAGGTTCCCCCTGGTGGCCTCTCTGGGCACAACCAGGAAAACTCTTCTCCTCTCCCCCAGCCCCGGGCCCTTAAAGGGGTAGACTCTGGCCAGACAGCACTAGAGTCAGCCAGCCCTGCCAGGAGTCTCTGCCCCGAACCAGTGGCCCCACCATGAGCCAGGCGGCCAGTGCAAGTGACACGTCCCCTGCCCAGTCCCCCAGCACCCAGGGGCCAGCCAGGGGCCGTAGACGGCGCGCGGCCTCCTGGACTAGTGCGGAGGTCATGGACCTCATTGAGGTTTGGGGGCAGGCCCCCAACGTCCATGATCTCCGCACTAGGAGGAGGAATGCGGCCGTCTATGGGCGCATAGCAGCCGCCATGGCCACCAGGGGACACAGGCGCACCAGGAGCAGGTGCGCATTAAAATTAAAAAGCTGCGCCAGGCGTACGCCAGGGCCACAAGAGGCGGCGCCACTGCAGGGGCTGCCACCTGCCTCTACTTCACTGCCCTCCACCAAGTCTTGGGGGGCAGAGCGGTCCGTGCCAGCCCAGGGGACATCGAGCCGGGACCAGAGGGCCCTGACCTGAGCACACCAGAAGGGTCACCGCCAGCAGCGTCGTCCAGGGAGACCGTACCAGGTAAGTAGTTTGAATTAAGTAGTTCGGGGGGGAGGTGGGAGGGAGACCAGGGACCGCGCGCGTGGGCCATGCCTTCCACGGATCACGCAGACACCTGTGCACGTGCGAGCACGTGCCATGCCAACGTTGGGCAGGTGGCTCCAGCTGCGTGACACCCAGGGGCCATTGCCCAATAGGCACATGCTTGTGCAAAGAGACGTGACATGCTCCCGACCCCGGGGCAGGACCCAGCAGGATGCTTTCCCTTCACATGTCCCCTCTACACGGAGGCAGGGGACATCTCCTCTTCCCCCCCGCCGCCCCGGCCACACTATACATGGCACAGGGACATGGGTGCGGTCTTGGGGCAGCTCCCAGTCCCGGGGAGAGCCAGACATCCTGACCATGGCCTCTGTACAAGCACAGCGGCTGTGACGGTGCAGGACATGGTCACCCTCACGTTGCGGAGTTGGGGAGGGGGCTGGGCATCATCCTCTGCGTCCCCAGGGAGAACTGACCCCTTCTCTTCTTTCTCTACAGCTGCACCAGCTGCTCATGCAGGGCACACCACCCCGCCCGGGACATGCTCCCGCACCCGCGGCCTGCTCAGGACTGCCAGCACGGAGCAGGAATACTGGGACCAGCACCTTGGGGCCCTGCAAGCCGTGCACCGCACACTACAGTCGTAGATGCGGGAAAACCTGCAGGTCCGCCACGAGCTGCTGTCTGAGCTCCGAGGGCTGAGCACCAACCTGCAGCTCCTGCTGCAGAGCATGGTGCCCCGTGCTGATTCTGCACCAGCTGTCCCCCCAACTGCTGTCCCTCCTCCCACTCCTGCTCCCCCTCCCACCTCTCCCTCCTCAACCCCCACAACCTCTTCCTCAATGTCCACACCCCCCACCTCAACCTCCACACCCTCCACTCCATCCCCCCGGGGACGCCGAGGCCCCCTCCCTCGCCGTACTGGGAGGCGGTCGGCCCAGCGAGACCCCTACCCCTGATCCTTCAGTTTCCCCACCCCCTCCTTTCCCTTGCTTCCCCCTTTCAGCTCCCTCCTCCCAGTTTTCCCCCTCCCCTCTCCCAGCCTCTCTCTTCCCCTCTCCCACCTCCTTTTCCCAGTTTCCCCGAGTTTTGTTAAATAAACAGAGTTTCTATTTTTGAACACACGTGTCCTTTATTTTGTACATCAATAAGAAGGGGGGCTAGGGAAGGGTAAGTGGAAGGAGGTGAGGGAGGAATGGGGCACGAGCCCCCGATGGGGAGGACTGGGCTGGCTCTGCGCGCTTCTGGGGGTGGAAGCTCTCCTGCAGCCCCCCGATTGCCCCCTCTCCCCAGATGGCAGCCTGCGGCAAGTGCAGCCGGTCTGATGGCCAAGTGGTGTGATGTGCCCAGTGTGGGTACTTCGGGCACTCCAAGCCAGGACTGGTTTGTAAGCGGGGAACCCCTGAGAACTGTGTGTCCGGGGTGGGGGTCGGGACCCTTTAAGCGCAGCCCTCGGCTAGCCTGAGACAGCATCTCCACGCTCTACGTCCTCCTCTGATGCCCTGCCGGCACTGCTTCCGGCCATCCTTAAGCCCTGTTCAGAGTCCACTCAATGTGGACTTGCTAGTTCGAATTAGCAAAACGCTAATTCGAACTAGTTTTTAGTTCTAGACGCGTTAGTTCGAATTAGCTTAGTTCGAATTAACTAATTCGAACTAAGTTAGTTCGAACTAGCGCTGTAGTGTAGACGTACCCTATGAAACTAGTTCAACAATTATTGTGAGTTCTCATACATGTTTCATTTTCATGTACAAATATATAATAAAGCATGAGGTGGAGTGGCTTGACAACCAGAAACCTACAAATTCTGTGAACTGGCTATAATGCTTACCTACCTGATCACTGGAGTTGGGAAACTGAAATATAATGACCACACATTTGTAATTTGTCTTATTGTCCTCAGGTGAAAGGTGCTACAGAAGAGCAACATATTATTGATTAAGCAAATAGGACTTTAAGAAGTAGATACAGCAGATATGTTGAGTAGAGGTGTCATTATCTTGAATTCTATTATCCCCCTAATGCCAAATATATCCTGATTGTTCCAATCTATCCCAATTACTCAGATGGTGCCTCTAATTGTCTATTCACTGACTTGATAATTTATCACATATCTATGTTACAAAATAAAAGTGATGATTTCTGTAGGTTCTTCGTAAATAGGGCTCAGACCCTTCTTTTTTCATTTCAGGCGAGCTAATGCTAAATTTTCTTCATTTAATTAATGTGGCTATTGTAAATATTAGAGAGGGTTAATGTGTGGGAATTAATTTGTTGCTGACTTTAATGAGTGGTGATGGTGACAAAGTGTTCTTCCAACAGAAATCATTAATATTAGTAATCCAAAGAACTGAGCAATACTGAGTCAGGAAGAACCTAGTCACAATTAAGTCCTGATTTAGCCTTTTCTTCTAGAAACAGCTCAGAATAGACTCTAAATTAATCAATATCATTAGTCACAAAACTCTGAGGCTTTCAGGAGTACACAACTATTATCCTAATGCTATGGGCCAAATTGTGCCTTTTCTCTTTTCTTGACCACGGGGAAGGGAAGGATGCTGCAAATGCCATGAAGTGATAGAGTGCTATAAAGCCATCTATCTGTACACACCTCGGTTAACAAAGACTATCTCAGGGACTGTCTCAGGGAGTGCTGGGGGGAGGGTGGAACTGATTAATACTTCTTTCATCTGTTGGTAAAATATGTAATATGTACTCTTCTGCCACCAACCACTGCCCAGAGTGAGGACCTCTCCTTTACCTCAGGTGGAGATACCTCCTTGGGAATTATAGAGTGCTAATGAGCCTGGTAGCTAGATCCCACCCCTCTGCCCAGAGAGGGCTAGTGTGAGCATTCTCCATAAGTTTTGCATAGGTGTGCTAAGGTGGCAGTCCTGTGCACTACAAGGCAGAATTCAATCCTAAGTACTACCAAGTAGCTCTGAAGGCACCTGCAAATGTAGCATATTCAGCTCCCACTCTAGGCTTATGTCATTCTACAGCAATTCTTGTTGGGCCTTTGGAAGTGTCCTAAACAAAGCTCAAAAAGTAGCACAGTTCCTTTTGTGGAAGAGCTAGTGGTAGGTCCACTCCAGAGCTTAGACCCTCCTGCTTAGGCTTCATGACCAGCCCTGTCACACCAGCATGATGCAGAGGAGTGGTGCTGAATCACAAGGAGAAACAGATGACAGTCATGTTAGGCTGGGGAAAACCTATAAATGGGAATGGTGGAAAATTGAGAGAGAGTAAATATTTACTAATTTCTAGGGCTGTCAAGCAATTAAAACATTTAATTGCCCGATTAATCGAATGTGCCTCCTCTTTGAAACACTGTTGTGGCATTTCAATGGGGCAGTGCTAGAGTCCCCAGCTGACCCTGGGCTCTATGCAGCACTTCCCCTTTGAAGCACTGGGACAGCGTTTCCAAGGGGCAGCGCAAGGCAAAACATGAGATAAACTGGAGTCCCCAGCTGATCCCAGGCTCCATGCAAGGATGCCCCTTTGAAGCATTGTGGTGGTGCATCAAAGGGGGAGTGCAACACAGAGGCCAGGATCAGCTGGAGTACCCAGCTGATCCCGGGCTCTGTATTGTGCTACCTCTTGGAAACGATACTCCCGCACCTCAAAGGGGCAGCATATTAGGACCTGGGGATCAGCGGGACACTCCAGCTGATCCCCGGTAGGGAAGTTAAAGACTAGTTGACTATCTGATCAGCAAATGCTTATTGGATAGTCAGTCGACTAGTGGACTAATCGATTTCCCCTCCCCTTGTTGCCCCCCCCTTTTCTGCCTCTATCAGATAGAGGCAACAAAGGGAGGGAGAAGGGTACTTCAGAGTGGCAGCACCACACAGCTGTGCAACTGACACTTTGAAACCCCAAGGTGGCATTTCAAAGGGGGCAACCGTGGAGCCCAGGACCAGCTGGAGACTCCCAGCTTATCCTGGGCTCCCCATGGCAGCAGAACCTGGGGTCAGCTGGGGACTTCTCAGCTGACCCCGGGTTCTGGAGAAATGCCACACGGAGCCTGGGATCAGCTGGGGAGTCCCCAGCTGACTCCGGGCTCCAGGGCTGCCCCTTTGAAATGTGTGCAGCAGCAGAACCCAGGGTCAAATGGGAACTCCCCAGCTGAAATGCCACGTGGAGCCCAGGATCAGCTGGGGAGTCCACAGTTGACCCCAGGCTCCACTGCCCCTTTGAAACATGCGGAGGCAGTGTTTCTAAGGGGTAGCTGCCACACAGTTGATCCCTGGCTCAGCTGTGTGGCGGCTGCCCCTTTGAAACACTGCCTCTGAGCATTTCAAAGGGGCAGTGGAGCCCGGGATCAGCTGGGCTCCACTAGGCTCCATGTTGCATTGCCCCTCTGAACAGCCACAGCAGCGGCCCTTCAAAGTGGCAGTGCAGCATTAATGCCTGTGATTAACGTGTTAAAAAATTTAACATGTTAATCCTGGACTGTGTTAATCGCAAGCGTTAACACGTCAATTGATAGCCCTACTAATTTCTGTAGCAACATTGTCTAAAATACAGATCTAAACTCTTTATAAAATCGTAAAGGACCAACAAGTATGATTTGAAAATTTTTAAAAAAATCTATCCAGCAGTAAGAGTGAGGGTAGCTGACATACAGTCATGCAACACCCAGTGTTGTTAATCATTAGCAGAGATCAAAAGGTTAGAAGGGGGAGAGAGAAGAACAGAGCTCAACCCAGAAATAGCATCTGCTTCCAAGAAAAATCAAATGACCACATCTTAGAAACCAGTGACCAGCTGTCCAAATCCATTTAGACACTTACTATATGTAGTTATAGCAGGCCTGTCATTTTGAGTTAGTGAGAAAAGACAAGAACAAGAATTCCAGTGAATAGTTTTAGTCCTACCATTATAGTTCATGATCTATCAGCATTTCTATTTTAACTCCTTTTTCTGAGTGATCATCAGCCAAACCAAAGTTTGCTCTGGATTAAATCTTATCATCCAGTCCTGGCCAAGAGCAAATCTATCTATCTATCTATCTATCTATCTATCTATCTATCTATCTATCTATCTATCCCCACAAGAGTTAAGAAGGTGCTAACATTTTCACTTGGATTTCTGAGAATTAACTAAAGTGCGTACTACAATTTGAAGATGTAAAGACCTATAGAATAGTTAACAATCAGTATTTTGTGGCAATCCAATTCAAAATAAATAAAAGTTCATTTTAACAGCCAAGATACTCTGTTTGAATTTGATAGTTTTCTCCTGTTCATAAAAGGGCATAGATCTCTAACAGAACTCCACTGAAATCTCTGGGATTTCACCAAAAACGAGTTTGTCATTGTGCTGCTAGTTTGGTTGGATAAACTGTTGCATTTGGAGGCATCTCATGGAAATTTTGGAAGTACTGGTACTTGAAAAGAGGTCAGAGACTTTTGTATCATAACTTTGAAATTACTCAGAACAATTTTCAGTTTGATGCACTGGGAATACATTTTTAAATCAAGATGGGATGTTTTTCTAAAAGATCTATTCTAAGAATTATTTTGAGGAATTTCCATGACTTATGTTTTATAGGAGGTGAGACTAGACAATCACAATGGTTCCTTCTGGCCTTGAATTCTATCAGTAAAACATAACTCGTTTAATATCAGAAATGAGTAGTAATTCCTCTTAGTGTTCTTCTGAAAACATTACCCCTAAAGGTGGATAGCATGGCTCAGGGGATTGCTAATGAGCCATTTTCCTTGAGGTTTAAATCTGGCCCCAGGTGGAAAGTTGTTAACATCTGCTCACTATATGGCAACCAACATGAAAGAAGTTGGTGGTCTCAATTCAATTCCCAGTGGACATATGTCCAGATCACAGTCAGCACTGCTTGTCAATCTCAACAAACAGATCAAGAACTAAATTGGCATGGGAAATGAATTGCCTGTGGAGATCTGCCTACTTTTTGAGATGTGGACACCCAGAATGAGATCAGTGCCATTGAGTTCTGAGAGCACCCCCCCCCATATCCTCATTTTCAGACCCCAAAGCTGTGTCTACATTGGCACCCCTTTCCGGAAAAGGGATGCTAATGAGACCAGTCGGAATTGCAAATGCCGCGGGGGATTTAAATATCCCCCGCGGCATTTGCATGAACATGGCTGCCGCTTTTTTCCGGCTCAGGGTTTTGCCTGAAGATCCCTTATTCCTACTTGAATAAGTAGACAAAACCCCAAGCCGGAAAAAAGCGGCAGCCATGTTCATGCAAATGCCACGGGGGATATTTAAATCCCCCGTGGAATTTGCAATTCCGAAGTGTCTCATTAGCATCCCTTTTCCGGAAAGGGGTGCCAATGTAGACATAGCCCCAAAGTGTAAAAGGTGTGTATATCCAACTACAGAATATAAAGATCCACAGAGTGTCAGTGCTGAGTAGCCTTTGAGTCTGAATATTCAGATACAAAAAGAGATGTTTGCATGGCTCTAATGGAAGACACCTCTGCTCCTCTGGGTGGTTCTGAGCTAAGAACAAATGTGCAGATATCCCACAAGACAGAACATATAGCGGTGATGTACCTCAAAGAACAACAGTGACCCCTTTCCTTAAGTAACCTCTTTGCCTACCAGTGATCCTCCCAAAAATGAAATGAGACACATTGAAATGAAGTTTCATTGTCATTGTCATTGCCTTGGCTGTATCAAAAGAAATAAAGAAAATGTATATTTTCTTTATAGGCTCTTAGTCTATATGGCCGCCCTCTCCACAGGGATGTATGACTCCATGGCCAGAGTCTATATGGCTGCCCTCTTCCTCAAGGCTGTGGCCCAATGAATTTTCTCTGAAAAACATTTGACAGCAAAACCTTAGATTTGGAAATCTGTGTATTTGAAAGTCTGAATTTATATATGAAATCTAAACATTTACTACTTCTAACAGAATAGCATGATTCTCTCCCCGAACACATAGCCCTCCTTTTAGTTTCCTTTGTTATTTTCCTTCTAGATTGCTTTTGTTTCCTTAAAAAGTTAATTGCTCCCCATGTCCATTTTCCCAAGTCTCTAGTCAATTTATGTTTTTGAAACTCTCCACTCTTTCTCCCTCTGAGTCTGTTCTCATCTGCCTTGTCTCTTGTCTGCTGCCTTTTCTGTGCCCCCTTTCCTTTCTGCTACCAAATTACTGCTAGTCCCCAAAAATATTTACCTGCAAAATAATAATATTTGAGCCAACTGATCCTCTGGTATCAGGATGCTGCTGCTCACCCAGCAAAACAGTCTCATGTAGATTTAGATTAATTCTAAGTGCCGGGCATGATTCCATTGAGTTCTATAGAATTTTCCTACCCTATAAAAAGTAACAATGAAAGTTACAAAAATCAACTCTTTCCCTCTTCTTGTAAAACTAGGACGGGCAATAGATTTTTTTTTAACCGTAGGCTGTTTCTACATTGGCCCCTATTCCGTAATAGGGATGCTAATGTAGCACTTGGGAATAGGCAAATCCGCGGGGGATTTAAATATCCCCCGCGGGATTTGCATTTTCATGGCTGCCGCTTTTTTCCGGCTTGTAGATAAGCCAGAGAAAAGTGCCAGTCTGGACGCGATCCTCCGGAAAATAAGCTCTTTTCCAGAGGATTTCTTATTCCTCCTTGAAAGTAGGAATAAGAGATCCTCCGGAAAAGAGCTTATTTTCCGGAGGATCGCATCCAGACTGGCACTTTTCTCTGGCTTATCTACAAGCTGGAAAAAGCGGCAGCCATGAAAATGCAAATCCCGCGGGGGATATTTAAATCCCCCGCGGATTTGCCTATTCCCAAGTGCTACATTAGCATCCCTATTACGGAATAGGGGCTAATGTAGATGTAGCCATAGTGTTTAAACATGTAAGAGTTGAATGTATGTGACTTTCTGTAATGAGCTATTGTTGAAAAGCCAAGAAAAATCTATGGGTTTTACATTTAGTTTTGAATGTTGTGAAGTCAATGGTCATTTTCATTTCCTGTTCTTATTGTCTAATCAGCTTCTCCCGGTGTCTTTATATAGACATTTATTAGCGTTTGGGACAAGATGGGGCTCGTGAGACACGTTGGTAAAGACTCTGGGAGTAGGGGAATAGCTGTTCATCGGGACCTCTGAAGGAAAGGCCCAAACCATTTAGGATTCTTCTGTTCACTCCCAGGCCTTCTTAGCAGGAAGAGCGTAGCTGTAGTCCCCTTTTCCATGGTCAGAAAGAGTTCATATATCAGATCAACACTATTGATCCATGGTACTATTTGCTTGGTCCTGCTGTGAGGTCAGGGGTCTGGACTTGATGATCTCTCAAGGTCCATTCCAGTTCTAGTGTTCTAAGATACTATGATTTCTATGCGGAGCTCTGGCCATGACCTGGTGGAGAGGGATCCAAGATACAGGTAGTTGACAGATGGCACTGGAGATTTGTTGTTGTTGTTGTTTTGTTTTGTTAGCTTTCTGATTAGCCTGGAGATTTGATACCAAATAGTAGCTGGCAAGTTCACCACCATCAAATGATAGTTTCTTTAGTGCTGGTCAGATTACTGTGTGCCTTAGATTGGGAGACAGGCTTCCCTCCTGAAAGGAGGTGATGACAATCTCTGTTAGTAAGGATCTGAGGTGTTCTCTTCTCAGTTTTCCTAGCCAGAAAGTGCCATGGTCAGTCAGGGATGATGGTTCTGTTTGCTGCTAATGCATCTGTGACCACACACAACCATGCTGATTTTTTGCAAGGAGGGGATTACATCTTTGGCCTTGTTTGTCTTTTTCTTCTTGTGCTCTCTAAGGCCCTCCCAGTGTGAGAGGAACTCTCTATGAAATAAAATGATAATTCCTAGCAGAAGAAATGCTAGGTCCTGGGGTTGAGAAATGTCAGACCTGAGACAAATGTGAGACAGCCCAGAAATGTTCTGTCAAGTGTGACTCTGCTGCCACTATTGGCAGGGAGAGGTAGGCTCTTTTAGCTTCCTTCACAGTTATGGCTTAGATCTTGTTTGTAGTCTGAATAAGACTGTGATATATAGATAGAGATAATGATGCTCAAGTTGTCTTCCTTCCCTTTTTGTCTGTGATAGGCCATTCAAGAATGTTGCTGTGTAGATGGTGGGGCGGGAGGCACTGTTATGGGGTTCATCGTCACTGTTCTGACCTTCAGCAGTTCTTTTATTCCTCACCTTCTTGGTTGAGTGTGGTTTGCTACAAGTAGCTTTTGTAACTGCTAGTTTCTTCTTGCCTGGAAAGAGGGAGAGCTCTGATTTCTGCTTGGATTCAGCTGTGCTCTCCTGCTCAGCTTGTTTGCACTAAAATATTTACAGCAGGTAACAATTACACTCACAGGGAATCTAATTCTTTAATTCCATAATATCACAACACATGCTCTTATAACTGCCAACCTGTGTAAAATTACAGAGCATCATTTCCTTCCTTTAGCTCTGATTGGTTTCCAGAAAGTGCTGTTACTGATGGTCTCGCATGGGAGCTCAATTTGTAATTTAACAATTTCACATTTGAAGAGAAGGATTGAATTCCCTTTGCACTGAAAAATGTAAATGATGTGTGATATATGCCTACTCAGACTAGAGTGAATAAAGTTACTTACCTTATAGTACCTGCAAGTTCCTTGAGAGGAGTGGTCCCTATCTGTATTCCATTGTGGGTGCACATCCTTTCCATGCACCTGGAGCCAGAGAATTTTGAAAACAGTGTCGATTGGCCTGCACATGTGCCCTGACTTACATCATGCCTCCAACCAAAAAGATAAAGGGCAGAGTGGTCTGACCATTTCTCTAGTCCCTTCTCCATCATAATTCAGAGATCTGAAGGAGGGTAGGTAGTGGAACACAGATAGGGACCACACATCTCAAAGAACTTCCACTTACTATAAAGTAAATAACTTTCTACTCTTCAAGTGTTGTTCCCTCAGTGTATCCACTGTGGGTGTTTGACAAGCAGTACTCAAATAGGCGAAGGGTGTGAGCACATAGATGGCAGAGACAAACAAAAGACTGCTGTTCCAAAAGATGCATCAGCAGAGGCTCCTGTAGCAAGCCACCAACAGTGGACTGAGCTGTAGTTAGTTGCCTTACAAACATTAGGTAGAGGCTCCTTTTGAAGTGACACTGTAGATGTTGCTTGTATTCTTGTATAGGTTGCGCCTCTATAAACCGGGACACTCTGGTCTGGCAACATTTGTGATCTGGCAAGACCACGGATGTTCTAAGATCAGAGAGTCCCAGCATGCTGGAAGGGAGGGGAGCCCAGCATACTGCATGGGTTGAGGGGGTGGGGAAGTCTGGGAGCTTGCCTGATGCAGGTGGGGGCAGGAGTCCGGTGTGATGCATGGGGGTGGGAGCATGGTACACGGCTCAGCTGGGCTGCCTGGGGGGCCAAGGACTGGGAATCTGCTGAGCTGCCAGGGGGAAGGCAGGGCAGGAGCCAGGAAGTCCGGTGCACAGCTCAACTGGGCTGTGGGGGACAGGAACCAGCAAATAGTTTAGCTGGGCTGCAGAGGAGGGAAATGGGGCAAAAAGCCTGGTGTGCAAACCAGCTGGGCTGCCTAGGGAACCTGGGGAGCCTGATGGAGCCAGCAGCAGGGGGGCCAGAAATGACCTCCCCTGATCCAGCAAAATCCCTCATCCAGGACCACTCAGGTCCTTAGGGTGCCCATAAAGAACTGACAGATAAACCTGCTATCTTCAAGGAAAGAATATAGATCTGTAGCTTCTGCAACTTTCATGCTCCCACTTAGATCCCCTTGACTAAGTAACATTTCCTAGTGGAATCCTTTCTGCTATTAATAAAGGATGTTCTATACAGCTTCAGAACATGGATGATCTACAGATGATGCCAATCAAAAAACAGGCTCTGAGATGAAGTGGGCATGGGTTGGGATGTCTGATTTCCCCTGAGTCAGGAGATTGGTAAACATAGGAATAATGACTTGTGCCTCAGATAACATGTGTAAGAGGTTTGGGAACCAAAACAGTCTGGACCAATTGGGGGCAATGAGAATGACTTGCCAAATCTTGTGCAAAAATCCAGGCATGAGGAGTGGTGGTGGAGGGAAGGCACAGTTCAGATGATCTGACAATGGAATGAGTGTTGCCTTTTGAGTAGCAACCCAGGACTCCTCTGGAACAGCACATTTTGCACTTTGTTTTGGAGGCAAAGAGGTCACCGGTAGGGAACAAAGAACAAAAATATTATTTACCACAGAATCATGAAGCTCCTACTCAGCCATAAAAAGTATACTAAAGGTATGTCTACACTACCACCCTAGTTCAAACTAGGGTGGTAATGTAGGTAACCGGAGTTGCAAATGAAGCCCGGGATTTGAATTTCCCAGGCTTCATTTGCATCTCACCGGGTGCCGCCATTTTTAAATGTCCGCTAGTGCGGACTCCGTGCCGCGCGGCTACACGCAGCATGGACTAGATAGTGCGGACTAGGCTTCCTATTCCGAACTACCGTTACTCCTCGTTACACGTTACTCCTCGTTACACAAGGAGTAACGGTAGATCGGAATAGGAAGCCTAGTCTGAACTACCTAGTCCGTGCTGCGTGTAGCCGCGCGGCACGGAGTCCGCACTAGTGGACATTTAAAAATGGCGGCGCCCGGCGAGATGCAAATGAAGCCCGGGAAATTCAAATCCCGGGCTTCATTTGCAACTCCAGTTGCCTACATTACCACCCTAGTTCGAACTAGGGTGGTAGTGTAGACATACCCTAAGAGAGTGCACTAACAATTCTGGTCTCCTGGGAGGTAGACTGATGATAGGATGATTGGATGGCCAATGCACCAGTTCCATATACTAAGCTGTTCGCATGAAGTCTTCCAGCCCAGGAGGAATGAATCAGTAATGATCGTCCCATCTAGTGCTGGGGTGAGGAAGGAAATACTGATGCATACATGATGTGGATTCTTTCACCATGACAGGGACAATATCATTTTGGTGGGAACAGGCATTATGGTGCTCATGTACCATCAGTTTGGCAAGTGGAATTTGAAGCCAGGTGTGTATGCAACCAAGTTGGAGTCTTGCAAAAGGTGTGACATGAACACATCAAGATATAAGGCTTAGGAGACCGAAACAGGTCTTGACAGGCACTCTGGAATTGTTAATAGTTTGGTGCATGATAACATTCATAGGTTGATATCCGTCTCTCAACAAGTAAGCCCTTGCCATGATGTAATTTAAGGATATGTCAATAAAGTTGAAAGTCTGTGTACAGGTTAGAGTGAATTTTTCAGCATTTTCTCTGATTTCTGGAGAGGGAAAGAGTTGTAGTATTGTTGAAGTTGACGGCAGGGCCTCTTGATGTGATCTAGTGACAAAGAGCCAATCCAAGAGAATAGGGGAATATGGTGAAACCATGGCATCAGATGTAGGCTGCTGTAATAAAGGAAAGACATTGGGGACAGCAGTAATGCCCAAAAAGCAGTATGGAAAGACCTTGAAGCAAATTATGAATTTGAGAAGATATCAGTGTGAGGGATGGATGTTCAAGTGAAAGTAGGCATCTTTCAAATCCAGAATTGTAAACAATGTGTCCTTGTCCAAGGGCCCAACGTGTAGAGCCTAACGTGACCATGCAAAATTTGAGTTCTAAATTTAGATCCAGGTTGTAATCTTTAAGGCCCTTAATAAATTGGGGTTAGCCCACTGAATGGGGATGTTGCTGCTGACTAAAGCCCGGGTGAATATCGTATGAGCAAGAGACATCTCAATAGAGGTCTATTGAACTGTGGAAGGCCATAATGGAAGACATGAGAATGAGCCATAGCCTGTTTTCAGAGCAGCACAAAAAATAGCCTGTTGGCAACCACCCAGTCAATTTATCTTGGACAGCTTATGATGGAGGAATAAAGAGGGTGTGTGTGTAGGGGGAAATCGCTGAAGAAATAGTAACTGAGTCATCCCTAGAGTGGGGGAGAGCAGAGTTCTTTTCAGGCAAATCTAATGTAAATAAACTCATCTTATATGGGGGTTTGCATTACCATTGCTCATGCAGTCTCTAGAACTGTAAACCCAGCACCTTTCATGAGCAATAAATCCACTTATAGAAGTAGCCTCCTGGACTGTGCTCTGACTCATCTAGTGGATCTGAGTCCAATCTAGTGTCTTTCCAGCATTGGAAAAGCTGAATTTAATCATCTCCATGAACCATTCCTAACCTTCCACATTCACGGAAGAGGAAAAAGCCCCTAACTTCAGTGCCAAGAACCTGACCTTTTCCAGCTAAGACTTGAGGTAAATGATGGAAGGTTGTTTTTCATGTAGCACCTGGTTGTAGAGCAGATTTAGATAATATAGAAAATAACAAAAAGAAAAGAGAGCCCTAACAAGACAGTTGAAGTAATGGTAAATTATTTAGAAAAAAATTGCTTTTGTGCACTATTAACTGTTTCCCATAGCAACCTATTTCCACAGCAAGCAGTGTGTTCCTGACAGAAGGATGCCATTTTCTATCACTTCCATGCTACACCATAAATGTTCACATTCTGCATAATGATTTAAAACAAGCACCAAATTGTAAGTGAAGTAATACAAAATATTCTTCTCATGAGTCCCTATAAACAGCATACAGGACAGACATTGTCCATACACATTATGACATAATATGAGTTTTTCTGTTTTTCTGTAATTTTAATATTTTTATACTAACAAATTAAACAGACTTAGCTTTCTTTGAAGCTAGTAGTGGAAAGAGCATCTATTTCCATTAATTTCCCCAGAGAAGAATTTCATAGGAGGGGAGGGAGAGAAGTGGCTCTAAATTCTGGAGAGTATCATGTTCTCAAGCTGTAAACACAGAGTGAAAGGCTCCCTTAACAACTGGTTACTGCCATGAAATTGGGGTGAATAAAATTTCACAACAGGCTATCTTAGTAATACTCCATGACTGAATCTTCTTTAAAGGTCAATCTTCTCGGACCATCTTTCACAGACACGATACTTGTAAGAGAATCTTTGTATTCAAGGGGAAGCCATTGAGACAGGAGTGCATTTGAAACCCAGATGTGGCTCACAGTGAAAGCCTTGTGTCTTTCCAAGTCAAGACAGGAGCATTGTCCTGGGGGAAATCCAGAAGAGTACAGCTTTGGAGAGTCCCTTAGAGCTTGAGGCTGTACCATGTGGACACATATTTAATGGACACATTACCATAGTGTCTGAGAGTTGTACATTTTTCTGAGCACTCATCTCTATGGCCAAAATACTCTTGTGTCTTCACAGACCCTTTATTGAGCAGTTTCCATATTGACAATAGAAATGCTGAATACTGAAAGTGAGGTAATAGAAATCTTTAATACATATAAAGAAAGTAAATCCAAATTATTGCTAGATTCATAGCTCTACTTTTGAGATTCTGTCATACATTTAACTTACCTGTATATCACATTTGAGATTGAACAGCCTAAGAATTATGTTAATCAAATTTACATCTGTTTTATGGAGCAGAATGAAAAAAAAAATCATGAGTTAGTTTCCACAGTAAATTTGCCAATTTATCTGTTCACATTTCTTAGCATTAATTCATAATATTCTACTTTCTTTGTGCAGAGAAGGAATGAATAAAGGAGTCCGTCCACCCACAGTGTAGAGTGGGCTGGTTGATTTTTTAAAAAATCCCTGGGACCTAGTTTGGCATTGATTCATGAATCCATTTATCACATTTCATCCTTTGGAGAAAAATCTGCAGATGGCAGGCAATAATATAAAGATCATACTTTAGTTTATTCCAGTCAAGTTAATGCTTTTCTTAGTATGCAACCAAGTCAATATCCTTACCATCCCTCTGGCTCATACACCCTTAATATACTGGAAGTATCCCAAAATAACTATTCTGTGACTTTAAAGCAGCCTGTTATTTCAAAATAGATTTCAAAATAACGGGCTTGCTATTCCAGCATCCCTATAACGCTCATTCCATGAGAGTTAAGGGACATTTCAGAATAGTGCTTTAATAATTTCGAAATAAGCTATTTCAAATTTACCTCGAAATAAGCTACGCAATTTGCATAGGGCAAAATGTGTAGCTTTTTTCGAGTTAAGGGTACAGTGTAGATGCACCCTTAAAGCCCTGCATAGTCTACCTAGAATGCTGATCTTGGGCTGGTACCCAGATCCAAATGAACATTGAACACCCCCTACTTCTCCTCCTCCCCAGAAGCAAGTGGGTGGGGAATGGAAGAAATTTTTGCTCCACACCTTTCCAACAAACTGGCCAGTACTGCTGAGCAGGCACAGGGCTTGTCTTATTTTGACTGACAGATGCCAGCAGTAAAATTACTTTCCCACTGGAACATGGGAAAAGGAAAAGGGAATTGTGCTTCAAAGAGCAGGAAAGGAATTTTACTACAGAGTGACAGTGCTTTTTGGGGCAATGGTGTCAACCTGCTATTCCTTGCTCAGTGTAGCTCAGCTACATTGGCTATACAGGCAGTCCCCGGGTTACGTACAAGATAGGGACTGTAGGTTTGTCCTTAAGTTGAATCTGTATGTAAGTCGGAACTGGCGTCCAGATTCAGACACTGCTGAAACTGACCGCCAGTTCTGACTTACATACAGAATCAACTTAAGAACCCCAGGCGTCCCCAAGTCAGCTGCTGCTGAAACTGATCAGCAGCTGATTCCAGGAAGCCCGGGGCAGAGCAACTCTGCCTGGGGCTTCCTGTAGTCAGCGCTGGTCAGTTTCAGCAGAAGCTGACTTGGGGACGCCTGGGGCAGAGCAGCTGGGGTGCTGCCGGGTTGGTCCAGTAGTGCCCACGGGCGCTGCAGGACCAATCGGCAGCGCCCCAGCTGCTCTGCCCCAGAGTCCAAAACAAAAGCCTGGTCTGCTGGGGGGGGGGGAGCACACTAGCTGCGCCCCCCCCCCCCCAGCAGACCAGGGACACGGGGAGCAGAGCCGCAGCGGCAGCGGGGTGCCGCGCCTCTGAGGCTTTGCTCTGGCAAAGCCTCTGAGGCGCGGGACCCCCCGCGGCTGCGGCTTCAGTCAGGGTGCCTGTGGTCTGCTGGGGACCGTCCCCAGCAGACCACAGGCACCCGGACTGAAGCCGCAGCCGCGGGCGGTCCCGCGCCTCTGAGGCTTTGCCAGAGCAAAGCCTCAGAGGCGCGGGGAACCGTCGCTGCTGCCGCTCCAGTCTGGATGCCTGTGGTCTGCTGGGGACGGTCCCCAGCAGACCACAGGCACCCTGACTGAAGCCGCAGCCGCGGGGGGGGTCCCGCGCCTCTGAGGCTTTGCCAGAGCAAAGCCTCAGAGGCGCGGGGAACCGCCGCTGCTGCCGCTTTGACTGAAGCGGCAGCAGCGGCGGTTCCCCACGCCTCTGAGGCTTTGCTCTGGCAAAGCCTCAGAGGCGCGGGACCCCCCCGCGGCTGCGGCTTCAGTCCGGGTGCCTGTGGTCTGCTGGGGACCGTCCCCAGCAGACCACAGGCACCGGGTCTCATGCGGCAGCAGCGGGGGTTCCCGCGCTTCTGAGGCTTTGCTCTGGCAAAGCCTCAGAAGTGCGGGAACCCGCCCGCTGCTGCCGCTTGGGTCCCGGTGCCTGTGGTCTGCTGGGGACGGTCCCCAGCAGACCACAGGCACCGGCACCCAAGTGGCAGCAGCAGCGGTTCCCGCGCTTCCGAGGCTTTGCTCTGGCAAAGCCTCAGAAGCGCGGGAACCCACCCGGTGCCCCTGGTCTGCTGGAGACGGTCTCCAGCAGACCAGGGGCACCGGAGCAGCTTACGAACGGGGCTTTCTCGCCCCGACTTCCGGGGCGAGAAAGCTCCGTTCGTAAGTGCGGATCCGACGTAAGTCGGATCCGCGTAAGTCGGGGACTGCCTGTACTATAATTGCATGTGCATGGTTTCAGCTACATAGGTTTGGTTGTTTTTGTTTAGTCATGCTTCAGCCAAACTGCATGGAGTATTCATAGAATGGTTACCAAGCACTGTTCAGTTTTCAAACGTGCTTACAGCTAGCAGAGGTCAAGCCATTGTGGAAATAGCACATTCCTGACACTGCTCACACATTGAGATTCAACTGTATGTACCACAGGATAATGTAAGGTTAGTCTTGTCCTGCTTCCTAGGTGGAGGAGACTCTACATTGCATTGGTACCAATGCAAGAAGGTGGCAGGATTTGTTTGCACCTCCTGCTCCACTCCTTAAAACTGCAAAATGGTGAACATAATAAAATGCTTAAACTTTTGGCAAAAGTGGCTAACTTAATCCATGCAAAACTCTGGGAAATTATTCTGAGCTCAGATTATGCTTTTTTGTTTGAAGTGGCACAGAAAAATATCAGTATGTCTGCTTCAGCATATGTTTATGAATACTCAATTTGCACAGCGAATTATTTTTGACAACCAAGTGTTAAAGCAAGCTCACTAATTTGATGTTGGATAAATTTTTGAAGCTTGCAGTATCAAATATTCTCCCAGAATGTGTAAAGAGATGACACAAAAGTTCCTGTTAGATTTACCAAAAGTTCTGTGTGACTTTTTTTTCTTTGGGGAATTCCTGGTAAAACTAATACTTATTTGTGGTTATGAGTGCTTAGTCATGTATGCATGTGTAATTATAACAACATGTGGTTATGACTTCGTAAAATGGCATTTGCATTGATATTACCAGTTAAGAAAATCAAGCCCACAATTAGAATAAAAATAGATTTTAATTACAAATGAAGGTTATATAAGTGTAAGTGCAGATGGAATAATTAGAACCTTTTTAGTGAAATCTTGAATGCTTATTCATGAAGCCATAAAGAGCTATAGCAACATCTGGTTTGACGAGACAATAAAATATTCTTTTCATTTATTAAATACCCTGCTAATATGAACAAAGGACTCATGATTTTGAAGTGAATCAACTATAGATGAATTTCAGTTTTCATTGCTGAAAATTATACTAAATTCTTGCTTACTGATATATTAATGTTTAAGTAATTTGTCAATAAACAACTGCATATGATAGCAACTGGATTAATTTACATTTTAACATGTTGCCCTATTGATATTGTGGTAAAAATTTGACATCTTGCTGACAGGTAGCAGATGCTACTGATGTAGGAATTATCCTTCATTTATAGGAGTCAGAATGCCCTTAGGTCAGAGGTGGGCAAGAGGCAGCTAGTGGGCTGAGTCTGGCCCATGAACCTGCCAGTTTTGGCCCACGGCCACCTTGCTGTTACCCTCATTACGTAGCAACTGCTGCTTTAAAGGCTGGATCTCCGTGCTCTGCATGCTGGGAAGAGACTGGGAGGTTTTGTGCGCTGTCCCCAGCCACTGGCAAATTCCAGTTTCTGGCCAATAGGCACTGAGAAATTTTGCTGGAGGCATGGGCAGCAAGCAAAGCCTCCTCCATCCATCCTCCCTCCCAACACTGGAGCACATCTGCATGGAGCAGGCATGGAGCCTATCTCAGGTTCCTGCAGGGCTGTTGACTGGGAGCTGCCTAGGTACGCGCCTCCCAGCCAGAGCCTGCCTCTTCTCTCCTCCCAATTTCCTGCCCCAGGCCACCCTCCCCCCGAAGTCACTCCCCAAACCCTCTGTATCCCCTATCTCCGCCTCCTCCAGGTCACAACTCCCTCCCAGACCCTGCACTCCCTCCTATACTCCCCCAGGCCAGAATTCTCTCCTGCATCCATACCCCCTCCCAGATCCTTCACCCCAAACACCTGCCCCAGATCACAACCCCCTCCTTCACCCAAAGTCCCTATCAACTCCACACCCTCTCCTGCACCCAGTCTCCTATCCCAACCTGCTTCCTACACCCCACCTGCCATCCCAGACCCTGCACCCCATCCATAGAAGTGCCACTTGACCACTTCTCAAAATCTTGGAGTGGCCCTCATTAAAAATTATTGTCCACTCCTGCCTTATGTAGTGTTTCATCTTTTCCATCTCTAATTTCTTTACTTCTATTACAATAAGCATTCAGAGACATACTGGAATTACTGTTGCATATCTTTGCTCATGACTACTATACCAAGATGTCAGTGTTCTTTATTTAAAAAAAAAAAAAAAGCTAAATAATGTACTAAAGTTAATATAGAAGCCAAATATTGTCGTGTTTTCATGACAAGGCAAATTCCTATTGCATCCCAGTTCATGCCAAATTTAGTTTACTATTGCTAACATTAAAAAAACACCACACATAAGAAAACCATAAAGGGCTAGATTAATCTTTAATGTAATTCTTTGACTTAGACGGAATTACACTAGGGATAAATTTGCCCCCCAACCTTTTATTTAACTGCTTCTGTTGAAAATGAGAAGAAACACAATGAAATGCAGAGACATAAATTGACTTTTCAAATGTTGTCAGGAACAAACGATCTTGCCATCTGACCGCTCTTCCAGTTAGAATTAAACAAACTCTAAAAAGTTCTAGCAAGACAACCTGCTTACAGTGATAGATCCTGACTATCAGGACTAAAAAGTCCTACCTCGTAGGGTGAGGGCCCAGTTTGACATAGGGTTTGAAGTAGTTACCAAATAAATATCAATTGTAGTTTATTTTAATATGGTTCACTCCTAGAACTGAGTGAATAACTCATTTTTTTTCTTTTGTTTTGGTGGCTGAACCAAAAAATCCGAGGAAAAAATTCAGTTGGTTTAGAACGGAAATGAAAAACAAACTATACTGAAAGTTTTCCTCTTTTTTTTTCAGATGAAACTATTCTCTGAATAACACCAGATTTTGTAAATATATATATATTGATGCACTGAAAAATGCATTTTTCTGACAAAAAGGGTCGCAAACCATTTTTTAGGTTGGGGGCCAGTGATCCACAGAAAAATCAGTCGGGGGCCACATACAAGTAAGAAGCAAAAGACACCCCAAACAAACCCACACACAAACCCTCACTGTTGTGGCCTCCGACTGAGAAGCTAAAAGACACTCTGCATATTCCCTGAGTCGAGTGGGGGCCAGGATAGTAGATTTTGTGTGGGGCGCCGGGGGGGGGCTGGAGTGCTGGCACTGGCTCCCCAATGCCCTGAGCCTTTGGGGCCAGATCCAGAGAAGTCAGGGGCTGCATCCAGCTCACGGGCCTTAGATTTCCTACCCCTGGTCTACACAGAGCTTGGCAGAGATGCAGACCCTAAGGAGAACTGACGCAGCAGAGATTCTTCCCCTTAAGATGTTAGCTTTAGGGTTCTAAAAAGAGCTGTGCGCACACAAATCTATTGGTGGAGGCTGGCTTAAGTTTCCTCTCCCAACACAACTAATTGCTACCCTAAACATCCATGACTGTTTCAGCAATGTACACTCAAGTTTACATTTTCAATCTTTTCTGCGCAATTATGAGAACCAGAAACTTGCTACTTTATAAAAAGACAAGTTTCTCAAATAATCATTGACACTAGCAGCTGAGCTTTCAATATATACCAAAGATAGCAATACTTGTGAAAAAAAAACATGAATGTTGGCACCACTGAAAAATGTTTTTAATGTGACCACTGTTGATATATTGTTATTTCACCCTTTCTCTCCACCTCCTCTTTCACCTCCTCCTTGATTTTTATTTTTGATGCTGATCTTTATGAAATATTTTAAACATAACAGTTTTATTCTGATCAATGCCACAGTAGTTTCAGTGGGAGGACCCAGTGCTTTATAAACACAGCAATTATTATTAGTTTATAAACCACCTCATGCTAATTGTTTAAATATAGCTTTAGAGGACAGCAAGGATGAGGACATGTGAGTTTTCTATGTTCTTATGCATTTTTAGCATAGTATATGATTTGTAAACTGATTTTATGGCAGAGTCTTCTCTGTACTGACAGGTTACACTGTTTTTTAAATAGATCTAGCCAGAACCAGTTTCAAGCCACAATTAAAATTCAGAGCAGATAAAATGGTTTTCACTCTAGTGTAAGGAGGTTGAGTATGAAAGCTTTCTTAAGGATCTTCTTATAGTACACTACAATGAGACAGGTGAATGTTTTATTTCATAATTTTAAAGGGTCAATTTCCTTATGTTACCAAGGCTTGGGATGCTCAAACTAGAGCAAAGAATCCAAAAGGGTTTTTTTTTCACTAGTTTTCTACTGACTAAAAATGTCTCATGGGCTGCCAGGTATAGAATGAAAGCCTCACCAGGGAAGCCATAAAAGCGGGACAAAAAGAATGCTGACTGAGACAGTGAGAGTCTGGAATGTGATGCTTCAAAGCTTTGGCTCTGAAATGAAACAGTACCTTGAATTTGAACTTAAGAACCTTTATGTTCAGCAGTTCTCATAGACTTAACATCAGAAGGGATGACTGGAATCATCTAGTCTAATCTGCTGCATGTTGCAGGCCACAGAACCTCACCCACTCCTGTAAATAAACCCCTAACTGTGGCTGAGTTACTGAAGTCCTCAAATCATAGTTTAAAAGACTTAACATTGTAGAGAATTTACCATTTACACTACTTTAAACCTGCAAGTGACCTGTCCCCCATGCTGCAGAGGAAGGTAAAAAAAACCCATACAAACCAGTTTCTAATCATGAAATGACAAAGGTATGGGTACCATTAGCAATGTCTGCATCTGGACTAAGACACTGCTTTTTTTTCAAGCACAGATGTAAACAAGCAGTCTTGGCTAGTGACACTAGCTGAGCCTCCAGAAGCAGCTGAGGCTGTGCCGGCTTTCCAGTTGCACAGAGAAATAATAAGTATACATTCTCTCAGTAGAGGGCTATAATCTGTCATTTTTCCACTTCCTTCCACCAAACCTATGAACACTTCTCCCACACTTACCTCACATTGAGCTTCACCCAGGTCTGCCAACAGGAAAGGGAGCAAAAGGGGCAATTGTCCCTGGCCCTAGCAATTTAAAAAGGCCCAGAGCTCCAACTTACTACTGTAACAGCAGCTGGAGTCCCTTAAATTGCCACTGGAGGCCCAGGAGGTACAGACTGGGCAGTACTGAAGGGCTGGTTAGACCCAGCCCCACTCCCTTCAACCTGAAGCTCTACCCTTCCAGGGCCTGAGAGGTGACTCGACTCTGTCCCCTTCCTCCCCCCCCATACACACATATACATTATCCAGGAGCCCAGCAATTCTATTGGCAGCCCTGGCTTCATCTGGCAATCTCTCATCCACCACACAACCTCATCCAGTAACTGTCAGCAAGTTCAGGTGAAAGGAAAGCGGATGGGTGTCTACTGAATGACTACTGAATGTACCATATCAGCTCTTCTCCAAGGTTAACCTCTCAGTGGCCTCCTGACCTATACCATACATGTTGAACAGGAGGGATACAAATAAGGACCCTGTGTAGCCAGCAGGAGAAAGACATCAGGGTATATCAACTGTTAACTAATACTATCTTGTAGAACCTCTCAAAGAAATGACCATACCATTCAAGAATGATTTGTATTATAAACTCATTATAAAGCCTCCAAGCCACTAACAGAATGATTTTATTAAGCCCTGACTGAGGTCCCTCTAGTGCAGCAGTTCTCAAACTTTAGCAACCTGAGGACCACCATTTTGACAGTTTTTAGGGCCCCTCTGCCCCACCTCTTCACTAAGGCCCTGCCCCTCCCTCACCACTTAGAGGCCTGGTTTGCTCCAACCCTTCTCCCTCTTTTACACTCTCCCACACATATTCACTATCATTGGGCTGCAGCAGAGATTTGGGGTGCACAAGGGAGAGGTGAGAATTCTGGCTGGGAGTGTAGACTGGTTTGGCCAGTGATGAGCATTTTGGAGTGCAGAAGAGTGCTCTAGCCTGGGGCTAGAGTTTGTGGTGTGGGAGGAGGCTCAGGGTGTGGGGTCCCAGTGGCACTTTTCATGCCTCTCGGGAAGTGGCAGTGAATGACTATATGGGATGCCCTTATAATTAACTGTCATCTAAATAATAAAGTAAAAGAAATGCAAAAGAGTATATGACCATTTTAATAAGGTTTTAGTTAACCATATTTTGAAAGTTTGCTCTCATGTGTCAGTGATTTGAAGCTTTCTTGCATTAAAAATATACACGAGCTCAAGCTATGTTCATCAGTATGGTTCTTAAAGGATTCAAGGTACTCTTTAGCTTTGAATCACAACCCAGCCAGTAAAGAGTATTTATAGCTTTTTTAATGCATTGTTTATATTTGATATAATGCAATCCCAACTAGCTGAATAATAGATTCTAATAATTCCTGATAAGCATAGCTTATTAAACATAATGCATCCTACAAAGGAAGGAATCTCATAAAGATTCATTTAAAATCGTGATATCCAACACATACATTAGCCACTGGCCCTGGGATGGGCAATAAAAAAACAGCAGCCCATAGGGTCAGTCCCTGGGTGGGCTGCCACCGCTATGTTTACCTGCATCTCCACAGATATCAGAGGATCGCAACTTTGCTTGGTTGTGAATCACCATTAGCAGCCAATGCAAGTGGCAGGAAGTGTCGTGGACCAGGATGGCACTTCCAGCTGCTCACATTGGCCGCCAATGGCGATTCACAGCCAATGAGAGCTGTGATTCTCCAATACCTGTGGAGGCGCAGGTAAACATGGAGGTGTGGGCCTGCCAGGGACTAACTCGGCAAACTGAATCTGTCCCATGAGCTGGAATTTGCCCACCCGTGCACTAGCCACATGTGGCTATTTGGGTGATTGAGTGTGATATTTGGCTTGAACAATGTGGCTATTTGGCCAATTGAGTATGGCTAGTTCACTATTGCGGTAACCACTGTAGCAGCTACTGCTTCAGAACTGGTTGGACACCACAGATTTAAAAGATTCCCAATCTAAGATTCTTTTCAGAGAGCACTGTAATAAATCTTTCCTTGAGAAATAAATTGCTTGCACTGGGGCATACAGTAACCTGTAACAACTACCTTTTACTTGGGCTGATGAGATAGCAATACTTATTCATTGAAATGATTATTTTGCTGTCCATCAAAGAATACAAGGTGTTTCAGTCTTTAGGATAGAGTTATCCACTAATGGACTCTTTCAATAATGCAAACTGTACAAAAATCACACACCATGGATTAAATCAGATGATAGATCACTAACCAATCTAAAAATATCAGGCACATTGCTCTACATCCCACTTCCGCTGTTGCAAAGGGCATCTCCAATTAAACAATAAAGGGTTTCTTTATGATATAGGAGCGAATGACCTCAGAGTGATCTCAATGTTCAAACTGTGATTGCAGAAGATAAATTGTATATTGGTCTGTTCACTGCCACTAACCCGATTGCATTGTATAAAGCTTTATGACCAGAATTGTAATGTTCAGACCAATGTAAGAAGGTCCAATATTATGATGCCTACTGCTACCCTTGAAATCTGGCAGCACTTTTTAGCCTGTATTGAAAATTTTTGAAGTATTCAAACATGAACCTTACGCAATTGGCTAGGCAAAATACTAGAAATCTGTACCACTCTGAATAACCCTGCATTGGCAGAGGAAGGGACTAGATGACCTAGCCTCTTCCATTGAAAACTGCTGTGAATTTAAAAGCATTTTAGCTCAGGGACATCAAAATATCATGAGCATATCATTCAACTCCTTAATTTCCAAATATAATTGCACTGTGAGATCTTATGGTTGATATTCCATAAACCTAATCATAGGTCCTGGCTCTGTTACCTTTGCTCATACTGAGTAAATACTACTGGTTGACCCCTCAAAAGCCAATCTGTCTAGTCTGCAGGAAAAATAATTAATGAAGATGGGGAAGCCAGTGAAGAATTCTGTGCCTGACAACACAAACTGTGTAGCTTTTCACCTGTGGGAGGAGGGGTGGCAAAGGGTTAGTGAAGGGATAGGAGAATTTGGCTTTGATAAAACCTAGAGCCCAAGGAGCCACAGGGAATCCTAATCCCAATCCTGAAAACTCTTCACACTCTGCTGGATCAGAGCCCTTATTCTGCAACCCTGGGTCTCCTTACCTGGTAGCAGCTTGACTGGTCTAAAAGCCATGTCATGCTGATAGCCCTTCGGCAACTGTGTATCACTTTTCCACTTCCCAAGGGTGGGTTGTGACATAACAATGATGGAAAAACTCGATTTAAATTACAGTTTAATTGACTACATAAGTTATACTCTTACGTATTGCTCTTTTATTACTCATGAATGCTCTGCACAGATGCAGGTGTTGTCTGTTAAATGAGCAGAATAGACACAAAAGAACTGTCTGTAGCTGTATTATGATGAGTAACCATACTGCCTAGTGGAAGGGAATATAAATGGTGTGACTTTCCCAATCTGAAATAAAGGTACAAATCCTGGATTTACTGCAGTCAAATATATGGTTTTTACATTTAACACCATTGGAAGCCAATGTCAACTCAGGAAATTGGACTAGAATTACTTTAGAGGCTTTTCTGTTTGTGTCAGTTGATGGAGAGATTGCATTTTAACAAAAACAGTGGTTGTACATACTATTCCGGGACATTTACTAGTTCTTAAAATCAGGGGGACTGGAACAATTTGTGCAGTAGTGATGCTGAGAGCCTTTGCATCAAATTGCAAACCCTGGATGTAATGGAAATTACTTCAAGCCAGGGAGTGCTCCAGTACCATTAGTTCCTGCACCTATACTTAAAATTGTTCAGGTTTCAAATGCACCAAAAAAGGCAAATTCCCACTAGTTAATAGGTAGGAAATTCTAATTGACACCTTACTTGTATCTGAAAAATGACCTTGTTGTATGACTTGATTCAGAACTACACTCTAACACTGGGGATTGGTTCTTCAGGTGCTGTACATTAAAATTACAGCTCAAGACTTGTAGTGTGTTAACTGATTATATCATCTCAATTAATTAATTAAATCAATTAATTGATTTATACCAGCTCAAGGGTGTAGTTCTGCAGCTAGCAAGGGATGTGAAGGGTAACAAAAAAGGTTTCTACAGGCATCTTAGCAATAAGAGGGTGATTAGAGAGGGTGTGGGGCCCTTACTGTATGAGGGAGGTAACCGAGGGTATGTCTAGACTACATCCCTCTGACGACAGAGGGATGTAAATTAGACATACCAAAATTGCTAATGAAGTGAGGATTTAAATCTCCTGTGCTTCATTAGCATAAAAATGGCCACCGCTTTTTGTCACCACGAAAAGTGGCAGTCTAGCCGCAGTTCTATTGCTCACTAAAGCCTTTGGCGACAGTTCCTGTATACCTTGCATAAGGGATCTGTTGCCAAAGGCTTTAGTGAGCAATAGAATCGCTCCGTAGTGACAAAAAGCTCCGTGGCGACAAAAAGCGGCAGCCATTTTTATGCTAATGAAGCGTGGGAGATTTAAATCCTCACTTCATTAGCAATTTTGGTATGTCTAATTTACATTCCTCTGGCGACAGAGGGATGTAGTCTAGACATACCCCTAGTGACAGATGATGTAGGAAAAGCTGAAGTACTCAATGCTTTTTTTCCCTTTGTTTTCACAGGCAAGGTCAGCTCCCAGACTACTGCACTAGGCAACATAGTATGGCAAGGAGGTGGGCAGCCCTCGACTGAGAAAAAACAGATTAAGAACTATTTAGAAATGCTAGACATACACAAATCCATGGGTCTGGATTTAATGCTTCCGTGGATACTGAGGGAGTTGGCAAATGTCATTGCAGAACCTTTGGCCATTATCTTTGAAAATTCGTGGAGATCAGGAGAGATCCCAGATGATTGGAAAAAGGTAAATGTGTAGTGCCTGTTTTTTAAAAAAGGAAGGACAATCCAGGGAACTACAGACCAGTCAGCCTTACCTCAGTCCCCAGAAAAATCATGGAGGGGATCCTCAAGGAATCCATTTTGAAGAACTTGGAAGAGGGGAAAGTGATCAGGAATAGTCAACATGGATTCACAGGGGCGGCCCGTGGCTATAGGTGGACTCGGCCGCTGCCTAGGGCACCGCCGTTCGGGGCGCCCAATGATAACATTACAGGGGCGCCCGGGGCACCCATCGTTGACATCAGTCCATTGACAGCCCTACAGGTGGGGGCCCCGATTGTGCGTTCTGCCTGGGGCGCCAGATGCCGCAGCCGGCCTCAGGCCGCTCCTGTGGATTCATACCTGACCAATCTGATTATCTTCTATGATGAGGAAACTGGCTCTGTCGACATGGGGAAGTCAGTGGATGTGATATATATTGACTTTAGCAAAGCTTTTGATATGGTCTCCCACAATATTCTTCCCAGCAAGTTAAGGAAGTATGGACTGGATAAATGGACTGTAAGGTGGATAGAAAGCTGGCTAGATAGTCGGGCCCAACTGGTAGTGATCAATGGCTCAATATCAGGTTGGCGGTCGGTTTCAAGTGGCGTGCCTCAAGAATCAGTTCTAGGGCTGGTTTTGGTCAACATCTTTCTTATTGACTTGAATGAGGGGATGTATTGCACCCTTAGCAAGTTTGCGGATGACACTAAGCTAGGGGGAAAGGTAGATACATTGGAGGGCAGGCATAGGGTCCAGAGTGACCTAGACAGATTAGAGATTGGGCCAAAAGAAATCTGATGAGGTTCATCAAGGACAAATATAGAGCCCTGCACTTGGGACAGAAGAATCCCAAGCATTGTTACAGGCTGGGGACCAACTGGCTGAGTAGTAGTTTGGCAGAAAAGGACCTGGGGATTACAGTGGGTGAGAAGCTGGATATGAGTCAACAGTGTGTCCTTGTAGCCAAGAAGGCTAATGACATATTAGGTTGCATTAGGAGGATCATTGCCAGCAGATCTAGAGAAGTGATTATTCCCCTTTATTCAGCACTGGTGAGGCCACATCTAGAGTATGGTGTCCAGTTCTGGGCCCCTCACTACAGAAAGGATGTGGACACACTTGTGAGGGTCCAATGGAGGGCAACCAAAATGATTAGGGGGCTGGAGCACATGACCTATGAGGACACTACCGCTCCTCCTCTGATTGGCTGTGGGAATGGCAGTGAGGAAACCGTTCACCTAGGGGCTTTCCCCACTGCGCCCTCTGGCTGGAATTACAGTCTGCGGGAGCAGTGGGAGGTGGTGCCTGGGAGCATCTGGGGGGATTCAAAGCCAGGTAAGTGCTCCCTCATGCTCAAACCCTGCACCCCACCCACCTCATGCATTCCCCTGCGAGTACTCCCCATCCCTGCTCCTGCATCCTCCCTTGCTCCTGCACCAGCCCTCCCACCCAAACCTCTCACCCTCAAATGCTCCTGCACCCTACCTCCCCCCCAGAACTCCCACTCCCACTTCGTTTCTGCACCCAGTAGGGCCAACAGCCACCGCAGGGCCTAAGGGCAAGGTGTGGGGAGTAGTGGCTCAACACACCCCGGAAGAGGCAAGGTGAGAAGCAGTCAGTCCTTAGCAATGCCCAGCACTCCCCCCAGCCCTCAAAGCCATGCACAGTGACACTCTGGTGTTCCTGCAGAGGTTCAGAGGAGCTCCTTTGAATTTCTTGGCCTCTGGGGGCAATTGCCCCCTTTGCTCACCTGTTGGTAGGCCTGCCTGCACCTTACTTCCCATCCAGATCCCACATCAGCACCCCTGCCTGCACCCATTTTGTCATAATGGATGATCGGCTGGTGGTCAGTGGAAAGGTCTGCGTTGAGCAGTGTAGGTTGCAGGCCAAAAAGTTTGAGACCCACTGTACAAGTTTCAGAGGAGTAGCCGTGTTAGTCTGGATCTGCAAAAGCGACGAGGAGTCCTGTGGCACCTTATAGACTAACTGAAGTGTTGGAACATAAGCTTTCATGGGCAAAGACCCACTTCCTCAGATGCATGTAGTGGAAATTTCCAGAGGCAGGTATAAATATGCAGGCCAGAATCAGGCTGGAGATGACGAGATGGATCCAATCAAGGAGGATGAGGCCCACTTCTAGTAGCTGATCTGGAGGTGTGAATTCCAAGAGAGGAGAAGCTGCTTTTGTAGTTAGAGAGCCATTCACAGTCTTTGTTTAATCCAGAGTTGATGGTGTCAAACTTGAAGATGAACTGTAGCTCAGCAGTTTCTCTTTGAAGTCTGGTCCTGAAGTTTTTTTTCTGCAGGATGGCTACCTTTAGATCTGCAATTGTGTGTCCAGGGAGATTGAAGTGTTCCCCTACAGGTTTTTGTATGTTGCCTTTCCTAATATCTGATTTGTGTCCATTTATTCTTTTACGTAGGGACTGTCCAGTTTGGCCGATGTATATAGCAGTGGGGCATTGTTGGCACATGATGTACAAGTTGGATCAATGGTCTGATCAATATTGCAGTCCCTACACCATTCTATTGTTATGTCATTAGATATTACTGAAAGCCATCAATCCCAGACCTGATAATAATTGATGAGTGTTCAAAGCACCCTTCCTTCAGGCTACGTAAGGAAGTCATTAATGCCCCTTTTGTTTAGCTATAGATGAAACAACAGAAGACACTGCTCAGGACATGTGCCAGCCTGACCCCAAGCAAAGACATATGGCCAGTGGGTTTCCCTAGAGACTGATTACAAATGCATGTGCTGGGACATGTCTCTGTGTCTGTGAAAGGAACCAGAAAGTCAGGAGTAAATCAGCTGATGGGGAAAGGAAAAAGTGGTATGTGGTCTGGGAAGAAGCCACAAGACAGCTTTTTTAGGGCAGAGTAGTCACTGAAAAGGCAGACTTGCTGAACAAGGAAACTGCCTCCTGTTGTTTATACTGTATTCAGGGACACAGGATGTGGATCCGTCTAGCAAACTTCACCTCACAGATGCAGCACAGATGTATGTCTGCTGTTTCTGCTTGGATTATCATACTAAAAATTAGCAGTGTGGCAGGATGGTCGGGGGGTTGGCTAGGTGTCCAAGAACATACTTAGGCAGTATTGAACTGAGCCACTGCTCAAATAGCCACATTTACACTGCTATTTTTAATATGCCATCAAAGCTTCGTTTGGGTGCATCTATCCTGCAGCAGTATACATCTACCCTTTATGTACGTTCTTTGTAAATAAGCAGGTTTGCACAAAAGAATATACCTGACTCCTATCATCAATTCCTCCTCTTAAGAGAAACAGCCCAGCAAACTCCCAAATTCTGGCTAAAAGGAGCATCAATATTCTAGCATTAGCCAGGGAACTCATCAAAAAAAATAGCTTAATTCACTTGAGTGCTTTTCATTGCTAACACTGCAATAAGTGAAGGATTAAAAAGCTGCAAAAATATGACATTCATCTTTTGCTTTAAGATAAACGTATTCAGTTCTTTTTAGCAACACTCATTTTTAGGACTAGTGGTTCTTAGGCATGCTGACTTTCAGCAGTGTTTTAATATGAAAATGTCCTAAACACATTTTGCAAAAGGGCAAATCTAGAATCCATATGTGCTTTTGGGAGATTGTTATTGTTTCCCTTGAGAAAAACAATAAAACTTCTCTCAAAACTTCCAGAATAAACTAAAAATACAAAGTCCTAATGTTTATGAGCAATGCCTACAGCTGCAGGCAAGAAACTTTGTTTTGTGATAGGTATTTAATCAGTTACCCTTTTAATCACCACTGTGTGCTAGTACCAGGCACTGGCATCAGAATCCTCCCCCCTCCCTCCCCCCTTCCCCCCCCCCACACACACATGCGCGTGCTCCCCCATTGATTTATTTGACCTAAGAGAGTAGAAACTTGGTTGGAAAACTGAACACGTTTTCATCTGAGCCGATAGAAGATGTTAGGTTTGAGTGGGATGGGGAAGAGTTTTGATTTGATTATGATAAATGAGGACAACAGTCCATTTGTAAAAGGAATGTGCTGTGTGCCACTATTAGTGGAGTTTATCATCTCAAATAACTTCTCTTAATGTTTCCCACACTCTGAGAAGCTGAGCCCTACTTAAGGAGACAGGAAGCCAATCCCATACCCTTGCTGCAATCCCACTTTGTGCTGTCAAAAGCTCTCTCCCTTTTAATGTATGGCTCTTCCAGACTCCGCTTCCACTCACCTCCACCTACTCCCTCTCTACATGATGTAGATTATGAAAAAACAAGAAGCATTTTCCCAAACAAATGATAAACTACCAACATCTAACCTACATAAAAATGGCCTCTTATGCTAGGGTAATTATGCTATAAATACTTAAATGATATATAAAAATAAAAGGAGAATGAAGGAGAGTGCTCTCTTTTAGAACGATCGATAAATCTTTCAATTTATACTACACTCTGACGCTAAAACACTTAACACTACTAATTTTCCTATAAAGAGACCTTCATATTACCGTAGGTGAGTAATAATTCTCAAAATAACAGGTATCATTTGTACAGCTGTATATTTCCTTTCTAAAGATATGTGTCCTAAGAGAATCTTTGAAGAATATCTGTTATCATGGCCTACTAGGTTTTTCTTAGTTTATTACAGGAGAGTTACTCACAACAAAGTTCAAAAATCATCGATTTTAGCTTTTCTCCAGTTCCAGACCATTTGCAGTTGTAAGTTACCAACAGACAAGACTTCTTGCCAAAATCACAGAACCACTGGCAAAGGATTACAATATCCTATTAATCCAAATATGTACTTCCCTTTGGAGCATGAGTTTTGAAATCACATTATTTGCTGCCTGCAAATGTCATTCATATTCTTAGAAAATGTCTGTTTCCTGGAAGGAACAATTAAGAATAAATCATTTATTAAGTGTAGACCCTCCCTCTAGGTATGACGCAAACCTCTTCCCTGGTGTTTGCTACTTGGAATAGATCCTGGCTTTGAAGCCTGGTGCCAATATGACTCCTCACTGTGCCTGGGACAGAAGGGGTGCTGTCCTTGGAAAATAAATAGTGATACCACGGCAGTAAGGAGTATAAAGTGTAGTAACAAGACAATTTACATCAGCACAAGCTCGAGCAAAGACACGACTCACCCAGAAATAACAATAAGACAAAGGGGGACTTTGTTGGAAGCAGGAGAATAGGATTTGGGGAAGGACTGGTTTATGGTTAACTAATAAATACTAAATCAGTCAATCCCACACCTCATGACTCTTCCCAACCCCCAGCTCCCTCCAGGGCACCTTCCCAGGCAAGAGATATGCTGAGGCTAGAGAAGAGTGCTGCAGTGCTAGGAACATATGATGGCTTAGATGATTAAACAAAAAAAAAGGGCCTTTATCCTTGGATGGAGCAGATCCTCTCCTGACTCTGTGGTGGTCTTAGTTGGCTCACAGTGGCTGGCACCAGGCCTAAACTCTGCCACTCTGGAAATTGGCTACTGGTCTATGCAGGTCTGGAACTCATGGACTAGATTCCACAGCAGTTCAAAGACTCCCTCTATGGGGATGCAGGAGGAATTAACCAGACTCTCTGAGCTATTCTGCTTCTCTCATAGTTCCAAAGGTTGAACCTGAAACTTTAGAGTCCAAGCTTGAACATCTACATCACAACTAAACAACTCCTCAGCTCAGTGGTCCCCAACGCTGTGCCTGCAGGTGCCATGGCACCCACCGGGGCATTTATGTGCACCCGCTGAGTGACCAGGGCCAACCCAAGCCATTGTTGCACCCCAGGCCCGGGGCCCCAGGGATGCAGAGCATGTGCAGCCCCTGCCCCGGGCGCGTGGTGCATGCGCAGCTGCGCCCCCAGGTGTGCGGCAGCCCCAAAAGGTTGGGGACCACTGCCTTAGCTCAAGCCCAGGTCAGCTGACATGGGCCAGCTGAGGGTGTTTTAGTGTAGACCTACCCTCAGTCTCAGTCAGGCTGACTACTCCCTCCCACTGGCCCAGCAAACTTTTTTGAATATGATTTAATTGGGAGCTGACTAAGATCCAAGAAACCATGAAGTTTCTCCCCTAAGTCTCTCAGACTGAGTAACCAGCAGTGCATAAAGTTTAATGTAAATGTCATGTTACCAGCTAAGTTGTGGCACATTTTAACTAGCAATGTTAAATATCATGTAATTCAATAATTGTGTAACCGCATCAAATTTTAGCAGTTACATGACTATTCGATAGTCCCTGGGGGCAGGGCTAGCAGTCAGTGTGCTCCCAGCCCCACTCCATGGGAGCCCCCCTGCTTCCCATACAGACCAGCTCCCACCTGCCACCCTATGCTGCTGCCTTTACTACAGAGGCAACAGTGCAGGGCAGCAGTAGCCCCTGTTTATGGGGGGACCAAGCTCCTTACAGACAGAGGCTGTCAGCATCCACAGAGCAACCTCTGTCCACGGTGAACCTGAGCCCGCTGCAGACAGAGGCTGCTCCATGGCAGCCTCCCCCACCCCCTCCCTGCCCCGTGCTGCTGCCTCTGATAGAGGCAGCAGAGCAGGAGTGGGATGGTAGGCTGAGCTGGTGCTCATGGCGACCTGGCTTTTAATCTGGCTCCCCCCGAGCACCAGCTCCTGCCTGCCCTTGCCTATGTGGGAAGCAGCAAGGGGAGTAGGTGGCTCCATGGAGAGCCGGCTTAAAAGCTGGCTCCCCACGTGTATCAGCTCCCGGCTGCCCTTCTGCCCCATGTGAAATGTGAGACTACATTTTTCCCCTTGGCTACACCTGTACATCACTATTTGCCCATCATTTTTGTAGGTTCTATATGCCAGACATTTATTAATTTATTTCTGTAAGGAAATATTGATCTAATTCAATCCCATACTATTAAACAAGGAATTATACTTTAATTCTGTCTATTCTCCACATAACTTGGTGGAATAATAATTAATTCCTAGCTCTTATTGCATTTTTCATCAGTAGATTCTAGAATACTTTATAGAGGAACTCAGTATCATCATTTGACAGCAGCTGCTATACTGAGAAAGCTGTTCTTCCTCCCTTGTGGTTATAACAAGAATTATCAATGAAGCAATGACTTCATTGTGAAGGAGTTTCTCTTTCTGTCAGAAAACTAAAAGTAATTTTCAAATGTACTTAATACTAAAAGGACATATTGTAAGTTCCTGCAATAGCCCCTTCAAGAGATGGGTAGAGGGTTTAGGACATTTAAAAGCAAACCATTTCTTTCTGATGCTTTTGTTACAGGGAATGGGCTTGGAGTTATGGAACAAATGAGGGAAGCAGACACAAATTCAGTACATCCTGGGCAAAAAGGAGATTCCTTCTCTATATAATGCCAGGTGCTCTGTATTTCTGGCAACCTCCTCCTTCCTTCTTGTGAGGATATCAGGCAGCACACTTTAGGAGAGGTATTCTTGCAACTCCATAGTTCCACTCTCTCTTGGGGGCAGCAGAACAATCTACCACCAAGTTATGTGGCAATCACAAAGCATCTGATCCCTGGACCTGCCCCCTATTTCTGCCCTGACATGCTTCTGACACCTCATAATGCCCATGGAACTGCAGAGAGCATAAAAGACTCATAACAAATGGATGCTAAACCAGCAACCTTTCTACAGTGCAATGTTATCTTAAAATAATAATTTAGCCTGTCATTTTAAAATAGGTCACTTCACTGCTGGAACTAAAAATCTATAGTGTGTTTGCAACAAAGAAATGTTCATTAGACATCAGTAGAGAATGTTATGAGATACTATTTGTTTTAAATACTTATTACTTAAACTGGAGGTATGAAACTATATACTAGTCTGGTGACAGTACGAGTTCTGTTGACTAGCGCTATTGATCAATTTAATAGCAAAAATCTGCTCTTACTTTAAAAAGGCAGATATGAACCACATTATGGAAACGATTAGATTAACCAAAATAAACAGTGTAGCTATTACACTCATTAAAATAAGCTAACACTATATTATGTAGAAATGTCTCTCTAAATAGCTATGGTTTAAGCTAGCTTCCCGTTTTAAGCCTGATTTTCACACCCACACACAAATACATGCATGTGCATGCACACACCAACTTTTAGCAAAGTAAAAGCTGTACATCTGAAATTTCAAGTACAGCTACACCTAGGGACCTTCCAATGACACAGCTGCATTCTCCTGTAGCCAGTCTGTGCTGTTGGCAGAGAACTCTCCCACTGACATTACACTGCGCTTTCTATTACTGACACAGGCAAAACTTATGTCAGTCAAAGCAGTGGGTTTTTTCATACCCCTAAGCAATATAAGTTTTGCTGACATCAGTGAAAGCATAGACGGGGTCTATGTGTGTCATGGTTCAACACTGGTTGCACCTTTGACCCTTCTCCACCTCTTTCAGTGCACTCCCCTCAGGTTTAAGGTCCTGTACCTTCACCTGTGCTGGTGTGGGATCCCCCATTCTGCATCTCTTTAGACTGAGTCCCTGGGCTACAGGTCATTGTGTATAAACTGTGATAACTCAGCACACCCAATTGGATCCAGTTACCTGCACATTGGATTGACACCTCTGAGGTACAAAAACACACGGCCTCTGGGATGACTCCTCAGGCCATAAAGATAGGTAGCTGGCAGTCTATACTGAGCATTTTTACACGCCTGTGAATGGTTACCTGAAAAAATGGTGATTCTGGGAACCTGGACAAATGGCAAGCCTACCTGCACATCTTCTCTTCAGGAATTAGGGCCAGCAGTGAATGCAGTTTTTTTATTTAAACAAAGTATTGTTTAACCGCAACGGTAGGAACATAGCATGGCAAGGAAAAAGGGGTTTTAACACAAAGTAACACAGATCTTTCTTACCTATAGTCAAGATAGACTTAGTTTATCCAAGTCTTAGTTTATCCAGACTTAGTTTCAGTCTGCTCCCCAAGATTCTCTCCATCTCTCTTCCCTGCTCTTTGGGGCCCACTTATTTATCAGTCCCACCACTTTTTGTTCCCCAGCAGGATTTCCCTTTCCCTGTGCTGGTCACAGAATTGAACCCAGTTTGGTCAGAAATGAAACTTCACAGTACGTAACACCTGCATTGTCCTTCAAGTGTCAGTGAATGGAGCCATTAGTAGTGGTTGTCCATTTTTCTGCCTACATGGAGTCAGCTCCTGCTGGAATTAATCTCTTTGTAATCATATAGCAAGAAACACAATAGTAATAATTGCAAAGGTAGAGAGGACATATAACTGTCATAAAATATTACAGGCAGCTATACCTATCCCTTGTGTTTCACAGTGAGATTTTAATCTAGGAATCGGGGTTTCCTGGAAAGTTTGGGAAAATGGGAGATGTTGTTGAGAGATGATGGGTCACCTGGGATGAGGCAAAGTCTTGTAAAGCTAACTGAGTCTGATCCCAAGCCCACTGTACTCAGTGAGATTCTCAATGAGTTTAGAACCAGTCTGTTATTTGTTTAGTAGCTAAGAACAAGTATACTCCTAGGTTAGTTACTTCTAATAAAAGTTCAGTACTGTAAGGGTTAACCTTCTCAGAAAATCTCCAGGTACTAGATTTTAAAAGCAATTTATATTACTTTATTTACTATATATTTGAGAGAGTCTGTCTGCCTGTTTGTTCAAGAACTCCTCCTAAAGGGTAAGAGACAGGAGCATCAAATTAAGTATACAACTTCTTCTTATCATAACTTAAAGCAAGGTACGGGTTTGGTTGTGCCAAGACAATGGGATGTGCCTAGAATAGGATTGCTTCTCAGAAAACCATACAGAAAAAAAGACTGAATCATCAGGCAGGTGAAAGAGGCTGATTGGGGGTGCAGCACAAAGCCCTGTCTGGGACTGACCCACCCCTAGCCTCCCACGCCCAGATGCCCTTTAGGGAGGGCAGAGGGGCCAAAGCTTCTCCTCCCCCCTGGTTCATACAGGAACATTGCTGGCTGTTCCCCTTCAGTAGGGAGCAATGGGAAAGTGCACAGTTTGCTGCATTCCTCTCTCTGGCTGGGGAACACAGGGGACAGATGAACCTGGAGCTGCCCCAGCCAAGGGACCTGCCCCTGCTGGGGAACATGAGCTGCCACAGCCACGGAGAGGCACTTCTCACCTGGTCCCAAGCTGCTGAGCTGTGGGAGGGCTGAGGTAGTCTTCTCTTCCCAGGGTAGCCTGCACACTGAATCCCTCATCCCTAGCCCCACCCTGGAGTAATGATTTAAATGAAGCATGTACATTTTCATTTTATTGAAAACAAATTAATTGAGTTAAGGACCCCAGCAATGCTGCGTAAATCTTCTAGTATTTAAATAAAGTCAAATGCTCTATTACCAAATAATTAAAATACATAGATATGATTCTGGGATTTCTGGGATTAAAAAAAATGTATTCCATGTGCTATATTATTTTACAAACAAATGAGAGGTAATATAGGCGAGGTAATATAGGTAGGTGAGGCAATATATTTTAGTTGAACAACTTTTACTGATGAAAGTGACAAGCTTCACAGAGGGCTTTCTCAGGTCTGGAGAAGGTACTCACAACATCAAAGCTAAATATAAGGTGGGACAGGTTAAATATAACGGGTCCACACCTGCTATAGGAGACCACTTAAAATGAAGTGGGTAGTTAAGGCAATATGATGTGGTTCAAAGTGATTTAAAGAGCCATAAAACCAGACTTAATTAAGTCTATGGCTTTCTGTGTCTAACAGCATTATGAATTTAAGTACCTAACCTCATCTTTTGGTGTTGCTCAAGTTGTCTTTGAGGATGAGGAATGAAACATCAGATTGCTTTGTAAAAAGTGTTTGCCAACAGGTGATGTGATATATTTACCTCTTGTAAATTTTCTACATGAGTTTGTTTGAGAGCATAAACAACAAGTTCTGTGACACCATAAAGACTAACAAAAGTATTTGAGCATAAGTTCTCATGGGCTGGAACCAAGTTCATCTGATGCATGGAGTAGAAACTTCAGTTTGGCAGGTGCAAAGATGCACATGCAAAAATGGCTGTATTATATTACCATGCAGAGAATTGGTGCTAATGAGGTCAATTCAGTCAGGGTGGATGTGGCCCATTCCTAACAGTTGATGTGAAAGTGTCTGAATTAGGGATGTAAACAAGTAGTCAAATATATGATTATTTATATAGGCTTATTGGTTAATCTTGTTAACTACTCGCATTCCCCTCCCCCCATTGCTGCCTCTGTATCAGAGGCAGCAAAAGGGAAGGAAGTAGGAGCCAGTGTTGGGGGGAGCTGGATTAAAAGGCGGTTCACCCCAGCACCAGCTCCGTGGTGCCGCCTGCCTCTCTCCTGTGCTGCTGCCTCTATCAGAGGCAGCATGATGGGGGTGGGAGGACCAGAAAAGTTTGCCCCAAAGCAGCCTCTGACCACAGAGAGCCCAGGCTCGCCATGAATAGAGGCTGCTCTGCAGAATGCATGGGGAGCTGGAACCCCACACAGACAGGGGCTGCTGCCAGATCAGCCTCTGTCTGCAGCCAGACTGGCCTCTGTCCATGACCACTCTGGGCTGCCATGGACAGAGGCTGCTTCACGGTAGCCTCCCCTCCACTCGGCCCTGCAGCAGCCTCTGTCACAAATCAGAAATGAAGAATGATATGGACCCCCCACCCTGGACTAGGGCTTCTGCCACCCTGCACTGCTACTTCAGTATCAGAGGCAGCAGCGCAGGGCAGCAGGCAGCTGGTCTACATAGGGAGCTGGTTTTTAAACTGGCTCCCCTTGCATACCAAGTCCCACCTGGCATCCCCCCTGCTGGGTGGCAGAGGGCTCCCTGGGAGTGGGGCTGGATTGCACTGGCTGTTGGCCCCACCCCTGAGGACTATAAAATAGTCAGGTAACTGATAAGAATTCATGTGGTTACTCGACTATTCAGTTACCTGATATCTAATATCCCTAATCTGAATACCAGAAGAGGGAAAATTGCATTTTGTAGTGAGTTAGCCTCTCCTAGTCTCTATTCAGACCCACTCTAACAGTATCAAGTTTGCATATGAATTCCAGCTCTGCAGTTTCACACTGCAGTCTGTTTTAATTTTTTTTTTTTTTACTAAAGTATGGAAACTTTTCAGTCTGTTACTGAGTGTCCAGGGAGGTTGAAATGCTCTCCGACTGGTGTTTGAATGTTACCATTCTTCATGTCTGATTTGTGTTCACTGAATCTTTTGCATAGAGACAATTCAGTTTGGCAAATGTACATGGTAAAGGGCCATTGCTGGCTTGTGATGGCATATATCCCATTATTAGCTATGCAGGTGATTGATCCCCTTATGGTATAACTGATGTGATTAAGTCCTATGATGGTGTCAGTGGGGTAGATGTGTGGACAGAGTTGGCAATGGGGTTTGTTGCAGGGGTAGGTTCCTGGATTAGTGTTTCTATTGAGCGGTGGGTAGTAGTTGGTGAGTATTCGCTTCACACTGGAGGACTATCTGTAAGTGAAAACTGGCCTGTCTCCTGCAGTCGGTGAGTGTTAGGGATCATCTTCCTTTACTTGATGATGTGATGCGCTGGGAGCTGTAGGTGATGGCCAGTGGTATTCTGTTACTTTCCTTGTCGGGTCTGTCCTACAACAGGTGACTTTTGGGTACCCATCTAGCTCTGTCAATCTGTTTCTTCACTTCCCTAGATAGTTTTAAGAATGCTTGAAACTGATCCTGTAGGTGTTTGTCTCTGTCTGAGGGATTGGAGCAACTGTGGTTGTATCTTAGGGCTTCGCTGTAGACAATGGATTCTGTGATGTGGTTTGGATAAAGGCTGGAGGGATGTAGGTAAGTATAGTGGTCAATAGGGTTCCAGTATCTAGTGGTGCTTATGTGACCATCACTTATTTGCACCGTAGTGTCCATGAAGTAGATGCCTTGTGTGGACTGATCCAGGCTGAGGTTGATGATGAGGTGGAAACTGGAAATCCCAATGGAAATCTGGTTTCAATTGTATGGTAGTTCATGGGACATTTGGCCTACTAAATGAGGTGCACCACATTTAGGATAGGTATGTGCAGGACCCGTGGATTTTGAAAAGTGTGTGGGTAAAACTAGACAATCACTGCCTTCTCAAATGGACTGACACATGTTAAAAATGATAAAAGACAAAAACACCCTATGAGATGGGGGCAAACACTTTTAACAGAGTGATCTGAACTCTGTCTTTGGCTTCAAAGGAAACCGGCACAGCATCTTCAAAATACAAGCCTGGGAAATTAAACTCATAACTCTGCTGGACACTAACAGCCATGAATTTTACAGAGACATTGGTTTTATTGCTCATTGCACCCATTTCTAACACCTACTTCCTGCTAACACTTAATTTTCCTTAATTTAAGCCATCCCTACTAGTACTAGTGTCCTACCGAGCCCCGCACTAACACCTCCCTGTGCGGGGGTAGGGAGAACAGGGACAGAAGCTCTGGGGATTAGAGAGTTGCCAATTCTCCTGGACCAGATGGACCAAATGCCATTTGCTGCAATGGTGTCTGGTCCAGGAGAGTTGGCAGCCCTGATGCAGGGCAGGGAGGAAGGCTCACCTACAGCCTCAGGGCAGCAGGTGAGAGGCCATGCTGCCAGCTGGAGAGAAGCAGTGCATTAAAGGGGAAACTGCTGCTTCTCTCCAGCTGCCAGCTTCATGGTTGCTCCCTGCCCCTCCTGAGTCCTACGCTCACGCCACTCGCTGCTGCCAGTGAGCAGGAGCTGGTCTCAAAACCTGCGGGGGATGTGGACTGCCAGAGCCTTGGCACTTAGCCCGCCGGGAGAACAGTGGGGGCATGGGGCTGCTGGAGCCAGCTCTGCCCATGACTGCTTAACATACCATCCCTAAGTACATGTAGCATAGTGTCCTATGCAATTGTGTATGCACATGTGCCTAAGGATGGCCCTGATTTTAACCCTTAATTTTTTAGTAGTTTCCTTCAGCATGTATGAACCCCATATATCTAACAATCTGTCCCACATTGTATTTTGCTTTGACTCTATAGTTACCTTCTAGGAAGAGCTCTGTGAAGATCACAAGTTTGTCCCTTCCACCAACAGAAGTTGGTCCAATAAAAGATATTATCTCACAGACATTGTTTCTCTCGTATCCTGGGACCAACACAGATACAACAACACTGCAATTAGCTAACGCGTGTTATTTCCAAAGCTGTGTGCACAGCTATACAGCTGCTGCACAAACAACAGTGTTTGAGCATGGACAAGCCATTATGCCTAAGGAAAGTGATGTTACAGAGCAGTAACGTCCATTTCACTTTTCTTTCAAAACAGATTGCAAGAAGTTATTTGCCAAAGGGAAAAAGATAAGTTGTATAAGGAACAGATGTTGCTCTCTGCAGCTTAGGGTTTATATATATAAAATAAAAATTATAAGAAGCAAATTGACCATATGTCCTTTTGGCAAACAACATTGAGTCACTTTTCATGGAAAAGCTTAATAGTGACCATATATCTGAGAACAAAAATAACCCCAACACTGGTACACATTAGTGCTCTTGGAGGTGCCTACCACCAGAGTGCTTTATGCTGGTTCTGCATTTTCCTACCCTGATAATTACGCGAGGCTATCTGCACAAACTAACATGGATTACTCCTGGGCTCCCTGCTCAGCACCTTTTGTATACATTAATAAAAATTCAGCAAAGCATTTTTTTGCTTACCTATCAGGAGTGTGTCATGTAAAAGATTAAACTCTTTTCAGTCACGCCACTGAACATGTGCTGAACTGGAGCAAGATTTATTTTGGCATAACTTGTGCTTGGCACAATAGGGAATGCCAGGTAGCAATTCCATCATCGATTCCCAAAGTGGTGACAAAGTTTATTTGGCAGTCACCTTTAACAATCTGCTAGAAATGAAGTAAAATAAAAATAGGTTTATACTCATGAAACAGAACTGGAAGGGATTGGAAGAGGAGCCTGCAATAATGAAGTAATCAGACAGCACGGAAAGAGTTGTATATTTCTGCCAGATATGTGTTATTTTATTTATGTGGGGGTTATGAGCGAAAATCACAGAGGTAGCCAAATTATAAAGAACACATTGTACATTTTTTGTACTTATATCCTGCAAATATGCAGTTCTGGATGTACTGGAAATAATTCTTCTGAGCCAAGACACAACTAAGCACTGTAACAAAGTGGGAGAAAACCAAAAGGAAAGTGTAAAGAATGCATTTGCATGCTGCAGGATAGTTGTGGAGCATCTTGAAAAAATATTTGGTTGCATCTGCTTTTCTTATTAGATTCAGATTTCTTTGCATCACCCAAGGAACTGAAAACAATCTTTACAAGCTTTAAAATTTTGCAGCTACAAGCTATTTCAATTTCAAATGAAACTCTGATCCACCCTTTGTCTGCACCATTTTATTATATAAATGATCTTATAAACTATGGCTGTGTGCAAAGAAGGAGACTTAAGACACTGCCACCATTCGGTAGTGAATTACAAATCATTCTCCTCCACCTAAAGGTGCACAGCGCCCAAGAGGCAACAGATCTGTGCATGGCAGCATAGGAGGCAGGAAGCCTAAAGAGGGGCTCTGACCTCCTGGAGCACTTCAGAAACCCACAAATATTTCTGGGAAGTAGGCTGAAGAAGAGTTGGAGTGTGGCTAAAGGAGCTATGATTAAGCAGATCTACATAAGGGCCTATGGAAACCAGCATGGCTACTGACATGTTCAGACTATGGTAAAGAGCACAGAGAGTCTCCACTGCAGCTTCACATCATGGGAGTTGGTGGGGGGAAGAATTCCTTTTTTCCTGACCCTAGATCAACTCTGTGCATAGCCTGTTACTGAGGCAGAGATAAAGATTTAGACTGGAGAGCAAATGTGATAGATTAAATGCTAGAATGCTAGACTGCAGAGTTGATCTGAAACCTCTAACTTCTCCCAGCTCCTTAATTTCAAATGTAAAACTCCATTAAACTTCTACTTGATTCTTGTACTCTTAGCATTATATATTTTCTGTTTCATTTGAAACAGGCTTATTTTTTTGTATAACTCACGGAAGGTCACACTCAGCTTTTGTTATAAAAGAAGTTGTGAAGGTGCTTGGGTTTTGTGAGCTCCAGCTCACTTTGGGTGGAATTCACTCCTTTGCAGAGGGATGGTCTAAGCCAAGGTCTACCTACCACTTCGGTCCACAGAACAGGGCTTTCACCCTTTGACTACAGACTGATACATTCCTTACAACTTCATTACAGTACTAAGTCCCTGAGCTAACTGCTGCACCCAACTACCCCTGATGACTTCAGTGGGGCTCTGTACAGGTGCAGCAGTCTTCTCATCCTGAATTCTTCATGCAAGTTTTATCCACACCTTACAGCTGTGTAATAATAAATTCAGACTCAAGGTTTTCACACACACAGAAGAAAATCAAAATTATTCCATTACAAACCCAGGGCCAAATTCTGCTCTCAATTACACCTTCCAATCCCATTAACATCCCAGTGTAACTGGGAGCAGAAGTTGCCATAATGAATTTAAGTAAATTATTTGTAATGAATTCATTGTAAACATCAAGAAAATTGATCATGTATCTGGAAATCATTTTAAATTATGATTGCACTCTTACATTAACCTTTCCCGGAACTAACTTATCTCTGTACACCAGCATGATATATCCAACGGAGACATTGATTTCCAATGCTGTAAGATCAGTCTCGCTGCAACATTGAATGCCTGAAGTAAAATTTTGGAATAGCCTTTGCAGTGCCCTTTAGAGCATTTTCATATTATCAGAGGGTTTACAGGCTTATAAATGGTAGGTGAGTAGTTTAACAGAATAATTTTACGTGTAATATTTTTCAGAATACTTTACTATTTTCATTCCCAACACATCTAGAGCATTGTTTTAACACATTCGGTGGACCAAGATTTTCCAGTTTGACTAGTGACTTAGATATCCAACTTGAGAGACCTTAAAAAGACCAGCTCTGTAAAACATGCTGAGCGTCTGCCATTTGAACATCAGGATTTTTTAAAGGTGTCTGAGTTGGGCACCCAAAACATGAGGAGCCCAAAATCACTGATCACTTCTGAATATCTTATCCGCTATTTTTATGTCCACTTCTTCCATTTTACAAGCAGATCCTATTATTTAAATATTGACTTGCCTTAAATTCAGTTGGATTCAGAGTGGAAATTTTCATCATATTATATATCCAGTTTCATATCTCCATGGTAATACTCAGATTGAGTTCATGTTTCTATGCTAATTTCAGGGAGGGGGAGGAGAGTTTAAGGTGAATTCACATTAACATTTTAAGCCTTTAAGGTATCAGACAGGGCTCCCTACAGAAGCCCTCAACTGGAATTGTACTTGATTATCCCAGATGTCAGACAAATTTATCACTAGTGTTAACAAAATATAATTTGACCCATCTTAGAATGAACAGGTGATCACACTTTGCTAAAATGACTTGATGACCTCTTGAGCTTCCCTCCAGTCCTATAATTCTGTGAAGACAACCTAGTTCAATACCAAGTGAGGGTGTTAGGAACCTGTTGTCAAACATGGTTGAAAAGTCTAATAGTGAGCCTTAAACCATACCCCTGAGCAACAAAGTCAAACCAATCTAACCCTAGATAGCATGAGGGAGGTGAGAGAAATCTACTTTCCTACCTAGCTACTATCACTGACGGGAGGAGCCCTCAAATCGGTACAGGTAGTGTCTTCACTGAAGCGCTACAGAAGTGTTGCTGCAGAAGTGTGGTTGAATGCTGTTGTAGCATTTTAAGTGTATACTAACCTTAAATCAAAACACTCCAAAGTTGTAGCTACATTCAGCTGTAGAACAGATTCCAGACCTGAACTGTGGTGTTCTTCTTCAGGTAATGTCCCTGTGGGAGCTCCATTGTTGGTGACGAGTCATCCCCAGAGCTGCAGTTCAGAGGTTTTTCTTAGCAGTTGTCAGCTGGGCTGCACATGTGCGGAAAGCAAACATTGGCAGGTTTGACGCCTTGTGCACGCAGCCTGACCCCCACCTTCAGTTCCTCACTTATCACCTTCAGTCGTGGACAAAGCTCCTCTCTCACCTCAGGCTTCTATTCGCCTCATGCACAATTTCAGTTTTATTCCTGCTTTCCTAGCATTTTAGTGTTACTAGTTAGTTATTCCTTGCTGGTTCATCATTATATATTTAAAAACAAACAAACAAACAAACAAACAAACAAACAAAACGTTTTTAGCGTTGGTCCTGAGGGACCACCTCAGCAGCAACAGGCCATTCTTTTCCTCACACCCTGCCACACTTGTTCTTCACCCTTCCTCCCCTCGTTTCCCCTGTTTAAAAAAACCCCCAGAATGACCAGAGACAAACACAAATGAAAAGGAGATCTTTAAAAGAAGCTTATCAGCACTCAGCAAGTGGCTATCATACACTACCATGCCGGGCGCTCAGGGGATAAAAAAGTGTCTGCAGTGCAATGACTCCATGCCTACTTCTGATGGACATAATTCCTGTATACACTGCTTGGGGGAGTCACGTGCACCCCAAAAATGTGACCACTGCTGCAGCTTCACAGCAAAAGCCAGAAAGGGCCAGGAGATTTGGCTCCATATGATACTTTTCCAAAGTCGCTACAGCCTACGGAAGAGCCACAGCCCATTCCACCCTTGAGAGACCCACCTAAGCAGAAATCTGTTTCTTCCTCTCCTCACAAACACCAAAAGAAAAGGGTCTCCAGGTGACATTGCTACCCTTTAACCTAGACTGAGCAGTGGAGATGCTCGCGGCACCTCTGGCAACTTGGTGCTGAGATCCTCAGCAGGCACCACTGTAGCGGCACCCTGCGCCAATCTGGGGCCAACCCAGGGCCGATATGCTCATCATCGGCACCAGAGAAATCCTGTCAGCACCCTTACCTTCAAAAATGGAAATGGTTTATATCCTAGTGCCAGCAGATGCATGTCGATCCCCACAGGGCTCCACTTCATTCTGTCCTTGACTACATATATCACTTGAATAGTGAGGGCCTATCCATCTCCTCCATCAAGGTACACCTGGCAGCAATTACAGCCTTCCATGAACAGCTTTTGTACATCCTGTCACCAGAAGTTTCCTCAAAAGTCTCCGGAACCTCTATCCTCCTCACAGGACCCCAGCGCCCTCATGGGATGTAAACCCAGTTTTAGATTGCCTTATGAGACCTCCCCCCTTTCAACCTATGGCCACTTGCCCACTCCCGCTCCTTACAATGCAGGTGCTATTTTTAGTGGCCATTACCTCGGCAAGGAGGGTTAATGAGTTAGGTGTCTTGATGGTGGGCCCTCCTTACACTATATTTGCCAAGGACAAAGTGACTTTAAGACCACATCCATCATTTCTACCCACAGTCAGTACCGACTTGCATATAAATGAGCCCATAGTCCTACTTACATTTTTCCTAAAACCCCATGCATCCCCCAGAGATGATGCCATGCTTCACACTTTGGACATTAGATGGGCTATAGCATTTTATATAGACAGAACACAGGTGTTCCACGAGTCCCCACACCTCTTTGTGTCCTTTGCAAAGCACTCCAAGGGCATGCCAATTTCAGCACAATGTATTTCCAAATTGATATAATCCTGTATACTGCAATGCCACTCTCTTCGCAATAAGCCATTGACAGCTCCACCGAGAGCACACTCCACTCGTGCCAGAACAACATCTATGGCTTTCCTAAATAGCGTGCCCCTTAAAGACATACACCGGGCAGCCACTTGGCCATCTGACCATACCTTCACCAGACATTACGCTGTCATGCTTCAGCTAGCAGCTGATACACAGGGCCGGATTAAGGCATGGGCTAGCCAAGCAGCTCCCCAGGGAGCCAACCAATGGGGAGCACCTGATGGCAGCTGTAAGGGGCGCGCAGTGCCCCTTATAGCTGCCATCAGGTGCCGCGCTCCCAGATCGCAGGCTGCAGCAGCTCTCAGCGGCCACCCTGCAGCAGCTGCCTGGAGTGGCGGCCGCATTAACCCCCACAGCACCGGCCAGCAGCGCCCTTCCCCCTGTGGCTGCGGGGCCCTGCACGGTCAGGCTCGGCAATGGGGCTCGGTAGTGGGGCTGGGCTGGGCCGGGCACGTGTGTCCTGCCACCGCCAGCTCTGCGCACCTCCCCCATGTGCCGGCGCAGGGGCGGGGCCGCGCATGCGCCCTCTCCCACGTGCTGGCATGGGGGCTGAGCCGTGCATGCACCCTCCCCCAACCCGGGGCGCAATTAAACTGTCAGCCCTGGGCGCCAGAATGGCTTGGTCCAGCCCTGCTAATACAGAAGTGGTTACAGCGATACTATCCTCTGTCACTAAGCAGTAACTCTGAGTCCCACCATCCACATTGAATACTGCTTGTAGTCACCAACAGTGAAGCACCCTTGGGGACATCACCTGAAGAAGAAGTGGAAGTTATTCACCCTGTGCAGTAACAACTGTTTTCGAGGTGTGTGTCCCCATGGGTGCTCCATGCCCCTCCTTTTCTCCCCTCTACTCAGAGTCTTAGTTACTCAGGTGTAGATGATGAACTGAAGGTTAGGATCAGGCTGCGTGTGTGAGGTGTCATATCGCTAATGGCGCAAGGCACCTTTCATGCATGTGCAGCACAACTGACAATTGCTAAGAAAAAGCTCCAAACTGCGGCTCCGGGAATAACCTGTCACCAACGGTGGAGCACCCACAGGGACACCCACCTCAAAGAACAGTCGTTACTGCACAGGGCGAGTAACTTCCTTTTCTGGTTCATCACTAGCCAATGGTCTCTAGCAAATATTTTCTTTTTTTTATATTTACTCTAGGAATTATTCCATAGAGAAGATGATAGGTGTGGAAAAAATCCACAATTCTTGTTTTAATAAAGCGCTCCATACATATCTTCTTACACACTTGTGTTTAATTATGAGCCAGATTTTCTGAAGTGCTCAACTCCCATTAAAGTACCTAAATAAAGGCCAGATTTTAAGACTCATTAGCTCTCATAATTAAAGGCAGATTTTGAAAATGCTCAGCCCTTTGCTGAATTTCTCCAAGTCTGGGAATAAGTGTCACAATGGAGATTGCAGAATGCTAAACAATTATTGACATATGGTCCTATTTCAATACAAATGATCAGTATTGCAAGGAGAATTGGCTGCACTGAGCCCCACACAGATGCTGCTCATCAGCTTCCAGGGTGCGAGTTTTAAGAGTTACATTATACATGATATGGAGTTGTAAGTGTTACATAAATACAATTCTCTTTTTGCTGAGATTCACAGTGCTTCTGGACATGTCAATGGCAAGAAAATGAGCTTGTACAACAATTCAGCGCACAGAAGGCTGTTTGAATCAAACTGCACAGAGATCTCTATTGTGGGGAACTCTATTGTGGTTGTTCTGTTAGGGTATGTCTACACTACCACCCTAGTTCGAACTAGGGTGGTAATGTAGTCAACCGGAGTTGCAAATGAAGCCCGGGATTTGAATTTCCCGGGCTTCATTTGCATGTTGCCGGGCGCCGCCATTTTTAAATGTCCGCTAGTTCGGACTCCGTGCCCCACGAGGAGTAACGGTAGTTCGGAATAGGAAGCCTAGTCCGAACTACCTAGTTCGTGCTGCGTGTAGCCGCGGGGCACAGAGTCCGAACTAGCGGACATTTAAAAATGGTGGCGCCCGGCAACATGCAAATGAAGCCCGGGAAATTCAAATCCCGGGCTTCATTTGCAACTCCGGTTGACTACATTACCACCCTAGTTCAAACTAGGGTGGTAGTGTAGACATACCCTTATGGGGATAAGCTGGTAGTGGGAGGTGGGTTAACAACCTGATGGACTTTCACTGAGGAGGATGAGTGTCACTCGTGAACAAAGAGCAGGGCTAGTTGTCAGTGACAAGAGTTTCACTGGCGTGGAGGAATGTCACTCCCAAACTAAGAGGAGGGCTTGCTTGTGGGTGACATGGATGACTTTGGACAGTCAGTTGCCCTTTGGAGCTGGGGGCTGGAAAGAATCTATTGTACTAAAAGAATCTAACTTCCATTTCTGCTGGGAAGAAGAAATAGGGGAAGCAGCAGATGTGGGATTAAGAGAGAAAGAAGCTTGGATCCAGCAGGATGGCCTGGACTAATACAGGAGCCAGAGCAGCTGGAACAAGTCTATGCAATAAGATCAAGGACTCCTAATTCTGAGCTCATGCCACAGCATGGCTTCAGATCACACAACAAAATTGGAAGGTAGCTTAGTTCAAGATAGGCATAAAGGGGGAGATGGGGCTGTTTGGACTCTCAAGTGGGTCAGAGCATAAATCTGACTACATATCTAGGGTGTTAGAGACAGAATAAATTGCAGTATTGTTGGGGAAGGTTTATGGATAACTCCTATTAGTGCGTCTTCCTGTGATCCCCTGAGAGTTCAATCCCACCTGGAAAAAGGTATTATCCTATTGTAAAGTGTGATATCTGGCCCTGAGGACTGCCCTGTGCCTTTTACCTCCCCAAAATGGGGGTAGTGTTTAGTTAGAGGAATATGATTTGAAACCCCTTTGATCAACTCATACAAACATGTTTTGTTTTAAATTAGTCAAGATTTTCCAGTTAAGAAAATGCACAGATGCAAATACATTTAAAATTATTAATTGGTTTAAAAAATAACTTCCCTTAAACAATGTTATTTTTACACAGTGTTTCCCCTACGCACTTCCCAGTGATCTCTGCGATAGACTGTTCTGGCAAGCTTTTGTTTCTCAGCTGTCATGGATTTTTTTTTACACCAAACAACTTGGCATAGTGAGTTTATTTTTGTTAAAAGCACAATTAATTCATGTGATCAGACCAAGAGGTTTATTTTCCAATGAAAATAGTACTTCTGATTGATAACCAGAGAGGCTGAAATTCTTTCTTTAGGCCCAGAATGACAAGAATGCTAAAAGTATCAGAGGGGTAGCCGTGTTAGTCTGGATCTGCAAAAGCAACAAGGAGTCCTGTAGCATCTTATAGACTAACAGAGGTATTGGAGCATAAGCTTTCGTGGGCAAAGACCCACTTCGTCAGATGCATGTAGCAGAAATTTCCAGAGGCAGGTATAAATAGGCAAGCAAGAATCAGGCTAGAGATAAATTCAATCAGGGTGGATGAGGCCCACTTCTAGCAGCTGATCTGGAGGTATGAACACCAAGGGTATGTCTACACTACAGAGTTAGTTCGAACTAACGGACATTAGTTCGAACTAACTTTAATAGGCGCTACACTAGCGCTCCGCTAGTTCGAATTTAATTCGAACTAGCGGAGCGCTTAGTTCGAACTAGGTAAACCTCATTTTACGAGGATTAAGCCTAGTTCGAACTAGCTAGTTCGAATTAAGGGCTGTGTAGACCCTTAATTTGAACTAGTGGGAGGCTAAGGCTTCCCAGGTTTCCCTGGTGGCCACTCTGGCCAACACCAGGGAAACTCTATGCCCCCCTCCCGGCCCCGGACCCCTTAAAGGGGCACGGACTGGCTACGGTGCCCGTGCCAGGTGCAAGCCTGCCAGCACCCAGCCAGCAGACCCTGCACCTGGCACGGATCGAGCCAGCCACCCGATGCCCCCCAGCCCTCCCTCTCTTCCCAGGACCAGTCTGGCGGCTCCCGGGAGCTTGCCCGGGACCGCAAGAGGCGGGCACCCTCCTGGGCTAGTGCGGACATCGTGGACCTCGTCCACGATCTCCGCACTAGGCACAGGAAGGTGGCCGTCTAGGGCAGGAGAGCTGCCAGCCTGGCCACCCAGGAGCAGGAGTGCATGAAAATCAAGGTGGTCCACTGAGACCCCCGACCCTGAGCCCTGAGCTTACAATAGCTGTCCTGGGTCAGACCAAAGGTCCATCTAGCCCAGTAGCCTGTCTGCCGACAGCGGCCAACCCTAGGGACCCTGGAGGGGATGGACCGGAGACAGTGACCAAGCCATTTGTCTCGTGCCATCCCTCTCCAGCCTTCCACAAACCTTGGGCAGGGACACCACTCCTACCCCCTGGCTAATACCACTCCATGGACCCAACCTCCATCACTTGATCTCACTTCCCTTTAAACTCTGTTCTAGTTGTAGCCTTCACAGCCTCCTGCAGCAAGGAGTTCCACAGGTTGACTCTTTGCTTTGTGAAGAAGAACTTTCTGTTACTAGTTTGAAGCCTGCTACCCATTCCTTTCCTTTGGTGTCCTCTAGTCCTTCTTTATGGGAACTAATGAAGAACTTTTCTGTATGCACCCTCTCCACCCAACTCCTGCTTTTAGAGACCTCTATCCTGTCCCCCCTCCGTCTCCTCTTTTCTAAGCTGAAAAGTCCCAGTCTCTTTAGCCTCTCTTCATATGGGACCTGTTCCCAACCCCTGATCATTGTAGTTTCCCTCCCCTCTCCCAGCCTCTCTCTTCCTCTCTCCCACCTCCTTTTCCCAGTCTCCCCCAGTTTTGTTCAATAAAGACAGATTCCATTTTTGAACACAATTGTCCTTTATTTTGTACATCAAGAAAAGGGGCTAGGGAAGGGTAAGTGGAAGGAGGTGAGGGAGGAATGGGGCACCAGCCCCCGATGGGGAGGATTGGGCTGGCTCTGTGGGCTTCTGGGGGTGGAAGCTCTCCTGCAGCCCCCCAATTGCCCCCTCTCCCTAGATGGCAGCCTGCGGCAAGTGCAGCCGGGCTGATGGCCGAGTGGTGTGATGTGCCCAGTGTGGGCACTCCGGGCACTCCAAGCCAGGACTGGTTTTCAAGCGGGGCACCCCTGAGAACTGTCTGTCCGGGATGGGGGTCGGAACCCTTTAAGCACAGCCCTCGGCTAGCCTGAAACAGCATCTCCATGCTCTAAGTCCTCCTCTGATGCCCTGCCGGCACTGCTTCCGGCCATCCTTAAGCCCTGTTCAGGGTCCACTTAATGTGGACATGCTAGTTCGAATTAGCAAAACGCTAATTCGAACTAGTTTTTAGTTCTAGACGCGTTAGTTCGAATTAGCTTAGTTCGAATTAACTAATTCAAACTAAGTTAGTTCGACTTAGTGCTGTAGTGTAGACATACCCCAAGAGAGGAGAAACTGCTTTTGTAATTGGCTATCCATTCATAGTCTTTGTTTAATCCTGAGCTGATGGTGTCAAATTTGCAGATGAACTGCAGCTCAGCAGTTTCTCTCTGAAGTCTGGTCCTGAAAGTTTTTTTGCTGCAGGATGGCTACCTTTAAATCTGCTATTGTGTGTCCAGGGAGATTAAAGTGTTCTCCTACAGGTTTTTGTATATTGCCATTCCTAATATCTGATTTGTGTCCATTTATTCTTTTGCATAGGGACTGTCCCATTTGTCCAGTATTCAAGAATACTAAAAGTGCATCTTTTCCATCTTGCCCCATAAATACACTTTAGGCTTGAATTGGAGGAACCATATCTCAGAGAAAAATGTATTTCAGTGTCTGTGTCCATATGGGTCCTCTAAACCCTCATTCAGTGACAGGCTGAGTAGGGCTACTTGGACGAATCAGAGTTTTCAGGATCAGGCTTTAATTCTTGACCTCTTTGCTTGATTAATTCTGACACAACATCCGATTAAGTAAAATTGGTGGGTGTTATGAGTTTGACACCTGCCAGTTAGACATGGTCACCAAACAGCTGTCAGATACTAATCACTTTTGGTCACTTGAAGCCATAACTCAGATTTTTAAAATTCCTTTACTACAGCTGTACAGAATTCATTGGTTTTTCATTAGCAAGCACCTGTTAAACAAACTATTTGATTTTGAGATGTGTGAATGAGGTTTGGTTTGTTTGAATTTAAAGTTAAAACAAACCTACCAGCTCAGAACATAGTTTAGTAGTAATTTCAGGTGCTCTTTCACTTGGTTTTGATGTACATTCATACTTAAGTTTGGTTTAGCGATTCAGAATTAGTTTGACTTTCTGATAGAATCTGAAACAAGGCGAGTTTCATGTAGCTTGGGGTTCAGTAAGAAAAACTGCAAACTGGTATCCCTTCTCTCCCCAGTGTTCATGTAGTTGTTTGCTCCAATTAGCTCAAACTCCAATGGCACATTTTCTAGGTAGGAAAAAATAACAGCCGCAGATCACATTGGGACTCTCTGTTCCCCTGTCTGCCTATCTTCTTCTGGATTCCAGGTCCATGACAGATGAGGACCCAGCTGTCTCAGAACCCATGTCTTTCGGCAGCCCATTGTAGTGAACAACAATGACACCAAAGCTGGAAAGTTTTCTAGAAACTGGGACAGAGCAATCTTAATGCGCCCTTGGCAATGGAATTTGCTATCACTATAATTCAGAATGTGCCCAAATCTAAACACCTCAAAACTATGATGAAGCCCATACTGGTAAATAGGTCTTTCACTAGTAATCCACCATTGATCCTCAATAGAGACACAAAGAATGACCTAATTTGAGTGTAAATCAATAGAAAGAAATAAAGCTTCATCACATAAATGAAGTTTCCCAATATATTTATAGAGTGCTTACATATTAAAACAATAGGTATCTTAGATATGAGTCTGGTAGGTTAGATAAATAAACAGAGGCTCATAGACTGGAATTTGGATTTAGAAATGGGAAAACATTCTCTTCCATCAGTTATAGTTGGACAGCAGGGATTATGTCACATCTATCTGTAAAGCACCATACACATTTAGAGTAATGTATAAATAATCATTTTAAGAAATCACCAACAGTAAAACCAAAGTTCTGTAAGTATGGCTTGGTTGGGTTTTTTTCATGGTAAAAAAAGAAATTGCTTGGGAAATAGTTCATGCTTTGTTAACGGTGGAAATGATGCTTGTTCTGTTGTGCATGAGTCTGTTGTAGTGTGCAGATTAAAACCCTGAATAATAAATAGATTCAGTCTGATCACATTCACTTGAAAGGTTCCTGTAAAAACTTGCCTCCATGTGAAATGGAAAGCAATGCTATTAATAATTTAAATACCATCTACTAATACTGTAGTATCCCAGTGAATAATTCAAAAGTATATTAACCTGATGTTATGAGATTTCCAAACTAATATTTGCATTTTGTAACCACTCTTTCTAATCAAGTTTACATAAACATCTTGATTATGAATGTACTAATTTGATGTTTTCCACTTACAAATTAGTAAAATTCATTCTCACACATAAGCACAAATTGAATTTAACGTAACTAACTATTGCTGAAAGTAACAACTGAATGCGATCTTGGATCAAGAGTTCACTAAAGGCATGTATCAGACTGCTGTTGGAAAATTATTGACTTCAAGGACAAGATCAAGCAGTGTTAAGTAGCAAGAAAATTGTCAGAAGCGGGAAGCTAGGGATTTCCCTTGGGTAGGAGAATCCCCAGGTGATGCAAAGCTGGCTCTCTACTAGCAACAAAAGGGGATCAGCTAGGGGAGGAGGAAGCCAGGAGGAAGGAATCTAAGCCCGTTTCATGGAATCAAAGGGTTGAAAGAGACCTCGGGAGGTCTTCAAGTCCAATCCTCTGCTAAAAGTAAGACCAATCCCAATTAAATCATCCCAACCAGGGCTTTGTCAAGCTGGGACTGAAAAATCTCTAAAGATGTAGATCCTACCACTTCCCTAGGTAACCCATTCCAGTACTTCATCATCCTCCTAGTGAAATAGTTTTGCCTAATATCCAACCTAGACCTCCCCCACTGTAACTTGAGCCCATTGCTCCTCATTTTGTCATCTATCACTGAGAACAGCATCTCTTCATCCTCTTTGAAACCCCCCTTCAAGTAGTTGAAGGGTGCTATCAAATGCCCCCTCACTCTTCTGTAGACTAAATAAACCCAAATTCCTCAGCCCCTCCTCATAAGTCATGTGTTCTGGCCCCCTAATCATTTTTGTTGCCCTCTGCTGGACTCTCTCCAATGTATCCACATTATTTCTGTAATGAGGGGCAGGTCCTGAATTGGATGCAGTACTCTGGCTGTGGCCTCACCAGTGCCAAATAAAAGGGAATAATCACTTCCCTAGATCTGCTGGCAATGCTTCTACTAATGCACTCCACTATGTCATTAGCCTTCTTGGTTACAAGGGTACACCGTTGACTCATATCCAGTCTCTAATCCACTATAATCCCTAGGTCCTTTTCTGCAGAATTGCTGCTTAGCCAATCAGTTCCGGTCTGTATCAATGCTTGGGATTCTTTCATCCCAAGTGCAGGATTTTGTACTTGTCCTTGTTGAACCTCATCAGATTTCTTTTGCCTGAAATCTCCAATTTGTTTAGATTACTCTGGACCCTAGCCCTGCCCTCCTGCCTATCTCTCCCTATCTTAGTGTCATCCGCAAAGTTGATGAGGGTGCAATCCACCTCCTTATCCACGTCCTTAATAAAGATGTTAAACAAAACTGACCCCAGAACCAGCCCTTGGGGCACTCCACCTGATACTGACTGTCAACCAGACATCAAGCTGTTGATCACTACCCATTGAGCCCGATGATCTAGCCAGCTTTCTATCCACTGTACAGTCCATTATTAATTTATCCCATTCATACTTTTTTAACTTTCTGGCAAGAATACTGTGGGTGACTGTATCTAAAGCTTTGCTAAAGTCAAGGTATATCACATCCACCCCCTTCCCTATATCCACAGAGCCAGATACATTGCCTCAGAAGGCAATCAGGTTTGTCAGCATCCACACTCCCCTTCATAGCACCAAACAGAAACATGACATGTCTCTTGGTCATGTGGAATGATTATTACTGAGGTAATACACTGAAACTCAGAGAAAAGGTGCTTTCAAAAAGTGTTCTTAAGTACCTTTGTGGCAGTAGCCATATCCTAGAGTGTTCTAATGAGCTTCTGTTCAGACATCCTGCAGAGCATTTCAGCCTCTGAAATTACTGTGCCTGGGGAAACACAGGTATAGGCATTGACAATGTTTGTGTTTCTGGGCCTCTAGAGCAGGAGATTGCTCTGCAGCTCTCCCTTAGGAGGATCACAGACCAGGCCTTTTCACAAGGGCTGTATTTTTTATTTCATAAGGAATACTGTGTAACAATGCTGTGGTTGAATATTGGTCTCACACTTAAAGTGCTCTTGAGTTTTGGTTTTATGTATGTTGCCCTGTACCACATGGTGAAGAGAATTCACATGTATTAGCAGGGAAAAAACTGATTTATGGAAACACAGTGCAGCTAAATAGCTTTCAGGTATCAGAGATAGGTAGGCATTTCAGCTCTGCTGGCAGATGGAAGCAGGTAACATTACAGAAAAAGCAGGGCAGAATGTCTAATATGACCTTGTGTAAACCTCCTGTAAAGCTGCATTATCTGGTTAGAATACATTTATAAACACTGGAAGGCATAATCCTTCCATTGAATGTTGTTCATCAGGGACAAAAAGGCTTCCCACATAAATAAAGCCACACATATGGCAAACCACATATGTGTAATTATGAAGTCCTGTATTGCATTTAGCTCACAATTATCCCAGCAATAGTAGAAGGGAAAGGCATAAAGTTAAAAAAGCCTCTTCTGAAGGCAAGAATGTGTTGCTAATATAGTTTGCATTCTGAGTGCACTTCAAAATGTGGCATTCAGCCAAGGTGAAGAGCATCCTGCCTGAGCTCATTGTCCTGGGGGAAAGGGAGTGGGCTGGAAGAAGCAAGCCATACTGAACATTAAGTTCTGACCGAGTGAGTGCTCTTTTTAATTAGTCTAAGATAACCTGACTTCCAGGGGTTTATGCCCTGCTTCTGCCTGAGGTGATTTCTACACATCAACAGTCATGACATTGTTCACAACTACAATCTATTTCTGCCATTTCTTTTTTTACTCTGAGCCTAGGTCTGTAGGTGGGATCATCTTGCACGGGGAAAGCCTGTCATTCTGGGCACCTGCATTGCCTGAGACCTTAAACTCCTTGTTAATCTTAAAATATTTTAGTAAAGATATTTCTGTGATAACCTGCCTTCCACCCTTATTTTTATTAGTGGTATTTCCAAAAGTTTTTCATTTGCCAGCCATCCCAGTGCCTACGTGTACTGTCCACAAATAGCATTTCAAGTGTGGACTACTTAATAGAAATTAGAAAGAGAGCCATTTATCTAGATATGTTAATATGCAAATGGATCGTTGTATGGCTTTTTTGGCAGCGGGAGGAGAGAAGTCTTCCTATTTGTACACTTGTCCGAAATAGCTATTCCCCGTCTTTTGAGTGCGTCTGTTATATTGAAATATAATGGGCTCGCTATTCCGACGTCCCTGTAAACCTCATTCCATGAGGAGTAAGGGATGTTTTGGAATAGAGATTTATTTCAAAACAAGTGCTGTGTAGATAGTGCCAAATTTCAAAATAAGCTATTTCAAAATTAACTTGAAATAAGCCACCCAATTTGCGTAGCTCAAATTGTGTTGCTTATTTTGAGCTCCAGGTGCAGTGTAGACACAACCTAAGGGGCTGTACTGGCAACTAGGAATTGCAGGAGTGCAGCAGTACCTCAGCCACAGCTCTTTCCCAGCTCCCCATCAGGAGTAGGAAGTCCAGCAGGAAATCTCATGTCACCAACTAAAATGGCAGACTGCCACAAAACAGCCATGGGGGCAAGAGAGGTTCACAGTGAAGCAGGATTTAACCTGCAGAAGACACACCTACAAAGATTCTAGTTATCCATGTTAGTTAATCCAAGACTTTCCCTATGCTTACCAAACGATATTGTTTGTTGTTTTTCAACGAGATTTATATGCACAAAATCTAGCTCTGGACTTTGTTCTACTACATTTTTGTCAATGTTCTAGAGAGAGCTGCTGGCTGAATATGAGTTTTTGGTGATATGGTGATCAGTGATCACTCAGGACCAGATCCTCTAAGGTATTTAGGCACCTCCTAAAAAAGAAGACAGAATTCACACACTGTTTGTGTTACAGCCCAATCTGTCCAGGGGTACTGTTTGCTTTTTCAGAGATTTCTTCTGGAGAATAATCTAGAAAATTGCCTGGACAGGCTATTTCGTATTTCCTGGAGAGTGAGGAGAGCACTGGGCTGATTGTTATAGATTGTATTATACCAGTGGTGCGCAACTCATGGTGGGTTGCAGTGCTGAGATTTGGCCGGCAGGTATTTTCTGCTTTTCCTGGCTCAGCAGCCGTACACACATGGGGTTGGGGCGAGTGGCAGGAGAGCGGCAATTAAAGGGGCCGCGACTCCATTTCGGCCGCCCAGTTTTTTTTTTCTTTGCTCAACGAAATGTTCCCGGCGCTTTTTTTGGGTGGAGGAGATCTGGGGGTCATGAATGTAAAAAGGTTGCACCCCGCTGTACTATACTGACACTTGCATCTTCTTGGTTTTGATTAACATCAGTATGGTTCACTCTTTTTTGCATTTACATCCTGTACTATATGTCCTTTGCCACACTAGCTCCTCAGAGAATCAGACATTCATGAGTTCTACTAACCCAAAACAGTCAGACCATGTACTGGAGCCTTGCCTCAGACCCTCTAGCTAGGGGGCTTTATGTCACCAGATAATTCCTTTACATTGATCAGGAAAATCCCTAGCTCCTCTTTCAGGGGCCGTTTTAAGTCCTCCTGCTTCACTGATGTACAAATGAGCCACACCTTTGTGCAATATCTTGCCCTAATCTGGTTCTCTCTCAGTGCATCTACACAGCAAAGTTATTTCGGAATAATGGCTGTTATTCTGAAATAACTATGCGAGTGTCTATGCAGCAATAGCATTATTTCAAAATAATTTCAAAATCATTTTGAAATAACGGGAGGCTTATTCTGACTTTTGTAAACCTCATTCTATGAAGAATAATGCCTATTCCAAAATAGTTATTTTGGAATAGGGGCTGTGTAGACGCTCCACTTCTGCTATTTCGAAATAGCCCCTCACCAGGGCCATTCTAACTTATTCCTCCCCAGTGCCTACTGGGGCTCAAAACAGAATTAGCAAGTCTACATTAGGGAAGCCTGCCTCAGACTAATTTTGAGGCTTCCCTGCAGTATAGATGTGCCATTTTGAAATAAGCTATTTCAGAATAACTATTCCAGAATAGCTTATTCCAAAATAAATGTGTAGTGTAGATGTAGCTTCTATGTTTCTACCCTGCAGTCAAGGGATGGGACTGAATATCTCTAGCTCAGGTACCAGAGAAATGAAGTACAAAAATGCCATAGCACAGGCTATATACAGTAAAACTCCAATAGTCCGGCATCCAATAGTCCGGCACTCCTGATAGTCCGGCATCAAAATGGCAAGAGCCTAGTGAGTGAGCTTCAGCAAAAAATGAGTCACAAGGGGGGTAACAGCGGCAGCAGCTGAACTGAGCAAAAAGGGTAAAAAAGGCTTAAAAAACCTAAAATATTACAGTATACTGTATGCAGTATGTATAATAAAAAGGGTTAAGAACACTTTATATACAGTATATAATGTATACAGTATATATATAAACAGTTTATAGTACCTCCTGATAGTCCAGCATATCTGATAATCCGGCACCATCTAGGTCCCATAGGTTCTGGATTATCGGAAGTCTACTGTACAAACTTACTTGGAATCCTGGTTAATGATCCATAGGGCTAGCCTGCACCAAAGCACACTCTGACACAGATTCACTGTCCTGGGAGCTGAGCTAGCAAGATTAAACCTAGCTCACATATGTCCACATGAACTGCTATTGCTCCCAGTGACTGGAATCTAAAATTTCCTTAGACCTAATCACTGAAGACTACTAAAGACATTCTATCCTCCTTGACATGCTTTATCTAGGAGGAAAGGAAATCAAGAGAAAATCAGGATACCTGAATATGTCCATGTGCTGCTTAGCACTTGGATTCCAGTTCTTGGCAGCTGCAAAAGTCATGCAGTAGCATTGTCACAATCTACTCGCTGTTGATAGATGCTGCTGGGAACACTGGTACAAGCAGAGGGAGGCTTGAAATACCTGAAAGGGGAAAAAGGGGAAAAAGAAAAAAGTGGGTATGAATAATTCACTTCTCTTCTACCTTATGCCACTCTAGCAATTGTTTTCCAAAGTCACATTTTCATGTGAGAGTCATGAAATTCAGCAAGCTTTTTCTCCTTTTTAACATATTACAATTACACGTTGGCAGCTAATAGCAGCTCACTTGGCAGGCCAGAGAACCAAATGTTCATTTCAGTCTTGCAACAGATGGAATATATTACACACAGGATTATCTCCACTAGGTACAGTATCTAGCAGTTGAACTATGGAAGGACATCCAGAAAAGCCAACTGACCTCAATTGTTTCTCATATACAGATAAGAAGTCTGTGAAGTAATTAGAAACTTCTTGTGCATTCTGTGCCTCTCAAATGAAAAAAAAATGCTAATGGCCTACTTTTACACAAACTTTTTATTTTCAGGTAGGCAAATTCTTCTGAATCATGCATTCATACTTTGCATTGCAGTTGCCCCTGCAGAATCTAAGTCTACACAGTTTCAGAGGGGTAGCCATATTAGTTGTTTCAGCAAAACCAACAAAAAGTCCTATAGTACCTTTAACGATTAATAAATGTATTTATTTTTGTGGGCCACAGCCCAGATAAATCTACTAGTCTTTAAGGTGCCACATGACTCCTTGTTTTTTCTAAACCAACATAATTAGTCTCCATCAATCTACATAGTTTTGTGGTATCATTCTTGCACTAAGAAAGAGAACAAAAGCTGTTTTGTTCTGTATCATTTTTATTCCTTTACTGTTGTAAAGTCCACAAGATAAAATATAACACTGCACACATGTTAGACACTGTGATGGGGCGAGGCAGCCCCGCACTGAACCTGCAGGGCCCAGCCGGGGTTACCTGGCTGCAGAGGCCCCTCCCCCACAACCCTACCAAGCATGCCTGGGCTGTAGCTCCACTATAAAAGCCTGGAGAAGGACTCAGTCTGGGGAGACAGCCAGAGGGGAAGGACCTGCGAAGGGGGTTTCTGCACAGTGGCTGCCAGAGACTCTAGGAGAGGCCGGAGGGGACGCGGAGGCGAGCTGGTGCGACCCAGGAACTGCCTGCCGAGGAGATGCCAGCCCAGAGGTCGCAGCAAGCTGGGTGAGGACAGGGGAAGGAGTCCCAGGGAACCAGGTAGGAAGTGGCCCAGGGCAGAAGGGGGAGCCGCCTCTCCTGCCCAGAGAACCTTGGTGCATTTTGGCCGGATTGCCCCGCTGAGGGAGTGACCTGCTACCCGCTTGCTCACAGGGCCCTGGGCTGGGACCCGGTGGAGTAGGGTGGGCCTGAGTCGCCCTTCCTGGGGTTCGTCCCCGCTACAACCCTGAACAGTGTTATGGACTCAGGCCGAAAGGCCTTGGCCTTGTTTTAGAGGGCCAGCTTTGATCTGTGTTGTGGACTCAGGCCAGAGGGCCTTGGACTTAAGAGGGCAGATGGGAGGGGCCTGCCACAGGCATTATAGACTTTTTAAAGCTATAGATTTTTTTTTAATCAATTCATAGTTTAAATGAAAGATCATTGGTGGTGGTAACCAGCTTATCCTGTTTCAAGTAATGAGACCACCTATTGAAAATGTTCATAAAATTGCTCAGCATGCATATTCTGAATACTTGTGACAGGTTATTTAGGGGCTCCTCTCAATGCATGGTAACTGTCAGGCATGCTTCTACCGTCAGCTGGGAAAGGATGGTGATAGAGGAGCATGACAGATAGAAAAAAAATTAAACTAAAAAGTCAGAGAGAACATTGTTCTATCAAAGATGCTTGTAAGAAAAATCAATTTTGGGATTTTTTTGCATAGTTTATTAGTATATTACAAATCTACCATTTTTAAGCAGGGACATTAAACTGGGGTTGATCTTTAATAAGATACGGTAGCTGTCTGAGTGCATGTCTATGACATTTTAAAAGGAATAAAGAACAACCTTAATATACTAGCTAGCAATCCCTCTCTCATTCAAGAAAGCTGTAATTTCAAAGGCTATATGCAAGCTATTATTTGAGTTGGTAATGGCAATTCTGTTTTTCCAGTATTATAGTGGAGTTATTTAAAAGCTGGTGATTAGCCTGCAGGACAAACTATGAGAGTCTGTATTCTGTAGCATTTCTCAGATCTAGCCTTAGAGGACACCAATTTGGATTTTCTTCTCTAGAGAGAACAGTCACTCATTTTCACTTGAAGTTTAGCTAATACTGTAACTTCAGATCAGGAACTCCTGAGCTTTGATTCTGACTTCTTGTGTGATCCCTAAACAATATATTCACCCTGCTTCAATTTCCACATCTCAAAAATGGAGATAAAAATACTTATCTACATCTCTGGGTCAATGTGAGGGTTAGTTAATGTTTGAACAACCCTATAAATGTTTTGAGTACTATACAATTATTGTGATTGTGGGGTTTAAATGTCGTCTTGAACATTGTCTAAGTACCAGTCAAACAGCAATTTAAATCATACTGCATCCTCTGCAGAGTCCATTCACCTCCTCTAGAATGGCATTTGGAGGGCATCCAAGATTCAGACAGCAAGGAGCAAGAATGGGGACCCTCTACCCATTACCTTGTGAAGAATAGGTCTGCATCTGTGGCGCGATCTGCTATGGCCTTTAGGCTGCAGCCCTCACTATTGCTAAGCCTGGCTTGTGGGATGGGGTGGGGGAGAGTCATTTTCAAGAAAGATGTAGAGAAATTGGAGAAGGTGCAGAAAAGAGCAACAAAAGGTTTCCATATGAGTCAGAGTATTGAGAGAGAGCTCTCTAGCTCCGAATAATGTGCAGAAACCTGCCAAATGAATCAGGAGGTTTTAAAAACAAATAATTCTGGGTTCTCAAGCCTGTAGGCTTCTCTGTAAGTTTAGTCTTAGCAGGTACCTACTTTGGCTTTCCAGATAAACATCTGATAGAACTAACATGGCTCCCTCACATCTCAAGCCACCACACTTCTGCACTACCTACATCTACCAACACCCCAGCTGAGCTGGGTAAGAATTTGAAGCATAAGCTTCCTGCCTCATCTGAGACTCAGCATCAGGACTGAAACCTGGGAGCAGTGTCTTTGATGTGGTCCAGGGAGAGAAATTGCTTTGGAGTTCTAAGCAGCTCCTCAAGGGCTATTTTGCAGATATGAGCATGTGGAGTGCTCAACTGTCCTGACTAAGTCTCTCCTGCTATTTAATAATGGCAATTAAATTATAATATGCCCAACCGAGGATTTTAAGGTGCATTCATCCACCTCTGAGCATTAGTTAGTAAGGAGGCAAGAGTTATGGTATTTTCAGTATGCAGGTGGCACCCTGCTCTGAACCTCTGTTATCTCAAATTCAGCTTATGAGATGAGGAGCTTTAGTCAATGTGGGGAAGTGATGAAAGAGAGTCTGTCTGGAATTCAACCCAGACAAGCCTGAGGTGATAATATGGAAAGCAACCAAAGGCGATGGCAAAAATTATTCCCTTTAACTTAGGGTTTTCATTAGCTGTTGGTCTCCTGAGTTCTCTTGCACATCTCAAGCCAGATTCAGCGAAGTGCTGAAGCACATGCCTAACTTGAAGCATGGGAGTCATCCCTTTGAAGTCAGTTGGACTAGTTACATACTAAAAATGAGACATGTACTTCAGTGTCTTGCTCATTGAGACCTTAGAGCATTGTTAGATTGCCAGCTGGTTTTATACACTCCTATGGCATCAGTGACTAGAATAGCTTTTTTTCTATCTGTGTCTGCTTTGGATCCTGAAACCTTTTCTTTTAGGTGCAGACCTCACAACTGGTATCTATGCTTTTGTCACCTCAAGATGACACTCCTGCAATGTGCCTCATTTGGAGTCTTCTTCCAAGTTGGTGAAGGGTAGTAGGAGTTTGCTTGTTAAGCAGTACATTTTAGCAGGAGCCTATGACACCAGTACAGTATATCTTGTGTTATCCTGCTAGATTCTAGATGAAATTTAAAGGTGTTGCTTATGACCCAATACAAGCAGTGGAGCCGACAGCCTCCACAGGTCCCTTTGCAAGGGAGGAGGGTGACTCCGCGTCCCTGAAAGGGATGAGCTCCTGCTCTCTCCTCCCCCCCCGCCCCTCACGGCCTAGCTCTTAGCACTGGACAGTGTGTGCAGCACAATGCTCCTGCAGTGATTTAAAAGACCTGGGGCTCTGGCCACCACCATGCCCTGAAGCAACTGCCCTCATTGTCCCCCTTCTGCTGGCAGACCTGGATACAAGTCTAAATGGACTAAGACCAAACCATTTAAAAGACTGTCCTTCTCATGAAATAGCCACAGCTTCTGTCAGAAACCCCATATATAAAAGAGAGGGAGCTGATGACGGGGTGTGTTCTTTGAGGGTCTTGGCTTTTGAACTTCCTCCCTGCTTGGACCAAACTATGAGGGGATAGCCGAGTTAGTCTGTACAGAAAAAAACAACAAATGGTCTGGTAGCACTTTATAGACTAAGAAAACATGTAGATGGTATCATGAGCTTTTGTGGGTACAGCCCACTTCTTCACATGACTGGAGTTTTACAACAAATTATCCTGAATTTGTTGATCTTTTGAGTATGCTGGAAAGAAAATCTATGTGCTAAGGCTTTGGGGGGAAGTAAGGGCTTTATGTGAGATGGTATATTCTTTGCTGTTTACATTTCTGGTTCGATTTGGTTACCTCCATTTAATTTTTGTGAAGAGACTGTTACATTTCTGCATCACTATTCTTTGTATAATTTGTTTAGCTATTTGATAGAGTATCTGGATCTTGAAACAGGTGTCCTCTTTGTATTTCAGTTGAAATAAATACATAACAAATCTTCAAGTGAGGCAACTTCAGAGGAGAATTTTCCTTTATTGCTCATCACCAATTACTCTCCAGTGAACTTAGTCTCTCTGTGTCCCCTCTGGAGCTGAAACTCCACTACTCCAGTATAGTACAGGTTGAACCTCTGAAATCTGTGACACTGGTCCGGCAACATCCGTGGTCTGGTAGAACCATGGATGTTGCTGGGTCAGAGAGTCCCGGAGCTTGGGAATGCAAACCATCTGGGAGCCCCCAAGAGCCCTGGCCAGCATGGCGGCAGAGCAATGATAAGCCCCCATCCCCAAGGAGCCCCAGCCAGCAAGGCAGCAGTGGCATCGGTGAGCTGGAGCCCCAGCTGGGTGGGGTAGCAGCAGGGCAGATGGCCGCAAAGGAAGGGCAGCCGGAAAGCCTTGTCCCTGAGGATCCTGGCATAGCGCAGCAAAGGCGGGGTAGCCAGCAAGCCCCATTCTGGGGATCCCCAGCAGAGTGCAGCAGAAGCAGAACATGGTAGAAGAGGGACAGCCAGTAAGCCTTGTCTCCGGGAATTCCTGCTCAGGCGGGGGAGAAGCGGGGCCACAGTGACTGAGGAGCTCCAGCCCCAGGTAGTCCCAGCAGGCCAGAACCCAGGTCCAAGCCCTGCAGGCTAGAGCCTGGTGGCAGTGGGGCCGGAGCGGAGCCAGCTGCAGGGAGGGGAGTATCCTGGGAGGCCGGTGGAAGGGGACTTCCCCATAGCTGGCAAATTCTCTCATTTGGGACAGGTCAGGTCCCAACGGTGCTGGATAAGGGAGTCCAACCTGTACCATTACTTCATATATCTACCTTTTTATTCCCTCCACCTACAACTTCAAAGATAACTAGCATCAAGTAATTTCTTGTGGACAGGTAGAAATGTTAATGGAGAAGAAAGAAGGCCTTCTAATGCACCCAGGAGAGAGAGAAGCTCCTTTGATTCTTTTTAGTTCTTTTAATTAATCTAAACTTTCTGTTGCTATTTAGCTAATTTATAGAAGAGCATGTTTAAAAATAATTAATAATAATTTAAAATGTATTCCTTAATATCAGAAAAGTCTTTGGTTCCCCAACCTTATTTCAATAGAAGGGTACAGCTTGCTCAGGGAAAAAAAGTGATGAGGTGTTGCCTTATATATTAAAAATGCATACATGTGAACTGAGGTTGAGATGGAAATAGGAGACAGACTTGTTGAAAGTCTCTGGGTAAAGATAAAAGGGTTAAAAAAAGGGTGATATCATAAGGGTCAACTATAGACCATCTAACTAGGAAAAAGAGATGGATGACACTTTTTTTTAAAATTATGAACAAAATTATTCATCCCACAAGACTTTGCAATGAGAAGGGATTTCAACTACCCAGACATCTGTTAAGAAAATAACACAGCAGGGCACAGATTATCCAACAAGTTCATGGAATGTATTGGAGATTTTTTTATGCCAGAAGATGGAGAGTGCTACAAGAGGAGAGGTTCCTCTAGATTTGATTTTGAAAAATAGGGAGGATCTGGTTGAGAATTTGAAAGTGCAAGACAGTTTGGGTGCAAGTGATCATGAAATAATAGAAATGATGATTCTAAGAAATGGTAGGAGAGAACAGTAAAATAAAGACAATGAATATCAAGAAGGCAGACTCAGGGAACTGGTAGGTAAGATCCCATGGGAAGCAAGTGTAGAGGGGGAAAAAACTGAAAACAGTTGGCAGTTTTTCAACAAGACATTCTTAAGAACACAAGAGCAAACTATTGCACTGAATAGGAAAGGTGGGAAGTATGGCAAGAGACCACCCTGGCTTAACCATGAGATCTTGAATGATCTAAAATAAATCTACAAAAAGTTGAAACTAGGTCAAATTACAAAGGAGAATATAAATAAACAACACAAGTATGTAGGGGAGCTGCAAGGGTCAATTCTGTGTCTGAGTCTGTTCAACATCTTCATCAATGATTTAGATAATGGCATAGAGAGCTCACTTCTAAAGTTTGCAGATGATACCAAACTGAGGTGAGTTGCAAGTGCTTTGAAGGACAGGATTGTAATTCAAAATGATCTGAACAAACTGGAGAAAGGGTCTGTGATAAAAAGAATGAAATTCAATAAGGAAAAATGCAAAATACTCCACTTAGAAAGGAACAATCAGTTGCACATGTACAAAATGGAAAAATGATGGCCTAAAAAGAAGTACTTCTAAAAGGGATCTGGGAATCATAAAGGATTATAAACTAAATATGAGTCGTCAGTGTTATACTGTTACAAACAAAGCAAACGTCATTCTGGGATGTCTTAGCGAGAGTAATGTAAGCAAGACACTAGAAGTAATTCTTCCATGCTACTCTGCACTTATTAGGTGTCAACTGAAGTATTGTGTCCAGTTATGGGCGCCATATTCCAGGAAAGATGTGGACAAACCGGACAAGGTCCAGGGAAGAGCAACAAAAATTATTACAGATCTAGAAAATATGAGCTGTGAGGGAGGACTGAAAACTGGGTTTGTTTAGTCTGGGAAAGAGAATATTGACAGGGGACATGATAAGGTTGTTACAAGGAGGAGGGAAGAAAAGTATTCTCTTTAACCTCTGATAGGACAAGAAGCTTAAATTGAAGTCTGGGAGGTTTAGGTTGGACATTAGGTAAAACTTCCTAACTATCAGGATGGTTAAGCATTGGAATGAATTGCCTAGGGAGGTCATAAAATCTCCATAATTGAAGATATTTAAGAGCAGATTAGAAAAAAACCTGTCAGGGATGGTCTATAAGACTCCATATGTTTGGTCTTGCTGTGAGTGCAGCAGACTTGCCTTGATGACCTCTTAAGGATCCTTCCAGTCCTATGATTCTATGAATCTATTATGCCGTTCTTCTCCCACAACGGCTTAGCTATGTGTTTAGAGCTAATTTTAATGTCTTCCTCATTTCCACAGAAAAGAGACAGAGCATTTCTATAAAATAAGTGCAATTAAACCCCCACATTAAATAACCATCAAAAAGGAAAGTGTAGATACAGCTTCAAACTGAATAGCCATTGTACATGGCATACCCCTTATAGCAGTGTTATACCTTCCACTTTAAAACTCAGGGTACGTCTACACTGCACGCTTATTTCAAAATAAGCTATTCTAGAAGAAATACTCCAAAATAGCTATTTTGAAATAGCACGTCTACACTACAGAGACGCCTCCAAATTAGTCCAAGGCAGGCTTCCCTAATGTGGACGTGCTAACTCAATTTAGAGCCCCAGGAAGCACTGGGGAGTAATTACTCTGAATTGCCCTGGGGAGGAGTTATTTTGAAATAGCAGAAGTGGAGCGTCCACCAACATAGCTATTTTGGAATAGGCATTATTCCTCGTGGAATGAGGTTTACAGAAGTCAGAATAAGCTATCCGTTTTTTCGAATTTATTTCAAAATAATCGAACTGCTGTGTAAACGTTTGCATTGTTATTTCGGAGTAATGGCCATTATTCCAAAATAACACTTTTGTGTCGACACACCCTCGTTGTATAATAGTCTGTGTGATCCTTTATTCTTTCAGGTTGTTTTACTGTTTGACCATTCCAAGAGAGAAACATAGTCAGAGGTAAAAGTTGGCCAATGTGAGCTGGTGTGGTGTACTGATAAGAGCCAGCTGCCGGACCAGCCCGCCCATCCTTGCGAAGGATGCCAGGCCCAGTGCAGGGTACACCAGTAAGTCCTGGCCTCTACTTTCACCCTGAGCATCACAGAAAAATAGAAGTGGGATTCATTTTACTGTTTTTGTGAATACCAATAAGGACATAAGGAAGTTTTATTTTCAGAGCTATCTAGCTAATAAGACGCTTAATTGTTTATAGCTAATGTTCCAAGATTCAAGTGTTATGGTAACTGCAGTATATGGTCTGAAGTACAAGAAACAGATGCTCTGAACAACAGGACAAGAAATGTTACTGGTTAGATTTCAGCAATTAATTTTAAGCTTAACTTTAAAATCTCTTGTTTATCTGAGAAAATAAACAAGTGAGTCAGGAGTAGAAGTCCCACTGAAAGTCAATGGGACCTGTACCAATCAGTCCTATGTGCTTAACTCATGAAGATGCTTTAGAAAATTCAGCCTGAACATTATAAAACTTGTCATGTCTCCTCATCTTGTTCACATTTCTTTAGGCACATATGGCTCAATCCTGCAATTCTCTTTTCAAGAGCAAACTTATTCCTATGTTATACAGTGACCCTGCATAAGTAGTCAGGAAAGTGGAGTAAATCTGGTACCTTTGGATCTAAAAGCATGAGCCAGGGCTACTAGCTCAATATCTGATTCAGGCTCAACCCCTGTGCAAGTCAGCTATGAGAGGAAGACAGAGATCACTATGTGCAATTGTAATAGATATGTAGCCGTGTTAGTCTGGTGTAGCTGAAACAAAAAACAGGACTATGTAGCACTTTAAAGACTAACAAGATGGTTTATTAGGTGATGAGCTTTCATGGGCCAGACCCACTTCCTCAGTGCAATTGTAGGTCACACGTACCTAACAATATACAGTGAACCCTCGTTTATCGCGGTAGATAGGTTCCAAACCCGACCGTGATAGTTGAAAATCCGCGAAGTAGGGACATGTATATTTAACATGTATACAGCGAGCCCTCGCTACTTCGCGGTTTGACCATCGCGGATTCACGTATATACATAATGTAATGAAAAAAGTCCGCGAAGTCGTGAATCCGCGATGGTCGAACCGCGAAGTAGCGAGGGCTCACTGTATAACTAGTGCCAAGCCAAGCCACCGGCTCTTTATGTTTAAAACGCTTTGATGACATCACTACCCTGTACCATTTACAAATTTTTAGTTCTTCTTCAAGTGATGTCCCCATGGGTGCTCCACTCTGGGTGCTGGTGCATTCTCATACTGGTGACTGGAGATTTTTTCTAGCCAAATTATGCCATACCACGTATGCCCCACAGCATTTCCTCATGTCTTTGGTGTCTGTTAGGTGCACGTGTGGTGCGGGTCTTCAGTTCCTTCTTTACCGTCCTCGGCAGCAAACAGAGCTCCATCGACTCACCCTCTCTTCATCTACACCAATATAAATATCTGTTAAATTTCCTCTTTTTCCTCACTTCCAATTTTTTAATTCCTACCCCACCCGCTCTTTTAAAATATATATATATATTTTTTTCCTCTAAAAAAGGTTCCCTGTGCCTGGTTCCCCAGGCTTTAAGCACTGTGACTCCTGCAGAGAGGCCATGCCAGCCTTAGATGGACATGTCTCCTGCATAAAGTGCCTTGGAGAGGCACATATGATGCAGAAATGCTCACACTCCTCAAATCGTAGTGCTAGAGCACAGTGAGGCTGTGCTGAAAGGCTAAAGACCTATCTGTACGATAAGTCACTTCAACCTTTGCGAGACAACTTGATCCATTAAGAAAAGCACAGGCAACCCAAGAAGTATGGGCAAAGGTTGTCCCTCTACCTCATCCGAGAAGGCAAAGGTAAACCTGGGTTTCCCCAGTGAAATCGCTGCCTCCAGCACCGAACTCATCTAGAGTGAGCATAGGCAACAAACCTGGCACCCCTGGCACAGCACCACCTAAGCACTGGTGCTGCTTAAGAGAGCACATTTTGAGCCAACACAAGTCAAAAGCACCGCCAGCACCACCTTCCACTCTGCTGACTAAACATTGTAAGTCAGCATAAAAGACAGCACTGGAGATGCCCCCATCTCAGGCACCAACCTCGACACCATCCTCAGCACCACCTATGGCATTTAATCACTCAGTACAATTGCATAACTCTGCTAGGCACCCTCTGCCATCGTCAGCCCATGCTTCCTTGGCACTGTCCTCACCAGCATCATCAGTGCGCTCAATACACTTGCCTAGGTTACTGGCTCCCTAACTCTCTCTACGTGAGACTGGCAGCAGTCAACATAGCTGTTTTTCCTCTCAACATCAACACTCCAGCCCACTCAGCAACATCTACTGTGGGAGCCCTTCTTTACCAAATGATCACATGCTCCTCCTTCACCTCCCTGGTACTTCCACCATTGACCTTATTCACCACCTCCTTACCCAAACTCCTGGGACACTTCGTCCACTCACAGGAACCACCAGATTGCCCCTTTTACACTGGCCAGGAAACCACCACATTCAGCTCAGCCTACACCCACCATTGTGTTCTCCAAATCAGCAGTCAGAGGAGGAGAATTCCCTCTCCAAAGGGGAGGCGAGATCCCCACTCCATAATTCTTCTTCATCATCTGATGAGGTCATCATTCCCACCTCTCCACCCCTGAGAGATTATACTAAGCTGTTTCAAGAACTGTTTAAGATGGTGGCTCTAACCCAGGAACATGATCTTCAGAAGGTGCAAGAGAAACAGTACAGGCTCTTGCATACACTACATCCTCCCACCTCCTCCAGAATTGCCCTCTGGATGAACGAGGTTATATGGATCCTGCCAACAACATTTGGCAGATTCCAACATTGGTCGTGCCCACCAACAAAAGGGCTGACCATAAATACTTTGTCCCAGCAAAAGGGATGGACTTTCTGTTTTCACATCCACTACCTAACTCTTTGGTAGTGGACTCTGTCCGCTATAAGGCGAAACAGCCCAATATGCGATCCACTCCCCATGACACAGACCATAAGCTCCTCAATATCCTGGGCAGGAAGGTGTATGCATCAGTAACGCTACAGCTGAGATTGGCAAACTATTCTGCCATGCTGGCTGTCTATGATTACACCAACTACTCTAAGCTACAAGAGCTCTCCCAGTTCCTGCCAGAGCAGAAAAAAACACAGATCCAGTGTATTATCCAGGTGGGACACACTGTCACCTGAACCGCTTTACAGTTGGCAAAGGACTTGGTGGACATGGGAGCCCACACCTGTGCAACAGCCATCATCATGCGTAGAGCCTCATGGCTCCAATATCAGGCATACCTAGAGAGCCACAACAGAAGGTAGAGAATCTCCCATTCCATAAAAGGAATCTATTCACCCGTCACCACAAACTGACGAACTCCTACGTTCTGTGAAGGATTCCTGATTGACATTACAAACTCTAAGCATGTATACGCTGCCTAACAAGAGGTTCAGATACAACAACAATCCAACCTCCATCCTCCAAACAACAAATGTGAAGGTTTGGTTGAAAACCAGAGAGAAATCCCTACTGTTGTAACACCTTCATCTATACACCTTCAGTTTACCCACTGCATTCAGCCCTTCCACCATCAATTGGCACAGATAACGTCAGACTGATAGGTACTAGAGGTCACCAAATTGGGCTACTCCATTCTGATCATTTTCATTTTCCCTTCCCGTCCCTTCTCATGAAATCCTGCTCCAACAAGAGGTTCAACACCTACAAATAGGAGTGATAGAGCCAGTGCCATCAGCCTTTTGGGGAAAGGACTTTTACTCACATTACTTCCTAACACAAAAGAGAACTTGCAGATGGAGACCCATTTTAGATCTAAGCAAACTCAACAAGTACATAATGTCAAGAAAGTTCAAGTTGGTGACACTAGCAACAATCATACCTGCACTGGATCATGGAGATTGGCTCTTGGCTCTCGACCTTCAAGATGCATATTCCCCACATAATGATACATCCTGCACACCAACATTTCTTACATTTCACGGTTGCCAAAAACACTATATGTAACATGTCCTCCCATTCGGCCTCTCAACAGCCCCCAAAGTTCTCAGACTCTAGCAGTAGTAATAGCACATCTCTGCTGTCTGGGAGTAATAATATTTCCATACCTCCACGACTGCCTTGTAAAGGATACATCATGTCAGGAAACTCACAACATGGTCAATGTAACCATCTCTCTCTTACTCAACCTCAGGTTCCACATAAACTATCAAAAGTAAGGATATGAGTGACTAGTTGATTAATCAACTATCCAATAAGCAAATACTTATCAGATAGTTGACATGCTAGTCGACTAGTCACTCTTCCTCTCCCCCACTGCCTCTATCAGAAAAGAGGCAGCAAGGAGAGGAAAAGAGAAGGGGGAACTTCAAAGCAGCAGTACCTGGGCTCCATGCAGCACTGCTGCTTTGAAACGCCGTGTGCAACCCAGGCAGCTGGCCTGGTCTGCACATGGCATTTCAAAGTGCCAGCGTCACATGGAGCCTGCGGTCTGACGCTTTGAAGCTTTGCGTACAGCCCAGGGCCAGCTGAGGAATGAACTCCCAGCTGGCCCCGGGCTGCACGTGGCATTTCAAAGTGGTAGCACTGCGTGGAACCCAGGATCAGCTGAGGACTCCCCACAGACCCTGGCCTCCATGCGACGCTGCTGCTTTGAAATGCCACAGGGAGCACATGGCCATTGAAGAACTGCTTGAGTTCCCCACTGGCCCTCTGCTCCCCGCAACACTTTCACCTTTGAAGTGTAGCAACAGCCCTTGGATTTTTTTATTTGTTTTTTAAATCAAAGACTGGTTATAAGTGCAGTTAAAGGTATGTCCGTGGCTAGTAAAAGAAATGGCATTGACCAAAATGGTCCACTAAACTGTCTGTGGGTATGTCTACACTACCCCACTAGTTCGAACTAGCAGGGTAGTGTAGACATACCCTGTGCCACTTAAGATGAGCATTTCTCTGGAACACACTGAGGTGGTGGCTCGTGACAGTCTTCTGTAAGTAAGCATTGGTTAGCATTGGGATCGGAAACAGATGCTAGGCAGCACTCTAAACAGGGTTTTTTAGTTAGGAAGATAAATGTTGTTTCCAAATAAAAATCCCACTGTTGCTATAGAAGAACAGTTCTTTTCAACCTGTGGTCTGCAGACCCCAAGAGTCACAGACTATGTTCAAGGTTTTCAAAAGAGTCTGCACTTCCATTCAAAATTTTTAGGGATCCACAAATGGAAAGGTTAAAACACTGAATTAGAGGATAAAGATTGATTCTTAGCAGAAGCCCCATCCAGTTACTTGCACCTGTAGATTCTATTATACAGCTGCAAGAATGTTCATGCTTTGACTTGTGCAGTGCTTACCTCGTCACTTTTTTAATTCTTTCATTGTCCATAATTTGTATTTTGTTTTATATCAATGCTGGTAAGTATTTATATATACACTTCTATGATAATAACTGTCTTCCTTTCCTTCATTATTCATGTCCTCTTAAAATAATGACATTGCTGGAATTTAAAGAGTCTAACACACTTTTTTCCATTCATGTTGTTTGTTTTTCACCTTTTATGCAGCTCAGACAATGGGAATAGACTATTCAGTCTTTGGTTCTTGTTGATTGCAAATACTAACCCATCAAAGCAGATGTGAGTTTTGGGAGCTTTGTGCCGCTCATGGTTAGATTCACTACGTTGGAATATTTAAATCCCAAATAAATCCTGTTTATTTGGAATGTTTTTAAAAATTGGAACATTTCCAATTATGTTAGTTTTTGTAAATATAAGGTCTGCTTTGATATTATGACCCGACATTGATCTAACAATATTACCCTTTAAAAACCTCACAGCAAAGCTTGCAGTAAAAATTTACAGGGAAAAATTGTGATGGTAGTTGCATTGTCTTCTTTAGTGTGCACCAGTGTTCCTTGTAAGTTCCTTGTGTGACTGCTCAGGAGAGATTCAAATGCTGCCCAGCTCATGTCCATAGCTAGATTTTAAATTTCTGTTGGTGGTGCACATTCGCGCATGCCTTGGTACACAATTTATTCTGCACATGGATGGAAAAAATCCACACAGGGATGGAAAAGATTAGAGGAACATTATTGTGCATGACATTATATTCAAGACTTGTGTTTTATTATGCCTTTTAATATTCCTTTACTGGGGGTTCCACTATATAAATTCAAACATAATTTAAAACGCATTTTGAATTATTTGATCCAATATCACTATAAGCAAAGAAAGCTGTCATGGAAAAAAAAATCGTGAAGCTGAGTTGATTTGTTTCAAATAGTTTGATGTATATAGCCACTTTATATTAATTGTGAATAATGTATGATTTGCTCACATGCATTGGCAATTTGGAACGTGTTACTAAATAATTTCTATGACTATTTCATGGTCTGTTGCATATTTCTGAGTACTTTGCAAGTATTTGAAATGTTGCTTAGTTCTGATTGGACACAGAAGTGACATGGTATATGTCTGATCACAAACTACCTGAGTCTTTCTTTCTTTCTTTCTCTCAGATTTATTTTTTTCGGGGGGGGGGGGGGGGGGGGGGAAGGGGAATATTTAAAGTGTCAGATATTTACATAAAATGTGGTATTTCTGCAAGCATTCTTGCCAATAAACTAGATAGCTGGAATGTTTATGGAATGCAAACACAAAAGAAACATGAACACAGCCAGAGTGAATTCAATTTATCTGAGCAAATTGTAACTGAATTTTTTAGATAATTATCCAGTGCTGTTGATTAGTAAAGAACTCATATTGAAAGATAAGAACATTTAAATTAGGTGGTTTAAAGAGGCTGTTCTTAATGAAGGAAACTTCTGTCAAGGGTGGATTAGTGAGAACTGTTTAATAAATAACTTTAAAAAAATAATTGCTTATTTAAGATGTAACCAAGCAACTATAAGTATTAGAAGACTTTTTGGTTGGTCAGTTGTCAAGGGTGGTCACAAAGTTATTCTAATGGATAAACAATCAATTGCTCTAAGGGCTTATTTTTATAAATCTGCAGTTCTGAAGTACAGTCAGATGCTTTTAGAAGACTAATCAAATGGTGGAAAATTAAATCATCTTGATTTTGTACCGTAATATTTTCCCTAAAATGAGATTCCCCCCCGTCTACATGATATCCTTACCCCTTTGATTAAGATAATATTTTAAATTATTATTGTGTGGGAATTATTAGTGATCATTAAATACATTGGATTGCAAACTCCAGAAATGGAACTTTTCCATGTATTTACACTTCTAACTTAGGCTGAATGAATTAGGTTTGAATTATTTGTATAATAAGGTTTGAATTATTTTTAACCAGAGAATTCTCTTGTGTGTTTTGAAAGGGAACTGCTTGTGTCCATTCCTGGAACTATGCAATAGATTAGTTCCCCATGTTCCATTTTTCATATGATCTTGTGGTATATTTTTTCCTCTAGTTGTACTTGTTTTTTTTTTCAGATCTGCTATTCTGGGTGCATCATACATGGACACTATCTACACTTGACTTTTACACAAATCTCTCATTCGTTTTGCTCCCTGCGTGTTAGCAACTGTTGAAGCCTTATTATAGACCAAACCAGCTCAAAGGAGGGTTAGAGGCAATAGTAGTTAAATTGCCTTTGATCACCAGCAGTTTGACTACTGTGCAAATGCTGTCAGGATTTTAAAACCAGAACATTGAATTAATCCTATTGATTTTATTAGTTCCAACACCAAACTGCACAGAGTAAAACACCTCCAAAGTTTGGCTAATCTACATTAAAAAGGGTTAATCACAATAGATATACTGATGTAGTTATACTGACAATTCTTTATAGTTGGGATGCAGCTTACACTGGAAAGGTTTGTTCCATGAGCATAAGAAGCTTTACTGGCAAAAGCACTTTTTGATAGTACAACTGTGTCTATACTAGGATGTTTAGATGTTTTAAAGATTATATGAAAAACATACTCCCAACTAAGATTATTATACCATCTGAAGTTTCTAGTAGATCTAGCCATAGCCTACTAAACAGGGTTTTGAAGTTATTTGCAGATCAGTGGTTCTTACATTTTTTGGCCCATGGCCCGCCCAGCTCAGCATAAATATTTTTGTGGACCACCAGATGACCACCTATGATGACAAAATGGGTGCAGTAGGGGATAGGGAATAGAGATGTTAAATATCGGTTAATTGAATAGTCGAGTAACCTCATGAATTCTTATCGATTACTTGACTATTCTATAGTTCCCAGGGGCGCATATGGCAGCTAGTGCGCTCCAGCCTCACTCTTGAGGAGCCCTCTGCTGCTCCGCACTGCTGCCTCTTTATCAGAGGCAGCAGCGTAGGGTCCCAGATGGGAGCTGATCTGCAGGGGGAGCCAGTTTAAAATCCAGCTCCCCTCACAGACTGGCTGCCTGTCTCTCAGTGCTGCTGCCTCTGATAAAGAGGCAGCAGCCCGGGGTGGCAGCAGGGGATGTCTGAGCTCCCAGACCCAGTGCAAGCCGGAACTGAGTTTGGCTGCAAGTCCATGCAGCTCCTAATGACCTTCAAATGTAGAGCCACAGCGGAGGTAGGTCCTGGACCCAGCATGAGCCAGGCTGTCTGCCTGCCCAGCTCCTAATACACTTTAAATGCAGAGCTGCAGCGGGGTAGGTCCCAGACCCGTTGCAAGCCAGGAGTGACCTGGGCTGCTGGCCAGCCTCTAAAAAATTTATTGGCCGGAGCAGGAGAAGGGAAATACAAGTAGTCTATAGCATTAACCTATAAGCTTTTGCTTATCAGTTAATTGGTTAATCAACTACGCTATTACATCCCTAGTAAGGATGCAAAATCTGCATGAGAAGGAGGGTGCAGGAGCAGACTGAGGGCGGTGGTCTGGATGGAGGAAGGTGAAGGAGTGGGCTCAGGCAGGGGGATCTGGCTGGGAGGTTGGATGCAGAAACAGGCTAAGGGTGGGGGTCTGGTCAGAAGGGAGGCTGCAGGAGCAAAGTAGGGATGCAAGCTCTTGGTGGAAGGGGGTGTGTGAGAGGGTGATTGGGGGGGGGTGTCACTTTTCTGGCTTCCGGCCAATGGGAACAGAAGGGAAAGTCTCTAGGCGAGCTGTTTCCTGCATTGCTGTTCTCCCAGCTGGAAGGAGGGGGAGCAGCAGTGTGTGGAGTCGCTTCCTCCCTTCTTCATAAACTGCATCCGGCCTACCAGACTCAGGGCTCCCCTTCCTTCCCCGCGGCAGGGAGCCAGCACTGGCACTCTAGCCTTGTGTCTGTGTTGTGTGTGTGCACAAAGCTGAAACTGCAGAGTGGGCTCCCCAAATCAGGGGGTGCGCTGAGTCCCAAGCCCATGACCCACCTTCAAGACAGTCGCGGATCACTAGTGATCCTCAGAACACCCTTTGAGACTCACTGTTGTAGATGAAGATGCAAAATGGCAGATAAGGAAAACATGCCTGGGGCCTGGTAAAATATCCCTGCTCTGGTTTCCCTTTTCGCTGACGTACCTTTATTTCAATATGCAATGGTTTCCCTGCTTACTTTATCTCTTCCTGTTGTGAGTCAGTTAATATTATTTGACATAAATAAGATTTGTCTTGATAATGTAAAAAATGGCCTGCAATCCTCCATCTTATTGTTGTTCCTTTCTCATCCCTGTATACATCTCTGAGAATGTGGATTTTGGATTCTAAATCATATAGGTAATTACTTATTGATTTTTCACTAATCCTTTGAGATGCGTGGCCTGGTGAATTATCAGTTAACTTTTTTAAAACACAGCTTGTGCCTAGATAGAATTTGAAAAACCATTGCCTGAAAACAATGTTATCCTGATGCCTGATATTTTAGATTATTCACTTATTTATTTATGTGTAAGCAAATCGTATTCCTCTTCTTATTTCTGACCAAATTCTTTTGCTTGATAGGAAAGGATGGTAATGTAGAAAGATATTTCTTTAAAATAAGTAAAATATTATATATTCAAGATCATCATTTATAATTATGGCCCTACCAAATTCACAGTCCATTTTGGTCAATGTCACAATCATAAGACATATTGGAACATGTGGTTATTAAAAACAGCATCAAAGTTTGTTAATACAGTAGTACTAATTTTTAAAAATACATTAATATCAGTCCTCTAAATGAATTATAAATAGGGCCCATCACTCAATGCTGCTGTGATGTTGAGTGAGGTGATTGCATTATAGAAGAAAGGTGTGAGGACCCCCTACCACTAACCTGTGCAGGTAAAGGGAACCAGGTTTGTCTTGATCAGTCTGGTGCAATGAGAATTACACAAGCTCAGTCTTTTTTTCTTTCTAATTAAGTGTAATGCAAAGGCAATGGAATGAAACACAGAATTCTACATTTATATCGCACCACACTACTATGCATCCCCTCTCTCATCAGATAGATCTGAAATACATGAAGGTGTTGTATGGTACAAAGTCTTTATTGGGATCTATTTTGGATTACTAATTTCCTCGCAAGTGTAAAAGCCACAAGAAAGAGATGAAGGACATACTGGTTAAGTGCTAATACAACCTTTTTACTAATTGTTGCATCTATTGATCTTTACATAGCAAAACAACAAGAATGTAGTTGGGCCCATATGAACATGTTTACTAAATATACACAAACATGAAAAGCTGCATGTATATACAGCTACCCTTCAGCTGATCTGACTGGTTGGGGTGGTTTCTGAAACATAGAGCAGTGAGCATGGCTAGAAGGCTAAAAACTATTTAAGGGGATAGTAACTAATTCCTGTACACATTGCCATGATGGATATGTCTCAGATGTTATATAAAAGCTATTTTATTAACGTTTAGAGCTTTTAAACATTTTATTGAGAGTAAACCTTCTCCCTCTTCCGCTGTTCAGGATATCGTGCCTTAAATATCATGAGTCCAAATGGGTTATGAGGGAGCCATAAAAACATCTATGAATGACCTAAACTAGCTTTTCAAGACGTAAACATTTACAGTTTCAAAGTCTTTTCTCAGTTCCTTCCAAAGCTGGAAGCAAATGCTGGATTGAATCAAATTTTTGGGGAGAAACTCCTACATTTGAATACAAAAGGTGGAAACATTTGGCAGGTATCTTTTATTTTTAAATGTTAGCTGTTTGGAGGTTTGTAATGTTAGAATAAATTCAAAGGGTGCTGATTTAGGGTATGTCTACACTACAAAGTTAATTCGAACTAACAGACGTTAGTTCGAATTAACTTTAATAGGCGCTACACATACAAACCGCTAGTTCGAACTTAATTCGAACTAGCGGAGCGCTTAATTCGAACTAGGTAAACCTCATTCCACAAGGACTAATGCCTAGTTTGAATTAAGTAGTTCGAACTAAGGGCTGTGTAGCCACTTAATTCGAACTAGTGGGAGGCTAGCCCTCCCCAGCTTTCCCTGGTGGCCACTCTGGGCACCACCAGGGAAACTCTTCTGCCCCCCTCCCGGCCCCAGAGCCCTTAAAGGGGAACGGGCTGGCTACGGTGCCCATGCCAGGTGCAAGCCTGCCAGCACCTAGTCAGCAGACCCTGCACCTGGCACGGCTCAAGCCAGCCACCTGCTGCCACCCAGCCCTCCGCCTCTTCCCGGGACCAGGCTGGCAGCTCCCGGGAGCCTGCCCAGGCCCGCAAGAGGCAGGCGCCCACCTGGTCTAGTGCGGACATCGTGGACCTTGTCCACGACCTCCGCACTAGGCACAGGAAAGTGGCCATCTAGGGCACGATAGCTGCCAGCCTGGCCACCCAGGAGCAGGTGTGCATGAAAATCAGGGTGGTCCAGTGAGACCCCCGACCCTGAGCTTAGAATAGCCATAATAGGTCAGACCAAAGGTCCATCTAGCCCAGTAGCCTGTCTGCCGACAGCGGCCAACACCAGGGACCCTGGAGGGGATGGACCGAAACAATGACCAAGCCATTTGTCTCGTGCCATCCCTCTCCAGCCTTCCACAAACAGAGGCCAGGGACACCATTTCTACCCCCTGGCTAATACCACTCAATGGACCCAGCCTCCATGACTTTATCTAAATTCTCTTTAAACTCTGTTATAGAATCATAGGACTGGAAGGGACCTCAAGAGGTCATCGAGTCCAGCCCCCTGCCCTCAAGGCAGGACCAAGCTCTGTCTAGCCTTCACAGCCTCCTGCAGCAAGGAGTTCCACAGGTTGACTATTTGCTTTGTGAAGAAGAACTTTCTTTTATTAGTTGAAGCCTGCTACCCATTTATTTCATTTGGTGTCCTCTAGTCCTTCTATTATGGGAACTAATGAAGACCTTGTCTTTATGCACCCTCTCCACACCACTCATGCTTTTATAGATCTCTATCATATCCCCCCTCGGTCTCGTCTTTTCTAAGCTGAAAAGTCCCAGTCTCTTTAGCCTCTCTTCATATGGGACCTGTTCCAAACCCTTGATCATTTTATTTGCCCTCCTCTCTCCCACCCTCTCTCTTCCCCTCTCCCACCTCCTTTTCCCAGTCTCCCCAGAGGTTAACCTCCCATCCCCATTTTGTTAAATAAAGAGTTTCTATTTTTGAACACACGTGTCCTTTATATTATACATCGGGAAGGGGGGCTAGGGAGGGGTAAGTGGAAGGAGGTGAGGGAGGAATGGGGTATGAGCCCCCAGTGGGGAGGACTGGGGTGGCTCTGCGGGCTCCTCGGGGTGGAAGCTCTCCTTTAGCCCCCCAATTGACCTTCCCCAGATGGCAGCCTGCAGCAAGTGCAGCCGGGCTGCTGGCTGAGTGCGGTGATGTGCCCTGAGTGCCCACACTCAGCACTCCAAGCCAGGACTGCTTTGCTGTCCTCCATCGAGTTAGACAAGCGAGCGGGGAACCCCTGAGAACTCTCTGTCCGGGTTGGGGGTCGGGTCCCTTTAAGTACAGCCCTCGGCTAGCCTGAGACAGCAGCTCCACGCTCTAAGTCCTAATCTGATGCCCTGCCGGCACTGCTTCCGGCCATCCTTAACCTCTGTTCAGGGTCCACTCAATGTGGACATGCTAGTTCGAATTAGCAAAATGTTAATTCAAACTAGTTTTTAGGTCTAGATGCACTAGTTCGAATTAGCTTAGTTCGAATTAACTAATTCGAATTAAGTTAGTTCGAATTAGTGCTGTAGTATAGACATACCCTTAGTGATCAATGGGCAAGTAACACAATCCAAGCTGCGAGATAAATAGCAGGACCATATAAATGTGGTGTGTTGAAAACTACTGGAATTGTGCGTTGTCACTTAAAAATCCTAGGGGTTTTCCTAGTCCTGCTAGCAGTCTAAGGAGCTCTGTAGGAAAGGGACTAACAACTGTCTGCAGAAAAACAGCCTAGAGCAAGTTGGAGTTAGTTTTTTTTTTCTCTCTGTTTTAGGAAGCAGCCTACTTTGTGCTTCTCTGTTCAGAGGTTCTTGCATGTTTATCTGAATTCTGAGAAATAAAGTAGTAATATGCTGCAGTCTTCCCCCAAGAACATGTTGGGTTTGTATCTTACTTCTCTGTGTGTGTGTGTGTGTGTGCTGTGAACAAAATGTATTTATTTATTTATCACACAAATAATACCTGCACATAGTCATATGCTAAGTCTACACAACACATCTCTTGTGACGGCACATAGGTATGGGTAGCGACATGCATCAGTGAAAAACGCTGGCAGAAGGGGAGGCAGCAGGATAAGCAAAGCCATCCCATGCATGGAGGGTTTGGGGCAACCACCCTGGGTCCCGGGCCAGGAGACCTGGTGGCTACCAGGAGGCTGGTGCTGGCAGCAGGGGCTCACCAGTCCCTGCACTCACCAGTGGTGGCGGGAGCCATGGGAAGCGGAGTAACCCAGCCCTAGCCCACTCCACTACACCATTGCCCAGCTGGGTCACTTTGCTTCACTATGGCAGCAGGAAGCAGAGTGACTTGGACCCAGCCCACTCTACTCCCTGAAGTGATGTGGCCAGGAGCTGGGTTTGGGGGATCACAGTGGGCTGGTGCTGGGTTGCTCTGTTTCCTGCCACCACAGTGAATGTGAGGGGACCTGACCCCTACTGTGTGTGCCAGGATCCCCAATAAAGCCCTGGGGCACTTGGGGGAGAGATCTTAGGGGAAGGGTTGTAATGGGGATGGGAAGAAGTAGGGTAGCAGCGGAGCAGCTTGGGGGAAGAGGTGGAGAAGGGGCAGGAAGAGGTGGAGCAAGGACAGGGCATAGAGTGGAGGGAGGGTCCCAGGCCCCACACCCCTCTGGGGATGGTGCTGAGGGTAAAACTTGGCAACAGAGAAGGGAAAGACTAAAGCAGCAGAGAAGCAGTAGGAAAATACACTGCAAAAGCTAGCGGTGTAGGTGAGGGAGGCACTGTTTAATGCATAGCAAGCCATGCAAGGTACCTATCCATAGGATTTAGGCATGTCTTTAGTTGCCAAAGCAGCACCTCATTGGCTACACTACTATTTATAATCATTCTGTGGGAGGGGGGTGCAGTGTATGTTCCTTATATGCCATCAAAAGGAATGTCCATTGTAGACCTATCTATGTACTTATGGACATATACAGCCACACTGGCATACATCAATCCACCCATTGTTATTTTATGTGGAATGTAGTTTCTATTTCAGCACCATGCAAAACAAGAAAGGTCTTACACAAATAATGGAACTAACAATGTTTTTGATTGTTTCTTATCCCACTGACTGATTTTAAAAAATGCAAGTAAATAGTTAGAATCAAGATTCAAGTGGGTCATATTCCAGATCTAAATTCTTATAATTGACTTTTTAATTCAATATTTGATATAAGCTTATGGTAATTTTTTTAAATGAAGGCCACATATTAGTTTATTAGGTTATCTGTATAACAAATGATCAGTCTACAGAAGAATGTTGTAAGTGCTCAGTCAGCTCCATTTGCTGACAATAGTTTGACATTCCTCAGCCCACAGCAATGAATCAGTGAATATCATTATCAGCCCAACACGTAATAAATGTCTTGATTATACAATCAACATTATACATCATTTGCCTCAACAAATTGTACATGTAGTCTTCCTCCTTTCTGGATGTGTGAATGCATGGCTAGTATTCATTAAACGCTATGAGGAATCAAATATTTTCATTTATAACAAGGTTGCAACATAAAGCACAACCCTAATTAATAAATTAAGGCCCTGTTGTAACCTTGTTGCCTTTTTAATATTGTGCATAAAAACTATACTAATTACCTATATAAAGTGACTACATTGCCAAAGTAATATCTGGTGCTTCCCCATTTTAATCTCCCATGCTTAGAATTTCTTTGGAGCCCCATAGGTTGCACCCCCAGTGTGAACCTTGTTGAGCAACATGAGAGCCTTTAATGATTCTTAGACAGTGGTCACCTTTTCCAGTTTGCTTCTCAGGACAAACTTGCTTTTATAAAGCTGTGGCAAAATTCAGTGACATTGCATAAAAAAGCCATGCAAAGACACAATGTGAGTGTATCACAAAAAAACATCATGTCATGATGGAACACTGCGATGTTTTCTGGGCCTAAAATAATGTTTAGGTCAGTTGAAAGACCTGTCTGCCTAAGTAAAACTGAGATGATCCTGCAACATTAGGCGCAAGTAGCAATCCTGCTGCCTTCTTACTGTTACTTTGTCATCTGTTGGCTTCTCTTCCTAGTTCATTTTAAGAGGAGGATAAAAGGTGGCCAATTTCTCATTTTATCTAACCCTCTTCCTTCCTCCCTCTCCCTCCTCCCGTTCCTAAACTCCTCTCCCTTTGCTATGACAGGCTTGACTTTTTGCCTAATATCACAGCTCTGGAGTTAATCTGACCTTTAGTTCTAAAACATGAAATTCTGCTGTGCAAAGAGCCATATGAGTCATGTAACTGGCCAGTCATCTGCTCTTTCAGTTGAATTAATCCAGCCTTCTACTATAGCATACCACGATGCTCAGAGAACGCATTGAATCTATCTCCTTTTAACAAAACTGTTGATTTTTTTTGTTGTCCAGATAAGCAACATTGACATAAGCTTGTAACAGTGTATCTCAATTGAATTCATTGGAATTATCTAAGATTGACAGCAGTGTAGCTGGGATGTGAATATGGTCCTGCAACTTAAAAAGTAATACATTATCCAACATAATATTCTAACAGAATTATATCTTTTTCATTAAACTTCTCTAACTATAACTCCTACCCATCCCCTTAGCAATACAACAGTCTCTTTCCATAAGGTGCACAGATGCTCCAAGAGTGGTCTCCAAGAGTTTAAAAAAACAGAATTTAAAAACTGGACAAGTTTCAGCCCACTCTGATCAGGTCCCATTTGTGTTTGCAGTAATTTGGTCAATATGTAGTCTAGAAAGTAACCTGGATAGGCTTATATTTTCATTGGGAAGGATGAGGGTATGACAGTTTGGAACCCTTGGGATGGCACCTGGTATACCAAAGTTATCCTTGAACCCGCTTTTTCTGCCAGGCTCAGTCTCCTTTATCTGGTGTTTCTATGCTAGGCTCACCAGCCTCTTCCAGCCAAGCACACAAGCAGGGCCACAGCCAGCTGCAGAAACAGACACTGAGATCAGCTCTGGGAAGATTCAATTTAAGGGAAATAACCCAATGCTCAAGTATTCAGTTCCTGTGGGGTACAAACCCAAAGGTATATGAAAATCATCTCCTCTCTCAATGTGGAGGAAAATATGTATAGCTTCCCCCACCCCATTAGAAATTACATAGCCTGGATTACATTTTAAACCAGAAATAAGTTTATTAACTATGATAAGGTAGCTTTTAAGTGGTTCAAGAGGTAGCAAAGAGAACAAAGCAGATTACTAAGAAAATAATATAATACACACAATCTAAGCTAGATTCATTAAAGAAACTGGTTACAAAGAAACTGTTACTTCTGTAGGGTTCCAGGTAGCGTTCTTCACAGACTAGAGGTGCCTCTTCTAAGCTTAGGTTCCCATACTTCTTCTGCCCATACTTTCAGTTCAAATCCTTTTGTTGCCAAGTTTTTTTAAGGCTTCTTTGAGTAGGGAGCCAGGTGTAGACACTGCTGTTTGTTTTGTTGTCAGAACTGGCTTCCACCAGTAGCCCACAATGCCTGTCCCAATCACTCTGCTCAGTGTTTTGATCTTTGCTGCCCTGCAGGCATGCTTCCCTCCCCTTTCAAAGCTCTAGGAAAGCATCTGACAGTTGAGTGAGCTGCTCCATTTGGGAAATACACAAAGAGCAAATCATTGGAATTCTCTTCTTCTGCCCTGTACCAGGAACACAGTAGCAGGCAGACTGCTGCTATTTTGGGGAAGGGGAGAGGGGATAGGCTGCTGTGCTGCTTTGACATTCCTCAACATGGAGAGCTCACAGAGCTACTCATGATACCACTCCCAGCAGCTAAGGAGGCTGTGAGAGAACTCAGAGGGAAGCCCAAGATGCGCAGGGATCAGCTCCACCGTCCCACAACACTGCACCGTGGGACAAATACCCACCGTGCACTGCTCACGCTATTGCTGATGATGTCCCTTGTGTGGACATGATCTGTCAACAGAAGGAGCAAGTGTGAAAATCTCTGGTCATTTATGTTTTGTTGACTTTTAGGTTTCAATATAACTTTTGTTGACAAAACTTGGAAGTGTAGACATATCCTAAGATGGTGGTTAGTGCCCGATGGTGGGTAGACAAGGTCACCTGACACTGTAGCATCCCGGCAGCTATGAATCAGTAGCAGTATGGAATGAGCACGTCTTTTCACAGTTTATTGTCCTTGCAGAATGGGCCATCAGCCCTGTGTGGCTTTTCCATTGTAGCACTTTTATTGAAGTCTATGTCTAGACTACGCCAAAGTTCCGAAAGAGGATATGCAAATTCCCACGGATCTTCCGATCTCACTTTTGAAAGTGAAAGTAGTCGGACACATTTTTTTTTGGCACTCCCCCCTTTTTCAAAAAGCCGCTCTTCCTCAAAAAATAAGGTTTACGCAGCTTTTTGAAAAAAGGGGGGGTGCCAAAAAAACCGCGCCCCAACTACTTTCACTTTCAAAAACTCCACTTTCAGAACTTTGGCGTAGTCTAGTCGAGCCCGAAGTGTTAGCAGTGAAAGTCACCCAAAGTAGCATATATGTAAAACAGATATACAGGCCACTATTTGTAACCTCAGCTACAAACATGATACAGATCTACAAACTGGATAATTACATTCAGTAAATCATAACCTTTCCAATGATATCTGACATGAATTAACTTGCATAAGGTATATCACAGTTATGGCATATTCATATCAAGCATATTTCCATAAAGAATATGGAATATGATGTCACCGAAGGTATAACAGGGGAGAGGGCTGATCTGGCTTTTACAGATTGCACTACATAGCTCATTCAGTTCTTGTTTCTGTTTCATTAACGCTGATGTGGATATGTGGGTTATTTGTTTGGGGTTTTTTGCACTTACATACAGCATTGTATACATTTTTATCCACACTCAATCCACATGAAATCAGACACCAAGGAGTTCCAAATAGTCAGTGGTCTGTGTGTTGGAGTGGAACAGTGGTTCTTAACTTTTCTAGACTATTGTACACCTTTCAAGAGTTTGATTTGGCTTGGTTACCCCAAGTTTCATCTCACTTAAAAACTACTTATTTACAATATCAGATTTAAACTGTAAAAGTATCAACGCACACTATTATAGAAAAATTACTTAAATTCTCATTTTTACCATATAATTATTTAAAAAAATATGTTGGAATATAAATGTACTTGCATTTCAGTGTATACTATATAAAATAGTATTAATCGGTCATGGTTGTTATGAAATTTTAGTTTGTAATGATTTTGCTAGGGCTTTTCATGTTGCCTGTTGTGAAGCTAGGCAAATATCTAAATGAGCTGATGAAGAAGTCCTCTGCATACCCCGAGGGGTACACCTATCCCTGGCTGAAAACCACTGGAGTAGGATATGATTCTGTCAAAATGTGAAACTGTTTTGTATCTGTGTTGAGCTATTGTCCCTGATGTGCTAGTTTGGGCTTGCTTAGGGGTATCCTCTTATGCTGTATTCCAGATTCTGTCCAGGAAAGGCATGTATCACACCTCAATGTAATTTTGGGGTTTTTATATTTTCATATAACTTTAAAACTCTGCATCGGTAAGGTGTTTTTATTTTTGCAGCAACAGGTCTCTTTTACCTAAACTACTACAATTTTGCTTTTTGAGTTTTTGAACAGCTGTTTTATAACAACGTGAGAAGTTTAAATGGATGCATGTGTAGGGGGTATAGTTTTTAATATACATGATATTGATTGTTTTGCTTCTCATTTGCTTTCTATCTGGCACTTAGGTCTCAGACTTGCTAGTGCACTTGCATGTGTTTAAATTTAAACATGTAGGTAGCTCCACTTGTTATCTGCTTAAACGAAGCACATGAGATCTTTTATAGGGGAAAAGGCAGTACGCCACATTTATTGAGAATACAACAGTTGCATATGCTTTTCAATCATTCACACACAAACAGCATACACACACACACAGTCCTGCCAGACGATGTTATAGTTACCAGTCCAGATTCTGTATCAGTCTAGTGGCCAACTAGATTGAACAGAGGGAGAGCAGGGCTTTTGTCAGTCGATCGATTCGATGCTCCTCTGGAGTTGGTGGCAAGACGAACCCAAAGTTCCATAGCAAAGCACTCTGCTTTTATAATCCTTTTCTCTGTTGAAATCAATGGATTCTGCTCTGTCAGCCTGTGACCGGAATGTTATCTTGTTGATGTCAGTCGTTCCCAAACATCTCTTGAAGGCTCATGCTGTAATCAATTGTCTTTTGGGCATGCCAACTTCGCTTCAAGGCTCCATCAATCTGCCACTCTGCCAATAGTCCAATCACGCCTTATTATGGGTACACATTTTTGACACCAGGTCATCTGTAGTCTGGTCTTCGCCCACACTCAACCTCCCTCTTTGGCCATCTGGTTCTGAGCAATAACTTTTGCACCTTATCTCAACACATTCATACCCTTTTTCACACACATAAGCAATGTTACAAGGGCTCTCAAGGTTATGCGGTGCAACAGCAACATCTGCATTGGCAAGACAAAGAGGCATTGTAAATCAAGCAATTAAGGCCTCGGCCTTCAACGTCCTTTTAGTCTCAACACAGACACAATATCAAAAACTATCTTAGGCCCATTTACTAAACTCACTAAACTTTAGGACAAAGAAATAAACATTTAACTAAAAGGACTTAATTTAATGAAATATTAAATGTGTATTAACATACACCTTATATTGCTATATTATTGCTACATCATTAAACTACATTACTATCTTACCAAACCTAAAATACAAATATAAAAAAACAACAAAGCTTTCAGTCCCAACACACTGAAGTCAGTTACTTCATATGGGGTGCCATGAGGGTGGCTGGATTTACCGATACAGAACCTGTTGCAGGATCAGCCCTTTAGACTGTAAATTCTTTGGGCCAGTGACTCTTTCCAAATGTGTTAAACATGTAGCTCATCCTAACTAGAAGCTCTAGTCCTTACTGCAAAAATATCAATATAAAGCAGCAACAACACTTTGGAACTGGCTATGCTATTACACAGTTATACTTTAAAACAAATGGGATATTAAATAGATACTTTAGTTTTGACAGTCTGGGTGTTTCTTGGCTTGCACCTTGCAACAAATGATAAAAAAGAAGAGATGTTATCGCCAAAGAATCTAAAAGCATTTATTCAGGAGTAATTTAGACTTTGGGAAATGTCCAGAATGCATGTTACACGGTGCCAGGGTAAATATTTGGCTATTCTCCAACACAAGTTCTGGAGAACACAAGTGAATAATGACAGTATTTTTCCTGCTTAGACACTCACTTTCAAATTCCCCTCACAACCAAATGAGCTTAACTTACATGACTATTTAAATGGCCCTAAATAAAGGATTTAAAAAAAATTACCTTGGATCAATTTCACTTTTGAAAATATTTTCTTTTTGTCTAATTTAAGAAGAAAAATAAATACATAAAATTATATATAATATGACCCTACTGTTTCTCTTAAAAACCATTCCTGCATCTAATGTCCCTGTGAGAGCTTTTGGAGAGAGAGGAGAGAGATGAATGATTTAACCCATTATTTGATCATAGAAGGTTACTGTATTTTCCTTTTATAGTGTTTGGAATTGGTAAAACTGCCCTGTGCAGCCTAAACCATTTCTGATAAAGCCGACAGATCCAACAAAAATACAGGTTGAACCTCTTTAGTCCAGCACCCTTGTGACTTGACTGGTGCCAAACCAGAAATTTTGCTGACTTATGGGAAGTCAGTATTGTCTAAGAGCTTACTGGGCTCTTAGAAGACATCTAGGTATAAATTAGAGACAAATAACAGCACAGAACACCGGGAGTCAGGACTGGTGGCTGTACACAAACTTTGAGGCCACGGGAAACTTGGCCACTCTTATGGTAAGTGGACATCCAGCAAACTAAATTCATGCCAGACCACGGATATTGCTAGGCTAGAGAGTGCCGGACTAGGGAGGTTCAACTAGTAGTTTGAAATTTCCAACATGTCTGTAAAATTCACCATGTTTAAGGAAAACAGAAAAAGTCCTTTGAAATCAGAGCTTTCTACCAACTATACATTAATGAGGTTTTTTACCTTTTGCATACAATGTAAAGACTGCCTTATGATTCATCAATACAGAAAACTGTCATCTGCTAATGGGTAGGTGGCAAGTTGTGATCACTCGTCCTGACAGGCTAAGAACTAGGCAGAGGCCCACCACAGGGCTTGTGGGGAGGAGGCAACTGCCCTGGGGCTCGGCAATTCAAAAAGGCCAATAGCTCCCGGGCCTTTAAATTGCCACAGGAGCACAGTGCAGCCACTACAGGCAGCACTGATAGCTGGAGGGGCACACCACAATCTGGGTGATGCTGAGGGCTGGCCCTGGCTATGCCCCTTCCACCCAAGGCCCCACCCCTTCCAGGAGCTCAGAGCTGGCACCCCCTCACCTAACCAAGGAGCCCAGCAAGGCTATTGTCTCACCTAATTAGTCCTATGCTACTATTTTCATGATCCCACCTTCTCCCTCTCCCCTCATGGCATGGTTGTTTGTTTCGTCCATCTGTTACATCTTGTGTTTTTATACTGTTAAGCTCCTTGGGTGGGGACCAGGGATGTCATTTACTATATATTTTTACAGTACCTGGTACAATGGGTCTTCGACTTCATAGTGCCTTTATGCACTACCAGCTATAAATTTAAATAATAAAAAAGAAACAACCAACACTGTATTAAAGAGCTCTTCATCTTTCCCACCTATTCAGTTGAAATTCGCTCATTATGCAGTTCCTCCTTTTATATCTTTTTTCCTCCCATCGGGGCCTTTCCTGGGACAAACAATGTGGCGATTTTATGATAGTGCTCTCTGTTACCTCTTCTCCTCTGTGAAGAGCCAATCATTCATCAGAGCCCCAAATCCCAAACTTTACATTAGCGCAGAAATATTTTGGTGACCTATTTTTAAGGTAATGCAAGTTCAAGGAATGATGACATAATGCATCACTCATAACCATATGCCAAGGAAGTTCCAGATGGACAGCTATTGTGAGCGTGCTTCCTGGGAATTAGATCCTCAGCATGTTTGATGCCTAGGCTGAGCTAGTCGCTTGGCTACTTACATTCCTGACTATCTGCTGCAGTGGCAAAGTGCCTACTTGCGAGTTGACATGTCAGTTTCAATAAGGCATAATACCAATGTAAAAAAAAAACCCCTCATGCTTACATAACACTTCAAGCAGCCTCCTCTGTAAGGAATCCCTCCACTCTCACAACGTCATATAGCTCTTTTGCACACATCAAGTTACACTTGTGCCAGACTTCTGGAGTACAGGAAAAGAAGGCAGTGGATTCATAGCTGCCAAGAGGACAGATCGCATAGCAGTGGGAAACTGGAAATACATTATAATAGGTTTGGATTCGCTATGTTGGTTTAAAGGAGTTCAAGTGACCTGCACATTGTGTAAAGGTAATGTAATATTGGTCTCAGGTCCAGCACCGTGCAGTACAGGAAAGTGACAAGGTAAAGTAAGGTATTCTAGTCACAACACAGCACAAAATATTACCAAAATACTTTAAAGTGTTGTGGAGTTCTGTGTTTTCCTGTCGCAGCTGTTTCCATATAAATAAGTTCAGATTACAATAGTGTACATATTTTCTTTTTCTAAGTGGCAGGCCCAAAAACCTCAATTTGGGATTTGAAAGGCAAGCTGAGTTCTTTCCTGCTTGCACATGATCACCAGTAATAAAGGTTTTGTAAGCCAGATTCTGCCTTTAGTACATCTGTGTAATCCAATTTTCAGTGGACTTGCACAGGTGTAAATGATTGAACATTAGTGTGTAATTTGGCTGATGTCTAAGAGGAAAAAATTTAAAATATTCCTTAGCTGAGCTGGCTTGAGAGTTAGCTGAAGTAGTCTAACTTCTTTTTCACCCCCAACTAAGGTAGGATTATAAATACACACATGGAGCAACTCTGTTGAGTACAAGTGTCATTATTATATAGTAACTTCAGAAAGCCCGTTCTAGCCTGATGGGGTGTGACAGAGCTTTTGCCCCAGTCATCTCCACCAAACAGCCACAAGGCCTGCTGGTGATTCACCTATTCTTGTGACTCAGCCCTATGGCTAGTTTTCATATAGTCCCACCTCTTCCAGGGTAAGCCAGGCCAGACATCCAACAAAGAGCAATTCACAGATGTCACTTGGATGCTGCAGCTTACCAGAGAGAAAGAGAAAAAGGACAAAAGTTGAAATTGTTAAAGGAATCAAATACATCCAACCATTGCAAAGTTCTTGGTTCAGATTTGTAGCAGTGATGGAATAAAGTGCTAGCTTAAGTCAAGTCTCTGGAGTACATCTGCAGCTTGGATGGGTCATTCACACTTTTAGTTAGAGCTTCAGTTTGTAGCACAGATTCTCCAGAGGTAAGAAGCAGGATTGAAGACAAAATGGAGGAATTTCAAGGGCCTTTTATATCTTCTGCCATGTGGAGGGAATCCCATTGTTCTTGCTGTGGAAAAGTATATCCCAAGATGGTGTGTGGAGTCACACGGGCAAGTCACCTGTCCAAGCATGACTCGGTTCTTTGCAGGTAGAAGCCATTACTCCTATGCTAGTCTGAATGTTCACAGGAAGGGTTATCAGCTGTGGATTGGCATCATCCAGAGCCCATTGTCAGTCAAGTTCTGCTGTTCAGCTTGAATTGACCCTTCACAATATATTGGCCAAGCCTCCTGTTGGTGTTTCTCAGAAGCAAACATTGAAATACAAGTACATAGCCAGTACTCATCAGTTCAAATACAAAAAAGATACAGATACACACATGGCATAATCACAACCAGCAAATTATAAGCTTTTCATAGACATCTCATTTAACACACTTTGTACAAGATTTGTTGTAAATATATAAAAGTGGTTGCCATAGTGATCTTTATGGTCATATTTTAATCTGATAATATCACCAACAGATATTATCAACAAAATCCAATAATTTTTCCGGTACATGTGAACTTCCCTCCTCCTCTTCCCCATTTCTTGGGGGGAAGCTTTGGAGTTCGCATGTGTATATATAGATCAAGAATATTGTGCATATTGATATTAGAATACAAAGATTAATTTTGTGGTATATAATTTATTCATAATTCATAGTTCATAATTGTTCCTCGTGAATTGGACAAACATTGAAGATTAATATAGAAGTTTTTTCTTATTGCAGGCTGGAGGAAACATCTCATCTATAATTTCTTAATTAAAATGGATGTGCAATCATAGAGTGAAAGAGAAGCTCTGATTATCTCTCAGTCAGGCCAAGACATTTTCCAGTGGCAATTTAATGAGCATTTTATCACGGCTTCATATCATTATTTTGCCTCTTGCAAGATGCAGTGATGGATATTTACTTAACACTTTTATTGTTTTCAGAGATCTTGAGGGATCTTACGCATGGTGCAGAACCCTTGCTGTAGAGTGGTGTTGTGAAATGATCCATGGCATCAAACCACCCAGAGGATCAATGATCAGTAAAGATTATCATGGAGGGAAGGAAGATGCAGGAAAACAATTGTGATAACAAAAATAAACTCAAGTCAAAGTAGACCGAAATTCAAGTAAGTTTAACTTTTTCCTTATTTGTCCATCTTCACCTGCTGTAACAATGCCTGGTTCCCCCTACTAGGACTTGAATTGGAAATGCCAAAACATCACAGAAAAGGAGAGCTGCAAGACTTCCAGACTAATTTTGTCAATTTAGGAGGCCGACAGTATTGACTTCTTCTTTAAACAGAAGCTTTAAATGTCTGCCCATCATCTCTAGTTATTTTCTAAATAATTAACTAATACTATATTCCCTCTCCCTTGCCCTCACTACTTACAGAAAAATCAAATTATAATATAATATTATTTGGACATATACAGCACTTTTGTAATTACAATAGCTTAGACACACTTTGCAATAAGTTGTAAAACCCTGAGGCTACGTCTACACTGCAGGCTTTTTGCACAAGAACTGTTTTGCACAAGAGTTCTTGCGCAAAAGGTCTTGTGCAAGAGCGCATCCACACTGCCATGTGCTTTTGCGCAAGAGCATCCATGGCAGTGTGGACGCTCTCTTACAAAAGAAAGCTCTGATGGCCATTTTAGCCATGGGGGTTTCTTGTGCAAGAAACCCGTTCCCGTCTACACTGGCTTTTTTGCGCAAGAGGGCTTATTCCTTGTGGGGAGAAGAATAACTCTTGCACAAAAAGCCCTCTGTTCTGGCGCTTTACTGTAAACTTACTTGCACAAGAACACACCTGCAGTGTAGACACTCCGCAAGTTTTTGCACAAAAATGGCCGTTCTTGCGCAAAAAGCCTGAAGTGTAGACGTAGCCTGATAGCGTAGTGACTGCTTAGGAAAACATGACAACCTTTCAAAGCTGTACTAAACCAACAGATGGAATGCTGATGAGTGCATTAATTGCTCTGCAAGCTGAGTAGGGTCTATTTCTAAGCTAGAAAAGCACTATTTACAGAACGTGCAGTAATTGTCTGCAAGACTCAGTGGTATCTGAGCATACAGATGTCCTCTCCTGATCACACGGGCAAGAAGAAAAATACTAACTCCTTCCCTTCTTCCACCACCACCTTTCTCGCTTTCATTTGAAAGGGACAGAACATTAGTGTCAGCTTCCAGACTTACCAGGGAACTAAGAGCATAGAACCTCTCCCTGAAGAAAGGTGAACAACTGTTGATTGCCTTCCTTTAATCTTGCCAAACTCCACAAGGCAGGAGGGAGAGCAATTCCTAACCCAAATGAAGAAAAAACTGAGTAGGGAATCAAATTCAGCTTGAAAGCCAAACTCCAAATATGCACAAGTTCCAGATTTTTTTGAGGCTCTGTTGGGGTGAGATTTTAAAAATAACAGAAAATGTCTTAGGTTTTTGTAGCCCAAAAAAACTGCAACTCAGAAAGAGTCCTGATTGGTTTGCACCTGGACTGAGCCTTCTCCTGCATCTGCAGCTGATTGATCCATTTTTCCTGCAAGCTACAGCTGCCAGACCCCATCCACCCAGATCCTGGCTTTCAGACCTGGCAGGAGGTCCCACAGGAGGTGCTGACTGATAGCTATTGTTGCATCCTGGCTTGCACCAGTTTCCGTGCCACCCTGACAGGAAATGACATTGCCCTAACCTCCAGAAGCTCCATTTCAGATTTTGGGAGGGAGGTGACCTGTGCATACCCTGATAGTTGGGTAGGGGGCAGAAAAAAGGCCTGGGGAGGGGGGGCAAAGTACAGACAGTGGCTTTAGCAGTGTTACTGAGAATGCTCAGTACAAACCAAGCAGCAAATCAGTGGCAAGGAGGACCAGTCCTGTCCACCCTCCCACACACAAACATCACCACTTTCCCGGGGCTACTAAGGTACTCGAAAACTCTATTATTTATGTATTTATTTATTTTATTTGGGGGAGGGGTGGAGGTAACTTCGCAATTAGCTGACAGGAGCAATGTAGCTATTTCCTAGATACAAGAATAAATATTAGGTTAGGTCCATTTAGCTCTAATACCAACACATTCTGATATCTTCTAGCAAGTCACTTAAGGGACACTGGTTATGCTTAAAATGTTAATGTATATTCTTACTTTGATACTAACTTCAGAGAGACACAGAGACAGGACTCCTGGGCTCTGTCTCAGCTCTGGGAGGTGAATGGGGTCTAGTGGTTTACAACAGGGAGCAGATACATCTGAGTTCTATATAAGAATGTCAAAATGCCCATACTGAGTCAGACCAATGGTCCATCTAGCACAGTATCCTGTCTTCCAACAGTGGCCAATACTAGGTGCTTCAGAAGGAATGAACAGAAGAGGCAATAATCAGGTGATCCAACCTCTGTAGTCCTTTCCCAGCTTCTGGCAAAAAAAGGATAGGGACACCGTCTCTGCCCATCCTGGCTAGCATCAATTGCTAAACCTATCGGTTCTTGAACTTATTTTGTTCTTATTGGAACTCTGTTATGGTTTGGGCCTTTCTACCACTCCCTGGCAAAGACTTCCATAGGTTGACCGTGAAGAAAACTCTTTTGTTTATTTTCAAATTGCTGTTTCTAAACTTCACTGGTTATTTTCTTGTGTTATATTGGTGACTGAGTAAATAACATTTCCTTATTCAGTTTTTCTATACCATTCATAATTTTCTACGCCTTTAGCATATCCCCCACCCTTTAATCTTTTTTTTTAAAGATGAAAAGTCTCAGTCTCTTTAATCTCTCTTCATATGGAAGGTGTTCCTTACTCTTAATCATTTCTGTTGCCCTTTTCTGTACCTTTTCCAAATCCAATACATCTTTCTTTTAGATAGGGTAACTAGACATGCATGCAATATTCAAGATGTGGGCATACTATGACTTTATGTAGAGGCAATATGATACTTTCTGTCTTACATCTGCTCAACACATTTGCTCATTGTATCCAGGAAACTATCCACAATGATTCCAAATTCTCTTTTTTGACTGGTAGCAGCTAATTTATACCCACATCATTTTTGCATGTGTAGTTGGGATTATATTTTTCCAGGTGCAATTCTTTGCATTAACATTAAAATCCACCTGCCATTATGTTGCCCAATCACACAGGCTATGTCTATACTATGGGGCTTTATTGAAAAAAGGTACACAAATAGTCCCAATAGTTTTTTTGGAAGAGATTTTTCTGAAATTTGGCCCATCTACACTAGACCAAATTTCAGAAAAACCCCTCTTTTGGAAAAGCCCTTCTTTCTTGTGGGAGGAGGAAGAAAGGGCTTCCGACAGAGCACGTCTACTCTTCTGCAAAAAAAAAAAAGGGGGGGGGTGGAGAAGAGCAGGCGCGTTTCCTGGATGGGGTGGAGTTTTTGCAGGATACTGATGGTATCCCGGTAAAACCCCATGGTCTAGACATAGCCTCAGATTTTTGAGATCCCTTTAACTCCTAGCAATCAGCTTTGGACTTAACTATAATTTTGCATCATCTATTAATTTTGCCACCTCACTATCTATCCCCTTTTCGAGATCATTTACAAATAAGTTGAACAGCACTGATCCCAATACCTACCCTTAAAGAATACCATGTATTTCTACTCTTTGTTTCCTATCTTTCAAATGCAGTATCTAACAATGTGTTCTTGATTATCTAAGATCCCTCACTTACTTATCTTAATTACTCTTACCTCCCTCTATTTATAAACAAATTGCATTCCCCCAAAGGCAAAGCTGTTGCAGTTACAGCACACACCTGAGCCCCAGGCGCAGCAGACATCAAGTATGATATTCAGAGGTTCAAACTTCAGGAGGAGCTAGCCTAGCCCCATCTAAATGTGCCCCTGTGAACCTCCAGTGAGTACACCACCATCTCAGCCTTTCCCCCCAGCTTCCCCACACCTTCAGCAGTATCCTCTTTTGCGGAACTTAAAATATGATGGCCCAGAAAAAATACCATTCACAACAAGTAGGGATTGAAGTAGGTGTCATCTCTTGGTATGTAAAATGAGTTTGGCCTGTGATTAATCAGTTCTTAATTAACGTATCCATTTTTAGCAAAGCCATCACAACAACTGGCATCCTATGTCTAAACTGCATTTCTCTTTCGAGAGAGGAATGCAAATGCAGAGGAACGAAATTGCAAATGAAGCTCGGATTTGAATTTCCCATGCATCATTTGCATAATTGTGTCCAGGCGCTATTTGGAAATACTCTATTTCAAAAAAAGAAATGCTGTCTAGACACGGTTATTTTGAAAGAAAACCCTTCTTTCGAAATTACTCTAAAACCTCTTTTTATAAGGAGGGTATGTCTACACTACAGCATTATTTCGAAATATCTTAACTTATTTCGAATTAACAATTTTGAATTATTTCAAAATAATGTGTCTATACACAAAATGCAATTTGAAATAGCTTTTTGCTAAATCAAAATAGCACTTCCACACTGAATGGATGCTGAATTGCATTTAAGGCCAGCTGAAACTGGTTCCGGCAGGGCATCAGGTCAGTAGTTGCTTTGTGTGGCTGCTGTCTGAGGCTATCTGAGGCTTGTGCTTAAAGGGACCCCCTCTGGACAGCCAGTTCTCAGATTTCCCTGCTTGCTTGCCTACCTCGCTGGGGGCCAGCAAATCACTTTTCTCTCTGTCTGCTTCGTTGTCCTCACTCGGGACACCACAGCACTCAGCACCATGGAGCCAGAGCCACTCCTGGGCACTCTGGTGCTTCTTTTGGATATTTTGCTGCAAGCCTGGCAGCAAGTGCTGGAGACTGCCTGGCACCATCTGCAGCAGCCCAACCCCCAGGTCCTATTCCAGAACCTCCTGGGGGCCGTGAAGGAGCAGCACCTGGATGCCAGCGTGCCCCGCTGCATCTACTGGTGGGACCACATCGTCTTGGAGCGCTGGGGAGACCAACAGTGGACCCAGAACTTCAGGATGAAGAAGGGCACCTTCCTTGAGCTCTGCGAGTGGCTCACCCCTGCTCTGCAATGACGGGACATGCACATGAGGCCTGCCATTCCCCTCCACAAGCATGTGGCCATCTCCCTATGGAAGCTTTCCACGCCAGATAGCTACCGATCTGTCAGCAACCAGTTCGGCATGGGAAAATCCACCATCGGAGCAGTGCTCATCCAGGAATGGCAGTCTCCGACCATTGTGCTGGGGGGCAGGGGGACAAGGAGTGGATGGGCTGCCCCAGGGAAAAGGGGGGGAAGGGGTGCAAGTCCCCTCCATGGGAGGGTTTGTTCTGTCCCAGCCGCACTTCAGACTGCCCGCAGTGGCCAGGATTGCGGGGGAAGAGAGGTTTGCTCCTAGGGAGTGGGGGCACAGGGCAGTGGTGCAGAAGGAGCACTCTCACAGCCACCCTGGAACCCCAGTGACTTTCGGTGGTTTTCTGTGTCCCTCTGTAGGTGGTCAAGGCCATCAATAGAGTGCTGCTCCGCAGAGTCATCCACCTCACCAAGCGGAATATTCCACACGTGGTGGCAATGTGCTGTGTGCTGCACAACTTGTGTGAGTGGAAGGAAGAGGCTTTCCTGCCAGCCTGGATGGCAGAGACCGACCACTTAGCTGGCCTGTACTCACATCCCTGCACGGCTGCCAGCCGGGAGGTCTATCGGGGCACTATCAGGATACGGGAGGCCTTGCAGGAGAGCTTCCACCCCGGGCCAACTTTCTCCCAGCACTGCAGATGTGAGGGCCTCTGCATCCACAAGGGGATGGGGAGGAGGTTGTGGAGGGTGAAGCGGGAGGTGAGGAGATTGAGGAGGAGGGTGTGAAGGTTGAGGAAGGAGAAGCGGGAGGGGGAGAAGGAGTGGGAGCTGGGGAGGCAGCAGGTGCTGGAGCAGCAGGAGGCAGCACGCTCTGCACCAGGGTCTGCAGATGGGCACAGATGGCACGACCCTGGGCAAGCTGCTCCCGCCGGAGCTCCAAATCTAGTTCCACCCAGCAGTCGAGGGTGCAGTGCAGGGCTCACAATGCCCCCAGGGGCTGCTCTCGGTACCCCTGCACTGTTCGGCTGGTCCTCCTGCAGAGCCCTCGTGCGGAAGCATGTCCCAGGTGGGGTGGTGCGCCCTGCACGTGCAGCTGGTGCGGCTGTGGAGAAAGAAGAGAAGTGGTCAGTTCTCCCTGGGGACACAGTGGGTGAAGCCCAGCCCCCCTCTGCAAGGTGAGGATGACCATTCCCTGCACCGTCATAGCTGATGTGCTTGCACAGAGGTCATGGTCAGATTGTCCGGCTATCCCTGAGAGTGGGAGCTGCCCCGAGACCACACCCATGTCCCTGTGCTGTATACAGTGCGGCTGAGGTAGGAGGGAGATGTCCCCTGCCTCTGTGTAGAGGGGGCTTGTGAAAGGAGGGTGTCCTGCTGTGTCCCACCCCGGGGTCAGAAGCATGTCATGTCTCGCCACACACATGTGTGGCTAACACGCCAAGGCCCCTGCCCAGAGGTGGCACAGCATGTGCTCACACATGCAAAGGTTGTTGTGTGATCCGTGGTAAGCAAGGCCCATGCGCGTGGTACCTGGTCTCCCTCCCCGCCATGCCTCCCCTTCCCCCCATAAGGGGACAGTGATGACATTCAAATGTTGTGGCCTCCCCGGATGACCCTGGTGACTTGGCTGCTGGGATGGCTCGGGGGTCCTTGCGGCGTGGCATGCTCCGTGAAGGCTCCTCCTCCATGCCCTGGTCAGGACCCTCTGCTCCCAGCTCGCTGCCCCCGGGCTGGCATGGACTGTCCCACCCCCAAGATGCAGTCCAGGGCCTCAAAATAGGGGCAAATGTGTGCCCCTGTCGGGGAGCTGCCCCATGTGGCCCTGGAATATCCTTGCCGCAATTCTTTAATTTTCATGCACACCTGTTCTTGGGTACGCATGTGGCCTTTTGTGGCAATGGTGGCAGCTATGCGGCTGTAGACAGCCGTGTTCCTCCATCTAGAGTGGAGCTCATGGACGTTGGAGGCTTCGCTCCAAACCTCAATGAGGTCCATGATCTCCGCACTAGTCCAGGAAGGCGCCCGCCTTCTCCAGCCCCTGGCTGGCTCCTGGGGACTGGGCGGTGGAGGACTGTCTGGATCTGGCTGCCCAGCTCATATTGAAGCCACTGGGTCAGGATCAGTGACTGCTGGCTCTGTGCGGGCAGGCCTGTAGCTGGTACGTGCAGTGTGGCCAGAGTCTACCCCTTTAAGGGCCCCGGGGCTAAGGGAGAGGAGAGGAGTTTTCCTGGTTTGGCCCAGAATGGGAAGGGCTAATTTGAATTAAGCGCCCCACTATTTCGGTTTGCCTGTGTAGCGCTATTAAAATTAATTCGAAATAACAGTTATTTAGAATTAACACTGATGTGTAGACACACCCGATGATAGCAGGGCACATTGATAGAGTACAACTTGTTTTCTTTCTCCCTCTTTGTGTTACCCACTTTACAGGCAAAAATATTATTTCAGTCTTCAGGTTTCTAGTCAGACTTGTAAGAGTTGCTAAAATTAACTAGTAATGTTGATCACATATACTATACTAAGAGCAGATCAAGTTGACTAAGAGCAGATCAAGACTGGGAAAGCAAGTCAGTAGCAGAGCAAGACAAAGTGCTGTCATGACATAGCTGGGCCTACAGCTGGCCTAGAATAAGCTGCTCTATGACCTGGTTAGACCAGGCAGGTATAAGTCATCTTTTTGTGAACATTAAAACATAATAACTCAATTTCAAAATACAAAAAAAAAATTGTTTCATCTGTGCCAGCCTTTGACTGAGTTTGTGTGCAACAAGTAAGCAATTTATGATGATAACGTACGTGTGTGTGTGTGTGTGTGTGTGTGTGTGTGTGTGTGTGTGTGTGTGTGTGTGTGTGTTGTAGAGCAACATTTTCCAGACAGAAGTAATACATATGTAATAAAGAGCCATACCAGGGACAAAAGTGTTGCTCTTGCATAAGTCATATTATAGTTAACCAAAGCTAGGGCAACTTCAGCTGTTTCTCCCATAGAGCAGTTGACAGTCAGAAATTCAGTCTTAAACAGAATTGCTGACATTCCAAGCCAATGACTAACATGCTGTTCATATGCACCAAGTTCAATTTTCTAGTTACTTGAGAACAGCGGGAGATACATGTTAATGGGGAGATTTGTTGCACTGAGTAATTCCCACATTGATTTTTCTACTGTCATTCTTTTCAGTATTCTATAGAATATTACTCGGTATGTTGTTTATTTATGTTCATAAATGCAAGTGTATTAGGGCCAAAATATTCAAACTTGGGTTCCTAAAGTTTGGCACGGAAATCCATTGTCCTAAACCAAAATAAATGTGACCTGAGTGTTGCTCATCCTCTCAAAATCTGGCCATGAGTATTAGCATTACTAACAATAGATTTAGTTGCCAAACTTCAGGCTCATTACCAAAGGGCTTTATGGACAAGACAACAAAGTTCCTGGGACATTACAAATGAAAGAGCAAATTAGTGGTTTCATATTTGCGGGGGGAAAAGAACTGTTCTTTTCTTTGCAAGCTCAACCAGTGACCTAGTCAGTGCAAACAGTGCACAAGTCCACTGCCTTGTCTGTAATGAAAGAAAAGGTGGAAGAGTGATAAAATGACAAAAATTGTAAACCTGAGCAAGCAGGCTGAAAGTAGAGTCCACCAGTTGCAGGCTTGAGCTATGAAGTAGCTGAGGAAAAGGCTGAAAGGAGAATCATATTGTACTGAGAGCTGGTATGCTCTTGACATCAAACACTGACACATTTAACAATATTTCTCCATGTACAATTCCACTGCTAATTTGCTCTTTTAGTATGAAGATATTTTGGTTAGTCAAGAACAGAAAGAATTGTGAGGAACTCAGAGGCCTAATAAGCTAGCTGAATGAGTAATGAAATTCAATATCAATCACTGCAAAGTAGTACACATTAGCAGGAAACATTTAAATTATTCATATACCTTACAGGGTTCTTAATTAAATGCATCACCTCTGAAAAGGGACTAAGGCATCATTGTAGACAGCTCAGTGAAGAGCTCTGCTCAATCATTAATGTACACTTTGTCAAAAAAAGCAAATATGTATTTGACACATGGCAAGAAAGAGAGAACCATTCTGCAGGATAAATGACCTAAATTCAACCTTTAGGGACATAATGTTTGTGTATTTGTTTTATTTACGTATAAATTGTCATAGGTTAACAATGTAATTAAGGGGGGATTGTTTCTGTCTAAACTGTATTAATCTCTTCTCTCTCTGAAGTGTATAACAAATCATTTGTGAATAGTAGAAGGAAATTGTTTTATGTTAATCCATATGACTAATTACCAGTGAAGCTTGGGAGACAGGTCCATTTGGAAGTCTCCATGATTTGCGCTGGACTGAATGACCAAGAAGCTGCTAGAAGACTGTATAAAAGACCCTTTGAACCTAATCCTTTTAATCTCAGATCTGCTTAATGTTTCATGCAGGGGAAGCCTAAACCATAAGTAGTGAGAGCTGAGTCCTAAGCTGGGACACCCTGACTATAATGTTGGACACTGGACTATAATTTATGGACTAAATTGTAAATGAACTCCCTACTATGGATCTGATCTCAGAAATGTACCCAGGTCTGTATATATATTGATCTTTTAACCAATACACTCTCTTTTCTTTGTTAATACAGTTTAGTTTAGTGAATAAGAATTGTCTGTAAGCATGTATTTGGATAAGATCTGAAATATTCATTAAGGTAGGAGGTAATCTGTCCGACCCTTTGGGATTGGTAGAAATTTCTTATATAAGAATAAGATCTTTAGTGATCCTTTTGTATTTGACTTGGGTTGTATAGGTGGAGGTCTAAGGCTGGGTTACATCAAGGGACCTGAGTTGTTGGTTTCCAGGTAACCAGTAAGGTGTTACAGATGATATTTTATGCTGGCTTGGTAAATCTAAGTATTGGAATAACTCCATCTTTGAGGGATGGCTCCTCCATTCTTTGCAGTTTGGCCCTAATTGAATAACCTCAGTTGGCTCCCCTGGAACTCTGGTCACAGTATTCAAATGCACAGTAAATGGGATGATGAATAATCCAGAGAATAGTATCAGAAGGGTAGCCGTGTTAGTCTGGATCTGCAAAAGCGACAAGGAGTCCTGTGGCATCTTGTAGACTAACAGATGTATTGGAGCATAAGCTTGTCGCTAATCCAGAGAATGTTTTAATCAATCAATGTTGCAGCCTCTTCTGGAATATTGTGTGCGGTATTGAACATGCCATCTCAAAAAAGTCATTTCAGAACTAAAAGGGTTCAGATAATGAGAATGATCTAAGTCAGGGGTAGCCAACCTAGGGCTCTTAAGCCACGTGTGGCTCTTTGCTTAAAGAAATGCGACTCTTGTTCTAGTTCAGAGCCGCGGGCCCAGACTGCTCACTGCCTTGCTGCTCTGTGCATGCACTCCAGCACCTACTCACTGCTGGCCGCTCTGCGCAAGTGCCTCAGTGCTTGCTCTCAGCCGGCCGCTCTGCGCACACGCTTCAGTGCCAGCTCACAGATGTTGAACATTTATTAGGATATTAACAATATTCATATTTATTATAGCTGATGCTAGTACATTTTGGAAGGAATATTAAACCTCATACTTCAGGGTTTACATCAACCTCTATCTATTAGAGACCAGGATGAAAGTTAATGGGGGTAGGGAGAGAGAGATTATCTCACATTTGCCTACTGCTGGGTTGGTACATCTCCCTCTGGAGCATTTGGAGTTGTCCACTGTCAGAGACAGGATTCTGGACTAGATCGACCTGAGTCTGGTCTAGTACTGTATGGTCATTCCTATGTTCCTAAGAGCCATTAGTAATTTGGCAGTGTGGACCATTCCCTATTCCTTGGAATTATTAGCCTTATACTGACATCTGGTGGGTTTTTAACAAAAATTGAAACCAGCTTTGAAATACAGTGGATTGGCAATAATAACTCATTCATTTGGTGCCTGATCTTTTTTCAGTGAAGTCACTACAGGAAGTCCTCACCTTGAAAGAGTTTAAAACAACTCAAGACAGCAAAGTTAACTAATACTGCACCAAGGGTTTACTGGACTTAGTTTTCAAAGCACATTATAAAACATTTCAATTACTACTCACACTACTGGTGTGAGATATTAGCTATCATTCTGTGTTAGGGTTTCCTACAGCAACATCACCATAATATCTAACTACATGTTAAGTCAACTTTGCATGAGGAAGTGAAAGCAAGGAAGTTAAATGGCTGACCCTGCAAGCTCTGTCTACAAGGAACACCAAGAACTAGCACAAAGGACCTTGCCTGAAGAATACATGCTAAAATCTGGTTTAGTGCTTTAGCATTCCTGGCTCCACATTTTTACCATTTACCTTTTTTGCTTTCATACACATTCTGCTACTCAGTGTTACCTATGGTAGTTAAAGTGGCTTGCAATTTATATCAGTGTTAGAACTCATGGATCCTACAACTCAGAAATAAGGAAACACCCAGACGTAATGGAACAAAACAGAATATTTGCTATAACTTAGAAGAGTTTTAACTGAGTATAGTCGTATCAAACAATGATTGGAGGTCTTGCTCTTCCTTCTAAATCACCACTGTGGGGAGTGAAGAATATAAACTGCTTTTACAGCATTGATATTCAAGAGAAAGGGAAAAGGCAGAGAGATAGGGCCACATCATTCTCTTTGGCCCCTCGGGTACATCTCTGTTAAAGTTATACAATTTGAACCTAATTTATCTCTGGAAAAAAGTAAACCTGCTGACTCGAAAATGTTTATACTTTGATAATATAAGTAAAATAGGAGGGCAAAGGAGCACCATGGCCATGGGACACTATGCAGTTCTTTCCACAGCTGAAGTCTGCATCTGTGCATATCTACAAAGGCCTAAATAGGATTAATTAGTGTGAAAGGTTCTTTATGTGTTAGCTTGTGGGAAACTCTCTGTTAAAGAGATTTCACTCCTAGAGAAAGGACATTTACAATATGCCCGAAAAGATCCCAACAATTATCAAAATAAAAGGCCAATGGCAGAAGAGAAAAATACCAACATGGAGGGAAAAAGCCAAACTGTGGCTCTTCCTCTAGTAAGAAACTTCCCTAACTCTCAGGAGAAATTAGACAGATAGTTTGGTTAAAAAAATCCTGTCTCTCCTGAATCTTCCCTAGTTGAGAACTAACATTAAAATCAAACACCAGTTCAGAAGAACACTTTTTATAGAACAGATCTAACCTCACTAGACCTTAAAAGGGTAAACAAGTTCTTTTTAATTAAACAAACAAAATCTTTCCAACCATTCAGAGGTGTTAGGCTAAAAACAACAACCATTTCACCTTTAGGCAACAAGTGCTTTATAGAAAGGCAAAGAATAGAACTGATATTTCCTTCAGCTGAGTGTATGCTGCTATTTCAGAAGGTGCTATGCACAAACATATGCTGTGTGGTTATTTGTAATACAGGCAGTCCTCGGGTTACGTACAAGATAGGGACTGTAGGTTTGTTCTTAAGTTGAATCTGTATGTAAGTGGGAACTGGCGTCCAGATTCAGCCGCTGCTGAAACTGACCGCCAGTTCCAACTTAAATACAGAATCAACTTAAGAACCCCAAGCGTCCCCAAGTCAGCTGCTGCTGAAACTGATCAGCGGCTGATTCCAGGAAGCCCAGGGCAGAGCAACTCTGCCTCGGGCTTCCTGTAGTCAGCGCTGGTCAGTTTCAGCAGCAGCTGACTTGGGGACGCCTGGGGCAGAGCACCTGGGGTGCTGCTGGGTTGCTCCAGTAGCGCCGATCCGGTGCTACTGGACCAACCCAGCAGCACCCCAGGTGCTCTGCCCCAGGCGTCCTGATTCAGCCGCTGCTGAAACTGACCGCCAGTTCTGACTTACATACAGATTCAACTTAAGAACCCCAAGTCAGCTGCTGCTGAAACTGATCAGCAGCTGATTCCAGGAAGCCCGGGGCAGAGCAACTGTGCCTCGGGCTTCCTGTAGTCAGCGCTGGTCAATTTCAGCAACGGCTGACTTGGGGACGTCTGGGGCAGAGCAGCTGGGGTGCTGCTGGGTTGCTCCAGTAGCACCGCTCCTCGGCGCTACTGGACCAACCCAGCAGCACCCCAGCTGCTCTGCCCCAGGAGTCCTGATTCAGCCACTGCCGAAACTGACCAGCAGCGGCTGAATCAGGACGCCTGGGGCAGAGCAGCTGGGGTGCTGCCGGGTTGGTCCAGTAGTGCCCAGAGCAGCGCTGCGGGACCAACCGGCAGCGCCCCAGCTGCTCTGCCCCAGGGTCCACAACAAAAGCCTGGTCTGCTGGGGGGGGCACACTAGCTGCGCCCCCCCCCCAGCAGACCAGGGACACAGGGAGCAAAGCGGCAACGGGGGGTGCCTCGCCTCTGAGGTTTTGCTCTGGCGCGGGACCGCTTTGCTCCCGGTGCCCCTGGTTTGCTGGAGACGGTCCCCAGCAGACCAGGAGCACCGGGAGCAAATCCGCAGCCGCTGCGGGGTCCCCGCGCTTCTGAGGCTTTGCCAGAGCAAAGCCTCAGAAGCACGGGACCCCGCCGCTGCTGCGGGTTTGCTCGCGGTGCCCCTGGTCTGCTGGAGACGGTTCCCAGCAGACCAGGGGCACCAGGAGCAGCTTTTCTCGCCCCGGAGCTCGAGGTGGCTTACCGCTGCCTGTGAGCTCCGGGGCGAGAGAGCCCCGTTCGTAAGTGCGGATCCGACATAAGTCGGATCCGCGTAAGTCGGGGACTGCCTGTATAAATGTTCAGCTACCACATCTTGAGATGTTTTGAAAAATCTAGCTGAACTCCCATTTAGGTATCTAAATAAGGGACAGATTATCAAAAGTGTTGTTGTTGTTGTTGTTGTTCGTCCATCGTATTCGAAGAGGACCTTGACATCTAACAGGTTATGGACTGTTCATGGTGTGTCCGCAAATGGCTGATAAGGCCGATACGGGCACGGAATGTTCTACCACAGGTCGGGCAGACATGTGTGGGCACCACTGTTGCAGCTTTTGCAACTCTGGCTTTACGGAGTGCTTGCTTCTCTTGTGCTATGGTTGTCCTTCTGGCTTCAGATGTTTGACAGCCTTGGTAGATCAGCGTGTGCCATGTTGATCGGTCTTGTGCCAGGGTCTCCCAGCAGGTGGTGTCAATATCCAGGGACTTGAGAGAGGCTTTAAGCGTATCTTTGTATCGCTTCTTTTGTCCCCCGTGCGATCGCTTCCCTTGAAACAGCTCACCATAGAAGAGCTGTTTAGGGATGCGATGATCTGGCATCCTTGCAACATGGCCTGCCCAGCGTGTCTGAGCTTTCATCAGCAGGGTGTAAACTGACGGCAGACCTGCTCTAGAAAGGACTTCTGTGTCTGGCACCTTATCCTGCCACCGGATCCTCAGAAGTCTGCGGAGGCAAATCGTGTGGAAGTGGTTCAGTTGCCTAGCGTGCCTCCTGTATACAGTCCAAGTCTCACTGGCGTACATCAGGGTAGTTAACACTACTGCTCGATAGACTTTAAGCTTTGTAGCAAGACTTATTCCACGGCGGTCCCACACTTTGGTCAACAGTCTGCCGAACGCAGAGCTTGCCTTGGCGACTCTGCAGTTGACCTCGATGTCAATTGTCACTGAGCGGGAGAGGGTGCTGCCAAGATATGTAAATTGGTCCACTGCTTGCAGCTTTTGTCCCTTCACTGTGATGGTGGGCACTTGATGCTGAGCTTTTGGAGCTGGCTGGTGCATCACTTCGGTTTTCTTTGTGTTGATGAGAAGGCCGAAGTTGTCGCATGCTGCTGCAAATTTGTCCATGCTGGCTTGCATTTCCTGCTCTGATCCAGCATTCAGGGCGCAGTCATCAGCAAAAAGGAGATCTCGTAACACAGTCTCTTTTATCTTGGTGACAGCCTGGAGTCTTCGCAGGTTAAACAATTTCCCATCGGTCCTGTATCTCAGTCTGATTCCCAAGGAACTGTTCTGAAAGGCGTCTGACAGCATGGCTGAAAACATTATGCTGAACAGGGTCGGTGCCAGCACACACCCTTGCTTGACGCCGTTTGTGACGGGAAAGGCCTCTGAAGCTTCTCCATCATCCAAAACACGAGCCGTCATGCCGTCGTGGAACTGACGTACCATCAAGATGAATCTGTCAGGGCACCCAAACTTCGACATGATGCGCCACAGACCTTCGCGACTGACAGTGTCAAAAGCCTTGGTGAGATCCACGAAGGTGGTGTACAGTTCACGATTCTGCTCTTGACACTTCTCTTGAAGCTGTCGGGCTGCGAAGATCATATCCACCGTGCCACGCTCTTTGCGGAAGCCGCACTGTGTCTCGGGTAATAAACCCTGTTCCAGGTGGTTAATCAGACGATTCAGCAACACTCGTGCAAGGATCTTACCTGCGATGGAAAGCAGTGATATTCCTCTATGATTATCGCAAACTTGTCGATTTCCTTTCCTCTTGTAGAGGTGTACGATAGACGCGTCTTTCAGTTCCTGAGGAATAGATCCTTGATTCCAGAAGGACTGGAACAGCTGAGTGAGTTTGTTGACAAGCACTGCACCACCACCCTTATAGACTTCCGCTGGAATCGCATCAGATCCTGGGGCCTTGCCACTGGACAGCTGGCTGATGGCCTGTAAGGTTTCAGTCTCTGATGGTGAGACATCCAGGCTGTGGTTGATATCCGCCTGGGGCATTCTATCAATCGCCTCGTTATTGATGGAAGATGGGCGGTTCAGTACGGATTGGAAGTGCTCAGCCCAACGCTGTAAAATCAGAGCCTTCTCAGTAATGAGAGTTGCACCATCTGAGTCCAGTAGAGGGGAACTCCCTGAGGGCTGAGGTCCATACAAGGATCTAAGGGCTTCGTAGAACCGTTTGGCATCGTTTCTATCAGAAAACTTCTGGATTTCATCTGCTTTGGCACTCAACCAGGAGTCCTGCATCTTACGAAGCTTGTTCTGTACGATCCTGCGAATGTTGTTGAAGGCATTTTTCTTAGCTGTTGACGATGGGTCATTCTGGTGAGCACGGTGAAGGCGATGCTTTTCAGCAAGTATGGCCTTGATCTCTTCATCGTTTTCATCAAACCAGTCCTGCTGTTTCCTGTGTGAGGGTCCAAGAACCTTTAGTGCAGAAGAGTGCACAATATCCCGGAAGCGTTCCCAGTCCTTCTCAGCATTTTCCTCTAATTGCAGCTCTAAAAGTTGGTTGCCAAGATCTTCTGCTAGTAAAGTTGCTGTGTTGGGGTTCCTCAGTCTACTGACATTGATCTTTTTCATCACAGCTTTGTTTCCCTGCGGACGTCTCTTTGGCTTGATGCGAAAGCTTAATTTGGAGATGATAAGTCTGTGGTCAGTCCAACAGTCAGCACTCGGCATGGCCTTGGTCACCCTTACATCCTGTCTGTCTTTCCTCCGCACAATGACATAATCAATGAGATGCCAGTGCTTAGAGCGTGGGTGCATCCAGGACGTCTTTTTGCGAGTGGGCAGGCGGAAGATGGTATTGGTGATGATCAAATCATGAGCCGCACATGTCTTCAGTAATAGTAGGCCATTACTGTTACATTTACCGATTCCATTTTTTCCAATGACGCCATCCCAGGCAGTGTGATCAGATCCTACTCGCGCGTTGAAATCGCCAAGTAGAATCAGCCTGTCAGTGCGCTTCACGGATGAGAGTAGGGCATCGAGATCTTCATAAAACTTGTCCTTTACTTCATCCGGATTCGTCATTGTGGGCGCGTAAGCGCTGATCAGTGTGGCTTGCTTTCCTCTCGGTAGTGGAAGATGCAGTGTCATGAGTCGGTCATTCACGCCCTTGGGAAGACTGGCAAGTTTGCGGACAAGATGATTCTTAACCGCAAAGCCAACTCCAGATTCACGACGTTCGTCACTGCTGCGTCCACGCCAGAAGAATGTGTAACCACCTCCTGTTTCCATGAGCTGACCTTCATTTGCTAGACGAGTTTCACACAGTGCCGCAATATCGATGTTAAATCTTGTGAGCTCTCTGGCGACCAGGGCTGTTCTTCTTTCTGGGCGGTCTGCTAAAGGGTTGTCCTGAAGCGTGCGTACGTTCCATGTGCCAATAGTGAGTGGTGTCACCTTGCATTTTGTTCGAAATTTTATTGTTCGACCGCATGAGATGGGATCCCCTCCAGCCGCGGTAAGCTGGCCAGGGTTCTGTGAAGCAAACAATGTTTAGGGCACCTTTTCTAGCCCCTTCCTCTTACTACGGAGGTGAGCAGTGCAATCCTAAAGAGGGCTGCTCAGTCACTCAGGTAGACGCCGAATCCAGCTGTTGCTTCCACCAGCAAGAAGACGACCATTAGACCTGAGCCGCCTGTGTGCAGGTCCGCGGCTACAGCTCCCAGTGTATCCACACCTGCTGCTTCGTCGCTCGCCCGTCGCCACAGGACTTAGGAGATGTCGAGATGTCAAGACTTGCGCGTGAATTGGATTAAAGTGAGGGAGAGGTGCGCATAGTCAGCCTCACTCTCTCTTCCCAGATTCCATCTTACTCCAATGGCAGGACGAAAGTCGAGACGGTTGGAGATGGGCTGGGCGCAGTGGTTGACCAGGGCATCTTTCATGTCTTGCCGTGCTCTTAGCGTACCACAACGCTTGCAGAAACCACCTTCATGACCGTTGGTCCTATTCTAGTAGGTCTCATCCGCTCGATCCGCCGGAGTCTGTCTTCACATGCTCGGGATAGACAAGTCCCTATCTCACCGAAGGTCGATGACCCGACGGCTACTCTCAACCTGGTTTAGCCAGCCTGTCGAAGCTGTTGCCCGGGGTGTGGCCGCTGCACATGCTACAGCTACTAGGAGCCACAGGTGAGAGTTGAGTGACAAGTGGGGACCAAAGGTGGACGAGCTGCCCTAAAAGGACACGACATGCCCGTACATCAGAGGTGCTACCCCTCCCTGAACACCCCATACACCCCAGTGTTGTAATGTATCCCTGAACTCCCTTTGGGATGCTTATGGACAGATCTTGAAGAGAACGCAGCACCAAATATGGTAATTTTTAAGAAAATCTAAGCCACGTATTTTGGTGCCTAATTAGAAATGGATCTCTTGCTTTGCCCAGTCATAACATTATTTGCTTTGCTTGTTTTCACTAATAAAACAATATATCTCATTACTCGAGTTTTGTGTGTGTATTTGTGAGATCCTCCTTCCTGCTCACCTGAGTTTACTGTCCCTGTTTCATATCATATCTAACTTAGACCACCTGCAAACTGTTCTGCATTGGCTGATCCTTAGGGTTTCCAAATTTCTAATAGCACAAAACCAAACACCTTAGTTCCCCTTCCTCACCACTTCCCTGAAACCCTGCCCCCCCCCCCCTATTCACTGCACCCTCTCTTGGTGGCTTCCTCTCTCCCACCCTCACTCACTTTCACTGGGCTGGGATAGGTGGTTGGGGTATGAAAGGGAGTAAGGGCTTTAATTGGGATTCCAGGCTCTGGGTTAGGCCAGAAATGAAGGTTCAGGGTGCAGGAGGGGGATCCAGACTGCGGGTTGGGGCCACAGGATTTGAAATGTGGGAGGGGGCTGTGGATTGAAGCAGGAGATTGGTGTGTGGGAAGGGATGAGGGCTCTGGGCTGGGGTGCTGGCTCTGTGGTGGGGCCAGAGATGAGGCGCTTGGCGTGCAGGAGGGAGCTTTGGTTTGGGGGGAAGGGGTGGGGCAGGGAGCTGGGACTCAGAATTGGGGTGCAGGCTAACCTTGGGTGGTTCCCAGCTACCCGGCTAGTTGTGCAACAAGGCTAAGGCAGGATCCCTGCTTGTTGTGTCTCTGTGCTGTGCCCTGGAAGCATCCAGCAGGTCTGGTGCTTAGGCATGGGGGAAGGGCTACAGGACTCTGTGCACTACTTTCACCCACAGGCAATACCTCCCCCAGCTTCTCCTGGCCAGTCCCTTGTTCCCGGCCAATGGAAATGCAGAGGCAGTGCTTAGCGTGAGGGCAGTGCACAGAGCCCTATGACCCCCCTGTCCAGGAACTGAGTCTGCTGGATGGTTTTCCAGTGTAGTATAGTGACAGGATCATGGGGAACTAGCCTGACTTAGCCCTGCAGCACCACTGATTGGACTTTTAATGGCCTGGTCAGTGGTGCTGACCAGAGTCAGCAGGGTCCCTTTTCAACCATGCTTTCCGGTAGAAAACGGGACAGCTGGTCACCCTAGCAACCATATGCCCACATGGCACATTGCTGACTTTAATCTGGTCCATAAGTCCTTGTGCAGAGATCATGTTACTCTTTTGCACAGCATAATGTAAACAAGTGAAGATATATAGAAATGTTTAATAATAATTATTATTAATTAATACTCAGGGTTTCTGTGAAATGAATCATTGCTTGAACTGGTCATCTGCAAAGTTTATAAGCTCACAAAAGAGAGACTTCAGAGTAGATAAATTCTACAGCAGAAAAGCCATTTCTGCACTAGAGCTAATGTGGTTATACATCTTGGTTTAACGGGGACTGTCCTGGTTTTTCATGTGCTGTGCTGTTGACCCAATAATGTCTATTTTTTATTTAACCAGTGTTTTTTATAATAACTACAAAATGCATGCTCAAGATGTATTGCTATCCTGAGTGGAAGTTATTTTGTGCTTGCGAGGAACAAATAGTTCAGTGGACCAAGGACTGAGCATGAGTCTTCACTGCAGTGCAAACTTGAATTATCTACACTACGATTAACTCCTCTCAAGTTATTCTAGCTTGAGTTGGAGTGCTTACACTGCAAAACAATACCTGAGCTGCACAGTATGTGTGTTTTATTAGCACTGAGCATTTGTATTAGCAGCACATTAGTCTACATACCTAAAATTTAGATCCACCCAGCTATATTGCTCAGACTGAAAAAAAGCTCATGCCCTGTATGACATAGTTAGATTGACTTAACTCTCACTATAGAGTCAGTTAGGTAAGTGGAAGAATTCTTTCATTGACCTAGCTTCTGCCTCTCAAGGGGGTATTTTACATTAACAGAAGAATCCCTTCTGCCCTGTAGTAAGTGCCTGCATTATAGCAACCTGGCTGAAGTGTTGCAGCTGTGCTGGTGAGTGTTTGTAGTGAAGATGTACCCTGGAGTAGCTGCATTATCAGTGGAGCATGGCAACTATCAGTGGAGCTTAAAGCACCACGTCCCTTGAGCCAGAGACTTTTGTGTCTGTGTGTATGGGTGTCAACAAAGGGGCAACACTCGGCTTCTACCTTGCGCTAACACAACAGTGGAGGTAAACCCTTTGTTTGATAAACTGTGTTCAGAATTAATAGAAACATTGAATGAGTGTAAACATTATAAAATCTCTTATTTCCCTCAAAATGAATGCTAACACTAGCTAGTCTCATGATAAATTCATTCAGATCACTGACACTCTTTAGATAGGGACTAGCACCAATGTACACAGGGTTTTGCAATAAAACCAGTTCAAATCTCTCTAATTTACAGACTTTTGGGCTGAGTCCTGAGAGATTTCCAGCCCTCCTTTGATATCTGGTTGGTCTGAGAGCTTGTGGGTTTTTGAGATTTCAAGCCGAGATAGGAGCCCCTGGCCGCAGCCACTTCCTATTTGCTGATTTCTGGCAACCAGGATGAACAGAAGAACTGGTAAGGTTTCCATAGTCCCTTTCTCCCAGGACGGAGGATTTGTCTGTGTCTCACCATATCCCCAGAGTATGGGTCTCTGACTGCAGATTATTTGTATGTATTTGGATTGTCTTGCTCCTCATTAGATAATTCGTATGTCAAAGCTGTACAAAACTTGTCCATTAAGGGGATTTTTATGGCCCTAAACATTTGGACCTCTATATCTTCCTGCAGATGATAACTCACACGCAAAGCCTACAATTGGAGAGCCTTGCCTGGATACTTTAAGTAGCAGGATTAGAGTCTCTGTTGGCACAGCCCTCCTGCTGGTGATGAAGGTATCGCAAAGATGGATCACAACACCCAGGTCCTGAATGAAGCTGGGCAGAAATAACCCATGACCTGCAGCACTGAGGGTGAAGTTCTTTAGTGCTTTAACCTCCTGATTCAGCAATGAGCTCATCCCAGGAGGACTCTTATATCTGCCTGTTGCAGTAATGGGAGATAGGGAATGGAGCTTACTGCAGGTTAGAGCCTTGGACTATTTCTGAGTTGGACATGTGCAGTTTTGTACTGACATGGTTACACTGACACAATCTTTGGTGGGGGGTGCAGTTACAATGGCATAAAGGTGCCTTCCAAGTATAACACGGAATAGAATCTTTGTAACTTGGCCTGTGCTGCTGGGGTTACGTAACTGCACCAGTCTGGTGCCAGCAGCTGGGGGGTTGGTGCACTGGTCTCTGGGTGGTGGGCACACACGGGGGCGCTGGGTCAGCCTAGTAATGACTTGGAAGCTTTAGGGGGTAGCCAAGTTAGTGTGTACAGGATAAACTTAAAAAACAACAAATGGTCTGGTAGCACTTTATAGTCTAACAAAACATGTAGCTGTCATCACGAGCTTTCATGGGCACAGCCCACTTCTTCAGATGATGCCCGCCTATAAAGATCTACAGACTATTTGTGGGTTTTTTAAGTTTATCCAAGTAATGACTGTGCCTTCTTCATGGTGATAGCGATCCACTGGCACGAGGAGCGTTTCCTGTGAGTTCCGCAACCTTCACTCCACCCCACGACCTGCCCCCTCTCCCCCCAGCACATTGCTCCGGCCGGCGTGAGAAGCTGGTACATCCCGCTCCCCCTCTTCCGCCTCCCCCAAAGGGATACGGTGAAAAACGAGAATTCCTTTGGTATGTAGGGTCCTGCCAGTTCTCTCCCAGAATATGAGCTGAGGAAGTGGGTCTGGCCCAGGAAAGCTCATCGCCTATTAAACCAGCTTGTTAGTCTTTAAAGTGCGGCATCGTTTTTCCTTTTGCTGTAGCAGGATCAGACTAACAGGGCTACCTCTCTATTACTCCCCCTCCCTGCGTGCGAGAACACTTGGTATAACCCCCCTCCCCCCGCTTGCCTGAATGCGTGAGGAATTGGTACATTTCCCCCCCCCTCCCCGTCCAGGCCACATGAGCAGTTGGTACAACCCGCCCCTCCCCCTAGGGCTAGAGTGGTTTGTCCAGCTCGGGGCATGCTGGGATAGGAGCAGGGGCGGAGCTCTCTCGCTCTCTCTCTCTCTCTCTCGCTCTGGAGCAAGCGGGCGGACATGGCGGGGGGCTGCTGCTCGGCCTCTGGGCCAGTTGCTTTGGGAGCAGCGACAGCCTCATGGTGAGTAGGCCCGGCCAGAGCCACAAGCTCCGTGGCTCGCGAGCCGGGCCCACAGCGGCCGGGGCGGGTAGGCGGTTCAGGCTGCAGTGCCACGTGCCGCAGCAGCGCCTCGGGCTGGGCACGAGCCTCCCCCCCCGTAACACGCAACGCTCGGTGCGTCCGGCTCGCGCGCTACCCAGTCCGCTGTGGCCCTGGCGAGACCGCGCCTGGCGGCCGTTAAGAAAGGAAGTTGCGCGGGGCTCGCGCCCGCTCGCCTACGCTGTGGCTGCCTGGACCCGGAGGCGCTCGGCCCCCCCCCCCTCGCCCGTTCCCGAGGCGCAGGCGGATGTGGGGGGTGGGAGCTCGGATGGGTCCGGGTAGCGCTGCCGGGGGCGGTTCGGCCGGTGTTGCGCGCACACGTGCGTAGCTAACGAAGTTGGGATCCGGGGAGGACCCACCCACCCGCGCTTGTGTGTAAATCCCAGCAGGGGACGAAGCTGTTGCTCGTGTTCACTCTGCAGCGGCAGCCTGTCTGGCACGTGCAGATCTCACACTAACCTGCTTGGGGGCTTTTATTTTAACGCACAGCGCAGCCTTAAAATCGGCGTGGCCAGCCGCAGGCAGCCTCGCCGTTGGGAGGGAGGAATCCTTTCTGCCTTGTAGAGCAGTTTCACCCTCAGGTGCGTTTGGAGAGTGGCTGGGTCTTCTGCATAATCACTGGCTGCCAAAAGAGCCTTGTGAAGCTAGTGGCAGCCAGTGTAATCTAGAATAGTGATAGAAATGTAACCGTGTTAGTCTGGGGTAGTTGAAGCAAAATGCAGGACAATGTAGCACTTTAAAGACTAACAAGATGGTTTATTAGATGATGAGCTTTCGTGGGCCAGACCCACTTCCTCAGATCAAATACCATCTCTGTACATTCAACTCTTCTGAGTTGCACTGCATGCTCCTGGGCTGCATTTGGGGACATGTACTGAAAGTTATTTTGAGGACAATATTTATATACAAATTAGAATCACACTACTTAAAGTGATCTGTTTAGACAAATCATATTTTTATCGCTTTTCTCCTGTTTTTCAGATACAGACAGTACCCATTGGCACACATTATGTATTTAACACGTCTCACTTTACAAGAGGTTGGTATGACAGTTTGTGAATGGTATGGTTATTTTTAATGGAATATCTGACACTTGTAGATAATTTTAAAAAATTACTTAACTAATCAATAGGAATGGTAAGGGATGCTTATTGGGTAGCTGAGTCAACTACTTGCTTCCCCTTCCCCCCCCTTGCTGCCTCTATCAGAGGCAGTGGGGGGGGGTGGAGGAGAGGTGAAGGATGCTGGTGCTGGGGGGGGGGGGAGGGGAGACAGCGTAAAAGCTGGTTCCTCCCAGCACTGTGTGCAGTATGGGAGGTGGGTAGAGGACGTAAAGTTGCAGCAGTCCCAAAGCTGGCCATAGCAGGGATAGCAAGTGCCCTCCCTTTATCAACTAATCAAGTAGTGGATGGAAATTCCATTGATTACTCAATTAGCTAATTAATCGCAACTTAACATGTCTACTAATTGTTCTTTTTTTGAAGGTGATCCCTTATTTATATGTGGCTAAGCTAGTTTTTGCACTGAGAAACGAAATGATCACTTCACACATTTAAATATTTGCCTTTGTGTTACCCAATCACTATCGCCCACAGTGAATGTGGTGTCAAAAAAGGCATACAAGAACTCTTGCTGAAAAGGTTTTGGGACATGGTTATGTACCTTTTCCCTCCACAATTCTGCAAGGACAGAATCTTTGTAGAAAAATTGGTATTTTGATAATAGGTATGAGCAGTCTTCACATGCATAGACTTTATGGATAGAAGGGGCCATAATTACTTAGTAGCCTGACCTTTTGCACATTGCAGGCCATAGAACACCCTCCCTCTTTTGCTAATTGCTTCTTAGTAGAGTTCAGGGGAGGTTCCTATCCAGATATAATTATAGAGCTACAAAATTTATCATAATTGCTATACATTTGCTGGCTTGAGTTGGTGCTGCACCAACTCTGCACTGTGATTCCAGTGTTTAGGTCAGTTCTTAAAACAAAAAATTTCAAGAATATGGTCATGGGTGGCCAATGGGAGAAGTGTGGGTGGTGCCCTGCAGGTTGGAATACCACCTATTCATTGTATTAACTTGTATTTGTTTGTGTTCAGTATAGAAAATGAGTCTGAATAAATAGAAGACTACGGTTTCTGTACACATGGCTTTGTATACTATGGTAAGAAAGAAATGTGGTGAGGTTTGTTTTTTTTCATTCATTGTCTATATTGGTTAGTGAAACTGTTCCATATGCAGTTGGAACCTATCTTTAGGTCATTTTCCATAAACAGTGATTATTTTCTAGCAGTTTGTCATAGTTTGGGAGCAGTTATTGTGTAGAACTCTTAAGTCTTGTTTGTAAGGTGGGCAAAGATGTTCTAACTTATTATTGATTAAATATTCATAAGTCTTCTAAAGCTGAAATGAATTGCAGAATATTGGTGCAAAATGTCACAAACCAGGGCTGGGGAACCTTTTGGAGGTGAGGGACTAATGAGCCACAGAAAAATCAGTCAGGGCCACAAATGAGGACCAGAAGAGAGAGAAAGATTCACTTCACTTCCCTTAAGCTCCTCCCCAGATCCTATGGGAACTGGGGCTAGTAGATCTTGTGTGGGACCTCTAGGCTTTCCGTAGGGCTAAAAATGAGCAATCAGTATATGGGAGGGAACTACTGAGGAGCAGGTTGAGGATGTGGGGTCTGGACAGGAGTTAGGATGCAGGAATAGGGTTAGGATGTGGGATCTGAGCAGGAGTTAGGGCGCAGGAGTGGTTTGAGAAGTAGGAGTGTGAGGTATGGAAGAGGGTGCAGAAGTGGGCTGGAGGATTTGGATGGGGGAGTGTGGGAATGGGAAGAGACCTGCAGGGCACCACCCACACTTCTCCCATTGGCCACAGTACAGCCAATGGGAACAATGAGGGGTGCTTGCACAGAGAACTTCCATGTAACATGCAGAGTCTGGGTACCAGATCCAACCCCATCTTGCCTGGATCAGGTCTGTGAGGCTGTATGTTCTCCCCTGCAGTAAGGAGCTGGCACTTGAACCGCAGCACGGCTCATGCCCTTATGGTGGGAGGGGAGCATTGATTCTCACAGACTGGCTCTGGCCCCTACCCTATCAAACTATTCAGAATTCAGGCAGTGGTCTGTCTTGTTGCCTCAGAGCTAAATTGTAGCAGTTGGAAGTGAATCATAATAGATTTTTCTAGTTTCCACTGGAACTGAATGTTTTAGTTCATTTGTTCTTAATGCATACAAGCATGATAATGCAAAACACTATATATTTTAAGGACTCTTACACAAAAATTAAAAAGTAGTCTCTTTCAATAGCTTCTAGCATAACATTGATGTTTCCTGGATAAGGCTGTTTACAGCAAACTTTACAGCTAGACATTTTTAAGAATGTGTAGCATTCGTGCCTTTGTGTTGCCCGCTCATTTTTGTTACTAATGATTGTGGTGTCAAGAAAGGCATAAAGAAAGTCCTTCTGCAGTATTATTTGATACTGGGGATTAATCTCTCCCCTGATTCTGCTGAATAAGGGACAGTTGTATGACTTTAACTTCTATTGTGACTAAACTTAGAATAGTGCTTGTAATTGAAATGGGATCTGAAGTCCTGCTTAATTAAGCCAGGAACTAAGATGTCCCTATGGCTGTGTCTAGACTGGCCAGTTTTTCCGGAAAAACTTGCCAGCTGTCTACACTGGCTGCTTGAATTTCCGCAAAAGCACTGACTTCCTACTGTAAGAAATCAGTGCTTCTTACAGAAATACTATGCTGCTCCCATTCAGGCAAAAGTCCTTTTGTGCAAAACTTTTGCACAAAAGGGCCAGTGTAGACAGCTCAGATTTTTCTTCTGCAAAAAAGCCCCAATCGCGAAAATGGCGATCGGAGCTTTTTTGCGGAAAAGCACGTCTAGATTGGCACGGACGCTTTTCCGCAAAAAGTGCTTTTGCGGAAAAGCGTCCGTGCCAATCTAGACACTCTTTTCCGAAAATCCTTTTAACGGAATACGTTTCCGTTAAAAGCATTTCCAGAAAATCATGCCAGGCTAGATGTAGCCTATAATGTGTAGGTATTTTTGAAAATGTCTTTGCAGACTTAACTGTTTCCAAGCTGAAACAAAACCAGATTTTATGAAACTACTTTATGCTACCCTTGAGGATCTTGTGGTTCGCTAATTTATAAACATGCTGGATATTAATCTACATCTGATATTTGGTATTTATTTATTTTTTTATTCAGGAAAAATTTCTACATAATCAGCTCAAATTCAGCATTTCCTCCACCAGAAGAAAGTTCTATAAGAAATATACAGGTAGATATGTTTTCATGAATCATGAAAATCATGGTAACGTATTAGGTTGGACCTCCCTGGTCCAGCACCCTTGGAACCTGACTCGTGTGGAAGGAGGGATTTTGCCAGACCAGGAGAGGTTATTTCTGCCCCCCCCGTCCCCCAAGCCTACTCCTCCTGATGGCTGCCAGCTCCCTTCCTTGCCACTGCCCTGCTGCTGGGGCTCCTAGCCCCAAAGCAGCTCCGGATCCTGTGCCGCTAGCCCAGACTCCTGTGGCAGGGCTCCTGCCTCTGGCCCTCTGCCAAGATTCCCTGGTCCCAGTTTAGAGAGTTTCAATCTGTAGTATGTTCACAAGATGATTCAGGTAGCTTTTAACTGTGTGTGGCACCAATAGGAGGAATGTCTCATGTACTAAAAAATAAAGACTATATTTTTTAATTGCTGCATTTGTTGACTTTTTCTATGTACCACCTTCTCAGCTAAAATCAGTCCATTAATATTGAACCAGAATAAATATTATTGCCAGCATAATATGGGAAACTTTGTAACACTACAAGTGATTATAAATAACTTGGTTTTGATAGTGTGAGGAAATATAAATTTATTCAGCTGTTCCATTTGAAAAGCCTCACCTTTCAAGTTGCTCTGCCTATGAATCATGCATGTTCAAGCTTTACTTCAGTTTGGTAAACCAGTGTATCTTACAGCTTCAGAAACTGTAAACTATACCTCACCTATTAAAAAATTAGAACCAAAGCAGTTAGTGCTAGGAATTTCTACCTCTAGTCAGGTTCTGACTTGTGTTCATTGTATCAAATGATAATTCCAAGTTCTCAATGCTGTGAAATCAAAAATCTCATTCTTGATCAGGCAAGTATGTAATAGTGAACTGCGTGTCTGATTTCCAAATTTGCCTCAAGCAAAGGTTTAGACAAAACACTAAACTTCTAGAGAAGCAAGATGTAACTATTAGATCTAATGGAAAGCTGGGGGATTGTTAATTTTCCAGAGATGAATATCTGTGCAAGACTAGTGGGACTCCCCTTGTTTTTAAGGGTTGCTACTTTGGAACCTAGATGCTCCAATGTTGCATCTTTCAAAAGGTGACGATTATTAGACATCTACTGTAGTTGGTGATTTTCTTCTTGTGTAGTGCAAATATTTGATTTTTAAATACCTAGATGCAAATTTTGCTACTTCCAATTCAATTTAAAATAAAGCAAACAGCTGTTTCATAGATAATTTAACTTTGTGTACATAGAATATATACTTCCCAGTCTGATCTCTCATGCATAAAATATCTGCTGTAGTTATAAAAATAATTTTTGCCAAACTTAAATATATAGCAGTAATACAGTAAGTAGTTTAGCATCTTTGAAAGGTACCATTTGTTAAAGGAAGGAATGCAACTCAATGGGCATTTTCTTCAAATGATCAGATGTAAAAACTTAAATCAAAGTGTCTAGTTTACTCCTTAATATGGAGAATTTTTACCTTGTGTTATATAAAGGATACAGTGTTACTCCTATGGTCTCTAGTTGCTTCTGACACTGTCTGATGTTTTTTTAGTCAGCGTTGAAAAAACATTTTCAGTTTGACCATCATTAGTATACAATTCTTTTCCCCACAATATGCAGATAAAATTGCACTGTCTACTCATGCTAATTCTAGGGAAAAAGTCATGTCATAAATAATTGAAACTTATCATTGGAAATACAATCATAATAGCAGAGGGGAGGGGTAGTTCTGCCCTCAGTTCCATCCCAGATTGCAGCACCTCCTTTTCTCCAAGCCCTCAGTGCTGCCTGGAGTTCAGTGTGCAGCATTGGTGCTTCCCTGTGCAGCTCTAAGCCTCCTGGAGCACGCTGCATGGTGCTTCAACAGTGATTTAAAGGATGTGGGGCTCTGGCCACTGCTGCAGTAGTGGTGGCTGGGTACCCGAGGTCCTCTTGAATTGCCAAGCCCCTGGATCAGTTGCCCCCTTCTCCCTGTCAGTGAGCCCATGTAGTTTAAATCCTGGACCTCTACATTAGTTCTCTTCGAAATGCTTATTCTATTTTCTGAGCTGTTATAATGTGGAATGTGTTTCAATGTGTAAATGAGAAAATAAGGTTGAGAATAGGATAAGTACATTAGTCCTTGGGGGAATGGATAATTTCCTCTTTATCAAAAGGGAAAAAGACTGCCAGCACATGAAGTTAGCAAGATTTTAAAGGATTATTTAAATGAGCTGAGTATGATGGCAGCTAATGAGAAATAAACAGGGTATACATTAAAACCTGCTAGGTATATTAGAAGTACAGTAGAAATAACCTTCAGTCAAAGATGAGGTACACAATAATATGCACATTTTACAAATGAGGATACATCAAGACACAAATGAAAAAATGACAAAGCATAGCATTTCTTACACATAGTGCAAATAAATGAAATACCACAGTTTCTTGTTGTGAGTGCTTTGATACTATACAAACCCCACAACTAGATAGGAAAGATAAGAGCCAGGTAAATGCGTGAGAATAGCTTTGTACACATGAAATTCAGTGTACTGTGAAAGAGTGCTAGGATGTGGAATCTGCATATACAAAATTCAGGTAATAAAAGTACAAGTAAAAGTTTTTGCCACACATTCCTCTATCTCAGTAAAAGTCAGAATATTGAGAAATGTCAGAGAAGTAACAAAATACCAGTTTGGATGAACATCACAGCAAATATGTGGAGAATTGCTACTTGGAATAGTTTATTCTTAAACAAGTCCAGGTGTATCCAAATTTAAAATACATTCCTGTGTCTTACTCACAGTTAGTCAAAACATACTTTTGATATCTTTGGGAGCATGGCAAGAGGTGGTACTATGACAACTTGAGTGAGGGGGATTTTTTTTGTAATGCAGTACTTTAGTTTCACCAGCAAAGTTGTATGCTGACAGAGGTGTTGGTTCCTACATAGCTCAGAGTGCAAAACAGAAAAATGACTGTCTTCATTTGTATTACCAAAGAGGTAGATGGCAATCATTTAAAAATAGTGTGACCAAGCACTGTACAGAAACAGCCATGTTTAAAAATGTTTTTGCCCATGTCTGTGCCTGTCTAAATGAGCATCAAAGAGCTCATAAGGAAACTGGAGGGAAACCAAATATTGCTTTTATATTAGTTTTCACCACAAAGGAAGAAAGAACAATTAGAGTCCTGTGAAATTATTTTACAGCTTTGGGGAGGGCGGGGGATTCATTGTATTTCAATTTACTTGAGAGGCCTGGAAAGTGTGGAGGATAGGGGAAAGAATTGCAGAGTAAGCCCACCTTGGAGTGGGGAGCTAAGTCCAGTCCCACAGGATAGTTACCACTACTGCAAGGGTTTCTATTTTAATTTTACAGGTTGTTTTATGCTTAATTTCTCTGTTCACACTTGCAAAAATACTGGTCATTAGTAACATTTACTTCAGGATCTCTGTTCACTTGTAGAGAAGGTAAAACAAGGTCAAAAATAGAAGTATTGTGGGAAAAACTAGTAGCAGATTTGATTGGAATTCTATGGGTTAGGGAGTGGGACTGTATAACAGTGAATCTTCATTAGGATTGATACAATACTGCACTGGATGGCATTCATCAGAGCATTCTAAAGGAACTAAGAATGAAGAATCTACAAATATTAAATCTGGCCAGAAAAGATGATCTTCTCTACCCTACCCCAAAAGTTTACATCTTTCAGCAAAATATTTTGGCCAAACTGGATAATGTTTCTATTCAAACTTTCTGGTTGGATTATATTTCCCATGATGCACCACTCATTTTAATTAACAGAGATGATATGCTATGGGAGTCTTTGATTAGGTGGCTCACTGGGAGCTATAGTCTGGCCAGAAAGCCCATTTCACAAATGAGAATAGATCTATGGCCCCTGAACCACATCATCATGAGGTACTGTGGTGCCATTATGAATCCTTTTATTTTGTTTTCCTGCAAACCATTGCTATTTTTATGGAACGCAGATAATTGTCATAAAAATAGTTGTTTAAAAACAATTTTTCATTGAAAAACAGTTTAGATGAAAAACGTTAATCGGCCCTATTTTCACGTCCATAACAAATTTGTGTGTCCTTTTTTAAAGAGATTAATTGTGCTCCCAATAATTATAGATCAGTGAGCATCACCGCATTAACATGAAAAAACATGGGATCTAATTCCACAAGTGATTCTGCATGGTTGGTCCCCTATGCCCATATGGGAGCCCATCAAGGGTTATATGTAAAGAGCTACTTGCAGTGTTGGGTGAGGTTTTAGAAGTAAAATAATCAAGTCTAAGCTAACAGACAAAAACTAACATGACTTCTTTAAGAGTAATTTGCCTCTTTAACCAACTGGAACTCTATCAAAATAGCAGCTAATGGAAACACCGCTGAAAACAAGGTGAGCTTTGTGTACCTCGAAATCTCATTTCTTTCACCATCCGAAGTAGCCAGTAAAAGATAATACCTAACCCATCTTTTCGCTTGACAAATTCATTAGTTTTACCTAAACCTTCTGATGGAATCTCTCTCCAGAGCTGTTTGAGGAAACTTGATGCATGCAGGGTAAGAGGCAAAGGCCTGTTATAGATTAAAAAACAGATTTAAACAACAGCATAGAAAAGTATGGCTAAACAGCTACATCAGTAGGGAAGAACTGACTGAGCAATCAGTAGTAAAATAAGTAGTGTATAATGTTAGTCAACTTCTAGACTGTTAGTGGGATGGCAAACTATACTCAGTACAAAATTACGGGTCTGGGAAGAATTTTGCTTGATTCTGTAAAAGCTTATCTGTCATAGAAAACTGGTTAGCAAAGTAGTAGATGAAATCCAGTGTAGATAAGTGCAAGGTAAAGCACATTCAAAGAAGCAGTGATGGGTTCCAAATTCAATATAACCGCTCAGCAAAAGATCCGGGCATCAGTACAAAAAACTCATTGAAGATAATATGCTTAGCATGTAACAGCAGTTAAAAAAGCAAGTAAGATGTTACTCTGTTTTACAAAGGGTAGAGAAAAGATACCACTATATAATTCAAAGATACTGTCTTCATTTTGCATATTGCATTCAGTTTTGGTCATCATCTCAGAAATGAGTGAGAAAAAGAACTGGTCCAGAGAAGGGTGCTACAAATTATTAGATTGTTATTGGGGGATTTCATATAAGAGCTTAAAAAGACTAGATTAGTGAAGCAGGTATCAAAGAGCCAACTCTGTTAGCCCTGGTCTACACTAGGGAGTTATTGTGAAATAACTCTCCTTATTTCAAAATAACAAGCAAAGTGTCTAAACTGCCAAGCCTGTTATTTTGAAATAAGAGGGGCTGGTTATTTCAAAGTAGTAACTCCTGCTTGTCATGAGGAATAATACTTATTTCGAAATAGTGTTATTGTGGATGCTCCACTGCTGCTATTTCAAAATAACTACTCCCCAGAGTAATTCAAAATAATTACTTCCAAGTGTTTCCTGAGGCTCTAAGTTGAGGTAGCACATCCACATTAAGGGAGCCTGCTTCGGACTAATTTCAAGGCTTCCTCATAGTATGGATATGCTATTTTGAAATTATTTTGGGAGTTATTATTTTGAAATAGTTATTTCTAAATAATTTCCTAGTTTAGACATGTCCTTACCCAGCCCCATCTTACGTAGCCACTTTGAAGTGTTTCCAAAGTTTATAGTACAAATTTGTCCAGCCAGTGTTCCAAATCTGTGTGTGTACCAGGCAATCTTATTACACTGGCCCTGGGCCATTCAAGAAGTTTTTCATTTTAGTTTTTAAGGGACAAGATTAAGGTTAAGAGGAGATATGGTAGGAGTATATAAAATAATAGTACAGAGAAGGCTAATCAAGTACTGTCTCGTTACAAGAGGATATCTAAAATTAAAAGACAACATTTAAAAATGGTGAAAGGAAATCCCTTTGTACATGATACTCAATGCCACAAGATATAATTGTGGCAATTACCTTAGAAAAATCTAAACTTGGATTTAACATTTATATGAACAAGAACAGTGCTTGCAGTTGTATTAGACTGAAATAAACATAACATGCTTCAGAGTATAAGTTCATCATCAGATGACATCAGGAAGACATCTCCTCACTAGTATTGCACAATTGGCCAAGTGTTGTATTATGGTTTTACCCCTTCCTCCAAATGCCTGTTGGAAACAGGCAACTAAATTAATTAGATCAAAGTCTCATCTGCCATTCTTCTGTTCCTCTTTTGGAAATACAGAATCTGAAGATTGCTGAATTTTATTAAGACTTTACCTTTGAACAGTCTAACCAGTCAACTTATTTGCAATCACCTAAGCAATGGTATGTGGAACCAGTGATGAAAACAGTGATTGCCCTTCAGAGCAACAAGCACACTGGAATTTTATATTTAAGGAAATTACCACCATTCCAGTTCACATTTTTCTTCTTATGCCAGATAAACATTTTCCAGCTAAAGTATATATTAACTTGTGTAATTTCCAAGTTCAAAGGAACAGAGTCCATTTATTATTCTTAGTTATGGCAATTAAGTCTCTATCTTGAGGCGTGATGCATGTACAGTTTTTATTGTTTTTGCACGGTGTCTTCCATCCAGGCTGCTAGAAGATATCTGAGATTTTTCTTCTATCAGGCTATCTTTGGACCCATTTCGCCTCTGAATGGAACAAAGACAAAAATACACTGGTGAAAATACAATGACGAATTAAGATATTACTTCCTTTGGTGCAGGCTTAGCCTTAATCCCATATTGTGATCATCTACTTTAGAGCTGTGCAGAGTCCTAGTGGAGTCAATGGAACTCCTCACAAGCACATTGACCAAGCACTGGCTCCTTATGCATGACTGGGGCTTATATATTAAAGAGACCTGGTTGAATTATTGATAGTGTTCCTTTCAAAAATGCTATGTTTCTTTGTACAGAAACACTAAGAATACAAAATTAATTGTTACAGTAGTGGTAAATGATATAAATGATCCATAAATATTTAGCAGAATGTGATGGGTATTTGCTTATTTCAAAGACAGGTGAAATATAGGCTAAAGATGTGACAACTATCTGATTTGCTTCCCTATACCAGCCTTATGGAACAAAAGTGCATTTGATCACATACCAAAACTACATTCCCATTTCTCTTAATTGGCCCAGGCCCACATACTTTTGCCATCCTCTCTGTGGCAAACCCATTACATGCTTGTTCCTGCTGGCCTGGCCCGTTCCTCTTCCCCCTGTCTGTTTTCCATTGCCATGTTTGGACTCATATTCTATATCCAGCAAATACCAACACTAAATTATTTGGTACTTGGCCAGTTACTGAAAACATACCTATCTGGAATTTGTTTGGCATTTAGTGTTTGAATGCTTGTAAATTGCTGCATGCATTAATCTTACTTGTAATATCTTTATTCCATATTGTAATATTGGAGCGAATGTAGTGGGAGCCTCTGTGATCGTATTAATTGTCATACAGCAGAGGGAGATTGATTAATGTGAAGAGCTGCTCTTCTCATTAAGCATGACTCAGAAACTTGGAGAAAGTCTATTATATATACAAGTGCTCTTAGCTTTCTAATAATTTCATTTTCATAACCAAAACATCCATTTGATGGTGAAGATAATTTATTTTTTCTTGCTATAAATGTCTTAAGTTCTAAAAAGGGCAAGAAGTTAGAAGTCAAAAACACTGTTACTGTTCACTGAACATGCTGGGTCCACAGCTTCATCACTTCTAACAGCAGCAAAAAAACTGAAACAAATGTCAGGTAAGAAAGGGTTTGCCACAGAAGCAAATGACTTAGTAATCCTCTAAATAATCAAGCTGACTACATGCACATGAGCGGACCCTATTTTCTAATATATGCAATCAGACAAGCAGAGCTTTCCAAAGGTTCCTAGAAATCTTCACATTGCTGAAAAAAAACTCGCAGCAAACTGACATTGAGACAGACAGCAGTTGTTAGTGGCAATCACAGAGGAAGTGGCACCTACTTTTCTCAGGACCAGGAATTTATGTAGAAACCCACCTGATATTTTTCCCTTGTCCACTTAATTATATATTTTGATAATCCTTTAATATTAGATTTTTATAAATAAAAATCTAAATTTTTTTTGGACATCAGCTGTTATTTCTGAAAAGAACACTGGGATAACATGACACACAAAACAACTTTCCAATTCTCCAGCAAATTCTCAAAATGGTTTAAAAATTATGAAATAAATCTCAAAATTCTAGTAAAGAAGGGAATTAGCCCCATTTTAAATCTGGAAAGGGAGGCTAAAAGTCATGTTCATGTCACATAGCAAGTCTTTGGCAAAGAAAAGAAACCACAATTGTTTTTACTCTGGCATTTTAAGCATTAGGCAATACTTCCTCTTACAGTGATTACATTGTTCAGGGTTACACAGATACAACCAACACTATCAAAGCAAACTACTTTTGAGCTACATATTACTTTTAGAAGTACCAACATTTTGAAATCAAGAAGAAAAAACACTGATCTGGTGGGACAAACTGTACGCCTCAGTCTCACTTGTTATCATATAACCAATGTCATTTTGGGGGTCTTGAGAGTGCCTTCAGTGCACAACTGTGTTGGGGTACATTGGCCAGGAAGTTTTAGTATTTTTGTGTGCAGCGTGAGAGCGGTCTCCAATCATTACTGCTCCAAGTCTGACAATTCACTTCTCATGAGGAAAAACAGAAAGAAACCAAAGCACACAAGTTCTCCCTGTGATAAGAGTTTGTTCTGGGCATTCATAGAAACAGAGCTGGAAGAGACCTCAGGAGGTCATCAAGTCCAGCCCCCAGCGCAAGGCAGGACCAATCCCAATTTATTCAGGAAATGAAAAGATTCTAACCTTTTATAGTGTATTTAAAATACTTATATCACAAACACTCACGAATGGACCTTTCTCTGAAAGCAACTAATGTCTCCATATTGAGAGTTTTGACTTGCACGAAGAGCTGAATATTTAATAAAATATGTTGAAATTCTTCATTCCAGAAAGAGGGCAACTAGTGAAGTGAGGATGTGTCACCTTTCCAGGACAAAATGAAAACAACAGGAGCAAAGAGTATTTACTGGCTAGAAATGAGGGATGTGTAGCAGAATCAAAATGGTTACCTTAGAGTTGAACCAGTAAATCTTAACTAGCCCTCTAAATCTGTAAAATCCTAGTGGAGAGAAGGCATTGTAATTTTACCTTCCTGTAGAACTAGTCAAGAACAACCTCTGATCAGCAGATCTTGACTAGCTTCAAAGAGGTAAAAACTACAGTGCCTTCTCTCCATTAAGATTTTACACTGAGTTACCTACCGCAATGTAAGAAACCTTTTTTGTAGCCTCTGAAGGTGAACCAACACCAGAGAGTTCAGTGGAAATCACGGGAATAAGTCCCAACTTTCTAAGGACTAGGAAGCTAGATAGAATCCTGTGTGGCATTTTCCATTGTGTGCTTGAATTAAATATATCTGGTTTTCTTTTAACATTATGTTTTTATAATATAATTCTGTATTTTTAGATCACCTACTGTGCCTAAAGTTTATTACCATTATTTCACAGCTGATATCTGTGCAGTCCTATTTTATGACTACTTGTTTTTTTAATTACTATGTTTTTCCCTGCTGAGTCCACCAGACTTCTCAGCCAATCAGTTGAAAGAGGATTGTTCCCCTCTGAATGGTTAGAAAATGAGAATTACAAACCTTGGACAGCAGCAAGGCACTGTGGAGTGGAGGGAAGATGTTAGTTCAAAAGTTGATTTTTCTAGAGGGCATCTGGCAAATGAATTGCCCTAGTTGATCCCACTTGTATTAAAAGAGGAATAGGCCCCAAAAGGAGGAAATATCTTCCAAACACCAGAGAGTCAGAAATGGCAGTATGGTAAATTATAAAATTCAATATATCTACATTATAAAACTGAAGTTTATCTTTAAGCAGTTACTTCTACATAATTTAAAGCTTATTCCATATTGGTTGGAGGGACTCAGTAAGCTCTACTACTAAGTGAAAACAAAAGATCAAGTATTAGATATATTTTCCCCATTAAATATTTCTTATTGATAATTCCATCAGGAAAACAGCCTAAGGGCATAGACTTTAAATCCAGAAGCACCATCATGATCATCTAGTCTGACTTCCTGTGTATCGCAGGTCACTAAACCTCCCCCAGCCATTCCTGTAATAAATCCCTAGCCTTTGGCTGAGTTTCCAAAGTCCTGAAATCATGATTTAAAAACTTCAAATTACAGAAATTCACCATTTATACTCATTTAAATCTGCAGTTGACCCAGGTCCCATGCTGCAGAGGAAGGCAACCCACTCCCCCCGCACAAACCAAGAAAAAATCCTTCCCAAACCAAATACAGCAGCCAGTTAAACTCTGAGCATGTAGGCAAGACCCACCAGCCAGATACCTGGTAGAGAAGTTGCACAATTACCAACCTGTTGTGAAGCTGGGATGCTGGGACCCTGAGCATCTGAGGAATGTGTCACAGGCAACGGAGGCACAAGATCTGCTTTTGCACTGGAAAAAAACATGAGATTGCACTAGTTCAATGACTACTGTGGAAGAAAAAAAATGCACTGAATAAATCTGCAGTTTAAAAACCTACTATTTGCATTTTTTCCTCAAAGGGTAAAAATGAAAATGGTCCTAACAATAACACTTTCATATTAGAACAATCAACAGTTATAGATCGGAAAAAGAAACCTGTTGCTTTTTCTCTCTCTTTTAAAAAAAATATTTTAAGGATAAATTCTGTGATTTGCTAAGGCAATGGTTTCCAACCTTTTTACACCCAAGATCACTTTTTAAATCTCCGAACAGGCGAAGATCTACCGCCCCGCCCCTTCCTTGAAGCCCCACCCCTTTCTTGAAGCCCCGCCCTCTCTATTTTCCTCCTGTCCATCACAGATAATCAGAGTCAGGAGTCCTACTCCCCTCCCCTTCAACATTTAGAGGGTAGGAGGTAGCTGCTCACCTTTGCTCATTTTTAAATACTTAGGGATGGGAGCACGGCTGGTGTAGAGCCTTCGTACTAGGGATGTGAAGGAATAGTCGACTATCCGATAAGCAAATGTTTATCGGATAGTCAATACGCTAGTTGACTAGTCGCTTCCCGCTCTTGCTGCCTCTATCAGAAAGAGACAGCAAAGGGCGGGAAAGAGGAGGGGGAACTTGAAAGCAGCTGTGCTGCATGAAGCCTGGGGCCAGATCCCGGGCTCAACTCAGTGCTGCCACTTTGAAACACCACGTGCAGCCCAGGAGCAGCTGGGGTGTCCCCAGGCTGCACGCAGCCTTTCAAAGCGGCAGCGCCACATGGAGCCCAGGATCAGCTGGGGACTCCCCCGCTGACCCTGGGTTCTGTGTGGCACTGCCACTTTGAAATGCTGTATGGAGCCCAGGGTCAGCGGGGGAGTCCCCAGCTGACCTCAGGTTCCACACAGCGCTTTCGCCTTTGAAGTGTAGCCACCCTATCAACTAATCGAATAGTCGATGCAAAATGCATCAACTATTTGATTAGTCAATTACTCTCAATTTAACAGCCCTACTTTGTACCAGCTATACACTCTGCCAGGGACATTCTCAGGAAGCTGCTTCTGCCAGCTTAAGATCTTACTGCATCATGCCCTTTATTGTTTTACTCACTTCATAAATGGTCTCTAGTTAATCTCTATCAGTCTGTTTTTAGCTATCAACAGATGAGTAGATGTCTACTGGAACTTAAGATCTGCACTGCAGCAAATGAAGAAAGTGAATCAAGGGCATATATAGTTGGAAGCAAATTTACAAGAACTCTCTTCTTTTCTCTCAGGCACCTTCACAACCTACTGCTGAAGAGCTGGGTATATTCATTTAGGTTTCTGGACTAGACTGTAATTATTTCTAAACAGGTCACCACCATTGAGCAAAGCAAACATTCAAGTTCCAAAAGGCAATGAATGTTTCCTGCTTCACTGAGTGCTTAGCTCTTACAGTGTTACCTGAGCATTATGTCAACGAAATAGTCACATATATGCTATTACTAATTTATCTGTGAGTTCAGAGGAGCATCTGTGTAATATTAAAACCTTCACATTCCACATACTTCATTTCGGACAGAACAGATCTCTCGCCATCAGAACACTGGGACCGCCGGTACTGCCGGTAGCTTCGGGGGGAATGGGAATGTCTAATGCGGATTGGGTCACCTTGAGTCCTGAATGAGAAAAAAATTCATAGTATCAAACTAATACATCTGAGACTTTGCACCGGAAAAGGAAATTTAACTTTGATTTGTAAAATCCTCCCTTTTCCCGTTAAGAATAACAGGTGGCTTTCTGTGCTCACTGAATTCAAAGGAGTGATCCTTTCTTTATGAGTTTGTATTTCAAACTTTACATTTAAACTTGTATTTCAAACTGCATTCTAAATGATACTAGCATGTGTATGTTGGAGAATGAAATTGTTTAATTAAAGCATGGACTTAAAAAAAAATCAAATCTGTGGAATTTTAGTCATCACCATACTTTTTGCTCAAGGGTACAGCAGAGAAGCAAACTAGAAATCCACTTCTGTCAAAAGCAGTTGCCAATACTACACAGCCTCCTGGATGGCCAGTTGTCAAGTGAAATGGATGTATGCCCTGAAGGGATCTGCATTGGTAGCTGCCTGTGATTAGAGGGGTCACACAGGTAAAGCATACGCTTTAAAAAAGAATCCGACTAAAAAGATAAATTTAAAAAAATGAAAAAAATTAGAAAATAAATGTTTACAAGGCTTTTGTGAGTGTAATCAGAGACTGACATGGCAGTTTAGGAGAGGATGATGATTTTGTTAGCATTTATGTGAAGTTTACATTTATGTACCTAGTTTAAAAATTATTCACGTGTCTCTACCTATTTGAGCTACTCTTTTCTGGATCAACATTTTCTGAGGAGTTCAAAAGATCAGAGATTATCAGGATGCTGTTCTAGTCTCAGACAAGCTATTCCACAGAGAGAGGCTCTGATGAGAGGATGAAAAACAGGCGATTAAGCATACATACAGAAAAATCCATATTTCATAACAAATAAGCTCACTCTATTTTTGTGTATGGAATCTCTTTCAGCTGCTCCTCAGACAGGCCAGATGGATCCACAAGTTCCTTCCTGAAAGGATTAGACAAGGAAGATGAAATTCCAGAAGCTAACAAATCCAAAACAATTTATTTTCATTGTATTAGACCACAAAGCTTTTCTGAAATCAGCTGTATTCAACATAAAGGCTATCTAGATGCCGACACAGGAAACCTATTAAGAAGTGTGTCTAAATCTTGATCCCTTCCCTTTTGTACCCTATTTCTCCACACTCTATCTGTTCATTTCAGTCTCTGTGATCTGAAGGTCAGGCACTGTATCTTCATAAATGCTGGCAACTAGTAGAAGAGGCTCTGATCCTAACTGGTGATGTACTGAAAAATAATAAAAATAAGAACATTTTGGAGTCTAGGTAGGAACACATCTTAACCTTCATGAAAGTGAAATGCACTGTTTTCATAGATGATAGAAAGAAAAAAAATACTGATGTACAGGCAGTCCCCGACTTACGCGGATCCGACTTATGTCGGATCCGCAGTTACGAACGGGGCTGCCCCAGAGTAAACGGACTGCGGGACCTCGCAGTCCTGCCGCCCGTGTACTCTGGGGCTTTCTCTGCGTCTCCCTGGTCTGCAGACCAGGAAGACGGAGAGCAAAGCCATGGAAGGGCTCGGGCAGCCCAGGAGCGCCGGCTTCCCCGCGGCTTTGCAAAGCTGCGGGGGGGCTCAGGCAGCGAGGCAGCCCAGGCGCGCCTGGACTGCTCCGCTGCTGGCTTCCCCGAGGCTTTGCAAAGCCGAGGGGGGGGGCTCGGGCAGCGGGGCACCCCAGGCGCATCTGGGCTGTCCCGCTGCCGGCTTCCCCGAGGCTTTGCAAAGCCTGAATCAGGACGCCTGGGGCAGAGCAGCTGGGGTGCTGCTGGGTTGATCCAGTAGTGCCGAGGAGCGGCGCTGCTGGAGCAACCCAGCAGCACCCCAGCTGCTCTGCCCCAGGCGTCCTGATTTAGCCGCTGCTGAAACTGACCAGCGCTGACTACAGGAAGCCCGAGGCAGAGTTGCTCTGCCCGGGCTTCCTGGAATCAGCTGCTGATCAGTTTCAGCAGCAGCTGACTTGGGGACGCTTGGGGTTCTTAAGTTGAATCTGTATGTAAGTCAGAACTGGCGGTCAGTTTCAGCAGCGGCTGAATCTGGACGCCAGTTCCGACTTACATACAGATTCAACTTAAGAACAAACCTACAGTCCCTATCTTGTACGTAACCCGGGGACTGCCTGTACTCTAAAAGGCAGAGGGGCTTGATTCTTCTCTGCCCTGAGCAGAGTGGCTCTAGCACAATACCAAATCAGAAGGATAATGTTTCACATCCATGTTGCATGACAAACTGATTAAATAAGGTGCAGAGCAATAGTGAATCTGTCCCAATAGCTGTCCTTTCTAAACAGAAGCACCATACACTGTCCCTTCAAGCGTCACTAGTTCCAGCTATGTCCTGTTCTATTATTCTGTATTAAATCTAAATGCTGTACATTCCTAAAGGCTAATTTCATTCTAGCAAAATGCTGTAGCCACACATTGGTTTTATAATGTATATAAAGGAACTAAAAGTTTCAGAGTAACAAAACTTACTGGATATGTTTCCATAACTCTTCCTTTGCTTGTACATCTGGGCTTCTCCTATAAACACCAACACACACACACACACACACGACAGATTTATGAAAATGTCATATTACTTAATATGCTGTGGTAGAATTATGACCTTTAATAGCGCATATCAAGCATAGAACTTATGCTAAGTGTAATCTCACACTGACTTGAATGGTAACATTTGCTATCTGGGAAAAGAATTAAACTTTACTCAAAATGATAAGTTGTATCTGGTATGAAAGTCTATGGGTTAAACCACAATTTCTTTTCTTCTTGCCTTCAGTAAAAGTATGCATAAAATGTTCAAAACAGAAGTGCTCTTCATTACAAGTTCAAGAAAGCTGGAGTCAGACTGTATTCTGCATAAACTTGGTACAGCTAAGGACTGAGGTCTGTCTCTTAGGTTGTGTCTACATGGCAGCTGGGAACATGCCCAAAAGGAGCAGTGCCTCAGGCAGAAAGGGCAGGGCCAGTGCAACCAGTCTTCAGTGCTGTCTGCACTGCGGCATGCCCCTGCTCCTACCCTTCAGCACTGCCTTGCCTGCAGTGCCCCTGCCTCCCCAGGCAGCCTTAAGAGTTTCCTGCAGCAGACTAGGCAGCACTCCAGTTTATGGGCAAAGCTGATCTGGAGCTTGAGTGGCTAACCTGAACCAGTGCCATAATGTCCACACAGTTATTTTTAGACCATCAGCACAAGCCCCAATAGCATGAGTCTGCTTACTTGCACTGGAAAGGTTGCTGCCAGCTGCAGTGTAGACATACCCTTTGTATACCCTTTGTTTTGAAGTTTAATTCACTCACTTGCAGAGAGCCTACACAAGCCCTCTAGGCACTTAAGGCCTGGGTAGAGAAAGGAAGGAGCAGAGAGTGACCATGCAGGGGGATATAACATATCCAGTCCCAGTAGATTATGTGGGTCTAATGATGAGATTCCTTGAGCAATTTTGGTCACTATTCTGCTCTATAAAACTGGAACAAACAGCCAGAGACAAGATATGCTGGAGTCCCTAGACCACAGCAATTTGGGAGCAGAATTACCACGGAGTTCACTGTACAAAGCTTAGTTCCTCTGGCTTTGTGTGGTGAGTGGTAAATTTCAGCCAGTATGATTTTGTACATGATTACTAATGCCACATACAATGAAAATATTTTATCATGATTACTAATGCTACACACAATGAATAGATTCTGCTCATGGTGAAATATATTGCCAGAACACGGAAATTTCACCCCACTTTTCAATCAAAGTAAAGAATGAGTCATGGGCACAGATATTTTTCTTCGAATTACAGAAGTTTGTATTTCATTTTAGAGATAACAGTGAAACACTCTTGTAGCTTAAGTAACATTTTTAAATTCCCATTCATAATCACCAAAGGCTATGCAGCCTAATGGATAAAATGTATGCTTTACACAACAGAGAGTGGGCAAAGGCTGTAGTTGTAGTAACATTTCACATAAGTCTTTTTATTATCATCGTTGCTAACAAAATTGGTAAGAATTAAAGCCTTAAATTCTATGCCTCTTTGCACTCAGCCATAGAAAGATGTGATAATATAGAGAAAGACATGTCAGCAAAGAATCATCTAATTAAACAGTCAAGTTAAGCAAGAAGGATCTGGGATACAGAATAGCTCAAGAGACTTGGTAAATGGGATACAAAACACTTTGATTTTGACATTGGTTCATATCCATTCAAAAGACCAAGATGTGTTCAGCCCTGCAAGGATGCACAATGGAAAAGAGAGACTGTCACAATTGTTGATTGCACTCTCACTGAGCACAAATATAACACAAGGTTATAGAGTGCACAGTGGCACTAGCCTCTCCAAAAGGTAAGAAGGGGCTGCGGCCTGGCCCCTGCACTGGCCAATCCTATACAACATTCTCTAAAAGGGTATTATAGCCCTACACTTAGAACAGCTCTGGACAGCACAATGCCTCTCAGAGCAGCCTGTGCGGAGATTCTCCTACAAGAAGCAGTGCGTTCAAGGAAGAAATGAACAATGACCTTTGTTAAAATGAACTGGTCAGTCCAACCTAATAACTAGGTAACAATAAACCACCATCACAAGTGGCATTTTTATTGGCGCACACAGCTCAACAGATGACTTCAGTGGAAGCAGGAGTAGGTACCACGTAAGGTGCCCAGGACTGAATGGGAATGCAGAATGAACCACCTTCCCACCATTATGAGGAGGAACCTCTCCAAGTCAAGGACCAGACATCCCAACAGGTTAGTGTTTAGGAGCTTCCACTGCTCCTCATGTTAGACCTGTTCTACAGGTAGAGGTTTTCAGTCTGCAGGGCCGATAATCTGCCTCCACTCATTCTTTATCAATCTCCTTCTGGCACTGGCCAAATTGGCCATCCTTCAGTTCAGGAGGAGGAAGCTGCACTAGATGGTGACCAGCAACTATGAAGCCTACTTCCATTTCCTAGTTGTTTCACACAGTTCTTGAGTGCAGCATCCACCAAATCCCAGTACTCCTTTGCAGAGTGGTGGGTGCTATCCAGGGCTCTCTACTCAGCATTCCCATCTGGTTCCTTTGCTTTAAACGTTACATCCTCACCAATGTTTTTTTTTTTCCTTCTTCATTTTTTTGTCCCATTTACTTGGCTTCTGGTTCTACCCTCATTTGAAGGCCAAGTCTTTAGTTCACACTGGGTGTAGGTCCACGTCTTCCCGCAACTGAAATAGGTTGGCACCTTTCACAAACTCTAACCTTATTGGAGGAAAAAAAGAACTAGGATGAAAGTGGGTCCCACTTTTGGGAGATACTTAACTAGGAAGGAAGAGCTAGCATTAAGTCCAGCTATGTATTGTTTAGCTTGACCATTTAAACTGGGTATGCCTTTTCTAATGTGACTATTTATAAATGAGTGAGGAGTAACTATTACTCTAGGGCTATGTTTACACTACGATTTTTCCCAGCAAAAAATATGCTAAAGAGGGACTCATTTGCATGAGTCACAATTTCATTTGCATATTTTCTGCAAATCCGTTTTTGCACTGGGGTTTTTGTACAAAAACAAGCAGTGTGGACGTTTTCTTTTTGTGAAAAAAAAAACCTTTTCCACAAGATCCCAGCGCAAAAAAGGATCAGCAGAAAATATGCAAATGAGATTGCGACTCATGCAAATCAGTTCCTCATTAGCATACATTTTGCCGAGGAAACTCGTAGTGTAGACGTACCTAGCTGACCCACAAGTTACAGGCTGGATGCTGAAATTACTGAGTGAATTGATATGGCCTGCATTGTGCTGGGGTCCCCCTTTGGCCGTACATCCCTCTGACTAATAGTAAGAATAATTAATTATGTTACATTTACATATGCTTTTCTTCCCCAAAGGTCCCATATTTATACAGCTAACCTGTTTTCTCACATTTCTAGACAATTTTTAAAAGCACTCAGCGCTGGCCTAACTCTGCTTCCTCTGAAATCATTGGGCTTTATTGATTTCAGTAGGTGCAGAGTTAGGGTTTTAAAAAAAAAAAAAAAAAAAAAAACTGACTGTACATTAGATGATGGCCAGAAATGTTGTGAATTGAAAGGATCCAGAGAAGTGAAAGAAGAGTGGGGAACGGAGGGCATGGCAGAGTTCTGCATCTGTATTAAATGTAAAGTAGCCTCTGCTGAATTGGTATTAGACATCTTAATGGCTGAGCCTAATCAAGATAGTTTAAAGCTCCCCTGCACTGCACATTGTTTTTTCCATGAAAGAAAAAACAGATACTTTTGTCTCACCTTTCACGTCACTGAGTTATTTCTAGCTGAGCAGAATAACATTTAGTAACATTTGTTTTGAGTTATTAAATGTTTTAGAGATGATCTAGAGATAGGTGCAAGAACTGTTTTACTTTTGAGATTTTACAAGTGCTCAAGCATTAAAAGACATGATAGTGTTAGTGACTGGCATGATATAAATACCAAAGAAATCAGAAAGGTGGAAATAACCCTTTGCATCTATGTTTTTCCAATGGCATTCAAAGTAAATCTTTTTACACTATTGTAGATTTTGTCATAAAATTTGATGGTGGGTTTTTTTGTGTATATCAATGTATTTCTATTTTTCTATTCCCCCACTTCTCTTCCTCTCTCTTCTGCCTTCACCTCCTTTTCCTCTTCTTCCTCCTTCATGCCATGCTGCTTTCACCTCCCTAAGTAAGGTAATAGTTAGGTTTAGGAGTGGAGATTTTAGTGGCATCTTTCACCTCATAATTTTGAACCAATGTTGTCTTTTCCTTCAATCCCAGACTACAAAGCAGCAGCTGTGAACTCTGCACTGCCCTGGGGCTCTTCTGAATCTGAATAATCAGCCTCTAGGGAATGTGAAAGATGAATGCAAGATGCACCCTAGCTCCCCAAGGGAGGCTTAGGCTAGCATCTTGCTTTTATGATGCAAAGACATCCTAGCTAGCCTGAGATAGGAGAGCACCCACATCACTCCTGAACCCAGTGCCCCCACAAGACAACGTATTGTGCAATCCACTAAACCATTGAATTTGAGCACAGTGTTACTTCTGTATGTAAATAAAACTGTTCATTACTTGGCCCTGGGTATCCTAGTATCACCCATCATTGTCAGCAGCCTGATTTACTTTGAGAAATCCTGACTTTGGGTGTAAAGTCTCAAGACCAGGAAAAATAAGAAGCTAATTAGACTTTTCACCATTTTCTAGAAGCCACATATCCTGAACTTGTAAACAATTCCCCTGCATTTCTGAGCTTTCATCTTTAATGCACATCAGCCTTCAACATCAAGGGGCAAGGGACTTTTCCATTAAATCAAAGGCATCCTTGATCATTAATACCAAACAACAGGTTTTTTCTCTCTCTCTCCCTCTCCTCTCCCCATATTTTACAATCTCAGAGAAGAGTTTGACTACTACTGTGTTATATATATATATATATATATAAAAATCTGAACTGAGTTCTGAATGGACAGTACTTCTGGACTGTTCCTGAACTAACTAGATCAAAGCTCAATTAATCTAATGGGAATTTTCATTAAATGCTGTCTTCAAGATTTTTTAAATTTTGTTTGTTTTTACAAGCTCAGATAGCCCTAGATGCTACTAACATCTACATTAATTTTATGCCTATATCTGTACTCTTATTAACAATTCATTTTGAATTCATGATTTGCAACTAGGCAGCATTTAGTGGATTTAAATAGCCAAGGAATTTAAATGGCCATTCTTCTCAATGAAAAAATCCCCTTTGGCTATACAGATGTTTTACCTGAACTCTTGAAAATAAGCTGGCAGAACTAGAATTTGAAGCTTTTTTAATTGCTTTTGCCATAGAAAGAAACAAGGGTCAAATGCTTGTCAATTTTTTTTCAAGAAAAAATGTAGCAAAAAAACTACCACTGAAAAATGTTATTCTTTATCAAAGAAATGAAAAGTGATGAGCCAAGCTAAACCAAATACAATAAAATCTAATTTGTCCTTCTACCTCAAACTCCTAAAGTAAACCAAATGTATAGCTGAATGCAGAGTAGATAGTAATTTACACACAGACCGTGTCTATATTATTAAAATTATAGCGTTCAAAGCTGATTGCTTGTTTTTAGTCTAGTAATAACGTGATATATTTCACTTTACAGAATTAACAAACAAAAAAGAACCCTACACCCTGCACTACGGACCTGATTTTTCTCTTAACTTAACAAAACCACGTAATCACTCAGGCTGAGACACAACCAAGTTTAATAAGTGCTATAACACCATGCTGTATTTTGGATCTTTCGATCTTGTTTAATTTTGTAAGTAGGATAGCTGCAGCTGTGTGGGTCTCAAGATACTAGAGAGCCAAGGTGGGTAAGGTACTATCTTTTATTGAACCCTCACCTGCCTTGTGTGTCTCATTTAATTTTGCCCTTCAAATGGTTAAAAAGCTTTTATTTGGTCATTTTTGTCAGAAACATCTTTAAAGAGCTAATGTTTTCTTTTTCCAGATTGTTTTTGTCCATATTAAATGTTTTATTGTCTATTTCTTTTGTTCTGCTTTTCCTAAATAAATAAATAAATATATGATGCAAATATATTTATCCCTATCACAATGAAGAGAAAAAACACATAATATCTTAAGAGTCTCCTCACCATCTAGGATCTTACCTTTTCTGTAAAGTGCTGTTTACATGTATACTGCTATATCCCCATTTAATGAAAATATAACCCATCAAAGCCTTTTACACAACAGAGCTAATTCTGCGTTTCTTCATTGCAAGAGTTAAACTAGCCACAAGAGGGAGACTCTGATGTCTCATTAATGCAATATAAACGTATTTGGCAAAGAAAAAGTTAGTTGTTACAAATTTTATAAAATGGTTAGAAACTCAGGGTGCATTTCCTGGTTTAAAACATGATCTCTACATAAGAAACAACAAAAATAATGGAAACCACACTTATTTTATGTTTTACAATTCTAAGAAATTATTTATATTGACACTTTTTAGCTTTGTATTTTTCTATAATAAAAAATCAAATGTTAAGAGGTAGGCTTAAGTGATGTTGAAAGCAAACATCTGTGCAAAGACTGCAAAAGACAACATTTGGAATTTTAACGGCACATCCCATGTCTCATAAAGGAAGAAAAAGTGTGATGTATGATGCTAGAGATAAAAATGGGTTCTGATAACACTGGTAGCCATGACAAGCAAGCTCCAGTGGCTTGAATATCAAAACCATGAAATGTCAACACAGATATGCAGCTTTATATAACAGTTTGATTTGTTCCTTATACTGAAATAGTTGCACATTTGTATATTGTATGTATTCATCACATTTCAATTGGTTTTCTCTGCATACACACACAAGCTTTGTAAAGTAGGGGAGCTCCTGGTAGAAGAGTCTGACTGACCATTTTATTAGTTTACATTTTGAAATCAATAGTTAATATTGTGTTAACTTAGTAAACACATGTTGTGTTTATTGCCAGCCTCTTGGGTGCCAGAGCTTGGACTGCTTCTATTGGTGACATGAAGGTACAATATCCCAGTGAAGACCTGCATCTGTACCCCAATTCTGCATTAAAAACATGGTTTTGTTTCTATGGTATAATTCTATAAATCATTATGAGGTAAAATACACTGAGCAATTTGAAGCTTTACAGATTTTCTGTAGGTCTGGCTTAATATGGAAGGTAAGTAAAACTTATATTATGAGACTGCAAGTGTTTAGAGCACATTACCTTGCTCCCATGTTAAACCATAGGCACCCTGGGATGGATAATTCATCAATTTTAGCATGGCAAATAGGGTATGGTAATAGTATAAAAGCTACTCTCTTGACTACTCTCCCAAACCTCCCAGCTGGTCTCCTGGCACTTTTCAACATGCATCTCAACCCATCTCCTCTGCCACAGATCCTCTGCCACTCTCCTTTAGAGATCTGGAACCCCTATCAAGCCTTTGATGGTTTCTCAAAGTCTAGGCACGTTATGCTAGACATTTATGTTACCAAGAATAATATTCTTGAAAACTCTTTCAACCCTGACCATGCACAGATTAAAAATAATCAATATAATATTTTCATTAATTCACAAGAAAATTAATTTTAGAAACTGGCAACGTCAGTGTTCAGCGGATGGATGAGCATATTCATGGCATTGCCTAGCAACACCACTCTATCACGGAAATCTTGATAGCAGGTTGTAATAAATCACGATTGCTGCTTACAAATGGTAATCTGAAGTGAAGGTATAATCTGGAATAGTATTTTATTTTTTTGACAATTAAAATGCGTGGAAATTTCACAAAGAACAACTCTCGCACACTACAGTAAAATACTATGTCACTTATAGATCTTAACTCTCTGCACACAGGTGGGCAATGCTATTATGCCCATTCAAGAATCAGGGACATAAAAAGGTATGGTGACTTGCTCAAGCTCATGTTAATGCTTGATTAAACAAAATAAAACCGCATATAAAGTTGCTATTCCTGAACAACCTACAAAGTAATAATAAGCAGGTCAGAACTCTTTGTCCTGGTCCAAAATACATTACAGTGGTCTTTGATTTCATGTCAAAGTATGGAAATGTTCACGTACGATCGAGATCTGTGCCTGGATCGCCTGTGGTTCGGATCAGCCTGGTTTTTCTCTTTTTGTTGCCTCAGTACTGCTTCCCACTGAGGAGCTGAATCCACCATGTCATTCTCCTGCCGTAACCTGCATAAAGAGCAACACATCTAGCGTAAACATCCGGCGAATCAATGCTTTATTTTCTGAGGAGGAAATTCTGATGTTACTTAAACTGTTATCTGGGCAGGGCAAGCAGGGGCACAGGTCCCCCAATAATCGGCATGGGCACAGGATGCCTTTTACCCTGGGGTCCCAGTGGGGAGAGAGCTTTTCCAACACCAAGGCCGTGGATGGGGGAAGGAGAGAGAGTGAAGTGCCACTTTGAAAGCTCCTATTTTTTTAGTCCTGTGCTTGCCCTGCTGCTCTCTTAAAAAGAGGTGAACAGCAAACTTGGTTACAACTACATTTACATAAGATTTATAACCTTTACTGCTACTTCTCTTATTTCCTAAAACCATTACAAAAACAAAAGCTGGTATCAAAGTGCATGCTCAAAGACAGTCTGCAGGATCAAACTCTAAAGCCCGCAGCCCCCTCAGAAACAGGAGCAGGGTGGGGAACCTACAGCCCCAGGGTTGCATCCGGCCCCCGGTTTTGCTGGATCCAGACTTTGAGGCTCGAGACCTCTCCCCCAGCATTGGGGAGCCTGCGCTGATGCTCCAGACCCCTCCCCCCCCTTCCATCATGGTGCTGGAGCACACAAAATCTATTAGCCTGGACCTCCCTAGGCTCTGGTGTGCAAGGGGAATGTGAGGAGTGCTTCTGTTTCTTTGTCAGGACCATGTGGGTATGCGGCCCCCCGACGCAAAAAAAGTTCCCTGCTCCTGGATTCCAGAGAGGAGGATGAGTAGTCCAGGACTATCTTCACCCGCTCCATGAGGCTCACAATGGTTTATGGCTGCAGTGCCTGGCAGTTGGCCTCCCTTGCCCACAGTTGTATTGTGACCTCTCCAACCCATCCATTTCACCCCAACCCTGCCAAGTCCCTGCTCCCCTGCAAGGCCCTTGGATCCAGAAGTTTGAGGAACACGGTCACAGAGGCTGCCGAGTCTCCCTTGCATGCTGAAGGCAGATCTATTCACAGAGGGTCACCTCCATGTTTGGCACCAGGGGACAAAAATGGAAAACAAATGTCTAGTAAATGACCTGAGGGTTTCCCTAAATAATGACACTGAAATCCAGTGCTTGTTAATTATAAGAACAGTGCTTAAGAGGTTTAGAATATCAATACTACTGGGAGGGTGGAGAGGTAGGGAGGGGAGATAGATGCACTGGATTGCTCTGAAGGGGCCAAAACCAGTTCAGGCACATGGAAGTATCCAATCAGAACAGTATTTGAGAATAAATGCTATTTGGAAATTTAAATATCGGTTTAAAATCAATTGTAATAGTTCTTTCCAAATAATGTCACTGATCTCTAACGTCTAATGCTTATTCAAATAATGCCCAAAACAGATCAGTGTAAAATCAGGTATAATCTAATATATTAAATGAGAAATGTACCAATGAGAATGTATTTAAAAGCATATACAGAGCACTAGCATAATTAGTCTCTATATCTTTTGATAGGATTTAAAACAAAACCTTGTTATCCTTCTATATCCCTACAAATGTCCAAATTCTTCTCTGAAGAGGTTCAGTGCCTGTTCAACCCACTTATTTTCAAATAGGGTTTTTTTTAATGATGGAATCTGTTAATCAGTCCATGTTTCATAGCTAGTGCAGATTAAAATGAATGTCAGCAATGAATTATAAGCTCTGCATCTCCAATAACAAATTGATTTATTTCAGGATGGTGCCGCCAGCCAAGATAATCAATATGTTAAGACAAAGGTCTTCCAGACCTAGCCAAAAGTTAACCAGTCTTGGAGGTGGAGATATTTATTGGGGGTGATTGGATGCACAGGTAGAACTGGCAAATAGGATATGAAACTGTTTAGCCACAGCACTGAATACAATCATGCATGAATTTAGAGACACACCCTTTGTAGAACCCTGCAAATCTGTGGATATCCACAGATATCTGCACCTGTGAATGTGAGTGCAGATATCCACAACTCATTTTTGCAGATATGGATGTAGCTATAAATTGTGTATTTAGAACCCTGCAAATTTGTGGCTATTTGCTTTATATCTACAAGCATCCACATCCACGGATGTCAGTGCAGATATCCATGGCTCATTTTTGCAGCTATAGATCCAGATGTGGATACAAATTGGGCTTTAACCATGTGAGATGCCACTCTGAGGAAGGAGGATGTCTGATATGACAACAAACCAAGCATATTAAAGAAACTTGAAAACAGGACTGGGAAAGATGCCAGAAAAAGAGTTCTCTGACAGTCTGGCTGATCAAGGTGGTCAGAAAAGAAGTATCACTCCCTTGGAAATATGAGGTATTTTTGTTGCAAGTAACAAGCTTTATTCATATGAGTTTTTTATTATTTCAGGTTAGTGATGTTATGAAAACTGTTTCTGTTTCTTTCATCTGATTTTCTCTATGCTTAATGACTCTTGGGTTGGATCCTCAGCTTGTTAAAATCAGCAAAGCTCTGTTGCACACCACAAAGCAGCTAGAACACCCTGGCGAATCAGGTCTTCATCTCTAAACAAGTCACTTTAAACCTGTTAATTTTCAGTGGCAAAAATTAGCCGAAATATAAATAGAGAGCAGTAATACAGGAACTCACATACCAACAGGGAATTAATTGGGCTTTTCATTCAAAACCAGACAGCTTGTGGAAAGGGTGGCTCATAACATGGCATAAACAGTGCCAAATGGCTTGACATAATACAGTCGTTCAAACCTGTGCAAAAGGCTACCAAATCAGAATGACATCCACTTTGCTCAAGACCAATATCTATTAATAGACAGCATCTAGTCAGCTGAGGAAGCATGTGACCTCTACTGGAGGTATGATTTCATAAATATTTAGTTGTCTGGCATGAAAAATTAAAACCCAGCTGCAATACACTACAGACTACAGCAGAGCATGGTGTATGCACCTACTGTATGCATGAGAATGAAATTATACACCTTGATGACAGTTTTTGAAATTATACTTCTGCACTGACATCCACTTTGTCAACGGGCTTCTGATTAATGAGCTCTCTTTAACAAAGTAAACAAACCCTTTCTTCTGCAGCCTAGTCTACTATTGGAAACCCATGGGGGTAGTAGGGAATGAAATTACAACTAAAGCAGGAAAGCACTTTTCTATAACTGAAAGTCTGACAATTTTAAAGGCAAAGAATGATAAAATAAAAAAGCAAGAAAAGATCTTGCAAACTGGACCTACCTTGAAACTACTGCTGGTTTCTGAACTAGCAAAGATTAAAACAACAAACTTCAGTGGTATTTCAAGCTATAATGTTTGCTTAAGCAAATACAATGTGATAAACAAGAATAATTTTCAAACTTGGTGTGACAGTAGTGTGTTACAATCATTGCACTAAGTATTGTCCATGCCAGGATCAGAACTGTGTAAGTAAACACATCCATAGATAGAATATTTCCAATGGTAGTATCCTGAAACAACTTTAATGAAAAGTTTCATACTTTAAAATCTTCTTGATCTGAGAATGGATGAAGTGCTATTCTACATGTTATGCTATAGAACAGCACCTCATAGTGAGATACTGCCCTTTGACTGAAATACAGAGGAGATAGTAACTCTTCCAAATTTGGGACCACTGCTAAAATAAGATTTTATTGCCTTGAAGCTTTCCTCCTTTTTTGTCATGGCCACATTTATTTTCCATGTCAGTTTTTGTAATCTCTGTGTAAAAATTGGAAATTAAACCTGAGCCTGAGTCTACCTTTTGTAACAAATCTCTGCAAACTCTTTTCATATATTAGATGTTAAGAGCATTATGGCATAAATGTTGGATTCAGGAAAGCAAAGAATTGGATTAGAATTTCTATCAACTTCCTTCTGTTGAAATCAAACTTGCATTTTCCATGTGGCTCTGTATTTATCAGTCTTCAGATGCTCTAATTTTGTATTGCTTGTTCTGATGCAATCAGCATTTATTCTCTCTACTAGAAAATATGTGTGTCTGCTTCAGGCATTGGGTTGAGAACAGTGTTGCAAAAAACTCATTGAATTTTTCAGCACCTCTCCATTTTTTTAGAACTTGTCTGTCCATAAATTGCCTTTACTAGCACCTAGAAGTGGCATTGTCACCTACGATGATTTCTTGTTCCACATTTGCTGTAAAGATATCTTATCCAGCATCACCTCTTTTGCAATTTTTTTTTATTCTTCATCTTTGCTTTTCTATAATTTTTACATGTTCTTGCCCTCAAGATGGCATTCTGCCAGCCTTCCTCTACTCCTGAGGCTTTCGTCCTTCTATGCTTCTTTGTTAACCTTTACTATTTTTTGCATATCCTAATTAATATATATTGGCCTTTTTAAAATTCTAATGTATGTATTTCTGGATGGCAAGCAAATCCTTGGGCATGCATTAACTTATCTCTGAATACTTCATATTTCTGCGGTCTCCTTTCTTACTTTTGCTTCAATACAATTTCACCCACCAATAATCACTGTGTTTACTTTTCTGTTTAACTTGCAGCATATATAGTATAACAATGTCAATATAAAGTACCAAAGCAGGTAACAAAATAAGCAATATCAGCAAACTAAAAACACCAGTGTTGTATCTCTGAAGAATTTGGATTAGGTATGGTTAAGAAGCTGTGACCATTTGGGGGAATCTGTCCATGTAAAGCTTATTAATTTTAAATTCTGGTAGATACTGGATATTTTCTGTGTATCTATCACAGACAGTCAGCTCCATTATGAATGTGGCGCTTGCCTTCCCCACGGTCTTTGGCCTCCATATTGAACTAAAACCCACAGGAGAAATTCTTCCACTTGGCACAGGGCTAGCAATGGTCATTAAACTGTAATGATCATCCATTCAAAAGCATCATCTAGTCTCTCTATATATTTTAGAGTGTGTCCATCTGTGTGTCTGTCTATGAGTTTGTTTGTTCAAGAACTCCTCCTCAATGGCAAAAGCTAGGGCCACCAAATTTGGCATGCGCCTTTTTCTTCTACTAACTTAAAACAAGGTCAGGGTTTGGTTGTGCCAAGGAAAACCGGAAGCCTGGGAAAGGGGGCGGAGGGAGAAAGCTCCTCTACCTCGGGAGGTGTTGGGCACAGGGAGAGAGCCCCATCCCCGTCCCATGAGGTGCCAGAGAAGGAGGAGAGACACTTTCCTCACCTCAGGAGGGACCAGGGGGAAGGAAAGAGCCTCAACTGGCCCCCGGGGACAATCTGGTGGATGGGGTGCACATCCCCACTGCCCTGGACTGCCCCTAAGGAGAAGCCAGCAGCCACCCCCACCTCCTGCCTTGAGTCCCTCCTCACTCCCAACACTCCCTCTCACACCCTTCCAAGCTCCCAGTCTCCAGCCCTGAGCTTTCCACATCCCCAAGTCCCTGCCCTCACTCCTGCACTCTCCACACAGCCAGACCCCTGCCCTGAAGGATCCAAGCAAAGATGGGCAAGTCTTCTAGTTCTAGGCTAAAGAGATAACTGTTACCCAAGGTAAAATGAGTCTGAACACGGGGGAGGGGTAACTAGGCAAGTAATCACCTGGTGAGAGATCACTGATGAGGCCAATCAGGTAGTCACCTGACAAAATAGGGCTGAAGGTTAGAAAAGAGAGGGTCTCTTTCTGACCATTTCAAAGAGAGAGAGAGAGAACAGAAGGGAACTGACTGCAGGGGTCAGGGAGAAAGAGACAGAATCCAAGATTAGGAAAAGAAGCAATGTGCAGGAAGGTGATCCCAGATACCCCAGAGAATGCTGACCAAGGCCCAAAGAATGCTCCAGAGGAAACAAACAGGGAAACGCAGACAGAAAAAAGTGGCCATTAGGGATGTGAATAGTTAACCGGTTACAGTTAGCCAGTGAGAGCTGGAGCAGCCCCCCACTCACAGCAGGCAGGGGGCAGCTCCAACCCATGGAGTCCTTTGTGGGCAGGGGTGCTCCAGCCTAGCAGGAGCAGCCACCACCCATGGTGGTGGGAGCAGCTCCAGCCCAGCCGCAGCATGCAGGAAAGGCCACTCCTACCCAGCGGGGCTGAAGCAGCTTCCCTGTCCACCTCCCATTTAATTGGTCAATCAGCTAAACTCAATGTTTAACCAGTTAACTAATTAAATGGGATTTTACATCCCTACTGGCTATTATCTATGAAGAAACTGGACATGATGATGAAATGGGGAACTGCAATCATTCACATGTCGACTTTTCAGGTTTTTTTTTTACATGACAAGTGACTTGGAGTCTATAGAGGTGATAGGATAGCAAACTATATTTATGCAAATGATGCATGCTCTTAGGTAAATACCTTAAGAATATGAAGGTTTATCTCACTGCCAAAATTCCATCTCAAACACATTTGAGAATATATCTGCTTAATACTTTTTGTGCTATATTCTAAAGATTTGATGAGTTTTTTATTACTATAACCAACTACACGGCAATGGTTCTATAAATAATACCTAATAACTTGCATTTTCCTTAGACCATAGCATGAAAATATAAGAAATGCACTTTTAATATATTCATTAAATCTTTTGCTGTAATTTACTTACATAATTTTGCCTAAAATAGAATATACACAGGTTTTATTTAAATCTAATGTGCTTGTTAAGAATCCTTGAATATTTCCATCTTCTTTCAGTCCCAACCTTTATCATTTTCACTGTTTTTATAAGGCCTCACATTTATTCTTGATTTTTCTTTGCATGCCTATACTAGATTTGCTAGCATCTGATACTTGTGAATACTGATTCCATCTGTTCTATGACCAGAATTAGAAAGCAGATTAATTTAGTCAAGACCAAAAAGAGTACAATTTAGTTCTCATTTCTGCTGTATGTCTGATCCACAGCAACTGGAAAATGAACTCATGGGCAGGGGCAGAACAATTTTCCCCATGTCATCCTGCTGATTTTTCCCTCATCTGGCTGGATTAACTATGGTAGTAAGAAAATACAGTAAAAAAAAAATTCAGTGTGTGTGCATTAAGGATGTTAAGAAGTGGGTAATGGACTAACTGTACAGTCGATACAATTTGTATCTACTACACAATTAGTTGATAAGGGGCCAACTGTGGCTCTGCAGTTTAAATGTAGTAGGAGTTTAGACATTTAAACTGAAGAGCCTCAGCAGCAGGGGTAGGCTGAGCAGTCCCACCTTGCGCTAGGTCCCGGATCACAGCACCTCTGCATTTTAAATGTAGTAAGAGCTGAGTGACTCTTACTACATTTAAAATGCAGAGCCACAGCGGGAATAGGACCGGGACCTTCTGATACAGAGGCAGCAAGTGGGAAGGGAGGCTCTGGAAGGGTTGACACTGGGGGGGTCTAGTAGTGGGGGGCTCTAAGGGGAAGAGGCCTGGCACTGAGGTGTTTGGGATGGGGGGCTGGTACTGGGGGCCTCTGAGGGTGGGAGGCAGACACTGGTGGGCAGGGGATTCTGGGGTCAGTGGCTGGTGCTGGGGGGGGGGAGAAATGGAGGAGTGGGGTCTTTAGGGGTTAGGGCTGGCACTGGGAGGTTTTGGGGACCGGGGCTTTCGGCAGACTGGTGACATTTCATTTGCATATTCATTATTTGCACAATGAATAAGCAAATAAAATGTTAGCAGTCCGCCAAAGGTTTGTGAATGGGTTTGCGATATAAAGAAGTTTGGGAACCATTGTTCTAGTGGACCTCTCTGAACAATAATATTTTGAGCACAAAACTGACTTTATCCTTCTAAGAGAAGAAGATTATAAAAAATAGTTAAAAACCCAGTGATCATTGGCACTCCATTCCAGATTTGAATGGAAACCAGTCACCCATACACACTAGCTTATAAGATTCAAAGGGGTAGCTGTGTTAGTTTGTAACTGAAAAAACTTAAACAACAGCAAACAGTCCTGCAGCACCTTAGAGACTAACAAAACATGTGGATGGCATCATGAACTTTCGTGGACACAGCCCACTTCTTCAGAGAATGGAGTAAAGGGGTCCAGGTTGCAAATAAATAGCAAAGGAAGAGAGAAAATGGGGAGGGAATGGGAAGAGAAAAAAATAGAGGAAAAAATGTTGACAGTTAGTGTGTCCATGCTAAATGAGGCCCATCCAGGGTAAGTCTTTTTTTAAATCTCTTTCAACATGTCAAACTTGTAAATGAAACCCAGTTCTGTAGTTTCTCTCTCCAGAGGACTTTTGAAATTGCTTTGAAATAATAGTCACTTTTAGATTAGTGACTGCCTGGGCAAGCTGAGATGTTCTTCAACAGGTTTCTCTTTGTTACCATTTTGAATATCTGATTTGTGTCCATCAATCCTTTGTTGTAGTGACTATCCAATTTGGTCAATATACATGGCAGAGGGGCATTGCTGGCACTTGATGTCATAGAGCGCATTGGTGGATGTGCAGTTATATGGGCCTCTGATGTGGTGGTTTATGTAGTTAGGTCCTGTGATGATGTCGCTTGTATAGATGTGTGGACAGAGTTGGCACTGGGACTGATTGCAGGGGTGGGTTCCTGGAGGGGTATGATGGACGTGTGCCGCGTGGCCGCTGGAAAGAATTTGTTTGAGGTTATGGGATTATCTGTAGGTGAGGCTTGGCTGGTCCCCCAAGGCCGGCGAGAGTCAGGGGTCATTTTCTAGGATTGGTTGTAGATTGTTGATTGGAGGGGTTTAAATTGTGATGACCATGGTGCTCTGTTGTTTTCTTTGTTGGGCCTATCTTGAAAAAGCTGATGCCTGGGTACTCGTCTGACTCTGTCAATCTGTTTTTTCACTTCTTCGGTTTTAAGAACGCCTGCTATAAATCCTGTAGGTGTTTGTCTCTGTCTGTGGGTTTGGAGCAAATCTGATTGCATCTTAGGGCCTGGCTGTAAACAATAGATTGGGAAATGTGTCTTGGATGGAAGCTATAGGCATGTAGGTAAGTGTAATGGTCGGTAGGTTTCTGGTATAAGATGGTGGAAATGTGAGTGTCATGTAATTGTATTGTGGTGTCAAGGAAGTGGATCTCTTATGCGGACTAGTTTAGACTAAGGTTGATGGTGGGATTTGCACTAGCTTATAGTTAGCTAAGCATATCACAAGACCTCTCTCTGATTTAAGTATACCCTAAAGAAAGGTCATTGATAAAATATCTCTCCTACCAGTATATTGGAAAACCACAGTAATTTTCTAATATATCTAACTACTGCAAGTCATACACAGATTATTATTGTATATACATTATACAGTGCCATAAATTTATTGTTTGTAAAGCACAGGGTAAGACATACTACTACTTTGATTATATATCTATCAAAAATAGTTTATCCATTTCTCAAGAAATCTGTGTATTTTCTGCTAAAATACTGCAAATTAAAACACAATGTAGTATGGGCAAGTTTAGGGTTTACCTTTACTTGAATGACAAATACTACCATTTGAGTAAGGGTGAGCCCTGTTTTAATGTACCAACAAGTAAATCAAGTGATCTTGCTATAACTGGTTACTAATATAAGAAACAATTTGAATATACTCAAACAGTGCTCACATATCAGTAAATTATACCTTAGATGGTATAAACTATTTATGTTATCCATGATAAACCAAACTGGATTCACCAACCCTTAAACAAAATTCCTTTGTTCATGTATAAACTGTGTTAGTTACTGACAGCATACTAAAACAGGATTAACTACGGATTTCAGGAATAATATATGTTGGTCTTATCTTACCTAGAAAAAAAGTGTCCCCCCAACAGGGTGAACCTGCTCTCCAATGCACAATACCTCTGTGAAGAGCTCTCCACAGAGATATTAATAACTATTTACTGCTACTTTGTATTCCAATTTGTTTTGTCTTTATTTCCTTTTTCTTTAATAATAAAAAGTCATAGTTAATAACAATGATTATTTTGCTTGTCTTCAATTATAGTATCCCTTCAGGTATGGCAAGGCAACTGATGTAACTATAATTGTGGAAGTCACATCCTTGAACTGGCATTAAGAGAAGTAGGTATTCAAACCCAAACTACAATTTCTTGTTTCTCTAGGCCATACTTTAAAAATATATATTTGGACATCAGTATTTGGTGCCCAACACCTTGAAACATCCCTTTACACTCTGAATACACTGGCTGCAACCAAGTAATCAGCGTACAATGAATAAGAAATGTGATTTGACTGGAGCCAACAAATATTCAGGTTCAATATAGTGATGGGAAAGTTGAACTAAATTTTCTTTAAGAAGAAATGGAAATGGGGTCCTTCAGATCTAACAACATGGTTCCGTTCCCTTCTGTGGAGAGACGGCTGACAATGTGCTGGAGTCATGACAGCCTCCTGACACACTTTTCTTTCACAAGTTTGAATGGCAGAGTGGGTTGTTTACTTTCTATTTTAATCACATTTTGAGATGCTGACAATTCACAATTATACGTGACTGTCACATCTAGTACTGCCAGAGATGGGATGCATCAATAGTCATTGCAACAGTTCATTTTATTGCTCATATGATATATAATAAAAATGAAAATCTGTTGTAAACATCTTCATGTTATTGATTGCATTGATTGCGTTAATAATGAATTCTTCCCTAATAACTAGTAGGAGGTCTAGAACTGATTGCATACATATATGTAAATATGCTTCTCTCATTAAATTAAATCTCATTAAATTGGAGATTTAATTTTCAACACTGCATCGCAGTAAAACTATAATACTAGAGCAGTTAATACAGTCTATAGAAAGATAAGCAGAAAAGCATAACTGTGGCAGAGATATTAACTATCAATCATGGTTTTGCACTTCAATCCAGGGTGTAGCCATGGGTGGGCCTGAGTGAGCTGTGGTCCACTCACTTTGCATCCAGGCCCACCTCCCTCAAGCCCACTGAGGGAGCCAGCCAAGGGAAAGGGTCCAGGGCATCAGGGCTCCCCCCCAGAGCTCTGGCCAGGGAACGGGGCCAGGGTTTGCTCCCCTCTGCTTCGGTGCTCCAGCTGGGGAGCCAGGGCTTACCCTGCTCCACGAAGCAAGCCAGTCAGGGAAAGGGGCTGGAGCGCCAGGGCTGAGCAGCAGGGCCAGGGCTTGTCCCACCCCACCCTGGCACTCTGGCCAGGGAATGGACCAGCGTTTGCTCCACTCCACCTTGGCGCTCTGGCCAGGGAGCCGGGGCGGTGCTTATTGCCCCCCATTCCTCTTGTCCCACTCCCTCACCCTCCATTCTTGCCCATCCACCTGAAGTTGGGGCCCAGGCAAGTGGGCCCTTCTGGCTACACCACTACTTCAATCCCTGCAGTCATTAAAGTTTACCTGTTTCTCTTCTTCCGATGCTCCCGGTTAGAATTTTCTGACTCACTACCACTGCTGGTATTACAACGAGATCGTGACCTAAGGAAGGGAACAGTGAGTCAGAAACTAAGAACAAGAATTATCAATTAGTCCACGCTCAATGTTAACTATGTAAGATTTTGCAGCTTGTGTTTATTCGTTTCCTATTATTAGAATTTCCATAATACTGTAAAGTCTGTACAAATCAATGACCAATATCCAAAAAGTAAGAAGTAGGAAACAGCAGAGATGCAGAGAGAATGGAAAACCTTATCTACACTTCCAAGTGATTTCACAGTGTTTTTTCTGTGTTAAATATCAGAAACAACTGTTTTGAAAGCAGATGTCCACACTGCTGTGTTGTCTGGGCTTTAGCTACTTCCCTTTCGGACCACTGAGTCCACGGAATGCTTTATTTTTCAAAATCAGTGCACACCATTCAGGATGGGCATCCCACTGTGTAGTCACAGAATCGGAATGTAGGACTGGAAGAGACCTCAAGAGGTCATTTAGTCCAGCGCCTCCCGGGCTGATGCAGGACCAAGTAAACCTAGGCCATCCCTGACAAGAGTTTATCTAACCTGACGGTGATTCCACAACCCCCTCTGGTATCCTATTCTAGTGCTTAATTACCTTTACAGTTAGAAAGATATCTAATCCACATTTCCCTTATTGCAGGTTAAGTCAATTTCTTTTTTGTCCCATCATCAGAGGACAGGGAGAACAATTGATAATGTCACTCTTTACAGTCTATAGCAACCCTTAACATATTTGAAGAGTGTTATTAGGACCCTCCTTCCCATCTTCTTTTCTCAAGACTAACATGCCGAGTTTTTAACCTTTCCTTGTAGGTCAAGTTTTCTAATCCTTTATCATTTTTGTTGCTCTCCCCTGGACTCTCTTTTTGTCCACATCTTCCCTAAAGTGTGGTGCCCAGAACTGGACATACTACTCCAACTGAGGGCTCACCACTGAAAAGGAGAGTGGCATAATTATCTTCCATGTCTTACAATATGACAGTCCTGTTAATATATTCCAGAATGATATTAGCTTTTATTTACAACTGCATTACAATTTTATCCTTATTGAATTCATGGTCCACTGTAACCTCTACATCCTTTTCAGCAGTACTACCACCTAGCCAGTTATTCCTAATTTTGTAGCTGTGCTTTTGATTTTTCCTTTCTAAGACTCCCTAATTTGCACTAGTCTTTACTGAATTTCATCTTTTTTATTTCAGACAAACTCACTGATTTGTCAAGGTCCCCATTTTGAATTCTGATCATGTCTTCCAAAGGGCTTGCAACCCCTCCCAGTTTGGTGTCATCAACAAATTTTATAAGTAGACTTCACTCCATTACCCAAATCATTAAGAAATCTACTGAATGTTCTTCTGCTAAACTCTATGCATTCTGAGCTTCTTCTCACTGTACATCCCTGACACCTACCAGAACTCACTGCAAGTCTGGGACTTCGGGGGGGTGGGCGGGGGGAGGGTCAAACCAAAGATTTCCCATAATTCCTCTAGCTTTTTGAGAACTGAATGACTTTCAAACTGGTATAAAGCAGCATGGAGGAAATGCTTCTGAGCATTGTAATTTTGACAGTCACTATATGAACAGGCAGGTTTGCAGCAAGATAGTTTTGGATGCCTTAGAGCAGTGGTCTCCAACCTTTTTACACCCAAGATCTCTTTTTAAATCTCAGAACAGGCGAAGATCTACCGCCCCACCCCTTCCTTAAAGCCCCGCCCCTTCCTTAAAGCCCTGCCCTCTCTATTCTCCTCCTGTCCATCACTTGCTATCCCCAATCCTTACTTACACACTCTGATAAACAGTTTATTTTTAAATTATGCGATACATACAATTAAAATCACGTGTTTATAGTTATGAAATAAATGGTCTGTTTTTTATTCATGCTATTTAAATCTAAAATGAAGCATTTATAATTATACATTTTGTGGGGACAGAGTTCTGCGGCAGAGGGCAGGCTAGAGGGAACAGGGTGCTGGAAGGGCAGAGGGCAGGATTCTGCAGCAGGGGACAGAGTGCCAGTGGGGACAGGTTTCTGCAGCTGGGGACAGGGTGCCAGTGGGGACAGAGTTCGGGGAGTGGGGACGGGAATAGGGACAGAGTTCTGTAGCTGGGGACAGGACAGTGGGGACAGAGTTCTGTAGCTGGGGACAGGGGACAGCATTCTGTAGTTGAGGACAAGGGAGTGGGGACAGCATTCTGTGGCTGGGGAGTAGGGACTGGGGAGTGGAGTGCCAGTGGAGGCAGAGAGTCCCCTGCATCTGCCTCCTCCCAGGATTCTCCCCCCCCCCCCAAGAAACCAGTGCGTGCCCCGCGTGCGCTTGTCCCGGCGCCAACCCCCCTGCGTGCCTCCCGCGGAGCTGATGCACCCATCCTGTGCAAAGCAGCTAGTGCATTTCTGGAATCACCGGAAGTGGCGCTAAGCTGCGGGACTTCTGAAGCCGACACTACCTCCGTTTTATCTTGAGGTAAGTAGTGGGGCTTCTGGGAGGTGGGAGGGAAATGGGGGCGGGGCAGACAGGACGCCTCGCGAGAGACTGGTCGAGGCCTCGCGATCGACCAGTAGCTCGCGATTGACCTGTTGGTGACCACGGCCTTAGAGAGAGAAAGAGTAGTGTCATGATGATGCAGGCACTTGGGTAGCAGAAAGGAGCTGTTTGACTATATCCCAGGTTTGCTGCATTTTGTACAACCTCTGAGATAGCAAGCAAGCCATCATGGATGGGTGGAAAGGTGAAGAGATTTTTTTGGATGTTATGAACAGCTAGAGAAGTGATCTCTATTAAGTAATACAGCTGGTGGCGGGAGAGGGAGGATCAAAGTTCTATGTATCCTGGGTGTTGGCTGGCAGTAAATGGATCTTCTCCCTTGCAATTGTGTAATTTGCAGGAAAGAGTTTCCTAGTATTCACTATTTTCCTTGTCCTGGGGTATCAGCTAGTAATGGAAGGGCCTGTTCCTTGGAGTTGAAGGTGAAAGTGAAGGATTGCTTCCAGTATGAAGCATTCTGCTCTTGCTGGGATGCAGGCACAGGTCAGCAAACGCATCCTCTTCCCCCCCCCCCTGCAGATTTACCAGATGTTTAGGCACTGATAATGGCCCTGTAGGGGCGGGAGGGGGCGGGCACGATTTGTCAGGATGCTAAGTGGTGAGAGAGGGGAAGGGATACTAGGTGGCAATTAAGTACAGAGCATGGCTGCTATAAACTGTTAGTAACAATACAGTATGTAACTCCAGGTGTGTGAATTTACCAGGACCTGGCTTGCACAGGGCTGCATCTGGCTTGTACCAGTATTTCAACAGCAAGGTGACAGCCAGTCTAGATGAACACCAAACAGTAGAGGGCATACAAGTAAACAGACATGATGACCTCAGTGTGTAGCAAAATAGTGTGGGACTGCAATGGCAGTTATACTGAAATAGGGATGTGTTCACACCCAACTTATGAGAAAATTCATCCTGGAAGTTGCTAAACTTGCTTCCAATGTGAGTTAATTACAGTAGGTTGAAACACCAGATAATGCTAAACAAAAATGTGTATGTGGAGGCAATGAAATTATCCTGGAAATCTCATGTTGATCCAAAATAACTTTCAAGTGTAGACAAGCTCTTAGTAAACCTTCACCAGGTGGCAAGGTAGGATAGAGTAGCCTCCAGAGAATTTCGTCATGGTATGTCTACAAGCATTAACTAAGGCTGGCTCAGGAGGTGCAATGGGGCTAAGGCAGACTGACCCCAGCCCTGACCCTGCACCACTCTCAAAAGCAGCCAGCAAACTCCATCCATCCCAAGCTCTGTTGTACCCCCCACTCCATTCATTGGAGACAGAGTACAGGGTAGGAAAGGGGGCACCCTGACATCAGTGCACCCTCCTAATCCCTTCCCTGCTCTGCACAGCAAATGGGAGGCTCCTGGGGTGGGGGAGGAGCAAGCTGTAAGGCAGAGGTCTCCAACCTTTTTAACCACAAGATCACTTTTTCAATTTAAGTGAATGTAAGATCTACCTCAAACCCAAATACCCTTCCCACACTTCCTTCCTGCCCCTTCTCTGAGGCCCCACTCCTCTCACTCCATCCCCTTTCCTCACCCATCCTCAGTCACTTTCACCAGGCTGGGGTAGGGGTTGGGGTGGAGGCTCTGGCCTTGGGCCAACCGGTTTGGAGTGTGGGAGACGCTCAGGGCTTAGCCCAGGGCAAGGCATTGGGATCCAGGAGGGGGTTCAGGTGCAAGCCTTGGGAAGGAGTTTGGGAGCAGGATGACTCACATCTGGGGCAGGAGGTTGGGTGCAGGAGGAGGTTCAGGGCTGAGACAGGAGTTCAGGCTCTGGCTAGGCTCCATTTAACTGGGAAGTGCCCCAGCCCTGCACCACTCCTGAAAGCAGCTGGCATTTACAGCAAGGCTCCCTGGTGCCATGTGCTGCCCCTCATCTACAAGCACTGAGCCCACAGCTCCTACTGGCCATGGTTTGGTTCCCTGTTATTGATCAATGGGAGCTGCAGGAGGGTGTCTGCAGGCAAGAACAGCATATGGAGATCCCCTGCTCTGCCTCTCTCAGGGGCTGCAGGGACTTGCCAGCCATGTCCAGGAGCAGCAATTACCATGGGGATAATTACTCCAGTCATGACAGGTTGGCATTTTAGAACTCACTACTCAAAGAATTCAGTTTAAACATGAGAGAAATGAAAATGTTAAAATGCACACACCAGTCACAAACCAAAAATAACACACTTTGCAAGCAATAACAGAAGTTACAACAACCCCCCATGTATGTGTTGGGTCAGGAGATGAGAAGGAAGGACAGTGCGTGTTTGTGAGAATGACAGAGACACACACAGTGTGAGAGTGACAGAGATTTGCATTGCCAAGCTCCCTCCATCCCCTTCTCTCTGTGTGGAGACGAGGTACGGAAGTGGGGGGAGGAGGCACACCCTGACATCAGCGCCACCCCCACACATCCTGCACAGCAAACAGGAGGCTCCTGAGGGCATCTCTAAAGCAGAGGGCAGGAGCAGCATAACAGTGGGTGGAGGGGTAACTAATATGCCAGCCCTTGATAGCTTCCTGGCCAAACCAGTCAGGATCACCTGTCAGAGGTTCGAAGATCTACTGGTAGATCTCAATCTACTGGTTGGTGACCGCTGCTGTAAGGCAAAGGGCAGGAGATGTGCAGCAGTGGGGGAAGGGGCAGCTGAATTGTCGGCACTTGATAGCCTCTTGGCCCAACCAGTCAGTATCACCTGTCAGGGGCTCCAAGATCTACCAGTAGATCCCAAGTTACTGGTTGGTGACCACTGAACTAAGGCCATGCTAGGAATCTTTTCAGCAGACAAAGGAAACTTATAAAATGTTATATGGGTGGGATTCAACAAAATTTTAAATGATCCAGTGAAAAAACTAATAGCAACTCTAAATGAAGTAATTTGCACAGATGAAAAACTAAAAAATAGACAATTCTGTGCTACTGTAGATCATTAAAATATTGCACTTAAAGAATACTATGCTGTATTGTGTTAGAAGATATACAAAAGTCTCCAATACTCTCTTTCAAACCTCTCCTTGTCAAATAATAGTTACCTTCTCCTATGCTTTAGATCTGAATCTTCACCGCTGTTCTGCGCTTTCCTATGACAAAGATAATTAAGGAAGTTTTGAATGACACATTTATGGGCCACCTTGAAGTCTAATATTAATATATAACATCGTCTCCAACAAAGCCTTCAGAGAAAATAGCTGATGTTTGTAAAGCATTAGAAGGATCAAAGAATTATTATATCATTTTAATAACTACTTTATGCTCAATGAAAACTGGTGAGTTTTTTGTGAGATCTGAAATTCATTTTCTAAAGCGCATTGAAGGACTTAAAAAACTTCGAATGAATGAAATGGTCTTTGCAAATAAACAAAAGGAAAAAAAGAGACTGATCCAGTAGTGAATCTACTAAGTTAAGAATCTACAGTGTTCTTTAAAAGTGACCCAAAATATTTTTTCATTGATCTTGTGTCCACTTTTGCTTCTGTATGATGTATAAAGAAAGGATTAAGGGCTGATTTTTTTCATTCAAAATATAAGGAATGTCAAGTTTGATTCTCTCTGGTTTATTTCAAGGCCCTGCTAGGGGAAGCAGGAATGTATATTTTGAGTGCTTGCCTCTTAACCAATGAGGAGATATGGTGTTCAATCTTCAAAAAGGAGGTCCCTTTCCAAAATCACTGAAGTTAAATAGCTCAGTTGGGACCAGATCCTGCTGTGAACCAGTGAAGTTGATGGAGCTAAGCTGATCTGCACCTGCTAAGGAGCAAGCCTGAAGGCTGTAAGCAACTGACAAAAGATACTTTCCTCTCCCACTTATTGTAATGTCAGTTTCACTAGTTCTCCAGTCATCAGAAAGTCTTTCAAAGCAGACAAGTTCTGAATATTTAGCTATTTAGAAAATTAAAACGTTTAGGTCTTCTTTACACATTAGTATAAAGCAATATATTGACATACCTTTTTTTATTTTTATTTTTTGCCACTTGAATTTTGCAGGTCATCTTTAACTAGGCACTGCTGGATTGCTACAATTTCCTTTTGAAATAAATGACAAAGCTCTCACACTGACTTCAGTGAGGGCAGGGTAGAGCTCTGCAAGTTAGCCAATAGAGTGCATGCAGTGTGGTAAAGTCTGACTTTTTTCTACTAAGGCTAGTAAACAGCACTCAAACCCCACGCTTATTCTGTTAGGGTATGTCTACACTACCACCCTAGTTTGAACTAGGGTGGTAATGTAGGCAACCGGAGTTGCAAATGAAGCCTGGGAAATTCAAATCCCGGGCTTCATTTGCAACTCCGGTTGCCTACATTACCACCCTAGTTCGAACTAGGGTGGTAGTGTAGACATACCCTTATAAAGCAGATGAAAAACCAAACACCACTTAATGGAATTCAAAACTCAGAAGATATTATTAGATTAGCATCTGTGTCCACAATATCATCTATGAAGAAGACTTTGAAAAACACGTCTATAATCCTGTTGGAGCCAAGAGAAAATAGGTTATTGGCTTGACCACCTAGCAATATTGTAGATATTACAGGTACCTGTTCTGGGTGATGCATGCTACACATCTCAGAAATAGGAATGTCACTGTGCAGTCGACTACATGATTAACCGATAAGCCTAGGCTGCCGGCCCTGCCCCTGGGGACTATCAAATAATCACGTAACCACTGAGATTTTATGCAGTTACCTGATTATTAAATTAATTGATATCGAACATCCCCACTCAGAAATTTTTTTTTTTTACTGCATAGCATACAACTGTTACACGTTGTTAGACACTGTTATACACTGCACATCTAAATTCCTTTTTTAATTGATGCCAATGGGCATTCAGATGGCTAAAACTGAACGGAATGAGAAAAATGGTCTCAGGAAAATAAAATATAGCCAGCAGGTGGAAATCAACATAACACAGTGCTTTCACTAGAGCTATGCTAGTTTATAACAGTTCAGGATCTGGTCCAGAGGATCTAGCATGAGGCTATCGAGTAGATTTAATGTGTGAGATTCTCATCACTGCTCACCCATTCACACTGGTTAAAAGGGCTGCAGCAGCATAAATGGCCCTAAAAATCCTATCACACTGCTGGGAGAGGATTTCCTCTGCCGCAGGGCTGGTCCCTGAGGACTCCCATGAAAACCCTGATGCAGGAGGCAGGCTGAGGACAGTGCTCAGGATGTCCGTGACAGGGCTGCAGCGCACAACACTTTGGAGATTGCCAAAACTGCTGTGGATGACGTAATGTAGATGACTCTGGGGACCTATCTAAAGCATCCCAGGGGTCTCCCCAACCCACTGCACAGACCAGGATTGCAGCTGCAAAGGGGGAGTTCCATTTCATTAGCCCCATTTCTGCCTGGATTGCACATCTGGGCCTCTAATTGGCACAGCACGGAATCTCACCCCATGCTATTTGATTGTATTAATGTGTTACTCAAACATCTGTACAATTAAAGGAACATCTCAAATAGTTCACCACTTTGCTTTTGCAGACATACTGTCCAGTGCTCTTAATGGCTTCACCACTTTAGCCTTTTCATTGAAAACAATGTTGCAATTCTGATATTTTTAAAATCACATAGCCAAACAGCCTCCCCCTCCCTGCTCCACATAGTGAGCAGCAACAACTGGGAGAACATAGGAGCAGATCACTGAAATCCCCAATTAAGCTGGCACCAGAAACCATAGCAGGCAAATGGGCTAACTCAAGGCTTTCTATGTCCCCCATGACTCAGAAAGTTTTGCCAGGTGACAGGACACAGTGGACACACCCTCCTCCTTACACAATAATTCTGGAATTGTTGTTCACTCATTGATTACTGGCGCAACTTCTCTGCTCTGACACAGCTCTGGATTAAGGAGTCTTTACTAAGCCCAAAGCAAGGAGAACCACAAAAAACACTTCTGTTGTAAGCAGAAACTAATATTGCTTTCCACATTCTTACCTTCTTCTAGCATGTTGCCCATATTCATTTTCACTGCCACCTGATGGGTTCCGTCGTCGAGAGTTAGGAAACTTTGGTGATTTATTGTGGTCACTGGGAGAATTATAGAGTCCACTAGAGTTAAACAGCAAGAGTAAACAATTGATCTAAAAAATATCAAACGATTTAGATACTCCCGCCTCACTGTACAGAATTACCGCACAGGCACAGACATAGATTTTTTTTTTAAATAGCTATAATGTCCATGTAAAGAAGTAACACATTTCTCTATACTGAATAGAGTATACATAATAAGATTTGGTCAAGCTGAGATTGAGGATGTTATTGTTTTCCAGAAACACATAATTACATATATTACCCTGTATCTTGAAAACAAGGGACAATTACACAGAACCCTTCAGAGACTGACATTACAGAGCACAGCCACTGATTCAATAGTTGTGGGAAGCCACAAAGAAGAACAGATCCATACACTACTTTTTGGCATAGGAAGATTTTTGTAATAAAGAACCACTTTGCCCTATAGTTGTTTTGTTCTTATCCTGAAAAGGCACTAATCAGAATAAGACATCATGATATCCAAAATATACAAACTGAACTCAGGAATGCATGTAGAAGTGCCAGGTAATGTGCTACACATACTGGTCTGGCTTGTGGAATGCATGCTATGTGTTTATTCTGATGTTGCTACTCATTAATGTATTACATCAACTTCTCTTGCATCATCAACGGAGCAAAATCTCTGCCATTGCATGATGTTTACCTTACCTCGGATGGCCATTTTCCTCCCACGGTGCACTTGTTTTACTTCTTTGGGTTTCTGGACTATTTTCACTTTTTGCCTTTTTAAAGCTAAGTAAAAATACATATACAAATAAAAACCATCACGATGAGGATTTAAAACACATTTTTTTGCACATGAACCTCACTAATGCTCATTCTAAGAACATGCAGTTCTTAGAAAACCCATTTCTCAGACAAAGCCGTTGAACCTCCATCCTGAAGAATTCCTAACAGAAATGTCACCTATGGAAGTTGTACTGAGCACCTGCAAATTAGCTATTAAATATCATTTCTGACTAACCCTGGAAAAAGAAGTGCTCCAAGACAGTCAGAGATGGGCGCACACATAGTTAGCAATGAGCAAGTGATTGAACTCTTACCCTAGCTATGGAGAAGAAGCCATCAGTATGTTCTAAAACAGTGACTCTCAAAATTTCCAGACTACTGTACATTTTAGAACTCTGATTTGTCTTATAACCCCAAATTTCACCTCACTTAAAAACTACAAAAGGTGCAGTGGCGGCCCATCAATACAGGTGAACTAGGCAGTCGCATAGGGCCCCAAGATAAATGTCCGTTGAGGGCTTTGAAGGCGGGGGCGCTGATCGCGCGCCAATCGCGCGTTTCACCTAGGACGCCAGTTGCCGGCAGCTCGTCTAGGGCCACTCCTGCAAAGCACACTATGACTGAAAAATTGTTCACTTTCTCATTTTGCCACATAATTATAAAATAAATCAATTGGAATTATAAATACTTTACTTACATTTCAGTGCATAGTATATAAAGCTGTATACGCAAGTCATTGTCTATATGAAATTGTAGTTTGTACTGACTTTGCTAGTGCACTTTACGTAGCCTGCTGTAAAACTAGACAAATATCTAGAAGATGAACTGATATACCCCTGAGAAGAACTCCTTGTATTTTCCCGGGGTTCCTGCACCCCTGACTGAGAACCACTGTTCTAAAACACCTGAATCTTCACAGGATCATCTGAAATATCTTCTTCATTCTTTTTTTTTTTTCCTCCCCCATTGATAGGTTGTACATCTCTTATTCCAGCCAATGACTAAGGCTCCTTGGTCAGGTTTTGTCACTCCAAAAGCTGGTTTCTGGTTGGAGAATGCTCTCTTCCTCTACATTAGCCGATCAAGCCTTTATTGCAGCACCTGCAGTTTTTGCCAGTAAACTCAGAATACTTAGACTCCCAGTTCAGCATACTGCTGGATAACCACACTAGCTGTCACTAAGCTCCTCATAACTGGCACAGCATCAGATTGCAAATATAAATGCTGCAGACACTTCCAAAATACAAACTATCAACAGCGACTTCTGCATAGAAACACAAGTCAGCTTGCTTCACTTGAAGGGTAAGGTTTGTCATTCCCTTAACAGACTCACTTTTAACCTTGGCCTTTTGTTACTCCAGGTCATTGAGTTAAGCATTACATTCTCATATAGTGTAAAAATTGCAAAGCTACCAGCAAGGCAGCAGAAAAAAAACCTCAAACATTTAAACAAGGTCACTTCAGAAGATTAATCATATTTTTCTTAATATTGTACCCATTTAGCTCTCAATTCAGATGTTTGCAGAGAATCTATTTCTCACCCCAACTCACTACAGTTGGTGCAAATAAACCTAATGAACAGGCGCTATCGTGTTTTGGGGGAATCTCTTCCCCCACTTTTTTTGGTTTTTTTGCATAGCATAGCATTACAATTACACAATGAGGTGATTATTAGAAAGATGGCGTGACTTTAAATGCATGTCCAACACAGCCTGAGAAGGTGAGAGAGAGGGAGAGAAATAATCCTGCGTGCTGAATTAACAGTATTAGATTTCTAAATCACTTCTCATTCAGAGCAGATATACATTTTAGAGCTAGAGTGCTAGCGCATGACAGCTCTTCAGATACTGGCATTATCTTCAGGAATGCAGTTGCAAAAGGGATTGAGCTTGTTCACTATCTTTGAAAAGGTTACCATTGGAATTTCATGAGGGAGTCCTGGATGTTTTTTTTCTGGTTTATCTTGATTTTATACCATTCATGCACAGGTGACCAGCTATCTATTTCAGCAGTGAATGAAATGCTAAGCTATGAAGACTCAGCTGAGAAGAGTTGATAAAAGATGCCTTATAAGCATTCTTAAGGGGCCATTACTAGAATGAAGCCCCAAACTGTAAATGCCTCACAGAGGAAGCATGCTGTCTGGTCCCCATAATTCTCAGTGCTGATACAGAGAGGAAGAAAAAAATCAAGGAACTTTACGAATTTTGTTATTTAACTCTCGTGCTAGAGGAACTTCTCTCAGTATCTTTTCTAAATGTGAAACAAGCCTCTATACTGATAAGTGCCTACAAGACACAAGATATAAAAAGTGCAAGGAATAGAAAATATAGTATGTCATTGTTTTAACCAGTTCTTTTAATTTCAAATTATTAGCACTGTTCAAAAATATACTTCAACGGGAGTCTGCTGCAACATTTTTTAGACTTTCAGTTTTGTTATGTTCAGACATGGGTTTTCTCTCTCTCAAGAATATCTGGAGAAGTATATTTCAGTTTTGAAAAGTAAAGAGAAAGAGAAAAGCAAAGATAATGGACCATTTTATTCAACAGAAAGTGTTGCTCATTTATATCAGCTCTTGATTAGGGATGTTAAGGATTAGTCAACTATCTGATAAGCAAATGCTTATTTGATAGTCAGTCAACTAGTTGAGTAGTCAATTCCCCTTCTTTTGCTCCCTCCTCTACCTCTTATAGAGGCAGCAAAGGGTGGAGAAGAGAGGGGACTTGAACGTGGAGGCAGCATTCAAAGGGGCAGCACCGCCCCTTTGAAATGCCACCTCGGCTTTCAAAGCAACAGCGGCACACAGCTGAGCCCAGGATCAGCTGTGTAGCGCTGCCACACGTAGAGACCAGGTGTCCCCAGCTGACCCCAGCTTCGCGTGACATTTCAAATCAGCAGCACAGCACAGAGCCCAGGGTCAGTGGGGGCCTCGCAGCATGGAGCCTGGGCTACACACGAAATTCCACATTCCTCCTTTGAAATGTACAAGAGCCTCAGTGGAAGTGGGGGGGGAGGGGGAGGAATGCAGAAGTGCTTATCAACTAATGGAGTAGTCAACTACTCAACTAGTAAATTAATCATTACTTACTCATGATCTGGTCCAAAAGGTATTTAAACTTTAGTCAGTATTATGCCTGGCCTTATCAGAAGCTGCAAGGACTGACAGCAGTGCCAGATTTCCCAAAGTGCCAGCTTGGGTGAGATGGGACCATGCCCACCTTTTCTCTCCCCCTCCCCCTCCCACACCCACACACCGAATAGGAACACATGCTGCACCCTTTCAAAAGATTTCTCAGGGTTCATTCTTCCTCTGCATTTTTTACTGCACTGACCCTGCCTTCTGAAGCTCCTATGGGGGCAGTGAACCTTCACACCAACCCTGGCAGTGTCTTTCATGCCATAATCTGGTGGGTTTTGTTTAAATCGAGACTGTGTGTCTTTCTAAACAATACACTTTGGTGCAGCCAGAAGATTGATACAGGAATTACTGATGTCACTCAGTAATTGAACATGTTAGGCAGAAGTTCAAACTAGGAGACCATGAAGGTTCTTCCTGGCCTTTAAAAACTACTAATATTTAGTATAATTGTTTTTCTATCCAACACTTTGGGACAGCTCTTCATCAGTAAGTCATGATAAAACCTTACTGGTCTCATTATACGTACCTTTTTATAGGGGAAGGTGCAATAATTTTAGTGGTTCCTTCTTCCCCATTTTCCATATTTCCTGGAACCTGATTTATGCTTTTGGGTCCTGTAGAAAAAACAAAACCCCAAACCAACTTTTAGTGGCTCTTCTACATATTTTGGCTACTTTGCAGAACTTTACATGTTCCTATTGAATATCCTACAATATTATGAAATACAAAAACAAACAATTACTATCATATTGGTTCCCAGACTGCAGTCCATAAAGCAACTAGTCAAGAGATACTAGCTCCTTAACCTAGAGGAGAACAACAGGTTAGGAACTATTTAGAAAAGCTAAACGTACACAAATCCATGGGTCCGGACTTAATGCATCCGAGGGTACTGAAGGAGCTGGCAAATGTCATTGAGGAGCCTTTGGCCATTATCTTTGAAAAGTCGTGAAGATCGGGAGAAATCCCGGATGATTGGAAAAAGGCAAATGTAGTGCCCATCTTCAAAAAAGGGAAGAAGGATGATCCAGGGAACTATAGGCCAGTCAGTCTTACCTTGGTTACTGGAAAAATCATGGAAGGGATCATTAAGGAATCCATTTTGAGGCACTTGGAAGAGAGGAAAGTGATTAGGAATAGTCAGCATGGATTCACAAAGGGCAAGTAGTGCCTGACCAATCTGATTAGCTTCTATGATGAGGTAACTGGCTCTGTGGACATGGGAAAGTCAGTGGATGTGATATACCTTGACTTTAGCAAGGCTTTTAATACAGTCTCCCACAGTATTCTTGCCAGCAAGTTAAGGGAATGTGGATTGGATAAATGGATGGTAAGATGGATAGAAAGATAGCTAGAAGGCTGGGCCCAGTGGGTAGTGATCAACGGCTCAGTGTCAGGATGGTGGTTGGTTTCTAGCGGAGTGCCCCAAGGTTCGGTTCTAGGACCGGTTTTGTTCAATATCTTTATTAATGACCTGGATGAGGGGATGGATTGTACCCTCAGCAAGTTTGAGGATGACACTAAGCTAAGGGGGAGAGGTAGATATGCTTGAGGGCAGAGATAGGGTCCAGAGTGACTTAGAAAAATTGGAGGATTGGGCCACAAGAAATCTGATGAGGTTCAACAAGGACAAGTGCAGAGTCCTGCACTTGGGACGGAAGAATCCCAAGCATAGTTACAGGCTGGGGACCAACCAGTTAAGTAGCAGTTCTGCAGAAAGGGACCTGGGGATTACAGTGGATGAGAAGCTGGATGAGTCCCTTGTAGCCAAGAAGGCTAATGGCATATTAGGTTGCATTAAGAGGAGCATTGCCAGCAGATCCAGAGATGTCATCATTCCCCTTTATTTGGCTTTGGTGAGGCCACATCTGGAGTATTGTGTCCAGTTCTGGGGCCCCACTACAAAAAAGATGTGGACGCATTGGAGAGGGTCCAGCGGAGGGCAACCAAAATGATTAGGGGGCTGGAGCATATGACTTACGAGGAGAGGCTGAGGGAGTTGGGTCTGTTTAGTCTGCAGAAGTGACGAGTGAAACTTCATAATGCTCATGAAACTTTATTTTGTGTTCATTTATTTTGTGTAGTTTAGTTTTAGTGGAGTGTGGATTAGCTAGATTTTTAATGTATTAGTTATTTATTTCTGCTGACACAATCCCCACCCTCAGGAAGTTAGGACCCAATGTTGATCAATGGGAATGTAAACCACCGAGGGGATTGGGCACTCTGAACTGCACTCATAGTTCATTTGCTACTTTCATATTTGAGGAAGCACAAGCTGCTAGTTCCACACACACACCCCAATACTCGTGGATCACAGGGGTTCAGCCAGAGACTGGGGCATGTGTCCAGAGGACACTTGGCAACACTTTATTCCTAACAATCTGACAGGTACCCTCCCCATTTTGGTTCCATCCATCCCACATCTGCAGGGCTGGAATATTCTGAGGAATCTCTGAAGACACTTCCACTGAATGGGAGGAAAATGCAGCAGTCTCTCTTTTCATAGCTCTCTTCCAGGATCCAAAGAAATAGGTTCATGCATTTATACTTTGAGGAGCACAAAGACTTTAAACTCAGATTTACTTACATATAACACACTAGGTTAAGGCACAAACTCAACGTGATATAAAAATGTTACACTGTATATAAATGTCCACATTTCAAAGTCATTAAAGGAAAAACTATTTAACCTAGTACACCCTGAGATTTGTTACCATCATCAAGATTTGTTTGGCTTCTATACTGTGCAATATATATTTCTGGTGTCTTGCTTTTTTTGTAGAACTACCAAGGAAAAACTATTTTGACTATTGAGTAAATATCTAACAGAGTGAAGTATGTGGATGCCAGAGCAAAGTAAAATTATTCCAATACTTTTTTGTGGATGCCAGAGCAAAGTAAAATTATTCCAATACTTTTTTAAAAAAATGGATAGCATTAAGATATTGTACTATCACAATGCAAGATACTTGCAACTAGTTAAGAAGTTGTCAGACCTATGGTACACCCTGTAAGATTAATCATTTTAAACCTAAGCCAGGGTATTAGCAATGCACTAAAAATAATCTGGGTGAGATTTCTGTTTCTGTCCGCTGCACACAGGTTTTATAAAATAACATTCCTTTCCACTCACACTCCCTTTTTACATCTCACTGACAGTTTTAGTCACCTCCTACAAAGCTTATCTTCAAAATTGTTCTCAATGCCTGAGACAGAATACACAAACCATTTTGTAAAGCAGATCTAGGCAGGGCACTTGTATTGTATATCGAAGATAATGCAAGATGTCAATTTAGAATTCTCCACACTGCTATAGATTGACTGACATCTATAAAACTACTCAGAAGAAAACACAAGGCTTTGTAGTTGAAAAGAACAGCTTCTATAGTGTCATAGTATGAAATAATAGCTTTTTGAGGGTTGTAATAACTAGAAGTAATGTTTAAAATTTAGAAAAGGCTCATTTGTGCCTTGTAAGCACACCCCACAGTAAGGGTCAATGCACAGAAAAACCATCACAGAGGGAGCTGTGGAAGGAATTCGGACTCCCAGAGCTTCTGGATGTGCAAAGGCTAAGTATACACCTTTTTCAGGGTCACAGCTTACTATTTTCCATATGACTTTACTGCCTGGTGCATATGGAAGATCAAGTTATGGCACTTTCTCCACCCCCGTCCTCTGCATCTTAGAGGGAAGTGAGGAGAGGGCAGTCCTTGCATTTTTCTGAGGGCAAAGACTGATTCTGTCTGCTCTTTATTTTGGTCACACAAGCATAATTATTAGGTAGACTCAGGCCCTAAACTGTATGATATTGGATAGGTTCAATTTACGTTTGAAGCCATTTGTAAAAACAAAATTCAAGACAGCATTTAGGGATTCTGAGTATGCTTCATTGAATAATCAGAGAGAACTGAGACTGTAATCTGTTTGAAGCAATGGACATTCATCAATACAGCTTTGTTTCTATTTTCTAGTACAGGTTAAGAGCTATTATGCTACAACAGCACCAGGAGTGTGAAAGAATGGGGGGAAGGAAAAGGAGAATAATGGAGGTAGGAAAACCAAAGACTCTTCCTGACTAAGTCTGAATATGAAAACTACAGGAAAAAAAACCCAACCTTATTAAAAGAACAAATAATACTGCAAACATTCCCTCTTTGAAGGTGCAGCTATAGATCAAAATGTTCAAGGTCAAAATTTAAAAGATGACACATAATAAGAATAGTAAAAGGCAATCTCCTCTCTGTCAGCCACATGAGGAGGAAGCAGGTCAGGGTAGTATGTTATAGGGAGTTATGGTGTTTGGCTTTATTCGTTTTGTGGGAGAGGTAATTAGGCTGCTCTTGCCAATAGAAGTATATAAGATAAAAAAAGATCATCATTCAAAGCTAGCACACTATGATATCAAAGTTACTGTAGTTAATGCTTTTTCTGAGTCCAAGGAAATAAATGCACTCGCTCAGATAGAATGTGTGGTAAATGGAGGTTATATACTTGTAACAAGAAGTTCTTCAAGATGTATGGTCCCTATTGATATTCCACATGTGTGACTTCAACAGAGACCAGAAAATCTTGCAAGTAGTGTCTGTGTTAATCTAGGCCAGTGGTTCTCAAACTTTTTGGCCCATGAACAACTTGGCTTAGTGTAAACCTTTCCATGGACCACCAGTTGCTAATGGAAACTCACAGTTAATTACATAATTACACCTGAGCCATTTTGCTACTGCTGCAGCTAGCGAGACTAGTTTGATTTAAAATAGTTAAAGCACTTAATCTGTTTAATTTCTCATGTTAGTTTATCAAATTTCATTTTAAATAAAATAAAATATTAATTTATGTCCAACACAAAAGATGTCAATGTTTTCTTTATTTATGGCAGGTGCGGGGAACCTTTCTTGTGTCAGGGACCACTGACCCACAGAAAAGAAAAATCAGTTGGCGATGACACAAGTGAGAAGCAAAAAAACTCCTCCAAAAACCCCCACCTGAGACACCTCACTCCTCTTGTGTTCCAGCCCCACAGTGTGAGGGGAAGGGACAGGGAGGACTGAGGTTTAGGGCTTCCCATAGGCCAGATATAATTTTCTGGGGTTCTGGAGTTAGTGGATTTTAATGGACCCTTCTGCTCTGGGGTGGGGACAAAAATGAGGGGTTTAATGTGTGGGACAGGGCTGCCAGTAGGTGGGATAGGGATGGGGTACAGGATCTGGGAGGGAGGTGAGGTACAGAAGGGGGAAAGGTCTGGGTGGGAGGTAGGGTGCAGAAGACGACTGGGGGTAGGATGTCTGGCCAAGGAGGAGGGTGCAGGAGCAGATTGGGGGTAGGATGTCTGACCAGGGGCAGGGAGATGGGGGAAGGCAGATGCCCCTGGGAACAGGGCTAGGTTCAAGGTGGCTGGGGAGGGGAGGTCAGAGAAATGGAGAGGCAGGGAGGCTGGGCACAGCTCACCAAGGTGGAGGTGGGTGGGTAGGTGACCCCAGGGTGTCCCACAGGGGTCCAGTCCATGGTGTCCTTCCCCCACCTGCCTCCTGCATGTGCAGGGCTTCAGGATGGGTTGTGTGGGGCTCAATCAGGTGGGGTGGGCTCCCGTGGTGCATGAGATATGTCCAACGTAGACACTTTTCAAAGAAATGCTACTCAGGTTACCTGTGCTCTAGTAGAATGGGCCCTCATCCCACAGAGGGGAATGAAATGCATCAACTAATAGTAAAGAAGGCTACAGTCAGAAACCCACTCATGGACTCTCTGAGCGGATATATTTTGTCTGCATGCTCATTCTGCTACTGCAACAAATAGTCTGGGCAATTTTTAAATTGTTCCATTCTTTGCAGGTAGAACATCAGTGCTCCTCTGACATCAGGAGAGTGAAATTTACTCTTTTCACTGGAGGCATGAGGTTTTGAGAAGAACACCATTAAGTGAATCAACTGGTTTATTTGGGAATTTGAAAATTACCTTTAGGATAAATTTCAGGTGGAGGCAAAGAGATATGTTCTCTTTATGAAATGTAATGTATAGAATTTGGCCATGAGGGCCCCCAGCTCACCACTCCTCCTGACTGACCTAATGTCTACAAAGAAGATGACTTTAATAGACAGATGGGACATAAAGCACATGAGCAATGGTTCAAAATAGGCCCAGTAAGCGCTGAAAGTAGGAGATTGAGGTTCCACCGTGGTGATGGCTTCACTACTTCATAGACACTTCGACAATTAATTGTTACTAGGTGAGTAAAAACAGAATAGCCATCTTCTACAGAACTGTGCTAAATGGACCCACAACAAGCTAAAAGACAGACCCAATGTCTTAAGTGTTAGGAAACAGGCAAAAACAGCAGGAATACTTGCAAGCCCTTATGATAACTTGTTCTGGTGCACCCCAAATAGAGAAATGTCTCCATCTGGCTACATAACATTTTCTGGTAAAATCTTTCCCACTGTAATTAAAAATAATTTGAGCAGCCTCCAAGCAGAAACACTCTAGGTCTGACACCCATCAAAATACCACGGCGCAAGGTAAAGAGTGTATGGTTTAGGATGTCTAATCCTGCCATTCTCCTGAGTTAACAGTTTTGGGAAGGACTGAATGCTGTTGGGTTGACAGACTAACATTTGTGGGAGGTTTGCACATTTGAACTGTCTGGCCCAATAGGGTGAGATAAGAATGACTTGTGCTTTGTTGTGACAAATCTTCCATAGAACCTGGGATACTAGAGGCATGGGAGGGAAGACATACCTCTAGTGGCCTGTCTAGAACAGTAGGATGGCACTGCGCCTTGAGCCCTGCCCTTGTGCTGTTCTGAAACAATATGTTGAACTTCTTGTTCATAGAATCACCACCAAAAATAATTTCAAAATGGGCAGGGATGGCTCTTTTGTCACCACAACTTTCAAGTGTCCTGTCAAAAGGAACTGTTACCTAGCGGATGGAAGTTGGATGGCTACTTTTGAGGTGGATGGGCCTGCATGCTTTGCCCTTTGCAGCCTTTGATGATTCTGTGACTGGTGGTAGAAACTGTGTTGTGGTTCTGGATTCAGAGTAGACTCTTAAACAGTTCTAACTCTAATCCTATTGCTTTGATTTATCTGCTATTACTAAAGACCATGTAATAGGTATCTTTGTCCATTCAATTCTGAACTTTTTTAGCATTATCTGAACTTTCCCACAGGATTGGTGTACATGGTTTGATTTCCTTTTACAGTAATCCTTATTATGGCAACTTCTGCTGTGGAATTTAAATAGATTATTCAGTTTTAAGAACTCTAAATTTAAATAACTTTTGGAGTCTTTTAGACTCATGTCTGTTTTTTATCAAATTCAGTCCCTTCACATTATCCAAATACGGTGTTTGTATTTAAACCCACTAATGAGAAGAGAGCATAGTGATACCAAAAGGGAAAAAAAACTTTCTTGGATACTTTGTGCACTGTGCTATATGTTATTAGCCAGAAATATTGAAACTTGATGGATTTTTGTATGTGGATGTTTTAAAAATACCTAAGATAATTAGAACATAGTCTAGACAACTGCTTCACAAGTTTAATTTTTAAATTGGAACTGTTAAATAAAACATTAAATTTTTTCCCAAACCAGTAGTCTCTGGAGTTTATATTTTCCCTCAACGAGATATAGATATATATATATGTATATCTCTTTCTCTCTCTCTCTCGTGTAAAAAAGGCAAAATCAACATTGTAATAAAACAAAAAAAGCAAAGTTAGGAAAGACTTTCACATCCTTTAGTGTCATTCTATAAAAGGTAAAGATGTTACAGTTTATAGAAGTAACAGTTATAAGATGATTATATTTTCAAAATCAAGAACTAGCACCTTTCTATGGCAACATTTCTTAGGGTCAAAATCTAATCATACAAAATACTTTTTAATTACTTCTGGTATGCTGGTTACTCAATAATTGCATATTTTTCAGAGAGAAGGATAGTCCAGTAACAATCTTTTCTAAATACAACACCGAGCAAGTTTTGTTAACCTTCACTTTAAGTTTAATATTTTTCATCCTCATTAAATTTTTCTCTTTATTCCCAACAGTGTTCATTACACTGAACACTCATTCCACTGGACTGTTTGTTCCTGGCAAGCACAGAGCCACTTCTATCCCATAGCATCATATCTTGAACAAATATTTTGTAGTTATTAAATTTTTTTGACTGATTAAATGAAAAAACCCACATCGGTCATCACAAAAGAATTTCCCTGGAAACTGGGACATCAAATCAAAGAGGACTGTCCTACTTGTACCAGGATTGCAACTATAATCAGAGAACTTCCATGGCACAAAAAAGAGAGTCTGGTAAAACTAGTTCTATTGTTGCAAGATGAAGATTTTTGTTATGATTCTGACTCACCTATCAAAATCACACCATCATAACTCCACTGGAGTTTCTCTTAATTTTCATGGTTGCATGTGAGAGGATAATAAGGCCTTTTTTGCTAAATACTTATCTGAATTGGGAAGCTGTCTGAACTCTAGATCTGGACACAGTGATTATTCTGAGATAATGATAAAAATGTGACAATACCACCTACAACAAATGAGATGTGCCTTGTAGTATCATATGATGGTATATAATATTCTCAGGTGAGGGACTGTGTTGCACAGTGCCTAGTAGATCAGGGTCTAATCCTGGTCAGACAAGGTGTGCGCGCTACAGCAGTGTAAATATTCATAGCCTGATTTTCCAGTCAGCACCTAAACTGGACTTCTCCTACATCATAACAATAGTATTTTGCATCTACTACTTTGCATTTTCATTATGGAGTAAAATAGAAATCTTTGAGTAGCAGTAGATGAGGTCACATAAATACTATCCATAGGAAAATAAGGAGCTCTTACTATGAAACATTTTTTTTTTAAAAAGGACAAATAACCTTTTCATCAGAAAATCTAGTCTCCTGCATTTTGAAAGCCGCACCAAATGCCATTCTGATCACAAAAGGAAGAACAATCCTAATTACTGCTCCACTAATTGCTTTTAGGATTTATGACCAATGCAGAAGTTAACTGTAACCCTTACCCAACTGAATTAAACCAGGAAATGAATGAGAGCACAGAGCAGTGAGATAGTCATACCCCAGACTTGAGCCTATGAAGGAAACTCTCCAAACCTATAACCTGGCCTGTTAGCAGCCTGAAATGCCTAAAGATAATTATCAATATTTTGTATGCGTATTTGGCATGGAGAAAAGCAGATTTGCAGAATCAGGATAAAGACAAAATGTGTTCTCTCTCTCTCTCTTTAAATTAAAGTATGGTGTTTAATATTTATGTTATACCCTTTGGAATTTTACTGCAGTGATATGGCACCAAATTCCAAAGAAGAAAAAAATCTAATAGAAAATCTACTTAGTAAATAAACATTGGTTAGTGCTAAACATTAACTTATGTGATCAAACATGGCCCATTTATTGCTCTAAAACCCTCTGACTTAAAAGTTTTATAGAAAAAAATATAAAAAGAAAATGAGGCCTTGATTCTGATCTCATTTAAACCGATGAAAATCAGAGTAACACCCTGGTGGAGACAATGAAGACACACCAGGAAGAAACCAGTGTAATAGGAGATCTAAATAGGTTTTTTATATTTGGTTCACAGATTACAAGTATCTAGCATATGTTTAGAGTCCACAAATCTCTTAATGGGCCTTGGCTGCTATCTTTTTGTGTGTTGCAATAAAATAGATCACTAAAAAGCCAGTTGTCATTCCTTTTAATGGAACAGATACATGTCAAATACACAGAAATTAAAGCTTCCTTGTCTGATTTTTCTCTAATACCTGTATGGCTAACATATGTGATGTTTTAATTAAGGGATAAGAAGAGGAATTATTTTGTACTACACTAATCTGGTTCCTGAGAAAAAAATCTAACGGTCTATCCCAGCCAGAGAACCTGATAATTGTTAATGAATATTTTTAGGAATAAACCTGAAGTTTCCCTCTGTTTACTATGTTCACTCTCCACTCTGATCTCTATTTTAAACCCCAAATATATTCAACAAGCACACACAAAAATAAAGGCTTCCATCATTATCCTCTTAGCACCTGTTCCCACTAACATGGGGTTCAATTGCTGGCTTACATGCTAATGAGTTTACTAAGTGATAATGGGCCATGTGACAGGCAAGTACTACTCAGTGCTACACAGGATACCTAACTCTGCCATTACAAAACAACAGGAAATGGACAACACATGGTAAATTCAATGTTTATATATAATCAGCAATGACAGCCAGTCATGACCATTAAAAATATTGAGGGTGGAGGGAGGAAATTTTATTTTTCTGAAATAAGGGAGGGAGCAGGAATTTTACAGGCTAGATTGTGAGATTTACACACAGTCCCAAGTTGGAGGGAATGTGGAGCAGATCGACCCCAAGGGGAACTCTGGAATAGGTGACTCAGGAAGCACAGTTCCCTCCAGAATGCCTAGGTGTGTGGAGGAATGTGCATAATGCACTATCCATAGCCATGGCTCTCCATCCTCATTCCCTCCTAGAATCCCCACCACTATGGGAACTCTGACTGTGCCATCCCTTGTATAGAGGGACACAAACACCAGGCACAAATCTAGCCCTAAACTCAGCTAACTGAGCAGGATGCAGAAAGGATACTGTTATGTTTTTTATAGAGCCAGGAGGGAGAAAGAGGGAAAATACAAGAGGTTATCATCTTGTATTGGGTAAGAACTATGTGTAAAAATGACTTGGAGAACCATTTTTGTAAATATAATTCTGTTTTCCTTTATAAAAGGTCAAACCCTTCCCAGCATGCTGCTAACATAAATGGTGCTAGGCATAAATCACTTCAAGGAATGTATAATTCACATGATGAGATAGGCAAAATCAAGCCAAAATCAAGCCAAATAAATCAGTGTAAAATGGTGAACAATGCATGTTTAGTTCTATTATGCCACATCAGAAAATATTATAACACTATGAATAGTTAGTGTTCATGACAACAACTGGTATAATTCTAACTATCCTAAAGAACTGTATTTACTTTAATAAGCTATGTCATATTACTCCCCCAGATACATTAAGCAGGGAAAGCTTTAAATAACTCATAACACTGCTTCATCCTACCAGGCTCATCTCCTAAATCAGAATGATCATGTGGGATTTAAAGTGTGCTATGAGCCCATACTTTTATCAAATGATGCATAATATTAATCAAGTGAGGCTGAATTAATTTACTAGGCTAACTGGACTCAACACAATTGCATTGAAGAAAGAATCTATTTGAAAAGTGTGGGTTTTATACCAATGAGATGTAGCAGAGCCTGTCACATGAGGCATCCCATTATAATCCAGGATTAAAGAGAACTATTAACCTGCCCTCAGGCATTGGCAGACTTTTTTTAAGCAGAGAAAGGGGGTAACCTTGTTTATCAGTGTCCATGCCCCCCCTAAAAAAAGGTTTCAAACATGATAATTTATATGCAAGAATGTTACAACTGTCAGGACTGCCTGTGAGAAGAACATGCATGTCTTTCTTTTGTAATGCTTCTTGCTCTCCATGGAGAATGTTCTTGCTCTTTCATCTTCCCTAAGAGGCTAAGTGATATATGCAGCATTTATTCATTTTTGAGGACAGTCATTTAGAGGTAAAGCACACCCGCTAACAGAACGTGGCTACACTTCTGGACTCATTTGATAATAAATGGTTTACTAAGTACATAAGTTAAATTAAAAATCAAATAATCTACACAGAGAAAGAGGCTACAGATATGCGCATTTGTACATGGCCATGGGGAAAACATTTTTATTAAAAATAGTGCTACCAAATTTTGTAAGTCAACAAAACATAGATCTGCACTAGTTGGGGGATTTTGCACACCATTACAGGCAATCATGGACACAGAACATGTCTATTTCCTCACAACCATAGAAAAATGACACCAACTATCAATGAGCATAGAACATCTGCCACTGCAACAACAAAAAGAGTGGAAAAGAAGGCACTCAAGTGCCCATACTCAATGGATACTGGAGAGTTGTTACAGAAGACAGGATCACTAAGTAGCCATGCATTTTTCTGCAAAACTGGAGAGAGATGAAGAGGGAAATGAAATCTATTACAAACTATCATCAGAAACAAAGAAGAGTGCAACTGAATACATGTCTCTGCTAGGAATGTTAAATTTAGATTAACTAATCAAATAATCGATGGGATTTCTATTGACTATCCAATTAGTCTATTAGGGCACCTCCAACTTTCAACTGTAGCAAGAGCCCTGCAGGGGCCCAGCAGGGGACTGGCCCTACACTCCCTGTGGCACCTGAGCCTTTGAAACGTACAGGGGCTCCTGCACATTTCAAAAGAAAGCCCTGCAGGGAGCGTAGGACCAGCAGCGTGAGCTAGGGATGCACTGTTCTGCTCACGTACACACATTCACGCTAGCTCTCACCAAGCTATCATGTGTATGAATAGTAGTGTAGCCATGGTAGTGCTGATTGTGACAGCAGACACGTCTGAACTATGCCAAGTACACGCCCACCAGTTTGCAGTGAGTTTGTACTTGGCACAGCTCAGCCATGCCTCTGCTGCCACAAGCAGTGCTACCATGGCTACATGCTAGCTTGATGAGAGCTAGTACAAGCATGTGCATGAGCTGGGGAGCCCCAGCCCTAGCTCATAGTGTAGGCATTGTCTTAGCTGCAAGAGGAAGCTATCTGTCACATATTTATGCACCTACACACCTCTACATCATCAAGCAGAACTGTGAAGTAGCCTGTAAACGAAGGAGTTGCTCTCCATGTATACACCAGGGGCAGCGAACCTAAGGCCAGGGTCCAGAGGCAGTCTCCAGTTTGCCTGGATCTGGCCCCTTGGGGCTCAGGGTTCCTCCCCCTCAGCACTGCGGAGACCACCGTAGCACTCCAGTCCCCACTGTTCGCCCTCCCCTCGGCTAGACTGATTTTTCTGTGGGTCAGCAGCCCTCAGCCCCCAAAAGGTTCCCCACCCCTAATATACACCATCACATATTGTAAATTGCTCACCTTTCTGAGAGTGGTAAAGCAGTTTTACGCCCTCTTGAGGGCTGCCACTAATAAGCACAGAGGGGGAAGTAATGCTACTGTTGGAAGCACTAACTGTTGCTTACATGTCAAACAAGTGGGACTTGTAACCAGCACAGAACATTCCTGGATCCAGACGACTATAAGCTTCTTCATTGGGTGGAAAAGATGAGAAAAAACACAAAGAAAATCTATCAGGGTCTCCAGTGCAGTTTTCCCCTCTCACTGTTGTTTATACAGTAGAGGAACATCTGCCCCGTGATATGAATAGCTATGTAAACAAACTAGGAAATAATCACATCATAATGATGAGAACAAACAGCTGTATTTTATAGGGCACTATATTAGTAGGATTTTCAAAAGCTCTCCATGTTGGCTTCACTCCGCTCTTAAATCTATTACAGACTTTAATGGGAGCAAAGTAAGACCAATGCTGAGTGCTTTTAAAAATCTCACTCTATAGGTATTAAGCATTTAAACATTAACTAATTAAAACTCATAACCCCCCCATGCAAAGTGGGTACAGTAGTGGCCATTATCATCTCAATGTTTCCAGTTGGGGTACTTGAGGCAGAGAGATTGATTGATTAACTCAAGTCCACAAGACCTGGTGGCAGAGCTAGGATTAAAATCCAGCCCTCCTAGTTCCCAATCCAGGCTCTAAACCAGGGCTACTCAACTTTGGAAGCTCCGGGGGCCACAATGATACTCATAGCACATGCCAAGGGCTGCAACTTACATGTGGTTACATATACATGCAAATAGCTTTTTTCATACTGACAGGCATGAATACAAAGATTAAGACAAGACTACACAACACAAAGGCCCCATTTATGTCAGTTCTGCTGATATTAATAAAATGCAATATTTACCCCAGTTTCCACCCACATGACAGCACTTTTAATGAGCAATGACAGTCCAGGAATGTAACTATTAAAACACATATCAACAGAAGACCATTACATTGACTACTTTTTTGTTGAGCCCCACATAAACCCAAGGGCTGAACGTTGAGCCCCACATAAACCCAAATTGCCCTGCAGGCTGCAAACAAACGGGCTGTGGGCCAGGCCTTGTGTTGAGTAGCCCTGCTCTAAACCCTAGATAACTATTTAGGTAGTAATAGTAAATAGTAATAGTAAATAAACTAGGAAATAAATAAATCATAACAACAACAACTATACTGATAGGATTTTCAAAAGCTCTCAACTTAAGGTGGAACAGATGATTAAACAGTGTTCTCATAAAACATTACCATTCTACAACTGCAAATGATTCAGGAATAAATTAAGATAACGACTCACTGGCATTTATTCCATGTTCAAGAAGTTGGCTTTCAATGTTGTTAGGATTCAGATTTGCTTGTTTGTTTTGGGGGGGGTTGTTTTTTGTTCTCTTTAATATTTGTTCTGAGTAAATTTCTTACTTTAGCGTTCCTTATTTATTCCATAAAAATTTTGTCAAAGATGAAGGTACAAATATCAGAAAATATAACAAAAAAAAATATTAAAGACAACCAAAATGTTCCCTCTAAACTGAGGAGCAGCACAGCTTCACAGGTGATTAATCAGCCCCACTCAGTCAGCAGCATGCACAGAGCTCTGAACCTCTGACTGGGCAGGGCTGATTATTCACCTGTGAAGCTGTGCTGCCCTGCAGCTTCCAGGAACACTGAAGACAACATTAAGATTAAAAAGTAAAAATCTATTGTTTCACTATGTAAGTATCAGTATAGACTACGTACAAAAAATTGGTGCTTTTGAATACCTCTAATATTTCAACTTTTAGTATGAAGAAAAACTTGCTAAATTTTCAAATATTGTGGACTAAATCCTCAGACCTGCAAACACTTGTGCACTTGTTTAATTTTATGCACCTGGGTAATGCTACTGAAATCAATACATCTACTCATTTGTGTAAGGCAGGGGTCAGCAACCTATGGCACGTGTGCCATAAATGGCACTTGAGCTGATATTCAATGCAACATGAAATCCGTGGCAGGAGCTCAGCTCCCACCTCTCCAGGGCCTGCACAGCTGTGAGGCTTGGAGAACCAGCTCTAGTTTCCAGGCACAGAAGGGGGGAAGATAAAGAAAGCCCCAATTCACATCCACCACCCCCATATTCCCAAGAGCCGCCCCAGCTCCTCACCAGCCTCCACCGGGAAGCACAGGGAACCCACACAGAGCCAGGACAGCCTACCCCACAGGACTGCAACCTCACCCCCACATATGAGCTGCTACTGCTCCGCCCATCCCAACCCCGACAACATGCAGGGGAACTGGGGAAGTGTTGTGGTTGAAAAACCATTGTATTTCGAGGAGTAGTCAATCTTCCCAGTTCTCACGTCTGCAAACTAGAAAACAGGCTTTGGCCTGCTGTTAGCAAGGAAAATTCCCAGCTAGCTAGGTTGTTAGCGAGATAGGCTCACCGCATAGTTTAGATAAGCTTTGGGGTAAACAAGCCTGTCTGTGGGAATCTTCTCACGGAGGTAGGTGTTTGGTTTTGGAGGTTTTTTTCTCTGCACATAGTTGCTGCTTCTAGAATTTTGTGTACAGACTATATATTGTTTACTGTTGCCAGCGCCCTTTGGACTTCCTGAAGGACTTGGAACTGTCCAGAAGTGCCTTTCGAACCTGGCCAGGAGTCCATTCTTTGCTGAGTCGGAGTCCCTAGCAAGCCAAGGAATGTTGTAAGCCTTCTGTTGTTTTCTTTTTATATCACCTGTAATATCTAATAAACCATGCATTTATTCACATTAAGTGATTTGTGTCTTCTTGGTTACCCTCCAAACCTGAGAGCAGAGTCTGGGTGGCCCAGCCTCTGACATAGGACAGGGAGAAGGAAGCAGTGGGGTGGGGGAGTCCGCCCCCGGTGCTCCCGAGAGCTGCCTTGGCTCCCCACCTGCTTCCACTGGGAGGCCCAGAGACCCTGTCCAGAGCTGCAGGATTGAGATCCCACACCAGCATGCTCGCTGCTGCTCCACCCGCCCCAGCCCCATTGGCATGTGGGGACCCGCAGCTATGGGGGGTGGGAACAGACTGCCCTGCCCCCGGGACCTGGCCAGGACCATCCCTAAGCAGCTGCCACCGTGTGAGATGGGCAGGGGGGATCTGGGGTGTTGAGGGCTAGGGGGTGATATGGCAGTCGGGGTCTGGATGAAAAAGAAGCAATGGGTTGGGGGAGTCTTCCCGCCAGTACTCCTGAGAGTTGCCCCAACTCCACACCTGCTTCCACCAGGCAGCACAGGGACCCTAAACAGAGCCGGGACCTCCCCTCCCCCATGGGAGGGGTATGGTCGTAAGGGCCAGGTAAAGTGGGGGCCGGGATGAGGATATTACGGGGGAATTGGGGACTGGGGTGTGATGGGGTCAGGCTCAGAGGACTCAGGGGTTTTGGAGTAGTTTTTTTGCTTCTCACTTGTGTGGTCTCCAACTGATAGTTCCCCACCCCTGCCATAAGTAAAGAAAACATTGACACTTTTTGTGTTAGACATAAATTAATATTTTACTTTATTTAAAATGACGTTTGATAAACTAACACGAGTAAGTTAAATGCTTAATTTGTTTAATAATGTAAATTAAACCATTCTTCTTAGCTGTAACACTAGCAAAATGGCTTGGGCTAATTATGTAATTAACGGTGAGTGTCCATTAGCAACTGGTGGTCCACAGAAAGGTTTTCATTGAGCCAGGTAGTCCATGGACCAAAAAGTTTGAGAACCACTGGCCTACAGGGTGAGCGCTGCCCGGGCTCTGGCCCCAGGGCTGGGTGGTGGCGGAGGTGGCTGAGGGTAGAGAAAAATATGTGGGTGGTTCCCCTCCCCCAAAGCCGCATTGGCCCCTGGGCATCTGAGTCCCTGGCAGAAAAGTGAGGGCGCCATGGACTGAACCTCCATGAGACCCCACCCCCAACAGGGCTGGATGCCCCAGGGTCACCCACAGACCACACCTCACCAATTTCCCTGATCCTCCCCCCAAGCCATCCTGACCCCAACCCATGTTGGCGATCCAGCATCACGCCCCCACAGGACTGGAGCCAGTGCCGGCTTCCTGTAGGGGGGGGAGGGGAAAGCCCCAAGGCTCTGCACTGTATCCAGCTTCCAGGGAAGCGCACACTGCTCCTTCCCTCCCCACAGGGAAAGCCGGTGAGGAGCCCAGGGCAGGAGACCAAGTGGAGAGAACCCCTCCCCCTCTCCTGGGAGAGTGGCACGGCCCAGAGCAGGAGGTTTAAATTTTGGAATGACACTTCAGAAGGGTTGCCAACCCCGGTGTACAGTTAAGTACATGAATAAATACTTGTAGGGATAAAGGCCTAAAAATCTTAAAATCATGAACTGTTTATTATGTTGATGACAACTCCTGCAGTCCTAAATATCCCCAACCAGCTTCCCTGTGACATTTTGACAATGCAGTTATTAGTTTTCAACATACAAATCTAAAGCAGACTGAAAATCTGAGAGAGGGTGGCAACTTAAATCTAACAGCAAAATAAACACAAGTGATATTAGAATAGTTGTACTATACTGGAGAAAAGCAGTGAGGAGAAGAATGGTTGGGTGAAGCAGTGCTGCTGCATGATTCTGGGATCCCAGAAAAATTATGTAGGTCTAATGTTCTTTGTTCACAGAAAGTCTTTGGACTGGTCTACATTTCAGGTCGCAGGAATGTGAATTGCAGTGTACACTAGCATGCTGCACTGTAACTCCCCCATGTGGATATTGCAAGCACAAAATAGAAGTTTAGACTAATGACATGCTCTTTAAAATAGGACTTAGAACTAGGTACCTTTTTATGTGTACTGCAGTGTCCACAGGAGAAAGTTACACTACAGCATGCTAGTGTGAGCAGCAATTCACACCCACTGTACAAACTGCAATGTGCTACAAACATAGCCTTTGGGAAAACAGCCTTTTGATTACATTTTCATGCTACTCTACAACACTGTATATCTGAGTCTAGAAAAATGCACTTCTATCACTAATCCACACTCCTTTATTACTTATTCATAAAGTTGGATTCTTAGCTCTAGGTAATACTGGTATGTTTATGTCAGGGTAAAAAAATAGAATAGAATACACATTTCAAGAGAAACTCCAGGCTACTGTCATAACTGCTTGGCTTCCTGAAAATAGAGTGAAACATCTTTGGTCAAACAAAAAGCCTCTCTTTTGACAAAATAAACAGAAAAGTTCAAACAGGGCTTACCAGGCTGTTGAGTTTGGGCCATTCTTTTTGGATAAGTTTTACTACGACTTCTTTCAACATTTTGGTCAGGCCGAGGAAGCTGGACAGAAAGTTCTCTACTCATCTGCAAAGCTGTCCTGCCACTTGAAAATCAATACGATGGATAAGTAGAATATTGCAAACTGAACCTTAAAGCCACTTAACATTTTTACTTAGAGAAATTGTGCTGAATTGGGAAAGCACAGTGAATTAGTCATCCATCCGCTACCCATGGAACCTTCATTCAAATTCTAATGTTCCTGTTCACACAGCAGGCTGTGTGGTATTAATGGCAATGCTATTCATTGTGATCTTGTTTCAAATCAAACCTTGGCGCAACTGTCAACAGATCATGCCAATCTCTTCTGCATTTGGTATTTTTCCAACTGAGTGTAAGGAAGCAATCCCAGAATCCTCACAAAATGCTGCTTTATTAAGAACTAAGACAGTAGCCAACACAGCATGGCCTTTTTTGGGAGCCTCATGATAAAAAAGAAAACTGGATGCTTGAAGGTTAAGTAATTTGATTGCTCTCATTTTAATGTCCTGAATTAATTTTTACAGTCATTTGTCTTACTAAAATACACCTTTAATGTTTCTCCGTTTGAGGCAACAAATAGTTGCTCTAATATTTCACAGCATCACACTGGGAATGATAAAGGGACACCAAACTCAGTGCGATGCAAGGTTTCAACAAGCCACTGTCAGCATCAAAATATCATGATTTTCATTTATGCCAAGGCCCCTTTTCTTTGCAAAAGCAATGTAAAAGGAACATAGCGGTGTGAGCATTTATATTTACACCCCTTTTAAAACTCTGACACACATGACTACAGTAAATGTGTGTAAATGTGAATTAGGCCATAGTCTGTAAATATATGTACTTCTTCCTGAAAAGCATACTGTCCTGAATACCCAGTGCAGCTCTCACATTTTTCTTTTTTCTTTTAGACATTATGGGAAAAAAAATTAAAACCTAAGCATTCCTGTGTTTACCAAACTCAGGAAAGATATTAAACATTTTCAGATTTAAACTGACAAATAATTCACACTCCTGACTGCTGGCCTGAGCCAGTAAGTGGCCTGATTCCCAGAGGCGGTGAACATCTGCAGTTCACATGGAAGTTAACACAAGGTCACACAGGATACATATGGCAAACCTGGTTCTAAAGCACATGCCTTTTGACTCCAAATCTTGTGCCCCAACCATTAAACAACAAAACCTTTAATTTAGCAGATTGGTTTGATCTACCCCTTCCCTCAGCCAAAAAGGACTAGATCCTATAGTTCATTTGTATTGCTCTGGCATCACTAAGGGCTGTAAAGCCAGTTTAACAGATCTGAGGGATGCCCATAGTCGGCGGAGTTTCATATAGTTCTGCACCATCCCTATTGCTAGATCTCTGCATGCGATCCACAATTATTAGACCATCTCCATCAGGCCATGGGTTGGACGTAATTTAGAACATCCCTGAGGCTCCTCTATGTTGTGCTATGGGCTCTACTGGTCCCCAGCTAGCCTCATGGATCAGGAAGCCGCAAAGCAGATGTGGCCCCTTCCCAGTTCCTGTTCCCAGTTCAGTCAGACCAAGAAATCTGTCCTTGCGGCTCGCACTGTATATAATCTGTGAACTAGCATGTTTTGATTAACATTTTTTTGGGGGGGGAGGGTGGAAGAAATTATCTGAATATAAAGATTTTAAGGTGAAATAATTTACCTGTACCGATGTTTATAACCTATGGATCCAAACTTGCTGAATTTTCTTGATAGAGAGTTTGACTCATGTTCTGGCATTCTACATTATTTTAAGAACAAAAAGACACAGTAAACTTACATACACTCATATACATAGTTAATCAAGTACATGTAGAATGGTTTGAGGATGATGCAATGCTGTTATAAGACAAATAATTTCCTCTACTTGTAATAGAAGTTGTTAGCACAAATTTGCACATCCAAAAAGGGGAAGCATGGCTCCTCTCTAAAGGTATGTCTACACAGCAAAGTTATTTAGAAATAACAGCTGTTATTTCCAAATAACTTTACTAGTGTCTACACAGCCAAACTGCTATTTCGAAATTAATTCGAAATAGCGGAGCGCTTATTTCAAATTTGGTCAACCTCATTCCATGAGGAATAATGCCAAATTCGAAATAGCTATTTTGAAATAAGTGCTGTGTATACACTTATATTGAAATAGGAGGCCTCCAGCCTTCCCAGGGTGTAAACTTGTGCAAGTTCCATCTTTGTAACATGAACTATCCTTGAGTGATGCACTGGGATCAGCAGCTGATGGGGCAAGGGGCTACCAACACAGCTCCCATAGCCGTGCTGCATGCATTCTGGGGGAACCAAGGAACAGGAGGCTTCTTTAACAACCGGCTCCCAACTGGAAACAGGGCACCCTGCAAAGCTACAGGGTCTTGAATGGCCCTTGCCTCCTGCTACTCCTGCAAGAGCTACAGTTTTAGAGGTCCAAAGAACTTGTCACTTCTTCGGTGGGAGGACAAACCTTGCAAACTTCTTTCCCATGAAAGAACGGTGAATAAATTCTGAGGGTATGTCTACACTACCCTCCTAGTTCGAAGTAGGAGGGTAATGTAGGCATACCGCACTTGCAAATGAAGCCCGGGATTTGAATTTCCCGGGCTTCATTTGCATAAGCGGGGAGCCGCCATTTTTAAAACCCCGCTGGTTCGAACCCCGTGCTGGTTCGAACCCTCATTTCACGAGGAGTAACGATAGTTCGAACTAGGAAGCCTAGTTCGAACTACCTAGTTCGTGCCCCGTGTAGCCGCGCTGCACGGGGTTCGAACCAGCGGGGTTTTAAAAATGGCGGCTCCCCGCTTATGCAAATGAAGCCCAGGAAATTCAAATCCCGGGCTTCATTTGCAAGTGCGGTATGCCTACATTACCCCGCTAGTTTGAACTAGCGGGGTAGTGTAGACATACCCTGAGTGAATGAAGTAATGGAGTATCTTAGCTCTTACTTTGGGAGAATGCATCTAAGCAAGTATTGTGCCCTTAATAATGGACACATCACTGTTGCAATATTATCAGTGTAGGCATCAGAGCCAACATCCTTTCTGGGCCCCTGGGCAAATGGCAGGGAGGCTGCTCTGTGCCCAAGGAGGGGGCAGGGCTGGGTCTAGGAAGCCCTCAGTGCCGCTGAGAAAACACTGCACCTGCTCCAGGCAGCAATTTAAAGGAATCGGAGCTCCAGCTGCCACCATGCCACAGTAGCAGAAGTGACATCCAAGAGCTCCAGGTCCTTTTGTATCACCGAGCCCGAGGGCAGTTGCCCCTTTTGCCACTCCTTCCCCTCCTTCTTGGCAGGCCTGAGTACAGAACTATTACAGGAGTTTGTAACACAAATGAACAAATTTGCTTCGCACCGGGACATATCAAAATCATTTGGAGATGCATACATACATCTCAGGGTTTGCCTTATGCTTTTGTGAAGACCAGGACTTGAACAGGATTCAAGAAAGAACTAGATACATTCATGGAGGTTAGGTCCATCAATACTTATTAGCCAAAATGGGTAAGAATGATGTCCCTAGCCTCTGTTTGTCAGGGGCTGGGAATGGGTGACAGGAGAGGTATCATGTGATGATTACCTGCTCCTGTTCACTCCCTCTGGGGCATCTGGCATTGGCCACTGTTGGAAGACAGGATACCGGGCTAGATGAACCTTGGGTCTGACTCAGTATGGCTGTTCTTATGTTTATGAGATGCAACAGGGAAGCTTTTTCCTGAGGGCCAGGATACCCGGGGTCAAACTGCCCTGTTCAATTTATCAGACACAAATGGGAAAAGAGCCTGGGATTCAGGTGAGCCTTATAAAACGCTGAGAGAGATCAGCAGTGTGGGAATTGGGGAGGGAGGTGGGTTTCTGCAGTAGGTCCTGAAGAAAGGAGATTAATAGGAAGGGAATAACCCCTTTTCAGCACTGCAAGAGTCAAGCACAAAGCCTCTGGGCGTTGGAGCCCAATCTGAGCAGAGGAAATGCTTTTTGTTGATTTTTTTGCCTGCATTCTATTGCTGAAAAATAAAACTATGCCTGGAAAGAGACTTTGGCCTGGCCTGTGTCTTACAGAGACGACCAGAATCAGCAGAGCACAAGAATAGAAGGCCACCCTAATACCTCACCCCCTGTGCTGTGGGTCTGCACTATGCTTCTGAGAGGTGCAGCAAGAATTTCAGCCAGCATGGTTACTTTTTGTTGTTATAACATAGCAAAACCTTAATAACTTTATCTCCACTCACCTGAAGAACGTATGGTGCTCCACACAGCATTTCCAAAGATGTTTGCACGTGGTTTTGTTACGTGCTTCAAAAAAGAAGGATGTTTCATTGCACTAAAATAAAAAGAGACAAAGTTACTATAAAAGATTCTTCCTATGGAATGGATTTTCTCTTGCTAAACTACACGTGAGGCCTGAATCTTCTCTCCCTTGTGTCACCATAAATCAGAAGGAACATCACTGAGGTCAACACAGACATACTGGTATGTGTGAGAGAAGCAGGCCTAGAACTGCATAAAACTGTTTAAAACAGAAGCAAAGTTAAACTGAAAGAAGAAAAGAACAGTAGATCATTAAAATACTTAGTCACTTCTTGTTTTATGTATTATATTACTGACAAGTATTTTCCTAGCCAAAGAATATAATATACTCTTCTATTGGTCATGTTTTCTCAAACCATATCTCAAAAACCCAATAAAAAACATACATTTCCCCTCATTTTTTTCATTTTATTTCATTAAAATTTGCATGAGATTACAAAAATCCATTTATTTGAAACTTCAGTGAGCACAAATAATGGTATTAATAACTTAATACTTAAAAATAACCAGGTCTTGGACAAATAACTTTAGTAAAAGTATGTGCAAGTCTGTGACTGGGATCTTGTAAAGGCTTTATTTACTAATGCACAGGAAAGGACAACAGGAAGAAGAGAAAAAACACAAATGAAGGTAAGAATAAGGCAACTGAGGTAAGTAAAAGCAAGGAAAAAATACACAAAAAGTGGAAAACAGTAAAACTGGAAATCAAGATGGCAGCTGGAAGAAGAAAGAGAATAGGAAGAAAATTAACTAACTATAGAATGCAATGATTTGAAATATGTGGGAAAGGGAGCAGGAAACAAAACATTTTTAAAGATAGTAATGTTGGGAATGCTTCTACAGGCTGAAAGATGAAAAATGAATGCTCAAAACTTAAACAGTAGCAAGAGATAGCTATCTGCCATCTGACTGATTTCCATCTATCAGTTTCTACGATCACTGCCATATCTAATAAATATTTGAGAGAGTTCATCTGTCTATCTATTCAATAACTCCTAAACAGTAAGAACTAGGACCACAACTTTCAGTATGCAGCTTCCTCTTATCATAAGTTAAAGCAAGGTAAGGGTTTTGTTGTGCCAGGAAAATGGGATGTGCCCAGAATGGGATTGCTTCTCATAAAACCCAACAGATAAGAGACAGACTCACCAAAACAAGTACAGTCCTCAAAACTGACATAAGTGAACAAATGTTGGAAGAGACTGAACCAAGGTTACCCAGAAATAGGATGAACCAACTAGAAGTTTTAAAGGAGAGGATGTGGATATGTTTATACCATGAATTTCATTGATATCACCAGATTACCCATGTGAGTTTAAGTGTCTGCATTTCCCAGTACAACTTGCTTTAAATAAAGCATGTACATTTTCACTCTGTGCCATCTGTGTAGATCCTGTCTTGTATAGGTTACAGAAAACAACAACCTTCATTACGCATACAGTGATTCTAAACAGAGCTATACATTTCCTTTCTGATAGATTGCATTCAAAACCCAGCTTATGAAATAAATTGGTATTCATAGTACAGTAAAACTCCAGTTGTCCGGCATCCAGTGGTCTGGCACTCCTGATAGTCTGGCACCACCTGGAACCCGGAAGTGCTCCAGGCAGCCGGACAATTGGAGCTGCTCTGTCCCGGGCTTCCTCAAGTCAGCCGCTGGTCAGTTTCAGCAGCAGCTGACTTGGGGACGCCTGGGGCAGAGCAGCTGGGGTGCTGCCGGACTGGTCCCGTAGCGCCGCCCCTCGGAGTCAGCCGCTGGTCAGTTTCAGCAGCGGCTGACTTGGGGAAGTCTAATAATTCATCTGAAGAAGTGGGTTATGCCCACAAAAGCTCATGATACCATCTACATGTTTTGTTAGTCTTTAAGGTGCAGCTAGACTATTCATTGTTTTTTAAATTTTTCCAATTATAGACTCACTTGGCTACCCCTCTGAAGCTTTTTAACACAAGCTAGTCCAATAAAAGCTATTACCTCACTTACCCTGTCTCTCTAAACTCAGAAGCCTATCTTTTAAGAAACCCATGTTTGAACATTTTGTCTACTGACATTAAGTCTTTCAGGATTATACTAAACTTTCTCAACAAATTATAAATTTCAAGATGCAACATGAATAACCTTAAACTCTATTAGTCATCCAGTCACCTAGTTCTGTCACTGTTACACTGAGCACATAGTAGTTTACTACCACATAGTCCCACTGATTTCCACTGGATTATTCATGTAATGAATACTCCTCAGTATGAGCGACAGACTCAGGTCCTAAAAGAGTTTCCTCAATCCAAAAAATAAACGGAACTTTTCTCATTTTTAGTACAGGCTGACCCTCTCTAATCCAGCACTGTTGGTGCCAAACTAAAGAATTTGCCAAATCATGGGGGTCAATATTGTCTAGCAGCATTTCCAACACTTCTACTGCTTAGTGGGCTCTTATAAGACATTTAAAGGTAAATTAGAGCTAAATAACAGCACAGAATACTGAGAGCCAGGACTGGTGATTGTAAACAAACTTTTGGGGACTGCGGGAAACTTGGTCATACCCAAGAAAAGTAGATATCCTGCTAATTAAAAACATGCCAGACCACGAATGTTGCCAGACCAGAGTGGTTCAATCTGTAGCTGGTTTTACAAAATGGATGCCTGCACATACAGCATGATGTGTGTGTACGTGCATGTGCATGTTCATTCAGGTTTCTCATATTTTTCATTTAAACTGCAACTACGATTTGTAAACAAACCTGCAAATCATGAACTAATCTAGTGTATTCCCCAAAATTTGCCATTCCTCATTTTGATCCAAAGCCCACTGAAATCATTGGAATAATTCCCATTGAAGTAGCCCTATATGAGTCTGCTAGTCTTGTGGTATCATTTATTGAAATCTCTGATGCAAACCAATTACATGTTATCCTTTTGGTATTACATAAAATTTATTATTAGAAACAGGTATTCTGCTTGTATATATAAAGAATATTTCTTATGGATGAAAAATCTCAACTGTAAATAAGAAAATGCTAATAATTCGAGCCTTTGTAGGATTATTTAATGAGATAAAAGCACACCTCCACTGACAAAAAGAGTACCGGTAACAAGAAGGGAGTTTGACTGCATACATTTAAAATATAGCAAACTAGAGTGGTACTGATGATGCTTTTGCACATGATCACATCTGCCCACTGAAAGTATTATAGAGCTCAGAATATGGGGATAATACAACACCTTTTAAAAATGCAAGCCTTTTATGATATGTCTTATTTAGCTCAAATTAATGAAAACAAAAAAAATGCATGCTTTAAAAACTCAGGAAGGTCACTGAATTAGATACTTGTATTCAGTCATATCACATAGTGAATTTCACAGAAAACCAAAGAAAGAAATCCTTTATCTCACTGAGATGTCAACTCGCGAGGTGTTCAGCTAATTTAGGATTATATAGTTGGTAATTTCTTCTACCATTTTTCACTTTGGAGGATTCAGCCTCATCATTAAAATTCTCACCAACACCATATCCCAAGCATATCTAGGTTTTCAATATTTTTCTATTTATGTTTTAAGATGGTAACCACATAGAAACAAACCGCAACAGCTCTGGGACTATCTGCACAATCTGTAAACATGAGTGTGCATATGAATATAAGACCTAACTTAATGGGATAATGTCTTCCAAGGTTAATCATTATACCCTTGTGGAATCGCTATTATTGATCTTATTTTGCAAGCAAGTTGCTCACATGGGTTAAGTGAGCAGAACTGAGTGCCTGAGGGGGGACGGGACACGAGCAGCATTTATTTCCATTAAGCAATAGCACTTTATCTTGAGTAACAATAATATTTTAAAGTGAGAATTCACTTCCCTTCCCCCCCCCCCCGCCATTATTTTAACATATTTGTTCCAAAGGAAACAAAGAGCTTGTGTAGTTTATCATTTTGTTAGAAATAATTAATTACAGGCTCATTTGGTATTAGTTTGAGTTTTTCAAGCAGCTTTACATTGCTTATCCAATTGCTATTAGAGTGCCTACTTGCAGAGAGTAGAGCAGCAAACTATCAAAAGACAAAACAAGAGTTGAATAAGGAAAGCAGAGCATCGTGCACCTACTAAATGCTACAGGATAGATCCTCAGCTCCATCTTTGAATGTTTTGTGCTGCTTCAGTAGTCCAAAAGAGTTGCAAGCTGACAGAGACAGTTGAGGTTTCTCCTAAGAGTTGATTGGTCTTTCATATGGCACTATGCCATCTACTTCCTCCACCTACATAGAAGCATGTCAGGAGTGGTTAGATGGTATGTTAGGAGTATGCAACTGCAAAAGGAGCCAGACTGGACGGATCCTATGAGGATGTGGTAGTCAACACAACATAAAGTAACCATAAACTACACTAATTTATGAAAGGGCCTATTCTGGTCTCCAGCCAGACCAGATTTATAGAAGCAAAAATGTGACTTCTCCCTCTCCTTACTCCTGTCAGCTGAGTTGAGTGTAAATCAGTGCAGGTAGAGATGTGATTTCATATACGTTTCTACTTTGCTTCAGTAAGATGAAGCATTGCCGAATACCGCCTCTCCCCGAGTTACGAACGAGTTACAGACCAAACACTTGGCCATAACTCGATCTGTTCGTAACTCGGACCCCATTGAGTTACATAGCGACCATGCTGTTTGTAAGCTCCATGGGAGCTTTGGTCGTAAATGCGAACAGCCATAACTCGACTGTTTGCAACTCGGGGACTGGCTGTATACAATTTTTGCTCTGAGCTACTGCTTCCACATATTATTCTTTGCCAAGTCATATACATAACTGGAGATTGCCATTTGTTTCCTCCAGCAGAAAATGTTCTTAAGGGTTTTTTTTTTTAATACATTTACCTAATGCATACCAATCCTAGCTTATGCAATTAAGAATGTACAGGTTACACAAGGTCACCTCAACTCTACAGTCAAAAAGATAATTATCTTAAAGTACATCACACAAGTCAAATATCAGAATAATAAATCTGCACTATTACTGCATAAAGTCTTTAAGATTTGAAATATCTTACCCTCATAAAATAACAACAATATAAAAACTTTACTAAGCAATCACTCACAAAAGGCCAAAAAATAAACCTGAAAATTAAGCCACCACCGCTGGTTTGCCAAGAATTTTATTCCACTGTACGTTAAACAGAAGGCTGATTAGTGGTGACTCACCTATTAACCATGACACAACTCTTACTTGTACAAGTAGCAGAGGGTTGAGCGGGTAAGCAGGGAGGAAAAAAATTAGTACAAATCACCAGAGCTAGTGGATCAAATCTCTGCATTTCCTTTCACTCATACTACCCCATTGATTTCAATTAATGTAAACGCAAAAAAAGAAAAAGTTTTTAAAAAAATAAAAAACTGAATCACTGTTTGTAATTCTTAAGTAACAGGAACAAATTACTCTTTTGGGGGGCGGGATGGGATTTAACTTAAATTTGCAGCTAGATCATCTGCCTCAGTTTCATCTCTTCTATGCCACACAGGAGTGGACGAGGTCCTGTGTCCTGGAACGTGCAGGAGATAAACAAGATGATCACAATGGTCCCTTCTGTCCATGAAGTCTATGAGACTCTCCTATGCTGTAAAAGTCCTACCTAAAAGGCAGGAAATTCTGAAATCTGATTTGTAGAATTTCACTATCATCATCAATCTGTGAAGGCAAATTAGGAGTGCTCCATTTTAGTTAACATCCATCTCTTTCTCTCTCAAAAAAAAAAAAAAAACCCACCTACACAAACTCTACAGACAAATATTCAGCACAATTTTATTTTAAACTCTGTATTTATTTAAATATTCTGGCTACAGTTTGATTTTTTCCTCTATTTTTAATGAAAAAATTAACATACTATTTATGAAAGGCGCTAAACTGACAGTCCCCAGACTTTATTTGTCTGTCACAAAACAGATGAGCACAGCTGCTTTTAAAAAAAAATCCAAGGCAGCCATTCAGCAAGCAAGGTATTTAAGCAAATGTCCAATTAAGCATGCAAGAATTCCAATGAGATATGCATGATTAAATGTGCTGATACACTGATGCACAGCATTGATAGTATCATCTGAGAAGTAAACAGACCAAATACAAAATCTAAATAAGCTAGAAATATTGTGTATGATCATTCAGATGTTTAAAAACAGGCATCTGTTTGTTGCTGAATTGACCCAATAGACCTGATCCAAAGCCCAGTGAATCCAATGGAAGTCTTTCCATTGACTCAAATAGTCAGTTTATTAGGTCTTACAATTGCACCATATGTGTTCGCGATTTCCTTTATCATTCTGTACTAACCACATTCTCAGCCCTTTTGTTCACTTTCACAATAATTCATGACTGACAAATGAGAGCTCTCCCTGCCAAACCTTTATTCATGTGGTGAATCCTTGTTCATGTAAATAGCCACAAGGAACTGATACTCAAGTGAGTAAGAACTACTTTTATGAGTAAGGGTTTTCAGGATTCTATTCTAATGTAGAATATGTTATTATTTCATACACCTCAGTATTTGGCTGTAAAATGTCATAATTTCAACCAGAAAGGACACTGTCTCAATGACTTAATTACCTGCATCCTGCTTCAGAAGCCTTTTAAATCTGCACTTGAAAGGGAATCCTCTGAACTGTCAACTGTCATTCATGCTAAAATTCGACGTTCTACGCGTGGGTCTCAACAAAGACCCTAGCTATCTTACCCATTACAAAGATAGCTTCCCCAATTATCACCTCTGATACCATTAGCTCACAGACATTTACCTCCCCCCCCCCCCCCCGCATCTGCCTTCTGTTCTGAAATTTGATTTGTCCTTTTCATGTGTGTTCATTTTTTTAATTGTATCCTTTGATATATATGGTTGTGACTACTTTCTTCCACTATTTGATCTGAGGAAGTGGGTCTGGCCCACAAAAGCTCATCATCTAATAAACCATCTTGTTAGTCTTTAAAGTGCTACATTGTCCTGTATATAATTTCTTAGACTGTGTAAGAGCATAATAAAACCCAACTATCACCATGCCTTTTTCATGTTTGGGTTTTAGGCACATCACTTCAATCTGTGTTTCAAGGATCCAGTATGAACACCTTCAGACACGACCATGCACACACCCATACATAAAAGAAAAAGCAGTGGTCAGAATACTAACCTAGAGTTCATATGATCAATTTTCTTGAAAGTTTTAGAAAGGTGGCTTGAAATTACTGTTCCTATAATGCTAATGCTACCTGTCAGTATCTTTCTGGTAACTGAGGTGCCTGGAAATGAATGCAATACTCCAAGTGTGGTCACATTATATCGGTAGGGAGAAAGGATAGTCCCTACCTCTTCCATGGTAGGATGTCTCACAGAATGAAGCACAATGTAGAAGTGGCCTTTTGGCACCCATATCCTATTGTTAATTCTTGTCTCAGTTCCCCTGTGAAATGACAAGGGGCTGGCATTTATTCCATGATATAAAGAGAATAAAAGAAATCTGGGGCTATCCTGTAGCATGCTGATGTTGGAATTCAGAAGCAGGCCAGCCACACTGCTCATTTGTGTATTTATCTGCATAAATGAGCATTATGATGATAAAGAATCAGAAAAAATAAGACAACTGACACAATTACTTATTTCATTAACCAACCGCCTTTGTAGTAATAAAAAAACAGGTATAAAAAACAGAAAGATGGATATGCTTGGACTTTTCTAGCATCTCCCAGTACTGTCAAAATAGAGGGTATTGCTATACAACTTCAAAGACGAATAATTCACGGTCCAGATTTTCATGATCTTTCACACCTTTTGTTCTCGCTTTTCTAAAATTACCTGTCAGGGCTTGAAACTGCCAAATGGTACTAGGAAGATTGCCTATTATGAGCGCAATATACAACTTTCAACAAGTTTATGAGTCAGCCACTCCATAAATCTATGTCTCCTTTCTCAAGCTTCCAGATTTCCCATTCACCTTGTTAAACATCTAAAATAATTCCAGGTATTTCATACAAATACTATATACATATACCATCAGACAGCAACTACTGCTGTATGTAATTTATTTTAAAGTAGAACTAAGACTTGTTTGTACATGAATAGGCATTCTGCAGTATAAGAGTTTTTGTGATGGAGATTAAAAGCAAAACTGGCAATAATAGTTTCATTTCACTATACACACTAAACAGTTAACTTGATTATTTCTTCTTTCAGACTTAAAATGAAAACTTACATCTTTTCCCAGCACTCTAAGTTCAAACTGCGTTTCCTTGAAGTGAACCTTTGTAATTCTAGGCCTAAATATTGAAGAAAAAGATAGAGAAGTACTTAAATCCAACCCATCAGAAATACACAACGAAGAAACAAAAAACTTGAAAGAAGAGTTCCAGTAAGCAGTTCACACACAACAACTTTTACTAGTGCTCCAATATGTCTGAATATATTACAACAAGAAAAAAAGTGATACTAACAAACACTTTAATGTGAGCAGGGAAAGTTAAAACGATCTCTTGCAATATTAAGAATAGAATAAAGTTCTAAACAGAAAGTGATTCTGACAAGTACATTGATTTAGTTTTTATAAAACCAACCAGAAATAATGTACATATATTCAATACTCATTTCTCTTATAGCCACGTTATATTAATACAGTCTGCAATATTACATTGTACATACCAGAAATACTTCCCTACTTGTTTTTTATTCTTGTAAACAACAACTCCTACTGGTGTTAATCCTAAAAAATATTCAGACTTGTTTTCACCCTGGAAAAAAAGAACATGTGTCATTTTATTACTGACAACCACAATTTTATTTTTATAGATGTAACCTAAAAGCAGTATAGTCTGGTGTATAGAACACTGTGCTGGGTAACTTTGGGCAAGTCACTTTAACTTCTGATCTTAATTAAGTCTGCTCATCTGTAAAATGGGGATAATCTGCTCATGAAAACCTCTCTATAAGAGGTTATCATCACCTTAGTAAGGTAGCCACCTAATCCCACAAAATTCTTTCTTCCAAGAGTAATCTTTACTCATGGGAGTAATTCTATAAGCTTTAATGGGGTTGCTCTCATAAGAAAGGAATACTTAAATGAATCAGGTAAGAGTGAGAAAATTAACAAAATTGCTATTATTTCTCTTATTTAAAAATCTAAAGAAAGTAATTCCAGTCACAATTTCACATTTCATCAAATATAGTATTTACTCATAGGCTGTGTCTAGACTAGCATGACTTTGTGGAAATACTTTTATTGGAAAAGTTTTTCCGTTAAAATATTTCCGCAAAAGCGCGTCTAGATTGGCAAGTGCCTTTGCGCAAAATATTTGCTTTTGCGCAAAAGCATCCATGGCCAGTCTAGATATGATTTTGCGCAAGAAAGCCCTGATCACCATTTTAGCCATCGGCGCTTTTTTGCGCAAAACAGTTCTTCCCTGTCTACACTGGCCCAAGAGGGCTTTTTCCCAAGCGGGAGCATGAAAGTATTTGTGCAAGAAGCACTGATTTTGTACATTACAAAGTCAGTGCTCTTGTGCAAATTCAAGCGGACAGTGTAGACAGCTGGTAAGTTTTTGCACAAAAGCAGTTGCCAGTCTAGAGGCACCCATAATGTATACATTCCTCAGTGGTTGCTACAGTAGAATGGACCTATTCTAGCAAGACACATGAACCATGAGACTGATCAACAAAAACTGCAATCAAAGGGAGAGATAGAAAATGACGTAACTAGTCATCTCCCTGATCTAATCAGCATACATGTACCAAATTCAATAAAACAGGGGTGGGGAATCTTAGGCCTGGGGCAGGATGCAGCCCCAGGCTTGCCTGGATCAGGCTCCCAAGGGCCCCCTCACATTGGGGAGCCCGTATTGGTACTCCAGCCGCCTGCTGCCTCACTGCTGGGCTGGAGCACATACAATCTACATCACTGAGGTGTTTTTTTGTTTGGGGTTATTTTTTTTGCGTGTCACTTGTGTGTGGCTCCCAAATGACTTGTCTGTGGGTAAGTGGCACCCGATCCAAAAAAAAGATCTCCACCCCTGAAATAAAAACTATTTTAAAATTACGAGTTAATCCCACCATGCGTATGGAGATAGGAGCTGCCAGTGTGGCAAGGCACAAGGGAGGGACTTCCAGCAGAAGAGAGGTCTCTCAAAACATTCTACAGGCTGTTCTTCTAACCCACACTTTCTTGGTACTTTCTTTCAGACAAATGTCCAACTAATTTTTGAGCAAGCATTATGCCAAGCCACTCCTCAAAATTATTTCCTATCTTAAAATTGTATTTCTGAAGAGGCTCCACCAATCTGCTCCTTTGTCTCCCAAAGACTGATTTGATGACTTAGGAACACCATCCCTGATGACACCACTGCACACCCGATTACAGAGCTCTGCGACTTTGTCCTCACCCACAACTACTTCCGATTCAGAGATCACTTTTATCTTCAAGTCAGTGGCACAGCCATGGGCACCCACATGGTACCACAATATACCAACATTTTTATGGCTGACCTTGAACAATGTTTCCTCAGCTCTCACCCTCTAACACGCTTGCTCTACTTATGCTACATTGATGACAACTTCATCATATGGACTCACAGGAAAGAGACTCGAAGAATTTCACAAAGATTTCAACAACTTCCACCACACCATCAACCTTAGCTTGAATCAGTCCACACGAAAGACCCACTTCCTTGACACTACAGTACAATTACATGACGGACACATTTCTACCACCCCAACCTACCGCCCGCTACACTTACCTTCATGCCTCTAGCTTCTATCCCAGACACATTTCCCAATCTATTATACAGCCAAGCCCTAAAATACAACCGGATCTGTTCCAATCCCACAGACAGAGACAAACACCTGCAGGATCTATATAGAGCATTCTTAAAACTGAAATGCCCACCTGGAGAAGTGAAAAAACAGCTCGACAGAGCCAGAAGAGTACCCGGACATGAACTACTTCTAGACAGGCCAAGAAGAGAAAACAACAGAATTCCATGCGTCATCACCTATAGTCCAAAACTTAAACCTCTCTAATGCATTATCAACAATCTACAACTTACCCTGGAAAATGACCCCTCACTCTCACAGGCCTTGGGGGAAAGGCCAATCCTCGCCTACAGACACCACCCTAACCTCAAACAAATTATTTCCAGCATCCACGCAGCATACCTCCATCATAATCATCCAGGAACCCACCCCTGAAATCAGCCCCGGTGCCAATTCTGTCCATACATCTACACAAGAGATTTCATTACTGGACCCAACCACATCAACAACTACATCAGGGGCTCGTTTAACTGCACATCCACAAATGTGATGTATGCCAGCAATGCCCTTCTGCCATGTATATTGGCCAAACTGGACAGTCTCTACAAGAAAGAATTAATGGACACAAATCAGATATCCAAAAAGGCAAGACACAAAAACCTGTTAGAGAACACTTTAACCTGCCCAGGCACTCATTAATGGATCTCAAATCACCGTGTTGTTTCAGGCCAATTTCACAAGCCAAATACACAGGGAAGGGTTGGAACTTAACTTCATTTACAAGTTTGATCCTATCATAGAGGTCTGAATAAAGACACTGGCTGTCTAGTACACTACCTTCCACATCCTAATGACTTAACCAACTAAACAATGGGTACTTAGAGAAAGTGCAAATTGTTCTTATCAGTTTCTTGTAACTTGAATACACTAATTCACTAATTTCCCTTCTTCCTCTTCCCCTATTTATTCTTGGATCTGGACTTTTAATACTGCATTTATCTGAAGAAGTGGGTTGTGCCCACAAAAGCTCATGATACCATCTACATGTTTTGGTAGTCTTTAAGGTACTGCTAGACTATTTGTTGTTTTTTAAATTTTTCCAGTTATAGACTTACTCAGCTACCCCTCTAAAGCTTGCTGAGTTAGATTTGTCACCTAGTCCACCCCTTGTGTGCAGCCTAGCCACAAAGTCCAAAGTTTTTTGAATAAGAACATGGACTTCCCATCATGCCTGGGTCTAATGAACATGCACTTTCAGGAAGATTTGGGCCATGAGGGAGGGTGAGAGGCATAAAACCCAGAGAATAAATTCCCTAACAATAGTCCAAACTCTTGAGCAAAGATGTATAATGTTAGCCTGGCTTACTTCCTCATAACAGGATTGAAAACACCTTTTCCTTATTGAAACACTGTTACCCTGGTGCTGCTGTGGAGGGTTCCCAAACAAACCAACTACAATAAGAGATTCAGAGCACTTTTCTCAAAATGAATAATAGAGTCCATGACAAGGAAGGACCCGATTCCTTCCCCATATGAAATATGTCTTGGGTTGCTGGGGTCTATATAGTCATCACCTTGGTGCAAGATAACATGGAAATTCTTATGAAAAATTGCAACTGCTTTGACAATTCATGGTAAATATTCAAAATCACGCAGAATGAAATTCTGGAAAGAAGAGATTAGAATTGACAAGGAATTTTCTCTATGTCAAGCCAAGGCATTTGTGGTGAGACTCTCTGACTGGAATAAATAGGAAAACATCCTTTATTAACACAGTATAGCCTCCTATCTCTAACAAGGCTGTTCCTTAGTGTTTCAGTTTCAAAGCATTTATAAGCCAAAGAATTTGAGTCTTCAGAGATTTAACACCCCCTGATTTTTTGAGCAGGGCACCTAAGGGAAAGAATACTCTCTGAAACCTTTGTTCGGTTACATTGAGTAAAAACTTAGAAATCTCACTATGAATTTGCACCATAATTTTCTTGGGTCAATCAGAACTGGACAAGAGTTAAAATGACTGCTAGGAGTGACCCAGTAAAGTTCTGTACGGCATCCAGTTGTGATGCTGGACAGACGCCAGCCATATGTTCTCTCAGTTTTCAACAACACATGAACTTGTGTCCCTTTGAGTTACAGGGCTCATGTACATTTCTAGCATTATAACCCTTTGTTTCTTCAGGGAGCTCCTTTATGTTGGGTTCTACTTTTGGAAGCATTTGCTAAGGAAAATGTAATGACATTTTTATCTGAATTCAAATTTTGTTGCAGAATGAGCAAAAGTTACTCCACCCTGTGATGCCTGCCCATTCCCAGTTAGCAGTGACTGCAGCTAGTTGTCCTCTTTTCTTCTCACTATCAAAGAAACGCCTTTGCAGCTACTGAGCTCAATGAGCAAGGCTGGGAGTGGAAACAGGACAGATGGACTATTCCAGATGATGCAGATGAACTAAAATTGCTTCCCGCCCCCTCCTTTGTCCACCAGCAGCAGAGAATTCAGCCATGACCCTCTAGTCCAGTGGCTCCACTGTTGGCTAAGCTTCCTACTCATTCCCTTCTATGATAACATTGTGGCAGGTCTCCACTTCCACAATGTGAAGAGGATTGGAAACAGAAGAGTAAAAACATCCTGCCTCAGTAGGGCAAAGACTGTGCCACTATCCAGGCACGGTCCTCCTAAATTTTGTCTCTATAAATTGTCACTATTGTCCTGGTATATCCCACTATACTGAAGGCTCTATAAAGACTAGACATCTTAGAGCACACAGCTGCTCACAGAGACAGGCTATGCAGCAAAAATACAAGAGAAATTAGTTAATTTACCTTTTTAGCAGAATATGGAGTAGCCACATTAGTCCCAGACCAGCAAAGTCTGCATCATAAAGATGTCAGTCACAAGATCAAATGACTGCAGAAAGTGAATTTAACGAAGTAAAATTCTGAATTGGGAACATGCAGATGCATGTCCTCCCTGAATTTCTGTACCACTGTAATTTCACTGAGTTAACTAACCTTCAAGACTATTCATAGGGAGCTTATTTATAGTGTAGATACCTTAGGGTAGGGACAATGTCCTTGGATAGGTTAGCATTTAGTACAATGGAGTTTCAATTCTGAATGAGAGCTTTTGGCACTGTTGTAATATAAATATTAAATAGTAGTAATATTAATCAATGGCTAGATTCAGATGGCCAGAGTACAGATTGCAAAGACACATTACAATGCGTTCTCCCTACTCATTTGTGGATCTTTGTGTACAACTCAACAAGACTGAGCCAAAACAAGCTTCCCAGGCTAGGCAATTTTGATACGCTTAACTTGGCAGTGCATAGAAAACTGTTCCATTAAGTGTCTCAGCTTCCTTTAGCAGAAGGGGCCATGATACCTCATAGGCATTGATTCCAAAAATAGTGGCACAATCTGTGATTTAGTAACAGAGAAATACTTCAGCCAGTAAGCTATGCAATTTTCAGCAAATTACATAATTAATCTTTGAAGAGTTTCGTAGAATTTTCTTTTGAACAACTTTTCACAGTACAGTACTGAAATTTAAATCAGCTAACTTTAAATTAGCAAAATGTTTCTATTAAAGTTCCACAATTTAACTTATTTTCATAGTTTGAGATATTCTTTTGTTTTAAAAATGCCATATGTTCAATTATTGAAACAAAATAATTTTAATTGCCAAGTAAACTGAGCACTGTAGCCTTCAGGTAAAAGCTTGAATCCTGGCATACATACTATTTCATAATACAGATGGAAGAATCTTCTGAGGGCATGAAAAATATGAAATGTTGCATGTTTTTGCAGAGAGATTTTTAAAACATGCCCTGGCTCTTTAATAACCTTCACACTAAATACTAAAATAAACCTCTGACGTCTCACGCACTCCTACCCCAAATCAGGTATTCATTATCTTTTTTTTTTTTGGCGGTGACTTTGAAGCCTTTTCAGTGCTCTCTCAGTTTATTGCATTATTTTCATATTCCTGTCTGAACACAGCAATTATAACTCTCTTTTATCTTCTTCTGACAATTATATTAACGCTCTTAAATTTGTAACCCATATTGTTAGCTCAGCACAGTTAACTGTCTTTCAGAGGGAAATAAAATCACATTCTTTCATTCAAAACCCATTAGGCTTCCTTAGATATAAACTGAGTTAGTTCATATTGTTCATAAGTACTTTTTTCTTGGACTTTTTAAATTTGCTTTTTTAAAAAAAAATACCACTTGTTTACTAAGTAGTATAACAACAGCTTTCCATTTCAGTTTAAAAGATTTTTTGTAATGCCATCAAATTTAAACTACTTAGCTTCAATTAAAACTTACATACTTACATACAATTAAGTACTTACATAGACAGGATGGAGATCTACACCATACATTTCCAGCGATTTGGCCACTCCTAAGTAATTCAGTTCTGCCTCAGCAGGCACCTGACCCCTGTAAACAGAATAATGAATAAGAACATTGCTTCTCAAGCCAATGCTACAGTAGTTGTTAAAATAAATCATATTAACAAAGATTGTTGAATAAGTATGCAGTGCTTCCTTGGTATTGACTTAGACCTTCATTCTCTCCATGGCACTGTGCTCCTACTTGCTCCACATAAAATGGGGTCCAGCTTTCACTTGTGTACGTTACCTTCTATATTAAATTTTAAATTTATGTTAACTACAGTGGCAAAACCTTTCCCTGTACACCTGCTGTGAGCTCTCAAAAATATTCCTGCTGTTGTCCCAAAAATGCTTCACAGCATTCATCATCAGGTCTAAAAAAAAAGGTCTTATTTTAAATAACTATATCATTACTAATAAATTAGCAAGAGACACACCATTTAGGGAATGACTTCCTTATAGCAGTGCAAAAGCTGGCAAATACCATGAAGAAGAAATCAAGGATCTCATGAGGTCAGATAAGATACTCACTTGTCAATAAAGATCTCCCAAAAGAAAGTCAGGCACTCTGGAAACCTTAACTTTCTCCTGCAAAAGCTCAGTTTGGAGTTGGCTGTATGATCATACCACAAATCATCTGTAGGAAACCAATTGTCCTTCTCCATGCAAATATCACAGCAGCAACCAGCAATTTTCACTAGTTATATACCATGGAAAAATTAATGGAGAAAAATAGAATCCTAGGTATGTATCTGACACCAGGGAGCAGGGATTTATTACTTTGCATAAAAATATGAGTCAAACCCCTAAATAATGTATACAACCTCAATGTTTATTTGTACTCTTCCTTTAATATCCACATAGAGTCAATATACTCAATAAGGCTCTTCACTGTAAGGCTTAGAGAGGTAGCTATGTTAATCTGTATCTGCAAAAACAATGAGGAGTCCTATGGCATTCTGGAGACTAACAGATTTATTAGGGCATAAGCTTTCATGGGTAAAACTCACTTCATCAGATGAATTGGAGTGAAAGTTACAGAAGCAGGAATGTATATATAAGGGAGAAGTTTTTTGTGTTAATGAAGCTAATCAAGTCAGGTGGCAGTGGGTCATCCACAGCATCTGGTATGGAGATGTAAATTTCCAGAGAAGAGAAGTTGCCTTTGTAATGTGTTAACCATTAGAGATCCTTATTCAATCCTAAATTGTCTTGAATTTGCAAATGAATTCCAGTTCAGCTGTCTTTTTACCAAGCACTGTCTCTCCATTTTGCATCCCATGTTGAGGACTACATACATAGTCCTCAACAAATAATAATAGTTACCCTCCCCTTAAAAAGGAAGGTTCAGCAAACTGGCAAGCACCCCATTATCAAAGGACAAATGTTGGGGGAAGGGCTCGCCTCTATATATCTGAAGGAGGTTAAAACCTTCTCCTATTAAGCAAGACACTAAAAATGCCAACCAGCAGAAACCACTAGTTGTAAGGCCCTACCTGGAATGTATCAAATTATGTATTTTTAATACAACAAAAGCATCATGGTATCAATACCTACATACAAGAATGTTACTCTTTTCAGATGACCCTTTAATACCTCAAACAACATTAAGAAGGAGACCCAGCGGAACAGTCATAAAAGCACCTTGCTGATCAGATCTTACTCAATAGGTAAGTGGCATTTCATGTACTGTGTATTGGGTAATAACATCAGAGAACTGCATGCTTACAAATATAAAAAGGCACTTCATTAAGAAAAGTGTTTAGCATTCAACATATGTACATAGTCTAACTTCCTGTGTCTTCTCCAAACTCTTCCCTCGTGCAATCTTCCTCTGTATTCCATGGACGTTGCTACATGCGTGATTCTATTACAGTAGCAAATGATTTGGCAAGGAAAAGGAAGTCCATTGTATTAAGTGCTGTACGTACACAGGTCAAAGGAAGAAGGGTAACAAAGGTACAGGGAAATTAAGTGATTAGCCCAAAATTACGCAAGTTGTCTATAATAAAGCTGAGAACTGAATCCAAATTTCTTGGATCCCAGCCCAGTTTTCTTAACCATAAAATACTACTTTTAAATCCTCCCATTGCAAAATTCAGAATGGATAATCTGAACATTTCTTTTTATTTTTGGATTTTTTTATTTTTTTTTACCAAAAGGTATCCAAAGTACCATACTATTCTAATTATCTCTATTTTAGATTTCTGACGAGCATAAAAAGGTGTTTCATGTCACTAGCAGTTTCTGCAGATCTTCATTTTGCTATGATAAACTTAAGTGACAATATACTATACCAGTTCCTTTTTTCTTTCTACTTACTACCTATGATTTCACATGCAAAATAACAAAACTAAATTCTTACATCAGAGTTTTGTGTATCCGTTCTATTGCATCTTCCAGTTCTTCCTTCTGGTCTGGAACAAATCGGTATTCTGACACATAACCTGCAGTGTGCTTATATGGATCATAGTCTCCCAGCTCAGCTATTACACGAAAGAAAAACAATTGTCAGAAGTTTCAAACATTTTCACTTTACTCAAAAGAGATACTGTCTTACCCGCTTGCATATGTGTCTGCACCTTTTCTCAACGATGAGCTCAGCACTCAATATGTAAAAGAGAACTACTTTTTCTTATTGGAAAGGAAAAATCCATGACAATGTTTGACCTTGATTTTAGTTTATGAAAAAAGCAACATAGACAAATTCATGCAACACTAGAGGAGCATTTTCCTTAGTAACATGCTGTTTTAAGACGAATGGAAGGTTCAAAAGCTAAGCAATATATGAAGTTAATCATCTCTGCAGAACTGAAATTAATTTAGTTTATGATGCATCTGAAATGAAAAGGTGTGCTGAGACCAGTTCTTAGAAGATGTGTAACCATATAATAAAAACAAACATTAAAATGAGCATTAACTGGCACCCTTATTGAGAATCATAGCAGAGAAGTCAAGGACTCAATGAGAATGGAGATGTAATTATCCTGTCAAGGTTAGAGGCAGTCCTTTCAGAAAAAAGCTGGAATACCTCTGGGTAAATAGAAGATTTCCATTTCCAGTTAATTTCAAAACACTTCTTGAACACTAAATTCACTTTAAAAATCAATATAATTTATTTAAAAGAAGTGTGGGGACTTTATTTTAAAATTTAAATGATTATGCATCGTAACGTAATTGTTTTGGAGTCCTCAGGAATTTGCACATACAAGCAAAAGTGGCAAGACGAGACAAATTATTTGTCTGATGAGCCAAAATCATATTTTTATTCTGGCAAACAGCTGTATATCAAGTGCATATTTTAATCAGGCCTCAATTGTACAATTCTAATTTACACTGCATAACATTTAGGATATGTCTACACTACAGCGCTAATTCGAACTAACTTAGTTCGAATTAGTTAATTCGAACTAAGCTAATTCGAACTAATGCATCCAGACTAAAAAACATGTCCACATTAAGTGGACCCTGAACCAGGGTTAAGGATGGCCGGAAGCAGTGCCGGCAGGAAACCAGATGAGGACTTAGAGCATGGAGCTGCTGCCTCAGGCTAGCCAAGGGCTGTGCTTAAAGGGACCCGACCCCACCCCGGACAGACAGTTCTCAGGGCTGCCCTGCTTGCAAAGCAGTCCTGGCTTGGAGTGCCCACACTGGGAACATCACACCACTCGGCCATCAGACCGGCTGCACTTGCCGCAGGCTGCCATCTGGGGAGAGGGGGCAATTGGGGGGCTGCAGGAGAGCTTCCACCCCCAGAAGCCCGCAGAGCCAGCCCAGTCCTCCCCATCGGGGGCTCGTACCCCATTCCTCCCTCACTTCCTTCCACTTACCCTTCCCTAGCCCCCCTCCCTGATGTACAAAATAAAGAAACCGTGTGGTCAAAAACAGAATCTCTCTTTATTGAACAAAACTCGGGGAGACTGGGAAAAGGAGGTGGGAGAGGGGAAGAGAAAGGCTGGGAGAGGGGAGGGCAACTAAAATGATCAGAGGTTTGGAACAGGTCCCATATGAAGAGAGGCTAATGAGACTGGGACTTTTCAGTTTAGAAAAGAGGAGACTGAGGGGGGATAGGATAGAAGTCTATAAAAGCATGAGTGGGGTGGAGAGGGTGCATCAAGAAAAGTTCTTCATTAGTTCCCATAATAGAAGGACTAGAGGACACCAAAGGAAAGGAATGGGTAGCAGGCTTCAAACTAATAACAGAAAGTTGTTCTTCACAAAGCAAAGAGTCAACCTGTGGAACTCCTTGCTGCAGGAGGCTGTGAAGGCTTCAACTAGAACAGAGTTTAAAGAGAAGTGAGATCAAGTCATGCAGGTTGGGTCCATGGAGTGGTATTAGCAAGGAGGTAGGAGTGGTGTCCCTGCCCAAACTTTGTGGAAGGCTGTAGGGGGATGGCACGAGACAAATGGCTTGGTCACTGTCTTCGGTCCATCCCCTCCAGGGTCCCTAGGGTTGGCCTCTGTCGGCAGACAGGCTTCTGGGCTAGATGGACCTTTGATCTGACCCAGTACAGCCATTGTAAGCTCAGGGCTCAGGGTCGGGGGTCTCAGTAGACCACCTTGATTTTCATGCACACCTGCTCCTCGGTGGCCAGGCTGGCAGCTCTCCTGCCCTAGATGGCCACTTTCCTGTGCCTAGTGCGGAGGTCGTGGACAAGGTCCACGATGTCTGCACTAGACCAGGCGGGTGTCCGCCTCTTGCGGTCCCGGGCAAGCTCCCGGGAGCCGCCAGCCTGATCCCGGGAAGAGGGGGAAGGCTGGGGGGCATCGGGTGGCTGGCTCGAGCCGTGCCAGGTGCAGGGTCTGCTGGCTGGGTGCTGGCAGGCTTCACCTGGCACAGGCACCGTAGCCAGCCCATGCCCCTTTAAGGGGTCCGGGGCCGGGAGGGGGGCAATAGAGTTTCCCTGGTGTTGGCCAGAGTGGCCACCAGGGAAACCTGGGGAGGGCTATCCTCCCACTAGTTCGAATTAAGGGGCTACACACCCCTTAATTCGAACTAGTAAGTTCGAACTAGGCTTGGTCCTCGTAGAATGAGGTTTACCTAGTTCAAACTAAGCGCTCCGCTAGTTTGAATTAAGTTCGAACTAGCGGAGCGCTAGTGTAGCGCCCATCAAAGTTAATTCAAACTAACGTCTGTAGTGTAGACATACCCTCAGTGAGTAACCCCTCTGAAATTAATGGGGCTTTTTGTAAGTGCTACTTAACATGTGTAAATGCAGTACCATTAGACCCTCAATGAGACAGACTCCTCAGATGGCCAGCCTTATTGGAGGTTCCCAGACAAATCCACTGAAGCCATGGACACTACTATGCCTCTTCATATGCCATGATGTCAGTGCCATAAATCATAATGAAAAAATCTCATAAAATATCAGATCATTTTTGTTTTGTTTTGGGATTTTATTTTTTTATGTATTAGTCTTGTCTCCAAAACAAATGCTTGTTCTGACCAGCAGATATAAAAGAATTCCCTTCCCCTAAATTATGAGTTTTCTATGCAAAGTTCCCAAGGAAAATATCATAAATCCATATGATATCCCTGACAGACAAATTTTACATTTGGATATCTAATGAGCAAACTCTTATTTTTTTCTTACTTTCAATTACTCTTGAACCTCTTTAATCCAGCAACCCTGGGAAACATGAGGGCATGAGGAGGGTGGGCATGGGACCCTTACCTAGCACTCCACGTCCCCACTACTCCAAGACACACACAAACCCATCACTATGAGAGGAGCAGAGAAAAGCCTACAGCAGAGTGCATCACTGCGCTGTCAGAACCCCAGCTGAGAGGGAGGGGAGTAGCAGCACAGACCCCCTGCCAGGGTCCATACCATGGGTGTTCCTGAATTCGGGACACCCAGAGTACAGAGGTTACAGTGTAATGTCAAGTAGTCAATGCTTGCTCTAGCAGATCTATGGGATATACTACCACTGATAAAATAGGCTTCTCATGTGCATGCCAATAAGTGAAAATGTAGGATTTTTATGCTTCAAGTCTAAACATATCTGTCCCCTTCATTCTCTTTAATTGACATACTGTGGCTTTTTGCAGGACTGCATCATTTGGATGATCAACGGGTTTGTGTGGAGACTGCTGCCAGCCCTTCATATCTACATATTGTTTGATAAAATAGAAGATATGCTATAAATAATATTGAGTTGTAGAGATACCCTGACATAATATTTTCAAGCACTAATTGAAAATTCTCTTGTGGACACTCTCAGTAACTCAACCATCAATAACTGTCAGACATTTCAGAAGAGAGTCCATAGTATTGTCATTTAAAATGCATGAAATTGGTTCTATATAATCTGTCCTGAAGTGTCATCTATTTATAATTTTCCTGTTAGTGATTGCAATTTAATTTTCTAAACTAATTTACAAACACTTAGATTAAAGTCTCTATTTACTGGCAGTACCTGGAATAAATCATAATATCAAAATAAACAAGTTATCGGTTCAATAGAAGAACTCACACTGAATTGCATATGCACCCAGCTGAGCTGCAATGTTGATGGGACAGGGCATGCGACCTTGTAAAACATCTTGCTTTACCTGCAAAAAAAATTGATATCTGAAACAGAGAGAGAAAACGAAGTTGTTAATTCAACATTAAGGATTCTGCTTTCAGGGTTTTGGTTTTTTTTAAGGCCTCTAGCTTAACTTAAAGTGACATGGTCAACTCAAAAATCACATTTGCATCTTCTGCAATTTTTTATTATTAATGTTCAAGTAACATCTACGATTATCATCACTGAAATCTTGGAGGAGGAAAAAAACTCTAGTTTTCTAATTTGTTTACTTTGTGCATTTGATAGCACATTGTGGTTCACTAATTTCCCTAGAAAGAGGAGTGTGGGATTTTCAGGTAGGAGAGAGAAAACATTTTAAAATCAAACAGGAAATTATTATTGTAAATCCAAGCAAGGGACAAATTGTTAACTAATGGAGCAGAACAAAGGAGAGACAGGGCACAACCATAAGATACTCCCTCACTGTCTGGTGTGGGCTTGTAATGGGGTCTATAAACCCCATACCTATCACAGACAGAGTGAGGAGGTTAGTCTCTCCCACTGACCAGCAAGCAGCTTGATCACAACCCCAAGCAGCTGCAAGTCACAGAGTCAGACATTCACAGCCATAACCAATAAAGGAAACAGAGCCTGCTGTAAGAGGAAGAGTGCAGAGAGAAGGAAAGGGAGGTGCTAAGGCCTGCAACAGCAAGGTGGTGACAGCTTTGCTCCAGGCTGCCTCCAAGAAAATAGCCAGGAGAGTGAATGAGATGGCAAGGTCAAGAAGTGAAGGTCTGACAGACTCAACTGAAGGAGAGGGCCCAAGAGCAAGCAAAGGAGGGTAAGTCAGGAAAAGCCCAAAAGGCGTTGACAGGACTATACATACCACAGCTACCAAGCATGGGAGGAAAAGCAGACACCACCAGGTCACTATATCCCCTTCCTCTACTTGCAGGCGGGCAAGAAGTAAGGCATGGCTGTCTCCTAATGCTCCAACCAGATGGATTACATAACTGTGTTAATACACAGTACTTCCCCACCAGGGCAGGAGCAAACCAGGAAGGTAGATTGTGACTGTCAATCTGCTTCCAAATTTGCCTGCAGGGCAGCACAATGTACTTTCCCTCACAGGACCCATGGTAAAGCCAAAACTGAGCACAAAATGAACAAGAGTCGGGGGGAAGGGCAGTAATAGAAACAACTTTTAAGAATATTTTTAAATTGACATAATTTTAAGATGCGTCCTTTTAAACTTTGATATTGCCCTAGAGTCACAAAATATATTGTATACAACTTCCTTAATCACAACTGCACACATCAAGTATACATATGATAAACTGCTCACACAGGTAGGTATAAATTAAATGAGAGTATTTGATACCTTGGGCCCTGTTTAGGATATGAATACTGAATTCCTTGTGAAACAACAAGAACAAGAGAGAGGATAAAAGTAACAGCAGGTAAGAAAATAAGTTATCTACTTTGTTTTTTCAGTTACTCTAATTCATTTAAAGGAAATATTTTAAAATGTGATTTATACAAACCAGATATACATCATTCCATATCACATCATACTGAAAGAATATGAGAGAGTTCTTACAAGAACAACTGTTAAAAGAACTTTTATACAAGCACAAATGGTCATATGTATAAACCAAACTTCCCTTATTCAGGAACTCATTTATTTTACACAGCCAAATAACTGCATTATACGGTGTTGCTAAATTTATGTTGTATTTATTATTGCCTTATTATTCTTTTTGTAAATATTTGGTACTTTCTGTGTGTTCATAGCAAATTAATGAAATATGTTTGTCTAGGGGCAATCTAGAAATTGCAAATTACATGGCAAATAGTCTTTGCATTACTTTGTTAAGCTCAAATAAAAAGTGGCCGTATTGAACAACATTTCAGTACTATTTAATTTGGGATCCATCCAGCCGCAATGAGCTTCTTTTGCTGATTATCCCCACAAACACCATTGGCATTCCAGGATATACAGCTATGCCATTTGCACCCTATTTCAACAGTGCTGTCCATCCACGAAAAAACACAGCTTCTCCTTCCCAGAGCCAAATGCCTTATATCATGAGAAGACTCACTGCAACGGTAACAGGGAACAGTGAGCAAGCTCATGGTTGCGCCTTAGCATTCTAACTAGCAGGCAGACTCTTATTTGGATGAATTATGGAGGAGAAATGTAAAATGTCTCGGAGCTCACAACATATCTCTTGGCTGACATACTGGAGATGAAGTTCACTTCCAATATACATCTCCTCCTCTCAGCATTTCCAGAAGTTGTACAAGACTGAATGTGTAGCTTGCTGCACAACCAGTGTCTAGATTCTACAGCTTGCCAGGATATGGATATTTTCAGACTCTGAGTTCTGAAAAGCATAATTTTAACTACCTCACATTTTCTTCATACATCTCTATCCTCAATGTTAGCATAAAAACACTCATATTTAAGTACATGTTGGCACCATTGATTTGCCTCCATTCTTCACTTCAAAATGTTAACTCCCTGGCTCTACATACAGTATAATATACATACAATTTAACACTGCATGTTATTGCCAGCATATGATAGATACCATTCAGTCTGGGGACAGTATTTACAAAGGTGATAGATTTTGGAACTAGATCTGACAATGTATGGTTACATATCATCAGAGAAAAATTATTTAAAACTAGACATCATATTCTCTATAAAAAGAAATGTAGGTCTAAAAGTAGGGGGGCAATAAATACCAATTATTTTGTTCAGATGCAAAGCTAGTGTGATGGAAAAATAATATATTTTGAATAATTACTGAGATATAAACTAATACAAAAGGAAAAACTGGAGGTTGCATCTTAGTGTCCTTATATGTATACGTATGTGGGTTTGAGAGAGAAAGTTTTTTTTAAAAACCCGCAATTTGCCATCATTAGCACCTCTGCCTCCTATGAAGTGATGATGCTCCTAACTCCCACTGAAGTCAGTGAACAATAGCAGTACTTAGTTCTTTTCAAGATCAGGCCACTAGTCCTAACTTGTATCTCAACTACTCACCATATGGTCTGCTAAATTGTTTATGCATAGATAACAGTGTCTAAACATTGCTTGAGCAAATACACCCAGGAGAGATTAGTAACAACCATTCAGCATCTATAGACCACATCAATTTCTGGTCTAGAGAGATTATTAATCTGATAGGGTTTTACTATTCAAAACAGAATAGTATAATGAAACAGAAGTATTAGCATAAGATAGCAATAGGGTACATACAACTGTACATAAAAGGGAAAAGTCAGTGATCCATATTCCACAAATAAATATAGGTAACAGTGGCAAAACACTGGAATCACGTACCTATGTTTGAAAATTATCACAATAAAGAAAATAAAATTGCATTATTTGCTTCTAGGTAGAATGTGATTCTAGCATAAGTATTCTTTTTGGAAATGTATCTATTTCCTACAAGGTTTAAGGTAAAGAGCCCAGAGCAATAAAGGCTCAAATAGTTTGATGACACTTGATTATGCAGATTCTTGGATGTGTACTACTGAAGATTGAAATTACAAGCTTAATACTGTCCTATGCCCGCCTCCCCTCTTACTTTTAAAAAGTACAAATTTGTGTGAGCAAACATATTGCACACACAACAGAGACTCACTACAAATGCACCGTACATGCCAAAAAGCTTTTTGCATAGATTTTTGAATGTAATAAGCAGTGCAAATCATTAACTGACCTTGATGTAAGCAAAATTAATGCACTTTTTGAAAAAATTAGCCCTCAATTGTCATTTCATAGATATGAATCCAACCTGCCTCCAGAGTAGTAATCACAGCAGGCTCTGTTGCTGGAGTTCTCTTCCCAGGGCCATCTTTTCCCCCTGTGAGCAGGGTTGAAAGTGGTTCTGGAAAAGTACAGGAAAACTATATCAAACTTTCGGGGCAGACGGGGCATTACACTGCAACTAATTTGTGCTTTTTCACTGCATAGGGTCTTCATAGGATTAGTTATTCCTAGTTCAAGATAAATCTTGTTAAATTGGGAATGCCTGTTACTATGAGGGGAAAGTAATGCAAATATGGTAAAACATTCTTAATATAGTAGTACAGGAAAAATATTTTTCCTTATTTTTCACTATTTACTACCTCAGCCTAGGATGTGAAAATTTGTGTGCATATTGCAATGAAGTTTTCCATGTCATGTTCCACTTGAGCACAAATGTGGACAGGAAGAGAGGAACATTTTCATGCAAGTCAATGCACTATATCCACCTAAATTACTGTAGTCACTTGAATACCAAAGGTCTTTGTAAATCAGAAATAAACTGCCTGAGATCTTTTATACAATAGATAAGCTTGTGTGTGTATGTTTATGTGTGCATACTTCTACACTGGGTAAAGTGTGAACTGTTATTTAAATGAATCAAATGTTATTTCACTTTTCCACATCTTTGCATATTTTTCAAGGGATAAGAAGAAACACCTCTTTAAAAATAGTTTGGCAATTTAAGCTATGGCCAATTAAATGGAAAGCACATATTTTCTACAGACGTATTTGGATATACAATATGGGGAGAGGTAATCTAAAACCTCTTTCTAAAAGCATATCCATCACAACTATAAAGCCAAATGTGACAATACATTGCTTAAAAAAAGAAAAATTCTTAACAATCCATATAAAACTCTGACACCTGCCAGTTTAATCTGATTCTTTCAAACAGAGGATGGTATTGAACAATGAACATAAGAACAGCCATACTGGGTCAGACCAACAGTCCATCCAGCCCAGTATCCTGTCTGCCAATACCAGATGCTCCAGAGGGAGGGAACTCAACAAGTAATCCTCACGTGATCCCTCCCCTGTCACCTACCTCCAGAGAACAGAGGCTAGGGATACCATTCCTACCCATCCTGACATGAAGCTATCTTGCTCTTTGAGCCCTGTTAAAGTCCTAGCCTTCACCACATCCTCTGGTAAGGAGTTCCAGAGGCTGATTATGTGCTTCATTTCAGTTTTCTTACACACACAGGTATGTGAGCAAAAAACAAAATAAAAAACCCAAAGCAGCAGCATGCACCTGCAGATATGTGATTACAATCTTAATTTTACTAATTATGATTTCACATCAGTGCCTCATACGCATATCACCAGTATTTAAACAACACGAAATAGTATACCTGGTTATTTCTTCCTTAAGTTTGCATGGATCTTCTGCATAGAATTTAACACCAAAATATAGAGTATATGGTGGCCCAGCTAAGGGAAAGAGAGAAGAATTCATTTTTGCATTGTATATTTATTAAAAGAATCACGGATTACAGGAGAGCTATTAATCAGTTCTACGGACTTATACACCAATCCCCACCTCTCCACATAACCCCAGAGTGAAGTTCCAAATGGACTTCTCACGGAATCTCTTTTCCCTTTTCAGAATATAAAAAGTTTGTTGGAACAGGAACATTTTTTATGGTTATTGCTTTTTTTTCTATTTGTTTGTGAATAGAACACTGTGTCCAATGTGAGACATTCTGCATGATAAATAACTGAATGTATAATTTTGCATTATTTACCTAGTAAAATATTTTGAATTTTGTAATTTACTTTTTAAAGTTTTAGCTCTCCAAGAAGATCCAGTAATTCAATCTTACAATTCCTGTTATGATCGTATTTAGTCCCACACATACTTCCACTGACTTTAATCAGTGTCCAAGTGACTTCAGAAGGACAACGTGTGATATTAAAAAGAGACATGGTAGCAACAAACTGCAGAATTGTGCTCAATCCTGCAAATACTTGACACTAGGAATTATGTTTGATGATGATGTATAGTCCCACTGACCTCTCAGATACTTGGAAATAAGTATATTTACACTTTTTTACAAAACAAATTGAAAAGCAGCTTTTGCTGCCAAGCCTATAATTCAGATGTCTATATTTTCCGTAAAACAGCTATAAGACTTTTCCGTCTCTGATGATAATTTAAAACTCTGCAGGCAAGCCTGTGTTAGGTAGTTATGAAGGTATTATCTGTTGCAAGCAAATCCTAAATGCACACTGTGGTAGATCAACAAAATTGCTGCTTATCAAACATTTTGTTTTAAAATATGAATGTATTTTTGTAACCTGAAGTCCTGCACATATAATCCCAGATTTCCAAAAGTACCCAGCATCCATAACTCAATGGGTAATGCTTGGTGCAGAGCACTTTTTAAAATCTGGCTGTATTATTTAGGATTTTATTATATTAATTATAAATATTTTTACAAGACATTTCCAGTTTTCCAATCAAGTAAAGTTATATTATTAACCTTTTCAAATAACATTTTAAATTATTATCTTTGGTATCTAAAGAGTGATACCAACACATAAAAAGAACAGGCAAATTTGTGAATATGGACCTAATAGACAATATTTTTTCCACTTGTGGAAGGGAAAAAATTCAGTCATTTCATTTAGAAAGGCAGAAATTAAACAAGAACTATGCCATGTACCAGTCCTTCAATTATTCTAAAGCAAAGGTTAATCACGGAAAAGTTAATCCTTAAGTAAATGAAAGAAATTACATTCAAATGCATATATGTTTGATATGGCTATTAATTGCAATGTTGATACAGCTCAGGAAACTATGAATCTATCATGCCTCAAAAATGAAGGCCCATTACTCCGCGCATATGGTGTCCTCTGTCTCTTCGTCTTCAAGTAACTGTTTATGAGGTTCAAGTGAAATACATACTGTTTATCAATTCCTTATGTTCTGCAAGGGTCTTTGCAGGATCCAGCCAGTACTGTGAGAATAAATAGGGAAATTAAGTCATTTACCACTGAACTCTATTAAAGATTAACTTCAAATTATACATTTATATATTAATGATTTCCCCCCAAATATACTACAAGTGAAATACAAATAATTGTGTTAACTATGAGGCACAATGAATTTAGGGCTTAACCCAAGGCCAACTGAATTAAAAAAGAATAGACCTTTTGTCTTTATATTGGTAAAACACAGAAGTATTCCTAAAACTGTAATTCCCACCTGGAGAAGTGAAAAAACAGATTGACAGAGCCAAAGAAGTACCCAAACATGAACTACAGATAGTCCCCAACTTATGAACGAGTTACGTACCAAGCACTTGGTCGTAACTCAATCTGTTTGTATGTCGGACCCCATTCATTTCAATGGGACCGCACTGTTCGTAAGTGCAGATCGCATTCATAACTCGGGGCCACGCTTAATGGGAGATTGGTCGTAGGGACGAACAGTCATAAATCAATGCATTTGTACCTTGGGGACTACCTGTACTTCAAGACTCACCCAAAAGAGAAAATAACAGAATTCCACTTGTTATTACCTTGAGTCCACAACTCAAACCCATCTAATGCATTATACACAATCTATAACCCATCTTGGAAAATGATCCCTCCCTCTCAGAGACCTTGGGAGAAAAGCCTATTCTACATACAGACAACCCCACAACCTGAAACAAATTCTTTCCGGTAACCATGCCACACAACCATATCATAAGCATCCAGGAACCCAGCCCTGCAACCAGCCGCGGTGCCAACTCTGTCCACGTATCTATACAAGCAAATTCATCACCAGAGCCAACAATATAAGCTACCAAATCAAAAGATCATTTGACTGCACATTCAGTAATTTGATCGATGCCATCAAATGCCAGGAATGCCGCACTGCTAAATATACTGGACAAAATGGACAGTCCCTATGGGAAAGAAACGTGGACACAAATAAGATATAGGTAAAGGGAACATACAGAAACCTGCTGGGGAACACTTTAATCTTCCTAATTACTGTTTAAAAGATCTTCAAGTGACTGTCTTGTCCCAACCCATTTATACTAGCCAAACACACAGAGAGGTGTTGGAATTACAATTCATCCTCAAGTTCAATTCTCATGCTAATGGCCTCAATCGCGATGAGAGATGGTTGGGACACCATCAACCTAACATTCAATGAAGGTACAAACAGCTCTTTGTGTAGATTCCTGTGTTAGTACCCTTCCTATCTATTGCCTTTGATTCTTATCTGCTTCGTTTTAAGTACCCAATCTTCATGTGGTTACTGATTCCCAGTTCTCCCTTTCTGTTTTTCCCTTTCATATTTCCATACCCTCTGCTCCTCGTTCACCCCCGCCCCTTCTCTCCTATTTATTTTGTGTCTACACATCCTAAACTCAAAACTCCGGTCATCTGTAAAAGAGGGCTGTGCCCACGAAAGCTCATACCACCGTCTACATGTTTTGTTAGTCTATAAAGTGTTACAAGACCATTTGGGTTTTTTTAAGTTTATCCTGTACAGACTAACTCGGCTACTACCTGAAGCTACTGGAGCTTGAGTAATTTTTTGGTGGTGGTTATGTGTATTACCAAGGCTTGACAAATAATGCAATCTACTCGCCTGTGGCAAGTAGATTGCAACCCAGAAGAGCCGGGTTGATCTGCGCATGCTGGACAGTTCGGCGAACCCTGTGTATTACTATAAAAATCTGAAGTGTTGCAGTCTGCAATCTGTAAATGAAAATCTATAACTCAGAATAGAGGAAAAACACTGTATTGACACCCTGGGGAAGGTGTCCTAGTAGTGGAATGACACAGTCACTTTCACAGTCAGCAAGATTTCCAAGAGCCACTAAATCCATTCAATCTGCTGTACTCTATTACAGATGCTAACTAGGAATCTCAGCTAAAGCTGGCAGCCTTCAGCTTGACTCTTACTGCTCATAGAGCTTGTCCACATGGTGCTTTAGATCACACCAGCTGTTTGCACTTACTGGCACTTACCAGTGGTTAATGAACACCAGTGTGCAGCACTTATTGGCCCACATGCATGTTACTGTAGTATTGTCTGAAGTGAGGACTACAGTAGTTCATACTAGGGAACTTTAAGTGCACTCCAGCAAGGTCAATATGGAAAAATGCTGGTGTGCATTCAAATCTATACCCCAACTGGAACAGGCTACAGAGCAATGTAAACAAGTCCAAGTAAACCCTGTTCAATCAAAACTGACAGCTTTAGGGGGAAAGGGTTAACTCATTTGACTCCATGACAAAACTTCCTGAACAAAATAAAAGAAACCTTGCAGTGACTCCATAACCCTCCAAAAATAAAACCTTCATAAGTTTACAGCGAGAGGGAAGAAAAATGAACAAATCACTTGATAGATTTGTGCAAATATCCTGTTAGAGCTCTTGCACCATAAACAAACACCAATCTGAATAAATAAACTACTGATAAAATAACAAATAGATTGCAAACCAATCATTCAGACAGAAAAACTAGGCAATAAAGACTGTATAAAACAGAATACACTGCACTTTGACTTCAGAACTCTTCTCATACCAAAATTAGTACTCTGAGCCATAACACCACACACAAATTGCCCCACTGGTTTGTTCAGCATGGACAGCTCTATGTTATACTGTAACAGACAATCTACAGTTTCAGTAGATTCAAAATCCAGTCACAGAACAATTATAAGAGTTCTCTTATTTCAGCAAACTCTATATTCCTCTATGAGTTTAGTTTTCAGGTTAATTAGGGGCATAGGACTAGAAGTGATTTGCAGGCAATCTCATTCACAAATGTATCAAACCCCATCTGAAAATTAGTTAGTTTGTCCCCCATAACTTTCCTCCTGGAACTTTGTTCCAGAATCTTGTTCCTCTGATGGTTAACAACTTTTTTCTAATCTCCAAGGTCTGTGAGAGCAGGGGATTGTCATCTTTAAAAAACCCAAACCCTCACACCTTCTTTTGAACCACTGGAGGTCTGGTGCATGTACTACTGATTCTTAGCTTGGATTTAAAAATTTGGCTCCACTATATATATTTAAAGCTACACCAGGTTAAACTCATGCAAAGCAATGTGGAGAGTGTGCAATAAATTCCATCTGTGCAGTGCATGTTATTTCCTAACTACCTTTCTTTAAACTAATGTAAAAATATGTTTTAAAGCTTCATGGCAGGTTTCTATGTAGGGTCAAATCTTGGTCAAATTCTCAAAATCTATTTGAAACAAAACATTAACTAGATTGAAATTTTCTCATTTGCTGTGGTGTCAATCACTGAAGTGACTGGAATCAGTAGACTTGTCCCCTGCCAGTACACAAAGCATCTGGAGCTCTAATCGTGCAGCTCAGATTACTATGAAATTGAAATATTTGCTTCACATGCAGTCTCTGCAGTACTGGGGCACACAATTTTTTGTTCCAATTCAGAGAGTCAGAGCTTTTGAAGCCAGAAGAGACCATTGTGATCATCCAGTCTGACTTGCTGCATAACACAAGCCCCAAGGCTTCCCTAAATTAAATCCTGCTTCATGTCCAAGAGCTGTGATTCAGCTAGAGCATATCTTTTAGAAACATATCCAATCTTATTTTAAAATATCCAGTGATAGAAACGCCAGCACAATCCTTGGCAAATTATTCCAATGGTTAATTAAACCCATTGCAAAAAACTGCATGTTACTTCTACTCTAAATTTGTCTAGCTTCAACTTTTAGCAACTGGCTCAAGTTATACCTTAGTTTACTAGACTGAAGAGCCCTTTATTACTGAGTTTCTGTCCCCCAAGTAGATATTTACCGACTTATCAAATTGAGCTCTTGGAGTTTCTCACTTCAGGTGTAGACATTGGAACTCCCGACACTATACCAGAAGCAGTGGCACCAATGCCAAATGCAGAGGTAATAAAACCTCCCTACTCTTGCTCAATAGTCCCACATATAAACATCCAAGGATTGCCCACAATGTGACTCCAGGATCTCATGTTCATCAGGTTATCCATCATTATACACCAGGAGCCCACCCACCTAGCATCCAGGTTCACCCCTCTAGCCCTGGGTCTACTCCAGCCCTTGCACTTTTCCTGCTCCAACCATTTAATTCATAGAGACTCCTGGACAATCCTGAAGGGTTGGTAACCCTAGAAACTTCCCCAGTATTCCAAGACTTACTAAACATTAACGATCCAAAAAGATCATTGCCCTTTTAAAGCTCTTGAATAAAAGTTATCTGAACATACTGCATTAATGTCTAACTTTAGCAGTTATTCTTTAACATTTTCCTTAGTTATTGTTGCAATGGAGACAATTTCATCATCAACGTATGATATAAATAATATACCTAGCTTTCTCCCACAAGTACAAAAAAGCAATATTTAATGAGTAATTATGTATTTCCTGCATTATTATTGATATTTCTACTATTTACACTGCCAGTATTACTTTTGTTCCTAGTAGACTTTAAAAAAGTTTTATCTGTAACTCTGCTGGCAATAGATTACATCGTGTGTCCCCTTTTGCTTCCCTTATCAATTTTCTAGAAATTCTAGCTTCTATTTTGTATTCATTACTATCAACTTCCTCTTTTCTCCATGTATGTTATACTGAGGCATTTTAAAATCTGTTTTCACTTCCCTTCTAAGCCAGGTTAGTTTTTTAACCATCATAACCTTCTTTTTCAGGGCTGGTTTAAACTTATCTGAAAAAGACACCCCCTTGAGCAATGTAAGTTACATGCACCAAAGTGCATCCACACTGGGGATGTTAAATTTTGTGTAATCAGCTAATTAAATAGTCAATGGCTTTTCATACATTTAAAAGGAAGAGGCGTGGAGGGCGAGGGGGAACAGGCGTGAGCCAGGAATCAGCTGATTGCCGGCTTGCACACAGTCCCAGAAGCTGCACCTTTGCTTTTTAAATGTATTAAGCACCATCAGGATCTTAATACATTTAAAAAGCAGAGAAAGCAGAGGTGCAGCTGGGGGGACAGAAAGTGAGCCCGGACAGTTGATTTCCGGCTCACTCCCAGTCCCACCAGCTGCGCCTCTCATTTTAAATGTATTAAGAGCCTTGTGGCTCTTAATACATTTAAAACCAAGAGGTACAGTGTCTGGGACAAGGCACAATCTAGGAATCAGCTGATTCCCGGCTCGTGCCCAGTCCCCTGCTACGCTTCTGCCTCCCCTGCCCCTCCAGACGGAGCCAGGGGGAACCAGCTTTTAAGCCAGTTCCGCCCAGCACCAGCTCCTACCTTCCCTTGCTGCCTCTCCCTGATCAAGGCATCAAAGGGAGTGACTGGTCGAGTCACTACTTGACTACCCGATAAGCATATGCTTATCGGGAAGTCGATTAGTTGCTTACATCCCTAATCCACTCCAGTGCTATATTAGCTAATATTATATTGCTGATATAGCTCCCACCATTCATGAAGGTAGAATAATTATGCTGACAGAAGAGAGCTTTCCCATGGGCATATTGCATCTTCACCAGATGCACAACTGCACTAGTGTACCACTTAAGTGTACACTTGCCCTCACTGTGTGTCCTGTGTGTACCATGACTCAGGGGGCTCAAGCTGCTAGCCCTAAAGCTTCTAAAACCTGGTCATTTTCCATAAATGCTCCAAGAATGGCTTTCACAATCTATCTATTGAGTTTGATTTGTATCTGCTTAGGTTTAAGTACCCATTCTCCAGATACTTACTTATGCTCTGTCTCCCCGCCTCCCCCCTTCCCCTCTCATATTTATTTTGAGTGTTCACATCCCAAACTCATAACTCCGGTCATCTGAAGAAGTGGGCTGGGCCCACGAAAGCTCATGATACCATCTACATGTTTTGTTGGTCTATAAAGTGCTACCAGATCATTTGTTGTTTTTCTCACAATCATGATACTCCAGTCAGCACCTCTTGTTGACCTAAGACCTTTCCTTAAAGGAGACAGAACAGCAGCTGATTCACTACTCTATCCTTTATTGACATATGATTGCTTATCAGGTTCATGCATGCATATCAAACATGCATATAACTATTCTATATGGCATTTTAAAATCCATCCACTTTTTCCAATCATTTTACTCATGTGCATAAGCATTTGCAACATAAAGGACTTGGCTATCAATCATTGTAAGGTGAAAATCATTGATATCCAACATCACATGTAGACTGAACAATCTAGCTCCTATGAAAATATTTATCATGCCATAACCACATTAAAAATGAATTAGGAAAGAAGTATAGCTCAGCTGTTTTCCCAAGATTTTGAGATCAAAATACACATTGTACTGTGTGACAGTAATACCCTAAAACACAGATTTTCCATTCTAAGCAAAATTTTGTTACTTAGAAAGAGAAAAATACCATTTAAACATGCTAAGTTCTTTACGTCTCTTTTGTTTTATCTGTTCAATAGAGTCTATTAATATCCTTGTAATTTGGGGGTATTACAGCTGCTTCATTATCTATGGAGACTACATCAAGAAATACAACTTTACTCATATATACAAGCACATACAGCAGGGGACTGGGACACAGGGTTCCTGGCTTTTATTCCTATTGCTTTTGCTGACTTGCTGCATGACTATGGCTAGACCATTTAGTATAGACAGAGTTCAACCCCACAACTGCAGATCTGTGTCCCCTCTGCGCTATACGGCACAAGAAGAGCCATGCTACCTGGGCCTATGCTGCTAGTACATGTTCTAAGAGCGACTTCACAACAGAAGAGAAAAGTGCTTACCTTAATATTGAGTCATCATTAGTAATGGTAGGTACAGTACATGAGGTGCTGAGGGGTACAATCTGGCCAAATGTAAAGCACTGATAGGTTTCTTTTGGTAAAAGGACTTTTTATTATGGGGGAAATTAAAAATACTTCCTATGTTCGGTTGTTTAGCACTTTTCATTCTACCTTTTCTTTGAGAAGCTCTTATGTCCCAGTTCGCAGTAGACCTTTGCTATTTGGTAGGGGAAAATCCTTACTTTGTCTTGTGACATGCTATTCAGCTTTTATTGAGATGTAACTTGTGAAAAATTGCCATTTCCCTCCTCTTTCTTGTGCGCCTCAGAAAAAATGTTGTTGCCTTACAAAACAACAACTAATATAAACATCACAGGGCTAGCTGATGATACCACCAAACAGCAGCAGAAGCAACAGGGTCTACGCTAGGAACAACTGCAAGCTACTGAGGAAGCCATACGAGTATGGGGGTATGGAGAGACAGCATCTGGCTGAGTTTTCTCTGACTCCCAGTATAAGCACTTGGCCTAGCAGCTCATTCCCACACAGGCAGTCCGCGGGTTAAGTACAAGATAGGGACTGTAGGTTTGTTCTTAAGTTGAATTTGTATGTAAGTCGGAACTGGTACATATTGTAGGGGAAACTCTAGCCAAACATTTCTCCAGAGCTCAGTTTTATTCTCCCACACCTCACTTCCCTCAGTCCTTTATTCTCAAGCTGAGGTGTCTGCTGAGGAAAGCCGCTCCGCGTCTCCCTGGTCTGCTGGGGGGGAGGAGGGCGCTAGCTTCGCGTCTCCCTGGTCTGCTGAGGGGAAGCAGCTAGTGCGGGGTTGCCTCACCCCGTTTGTAAGTAGGGATCCGATGTAAGTCGGATCCATGTAACCCGGGGACTGCCTGTACTGTCAGTGGCTTCCATTCAGCAGCCAGCCCAGTAGGATCCTCAGGCAGGGTCTGGGAAACTGACCAATGGAAGCTACCTGGGCCGTGCTTGTGTGCACATGCAACACACAGACCCCACCCCGCTCCAAAGGGGTGCGCTGTGCAGAGACACACATGCTAGCCCCAACACCCAGCCGCTTTGAGCAATGTGTGGGGGTGCTGCAGGCACAGAGCCTGTCCAAGGCTCCTGCTTGGCTACTGGCTAGGAGCCTCCTCTGGTAAGCGCCTCCCTGCCAGATCCTGCACCTGGCACCCACCCCCTTCTGCACTTCAACTCCCTGCTCCTGGTCACAACCTAATCCCTCTGAACTCCCAACTCTGGAGACTACTCCCTCCCAGATCCTGCACCACCCCAACTTCTGCCCCAAATCCTGCCTCCATTAAAAGTGCAGCCCTCAACTACCTACCAAATTCTTGGAGTGGCCCCCCCAACAAAAATTATTGCCCACCCCGGCTCTAGATCCAGTGCATGGCCCCAGCAAATCACTCCCCATCTGAGGACATCTCAAAGAGCAGGAGCTCCCCAATTCATGAGGGGTGAATGAGAAGAGAGAAAGCCTATCCAAGCTGGTGCAGGCTCACCTTCCACCTGACTATCCCTCAGACCTACCACTTGGACTCACTCCCTGGACAACAGACATCTGTTGTTATCTAATAACACTCCTGTAGCTTCAGTGGTAACAGTTTGTACTGCAACAGAAATGGTTCAGGATTTAAATTCTGCTGATAACGTATGATGACAGAATTATTACGGCATCACATAACAATAGCTCAGGGATAGCTCAGTGGTTTGAGCATCGGCCTGCTAAACCTAGGGTTGTGAGTTCAATCCTTGCGGAGGCCATTTAGGGATTTGGGGCAAAAATTCATCAGGGATGGTACTTGGTCCTGCTGTGAGGGCAGGGGACTGGACTTGATGACCTTTCAAGGTCCCTTCCAGTTCTAGGAGATAGGCAATCTCCATTAATTTAAATCAATTTACCCAAGGAAGCAGGAAATACATAAGAAATCTGCATTAAAACTATATTAAAAGAACATTACTTAGAATGCAAAGTCAACCACACAAAATTTGGGGAATTCCAGATCTGCAGTTGTCTGTGAAGCCTTACTTCAGTCCCCTCATGTGTCTGCATTATGATACAGTCTTCAATTACACATCAACAAGATGTCTGCCTTAATCAATTCATAGGATGGATACACGAGGTTGCAGTTTAAAGACTGCATGAGTAACCATAAATGTTGCATTTTGAATATTCCTTTCTGTTAGTAACATGTTAACATGAAGCACACATTTTTTCTACCAGATATTTTATTTTGCCACATTTCTCCATGAAGTACAGCTTTCAGATAAATTAGTAAATACATTTATTTGACCTCAGGGACTTTAATATATCTACACAGCAGGGCTTAACTCAAAATAAGTTACGCAAATTGAGCTACGTCAATTGAATAGCTTATTTCAAAATTGGGAGCGTCTACACAGCACTTATTTCGAAATAGAGCGCTCTTTCTCTGACTTCCTTACTCCTCGTACAATGAGGGTTACAGGAGTCGGAGTAAGAAGACCTCCAGCCTGAGGGTATTTCAACATTAATATGAAATAACAGCCTGCTGTGTAGACGCGGACTAAGTTATTTTGAAATAATGTTGCTGTGTAGACGTACCCCTAGAAGTACCAGAACAACGCAAATCCAGGTCTCCTGCATGGCAGTGCAGAACTTATCACACATACTTTGTGCCAGTCCCTAGCTTTACACCTTTAACAGGCCTGTGAAAAAATAATTTTTCGTTTATTGTACTGTTTTATGCAAAGTCTCACTTATTGCATGAAATTTTTCCTTTATATTGGCCATTCACTGAACAGGATTTCACTATTAATCACAAATTAGCAAATTACATGAGAGCCTGATTTTCCTTCTCACCTCCACAGGTTTCATGCAGGTGTAAGTACTGTGATGAGCTCACTGGAGTTACTCTGCATTTACACTAACGTAAGCAAGAAAAATCTGCCCTGGTTATTCTGAGGAAAGCTGATAAGGTTCTGAAATTGCTCATTTAACAGAGATTTCCTCTGTCCATAAAACAGTTAATTTTTAACATTCTAAATTAACTAGATAGTCATTCATAGAGAGGAAGGCTGGTCTTACCATTAAGGCACTCAGTTAGGATCACTTGGGCTCAATTCCCAGCCCTATTACAGACTTTCTCTGTTATTTAGGACAATCTGCTTATGTCTCAATTACACTAAAACAACTCCTTTCTACTTACGGACAAAAATTTACTGTTGTTAATATAATTTATTTAATTCAGGAAACCATTATAAGCCATACTGTCAAAATTATATTTTGGGGGGGAGCAGTATAACTGCATCCAACCCAGGGCTTAAGCCGGCATGACTGTGTCATTTAATGGTATGATTTTTGTCACACTTCTTATCAACACAGTTATGCTAGCAAAACTATGAAATGGAGATCAGTCCTTAATCTCTTTGTAAAATGAAGCTAATACAAAGCCTCTCTCTTGACTGGTCTATTCAGATTGCAAGCTTTTTGGGAGAAGGGCGTGTCTACTGTGTATATGCAGAATACCTGTCAAGTACCAACCCCTTTCCACCTCAAAACAGAACCAGTTCATGTGGAGTTAAAAAGTCATTAACACACACCCTTCTTCTCAGGATATAAACAGCTACAGTTCAATATATACTGGCAGCCAAAAGCCATCTGCAAATCAATAACATCACTCTAAAACAGTGATCCAGGAAGTGGCCCTGAATCAAACAATCTGTGCCAAGCCTGAAAACACTGCTTCTATGCCAACCCTTCCCCCAACCCCAGCCAAAGCAGGAATTAGTCACAATAGGCTCACTTCCAAATAGAATTCCAATTCAAGGAAATGTAATGGGCTAAATCAGGGCCAGGCAAAAGACTGTCAGAGGGCCGCATTCGGCCCGCCGAGCACTCTGATCCGGCCCGCAGCAGCTCCCGGCTCTGCCACTAATGCATTGCTTGGGAGGCCTGAGCCCTTTCAATTGCTGCTATTAAAGAGGCTCTTGCCTTCCGGGAGGCTGCCAGGCAACATGGTAGCAGCCACCCAGCCTCAGGGTGGGGGGGGGGGGCTCCCAGGCAACACTTAGCAGCAAAGCCTGGGAGGCCTGAGCCCTTTCAATTGCTTCTATTTAAAGGACTCGCGCCTGCTGGGCGGCTGCCAGGCAACATGGCAGCAGCTGCCCAGCAGGCACAAGCCCTTTTAATTGCTGCTATTTAAAGGGCTGGTAACTCCTGGAGCTAGAGCCAGGAGCCCTTTACATAGCAGCAAATGAAAGTGTTCTGGCCCCCCCGCTGCCCTGCCTCTCCCCCACCCCCAGGCTAGTCGAAACCTGGGAGCAGGGCAGTGGGTGAAATCTCTTTGCCCCGCCAAGGGCACACGGCACCAGAGGGAACCACGTGCTGTTCAAACCATCTAGCAGTTTTCTCTAGGCACTGTGTATCCCAGACTAGGGTTACCAGGTAGACCCCCGCCAAAAAACCGGACACACTTGATCGTGGGTGGGGGACGGGGGAGGGACCAGCCGGGAGAGGGGCAGGGCTGGCCAGGAGGGAGGCAGGGCTGGCCAGGAAACAGAGCTGGCGGGGGGGGAGGTCTGGGGGCCACGGGGCTAGCTGGAAGGAAGAGCGGTGATGGGAAGCAGATCTGGGGGTGGGGGGAAGCCATGAGGCTGGCCGGGAGGAATGGGGTAGGCCGGAGGAAGGGGGGCAGGAAGCAGCTCTGGCGGGGGAGGGGGGAGTGGCACAGTCGGAGTCCAAGGGGCCGCGCCCCCAGCAGGCACTCCCTCGAGTTGCTCATAGAAGCCGAGCGGGGTGGGGGGAGGGGCTAGAAGCCGCTCCCCCGCCCGGCTTCTGCATGCACCCAGAGGCTCCCAGCTGAGAGGTGGGGCTGCGATTGGTGCTGGGAGCTTCTGGTCCCATGCAGAAGTCCGGTGGGGGGAGTGGCTGGGAGTCCCAGTTCTCCCTCCCTCCCCTCCTCTTTTGCACAGGACCAGAGGCTCCTAGCGCCAATCATAGTCCCACCTCCCAGTTGCTTCCCCACCCCCGCCAGGCTTCCATCCAGCGCCCCGCCAGGCATTCAGAAAATACCACACACTGCACATGTCTGGTACTTTCTGAATATTTCTGACAGACGGTGCAAATACCGGACTGTCCAGTAGAAAACCGGACCCCTGACAACCCTATCCTGGCGGGGGAAGGGGCTAAGACTTCACGTGCTCCTCCACCCCCAGACCAATCAGGATTTGTGGGCAGTGAAGTCTCCTGGCCCTGCCCTTCCACCTGAGGCCCTGCCCCTTCTGGGGCCGCCTGCGACCACTTCAGAAATTCCCAAGGTGGTTCCCCTTCAAAAATTATTGCCCACCCCTAGGCTAAATATTTGATTGGTTTAATTTAACAGGACGAATTGTAATAGTACTTTTTATATACAACATTTTACTACTCATCACTTGCAACATGTTTTTTATTTTATTTTCTATCACCACATTTCTGCTCCTAATTAAGACAACAATAAAAATTTGCTAACTTCAGTGAGAGTAGAAGAATGACCTTTCTGCCAAAACACAAAAATAGTTCATTTCATCAGGCAAATTAAAGAAACTGCTACTGAAAATCTTATTCTTTCATGAGGTGTTTAAGATACGACAGCCAAGCATACAACTGAGAAAGGTCACCAACAGGGTAAAGTTTACAACTATGAAATCCAATATGCTGTGTATGTTACTCACCGTCTGATGACTTCTGTCACAGTAGCGTAGTCCAAAGTAATCTATCTCCACAAGGTTTAAATGACGGAATACGTAGCCCAGGACAACAGACCCTTTCGTTGACTTCTGTGGGAAAGAATTTACAGAGTCTTTTCACAAAGTGTTCGGCCTTTGTCAGCTATGCACAGTGGTATTCATGCATTCAGTTAAATGTCTAAAAGAGGAGGCAGTTTTATTGATTAGAAACAATTCAGGTTGCCTTTAACCAAAGCCTCAATTAAAACCAGAAAAATTTCAGAATCTCCTTACATACAGAGAATCAATTATTTTGTAAACAATACTGAACATTTGGTAATTGTTAAAAACATGCATCCTAAAAATATGTCTGTTAATAAACCCATAAGTTTTCTTAAGACATTTGTATTCATGGCAAAAATCTGTTCTCTGATCCACATGACAGATTTCATTTCTAAGATCTTGTGCTCCCTCCAAGCGTGGATCTCTCAGTCAAGCTCTGCCATTGCATATCTGAGGAAAATGTTGCCATTAAAGTGTAAACAATGAACCATAAAATGCTCCATTACTATTCTTTACGAAGAAGGCTGCTTTTTATTCCTTTCATTTTAAAATATTTGTATAAGTCTAGATGGACCCAAACCAATGTTCTGAATCTACATAACCCCATCAAGTGAGTGTTGTTGCATCATTTAATGTCCACACTATTAAACACAACACTGGTGAGGTGGCTCAAATTGCTCCTTCATTGTTGTGGTGTTGGCATGACAGATGCTCATTGCTATTTAAAGGCCTTTATTTCCGTGCTGTCTCACAGCTTGTGCTGAAGATTTCAATTATTGATTGGTCAGAAGTGCAACATCAGCAGCAATCTGTCCAGAAAGATTTGGGATGCGTAAATGAGATTATCCATCGTCTGAAAACTGGTGAGTTTTGAACAGTCTTCCCCCTAAACTGCATGGCAAGACAGCCCCGCAGCTGCTTAATGAGCCCTGCCCAGCCAGGGGCTCAGGACTAGTGACTAGTGCTTCCCGCTGAGGACAGAGCAGTGAGTCTCTCCCTACCAGCTGACAGATGGCAAGTCATGGCATAATCCTGCATAAAGCTGCCCCAGCTGCAGAGATTGAGAGTTCTCCTCCCCTTACCCATTAGGTGGGGACGGGGAATCATTCCCCCAGGATCTGCAGTGTAGAGTCTGCACGAAGGATGCTCAGTATGCACGTCTCCTCCTTCCAAACAGAGGTGGGACAACAGCCTTAGTAGCACTGTCCTGCTGCACAACTTCGGATCCTGCAGCAAACCCTTCAATGTTTTCCAAAGATGAATATATACAGGCAGTCCCCGGGTTACGTACAAGATAGGGACTGTAGGTTTGTTCTTAAGTTGAATTTGTATGTAAGTCGGAACTGGTCATATTGTAGGGGAAACTCTAGCCAAACATTTCTCCAGAGCTCAGTTTTATTCTCCCACACCTCACTTCCCTCAGTCCTTTATTCTCAAGCTGAGGTGTCTGCTGAGAAAAGCTGCTCCGCATCTCCCTGGTCTGCTGGAGGGAGGGGCGGGGGGCGCTAGCTTCGCGTCTCCCTGGTCTGCTGGGGGGAAGCAGCTAGTGCGGGGTTGCCTCACCCCGTTTGTAAGTAGGGATCTGATGTAAGTCGGATCCATGTAACCCGGGGACTGCCTGTATATAGGGAGTAGTCAGCAGGGGGACTGAAGCTGATTGAAGGAATGTACAGCAACTCCTCATCCTGGGCTTGAAACAAGCAGCTAGCTTTTCTCAGTACCACACAAGCTCAGCAGTAATAAAAGTTCTGTGGGCCAAATCACAGCTTCAGTGACTCCTACACAACCCCATTTCCTATAAACTATGCCCCCAATGCAACCTGTCTTCAGAGGGTTCAGGCCCGTATGCAGGAATTTCTGTGGGAGGAGAGGTGCACTTTTTTTTTTTTTTGTAAACGTGGGCTACAATTTTGTTAACTATGGAAGAGTTCAAAACAGACACGCATTGAGTGCGCATAAGAGAGGTTAATGAAAAATGTGAGTGGAAACAGTAATTGGTAAAATGATTTTGTTATAACACACTAAAAATGTATGCAGTAATAAAGGTCTTAGAGAAATTACCTTCTGGATCATGGTGGGCAGCGTAGCTGCCAAGGCCCCTTATTCCCTCGGCCGCCACTGCCTGTTGCTGCGCTACCAGCTCAGCAAGGCCAGTTTGGGTGAGTGCAGCCAGTGAGGCTGGGACCGAGCCACTCCTTGTGGGTAGGATGTGCTATTCCCCCAGCTTGGCAGCATGGCCACCAGCCCTGGCCACTCATGCCCCCCACAACACAGAACTCTCCCATCTACCTAACACAGTGGTTCTCAAACTTTTTGGTCCAAGGCATACCAGCTCAATGGAAACCTTTCTGTGGACCACCAGTCGCTAATGGAAACTCTTCCTTCATTACGTAATTATGCTCAAGCCATTTTGCTAGTGCTGCAGCTAGGGAGAACAGTTTAATTTAACCAGTTAAGAAAGGAAATATTAATTTAAATTATTAAACAGACTAAGCCCTTTAACTTTCTCATGTTAGTTTATCAAACTTCATTTTAAATAAAGTAAAATATTAATTTATGTCCAACAAAAAAGGTTCCCATGTTTTCTTTATTTATGGTGGAGTGGGGAACCTTCTTTGTGTCAGGGGCCACTGACCCACAGAAAAATCAGTCGGGAACCATATAAGTGAGAAGAAGAAAAAAATTTCTCAACCTCCAAACCCCACCTCTCCTCCAGTGCTCCAGCCCCACCAAGGGAGGGGGGCGGAGACAGGGAGGACTAAGGTTCAGGGTTTCCCATAGAATCATAGGGTTAGAAGAGATCTCAAGAGGTCATTGAGTCCAAACCCCCGCCCAAAACAGGTCCAACCCCAGATTTATTCTTTTGAGGTTCCAGGGTTAGTGGATTTTCTGGACCCCCCCAGACTCTGGGGTTGGGACAAAAATGGGGGGGGTCACTGTGTGGGACAGGGCTTCCAGAGAGAAGAATGGGGCATACATGATCTGGGCAGGAGGTGGGGTGCAGGAAGGGATGAAAGTACAAGGTATGGATGGAAGGTAGGATACAGGAGTAGTCTGAGAGTAGGGTGTCTGGCTAGAGGGAGGGGGCTAGAGCAAGAGCAAGGGAAGGTGCAGTGTGTGGCCACGAAGGAGGGTGCAGGAGCAAGGGTGGGTGCAGGAGTGGACTGGGGTAAGATGTCAGGCCGGGGAGAGGATGTAGGAGCAGATTGGGGGGGCAGGTGGAAGAACGGGGTGGGGATAAGCATCTGGCCAGTGGGGAGGGGGCAGGAGCAGGAGCAGGCTGTGGGGTAGGGTGTCTGGCCAGAGGGGAGGATGCAGGACCAGGCTGGGAAGTAGGGTGTCTGGCCAGGGGGAGGGTGAAGGAGTGCACTGGGGGTGAACGGTCTCAGAGGGGTTGTATGTGCATGAAGAGGCTGGGATTTTAGGGGTCTGGGCATGATGGGGTGGGGAGGCACTTACTTGCCTCCACGCCCCATGCCAGTCTCAAGCACTACCTCCCACTGCTCTCAGATTCCAGCCAATTCCAGCCCCCAGGCATGTGCACTGCCTTTCCCCCAGCTGGGGGAGAGGAAACGCTTCTTCCCCATGAGCCAGATTGCGCAGTGAGCTCCTTCCCCCCCCCCCCTCCCCGCCCCTGACAGAAGGAAGCCAACACTGGCACTCCAACCTTGCAGGAGGGGGAGGAGGGAGGGAAAGGCTAGAGCACCAGCACAGGTTCTCTGCTATGGGGGGGATGAAGGAGGTCTGAGCTCGAGCTGCGGAGCCCCCCCCCCCCCACACTTACTTGGGGGACCATGGGTGCGGTGTGCTCACACTCTTCACACCCTCTCCCCTGCATATGGGTCTGGGGTTGCACAAGTGTAAGTGACTGTCTCTGTTGCTGGTCTTTAGCTAGTCATTCTGCTGATGATGCACCAAGAGGAAGAGAGCCCAGTGAAAGTGATGTCTAGCCAACAAATGTAAAAAGCAGAGCAAACACATTTTTGTCATTCGTCAGCAGGTCTGACTTACAACCCTTAATGGTATGAGCTCAGTTGTTAATGATGCCACTTTTACATAAACATTTTTCAGAACAAAACCATATTTTAAGTGCACACTCAATTGCACTAAAAATTCAGACAATAAGCTTTTCAAACCTTTTGTTTGTCAACCCTCAAAAAGAACAGCATTGAAGATATTAGTGAAATCAATAAGGCAAAGTCAGGGGAATATTTATAGATTTATGATTCAGGAGTTGCATATGAATTGTATGATCAGTCGTTTGCATTATTCAGTCTTGTTATTTTATCCTGAGTCTCACAATATGTTGGTGACTTGACTTGCTGTCAAGTGATTTTGTGAGAATCTCAGTTTTCATTCAAACTAAAAGTATCTAACCGCTGGGGTTTAGGAGGAAATCTTAAAAATCTGAAGTGAGTTTCCATTAAAGCGTTAGCAACCACAAGATAATAAAAAGAATCCAAAATGTTTCTGTTTAAATTGCATGCCACTGTAAGTCAATCTCAGGATATTTTGAGACCAGACTCCATTTTTAAATGTCTGAATGTGGTGATAGAGAGTAGCTGAAAGGGGCACTTGACCCTGTGACCTAAACCAAGCAGCCTTAATGGCACTATACCACCAGATAGGTAAACTTAGTTTGTAGGGAATGCTACAATGCATGCAAGCCACTTCACAAGATGTGAGGCAACAGCTGTTGCTGATAAAATTGTCAGTGCAACAATCTCCAAAAAGCAAAAAATCTCCGTCAAAGTGTCAGCAGGATTACACACACAGCATGTGAAACTGCAAAAATTACACTATCTACATACCATTAAGATAAGACTTGCTAGGGGCCTATATTCTTAGAGAGAAACTCACAGTAGAATAAGTTTACTTCAAAATACCATCAGCAATGCTTTCAAGATAGAACAAATAACTGTTCAAATGAGTCAGAACACCTTGTTTTATATTTTAGCAACATGATTTTCAAAACCCCAAAGGCAGGTTTCTACTAGCTAAGCAAAATGACAACAGGAACATTCAGAAAATAACTTATTTTATTTTTTTTTTTTAACAGAAATGAAATTGCTCCTTTAAAATACAATAATACTACATTTCCACTTAATACATTGTTTACTAGCTCCAGAAAGGTTGCTGTTGCTGGTTTGGGTATTTTGTTTGTACTAACAAAGTCAGATGAAACATTCAAACCAGCAAAACAAGGGATTTAGCCCACTGCACAAGCAGACACAGTGTATGTATCTCTGGGGACAAATAAGGGAAGCAGGGGAGAGAAGAGAACAAAAAAGAATCTTCTCTCTCGGGCTAAGCAGTAACTGCAGAGCCCCTCTACAGAAGCTATTTCAGCTAATGGCTGCCTCTCTCACTCCATACACAGCATTGCTAACCCCAAGCACTCAAAAATAATAATTCAGACACCAAAGCTCATAATCATGGTTTTAGGAATTATGAGATTTCAAATAAATTGAAAAATTTAAATTTCTATTTTTTATCAGCCTTCTGATTTTTGTCATTGGTCTGAGTCTGTCAAATTCACACCTCATACTCAGCCCTCATAGAATTCTGTTCACAGACTGCTGCATAACAATTGGTAGAATTACGCTTTTTTCTGACATTGAATAAATAACTTTATTAGAATAATGAAAACAGTTTTCCACAAGCTTTCTCTCTCCGTCCCTCCATGCACTATGGAGCATCATTCTAAAGTATTCTCCTTCTTCCAAGCTTAGAAATACAGCCGCTCCCCGTGTTGCGAACTGTCGATTTACGACCGTTCACACTTACGACCAAAGCTCGCATGGAGCAGTCGTAAAGGCTGTTCCCGAGTTACGAACATGACCCACGGTTACGAACAGTATGGTCGAGTGTAACTCAATGGGGTCCGAGTTACGAACAGCTCGAGTTACAGCCAAATGTTTGGTCCGTAACTCGTTTGTAACTCGGAGAGAGGCTGTAACACACATATCCTCACGTGCACTCCCTCTACCTGTGCAAAACTGAGCTAAAGTAGCACAGAATCCCTTGATGGTCTTTATATTTATAGGCAGTGCTGCTTTTCCAAGAGACTGATAACCAGCCAAGTCTCAATTTTCACAAAACTTAAAAAACAACAAATAGTCTCGTAGCACCTTAAAGACTAACAAAATATGTAGATGGTATCATGAGCTTCCGTGGGCAAAACCACGGTGCTACGAGACTATTTGTTGTTTTTTAAGTTTTTCCTGTTACAGATTAACTCAACTACCCCCTGAAGCTTTTAATTTGCACAGTGCATGTTCAAGCAGAGAAGATCTTTAACATTGTTTAATATTTACAAATATTCACCTAAACAAATAGGTAGGCCTTGATTTGCAGGCAACATGTTCAAACAGAGAACTCTGATCATATTTAATATTTAGAGACATTCCCCAAGACAATCACAAAGCATAAGTAAATACTAACAGAAACTAGAGAGTTTAACATAAGTGAATATAGCATTGGAATGTCCCAAATCCATTCCTCTGTCACTCTTAGTTCTCTGACAACCAACATGACAACCTGCTTTTAAGTTTTCAGTCACTGAGATCTTTGTGAAGAAGTGGTATGGTGCATATACCTCTCCATCTCAAACACTGTTCAAAGGGAGAACATTGTGCTCACTTAGTTCTTTCCTTATCCCAATGTAGTTTTATCCAGGTTCAAGCACTGAATTTAAAAATGAATTTGTAATGGTTTCTGCAAATGCAGATTAAACACATTCTGCCTGGTTACAGTGGCTTAGGCAAAATGATTTTCAATGAGTGTTGGAAAATGTTACTAAGCTGAACTATTTTTGAACAGTTTTGACTGTTTTCTATTTACCTGCTATTTTTAAAACATTCTCTTAATACAAATAAAATTCTAATAGCAGGGAGGCCTCTGTAATGTTAGAAGCTGTCCATTAGCCAACCCATTCATAACTTACATGATTAACTCAAAAAGTAATCATAATTAATTGTACTATTAAACAGTAGATTACCAATTGAAATGTATTAAATATTTTGGATGTTTTTCTATGTTTTCAAATATATTAATTTCAATTATAACATGGAATACAGAGTATACAGTGCTCACTTTATATTATTACTTTTGCTTACATTTTAGAGTGCAAATATTTGTAAACAGAAGAAATAGTATTTTTCAGTTCACCTCTTACAAGCAGTGTAATGCAATCTTTTGACTGTGAAACTGTAACTTACAAATGTAGATTTTTTTTTACATAACCACTCAAAATCAAAGCAATGTAAAACTAGCATCTATAAGCGCACTCAGTCTTATTTCTTGTGCAGCCAATTGCTAAGACAAACATATTGTTTACATTTACAGGAGATACTGCTGCCTGCTTCATATTTACAATGTCACATGAAAGTAAGAACAGGTGTCCACATGGCACTTTTGCAGTTAGCATTGCAAGGTATTTACATGCCAGATAAGTACAAAGAGCATACAAATGTTTAGCTTCAGCCACCATTGCAGAGGACATGCTTCCAGGCCAACGATGCTCGAAGAAAAAAATAATGCTTTAATTACATGTCTGACTAAACTGGGTGGAGGAGAATTGTACATGTCATGTTCTGTTTACCTACATTCTGCCATTTATTTCATGCTATAGCAGTTTCAAATGATGACCCAGTACATGTTGTTTGTTGTAAGAATACTTTCACTGCAGATGTCACAAAACTCAAAGAAGGTACCAAAGTGAAATTTTAAAGTCAGCTGCACCATTTGATCCAAGGTTTATGACTCTGAAGTGCCTTCCAAAATCTGAAAGGGACAAAATGTGGAGCATGCTTTCAAGAAATCTTAAAAGAGCAACACTCCGATGCATAAACTACAGATCCCAAACCACCAAAAAATAAAATCAACCTTGGGCTGATAGCATCTGACTCAGATGCTGAAAACAAATGTGTTGGGGTCTGTTTTGCTTTGAATTTTTATTGAGCAGAACCTATCATCAACATGGACGCATGTTCTCTGGAATAGCAGTTGAAGTATGAAGGGACATATGAATCTTTAGCACAGCTGGTACATATACATTTTGAGATCCTAGCTACAACATTGCCATGAGAATGCCTGTTTTCAGTGTCACCTTAAACTGACAACAAGAAGCAGGCAGCATTATCTCCTGCAAATTATAACCAAACTTGTTTACCTGAGCAATTGGCTGAACAAGAAGTAGGACTGAGTGGACTTGCAAGCTCAAAAGTTTTATGTTTTATTTTTGAATGTGGGGGTTACATTATTCTATATTTGTAAGAACAACTTTCATGATGATGAAGAGACTGTACTACAGTACTTATAAGTAACCTGAAAGATACGATTTCTTTTGGTGTTTTTTTATATTGCAAGTATTTTTATTTAAAATAACTATAAAATGAGGCCTGTACACTTTGTATTTTGTGTTATAATTGAAATGAATACATTTGAAAATGTAGAAAACATTCAAAAATATTTAAATAAATTATATCCTATTATTAAGAATATGATTAATTTTTAGTTAATTTTTAATCACTTAACAGCCCTAATTTTCACATATGAGCTCTAAAATCTGCCTCCTAGACAAATGTTCAGAAATTCTATGAATCTGGTTCAACTTATTGCACAAGCTTTACAAAGCATAAATATAAAAGGTTCTAAAAGCCAACAATTTCTTAACTACCTATCTCCTTGGTATTTTCCCCAAATTTGTGAGCCATATGTTGTACCAACTCCTTTCTAGACTTCATAGTTACCATAATCTGGTTCAACTCACTCTTCAGAACCATGTTCCTTTTGTAAATACGGTTAGTAACATGACATGAGATACATAAACTGAACAAAACAACACTGATGTAGAGTCTCCTATCAATATGTGCAACTAACGATGTGTATTGCTTTAGTAAATCAAGTTAACACGCTTGCAATGCATACACATTGGTGTGAGAGACCTCCTCCCAAAGTGGACTGAAAAGCCAGTGATGAGAAAAAAAGATAATTATATTATGTAAATAATTAATGGGAGTGGAAAAACAACTGGGCTTCAGAAATGTAATATTTGCTATAATATTATGTGGTCAAGTCATTTGTCTTCCAAAGAATTACTGTGCCAAATTAGAAGAATAAATTAAATCATTAAAGTTTGAAGCAAAAGGATTTTAGACCAGCCAAACATGCAAAACAAGGCAGTCTTAACAACCTAGTTGCAACCACCACCACCACAATTCTATCCTGTATCTGCTAAAGTACTATTTATGTCAACCCCAAAGTCAACCCCAAATCACCAGTTTGATTTCATTTATTAAATATCTACAGAGTCCATTCCTCTAAAACAATAATACATTATGACAGCATATGGCACTTGTAATTCTGTGGGATACAGAAGAACTTCAGGATGCTTGTGGTTTGAAAGGCTTGTTTCACTGAAAGAATTTCCTTTTACTTGCCTACATTGCTAGTTTCACAGCAAGAAAAAGACCCTTTGTCTTTCAGATAAAATGAACTTGCTTTGTCATAATCATCTACTCCACAAGAAGGGTTACACTATACCACTGTTCTTCTGATTGCCTTTCATTAAGGAATTCCTGTAACATTTCTTGATGTTTAAGGGAATCTAGAATCTTCTTTTTAAATCCAGACAAAACTATGATTGTCTTTACTGAAGATCACAGATTGTTCCATGTGTGGCAAGGCTCCCCAGAAGTCTTGTACTTTTCTCTTGGCCCTGGTCTACACGAGGGAGTTATTTCAAAACAACAAGTGGCGCATCCAGACTACCAAACCTGTTATTTTGCAGTAACAGGCTGGTTATTTTGAAATAACTCCTTCTGCTTTCCATGAGGAATAACACTTATTTTGATATAGTTATTTCCAAATAGCAGTAGTGTGGACACTCCTCATACTACTCCCCCAAGACATTCAAAGTAATTACTCCCCAATGCTTGAGGCTCTAAGTCAAAGTAGCACATCCACATTTAGGAAGCCTGCCTTGGGCTAATTTCAAGGCTTCCCTGTAGTGGTGGCATGCTAGTTTGAAACAAGTTATTTCAGGAGTTATTATTTCAAAATAATTTCCTAGTGTAGACATGCCCTTTGAAGCTTTTCAATTTGCTATTCTAAGAACCATCTTTGTCCCTCCTGCTAATTGCGGTCCCGTGATCATTTTGCCAGATGTATCTATTATGCCAGCATAAATCCAAAATAATGCTACATTCTCTAGGGATGTAAAAGGTTAACCAGTAAGTCTCACCCATAACAGGTGAGGCTTCCTCGTTCCAGTTATCCAGCAGGGGCTGGAGCAGCTCCCCATCTGCCAGGGGCAGGGGGCTGCTTCAGCTTTATGGGGCCCACCACAGGCAGGGGCTGCTCCAGCCAGCTATCCCCACTGCAAGTTACACACAGTGGCTTCCTGGGAATGGGGCTGGCAGCTCTGTTCCCAGGGAGGCTTTCCTGCAGGCTCTCTGCAGTATAAAGCTGAGCATATTAGAGAGCCTGCAACTTGTGTAACCGCTAAGATTTTTTACTGGTTACATGGTTACCTTTTTAAATGACTTGGCCCATTTCTACTACTGTCAACAAAATTACTCCAGATTTACTGCTCCTCTATATCGTTTATAGTTATTTTGTAACAATTTACTGTAACAATTTCTCCTGTAGTTTCTCAATTTGAGTGAAGTCTAAACTTTTAGATTTGTTCACTTGGGCTATGTTCCTAATATTATATTTTCCAAAGCATATGCTTGCTACACCCCCTTATATTTATCACATAACTTGTCTATTAAGCTTTTTGTTTCTATTCCTGGTTCTGTAACAATGGGCATATGCAATAAGAAGCTGAATTAGGGATTCACAGGCAACCTTAATTATTAGGTTAGTCAGGTATTTCCTAACTAACATGCTTGATTTATCAGCCTAATCATTCTTTTAACATAACTTTCCATGTAAATACATAATATTTTGGGTAACTAATTTTAAATGACAGACTGTGGAAAGAGAATGTCAGTAAGAAGATCGACATTTGCAGGCTTTGAAAAAGAAAGGAGCCCTAAAGAAAAAGTTGAAAACTTGCACTTTGAAGAACAAGAAGTGGAAGGCTTTCCGTGCATAAGGTTTCATGATGAAACAATACAGGTATAGTTCCAGCCCTGAAGGAAGGCATGAAGCCATGAATGAGACAAAGGGTGCAATTAGGAAAGAGAGGATGGATGAGGTGAGCATGGGAGGAAGTGTAAATAGCAATGTAATCAGGAAAAGAGTTGCATAGTCTTAAAAATAAGATGTGGAGCTTGAAACGAGCAGAAGGACAGAATGAATTCTAGGAATGGTGTGATGCATTTGCAACAGACACAGAGTAAGATGATTTCATTCCATCAGTGTTTTGAATGGACTGGTGCATGAAGAAGTAGTGAGAATTGGGAAGATTACAGAGGAGTAGAAGTTCACAATCCTGCTGGAAAGGTAAAACAAATGGGATTCCACAGGGGTCTGTTTTGGGACCGGTTCTGTTCAATATCTTCATCGACGATTTAGGTATTGGCATAGAGAGTACACTTATTAAGTTCGCAGATGATACCAAGCTGAGAGGGGTTGCAACTGCTTTGGAGGACAGGGTCATAATTCAAAATGATCTGGATAAATTGGATAAATGGTCTGAGGTAAACAGGATGAAGTTTAATAAGGACAAATGCAAAGTGCTCCACTTAGGAAGGAAAAATCAGTTTCACACATACAGAATGGAAAGCAACTGTCTAGGAAGGAGTATGGCAGAAAGGGATCTAGGGGTTATAGTGGTCCACAAACTAAATATGAGTCAACAGTGCGATGCTGTTGCAAAAAAAAGCAAACATGATTCTAGGATGCATTAACAGGTGTGTTGTGAGCAAGACATGAGAAGTCATTCTTCTGCTCTACTCTGCACTGATTAGGCCTCAGTTGGAGTACTGCATCCAGTTCTGGGCACCACATTTCAAGGAAGATTGGGAGAAATTAGAGAAGGTCCAAAGAAGAGTAACAAGAATGATTAAAGGTCTAGAAAACATGACCTATGAAGGAAGACTGAAAGAATTGGGTTTGTTTAGTTTAGAAAAGAGAAGACAGAGGAGACATGAAAGTGGTTTTTAGGTATCCAAAAGGGTATCACAAGGAGGAGGAAGAAAATTTGTTCTTCCTGGCCTTTGAGGATAGAACAAGAAGCAATGGGCTTAAACCGCAGCAAGGGAGGTTTAGGTTGGACATTAGGAAAAAGTTCATAAGTATCAGGGTGGTTAAACACTGGAATAAGTTGCCTAAGGAGGTTGTGGAATTTCCATCTCTGGTGATATTTAAGAGCAGGTTAGATAAATGTCTATCAGGGATGGTCTAGACAGTATTTGGTCCTGCCATGAGGTCAGGGGACTGGACTCGATGACCTCTCAAGGTCCCTTCCATTCCTAGTATTCTATGATTCTATGAAATGTAGGATTACCAAGATATGGATCAGGGTTTCATAGAAAAGATTGATTTAAGCATGGGGGGGGGGGGAGAAATAACATTTAGTGCCCGAATATTGGAGAAGAGAGAGAAGTTGACAATGACACCCAAATGGAGAGATTAGGTAATGGGGAGGGTTAAATGAAACTAAAAACAATTAGGACCAGGGAGAGTGAGGTTTGTTTTTTGTTCTTGCTTGCATGGAGGCATAGGATTCCAAGTTTCTGCTTGTATCTTCAGCTGTGACATTACAGCCGATCATCCTAATATGGAAAAAACTCTTCTCCAATCAATAATTTTAGCCAACTTCTGCCTACCCAGAACAGGAAGACATTCACATTGTTGAATAGTGATAGAAATGTAGCCGTGTTAGTCTGGTGTAGCTGAAACAAAATACAGGACTATGTAGCACTTTAAAGACTAACAAGATGGTTTATTAGGTGATAACCTTTCGTGGGTCAGACCCACTTCCTCAGATCAAATAGTGGAAGAAAATTGTCACATCCATATATACCAAAGGATACAATTTAAAAAAATGAACACATATGAAAAGGACAATTCAACTTTCAAAACAGAAGGGGGATGGGAGGGGAAGGTAAATGTCTGTGAGCTAATGATATTAGAGGTGATAATTGGGGAAGCTATCTTTGTAATGGGTAAGGTAATTAAATTCCTTATTCAGACTCAGAAGTGTTGAATTTAAGCATGAATAACAGTTCAGAGGATTCTCTTTCAAGTGCAGTCTTAAAAGGCTTTTGAAGCAGGATGCAGGTAATTAAGTTGTTGAGACAATGTTCTTTCTCATTGAAATGGCAAGAAACTGTTTTTTCTTTGTGATCCTGTCTAATATCTGTCTTGTGGGCATTGATCCTTTGGCAAAGTGTCTGAGACGTCTGTCCAATGTACATAGCAGACGGACACTTTCGGCACATGATAGCATAAATTATATTTCTGGATGCACAGGAATGTGTGTTCTTGATCTTATAACTCACTTTGTTAGGTCCAATAATGGTATCAGCAGAGTGAATATGTGGACAAAGCTGGCAACGGGGTTTGTTGCAAGGGAAGGTACCAGGGTTGGTATTAGTGTGGTATGCCCCGTGGTTATTGGTAAAAATCATCTTGAGGTTAGGTGGTTGTCTATAGGAGACTATGGGTCTGTCTCCCAGAGTCTCTTGGAGTTTAGTATCCTGTTCCAGTATAAGTTGTATCCCCCTTCTGTTCTGAAATTTGATTCCTCCTTTTCATATGTGTTCATTTTTTTTAATTGTATCCTTTGGTATATATGGCTGCACTACAACCACTTTATCTGATTATACACACAAAATTACATTAAAAGGACATTATTAAGTTTCAGAGACAAGCACTCAAGTAATACCCACATTCAGGTTGCCTGTGCAACTCTAATTTGGCTCTCTTGTGCGTGTGTGATGATGTAATCAAAGACTTTTTTCTACAATATCCCAGTCATATTCAGAGCATTGATGGATGAACAGTATTCACTTAATGAGCAGATGTGCAGTGTTTTGTTTTCTCCTTGATTTTCAATAAGCGGCCTCATGCCTCATTAAGTATGCACCTTCCAATTTCTGAAACAAATGAAAAAGAGGGGACCTACAGTGCACACCCACAATTTTCTAGAAATGTGAAAGGATGGGGGGGAAGATGAGGGGCAATTCCAGCCCTGGAAGGGAGGGAGGTTTGGGGAGAGCAGATGGAGCCAGTCCAGTCTCATGAGATGTCCCATTCTCCCTTTGGGAAAATATGGTCACTCTATTTCCATCCCTTCCCCACCTTCAGTCCTAGTATCAACTAGGGATGTGAACGGGTAACTGGTTAACCATTAACCAGGAGTGGCCGCAGGTGGAGGGCTGCTCCAGCCCCATGGGCTGGGAGTTGGCAGCCTTGTGCAGGCCAGAAATGGCAGCTGGAGAGGGAAGATGCTGTTTCCAGCCCCACACGAAATGGGAACTGGCAGACCAGCACAGGGCCAGAAGCAGCCCAGCTGAAACAGCCCCTGCTGTAGTGCAACGGCTGCTCCAGCCCAGCCGTGGAAGGCGGAGGGGGAAGGGGGCTGCTCCAGCCCAGCAGGCTGTAACTGCCCCCACCAGTCCCAGTCTAATGAGTGGAAATAAATGGGAATTTACATTCCTAGTGTCATCAGGCTCCTTGTCTCAATCTAGTCCTTTTTCTCCCCACCCGAAATGCAGCTCTTGTCTCTTCTGCAATCAAATAAGGTGACTACCTCTGCTACACCTCCTGGGCACCACCTAGAGGGATTAATGAGAGCACAGGAGAGAAATTATTTGCTCTCTGTTCCCAGGCCATACCCAATAAAGCAATTAATGGGCAGACTAGTCACACACAGGGACTGTGGGGATGGAACACACACACTGTGGTCACCACTAGAAAGAACGGCCATACTGGGTAAGACCAAAGGTCCATCTAGCCCAGTATCCTGTCTGCCAACAAAGGCCAATACCAGATGCTGCAGAGGGAGGGAACACAACAGGTAGTCCTCATGTGATCCCTTCCTGTCACCCATTTCCAGACAAACAGAGGCTAAGGACACCATTCCTATGGCTCAAGAAAGCTTAGTAAAGGTGCAATCTTCAGAGATTTTAGCTGTGAAACTTTAAGAGGCCTCCACTGAGCATATTTTTTAAAGGCTTATAACTTTGTCAAATGAGGGTAGATTTTAAAAGGAGCAGCAAAAGGCATCCAACACAAAGCCCACTCCCTGGCTAATCTCAAATCTCTATCAATGCACCATATCCTCTCAAAGGAAAGGCCACCACGATTTTTTAAAATGGCAAAAAAAACACATTTTTTCTGTAGCCTAGTTCTCTGAAAAACCTGGAGCATTTTGACTAAAATATTCCCAAAAATATTCAGCTGGAGGAAGAATACCAGCACACAAAAATCTGCCCACAGAGTCAGTGTTTGGCAAAGTTATCAACTGTGAACAGGGTCTTATAAGGATATTCTGAGCAACCTTAACAAGTGGTTCTGCCAGCCCTGCTTACAATACCTTTCTCATCCAGAGAATCTCCAAAGTGCTTTGCAAACTGAATTTGCAACTGTGAACTCAGATTTTATAAAATAAGCAGGTTAGATTGAATTAGGACTTGGGTGAGAAAAGCCAATGATGACTCACCTTTCACAGGAAATGGTGCTGGTGATTCAATAGCTACCACCCTTCTCTCTGAATCAGTATGGAGCTAAATAGCCTTCCTGGTATTAAGGAACACCGGTGTATTTCAGCCAACAATTAAAATCAAGGTCTTGTCCACTTCTAGTAATTAAATCTCTTGAGGCACTTGCATTAACTTGATGATAATCCCAGAGTCCTGGACCAACACAAATTTGAATGTATAATTTACCTAAAATTCCCCCTCTATTATCAGAGAATAGTTTTAATTTCCTGTCCAAAATCATGTCATTTTTATTAAAAAGCTATTACACTTCACTTTACAACTGCAGCTGCACATTTATGCTTTTAGATTCTTCTGCTACATAACTACGAGATAATTTAAAGTTGTCTATATGTAAGATTGTCAAAGTTGTTACTCATCTCCCTGGTCATAAAATAGCAATCTGACCACTGTGTATTACACAAACGAAATATGAAAACTTACACTAGATAAGAATTAGAGTCTATCTTTTGAAAATCCTGATACTGAATTAAATAAATCTCAGATATACAAATAACTTTACCCTGCAAAGTGGAGAGATAAGTGTACTCATATCTTACAAATCTATCTCTTAATAATTTCCTATAGTGACTACTCTGTGATTTTTGGTACAGGCTCTTATAATTTAATAGCAAACAACTGTAGTAAAACCTAAGTGTGCTTCTTCCCCTCCATTGTTTAAGCTCGAAACAGCACGTATCATTTAGCTGATTGCACATGCCTTAGAAGCTGCTAAACTTTCTGCCAGGGAACTAAGTAAACTTGCCGTGACCAATCACGTTGCGACACGCTGACCAGAAAGAATGTGAAATCTATAAAAGTTTCATCTCGGGCGCTGCCCGTGGTCGACCTTGCTTTGAGCACTGAGCTCCTTTGTCAACCTTGTTTGCAAACAATAAATGGAGTTGGACCCAGCCTGAAAGTGTAACTCTCTTCTTGAGGCAAATTGGACTAGCCTCCAGGGGACGAAACTAGCAATTTATGCAACACAACCACTCTGGGAAATATAATAAAGCTGCCAATGATTTTTTTAAAGTTAGTTCTTGATATACTAGAAAAAAATGTATCAAGAATTATACCTATCCAAGTACTTCCTCACCTTATTCTTAAAGCTTCTTCTAAAAACTCTTCTCTTTTTGGGCTCAAAAGGTGCAGAGCACCTTATCCTCCATTGGCTTCAGAGGAAGGTGTAGATGCTCAGTACATCACAGGATAGAGCCCTTCTTTTCAAAACTGGAGAATTAAATCTATTCCTCAATATGGATCTCTGTTCACACAGGTTGTTGAATGGTTAACTCTTCAGTGCCCATAATCTAGCTTTTTTAATTCCCATTACTAATGAAAAATACATTATCCTCCAGCATCCTGAGCACCAGACCCAAGGGGTTAATTAATAAAATGCTCCTGGCACACTACCCTTTGCTAAAGCAGTCTGCGTGTATTTTATTACATAATTTTGTTGATTTATATTACATTTCCCATGCAACAGCTTTAGTGGAAAACAGGTTTTAAGAAATTTTTTTAAATGCATATAATACTCAAATCATAATGATATTTTGCATTAGAAATAAAGGCTAATTAATACCAAAGGGCAAAAACACCTGTCTATATAATTGGAAAACACTGAGATCCATACAAATGACTTCTTCACACAAAGATATTTAATAGAATCAATTGAACAAATATTTCCAGTAAATTCTATCTCATTTTAAATGCTTCAAGTGAAATCTTGATTCCATTAAAGGCAATAGCAGCTTTACCATCAATAGGACCAATATGTCACCAAACTGGAAATTTAAGATCTCCACATTGGAACATTATTTTAAAAAAGTAGTAATTAGTTTCTTGCAATTGCAGTCTCCACCATGAGATATAGCGTGCTTGATATAATTGTGTGCCCAAAGTAAGGATGTTAAGAACTAGTCGATGATCCAATAAGCAAATGCTTATCGAATAGTCAGTTGACTAGTCAATTCCCCCACTTGCTGCCTCTATCGGATAAAGTTATTTCAAAATAGAGCACTCTTCCCCCAACTTCCCTTACTCCTCATACAATGAGGGTTACAGGAATCAGAGTAAGAAGCCTGTTTATTTCAAAATAAATTTGAAATAATGGGCTTTCTGTGTAGACATGCACTACATTATTTCGGAATAAATGACATTATTCCGAAATAACACTGCTGCGTAGACATAGCCTATGGGACCTTACCTACCAGTTCTCTGAGTGTACTAAAATCTGCCTACCTGAAATCCATTATCTCTATTTTGCGGTTCTCCCTTCTACCATTCCTTAGCATGAGGAACTCTATGATTTCATGCCCATTTTCATCCAAGCTACCTTCCACTTTCAAGTTTTCAACCAGTTCTTCCCTATTTGTTAAAAATCAAATCTAGAACAGCTCCCCCCCAGTAGCTTTCTCGATCTTCTGAAATAAAAAAAACTGTCTCCAATGCAATCCAAGAACCTATTGGATAATCTGTGCCCTGCTGTGTTAAGTTTCCCAACATATGTCTGAATAGTTGAAATATCCCATCACTACCAAAACCTGCACTTTGGATGATTTTGTTAGTTGTTTTAAAAAAGCCTCATCCACCTCTTCTGCCTGGATAGGTGATCTGTAGTAGACACTTAGAACGACATCACTCTTATTTTTTACCCCTTTTAACCTAATCCAGAGACTTAAAACAAGACTGTCTCCTATGTCCATCTCCATCTCAGTCCAAGTGCAGACTTCACTTCAGTCTCCATGGGGGCTTAAGGGGGAACTGGTGGCGCTTCCACCTTTGAAATGTAACTAGAGCTGGCAGGGCTCTTGCTACATTGCAGAGGCACCCTTATCAACTAATCCAAAGCTACTCAACTTCGGAAGCCCTGAGGGCCACAATGATACCCACAGCACATGCCGAGGGCCACAACTTAAGCGTGGTTGCAAATATATGCAAATAGCTTCTTTCACACTGACAGGCATGAATACGAAGATTAAGGCAAGACTACACAACACACAGGCTCCATTTAACTCAGATCTGCTGATACTAATAAAATGCAATATTTACCCAAGTTCCACCCATCTGACAGCACTTTTAATGAGCAATAACAATTCAGCAATATAAGTACTAAAAGACATTATCAACAGAAGACCATTATATTGATTACTACCCAAGCCCCAGCCCAGACCTCTCTCACTCTGGCCTCGCTGCCCAGCTCTGCCATTGCCTTGCCACGTGCCTCTTGCCGCCCCCAGCAGCTCTTGCGCACGCGATGATGTGGCCTGGTCCAGAGAGGCACTGCCACTGTGGCAGACGCAGCAAGCGTGCTTTACCGCCGCCTTTTGCCACTCCACTCCCCCGGCTGGCAGCTCCCACGCACGTGCCATGCGGCTCGGTTCGTGGGGAGATTCTGCCACTGTGGCAGATGTGGTAGGCGTGCTCTGCCGCTGCCTCTTGCCGCCAGCCCCTTCCCCCCCATCGGCCGCCGCCCCCCTGGGAAGCAGCTCAAGGTGCTGCGGGCCACATGCAAAGGAGCCACAGGCCACATGTTGAGTAGCCCTGAACTAATCAAACAGTGGATGCAGATTACATCGACTATTCAATTAGTTGATTAATCTAAATTTAACATCCTTAATATAAGGCAACGCCTCCTCCCTTTTTTCCCTGCCTATCCTTCCCTATGCCAGGGTAATCATCTCCTGTAATATGAGCCCATATATATATATATAAAATGTACTTTAGGTTTCCATTATTATTTTAACACCTACTTTAAGAAAATGGCTACTGTTTTAGATAGAGAGCTTTGCATTTTACAGAGAAACATCTATTAAGCATCTAGTAAGCAGAAAATGTCTGCATATTCCTACAGCAGTGTATTGAGCACCTAACCTCAAAGGTGAGAAGCAAGTAATATGTTAATATTCAAAGAGCTTGAGCTGCCTCTCTACTTGTACTTCCTTCCTTTTGATCTTCAGCATCTTTAGCAAAAAAGAAATAGTCATCATATTCTTCATTATTTGACACGAAAGCTTTATCCAGATTTTCCCCCTTAGTACTTTAACAAGAATCAAAGGATTTTTCATCTAAGGGTTTACAAGCAATATCACTACTCCTGTATCTAGTGAGAACATGCAACAACCAAAGCAACAAAACACTACACACAAAATGTTCATTAGCATATTCACTGACATAATTTCAGCAACAGTGGCTGGGCAAGTTCTTTTCTGGAGTACCTCCATTGAAGGCAATGTAATTATGCCAGAGGATAATTTGGCCTATTGTTCCTAAACAAATCTATCACATTTTGTCAAAATGTGAGCAGCTTTGTTAATTAGCCTATTTGTTCATATTTTTTAGATGTGTTCATATTTTTTAATCTAAACCTGCCCCCTTTATGATTTCATCATGCATTGGCTCATATCAGCTACAATTTTATCTCCTTACCACAAAACAGACTGTCTTGTGTATTGTTCTTGTTCTTTTCCTGGTTGTGAGTGTAATATCTAATCTACAGAATTAGGTCAACATCAGGCATCTTATATCAATCTAACAATGTAAGTGTCTACACTAAAATTTCACTGCTGCCAACATAACTGCCCCAGTGCTCCAACTTCAAGGATCTCATGGAGGTGGAATTGAGTCAATGTTGAAATAGTTAGCTCAACGAAGACACTGCATTGCTTTCATCTACTGTTACTGGCTTTCAGAAGCCATCCCACAATGCCCCACACTGACAGTACAATCAGCCCAAGCACTCCTGGTGAGGATGTGCACTGCCAACATAAGGAGCAGAGTGGAAACAAGCACAAGCAATGCAATTACTGCAGCAGCTATATATGCCAATGTAAGTTAGGCTGGAAAAGACTGCTTTGCTCTCCAACTCCAAAAGCCATTCAGTTCTGAAAAGAACCTATCAGGAAAGTAATGAGCACATTAGGTTTCCATAAAGAAGTAGAACCATAGGATAACAGAACTGGAAAGAACCTCAAGAGGTCATTGAGTCCAGGACCAAGCACCACCTAGACCATCTTTGACAAGTGTTTCTCTAACCTGCACTTAAATATCTACAATTATGGAGATTTTACAACCTCTCTAGACAATTTATTACAGTGATTACCCACCCTGACAGTTAGAAAGTTCTTACTAATGTCCAATCTAAACCTCCCTTGCTGCAATTTAAACCTATTGCTTCTTGTCCAATCATCAAAGATTATGGAGAATAATTTTTCTCCCTCCTTCTTCTAACAAACCTTTAAGATACTTGAAAGCTGTTACAGTATATCCCCTCTCAGTCTTCTCTTTTCCCGACTAAACAATTTTTTTCGATCTTTCCTCATAGGTCATGTTTTCTAGACTTTTAATCATCCATTTGAGAGAGTAACAACTGTCTAGGGAGCCAAGGATGCTTAACTCAGACTTTATGGCTTTCAGTAATTTTCAAGGCACCTAAAAGTAGGCATTGTGACACTAAGCAACAAATGCCTAAGTCTTTTTGTGGCTCAAAGCCTAATCTATCTGTATAATCAGAGATTATAAAATTTGGTAAATCATGCTTACAATATCAATGTTACAATGTAAATTATATAATAAAATAATAATTATAATTATATATAATTACATAATCAATTTTACAATTTAAATTATATACAATTTTCTAAAGCACCTAAATGATTCAAGCATCCAAATGCCAACAGACTTAGGCATTCAAAATACTTACGTACTTTTACTGATAATGTAAAATGTATTTTTACATTGTACACTTACAAACACTCTTGTCTACTGAAAAAGTTAAATTTTGAGAGAATACATATCCAAGAACAAATAGTATTTTTATTTGAACATGATAAATTCAGAGTGCACATTAGTGAAAATATTGTGCTAAAATAAATTACCAAAGCATGAGTCGATAAAATTATTTGGAGCTTTTCAATTAATAATACTTAACCATAGCGAGATATTCTAGTATTAACTAGCAAGCCTTTTTAACCTTACAAAATAAGTATACATAAAGTCAATCATAGGTAGCACTAATTTCTGTTTACTTTTAGCAAGGTTTTCACAAATGTTAACATCAATGATTTTTTAAACGGAATGTTTAGAAAGGTATAGGCCAACAAAACACATCTGAAATTCCTTTCACTAATTATTAACAGAAGTTTCTTAACTCAAACTCCCTACCATTCAATAAATTACTCAGTTGTTAACAGCTCCATTTTGAAACAATAATGCACACAGGATAATGATTCTTATATCAAAGCCATTCTTTTAAAAAGCAATGTGATTTGATACCTGAGCATTATGTACAATATATACAATTGATTTTGCAATGCTTATATTTCATGTTTTTCACTTTAATAATTTATCTGTAGGTGCTACTCTGGATTACTATTGCTATGAAAAAGAACTGAACAGACTAAGTTGCTCTTGCTATAGACACCTCTCTGAATCAGAGTGATGCTACAGATTTTTTTTACAAACAAGCCAATGCTGAACTTGTTTACACTTATTATGTGTGTGTGAAGAATGAAAGGCAGTCCAACTACCTTCAGTCCCTTATTTTTCAGTAAGCATTAAATTAATCATAAAACTTACAAAGATAGATGTGACAAAGTCCCCCCAGAGAACTGCTTGGAACTAGGGTACCACTGTGCCCCCAGACCCATCAGCTTGGGCAGTGCTTTCCCTAGCACATTTGGTGCCCTACAAAGTCCTTCAAAGAGGAAGATCCTCCATGGGGGAAGAAGGGCTATACACAAGAGTTGCAGGGGCAGAAGTTGTTGGGGTAGGAGCAGGGCAGCCAGGCAGCAGGAGTCAGTAACTGAGCAAAGTAACTGAGCTCCAAGCCCACTTTACTCCCCTGGCTCCACGTTGCATTGCTCGGGGAAGAGGGCTTGCAGAAAGGAGCCAACAAAGCAGGCTGGGGCTGGGTTGCTCCCTTCTGCGGTGAGTGTAGAGGTGGGCCTGATTGCTGCTGTTAGTATCAGTCCACCTACTAATCCCCCAGGCCATGTCACTTGGGAGAAGGGGTGGAATGACGGTGGGGAATGTGTGGAGTAGGGATGGAAAGAGGCAGGAGCAGGGGAGTTAGTCTTGGCCCTGCACCTCTGTAGGGATGACCATGTTGGATTCAGCCCACAGGGGGGCCAGCCAAGGGCTGGCCACAGGAACTGGCAACACTGCATAACCATCACCAAATTTCATGACTGCGTATTTTGCATATTGATAGGAAAGGCCTTGAGTCTGGGCTCCTACTCACCATGTAATACTGTGACTAGCTGCAGACATGCTCCCAATCTCACACTTTCACAAGCACACAGGCTGGGACAGCCCCAGCTGCGGTAACATGCCAATAGGATTACTGACCAGCCTGTGCAAGGGAAGGCTATACAGCTAGAGCACTTACCAGCTTTTCATGTGTTCACCCCCTCTGCAGGGGAAAACCCAAAATGGTGCCATCTTTTGCTGAACAAAGTACTGTACAGCATATGATCATTAAATTGTACCTCTCCCTAAATGTGAGGAGATATATGCCAGAGCTTTCTGACCCAAGCTATTATTCTCATACACTGGTCTTAGGTAAAGCAAAATCAGCTGTAACAACTACAAAAGACAGATTTTAAGTAATGAAAAGGGATAGCAAACAGATCATAGCAAGTTACTTAAAAATAAACAAAAACATGAGCTTACCATACTAAAAAGACTGGATATGAGTAGCAAATTCTCACCCTAAAAATGATGATGTAAGCATAGTCTGTAGATTTTTAATGGGAAGTTACACTGGCTTGTAATGTTTAAACCCCAGATACTTAATTCACAGGCTAAAAGTCTTTCTTGCCTGGGTCCAACACTCTCCCCCTCTCCCCCAGGTCAGCCTTTGTTCCCAAGGGGTTTCCAGGCGTCTCTTTGGGTGAGGAGTCAGTGAAGAATCTCCATGATGCTACTCCCCTGCCTTAAATAGCTTTTACATATGGCAGGTACCTTTTGTCTCCAACCTTGGTTCCCATGCCTTTCAGTGAAAAAACTCTGGCATTCCATGATGGGGTCCAGTACTTGTGACCTCGTCAGATGTCCCTGTAGAGTCATATCAGCCATGACTCAGAGGCTGTTTGTAACATCTTCAGGAAGCCCGCCTGCCCCAGGGGAAATACATTTTTTCTAAGGCATATTGTTTTCTCTAATGGCCCTTCCCAGCCAGCCATCTAGACTGACTGCATTCTACCTAGTGGGCATTCCCCATGTGTAAACACGTTTGTAATACCAACATGGTCAGCATTCTCAATTTAAGATATAAACATGACGTGCATACAAATAGGATAATCATATTTATTAGGTCATAACCTTTCCAATGATATCTCACAACCTATCTTGCAAGAAGTACATTAGAATTATGTCATCCTGATATAATAATATTACTAATGCCTTAAACACAGATAAAGAGATTGTTCTATTAAGTTCTTAGCATAAACATAGCACTTAGACCAGAGTCCAGCATTAACCACTAATATGCTACAGGTGCAGGCTGCAGGCATCTTTTTTTACCAAACACTGTACTGTGCAGTGAAAAAACAAATTCTTAAATGCAGTTTTTCTGTTCACAAGTAAAAATAGATTTCACATATAGATTTTTTTTTAGCTTGAATGTATTGTTGCTGACTATTCCAATAGGCCACTCTCCTGCCTCATTCATCATTCATATATGGCAATGGAATTTACAGTATCTCAAAAGAGCATCAGCAAAGTGACTATGCTATTTGCAAACTCAGGTAAACATTTCTGCATTAGATTGTATCACTTTACATTGTGAAAACGTGTTTGAAGAACTAGCAAAAAAATTGCTTTTAAAAAACATCTTAAATATTCAAGGCCTGGTTAGGTCAACAATGTGCTACACTGCTACCTTTTGCAGGAAACGTTGGTAAGTTTTTTAATCAAATGTACGAGAGAGACAAAAATGACAAACTATAGTTTGAGAGTTCAAGAGTTTATAACAACGAAGGCTTCCTGCTTTAATAATCCATCCACTAATTAAGGAAATAGCCCTCTCTATGAGCAATCAAAGCTTACATTAGATTTTTACATGTTTTACATGTTTAATCAGCATGTTCCTTTCCCAGCTGGCCAAAAAGAAAGGCTTATTTATCATTTCCAGCTAGAAAAAGAAGTTACTAGATACCACAAAATGGAAGATATAAAAAAATCCAGAATTTAGAAAAATAAAACATGGTTTTATGGAATTCTCAAATTTACACATAAGACAAACTGAATTTTGCATTAAAGATCAAGTTATAAAGAAACCTTTTTAATGTTTATCAGCACAGTAGAGCTTGGAGGTTTTTCAAAATGGTGCTTCAAAAAATGTGAACATGACGATAGAATGTACATTCAAATTTTAAAAAAGTATGGTTCTACTCTGAAAAGGGAATCTGTAGAGTCTCACAGAATAGGTTCCATGGTTATTATGTCTTAATAATTTCCATAATAAAAAGTATCATTTTTTCTTTATCGCCAGCCCCGCACATTGAAACTGACCTCTGAGGGTATGTCTGTGCTGTAGTTTGACACCTATTGCTGGTCAATACCAACTAGGGATGTTAGATATCGTATAACTGAATAGTAACCGTATGAAATCTTAGTGATGACATGACTATTCAATAGTCCCTGGGGGTGGGGCTGGCACAGCCAGTGTGTTCAAGCCCCAATCCTGGGGAGCTCCCTGCCACCCTGTGCTATCAGAAGCAGCAGCACAGGGGGACAGGTGGGACCTAGTCTGCGAGAGGAGCCAGTTTCAGCCGGCTTCCTCCACAGCACCAACTCCTGCCTACAACCCCCTGCTATCTCTGTAGGAGGCAGCAAGGGAGGGACAGGTGGGTCCATGGAGCCGGCAATTGGGGGAACCTGTTTGAAAGCCAGTTTCCCCACATATATTGGCTCCAGACTACCTTCCTCGCCCTGCTCACTGCTGCCTCTCTATCAGAGACAGCAGTGCAGGGGAGTGGAGAGGCAGCTCCTCATTGGCACCAACTCCCGCTCCCCCCTCCTTGCTGCCTCTGATACAGTGGCAGCGGAGGGGAAATAGAGTGTGTGTAAACCCAAGCTTATCAGTTAATCATTTACTCGACTATACATCAACATCCCTAATACCAACAGACTCACATTTGTGAAATTTGGTGCAAAGAGAGTTTAACTGCCGTGTACACTTCTCAGCTTGTGCTAGAGCCTGGAGTCTAGGACCCTGTGAGGTGGGAGGGTCCCAAAGTGTGGGCTGTAGCCCAAGCCTACAATTGTACACTGAAATGAAACAACCCACAGCACCAGCCCTGTGTTCCTGAGTCAGCTGGAAACAGCCAGCCAAGGGGTTTGTTTTTTGGGGGGGGGAAGGGGGTTGGGGTTGTGTGTTTTTTTTTTTGTTTTTTTTTTTTTTTTTTTTTTGCAGTGTTGGGACACCCTGACTGTGAAACTGGGTTCTTTCCTTATCCTTTGTCACCAGTAACACAGGCTCACTAGGCCAAACGGTGTCTTTAGTTACACCTAGATAGTCCCATTTCAGTCACTGGTTTACACAGGTGTAATTGACTGGAATTTAGGAATATATCTGGTGATGATTAACAGTAAGGAAGTGAGTACAGTCCTCTCCCAATGTACTCTCTTGTCTCTCCAAGACTAACAAGAAAAAGTAAAGTCAAAATTTCAGGCCTTGATCCTCCAACAGGATGCACTAGCACAGATCCGTAATTCCCTGCAAAGAACTATTGATTTAACTGGAACTTCACACACATGCAGGCAGCCATGTGAACAAATCTTAATGTAAAATCATGTCATGGACTTAATTTTGCTCACTTTTAAAACAATGGGAATTGAAACAGGCCTTTAGCATATTTAACTGGGAGTGTACACAAAGAGCAGCTCTGTTGGATAATATTTCAAGTTTACACAGACATTTTCCACACTAAAAAAAATTAAGCACATGCACAAAGTTTTAAATACTTCAAATTAAAAATGCAAACACAGAAGAAACCTGAATAGTCAACATAACTGCACCACTCACTTATGTACTGAAAGTGTAAGTCAGTCTGAACAGACTTCTCACACTATAAAGTTAGTCCACACACTGGCTATGAGATAGCCATGAGAAACAATTATAGAACTCAAATAAGGACATTAGCTCTTGTTTCTAATCTCTCTCTCTATACATAAAAAGACATTCCTGAGGGATGACAGAATGACATCATCACGTCATCTGCATCCACAGGAGCCAAGCCCCACCTACTCCAAACCTGGCCATCCCAGGAGCCATGTAGAGGATCGGGTTGTTCACGCTGTGACCCCAGCCCAGCCTTCCCCTTGCAGCGGCCAGGTGAAGAGCCGGAGCTGCTACGGTACAGCCTCGATTCAGCCATCCCCGGTGGGCAGGGCGAAGAGCCAAGATGGCGCGACCTTGGCAGCCGGGGGGGGAGGGTAGCGAGCAGGGAGCGCAGCCCCCAGATCTCTGTAATTTTCTAAAATATGTGATAAATAAGGAATTATATTCCAGCATCTGCACATACATAGGATATAAAATATTTTCATCAAATCTCCAATGCTCAAAGGCCAGGAAATATCTCAGACCTTTAACATGGACATTGTGTACAAAAAAGGGATTTTCATTAGAAACTGTGTTGAAACCAGCACAGAAAAGAGTGCAACAGAAAAAAAAAGTGACAGAGACTGAAGGAGTTTCAGCATCTTTTATAGTTACCTAGTTTATATCTGAAAAATAAGTATTCTAAGATATATAGACTGAAAAAATAAAATGAATATTTGTGTCTTCTCTCTAGTACTGTCAACTTCCAGCATGATTTTGTAAAGCATTTATTCAAATTAAAGGGTTTTTTTAATTCATTTTACTATATACTCACTAAATGTTATACTTTTGAATTGGATAAGTACTGTGCAACTGAAAAATGATATTTTTATTCAAGGCAATAAAAGACAACTTTTTTCCTCAAAAGTAATTATTACATAAGTACATAATGGACTCCTGTCCATTGTACCTCACCAACAATGAGTTGCTGGGAAGGGCTTGGTAAGGTACTTCATTATGGTTCAGCTCAATGCACCACACATTTCTCTCTCTCCAGAGATGAATGTAAGTGGGTGGGTGCGCCATGGTGCACAGCTCTGGCAAGAGCTGGCTGAACTCTGACAAAAGCCAGCAGGGGCTATTTAAAGAGCTAGCAGGGACCGGGTTGCAAAAGGAAAGTACCTGCAAGAAATTTTAAGTTATTTTCACTGCTGTCTCTCTCCCCCTCTTTGATTTATTAGAGGTGGTAGGAATCACTAGCTTGATTTAACCAGGCTAAAGGGCATTTTGAGATTATCTAATTCCTTCTTTGCTGCCCCAAACTGTGTACTTGGTTCAGCTGAAATGAGATACACTTGTAGTTCTTCTTGCCCTGAAAAAGTGAGGCTGCTCCTAATCAAGATTAAAAATTAGCACTATATAAAATAAACATAGCCCACATTACATGCATGAAAAGTTGGTCGATTGATAGACTAACAGAGGTAATAAGAAGTGGGGAAATGCCATACAAAGAGGATATTTCTAGAGGGAACCTGCAGGAATCTGTTCTTGACTTTATGCTATTCAATATCTAGAACAATGTGGAAAAAATATATAAAACCACCGCTGGAAAAGTTTGCAGATGACAAAAATTGCTGGATTGGTAAATAACAATGGACACAGGTAAACTGTACTGTTTAGTAAAGTGGGCTCATATTAACTCATGTTTCAATCCTGGCAAAATGCAAGATTATACAACTAGAAACAAAGAATGCAGATTACACTTGCAAGATAGGGGTTTCTATTCTGGAAAGAGGGGACACTGAAAAGGACTTAGAAGTCCTGGCAGGTAATCACTGAATATGAGCTCCCTAAAAGAGTTAACGTAATGGAGATAAAAGCAGAAAATATACACATTAGGCCATTAATGAAATGTGTCCAGTTTCACTGTCCATATTTAAAAAAAGATGTTGAAAATTGGAAGAGACTACAAGAATGATTAGGAGTTTGGAAAACATGACTTACAGGGAAGATCAATCTATAAGGTCTCTGCATACAGAAAGCATTGGCAAGACAGTGGAGTGTTTTGAAAGGAAGCAGAATTCCTTAATTAAAAAAAAAAATACTATACAAACAGTGTCAGCTGTAGAAGAGAAGGCTCTCAAAGCCTCCTAGAGAGGTAGAGATGTTAAATCGCATTTAATCAGCTAATCAACTGGTCAATGGAATTTCCATCAACTTGTCCATTAGTTGATAAGGGGGGGGAACTGCAGAGTCTCAGGGGGTTAGCTCCTGGCCTCAGGAGCTAACCTTGCTGTGACTCTGCCTTTTAAATGTATTAAGAGCCACTAGGCTCTTAACACATGTAAAATGCTGAAGAGTGGGGGGGGGGGGGGGAGGGAGACCAGGCGCAAGCTAGGACAGCTGAGTCTTGGCTCATGCCTGGTCCCCCCTGCTGTATTTGTGCTTTTAAAATATATTAAGAGCCAACAGGTCCCCGCTACACCTCTGCCTCCCCTTCCCCCCACAGAGATGGCGCTGGGGGGAAGCTGGCTCCCACCAGGATTGGCACGTGCTCCTCCCCCTTTGCTACCTCTCTCTGATAGAGGCAACAAGGGGTGGGGGAAGCAAATAGTCGAGTCACTAGTCACTTACATCCCCATAGAGAGGTGAAATTAGAATTGGCAAAAACAGAAAATCACATACAACCGCTGAAATTTTATTGATGCTAGCTGCAATTGACATGCAGTGAAATGTTAGGGGATGAAGCTGCTAATAAATTCAAAGTTTCAAACTGTTGGTTTATGTTTGATACATCTGGATCAGAAGAAACAGAGTTTTGCAGATCAATCCTGACAAAAACAACAAGTGATAAGATTTTTAAGTGTCCGGATAATGTCATAATGAGCAACCATCTAAGCAATTGTAGCCTGAGAAAGAGTTTCAGTAAAATTTGGTTGGGTAAGGCTCGCCAATGGGATCAAGAAGAGATCTAGGTTTGTACTCTATCCCACGTTACAGTTCAGTGGAACCGCAAGGTTCCCTCTCTTGAGGGCCGGCAGGTGACCGATAGCAACCATACTATTTCAGGGAATGAAACAGAAAACAGCTTTATTGAAAATGGAATAACGATAATGCTTACCACGACAAAAACAGCAATAAGAACACAAATCACTTGAATTCCTTCCCAAGATGTCATTAACACAATCAAATTAAAACTTATCTAAGTGTACAAAGAGTAATAATAATTCCTACACACACAAGGACCCCAAGATTGGATGGAGAAGGGTGGCTTCCCTTCCCCTGGAAGACTTGGGAGCAAACTTAAGCAAAATTAAGAAAATGAGAAAGCAGTTATAAAAAAGAGATAGATGTAAGTACAGGCAGTCCCCGGGTTACGTACAAGATAAGGACTGTAGGTTTGTTCTTAAGTTGAATTTGTATGTAAGTCGGAACTGGTACATATTGTAGGGGAAACTCTAGCCAAACATTTTTCCAGAGCTCAGTTTTATTCTCCAACACCTCACTTCCCTCAGTCCTTTATTCTCAAGCTGAGGTGTCTGCTGAGAAAAGCCGCTCCACGTCTCCCTGGTCTGCTGGGGGGGGGGGGGGGGCACTAGCTTCGCGTCTCCCTGGTCTGCTGGGGGGAAGCAGCTAGTGCGGGGTTGCCTCACCCCATTTGTAAGTAGGGATCTGATGCAAGTCGGATCAATGTAACCCGGGGACTGCCTGTATTCAGTTTCCTCTGACCTGACAAAATAACACTCCAGAGTGAACTGCTTTTCAGCGATGTTGGTCCAGCAGCCCTGATCTCCCAAATTCCTAGGCTTAAATACTCCTTTCGGCGCCAAAGTGTTCTGTATACCACCCCTTTTCCATAACTGGGCCTAGCACCTTAAGATTTCTGAGAGTACCATCTTTGATCGGAAGAAATCTTTGGGTATCTTATAAACAGGACTTGAACTGCGGCGAAAGCCGGTCGCCAGCCCCGCAGTGCACATGCACAAGAGCCGCATTGCGCATACGTGCGCCACCAGTAAACAGGGGGCCGGGCTGAAATCTACTCACCATGGGCGAGTAGATTCAATAGATTGTCGAGCCCTGCTTATGAATATTTATTACGAATGACTGATGTTTTCTTGGATAATTTCCCAAAACCACAGAGAAAGCACGGGAGGTTGCGGTCTACAGGCCTCCATCTATTGTGATTACACAGAAAATTCGAAATGGCCATTACTGACATGTTAGCAGAATTATACATTAAATTCCAGGCAGGATTCAAAAAATAAACTCTTGCGCCAACCACAAACTCTTGCTTCTCCCCTTTATGGAAAATTAAAAACAAGAATTTCACTGATCATCTACTGCTTCAAGCCATTTTACAGAAAATGAATTCTGCAGGCCCCTTGCATTACCAGCATATTTAAATCTATATAAAGGAAAAACAAAAATGAAATAAGAAAGCTGTTAATTAACTAAAACAAAGCAAATATCATGTTAGTAGGCTGAAATAAGGCAGATAAGAGTTTGTTGGCTACACAGTATTATAGTGTATGCATGGGCAGTGCTGCTGCAACGAGGGGGAGGCATAACGATGTTGAAAAACCCCCACACACACGTTACATCATTCACAAAAGTAATTCATCTGTGCGCTTCGCAGAGAGAATTTAGTCATGAGGAAGATATCAGATGTCCTGAAAAGCGTATTTCACAGGACAATGAAACTTGTTAGCTTTATCAAAGCACACCCATTTTGAATGCACATATTTTTCTGCAATGTGTATAGAAATGGATGAATTGCATCATAACCTTCTCCTGCAAATTGAGGTCATCAGCTTTCCAAGGGAAATGTTTTCAATCACATTTTTGAACTTTTTGAGTCTCTGACAATATTTTTCGAAGAGAAAACATACAAATCAGCAGGTGGATTCTCAGAGGTGCACTGGTTTGCTTACATTGCTGCTGATATGTTTGATCACCTGAATCAACTTAATATTAGCATACCAGAGCACTAGTCTACTCTTGTTATGCTGTCAAAGTGATTGCATTTGTGGAGAAATTGGATGTGTGGCAGAAAGGAGAGCACAAAGGGAATGTGAGAATGTTTCTGCTCCATCAGGAATTTTTGAACTTTAACAAAGTCTAGGTGGACCACCTCACTTTATGTGCTTTTATGACAGAATGCATGCATTACCTTGTTTACAAGGTAGGAATATGCTTCAATGACATGGTAAGTAATACTGAAATGATGTGGATCACTTGACATGATTCCTAAAGAGGAGGATAATTGTATTGAGCTGAAAAACCACATTGATATGAAATGTGCCCATGAAACCATGCCAATTGCTCAACTCTGGCTGCAAGTATCTGCTGAATTTCCTCAACTGGCTAACCCCACTCTGCAAGACCTCCCTCTATTTCCTACGACTTTCCTTTTTGAAAATGGATACTCAGCAAACATCATTCAAGAATGAATGCTGAAGATGACCCTTACACCTGCCTACTGAAATTGCTCCTCAGCTGAACAAGTTGTGTGCTGCCAAACAAGCTCAAGGATTGCATTAGTATCACGTAATGAGTCAATATTTTAATTTGCTGCAGGGAGAGGGGGCCGGAAGGGGATTGACCTCTCCAAATAATAATTTCTCTCTTGTAATACCTGTGGCAAAGTAATGTCAAATAAATAAAACATAACAAGGAGCATGACTTGAAAGTCCACAGATTTCTGTTTAGGTTTAGTGCTCCTTGGGTAAAAAAGTTTGAGAACCACTGATATAATGTACAGGCAGTCCCCGGGTTACGTACAAGATAGGGACTGTAGGTTTGTTCTTAAGTTGAATCTGTATGCAAGTCGGAACTGGCATCCAGATTCAGCCGCTGCTGAAACTGATCAGTTTCAACAGCAGCTGAATCTGGACACCAGTTCCGACTTACATACAGATTCAACTTAAGAACCCCAGGCGTCCCCAAGTCAGCTGCTGCTGAAACTGATCAGTAGCTGATTCCAGGAAGCCCAGGGCAGAGCAACTCTGCCTTGGGCTTCCTGTAGTCAGCGCTGGTCAGTTTCAGCAGCGGCTGACTTGGGGACACCTGGGGCAGAGCAGATGGGGTGCTGCCAGGTTGGTCCAGTAGCGCCAACGAGCGGTGCTACTGGACCAACCAGCAGCGCCCCACCTGCTCTACCACAGGCCCCAGGCTTTGCTCCACGTCTCCCTGGTCTGCTGGGGGGGGCACTAGCTGCGTTCCCCCCTCCCCCAGCAGACCAGGGAGACGCGGAGCAAAGCGGCAGAGGACCCGGGCCGGACCGTGGCGCTTCCAGATCAGCGCCGTGGTCCGGCCCCGGGTCCTCCGCCGCTTTGCTCAGCGTCTCCCTGGTTTGTAGACCAGGGAGACACTGAGCAAAGCGGCGGAGGACCCGGGGCCGGACCCGCGGCGCTTCCAGATCAGCGCCATGGTCCAGCCCCGGGTCCTCCGCTGCTTTGCTCAGCGTCTCCCTGGTCTGCAGATCAGCTGGAAGCGCCGCGGGTCCGGCCCCGGGTCTTCCGCCGCTTTGCTCCCTGTCTCCCTGGTCTGCTAGCTCCCCCAGCAGACCAGGGAGACGGGGAGCAGCTTGTCTCGCCCCGGAGGAGGTGGGCGGCGGGACCAGGTGTCCCACCACTCCAGTCCTCCGGGGCGAGAAAATCCCTGTTCGTAACTGCAGATCCGACATAAGTCGGATCCGCGTAACTCGGGGACTGCCTGTACCTCATTCCCCAGTTATTTATAAAAATGGTTATGTTTATAGCAAGAAAGTAATGTTGCTGGATAAAAAGACTGCCCTGCCTTCTAATGAGCAAGGAAAAACTTTACAGGGCTGGGGAAGTGATTTTTTTATTCAGTTGCAACTGTGATGTCAGTAGATAACTGGAGGCCCTTGACTTCATTATATATAAAAAGAAATAAAGATAAAATAGCTAAACCAAGCTGACAGCAGCAGAAGAGTAATTTCATTTCAAGTATAAAAGAGCATTCCAATATAGCTCCCTCTGAAAATAGATGACTGACAATCCTTAAGTACTTAGCTTTCGAAGGGCCCTTTTAGGTTTATAGATATGGAATAAGCTAGCAAAAGTCAGCCTGTAGTTAAGAAGATTTATTGATGTAAGCAGTAGCAGTGTTTCCAGCTGGCAGTTTAAGGTTGTGTTGAAATTATTTATCAGAGCAGGAGTAACACCCATTACACTTTGCTAATTAATTTTATGTCAAAATTTGGCACAGTAAACTTCAGGGGATAGTTTAATTTTCCTTTCTCCTCCCTCAGAAAAATACTAACTTCTGCAGATGAAAAATGGTCCCATTCTGAAATTTTATCCTCTTTGACTCATATTTTTTGGTTCTGTGTAGGTGAAGAACCATAGACCTCACAAACTACACGCATACACACACCCCAAGTCAGACATGGAGCGAGCACTTCTGAGCTTTTAAGACAGAGTTCAAAGAGTTATTCTTGTTATCTGTCATGAATGATTTGATCTATTTCAGGAGTAGATGATGGATATCAAAAGTCAGCTTACCAGCTTCCCTTTTCAAAGAAACCAGAGCCATTCAGGAGGAACTGCAAGGGTTATGAGGGGTAAGAGTACTACGTGAGAAACTGAGTTTTGGTAGCTTTATATGCTACTAAGGAACTGGGAGTGGCAAAGAGAGGCAGGGGGGCTGAGCAGCACTTTGGAGGACATGCAGGGTTGAGTGGAGAGGTGCAATGGGGCCCAAGAGCAAAAGGGGTGTGTGTGGATTCCCACACAGGGGGCATAGAGCTGAGCTGGGATCCAGGACTAATGGGGATCCTAATGTCTTCATTCTGAGGCACTGTATTTTGAGGGGCTCCCTTGCTGCTAATGCCACTGTTCCCACATGAATCCGTGGTGGTAACTGCACTGTGAGATCCAGAGTATATTTGTGTTGAGCATCAATTCATTAAAAGTTTATTTATATTTTTAAAAATATAATTATGAAAAATATCTTCAAGGTGAGAATGACAGGGTATGCGAATCCCACAACGAGCCCAAAGGGGTTAACAAACAATACTTGGCCCAGCAGCCATCTACAGTAGGAGGGACAAAAGTTTCATCCCCATCCATGGAAGATTTTGAGATTCATGGTTTTGTCCTCACTAATTAGAATAATTCTGATACTCTGCCTTGGAAAATTGTAGAAGGCGGCAAATCTGGATGAAAATACATAAGCAGGGCTTGAACTTTTAGAGTATTTCCCCAAAACTTCATGCTCCCCCACATCCCAGCATGCTGTAAAAATTCCAGAGGGGTTAAAAATATTAACCAGAGAGCTCCGCTCTGGATGGGTCCCCAAATTTAAGCCCTGTGTATAACCATTATCTGCTCTCAAGCTTTGTTGTCAAGAGTCAAGATTTGCTGACAAACTAAAAGGAAATAGCATCAAGGAATGCTGCCCACAAAAGGGTTAAGATCACAGTATTCCTTGACAGGTTTGAAAAGTTTGTTGTGAGTCATGGAACAGTTACAATGTTAGTTTTCTATTCATAACCCATATATCTCTCTGATAGGAACAGGGCAAGGATATAGGTTCACCTTGGGTTCCCAAAGCCTGAACACAGGTGAGGAACTGGACTGAAAGGCTTTCCCATTGGGAACCAAGGCCGGTTCCTGGGTGTTGTACCCACTAGATAACCTGGCCCTCTAAAGACTACATTACAGTGAGTTTATTCATTTATATATTTTAATAATGGAGATAGATTTTACAGTTGCACAGTTCCAAACAGATTTATCCATTTTTTAAAGTTGGCATCAGTTCTGAATTACTTTCAAACAATTAAAATTCCTAATAAAAAAAAAGTGATGTAATTTGCTGTAACACAGCAAAAACAGATGCAGAGGGTGACAAGCAGCAGTTCAGACATATGTTCATTTGTTGATTCTGTCACTGCTGAACACTTTGGGCTGCAAGACTGGTGTGCAAAACACTTTTATTATTGTTCTGAATAAATTGGTATTGAGTGTTATGAAGAGCCTAAGATTCAGACTATGCACTAGGGCTAGTCAGCTAACCTTTTAACCAATAAATATTTGCTTATCTGTTAACAGCCCCAGTTCACCGCAACACCACACAACGCACATTCTGCATTTAAAAACTGAACCGACAGGCTGGCTCACAGCCAGCCTCTGGTCCGAGTTTTCAATGAATAACATACGGAGAGCAGTATGTCACCCCTGATACAGAGGCAACAGCACAGTGCGGCAGATGAGAGCCAGTCTATACAGGGGGCCCATCTGTCACCCCGCGCTGCTGACTCTGTATTAAGGATGTTAAGGACTAGTCGACTATCCAATAAACAAATGCTTATCAGACAGTTGAATCGACTAGTCGATAGCAGCAGCAAGAGGGGAGGAGAGAGGGTACTTCAAAGTGGCTGTGCCGTATGAAGCTGACCCTGGGCTCCATACAGTGCTGTCCCTTTGAACGCTTTGAAATTCCATCAACTGCTCACCTAGTAAATTACTCAGTAGTTAACATCCTTACTCTGTATCAGAAGCAGCCATGCAGGGTGGCAGAGGGCTCCCCGGGAGTGGAGCTGGAAGCACACTGGCTGCCAGCCCCAGGGGAGGCATTGAGTAACCGTTTAACTGTTAAGAAATTTAGCGATTACACATTTATAAAAATAACTGCTTTCTAACATCCCTAGTATGCACAAAAAGCCAAGTCCCCAACTCTACCAGTGAGATACCAGCTGCTAGAAAGGGGAGGGAAACAAGTAGAGCCCTACATGGATACAAAAAATGTGTATCTGCATTGATCCACATCCATCAGTATCAATCCATAATCCAAACCATGATCTGTTAGTTGTCTTTTACCTCTCTCACAAGGGCCAACAATAGTGATGGGATGAGGGAGCACGTGGGATGCAAGATCTTGCTGGGAGGGAGGAAACAGTATAATGGTGGAGACTTTGGAGTAAAGGCCGGTGTAGGGGTGAAGTCTCATGGAGAAGAGTGGCATGGAGGGAAGGGCTGGGGGAAGGAGCAATGCACATGCTGCTCCTAAGGGCTCGCAAATGACAGCACACAATGCAACAGCGGGATAGGGTACCCCGGCCACTCCAATCTCCATAGACAAGGGCAGGTCCTGCTACCTAAGAGCTTATAGACAGGGCCCAGAATTGGGAGTATGCCCAGTGCTGCTGGGCTGGGCCATGGTGGGGACGATGGGACTGCCTGAGGGGTCTAAACTGCTGGATAGACCAGACTCTGACCAGCCTAAGACACTGGCTGCTGACCATCGATCCAGAGTACCCCGCACATCGGGGTCTGTCCAAGCTGAACGCCAAGGGCCAGAGGCCACTGGTGAGTACAGCCCTGGCAGTTGTATCTGTACCCAATCTACCATCTGCACAAATGGTCCAAAGATATGAAGCACGTACCCCCAGATTTGCAGGGCTCTTAAAATAAGCTACAGATGCCTCTTGGCTGGTTCCCCTGTCAAGCAGCAAAGACCAAGATGTTCCAAAACATCAGTTTCCCAGATGCACAAAGCCCCAAGCAATTGCTTGAACTTATAGCCAACCCTGCAGTGTCTCTCAGTTGCAGATATATTACATAATAAAAATAAATGCATAGTAACTGCTACTTATTTACAATGCTACTGAGCCAGCGAAAGAAAGTGATTTCAACTGTGCAGTTGGGTTTTTAAGGCAACTTTTGTTTATTGCTGCTTGTGCATACAGATTCAGGAAGCAGCCCAGCAGCCCGACCTTTGGTCTGACCTTACAGCATTTATTTCAGCTGTGAAATGATGGAGCCCCAGCCCTGCAGAACACAAATGGATGATTTTGAGAAACATGTAACCTTCTGCTGAATGAGGTTATGGAGCAAGAGCAACCAGTGGGGAGGGAGGAGCAAAATCAAACAAACAAAAAAAAGTAGGTAAAAACAGGGGGGAAAAAAAGGTTGGGAGACATGGAATAAAAAGAGTGAAGTAACTGCATTAGGGCATGATATTAGGAGAAATGGGGAAGAATCTCCCCCGGCATCAATTTATCACAGAGGGAGGTCCAAAAATAAAACATTGACAAGCACTGGAATAATGGCTTAAACATTATGGATATATTTTCCTCTAAGTAAGAGCCTAACTCTGATTAAGAATATATTCCCATTAATATTAAATCCAAGAAATACAAGCTGGCTTGGTTTTATATCCCCCATCATATTCACTCAAATTTCTTGTATGAGGCAAGATCTCCCTCAGATCTTATCTTCCTCCATACAAGTAGCAAACAGGGCAATGGGAGGATAAAATAGATGGGATTTCACATCCAGAGCACAGGGCAAAGCAATTTGTAAGAATTGATTTTCAGAATAGAAGTGAACATTCTCTGGCAGCTCGTGTTGCCAAATAAGGGGTGGAAGAAAGAATTTAAAGAGAATTACTGGCATGTTGATAAGTGGAAGCATAGCCTACAGAAACAAGGAATGCTTTGAAACTGAACTCTAGTTGTGCTGTTGAGTTTTATTTAAAAATTAATTTTTGTACTATAGTCTTTTCACTTTTAAAACTGACAAAGCATTTTATTAATTTATGGCTCCATCAGCAAACTATCAAATTCTACTGAGCCAAACCAGGCACCCTGCAGGTCATGTCAGGACAGATTATTTCCATCATTATGATGCTCAACCAAATCTGTCAAGAATATGGGGCTGTAACACATTTCATCTTCTGACTTCACACAGCCATTATTACTCTTGTAAAACGTGAATGAAACAAAAAAAAATCAAATCTAAGATACATCACCCTCCCCAAGTCCCTGGAACTTTTGGAAAGTTCTGATCTATATCCAAACTTTGCAACTCAGAATCTTTCTAGTCAAGATGTGTGTGTGCACGTGAATGAGCACAGCACAAAACAACCTGGCTTTCCTACTCCCCCCTGGAACAATTAGTTGGAAACTCCAATCAGGAAGCCAATGGGAGTAGAATAGGGCTCTCTGAGAGGACACACGGACACACACACACTTCATGTAAGTTTATTTTGGCAGGAAGAAAACCCAGTCCAGTATCTGAACTGTCAACTCCCACCTGGAGCCCTTAAGCCCAGATTTTTAAAGATATTTTTTAAAGTGCTAATCATTGTACAGGTTGGGACCTCCCAAAACCAGGACTCCCTCATCCAGCAACATCCGTGGTCTGGCAGAGGTCACAGCAGCCCCAGTAGCAGGGCCAGGAGTCGCAGCAGTGGGGCCAGGGCCAGAGATGCGACAGGTGCAGTATCAGGGCTGGAGCCAAGGCAAAACAGACTTCCAGGGCTGCAGCAGCATGGCAGCCCAGCAGGAAAACCAGCTGGGGCTGACAGTGGGGAGGAAAGGTGGTCTGGGGACCTGGTAGCAGCGGACCACCTCTGGTCCAACAAATTCCTTCATTTAGGACCAGTCAGGTCCCAAAGGTGCCGGACAAGAGAGGTCCAAGATGTAACAACTAATTCAGGTGTTACAAAACTGAGTGCCACAGTGACTAAATACCTTTAAAAATGTGTGCCTTATTTCTTTTCACAAAAGGGGGAATATTTGGAATACCTATTAGATTACTAAAACAAATCTAGGCTAACCAATTCTGTCCTTATGCTCCAGGGCTCGACAAATAATACAATCTACTCGCCTGTGCTGAGTAGATTCCGGGTTTGGGCGATCTGCGCATGCGCAGATCGCCGGACAGCGCAGCTGGCGAGCGGGGCTCGCAGCGGTTCAGCGAGCCCTGCTTATGCTAATACCCAGTATAAAAAAAAAAACCATAAAAATATCATTTTTATAACAAAAATCACTAAACAGAAAAATTAAATGTTTGACAAAGACGAAATATAGCTAAGGAAAATAAACTTATAAATCAAACTTTATGAAGACTACAAATTCTGGGCCACTTAAAATCTCCATGATTTAAATTACAAGTTCAGTGCAAAAACTGAAAAGCAACACAAAAGAAGAATATAAGCCATTAAAATCAGAACATATACTCTCTGGAAAGACTTGATTTACATTGTCTGATAAAGACTCTAAAATGTGGTATTTTTTCTTCTCTCTTAAAACTCTAATTCTAAGGTTTTTTTCAGATTTAAACACCAACAATGGAATTTTTCTTGGCTTTAATACATTCTAAAGCAGGGCAATAAAATGGTGGCAGTTCACCAGAGTTAGCTTCTGGTGGGCAGCTGCTGCTATATTTACCTGAACCTCCACTGGTACAGGTGTTGGTACTAAGGATGTTAAAATGCAGTTAATTAACTAGTCAACGGAATTTCCATTGAGTAGTCACTAGTGGGTAAGTACTTCCGCATTCCTCCTTTGAAATGTACAAAAGCCCCTACTGGGGGTAAATGCTTATTGGATAGTCGACTAGTCAACTAGTCTTTTACATCCTTAGTTGGTACCCTCTCCCTGGCTAGGAACAGGGATCTGCAGCCAACTGGATCTATGATTCCCCCATACCTGTGGAGTCGCAGGTAAATACGATAGTGTGGGGGCCCACCAGGGACTAATCCTGGCAGACTAGTATTTGCCCATCCCTGTTCTAAAGTATAACCTAACATAGTATTCAATGTTGCCTTTTCCTATGAAATACAATTTATTACAACTTCATTAGCCTTTTATCCACAATAATTAACACAATTTTTTTTGTGGAGGGGGGAGGAGGATTATATAAATATCTATATCTGTATCTCCTTTTAATGCACATGCATTATTTCCATTGAAATTAAAAGGACTCTGACAATCTGAACTTTTGGAAACTAATTTTTTTTAAATTCCAATTTCTGATAGAGTTACTTTTACATACTACAGCCTGAGGTTTTTTTAATTCCTTTGAAGAGTTTGTAACAAAAGGTTTTTTGCTCTCTTGCTGGTGCTTCTAAAAGTTTTGAAAAAGAAGTAATTGACAATGGGCCTGATCCAAAACCTACTGAAGTCAAGTGACAGATTTCCATTAACTTCAACAGGTTTTGGGTCAGGCCCTACCTGACTTGTATAAAAGAAAACCAGTAAGAATTGGCTATGTGTAAAAATGCTGCCATGTACAAAGTAAAGAAACAGGTAAAAACAAGTATTTTTGCTAATTCTTCCAGCTATTACAACCTTAGGTGTTTATGCGTATATAGCAACCATACATTTTCAAACAGAAAATGTTTCAAACTGACTTTGTCCCTGTAATTAAATGTCCTACATGTTAATCTCAAGGCAATAATAGCCTTTTATAGGTACAAAAGTTAAAATATGTATTTAACTTATCCAGTCTCCAGCTAATTTAACTATTAATTGAAGCATAAAAGAAACAGCATTAGTCCAGTAGTAATTCTTCAAACTGCATTTCTTTGAATGGAATGGAACTCCTTTGGAAGAAAGTTCAGACTCTCTAATTACCCACAAAAGTTAGTGATCCTTTTGTCTGAGAGGTGCTGTTGTTTCTAAGATGTCTGATTTATAGCAATAGAAATGTAGCTGTGTTAGTCTGGTGTAGCTGAAACAAAAAACAGGACTATGTAGCACTTTAAAGACTAACAAGATGGTTTAATAGGTGATGAGCTTTCGTGGGCAAGACCCACTTCCTCAGCAATCTTCTCAATGATAAGTGTCTATCTCACAGGCATAATAATTCCTTACAAGATAAAAAGAAAAATAAATGAGGTTGGCCTGTCTAAAACTGACCAGAGTCCATCAAATCTGAGATTGCCAAAATACAATTGGTTTACATTGCAAGACAATTTTTCAGCTACTACTAGCCACTGATCTTATCAGATCAAAGGAACAACAATAAAGAAAGATAGAGACATAAAATTCAGTAATTTTATGCATGACCATAAAAAGTTTACACCTTCTTTGTACACACAGAATCCTTGTCTAAATTAGAAATGTAAACTCCCTTTTTAAATGTTAACCAGATAAACTAAACTGGTTATCCAACCTGCCATGGCATGCTGCTAGCAGTGAGCCCAGCCAGGCGGGCGCAGAGAACAGGGATGCTGCTCTGGCCAGTCCAGGCTAGTCAGATCCCACTGCATCATGGCTGCTCTGACTGACCTGGTAACTAGTTAACTGGTTACCCATTTTCATCCTTAGTCTAAATTGAGAAAACATGTACTCTGGACATAATTCCAACAACACAAAACAATCAGGTAAACATCGTCAAAATAACACTAAACATTATTTCTACTTTTACATTACCAAAATCACATCAGCATAAATACTACATTTTTACTTTATACTATTTACCCACAGCAAATTTACTCAGCAAAAAAATGTTATTTTTACTGTGCATGTTTATAATTAATAGATTTATTAATATTTCCATATTTTCCTTGCACCTCCCATCACAGGGAAGAAATAAAAAGATTATGAAAGGTATAATTACAGTATAATTTCTGTTCACTTTCAGCGCATTGTTTTCAATGAGTAGTCATTCATGTCAAACCAATTAGAAAACTTGCAAAGAATGTCTTAAATGCTGAAAATTCTGAAAATTCATTCGAAAGTTCTAGATCTACTATTACATTGTTTAAAACACCAGACTTCAAAATTGGTTGGGAGATTATATAGGTGGTGTCAGTACAATTTTAAACCAGCCCAGTTTCTGGCAACATCTTTTGAGAACCATTTGGATGAAGACCTACATAATCCACAAATTAACTACTTTGATTAACTGGATTATAAAAATATCTTCTTGCTGACAACAGGCTTCTATTGTATGAGGCAATATGAAAAGGATAGGTTCAGATGAGGAAAGACAGGGAGCCACACCTTCTGTGAGCCAACTGAACCTAAGGCAATATGGAATTACCCAATATTTGCAAGAGGAAGTCTTGTAGTATGAAGAACAAATTGAGAAGACAGAGAAAAAGCTTTTCTTAATGCATACAAATGAAGCATTTTAAACCTAAAACAACGGTGCAAACTCAGTCTGAAGTTCCATGCAATAATCTGAATCAGAAACTGTGAAACTGCATTCATGTTCAGAAGATACTTTGTTTGCATTGATCTTTGCAGCAATGCCATTATAACACTTTAAGACTGTGTCTACTCCAGGATTTTCAGAACATGAATTCCCAAAGGGTGAAACTCCACAAGTGGTAGAAGTGGGAGCTCCCTGGTCAGGCAACTGACTGGCCCCAAACAAGGGAATTTGCCAGACCTGAAGAAGTCCCCTGCCACCAGCCCTCCCACTCCCCAGCCTGTTGGCTCTCAGTGCTGCAGGCTCTGTTGCAGCAGCTGGCACCGCTTTCTCCAGCCCTCACTACTGCTGGTCCTTCTAGGGTGAGTGCCCCACTGCCACTGACCTGTGGCCCCAGCTGGACTGCTTGCTGGGCTGCCATGGGCTCAGACCACACTGCTGCAGACTGCTACAGGATGCCGCTGGCCTTGGCTGTAGGCTGCAGTGAGCTGCCAGAGGCTCCAGCCCCAGTCCCGCTGCTACAGGCTGCAATACAGATCACACTGCCATGGGCTTCAGCCAGAAGGACCATGGATGTAGCCCGACCAAAAAGTTCCAGTTGTGGGAGGTACAAACTTTATCACTGGTGAAGTCGGAAAAGTATACTGGGCTCAGACATTTTACTAAAAGGGCTCTAAGACAGGGTGCTACAAACACCCGAGACAAGTCTGCAATTCTGCTTCCAAAAGTTTTATTACCTAATGGGCTGCATGTGTTAGGAACTATTACTCTGGAAAAGTATTCCTAAACCTACCACACAAATGTAACCCTCAAAAAAATGTGAGTCTGAGGGGACACTTTATAGAATTTCATGGAAGTTCTTTTGATCAGAATGAAGGAATTAAATAATTAGCTCAGTTAATAGACAACAGCTTCACTGTGATCTTCCGTCCAACAGAAACAAAGGAAAAATTTAGAACAGAGCGGACAAAGTTATATGAATTTAAATCTACTGCTAATATTGGTCCAGTTATAAGAAAACTAGAGTAAAAGCAAAGTTGCTTTAATCACTACATCCTATTAAAAAAAAAGTATGCCCCACAAAAATAATTTTAAGTATAAGATAGAACAAAGAGCTGCCATCCTCAAAATTTGACAACGAAGTACCAAATGATTAAAATAATCCACTTTCCCACTAGACAGCATTTTAATACTGCTGCCTTTGTTGTCTTTTATGCCCTGCATTTGATACTCTGCCATGCTATTCAGAACAGAGCATTATTAAAGTAATAATGTATCTCCTACTCATGAAATAGGGCATTATCTCAGATTCATCCCTGGTGAGTTACACATCAGGAATGAATCTGTCCTAGACAGTGTGGGCACTACAGAAGTGCATTCATGATTTGTACACAACAGAAAGTGCAATGCTGGATAGTCTTCAACAGTGGTGTCATAAGAATGCCTGTATAGAATCAGATGAAAGGTCCATCTACCTAGTATCGTGTCTTCCAAAAGTGGTCAATGGCAAGTATCCCAGAGGAAATGAACAGGTAATCATCAAGTGATCCATCCCCTATCACTTATTCCCAGCTTCTGGCAAACAGAGCCTAGGGATCAATCCTAGCTAACAACCACTTTTTGGCCAATCCTCTATGAACACAACTAGTTCTTTTTTGAACCCTGCTAATGTTTTGGCCTTCACAACATCCTCCAGCAAAAGCATTCCACAGGTTGACTGTGCACTGTGTAAAGAAATACTTCCTTTTGTTTTAAACATACTGCCTACTGATTTCACTTGAGGACCCCTACTTCTTGTGTTATGAGAAAGAGTAAATAGTACAGGTTGGATCTCCCTGATCTGGCACCCTCAGAATCTGACCCATCCCAAAAAAGGAAATTTGCCTGATCGGGGAGGTCCCAGGCCACTGGCCTCCCAGGATGCTTCCCCTCCCTGCAGCTGGCTCTGCTCTAGTACAATGCGACTGGGCTCCAGTCTCTGGCCACCTAGGACTCCCTGGGGACAGCACTCGCCTGTTCCACTACTGCTCTACTGGCCTGCTGGGGCCTTCTTTATCGGTTTTCTCTACACCACTCATGCTTTTATGGACCTCAAACATATCCCCTTAATCGTCAATTTTCCAAGCTGAAAAGTCAGTTTTATTAATCTGTCCTCATGCAGAAACGTTCCATACCTCTGAATATTTTTGTTGCCCTTTTCTGAACCTTTTCCACTTCCAATATATCTTTTTTGAGAAGGGGCGACCAAGTTTGCATGAAGTATTCAAGATGTGGGCATACAATGGATTTATACGGAGGCAATATACTTTCTGTGTTACCTATCCTTTTGTTAAGGATTCTCAATATCCTGTTCTCCTTTTTGACAGTTGCTACACATTGAGTGGATTTTTTAAGAGAACTATTCTCAGTGACTCCAATATCCCTTTCTAGAGTGGTAACAATTAACTTAGATCCCATCATTTTATATGTAGATTTGGGATTATATTTTCCAATGTGCTTGACTTTACATTTATCAGCATTAAATTGCATCTGCCATTTTGATGCTCAGTCACCCTGTTTTAAGAGATCCTTTTGTACTCTTCACAGTCTTTCTAGGACTTAACTATCTTGAGCAGTTTTCTATCACCTACAAATTTTACCACATCATTGTTAACCTTTTTCCAGATAATTTATAAAGATGTTGGATAGGATTGGTCCCAGTACAGAGTCCTATGGGACACCACTATTTTCCTTACTCTATTCTGAAAACTAATAATTTATTCCTACCCTTTGTTTTCTATCTTTTGACAGTTAACAGTCCATGAGAGGACCTTCCCTCTTATCCCATGAGAACTTATTTTGTTTACAGGCCCTTGGGGAGAGCCTTTGAGAAAGGAAGTACACTATATCTAAGTACACTGGATCCCCCCGTCCACATGCGTGTTGACCTCCTCAAAGAATTATAATTGATTGATTAGGCATAATTTCCTTTTACAAAAATAATATTGACTCTTCCCCAACAAATTAAGTTCATCTGCATGTCTGACAATTTTGTTCTTTGCTATAGTTTCAACCAAATTTTCCTATACTGAAGTCAAGCTTATTATATCACTGCTGAAAAGGCTGAGAATTTAACATATTATTTCAACAACAAAAAAAACCCCGAAGGGCCTGTAATGAATATTTTTGATTCCGCTCCCTTTTACACAATTTGAGCAGTAAAGGAAGTGGAAACTTAGCCCCCTAGTGACGATTCCCCTAGCCCCAGGTGAAACATTGTAGGCGCAGAGCTAGCATAGCATGCTCCCATGTCTCTCTCCCCTCAATGATTTTCTAGTGGTGGAGAAAGGGAGCAGCAGGAATGCTGAGCTCCAGCTACAGCCAGATGCCAGAATAGTTCCTTAGGGATCACAGCAACTAAAGCAAATTAGAGCAACCCACTGGCTGCTTTGATCTCGGCTGGGACCCAATCAGGAATAGAGCCATAACAAGTTCTTGTTCCTCAGCATCTCATTTTTTCTTCTCCTGAGCTGCCCTAGGTGGTTGTGTAGGAAACAGAGCCAATATCTGCTGGCATTTCCCTAGGTTGAGGCAGAGCCAGCCAAGCTCCTATCCCACAGCCTGGCAAGGAAGCAGGCATTGTTCCAGTGCCATAGCTATCCTCCCCACTCATTTGCGATGAAGTACACAGCCAACAATGGGGCTACTGAGCAGCTATATAAGGGGGAAAGGACAGTAACTCCAGTGTTGCATTTGGTCGGGATTTTTTTTTTTTTTAAACTTGGGTATTCATGATTATGTAAGACTCTGATTTAGTTAAATGATTAAAAAAAAGTTTCCAGGACTCATGTTTGCAGATGAAAGCTTGAAACAATTCTTGAGGTTGGCTAAACTGAGTTCTATAGGACCATGCTGGGTTTGTATCTGCAAGGAAGCAACTGGACTCTTCTTCCACTCCCAACTGGGAGGGCCGGATTCAAACACTTCAGTTTCAATTCAAAACCTAGCATGCAGCTCAGGGAACTCATTTTCTATTCTTGATCAAATCCAAATGTCCTTCTTAATGCAGTAGCCCCTGAAGACTGCAATATTTTGAACCCTGCAATACCTTCCTCTGAAGCATCTGGTGCTGACTGTTGTCAGATAGGATCTTGTACCAGATGGACTCCAGCCTGATCCAGTATGGAAATTCCTGGCATTACAAACTTGTCTACACTGTAAAAATGATTTGCTGCTCACGAAAGAACATATGCTCTCCCTAATCCCAGTGAATGGGAGAGGGAGACCTGCATCTCTTTCAGGACTAGAAGACCCTAGTTACCACTTTCACTCTCCGCTTTCTCTGGTGCTGATTTCTTTGGAAAAGTAACCTCAAGAGATTTCCCCATTTGCCCCAGGAAGCTCTTTTCAGCTGCTGCGGTTGCTATTAACAATGCAGAGTAAGGAAAGAAAGCCACTGGGCCCAGTGGCCAAAGTGGTTCTTTCTAGAGAAGGGGTTAGAACAACCTGATTTGCCCCAGCACCTTTGGCTGTAACTGGTGTCCATGGCTCTGAGAGTTTAATTTAAAAATTATTAAATAATATTTCCCAAAAGAGGATAAAGCACACAAAGTTCACAAGGTTCCATATTCTGCTTCTGTTTTTCAGTGGTGTCAGAAACGTCAGACGTTATCTATTTCTTCTTCCATTCCAAAGGTTCAGCAGCAGAATGAAAGTTGCAAAATATGTAAATTTTCTTTTCAAGTATAATCTTTTGCTTGGCTAAATACAGAATACTTGCTTCAATTTTCTTTTCAACAATAACCTTCCTCAGATGGAGCACAGCATGGCTTTTCATCTGTGTCTGAAAGCATAGGTTTGGAAACAAAAGCATTCAACCCTTCCTAAACATATCACCCTTATTCTGGATCACTGAGTACTCTTTCCCATCTCTTACATAGGAGACATCACAGATTATAGCATTTTTAACATCTTCTTTATTGACTGGCTTTAAACAGCAGTGCCAGCAGACATGATGCATTACAATACTTGTAAGAAAATATTAAATTGCTCTTGCCCTGCCTATCTATTCCCTTCTGGTGTTAGTCTCTCCCTCAGCCATACCAAAACAATTTCTAGGAGCTATTTCTCTGACAAATTACAGAGGTAACCATATTAGTATCTGTTTCAGCAAAAACAAAGAGTTCAGCAGCACTTTAAAGACTAACAAGCTCACGAAAGTTATACTCTAATAAATTTGCTAATCTTTAAAGTGTCTCTGGACTCTTTCTTTTTCTGACAAAATAAATCCTCTCTGTCAGACTAATAAGCGTAACAGATAACACCTCCTGTTCTTTGGTAACACATTCTTCCAGAACTGCGGATAAAATACCACCAACTACCAGCAAACTTTAGGAACAGTGAACCCAGTTCCATTCCCACTTGAAATCAATAATAGTTAGACCTTCAATGGGAACAAATAGGGCTCAGTTATTTGTACAATAAAGCTCACTTAAGTCATGAAATCAAGGAAATATTTGTTATATTGTGCTCTGAAATTTCAGATCTTGTTCATATGGAAAAAGTTTGTAAACTTACTGACTTAAGTGAAGATTATTAGGTTGCATCTACACTGCATTTTGGAATAAGTGGGAACAAGTCTTCCAGTCCAGGTTGAGACACCAGAGCCAGCATGGCTGGTTCTAGCTCTTTAAATATAGCTGTATAAAGACAGTGTTTTGAAACTTTCATCTCACACTGGAGCTTGGGCACTGAACCATAGGAAAGGGATGGGCTTAACAGCTTGAGCTGCAACCTAAAAGCACAGTCCACAACTTTTTTTTTTTTTAAATTAAAGAGTGCAAGTCCTGCTACTTCAAGTCTGTCCCCACAATGAACTGCCAGGCAAAACTGTATTTGTGTTTGTGCCGTTTACTGCTTTGTTATAAATCTTATGAAGTCAACCTCAAAGTTCTTTCTTCTTCCCAGCTATTCATTTTTATCATCACTACTTAAAAAAAAAATAGCAGCTTCTTGATTCCTTCTTTATGCTGGTGGTATTTATCAAGACAATTTAAGGATATAAACATGATGTCACACAAACCCACAATCTGAGCTTCATCTCTCCTTGCCATCAGCTGGAAAGGAAACTAGGGTTCAAGAATTCACTCTCCTCTCATTTGGGGCAAGGAGACCTTTTCTGTAGTAATTACTGGAATGGATAAAGAAGATTCCAAACTCCAGCATGAAGGCAGTGTGGGAACTATCCCAAAGTTAAAAGTTTCTCTTTTTAATAGTGATGGTTGGAAAATGGTATTTTATTTTGTTTTTATATTATTTTTTGGTGGAAATGCAGATTTTTTTTGTTTTTTAAACAATGCTGACAAACATTTTCTGCATTGTTGATGAAAGAACAGGTTTGTTCAATAGAAAAAAAATGTGTATTTCCATGGTAATAAGCATTATTCACTAACATGGCCTTTTTAATAAAAAAACCCCACAATTTCCACCAGCTCTGTAATTTATGATTGTTAACACAACATATAAAGATTCCTGGAACACACAGAAATCATGCAGAGAGACAAAGAATTATTTGACTCTCTTCTCCCTCCCACTTTTTCTTTGTCAAGAAGAAAAGGTTGGTTTAGGGATTTAAACAAGCTGACTTGTTTACCTAAGGTAAACGAGACAATAGTACTTTTTTTCATTACAGATCAGTTCATATAGATTAGCTCATGACAGGCTGAGCCAATGACATTTATATTCCCTTTTCATTTTTGCTGTTCATGGATGGTATTTAGGTCAGAGTTGAAGCACACTGATAGGGCAATATAAGGCTTCTCCTTTGCAGTATAAGGAATCTCATTTGCTGATGCCCAGGATTTAGATGTATTATGGACAAAGAGGCTTCATGTTCAGAGGTTCTCAATCTGAGAACCTTCATAAAAAATAGTAGCATTTTAATAAATTACAAAATGAAATAAATATATTGAAACTCTGTTGTGTTTTATTTTAAGGATGTTAAGGACTAATCGACAATCCTAATAACAAATGCACCACATGGAGTCCATGGCAGCATTTCAAAGGGGCAGCGTTGCTTGGAGCTGACCCTGGGCTCCGTGTGGAACTGCCCCTTTGAAACACCATTGCAGTGTTTCAAAGGGGCAGCACTGCACATCTGATCCCAGGCTCAGTGCGGCACTGCCAGTTTGAAACACCACTGCAGCGTTTCAAAGCAGCAGCACCACATGGAGCCTAGGGTCAGGTGGGCACTCCTAGCTGACCCCAGACTCCATGCTGCATTTCCACGGAAAGCTGATCTCAGGTTCCTTGGAAATGCCACATGGAGCCCAGGATCAGCTGAAGAGTCCCGAGCTGGTCCCGGCTCCACACAGCATTTCAAAGTGGCACTGACCCCAGGTTCCATGCAGGCACTTCCACTTTGAAATGCACAAGAACCCCCACTGCGGACTCTTGTACATTTCAAAGCTGGCATCCGTGTACAGCCCAGGGCCAGCAGAAAGTCCCACCGACTCCGAGCTCCATATGGGTGCTTCCACTTTGGAGTGCACGAGAGTCCTCAGGGGCTCTTGTGTATTTCAAAGGGTAAGCATCCTAGTCAGCGGGACTTCCCCTGTAGGGACTGTTGTACATTTCAAAGGAGGAATGCAAAAGTGCCTATTGAGTAGTCGATGGAAATTCCATCAACTACTCGACTAGTAAATTAAATGGTATTTAACATCCTTATTTTATTTACATCTGATCCAATGTGTTTCGTCGCTAACATTCCAAAACAGCCAAGTTAAAACTTTACTGCACAGGTGCATAAAGAATCTGTGAAAGCATTCTAAAGTATGTTATTCTTCCATTCTCTCATTCTCTCCATTTTAACAGAGTCTGTTATAAGTATGCCCCACTTCCCAATTCCTTTTAATACTCAAATTAGAATGATGATACATTTTGGAGCTAATTTACCACTTAAGTAAGTGTATGCAAATCCAATGACTCTTCTTCAATTGCTCATGGCTTTGCCAGGTGTGGATTTGCCTCATCTTAATATGTATTTCTTCCTGCACAATTTTCAGTACATAGAAAGAAGTAGACCCAGTATTGTTCCCAATAAAAAGAAAGAGAGACCTCTAACAGACTGCAGCCTATTATTCAATTTCTCAGCTTACTCTGATTCATATCCTTTTTCTTACTCACAGAAGAAATGAAGGATAAATAAATTACTCAAATGGGTAGCAAAGTAGAGATTATCTTCTGAATACCCCAAAGCAAAAATGTACTGAACCAATAAAATAACAGGAACCAGCAAAGTGTCTGTAATCAGCAAGTATATAATGTTGAAGTTCAGCATGCACACAAACACGCTTGCAGTTTGAAGTCAGCTTAGATCATTATGAATGGTTACCAGGAGTAGGAAACCTGATCTGTCTGACAGGTTTTTTTGTATTCAGTACAGGCTTGCAAAGGATTCACAATACAGGGAAAACATGCATTCTCCTCAACTCTTCTGTTCAACCCACAGAGAGAAAAACCATAAAGGACTGTTTAATCAACACTTGCTCTTGTGATTTTCTTTTAAAGTGTAAACAAATAAAGTTTTGTATTCTACCTCTCATGAACACTAAAGCCATATTAAGCAGCAAGAAGGTTCTGAACAGTCATAAAACAATACATTTGATTTCACTGGTTTGTTCTCCTTCAACCAAAACAAGACATTTGGATTATTTTTAAAATATACAGCAGTTTCCTCCTATTCAAAATGAAACAGTAGAACAAATATTTTCATACAAATCCAGAATATACATTACACTTATTATAACTGTTGTTTCTATTGTGTCAATGCCTAAGAACACACATCAGGAATTAGAGCATTGTACAAATAAGCAACACAAAGACAGACCCTGCCCAAGAGAATTTAAAAGGTAGAATGTACAAAGTAAAAAAGTGAAAAAATTACAAACAGGAGAAGGAGATGAAAGAAAAGAAGAAGGTGGTCTTATATTGATCATATACACAAAATTTATGTAATAGACTTTTTTCTTACAAGTGATTAGCAATAGATAATGTATTTTCCTATGCAAATATACATAGAGCACCTAAGTCCTGATCTACATGCAGTTTTTCTACTAATATAATTATTTTGTATAGGGGTGTGACTTTAAAAATAAGTATTCTAGTACAACCCCTAGCGTACACATCTTTTAACAGCGGCTGAATCAGGACGCCTGGGGCAGAGCAGCTGGGGTGCTGCTGGGTTGGTCCAGTAGCCCCTAGGAGCGGCGCTACTGGACCAACCCAGCAGCACCCCAGCTGCTCTGCCCCAGGCGTCCCCAAGTCAGCGGCTGCTGAAACTGACCAGCGGCTGACTACAGGAAGCCCGAGGCAGAGTTGCTCTGCCCTGGGCTTCCTGGAATCAGCCACTGATCAGTTTCAGCAGCAGCTGACTTGGGGATACCTGGGGTAGACTAGTTGGGGTGCTGCCGGGTTGATCCCCACAGCGCCGAGGTGCGGCACTGCGGGGACCTACCCGGCAGCACTCCAGCTGCTCTGTCCTAGGCGTTCAGATTCAGCTGCTGTTGAAACTGATCAGCGGCTGATTCCAGGAAGCCCAGGGCAGAGAAACTCTGCCTCGGGCTTCCTGTAGTCAGCCACTGGTCAGTTTCAGCAGCGGCTGAATCTGGACGCCAGTTCCAACTTAAGTACAAATTCGACTTAAGTACAAACCTACAGTCCCTATCTTGTACGTAACCCAGGGACTGCCTGTATTAGAAGATTTATGAGGTGTTACTCGGGTCCATAACTCAATGAATGTTTATCCTTCATTTAAATCATTGCTCACGGATGGGGATGAAGGGTGCAGTATGCAGGCCTCCCTGGGGAAAGGGGACTACCTCAGCCCTCTCTCACCACAGCAATTTGGGCCAGGTGAGAAGTGCCTTTCCATGGCCACTGAAGCTCCAGCAGGCACAGTTGGGGGAGGGTGCATGTTATACAGCTGGGGCAGGTCCAGGTTTGTCTGCCTCGAGTTCCCCAGCCAGAGTGAGGAATGCAGAAACTGTGCACTTTCCTCACGCTTCCTGTTCAAGGGGAACAGCCAGCAATGTTCCCATAAGAATCAGGGTTTGGCGGGCTCAGGACTGGGGCAGTCCCAGAAGGGGCCCCTTTCATCTGGAAGGCAATTCTGCGTCTTTTCTGTACGGTTTTGAGAAGGAGTTCCATGCCAGGCACATCCTGTTTTCTTGGCACAACCAACCCCTTCCCTTGCTTTAAGTTTGGTAAGAGGAAGCTGTATAACCAATTTGGTATTCCTAGCTCTTACGATTTAGGAGTTCTTGAATACAGATGGACAGACTCTCAAGTATATCTACTCTATATTTAAGAGAGTTTGTCTGTCTGTTTCCACAAAACAAAAATTCACTAAGCTAAGAACCTGAGCAAAGCTGAATAAATCTTCTAGTAGATGATAAACCTGCTTGAAGAATCATTTGGTTCACAACCAATTACAGTTAAGTCCGGGTTATCCGAACTTCACTCATCTGACCTTCCGGTTTATCCGACATAGCCATTCGACGTGCTCTTAACGCATCCATGCGTCACATACCGCCATGGCCGTAGCTTCGTTTCCTTCTTTGCGCCAGTGATTTATGTTTCTGCTGTGATTGTGTTTCATTTTTCCAATTCCATTTTCCCCTTAGTGCAATACCGTATAATATAATTTTATTGTTTGAGGAACATGGCATGTGGAAAGAGGAAAAAAGTGGTTCTTTCCATTGAACAGAAACTTGCAGCGTTAACGAGAATAGACAAAGGTGAGTCCATGCAAAAAATTGCATCTGAACTTGGTGTCATGGCTCCTTCCCCACTCTGGCATGATAAATGCAGAAGTGGGGGCCAGCAAGTGTACCCCAAAGCCTTATCTACCAGGCTTTGGTATAAAACTTCCCCCAAAATCCTAAAAACCTAGATCTTGGGAATAAAACTTCTGCTGCCACCACCCAAATGTTGATAAAGAAACCAGGGGAAAGATCATTTGGGAAATCTCACCCCTAAAATAAAAAATCAGGGTACACAATTAACCACTGCCAGATTAATAAAAAGAAAAGAAAGAACTTTTATTATTACAACAATATTCCTGTTGCAAGCATAATGACTAGATAGGAAGGTAACAAAATATACTCATGGAGAAGCTCCATGGGCCTCGAACTTAGTTACAAAGAAAAGCCAAAACATCTTTTAAGCAGTGCCAGACATCAGATCCCATACCCAACCCTTAAAACAATAAAGCCTAACAAAACTACCTAAACTTTACCCTACTTACAGAAAATGAAGAATGGTGTCTTGGAGAGAGATTGAGAGAGAGAGAGAGAGAGACATGCTTGTCCTTCTCTGTAGCTGCAGAGAACTCACCCTCGAGAGAAAAAAAGGGAGAAAGGAAAAAACCCCAATTCCTTTGTCCCAGTTTGAAAGTTCCACCTACATTCCTACTGGTCACTCCACCTGGCTAGGTGTAGTTAACCCCTTAATCCCCAGGTTGCTGGATAACCCTCATAATCATGACACTTGGTGTGGGGCGAGTTACAGTTGGTGACTGGAAGAGGAAAAGAAGTAAGTTAGAAAAGTGGTGCTCTGATCGACCCTCAATTGCAGGACTGAAGGACAGAAAAACAATGAAAAAATGTGAATATGAAAAAGTGAGTGAAGCTTTGTTCTTATGGTTCACACAGCAAAGGGATAAGGGCATGCCTATCCCAGGCCCGATACTGCAAGAGAAAGTTCTGAGTTTCCAAAAGGAATTTAATGAAGGGGAACCTGATTTCACGGCTAGTGTTGGCTGGCTTGATCACTGGAAAAAATGATACAGGTTAAGGCAGCTCAGTATATGTGGCAAAAAATCATCAGCAAATCAGGAAGGGTTTCTGAAATTTAAAGCAAATTTTCACTGTCTCATTGAAAATGAAGGATTATCATGCAAGTAGTGGATGGAGAAAGACGAGCAACAGGAACTGACTGACCGGACATAATAGCTCAGGTGAATCGGGATGACAATGACAATGAACAACAAGGGGAGACAACTGCTAGTGATGTTATGCTATTGAGACGCTGGCACGACCTCGCCGCAAGGAAGAGAAACAAAGCTGGGAAACAAACTTCAATCACTAATTTTTTTAAACAATAACTTTAGAGTTTTGCTCTACAGTATTCTGTTAGTTGTTCTGTAGAATAATAGTTATTCTGTTATGTCTGTTGTTCTGTAGAATAATATTCTGTTACAGTATTACAGTATGTCAGTTGTTAGTTACGGTAGTTACATATTACAGTGTGTTAGTTGTTCTGTACAATAATATTACAGTATGTTAGTTGTTCTGTACAATAATGAGTAATAAACCAGTTTGTTTTATCCGACATTCTCATTAATCCGACCACCTCTTGGTCCTGTTTACGTCGGATAATCGGGACTCTACTGTATAAAGGAAAAAAGTGAAATTGAAAAAAAAATATGAAAAAGGAAGGATGCAAAGGACTCAATTCCCTTCTTGCCCACTAGAGCGAATGGTATTACTGTGGTGTTAAACCAGTGAAAGCAAGACCAGAATCAGGCCTAAAAGACGTAGGGACAAACTTTCAAAGGAATTAATGTGCCTAAACATGCACAGTTGCCCAGTGGAAGTCTCAAAAATATGCAAGTGACTACATTAATCATCCTGAATTCTGTTACAAAGTGAATGTGAATGGACAAATATAATTTACATCCAATTTAAGTCCTTTACAGTGCCAGAACACTGCTTTAATGCACCTATCACCAAACTGGTGATGCGCCAGAACATTTGGTGGGGGCCCCAGTCAGTCAGCCCCATTTCGAGTGGGGAAGGAGTGCTACCCATCTCCACTTTGACCACAGCCACAGCTCAAGCTCCCGACTCTGCTCCTGATTGCGGCCCCCCGCTCCAACCATAGCCCCATTCCCAGCCTCACTGTCAGCTCTCGGACCCCAGCTTCCAGCCCCAACAGCCCCCACCATTCTCCCAGCCTCACCCACAACCTTGCTCCAGGCCTCAGCCACCTGCTATCAGATCCAACTATCAGCCTGGGGGAGCAGAGATGGATTCCATATTTGCTGAGGGTGGCAGCAACAGAAAAAGTTTGGGGACCCCTACTATCACCTAAATGAGAATCAGGCTCATACATAACAGCATGCAGCAACTAGACATTGTTTTTTTAATCAACAAGAGAAACAGGATACCAAGGATTAGACACTGAATAGTGTCTGGGATTTTTAAAAAAGAAATCAAATCAAATAATTAAATATAAAGTGAAAATGAATTGTTTTAAGGAACAGCTGCTGTTGTTGATACAAAGAAATGTCCTCCTCTAAGCTACACTATAATACTTTACATAGGAACTAATTAAAATCTGTTTTTAAAAAGAGGATTTGACAAAGCCATGCATTGCATTTATAAGTTTATCACTGTTACAGCATTCTAATGTTTGTGAACTGTGGATCGTAGACTCAGATACCTTGCAGGGAAGGCAGAAAAAAAGACTCCTGATCATTAAGCTATAGGGAGAAATATACTTTCATAAATTTTAGTTGTCATATAAAATGAAATCATATAGGATACAAAGATTCCCATACACTATGATTAGCACTGTGATTCCTAGCTAAAGCAAAACAAAACACAAAAGCAAAAAACAGAATAAATCTTTGTCCAGAGTAAACAAAATCTTTTCATCTATAGAACTCTTTCTAAAACCATTCTTCTTCTAGTGAACTATATCATCCTGGGCTATAGAAATCCACTATGTAGCTTAAACTTCCAGGTTGCACTGGAGCAAGGCTCTTGTTCTACCCATAACAAGTAGGCTTCCCAACTGCAATGTTGTCAGTCCTCACAATTTTAATGCAAGTGTCATGATATTGGTGTTTCACAAAAACTTATAAACAATGAATAACTGTTTCCTATAATGGGAAGCATCAGGCAACCTTAACTGTAGGTTAACTTCCCAAGTAAATCAGTAGGTCACATGTTTGAAATATTGATATCTTGGAAGATTGTCTTTCTCTTCTTCCTTGCCCTTTAACTCTCCCTTCTCTGGTCTATACATCCAGACATGATGCTATTTATTATTTATCACAGTATGCTCTGAATACAGCATATACTAGGGTAAAGCTCAGGTGCTATGACCTTAAAGTATTGCAGAGCTGGTATCAAGTACCATCAAAGACATCTCCAAGGTACAGTACTCCCAAGCCGTCAAAAATCATGAGACAAGATTTGTTAGTGTATTAGCTTTCTAATGTTTGAGTTTTTATGATTCACACTTACAAGCTTTTCTCCACAATCCTGAGGACTACAGGTTTACTTTTTAAAAATGAAAGCTAAGGTTATCAGAGTCATATGACTCCTGGAGCTGAGGCTTTAAAACAACATTTTGTGATCCACAATAAAAAAATAATCACAAAAGCGAGCTACACCAAGATATTGTCTTCTATGCTTTTAGGAGAGGAAGTTCTAAAATGAGGAGGTTAGTGAGTAGAATAGCTATAATTTACACTGGTAGGAATGAAAAATCTGACACTCTCTGGTCCAGCAACATCTGTTGTCCGGCAGGACCAGAGAGCCCGGGTGTCTAATGTGAGGAGGATCAGCAGCCCAGCCAGGGCTGGGGGCAGCGTGGCCAGAGGAGCCCCACAACAGTGCTAAGGCTGGCACCAGGGCCATAGAACTCCAGCAGCTCACAACAATATGTGGTTGGGGAACTCAGACCATCCGCAGCAGCACAGACCTAGGGGCTGGAGAACCACATCCACCCACGGCAGCATTGGGCTGGGTGCCAAAGAAGCCCGGCAGCACACAGCAGTGCGGGGCTGGGAAGCTTAACTGCCTGCGCACTGTAGGGCAGTGGGCAAAGAAGCCCAGCCACCTGCAGCAGCGTGGAGGCAGGGGCTGGAGAATTCCAGCTGCCCATGGCAGCATGGAGCCAGGTGGTAGGGGGAGGGATGGAGGGAGGGTGGCAGCACGACACACAGCCTGGCTGGGGAGAGAGTAGTAGATGGGGCCAGAGGCAGGAGGCCAGCTGGTGTGGCAGGTGACAGGGACACCTCCCTTGTTCCCGCATATTCTTTCATTCAGAACTGGTCCGGTCCCAATGATACCGGACCAGTGAGGTCCAAGCTGTAGGAAGATAGGCGACAGTTTAAAATAGATTATATACAAGCTATATTTACTGTAGCCTTCAAGTCAGAGAGTAAAATCAGAAGAAAGGAATTTGTGATCTTTTGCATCAGATACTTCCAGCTGAATCCTGGTGAGGTTAAAAAAAAAAAATCTCAGAGAAAAAGCAAAGGACTAAGTAATCCCTGGAAAGTTCGCATTTCCAAAAGCACAAGTAAGTAATGGATTCTGGAAAAGACAATTCTGTCGTGTAATCATTTAACATTACAGTAAAGTTTGTGTATTTGGCTTATTTGATTCATTTTGGTATTTCCCATACATATATTGTCTGTACCTTTGTTATGCTTTTTGGTGTTTTATTCTGAGTGCTGTTTCTTAAATAGCCTAGTCAGGTGTTAACTCAAGACATACTCCATGGGAAAAACAAATACAGGCTAGTAATCAAGGGATTCCACTCTCTTCAAAGAGATTACCAAACATCAATGGTTGTGCATATGAAAAAGAATCCTCCAAAATCTATTGCTTGCAACCAAAAGTAAATTTCCGAAAGACATCAATGACAGATAAGAATCACTACACTCTGCATTAGGGATGTAAGCGACTAGTCGACTACCCAATCAGCATATGCTTATCGAGTAGTCACTCAACTAGTAGACAACTCAACCCATGAGCGACTCATACATTTCAGAAGGAGAGGCGCAGGAGCGGGGACCTCTTTCAAAGGCAGAGTTGCAGCAGAATGGAGAGCACCCCCTTATCAACTGATCGAGCAGTCGATGGAAATTCTATCAACTACTTGATTAGTTGATTAATTTAATTTTAACATCCCTACTCTGCATGGAACATGTTGTGTACTAAACAGTACACAACTGTAGCAAGTAGCAGTGAAGCATAAAAATAAATAATACAGCTAACTGGAACCGTAGAAAAATTTCCTTGTAATTACTTTCTGACTATATAAGATACTGGGTTTAAAGTTCCTGCTCTCATCAAAGTACCATGAACCGACTGGGTGCTCAGTCACATCCAATCATAGGTGGTGGATACTGAAGACAAGGGAAGGCATTACATGCCCAGACATGATTGGCCCCACCCATGTACCACTCTAGATCAGGTTCCTCCTACATGCGTGCAATAAGCTGCTCTTGGCCTAGTGGCTCAAAGGGGAGAGGGTGGCTGCGGGTGGGCTCTGGCAGGACAGACAGGGTTTCCCAGCCACCCAGTGGTCCAGAAGAGGCTTAGGCCATGCTGCCTGGCTCCCTGGAACTCACAGGTTGGAGGGGGAAAGAGGATGAGGCCATGCTGCTCAGCTCTCCGGAGTTGAGGGCACTAGCCTGGGGCAGAAGCCAGCAGCCACAGGGGAGGGAGGGCCCTGAGCAGAGACCAGCAGCAGTCACAGTGGACTGAGTATGGAAGGGACAGATCTCGGAGCTTGCCTTCCCAAGCCAGGGGTTCACCCACCACACATGCATCCAGTTCCCCTACTACATTCTGAAATTGTGATTAGCACTAACCCAAAGGGAAGTAAGCGCCAGATACAGAACCACCAATGCCACATGCGGTGGTCCCTCGATTTTCTCTTCATTCTCTCCTATTCAAACACTGACAGTGTTTACTCTGCATTATGTGCTTATGACAGCAGTCTCAAACTATGGGTCACAACACCAATTTAACAAGGTCACCAGGGCTGGCATTAAATGGGGAACAAAGCCTGAGCCCCACCACCCGGAGCCAAAGGCATGGCTCAGGTTACAGGCTCCTTATCCAGGAATGTAGCCCTCAGGCTTAGGCTTCCCCCACCCTGGGCCATGGGGCTTGGGTTGGGCCCCCTGCCTGGGGAGACAGGGCTCCAGATACTGTCCCCCTTCCTAGGATCATGCAGTAATTTTTGCTATCAGAAGGGGGTCATGAAGTTTGAGAACCACTGGCTTATGAGACCGATGAGAATTCAGCCCAAGAAAACCTTTCCTTTCCAGTACTTCTCTCTACACTACTTCCTCTTTCATGTTACCATCGAGATACGGAGTGCTGAAGAGAAATGTTAATACAGGGTCTCCATCCAACAATGGATCAGGCATTAACCTGTAGAGAGCATACGTAAATGCAGACACAGCATGTGGGTATGTACACCAGCCCTCACACCCTCACCTCCCAAGCAAGATAGGATAGAAGAAAAGATGAGAGCCCAAAGAAGCAAGAGGAGACTTGAACAACTTTTCACCTGCTAAATTAGTCTGTCTGTTTAAGAAAATAAATTAAAATTCTTCCCAAAGGTCATTGAGTTTTCATCAACAAAATACTTGTACCTAAGGCCATATGATAAAACAATGGGTTAACCTCCAGTGGATTGGAGATACCTTTGGATATATTATTGAAAGGTCAGAGGGTTATCTGAACGTTTTGAGCCTCCCACTATGCGCACACACTCTAACCTTGTGACACTCCAACAGATCTTGGCTTCCTCCCTCTCAACCCACAACATCGACTTCTGATTCCTATCATTAGGTTCAGCCCCTGAAATTACCAACGCTTGAGGCCAGTCTTTTCAGCATTATGTATTCCAGGATATATCTGAGTTCACTAAGGCTGGGGTCCAGCAGAAAGTCAAGAAACATGTAAGAGCTGGGTGGCGAGCCTGAAAGAAAGTAAGAATGGTCTTCTGATTAACGTATTGAATTGATACTCAGAAAATCGGGGTGCAATTCCTGGCTCTGACACACACTTCCTGTGGGACCTTTAGCAAGTCATTTAAGCTCTCTATCCCTCAATTCCCAGTCTGCAAAACAGGTACAATCATATTTCATCTCTCAACTTTCACTTGTTTATTTAGAGTGTAGATTATGCAAGGTATACAGACTGACTTTTACTGTGTAGATACAGCCTCTAGCCATGATCTCAGTTCAAGCCTCAAGATTCTACTGTAATATAAATCACAATACAAGGAGGAAAAAAATGTATGAGTAGTCCCCTTACATGACAAATACTGGCTGCTGTCTAAAATAATTCAGAATTTCAGAAGAACTTTCTAATGTAACTAAACCTCACACAAAATTTCTTAGAAGCCACAAGAGATGAGTGCGAAGTACAGACTCAAGACTGTAAATGCATTCAAACAGAACTCAGGGATTTTGTTTAACCTCAATACACATAGGAAAAATTTGACTAAGACAGGCATAAGCAGATTTTTAACTTGCTAGGATTGATATTCAAGTCTACTGTGGGCATATTTGCTCTTTGATCAAGTTTCCAGCATATGTCAATATCTCCGTTGCCATGATACTGTCACATCCAACTGTTTTTTCCACATTTCACAGGGCAAAAGACTCCATGACTTTCTCCAAAGGTAATATCATTATATTTAAAGGGAAGTTCTTCAATACTTTGCTGGACAGAGATTTTAAATGAAGGGATACTTATGTGTTTAAAATCCCCAGGTAGGTCTGTCCAAGTATAACATATTCAAATCTACTTACAAAACAGACAAATATTTTGAGGCACTTCTGTTTATTGACTTGTCTCATTATATAGTTCACATTTACTACATTCGAAAAGTTCTCCAACAGCTCTCCAACTGTTTTGTTCTTGCTTGACCATTTCTCATTGGGCAAATCTTAAATCAGTAACAGAAACCAGTAGCTAAAGGACTGAGTGTCTCTTCACTCTTTTTTTAAAATGGGAAAAAGGCAACATCTCTTTTTTGGGACACCTGTATGAGAACATAACTAACTGTGCCTCTGCTCTGGGTTCTGTTAAGGTTACCATAATTCAGGTTCCCCAAAAGAGGACACTGCTAGGAAGGATAACGGGGGGAGAGGGAAGAGAGAATCTGGAAGGGATACAATTGGGGGTATGGAAGTGGGTACCTACAGTGAGGAAACTCACTAGAGGTTGGAGAACTGTGTTGCTCCCTGATACAGAGGCAGGGCGACTGGCACAAGCCCAGGACACAGCATCAGTGATCTTTTGGCACCTTCCTATGGGACCTCCTTCTCTGGGGAAGAAAGCCAGGGCCTGTGTGGTCAGTTCCGGTAGCTGCAAGGGAATGGACTAATCAGCAGTGGTTTCAGGGGAGGGACCAATCAGGAAGCAACCCAATTAGGCTTTTTCTGAGCTATAGCATGTTCTCTACAAAAATGCAGGACCTTTCCTGTTATTTAAAAAATCTGTCAGGATAAAGAACAGAGACTCAAAAAAGAGGCAATGCCCTTGAAAACCAGGACATGAAGTATCCTGAATCCTCCTGCCAGTCCCGTCTGGCTTCTGAGCAACTGTTGCCCCAGGTCCCTCACCACAGAAGAAGTGGCTCAGTTTTATGCTGACCTTTTTAGCATTACATTAGCCCAAAGTCCTCTTGAGATGGGACAAATGATGTTATTGGAGAAAACTGATGTACTCCAACTCATTGCTTCTGCTCTGCCTCTTCTTCCATAGGAGACAAAACTTCCCCAACCCCTTATGAAGAGGCTTCATTGAGGGGGGCAGTTGTGTTAGAAATGACATGATGGAAGCAGCATACACCTCCTTACATGCTTCCTCCTGTCTAGACTTACTGATACTTTAATCCCTTTGGCTATGGAGGGGACAGTAACACACACTATGACGTGTTTGAGCACCATGCCAGTACTTAATTATTATTATTACTATTATTGGAGCACCGTCCAACACATGGTATATATTGTACAAATAGATAAGTGCACTGAAAAGTTGACAAACTAAACAATCTATATCATTTCTAAGATCTATTTTAGGAATAAGATTTTCAAAAATGGGTGCCTAATGTAAGGCTCCTAAATAAGGAACATTATTTTCAAAAATACTGAGCACCTTGCATCTCCTACTGACGTAAGTGCTCATGAATTAGTCTGTCATCAAACTAAGGCAAAGTACAATATTGCAACTCATTTTGACAAACCAAAAAGTTTACCTTCAGGTTAACCTAACCCAAAACAAAATATTCTGTTTCACTTTTCCTGAGGGGATAAAGTAAGTAAATTTGATTGTATAGAAATTTTATTTTCTGTGGAAAAAATAGGAAATACAGATGTCATTAAAAAAAACTTCTGTTGAAATGCTTCAACAATCTGTCACACTGCAACACAGAGTCTGAATTATACTTACTAACCAAATAGGAAACTGACAATTTTCCTTGTCTAAAATGAGTGCAATGCAAAAATAAACAGCATCAATTGCAAAAAGTAAATGGGGGTATGTCTACACTACAGCGCTAGTTCGAACTAACTTAGTTCGAATTAGTTAATTCGAACTAAGCTAATTCGAACTAACGCGTCTAGAACTAAAAACTAGTTCGAATTAGCGTTTTGCTAATTCGAACTAGCAAGTCCACATTGAGTGGACTCTGAACAGGGCTTAAGGATGGCCGGAAGCAGTGCCGGCAGGGCATAAGAGGAGGACTTAGAGCGTGGAGATGCTGTCTCAGGCTAGCCGAGGGCTGCGCTTAAAGGGTCCCGACCCCCACCCCGGACACACAGTTCTAAGGGGTGCCCCGCTTGCAAAGAAGTTCTGGCTTGGAGTGCCCGGAGTACCCACACTGGGCACATCACACCACTCGGCCATCAGCCCGGCTGCACTTGCCGCAGGCTGCCATCTGGGGAGAGGGGGCAATTGGGGGACTGCAGGAGAGCTTCCACCCCCAGAAGCCCGCAGAGCCAGCCCAGTCCTCCCCATCGGGGGCTCGTGCCCCATTCCTCCCTCACCTCCTTCCACTCACCCTTCCCTAGCCCCCCTTCTTATTGATGTACAAAATAAAGATAACGTTTCTTCCAACATTGACTCTGTCTTTATTGAACAAAACTGGGGGAGACTGGGAAAAGGAGGTGGGAGAGGGGAAGAGAAAGGCTGGGAGAGGGGAGGGCAACTAACATGATCAGGGGTTGGGAACAGGTCCCAGATGAAGAGAGGCTACAGAGACTGGGACTGTTCAGCTTAGAAAAGAGGAGATGGAGCGGGGACAGAATAGAGGTCTCTAAAAGCAGGGGTTGGGTGGAGAGGGTGCATTCAGAAAAGTTCTTCATAAGTTCCCATAAAGAAGGACTAGAGGACACCAAAGGAAAGGAATGGGTAGCAGGCTTCAAACTAGTAAGAGAAAGTTGTTCTTCACAAAGCAAATAGTTAACCTGCGGAACTCCTTGCTGCAGGAGGCTGTGAAGGCTACAACTAGAACAGAGTTTAAAGGGAAGTGAGATCAAGTCATGGAGGTTGGGTCCATGGAGTAGTCTTAGCCAGGGGGTAGGAGTGGTGTCCCTGCCCAAAGTTTGTGGAAGGCTGGAGAGGGATGGCACGAGACAAATGGCAAGGTCACTGTCTTCGGTCCATCCCCTCCAGGGTCCCTAGGGTTGGCCGCTGTCGGCAGACAGGCTACTGGGCTAGATGGACCTTTGGTCTGACCCAGGACGGCCATTGTAAGCTCAGGGCTCAGGGGTCTCAGTGGACCCCCTTGATTTTCATGCACACCTGCTCCTGGGTGGCCAGGCTGGCAGCTCTCCTGCCCTAGACGGCCACTTTCCTGTGCCTAGTGCGGAGATCGTGGACGAGGTCCACGATGTCCGCACTAGCCCAGGCAGGTGCCTGCCTCTTGCGGTCCAGGGCAAGCTCCCGGGAGCCGCCAGCCTGGTCCCGGGAAGAGGGGGTGGGCTGGGGGACGTCGGGTGGGTGGCTCGAGCCGTGCCAGGTGCAGGGTCTGCTGGCTGGGTGCTGGCAGGCTTGCACCTGGCACGGGCACCGTAGCCAGCCCGTGCCCCTTTAAAGGGTCCGGGGCCGGGAAGGGGGCATAGAGTTTCCCTGGTGTTGGCCAGAGTGGCCACCAGGGAAAGCTGGGGAGGGCTAGCCTCCCACTAGTTCGCATTAAGGGGCTACACACCCCTTAATTCAAACTAGCTAGTTCGAACTAGGCTTAATCCTCGTAAAATGAGGTTTACCTAGTTCGAACTAAGCGCTCCGCTAGTTTGATTCAAATTCGAACTAGCAGAGCGCTAGTGTAGCGCCTATTAAAGTTAGTTCGAACTAACATCCGTTAGTTCGAACTAACTTTGTAGTGTAGACATACCCTGGGATATTTAATATTCTTTCAGTTCTAATTGTCTGAAAAAGGTGATATCAGCACATACAAGGAAATTATTTTGTTTACAATATGTATACACCGGATTCAGATATCACTGGATATGACCACTCTGTGTTATAAACCTGGTCTCAGTCATAGGTTTGAGCCCACACCTCCTATCCTCCACACAAAAAAATCTCTCTGACTTGGGTCAGCAATCACTCAAGCCCAAATCCAAGGACCCACCTGAAGGAGTGGTTCTGAGACCAACTCTCACTGAGACTCAGGTACAAGCCCTGTCTTTTTGCAGTGCAGATGCAGCTCAAGCTGCAGATCCAAGTCCTAAAACCTGTGTAGTGCAGTAGACACACAATACCACAGTTGCGACATGTAGGTCCAGCAATTGTAAACCCAGGTTTATCATGCCATGGGGATGCTCAAGAAAGCCCATATATGCATGTGTCCCACACACACAGATTTACAATGCAGCATACACATATCCACTTAGACCAATAGCAGTAACTACGCTGAAATCAACAGTCTCAGTAACATTAATTGAAATAAGGGAGGTCAAGAACCTAGCTCATTGGATTTTTAATTTGATAATCTCCCTTCTGGTTTATGCCTGCCATATTCTAAGCACTCAGACCCCAATCCAGTGAAGCACATAAAACATGTTATAGCACATTAGTAGTTGCACTGAAGTTTATTACAAGTTACCCACAGATAGGGCAGACCTCTGACCTCCACCTTTTTATATTGCATGCAAAACATAAAAGACCTTCTCTTTTACCATTGCTAAGAGATTGATGCAGCAAAAGAAATCCTCCTTGAGATCTTTTAGTTCTTATTTACCAGGTATACACTGAGATTCGTAAAGTACGGGGGTAGGTATTTATTTTCAAACTGTACAATCCAGCCACAAGCCTCCTGCTAATTTTACCCACCCATCTGAAACTTCATAAACAGGAAGACAGATTACTTTCTTGTTTCTGGCTTATAAACAAAGAGTCATTCATCGCCTTCTTCAAAAGGGAAGGCAAACATCATCAGCTTAAAAAAAAAAAAGTCTGCCTGCCTTTTTTCTATGTCACATTAAAAACTGTATCAAATTCAACACGTTATGATCCTGGAATATTATGTAGCAATAACTGTTTTGAAATGTGTCTCAACATGGAAGGCCCTGTTATTAAATATATAAACTCAGTATCAACATCTCAGTGGGTTGATTACTTGCCATATGTGGATGCTTATATGTACACATACTTCAGTACACTATAAGAGGTTAAGACAACAGTTTCACAAGAATGAGAAGAAGGAAAGAAGGAAAAGAGAATAAGAGTCATTATTCCAAACAATTCAAAATGTAAAAAGTAATCCTTCGAAAAATCTTACGAAATCTGGGAGCATTTGTTAATGATGCAGTTAACCCAAGTATTTCACTGAACACTTCCCTTTATAGCATTACAAGACTAATTTTTGCTAAGGGATGACCCTCATTTATGCATAGGATTGCCAGGTGTCCAGTATTCACCTGGACAGTCCAGTATTTTCACCTCCTGTCCGGTAAAAATATTCAGAGAATACCGGACACCTAAAATGTCCATTATTTTCTGATTTTTTCCCCAGTTAGGAGGCGAAAATGCCAGGCACCTGGCAACCCTACAAACACTCAGCACCTGGCCTCCCCGCCTCAATTTCCCCCTGGCTCCCAACACCCTCAGCCCCCCGACACCATGCTCACCTGGTTCCTCAAGGCTGCCGGCACAAAATGGCTGCCGATCAAGGGGTCTTAGTGCTCAACTGCTCCCCTGTTCCTATCCCTGCACTCACTCTTAAAGGGGACATGCTTTTTTTTTTTTTTTTTGGCTCAACAACTTTGGTCTCTCCTCCCCCCCCCCTTTTTTTTCCCCCCTTTTAACAGAATTTTTTTCCCAGTGCTTTTTTTTTTTTGAGGGGGGGGGACAGGGAGGGGTGTTCGATATTTTTGTTTCAACCATCTGGCAACCCTATTTATACAGTAAACATAAACAGGCTTCTCTCTTAAAAACAGACAAGTGTCAGATTCTGCCACTTCTTATCCATAATACTATGTATTACTAATTCAAAGAAACCATTTTTCAGTGAGATTTTAGATGCCATTCCTAAAAAACTCTCTCAGCATTCACATTTCACAACAGGAATTTTCTCTTCCTCCCTGCCACCATCGACCATCTTTTCTTCTCTATTCTGCCTTCTGACTTCAGATCCTCTTGCCCCCACATTTCCAATTCTACCATTTCTCTTCTCCTTTTCAATTACTGATTTTAAATCCACTTGCTATTGTGACCATTAGTCTCCGTCCATACCAAGCTGTGCTGTACTGGCTCTTCCTATTTTATGGACAGGAAGGATGTATTCTGCCTCCAAAAGCACCACTTGAACACAGAAAACTTAAGTCTAAATGGAACACCAGCTAAAACAATGCCTTGTTTACAGGCACCAAATTTAAAAAAAATGAATGACCTCATTTTATCCAACATTCTACCAAAAATCAAAATTTATTTTGAAAAGTGGAGTAATATCTTCCTCTTGACCAGGTATAGTAATATGTACCACATTTCAGAAAATTACAAAGACTCTCCTCCAATACTGCAATAAAAAACAACAGCATTTTGTAACCTTCTGCATTAGTAGTTCTATCTTTTGGATACTACTATGGGTTATCTACTTCTATGCTATAATTTGGAATGTTCTAAAGCAGTATTTCTGAACTATCAGTCCATGGACAGGCACGAGTCCCTGAGATCACAAAGGTTGAGAAACACCAGTTTAAAGTGTGTCTTTTGGACTGCTATGTCTAACAGCACCAACAAGGATGTGAAGGCAGTAACAGGAACATAGAGTACAAGCAGATTATATTTAGGCTGTCATCTTCCCTCAAGTTATTCAAAGAATTGTATAATACATCAAGTACAAAACATGCAGTCAGTGTTAAACTTTTGGACCAGATACAAAGGGAGAAAACATCTGTAGATATTTGAAACATGCACTGCTAAATGTAGTCTGCCAAACCCCACCCAGATGTTGGTGCATGATTACTCACTTTGGAAGATCTTGTTGTTGAGAAAAACATAGCTAATACATATGCCCTACCATTATGAAAAAAGGAGGAGAAAAGGAGAGAAAAGTAAATGCCCTTAAGGGGAAATAAAAGATTCAAATAAAATATGTGAGAATGTGACCAAGAAAGTAAAGTTATTGGTGGCTTCTCATCTTTCTAACAGCTGTTAGTGATACAGTATGTATTATTCAAGCATACTGCTTAGTTTTTATTTCTGATACAATTCCAATATTGTCTGGGCAAAAGAAATTTCACAAAGGGATGTCAGTTATAGTTTTCATCATTTCTATTTGATTCTCTCAGGTACTTCCTGAATGATATGATCCCTTTAAAGGATTTTTCTCTAACTTCATGACACTGCATTTCAGAACTGCTGTAATAGCATTTTTAATAGGCTAAACAAAATAAGTTTTATGATTAGATGCCATTTTTGGTATTCTAAGAGTATTTACATTTTGTTTTTCCTCACACAGTCAAATATATGTGACTCTTTAAATGTCAAAGCTACCGAAATCCAAAAGATATAGACATAATAAAAATATGACGTGTGTTTATATTTTTTTTCCTGACTGTACTAGGAACATTGCTTATTAAAACCACCAAAACAGATCTATCTGACAATAATGTTACTCAAACCTCAGAAATAATTAAGAGGTAACTTCATTTAAAAGTTAATGGGTTTTTGTCTTGCTGTCAGACTGGTTTCATTAATTTAGTTAAGTGCACCTAGGGAAAAGGAACGAGTTTTAGTGTTCATTCATTACATGGTTATTCCTTGGGGGATTCAAAAATTGCTGGTCTCATCTGTAAAGACACTGAAGAAATTACTAATCTATTTCAAATATATGACAGTAATTGTGAAGAATGGTTAATTTATAGCAAGGTTTGTGAAATCCTTTGTTCCTAACTGGATGACAAAAGAGAAAGGGCTGCTTACATATCTAACTATTTGTACGCTCAGAAGCTTCAGGGGGTTGCTGAGTGTGTCTGTACAGGATAAACTTAAAAAACAACAAAACGGTCTGATAGCACTTTATAGACTAACAAAACATATAGATGAAATCTTGAGCTTTCGTGGGCTCAGCCCACTTCTCCGGTCATCTGAAAAAGTGGGCTATGCCCAAGAAAGCTCATACCACCATCTACATATTTTGTTAGTCTATAAAGTGCTATCAGACCATTTGTTGTTTTTTAAGTTTATTTGTATGCTGGGAACTCTGATTTCTCACTTATTTTAAATCAACATTGTTAAAACTTCCCAGCAGAATAAAAATTTTTCCTATCATGGTTATATAAAATAGATCATCAATTTAAACGTTTTCTATACAATTGTTACAAATAACCCTTAGGAGTACTATACAAGTGAGACCAAAGAAAAAAAATCTCACTATTTTTCCAGTTTACATTGTACATTAGACAGTATTTTGTATAGGGTCATTTACATCTTTTGTTTGTATGAATCCTTCACACCACAATAGGTCATGTATCCTTTTTGTTTGTTCGTTGTTTTGGGAGGAGGCGTACAAGTAGGTAAAACCAAAAAGATTCCAAGAGTAACTTGAGACATGTGCTGTATTTTTAAGCTATTTTTCGTGATGTTGTTAACTGAATCAAAAGTAAATTTCAAGTTGATTTCCCTTTAACCTACGTTTATTTTTTGTTTATCATTGTTAGACAATGATATAATTCTGCATTTCTCAATAATTTCTCTATCCAGAGTAGGCCTTTTAATTCTAAACCAGACAGGGTAAGGAAAACAAAAAGCAGACTAATTTCCACAATGAGCATTGACATAAAATTACAATTATGTATCTCCCAGGGAGAAGTTACACCTTCCATAATTATCACTGGTATAAAATCTTTGCAGTTAACAGAATTTGTTTAGTTAACTCTGCAGTTTACAGAATTTGCAGGATTTTTTTTAAAAGCATACTTTCATAATTAAGTTAATTTCTTATCACAAAAGTTATATTTTGGATTTTCAAGAGTTAAGAAATACAGCAAATAGCAAAAATTACTATCACAATGGAGTCCCTGCATTTCATCTCCATACACCACATGACACTGTGCCCCCATATTTTTATGAGGATATGTTTTGAATATGTGTAACTAAAATACACTTTATACAAAACAGATCAACTACCCTATCATTCAAAATAGATGTTCTCCTGAATGTGTATATTCTATTTGTGTGTATGTAGCAGTCTTGTATGTGAAGTTAGAAATATGAAGCCTAAACCTGCTTATTAATCTAATATGCAACAGATTTACTCTGGTTTTAATTTACAAAATAACCAAGTAACTTAACTGGAAGTTCAGTGTAAATTAAACAGGATCTGGCCGATAATAGGGATGTAAAATCCCATTTAATTGGTTAAACATTATGTTTAACCAATAAAGCAACTAATGGGGTACAGGGAGGGGGGACACTCCAGCCCCACAAGCCCTCTATGACAGGCAGGGGCTACTGGCTCTCCGTGGACAGAGGTTGCTCTGGACAACAGGACACAGTTCATCGGGGTTAGCCAAGCAATTGGCTCCCATTGGCCACAGCTCCCACTGGCCAGAAACATCAAACCGAGGCCCCTGGGAACTGCGAACAGCCATGCCTGTGGACACTCAGGTAAGCAAAACATCTGGCAGCAACTAACCCTGATGAACCACAACCAGCCCTCAGGCCAAAAGGTTCCCTATACCTAAATTAGAATAACTTCTTTAGAAACGTGACTGTTTTCTATGATCACTAACCTTATTACAAAGAAGATGGAAATACAAAATAGACCTGTTCCAAAATAGTTTGATGTTATTCCGAACAAATAAACCTGCTTTCTTCTGCAGTACTTCAATTTCATTTCCAAGAAAAATAATACAGAAGAATTTCTGAGATTCTTGATATTTTGTATTACAAGTTACCAGTTCTTTCTGAAATCTAATGATTTATCTACTACAAAGCACATTTTTAGTATTTTATAATGAGCTACATAATCATAGCTTTGATTCATAAATCAGCAAGCAATTAAATGTAGCATGGCAAAACCAGATCTGAAATAACTGAAGCTGTGCATAGGAAAATGACTAATTCTTAACAGAAGAATCATATATGAATTTGTAACATTTGGAAATATCTCTGTAAATTACCCAAAACACTGATGACATGTTTTGTGAATTATCTCCACCATAAAACCTGCTTAAATTACTGTTTACAGATATGGAAACTAGCCAAAATAACAGCAATTAATAACTAATTTCTAATTAATTTATAGTACAAGGTTTCTAACCACCTGTTTCTTAATTCATCTCTTTAATTCTAAACAAGGAAGAATGAGTTCTCTGTGACAGTATCCTAGGAGTTTAATATACAAATAGAGCTAAATACATAGATATAGGGATCATATTCACAAAGCTTACCCTGTAAATACTTGTACTGGATTAAGAATACATTGTTTTATGATCTCTTTATATTTATTCTCTGAATTGTATCTTTGGCAAAACATAAAAATCAAAGGCTGGCTCCATTCAATGCCTTCTCCTGGTTATTTTGCCTCTGTGTGTATATGAAATTGTAATCCTTAGAGCTAGACAGCCAATATTTTCATTTTCACATGACTAAACTGTTTTCTTAAAAATAAAGTTGCAAGAAGAGAAATGACATTATCGACACTAATAATTTGAGTGGAGTCCTGTGGATAGGGACATGTGACTAAAAGAGGGAAAGTCAGGATTCTGTTCCTGACTCTGCCATTGACTTGCTGCATGATCTTGACCAAGCCACCTTACCTTTCTGTGACTCTGTTTCCCTATATGTAAAATGGGATGATGCTGCCCATTCTTTGTTAAATACTTCCAGGCCTAAAGTTGGAAAAGGTTAAATATTATTAAACTGAGATTCAGAACTGTGATCTTGTGAATCTCTGCTCATTTTGGTAATCTGGAGTACAATCTCAAATCCATTCTTGAAGTGAAAAAATACACAACCTCAGTTTCCATGACTATCATCCTTTATTGCTGATAGTCCTTGTCATATATAATAAACCTGCAGCCTGTACAAAATAAAGGGTCTTGCTTGAAACAGTAGGTAAGAACATAAAAATGAGCATACTTGGTCAGGTCAATGGTCCCTCTAAGTTAGGGGTAGGCAATAAAATGACAGCAGTTCACAAGGGTTAGACCCTGGTGGGCTGCTGCTGCTATATTTACTTGCACCTCCATAGTACTGGTAATTGAGGCTCCTGTTGGCTGCAAATCACCATTCCCGGCCAAGGGGAGCAGCACAAAGCAGAGCAGACCAGGATACCGCTTTCCTCAGCTCCTGTTGGCTGGGAATGGGAAGGAACATAACAGGGCAATTATCAAGTGATCCCTCCCCAGTTGTCCAGTCCCAGCTTCCAGTAGTCAAATGTCAGGGACAACCAAAGCACCAAGATGCATCCCTGACCATCTTGACTAATAGCTGTTGATTGAACGATCCTTTGTGAACTGATCTAGGTAAATCTTTTTTTAAACCAGTTATCCTTTTGGCCTTACCAACATCCTCTGGTAACAAGATCCACACTATGACAGTAGTCTGTATGAAGAACTTTCTTATGTTTGTTTTAACCTTCTTATTAATTTCACTGAGTGTCCCCTGGCTCTTGGGTTACATTAAGGAGTAAATAATAGGGATGTGACAGTGTACCTGTGTATACAGTTAACCAATAAGCCTGCACTGTTACATGCACCCCCACAAATACACCATGTGAAGTGACAAGACCTGCTGCCACCTGAGAAGAGCAAGAACCCCACTAAGCCAATCACTACTCCATTCTGGTCCCATGGCTCACCAGGGCTGTGTCCAGACTCAGGGGTTTTTTCGGGAAAAGTAGCCTTTTTCCGAAAAAACTTCACCTGCGTCTAGACTGCAGCCGCGTTCTTTCGAAATTAAATCGAAAGAATGTGGCTTTTCTTTCAACGGTGGTAAACCTAATTCCACGAGGAAGAACGCCTTCTTTCGAAAGTGCTCTTTCGAAAGAAGGCGTTCTTGAAAGCAAACAGGCTTTTTAGAAAGAGAGCATCCAGACTCACTGGGTGCTTTCTTTCGAAAAAGCGGCTTGCTTTTTTGAAATTCCGCGTGCAGTCTAGACGCTCTCTTTCGAAAGAGGCTTGCAGTCTAGACATAGCCCAGGGGTATCAGTTGGCGATCTACCTATGGAGCTGTGAACACAGGCATGAACCTGGCTCAGTTCATTAACTCCCACAACACCTGTTCTTTCTGGGGTGAGAAGGAGATGCTAGGCACCCCTTCAGCCCTACTCCCTGAAAACCCCTTCAGCCCTACTCCCTGAATACCTTTCCTGCAACAATTGAGGCAGAGATCTAACAGACTTATTGACCACTCACTTTTCATTAATTCCCAGAGCACCAACTATTCTGCACACTAAGGCACTGTGAAAGAAATAGTATATGCTCATAGTTACATTATATCATAGTGTATGTGCACAAGGCACATATTAAGGTTGCAGAATGCCTTAATTCTGGTATTTCCTAACTCTTGAACAATGGACTTTGTGCTCTTGGGTTTTAGATATAATACATATCTTAGTGCAAGATGTTTTTGATAGCATAAGACCTTCAGAATAACCTACTTAGCCTAAAAAAGCTGCCTATAGGAAACGAATTCTAACAAATGTTTTAAAAGACCTCATGCTGCTAACACATGTTTAAGTGATGAATTTTTGTCAATGGAGTGACTGAGAATTGAAGTTATGGAATAGTTTTCACGTTCGAGGGCTTTTGAAACAGTAATCACCTTACAAATGTGTTTTCAGTTAGCCAAATGTTAAGAGTACATAACCCCTCAATTTCACAGTAATTAGCAGTGAGCATGTTTTGATAACCACTCTCTCTAAACAGCATGTTCCCAAGCAGGATTTACCCCCTACAGCTGGGCTTTAGACAAAGCATTTCAAACGTTACTGACAAGTGCCTCTGTAACCCTAATGAAAACAACACAGCCTGTGCTTACCTTTATCCCCTGCTGTTGGGTGGTTAGGGTCAACTTGGACTCATCCAGAAGCAAAATCTCACAGTAAAATTCCTCTGGGACAGCACAGAAACAACCCATCACTGCTTTGATATCAGATGGAAATGGGAATAGAGATAAAGGCGACCCTAAGCTCGAGAACTGGAAGAAGCAGCCGTGTAATTAACGCCGCCGCTAATGAACAAGAAACGTATTCAGTTCAACAGTCCCAATGCAATACAAGGATCCCGCGAGATGAAGGCGTGCAGGTACTTCTTGGATCTTGAAAAGCCGCGTATCCAGTTGCAGTAAAGAGGGTTAGCTACACAAGGAACAACTCCTCCCCATGCATCCTGCAAAAGTCTTCAGCAAAGCGGGTAGACGCTCCTTCCGCTGCCCTACGGGAAAGAACAATCACATTGCAACGAGCCAGGAGCGTGCAGTCCCTGCCGAGGTCCCACTGGCCCAAGGCAGAGCAGGCGGCCAGTCTCCCCTGTTCTTCAAAGCTCTGTGCACAGACTGGATTAGCACCCACCGGCCTCCGCGCCCCTTCCGCCCGTGTCTCCGGGTTAATCATTTGCCACATTCCCACTCCCACCCCCCGTCTGAGGCTGCTCTTTTGTGTGCAGCGAGAGCGGAGCGAGGCAGGGAGAGCCCCAGCCCCACCCACTCCCCCGCCTCACCGGGGCCAGAGAAGGGGGGCGAGTTACCTAGGCGGAGAGGAGAGCCGCTGGCTGGGCGGCGGGCTGCTGGCGTCGCTGGGCCATGTGCAGCAGAAGCACCGCTTCCCCGCCCAGCCTCGCCTCGCCGCACCTTCCCGCCCCTCCTCCCGCGGAGCGGCTCAGCGCTCAGGCACCGCGCTACGGCTGCTCCCCCGCGTCCCGCGCGCCCTCGAGCGCCCTGCCCCCTAGGATGAGCTGGGGGCGGGTGAGCAGCTGTGTCCTTAGCCCCCCGAGATGTGACCTCCCCGGGCCAGAGCGCGCATCTCCCCCTCCCCTTCCCCCACACTCACCGTGCGGGCGCCGGGCTGCGACCCGACGGGCGCGACTCCACCTGCCCCCGACTGTTGCCCGCGCTGGGATCCTGCAAAGCGCCTGGGGGGGTCGCCTCTTCCCCTCGGCGCGCGCCCCAGCTGCAGCATGGCCCGGCGGCGCCTCACGCCTCCAGCCGCAGCGCCGGGGCCGGGGGCTGCCGGCAGCGAGCGCAGCCACGTTGTGGCCAGGCCCGCCGGCAGCTGCCGCTGTCTCTGCCCTTCTGCCCGGGCACCTCCTGGCTGCCGCCGCTCAGCTGCGTCCGTCTCCCGGGGCGATGGTGCCGGGACGGAAGGGGAGGCTGCTCTGGCCCCTGCGCTAGCGGCTCAGCCTCCCTCCACCTGGCGCTGAGGCAGCAGTGACCCCTGCTGGGCCAGCGCCTAGCGCCGCTCGCCTGCAGGTGCAGGGCAAGCTCGGCCCCTGCCGGCCGGCACCAGCGAACCGAGGCAGGGCTGGGATTGCAGCGGCTTTACGAAACCAGCCAGAGGGAGGGCCCGTTGGGACTGTGAGGGGAGCAGGGTGGCCTGCGCCTTGGCCAGATCGGTGTGGGTCAAGCAGGGTGGCTGTGTCTAGACTGGCCAGTTTTTCCACAAAATCAGCTGCTTTTGCAGAAAAACTTGCCAGCTGTCTACACTGCCCCCTTGAATTTCTGCAAGAACACTGATATCTCATGTAAGATCGTCAGTGTTCTTGCTGAAATACTGTGCTGCTCCCATTCGGGCAAAAGCCCTCTTGCGCAAATGATTTGCGCAAGAGGGCCAGTGTAGACAGCACAGTATTGTTTTGCACAAAAAAGCCCTGATGGCTAAAATGGTGATCGGGGCTTTTTTTGCACAAAAGCGTGTCTAGATTGGCACGGACACTTTTCCGCAAAAAGTGCTTTTGCGGAAAATCATGCCAGTCTAAACATAGCCGGTGTGTTTAACATCACCAAACTTCTACAGGATCCCAATCCAAGGGGTGACGCGCTCGGAGGGGGATGAATAAAAAGTACCCATGTTGGCCCATCTTGCCTTGGGGCAGGCTATCTTAGAGCGCCCAGGTTTCTACTGATTGCAGAATATGAAATACGAAATAAAAATAAAGCTCCTACCACATGGCACTGCCTGGAGAGGTATGATTTTAAAGGTATTTTTTTATCAAGTGGGAGTGATGGTGCGTGCTGGCCTTTAGTTAAAAGCTGTTCATAGCAGAGACATATAAGCTAATAGAAATTAGAGATTTTATTGCAATATTTAGTAGCCAAAATTGGGAGGAAAGTCTAGTGTTTTAATTGTCTCACATTTGTAATCCCTTTGTTCTTTTGTACTGGAGCAGAAGCCTATGGATTTGATGCTGCAAGCACCTATGTATGTGCTGACTTTTGCAAACCTAAGCACTTCAACTGAAATGAAAGGGCAGTGTAAAAGTTAAGTATTCACATGAGCATGTGTGTAACCTCCAGAGTGACAGGTTCACATGAAGTGATTGTGGTCTTACAGGAGGAGGTTTTTCAGTTGACAAGCTCTACTAGTTAGATCCATACCATGCACAGAGGAGGATTGTCCAATAGTAAGAATGCTAACCAGAGTTCAGGAGAACCAAGTGCCATCCCCCATTTTGCCACAACCTTCCTGTGTATGACCTTGAACAGAGCCCGCTCAAGGTATTAGCAAGCTTAGGTTGCTGCTTAGAGCAAATTTTGGAACTTTCCAAGAGCAGTGGTGGTGCTTGGGAATGAGGTTGATAGGACTACCATTGGGGATGTTATGCTACGTCTATGCTACAGGCTTCTATAGGGTTTACCTACAGCGGAAGAAGCCCTCTGCTCTGCCATTTAACTGCCCATTTAATTGGGCAAGAGCTCATTTGTGGTGTGGACACTCCCTACATTTCTGTGCAAAAACAGTTTTTGTGCAAAAATCTTGTAGTGTAGATGTAGCCTTAGAGTATAACTGCTTAATCGATAAGATGTTGCTTATTGGTTAATGGTCTCAGTTACACATAGCCAGCTCCCTGGGAGTTGGGTTGGCGGCTGTGCTCCCGGGAAGACTTCACTGCAGGTTCTGCTGTATAAAGCCAAGCTTAGCTTAAGCTTAGTTTTATACTGCAGAGCCCTCAGCATGGGTAACCATGGCACTGAGATTTTCAGCAGTAACATGGTTACACTAATACACAATTTTTAACATCCCTACCTACCATCAACTTCGGCTTTGAGGGATAGGAAACTGCCCTTAGCCTGGCTGCTTAGAAAGCAGTCCTGCCCCCATCTGGTAAGATCACAACCATAACTCAGGTTCTAAGCAGCTCATGGCTACTCCTGGCAGATGAGTGGGGTTAGGGCTTTGACCACAAGTAGAGTTATCCAGCCAGCTCCACACACAGCCTAAATCTGCTGCTCTGTGCCTATCCTCAGGGGCCCTGCTACTGCCTCTGTCACTTGCCACTACTTTAGATTCACACCGTGGCTGCTCCATGCTAAGTTTCCAACTGCAGGAGCCTCCAAAAATGGTGGGGGACATTTAGGTTGGGGGCAGTGCTTTTTTTGTGACAGTACTGCCTGGTATGCAGTACCAGCACTTCCAGTCAGAGTTCAACAACTTTCTCCCTGGAGTACTGGCACTTTTTTTTTTTAAACAAAAAAAGCACTAGTTATGGAAGTTGCTAGAACTAGGCAAGGGCTACAGATTGTGGGTGGGTTAGATTTAGGCTGTGGAGCATCAGAGGTCAGGCAGAAGGTATGAAATGAGAGATGCCCGCTTCTGGTTGTGTTTGCGCTGAGCAGCTGGTTCTAGGTGTGGAGGATGCTCAGGGAGGTTTGCAGGGGGCAGATGGGAAGCAACAAGCAGGTACCTGCCCCAAACTTCTAAAGAAGAGAGGTGGAGATGTGGGGAAATATACTGGAATTGTGCCTATGGCAGCAGATTGTCTTGAGCAGCCTCTCAAGACAGATTTTTAACATCTTTAACAGATTGTCTTGAGCACCATATCAGGAAGGCGAAAGCGCAAATGGAATTGCGACTGGCTAAGGATGTGAAGGATAACAAGAAAGGTTTCTACAGGCATGTTAACAAGAAGAAGGTGATCAGAGAGGGTGTGTGGCCCCTAATGGATGAAGGAGGTAACCTAGTGACAGATAATGTGGGGAAAGCTCAAGTACTCAGTGCTTTCTTTGCCTCTGTATTCACGGACAAGGTCGGCTCCTGGACTTCTGCGCCAAGTGATGCAAGATGGGATGAAGATGGACAGCCCGTGGTGGGTAAAGAACAGGTTAGGAACTATTTAGAAAAGCTAAATGTACATAAATCCATGAGTCCGGACTTAGTGCATCCGAGGGTACTGAGGGAGTTGGCAAATGTCATTGTGGAGCCTTTGGCTATTATCTTTGAAAAGTCGTGGAGATCGGGAGAAATCCCGGATGACTGGAAAAAGGCAAATGTAGTGCCCATCTTCAAAAAAGGGAAGAAGGATGATCCAGGGAACTATAGGCCGGTCAGTCTTACCTCGATTCCTGGAAAAATCATGGAAGGGATCCTTAAGGAATCCATATTGAGGCACTTGGATGAGAGGAAAGTGATTAGGAATAGTCAGCATGGATTCACAAAGGGCAATTCGTGTCTGACCAATCTGATTAGCTTCTATGATGAGGTAACTGGCTCGGTGGATGTGGGGAAGTCAATGGATGTCATATACCTTGACTTTAGCAAGGCTTTTGATACAGTCTCCCACAATATTCTTGCCAACAAGTTAAGGGATTGTGGATTGGATAAATGGATGGTAAGATGGATAGAAAGATGGCTAGAAGGCCGGGCCCAGCAGGTAGGGATCAATGGCTCGATGTCAGGATGGCGGTCGGTTTCTAGCGGAGTAGTGCCCCAAGGTTCGGTTCTAGGACCGGTTTTGTTCAATATCTTTATTAATGATCTGGATGAGGGGATGGATTGCACCCTCAGCAAGTTTGCGGATGACACTAAGCTGGGGGGAGAGGTAGATACGCTTATGGGCAGAGATAGGGTACAGAATGACTTAGAAAAATTGGAGGATTGGGCTACAAGAAATCTGATGAGGTTCAACAAGGACAAGTGTAGAGTCCTGCACTTGGGACGGAAGAATCCCAAGCATAGTTACAAGCTGGGGACCAACCGGTTAAGTAGTAGTTCTGCAGAAAAGGACCTGGGGGTTACAGTGGATGAGAAGCTAGATATGAGTCAACAGTGTGCCCTTGTAGCCAAGAAGGCTAATGGCATATTAGGTTGCATTAAGAGGAGCATTGCCAGCAGATCCAGAGATGTCATCATTCCCCTTTATTCGGCTTTGGTGAGGCCGCATCTGGAGTATTGTGTCCAGTTCTGGGCCCCCCACTACAAAAAGGATGTGGACACATTGGAGAGGGTCCAGCGGAGGGCAACCAAAATGATTAGGGGGCTGGAGCATATGCCTTATGAGGAGAGGCTGAGGGACTTGGGTCTGTTTAGTCTGCAGAAGCGAAGAGTGAGGGGGGATTTGATAGCAGCCTTCAACTTCCTGAAGGGAGGTTCCAAAGAGGATGGAGAGAGGCTGTTCTCAGTAGTGACAGATGGCAGAACAAGGAGCAATGGTCTCAAGTTGTGGTGGGAGAGGTCCAGGTTAGATATTAGGAAAAACTATTTCACTAGGAAGGTGATGAAGCACCGGAATGGGTTACCTAGGGAAGTAGTGGAGTCTCCATCCCTAGAGGTGTTTAAGTCTCGGCTTGACAAAGCCCTGGCTGGGTTAATTTATTTGGAATTGGTCCTGCCTAGAGCAGGGGGCTGGACTTGATGACCTTCTGAGGTCTCTTCCAGTTCTATGATTCTATGATTCTCTGCTTGGGCAAATCGGTGAGTATCAATTCCCACCTGTAAGAAGAGTAATACTTCACAGGAGTGTTGTGAGGATAAACATTGTGCAAGATCCAGACACTGTCACAGCCCATATAAGCTAGACAGAGTGCTACTTATCCTGTCACTGTATTATTTTCAGTCACCCGAAACCTTCTGAATAGGTTACAAACACTGAAGATGTGAAAAAGTTGAAACAAACTCAGAACATTCTTAAACTTTGCTGAACCTGTAATAAACAGTACAAAACATGTAACCTGGATGAGTTATTCTTAACATAGGTGGGGAGCAGCAATTTATTTTAGATTCATATAAATCACAGATAGTCCACTGCCGCTGCAGTTCTTGGTATATTCTGGTAATGGGCAGATTTCCAATACAGGGATATCTTTTTTCTGTCCATTCTGCTCAGTCCATCTCCAGGTATTTACATCAGGTTCATCTCCATGCTGCAGTTCTTGGTATATTCTGGTAATGGGAAGATTTCCAATATAGGGATACCTTTTTTCTGTCCATTCTGTTCAGTCCATCTCCAGGTATTTACATCAGGTTCATCTCCATGCTGCAGTTCTTGGTATATTCTGGTAATGGGCAGATTTCCAATACAGGGATATCTTTTTTCTGTCCATTCTGCTCAGTCCATCTCCAGGTATTTACATCAGGTTCATCTCCATGCTATCTAATCATCTAAGGGCTAGTTTTAATTACTATATGTATTTATTCCCATATCGACTGTCAGCGATTGATGAATAAGCCAGGTGGTTCAATGAACTAAATATTAGTTTTTTAAACCCTCAAAGTGCAACTCTGATTATTGATTTGCAGATCACAACCCACCCACTAAGAAGTCCCAAAGTCACTAACAATAGTTTCTGCATCAAAAGAACCTTACGCTATTCATCATATTTTCAAAAATCACTAGACTGCTCGCCATCTTACCCCACAAGAAGAAGATTATGTACATTGAGAGTTACACATATGGTGTAGCATTTTTTACTTTTGGTTGACTTTGTTTTGCTGTTAGCATTTCTTGTGCTGTGAATGGTGCAAGCAGAAAGAAAAAAATTCAGTGTGCTTTTGTTTCATGACTATCGTCCCAGCTACCAGACTGTCTAAAATACTATTTTGCAAATTGCAAAATTTTGTCCTAGAATTTTAATCTCATAAAGGTTCAAGAAAAAAATCTAAATTCAAATTTTTAAGGTTGTCTAAAATATTGTCAAAGAAATACCTCACCTTTAAAGCCTACTCCTACCAACTCTGCTAAAAAAATCTCTATTAACTCCTTTGGTTTTATGGATTGCCACCCCCCCATGATCTCCAGCAGGCCATCACCCAAAGAGTGACTACCATCTACATGGTTTGTTAGTCTTTAAAGTGCTACCAGACTGTTGTTTTTTAAATTTATCCTGTACCAGACTAGCTGGCTGTTTAAGGGTAGAAAAGCAAGCCGAATCCCAGAGCACATGGCTGCTATCCCCCCTACCCTCCTGAAATGGCACCCTTGACAGTAAGAGCAACTGCTTACAGTGACATGATCAACCAATCTCCAAGGGGTAGCTGTGTTAGTCTGTAACTTTATCAATGAGTAGTCCTGTGGCACCTTAGAGACTAATTAAAATATATGGAATCATGAGCTTTTGTGGGTAAAACCCACTTCATCAGACAGACAAATTGAAGTAGAAATAACAGAAACCAAGATATATATAACAGAAGAAGTACCTGACAATTGTAGGGCTCTGCTGAAGCACATCTTCCATAAAGGGATCCAAGCTTGACTTGAAGATTCCAAAAGCTGGAGATCCCAGCACTTTCTTTAGTAGTTTGGTCCAATGATTAGTGCAGAAGACCTGATACTGTAACTATAATCTCCGCGATCATTAAGTTACAGACAATTGCTGTCTCTTGGTTTCTACTGCAGTTCATCTGATGACATTAGATTTGCCAGGTGTCCGGTTTTGAACCGGACAGTCCGGTATTTGAGGGTTCTGTCCGGGAAAAAAATTAAGAAAATACCAGACGTATAAAATGTCCAGTATTTTCTAATTAGGAACGTTTTATTATTATTAGGAGTATCAGTACCTAATTGAACTGCCTGGCTAGAAGACACGCTCACGCTGTGCGAGCGTGTCTACCAGCCAAGCAGAATGCAACTACGTGAGGGAGGGGACGGGGGCAGGAGAGGGCCAGAGCATGAGGGAATCGTCGGGCCCGAACTCGCTTGTGCTCCGCCAGGACCATGCGCAGGACAGTCAGCTCCCCGGCATCTGCATGCGCCCAGGTCAGTCTCTCTCCCCGCTTCCTCCCCTGCAGACAACTTCGCTCCCCTCGACCACCTACTGACCAGCTCCACTTCCCGTTGGCTGGCTCTCCCCCCCCCCCCCTTCTCCTGATCTCCCCTGGCCAGCTCTGCACCCCCTAACCCCCTCCTGGCCAGACCTGATTCCCACCAGCCGGTTTCCCCCGGATCTCCCCAAGCCAGCCCCACTCCCCTCCTGGCCAGTGTCCCGCCCCCATCTGAGATCAAGCGTGTCCGGTATTTTTTTGAAGCCACCTGGTAACCCTAGGTGCTGTAGGTTTTATTCACGAATGCTCATGATTCTATATATTTTGGTTAATGATCAACCAAGTGCATCTGATATTTCATCCAGGAGAAGAAAGTATTATACAGACATTATACACTGAAGCAACGCTTTATCTCGAACAGGTGGGCTGTTCATGTGTAACATTTGGTCACCAGTTGTAATAACAATGATTTCAGAGATTATAGTTACAGTATCAGGTATTCCACACTAACCACTGAACCAAACTACTAAAGGAAGCAATAGGTTTTCCATCTCTTGGAATCTTCAAGTCAAGCCTGGATCCCTTTCTGGAAGATGTGCTTCCATAAAACAAATTAAGTTCAGTACTGCATTAAGTGAATGAAAATCAGAGGCCAGACTAGATGATCAAGTGGTCCTTTGACCTCAACTATGAAGTTTATATGGTGTGCACAGACTCAGATGTTGTCAGAAGATTGCATTTCTTTTGTACAGACATGGGCTTTTAGCATTTAAGCTAATCAAGAATCTCCAGTACCTTAACTGTATTGTATTAGGCTTTATAGCCTCTATAGCCTCAGTATAGAGATAATCCCTAGAATTTAAGCAAGAATCCAGGACTGGATATTCTCATCAATATAGGTAAATGTGCAATAGGCAATTTCTTCCTATTATTTTTCAATACTACCTTTCACAATATTTTAATATTAGCACTTTAAGTACATATAGTAAATTTCACTTAAGTACTAAGAAATATGCATCTGTAGGATATTAGGGGTACGTCTAAACTACGTTGTTTTTTTTGAAAGGATATGCAAATTCATGGGAATTCATGGGAAAGTAGTCGGGACATGTTTTTTTGGGGGAAAAAACCGCATAAACCTCATTTTTTAAGGAAGAGCAGTTTTTTCAAAAAAGGGGTTTTTTTCCCCAAAAAAACCACGTCCGGACTACTTTCGAAAGATCCTCTTTCAAAAGTGAGATCGGAAGAAGATATGCAAATAACTGCAGAATTTGCATATCCTCTTTTGAAAATAGAACATAGTCTAGACATAGCCTAGACCTGGTATTTTGTGTCTGTAACCAGCACAAGTGCACCTGTTAGAAATGTTTTGAAAAACTAATAAGTGAAAAAATTGCCTTAAGAGTTGGTTATCTATGGCCTGAAAGTATTAAGATTATAAATATAAGGCTCTCCAATCTAAAGGCCCATAGAAAAATCATTGGCTATCCTTAGAGAAGAAGGAAAATCCCAGTTATAATACTTTGTTTCTTTCTATGCAGCATGGATTCCTCAACAGCTTTGCTTCCATATGGTCAACACTTCTGGTTGAATATGTGGAGGGAGAGTGAGAGAAATACTGTTAATGAGGTTCATGATCATCTTCTCCCAATCAGCAGAGACACAACTCTTTGGTATGCTTGCAGAGGGACTGCTATAAAATTAGTGGGAGGATCAGAACATGCTTTGGAACTATCATGTCACCGTCCTCCCAATGTGGAGTCCTAGCTGTACTGGATTTAAATCAAGCAGACAATCTAGAGTATTTTGTGTGTTCCACCAAAAGACTTTCCAGAATGCTACAACAGTTACAGCCCATTAGAGGTTTGGCCCTCACATGGAAAATGAAGTAAAAGTTTGTTCCTTCATAATTATGCTGCTCTGCTTCAGCATGCCCTCACCTGCCTGTCTGTCAGCCCCCAGCCATTTATAGTCTGCAAAGAGAATCTACAGATGGCATTTAATTACCCCTTGAGAGCTATACCTAGTTAGCCCTCCCATCCCCATAGAGAACTGAAATGGGAAAGAGAACAAGATTCATCACACTGATTTATAATGTGCAGAGTCTGAAGGTAAATATATCAGAGGTATGCAATTACTCGTTCTTCTGACTTTGTCCCCAGGAGCTGCAGGGTCGGATACAGCGCAGGCGGGGACAATGGCCCCACTTGCTGCCCCATCGCTCTCTTGGAGCAGCTGCTGCCGCTCCTGCCCAGGACAACGGGGCAGCGAGTGGGGCCGTTCTCCCACCCCGTGCCCTGGAGCCACTGATGCAGCTCCTGACGGGGTCGCTTCTTCCCCTGCGGCGGCAGCAGCAGCAGCTGTCCACGTGCTCTCTAGGAGCAGCTGATGGGGCTCCTGCCAGGGCCCCGCTTCTTCCCCAACAGCAGTCCCTCTCATCCGACATATTTGGTAATCCGACCATGTGTCGGTCCCATTTATGTTGGATGATAGGGACTCTACTGTATTAGCAATTATTCCTACTTGAATACACAATTCATTACATCTTTCAATGAAATCTGCAATTGTTTAAAATATAGATAAGATAAAGATTTTATCTTAAAAAGGTTTTGGCCCATACATTCTGTTACTATGGAATGCAGGGGTGGGCAATAATTTTTGAAGGCAGGGCTACTTTGCGAATTTCAGAAGTGGTCACGGGCTGCCCTGGAACGGGCGGAGTTTTGGACGGGAGCAGCAAGGCTAGGAGACTTTTCATGCTCCCCTGCCCACAGACCCTGATTGGCTTGGGATTGGGGGAGCCTGTGAAGTCTTTGACCTCTGCCCCCACCCTGCCAGGGGCACACAGCACCTAAAGAGAACTGCCAACTGTTTTGAACAGCTGGAGGTTCCCTCTAAGTGCTGAGTGCCCCTGATGGTGGGAGGAGACTTCATGCGCTCCCCTCACTCCCAGGCCAATCAGACTTCATGTGGTGTTCTGTCCCCAGGCTCTTTCTCCCCCACCTTTGCCCTGCCAGGTTTGTGAGGCTCTTAGAGAGAGCCACCAGCTGTTTTGAACATAGACATAGACCATCCTTTATGAAAAAGAGAAGAACGAGATGATCTTGATGTTCAGCTTCTTTAGCAAAGTGTGTGAATATTTTCAGATAGTAAAGACAAATGTTTAAATGTAGTGAACCATCTGACATTGAGAAAAAGATAGGTGAAGATTTTTATTGAAATTACCTCTATGGGATTTGACTTAGTTGCTTTTGAAATGTCAGACAAATCTCTTCTCCACTAGTATAAACAGACTTTGCATAAGATCCAGGAAAATTTAGAAGTAATGGTTTTGCCTCAAAAGGAAGCCCATTTATTCTATGAGTGCAACTAAATAAAAGACCAGACTGTCCCCTGTTTCTGAGAGTGGAATGGAGCCAGATGGGTGGATCCATGCTACAAGTGAAAGGGGTGAAGGAGTGCCAACACTACAGTATCATTCCGCTTGCCCGTGTTCAGAAGCAGTGTTGTCCCAAAACTTTCATGATCAAAGACCTGCTGCTATACCCAGTGCTTACATTTATAATTAAAGTGGTGCCAGGGCTTAAGCAATATTTTCCCCCATTCATAACTGATACAGCAAGCCCAGAAGTGTTGGGCTCAACCTTGACAAGCCCTGTCACAAATTAAGCTCTAGTAATACCTATTCCAAGAGACTTGATTCTCACCAATATAATTCTTTCCTTTGCTCCTCTCCCACCAGAAGCCACCTAGCTTTTTTACTTTGAAAATCTGGTTACTCCCATCCAACCCAAAGGAAGTGTGGCACTTATGTGCCAGGCAAATGATGCTTGTGTGGATAGTGCAACCTGCTTCATTCCCATTTCAACTCCTAGTGAAAATTTTAAAATGTTGGTTAAAGCAAATGCCACGTCATATTTTCTCTTGAAACCCTAAATAACTCTTTATTCTAAACAATACAAAATAAAGTAACTGAGAAGGACCCTATTTTACTTCATTGTTTTGCTGTTATGTTGAGGAGCTACAACTTTATGGGTATTTCTATGTAATTTTGTCATTTTTATAACAATGAATCCTATGTGCTAACAGATAGCAGAGATATACAGTGCCAGTAAATTAGAATAAACTTACTATAGGAAAGCAAATCTATACGTTTTATAGAATGCTAAGATCTAGATGTGTCTTGGCTACTATATGCCTAATTGCACACTTAGCAGGGTAGAGCAAATTGCTAGCTATTGATTTAGTAGCATTTTGAATTATAAGATCTCTTCACAGATGTTGTACACTGTGGATAGTCAGCATTGAAATAAAACCATTTTCTTTTTCTGCCATCACCTATAATGCAAAACCCATTCTTTGTTGCTTGCCATTTTGCTACATTCATGCTAGTGCTCATTTGACTCCTATATGTAAGGTACCTAATAATACTTCGGAAATGTTGCATTGAATTCCCAGTTTGCTTGTGCATGTATTTTGTATAGTGCATACATAGTACCAATAGAGCTTGGATTTTGAGTATTTTAGTTCCTTGCCAGATCTGCATAATTGAAATACCATTTTCAAAATGTATAGATTTTTAAATTACAGTGCTGAATGTGTTAATTCTCTAATCAAGGAGTACTGAATGGCTCACAAGCATGAATATCAAAATCAGGGCAGACTTCAGAAGCAGCAACATACCCCAGAATGTTTGAAAATTCTATACTTAGAATTTGCCAACTAAGAATTAAGTGTTAATGCCCCAGAGACACAATAACAGCCTCAACATGGAGCCACAGACAGTTCCCTTGGGTTCTGCAATCTATCATGCCACCCATGTAAGCTTGTCTTTGTGATTGTTAGTCACTAGAAAATATTCTAGTTACTCCTGATCCCATATGAGGGCATAAAGCATAATGTCAAGTATTTAGGCTCAGCACAACCCACTTTGCAGGGTTAGCCATTAGACCTGCTTCCTTTAGAGATTGAGAATGGTGATGATGCTTTCGTAATACAGTTTCCAGGTGCTACAACAGGCAACATCATGGGAAATAGGCAGCAATGTGCTTGTGATGCAGCCATAATGCACTATCCATTACCTGCTGGAAAATGGCAGGTGCAACATGGAGATCAAATGGGAGGGTTTGAAACTGATATAGTTATAGGGTCCTATCAAATTCACAGTCCATTTGGGTCAATTTCTTGGTCATAGTTTGTCATAAGTTTCATGACTTCTGCTATTTAAATCTGAAATGTGACAGTGTTGTAATTGTAGGGATTCTCACTCAAAAAGGAGTTGGGGAGCCACAAGGGGAAGTTGTGATACTGCTACCCTTTTTTCTGCACTGTTGCTAGCAGCTGTTCTGCTTTCAGAGCTGGGTGACCAGAGAGCAGCAGCAGCTGCCACTGGTTGGGAGCCCAGGTCTGAAGCCAGAACTGCCACCAGCAGCAGCACAGAAATAAGGATGGCATTCCGTAGTACTATAATTCGTACTTCTGTGCTACCTTCAAAGCTGGGTGCGAGGCCAACAGCTGCCACCTAACTCTTAAGGCAGTGCCGAAACAAGAGTGGCAAAACTGTGACCCCCACCCCTTAAATAACCTTGCAATCCTCTGCAAATCGCTTTTGGGTTAGGATCCCCAATTTGAGAAACACTCATCTCCTGCAAACATCAGTATAGCATTGAGTTAAAGCATACAAGAAACCAGAATTCACACCAGGAGACTAAATTTCATGGTCTATAATGCATTTTCATGGCTGTGAATTTGGTAGGCTATAGATATAGGCTAAAAGGGAGGCAAAATCCATCTGTGGATGATGGCATCAAGGGTCTTTGCTAATAATTGAGCTAGACCTTAAGGGCTATGACCCAGGCTCTACCTAGAATCTGAGTTTTAGCTATTCAGGGCATGGGATTTTTCTAAAATTAATACACAAATAGACAGTTGGCTGCTTTGGGTATTAGAAAAACTAGACTGCAATGTTCTCTTTGTGAATCCTTGACTTTGCCTACTTCCTACATATTTTCTAGATCTCTCTTGAGCATCTCCCACATTTGTTCAGGGATCCAGAAGATTTTTCTGTACATTAGCACTGGGGATAATTTCTATGTCCTGCTCTGGGGCAAGTCCTCTGAGGCTTGATGGTGAAGACATCACTAAGTTCGCTCTTTCTACAAGTTGATGAGATTGTTATCCAAATACTGGAGACAACCCAAGGTTACTCTAGTGACAGAAATGTAGCTGTGTTAGTCTGGTGTAGCTGAAACAAAATACAGGACTATGTAGCACTTTAAAGACTAACAAGATGGTTTATTAGATGATGAGCTTTCGTGGGCCAGACCCACTTCCTCAGATCAAATAGTGGAAGAAAATAGTCACAATCATATATACCAAAGGATACAATTGAAAAAAAGTGAACACACATGAAAAGGACAAATCACATTTCAGAACAGAAGAGGGATGCAGGGGGAGGGGAGGGGGGGGAAGGAAGGTAAATGTCTGTGAGCTAATGGTATTAGAGGTGATAATTGGGGAAGCTATCTTTGTAATGGGTAAGATAGTTAGTGTCTTCGTTGAGACCGAAAGGTAGAGTGTCGAATTTTAGCATGAATGACAGTTCAGAGGATTCCCTTTCAAGTGCAGATTTAAAAGGCTTCTGGAGCAGGATGCAGGTAGTTAAGACAGCGTCCTTTCTGGTTGAAATGGCAAGAAACTGTTTTTTCTTTGTGATTCATCTCTCGCTCTCTCTCTCTTCCCCACCCCCACCCTCCCCACACACACAGCTTCATTCATTCACACACATTCATTCCTGCCCTCAGGCACTCACATACTTACACAGGTATATGGGTTGCAGAAAGAGTCACTGCATGTTGGTTCCAGTTTTCTGGAGGTCTGTCAGCTGATCATGGCTGAGGAGCTGGGCAGGAAAAAAAAAGAGAGAGCTTCTGGCTGCAGAAAAAGGGGCTTCACAGAAAGAGCTTCTGCCACATGCTCTCTCCTTTTATTGCCTCTGCACAACTCATGTGACTCATCCACATTCGTCACCAGGGAGCATGCCCAGACCTCCCTTAATTCAGGTCTCAGAGCAGCAATGTCTTCATGCAATCTCTTCACAGGAGCTCAATTCTCAGCTCCTATGGGCCAATAAGAACTGACCTCAGCCAATTGGTCAGCTCCTATTGACTTGAAACAGCCAGCTAATCAGAACTGAGAGATTGGCCTGAGAGAGTAGGGCAGTGCAAGCAACTTCTACCACCTGGAGTTGAGAGCCAAGTGGAAGGAGCAGCCTGTATTTTCCAGTGGGCTGGGGCTGCAATAGACAAACCCTCTGCACCAGGTGACAACTCCCTCCTAGATCCTGTACCTCCTCCTACACCTCTTCCCCAGGCCAGAATCCTTTCTGCACCCACACTCCCTCCCTGACCCTACACCCCAATCCTCTGACCCAGGTCACAACCCCCGCCTCCATCCAAACACCCTCTCAGATCCCACAGTGTCTCCTGCACCCCAGTGTCTTACCCCATGCACCCTTCTGCACCCAACCTCCAGTCTAGACCCCACACCCGCTCCACAGAAAAGTGTGGCTTTTGACCACTTCCAAAATCTTGGAGTGGTCCCCCCACCAAAAATTATTGCCCATGCCTGATGTAGGGGGACAGTAGGAGCAACACCCATTAGTACAACCCTTGGGTTTCAGTGGCAGTTGCTGTGCAGCCGCTACAGCTTGGAGGATAGGGAAGGTTTTCTTCTCTTCAACCTCACTGGAAATTCCCTTCATAAGCAAGCCCCTTTTCTCAGGTTTTTTTTTTTAAACACATGACCAAGATTTTCTTCTTTGCAATTAACAAAAGTGTGAGGAGAGGAAAGAAATTAAATCTAAAAAATGCTGGGGACCTACAATATAAGATGATGGTCTTGAGGAGATATTCCATGCAAACCTTTTAGAGAGTATGCCTGCTTCTGCATGAAGAATATTACAGTAGCTTTATTTATATTCTGGCCATATTTATGAGTAGCTAAAATATTATGTGCATCATATTTATAACATACTGTCTTTGAGATGCTCAAAAACAGAAAGAAAAAATCCAAAAGATCTGACGTTCCGTTTTGTTAGTCTATAAAATGCTACCAGACCATTTGTTGTTTTTTTTCCTGTAACAGACTAATTCGGCTACCCCCTGAAGCTCCCCAACACTAGATGTCACTCTTGACTCATCTCTGGTTGATTCAAGACTGCTGCAAGGCAAACAAAAATGTCCTTTAAAAATATTTAAACTGAAAATTTAATTTGTCTGTTACAAAAAATGATAATCCTTATATCTATATCCCATATCAATGCAAAGATATGGTTCATAAACACAGCTCATTAGACAATAACTTTCCTGGAGATCCCAATGAATAAGCTTCAGTGTGCGTGGGCATACACGTGCACATCTCAGAGAATCAACCAAATTTCAAGTCACCCAGATATCTAACTGTGACAGTCTGTACTCTATGTTCATCCCTTTTACCATAATATGATAAATTTTGTACAAAGTATGCCTTGTGAGAAACGCTGTCAATTAATTGCAGTTAATTTGTTTTGAGTTAATCTCTTAAATTAACTCAATTAAAATTAATTAGAATTAATCACAGTTTTTAATGCACTGTAATAATAGAATACCAATTTAAATTTATTTTAGATATTTGTGGATGTTTTTCTACATTTTTAAATATATTGATTTCCATTGTAACACAGACTATGAAAATACAGTGCTCACTTTATAATATTTTTATTACAAGCACTTGCACTGTAATACAAATGAACAAAAGAAATTGTATTTTTCAATTAACCTTGTACAAGAAGGTTGATATGTGTTTAAGTAGTTAAATTCCTGGACTGTCATTGCTCATTAAAAGTGCTGTCATATGGTGGAAATCAGGAAAATATTACATTTTATTAATATCAGCAGAACTGACTTACATGGGGCCTGTGTTGTATAGTCTGCCTTAATCTTTGTATTCATGCCCATCAGTGTGAAAGAAGCTCTTTGCATATATATTTGCATGTGCATGCAACCATACTTAAGTTGCAACCCTCAGCATGTGCTGTGAGTATCATTGTGGCCCACAGAGCTTCCAAAGTTGGACAGCCCTGTAGAAATGCACATTCATGGTAAAGAGATTGCATATCGCACTTGTACAAGGTCAATTGAAATATATTATTTCTTGTATCTTTTTATAGATATTAGTAATAAAAAAGCATATAGTGCACACTTTGATATCAATATATTTGAAAATGTAGAAAACTTCCAAAATATTTAAATAAATGGAATTTTGCTTTTTAAACTGCAGTTAATCATGATTATTTTTATCTTGTGAATGATTGCAATTAATTTTTTAGTCGTTTCACAGCTCTGATTCAAAGCCTGTAGTAATCTGTGAAGTCACTTCTCATCTCAGAGACCAGCTCTTACCCATTCATGGTAGCTGAGATGCTTGTACTGTCATTGTCTAGGTATGAACTCTCAAGGGTGGGTGGCTAGTTGTTCTCAGATGTGGCTCTCCAGTTTTATAATCTCCTCCTATGGGGTATAGCAGAGCTTGAGACTGGCAGTCCTCTAAGCAAAATGCATTGGATCAACTGGTTAATTGTTTTTGGCTGTATTTTATATTTTGTCTAACAGATGATTCAGCTAAGCTTAAAAGAGACCATTTTGGTAGTTATGTCACAGTTGACATGGACTGTGGTGGTAATAACTGTGTTTTTACATTTTGTAATTAAAGCACCCAACTCCAATGGCAGAAATTAATCAGATAAATATTAAAAGATGTCCGTCTTTTAGAACTATTTTGCATCATATAGGTTAATCATCTACTTAAGCATGTGACAAAATAAAGACTCCCCCCCCCCCATTAATAGGCCTGAATCTAAGACAGTGGTTCTCAAACTGTGGTCCGCAGACCACTAGTGGTCTGGGGCCGCCTTACAGGAGATCTGCAGCTTTAGCTCAGTCTCCTGCTTCCACATTCCCTCCCTTGCAGCAGGAAGCCTGTATAGGCACTCCAGCCTCACCACCACCACTACCACCTCGCAAGGTTGGAGCACCAGTGTGTGGCCAGACAGCCCGCCTCCATATCATCCATCTTATTTGCCTTCCTGAAGCATACAGAACAGAGAAGGAGCAATAAAATCAGCATAGTCTATGCTGGCTCATCTGATCCTGAGAAGCTGAAACATAGATATGAGGAGAGATCAGGATATGTGAGACTGCCACCGGCTGGCACCTATGTTGATTCGAACACACACACAGTCCCTGAGAGGAATTTCCCACTGAGAAAACAATGTCCTGTACTTCCAATTTAATCATCTCAAATCTCTCTTACAAGTGTAAATTAAGTTCACAACTCCCTTGTAAGAACTGGTCTCACAGCAGACAGACCAGCATCAATTGGCATTACAGATAAGAAAGAGAAATACGTGACCCCATGATTATAAAAGATGGGCCCACCACACACTCACTTTGAGTGTCATTCTACCCTCTACCTGCTGGTCGGGTTAGGTGTTTGACCTCCCGAGGTTCTATGGGGACGCCCACCTCTTATTTTCGTCTTTCCTAGGAATTGAGGGACCGGCCCTGGCCTGACATGCTGGAGTCGAGAGGCACAGAAGGGGGTAAAAATGGTACCTGGATGTGGTCCTCTGTCTTAAGTGTACACATAGAAAGAGTAAGCTGTTACTTGGTACCATTATTTCTATTTTTCTATCTTTATCTTCTTTGTAACCATTTTTAAGACCTATATTTTGCTAATAGTTAAGAAATAGAACAATAGCCATTGCAACCATATGATTTATAAGCTTCCTCAATAAACCTGTAACTGTTTAAGCTTTAACCTGACTCCTTCAGTTGCTGTAATAGAACCAAGCACAATTTAAAAGAACTTCAACCGGTCATAAAGGGACAGATATAGGGAGAGCTTGGGCGTTTGGACTTGTGTCACACCCAGGTGGCACAATCCACTGGGGCACCTTTCAGCCTTTCCCCAAGGCTGCCCTCTGCGAAGGAACCCCCTGTGTTCTAGCAGCTAAAATCTAAGGTGTAATAAGCTCTTCCTATATAACGGGGCGTCTGTTGGCCTGCTGGCCACCCTCTGCGATGGGACCCCGGTCCTAGCAGTAAAGGCACGGACGTTAAACCTTTTCTCGGAAGCATACACACACACACTGCCCTGACCGTCGGCTGACACAGTGCTGGCTTCTCTCTAGGGAGCGGGGGGGGGATTCTGCGCCAGATCCTCCTCACTGGGAAGAAGCAGAGCCAGGAGTGGCTCCTCATGCTGCCACTCCCCCTTTCCCTGCCTGGACTCTTTCCCCGCTGTGCCTATTGGCTGGAGTTGTGGCCAATGAGAGCAGCGGGAGGCCAAGCCTGGGGTGCCGTGCCATAGCAGGATGTGAAAACAAGTAAGTGCCCCCCATCCCCTCATGCCCAGACCCCACACCCCCAGCCTGCTCCTGCACACTCTCCCCAGTCAGACATCCTACCCCACCCTGTTTCTGAACCCTCCCTTGCTCCTGTCCCCACTGCCACCCTGTCCCCTGCTCAGGGCTGGACTGAGGGGTGGGTGAGCCAGACAGCTGCCCGGGGTGCCAATCGATTGGGGGGGTGCCTGATGGCAGCTGTAAGGGGCAAGCAGCACCCCTTATAGCTCCCATCAGGTGCCACGTGCCCAGCTCTCACAGTGCTGGCCCCGCAGCACTGGCCAGCGGCTCCCTTCCCCTACGGCCGCGGGGCCCTGAACAGCTCGACACGTGCGCCAGCAGAGATGGCCAGGCCAGCCTGGGCAGCGTATGTGCCGTATGCCCCGGGGGCAGGCCCCAGGCTGCGCACCAGTGGCCATGGCTGGGCTGCACATGCGCTGTACGCCCTGGGGGCAGGCCCGCACACCCTGGGGGGAGGGAGGGCAGGGGAGGTGCCAGGGGCAGCGCCGGGCGCCCAGGCCCCGGGTACCAAAATGGGTCGGGCCGTCCCTGCCCCTGCTGCAGAACCCTGACTCCACTGGCACCCTGTCCCCTGCCCCAGCACCCACTAGCACCTTTCCCCAGTACCATGTCCCCTGCTTCCACCAGCAAAATTTGGGCCACATTAGTGAGGCTTGGGGGGTTTTGGCCGAGTTATTTTTTTGCATCTCACTTGTGTGGCCCCAACTGACTTTTGTGGGTTATCCCCACCCTGCTCCTGCACCCTCCCTTGCTCCTGCATCCTCCCCCTGATCAGACTTCCTACCTCTCCCCTCCTCCTTCCCCTCCCCCCCCCCCCCCCCCCCGCAGCCTTCTCCAGCACTCTCCCTTGCCCCTGCACCTTCCTCCCTGGTCAGACACCCTTCCCCCAGCTCCCTCCTGCACCCTTCCTCATGCCCAGACTCCCTCCCCACCCCCACTCTGGAACCCACCCTTGCTCCTGCATCTTCCCTTACTCTTGCCCCCTCCTTCCTGACTACACACTTTGCTCCCAGCCTGCTCCTGCATCCTATCTCCCACCCAGACCTTACAACCCCCGTCCCTATCCCATTACAGGCAGGCCTGTCCCACACATTGAACTCCTAATTTGTCTCCACCCCAGAGCCTAGGTGGGTCCACAAAATCCACTAACTTCAGAACCCCAAAAGAGTAAATCCAGCCCACGGGAAGCCCTGAACCTCAGTCCTACCTGTCTCTCTCCTTTGCCCCATGGGGCTGGAGCGCCAGAGGAATGAGGTGTCTCACTTAGGGGAGTTTGGAGAGGTTTTTTTGTTTCTCATTTGTGTGGTCTCCAACTGTGGGGTCAGTGGCCGCTGATCCAAAAAAGATTCCTCATCCCTGCCATAAAGAAAGAAAACATTGAAACCTTTTGTGTTGGACATAAATTAATATTTTACTTTATTTAAAAGGAACACAAGAACATAAGAATGGCCATACTCGGTCAGACCAAAAGTCCATCTAGCCCAATATCCTGTCTGCCGACAGTGGCCAGCACCAGGTGCCCCAGAGGGAAGGATCACAACAGGTAATCCTCACATGATCCCTCCCATCACTCACTTCCAGAGAAACAGAGGCTAGGGGCACTATTCCTATCCATCCTGGCTAATAGCCATTGATGGACCTAACCTCCATGAATTTATCTAGCTCTTTTGAACCCTGTTAAAGTTCTAGCCTTCACCACATCCTCTGGCAAGGAGTTCCATGGGTTGACTACTAACATTCTATTTGCCTTTTTGACCTCTCCTGCTCACTCTGTGGATGTTTTTGGAGAAATATCCACAATGACTCCACGATCTCTCTCTTGGGCAGTTGTAGCCAAATTAGTTCCCATCATATTGTATATATAGTTGGGATTATGTTTTCCAATGTGCACTACTTTACATTTATCAACATTAAATTTCATTTGCCATTTTGTTGCCCAATCACTTAGTTTTGTGAGATCTTTTTGAAGCTCTTCCCAGTCTGCTTTGGTCTTAACTACCTTGAGCAGTCTGATATCATCTGCAAATTTTGCCACCTCACTGTTTACCCCTTTCTCTAGTGCCACCTCACTGTTTACCCCTTTCTCTAGATCATTTATAGATAAGTGGAATACATATTCCTGTTCATCCAGAAATATAATTTATGCCATCATGTGCCAACAGTGTCCGTCTGATTTTATTTATATATATATAGGACAAACTTCTGACACTTCGCCAAAGAATTAATGCCCACAAATTAGTCATCAGACGTTTCACAAAGAAAAAACAGTTTCTTGTCATTTCAACCAGATTGGGTATGGTCTCAACGACCTCACTACATGTATCTTACTCTGAAGAAACTTTAATACCAGACTACAAAGGGAAACCTCTGAACTGTCATTCATGCTTAAATTTGACACTTTACAAATGAGCCTTAAAGATGCTAACTACCTTACCCATTGCAAAGATAGCTTCCCCAGTTATCACCCTTAATATCATTATCTCGGACACTAACCTCCCCCACAAACCTCCCCTCCGTTCTAAAATCTGATTTGTCAATTTTATATATGTTCACTTTTTTCACTTGTATCCCTTTGGTATCTATGGTCATGCCAATTTTCTTCCACAATTTGATCTGAGGAAGTGGTCTGGCCCATGAAATTTCATCACCTAATAAACCATCTTGTTAGTCTTTAAAGTGCTGCATAGTCCTGTCTTTTGTTTCATGAGAAAATTAAAGCTCTTAATCTGTTTAATAATTTAATGTTTCCTTTCTTACTGGTTAAATTGAACCATTCTCGTAGCTGTAGCACTAGCAAAATGGCTCAGATATAATTATGTAATTAACAGTGAGTTTCCATTAGCCACTAGTGGTCCATTGAGTCCAGGTGGGCCATGGGCCAAAACGTTTGAGAACCACTTATCTAAGCAAAGGTTGCAGTATTTACTGAATAATATCAGATGGACACAAAGTCATATGGTACAGATACGTCATTTATCTTGATATCTTTCCTATTTCTAGTATGTTAACATTTTAAATTAAACAGATTGCATAATACAAAGCAACAGTCCTGGTCACTTAATGTAACAGTTCTAAAACACTCTCAAATACCTTTTCTGAGAATAAGAAAAGAAATATAAGCTATGGTCACAAACTTGCAAAAGCTTATAGATATTTCTGCATTTAATTTTAAACAAGTAAGAAGCTGCTTAGGGCATTAGGGCCTAATCTTCTGAGGTGCTCAGCATCCTTAATTCCTATGCAATTTGCAGGCCATCAACCTGTGGCAGTATCTGATCATTATTACAGCCAAAATGAGCAACCCAATTTGTTCTGAAACATCCTTATTCTTCTCCTCCCTCCATCTTTGCTCAAGCTACTGAATTCTATATGGTTTACTTGTAACCTTAAAAAAAATAGTGATTCTCCTTAGCAGTAACTGCAAAATGAAGACTAAAGGTGAAGTGCAGGGCTGCTCTCTATGGCTGGTGACCCGAAGGGGGAAAGAGGCAGCTAAATAACTCACATTATAGCTGCTATTATCCAACTACATTCCATTCAGTGTTTTCTAGGCAGCATAAAAACAGTTTATCCCTAGTGAGCAAACATTTTTTCTAAAACATTGTTCACATATGCTAGTTACTATGGCAACCTAGAATTGCCAGGTGAAGTGACTCTGGAACAATTTTTAGGGTGTGGATACTGAGCTGCAGCCTCCTGCCTTATCCTGTCCTTGCTCCTATTGCTCCACTCTGGCGTCACTGCTGGGAGCAGCTACGCAGGGCTGACAGTCAGAGCCCCAAGATCTGCAGCAGAAACTCAGGACCCGGCGACTGGGACTTTGGGCAGCAGCAGAGCCTTCAGCCGGGACTCCCAAAAGCTGTGGGGCTGGCAGATCGGACTCCCTGGATGCAGGCTGGTGGTTGGAACACCAACATGGGGTGAAAAAAAACTGAGGAATGCTACAGCAGCCCCTGGAACCATACTTCCCACACCTATGAGTGAAAGGAAATATTACCAAAGGATCCCAAACTCAAGAGGCTTCACTTGCATAGGACATTAATTTTTATTCCAAATATGTGAAGTGACAACACTTCAGGAAACAAAGAGATGTAAAGGGACATTACTGAACAGTTATATATGGCTGGGTCTCATCTTACAGTCAAATGGCATTTAATCTTTGTGTACAATTCCTTGTAAATAAGTACTTTCCTAATGAAGGATATTCATTTCATTTGGCAGAATAAACCAGAATATTAAAGTTAGGGATCTTGTCTAGATTATCAATCACGGAGCAAAGATACCATTTAATTCTCTGACACTGCCTATTAGGAATATGACAAATCATATTGTACAGAGAAGGAATCCTAAATTTATAAGAAAAACAAGGCTTCAAGAGCAGATCTTAAACAGATTGGGTAAAATTTTCAAAAGCGCCTAAGTAACTTATTGTCCTAACTCCCATTTTCAAAAGTGATTTAGACACTGAGGAACCTAAGGCTATTTCTACACTGGAAATATTTGGCAACAAAAGTACTGTTAACATAAGTCACCAAAAAGAAAGTGGACAAATCACGTGTACATTGCTACCCTCTGTCGGCATATTCTGGCCACATTGTTAGCTCTCCCATTGAAAGAAAGAGCCAAGCAATGTGGGTCTGCATCCCACAATGCTTGGCATTACATTCAGTTGCTAAGCACCATGGAAATGCACAATGTAGCCCTAGGCATTTTGGGAACGTGAAAAACGTCCCATCAGCCACCTCTTTGCTTTTAAGCCCTTCCTGGGCTTCTGGCTTAAGGCATGTCTTTCAAAAGAAGGATGTAAATTGGCTAGATCGAAATTGCAAATAAAGCCGGGATTTGAATTTCCCGTGCTTCATTTGCATAATGGTGGCTGCACATTCAAAAAAGGGTATTCTGAAAGTGAAACCGCTGTCTAGATGCAATTCTTTTGAAAAAAAAACCACCTTTTTTCAAAAGGTCCTGTACACCTCATTTTTGAGAAGTACAGGAGCTTTCGAAAAAGAGTTGGTTCCCTCCCCCCCCCGAAAGAACCCCGTCAGGACAGCAGGTTCACTTTCAAAATACCCTTTATCGAAAGAACACGCAGCCACCATTATGCAAATGAAGCATGGGAAATTCAAATCCCGGCTTCATTTGCCATTTCGATCAGTCAAATTTACATCTTTCTTTTGAAAGAAGGATGTAGTTTAGATATGCCCTTACTTTCAGGCCACTTGAATGACAGTGCTTGCTGAAAACTCCAGCATCTGCTATGAAAAATCATGGATCTCAGACATGTTTCCCAAGTTGTGTTCAATGTGCTTAGGACAGCACGCACTGCAACAGAGCTACTTATGCATTTAATAGAGGAAGAAGACTCGAATGCGGATAACACTGTGACAGGGACAGCAGCAAAGTGGCATTCCATTGGACTGTCACAGAGCAGCTGTGTGCACAATCTTGTCACTTTTGGGCTAAGGAAACCAACGAGTGGTAGGATTGCATTGTCCTGAAGGTATGGGACCAGTGGCTACAGAACATTTGGATGCGTAAAGCAACTTCCCTGGAACTGTGAGCTTAGTTGGCCCCTGAACTGCAGCACAAGGGCACCCGAATAAGAGCTGCTCTCTCGGTAGAGAATTATGTTGTGATTGCTTTGTGGAAGCTGGTTACTCCAACTTGCTACAGTTCAGTTGTAAATCAGTATGGAGGGGGGAAGTCTACTGCCGGGGCAGCACTTATGCAAGTGTGCAGGGCAATTAAACACATTTTGCTGCATAAGACTGTGACTCTGGGAAATGTGGATGACATAGTGGCTGGCTTTGCTGAAATGGGCTTTCCAAACTGCGGTGGGCAATCGATGGCACACATTCCCATTATAGTGACACCCCATCTTGCCACAGAGTACATCTATCAGAAGAGGTACCTTTCAATGGTGCTTCAAGCACTTCTGGTTCACCATAGGCATTTCACATATATAAATGCAGGGTGATCTGGAAAGGTGTTGCCCTGCACTGTGATATACATACCTACAGAGCATTGCTCACACTGTCAATGATGGTGCCCCAATATGTATGTGATCTGTCACCAGAGGGGCTACTGTGAAAAATCTTTTCCAATTTTTATGATGTCAAGTTTTGGAAACTGACATAAGTTTGATCAACAAAACTTGGTTGAGTAGACAAAGCCTTAGAACTAGATTCTTTACTGCTCCCCGTTTGTCCCTAGGAGAAACGAAGAAGAGTCAGTGATGGCTGATTCTTTGTAGGTGCTGAGTCTAGGCTCAGCTAACTTCAGATAGTTCTCAGGCCTAATCTAGACAAGAAAATTAAATTGATTAACTATGTGAGTTGAAGGAGTGAAAAAATCATGCCCCTGTGCAGTATGATTAAGCTGATTTAAAACCCCATGTAGACAGCTCCAAGTTGACAAAAGAATTCTTCTGTCAACATAGCGATCGCCTTTTAAGGCAGTGGACTGTCAATGAAAATCCTGTCAATATAGGTAGTGTCTACACCAGCAGTGGGCAGTAATTTTAATGGGGGGAACTCCACGTTTTTGGCAAGTGGTCAAGGGTAACATTTCTATGGAGGGGATGTGAGGTCTGGAACAGAAGTTGGATGCAGAAGGGAGCTTGGGGTAGAGAACAATTCTGGAGGGGGTGTGGAGTCTGACAGGGAGTTTAGGTGAAGCAGGGGGTTGTGATATGGGGCACAGGCTTGGAGGGCAGAGTTTACATGGAATGCAGGGGAATATTCTGGCCTGGGGGCGGGGGATTTGGGAGGGAGTTGTGACCTGGGAGAAGAGGGTGTAGAGGGTTTGGGTGGTGACCTGGGGCAGGGGAATGCGGTGCAGGGTCAAAAGAGGGGTTATGGGTGCAGGAAAGGATTCTTGCCCAGATGAGGAGTGTAGGAGGTGGTGCAGGGTCTGGGAGGGGAGTTGTGACCCAGGAGAAAGGAGTACAGAGGGCTTGGGTGGTGACATGGACAGATAGTTGTGGGGGCAAAGAGGGTGGGTGTCAGAGGCAGGTTCTGGCTGGGAGGCTCTTACCTGCATTAAGAGGAGTATTGCTGGCAGATCCAGAGATGTCATTATTCCCCTTTATTTGGCTTTGTTGAGGCCACATCTGGAGTATTGTGTCCAGTTCTGGGCCCCCCACTACAAAAAGGATGTGGACGCATTGGAGAGGGTCCAGTGGAGGGCAACCAAAATGATTAGGGGGCTGGAGCATATGACCTATGAGGAGAGGCTGAGGGAGTTGGGTCTGTTTAGTCTGCAGAAGCGAAGAGTGAGGCGGGATTTGATAGCAGCCTTCAACTTCCTGAAGGGAGGTTCCAAAGAGGATGGAGAGAGGCTGTTCTCAGTAGTGACAGATGGTCTCAAGTTGTGGTGGGAGAGTTCCAGGTTGGATATTAGGAAAAAACTATTTCAGTAGGAGGGTAGTGAAGCACTGGACTGGGTTACCTAGGGAAGTAGTGGAGTCTCCATCCCTAGAGGTGTTTAAGTCTTGGCTTGACAAAGCCCTGGCTGGGTTGATTTAGGTGAGATTGGTCCTGCCTAGAGCAGGGAGCTGGACTTTATGACCTTCTGAGGTCTCTTCCAGCTCTATGGTTCTATGATCTAGGTGGCTCCCAGCCAGTAGCCCTGCAGGAATCTGAGCTGCAGGTGGCTCTGATCCAGGCATGGGGAGAGGAGGGAGGGAGGGAGGATTCACACACTTCCCCTGCCCTCAGCAAAATCTCAGCTCCTATTGGCGGAAAACTGGCCAATGGGAGCTGACAGATTTTGCTGGGGGGCAGGGCACCACACGAAGCCTCCTCCCTCACTAGAATACACAGCATAGAGACCCAAGCCTTTAAAGTAACTGCAGTTGCTCTCGGCCTAAGAGTTTTGGCAAGGCAGCTAGCTGCAGGCTGGATCTGGTGGCTTGGTGGGCTGAATCCGGCCTACTGGTTGCCTCTTGCCCACCCCCGTCTACACTGATGTGCTAATACAACAAACATGTTACTGTAAAATTTTAAGTGTAGACAAACCCACAGGGCGTAATGACTCCATAAGATGCAGGTCAAAAGAGAATTAGGTACATCGAGTAGAACTGCTTCTATCTGTTCCACACCTTTTCTGTGGGCACAAGAGAATTTGGGTCTCTATCCCCGCTAGTCTAGCACTTTATTAAAAGTACAAAATTCACATATGCAATGACAAACTGCATTGAAGATTTTCTTTACACTCATTACCCAAAATAAAAAAAAACATTCAAGAAATACAAATATATCTGTATGTAATGGCAACCCTCAACTGTAACACCAAATTCAAACATCATTGTAATCTTCCTCCTTCCATATCAGTACCTTTGACAAGCTAGCCAGAGCAGTTACAGACAGACATAATTGGAAGGAAAATGACTTGTCCAACTGAGTTTTCTTCCAGGTGCTGAACAGACATGGCTTATATAGACATGTTTCCATAACCAGTGACCCAAAAGGAAAAGTTTACAGAAAAAAATTTGGACTGACAAATTTCTAATGGAATATTTTTCTGTCAGAAAATGTCACTTTCTCTAAATTGAAACGTTCTATGGGAATGTATTGATTTTGACAAAATTTTGTTTTGACCAAAAAATTGAAAGAATATTTAACCTTATCAAAAATATTCCTTGTTGACCCCATCAGAATGAAAAATGAGAATGAGAATGAATTTTTAAATATATTTTAGAAAAAAATCAGAACAAATGTTTTGATTTTATTGGAATGGAATATTTTGACTGATTCAATTTTTATTTCATTTTGTGGCCAACATCATATTTGATGGATTTGTTCTAATTTGAAACAAAAATGAATTTCACAATGTTGGAATTTTCCTAATAATGGAAATTATACATGTCTATGAGCTCTCAAATACATGTTTTTTTGCAGCCAAAATCCCAAAGTAAAAAACTTCTGACAGCCTTGATATCTAAACAAGGAGCAACTATGTTACCTTAAACTTTTAGTCCCATTTTCTATCTTGCTGAATAGAAATGCTTATAAATGAATGCCTCAGTCTGCTCCTTCACAACAAAACCCTAATATTGCAGCACGGGATAATCCTATTTCAGATTATCCAGTTATCGAATCTTATATACAATACAATCTGATTTTCAGCTTCCACCCAAATGAATGTCACCTTGGATTCCTCTGGTAATTGAATCCTAAATGTACGTAAATAGAAATACAATCAAAGAGGCACTGCATCCTATGCTTGATAGACTGAGGCAACCTTTTACAAGAAAAGAGAACCAAGAGAGGACAGGGAACCCAGAACTGCTTCTGGAAAATATGTTGTTACACTAGCACTGTGACCTTTTATGCCACAAATAGTGTCTCTTTGTATTAAAGCATTTTTTTTTGTTGTTCTAGTAGACAGCAGCTCCCTTTTTCAGTATGGATTCTGTGGATTTAGATGGATGAGATTCTATATGCAAGACAGGCAATAATTCACACATGAGCTAACTTGACAGATTTCCTGAGACACATTGGCTTGCTTTAATAATGCATAAAACATTCAGGGAACTGCTCAACTTTGACATGATGTGAAACTCTTTTAATATTTAACACCAGTTCAAATTCAATTTTTGTGAAGCATTTATCTAATATTATAATATTTCCTAATTTTCACAGTGTGGCAGGAAATCTCATGCTTGCAGCAGGGCAGCAGTTAATAGAGCAATAGGTGGCTTCATTCCTTTAAGGGTTATGTCTACACCACAGGCATGTACCCCTTCCCTTTCAAAGCTCCAGTAAGTATCTGACAGCTGAGTGTACTGCTCTCTTTGGGGAATGAAGAGCAAATGATTAGAATGCTTCTGTTCTGCCATACACTAGGAACACAGTGGCAGGCAGACTGCAAAAGGTGAGAGAGAGGAAAAAGAACAAATGAGGTGGGGAAAGAAACTGACACACAAAGGTGAGGGTGAGACCAGGAACCCAAAACTCACATTACAGTGGTGCTCAGAATTTGCACAAAGCTGCTGGAGGTGATGATATCACTGGCTCCCTCTCTTTGGCCCAGCCTGATCAGGACGTCTCATAATCAGGACAACAAAGTCCCAGTGGTATCACAGTGGCATCCTGGGAGGTGCCAAGAAAATTGTGGGTGTGGCAGCCATACAGGTGAAGCTTGTTTTCCCCTTTTAATCCACTCATTCAGCCATATTGATTTCCCACTTGGAGTCTTTTTTTTAAGGATCCCAGAAGAACAAACTGGGAGGATAGCCCATACTTTCCTTTCTACTGCCTAGAAAATGTAATGGAAAAATACATTAATATAACATTACCTTGAGATTGTATATGCTTAATACTACCAGTTAATATAATCGTTTTCATCAGTAGCTCTCAAAGCACTCTACAAAGGCGGTCACTATGATTATTCTGATTTCACAGGTGGGGAAACTGAGGCATGAAGAGGCAAAATGACTTGCCCTATGTCATCCGCACAGCCGAGAGGCAGAGCTGGAAATTGAACCCTACTTCTTCTGGTTCCCAATCCAGTGTTTTGTCCACTTGCCACATTGATTGAAGTCAAGAAATTCAAGGCTTTGGGCATCACAGAAATCATTAAAGACTTCTTGTGTCTATTTTAAAGAATTCAAGTTACCCTGTACTAGCAATGCAAAATGGTACATGTACATAAAATCTGAGTTATAACAACTGACTTCATTAAGAGAATAAATTCAATTTAGAGTCATTAAAATATTGTATGAGAAAACTCAAGAAAGTCAATTAATTCTATTTTTGAGCAATTTCACAGTAAGTCCACTCCACCCAGGATTTCACAGCAAAGTATCATGTTACAAGCATATCATCAGAACAAATTCAATGGGTTAGCTCAGTCTGAAATAAGAAGACTGTTACCTAGCAACTACAGAGAGCTGTGGCTTTTAGAGATTAACCTGTTAATAGGTACCACATGCAGTAAGTACAACTTTGAGGTATTTGCAATTATTTGCCTGCTTTCACAAACATGTTTCCGGCTGCAGTGGAAGAAGAGGAGCTGATATTTTCATAATTTAAGTTATAGATGGACCACATCTGACCTCCGCAAACCTAAGCAATACAAAATAAGATGGATTATAGGGTTGCACAGCCACTCTCTTAAAGTTGCACATGTCTTGTTACACACCGTGTCATGTTCTAAAGATCCTTACTGTTGAACAGATCAGTACATGGCACTCCTCTCACTGCTAGGGCATCTCCTAGTAGCTCATCTGGGGATTAGCTCACAAGTGGTTTGACTCTTCCTTTTGCACTTTTTCAGTCCCTTGTCCCAATAGCTAATTCTGTTGCCTCTCTCATGCTCCTTGAGCTACAGTGCTTCCTCTTTATGTCTTACCCCTTTAGCTAAGTCACTATAATTTCCTCCCTTTTTGAAATATCAAAGTCTTTCTAAACAAAACTACCTCAGGAAGTTTTCAACGTTTACTACCTTGTCTATGCCACTCCACCAGTGGCTGATAGGGGAACCCAGGCCCACCCTCTACAGTAGGTTTCCATTGTAGCAACCCAACAATCAGCTGTTCAGGTCCATGTGGCCTCACCCTTGTTGCTGTCTTCTCTAGGCTTATTTCTGCTTCCTTTTTTCAACCTCAGAAGTGACTGACACTCTCCCTGCAGCCTCCTTTCTGGTCTCCTCTTCCTGACTTTATACAAGCTACTCTTCTTCCTGCCCAGCTAGGCTTTCGGTTCAATTAGGACTGTATAATCAGCTTACATTTCACTTAAGCCCATTCTGCCAAGTATCCCCTTCCAAGCCATTATAACCACTTACGGGTGCTGTAGGGTGAACATCCCCATCACATGGCCCAGTATGCTCATCATGGGCCAACTTGAGAAAGAATTTCTAGAAAAATGTATCTTGTAAGGTTACATGCCAGAGATACAATCATGATAGCTTCATCCTTCAGATGGACAACTTATACTTCATCATACATTTCTGCCATGACTTCAACAACTACCGTCTGTCTGTCAAACTCCTCTAGAACACTCTAGCACCAATTTTCTAGATGTCATACTCAGTTTCAATAATGGAACTCAGTCAACAACTCTATAAAACAGATCCATGGATTATCACACTTATCTTCATAAATCCAGTAACTACAGCAGTCACACCAGAGAGCTGTAAGTTATAGTTAGGCACTCAAATACCACAGAATATGTTCTGAGAAGAAAGAACCAAAACCTGTCTTATGGCATTCTCAGCCTCTCCAAATTCATCAACAAAAGCAACTCCTCCACAGACCAAAACCAGACCCTGCCAGAACAAAAATGCAATCCCTGCTGACATATTTCCCCTGCTATGATGATCAATACACACCATATCGGACCTTTCATGATCCATGGGTCCTACACATGTGACATACCTCACCCATGGCACTGTATTAAATGCCCCATAATAAGTATGTGGGTGAAACAAGATAATCACTGTGCTCTTAAATTAATTTGTACAGAAAAATGGTAAAAATTACATTAACTCTTTTCACAAAAGAAACCTGCACAATACTGTCAAAAGTTCAATCGGGGAATTTAAATTCATAATTTTGCTAAACACTAAAAATCAGGGACTCAGACACTGGTTTTATGGCTCATTGCAACAATTTGTAACCTACCTATACTCATGTGTCCTCTGAATGTGGAAGTGTTAATTGCCTGCTTCATTTTAAGTTGCCTTGTGCCCTTAGGCTTAATAATCTGTGATACCTTGTATTTAGCTTTTCCAGACCTGAAGATATGCTCTATGAAGTTTAAAAGCTTGTTTGTTCTAACAGAAATTGGCTCAATAGATATTACTTCACCTACTTTCTATCCTGGGACAAACCTAGCTACAACAATATTGTGTTCTTTGTGTCTTTGGAGCTTTATTAACTTGCAGAAGTTTATGCAATTTAAAGTTATTGGGCATGGGTGGCAGGTGTAGGCCCAGCTAGGGAAGGCAGATGAAGCCCTGCCCCCTTCTGCCCAAAGTCACACGCCTTCCCCAAGACCATGCACCTTCACAACCTTTCCCCCATTCTCCCAGCCAAGCCCCACCCAACCCCAGCTGAAGGATGGGATTGCCACATGGCATGGCCCCAGCCTTCCTCAGCCATTGGGAAGCTGGGAGCCATGCAGCATGGCTCTAGTCTTCCCCAGCCGCCAGGGAGGTAGGCTGCTGCATGGCACAGCTCCTAATTTTCTGAGGAGTAACGTTAGTTTGAACCAAACCCCTTGGTTCGAACTAACGTGTCCCAGTGCACACTTTCACTTTTGAAACAGCTGGCATTCAGAGTAACGTGTTATCATGCTAATGAAGCATGAGATATTTAAATCCCCGCTTCATTGACTATTTCAAATGCCTGCATTTGCATCCCTAGTTCAAACTAGGGTGCAAGTGTAACATACCCTTAGAGAAATGAATTAAATCATAAAAATCAGTTAAAAAAACAAAATGGCTATAACTGCAGATTTGGTATTCTGCAAACAAAATGCTGAATTGCTTGGTGAAGAACAAAAGATGAAGGTTACAGATGTTATGATTGTGTGAAGTGAAATGGAAAACAATTAGTCTAGATGCAATCTCATCTCTCTTAACTGCGGTATAGAATTTCTTATCCTATATCTGTTCTTACCTACTCATTTCTGCTACAATGTCTCTCCCAGCCAATAATTCACTTTGTTCTAAACTCTCCCAAATTACTTACATTTTGTCACTTTGTTCCAGAGCTAGATATTTATTGCTGTCTTTTCTGACCTTATTTTGGCATTCCTGTGTCTAGTTTTATTAACCATATTTTGGTTTGCTGCAAATATATTGAACAGGCATCAGTTGTGTCTAGTGTATTAAGTAGGACTGTATTCTAATGTTCTATAATATCATTAAGAAAATCTAATTTGCCTGGCATTTTAAACTGGGTACTCTAACATAAGGATAAAGCTGCAAGCCTGAGGTGCACACATTCCTGCAGAAGGCACTCTAGAAAGATGTGAGAAATAATTAAGCATCACGATTTATATGTCTGCTGCTTCTAGAGCATGCTTGCTTCAAAAGTGCTAATGTTTGATTAATGTGTTCTTCTTTTCAATATCTCAGCTGAACACTCTAAATCCTGAATGAGCAGATGGTGTGTTAAATTGAATGATAAGAGGAAGAGAGTTAAAGTGCTTTGAACAGAAAAAAAAAGACAGGCACAAATTAAAAATCTATGCAATTTTATCCCTTAAAGGGGAAATGTAATTTTTTTCTAGCTGTCAGAGAGGACCCCACTTTGATTATTCCACTTCTGTAGATGCAGCTGTCTGTGCATCTAGTTTTTAATATTACTATTTAGAATAAAGTGGTGTTGTAGCTATGTTGGTTCCAGGAGACTAGAGAGACAAGGTGGGTGACGTAATATCTTTCATTAGACTAACTTCTATTGGGGAGAAAGACAAGCTTTCAAATTTACACATAGCTAGTTTTCATCTCTGGAGCAGATGGCTAAGCATAAATGTTAACACATATTTCAAGGGACCTTTCAAGGTGAAGTAGCCTGTTAACATCTCTCCAGTCATAAAGTGTGTTATTGAATCCTGATGATTTATATAATCTTCTAGAGCAGTGTTTCTCAAACTGTGCTCCGCGGAGCCCCAGGGCTCCACGAGACATCTCCAGGGGCTCCGCAAGGTTGACAAACTGAAACATTGATAGGTACAACCCATACAATCAGTGGACCGCTGGGGCTCCGCATACATTTTTACACATGTAAAGGGCTCCAGAACCCAAAAAGTTTGAGAACCGCTGTTCTAGAGATTGATGTTCATATATTAGCACGGAAAGGTAGGAGTACCTCCTCTGTAGCACCATCTCTTCCATCCTGGACCATGTAGATGCCCTTGCACACGCACTCTGTACAGAAGGGCCATTGTATTGCCAGAAGAGAAAAAAGATCTATCCTCCATAGCACCTCTCTCTACTCTATAATTAGAATTCCACATGAAAATATTACCTTCCTCTCAGGACTTAGCAATGCTGGGTGCCATAAACTATAACAGCAAAACTGCTTCTGGACTTAAGCTCCCAGAAGGAAAGAGGCCAGCAGAAGAGTAGCCACACCTGCAGGGTAGTTTCTCATTCAGTGTAAAAGGGAGAGACACTTGTTAACTAGGCACCTCCAAGATTCATTGGTATGGAAGTGGCATGACCTCCTAAATCTGCAGTCGCACAATTCATCCCACCAGGTAAGGCACTGCCAGGAAGAGAGGGCCCACTCATGGAGCTGAAGGTATTTTTCACCTTGCTGGAGATTTTCTAGGTTTTGTCTTTGTTACTTAGTTGCTAAGGTGAGTATAATAAGAGTCCCAACGTTTATATTTCTATTGTATACCATTATGTGTCTCATGGGCAGCATGCTATGTATTTCACTGATGCATCAATAAATCCAGCAGCAGACTTTCTGGTTTCATATCTTCAGTCTTGGCCTGATTATGACTTGTTCTGTGGATATTTTGGCATGTGGCATTTTTTTGTTGCCAGTCCACTTGAAGAGATTGTGTTGTTGTTTCTTAATCTTTCTTTCTTCCTACTTAAAATAAAGCCTTTGAGGAGGCAGTTTCCTAGAAAGAGAAACAGATGTGCATAGTGTTTAATTCCTTTCTGTATCTTTCTGTGGTAGCCTCCTGAGATTAAAGTCAACTTTAAGTGTATACAGACAGATGTTTTGGTTTCTCCACATGATTTCTGAAAATTGACTTCTTCAGAAAGAAGCATATGCAAACATATTTTACATCAAAGAAATAAGAATCCACTGGTAGCACTAGAAATCTGTTAGATTTCAAAAGCTGGCTTGAAAATTAACTATCTTTAGTATGAGACTAAATTAATCTGCACAAATGGTAAAGAGATGTCCTGGTTTATTTCCATCTCCACTCACACATTACTCCCAGGAGGACATTGTGCTGCTATTTTATTATTAATATAGTACCTTAGAAATACAAATAACACAAATAAAGACTATGGGGCAGATGCTCAGTTCATGTAAAGTGGCTTAAGTTCAGCAATGAGCCATGCCGATCTCCTTGCTTAACTTCCTGTCTCAAAGAACACACATTCTTTGGGCCCCAACCACACTTTCAAACCTGTAGTAGGTAGTTCTTATGAGGACTACTCAGTTGAATAAGGTTCCCATCTTTCATGGTGGGAGGAGGATAGTAGTGCTGAAGTCTTGAGGGTTACAATGTTTTATATGAAACAAAAGACAGGACTATGCAGCACTTTCAAGACTAAAAAGATGGTTTCTTTGGTGGGATAATACACATGATTGGAATGTTTGTATGGAAGGGTACAGCTTGCTCAGGAAGGATAGACAGGGAAAAAAGGAAGGAGGTGTTGCTTTATACATTAAAAATTAACACACTTGAAGTGAGGTGGAGATGGACATAGGAGATGGAAGTGTTGAGAGTCTCTGGGTTAGGCTAAAAGGGATTAAAAACAAGGGTGATGTCATGCTAGGAGTCTACTAGAGGCCACCTACCCAGGTGGAAGAAGTGAATGAGGCTTTTTTTTAAACAACTAACAATATCATCGAACGCCCAAGATTTTGTGGTGATAGGGGACTTCAACTATCCAGATATATGTTGGGAAAATAACACAGCGGGGCACAAACTATCAAATAAGTTCTTGGACTGCATTGGAGACAACCTTTTATTTCAGAAGGTTGAAAAAGCTACCAGGGGAGAAGCTGTTCTAGATTTGATCCTAACAAATAGGAAGGAACTGGTTCAGAATTCAAAAGTGGAAAGCAGCTTGGGTGAAAGTGATCATAAAATCGTAACGTTCACAATCCTAAGGAAGGGTAGAAGGGAGAACAGCAAAATAGAGGCAATAGATTTCAGAAACGTATATTTTGGTAAGCTCAGAGAGCTGATAGGTAAGGACCCATGGGAATCAAGACTGAGGGAAAAATGGCTGAGGAGAGTTGGCAGTTTTTCAAAGGGACATTAAGGGCCCATAAGCAAGCTATTCCACTGCTTCGGAAAGATAGAAAATATGGCAAAAGACCGCCTTGGCTTGACCACGAGATCTTTCATGATCTAAAAATAAAAAAGGAGTCATAAAAATGGAAAGTAGGACAAATTACAAAGGATGAATATAAGCAAACAGCACAGGAATGCAGGGGCAAGATGAGAAAGGCAAAGGCACAAAATGAGCTCAAACTAGCTACGGGAATAAAGGAAAAGAAGATGACTTTTTATAAATACATTAGAAGCATGAGGAAGACAAAGGACAGGGTAGGCCCAATGGTCAGTAAGGAGGGAGAAACAGTAACAGGAAACTTGGAAATGGCAGAGATGCTTAATGACTTCTTTGTTTCGGTCTTCACAGAGAAGTCTGAAGGAAAGGCTAACATAGTGAATGCTAGTAGTAAGGGGGTAGGTTTAGAAGATAAAAAGTTAAAAATCAGCTAGAAAAGTTAGATGCCTGCAAGTCACCAGGGCCTGATGAAATGCATCCTAGAATGCTCAAAGAGCTGATAGAGGAGGTATCTGAGCCTCTAGCTATCATCTTTGGAAAATCAGGGGAGACAGGAGAGATTCTAGAAGACTGGAAAAGGGCAAATATAGTGCCCATTTATAAAAAGGGAAATAAGAACAACCCAGGAAACTACAGACCAGTTAGTGTAACTTCTGTGCCAGGGAAGATAATGGAGCATGTAATTAAGGAAATCATCTGTAAACACTTGGAAGGTAGTAAGGTGACAGGGAACAGCCAGCATGGATTTGTAAAGAACAAATCATGTCAAACCAATCCGATAGCTTTCTTTGATAGGATAACGAGTCTTGTGAATAAGGGAGAAGGGGTGTGTGACGGACCCAGCAGGGTCCGCACTGGGAGCGGGGGAGGCCCCCCTCCCGAGCGGGAAGCGGCGGCCGCGGACGGCCGAAAGCCGCTCGGCGCAGCGCCGCCAGCCCTGCTGCAGCAGAAAGCGGGGGCGGGCGCGCGCCAGGGGAAGCGGTTGAAGCCCCGGGCAGCCACGAAACGCCTGCTTAGGGCGCCACGGTTTGTGTCCCGGGGCGGAGCCACGGGCGCGCTCCAGCGGGAGCCGGCCTGGAGAGCCCTGGAGGGGGCGGGGCTTGCGCCCCTGATGTCACCCGCCCGCGCCCATAAGAGGGGCAGGGAGACGCTCCGAAGGGGGGGAGCGAGAGGGCAGCCACCCTGGCTTCCCGGCACCCCAAGCACCCGGCCTTCCGGGCAACGCGAGGAGACGACGCCGGCAGCTGGCGACTTGCCCTGGGACGGGCATGGCGGGTGCGACGGGGTAAGTGATTTACCCTTGCGCCGGCCCAGGGGGCTGGCAGCGGGGGAGTGGAAGAAGCCCGAGGCGGGACCGTTTTGGCGCCCGTGGGCAGGCGAGTTTCGGGCGGCTGCCCCGCCTGCCGTGGGGGGATCGCTCTAAAGCACACCCCACTTAGGGCCTTGGGCTGGGACCCGGTGGTGAGGGCGGGCCCGGGTCCCCCACTCCCCGCACCCCAACTTCAGCGTAGGTCCTCCAGGCGGCAATAGCCGAACACACTACCCAACCTCCCTCCCCCCCCCCACGCCGAGAGGGACCGAGAGGAAGGGAGTAGGACTAGAGGGACGGCTCAAGAGCCCCGGCCGGGCCCCGGCCGGGGGCCGCCCAGGAAGGTACCGGACCGGGTGCGCCGAGCCCCCTCGGCCTCATACAGGGCAAGGGGTGATCGCACCCGGGACCAGACTCACTCATGGACCCCGGATAACGGGATAACTGAACTCTCAAAGGCGGTGGGTTCGCGGAGCCCCACCCCACTCCGCCGGCCCCGGCCCGGGGCGCGGGCGGAAGCCACGGGGTGTGGAGCTCGCACCCTTAAAACCCGTCACAGAGTGGATGTGGTAGACCTAGACTTTAGTAAGGCGTTTGATACAGTCTCACATGATATTATCAATAAACTAGGCAATACAGCTTAGACGGGACTACTATAAGGTGGATGCATAACTGGCTGGATAACTGTACTCAGAGAGTAGTTATTAATGGTTCAGAATCCTGATGGAAAGATATAACAAGTGGGGTTTCACAGGGGTCTGTTTAATATCTTCATCAACGATTTAGATATTAGCATAGAAAGTACGCTTATTAAGTTTGCAGATGATACCAAGCTGGGAGGGGTTGCGACTAATCTGAAAGATAGAATCATAATTCAAAATGATCTGGACAAATTGGAGAAATGGTCTGAGATAAACAGGATGAAGTTTAATAAAGACAAATGCAAAGTGCTCCATTTTGGAAGGAAAAATCCTACACCTACAGAATGGGAAGCGACTGTCTAGGAAGGAGTATGGCAGAAAGGGATCTAGGGGTTATAGTGGACCAGAAGCTGAATATGAGTCAGCAGTGTGATGCTGTTGCAAAAAAAGCAAACATGATTCTGGGATGCATTAACAGGTGTGTTGTGAGCAAGACATGAGAAGTCATTCTTCCTCTCTACTCTGCGCTAGCTAGGGCTCAGTTAGAGTATTGTGTCCAGTTCTGGGCACCGCATTTCAGGAAGGATGTGGAGAAATTGGGGAGGTTCAGAGAAGAGCAACAAGAATGATTAAAGGTCTAGAGAACATGACCTATGAAGGAAGGCTGAAAGAACTGGGTTTGGTTAGTTTGGAAAAGAGAAGATTGAAGGGGGACATGATAGCAGTTTTCAGGTATCTAAAAGGGTGTCTAAGGAGGAGGGAGAAAACTTGTTCATCTTGGCCTCTTAGGATAGAACAAGAAGCAATAGGCTTAAATGCAGCAAGGGAGGTTTAGGTTGGAGATTAGGAAAAAGTTCCTAACTTCAGGGTAGTCAAACACTGGAATAAATTGCCCAGGGAGGTTTGGAATCTCCATCTCTGGAGATATTTAAGAGTAGGTTAGATAAATGTCTATCAGGATGGTCTAGACCAGTGGTCCCAAACACTGTGCCCGCGGGGACATTTGTGTGTGCCCGCCAAGTGCTCGGGGCTGGACTGGCCCCAGGCATGTGGCGCATGCCTGGTGCCGAAGCCGGCCCCAGGCTCATGGCGCACAGTGAGTGCCAGCCCCGGTTGCGCAGCGCTTGGAGGGGGTGTGCCGGCCCCGGGCACACCGCTATGGGGGGGGCCGCCCCCGGGCACGTGGCTATGGGGGGGCCCACAAGTGTCCCCACCCTCTGGCGCCCAGCGGGCGAACGGCCACGCCCCATGGAGGGCAGCCTCAAATGGTTGGGAAACACTGGTCTAGACAGTATTTGGTCCTGCCATGAGAGCAGGGGGCTGGACTCAATGACCTCTCGAGGTCCCTTCCAGTCCTAGTATTCTATGATTCTATGATTAGGTGATGAGCTTTTGTGGTCAGACCCACTTCCTCAGATCAAATTGTGGAAGAAAACTGGCATGACCGTATATACCAAAGGGATACAATCAAAAAAAGTGAAGACATAAAATAGACAAATCAGATTTTAGAACAGAGAAGAGGTTTGGCGGGGGGGGAGGGGGGAGAGTTTAATGTCTATGAGATATTAAAGGTGATAATTGGGGAAGCTATCTTTGTAATGGGTAAGATAATTAGCATCTTTGTTAAGGCCCATTCGTAAAGTGTCAAATTTAAGCATGAATGACAGTTCAGAGGCTTCTTTCAATTCTTGTGTTAACGTCTCTTTGAAGCAGGATGCAGGTAGTTGAGACAATGCCCAATCTGGTTGAAATGGCAAGAAACTGTTTTTTCTTTGTGAAATTGTCTGATGTCTGTTTTGTGTGCATTGATCCTTTGGCGAAGTGTCTGAGAAGTTTGTTCAATATATGTAGCAGACAGACACTGTTGGCACATGATGGCATAAATTATGTTTCTGGATGAGCAGGAATATGTGTTCTTGATCTTATAACTGAAATGGTTAGGTCCAGTGATGTCAGCACAGTAAATATGTGGACAAAGCTGGCAATGGGGTTTGTTGCAAGGGAAGGTACTGGGGTTGGTATTAGTGGGGTATGTTCTGTGGTTGTTGGTGAGAATCATCATGAGGTTAGGTGGTTGTCTATAGGAGACTATGGGTCTGTCTCCCAGAGCTTCTCAGAGTGTAGTATCCTGTTCCAGGATAGGTTGTGGTTTATTGATAATGTGTTGGATGGGTTTAAGTTGGGGGCTATAAGTGATGACAAGTGGTGTTCTATTGTTGGTTTTCTTGGGTCTGTCTTGAAGTAGATGGTTTCTAGGTATTCGTCTGGCTCTTTCAATTTGCTTTTTTATTTTCTTCCACAATTTGATCTGAGGAAGTGGGTCTGGCCCACAAAAGCTCACCACCTAATAAGCCATCTTGTTAGTCTTTAAAGCGCTGCATAGTCCTGATTTTTGTTTCAGCAAGACCAGACTAACACGGCTACATCTCTATTAGGGTGCGTCTAGACTACAGGGTTTTGTCGACAAAAGTGGACTTTTGTTGACAAAACTATACCTGCGTCCACACTACCGCTGAGTTCTGTCGACATAACGTCGACAGAACTCAGCAGTTTTGTCGACGCTGGTAAACCTCATTTTACGAGGCATAACACCTTCTGTCGACAGAAGGTGTTATTGCATGTAAACTGTCCTTTGAGTCCACACTACCATGTCGACAAAGCAGCTTGCTTTGTCGACAGAACTCAATGTAGTCTAGACGCTCTTTGTCGACAGAAGTTTTGTCGACAGTATCTGTCGACAAAACTTCTGTCGAAAGAAGCCTGTAGTCTAGACATACCCCCAATGTTTTATATGCCACTCTAGTTTGAATTTTCTTGAAGAATGAGTTTTGAGGAGAGATTGAGGACATGTCTACACAGCAAAGGTGAAAGTAAGCCGGTGTGTCCCAGTGGGACAAACCAGAAAGAGAATGGCCTCTGGGGGTGGCCCCTGGACTGCATGACCACAGTGCACGCCAGCTCCAGCCCTGGCGCTTGGGTGGCCCAGCAGAGCAGTCTCTCGCCCACCCCCCTGATTCCAGCTAACACCAATGTTCAGGCAACTGGTAGTGTAGTCCTTGCCACACTAGGGGATCTGGCAGCTATGCAGGTTGATCCCTGCTATCCCAAACAGCTCCTGGGGGGATCCAGCATCCAGGCAGCCCCAGGGATTCGCCAGCTGAGTAGCACAGTTGTCATGCCCCAGCTAGGCCTGAGCTCTCCCCACACACCCACAACTCTGTCCTGAGTCCTCCCATTTCCCACCACTGCCTTGACTCTGCACTCCTCACCCTAAGACCACCCATCATCAACCCCTGCCCTGAGTCCCCAGAACTCCATCCCAAGCTTAAATTTGTTACAGGTGCTGCCATAGAACAACCTTCCCCTCCCCCACTCTCATTCTCCCACAAGAGGGGGTTGTGATATGACAGTACCTGTAGAAATGTAGGTTACTTTCACCCTTGCTACGCAGCAAAGAATAAAACACTGTTGGCTTGTGCCAGCTGATTTAGGCTTTCAGAGCTTGGGCTGTGGGAACTGTTTCACTGCAGTACGTACTTGTGGGCTCAAGTTGGTGCCTGGGCTCTAGGACCATCTAAGGTAAGATGATTCCAGAGCTTGGGCTTCAGCCCAAGCCCAGAACATCTACATGTTAATGAAATGGCCTTGAAAAATGCAATCTTAGCCCGTGAGCTTAAGTTGACTAGCATGGCCCAGCTGTGTTTTTCTCTCTAATGTGCAGACAAATCCTTAAAGAGCAAGAAGGAGGGATAAGGGTGGATAGAATCAGGAAGAGGGCTCTAGGAAGACAAGTCCACTTCACAGTAGGCACAGGGGGAAAGGACAAAAAAGGAAAGTCAAACAAGAGGTTTTGTCTGTCTGAAAACACCACCCTCAACTCATGAAAACCAAACTGAAGCAAAGCAGCTTTCACTGGCTGAAATAGCTTGGACAGTTGACTGCCTGTTACATGGAACCCTCACAAACTTGGCTAGCCCTTTCATGGGGGGAGACATGTTTCAAATACTGTGATATAACACAGAAGTGCTTTTGTAGACATGAAGGGCTGAAGCATTTATGTAGGAAATGTTCCTAACAGGACAACATAGTGAGAAGAAGCAAGGATGGTCTTGTGGTTCCAAGCTCTAACTCAAGGTTACATGTGAACTTGATGTCACTTAGGCCCAGATTCTCAAAAAAAAAATTGATTTCAATAGGAATTAGGCACCCCGACACTTTTGCAGATCTGGGCCTTAGGTATGTCTCAGACAGCAGGTCCTCTGACTCAGGCTAGACTTGGGTCCAAGCTCAAAGATCTTTCCCCACACAACAGATTTCAGAGCCCAGCCTGCAGTCTGAATAGGAATGTCTACACTGCTATTTTTAGATTCACAATACTAAATCAATTGACCCCAGCTCTGAGACTCAGCACCCGAGATTATTCTTTGCAGTATAAACATATCCAGTCTCTTCACGTCTTGTTCCCACATCTGCAATTTTATAATAATACTACTCTAATTCACAGGCTTGCTGCTGGGATAAATTAACTTATGGGAGAGGCTCAGCTACTGTGTTGATGAATGCCATAGAAATCTTTTACCAAAATATGCAGACAATATCATACTGCAGAATGTGTGTAGCAGTCAGTAGTGCCATACTTCTAGTATGTTGAAGTACCAGATGTTCTCTTGGTATTACTGAACCTAAGTGCCAGACTCCTCGGGACCCAAGGGGTGCTCAACCCCTCTCCCCTGCACCCAATCCCTTCCCTCAAGTCCCCACCCCATTTCTTCCTGACCCCTCCCCTGAATGTGCCCCATTTCCTCTCCCCGCCCACTTCCTCACAGAGCCTCCACATGCTGCAAAACAGGTGATTGCGGCAGGTGGTGGTAAGCACTGATAGGAAAGGAGAGAAGTTAATTGGGTGGGCCACTGGCAGGCTGGAGGTGCTATGGGCGGGGGGGAGGAGAAGCTGGTTGCCAGAGGGTGCCTAAGCACCCACTATTTTTCTACATGAATGCTCCAGCCCTGGAGCACCCACGGAGTCAATGCACATGTGGCTGAAAAACGTACACCTGCACTGTGTGATAGAGTGTATAAAATAGAACCAATCTGTAGAGTAGCTGAGGAAAGTGAAAATTATGCTCTTAGAGGAAAAATAAGTTTGATAAATATGTATACTGTTTAAAAATATAGTCCTTTTTAAAGCACATACTTTATCACTGCTGCTTCAAAAGAGCTAAAGGAATAACAAAAGCCCATTGTTCATGTCATGATGGAAGCAATGAAAATGCATTGGCAGGAGAGGCCAGCTCTGATTTGTACACTACAAAGAATGGAGACCGCATTTTCTGTAGGCACATAAAAACCACATAAGTGTATTGAAATGTGTGAAGTTTGCTCACGCTCTCAAATTCAGATGGATGCTGGGGACTGAAAATAAGGCCTATGATTCCTAAAAATCTATGTGAATATTAGACTCAAATTAAAAAAAAACCTTTACACGTATACAGGTTCAAGGAAGACAAGATATGGCGATAAATAGGAAAGCAAGAAAGGGAACTCTCAAATATTTCCCATCATTAGATCTAGAACAGTTCCACCCATGTTAGCAACTAAGCGAGCCCTGATATAGCTATGCCAATGGCTGCTACTCGTAGTTTAGTGAAGATGGGGCCATGGTGAAGGCCCCCTTTTCGTAGCAGCTCATTCCAAAGGTGGCAGGCTGCCTGGGAAGGCTTAGCTTCCACTGGCCCCTTATACATTCTGCTCTTGTGCTACCACCATTTTAAGTACTGTGTCAAAAAGACCAGTATGGAGTAAATTTAGATGGCATAGCTTTTAAAAAAGTGTTGGCAGCTGGTAGCCTACATCATCTGCACTGGGGCCTTATCTAACCTCATAGAAAAGGTTTTCACTATGAAATCTAATTAGACTACGCTAAGCTCTTTATAATAGGCACCATCTTTGTAATATTTATACCGCACCTAACTAGCAAGAGTTCATTGTCCATTGTTGCTTGATCTAAGATTGCTTATGAATTTGCAGTTACCACCTTTAGGGCTGGCAGGTCCTTTGTCCCAGGATCAGGCCTAGTATTCAATTATTCTATGGTTGGTAACCCTGATGTGCCCAGATTCAACACTCACACTATAAGAACTCGTGTATATTTACATGTTTATAGTTTATTAATACATTTAGCAGTCACAAACACCCCAATTTTATAAGATAAATAGGGAATGTATATCTATATTTCCATACCATATACTCACACCACTCCATCTAGAACAGTCCGAGGTGTTAGGCCTCATCTTCTAGAATGAGGATTACGGTGATGGTGAAAGAACGCGTCTGCATTTTCAGAAATTGTTCCGAAAGCAGAACACATTCCTTGGATGCAGCATAGCTTTTTCGGGATACCAGTATTCTGGAAAAGCTCTGCAGTCTAGACATAGCCCAAGCAACACCTCCTCTGTCACTCATTCCCAGATTCAGACAAACAGAGGCTGGGGACACCATTTCTACCCATCCTGGCTGTAGTGGGGCAGACTGGCCACCCACTGACCCTGAGGTGGAGCAACCCCTCCGGGAGCCATTTTGGGCATGGTCCAACCCTTTCATGTCACCTGACTGGAATCCAGAAGCCTGCAGAGAGCTCCCTGCCTGGTAGGCTGAAACGTGATTCGGGCCTCCAACTGACTCTGATACCGAGGTTTACATAGAACTCCCTGCTGGAGAGGTTGAGACCTGGCTGGGCTTGCTGACCGGCCTACCCAGAGGAACCAGAGGCATGCCCAGTACTTCCTTTTGTTTGTTTTAAACCTGCTACCTTTCAATTTCATTTGGTGATCCCTAGTTCTTGTGTTATGGGAACAAATAAATAACATTTCCATATGATTTTATAGAACTCTATCATATCTCCCCTTATTCTCCTGTTTTCTAAGATGGAAAGTGCCAGTCTTATTAATCTCTCCTCCTATGACAGCCATTCCAAACCCCTAATCATTTTTGTTGCTCTTTTCTGAACTTTTTCCAATGCCAAGATTTTTTTTGTTTTTTTTTTTTTGAAGATGAGGCAGCCACATATGCATACATAGTCAAGATGTGGGCATACCATGGTTTAATATAATGGCAATAAGATGTTCTCTGTCTTATTTTCTATCCCTTCTTTTTTAGCTGCTACTGCACTTTAAGTGAATGTTTTCAGAGAACTATCCACAATGACACCAAGATCTCTCGAGGGGTAACAGCTAATTTAGTCCCCATCCTTTTGTATGTATAGTTGGGATTATGTTTTCCAATATACATTCCTTTGAATTTCAATATTGATAAATGCATTTGCCATTTTGTTGCCCAGTCACCTAGATCCTTTTGAAAGTCTTCAGTCAGCTTTGGTCTTAACTATCTTGAGCAGTTTTCTATCATCTGCAAATTTTGCAACTTCACTGTTTACCCCTGTGACGGGGCGCCGGTCCCTGCCGCCCCGCAACCTAAGGCACCCCGCACTCCTGAGCCCGCGGGGGGGCAAAAGGGATGCTGGCAGGGCTGCCGAGGCATCTGGTGGCCCTGGAAACCGGGAGCATGGATGCTCGCGGGCGGCACCCCAGCTTACGTGCCCCATCTGCACAGGGATAGCCGGGGACGCGGACGTCACCCAGAGGGGATTCCCCTCCCCGGGTGACGTCATCAGGCAGCGCTCGGCCGAGGAGGGCGAGGCCATAGAGGGCGGGCATTTTAAAGGACACCCGGGAAGGGGGTGGGGAGGAGACACTCTGGCCGGGAGAGAGGAGCTTGGTGCGGAGGTAGCGGCGAGTGGCATCCACAGAAACGAAGAAGACCATCGCCGAAGCGAGCAGCCCGGCAAGGAGGAGGAAGTGACCCAGAATGGGGGCAGCAAGCGGCGACAGCACCTTGACCAGATCCAGAGGATTGGTGAGTTATGGGGGAACCCCCACGAACCAGGCAGCGACCGTGTGCCGCTGCCTTTAGGGTCCTGGGTCGGGACCTGGGTCCCCCTCCTTCCTCATGCTCATCCCATAGCGCCCCAAGAGACAGACTCAGGGAGCTCTTAAACGGGCCCCGGACCTTGTGTTGTCGTGCTGAACCGTGGGAATATGTTAAGGGGACATGGGGGGGGGGGAAGGTTCGCAGGCAGGTAACCCCGATGATGACAGGGCTGTAAGCCTGAGGGGTGGCCTGTCCCGTGACAACCCCTTTCTCCAGATCATTTATGAATATGTTGAATAGGATATGGTCCCAGTACTGACTCCTGCAGGACAGCACTATTTACCTCTCTCCATTCTGAGAACTGACCATTTATTCCTACCCCTTTTTTCCTATCTTTTATCTAGTTATCAATCTACGAGAGAACCTTCCCTTTTATCCCATGACAACTTACTTTGGTGAAGGAATGGTCAAAAGCTTTCTCTATGCACACTATATCCATTGGATCCCCCTTGTCCACATGCTTGTTGACCCCTAAAAGAATTCTAGTAGTTTAGTGAGGCATTTCCCTTTACAGAAACCATGCTGACTTTTTTCCAACAAATTAAGTTTGTCTATGTGTCTGACAATTCTGTTCTTTATAAAATAATACCATTTGAAATTATAGTAATCTGCTCTTTAAGTTTTTTGGAAAGTAGTATAGTGATCTCTTTGACGAAGAGGCCATTTAATCCTAAAATTTGTGAATTTATGGAGAGAAGATTCAATTACTTCATTATTTTCTTTAAACACAAAGATCACTACTTTCATCCAAGCCATTTTGTAATGTTAATCAGAAAACTGGTTAACAATTTTTTAAAAAAGCAAGAAATAAAGAGCTTCATTTGCAAAAGCAAAGTAGCCATTCTATTACAATCTGTAGAGCAGCATTTAATGCAAATGGGAACAATACGGAACTTATATATTATAAATACCAGTTACTGCAAAAGAGATTTTCTGTATCATTTTCTTTTGCTGTATGACATTTTTAAATAATAATTAACCTATACTATTACTTGTAATCTGCGGCCAACGAATTAATTCCAAACATGTATTCTCTAGGGATTTCCATTTTTCTGTCTTTAATCAGTACAGCTCTCTCTTTTTCTAGAAAAGACTTAACAATATTGTGAATTCATTAAGTGAAGAATGCATGACAATCTGTCTAGCTGCAATGTAATGTTAACAATTATTTTTAGGAAATCTGGGATTTTCATTCCCCATTATGAGTGCATGCATACACTTCACATATTATGTAAATACATTTTTATGTAGCTACAGTAAATCTTTGTGGTATAGAAATCAGAGTGGAGCATATGGAAAATGTGTGGGTCAGGTGGCAACAGAAGTTAGTCTTATTAGGGAGGATATGGATGCAATATAAATTAAACTAAGATCTCATAATTGCACTCTTCCATAGGTCCGCTGTATCAAAGCCTGATCCAAGTCTTGAAGGACACATCTACACAGCAGGGCTACAGTTGAATTAAGCTATGAAACTTCAGCTACATCAATTTGTAGCTGAGGTTGAAATAACTTAATTCGGCTTTTGGCACTGCCTACACAGCAGGAAGTGGAAGGAAGAACACTTTCTTTGACTTCCCTTACTCCTCGTGAAAGGAGGATCAGCATGAGTCAGTAAGAAGTCCTCCAGCTCGACAGTATTTTGAAATAAAGGCTTGTAGAGCAGTCACACTCTTTGTTGTTTCAGGATACCGTCAGTTATTCCTAAATAACACTTCTGTTTAGACCTAGCCGAAGACTCTGGGTGTGTCTAGACTACAGGGTTTCGTTGACAAAAGTGGTCTTTTGTTGACACAGTAAGTTGACAGAACGTGGCAGTTTTGTCACTAGCGGTAAACCTCCTTTTATGAGGAAGAACGCCTGTGTCAGAGATCTGTTGAAAAAAGGCGCTATTGCATGCAAACTGTGCTTTTTCGAAAGAGAGCATCTAGACTTTTGAAAAAGTGGCTTGCTTTTTCGACAGTTTTGATCATAGTCTAGACACTCTTTCAATAGAGGCTTTGTCGACAGTATCTGTCGACAAAGCCTCTGTTGAAAAAGGCGTGCAGTCTAGACGTAGCCTCCGAGTCAGTAGATAGGCACCCACTGGAGTTAATAGGAGTTGGATCAGACATTAAAAATATACATTGAGTGTAGATTCTTTCCAGTCTTCCTGACCAAATCTGTCTCATCTCATTTGTGAATTTGTGTGGGTAATTGATAACTGTCTGAAATAAATTGGTTGATTTTTAAAAACAGCTTTAGCAAAGTCTTTTAACTGAGTAGCCAATGCATCTCATGAACCACTGAGTTAACTAATATACACTTCCTCAAATTACATGGCACTATGACCTTCAGCCCTCTTGCTCTGTTGTTGTTCTTAGAGAACTCTGAAAATAACAGGACATTTGTGATGGGTTTGGTTATAGACAGCCCCTGGGGACTGTCACTTGATGTGCTGAAATATCACTGAGCCCATTTACCGGCCCTTCTGGGTACCCCTCAACTCTCATCTGCTGAACCAGTTTCTCCAGCTCTGACACAGAGTTTGGGTCATAGCATAATACAGATTTTGGGTCATAGCCTGTTATAGTATAATACAGATTGAGATCAGTGCAGCTCTGGGAAGGCTCAACTAAAGGGACTTGCTTCAGCACTCAAATGCGCATTCTTAATGGGACCTGAATTCCAAATAAATCCATCTTACTCTGTATAAAGGTTGATACAAGGTAAGCTCATGTTCTCCCTCCTTCTCAGGGAGAAGAAAGATATGCACAGACTTCTTGCCCCCATGTACCAATTGCTTACACTGTGTTTATTAATAACCAAAGTGATTTTATTAAGTATAATATATTTAAATGGTCATAAGATAGCAGACAGAACAATGTAAACTGAACTAGAATCCCCTCAGAGTTGCTCTTATAAGCTTCCCAGTCTGGTCTCAATCCTCCCCACCAGCCCAGTTCAGTCTTAGATGTTTCCAGGAGTTTTCTTGGGTGGGGGTAGCCAGGGAGAACTGATGACTGGCTGTAACCTCTATTGTTAGGTTTTGCAAAAGGTGGGAATTGTTTGTTCTGAGTTTAAATTTCTTCCTCACTTTCAGTGGAAAAACACAACATCCAGGATGGGTCCCAGTATCAGGTAACATGGACAGAGGTGTTGGTAGGATCAACCATAGCCCCTCCTCCTGTGCTTACTTGACAAACAAGTCTATTTACAGATTATTCTGAGCCATTAAGTTCCTTGAGTACTGCTAATGGCCCTTGCTTAGTAGGTCTACATTAATAACAGATTTATATTTCTAATGATATATGCATTTATAACAATCCCATTGATATATCATATGATGTATCTTGCATAAAGCATATTCTGGTTGTGTAATATTCATTAGCACATTTTCATAAAGCATAGGAATGCCCTGTGACAACCTGGCAGCATTACATATGCACATTTCTTATTTGAGTGCCCATAGTGTGGTTGGCCCTGCATAAAACAGAGGAGATACAGGCCTTCACCCCAAGGATTTTATAATCTAAACCCCCACTCCTGTAAAATCCCATGCCTGGAATTAAGGGCTCAGAGGCATAGATTCCTGTGCAAAAACAATGCTTAAGTAATTCTCAGATATTTATATTTGCACATCTGGTCAATTTGATACAGAAATATAGAGGATGAATATGGAACTCATGAATCCTTTTTCAGTATGCTTTTTGGAACAGAACTGCACTTTACACGGGACCAGCTATATCTGGGATGGGAGCCAATCGCATAATGAGCTGTCTGACAGGAACATTCTTTTCAATTTACATTGCAGAGATTAACACAGGTAAAAAAACATGCTGACAATTTAAGCTTGATCCTCTCTCTAATGCTATCAATGGGATTCACCTACAGGTAGGATCAAGGCCATTACTAGAGGAAAGAAAGAACTGCAAGACAAGATTGTAAGCGCCAAAGTTTATTAAAATACATGTGTTAGGGCTGCACAATCAGATGATTTTCACTATCATGAGATTCGGGGAGGTTGGGTTTTCGTTTTTCTTGTCATGGTGGTAGTGTCTTGCGGTCTCTTATTGCCTATGCTTTTAAAATAGTGTTTTCTTCAAAATGCTGCAATTTTTCCTTCCTGGCTAGTTGAATATCCCACCACTACTTCATACCAGGCCCTGAAAGATAAACTAGTTCTGATAGAAGACCAGTGACATAGAAGAGAGGTGTGTAGTAATTTAGCTAATAGCCTCAGTTTTTCATTTTACTTTTTTCATTATCTTAACAGAGGCACTAATCAAATGAAATATACAAACAATTGAATCTCTGCCATATTTTCTTATGAATCTGTTTGGTTCATCTTTAATCTGATCTATTTGGTTAAATTCTTTTCTGTAGTCATAATCATTTTTCTGCTGAAAACAAATTCCAGATGCAAATGCTCTCGTATTTGTGAAGGTAGAAAATGTCATGTGACTGTTCTAAAATTTGACCAAGTTAATATGTTTCCTGATAAATGTTTCCTATGCATATCATGGTTTTACAATTAACTAAAAGAAAATTCATTTTGGACCAGCATTGCCCTGTTTAGACTATTTCCATTATCTTCATGCTTAACTGGTCCATCATTACATTACTTAATTAGGAAAGAGGAAATGAAATATAATCCAAATCTTCTTGTAGATCTTTCTCCCTGGGCGATCAGTTCGAATCTAACTCCCTTCCCCCTTTTAATTTTAAAGATAAAAAGGGAATTGCATGGGCTAATTCCTGCTTCCGATCTGAAATTGAACAGTCTCCTTGCAGCTATTCATTGAGCTAAAACATAACATTTAAATTAGAGAAAAATCCATAGCATCATAATGACTGTCTAGCTTAAACTGTGGATTTCAGTGGAAATATGTAAGAGCTTATTTAAACACTTATGAGTTGGTAATTACAGAGCAGCAAGAAGCTAAAGTGAGTGCATAGGAAAATCTCAGGTTTAAGGTAAATATCTTCATCTACCTCCAGGTCATTCATCAAAATGGTCAATCTTTGATACAAATTACATGTATTTTGTTACATTTAAAATCCATATTCTATTAGCTTTAATTGTAATATTAACTTGAATTAATTGATCAACTAAAATTCACCAAAATTTTATCTTCTCCATAAATAATTAGGAAGAGGGTGGCTACTTTAGGAAGCCAAACTTCAACTTCTCCTTTTCATCAAATCCAACTTATGCAATTGCTTTCTTTCCTAGGCAAACAAGATAAAGACATAAGGGGAAGAAACTGACAGGAGCTCACTCTAAGTGGAATGGAAGTGATGCTGGTTTGCAGGTAAAAACAATTAACAATTCAATGAAGGTTGGCGCATCTATTCCCCTGTGAGGTGGGAGGTCCCTGAGCTCAGGCTGCATCCAAGCCCTGAAGTCTATGATGTAAAGACTTTAACTCACAGAGAAATCACCATTAACTCTGGTTCATAGCAGCTCCTGACCCACAGTCCAGGCTAGAGAGGAAAAGTAAAAATAATCCCAAGGTTGCTGCTGATCTGGGGGGAAAATTTTCCCAACCCCAAATTTGGCAGTCAGTTAGACCCTAAGCATATTGACAAGACCCACCAGTCAAACACCTGGGGAAATATTCACTGTAGTAACTCAGAGCCCTCCCCAGCTGCTGTCCTTTTCTGCCAATTGGGGATATTTGCTACTAGGAATCACCGGTGATGTGGCCAATCTTCTCAGTGAAGCACATGTAATAATCAGTTATTTTTTAATTACGTTGACTTTTCATTTGTCTTTGTGAGAAACTTAACATGTAGGCTTTAATATATACAATCTAATGACAGCAATAAAAATGAAGAAAAAAATCCCACTAAGTTTTAGAAAATCAAATGTACCAACAAAACATAGCCAAAAGTGTGTGGTTTAAAGTATGCTAATATCGTACTGTATACCACCCACAAGGCGGGAACTAAAAGGGAAAGAACAGAGAATTAGACATCAAGAAGAAAGTTTCATGACCTTGCCTTTCTGTGTGGGCACCATGACAAAGGTAGATAAGCTGAGGCTTTCCTCTTGGAAAAGTCCTTAGATTTGAACCTATGAGATCAGGAGGAAGGGCATGTTCAGGGGAGAGTTGCACCCTGTGCAGTGTGTTTCCTGTGGAGGTATACCACAGCCTGAGATTGTTGGCAGCATAGTGTGATGCAAGATTTACATTTTCAGGCAAGCATACAGTACTGACATTGGCTAGTACTTTAGAAGTTTGCTCCAACTGGTGAGTTGTGGTGTTATTGCTCTCTAGTGTGGGCACCACTGATAGATGACTTGTATTTTAAACATGAAATCCTCCCAGAAGCCAAGACAATGGACTCATAGTACAAGACTGAAGAAATAAAATAAAGTATGGCAGGATGAAGACATCAGGTATAACAAGAAAAAGAAAGAAAAAAGAAATTTCACAGCACCCTGCCCAAAGAATTTGGAGGGATCTGCTGAGTTCATAAGAGAAAAGCACCCTCATCAGTAATCTGCTACAGGCAGACAGCAGCTTTCTGGAAAGATCTACTGAATATGGAATACCAGAATATAACAAACTTTCTCCATCATAGTAGCTGGAAATGGACTGCTATGACTTAGTTTCAGTCCCCACAGGCTACACAGACCTTTGCCAGAAGCTAAATGGTGGTCTTCTCACGTGCCCCTTCCCGTGGTTGTTAAAATGTATGAAGTTCTGCTTCCACAAAGCAGTTCCTAAGATGCAGGGAAGGGCTTTTGAAGTCAGAGGAGCAGCAGAAATGCCCTTTGTGCAAATCTTGTATTGTGAAGATGGACCATGCGTCATCCCATTTAATTAGTGAATAGGCAGCAGGATAATTTTGTCTTCTCTTTTCTTTTCTTTCTGATGTGTGGGTTGTAAGCTGGAATATTTTTAATTAAAAAAAATGAAGAAAAAAATCCCACTAAGTTTTAGAAAATCAAATGTACCAACAAAACATAGCCAAAAGTGTGTGGTTTAAAGTATGCTAATATCGTACTGTATACCACCCACAAGGCGGGAACTAAAAGGGAAAGAACAGAGAATTAGACATCAAGAAGAAAGTTTCATTTTCAGATTATCTATAACATGATAAATTTTGTTCCTTTGAAAGACCAAAAGCAGCTTTGAAACATTTGGGCATAAGAGACTATAAAGATTTTACTCTGAGAGGCAATGCTCCCTTTGTGGAATACCCTAGATATTTAGCAGTCATGTATCAACATATTAAGCTTCTGATTCAGCTGTTTTTGTCACATTTTGACTGCTGTAATTTCTCTTGCTGTGCTGCCACATTCTTTTCCTCTGTTCCCTTCAGCTAGAAACAAAACACAACTGCTTTCCTCCTAGGTGGTTTAAAAACTAATCTCCCCCCAGTTTCCTGTGAACTTAACTGACTCAATATATATATTTTATGATGTATTGATTTTAAAACTGTACTGCTTAGCTTTGGATATTTGGTTGAAGCCATTCTACAGTCCCTAATAAATCTAATTTCTTATTTAGGGATTGTATTTAAAGCATATTTAGTGATCACCAAAAAATGCTGAGCAAGCAAGCTTGGCCAGAAGTCCTAGTTGTCCTTTGTGATTCAAGGATTTGTCCTTGTGGTTTATAAGCTCTTTTGATATCTTAAAAAGCCAGTTATGGGGTTGAAATAATGCAAGTTATGATCTTCTCATAGAATGTCCATTCCCTGATGGCAGAAGTATAATGAGAAGACTAAAATTTCAATTTTATATTTCCACATAAATAGTTCCCTGAGGAGAATAGTTCCCGGAGGAGAATCAAAAACTAAAAAGGCTAGTGAAAAAAAAAAAACACATGGTGAGATACTCGGGTTCTTATGAAATCAGAATGTACAACTCTAGCAGGGACCATATCCTCTATAACAGCATCTACATGTGCCTTTTCTTAAAATAGCTACTGTGGTACCCTCTTGAATCTGCAATAGTAGCAGCAAGAGTAGAAACACTAGTGTAAAACAGGTGTCTACAGTCAGGTCCTCCAATATGTTCCTGTCATTTGCATTTATCTTGTTAATTTGTTTACATTATGACCTTCTGAACAATTCCCTTGCTGCTAGGAAAACAGAACTCAAATGAGCCTCAACATAAGGCTCAAAAGACAAATACCCCCCCCTCCCAAAACCCTGTCTACACACAAGATTTCTCTATTGTTTTAGAAGTTGAAGACAAATTACAGGGTTACAAGAAGACCAAGAAAACAGATCATCATCTTAATATTAATGCATTGAGTTTTACTTAAACCAAGTACTCTTGAGTCTAGGAGTTCTGTTGCACTATGCAATGCTGAGCTTAACTACTGAGCTTCCTTTCAACCCGAAAGGCCTTTAAGTTTCACATGATATTTTTACCCCATTTGGAGCAATCACAGGTCTTTCATCTACAAAGGGCCCATAAGAGTCTAGTGTGTGATATGGATGTTTTGTGGGTATAAGTGTCTGCATTGGCAGAACCCATTGCAAAATTGTGGCCATCTTTGTTTTTATTCTCAGCTATTTACAGATTGCAAAATATTGCAAGCATACTCATAATGCAGTAATTCTGCTTTGTCTCTAAACTGGTTATATGTTTCATTGTTAGCAGTAATTGTATGGTATTGATATTTATCTTGTGGCTCTTACATTAATATTGATTCAGTTGCTATTTTTAAGACATTGTGACCAATTCAGTCCAGCAGTGTTTGTCTCCTAAGTGGACTGTTATTAAGGGTAAAGAGAAATTCAGTTAGCTTATTAATTCACTGTTGAATAAGTTATCTTGTTTCTACTTTAAATCTCAAAAATTTCTGTTACAATTCATTAGCTACCTGAAAGAAAGAGAATAAGTACCTCTTCTTTACAAATACATTGCTCACTTGGTAGCTAACAAAGCAATAAGATCTAGATCCCATATATTTAGTTTCCTATCTGCCACTGAAATCAATGGAGATTAGCAGCCTAAAAACCTTGCTGGATCTGGGCCTAAGCCTGTAAATTTGGTCTGTATATATTACTTGCAAATTCAGAAAGTTAGTTATTTTAAAAGAGTAGTATGTGATCATTTTACTGACCATGAAAGTTTGTGGCAAAAACCATATTGGACCTTAAAGAGTAGTCTCATGTTTTCAACCTCCCTAATGTAATGTAAAAAGTTGATTCTTTTGGCCCAGGTCTACATAGATAAAGTGCCTAAACCCCAGATTTCAGCTCCTACATCTCACGTTTGAGTGCCTAAGTCCCACTTTTGGCTCCATTATGATGAACAAAATGTCCTGTGAACAATGTAGGTACCTAAACTCACTTGGTGCTTGTTTTCAGTGTTATTAAGGGTTATTAATTAAAATTTCACTAGCCACCTATATTTCTGCATCTGGACAGGCTAGAATAGGACAGCAGTTTGCATATCTGGATGATGATCTCACACCTAATCCCAAGAGTGATCACAAACTGTCTGGAAGAAGATAGTCATCTGGCTATCTAGCGGCATTCAGGGCCTGATCTTGTAGGCAGCTTCTGAGCATGCCTACCACATGGGGTCCCATTCATAAACCAGCTGCAGGAGAAGATGATGCTCGCTTTACAATTTTTAACACAGTTGGCATAGTAGTTGTCTGGGATTTACCCAGGTTCAATTCCCTCCTCTTTGCCAGAGTGCTTAGAAAGGGTTTGAACTCAGGTTTCCACCTCTCCAGAGAGAGCAAGCACTAACCATGGATATGGAATATTTGGACGCGGGGCTCCCTCAATCTCTACTTTTGAAGCTATTACACTGTGGTAGAGAACAAAAGAGTCACCAGAGCAGAAAGAGAATGAGAGAGAGAGAGAGAGACTCTGTAGTACAGTGATTAGGGTTGTTTTTGCCTCCACACCTGGACTGCTCAAAAAACAGCCGCTCACACTTAAGTCATCCCCATCTATATCTGTGTACATTTGCAACCTTCCAGTCACACCCAGGCTTTTACCAGCCTGAATTACACTGCAGGGTGATCCCAACACCCTCCCAGTCCCAGATTCTTCTCCAGAAGCGTGCTTTGTATTACCCAGCCTACTCCTAGACAATACAAGCTCATATCAAGTCCATCATTTATTAAGAAAATGAACAAAATTTGTGTATGTCAGCTCAAATGACGTTGCCCAAACACTTCAATTCAAATACACTAGTTTAGCTGAATCAGCTGAACAAGAGTATTAACTATAAAGACACAAGTTTTTAAATGAATACAAATAAATGATGCACAAATGTCAGAAATGGTTGAAAGACAAAGAGAGAACACAACTAATGCGCAATTTAACAAACTATGCTAAATTCAAAATGGAGTGTTTCTCTCACCATATGTTCTTCAGAGTTTTCTGGCCAAACCCTTTTTGTATAATGGCTGCCTCTTTTGTTCCTTCTGATGCAGTGCATTAATGAACAGAGAGTGAGGTGGAGGGGTTATGTGTTCTTGGGATCTCTCTCCTTTCTTTTTATAGTCCTCTCCTTTGAAAGGCATCTCCCATCTCCAGAAGGGGTAGGGACTGAGGCAAAAGTCGCTGGGCAGAGGGCTAGCTTTCCCCTGCCAGCCCTTCAGCATTGCCCAAAGGGCCGGCAGTTCTGGCTGCTGCTGATGCCACAGTAGCTGCTGATAGGAGCCCTGGGCCCTTTTCAATTGCTGGGCCTTGGGGAAGTTGCTTTCTTTGCCTCTCCCACATCAGTGGGCCAGCCCACACCTCACTTCCTGCCAAAGAATAAACATGCAATAGGTAATTGTCCAGTGATCTTGTTTACACCTCACTGAGGTGTCAGTTTGCTCTTTCTCTGAGGAACTGATAGGTTTAGCCACTCCCCAGACTTAGAACATGCCTTAGGGCTTTTTTGCACTGACACTTTCCTGTGCTGTAACTTCCTCCCTTAGGGATATGAAAAAAAAAAAAAAAACATTGAGCGTAGCAAGTTACAGCACTGTAAAGCGTTAGTGTAATCAGGCTCTCAACATTGTTGGCTACTCCTCTCATGGTTCTGGTATCCTGGCCACACCGCCGTGTTAAGCACTGCTGCAGCTGCGTTTAAACTTCCAGGTTTTAGTAACACTGTGCACTGGAATCTTATCAATTTACATTCAATTTGCCACACATAATTTACCATGATAATAATGACCCAAAAATTATGGGTTTTCAAACAATGTCATAAAGCATACTTTGTACTATGATTATTGCAATAGTGTACATAGGGGTATATCCTGTCATAGTTGGCAACATTTCTCAGGGCAGTATTAAACAACATGACAGATGCAGTGTTTCACATTAACAGGAGTATTAACTTTGCAATAGCTGGAAGGAATGGAGATTGGGCAATGGGCAATGAGTGTGGACCCAGACATGTCAATGTGCTGAAAATACCCAACATAGTCTCACTCCTATTCACTTTTTATTGCAGATCATGTTTTAATAGAAGTTGTTTCATGAACATCCCCCTTCTCATTAAAAACCTGTAGAACATGTCTCTCATATTTACAATCATATAATGTCCCTGTAGCAACTACATGGCGTACCCGCTATAAGTTGCCCCGGTATACATCCATTCTGCACTAAAGTCATTGACGCTTGTACAAACTGATGTGTTAGAAGTCCTCCCATTCCCCACTCTTAAGTCACACAAAAGAACTCCCAATTTGCACAAATGCAAGTCACCTGCAGGAAAAAATGTCCCCGCTTTAAGCTGTTTCGCTATAAGTCCAAGTTTTTTGGAACATATCTTGGACTCATAGCGAGAACAGCCTGATTCACTTGGAACAGTGATATTAAAAAGCAGCTTTTATGGACAGGTGTAGTAAAGTCAGAAAAATATTACCAAGAAATCCATATGAATTTGTGATGACTTAACATGATTTGTGCAAAGTCACTTGGCAGAGAAATATTTGGCAAAAGAGAGTTAGGATACATTAGTGGTATAAATATATGTTCTACAGAATAAAAAAATGACTCTTTATATTGTAAATGTGACCACAAGATTTTGAATAGCTAAAGTTTAGAGAGTTACTAATCAATATGAGCCTCTGAAGAAAGACATTTCTAAGAGTTCAAACCCAACACAGGTTATAATGACAGATTTATTTATCAGCCCCCCCAAAACTCAAAGCCTTCAAATCAAGGATTTTTTAAAAAGAGAGTTAAATTAAAATGTTTTCCTTTATTATTTAAAAGAGCACTTTTCATCTAACCATACTACAGGGAACTGCACCATGCAGTTTTTGCATGTTTCTTGGAACTTTAGGGCCCTCTGGGATGACCATCTCAAGGAAGCCAAGTACTGTTTAGTAATAAATTCATCATACGGCTTCAGATCAGCCCACGTTAGTCATCTAGGTGTGTTTTCTGATTACACTTTGGCATCCCAATTGTAGTTGCCTATGTGGATGTGACACCATCATCGAGATGATCAGTCATGGTCTGAGATAGTTAGTGCTCAATGTGCTTGTATTGGTTTGAATGTATCTGTTATTCTCAAAAGTGCATGAATCAAGGGCTACCACAGGGTAGAAGAAAGGACAAGGAAAAGGATGCAAATTGCTAACAATGCTCATTAGACCTAAACTAAGGGTACAGACACACTGCGGGGGTTTTTCAGGATACTGGAGGGATCTCAAAAAAACTCCACTGAGTCCAGGGACTGCATCTGCTCTTCCGCTTTTTTTTTTTTGCATGGAAGAGACAACCTGCTCTTTTGGAAGCCCTCATATTCCTCATTCCATGAGGAAGAAGGGGGCTTTCAAAAGAGGGCTTTTTCCAAAATTTGGCCCAGTCTAGACAGGCCACATTTCAGAAAAGTCTCTTCCAACAAAAGTATCAGAAAAAGATTCGCAAAATGCAGAGCTCATTTTGCATCTTTTTCCACTAGATCCTTGCAGTCTAGGCGTACCCTAGAAGAAAATCCAGCAAAAAACTAAACCAAGAGAATAAGACTGGAACAACATTGTGTTGCCAATTTTGGTTTGGCATATCTCTGGCAGGTTCATCACATGACATAATCTTTAATTACAGACTAAATCTGTAATTCCTGGAGACTCCAGGACAATCCTGGAGGGTTGTTAACCCTAACTAGCAAACTCAGCTGACAAAACAGAAACCAATGAGACTGATGAAGAGGGAAGCAAAGGGAAAGATGTTAATTTTGGAAGACAGTAATGAACAAGTGTGACAGCATGTGTGATTGCAATTCAGACACTTAAAACTATGAATTATGCCATTGCTACAAACAAACCACTTTTTAGCATCCCAAAGATCACACGTTTTGGTTGCCTTAATCACTCAAGATATGTGGAAATAGTTTGCTGGCAACTATCAATAACAGACCTGCTGTTAAACATAGGTTCAATAAATGCCATTTTCATTTAACATATTTTTATCAGAACTGTGGCAGGCCCCTCCCACCTGCCCTCTTAAATCTAAGGCCCTCAGGCCTGAGTCTATAACAGTTCAGAGCTGGCCCTTTAAGACAAGGCCTAGGCCCTCTGGCCTGAGTCCATAACACTGTTCAGGGTTGTAGCAGAAACACACCCCAGGTAGGGGGACCCAGGCCCACCCTCCTCCACCAGGTTCCAGCCCAGGGCCCTGCAAGCGACCAGGTAGCAGGTCACTCCCTCGGCAGGACAATCCGGCCAAAACGCACCAGGGTTCTCTGGGCAGGAGAGGCGGCTCCCACTCCTGCCCTGGGCCACTTCTTACCTGGTTCCCAGGGGCTCCTTTCCCTGTCCTCACCCAGCTTGCTGTGACCTCCAGGCCAGGGTCTCCTTGGCAGTCAGTCAGTCAGTCAGTCCATCCCTGGGTCACACCAGCTTGCCTCTGCATCCCCTCCAGCCTCTCCTGGAGCCTCTGGTCCACTTTGGGCAGAAACTATGAATGGAAATAGTCAACCCAAAAGAAGAATAACTGAGAAAGTGACAAACCAGTGAACAGAAAAGATTATAATAGAAATCCACATGTAACCTTATCTATAGTATTTGTGGAATACACATAAAAGAAAATATTTCTATCATGATTTTTAAAAATAGATCACAGTGTCTCCTTAGAGGAAATCTAGTCATCTTTACTAGAGGGACTCTATCTCCCTTTGCCACTACTTTCAAGTTGCAAGAGAAATTCAAGAGAAAATTACCAAGGAGATATAGCTCACAGAGTGCGAATGAAAAGCCATGAAGTGTCTGTTGCCATTCCCTTTTGCTCTCTTGCTGGTTAATATAATTTTACTAATAATGCAGATCTAGATAGCTCACATTTTAGTTTTCTTTCCTCATGTAAAATACAACTGAGTTCACTGGTCTATGTGTAGATGCGGCAGTGTGTTAGTGACACTGAAGAGCATTATAATGATTGTGCCTGTAGGGAATAATTCTGGACACTGGATGCAGGTGAAAACAAGCAGAGGATTTATTGATTACAGCTGGTGGTTAACCTGGTGAACACTAGTTAATCAAAACATTACAGTAGATTATAAAGGCAGCAGATGGGCGGAGTGGAAGCGATTTGATAGGGTCTGGCGGCAAGATGTAATGAGCACATATGCCAATAAACTATGAAGGTTACACAGTATTTCCTCCCATTGCCAATTAAACATCTTATCAATAATACAGGTAGTTATTCCTAACAAGCTAAATAAGCCAACATAATCAAGACAAGCATTTTAATGGCAACTTTGTTGAAATTATGATGCGTCTACTGCGACATAATACCACCTCGCGTTGGCATAGTCCTTGGGTCTCAGGCTTATCTAGGATTAAAGGAGACAGTGAGAACGACTTCCGTAAAGTTTGTTTTGGTACCAGCCAGCATCTTATTGGAGTGAGGCCCTCTTGGAATGTGGTTGCCAGGGCGACCACGGTCATGTTATCTGCTTGTTCTGTGTGTTTCCAGGCCTTGCCTCAAATTTAGGATTTTAACAGGGATTCTTAGCAAAATACCATTGTCTGCCTCCGTTTACCCCTATAGTTATTACAGACACTGACATAAATGCAAGATAAAAATACTGCACTTGTGTATTTTTTCAGAATTTCCATCACTTGTGTCTCTCCCTTTTTGTCCTTTTTCCTATTCCCCCCTCCTTTTTCTTTTTTCTATCCTCTTTTTTCAATGTTATTTTTTTCTGAAAATAGCATTCTAACATGGGCTTTTCCTTACTTCGTCAACTCCAATAAGGATATATCCTCAAAAGATAACCTCCCCCTCAGCTTCCTTGGGGATGGGTGTAATCAGGAAGAGTTAGGTTCTGACTAGTCCTAACATCACCAAACAAGTGAATAAGGCTCTTCCTTCTCTCAGGTTGCTATATTATTGCCAGTCCCATGCCAGTTCTGTGCAGAGTGTAGGTTTAGAGTTGCTGCTGCTCTCACATATGCATTCCTGCAAGTATGTGGGTGTGGCAGGAAGAACCGTTGAGCAGGCAGAGCCTTATTTGACCTCCACTGCCATCATCACCTGTCCACATTGGCCTATACAGCTTACCAGACACAAAGCAGGAAGTGATCTGCCCCATTTTCAAAGCTGTTATAAATTCACACACACACACACACACACACAGAAAAGAGTGATGCAGAGAAGGAATTGTGACTCTGAGTAGCATCCCATCCAGAGCAATGGTGTCCCTAACTCATGGCTAAGGCTGAAGGTTTTGTCTATTTCAAAGTTGTTCTGAGTTTCCCTCTAATTTTTGGGAGGGATATTATTTCCTCCCCTTCTTCTTCATAGCAAAGGTGGCAAATGCTGCATTCACATATAGAATTATGCCACTTTCGTTATTTAAGTAAAAAAAAGCCTCCATAGAGAATTATGCTACTTTCTTACACTTCAGCAACACTGCAAGCTGTTAGGCATGATGCATATACACTTTATCTCTGAAGAAAAAGAACCTCTGGTAAGTCTTTCCATACACTGTCCTCACTCCTCAGCTAACATACGCAGCCAGCAATCACTCCCCAAGCAAGGTTACATATCCAGTAGCCCATAATGTAGCAGCACTTACACTGGTATTAGCTTGGTGCCTTTACAGCCTGAAAGTGTTGCATAGTGAGTTACATAGGAAGTGGGTCTGGCCCATGAAAGCTCATCACCTAATAAACCATCTTGTTAGTCTTTAAAGTGCTACATAGTCCTGTATTTTGTTTCAGCTACACCAGATTAACACGGCTACATTTCTATCACTTGTTAAAGTCAGTAATAGATACACAGAAATTTGAAAATCTGAAGGTCAGTGTTTAAGGAGCATACTGTCTCCATCTGTGTTAAATAGCTTTAAAGAGAAAAGAACTTCCTGTGAGAACTCAACCACTCCTGAAGGAATTTAGTTCATCTCTGGAAACATTCAGAATGAGTGGCAGTGCAGCATGCTCAGGAGGCATGGCCTAATAGCCATTGATAGGATAGAAGTCCCGTCCAGAACAAATACAGGATGCCTCTGATCTCAGGACATATGCATGTACACAGCAATCAGCAGCACCCCAGAAATAGCAGCACAGCTGCATTGCTGTGCTGCCATTGGCCCCTTAAAGGCAACAGGTTTCACAAGGAATGCAGTGAGGGTATGCAAACAATATTATTTTTCCATGGCAAATTTAAGCATGGACTCCATGAGGTTAAAAAGGAAACATGCTTTTAGACTGAACATGACATACCTGACTCTTCCGTCTACTGTTCCTATGGCCACATCCACATTTTTCACATGTTGTGTTAAACATGTTCAGCTGGAAGCAAGTAGAAAGGTATATTGTTATAGAAAAGACACCAGAAGATTATTTTCTCTTCCAGGCATCCTCCAGGGCACTTTTTGCTGAGGATTGGAAAGGATGCTATAGTACATCATAAATTTGATCTTATTTGATTGGTGTAGCTGACAAACATTTGTATTACAAAACAACGCCCTACTGAAATTTACAGCAAATTGCGTTTCTTTTTTCGATTTATCTTTGCAGCATAGACCTAGCCTGAAATACAGTGCTAACATATAAATGACATATGGAGGGGACTGATTGAGAGGGAGTGGTGCCTAAAAGCTCATCTCTCCAGTTGTGTTGAAATGCAGATGTTCACAGTACTTTTATGCGTTAATGATTGACTCTCACCAACTGTAGTTGGCCAATAAAAGACATGACCTCGCCTACCTCATCTCTCTACTGTCCTGGGACTGACATGACTAGAACTGCACTGCATACAACAATCTCAAATGAAGGTGGCAATGTCCTCTTGTACTCTCATGTGTTGAACCTTATGATCTCAAATATTGTTTGATTATTCTCAGTTACAGATCTAAATACCATGAATTTAATGAACACAATGGACAAAAAGCTTCTCTCACCTCTTCCCTGCCCCAAAGTAAAACCTACAGGCTACGTCTACACTTGCAGAGCATCTACACTGCACATGTGTTCTTGTGTGAGTAAATTTACAGTAAGGCATCGGAACAGAGGGCTTCTTGCGCAAGAGTTATGCCTCTTCCCACAAGCAATAAGCCCTCTTGCACAAGAGCTTTTGTGCAAAAAGGTATGTGTGGACAGGCAGCAGGGGCTTCTTGCTCAAGAAACCCCTATGGCTAAAATGGCCATTGGAGCTTTCTTGCGCAAAAGAGCATCCACACTGCCATGGACACTCTTGTGCAAAAGCACATGGCAGTGGGAATGCACTCTTGCACCTAAAATGTCCAGTACTTTCTGATTTTTTCCCAGCCAAAAGATGAAAATCCCAGGCCTATAGCAGTAGTACCCAAAGAGTGGTAAAGGGAAAGAGTGCTGGCTTATATAGTGCCCTCTTCAGCTGCTAAACTTTATTAAAAGACAGCTAAATATAAATACTTTCAGCATATTATCTTTAGTTAAGACAATTGAAGTTGCCACGGGAATTTTATTGAATTATAAGAGTAAATGGAAATGAACAGAAGATGAAAATGTTTGACAACCCCTGCCCTGTAGTATTGTGCAGCAGAGCTGATTGCCCCCATCCCCACTTGAGCTTCAATCAGTTCCTCCCCGTCCAATTATTTTTAGCAAAGCTCACAGACAGGTCACTGGATTCTATGAATTTTTGTTTATTGTCTGCAGCCTGTACAGACTTTTGCTAAAAATAACCATGACAAAATCTTAACCTTACCAATGAGGATGCACAAGATAGTGTTTGGTCTGCTGCACAACTTCTCAGAGCTCTAGGGTCCCTGCACAGCCCCAGGATCTCCCTGACACCCAAAAGATCTCAGCACTGCAGGGTTCCTCCACCGGTTAATAGTTTTGGCCCTTCTGCCCAGATGTAGCAGCAAATGTCACAGAGCTCTCTGAAATGCACACAATTTGTGACCTCTGTGAGTTCATTTTATCCTTAGTCATTAGGCACAAACATTCTACTGGCCTGGCCAAGATCCTGCAAAGACCTGCAGATGCTTAGCTACACCACTGTCACTTGATCAGATTTTAGTAATCTGCTGCGAGCATAAGAAGGAAAAGAATCCAGCTCATTCACTACATGTTTTGATCTTTTATTTATTAGTTATCTATGTACAGGTTGGTGTTTTAGGGGCAAATTCTGCAGTATTTAAATCAAAAAATGTCCATTGACTTCACTGGGAGTTTTGTCTGAACACTAAAAGAACTGAACCATAATGAAGGATCACAAATGTTACAAATAGGCAATTTCTTTATTGAGGGCTAGCTATTCAAAAAGAAGACAGAAAAAAATTGATCTTAGGTTCAATTACATTAGTAAATGAGAGTTCAAACAGGCTCATCATTTTATCTTCATATCATTTCAAAGCATATTGCTATGCATCTTGTTTAATCTGCAGTTCACATGGCTTCCTGAAATCCTTAACAAATTTCTTTCCTTTGAAAAATGCAAAACAAAAACCAAGGAAATGACTGAACCCTTGCATTTAAAAATGACTCATCCAATTAATAGTGATGCTCATTAAACCCAATCTGTCTACATTAATACAGAATAGTATGCCTTTGCATTATATAACATTACTTCTGCAACATAACTCCTCACAGGATTCTAGCAATATGTCTGAAATGTGACCTTTATAATACTTATTATTAACATTAACCTGTAAGACAAATAGACCCAAGGAAAAAAAGAAAATTCCTCAATCCTGGGGTACTGAGAATCAGGGTTAAGCGTCTGGATCTGGTTTTCTGAGGTTTATTTTAACCTGAAGATGCTGTGTAGACTATGTCTCCTGCGTATCTAATGTGGAGCTTTCCTGAAATACAGTGTTGCTTCTTTTTGACCAGAGCAACTAGTCAAAGTGCCAGGTCTTGGGGCTGTTCCAGTTGGAAGTAGAAATTGATGGAGTCTGGCATTTTCTTTGATGCAATCTTGTTTATTTACAAAGAATGCACGAAATCTTCTTCTGGATGCCAGAACAAAAAACAAAAGGAGCTATTTCTTAGCTAACAGCTCCAAAGTTCTTTAGCTAAAAGACCAACAGCTTTCTGTAGCTTTTTCCAGGGTCACATTGGGTTCACAGGCTGCTGCTTGCCTTTCTTGAATTTTGCATCTCCATTGTTGATCCAGACTTTTCTTCGTTGGTTGAGTACCTGGGCTCAGGTCCAGGAAGAAATATATATTCTGGAGTCCTTGCAGAAGTTTATTTCATTTTACTGTGCTCTGGCTGCTCTCTTTTTTTCTTTGTAACTGGAACTATAAAGCTAACGAGAGTCCTGTTGTCAATTCTGGTTAATTTTCCAGTGCTTTGTTTGCTTTTTCTATCTGTTATATGTACAACTCTTAGGGTATGTCTATACTGCATTCCTCTTTCGAGAGAGGAATACAAATGCAGACGAGCGAAATTGCAAATGAAGCACAGATTTGAATTTCCCGTGCTTCATTTGCATAATTGTGTCCGGCCGCTATTTAGAAATACCCTATTTCAAGATAAAAAATGCTGTGTAGACGTGGTTATTTAGAAAGAAAAAAGAGTATCCAGACTGCCGGACGCTCTGTCAACAAAAAAAGGCACCCAGAAGTGCTTCTGGCAGGGCATGGGCACAGCCTTTATTTCCAGATGCTGCTGCCTGCCTTTTGCAGAGACACGTGCTTAAAGGGATCTCCCTGGACAGGCGCTGCTCTGCTCTTGCTTCTGACTTGCCTACCTCCTAGAAGGAAAGCAAAGCTGCTGCAGTGCTTGCTCTGGTTGCCCTGCTTCCTCGGACACCACAGCAGTTTATTTGCAGGTTTTTATTCTGCTTTTCACCTTTTATTTGGCCATGGAGCCTGAGCTGCCCCTGGGCAGGCAATGGCCCCATGCTGCCATACTGCAGCTTCTGCTGCATCTGCATGACTCTGTCATGAATCTCCTGCCCCCTAGGAATCCAGACCACACCAAAGAGACCCTCCTCTGGGATGCAGGAGCTCTTCCCTTGCCCCCAAACTTTTTTGGGGACAGGCAGATTTGGAGGCACGAGACGAGTTCGGACTGGTGGGACTGGCTCATCATGCAGCTCTGGGACCACGACCACTGGCTCCACAACTTCTGGATGCGGAAGGACACTCGCCTGCAGACCTCCATCCCCCTGCAGAAGCGGGTCACAATCGTCCTGTGGAAGCTGGCCACCCCCGACAACTACCGCTCCGTGGGACACCAGTTTGGTGTGGGGAGGGCTACCGTCAGGGCCGTCTTGATGGAGGTAAGTCACTTTTGGAGGACAGGCCCTGCTGAGTGAAGGGGTTGAGAAAGGGGGACTGCCAGGCAAGAAGGGGTGAGGGATGGAGTGGCACTTGGAGGCCGCTCCTCGGCCACCCCTGCACTGACGTGGGGGAGGGGGACATCCTGACAAGGGGAAGCGCTTAGGTAACCTGTCTAACTCCCTGGTTTCTGTCTGTCTAATTGTCTCGTGCTGCAGGTGATGAGGGCCATCAATGCAGAGCTGCTGAAAAGGCTCATCCATCTCGGGGACCTGGACAACATCATTGCTGGGTTTGCCGCCCTTGGATTCCCAAACCACGGAAGAGCCCTCGATGGGACACACATCGCAATCCGCATACCACACCATCAAACAGCCCAATTTATAAACCGGAAGGGCTACTATTTGATGGTGCTGCACAGGGACACTTTACGGACCACCGGAGATATTTTACGGACATTTGTGTCAAGTGGTCAGGGCAAACACATGATGCCCGTATATTCTGGAACTCCTACCTGTACCTCAGGTTGCAGGCAGGAGCATTTTTCCCCCAGCAGCACCTTGCACTTGGGGACGTGCAGATGCCGGTGTGTATAGTGGCCGACGCAGCCTACCCCCTGATGCTGTGGCTCATGAAGCCCTACACCAGCCACCTGGATGCGAGCAAGGAGCTTTTCAACACGCATCTTAACCAGGCTTACATCCAGGTGGAATTTGCCTTCGGCTGGCTGAAAGGGAGGTTCCGTTGCCTCCTCACATGCCTGGAAATGGGCGAACACAACATCCCGGAGGTGGTGGCCACATGTTGCGCCCTACATAACCTGGTGGAGAGGAAAGGGGAGGCCTTCCTGCTGGGGAGGGGGACAGGTGCTGATGGCGAGGACAGGCCATTTCAGCAGCCTCAGACGGCTGCCATCCTCCAGGCTCACCAGGCTGGTGTCCCAATATGAGAGGCCCTGAGGGAGAGATTCTCAGAAGGAGCCCACTGACTCTCCCCAGGGCCTCCCCCATGGGGGGTTTGGCCTGGCCCACCCCACTGGTCCCTCCACTACCCTCACCCTCTTCCCATAAAGAATACATACACACCCGGGTTTCTTTGTACACAGACATTAGTTTTTTTATTAGAAACACTATCAGTAAAGAAAATGTGCTAAATGTATAAAAAAATTCTCTGTGTACTGTTCAAATGTTTATAGACAACATAAATCTTTCACTCAAAAATAAAGATTTTGTTATATAACTGAAATGACCTTTAACTGAGGTGGTAGGGGACTGAAAACCTGGAGGGGGCTCAAGTAGGCCGCTGCTTCCCTGATCGCAGGGTCCTGCCACCTTCCTGTCTCCTGGCATCGCCACAGCCTTGGGATCAGGGGGAGCGAGACCTAGTCCTGGCCTGGGCAGCTGTTGGCCCTGTGAGGGCTTGTGAACAGGAGGGGAAGGGGTGGCTGGAGGAAAGGAGAGGGATTTGGGGGGCTGGAGGAGCAGGGGCCTGGCGTACAGGAGGAGCAGTGCCCATGACAGGGGCAGGCAAAGTGAAGAGCTCCCACATTGTGGCACAGATGTCAGTGCGCTGCTGGACCAGCTCATCCAGAAGCCTGGTGCACCACTCGGCCTCTGCCTGTGTCCTCTGCTGGAGGGTGCTGTTGAGGTCCTGCAGGGCCACTACATGGTCCCTCAGCAGGTCTGTGTACACACACCAGTGCCTGCGGGTACCACAGGTCCAGGATGGTGGTAGGGCGGGTGTGGTGCTCCCCTGTTGGGTAGAGGGTCTGGCTGTGGAGGAAAAGAGAAGGAGACAATTATTGTCTGTGTGCACCCCTGCTGTCCCCGAGGTCATGCCGTGGCTGTCAGGGGCTCTCCTTTGGACAGGAGACTCAGGGGTATTACACGTGACACCACATGTAAGTTGTGCAGCAGCCTGAAAGCCTCACAGGGGCCTTACAGTGGCAAAGGGGCTAGCTGGTTCCCCACACTGCCAGCCCACCCATGTGTGGTGACCCCTTAAAGCACACACCTGATATTCCCTCCCCGATGTCCACGGACCCATGGGAGGCCTCTAGGGTCTGGGTCCCTGCTGCCTCCTCTTCCTCCTCCTCCTCCTCCTGATTCAGCTATCTCGTCTCTCCTGCCTGGTCTTCCTCCCTCAGGAGGGGTCGGTCCATGATGTGGTGGGGTAACTTGGACTCCACCACACGTAGTGGAGTCTGTGCTTCCCCACCACCCAGGATCTGCTCCAACTCCTCATAGTAAGGGCATGTCTCGGGGACTGCCCTGAAGCTGGAGCTCTGGTCCTGGGCCCTGGCATATCCCTGCCACAGCTCCTTTACCTTGGCCCTGACTTGTGCCATGGTGTGGGGGTGATGCCTTTTGGTGGCCAGTCCTTGGGCCAGGCGCTCATAAATGTCCACATTCCTGCGGCATGTTTGCAGGCCTGCAGGGCTTCTTCCTGGGACCAGAGCTTCAGGAGGTTTTTGATTTCTAGCCCTGACCAGGCTGGTGCCTGCCTTTTGCTGCCCCTGGGTGGGTCCTCGTCTCTGTCCTGAGTAGGGCCAGGGTGTCTTGAGTCTGGGACATGGCTGTCACAGCTGGCATGGGTGCTCTGGCTAGCTGCCGGACAGCAAGTCCTGCCTGGGTGCCTATGCCTTTAAGAGTCTGTGGCCAGGAACCACAGAGATGCTGTACCTGTAAAGGCTAGACTGTCCACCAGGGCTTCTTCCTGGAGGCCTTTTTTATCAACAGAATTGGCTCCCTGCATCCACACACACCTTTTGTCAACAGATCTCTGTTGACAAACATGTTCTTCCTCGTAAAAGGAGGTTTACTGCTGTTGACAAAACTGACGCGTTCTGTCAACTTGCATAACACAGCAGAACACGGCGGTAGTGTAGACACAGGTATAGTTTTGTTGACAAAAGGCCACTTTTGGAGACAAAAACCTGTAATCTAGACACACCCTTAGAGATTATTTGACAGAAGTTGCTATGGGCACGTCTAGACTACATGCCTCTGGCGACAGAGGCATGTAGATTAGACTACCAGACATAGGAAAATGAAGCTGCGATTTAAATAATCGCCGCTTCATTTAAATTTACATGGCTGCTGCGCTGAGCCGACAAACAGCTGATCCGCTGTTTGTCGGTTCAGCGCGATAGTCTGGACGCGCGGGTGTCGACATCAAAGGTATTTGTCGACCACCCAGGTATGCCTCCTGGGATGAGGTATACCTGGATGGTCGACAAATACCTTTGATGTCACCACCCGCACGTCCAGACTATCGCGCTGAGCCGACAAACAGCTGATCAGCTGTTTGTCGGCTCAGCGCGGCAGCCATGTAAATTTAAATGAAGCGGCGATTATTTAAATCGCAGCTTCATTTTCCTATGTCTGGTAGCCTAATCTACATGCCTCTGGCGACAGAGGCATGTAGTCTAGACGTACCCTATGTGTTGTGAGATTTATAGTTATAGAACTAGTAAAGGTTTCCATTAAATTCATTGCTTTTACTGAATATGTAGTTTCAACAAAATGGAAATTCTTCTTGGTCCTGCCTCAGGAAGAAGGATGGGAATTGATGACTTCTCAAGGATCTTGTCAGCCCTACATTTCTACAAAACTAAATTCTTTGACATTTCTAATTCAATGTTTTGTGGAATTTGCATCGTGCTTAATTTTGATATTTGACTTTTTGTCACAATTCAGGACAAAATCAAACTTCAAAATACACAAATGTCTGGTGATATGGAAAGTCCAATTTTTGCTCAGCTCTAATTATTGTAGGTGGTACTGGCAGTGCTACCTAGAAGTGAAGGTTATCTGACACTTCCCATTAGGAATCCCTGTTTCTCATTGATGACAACTTTAGCAAACTTTAGCCATTAGAACTGAAGTGTTCTAAGCTATAGACTGCCTCGGGCTAAATTTGTTTTGAAAAGCTTCAGCAAAAATGGTTCAGTTTGTGATGGGTTCAGTCACTGGGACTCTCTTGGAACTGACACTTGATGTGCTGAATTAGCACTGAGCTCACCTTCCTGCTCTCGTGAGTAACTCTCAACTCTGTCCTGCTGATCCAGACCCTCAGGCCCGTCCAGTACTGACACAGAGATAGGGTCAAAGTCCTCTTCAGTATGCTACAGACTCTGAGATCAGCTTATCTCTGGGAAGGCTCAACTAAAGGGCCTTGCCTCAGCACCTAAACACACAGCCATATTAGGAGCTAACCCTGAGAAAAATCCATTTTACTCTGTATAAAGTTTTATGCTAGGTAAGTTCATGTTTAAGTGTCTCTATCCCCCTGGTCTCCAGTGGGGAAAAGGAGATTGTGCCCCCTTCACAGGAGGGAGTTGGGTAGGGGAACCTAGGTCTTTCCTCTCCACTTGGCTCCAGCCCAGGGCCCTATGAGAGGCAGTGATATCAAATACCCATGAGTGCTTCTGAGCTGCCTTCCTAAGCCACTTCCTACTGCTTACCTTCCCAGTCCAGTGTGTGTCACAAAGCCCATAGAAGTCTAATGTTTTCTCTTCCAAGGGAAAGAATAGTTTCTCCTGAAGGGTCGGACTGTGGTAACTGTTCCTTGCAGATATCTCCCCTTCAGCCAAGACTCTAGCTATACCCGTACCCAGGAATTCCCAAGATAGGTTTCTCCTATCTTATCTGACTCTCTTAACTTCCTCCTCCTGCAGATGCTGCCCCAGTTGATGCAGCAGGACCAAGCCACCTGCACACAGAACTATCCCTTAACTTCTTCTATCCCAGTGTGGAGTTCATAGACCCCCGTCACAAGGTGCAAACATGGGAAACGCATTTATCCATAAATTTTGTCATACTGATTTGTGTTACAACAAGAATATCTTAGTCTGATATTCTTTGCCCTGTTGGATTTTTCAAATGTCATTCTTATTACACACCTTCCTATATTTTGGGGAGGTATGGGCATATTAGAAATTGCTCTGTTTCTTCCTTGCAGTACAGGCAGTCCCCGGGTTACATGGATCCGACTTACATCGGATCCCTACTTACAAACGGGGTGAGGCAACCCCGCACTAGCTGCTTCCCTCCAGCAGACCAGGGAGATGCGAAGCTAGCGTCCCCCCCTCCCCCAGCAGACCAGGGAGACACGGAGCTGCTTTTCTCAGCAAACACCTCAGCTTGAGAATAAAGGACTGAGGGAAGTGAGATGTGGGAGAATAAAACTGAGCTCTGGAGAAATGTTTGGCTAGAGTTTCCCCTACAATATGTACCAGTTCCGACTTACATACAAATTCAACTTAAGAACAAATCTACAGTCCCTATCTTGTATTTAACCCGGGGACTGCCTGTACTTATTTGTGGATTCTGCTCTCATAACTTGGCTTTCAAAGCATTTTCTCAAGATACGCACTTTGCTCATGCAGTTTCCCATCAATCACTGCTATTGCAGAACATGTACTTGCAAAAGTTTCCATTAATTTCAGGCAACATATTCCTGAATGCATGAGTCTCATTTTCCTTTATAGGCTAAGTGTAGCTTGTGCTGCCTCTTGAATTTAGGTCTATCAGCAGTATTTGGAAGCCTGAGGCTTCTAGATCTGTCTGCTTGGTATTGAAAAGGCCATGCTGGATTTGTCTTTCCTTTGTGCTGGCTATTTTCTATTTTATAGGCGGTAGTGGGACTAAAAGTCTACTTTATATTCCAAAACAGAGAGACCTGTGAGGAATCCATAAAGCACATATTCTTTTTCCCCATACTAGCTCTGTTGCACAGTGATTCAAACTTTTCCAAGTACTTTTTTTTTCTGGAAACTATTCAGGGTATTTCATAATATGCATTTGTGATGAGATACACCAACTCCACACTGTATCAGAAGGGGATAATGAGCATCTATGGAGACAGTCAGCCTCACTGCACTACACCAATGTCAAACCTGGAGATAGGAGTTGAAAGGGCTGAATCTTACTCAGGTAGGCCCTGACCACTAGGAAGAAGAGTAGATCTCTGATTCTTACGTAGGGAGAAAAGCCGGGCTGAGTTGCACTGCTGGCAGATACAGCTTTCCTGAAGAAAACTAGACCTGCAACAGGAAGCCTAAGACAGTTGTGGTGAAGTGTCAGGATGAGAGTCTGAAAGACTAAGAAGCTTTGCATTGAGCCCAAGGAAGAGGCTTAGTGGGAGAAGAGCTAATATTCCCAGAATTGGGGAAGAGGCTGAGAAAATAAGACTGGGCAAGGTAGGAAAGTGGTCCAGGAAGTCCAAAAGGGATTTATGTAGTCAGGCCTTGACTCCCTTTTCACTAGTCCCTGGGCAAGAGGTAGGGAGACTGACAATATTATACTACCATGAGCCACTAATATATATCAAAGTGGCTAGGAAAGGCAGCCAAGCAGCAGTAGTTGGTTCAGGACCTAACTGTTCAATCACTGCAGCAAATTTGGTTTATTTGGCATCCTCTAAAGAAATCTGATTATTATATAATCATAGAGCTGGAAGAGACCTCAGGTCATCAAATCCAGCCCCCTGCCCAAGGCAGGACCAATCCCAACTAAATCAACCCAGCCAGGGCGTTGACAAGCCGAGACTTAAAAACCTCTAGGGATGGAAATTCCACCATCTCCCTCGGTAACCCATTCCAGTGCTTCACCACCCTCCTGGTGAAATAGTTTTTCCAAATACTAACCTAGACCTCCCTCCTTGAGACCATTGCTCCCTGTTCTGCCATCCATTACTACTGTGAATAGCCTTTCTCCATCCTCTTTGGAACCTACCTTCAGGAAGTTTAAGGCTGCAATCAAATCCCCCCTCACTCTTCGCTTCTGCAGACTAAACAAATCCAAATCCCCCAGTCTCTCCTCATACGTCATGCACTTCAGGCCCCTAATCATTTTGGTCGCTCTCCACTGGACCCTCTCCAATACAACCACATCCTTTCTATAGTGGGGGGGGGAGCTCAGAACTGGACACAATATTCTAGATGTGGTCTCACCAGAGCCGAATAAAGGGGAATGATGACATCTCTGGATCTGCTGGCAATGCTCCTCCTAATGCACCCTAATATGCCATTAGCCTTCTTGGCTACAAGGGCACACTGTTGATTCATATCCAGCTTCTCATCCACTGTAATCCCCGGGTCCTTTTCTGCAGAACTGCTACTTAGCCATTCAGCCCCCAGCCTGTAACAATGCTTGGGATTCTTTCATCCCAAGTGCAGGACTCTGCACCTATCCTTGTTGAACCTCATCAGATTTCTTTTGGCCCAATCCTCTAATCTGCCCAGGTCACTCTGGACCCTATCCCTGCCCTCCAGCATATCTACCTCTCCCCCCCTACCTTAGTGTCATCTACAAACTTGCTGAGGATGCAACCCATCCCCTTATCCAGGTCATTAATAAAGATGTTGAACAAAACTGGTCCAAGAACTGTTCCTTGGGGCACTCCACTAGAAACTGACCGCCAACCTGACATCGAGCCGTTGATCACTACCCGTTGGGCCAGACAGTCTAGCTAGCTTTCTATCCATCTTACAGTCCATTTATCCAATCCATACTCCCATAACTTGATGGCAAGAATATTGTGGGAGACTGTTACACATTACCATTAGAAGGGCACTAGTAAAAGTCATGGTCAGAGGTCACCCTCCATGACCTGCAGTTTCTTTTAGCTTCCGTTCCTAATGTTGCTATTTTTCCGGTAACTGAAGCTTAGTTGGGGGAGCGTTGGTGGGATAAGAGGACCCGGGCCCTCCCTCACTCTCGGGTCCTGGCCCAGGGCCCTAAGGCAGAGATATCCATATCCCTTGCCTGACTGACGGGGGACTTGCCCCTAAACGTGCCAGTCCACGGGCTCCATGACCCTGCCCTGAGCCATTTCCTTCCCACCTCCTCTGCCTACCTCCATGTTCCTCTGGTGATCCACCCAGCCTCCCCTTCCAGGGTGGCGGGCACCCCTTTTGAATGTTCTGCCCAGCTTACGCCCGCCCCTCCCCCCGAGGTTTTAGCGAGTGGGCAGTAACTTCTCCACCACATGAGCAGGTGACGTCATCAACTGGCGCCTGTCTCTTTTGCCGGCCTGCACTGTTGGTCCCCCTCTCAGCCCCAATTGGCCTCTCTCCTGGGTCCTGCGCAACTTCTCCGGCAGCCGTCTCGGGGTGATTCGTCTTGTCCTGCCCAGATTCCCACGGTTCGCGGGGCCCCGTTTGGGTGCGGGGTTGCTCCACCCTGTCACAGAGACCATATCAAAAGCTTTGCTAAAGTCAAGGTGTATCACATCCACCGACTTTCCCATATCCACAGAGTCATATGGGTGTGTATGGAAGCAGAAAGCCTGGCATGTAAGCAGAGCTACCTCAAGCTGACTGGGAAAAATATGGAAATGAGATAGTAGGATTGGTCAACTCAAGGCAGCCAAACCCTGGTGAGAGATCACTTAATACATGTCACTGGGGCCCCACTGAGACTGTTTATTTGCTGTACATTCACTGAGATGTTAAGATATATCCTGGCATATAGGTCCAACTCAGAAGTAGACTGTATTTCTGGTAGTAAAATACATCCACCCATACTCGGGCTGTCAATTGATGTACGATTAACACAGGGTAGGATCAACGCATTAATTTTTTTAACATTAATGCTGCGCTGCCCCTTTGAAGTGCTGCTGTGGCGCATCAAAGAGGCAGCACATTAGGAACCTGGGATCAGCTGGAGTGCTCAGATGACCCTGGGCTCCGTGCAGTGCCGCCTCTCTGAAGCACCGGAGCAGCACTTCAAAGGGGCAGCGCAACGCAGGTCTGGGGATCAGCTGGGCACTCCAGCTGATCCCAGGCTCCTAATGCACTGCCCCTTTGAGGCACTGGGGCGGAGTATCCAAGGGGCAGCAAGACGTGGAGCCCAGGATCAGCTGGAGTGCCCAGCTAATCACTGGCTCCACATTGCACTGCCCCTTGGAAACGCTGACCCAGAGCTTCAAAGGAGCACCACGGCACAGAGCCCAGGGTCATCTGGGGACTCCAGCTGATCCTGGGCTCCAGTTTGCACTGCCCCTTTGAAATGCCACTCCAGCGCTTCAAAGAGGCAGTTCATTAGGAGTCCCCAGATGATCACGGGCTCCATGCAGTGCTATGGCACTTCATAGGGGCAGTGCAATGTGGAGCCTGGGGTCAGCTGGGGACTCCAGCTGATCCCTGGCTCCCATGTTGCTACCCCTTGGAAATGCCGGGGCAGCTTTTCCAAGGGGCAGTGCCTCACTGAGCCTGGGGTCAGCTGAGGACTCCAGCTGATTCCAGGTTTCTGTAGTGCTGCTCCTTTGAAGCACCTCCCCAGAGTTTCAAAGGGGCAGTGCACATGATAAATTGCGATTAAATTTTTTAATTGCACAATTAATTGTGATTAATTTTTTTAATTGCTTGACAGCCCTAACCCGTACATATCCTGCTATGGGTAACAACTGAAGGCATTTCAGAGACCTAAAGAAGAAGTATGCAGGGTCCTCAGAAACACAATATATTTAGACCCAAATATTCCAGATGAGGGGGATTTGAACCCAATGAGTCTCATAAGTGTAGGTGAGGAGATGGACCCTGGAGAAGTGGGTCCCACAGAACAAAGTGTCCTGCCTTCACAAGAAGCTAGAAGAAACCCTTCTGATTGTGTGTGTTTGTGTGTCGGGGTGTATATTGATGAGTTTTTCCAACTTCACTGAGGATCAACAAGATGATTAAAACCTGAATGGAGCATATAATCAGGTGGCCACAGTGAAAGGGGAAGGAGTGATTCCTTAAAAAGCTAATCCTACATCTGTCATTTGAGTTCCATATGGATCAAGTTTACCACTTAGAAAAAGATAGGTGGTAGTGGGGAGAGTGGGTCTGGAGAGGACTCTGGCTGGGTCCATGGCCACATTTGCACAAAGTAGCGTGGTTGGATCACACAATGCCTTATGCAGGACATCTGGGCAAAGGGAACACCATCATCGAATTATGACCTACTTTACTGGCTAGGAATGTATAGATCTGTCACTAACTTCTGTGCCTTGAATCTGGAATGATAGCTAGTTGCTCCTTAGAGAACGTGGATAGCTTCTTTAGTCTCCCTCCTACCAGACACCCTCTTTGAGAATATAGGGATGGACCTGTTGGGCTCCTCAAAAAGAGTGCACTGGAGTATAAATATATCATGGTAATAGTAGATTATGTCATGAAAATACTCACAGGCTATTCCTGTATACTCACTTAACTCTAAAGCCATTGCTACAGAATTGATAAAATTCTTTGCCAGGGTAGGGGTGCAGGAAAGATCTTAGCAGTCCAGAGAATCACATCAGAGGTGATGAAAAAATTGTGCAATCTGTTAAAAATCAAGGCCATTTGCACTCTGTATATCATCCCCAAATAGACTGATGGAGTATTTCAACCAGAATCTGAAACAAATGCTACAAAAATTTGTCATCACATAATTGCACCATTGGGACCAACAGCTCTCATCCCCGCATCACTCCATTTGTGATGCAGGAGATTATCCAGATTACTCCTGCATGTTAAACTTCACAAAAAGCTCAGGACCTTTGGCACTAAGAAAGTGCGCTTAATGCCCAGTGGTTTCAAGAATGTACTTATAATAGGGAAACTTGTCTTTGCATATTTAAGCATGGAAAGAAACCATGTGGTTTTATTACTCCCTAATACAGATTCTAAACTTTTGGCCTGTTGACAGGGCCCCTATGAAGTAATAAGACAGGTAGCACTAGTTAATTATGAAATTAGGAACCTTATACAAGAAAAATGAAATGTGTAAACCTTTTATAACTCTGGGAAGCACAATAAGGATTGTTATAGCTTCATACCCTTACCAGCCATAACTGGGAAACCATGTGCCCTATGGCAAGACTCTGGGGACCATACAGGTTAAGGAGAATCACTCACCAGAGCAAAAAGCTTAGATACAGCAGCTGGTGGTCTCCCTTTCAACAGAGTTTTCAGCCCTGCCCACGCAAAGTCACTTAGCTTACCACTGTATCCAGAGAGAGCAGAAGCACAGAACTGAGACCAAGTAACACCTCGACCTATACCCATGAAGATGCATAAAGTTGTATGGCAGGAATTCCAAACTACGATGGAGCATGAGTTTATAAATAAACCCTACAGGGACTGGTGGAGCCTTGTTGTTGTAGTTCACTACAGAAGTGCTAACACAGTGTCTCTGGCCAACGTAGACATAGAATGATGTACAGCTGTGATTTAGCTCTTGGTAATGGCATCACTGGGAATTTTTATATAAACTGCCTCCTGGTATTTTAACTACTGTGTCATCTAATTGCATACTACAGATTTACATGACACCATAGAATAAATGATTGGAAGCCTATCTAAACTAAGTCTCCCATGAGTGCAGCTATCCAGCGGTAACAATGGTGGGAAATTTTAAGAAAATATGTCTGGTATAGTTAATGGCCAAGAATGTGGTTTATATGACTTTTACATGAAATTATAAACCAGTATGGAGCTTGCTAGAAGAATCTCTTGACTGTTTTATTGTACTGAGGCATTATCTCCTGGCTATTCAGATGGTGACAAAACACATTCTGCTAATCAACATACTGTGCTGACTACTGATGTTCATTCAAATTTCACAGAACTGAGGGATTATTAAAGGACAAAATTTCATGTTACATATCTGACTATAAAAATAGGATGAAATTTGAATATATTTTTAATTTACACAATAAAGGTGTATTCTAGAGAGCTGAATATAGAAATGCCCCATTCCCCATCTAATTTTTTTCTGTTAGGATATTCAAAACACAAACAACAGCAGTATTGATTCAATAGGACTGAATTGCAACAGTTACAAATGGAAAATACCTGTTAGAACATTGAGTCCACACCACTGCAAGTTCTGCATGTACTTCCCTTATAAAGGACATGTAAGATATTGCATTTGATCAGAAGCAAAAGATTGAGAGGGTTGGGGGGAGCGCATGACTTCACTTGGAACAATTCATAGAAGCCTATGGTAAACACTTTTTTTTTTGCTTTTAGTTATGGCTGAAGCCTGTTATTCCCACTGTTTATAATCATTCGCTTTTGCTGTACTCAGATCACTGGAGGGCAAAGGCTTTCCTAACCTGGCAGTACTGCTTCTTGTCTCAGAAGTGATTAAGTCAGCAAACTACTGCACCTCTACTTTATGAGTCCAGAACATTATATTAGCGATTGTAAAAGTTGCCTGCTGATGCTATTTTTTTTCTTTAGCTTTTGTAAAAATTGCCTGTCAATGCTATTTTTTTCTGCACTGAAGTGTCATTCTTTAAGCAGTTTGGCTGGATCCCTAAAGAACTCACTGGAATGTTAAAAAAACTGCACAGCCAACTTCCCAAATTACAGTAAGAAGAAACTGAACTGCATTGAGAAATCATACAAAGTAACCAACGAGAAGTCCTGTGGCACCTTGTAGACTAACAGATTTATTAGAACATAAGCTTTCAGGGGCAAAGACCCACTTCATCAGATGCATTTAGTGGAAATTCCAGAGGCAGATATAAATATGCAGGCATATGAAAAGAGTACCAATCAAGACTAAGGCTAGAGATAATGAAGTCAATTCAGTTAGGGAGGATGAGGTCCACTTCTAGCAGCTAATGTGGAGGTGTGAACACCAAGGCTTTGTCTACACTGGCGGCTTCTTACGCAAGAACATCTTGCGCAAGGGTTCTTGTGCAAGAAATCTTGCACAAGAAAACGTCCACACTGCCATGTGTGAGCTGTGCTTTTGCGCAAGAGCGCCCATGGCAGTGTGGATGCTCTCTAGCGCAAGAAAGCTCTGATGGCCTTTTTAGCCATAGGGCTTTCTTGCACAAGAAATCCCTGCCGAACATCCACACTGCCCTCTTTCACAAGAGCTCCTGCGCAAGAGGGCTTACACCTGTTAGAAAAGAGCGTAGCTCTTGCACAAGAAGTCCTCTCTTCTCATGGTTTACTGTAAATCTTCTTGCGGACTGTGTGGATGCTCTGCAGAACCCGTGCAAGAACCTGCCAGTGTAGACATAGACCCAGAGAGGAGAAACTGCTTTTGTAGTTGGCTACCCATTCAGAGTCTTTATTTAATCCCAAATTGATAGTGTCAAATTTGCAAATGAATTGTAGCTCTGCAGTTTGGATAATACAAAGTAGTCAGCATCCCTGTAGTTTTTAGTTAACCTAATCAATTTCTGGGCTGAATAAATCCAATATATTTTTTAAGGTTTTTATTTCAACATGGTAAAAAAGAACCTCAAAACAAAACACTCATATAGTATATGGCTATCAAAACATGGCTTTCCCATACTATAAGCTTATAGCTTGTTTTCCGTTCCTTTAATGTCCGCATGATAAAAATATCCAAGTAAGATAGAAAATTATTATTACTTAGAAAAGTTAGATATCTTCAAGTCACAAGGGCATCCTAGAATATTCAAGGAGCTGATTGAGGTGGTATCTGAGCCATTAGCTTTGAAAAGACATGGAAGATGGGAGTGATTCTAGATGACTGGAAAAGGGCAAATATAGTTCCCAACTATAAAAAGGGAAATAAGGACAACCCAAGAAATGACAGACCAGTCAGCTTAACTTCTGTGCCAGGAAAGGTAATGGAGCAAATAATTAAGAAATCCATCTGCAAACATCTGGAGGATATTAAAGTGATAAGTAACAGTCAACATGGATTTGTAAAATACAAATCATGTCAAACCGACATGATAGCTTTCTGTGATAGGGTAACAAGACTTTGGATAAGGGAAAAGCAGTAAACATGGTATGATAGATTTTATTAAAGCATTTGATACAATTTCGAATGACCTTATCAATAAACTAGGGAAATAAAATGGGGCTTCTGTAATGTGGGAGCATAACTTGTTGCATAACAGTTCTCAGAGGCTTTGTCTATACTGCAGCTTTTGCCAAAGAGCCTATGCAAATGAAGAGTGGATTAGCATATCACCATGTCATTTGCATAATTTATTTAAGCCGTTTTTGCCCAGGGGTTTTTGTGCAAAAAGAAGCAGTGAGGACTTTTTTTTGTGCAAAACCCCTGTTTTGCACAAGATCCTTATGCCTCTCCTAATCCACACTTTATTTGCATAGGCACTGCAAGCAAAGCCGGCAGTGTAGACGTAGCCTCACATATACAGTATGGTTGCGTCTACACTGCCCTCTCTTGCACAAAAAATATGCAAATGAGGAGAAGTGTGGAATATTGCTGCACCTCATTTGCATAATTAATGAGGCTCCGTTTTTGCACAAGAGGCTTTTGCGCAAAAAGAAGCCGTCTACACGGCTCCTTTTTGCACAACTCCCCCCTTGCGCAAGAGCCGTTATTCCTGAAAAAAAGCAGAAGAATGGCTCTTGCTCAAGAGGGGGTTTTTGCACAAAAGCCTCGTGTGCAAAAACGGAGCCTCATTAATTATGCAAATGAGGTGCAGCAATATTCCACGCTTTACCTCATTTGCATATTTTTTGTGCAAGAGAGGGCAGTGTAGACATAGCCTATGGGAAGTGACTGTCTAGGAAGGAGTATAGGAGAAAGGGATCTAGGGGTCATAATGGACCACAAGTTAATCATGAGTCAACAGTATGACACTGTTGAAAAAAAAAAAAGCAAATGTGATTCTGGGATGCATTAACAGGAGTGTTGTGAGTAAGACATCCACTGTACTCTGTGCTGATTAGGCCTCAAATGGAGTATTATGTCCAGTTCTGGGCACGACATTTCAGGAAAGATGTGAAGAAATTAGAGAAGGTCCAGAGAAGAGCAACAAAAATGCTTTAAAATCTCTAATACATGACCTGTGATGGAAGACTTAAAGAACTGGGTTTGTTTAGTTTGGAAAAGAGAAGATTGAGAGGGGACATGATAGCAGATTTTAAGTTTCTAAAAAGGTGTTACAAGCAGAAGGGAGAAAAATGACTCCCTTAAGCTCTCAAGATAGGACAAGAAGCAATGGACTTAAATTGCAGCAAGGGAAATTTAGGTTGGACATTTGGAAAAACTTCCTAACTGTCAGAGTGGTTAAGCATTGGAATAAATTATTTAGAGAGGTTGTGGAATCTCCATCATTGGAGATACTTAAAAGCAGATTTTATGGACATCCATTAGGGATAATCTGATTGTACTTGGTCCTGCAGTGAGGGTAGGAGACTAGACTTGATGAGCTCTTGAGATCCCTTCCAGTTCTAGTATTCTATGGTTATGGCTAACATATGAAACTAAATTTTTTGATCCTGCAAAATGCTGAGTGTTATATTCCCATTGACTTAAACAGGAATGATGGATTTTCAATATCTCTCATCATCATTATCCAAATATATAAAATAAGACATTGAAGTAAGTAGAATTTCATGCAGTAAGAGCATCACTAGTTCGTTTCTTATTCAGAATATGACAGTAGTGTACAGCAGTGGTCAAAAAGGGCTTACAATAATGATACTATGTTATTTCGGTCCATCCTTCTATTTTGATTGTAAAAGGGATCTTACAGTGTGTGGCAATCATAGAAACATAGAATCATAGAAGTGGAAGAGACCTCAGAACGTCATCAAGTCCAGCCCCCTGCTCTAGGCAGGACCAATTCCAAATAAATCAACCTGGCCAGGGCTTTGTCAAGCCGAGACTTAAACACCTCTAGGGAGACTCCACTACTTCCCTAGGTAACCCATTCCAGTGCTTCACCACCCTCCTAGTGAAATAGTTTTTCCTGATATCCAACCTGGACCTCTCCCACCACAACTTGAGACCATTGCTCCTTGTTCTGCCATCTGTCACCACTGAGAACAGCCTCTCTCCATCCTCTTTGGAACCTCCTTCAGGAAGTTGAAGGCTGCTATCAAATCCCCCCTCACTCTTCGCTTCTGCAGACTAAACAGACCCAAGTCTCTCAGCCTCTCCTCATAAGTCATATGCTCCAGCCCCCTAATCATTTTGGTTGCCCTCCGCTGGACCCTCTCCAATGCGTCCACATCCTTTTTGTAGTGGGGGGCCCAGAACTGGACACAATACTCCAGATGCGGCCTCACCAAAGCCGAATAAAGTGGAATGATGACATCTCTGGATCTGCTGGCAATGCGCCTCTTAATGCAACCTAATATGCCATTAGCCTTCTTGGCTACAAGGGCACACTGTTGACTCATATCTAGCTTCTCATCCACTGTAACCCCCAAGTCCTTTTCTGCAGAACTACTACTTAACCGGTTGGTCCCCAGCTTGTAACTATGCTTGGGATTCTTCCGTCCCAAGTGCAGGACTCTACACTTGTCCTTGTTGAACCTCATCAGATTTCTTGTGGCCCAATCCTCCAATTTGTCTAAGTCATTCTGTACCCTATCTCTGCCCTTAAGGGTATCTACCTCTCCCCCCAGCTTAGTGTCATCAGCAAACTTGCTGAGGGTACAATCCATCCCCTCATCCAGATCATTAATAAAGATATTGAACAAAACCGGTCCTAGAACCGAACCTTGGGGCACTTCGCTAGAAACCGACCGCCATCCTGACATCGAGCCATTGATCACTACCCGCTGGGCCCGGCCTTCTAGCCATCTTTCTATCCATTTTACCGTCCATTTATCCAATCCACAATCCCTTAATTTGCTGGCAAGAATATTGTGGGAGACCGTATCAAAAGCCTTGCTAAAGTCAAGGTATATAACATCCACTGACTTCCCCATGTCCACCGAGCCAGTTACTTCATCATAGAAGCTAATCAGATTGGTCAGGCACGACTTGCCCTTTGTGAATCCATGCTGACTATTCCTAATCACTTTCCTCTCATCCAAGTGCCTCAATATGGATTCCTTAAGGATCCCTTCCATGATTTTTCCAGGAACCGAGGTAAGACTGACCAGCCTATAGTTCCCTGGATCATCCTACTTCCCTTTTTTGAAGATGGGCACTACATTTGCCTTTTTCCAGTCATCAGGGATTTCTCCCGATCTCCACGACTTTTCAAAGATAATAGCCAAAGGCTCCACAATGACATTTGCCAACTCCCTCAGTACCCTCGGATGCACTAAGTCCAGACCCATGGATTTGTGAACGTTTAGCTTTTCTAAATAGTTCCTAACCTGTTCTTTACCCACCACGGGCTGTCCATCTTCATCCCATCTTGAGTCACTTAGCGCAGAAGACCAGGAGCCGACCTTGTCCGTGAATACAGAGGCAAAGAAAGCATTGAGTACTTCAGCTTTCCCCACATCATCTGTCACTAGGTTACCTCCTTCATCCATTAGGGGCCGCACACCCTCTCTGATCACCTTCTTCTTGTTAACATGCCTGTAGAAACCTTTATTGTTATCCTTCACATCCTTAGCCAGTCGCAATTCCATTTGCGCTTTCGCCTTCCTGATATCCCCCCGGCATTCTCGAGCTATACCTTTAAACTCCTCCCTGGTCATTTGTCCAAGTTTCCATTCTTTGTAAGCTTACTTTTTGTGCTTAAGTTCACCAAGGATTTCCTCTGTAAGCCAGTCCGGTCTCCTACCATGTTTGCCTCTCTTGCTACGCGTCGGGATAGTTTCTTTCTGTGCCTTCAATAAGGCTTCTTTAAAATACTGCCAGCTATCCTGGACTCTTTTCCCCTTCATGTTAACATCCCAGGGGATTCTGCCCATCAGATCTCGGAGGGAGTCAAAATCTGCTTTTTTGAAGTCCAAGGTGTGTACTTTACTACTCTCTTTTCTTCCTTTGGTCAGGATCCTAAAATCTACCATCTCATGATCACTGCTTCCCAGGTTGTCACCCACCTCCACTTCCCCTATTACTTCCTCCCTGTTTGTGAGCAGAAGGTCAAGCTGTGCGCGAACCCTGGTCGGATCCTTCAGCACCTGTGTCAAGAAGTTATCCCCAACATTCTCCAAAAACTTCCTGGATTGCCTGTGTACAGCCGTATAGGTTTCCCAGCAGATGTCAGGGTGATTAAAGTCCCCCACGAGAACCAGGGCCTGCGATCTGGAAGCTTCGCTCAGTTGTCCGAAGAAAGCCTCATCTACCTCATCCACCTGATTCGGTGGCCTGTAGCAAACACCAACCACAACATCAATGCTGTTGTTTGCTCCTTTAAACTTAATCCATAGACTCTCAACAGGTTTTTCTCCCTCTTTATACTGGAGTTCAGAGCAATCGTAGTGCTCTCTTACATATAGAGCAACTCCTCCTCCTTTTCTCCCCTGCCTGTTGTTCCTGAACAGTCTATACCCTTCCATGACAGCGCTCCAGTCATGCGAGTCATCCCACCAAGTCTCTGTTATCCCAATTAAATCATATTTCTTGGTCTGGGCCAGGGCCTCCAGTTCTTCCTGTTTGTTGCCCAGGCTTCTCGCATTAGTGTACAAACACTTCAGGTAACCAATGTATTCTCATGTATCTAATATCAGGATTAAGTTCTAAACTGGAAGAAGTAAAGTATTTGGTTTGAGAAGACATAGTTTTAAAATGTTATATTTTGGCAGAAGGACTCAGCGGCTCTTTAAGGAATCTTTAAAGGGAAGTTTTCAAATTGGTGCCAACATTTAAACAAAGAAAAGAAAACCTAAGATATAAACAAACTACTCTGACAATATGTAGTTATAAGCCTCCCACTATAATTACCAGAGCACTGAAAATGTGTCACACTATGAAATATGCTGAGATATGAACTAGCTTTACCAATTACTACATTTAATATATTGTTTTAAAAACTATTTTGCTTTTCACAGTCAGCTTCTCTATCAGCTTAATTCTGCAGAGAAATTGTCTTCCTCTGTTTATGCATTAGACTTTTGCCATGGAAATTATTTTGTTAACATGTATGAAATAGGGATGTCAACGTGTACGTGACTACATGATTCTCTGATAAACCTAGGCTTATCAGTTAATCCTGTTGACTACATTTCCCCCTCCTCTCCTGTATCAGGGCAGCATGGGGGCAAGGCAGGAGCCAGTGCCTCTGGGGAGCCAGCTTTTAAGCCAGCTCCCCATGAGCACCAGATCCACCTCCCACCCCAACCTCCACGCTGCTGCCTCTGATATACAAGGGAAGTCGGCTTTCAAGCTGGTTCGCCATGCATGCCCCCCTTGCTGCTTCCTACAGAGGTGAGTGGGGAGCAGGCAAGAGCCCGTGCTGGGGAGAGTCAGCTTATAAGTTTGTTCCCCCCAGCACTGGCTCCATGGTGCAGCCTGTCCCCTCCTGTACTGCTGCCTCTATTAGCACTCTATGGGGGTGGAGTTGGGGGTGAGGGTGGGCGCGGGCAGCAACCCTTGTCCCCAGGGGATCAAAGCTCCCAGTGGACAGAGATTGCTCCCTGCCATAGAGCAGCCTCTGTAGATGAGGAACTCAGACCCCTGTGCTGCACCCTGCGCTGCTGCCTCTGTATCAGAGGAAGCAGTGTGGGGCAGCAGGCAGCTGGTCTGTGCAGAAAGCCATTGTTTTAAACTGGCTCAGCTTGCGGAGCAGTTCCTGCCTGTTACCCTGTGCAACTGCCTCTGACAGCAGACCTTCCAGACCCTTTCCTGTACCAAAAACCCATCCCAGCACCTGCAGCCTTCACCCCCTGCACCCTAATCCTCTGCCCCATCTCAGAACTTGTACCCCAAGCCTCTCAATCTAGAGCCTGCACTTAGAATCCATCCTAGAGCCTGCACCCGACTTTCTCCTGCACCCAAAATCTCTTGCAGAGCCCAGCCCCTCACTCCTTCTGCACCCAAACTTCCTCCCAGAGCCCACACGCAGCCCTCCATCCCAGGACCTGCCCCCCATGTTCACTCCAATCTCCTTCAGAAACTGCACCCATATTCTTATAACTTGCACCCCCCACCTCTCCTCCACCCAAACTCCATCCAAGATCCTGCACCCATCACTCAAACTCCCTCCTAGAGCCTTAGGCAGGTAGAGGAAAGGGAGTTTGAGTGGGGGCTGGGCATCATTAACATTTCTGCAAACCTGGTGCTCCTGCCTCCTGTTTAACATAAGTCAGAGTTTCACCTCCTTACCCCTCCATAGAACCCAATAGCAGGTATTTGACTGCATAACTTGCAGAAATAAGAAGACAGCATGGGATGGAAAATCCACCCCTTCTCTTGGTAGTTTGTTCTAATGATTAATCACCCTTACTGTAAAAAACACGAGCCTTTTTTTTGAGTTAATTTGGCTTTAACTTTCAGCCACTGGTGCTTCTTCTTTCTGTGCTAGGTTAACCAACCCATTGGCACCTTGATACTGTCACGCCTCTCGTTTTTTTCCCTAATTAGTCCATCAAACTGAGCTCTTGTGCTGCAACCTCTGTATTATGCGTGCTAACACAGAAAGTATTTGTTTCTCCCCCTTTGCCTGTGGGTTTGCCTGTGTTCTTTGTCCCCCACTCTGGGTCTATGCTGGGTCGCTAAACTTGCAGTGGGGGGGAAGGTGCCTGCGCTGGCATCCCTCTCTAGGAGCCTGGCTAGAGAGCGTGTTCATTGCTTTGCCGGTGCTGCCTTTCTTAGTACAGGAGCCATCCACCCGGCCCACAGTAGGGGCCGCGCGGGACGAGAGCAGCACACGCCCCACTCGGAGCTCAGCGGAGAAAGCAGTAGCTCGCAGCAGGTGTGTGATGAAGGGAGGGGGACGTTGCTCCTTCCTTCGCGCAGGCGCATTGGCTCCACGCGCCGATCGCGTCTGGCAAGGCCAGCGGCTGGAGCCGGGATTCCCTCCCGGCTGCGCCTGCGCACTGCACGCTCCCCAGGCAAGATGGCGGCGGGGAGACCAGTCTTTGAGGGGGTGTGAGGGTGTGCGGGGCCGCGGCGGGGGCGGCTGGTGCCTGAGGCCGCAGGGAGGCTCGGAGGGGCCGAGGCTGCCCGGCCTGTGCCGCGGGGATGAGGAGCTGGCGCAGCGGGCCAGGGCTCGGCCCGTGCCTGTGAGAAGGGGGAGTGTCTGCCGGGCCCAGCGCCCCGTATGTGGGGCCGAGCTCGGACCCGGCCGCCGCTTCCGCCCGCTGCCTGGAGCCGAGCTGGAGTCGGAGGAGTCGCCGCGGTGGCGGCGCGGCTGGGTGGGGAGAGAGCGGGCAGGTGAGTGAGAGACCCGGGGTCATCCGCGCAAACCCCGCCCCCCCTCCCGGGCAGCCGGCACCCCGGCCACGCATGTGCTGCCCGTGACACTCCCCCGCTGGGAAAGCCCTGCGTGCCCCCCTCTGGGGTACAGCCACCCGGGGAGCCCAGACATCCTGACCCCCAGCTTCTGGGAGCTGCTGAGCCAGACTTCCCACCGATACTGACTCTGCTTCAGGGTTTGATTAAATAACCCTTTCCCTGATGGCCAGTAGGCTAATAGAGATTTCCCCCAGAGTCTGCCCTGTGGGTTATCTCTTGGAAAGGAGAGAAAAGGTGATGTTTTGGCTGAGATTGGAACTTGTCTCTAGTTATCCGCTCCGCTGTAATATACTACTTTCATCTTGTAATATAACAATAGAAACTTAGTGCTTTATTATGGGGTTTGAGAAAATTCCCAAGTATATGATAGCCATGGGCCAAATGTGTATGTAGTGGAGCCTGACAGCGTTATCTGAAGTGTGAGATGAAGCTTAAAAATAAAAAATCCTGTCCACCCCCTTGCCTATCTCTATCCCTGACTCCAAAGCCTTCTGATGGCTATTGGGGATTATTTCTTCGGCTTCTTATGGGTCAGTGTAACATAACTCCACCTTTTGACCATGGCCTCTGTATTTGAGGGGTTCTTAGCCTTTCTCTTTGTGTGTAGATTAAATAGGACACTTACATGACTCCTCTGTTTCACTTCCCAACTTCACTAAGAGTGCTACATTGCACCCAGAACTCAAAATAAGCTAGGCAATTTGAGCTATACAAATTGTATAGCTTATTTCAAGTCAATTTCAAAATAGCTTATTTTGTAATTTGGCACTGTCTATATAGCGCCAAATTTTGAAATAACCTGCTATTCCGAAAAATCCCTTACCTCATCATGGAGTGAGGTTTACAGGGATGTTAGAATAGTGAGCCTGTTATATTTCAAAATAACGGGCTTACTGTTAAGACATGGGATAGCTGTTTTGGGATACCTCCGGTATCCCAAAATAGAGCTGCAGTGTAAACATAGCCTGAGTGACAAGGTGTTCTGATTAAAAACTCTAAAATTTTATCACTGTCTTGTTAGCTTTCAGTATCATTGATTTTACGAATGGTAGTAAGAGATTCTAAATATGTTGCCATTTGAAAAGCTTAACCTTGCAATCATAGAGCTAGAAACCCTAAGACTTGTTGGAGGAAAAAGGAATTCTGCAGAAATTGATAATTTAGACTCACTGACACTAACTCATGATGATTAGGGGAAGGAGGTATTTTTGTGCTTCTTGTTTTGGGGGCATGGGATTGAGGGTTGATTTTTTTTTTTTTGAAGGCCCTGCTTAGGTGGTGTTACACATTTGAAATAGTAGTTGGTCTAATTGTAGTTCTTGCAGTGGTCCTGGTTTGATTATTTATACTCTGATTTAAATTGCAAAGGAATATTAACTGATTCGTTACCATGGGCTTCAAGAATTATGATATGAAGGCTTTCCTTTTTTTTTAAAATGAAGTTTGATGAAGTTATGCAAAGTGGTTCTTGCCAGTCCTACTGATCTAGGAAATGTTAATCAAGTTAAAATGGAGATCATAAAATCCTTTACTTTTTTTGTTTCTTTGATACAGCTCTTTTCTTTGCACTCTGTAAAAGGCTCAATCACACATGCAGTTGTGTTCAGCCCAAGGGAGAGGACAGCACCAGAAACTGAATGCTGAGGAAGGCTTGGGTTGGCACCGGTACTCCTTGCACTAGTGAGGAATAAGGGAAGCCGACAGGAGTATCTGCTCCCATTAGCCTCCATCTGTGAAGACAGTGCCAAGCTCGGCTTAAGATAAGACAACTCCAACTACGTATTTTATGTGGCTGGAGTTGAATACCTTAACCTGACCTTCCAGGTCTAGCGTAGACCAATCCTTTGCAACTGAAAGAGCGACCTTCTGATGGAAAGATAATAGCTATGATCTAGTATGGGGGTATTTTGCACAAAGAACATGAATGAATTACCTACAAAAGAAGGGCTATAATTAGTGGTATACTATGCACTTTTTCTTCAGATTTTATTTAATTTTGCCTCTCCTTGTGATGGGATGGTATGGGTATGTAATTTTTTGTTCCTGTTTTTCTTTCATATGCATAATATAATATATGGTAGGCAAAAAAAACAAACACACATAAAAAACCCACAGGAAAAAACAATACTACATGCTCAAATCTAAGAGTCAGTTTAGGTTCAGGTATCTTTTGTATTTTTATATGTTTTAACTGTGTAAAAACTGCGGTTGTTTCATTTTATTTAAAATATCAAACACAAAGTATAGGCCATAAAGTAAGTGTGTGTGTGTGTGTGTGTGTGTGTTAAATTTCCTCTTATTGAAAGATACACTAATCAAACTTTTTACTAGAAAATGAGTCTTGCTAAAAGAGAGCTCAGTTATTTGAGAGGAAAATTTACTGGTGGAAGACTAAATACTCAATACAGTTTTTCAGTGTTGGGTTTGGCTTGTATGCATCATCTTTTAATAACTAACTTCTCTAAAGAATCTCTGCAAAGTTGGTCAGAGGTACTAGTCCTTGCCAGAAACCAACAGATCAAAACACATTTGTATGTAGTCTAAACCACTTCAAAACTAAAAGTGAAAAAAAGTTTAAACAAAATCACTTTTCATTTTTAACTTGTCTAATTTACCCCAATTTTTCCTGAACTTTTTTTATTCTTCTAAAGAATCACATGTGACATTTCATATCGTTTCATTTAGGAGCAATGCTATGGTGTTAGCTGCTTATCCCAAAGGGCAACTGTATTTTGCATTTACAGAAGTTTGTGTGTTATTACTGAAGTAGAACTCATTGAATGAATGTTGTTTCTTTTTCTGTTTGTAGATACTCTTGGTGGGTTGTTTGTAAGATGTGCTTGCTCATATAACTCACCTTCAGATGTTTCTTTCGGTAGACCATCAGTAACTAAAAATAAATGGTAACTTATGTCTTGAATTGTTGTCTTTTTCCGGTTGGATCAGCATAAAATTTTTGAATTCATGCAGAAATGATCAAATTGAACAAGATTAGATGTACTTCATTTAGTGTTGGTTAACAAACTGAAAATACATTGGTAGCCTAAGTGAAACATCCAAATTGGCTTATGCTAGTTAACTTTTTCCCCCGTGTTAAACAGATTAGTGCACCCCTCTTGTAAAAATGAGTAATTTTTCACTGGATTATTAAATGCTTGTTTTCAGAGCTTTTTGCTGTGCATTAAATACCAGGTTGTTATGAAACTGTGATGAATGATAGTCTAATAGACTTTGGTTTATCATAGAGTGCATTTTACACTCACTTTAATTTTCAAAATATTTAGTTCAGTAATGCTGTTTAATAGAAATAATAAACTCCAATGGCCTGTGCACACATCTGAAACCTTTATGAGGAAAGGTGGTAAATCTTAAATACTTCTAACTCCAAGTCTATTGCACAATGAAGGCCACTGTAAATGTTTTGTTTCTTACTTTGAGTCTTTATATTGTAAGAATCTGCTTTTAGTAGCCTGGAGGAGGAGGAGGATGATGATGGGATAAGCAATGAATGAATGGCCCAAAGCTTGCTAGCCGATAGATTGATTACTAAAATGAACAGTCTAATAGTGATACTGATACTTGGCTCTTAATGCAAGAATAGGCTTTTTATTTTTATTTTGCAAGTTTAGTTGGTACTAAACTTTCAGTGGGAGGTTTTTAAAAAAACAGACTGACTTTGGCGTACATGAATATATAAGATTTCACTTTAGAAATGGCCAATGAAGGATTAAAATTGACCTGTTTAACGGCTGAAATAGCTGGTCATTTTAGCAATATGTCTGCAGTGTTTGCACATTATGCTCATAAAACAAGATTCCATTTGCTTTATTAATAGCAACAGATACACAATTAATCTATAGCTTACCTTTGACCCCTGCTGATTGTATGTTTAGTATAATTTGTACTATATAGTAGCAAAACACTAAAAGTTTTGCCTGGATTTTTGGTCATGTTAAATCCAGACTGTAATTATGAATTATATTGAAAGTGGGGGGATGCACCCTTCTGCTTGTTACACTTGCCTATCTCCCATCCCCGCTGTTTTTGCTTTGGTGAGAGAGCCTCTTGACGCTGATGATGTGATGATATCATTCAATCATACAGCAGGAAAAATGTCTTTATATAGAGAGACATTATAATCATATGTCTACACTACAAAAAAAAGTCAGAAAAAGATACTCAAATTGCGAACTGCAATTTGCATATATTTTTCTGCTTTTCTTTTGGAAGAGGCTTTTCCGAAATTTGGCACATCTATGCGGTGCCAAATTTCAGAAAATCCTCCTCTTTTGACACAGGTTTACAGAGATAGCGAAAGAGCATGTCTGCTTTTCCAATTTTTTTTTGTAAAAGTGGACATATTCCTTGGACACGGCTTAGCTTTTTGGTATCCTGGAAAAGAGCTACAGTCTAGACGTAGCCTAAGATGGGCATGATAAAGGAATACAAATTTATGATAATGATATAACTATCAACCATGCTGGAGCTTTTTGATCATATGTCTAACTATTTTAATTATAGACATGCATCATGTCACAGAAGCTCTAAAATAGGTTAATAAGCCTCTGTTATAACTGGATAGGATTTAGTCTTTACTCAACTTCACACAGTGCATAATCGACCTGTAGAAATCCTTGCAAGAGAATGTTGTGAAGACCAGGACTTTAACAGGGTTCAAAAAAGAACTAGATAAATTCATGAAGGTTAGGACCATCAATACTTATTAACCAGAATGGGTAGGAATGAGGACCCTAACCTGTGTTTGTCAGGGGCTGGAAATGGATGACAGGAGAGCGATCACTTGAAAATTACCTGTTTCTGTTCATTATCTCTGGGGCATCTGGCATTGGCCACTATAGGAAGACAGCACTCGGCTACATGGACCTTTGGTCTGATTCAGTATGGCTGTTCTTATGAAAAGCGTTTTTATGTTGGGCTGGATACTACTTGTTTACTACTACCTTAACTGAGTTGACAATCTTTGTCTTGCTTAATTGCATTTGTGGAAGCTATTCTTCTGTTGTTGAGGAGAAATGTTAACTCCAGATGCCAGAAAAATGTATGTAATGGACATGGTATTGTGGGGAGACACATGTAAAGGAGAAAAAAGAGGAAGTTAGAACTAAAAATAAAAGGGGAGAGAGGTAGTTGACTGGACTACTTAGGAGCACATTTCCTGTAGGGGTGTCAATGTGTAGCATAGGCTTTTATCCGTGAATCTTATCAACTACATATACTTCCCTCCCTCACCTTGCTGCCTCAGAGCTTGTGAGGAGCTGGCAGGGCCGGACTAAGGGGTGGGCGAGCCGGGCACCTTCCCGGGGCGCATGATGGCAGCTGTAAGGGGCACGCGGCACCCCTTATAGCTGCCATCAGGCGCTGCGCGCCTGGCTCCCGGAGGGCTGCAGTGGCCGCCCAGGGTGTGGGCCACATTAACCCCCACAGTGCCCTTACCCCCGCAGCTGTGGGGCGTTGCACGGCCAGGTATCACCCGCCTGGGCGGCCCCGGGCTGCATGCCAGCGGTGAGGGCCAGGAAGAGCAGGTGTCGTGCGCCCGCCCGCACACCCCGAGGGTGGGCTCGCTCATGTGCCATGTGCCCGGAGACAGGCCCGCGCACCACGGGGGCAGGCTCATGCATGCGCTGTGCTCCTGGAGGCGGGCCCGCGTGCCACGGGGATAGGTTCGCACATGCACTGCATGCCTGGAGGTGGGCCCACGCATGCGTCATGCGTCCGGGACTGCGCCGCCCGTTCGGGGTGCCAGAATGGCTTGGGCCAGCCCTGGGAGCTGGTGTTAAGCAGGCTCCCCATGAGCACCAGATCCATCTGCCCCCTGCCTCCGTGCTGCTGCCTGTGATAGGCAGTAGACAGAAGGTGAGCAGGGCAGGATGGAGCCAGTACATGTGGGGAGCTGGCTTTCAAGCAGACTCCCTGTGCATGCTGGCTCTGCGGACCCACCTACCCCTCCCCCTTGCTGCTGCCTACAGAGGCAGCAAGGGGGAGCAGGTAGGAGCTTAAAAGCCGGTTCCCCCCTTCCCCCAACACCAGCTCCGTGGTGCTGCCTGTCCACACCTCTGTGCTGTTACCTCTTTCAGAGGCATCAGTGTGGGGGTGGGGGAAGGCTGCCACAAAGCATCCTCTGTCCGTGTACAGAGGCGACTGCAACAGCAGCAGCCTTTGTCCATGGGGGAGTGTGGGTGGAGAAGGATAGTCTGAGCTCCTCACAGGTAGAAGCTGCTCCATCATCCCACGGACCCCCATGGACAGAGGCTGCTGCCATTCTACACTGCTGCCTCTGTATCAGAGGCAGCAATGTGGGAGTGCAGGGGACTCCCTGGGCATGGGGCCGGGAGTGCACTGGCTTCTGAGGACTATTGAATAGTTGTGTAACCACTAAGATTTCATGCGGTTACACAACTATTCAATTTCACAATATCTAACATCCCTAATTTGCTTGTAATACTTCCGGTATCGAGTATTGGATGTGGGGTAATAGTGCATTAGTTTAACTTGTTGGGGGAATATTAGCAGACATATCACAAGACTGTCTGTTTTTATGTCCTAACTGGAGGATGACTGCTTTAATAATAGTTGTCGCTAGTGGGAACCGAAGGATTTGCAAATACTATTGGTATTTTAGGAAAGGGGAAGAGATGGGTTCTGCTTGTACTGTGCCTTGGCATGGGCCATTTTATAAAACTCACAGGATCTTATTTCAGATTACTTTTACAGTGGCTATAGCAGCAAAGGAGTTGCACTGATTATGCTTTACTTGGAAAATATCACATTTTAAAATGAGTGTATATGTATCATTTTTTCTAGGAGCAGAATAATTCCTTAACACATTTTTAAATCAGTGCTGCTAGACAATAGCAGGGAACTAATCACTTTATTAAGAGTGGTCTCATAGTTTAGTGTGAAGATGGAATCAGACCGATGCATAAAATATGAAGGAGTGTCAAGGATACAAATTACTTCAATCCTTTACAAAATACAGAATTGGAAATGAAAGACTGTTGTGATGCCATTGCAGGTTAGTTACACAGGAATTCACTATTTCAGTAAATATGATGCTAACGTACTTATTCTGGTAACTAAATGTAGTATTTATAATTATTTTTGTGTACTTAATGTTATTACTGGTGTTTGCTTAGTATAGATTCATAAGGATAGTAATCATGTAGCTCTGTACTTACCTCTTAGGTGAAAGTTGGGTTGCCCTATTTTTCAAGAGTTGGCAAGAGAGAGGAAATGGAAGAGAAGAAACATGTTTCATTAGTGCATTATAAGAATGTAAAGAAATTACGACTACAGTAAATACAATTTAGGTGAGATGATTCTCCCTTAATTTTTGGATGCCAAAAATTCTCAGGTTCATATTGTTTCTTCCCCATTTCAAAGTCTTCATTGTTGAGACACCAGATTACAGTCAAAGTCATTTGAGTAAAATATTATGTAAGTATCAATTTGACGTGCTATTCTATAATCGTTACAGAGGTCACAGTTGAATTGTATATAGATGGTATTCTTTCACTCTAGGGTAAATATATTGCTTTTTGGAGTTTTACACTTTTGTCAAACTTAGCTCTGGTTGTCTTGAAGTAAGATCCAAGGGCTGCACATTAAACTCAAATCTCCCAATTGATGGTCTACAAACTTACGGGAAATTGGAATTACAGTGCCTGAAAACATACACATACCTTTCTGTTGAAGTTTTGGCATTTTGCTTCCAAATGATCAATGAAGATAATAGAGTGTTTCTAAACACTGTATACTCAGTATTAGAAGAGGGAAATTTGACACTATTTATTTGAATGGAACCTATTTCTGTTTAAATAATATTCAAAAGCAGGTTGTGATCTACATTAATTTTCCTTAATCAAATTTGATTAGTCTTCATAATTTTTTTTCACTTTTACAGATGGGTCACAAATGGTTTACCATTTGATATGGTATTGTTTCCATTTCTTACCTGGGTAAAATCTAATAGGGAAAGAGCACAAACATGGCCAAAGCAAATTAGTTATTGAATTTGAATGAATATTTGAGGACCAAGTTTTTGCAGTTTGTGCTCAGCTTTATTGAATCTATTGAGTCTGATAAAAGTTTGGATTAAATGTAGTAGTTTAAATGGCTACACTATGAGACTGTTGGGGGAAATAGAAACAACTAAAAGAGCACACAGATCAAAGAGATCTGTGAATCAAGATCAGATCAGGCTATATATGCTTGCCTTCAAATAATCTCTGGAATAATATAGTAGTAACATGTAAGGTTCTCTAGTGAAGGTGACAGATAATTTTGAATTTCATTGGCTTACCCACAAATTTTTTTTTTTCAGTCAAAGGTTAAGGCTTTAAAGTGGCTTCAGTTGACTTTATTGAAGCTGCCATCTTGAATATCCTCTCATGGACGAGGATCAAAGCAGCAACTTTAAAAAAACCAAGTTTAAAATCTTCTAATCTCATTCTTTCTTTTGCCAACAGATGATTTTTTTAAATTTAACTTTTCTGTGTGTGTACACTCTGGCAGAAAGAAGTGTATGTCTCTCCTCTAGAAGCCTTTTGACAGCCCTTTCTCCTACTATATTGCCACAGCCTAGAATGACCAGACATTTAAACTATGTTGGTTAAGAATGCATATGACTCCCATTATCATTTATCCATGCTACTATTACCATCATCAATGAGGGAATAATTACTAGAGTACTTGGAAAACAAAAAACTACTTCTGGAAATACTAGATTGAGAAATATGTAACTTTTTGTACTGCAGATCATCTCTAGATACGGATTATGGTATCAGGGATGTTGGCGACTCATTGGCTACCCGATAAGCCTAGGCTATGAGTCATACGGTTACTTCCTCCTCATGTATCTACACTGCTCTTACTACATTTTAAAAAGCAGAGCCGCAGCTTCTGGGACTGGGCAGAAGCCAGAAGTTAGCTGTCGTGGCTCACTCACTAATCCCTAATTAGTATTTGAGGTACAATATTGACGTCCAGTTGAATATTGCCTCATGAAGGGGTTTTTTTTTTTTTTACCCATAATAGCTTATGTCCAAATAAATCTGTTACCCTTTAAGGTGCCACGGGACTCCTTGTTGTTTTTGTGGATACATACTAACACTTACATTTAATACAATTTTGCATGTAAATTGTGTATATATAAATTATACAAAAGGTGACTGGAGCACATAGAAACAAATATGCATCTGGCAAAGTGGGTTTTTGCCCATGAAAGCTTATGCCCAAATGAGTCTTTTAGTCTTTAAGGTACCATAGGGGTCCTCTGGTGTGTGTGTTCTTTTTTTTTTTTAAGATAAGGTTTTAAGCTTTTGAACATGATAGCACAAAATACTAAAGAATGGAATAATCACTTCATCAATTTGCTTATTTTTGTCCATCAGGTTGTTCTAGGTCTTAGTCTGTTAGTCATCTTCAAACTGGGATAGATGGCGGAGCAAAGTTACAGCTTATTTTTTGTCTTGACATGTAAAGTTGATGTCATGAGATGAAAACTCCAAATACATGATCTCTATCTTGGCCATGGTTGTAGTATTCTAAAAAGTGGTCACTTAAAACTTCCTTCTATGCTACCAGTCATAAATAGGAGCTGAGTGTGATATTCTATTTCACGTTCTTTTAACAAGTGGTGTTTGATACTTGATGGTGGGTGAGCTAGGGAGAAGATCAGATGACTTGTTTTAGATGTATATTTAAAATTAATGCCTTAATCATTTTATGTATCCTTTGACTTAATTTTTTATTTTTACAGATATTTGCTTTTAGGATGCTTAAAATAGGAAAAGGGATTCTAATATTCTTTTAGGGTTCCTAGAACTGAAATTTCCAAACTTCTTTCTTTGACTTTTGTGACAGTCCTTTCATTGCCAACTGATGTACTGACATTTCTGAAAGATAAGAAGCCTATCAAACCTTTAACTACAACAATATTAATGAGCACTTCTTTCAAACAGTAATTTTGTCTCTGTTTTGTGCATCTGTCAAATTCTCTGAAGTAAGATTAGACCCATACAATTGTGAAATTTGGAGTTTCATTATTGTTTTAAGGTTTAATTGCTCCTCGTTTTAAAGTTGTCCTTAGCTGTGGAGTAACGGGAAATATCAAAGCTGTCAACCACTGGCAACTGGATGGTATTCAATAAGAATAAAATGCTGCGTAGTTAATATCTGGGTTTGTCCGGGCTTCTTTTTAATACTGGCAGCTTTGTGTGCTTGTGCTGTTAGTTTGGAAGATGCTGACTCTAGGGTCTGAGGCTTCAGAGCATGCTGCCAAACTTCTATATAATAGCTAGGAAGGGTCTTGGGATAATGTCCAGTCCAGGAGGTAAATAGCATCCTTCCTGAAATCGGTAGTGGCTGACTGATAAAGTTTCAATCAACAAAATACAAAATCTTCACAGATCGGGGTTACATCCAGATAAAGGCTTGTACCTGGCCTGCTAGAGCCTCAGAAGCACAGATCTGTCTTGAGTCTTATATCAAACACTAAGATACTTTTTAAGTACACAGGTAAGTCTTATTTTCTTTCACAGAAACATGGAATACTGTTACTAGCATCAAAAGATGTGTACATAAGTTTGTATGCACTGCATACATGAATATAACATTGCACTAGCAGTCAATGAATACAACGAATCTGCAAACTAAGATGTCATATGGTTTCCTGTTAATATTAGACTAATAGGGTGTTTGAATTGGTATGGAATTAGGCCTTTGACAAAAGGTTTAGATGCCAGCTCAAGTGATGTCCTACTAATTAAATGTCTGAATGTCATTGTTGGGACTTTGAGAACTGAACTCGATTCATGAAGCTTTTTCCAAAAAAATGTTTCAAGTGCAAGAAATTGAAAAGAGTGAGTTGAATGGAGAGAAAGAATCCTTGTCTACTTCTTTAACCAGTAGATTTGTGAACTGCTTATTTGCATGAAAAAGTAGATTTCTGTACATGATTGTCTTTATACTGTTCCAAATCCATTTCAATTTTACAAGAGAACAAAATGTCCAGTTCCTTTCTCTAGCTTTGAATTGGTGCCCAGAATGATATAAAGGTACTAAAGACGCATTTGAAACAGCTATATATGCAGTAATAAAGATCAGAACTCAGCCAGAAATAAAGTAGGGTCTTCTAGCTTAATCTCCTGTGTCATCTTCATAAATCTGTTGCCTCTAATTGCATCTGACTATTTAAAAATATTTTAGGGACATTTTTCATTGTTTTCTTTGACTGATTAGTCACTCAGATAGACATGACCTTTTTTTATCTGCATCAAGAAAGATCAGTTAAAGTTAACTGCTGGAGAGACAGAGGTACAGTAAAACTCCAATAGTCCGGCATCCAATAGTCCGGCATCAAAATGGCAAGAGCCTAATGAGTGTGCTTCAGCAAAAAATGAGTCATAAGGTAACAGCGGCAGCAGCTGAACTGAGCAAAAAGGGTAAAAAAGGCTTAAAAAACCCTAAAATATTACAGTATACTGTATACAGTATGTATAATAAAAAGGATTAAGAACACTTTATATACAGTATGTGTGTGTGTATGTATGTATGTATATATACATACACACATACACACTGTATACATTATAAGCAGTTTATAGTACCTCCTGATAGTCCGGCATATTTGATAATCCGGCACCACCTAGGACCCATAGGTGCTGGATTATCGGAAGTCTACTGTATATGTAAATATTTATAGTACAGATTTAGGTAGATTCTCTGGCAGAGGAATGTGTTCTCATTGTTGCTGTAAGATCTAGTGCAATTTGTATTGTTTTAATGTCTTCCAATTACGTGATATGTTTGTTTCTAATTGAAGGTGAATCATAGATTTATTTTTGTTCATATTCCTGCATTAGCGAACCATTTCTAAACACATGTATTTAATCACACCAATCTGGTACTTCAGAAATTCATTTGGATCTCTCTGAAACATCAGGTTATTGCATTGTTCAAGAGGAATTTTTTGTAAGCCAGTGTTTTATGAGTTCTAGATCTTATTTTGGGAAGGAAATAAAAAACTGCAGTGAGATCCTGGAGGAGGTGAGGATATCCATAGCTGAGTCGCTCCTCAGTGGTTTCTGGAGTCTGTATCAGAGGCAGCAGCACAGGGTAGCAGGCAGCTGGTCCACGATGGGAGCTAGTTTTTAAACTGGCTCCCCTCATGGACCAGCTGCCGCCTGGCACCTAGGCCTGATACTCTAATATGAGGGCCGCAGTGTGGAATGGCAGGGGGGTCGGCAGGAATGAGGTTGGAGTGCACTGGCTGCCAGCCCCGCCCCCAGGGACTATAGAATAGTTGACTAAGTGTTAAGAATTCATGAGGTTACTCAACTATTCACTTACCTGATACTTTACATCTCTAGTGGTAGGTAGGGAACTGGTCTGCAAGGGGAGCCAGTTTAAAAAAAAAAAAATTGTTCTAAAATCTGGTTGCCTGGACTCAGTTCCTGGCATGAACAACCACAATCCAGACTTAAAAGAAAAACAAAACCTTTTACAAATTGTTACCTTGAGCACCCAGGCCATTAAGTTTCCCAAGTATCAGTAATGGCACTCATTAGCATATTTAGAATTATAAACAGAGGTACACTTCATATTTCTTTAAAAATGTTACATTTTGTCTAAAGCATCTTTGAGTTATGCATATTCATTTTCATAAGCCAATTTTCATAAAACCATGCGGGGAGGGGAGGGGTGGAGTCGTGACAGTCTCTTTCACCCTTTAAAAACTGGTGAGAAGCCAGGATTGACCTTTTTGCTTCTGGATTTCAGTATAGCAGCATTACAATAATATTAGAGCAATATTTATGCAGCGAAAAGTAGCTGGAATGGGATTTCTCAGTCTTGTAATCTGGGGACAAATGACAGTACAGGAAGTTTTTTGCAACCAAATATCACTATAATCTTCTTGAGAACAACATTAAACAGATGGCCAAGAATGGACACATCCTAAATGCTGAGAAGTGCAATACAGGCAGTCCCCGGGTTACGTACAAGATAGGGACTATAGGTTTGTTCTTAAATTGAATTTGTATGTAAGTCGGAACTGGCGTCCAGATTCAGCCGCTGCTGAAACTGATCAGTTTCAACAGTGGCTGAATCTGGATGCCAGTTGTGACTTGAATCTGTATGTAACTTAAGAACCCCAGGCGTCCCCAAGTCAGCCGCTGCTGAAACTGATCAGCAGCTGATTCCAGGAAGCCCCGGGCAGGGGCTTCCTGTAGTCAGCCACTGGTCAGTTTTAGCAGTGGCTGACTTGGGGACGCCTGGGGCAGAGCTGCTGGGGTGCTGCTGGGTTGGTCCAGTAGCGCTGCCGCTGGACCAACCCAGCAGCACCCAAGCTGCTCTACCCCAGGCGTTCTGATTCAGCTGCTGCTGAAACTGACCAGCAGTGGCTGAATCAGGACGCCTGGGGCAGAGCAGCTGGGGTGCTGCCGGGCTGGTCCCATAGCGCCCAGAGCGGCACTACGGGACCAACTGGCAGCGCCCCAGCTGCTGTACCACAGGCACCCAGAGCAAAGCCGCGGAGCACGGGGGCAGCGGGACAGCCCAGACGCGCCGTGGCTGTCCTGCTGCCCTCGGGCTCCCCAGCTTTGTTCTGCTTTGCTCCCCGTCCCCCTGGTCTGCAGACCAGGGGGACGGGGAGCAAAGCGGCGGAACACGCGGGCAGCGGGCAGCCGGGCTGTCCGCCGCCCGCGTGCTCCGGGGCTTTGCTCTGCTTTGCTCCCCGTCCCCCTGGTCTGCAGACCAGGGGGACGGGGAGCAAAGTGGCGGAGCACGCGGGCGGCGGACAGCCCAGACGCCTCTGGGCTGCCCGCGTGTTCCGCCGCTTTGCTTCCTCTCCCTGGTCTGCTGGAGACCCGGGAGAGGGCCCCGTTCGTAAGTGCAGTTCCGACATAAGTCGGATCCGCGTAACTCGGGGACTGCCTATATAAAGAACAACTCAAAAAATGTATATTTAAAAAAAAAAAAGGCAGAGAAGCCAGAAATAGATCCAGTGGTCCTATGTTCCCAATCTATTCTGAAGATTTGGAGAGGATATTCTTGCTGACATGCCATTAGAACCTAACCCCCAAAGTGATGTGCCTGCCAAGAAGACTCTGGCCCTCTTAGATGGCCGCGATTCATTGGTGGAAAACAGTGATCTGATAAAACCGGAATCTCTTCTGCACTCAACACCCTGAAAGAGGCCCAATTCCCAGCCGAGGCTACAGCAGGAAGGCTTTCTCCAGGACAGTTTTGCACGTAAGTATCTATCTTCACAATTTATTATTAGGCTGTGTAGCTGTGCTAGCTTCTGTTCTAGGTGCCCAATCGCCACTGCCATTGGAGAGATGTATGCGAACTACCTGCCTATCTGAGGCTATGTCTAGACTGCAGGCTTCTTTCGAAAGAGGCTCTTTCGAAAGCATCTTTCGAAAGAGCCTCTTTCGAAAGATCACGTCTAGACTGCAGGCGGATCTTTCGATAGAGGAAATCCGCTTTTTCGAAAGAGAGCACCCAGCGAGTCTGGATGCTCTCTTTCGAAGACGGCCTCTTTACATTGAAGAACGCCTTTCTTCGAAAGAGGCACTTTCGAAGGAAGGCGTTCTTCCTCGTGAAACGAGGTTTACCGCCATCAAAAGAAAAGCCGCGTTCTTTTGAAATAATTTCGAAAGAACGCGGCTTGAGTCTGGACGCAGGGGAAGTTTTTTCGGGAAAAGGCTACTTTTCCCGAAAAAACCCCTGAGTCTGGACACGGCCTAAGCCTCCAGCTCTCTTCCAACACTTGATTCTGCTTTCCCTAAACATATTTTCATAATAGTAGCAGGTCCAGGTAATCATCTCCTCTCTTGTGCTTATGACCTGACCATCAACTATTTACAAACCATTGTCATGATGGGTGTATACCCACCTGCTAATTACCTAGCAAATATTGTCTCTTCCTTCTATTTGCATACTTAAAATGGTGGCTACATGGCACAGCTACAACTTTCCCTTCTCTTGTTTTGCTAGTTTCACTTGAATCTATGTTGTATGTGAAATTCAACAGTTTTCTAATACAGTTATTCAGGAGGGGGAAAAAAGGTCTGCTTTTAGTTTACATGGGTATAAGCATTACATGCTCATATGGTCTAATAAATCCCTGCAAAAATGTATATAGCCTGTAACAATGTTATATACAGGAAAAGATTAGGTTAGGAGTTGTATGACTAGTTCTTAAGACAATTGGCTGAGATATCAAATACTTTATTTCATTAAAGCAGACTAAAATGACATATGAGCCTTTCACAAGTGTTATATTTAATAGGAAAAGATTGGGAGCAGTTAAGGGCTTAAACAATCAATGTAGAACTTAGTCTCTTTTCCTTTGCATTTTAAAGCAGGCTTAAGACCAAGAAAGTGCTCAATTTTAGTATGAACTTAAAAAACAACAAATAGTCTGGTAGGAATTAAAGACTAACAAAACATGTCTGGTATCATAAGCTTTCATGGGCACAGCCCACTTCTTCAGATGACGCGAAAGCTCATGATACCATCTACATGTTTTGTTAGTCTTTAAAGTGCTACCAGACCATTTGTTGTGTTTTAAGTTTATCCTGTACAGACTAAACTCAGCTGTCCCCTGAAGTTTTAGTATGGGCATTCAGCAGAACTGTCATTGTTCCTGAAACAACTTGCAGCTCCATTGCACTTCTGGAAGAAACATCTTTGACTAATTCACAGAATGTCTTTCTAGTGTACCCTCTGCCTCTTTGATTAAGTCCTTTTTCTGCTCCTACTCACCTTTCTCAGCGTAAGTCATAAGCCTAAAGGGGACACAGAGGGAACTATTATCCAGCTCCCTCTTGATTCACCCCTACCCATCCTCGGTGTCCCAATGAGGAATAACTTGTACCCATAGGAGTATCTTCAGGGCATAACATATATTGCAAGCCCCAAACCAGGAACACAAATCCCAGCATTTTATTTAGTCCCTGTACATTCATCACTTACCGCCTCAATCCTCCTGAGACTGGGATAAATCTCAGGGAATAGAATTCAGATATAGAGAATAAGAAAAGTGCTGTCAGTGCTTCTGTCGAAACAGTACTAACATGAACAAAAACTATTTTTTCTTCCCTACACTTCCCCAGTCATGGTACCTGTGGCAGAGAAACTTTCAAGAACAGTCTTCATCAGCTGCTCAATGGCTGGAAACCTGAGAGGGAAGAAATGGAAGTCCAAAAAGGAGCATTTTGGAGTTCTGCTTACAGACTTACTAAAAAGGATAGTCTTCTTCCCACACGCTTAATAAGAACAGGATGGTGTTTTTGATGTATATGAGAAAGGTATACAGGCAACTATCACAAACATCATTGAATTGGCCCAGGACAGCAATGTCATATGGCTAAAAACACTGTGGAGAAAGACAGGGACATAGAAAAGCATCCTGGAGGCGATGTACAGTCAGAACACTAGGATCCAGCTATTTCATCCCTGGAAAATACAGAGAACTGGAAATAACACTGATATCCCCCTCACAGGGCAGCAAGAACATCATCACAGGGGAGACCAGGAAATTAGAGTCAGCCTATGAACCTGACAAATCTGAGCCCTGATGGTGATCCTCGGAAGGCAGAAAGACTAAAAGCAGTGGGAACAAGAACCTTCCCACCCCACCCCTCAACTGCAGTGCATGTGAATGTTGACTTGAGAGCTGTTTCATGTTTTAATTACTATGAGAAAAACTTGTAATGTTTTCCATTTTATTTTTGGTACAGGTTGAACCTTTCTAGTCTGGCACCCTTGGTACTTGACCGGTCCAAAGCAAAAGAATTTGCCAAGCCACAGGAGGTCAGTATTGTCTAGTGGCACTATTGACACTTCCTCTGCTTACTGGACTCTTAGATGAAATGTAGGGATAAATTAGAGCTACATAGTAGCACAGAATACTGAGATCCAGGACTGGTGGTTGTAAACAAATTTATGGGACTGGAAACTTGGCCACATCCATGATAAGTGGACATCTGGCTAACTAGTATGTTGCTGAACTAGAGAGGTTCAATCTGTAGTTGTTTACTGGAATAATTTGTTCATTTAAAACTACTGTGAAGTCCTAAAGCATTGTGTGTGTCATACAGAGTCTAACTAATTTTCACCCATAGTAGCAGCATCATTACTTAAGTTTTTAAAGCATATGTATTACAGTGAAAGCTTTGTTATCTGGCATTTGAATATCCAGAAAACTTTGTGAACCATCATTGCCCACTTCCACTAAACCCCCGTGACTTCAGGCGCATGTATCTGACTCCTGCCTGTCCAGCGGGCTGGTCTGATGCCTCTGGCCATTGTGGGGCTTCCGGCAGCTGGCACTGCCAGCTGCTGTCATCATCAAACACCTCTTTCTTCCTCAGCCTGCTTAGAGATGTCAGGAGCTAGATCTGCCAGAGGGCTCCCAGGCAGCTAGACTGCTCATCTGCCTGCTGTTTAGGATGGCTCTGTGACTCGGGGAGATGGGTAGGGGTTTCCAGGAGTTCCCAACAGTGGTGGGGGTTGTTTGTCACAGTTCCATCCGGATAGGTTGCAGGGGCAGAGCAATAAGCTCGAGGATCCAACACATTGAATTAATCAACAATCATCATTCCCCAAAGTTTTCACTGCACAACAAAACAAATACAATTATGTGCCAATTCTAACACCTGTTAAGTCAATTGCATGCCCCAAATCCATCTACCCTGGTGAGACAGCTGTAAGTTTTCAGGCACCAGTCTCAAAGAAAGAACAAAATGTACCCCTGATAATAGTATTGGCTTTTTTGGTTTACATTTTATAATAGGTGCCCTTCTGGGTGCACATACTGCTGAGCAGCTCTCTATACCTCAGCCTACACAAATATTGTGAAAAATATAATGTGCAGCTATAATCCTAGGCAAATATTGGTCTACTGCCTCTATGACCTCACTTTCAAATAGCCAAATACCCGCTCCACTCATTTTGTAACTCCTGAGGCAACAGTTAATCTGTTTCTTTATTCTGTCAGTATTTTTTCATTAGACATGGAAACAGGATAAGCCAGCTTTCCCAGGCATGTATGTAATTCTGTGCAAGGAAGATTGTTTTAACTGAGCTCTGTTTGTTATACAGTGACTCATATGGTTACGTGCTCAAGTAAGATCTTATAGAAGCTCCCATTAGACTGAAGAATACAGCAAGTAGTTCATCTTTGTCTTACTGCATCACCATTGCCATGTGAACATATCTAGTTTATCTGTGTGGGAAGACATGCAGTTCTTGTTAGCTATGTGCTCTTTTGATATGCCTTTCACAACTATCCTCACATGGTGGGAGTTTGGCCAGTAATTTATGCACTGTGCTTCAGTCTAGCCACCAAAATCATTCAGGTCTTTGGGTCTTCCCGTCCCCCCCCCCCCCCACTTTGGTCATACAGCACTGTTACCAGTTTCCTTGCTGAATATATTGCAGCTTGTCCGTCGCTCTCCAAGTTCAGCAAGATCTTTGAAACAGTAAACTCCCTTTGTTTTGACTACAGATTCTTCACCTCAATACAAACTAGAGATGACACAATCAGAAAAGTTAGGAACGTCACAAATTGCATGCACAGGTATGAAGCAACACTTGTAAGTTGTACTAGTAATGGTGCCTGTTGCAATTTGCATGTTATCTGTGTCCATTTCTAGAAAGCAAGGAACAGCGAGGACAAAACATTTGCATCAGATGATCTCTAATTACTGCCTTTGCTTTGATGCTGTGAATTCCATATCTATATTGGTGTTGTATAACAAGGAGAATCCTTGTGTTTGCTGCCTCTTGTGCAGTGGTGCTCAAGCTTTTTTAATTTGCGACCCCAAGAGCTGGGGGGGGGGGGGAGGGGGGAGGCACTGGGAACATTTTGTTGTGGCTCCTTTAATTTAAAGTGCTGGTCGCTCCCCTGCCACACTCCCCTCACCGTGTATATGTTGGGCGAGCTGAGAAAACAAAATGGCAGCTGGCATGGTGCTGCGACCCCCACCCAGGAAGACAACTGTGATCACCAAAGGGGTCGCGACCCATGATTTGCACACCCCTGCTCTTGAGTACTGTACAAACTGTGGGCTTCTGCACCTCTACTGGTAATAGACTTTGTTACTTCTCTATTGGAAAATCCTCCAGCAAGGAAGAGTGTTTGTACTGAGTTTGCTCCTACACCCTCAGGCTGTGTCTACATTGGTGCGATCTTGCGCAAAAGTGGCCGCTTTTGCGCCAAAATTTGCTTCCTGTCTACACTGGCTGCGAGTTCTTGCGCAAGAGCACTGACGTTCTAATGTATGAAATCAGCGCTTCTTGCGCAAGAACTATGATGCTCCTGCTCAGGAATAAGCTCTCTTGCGCAACTCTTCTTGCGCAAGAGGCCAGCATAGACAGGCAACATGAATTTCTTGCGCAAAAAAGCCCTATGGTTAAAATGGCCATCAGAGCTTTCTTCCGCAAGAGAGTGTCTACACTGGCACAGATGCTTTTGCGCAAAAGCACATCTCTTGTGCAAAGGCACATGCCAGTGTAGATACTGTCTTCTGGAAGAGATTTTGCACAAGAACTCTTCCGCAAAAGAGTTCTTGCACAAAATCATGCCAGCGTAGACGTAGCCTCAGATATTTTTTGAACTATGTATTTACAAAGGTATTTTACAGTTGACTTGTTAGATGCTATGTTGAGAAATTTTTCAATGGAGGTACAATGTGTCCACCATCCACTAATACTTCATCTAGACATAAATCCTGTCTTGTGTGGCCTTTCTTCAGTTCTTAAGAGTTGCTGTTGTTTTATCTGTCGAAGATTTCAGTTATGGAATTAGCTCTGTCATATGCTTTGCCTCAATTACTCAGCAGCCAATTGAATGAATTTGGTGGAATTTCTTTAGCCATTATTTATATGGCAGTGATGGCATTTATGGTTTGTTAGAAGTTCTTAGCTAATGGAATTTTTGAGCTTGCAGGTGATGCCCTAATTGAGCTTTTTTTCCCTGTTCTTATTGACGGAACAGAATGGAAGAGAGGAACAGGTCCTATATCCATCAGGTATCTAAAAACAATTGCCATCTAGACATCCCTGTCTTGCTCATGACAGGATTCTCTGGAAGACATTTCTGGATTTATAGCTGCTTAGATTCTCTCTTTCACTAAATTTACACTTTATAATCTTGGCCATGTCTGTAAAATATTTTGATTGGAAGATTTTTAGCTTTATCAGTCCAGTTGTGTCCCATCAGAATCAAGTGCACCTCTCTTAAATATTTGTTCTTCAGCACCTGCTCTTCTGAGCAGATGCTCTTCTTGTACATATGATGTTTCATGTAGTCGAGTAGGTATGTTGTTAAGCACCTCTGAAAGTAATTCAGGGATAAAGGGGTTTGTGATTGTTTGATGTATTTTGTAAATGCTGTAAAATACTCTTCATACCTCTTCAGTGTAGAGCAAGCATTTGTTTGTGGACTTTTGTCTTCTCTTGCTAGGACAGTTCTTTCTTGTATATCTTTTGCATCTTTCTTAAGATATGTCTTGTGAGGGTCCATCTTACAAGAGCTGGCTTCTTTCTTGCCAGTTCAAGCCCATTACTGCCCTAAGTGGAGTGCAGGTTTTGGTCCAAGAGGTGGCTATAGCTGGACCACTTGGAAATAGTGACCATAATTAAATTAAAAAATCTGTGGTGTGCAAAATGCTACTGCTGGCAAACATAGTAGAATTTCATTTCAGAAAGGGAAATGACACAAAAATGAGGTTAAACAGAAATTAAAAGGTACAGTTCCAAAAACGAAATCCCTGCAAGATGCAATTTCAAATATACCATAATAGAGGCTCATAGGTGGATGGGTTTAAAACAAGGCAATTTAAATGTAAATCAAGTTATCAAAAAATCAAGACTGACTGATTGTGCTTAGAGTGCACTTAATTTTCAGGTAAGCCCTGTTGAACTCACTGGCACTTCGATGTTTTGAGAAAACAAGTATAGAATGGGTTTCCCTTGGAAAAGCTGAGTTAATCTGAAGCATAATAGGGAATAGATTTATGGCATCACCATTATGGTTTTTGGCTGTGATGATCCAAAATAAGGGTCATGTATTATGTAATAAGAAAATGACACTCAGTAGCGACTGGCAACTCTAGATTTCTCTTATTGCAACATTCTGTATTATACTTCAGATTCTAAACCTAATTAAATAATTACACAAGCCATAAGGATTAGCTAAATTGAACTTTTTTTTCTAGTAACATCCAACATAGCAAACTGGGAATGTACTTGTCAAATCACACTGATAATAAAAGGCATAGAGAGAGAGAGTCTAGAAGAATGATACATGCATTACGAAGTGAGATACTTAAATACTAACCAATTGATTCACTCAGCCATATCTACATCTTCATCCACATAATTCTTCCAATAAGCAGTAACTCTCAAAAGCTTTTTCTTTAGTTCCCTAATAAATTTGTTAGTCTTTGAAGTGCCACTTGGACTCCTTGTTTTTCCTTATGTTTTTTCATTCTTGCATCTAGGCCCTACATATTCTTCTTGCATTGCTTATACATGAAACGTTTTCCATTTTTACCCAGGGAATGAATTTCTTCAAAATATTCACAGATAGGATGTGTAACATGGTGGGGGACTCACTGCCATAACGTCTCCTGCTGGTTATTCAGGGAATCAGCTCTGGAGTGCCCCCTTTCAGCTGGTGTCTTGCCCACTGTTACCTATTTTTCCTCCATCTCTGTGTTAGGACCCACGTCCCTCCCAGACTATGGCATCCTCCCTTCTGGGTACTGCCCCTTGCTATAGGGTCCTCCCTCCCAGGGGACCCCCAACCCTCTCTGTAAGGTCCACCAACACATAAACATAGAACATAAGTAATACTATCCAGCTTGTGTCTTTTTTTTATATGTTACTTTTTAGCCTCCTGAGAAACATACATTAAAAGCTCAGAACTTTCAAGAAGCGAGAGCTAGTAGTTAGGGTGAACAGAGTAGAGCCATTAACTCATTTTTTATGAGACTGTAAGGGTAAGTGTAGCATGTTTGTGATGAGATTTAATTGTAATTATTTTTACATGAGTAATATAGTATTTTATTCATTTAAAAAATCAGATTTAAATAAGTCAAAGTCCAAAAAAGAATTTGAATAACTGCTAACTTAAAGACTCAAAGTAATAGTCGCATTTTTTAAAGTACATCAGAAGCAGAAAGCTTCCTAAACAACCAGGGGGGCAGCTGGACAATTGAGATGCTCGATATATATCGAGCAACTAAATGAATTCTTTGCATAGCTATTCACAGAATAGGATGTGAAGGGAGATTCCCAAACCTGAGTCTTTATTTTTAGGTAACACATCTGAGGAACTGTCCCAGATTGAGGTATCATTAGAGGAGGTTTTGAAACTAATTGATAAACAGTAATAAGTCACTAGGACTAGTTGGTATTCACTCAAGAGTCCCGAACTCAAATGTGAAATTGCAGAACTACTGACTATAGTCTATTACCTATCATTTAAATCAATTTTTATACCAGATGACTCGAGGATAACTAATGTGACACCTGTTTTTAAAAAGAGCTCTAGAGTCAATCTGGGAATTACAGGCTGGTAAGTCTAACTTCAGTATTAGGAAAACTGGTTGAAATTGTAGCAAACAGAATTTGTTAGGGAAGAATCAACATTGTTTTTGTAAAGGGAAATCATGTTTCACTAATCGACTAGAATTCTTTGAGGGTCTCAACAAGCATGTGAACAAGGTGGATCTAGTGGATAGAGTGTACTTAAATTTCCAGAATGCCTTTGACAAGGTCCCTGTGCAAAGCAGAGTAAGCTGTCATAAGAGAGAAGGTCCTCTCATGGACTGATAACTGATTAAAACATGTAAACATAGGGTGTGAATGAATGGTCAGTTTTCAACATGGAGAGAGGTGGTGTCCCCCAGGTACTTGTACTGAGACCAATCCCATTCAACTTACTCATAAATTTTGTGAAGAGAGGGGTAAAAAGTGAGGTAGCAAAATTTGCAGATAATATAAAACTGCTCAAGATTAAGTCCCGTGCGGACTGTGAAGGGCTTCAAAAGGAACTAGCAAAATTGGGCAGATGGGCAACAAAATATCAGAAGAAATTAAATTTTGATAAATGCAAAGTAGTTCATATTGGAAAACATCTTCCCAAATACACACACAAAATGATGGGGACTAAATTAGCTGTTACCACTGAAGAGAGAGATCTTGGCATCATTGTGGATAGTTCTCTGAAAACATTTCAAGGTGCAGGAGCAGTCAAAGCAAACAATGTTAGGAACCATTAAGAAAGGTGTAGAGAATAAGACAGAATATCTTATTGTGATATACCCACGTCTTGAATACTGCATGCAGATGTGGTTACTTCATCTCAAAAAAGATATGTTGGCATTGGAAAAGGTTCAGAAAAGTGCAACACAAATGAGTAGGGGTATGGAATAGCTGCTATATAAAAAGACAGACTTTTCAGCTTAGAAAAAGACAAGGAAGAGGGAAACAATAGAGATCTATAAAATGACTAGTCCAGAAAAAATGCATAAAGAATTATTTACTCCTTCCCATAACACAAGAACACCAAATAAAATTAATGGGTAGAAGGTTTAAAACAAAAGGAAGTTCTTGTAAAGTCAGTCTGTGGAATGCTTTGCCAGAGGAAGTTGTGAAGGCCAAGACTATAACAAGGTTCAGTAAAGAGCTAGATGAATTGATGAATGAATTGATATGTTCATCAATGGCTATTGGCCAGGATGGGTTGGGATGGTGCCCCAATTGCCGTCAGAAGCTGGGAATGGGTGACGCTTGATGATTACCTGTTCTGTTCACTCCCTTTCAAGCATCTGGCATTGGCCACTGTCATAAGACCGAATACTGGGCAAGGTGGATCTTTGGTCTGACCCACTATGGCCATTCTTAGATTGAGTCTGACAGTTTTCTCTGTTCCCACGACACTCCAAATTCCCCCAGAAAGACCCAGGAGTCTGATGCACAGCAAATTTCCTAGACTGAAAGACATTATGTACTATAGTCAGATTTAATATCTAAAGAATGTAGATTGATACCTAATTGGCATAGTTGAGCTTGTTTTGTGACAAAGTAGTATGGAAATATGGCACATTCTGTTTCTTAGTGAAATTTCCACTCTGCTGTTACCCGCCGTGAACATCTTGAAATAGTATCTGCATATCTGAAGAAAATCTCAGAACATGAATGTTGGAGACTGGGCATACCATGATACCTGAAATTCCCCAGTAGTAGCACCTATGCTGACTTTAAAAAAAAAAAAAAAAAAAAAGTCTATAGGTCACTTGTTCCAGTGTAATATTTTGCTTTGATTCATTTTACTGGAGTTGGTTAAAAGAATTTGGACATACCCTTAGGCTATGTCTACACTGGCACCCTTTTCCGGAAATGCTTAAAACGGAACAGTTTTCTGTTGTAAGTATTTCCGGAAAAAGCGCATCTACATTGGCAGGATGCCTTACCAGAAAAGCCCTTTTTCCGGAAAAGCGTCCGTGGCCAATGTAGACGCGCTTTTCCGGAAAAAAGCCCCGATCGTCATTTTCGTGATCAGGGCTTTTTTGCGGAAAAGACTACTGTGCTGTCTACACTGGCCCTTTTCCGGAACAGTTTTTCTGGAAAAGGACTTTTGCCTGAACGGGAGCAGCATAGTTTTTCCGGAAAAACACTGACAATTTTACAGTAGATCGTCATTGCTTTTCCTGAAAAGCAAGCGGCCAGTGTAGACAGCTGGCAAGTTATTCCGGAAAAGCGGCTGCTTTTCCGGAATAAGTGGCCCAGTGTAGACACAGCCTTAGCGTTTAAACCTACAGGATTGCACAATGTCATTATCTTTGACTTGCCGCCTCCCTTAGATTTAGTCATCTCTCAAATATTTCTGTTCTATGGAGTTTCTTGGTGTGTGTGTGTGTGTGTGTGTGTGTGTGTGTATGTATGTATGAAGTAAACAAGGCAACAGGATCAGTTGCTGGAGGAAATGCTTGCTCTGTTGGCTATAGAAGTAGGTGAACATGATGCTCCCTGGTCAGAGTCAGTCTGGTCCCCCCCACTTCCATTCAATAGAACAGACATGCCAAATTGGACTTGCTTGAGTTTCTTAAAGCAACCCTGAAAGAGTATTTGTCAATCTAAACTGGAAAATTAATTCAATATCTGCCCATACAATTAATCCCTCCTGGCTTCTGCTGCCAGCATCACAGAATCCTGTTGACTTTTAGAAGGTATTTTTTGGCCTTCTGTTGATTTTCTTGAATAAACCCTCTTTTTCAAAATTTGTGGAGTCTTTTTAAGTTTTAAGGGGCTTTTATTCTCCAAGTCTTCATGTACTGTAACTTCCTTTATAAAGTTAAAATTCTCAAAGTATATTAACACCACCACTATTGTTCCATTTTTATTTGTACAAGTATTCAGACGTGTGCTAGATTACATTTGTTAGTATCAAAATTGCCATTTTTGATTGAAACCCAGTATGAAGCTGTATATTGTCAACACTAATGTCACTGAATTCAAATGCTAGACTCTACAATATATCTAAGGATAGTACTGCATACATAGGCATTTACAAATTTAATTTTTCTAGATAGACTGGATGCTATTATGTACAAAGATTATGAATGCAGAAGCACATACATTTGTCTACCCATTATGCAATACAAACTTGTGGGGAGGGAATCAACAGCTATGGGTTCATGACCTTTAGTGAGAGACTGATCAGGTCACAAATCAATTAAAAATATAGAAAACTATTTTCATTTAATGCATCTCAGGTATTAAGAATATGGGGTATAAAAACATTCCATTTTAATGTATTGCAAAATGTTGATATTGATCATTTTTGCCACATAATAAACAGCTTTGTTGTTCTGAAAAAAAACCCTGTCCATGCAAAACTAATTATAGGTCAAAGCTACCAAATAACTTTTTTTTTTAACCCCACAGCAAGATGGTGAAATTAAAGTGAATAGTAAAAACTATAATAGTTTTTAATGCAATATTTCTGGAACTATGCAAAAAATACTTTCATTTTGGGTACCATATTTTCATCTTGCCTACAAGCTTACAATATCTCCAGACAGTTCCACATTATTCGTCATCTAAATGTACATAAAATAAACTTTCAAATGGTGTTGGGTACACTAAACTCCAAAAATAAATGCTTACATTTTTTGAGAATTGTTGTACGCCTATATCAGACTGTGATGTTGTGAATTAGAATTGTGTGAGTATTAAATACTTTTTATAATAAAAGTAATTTATGGGTTATATGATCAAAGCGCTAGCTTGATGAAAGATGTGAAAGCATTGCATTTTGCTGAATTGTAACCAATTTCAGAAATAATATTGGGGAAGGGAAAGTACTTTGTTTTGGGTTTCAAAAATAATTAACTGAAGTGTTAGGTGTATACCTTAGCCTTTTTTGTTATAGGATTAACTTGTTTCCTTACTTTCCCATAGAGCTGTTGGCAGGATCAGAATCTTAATTTCCAAGAGGTGAATGTTCATTAGTCCCTTAGGTTTTTAAAGTTTTAAAATAAAGTCCATAATTTATCCATGATTAGATGCTTTTTAAGTATAATAGTTTTTTTATGGATTGGAGTAATTTTTCATTTATTTGAAAATTTTTACTGAAAATGAGAATCATAGAATAATCCTCTGAACATCTTGTGTTTGCAGGCAAATGCGGTCTCAATTTTTACAAATAGAGAGAAATTAAGTGTGTAACACAGGATTCAGAACTGCAATTTCTGTCCTTACATCTTGTCCTAAGTAACTGCCTTTTTGTGTGTCTAAAAGTGTGTGTGTGTGTGGTTTTGTTTTGTTTTTTCAATTCAAAAGCAAGGAAACTAGTCTGCAAAAGGTAGCTTACTCATTGTGCACGTATATCTATGCACAGTCTGATTCTGGTTGCCTTTTCAAAATTGCTGCTCCCTGTTGAATGCCCATTGGCATTTGAAAGAGAAATGATTTAGCATAATATTTGTAGAAACCATAGTTTGTAAGACTCTCCATAAGCTTTCTCATATATATATATATATATATATAAAAAATATGGCCCATTCGTCTCAAGAGACTGTGGTAAGCAGCGGTAGTGACAATCTGAGTTGTGCCTGGAACTGCAACTTCTTTCATGGCTTGTGTCCAATATTGGATTTGCACAGTTGAATACAATAGCTATATGCCAGTCTACTTCGGTTTTCATGAGTCTGAGATGTTTTCCTTCTGAGATGGAGTTCTTTTGCGTGACTTGCACAGGTCCTATCGAAAAATGATGTGCCCTGTTGTAATAATTGTTGCCAGGTGTTGCAATCTGATGACATAGATTACTAAGAGCTTGGATTGATGTTAAACCTTTTCATAGTATTTTTACATATATCCTTGAATCTTAACTTTGGCCTACCTCTTGCTCTTGCTCCAAAGAGGATTTCTTTGGGAAGGCATTTATCACTCATTCTCCTCATATGGCCAAGCCACCGGAGACTTCTGTTGTTAAGGATCGCTGTGAGACTGTGTGCCAGTTCTTGATAGGACATCTACATTTGAAACTTTGTCTTGCCACTTAATATTCATGATTCTGCGAAAGCAGCGAAGGTGGAAACTGCTCAATTTTTTCTCTTGGCATGAGTAGGTAGTCCAGGTCTCAGATCCATAAGATCCATAAAGCAAGACACTTAATACGCATGCTTGGTATAGCTGTATCTTTGTTTTCAATGTTAGTTAGGGATTGTTCCATGCTCGTTTTGTAAGTCTGTAAATGTTGTGGCTGCCTTTCCAATTCTGATGTTCAGTTCTTTTACCATGGAGAGATTTGCGGTGATAGTAGACCCAAGGTAACAGAATTGTTGAACCATCTAATGGACTGTCATTCAAAATGACCTCGGATGGTTGAGATACACCATAGGCAAATACAACAGTTTTCTTCACACTTATGTTGAGAGAAAATAGTTTACTAACTCTGGACAGAGAATCCATCAGTTCCTTTAGCGCGTCTTCATTATGTGCGATAAGCACTGCATCATCTGTGAATAGGAGTTCTCTAATGAGGACTTTCTTGACCTTAGTTTTAGCCTTGAGTCATGTTAGATTGTAAAGAGAACCATCTAACCTTGTGTGGAGAAATACATCACTGTGTAAGTTTAAAAATGCACAATTTAATATGACTGAGAAGAATATACCAAAGAGGGTAGGAGCAAGGACACATTGCTGTTTGACTCCACTCTTCACCACAAAGGGTTCAGATGTAGATCCATCATAGTACACTGTTGCTTTCATATCTTCATGAAAAGATATTATGAGCTTGAGTAGAGTTGCTGGACAGCCAATTTTAGTTAACACTTTGTACAGTCCTGATCTACTGACTGTATCAAACGCCTTTGCTAAGTGCACAAATGCTATAAACAGCTCTCTGCATTTTTCTTGTAGTTGTCAAAGAGAAAAAATCATGTCCATTGTTGACTTGCCAGCCTTGAAGCCACACTGTGTTTCTGGATAGACTCGATCTGCTAGTTTTTTTTGCAGACGATTAAAAATGACATGGGCGAATGCTTTACCTGTAATGCTTAGCAAAGAGATGCCTCTGTAGTTGTTACAGTCCCCCTTATCGCCTTTGTTTTTATAGAGAGTAATGATGTTTGCGTCCCTCATATTATGAGGGACCACTCCCGCTCGCCAACATTTTATAAGTAAGCCATAGAGGAAGGGGATGAGGACAGCCTTGTTACCCTTCAGGACTTCAGCTGGAATCCCATCGTTACCTGGTGCTTTTCCACTGGAGAGAACATCAAGTACTTGGGAAAGCTCTTCCACCGTAGGCTCTACATCTAGCTCTAACATTTCTGGAAGAGTTTGAATAAGTTTATCAAGTTCAGGATGTATTGTACGCTCATGGGAGTAAAGACTTGAGTAGTGTTCCACCCATTGGGACATCTGTTGTTTATCTGAAATCACCTATCTATTTAGATGTTTCAGTGGAGAAACTTTGGTAACATTTGGTCCAAGTGCTTTCTTCAGTCCATCATACATGGTTTTCAGGTCGCCCATATCAAATGCTTTCTGAACTCCAGAACACAGATCAGCCCAATACTTGTTTGCACACCACCTAGATTCTCTCTGAAGAACAGATTTTGTATGGTGGAGCTGATCTCTTGAACTTTGAGATAGATTCTTTGTTATTCAGAAAAGACTTGTTTTTTCTTCAAGAAGAGGCCTGAGAGTGTCAACGTTTTCATCAATCCAGTCTTTGTTGGAAAATTTCTGTGTTCCAAAGGCAGATGTGGCACATTCATGTATTACAGCACTCAGCATGGACCATGTCTTGTCAACAGACTGCTGGACAGGTTTGTCTTCCATTTTGTGAGTGAATTCTTCTGCAAAGACAGCATTTCAATGCATTTCTAGTATTTTAGTGCATCTCTTTGTTTTTCTGTGGTCCTATTACCAGAGCTCGCCGAACTGTGGCAAGTCCTGCTTGCCAGCCGCGCTATCCGGCATTCTGCGCATGTGCAGATCGCCCGAACCCAGCTCTTCCGGGTTGCCATCTACTCGCCCCGGGCAAGTAGATTGCATTATTTGTCGAGCCCTGCCTATGACGTATGGAGTTTCTTTGGAGCAATTTTCACTCTACTGATAATCAATGAGTGATCAGTGTCACAATCTGCACTGTGATACGCATGTGTAAATTTAATGGAGTTGAGATGTTTTCTGAGGACCAGTACAAGGTCGAGTTGATACCAGTGACTGGATCTGGGGTGGCACCATGAGACCTTGTTACTTTTTTTTCCAACTTAAAAGACTGTATTAGTGATGGAGAGATGATTCTGAGAACTGAATTCAAGAAGCCTTTGACCATTTTCATTCCTTTTCCCAATGCCATGATGACCTAGGCAAGTGGGCCAGGACTGGTGATCGCGTCCCACTCTTGCATTAAAATCACCAAGGATATACTGTTGTTCACTGGACAAACAGGAATCGACAACTTTCTGAAGATTATCATAGAAGCAGTCTTTGTCTTCAGTGCACGATGTTCGTGGGAGTGCATAAGTACTTATGATGTTAACATAGCCTGACTTGGTGCTGAGCTTTAGGGACATACGCGTTCTGATTCAGCTATGGGTGTATCGATAAAGTTCATCAGATAGTTTCGAACAGCAAAGCAAACTCGGTAAAGACTGCATTTCCCTGAACTCAAACCCTTCCAGAAGAATGTGTAGTTGGTTTCTTTTACTAATCCAGCATCTGCCAGTCTGGTCTCCTGGAGAGCAGCAATGTCAACATTCAATTTATGTAACTGTTGGCCTATGACTGCTGTTTTATGTATTGAATCCGTGTTTGTAAGATCATGATAAGGTTCAAGTCCAGGACACATTGTCCACACATTCCAGCTACCAAGTCAGAGGCAAGTTGGCTTATTGTATCGACTGTAGTAGCTGTGTATAGCCGTGTGAGGGTAAGTGTCTCCTTCTGCGCGCTGCATTGCCTGGGCTAGTGTTTGAGGAAAGTGCCCAAGCAGCGCTATCCCCCTCTGTCGCCCCAGTTAGATCCGAAGGAAAGACAAAAGCCAGTATGTTAGGAACTGAGGTGACTGCAAGAGATGCCGGAAAAACAGATTGGATGAAACCTCACTGTTAACCACCTTAGGGTCTCCACTCCGGATTTCTGTCTGGGTTTACTCCCATAGCCTTTGGATCTCCCAAACCTACCCACAAGGCAGTGGGGAACTTTGTCAGGGTTCTCTTCCCTGGGGTGATGTATGGAGTCACTATCCCTTGGATGCCAGTGACCAACCATGGTTCATACGCCAGTCAGATTATCCAAAGTAAACCAGGGACCCATGTATCCCAGACTCTCAGCCAACAGAGGGAAGGTGTCAGGCAGCCTTATTTAATGGTGGGCTACACTTGCCATGTCACAACATTGTCATTGGGCACTTGTGACTTTTAGTCAGAGCATCTGATACCACCCAATGTCCCATCACACCCTGGCAAGCTTTTAACTACAGCATTATCATGATTTTTGCCCTTATCCATCTTAATGGAAGCGTTTGTGTATGCATGCATGTAAATCCTATTCAGTACATGATACTATGTGTGCACGTATAGTAGCACTATTATCCATGTGATTGTTACAGTGGTATGGTTTGGATTTTAAGTATAGTACCATTGCTAAACTATACAACATATGCATAGCATTCTTTATATGGACATCACATACTGAGAATGCATCCTCTTTGTAAGTGGAACAGTAGATACTAACTGTTTGGTTATCAAAATTATCCTTAGGAACTGTAAACTCTTTGAGTAAGGAGCTGTGCATTTTCTTCTATTCCGGTCAACGTACACTTATGGTGCGTTATAAATGTTAATTTTTAAAATACTGCTGTTATGGCATGCAAGTCTAGCTTGTAAGATCTTGTCTGCACTTGGAGTTGTTCCAGATTAATTACACATGTGATCATGCTCATTATGGAAGGATGCTCTTATTCTAGAATAAGAGTGCCTTTTTCTTGTTTGTCTTAACTTGTTTTTGGATAACATGTGGAGTTCTCTGGGAACAGCTCTTGCACCTCAAACTCAAGTGAAGGCAAGTCCTAATACATGCAATATTCGGGAAAGTTAGGTTGTGAACTTAAAGCACACTAGCTATGGTATATTGACTTCCCTTGTGGACACTCTTATTTGGCACTAGTTTAACATAGTCCACCTTAGGAATAGCTCTTGCACTTCAAATTCTCACACGACCTTATTCTGCACTAACTTCCTGTGTAGACCAGTACATATTTCCCCTCTTTAAAAAGGTATGTTCATCCCGTTAAGTTGAATTGTTGAAATTGTTTGGGTGTCTTAGTACTTGTTTACATTTGAAAGTTAATTTGAATTAAGGTGGATTGTAAATTTAAAGCACAGTTACTGTTATAAATAACTCTCATTTTTACATCATAGATAATAATAGGCATGGACAGTATCTACATTCACTTTCATTGTTGTAAAATGTGATTTTGCATCCCAGATACCTGACATAAATTTTGACAACATCTATTAATCTGTCATACTGCCCTAAATGCTGATAGTAAATAATAGTTTGGGATCGTTTTGGCAAATAGTAACTAGAGCAAGATTTGCATTTTTATTGGGAGGATGTCTTTCCAGTTACTCTCCCCACCCACCTTCAGTTCCCACTCCCATTGCTTCATATTCTCCATGTTGCTGTGTTTTGTGATGATCATTGACAGGAGCCCTCCCCTTCCGCTCCCTCGGATCTCCCAGACAGCTAACTAACCAGAGTCTGGGGGGAGCAGCTGTTCAATCCTCTGGATGCGGACCCGGGCGCCTCATATACTTTAATGCGAGCTGGTCCATCGGTTGCACTGGACTAGGCTGGGCGCACGCGTGACTGGAATGTGGCTCCGGCTCTAGTGCAGCCGGTGGGTGCGGGCGGGGACTGGGCGCTGGAGACAGAATGGAGGAACAACTGGCTTCGGAAATGGGGTAGGTGAAACCGGGAGGGCTGTAACATTCAGTGACACTACTGCGATTTGCAATGCGTGCGCCTCTCCAGGCTGCTGCTGCGGGGAGACGAACCTGTTTTCCCCCTGCTGCTGCAGCGTGGAGCTCGGGATGGATTTCCTGTGGTTCTCATGAGCCTGTTTGACAGAAAAGGAGGCGGCGGCGGCGGCGAGCTGGGGGAGGGAGAAGAAAGCTGCTTTTGTAGCTAGAAAATGGGGTGTTTTTAAAGGTTTATTGACATACAAAAGAGGAAAAAACAGTATCTAAGGGAACGGGCAAAGGGCAACAAAGAATGTAGCAGATTCATTGCGAGAAATGAGAGCCTGAGCCCACTGAAGTCGTCGCCCTCCTCCTACTCCCTCCTGCCGCAGCGGCAGCAGCCGCGGTTTCCAGAGAAAGGGCCGCAAAGCAGGGAAGGAGGTGCCTTAATGTTAATATAACAGCTACACAATGAAGGCATTCTGGAGGGAGGATGAGGCAGGTATTTCAGAGCATGACATTCTCTTGCACTTTTTAAATGTTAAAATTTTGCTTTGGGCGATATGCATGCCGCTATGAAACCGCAAAAGCCACCTCTTTAGGCATTAGAGATACCGGTGCCTTTGTTAGTGACAGGACGTGGTTGTGGTTTATTCTGCAGTTGACTGCAGCAGCCTTTTTGCTCCTCTGGTGAGAGAGCTGCAGAGTAATGAGAGGCTGTGTTGCACTGCTATGCCCAGAAAAGCATTTAAAGGCTAATGTTCAGCGACCAATTGCAAGACATGTAGCTGCAGAAATAGTTTTAAAAAAAGAAAAATAAAAAATGTATACTTGAACACTAATATATTGATTTATTAATTTATTTCATGTTACAGAGAGATGGTCAAATATGTGATTTAACCCGAATTCTCTTGGAAATCTTAATAAATTATGTATGAAGCAGTAGCCCTTTCTCTCTTTGTCAGACACTGCTTTTATTCTAATACTTAGGTCATCCACAAGCAAATCACTATTTTTAGTTTTGCAAAAATGTAAAATAGTTTCTAGAAAGTTAACAAGATGCTGAATAACTTGAATCAGTATTTAAAATGTACGGTGTTTAACCTAGTTAAATTTTAATTTCATCTGTCATCTTTGGACTTTAAATATAAGCCATAGACAGCATTTTTCATAAGGGATCAGCAAGACAAAATGTATGATATTTAATTTGGGTATTTATACATTGAAAGTCATTTTTAAAAATGTATTTTTGTGTGCTCTTCCAGTTCATATAGAAATATTTACAGTAAACTCTGTTATGCATATGTGGATAGTGTGGTTTAGAGTGCCTTAACTTTATATTTTGAACAGCATTTTCTTTCCCTCATCTCCATAAGCAGATATACTATTTGTTCTGCTGCTTTTAGATGAGTTTTCATAGTTGAAAATGCCCAATCATGTTCTTTCTCTTTAATATATTAATAGCTAATGACGTTTTCTGTCAAATCCAATAATCAGTAGACTTCTTACTATTTCATTAGAGTAATGGGAGTCTCATGAAGCACTTAATTTTCCTTTCCTTTAACTGTTTATAATATACATACTAAAAGTAGTTAGATGGAAGAGGAATTTTCAATATTATTAGTTAGACTCCTAAAAACCTCCTGAAGTGCTTGCTAATTTTACTTGTACTTTTTGTTAAATGTAAGGTTCTAACACCAATTCTGAATGACACACAGAATGAAAGCATAATAATAATGGGGTCTGGTAGAAAGTTTTTAACTTAATGAACCCCTATAAGAAGAACAAAAAGCATAAACTTTATTTTTTTTTACACACTGTAAATTAGCCTATTAGATAATGGGTATATTTGGCTAGATTAATATGTTAAAACATGAGCTGAGGTTTTATGAATCAGTACTGTAATTGAGATCAGAAGCTAAACACTGTACTAAAGATGTGTGGAGTACAAAATGGAATGTCAATTTTAGTTAATTTATCAAAAGATACTAGTAATCCTAATGAGTCAAAGGCACTTTCACTTTTTGTTCCCGGGAGAGAGAGAGAACAGTATGGAGATGTTTCATTCTTGAATTATTTTTTTTAAACCATACAAGAGAACTGTTTTGTACACCTGGATAAGTAGATTCTATTTCTAACAGCAGGACAGTTTCTGGTAGCATCAAATTTATGCCCCAATTGCACAAATGATGACTCTTTGCACGGAGTGATGGGTCATATTTGTGAATCATATTTATAAAAGGATGCCTACATATTGTAGGACAAGTGTAAATTCAAGGCAAACCTTCATATTTATAGTAAAAAAAAAAAAGGATGATTAATAACTAATGGTGTAATTTCAATATATTGTAGTGCATTCCTGGAAATAAATAGATCTAACCTCTTTGGTCTGTGACTCCTAATTGTGGAGTTTGTTTCTGTTAAATGTTTCATCAACCCAAGTGTATTAATATTTTAATCAAGTTGATTTGATTTTTTCATTAATTTAGTGAAAACGAAACTTGTTCATCCTTAGGGATGTAGCTGTTAGTAGGTCATGCTGGTAGGAAACTGGGAGATTAATATTGTCTGATCGAAGAAACTTAAGCTCGAAAGCTTGTCTCTTTCACCCTTGGAAGTTGGTCCAATAAAAGATATTACCTGTACTACCTTGTCTCTCTAAAAAAGACTGACTTCCAGCAGATTGTGTTTAAGATTCATAGTATTGTGTGCAAGCAGATGTTAATGTACTTTCTTGAAGAATAATGGTTTCCTATTCTCTTTAGGTATTGGCTGAAGATGATACTGATGGATCACCACAGTGTGAAAAAAGATTAAGGGTGATACAGTACTAACCCTCAATAATATAAAACCATTTTTATTTTAAAATATTGTCCAATTTTGTACTGTTTGTGACTGAAATTGATGTTTTCAGTTACAAATGAGCCTTTATGGATATTCGTGTCTAGGACTTATAAAGAATTATTTTTTGAAAAGTTATGTAAGCAAGAGGATGCAATAAATAAATAAAATAGAAAGGCATACATGGAGAAGGCTAATGGGCCAGGAGTAATTTAGCCAAAATGATGATTAAGAATGAGTGTACATATTTGTGAATCACCCTTGGTCTAGTATAACTTATGATTCATATGATGTCCGAAGTACTTTGTGTTAAATGTAGTCTCATCTAAGGGCAGATTGTGTGTTTGTTTCTTATTTTCAAGGATTTATTTTGACTGCAGCAAGGCTAACAAACTATGGAACTTCTCAACTCAAAATTCTAAAGCAAGTGATATATTTTCCCCTTTAGCTAATAATTAAAGCTGAAGTTAACATGTCTGTATATAACTTGTTCAAATTCATGACTTTTTAATTTCCCCACTTTTTTGCTAGTAGTATGACTATTTCAAGATCAATTGCTAATTATGTTGTAAGAATCAGCATTGTTCTTTCTTCTTCTAAGACCAGATCTTATAATAAGATCCTTCCTACCCACAATGAACAAGGGAATTCAGGGTTAAGACCAAATCTCCATCTGTACTGCCCTTGGTGGACTCCTGCTCAAGTATTTGAAGAGCACAGTGCACATAGTCTCATTTTTATGAGACCTTGCTGAGGAAAAAAGTTTTGACTAAGAGGAACTGCCCTGAAGACTGATTTTGCTGTAGGTAAGGTGTGGTCAGGAGTAGCTGCTTCAAAGACAGTTGCTGCTAGGGGATAGTGTGTGGAGTTCTAGCCTACAGTAGGATACTTTCCAAGATCTTACATGCTAACTTTTGGGATTGGCTTAAATAAAGGCCATCTTTAAATAATGATAGTTGGTAATTTTGATGTAGTAAGTACTCATATGTCAATGATCTGGAATTATGGTCAGAGTCACTGGTATGAGGCAGTCCATACCCTGCACTGGATCTTTTCTGGATGTAATTATAAATATAGGAAGCTACTCTTTATAAGGGTCAGACTACTTTATTCTGCAAGCAGAAATGACTTTTGTCTTTACAAGACAAGAAGAAACCATTGTCATGATGTGCTCCCTAAAACTCTTGGTTTTCGCTAAATTCCAAAATGTAATAATAGAAGACTGTATGCAGCCAAGAGACCAAAGAGCAGAAGTCTTAGCAAGCAGTTCTTCATTTGTGCTCTATTTAACTTCAGCACTGAAATGCTCTCCCAAACTCCACAGTTCACATGAATTGCATTAATTCTGTTCCTAACTATGATCTCCCCGCCCCCTTAAAAAACCCAGAAAGGAAGAATAGTCTGAGACAGAGGACACAATTCCATAAGCTTAGCCCTTTCTAAAGGCAGCAATGAGTATCCTGCAGAAATTTTGTGGACAGTAAGCTCATTCTATACAGTTTCCACTCAAACTTCAAATGTAGCAGCCCTTGCTGTTAGGAATTATCTCATTTTGTGGTTTACCAAGAATGGAGTTGGGGATGGGATTGAGACCAGAAACAGTGCTTTCTTTCCAATGATGTGGTTCATTTGCAGGTAGAAGTCAAAGAAGCTCATGGAAGTCAGGGCTACCTCTAAGTCTGACTATGTTCCTTCCTTCCTCTGTGTTCCTTTAAAAACAAAAAAAACCTCAGTAATGAGATTGTCAGCACTTCTTTTGACATTGGAAATCGTCCCCTCCCACATTCTTGTACAGCTTGAATCTGTCATCTGTAACTCTCTGTTCCGGCAACATCTGTGGTCCGGTAGGACCAGAGATGCTGCTAGACTAGAGAGCCCTGGCCCCAGAGTGGATGGGAGCAGAACATGTCTGGGGCCAGTGACCTGGGGGCAAATAGCTTTAGAAGCGCCTGCTGCTCACGCAGGAGCCAGTGAACCCCCCAGGAGCAGCTGCTGCTGTTGCACGCATGGGGGACCCTAGGGAGAAGCTCTCACCGCTTTGTGCGCAGGGGTCAAGGAATTCCTTGGAGCCCCAGCAGCTGCTGTCACTGCCATGCACACAGGGGCTGGGGAACTGCTGGGAGCAGCAGCTGCTGCTGCAGCAACACAGCAGCTGGGGACTCCTGGGAGTAGCTGCAGCCGCCATCACCACGTACATGGGGCTGGGGAACTATCAGGGGCAGCTGCTGCTGCTACACCTGCGGGGGCGGGGAACCCCTGGGAGCCAGGAGGAGAGCATTGGGAGATCCTGGACACCTGATCTCCCCTGGTCTGGCAAATTCCCTTGTTCAGGACCAGGAAGGTTCAGCTTGTAATCCAAACAATACTTTCAAAAGCACTTCTTGATGTTAGAGACCTTATGAGTTTCTGCTCAGTGTCTGTTTTTTGTTTGTTAGGGTCTTTTTTTTTTTTTTTTTTACACAAGCTAATTGAGTCTCCACTCCCACCTGTTGGTTGCCATTATCTTGAATTCCTCTCTGAGGCTTCAGATCAAGGTACAAGACAAACACAGCACTTGTTGCTTTGGTAATAACCACCTCCTTTCCACATACAATGCAAGTGTCTATTGGCTTTACAGAACTATTTTGCCATTTGACACCATTGATAGTCCAATATTCCTGTTCGTCTTCCAGTAGTCTTTGGGAATTAACAGATATATTCTGAAGTGGCTCAGATATGTCGTCTTGCATATTTTTCATGAGAAAAATTGTGAAATGCTAGTCATACATATCCTTTACATCAGATATAAACAGAGCACTGAACCCAGACAAGACCGAGGGAAGTACTTTGGAGAACTCTTCTCTCTGCTGAAGAAGTCATATTACTGTATGCATTCATGAACTTCATGCTTCATTATTGCAGTTTATTTTATCTAGGAAAGAAGCCACATGCCACTAAAGCTTCAACTACTATCAACACATCTTTTTTATCAGCCTGGGTTCCTAATAATACTTCACTTGACATATTACTTTCTGAACTGCCAACCCGGGCATTGATCCAAAGTCCACAGAAATTAAGTGTTGGATTTACCAAAGTCTAGTTCAAAGTATATGTCCTGATATTTAAAGCCTTCCATGGAATTAGCCTTGGCTTCTTGAGAGTATGTTTTCCCCCATAGCTATGACAGCTTTTTTTCCCACCAGAACAATTAAATTGTTGAACAATAGGGAGAAGACTTCTAAGTTCTTCTAAGGCAGAAAGGGATCTAGGGCTTATAGTGGACCACAAGCTGAATAGGAGTCAGCAGTGTAATGCTGTTGCAAAAAAAGCAAACATGATTCTGGGATGCATTAACAGGTGTGTTGTGAGCAAGACACGAGAAGTCATTCTTCCACTCTACTCTACACTGGTGAGGCCTCAGTTGGAGTATTGTGTCCAGTTCTGGGCACCGCATTTCAAGAAAGATGTGGAGAAATTGGAGAGGGTTCAGAGAAGAGCAACAAGAATGATTAAAGGTCTAGAGAACATGACCTATGAAGGAAGGCTGAAAGAATTGGGTTTGTTTAGTTTGGAAAAGAGAAGACTGAGGGGGGACATGATAGCAGTTTTCAGGTATCTAAAAGGGTGTCATAAGGAGGAGGGAGAAAACTTGTTCATCTTGGCCTCTGAGGATAGAACAAGAAGCAATGGGCTTAACCTGCAGCAAGGGAGGTTTAGGTTGGAGATTAGGAAAAAGTTCCTAACTGTCAGGGTAGTCAAACACTGGAATAAATTGCCCAGGGAGGTTGTAGAATCCCCATCTCTGGAGATATTTAAGAGTAGGTTAGATAAATGTCCATCAGGGATGGTCTAGACAGTATTTGGTCCTGCCATGGGGGCTGGGGACTGGACTCGATGACCTCTCGAGGTCCCTTCCAGTCCTAGTATTCTATGATTCTATGAAGTTGATAAATACCATTTTTATAAGGATTGGACCTAGAATATGGGATTTACCCCTGCAGGGAATAATGTGTGCCCACATTAAAATAAAGGGCCTGATTCAAGTGGGTGTTAAGTACATTCAGTATTTTCTTTCAGAAGGGACTGAACAGCTTACAGGATCAAACTATAAAGCACTTTTTTGGGGGGAGAAGACTTTGCTTTGGCAAATTCCACACACATAACCAGCCAAACAAAAAGACTAATAAAATATTTCTCATGGCCTGTATTTTCTTTATTTTTAAATATTTTGGAGGCACTCCCAATAGATATTGTGTTGATGAGGGCTAAGTATACTTAGAAAAGTGTGTTACATTTGCAATGTGAAGCTGCTTTGAGGGGAAAAATGGAGCAAGTGGCTGACTGAAAATTCTTTCAATCACCAACTTTAAATACCAAAATCAGCATTTTAGGTTAACATAAACTTTTTGGTGTCCTAACACTGACCCTGCATGTAGCAATTTCCATGCCCCTTCTTGTGTTTACCAGATGAAAAAAGTTTTCTTCTCAGATCAGACACACAGCCTACAATTTGTATTAAACTAATAAGTTCATTAAATGCTTACTCTTTAAAAAAAATTCTAATCTAATAGCCAGTTGTCTTCCCTTCTTATTGATGGTAAGATGGAAATTGTATTTGACAATATAATATTACTTCATAGATAGATTTTCAACCTTTGAAATGTAGTGTTCTAAAATATAGCTATGACCTAAAATGCAAGGGGAAAACCCATGATAATGGTTTGTTTTTAATAAGCTGATAGTTACATGTCCATTAGCATAGAGCTATTTGACCTCAATCTTACGAATATTTTACTGACCTCTTCTATTCAATTTCTCCATCCTCAAACTAATGGAATAGGGGAAAATCTTTAACAGAAATAAAATACTGGGAATGCATGCTATATGTTTTAGACCAGTAAAACTGCAATAATTGACATACTTTTCACCATTCTTTCTTTTTCCCCCTTTTCCTTCCTCTACCCTTTGCTCTTTCACTTTTCCTCTTCTGTTACTGTTTCCTGCTCTCCTGTATGCTGGCTCTTTGCCCTGGTGACTTCATTCTTTTCCAGTTGCTGGCTTCCCTAGCCTCTACCCTTATTCTCTGCCTTCCTTCCTTCCCCTTTTAAGTTTTTTTTTCTTCTTTAGTCCGTGCCAATCACAATACAAGCATACCTCAGTCATTCTATCCTTGTATTTTTGTAGTCCCCCTCCTTTTTCAAATACTTATATTCTTCTTTCATTTTTACACTCCTCACGTGCTTTTTGCAAAGGCTGCTTCAAGATTCTACAATTTCATCATGGATTTCATCTCATCTAATCTATCTTCTACCCTTTCTATTCTATTGAATTACCTGCACATAGGTCTCTGGTATAAGAACCCCATACTTCATTGTCATATTTTTTTAACTTTCTGTTGCTTTTGAAACTGCTCCTTCTTGCTGTCTTGTCCTTCCATCTTTCATGACTGACCTTTTAGTTCTCTTAGCTCTCCTAGTGTTTCTTCACTGCACATTCTATTTTCTGTGGGCAATCCCTCAGTAGTCTCAGATCTCCTCCTTTTTTCTCTCAACCCTTTCTATTGATAATCTCATTCACTTGCATGATTTCAACTAATGTCTTTGTGCAGATGTCTCTCAAATCTACTTCTCCACTGCTGCCTGGCTGTCTTACTCAAATCCTGCATCCCAGGCTGTTTTTGACACTTCCTGTTGTCTCGCCCAAGTGTAACATGGATAAAATTAAACCCTTTTTTCCTAAGTCCTACCCACTGTCTCATTCTTCTGTTGCTCTTGACTATGTCACTATCCTCATTCATTTTAAGTTCACAATCTGGGTGTCAAGATTAATCTAATAGGTTTTTATATGTAGCCCTCTAAATAGGGAAGACTGGTTCCCTTGACCATATTCTTCATTCATCTGAAAAAGGGTTACAAATTTTAGCTCCCTTGTCAAGGTAGATCCCTCCACACTGTGCTGCTGTTCACTATGGCATGAAATTGCATGTGATAATGTAACTTTTATTTCACAATTCCTATGGCATATCAAGAGACTTTTTTGTGTAGAAATCAGCTTTTTTTTTAATTAGCTCCCCTTTCCCCCCTGAAAAGTAAAGCAGTTCTGTCACCTGACAGCTTACCAAATCCCACGTCCTCTGCTGGGCATAGAGTAATAGTCCCATTTTATGAGACACCTTAGGCAAGCCACAGTGTAACTGTATATAAGTTGCTGAGGCTTACGTCCACAATAGTGGAGGCCTGGGTTCTGTCAAAGGTTACCTTGACAACACTTGAGGTCATCTGTTTTTTCATCTGTGAAATTAAGGAATCTTTGCTCATATAGAAAGGGGTTGAAATTAGAATTAAATGGGTAGACTTGTGACTTCTAACCCACAGATTCCTTCTAACTCACAGGGTTATAGGATGTTTTGATGGAGGAAAAAGAAAGGGAAGGTGGTTTGGACTACTTTCCTTCTGGCACTATAGCTCATGTTTATAGCAAATAGAAATCAAAGGGCTTAAGAGAATGAGTTGTGCATTTTGAATTAAAACTAAAAGAACCTCTAAAAAGTTGTGCTTATGCAAATACTGACTTTCTATACTTTACAATCTGGTCAGATTTTCTGGGGGACAGCAAAAGGCACTGCTGTGAACTTCAGGAATTTCTGTCAAATTTCTGTTTTCTACTGCAAATCTTGAGGTTTTAGAACTGTACAAATTGTAATTTAGAAGAACTGTATTTTACCAATATTGTTCTCTGAAATAGCTGACCTATTTTAGTTCTAACTTTCTCAAAATTTGATCCAAATAAGAAAATTTTAAATTGAACAATTAATTCATCCAGGTTATAAGAAATTGAAAACAAAGGATTATGGAAGATACTGCTACCTTTAACTATAAGTATTATTACTATTCCATCTATTATGATGTCAGATGAAATTTCCATACTTTAAAAATAAATTTAGATTTTTAATTTGACATTCTGTAATGTTTTGTCAGACTCTTGAGGCAACAAGATCAAGACTTATGTATTCTTAACATGTTATATTAAAAAAAGTGAAGCCTTTGGTAATAGAAGTAGTTGTTTTGGCTGATAAATCACTTAAGAACTGTAATGAAATATTTTTATGAAGCCAGAATTCAGAACATCAGGTATATCCCAAACGTCATGACTGCCCTACTTAAACAACACCTATTCAAATTATATTGAATGTTTTAGTGGATTTCCAACAAAACTAGACTATTGCAGGCTCATAAGATTTCATAGAAGTCAATTATTTGTGTCTATTAGTGTTTCCATCTAAAAAGCCCTGTAAATTCAAGGTTGTATTTTTCTTTGGCAATTCTTTTACTATATTTACACTGACAGTTGTACAAGCCCTTATTGTGATCTAATGCTGAATACATATAAAGCAGTGATGCTGAAGAATCTTCAGTTTAGTGCTGGACAAAAAGATTGATTTTGAAGACCTTTGTTTAGCTGTCTGAATTATGCAAAGTGGTCATTTTGCATAGAAGCAGATTGTCAGAAAGAACACTAGTGGTTTTATCTTCCTAGGAGAATACAGCAGTAAAATGGGGGACTGCTGTTTCCTAAATATTAAGGAAATGAGACATTTTGATGGAAAGAGAGATGTGATGCTAATCACTGTTTAGTTTGTGTATGAAAAATTGTATACAGTCTCCCTGTACTGTTTTTTGTTAATTGTACAGAGATACAACATTGGGAAATAGTGTGGTCGCAAAATGACCAAAAGGCAAGCTGGGAGTAGAATAAAAAAGTAGCTCACAGGAGAAGAGTTGGAAGGAAAATCTGCTGATTAAAGTAGAGAGAATGAAGGCATGAATAATATTGAGCAGATGGAAAATAATATGTTCTTAGTGCATCATCCCTAGATCACAAAAGTGTTCCACAAAGGATGAGCATCAACAGACTGAGAATCCAAGATGTGAAATGGTTTGACTGAGCTCACACATCAGGTCATCGTCAGAGCCATGAATAATATGTAGGTTTCCTGACTCCCAATCCAGGGCCTTATCTATTACATCTTGAATAGATTGTTCTGGCAGAAATTGATGTGATGGAAGAAGATAAATTTATGATAGAGTAGAATGCCCATTTCCAGAGCATGTGGTAAATAACACATGGTTGAAATGGTACTAGAGAAAATGTTACTGAAAATTTGATTAAAAGATCAGACTTACTAAGATAGAGAAAGCAGGAATAGGAGTTCATTGTTGAAAAAATTTATGGGGATAGGGCAGAGTGTGGTATTTCATTTTGGGTTGTATATTGTCTTGATTACTGTAATACCTAGGAGTCTTCCAGCAGTGCATTAAGTGACACGACAAACATCTGTCACATGGGGTTCATTCTTTCACAGTTTCTGCCATGGGAAGGGGATTAATGTAGTATGTAATTTTTTTTAATAGACACACACTAGTAGGTCTGTGATAGTCCTTAGTTCCTGTGAGAGTTTGTTCCAACATCTGGATCAGTCCTCAGGAAGGCTCTGGTATTTGGCTATGAGTTTTTACTCTTGTAGCATTTAGTTGTGTTTTGTCTGAGGAGCAGTTTGGGCAACTACAGTTTCATCTGAGCTTTAGATTTTGTTTTTTAGATATCCTGGCCTCTGGCCACTGAGCATCTTGATGATGAGGATCAAGATCTTGAACTTGACTGTGTTCTCTGGGAAGCCAGTGTAGAAAATGCATAGGACAAGGTTTCTAGCCTCACCGTAGCTGGTATTGTTGAAGAGCTTTTCTGTACAGGCAGTCCCCGGGTTACGTACAAGATAGGGACTGTAGGTTTGTTCTTAAGTTGAATCTGTATGTAAGTCGGAACTGGCATCCAGATTCAGCCGCTGCTGAAACTGACCAGCGGCTGACTACAGGAAGCTTGAGGCAGAGTTGCTCTACCCCGGGCTTCCTGGAATCAGCAGCTGATCAGTTTCAACAGGCTGAATCTGGATCCCAGTTCTTACATACAGATTAAACTTAAGAACCCCAGGAGTCCCCAAGTCAGCTGCTGCTGAAACTGATCAGCAGCTGATTCCAGGAAGCCCGGGGCAGAGCAACTCTGCCTCGGGCTTCCTGTAGTCAGCGCTGGTCAGTTTCAGCAGCGGCTGACTTGGGGACGCCTGGGGCAGAGCAGCTTGGGTGCTGCTGGGTTGCTCCAGTAGCGCCGCTCCTCGGTGTTACTGGACCAACCCAGCAGCACCCAAGCTGCTCTACCCCAGGTGTCCTGATTCAGCCGCTGCTGAAACTGACCAGCAGTGGCTGAATCAGGACGCCTGGGGCAGAGCAGATGGGGTGCTGCCGGGTTGGTCCAGTAGCGCCCAGAGCGGCGCTACGGGACCAACTGGCAGCGCCCCAGCTGCTGTACCACAGGCGTCTGGAGCAAAGCCGTGGAGCACGGGGGCAGCGGGACAGCCCAGACGCACCACGACTGTCCTGCTGCCAGCGTGCTCCGCGGCTTTGCTCCCCGTCTCCCTGGTCTGCTGGAAACCTCTGAGGATGCCGGCAGCGGGACAGCCGCGGCAGGTCTGGGCTGTCCGCTGCCCGCGTGCTCCTCGGCTTTGCTCCCTGTCTCCCTGGTCTACTGGAAACCTCTGAGGACGCCGGCAGAGGGACAGCCGCGGCGCGTCTGGGCTGTCCGCTGCCTGCGTGCTCCGCGGCTTTGCTCCACGTCTTTCCAGCAGACCAGGGAGACGAGGAGCAAAGCAGGGGAGCACGCCGGCAGCGGGACAGCCGCGGCGCGTCTGGAAACCAGCAGACCAGGGAGACAGGCAGCAAACCCCATTCGTAACTGCGGATCCGACATAAGTCGGATCCGCGTAACTCAGGGACTGCCTGTACTAGTTGTAATTTCCTAAGAATTGATGGCTGCATGCCCAGGAATTGCTGTAGTTAGAATGGAGGCGACAAAGTTGTGTATTACTGAGGCCATGTCATCATCCGCCAGATTGGAATGCTTTCCCTCCCAACCGGAGATGGTAGAAAGCATTACTCATGGGTGCTACTATATGAGAGCTTAGTGTCAGAGAGCAAACCAGGAGTACTATTAAACTGCAGATGGATCAGAAGGTGGTAATATTTTTCGGTTTCAGCTCCTTAATATTAGAGGGCTGAGACTAGTGCATCGAAAGACTCTGTGGATTATGGATTTGTATTGTAATGGATTAAGATTTAAAGAGTCTGCAAAAATAACTTCTCTTATTTTTGGTTGACCCAGGCTTTCCTAATAAATATACTTAGCTAAAATTGCTTAATTTCAAGTTTAATTTTTTTTACTGACCTCTGAATCAATAAGAATTTTTTCCAGTTTATACTAAATTGAGAAATCTGTCCAGTATCTCACAGCTGTTCCACTAATGTTGCTTCACTTCCTAAATTAAAGCTCATGAAAATTTGAAACACTCCAGTAACTCCTGATAGTTCTGTTCTGCACATAGCAATTTAACATTATTAGCATGCTTGGCATTTTTAAATGCCTAAATTTGGAAATAATTGAGATCTGGGAGATATGTTACAACTTAAGTGTTAGAATGTTACAAATTTTGTTTAAAAGAGTTCTATAATAACATGTATGCTGTGATTTTGTGGTTCCCCCCCTCCAATTTAAACGAAGTCGTAATTAAACATTGTAAACATGCAGAATTGTCGTCTCTTTAACAAGATATAAAACTGAATACACGGGTTATGGGGATTATGAATTGGCCTCAGATTAGAATATATATTTTTGGTGGCATAAGGGTTTGGTGCAGTGTTCCCTGTAAGCAGTGCACTTGTGCGGCCACTCAGAAGTGACCCAGATGCTGATTAACAAAGTGCCCACAACTAGTTTTTTTTGTTTCTGCTGATGGTGCACATTCTTGTATGCCATAGTGCAAGAGAATAGATTGGTTTGTTGTATTAAAATTTGAAATATGGACACTCATTTTTTATAACATTTTAAAGTGTGTGTGTTTTTAGGAATGATTGAGAGACTAAAGTAGAGGACTCTGTATGAAAATGCCATTTTACACAAAAAGCTGGGTTGGCTGGGAACACATTAACACTGAATTTTAAAACACACTAGAATTTTTTAAATTATTTCTTATTTTTACTAAAATCCAAAACTAGGGATGTGAATGAGCAGTTGAATAGCTGACTACCCGATAAGCAGGAGCTCCTACTTGTCAGGTAAGCACTATTGACTACTCAGTCACTCTTCTCCTCCTCCCCCTCCCCATCCCGGCCACTTCTCTGCACTCTTAAAGGGACAGAGGAGCTGGTGCACAAAGACGCTGGCTCAATCTCTGGTCCCCTGCCGGGTCTCAGGACAACCCCCCTGCTGCCATTCTGTATTCTGAAAGGGACAGATCAGCGACAGCCACTCCCATGGGTGTCTCAGCACAACTCTCACACTGCATTTTTAAAGTGACAGAGCAACAACAGCTTAAGCAGCTGTCACTGCTCTGTCCCTTTAAAAAATGCAGAGCGGCAGCAGGGGGCGGGCTTGTGCTGAGAGAGACCCATGGGACTGGCTGCTGCTGATCTGTCCCTTTCAGAATGCAGAGTGGCAGCAGGGGGGTTGTCCTGAGACCTGGCAGGGGACCAGAGATTGAACCAGCATCTTTGCGCGCAAGCTCCTCTGTCCCTTTAAGAGTGCAGAGTGGAGGTGGAAGACTATTGTGCTGAGACCTATAAGTGATCGCTGTAACTGCCTTTCCCTAACAATATCCATCAACTATTCAACTAGCAAATTAATATTCCAATATCAATATTCCATCGAATATCGATATTCCTTTGACTAGCAAATTAATTGCTACTTAACATCCCTAACCAAAACAATGAGTCTTTCACTTGCATCATTTTAATCATTGTAAACTACTCAGATTGATTACTCATTAAGTAATTTAACCTGCCAGCAGTGGATTCTCACATCCTTTACCTAAATGTCACCTCACAAAGGTCATATCCACTCATTTTTTTCTGCGGCCAATTTAAAATGCCTTAGAAACCATAGCATGATATTAAACAGAGGAAATCCCTTTCCATTGTGCCACACTTTTCCTACCCTTTCTTCCCTCCTCCCTCTCCTTTGTTAGGGCTGACACTCTCTCAAGAACACCAAGTAATGAAAACACAGCTTTTTTATTGTGTATTTAACAGTTGGGCTAATTTAAACTCTGGTATTTAAGAATACAGTAAAAATGTACATAGTCTAGTTGCTTTTATGCTGTAAAAGCATACATTTGCTGTTCACATAGGATTAATATGTAGTTTATGCATCCTAGTTAACACTTTTGATTTTAAATCTAAGATTTACTTATAGGGCCCTACCAAATTCACAGTCCATTTTGGTCAATGTCACAGTCATGGGATTTTTAAAAATCGTAAATTTTGTGATTTTGGCTATTTAAGTTTAAAATTTCACAGTCATGTAATTACAGGGAACCTGACCCAAAAAGGAGTTGGGAGGCGGCTTGCAAGCTTATTGGGAGAGGGTTTGCAGTGCTGCTGCCCTTACTTCTGCAGTGCTGATGGCAGCAGTGCTGCCTTCAGAGCAGAGGGAGCTGGAGAGCAGCAACTGCTGACCAGAAGCCCAACTCTGAAGGGAGAGCTGCTGCTGGTGGGGTGCTACCTACACAACTGAGTGCCTGGCTAACAGCTGCCACTCTCTGGCTACTGCACTATAAAGGCAGCTCACAAGTAAAGGTGACAATATTGCAACTCCCCCCTAAAATAAACTTGAAATTTTTTAGAAATACTCTTCTCCCTCATAAAATTGATAGAAATTGTATAGTGTGTAGGGCAATGTTTCTTAAACCGAGAAACACCAAACAATTTTTTTATGGGGGGGGGGAGAAGGGCTGGGGGAAGTTATTGAACCCAAAAAAAGGTCGCCTGCCCCTTTAAGGGTGGCCATTTTTAATTATATTCTCCATAGTACACCTTTAACTGTGTGCCACGCAACACAGTTTAAGAAACACTGGTACAGGGTAAAAGCACACCCAAGATCAGATTTCATGGGAGGGGAAAGCAGATTTCATGGTCCATGTTGTGTTTTTCATGGCCATGAATTTGGTAGGGCCCTGTTTATTTAATATTCATGCTCATTGTACAGTGTTTTGAATTATAAGAATTAAAGCCAAAACAGATGTTTTTGCCTGAAATGCTGTAACCTTACATTGTTTGCATTTCTATGTGAAGATTCATTATTTATGTTGCTTTTTAACAAAATGGTTTCTGTAACTGAAAGAAAAGTTAATTTGTAATGAAAATGTGTTCCTCGGTTCAGGTAGCTTAGAGAAACAGATGAATATTGACATAGTCAATATAGAGAGAGGCAACATTCAGTTAAATTGATTTTGCTTTTTTGAAGTACTTCAGGGAGCAGAAAACGACATAACTTCTTCCTTCATACATCTTTTGGATTCTTTCTTATAAAATTAGGGCTGTGAACCAAACTTCTGTTTCTGTTTCTATTTAGAGAGTCCAGCTGCAAGACTACTACTTAACAGTAAGAACAGCTAGCTCCTTGGGTGAAAGTGATCATGAAATCATAGTGTTCACAATCCTAAGGAAGGGTAGAAGGGAGAACAGCAAAATAGAGAAAATGGATTTCAGAAAAGCGGATTTTGGTAAGCTCAGAGAGCTGATAGGTAAGGTCACATGGAAATCAAGACTGAGGGGAAAAACAGCTGAGGAGAGTTGGCAGTTTTTCAAAGGGACATTATAGAGGGCCCATAAGCAAGCTATTCCGCTGTGTCGGAAAGATAGAAGATATGGCAAAAGACCGCCTTGGCTTGACCACGAGATCTTTCATGATCCAAAAATAAAAAAAGGAGTCATATAAAAAATGGAAAGTAGGAGAGATTACAAAGGATGAATATAGGCAAACAACACAGGAATGCAGGGGCAAGAGGAGAAAGGCAAAGGCACAAAATGAGCTCAAACTAGCTACGGGAATAAAGGGAAACAGGAAGGCTTTTTATAAATACATTAGAAGCAAGAGGAAGAAGTTAAAGGACAGGGTAGGCCCACTGGTCAGTGAGGAGGGAGAAACAGTAACAGGAAACTTGGAAATGGCAGAGATGCTTAATGACTTCTTTGTTTTGGTCTTCACCGAGAAGTCTGAGGGAAAGCCTACCATAGTGAATGCTAGTGGGAAGGGGGTAGGTTTAGAAGATTTAAAAAAAAATAACAAGTTAAAAATCAGCTAGACAAGTGAGATGCCTGTAAGTCACCAGGGCCTGATTAAATGCATCCTAGAATGCTCAAGGAGCTGATAGAGGAGGTATTGGAGCCTCTAGCTATCATCTTTGGAAAATCATGGGAGACAGGAGAGATTCCAGAAGACTGGAAAAAGGCAAATATAGTGCCCATTTATAAAAAGGAAAATAAGAACAACCCAGGAAACTATAGACCAGTTAGTTTAACTTCTGTGCCAGGGAAGATAATGGAGCAAATAATTAAGGAAATCATCTGTAAACACTTGGAAGGTGGCAAGGTGACAGGGAACAGCCAGCATGGATTTGTAAAGAACAAATCATGTCAAACCAATCTGATAGCTTTCTTTGATAAGATAACGAGTCTTGTGGCTAAGGGAGAAGGGGTGGATGTGGTATATCTAGACTTTAGCAAGGCGTTTGATCCCGTCTTGCAAATACAACTTAGATGGGGCTACTATAAGGTAGGTGCATAACTGGCTGGATAACTGTACTCAGAGAGTAGTTATCAATGGTTCACAATCCTGCTGGAAAGGTATAACAAGTGGGGTTCCGCAGGGGTTTGTTTTGGGACTGGCTCTGTTCAATATCTTCATCAACGATTTAGATATTGGCATAGAAAGTACGCTTTTGAAGTTTGCAGATGATACCAAGCTGGGAGGGGTTGTGACTAATCTGAAGGATAGGGTTATAATTCAAAATAATCTAGACAAATTAGAGAAATGATCTGAGGTAAACAGGATGAAGTTTAATAAAGACAAATGCAAAGTGCTCCACTTAGGAGGGAACAATCAGTTTCACACCTACAGAATGGGAAGTGACTGTCTAGGAAGGAGTATGGCAGAAAGGGATCTAGGGGTTATAGTGGACCATAGGCTGAATACGAGTCAGCAGCGTGATGCTGTTGCAAAAAAAGCAAACATGATTCTGGGATGCATTAACAGGTGTGTTGTGAGCAAGACAGGAGAAGTCATTCTTCCGCTCTGCTCTGCGCTAGTTAGGCCTCAGTTGGAGTATTGTGTCTAGTTCTGGGTACCGCATTTCAAGCAAGATGTGGAGAAATTGGAGAGGGTCCAGAGAAGAGCAACAAGAATGATTAAAGGTCTAGAGAACATGATCTATGAAGGAAGGCTGAAAATTGGGTTTGTTTAGTTTGGAAAAGAGAAGATTGAGGGGGGACATGATAGCAGTTTTCAGGTATCTAAAAGGGTGTCATAAGGAGGAGGGAGAAAACTTGTTCATCTTGGCTTCTGAGGATAGAACAAGAATCAATAGGCTTAAACTGCAGCAAGGGAGGTTTAGGTTAGACATTAGGAAAAAGTTCCTAACTGTCAGGGTAGTCAGACACTAGAATAAATTGCCCAGGGAGGTTGTGGAATCTCCATCTCTGGAGATATTTAAGAGTAGGTTAGATAAATGTCTATCAGGGATGGTCTAGACAGTATTTGGTCCTGCCATGGGGGCTGGGGACTGGACTCGATGACCTCTCGAGGTCCCTTCCAGTCCTAGTATTCTATGAATTTATACTTGGTAATAGAGCTTTATAACTTGTCTAAAGTCTGGTCTTGGTACCTTACAGGGGTTGTGGAGGCATTCTTCAAAATATGAACCAGTGTATTACCTGCCTGAATTTGCAGCCAGCCTCAAGTCGTGGTTTACCTCTGTGACTGAGAAATTTGGCATTTTTTCCAAGGTGCTACAGAATTCAGAATTTTTTCCAAGGTGCTACAGAATTCACCGGGGAATGTGGTGTTACTTAGACCCTGAATTGTTGGCCTACCGTTCTAGAACCAGGCTGTAACCACCTGTTGGTCTCCAGCTTTCCTCACAAAAGGAATTAATTGGATTTCTACTTGCTCCTTATATTATGCACTGGAGATAGGTGCTAGGCAGCTGGAGTTTTGATGTACAGGCCATCTTGCAATCAGGGAATAGAGTATTGGTAACCAGAACCATAGGACAGAGAACAATGCAATAGCTGAAGCCTGAAACAATGAAAGAAAATATGTATAAGGTGACTTCATGTCTATCATAATTATTTGTTCTGTTTTTTACTTTAATTAAAAATAATATAAAATAAATTTCTAAATGAAGTAATTTTAAAATGGAAAAATTGGAATGTTTGTTCCAAAAGATCAAAACAATCTTGAGACTTATCAAATGCTTTCCCACCTAAATGAAAACTCTACTTCCACAACACACTTAGCTTTCAGTGAATCTTCAGTGTTTTGAGAATCCACTTGAATATTTTTATTGGCTTTCTGGTTAACAGTAGTAATTTGAGGCAGTTAAACTTGGACAGCGCAAGTCATTTTTTAAGTTCAGCTCTGAGGATTGCTGGCTTAGTTAAGTAAATCTGAGAGAAAAGTAGAAGGACAAGTTTTAAATTAACCAGTGGCCCATGGAAAAGTCAGTTGGAGACCACACAAATGAGAAGCAAAAAAACTCCCCCCAATCCTCCCAACCCTCACTGATGTCCCCAACTGAGACAGCTAACTCCTCTGGTGCTCCAGCCTCATGGGGCGAGGGGAAAGGACAGGAGGACTGAGGTTCAGCACTTCCCATAGTCCAAATTTACTTTTCTTGGGTTCTAGAGTTAGTGGATTTTGTGTACCACCTTACGCTCTGGGGTGGGGACAAAAATGAGGAGTTGAGTGTGTAGGACAGGGCTGCCAGTGAGTGGGATAGGGTGCGGGTGCAGGATCTGGGTGGAAGGTTGCGTGCAAGAGGGGGTGAGGGTGCGAGGTCTCTGTGGGAGGTAGGGTGCAGGAACAGGCAGGGAGTAGGGTGTCTGACCATGGGGTGGGTGCAGGAGTAAGCTGAGAATATGGGGCTTTGGGGGGGGTGGGGTTGTGGTGCAGGGTCTGGGCATGAGAGGGGGTTCTTACCTGGCTTTGCACTCCCAAGCATGAGCTCCTGCTGTTCCCATTGTTCGGCCAATGGGAATGGCAGGCAAAGTCTCCAGACAGCAGAAGCAAAATACAGGACTATGTAGCACTTTAAAGACTAACAAGATGGTTTATTAGATGATGAGCTTTCGTGGGGCAGATCCACTTCCTCAGATCAAGTAGTGGAAGAAAATAATCACAACCATATATACCAAAGGATACAACTTAAAAAAATTTCATTTGTCGTTTTCATATGTGTTCATTTTTTTTAATTGTATCCTTTGGTATATATGGTTGAGATTATTTTCTTCCACTACTTGATCTGAGGAAGTGGGTCTGGCCCACGAAAGCTCATCATCTAATAAACCATCTTGTTAGTCTTTAAAGTGCTACATAGTCCTGTATTTTGCTTCAGCTACACCAGACTAACACGGCTACATTTCTATTACTATTCCAGACAGCAGGGCACTGTACTGCCATTCCCCCAGCTGTGTGGGGAGGGGGGAAGCAGCAGCATGTGGAGCTGCTATCTCTCTCTCTTTCTGGGAGCCAATCTGGTGGGGAAGGTTGGGGCTTTTTTTCACAGCCTGCACCCTCCAAGTGGGAAGCCGGATCTGATGCTCCAGCCCTGTGGTTGTGTGGCAACTGCATGGCTGAAACTGCAGCGCAGGCTCCCTGCTGTGCGGGAGGATGGAGGTGGGCTGAGCACAAGCGGTGGACTACTAGTGGTCCATGGACTACACTTTGAGAACCACTGACCTAGAGTGTTTTTCTTTCCACTTAGGCTATTTTTTTATCCTCACAAAACTAAGGCTTTGTTCTATACTGGCAATTGAGCTGCAAAGCTTTTCTCATTCACAGGTGCTTAAAAAATCAATCCTCTCCGCCCCCCAACAACAAAAGCTTTGCAATGTCAAGGGCTATTGTAAACAGTGCTTTGTCCATAGGAGTGCTCTCCTGCCAACAAAGCAAACATCACTCATGGGAGGTGGAAGTTTTTTGTTGGCAAAAGTGCTGACAAACAGCATTTACACTGACTTTAGCAACACAGCACTGAGGCTAAAAGCTGCATTGCATAGCAGACAAAGCTTTTTAGATGAAACAGAATTTTCCCCTACTTCGTGTCTCTTCCATGTTTGTGTTTAACTTCTTGTACAGCAGCCATGGCGATGGATATTGCATCATGTATCTAAATAAATGTTTCCTAGCTGAAATCTAATCAATTATATATATATATAAAGTTTAGCAAAAATAAAGCTTCCAACAACTTTTAAGTCTTTCTTCCTTGAATTTGTCATAGTGACTGTAATGGAAAACATGAGAACTGAGGAAGAAGAGAGGTAGCATTGCCTCAAAATTCACACTGATTTTTTTTGAAACACTTGGATGAAAAATATTGTGTTATATTTTTTAGGTTCAGGGGTAGCCCAGGATGGCTGCAGCTTCATATGATCAGTTGTTAAAGCAAGTTGAGGCGCTAAAGATGGAGAACTCAAACCTTCGACAAGAACTAGAGGACAACTCAAATCATCTTACAAAACTGGAAACAGAGGCATCTAATATGAAGGTATCAAAAGAGTGTGTGTTCCAATATACATGGAGGCTTCGATGTAACCTTTTGTGTTGGAATATTTCTGTATGAGCACTTCAGGGTTTATTAGATGCTTAGGAGTCTTATGTGCTTTTAGATTCCAACAAAAATCATCATTCAATGTCTGTAAATAAGTGTATTTATCAAGTCGAATTACTTTCCAGAAAGCTTTCATTAAGAAAATAAAAGAAATTTACAAACTGTTTTTAGAGCCATCTTCCTGTTTTTGCTATTTTCTCATGTTCTGGTGTGTATTAATGATTATTGCCTTTTTTCCTGACTGTATTTCCTAGCAGGAAGTCTAGTCTGATGACATAGTTTGATAAATATAGTTAAGGTTAAGACCAGATTTCTGTTTATAGTGCTATTGTTCAAAGTGTCTAAAATCTGTAGGGGTAATTGGATTGTCCTGAAATTGTGTGCCTCAGAAGAGCACATAGTTTGGGTCAGTGAACTAAATTTGTGGCCATTTGAACAAAAGGTTCCTGAGATTCAGCTGCTAGGAAAAAAACAGCTTTACTTAAAGTTCACTTACTCTGGTAACCAATTTTTGTACACAGAAAGATATGAAGATGTAAGGGCTGAAATTGTACCAGATTCTCACAGTGATGGAGGATTACTCTTAGGGATGTAAAATTCCCTTTAATTAGTTAACTGATTAAACTAGGGCAGGCAGGGACTGCTTTGGCTGGTCTGGAGTGCCCCCTCCACCTCATCCATAGCAGGCCCAGAGAGCTAGAGCAGCCTCCTGCCCGCAGCAGGCATGGGGACTGCTCTACCCCCTGCTGGTAAACCATAATCGGTGAACCATTCACATCTCTCATTACTATAATAAATGCATAACATCTATTAACCTGTTTGGGTTAATCAAATTAAATTATTAGCAAAACAGTTTGCTTCTCCAGCTAAGCATTCTGGCAAGCAAAACTTGAGGACCTAATGGATTATATTACACATATTCAGAGAGCTGGAAAGCTCAGTGTTGTAAGGCCCCTAAGAATCACAGGACCTATGTGTGTCTCAGGAAATGTTCTATCCAATGCATCTGCATTCCCCATAATCATTGTCATTTGAAATCCAACCCAGAGCAGAAATTTGAAATAATAATAATAATAATAATGGCATGTTGCTCCAATCTGCCTCTTTCAAAGGAGCATTTTTATTTTGGGGAAATGTAATGTGAGTACAAGTGACTATTCAGAAAGCACTGAAACTATTTTTGAAAAGAAAATATGTATACCGTTAGGGAAGAGTAGGTGGAAATAGAGAGGGGGCATTAGAGTGTAGTGAGGGGGGTTAATGAGGAGGGGTATAAATAAGGACAGGCGTATACATGGAGATAGATGGGAAGCGAAGGTTGGGAGGAGACAGGTGAATAGGGAGTGGGAAGAAGGGGACACTAGGAAGTCTCCAGCCTCTCTCAGGCACTACAATGCTGAATAATATTGGCTTGCCTACGATCTCAGTTGATCACAGCTAAGATGGCATCTTCGTTTGTTAGGTAATATTTTGTTTAATTATATAGCTATGCAAAATTTGGTACTTATTTTTTTCAGTAATATTTTTAAAAAGGTACTTTTTATTGAATGCTGCCCTTCCAGTGCTTAGCTTGTAAACTACAGCATCATTAGAGCAAGGCTATTTTTTCCTGTTCTGTTCTAAATAACTGCCATCAAATATGATAGCTCTTCAAAGAATTGCATTTTTGCCAATACAGATATTATTGATCCTTGCATTGCCCTTTTACAGTATATTATAAAAATATTTCTGTTGCCTCAGTTTGGGATGAAGGTACAGTCTTCTATACCAGCTGCTTGACCCTACATTTCATTTCATGTTTTTAATTAATATGCATCAGGAAAACTATATTAAAATATCAAGGACAATATCACAAGATTTTCAGAGGGGTAGCTGTGTAAGTCTGTAACTGGAAACACTTAAAACACATCAAACAGTCTTGCAGCGCCTTAGAGACTAACAAAAAATATAGATGATATCATGAGCTTTTGTGGACACAACCCACTTCCTCAGATGTACCATCGCCTGCTTCTTTTACTATGGTCAGGAATGAGGACTAGGAAGTAGCTGGTATCTACTTTCCTTAAGAGTCTGGAATGAAATAGGGGGAAAAGAACATGTAGAGGTGAGAAAATGTTTCAGATTTACCACGTTTCTCACTAGTGTTACCTTGGACCTCATCTTGTGTTCTGTCTTCTCCATCTTTATTTTTCATCTTGGCTCCAGCTTATATGTGACTTGAAAGTTTCGAAGCCTTGCTTTGATTTATCTTAAAGGCTTATTGGTAGTATTTGGTTGCTCTTATGCAGTAAACCTGGGAGCAGGAATGGCTTTGGGATTCACAAACTTGGAGTAAGCATGGGCTACATGCACCATAGATATACAGTAAAACCTGTGTTATCTGGCACGCTCAGGGATTAGGGCATTCCGGTTATCTAAATATTCCGGTTATCTGAGAGTCCCATCAACCTAGGAAAAACCAACGGACAATAATAGTAAAACTCAAGTTTTTAATATTGGTAGTTTTGTAGTGTGAGGCAGTTGGTCTCACATTTCTATTTTGAGTTAAAGATGATTAGTACTAATTAAATAAAAAATTGTTAAGCCAATCATGATAAACCAAGCCAGGCCTGTGTGCCTGAAGATGTGACAGTATTGTGGCTTGGGGGAAATTCCGGTTAACAAAGCTTTCTGGTTAAAAGAGTGCCGGATAACAAAGGTTTCACTGTACGTACATTTTTTTCTTACTTTTTTCTTTCAGTAGTAACTATAGGACGATGGCTTTTGTTCACTTATAAGAAGCTACTTTCCTTCACAGCTAAAGTCAGTGTTTGTATAGCACAAATGCCACGATGAACAATGGATGAGATGTTTATGAAGAAAAATAAGTAGCAGAATGAGAGACAGGAATGGAATAGATGAAAGTCCTGTAAACACCATATGAACAAGTGAAACTCCAAATAGTCTGTCTTTGAAAGATTAATCTCTACTTTGGGACATACACTACTATTGTTCATGAGTTGATATTGAGCTTTAGCAGACCCAACACCAAATAAAACCCAAAAGAGGAAAAAATACCAAAGGGAAAAATTGTTGAGATCTACTTGGTATATGGAATTTTTACAGAAACGGTCATTGTCTTACACCCTCTATCTGACCCATATTAGAATAGTTAAAAACTGATTGTGATTATTATCTTGATTGTTAAAATCTTTATTAAATTTATCACTGGGATCAAAAGTTTTGTACATAAACTTTTAATATTAGCAGATGCAGGGGAAAGATATTTATCACATGTTTATGAGCCTTTTCAAAAGTTAATATTTTTAAGAAATTGTTAATTTATGTAATTGATAGCTGAGAAAAATTGATGCAGATGTCTTAATACTTTGACAGTTTAAGAAATGCAAGGTTTAATATTAGAATTAAGAGTTTATAATCAGCTAATTTTAGATATATTTGTTGTAAATGCATGTACAGGCAGTCCCCGACTTACGCGGATCCGACTTACGTCGGATCCGCACTTACGAACGGGGCTTTTCTCGTCCCGGAGCTCACGGGCGGCGGGTCGCCACCCGTTTCCTCCGGGGCGAGAAAAGCTTCTCCCGGTCTCCCTGGTCTGCTGGGGGGGTCCAGCAAAGCCGCTTTGCTCTGCCCCAGGCTTCCTGGAATCAGCCGCTGATCAGTTTCAGCAGCAGCTGACTTGGGGACGCCTGGGTTTCTTAAGTTGAATCTGTATGTAAGTCAGAACTGGCATCCAGATTCAGCCGTGGTTGAAACTGATCAGTTTCAGCAGCGGCTGACGCCAGTTCCGACTTACATACAGATTCAACTTAAGAACAAACCTACAGTCCCTATCTTGTACATAACCTGGGGACTGCCTGTATTGCATGGTCAGTTACAGAGATCCCCTTAACTGTCACTTGATGGGCTGATTTTATCACTGAGCCTGCCTACCTATCATCTGGGGTACCCCATCACACTGTCCTGCTGAGCCAGCACCTCTGGTCTCCCTCAGAGATGGCACAGTGTTGTGACAGCCCACAGCAGAGCAACACAGATACTGAGAGCGGCTCGGCTCTGGGAAAACTGTCACACCAGAACCCCAGATAAATCCCCGTTGTTGTGCATAAAAGTTTTATACAAAGCAAGCGCATAAGTTGTTTACCCTCTTTATCAATTAGAGAGAGAGATCCATAGCTGTTGTCATCACTCCTTCCCCTCCCTCCCCCGTAGCAATTATTTACATTAAGTTTAATAATAAACAAACATTATCATCTTAAAAATAAAAAGTAGAATGTAAGTGGTTGAAAGTGATAACAAGCAGATCAAAATCAGCTACTAAGCAAACTAAAACAAAATATACCAGCTAAGTTTAATAATCCTAAGAAACTTGATACATACAATTTCTTACCCTATCGGTAGTTTTAATGATCTCTTCTTATAAGCGAGGAAGACTCCTAGCTTTGACATGATCCTTCCCACTCTCCAGTCTTAGATGCTTATAGCAGTCATCTGGATGGTAAGCAGGGGGAGATCCTGGTGTCTGGCTACTGCACCTGTTATGTGGCTTTCTGCCTATAAATAGGTTTGGCCTATGGTGGGAATACTTTGTGTTCAGTTTCAACCTTTTCACTCCCCCTTGGAAAAATACCACATCCAAAATGGATTCCAGCATCAGGTGACCTGGCTACATGTCTTGGCAGGACCAACCTAGTCCAGGCTTACAGGAAGAACAAGACTATTATTCATAGACCACTGTATTGAGTACCAGGCCACTAAGTTCCTTGAGTACTGCTAAGGGCCTTCATTAGCATATCTAGCTACATAAACAGGTTTATACATCATATGTCTAACTTCAAATACAGGAATGATATATGCATACAAATAGAGTATACAAATTCAGCAGATTACAAGCTTTTCAATGACAGGTTACATGCAACATTTTCATAAAGCATATTTGAGTTAGGCACATTCATATTCAGAAGTATATTTCCTTAAAGAATATGGAAGTGCACTATCACAATGTAGCTCACAGTAAAATATAGAGATGTGTTTGACTATTCTTCGTTTAAAGCTAGATATAAAGGCAGAAAGAGTAAATGTTTCTATATAGTGTTACAATGTAAATGAGGCTGGATGTGCAGTATTCATAAAGAATGGTACAAATTGTCAAGAAAATCATGCCCAACTTGATTTTCAAACTTTAGTGACATTTCAGGGATTAACAGCTCTTAAAACAATACAAACCCTTCCTTAAATGAGTTATAGTGTACTACCATTAACTGTGTGTCAGCTGAGATGCAACAGAGCAAGAAGGTAGATTGTTCTATAAATGAGCAAATATGCTGTTATGCAAGGATCAACACATGGCTTACATTTAGAGCCCTGCAAACCTGCAGATATCCGTTATATATTCACTTGTTTACTCAGCTCATATTTTGAATTAGGGATGTTAGATACTGTGTAATTGAAATGTTAGCAATTACACCACTATTAAATAGTCCCGGGGGGTGGGGGGTACAGTCAGCCACTGCCCTCTGGCTCCACTCCCAGCGGACCTCTGCTATCCCGCGCTGCTGTCTCTCTATTAGAGAGGCAGCGGTGTGGGGTGTAAGTTGGGACCTGGTCTGCGTGGGGAGCAAGCTTAAAAACCATCTGCCCTTGCGAACCGGATACTTGCTGTCTTGTGCTGCCGCCCCTGATATAGAGGCAGCAGTGGGGGCTAGCAACATCCCCTGTCTTTGAGGGGTTCAAGCTCCCTACTGACAGAGTGTTCTGCAGGATGTTGAACAGCCTCTGTCCATGGAGAGCTTGGACACTCCATGGACAGGGGCTGCTGCTGCAAAGCAGCCTCTACCCCAGGTTTGCCACGGATAAAGGCTGCTCCATGGGATGTGGAGTGTGTCTGTCTGCAGGGAGCTCAGACCACCCTGCTGACAGGGGTTGCTTCGTGGCAGCTTCCCCTACCCCCTATCCCATGCTGCTGCCTCTGATATCGGAAGCAGCAGTGCGGGGGGAGAGCAGGTAGCACTGCAGAGCTGATGCTTGTGGGAACTGACTTTTAAGCTCCCATTACCAGATCCTGCCTCCTCTTCCCCCCCCTCCCTTTCCCGCTGCCTCTGTAGGGGGCAGGTGGGTCCATGGGAGTCAATACACGTGGGGGACCTGGCTTGAAAGCCAGTTCCTCATGCATGTCAGCTCCAGCCTGCCCCCCCATCTTTACTCCCCTCCATCAGAAGCAGGCAGCAGCATGGGGAGGGGGCAGGTAGATCCAATGATTGTGGGGAGCCTGCTTAAAGAGCCTGATACAGAGTCAGCAAGGGGGGAGTGCGTGTAGTCAACAGGATTAACCGATAAGCCCAGGCTTCACAAGTAGTCATTTACTTGACTAACATCTAAGGATATTAAGTATCGGTTAATTGAATAGTCGAGAGACCTTATGATTTCTTATCAGTCGACTATTCTATAGTCCCTTGGGGTGGGGCCAGCAGGCAGTGCACTCCAGCCCCACTCCTGGAGAGCCCTCTGTCACTCTGCGCTGCTGCCTCTGTATTAAAACCCAGCTCCCCTCATGGACCAGCTGTCTGTCACCCTATGCTGCTGCCTCTGATAAAGAATGAGATGATAGTGTAGGCAGGAAAGGTTTCGATTACGAGGAACTGGGGAAACTTTTGGGCAAGAGGGAGCTTATAGAAGAATGATGGGCTCTGCCTAAACCAAAATGGAACCAGATTGCTGGCACTCATAAAATGATGGGGTTTAAAACTGCTGAACCCATCAGTAAAGAGATATTGGTGTCATTGTGGATAGTAGTCTGAAAATATCTGCTCCATGACTAATTATTAACACAATTAAAAAACCTCTAACAGAATACTGGAATTCACTAAGAAAGGGATAGATAAGACAGAAAATATCATTGTCTCCTATACAAATAAATCTCATGTAAATCAATGACATGCCTATATATCAAATACTGTGTTCATGATTGATCTCACCCCCCCCCCCCATCTCAAAAAGATACAGGCAGTCCCCGGGTTACGTACAAGATAGGGACTGTAGGTTTGTTCTTAAGTTGAATCTGTATGTAAGTCGGAACTGGCATCCAGATTCAGCCGCTGCTGAAACTGATCAGTTTCAACAGTGGCTGAATCTGGACACCAGTTCCGACTTACATACAGATTCAGCTTAAGAACCCCAGGCGTCCCCAAGTCAGCTGCTGCTGAAACTGATCAGCAGCTGATTCCAGGAAGCCCGGGGCAGAGCAACTCTGCCTCAGGCTTCCTGTAGTCTGCCGCTGGTCAGTTTCTGCAGCGGCTGACTTGGGGACGCCTGGGGCAGAGCAGCTCGTCGTCCTCCCCCCCCCCCCCCCAGCAGCCCAGGGAGCCGCGGAGCAAAGCGGCGGAGGACCCGGGCCAGACCGCGGCGCTTCCAGATCAGCGCCGCGGTCCGGCCCGGGTCCTCTGCGGCTTTGCTCAGTGTCTCCCTCGTCTGCCCACCAGGGAGACGCTGAGCAAAGTGGCGGAAGACCCGGGGCCAGACCCGCGGCGCTTCCAGATCAGCTGGAAGTGTCGCGGGTCCGGCCTGGGTCCTCCGCCGCTTTGTTCCCCGTCTCCCTGGTCTGCTGGCTCCCCCAGCAGACCAGGGAGACGGGGAGCAGCTTTTCTCACCCTGGAGGAGGCGGGCGGCGGGACCAGGCGTCCCGCCGCTCCAGTCCTCCGGGGCGAGAAAATCCCCTCTAGTAACTGCGGATCCGACATAAGTCGGATCCGTGTAACTCGGGGACTGCCTGTATATTGGATTTGGAAAGGTACAAAGAAGGGCAACAGAAATTAGGAATACTGAACACATTCCATATGAGGAAAGATTAAGAAGACTGGGATTTTTCAGTTTGGAAAAGAGATGATTAAGGGGGAAGTATGACAGGTCTGTGAAATCATGAATGATGTGGAAAAATTGAACAAGGAAGTGTTATTTACTCCTTTAAATGACACAAGAAGTAGGAGTAACTCAATGAAATTAATAGGCAGAAGATTTAAAACCAACAAAAGCAGGTATTTCTTCAATCAGCCTTTAGGACTTTTTGCCAGAGGATATTGTGAACGCCAAGACTGAAACAGGATTCAAAAGGAAACTAGATAAGATCATTGAGAATAAGTCCTTCAATGGCTATTAGCCAGTATGGACAGAAATCCAACAACACATTCTATATGTCCCTGACCTCTATTTGCCAGCCTGGAATGGATGACAATACGAATCGCTCAGTGATTGCATGTTGCGTCCATTCCTTCTGAAATATCTGGTATTTGCTACTGTTAAAAGACAGGATATTGGACTAGATGGTTCTTTGGTCTTTCCAAGCATGGACATTCTATGTTCTTACGTAGAATGCAGATGTATCTGCCCCTGCTGAAATGCAGTAGAACCCACTCTTCTCCCAGAGCTGAAATAGAACTCAGGAATTCTGACAAGGTTGCTCGCTTTTTCCACGGTTAGTAACAAAGTTAGAATATACATTATTATTTTAAACCTAACAATGTCCCTTAAGTGACTTGCCACAAGATGTCAAGCATATTATTAGAACTGAGTGGGTCTACCATTCGTCTTTCTCTTGTATAGGAATTAGATACAGGGCTCCTGACAGCTAACTGCTAAATTATGTCAGAAAACTAGAGTTCTCTAATGCCTTAATAGCCCCCGGAGTTGTGATTAAAGTTGCCCTCCCCCAACCGAAATCTGAAGTGGCACCTTGCCTTAATGTTCTGTGTATGAATAGATTTTGCCATACTTTTCAGTTTGTAGTATTCTGCATAACTCTTATAGAAACTCAGTTTCCATTTTCTTTCTCCTCTGTCCACATGTGAGCAGCTATCTAATGAGTCCTCTGTAGGGGTTAAAAACAGAGGTAAAAATGCAAGCTGAATTCTTTCTCAGTACATAAGAAGGTTATACATTTAATTCTCCCATCTCTTCTTACCCTTGGAATATTTCCTTGATAAGAGTTAATATACAAGATTAGATTTTTCCCTTACTTATGTATATCTGGAGTAACTCCACTAAGAGCAGAATCTGGCCCATATTTACTGTGACTGCATTTCTTACTATGGAGCATAACCTTGAGGATGAATCTTTTATTGCTGCTCATGCAGAATTGTGGTTATGTTTTAAGGGTGATCTATTGTTCTTCTGATTTAAAGTGATGATTTGGAGTAGTCTCCAAAAATATGTGCACATTATTTTCCTTTGCTGTGAATCCAAAAGTTGCTTTTTCACTTTCTTCAAAGTGGTAAATGGAAATTATATTCCTATGTTAAAAATAGAAGCACTAGAGAGCAAAGCTCTTTTAGTACATTATATGTTGGATCAGAACAGAAATGCCTGACAAAATTAATAAAAAAGTAAGTTGAAAAAATTGTAGGTGATGTTTGTTATGCAGAATTTCTATGTAAATATCTATTAAACTCTGGTTAGCCAGAAAACCTTTGGTTACTTTTTCATTTTAGCACTATCCCTGATAAATACCTTAAGAATAGAAAAAATATACACATGATAACATAGTTGATTAAAAGGGAGCTAGCAGAAGCAGTAGAGTGCAAAAAAAATTTGGCATCAGTAGTTCTGCTCTTTTGTTAATGTTGTTTATTTCAATAAAAATTAAATACAGAATATTAACATTCATCTTGATCTAACTGAAAATCCTCAAGAAGAGATTTAGCATACCATATGTTCTGATAATTAGTGATGGGAAAAAGGGTATTTTATTGTCCCTTGTATTATATATACTTGCCATACAACTCTCAAGTGTTAAAAGAATAAGAAATACTTAATGCATTTTACAAGAATCCACAGGGAAGAGAGTCAGTAAATGTTAACATAATGCATAAAAACCACATTAAATATATGTATTTCTTATAATAGCTATATTTTACATAAAATTCTGCCATTGTGATTGAGAAAGTGACATGTTTTATGGTGCAATCCTTAACACAAATTCAAAATAACTAACTTGATATCCTTTTAGATAATGCATCCAGTTCATTTCTTGCTCTATTTCTGAGCACAACTGAGATTCATTCCAGCATGTTAACTTTGAGCTGTCTTTGAATTTTAACATCAAGACAGTTTTAATGAAAGTTACCGCTAACCTAAGAAAAATGGTTACGCATAGGATGGGACTCTATGATCTTTTAAGTAATCCTGATCTAATCTTGTAAAGTTTTCCTAGGGTAGACAAACTTTTTGCTTGCACCGAAAATGGGATGACTTTAAGGGGGGCTATTTGCCTGTTCTCCTAATGCAATAAGTAACTATCTGATTCTGTCACAGAGGTCCTGGATTCTTTGACTTAAATAGACTGACATCTTTGGCTTCAGTTTGCCACAGGAGTAGTGTTAGCTCACATCCCAGAGCATCACCTGTTGAGTCAAGAGCCCCCAGGGCCAGTGGAGTGGCAGGAGTAGTCCCTGGGCCTGGGTCAGTGCCACAGAAGTGGCAAGGGGCTGCACCAGCAGCCAGCAGGTGGAGCTCCAAATGTTAGTCTCTCCCTCCTTCACCAGGGTATTCTTAGTAAAAGTCAATGACAGGTTGTGGGCTTCTGTGAATTTTTGTTTATTGCATGCAACGAGTCTGGCTATTACTAAAACTACCCATGAAAAAAACTTTAATCTTAGCAATAAGACCTTTGATACATTGCTAGCAGAACCTTCTCCCAGGGAAGACTACCAAGAAGACCAGTCCCGAAGAGGAGAGACCTCCCGTGTTTGAAGCTCTACTATTGGGCCTTCTTATTGGTGATTGGCACAGCCCTGTGTGGGTACCGATGCAGATGAAGATAGAAATTTTGTATTGGCAAAAATGAGCCACAGATATCTGCGTTTGGACATGTGCAGATAAAAATGCCCATGGATATTTGCAAATTTGCAGGGTTCTAGATACAAAATTTGTATCCACATTCATATCCTCATTTGTATCCACATTCATATTTGTATCCATATTCATATTCCTGCTGTGGTAGACCAGGGTTAGAAGAAACTCCATCACAGATCCTATCTTCCCATCCACCCCAATAGATAAGGAAAATTACAGTGGAGTCCAAAAGCATTTTTTTCTCCTATGGGAGCAGACATTTCTTTGGAAACTTCTTGGAGATAATTCCCATGTAGGATGCAGTATATGCAGTGGAAACCCACTTACCCTCATGCAGTGGAGTCCTTTCAATGAAAAAGGTCTGTGCCCCAAAGCTGGAGAAATTAATGCAACCATCGCCCTTTTGAGTGCATGTGCAGTTTGTGATGCCCCCCTTTTTTCTTAAAACTGTAGAGCAAATATTTTTGTTTACAGTGGAAGGCTTTGGCAGGGCATGAAGAAAGGGAAATCTACTTTTTAAGTAGAGTAACCTTTAGATTTGGTAATAGTAAAATGTACTGGTGATGTGGAAGAGAGCATTCCCAAACAGAAACATGAGGCACAACAACTGATTGCTACCTTCTCATCAGTCTTTTAGATTAAACCAGGCCAAACTCATCTGGCGGCCCATCACATCCAGACAGATCCAGGAGCTAGGGTACAGGAGAACCTTTGGCTCCTTCCCCGGAAGTTAAGGGAAACAATAAAACAGGAATGCCAGTCAGTGCTGGTATTGAGGGTAATTGAGGAATCCTTCAGCGAATGGAAAACCCCAGGGTACTAGTGCCCAAGCCTCATGGGAGCACCCATTTTTGCATTGATTTCCGTAAGGTGATTGCAATGTCAAAATTCAGTGTGTACCCAATGACCTGGGTGGATAAACTGCTTGATCATCTTGGAGAGGCAGAGTATATCAGCACTCTGCACTTAACTAAAGTGTACTGGCAGACCCCCATCTACCACCACACATAACACCAGAGTACAAGGAGAAGATGGCATTCTCCACCCCCTTTACACTCTTCCAGTTCCAAACCATGGCCTTTGAGTTGCACATCTCAGTCACCACATTTCAGCAGCTAATGGACCATGTTTTTCTCCCCCAGGGCCAGTATATGGCTACTTATTTAGAGGACATGGTCAGCTATAGCCTTCACTGACACTGCAACATGTGGCTGCTGTGCTATAGTCACTCAGAGGACAGCCTGCCAGCGAACACTGCTAAATCCCACCTCAGGAGGGAAGAAACCACCTATTTTAGGTACACTTTGGGAAAGGGCACTATCCAATGCATCACCAGAAAGGTCCAAGCCCTCCAGCGGTATGCCTCTCTGTCTTCCAAAAAACAAGTATGCCAGTTTCTGGGGCTACCCAGTTACTATAACTGCTCCATCCTTGGGTTCTCGTCCATTGTGGCCCCCTCCCCATTCTTCTAAAAAATGAGAGTCTAAACAGGATCCAGTGGACCAAGGCTTGTGAGAGAGCTTTTCAAGCCCTAAAGGCTCAGCTCTGTTGAGAGTCAGTCTTATATAGCCCCAACTTTGCAAAGGAGTTCTTGTTACAAACTGATGCCTCTGACATGGACCTAGGAGCCATTCTTTCCCAGATAGTAGGAGGTGATGAACACCCTATCCTATACATCATTAGGAAGTTGTTCCTGAGGGAGAAGGCCTTCTCTGCAATCAAAAAGGAAGCACTAGCAGTGAAGTGGGTGGGGGACTCACTCTGCTATTACAGCCTGAACATACACTTTACCCTAATCACTGACCATGCCCCCTTCCGCTGGCTGCGGAATCACGTGGTGGTACCGCTCCCTCTAATCCTTCTCCTTCTGGGTCCAACAATGAGCTAGGAGGGCCCATGTAAATGCTGACTTCTTCTCCTGGAAGGTTGGAATGCAGTTGGAGGGGGTTGTAAGTGGAGGGATGAGTGGAGTAAGGAAGACCTAGTATCACATGGGTTAAAGAAAGCCTTTAGGCCCAGCTAGCCCCAACCTGCTTTATCTACAGCCAATACCAGGCTTGGAGGGAGGAGAAGAGGAAGGAGCCTGGTTCAATTTGGGGCTGACAAGCAAGGAGGGAGGAGCCTGGTTTAGCAGTCTATGGGTATGGACCAGAGCCTGTCTAGTCAGCAGTCAGGGAGCAAGTAAGCCCTTAACCCCACCCCTCTGGGAAAAGGGGGGAACCTATTGAGAAGTCTCAACTAGAAGGATTGTCGATTCTTGGGGCCATGACCCAAACTTAAGGACTTGAATACAGGGCGTCCCTCCTATAAATTGCTCTGGTATACATCTGTTCCATATTCAAGTCATTGACGCTTGTAGGAACTGATGTGTTATAAGTCCTCCCTTTCCCTGCTCTTAATTTGCACAGCCACCCCCCCCCCCCCCCCCCCCCAATTTGTGACAATGGAAGTCAGCCTCAGGAAAAAAAAACTCTGCTTTAAGTTGTTTCGCTATAAGTTTTTTTTGGAACGTATCTTGGACTTATAGCAAGGATGGCCTGTAAGGAATGGTTTGGAGTTTCTGGGCCAGGAGCAAAATTGGGAGATAGGGGCAGTGCCTGCCCCCTTTGCACCTACCTACTCAGCCACCAACGACCCAGCCCCACTAACCCACAGTCTTCAGTATATTGTTACAGCGTGTGAGTGCAACTTCATTCAGTTAAACTATTTTGGTTTTGGCCAATTGAGTTAATGGTTGTTTAGCACAAATACCTCACTTCCCTCACACCGTAAGTTGTGTGCCACCAACTGTCCTTGTTATACTTTCAACTTTAATAGTTTCCATCAAATTGCTTCATGATTCGAAAAAACTTCACCTGCGTCCAGACTCAAGCCGCATTCTTTCGAAATTAAATCGAAAGAACGCGGCTTTTCTTTCGATGGCGGTAAACCTCATTTCACGAGGAAGAACGCCTTCTTTCGAAAGTTCCTCTTTCGAAAGAAGGCGTTCTTCAATGTAAATAGGGCTTCTTCGAAAGAGAGCATCCAGACTCACTGGATGCTTTCTTTCGAAAAAGCAAGCCACTTTTTCAAAAGTTCAACGTGCAGTCTAGACGCTCTCTTTCGAAAGAGGCTCTTTCGAAAGTATTTTTCGAAAGAGGCTCTTTCGAAAGAAGCTTGCAGTCTAGACATAGCCCTAGAAGCAATGGCTGGATTAATGTATAATATTGCTGTTATTTACCTTCCTGCCAATTCCAATTTCTGTTTTTTCAGCATTCTGGGTTATATGGCCAGTGGTGAGCTCTTTTTGTGCTCTTTAGCTTTGCTGAGGTTATTTTTTATGTTTCACTGTGTTCCACAGGTTTTGCTGAGTTCTTTTTTCCTCTTCCTGAACTCTGCCTATTTTAGCTGCCTATTTTGATGAATTCTACATTGGCATTGTTCAACACCTGGAAGTTTTGTCTTTTTTGATGAGTCAGTGGATTCTCTCCAGTCTGTCCACATCTTTCCTGAAAGGTTTCCAGACTTGGACACGTGATAATGCCTTTTATATAAAAAAGAATTACAGTCTTATCTGGAATGCGGTGTGCAATACTAGGCACCACATTTCAAAAAGAACTAAGGAAGAAACGAAGAGGTTCCAAGAAGAACTAGAAAGAGATTAAACATTTTCTTATGGAGAAAGATTGGAAATAATGGTATGGTTACCTTAGGAGATGAAGAAGAGCGGACATGATAAAAATATTGATAATCATGAATTGTTTAGAAAAGGTAGATTGGCCTTTTCTCTTCTCGCTGTATCCTAATGGGAGAACAAGTGTTCCATTAAAAGGTGGGAAATAAGTGAATAAAAAATACATATATAATTAGACTGGAATTCAATCTCAGAAAGTTGTTGAGGGGAAGAGCTTTGTAAAAGGGTTAACTTATATAGTTATTTTATGAAAAAAAATGTTATGAAAAAAATTCAGAGATGCTGCACTCACTTCCCCAGAATTTTTTATTATCAACTGTAGCCTTTTTTCTTGATTGTGGACAATCAAGTATATCTAGTACATCTAGTAAAACCTTTTAAAAACTGTTTACAATTGTTCATTTTAAAGTTTTCTGCTAGGTGATTTGGCTCAGTTGTTTTCAGCTTTGCAAAACTGGCCCTCTTAAAGCACCAGATATCTGATTGACGGTTTAGTCTGTTTACACATGCTAAAAGTAATCAATTATACAGCTTGTAAATTTGTCAAATTACATAAATTTGGATTTTTTTCCCAAAATATATATACTGAATTACCTTGAAAACATATTCTCTTATTCTTCATTTTGCAAACTGTATTTCAGTTCCAGTTATCAATGAATATCTGCATTTTAAAAAAGTGGGAAGAGATGACCTTTCTATGACTGAGTTTTATGTCTTTGCAGGATCCTTAGTGATTTCCAGTTACTGTATTTCCAGACACATTGCCTTTTGAAGATAGGCTTTGCAGACAGTTCTAAAGGTTGCATACAGAATACCAACTGATTGGTAATCAAATAAAAACATTTATTTTGTGAGAATAATATTAGGCAACATTGAGCTGGTGATGTTTATAGTCAGTGACATGACTTTGGACATACTATTCTCACTAAGCACAAAATAGGATATTTAAGATGATCTGACATTGGACTTGCACTATAAAAACTGAACAGAATTAAATATATAGCTATAGAAAATGACAGCTCTGGAGCACAGTGCCATCAGATGAAAATAGCTACTAGTTTTCTTACTGAAAATATCACCAGCCAAAAAACTGATATGTTAATACTTAATACCATTTGTTAACTTCATTTCAGATATCTTCCTAAATCAGTGGTCTCCAACCTTTTTAAGCACAATATCACTTTTGAAATTTGAATTTAAATGCAACCCAGGATCTACCTCAAACCCAAATACCCTTGTCCCTCCTCTTTCGTGCCTCTTCTCTGAGGCCCTGCCTCTATTCACTCCATTCTTCTTCCCTCGTCCATCCTCCCTCCTTTCACCAGGCATAGGCAGAGGGTTGGGGCACAGGATCTGGTCTTGGGCTGAGGGATTTAGAGTGTGAGAAGGGCTCTGAATTAAGCCTGGGGCTGAGGGTTGGGGTGCAGGAGAGGGTACAGACTCTGTAAGGGAGTTTGGGTCCAGGGACCTCAGACTAGGGCAAGAGCTTTGGGTATAGGAGGGGGTACATGACTGAGGCAGGGGTTTGGAGCTGGCTTCAGCTGGATACTTAGGTGGCTCCTGGGTGGTGGTAGAGTGATGCTGAGGCAGGTTGACCCCTGCCTTGGCCCTGCACCACTCTCAAAACCAGCCAGAAAACTCCATCCCAAACCCTGTTGTGCTCCTCTTTCATTCTGTGGAGATAGAATACAGGTTGGGGGAGGCACCCTGACATCAGTGCCCCCCTCCTCTCTTTTCCCTGCTCTGCACAGCAAGCAGGAAGGCCTCTGGAGGGGGAGGCAGCTCCAACGCAAAGGGCAGGAGATGCGCAGCATTCGGGGGAGGGAGCAGCTGAAGTGCTGCGCTTGATAGCCTCTGGGCCAAACTAGTCAGGATCACCTGTCAGAGGTGCCAAGATCTACCAGTAGATCCCAATCTATTTGTTGGTGACCACAGTTCTAAAGTGAAAAGTTGAGCTATCATAATATTTCAACAGGCAATAATAAGCGATTGGCTATTACTATAATTAGTACTGCTACCTAGGTGTCAAATTCAGATTTTTATGGAGGTTATAGTAATATTGAAGAAAGCTCTAGTGATGCTTCCTAGGAGTACACAGGATTTGTGAAGCAACTTGCTATCATCTACCTTAATTGTGGGGAAACCTGATCTGTGCCTGCTGTCAATCAGGAGCCAGTTCTGCAACTCTCCAGCCTTTGGCAACACACACAGTGTCTTTTAGGCTTCTACAGGTCTCACTCACTCTTCAGAGGTTAATGATAGGGGTACTCCAACTCCCAAGCACTTAGGCTACGTCTACACTGGCCCCTTTTCCGGAAGGGGCATGTAAATTTCACCAGTCGTCATAGGGAAATCCGCGGGGGATTTAAATATCCCCCGCGGCATTTAAATAAAAATGTCCGCCGCTTTTTTCCGGCTTTTAAAAAAGCCGGAAAAGAGCGTCTACACTGGCCCCGATCCTCCGGAAAAAGCACCCTTTTCCGGAGGGTCTTATTCCTACTTCAAAGTAAGACCCTCCGGAAAAGGGCACTTTTTCCGGAGGATCGGGGCCAGTGTAGACGCTCTTTTCCGGCTTTTTTAAAAGCCGGAAAAAAGCGGCGGACATTTTTATTTAAATGCCGCGGGGGATATTTAAATCCCCCGCGGATTTCCCTACGACGACTGGTGAAATTTACATGCCCCTTCCGGAAAAGGGGCCAGTGTAGACGAGCCCTTAGTGTGTCCCCTCTTCCTCTGGACACACACACAATTCACAGATCAGTTATTCCCAAAGGAATAGTGTACACTGGCTTATCAGTTATTAGGATCACCGCTCTGCTCTGCACACTGCACTTGTAAAACAAGTTTATTTAACAGAGATTTAAGAAGAAGTAAGTAGAATTTGTGGAGACGTGAGTACATATAAAAAAAAATCATAGCATGTTTTCTAGAGCCTAAACAAATCCTTCTCCGGTCTCAAAAAGGTTGAGTCCCATGAAATTTCTCTCCCAGCATCAGCTAGCTGGATCCACTATAATGTTTTTATTCACAAGACAAGTCAGCTGACAGCTTGTCTCCCAGATGAAGGATAACTGGTTTTATCTCTGCACCCTCAATTAAATTCCAATGATCAGTTGTCTTCACTTTTTTTTTTTAAAAGGATAGTCCTACTGCTTGTTTTTTCTTGTCTAGAATCTGCATTGAAGACTTTGCAATCGTTTGATTAACATTTTGCTCAGACTGTAAATAGATGAGCTTAACCTCCAGATAGCTAGGCAGGTAGATAAGTGTCTCCTACTTGAAAGGAACTTACTACTTTCTGGTGACCCGCTCCAAGTCATTGATGTGAAGAACATAATATTTGTGTGTGTGTTCACATATATGCCTTACATATTATCCATCCGTACTTTTACTGATGATTGAGTACCGGTGTGTGACAAACTTTCAGTAGGAACCTTACATTGCATTCTTTGGCAAATCAGTTTTATAGAAACCAGATCCTGGAACCTTTATGTATACATGTATCCTCTGCTAGCTGATACTAAGAGGTCCTTGGGTCATACTTCTACAAATGCATAACAAATTATTCATGAGGATTTTTTTTTTGCATTATTTCAATATCTTTTAACATTGCTCTGTACACTAGCCTGATGGACCAGCTTGAGGTTTTTTTATATTTATCTTTTATAGCCCTGCTTTTTGTAAAACCTGTGTTAGGAGAGGTGCACAAAACTGGGGCTGCACTTTTGTGTGCAGTTACCAAATTTTAAGAAACTTTGAGCATTTTTGGTTTAAAGGTATAAACAACTAACTATTGGTCCTTTTTGTTGACAGAAGTGCAAGAAGCAAAAATTTGTTTTTTAAATTAGGTTGCAGTTCTAAATCTTGTCATTCAAAATTACGTAGAATATGTACTAGTTACACTCTCGAGTTGTACAGTTTGAGAGAAATCCCTGTGTGCAATCTCTTAATCAGAAACAGTTGTTTTTACACACACACACATTTAAACCTATTTTGTACCCTAAATCAAATAAATAAATAAAGTTTGTGTAATAAATTCAACAAAAAAAATCACGTTTGTTTCCATAAACCTAAAATTAATAGGTAATTAATCCTTGCTTCTGTTTATGAACATGGCAAGACACACATAATGAAGTATGATGTAGTGTGAAAATGAATGTCACTTTAGTCAATGTCAGGTACATTTGTAGATAATACTGGGAACTTCAGATGTGAAAACCATGTCACTAAATATGCAAAATCAGGCTTTAAATTGTTTTTGAATTCTAGGTACCCAGAACTGTCAGTCAAAATCAACAATATAGACAGCTGACTGTCTTTTTTAAAGCCATTCCATAACTAGATTTTTGTCTTGGCATTGACAAGAATCTGCATCTCCCTTGCATCTCAAAGGAAAGCTCACTTGAATTTAAGTACTGACCCACTTAAAAACAAGAGCTTACATTTAAATAGCCAAGCAAATTCAATACATCTTGCACATCAACCCAACCTGATGCTGATATAGGAATATCTATGGCAGCTGTTTATACCTACCTCAGCAATTTTATTTTAGGAAACATATCAGTTGATATTGCTACACTCTGAATAAATTTAAAGTTTCAGATAAATGAAGTATGTAACAAACAGAAGCTCACTATAATTAAACAAAACATGTAAAAAAGAGGGACAGTTATGTCATCATAAACCCAGATCTAACAGACTCCCAGAAGCTGGGACTAGATGAAAGGAGATGGAACATTTGATAAATTGCCCTGTTCTGTTGGTTGTCTGAAGTATCTGACACCTGCCCATATCTGAAGGCAGGTTACTATGCTAGATTGACCGTTAATTTGACCCAGAATGCATATTCTTACCTGTATTTAGTGAGATTGAATTAAGGCTGTGTGCATGTCCCCTTTTCCCCATGACCTCCATTTCCCCTCTTTCATCATTATTTTGCTTCTGTCTGGGAAATAAATAATTAAGGGTGTCAGCATATTAAAAACTATTGGAAGTTTGGGTGAGGTTAGTTAAATAGGAAGGCATGAACCCGGTGTTTGATCTAGAGACAATTCCATGGGTGCCTGAAGTTATGACTGTGCTAACCAAATAGTAGGGACTATTTATTACTCTTGGGGGAATTGTGTGTCACTGCATTTGCAGAGAATTCATGACCCCCCAGATTTCTTTGCTTATCTGCAGAAAAATGACTTCTAATGGGAAAGTAAAGGAAAGCCACAAGATTAATCTCAAGTTCCTCCCCAGCAGTGCAGGCAGGTCTGTTTGGGTGCCCAGAGGAGCTGGTAGAGACATAAAATTACTGCCATGTAGGGGGTGCTGGGCAGTCTTGTATGTTTGTGGGTGTGTATGTGACAGAGAGAGAGAGACTCTGATTGCAGCTTTCACATCATGGAGGGGCAAGGCTTTGGGGTCTTTCCAAGTTGGTCATTGTGGGGCAGGCTCTGTCCCTTCAGGCAAAGCAGAACGTAGCAGCTTGTCTGCTTAGTGAAGTGTTTCCATTGTTCTTAATGAATTCCCCAGGGAGTATAATACAAATGTAAAAATGTTAAGGCTTCTTTACATTGTCATAGTGATGTCAAGAAGCCTTGTTTTATGGCCTTATAAATGCTTATGGTACTTTAGTGATTAGAACAGGTTTAAATTTTTGGACTGAAAAAATTTCCTATCAAAATGTGGTCCATGAACCGTTTGTTACAGACTTTTCTGGACATCGTCAGTAATCATATAAATTGTGAGTTTGAATCCCCAACCCGCACTTGCTCTTCAGTTGCCCATGATGTAGCATTGGCTGTATATATTTGTTAACTAATAACTAGAAATACAGGGTCAATACTAGCTGCATTACTGTTAAAAGGAGTTTGGGGATTTACTTCAATGCTTGCCAATTCTATTCTCCATCCGTTGGACTGTAATTCAAATAAAATTATCAAAATAATTAAAACCAATGTGATTATATTGCATTATTTTAAGAAATAAAATATGTAGAATATGTAGAAAGTATTATGCATAGCATTTTTAGTTTTTTCGTGTAGAATTCCTAGTGAGTAATTTATCCCCCATGTCTCCTCTCTCTTAATTTTTTTGATTCTTCATTGTTGACAAATCAGTATGATTCCAGAGATTGCTGGCTAAAACATTTCTTGAAATTTTGGAAATGATCAGTTGTGATAAGTGCAGAAATGCTTTTTGAATTGAGTGTAAGGTCTTCACAAGGTTAACCAGTAAGTTTACTATAAATTGATGTTTCCATGGTGCTCTACCTTCCATTGCTATCTTTAAGTGATTCCTTTGCTTATATCAGTATAAACTTCTCCATGTTTGGACATTTTATCAATGAGACCTGGTCTGCACTTGGGTATAGCTATGTCACTCCACCTGAGCATAGCTATGTCTATATCTTCCTAAGTTCCTGTGTAGATACAGCTAGAATGGAAGAATATTTTCATTGAGTTTACTTACCAACCAATTCTGAGAGGCAGATTACCTGCTGTGATGGAAGGATAACCCCTTCCATCCCTGGAGGAAGCATCTACATGAGGGTGCTTAAGTAGCATAGTTGTGATGCTGTAGCACTTACAGTGTAGATACAACATCAGAACAACTCCACTTCATACAGATAGATTCAGATCTGCTGGAGCATTCATGCTTAAGATCTCTCTCTGCTAGATACCCAGAATAAGGAAAATAGTGTTAAATTAGGCCATCTCTATATGCAAAAGTATTGTTTTATTGTTTAAAAACCACAGGGGGCAGCTATGTTAGTTTGTAACTTTAAAAACAATGAGTAGTCCTATGGCACCTTAGAAACTAACAGAAATCTATAGTATCATGAGCTTTTGTGACTAAAACCCACTTCATCATGAGTTGGTGTGGAAATATATCTATCTAACAACAGAATAAGTACTTGCCAACTATAGGACCCATGTTAATTAAGCTAATTAGTTGGGCTGGATGTGTCCAATTCATAGCTTTTGAAAATGTTTAAAAAACAGTTTAGTTAAAATACTGCAAACCCCTTTGTAGATATTTTTGTTTTGGCTTGGGTGATTTTGGTTTATTTACTTCAGTAAAAAAGTGACTTAAGCTAACTAGAGAGTGACATGTTGAAGTAGAAATGTGTGCGTTCAAACTTGCACTAGTTTAAAAACAAACTTCTAGTTAAAATGCTGCAAATTTGTATATAGATAAGGCCATACATATGTAACAAAAATAATGCTTCCAAAACTGTACCTCAGTTCTGAGTAAAGAGATCATTTCAAAATCATTCACTAGTTCTGCAGAAATCAGTGGAATTACAGCAGAAGAAACACTTGCATGATTGGGCCCTGGACTTATGTGAAAAAAATTAATTTTCATCGCTGTGGTGTAAAATATTTTATACCATGTGTGACAACTCTTAAATTTGTAAGGATAGAAAATTGCTACATGACTATTTAATGAAAACAGTTAAAATGTAGTTTAAGAAATAATTTGACTGGTCTAGAGAAACATGAGTGTTATTTTAGTATATATTCTATCATGTTCTCCGTGAGTTTCAAAAATGTATAACTCATTTCAAAGACTCTCTCACCCCTCATATATAGCTCTCTGTAGCATGGGAACCATGGAGGTCAGGTTATTGTGTCTGAATTACACAGTTTCACTGGCTGATATTGACTGGCCTATAATTGAACAGCAGACCACAACTACTGATGCAGATCAGAGACTGGAGTGGCTGTGTAGTTGCACTGTGCTCTGGCCCTTAGTTGGTATAGGGAAAATTATATCACCCTACAGTATGGAGGTGTCTCCACAACACCTTTATATTTGAAATTTGCCTAGAGGACAATAATTAGGGTCTGAGAGACACTTCAAGATCACATCCCTGTCACAATAAAGAACAGTTTGGCTTCTAAGGGACTCCAGTCTTTCTCTTCCTCTGCCCCAACCCCCTTAGTGGAACACAATCTATCTGGTATCTGCTCTGTGTGTTCCAGAAATAGTTAGCATTAAGGAAGAGTGTCTCAGTAGGCATTTCCTTAAAATAGAAAGAACAAAATTGTAATTGTCTAGAATTTAAGTTTCTAACAGTAACCAAAAATATGCACAATTCTTGATGTCTGAGCAGTTATCGGTATATAATAGTTAAGTGGACATGAGCTGTTTGGACATAGTCTGTCTCTGTGACTACTGCTTCTTGTAAAAGCAGTTTCTAAACCATGAGACAAGACAAAGAATTTTTTATTCCTTTGTGGAGGTTGCCTTGTGGCCATGCCTTTCCATTCATTTTTGTTATTGATGGAGCTTTCATTATAATAGCAAAATCTTTCAGACCTAACTCACATCTGATTAGTCCACCTGAATTTAGGCCATTGAGCATTAGGAGCCTAGAGGCTTAGAAGCCCATTTTAATTCAGTAATCAGTGTTTTTATTGTGACTCTGTTCTGCATCATGGTTTGTTTGTTTTTTTTGTCTTGCTCGGTTGAATAATTTGATCAAACATTGCTTTTGTGATATAGAGTGGAAAGAGGTTTTCTTCAAATCCTAGAGCAGGGGTCAGCAACCTTTCAGAAGTGGCATGCTGAGATTTAACTTATTCACTTCTATTTACGGGTCTGCGTGCCATTGATGGTTTTTAAAATCAACAAAGTCCTATCTTACAGCAGCTTCATTCTAAATAAATTAAGATGCAGATCTTACCATTTAGTGTGATCCTTGGTCTTGCTTTGCCTTGCTTTGTTCTCTGATCTCAGGCTCATAGTTTGATACTTTAGACAGCAAACAAGCCTCTGAGTGTTCAGTCATTAATTGGCTCCAGGAGGGAAAAAGAAGTGACTTCATATGTGAAAATATCTGTTCACAGAAGTATGTAGATTCAAATGCTAAGACCCATGAAAATGCCACTTTCTTCAAACAGTCAAATTGCACAGGCAGGGAATTCCAACAGGTCATGATAGAGACCCTGCGATCTCTCTCTGTAGCCTCAAGTGTGTGCCACAGATCCCTAAACTTCAAAGCCTGTAAGTCTGAGCATTGTAATTCAATGAGCTTTGAAATCCTCAACACCCATTCACTGAAACACTGTCAAATCCATGTAGCTGGTATCAGAGTTGTCTGAGTTGATTAGAAAGGAAAACATCAGGCCAAAACATTGGAAATCTTGAAAACTGTCAGAAAATTCTGATGCAAGTTCTTGCATGTATGTACATTCTAATCTCAACAACACTGATGGTGCAATGTTTCAATAGTTCTTTTAGATGTTGGAAACAGCGGGAAGTCGAGGTGTCAATGTCCTGAAAAAAAATGGCGAGTTTTGCAACAAATGCTAACTTTTCATGTTTCAAAAAGACCCATAACAGTTTGGCCTGCACCCTGCAGAGGAAGGTTGAGTTCATTTAGAAGCGCAGTGATGTCAGTTAGAAACATTAGTTGCGTGATTCATTTGTCATCATCGAGTTCAGGATAGTTTTGATCTCTTTCTGACAAAAAGATCTTGATTGCATCAAGACAGTCCGAAAGTGTGGCAAAACCTTCCCATGGCTTAACCAACAAACACTGCCGTGAAGCGGAATGTCCTTGTATGCACTGTCCATCTCCTCAAACAGAGCTTGAAACTGCCAATGCATCAAGTCAGATTGAGCAACAAGTAAATTCATGATCTTCACCACCTTAGTTATCATCATTAAGCTGAGAGTTAGAAATCTTGGCAAAGATTTTCTTGATGAATAATGCAATGAAAATTTACCATCAGGTGGCCAATTTGATCCTCAGTGATCTTTACAAATCCCTTCCATTTTCTGACCATAGCAGGGGCACTGAAAATATTTCACATATCAAGTCCCCTTTCCTCAAAATGATTAACAAGCATCTTCACTAGATCATCCCCTGTTCTTGTGCCATGCATGGATTTTAGGCAGCATAGCTCTTCTCGAACTTCATCTGAGTCACAGTATCTTGCAAGAACTGTTAATCACAGTACGTCATTCATATCCACACATTCATCAAGTGCAACACTAAATACCACTGCATCTTTTAATGCCACCGTCTATTATTTGTTAATGTTTTCTGCCATTTTACTTATGCGCCTCTCAACTGATCTGGCAAGCACGGGTAAGTCTTTTATTCTGGAGATGATTGTGTCTTTATTGAACAAACAATTGAGAAAAGCACTTCTCATATATTTTCTGTCTGTAAATGGCTTTCCATGTTTTGCAATCAAATGTGCGATTTTGTAACTTCCCTCTGTGACTTTATTTTTAATGACACAGAAGTTAGTCATTAAAGTTAAAGATACTGCTTTGCTTTCAGTACCTTGTGATGGCCAATTTGATTGACTCAGCCTTGTCTGCCTCATCTTGAAATGTTTCTCATGCTTTGTCTGAAAATGTCGTTGATGTGTGGGCAAACAATACTCTCACAACAAAGAGCACAAACAGCACAGTCTTTATGTTGAACAAATCCGTATTCATCTCTCCAAGAAGGCTGAAATGAGTGAACATCTGACTTTGCTTTCTTAGGAACCACCATTAGTGGCTGAGAACCAATTCTTTCTGCTGCCAGGGTCTCTGTTTTTGTTTTTGTTTTTTAAAAAATACGCTATTTTGATGGCTTTTCTTCTTCCCTCCGGCTTTGGGTGCCTCATAATAACACCAGGCCAATGCATATGGGAGAAGCTAGAGACGGTCAAAGAGCAATAGTTTTTCCAGTCAGTACTATGCATGTATGCAAAGAGCAAGGGTATGTCTACACTACCCCGCTAGTTCGAACTAGCGGGGTAATGTAGGCATACCGCACTTGCAAATGAAGCCCGGGATTTGAATTTCCCGGGCTTCATTTGCATAAGCGGGGAGCCGCCATTTTTAAATCCCCGCTGGTTCGAACCCCGTGTAGCGTGGCTACACGGGGCTCGAACTAGGTAGTTCGGACTAGGTTCCTATTCCGAACTACCTAGTTTGAGCCCCGTGTAGCCGCGCTACACGGGGGTTCGAACCAGCGGGGATTTAAAAATGGCGGCTCCCCTCTTATGCAAATGAAGCCCGGGAAATTCAAATCCCGGGCTTCATTTGCAAGTGCGGTATGCCTACATTACCCTCCTAGTTCGAACTAGGAGGATAGTGTAGACATACCCCAATAGTTTTTTTCAGTCATATTACATATGCAATTGATTTTTCCAGTCAATAATATTCATTAAGAATGAAATGCACCAGTGATGTGGCCATCAACCACATTCAATATTTAAGCTCTGAGTTGGAGGCCATACGGGGGGAAATATGTGCACAGTAACCACTTTGCCAGGAGCTCTGCACATATCTGGGTGAACAGAGGAGGGATCATCAGATCCATATTTAAGTAAATGTGTTGGCTGTAGTATAAGTGGGGTGAAGTAGCCACTTACTGGAGCACAGACTGGAACAGTAGCCCTGGGACAGGAAGGGTCTGTTTTGCAGCCTAACACTCTGGTTGTGTGTGGAAAGGTGAATTTAAACTCCCCAGCCCACTTACATTCCTACATAAGCTAGTCACTCAAGGTTTATGAAGTTTTGTATTTAAATTCATTCCTTTTCATCTCAGATTGTTCCTAGGGAATCTGATTGCCTGATTTAGCCTTAAAATGTCCTTGATGCATTTTTAACCCTGTATCACTTATGTATCCTGTAAATTAGTATGATATTTATATTTAGTTTCATATATTTAATTCATTTGTCCACCATCCACTACTGTACCTGTTTATCACAATTGCAGTAGTGAGATGTGGCCCCGGCCCATGGAGCAGCCACTCCCGCCACGCAGCCCTGGCCCTAGATGCTGGATGAGCAGCCGCCAGACCATGTGGCCCAAGTCCTGGCCCTGGCTGCTGAGGAGCAGCTGCAGTGGCCCTAGTCCCTGCCCCAGCAGCCTGAGAAGCCACTGCTACCATGTGACCCTGGCCCCAGCTGCCAGAGGAGCAGCCATTGGGCCATGTTGCCCAAATTCCGGCCCCAGCCACCAAGAAGCAGTCAGAGTGGCTCCAGTCCTGGCCCAAGTCCCAGCTCGTCTGCCAAAGGAGATTGCCTGGCTGAGCCCCCATGCACCCACCACCAGCCGCGGCAGCTCACCTGCTTCCACCAGCTCACTGCGGCGTGACTTAGGAATGGAATTGGGTGGGCGGAGAAAGGGGGAGCACTGGCTGCTCATGCATGGCCCAATCTGCAGTGTCCCCGCCTTCCCCCTAGAGCTGGTGCTGCAGCTGCATGCTGGTTGCGAGGTTCCAGAGGCAGTGCATATGGGGGAGAGGGGGCTGAGTTCCCACCGCACATGCCACTAAAATCAGCTCACATGCCTAGGTTTCCAACCCTGTGTTAGAGTATTAAGTTTTTTTCTGATAGGCAGGTGATAGCAGAAGTAATATGTTACGACCTTTAATATTTAGTCACTGAAGTGATGAGTCTCTATGGAAAAACTTTGGCAACTGAGCATCTATGCTTCTATTTGAAGTCATTACAAGTTAAAGAGTTTCAGTACCTCTGAATATTAAGCTGCTTTTATTTTGGTTCATAAATAATCGATTTGCAAGATTAATTGTAGGCACACAAAGTTTGCAAATCTTGGCCTTCACTTTTGCACATCTTGATTTTGCCATGTGTAACACAAAGGTAACACCCAACTCCTTGAAATACAGATAGGAATTATGCTGTAAAAGATCATTTGTTGTTTTAAGGGAACAAACTCCTGAATGCAATCATGTTTGAAATAATGTTGTAATCAAATCAAATAAAATCGTTGTAATGACAGTTGATTGCTGTTCAGATTAAATGTTGCAATGGGCTTGAGCCAATATTGCATTATTTATTATAATAAAATCTGATATTTGGGGAAGAAGAGACACCTGTTTCAGTTGTTGTCTGGATCTTTTTTTAGTTGTGCTCCATTTTTTTCCCAGGAGGTGCTGAAGCAACTACAAGGAAGCATTGAAGATGAGGCAATGGCTTCTTCTGGACAAATTGATTTGTTGGAGCGGCTTAAAGGTAAATTTGAAGATTTTTTTAAAGTAGGTTTACTTGCTTGCCAATCTTAGTTGCCAAGGTGTAATTTTCGAAGGATACCAAGTCCCATTGACTTTCTCTGACCCTTAAAAACCTTGTCACTTTTGAAAATGGGACTAAAGATCCTAAATCCCTTAGAATAGAATTCTCTGAAGTACCTAAGTCTCCATGCAAAATACTACTGATACACAAGCTACATTTTATTGAACTTCAGTAAAACTACTTTTGACTTTTATTGCACAATAATGATTTATTATCTTTTTGTTTAGCTTAATAACATGATCCTCCAAATGTACAATCAAGGTTGGTTGGTTTACACAATATTTGCTTTGGGATTTGTAGAAGAACTTGTTTGTTTCCACTAGGAATGTAATAGTTAACTATTTAGATGATTAACTGATAAGCATGAGCTTATTGGTTACCATAAAGGTTACATGTCGGCTCCTTGCTCTACATTCAGGGAGCCAGCTCCCTTACTGTGCTTCTGGCTCTGTAAGAGCCCACAGTGTGGGGACAGGCAGCCAACTCCTTGGGAGCGGAGCCGGGAGTCAACTTAAAAGCTGGCTCCCAGGGAGCTGGCACGCACCCTGCGCTGCTCCCTGTGATAGAGACAGAAGAACAGGGTGACAGCCAGCAGGGTGGCAGGTGGGAGCCATCTGCCTCCCCTGGTTGCAGGCTCTGAAGTATAAAGCTTATACTGCAGGGCCCACAGCACAATTGTTTCCCTGGAAGTAGGGCTGGCAGCTGGGAGCTGGCTCCCAATGAGCTGGCTGTGCTGTAGGCTCTGAAGTATAAGCTTTATATTGCAGAACCTGCCGTGTGTAGCTGCAAAGATTTTTAACAGTTACATAGGTACCTAATTATCTGCATTTTAACATCCCTAGTTTCCACCATCCTGAAGCCAAATATATACACAAAACACACACAAAATATAAAATTAAAGTGCAAATAATCTTTTAGGTTTGTTGTTAAGATTCTGCTCTTCAAAGATTTGTTCTTTATTTTTCATTCAGAACTGAATTTGGATAGCAGTAACTTTCCTGGAGTGAAGCTAAGGCCAAAGATGTCCTTGCGTTCATATGGAAGTAGGGAAGGATCTGTGTCAAGTCGTTCTGGAGAATGCAGCCCTGTTCCAATGGGATCATTTCCAAGAAGAGGGTTTATGAACGGAAGCAGAGAGAGCACTGGTTATTTAGAAGAACTAGAAAAAGAAAGGTAATTTTTAATTGGTGTTCATTGTGCTTTGACCTTGTTTTAATTTTATAAATATAAACTTGATGATATTTTTAAAATAAAATGAAAAAATCCCCACATTCTAATATCATTCAGGCATCACTTGTATTTATTTTGGACAACAAATAATTAGAAGTAGATGAATACTTACATCTGTTGTAGATTTCTGGTTCCATTAAATAAAGAAGAAGAAAGTAGCAATTAAAACATGTACAGTGTTTGTCCTTATATGATCCACAGTTGCAGTTGAGGCAGCTGACTGTGGATTCTTTAGGTCAGCCGTGTCTGAGATAGTGTTAGCATGTTTGTTACTCAGTGTTTTCTTTTGCTTAAAAAAAAAGGCAGAAAAAAGGACTTCATCTGGTACTGGGTTTAAGATGTGTCCTTGTGAGTCAATAATGCCCTTTAATAATGGACATTCAAGGTACTTATGCCTCAGCATATTTCAAGGCACATTCTAGAGAGATGATCCATTTGCAAGATTTTCTTGAACAGAACACAAAAGGCAAGAAGATTACCTGAAGCTCTTTTTAAAGAACAGGACTTCAGATGTAAGGCCTTCAGAATCTCACAGATTTTGGTTATAAACAAAAAATTTAGAGCAAAGGGTGATTTTTTTTCCCCTAATGATTCTAAAAATCTTAGTCATTTGCTTCATAACACGACACTACAGTGATGATTTATATTTGCAAACAGCAGAGAGCAAGATCTGAACTTCTGTTTCAAGAGGTTATACATGTTGGGAATTGGTGTGTAGGCATGAAAATTGCACTTCATGTACCATGTTTGCAGAATGTTGTGATGGACTTCCTCAGCAGGCAGTTTTCAAGCTACTACTAACAGTCAGTGAGGTAGGCAATCATATTCAAAAAGCTAGGTCCATTTGCTACAGAACTATGTGTGACGAAGGGGAATAAAAAATGTTACAAGTTGAGTTCCAGAGATAGCCAGGATCAGAGATCTCTGTCTGGACTCCAAATCTAATGTATACATATCCTCTGATTCCACTACTCCCAAGAATCATCACTAATGAGCTAAGATGATCATGCTGGCACTCGTCTGACCAAGGCAGTTCAGATTTTTAAACCTGATAAATCTCTGTTTGTCCTCCCATCTAATTACAGTAGACTTCCGATAATCCGGAACCTATGGGACCTAGGTGGTGCTGGATTATCAGATATCTCGGACTATCAGGAGGTACTATAAGCTGGTTATATATATATATATATACTGTATATATTATATACTGTATATAAAGTCTTCTAAACCCTTTTTATTGTACATACTGTATACAGTATACTGTAATGTTTTAGTTTTTTTAAGCCTTTTTTACCCTTTTTGCTCAGTTCAGCTGCTGCCGCTGTTACCTTGTGACTCATTTTTTGCCAAAGGTCACTCACTAGGCTCTTGCCATTTTGATGCTGGACTATCAGGAGTGCCGGACTATTGGATGCCGGACTGTATTGGAGTTTTACTGTAGTTCTTCAGCCAGATGTAATATCAAAAGGAAGAAGCAGATGTTTCCTTCAGATCTTCCATGCACCTCATACCATGAAGCCTCCTGACTAATATAAGTAGAGAGAAAAGCTACTCTGCAGAAGTATAAAATATCCTTTTTCACAGTAGAAAGGACTCTTCTAGGTGGTTTATTCAGTAAATCTCACCAATATTGGTTCTGTCTCAAACTCACATACCTGATATACTAGATTATCTCATGTCCTTAAAGAACTGAAGATTGAAAATTCCCTTAAGGTTCACCTAGCAGTCATTTGATCTTGACATGCTCCTATTCAGGGCCATTGAACACGCTCATGTCCCGCAGTAGCTAGATTCTTGAAGGTCCTTATTCAGGTTTCTCTCTAGCCAGCAAATCCCTCCTACCATGGGATTTTGACCTATTGCTGATGGTTTTATCCTTAGAGTCCCTACCTACATATTTCCTCTTCCACTTGTCCATCAAAATAGCCTTTGTAGTGACTATAATATTGACTGTAAGGGCAGTAGTATGATGGGACTTCTATTCATGGTATTTCATAGGGACAGCAGGATGATCTTGTTTTTCCAAAGCTAGTCTTAGACTTCCATTTCATCCAAGTACTGTAGTATACTTGTCTGTATTTTTCCTATGCCACATTCCAACAAAGGCAAAAGTAAAGATCACACCAGTATTATCCTTCTATCTAGATAGAATTAAGTCATTTAGGGCATCCTCTTACTTACTTGTTGCTTATGTAGGTATGGATGAGCATGCAAGGTCAGTGTGTATTGACATAAACTTTTGAACTGGATTTCTGCTTGTGCTAAATTGGGTTATCAAATGGATAATTGAAATCCACTTTCGAGCACGATAGCCCACTTAACCCACTGGGGTTAAGCAGCTTCAGTAGTTTCTATTAAAAATGTTCCAATAATAGAAATACGTTTGAAATTATTCACATGCTTACACAACATTGCTTCATAATAGAAACATCAAAATTTGATGCTAATTTTGGTAGAGCCTTCTTATAATCATTCAGATAGATTCCTAGTACCTATATACTGTGATCTAAGTTCCTGCTTTCAGTGACCAAAAAGTGTAAGTGTGTGTGTGTGTGTGTGTGTGTGTGTGTGTGTGTGTGTGTATATATTAGAGAACACCTATATAGTTGAAAGGACTGGGCGGGAGGGATGATTGGGGTCACCTTGCCATTGCTCTTCTTGGGTTCACAGGCACAATGACCCTCAGAATAAAAGTACAGCCCCCAGTGGATGCTGCTGGCTTGAAGAATCCAAATTCGAGTGCCTAGGGTAAATGCGCAACAAAAGTGTACTATGTATAGATAACACATCTTGAAGAACCAGTTACTATAAGGAAACTTGTTTTATAGTATTTTAATGTCATTTCCTATGTTTTGTGTTTAAATTTGTTTGACATGTTTGCATGCTAACTTTGTATTCTTAAATATAGAAATATTTACCAGGTATGTATTTTATTTTATTTTTAAAACCCCCTAACCTTTTTGAAAGTTCAATGGATTTTTGACATACATTGAGGCTATGTCTACACTCGCGGCTTCTTGCGCAAGTAATATGCAAATGAGGCTAAGCATGGAATATCGCCGAGCCTTATTTGCATACCTAATGAGCCACCATTTTTTCAGAAGAGGCTCTTGCGCAAGAAGGAGCGTCTACACTGCCCCTTCTTGCGCAAGAAAAACCCTCTTGCGCAACGCCATTCTTCCTGAAAAGTAATAGGTATAACGGCATTACGCAAGAGGGTTTTTCTTGCGCAAGAAGGGGCAGTGTAGATGCTCGTTCTTGCGCAAGAGCCTCTTCTGAAAAAAAATGGTGGCTCATTAGGTATGCAAATGAGGCTCGGCGATATTCCACGCTTAGCCTCATTTACATATTACTTGCACATGAAGCCGCGAGTGTAGCCATAGCCTAAAAGTTTAAAACAAAGAATAATTGGACCTCCCTGATTTGGCATTCTCGGGACCTGACTGGTCCTGGACAGGGGAGCTTGCTGGACCAGGGAAGTTGGTGGAATCGCCAGCCTCCCTTCTGGGCTCCTCTTCCCAGCGAGCTCTGGCAGCGCCGCTGGAGCTCTCAGCAGTCCCACTGGTCTAACAGTGGACTTGCCAGAGCTCCCAGTGGCCCCACCAGCCTCATAGCAGCACTGCTGGACCTCGTGACAGCCTCACTGCTCTGCTGGAGGCCCTAGTGGCCTCGCCCTGCGATCTCCAGCACTCCCACCGGCTTCCTTGCCTTGCTGACTGTGGGCTCTGGTGCCCCACGGGATCCTCTGCCCCGCTAGCCCTGCTGGCTGACTCTGTTCTGGGCTACAAGCAACCTCTGCTGCTGGGGCTCTCTGGTCCCACAAAATCCATAGACCTGCCAGACTATAGATGTTGCCAGATAAGAGAGACCAGACCACAGAGGTTTAACCTTTAGAACAGTTTTCTGATGTATTACAGCCATGAAATTTACCCCATTATACTCCACACATTTTACTAAATAGAAATAAAATATATGAAAATTTACTCTCAGGTAAGTTACTCTGCTACAGCTGTTAAATACATTTTAATCTGTGATTTCACATGTTTAGAATTCATTTTGTAACCTGTTGTCTGTTTCTCCAAAGCTCATTTCAGAAGTTAGAGTGAAACAGTATCCCTAATGGCAGATGTCCAACTGTTGAGTAAGGGTCAAGCCCTGTTTGTTTTTCTAGTTTAGTTAGCTTAGTACTGTGGTCTTTCTCACCCCTGTAATACATGAGCAGAGAACTGGATTGGACAACTTGTCTGGAACTGACGAGATATTGGGATATAGTCTAATAAAATATTTGTATTTCTTCTGCTTTGTCTTCCCTTCTATATGTATGTTTCCTCTGTTGATTCTGACCTTTTCTCACTCTTTTTGTGTGTCTACTGCTTACCTCTTGATGCTAGCTCACTTTTGTTGCCTCTTTCTTAGGCATTTTTAGTGGCTACCGGTAATGTTTGCTAGTCCTGGGGGATTTTAATGAAACTTCAGATTTTTGAAAGGTACCAAGTTTGTGTTCAGTCTAAGTATTATCTCTGCTACAATATTTCTGAATTTTCACTAACTTAATGCCAGTTTTCATTCATACGAAATTGAAACTTTCTGATGGTATTTTCAGTAGAAACTAATAGCATTTCCCAGTTTTTGCCAGTTCAAGGATCACTGCCTAATAAATTAAGTTGCTTATCTAAGTCACTTAGCTTCGAAGATTTCTCATGTTCATGCATGTTTTATGCATTAACTGCTTAGAAGGGACAACTGTACATGGTTTGCCTTTTGGCATTTAAAAAAGGTTATAAAAATCAGTCATTTTTATAGGAAATTATTTGTTAGGATTTTTTTATTTGTTTTAATGTTTTCTCATTTTATAGGCTAAGAATATCAATGAAAATATTTAGTATACATGCAGTTATAGAGTATAAATAGTGTAGTAGATGTTTTGTTTCTGTCCATCCTTTTAACAGAGGAATATTATTGATTCCCAAAAGTAAGGCAGTTTTTATCTTCCTACCTAGCTCTTTACTAGCCAACTTTTAGTTGAATCCAGGTGCTGCAAGAAAGAGCCCATGTGAAATGCTAACTTGTCAGAAAAGCAGTTTGTGATTATTATTAAGTATCTTCCTTTGTTGTCTGCAGTGTGGTTGCAGCCATGTTAGTCCCAAGATATTAGAGCAATAGGGTGGGTGAGGTAATATCTTTTTTTTTTGTAGTAGGACCAACTTGTGTTTGTGAGAGACTAGTTTTGAGCTATGCAGAGCTCTTCTTCAGGTTGACCTCACCCATGTTGCCATTACTAAAGTGGAGGCATTCCCTCAGGGCATCTATTACATTGTTTATGGAACCCTGTTGCTTCCTTTATTTTTTTTCATCCTTGTTTCCACCATCCTTTTCTGCTTCCATTTCACAAAGCACATTGTACTTCCCCCAGAATTTCTAACTCCTCAGACTAAGTACTCTGCATCTTCTAGAAGAATAGCAATCATTTGTGTTCATTTTTATATTCTGTGAATAGATTCTGGTTGTTTAGAGTTGTTTAATATCAATTTTGAAAATCTTTTCTCTGGAGATTTAGATGTGAAAGACTTTTGTAAAAGTACATCTATATTGTGTGTTAATAGATTTTTATTTGAAATTGGAAGTTTACCATAAAATCAATTTGTTTAAACTGGACATTTGGATTATATAGCTAGTGTTTCTTGGAAAATAGTATTTTCTGTATGCATTGATAGTGAGTGTACATGTTCCATTGCTCTCTAATGACAAAAAATGTACCACTGTATAATTAGAGTAGAAAGCGGAAATTGCTTTTTAATGGAGGTCTAATCTAATTCATAGCTTGAGACGTCAGCCAAATTAGATTATTTCTAAAGTAAAAGACAGTGGTGGGTTTGTTTGCTTTTGATTAGTTGTTGATTTTTAAAAAATTATTATTGAAGTCACATCAGTCATTGTATACAATTAAATAATCTGGATTTTTTAAATTATTATGCAGTCAAATCATGACATTTTACAGAAGAATTCCTGAAATTACCTGAGAGATGATGTGTTCTTTGTGCTTCCACAATTTGTACAACACACAGTTTAGGGAGCTCTGATCTTGCTTGGACTATCAAGATGCTTTTTCTTAAAGAAAATAAATTTAAATATCACAGATACAATTAGAGGAATGGTACTTTGAGGAAATGAGGTGGTTTTGCTTTGTTTGCTACTAGCTGCCTCTTGTGTGCTCTGTAAGAGCATAGACAGACGTTTTGCCACATGGTGGAGGGAAGGTTCCAAGCTAACGTCTTTGTCACACAGAATTAGCTAGTACAGCGCTTGCTAGAGCTCTCTGCATGGCAAATCAGGATTGTTGCTGATTATACCTTGTCCCTCTTCTATTTGACTGAGTGGATGAGGTATGATAAAAGGAAGAAACACGCCTGAAGGTTTGTTAGTCATTGCTTTCTTTACCCTGTGCAGCTTTGGAGGAACTGTCACTAAGGGATCCGCCTTGCCCAGCTCACGTAGCCACTCCTCACACAGTATTTCGCTGTTCAAGTAGGCCCATCTTGTGCTCCCTGGTGAGATATCAGGAATGCAAATCAAGAAGGATTTCTGTCAGATAACAAACAGCCGTGCTCCTCTTTGAGGAATGGTCCATGCTTTGTCCATTGTTGAAGTCCATATTCAGGTAGAGTTCAGATCCAGGGGCTTCGCCAGACAGATCCAGTGGGAGGCTGAATCAGGAGGCCAGGCTCTGTCAAGGCTAACAAAGGATCTTTTGGACACCAAAGCTGAGAGCCATATCTTTGGATTCTTTAGAGAATAGATGTCACTGATTTTTCAAGTACTGTGAAACACGAAAACCTGTTACATTTCATCAGGGTACCACATAGAATTAAACCTAGCCAAGAGCTAACTTTGTTAATTTCCCAGGAATCCCAGGAAATGGAGGGGAAATAGTTACAACTATCAGCAATCTACACCTAATCTGGGGAATTTCTCTGATTCCAGATCATTAAAAATTTAGTATATATTTCATACTTATTGCTCCTGATTACCTGGAGGCAGCTCCTCTGGAATTTGATCTAATTTGGCTTAGATCAGGGCTACTTAAAATGCGTGCAGCCCGCGGCCCATTTATTTGCGGCCTGCGGTGCAGTTTGGGTTTACTCAGGGTTCAACATGTGGCCTGTAGGTGAGAAGTGAGCAGATGGGCTGGAACAGACATTTCTAGCCTCCTGCACACCGCTCAGCTGGGTGACCACACGGGAGCAAGTGGCGCAGACCGCTGTCAGAACGCCGTGCTCCCCGTGCAGCACGGGGGTCAGCACCATCACAGCTCACCAGCTGCCAAAATCTACTCGCCATGGGTGAGTGGGCCAGTGGATTTGTCGAGCCCTGCTAAAAGGTGCTGACTGGCTCACATTGGGCACATTTGGGTCCAGTGCCACGGCTTAAGGCTTAATCTTTGTATTCATGCCTGTCAGTGTGAAAGAAACTATTTGCATATATATTTGCATGTACATGCAACCACACTTAAGTTGCAGTCCTCAGCATGTGCTGTGAGTATCATTGTGGCCCCCAGGGCTTCCAAATTTGAGTAGCCCTGGCTTAGATGATACATAAGGAATTAAAGATAGATGTTCTTTGGGATCTAAATGCAGCATTTGAACCACGAGAGTTTGTATTTACCAGTGTTAAAGATGCTTATTTCTGTATTTTAAAATGATAGCTTATTAGAGCCCTACATATCTGCAGGTATCTGTGGACCATGTTTGCAGATCGGATGTGGCTACACATATTCTAGCAACACAAGACTCTATAGCCGTGGTCACCAACCCGTTGATCACAATCGACTGGTTGATCCCGGGGGCTCGACTGGTCGATCGTGAGGCTTTCAGGGGGCTCCCTTTCTGCCCCCAACCTCAAGAAGAACCCCACGCTGATGCTACCTCCAGCGACAACAGAGGTAGCGCTGGCTTCCTGAGGGGTGGGGTGGAGTTCTGCAGCTGCTGAAGTGAGCAGGCTGCTCTTCCCCTCTCCTCAAATAGCCGACGTGGTACCTAAAACCCTGGTCCATTGCACACTGGGGACTTACTTCCTCTGCTGTCTTCCTGCATGCCTGGGAGGAAGGAGGAGTCTGGGACTGCTCCAGCTCAAACTGCTCAGGTAGCACGTGCTGCCGTGGGGAGCAGAGGAGCAAGGCACATGATGCCTGAACAGTTGGAGCTGGCGTGGTCTGGGACTCCCCCTCTCCCCACACAGGAAGGCAGCAGGGGGAAAAGGTCCCCGGCGCATGATGGACTGGCATTTCAGGTACTGCGCCGGCTGTTTGGGGGATGGGAGAGTAGCCTGCGCACTTCCTGAGCCTTGGCACGCAGCTGCAGGATCCCCAGGTACCGGTCCCTGTTCACTCCCCCTGCCCAGACCCCACAAGTACCCTGTCTCTTGCCCCAGCACCCAGTCCCATGCCCTGGCACCCATCGGCATCCTGTCCCAGTACCCTCTCCCCTACCCCAGCACCCTCTCCCATGCCCCAGCACTCATTAGCACCCTGTCCCAGCACCCTATTCCCTACCCCAGAACCTTCTCCCCTACCCCAGCACCCACCGGCACCCTGTCCCTTGCCCCAGCACCCATTGGCCCCCTGCCCCTGCACCCTGTCCCAGGCCACTGCCCTGGCACCCACTGGCATCCTGTCTCCTGTCCTAGCACCTTGTTCCCTACCCCAGGCCCCTGCCCTGTCTCCTGTCCCAGCACCCTGTCTCCTGCTCCAGCACCTGCTGGCACCCTTTACCCTGCCCCAGCCTCCTGCCCTGGCACCCACTGGTGCCCTGTCCCCTGCCTCAGCACCCATGGGCACTCTGCCTCAGCATCCTGTCCCCTGCCTCCACCAGCATAATTAGGGCCACATTAGTGAGGCTTGAGGGGTTTTGGATGGGTTGAAAATCTCACTTGTGTGGCCCCAACTGACTTTTCTGTGGGTCAGTGACCCCTGACTCAAAACAGGTTCCCCGCCCCTATCATAAATAAAGACAATGCTGAAACCTTTTGGCTACGTCTACACTGGCACCCTTTTCCAGAAATGCTTAAAACGGAACAGTTTTCCGTTATAAGTATTTCCGGAAAAAGCGCGTCTACATTGGCAGGATGCTTTTCCGGAAAAGCACTTTTTCCGGAAAAGCGTCCGTGGCCAATGTAGATGCTCTTTTCCAGAAAAAAGCCCCGATCGTCATTTTCGCAGTAGGCTTTTTTGCGGAAAAGACTACTGTGCTGTCTACATTGGCCCTTTTCCGGAACAGTTTTTCCGGAAAAGGACTTCTGCCCGAACGGGAGCAGCATAGTTTTTCCGGAAAAACACCGACAATTTTACAGTAGATAGTCATTGCTTTTCTGGAAAAGCAAGCGGCCAGTGTAGACAGCTGGTAGGTTATTCCGGAAAAGCGGCCCAGTGTAGACACAGCCTTTATGTCTTACATAATATTTTATTTAAAAATGAAGCCTGACCAACAAGCCCCCAATTGGGGTCAAACCCTCATCTAGCCACAGCAGAATAACATTCCTGTACTCCCCCCATCTCGACCCCAAATCTGAGCCAATCATAGACTGGAACCCTGTTTTGAGCCGCTCACATCCCCAAACTCCTGCACCCCCACCTCCCCAGTCTTCTGCCACTCTTGCACCATTCACACACTGATGGAGAGAAGGGGAACAAAAAGTACATCTGAATAGAAAAACACAACATAAGGTACTTTTCTTTGTGCTTTCTACATTACATTTGCACCGCTAACTACACATTTGAAATGAGAAGCTTTGAACATCATACATATTAATCCCTACAAACACTTCTATTGACATAAAACAAACTTCAAGCCTATGAAATAAAATTCTTTTCAATATTTTATTCATGTCAATGAAAAAAACAGAACTAGTATAGGTTTAACCTCTTCGGTTCAGCAGTCTCTATATTGGCAACATCCATGATCTGGCATGATTTTAGTTAGCTGTATGTCTGCTTATTATGGGTGTGGTCAAGGTTCCTGTGGCCCCATCAAGTTTGTTTACAGCCACCAGTCCTGGTTCTCAGTGTTCTGTGCTGTTATTTAGCTCTAATTTACTTCTAAATGTCTTATAAGAGCCCAGTAAGCAATGGAAGTGTTGGTAATGCTGCTAGACAATATTGACCTCCCATGGTCTGGCAAATTCTCTGGTTCAGCACCAGTCAGGTCCTGAGGGTGCCAGACTAGAGAGGTTCAATCTGCGTATCAGAAAAAATATTGCAGTAGTAATATACTCCTTTAAAAATTACGTGGAGCTTTAACTAAAGGAAGAACAAAATAGTCCTATGAAACATGAAAAATATACCAGACACCAATTTAAATACAGAAGGTGCAAAGATAGAAGAAAATCTTTTTTATCTTTTTTTCAGTGGTGTCACAAGCATAAATAACAATGTCAAGTGCATTGGAAAATTTGATACATGAAGTATGAGGGTTTTAACTATAATTTGCCTGTCCGTATGAGAAGAGTGGTTGAACTTACTTCCAAGTCTCCGCCTCTACCTTCATTAATAATGTGTAAAGCTCATGCAAGATGCCAGATTAAAGAGCCCTGGAGACTGGAATGTGTTTTTCCCAAAATACATATAGCATCAACCTACACAGCACCCTGCCAGCGTGCCTCAACACTTAGAGGAACCATCTCTAAGAACACAACAGTGATTTATAATCCATATATATTCAATCCAAAAATGGTTTGCCACACCTACACATGGAATGTAAAAAACTTTAAAATATTAACCATGTAACTGATTAAAATTTAAATCTGTTACACAGTTAAATGAGTTCCATGGGACCATGGCCTCATGGGCCACTGGCCTCTGGCCCTCTCTGGCTCCCACAGGCTACCAGTCCCACCAATCTCCAGCCCTCACAGGCTGACTGCTTTGCTAGCCCCCAGCCTCTCTCTCTCTCACCCACACACATACTCACACCCACACACACATCAGTTCCAAAGTGTCTCCTGCCCCTGCCCACTGCTGATACAGGCAACAGCATGGTGGAGGGAAGGCAAGAGAAGATGCTGCGAAGCAGTCCCTGTCTGTGGGGAGCTTGGACCCCTCCATGGACAAGGGCTGCTGTTATCCCTCCCCCCCGCACTGCCTCTGTATCAGAGGCAGCACTGCAGGGCGTCAGGCAGCCAGTCTGAGAGGGTAGCTGGTTTTTAAACTGGGCGCACTAGCTTGCTGGCCTCACCCATGGGGACTACTGAGTAGTTGTGTAACCAATAATATTTTATGCGGTTACACATTTATTCAGTTACACGATATTTAACATCCCTAACACATGTACAATATTATATGGAGCAACTCTTCCATCTTGACTAAGGATCTGTTTCTTTAGCCTCACTCAAAATCTACTACAACAGCAGAACTCCAAGTACAGGCGGAGGTGTAATGAAGAAGAATATGAGTTTTGAACAAAACAGACCTCTCAAACTCATCTCAAGCTCAATGTCACTGTTGCAATTTGTTTTTTGTGCTGGTTCACAATCTCTTCTACACTGAATGAGAATGAGAGGTTTCTCCTAATAATATGTAACTGTTACAATCTGTTGGAGATCATGTATGAGGGTTAATTTTGACAACGATTTTTTTTTTTTGCTCAGAAGATCCCATCCAAATAATAGCAAGACATTATTTAAAATATAAAGTTAACTTGATGGCAGCCTGTTGGCATATTAAATGAGTCCTAGGCTTTGACCTGTTTTTGCAGAGATTAGATATATAGACAAATAATATGTGCATGCATCTGTTCTGTATCTTCTATATCTTAGGGTACGTCTAAACTACATGCCTCCGTCAACGGAGGCATGTAGATTAGCCAGATCGGCAGAGGGAAATGAAGCCGCGATTAAAATAATCGCGGCTTCATTTAAATTTAAATGGCTGCCCCGCTCTGCCGATCAGCTGTTTGTCGGCAGATCGGGGCAGTCTGGACGCGACGCGCCAACAAAGAAGCCTTTCTTGATCGGCACAGGTAAACCTGGTTTCACGAGGCATACCTGTGCCGATCAAGAAAGGCTTCTTTGTTGGCGCGACGCGTCCAGACTGCCCCGATCTGCCGACAAACAGCTGATCGGCAGAGCGGGGCAGCCATTTAAATTTAAATGAAGCCGCGATTATTTTAATCGCGGCTTCATTTCCCTTGCCGATCTGGCTAATCTACATGCCTCCGTCGACGGAGGCATGTAGTCTAGACACACCCTCAGTGATTCCTAACCTTTTTTATGCCAGGGACCAGCAAACCCATTCACAAACCTTTGGTGGACTGGCAACATTGTATTTGCATATTCATTATATAAACAAATATGTAAATACAATGTTGCCTGACTGCCTAGCCCAACCCCAGTCCCTTGCTTCCCAGTGCTTAACACCCTTTGACCCTGAACCCTATGTCCTCTGCCCATGGACCCTTTAAACTCTGGCCCCTATAGCCCATGCCAAAACCCCTTTGTCTACCCCAACACTCCCCAGAGCAAGGCTGTTCCCAGGGCTGGATTACCCAATAGGCAGACTAAGCACGTGCTTAGGGGACCAGCAAAACAGGGACACCAAAAAAATGAGATCTTACGGTATAGTATAGTTCTTATTTTGAATTACATATGGGCGGGCTCCATAATCTTTTCAGTGCTTAGGGCCTCTAACGGTCTTAATCCAGCCCTGGCTGTCCCCTTAGGGAGCATGGTTGTTACTGCTGCTTGGAAAGGGGGAGTGGCTGTTGGCGGTGCACACTCCCTCCTCCTTCACACTCCCTCCCTCCACATTGTGTCTTGTGCCCCCATGGGTGATTGGGAGCGCAGAGCCCCAGTGGGGCTGCAGTTACTGAGGGGGGAGGGAGGGAGGTACCTTCTGCTCTGCCACCTCCTGCCGCTGCTTGCAAAAGCAGTGCAGAGCCGTGTCAGGCCACCATTACCATGAAGGGAGGGGGGTATCTCCTCCTGCTGCCATCTCAGCCTTAGTGTCGCTGCCAGCAAAAGCGGTCATGTGGGCAAAGGGAGTGTGGCCTTTGGCAGCACGTGCACTCCTTCCTCCTTCATGCCTCCTCCCTCCCCAAATGCAGAGGAGGGAGGGAGGCGCCTCCTGCTCCTCTGCCTCCTGCCATGCCTCCGTCACCACAGTTGCCAGAGCTAAGACACCGTGAACTTCAGCAACCACCACAGCCTGGCAGCGAGTGGGTCGCAGCCCAGCAGCAGTCCGTGGCCTGGCGGTTGGGAACTGCTGTTCTATAGTATTACATACTGCTTGCCTCATAGACCATGCAAAGTATTATTAGTAGTCACATTAATTTTTGCCTCAGAATCAAAAACATTAATGCAATTATTTTATCATTTTTTAGAGAGAACGATAAAGGGGGAATAAAACAGTTATTAGTATTTGGAATATTTTTAGAGATTTCTCTTAACTGTTGTTTTCTGAAATAAAATTTTGGGATTTCAAAAGATTACTTGGCAAGACATTCCAAAATGCTTCAGTACATCAAAACCTTCATAATGTGATGCAAATACTAGAAGTCATGTCAGCTGACTTGCTGTTTTAATAAGCTGTGTGCAATATTTGATGTCTGCATTTTAACATATAGAATTCCAAATTGTGTTGGAACTATCTTGTAGGATTTAAGTGTCACAGCTACTACTTGTGTAAGGGCTGCATTTTCCCCCAGTAGATCTTATTTAAACTCTCCTTTATTTTTGTTTGTATGTTAGCATCCATTTTTTGCCTTCCACGATTGGTTTTGTTAATCCTTCTTGTCAAGAAGAAACATCAGAAAGAAAGAAAAATAGTATCTTTTCTATATCCACATTTTTAAGGCAAATACTTTGATGTCTATAGACAGAACTAGCCTATTAGCCTGTCATAAGACAGGATTTTCAGGTCTTCTCTCCTGAGCTCTTTCGGGGGAGGGGGGCTGTCCTCCTACTGCCTCCCCCTCTCGTTCTCAGCTCTCCTCCTGCCTCTCTCTCCGCCACTTTCTTTCTGTTCTCCCCCTCCTGCCTCTCACTCTCCCTTCCTGCCTCTCTCTCCCCTCCGTCTCTCCCTTCCCCCCTTCCTTTTCCCCTTCCCTTCTATCATGGCTGTCGGCTGAGTGCTGCCTGCTCAGTCCGGCTGCCACGAGGGAGGGGGGCAGTGCGGTGATGTACATGGCCAGGGGGCGGGGCCATGTACATCACCACCCCGCCCCCCCTTCCATTCATGCCATGGGGGAGCCCAAACGGCCCCTTACGCTGCTGGCTCCCCCGGAGGAGGGGCATAGCACTCGGTTGAGCACCACAGTGAGAGGGGAAGGGAGAGCGGTGATGTACACGGCCCCGCCCCCGGCCATGTACGTCACTGCCCCATCCCTTTCCCCTCCTGCCGTGGCGGCTGGGCTGAGTGCTGCGCACCTCAGCTGGGCCCCGGTGGGGGAGAGGAAGGAGGGGCGGTGACATACACGACCACGCCCCCTGGCCGTGTACGTCAGCGCCCCATCCCCCTTCTCCTCCGACCAGGGCCTGGCTGAGAGGCGCAGCGCAAGCGCCACTCAGCTGGGCCCCGGCAGAGGAGAAAGCGGCGGCAAGCCTCCGTTTGGGGTCCGCGTTCCCCATGGCGGAAGGGGAAGGGGGGCGGGGCGTTGATGTACACAGCCAGAGGGCGTGGCCGTGTACGTCAGTGTTACATACTGGGCTACTATATATATGATTAGGTAATCTTTTTGTTGGCATCACCAATGTATCTATAGTCGGCAGTATCTGAATCCCATTTGCAGAAAAATATTTTACAAATAAAAATTTCTTTTAAAGGCTGAATTAATTGCACCTTTGTAGATCTTAGTTCACAGCTATGAACGCTATTCTTTTATGCAACACTAGAATAAGTATTGCTGTTTGCCTTTTCCTCACTAATACGAGTTTCAGACCTGTCTGTCTTAATATGGGGTCTTGTGTCTCTTAATATAATTGTGTGAACAGTTCTGGTTCAGCCTTACTGAAATTACAGCAGTCTAATATAGAAGGAGATTTTGTTAGGTTCATGTTTAAATATAGTCAGCACCCCAGGCTTTTGGGTCTCAAGTAAAGGGAAAATAGCTAGGTGAATACGAGGTTAGTAGACCAGAGTGCTGCTGCTTGTTAATCTATTTTTAGACTAGTTGTCATTAATATTTTTGGTATGCCTTTATGCTAGATTTGGGAATTCCAGATCATTCTTTTTCTCTAGGCTATCAAACAAGATCTAGAATAACTAGGCTCCTGTTTTCTCTGATATTTTAAAGCTTGCCATTTCCATAGTAGATATTGTTCTCAGTTCCACCAAAGTATCTGTGAATTAGAAAACAACCTCAAGGGATAGATTAGGGAATTAATAATGTGATGTAGAACCCAAAATAAAGCAATCATTCTGAGTCAAGTTCAAGTAACCTGCAGCTAAGATGCTTTCTATAATTAATATTGAGTTTGTCAGCAAAGCGAGTTTTAAACAGTTTTCCAGTGTGATGACTATTTTAAAACATAGGTTGAAAACTGCTCCAGGTTAATACTTAGGCTTGGAACTCATTCAGATGCAGGCCAGAGTGGAAACACTGGTAGATAGTGCTATCTTTTTTGTTAAAATATTTATGGTAGTGCACATGCTGTGCTTGACAAAGATTCAGAAAGGGATGTTTAGAGAGCTCACAGTTTAAGGACAGAGAGATGAGACAGGGAAAGGGAAACATCAGGTAATTTTATGTATTAACATCCCAACCTATTGCTAAATAGCAGCCTTCGGTTTTCAGGCTTTTCAGTCCATTACTTTTTATGAATACTGTATTCACTTACCACTTTAAAATAAATCATACGGAGAGGTTTTTGTACAGTTGTACAATTGTATAGCTATATTAAAACATTGGTAGTGAATTCTGAACAGCTACTATCTTAGAGAAGATTGTATTCATTATTTATGGGGATAGCATTAACAATACAGTTATAGGAGCTTAGATTGAGAAAACCCTATCTACTGCAGCAATCTGAAATGTCTACTAAACAGATCAACTTAGACATACAATTATCTTTTTCCTTTTCTTTAATATCAGCCAAAGAGCAATATGAGCATTTAAGAAAGAAAAAGTATTAACAGAAGATACTTTTAGAAGAAACTAGTAGATTTTTAGGAGACTGATCTCAGTGGATGTTTGTATAGAAGTAGAGTCTGCCTGTATGGATCGAGTTGCAGTCAGGGCCTTGAAATTAATTTTTTATGTCTATACCTGTTTAACTATATGGAATTGCAGTAAAGAAAAAATAGTCCCTTTATATTAGAATAAAGCTGTATTTCATAAAAATAATAGATTTTTCTGTAGTGCTAATATCTTTAAAAAAAAATAAGATCATTAGTTTGCTACACTGGGAGAAGTATATCACTAAAAAGAGAAAATAAAATGGTCTCAAATAGTTTGTCCTGGATGTAAATTAGCACAGATCTAATAATACTTAGCTTTCATATAGTGCTTCTCATCTGTGGATTTCAGTGATTTTATAAAGAAAGGGAGATACTATACTTTGATTTTACAGTGAAACTAAGTCACAGATTATTTCCAATGATTTGCTAAAGGTCACACAGCAGGTTGAGAGCAAAGGTAGGTAAAAGAAGGAACAGAACACGGGTCTCTGAAATTCTTGTTCCGTTCCTTGATCACCAAGTCCAATCTTTTCCTTTTGACACTTTATGTATTTGTTGCCATATTTATAATTGCTAATGGAAACTTACTGATGGGACACTTCCTGATTTTTGTTTTTTTAAAATAGATCTCTATTGCTGGCTGAGCTTGAAAAGGAAGAGAAAGAGAAGGACTGGTATTATGCTCAGCTTCAGAACCTAACTAAGCGGATAGACAGTCTCCCTCTTACTGAAAATGTAAGTAACTACAATAGCAGCTTATTTTCTTATTTGTAACTGGTGCTATGATGTGCATTTGGATGTTGTATATATTTTATAAACTAGTTAAAAATGTGTGTGAAAAATGTATCCTAGGTTCCAAATAAATAAAAATATTGTGTCTAAATAATATAATTGAACCAGTACCTGCAATTGACTGCTTTCAGTTGTCATTTTACAAGGAAAAAATCCATACAAGAAGTACCTCTCATATGGAGGAACATGATTAAAATCTCATGCAGGGTTAATTAAATGTTATTTTTACTCTTTTGACATTTTACATCAAAGTCCTTAATTTCTAGTTGCTTCATCATTTCCTTGAACTTTGAGAAGTAGTATTATACTAACTTCAGTAAGAGCTCTTAATTCAGGGCAGTGTTATACACCAGGCTACGTCTACACTGGCATCCCTTTCCGGAAAAGGGATGCTAATGAGACGAGTCGGAATTGCAAATCCATGGGGGATTTAAATATCCCCCGCGGCATTTGCCTTTACATGGCTGCCGCTTTTTTCCGGCTTGGGGATAAGCCAGAGTAAAGCGCCAGTCTAGACGCGATTCTCCGGAAAATAAGCCCTTTTCCGGAGGATTTCTTATTCCTTATTGAAAGTAGGAATAAGAAATCCTCCGGAAAAGGGCTTATTTTCTGGAGAATCGCGTCTAGACTGGCGCTTTTCTCCGGCTTATCCCCAAGCCGGAAAAAAGCGGCAGCCATGTAAAGGCAAATGCCGCGGGGGATATTTAAATCCCCCATGGATTTGCAATTCCGACTCGTCTCATTAGCATCCCTTTTCCGGAAAGGGATGCCAGTGTAGACGTAGCCTGGCAGATTGAGTGAAATATAGGTATCGATTGTGAAAGTTGACCCTCTGGACCTTTGCTTTGCCACCTGCAGAATCATAAATGGGAAGGAAAAAATTCCATAGCAACACTGATTTTTTTACTATGTATAATTAAGGTTGAAGACTTCAGCAGGAAACATATACTGGATTCATAAACTGTTCTGAAATGGTTCTAACAGTAAATATGGCAAAGGCATACATATTCTATCATGCCAACTGTATCAAATTTGAAGTTATAGAATCATAAATATGTAGGTCTAAAAAGAGCCTCAAGAAGTCACCTAGTGCAGACTCCTGCAACTGAGGCAGGACCAAGTATATTTACACCAAAGGTCTCAAACTCCAAGCCTGCAGGCCATCTCTGGCCAGAGTGATTGCATAATCCAGCCTGGGACTCCCAGGGTATGTCTAGACTACAGGTTTTTGTTGACAGAAGTTTTGTCGACAGATACTGTTGATAAAGCTTCTGTCGACAAAGAGCATCTAGACTACATCCAGTTCTGTCGACAAAGCAAGCTGCTTTGTCAACATGACAGTGTAGACGAAAAGGACAGTGTAGATGCAATAATGCCTTCTGTTGCCAGAACTCTGTCGACAAAAGGCATTATTCCTCGTAGAATGAGGTTTACAGCTGTCGACAAAACTGCTGAGTTCTGTCGACGTTATGTCGACCAAACTCAGCGGCAGTGTAGATGCAGGTTTAGTTTTGTCAACAAAAGCTCACTTTTGTTGACAAATCCTGTAGTCTAGACACACCCCCAGTGGGCCAGGGAGGCCTGTCTGTTACTGGCCCACAAATCTCGCCCCTTCCTGCCATCACTCTATTCTTCACCTCCCCTGTAGCATCCCAGCCTTAGGGCCTAGTGCCACAGCTGAAGTTGCATCTTCAGGGGAGAAAGTTTGAGGGCGTGGTGGGAAGGGGTGGGACTTGTGAGCTGGTAATGGACAGGCCCACCGGGCATGTACAGTTGCTTGTGCAATTGCTCCAGCTGGGCATGGCCTGTGGGCCAGCGTTTGAGACTGATCTAGACCATTTCTGACAGGTGTTTATCTAACCTAAAAAATCTCCAATTACAGGAATTCCACAACCTCTCTTGGAAGCTTGTTCCAGTGTTCAGCTATCTTTACAGATAGAAAGTTTTTCCTTATATCTAATGAAAATTTCCCTTATTGCAGAATAAGTGCATTACTTCTTGTTCTATCATCAGTGGACATGGAGAACAGTTCATTACAGTCCTTATAAGAGCTCTTACAATATTTGAAGATTATCAGGTCCCCCATCAGTCCTTTTTTCTCAATATTAATCATACCAAGTTTTTTATTTTTTAATCTTTCTTCATAGGTCATGTTTTCTAAATATTTTATCATTTCTGTAGCTCTCCTCTAGACTTTCTCCAATTATTTCACACCTTTGTTAACGTACAAAATCCAAAATTGGAGATAGTACTGCAACTGAGGCTTTACCAGGGTTAAATAGACCAGGGCATTTACCTCCTCCTTGTCACATTTGACGCTACTGATGATGCATCCTACAATGTTAGCCTGTTTTACAGCTTCTCATATTGTCTCCTATTCAATTTGTGATCCACTACAATGCCCAGATCCCTTTCAGCGGTACTGCTGCATAGCCCAGTGGACCCCAACTATGAGGTGCACCCATGTTAGGGGAGGCACAGAGGGTGCAGCAGGACTTGGGACAACCCTCATGTGGTGCAGAAAGGGAGCACCACTGTCAGCCGATGGCCAGGGCAGTGTGTGTGTAATACACGAGTCTTGAACTGCTAGGACACGGTCCCTTTGCAGCGGGCAGCCTAAAAGGCTGATGGGTGCCCCAAAAGTCTGCAGGGGGAGCTTATTACACCTGAGTCTTTGACTGGTAGGACGCAAGATCCCTTTGCAGCGGGCAGCCTATGGAAAGGCTGACGGGTGCCCTAGGAGTCTATCCCATGGAGGTGATAGGACCCAAACGCCCAGCTCTGCCTGCGTCTGCCGCTATGACTGGCTGGAGTCCTTTTAATTGTGTCTGGTTCTGTTACAGCAACAGGAGGAGTCAGGTTAAAGCTTAAACAGTTACAGGTTTATTAAAAGAGACTTATAAAGCATATGGTTACAATGGCTATTGTTCTACTTCTTAACTGCTAGGAAATACAGGTCTTAAAGTGGTTACAAAGGAAATGGAAGATAGAAATAACGGTACCAAATGACAGCGTAATCTTTAAAGAGCTCTATTCTATGCGTGCACTAAAAAAACAAAAAGACACATACGGGTGCAATTTTTATCCCCTTCTGCGTCTCTCGATTCCAGCGTGTCAGGCCAGGACCAGCCACTCAATTCCCCGGGAAAGACGAAAATGAGGCTGGGCGTCCCCATGTGGACCTCGGGAGGTAATTACCTAACCCGACCAGCAGATAGATGGTAGATTGACGCTCAGAGTGTGTGTGCTGCTGGGCCCATCTTTATACCTGTGGGGTCACATATTCTCTTTATCTATGGTGCCAAATTGTGCTTGTTCGTCTTTGTGACACCAGTTCTTACAAGGGAGTTGTGAACTTAATTTACACTTGTAAGAGAGATAACTAAATTGGGAGTATTGGACATTCTTTACTCAGCGGGAGATTCCTCTCCCGGGACGGTTGTGTGATCATATCAATATCAGTGCTAGCCAAGGGCAGTTTTCTGCAGCCTCTTGGTCAACGGTTAGCTTGGTCACCCTCTTATCTATGTTTACAGTTGTCCAGGGTCACAATGAGCCAGCATATCCGGGCCTCTGTCAAGGCATCAAAGACTATGCTGATTTTATTGCTCTCTGTGTCCTGTGTGCTCTGAGGCATCTTGGAGGGGCAAACAAGATGGATGAGACAGGGGGGCCCTCTGTCTGGCTACAACCACTCAACCCTGCTCTGCCCTCAGTTCTGTCCTGGCCACAGTGTTAGACCCCCGCTGTTGGTCTATTTCTAGAAATGGCCGCAGCTGCAGCCACACTCCCAGCCACAGCCACAGTTTTGACTGTGGTCCCTGGCCCGAGTTCCAAACCATGTTTTTCAGTGGAGCACAGAGAGTTTCCATTATAAGTAAGGATAGCCATGACAGAAAAAGTTTGGGGACCACTGACATAGCCAGTTATTCCCAATTTTGTTTTTCCTTCCAAAGTGTAATACTTTGACCTTTTCTGATCTTAATTTTATTGATTTCAGGCCTATTTTTCAAGGTTTTCTTGAATTCTAATACTGCCCTCCAGAGTGCTTGCAACCTGCTTCTTGATGTCATGCACAGTAGTTTAAACCATGCCTGGGAAAAATAAGGCCAAATTCAGCCTGCCAAGCCACCGGATCCAGCCTGTGGATGCAGTGGGTAGCCCCAGACAGGCTCCTCCTGCTTGCCCTGCAGACCACTCAGAAAAGCAGTTGCAGGGCTACTTCTCTTTCAAAACTGTGAGCCCGGAGGCTAGTGGGGAAGGCTTCATGAGCTCCCTGTGCCCCCAACACAGAAACCAGCCAATGGGAGCTGCATATTTGAATAACAGGCAGCACACGAAGCACCATGTCCCCTTCCCCTTCCGCTGTTATTAACACAAGCATGTGACTGTGTAGGCACGGGGCAGACAGACTAGCAGAGAAACATAGAATCGTATAATCATAGAGCTGGAAGAGACCTTAGGAGGTCATCAAGTCCAGCCCCCTGCCTAAGGCAGGACCAATCCCAACTAAATCAACCCAGCCAGGGCTTTGTCAAGCCGAGACTTAAAAACCTCTAGGGATGGAGATTCCACCACCTCCCTAGGTAACCCATTCCAGTACTTCACCACCCTCCTCGTGAAATAGTTTTTCCTAATTTTCAACCTAGACCTCCCCCAAATGTAACTTGAGACCATGGCTCCTTGTTCTGCCATCCATCACTACTGAGAACAGCCTCTCTCCATCCTCTTTGGAACCTCCCTTCAGGAAGTTGAAGGCTGCTATCAAATACACCCTCCCTCCCCCCACTCTTCTCCTCTGCAGACTAACCAAACCCAAATCTCACAGTCTCTTCTCATAGGTCATGCGCTCCAGCCCCCTAATAATGTTGGTCGCCCTCTGCTGGACCCTCTCCAATGCGTCCACATCCTTTCTATAGTTGGGGGCCCAGAACTGGACACAGTACTCCAGATGTGGCCTCACCATAGCCAAATAAAGGGGAATAATTACTTCTCTAGATCTGCTAGGAGTGTTCCTCCTAATGCAACCTAAAATGCCATTAGCCACTGTTGACTCATATCCAGCTTCTCATCCACTGTAATCCCCAGGTCCTTTTCTGCTGACCTGCTACTTAGCCGGTCGGTCCCCAGCCTGTAAAAATGCTTGGGATTCTTCCATCCCAAGTGCAGGAAGCTCTGCAAGTATTTAGCTCGGCAGGCAAGCTGGCTGGGCTGCTGGCTGGTCAATCTCCTGGCCAGAGCCTGCCTCTGGCACAGCAGCCCCTCCCTTCCCCAACCCTCTGCCTTCCACTCAACCTGCCCAAACCATTCTGCCCCCATCTTGCACCCGTACCCCCTCCCGGATCTGGCATCCTAATCCCCTGTCTCAGATCACAGTCCCCTCCTACCCTAGGTTACAACCCAAACCTCTGCAGTCCAGTTCCCTTCCCTAGGTCACAACCCTCTCCTGGCCTAGGTCACATTCCAAATCCCTGCATCCCAGTCCCATGCCCTAGACCAAAACTGCCTCCTTCACCCAACCCCCCTCCCAGACCCCACTTTTCCTCTGCACCCCAATCCCTTACCCCAAGCTCCCTTCTACACCCAACCTCCATTCCAGACCCCACACCTCCTCCATTAATAAAGATTGCAGCCCTCAACCACTTCCCAAAATCTTGGAGTAGCCCCCCTCCCATCAAAAGTTATTGCCCACCCCTGATTTAAACACAGACTTTTCATTCTATTAGCCAAGTCATCAATGAAAGTATTGAATAGTACCAGGCCCCTCTAGGATCTCACTAGGTGTGTCTTCTCAGTTTGACAGTGGTATCATTGATAAAGACGCTATTTTAATTTTTCTATAAAATATAAACACATGTACAGAGTGGAAATAGCCTATAAATAACCAACTGCAGCATTCATTGTTTATAAAACATAGACAAAACAATAATAAACAAAAAACCCTGAACCCATAGAGGTCATGCAGGGCATTAATTGTTTAAGTGCCTAAGTAGATATGTAAGCAAGAATCAGAAGGGCCAACAGAATTGTTGGGTCCCTGGGCAAGATGGGGCGGGCTCTGAACTCCAGAAGAGGGAGGAAGGGCCTTGGGTGGAAAGGACAGGACTGGGGAATAACCTCACCCCACCAGCCCTTCAGGGCTTCCTGGAGTGCACCTCCTGGGCTCTGACAGTGAGTTAAAGGGCCCAGTATTCTGGCCACTGCCACAGTAGCAGTGCTGGGAGTGGGGAGCCCTGGGCCCTCTTGAATTGCCAGGTACCAGAGAAGTTGCCCGTTTCCCACTCCTTCCCCATTGGTGGACCTGATGAGGATATAACTTTTGAGTATCAGAGACTAACATATATTACATTGCAAAAGTATGCAATAGCTTCATGTTTGACCAGACATCCTCATATTTCTCCCATGCATTTCTGTTGGAAAATTAAAAAATTGGTACACCACAGATCAAAAAAGTACTAGGTACCTTTATTGCAGGAACTCATCTAGCAGAAATAGATGTCAGTACAATCAGGGAGATGTACAGGTTGAACCTCTCTAGTCTGGTGCACTCTGACCTGGCAACATCCATGGTCTGGTGTGATTTTAGTTAGCTGGCTATCCACTTATAATGGGTGGGGGCACTCCAGCTCAACCAGAGCAGCTCCCACCCACAGCGGGCCTGGCTCAGCATCCTGCAAGCAAGGGTGCTCCAGCCTGGCTGGAGCAGCCCCCATCTGTGGGGGGCAGACACTCCAGCCCCTGTTTAATCCGGTAACCAGTTAAAACATAACATTTAACCTTCTAACTAACTAAACAGGATTTTTAAATCACTATAGTATGTAAGTCTTGTTCACCATAATATTTTTTTCTTCTTATTGTGCTTAATCTCTTCAGAACACATTAAAATCACTATTCCCTTTCTCTGACCATCTTCTAATACCTGCTGCTCAGCTGGAAAAAAATACACTACTTTTTGTGTTGAAGGTCAGATAAGTCAGAGAGTTACAAAATTGTACATCCGGCTTTACTGTTTCTGAATCTTTCTTTGTTAATTTGACTTTAATCGAACAATCTTACATGCCAAACTCACAGCTGGTTCTCTGTGCTTTCTTCATTTTTATATTGCATCCTTTAATATTTCAAATCATCTTTTTATTTGCTGTCTCAAAAGCCTATGCCTAAGATGTTGGCAGTCTTGTCAGTGTTCATTTCTGAATGATGTCATTTCTTATTTATCATTGTTCATTGGAGATCTGGAATGTTTGTGCAGGGTACCCATGACTATAGTTATCATGTACATAATATACCAGATTTAAGTACATAAGTGGAAGAAATACCTCATGCAAGTGCTAGCAGTCAAAACTCCGTTGTTACCTATTAGTTAGATTATCTCTTTGGGTCAAGCACCTGGCACAGTGGAACTCTTGCAATAGAACTCGGATATATTCCAACAAGCTGCCTGGCACTATGCAAAACTTAGAAGATTTAGTCTGTGCTCCAGATTCTTAAACTGTATTATAGACATTACAGTCTAAGTATGGCATTGTATAAATGCAAGGAAAATATTAAAACTATATACATTGTCATACATGATATGTTGGTGTAAGGTTGAACCTCTACGTAGTCTGATTTTTTTTTAATGAAACTTCATGTATAGTGAAGTTTGTTCTGTGTGTGACAGATTCCCCTCCCAGGCTTTATAAAATAGACTTATGGATACAAATATATATAACTCAAAGATTCTTGGGACAAACTGCCTCATGTAACCCTATCAATCTGTATGTCATAATCCACTGGGTTTGTATATCTTTATTTTAGTATATGTATCACTCTTCTATGTAAAATTAGATGTATGGAATTCTTTATGGTTTTAAATGTTCAAATGAAAGCCATCAAGTATGTTTTCCTCAGTGTCTAGATCACCAACTGTAAACCATCTCTTTTGTCCTCTAAATTTTAGCAGTGGTTGGTCTGAGGGAGTCACATGTCCACCCCAATTGGTAGGGGCTGACCAAGTAATGGAAGGGTGGAATGTAGAAACAGAATTCCTGCCCTAAGTGATATCTATAAAACAATAGGAAGCTAGCCGTTCTTTGTGTTTAGGTGGCTTGGCACACCCAGGAGGATAACTAAAGACCCCAGGGAAAAGGAGACTTCCCTGGTTTTGAAAGCTTAGCTGGAAAAAGAATAATTTTAGGGTGAGTTTGTAATAAGTTTGTACAGAGGTTTTAGTGTTTCATTGCTAAAAGGGGCTTAACTAAATAATTCATTTGGGGTTCTGATCTCATTTGAGGAACAGCATCCCGGGATGCTGGGCCCAAAACAGCATTTTCCTTGGACCAGAAGAGTTTCAGTGTCTGTACTGCTCCTCAGGAGGGGTAGTGATCTCAGCTCTATGCCTTGGCTGGGGGAGACTAGGGAGCTGGCTCAGCAGGAAAGGGTAGGGAGAAGCCACAGAGACCAGGAAGGAGATTGGCAGTGGCCTTGTCAGCACCACGGAAAGCACCCCCAAGGGGTCCACTGTGACCACAGAAGACTCCTTCAGACCAGTGGTCTCCAACCTTTTTACACCCAAGATCACCTTTTAAGTCTCAGAACAGGCAAAGATCTATCGCCCCGCCCCTCCCTTGAAGCCCCGCCCTCTCTATTCCCCTGTCCATCACTTGCTATCCCCAGCCCTTATATACTCTATTAAACAGTTTATTTTTAAATTATGCAATATATAAAATGAAAATCACATGTTTATAGTTATGAAAGAAATGGTCTGTGTTTAATTTATGCTATTTAAATGTCAAATGAAGCATTTACAATTATACGTTTTGTTCTCTGCTATTTTGTAAATCTAAAATCAAATATTGATAATTATATATTTTTTCCTCCAATAACAAAGTCTCAGTGTGACACCTGTGACTGAACAGTATCTGCCAGTGTCTTGAAGTCTGGGTTGTAGTCTGAGATTGCTAGTCGTATACAGTCCATCAGATGGGCATCTGTGAGGCGGGTGCGATACTTGGACTTGATTATCTTTAATTGGGAAAATGCTGTCTCACAGAGGTATGTGGAGCCAAAGTAAGCCTTCACTTTGAAAGCACAAGATGACAGAAGTGGATATTTTTCTCTGTTTACCATTCTCCAAAAATCACTGTCCTTTGCTCTGACTTTCAGCTCAATATCATTTTGCATAGTAATAATCTCCATATTAAGTCCATTGCTTTGTAAATGAAACACCTGATGAAATTTTGTAGCCAAGCCGCGAATGTCTTCTACTTGAAGGAATGGATTTAAGACAAACATGACAATTGGTTCCATCACATCTAATTCCTGAAATCTTCTGTTGAATGCGTCTGCTAATTTCTTCAGGTGTGCACAGAAGTTTTTTGGGTGGAACCATTTTTCTTTCTCATTAATTTTTTCTAGTAGTCTCCCCAAACTTGGGAAGTCATGCAGTGTTTTATTCTCTAATTCGGAGGCCCATAGGCCCAGTTTCAATTTGAATGCATTCACAGCACTGAGCATATGTGCTAAGTCTCTGTCCTTTCCCTGAAGTTCACAGTTCAGCTCATTCAGTTTTGATGTCATATCTGTAAGGAACCCAAAGTCTAGCAACCATGCACTATCTGACAGCTCACTGTACACATCCTTGATTTAAGAAAAGTGTTAATTTCAGGCATCAGCTCTAAAAATCTTTGCAGGACCTTTCCTCGACTTAACCACCTCACATCAGCATGGAGGATTAGTTCACCATAGGCAGCATCCAGTTCGTTGAGTAAGGATTTAAACAGGTGATGCTGAAGGGGTCTTGCTCGAATTGAGTTTACAATCTTAACAACTACTTTCATTATATGAGAGAAGTCCATAACTTTACTTGCTAATAATTGCTGGTGGATTATACAGTGATAATTGACAAAAGAAGGAAAATCAGGATCATTCCTGCAAAATGCAGCAAAGCCCGCATTTGCGTCAAGCATGGCTGGTACTCCATCTGTTGTGATGGAAACCAATTTCTTGATTGGAATGTTTTTCTCAAGCACATACCTTTTGAATGTGTTGTGTATATATCCTCACCTCTTGTTCTCTCTTTAAGGGGCAAAAGGGTGAGAAGATCCTCTTTAATTGTCATATCCTTAAAAACCATACACATAAAAACAATCAGCTGGGCATTGTCGGTCATGTCAATAGATTCATCAAACTGCAGTGAGAAGCATTTGCAGTCCTTTAGGTCCTGCTGTAGTTGCTGAAAGACGTCTTCTGACAAAGATTCCATTCTTCTTGCTACTGTGGAAGCACCAAGTGACATGCCCTGGATCGCTATCATTACTTCTTCTTTGCTTTTAAAATCTTTTAATAAAGAGTCAGCTGCTGCAATCATTGCTTCTTTAATTATTTCGCCATCTGTGAATGATTTCTTATGTTTTGCCAGCAAATGGCAAATACGAAATGATGCTTCAGTGCAGGCCTTGCCTTTTGCTGCTGGTTTAAAAAATAATGACTGTTGAGCTTTCAAAATGGCCTTCAGTTCATTAACTTTCTTTGTACGTAGCATGCTGTTCAAGGGAAAACTATCCTTGAATTTACTATGTACTGTTGTGTGGTGTCGTTCCAAATTGCTCCTTTTACTTAATGATAAACTTTGATGACATATCAAGCATATGCTATTATCTTTTATATTTGTGAACAGAAATTCATTTTCCCATTCCACGTGGAAGTTGTACATTTTTTATTTCTTAGGTGGCCTAGGTTTGCCATTCATGTTTATCGCCAGCCAGGGAGGTAGAGCTAAAATAAAAAGCAAGATAGCACTAAACTACCAAATGTGTGATATTTGTGTTTTGGTACAGTGTGGTGATATTATTGTCATGGACAGACCGAACACAGCTTTTACAGCTGTTTGGATTTAGAATTTAAAATTTTAATGATTTATTTGTGCATGCTAGTCAGTGTGGTCTGCTAGATCTGGAACCCAGCAGGGACAGCTTCACCAGGCCCCAGGCCTTTCATAGGACCCCGCCGGACCCAGTTAGAATCATAGCTGCTGTCAGTGATGGATACACTCAAAACAGCACAGGTCAATAGGAGGGCCTCTCCAGGCTTTACTGTCACTGGGCTGAACGGGACCAGCTACACCTGGCCTGGGAGAGGACAGGGAAAGGAAAAGCAGCAGAGGTTCTATTCTCATTACCAGGCACTGAGGAAAACTCCCCAGAAGGCAGGGCCGTGCAGGTCTATGTCTAAGGAGAGACTGAGGCTCCTAGAATATGGCACAGAGAGGAAGCTGCCTGGCCACTTGGCTGTGGCATTCAGCTGCCCCACTCCACCTGATGGGGTGGCTTCTCCTCTGTCAGCCAATGTGGAACATGGTGCACCTGGGCTGAACACAGTAGCCTCCCCACGAATTGAAATTAAGGGGATTGTTCAAATTTACAAGGGGAGCGGATCAGGACAGAAGAGGGGTGAGACCGTGAGGGTGAAGGTGGGCTGTATGGCATCATAGCTCACAAAACTGCAGGGTGCTGGGGAAATTCAGGGGGATATACACCCCCCATAGGGAGAGGGTTAGGGAAATCCCAGGCTGAGTGCCTTGGCCAGGCAGCTTCCCTTGTGCACCAGCCCACGTGGAGCACGGTGCACCCTGGCTGAGCACCATGGCCAGCTGGCCAAGCAGCTTCCCCTATGCACCAGCCCTCGTGGAGCGTGGTGCACCCTGGCTGAGCGCCATGGCCAGCTGGCCAGGCAGCCGCTTCTGTTCCCGCACGCCCGGCTGCCCTGTGCTCTGCCCGGGAAGTTTGCTCCAGCACAGCTGGAGCTAGGTGCAGCCTCCCTGGGCTGAGCGCAGGACAGCCGGCGGGCGGGAACAGAAGCGGCTGCCCGGCCAGCTGGCCATGGCGCTCAGCCAGGGTGCACCATGCTCCACGAGGGCTGGTGCACAAGGGAAGCTGCCCGGCCAGCTGGAGCGCAGGGCAGCCTCCTCTGGGCTGAACCCACAGCCAGGTGGCTGGGGTTTTTCAGCCCTCCCGACCTCCCACCATTCCTCGCAGCTACTCACCGCTGGTGTTGCTCGGTGAGTAGCTGCTCCTCAAATGAGGAAATCTAATGTAAAGGTACTGCACATGCGCGCAGTTCAGAGAGGGCTCAAGAGCTACTCTTAGAGCCTCTGAGAGCGACCGGTAGATCGCAGTCTACCAGTTGGTGACCACGGCCTTCAGACCAACCACTGCTAACGTTTAGAGGACAAAGGAGATTGTTTACAGTTGGTCATCTAGACACTGAGGGTAATATCCTTGATGGCTTTCATTTGAACATTTAAAACCATAAAGAATTCCATACATCTAACTTTACATAGAAGAGTGATATATACACCAAAATAAGATATACAAACACAGTGGTTTATGACATTAAGATTGATAGGGTTACATGGGGCAATTTGTCCCAACATCCTTGAGTTATGTGTATTTGTGTCCATAAGTCTATTACATAAAGCTTGGGGGAAGGAAATCTGACACACTGTGAAAAAATTATGATGTCCCTACAGGCAAGTAAATAACATATGTATCACATAATAATAGATTACATTGTATAATGGATTAGAAAGGACATTTTAAATGTGGTTATGTAATTATCAATAGAAACTGTATGAATGCCCCAGGGTAAAGAATTTCAACACACTAGAGTTTAGATAAATCTGAGATGCCCTGCAGAAACAAATTGAAGAGAGGCCAAAGTGTATGTGCAGTGTATACGATGGAATGTCAACTTAAACTGGGCAAATATAAAGTTTTGAGATGCACTTTGAGCAAAAAGCTCTTTTTAGTTTTTTATAATCTGTAAATAGGCAGATCATATACCAAGTTCCTGCCCAGTTCAATTTTTTTGAAAAGCAATGTATTCAAATGCTAAAGTCAGGACCTTGGGGATTTCCCACAGAAACATTCACTGCAGGTAGTTAGTGGGACAGAGAACTCTAGGGTCCCTTCATATTGTGGAGGTTGTGGGGTGATTATCCCATCAAGTAGAGTTTGCATCCATTTTCTACCATGCTTAATGCTCTAGGGTTGCACCCAGAAACCAAAGGTTCTGGGGGATCCACCAAAGGCCAGGATGCTGACTCTAGTCACCAGTAGTGCACCCCTTAGAATCCTGATTTACTCTAATCGTGGACATGCAAACCTTTTGTTCCACATACCCATGATCCCTCTTCAAGGATTATTTTCCCTTGTACAGTGTTTCCCAATTTTATTTGGCCACAGAACCCTTTTAAACTCGAAAGAATTTTGCAGAACCCCTAATAACAGTCTTGTATATAGAGCTGAAAAAGTAGACCACAGATAAGTAAAGATAATAATAAACAAATGCTAAACTAGGTCATGAGATCAACATTTAGTTTAATTGCACACATTTAAAAACAAAAATCACATTTAATGTGTACAAAAAATAAAGCTCGAAAACTAATATGTGCTAGTATATTCGTATTCAGTCACCCACATGATCCACGCTCCCTGAGTACGGGTATTTATGGTGGTATATAACAGGCGATAGTATTATTGACTGACTGCACGCTCAGTGCTGAGTAGTGACATCATCGTCTCCACTCTTTGGCTAAGCTGGCATTACACAGGGACACTTATGGTGGCAGACACAAATGAAAATTGTTTTCAATAAAATTCATAAATGCTTAAACATTAATTATTAAAAAATCATAAAATGTTATTATAATGGAATTTTCTCAGTTAACCTTTATTTTCACTTTGCGGAACCCCGGGGTTCCGCGGAACACCATTTGGGAAACACTGCCCTAGTAGAAGGGGTGTTTAAATTGACTTTCTTGAAGGCTTTTATTTTTTGTCTATTAATTTTCAGAAGAACTGCACTTTTAAGTCTACATTAAAATGTTTAAAATTAAACTTGCTTGATGCTTTAGAGATTATACTCTATGGAAGCAGTATTGATTAATGGATTGGTGATTGGTTGATCAATTAGTATAAATTATGAATTAATCTTTTAGAGCACAGTAGTCACCCAATGACTACAGCATTAGGAATATTAGTATCAGTATTATTAGAAGAAGAGAGCATAGAAGCACACAAGAAACCATTGCAATTTTTCACACAGATCCCTTTATCGGTGACTCCGTTAAGCAAATAATCCTACACACTGAAACACAATAGCAGACAGGAAGATAGTGCAAAGTGTTGAGCTCTATCAGCATTATTCTCATTTCCTGGTGTGGGGGACTGGGTCATGGCAGTGATTCTATTACTCCTCATCTTTGTCATAGTTGTCATCATCATCCAAAAAGTAAGTTCTCTTATCCATATTTCCACATCCCACTAATTTAGAGGCACTCCATTTCTCAGTGGCTATCTCCTTAGTTTCCCTTATTCTCATTGACATCTGTGTCAGAAAGTTACCATAGCAACTTGAGATTATTACAAAATCCCCCCCCCCCCCCTCCAAAATGTTACTGTTTGATATTAAGTGGCACATTACAGCCTATTTTCAGGTCTATTGCTTTACAGTTTCTAGAACATCAGCACTTACCTATTTTTTTACTTGTACAAAGTTACCTTTCAGTCAGCTTTTTGCCAACCTGTTTCAGGCCTAAGGCATTGTGTGGCTAAGCTGAATATATTACAGGCCTGTAAGGCCCTGTGTTACAACATCAGTTTATACTTGTATGTCACCTCTAGATACTAAGTCTACTTAATATCTTTTATTCTTGAGGTATGAACTTGATAATCTACTGCATCTAACAATACTGTAGAAGTATCTGCACTAGCAGTGTTTGATGTGTACACTATTTCCCTACTACTTAGAGAGGTAGCAAAAAAAAATCTTTTAGTGGTATGCAGATTTACAAATTTTGGTGTCTGAATCCTCACTTGTGGTGTGGTTTTTTCATCTTGACACATTTTGTTTAGATAACTTATATGATTTACAGGGAAAAAAACTAGCCATTGTATAGTATTATGTATCCTTGTTGATAATCAATACAATTTTATTTTTGGCCCAGTGTTCAGGTTTTGTCTAAATTTATGAAATTCTAGTATGAAATTAATTGTTTTGGATTTGTTCAGGATAGTTTTTTACCGGGACTGGTTTGCTAAAATGTCTTTTCCATGTTTGGATTCCAGTTCTCCTTGCAAACAGACATGACAAGAAGGCAGTTAGAATATGAGGCTAGGCAAATCAGAGCTGCCATGGAAGAACAATTAGGTACTTGTCAGGACATGGAAAAGCGGGCACAGGTAATGTACTTTAAAAAAGAAAACCTAGGTTTTACTTTTATAGTTAAACTGAATAAAATGGGTTATCCTTTTGATTTTATTAAATTGTTGGTGATTGTGTCTTTAAATTGTTTATGAACATAGCAGTGTTGAGTTTGTCCATTTGCAGAACTTTTTAAATATAAAAATGGGAATCAAAACACATATTGGACAGAATCCCTTCTCTCTGCAATAAATGAACAAGTATACTTCTACTGAATTAGTAGAAGATTTAGGAGCAGTTTTGAGAAATTGTTAGGTACAAAATGATCCAAAAGGGAAGTATTTTTGAATCCTGGTTAATGAGTATTAAAACTGAAGTTGTTATAACAGTTATTTTAAATAGCATGTGTCTGAAACATGTTTTTTTCCCTATTTTGGTACACTGTCTTCTTTTACTTTGCATTATTGAGTTTAAAATAAAAATGCTATAAAATGTTGTCACCAAAGAATAGATATAAAGGAATAAGCATTATATCCAGACGAACCAACAAAAATATATTTATACCCATAAATCTACTTGTACCAGCAAAGGATGGTTTTGACTTCATGAATGCTTACATAATTTTGCAAGCAGACCCTTTCACCCATATTTGAAAGCAGAACCCAAAACAGAACAGTGGGGCACTAGAAATGGAAATTATAAATTGCTGATTGCTGATCCAGATTACTATCACTGAGATCCTGATAAATATCCCACAATATTTTACAATTCAGAATAGACATTGGTATAGTATTACCGCCCAAACTGCCTCGCTAATGTATTTCTGCTAGCACCACAGCCACCACCACAGAAGTTGCTCCCAAGAACCCTCAAGGACCTTGACCACATTGTGCTAGGCACTGTACAAAGAAAGGACACTGAAAGGTTTTAGTGTCCTTTAATATCAGATTACTCCTGTTACTCCTGAGTTCTTTTGATGTTTATGTGTAATTTTTTTTTTTGCTTAGTTTCCTATTATCATTACTAAGCACGATCTTTGTATATAACACTTTGATTATGCAGATTGATATATCTGAAGTCAGTTCTCAGTAATGTGGAAATAAATGTGATTGGGCTACCAGAGGAATGTAGTAGTACGTATAGTTTGTCCAAAGAACAACTAATAAGTAAGATATGAAAGTTATTCAATGTTTTACAAGCTGAAACCACTCTGCAAATGTAAATCTCCACAAAATTTCTGTGTAGGATATTTAGTTTTACCCATATTTTACAAACAGAGCACTGAGACAAAGAGGTAAAATAACTTTCTCAAGACTACCCTATCAATGACAAAGAGACGGTTAACATTTTTTGGGGGGGGGGATGGAGAATGGGAGTATATTCTGGTTCATGTCTCTTCATGTCTTGATACTGTGTGTTAGTTTAATATTAGATCCAAATTCGTGTCAGTTGTGGTTAAAAACCCAGCTGACCATTACATTGTGTAAAGTATTTTTACATATGGCTCGTTTCATGGCTATGCTCAGTTACTGAAATAATCATGCTAATTAAGTAGTTCTGTTTTCTAGTCATCAGTTTTTGCCATGAACGTTTTTCACATTCTCCTTTTCTACAGTAAATATTTTTTTAATTATAAAATTGAAAATGTATTCATTTTCAGGTAAGAGTGGCAAGAATTCAGCAAATAGAGAAGGACATACTTCGTATACGACAGCTCTTGCAGTCACAAGCAGCTGAAGCAGAGGTTAGTGAGTGTGTGGCACTTTTTTTTTTTTTGCTTTTGCACAGGTGTGCATACTTAAAACAAAGCAAAAAGTAAACCCTACAGCACTTAATAGAATTAACTGTGTGGTCTAGAATATTTTGGCTCAATAAATTACATGCTATAAATATAATATATCTTGATGTTGGTTCCTCTGCTACAGTCCTCCCCCCCCCCCCCCCGAGTCTTTGCAGGTGAGGAAGAAATATTATGCTTTACAGCTATTCTATTGTCATATTGCTTCAGCCAAGAAAATAGATGCTTCTTGGTTTCTCAGTCATTTTAATCCATGAGAATTCCTGCTATAGTCGTCTATCTTCCTTGGCAGTAAATTTTAATCACATTACTTCAATGTACTTCAAATGAGATGATGCTAGAGATGCACAGAGAGCAGCCTAGGTTACTACTCAACAGGTCTGGTGATACTGATATTTCAGTTAAAAATCCATGCTGAAGAATTCAATAAAGGGACAAAACTGCAATGCCTTTGAAAGGTTTGAACTTAATTTAGAAAATAACTATTGTAGCCAACTGTTTGGTTTAAAGGATTTATCATGTTGTTTTCCTAATATATCTGGCAAGTTGGAGTACAGTAATTCTCTTTCTAAATTTAGAGATCTGATGAGGTGCTGCCTGGTTTGTTAATCTTTTGAGAAATACAGATGGGAAGAGGGTGAATGTTCATCCAGTTTGTGTCAGAAAATACTGATAAACAAATAAAGATAATGGGATTCCTGTGCTCTGATATGCCAACATCTATTATAATGGTCACCAGTAGCCACTGGTTTTGTTAGCACTGTAAAATAGTTTTGTAAACTGGTTTTGTTAGCCCTGTAAAATAGTTTCTATGTCTATTCCACTTTCTGTACTTTGTAACCAAAAACATTCATCACTGGAGCTGAAATTTTCTATAGCTGGCCTGTGTCCAAAATTGATTGGTTTGAGGAGGTTTTTTTGCAAGAAAATTTTCAGCCTTTTTTTTAAACTGAGAGGATTAAAAGCTAACTTTTTCATAATTTAAAATAGTTGTTCTGATTGTTTTTCAGAGAATAATTAACAGAGCCTTGAAATTTGATGTTCTAGGAGGAGCTAAAAGCAATTACTATAATTAAGGCTATGAAACACTTTCCATTGTGAGCCCTCTGTTTACAGTTGCTCATAATGTCACATACCTTAAAATTTTCTATGCTTGCTTAATGCCTTAGACTAACTTTGAGTTTCAATGGCGATATTTCAGTCATTTTTTTCTAGTGGCAAGGGATTTTTGGTGCAAATATGCAGGGGTGTTTTTTAAATTCCCATATATTTTTTCAGTGCTTCCAGCACCTTCTTATTTTGGAACAGGAACTAGAAATTTGACAGGGGTAGTGGTGGGGCAAGGTGTCTCTTGGTGTCCCCATGAATCTCTTCCCAGATTTGGATGACTTGTTAGAAGTTCTGAAAATGACTATTTGCACATGCACAGTAGAGATTGTTACAAGCTTGTTGCTAAAATCTTCAAACATCACTGCATTGGGCATGTTCTACCTCAGAGCAGGTGACAAACTAGGGCCTGTGGACAACATCTGGCCCACCAGACATTTTAATCCAGTCCTTGAGCTCCCACTGGGAAGTAGGGTCTGGGGCTTGCCTTGCTCCATGTGGCTCCTGGAAGCAACAGCATGTGCCCCTTCTGGTCAGCTCCCAGAGAGCTCCGTGTGCTACTTCTGCAAAGCACTGTCCCCTCAGCTTCCACTGGGGGGCAGCACACAGATGTGCCTGGGCTCATCTCCACATAGAAGCTGGCTGGAAGGGGGATATGTCACTGCTTCCTGGAGCTGCTTGAGGAGGTAAGCACAGCCTAGAGCCTACACTCTGGAGACCCACCTCTCCATACCCCAGCTCCCTGCCCCAGCTCTGATCTCCCTCCTGTCCTCTAAACCCCTAGGTCCCAGCCCAGAGTCTCCTCCTGCACCCCAAACCCTCATCCCCAACCCCAGCCCAATGCTGAACCCTCAGCCAGAGCCCTCACTTCCCCCAACCCTCGTATTCTAGCCCTTTGCGCCAGCCAGAAGCTCACTCCTGCACCTTGAACTCATTTCTGGCCCCATCCAAAGCCCTCAGCCCATTCCACATCCCAGTCCCGATTTTTTGTTTTGAGCATTTGTGGCCTTGCCTACAATTTCCATACCTTGATGTGGCCCTCGGCCCAAAAAGTTTGCACACCCCTGATATTTCACTGATCTGTCTTCATGGAAAATGTATTGAGCATTCTCCCAGTCACACTAAATCTCAAGTGTATTATGCACAAAGCCCCAGATATTGATAGGAGAAACGCAGAAGCCACATGGAAAGGTGTACTGAGTGAGAACCCAAGATGAGGCGACAATGTTTTAGTCTCAGCTGTTCCAATAACTAATATTAATTCTGTGCACTTCACAACCTTTATTACTGAGCAAACCTTCATTGTACTACCTTAGGAGTTCAGGCAAGCATCTTTCTTCTATTTTACAAATAATGTTAATTGAGAGACTAGCTCCCTTCTGGCAGAGCTGAAAATACAGGCAATCCCCGGGTTACATGGATCCGACTTACATCAGATCCCTACTTACAAACGGGGTGAGACAACCCCGCACTAGCTGCTTCCCCCCAGCAGACCAGGGAGACGCAAAGCTAGCAGCCGCCCCCTCTCCCTGAACAAATTCATCTGCAATCAGAAATTCTAAATGGTGACATTGAGAGCTATCATACTGCTGCTGAATGAGGGGGACTGGTTCTCAGCCCCTCAACCTTCAGGATGCCTATTTCCATATATCTATCCATTCTTCTCATAGGAGGTTCCTCAGATTCACAGTAGGAAAGAATCATTATAAGTACCGTGTTCTGCCCCTCAGCCTGTCGACCGCACCACACATGTTCTCCAAGATGTTAGCAGTAGTAAACCCATTCTTGAGACATCAAGAGGTCATCATATTTGCCTATTTACATGATGGTCTAATCAAAGGTACTTCTCATAACAAACGTTAACTATGACAAACATCACTCAGGATTTGTTGTACTGCCTTGGCCTCCTAATAAATCTCTAAAAATTTAGTCTAGAACCTATCTGGATGACAGAATTCATCGGGGCATGATTGGATTCCATCAGAGCCAGGGCCACCCTTTCCATCCACTAGTTTAATACACTACACAACCTCATCAACACAATGCTACACACCCCCTTCTGGAACGTTCGTGCATGCGTTCTAATTCTAGGGCACATAGCAGCCACCACATATGTTTGCAAGACTACATATGAATGGCTTACAGCAGTGGTCCCCATCGCGGCGCCCGCTGGGGCATTTATGTGCGCCCGCCTAGTGACCAGGGCCGGACAGAGCCATTCTTGCGCCCCAGGTGCCCGGTGCATGCGTGGCCCCCACCCTGGATGCGTGGTGCATGTGCAGCCCTGGGCGCACCGCGCATGCGCGGTGTCGCCCCCAGGTGCGCGGCCCCGCCCCCGGGCGCCCAGCAACCCCAAAAGGTTGGGGACCACTGGCTTAGAGGCATGGCTAACAACAGTGTACATTCCCAGTCAATGCAGTCTAAGCAAATGAGTGATGCTTCCCCCGTTAGAATTCTCCTCTCTCTGATGGTGCAATCTTCTCGGCAAAATACCCTTTCAGCAGTGAGATCCATCCTACATGATAACTACCAGCACATCCCTCACAGGCAGGGATGCTTATTGCAGTCACCAGGCAGTCCAGAGCAGGTAGCCATATCATGAGACCAGCCTGCATATCAACATGCTGGAGCTCAGAGTGGTTCTCAATGCCTATCTCCATTTCTGTCCGATTCATGGCAAAATCATTTGTGTCCTCATGGACAACACACCCTTCATGTTCTATATCAACCAAGAGGCGGGTGCCTGCTCAATGTTGTTGTGTGCCAAAGTGATCAGGTTTTGGAACGGGTGCATAACAAATGACATAACGCTAAGAGTGATGTACCTAACCAGGCCATTGAACATCATAGCAGATACTCTGAGCTGACATTTTTTGGAACAACTCGAATGGGTGCTCAACCCCATGATTCTCCACAGCATATTCCATCAGTAGGGGTTCCCAATAATAGTTCTCTTTGCTACCAGAGCCAGCTGCAAATGCCCATACTTCTGCTCCAAGGTGGGTGAGGACAGGAGCACTCTGAGAGATGCCTCTCTCCTACCATGGACAGCTCCACTTCTATACTCCTTCCACCAATTCCCCTGGTTCCCAGGGTAATTCACAAGTTATGCACAGATCATGCAACGGTGATTATGATCACCCTATCCTGGCCCAGACAACTCTTATCTACAGTACCTCTCAAGCCATGAAACAATACCTCTCCCAGTCTTCCCCAACATTCTGTCCTAACATCAGGTACGATTCTGCCACTCAGTCCCTGAGTTCTCGGGCTCACTGCATGTTTCCTTCATGGTTCCATATGAAGAACTTACCTGTTCTGAGAGGGTGAAGCAGGTCCTGTTGAATAGCTGTTGCCCCTCTACGCGAGATACTTACCAGAACAAAGGGTGACAATTCCAGGAATGGTGCCTATAGCATCAATTCCAACCTACCATCACTTATATATCTACCGTCCTCGGATATCTCATGTCACTGTCTTGAATTTCTGATTGTGGATTAATTTGTTCAGTTTTTTGAGATCTTCAACCTTCTGTCTTCTTTTGTGTAAGGAAATAATTTGAGTGAGGCAGGGTTTTTCATCAGCTCCATAGAAATTCACTTAGTGGCCATCACAGTCTTTCATGATCTAGTGGATGACACTTTTGTGTTTGCTCACCCAATTACAAAATGTTTTCTTTGTGACCTGTACAAGATATACAGCCGTCACTACCACCATGGGACCTATTATTTGTCCTAAACACCCTGACAAAGCCTCCCTTCAAACCTCTAGCAACATCCTCTTTCCACCATATGGCTATGAAAGTAGCATTTTAGTTGCAATCATGTCAACCCAACAAGTAAGAGATTGCAGCCTTGATGGCAGATCTGCCTTACATGGTCTTCTTTAAAGACAAGATAACTTTACATCCACATCCAAAATTTCTGTGTAAGGTAGCTTTCTCTTTTCATATTAATGAACCCATATATTTACCCACCTTAACCGAAGCCTCATAACTCCCCTAGGGACTTGATCCTGCAAACCCTAGATGTACCTTGAGTTGTGGCATTCAATTTGGACAGAACAACACAATTTTGAATGTCTAATAGACTTTTTATATCTACCTCTGGTCTCTCCAAGAGAAAAGCCATCTCCACTCAGTGGATATCAAAATGGAAATCTGCTTGTATACAGACCTACTAACGCCACAATAAGTGCCCCCCCCCCCAGGGGATCACTGCTCATTCCACATAAGCAATGGCAACATCTGCAGGGTGGCTATCTGGTCCTCCCATCATACCTTCACGCAGCACTATGCATTGCAACAGGGACCAGTTCCATCTACCACCATGGGCACTGCTGTCCTTGCCATCTCTTGGTCACAACTTCAAAGCCCACTTCTGCCTAATGCGGGTACTGCTCTATAGTCACCTGAGTGGAGCACCCACAGGGACATCACTCGAAGTAGAAGAAGTTACTCACCTTGGGCAGTAATGATGGTTGTTCAAGATGTGTCCCCCTAGGGCTGCTCCACTACCCTCCCTTCCTCCCTCTACTTGGGAGTCCATTTGGATTTCTCGGTAGAAAAGGAATGGCGGGACTTGTGCCACATGTACAGCTAACAAACAAAACAGCATGAGATGGCAACTGTGCATGCACGGCATGGGAAAGCTCTCCTACGGTAAAAATCTCTGATCGCCAGCGGAAAGACACACCGACGCCTGAGTAGAGCACTCACAGGGGGACACATCTCATAGAACCATTGTTACTGTACAAGTTGAGTAACTAGTTCTTCTTAATTTCTAACATTTGTTTTCTTCACAGTGAAGCAGAGGAGGCAGTTGCCCTGGGGTCCAGTGATTCAAAAGAGCCTAGGGCTTCTGGCCCTGCTATCTCAGGAGTGGCAGCAGCTGGAGCCCTGGGTCCTTTAGATCGACACTGGAGTGTCACACTGAACACTCATTCCAGGTGGCTCTCAAAGCTGGCTGGAGTTTGGAGGGGCAGGAATGGTGTATTTTAGGTGGCACTGAGTGTTAACTGCCCCCAGCCTCACCCTTGTTGCCAAGGCTTAGCCACTTCTGGGAGCATGGCACTGGCCCACACACGCACCTTGCCCAGGAACCCGGCAATTCTGTCAGCCCCCTGCATACAGCAATGAATCTGAATTTTTCCAGACCACTACAGTAATTACTCGTTTAACACATGCCTGCTTAACACGTTTTTGCGATAGTACGATTTTTTTTTAGGGAACGTTTTTTGAATAACACTGCCGTCCCCAAAATAACACGAAAAAAATCAAGTGGCGGACTACTTTGTGCAGCGGCATAAATTGTGAAAACAGCAGTAATACAGTAGACTTCTGATAATCTGGCGTACCAGGAGGTACTATAAGGCGGCTGTTACGGGTCTGCTGGGACCCGCATTGCATCCAGTGAGGGGTGGGTCGGCGGGGAATGGCGCGGCGAACCGGAAACCCTCCACCACTTTGTAGGGAGGCCAGGGGAGCCCCGCGCAGCTGCTGGTAACAGGCCGGCTGAGGAAACACAGCTGCTGGCATGCAAGCAGGGGCAGAGGAGAGAGGGCGAGGTGTCCGTTCCCCGCCGACCTCTTCTCCCCCCCCTCACGGGATGCAGTGCACGGGTCCTAGCAGACCCGTCACAGGGGCATACTCCCAACCCGATCCCCCTCTCCTTCCCTTCCCTTCCCTTCCCTTCCCTTCCCTTCCCTTCCCTTCCCCAGAGCCAAACATCTCCCTGCCCTGCAGTAACCCAGTTCCCTTTCTCTCCCAACCTTATGTGCCAGTCCCAAATCAGCTGCCTGTGCTCAGTGGCCAGCTGCTACCAAGTTCAGGCTGGAGCCGTGAGCGTACATGCGGCTCACAGCAGCCCGGCCGAGAGAGCGGCTGACCAGAGCACTTCCGGATTCCAATTGATGCCAGACAACTGGATGCTGGACAGTTGGAGTTTTATTGTACAGTACATTGTCTAATGTTGATGTTGACAACTCAGCACCAACAGAAAATTGACTTCAACGCCATCACTTGAAATGCAACCCTAACCTTTTCCATTATTTTCAATGGGAAAATTGACACCGCATAACACGTTTTCGCATAGCATGATCATTTTCTGAAATGTATCTACCGTGTTAAATGATGAATTACTGCCTACCCCTTTCAGAAGTCTAGTTTGTGTTGAATACGCCAAGTTTCACCTCACTTAAAAATAGTTGGTTACAAACTCAGATCTAAAAATAGAAAAGTGTCACAGCACACTGACGGGGAAAAATTGCTTGCTTTCTCATTTTACCACATAATTATAAAATAAATCAATTGGAATATAAATATTGTACTTACATTTCAGTATATAGTATATACAGAAGTATAAGTCACTGTAATTGTAAATTTTTAGTTTGTACTGACCTCGCTAGTGCTTTTTATGTAGCCTGTTGTATTGAAAATTAGGGAAATACCTAGAAGAGTTGATGTGCCCTTTGGAAGACATCCGCGTATCCCCAGGGGTAAATGTACCTCTGGTTGGGAATCTCTGACACAGAGAACAACCACCTCCTTCTGCTACTACTTATTTAGCTCAAATGCTAGAGATTTCTGCTTTAAAAGTCTTGGGTTCCAACTCCACTGATGACCCATGTGGTGTATTAGTAGGTTCCCTTTGATGGAACTTCTCTTTTCTCAGCTGAATGTTGAGGTTGAGTAGTTAGAAGAAGCCAGAATGGTACCTGTACAAGCTTAATTCCCGTCTTCTTCCTGTGTATAAATATTGTAATGCTGTTTTAATTAGTTCTTTACTATTTGTTCTACAGGACCCCTGCCTTCTTTAGCACACTAGATGGACAGAGAATGAGGTTAGGGAGTTGTAAGAAGAGAGGATTTTCTTTGAGCATGTAAGGCACAGAATGATGTTCCATGTTCTGCCATAGACTTTCCATGTTATGTTTTTGGGCAAGACTACCAGAATGCAAACAGGCAAGGGCAATGAATTAAAGTTGCAAAGCAACCTTAATTTTGTCATTTCCTAGCTCTTGCATGGTTGGCCTTGCAAATTGAAAAGCTAATAGCTTGAGAATTCTCAATATTGAATTATGGTTTCTTTCCTCTTCTTTTGTTGCTTTGACATTGGCTTGAACCACTGATTCCTTCGATATAATGTAAAATATATCTTTTATTTACTGTTAATTAACCTTGTCTTAGGCAAGGAGGAAACAATACAGCAGCATTGCCATAATGGAAGTCAGTTCAGATATGCATAGAGAACAGAAGAGCTTATGTAAACTAAAAACAGGTTTGGTTTGGTTTGGTTTGGTTTTTTTAAACAGCACCATAAATCTTTAATTTGTTTGAAATGTCTGGTTCTTTCTATTATACAACTTCACTGTTTTTGTTATATTTTTATATTTATTTATACTGGCATTCATGCTAAAATTCGACACTCTCCGCAGGGGGCTGAACAAAGACCCCAACTACCTTACCCATTACAAAGATAGCTTCCCCAATTATCACCTCCAATACCATTAACTCACAGACATCTACCCTTCCCCACCTCTAATATCATTAACTCACAGGCATTTACCTCCCTTCCCCCTCCGCCCCCGCATCCTCCTTCTGTTCTGAAATGTGATTTGTCCTTTTCATAGGTGTTCGCTTTTTTTAATTGTATCTTTGGTATATATGGTTGTGACTATTTTCTTCCACTACTTGATCTGAGGAAGTGGGTCTGGCCCACGAAAGCTTATCATCTAATAAACCATCTTGTTAGTCTTTAAAGTGCTACATAGTCCTGTATTTTGTTTCAGCTACACCAGACTAACACGGCTACATTTCTATCACTATTTCACTGTTTTTGGTGTGACTTTTGTTTTAAACCTTTCTTTCAACTAGGTGTTACTCTTGTTGTGTGATGCTTTAGAGAGGTGTTTCCCCCCTCCCCCCACTTTGGGTATGGAAAAAATCATTGCAATTCATTTTTATTTCAAGTGGAAAATTAGTTTACAGTCCCTCACACTACCATCTTCCATGTCACAAATGATACTACTTTTCTAATAAGATGCTTACTAGTGATGGGAGGGAAATTCAGAAATTACCTTTCTTTTCCTGTCTTTTTTTAATTAGAAAACCATATTCCTTGCTGCACCAATTTTCAGAATGTTGTGTTGAACAAAATGAGCGAGCTTTATTTTAAAGATCCAATTTTTACAGTAAATTTATGTCTGAAAATCTGTTCTTAACTCTGTCAGGGGATCAATGACAGTGGGAGAGTAATCAGTAGAACTGTTCCTCAGATGACTGAAATACAGTTTGTGTATGCATCCAAAAATGCTTTAATCCAAAGGGAGACCACAGTCAGTTAATGTTACCTTGATAGCTTGTAGGGTTAAAGCCTTGGATAACTGAGGCTTAAATGATTTTTTTTCTGAAAATGTGAATGCAGCACACAAGCACATTCACTGCAATCTTATCTGCAATTGTCAGAGCTGAAAGCTCCCGCAGCAGGCCAAGTAGGCTGTTCAACAGGCAGGCCTAGTCCCTGCACCTACTGTGGTCCCCTTCCAGAAGGCTTCTGGCATGCAACAACGCCTCCATAATATCCACTTGCCAGTAACAGCTCATCTCCAGCTCTGTGGGGATGCTACTGGAGAGCAGCATGTGTGGGAGAACAAGGCTGGAACAGGAAGTTATTCCAAGAGGGTAGACATATAAGTCACAGCTGGATCATCAGTTGAGGATCTGCAGAGCTGGGGCACAGGCATAGTATGGAAACCCTGGCGTAGTATTTCAGACACTGGAGAACTAAAAAGGACATGGAAGGGGAAAGAGAGGGGAGTCTTTGCCGACAGACTAAGGAATGTCACTAGTTGAGGGAGATGATATCTTGCTCTCAAGTATTATAGCCCCCTTACCAGAGCTGGTGTAAGGCAGTGTGAACATGGAAATATTACACACATTTAGCTATGTAGGCCCTATGGGTTCACTTGATCCAGAACAGCCAACTTCTGTACCAACCGGTTGATATGTTTTACGTAATTAAGGCCTCCCCGTGTTCTGCTGGAGAATTTTAGTACATTATGTAATAACCCCCCATTAGAGACCCTACTAGCACTTGGACACAATTACAGAATTAAGGACTATTTTTATCTTAAGTTATCTTGCCAGAGAGTATTTGGAGATGCTTTAATATACAAATAGGTCATAGAAGCATATTTACATCAATGCAGCTTCAGAATGGAGTGATTTTTTGGGGGGACAAGAAATATATGTGACTAACTAGTAGTGATGAGAATGCCAGCAACAATAAAATCATTATTGTATTTACTGAAAGTTATAAAATGTTAAGCTCTTTGGAACATATTATGTTGGGTTTTTTTTACAGTGCCTATTATAGTGGGGCCCAATTTTGTAGTGGTCTTTGGATGCTACATTATAAATAAGCAATGATTTGCTCCATTGATTTAGATTGACATCTTTTTTATAATCGAGGCACCTATCTTTGGAATCTAGGACCAATAGATACTAGTAGCATAGGATGTTTTGGTATAATAACATATATATATGTAAAAACCTGAACGAGACCTACAGAGTAGAAAATTTCTGTCCAAAAGGTTAAAGTTTGGCAAAGTTTTATAAGCAACTGAAAATGGGGTCTTATAATGAAAAATGTCTGAAAACTTTATACACAAAGATGGTGCTTCCCACTCTGCCTTTAAGACTCATGATTTATATATAAATTCATTCTATGGAATGAAATGTTTATGCTGAATTTAGGACCCATCCACCTAATATGTTTGCAGTACATCTTTAAGTGAGGGCACCTCAAAATATAAGCAGTTTTGGCTGACAGCTCCAAAAATAGATATTTTTTTTAGAAAGCCATTTTGCTGTAACTGACTGCCTTAGCTATTTTACTTTATTGTTTTAATTTACTTTTCAGGTACAAGCACTGCCAACATAATATTCATAATGTATAGTAGAAGTGTATTTTCATTGGATAATATCAATTCCTGTAGACAAAAGATAAAAGGATTTATTTAACATAGATTAATTTCGTCAAGATTTAAACTCTCTTGTGCAGTCAGAGTAATTACAGCTGTTACGGATTTGGCAGGCTAGCATTTTTTCTTTGTGATTCAGCAACAGCAAAATTCAGCTTCATTTGTTTTATTCTAGTGATTGGACCCTATTTTTCTGTTCATCCAGCACCCTTTGTTTTATATTTCTATTCTATTTCGTATCTGTGGAATTACTGAAAAACATTTTATCCTTTTGGTATCTTCAGAATGGGGGTGTATCTGTAGTGTTTAACATTCAAAAAAAGTGATGTAACATTCATTTATGTCCAGAAAAACTATCATTTGCAGTGAACAGAGGATTATCTTTGCAAATGATTAGTCACTTGTTTAAAATTAGAGCTATTGCTAGCTTTCATTCAATTCTGTGAACTAAACAGGAAGTCAAATACAAATTGCTACATAAAAGTACCTGCCATTTGCTACCCTGACAGAAAGTATCAAGTTTTCTAGAAGCTTTTAAACTTCACAAAGTAGCAAGTGATGTCTCTGGGCTCGTCTAACTTAGTGCACAGCAAGGTGGGACATAAATCTGTCATGCACCTTCAACCATGTACAATAAGTTCCATAGTGTGCTATGATCAATCCCATTTGGAAACAAGGGTAGATCAAAATACACTAGGGCACTTCTGGCCTGTGGCAGGTTTCCTGCACACAGCTGTTGCACAACATGAACTCTAGCTTGCCATGCACTGTTTGTTTAGACAAACCCTCTTTTAATTTAATAAAAAAGGACTATGGAATTTTGTTTTCAGGCACCAAAACAGACTATTGATTTTGTCAGTATTAAACTTTAGAAATCTGTCAACCTAAGAAGTGAAACATAGTAGAAAAATCAAAGTGCCCCATATCCTTATAATTTTAGTCCCTACTGAAGGCACTCTGCTCATTGACGATAAAAGTTCTACTATTGGAACAGATTGAAGGAAGGAAGGTAGGGAGAGAGATGTGAGTAGTTGACTACTTGCGCCCTCCCTTGCTGCCTCTGTATAAGGCTGCTCTGTGAGCAGAGGCTGCTCTGGCAGCTTCCCCTAGCTGCGGGGGTGTTTAATTTATAATGCAGAGCCGCAGTGGTCTGGAACCTGCCCCTGCAATTTAAATGTAGTAGGAGCTGGGCTAGCTCTTGGACCAGCGCAAGCCAAGACAGAGTGCCATCCCTTATCGACTAATTGTGACAAATTGTATTGAGTACATGATTAGTCAGTTGTCCGCCTCCTAACATCCTTAGTGTGTATTTCTGCCCATCCAATGCCCTGTCATTTAGTGGAACATTCCCTAACCTGCAAGCCCGGATGGTATGAATTTCTTCTTTGGGGAGTGTCTCTGTGGGCGATGCACTGTAGGTGTCTCAGTGACTCTGCGCTTATAATCGGAGTTTTTTAGCAGCAGTACCCTGGGTGCTGACATGCAAGCGCGGCACCACTCACATCGTATTGAGCAAGCTGACACATTCACATTGTCAACCATCTCCCCGTTCCTTCGCAACCACCTCAGGCTTGGTCAGAACCCAGCAGCGCTCTGGTTCTTAGCAGATAAGATTGTTATTAGTTTAGTTCTTCTAGCTAGTTTCCTTTAGTTAATTCAGGTGCCTTTTTCTTCCTATTTTAAAAAAATCTTTTTCCTTTCTTTATTCCCCCTTCCCAGTTAGTTGGGTAGTAATTCTCGGGTTCAAGAGATGTCTTACATGCAGGCTGCCCATCCGTATATCGGATGGACATGCTTAGTGTTTCCATTGTCTGGGGCAGGATCACTTCCCAAAGAAATGTTATCATTGTAAAAATCTTTCCTTCAGGTACCTAAAGGCCAGTGTACGAGTGGAGTGCCAACCCCGCGCAGACTACCGCGTATTTAGACACCCCCCCTCGTGTTCTCCCCACCGGAGTAGGTCCTTAACAGTCTTCACTGACTCTATCCCGCTGCCAAGCACGTAATTCGCCTGCTATTCTGGGTCGTGGGGATAGAGGGGCCCGGGCCCGCCCTCTCTCACGGGCCCCAGCCCTGGGCCCTAAGGACAGGTTTTCTGGAACCTGCCTAGCCGGCGGGGCTAACTCCTGAAACTCACCGGCTCCACGCCCCGCCCTGGGCTACTTCCTATCCCACCGTCTCTCTCCAGACCTCCTGTTGCCTCCGGGGGCCCGGCTCTCGGTCCGGGCTAGCCCTCCCGGGCATGCTTCCTCCCAAGTCCCCGGCTGCCTCTCACAACCTCCCTCCCTTGTACCCCTTTCCCCTGTACCTCCCTCCCCGGATTCCCCTTCCTGGTCCTGCTCCGGGTTTAAATGTCCCGTGCCGGCGTCCTCACAGCGTGATGTCAGCTGCTGCGCACGTCACGTCTGCCACCCCGCCCTCCCGGCTCCAGCGCGTCAGCTGGGGTCCTGTTCTGACCCCGCCCCTGACTCTCAGCTGAGCAGCGGCAGCAGTGGTGCAGGGACCGCATGCCGCTCGCACTTCCTGGGCTGCCCCCAGGAGCGTGAGTGCGACCACGGGGTCAGTGCAGGGCGGGTCTGCCTCTGCGGGGTGGAGGCGGCCCGCCTCGTCACAGCCAGGAATCTGCAACTCAAACTTCTAATGACGGGGAAGATGGTGAGACCAGCGTTGGAATGGGTATCACAAGCCTTTTCACCCCAAATGTCTCCCACAGCAGTTTTGGACCAGGGGACAATGGTATCTTGGGAACCTCCAGCTAAGAAGACATCAAAGAGGAAGTATACATCCTCTCATCTTAGAAAGGCCTACAAAAAAGGTATCCCCTCAACAGAAGCCTTCCTTGACACTAATGGCACAGGCTTAAGGGGATAAGCAGGTTCCAACCTGACTCCTATTCAGGAGTTGTAATTGAGAGGCACAACACTCTCAGTTGAGAGTGGATTGCATCTGAGTACAATCAGGTTTCCACGTCAACATTTTCAGTCACTAGTTCTGTTGGCTCAAGCCATTATCAACAGACCCACAGTGTCGGCCAGACAATGCTTTCAGTTGCTCAGCTACATGTCAGCTGCAACATACATGGTCCCATATGCCCAGTTACACATGTGCTGTGTTCAGGCATGGCTCTGCGCCGGTTTTCAGCCGCACGAGCACTATCTGCACAAGCTCCCGAGACCTTCAAAAAGGGTAAAAGAATCCCTACATTGGAGGTTGCAGCTTGACAACTTTTGCAAGGGAGTGCCATTCCAGTTCACCCCTTCCTCCATCACAATAACCACAGACGTTTTCTTAGAAAGATGGGGTGCATACCTGGACAAACACAACATTCAGGGAAGATGATCTCCAACAGAGTCAACACTCCCCATCAATATTCTAGAGTGGTCAGACAAACATGGAAATATTTCCTCCCTTTGATTCACAGTGAATCAGTAAGAATATTTACAAACCACACAGCTTGCATATTTTATATAAACCGACAAGCAGGAGCCAGAGCTTACCATCTTTGCAAAGAAGCCACGGCTCTGTGGCACTGGCGTATCAAGAATCACATGAGCATTTTGGCAGTCTATCTCCCAGAAAAGCAAAATGTGACGGCAGACCATGACAGCTGAAACCTTCGTCAGAAATACGAGTGAGAAATCCACCCACAAATCTTGCATACTGTATTCCAGAAGTGGGACTTCCCAGACATAAACTTGTTCACAAAGAATTCCCTAGGTGATGCCCTGTTATTCACCTGGGTGGACAGATTAGCATGTGCTTTTCTACCTATACCACTACTCAACAAAATCATCCAAAAAGTGAAGCAGGACAGGGCCCTAGTCATATTAGTAGCACCGGCATGGCCCAAGCAAACCTGGTTTCCTTACCAGTGACAGATATCCATTGCTCTACCACTTCATTTTCCACAAGTCTCAAACCTCTTGTCACAGGATGAGGGCCATATTCTCCACCCAGACATCCAGAGGTTACACCTCAAAGCCTAGCTCTTTCAAGGCTGATCAAATCCAACTTTGCCTACTCAGAAGAGGTCTGATACTTAATCATGAACAGTCACAAGTTCACTACCAGGAAAACCTATGCTCAAAAATGGCAATGTTTCATTCTTTACAATTCACTATCACTTCGCTCAGCACCTCTACTGAGAGTGCTAGACTACCTGCTTCCTTGAAGAAGCAGAGCCTCTCAAACTCCTTAGTTGAAGTTGGTACTTAGCAGCAACTTCAAGCTAGCATTTCCAGATAGAGGAACACACACTCTTTACTCACCTGACTATGAAAAAAGTTCCTGAAAGGGCTCAACAACATGTTTCCTCTGTTAAGGTAAATTCCATCATTCTGAGATTGGAACATCATCCTTATAACCTTGCTTGGTCACCCCTTTGAACCAATGGTGATTGGTTCGCTTTTGCATCTCTCAATGAAAGTTGCTTTCCTCGTGGCCATCAAGAAGAGTTAGCAAGCTCACTGAACTCATGGCTAACCCTCTTTTTACAGTATTTTATAATGACAAAGTGGTTCTCAGATCTCACCTGAAATTCCTCCCCGAAGTGGTTTAGCTGTTCCACATCAACAAGCCATGCTTATCGGTCTTCGGCCAGAAGCCTCATCCAGACACCACTGCTGCTCATTTCCATTCCTTAGACATCCATCATGCCATTGCCTTCTACCCGGAAAGAACAAACAATTTAGATGTTCTCCTAGTCTTCTTCTATCATTAGCAGATCATTCCAAAAGTCAAGCCATTTCCAAACAACTGTCTAAATGGATATTTAATTGCCTCAAGATGTGTTACTCGATCAACAAAGTACCACTCCCAGATCAAGTACAATCTCAGTCCACCAGAGCAGCAGCCACCTCTACAGCTTTCCTGCAGAATTTCCCTGTCACTGACATTTGTGGGGCTGCAGCATGGGCTTCAATACATACCTTCACAAAACCTTACACTGTAGATAGGTATTCCACTCAACACACTGACTTTGGGGTGGCACTTCTGTCCACCGCTCACAATACAAACACGAAGTCCCACCTTCCAGATTCTCAGGGCACTGCTCCATAGTCACTTACAGTGGGGTATCCTTGTGGGCACACCATGACCTTCCTTCTTTCCCCTCTGCTTTGGAGTTTTAACATCTCTCCATGGTAGAGAGGGAACCCTCAGTTGACAATGTGTGCGTGTTGGCACACTTGTTACTGAGCAAGCAGCATCGCATATGCATGTTGGCACCCAGGGTACTGCTGCTAAAAAGTTCCAATTATAAGCATTGGGGCACTGAGACATCTACAGTGGAGCACCCACAAGGACACCCATCTTGAAGAACACCGGTTACTGCACAAGGTAAGTAACCTCCATTTTCTATTTAGCCTAAGCTCTTCTACTAACAGTTGTTAGAACATGCACTTCACATCTCTTACTATGAACCAGGGTCTCAAATTGCTACCTTGAGGTTAGCTGTCATTCACCCATTTCACAGATAAGATAACTTGCACAAGGTTATTTTAGGCTGTAATTAGAATAGAATGAGGTTTCTAATATAACAGAGCCAAGGTCAGAGTCGATAAAAATCAAGTTTTTACTTTTAATCTTATTTTTTTATTTAAATGGGGAGAGGCAAACCATTAAACTAATAGAAGTCACTGGCTAAGCATTGGCTCATTGAATTCTACTAGGTTGGTGAGGCATGATTTCATTTTCCAAAAGTTGTTGATTGTGTTCATTTACGTGTCTGATCATTCTGTTCTTTACTATAGTTTCAACCAATTTTCGTGGTACTGAAGGTAAGGTGCCTGAAATTACCAGGAATGCCTTGTGATCATTTAAGTGCACTGGATGAGATACACCATATATTGTGATAGCTGTGTGTCTGATCCATGGATCTTGAAAGGTGTGTTGTGAGGGTGTTGATCACTGTAGCAATGGAGATATGTCAGCAGATTTTGCATCTGTTGTTCTGACAGCATCTGGTGCTATTTTGAGTTGGTGTGTACTGGTCTGCGGGGAGCTTGCTTCTGATGATAAACTAGGATAATTTGTAGGGTTGTATAAGGCCTGAAGAAGGGGTTTAGAAAGACTTATTTCAGGATGTGGTCCTCACTGGGTATGTGTTCCAGTGTGGGGTACTAGGTGACAAAATGGGGCATGTAGTCAGTGAGGGGTTAATTTGTATATTTTAAATAGGTTCTCTTCGGATGTCTGGGTGATGCACATTTCAAGATCCATGTTCATCATAACATGTGATGTACCTCATCCAGTGTACTAAATGCATAACTAACAACTATGTGGGTGAAATGAGACAATCATTATGCTCTCCTATGAATTCTCATAATAAAGGACAAAAACATCATATCACCTGTGCATCAATGCTTTTCACAAAGCAATCATTTTTTACATTTGACCTCTCATCCTCAAAGGAAACCTACACATTGCCTTCAAAATATGAGCATTCGTAACTTTACTAGACACTAAAAATCATGAACCTGAATAGACACTATGCTATGGTTTCTTACAGCAATCTGTAATTCACTAACACCCACAGTGCTTTTTCCCCTGTAACTGGTGAGGTGCTTATTGAGGTCACCTTGAATGATTCCATGAAATGAATTAATTATTTATGCTAAACAATTTGTTCCACCTTGTATTTAGGTGTGACACTCTAAGGGTGTGTCTACACTAGCCCCCTAGATCAATCTAGGGAGGCTAATGATGGCGACCAAAATTGCAAATGAAGCACAGGATTTAAATATCCCGCGCTTGATTTGCATATTCCCGGCTGGTCGCCATTTTTAGAAATTGACTAGCCCGAAGTAACTGCCCGCGTCTACATGCGGAAGTGAAACGGGATTCCGAAATAAAGCCCTAACTTGAATTAGCTGCTTTCCTCCTGCAATGAGGTTTACAAGCTAATTCGAGTTAGGGCTTTATTTCGGAATCCCGTTTCACTGCCGCGTGTAGACGTGGGCAGTTATTTCGGGCTAGTCAATTTCTAAAAATGGTGACCGGCCGGGAACATGCAAATCAAGCGCGGGATATTTAAATACTGCGCTTCATTTGCAATTTCAGTCATCCTCATTAGCCTCCCTAGATCGAAGTAGGGGGCTAGTGTAGACATACCCTAAGCGCTTTGCCCAAACCTGAACAAGAGTTCTGCATAAACTCCAAACTGTGTTTTTTTCTCAACAGCAGAAGTTAGACTCATTGACTTTAAGGTCACCTTGTCTGACCTCCTGCACACTTCAGACCACTGAACCTCACTTACTTCCTCCTATAAATTAACCTCTAACCGCTGGATGAAGTCCTCAAGTAATAGTTTATAGAATTCAAATGTCAGTTGTTTAAACCTGCGAGTGACCAATTCTCCAGGGTCTCTGCCAATCTGATCCAAGGGAAAATTTCTTCACAATTCCAGATACGGAGATCAGTTAAATCCTGAGCAAGACCCACCAGGTAGCTATCTGTGAAAGAATTCTCAGTAATAACTCAGAGTCCTCCTGTCACATTGCTATGGGGATGACATTGTTCTAGGTAGGGTGGGTGGACCACCTTGCCCCTATCACACTTATCCCCACCTTTTTTTCTTCCTAGCCGGTGCCTCTGTTCTCACCCTGGAGTCTGTTTAGTCCCTCTGCCCTCAAGCCCCAGAGCCCAACCTATATCTCATTCCTACTTGCAGGGCAGCCCTGTCCAATAGTCCCCAAAGTGACCCACGGGTCAAAGTCTATAGCTCGCCCCCTTTGTCAGGGCAGCACAGTTCAGTGGTCCCACAGTGACCCAAAGGTAGAAGTCTATAGCAGAGTCAGTAGATAGGGGAAAATTTTACACCCCCGGCAGAGGGGGTCCAGGCCCTTCCACTCCTTTGGACCCCACTCCAGGACCCTTGCTTGTTAGTGGCTTGCTCTCACCACTGAGTCAAGGGGGAAATCCTAACTGCAACGTGTTGACTCCTCGACAGTGGTTCACTCACCTGGTAGCCATTGCTGCTCCTGAGCTGCTTCCTGCTTCCCCAGTCTCAGCTCACTGGTGAGTCTCTGTTTCACCATCTTCTTCTGTGGTCTGGCTATTTCCCCCTTGTTTCCGAATCTTGCATGGGCCCTAGAAGCATCCTGTTTCCAGCTTGTGTGGTAGCATCCCAGCCTTTAGGTAGTCGATGGGGCTTGCAGGGAGCTGACTTAGCATGTCTTCTCCCTTCGGCTGCCAGCCCTGACTGAGCTGAGCTGCTCCCTTTTATAGTAGTGCAGCCAGAACGTGCCCCTTAAGATACAGTGGTGTGTGGCCACCTCCTGCTCTCAGGACTGAGTTAACCCCCTCCTGCTCAGTGTGGGGGGGAATACGCCCTGTTACACATCCCTATCTAGAGTTCCATCTCCAGCCGTTGGGAATTTTTGCTATTGGGAGTCGCAATAGCTATTTTGCTATTGGCAGTCATATCAGACCATCCTCACCAAAAATATAACCAGCTCAGTATTCAAATTAGTTAAGATTTTTGTCCCCACTCCTTCCCTTGGAAGGCTATTCTAGAACTTCACTCTAATGGTTGGAAACCTTTGATTAATTTTGAGCCTAAATGTATTGATCGTACCCCGGTATTTATTATTCTGTATCTATAGAAAATAATCATATCTCCCCTCAACCTCCTTTATGTTAGACTAAACAAGACAAGCTTCTTGAGTCTCCTTTCATATGGTAGGGTTTCCATTCCTTGAATAGTTATAGTAGTCCTTCTCTGCACCTTTATCAGTCTGCATTCATCTTTCTTAAACATGGGTGTCTAGAATCGCACATAGTGTTCCAGGTGTGGTTTTAGCAGTGCCTTTTATGATTGTACTAACACTTTCATGTCCATACTGTAAATACCTTACCTTATGCATCCTGGACTGCATTAGCCTTTTTTCATAGCCACATCACATTGGTGGTTCATAGTCATCGTGTGATCAAGCAATACACTCAGGTCTTCCTCTTCCAATTTATAAGTCTCCAGTAGCAAACATTCTTGTTGTTGTTAGTCCCTAAATGCATGACTTTGCGCTGTTAAATTTCATCCCGTTTCCGTTTCTCTAGTTTACAAGGTCATCCAGATTTTGTATGATATTCCAGTCCCCCTCTGTTTCAGCAATACTGTCCAATTTTGTGTCATCTGCAGATTTTGTTAGGATACACCCACTTTTTGTGCCAAGTTAATAATAAAAACATTAAATAAGACCAAGACCAATCTATGAGGAACTTCACTTGTAAGCACTCTCAAACCATTCACTGTGACCAGTTGTATTCTCCACTTTAACCAGTTCCTTATCTATCTTTCAGTGCTCATATTAATCCACAACTTCTCCAATTTAACTAATAATTTCTCATGTGGAACTGTACCAAATGTCTTACTGAACTCCAGATAGATTAAGTCGTCCGCATTTCCTTTGTTTTAGAAAATCAGTTATCTTCTCAGGAACATGAGTTTGTCTAGCATGATCTATCTTTTGTAAAACCATGCTGTGTTTCATCCCAATTACCATTTACCACTATATCCTTAGCTACTTTCTCTTTCAAAGTTTGTTCCAAGACCTTGCATACAACTGAGATCAAACAAATAATCCTGCACTTTCTTGAATTACCTTTTTTTCCCTTTCTTAAAAATAGGAACTGTATTATCAATTCTCCAATTATAGGGTATGACCTCCAAGTTTACAGATTCATTAAATCCTTGCTATTGAGCTTGCAATTTCATGTGCCATTTTCTTTATTATCCTTGGATGGAGATTATCCAAGCCCCCCTATTGAGTCCCATTTTGAGTTTGACTTCCACCTCAGATGTGGTAATTTCTACCTTCACATCATTGCCTTTAGTTACTCTGTTCTACCCCTAAACTCTTCATTGATCTAATTAAAAACTGAGGCAAAGTTTTTGTTTAGGTGTTGGGCCATGCCTAAATAATCTTTAATCTCCATCCAGTCCTCACTGGCTAGCTGTCCCACTTCTTTCCTTGTTTTCTTTTTGTAAATATATCTATCTATAAAACCTTTTACTACTGGTTTTATTTTCCTTTGTAAAATTCAACTCTGGTTAGGTTTTGGCAGCTCTCACTTTCTTTTTACACTTTCTTATTTCCAAAAAATAACTTTCCTTGCTAATCTCTCCCATCTTCCCTCCCTTGTAGGTGGTCTGCTCTCTCTTAATCACTTCTTTGAGATGCTTGCTCATCTTCATCCAGTTTGAAGCCCATCCCTATGATTTTTTTCTGGAATGCAGACTTCAGATAGCATCTGCAACTTTGACTTGAAAGTAACTTGAAAGTAATTCCAAGCTTCTTCCACATTCAGATTCTTGAGTTCTTTAGTCCAGTAATTCTCACAATTTTTTAAACTTAGTTCCTTGAACATCCTGATCATCCTGCGGCCCTACTTACTTTCTGGTAGACTTTCTGTTTTTGATGTACTTAAAAAAGTTTTGCTATTAGTTTTTGTCTCATTTGATAGTGGCTTTTCAAATTCTCTTTTGGCCTGCCTAATTATACATGACTTGCCAGAATTTATGATGCCTTCTCTTTTCCTCAGTAGGATTTGGCTCAGTTTTTAAAGGATGTCTTTTTGCCTCTAACCAGAACTATCCCATCCATAGGATGGTTCAGGGTGGCTGTCCCAGGCCTTGGACTTTGCGAGTACATGCTGTGACTGCCCCAACTGTCCTATGGAAGGGACAGTCCCTCATATTGAAGTTAGCTTGGGGATTTCCTGGAGGGCTGGTAACTGGCCATAGGGGTTGAGACAAACAGGAGTGGGAAGAGGCAGGGTTGGGGCTTGAGGGAAGAGGTGGGAAAGGGTAGGCTGGGGGGGGGCATGTCCTCGAGTGGAGGTGGGGGGTTGTCCCTGTCCCTAGACCTACCTAGGTACAGCCTTGCTTCTAATCACCACTTTTACTCTGCTGTTTAGGTCCTTTTTACTGTTGTTTTTACCATGCTCTGTTTTAGACAGGAACTATTTCTTTCTCTGTATTTCTACAGTGCCTAGCAGAATGGGACCCCAGTCTTGGTTGGATTCGTGATTGGCTATTATACTGGGTGCCAGAATTATTTTACTTGCTATAAACTGGAGAGATTGTGATTCTTGCTCGCTCGCACACTCTCACAAACACACACAGGTGGTCAGGAGAAGTTCAGGAATCAGATTAAAATGATTAATCATTTTTTTATGATTTTTGGAGGTTGACTTCTGATTTTTTTTTCATTGTTTGGGGATGATAATACTGATTTTAACCCAGGAACAGCCTCCAATGGTCACATGTAAAATGGCTACTCATAGGCTTTAGTAGCTTCTTCTTTCCAAATTTTAAGGGTCTGCTTCCAAAAACAAAAGGTATGCCATAAGAGAGAGAATCTACTGTGGGAAGATCAATTGTAACAGTCATAGAAAGGAGAAGGTCCAGCAGAAAGTTGGTTTCCTGTTTGGTTTGTTTTTGGTTTTGTTTTGTTTTAAATTGCAGTGAGCCAGGTGGAAGACAGTTGGGTTTTGCAGACTTGACAACCTGAGCTGTGTGTAAACTACATCCTTTTTCTCGAAAAGGGATGCAAATTAGACACTTTGAAATTGCAAATTAAGCTGGGATTTAAATTTCCTGCACTTCATTTGCATAATGGTGGCCGCGGGGGAGGGGGGGGGGTTCCGAAAGAAAAACGGCTGGTAGGATGGGGATCAATCAAAAATAAAACCCTTTTTCAAAAGATCCTGTACTCCTCATTTTTTCAGGAGTGCAGGAACTTTTGAAAAAGAGTTTTATTTTTATGTAAATATACTTGGATTTCTGTTGTATCTTCCTAAAATATACTGTCCCAGAGAACTTTGAGGTTCTTATCATAAGAAAACTAATTCTGGTATAGAACCTTGTGGGCAAGGAGGGTGGAGGTTAAATGCCTTTGTTTCTCCTAGACATTTCATCTTCTGTCTTTAAACTATGTGCATTTCATTTTTAATCATTATTCCTAATCATTTTCTTTCTTTTATATAATTATTTTAATTGCTATTTTCTAACTGAACACAGTATTCTAGGTATGATTTCGCTAGTGTTTTATAAGGATTTGTCTGTGTAATGCTTAGCCCACACCAAAGGGCTGTAGAAATTTTAGTCCACATTAGTGTGTCACAAACTAAGTGGTTCATATGGATCCTGCTGTTGTACACTGAAAGTTCGCTACTGAACATTAAGTGTGTAACAGCGCTGTAAATTTATTTTGGAATACAGTAATTAGGTTCAACATGAGCATATTATTAAAACTTTGTCCACATGAAGATGAATACAGTTGTATTGCTCACATTATTAAAAAATGTGGAAAGATTTCTTTAGTATTTAATAAATATACTGTATGCAACATGCTTTAAGGAACTTTTAGTATGCACCAGCAGGGTTCTTTCAAATCAGTTAATTTGTGACACTCTAATGTGGACTAAAATGTACAGCCGACTGGTGCAAATTAAAGCAACATGTAGACAGGCCCATTGAGGAACTAAGGTCACATGTGGGTTAGTTTTTATATTTTTGACCACTGTTTTACAGAAAAGCTATAGAACAATTTGAATATGTTCAAAGAAGAGAAATACGTTCATGCAAAATGTTGAGACATTTCCAGATGATCTACTGGACAGTGATAGTCTCCTAAGGGAAACAGTGCATAAGAACATAAGTATGAAAATATTGGATCAGACCTAAGGTACATGTAGCCCAGTATTGTGTCTTCTGACAGTGGCCAATGCCAGGTGCCCCAAAGGGAATGAATAGAAGTAATCAAGTGATCCATGCCCTGTCACTCATTCCCACCTTTTGACAAACCAACTAAGAAAACTATTCCTACCCATGCCATTGACGGGACATCCTCCATTAACTTATCTAGCTCTTTTTTGAATCCTGTTATATCTTGGCCTTCACAACATCTCTGGTAAGGAGTTCCACAGGTCAGCACTTCAGTGGACTGGAAATCTATCAACTATGTATATTTTAAAGGAATGAGAGGAGTTTTTTAGGGTGATACCAGAGTGCATAACTAAGAGTAACAGCATGAAAACAAGAAAACTGAGGTTTCATATTGAAAACAGTACTGTGGAACAATCCTGCATTGGCAGGGAGATAAATGTCCATAATTTCTACTTCTAAACTCTAGCTAGTGTGAAGAACATTTACACTTGCTGATATTTAAAGGCTTAATCATTTCTAACCAATTGGTGGATAACAAAAAGCATTTTATATAGTGTTCTAATATTTTATTTTGCTTAATGTATTCAAAGAGCTATATGTACAATTCTGATTTTGATTATCATGTTATGATCACTTTGAATGGTAATGACAAAAATCTAGTTTTCATTCAGTTAAACAGGGAAGGATTTTACTTCCATACAGAACTGAAATATCTGTTCACCAGGTTTTCTGTATTAATTGTATTTATTTTGGTATATAATAATTAGATTTGGTTTGAGCATATTGTTAAAGCTTTGTTCACTTGTGTGGCTCACATTACCAATAAAATGTGGAAAGATTCCTCTAATATGATATAAATACACTACATGTGTATCATTCTATTCACCCAGAAAGCATTTGAATTTGTTGTGAGGCTTAAGTAATAATGTGATGGTGCTAAGCTTAGCCTCTAGTGAATGCACAGATTGTGTGACATTGCAGAGGAGACAGTTGTTTGCTCCAATTCTGTTAAATTTCTGATAGTGATGTGAGCACAGCTGGTGGAGGATGGTGTTTCTGTGTCTCACAGCAAATCCTTTGTCTTACAGAGCTATAATCCTCAGAGGACATACTTCACTTTCATCTTGCAATTTTGCTAAGACAGTCAGTCTTAGCTGCTAATTATTGAGGCTAGAGGTTATGAAATACAAAGCACAGTTCATTGGAGCTACGACATTGATGCATTCACAGCTTAGAAAGCTTTGACTGATAAAGTGTACTCCATTTTTATATGTTATGCCATAAACTCTTACATTAACAGAGGGCACCTCAAAGCAAGCATGATGCAGGCTCACATGAAGCAGAGAGGCAGAATGAAGGTCAAGGAGCAGCAGAAATTAGCATGGCAACTGCTGGTAGTGGTCAGGTAACGTAAATATTTTATTTTATAACATTTTTAAATATAAAATATGTCATTTTATGAGTGTGATCTGGAAATTCTGCTGTAGCTATTTAATTGTGCATCAGTGGATTTCTTCAGATGTATTAATTCTGAAAAGGCTGACATTTTTCTTTATGTCCATTGGGAAGGAAGAAAGCTGTTACAAAGGATATTTTAATTAAATGAAATTTAAATATTCCATAACAAGAATCTGTTTTCTTTTGTTTAAAATGGTTACACGGATACATTTAAGCAGGGATAAGCAAGTAGTTTGTAGACACAAATATTGTGTTCCTATTTGTATCTATTTGTGTTATGATTTAATGATGGAATTTATTCAAAAGAATTCCAGTTCAGAAATGGTCACTGAAGCACCACTATTGAAAAAAATTCAGTGACAAGTTTCTCATCACAAATAATGACAAATATTATTGTAATTACAAATAATTCCTGTTTCTTAGTTAAATGCATTACATAAACCTTTAGAACCAGACATCTCATCAGAAATAATCTCCTGCATGTGCGCTGAAGGGTGATGTACATGATCATTTCACATTGTCCATTGCTATTTTTTAACACTGAAATATATTACTGGGTGAAATGTAGTTTTAAACTAAATTATTTACATACACATTTCTTTAATATTTATCAAGAATATGTATTAAGAATTTAATATTTTGTTTATTTTAATGTTCTGTTATACCACTTGCTTCATTATCTCCAAGTGTTGCTCAGGCTTTCATTTTAGTAATTCAGATTCTCATAACCTCAAACAATACGACAGCGCAATTCATATGTAAGCTTTTCTGTTGGTTATTTAGTGTTTGTGGATTAATTTCAATCCCCTTTAAAGCATCTCACACAATGATTTTTTAGAAGGATTATGTCTACAGTATGGCTAAAATATTTCATTAGATTAAACATTAAACACGGTCCCTAATTTTTCTATTAAGATATATTTGATCACAGTTTGGAACCCAATTCTCTTTGCTACATCTGAGCATTTGCCTGAGGCTCCTACTTTAATCCAGATGACAGCATTATTCTAAAGGAGAAAAAATAGTTCAGCAATGCTTTTTAGCTGAAAGCATAATGTATTTAAATAATTCATGCATTGTGGCCACATGTTCTTTCTCATGTGAATGGGAAGTTATTTTGGACAAGAGAGATTTTTTGGAGGGGGAGGAAAAGAGCGTGTGTCTTGTATCCAGGAATAATCATATCAGTGAAGAAATAGCTCTTTGAAGTTTAGGACATAACATTTGAACATTTTTGAGTTAATATCAAGCTACGGAGGAAAATACTATGAGACATAAGGGGATTATTTACTTTTAGTGCAAGGACAGAGAAAGGAGGCTTAATGGATTGGGCACTAGTGTTTTATTTCTGGGAACCCAGATCAATCCACCTTGTATCCTTGAGCAATGAGGATTAAATAGAGTGCAAAAAAATCAACCTAATTGTTCGGGGCTAGCTAGTTTTGCAGTAAGATGAGCAATGTGAATTGAAGGTTTGCCCATTGGGAACAGTCTTTTTCGGGACTCAACCATTTTCTCTTCTGTACCACCTAACATACTCTGCTCTGCTGTTATGTTGACAGCAAAATGAACTTTACTAAAATTTTAGTTGTGTAAGCTGTCTGAAAGATTTTAATGAATTTTGCTGCTTTATTAGTAAACTACTTCAAAATACAGGAAAACAATATAAAGGAAGAAAAAATAAAGCACAGATGAGACAAGAACAAGGGCCTGAAAGAATATAAGATTAAAAGGAAGGAAGGAGAACAAAAAGGGAAATTGTAGGGGAAGATACTACACAAGAACAGAATTGAAGCAAGGGTGGGTGGAAGCATAGCACAGGCGAGTACTAAGAATCGGGGAGAGAAGAGAATCAGCACAAGAAGCATGTAAGTTATCAATTTTGCTCAATTGCCAGTTTGTCAGACCAATTGCTACATACTTTTGGTGGTAGTGATTTCAGTTCAGTCTTTAATGCACCGGTAATAAAGGTAATTAAGTTTGATTTGGGCTTCTTGGCAGCCTCAGAGTAGAAGAGGCCCAATGACTCAGCATGTTAACTATCTCTAAGCTATGAAGAAAATAGCCAGTCCTGGTCAGGATTCATAAAATTGTTGGGACAGAATAGAAAAATGTGTGTTTTATGTGCTATATAAATGTCTACACCATAATGGTTCTTAATATCTAGTGTTCCCAATTTGCCACTCCCTTATCTTCTTAGGTAGAATGCACATATTACAATTAATCAACAATATAACAAAACTGCTATAATTATACCAGTATAATTGCCCATATAGACACTTATTCCACAATAATAAGAATGACTTTTTTCTCACTTAGTTTATGTTGCTTTGGCCACTCTTATTTCAGTGTAACTGAAAAGATTTCTAGTGTAGACAAGCCCCTACTGAAACTTTTTTTAGTCAGTTCCCCATTCATATTCAAAGTTCTTTCATGTTTGAATGGCAAATGTTACAGGGGAGTGGTGGTCTGGGCATGAAGGGTTGTGGGAGCACTTACTTTCTTCCTGCGTGCTGCTCCCAAGCTCCAATGGGAACAGCCGGGAAAGCCTCTAGGAAGCATGTCCATGCGCTGCTGTACTTGCAGCCTGGGGAGGAAGAGGAGGAGGGCAACAGCGTGCAGCCGCTTTGGACTCTGGCTTCTTCCCCACGAGCCAGATCCGGCGGGGAGGCTCAGGCACTCCCCCCCTTTTTCCCCCGCAGGAAGCCAGTACTGGTGCTCCAATCTTGCGGGGGGCCATGAGGCTGGAGCACTAGTGTGAGCCCCCTACTGGGTGGAGGATGGGGGCTGTGCTTGAGCTGCGAAAGAGCCATATCCGGCTGCCTAGTGAGCCATAGGCTGCTGACCCCTGATACAAAGTGAATGAAATAGTTTGAAAATTATTTAATTTTAAAATCAAGCTAATAATTTTATAAATATATTTTTATTTTTTGCACCATCAGTTGCAGCATAGGGGTCACCTTGCCAGCCAGTCAGATTCAGAGCAGCTGAGCACCATAGCTCTTCTTAATGCCAGCAGAGTTGTGGGTGCTCAACACCTCTGAATATCTTTGTTGTATAAATAAGAATTTAGGTAAATAACATTAGTCACTTATTTTTGAAAATTTTGTCCTAAGATCTTATTCAAGAACCTCTAACTCATTCTCTATTTCTAATATGAATCCTCTTTTAAAACCTGCATATTAAAATAAACTACATTTAAAACATTTTACATTACTCTGGTATAGACTGTTAAATGTGACTTAACCTGGACAAATAACATGTTTCTTGTGGAGGAGCAGGGGATCTAGGATTCCACCACGTTTAAGGTTTTGGGGTGTGGGGTTTTTTTTCTCAAAATGTTACGGCTCTTTAACTACAAATCTTTATTATAACAGTCAGTTGATTCTAAATTTAAGTTTTAGATAACTAAAGGGTAGCATTAGTTAGATGAACAGTATACTATTATGGTTATGGTATTAGGCTGTATGATTTCACTTACAGACCTTACAGCAGTATAGGTATACTGCCACAGCTGCGCCACTCCTATAAAGCCACTCTGTGTTGATGGGGGGAGAGCTCTCCCACCAGCATAATTAAACTACCCCCTAAGAGCAGTGGTGTCTATGTTGGTGGAAAAGCATCTCCCATTAACATAGCATTGTTCTCACCAGTGCTTTTGTTGGTGAAACTTCTGTCGGCCAGGGATGTGGGTTTTTTCCTACTCCTGACCAACAAAAGTGCTAGTATAGACAAACCTTAAGTATCTATCTCAGTACAGGCAGTCCCCGGGTTACGTCAATCCGACTTACATCGGATCCCTAGTTACAAACGGGGGGGGGGGGAGAGCGCAGCTAGTGCGGGGTGCCTCTCCCACTGTCGCCGCCTCCGGCGGCACGGGGGGTACTTCCCCCCAGCAGACCAGGGAGACGCGGAGCGGCTTTTCTCGCTGCGGAGGACGCGCCGCCTGACATACTGTAGTTAATTTCACTATGAAACAAGACACCAGCCAAAAGGGGGCACTCCAGAGCGGAAAAATTAATTTCCTAGGGAACAGCAGGAGCAGCAGGCAGTGAGACCCATTGTGTTAGAGTCCCCACCTTGGGAACAACAGCTCTTTCCCTCTTTAGCACTAGAGCTGCAAGTATCTTGTTAGCGTCACGTGAAATTAACAAGTCCCTTCCAGCCTGGCAGACGTGAAGCTGAAAAATTACCCAGTGGTGTGGGTGGGCAAGAATGGGGAGGAGCAGGACAGAAGGGAAGAGGGGATAAGCCCCAACCCCACACCCTGGCTGGAACGGAGCAGGGTAAGCCCCGAGGGAATGGGTCTGGTTGCAAAGTGGGTGAGTGGACAATGAGGACCCACCTGTGGCTAAACTCCTGTTCCCAACACAGAATTTTTCTTTAAAATTAATCCTGTGGATAAATTCACACACATGCTTCACAGGAAGGGATTTCCATTTTCTGCTCAGCAGAATACAACAACAGCTTTGATTGTATCAATATTTCACTGTGCTCTCCAATGACTATTGATTACACTTAATACCCATTTCACTGAACCATCTGTAGCAAATTCTATTTGGAACAGTAATATGCATTGAATAAACTTTTTTTAGTTATAAAAAACAAAGATTCTGACTATTAAATGAATAACTGGGATCTTTCAGGTACCCCAAAAGGAAGATTTGGATATAGCATGAAACACTGAAACTTATGATCAATTTTTAATTAAAATATCAACCAAAAAATCCTTCATATCAAAACAGTATGTGTTTTTCTTAGAATAAGGAAGTTGTATAAGAATCAGGGTCTTTTCCACCTAACTCCAGCTCCCCATTCCCCCCCCTCCCCCAAATATGTACCAGTTCTGACTTACATACAAATTCAACTTAAGAACAAACCTACAGTCCCTATCTTGTACGTAACCCGGGGACTGCCTGTACCCACTATACAAGTATGCAGTGTATCTTTGATATGTCTCTGTTCTATTAAATAGACTCTCTTTAGACACACTCACTTGTTCACTGAGAAGGAATGGAACCACATGAGAACAGAAAAAGCTAAAGAGGTGCTCAAATAGAATAAAAACTTGAGGTTGATAGAGTATAATGCTATTAAACAGTTAACTTGGTGGTAGGATTTGGGTTTAAGATTTTAATTCCCTAATCTAGTTTTAGGTACCAGTTAAAAATAATTATTTAGTAGCAGTATAAGTGAAAATTCAGTTATAAAGTTAATATCCACTGTAGAATATTTGAATCTATATAACTAGCCATAATTTTTAAGCTGCTAAAAACCTGTTATCTTAAAAAAATAAAACTGATTATTGTCCTTTGATCTTACCAATGACATCTGACACTGACTGGTTAGGTTAATATTTTCACTGGTGTTACAGAAGCAAATTTCAACAACTGTCCAAGATCTCAGCCTGCTGACTTTCAGGCTAGCAGGGAGGTGAGATTTCTGTGGAAGCAGAGCATTCAACCCCAGAGGAGTGAGAGTGTCTAACATCTCTCTGCAGTGGCTCCTGTAGTCAGTATAAGATGAATTTCCTTTGATGAATTTCAAGAAAAGCATTTGTGCCTTAGGGAGAAGGAGCTCCGAAAATAGTGGGGGAAGTTTCTAGAGGCAAAGCAATCTTTTTCACTTTTGGAAGAACTAGGAGTTTCTATTTTGTTTGGCCAAAACAAGGAAGCTGCATGATTTTGGATAACATTTAGTCCAGCTCAGTATAGCTATTCTTAGATGCTCCAAACAGCATATAACCTTCCATTAAATAAGTGAGAAAGGAGCTATCAGATATCAGAAGCAAACAATTCGCATGGGCTTCTAACAAATTATACACATAAAGCTAAAAAAGAGAGAAATAAAGGTACATAAGAGGAAAAATGTGGGCAAGAAGGAGAAAGGAGAAGATTAAAGAATAGGAAAGAGACAAAGGGGACCAAAAAGTAAATGTGACAACTTGACAACTGCGTCAAACTATAGCCAATGGGGGCACCCATCCACAATATTTTTTAGGGGGTCTCCAGTAAATAAAAAGATTAAAAATTTAACCTCTTTTTGCTCAACAAACCAATACTGTTTTCTCCACATATTTGCCTTGTTTGTGACACTGTCTAAAAGCATTCCTTTTTGACCCACAGAATCTTTTTCATGTCAATTTTTGTATGACCCCGTTGTATTCTGAAGTGGTTTAAGTTTTTCAACTAAGAGGTTGTGAAAAACAGGGTCTCCTGGAATTCTGCAGAATTATTCTGGAAACAAAAGTAGATCTACAATGTCACTGATGCAGAATTCCTACTTGTTCTGTAAAAAATGATCTAAAATCTGAATCTGGTTTATTGTCTCTTGTTTTTGCTTTTATCTGTTGCAAACTTAGTTCAGTTTATTGTTTATTTCAGTTCTCCTTTCTCCTGATAACAGTAGATATTTTAAAACTCACTCAGTAATTAGAATTAATTTTGTAGGAATATGGAACTGCTTTGAGAGAGAACTAAGGGACAAATGAGGAATAAACCATCTTTATGAATTTTATTTAAATAATTTCCAATTTGTATGCAGATACATATAAACTAAAGCACAGGATGACAATTTATGGTTGTAAACATAACTAAATAGTCAAACGCTGAAAATAAAGTAGTCAAGCTGTCCCTTCAGTAAAAGACTTTTGGATGCTACCTAATTGTTCTTAAACTTGTAGGGTTCAGCCGCTCGAATGGACCATGAAACAGCCAGTGTTATGAGCTCTAGTAGTACCTATTCCGTTCCTCGAAGACTGACAAGTCATCTGGGTACCAAGGTAACCGAAGATTACAAACCACAGGTCGCTAATGCTACATTTTTACTAATACAATAACTTCATTGTTTCTATCCGTACTACAGTATTCACTGAATGATCTTTCCACACATACTAATTTCATGGAATTTAATTTTTAAATAGCTTTTTCAGGCTTTGAAAACTATGCATTAAATGATTTGATTATTAGAAGAAAATATGAGTTCCCATTAGTAGAATTATTTAAAATGAATAAAAATTGATTCAGGAAATTGTTGGAGCGCCTTAAAACCATATATTGTTGTTAAATGATCCAGATGATTGGTGAAAATTAACCTATTCTAAAGACCAATTTTTTGGTATTTGAAGTGCTCATACAATACTAATTTATTGAAATAAATGTCATTATTGAAAAACCTTTTTAAATGTGACCTGAGTCATTGATGCTGCTAAATCAGTGTTGTGTCACTAACATATTTACAGTATGTGAAAGAAACAATCTCATTTGAGTAAGGAGGTGTTAAAGTGAAACTAAGAATTTAGCATTGCAGTATAATTTCATAATCTCACTTCCATTTTTAAATGGAAAGATAGGTTCAAGTGAACCTCTCATTTTGTTCCAAAAGTAGACTTCAAGCATGCATTTGTTCTTAGCAGCACAGGTATATGGGACACATACATGCAGTGATTTAAGGAGTTGCTTTTTTGTGACTTGTATGTTGTTTAGAATCCAAGTTCTGTATTAAATATTCCTTATTTAAAAGAGCAAACATTTATAACATTATTATCAATCATACAATTTGTGTACCAAAGGGGTAGCAAAGATATATTGATTACATCAAACATTTTGTGAAGTATTGACAGAGGATGGTTTTAGAAATATTAAGTGCAATCAATATAGAATAATTTTTTTTAAGGGAGAAGGTAAGGTAGCAGATGTGGAGAAGGCTTGAATCCTTCAGTTTTTTTTCTAGTGTAGCTAGAAATTGCTTCCATATCAGCAGGAGATTTTCCCAAAATAAATCCATAGTATGTTAAGAACATAGTTTCAGAGGACTTGTGCAGGGGCCTTTTACAGTACTTACCTGACGGTTAATACTTTATTATTTGTTTGATGCAGTTATTGCAGATTACAGGCAGTCCCCGGGTTACGTACAAGATAGGGACTGTAGGTTTGTTCTTAAGTTGAATCTGTATGTAAGTCAGAACTGGCATCAGCTGCTGCTGAAACTGATCAGTTTCAACAGCCGCTGAATCTGGACACCAGTTCCACTTACATACAGATTCAAGGTAAGAACCCTAGGCGTCCTCAAGTCAGCTGCTGCTGAAACTGATCAGCAGCTGATTCCAGGAAGCCCAGGGCAGAGCAACTCTGCCTCGGGCTTCCTGTAGTCAGCCGCTGGTCAGTTTCAGCTGCGGCTGACTTTGGGACGCCTGGGGCAGAGCAGCTGGGGTGCTGCCGGGTTGGTCCAGTAGCGCCAAGGAGCGGTGCTGCGGGACCAACCGGCAGTGCCCCACCTGCTCTACCACAGGCCCTGGCTTTGCTCCATGTCTCCCTGGTCTGCTGGGGGGGGCACTAGCTGCGTTCCCCCCCCCCCCCCCCCCAGCAGACCAGGGAGATGTGGAGCAAAGCTGCGGAGGACCCGGGCCGAACCGTGGCGCTTCTAGATCAGTGCCGCGGTCCGGCCCGGGTCCTCCGCGGCTTTGCTCAGCGTCTCCCTGGTCTGCTGGGGGGGCACTAGCTGCGTTCCCCCCCCCCCCCAGCAGACCAGGGAGATGTGGAGCAAAGCTGCGGAGGACCCGGGCCGGACAGTGGTGCTTCCAGATCAGCGCTGCGGTCCGGCCCGGGTCCTCCGCGGCTTTGCTCAGCGTCTCCCTGGTCTGCAGACCAGGGAGACGCTGAGCAAAGCCGCGGAGGACCCGGGCGGACCCGCGGCTTCCAGATCAGCTGAAAGCGCTGCGGGTCCGGCCCGGGTCCTCCGCCGCTCTGCTCAGCGTCTCCCTGGTCTCTTAAATGTCGGATCCGCGTAACTCAGGGACTGCCTGTATATTGTCCATTAACTAAACTGTGCTAGTGACAGATCACTGGCCATAAGAACTTAAAATCTAGAGCAGTGCTTCTTAACCTGTAGCCCATGGGCCTCTTGTGGCCCAGTCAGTGCAGAGATGCAGCCCATGTGGCATCCTCAAGGCCATACAGGTGGTATCGGATGTAGCCCACATAACACATTGTAGGACATAACAAATGGTCCACAGTGGTAAATAGGTTGAGACCCAGAGTCTGTACAAACCTGCATATTTCTTTTCTTCTAGACCACAGTCACTAGTGTACCTCGTCTCTGAGGTAAACAATAAGGGCTTGTCTATAAGGAAAATTAGTGCACAGCAAGTTAGGGTGCGAATGTATAGCACATAAGGTACTACATGCTAATTCCCTGCATGGACACTTACCGCATAGCAAAGTGCCAAGTAAGTTAATGCAGACTAACTAATATGCTGTAAATTCACAATCTACTGTAGCTTGCTGATGTCTCTGTGTAGACAGGCTATAAAGCAGCTTCCTCAGGTGTCTGCCCAGAAGCATACATTAAGCAGATGGCTTTCATTCTCTTTTGAGAGTACAAGTATGCCATCTTCATAACATATTTGATTGTTCCCAGTTCAGGGAGTGAGGCTCTCTAAACCTCATTTGTCAGACATCTGCCATTATACTGTCACAAAGCTGGCTCATGGGATCTATCATGTTTTGATTCTATCATTTTTATATTTAATATTAAATAATGTGTGGATTCATATGATCATATAATGCTACACTGTTTAATACTTCTACTGTTACCGTTATTTAATTATTATAGTATTAGTAAAAATACATGAGTTTTCTGACTACTCAATCTACTATAAATTACCTAGATACACTCAAACTTTTAAAATATTCTACAATACAGTGGTTAATTTTATCTTCAGTGATGTTAGATTTTATCCATTATGTCTTAGGATACTTTTTTGAACTTGTGACCATTTGCAGCAATTTAGCTAGTATTAGAGAATCTGACTGAACATAGTATTTGACAAGTTTAATTTCTTGTCTAGCTGATACATATGGGATGTATCACTCTGCAGAGGCTCATCAGCTGCTTTTTCCCTTTCCCAACTTGGGTAGCCTGCTTATGAGTAGCTTCTTAAATTATGGGCTTTTAATGTTTTTCTTGGCTTTGAGAGTTTGTGGGTTATCCAGTAGGATTGTAATGCCATATTGTATGTCATTTTGTTCTATTATAAACAAAATCAAACAGATGTACTAGTTTAAAATAATTACTCCTGGGAAAAGGAACAGGAGAGCAGAGCTGCTTCCACTGCTTCTGCTACATTATGTGAACTGCCTCAATAATCCCTCCTAAATTAATATTTCAATTTGAAATCCATAAGGGTGCTCTACATTTGGTATCTCAGTAATATACATATATATTTAATACTTTAATAGACCAATTTCACAAAGCTGAAAATAATTGAGCCAGATCATATGGGGGAGAGAACTTAAACAGAAAAATGTGAATGATAATTGGTAATCATTTAAGAGCACCTTACTAGATGCCCCAAAAGCTGCAAGTGAAGAAGAAGGCTATTCTGGTTTAAAAAAAAAAATAACACCACACACACACACCCAACACCAGCCTGATCTACAGAGGAAGTGAAAGGAGCTGTTAAAAAAAAAGAAATGGAGAAAGGAGAAATTGACTGTAGTGAATATAAATCAGAAGTTAGTAACTGTAGAAAATTGATAAACGAAGCCAAGGGATACAAGAAGAAATCTGTGACCAACAGAATTTAGAACACTTAGGCTACATCTACACTACAGTGGGGATTGACACTCTGAGATTGATCCACTGGTAAATTTAGCATGTCTGGTGAAGACCCCACAAATCAACCACAGATCGCTTTGTATTCGACCTTTTTACTTTCCCATCAGTTTACCTTACTCTTCTCATTGGGGTAGAATTTCTCCTGCAGACCCTCCCTCTATACTGTAGACCCTACAGTAACTTGACCTAAAATACATAGACTCCAGCTACATTATTCACGTAGCTGAAGTTGCGTACCTTAGATTGCCTTTCTGAGGTAGTGTAGACATAGGCTAAGAAGGAGTATTAGGAATTTAATATATTAGGAATAAAGAATCCTATGATACTTGAACTGAGCCATCGATTGACAGATCTCATCTTCTATAACACCGTTGGTGAGCGACTAAACCAGTCCTTGATTGGCAGACCTGATTACAGATGTCACATAAAAAGCCACCAACTGCAGGCGCTGTATGTTCTTTTCGGATCCTGTGCTTTTCCTGGAATGCCTGGATACGCTGACTCTCAAAGCAACTAAGAGCCTGTACAATGGTTTGTTGCCAGGACAATCTGTCCTGAACTAGTGTTTCCAGATCATTGAGAGATATGCTGCGTGACTTCATATTGGCTTTTAAGATGATAACAGTGACAATGTTAACAGTCCATTACTATATAGAAATGTTAGAATTATTAATAATGCAGGAAAGGCAGAAGTGTTCTATATTTCTGTTCTATATTTGGGAAAAAATAGTTGATGTAGTCTATGCCCTCATTCCACTAGTATCTCTAGTTTTGTTAAACAAAAACTACTGAACTTAGATATTTTTAAATCAGCATGTTCAGATATCTTGCATCCCAGAATTTTAAAAGAGATGGTTCAGAAGCTCACTGATTCATTAATGTTGACTTTTCAGTAAGTCTTCACACTGGGAAAGTTCCAGAAAATGGAGGGAGGAGAGGGAGAGCTAACATTTGTGTCAATTTTTTAAAAAAAGGAAATGGAACAACTTCTATAATTATAGGTCTGAGATTGATCCTGTTCACTTTAATGGAGCAGCAGATATGGGACTCACTTAATAATATGGAGTAGCAGTTGTTGACTGTGCTGGGGGCTACCTGACAGCCTGGCCCTAGAGCCAGCTGCTTGGACAGCCCTGGACTCAGCTACGCTGGCCCCTGTGAAAATCTCAGAGGTTGTGGAAAGCCATTATTTCCACAACCTCCATGACTGACATGGAGCCCTATCCATCACTGACCATTTTAAAATCAAGATTCGATGTGTTTTCTAAAAGGTCTGCCCTAGGATTTATTTTGATGAAGTTCTGTGGCCTGTATTATACATAGAGCCCCATGGGCTCTTGCTACATTTCAAAAGCTGAAGCACTGCAGTGGGAACCAGCATGACTGCTTAGGAATGTAAGCGACTAGTCGACTAGTGATGCGATTAGTTGTTCCCCTCCCTCCCTGGCTGTCTCTATCAGAGAGAGGCAGCAAGGCAGGGGGAGCTGGTGCTGGGGAGAGCTGGCTTAAAAGCCGGTTCCCCCCAACACCGTCTCCGCGGGGGGAGGGGGGAGTCAGCGGCACAGCGGGAAGCAGTCTGCTCACACCTGTTCTGCTGTGATTCTGCTTTTCTGAAATGGACAAGAGCTCCACTGGGGCTGGCCATGAACAGGGACTGATGCCGGAAAGGCCCCTGTTTGCAGCAGCCAGGGCTGGCCATAGGCAGGAGCTGCTCTGGCAGCAACCCCTATCCACAGCCAGTCCTGGCTGCTATGAACAGGGCCTGGTGCTGTGTGCTGCGAACTGGGGCTGCTGGACTTGTGAGCTGGGACCTAGAAGTCCCAGCTCACGCTGGTTCAGGATGCTGCGCCTCTCTATTTTAAATAGAGGGGTGGCGCTACAAGACCAACCCCGCAGCACCCCAGCTGCTTTGCCCCAGGCATCGGGATTCAGCCGCTGCTGAAACTGACCAGCAGCGTCAGTTTCACAAGCAGGCTGAATCCGGACGTCTGGGGCAGAGCAGCTGGGGTGCTGCAGGGTTGGTCTTGTAGCGCCACCCCTCGGCACTGCGGGACCAACCCTGGCAGCACCCCAGCTGCTCTATTGCAGGCATCCCCGATTCAGCTGCTGCTGAAACTGACCAGCAGCGGCTGAATCAGAGACGCTAGGAGCAGAGCCGGACTATCGTAAGGGGGGGGCTATGACGGGCCTGGGGTGGCATCCCCTCCCACCCCACTCCAGACCCCTCATAGCCCCCCCTTCTGATAGTCCGGCATATCTGATAATCCGGCACCCCCTGGGTCCTAAAGGTGCCGGATTATCAGAAGTTTACTGTAGTAGATTCAGAGTAGATACCCTAGTTTGCTCCAGTTAAAACATTATTGGGTATGCTAATTGTCATTAATAGGACATTGTTTTCATCCTTGATACAATGAAAATCCAAAACTGCTCATTAGAGGTCTAGGTGAATGAAAATATAAATCAGATATAACTTATTTCATTTTCATTACTACCAGTGGATTAATTATAATTAATGTTATAAACAGCAAAGAATCAATAATAATTATGTCATTATTTTTCTAAATGATACCAATTCCTGCACAACTGGGGGAGGGAGAGATTTTCTTCCTTGCTTTATATACCAGCCATCACTTCATTTCAGTTTATTTTTATATATATAATCTATATATATATATATATATTTTTTAAGAAAATCTAACTGTTTTTAAAATCATTTGGCCTACAGGTGGAAATGGTGTATTCTTTGTTGTCAATGCTTGGTACTCATGATAAGGATGACATGTCACGAACTTTGCTAGCTATGTCTAGCTCCCAAGACAGCTGCATAGCCATGCGTCAGTCTGGATGTCTTCCTCTCCTCATCCAGCTTTTACATGGCAACGATAAAGACTCTGTGTTATTAGGGAACTCTCGGGGCAGTAAGGAGGCCCGTGCCAGAGCCAGTGCAGCACTGCATAACATCATTCACTCACAGCCTGACGATAAGCGAGGCAGACGGGAAATCCGTGTACTCCATCTTCTGGAACAGATCCGAGCTTACTGTGAAACATGTTGGGAATGGCAGGAGGCACATGAGCAAGGCATGGACCAAGACAAAAATCCAAGTATGTCTGTCATAATTCTTTAAAATGGCTAGCAATATATTATACAAAAAAAAATTAAAAGTGAGTTCCATTTTAAAATGAATTTTTGACATGGTAGTAATATACCTGAATTAAGGATCCTTTTTCACATGCAATTTTTTAAACAAATGTTTAAGTAATACCTGCAAACAGGATGTCTCATCTGTAATAATCCTGTCTGCAAATGTTCTATGGAAGATTGTTCTTTAAATCATAGGCTTTGCATCTCATAAAAGGTATAATCCTAGTTATTTGTTTGTATGTTTTATACCAAGTGGTGACCAAACTGTGGTTCACAAGCCACATTTGGCTCTTTTATCATTAAAGTATCTCTTATGAAGCTCCCACTATTCCTCCTCCCTATTCTTTAGCTACCAGAATAAGAGAGAGGAGGGAAAGTTCAGAATTTCTGTGTTGCATAAAGGTGATGCTGTAGTATAGGGGCTTCTTTCTAGTGGGCAGGGAGTCTTGGGGCTTCCAGCAGGGGTATCCCAGCTCTCGAATTTCTGAAGATTGTTGTTTGTGGCTCAGAGTGCCAGTAAGCCACCCTGTTTTATACACATTTGTATTCATGCTCACTGCTGTTACGTCTTGTTTTAATGTATGTTCTAACACTGAACACACCAACTTGTAGTTGGTGTTTTTAAACCTACTTTTTTCTCACTGGAATAAGATGCACATCCCATTTTGTATTGGTTGGTTTGTGTGTTGGTGTGAGGTCAAGGTAGGCACAAAAGAGGAATCTTGCTCCAATCAGTTCAGTACAATGCAAACAACTATTAAAACAGTTTGATATTTGTTTGATATTTCTGACACACAAGCACAGCTTTGTCAATATAAAATGAAGTTTTTTCAGATAGCTTTGAAAATTTACATAACCCTTTAACTTCCTTATCTGCATTTATGATTTAAAGGAAAATTACAAAAACAGGCCCTGATCCTTGAGTATGTTCTGTGTTGGTGGATCTTCATGAAATCAGTGGAATTTGGTATAGGTGCAGGATGCAATCTGATCCTTAAGTGATTAGATTGCAGAATCAGAGCTAATGATGACATCCTAACACAAATCTATAGCCTAGCAAAAATCTGGTGCAAAAATGTTGAGAATACAGATGGTACAGTATGAGAGAATACTGATTATCCTTCAGAAAGAAGGAACAAGACAGTTTTACTTTTGATATTGCATTATTAGACACAACCAGAAAACCTAAACTATCCCACTCCATATACGCCAAAACAATGTTAAGATAATTAGGAAAGTAATTGGAGTTAAATTTTGTCCCTGGTAAGTCTGTGGGTATGGAAATTGTTAGAATGTTCAGTGATGTTTGTCTTTTCTTGCATTTTTGCAGTAATCCAAATCCTGAAAAAGTGATCTAAACATTTACCTTAAACTTTGAATCTTTTGGTAATATTTATTATTTTGACAATGCCTTTTTGATAGATCAAGTCAATATTAATTGTTGCCCTTTTTTGGGGGGGGGGGACGACAGGGCCAGCTCCTGTTGAACATCAGATCTGCCCTGCAGTGTGTGTTCTAATGAAACTTTCATTTGATGAAGAACACAGGCATGCAATGAATGAGCTTGGTAAGATGAAATATTGAAGCGATTGATAGACATTTATTTTAACATTCCTTTCTGGTACACTTAATTGAAATCGAGTATGTTTCTCTGTCACTAGCTCAGATTGATCAAAGTCATTGGTCAACACTTCTGCAAATCTGGCCCCTGTCTTAATTTAGGCACCCAGAAAATGAGGAGCACAATTAGTGCTCACCTTTACAAATCTGGTTTCAATGACCAGCATAACATGGGAACTCTGTGACCAGAGATAGGGATAAAATTCAGTTTTCCAGGGTGGCATTCAACTACTTTAACCATGAGACCATCTTTACTTTTCCTGCAATCCTCTGCCTCATTCACTATTCACTGTCCAGCTTCTGCAACACATGAGGCAAGGACAAGCAGGTAAATAGCCTCCTTCACTAAACAACCCTGATTCATTTCTAGAGCGTGGTTTATCTTGGGCACAGAATGAGTCAGGGATCCTGTGGAATAATGTGATGTAAAGATAGTATGATAAGCACAAGGGGACTGAATTAAGGTTGCAGAAGTTATGAATTCAGGCATTTCCTAACTTTTGAATGGTTGCCTTTGCAAGCTTAACATTTAATGTAATTTTATGTGTAATGCCTACATTTTTTTTAAAAAAGTATTGAAACAAGAAGACACATCAATTGAAGATATTGATCCCTCCATATAAGTCATTAACAGGACTGGAACTTCTAGGTTCACAATGCAGACCTCTGCCACCTGAATGGAAGGAGAGGTGGTAACAGTAGTAGATATTAATTATCCTCTCTGTGAATCAACAACTAGAGGGAGATTAGATGCATGCTTTCCAATGATTCTTGGAGCTGTTTGCTGACAGTGGAGGAATGGTAAAGCCTAGGTTCAATTCTGTGTTTTGGAAGAGAGTGTTCTCAAGTGGTGTTAGATCTTTCTGCACCCCTACCACCACTCCTTGCCCCTGTCCAGCTCCTGTCTCTGTCCCCCTCTGCTCCTCTACTTCTTGTCCACATTTCTTTTTACCCTTACCTCCCTCTAGCTCCTTGCTCCTCAGGATTCGAGTCTGGATGTGTCCCCTTTTTCCTTCAAATGCCTGAGCAAAATAGGTAGCCCCTGGCAACTGGGAAGAGCAATTACATCACAAGCCCTGCTAGCCCTTGCTTCCATAGGTTGAAGCTAGCTCAGTCATGCTGTGAGGATGTCACGTGCTCAGTCTAATTGGCACATAGGCACTTTATGGGGATAAAAGGCACTTGAATGGACTCTTCAGAGAATTTAGCTGCCTGTCTCTAATAAGTCTCTACTATGTGCAAGCAGCAGTTTTGAGGAGCTTACACACTGGCCTAATTTGCATTGATTTTCATGAGGATAGCAAAAAGCATGTCCTTCATACCAGGGTAACAGGTTCCTCAGACCAATTTGAAATCTCTGCTCCAGAGCATGAAGGTACGAGAGCGCTTAATTAAATGGTTGTAAGAAATTTTTAATATGGGGGAGGGGGGAATGATGTATTATTTCCCTAGCCTCATTTTCAGAATTGCTGTTTTATGTGAAAGTTTCCCAAAAATATTTAATCTGTGGCTAACCCATGCATTTACCATGGTAAATTTCAGCCTAAATGGTAAACTTCTAGCAAAATTATGATAAACTGAAAACAGTGTCTTGTAATAGAAAGTGTTTGGCAACCTCAGCAGTAGACAATACATTGAGTGCTACCTAAAATACATTTTTAATTGAGACTGTATCTTAGAAATTTACATTAGATTGCATGTGGTATTAATTTTTTTTAATTATCATGCTAGTACTGTTATCTCTCAATTTAAGAGAAAGAAGAGAAAAATACTATACTTCTAACATTGGCTTCAATTATATTCTTTATGTAGGGGGGTTGCAAGCCATTGCAGAACTGTTGCAAGTGGATTGTGAAATGTATGGGCTTACAAATGACCACTATAGTGTTACATTAAGACGGTATGCTGGGATGGCTCTGACAAATTTGACTTTTGGAGATGTAGCGAACAAGGTAGGTTTATAAATTAGATTTGGATCTAGTTTTAATTCTATGTGTTTTTTTTTCCAGAGTTGAGTTTAAATTTTAGTTCTTAGGAGCAGGGGTGGAGCTTGGGGGGACAGTAATGGGCAACTTCCCCTTCCTCCTACCTCTCGGGATTCCTGAGCCAGTTTGTGCAACTTGTCCAGTTGGGAATGGCCTGCGGTAATGAGTTTGAAACCCCTGCTGTCAGGGGTAGCATCCTGAAGCTAGGCTGAAAGCAGAATTTAAAAACTACTCTGCCATTGTACTTCACTCCTAACCAGTGTTCCTGCTAAGATTTTCCATCCATATACGGAGTGAGTTTTGTCTTGTACACCAATATTGATGTCATGTGTACTTGTTTGGATGTGTGCCACTGTGGCACCCACCAGTTACTAACAACATTTTATATATATATATATAAATATAGATATATATATATAGATAGATAGATAAAATTTAAATTGTTATGTAAGAATAATACTAAAACAAGGGATAATTAACAAGGTGCATGACCCTGCACCTACCTGCCCTGAAAACTACCCAGCTTGGCAACCACTCTCATAATTTAAATTATATACATTTATATTTATTTCTGGTCAAAAGGAGCCTGGGTGTGGTGAAAGATACTGGAGTGTGGTATAGAAAATCTCCAAGCAGAGAAGGTAGTGGAAGTGCAGTCTAGGAGGGGGTTTAAGGACTGTAGTCCCTGGAGGAGGGAACTGGACTAAGTTTGGAACTTCTGTTGGGAATTCAGTGAAATTTATTTTGGTGATTAACCGACCCCAAGGAGGAATATTATTCAGGCAAAACAGCCTGAAGTGGATATATTCTGGATATTGATGGGGGAAATTGAGGTAGATGTGCATGTCATGCTGCAACATGGCAAAGGGACATGCCAGGCGAGGCAACTCTGACACACTTTTCTATTTGCCTCAAGCCACCCTTTCAGTAGAAGTTGCCAGGCTTCTGCTCTGATGTCTGCTCAATGAGCTATACAGCTTTGTTAGCTTTCGGGGAGCGGGAGGGTTAACCAAAAATTTTTCCTTTTGGATGAGATGACTTTTTATTTTCAAAATAGGTAATAAATATTTTTAGAAATGTTCATTTTTTTTAATGAAATTGGAAAATGAAGAATTTAGTCTCCCCTCCTCATCCCTCCACTTTCCTGTCGCTGCTCCACTTTCCCATCGCTGCAGTTAGTGTAATGGGGAAGAAAGAGTGAGGCAGGGGCAAGAAGGGATGGGATTTGGGGACGAGTATGGACTGCAAAAATACTCGGACCATAGATGGCCTGCAGACCATGAGTTTGAAACCTCTGATTTAGATTGGATTGTTTTCCTGTACAAGATATACTATTATTTTTATTCTTGTTTCTGTTTTAAGAAATGCATATCGGCCTCCTGCTTCTTGGCATATTAAATTAATTTCTGGTACAAGTTGCACAATTTTTAGTTGCTAGTTTTAAAAAGTGTTTTTTTTCTCAGATCAATCACGGGTGTTTCAAAGTATTCTGTGCTGCAGGAGATGGGGGTGGAGGAGTATCATCAAGAGAAAACATGTAGGTAGAATTTATATTAGGGATGTAAAGGACTAGTCAACAGGATAGTCAACTAGTTGCCCACCCCTTGCTGCCTCTATCAGATAGAAGCAGCAAGGGGGGAGAAGAGCGGTACAGGAGGCCGCCCGACATGCGACTGCCCGAGTTCCAACCTCCCCACACTTAAAACCAGTTTTGTAAGTGTGGAAGGGGCTGGAAACCCCCGACTTACATCCTCGGCCCGCATTTACAACAGCGCACAGTGCCTATCGTAAAGAGGGCTCAAGTTATGATGTCCGACTTGCGACACTTCCCCAGAAATGGATCGCGTCGCAAGTCGGGGGCTTTCTGTACTTCAAAGCAGCAGCACTGCTTGGAGCCTGGAATCAGGTGAGGAATCCCCAGCTGACCTCAGGTTCAGTATGGCATTGCCCCTTTGAAATGCTGGGTGGAGCCCAGGATCAGTCGGGGACTTTCCATCTGACCCTGGGCTCCATGTGACGTCCAGCTTTGAAATGTACAAGAGTCCCCAGTGGGAGCTTTTGTGCATTTCAAAGAGGAAGTGCAGCATGGAGTCTGGGACCAGCGTGGGACTCTGAGTCGCCTGCTGACCCCAGGCTCCAGGCAGGCTCTTGTGCATTTCAAAGCAGAAGTGCCCCTGTGGAGCCCAGAGTCAACGGGACTTCCAGCTGGTCCTGGGCTCCATGTGGCTTACCAACTTTGAAATGCACAAGAGCCCTTGCTGGGCTCTTGTATATTTCAAAGGTGGAACACAGAAGTACTTATTGACTAGTCAAGTAGTTGATGGAAATTCTATCAGCTACTCAACTAATAAATCAATTGCTAGTTAACATCTGTAAGGGTATGTCTACACTAGACCCCCCTAGTTCGAACTAGGGAATTTAAATATCCTGGGCTTTATTTGCATCTTCCCATCCGGGCACCATTTTTAAATCCCCTTAGTCCGAACTAACTGCCCGCGGCTACACACGGCAGTCAAACGTTAACTCAAACTAAATCCTTAGTTCGAGTTAACTGTTACACCTCATTCCATGGACTTAGTTCAAGTTAACGTTTGACTGCCATGTGTAGCCGCGGGCAGTTAGTTCGGACTAAGGGGATTTAAAAATGGTGCCTGGACGGGAAGATGAAAATAAAACCCGGGATATTTAAATCCCGGGCTTCATTTGCAACTTCGAATGCCTACCTTAGCCTCCCTAGTTTGAACTAGGGGCTAGTGTAGACATACCCCTATTTATATAGTCAACAGATAATGGTGCATTACCAGGCCTATGCAGCAAATAAAATATGCAGTAGTTTTGGGGAACACTTTGCGAATGTCTTTAGGATTAGAAACCTCTTCTGGGTCTAGTCTAAGTCCTGTTATCAATGGCGGAGGACTTGAATCCATGATTAGGACAGCCATGTCATTTGCAGATCTCCCCAGAATAAAGATTGACAGTATAGTGGTTTACAAAACTTTTTAGTGGTTTATGATGTGGATCAAATATCTACTGCTACAAGACTGAAATAATTAATAATTAATAATTTTGGAACCCAGATTGCCACAGGTGAATAGTTTAATGTGCTACGCCACCACACCATCAAGCTGCCTAATCTTTCATTTAATAGTTTTCCTCTCTCTCTTTCTCTCTCTCACTTTTTTTTAAACAGGCTACATTGTGTTCTATGAAGGGCTGCATGAGAGCGCTTGTAGCACAATTAAAGTCTGAAAGTGAAGACTTGCAGCAGGTAATTCTCCATTGAGAAGAAGTTGCCTCATCTTTGATCCTTTCACTGCAACTTGCTGTATCTTCCATCACATCATATTGAACTCTTCATCTCTGCTCAAGGCTGTGACAGACTTCACTGAGCCCTGGGCACGGGGGGCAGGGGGTGCACTCAGCTCCAAGCCCTGTGGAAAGGGTGGGTCTTCAGGTGGAAAGAATAGGGCTAGGAGCAGCCAGACCTCAGTGCCACCTAAATCACTCTGTGCTTCCCCCCACTCAGTCCACAGTGCTGCCAAAACAAAATTAAGTGGGATACTGATGGCAGTTTTTAGGGTCCCAGGCTTTGACCATTGCTGCTTTTAAATCACCCAGTCCCAGGGCAACTGCCCCCTTTGCCACCCTCCCACCTCTGTTAGCAGCCCTGCCTCTTCTGTGGTTTCCTTCTATTCTTGCTTCTCACATTTCATCCCAATCGTACTTAATGGTCTCTGCATTCCCTCCTTCTATGCTTGATTTCATGAAGATGTCCCATGACTTGTACACCAAGATCCCTCTATCTTTTCCTTCAAAAATACTTTTCTCTCTGGCCTCATTTGCTGTTCTATGTTTGTTTAGTTATCTTGCCTGTATTAAATTAGATGCCTTTTGGTACAGGGATTTATGTTGGTCTTCTATAAAGTGCTGTGTACATCTTTGTTATCATCTACAAGCCTAATAATCATGAACTAAATGCTGGTCTGGCAAAATTATATGTAGTACTAGTAATATATAGTACTTGTATGTTTTTCTTATCTTGGTTCCATTGAATAAAAGTCTCATTTCTGGGGATATGTTACAGCTGCCTAACTGCTTGTTTAGTTTAGATGGGCTTCACCTAAACCAAAATAGAACCAGACTGCTGGCATTTAAAATTTAAAAGGTTGTAGAACAGTTTTTAAACTAAAAACTTTGGGAAAACTTTGGAGCACATGGATTGGACAGAGAGATCCTTTAGGAGAGAGTCGATTAATAAATATTCCCTATATCCTACTAAAGAAGAAAGGATGGAAGATATATGGGTAACATTAGATGAGAAAAAGTTAAATGAAACAATCCCGTTTAATCACATCAGTAATGGCAGACAGCTGACTGGTGACATGTTTTTAAAGTGCTTACATACAAATGCTAAATGGTTAAATAACTAGAGTGCCTCATATTGAATGCGGATATTGATATAATAGGCATCACAGAAACTTGGTGGAATGAAGATAACCAATGAGACATAGAAATATCAGGGTACAAAATATATCCAAAGGACAGAACAGGTCATCCTGATGGGGGAGTGGTAATATATGTGAAAGAAAATATAGAATAAAATGAAGTAAAAATTTTAAATGACTCAAACTATTCCATAGAATCTTCATGGATAGTAATTCCATGCTGCAATAATATGAATATAGCAGTAGGAATATATTACTAACCACCTGACCCGGATAGTGATAGTAACTGTGAAATGCTAAGGAAGATTAGAGAGGCTATAAAAATAAATAACTCAGTAATAATGGGGATTTCAACTATCCCCATACTGATGTGGTACACGTCACCTCAAGTTGGATTCAGAGATAAAGTTTCTTGACACCTTAAATGACTTGTTTCTTGGAGCAGTTGGTTCTGGAACTCACTACAGGACAGGCAATACTTGTTTAGTCCTAAGTGGAGCACAGGATTTGGTCCAAGAAGTGACTATAGGTGGACTGCTTGGAAATAGTGATCACAACATAATTAAATGTAACATCACTGTTAAAAAACTCCACAGCATCCCAACTCTGGCATTTAATTTCAGAAAGGGGAACTACACAAAAATGAGGAGGTTAGTTAAACAGAAATTTAAAGTTACAGTGCCAAAAGTAAAATCACTGCAAATTGAATGGAAACTTTTCAGACACCATAATAGAGGCTCGACTTAAATGTATACCCCAAATTAAAAAACATAGAAAACCAAAAGAATGCCATCATGGCTTAACTAAGTAAAAGAAGCAATTAGAGATAGAAAAAAGGCATTGTTTAAAAAGTGGAAGTTAAATCCTAGTGAGGAAAATAGAAAGAAGCATAAACTCTGTCAAATGAAGTTTAAAAAGGCCAAAAAGGAATTTGAAGAACATCTAGCCAAAAATTCACAAAGTAATAGCAAAAAAAAAAAATTTTAAGCACATCAGAAACAGAAAGCTCGCTAAAGTAGTGGGACTACTGGATGATCGAAATGCTAAAGGAGCACTTAAAGATAAGATCATTGTGAAGAAACCAAATGAATTCTTTGCATCAGTCTTCATGGTTGAGGATGTTAAGGAGATTTCCAATCCTGAGCCATTCTTTTTAAATGACAAATCTTAGGAACTGTCCCAGATTGAGGTGTCATTAGAGGTGGTTCTGGAACAAATTGATAAACTAAACAGTAAAAAGTCACCACAACCAGATGGCATTCACTCAAAAGCTCTAAAAGAATTCAAATGTGAAATTGCGAAACTACACAACTACAGTTTATAACCTATCCTTTAAGTCAGCTTCGGTACCAAATGACCAGAAGATAGTTATTATGACACCAATTTTCAAGAAGGGCTCTAAAGGTAATCTTGGCAATTATAGACTGGTGCATCTAACTTCAGTATCTAGCAAATTGGTTGAAACTATAGTAAATAACAGACTTGTCAGACACATAGATGAACATAATTTGTTTTTAGAAAAGTCAACATGGTTTCTGTAAAGGGAAATCACACCTCACTAATCTACTAGAATTCTTTGAGGGAGGAATGTCAACAAGTATGTGGAGAAGGGGGATTCTGTTAATATAGTGTACATAGATTTCCAGAAAGCCTTTAACAAGATCCCTCACCAAAGGCTCTTAAGTAAAGTAAGCTGTCATGTGATAAGACGGAAGGTCCTCTCATGGATTGATAACTGGGTAAAAGATGGGAAACAAAGAGTAGGAATAAATGGTCTGTTCTCAGAATGGTAACTAGTGGTGTCCCTCAGGGGTCTGTAATGGGACTAATCCTGTTCAGTGTATTCATAAATTATCTGGAGGATGGGGTAAACAGTGAGAGAGCAGAATTTGCAGATGATAATAAACAGTTCAAAATAATTAAGTCAAAGCAGACTGTGAAGCACTTAAAAAGAATCTCACGAAACTAGGTTACTGGGAAACAAAATAGCAGATTAATTTTAATGTTGATAAATTCAAAGTGTAATGCATATTAGAAAATATAATCCCAACTAAATGGATAAAATGATGGTAACTAAATTATCTGTTATCATTCAAGAGCAAGAACTTGGAGTCATTTTGAATTGTTCTCTTAAAAACATCCACTCAGTGTCCAGCAACAATCAAAACAGCCCACTGGGCTAGAAGGATCTTTGGTCTGACTCAGTGTATCTGTTTTTATGCTCTTATCTTGGCTGTTCATGGCACTACAGGACTGAAATCGCAGCTAGGGATCCATACAGTATTGGGGACATCGTGGTCATCCTTTTGTCCTCTTAGATTTCCCCTAGACCCACAGCAAGTGCACAATGGTACAAAAGTCTGTACTCCAAAGAAGAAATTCACCTTATACAAGACTGGGTGATTCTCCCAGTATCAGATATACAGGTTCTGTAGCCAGAACCAGATAATAATGTGCTATAAAGTGGCCATGCTGCACCAAAGTATCGGATCCATGGTGAAAACTATTGGTTAATTAAAAAAAATTATAAACCAGCTAGATAAGTGATGGGCAACGTAGGCTAGTGAGTAGGCCACATAAGTGACACTCCTTCAGCTCAGAGGGGCTGCAAGATTATCATAATGAAGAAGGTCTCTTAGGATAGTCAAATGTTGCTAATTGTGCTTGCATATCTAAAATTGGCGAGGTGTACCAGCTGAACTGTAGCAGCAGGACCCAAAGGCAACACACAGTTCTCACAGTCAATGTGTGCAGTCAGCATGCACCTCACTTCACTCTGTATTGGAAGCAACAACTTGGGGGGTGGGGAGACAAGCAGGAGCTGGTATGCACGGGGAGCCAGCTTTCAAGCCGCTGCCTCTGATACAGAGGTAGCAGCATAGGGAGGAGAAAGGCAGCTTTACAGGAGCTACCCTTTCTCTCAGCCCCCCCTTCCACTTGTAAATGTATTACACATTTACCTAGATAAACATTTTTAACATCCCTAGGACCCCCCCTAGTCCAGTGTTTAGAGAAAGTGTGATTGTTAATGCAATACATTCTTGTCCTTGGCATTTAGAGGCTATTAAGATAGTGATGATTATCTGATAAAGAATTAAATATATTGATATCTTATTTTCCTTTTACATTTTTCAGGTTATTGCAAGTGTTTTGAGGAATTTGTCCTGGCGAGCAGATGTAAACAGTAAAAAGACTTTGCGTGAAGTTGGAAGTGTGAAAGCATTGATGGAATGTGCTTTGGAAGTTAAAAAGGTAAAGATTTTAAAGTACTATTGTGTGATATATTTTCAAGAGGCTGTATGAATGTTTCCTGTTCCTTCATATGCAACAGAAACAGTATTATTATTCTTTTTGACCCAAGGGGATATCCAATATTTGAGGTATTGTGGGTTGTTTCCATTAGGAAGAAGAGTTGATGGTGAAGTGAAGTACTACATTAATGCAATCTTAATTATTTACACACACACTATACAAAAATTCCAGTTTCCCCAAAAATTCTACAAAAAAAATCCTGTTTCCTCAAGCACAGTTAGAATTAGACAGGAAATGGTTCCTTTGCTCATGTTTTCAGGTGTCTTTCAAGCCAGCACCATTACTGAAAAAGCTCCCTTTCTTCACTTTCTCTCGGGACCACATTCCCAACTCCTCTCTTGCAGAGTCCTTGGAGTACTGGGCTCTTCTCTCTGCCTGCTCTCTGGATTCTTTTAGGAACTTCTGTTCACAGGCACACACGTGTCCATTAACTGATACTCAGTAAACCTCCTCCAACCACATAGCTCAGTTTTCAACTGGCTTCGCATGTAGCTGGTGTTTTGAGCAGTGATTGTTTCAGCTATCGTACTCCAAAAAGGAGCTTAGCTGTTTCTAACATTTATCCCAAATAAAAGGCGATTGTCATGCCTGCAGGATTCATAAAAGCTTCAGCCAACCTCTGTCAAAGTAGTATGCCATTTCTTTCTTTTGAGTTAAAAAGAGAAGCTAAAATAAACATTTGATGTTCCCTTAAAGTTACTACTAGTGTCTGCCCTACTACTAAAATATGGCATAAATACTGTATATTTATCAGTTAACTGTAATTTAGACCTTAAATCACCAGAAGGAGATATTATCTAGTTTAAAAAAATCACTGGTCACATAAAAATAATTGTTAATGTTCTGTCAGGAATACCATAACTATTTAACAGCTAGGAGGAAGGCTAGTTTGATGAAAATTTGATTACTTCTCTTGCTGAACTACAAATTCATCTCAAATTCATCATTACTTGTAAGGCTATTAGGAGCAAATGGCTGTCTAAAATAGTCTCTGTGATGGACCCTCCCATGGTTTTTGAAATGGACTTATGGACATGAATATACATATCTCAAGAGTGTTTTGAGCAAATTATTTCGTGTAACCCATTGATCTTCATGTCACGATCCACTGGTTCTCTTTATCTTACTCTGTTTTATGTATCATTTGTGTGTGTAAAATTAGACACGTGGAGTGGGGAATACTTTGTGGCTGCATCTAGACCGGCAAGTTTTTCCGCAAAAGCAGGTGCTTTTGCGCAAAAACTTGCCAGCTGTCTACACTGGCCGCTTGATTTTGCACAAAAGCACTGACGTTCTACTGTCCGAAATCAGTGCTGCTTGCGCAAATGCTTTGACGTTCCCATTCGGGCAAAAGCCCTTTTCCGGAAATGTTTTTGCGCAAGAGGGCCAGTGTAGACAGCTAAAAACTGTTTTGCGCAAAAAAGCCCCGATGGAGAAAATGGTGATCGGGGTTTTCTTGCGCAAAACCGCGTCTAGATTGGCACGGACGCTTTTCCGCAAAAAGTGCTTTTGCGGAAAAGCGTCCATACCAATCTAGATGCTCTTTTCCGCAAATGCTTTTAACAGAAAAACTTTTCCTTTAAAAGTATTTGCGGAAAATCATGCCAGTCTAGACGTAGCCCGTAGGTTTCAAATGTGTGAATAAGAGACATGGAGGGTGTTACCCTCAACTGTTAAATTATCTCTTTTGTCCTTCAGTCTGAGCAGTGGTTGGTAGGGAGCGGCCTCAATCCTTTAACAAAAAGAATAGAAGAAGAGAGGTCTGGGTCTTTTGGCAGGGCTGCATCTGAAGGAAGGGACAGGAGACCCCAGGGTGGGGAGACAGCCCTGGTTTGGGGGGGCAGCTGTAAAAGAGGTTTTAGGGTGAGTTTAAGTTTGTACTGAGGTTTCGGCGTAGATTTAGCCAAGCGGTTTTGTTTCTTTTGATTTGTAACCTACTTTTTACTCTGCCTGTTTTCACTTATTACTACTTAAATCCTACTGCTTCAACTTAATAAAACCATTTTTATCTCTATCAAACCCAGTGTAAGTGATTGTTACCGGGGAGGGGGGGCAACCAGTGTGCACATTCCCCCTTTCATTGTTAAAGGTGGCTTACCTAATTCTTTGGGGTTTGATCCCATTTGGGGAGTGTTATCCCAGGAGGCTGGACCCTAAACCACACTCTCCTTGGACCTGAAGAGATTCAGTCTCTGTACTGCTTCTCAGTGGCGACTGGGACCTCAGCTCAGGACCTTGGCTGGGGGAGACCAGTGGAGCTGGCCCAGCAGGACTGGGCAGTGAGGAGCCCCAGAGAGCCAGAAGGCAAGTGGCAGTGGCCGTGTCAGCACCCCGGGAGGCACCCCCTGGGGTCGTCTGTGACCGTACCCCGTCTCAGTCTCATCCAGTAGTTCTCTGCCTTTTTCCATACCAGGACCTTGCAAAGGCCCTCTCCCATTTTATAGTGTGAGAAGAACAGGGTGGTTGTGACATATGATAGGAGTTTTGACTTCTAGGGCTAAGAATCCATGTTGTATTTTTCCCTTGAAGAGAATCATGCAGGGCAAGCTGATGCTGATCAGAGACTTATTTGTCAAGGGACATATTTATCTCTTCTCTGAACTCAAACATGTGATCTAAAACTTTGTTACCATGAAACCCTTATTGTGGAAGTGGAACCTCTGATCTTGAGTGTTCATTTCCTCACGTAAAATAATGAAATGTGTGCATTGTTGGGCTTACCTTTAATAAAGTTCACAGCTTGTACAGCCTCATCTAGTACATTACTCATTTCTTCTGGCAATCTCCTTTGCCATCAGAGTTTCATTACTAATTACACAAAGTGTCTGAATGGCTTGTGGTGCAATAAATAAGAGTTTACTCATTAGTCTATGCATGTGTTTTCCTGTCATTTCCCAGAGACATTCAGTGCAAAGAACAAAAAAGCAAAGCCAATTCAACCCAGTTGTGAGAATTGTAGGAAGACTTCAAAGATTTTTCTTCCTTTATATTATGTACTGAGTTGGACAGCAAAACAGGAAGTCCTTGTGTAGGAATCCTGTCTATGCATGCTGGGACAGATATTAAAGTTGTGCACAAGAAGACACATCCCATCGGTAATTTCTTCCAGTTGTATCGAGAAGGTCAGGGTAGGGAGGTAAAACATTAACTGGATAACTGTTAATGGATGAGGCTTACTGGTTCCGATTAGCTGATAGGGACTGGAGCAGGTTACACACTGACTCCCCAAGACCAGGGCTGTCAGCCCCATTCTCGGGAAGCCGGCTGCTGAGCCCACAGCAAAGCCTCCAAGGGAGTGGGGCCAGCAGCTTTGCTGCTGCAGCAAAGCCTATTCACAGCAACCCTGGCATGCTCCCGCGGAGGAGGCTTCACTGCTGCAGCAAAGCCTCCTTCCGGGGTATAGGACCAGCAGCAGCCCTTGCCGGCCCTGCTTCCGGGGGAGGCTTCACTACAGGCTCTGCTTTTATGCTGCAGAGCCCGCAGCATGTGTAACTGTATAACCACTATGATTTTTAGTGGTTGCTTGGTTACATTTTTAACCGCGTTTTTACATCCCTAGTATAGAGTCTCCTAAACATATCAAAGTGGCAGTTCCCAAATATTTTCAGACATATCATGGATATATCAGCTGACTAGCTCATTGGAGAAGGGAATGGGACTAATTGGCAGCAACTGAATACACAAACACAAAATACAGTCACTGCTTCTCTATTTATGAGGCTTGGCAGTTTTCACTATTTAGTACTCTAAATAAGATGTTTAAGAGTATTATGGGATGTTTCTAGCTTGATTGCTGCAAATGAGAACCACAGGTAAATGCATTGTCTAGTTTTAAAAGAAACAAGCATCGTGTTTTTCAGAAAATTTAATTTTGTAGTAAAAAAAGTATATTGCTAGCAGAAGATATGTAAAAGAGGAACAGGTTAAAAAGAGAAGGTAGTTGTAACTACACTGTGCTCTAGCTCCATGTAACAGTGCAGGCACTATACACAGTAATCAGTTAATTTCCAGCTTTTAGTGAAAAGCTGAAGAAACAGAGATAACTAGAGGAAAACAGAACACTAGGCACCCAAATGTAGCAAAATGATGAATTCCATGGCAAAAATTCCAAATCCTGTAGCAAATTGGAAACATGCCAGATTCCACAGGCCTTAATTTAGATTAGTAAGGCAGTTCACACCTCTTAAGGCTTTTGTTACAGGCTAGCTACAGACTCAGGTATGCATCCCTGAAACCTGTTTGGTGAATCTCTGAGAGGTTCATGACCAACAAGATAAAAGTCCCTGGCCTAATTTTGTCATTTTTACATTTATCATAGGAATCCACCCTAAAAAGTGTATTGAGTGCCTTATGGAATTTATCAGCTCATTGCACTGAGAATAAAGCTGATATATGTGCTGTGGATGGTGCACTTGCCTTTTTGGTTGGCACACTGACTTACCGAAGCCAAACAAATACTTTAGCCATCATTGAAAGTGGAGGAGGAATACTACGGAATGTTTCTAGCTTGATTGCTACAAATGAGGACCACAGGTAAATACACAGTCTAGTTTTAAAAGAAACAAACATCATGTTTTTCAGAAAATTTGAATTCTGTAGAAAAAATGTATTTAAAAGAGAATTCATAAAGAAGTTTTCAAATATGATTATATGTACCAGATAAAAAGGCTAATTTTATTTATAAGGGCTTTGGTGAGGAAAACCATCTATTTACACAGTAATAGTCTATGAAAGGGTAAATGCAGTGTCAGTTTTGCTTATTAAATGCTGAATAGTAATGTTAGCTTCTCTTGGAAAGAGTTTTTCAGTCATCTAGTCAGATAGAGGAAATTACCTGGGAAAGATTGTTAACACAGAACAAGCTGGTAGTGGAAGAAAGGAAACAACAAAAAAGTGATAACTGAAATAGAAATGGTTTGATATTCAGATTGTAATTTAGGAAAAGTAACATACTTTTGTGCTGCAGAAATCAAGAAATCATAATATTAGTTATCATGATTGAGGACAAAATTTAGTTACAGCCTTGATAGGTTTTTGCTTGTCTTGTTTAAATGGTACTTATTGATTTTTTGCTTTCAACTTCTTAACTGCAGGCAAATCTTGAGAGAGAACAGCTGCTTACAAACCTTGTTACAGCACTTGAAGTCACACAGCTTGACGATAGTTAGTAATGCATGTGGGACCCTGTGGAACCTCTCTGCACGAAATGCAAAGGACCAGGAAGCATTGTGGGACATGGGAGCAGTTAGCATGCTCAAAAACCTCATTCATTCAAAGCACAAAATGATAGCTATGGGCAGTGCTGCAGCTTTAAGGAACCTGATGGCAAATCGGCCTGCAAAGTATAAGGATGCTAATATTATGTCTCCAGGTTCAAGCTTACCTTCACTTCATGTTAGAAAGCAAAAGGCACTGGAAGCAGAGTTAGATGCTCAGCATTTGTCTGAGACTTTTGACAACATTGATAATTTAAGCCCCAAAACATCTCATCGTAATAAACAGAGACATAAGCAAAATCTGTATAGTGAATATGTTTTGGATTCAAGTCGACACGATGATGGAATTTGCAGGACAGAGAGTTTTAATACGAGTAATGTGACTGTACTTTCGCCATATTTAAATACTACAGTGTTGCCTAGCTCCTCTTCCTCCAGCAGAGGAAATATAGAAAACTCTCGATCTGAAAAGGACAGAAGTGTGGACCGAGAGCGAACAATGGGACTAGGTGGCTATCACCCAGCTACAGAAAATGCTGGGAATACCTCTAAGCGAATGGGAATTCAGATCTCTACTGCTGCAGCTCAGATTGCCAAAGTAATGGAAGAAGTAACAAACATGCATATTCCACAAGAAGATAGAAGTTCTGGACCCACAGCTGAAATTCACTGTATGACAGAAGACAGGAATGCATTAAGAAGAACATCTACTGCCCATGCCCATTCAAACACTTATAGCTTTCCTAAATCTGAGAATTCAAACAGGGCCTGTCCTGTGCCTTATGCAAAAATGGAATATAAGAGAGCTTCAAATGATAGCTTAAATAGTGTCAGTAGTAGTGATGGCTATGGTAAAAGAGGTCAAATGAAACCTTCCATTGAATCTTACTCTGAAGATGATGAAAGTAAATTTTGCAGTTATGGACAGTATCCTGCTGATTTAGCCCACAAAATACATAGCGCAAATCATATGGATGACAATGAAGGAGAACTAGACACTCCAATCAATTACAGTCTTAAATATTCAGATGAACAGTTGAACTCTGGAAGGCAAAGCCCCTCACAGAATGAAAGATGGGCAAGACCTAAACATATAATAGAAGATGAAATAAAACAAAATGAACAAAGGCAGTCAAGAAATCAAAGTACAACTTATCCTGGATATACTGAAGGTGGTGATGATAATCACATAAAATACCCATCACCTTTTGGACAGCAAGATCCTTTCAGATCAAGAGGATCCAACAGTTCAGAACAAAACAGAGTAGGTACTACTCATGGAATGAATCAGAAAGTAAACCAGTCCTTGTGCCAGGTTGATGATTATGATGACGATAAGCCAACCAATTACAGTGAGCGTTACTCTGAGGAAGAACAACATGAAGATGAAGAAGACAGACCAACTAATTATAGTATTAAGTACAATGAAGAGGAGCACCATGTAGATCAGCCTATTGATTATAGTCTGAAATACTCAACAGAAGTTCCTCCGTCTTCTCAAAAGCCATCTTTTTCTTTTTCAAAGAGTTCATCTGTACAAAGTACTAAAACTGATCATATTTCATCAAGTAGTGGGAACACATCAACCCCTTCATCTAGCTCAAAGAGACAGAACCAGCTTCATCCAAGTTCTGCTCAAAAGCCTGCCTCATGTAAGACTCCCTCCATCAACCAGGAAACTATACAGACTTATTGTGTGGAAGATACACCAATATGTTTTTCAAGATGTAGCTCTTTGTCATCTTTGTCCTCAGCTGAAGATGAAATAGGGCGTGATCAAGCCACCCGTGTAACAGATGCTAGTAATACTTTGCAGATCGCGGAACTGAAAGACAACAGTGTGACTCTGTCAACTGAAGGTTCAGTTAGTGAAGTCCCATCAACATCACAACATATTAGAACAAAATCCAATAGACTTCAGGCTTCTAGTTTATCCCCTTCTGATTCATCTAGACATAAAGCTGTTGAATTTTCTTCAGGTGCCAAATCTCCTTCAAAAAGTGGAGCTCAGACTCCTAAAAGCCCACCAGAACATTATGTACAGGAGACACCACTCATGTTTAGCAGATGTACTTCTGTAAGTTCATTGGATAGTTTTGAGAGCCGTTCCATTGCTAGTTCTGTTCAAAGTGAGCCTTGCAGTGGAATGGTAAGTGGTATTATAAGCCCCAGTGATCTTCCAGATAGCCCTGGACAAACAATGCCACCAAGTAGAAGTAAAACCCCACCCCCTGCTCAAGCAGTTCCGATAAAGAGAGAAGCGGCTAAAGGTAAAGTATCTAATGTTGAAAAGAGGGAATCTGGATCTAGACAAGCAGCAGTAAATGCAGCTGTTCAAAGAGTTCAGGTCTTGCCAGATGCTGATACATTGTTACATTTTGCTACAGAAAGTACACCAGATGGATTTTCTTGTTCCTCCAGCCTAAGTGCTCTGAGTCTTGATGAGCCATTTATACAAAAAGATGTAGAGTTAAGAATAATGCCTCCTGTTCATGAAAATGACCATGGAAATGAAGCAGAACCTGAACAGCCAGAAGATACAAAAGATAACAAAGAGAAGAAAGCAGAGAAGCCTACTGAAACAGAAAAAGATATATTAGATGATTCTGATGATGATGATATTGAAATATTAGAAGAATGTATTATTTCTGCTATGCCAACAAAATCTTCACGCAAAGCCAAAAAGCTTTCTCAAACAACTGCTTCAAAAATACCTCCACCTGTAGCCAGGAAGCCAAGCCATTTGCCAGTGTACAAACTCCTTCCTTCACAAAACAGATTGCAGTCTCAAAAGCATGTTAGTTTTACACATGGAGATGATATGCCACGTGTGTATTGTGTTGAAGGTACTCCAATAAATTTTTCAACAGCTACATCTTTGAGTGATCTCACAATAGAATCACCACCAAATGAATTGGCCAATGTGGAGAATGTGAATACAAGGGCAGAAGCATGTGAATTTGAAAAAAGAGATACCATTCCTACTGAAGGTAGAAGCAACGATGATACTCAAAGAGGGAAAGACTCAACTGTGTCTGCCTCAGGATTGGATGATAAAACAGAAGAAGGTGACATTCTTGCAGAATGCATTAATTCTGCTATGCCAAAAGGAAAAAGCCACAAGCCTTTCAGGGTAAAAAAGATAATGGATCAGATTCAACAAGCATCAGCATCTTCATCTGTAAGTAGTAAAAACCAACCAGAAGGCGAGAAAAAGAAGTTAACCTCTCCAGTAAAGCCTATGCCTCAAAGTAATGAGTACAGAGCACGCTTAAGAAAAAACACAGAGCCAAAAAATAATCTTAGTAGTGAAAGAACCTATTCAGATAACAAAGATACAAAGAAACAGAATTTCAAAAATAACTCAAGAGACGTCAATGATAAACTTCCAAATAACGAGGAACGTGTAAGAGGAAGCTTTGCTTTTGATTCCCCTCACCATTACACACCTATTGAGGGGACTCCTTATTGTTTTTCACGGAATGACTCACTAAGTTCACTAGACTTTGATGATGATGATGTTGACCTTTCTAGGGAAAAGGCTGAACTAAGAAAAGGAAAAGAGACTAAGGAAACAGAAACCAAAGCTTGCACTAATACAGAACGCACTTCAAATCAGCAGTCAACTAGTAGGACACAAGGTTGTCAGAAACATCCAACAGGCAGAAGTCAGCCTAAAACTTTGATGCAGAAGCAAACCCCATTTGCTCAACCATCCAAAGATATCCCAGACAGAGGTGCAGCTACAGATGAAAAAATGCAGAATTTTGCTATCGAAAATACCCCTGTTTGTTTTTCTCGCAATTCATCTTTGAGTTCTCTCAGTGATATTGATCAAGAAAACAACAACAAAGAAAATGAACCTGCAAAACAAACTGAACCTCCTGATTCACAGATAGAATCAAGTAGACCACAGACTTGTGGTTACGCACCCAAATCATTTCATGTTGAAGATACGCCTGTGTGTTTTTCTAGAAACAGTTCTCTTAGCTCGCTGAGTATTGATTCAGAAGATGACCTTTTGCAGGAATGCATTAGTTCTGCCATGCCTAAAAAGAAAAAGCCCACACGAGTCAAGAGTGAAAGTGAAAAAAATAGTTCCAGAAACATGGGCAGTATATTGGCAGAAGACCTGACACTAGATTTGCGAGATATACAGAGGCCTGATTCAGAGCATGGTTTCTCACCTGATTCAGAGAACTTTGATTGGAAAGCTATTCAAGAAGGTGCAAATTCTATAGTTAGTAGCTTACACCAAGCTGCTGCTGCTGCTTCACTGTCTAGACAAGCTTCATCAGACTCTGATTCCATCTTGTCACTAAAATCTGGAATTTCTTTGGGATCGCCATTTCATCTTACTCCAGACCAAGAAGAAAAACCCTTTACTAATAATAAAGGTCCAAGAATTATTAAGCCAGGGGAGAAAAGTACATTGGAAACCAAAAAGGTAGAGTCCGAAAATAAAGGAATCAAAGGAGGAAAGAAAGTGTATAAAAGTATGATTACAGGAAAAGTTCGCTCTAATTCAGAAGTTTCAAGTCAGTTGAAGCAGCCCCAGCAAACAAATATGCCTTCCATCTCACGAGGTAGAACAATGATTCATATTCCCGGAGTTCGAAATAGCTCTTCCAGTACAAGTCCAGTTTCAAAAAAAGGGCCAACGCTCAAAAACCCAACCTCCAAAAGTCCCAGTGAAGGCCAGAATTCCACAAGTTCCCCAAGAGGTGCCAAATCATTAGTGAAATCAGAGTCAAGTCCTGTAAGCAGACAACCATCTCAACAGGGTGGGTCAAGTAAAGGACCTTCTAGGTCAGGATCTAGAGATTCCACTCCTTCTAGACCTCAACAGCAGCCATTAAGTAGACCTCTGCAGTCTCCGGGTCGAAGCTCAATTTCCCCAGGCAGAAATGGTATAAGCCCTCCTAACAAACTTTCTCAACTGCCCAGGACTTCATCTCCCAGTACAGCTTCAACTAAGTCCTCAGGTTCAGGACGAATGTCATACACATCACCAGGCAGACAGATGAGCCAGCAAAACCTTGCAAAACAAACAGGGTTACCCAAAAGTGCCAGTGGTATTCCCAGAAGTGAGTCTGCCTCCAAAGGTTTGAACCAAATTCTTAGTAGCAGTGGCTCAAACAAAAAGGTTGACCTATCTAGAATGTCATCCACAAAATCCAGTGGAAGTGAATCTGACAGATCAGAGAGACCTGTTCTAGTGCGTCAGTCAACTTTTATTAAAGAAGCTCCAAGTCCAACTCTACGAAGGAAATTAGAAGAGTCTGCTTCATTTGAATCGTTGTCTCCTTCTAGACCTGATTCTCCCACTAGATCCCAAATACAGACCCCAGTTTTAAGCCCATCACTTCCTGATATGTCCTTATCTCATTCAACTGTACAGGGCAGTAGTTGGCGAAAATTACCTCCTAATCTTAACCCTTCTGTAGACTATAATGATGGAAGACCAGCAAAACGTCATGATATAGCTCGCTCTCATTCTGAAAGTCCATCTAGACTTCCAATCAATAGATCAGGAACATGGAAGCGTGAGCACAGTAAACATTCTTCATCACTTCCTCGTGTTAGCACTTGGCGCAGAACTGGAAGTTCTTCCTCAATTCTGTCTGCTTCTTCAGAATCCAGTGAAAAGGCAAAAAGTGAAGATGAAAAGCAACATGGAAGTTCTTTTTCTGGACACATACAAACTAAAGAAAGTCAAGTACAAGCAAAAGGGACTTGGAGAAAGATAAAGGAAAATGAAATTCCTCAGATGGTGAGTAATCCTGCTCATAATTCCTCTTCAAGTGCTACAAATGGTGCTGATTCAAAAACTTTAATTTACCAGATGGCACCTGCTGTCTCTAAGACTGAGGACGTGTGGGTGAGGATTGAGGATTGCCCTATTAATAATCCTAGATCTGGACGATCACCTACTGGAAATACTCCTCCAGTTATTGACAGTATTTTAGAGAAGGGGAATGTGAATGGTAAAGAGTCTAAAGATATTCCGGGAAAACAAAATGCAGGAAATGGAAATGTTCCTGTTCGCACAATGGGTTTAGAAAATCGCCTGAATTCATTCATTCAGATAGATAGTCCCGATAAGAAGGGACCTGAAACAAAACCTGTGCTAAGCAATCCGGTTTCTGCACCGGAGACTAATGAAAGCATTGTTAATGAACGTACACCCTTCAGTTCCAGCAGTTCAAGCAAACACAGCTCACCTAGTGGAGCTGTTGCAGCAAGAGTGACTCCTTTCAACTACAATCCAAGTCCACGAAAGAGCAGTGCTGATAACGGTTCTGCTCGGCCATCGCAGATACCAACACCAGTAAATAACAGCACAAAGAAGCGAGATTCAAAGACTGAAAATACAGACTCTAGTGGAACTCAAAGTCCTAAACGTCATTCTGGGTCTTACCTAGTGACTTCTGTTTAAATATTTTTTTTAAAAAACTGATGTATTATTTACAAGTTCTATGTAGAAATTTTGTTTCAAATGAAACTTTAAAAGACTGGGGGTTGGGTTTTTTGTTTTTGTAAATAGGTTTGATTCTTGTAGAGGGTTCTTGTTCTGGAAGCCATATTTGATAGTATACTTTGTCTTCACTGGTAATATTTTGGAGGGATACTTGATTGATAATTTGGAATAAAATCGCTACAAGCAAGTATATTTGTACAGTATGTTTTACATGTATTTAATTAGCATCCCATCCCATGATCCTTTAAATATTGCTTGTCTTGAAATAATGAACATTTACAGATAGAGGTGATAAAATTGAATTGCTGTTTCAATCATTTCTAGATTACAAACTGACTAACTACATCAGGGAAAAATTGGTATTATTTATGCAAAAAATATGCTCTGTATTGTGACTCCATCTAACCCTGTAATTAATCATGTGGCTGTGAAATTCACAGTAATATGGTTTCTGCTGAACAAGCTTTCCTAGCCTGCTTTTCTGCATGAATGGAAATGATGGTTCATGTTCTGAATTAATGATTAACATTTCTGTGGTCACATAATGTGCATAGATAGCTATGATGTAACAATTTACACTTTGTGTTCTGCAAAAAAGGAAATCTGTGTAACTGTAAAACTTTGAACAGAATTATTTTACCTGGACTAGATTTTATCTGAAAGTAGGTAGAATTTTTGCTATGCTGTAACTTGTTGTATATTCTGTTACTTGAGGTGAGATGGCTGCTCTTTTATTAATGAGACGTGGGTGATGTCTCAAAAGAAACTAAAATGAACATTTCAGAATAAATTATTACTGTACGTAAATCTTGTTGTGTGTTACTTCTGCATTGCTGAAGAAATCAATATTTCATTTTGAAATGTTACCTTAAAATGTGTTGTATAATGCACTTAGACTTAAGGCCTCACCTAGCATATCTTAGACATGCCTCATGCTCTCTGGCTTTTATCCATCATTGATCAATGGCTTGTTACAAATTCATTTAAGGGTTTCTGAATTGGGCCACAGGTCTTCTCTACTATATTTGCAGTTGTGAGACTTTCACGCATCGCAGGTGTGTAAAGAAGGCTAAAGGCAGAGTATATCTAGAAGACCCAAGTGTAGCTGTTTCACAGTTGCATAGCCTGGAATATTGTGTGTATAAAATTGAGATTTTTAAAAATCGTTTTATGATATATATGTTTTTTTAAGAATTAAGAAATATGAAATTGGGAATCTGAAATCAGAATAAAAAGCTGTCAAACTTCCATACATTTTGGATACATTTGAAAAAAGGGGGCAGAGAAAGATAAGCTCTAGGAGATTAAATCTTCAGTGCCATAATAAATAATCAGATTTGTTCCTGAACTGTGATACTTGCTGCCTGAAGACTTTTGAAAAGACACTTATTAAACTGTTTCTGAGGGAAACACTGATAAAATAACAGTTAAATGCCTCTCTACAACTACAGCAACATGTTTATGCACAATTGATCAAACCAGAAATAACAACTCTCCTTTTCTGAAATGTAACTGGTTTTTGTTACTACAGAGTCATCAATCTAACTACTTGGTACCAGGATTCAGGATCTCCTGACATCAAGTGCCTAGCAGTGAGGCATTCGTACAAACATGCAGCTTAACAGTATATGGGAATTTTGTATTGAGTATATGGTATCTACAGCTGTTGCACTTGGTCTAATGTTGAAATTAATCCATTTTTATCTTCAATTTTGTATTACTTATTTCCTGTACCATTTCAAAGCATACGAGCCACTGCAAACAAAGTATTGCTATTAAAGTCAATCTGGGCTACACTGAATGCAGACTCCAAAAGCCCTCTATGATAGAGGTAATGTTTTAATTCACTATTTTGTACTTTCTCATCCCGTTTGTTTGCTGTAACATTTCTAGAGATGTCATCTATATAGAAGTGTTTCTGCTAATACTCTTAATGTAAGGATCTTAAAATACTATTCTCACAACACCTCTGTGACATAAGTAAGTAGTATTCTCATTTTACAGATAAAGAAATGGAGGTACACAGAGAGGTTAAATGACTTTCTCAAGGTCACTCAGGAAGCCTTAGAATAAAACCTAGACTTTCCAGTCTAGAATTTTAGGTGCAAGACCACTTTTCATATCAAGGATGCAATTTCTGTGTCTGAGCCTTTTAATGAAGTAAGCTCTTTCAAGGTATGCCACAGTTGTATGAGATGTTCAGTTTACACCAGTCCAATGTTAAATTAACTCTTATGCATTTTATGAAAATAATTAACTTTAAATATATGTGTAATTAAATATAGATTATGATCAGCATCCATTATGGACCCATGAAGGATTCAAGCAAACACTCTTTTCTGGTACACAAGGGATTAACCCTAGCTTCAGTTCCTCTTATAGCTCAACTGTAAAAGCTATTGGAGAGAGAGAAAATCAGGAGTAAAGCTGTGGGGAGCATATTCATATGCAACATAAACCCCAGAATGGAGAATTCTTTTATGTATGTATGTTTCGTAATCTGTTTTGAGGTATGTTGCTATAGGTTTATTTTTGCTTGTTACCATTGTTTTATTTCTACTGAGCCTTTCCACCAGCTTACCAGTGATTTAAACAATGAACCCCAGGTTTGCCAGAATTTAAGAAGTTCAAAGGTGGTATTAGAAAATTAAACTTCATAGCCAAACTTGTGTAGTGAATGGGATTTGAGAATTTTTCACCTTCGCCTATAGATTTTATAAACTACACACAAGGAAGAACAAAGTTAGTCCACAAATTAACGAACATTTGCTTGTTAACACATGAGCCATGAAACTGTAGAATATTTAGGTTACGTGTTAATTCAAAAAATATTTTGTTGCACGAGGGATAAGGGATGGCATGAAATAGCACGTTATTTTGAAATTTGGTACTGTGTAGATATGCCAAATTTCAAAATAAGCTATTTTGAAATAGTTTTGAAATAAAATACACAATTTGCGTATCTTATTTAAAGTTTAGGGTGCTGTGTAGATGCACCCATGGTCTGCTAAACTGACTGCTGAGTTCCTTTCTTACTCATTCTAGAATTTTCCTAGCTAGTTTTTCCCAGATGAGGGAAAGGAAAATGAAGGCAGCCAAGAGGATATTGAACATATGTTTCTTGTGAAGAGACTTTATTAACTAGTATCTCCATATTAACTAGTGTCTCCATATGAGAAGTTTCAGGCTTATCTGCCATAGATTTTGAGACAGCAAAAAAAAAATCAGGTTTTGCAGTCATCCTCAGCTGATGAAAGGAAGTCTTCCAGAGGTAAACAGTCCAAAATTCAAGTTGGAAGAATGAAAACTAAGAATATAAGAATTATTGTGTACCTGTTTCTCTTCCCTATTTCTTGCTGTCCTGTGAGCAAAAGCCTTTGTCATGGTCAGAGCTGAGCTGGAGGGTTGTATCCTACTAGCAATGCTTCTTATTTATAACTAGAAGATTTACCCACCATTGCTCTGCTCCTTACATTAGTTTTTTTTTTTCATTTAAATCATTTTTCTGGGGTGGGACAGGGGATCAGGGGTTCAGTATGCAGGCTACCCTGGGGAGAGAGGACAACCCTAGACCTCTGTCACTGAAGGAGCTTGGGGCCAGTTGAGAAGCACCTGTTCATGGCTGCTACAGCAGGCATAACCAGGGGAGGGTTTCATGTACCCCAGCTGGGGGACAGACAGACAAACTCACTCTCTGAAATATATAGTAAATAGCAGTCCCTTTCTTTATCCATGCTCCCTGCTGGCCCTATGGGGTTATAGCTGTCGCATTCCCCATATCTGGCCCCTTCCTGCTGCCCCCCTATGGTAATTCTACAGTACAAAGTCCCTCCTACTAGATCCTTTCCTTTCCATTTTATGAGAAACAATCTAATTCCAGGCATGTTCTATTGTTTTGGCACAACCAAATCCTGACCTTGCTTTAAGTTATGATTAGAGGAAGCTGCGTACCAAATTGGGTGGTCCTAGCTCTTACCAGTTAGGTGGAGTTCTTGAACAAATGGACTCATAGACAGATGCACATTTTTAAAAATATATAGTAAGAAAAAAAAACATAGTAAAAATGTTCTCTGCCCTGCTAGTAAAGGAACTTTAGCTTGTGTGCCCTGGTGTGGATTCATTTCAAGCCAGCTTTTCAGAGAAAAAATTCTTTCCCTTGTAAAAACAATATTACTCACTGGATAGAGATAGAAATGTAGCCGTGTTAGTCTGGGGTAGCTGAAGCAAAATGCAGGACAATGTAGCACTTTAAAGACTAGCAAGATGGTTTATTAGATGATGAGCTTTCGTGGGCCAGACCCACTTCCTCAGATCAAACAGTGGAAGAAAATAGTCACAACCATATATACCAAAGGATACAATTAAAAAAAAAAGTGAACACATATGAAAAGGACAAATCACATTTCAGAACAGGAGGGGGATGCGGGGGGGGGGGGAAAGGAAGGAAGGTAAGTGTCTGTGAAGTGATGATATTAGAGGTGGGAAGAGTGGGATGTTTCCTTCCTTTCCCCGCCCCCCGCATCCCTCTCCTGTTCTAAAATGTGATTTGTCCTTTTCATATGTGTTCACTTTTTTTTTTTAATTGTATCCTTTGGTATATATGGTTGTGACTATTTTCTTCCACTATTTGATCTGAGGAAGTGGGTCTGGCCCATGAAAGCTCATCATCTAATAAACCATCTTGCTAGTCTTTAAAGTGCTACATTGTCCTTCATTTTGCTTCACTGGATGGACATTCTGATGGTGAAAGGTCATCTGATAAGTTCTCATTACATGATGTCATTCATCTACTGTTTGTTCTCATCCAGGGCTTTAATTGAACTGTCTGCGTTTTTTATTCCCTACCAGGAGACCACATCTAAAATTGGTAATCCCCATCTGGAACAGGTTTGCAAAAATCTAGTTGATATGTTATAATTTCCAAGCATTATAGGTACTTAGGCTTCTGCAGCATTCAGAGGAACTGTTCCTTGCTTGACAAAGAATCCTTTTGCTTGTAGCTGTGGGATTTAGGGATGTAAAAGGGTAATTGGTTGAGAATTTAACTGATAAACTTGATGCTTTTTTGGTTTCCTGTAACTATAAAACTCTGTCCAGGGTGCTGGCAAGCATCAGGATGCTGGGATCACTGGTGTCAGAACTGGGACCAGCTGTCAGGGCACCATGCTGGGCACACAGGACTGGCAGCAGGGATCCCTGGATAAAATGGGGTGCTACAGCGCCCTCTCTATCCCTAGTTCCCTGGTTAGATATTTAACCATGTAACTGGCAGAATTTTAATTGGTTACATTGCTATTGTTTTTACATGTTATTTATATCCCTTGGGGGACTGCTATAAAGATCCCACTGAGAGCTTGTGAAATTTGCTCCAGTGCAGAGGGCCGGTACAAGGCTTAAACACCAATTAACTATCTCTAAAATCCTATTTTGAGATTTTTAGTAGGAATTAAGTGCTTCATAAGCTTTGTGCTGGCTCTCTGCACAGGAACAAGTTTCAACTTCAGAGAACATTTCTCCATCTATAAATTCTATTACTCTTTAACAAGTTCTAGCCACAACCTTTCCCTTCATTTTTTGTTTTTTGCTTCTGCTTGAGACTTGCTTTTGATGTTGATGTCCTAACTCTAATGTACCCTTCTTTCAACAGTATTTGCGCATATTTTGTTTAACATTCAAATTCTGGATTTAGTCTTGCTATGCAAAACTATTTACTACTTGCGGTGCTATATAAAATTTATTTTTATTACATTTTGTCAGAGCAGAACTTTTTTCTGTTAGCATTTACTTAGGTCCAGGTATCTGTCTCCTTTGTCAGTATTATGATTTAATTGCAAAGGCAGTTGCTGGGGAGGCACTTGGAAGATGCCAAAGGATACCTGAATTGATGCTTTAAAAAGGCTATGTGGTTTCATTTGTGGCTATTTATATCTAGTTCAAACTAAATTTAGATTAATTGGCTAATCGAATAGTCAATGCAATTTGCATCAACTATTTGATTAGTTAATAAGAGCGCTTCCGCCTTTGAAGTGTAGCAACAGCCTGAGAACTGTTAATACACTTCAAAGGCAAAAGCACTGCAGGGAACAAGCAGTCCTCCACTGGCCCAGTGCTCCCTGCGGCATTTCAAAGCGGTAGCACAGCATGGCGCCTGCAGTCAGCAGGGGAGTCCACAGTTGACCCTGGGTTCCATACGGAGCTGCTGCTTTGAAACGCAGCGTGTAGCTGGTCACAAGTTTCACGCGGCACTGCTGCTTTGAAGCACCCCATTCTCTTCTCCTCCCCTTGCTGCCTCTTTCTGATAGAAACATCAAGGGTGGGAGGGGAGTGACTAGTCATTCACATCCCTAGTTCAAACACAGAATCAGAAATGTAGGATTAGAAAGTCATCAAGTCCAGCTGCCTGCATTGTGGCAGGACCAAGAAAACCTAGGTCATATCCCTGACATGTTTTTAAAACTTCCAATGATGGGGGATTCCACAGTCACCCTTGGAAGCCTGTTCCAGAGATTAACTACCCCTATAGTTAGAAATCCTAACTATCTGCTGTAAGTCTCCCTTGCTGCAGATGAAGCCTATTACTTCTTGTCCTGCTTTCAGTGGAAACAGAGAATTTATCACTGTCCTTGTTAAGTCTCCTCGCGGTCTTCTTTTCTCAAGACTAAACTTGTCCAGTTTTTAAAATCTTTCCTGATAGGTCATGTTTTCTAGACCTTTAATACTTTTTGTTGCTTTTCTCTGGACCTTCTACAATTTCTCCCCATCTTTCCTGAAATGTAATGCCCAGAACTGGACACAGTATTCCAGGTGAGGCCTAATCAGCACAGAGTAGAGTGGAAGAATTACTTCTCATGTCTGTCTTACAACATTCTATTACTGCATTGCAGAATGATGTTTGCTTTTTTGTAACTATATCACACTGTGGAGTTATATTTAGCTTGTGGTCCACTATAATCCCTAAATCCCTTTCTGCGGTACTCCTTCCTAAACAGTCACTTCTCATTTTGTATGTGTGAAACTGATTGTTCCTCTCTAAGTGGAGTACTTTACATTTGTCCTTATTGAACATCATCCTGTTTACATATCCATCTATGCCTGCATATTCTGTACTGAGGGTTTCAGTCCTGTCACCTTGCATTTCTAAAATGACAATACTTAAGCTTTGACTGTATCTCCTATCTTCAATTTCTGCATTATCTTACCCTCATTTCTTGTATAAAGTTAAAGCTTCTGCTCAATTCTGCCTAGATCTTCATGAGCATTTTTCTCCTTAACACGCACGATTTTCTAAAATCTCCATTTAACTCCTATGTCCACTTCTAACTTCATTATTTAATACAGCATTAGGAACAGTTACTCAGTTAATATCTACCTCTTTTCTTTTGGCCTTCCCTTCACTCCATTCTGTGAAAAATTACAGCTCTCAAGATCATGGGTGAAATCCTGGCCCAATTGAAATTAATGGCAAAACTTCAGCAGAGCAAGTATTTCTCTCAACATATCACTCCTGTGTGATTTGCATTATATATACTTTTGGAGAAGCTCAAGCTCTAGCATGCTGAAAATATTACCTCTTTTTAAATAATGTAATTGTTCTAAATTCTGTAAGCATTTAAAATGGAACAGAAATTAGAAGTTCTTTAACAACTCTCTAGAATCTTGATTGCACTGTAGTATATTTTCCTTCCTGTTGTCTTTAATAGTGACATTCTTTCATAGTGACAAAACAGTACATTCCTGGCTGAGTGGGAGGCTATCTCTATGCTGACATATGTAGGTACTACAAGCTAATTTGACAGAACCCTCAACTGAAATAATATTTTATATATTTCAAAGTTACTACTTCATACTTTTCAATGCCCTACTGTTAGACCAGGACTGGGCCCTGATTGCTAAATACAGGTCCTCCACCTGCTTCGTATCTGTATCACTGTGTATTTAGTCAAGTCCGACAAGGGGAGATTAAACAATAACTGGTTTATTTACAAATCTAAGGAACAAACATAAAATAAATCCGGTTGTCATAAGTTAAAATTGACAAAACCCTAAACCCCACAACAGAACAATCCAACCACCATCCCGACGTCTGGAACTGGAAGGTAAGTGGATGCCTTCAATCTGGAAAACTGTGGCGGAGGCAGGAATGGACCTCAAGGTTCAGTAAGTGAGTGGTCCTCTCCCTGGAACTTCGATCTTCTTTCTTCTGCTCTTGACACACCTTCCTGAGTGTGGTATGAGGACCCTAAATGAAATGGATAGTGTGCGTGCAAGACTCGCCCCACTGCATACCCTGCACTAATAAACCAAGCCCTGTTTTGGGTTTGTTTTAATTATTTAGGTTTCATATTTAAGTAGCTTGTTATAGTTTTGAAAACTTTTTTCTTTACTAGGAATCTGGAACAAAACAGAGCTAATATCTCAGATTTAAAAAGCTACAGCTTTTTTCATGCCTTTAGCATTACACGTGTTCCCCTCTTACTGTTGCTAAATTAGCCATTAAATCTCTAAGTAGAAGTCATTAATTGAAATATTAAATGAAAATGTATTGGATTGTATTTTCTTTGCAAAGAAAACACCCCAGTAAGATGGAGAAATATACAAGGTTTACTTCTACTGTGCAAAAGAGAATGAGGAAGCCAGACTACACTTCTGGTTCCACAAGCAAGCAGCTCAAGCTTTACACCATGACAAGTCCTATGATAATAGTAGAGAGGTAGCTGTGTTAGTCTGATCTTTCTAAAACAAAAAGAAAACCTATGTAGCACTTTAAAGACTAACAAGTTGGTTTAATAGGTGATGAGCTTTTGTGGGCCAGACCCAGCTCATATTCTGAAAGAGAATTGGCATGACCATATATACCAAAGGAATACAATGAAAAAAGTGAACACGTCATTAAACTGACAAATCCAATTTAGAACAGAGAGTGGGGCCAGAGAGAGGGAGGGAGGGAATAACTGTTTATAAATCAATGAATGGCTAATCAGGGCTTCAAAGAGACTTTTACACCAGATTACAAAGAGAAACTTCAGAACTTTCATTCATGCTTAAATTTGACATTTTACGAATGGGCTTTAACAAAGATGCTAATTACTTTACACATTATAAAAACAGCTTCCCTACTTATCACCTCTAATTAGCCATTCATTGACTTATAAACAACTATTCCTTCCCTCCCCTCCACCTTCTGTTCTAAATCTGATTTGTCAGTTTAATAATGTGTTCACTTTTTTCATTGTATTCCTTTGGTATGTATGGTCTTGCGATTCTCTTTCAGAATATGATCTGAGGAAGTGGGTCAGGCTCAGGAAAGCGCTATTAAACCATCTTGTTAGTCTTTAAAGTGCTACATCGTTTTTCCTTTTGTTTTAGCAAGACTTATGATGGCAGTGATTCTAGGCTGCTAGAAAGGCATGTGGGGCGGCTTAGGCTGCTCCAGGAGCAGGGAGTGAGAGGCAGGGTGATCTGGTGGTGCCTCATTCAGGCTGGCGGAGGGGCTGTGCCTGTTTGGGGGCCTGCTCTTCAGCATAGGGCCCTAAGCCAGGGTGGCCAGTAACTTTTGATGAATTTGGTAATCAGGCAAGGGCCTTGCTCTTCCCACAGGGCAGCTACTTTTTCCTTGTGGGTACTTGAGTACAATGTGTTCCTTTTGTACTTGTACTCCAGTATCCAGAAGGATACTTTGGCTTTTTCTTAAATACAGTTTTTTCAAAGTAGCAGCACTTTTACTCAAGTCACTTTTTGGGTACTTTTTCCACTAGTGCCCCAGCCTTTGTTAGTCCGTAAGGTGCCACCAGGGGGCTGGTTTTACAGCCCTTCTAGTTCTCCCAGCCCTGCCTTACGACGCTGCGGTTACACCGGCCTCGCAGCTGCGCACTATCCGCCACACGCGGGGGCCGCTAGTCACGACGTAAAAGGGTGACGAGCACCCTAGACCGCTACAGAACGAAGCTAAACGGCAACTGGCCGCCCGGCTGGCAAGCCCAATTCAACTCCCGCGAGAGTTGGAGCACAACACACGCGACGCCCCGTGTAGCGTCTTGCCTGAGCGACAGGGCTACCGTCCAATAGCAATGTGGCAGCGAGAGCTTGCGCGAGTCTCTGGGCGGGCTTGCCTCGCGAGTTCGCTGCAGCTCTGGCAGGACGGCGCTCGGCTGCTGTGGGGAGCGAGCAGCGCGAGCGGGTGGACTGGAAGGGGGAGGTGGTGCTGCCCCTCCCCCCCCAACCGCTATGGCCTGGGCCGCCACCTCCCCGGCGGACAAGGAGAGGTAAGGGGAGCCCCGGGGGCAGCGCCCGCCCCGGGAGGCTCCGGCTGCTCGGTCCCGTGGCGCCGCCGGGCTTGGGGGGCCCTGAGCTGCTCTCGCAAGTTCCCGGGACGCCTCGGCGCTGCCCCGCGCTCCCTGGCGCAGTGGTCCCGGCCCGGTGCAAAGGCGCGTGGGGCCGCGCAGGCTGCTCCAGGGGCAGCGAGCGAAGCGCCGGGTGACCTGGCGGTGCCTCGCTCAGGCTGCAGGAGGGGCTGTGCCCGTTCGGGGGCCTGCACTTCAGCGTGCGGCCCTAAGCCGGGGGGGGGGGCAGTAACTTTGGACGGAGGGGGCCGCTCCGAGAGCTTGGTAAGAAGTCAGGGGCCCTGATATTGATGGAGGGGCTGCGGGGTCTGGGATGGAGGCTGCTGCGGAAGGGAGCTGGGGGTAGGGAACGATTTCCTGTAAAGAAATTAAGGAAGAGTTTATACCTGCCCACCTCGCTTGCGGAGCTGCTCAGGGTGCCTGAACTAATTATCTACTGTCCTCTGAGTCCTGACCCTGTAGACGGAGAGGGTGGGAAAAAGCCTTTGGGCTGGGGGGGGAGGGCGCAACATTAAGGGAGGTCGGGAGGCAGAGTGAGAGTTGATGCTGAGAGTCTGGCAGCTTCAGGTGCTGTCCCTGTGCCTATAGAACAGAGGTGGGCAATCATTTTTGCCCAGGGGCCACTTCAAAAATTTGTGAAGTAGCCCTGGGCTACAATTGGCTGGAGGGTGGGAGAGCCCCTTCTCTCCACCCCACCCCCCACTAGGCACCCATGCCCTGGAAGAGGCTTGGCATGCTCCCAACCCCCAGGCCATTCAGGGTCTGGGGGTCGGGGAGTGCGGTACTCCTCCTACCCTCCGAGGAGCATGTGGCACTTTGATGTGCCAAGGGCTCTTTGCAGGGCTAGGGCAGGGTGAAGGAAGCTTCACACAGCTCCCCAGGCCTTGATTGGCTTGGGGGCGGGAGAGTGTGCGAAGCCTCGCCTCTCCTCCCACTCTGGGAGCAGGCGTAGTGCTTCAAAGTGCCACATGCACCTGTCAGGGTGAGAGGAGGCTTCATGTGCTCCCCTTTCTCCAGGCCAATTAAGGTCTGGAGACAGGTTGCATGAAGTCTTCTCCACTCTGCCCCTGCCCTGCACATGGTGATTTGAAGCACTGTGTGCTGCTCGCAGGGTGGGGGTGGAGCAGCAAGGCCTCCACAGGCCAGATCTTCTTCTCAGCTAAGGATATTAGATACTGTGTAATTGAATAATTGTGTAACCACATACAATTTTAGTGGTTACCAATAGGGATGGCAACCAGTGTGCTCCTAGCCTGGCTCCTGGGGAGCCCCTTGCCAGTCAGCGCTGCTGCCCCTCTGTATCAGAGATGGCAGCAGCCTACAAGGGGAGCTGGTTTTAAAAACTGGCTCCCACCTTCTACCCCATGCTGCTGCCTGCCTCCCTCTTCTTCCTTCTCTCTGCCTTTGACACAGAGGCACCTGGGGGTGGGGAAGGGTGGAGTGCTTTTATAGTCAATAGGATTAACCGATAAGCCCAAATTTTTTGGTTAATCATGTAGTTGACATTCCTCTTCTCATTTCCAGGAGCTAGGCTATCATCAGTGAGAGTGCTTGCAAATAGAAGCAGCACATGTTCTCCGCTGCCCGCGTCCTCCGTGGCTTGGCTCCGCGTCTCCCTAGTCTGCTGGGGGGGGGCCCAGCAGACCAGGGAGATGCGGAGCGGCTTTTCTTGAGCGAGAAAAGTGAGTGAGAAAAGCCTGGTCTTCTGGGGGAGGGGGGGAGGGGGGGGAAGCACTAGCTCTCCTCCCCCCCCCCCCCGCCCCCCCGAGCAGACCAGGGAGACGTGGAGCAGCTTTTCTCGCCGTGGAGGCCGCGGGTGGCGGGACCACGGTACATCTGGGTGGTCCCGCCGCCCCCGTTCTCCGCGGCGAGAAAAGCCCCGTTCGTATGTAGGGATCCGACATAAGTCGGATCCACGTAATTCGGGGACTGCCTGTACACTGTTCAGTAACCTTCACGGCTACATGTAGGCGCACTCGGTTCGCAAGAGGAGCTACCCCTCCTCAACCTCCCCATGCTGCTACCTCTGTATGACAGGCAGCAGCCAACTGTCACCCTCCCAACCCCTTGCATGTAACCACTAAACATTTCAGAAGTTACTCATTTATTTAAACAAATTTTAACATCCCTAGTATAATCATCAATGTAGTGAAGGTTAGTAAGAAAGTCCTGCTTATTCTAATAAAACTAGAATTTGTTTCCAAATGAAATTGGAAGATGACTAATTAAAGCTGCATAATTAGCTAATGGAGTTCTGTTGCAAGATTTCAAACCTTGTAAGTTAATAGCTTTTATATCTGCTTAAAATAGGACAAAATTGTAAGGGATATAAAAAATTCATATTTCTGGGCTTTAACTATGCACTAATTTTATACTGGAGGGAAAAGCTCTCACTATGATCATTACATCATTATCCACAGTATGGTGGGTGGGTGGGTGGGTTTTTTTTTGTTTGATTTATTTTTTGCATTTTCTCCTGAATTGTTTGGTACTTGCACAGTCTGGCTATTATGAAGTAAAACCATGATATGATTTGGTGTAACAGTTTCTAAGTTTTAGAAATGGGTATTCCTTTAGGGCAGGGGTGGGCAAAAGGACCTCCTGTGGGCTGGATTCAGCCTGCCAAGCAGGTGGATCCAGCCTGTGGGGGAGCGTGCGAAGGGTCTTCCCTCCCTGACAGGAGCACATGCTGCTTTGAAGTGCCATGTGCTGCTCACAGGGCCAGGGCAGAGCAGAGGAGGCTTTGCACGCTGCCCCGCCCCCAGGCCATGATTGGCCATGGGGCAGGGAAGTGCAGGAAGTCTCCTCCCACGCCAGGGGCATGGGCACCTAGGGAGAACATGGTGGGGGAAAAGGTACTCCCTCACCCACAGACCAATCATTGTCTGGGGGTGGGGAACCTGGAAGTATCTGGGGCCCACCCCTTCTGCTTGATGCCCCGCCACTTCCTGTGTGGCCCGGGGCCACTTCAAAAATTTCCTAAGTGGTCCCTGGCAAAAAATTATTGCCCACCCCTCCTTTAGGGGGTTTTATGTACTTTAGAAGACACTATAAGCCAGTATTTTCCAATAAATTTGTATTACTTTTTTTTAGATTCATCTGCATCTATCCAGCTTACTTAAATAACAAGAAGACAATAGCAGAAGGAAGAAGAATACCTGTGGACAAAGTAATTTGTGGGTGGCCTGGGAAAACTAAGATGCATCACAATAGCTTGGAGGGAGTTTGGGAAGGAACTAACAATTGAGGACACCGCTGCTTTTTTTTGATGAGAAGGGGAGAAAATTGAATTCTGTAACCTATATGAAGACTGGGCATTGGTGTTAAAATGTGAATTCAACATGGGAAAGACTGGGTTTGCAGCTTCTTGTTTTCACATGAACAAGGCTCAAACACAGCAAGACTGGATGCAACCTCAAAAAACTGGAAAGCTTACTAGCCCAGGACAAAATCTTGCAGTGATGAGGGGAACAAATACTGATCACCTGGACAAGAAGGATTTAATAAGGCTACCTTAATAATTTGCTTGTAATTTGGTGATCTAAGTAGTTTAGATATCAGTATTTTTCACTCTTGTTTTGACTGTAGAGGCCTCTGTGATATCAAGGCTGTCTGACAATAGAACACATTTACATAACTAAATGTACTATTTCTTGTTTGTTCTGTGTCCACAACTAGTGCTCAGGATCCAATAGGAAACCCGCTGATAATGGAATAGACATACACTATATAACTTACTGAGATGTGCCATAGATTAAACAATGACTACTAAAACATCCATATTCTCCATATGCTTTGTTAGATTTTTTTTTTTTCTGTGATAGCAAAAAGGCAATTTTAACTTGAACTAGTAGCTGAGTCTGTCATTTGAGTGATTAGGCCCCTACCTCTCCAATAACTGATTTCCTGGTCTTCTGTTCCTTTCTCTTCAATCTCTGACACAGGCAAACACCCATGCACACCTGCAATAGCAAGTTTCTGCACCTGGGTCTCAGACTGGGCTTGTGCTATGAGCTAATAATAACAGAGTAGACATTGCCTTTTGTCTTAGAGCCCAGGTGTCAGCCCAAGTGAGACTGTTGCATAAGCCCATGAAAGTACTAAATCTGTCCCCATCCTTCCTGAGTTCCTACTCAGGCCTGTCTAGAGCTAATATTTCAATCCATGCTGCTGCTTTCCTTTGGTTCCTTTCTTTTTATATATTCCAGGAAATGTACAGGTTCTGGTTCACAAATAACTTTCATAAATGGAGAAGCAAGCAGATCTGTTTTCTCTGTTCTTTGTGCCCTCCCTCTCCCTAACTGGTTCTTCCCCTGAGGGATGTCAGGAACCCATCCAGTCAAAACCTAATTAGTATGCATTTGTTTCTCAGCAGTAAGTAATTTTTAAAAGAAAATATAGTAATTTAATTTTTTTAATAGGCTGTTGAAAATCCCACATCTACAGAAATCCAAGATGTATGTGCAGCAGTTGGACTCAATGTGCTTATAGAGGTAATATGAAATACATTTGGATAAAGACTTAATTTTTCACATATTCAAGAAAATGTGATGTAGAAAAAACATTGTCATGCAAACTTATTAACCAAGTCCTTTGATTTCTTTGACTGTAAGTAAACTTACAAGTTAAGTGGATGTTGGCACAATTGAGTACAAAAATTTTGAAGTATGAGGGCTAGAGAGCATCTTATAGTAGATTTACTGAGCTCAGTCTTTTTAGCTTATCAGAGTACAACAGGTGTCTTTTAGTGTTTAACTGCTGTGATGAGAAAATATAGGTACCGAAGGGCTCGTTAACCTATTGGAGAAACAAAAAACAGTCTCTGCAAGATGAAGCCAGACAATTGTGCCTAATTTCTAATTTAAATTTTGTTAACATTAAAAGTAATTTGCATTTAGGACTAACTAGCAAGAGAAGTTGTTCTTCTCTTGGCATCTTCACATCAGAACTGGGTGCCTTTCTTGCAGATGTGTTGGCCAAATACAAGTTATTGAGCTTTGTGTAGGAGTAACAGGGTGAAATTCTAGTTTTACCTCCTGAATGTGTGTCATCTTTTTGCTTTAAAATTGTTTAACTGCATTGTCACACAGTGCATTTTGACAGCAGAAAAGAGTAATTACCTTACATTTAACCTAAAAGTGAATAGTGTAAAGCTTCTATCTTCACAAAAGCATTTAGATTTTCATCAATATGATTATCTTTGTAATGTAAAGAATTTAAATAGATTTTTTTTGAGAGGTAAAGAACACTTCAGCTGTTCTCTGGTGCATGAAATGCCTAATAGTATAAAATAATACCTAAAACTTGACCATTTGGATACAGATTTCAAACACACCATCTTAAACGTTCAAAAATCAGATTTTTTTTTACGTACAATCAGTTGTAATAGTCTATAATATCGTAATTAAAATTGAAAAATTTATATTTAAGGACCTTGATTTATTTCCAAGCATATATACCTTTATTACTATGCTTTCAGAGAGCTGGCTCTATTTTTTTCTTGTCCCTTTGAAACATAAATAGCAGTCGTGACTTGTGAAATGGAAGCAGAGCCAAATGAAAGAGAAGAACTTTTTACTAAGCATTGCAAAGGGTTTCATAACTTTCAAATGAGCCTCGCATTTGTATTGATAACAGTTTAAGAAGTAGATCATTAAATTGGTTTCATCAGCATGTCAAGGAAAATTTTAGAACATTGGTTGTTTGAAAGGGACTTTCAAGTACTTCTGTCTTATGATTTCAGTAGTCCCTTTATAGCCTTCTGAATCTCTGATGCATATCGACATTCCTTGGCCTGCCCCTAGTATGCTGTATGGAAGCTATAAAAGCCCCTTAGCCACCTGAGGAAGAGTTCTTCAGCTGTGATTTCTGCTTAACACAGCCTATGGCTCTCTAAGCATGGGAAGTATGATGGAGATATAAGGTCTTAACACTGTGGTGTTGAGCTGCTGAGAGGCATCCATGTGTTGAACTTTATCTGCCTAAATTATACTAGGTCACTCTTGAGCTATCTAGAATCCCAGGGCTTTTAAAGATACCTTTCCCCTCATGCACTAGAGGTGCAACATGCAATGTTCTCTGTCTTTAAGAATGTCAAAGATTTATATCTTTCCCTTTTTTCTAGATGAGACTCTTTCCTTTGTGTTCTGTGTGGATTGCTCTCATGATGCCACCTTCATTTCTAAGTTACAAGCTTCAAACATAAAATTGACTAAACTTTAATCAGATTTATCAAAATGCAGTGCTGATAGAGTACTGAGATGTAATGTTTCATACTCCTTTCAAATAACTTCCATCAGGGCATGTGGCTCATCTCTGGAACTTTGGGAGCATTGACTTTACCAGTATGTTTAACACAAATAGGTATGCAAAATGCATTTATTTAGCATGGGAGGAAAGGGGCTACAAGCTCAGGAGCCAGTACACATGGGGAGCTGGCCTCTCTGCCCCATGTAAATGTTTAACCACTTAAATCTTCAGTGGTTACACACTTACCTAAATGAATTCATTTTAACAGCAGCATGGGGGAATGGTGCACATGTAACTGATGAGCCTGTTTAATCATTTCACATCCCTAGTATGCAGCTAAGTTGCATGTAATTAATTTTCCTTTCATAACTGCTATTACATACATGGCACAATTAACCATCATTAAAATGTATTTTAAAAATCCTAAACAAAATTTGCACAAAATAGAAAACCATAGTTACCTGATGGTAATATATCTATTTAAAGATGAAAATATTATTGAGATTATTCAGTAAGTATAGTAATTCACAATACTTAGAATTTTAAGTCCCATGTATGGTTTCCATATGTCTAAACCAAGGCTTTTGGTTTTAAGGTCAGAAGGGTCCATTAGATTGTCTAGTCTGACCTTCTGTATGTCACAGGTCACTTCATTACATCCAGTTACCCTGTGTTGAGACTGATAATATGGGTTTGGTTTAAACATATCTTGATTTGAAGTCTACAAGAAAGGAATCCCCCACTTCTCCCTGGTGGTATGTTACTGTAGTAAATCACCCTCAAGGGTATTTTTTTCCTAATTTGAGTATGTCTGGCTTTAATTTCTAGCCATTTGTTCTTATGTTTTTCTCCACTAGATTAAGGAGCCTTTTATTACACAGTACTTTTTCTTACTTACTATAATCAAGTCACCTTTCAATTTTTTTGGATAAACTAAAATCAAATTCTTGAAAAGGATGCAGTAGTTCGAACAGGGTGAGAGCCGTTGAGCTAAATAGATTGAGATTTCACAGAAGGGATTTTTTTTTCCAGTTCTTGAATAATTTCTGTAGCTTTTTCTTCACCCTCGACAGTTTTTCCATATCTTTATACAGTAAACTTCCGATAATCCGGCACCTTTAGGACCCGGGGGTTCCGGATTATCAGATATGTCGGACTATCAGAAGGGGGGGCTATGGAGTCTGGAGTGGGGTGGGAGGGGATTCCACCCCAGACCCCTCATAGCCCCCCCTTACGATAGTCCGGCTCTGCCCCAGGCATCCCTGATTCAGCCGCTGCTGGTCAGTTTCAGCAGCAGCTGAATCGGGGATGCTTGCAATAGAGCAGCTGGGGTGCTGCTGGGTTGGTCCCGCAGCGCCGACGGGCGGCGCTACGGCACCAACCCGGCAGCACCCCAGCTGCTCTTGGGGACGCCTGGGGCAGAGCAGCTGGAATGCTGCCGGGTTGGTCTCGCAGCGCCAAAGGATGGCGCTGCGGGACCAACCTGGCAGGACCCCAGCTGCTCTGCCCCAGGGGTCCCCGATTCAGCTGCTGGTCAGTTTCTGCAGCAGCTGAATGGGGGAAGCCTGTTCGGCTGCCCCAGCACTTCCGGGTTCCTGATGGTGCCGGAGCATTGGATGCCGGACTAATGGAGTTTTACTGTCGTATGGACAGCCAAACTAACATGGCATTCCAGTATCTGACTCACCAATGCTAAAATCACCTTTGTACTCACTGGTCCCCTTTTTATGCATCCAAGGTTCCCATTGACTCTTTAATACAGAATCCGAATAGGTGCTCTTGTTCAGTTGTTTTGTTCTGACTTAAGTTTTTTCAGTAGCTGCTTTTCACGAAGCAGTTCCCCCTCCATTTTGTATGTGTGCCCTGTGTTCCTGTTCTTGCATGAATAACGTTGCATTTGGGTATTTTAAAATGCCTTCTGAGCAAATGGGCTCAGGTTATCAAGTGATACAGGTGGCTTTGATGGTCCTGTCCACATCATTTGTTCATTTCTTCACCAATCTTTGTATCATGTGTAATTACTTTTATCAGTATGTCTTCAAGCATCTCCCTGCTTTTTGTGTTCTCTTCCTCCTTCCCCCACCCCCAAGAGAAATCTGGGCAAGGATAGCTATTCTTTCCTTTGAAATAATATTTTCTGCTGTTTTAACAGTATTCACTTTATCCTCACTAATCCAGCTCATACCTAGATTGCCTTAACTTCGGAACAAAATTTTAGGAAATTTAGTATACATACAACTGAGCTAGTTACAAGTCTAGCATGTGAACATATTTTCTCAATAAACATATGAGACAGTTCATTTTCAAAGCATGCACCTGGGGTCCACGTGCCTATGACCCCTCCCTCAAAAAGTTGTACATCTATGAGCAGGGTCCACTGGTTATGGACATTTTAGTACAGAGCAATTTTAAATTCATATTTCTTTAATGTCTGCTTATATTATGAAATTACTTTCTGGCTGTCAATCTCTAGTTTAACTGTTTTTCTTTTTTCTACATGCTAGAAGAACAAGTTGTACCCTAGAGAGTGGAACCGTGATATGCAATATAGGGGCAGAGTGAGAATTCAGCTCAAGCAGGAGGATGGCAACCCATGTTTACCTCAGTTTCCAACACGTGAGTGGAGTATTTGTTGAGGGCATATGTGCAGTGAGAACTTGAGTAACTATGCATTTTATCTACTTGTAACTTTTTCTGTGTCAAGCTGTGTTTGTGTCTCCCACACTAATGTTATTGTGACCAGTCTGTTAAAATATTAATAGAGAACCTTGTCGTTATGCATTTTAGATCTACCATTTGACATGTTTGGCCACTGTAAACCATAGAAACTGGTAGCTAAATGTTGTGAACCTTAGTGAAAACATGATTCTATTTTAGAGATTAGTCTTTAGTCCTGTTTTTCCTCACTTGGCTTCATTCTCCTTTTAAAAATTGGGACTTGAACGTTGTTTTGGCACACTGGGTGACCATTATCTCCAACAAAGCAGCAGCGCTATTTTAAAGTACCGTGTTGAGGTAGAAAGTTTCTCTCCAAAACCACTTTTTTTGCTTCCAAATTGTTTTTTCTTGTGTAAACTGTTGTCATACCTCAGTTAAATTTCAGTGCAGTTGACTCTAGTAATCCTGTTTGACATTGCAATTTTCTGCCTAGAATGCTCATAGGAAATCTAAAAAACTGGCCTAACTAAAGAAGCCTTATTAATGTTGACAGATAAGTAAGGGACTAGTGTGCAAAAAGGATAAGGGCAAAGATCAATCCACAGGGTGGAAGAATGAAACTGCTGGAAACTAGAAAGTGTCATTGATGGTATGATGGCCCCATGAGTTCCACTGATCAAAAGGGGAAGCTAGAGTCATGGAGTCTTCTGGAGGGAGCAAATAGTTAGGTCAGTATCTTGCCTCCTTGCAACATGTTCTGGTTGTCCATTCGCTTGTCCTTTTGAGGTCCAGACTAGCCCCAGCTATTTACAATATTAGCACACCAAGCCTATATAAAGATGACATTATGATGCCTTTTGGAGGCGTGATCTTCCTCTCTGGTGTTGCTTGTGAAGCAAGTAACTGCTGTGGGAGAAGTAAGGCGGAGAGGGAGGTCTAGGGCACCTCTTATGTATCTGCAAACTTGATCATGATCTGATTGATAAAGAGCAACTCAATTCCTTGATTAGGTCCCAAATTATTGTGACTTTGTTCTATTCCATTAGTTCTAATGATTCAGTTTAAAACTGCTCTGCACAAGTTCCCCCAGCAAACAGTGAGTGCCCTACTTCCATAGAGCACCTGGTTTCCCACCAGTACAGGGAAAAGAAGCAGAGCTTGTGTATCCAACTTACTGGGGGTTCCAGGTAGGCCCTAACATTAGGTAGGGAGTCTGTTAAAAGTTTTACAAACATTCATGCTAATTAACCCTTGCCTTTTGTTTCTAGGTAAATCAGTGATGCTATATGCAGCAGAAACAATTCCAAAACTGAAAACAAGGACACAAAAAATGGCAGGTAGTGACCAAAATCTCCAGCCAGGAGAGGGAGGCAAAAAAGGCAAAGGAAAGAAGAAAAAGTGAGCCTGTCACTGGCACTTTATGACCGGTGTGGATGGGACATTACTATTCATGAATTTGAACTGAGATACTGAAAGAGAAAACTGGCAAAATTGTACAGAGTTGTCTTCAATTTTTTACTGAACTGGAATGCATGTGCCTCACATTGTGTAACAGTATTCAAAAAAAGCCCGAATCTTAAAATAGCAATCAGTTTTAGAAGTTACAAACCACATAGACAATTTGGAAATGGAAACATGATCCTTTTCATGGATAAATATGAAGTTGTTTGGCTTAAAAAAAAAAAGCTTATTTTATGTGGACAGGATATTTGAAGTTCATTGCCTCAGTACAAAATGCATGTGTGCTGATAAAAAATTTTTCTTAAGTCTGGAGCCTATATATCACTGTACGAGGAAAATTCAAAATGAAGTTATCATAATCATTCACGAATGTTAAGTGTAATAAAGGTGGAAAAAACACATTTTGAAAAGCTAATTGTATAAAATATTTCAGTGAGAACTTACTTTGTTCTTTTTTCCTTAAGAGGCCTATTTGAAGAGAAGATATTTTCTACATCTCACTCGTATTAAAAGCTTGTGACTGTCTGCCTTCCCTTATCAGGTAGAAGGTCACAGGTTTCTCTTATGCTGCATCTCCACGGGGGGCAGAGGCACAGCGGGGAAATGGCACAAGCGGGGACTGAAGCTAGCGCTGGTTCCTACTGCAGGTGCTTCTGCTTTTCAAAAAAGAAAGTGCCACAGGGAGCACAGGGCTATCAGGGACTCAAGCAGTCCCTGCTTGTCCTGTGCTCTCTGCAGCCACGCCACCCACCCACCACCACCACCTCCTCTGAGAGGCAGCAATGATGGGGGGGGACAGGAGCCAATACTGGGGGAAGCCTGCTTAAAACTGGCTCCCCCCAGCACCATCTCCAGGGTGCCTCCTGCATCCCCTGCTGCTTCTATCAGAGGCAGCAGGGAGGGAATAGCGGACGCTGTTGTGAAGCAGTCCCTGTCCACAAGGGTCCCAGTGGGGAGCTGTCTCTCCCCCCGCCCCTTCCCGAACAGGGGCTGGTGCCAGAGCATTTTCTGTTCATGGTGGTCAATGCGGGCTGTCAGAGGCTGGTCTGGCATGAACAGGGGCTGATGGACTCAGTGTGAGTCAGGACTGAGCAGTCCCGGCTCATGCTGATCTCTGTGCCTCTGCATTTTAAACATAGAAAGAGCCCAATGGTTCTTACTACCTTTAAAATGCATAGGTGCAGCAATAAGGACAATCAGGACTGCTCCAGTTGGCTCCTGGAGCTGCTAGCCCTTCTGCGGATCCGTAGAGCGGTTCTTAATGACTAATTGACTATATGATTAGCCAGATAATTGCATTTTTAACATCCTTAGTGCTTATTAAATCATGCTAGTACTTGTTAATTTGTGTTTACAGATACTAGAAACTACTCAGTTTTATCCATACACCTGTATGCGAGTGATGGTTCAGGCCCTCTGCCTAAGGATGATATTTTTCTCCTGTCCTGGATGTCTTCCCTGACGTACGACTTTTGTGTGGTAGTTGTTTAAACAGTGTTCAAATGTATGGACTAAATGTTGAACCTGTCTAGTCCGGCACTGTGGGCTGGCAGCATCCTTGGTCTGCCATGATTTTTAGTTATCCATGATAAGTGGACAATGAGCTATGGCCAAGTTTCCTGTAGCCTCAAAGTTCTACTGGCCCTGTGCTGTTTAGCTCTAATTTACTCCTAAATGGCTTCTAAGAGCTCAGTAAGTAGTGGCAATGTTGGTAATGCTGCTAGACAATATTGATCTACCATAGTTCAGCAAAATTGGTGGTTTGGCACTGGTCAGGTGCTCAGGGTGCCAAACTAGAGGGGTTTAACCTGTATTAGATTTGACTATGGTGGATTATGAAAGCACAAACAAAGATATACTGCTTAATTTCAGTTCTACCTTACTGATCTCGCAGTCCATTTCAGCCAGAGTTACTAACATCTATTTATATACCACTGTGAGGAATCCAAACACTTGGCTTTACAGATGGCAGCAGTTTTAATTCTTGACTGCATAAAAACGAGCCTCACAAGAATTTCAGAGGTTGATCTTCAACTAATATTAGAACATAGCTAATGGTTGATACACCATGTAAAACAACATGTCTGCTATTTGGCTCATTGTAACATCCCTAATTTTAATGCAGGTTTTTTGGTAAACCTGTAACTGTTGGAATTTTCAGTGGTTATATGTTACACATGGGGTGGGGAGGAGGTGGCTCTGCGAGAGCGAGTGCACACAGGAAGGTGTAAGTAGATTGTATTGTTTGTCGAGCCCTGTATATAGTATTATGAGCTTTTCCAATATAAAGGTGGTGGTTTGTTTTTTGGCTCCATTCATATGAAAAAGTGGGTTGTGCCCATGAAAGCTCATGATACTATATATATTGTTTTTGTTAGTCACTGAGGTGCTACAGAACCACTTTTTTTTTTTTTAACTAAGGATGTGAATGGTTAGCATCACCCTTAGTGCGTAATACTTATTGGTTAAAGTTAAACAGCAGGGCTTGTAGGAGATGTCTGGCAGAACAGCATGAATGGCAAGAATGAGGTGTAGTCAGTGGCAAGTCTCCTGAGAAGTGGCAAATGAGGCAGAAATTATTTTAGTCACCCTGACCAGTGACTTGCATTCCATACCTTTGATATGCCTCCAAAAAGGGTGGGATTGTGCACTTACACTGTCATTCATTGCCCCTTATAATTGCAAGGCATACTAGGAAAAAGAGAAACACAGCACTTGTGTCCAAAATACCTAGGCTCAACACACTGTTATACCTTCTTCACTCTCACTTGCTAACTCCTGTCCACTGTTGAGGAGGGAGTGACTTTGGTTTTCAGCAAAACAAAAGCCCCAGGCACATTTCTTTTTCCCTTGCAAAGTTGTGTGCAGAGAGGACAACCTGGCACCATGCTTTTGATATAAGCAAAGGCAATGTGAGACTTGTGAGAGACTGATCCTTGTGAACAAAAATTGAATGTTCACATTTAGGCAATTGATATTTTAAAGTATGTATGTGAGGTTACATACCGATGGGATGTGAAGCTACAGTTTAGAATGGCCAAGAGTACAGTTTTTGATAGCCTCTATTGGTGTACTGTCTGGATTAAACAACAGCATTTTAATTATATTGCCACTTCAGTTATTAAATGCAGTAAATACGTATTACAGGTTGTTCATCCCTTAATGGACTCCCAGGTCCTGCAACATCCATGGTCTGGCGATTACAATCCTGAAGCACAGAGCCTAGGAACAGGGAGGTCTAGCAATGGGGTTGCAGCGCCATAGGGGGCACCCGTGACTCAGCCGAGAGCCCCCGTGTGTATGTGGGAGGGGGAGAAGGTAACCCCAGCAGTGGAGCTCTGGCCATTGTGCTCTGGCAGCTGCAGGGCCAGAGGCATCCAGAGAGGCCTGGGGCCCTAATCTGGTGACAACCTGGGTCAGGAGAGGAGGGATCTTTCCTGATTTGGCAAATTCCCTCCTCCTGGGCCACCCAGGTCCCGAGAGTGCCCGACCAGCAAGGTTCAACCTGTAGTTTGTTTTCACTGTAATGCATTTGTTTTGAAAAGGAGCTGAAATGCTTGACAGGGGTGATTGGCCGTCTTAACTCCCTAAACTGATTTGATTAAATGAAACTACCAAAATGGTCAAAGTTGCTGAGTACAAAACTGACTGCACCTTGTAACTAACAGCTGGTAGTTAGAGAATTAAATTCACAATGTTGAAGGCCTTAAAAAGAGAAGCTATTCTTCAATCCCAAATACATCCAGGAATGTGTTTTTGTACACTAGCTTAATAGCACTGCTGTATGCAAAGACAAGTTTAATATATGTAACTCAAACTCCATAAATTGGTTCAGGAGCATCTCAACTTTGACCCTTCTTTCTGAGAGTGAGTTGAAAAAGGTTGGCTTGTAATTTTCTGGCCTCCTAAGGCGTCTGTTCTGAACTTTTCAACTACAGCAAGCTCTAAAAAACCAATAGTGTTATCTATGTGAGGTGATAGATACTGATCCTAAAACCTGGCTGGCTGGCTGTCTTCTCTCCCATGACATCCTTCTCAGGGAGAATGGAATTTTCAATAAACATGGACCACTCATGTATAATAGAATCTGACTGGGCCTTCAACAACTTAATATTTAGAATGAAATGTCAGATGCTACAAAAAAGTATGGTAAAAATCGATCAAAACACCTCGGCTATGTCTACTTCGTGCATTGTTGCACAAGACATGCAAATGAGGCTGTGCCTCATTTGCATACCTAATGAGCCACCATTTTGGGGGAAGGGGTTTTTGCACAAGAAGGAGCTGTCTACACTGGTCCTTCTTGCACAAAATACCCCTCTTGCGCAGGAGCCGTTCTCCCTGAAAATAAGCAGCAGTATACTGAAGAAACTCTCCCATCAACTCCCCTAACTCCTTGCAAACCAGTTGGAGTACTGGAATTAACTGGAGTGTGATCAGCAGTCAATTTAATGGGTCTTTACTAGACCCACTAAATTGACGCCTGGGAGATTGAGCTCCACAGCATTAATTTTCTGGCAATTGTAGACAAGGCCTGAGGCTCTGTCCCATGCAAATGTAGAATATTTTAAAGATAATGTTTCTCTTGAGAAGAATAGCCAAGATTGTTAAAAAGGGTCGCTTGAAGTTAAGTTCCTAAATTCATATTTTCAATGAGCACTAAAGATGCTCAGTGCTTATGGAAATCAGCTACTGAATTGATTTGTTTAATGATAGAAAATTTTAGAGGTAGGCAACTGTAACAGTTCAAAGTTTCTCCTTCATTGGCTTTTATTTTTAAAAGCATTATGTAAGGCTAGTTCAATCAGTTTCTCTAACATATTTTACTTTAGGGAATTTTAAATAAACGGTTGTATGTTTGTTCAAAACACATGTGCCTTTAGGGGTTTGATATATGTACATAGTTTTTGATGCCATAGCATAACAATGCCTTTATTTTGTTTATATATTTCAAATTACAAGTTGTACCATTTAAAAGCTTTTCATATCCTGACTCTTATGAATCATCTTTATTCTGCTTTAGAAGTCTCAAGTTCTCTTCTATTGTGTTTGAAAATGACGCTAAGTTATAGCCAGTTCCTAGCAACATTTTATATATAAAAATATACATGATAAACACTATAATCTATTTTAGTATATGTAAAGTAATGGGAATTTTAGTAGTAAAAGAAATATACTGGGGGAGGGAGGAACCCTGAGTGCTAATTAATTGTTTAATGTTCTAGGAATGCTGTCAGTTGATTATTTTTTAAAAATAACATTTTTTTAATGCTGCAGTTTTTCTAGTGTGCTCTTTAAGAACTCTAGCTCCTATGTCAACATTATAAACTTTTTGACCAGAAAGAAATCTAACTACAAAAAAATATATCAAACTTTTAAAAACCAATTTGGGGGACTACAAGGGATATAACTTGTTTGATATAACAATACTTTTATGTTATTTTAAAGTAGAATGAGAATGAAAATTTCTGACAAGTGTGATTTTTTTTTTCCCAACCTGACAGTGTCCCTGTAACATTTTCTTTAGACCAGATGATTGATATTACACAGAGCAAAGAATGCTTTGAAAAAATGAAGTCACACAAGAAAAGAAAAGAAATTAACAATAAAACAATTCAGCAGTCTAATAGATTAAACAGGAACTTCATTAACTTTTTTCAGATTTGAAGGCAGAATCTGCTGCAATTGAAATGCAGAACCTTGCAGTGAGCTCTTAATGTAAAAAAAGTAAGTGAGTTTCAAATATTTTATTTAAAAATGTACATTTGATTTGGGGAATTAAAAATTCCCACATATTGCTTTCCATCCATACCACAGAAGACACACTTTAAGAAAACAACTTTTTCATAGTACCTATGTGAAGAGGTTTAAAAGTCATGTCTGCTTTAGTTTTGTCATCTGTAAAAGTAGGATGATACACACTACTTTGTAAAATACTTTGAGATCTTCTGGTAAAAAGCAATATCTAAGCTGTAGGTATTTTTTATTAAAACTATCACTCTATATTACCATGAATACCTGAAAGTTTGTATACCTAAAACTTAAGAAGAATATGCTATTTATTAACATTTACTGCTTCAAAATACTTTTTTCCTTTAAGTAAGCCAATCCAAGCATTTTACATAAAATATCCCATTGTTACAGGCTGGATTGTTAGCACAGCTTATTAGTATGGTTACCTAACATTTCCATTACAAGACCTTGTCTTTAGTAGCTTGTAACTTTGCCAACCTTTAACAGTTTGAGATGAAATTTTCCATGCTAGGTGTGTGCGTTTTTAAAAAAAAAATTACCCAGAATAATTCAGTTGCTTTGGAAACTGATTCTAGAGGGGGAAATAGCTTGTTTTGACCATTTAAAAAAACAACCCCTTGCGACCTTGTCTGTCTAAAGTTCTAGCAGTCAGGAGTGGTTCAAGGCCAGCTGTGGCAGCTGGCGCCCTAGGCAGGCGCCACAATCTGCGCCCCGGCCTGCATGGCCATCAATGGCTGTGACGTCATCATCAGGCGCCCGAGCCAGCGGCGCTCTAGGCAACTGCTTAGTCCGCCTAGGCTCACGGGCCGCCCCTGCTATCAGTCCCAGGATTTAAAAAAGGGACTTGGAATTTGACTTTTGTGTTAGAATATATCTTTCGCTACTCCTGTGATGATGTCAATTAGGCCAACTAATGTAACTCTGAAAAATAGCAGTTGACACATGCTCAGTAAGGATTTCTGAGATTTTAGCCGTTACATTCCCAAAGATTCACTCCACACTTGTGAAATGTGATGAATTCTCCCCTGGGGTTTCAGCTAGAAGTAGGGTACCACTGAGCTCTCTGTCCTGCCAGCTTTGACTCCCTCTCACACTGTGCTGCTGTGACAAGCTGCAGACCCCCTCCTGGACTTACACTTTGACTAGCATACACAAGATAGGGACACACCCAGTTGCCATTACACACAGGCTCTCTGTGCAGCCATTGCATGAGAACCAACAATTAAGAGGCTGTAGCCGAAATGATCCCCAGTTTTCCAGCCTAGGATCCCAAAGTCGTACGGTCGTGCCCTGGTCCATACTTCAACCAGTATGAATTTGTTGTCCAGTAGGCTTCCCTCTCAATGTGGAAGGATAATATGCAAAAGTCTGTCTGAGCTAAAATTCCCAAACACTTCACTCTAACTCACTGATTTAGATAAAGTGTAACCAAGTTTATTAACTACAAAAGATAGATTTTAGGTGATAAGTGATAGTAAGCAAATCAAAGCAGATTGCCTACCAAATAAAATGCAAACTGAGTCTTAGATACTAGAAAGAGCAGATTTGAATTAAGTCTGTCACCCTTAATGATTGTACAAACTGGATGCAGATTCTTAATAGGCAAATCACTTGCTGTGCAGCTCAGAATCCTTGGGTCTTTTATACATCATCCTTTTGCCTGAATCCAGCACTTCTCCCACTTCAGTCTTTGTTCCAAAGCTACTTCTAGGAGTCTTCTTGTGTGAGGGTTGAACACCAGGAGATGTTGCTCCCTGCCGTATATAGCTTTAGCATAAGGCGGGAACCCGTTGTTTCAAAGTGGTTCCTAGACCAGTTTGTGGAAAAATATCGACATCCCAAGATGGAGTCCAGAATCATGTGGCCTGGTCACATGCCCTTGTAGAGCTATGGTAGCCATTACAGGCTGGTGTGTTCCCAGGAAGGCTCACCAGGTGGTAAAAAAGCTTCTCCTAAGGCCTATTATTTTCTCTAATGGCTCATTGCCCAGAACAGGCCATTCCCAACTTGCTAGCTAGACTGAAAACATATCTAGTGGGTATGTAACAAAAACGATACATGCATGAAAAATGGCATAATCATATTGAGCAAAGCATAACTTTTCCAGTGACACCTCATGTGACCCATCTTGTACAAAATACATCATGATTATGCCATAATCATCATAATATAACTATGAAGAATATGGGGTGTATTGTCACATCAAGTTCCAGCTGGAGATAAGGATGACTTTCCTTGCAACTGTAAGTCTAGCTGATGTGGGCTATATCAGATGCAAACATGTAACTTGAGAGCGGGGAGCCTGTATTATCAGTGCCTCCTGCTAGTTCTAAGCAGAGTACAGGAGGAAGCTGGGTGATCTGAATGCAGAAGTGACAAGTGCTGGCCCATGGGAGACAGGGGGAACAGATTGGGACAAGGAGCCTAGATGTGGAAATTTGGAGTGAAGACTTGCGAGACAGGAGAAACTGAGAGCTGAGGTACAGGGAGAGAGCAACTGATTGGACAATGAGACAGACTAGTTGGGTGAGTGGGGGGGAAGAGTGGGAGACAGGAGACAAATCTGAGCTGGAGTGGAGAAGCATTGGCTGGGGAAAGACTGGAAACGGAGCTGGAGTGGAGGAAAGAGTGGATGAGTGGTCTCAGGAGGGGAATTGAGTCAGTTTACATGGAAGAAGGGGGAGAGAAAGACTGGATGAAGGGAATGAGGGACTGATTTAGCAAAGACACTTTATTTGGAGGGAAACTGGAAATGGCTGGACAAGAAACATGGGGTGGGAATGGGAATGAGAAGCGTGAAGTAGGGAGACTAATGAGGTGTGAGTGGGACTATGACTAGGAATGGGAAGAGGCAGGATGGAGAGAGGAATGGGTTGGAGGAGGTGGGGCTGACTAGTGCTTAATTTCAAAAGAAAGAGGAGGGGCAGGAGCTCGAAATAACAAGGGTGTCCTCAGCATAGATATGATGCATGCAAGGTCATACCTTAAATGCCACTGACAGAAGAGGTGTGGGGGCAGAGCCATGGCACAGATTAAGCAGGGGGGCTGAAAGAGTCAAGAAAAGGGCCAGAAGTTTCTGCCCGCTAGAGAACGCTCCTCTCCAGTGTTGCTAGAACAGTTTTTAGCATGTGGATGCTGACCTGCACCCCATGTCCACTCCATGCACCTCCCCATCCCCTAGAGTTACACCAACAGTTGGGACCCAGCGGATGGGGAGAACTTAGGGCCGAGTGGGATCTAAGGCTGGTCATGGAGCCCCCAGGAAGCACAGCACTTGGGACCCTGGCACAGAGCTGGCGACAGGTACACTGTGTCAGTAGCTGGGATGCCCAGTGCAAAACCTGGTGATGCTGCAGCACCCTCTTCACCCTTACTTCCCCTCCCTGTGCTTGCAGTGTATCCAGAGATTCCTGAGTCGCAGCATCCCTGTGCTGTCAGCAAATAACCATGAATGACTCCTGCAGTGTGCCCCATCTTCCTTTAGCGCTGATCCACATAACAGATGACAACTTACTATTATGCAGTTACCCCTTGCTCAAAGGGCAGTCCAACGTTGGTAGTGATGCATGTGAGTGTATTATACCACATGTAGACAACACTGTTTAAATCTTGTAAATGCACAAAACTAAGTTAGGAACTTTTATTCAAACATGCAAAAGTTCAGAAAAGCCCAGAATTAAGGTTGTCTGTGAAACTGATAATAATTACAGATAATAGTTCTTCCCTACACAATTGTGATTCAGCACCATAAATGGAGAACCAAATGAGTTAAGGATTTTTAGACAAAATACACTAATTAGCATAGACTATCATAATACATGCCCACAAGGGGACAAAATGAGCGCTAGACTTTGCAACATTATGTTCTTATTGACGTGTGTAATTAACTACAACTGTTAGTTTATTGACATCTGTGTGGTGTAAGGACTTAAAACTCTTTATTATTATGATGGACTCCTTGTTGTTTTAACAAACTCCATCTTGGACAAGGGACTCCATTTTGTCTTACTAAATTCCATCTTGGATTGTGCCCTGCACTGGAAAACCAGCACCATCCGGTTTTTCCCACCAAAGCTGAAATCACCTCAGGGGTGCACTACGGTGCACACAGCATGGGACATTTTGCACACTGCACAGAGACAGTGCACTCAGCACCCTTACTGCTTTTCCCGCCTAAGGAACTTTAAAAGAACTGTAACCTGAGCGGCTCTTGCTCTTCTCTTCCTGAACACTTTGCTGCTCGGTCCTCTGATCCTTGGTTTGTTGCTGCTTCTGGTCATCCTGCTGTCACTCTATGGCAAAGGCTCAGGTGAGGCCTACCATCCGGCTACAGGATAGAAGCTGCCTGAGGACTGGAATCTCTGAGCTGCTGTGGGCGCCTCCCTTCACAGCCTCCAACAAAGGATGTGGGGATTTGTGTCTAGGAGACATGCAGCAGAGCTCTTAGGTTCCTTTGCCTCATACCAGAATCCTGGTCCTTACGATGAAAGCCCTCTGAAACCTAAAGAATCCGTGATTAGCCCAACATCTCCATGGGATCACCTAGTGTTCCTCCCTGACAGCAAGTTCCTTGCTGAATGGTAGAAGGTCCTAGACTTGACTCCTTCCTCCAACTATAAGGTTACGTCTACGTTGGCAAGATTTTGCACAAATACTTTAAACGCAAGAGTTTTTGAGTTAAAGTATTTGCGCAAGAGAGCGTCTACACTGGCATGAGCTTTTGCACAAAGATGTGCTTTTGCGCAAAAGCATCCATGCCAGTGTAGACGCTCTCTTGCTCAAGAAAGCTCCGATGGCCATTTTAGCCATCGGGCTTTCTTGCGCAAGAAATTCATGTTGCCTGTCTACACTAGCCTCTTGCACAAGAACACTTGCGCAAGAGGGCTTATTCCTGAGCGGGAGCGTCATAGTTCTTGCGCAAGAAGCACTGATTTCTTACATTAGAACATCAGTGTTTTTGTGCAAAAACTCGTGGCCAGTGTAGACAGGCGGCAAGTTTTTGCGCAAAAGCAGGCACTTTTGCGCAAAACCTTGCCAATGTAGATACAGCCTAAGTGTCATCTTCCATCTGAGCCAGATACCTATAAAGTATATTAACTTACCTGTTGTACTGGGGAATCCTTTACTATCTTCTTCTCTCTTTTGGTTTGAAGGTGTGGGGTTGGTTTACTGGTTGTACTGGGGTTGATTTGTTTTGTGTTGTCACATGCTGACATGTTTGTGTTGTACTGTTCAAATTCTTTAATAGACTGGCTAAATTTATATCTGAGTTGTGTTTTTATTGGGGCCATAAGAATCCACTGGTGATAGATACAGTTGTCAGGGGACCTGTGCTTCTGGTGTCAGGAACAAAATCAAAATCGAGATCAGATCCTAGTTCAAATTGTATCAGTTTCATTTTGTTACTGAGTTCCTGGGTAACAGAATTGGTGACCATGGCAGGACCTGACAAGGATTTTTGGCCTTGCTTGGGTCCGGGGCCCAGTTCAGACTTGTATGAACTGTGCCATACATAGCATATGATTTTAAGTACACCAGTTGAATGTTGGCCTAGCGGCTCAGGGAGGGAGAATCCTTTTCCGGGTCAGAGATTTTTGAGCACACTCTGCTTGAAATCCGGTGGTGAGCAGTGTTGGTAAGCCTGGGACGTCCGACCGCCACACTTGCCACCCGGTAACGGGCGGTGTTTTCCCCAGCTTTGCCCGTTTCCCCTACTTGTTTGCCTGGCCTATACCGGAACAGCGGCTTAGGCTTAGGCTAAGGCTAAAGGGTTGTCAGGAGCTTGTGTGTGCTGACTGCTTCCGAGCTGTGCCTTCCCTATTTTGGAGCCCAGGGTAGTCTGGTTACCCAGCTAACCCAGTGCCAGAAGTGAGGCATCCAGTGTGATAATGACGGATGGCATTGCCGGCCGAAACGGAAGCTCCCTCGCATATATTGTGTATACCTGTCTGCCAGTCTAGGGTGGCCTTGACCTGACCTGGTACATGGAGTGCCTTGTGGAACAGTTGGTGTCTACCAATACACAGAGTTGAGCCATGCCTGGAAGAGCCTCATATGTAGTCGAGCATGGGGCACAGCCACATGGGGCACAGCCACATGTCCGAATAGGTGCAGGCCTGTACACGCTGAAGCGTTCTGAGGAGAGCGTGAAGCGTGGCCAGTGGCTCAGTGCTTCCTTTGGGATCATTTGCTCTTTCTGAGCAGGATCCCTTCACCTGCTTGATGTTGCTCTGTTCGGGACAAGCACCATCTGCCTCCTAGCCTGGAGGACTTTAATCACTCGGTGACAGTGTCAGCGGGGGGACCTGGTGCATTTTGTTCTGCACTCCTGGTCCAGCTTTCTTCAGCACGTTCCACTGAGGAAGTACTCCATTATACTCCATCCCAGGTAACTTGTCTCTGGGACGGATTGAACCAGGCTGCAGTGAGTTTCTTGCCCCTTTTAGAGCTAGGGGCGAGTCTCTAACAGCCAGAGCAGTAGCTCCTCAGATGGTCCTGCCCTAGGCAACAGGCACTGACTGAGCATACCCATATGCCAAAATAAAGACACCCCACCCTGCGCCTGTTTTGAGATCATAAGATGCAGGCATGAAAGACTTTTTAAAAAATTATTTTTTTACAGATACTGCGGGTGAATGGAACGCAGCAGCAACGCCGGTGCCCACTCTTTGTTGTTTATGTTCTGCGGCACTTTTGTTAATCCTCATGCTCTTTTTTTCAAAAGCTTCTCAGGAGACTGTACTACACGCAACCGATGCTGGTGGCAGTTGAGAAGGAACTGCTGTCGGTGCATGCCTAACTGTCATTCCGAGCAATTGTGCAGCACATGCCGGCAGCTGGGGGACTGCTATTGAAAGATCTCTAGGGCCATGAGCACAGTGGGGCTGAAGCACCTAAGTGAAGCACCCACGGGGACCATCAAAGAAGAATATCCATCTCTGGAGATATTTAGAAGCAGGTTAGGGATGGTCTAGGGGACTGGACTCAATGACTTCTCAAGGTCCTGTCCCGTTCTAGTGTTCTATGATATAATGCATTTCTTCTGACTGTAGCTTCTTTTTTGCTCAGGAGAGACTGGTTACTAGAGAGCTAGATCCACAGAAGTTTAACTTTGCAGTATCCCCAACGGGCAAAACAAAACCTAGCACCAATGGAGCTTAGTGAATGGGCCTTTACAGCTTGAGCTATAAAGCCTGCTGACTCTCAGCTAAGGTTGTGTAGAGGAAACTCGCTCTTTCTGTCTGTAAGTGGACTAAGTGTCACTACATGGAACAGCATTCCACATCCAGAATGTGCATGGGTTATATTTGCACAACATTTTTCCTTGAATTTGCAGAATCATTAATGAAAAAGTTGCACAAAGGTACCAACTTAGACTGGAATGCAGACTTAACTTTTTTTTTCATTTGATACTCCTCTTAAGTGAGGTTTTTATAGAATAGTAGCACTGGCAGGGCCCTAAAGAGGTGCTCAAGAGGATGTCAAGTCCAGTCCTCTGCACTCATGCAAAACTAAGCACCACCTACATCATCCCGACAGATGTTTATCTATCTGCTCTTAAAAAATCTCAAATGATGGAGATTCCACAACCTCCTTAAGCAATTTATTCCAGTGCTTAATCACAAATAGGAAGTTTTTCCTAATGTCCAACCTTAACCCCCCTTGCTGCAATTTAAGCCCATTGCTTCTGGTTCTATCATCAGAGGTTAAGGTGAATAATTTTCTCTCCCCCTCCTTGTTATGCCATTTTAGGTACTTTAAAGCTATTATTTCCCTCTGCCTTCTCTTTTTCAAACTAAACAAACCCAATTCATTCTTCCCTTATACGTCATATTTTCCAGATCTTTATTAATTCTTGTTGCTCTTCTCTGGACCATCTCCAGTTTCTCCACATCTTTCCTGAAATGTGGTGTCCTGAATTGGGCACAATACTCCAGTTGAGGCCTAAAAACAAATGCTGGGTTCTCAAAGCTATGGTTTTCATTTCAAAAGGTGCCATTTGGTAAAAGGATAGAAACACAAATGGCTTAGGATTCTTGATATAGCAGTTTTGCTTCCACTGAGTGATCACAGTTTAATCAGTTAGTGTGAAAAATTCTTTTAATGGTTACAGCATTGTCACATTTCCTTCTTTAAGAGATTGCTATAGTGTGTTTGCAGTTACAGGAGATGAGGTGGAAGTGATGGAATATGTATATGCAAGCAGAGAAGGGAGGGTTTGATTGCTCTTATCTGCCATTTAAGGCCCCCTGCATTACTGCATGATGTCACTTGAGCATGTGTGCTTCCAAAGGCTGAACAACCTATAGGAAAGGAAAAGGCAATTTGAATCCCTTGTTTCTTCTCTACATAGCCTCTTTTATCCCACAGGGCTTGATGGTCACTAGTAGGGAGCAGAGGAGATCAAAAGTCAGGAAATGTGGCCTTCCATTGCTATCCCTCTGTCCAATACCTGCTCTTTAGAGCTTCAAAACTGCCTCTAACACACAGGCACACTAACTAAGAGTCCCAACCATGAAGTATTAAATACCTTCTGCAAGATCCTGCTAAAATGGGGGAAAGATGACAAGTGTGTATATTGTGAAGATGCTTTGCTTTTTTAACGCAGTAGTTTTCCATATAGTTGAGGACAGACATATTGAAAAACATTATTCCAGTAGTATAAGATACTGCTCTTTATTTATATCTTTCTATTCAGTACATTACATCTGCAGCACAGACAAACTAGCTACGTACGGTATACTAATTTTCCAAACTGCTGTGAGAAAGCTTACAGAATGGTACTGAACTGACAGGAGTTATTTTTGCTGCAGGAATCCTTCCCTTCCCTTTTAAGGCTACTGGAGTGAACAGGTCCTCTTAATCTGCACACCTTTGAAGAATCTTTCCAGTCACCTAAAGATTCAACTGATTAAGCCTCAAAGAATTTAAGGGAATGTTTTGTTATTGTACCATTTGAATTCCCTATACAGCAACTTTTATTAGTAGGAATCCACATAACTTAAGCAGCACAAAGCCACTTAATGTTTGTTCCAAATGATTTGCACTTGGACAAAGAATTGTTTAAAAAAATTGAGGGTTGTGTTGCACTAAAACATAGCATTTTAGTCTGATCAAGTAGACGTTGTTGTAAACACAAAATATTCAACTATTAGGTCCTGTACTTAAAGACTACTACTAAATTTCCCTTTACAACTGTCTAAAGGGCTTCGTGCCTCTAACTAAGATGAAATTTAAGAGATGTACTCTTGAGAGTAAAAAATGAACTGGGTTGAGGACATAGGCTATTTCATTGTGTCCCTTCAAGGAGGCTGGTGGGCCTTGGAAAAAAAAAAATCTATAAACTCTTGTTTTCCCAATCTCTTTAAAATAGGGACAGTAGTTAATGGGCCTATCAGGAATAGTTTGTTTATTTATACAGTATTTAGATTTCCAAGTACTAAACAGCAGCAATACCCATGAAGTAAACATTTGAGAATTTAAGTGTAACAGCTTCTAAAAAGGAAGCTGGTAGTAATGTTAGTGGCATAAGCTGACAGGCTTGTGCAGAGCTGATTTAAAATACTTAAAACAAAATAGGTTTTGGCCCCCTCGAATTCCACCAAATCCATTTTAGTAGATTTCCACTCAAATTTAGCACTCATGGTGGTAACTAAAGCTTTTCCTCAGACTATATGTTGCAGTTAAAGTGAAACCCTGCAGAGTATTTTGTTACTATCACACTGATATTCTAGTTCTCAGGAAGTTTTTAGTGTGCTGTTCACATTAAGCACTTTTGTAAGCTGCATGAGTGCTGTAAATTAGCCAAAGTTACATCTATCCAATGCGTAGCACCAGGGATTAAGTGATTTGATGCTCTGAATTTCCTTATCAGCTAAAATAGTTTGTAGGAAACAGTTGCAACCCTCCCAACTTTAGCTAATCCGCAGTCACATCTTACGCCTCCTTTGCCCAATGTCCTTAGAGTTCAAGGAAAAACTTACACTCTGCATTGGAAGAGTTGAAAGAAGACTGTAGAACTTTGAATAGTTAAATACCAATCCTTTGAGCCCTTCTACCTAGAATCTTTGCTCTGAGGCATTCAAATAGGGCAGGAAACTCAGTTTGAACTGAAAATTACAACAGCCCTTCCTATTACAATTCTAGAGGACTAAGGCGGCAGGGCCTGCTACGACAGAACCCAGCAGTTATTTAAGGGTCGGTCATAGTTAGTGTGGACTGTGGGACTGCTCCACTTGCACAGTTTTCTTTATCTGCTGTTCTACACAGGAGTCCAGCTTATAGCAAAAAGTGGTCACAAAGCAATGGCGAGTTCTACCAGCCAAACACACACACTATATATATACTTGTCTGCAAGCTGTGTTATTTCAAGTTCTCCATTCAGCTTGCAAACCTGGCCTGCAGAGAAGAAATACACCTGAGTCACTTAGCATTACTTACTAGCAATGCAGCCTTGCTCCATCCCATTTTAAGTTGTTCTCTTGATTACAGATTGGGAAGGGAGGAAATTATACCTCTTCATTAGTCTAGCTTTGATTTAAAAACCCATTCCAGATATGGCCCCAAAGTGGCTGTATTATACTTTTGTATTATTTCATCCATTGAGAGATCCTGATGAATTAACCCTTGCTATCTAATTCTCAAGTTGGAGAATTCAACATGTTTTGTGGAAAACTAGAAACCTTCATAGGTTTTACTGATTTCTCTACATTAATTGAAATGTGTTTTCCTTGAAGTATGTGGTCTGGATCACAATTATAAATATGGAAGAGTTATTTATATTTTAAAAATACTGCAAAGCATGCAAGCGCTAAGAAAACATCACTGGACACAAGGTCAATTAAGAGAACATGATGTAAAACAGAATTTTGTTGTGCACAATGTGAGTATACCTCAACATTCAAATAATAAAACAGCAACGCTAACAGATGCAAGCATAGATTCTGAAGGACCAGAATATTTTGATTTGCACATTTGCATTGTTCTGTTACTGTCCAAATCAAGTAACCTACATGTTGTACTGCCCCTGTAACAGGTTTTCGGATGCCCATACATTTCATGGAGACTGATTTGATTATTAACAGGAAGACCACCCATATCCTTCTTACAGATTCAGAGCAGACAATGCATTTTGCATGTAGAGAAAGAAGGGGTTGGGAACAAAGAAGGTAAAGAGGTAAGCTCTATGATTAGTATAAATTGTAACTAACTTCATCAGCTACTTCTAGAAATCATTGCAGTAGAGCTGATTCATTTACAGTTGATTTCTTCTTAGTGTAATTTTAATTGTAAGGCACTCCATTCCTGAACCATTTCACATGCCAAATAACATTTATCAAACATGGCAGGGGTTAATCTTTTGTAGTCTATTTGTACTAACTATTCAGTGCGGTCATTTCTGGGGCAAATAACTTCCCACCAGTATAAGCCTGATCATTTGCACTATTGAGCTCTTTTCTGTTTAAGAACTACCATTTAATATTCAACACACACACTTTGTACTAAATACTTCAGGTTACAAGTGGTACATGCAACAACATAGAATCTTCATGACTGACCAGATGCATAGTGCAGTTGGCTTCACCAGTGAGGAACATATTTCAAGCCACTTCCCTCTGATAATTATTTCTTATGTATGCAAGCATGAAAATCCATGTAAAACACATTACTTTTGCATACAAAAATGATACATTACAGGAAGAACCAGTTAAATGTTAATGGTAAATACAGATAATGCATGCACAAATAAACTTTAAAGTGCCGAGTCTGTGGGATAGATATTTTATTTAAATTTGTGTTCATGGCAAGATGAGAGACTACTGAAAGGTCTTTCCCCTGCATGGAGATGAATAAGATAAAAGTTTTCAGTAAGCTTTAGATGATGCCCATTGCACTGCATTTAAGTGGAAGTGCTTACTTTCTATACAGACAACATCAAATAAGCACACTTACAGCACGTTCCTTTAATATATCAAAAATGTTTCCAAGGCAACATTATTAAAATTATTATACCACAGTCTCCAGTAACATGAAGCTGTATAAAGGAGATGGGGGGGGGGGGGGGGAATCTTTCTTCATCCTGCTAACATTTACATTCCTTTCTTCTCATCGCCCAGTAAGTTCACTGTAGCTTTCTTGGCTGGAAGAGGGAGGGGAGGAAAAGTGTTAAATTTCTATACTGTTACAAATAAGTACCCTGGGTAATCACTATATACTGCAGATGAGATATAAAAATCTACCAGGGGGGTCTAGTGCATGCTGGGAACTGGCTTTTAAGCAGGCTCCCCACACATACCGGTGCCCCTGCCTGCCACCCCATGCTGCTGCTTCTGGTACAGAGGCAGCAGAGTGAAGTGGCAGCTGGCTCCCTGGGAGCCAGTGCATGTCAGGAGCCAACAGACTTGGGCTTATGACAAGGCGAGCAAGGATGTTGCATTGGGCCCCACACCTTCAGAGCCTTGCGCTGCCCGGCACCCGCCTACCCCCGCTTGCCTGGCTGCTCGCTTGCTGCCCTGGCTGGAAGCCGCCTGGCCATGGGATGCAGCCAACCACAACATGCCACCTTGAGCCCCACAAACTCTTTGGCCAGGCCTGGGAGCCAGCTGGCTCCCAGCATGTACTGGCTCCCACCGGTCACCTTGCTCCTGGAGCCATATGTAACCATTTGGTAAACTGGTAAGGTAATGCTTATCAGTTATCCATTTAAATGGCTACATTCTTATATCCCTAGAAAGAAGTTACTGTGCTTTAAACCTAGTTTACCAAATGGGAGGTGTTTGTCTCAGGAAGGATAGGAACGACAGATAAGGAATGAGTCATTTACATTCAGGTAGGGCAACTGAAGGATTAGAGAATAACGAGGAAATCAAAGATATTTTAATACTAAATAAAGCGTTTCAAATTTTCAGAAAATTCCAAAAATTATTCAATAAATTCTAAATCTGAAGGGAGAAAGGCGCTAACACTCCAAGTTCAGCTACATCCCCATTTATCCGTATTTTACATGAGACATTGACAGAGCAGTTTTCCTGCCTGGCTTTCTTGGGAGCTAAGTAAGGACTGAACAGCCACCAGCCTTCTTCCCTCCATGCCAGCCTCTCCAAACCATTTAGCTCAAGCAATTGTACATCTAGTCACTATGGGGGTTTCACTTTTCTCCAGAGATGTAAATCACTGTTTAATTAAAGAAAATGTTGGATTGAGCATATGGGGTTTCTGGGAGAGGAAAAATGCAGGCACTTATTTCACCTCAAGGGCTGAATTCCAAGTAATAACAATTCGTCATATTAAACATCTGCCAGTTTTTCCACAGCACCACATTCTTAAGTACTTCAGGTGACCCAGAATTCATTACAATACCTGTAGTTGTAGTGATTGCCTTGTGCAATGTGCTGAATGAAGTGTTTATCCCTGTGGTGTTCTCCCTAACACCACAACTTTATGGGCATGCTAAGCAGTTGTATGGACAAGCAAAACAACTGGACCATTTCATACAAGCAATGTCCTTCAAGGGTTCTGTTGCTTAGCATGGACACACATGAAAGAAGTATTCTCTACATCTAAGTCCTCTCTCCCCGTTACTTTCGCCTTAAGTGAAGTTCACTACAAGAACCAAAGCAATACACACCCCAACAAACCCCTGCCAAATCAGCATCTTTTAAGACAAAAAAAAATGGTTTGAAAGGTGTCAGCCCTGAAATTGTCAAGGTAAATTCCCAGTCCTTGAGGTCAAGTTTACATTCTTGGTCTCACCTTCTTTAGTAATGACATCCGCAGTTTCTGCAGCTTTATCTTTCAGATCCTTCACTACATTGTCCAGTTGAGCCTCATGCTTCAAGAAGAAAGGACGGATAATTCGGTTGTAGAGCAACTCTGCCCCATTGGAAGGGCTTGGAGCCATGCACCACACCAGAAAACCACACTGCACAGAAAAAACAAAATCAAGATTGGCATTAAGAGAGGAAGGATAAGATTCAGGAGAATCACAGAACTGGAAGGAACCTTGAGAAACAATCAAGTCCAGTCCCCTCACTCACGACAAGCCCAAGCACCATCCAGATCATGTCTATCTAACCTGCTCTTAAATAACTCTAATGATGGAGATTCCCCAACATCCCTAGGAAAGTTACTCCTGTGCTTCACTAGACTGAGAGTTTAAAAGTTTTTCTTAATGTCCAACCTAAACCTCCCTTGCTATAATTTAAGGTTATTTATTTCAGTTTGAGGCAGACACACAGTGTGGGAAATTTCAGCCTCAAGAGTTGAAATTTGGTAAAGTTATAAACCAACTCAAAGTAGGGCTTTCTAATGGGAAGTGTCAGGCAATTTTAATTGGTGGTTGGAACAACCCTATCTAGATTATAGAAACTCTGATATTAAGGGGTTAGAATTCACAAACTGGGCCAAATACAGATCTTTTTATAGCAGCACACCTGGAGGGTAGTGAGCTTTAGAAAACTCCTGAACAAGAGGGATAGATCATATTCTTTAACTGTTCACAAACAGGTTTTCGGTGTACTCAGACTTTGTCAAAAGGGTCCATCATGATCATCTAGTCTGACCTCTTGCACATCACAGGCCACAGAACCTCTATTGTTCCATAACCTCGGGCTGGGTTACTGAAGTCCTCAAATCGTGGTTTAAAGACTTCAAGTTACAGAGAATTCACCATCTATACTAACTTAAACCTGCAATTTTTACTATTTTGTTTTAATTAAATTTTACTATTTTGTTTTAATTCCCTTTGCAAGGCCCAATTCTGTTTGGCTTTTGGAAGTTTTTCATTTTATCTCTACACTTTCTGACCTTCAAGAGGTAGCCTTCCTTGATAATCCCTCTCATCTTCCATTCTTAAAAGGATAGCAAAATGTCTGTCTTAAAAAAAAAAATCACCTGTTTGAAAAGATTGCTCTGTAACTCTTCCCTATGATTTTCCCCCTTGCTTGTGAAAGCCTCCTGAACATTCAGATCCTTGAGTTCAGTTAACTTTACTTCCCTAATTAATCCCCCCCCCCAAGTTAGCTCTCTTAAAATCAAGGACCCTAGCTGCAGATCTATCTTTGCTTATCCTTCCACTTTTAGTTTAAAATAAATGTTCTCATGCTCCCTTAAAGCAAGGCTGTCCTCTACAACCAGTTCTTTTAGGAGATCCTCACTGCTCACCAACATCAAATCTAAAATGGCATCAATTCTTGATGGTTCATCAATTATTCAGTGAAGAAAATCTGTCATCTTACCACATCCAGGAAATTCTGGGTTCTACTATTATTAGTAGCACTTGTCCTCTAATCTGTATCTGCGAAGTTAAAGACTATTTAAAAAAAGTCACACAATCCCCAGTATTATTTATTTCTTTAAAAACATTGAAGAGGTCTCTAGCCATATCAAAACCCAAATCACACTGACACATTGCTTCAAGTTAACTGTGCGCTTATCTTGTCCTTTATAAAAGGATTGTGCCACATCTCCATTTTCTTTGCTACGCTTCAGATTTCCTTTTGAATTTTCCAACAGATCACATGGTTATAGCTGTTCTTTACTGAGGTTGGTGAAGAAATGGCCATTAGGGAAAAACACCTAATTATCATTTTGGTAGTTACATGGCTCTCTTCATGATAGTGCCTAAAAGAGTTTGATCATTACAAGGCAAGGAAACCAAGTACATTTTAATCAATTTTTCAGTTATTTTGAGGGAGTAAATCTTCTGTTGTAGTCTTCATAATCAAGTTGTCATGGTGACATAATCCTTAGGAAAGTATCAAAGGGGTTATAAGACAACTTTAATCTTTTTCTTCAGGTAAAAAAAAATTATAGTAGAGTTTCAAAGCTCTCCCAATTCCCATGTTTCTAATGAACAACCTGATCTTTTGAGGCTTTGGTTTAGACTTTACTGCACAAAACCCCACACCACCTTGCACCTTACCCACACACCAAGATCCACTATATATCTTACATCTGGAGTTTTTCAACTAGGGACATACAGATTAAAAACTAATTGTCTTATATCCACAAGGACTTTACATGGTTAGTTAACTTGGTATATTTAAAAAAAAAAAAACCCACAACATCCCCTCCCCAAAGTTTTTTTTTTACAATGAATGCACAGTCATAACATTACATAAATGAACTTCCTTGCGAGGAAAAAGCATAGCCCTTTTAGAGAGGGACAACAGTTTCCTTGTGAATCTTTAGCCAGGATCAACTGAACAGTTCAGCTGAGGGATTTGTGTAGAAACTTGTCTTTAAAATAAGGTGTTTTCTGGGAAAGAATATCAAACCTTGTATCTTTCTGCAGTCTAGGGATGTTAAGAAAAGAAGTTAATCATGTATTTGACAAAAGAATTGTTGAATACATGATTAATTAACAAGGGTTAGCACTGCAAGCACTCAGTCCTGGCTTGGACCACGTCCAGCAACTACCCTCCATTGCAGCTCTGCATGAAGAGTATTTTAGGAGCCAGCAGTCAAGGCAGCCTGGCTCAGTCCCAACTCGAGCTGGCTCTTGGGAGCTATCCTAGCTGCAGCTCTGCAATAATACTTTCCTTGCAGAACCATAGCAGGGGTAGTGTTCGGGAGCCAAGATTGAGCAGGACTGCCTGCCCACCAGCACCTATATGAGGGCTCTACAGAAAGTACATAGCAGTCAATTGCCCAGTAGAGCTTCCTCCACCCAGAAGTGTTTTTAAAAATGGCCTATTGAAATGAACACACACAAATTCAGTTTGAGAGTCTAAAAATATATGACATTTTTGTTGGCAAAGACAACCTTAAGCATATTAGGGAAGTTATAGTCTGTAGTTAAAGTGTAGCTGATTATTTACAGCCTGCTGAGTATTCAAGGTGCTACAATTCAGTGGCAAGGTACTGTAGCTCCAGATCTGCTCTTTCAGAAAGACAAGACACATATATTCCAAATCTGTATCTTCTCCTTCTCATCCCAGCGCCTCCCTCTCCCCCCCGGATTTATACTTTTTATTGCTGTCTTTGGAGTTACTTCTGCTAATCCCTTAAGTGGAGACCAATGCCTTGAGTCCCTTGACAGCACGGTATACAGTCCCCTTGTCTAGCTAAATTTTGGTTAGAGAATCAGATTTCCTGTGCTACACATGCTGTGTGCTCATCCTCACAGTAACTCTTGCCAATTTCCTCCATCTCCCGCTAACCTCAAGAAACTGTCACCGTTGCAGTTTGCTCTCAGTGTGTTAAAATGAAAATCGCTATACTAATCAGTCTAAAACAGCATTTCCCAAACTACGGGCTGCGGCCCGGTACTTGGCCACGGGAAAAAAAATACCAGGCCTCAGCATGTCTGGTGGCTACCGGCTGGGCCGGCCTTAGGCCGATTCGGGCCCCGGACCCCTGAACCCAGAAGTGCCAGTGAGTTACAGAGCTAGGGGCCCTGCTCCACCAATATGTGGAGCTGGGTCTCTCCCCCAGCTCTGCCTGGAGCGGCACCGCGCCCCCCTCCCCCCCCCCGTGCGTCCTCCCACCCTGCCCCCAGAGCATCCCCACCGTGTACAGCTCCTCCTCACCGCCTACTGCTGCCTATGTGCGGCATTGCACGTGGGCGGGGAGGACGCCCGGGCATGACGTGATGTCACGGCCCAGAATTTTAAAACTCTTCGGAGGCACGTGATGGGGCCACACTGGCTCCGGGTTTGGCCTCAGCGCGGCCTCCAGCCCTGCAATGTAGAAGGCAGAAAGGAGGGAAGGGGCTTGGGCGGCGGGGAGGGGAGGGGAGGCGGTGGCGGCGGGCTTGGGCAGAGGCAAGGAGGCAGCAGCGGCGATGGCGGCGGGGGGGGGGGGGAGGGGTGGAAGGAGAAGGCACCAATGGACAGGGTGCAGTAGAGAGAGAGAAATGCCAGAGAGACAAGTGCAGACAATGAGGGAAAGGGTAGGAAGGGAGGTGTCAGTGGGAGGGGACACACGGTGATGCTGGGAGAGGAGAGGGGAAGGGCATTGGGGGCTGGAGGACGAGGTGCTAGGAGAAGGCTTGAAAGAAGGGGTGGGCATGAGGAAGGCCAGGATGGAGCAAGTCATGTGTGAGGGCACAGAGTAGCAGGAGGGGAATGGGGCAGAGAGCAGTGAGAGGGTGGGTATCAGGGAAAAAGGGAAAAGGTGGCAGGTGCAGTAAGGGAAGGGGGAGGCACCAGGAGGGTGCAGGTGCCAGGGGATTCTGGGGGTGAGGAGGAGGGGAGAGCTAGCCACCGGAAGCAGCACTGGATGGGGGAATCAGGGCAGGCTGGAGAGATTGGGGGGCCGGTGGAAGCAGGGCTGCCGGGAGGTGCGAGGTTGGGGGCAGGGTTCTGGCCGGGGAAGATGGGGGGGGGGGGGAAAAGAGAGAAGCGGCTGCCGGAAGGAGGGCTGGACGCGGGCAGCGGGGCTAAGCGGGGGAGAATTGACTGCCCAGGAGGGGGCTGGGGGAAGTGGGACTGGCCAGAGGCGCAGCGGGGGGAGCAGGGGGAAGGAATGAATCAGCCTGCGGGGAGTGGAACTGACCCAGCCATATGTAGATCTTGGGACACTGCCCCCGTTGCCCCCGCCACAAAGCATCAGTCCAGCCTGGGGATTCTATTGTCGTCCGTCATCCCCCCCCCCCCAAACACTCACCCCTCAAGTAGTTGCAAACTGTCTGGCTGGTAGACACACTCATGCAGCCTGCGCACATTTACCAGCCAGGCAGTTTGAAACTACAAACTGATACATCTAGTAATAATACAACTTACCTAATGAGAAAATACCAGACATGTTATATGTCTGGTATTTTCTCAGTTTGTTTTTTATGTGTTTATATTTTTGGGCTGCAAAAAGCAGTACTGAAAAAAAAAAGGGTTCCAACTAAAGTAAAAAGTTTGGGAAACCCTGGTCTAACCAGCTTTCTGTCTGTCTTACAGTCCATTTATCCAATCCATATTCCTTAACTTGCTGGCAAGAATATTGTGGGTGACCATATCAAAAGCTTTGCTAAAGCTGGCACTGGGGGTTTTGGGAGGACCAGAAACAACTTATTTGAATATTCATCATTTGACTAATGAATATGCAAATGAACATTACCAGTCCCCCAAAAGTTCTTGAATGGATTTACTGATCCCCGTGTCAAAGTTTGGGAACCCCGGTCTAAAAGTTAACTATGACCCAGTAATGGAGAATCTTACTGCCATTTACTTATTTAGTAGATATTACACTAATATACTGAAATTCTTATTTTAAGGTAAAGGGTTGAACTAACAAACCTTCAGCATGTAGTAGAAAGGGAACCAGGACAGAAAGATGTCAGAGAAGAATTCTGCTATGCTGAAGATGCCATACACAACCCAATAGGTCAGCCACTGTGTGTCGTCTTCTTTGTTGGGGCTTTCAATAGCCTTGATTCTGAAAAGGAAAGCATAATAGGTGAGTAGGTCAGCAATAGCACCTCATTTACAAAATACACTGATCTGTACCAAATGTGTTAGGATATAGTGGAGAGACTGATCGCTTTGATTTGCCTGTGAATATTTACATGGGAGGATGAGATGAATAATTTTTTCCACACTGAGGACTTGCCCAGATAGGAACACAAGAACAGCCACACTGTGTCAGACCAAAGGTCCATCTAGCCCAGTGTCCTGTCACTGTAAATTACTCACAGGTTCCATATAAAGCAGCACAGGGATTAGCCCCCCTCAATTGGAATGCACCTAGTTCCTCTGCATACTAAATATTACAGTCTAAACCAGGGATGTAAAATCCCTTTTAACTGCTTAACCACTTAAACCTTATGATTAACCGGTTAACTGATTAAAGGGGGCTGGAGCGCCCCTGCCACAGGTAAGGACTGCTCCCCTGTTGGGCACCCAGGATCCAGACACTGGAGCCACCTCCTGCCCATAGCGGGCCCTCCGCAGGATTGGAGCAGCCCCTTGCCCGGCAGGCAGGGAGCTGCTCCAGGCCCCACCAGTTAATGAGAACCGGAAATCATCACCCATTAAGGGTGATATTTACTGGTTAGCCTTTCATATCCCTTGTGTAAACAGTAGAACCAAAATGCAGATCTGTGCAAAGCTACTGATGTTATTGTACTAGTTCCCTAGACCAAAGCCCAACTCTCTGGCCTAACAGTTTTAAAGTGCAATGATTACTTTAGCACTCTTCTATACAATGATTCTGCATGAGCAAAACCCAAATTTCACATAACTAGAGGCAAAATCATGAAGTTATGTTGTTGACCTTCATGTTATATCAAAACCCACCATTTACTAGTGAAATGCAATATAAAGGTTTAAACAAACTAGCTATCATTAGAAAATTAGCATGTAGATTCAAGAAAGTCTTACAACAGCCTGACTATAAAATAAACTAATGCACTCTTCAAAAAATAACTTAAAAAATAATAAGATTTATTTGGGCATAGGCTTTCATGGGTAAAAACCACTTTGTCAGATGCAAGTTTATGCCCAAATAAGTCTGTTAGTTTTTAAGGTGCCATAGGACTCCTTGCTGTTTTTTGCAGATGCAGACTAACATGGCTACCCCTCTGAAACTCACTCTTGTTATTCTGTGGCCGAGAAGAAAGTTAATCACCTTTATTTTAAATTGGATCTGAGCATCTAAGGGTTCTTCTACACAGCAACATTATTTTGGAATAATTAGTGTTATTTTGAAATAAGTTATTCCGCATCTACACAGCAGGCAGTTATTTCAAAATAATGTCGAAATACTGGCACCCTGAGAACTTTACTCCAGCTCCCGTAACCCACACTGTACAAGGAGTAAGAGAAGTAGGAGGAAGAGTGCTCTATTTTGAAATGAGTGCTGTGCAGGTGCTCCCTATTTCAAAATAAGGTATTTCGAAATAAGATACGCAATTGACGTAGCTCAATTTGCGAAGCTTATTTCAAGTTAAGCCCTGCAGTGTAGATGCACCCTAAGTGTTGTAAATATTGAATCTTATAGGCCTTGAATTTTCTAGAGAGTGCAATCTAGAGTTTCTGTAATATGTGGAAAGAAGTTCTAGATGGAGGGCAAGCAACTACTACACAGTGCTTGAGAAACTGGATATGCAGTTTGACCCAAACCATAATAACCTGGAGTTTATGTCTTTACATCAGAGGGTCAGCTACTGAGGAGAGTGTGGCGATCCAAGAATCCTATGTGTTACAGAGAACTCCTATGAAGTGTTATTATTTCAGGCAAGTTAGAGGGAAGTTCCAAAGACGGAGTTGTTATTAGATAACCCAGGTTAACAGATACACAATTTGTGAAGGTGGTTTTAAGACAGCTCCCACATGTTCTGGCTCCCACCTGCTGCCTCTGTATCAGAGGCAACAGCATAGGGGAGCAATCAGCTTACTAGGAGCTGGTATGCACCTGTAGCTGGCTTTTAAGCAGCAGCTGGTTCCTTGGGAGATGCATGTAACAGTTTGGGTAACTGATTACCTGTTTAAATGGCTACACTCTTACCCCCCTAGTACTTACCCAATTTGGTTTGTAATTTTCCATATACAATTCCTACTATTGTTTGTTATTGAGCTGAGAGTGAGAGGAGAATCAGTTGCATGAGGTTTTCTCTTAAACGTCTGTAATGCTTACTGACCCCTGTAATTCATGGCTATTGACAGTTCTGCCTTTGAATACCACCTCTGTTTTATGAAATGCTAAATGCCTTATAGTGCTTCAGATCCTGGTTCTACAAGTTTAAAAAAAAAAATCAATAATGTGACAGGGTTTACGGGTTAGAATAAACAATGGAAAAACCCTCCCCGGTTGACTTAACTGTTTAACCAAATTATCTTGAAGCACAGTATGGCACAAAGATATCGATTTAACTTGTTCATTATCTGGACAGAATAAACATCCTCAACTTTTCTGAGATCCTACAATTGGCTATTAACAGAATATGCCTGCCATGACCCACCCAGCACAGTTGTGGTGCTCAAGCCACTATGCAGGCAAAGCAACTGGAAGAACAGGTTTGTCAAAGAGTGCTGTTAAGGATTGCATTTCCACTCCACTGCTGCACCATAATTACACTCCTTGGAGTGGGGGGGATGTGGAGCAGTGACAGATAGGAGAGGGAGGAGAAAAGAACTGCATTGATGAACGGTCTAAGGGCAAAGCCTTCCGCAAGTTTAATGCCAAAAAGGGACCTAAAATCGTGGCAAAGTTTTTGCACCACTTTAGTGTTGCAGTCTGGAAATTCTTCTATAGTTGCATTTACATTAGAAATGGACATTTGAGATTGTGGGATAAGCACACCAACTGGATATTTGTGCTAAAGCAATCAACTGTTTAATTGTTAGCAATTTTGAGGCATGCTACAGGCTCAGGAAGAAACTATTGCACACAGAAAGCTGAAGGAATAGAAGAGAACAGAACAGAAATGTGAAATCCAAGAAGTGAGGGAGACACCAAAAATGAATGAATAGCTGACAAAGCAAAATTATATTTGGATTAGCTCTAGTTTGGTCAAATAGCAAGAGTTAAACAAAGGGGCTGCCAAGTGCCATTTGAAGTGGGAGGAGTACACACGGTATGTGTGGAAGAACGAGTCTGCCCATAACGGAGCCAGTCCCCAGCTCAAGGGCCAGAAAGAGTTCAGACCACGGCCTAGGCCACAAAGCTGGGGGGCCACTTTTCTCTAAACATTTGTTTTTGGGTAGCATCCATGAGGTGCTAGGTGCTTCACAAACAAACAGGATGAGGCAGTCCTTGCTCCAAGGAGCTCAGACTCTCAATAAAGCAGTTGATTTTCTTGGACGTTAGCACAGCGTTGCCAACACCGTGATTTTATATCATGAGTCTTGAGATATCCAGGTATTTCTCTTAAAGCCTGAGATCCTGGAATTATGCAATCGATCATATGAGAAATTAAGGCATTTATTTTTAAGGCAGGGAGAGGAAAGAGTAAAATTCTAGCCCTGCTGCTTTCAAATAAGAGCATGAAAAACATGAACCTTTACAAAAACTCAAACTACATGGAAAATAAAATTTTATCCAACGGGGTTTTTTAAATTATGTTTTTAAGCTAACCTCAACTAGAATGCTTGAAGATGGGAGTATTGAGAAACTCAGTCTCTCCCAAACTGTACTACAAATGTAGGAATCCTTTGAAAATGGTGTTGATGGGAGAAGAGTACTTCCCACCACACCAACCTTGCACCAAAGCTGAAAGCAAGCACTTGTTCCTAAGAACAAATGTTTTGTGTTAATGCCTGTGCTGTACATTGGCAACGATGAACATGAAATAGAGGCATATAGATAAACCCCACAATTATGAGTAATAAGTGGGATATTTGGCTTTATAAAACAAGACAACTTTTTATGGTTATGTACAATCAAAGGAGGGGTTTGTTACCCAACTTTCTGGTGTATCTACATTGTGCAGTTAACCTGAGCTCTTACTCAGATTTAACCTTAACTCTTCCCCTCTCCAGTTACTGTCCAAGCAGGGCAGCAAAATTACCTCTCCCCTAGGTCTGGAAGTGAGTTAACCCCAAAGTTAGCTTAATTTCCTCAGACTCTGCTTTAACTTGAGCTAAAACCGACCCACTTTGCAGAAAGGATGCAAGCAACAAAAAAAAAAAATCACTCTAGTGTAAGTAATCCTCCCATAGCCTTCCTACAATTCCCTACTAAAGGACGCACAACTTTTCCCTTAATTCAAAACAGACTGGGGGGGTGGGGGGAGGGGAGGAGAGAATCTTAGGCTGTTTCTCATTACTAGGAGCCCTGGGATATGTCCCCAGATACACAGGCAAGTGCAAATACAGTAAGCAAAATAAGGCTGTGTGAATGTATCCAACAGCTCTGGACTAACCTAGATGCCCAGAACCATGCGCTAGTTACAGAGATTAACTGTGAATCCTTAGTATTTGTCTATTGATCAGCTGACAACATTCAGTTCACAGGTAGAGTTATATGCACAGCAAAAACCATAACAACCCTGTTCTGAAGCTGTCCTATTTAGATGCTATGGGACGAAGTCCACTGAGGAAGAAAAAAAAAAAGATGGCATCTGCCATCATTTTAGAGATACCTGTCACCCTTTCTAAGGTATCGTGCAACACGCCAGCTGAGAGTAAGTACCAAATACATTTGTCTCTAATATGTATATAGTATTATTCTTTATTAATATACTGTTGTGAGGGAAATGGATGAAATGTATCATCTCCGCTGATGTCAATTTATAGCTGCAAGCTAGGGTGGTTAGAAGGGGCAAATATTTGGAGTTGTGACCTGCCATACAGGCAAACTCTAAACACCCCATCTGCCAAGACAAATCTCAAGTGTAGATCCATTTTTGGCACAAGATTTTCCACCATTTTAAAATACACTCCACTATGAGAGAGCTCACAAAAAGCTTCACATTCAAAAATCAGCAAGCACATTATAGTTATTAAAAAACCTAAAGACAAAATTCTTGGCCATTGATCAGTCTGGCAGCTGTTACTGGTATAAAATACTACCTGTGGCAGCACATTTGCAGCAACATGAATAGCTTCCTCAAAACAAAGCATATATTTTATTCAAGCAAGGGGTAAAGAGAGGCCCACTTGCACAGTCTCAGTTCACTTCAGCAGCTAATTCCATCTGTGGCAGGGAGAAAAAGTTTGTTCTGTATGTCTTCTTTCTCTGAACATCCAGACCACCCCATTCTCTCAGCTCATGCAATATACCTTTCCCTTTTCTAGGGTCTTTTGAGCTTTTGGATCTTTTTATATCTCAGGCTTTAGCCCAGGGGTGGCCAACCCATTCTGGGCAAAGAGCCAAGATAGCAATGGATCCAGTGCAAAGAGCCGGGGCAAAGTTGTTTAAAAAAAAGGGGGGGGGGGAGACTGCCCCTAAAGGAGCCGCAGGTCGCGTTTGGCAAAGCAAAAAAACCCAACACAACACCCTCTAAAAAAGGTTCTGCCCCTTTAAAAAACTGCATTTAAATGCGTTTTGAGGCTTTTTGGCCACAGCAGGCTTCCACCGCCTGTCACCATCTTTATTTTTGCAGCTTTCATGGCTGCGCCAGACGGCTCCCCTGCCCAGGTCAGCACAGGGAGCTGGGAAGAGAGGGGTGTTTTTGGGGGGGGCGGCTTTCAAGCCACGGGGGGATCACAAGACACACCCGGGGGGTGAGGGGAAGAAGAGCCACATGCGACTCCCAAGCCTCGGGTTGGCCACGGCTGCTTTAGCATTTGAAAAAATAAGCTATTCTCACCAAGTTATAGCCAACTTGTCCTAATGGTTATCTTAGGAGCTGGCAGCCTCCCCCTCCTCCTTGCAAAGCTGCCAACTACTGTTCACGTCCCTATTATCTAAATGCTTTATGTTTTCAAAATGCTGAATGGTTGCCACAATACCAATGAATTTAGGAAAAGTATCATCCCCTTTTAGAAATGGGAAATAGAGTCAAAGGAGCTTAAATGATATGCTCCATGCTCAAGTGACAGTGCTGGAATTAGAACTCAATTTATGGTTCCCAATCTCTAAACACAATCCACTATGCTGCCTCTCATTACATGAGTATTGATTCTGTTAGTGTTCTTCCTATGTAGCAAAAATGTTGTTTGATCAAAATATTAACAGCATAAATTAATAATTAAACTCTGCTTTAGCTTAACTGTTTCTGCTTTTTGACATTACCACTAAGGGTGTGTCTACACTACATGGCTCCGTCAACAGAGCCCTGTAAACTAGTTTACCCGACAGTCAATGAAGCAGGGATTTAAATAATCCCCACTTCATTAAAATAAAAATGGCCACCACACTGACAATCAGCTGATCCTGCAGAGCGGCAGTCTAGACGCGGATCGGTCAACAAGGGAAGCCTTGTCGAGGCATAAGGGAGCAGTTTCACGAGGCATAAGCGAGCAGTCGACAAAGGCTTCCCTTGTCGACTGATCTGCGTCTAGACTGCCGCGCTGAGCCGGATCAGCTGATTGTTGGCACAGCGTGGCGGCCATTTTTATTTTAATGAAGCGGGGATTATTTAGATTCCCGCTTCATTGACTATGTTGAGTAAACTAGTTTACATGGCTCCGTTGACAAAGCCCTGTAGTCTTGACACACCCTAAGAGTTGAAGCAGTGCAACTGCCTAAGTGACCTTATTTTTTTAGCAATTACAAAAAGCAGCAAGCATATTAAAAAATGTTTCAGATGCTTTTCTTAATCACTGAAGACATTGTCTGTTCCATTATTAAGTATATCTATATTTTAAGACACATGCACAGCTAGCAATTTTTTAAGTATACATTTTTTTTTGGTAGGTGGTTCTCTATCAATGGTTATGAGAGTGGGTACATTTAACAGGCTAATGTTCTGGAATGCATAGGAGAGCATAGAAAATATTAACAGCATTATTTAATCACTGCCAACAAACAGGTTTTCTAATATTGACTTTTGCCCCCTCTTTTAGTAGTCTGTATATTCCATTCTGTACACTTAAAGCCGGTTGGAAATAAAAGGTTTGTTTCTAAGGACATGTCTACACTGCAAAGTTTTGGCAATTAATGTTAACACATAAAAGTCACAAAAAAAGTTCCCAAAGCACGTTTATGCTAGCTCCCTCTGTCAACAGAGCATAACCACATGTCTAGCTCCTTCATCAACAGACTGTACAACGCAATGTGGATATGCATCCCACAGTGCCTACCGACATCTTTCACTAGGAACTGTAGGTATGTGGAATGGAACGCAGAGCATCTTGGGAATGTGAAAAGTGTCTCATCGGGCACTTTGTTTCCTAGCCCTCCAGCGGCTTCTGGCTCCTTCACGCTATTTATTAAACTGCCAGTCTTTGCTGTGCACTCCAGTATCAGCTATGAGAAATCATGCATGCCACATTTCTCTCCTATGCTGAGTTGAATGTTGTAAGGCCATCACACACTGCAGCAGAGCTACTGTTGAAATTACAGGACAGAGGAAGAAGGGTTGTCTGCCTGCAACACTGAGTGACATGCACAGCAGCAACCTGGCATTGCATTTGTCTGTCACAGAGCATCTGTGCAGGACAGATCGTTACTTTCGGGCTAGGGAAACCAGCACTGAATGGTGTGATTGCACTCCCATGCGAGTGTGGGATGAAGACCAGTGGCCACAATTTTAGGAAGTGCAAAGCCACCTTCCTGGAGCTGTGTGCTGAGCTGGCCCTTGAATTGTGGCACAAGGACACCCGTGGCAATTGCTGTCTGGAAATTGGCAACTCCTGATTGCTACAATTCTGTTTCAAATCAATTTGGGAAGGGGAGGTCACATTTTGCTGCAGAGGACTGTGATTCTGGGAAATGTGGATGACCACGATTGGACCTTTGCAGAAATGGGTTTACCTAACCAAGTGGGGCAATTGATGGCACACACGTTCAATTGTAGCATCAGCCCACCTTGCCCCAGAATGCATCATCAACCAGAAGGGATACTTCTCAATGGTGCTTCAGATGTTTGTGTATCACCATAGGCATTTCACAGATATAAATGCATGATGGTCTGGAAAGAATGAAGACGCATCTTCACAAACACTGAACTGTACAGAAAGCTGCAGGCAGGGGCTTTCTTTCCAGCCCACAAAATTATAGTGTGGGATGTGGAAATGCCCATAGTGATCCTGATTGACCTGGCTCACCCCTTACAGCCCTGCGTCATGCAGCCTTACAGGAGGCATCTGGATAGTATCAAGGAGCAGTTCAACAATAGTCTGAGCCTATGCTCCATGGTAGTGGATTGTGCCTTTGGTAGATTGAAAGGGAAATAGAGGTGTGTCTACGGCAGGCTGGACCTGATGGAGGATCATATCCCCATGATGATAGCCCCATGTTGTTTCCATAATCTGCATGAAAATAAGGGTGAAATGTTTGTTAATGTGTGGAGTACTGAGGCATAGCACTTGAGCGCTCAATTTGAGCGGCCAGACTCTAGGGCTATCAGAGGAACTCACAGGGCTGCCATTAACATCAAGGAAGCTTTGAGGAACCACTCTGCCAATGAGGAGTTCTTAAATGTTTCTTTTGGGATGGATTCTCAGCTGCATCCTACTCTTCATTCAGAGTAACACATTCCTATGAAAGAAAGAGATGTAACAGCCTTCACTATGGCCTGAGCAATTGGTTTCAGTTGTGAATCAGAAAATAAAATCAGTGTTCCATTAATAATGTTTACCTTTATCAATCACTGCAAATGACAGTCACACACCAAGGATGACTGTTTACTGGTAAAGGAGAATTTAGGTTAGGGAAAAGTCTCACAACTGGCAGAGTCACAATTCTGATAGGGAATCAAGTGCGGTGGAAATTGTGCATTCCCAGACTGTGAAGAGTGAGAGAATGTAGAGGGTGGGTTGCTGGACAAAGAATTTTATATTTGTTGCAAGGGAGGTTGATGCCACTTCTGGTCACTCTGCATTTTGGTTAAACACTTCAGCATCTCTGTTTGCTCCTCCATAACTTTGATCATCTGGTCAGTGGCATCTCCTTTCTGTTTCCCATCTCTCCTCCCTTTCTGGAATGGATCAAAACCTCCCTCACAATTTCCTACCTATTCTGCCTCTGTCTCCTCCTCAGTTGACACAGTCTGTCAGTGGGAGAAGTTTTTCTGAGTTCTCAAGGCCTCCTCTGCAACACAGAATGTAATGAAAGAGGGACTGGAAAATTCCTGCTTCAGGTTGAAACATTTCACTCAAAAGCACCTTTCAACATATGCTGCCACTTTCCAGTGACCCACGAGAGACACACATCTTTGCAGGCACTGTAAACACGGTGGCTGTGTCTACATTGGCATCCCTTTCCGGAAAAGGGATGCTAATGAGACACTTCGGAATTGCAAATCCGCGGGGGATTTAAATATCCCCCGCCGCACTTGCATTTACATGGCTGCCGCTTTTTTCCGGCTCGAGGTTTTTGCCGGAGAAAAGCGCCAGTCTAGACGCGATTCTCCGGAAAATAAGCCCTTTTCCGGAGGATCCCTAGTAGGAATAAGGGATCCTTCGGAAAAGGGTTTATTTTCCGGAGAATCGCGTCTAGACTGGCGCTTTTCTCCGGCAAAAACCCTGAGCCGGAAAAAAGTGGCAGCCATGTAAATTCAAGTGCCGCGGGGGATATTTAAATCCCCCGCGGATTTGCAATTCCGAAGTGTCTCATTAGCATCCCTTTTCCGGAAAGGGATGCCAATGTAGACACAGCCGGTGAGTTTTAGGAAAGGTAAAGAAGGAAATTAAGGGTGTACACACTGGCACATAAGAAAATACACCCCTGTCTTGTGCAGCAGATATGCATGGAAATAATTGTAATGATGCCTCACTTGTCCACAGGCTGGCATCACTCTGATATCTCACTCCCGAGGGCAAGTAGCGAAACTTGGGCTCTGTTTCTGGATGCTAACAGTAGTTGCTTTGCTCTTTACATGCCGCTTTGGTTCCTTCAGTACTGACTGAAGAACGATATGGGAGAATATCATAGCAGGGGGTAGGGAGAGACAGGACACAGCAGCACTGCCACAGAATCTGTGAGAGAAAATAAATACCTCAGCCAAAAGTTTCTAAAGCATCTCTCTTTAGGATTCAACTGACATCTTGGTGCATCAACAGCCTGATTGGACATAATGTCTAACTATGCCAGCTCACAGAAACACAGCTACCGCCCTTCGTTTGTGACCTCTCACGTACTGCAATCCCCAACGTAGAGCCTCTTACTCTGCCTCTCTTCCCTTGTTCCTGCTCCACCTCAAGCTGTTGCTGAGACTCACCATGCACTTGAAAACAGTTCTTGGCTGCCTGCCACATCAGGCGACACTGCTGTGAGCCCCATCTCTTCATCTATAATTTCTTCTTCCAGGTTAAGTCCTCTTTCTGATGAATCCATGCCTCCAAAGAATCCACAGGGCTCTAAGTGGTGGAAGTGGGGTTTCCACCAAAGATTGCATCCAGCTTTTTATAAAAACGGCATGTCTTGAGTGCAGCACCAGAACGACATTGTTTATAGTATGACTGCCTCAGCTACTTTATCTTTTCTCTGCACTTTGGTGTGTCCTGATCACACACAAGAATTGAGAAACGTGGCCATCGGTATTCTGTTTCCTATGGGTCACTTTCAGCTCGGATTGCAAAGACTTCTCTCCTTATACACTGCTGCGATCCAAAAGCTCCGTGGTAGTGGTCCAAGCACAAGAGCATTTGGAATGACAGCCAGCCATTATCAGCTGGGAAGAAGCCATTAGAGCACTCAGTGCCAAGCCAACCAGCAGAAAATGGAATTTGAAGTTCCTGGGGTTTGCATGAAGGAGGAGCAAACTGCTATTTACCTGGCAGCAGATCTCAAAGTGCTGTCCAGAGTGGCTACTTGGGCATTGTGAGAAAAATCCTGGAGTTAAATAAAGGCAAAAAAAGCTTCCTTTTGTAGTACACAATGCAAGATTATCAACAGGAGAGGGGACAGAAAAAGAGTCCCTCACATAAGTGGAAGTTTGTCGCCAAAACTGGGTGTTTTTCATTATTTTTGTTGTGTTGCAGTGTGAACGCTATTGATTTTGTGTCACAAGAAGGGTTTTTTTTTATGACAAAACTTGCCAGTGTAGACATGCCCTTAGTTATGCCACAAAAACCAGCAGGATTTGGGTCCTTGATCATAACACATAAAAGGAATAAAGTTTACACAAAATAATCTTCCTCAGGTAGCAAAAACATAAAATAAAACAGGTTGCTGATGGCACCATAGCTTACATAAACATACACATATAGGGATGTCACTAACTTAAAATTAAAAAAAAAAAATCAGACTCCTTGAAAATTGTTACTTGCTATTATTACAAAATTATACTACTTTTCCATTACAGTGATTTTAGATTAACTGGAAAAAAACAGATTCTCCTTCTTCTACCCCTTAGTTTACTTTGTGACATTCATGTAAAAGGAGAAATGAGATATAGAGTGAAAATGAAAGGCCAACACAAACAAGAAAGAGAAAACTTAACAGAAAAATACAATTAATTGTAAAACCATACAAATTGGTAGGGGGATTGTGTAATGATGCACAGCTACTTTCAAACTTGCATTTTGAAACTGACTAATTTTAGGCAGTCAATGTGTGCGTGTGTCTGCTGTTTGCTTTTAAGAAAGAGGAAGAACTGTGGTTGTCACAGGAAGCAACCCAACATTAAGATCAACTATCTCAGAAGTTAGAGATGGAATATACTTAATCGTTAACTTCTCAATTTGCTTGCTGTAGACTGGGTTGGAGATGAGAACCTCACATGGTCTCTGGTCCACATGGCTAGCAATACACATGGCCAACATGCTCATCACATGAACGAACAGCCAAGGAAGAAAGCATAGTTTTGAAACAGTTTGCGTAAATACCTTATTAAATGTAATTTTAAATGAGAAAACTAGACAACCCATGAAAATTAAACTCAGACCCACTTTGGCCTAGAAAAAAAACTAACGGGGAAAAGTTTGTTTTTCCTCTTCACCTTCTAAGATCTGAACCATTTTTCCGATGTAGATAACTGCTTTGATAACAGTCACATGAAGACCATGTGACAATATGCTGAATTTAGTTCACTTTATTCTCTCATCTCACATGTGAGCCACAGCTTTCAGTCTTACTTAAAAAATGTAGTTAGTGTCACAAGAGATGTTTTTAGTGAACAGCAGGATTTTTCTATCCAACCCCTGTAAGGTAGATTTCGCTAGTATTATTATACTATTCAGCATACTCAAATTAATATGTGCATTGCTCTCAAGAAGGTCCAATTAGTTATGCAGTAAAATTAAGCAACATTAAATTAGCAAGAAGCAGTTTATCCTTACAGAAATTTCTTATGATCAGAAAGACCCTGTAGCATGAAATTGTAAGTACCTATTCAACATGAAACAAAGTCTAACTTATAGACGTACATGTTAAAATGTGTTTTTAACATACAATGATGTAGGTTGTTCCACAGAATATCTTTTTAGCGTCCAAGAAATAAGACTCTGGTAACAGATAAGTATACTGCAATATATACATTCATGGACAGTTAATTTTTAAAACATTAAGCTTTGGCATGTAGCCCCCTGATCAGGGATGTTTGTATATTCAACACAGTTTACTGAAAACACAAGATAGTGGACAGGTTAGCCATAAGATACTTTTCAAAGCATCGACATCATCCAAGGGACCACCTTAGCCAGGGCTAAGCAAAATATGGCCCAGGGGCCAGATCCGGCCTGCTACCACACTGGATCCAGCCACCCTGCCAGAAGCCACGCTGCCGCAGTTTAAAAACACAATCCCTGTGGCTCTCTGTACAAAGTCTCCCCCTCCCTGCAGAGCATCTCCCCATCCCCAGCACAATCCTCAACTCCTATTGGCCAGAAACAATCGGTCAAGAAGAACTGACTTCAGCCAATCTCTCAGATGGCTGGAAACAGCCAGCCAATTGAAGCTGAGAGATTGGCCTGAGAGACTGGGGCAGCGCAGTCTCTTCCCTCACCTGAAGCGGAGAGCCACATGGAGGGAGCAGGCTAGGGCTGCAGCAGGCAGGGAGCCCTGCTTGCCTTGGAGGTGCTGCAGCCTGCTGGCAAGGAGACACTTAGGTAAACTCATCCCAGCCAGTGTCTGCCTCTGGTACCCCAACCCTTCCTGCACTCCAACTCTCTCCCCTAGATCACCATCCAAACTCTCTGTACCCCCTACACCAAGTGATAGCTCCCTCACAGACCCTGTACCCCCTCCTTCATGCCTTCCCCAGGCCAGAATCCTTTCCTGCATCCATAGTCCCTCCTTGACCCTACACCACAATCCCCTGACTCAGGTCACAACCCCCTCCTCAACCCAATCTCCTGTACCCCAGTCCCTTACCCTGTGCACCCCACCTCCAACCTAGATCCTAAACCCACAGAAAAGTGTGGCCCTTGACCACTTACCAAAATCTTGGAGTGGCCTCCCACCAAAAATTATTGCCCATCCCTGATCTTAGCCCAATGAATTGGGAATTTTTGTACTCCCCTCTCCCCACAAATAAATAGCTGTATTCACTTTACCTAGAAGAAAGCAAAAGAGGGTAAGTTACATTCAGAAGGGAAGGAAATAAACAATAAACCCCCAAGCCACTGAACACATCTGATTTGCCACTATTTGCCTCTGAAAGAATGTGAAAAGAGGTCTTTCTTCTGAGTCACTGAACAAAGCTCAGCATCAGTTTTTGGATATCAGCCTGCAGTAATTCTCCATGCACTCATATCTGAATACTTACATACCAAAAGATGCATTCAAAAAACTTACATTCTATAGTGATGAATGCTGTTAAAAAGTGTCCATAAAAACAAATGCTGCCCACATGCATAAAATGATTTGATTCTGACATATACAATGTGACAACTAATCTTAGAAAACGTGCCAGTCACAACTCCCATGTGGATATTTGTTATGAATTGAGTTCCAAGAGAAAAAAAATCTACTTTTTCACCAAGAGATCTTAGAGAATGAATATCAAGCATATATTTGTGTTACAAAAATGCTGAATAATTACAGTGACCTTACTATGCTAAGGGCTGCACAAACCGAACAAAAAAAGAAGATACCTGTCCCAAAGAGCTTACAATCTAAAATGCCTTTTAGCTACATTATATTTCTCTTAAGCTACATCTGTACTGCGCATTCTTGCAGAAGAAGATATGCAAATGAGGCGCAGCAATGAATATCATATAATCATAGAATATTAGGACTGAAAGGTACCTCTAGAGGTCATCGAGCCCAGTCTCCTGCCCTCATGGCAGGACCAAATACTGTCTAGACCATCCCTGATAGACATTTATCTAACCTACTCTTAAATATCTCCAGAGATGGAGATTCTACAAACTCCCTGGGCAACTTATTCCAGTGTTTGACTACCCTGACAGCTAGGAACTTTTTCTTAATGTCCAACCTAAACCTCCCTTGCTGCAGTTTAAGCCCATTGCTTCTTGTTCTATCCTCAGAGGCCAAGATAAACAAGTTTTCTCCCTCCTCCTTATGACACCCTTTTAGATACCTGAAAACTGCTATTATGTCCCCCCTCAATCTTCTCTTTTCTAAACTAAACAAACCCAATTTTTTCAGCCTTCCTTCATAGGTCATGTTGTCTAGACCTTTAATCATTCTTGTGGCTCTTCTCTGGACCCTCTCCAATTTCTCCATATGTTTCTTGAAATGCGGTGCCCAGAACTGGACACAATACTCCAACTGAGGCCTATCTAGTGCAGAGTAGAGCAGAAGAATGACTTTTTGTGCCTTGCTCACAACACACCTGTTAATGCATCCCAGAATTACGTTTGCTTTTTTTGCAACAGCGTCACACTGCTGACTCATATTCAGTTTGTGGTCCACTATAACCCCCAGATCCCTTTCTGCTGTACTCCTTTCTAGACAGTTGCTTCCCATATCGCTGCGCCTAATTTGCGTACCTAATGAGCCACCATTTTGCACAATGGGCTTTTGCACAAGAAGGAGCAGTCTACCCCTCTTGCACAGGAGCCGTTCTTCCTGAAATAAGCGGCAGAACGGCTCCTGCACAAGAGAGGATTTTTGCGCAAGGAGCAGTGTAGACAGCTCCTTCTTGCGCAAAAGCCCCTTGCACAAAAATGGTGTCTCATTAGGTATGCAAAGAGGCAAGGCGATATTCATCGCCGTGCCTCATTTGCACATCTTCTTGCACAAGAATGCGCAGTGTAGACGTAGCCTTAATGTATTGGTGTACTTCAGTTGTAAAGTACAGTAAGCTTCCGATAATCCGGCACTGTTAGGACCCAGGGGGTGCCAGATTATCAAATATGCCAGACTATCGGAAGGGGGGGCTATGAGGGGTCTGGGGTGGGGTAGGGGGATGCCACCCTAGACCCTCATAGCCCCCCCTTCCGATAGTCCGGCTCTGCCTCAGGCGTCCCCGATTCAGCCGGTGCTGGTCATTTTCAGCAGCGGCTGAATCGGGGACGCCTGAGGCAGAGCAGCTGGGGTGCTGTCCAGTTGGTCCGGTAGCGCCACCCCTTGGCACTGCAAGACCAACAATCCGGCAGCACCCCAGCTGCTCTTGGGGATGCCTGGGACAGAGCAGCTGGGTGCTGCCGGGTTGGTCCCACAGCACCGAGGAGCAGCACTACGGGACCAACCAGGCAGCACCCCAGCTGCTCTGCCCCAGGCGTCCCCAAGTCAGACGCTGCTGAAACTGATCAGCGGCTGACTCCAGGCTGACTCAGTTTCAGTAGCGGCTGAATCAGGGAAGCAGGGCGAAGAGCAGCTCCAATTGTCCAGCTGCGCAGAGCACTTCCGGGTTCCTGCTGGTGCTGGACCATCAGGAGTGCTGGAGCATTGGATGCCGGACAATGGAGTTTTACTGTAGTTGTTCTGCTTTAGGCGTGCAGGGCTTAGGCTAAAGGGATATTTAATTGTGTTGCAGATGTTTGGGCTTGGGTTGGAGCCAGGGCTCTAGGAACCCCGTAAGTTGGGAGAATCCAAATGTTTACAACACAATTACAGGGTTCCTTAGCCTAACATGCCTGAGTCAGCTGGAATAGGCCAGCTGTGGGTATCTAACTGCAGTGCAGATATACCCTCAGGTTTAGGGAGACCCAGAGCATGGGGTTGCATCCTTGACTGTCTTGCCTTAATAGGACCTATCATCTATGAACTTACCTAATAATTTTGTAATTCAATTAGGCTTTTTCATAAGAATAATGGCCATACATTGTTTCAAGAATGTAGCATTAAACCACTAACAGTGTGAAACTGAGCTAACTTTCAAGATGTCAGAATAGTCAAGAGAAAAAACAAACATTGCAATATAGTTTGCATTTTCTCTTGCAAACCAGTGAGGTGCAGGCCATATGCTGGCCATGGACAGCACACTTACAAATGCTGTTCACTATATTTAAAAACACAAGCACTTTTGCGTGAAAGGCAAACATCAGATTTTTGAAAGCACATAAATACTGTTAGAAAAACTGCCATTTTATGAACAGATTTGGAAGTTTTTGCATACATTTCCAAGAACTTTCACAATATTTGTATTCTGTCCCTAACAGGAAATAGCTTTAAAAATAGAAAAAATAAAACCTAATATATTGTTTGTAAAAGGTAACAGATTGAACTTGCTCTGCAGCAAAGGCAGTCAGACTGCCTCCCCATATTGTCTTGTGGATTTTTCAAAATATTTTAACCCCCCCTCCCTCCCTTTCCCTCTCCCTCTCTCCCTCTCATTTACTTCCAGTTGCTATTCCTACTTCTTTTTTCTAGCATCTTCCACAGCAAAGTCATTTTAAAGCAAGGAAGCCTCCTTAAACGGGGATCTATTCTCAGATCGTTTATACATTGCTATTTTATCATGGCCTAGGTTATATGGTTATACTAGATCACTGCCCTAATGAATATCTCGAAGTGTATCCTAAACTAAAATATCCGTATCAGACTTAATTCCTATTGTTACAATATTGGATATTTTTCTCATCACTAGAAACAAATGCAACATATGATTCAACCTTTCATAAAGGCATCAGACTTCCAAAACCAAAAGCTGGAACATAATAAGAACAGGTTTTTAAGCATTAAGGTTTCCTAACATCTTAATACTTTGCCATCTAGTACATGCAAAAAAAAAAAAATCTTCAGGAATGGAGGGGGCGGAGGGTAGAGAATGACAAATTTTCATATTTCCATTTTAATCATATAAACTCAATTGAGTTAACCCATTACCATAAACTAAAAATATTCAGAGGAACGATACAATTCAAGAGTATGCCAATCAGAGGCACTATGAAGAGCTTAATCCTAATAGTGTAATTTCACAATGGTCATTTACAAAAATATTTTAAAATACCCACTAAAATTGGAAAAAATGTACCTCCTTCCTTCTGTGGAATTGAGGGATAACTAGTAAGACAGATTGTTCTTATAACGGAACAGCTCACACAAGAGAAGCACCAAAAAGAGGGATAGACATTTAGAAATTTGGCCACCTTTTCTAGCATGTTCAAGAGGAAATCCTCCTAGCCAGCAAGCTAGAATTTTTAAGCCACACTCTTTGACTATTATACTGATCCTGAACAAGTAATGTATAAGGTAGTATGTTAATGTTTTATCATAACTTTTCAATAATACAAAAAAGATAAAATAAAATCAGCTAACATTCACGACAGAAAAGACAAGAAGTCATGGAATTATATTTAAAGCCACAGGCACTAGCCTCCCTGTCCAACTGATATTTGATCCCATGTATGTTTCCGGAATTCCAACCCTTTATTAGCTTTCTGGGCAGAGCCTAAACTGTGCAGTAGTCACCAGTCTTACTCCGCATTGTTCATTTGTTTTGCAACAACATCTGCCCACTTTGGTTCCAAAGTGGTGAGTCTTTAACTTAATTAAAACTTAAGAATCATAATTTATACCAGCTATAATGAATCTATACCAAGGGCTAGCTTTAACACAGTTCTACAAATATAAGCATCTAATGACTAACTTTTCACCTTGTAGGGAGGAACTCTATTCTCATAGGCAAAAATCCATAAACACTTTTTTTTTTGTTTTTTTTGTTTTTAAAAGAGCCCCACAGGCAATGTTTTGGCAAGCTGTGAACATAAGGCCCTTGGGAAGCTTCACCATCTGCACATTTCACTAGCACACATTCATCCAACAGACTGTCTCAAACTCAATTAGGAGAAAACAATGACCATCTCCAAACCACCATAAGTTTGAAATGCTACAAACACTGAATTGCATGCGAATTATCCCACAGAAGGAATAACAAGAATGGAACACATCTCACTCCAGAAAGGTGCTCCAGGCCTCCCCTTTCAGATGGTTTGTGCGGGGAGAGCACTGTGCCGGTAGGGTGCGTTTGAAGCACTTACGAGATGTAGGCAGGATAACCGAATCCAATCAGGTTGCACAGTAGCGATGCTCCATAGCCGATCACAAGGTACACGGCCAGCACGCCAATGATAGCTACCCAGGGAGAAAGCAGAGAGCGCATTAGAAAGGGGAAAGAGACCAGCTATAGATAGATGGGGCGTGTCCTTGACGGTTGTGGTGGAAAGGAAACCAAACTAACGAGTCAGCTCCTCGCTCCCCGAAGCCCCAATCGCCTATTACCAGCCCTCCTCCCTCCCCCCCCAAAAAAAAGCCAGCCGGTGGGGCCGCTCCCGACCTGTGACACTGAAGGGGTACATCAGGGCAGGAAGCAAACCCGACACGTCAGCCTCGCTGGCTAGTCAATTTCCACCTCCCGAGAGTAACTCGCTCGCTCTCCTCTTTCCTCCCCTGCACACGCCCGGGATCAGATGCCATGCACGAGGGAAGGGGGGGAAGGGTCTCTCTCTCGGCGATCTGCGGGGAGGGGCAGGGCAATGCACAGTGCGGCTCAGGAGCGTCCCTGCAGCAGAAATGGCCACAAGACGAAGGCCGGGGAGCAGTAACGGGGGGAAGAGGAGGAGTTGGGCTGGTGTAACTGGAGAGCACAACATTGCTGTCGCTCCTCAGCTGCCAGAGACACCCAATCCCGGACATACCGCCGCCTCCCCCAAACCCCGTTACATAACCCAGAGCACGGCACCGATCCCAGCTCCCGCCCTAGGGCCGGGCTTCCCCCACGGACCCGCAGCGGCGGCAAGCCCGCGGCAAGCACTCACCGATGGCGATGTAGGATCTGCTCACCCCCGTCTTGCTCTCGATCTTCTCCAGCAGGCTGGTCATGCAGTTCTTCTCGTGGAGGAACTTCTCAAACCGCTGCCTCATGGAGGCCGTCATGGCGATACCGCTCGGCTGCCTGTGGCTGGAGAGCGCGCCGCGCCCGGATCCTGCAGCCCAGCCTTGGCACTACGCGGCAGGGGCTGCAGTGGCTCTGCTGGCTGCAACACCCTGGCCGCCGAGAGGAGGAGGCGGCAGCATCATGGGATATGTGAGCGGAGCGTCAGCCCGGCCTCGCTGCCCTCCCCCTCCAGATCACTGCAAACACCACGCCCAGCCCCGGCGGCAGCTGCTGCAGCGGGCTGGGTGCTGCAGGCTCTGGCGAGCTGCCGGCCGGCGCCTGCACTGTTACTATGGCAAGAGGCGGAGGGCGGTGTTTGGGGAGGATAAAACAGGCAAAAGGGCCAGGCTGTGGGCTGAAAGGCGACGGGAGTTCGGGGCGGGGTTGGGGAGACATTTTCCAGGACGTCAACCCCTCAGTAAACAGCCAAGAGCTCTCACCGTGTTGTGAGCATGCGCTGCCGGGCGGCAGAGACCTAGAGATTATCCCCTTCAATTTTCCTCCTTCTCTCCCCAACGCAGCATACAGTGCCCCCTAACAGTCTCTCTCTTTCTCTGTATGTGCATATATATATGTATATGCGCTATCAAATCACTAAACTGGTACTAATGGATACTTAGCTGAAAGGCACAAAAGACCTGTCACTAGGGAGGCCTTGAATTTTTTTGAATGTTAGTGATATTATGTGCAAATAGATCTACATCTTAATTCTTGGTTGGAATCCATTCTTATTTTATATTTGTTTACTTTGAACAGGATTTTCAGTACCCAACATTGTGTATGATTTCATAGGTTAAAAAGAAGACTGTCAGTACTTGGGAGTACAGACTATCTAATTATAAATTTGAGACAGAGTCAGGGTAACACACTAGAGAAAGGATGAAATGAGGAAGAACAAATGTTATGCACTTTTACTGGGAATATGTATGACTGTGTGACCATCTACAGGCAGAACTAAACCTGGGACCTCTAGAGCTTCGTGTAGGACAGGGCTACTCAACACGTGGCTCCTGGGCCGCGTGCAGCCCATGGACTGACCATTTGTTTGCAGCCCATGGTGCAGTTTGGGTTTATGTGGGGCTCAACACATGGCCTGCAGGTGGGATCCTTTGAATATGGCTTCCTCTGAGAACATGCTCCACAACAGAGGCATCTCCCAGGCAGGGTAAGCACTGAAAGATGCAAACAGATGTGCTGGCTGGAACAGACAGGTATAGGTGATGGCATTTCTAGCCTCCAGGGAGGAAGTACGGGGAGTGCTGGGGCATTGTGGGAAGTGCTTTGTATTCATGCCCGTCAGTGTGAAATAAGCTATTTGCATATATATTTGCATGTGTTGCAGCCCTCAGCATGTGCTGTGAGTATTATTGTGGCCCCTGCATCATCCCAGCTTGAGCTATAAAGCCATCTGGTTCTCACTTTAAACTGTAGAGGTCATTCATTCTTATCTCTCACTGTAAGCAGTCTAAGTGCCACTACATTGAACAGTCCCCCCTTCCCCTTAGGTATGTGGGTTACAACAGCATCAGAGTAGTACTAAAAGTTTGTAACTTTACCATGGAAGTCAATTCTGTCATAGGTTTAGAATAGTTTCTCTGCCAACAATATGTAATTTACAAAATATGATGCAATCTTGGAACCTTTCTTGGCTTGCTGACTAGTAAATCTCTTTGTTTTAGCCCTTGTCCTGTACCAGAAGCTTCTTGATGTTACACCTTGATTCAGTGATGTGGTGGGAGCCTCAAGGGTTAAAGCCAACTACCCAGTGAAAACTACTGGATGATGGTGAAACAAATGATTTTTTATTAAATGGAATGATTCTTTTATCAAAACCAAATAGCTTTCAAATGATTTTAAAAAACAAGCAATTACCTAATGCTTATACAGGGTGGAAAAACATAAACTTAGCTATACTTAACTAATTACAAACTTCTTTGATTACAATTTAACTATACCAAATTACTTGTTTCTAATTCTCTTAAGGCAGCGCAGCATGCAAGCAAAAAATACAAAAACAAAGCCAATATAATGATAATATAAACTTCGTCCACAGCCAGCCCCTCTATGGTTATTTTAGGCAGCTGGTGGAGTTAGTCATTAATCTACCTCTACAACTTAACAACTCCTGGGTTACTATTTTTAACACTTATACTTAGCCTAAATACAACACCACTACGCAACGCAAGATTATACAATTTACACGGTGTAGTTAATAGAACTCAGTTACACTTTACAAAATTACACAGTGAAATTAACACGATTCAACTGTTAACTAAACCAAAACCTAATATATTTAAGCACTTCGAAGAACAGTCATTACTGCACAAGGTGCGTAACTTCCTTTTTTTTTCTCCAACTTTATCTTCTCTCTTTAGTGATCAAATCCTGTTCTGGATCCAATTGCCATCTGAAAATAGGATCAAAATTAACCACAGAATGGCACAAATTACTTGCTCTAGTGCCTTTTATGTTACATATGAAGTGCTGTTGTAGCTGCCGATCCCAGGATTTTAGAGAGTCAAGGTAGGTGAGATAATATATTTTAATGGACAATTTCTTATGGTGACAGACAAGCTTTCAAATTTACACTAAGCTAACCCAATGAAGAGCTCTGTATAAACTCAAAAGTGGGTCTCTTTCACCAGCAGAAGTTGATTCAATTAAAGATATTTCTAGAGCCCAGCACAGATACAAATTTCTAACCACAGATTTAGATATTCACAGATACAAACTGGTATCTGCTGATCTACATTACTCTGTTTTCAGGAACTGCAATGGTCAAATGAGAATAACATAGTGCCGCCATAGCCAGCATCCCACACCCGCAGCTTCACCTATACCACTCCAGTGGTGCTGTTCAACCCCAAACAAGAAAAATGGCTGGGTGTGGGGCTAGGGTGGGTACAGTCACATGGCCAGAAGAAACTGCTGGTGTAAGGCCCTGGCTATGACGGCACCATGTTCTCATTTGGCTGTTGAGACTCTTAGGAGTAGAGCCTTGCCTAGTGGATCAGTGGATACCAATTTCTATCTGCACATAGAAATTTGTATCTGTGTAGGGTTCTATATATTGCCTCACCTACCTTTACCTTTTCTATGATACATTTCAACTCATAAAATAACAATGTAAATTAAGTCATTATTATATATTATTGAACTAAAATAAGTGCCTGTATATGGGGTTTGTACCAAGTCACCACAATCAGTTTCTGAGGCATTGCACATCTTCAAACTTACATCAATATAATTAAGCCAGTTTAATTAAAATGGTGCAAACCATAGTGTGAACACTTATTTTGATGTAAAAAGGCTTTGCTTAAGTTTACCTTTAACCTGTGTATACTCAATTTAGCTAAACCAAATGAAGAATGTCCTGGTTTAATTAAATGGGTTAAAGTCATACCTTAAGTTTAAATCCAGACAATTGCGCACACTAACAAGACCTAAATGGATTTTAAAAGGTAGGATCATTGACATATGCACTCTTGATCAGCCAGAGACAGCAGAAGGCAGAGAAAACAAATAATTAAAAAAAAAAAAGGACAAAAGAAGGTAGAGTCAGAGATGGAAACATACAGGCCTCATCTACACTAAGAAAAGTGTGTTTGTATATGTCAATAATAATATGAACATGTAAATATCCTAGTCTAGATATGGACTAGGATATTTATGTAGTTGTAGTTATGTTAGCTGTTCAGAGTACAAAATATTTAAAATATGTCTCTGTGAGTTACGTAGCCCACATTGGTACTAAAATAATTGAAGCTAGAGAGTTTGATTAAGGCACCTGGTTGCACCTTGAGCCTGGGCCAGGCCCAGATGGTAGCTGAGCAAAAGCTGAGGAAGCCCATATAAGGAGTGAGATGAAAAGAATTTTTTAGTTTTTGTTGGCTTATTAAATGTCTATAGAGAGGTAAATCTATAATAGTCCCAAATAGGAGTTGTGGGAATGGGTTTGAAGGCTAGCTAATGTAGGAAGAAATCCAGGGAGAAAGTTATAGTTCCCCTCCTTTTTATTTCTACAATTATTAAGGAACGAACCCAATTTGTTAGTTCTTCTCTGAATAACATCATTTGCTGCCATTTCTTAGAGCACTTATAGCTTCTTTTAAGGCTTTGTAGAACTTGTGTAGCATGTACTACAGGTTCTGCAGCTTCTTTTGATCATATATGTTACTAAGAAGCACCTGTGTTTTACAAATACATCTTCATGTGATACTATTAATATTTACATATCTGGTTCTGTGTTTCTGTAGCAGTAGTTTTCTTCTAGGCGTATGTGTACTTCTGGGGATATGCAGATCTTCCAGGGGGTACATCAATTTATCTAGATATATGTCTAGTTTTACAACAGGCTACATAAAAACACTAGCAAAATCAATACAAACTAACATTTCATGCAAACACAATGAGAAAGTAAAGTTTTTCAGCCATAGTATGCCGTGGCATTTTTGTATGTTTGATTTTATAAGCAAGTACTTTTTCAGCGAGGTAGAACTTGTGAAAAATCAAGACAAATCAGAGACCTGAAAGTGGTGCAGTAGTCTGGAAGAGTTGAGAACCACTGCTCTATAGCATATATTCTCTTTTAAGGGACAAGCATCTCATATGAGTGTAGATGATTGCTTGTCTCAGTGTATCATTGCAAGCTCTTGTTTTATCATTTTCCCTTGGCCTATAAATACTAGAGTGCATGCTCCCAACACTGGAATTGTTCCTCCATTATAGTCTTTCCCAGATACTAGACTCATCCATTTTAAGCTGCTTCTTATAGCTCTCTATTTCAGTTTATATTATTACTGTGTCATGCTATAATCTTGTAAATCACACAAATGCTATATGTGTATGTGATGATGGGGTATGTACTCCCAGGCTACCATGGAAAGCATTATTGAGGTTGGGAAGGAGTCAGTTAACCAGATAGAGAACATGTGAGAGGAATTAGATGGCACAAATAACCCTGTATTAGTGATGAAGACTACCTGAGATAGTACAGCTGACATGTTTTAGAACTTGGCTAGTGACTGGAGGGTCCATTAGCTAGAATCCAGAGTACAGAACACGTTTGAATTCCTGAATTTTTTACCTTGGAAGAGGGGAAACATCTGGCTGGAGGACCAAACTGCATATCAAGAGAAACCCAAGTCACAAGTAAAAAGAGAAATGGTAGAGCATGCAAACAAACAACTTGGAGTCAGACCTGGAAAAACCTAATCCCCAGAGCAGCCAGGAAGAAATAACTCAGTGGTGAGTGACCCCACTACACATTTTAACTAAGTAACTTTTGAATTTTCAGCTTCTTTTATTCTTGTGCTTTAAGAATTGCTCTGCCTTTTTCATTTGAGAATCCATTTTTGCTGCTAATACATGGATTTCCTGCTTTCCCTGCATATTTTAGCAATAAGGGTTAGACTTATTACAGTTTCTATATATTTGACTGAAAGCTGGACACGTCCTCAACACATAATGGTTGCCCTATTGTTGGCATTGTTTCCTGCTTTCTATGTACCTTGAATTAGCATATATAACCTACACTCGAGTATAACCCGCACTCATGTATAACCTGCGGCTTTTCCTGATTGTGTAGAAAAGTAACCTGGGGACGAGTATAACCCGCGTGTTCTATACGCTAATTCACGGTGATTGCACATACCAGCTGCCAGTGGAGGGAATGGAGAGCATAGTGCAGGCGCGCTGGCCTGCACATTCACCCTTAGGCCCCGTGCAGCTGCAGCCAGGAGCAATCCACGCTCCTCCGGATGCGGGAATGGAGAGCACAGTGCAGGCACACGGGCTGGCCTGCAGGAGGGGAGCCACACTCGCTCCCCAGGTCCCGCGCAGCCGCAGCCTTGTGAGTAAAAATAAACGTGTATACCCTGCGGACATGTATATCCCACGGGGCAGGAGGGGCGGGCGGGTGCGGGCAGGCGGGCAGAGTTCGTAAAAACGTGTATAACCCGCAGGTTATGTACGTTAATTTACAGTACCTGTCTATGGCCAATTTAATTTCTGTGAATGTTTTCTCAGTCATCTTGCTCTATGTCTTTCTCTGGACTTTTTGTGTCTGTCTATCCTGCTGCTTGGTGTATACATATTAACCTTTCTAATTTCTCATCCATCTCCATTAATAACCATTCATGAGCTCCTTTTTATTATTTACACCCAAGAACAAATTAGTCTTTAAGTCATTTAATATTTTACATTGGCTTTTTAGTTTGTTATATGAGAAACTCCTTTACTGTTTCCTCCTCTTTCTGTATTTCCATCCTGAATATGTATCTCTCATAAACAAGATTTTTTGGAGAGAACACACAATGATCCTCAAACTTTTTATTTTTTCAAAGCTTTTTTCTTTTTCCCCACCAGTTGTATAGAATGCATAGTATACATTGAAGGCTTCCATACCTGATCAAAAGAGTACAGAAATGATGTAACAAGACTTACTATTGCTCTGTGTAGCTACAGCCTATGACTGCTTTGTCCTCCTTTCTGGGTTTCCTCCTTTCTGTGCCAACAGGAAGGAAGTGTGTTGCAGCAAACCAAAGACTGCATCTAGCATGTATAGGACGTGTGAAATCTATATTCTTCCTACAATCCTTCTTTGCCCTGTCAGTTGGGATTGGTGGGGTTGATCTTTGTCACCAAGCATTCTCATCAAGTGCATTTTCAAGCTGACACTAACCTTCTTCATGTCCATTGTTACTTTGAAGTTTTTTCCCCATGTTTCTAGATATTCTTGAGGTCTTTGTCCTGTGATTACTAACTCTTTCTTCCTATAGAGCGTACAACCCTGTTCTTGTTGCAATTCCCTGCCTCTTTCACTATACATCTTTCTTCTTTTGCAACTGATGAGCAAGGAACTTATAGGCAGTAGCTGCCTTCATGCAAGCTAGATAGATGAGTCTCAGGAAATAAACCTTGTGTATTAAATGAGGAAGGGAATAACCAGTGGAAAAATGTGATTATTATTAAAGGCTATCATAATGTATACCACAAAGAGGAGTGGGGACTAACATTTTACAAGCAACTTTAATTCTGGCATATCATAACTTTAGAGTGTTAAGCATTCTTTTAACTATTTTTGCTATCTAAGTTTTAAAAAAGCCAACTGAAAAAAACAAATTCCATCATGTGAAACTACATAGACACACATGGTTGGAATCTCTAGATCCACCGCAGAGATCTCTGTCACTTGAGCAGAAGGAGTAATTGGTAACAGTAGCTAGGCTAGCATTTTCTAAGTGAACTGGTCACTAGAGGAGGCTGACCCACATTCTGTCAGTGGGGTTCAAAATTTCTTGGCCAAGGTATAGTCAAAGTCTGGACTCCTGTGGGAGGGGTTCAGCCTTGTGCAGCTCCATTTAGGAAAGGTTGGAGGGAGGCACCTGCCCTGCCGTGTTATGTGTCAACACCAAGCATTGGGGGCTCACACTGTTAACTCCATGTGGGGCTTACAGTGGGAGACCGTGGCAACTCCCTGCTTTGATCACCTTTGACCAGGGACATGCAAAGCTGGGTTGCCACAGTTGGTTTAAACCATAGATTCCCAAACTGGGGTGCACGAGGCAAACCAGCCCCTCCATCAACTACCCTTCCCCCCCCCCCCAAGAAAGAACCTGCGCTGGTGTTACCTCCTGCAAAAATGGAGGTAGCTCCAGCTTCCTGCGGCATGGTGGTTGTGGGGGGAGTGTCCCGCAGCTGCACGACAGAGCTGGCGTCTCAGGAAGCGCATGCTCTGCTTCCCTTCCCCAAACAGCCGGCGTGCTTCCTGAAAAGCTGGGTCTGTTGTGTACCAACGACTTCTTTCCACATGCTGCCTTCCTGCGTGGGGGGCGGGTGAGGAGTGGGAGTCTTGGGTCCGCGCCAGTTCCAACTGCTCAGACAGCGCGTGCCTTGCTCCTTGCATGCTGCTTGAACAGTTGGAGCTAGCGTGGACCCAGGATTCCCTCCCACCCCACCCAGGAAGGCAGCAGGTGGAAGGAAGTCACCAGTACACAACAGACTTGGCTTTTCAAGAAGCACACTGGCTGGTTGGGGAAGGGAAGCACATGCACTTCCTGAAACTCCAGACCTGGCGCTGTGGGACCCCCAGGTACCAGCCTAGATGTCCCCTCCCCTTGCCCAGACCCCCACGAGTACCCTACCCAGACCCTCATGAATATCCTGCCCCGGACCCCTCCCTTCTCCCCCGGCCCTCCCCTGCCTTCTGCTCAGGGCCCCACCAGCACCCTGCTCCCTGCCCAGACCGCATCCAGACACCCACCTGCACCCTGCCTGTGCCTTGGAGCCAGACACCCACCAGCACTCTGCCTCTGTAGCCAGACAGACTGCCCCATCTCAAACAATCTTGCTTGCCCTCTAAGATGTCTGTATACAGAGCAGAGAAGGAACAATAAGAAGATCAGCATAGCCATTAAGCTTTGATCTGCTTTGACCAGGATATGCAAGTTTCTGACTCTGAGTAACGATTAAGGAAATAAGCTAAGCTCGAGGCTGCAAGAAAACAATGTCCCGTACTTCCAATTTAATCATCTCAATTCTCTCTTACAAGTGTAAATTAAGTTCACAACTCCCTTGTAACAACTGGTCTCACAGTGGACAGACCAGCATCAATTGGCATTACAGATAAGAAAGAGAAAATACGTGACCCAATGGGTATATAAGATGGGCCCAGCATACACTCACTTTGAGTGTCAATCTACCATTTACCTGCTGGTCGGGTTAGGTGGTTGACCTCCCGAGGTCCACGGGGACGCCCACCTCATATTTTCGTCTTTCCGAGGAATTGAGGGACCGATCCTGGCCTGACACGCTGGGACCGAGTGATGCAGAAAGGGGTAAAAATTGTACCTGTATGTGTCCTTTTGTTTTAGTGTATGCATAGAATAGAGCTCTTTAAAGATTAAGCTGTCATTTGGTACCATTATTTTCTATTTTCTATCTTTATTTCCCTTGTAACCATTTTTTTAAAGATCTATCTATCTATCTACCTACCTACCTACCTACCTACCTACCTACCTACCTATCTTTGCCAGCAGTTAAGAAATAGAATAATAGCCATTGCAACCACATGATTTATAAGCTTCCTCAAATAAACCTGTAACTGTTTAAGCTTTAACCTGACTCCTTCAGTTGCTGTAATAGAACCAAGCACAATTTAAAAGAACTTCAGCCGGTCATAAAGGGACAGATATAGGGAGAGCTTGGGCGTTTGGATTTGTGTCACACCCAGGTGGCAAATTCTGTTGGGGCGCTTCTCAGCCTCCCCGAGGCTGCCCGCTGCGAAGGAATTATGAATTCTAGCAGCTGAAATCTGAAGCGTAATAAGCTCTTTCTATACACTTATTGGGGCGCCCTTCAACCTCTTCCAGGTTGCCCACTGCAAGGGACCCCGGTCTCAGCAGTTGAAGTCTCGGGTGTATAGTACACACACACACACACACACCACTCACTGCCCTGACCGTCGGCTGACAGCCTCCTAGCTAGACACCCACCAGCACCCTGCTCCTGCCCTCTCCCTAATGGCCAGACACCCACCCCAGCTTGCTCCTGTGCCCTATTTTCCACCCAGATTTTGCACCGCATCCCTATCCCACTCACTGGCACATTGGATCCCCTGTCCCACACACTGGAACCCTCATTTTTGGCCCCACCTCAGAGTGTAGAGGGGCTCACAAATTCTACTTACTCTGGAACCCCAGAAGAGTTAATCTGGCCTGAGGCCTTAAACCTTAGTCCTACCTCCCCTCCCCCCATGGTGCTAGGGTGCCAGGGGAAGGAGGTGTCTCAGTTCGGGCCATCTCAGAGGTGCTTGGAGGGGTTGTTTTTTTGCATCTCACTTGTGTGGTCCCTGACTGATTTTTCTGTGGGTCAATGACCCCTGATCCAAAACAGATGCCCTGCCCCTCCCATAAATAAAGACAATGCTGAAACATTTGTGTTGGGCATATTTTATTTAAAAATGAAGCCTGGCCAACAAGCCCCCAATTGGGGCCAAGCCCCCATCTGGCTACAGCATTATAACACCCCTGTATTCCCACACACCCCTCAACCCTGAGCCTATCATACACTGGAACCCCCCCATCCTGAGCCTCGCACATCCCTAGTCTTCTGCCGCAACACTACTGTACAATCCACTCACTGCAAATCTGTGTCCTGAGCCCATCATACTTCCTACCCCCCTGCCCTGAGCCCCTCATATACCCCAACCTAAACTCCCGCACCCTCACATCCACAAGCATGTGGCTTGCTCAGTATCCCAACCCTCCACCTGACCCCAACACTCTCCAGCCTGGAGACCCCTCCCTGAGCCACCAGCCTCTTCTCCACTTCCTCCTGCACCCAAATTCCCTCCCAGAGCTTGTACCTTTCACCCCTTCATCCCACACCCAAATCCCTCATTCCCTTATTTCAAACCTAGGATGCAGCAGCATCCTTCACATTAAATTTGATTTGTTTCTGCTATTTCTTATGTTAAATTACATTTTTATTAAATTTTTGTACCAAGAAAAACTATTTGTGCATATTTTTAGCTTTCAATAATTTTATACCAAGATTTTGTGTTTATTTTTAAACTACGAATTGAATTTTGTGTTAAAAGGGGGGTTGGATGATGGTAAAGAAGAGGTGGGGAGGTGTGAGGGTTTCTCAAAAATCCAAAGGGGGACTAATGCCAAAAAGTTTGGGAACCACTGGTTTAAATTGTGGGTGGGAGTGAGCTGCAATTGCACCTTCTGGCCACTTGCATGTGCTGTGCCCCTCGTGGAGCAACCAGTCAGGCACTTTCACTCCTGCTGCTCCTCACTTGAGCCTGAGGATGTTGGAGGTGTCCGCAGGTACAGGGTGTGTGTTGATGCCAACCACTTTACTATGCAGCTCTAGCTTGCCCTGATATGTGGCCAGTCCCTCCTTTACCATTCAATTTTGAGGTTTGGTTAAAAGTCTCTGGCAGTCCAGATTTGCCCTGTGGTCTGACTATTGACTACTCTGATATATACTGACACTTTCTTCATGATTTTCTTGACATCTGTCATATTCCCCCTTGGGTAGACCAATATATAACCAGAACAGCAGATGTAATTTTAGTTTCTATATATTGCTTGACCATGTTATGGCACTATGCAAATAAGATTAAATGTTATAAAAGCAAACAAAAAGGCAGCTGTGCCACTGTAGTGTTTTAAGCATAGATGTAGTCTAAATCCCATAGGGCCCTCCCAAATTCACAGCCATGAAAAATGCATTTCAGGCTGTGAAATCTGGTCTTCTGTGTACTTTTACCCTATGCTATATAGATTTCACAGAGGACAAGCATTTCTCAAGTTAGGGGGATCCTGACCCAAAAGGGACTTGCTGGGGGGTGATGATATTGCCATCCTTACTTCTGCACTGCCTTCAGAACTGGGTGGCTGGAGACTTAGCAGTTGCTGACTAAAAGCCCAGCTCTGCATGCTGCTGTGTAGAAGTAGGGCAGCCGCAATACTATACAATACCATGCTTACTTCTATGCTGCTCCTGGCAGTTGCACTGCCTTTGGCACTGGACTTGCAGCTAGTGCTCTCCAGGTGCCCAAAATTGAAGATAGCTCAGTTGCAAGCAGTAGTGCCACAATCTTTCCAATACTCTCCTTTCAGTCAGAACCCCTATATTTACACTACTGTGAAAATTCAGATTTAAATAGTTGAAATCATGAACTTGATGATGCACAAAACTATGACTATGAAATTGATCAAAATGGATCATGAATTGTGGAGGGTCCTACCCATAACACTTATTAGATAGAGTTATAAAAGCTGCTTCTTTTTCCCTTCATCCCCTCAGAAAAGATGGTGGGCTTGTCTCCTCTTCATCTCTGCTCCTCCCCTTGGAGCAGGAGTATGTGTCCCTGAGAATGAAGCATTTTAAATTATGTGCAAGCTGGGCAAGGACAACTCTCTGCACTTAGCAGGGAAACACTACTCCCACACCTTACTTGAGCTCCACCCCTCTCAAGTGAAGGTATGAATAGATCATATTGTGGCAGTGAAAAGTGTTTGAAAAATCCCAGAGCCTGTGAACCATGCATTGAGCAAACACTGGTGCGAGCTTGGGAAGGGACTTGTACGTGGGTTGTGCTGATCTATTTTTTTAAATCTTATTTTAACTGCCAATTCATTTTATTTTAGTAGTCTGAGAAGATTATGACCATCTGAAGGCTATTTGGAGGGCTCTGTGAAATGAGTTGAGGTGTTAGTCCAATGTAACTGTCCCCATCACAACACTACTATAGGCTTTGTAAACCCAGTCTCTCTTCATCTAAAAGGCAATTCTTCAAACATCTTTGTCTACACAAGGAAATTAGGCCAATATTAAGTATGGGTACGGCTACACTGTGGTTTTTTTTTTCTGAAGGTATGAAAATTACGCTCACATTTGGATATCATCTTCCGATTCTTTTTCCGGAAGAGACTTTCCCGCTATTTGGCCCATCTACATGGGGCCAAATGTCGGAAAAAACCCCACCCTTTCGGAAGCCCCCATATTCCTCGTAAAGTTAGGTGTACAGGGGCTTCCGAAAGAGGGTTTTTTCCGATATTTGGCCCCGTGTAGATGGGCCAAATATTGGAAAAGCCTCTTCCAGAAAAAGAATTGGAAGAAGATATGGAAATTCAAGTGCAATTTGTATACCTTCTTCAAAAAAACAACAACACAGTGTAGCTGTACATTTTGTTGTCAGGGGTGTGATCAAGCCATGCCCTGGAAGCAAAAAGCTAAATTTACCTAATCCCAGTAAGGAGTACATTCAATGATGGGAGAATCCCTCCCATTAGTGCAGGGTGTGTCTTCAAAGAAGCACTACAGCAGCATAGCTATAGCATTTAAAATAAAGACAAGCTTGTAAAGCCAGAAATCTTGAACTTTTCAGAGATAGTCAGATGAGCTTTGGATGTGTAGGGGCTCTGAGGGAGATCAGGCAAACATTAAAGTAGACACACCTATCCAAGCTGCTTTGAGATCAAACAGAAAATCCACAGTTCTTCGGAATGTTGAAAAAGAAATCCCGAGAAAGCAGGCTGAGAGGGGCTTTTACTCTAAATCAAGGGGATCATGATTACGGGCCCACTCCTGCTATTGAAGCATGACTGTGGCCTGTTTTGTTTTGTAAAATCTGTAAACAGTTTTTTTAAAAAAAGTGCAATGGACACCCTCTATTGGCTGCAGTTGTAAAAATTGTTTTGTGTGACTTAGAACTTTTGGCATTGAAACGTTTTTGTTTTCCTGACTACATTTATTATATACATATTTCCATTTTCACAATTAATTAAAATGCCAGGATTAAACATTTATTGAATCTGTAGCATAAGTTGGACAGAACTTCGTTTTCTTTACCATAAATATTTTGAAACTTAAGTAACAAATAAATCATTAGAAGTGTAATATTTATTTTAAAGACAGCAAATGAAGTATCAAATGTTTTTCCTCAAGGTGAATCCTATGGGTGGTCTAGAGAGGCTGAGCAAAGGTAATTCAAAAGCTAGATGTATGTTGTACTAGTGGATTCCTAGCAGCTAAGTAAGAATTCCTCACAGTAGACAGAGGAATGCAGTGTGGAGAAACAGAACAGCATTTTCAGGATGTGCTACAAAGTCAAATAGTTCTGTCACCATGGCTAGACTCTAGAGGAGAAGCCCCACCAGCTTCTCAAGAATACTGGAATTATTGAGGCAGTCTGAACATATAAGATAGCATTGTATGTAAAGGCAGTTGATACATAATTTCCAGATCACTTAATAGAAATTCTCTAACAAATACTTCAGAAGCAGGTTGGAGTAGAAGTGTTTACCTGGAAAGCAAGAGATGATGTGTGCTAGCCAAACATCACCAAGGATTTTCAACACCTTGGGGGGAATACAGGCCAAGTAGTAAAAAAGAGTGAAAATACAAAACATTCTCAACAGTCTCTAGAGCAAATGTTCCTTTACTATACAAAGCACAAAAACTACCTTGTTGTAGACTTCTAGTCCAACTTCGGGAAATTAGACAAACTGTTAGATACTACTGCAGTGACTGTCAAGGAAGTATTTCAGCAGGCACAGTATCCCAAACTGTGTCATTTTTAACAGTGAAACCTAGTTTACATGCAGGGAGCTGAGAACAAGGATTTAGAATCATATTCCATAGTAAGTTGGTTGCATTAAATTGTTTTTTAAAATGGCTACGTCTTATTAAAGGCAGCTGCAATACGCAAAGAAAATATACATAGAAAGCCATCTTGAATAGAAGAAACACTTCCAAAACAGGCATTATCCAGCCTTGTAGAAAACTTGATGTCAAGATACATGATGGTTGCTGTCATGGTAGGAGTGAAGTGTCAAAATGCCACAGGGTTAAGAGAACCAAATGCTGCTATCATAAAGATTTGAACTTGCTCCAACAACATCAAACCCCAGGAAGGTACAAGAGAATTGTGAAAGATCTGTCTTCTTAAGGCTGGAGGAAAACACTGTTGTTACCAAGTAAATTAAAAGGTGCCAAAGGATTCCTGGTTTTAAAAAATCACGTAAAGAGTAACATTTATTCCGGCCTAAGCTTGTATGGGTAAAACCCACTTTTGCGCAAGAGTCCTTATGCAAAAGGTCTTCCACAAGAGAGCATCCACACTGCCATGTGCTTTTGCACAAGAGATATGCTTTTGCGCAAGTGTTCATGGCAGTGTGGACACTCTCTTGCACAAGAAAGCTTTGATTGCCATTTTAGCCATAAGGGTTTCTTGTGCAAAATATTCATGTTGCCTGTCTACACTGCCTTCTTGTGGAAGAGCTCTTGCGCAAGAGGTCTTATTCCTCGTGGAAAGAGGAATAACTCTTCTGGAAGAAGCCCTGTTTTCTGATGCTGTACAGTAAATTTACTTGCATAAGAATGCGCGTGCAGTGTAGACACTCCGCAAGTTTTTGCACAAGAACAACCATTCCTGCAGTGTAGACATAGCCATATATTTTTAAAGGAGCACAATCAGTATAGAGCCCTGTAATACAAAATTGGTATCTGCAGATATCCGCAGCATTGAATTTGTGTTCTGGACTGACAAGGGATGCAGAGGTCCCAGAAGGGGGTATTATAGTATGACTAGCGTCATGTGTAGGAACCCTGAGCTCTCTCTGAAGGAAGTACTTGATGAGAGAGACCAGGCTACTAGTGGTGCAGACAGAAATTAAGTCCTGCCTGCTGCCCTACCCTGGTTTTGGTTCTCTCAGGCTATGTCTACACTTGCGGCTTCTTGCGCAAGAACTCTTGTGCAAAAACACGTCTACACGGCCATGTGCGAGATGTGCTTTTGCGTAAGAGCATCCATGGCAGCGTGGACGCTCTCTAGCGCAAGAAAGCTCTGATGGCCATTTTAGCCATAGGGCTTTCTTGCACAAGAAATCCTTGCCGCCATCCACACTGCCCTCTTGCGTAAGAGAGCTTACACCTGTTAGAAAAGAGCATAGCTCTTGCGCAAGAAGCCCTCTCCTACCATGCTTTACTGTAAATCTTCTTGCACAAGAGTGGGTAGGCAGTGTGGATGCTTTGCAGAAGAAAGGCCCTTCTTGTGCAATAACCCGCCACTGTAGACATAGGGGCTGCCTCTAGACTCGCATGATTTTGCGGAAATACTTATTTCTGCAAAAAAGCGTCTAGATTGGTACAGATGCTTTTGCACAAAAGCATCCATGCCCAGTATAGATGTGCTTTTGCGCAAGAAAGCTCCAATGGTCATTTTAGCCATCGGGCTTTCTTGCGCAAAAAATTAAGATGCCTGTCTACACTGGCCCTCTTGCACAAGAGGGCTTATTCCTGAGCAGGCACGTCAAAGTATTTGCGCAAGCACTGAATTCTTACATTAGAACTCAGTACTCTTGCGTAAATTCTCACAGCCAGTGTAGACAGGTGGCAAGTTTTTGCACAAAATCTTGCCAGTCTAGATGCACCCAGACTGTAGACCCAGCCTCAGTGTCTCAGCACTGCAATGACAGCAGGTGTAATGCCTTGGGGCAATATTTTAGGGAGTCTTTGTTTCTTTTCCTGTGGGTCATCATGGCCAGGCAGGGGAGCGAGAGGCACCACACGTGCGTGCATGGGGAGATTATGTTAAAACATTCCTCTGCTCCACGCGGTCGCGCCCGCCAATGCAGGGACCCTCAGCTGAGTCCTGTCCTGACCGCGCCCGGGCGTGGCCCGTGGGAAGGCCGAGTGCGGGGGGCGGGCGGGCACGCGCAGCGATCTCGAGCGCTAGGAGCAAGGGGGCGGGGCCCGTGGAGAGACCTCGCATCTCCTACCCCGCGAGAAACTAGAGCGACACAAACCTTCCTCACGCCGAGGCGTTTGAAAGTGCGCATGCTCAGCGTTTACTCCGGCCTTTCTACAGAATCCCACCGACGATTGGTGAACTGCTCACATTAACGCCGCCGATGATTGGCTTGACGGGAGGTGACGTTTGAAGGGAAGCTGGCGACGCTCACTTGCGAGCTCTGGTTGGCCTGTTCCACGGTAGGGCCCGCCCCCCCAACCCTAGCGGGAGCGGGACGGAAGCGATTGGTCCCGCCCCCTCGCTCGGTGGGTTCGTGTGCTAGGCCTCCCCGCCCCCCTGCGCTGCTCGGGCCCTGTGGCGTCGGGATGAGCCGCGCTTCCCCATGGAGAGCAAACGGGCCGAGATTCCCAGCAGCGTCCTGGACGATCTGTGCAGGTAACAGCGGCCGCTTCCCCAGCACCCGGGCGCCTGGAGCCGCTTTCCCGCCCCCGCCGCTCCCCCCGCTTTGTGTCGGAGCCGGTACCGCCCGCTCCGGATGGGGAAGTTGCAAGTGAAACTGGGGCGGACAAAGGGCGCGCGCCAGGCTAGCCCGGTGATGCCCGTTGCGGTAGCTCCGAGCGAGTCACTACGCGCGCGGGCCAGGTGACGTCGATTGGCTAACGAAGCGATGGCGGCGCTAGGAATGAGGAAACCGTTATAACTTTCTCAGCCTGGCCTCGGGGAGTGGGAGCGCTGCCGCCCGCCCGCCCTGCGAGGAGCTCAAATGGGGCTCAGTCAGTAGGGGGCTTGGGATGGCGAGCGGTTCGCGTGCTGCTTGAGTGCTCCTGCCGGTGGGTGAGTGGTCTGGCAGCGAGTTCGGACCCGAAGTAGGTTATGTGACCTGGCCTGTGATATGGGGGTGGAGGGGCGGCGGTTTCTGTTGAAAGATCTGGTGGCAATTCTTAGGAGGAATTAAAACTGCACCTTCAGCTGCTGCTCAGCCTCACTAAGAGCCATCCTTTCATGAGTATTCAAAATTCCTGGAGAGAATTGAGGCATGTTTGTTTTACATTAAATCCTCTGTGATTTGTCAAGTTGCAGTTATAATGTTACAGTTCAGTTTTTGTGGGGTAGGAAGCTTGGTTATAAGCTAAGAATGTAAAATTCCAGTTAATTAGTTAACCAGTTAAAGCTAAGGTTTAACTGTTTAGGCAGGCCCCTGACCCCTGTGTAGGCATGGTGGCTGTCTTCTGGTCTTTGCTTCACCTTTACTCCCCTGCCTGGTTTATCTATAAGAACTAGGGATTTGAACGGTTGACTTGAACAGACCATTTTCTGACCTTACCTGCTTCTTCTGTGTCTTATCTTTTCATTTTGATGTTCCTGTTTATTGCTTTTTTCTCTAGAAAGTAACCTCTTGGGAAGAACATTTACCATCAAACAGCAAAATCCACAAAGTAAACTATTTTATTAGAGAGAAATTATTTTTCTCTAGTTAGTAACAAAAGTACATCCTGTGCTTTGAGTAATAATCTTGGAAATGTTATGTACCAGAATAGTTGTATGCTATGGCAGACAAGCCATCATGCAACGGGCTGGCAAAATTTATCTTCTATTTGGGATAATTCATTATTCAGTACCATGAAAACGTATTTAAAAAAAAATTCTGTCTCTTAGCCATGCTCACCTGTGGAGTTAATCTGGCAAAGCTCAAAGGTTGGGTTTAAAATAGTGATCTTTTTTTTACCTCATGCTCTTAGTATCCTCCATTTTTCATTGTGTAGACCACTTTGTAAGAGAGAGCATCTAATTATCTGCTTTTCCTCTAAATATTACAAGTCCCTGTTATGTGAGTCTCAAAATCTTTTTAATTGTGCAGACTGCTAGGAAGATCGCTGCTAGTGGGGTCCCTACATTATAGTTTGAAACTTCGTGCTCTAATAATGCCTTGTCAATGTTAGAAGTTTTGAAAATGTAATGTTAAACCATCTAACCTCTGTCCCTTTTTTCCTCTGACAGTCGATTTATTTTACACATTCCCAGTGAAGAAAGAGACAATGCAATCAGAGTGTGTTTTCAGATTGAACTTGCCCATTGGTTTTACTTGGATTTCTACATGCAGAACACACCAGGATTACCTCCGTGTGGGATAAGAGACTTTGCTAAAGCTGATATCCGTTTTATTGGTACACTATTGTTTGTTCAGTGCTTGTGGATAAACTGTGTACTCCGGTATGGTAGTGAAATCTTGTTTTTCTACGTAAGTGTTTGCATAACAGTCCCTTTGTTTGAGTGAAACAAAACTAGCTTAATTAGAAGGTCTTAATAGTTATTGCTGCTACAATATAAGAGCTTTAAAAAAAAAAACACTTGCTATCTTTCCCCAGTTTCCAAAGAGCCTTGAGAATTCATTAGCTTATTGCTTGATTTGGGGCCTGTCATTACTTTATCCCGTAATTGAGAGTTAAGTCAGGAGTTCCTTTTGTGTCCAGCGTGGTCAAGCCCAGGAGGGGCTAAATATAAGGGTTCTCTCTCTCTGGCATATTCCTTCCACTAACTTAATGGATTTCTGTGGAGATAGTGAAATGGGTGTTAATTTTGCTAGAAATAGAATAAAGTCTCTGGGTTTTACATGGCATGCAACTGTGAGGGGTTATGCTACTTGCTATATGGTTCTTTCATGATGTGTTTATTTAGTAATTCAAATTATTTATAGCCTCTCTTATGGTGGATTTTTATAATTTTCATGAAGATTCTTATACCTGAATACATGGCTTAAGCAATATTTCATTTGGGGTATTCTACACTGAACAAAGGCTTCTCTAACTTTAAAGAGGAATCATTGTATAAATTGCTTGCATAGAAGTTGATAAATCACCATTTGGTCTCTGAGTCTGCAGAAAGTAACTCCTTAAATGGATTATTCATGATATCTTAATTTTTGGCTCCAGATAAACAAAAGCAAAATGCTATTCTGTACAGAAAGTGGTGCTTGTAAACATTTGTTTTGGGTGGGTCTCTGTGCAGTTAGTTTCCTTAACATGTTTCTATACTTTTTGGGCATTGCCCTTTTTTACTGCCTCAAGGTGAAGATGTGCAAAGGGTTTTGGATGAGTGGAAGGAGTATAAAATGGGAGTACCAACCTATGGTGCAATTATTCTTGATGAGACGCTTGAAAATGTAAGTATAAAATTAATTTGGGAACATTTGTACAACAAGAGGGCTGAGTAGAAAGGATGTTAACTAGCTTTAACAGCCCCAGCAATTTTTTGTACTTTATGATCTTTTGTCTGAAGATGTGGTTTTTAAACATTACCACTTCACACTTCTGTTGAGTTTCTGTACATCCCTTGGTTGTTAGGTAGGCTGTAGGTGTTATCTTTATTACTATTATACCAAAGGCAGTTGTGTATTTTCTTTGTCTTTACACCACATTTTATTGCTTAATTAAAAAATATAATCCTATAACAGAGTTAGTAACTTTGATAAATCTGGTAATCTGTAATGCTAATGGAGCATATGATAAGGCCAGGCAAAAATGTCACTTTGAGAACTACGACAAATCTATGAGATCAATATTCTTGCCAGCAAGTTAAGGGAATGTGGATTGGATGAATGGATGGTAAGATGGATAGAAAGATGGCTAGAAGGCCGGGCCCAGTGGGTAGTGATCAACAGCTCGGTGTCAGGATGGCGGTCGGTTTCTAGCGGAGTGCCCCAAGGTTGGGTTCTAGGACTGGATTTGTTAAATATCTTTATTAATTACCTGGATGAGGGGTTGGATTGCACCCTCAGCAAGTTTGCAGATGACACTAAGCTAGGGGGAGAGGTAGATGTGATTGAGGGCAGAGATAGGGTCCAGAGGGACTTAGACAAATTGGAGGTTTGGGCCACAAGAAATCTGATGAGGTTCAACAAGGACAAGTGCAGAGTCCTGCACTTGGGACGGAAGAATCCCAAGCATAGTTACAAGCTGGGGACCAACCAGCTAAGTAGTAGTTCTGCAGAAAGGACCTGGGGATTACCGTGGATGAGAAGCTGGATATGAGTCAACAGTGTGCCTTTGTAGCCAAGAAGGCAGATGGCATATTAGGTTGCATTAAGAGGAGCATTGCCAGCAGATCCAGAGATGTGATTATTCCCCTTTATTTGGTGCCGGTGAGGCCACATCTGGAGTATTGTCCAGTTCTGGGCCCCCGACTATAGGAAGGATGTGGACACATTGGAGAGGGTCCAGCGGAGGGCAACCAAAATGATTACGGTGCTGGAGCATATGACCTACAAGGAGGGGTTGAGGGAGTTGGGTGTATTTAGTCAGCAGAAGCGAAGAGTGAGGGGGGATTTGATAACAGCTTCAACTTTCTGAAGGGAGGTTCCAAAGAGGATGGAGAAAGGCTGTTCTCAGTAGTGACAGATGGCAGAACAAAGAGCAGTGGTCTCAAGTTGTGGTGGGAGAGGTCCAGGTTGGATATTAGGAAAAACTATTTCACTAGGAGAGTGGTGAAGCACTGGAATGGGTTACCTAGGGAAATAGTGGAGTCTCTATCCCTAGAGGTGTTTAAGTCTCAACTTGACAAAGCCCTGGCCAGGTTGATTTAGTTGGGATTGGTCCTGCTTAAAGCAGGGGGCTGGACTTGATGACCTTCTGAGGTCTCTTCCAGCTCTATGGTTCTATGAATGGGTATTCACTACTGCATTGCTTGGATTCTTCAGGTACTGCTGGTTCAAGGATATTTAGCAAAGTCTGGCTGGGGATTTCCAAAAGGGAAAGTAAATAAAGAAGAGGCTCCACATGATTGTGCTGCTAGAGAGGTAAGTTCCATTGATGAATGTTTAAAAATTGCTTAACCCTGAATTTTGAAGGAACAGAATCTGGACACTATGTCAAGCAAGCAGGAGAGTTATTACATACACAGCACTGGGTGGAGTGTCACTTGTTAAGCTCAGTGAACACTGCTAAACAGTAGGTTACGACTAGTTATATAGGATGCTCAATGGGCAGATCAAAGTGATGGGGGGAAGAGTGGGGAGATCTTGGACTCCCTGGATAGATGCTAATATTAAGGCAAGATAAGAGCAATAATATAAAGTTACATAGTATTTCCAGTAAAACAAGTATTTAAACAAAGCAGACATCAATTATCAATCATCAGTTAAGTGGTGATATGTCTGTCAGCTTCAAGAAGGTTCCTCTTCAGGATGTGGTCCATCTGGGGATTAAAGCAGAGACCATTAGGAGTACTTAACAATGGTACAGTTGTGCCTAGCACCACTGAGTGTCATGTCCTGTCTCCCACCCTGGGCTAGGTGTGCGGGGTAGGGAGCTGGACGGTAACTATCATGTACTGTAACAAAAAACAGGACTATGTAACACTTAAAAGACTAACAAGATGGTTTATTAGGTGATGAGCTTTCGTGGGCCAGACCCACTTCCTCAGATCAAATTTGGAAGAAAATTGGCAGGACCATATATGCCAAAGGATACAATAAAAAAAAATGAACACATGTGAAAAGGACAAATCAAATTTCAGAACAGAAGGAGGGTGGGGGGGGAGGTAAATGCCTGTGAGCTAATGATATTAGAGGTGATAAATGCGGAAGCTATCTTTGTAATGGGTAAGATAACTAACGTCCTTGTTAAGACCTAGGTGTAAAGTGTCAAATTTAAGCATCAATGACAGTTCAGAGGATTCTCTTTCAAGTCTGGTGTTAAAAGGTTTTTGATGCAGGAAATCAGATTGTTCAGACAATTCCCTTTCTGGTTGAAATGGCAGGAAACTGTTTTTTCTTTGTGATCCTGTCTAATATCTGTTTTGTGGGCATTGATTCTTTGGCGAAGTGTCTGAGACGTTTGTCCAGTGTACATAGCAAACGGACATTGTCAACACATGATAGCATAAATTATATTTCTGGATGAGCAGGAATATGTGTTCTTGTAGTCATACCCCACTAACACCAACCCTGGAACTTTCCCTTACAGCAACCCGTTGCCAGCTTTGTCCACATATTCATTCTGCTGATACCATTAGTGGACCTAATCAATTGAGTTATGATCAAGAACATCTATTCCTGTCTAGAATATTTTAGTCTGCCTCAGAAATTTTCATCCTACAATTTAAAAAAAAAAAATTCTTTGACAAAGTAGTTTCTCACATGTTGAGAGTAGGAAATTCTAGCAATCTCATGGTGTCTTTCTACAGAAAGCGCCTCTTAAATTATTCTTATTCTTAGTGTCTACCACTACAGCATTTGGTCCCGTAAATAAGAAGGTGGTGCATGAAAGAGGTCACTTTTCACTCAAGATAAAGTTGCTTAAGTCTGCACAGTAGGGCATATTAAATTAAATCCGATTTTAATTGTTTTACATTTCTACTTTTTATTATTTTCCTAAAGAAGGTGGCTTTAAGTAGCTGTTACCATTAAAGCATGTTATTTGAAACTAAGCGTAGTCTGTACATTAGGGGTCTCAAGCTCTGGTTGGGGATGTCCTACCGACTAGGAGTAACTATAGAATCTGGCCTGGACTACCAGCAGGCCAAGAGGAAAGGGAAGCTGTCCATTACTGGCCTCCAAACCCTGCCTTTTCTCTCTCTCTCCCCCCCCCCCCCCCAACATGGCATCCTGTCTCCACAGACGCAAGTTTGGGGATTGCCTGTGCCATGTGGCAGCAGTGGTCGTGAGCCCCTGCACTCCCAGTGGTGGCTGGAGCTATGGAGGGAAGCAGAGCACACTGGAAAAGTGCACTTGTTCCATTTCACCACTGCTCCTGTTGCCTCAGGTTGTGCTGTGTGAGAGACCGCTACCACCATGCAGTACCAGACCCCCGCTCCTGGTAATCTCCGAGGCTGCATCCTCAGGAATGAGGTGCCAGTGAGGAGAAGAGGGTGGGACTAACCCCTCGAGTCTGCTGAGAGTCCTGAGCCAGATTGTGCAATTGCCACAAATCCCACAGGCTGGGAGATTGAGACCCCTTCATGCATTTCTTAACTGCTAGATTTTTTTTATTTCACTCTTTGTCAAGCTCTGTTTGGACATTCAGATTCAGTTTACTCAAACAGCATTTTCATTTTTTAATAAATACAACTACCTTAAGTGCTTGATACATAATGGGAAATTTTATCAAAATTTATCACAGAAATTATGATCTGTATTTAATTGAACTGAGTCATGTTCTTCAAGATTTTAGAACTCCTTGGTAGTGGGGGGTTTTTTAAGACTAGAAGAGGAAATGTTAGTTTTCCTGCTATTTCAGCTAGGGATGTGAAAGCTTAACTGGTATGCTGCTTAATATTCCAGTTAACCAGTGTGAGCGGGAGCTGCTCTCAGCTCACCATGTGCAAGGGGCTGCTTCAGCCACACGGGGCCTGCAGTGGACAGAGGCTGCTCTGGCAGCCATGGAGGGGGAAGGTGCTCCAGCCCATCTGAGCTGGAGCACTCCCCTTTATTCTCTCCCCCCCCCCCCCCCAATCAGTTAACTAGTTAAACAAAATTTAATATCCCCAATAATTAGAAGAGGTGAATTTTTTACATGGGGTACTGGTCTTGATCTTAACTGTAGCGGACTGAGCAGTCCACAGTAATGCCATCTAGACCGCCTCTAATCTACAAGAATGCTCAGGGAGTGTATAAGACAGTTTTGCTCATAGATAAAACGATGGATATGGAGAATCACATTGAATATCATAAAATACCTTAAAGCTGTAAATCAAACTAAATTTAGATAAAAAGCCACAAGACCCATATAAAGATTGTCATAAAGATGGTGCAAAGTCTGTAACTTGGTGGTTTCCTTTAAACTGTAAACTACATAGCTCAGAATTCAGTCACTGGTTACAGTGCCAAACATATGTAAATGGGACATGCATTATACATTTTAAGTCAATTCCTGTGCAAGAAAAATTTAAAATTGAGTTTTAACTTACAAAGCTAAAGGGTCAAGCCAGCTAATAAGCATAGACAATGCTATTAAGTTCAAATGACACAGCTACATTTGTTAGGAATGTGAAAAACAGCAATCCGGACTAGTGTATCTAGGCCTACTTAAAAAATGTCAGAATGAACATTGGTTTTCTGCCCATGTGTGGAATAAATGTTGTGTGCTGAGGTGTATGGATGTGCACCACCAGTAGAAACAAAAAATCCCGGTATTGCATGTAAGTGTAAATGAAGTAAAATTATGAAATGCATAGACTAGTCAAAATATTAAAATAACTCCCTTTGAAAGAATAAAATTACAGAAAATATATGTGCATTGCAGGAAGTACTAAGAAATAACAATAATACAAGTATGTGGGAGATGAGTGTAAGCCCGACTTAGACTCTGTGTGAGACACCAGCTAAGCTGGCTGTTGGAGAAATCTTGAAACCATGCATTTCCTCTTTTTAAAAAAAAGCACTCCATAACTGTTCAGAGTAGACCTCAGATTGCATCAGGTCTGAGTCCTGAGCCAGGCGGTGTACCCTTTCGTTGGGTCTGTGGAAATATGCACTAAATACTTACTCCTGGGGAAGTTCTGCGCCACTGTGCACGCGCAGAATGCATTTCCCTCACAGATTTTGTTCCCCGCCCCCAACCGAAAATAGATTGTCGGGGAGGCGCTGCAGTTATACATCTTATGTCTCCCTACACTCCCCTCTCATCCCCGATCTGCTGTGGCACCAGAAGAGAGGGCAGGAGGCTGAGGGTTAGGGTAGCCATCTGTGGAGAGAGGGGCCAGTGGCTGCCTTCCTCACAGTGCTCTGCTTGAGGGGCCAGGTGGGGAAAAACAGGACCTGTTTAGGGGACAGACAGGGACACATGAGGCTGCTGGGAGGTCACAACTGTGGTTCAGAAGGGCTAGTGCTTTTAGGGGAGCAAATTATGGAGAGGGCAGAGGAGGTAGTGAGGTGACAGGGTTGAGCCATTGGCTAATGGAAGTGGGGATGCAGAAACACATGTTGGGGGAGTGAAGGAACACATAGGGACAGGAATGGTAGATGTACCTGACAGAGAGATGCTAGAGATCAGTCCAGGGTCTGCATGGGGAAGACTCTCCAGCTCCTGACTCCCCACCCCAAACAAATAAACCCCAGTAATATTCTTCCACCCCAGATCCAGTAGCCCTTCAGGTCCAATTCCAGGCTTCTTTCCTGTCCTTCAGCTTCTTCATTACGCTGACTACCCCAAGCTGCTGTATTGCTTTTGGGGAGTGTGGGAAATAGGTGTAGTTTGAGTAATAATTTATTTAAACTACATTCTGTTTTAATATGTCTAGTAAGGAATCTTTGTCAAAGAGTTCCTTAATCTATTTTGTTGTCAGACATACTTGCTGATATTTATTTTGAAATAAATTGCCAAAATAATTGAAACTGGCATAATATTTGTTGCTTTGACAGTATTTTAAAATTTGGCATTTTTTATTTATGTGCAGAAATTTTAACATTTTGGCAGAGTTCTCCTGGGAGTGCATACTGGAAAAGGCCACTGTACAAACTGCATTCATTTACTTTTATATTTTAAAAAGTATACCTATCACCAGGTGACAAGATTGTACAATGCTATCGAATTTTTGACAAAGATTTTGTGACTGACTGACAGTTATGATGCAGCCTGCAATACCTTCATTCAATTTTATGAAGCTGAATAAAACCTCTGAGTTAGTTTTAACATCCTTGGAGTTTACTATTGAAAATGAAGTTGTGTACTGCTACTGTGAGATTGTTCTATTTACCCTTCCCATGAAAATACTTTCAATGACACGGGCTGATTAGGCAAGTTTATTCAGGTTGTGACCCTGTCAAAAAAGTTGCCCATTTGAGAGGTATGCAAATACTAGTTCACATAGTATTGTCCCTGGACAATCCCATCAAATACCATACTTGCCACTTATCTTTCATTAACAGACTGTGTTCACCTAACTGACAGTTTACATAGAAAAAAGAGCCTTGTGCCCTGCCTGTATTCTGCAGCTGAAATAAGGCAAAGTCCAGAGGTGCCCATGCACCTCTTCCCTTGGATAGATTAGAAAGAGGCTACAGCTCATCAGATTTTCTTTCATCCCACTTTTGAGCAGTGTTACCTTTAATTTTTTCCATCCATATGTGAAATAAATTTTTGCTATGTGAACCAAGGCATATGTGAATGTGCATCACCAGTAGAAACACGTGCTGCTGGCAGTGGGTGCTCTGCTAACCAGTTGGGGAACATTTGAATCTCTCTTGGGTGGTTGCCCAAATTCTCAGGTTATAGGGAATACTGGTGTTGAGTCTTTGCAGATACTCAAGTTATTTCTACACTGTTTAATACAGTTAACAGTGAATGCAGCTGGAGCATATGTAGATAATTCCCAGTTGCTATTGATTGATCTAGGGCAGAGTTCCCTGAAAGCTGTGTGGTTGGGTGGCTATGCAGGAGAGATTGGAATGCCGAGCAGAGCACCCACAGCCAGCAGCATGTTTCAACTGGTGATGCACATCTGCACATAACACAATGTTTTCCATACACAGATGGAAAAAATTGAAGGGAACATTGATCCAGGCATATACCGTAACTCTGTATTTCCTAGTTTTTTACGAATTGGGGCATTACTGAACTTAACATTCTAAAAGGGCACAAGCTATTATTATCACTACCTTTAACTCTGGGTTAACAAAGGTGGTTTTTGTTTGCCATTTAATCTTTGTTCTTTTTGCTTGGAGATATGTTAAGGAAATAGGGTTACTCTGGCAGCAACTCCTGTCTGCAGGGGTCCCAATGGGAACCTGTCCCTCCACACACACACACACCCTACCCCACCCCTGTGGACAGGGGCTGCTGCTGTGAAGCAGCCCCTGTTCACAGCAGCCTGGGCTGGCTGCGACCAGAGACTGCTCTGGCAGTAGCTCCTGCCTGTGGCCAGCTGGGAAGCCGCGAACAAGGGCAGCTAGACCTGGCATAAGCCAGCACTGAACAGTCTCAGCTTGCATGGGTCTGGGACTGCTGAGCCTCTGTGACTGCTGTGCCTCTGCATTTTAAATGTAGTACAAGCCACCCGGCTCTTATTACATTTAAAATGCAGAAGCACAATGGTCCCAGAACAAGCCTCCCCTTATCAACTAATTGTGTGGTCAGTACAAATTGTATCGACTACATGATTAGCAAAATACCCATTCCTTAATGTCTTTTTAGTTTAACAGCATTCAGCAAAACTTTCATATTTCCTCCCTATCTTCTGTTCTAACCCAGCACTTGCCTTTTACGTAGGAGACTAGTTCACGTTAAAAGCATTAGGCAAACAAGGGAAAAAAGACAGAGCTCTTGGATTTGTCTCCAGACTATAAAACAAGTTGACTTTCTTTTGGTGAAACACACAGAACTTTTCTGTGTCGTTCATTTCATGGATTAAATACTAAGTTATCAGGACATAGGAAAAATAGTCTTTTTAAAGGCTTTTATGTGAGATTATCTAACCCAGCTCCTCATTATGAAACAGCCTCCCTGAATGGCTTGTTTTTGTGAATATGGTCTTACCACACAAGGGGAATTTAGACATCCAGCTGCATTTTATTTTGGTCCCTTTTTATTAATCTTGGAAAATTTCTCACGGTATATGAAGCAGTAGAAGGTGTGTTGCTTCCTAAAATCTGTACTCTGAATGGTCTACCCACAACTGCAGAAATCTTATTTACAGATTTTTTTTTTTACAAATTATTTATTTTTCTTATGTATTTGTCAAGATCATAAGTGAGGGAACAATGCTAACTCCATAGAGACAAGTTGGACTGTGAAAACTGTTTAATCAAGAAGTGTATATGTAAAGGTTGGCACAGATGTCAGTGAAATGTCATATGCTGAACAGACTTTGCTTCCAACCAGTTTGGTGTGTACCTTGGTTCACAGATGTACATGTGCAAAGGATATAATTTGTCTTCAGTAAGATTCCTCAGGGCTGTTTTTTGGTAAGATGTTTACAATATTTTCTGTCCAGAGCTTTGATCAAAAGCTTCCAGTAATGATAGCTGTTTTTAGTTTCTAAAGTGACTTATTTGGTGAATGAGGAGATATTGGAGTCCCCTCACCTCACATATTACTTTGCAAAACATAAAGGCTATGTCTAGACTGCCCCCTCTTATTCAAGAGAATATGCAAATAAGGTGAAGTGGTGAATATGCTGTGCCTCATTTGCATACTTAATGAGCCACCATTTTGCACAAGGGGCTTTTGCGCAAAAAAGCTGTCTTGTGCAAAAGCCCCTTGCAGAAAATGGCTGCTCATTAAGTATGCAAATAAGGTGTGGCAATATTCACTGCTTCGCCTCATTTGCATAGTCTCTGGAGTAAGAGGGGGCAGTCTAGATGTAGCCAAAGAGCCTTAAATGTCAAGATGATTACTTATTGTTCTAATCTTCTCAGTAATGATACCTGGTAACAGTATAAATACTGTATTATGAAGTGGATGAAACCATTTTTTTGTTTAAAGAATTCTGCATCTAAACTTGGTTTGTGCTCATATTGAAGGGGCAGGTTTGTATTTTCCAATGGTGAATTGTGAAATATTCCAGTAAAATGTTGTTCCATTATTTTGTGTGTGTCAAGACTTAACACTTTGATTCCTTCTGAGCAAAAGGTTGTTATAGTATGTCAGCAGACAGAGTAATTCTAAATTCTGTTTCCCTTTTTTCAGCTTGAATGCTTAGTTTTAATTTAGTAATATTATATTTTTGCTAACCTACAGGTTATTCAGAGTAATTTATGGTACTGTTGCCTTTTTGATACAGAATAGACATAAGAATGAATATTATGTGGGGGTTCACATGGTAGTAATAGTACTAAAGATAGGAGAGAATTAAAATATAGCAATCAAGTTAGGAACTTTTTAATTTTTTTGTAACTCTCTGGATGTCTAAACTCTTTAGAGCCAATGTGTTTAACGTTTATCTGATGCAACATACTTTTTTTTTTTTTTTTTCCACATATCCAATGGGGATCTGAAAGGTTAACCAGTTAACTTGCGGATGCTGGAGCAGCTCCCCAGCTCTCGCCTGGAGCAGCCTCTGTCCACGGTGGGCCCAGGCAACCTGCAGGCAGGGGCTGCTCTGATGGGAGCTGGCAGCAAGCCTTAGCGCAGGGCTGGGGGCAGGAGCTCTGTAGGCGAAGGGCTGCTCCAGATGGTCTGGAGTGGTCCCCAACCCAGATCCCACTTCAGTTGATTTTAACCAACACCTAACCAGTTAACCTAAAGTTTAATCCTTTAGCTGATTAACTGAGATTTTACATCCACAGTGTCCAGCATCATCAACAAGCAGCTACACTGTTTTTCCTTGTATTTGCTTGCCAGTGTGGAGAAGCATCTTAGAGCAAAGATAAATTGGGGTAAATTAATTTCTCAGCATTCCCAGAAAAACCCTTGCTCTTTCACAGATTGTCTAAATTATTTTCCACTGCATGCTCTATAGCTATAATGTACAAAATCTGAGGGTACAGCGGTTAACTTCTCCCATTAGCAATCAAATGTCTATGCATTTGTGAAAATATTACAGTTGCTATCAAAGAACTAGTATAAAGTTCTGATGTACCTTCAAATACATTTTTGTAAGGCACAATTTTAATTTGACCTGTCTGATTCTCAGGTGTTTGAAGAAACTGGTTTTGATATTAAAGATTACATCTGCAAAGATGACTTCATTGAACTACGAATCAGTGATCAACTGGCACGTTTGTACATCATTCCAGGAATTCCAAAGGACACACAATTCAACCCCAAAACCAGAAGAGAAATTCGGGTACACATAGTTATGTTCAATAGACTTTTTTTTTTTCAGATTTCTATTACCTCAGTAAAGATTGATTAAGGTTTAATATTAAACAAAAGGTGGTGAATGCAGCATGAAGAGTGTTGGGTTATGTAAAATGTATTAGGAGTCTGGGGTGGCTATACGTTAGTGGTTAAGGAGCTATTGCCCTTTAAACATGTTTTTCCCCTTTGTCCTGGCAGCCTTGGGAGATGGTTGCATTGAACAGTGTCTTGTTTTGTTTTCGCACTTGTTCTGTAAAAATATTTTCAGGATCAAAGGGCTTTTCTCCCTCCTTATAAGCTGCTGATTAAGACAATATGTAATGCTGAATCAACTGCAAACCAGTAATCAAACAGGGGTGGATATAATTGTATTTGTCACCTGCTTATTAATATTCATTGTGTAGAGTTAATACCAAATAAGATTTTTAGGGAAAGCAGTGATAAGATGTGTGAAATTAACATACGAAAATAGATAAAAGGGTGTAACTGGTGCCAAATTATGGCCACTCAGAACAATGTGTTGGGGGTCCAAGGTTAACATGCATTGGCAATAAAGCAGTTTTGTGTACCTCATCTGCTCCTGCATCTCCTGTTTCTTCTCTAACAGAGACTGCTGGTCAACTGCACATTATGACATCTGGATTTATCATAAATTGGCACTGTAGTATACAGGCTGACTCTTAACAATAAAGCACATCCCACTTTCTCTTCCTGTAAATATGGAAAAGCTAACTGAAATGAAAAAACCCTCTTAAGTCTTTATTTTTTATAAGGTTATAAATATTTCTGGACACTATGTAAACCTTCATATTGGAAGAGTAAAATGGGCTTGCTTTCATTCTGTAAACAGTATAAACCAGATGTAGTGTATGACTGAGAGCAGGAGTAGATTTGGTTGTGGGACTTACTGGGAGCCAGCCAGTGTGTGGGTGATCTGAACTCAAGTGGACTTCTAGACACTGTTGTGATGGAGAGGAAATTAAAGCACCTAATGTGTGAAGTTCTTGTCACTGCCTGTGACATTCATTGCCTCCTGAAACTTGAATTTGAGTCTTCGAGCAGATAACGTTTTAACTTTTTATATCTATTTTGTTTTAAAACTAGAATTAACTCCCTCTTTAGCTATACCTTTTGACTACTGAGTGTAATAGGGACGACAGCCCTTTATTAAACATTCCTTTTTTCTCCTTAGGTTGGCTCCCTAGAGGTATAAATTACTAGCTCCTTGTTTAAGCACCCTATTGACTTGATCTAGTTAAAACCTTGATTTGCATTTTTATGTTTTGGGTAAAGGCCCTTCAGTCTGCCTTCCAGTATGCTAAACTCTGAGCGTGTCATATGAATTGCAGAATCATGCTAGAGCTGAACTGATTAGTGTGAGGGGTTAACTGGTCTTTGCACATTATTTTTTCTTAGTTCTATTTCGCATATAATTTAAAATCATGATAGCCAAAACCATCTTTGTAAGCAACACACATTATGATAGCCAAAAGCATCTTCACAACATTATATAAAAGGCATTTGCCCTGCCCCCTCCTCTTGCCTGTCTCTTTGCTTTTGTTTGTTTCCATTTCTTTGTCCTCTACCATACCCTGGAATCAATACCCTTAATGGTGTTTTTCAGTTCTGTTGACCTCAACATAATGTATGCTGAGGTATACTCTTGAGTGATTGCTGCTGATCTAATTCTGTTTAGACATAAAATAAGATGGGCTAGAGTTGGGGGAGGAGCAGGGAAACAGGCTTTGAAAGTTATTTGTATTTTCTAATTACCATTGTTTCATTGTGTACAATCAAGAACTATGTTGTTGCAACCTTATTTTAAATGGGCTGACTTTCAGTATGAGAGATTGCATACTGCATTCCACATTTTAGGGATCTTTGTCATCTCAGTGTTTATGCATTGTAACACACATGTGGTGGTATATCTTTTAATGGATCACCTTCATTGGTGTAAAAGATAGGCTTTTGAGTTGCACAGAGTGCTGTGCAGGTGTCTTTCATTCTGCAACCAGCACAGCTACAACAACTCTGCAAATTTGAGAGAGTGTCCATTACTTTGTGCTTGTGGCCAGAAAAGTGATCCTAACATTTTAAGTAATTCAGATCTTTGCTGTAGTTCTTTAAAAATTAAAAAAAAAATTGTGCATGATGTGCATTAGCTTAAGTCCCTTGATGGCTTCACTAAAGTAATTACTTTTTTCTGTGTTTCAGAACATTGAATGGTTCTCAATTGACAAATTACCATGCCATAAAAATGACATGACCCCAAAGTCCAAGCTAGGTTTGGCGCCTAACAAGTTTTTCATGGCCATTCCCTTCATCAGGTATGTTCAGGATAAGCCAAAGTCTAGCCTCTTGTTTTCAGGACACAGTTTTTTGTCAACAAAATCTAAACTTGTTCACAGACCATTGAGAGAGTGGCTTTCTCGAAGGTATGGAGACTCCTCTGATAGTGACAATGGTTTTTCATCTACTGGGAGCACGCCATCCAAGCTCAACTTGGAGAAAACAAGGTGAGAAACAAGATGAGTATGACATGTCTCGACATTTTTATAAATCATTGGCTATACAAAGCTGAAGAATGTCCATTCTCTTTCAGATTGGTCTTATAATAGGTTAAAGAGAACTTCATAGGACTGTTAGTAGAATGGAGAGGTTAATAGTGCCCTGATGTGCTTGAAGCTATAGAAAACTTTAGAATATGGCAAAACAGATAATGTCCAGAGTTCCTATATGGGAATATGAAAATCAAGTGAGAAACTTTTTTATAAAAGCTGAATTTTTTTTTATCAGAAGGTAAAATGGATAGATATGTTTTCTAAAATAATCAGTACAGAAAGGATGGAGAGGTGCCCAAAATGATGGAACAAAGAGAGAAGCAGTAATAGCTATGGTACTTAATTTCAGTTTTAAAGAAAGTTAGATAAAAGTGGCAGATGAATTTTAACTGATAAATGCAGAGTAATGAATATTGGAAAACAGAGAGAATAAATAAAAAATATAGTATGATGGGGGACTAAATTAGCTGTTTTCACTTGAGAGGTATTGGAGTCATGGTGCATTCTCTGAAAACATTCACTTAATGTGCAGCAGTAGTCAAAGTATACAATACAGTAACAATCTGATAGTCCAGCACTCCTGATAGTCCAGCATCAAAATGGCAAGAGCCTAGTGAGTGAGCTTCAGCAAAAAATGAGTCACAAGGTAACAGCGACAGCAGCTGAACTGAGCAAAAAGGGTAAAAAGGCTTTTAAAAGAAAATATTACAGTATACAGTATGTATAATAAAAAGGGTTAAGAACACTTTATATACAGTATAGTGTGTGTGTGTGTGTGTGTGTGTGCGCGCGTGTGTATATGTATATGTGTATATATAAATGAATAAAAGCAGCTTATAGTACCTTCTGATAGTCTGGCACCATCTAGGTCCCATAGGTTCTGGATTATTGGAAGTCTACTGTATTAGGTATCATTAAGAAAGTGATAGGACATATATTAATGCCCATATTGTGAATACTACATGTAGATGTGGCTGCCTCAATCAAAAAAAGATATCTTGCATTGAAAATTCAGAAAAGGGCATAAATTAATAGGGGTTTGGAATGGCTGCCATTTGAGGAGAGATTAATAAGACAGACTTCTCAGCTGGGAAAAGAGATGACTAAGGTAGTGGAAAAAGTGAATAGAGGCGTGTTTGTGGTTGTTTTTTTCCCCCTCCATAACGCAAGACCTAGGGGGTCACCAAATGAAATTAGTAGGTAGCAAGCTTAAAACAAAAAAGTGTTTTGTCACACAATGCACGGTTTCAATCTGTGGAACTCCTTGCCAGAGGGTGTTTTGAAGTCTAAGACTGTAACAAGGTTCAAAAGAAGCTTGATAAGTTCATGGAGGGTAGGGCCATCAATGGCTGTTAGCCAGGATGGGCAGGAATGGTGTCCCTATCTTGTTTGACAGAAGCTGGAAATGGACTTGATTACCTGTTTTGTTCATTCCCTCTGGGACACCTGTTATTAACCACTGTCAGAAGACTGGATACTGTGCTAGAAGCACCTGTGGTCTGACCCAGTATGGCTGTTCTTATGTAAAACCAATGTTATGGTGATAGAGAGGGAATTGGGTGAAAAAACAATCTTGTAACATGTTAAACCACTGGGAGATGATCTAACAAAATTGGAAGTAGGGGATCTTAAATGTAAACAGGAGGGTTTCTTAGCAGTTGTGACTTGTCAACTTGGATTGGTTTGAGAAGTTGCTAATTCAGCACCCAACACTGCTGTCGTGTTAAATTTAAGTATCTAGGTGTTATCTTGTTATCTACACAACCCTAGAGGTGAAAGGATTCTAAATATAATAAATCTTTTATTTTTTGCCACATACTGTTGTCTTATGATGTCCTATTTTTGCCTTTGTGCATAGCTCTTCCCAATAACCAGTTTAGTGAGTGGAGAAAATATTAAGATCCATTGTGTGTCAGCTTTAGTTTACCTTGTAAGATTGAAGAAGCAGAGCAGTATGTGTGTTTTCTGTTCAGTCATCATAGTCTTGAATCAAAGTTCTTTTGCAGATAACTTTTTTTTAATGGGTTAGATCCAAACTTCGTTATAGCCAGCAGATGTTTCCAGATGGCTCTCCAGGAGACCAGTGGACAAAATACAGACAACCACAGCAACAGAAGCCATATAACAATAATCATTCTGAGATATCTGAAGCTTTAAAAATAAAGGTAGGTTTCATTTTCCAATCCATTAGATTTGTTTGGAGCTCTTAAAATCAGTGGTAGCTTTGTTCACTTTTAACTTTTTGTTGTATGGGGATAGATTCTTGGGTTTATTGCTCTGTCAGTGGTGGATCGTGGTGCCCCTAGGAGTAGATCACCATGGCCAATTGACTGTGCGGCTGCCTCTTTTGATGCAGCCCAGCTGGAGCGTGGCACAACCATGGTGGGCTGAACGCCATGGCCAGCTGGGCTGAAACGTAGAGGGGTAGCTGCCGAGCCAACTGGCCACGGATTCAACCTGCCAAGGTTGTGCTGTGCTCTAGCAGTTAACTTGTTAACTTTCCAGCGTGGGGTGGGGTGGGAAGAGACATACGTGCATCCCTGGCTCTTGTCTCTCGCTCCAGGAGGGGGCGGGGCTGGGCCTGTTCCGCAGAGCCGGCATATGTGATGTAGTGTGCTGGGGACTGGGCCATGCCATGCTGTTCCCTGTGGGCTGTGTGCGGGGTTGGGGAGCCCCTTCCCCAACACCCCACTGTGTCCGGCCAGGCTGGAGCCAGTCCTGGGCTCTGCCTGCCGCAGCCCCGGACCTGCTGCCAGCGGACAAAGGGCTGGGTCAGACAGGGAAGAGACTCTTGCCCCCTCCTTGCACCAGTGCTATTCTTGGGAGGCTGCAAGTCACAGCAATGATGCCCTGTGGCGGTGGGGAGGCAGAGGTTGCACTAAGGGATGATGGGGGGAATCAGGGGGCTGAGGGGAGTGAGGCTGGAGATATAATTTTACTTTGCAGAAGCTGCACTTTCCTTTGCTCCCCACTTCTTTGCCTCTCTCCCCAACTAGCTATTCGGCTGCATTCTCACCCTTTCACCTTTTTTGTTACTCCCCTAGCTCCATTCTGCTTCCATAATTTCTCCAGCCTCCAAACTTTCTCCCAGACCCTGCCCTCCTCACTCCATCCTGAACCCAACCTCCCACCCAGATCCTGCATTCTTGTCCCACTCTATGGCAATTCTGGCCCACACATTGAGCTCCTCATTTTTGTTCCCACCCCAGAACCTAATTGTGTCCACAAAATCCACTAACTCTGTAACTCCAGAAAAGTAAAATCTGGCCTATGGGAAACCCTAAACCTCGGTCTTCCCAATCCCTTCCCCTCGCCCTTTGGGGGCTTTAGTGCCACAAGAATGAGGTGTCTCAGTTGGGGACCACATCGGTGAGGGAAGAGGGGGTTTTTTGCTTCTCTCTTGTATGGTCCCCAGCTGAATTTTCTGTGGGTCAGTGTTGATCCAAAAAAGGTTCTCCACCCTTAAATAAATAAAGAAAACATGGGAACCTTTTGTGTTGGACACAAACTATTTTACTTTATTTAAAATGAAGGTTGATAAACTAACATAGTCAAAACATTTAATCTGTGTAATAATTTAAATTAAACCATTCTCCCCAGCTGCAGCACTAGCAAGATGGCTCTGGTGTAATTATGTAACTGAGTTTCCACTAGCAATGGGTAGTCCACGGAAAAGTTTGGAGAGGGCAAAGCCTCAAGAAAGGTGTGGGATCTTGGGGAAGGGATGGGGTAGATCCTGGCTTTCCCTGGCAGTGAAAAAGTGATCTTGGATGTGAAAACGTGGGATACTACTGCTTTAAGTGTTGGGACTTCATTATATTCTGGAAAATCTTGTAATTAGACTGGGGAGTGGATATCAACAGGCAAAGAGTGCTTTTCCTGCTACTGGCTTGCTAAGTAACCTTGAATGATAGCTTTAACTTCCTTTAAAATGATTTGAGGTACTTGAATGACAGTAGCTATATAAGTGATATAAGGTATGACACTAGCGCTTTTATTTGTATTACCTTTTTCCCGGATGTGGCAGACTCAGAACATGAGGGGTAATGGTAGAAAGCAATATCAAGATACTTCTAGCCAAAAGAAGAGGACAAATGGGGTCCACAGCCAGCCAGCAAAACAGAACAATACATTGGTAAGATTGATAGCAATAGTTCTCATATTGTTAAATTTTACTAAAATCTGTTAATGTGTGGACTAAGGTTTTGATGATGGAATGTTAGATTTGTATGTCCATGAAAACAGGTCTAAATGCTAGTGTTCAATATATGCGCTGCTGCAGAAAATTGACATTTCTCTCACATGTACACTTGCAAAGCATTGAATAATTTATCCAATTAGCATTTTTAACTGAATTCCAGTGCATTTTAAAGTAAGCCTTCAATAGATGGTTTCCTGCAATATTCCAGGTGCTTGATAAAACAGTCTAGTGTTGTACATTGCAATGTTAGAATACCTTCCGCTTTAAAATGAATATACAGATATTTTACTGTGGTACAGCAAAACCATTGAATTCTTGAAAATGTAAAGTATATGCCTGTCACTCCCATCTTTTTTGCCTGGCTACAATCAGAGGTGTAGGCTTCAAACCTACTATTTTCATGGCACAGTGGGATCAAGTTCTACCTCTGCAAACCCTAAATCCTAATACATTAACTTATTCTGTCACATAAAATACTACTAATTCCCATCTCCTTACCACCATAAACCCCCCCCCCCATACATTGATCAGGGAAAATCTTGTTAAACATGTATTTTATTTGTTTTTGACGGGCATTTTTCTGTGAATAGGTTTTTTCACTTGTGCTCTCCAGGTGGCCTGGTTCTACACTCTCTTGGCTTTTGCAGTATTCTCCATTTGGCCAAGCTCAGAAAACTGCACCATCTTCCCAATACCAGTGTGTCAGGAACTAGAGGGGATTTTTAGCCATCTTCTCTGGCTCATCTTCATGGCTTCCTAGAGATCAATTGCTGCACTGATCTCCAGGCGCCTCAGTTTGTCAAGCATACACTTTTGGTTCTCTTCCTTCTTTGCTGAAAATCAGACTTCAACTCTGACTTCCTAATTCTCTGCTATTTGATTCCATTAAACAGTTCAGGGAGCATGTACTCTTGGGAAAACAAGGGAGTGAAAACAGGCTTCTGCAGCCTGGATCCTGGTGAGGCAAGGGGAGAGAGCAAAATGTCAGGAGGTTGGTGGGAGAAGAAATGTGGACTTCCGCAAACTTTGAGAAAATTCTGTATTCCAAAACCTTGGAAGCATAAGAGTACATGGGATCTTGATACGTGGGGCACTTTACACCTTGTAGCTATTGTTACAGGCATTGTGTAAACTTGGGTATGTATTTCTGCCTCAATTTATGCTTGGCTTTAGGCTTTAAATGTTTTCACAGCCATTAGGTTAGGAAAAAAAAATCTTGTAAAAAATGAAAACTTAGATTTTGAAATACAGTTCTGACTTTAGGGTTCAGAGAGGGTGTGGTGTGGTGTGTGTTTTTTTTTGTTTGTTTGTTTTTGTTTTTTGTTTTTTTGCTTGCATCAATTTCCATGGAATATCTGGGTCCTGCTTTTGTTCACTGTAGGAGTACATGTACATCTCATTATGGTTAGCAGTTAATTTCTTGGAGAGTGCACTTCTGACTCTGCTTTTTTAATGTATTTCAATCTGCCCCTTTTTCTTTAAGCAAATAAGCATGTCTGTGAATCAAATTTCCACCTATCAAATATTGATGTGATATCTATACTCTCAATAGCTTGTCTTCAAGCTCTCAGCAGGCTGTAATAGCGGATACTTAGAGGCAAAGAAGCTTTTTGATTTGCTTAAAACCTTGAGAGAGAGCTAGTATGTATGTAAATGGCCCTGTTTCACACGTGCAGAAGATTAATGAGTAATCTTGCTAGATAATTCTTTATAACAGTATCACAGAATTCACTTTTTAAAGATAATAAGCTAGATGCTTTGATTTAAAATGTATATTTGATGCCTAATTAAAGAACAGTTGTTGGTATTTATTAGCAGTTACATCTATTCATCTTTGAATGCTTGCTTATGTCCATTGCACTTAAATGTGCCTGTGCCGCTTGCACGAGGTCCTGAAGCTTTTAACCTGTACCCACTGGGCCAGCCAGGGAGCCCCCTGGAGTGGCACCAACATATCGGCGAATATATATACCCCTGCTGACCCTCCACCCCCTCAGTTCATTCTTACCGCCCATGATGGTTGCTGGAATGTCTGGCTTGCTTTATGCAAGTGCGCCCTTAGCACCTCTTATCTTTGGGACGTTGACATCGTGCAGGGGATTCACCTGCAGACTACCTACCTCCCGGGGGCCCTCAACACAGCAGGGCATTCTCGGCCCACAAATGGTCTCTCTAGGTCGGAGGTAGTAAACCTTCTTTTCCGCAGTAGGAGGACTCTGCCCCCCCCCCCCCCCCCCCCCTCCTCTGACCTTTTCACATCACAGGTCAACAAGAAGTGGCCCATTCCACCAGAGCCCAGGCCTCCTCAACAGCATTCCTAGCGCAGGTGCTGATCCTAGACATCTGTAGAGTAGCTACGTGATCATTGATCCGTACTTTTTACTAACCGTTATGCTATTAAGCAGCAGGCTAGACAGGATGCAGCTGTTGGCAGAGCAGTGCTGCAGTCTATTTGTCCTTAGGTTCCGACCTGTAGGTATGGCTTGGGAATCACCTAAGTGGAATGGACATAAGCAAACACTCGAAGAAAAAATGGTTACTTACCTCATAACTGTTGTTCTTTGAGATATGTTGCTTATACTTATTCCAATCCCACCCACCTCCTCTTCGTTGGAACATTCAGCAAGAAGGAACTGAGGGAGTCGAGGGCCAGCAGGGGTATGTATGGGCCAGTATGCTGGCGCCACTCCAGGGGGGCGGCACCCTGGCTGGCCCAACGGGTACTGCTAAGAGTAAAAAGCTTCCAGAACTCGTGCACACCTTAGTGGAATGGACATAACCAACCCATCTCAAAGAACAATAGTTATGAGGTAAGTAACCTTTTTTATTCCTTGTGAGAACTGTTAAAATTAAGGCACATATTATGAATATAATATATGTAAATTTTTTTAATCAGAAATGTGAAAAAAAGCTTAATCCAAGAAGACTTCAGGATAACTTTGAAACAGGCAAGTATATTAATATTAATGTGTTCACAAACATTTGTCTTTCACTTGAAATAACTTTTTGAGACTACAACTTATTACAGTTCATTCTAAAAAGAGAGAGCTTTTATTAAATGAAGATTTAAGATCCCTTTCTTTAGCTGTGAAATCTGTAGGATGGTAGAATATGCAATTGCTTATAGTTGACAATTGATTAAAAAAAATTGATTCAATCTATCTGTGGCGAGTAGAGCTGGGTTCGGGCGATCTGCGCATGTGCAGATCGCTGGACAGTACGGCTGGCGAGCAGAGCTCGCCGCGGTTTGGCGAGCCCTGCTCATGGTAGTGTGGCAATTGAAGCATCTGAGGTTGCTGAAGGTGCAAGGACTATTCTGAAATTGCCACTACCTGACTTAGACCCCAAGGGGCTCTCCGGCCCCCTCCACTTCTCCAGTCTCTTCTTTGGGAGAGTGTCCAAGCAGTTTGTCATTTTAACTCAAGGGTAGTCAATAAGCAGATTGTGGGCCAACTCGAGACCACCAAATGCTTTTGAATGGACTGCAAAATCTTATTATTTACGTATGTTGTCTTCTCTGGATCTTGACTATACCTTCACCAAGAAAGTTGGACGTATGTTTTGTAGAAGAGAATTAACTGGGTAAAAACTGCTGTTAATGTAGCTCCTACAAAAATTGTTTTGACCACTAGATGGCCAATAAAGATAAGGAATTGCTTGCTATGCTGCTTGTTTGAAATCACCATATTGATAAAATTGCCCGTGAGTAAATTTTAAATTAAGTTTAATATACAGCTTTTAAAACTTAAATAGTAGCATGTTTTCAATGGCTTAAATAGTAGCATGTTTTCAATGGCTGTTTCATTGAACATTACCAGTTAAAATAAATGTTCTATGGGTAAAGGTTTCTGTTCCCCACCCCCCCCCCCTTTTTTTTTTTTAAAGCAGATGCAGCATATGATGTGTGTTTCTCCTTTGAAGACCTGCTGGAACATACTGAGGGACACTCTGTGGCATGTAATGGTCATTACAAAGTCACTTTCTCATCAAGAGCGTTTTTGAACTTCAAATTTGACCATGATGCCATAATGAAAAGTTTTGACCTCTGTTAGCAAGCCTTTTGTGGAAGAAAAAAGATCAGAGACTTACCTGTTGCAGCTGAGTGGGTTTCTAATCCAGCCTTACTCTTTCTCAGGTGTTTTTTTTGTTTTTAAAGCAATGCAGGGACTGATTGGTTTGGAAGGGTTTATTCTCTTTACAGTATGGAAGTGGCATAGTGAAGTGTCTCGCTTTTGTGGATAAAGGCGGAACTGCATTTAAAAAGTACCTTTCCAGTGTTTGATTCACTAGTTCCTGCTTTTGCAGTAGAGGGCATTCTTTTTTTTTTAATAATATAACTGAAATATTTTAGTGTTGGCTGTGTACTAACACACAACTTTGAACCTTCTCAGATGTAAAGTTGTTTGCTTATTTTCTAGACTTTGCTGTAGTATAGCAATTAAAGTAATTCTCAGAGGACACCCATTTTCTCTAGCCTAGCAATGTTGAAATATTGGAGCATTTATTTTAAGTTATACATTTCAAGTCTTCTAGTTTGACCTCAAGTTTTGCAGTTCTCCTTTCCTGTCATCTACGTTATGTTCTTGCCTCTCTGTCATGCTTGAACTCCTTTCAGAATGACTTATGGTCAGTAGCGCCCAAAACTAAATCCACAGGGTCCCCATTCTGTCCTGACTTGCATCTTTTTCCTCTTCTGTGGAGATACACTTGCTGCAGTGATTTGGCTTTTCACATTAACTTGTTTTCTGTTCTTCCTTTGTGTCGATTAGAACTGTTCTCCAACAGGAGAAAATAGGATGCAAAACCTTTCACTTGCAGCTACTTTAAGATGGAGGAAGGAAAAGTAAATTTTGTGGGCAAGAGGATTATTACATATACTAAATATTTGTATTGTGCTGGATATAAATAAGTTTCTGGTCTCTAAATATAAATAAGGCCCTTCTGAGGAAAGAGGAGAATTGAGGTAGATGCATGGATGACCAGAGAATGTCATGTGCCACTTAGTGGCATAATCAAGTTTGCAATAATTTTCTAAATGTCCATTATAGTGTTCTATACGGTTGTCCTTGGAGGCATCTACTGTAATGTGTTTTTTCTTTCTCTGTCTTTTTGTCTTTCTCTCTCGTCTCAGCAGCCAGTAACTATATTTTGTGTGTCTCTTTTTAAATAAGTGGAATGTTCTTTCAGATTAAGCTAGGTAGGTGTGATGTAGTCATTCAGTCCTCTAAATTATACAGTTGTCTATCAGTTGCTGTTCCAAAGCAGCATCTCTTCTGTGGTCCAAGAATGTATGTCATCCACAGACAACTTCTTATATCTTTGGCATGGTATCTCTCAAAACTCTGTCCCTGTCTTCTTGCAAGCCCCCTATAATAGGTATTATATTTGCTCTCAATAAATAAGATTTAGCTTATTTTTATCCTTTAGTCTCTTCCTCCCTTTGGCTCAAGGAATCTACGAATTTTTAGTTAAAATATTTCCCACTAGGAAAGCTGAACTACTATATCAGTTAACAGGAGAAATAGACTCTAGTTTTTCCATTAGAAAATAAGTCCTAGAATTGGTCAGTTTTATTTTTAAAATAATTATTCTTCACTTGCTGGTATCTTACCTGTGACCATTTTACTTCCACCTCGTGGTGGTGGCTTGGCATCCCAAAATAATGTTCAATGGTTGCTTAAATCAATAAGCCCCATAGCCTACCTTAAAGCTATTCGTGTTGCCTAAATTCTCCTAAAATCAGTGGGAGTTAGGTACTAGTACATTTTGAAGATCTGTGCCTAAATGCAAAAGTCCTATCATTTAATTGAGAGGGCTAGATAATAAAGCAGGGGTGGGATGAATGTGTGAATTTACCTATTCAAATCCAAATGGAAGCAAAGCTTTGTTCAGTCTTTTTCGTTTGTGTCTAGCTCATAAGGAATCAAAGTTAGTTGTCAGACCTCCAGGTGGCTCCAGGAAACCTTTATTTCTAATAGGTGGGTTCCAATATGTTCTTTGTATGCCTCTTCACTTAATGCACCATGGATTAAATAAAGGGAGACTGATAGAGAGCAATGTCAATTTTAAACTTCTACTTGATGACAGTTTGGGATGTGAAATTGTAAAAGCAGAAGTGGTATAAATAGGATATGTAGGTGCTTTACTTGCTGGTATCGCTGAGTAAAGTGGGGTGTGTGGGGGGGGGGAGGAGGTTATTGTGAGGAATCTTCCTCCCCACCCCCCAAAAAAGGGTATAGAAAACCAGCCTGATTTTATGAAAATTAGCATCAAAGTGAGTTGAAAATAAATGTGATAAATATGCAATAATTTCTGTCTTTGTCTCTTATAAGGGTACTGTTTCAGAAATCTGAATTCAAAATCCTATTTGTGTTGTCATAGTTTCTACTTTCTCAAGGTCTCAAACAGGTTATATGCCAACACATTTAGTCTGCTATCTATGGATTTCAAGGTACCCTGCACTGTGAACATTTCAGATTGTTTAATCTTAAGAGGTCTTTTATGTCCTTGTTATGTGTTTTATGCTCAAAACGTTGGCTGAATGAATTAATAATTTTATACTTGTATTCCAAAGTGTAGGAGTACATTTTACTGGAATGTCTGTGTAAGACTGTAGAAGCAGCAAATGATTGAGTTTTATCCACTGGCTTTTTGTTCATTAAGAGAGTGGGTGGGCATTTGAAGAGAGGCAAGATAATCTAGTCAAATTTGGTTGCAAATGGACTTCGGAGATCTAGGAGTTTAGCATGAAGATGCTTGAAAAACGAGCATGTCCGTCTTTTGTACTTTGAATAAAACCCATTTTAACACTCACCTGCATTACTAATCAAATTGTGACTCTTGCTTATCTCTTATCCTTGACGTTAAGATTCCTGAAATTGAGGAAGACTGTTTAACAGACTAAGATCAGTATAGGTACTGGAAATCTGGAATTCACGTAAGTCTCTAGTACTAGATAAACAATTTATTTCAGTTTTTTAATAGGGCTGTCAGTTAACTGCAGTTAACATGATTAACTCAATTGCGATGAAAAAATCTCAATTGCACTTAAACAATAGAATATCAATTGAAACTTACTGTATATTGGATGTTCTACATTTTCAGATGTATTGATTTCAATTGCAGTACAGAATACAAAGTGTACCATGCTCACTTTATATTTTTACTACAAATATTTGCACTGTAAAATGATAGTGTTTTGCAGTTCACCTTATAAGTACTGTAGTAAATCTCTTTAATCATATAAGTGCAACTTACAAATTTAGTTTTACATAACTACATTAAAACTATGTAAAACTTTAGAGTCTGCAAGTCCACTCAGTCCTGTTCAACCATTTGCTCAGACAAATAAGACACTTCTTGTTTAGTGTCACCTAAAAGTGGGAACAGGCATTCACATGCCACTGTTAGGTATTTATATGCCAGATATAGAAAACATCCACAATTATTTAAATAGTATTCTTATTGTTTAACAGTGTGATTAATCTTGTGATGACTTTTTTTAAATCTCTTGATAGCTTCAGGTTGTTAGTGCAGTTGTGTGCATTTCTTTACCCACTCCTCCCATATTTTTTTATGCAGTGTACTGGGTTTTGGTTTTTAATTTGAGGATTTTGTGACCACAGACTTCCTTAGCATGTTTTGTATCTTGGTGGTCTTGGTACAGAGGAGGAAAAGGTTTTATCTCACTATTGAAAGCTTCTCTTTCTGTATGTTTCGTTTGTAGTAAGTTTCTCTTAAACTACAGGCTTGCATACCATGGTCTGATTGATGATAGTTTACTTTTGAGATCTACAAGAACAGTCTTTACTGTATTTATTCTTTGACTCTTAAAATGCTCCATATATATAAAAACTATTGCGTTTTAGCATTAAGGCACACTGTGCACGCTGGCTGTTTCTAATAAGTTTCATTTAATAAGAAGAGTGTATTTTCTGCTGTGATCATTGACCTGAAGTGTGTGGATTTTTTCCACTTTGATTTGCCCTCTGTTCTCCACTGCCTTCATCTCTGACTGGCCTGGATACTTTTGTACCTGTGTTGGAACATGAGATGTTACTGTTGAGCCATATGGCCAATTGTATGGTGTTTTATCTCAGTAAGCTTTTCATTTTCAGACTCCTGGTTCAAATTCTGATTTAACATCCTAGGGTATGTCTACACTACAAAGTTAGTTCGAACTAACGGATGTTAGTTCGAACTAACTTTCATAGGCGCTACACTAGCGCTCCGTTAGTTTGAATTAAATTCAAACTAACGGAGCGCTTAGTTCGAACTAGGAAAACCTCATTTTACGAGGATTAAGCCTAGTTCGAACTAGCTAGTTCGAATTAAGGGGTATGTAGCCCCTTAATTTGAACTAGTGGGAGGCTAGCTCTCCCCAGGTTTCCCTGGTGGCCACTCTGGCCAACACCAGGGAAACTCGTATGCTCCCCTCCTGGCCCCGGGCCCGGACCCCTTAAAGGGGCACGGGCTGCTACGGTGCCCGTGCCAGGTGCAAGCCTGCCAGCACCCAGCCAGCAGACCCTGCACCTGGCACGGATCGAGCCACCCACCTGATGCCCCCCAGCCCTCCCCCTTTTCCTGGGACCAGGCTGGTGGCTCCTGGGAGCTTGCCCAGGACTGCAAGAGGCGGGCACCTGCTTGGGCTAGTGCAGACATCGTGGACCTCGTCCACAATCTCCGCAGTAGGCACAGGAAAGTGGCTGTCTAGGGCAGGAGAGCTGCCAGCCTGGCCACCCAGGAGCAGGTGTGCAAGAGAATCAAGGGGGTCCAGTGAGACCCCCCGACCCTGAGCCCACAATGGCCGTCCTGGGTCAGACCAAAAGTCCATCTAGCCCAGTAGCCTGTCTGCCGACAGCGGCCAACCATAGGGACCCTGGAGGGGATGGACCGAAGATAGTGACCAAGCCATTTGTCTCGTGCCATCCCTTTCCAGCCTTCCACAAACCTTGGGCAGGGACACAACTCCTACCCCCTGGCTAATACTACTCCATGGACCCAGCCTCCATGACTTGATCTCACTTCCCTTTAAACTCTGTTCTAGTTGTAGCCTTCACAGCCTCCTGCAGCAAGGAGTTCCACAGGTTGACTCTTTGCTTTGTGAAGAACAACTTTCTGTTACTAGTTTGAAGCCTGCTACCCATTCCTTTCCTTTGGTGTCCTCTAGTCCTTCTTTATGGGAACTAATGAAGAACTTTTCTGTATGCACCCTCTCCACCCCACTCATGCTTTTAGAGACCTTTATCCTGTCCCCCCTCAGTCTCCTCTTTTCCAAGCTGAAAAGTCCCAGTCTCTCTTCATATGGGACTTGTTCCCAACCCCTGATCATTTTAGTTGCCCTCCCCTCTCCCAGCCTTTCTCTTTTCCTCTCCCACCTCCTTTTCCCAATCTCCCCCAGTTTTGTTCAATAAAGACAGATTCCATTTTGGAAGGCACGTTTTCTTTATTTTGCACATCAAGAAGAGGGGCTAGGGAAGGTGGTGAGGGAGGGGAAGGAGGTGAGGGAGGAATGGGGTACGAGTCCCCGATGGGGAGGACTGTGCTGGCTCTGCGGGCTTCTGGGGGTGGAAGCTCTCCTGCAGCCCCCCAATTGCCCCCTCTCCCCAGATGGCAGCCTGCAGCAAGTGCAGCCGGGCTCATGGCCGAGTGGTGTGATATGCCCAGTGTGGGTAGTCTGGGTAATCCAAGCCAGGACTGCTTTGCAAGCGGGGCACCCCTGAGACCTGTCTGTCCGGGGTGGGGGTCGGGACCCTTTAAGCACAGCCCTCGGCTAGCCTGAGAAAGCATCTCCATGCTCTAAGTCCTCATCTGATGCCCTGCCGGCACTGCTTCCGGCCATCCTTAAGCCCGGTTCAGGGTCCACTTAATGTGGACATGCTAGTTCGAATTAGCAAAACGCTAATTCGAACTAGTTTTTTAGTCTGGATCTGTTAGTTCGAATTAGCTTAGTTCGAATTAACTAGTTCAAACTAAGTTAGTTCGAATTAACGTTGTAGTGTAGACATACCCATACTGACTACTTCAGGCTAGAATCTGAAATGTCTTGTATTCTGGTGTCTTTTCACTAGGTAACTCCAAGGTATGTTAATCTTGTAAAACTAAATTTACTGGAATTTATTCTAACTTATGATGCACTTTAAACCAAACACTTTATGAAGGAGTTAGACGTTATTCCTCAAGCTCACTTTTTCAGACTAGTTTGCAGTTTAAATGTAGGCACAAGATTTTTAAACCTATATCAATGAAGCTAAAACACACAGCTTTTGGAATTACCCTAGACAAAACCATTTTTGTTCTTAAATTGTATGGATCCAGAAATATTTCAAATGCAGGTGCAAATCCTTTTGGAAATCTTAGGCATAGTCTGTGGAACCTCCAGGTTGAAAACTACTCTGTGCCTGGTCCAAGTTGAGTCCACTTCAGCATTAAAGTACTGAAGCAGCCAAAATATTTAAGATGTGAAATGTATACATGAAACTAATTCACCCACAGTAGTGCACTATAAAGGCTCTTATGGTAAAATGTTTGGAAAGCTAACTACTGCTGAACATGAGTAAGCTCTGGTCATGCTTTTTTTCTTTTAATACATGTAGCAATGTTCTTCAATAATGGAAAGAACAAAAAAGGCTAAAAGCTAGTATTTGTACTGCATCTACACTGTAGATGAGCACTGATAAGAAATGCAGTGTGTTCTTTCCCAAGTGTGCATTTTACTACTGTTCTAAGTAGGTTTTGAACTTTACTGAGAGTGTGACATTGCCTATTAGCAATTCCTTACTTCATGGTCACATTCAGGATGATGCAAGAACAAATGTCAGTCTTAAATGTATTTCTGCTGGCCTAATGCTTGTGTTTAACTCTAACAGTGGCAGCTTTTAGAATAAAGTAAAAACACAAACATTGATTTTCATGGTCTGTAACGTGACTCTGTTGTAGAACAATCTGAGAAACATAAACCAAAATGGTGGCATGCTCTATATTGCAGAATGGCCTGTGCTCTAGGTAGCTTGCCAGCTACTAACATGCAGGGTATTTGGGGAAGGAACAGAATGGGATTTAAAGAGCTTTACTCAACTACTTCTGAAGGTATTATATGATTTCTGAATGGATAGGGGAAAAAAACCATACTATATTGTAATTCAGGAAAATGTGTAGAAATAACTTATAATTTCATGGTAAATTTGGCTATTAAATATAAAACTTACTTTTAAACAAAGCCAGCATATCACTGTTTAAAAGTTAGTTTCACCAGTGTTTAAATGTGCTAGTTTCTCATACTACTATGAAGTTTGTTACACACCTTTTTAATAAGATATAGAAATCACATTCTAAATGTTGGAAGTGCCACATTGAGAGATGCTCCACTCTTTTCAAAGAGACTGTGTAAATAAAATGCTATAATTAAAAACTTAATTCTGAGTGTGGTAAGAATATGAATCTGGTAAACTCTCATGAGGACATTTGGATAATCTTTTTATTCTTGCCAGTTGGGAACTTTCCTGTTACATAGAGAACTATTTTAGGTGAACTTATATGCTAATAAATTTGAACAGTTACTTTGTTTTTAGAGAACAAGTATATTTCTCAGTCTTAACAGTGACATACAATATCCAAAGGAAATGATTCCATACGGTACAGTTTTTTTCCTGATTATCATTGCTTAAATTTCTGCAAGACAAGAATTTGTTCTGGGATGTGGAAGTATTCTATTGAGTAGGCCAGGAATGAGTGGTACTTTTAAGCATGTGCTCCATCTTTGATAGGTGTAAATGCTCATACTAGCTTAAAGTTTTTGTAGTAGTATGCAAAATGACTCTTTTGTTCAGTTTCTCTGAGCTAATCCTGAAGTGTGCCATTCAACTTCCAAATATAGGTAAGATCTGTAACTGCACTAACAGGCTATGTGTGTGTTTGAAGCATTTTTGAGTGTAATTACTGATCTAGAAAGTGAAACATTGTTAGTTAGAAACAGCCCATGACTAAATGTTTTTGTAATTTTAGCAGTAAAAAGTGCTCTAAAGGATTTGACCTTCTGGATAAAATTCATATTGTAATGAGCACGAACATAACTGTGGTTGGTTTGAAATTTCACATCTCTGCTGCCCAGGGTATCTTACTTTCTTATACTGTAGAACATTTTGACTTAGGTTGCCTTAAATGCATATTAGTAGCACTGTTTCTTCAAGTGCCACTTATGGGAGCATTACATTCTTGCAAGTATTGGTAAAGGAAACAAACTGAGCTGGATTCTGAATTATTTATGTGAGCAGGATATATGGGTGTTCTTCTGACAGTGTGGTACATTAAAAGCACTGACAATAAATCCTCTCAAAGTATTCACAAAATGTGTCATTAAAAGAATCAAATGTGTGCAACTGTACGTGCTCTTCCATTTAAATTGTTTTCCTTTAATGTATAATGAAGAGCCTAATTTATAAATAAATTTGTAGAGTTGTTGTACAAGGAGTTCTGAGAACTTTGCAGGCTTCATCCTGGGTTGTCCAAGTTATTTTTAAAAAATTCCAAAGTAGGTGGAATATAAAAAGGTGATATTCTCTAGTGGAGTTTTGTTTTCTACTCAGTCTAAGTTTTTTTTTTTTCATGATTGTCAGAAAAGCTGATAAGACTAAATTAACTTAGACTATGACAACGATGTCAGGTTAACAAGTGACACAGTAGCATTAGAAATATTTATTCAGAATATAAGAACATTTGTAAAATAAAAAGTATTATAAATGTCTCTGTATAAATAAATGCCGTTTTTACAATTATATATCAAACACAAAATAGCTATTTGACAGCAGCTAAGGAACTAAAAACACATTTAATGTGAATCCATTTAAGTGAAGTCTCAAATTACAATGTATAGTACAATGTTAAATGACATTTTAAAATGAAAAACTTCCAGTATAAACAGTGGAATACTGACAATGCAAACTTAGTCACATGTGCTTTGTAATAACTAATACATTCAAGCTGGTGTAAAGGTTTTATACCTTAATTAGAAAATTACTTTTTCAGAACACTATGAAATATAAAGTTTCCATGCACTATATAAGACTCAGACATTTTAAAAAAGTCAGACTGAGATACAAATTTAACATGGTTGCATGTGTCTGTTAGACAATGAGAATTTACTAGGTTCTTAAATAGAACCTATATCTTCTTCCACTTAAGTTATTCAATGCTGGAGTATTTGTTTAAATTTTGGGAGTTGGGTTGCAGTTGATGTGCGTTACTTCTAAAGAAGTTAGACTGCACATTTGTCAGTTCAGATAAAGGCTACATACTACTTCGAGCTGGTATTTCCGATTGTTGCATAACAAGTTTTTGGAAATTGTTTAAGGTGGTCACTGTTTTCATGACTAACGGTGTACTAAGGCTACTGCTACTGAAAACCTATTACAAGAAGCACTAGAACATTAAAACCAATCAAAAGTTTGTTTTAAAACTATTTTCACTACTATTTTCTATTAATCCTATCCCTACTCCCTTTTCTAGTGTACTAACAAACTGAACCAGTACTGTGTAGGTACACACCTCTCCCTTGTAACTTAACATTGCAGAGGCTGTAGTAAATAGTACTGCCTTGCTCATCTCTACCAACATTATGGAAGAAGTGTTTGGTCAGTCACTTTTTAATCATTGATATTTGCTGTAAATTCACATCTTTACAGTAGTCTTAACGTATTTAAAACAAATCTGCTGAAAAACTCAAAGGCAAGTTACTATTAGCATAATCACAATATAATTTATGATTTTAAATTAGTTGGAAAACATTTCTTATCTAGTGGACAGCTGTGTACAGTGTTGGCTTGATCTTCCTGCACAGTGAAAGAATATGGAGCTAATAGAACCTGTCCTATTTTGAAGAACGAGACTTTGAAATCTCAACTCAAAACCATAGACTATTAAACAGAATATAACTCTTGACCCATTATCTAGCCACTTACTTAGGTTTGATGGAGAGGTTTAAGTCTAAGGACTTGAATCCTGCTTAAGCTGTAGGCTGATCTCAAGGAGGTAATGTAGTTGATGACATAAGGAACAGAGTCCTTGAACCTGGGGGAACTGGCTTAGAAATGATATGGGGGGTGGGGGATATGCACTGAGTTGTGCACACATTCTTTTAGTACCAGCAAAGATTTCTCTAGGATAATGTACAAAAGGCACATGGTCTGATCCTGCTTGCACTAAAGTCCCATGACAAAACGTGCTGAGTTTAGAGTGGAGAAAGCTGCACTCATACACAATCCATGTGAATATTGTTCAGATGGGGTTTGCAAAAATCATCTTTTGCAGCCTAAAAGTAGGAAAGCTTACAATTCTGTGGGTAAAGAGGATTGGTTCCCACCCAAGCTACAAGGTGGGTACAGGCTGGCTTGGGCCTAAGTTTTAAGTCCCAGCTCAAGTTGTTTTCTGACCTTACCTCCAGAACTGGAGTTAGTAGTCCATCAGGCCCACACTCCTTCTGCCTGGGGGGTTCATCCAGGGCAGGCTTCATGCTCTGGTCTTACCATCTGCTTCTCTCTTACTATGCAGTGGAGTGAGATGCTCTAGCCCCTCAGCACTCAGACTATACAACACATGCAGTATAGCATGCTGGATTTAACTCCCTAAAGGTCTGCTTGCTTTTCCATCTAACCCAGATTCAACAGTTGTAATTGAGGTCCTTTTGTTTTCAAATCATGCATCTAAGTAATGTTAGTCTTTTTCATTTATGCAGACTAGCTACTCAGCTTTCACTGCTTTTTTAAGGAAAGAACAGCAATTGTCAAAGGAAAGGGCTAGAGCTGGAAACTAGCATTAGGAGCCACTGGGCTACATCTACACTGGGTTTCTTGCACAAGAAGCTTTTTGTGGAAGATATCTTGCGCAAAAGTTCTTGCATAAGAGCACCCTTGGCAGTGTGGACACTCTTACGCAAGAGGGCTTACTCCTCAGGGGGAGAGGAATAACTTGTGCAAGAAGCTCTCTGTTCCAACACCATACTGTAAATTTACTTGCCTAAGAACGCACGTGCAGTGTAGATGCTCTGCGAGTTTTGCGCAAGACCAGCCATTCTTGCACAAGAAGCCTGCAGTGTAGACGTAGATGAGAAGTTTAAATCCTATCCATGGCTGGCTGTGTTGAACCTGCATCCTAAAAACCTAAATCCCCTCATTGCCCCTGATTAGAAGTGCCAAAGGCTTAATTTAGGCAAGGATTACTAGGCATATAAAACCATAGCCACAGCCCTTTATAATACTTCAAAAACTAAATGCTGTGAGACAGGTGGGAATGAGAGAAGACTTCTGAAAAGCAATTTTCCAAGGAAAGCACTTCAAGCTTGACCAGTATGAAACAGTGTTGTAGTAATACATATTAATAACATTACGTGGCTGAATAGTGATAGTAACATTACTTGGCTGATACAGTTAAAATAAAACGTCAGTTAAGTGCTCAGACAATCTCAGTAATAGTGAAAACTAAAGAATCCTGTGATCAAGGCACTGCAGAGCTGGATGTGAGCCATGTCTGCAACTACACCTTTTGCTTTCTACAGGTGGCAAGCTGATCTTTGTGCTTCACTCAGCCTTTACTTAAAAAAAAAAAAAAAAAAAAAAAGACTCATTCAGCCTTACTGTATGCAACTTGCAGTCACGAAAGACAGACTGGCTTGAACGGGTAAGTCCGCACATCAGAACTGCAACTTATTAAAAATAGCCTATAAATGTAATTTTACATCAGCCATCAGCAGGCTATATTCATAGAACTACTCACATTGAACTAAGAGCCAGCTATTTGCTCACTCATTTTGTTTGTCTACATCTCTATCTACATGTATACACCCAATCCCATGCATATGTTTTAATAATGAATAGGCATGTTCCTGATAAGTACGTACCCTTTTGGTCAAGACAGTGTAAGTGCAGAGGGGGGTTTCTGCTCTTGCTCTCACACAAGTATAATGGAACCCTGTGCTGGTCTAATACTCTGCACCTAATACAGGCTTTCGAGCCTCTTAGAAAAACAAAATCCAGCCTTTTCTAAAATACATTTTAAACAAGGTTTTCTTCAAAATTGACATTTGGTGCTAACATATAACATGAACAAAAACTTCCTTGTAACTTCCTACCCAAAGTTGGCCCATACCACCTTCACTGTAAACTGAAAGCATATGCCCTACACAGCCTGCAAGGTAGGGGTAGGCAATTTTTGCAGGGGGCCATGCCACAAATTTGGTAAGTCATCTTAGGCCATGCTTTTCCCCCCCATATATTAACTGATGGGATGAGGAGTTGGGGAGGGAGTTTAGGTGCAGGAAAGGATTCTGACCTGGGGCAGAGGTGTAAGGTGCAGGCTTGGTTCAGGAGGCACTTACCACAGGTGGCAGCATAGCAGGGTGATCATGCAGGCTACCTGACATACAGACCCATGCTTCTGGAAGTAGTGTGGAAGGCTATGTCCCATGGGAGGAGGAGATGAAGGTAGTGGGTCTCCATGCACTGCCTGCACCCACAAGGACTGCTCCTATGGGCCTGTTTCCAGTCAGAGCTGGGAGGAAGGTGCTGGGAGACAGGTGCAATGTGCAGAACCACCTCCCTTTTCCACCAAGGGGGCACAGACACATGCCAGTAGGCTGGACAGAAATGTCAGGCTGCATTTGACCTGCTGACTGTATTTTGCCCACCCCTGTGGTAAGAGCATAAGAAATAAAAAAGTAGCATTATTGGGTTTCTAGTTGCTATGACCAGGAATCTTGCCTGCTAAAACTACTCTGAATTAGCAGCAGTTCTCCTCCATCTGTTGAGCTGGGTGCAGTGTGGACAAATACAAGTTTGGTGTAAGGTACAAACCAGGCTTCTGTCTTGGATACCTTTCTCCACCAAATGTATGCACATATGATGGATGTAACAGCAACAGCAGCTCTTACTGCAAGATTCCAGGACAAAGAGAGCTTGGAACTGGGAGAGCTATCAAACTGCTTTAAGATAAATACTTGTGTATGTTTGGGCATAGAGTATATTAAAAGTAATGTAACATATCACGATCAAAATGAAAGTATGGTGAGACTGCCACCTGTTAGTGAGGATGGAAGATAATTCTGCATGTGTGTGTATATACACACACACAATTAAATATACCATGAATGTAACTAGTGTGAAGGGAAACTTTACCTTCAGGCACTGTCCATTTCGAGCAGTCATCAATAAACAATCCTTTGCTTAAGCTTAAAATAGTGTCTCCATTCCTCCTGGCTTGATTTGACAAAGCTACAAGGTTGATCTATGCCTGTATTAGGTTTCATATCCTTTATAGAGTTCATTACCTAAAATCAGTCCAAAAAATTGGCACTAGATGTCATTTATATTTAAAAAAAATTAAAGAGAAGTTTCATTGGTGTGAGGTCTTGAGTTCTCCTCCTCCAGCAATGCTATTCTTTGCTTGAGCATCCTCACTTGAGTCTCATGCCTCTCAACCATGGCCATCATTTGTGACTCCAATTTCTTCAGTTTGTTTTGATGCTTCTTCTTTGCTTTTTCATAAGCAGCTACAAGATTACTGTTAGAAACAGACAGCAGTACAAAATCATTCAACACAGCATGCTCAAGTTAAGCACCTAGAAACTGACTCACCTAAAATAAGTGGCCACTTTTGAAAATGTGGCAAAATGATTCCTCTCTCAATGTGACTATCACATCGAGCATGTTTTTTCAAGCTTTACAAAATGATTCTCTCAATACAAGATCTTGTTTTTAAAGTATCAGCCATAAAGGAACTAATGATCCTCCCAGAAAAAGAGTTATCAAATGAAAGCCCAAGGGATCCATATCACAAAGCTGCAAGAACTGGATCTAATTAGTGAATGAAAATATCTTTGTTGGAGAGCTCTTAGCTATGTTGCTTTAATGCCACAAGCACTATAAAACACTAACTGATCATTTATTGTGATCAATTACTCTATGCTTGCTGCACAAATGTACTACACAGTTCCAGGTTATCGTACAATGTTTGAGCATTGTGGGCCTGATCAGTGGAGGTGCTGAACACCTTCCTCTCCCCTCTGGTGTGAATATGAGTAGAGGCTGCTCAGTATCTCACAGGATTGGACCCTACATGCATACCAAAACACTTTGTGATAAGGGGGCACTGTCAGATAGGTTTATGATCAAAAGTTAGACGTAATTAAGATTTATAAAACATGAAAGCTTTAAGTAAATAATAAAACTCCTCATCCACTGAATTATTTTTAAACTGTTTTAGTCCCCCTCCTAAGCCTATGCCAAAAAAAGAATAGGAATAAATAAAGAGGTGTGAGTGCCTGAAACTAGTAGGTGACACAGCTGCATCTCATTTGGCTGTGGTGAATGGAGTACAAAAAGGAAGTTGGGGAGTGTGTGCACATTTATAATAAGGCAGGTGAGCTCTGAAGGAGGGACAAAGGGGACAGGGACTTGGGAAACCTGGGTTCAAATCCCACCAAGTATAAACCTGGACAAATAATTTAATCTCTCTGTGCTTCTCCACCTGTAAAATGGGGATAATTGTACTTCCCAGTAAGATAATGCACTGATGAGCTTGAGATGATCAGGTATTATAATAAGGAAGATGTATAAGTGCCGAGATAGATCTTGAGAGTTCTTCTTTGAAGTCCAACAATGGACATTTTAGTTTCCAAATGCCCTCTCTCCAACACCTGTTGCCTCCCCTTTCACTCAACAGAAGACACTAAATGGATGCTGGTAGATCAAGTCTTGCCCATCAACTCAATTGCCAAGACTTCCTTTAACGGTTCATGAGTGATAAATGACATAGTTACAATTGTTGGTGCCTTTTCTTCAAGGACTCAACCATTCACTATCAGTCCAATTGATGCACATCATCACCTGGGGCACAGTCCATATTACAGGCAGTCCCCGGGTTACGAACAAGATAGGGACTATAGGTTTGTTCTTAAGTTGAATTTGTATGCAAGTCGGAACTGGCTCCAGATTCAGCCGCTGCTGAAACTGATCAGCGGCTGACTACAGGAAGCCCTAGGCAGAGTAGCTCTGCCCCCGGCTTCCTGGAATCAGCCGCTGATCAGTTTCAACAGCAGCTGAATCTGGACTCCTGGGACAGAACAGCTAGGGCACTGCCGGGTAGGTCCCCGCAGGACCAACCCGGCAGCACCCCAGCTGCTCTACCCCAGGTGTCCCGCAACAAAAGCCTGGTCAGCTGGGGGGGGGGGGGGCACTAGCTGCGCCCCCTCCTCCCCTAGCAGACCAGGGAGACCCGAGCAAAGCCGTGGAGGCGCAGAGGTCCCGCTGCCTCTGCGGCTTTGCTCCTGTCTCCCATCTGTGCTGGGGAGTCACCCCCCAGCACACCAGGGAGACCCGGAGCAGCTTTTTTCGCCCCGGAGGACGCGGTGGCGGGACCGCTGCGCTCTGGGCGGTCCTGCCGCCCGTGAGCTCCGGGGCGAGAAAAGCCCCGTTCGTAAGTGCGGATCCGACGTAAGTCGGGGACTGCCTGTACTGTCAGCACTAGGACTGAGTGGGAGCGTGGAAGGAAACTTGATAATAGAGTTTGAAGGAATAAGAGATACATGAGCTAGTCCAGGGAGGAGTGAAAACAGTAATAATTCACAACCATGACTAAACAGAACTGTTTTATAACACATGCTATTTTTAACCACAATAAAATCTACCCCTGCCCTGCCTCCCCTCCCTCAGTGACCAAGATTACGCTCTCAACCCTAACATTGCATCCTATAGGACACACTACTGGAAAGTAGAGGAGGATGTAGCAATTGCTCATAGGTAATGCAGCAGAAGTCAATGTGTGCATCCATTCACTAAGATTCCTTACCTATTTGCCCTTTTCAGGTCATTAACAAACTCTGCAGACTGCTGATGTCTGATTTCGCTGCTCTTTGTGAGTCTCTCTAAGGCACTCACTAACTCTTGCACTCTTGCTTTCAGTTTCTTCTCTCTGCACCAGGACACAAGGAGTGAGGAAATTAGTTATCCATACAATTTGTATTTTCCAGTGTATAAACAGCATTCAGGAAGCTTCTGTCTGTGTTAGATTTAAAAAGAGGAGAATATTGTTTTATGCTTCTTTGGTAAGCAAAGATTTCATTTTATGAAGTTAAATTTATATTACATTAATTTTTTTAAAAAAAGCAAAACAGTAACAATTTACACAGGACTGTAGGATAAAAAAGAAACATGGTCAATCAGATTGTCACTTAGTATGGTCTTGTCCACCCTACGTCTCTCTCACAGAAGCACAGAATAATGTGCAGTATCTACAGAGTTAGGCAAAGAGATGCATGGAAGAAAGTCTTTAACATACGGCAGGTTTTTTATATATTATAATTACTTAAGTGGGCAACTCAGATAGTAAAGAAAACACTGTAAAGGGAAATTAAACCTAAAGCTAATATGTAGCGAAAAATTAACTGAAATGCAGTCATGGCAGGAGAACTAGAGAATGTGCTAATCAAACATTATTAAGAACTCATTATTAGCAAAAACTCTAGCATTTCCTTCTGAGCCCTATGCAACCTTATTTTTCTTTTAACATAACTGTGTGTGTGTGTAATAAACGTATAATGCTACCAATGAAACTGCACAGTTACGCACTATAGTGATTTCTAGAGGGTGCACAGGTATTTTTCTGAATAAAAGCCACAAGAGCCGTCTGAAGCAGTTTCAGGATTGCATTAAGATAGCTTTGCTGCCAAGGTGTGGATTGGAATCCTGAATTCATAAAGTGCACTAATACTCAGATGCATATTAGAAAACCTACTCAAGGTTAGAGATTGGGTATGCCGTCTAGTAAAGCCACTGTAATGAATGTGTTTAATCGGGGGCCGGCCTGCCTCTTAATGTGGGATCTGCTAAAATAGTCTCCATTTGCTGTAAATGTCCTTTTTTCCCAACCCAAATTAATCAACAGTATTTTTTAACTGTGCTGACATTTTGAGCTTTATTATGAATTCCATTAACTTGACTCTACTTAGCTTCTTTCAGCCATTAAACTTTATTTACACATCTGTTGTTTGATTTAAGCTTCTCTTGTTTCCCCTCTGGATGGCTGTACTGGTCCATGATTCCGAGGTCCTTAGCTGGAAATCCATGGTGGGCAATTTATAGCATAAATTAAGGTTATGGGTTTAATCAACAAACCACACTTCGTTATAAATTGCTGCTATTTATGCTAGAGGCATCATCCTGATATGCAGTCCATAAGGGAAATCCAAAAGTTATGGCTGCAAACAAGACAGTACTGATCCCAGTACCACCTATCTGAATGTGGTCATTGGACAGTGGTTATTAGACTCTCAAGACTGTTTGGCACGGCTCCCCATGCAATGTAAATCTAATTTTAAACAGAATGCTTTTGTTTACTATGTTAGCCAAAAAAAATATTCCACAATTTGTGCATCTATGATACAAACAACCCAATTTAACAGCCTGTCTGCTTTAACTCCATTGTACACATGATATAAGTCTTTTTAACAGAATAGTGTATGCTATGTACCAAATGTACACTCAACCTCCCACATTAGTGATTACACTTTCTCCTACACAACTGTAAAATACAGAAGAGCTTGAATTTGAACCATGTTATTACCTCTCTGAAGGTCACCGCAAATACCACTTTACTCTACATATCCCTGTTATAGTGACTAAAAATAAATATTTCCTCCTGTTAGCCCTGCAGAGCCAACAGAAAAGTGAGCGAAAGCTAGATTTTGGTTCACTTTAGTTTAGACAGAATTTAGTCTAATTGTCGACAAAATTGTTTACTACATTTCATTTATAAAGTTAATCAGTAACACCTGTACAAGTCGACTGAGTGCTCTGGAGGTTGCAGTTATGGCAGAATCTCATTATGATATGGTTGCACAGGTGCTTAACAGGAAGATAATGTTCACTAATACAGGTGTTACTGAAGGCATATTTTGGCTAGCAGAACTGTTATTGCTGGAATGTATGTGCCAGAAGAGAAGTACCTAGTTTGACTTTCTGGCCCTAAGCTGGGTTTGCAAGGTTCAGTTAGGAAACAAGCATTTTTTAAATTTTAAACCCATGGTATCCAAGCAGTTCTGAAGCAATAACCACTATAGTGGCTACTACTATAGCAAACTAGCCACATTTAATCTGAAAATGCAAATAATTTTGTGAGACTCCGGAAAGATTAATTCTTGTCTCAATGTCAACAGAAGTCTTCAACACGGGTTTTAATCAACAGAGATCACCACATTTTGCAGAAATTCAATCAATGGGACAATTTTGTTTCATTGCTAAACCTTCAAAATCAAATCTTTCACTGCAGCACCCCTCAACTTGGGCTCCATATTTTCATCCAGTAACTATGACCGATACAACATGACAGAAAATGATGATTCACAAAGCCATGTTGAACTAAATATGGAAAAAGATTTGGAAACTGCAGTTTTCAAAATAGCTAACTGATTCTGTCACAAAAGTGCACCCCACATTGTCAAAACAGATTCATTTTTTGACTGATGGAGCTGACTTTGAAGTTTGAGTATATCTTCTTCAAACAAATGTTTGTCCAGGCCAAGCAAATTGACAAGTTCTTGAGAATTAGCAATGTTGAACTGAAATGGGTTTTTCATGAATAAAAACAACATCATGAAGCTTTCAAAATTTGCAAAATATTGGCTGAATTTCATTGCCAGGTTTTCAAGTTAATCTCAAATAATGCTGACAATCTAGGTCATCACACACAAAGTCACTATCTCCAGCAATTTTCTGCAATTTTAGGAAGTGGGTGAATTCACCTGCCTTCATTTTAATAATGAATAGCTTAATGGCTAAGGCAAAAAGTAAGGTATTTTCAAAAGTTTTTTGACAACCGATTGTAGCTGTTCTAATCACCAGAGTCCAGCACACAAACACCCATTCAAAACAAAAACAGATCTCAAAGGTAGCATAAACAGTACTGTACTTGCACAGTGAAAATTTAAAAAGAAAGATACTCACTTGAGAAACCCATTTAAATGAATGCCAGGACAAGCCTGGCCAGCTTAAAAACTGTGCTGCTTCATACAAGAATAATTTCACACAGAGAACTCAGTAGTACTTTCAGAAAGGCTTCGATGATACATACCAGTAGAAAACTAGTACCCGGGAATACCAGCTGTGGCTTACGATGATGCATGAGGATTTCTGCCCTAAGTGGCATATTTAAGCTGTTCTGCGAACTGGCGGAAGTCTCCATCCAGCAGATGGGTCAAATTAATGGATAGTGAGTGGCTTTAGAGTTTAGAAAGATCTTCTAAACTTTTTTTTAAATTCTCTGAAAAATGTAGTTTGATTTGAAAAATGTTTTGAATGCATCTATTTGAGATTTTTATTGTTCAAGCCAACTAGCCACACTCAACCGGCCAAATAGCCACATGCGGTACTGGACATCATGGTTTTAAATTTGATACATAATAACCGAGGCTTGTCAAAGAACAGCATTTCTGTATGGTGCCTGGCTAGTCTAAATCTGCACTCTATTAGAGTTGAGGAACGACGCACTTTAAAGACTAGGGATGTTAAAAATAATTTAATACAGTAAAAATCTTACCAGTTACATGGTTACGCGTGCTGTGGACTCTGCAGTGTAAAGCTTATGTTTATACTGTGCAGTCCACAGCAAAGCTTCTCTGGGTGCATGGCTGCAAGCCCCTGCCACCCTGGTTCCTGGGGAGTCTAGCCAGACAGGAACCCCCCTGTAACATCCATCTTGCTTGCCTCTTCTAGATGCCTGGAGCACACAGGGCACACACACAGCAGTAAAATCAGCACAGTCTTTGAAGCCTTGACAGGAGGCCCGGATATGCTAGCTCACAGTGACCCTGGACAACTGTAAGCATAGATATGAGGGTGATTGAGCTAATCGCTGACCAAGAGGCAGCAGAGGAGTGCCCTTGACTGAAACCCATATTGATATCACACACTCGTCCGGGGGGAAGGGAGGGGGAGGAATTGCCCGCCCAGTAAAGAATGTCCAGTACTCACAATTTAGTTCTCTCTCTTACAAGTGTAAATTAAGTTGAAACGCCCGTGTAAGAACTGGCGTCACAAAGACAGACCAACACAATTTGGCATCTTAGATAAGAAAGAGGATACGGGCCCCTATGGGTATAAAGATGGGTCCAGCAGCACACACACTCTGAGCAACAGTCTACCATTTATCTGCTGGTTGGATTAGGTGATTGGGCTCCCGAGGTTCCACGGGGACGCCTACCTCGTATTCGTCTTTCCTAGGAATTGAGGGACCGGACCTGGCCTTATACACTGGAGTTGAGAGGCACAGAAGGGGGTAAAAATTGTACCTGGATGTGTTCTTTGCCTTAAGTATACACATAGACTTAGAGCTCTTTAAAGATTAAGCTGTCACTTAGTACCATTATTTCTATTTTCTATCTTTATTTTCTTTGTAACCATTTTTAAGATCTATATTTGCTAGCAATTAATAGAGCAATAGCCATTGTAACCATATGATTTATAAGCTTCTTTAATAAACCTGCAACTGTTTAAGCTTTAACCTGACTCCTTCACCGTTGCTGTAACAGAAACAAGCACAATTTAAAAGAACTCCATCCGGTCATAGGGCAGACAAAGTGAGGGAGAGCTGGGTGTTTGTATCGTGTCGCCTCCACAGGACACATCCTTTGGGGGCATCCGTCACCGTTCCCTAGGCTGCCCTCTGCGAAGGGACCCTGGTCCTAGCAGCTAAAGACACGGATGAAATAAGCTCTCCCTGCACACCCTTGGGGCATCCATCAGCCTTCTCTGGGCTGCCCGCTGCGTAGGGACCACAGTCCTAGCAGTTGAAGACTCAGACGTGACACACTCTGCCTGCAAATTCTCGGGGGCGTCCATCAGCCTTCCCTAGGCTGCCTGCTGCGAAGGGACCCTGATCCTAGCAGTTGAAGACTCGGGTGTATAACACACACGTACCACGCACTGCCCTGACCATCGGCTGACAGGGAAGTGGCTGAGTTTAACCAATATCATTAACTGCTAAACATCAGCTTATCAGTTAAACAGTAACACTCCAACATCCCTATTAAAAACTACTGGACACCAAGAGTACATCTACACAGCAGGGGTAAAATCAAATTAAGCTACAATTGCATAGCTTAAGTCAAAATAGCTTAATTTGGCTTTTGGCTGTCTACAGCAGGAAGCTGAAGGAAGAACACTTTTCCTTCAACTTCCCTCACTCCTTGTAACTTGAGGGTTACAGGAGTCGGAGTAAGAAGTCCTCGAGCCTGACATTATTTCAAAATAAAGGCTTGCAGTGTAGATGTGCACTATGTTATTTCAGAATGATGTCGGTTATTCCAAAATAATGGTGCTGTGTAGATGTATCCCAAGTTATCACATTGCAGTGTGTGAAACCTTTTGAATTCCTCAATATGCTGAGATTCTTTGGAGTTGTTGCTCAATCAGACCACAATTCCAGTGCTGGCCTGAAAGTGGCAGTATTTTATAACTACAGAAAAAGCCATCTAACATGCTAGTTTAACAAATTTCAAATCCTTCTTCAGTAACAGAAGGGTTTTCCCAAACCAAAAATCAGGGAAAACCGGCATGCTAGTTACTTATACCTATGTACTATTGTCAAGATACCCTGGTTATATTAAAATGAGAGAGTGGAAAGAATCTTTTTTAAAGGAAAGTCTTAATTCTTTTGCTGAATAGACTCATGCCTGTTCTTATATTTCTAGTCTTTTTCTCCCTTTTTTGGGGGAGGTGAGGCTCTGCTTCCAAGTGCAAGGTGCATTTCTTTGCCCCTGCTTTAGCCAATATGAATAAACAGCAGTGTACAGATAATTGACCTTAGTTAACCAAAACAACCCCCCCTTTGTGAGCGAATCAGAGATGAATGAACTAGACATTCCAGAAGTTAGTCACATTGCTTTAATGCGCTTCTGACAGGTGCCCTGATACTACTACTCTTAAAGAGCCATTTAAGAACCTGAACAGAGTAGCACAGAGATTGAGTGCTTGCCTGCATTAAGAAAGTGGGTGGTTGGGGACTTGGATGGGGAGAGGAGAAGATATATTTATACTGGCCTGTGACACAGTATGAGTAGTAAGTGAGCTACGATGCATATACACAGTAAGTAAATTTTTTTTTTTTTAAAAAAAAGAAGGTCCATTTAAAATAAAGTATAAGCTAGAAAACACTGCACTGAAACAAAGACAAGACTGCGGCAACTTACACAAAGAGGAACACTTCAAGGCAGTAATTCATTTTTAAAAAGTTCTCAATACATCACTTGTGACAAAGTCCCAGTGTACAGCTACTAAAGTGCTAGGGAAGGAATGATAAAAGGGAGCTTGCTTTGTTTTTTTAAGATGTTTAAGTGCTTTCCTTGCACTAAGAGCAAACAAGCAACTGACTTGCTTCTGTTACATGGTGAGGTTGTTTTTATAAACTCCACTTTGCCAGTGAAGGAAGTTCTCAACCAATGCACTCTATGGATTAAATCTCTCTACCTCTACCTTTTCTTCCCCATTTCCAGGTTATTACAGACAGGCTGCCTGGGAGAGGAACTGAATTGTTACATTTCCTGCCTGATCAGTCCTCAGTACCTCCTAGATTGGTCAAATTCTTTTCAGGTGCAGCTTGGAGACTCTTGAGGCTTTATGCAATGTGTACTGTACCCCTTCTTCTTCCACACTTACTAGGATCCTTCAATGTGGGTCACACTGCTGAAATAAATCTAATTTGTAGTAGCCAGATTCAGGTAGTTCTGTTAGTTTGATGCTTTTTTCAGTGAATTGTTGCAAGACTTCTCATGAAAGACATTCACAGCAATTAGATGGAGTGAAGCAAGTATCCAGAGGGATCCAACACTTCTGAATTTTGAGTTCCTGCTATGTACTCGATTATTATTACATTCCACTGAGTTAAATGGGCCCTCTACCGAAAAGCATTACTCAGGCATATGAAACACTGAAGCAGCAGCAAAAGCAAAGAGTTATTCATCCAACATCTAATTTGTTTTGGAATTTGTTAAACTGAGATTTGTTTGAAGACTGGCAGAATAACCAAAACACATGAACTCAAGTTCTCTCCTCCCCAAGTGTTGTTTTTTCCAGTTTTACCAGAATGCTAGATATTTCATCACAGCTGCAAACTGCTAGTATATTAGCAGTCTCTATTCCTTTTTATAATCTTGTGAGAATATTCTCTGTGTCGTCAGAGCCTCCTTACTATCCACTGTTCCCCAATTAGCAAAGAGATGCTATTTTGGCATATGAAAATTCTTCTGACATTTATGCCCTTCCAGGCATTGTTCTGTAGTTTATATCTGACAGATAAGGAACTTGAATGTGCACTGTGTATTTCATTAATGCACTAAAGGACTATGTGCATTGATGGAATTTTGAGCACAGCTTCACTCTCCTGATTGCTATTATAAATCAGCAGGATATGAAGACTCAGCAAATACAGAAATAGCACATGTAAAAATAAGTGCTATTTATAACACAGCATCTCTTCAGAACACATCTATGTTGGCTGTTGTGTCTGTATTTAAACTTAAATGAGAGAATTATCTATTTTAAAAGGAACACTGACAACTTCTACATTCAGAAGCTGTTTCAACCTTACAACTTGTTTTTGTTTAGCTTGATGAAGAGCAGCAGCGCCTTTGTGCTCTCACCTCCCACACCTTCCTTTTTCCAATTGATCCTGCAGCAAGAGGGAGTTGAGAAAAACATAGCAGAAGCACCTCATGTCTTGTGTGAACTGTACGCAGAGAAAAATGGGGCATGTGTGCACTTGCAGGAGTGAGCCTATGATCAGAAACAGGCCTGCAAGCAGATCCAACAAGAAATTGTGGTTCTGTTTTGATCAGTTAATAACTTCCTGCTCCAGTGAAGAGTCAGCAGGAAACTAAACAAGTCATTTGGGGAAATCCCAAAGCACATTTTGTTCTGAAGGGAAAAACTACTCTGAGTATGTGCAGGCTCTGAAAAACGGTACCACTTATTCATTGAAATTAGTATTAATGGAGATTCTTGCTTTCCTTTTTAAGACTAAAACAATTGCGGAGTGGAAGTAAAGGGGACAACTGCTGAGTTGCTTTAAAGAGCTTTGGCTCAGGCTTATGAAATGGTTTCAGAAGCAAGGGTAGTTAACAAGGCCCCAATGTGTGTCTACTTTCATACATCTAGCCACACCAAATGATGTGAATCCAATTTGGGCAGAAAAATCCCAAACCTTGGCCCCACACAAAACAGCAAACTTTTTGAAGTTGTGTGTCAGTTTGGTTTCCCCATACTTGCTGTAGGTTTGGCCCATGGTGTCTGACCCTACTCCTAATGCCTGAATCTCCTCTTATGAGGGCATGTATCACATCATCCTGGAAGGCATGGTGACACACACTTGTCATTTCTGATTCAGACACCCATGCAGCTGAATCCTCTTCCCATTAGCATTTTAAACTAATAACCAATGCCAGCACTGCATGCAACATCCCTAAACCAATCAAACACAGCGACATAGGCCATGCAAGATGGAACTGGTAATATGGAACACAAAAGAAGAGGAGGCCACACAAATATTTGTTTCCTAATAGCAACAGCAATGAAACATCCATAAAAAGCTAGAGGGGAGAAAAAGCCTTTTTGAATTGACATCTGTCCAAGTCACATGTGTGTTTGGACCAACAGACCCCTGTAGTGTTGTTTCCTGCCACAAGTTTGGCTATGCAGAGGAGGAAAGGTGTGAAATGCTTCAAAGCTCGCCTTGCTGTTGTGTGCAGGAGTACTGCACTCTTCTACCCTGTGGCCTGATTATCAGTGGTTCAGAAGTCACAGCTCTCAGAAACCCATGGGAGCTGTGGGGGTATGGCACCTTGAAAATCAAAGAAGTGATGCTTATGGATGCAAGGGGTTCTGCACAATAATTAGAGAGGCACAGCGGAGACACTCTCTAGTCAAACTTCCCTGCACAGCTTTGTTCCTCACCTGGAGCTTTTCCAGTTCTAGGCCTCCTCAGAGAACACACTGACAATTCTGTCAAGATGGAGAGTAGCTTAGCTATTTGGGTGACTAACCTGTCGTCAGCAGAGCTACTCATTCTAGTTAAAAACAGATGAAAGTGATAATGGTTATTTGTGGAAAATGACAAAATAGCAATCTCTCCCCTCACACTTCTGAGGAGTCTGCACCAGAACGCCACTACACTTTACCACTCAGGATTTCTCTGTTGGCCGTGATTTATTGTATTACATAGCATAGACACATTCCCATAACCCTGTGATGTACTTCCCAAATCCCTCAATGGACATAGGAAAACTCTTCGACATGTGAGAGACTGGATAATGGTCAAGGCATGAAAAGTCAGGGATCCTTGGATTTTGCAGATGGCTGTGTTATTGTGACTTCATTGCAATCTGCCACAAAATTTGGTTCTGGAAAGAAATGTGATAGGTTGCTTTTTAACACTAAAAAGCTTTATTGACATCTGCATGTATGCTTTGGGCTGCAGTATAGCACCCAGGGACATTTCACTGTGGCACTTTTTTAGTTGTCTCTGTTCTTTTTGATCATTACAATATGCTATAATTTCGTTTTCCTTTTTTGGTCTGCAAGAGATGGCTTAATTTGTGTTTAAAATAGGCCTGAATTTTGGAGGCACTTATGTCCAGATCAGGATCCTAACGTGACGGCTTGAAATAACTGCCTTCAAGAGCTGAACTAAAACCTCAGATCCAAACAGCCCTGAGCTATGCAGAAGACTAAATGCAAATTTTGCCATTTGATCTAAATGCAATTGGTAGTATGTGAAGAAATGGCCACCTTCATGATTCAGCACAGCTTTCTGTGACACTGCTAATTTCCAAATATCAGAGAGACCTATTTCCAGGGTGCTGATGCTGCGACAAGCATAGGGAGCTCTTTGGTACATCTATGAAGACTACACTTGAGGACACAAAGGAAATTACAGAAGCTATAGCGAAACCAGACAACTTTTCAACATGCTAATAGAAGTGTCTATAGCCCTTGTTTCAAGGCAGGTGGAAGAATGATAAATCCTGAGCAAGGAGAAGTAAGCTCTGTCGAGAACATTTTTGTTAGTGCATTAAGCACTGGAGGAGGGGTGAGTGACTGGCAAACTGTACACCATAGCCTCATGATGCATAGAACTAGCTCGGCATATGCAGTGCACTGCCCACTTCACTGCACTAATTCAACACCATTCTACTAGGTGAGTCTCCATGCCCATTCAACCCTGGGCTTCTCTGCCAACGCTGTCACCATGGGCACAAAGCGGAATGGGAGCTTTTCGGATGTGAGCACCAATCCTCTGGACTGAGATCACTGACTCATTTCACATGGGCCCTGAATGATCATCAGATATAATGAGTTTTGGCCAACATTGACCTGGTCTGGATTTGAAGTGGTGACCCTCAGGTGAAGGACTGTGTGTCCCATTACTAGTCCCTGGAGTATCAGTCCTTCTGGCCAAGCATTTTAATAAATATAAAGAATTACAAAAAAAAAAAAAAAAATCTGTGCAGACACCAAAAGTATTATAGCTTCAGTTTTGTTGCAGATGGTTAAAGAAAGTGAGAGGGCCTAAAGAATCAGAATATTGATATATGGTCCTGAGGGGACGCAACCAACCATTTTTCACAGAATTATAGGAATCAGAGACTGAATAAGACCCAGTTACATCATCTTATCCATCTCCCTTCAGGAAAGTTCATTCCCTACAGGACATTTTTCTCATTTCCTCCTCTTTGCAGAGTTGCTGCCATAAGCATCCATGAGCTAATAAATACATGTATCAAAGATGAAGTAAAATGGACAAAGCTACAGTCCCCTCTCCTACAGCTTGAAAGAAGAGCACAGCAGGAAGGCATATACTACTTATGAGACTGTCAACAGTCACTGCTATGCTGAGCCTCCATTATTCCTGGCAACTGGGAATTACAACAAATCCTCTCTTACAGCCACCATCTCTGGTGAGACAGCACACAGTGCCAATGCTATGCCACCACGCTGCTGGGAATATTTTTTCACTTCATCCCAAACATAAGACATTGCCTTCCAACAATTTGTACAATTATTCATTGTCTTGAGACTGTCAAACTTTGGACACCCATCAAAGTATTCTATGAGACCACAGAGAGAAGAGAAATACATTGCAAAACATGTGTTTTGGAAAATGGGGCAGATTTACATTCGGCCAGAACTTGGCATAAACAAAGCAAGCAAGCCAATCAAGTCAGCAAGCCTGTCCATCCCAGTCTACAATAGTGGAAACCTGGTAGCCCAAATATGACTTTATAGAAGTGAGGAGCAATCTGCGCTAGCGAGTGGACCACATGAGTGGCCTTCCATCTTAGTGGGCCGCAAGATTCACAAGCAAGACAGTCTCCCAACACAGGATAGTTCTGCCAACTGCCCTTGCATTCCTACAGTTTGTGGGATGTGCGGATTGAACCACAGCAGTGCTTCAACTGGATGCAGAGGAGGCGCACAGCTCTCTCAATGTTGTGTGCAATCAGCACAAACTTCACTTCACATGCCCTTGCTTTATGTGCATGTCACTTTCATAACAACAGTAGAAAAAATACTCTGTGGGTGAAAAACAGAACCTGGCAACCCTGTGCATGGGCAACAGTAAACAAAACGTCTTGTGGGCCACACAGTGAACCCCAATGGGCCACATGCAGCCCTCGGGCCACAGGCTGCCACCACCACTTGATAGCATGCAACTTTCAGATAATTACTACAGGCAGTCCCCGACTTACGTGGATCCGACTTATGTCGGATCCCTAGATACGAACGGCAACTCCCGCACATGCGCAGCAGCATTCCCGGGGCTCGCTCACCTGGGTCCTAGGATCCTCCTCGGGCCGGCTCCAACTGGGGTCCCGCAGGGCAGAGGAAAAGTGCCTCCCCACGCCCGCTGCCCCCCCCCCCAACCCCCTGCCAGCAACAGGCTGCCCCCTCCCCTGAGCAACAGGCTGCCGAACAGACAAAAGCAGCCTCTCTGCCCCTCCTCCCCTCTATACATGCCGGGCTCCCGGAGCGCAGCAGCGTCCCCGGGGCTCGCTCACCTGGGTACTAGAATCCACCTCCTCCTCCTCTTCGGCCGGCTCCAACTGGCCTCTGCCTGCAGCAGCTGGCCACAGGGACAGGGATCCCGCAGAGCTGCCGGGCAGAGGAAAAGTGCCTCCCCACGCCCGCTGCCCCCCCCCACGGCCTCGCATCCTGCACGCCTCCCCCCTCCCCCCCTGCCAGCAACAGGCTGCCCCCTCCCCTGAGCAACAGGCTGCCGAACAGCAGACAAAAGCAGCCTCTCTGCCCCTCCTCCCCCTATACATGCTGGGCTCCCCGGGCAAACAAAGACTCCACCAAAACAAACAAAGTGCTGGCCTCATTGTGTTAGCAAAAAAAGGACCCTCCTCCTAGAACCCTGGGTGGTGTGTGTAAATAAAGCTATTAGCTCAAAGCATGGTGCAGAGCTGTTTGGTATTTGATGAGTTACTCCTTTAGTCCTGAGTTTGTCACAGGGACAGAAATAGATGTGAAAGCTTCTGAACAGGGGAACAGACAGCAAAACAAACATTAGAGGGGAGTTAACCTTTCCCTATGCTATCCAAAACTAAAAAAAATGTTTGGCTAGAGTTTCCCCTACAATATGTACCAGTTCCGACTTACATACAAATTCAACTTAAGAACAAACCTACAGTCCCTATCTTGTACGTAACCCGGGGACTGGCTGTACTTTGCGTGTGGCTTGTTTATAGAAGAGAAGAGGAAAGAGGTCTACGGTGGAAGCACATTAACAGAGTTTCACAGTGTACAAAGCCAAGAGAAACTCTCAAGTTGGTTCCAAAGCAATTGCGATGAGAGAACCTGAATAACTGGCACAAATACAAATATGCATCAAAACAGTAAGGTAAGAATATAATCTTTTTGTTGGATCTCCCCAAATCATTCATTTACGAGCACTATACTGACATTCTAGGGAACACCTAGACCAGTTGGGTGAACTTCAGAAGCTAAGTCAAGGGTCAAAGTTGTCTGAATGCAGGAAGACATTAAACACACCCTGCAGCAATCAGCACCCTTGGTGATGCTGCTGCAAAACCAGCTACAGGGCATGAAAAAGTAAATGCTTCCAAATTATTACGTCAATGTCTATTTTTTTCCTGCACAAGGCGATCTCCTTCTGCTTTTTCACAGCTATACACCATTTTAAAATATAATGAGCATTACTTCAATAGAGAAGGCTCCCATATGCTCTGCAGCAACTGCATAAAATCATGTAGGGGAAAGCTGTAGGTTTTGACAGCCAACAGGAGACAGTTGGTGCTTTTGGCAACTAGGAAGGTGGGGGAGGTGGTTTGGGCCTATAGTACTCTGAAGGGATTTGTGGCTTTTTGCCAAAGGGAAGAGCTGCACCTCCTCTTTCCCTCTCACTTGCGGGCAGGTTTGGAGGTGAGTGCATTTTTGAGGAATGTGACCTCCTTTTACCAGTTATCTTGGTGCCTCAGTATTCACCATTATGTCTAACCAGCACAATGACTGGATGTTTCTGCTAATAGAAGCAGCACTGAGAAATGTCTCTTAGGTTCCAGAGATAACTTTCAAGAGCTTTTCCCTCCCATGTTCACAGACAGAGGAAGAGAATGCTGCTTCAGTTCACTTTCAGCTCACATTTGGAAGGTTATCTTTGCAAACCTAACAGCAGAGCACATCCTTGTAAATGAGCGCTTACATTCTAATGCACAATGCTTTTTCAGAGGGGGGGGGGGTCTTCGCAAATTTCATTGATAGGACTCAGGGAGTATACCAGACATTGAAAATACATCCTTCTGACATGCAAGTGGGAGCAGGACTGAGAAATCTGCATACCAGCTCTCACAGCATCAGTCATCTCTTCCCCAGCAAAATGTCGTAATTCAGCTCACAGTGGCATTTGCTGTTGTGCGCACACAAACATCTTTATAGTTGCATTAATAACAAAAGGGTCCTTTTGTGGCTTTGCAGCTATATACATCTTATTTAGATCACAAAGCTTCTATCTACATTGAGAGGAAAACCAAGTTAACAAAAATTATACATTTTTAAACAGCCATTACTCATCAGGGTTTAGCATAGTTTCTACCATCTCTGGAGACAGACTTTTTGACTAAGAACTCTCTTAAAAACCAGACTACATAGGGAGGTTAGCCTATGGCTTGGTTTGGCTGACATGGTTCTCAGCCCAAATTCTTCTCCCCACTGATCATGGAAATCGTCCTTGAAGCAGAAGGCAATAAAATCCAAAAGCTACAGCTAGAAAGAAGACACAAAATGCTGACCTAGCTCTGTGTGCTAGGACTGGTTTCCATTCGGCTGAGGCCAAAAAAGCCTTGGATAATGATTACTCAACTCACTTACCCAATGGAACACACACTCACAAATAACAGGCCTGGGAGGGGAGGAGGGAAAGAGAAGAGTGTGAACATGCCCCCCCCCCCCGCCCATAGTCTTTCATGGTACACATGGGGCTGATTCCGGCTGAGCTAGGAAAGATAGGGGTGGTGCATTGCCCCGGCCTCCCTCCCCCATGGCTCCAGGCAGTGGGGGAAGGCTTGGGCTGATCCCCCATCCCCCCCTTCACCTAGTAACGAGGCTCCCCACACAGAAATTCCTGCGTGCAGGACTGAATACATTACAATTTTTTAACTACTACATGTTTTTGTTTTTACATCCAAGCTAAATATTCAGCAACTGCAATTTCTAGAGTAGGAGGCAAATAATGTGAGCTGTATTGATTTTATTGTAGTAATGACCTTACTTGTATATAATGCCTTTCATCCTCAGGGATCCCTATGTACATTACATACTTAAACTGAAATGAAATGGCCTCAGATATGAAACAGAGCAACTATCTGACAGACCACACCAACACTATATGCAGCTTTTTGGCCAGAAAGACAAATAAATATACTTTTCAAATGGGAATGGTTAGTGTAATTTTAGGTAGGTAGCATGTAATCAGCATAGGGAGCAGCCAGACTGCTGGTCTCTTGCCCCCCGAAAAAGTTCTACAGGATTGATAAAGGCTAAATCTTTACAACTGGAGGCTAGTGGAACATATATAGCAGGGGTTGGCAACCTTCAGCCCGCAGCCCATCTGTGTAACGTGCCAGCAAGCCAAGAGACATTTAGTTTACGTTGGCTGTCTGCACGCGCACAGCACCTCGCAATTCCCAGTGGCTGAAGTTTGGGAAGTAGTGTGAGCTGCAAGATAGCCCACCATTGGACAGGAATGGTGAATTGCAGCCATTGAGAGCTATGGGGGGGGGGGGGCCGTGCTTGCAGTCGTTCATTGCACACAAAATGTCTTGCAGCCTGCCAGCTGATTATCCTGATGGGCTGTGCACCAAAGATTGCTGTCCCCTGATGCATACAAGTTACATTAAGGGATCTAAATAAACATTTTCACTTTAAGTCACCACATGCACCACACAATTGCTACGACTACATATGGGAAAATACAGTAGGTATGCAATAGCCCTCATTTTACAAGTTTGGTTATTCATGGAAAAAAATGTTATCAAGACTTTAGTTTGTAAAGCATCTGAAAGCCAAAACTTTGTATAAAATAGCAACTGTATCATGAGAGGACACTGTTGTGGTACTCAATCAGATGGTGAATGCTGTTTTTGAATCAGAAAAACTATTCCCTGCAGCAGCTAGGAGTTCTTCAGTGGTTTCCCATCCAATTACTGACCTGAGGCCAAACCTGTTTAGCTGGAGCTCTGGATTCTAATCCCAGCACTATAATAGGTTTCCTGTGTGACCCTGGGCAAATCACACAAACTGTTTATGCCTCAGATTCCTCATGAATAAATTAGGAATAATAGTTATTTCCCTACCTCTCAAAGGTTTTGTGAGGCTATAATTCATTCACATTTCTGAGATGTTCGCTTTTTGAGCTCCTCTCTAATTTAGGAATAGACAAACTAACAAGTAAAGAGCAATAAGAAGAAAAGGAATTGTTATAAAACCGTAGTCCTGGTTCCTTCTCATAGGCAAACTTCTGATGATCACTAAAAATGTGCCAGATTAAAAGATACAACCCAAAATGAAATCTTATCCTAGGATTGTGGAATAAATCAGGTCTCCAGGAAGTGGAAGAGGTTGCTTACCGTCTGAGTGAATTTGTTAGTTCAGCAGCTAATTCACTCTCATTGTATGGTCTCAGCTCAGCTAGGGTTAATGGTGGTGTGGTCCCATCTGTGCACTCCTGAGAAATGAACAAGATCATCTTACTCAGAGTTACTCATCTTTGCAGAGAGGAGGGGCGGATGACTCCAAGCACTTTTAAACTCACAACTGCTTTTAAAACTGAGCCAAAAATCAAGTAAGTAAAAACACCACAGGCATCATGTAGAAACATCAAGGTACATCAATGCACATAGAGATGGGTCAATGCATTAAAATCCACAGAGTCATTCAACGTTTTATAAATCATCCCACAATAGTAAATAATTTGCCAAATTCTACTATACATTCTCTTATTTCACTTTTGACAACAGGTTTGAAGGGAAAAAACACAGTGAGTAAGCAAAAATTCAAATGATGTGTATTCAAAAACACACACACACACACACACACACACAGGAGGACACTATTCTGTAATTTTGTTTGCTGCTGAGGCTTTGTAGGACCATAGGAACAAAGGGACACAGCAGCATAGACATTGGATTATGGAATTTCTAGGGTACCCCTATTTCCTCAGAAAAATTATAAACCTACCTATAGTAATGCATAGATTTTGTGTTTACCTAAGGAACGCTTATTCCCCCTGCCCCAGCTATTGATTGGTACCTATCTGCACTGCAAGTGGATTTTATAATAAAACCTCCAGGCATTTCCTAATGAAATTAACACTTATCTTGGTTTATTTCTGGATGCACAGATCACATCACTATTGACTTTCAAGGAGATTCAACAGTCAGGTGACAATAAAGTTGGCAATAGCAGCTAGTGTGCTAGTGCCGAACGATTGTCATCTTCCCAGAATTAATAACTCTGCATTTTGCTCAGGGGACATGGGCTTAACTTTGAGTGTCTGTGAAGTGCCTAGAGAGCCCAAGATGGAAGATGCCATGTAACTAATGCTAAAATATGTCATGGCCAGAATCCGTGATTTCCAGACACCTCTGTGACATTTTCCTCTTCAGCCCCAGGGCGGTAGGGCTGGAGCTGGAGGCCAGCATGTGTCTCAGAACTCTTAGTTGCAGGTTGCAGGGGAGACCTTGGAGCTCTGGCCCTGGGCAGTTCCCATAGCTTTGAGCTGCTGTGGGGCAGCGGTGGGGACTCTGGCATTCTCAGCCACCATATGTGGTGGGGACCCTGGATTTTGGACCCACCACAGGAGGACTTGAACTGCAGCAATGGTTGCTGAGCAGCCCTTCCCCCATTTTGTGGTTTCTCATCCATTCTGTCTCAGTTACTTTTACTAAAAGTCATGGAACGACTTCTGAGAGTTTTTGTTTATTGCCCATAACTTTTACTAAAAATATCCATGTCAAAATCTTAACCTTATATATTATTACATGCCATCTGGAAGAGGGAGAAAGGCTTTGTACATGGGAAGGGAGAAAGCAGGCCAGGTTAACATGCTTAAAACAGGGAAATGAAATGTCTTTAGTTAGGTTTACACTGATTAAGGAGACTTCCATTAATTCCTGACCTTGCCCAATTTGTCTTTGCTGCCACTACTGGTGGAGCTGAGGGATCTCATTTTCTGTTCTTTTTGCTCTTCTACTTCAGACTTCAGGTGCTCAATGTGTACTAGGTAAGCCTGTTCTTGGGCTTCTCGAGTACTGAGTTTCAGTTCCAGGGCTTTCTTCTCTTTCTCTAACAGGTACAGTTGTGCCTTTAGCTCTGCCATCTCTTCCTGTTTAGGAGAGACAGATCACATCAAGATACCACTTCACACACTGTGCACAAATGGAGTTTTTAGTGAATGAAATCACATATGTGCTGCTTGCCAGCATGGTGCTTGAATAAATTTTTCATTTAGGAACTGCTCGTATTATTCAAATGTATTATCTAAACAAAGAACATTTGCAGACATAGGCAGCAGAAAGGAATTTCCAAGTGTAAATACATTATTGTTATTGAATGTAATTATATAAAAACAACCAAGGAAATGTTTGAAAAGCTATACCCTTGAGCCATAAAAGGTCCCAGGCACAGAGAAGTCTGAACTGATATAATATATATTTACTTTTAGCCACACCAGCTTGCGCTAAGACTCCCAGGACCAAATTCACAGGGATATGTAAAGGGGTAAGTGATATTATTACTAGATTTGCTCCTTACTTTGGAGTATGCTCATTTATTAGGGTTACTCCTCAGAGGGAGAGGGGTTCAATAATTCTATCTATGTGCTGCTTGTGTCACTTGAGTTCTCAAACAGAGTTTTACTTCTCCCTCCTTCCAATGGAGCTATTCTGCAGCAACCTAAATTTTCCAGAGCTGAATTCTTTCAACCCTAGAAACAGATGCACGCAGACGCACACAAGCACGTACCCGCGCGCGCACACCATGTCTGAAGACCAGCTAATCAGCATTCACAAGCTGATCCCTTATACCCTGGACTCAGACTGGGTTGGACCGCAGTATCAGGCTCTGACCCTCATGTGCCTTTGGACTCAACGGGCTAGGCTGAACAACACTTAAGATGCCACTCTCATATATCCCCAGGTTCAGCACTTCTCAATCCCCACTTTTATTACACAACCATCCTGCTAGTAACGCACTTGATGAGCAAATCCCGCAGGATTTGTGGGTGCTGCAGCAATCTTTAGTTTAAGGTACAAGGACCACTGCTGCAGAGCAAATGGGGAAGCCAAAAACCCAACCCCCCCCCAAAATCAACAACCCACCTCCAAGAGGAGGGGATGAAGAGAGACAGAGAAGCAACCAAATTAACCATGAAAACTATTTATTTCCAGGTAGTAATCATACAAGGGGAGCCAAAAACCAAAACCGTTACAATATTAAATCTAACTTAAATCTGATGCACAAAAGTTAGAGCTAGCAAGCCATAACTGATCACATACAGCAGGGCCAGGAGGCTATATCTAAAAAAGAGAGCGCAAGCGAGCGCCCACACGCACTGGAGCTCACCAATCTGTGACGCTTCAATCAGTCAGGGTTCCCAGGTGGCTGTGGGTCCAGAGGGCTGCAGGCAAGCAGAGCCCCCAGCACAATCAACCAGGAAAAGACGAAGTCCCCATTGGAACTAATGCAGTATTTAGATCCAGGCATTAGAACCCTTAGTTGAGCATGGATAGGGGTTTTGTAGGGAAACGAAATGGTTCAAAAGGGAACACAAGATTTGTTTATGGGTAAACTGATGATTCAAGAGAATATTCCAAAATTGTTCTGTTCAGGCTGGACAATAATAACTGATCATTCCTAGCTATGGGTGGTATTCCTTTGAGAGAGCTCACAACACAAGTGGGCAATTTCAGTAATTTGGATACTGAAGAATTTATTACTAGAGGATTTATTACTAGAATTGGTCTGATAATGACTGATATGAGTGTGCAGGTGTAGGTTCATTAACATCTGGAGCAGAGATTTCTTATCAGGCAATGCTTTCCTTCCTTTTGGGTCCCAGAATTCAGAACAATTCTTGCTTTGGACTTTGTTTTCTATTCTGTATGCTAACAGATGCCTTTTGCATCTTTGATTCACATGTGGGTAGAGAAGTTTGCAGATGGGTTTAGATGTGTCTTCTCTGGCCTTTTCATTGCCTTTTGTAAGTCTTCTGTTCAGCTCTGGTTCAAGAAGACACGGAAGGGGGAAAGGTCTTTCATGAGTCAGTCAAGCTGAATACTATGTCCTGTTTCCCTAAGAACACAGAGCTGCTCGGTAACAATATGCCGAAAACAGGTGAGAAAATCTAAGACAGTCTTTTAGTATAACTTATCCTATATGTTGGAAAGGTTCGGCAAATAGGTTCTAGTTTAGTCTCCCCTCTGAATCTGATACACAGACGAGAAATACCTATTCTTGACATGAAAGAAGATTAATTTTAGAAGTTTATTGCTGCAGATAATTCTCCTACCAGTCAGATTGTTACAATCGTGCTGCAATCTCTCTTATGGCAAACTCCTTGTTGCATGTATATAGTGTCAAAGTGTCCATTTCCTACACCCACAAGCTAGCTCTGCTCTCATACACCACCTCGGATACTTAAAAGAGGGCAATATCAAGGAGGAGTAGGGAAGTCATGTACAAAGCATGTGTGTGACCATTACTGGAAAATGGAGTTCACATTTCAAAAAGAATGTTGGAAAATTAGAAAGGGACCAGAAAGGGGCTGCAAGAATTATTTGAGGTCTGGCCTAACAATGAAAGACTTTAAAAGCTCCATCTATTTAATTTATACCAGCAAAGTTTAAGAGATGATTTGATCATGGCCAGTAAGAACCTACATGGAGAAAATTTTTGCTCTCTTTAAATCTAGCAGAAAAAGTTGGAAGCTGATGCTAGACAAATTCAGACTAGTAATAAGGTAAACATTTTTTATGAGGGTAATAATTAACCACAGGAACGATTTATTTAGGGACATGGTGGATTCTACATCACCTGAAATCATTGCATTAGGACTTAAAATTACAGATTAACACTACCCCTCTAACAATGAGTAGTCCTGTGGCACCCTGTTTTGTCTCTAAGGTGCCACTGGACTACTTGTTTTTACATTAAGACTAGATACCTTTCTAAAAAATAGGCTATAGCTCAAACAAAAATGAGCTTGACAAAGAAATTACGGAATGAGATTCTTAGCCCTGCTACTGAAAATCTCCATCCTCTGCTCCCACCCCAATTCTATGTTGCAGCACAGTGTTAAGGAATTGCTCTGAATTGGTGACTATTTGAGTGCCTTAAGGATGATAGCTTTTAACAGGCCCTTCTATTCTGAAGCAATGTGAAACGGAGGTGACTTTGTTCTGCCTCAGTGCACAAACCTTAGAGTATTTTCTCAGAGTGGTACATGCACAAGCTTGTGAGTGAAGTAATGAAACATTACATTAGACGTGCTGTCTCATGCTTTCGGTCTCCCTTGAGCACCGCTGCTGCTATCTCCTTATTGCAAGCATGTGGCTTGTTGATTACTGTGTCTTAAATTAGACCTATGGACTGAAGACCTTGCTTAATGCACATAGACATGGGCACTGCTAATGCCCTCTCTACCTACCTGGGCCAGAGGAATGTGACCTCCAACCCCCAAGTGTCTTGATCAACACTCCAGAACTGTGATCCTAACAAACAATCTTTCAGAGAGCAAGGGGACTAGGCATGCTATGCCCTGATAGTGAGAGTGGCAAGTATGCCAAGGGCTCCATGTTTAATGCAAACGTGTGTAAATAAAGCAGGATTGTCCATCAATTGCTGTTCAGTTGCTATATAGCTAATTATGCTCCAGAATTATAGCATTCTTTAAAAAAGAAAAAAAAAGTCTCTTCCCTTATCTGGGTTGCATCAAAATACGAAGAGGTACAGTGGGGCCTGACTGAGTTTGCAGGCATGCTGATTCTACAGCCCTCATTCATGTAGTTCTTATTCATGGCCCAGGCGTGTTACCAGGAAAGTCTGATGACAACTTAAAATAGCAACTCTAACTATTTTGTTGTTGATCTTTTCAGCAGAAACGTCAAGTGAACATGCTTCTTGTTTGCTCTTGAATGTAGTGACAGATTGCTGCCAAGAGTGGTTTGATGAGTTGGGTGGGAAAAAGGGGGAAGGAAAAACTCAACTATCTCCTAGATGTAAACTCCCCCTTGTCATATAACTTCCCAGTTCCCCACTACCACCTTCCATAATGCAGTTCTGTCCTGCAATTCAAACACCTAGCAGCAGAGAAAAATGTGGGGGCAGCACAACAACTTAATATAAAAATAAACAATCACAAAGGACGCTGAACTGATTGCATTGGATGTGGTAGGGGAAAGCAATGGGATCACAGTGCTATGTATATACAGTAAAACTCCAATAGTCCGGCACCCAATAGTCCGGCACTCCTGATAGTCCGGCATCAAAATGGCAAGAGCCTAGTGAGTGAGCTTCGGCAAAAAATGAGTCACAAGGTAACAGCGGCAGCAGCTGAACCGAGCAAAAAGGGTAAAAAAGGGTTTAAAAAATTAAAACATCACAGTATACTGTATACAGTATGTACAATAAAAAGGGTTAAGAACACTTTATATACAGTATATAATGTATACAGTATATATATATATAACCAGTTTATAGTACCTCCTGATAGTCCGACATATCTGATAATCTGGCACCACCTAGGTCCCATAGGTTCCGGATTATCGGAAGTCTACTGTACTAGGGTTCCTAACAAATAGTTAGGTCTAATAAGGTGCACAGGATACAGGGTAGTGGGTATGCTCCCACCTTTCAGAGACAGCAAGGCTAGGCTATGCCATAACCTGACAGAGACGGGTAAGCTGTGCACGCTCTTGCTACTGTCACAATATCCTTTGGGAGGTGTAAGTTTTACAGTGGTCCTGAGCATCACTGTTAGTTACTTCTCTGATACCATGAAGAAATCAGGGGCACAGACAGCATGTTATAAAATACCTTCATTGCCATGAGTTCTTGCATCAATACTGCATTTTCCAGATCTAGCCTCTGGCTGTCTCCACGAGGTTTGACATCATAACTAAGGGGATCAATATGGATGCTCTCCAGTTCCAACATGGTCAGCTTGACTGCTGCCCTGTCATTCTTCAGCTGCTGGATGTAATCCTTCAACCTCTGCTCATCCTCCTTTGTGAACTCTGTATCACAGCTACTTGCAGTTGAGCTGGTAGTGCTGGGAAGATCAAAAACAGCATCACTCATGGGGAGAAAGTTCAGGTCTCTAGCCTCCTCCTCCTCCTCTTTCCAATCCTCATTTCAACTTTGTTTTATTAACACTACACATCTAATTCACTCATGCATGTTTACACTCTCAGTTACCATAGAGTATAATTGTATCAGCATCATCATCAAACATTTACAGAGGACTGTAGTGCTAGCGTGAATGACCATGGTGACTTGTCTGTGACCTGCAGTGGTTTGGCGCTCCAGGACACCCCACCAGCTGACAGCTCCAGCCCTACTATCCCGGGGCTGAAGCAGAAAATATCACAGAGATGTCTGCAAGTCACGGAATCAATGACTTTCTTGACATACTCCTTTTCTTTACCAGGGTTGATGGTACTGCACCACGTAATGCTCAATCCCATAAATCCATGCATTTTTCAGGTGACTTTGCAGGGGGTGTTAGGCAGGGCTGAGGCATGTACCCCCTTTTCATGTTGATGGAGAGATTAAGAGCACTATGTGCTCATATGTTTTTGTCCTTCTTTTGACATGGCTGAGGAGTATGAAAACACTTTTGAATATAATGAGCAACAGAAGGAAGGCTAAAATGGCCAGCAGGATCCGTTGTGTATTAACAGTTTTACAGAAATATACTATAGGAATTAGCACCTTGGAAACTCCTATATTAGACAGTCCATTTTCAGTTTAGTCTGGACCATGTGTTGCAATATGCAGAACACAGACACAGACATCTGCAACTTTAAAATACAAAGAAGAATAAAATAGATTGTTCTTCAAACAAACAATAGAAAATATCACAATACCGAGTCAAATATTTCTTCATAGCAGAGCCAAGTAATTAGTTTTGTTAGAATACCTGCTTTTGGCACTAGACTTATAATTAAGTGCTTGTTGAATGTGTCATGCTGGGAGCAACACAAACTAAAATCCTGTATCTACAGAGCTGATATAGCACAGGCAGCAACACAGAAAGTGTCTGCATGTCATGGCACTATCTTTCAACTATTAGGACTGAATTTGAAACAATGACCAGCTACCTCAATGCTCATTTCCACAAGACATCCAAATCCCTCAACTTGGCGGTAGCTAAGTCATGTTTTACAGCACTTCTGCTAGAACACCATCACCTGACTTCATGGCAGCATTCTTTTTCCAAAGGTCATTTCAAAAGAAAAACTGCCAGACAATTGTATTCGCTCCACACGTCACATAATGAAGAGCTTTCATAAAGGGAAAACAATTTCTAGATAAGGAGGGCGCCTCAATGCCCCATCTCCATCTATGTTCATTTCAGTGTTCTAGGGAGCAGAGATTTATGGAGGTTAATTGCAATGCTGCTTTAGTTCCTTAACATTCCACTGCTGAATATAATTGCAATAACAGTAAAAGGAAAAGAAATAGCACTGCCTTTTCTACAACCCTACGCAGACAAAGCTGCCCGCTGTCTCCTGAGGACCTGTAATCAGCTGCTGGGTGAGGGTTAAGTCATCCATTAACTGTGCCTGTCTGGAATGCTGGATGATCTCAGTTATCAGCAGGGGAATAAATCACATTCTGTATTGAGTAGCATTATTTTTCAGCATTTTTTTGAGAAGGAAAAAACCCCACTCTGTGGACTCCTGCTGGAGCCAGACTAATGTAATGGAAATACACTTGGCTTGCACACTTATGCACTGCAGAAAGAGGAGGAGGGGAAAACAGGTTGGTTTTCTCTGTTTCTTCTCAATTGTGCTTGTGCTCACTCTGTTGATTTTAAGTTGCATCAGATAATTGCCAGTGGATCTTTCAGTGGATTCCAAGCCCAGGGCAGCCTGAGAGGAAACAGAGAATTGGCAGGGCTACAAAGACTTCCTTAAGTCTTTTCCCCTCATGAAATATCACGTTACATGGCTTTACTACAGCATTCTGCTAATTTCATATGATTTCGTCTCTCTCTTAGGGATAACAGGCGCCGTGTTTACTAGAAGTGAAAACCACTTTTTTCAGCTACTAATTCCCATCTGCAGTAAATCAGAAATCAGCTGGCCCATCTTAGGTAAAAATACATGCAGGTTTTAATGAGGTCTCCATAATACTCTGCTTTTCATCAGAAGATCTCAAAGCTTGTTATTTAATGAGGTCTCACTAGACAGCTATGGATGTGAACATCAGGAAATACAACAAAATTAGTATTCAATTCTATATTCGAGTGATGCTGTAGATCTCTAAGACTTGCAAAATAAAAAGATCTCCAAACTTACGGGGGAGACACACACACCACCGCCACCCATCCTCACAATTTTAGTCAATGTTAACCTTAACTTTTGTTTACAGAGAAAAATATGCTCCTTGCTCTCTTTGCTAGAAAGAAAGAGAGCCCTCAGAATGAAAACTGAGCACTGCCCCGTAAATCTGCTAGGAGGACTATTCCTCAAGAGCCCCAAGTATTTACCATACCAGCCACAGCTGCACAGAACTGACCTTTCAGGTCCACAGCTGTAGGTCTCTCCAGTTTTTGGCAACTAAGCCACAGCTGTGGAAAGCAACAGCAACTCAGGTTTCTGCCAATGGTGCTAGAGCTGTCTTTAGTTCAGCCCTGGCTGCTTGCTTGCAACTGAGCTGGCTCCTCTGCTGAAGTACTAGTGAGGCCTCTGGTTACAAGGTGAGGAATTAATGGAGGAGCTGTCTGAATTACAGGCAGCAAGTACAAAGAGGACAGAAGAGAAAGAGAACTGCCCTTTGTCCCCCAATCTTGGTGCCTGAATCCCTCCCACCCACTGTGAGAGATGAGGCAGAGGCAATATATGGGCAGCAGAGGAAAAGGATATATAGCCTTTTCCCCTACTCAAGAGGCAGAGACAGGCCCCAATGCCTACCTTTCCCCCTCCTGAATTGTGGAGAAGACATTCAGTGTGTGAGATGGCATGGCTAAGTGCTGAAACAATGCCGTGATACATTTGTGATACTGGATTATGATGCCACATGAGGCTCCTCCAAACACACTTTGATGGCTCTCACAAAAATCTTCAGGCCAGACCTACTTCCTCAGAGAGAAACATCTCAGGCTAGATACTGTGTAATGCTGAATTTGCCAGACTCTTCTGGCTATGTCTACAGCTGTTCTTGTGCAAAAACTTGCGAAGCGTCTACACTGCATGTTTGTTCTTACGCAAGTAAACTTACAGTAGAGTGTCGGAAAAGAGGGCTTCTTACACAAGAGTTATTCCTCTCCCCACGAGGAATAAGCCCTCTTGAACAAGAAGGCAGTGTGGATGGGCAACAGGGGTGGCTTGAGCAAGAAACCCTTATGGCTAAAATGTCCATCAGAGCTTTCTTGCACAAGAGAGCGTCCACACTGCCATAGATGCTCTTGTGCAAAAGCGCATCTCTTGTGCAAAAGCTCATGCCAGTGTAGACGTGCTCTTGGGCAAGAATTTTTGCACAAGAACTCTTGCGCAAAACAGTTCTTGCACAAGAAGCCTGCAGTGTAGACATTGCCCTCTATGTTTTCGGATGGAAAATCAGGATAATATGCATGAGGCTTCCTAGGTGAACTGAACAGGCAGCATGTCACAAACAGAAAAAATAACCAGATACATGATATGTCTTTCATTTCTCTAACATACAGGTAGGAGGAAAATATGAAACTCCCTCATAACTCGAGCCCGCTCTCTTCATCATTGACATCTGAAAGATTTCTGAATGATGCCCAATTAATTTGTATATACATTTTCTGTAGAGGTTACATGGTGTAATATTAAAAGGTGTACACATATATCTGCACACACACTACACGTGCATATACACACCTATATTTGAGAGAAAGTTTGTGAGTCTGTCTGTCCATTTCTCTGTTTGTCCTCCTAAATGGTAAGAGATAGGACCACCATATTTGGTATACAGCTTCCACTTATAACTTAAAGCAAGGTCAGGGTTTGATTGTGCCAGGAAAATGGGATGTGCCTAGAATGAGATTGCTTCTCATAAACCACACAGAAAAGAGACAGAATCACCAGGCAGGTGAAAAGGGCTGGCTGGGTATGTGGCCCCCCCACTCTATCTGGGACTACCCCAGGCACAAGCCTCCCAACCTCCTGGTGCTCTTTAGGGAGGGCAGGAACGGGGGCCTGAAGATTTTCCCCCACCCAATTAGTACAGTAACATTGCTAGCCGTTCCCCTTCGTCAGTGAGCAAGGGGAAAGCGTACAGTGTGTTCTCTTCCTCACTCTGGCTGGGCAGCACCTTCACTCAGACCAGTAGAATTTGAACAAACAGTATATTGGGCTATAATTTCAAACACATTGGCAAAAACCACCTCCCTCCTTAGGAAATCTGTTTGCTCTATGTTGAACTGTGATACTGAGAGCATGCCGCACACTTCGGGATTTGGAAGCATTAACATGATTCCTTATCAACATTTCCACCTTTCAGCCAACATAATCCTTTATTTCAGCTACTTATCCAAAATCCATGAGGTGGTTCTGATAGGCAGATTTAGCACTCGGTTTGGATAAGTTCAGATGGTAAGCAGTAAAACATGTAGAAATGCATTCCCTTTGCACGCAATGGGACATACTGTCCCTCCTGCATCTTTGTGGAAGGTTGCAGTTACTAGCAGTGCGATGAATACAAAACAGCAGTCTTAGTCATTCCACAGCAGCAATCTCCATCTCTCTCTTTTGTTTAATTCTTTTTACAGGTGCAATCAGTTGGATCTTCTTAGAAATGAATGCTCCTCTATCCATTAAAACAATTACGACTTCCAAAAAGCTATTTTTATTTTCAAAAATGAATTGGCAATATAGTTGGGTGGCTGCCAACCAAATACATTGAGATGATAGCTATTATTTTATTCACTTCACTGGTAACAACCTCTATGCTGGTTTTTCATTTCATCTCAGATGCTCCCTTTTACAATCTTTAACCCCCTTGTCACCAGGGGTTGCCTGTGCTTGTGTTCAGTGATTTGACATTCAGCATTTCATTCATGATGCCAAAATTAAGGCTGGGTCAGCACTTCCATTATAAACCTGTTTTGTGGGGTATCAAACTGCAGGGAGAATTATTCATTTTATTGACAACGTCTTAGCCAAAGAGAGGAGTTTTTTTTTCCTTCCCTCTTTACAAAGATTTAAAGAAAAATGTGCCTTGCAGTTTTGAGTTAGAAGATCTTCCTTATTACTATTTTTCCTTGCATGGATCAGGCTGGTATCTTATTTTGCAGTTATATCTACTATATAATTTGGGAGAGTTTGTCTGTGTGTGTCAGTCTGTCCAAGAACCCCTAAACAGTAAGAGCCAGGACCACCAAATTCAGTATACAGCTCCCTCTTATCACAACTTAAAGCAAGGTCAGTGTTGTGCCAGGAAAATGGGATGTGCCTGGAATCGGATTGCTTGTCATAAAACCATACAAAATAAGATAAACTCACCAGGCAGGTGAAAGGGGGTGGCTGGGGCATTCTCCCTCCCCATCCAGGACTGCCCCAGCCCCAAGCCTCCCACCCCCCAAGTACCCTTTAGGTGGGGGGAGCGGCTAGAGCCCACCTTCCCTGATTCATACAGGGACACTGCTGGCTGTTCCCCTTCATCAGGGGGCATGGGGAAAGGGCACAGTTTGCTGCATTCCTCACTCTGGTTGGAGACTGCAGGGGGCAGATGGGACATGCGCCCCTCCCCCCAGCTGCACCTGCTGGACTGCAACGGCCATGGAGAGGCACTTCTCACTTGGCCTCAAGCTGCTGCAGTGAGAGGGGGCTAGGGTAGTTCTCTCTCCCCAGGGCAGCCTGAATACTGATCACCTCATCCCCAGCCTCACCACAGAGCAATGATTTAAATCAGGGCTACTCAACATGCGGCCTGAGGCCTGTTCGTTTGCGGCCCACGGTGCAGTTTGGGTGCAGGTAGGGCTCAGCACATGGCCTGCAGATGGGATCCTTTGAACATGGCCTCCACTAGAACACGTTCCACAACAACGAGGCGTCTCCCATGTGGAGTGAGCATTGAAAGACGCAAGTGGATGGGCTGGCTGGAACAGGCTGTTGGTGTTTCTAGTCCCGAGTGAGGGGGTGTGCTGGGAGCACTGGATCACTGTGGGAGGTGCTTTGTATTCATACCCGTCAGGGTGAAAGAAGCTATTTGCATATATATATTTACAATTATATGCAACCGCACTTAAAAGTTGCGGCCCTCGGCATGTGCAGTAAGTGTCATTGTGGCCCCCGGGGCTTGCACAGTTGAGTAGCCCTGATTTAAATGAAGCATGCACATTTTCATTTTATTTTCCAAAAACCAACAATTAATTGAGTTAAGGACCTGAGCAACACCGGGTGAATCTTCAAGTATAATAGACAAATGTTTTTGTTACAGAGGTTAAGTGTAATCAAGTGAGGAATTTGTCCATTACCATGAACTATTCCCAAACTGTGGTCCACAGAGCACCTGCTGGTCTTATTGAACCCTCTCCTCAGTTGTGCCTACTTCTACAGGCCCTCATGTTCTTCCACAACAAAGAAAAAGCCTGCAGAAGCAGCTGGACTCGAGCCTTACAGCCTCTGCTAGTGGTTACTGTCACAATAGAGAGGAGACAGAATCCACCTTCAGTGATTGCAACCCATAGTGGGTGGGGCCGCAGCTGCTGCCAGCCACCAGATGGAAAGAACCATGGAGTATGGAAGGGTAGCAAGTCCAGGGCAGCATGGAAGGATGAAAGCAAAAGAAGGGCGCCAAGTGGCAGGGAGGTGTGTGCAAGTGGAAAGGAGGAGCAGGTAGCACATGCAAGATGAGATGAAAAAGGCAGCACAGAAGCATATGCAGAAAGGTAGCAGGAAAGAGAAAGGACGAGAATGGATGTCCATATGATGAAATGAAGAACAAAAAGAGCGAGTGTCAATTTCCTTTATAAAGGACAAAACGCATACTGCATTAGTCAGAAATATATACCTATTTTTCTAACATCTATGCAAACACTGTAATTGCCACAAAGATGTTAGGTGAATATGAATAGGAAAGGGTGCTCATAAGATTCTCTCTATTTATTGAGATGTGATCCACATTTTGGAGAAGTCTGAGAACGTCTATGTTACATCATCTAACTGCCTTTGTTCTCTGGATGTAAAAAATGGGAAAAAGGGGAGATTTTGTGTTTAACTGGGCTATGTAATAGTGTAGTCGATTAACCAATAAGAAAAAGCTTATAGGTTGATGCAATAGACTATACACATTTCCCCCGCCCTCCTGGTCAGTATATTTTTTAGCGGGTTGGCCAGCAGCCTGGCTCAGTTCTAACTTGTGCCAGGTCCAAGACGTATCCCTGCTGAGACTCTGCATTTAAAGTGCATTAAGAGCCAGGCAGACAGGCAACCCAACTCAGTTCCGACTCACAGTGGACAGGAGCTGCTGCCACTCCATACTGCTGCCTCTGTATAAGAGGCACCAGCGGGATGACAGGAAACTGGTCCACGAAGGGAACTGATTTTTTAACTGCCCTCCGCCCCCTTGTGGGCCAGCTCCCACCTGCTATCCCGTGCTGTTGCCTCTAATACAGAGGCAGCAGTGAGGAGTGGCAAGTGCACTGGCGGCCAGCCTCACCCCCAGGGACTATAGAATAGTCAAGTAACTGATAAGAATTCATGAGGTTAATCGACTATTCAATTAACCAATATTTAACATCCCTAAACTGGGCAAATGTTGCATGTATTCTCTTGATAGATGTGGATTTAAATAAGGAAAAGCAGAGTGGTCTGGTGGAATCAAAATATTCTGAGACTCTGACTGCGCCTGACTGGCCATATGCCCTTAGGTGGCCACTGACAGTAACATCTGTTTGTCTCAGACTCTCTAGTCTATAAAAAGGAGTTAATATTTAGTTAATTTTTCTCTGTAAGGAAATTGCAAGGATTCAGTCCCAACACTGAATGTATATGACATTACAGCTATAACATCAGTTGTACTCTCGTGTGTGTGTGTATAACCATTCAACTGTAACAGGAGTACACTATCAGGTGAACTGATATTACTATTTGATATCAATATCAAAGTAATTTATCATTTAATGATAGAGGAACAGACTCAAGCTAACAGGTCTCACACAAATTTACATATACGCATAAAATGTATAGATAGACATTTATACAAACTCCTTTCACCTTTACCTTCACAGATCATATTCTACAATCTTCTACCTGTTAAATATGAAATTTCACTCTATTCTAAGCATGTGTACATGCAGAGACATCTAGCCAACCAAAGCAAATTTTGCATACACATGCAGTCAGTGGAACACTGAGATCATTAGTTGCTTTGCTCCACAAACCCAGAGTGCATGTTTGTAGAATGATTTTTTTCAGCTTTCACTCAACTAAATGAAATCTGATTTTCACCAGACTAATGAAACTAGGGAAATGTCCCTGTCAAATTTTCAACAACAAAGCAAGGTAGCCAAAAAAAAACCACCTCTCTCTTCTTTCCTGGAAATCAGTTCAATTGTTTTCTGTGAGCGCGGGGGGGGGGGGGGGGGGGGGGGGGGGGACCATTCCCTGATTGAGCAACCAATTAGTCACAGAAAGACAAAACTTTGAGATTATAAACAACCAAAAATAACTGTGTAGAATATAAATGCTTAAGCAATTACAGGTGTGTTGCTATGTGCGCCAAATATACTAGCATATACCCAAACACACACAAATGCACATGTATACATATTTTTGCACCCAGACTATGAAAGAAAGGGTCAAGTGACCTGAAATAGTTTTGTATATTGCACTTCTAAGCAAGTCAATATTTTCATCATCAAAAGCTATTTATTTGCTAGTAAGTAACATGGTGTTACATGAATTTATGAACTCAAACATCATCTCCTCTTCAGAGTAACTCTGAAACTGTGGGTTATTTTTAAATCAAAATGTTTTGGTTTTAGACATTTACATTTATCCTCATATTTGATGTAGAATTTGGCCACATTTCTTAGTCTTTTCCTGCTCTTTAGACTTGTCAGCGACAATATAGGAATTGTAGGAAAAAATGATAGCTAACCAATTCTATATAAAAACAAAGGACGAATTTGCTTAAGAAACTGAGTACATAATTTTAAGTGAATCTGAGGGATAGAAACTGTAAATTAATCAAGAAAATTTTCACCTGTCTTCTGCTATATATGTGAGTGTGTGTGTGCATGTCTGTGTTCAAGAATACCTCCTGAATGGTAAAAAGCGAAGACCACCAAATTTGGTATGTAGCTTGGTAAGAGTATGGTTGTGCCAGGGCAATAGGATGTGCCTGGAATATGATTTTCTCTCATAGAATGGTAAGGGAGGGGTCTGCTAGCAGGGACAGTTATACTATAGAACAAAGTTCGGAAAAATCCGACCCACCAAGCCACTGGGATTCGGCCCGGAGACACAGCAGGGAGCTTCAGGTGGCTTCCTGCCTGCCCAGCACCCGCATGCTGCTTAGAAAAGCGGTTGCAGGGCCATTTGTCTTTCAACAGCTGCAAGCCCGGGGGCGGGGGAGGAGGAGGAGGAGAAGAGGCTTCTTGTGCTATCTCCATTCCCAGCACAATCCCATTGGCTGCCTGCCTGAAGCACAGGCAGTATGCAAAGTACCCCTCCCCTCAGGCTTGTAGCTGTTCACAGAAACACATAGCTCCTGCAGCCTGTGCAAGGGAAGGGCAGTAGTGCAAGCAGCCTGTCTGAGAAACGTGCTTAGCTACTGGCTGGGAGTCACCCAGGTAAGTCTCCCAGCCACAGCTTGCCTCTTGACACTCCAGCCCCCTTCTGCCCCAATCGTCTGCCCCTCCAACTCCTGCCCCCATCCCACATAACCCAAACCTTCTGCTCCTCCTCCTGCACCATACTCCCTCCCAGGTTTTTTTTTTTTAAACAAAAAAAAAGCAAAGGTGCCAGTATTCCAGGGGAAAAGTTGTTGAGCTCTGACTGGAGGTGCTGGTACTGCATCTGGAAGTGCCGGTACTGCATACTGGGCAGTACCATTACAAAAAAAGCTCTGCCCCCTCCCAAGCCCTGCACCTGCCTTAGGTCATGAATCCCTGCAACCCCTCCAGCACACCAGTCCCTACTCCAGGTCCCACCCCCCTCCTGCCTAAAATCACAGCCCAAACCACAGCACTGCCTTTTGCACCCTAGGCCCCTGCCCTAGGTCACAACCACCTCCTTCACCCAAACTCCCTCCCAGCTCCCAAACCTCCTCCTGCACCCCAGGCCCTCACCCCAAGCTCCCTTCTGCACCCAATTTCCATGCACCCAATTTCCATCCCAGAATGCACATCTCCATTAATAAAATGAAAGAGTGCGGCCCTTGACCACTTTCCAGCTTCTTGGAGTAGCCCCCCCCATTAGTGTTGCCTCTAAGCTGTGTAGCTGCACAGGTGATTAATCAGCCCCACCCAGCCAGTCAGCTCTGTTTGGGACCCATCACAAAGCTATGAAGACATTATGTGGCTAGCGCAACTACCTTCCACATCCTAATGACTCAACCAACCAAACAAGGGATACTTAAGAACAATTTGCACCTTCTCTATCAGCTTCATGTAACATGAACACTCTAATTCACTATTTTTCCCTTCCTTCTCCTCCCCATTATCCCCTATTTATTTTGGAACTGGATTTTTAATACTCCAACTGAAGAAGTGGGTTGTACCCACAAAAGCTCATGATACCATCTCTACATGTTTTGTTAGTTTTTAAGGTGCTGCTAGATCAGGCCTGCGAAAAATGCAGGCTACGGGCCGGATGTGGCTTACCAAGCCACCAGATCCAGCCCCCGGACCCTGCGGGGAGCCCCAGGCCAGCTCCCTGCTTGCCTTGCCCCACCTGCACACCACTCAGAAATGCAGCTGTGGGGCAGTTTTTCTTTAAAAAGTCTAAGTCCAGAGGGGCGGGGAAGCTTTAGGAGCTGCTCCTGACCCCAGTACAAGCCCACTGGCTGGTTTCTGGGTGGGAGGCTGATTCAGGAACCACTGCTGGCTGGTAAGTTTCCTGGCAGAGCCTACCTCTGGCACCCCAGTCTCTCCCTTCCCCAACCTTCTGCCCCCAACTCCTGCCCCCTACTCCACATACCCAAATCCTCTGCCCTTCTCCTGTACCCATATCCCCTTCCAGATCTGGCACCTCAAACTCCCTGCCCCAGATCACAGTCCCTTCATGCCTTTGTTCACAACCCAAATCCCTGACCTAGGTCACAATCCTACCCCCTGCACCCCAGTCCAGTGCCCCAGGTCACAGCTGCCTCCTTCACCCAAACTCCCTCCCTTACCCCAAGCTCCCTTCTACACCCAAGCTCCATTCCAGACCCCAAACCCCCTCCATTAATATGGAAGAGTGCAGCCCTCAACCACTTCCCAAACTTTTAGAGCGGCTGCCCCCATCAAAAATTATTGCTTATCCCTGTGCTAGACTATTCATTGTTTACGTTTTTTCTAGATCTTTTTTTCCATTTAAGTTTTATTATTTCTAAGGTCTAAGAAAGTCCAATATCCTGTTTTTTTCCTTCTGGAAAAATCCCCTACAACCTGCAAAAAATGTGTCCACTAGTCAATATTTGTCTAGAGTGTCAAATGTTAAAGGGAAGTTTTTGGGATAGCAGGGTTGTTATGAAAAATCATAACTGGTGGCAAAATAATTCTTTGCTTCTTACTCTGTTTTTGTAAGAAGTGAAATGGTTATAGCTGTGACATTTAAAACCAACAATAGTTGAAATGCTCTAAATGCTTAGGACACCTTGATGGGAGTATTTTTTTGGTTTCCAGTTCCCTGGAAATCTGTGATATATTCATATAATAGAGGTGAAAAAGAAGTACATACTTCAAGTTTCAATGAGACAGAAAGGAGGGGAAAGGGGTTAGAAACAGAATTGCTGAAGTAAAATAAATGTTATGGTTTTGCCTTTTATGAGAGAGATCAAAGTTCAGAATCACCCGCTTGCAACAAATCTATACAAAACCCTTCTTGGATGGAGCTTGCTCAATGTCTGAGAATAAGCTCACTGAAGCATGGTAGTAGTGATTTAAAAAAATAGAAACAAAAAGAACATAGCAGACTGACGTGAGGATGGATAGCTGAATAAATGGAAAACAACAATCTACTTAGGTCTGCAACCAAAGGCCTGGGGATTAATAGGTTCGATGAGTTGCAGTTACCTGGTGTGGCTGTTGGATGACAGGCTCTCCCAGGGCTGTACGTTACAGCCAGTGATTGCATAGGCTCCCCCGCAGCTGCCGTCTAATTTCATCAGCAGGGCTTTTGCTGCATTCTCAGCAGTCTTCCTGCAGTCATGGGCTCTCTTGAGCATCTGGGTAATGTTCTCATCACCTATTTGGTCCCCTAGTTTGAAGCAAACAATCAGTGTCAGAGCATCAAAGAGCATAATAAAAATTAACACAAGAAAACAGACTCAAAGATATATTCACTTTTGCTGTGACATTAACACCTAGCCAGCAATTTGTGACTTAAGTGAGACTCATACAGTGAAAAAGAGCACAAGGATGACATGTATTCATGTGGTTTGTACTAGAGGTAAACATACAATGCTACTATCAGACAGGACAAGTAAGAGACAGTTTGCTCTGTGCACGACTGTGCTTTATCCTCATTTAAGCCAAGCATTTCACACCCACAGTCTGGCAGTCTCTAAATTACATCCCTTTTCTCAAAAAAAGGATGTAAATCCCCGTCTAAATAGCTGTTTTCCTTTCAAAAAGCCCCCTTTCGGGGAAAAAAACGCAGCCGCAATTATGCAAATGAAGCACGGGAAATTTAAATCCTGGCTTCTATTGCAATTTCGAAGAGTCTAATTTACATCCCTTTTTCGAGAAAGGGATGTAGTTTAGACATAGCCTCTGAGTTGGGCTTTGGGTGCTAATGTAATATCAAAAGAAACAAAAAAAAGAAAATGCCAGAAAATTCAATGTGGGGAATTGCGCAACATCCCTCTTTTAACCAAACTGTTGGTCATGGAAGCTGCAGGAGGAATAATGAAAGATTTCATGCTGTACTTCCTGGCTTTTCTCCACAGCTATCAAACCTTTAACACTATACACACACCCAATAAAACAACCACGCAACAAATTTAAACAACAACATATTATCCCAACCCCTTCATCCCTTTTCTGGGTTTTCGGGCGACACCAGAGACTGTCACAGTTATTCTCTCAAATACCAGGATGTAGAGTAAATCCAAGACTTAGTAAATATGGCTTCAGTATCTTAGTCTACATTTTTATTCAGAAGCCAACTCCTGAGGTGCTTATTCAGACTTTTTTTGGTCAGTTCTCAGGCAAATTTCCCACTGAAGCCTATGTCAGTTTTACGTGAAAAGGACTGAGTAAGGGCATTAACACATTTGGTGCCAAATCCTATTTTAATTAACAGAACATCACAACCAGATTTGTGGTGCTATACAAATCTTTAATAAAGATGTATCCTGGAATTTGTGTGAATTTGGAAAATGTACATTTTTTTCCCCAATATGAGAAGATGGTCCCAGGGCTGGGGAGAGGGGTTGTTCTGTGTATAACTTTAAATATAACTAAACTAATTTTTAAACTAATGCAAAACAATAACTTTTGTCAGGCCAAGACTGACTAAATTTCATAGTGAAGTAAAGTTTCACAGACAAGCTATAACCTCCTGAACAAAAGCAAAGGTGTGAATGGTAATGCCACATTAAAAACAAAGTTGGCAACAGATAGCTATCGTCAGTTACACCCTCTCTTTTATAACCTGAACATGGAGAGGAAAACTAACACTATCCTTTTGGATTTACTTCTTGACCAGCTATCTAAGCAAAATCTAAGATCTAATACCCTAATATCCTTTCATAAAGGAACAGCAGTACAAATTCAATACCAGACTGCTAAAAGGAAGAGCTAGATTCAAGAGAAAAAGGGGGGGGGGGGGGGGGGGGGGGGAAAACACTAAAAAAAATTTGCTATGGCCTTTCCTGCATGACACACACTGCAAAGAGAAACTCACCTACACAAAGGCTTGCCCAAACCACTAGGAGAGATGCAAAGTAAACTGCCTGGAAACAGCACAGTAACTGTGGATCCCTGTGTCTAGCCTGCAGATGCAAGAGTTTGAACTCATTTATCTTGTGGCTTTGAAACCAGCTGGTCATTTAGTCCTTAAAAGCTCTCAGTTTACATTTCAGTGATTCTCGAGAACCCAGCACTATAAATTACCATCAAGGCAGTGTCTAGGTCTCAGCACAGAATGGAAAGCTATTTTTCTGTCTGAAAATTTCATATCCCTTCCCCCATCCCCAGCAAGATCCAAGATTCTTACTACCACCTTTTCCCATCAGTAAGAAAACGGAGTCTCTGTAAAACTAAGAATTAGTTTCACAGTGTAAACACATATCTTCTGGAAATAAATATGACCTTTGTGTGCATGGAACTCACATGTACCATGCTGAAAATGGATCAATAAACAGGCTCACACTGTCATTAAGATAGCACTATGCCCCAAAGAACATTTTCAAAAGCAGTTTTAACTAGTGTCAGTGGTTGCTCCTGAGTATCAAAATGAAATGGAAGAAAGAAAACAGAGGCTGAGCCCAGTCAGTAAAAAATGAGAATTAAGATATTAAAACACAGAGTATTATGGGAGATTGGAGGTAAAGACTGCATGTGGTATTTTATCAGCATTATGGTATAGCCGAGTGCACTGATTTAAGACCAGATTTTATTTATTTAATTTATTTATTTATTTGGTAACATACTAATTTTGTGGGCAAATACTGTGGCTATGTGCACAACTGTGGTAATGCCAAGCGCAAATTATGTAACCCAAATCACTACATGTAGTATGTGAAGTGCATGCTCAGAGGTATCAGTTTAATCACTGTGCCTGGTATATAGTTATTGCCCATTAAAAGTAACCCCGCAAGCCCAGAAGATGCATCTCTTGTAATACCATACTTTTTTTTTTAAACTTGCTTGTAATATTTTGTTTCAGTTCCGGTCCTAATGTGTGTGTCAAACATTTTATTTATTCAATTAAAAACATAAAAATAAGCAAATACGTGACTGGTGGGGAGCATGCAGTCAGGAGATGATTCATTGTTGCAACTAGATTAATGTTAACTAAAATGCCGAATGGGATTGAGAGAGCGACTCATTGAGATCTTACCAACAGACCCAACGCCTGCAGCTCTGAATTGACCAAGAATGAGATTCTGTTCACTTTCTGCCAAAGCCAGCAACAGCTCATATGCTTCTATGCACTGTTCACTGAAATAAAAATACACACACACACAATATTTGCAACTTAGACAGCAGAATCAATATCAGCAATCAACACTGGACAAGTGGCAGTTGAAGAACTAGATTATTCCCTTCTACTTGTAAGATAACAGGGACATTACAGGACTATAGCTCTGCCAGTAATTGATTTTTTAAAAATTTGATGGCAGTTCTAAAAATCAGAAAAAAAACCTGGTTCTAGTCAGGACAGATCTGAACGTTTTGGAAATATTCGGAGAATAGAATAAATTGATAAAAAGCCTGTTTTGGGTCAAATGAAATGTTTTCCACTTGAACTTGGGGTCTTTTCATTCCCACAAGAATATGCCAAGCTACAGAGTCACTCTCTCCTTCTCTGGTTCACTGACTAGCTAAGTAAGGCCTGGGCAAAATACAGCCCGGCCCACCGTATTACCGGATCCAGCCCACCGTACTACCGGATCCAGCCCGTGAATGTGGCAGGCAGCCCAAGGCAGGCTCCCTGCCTGCACAGCTGCCACCTGCACACTGCTCAGAAAAGCAGCTGCGGCGCCGTTTCTTTTTAAAACTCGTGAGCTTGGAGGCAAGGGGGGGGGGAAACCAGCCAATGGGGGCTGCCTGTTTGAATAATAGGCAGCACATGCAGCATCATGCCTCCCTCCAGGTCCTAGTTATTGACACATGCGCGTGGCCCTCTGGAGACATTTTTTACAAATATTTTAAAGTAAATATAGTTATCTGGGACCAAATCCTGAGAACTGTACCTCACTGTTCCTATGGAGCTCAACTTAAATCACACAAGCCAATGGGAGTTGTGAATTCTTTCTTTATACAACCACGCTTGTGAACAATGCCAGACTGACAGTAAGAGAAACTGAAGTCTCCTATTTATCCACTGGACAGCTAAATCACAGACAACTCTGGAGCAGCATTGAGCCAATATCCCCCAGACTTTACCTGGGGGATAACTGCAAGTGTGTAAGAGGGGAGTTTAGTAATTTTATCTACTGAATCTTTAATTTCTTGTTGGGACATCGAATGATCATGGCTACCTATGCGATGAGGACACTAGACTGCAAGCACCCAACGCACTTCAACTAGGGCAAGGCACAGACTTTACATTAATTTAGTCTAACTAAAGAAAATAAAAAAAAATAGAAAAATATTCCCAGCAACACCTATCACATTAACATCACTTTTTTCTTTTTTCATGCACATATAAGAAAGAGGGAGAAAAACTACAATCTTCACTAATTCTAACCTGCATTCTGTATTAACAAAAGGAAGAGGAAAAAACTCTTTAGTGTGGCAGGGTTAAACACATTCTTGATGAAACACCTCTGCATATATTTGAGCTACATACCGGAATATAAACAAACGTAACTGCTTCATGGAAGTTATCTAACCAGTGCATCATTACTTACACCATAATGGAACAGAAGCAGGTTTACAACTGCAGAACAGCAGCTTTATCTCCTAAACTTTTGTAGCATGTCATGTCCCCTCACTTTCCAGGCTGAAATTCCCAGGCTGCAAGTATTTATATACCTGTACTGCAGTGCAAGTCTGAGTGCAGTGGCATTGGATTCATATTTTCCAACCAGCATGCTCATCCTCTCGGCATTGCTCTTGCACTCTTCCAGCGTTATTGTCAACAAGTCATTCTGGGATTTTAAGTGCTCAATACGGCTGTGGAGAAGGAAATAATTGTTAGCCAGAAGTCTATTTGTATTGAAAATACTAAACCGATCCCAGTTTAGAATACCAAAGAACATGTGGCCAGTAGTATTTTAAAATACTACAGCTACATTGCTCAGTTCCATGTAGTGTGATGAGAACCTTGGAGGATGTTTACTTGGATCTGGAGCCATCTCCACCCACTAAAACAACAACTGAAGAACCAATCAAAGAATAAAACATCCCTTTTGGAATTCTCTGTTGCTTTCTCTTTGCAGCAAGCCTATGTAACAGTGTGGTCTTATCACTATTAGCCTTATCTTCCATCTACCTTGCCTTCCTATCTTTGGTCACACTTGCACTAGGGATGTAAAATCTTGTTTAATTGGTAAACCAGTTGAATGTGGAGTGGGCGGGTGCTACTGTGGCCATGCTGGAGTGCCCCCTTCCTTCCTAGCACCTCGGCCAACCGTGGGCAGGGGCTGCTCCAGCCAGGGTGGAAGTTCTCCGAGGGCACAGGCAATGCCTAAAACTCTAGGACACAACTGATTGGTACTGTACCTGCACGCAGTGAGCCAGTGTTATTATACAGGGCCATATCGGGCAGAAGTGTGACAGTCAGTCCAAAAATAAATGGGACAGAAACTGATATAGTGCCTGTGGGCACACCTTCAAAAGGCCTGCTGGATTCACCAGGGTACCTATCGGACATCAACTGGGAGGTTGAGGTAGACAGAAGTTGATGACACTGAAAGTAACCTCTCCCTTTTCTTTTATAGGTTTCCTGTCTCAGAGGCGGAGCTGAGAGCCGTGCTGGTGGTGGTGGCCATAATTCTTCTTAGAAGCAAATAAAGCATTGAGGCCCAAGGACCTGAGTGGTGCCCTCGAGTTCTTCCTTCTGCTCCTAAAATAGCAAGGAGACTTGGAAGAGGAAGATCCTGGATTGATTGCTAGAGCTTGTGAGGCAGTCCCCAAGACTGAAGCCAAAAGCATCACCTCATGGTTACAGCAGAAGCCAGTGTCCCTCGCCGCAATGTCTGTTGAATCTAATGCCACCTGGAGAGAGGCTCTGGTATCATTATTCCCCTCGTACGAGACCTAAGAACTCCTGCCTAGAATCCTGAAATTTGGCGGAGTCCCACAAATTGTACTCGTATCTCCCCAATAAGACGCATTATTTGACATATGAAGTTGGAAACCACCTGTTTCCTCCTTAACAGGACAAATTTATTTGAATCCTTCTGTTTGAGGGTCAAGTTCCATCAGCCTTGCTTATCCCTTTCCTTAGCCGCTGATACAACAAGGGATCCAGAAGGGAGTGAGTACACACATACGAATGCTCACTGCCTGGCACATAATATTTCTTCTCCGCCCTTTTCAAAGTGGGCATCAGAGAAGCTGGGATCTGCCATCCACTTTAGGAGTACAGGCAGTCCCCGGGTTACGTACAAGACAGGGACTGTAGGTTTGTTCTTAAGTTGAATCTGTATGTAAGTCGGAACTGGCGTCAGCCCGCTGCTGAAACTGATCAGTTTCAACCGCGGCTGAATCTGGATGCCAGTTCTGACTTACATACAGATTCAACTTAAGAAACCCAGGCGTCCCCAAGTCAGCTGCTGCTGAAACTGATCAGCGGCTGATTCCAGGAAGCCCGGGGCAGAGCAACTCTGCCTCGGGCTTCCTGTAGTCAGCCGCTGGTCAGTTTCAGCAGCGGCTGACTTGGGGACGCCTGGGGCAGAGCAGCTGGGGTGCTGCTGGGTTGCTCCAGTAGCGCGGCTCCATGGCGCTACTGGAGCAACCCAGCAGCACCCCAGCTGCTCAGCCCCAGACGTCCTGATTCAGTCGCTGCTGAAACTGACCAGCAGCGGCTGAATCCGGACGCCTGGGGCAGAGCAGCTGGGGTGCCGCCGGGTTGATCCGGAGCGGCGTTGCGGGACCAACCCGGCAGCCCCCCAGCTGCTCTACCCCAGGGGTAGGCAAGAAAAGCCTGGTCTGCTGGGGGGGCACTAGCTGTACTCCCCCCCCCCCAGCAGACCAGGGAGACGGGGGTGGCGGGACCGCCCAAGTCCTTCACGGCTTTGCTCCGTCTCCCTGGTCTGCTGACCTGGGAGACGGGGAGCAAAGCCACGGAGCACGCCCGCAGCGGGACAGCCCAAGCGCGCCTGGGCTGTCCCACTGCTGGCATGCTCCGAGGCTTCGCTCCCCATCTCCCTGGTCTGCTGGTCGGGAGACGGGGAGCAAAGCCTTGGAGCACGCCCGCAGGGGGACAGCTCATGCGCGCCCGGGCTGTCCCGCTGCGGGCATGCTCCAAGGCTTTGCTCCCCGTCTCCCTGCAGACCAGGGAGACGGGGAGCAGCTTTTCTCGCCCCGGAGGACGGGGGCGGCGGACCGCGGCGCATCTGGGCGTCCTGCCGCTCCCGTCCTCCGGGGCAAGAAAAGCCCCGTTCGTAACTGCGGATCCGACATAAGTCGGATCCGCGTAACTCAGGGACTGCCTGTATGTGGAGAGCCTGAAAATTAGGGATGTCACTGTGTAGACAACTACACAATTAACCAATAAGCCTGGGTTTATCAATTAATCCTGTAGTCTACATGCATTCCCCCCTCCTTGCTGCTTCTAAAGGCAGCAAGGAGGAGGGAAGATGGAAGCTGGGGCCCGTGAGGAGCGGACTTTTAAGCCAGCTCCCCACTGATAGAGTCAGCGGTGCTGATTGGAGGGACAGGCGGGAGCCAATATGCACAGGGAAGATGGCTTTTAAGCCAGCTCTTTGCACATGCTGGCTCTTCAGAAGTGCCTGCCCCTCCCCTGCTGCCTCCTACAGAGGCAGTGGGGGCAGGGGCAGGTAGGAGCTGGTGCTGGGAGAGGCCAGAGCAGCTTCTGTCTGTGGGGAACTTGGGTCCCCTGCAGACTGGGGCTGCTGTCACCCCGCGCTGTTGAATCAGAGGCAGCAGTACAGGGTGGCAGACAGGAGCCTGTCTGCACAGGGAACTGTTTTTTAAACCAGCTCTCCTCATGGACTGTCTCCAGCCTGCCACTCCACACTGATGCCTCTGATAGAGAGGGAGCAGCACAGGGTGTAAAGGGGCTCCCTCGGAGAGGGACTGAGCACACATTGGCCACAGGCCATGCCCCTGGGGACTATCGAATAGTCATATAACCACTAAAATTTGATGCAGTTACGTGACTATTCAATTACATGCTGTCTAACATCCCTACTGAAGATCATCTTGTGGCGATGAGTTGCCTAAGTAAAGAAGTTCCCTTAATGATAAGGGGAGATGGCACTAAATATTTATACTAACACTATTTACAACAGACAACCATAGAACACTAGAACTGGAAGGGACCTCGAGAGGTCATGGAGTCCAGTCCTCCCTGCCCTTACGGCAGGGCCCAGTACCGACTGACCATCCCCAATAGATGTCTGTCTAACCTGCTCTTAAATATCTCCAAAGATAGAGCTTCCACACCCTCCCGAGGCAACTTATTCCAGTGTTTAACCACCCTGACGGTTCGCAAATTTTTCCTAATGTCCAACCTAAACCTCCCTTGCTGCAGTTTAAGTCCATTGCTTGTCTTATCCTTAGACGCTAAGGAGAAAAGTTTTTCTCCCTCCTCCTTGTGACACCCTTTTAGATACCTGAGTCCCCTCTCAGTCTTCTCCTTTCCAAACTAAGCAAGCCCAATTCTTTCAATCTTCCCTCATAACTCATGTTCTCTAGAACTTTAGTCATTCTTGTTGTTCTTCTCTGGGCCTTCTTCAATTTCTCCACATCTTTCTTGAAATGTGGTGCCAGAACTGGACACAATACTCTGAGGCCTAATCAGCACAGAGTAGAGAGGAAGAAAGACTTCTCATGTCTTGCTCACAACACTCCTGTTAATGCATCCCAGAATCATGTTAGCTTTTTTGGTTGACTCATATTTAGCTTGTGGTCCACTATGACTCCTAGGATACCTTTCTGCAGTACTCCTTCCAAGACAGTTGCTTCCAATTCTGTATGTGTGAAACTGATTGTTCCTTCCTAAATGGAGTACTTTGCATTTGTCCTTGTTAAACATCATCCTATTTACCTCAGACCATTTCTCCAGTTTGTCCAGATCATTTTGAATTATGACCCTATCCTCCAAAGCACTTGCAACACCTCCCAGCTTTGTATAATCTGCAAACTTAATAAGCGTACTTTCTATGCCAATATCTAAATTGTTGATGAAGATATTGAACAGAACCAGTCCCAAAAGAGACCCCTGCAGAACTGCACTTGTTATGCCCTTCCAGCATGATTGTGAACCGTGTTACTAAAATACAGGTGCATAAGTGCATGGCACCAGAGGCACTATAAATGGCTCAATGGATACCACTGAGAGAAAAATCTCTGGCAGTGGGGCATGCCTAAAGTGGAATGAACTTGAACGAGCAGTTGAAGAACAAAAGTTCCATAGTGTGCACTGATCTACCCTGCTTCAAAGTGCACTACAGAAATGTTAGTGTGCCCCACTAAGATCCACATGGACAATTAGTGCAAGGCAGGCTGGGGTGAAGTAGATGTTTATCCCAGCTTGCTGCCAAGCACGTATTTTCATAAACATGCTCTAACACTTTATCTGTCAACAAATAAAAGGCATGCTAGACTGACTAGACTGGATTACAGCTGCCAACCATGTACTGGGAGTCAAATATAGGAGATATGTGACAGGCAATAATGAAAACAAAAACAAAATAAATTGTAGGCAAAACACTACAAGTAGTTCTAAACTTCCATCTTACCTATTTAATCTCTCTGTTTCTACTTCAAACTCTCGGATTTTGTTTTCAGAGATAGCAGATCCATGTGAATAGAGTGTCTGGAAGATTTCTTGGATGTTGGAGCAGTCTTGGAGAGAATGGGCCAAGTGTTCAGCCACACTGCTGGACACCTGCACAGAGTGATTAATAAACCTGCGGTGAGTGGACAGCTAGTTTTTAAAAATACTATAGATTTTTAAAAAATAATCAGGCTCTCTGCAGAGCATCTACACTTAAGAAAGCCGAGCAAGAGGCTCCAGGCCAAAAACTGCTCTAAGTTACACAGGTATAAATCAGGAGTAGCATTCTCCTGGATTTATATTGGCGTTATCAGAGCAGAATTTGGTATACTATTCTCTTCTAGGCTATGTCTACACTATACTGTTCTTCCGGAAAAAGCTATGCAAATTGCAGTTTGCAATTTGTGTCACTTTTTCCACTTCTTTTTTTGGAAGAGGCTTTTCCGACATTTGGACCATCTACACTGGGCCAAATGTCAGAGAAAAAATATTTCGGAACATCGCTTCTTCCTCGTAAAACGAGGTTTACAGGGATGCCAAAAAAGCATGTCTGCTCTTCCAAAAAAGATTTCAGAAGAACAGACCCATTCCCTGGACATAGAGTTTTTCCAGGATACCTCTGGTATCCCAGAAAAAACTCTGTGGTGTAGACATAGCCCTAGAGATGTCTGACCTCCTCGGGGTACAGCTGCCTAACCCTTACTTATGTGAGTAATCCTCACTCATCTTGTCCCCTTGAAGTCAATAGGATTACTCAGGTGAGCAAGAGTTCAAAGGTCTGGTCCTCTGCCACCAATGGATGACAAATGCATGGATAACATTAATGTAAAACTGGGAGATTAGTATTACTTTATTCTGTCTTTCCTGTTAAATATTTTCCATGAAATTAGCTTTGAAATAGTAATAAACTGTTTTTGTTTTTAACAACATAACAGTCAACCATGGCTCTTTCCTGCAATACTCATGTTAGTATGAGCTGTGTGTGCAGTTTATTATTTTGATGTATTATTAACACTCACCCCTATGCTGCTGATTTCTGATCCTAGGACAGGTCGGTCAGACGATGAAGACTCTGACCTGGTCTTTGAGAGCTTCACCCGTTCAGCAATCTAAAAGCCACAAAGCTACACAAGTTACAGACAGGCATCGCTTTCCCCTTGTTCTGCACAATTATGCAAAATGCAGCATCGTTCACACATCATGCTTGGAAATCACACGTGAAGTTGACAAACGAAAGCTGGCATCTGTGTTGTGACTACGAGAGACTTAAAATTATTAGCACTCTATCTCTTCCTGCAGCTCAAGTTCACAGGCCCGCTTAGGGCCCTAGAAAACACCCCTGGGATTCTAGATATTTCCCAGTTAATCGCATGCCTGCACAGCAGCTGTGCACAATGAAGTCTGTGTCTTCCAGATAATGAGAGGCATTACTGCAGCACACAACAGCTCACCTTGGCAATGGGAACGTCATTGCTGCTACTGCTCGTGCTCAGCTCGCCAGTACTGGGGTTCACAGGTCGGTTTGTGGAAGTGAGACGACTGGGGCTGGATGGGCCTGTTGCCTGGATGCTTTGTAAACGTGTCTGCAGTTCCCGAACCTAAAATCAAGTGTAACATTCTTTCATTACTTTGATAATCAGCTAGGTCTTCCCCCTCTTCTATAGCATCCAGCTGATGATTCCTGGCAAGATCAGGGAAGTTCTGCTTTGGCCTGTGATTAATACAAAGAGGGATCCAAGAGGGCTGGACACTGATTCAGAACTCTCTCCCACCGCCAGCCCCTTCTAACTTGTTCAGTGTGGAAATACACAAATCCGCTGCTACACAGCAAGTTTTACTTCCAGCTTGTTTCATATAATCCCTTAAATGCAACATTACATGTATAAGAATCTCCTTCTTTGAAATGAAATTAAGATAATGCTTCAGACTTAAATTAGCGCGTGTAAAGAACATGGCAAGTAGATAAAGATCCTATTGCTGGAGTCTTCAATGGCTGAGAGAGACGCTAAAGCTGATGAAATACTTCTCATGCATAAATATCCCTGAATGACTTCACTGCATTAAAAGGCCAAAGTAATTGAAATGTAAATAATTTATTAATACTTTCAAAACTACAATTAAATAGAGCACCATGGAGTGAGTAATGACAAGAATGGAAACTTCTAGAAAAAAATCCAATCAACAGTTTGGAGAAGTTCTCAATAACCACATATTTTGTAAAAGCTGCACTGTCCTCATTACATGCCAGATAAATACAGAATCAACCTCAAAATAGTTTTAGGGCTAAGAAAAAATAAAGGTTTAAAGAAGCCAAATGGCATTGCTGTGTAAGATTATAGGGTTTATTTTAGAATAATACTTAAACAGAATAAATGGCCTGCTTGAACACAGCAATTATACCACATGGGAAATTAGCAGAGCTCATTTTTCTGCCGAACTAGCTGCATGGCATCAAAGGAAAAGGGAAAAAACCATCATCTCCAGTTTGAAGGGGAAAATTCCCTGAATGACAGTTTATTTTTAACATATATTTAACTGTGTGTGGATTCTGATAGAACAATGAACAGCCAACGTACAATTGATGATATTTTGCCAAAAGAACCCTAAATTGCATATGACCTGTTTCACAGCCACTTGTAAAATTCATATTACAATTTCTAGACCATTGTACAATTATGATTTTATACATACATTTACAGTAGCATCAAAATAGGTTTAAGATTTCATGCAGAAGCCCTCAGTCAGTAAATGCCAAAGTTAGTTGTTGCATTAAGGTTTTGGGCATTCCCCAAGCTCCACAGCTCTCAAAGGGTGCGTTATACACTGTGGCACTAGATCAAATAAAGTACTCAGTTTGAGCTGTGAAAAAACTGTACCTTATTTCAAAATAGAGTGCTATTCCAACAAGTCCCTTGTGGAACGAGGTTTACCGGGATGTTGGAATAGTGTGCCCGTTATTTTGATTACATTTTGAAATAATGGGCGTGTGCTGTCATGCACAGTTGGTAACTCAGGCTCGGTTACACTCAGGTAAACCATGGTCACCCATGTCACTTTTACACTAATGCAGATATATTGAGGGGAAAAAACTACCATACAGACAAGACCTCAGTTAAATCCCCATCAAATTTTACCAACATATGCAAGAGTATTTCTCTTCACAAGGCTATCTCTATACTAAACTCTGGCTTTCATTTCCCAATTGTTTAGACCGGAAAGCTGTGCCAAAAAAACCAAAACAACCCCCCCCACAAATCCCCCAAAACAAAAAAACCCCACCAACTCCACAATGACTGTATTTATGAGAAAATTATCTCTCTCCTTTGCCTTATTCTGCATGTCCCCCCCCCCGCACACGCATGTGCGCCACATCTTTGACCAGAGATCAAACCTGGAAATTTCAGTCCCAAAGCTGAAAGTTTTTCAAAGTTATGTACAACTTTTAAAAACACCCGTTAAAGTGAAAAGGGTCTGAAATCTTAACCATGTGAACACTATTGTACCCAGGATGCTCTTTACACGGTCTCACACATACATTTTTAAAGCCACCTTCCACAGAATGTTCCAATGTTCTCAGTGCAATCAAACACTGACCAAGAGACATGTTCTCTGCTTTATACTTTATTATTGAGCAACAATTACTGACAATGATTACCAAATCAACTGAAGAGCTTGAAAAGCATTATTTGTAATAGAAAAAAAAATGAATCAAGTTTAAGAACAGTCAGGAAAAAAGTTTTTACTAAGGAAAGTGCATAGTCAAAAAAGAGCACAGTCTTATCAATCAATGTACACTGTCCTCTGCTTCAATACTCTGTTTTACAAGGAAGTGAAAACAAAGAGCAGTAACAAACGTAGACTGTGATGTCCCTTTAATATACAAATCTAGAAACTTAGTGAGTAGATTACAGGCTGAATTATTTAAAAAAAATGTGTAAATGAAATGAAGAATGCTTCCATTCTGCAGTGAATTTATAGTAAAGTAGAGTGAATGTATAGTAATATTGAATACAGTAATTTTGAGAAGTTAAATATAACAAATTTCTCTTGCAAGCTGATCTCAAAGGCTACATCTATACTACAGAGTTATTTCAGGATACCAGAGTATCTTATTTCAACCTACGGTGTAATGTAGTGAAGTGTAGACACACCCATAATAAATACATCACCAATCCAAAATCTGATTACTGAGCTGCCCCACTTACTGGAGAGCACAGAAGCAACTCAACTATTCCTGGTCACTAATACTTTCTTAATAGAGACGAATTCACCATCTCCTCAGAAAGTAAATATCCAAGTAACAGGTAATGGGTAAGAGAAATAATAAAAGCCTCCTCCCACACTGCCAGGAGCACAGGGCGCTTTGAAGTGCCAGACACTGCTCACAGGACAGGGGAGAGCAGAGGAAGCTTCACGTGCTCCCCCACCCCCAGATCCTAATTGGCAGGGGAGCGGGGGAAGTCTCCTCCCATGCCAGGCGGATAGGTATCTTGGGGGAATGTGGGGTGGGACAAAGGCACTCCCTTCATCCCCAGACCAATTGTTGACTGGGGGTGGGAAATCGCTTGGCCCTGCCCCTTCTGCTCCATGACCCGCCCCTTCCTGTGCAGCTTGGGGCCACTTCAAAAATTTCCAAAGTGGCCCATGGCAAAAAATTATTGGCCACCCCTGGTCTAAGGTAAAAGTACTGTGAATTGGGAAAATTAAAAGGCTCACACAGTTTGACACTTTCATGGTTTGCAATTCAGAGACTGTGAGGCCAGTTCATCTGTACTTGGATAATTTACTATTATCCTGTATATTTCCCCAGCTCTTCTGGTAATCAAGAGAAGAGAGAATGTGCATAAGTGGAAACTCACTAAGGAAATGAAGATGTCCATTAACCACACCAGGAGTCCCTTTTGCCTAGGATAATATATTGATGATATCCTCATGTGAAATAAGAATGGCTACATAAAAGGCATGACATAGGATAGGAACTGCATATACCATGCAGCTGGATGTCAGTATTGCTGAAATACACTGTATCCTGATATATCTTCTGTCATCCTGAAGAAAAGGCTCTAATATCTGAGCCAACAGTCTTGTGTGTTCAAGCTACTTCTAAAAAGCAGAGTAGATGAAGCTGTACTTGCTGGTGCGGTCTAAAATCCAGTGCTATGAGCAACATGTCTAACATGACTGACTCCATTGTGAAGCAGCAATCCATCTTTTCCCTGGCAGAGGCAAGGGCCAAGAAGCAGTCTTCCTGTTCAAAGGCTGGTTCATGACATCTGGGAATTCTCCATTTAGAGATTCTTCAATATTACTGACTGAGGTACAGAATTCCAGTGGCAGCAGGTGGGCCCTACTAAGCATTCTCTTAGAAAGAAAGTAACAGCTTAGGAAAGGCTTCTGACCTCTGAGGAGTAGTAAGTATGCTCTCTCACAGCATGAGGTAGCATTCTTTGACTTCAGAAGTCTATTGAGTATCCTCTCATTGCCAGGTGGCTTATGTGAGACTGTCTGTAGAAGAAATCTGTTTTTCATTTTCTGTGTTGAGAATCTTGTACACCATTCTTCAAGGAGAAATCAGACATGAGATAGCTTGAATAAAGCAGTAATTTAAGCAGGAAGCACTGTCACCACATTTATCGATGGAGACAGTAAACTGGGCAAGTACTGTGCACACAGCACAAATTATGGGAGAAGTTTCCACACTAAGGCTATGTCTAGATTATATCCCTCTGTCAAGAGAGGGATGCAAATGAGGCACTTTGAAAGTGCAAATGAAGTGGCGATTTAAATATCCCGCGCTTCATTTGCAAAATTGCGTCATGATGCTCTTTCGAACAAGCAACATATCTAAAGTAAAACCGCGGTCTAGATGCAGTTCTTTCAAAAATGGCAGGCTAGACGCAGTTCTTTCAAAAATGGCAGGCTCTCTCAAAAGATCCTATAAACCTCATTTTTTCCGAAGTGCCTCATTTACATCCCTCTGTCGACAGAGGAATGTAATCTAGCTGTAGCCTAAGAAAACGTTAACTGAGTTTACTCCATGATACACAGAAGACAAGGCAACCCAACTGTGTATCCCAAGGCTGATGGATGTATTAAGAATACTAAATAATTTACAGAGAAACTGGTTTTATATGTTGTATTCTCTGCTAGTACACACTGTTGTTACTAGTCTTATCGGAATACAAATTTAATTTATTTCTAATTAGGTTTATTAAAATTAAGTAATCCTTAGTAACACAAGTGAAAATGAAACCAGTATATGTTTAATTGCGTGTCTAATATTTTTCCTTAGAATGCAGAGGATTGGACTAGCAAAGGAAAAAAAAAACCCCCAAAATTATGAACCACTGAATGAAAAAAATGGAAACAGGATAGGAAACAGAGAACCTTGTCATACTTTATATTAAGATTGCATTTATCATTTATAAAGCATAGAAAAATGATTGCTAGACACATAAGTATGTTGGAGACATGAGTAGTATGGGTCATAGATGATTACAAGTACATTAGTAGCATATGCTCTAGTGAACATATTGACTTGTTGATTTCTGTAACAATTAATTATCCATGTAGTCAAACATTTAACTTTTTATAAACTATTTATGAATTTACACTCAATATAAAATATGACAAAACTCTATTTTGATGAAGAGATAATTAGTGGATTAATTCCCAATTCTATTTCAATAAAAAGTGCGTCAGGTGCAAAATCATTTCTACCTCTTCCTTAATTTGTGACTAATTATTTAGTCATTCAATACTTCCCTAAGAAATGGAAATTTTACAATTTTAATACTTTATTATTATTTTTCTGCTATAAGCAAAATTGCAAATTGCAAAACATGCAAAAAAATTGCATACCATTTCCCCACCTGATTTATTCATGCAGAACACAAGTCTTGAAGGTGGTAGGATGGAAGAACGCAACATTAGTGTATGACTCAGTCTTCTGACCATTAAAGGTATCTTGAGCAGTCAGTGCCTTTTCTAGTCTCTGGGTCTTTATGACTTTTCAGACACATCCAGTCCTAGTAATTTTCAGTGGGATGCGGAAGGAGCACTGGTGTGAGCAGGGACTGAATATGTGGATCAGGAACAGCACAATTATGTTTTTATACAATGAAAAAAACCCTTCTGTGTTAATTAATGAAGGTGCCAACATATTCTCAACAGTTTCAGAACAGAAATATACATACAACATTGTACATACTGACTCTAAACTTAGGGAGGCCCAAGTGCACAAGGCTAGCTGCAGCTTTCTTCTAAGCATTCTGTAGTTCTTGTAATCCTGGATACAAGTCTACAAGTCCCAGCCCACAATGCTTCATACTGATCCTTGCAGACCAGTGTTGGGGCATGTCTCTCCCTTGCAGAAGGAAGATAATGAAGAGAACGATTAATTTTATGCAAAATGCAAATTGTGTGTATCCTTCAGGTTACTGACAAATCTGCAGAACCCTTAAACCACTGATCATCACCTGGTCAATAGCAATTGACTGGTTGATCCCGAACATTCTCCTAGTAAATCATGCTCTCCAGTGGTGGGGCAGGGCAGCCGCTAAGGCAGGCTTCCTGCTTGCCCTGGCTCCATACTGCCAGTTCACTCCTGGAAGTGGCTAGTGTGGCTTCAAGCCCCCATGTGTGGAGTGGGGAGAGGAACGCGTCTATGTGCTGCTCCTGCCTTCAAGCACCACCTCCTGTAGAGCCCACTGGCTGGGATGGGGATTGTGTGAATCAGAGTTGAGGAGGAGGTGCCAGCAGAGAGAGGTAGCATGTGGAATCATGAATGTGCTGAGCATCAGGGCCGTAACAAGGGCAAGGCGAGCGAGGCACTTGCCTCGGGCGCATAGCTGAGGGGGCATAGACAAAATATAGAAAACTAGCTATTTGAAAACAGCTACTTATTTTCAGACAGCGCCACTTCCTTCCCCCACCCATTAGCGTCGGCCAGCCTGCAGTTTACATGTCAGGCTGCACGTTGCCACTCCATGATCCAGCAGTCACCAGCCTTGGCGGCTGCCCAACTCATCATCTGTTTCCAAACAGCACAGGAGGCCGGGCACCAGCTCAGCTGCGCCAAGCGCCACCATAAGGTGCCCTAGTGCAGCTCCCAGGAGTGGGGCACGGGGCAAGGGGAGAAGGGGCTCAAATTGCCCTGCACAGGGGGCAGAGGTGCAGGGGGTGAGGTGCAAGTGTCAGGCTGGGAGCCAGGACTCCTGGGTCTTGTCTCACCTGTGCCAGGGGAGTGGCTCTAGGTCTTAGCAGTATGTGATTAGAGCTGAGGGCCTGAGAGTTATGATCCCTGGGTTGTATGGGTCAGGGTCCAGGCCCTTAGCCTACTGGAGTCATGGTTTCCCCTCCAAAAACTGGAGCTCATGCTGCTGAGCCACCTGTGCCAAGTGCTTTGAATGTGCTACACAAACCAAGAGGACAAGGCAGTGATTGTGGCTTCTTGCAAAAATAATTTTAGTAAACTAAAATGAATTAAGAACTACCTTAGAGCTCATCAGGTCAGGAGAGATCATCAAAGATATCTATCTTACCAATAGAACACAATGTAGCGCATAATATTAATGTCAACGTGATTATTGATGAGTTTGCCTCATTAAAAACGTGCAAAGTACAATTATAAACAAATACCTAATAGTACCTGACATGGTGATATTTTAAAATTATATGTATATATGTATTAATTGATTGTTTCTGCAGATCTCAACTAAAATAAATGTTGTTATTATTGTGTATTTTCCCTTTTTCTACAAAATAACTACTATGAATATATACACGAGGGAGTGCAATTTTATATTCTTGCCTCTGGTGCAAAATTAGCTAGTTGTGACACTGCTGAGTATGATATATCAGGCTTATATTTTTTATATTTCCTCTGTCCTAGTATGAAGTCCAAAGGTTTTCCTGATTCCCCACATTTTCCAGAATAATTCTGGAACCTTTGACTATTGACTTGAAAACAAAAGGAGAGTCCTTTATTGTTAACTTGATATTTCTCTATAAGCAAACAATGGTGGCTCTTAACTTGCCTTTCCCTCTCCTCTGTTCATGGGGCAAGCTGTGAGACAAATGAACCCCTGTAAGAATTAAAGCAGCCTAAAAACTGTTTTAACTGGAGCTACCACGTAATGGTCCCCAAGAGGCCACTACTCCTTTGTCTTTTCAGCATCTGGAATGTCTTCTCCTATCCCTGACATTGGACTAACAGGAGGGGGTTGGAACAGAGATTCAGGAAAAATGAGCACTCTCATATGCCAGCGGAGCGTTTAAGGTCTGGTGCTAGTGGGATCAAGAATCTGGCCACTTGTGAGGTCCACCTGGGTTTTCAGAGGAGAGGAGTTTGGAAGCAAGTTCTAAATGTCCCTTTTCTAAAATGACTTATTTTTAGGGAACAGGAAAACTGGTCAGCTCAAAGGAATTCACGCTGACACACAAAGTTTCTTCGTGCTAGTCTAGGTCACTGGTTCAATATGGTCTTGGGCAATATGGCTAGTAAATCACCATTTGATACCTGGTTCGTTGGCCTCGGTGGCTGAGTTGGCAGACCCAGTTCAGTTCACAGTGGACAAGTATTCACAAAAAAATAAACAATTTTAAGTCTCCCCTGTATCAAATGTTACAGTTACATAGTGACATGCCCCGTAAAGCAGAGAAATGTTTAATATGTTGTATGTTAAAATATCTTGCCAGGTAACGACAAGCATGTAGAGTACGTGTTCCATCCGTTTCACTAACTTGACTTTGCTAAATAGCTTTTCTGCTGATGTCAAGCCACTGGCTCCTCTGAGCAATTGTAAATGGCACTTGCCTGATTCTGATCTGATTTATTCGTGTCAACTCCACGTATTGCTACAGAGTTGCCCAGTGTGAATGGGATTAGAAAGAGGCTGTATGTGTGCGCAAAAACCACTTTTTACCTGCAATAGCTGTCTCCAGACTTTAAACAATTTTCTTTTAGGACATCTATATCACACAGAGGCAGGGTAGAGTTCTGCATTGTGAAATTAGCAGTTATATTATGGCCATCCTATAGCAATAAGTAATTGTGTCATTTACTAATGACTGGTGAGAAACAAAAATCCGTATTGCATGTCATTTCTTAACTACTGCTCTGCAAAGTGGTACAAACTGTTCACTGAATGCATTAAATATCTAATTTAATTAAAACTCTAACAAGCCTCAGAAAACCTATTGAGAGCACTTTGTTTGATTACAGGCACTGGGCTAAAGTACCAGACATATTGATCAGCTCAGCTCCAACTATTTTATCTATCCAATTTAATTTGTGCAGAACAAAAACTAAGTTTTGGCAGTGTCTCCTCCCCCCACTTCCCTGGGGAAATAATATGAAGTGACTCTGGGTTCAGGGTTACATATATAAAATATTTAACAGGTCAAAGAAAACATTTATTGTGTGGCAGCTATGGACATAGGTTACATTATAAATGCAAACATGCTTTCTAGTGCAACAATTACATTGTGTTGTTGACACGGTCACATATAATAAATAGATTCCTCCAGGAGAATTAAAGTAATTATTCTGCATATTAAGTGTGGAATTCAAAACATATTTAATAAAATTGAATTAATGAAAGAGGCAGAAAATTATTTTTAGTTGTGTGTATAATCTATAGTCTGTCTTTGATTTTCTTATGTTGTGACTTAACGCACAGGATAGTTAGTGACTTAGTTGCATTTGGGAGCTTACAAGTGATACATCCATTACATTTATATTAAGAGGAGTTTTCTTAGCTTTTTTTAAAAAAGAATTTAAACTGGCTTGTTCAGTATGGTATAAGGATCACAGGATTGAGAGATTCAGGGCTTTTCACCTGTAAAGTCACTGATCTGAATCCAATTCAGTTCAATAAATAACTTAATACTGTCACCATCCATTAACTTTTATGATGGCTCATGTGAAATGAGGTGATCATCTTCAGTTCCTATCCGAGAGGTTTCCACACATGCACAAAAATTGCTGCTCTATGCAGCATCTTTATTAGAATGCCCAGCAGAGAGGCCCCACAAATGAACTGATAGGATGACTGAGCTATGCTCTCATTCCTAATCTGGGTCTACAATAGCAAAATTTTCAATACATTTCCCACTAGTGCTAACACAAGCTCAGCTCCATGGGTGTTCATGATATTAGAGGTCCTAATGTCAACACCAGCAGCATTTTCAACTCCTAACTGATTAGGCCTGCTCTGAGTAGGGTTATAAAACATGGCATTAACACACTAGCAGCAATGAACATTAGGGCTACCAGTGTCGTTGACCCTTTTTGGAACTTAACCAGTGTCAGCAACAGTGGCAAATATTCTCTTTCATACACAGTAGCCTAGATGCAAATCTTTCGGGTTACAACTGAGGTGACCTTTCGTGTTCTTGTGGGCCTTTCACAAGCATTACATTCATACTGCAAAAAATCATTTGCCTTATTTTCTTAAACAAATTCTACCTTGTTCCCGCAGATTCCACCCCAGCCACATCCTTCTTCTCCGGTCTGAAAATTCTTCCTTCCTTCTAGGTTTGGCTTCTGAATTCTCTATTAGTTTGCTTGCTTTTTCACTGTCTCACCTTTTTCACTTACTTACCTCTTTTCTTCTCAGATCTCATGTTCTGAACCTCCACTAGTTCTCACCTACTTCTTAATCCCTAGTCCATTTCTTCTGAGCCATCTCAAATATGTCTCTTCAGCTACGTGGAAGACTGTTTCAGTTCTGACATTCATATTATCTGCAAGTTTTTCCATCTCAATGCACCTGCTTTTGCAGGTAAGCAGCAAGTATATTAAACACAATATATATGGTCCTGGTCCATAAGGCACATTCACTGCACTTTTGCCATGCTGAAAATTGACCGTTTAGAGCTGTTCTTTGTTTTCTGTCATTTATCTGTTTTCTGACCCATGACTGTATGGCCTTTCACGCCATGATTTCTCAAATTCCTTAATGATGTCCTGTAAAGCAATTCTAGAAATCTTTTTGAAAGCTCAGCTTGTTTTTCTTTGCCCATTATTATACTGAACATGTTCAAAGAATTTTAATAAATTTGTGAGATACAATTTTCCTTTGTAGAACTGTTCCTGTTAGACCCTATTATATTAGCAAAAAAATGTTTTACCGTTCTATTATATTACAAAAAAATATGTTTTATCGTTTATTATTAAATCATCATTTACATTAATTTATCAGGTAAACAATTAAGACTTAGACCACGTTTACAATACCACGTATGTCACTCAACGGTGTGAAAAAACACACACTCTCTCTCTTCCTGACATACCAACTTCCACTAGTTTAATTATGTCAATGGAAGCACTCTTCCCCCCTCCAGCATAGAGTGGTTACACAAGAGATATTACAGTTGCACAGCTACCTTGGTACGTTGTGCTGCTATAAGGTCTCTAATGTAAGCACAGCCTTAATGATCTGTAATTCCCCAGACTTTTTTTTAAAAAAAAAGAGATGCAACATTTGCTATCCTCCAGTACTCTGGTGCCTATTGTGGCTGCTCAGCAAATTCATTCCTTAACACATTTGGATGCTTGCCAACTAGTTTCACTGCCCTTTAATTTGTCAGTGTGTTCCAGTGCTGCCTCTTTAAACACATCAACCTCTTGTAGTTCCTAGTTTTTATTACCAGAAAATGTAGGCCTGAGTTTAGTTATTGCAAATGTCCATGAGGACTGTACTTTCCAAAACCTCCTAAAGGCTGACATAAACAGACATCCTGAATAAGAACATTCTCCCAATAAGTCTTATGGAACACAACCTTATATTATGCATAGCTGAGGTATATTTGCACAGCTGAAGAGGAAAAAAAAGTAAATATTATAATCTTCGTTATTGTGAGAAACCAGCAAACACTTTTATGTACTTTGTCTGTAGCTCAAAATGTGGCAATAGTTCTGGTGAAAGTGAAAATACAGTGTCAAATATTCACTCAGTCTGAACATCACAAGGCTGAGAACTACTTATACCATATGGTACAGCCGCTCCCCGAGTTGCGAACAGTCAAGTTACGACTGTTCGCACTTATGACCAAAGCTCCCATGGAGCAGTCGTAAAGGCGGTCCCCGAGTTACGAATGCAACCCGCGCTTATGAACAGTGTGGTCGCGTGTAACTCAATGGGGTCAGAGTTACAAACAGCTCGAGTTACGGCCAAGTGTTTGGTCCCTAACTCGTTTGTAACTCTGAGAGAGGCTGTATAAGATTACACTGGAGACAAACATTTTGCAAGGGAAAAGAAAATGCTCAAACGCAAATTTAGGCATACATACATGCATGTATACACACACACACACACACACACACACTTTTAAACAGTGCCTCAGACAAAAAAAAAAATCTAGTAAGCACTATGGAAGATTAAATCTATAATTGGCCTGAGCATCAAATAAACTCTTTATATTGTGGTGGAGAGGAAGCTTTGTTGAGTGAGATGATCTATGGCTGGATACTCAAAGACTAGAAATGGCAAACGATAAAGTCTAATGCCATGGTGAAGCGCACTGATTTCTTCAAAAGATTGCATTGGAGGAAAAGGTTGCTCTGCTGCCAGTAGGTAAAAAACAACAATTTCAACAATTTACAAAGAATACGGATCTCTAAATTTTCACTCACTTACAGCATAAGGTTTGGAAGAAAAATCATATACATTCTTCAAAACCAAAATTAGTCACATGCAGATGTTTCGTGGAACACTGTAAAACTTCCTATCTTGTCTTGTAAGGAGAGGCAGCAAATAATGTAGAAGAATACTAGAGACTAACAATGTATTTTTTAAGCTTTCATATTTTCCTTTATTTCATTTCCTTTCTTAATTCAGAGTCTTCATAAAGAGCAATCATATCGCCAGATATAAAAAAAGCTGGAAAATAGAGAGACAGATACTGGGCATGTCTGGGACTACTTAAAGTTCAGTTCACAAAGAATTATTTCCCAGTGACAGGAGTCCTGCTCTTTTTCTTTCTCTGAATCACAAATTGAATTCTCAGAGACAAAGATCTACTTGGTATTCATAGGAAAATCCACTAAATGAACATCGGCTTTATCTATAAACTTACACATACTTTCCCACCCACGAATAACATCCTTTCAGTTAACATATGTTCTATGATATGAGGCTTCTGTATACCTCGACTGCTCATCACATAGAAACTCCTTGCAATTTCTTTCCATTCACTCCTACCTCTTTACAACTCATATTACCTGAAGAAGAAAAGAAAGACAAAAAGGTGCAAGAAAGAAGGTGCAGGGTATCACCTCTCCACAGTTACAAACTTATGTGGTCTAGAACGAGCAGATCAGATCCCTGTTACTAGAAAGGCTCCTGTATGTACTCTGCAGACAACTGGCAGTCTTACCCTTCTGCGCAATCTGTCCCTTTCTTCCCGGATAGCATTCATGGTGGCCTTGGTCCTGTTCAGCTCCTCCTCTTTGCTGCACAGCATAGCAGTGAGGCTCTCATTTTCTTCCCTCAGACCAGCCAGCTCTTTTTCCCACCGAGATCTCTCTTCAGACAGGTTTGGATAAAGATCCCGTCCCAGCACACCTTCAATCTCCTCTACTGTCTGCAAAAACACACAGTCATGGTCAGACAGAAAGGAGCAAAAGAGGAGAATATTAAAAAGGAATAATGATAATAATACTGCCATCACAAAAGGATACAAGGGGAATACACACATACACACAATTTACTTTTTATTTGAAGTTCAATGAAAGCTGTTTTCACTACAATAGTTTGTAACCTTTATACTCTTCAGCACTAAGAGCTCATGGGCAGAAGATGGGTGCTTTATAAATAAAGAGAAAATCACCCCACTGAGATATACAATAATTACTCATTTAACACGTGCCCGCTTAACACATTTTCTCAATAGCACAATTTTTTAAGGGAACTTTTTCAAACAACATGACTGTTCCCAAAATAACACGAAAATAATCAAGTGGTGGACTACTTCACGCGGAGGTATAAGTTGGTGAAAACAGTGGTAATATGCATGAGTGGATGAATACACGTGGTCACAGTGCTCCTATGCTCACTCATGTGTTTATCTTTGTGTTTTGAAAATCGCAGTAACTTGAGTTGCTAAATAGCTTGTGTTGCTAGATATCTAATGTTGACGTTGACGACAGAGCACCAACAAAAAACTGACTTTGTTACCACCACTTGTAACGCAACCCCCACCTTTTCCATTATTTTTAATGGGAAAATTGACCCAGCATAGAACGTTTTCGCTTAGCACAAACATTTTCAGAAACACATCTATAGTGTTCAATGAGGAATTACTGAACACTAACAACAGTGTGCAGTTGGCATTTATACAGCACCTTTCCTCAGAAGGCCTCAAAGTATAGCACATTCACTATGCCTCACAATGGATAAGTGTTGTGCCTCTTTTGCAAATGATTTAACTGAGTACTGAGAGGGTACATTTGCACAGCTGCAGGAATTGTGCATCCCAGCACAAGTACCCAGACTCATGATAGTTCAAGCCAGCTTGGGGGAGGGGGGGAGGGGGCAAGCAGAAGTGACAACTCAGTCTAGCCACATGCATACATACCCAATGCATCCAGGCAGGCTTGTCAGAAACCTAACCTGATTTATCATCTGTGTTACACTGCTATTTTTAGCATGCTCAAAGCAGAGCTAGTGCTGGGAAGCACCCTCCCAGTTGCACTGTAGATATACTCACCAGTGCCAGATTGTGCCTGGCCTATCAATGGGCATGTTGGGCTGGGAAGGATGCAAGGAACCCTCACATATTAGCATGACAGGAACAAGTGCAATCCCACCTTTGAGGGACCCCAAGGATGGTTCTTTCCATAGGGTTCCCTGGAAGGGCATGGGGAGATGGAGGAGCAAGAGTCTTGGCCAGGCACACTGAGTGAGTGGGATGGGGCACACTATGACTTAGGATGGTGCAACCTATGTGTTCCTTCTGTGCACCTCAGAGCTCAGGGAAGATAGGATTCTCTCAGGCACAATCCCTTCCAGAGCTTCCACCCAAGATGGTGCAGAGCCACACTAACGCCTACACAAAGTCTGTGCACAAAGAAGTTAAGCGATTTGCTCAAAGTTATGCTGCAAGTCTATGGAGAAGTAGAAAGAGAACCTGCATATTCTATCAATTTCCTTCTGTAAACAAACACTGCCATGTTTCTCCCTCATCAGGTTTATAATTGGTTTACAGTTGTAAATATAAATATAATGATTCACACAGTTAGGCTCTAGAGCAAGTACCAAAAATACACTATTCATTCAGAGGTTCCTATCCTCTTTTTCTGATTAGCAATTACTTATAATACACAACACAGAACAAGTTGCTATCCTTCATAAAGAATGAACCTTCCACCTAAATCTACAGATCTCCAATAATCAGATTCAGAAAACAAGACATGTCACTTCAAGATAATATAATGCTTCCAGGAGCATATAACATTCTCATTGCATGAATGAGTTTCATTCTTAAAATGTGGGGGTGGGAGAAGAAGGAGGAAGAAATAAAAATTCCTGAGATATGGTAAAAAGAAAAAACAGGATATTGTTGAAGATTCTCTTGGTAATGGAGACAACATACTGGAAAGCTACTCAAGCAGTCAAATCTTATTTGGAATAAGAAGTTTTGTATTTATAATTAAATCTTTTTAACAGCCATTTCACATGCAATGAAAACTTCCACCTAACATATAGCCTGTGTCAGCACTGCTAATCTGCTTACACTATATTACCACTACAAATAAACAAAGGTAAAAACAAAATAAAAAATGGCCTGCAGAAAAGGTAAAAGGATACCAGCCCCTTTTTCCAGTGCTTCCTTTTGGAAAAGCTGCATAACATGGTAAATGCACCTAATCACCTTACTGCTCTGACAAGCATGTTGATAACCACCATGTACAAAATTAACTGAACCCAAGTTATCATTCTACCCTTATGCTCTCAAAAAGTGACATGAAAACATCTATTTGCTAACTGAACGATCTGCATTTCTCTGGATGTGGCGTGCTCTGCTTCAGCACTGGTTCGTTGGCTAACACATGAATAGAAGGCAATTGCTACATACAGGGAACTATTTCCTGTGGGAACTAATGAGTTATTGAGTTTTTCTTCATTCTTGATTTTACAGTGTTACAGTTCCGTTTGATAATGCATGCTGATGCATCAAGGGTAAATCCAGACTCCAGTCTTGCATGTCATGTGATCGAAGTTCTGAGCAGCCAGGAATATGGCCGACGGTTAACACACAGCACTGGGATTCAAGATTTGTCCATTAAACATACGCACTCTTCAGTTGTTCCTGCATTTGCATGATAATAAAGAAACTCTTTGAAATGTTCTTTTCAGAGAGCCCATGACCCCTGGTGCTGTTACTATTCTCACATCAACAATCCCAGACTAAGGTAAACAAGTGATGGGGATAGGTCTCCTCAAATTGATTATGCCTACAGATAGTGTGGTGGAGGAAAGATCTTACTGACAAGAGAACAAACTGCTGCTGCTCATGTTGTAAACATCCGGTCACTGGTTATACAAACGAGAACACATTTAAACAAAAACAAAATACAAAGTATTAAAAATGAAACTTCTGTTTCCTACTCTGCTATCCCACTGAGTTGACTTCCTACAGGAGCTCTAGGTCCTACCCTATCTTAGGAACAGGAGGGCTCTCTCAGTGATTCAATACAGCCAAGGACAAGCACACCAACAAATCTACAATGCATCAAGGCCTTGTTTGGACAATGATAGTTACTGTGAGCGCTTCATTTTAATGTGCCATAAAATACTGGATCACATTCAAAGTCTAGATCCCAATTTTTCAGGGCACTCCAAACAATGTTCCTCTATAATCTTTTCTATTCAACTGCTGATTTTTTTCCCATCCATGTGCACGATAAATTTTGTCGTGCACTAAGGCAAGTGTGCACGTGCATCATCAGGAAAAATAAAACCTAGTTGTGGGTGCTCTGCTAATCAGCTGGGTGGCATTTGAATCTCTCCTGAGCGGTTGCACAACCACATAGCCCACAAGGAACACTCTAGGGCTATGTCTACACTGGCGCGATCTTGCGCCAGAGCTATGCAAATGAGGCTAAGCGTGGAATATTGCTGAGCCTCATTTGCATATTTAATGAGCCACCATTTTTGTGGAAAAGGCTCTTGTGCAAGAAGAAAAAACCTCTTGCACAATGCCGCTACGCTGATTATTTTCAGGAATAACGGCAAGAGGGTTTTTCCTTGCGCAAGAAGGGGCAGTATAGTCAGCTCCTTCTTGCGCAAGAGCCACAAAAATGGCGGCTCATTAGATATGCAAATGAGGCTCGGCGATATTCCACACTTAGCCTCACTTGCATAGCTCTGGCGCAAGATCGCACCAGTGTAGAATAGCCTAAGATATCTCTCTCTCTCTCCATGATGACAGTCCCCCAGAGAGCTACATTCCTCAGGAACTAAGGAACTCTCAGTCTGAAGGATGAAACTCAGAGGGCGACATCAAGTTTTCCTAGCAACAGGCTAAAGGCTCTGGAACTTATGTAGAGAAGGTCAGACCTCACTCCTTTCAGAGCGTTAAGTGTAATGCTCACTTCACAGTTTAGCTTTCCCACTGCCACAACAAACAAACAACAACAAAACAAACGGGGGTAGGGAGAAGTAAGCAGGAAAGTAGATGAAAAAATATTGCCTGGTTTTCTTGTCTTTGTCGCAAAGCAACTAGCCCCATTCTTTATATTCTGGCTAAGATGACGATGAGAGGTCTCAGATATCAGGGTGATCAGAGTACAGGAGATGGATTAGGTAGAAAACTGGAAGAAGCTTTACAATATAAAAAAAATAAAACTCAAGCTTCCCTCAATAGCAAATTCCTACATGTTTGATAATGAAGTATGAGTTTGGTCACTTAATGCTCCACAGTTAACAACCAACTGGCCATCTACAGCAATGGTTCTCAACCAGGGCTCTAGGACCTCCAGAGGGGCCATGAACAAGTTTCAGGGGGCCTGCCATGCAGGGACAGTATTTGATTTGCTAAGGCCAAAGTTAAAAAGCCAAAGCGCCCCCGCCTGGGGATGAAGCCAAAATCTCAATTAAAAACAGCTTCACAGGGGCCTGCTACCTTCGAATACCAACCCTGGCTTTTATATGCAGAAAAGCAGTTGTTGTGAGGTAGGTGTTCTGTCTGTGGAGTTTTTATAGCATGTTTGGGAGGCAGGCTTAGAAAGAAGACAGCAGAAGAATAAAATGAAAGACAAGATTGAGAAGATGGCTCAGGAATTGAAAAGGTCTCTGCTAACACAAGGACTGTAAGCCAAGCAGAGTATAAAATAATTTGGGAATCAAGTAAGGTCTAAAACTCAGAATCTTTCAATTCTCAGAGGGAAAAGGTTTTGCATATCTGGGGTATATGTAGACAATTAAATACAGACAGAGTAGGAACAAACACACAATCCTCTTTATGGCAATACATTTTCCCAATCTCTCAGAAAAAACCTCCTGACACAGGCAATTCTGTTGTCCGAGGAAACTGTAATTGCTCTCTTATTGATTCTTAGGTCAGACAACATTTTCCAGAGGCAGTCCATTAAAAAAATTAAATAAAGTACATTTTATTAACTTTTCCTGATCAGAGTCTTTCAGCTAAACAAAGCAGGGAAAATACTTTAAAAGATGTTATTGAGGAAAACATCTCAACATCCATTTTCTTTCTGGAAAATTCAAATAGCACAATCTACCTAGACTTATCTGTTCTGAAATATGTCTCCCACAAAACAACTTCCAATGAAGGTTTTTAATGGGAAAAAAAGATATATGGACTCTGAAATGAAATGGTAAAGAAACTGGTTGGTATGATTTATATTGTGATCTGTAGTCTGTCTCCGGAAACTGAATGCTTATACATTATCTCTTTGATTTTCCATCTGTTATAAAACACAACTTGTCTCACCTGTTTCCTCACATACACGAGACAGACTATTATTCCCTTGCTTCCAGGCTCTTTGTTGCATGTTACCTATCACTTGTGCTTTTGGACACTATTTATTGTTTTGTGATATGGATAATAAATAAGACCAAGATCTAATTTTAGAAGGACTAGCTAAATTGTAAGCAAATTTAGTTTATCTTGTCAGAAATAATAGAAAGTACAAGCTATGTCTGTATTAAACTACTAGTTTTATGTTGTAATAAAAAGCAAAAGGCTTACAATGTTTACATTCAGGAAAGCAATATACAAGATTCTTTAAGATGCAGCTACCAGCCACACCCACCAACTAGCAGTGTGACCTTAGACAACTGACAATGGACTGTGTGAACTTCTCTAAGTCAGTTCACCTATCTGTACCATAGTCTGTGCATCTTTAAAATAAGGTGAGGCTTACCTGTATTTGCAAAGTGCTTTGAAATCTATGGATGAAAAACTATACACAAGATCTACAGGTAATTTTTCTGTGACAATGCACTCATATGCAGTGTAGGTATACTACTACTGTACCTGCCTCACACGATGTTTTGAAACACAGTAAATCTTTGTGAAGTAGTCTGAAACTCTCAAATGAAGAGTGCTATGAATACGACATATCATGTATCCCAGTACGTACACAATGCATTTAGTGACTAGTTAATGATGTTGCACCTTAATAGCTAGGTCACAATGTTCACTGGCAGTGGTGAGCTGTTCAATGTGTCTGTCCACTTCTGCTACAGACAGACTGCAACTGCTCTTCTTCCTTCCACAGACTACACTCTCCAGCCCCGTCAGCACTCTCTGCAGTTCTGAGTTCAAGTCACTGCAGTTATCTATGAAACAGAAAGAACACATTAGACATACACTGGGTATCGCAAGCTAGAAAGTTACCATTCAATACATGCCTTATAGATATATAAAAATAAAGATATAATACGTGGCTCTTTGCACTACTATCCATAGCTATTTTGGCTCGTAGTCTCTAATTGGTTGGCCACTCCTGTACTAAAATCTCAAATTACTCAAAATCACACAAATAATCTTCTCATCCACATATTTGGTGTGGCCATTGTTGTTTGAAAAACCTTCTCCACATTTTAAAAGATATCATGTTTAAGCACATTCCTATGTCACTGTTCCAATTTTTTTTTTTTGGGGGGGGGGGGGGGGGGGGGGGAAGAATATCACTCTTTCATCGCTGCAGCTTCTCCTGATTTTTGTGCCCAGCAAAACTTTGTCAGAATCAAATTGGTCCTTTGCCCAGTTCACTCAGTGATGATATAATCCAATGCTCCTTTAAAAGAAAGGACTTTGGGGATTTGTGCTCAAACTACTGCCAAGTCTCCAAAAGCTTACACAAAAGTCCCCAGAGAGATTATTTTACAGAGCTATAGTTTCATTTTCACAGCTGTTTCTTCTTTGCATGAAGCTAAAGAGAAGACTGGGAATATTTGTGCCCTTGTTTTTGAGGCTCTACATCATGATCATATTCACAAGATCCTTTAGGATGAAAGCATCACCATAATTCTAACAAGGTAAGGGTCAGAGGACCCTTCCCCCCACTACACACAAAAGAACACTCTGTTTCGGGGTGTCATCCACTCACCCTGATTCTGTGAAAATAAAAAATGATCCCTATTGCTTTGTGAACTAACTTCACAAATGCATTACCTCCAACGCACATTCAGTGATAAACATCAGCAGTAGTTCCTGATGTGCACCATATCATTGAACTCATGCTTGGGTTCAGATGCTTCTTGGATGTGTTCATTTATGGGCCACTAATTAGCAAGGCATTGTGCAATAATCAGTTATTGCATTATACAGCACAGAATAGATTTATATTTCATGACAGCGCATTACTTTCACAGGGGATACAAACATTTAAAAGGACGGTATCCATTCATGAGGTGTTATTCCTATGGTATTGCTACTGGTAAGACCTCATAAAAGTTAGACTTTGCAATCAAATATAAAACATAAGGCTGATGTTTTCAAAGGAGCATAAGGGAGGTAGGCAGTCAAGTCTCACTGAAATTCAATGGGAGTTCAGCACCTAAGTCCCTTAGTTCACTTTGAAAACCTGAGTTTAAAACGAAGGATAACAGCTGATTATGAAAGAGTGAGATGCAAGGAAACTATGAAATAAAACTTTAATTTCACAACCAAATTCTCATCTAACACTTTGATTAATACCACACAAATTGCCAAACCTGATCACTTAAACTGCATTCACACATGTGCAAAACCCAGACAACAGTATGCAAAAAAAGAACTAGATAAATTTATGGAGGTTAGGTCCATCAATGGTTATTAGCCAGGATGGGTAGGAATGGTGTTCCTAGCCTCTGTCAGAGGCTGGAAATGTAGGACAGGAGAGGAACTCCTTTGATAATTCCCTGTTTCCTTCACTCCCTCTGGGGCATGAAGCATTGGCCACTGTTGGAAGACAGGATGCTGGGCTACGTGGATTTTTGGTCTGATCCAGTATGGCCATTCTTATGTTACAATGTACACATTTTATGTCTGCAGTTTAGGCAGCTATTTTAAAAAAGGCCTAATTAACATATAGGGCGTATCTAGACTATGCAGAACGGTCGAAAGAAGATATGCAAATTCTGCGGGAATTAAAAGTAGTGAAAGTAGTTAAGATGCGGCTTTTTCAGTGCCCCTCCCCTTGAAAAGCTGCTCTTCCTCAAAAAAGGAGGTTTACACAAGAGGGGGAGGAAGGGGAGGGTTTCGTTGAAAAAAAGCCGTATCTTAACTACTTTTAGTTTCGAAAGCACGATCAGAAGAAGATACGCAAATTCCCACAGAATTTGCATATCTTCTTTTGACCGTTCCCCATAGTCTAGGGAAAAATAAAAGCAACCTTAAAATCAAAACAAGTACGTCCTACAATGTGCCAGTGATGCTCTCATTCAGTTACACAGGCGAAACACGTAGAATTTCATATCAAGCTCAAGGTCTCTGTCCTTATCTTCAGGATGGATCCATGGCCTATTTCAATGACCCTCTAAAGCCCCACGAGAAAACCACGGCCAACAACTATGCTCCACTGGCACAACGGACTCTTTAACACAGTGGTCTCCAACCTTTTTACAACCAAGATCACTTTTTAAATGTCAGGACAAGCCAAGATCTACCCCATCTCTTCCCCAAGATCCCATACCTTCCTTGAGGCCTCGCCCTCTCTGTTCCCCTCCTCTCCATCACTTCCTATCCCAAGTCCTTATTACAGGGGGTTCCAACCTTTTTAAGCAAAAGATCACTTTTTGAATTTAAGTGCAATCCAGGATCTACCTCAAACCCAAATACCCTGTCCCCGCCTCATTCATGCCCCTTCTCCGAGGCCCTGCCTCTGCTCACTCCGTTCTCCCATTCTCCTTCCCTTTCACCAGGCAGGGGCAGAGGGTTGGGACACAGGTTCTGGTCTTGGGCTAAGGGATCTGAAGTGTGAGGGGGCTCTGAGCTGAGCCAGGGACTTGGGGTTCAGGAGGGGGTGCAAGCTCTGTAAGGGAGTTTGGGTCGGGGGGGGGGGGGGGCTCAGGGATAGGTCAGGGGCTTGGAGCTGGCTCCAGCTAGACACTGCTTACCACAGGTGGCTCCTGGGTGGTGGCGCAGTGGGGCTAAGGCAGGTTCACCCCTGCCGTGGCCCTGCGCCACTCTCAAAAGCAGCCAGCAAACTCCCTCCATCCCAGGCCCTGTTGTCCCCCTCTCCCCATTCTGTGGAGATAGAATACAGAGTGGAAGAAAGGGCACCCTAACATCAGCACCCCTCCTCTTCCTTCCCTGCTCTGTACCACAAGCAGGAGGCGCCAAGGGGTGGGAGGAAGCTCCCAGGCAAAGGGCAAGAGGTGCGCAGCAGTGGGGGGAGGGAGAGCTGAAGTACCAGCACTTGATAGCCTCTTGGCCAAACCAGTCAGGATCACCTATCAGAGGCTCCAAGATCTACCAAAAGATCCCGATCTACTGATGAAGACAAACGGAATATGTTAAGCAGTGGTCACCAACCAGTAGATCCCGATTTACTGGTTGGTGACCACTGCTTAACATATTCCGTTTGTCTTCATCAGTGATAAGCATAATATAAAAGCTGATATAGAACAGAATAGCATCATCATGTTATCTCAAAATCAAAATGCAGAATTTGTTCCTTGTTTAAGTTACAGTAGCAATATCGTGGACCCTTGTCTTCATGCAGTATTTTCAACCTTGCATATGGAGACTAACAAAAGTGTTCTAAAATTCTCTTTGTGTAGGAATAGATTTTAAGCAGAGTAAATGTGAAATTACTTCTGGCTAACAGGAATTCATGTTAAAAACAAATCCATCAACATATTAATGGCATGATAAATATGGATAGGCAAAGCAGGGTCTGAGATCCTGCAATCTGTATGCATGCAAACTCCTACTGAAGATATATGGGCAAGAACTTCCCACAAACTCAGCTCTCCCACCAAAACAACTACAGTAGACGTCCGATAATCTGGAACCTATGGGACCTAGGGGGTGCCGGATTATCAGATATGCCGGACTAAATTGGTTATTTTATATATATATATATATATATATATATATATACACACACACACACACACACACACACACACACACACACACACACACACACAGTATACATTATATACTGTATATAAAGTGTTCTAAACCCATTGTATTGTATATACTGTATACAGTATACTGTAATGTTTTAGTTTTTTTAAGCCTTTTTTACCCTTTTTGCTCAGTTCAGCTGCTGCCGCTGTTACCTTGTGACTCATTTTTTGCCGAAGCTCACTCACTAGGCTCTTGCCATTTTGAAGCTGGACTATCAGGAGTGCCGGACTATCGGATGCCGGACTATTGGAGTTTTACTCTAATAAGCTTTAGTGTTAATAATCTGTACGGAAGCTTATTTATTAATAACATGCATTTATGAATCACAGATGCCCCACCAAGAATACTTAATTGTAAAATCTACCTGTTTTGCTTCTGCTCCTGAAACTCAGTAATATGTTTGTATATATATTTTGCCTCATTTTATAACAAATTTCCCTCACAAAATAAGACCTTATATGCTAAGCTCTAGCCCTGAAGGAATGTTTCTCCCAGAAAATAAGACTTTAACACAATGTCAGAGACCCCCACATTTCAAAGGGAAGCTAGCGTAAACCCAATCACAGGATTTACGAGATATAGCAGAGCAGATTAACAATGTTAGCTCTTGATGTTTTTGTTGCCTACAGCTGAAGAACAGCATATCTAAAAGCATTAGTGTATCATGACACATTGATGTAGTTGGTCAGTCAATGAGCTTGCTGCATTAGTGCAGTATGCAGTGCCATGTTGTTATCAGGTCATGGTGAATTCACTTGATGTGAATAACTAAAACAACGATTTATTTTTAAGAGATACTAAACCTAAACCAAACAAGGAAGGACAGAAGGATGCTTGTGTGGGGAAGAAAGAAGAATACCTTATAAGCCCATTATGAAAATAGGTAGTTTTGTGTAGCAATGTTTCTTTGTATTTCTACATTTGCCTGCCGTGCTGGAAAAGAACGGTTACTTACCATGTAACTGATTCTTCGAGATGTGTTGCTCATGTCCATTCCAATTAGGTGTGTGCATGCAGCATGCATGCGTCATCAGAAAATTTTCCCTCAGCATTATCCTTAGGACCAGCGGGGAGCCCTCTGGAGGGCGCCAGTATTTCGGCCCACATATACTCCTGCTGACCCCCTCACCCACTCAGTTCCTTCTTACCGGAATAATCCGGAGAAAGGGCGGCAGGCGGGGATTTGGAATGGGCATGAGCAACACATCTCGAAGAATCACATTTACAAGGTAAGTAACCGTTCTTTCTTCGAGTGATTGCTCATGTGCATTCCAATTCGGTGACTCCAAAGGAGAACCTATGGAGGAGGGCTGGATGTTGAAGCTACAGAGGAGTGGAGGACCGCCCTGCCCGGGGCAGCGTCTCCCCTGGCCTGATGTGTTAGCACATAGTGATTGGCGAAGGTATGGACAGAGGACCATGTCATGGCTCTCCAGATGTCCAGGATGGGAACCTGCACCATGAAAGCGGTGGAAGCTGCCACAGCTCTCGTGGACTGCGCTCTAATGGGTGGAGCTGATACCCCCCCCACTAGGGCATAGCACTCCTTGATAAAAGTGGTTATCCAGGAGGAGATCCGCTGTGAGGACATGGGTTGACCCCTTGCCCATTCGGCAATGGCCACAAAGAGTTGCAGTGACTTCCTGAAAGCTTTTTACTTAGAAAGGACAAAACCAAACGCCCTGTGCACATCTAAAGTGTGTAACAGCTGTTCTTTCCCAGACACATGTGGATTGGGGTAAAAAAACTGGCAGAAAAATGTCCTGGGAGGTGTGAAAGGAAGACACCACCTTAGGCAGAAAGGTCAGGTGGGAGCGGAGCCTAACCTGGTCTTTAAAAAACACCGTGTAGGGGGGAGCCGAGGTGAGTGCCCTGAGTTCGGATACCCGCCTGGCAGATGAGAGAGCCACTAGGAGAGACACCTTATACGACAAGTACAGAAGGGAACATGTCGCTAATGGTTTGAATGGGGGTCCCATAAGTTTGGAAAGGACCAGGTTTAGGTCCCACTGGGCTGGTAGACATGTGGGTAGAGCCCGTTCAACCCTTTCAGAAACCTGTTGACCACTGGGTTAGCAAACAGTTTTCCCCCCTTCCCTCGGGTGGAAGGCCGAAATGGCCGCCAAGTGAACCTTGATGGAAGAGGAAGAGAGGTCCTGGAGCCTGAGGTCTAACAGGTAATCCAGGAACAAGGGGATCACAGTTTACCTTGAGTGTACCCCCTTCTGGGCAGCCCAGATACAGAACCGTTTCCACTTAGCCAGGTATGTGGTCCTAGTGGAGGGCTTCCTGCTGCTCAGTAGGATTTCCTGGACCCGTTCTGAGCACTGAAGTTCCTCGGCCATTAGCCATGGAGCTTCCACGCTGTCAAATACAGCAAGTGCAGGTCTGGGTGGTGGAGCCTGCCCGTGTCCTGGGTAATCAGGTCCGGGAGCAGCGGGAGGGTCATAGGTCTCTTGCATGACAGGTTGAGGAGGGCTGAGAACCAGTGTTGCCTGGGTCAGGCCAGGCGATTAAAATCAGGGTGTTCAGGGCATCCCTGAGTAAGACCTTGTGGATCAGCGGGATTGGTGGGAAGGCATATAGTAGGCCCTGTGGCCAGGTGAGAAGGAGAACATCTGTCCCTGTCCCATGAGGGAGCAGAATCGGTGGCATTCCTGTTCTGCCCTTTAGCGAAGAGGTCCAGATGGGAAGATCCCCATGCACGGAAGATAGATTGGGCTACATCCCACCTCAAAGACCATTCGTATCCTGCAAAGGACCTGCTCAGTTTGTCCACCAGGATGTTTTGGGAGCCCGGGAGGTACGAGGCCGTCAGGTGGATATCCACCCCGACACAAAGTTCCCATAGGTGAATCGCCTCCAAGCGCAGGCGAGGGGAATGAGACCTGCCTTGCTTGTTTAAATACACCACTACTGTCGTGTTATCCAATAGGATGGAGGACAGACTTGCCCGAGGTGGGGAAGGAAAACTGCACAAGCCAGTCGGACTGCCTGGAGCGCACTGATGTTGATATGCAGGGAGATCTCATCCGCAGACCACATACCTTGTGTGTGAAGGTCTCCCAGGTGGGCTCCCCAGCCGGTGTCCGACACATCTAAGACAGTCGGGTGGATGGTACTGCCTGTAAAAAGGTACCCCGCAGAGACTTCTGCCTGGATGGTCCACCAGTTCAGCACGAGAAGACAGGAGCAGGGACCATCACCACCCTGTCCCACGAATGGACGACCGGGTTGTGGGCTTGTGATAGCCACATCTCTAGCAGGCACATGCACAACCTGGCACGTTGCACTACATAAGTGCATGTGGCCATGAGACCCAGGAGGCGCATGCAAGTCCGAGCGGTAGTCACTGGAAAGTTCTGGAGCTCCCTGACTGCCACGTGTATCATGAGAAACCAGGAGCTGGGAAGGGAGGCTCTCGTCAAGGTAGACTCCAGGGTGGCTCCCACGAACTCTATTATCAGAGTGGGCATTAGGGACTTGTCCAGGTTTAACAAAAGACCTAGATCGTTGAAGAGTTCGCGCACCACAATGATGTGAGTTCGCACCTGCGACTGCAAGCCCCCCCCCTCCCCCCCCAGGAGCCAGTCTAGAAAGGGGAACACCCAGATACCCATTATTCTGAGTGCAGCAGCTACCACCACCATGCACTTGGTGAAGACCCAAGGGGCAATGGAAATACCAAATGGGAGGGCAATGAATTTGTAGTGGTCCGGGCCCACAGTAAATCTGAGGAATTTGTGGTGGTGGGGAGCAATGGAAATGTGAAAGTAAGTGTCTTAAGTCAAGGGCAGTGTACCAGTCTCCAGGGGCTAGTGAGGGAATTATGGACACCAATGTTACCATTTTTAACTTTGCTTTGGCGATGAAGGAGTTGAGGGCTCTTAGATCCAGGATAGGATGCAGGCCCCCTTTGGCTTCCAAGACCAGAAAGTAGCAGGAATAGAACCCCCTCCCTCGAAACTCAGAGGGGGAGGGTACGACATGTTCTACTGCCCCTTCCATAAGGGGATGTTGGACCTCCTCTTGAAGTAGAGGCTCGTGAGAGGGGTTCCTGAAAAGACGACAGAATAGGAGGTTGGGAAGGGAGAGGGGAGTGGAAAGGGATTACATAAACCCTTTCCACTATCACGAGCACCCAGCGGTCCAAAGTGACCGACCGCCAGGCTAGGTAAAAGGGGATAAATGGTCCTGGTAGAGAAATGGGGAGACTGGAAGGTTGCCCTCATAGGTCCCGTCAAAACCCCTGACAGAGACCAGAGGGTTTGTTGGGGGGCCCCTGGTTGTGATCAGGGGTCAGGTGAGGGCAACACCAGTTGTTCCTGCTGTTACCGACTTCTCCCGCCGTAGGAGTAGAAGTGGTACATGGACCTGGGGAGGTGCTCTAGGAATATTCCTAATCAGGGTAGCCGGGGTGTCCATGCCCAATGATTTTAGGATAGCAGGGGTGTCTTTCAGGCCATGGAGCCTCTGCTCAGTTTACTCATAAAAGAGTGAGGGGCCTTCAAAAGGGAGGTCTTGTATGGAGTTCTGGAACTCTAGGGGAACCCCAGAACCCTGTAGCCAGGAACTGCGGCGTAAGACCACCCCAGAGGTCATTACTTGGGCAGCAGCTTCCACCTTGTCTAGAGCCTCCTGGAGAGCTGCCCTGGAAATCATTCTCTCCTCCTCATGGAGAGCTTTGAATTCTGCGCAGAAGTCTCGGGGAAGTAGGTCTGTGAATTTGTCCATCGAGGCCCAGGTATTAAACGCATACCGGGACAAGAGGACCTGCTGGTTTGCAATGTGATACTGGATACTACTGGACGTGTAGACCTTCCAGCCTAGCAGATCAGTTTTCTTAGCCTCTCTGTTCCTAGGGACAATGGCGGGCTGACCTTTTTCTCTTTGATTCACAGCTTGTACCACAAGAGAGCCCGGTGGAAGGTGGGAAAAAAGATGCTCATTACCCTCCTGGGGGACAAAGTATCTCCATTCGGCCCCCTTATCTGTAAGAGGGATGGACGCGGGAGTCTGCCACAAGGCTCTGGAGATCTTGGCCACTGTTTTGTTAATCGGGAGGGCCATTCTAGAGGGGCTCCCGTGTGAAGGATGTCCATCATGAGATCGCAGTCATCAGATACCCTATCCGTCTGGACTCCCAAACATTGGACCAGATGTCGGAGGAGGTCCTGGTGGGCCCTGGTGTCCATAGAGGCCATGGATGGTCCAGGGTCTCCCAGAGCCTCGTCAGGGGAGGAGGATGATAATCTCTTTCTGACTTCTCTGGCAGATAACCTCAAAAGTGCCGGAGCTGCACTCCCTGAAGGACCAGGAGACTTCTGGCTGGGAGGCAGTGACTGGCCAGAGGTTGGTATTCTGAACAGGGGGGGGTCACCGAGGGAAGGGCCCAAAGACCTGATGCAACCGAAGCCGACCTGGAAAGAGAATTTCCCTGGGCTTAGTGATATGCCCAACGAATCCAAAATGGCCACTAGGCCTGAGGTTGAGGAGGCCACGATTGCCGGAGCACCGGTACCAGGACTGATTGTGTCCATTGCTGCTGGTATGGACGAGGTGGATTATGGTGCTGGAAGCGGTGCCATGACTGGGACAGGGAGCCCCGAGAAGACCAGGTAGATTCCACCTCGGAGTCAGACGTGTACTCCGAGGTGGACCAGGGAGTAGCCGAAGCAGATACCTGCAGATTGGCTACGTGCCTGGCCACAGATTCCGGCTTCCCAAGATGCCGAGGCGATGGTGGTGGCACAGTGGTACAAAAATTGGTGCAGAGGTAGGTGCTGGAACTGTGTGAGCTGGTGCCGGGGTACGGTACCGCGGTGCATCCGGTGCCACGTCCTTATGGGGCACCGCGGGTAGGGATGCGCTGCTGGTCGGTGCTGCGGGTGGTGCCGGTGGAGCCAGGAGGGGAGGGCAGTGGGCCCGGGCCTCCGGTGCAGAGGTCTTGGGCTGTTTCGACAGCCTAATTGGAATGCACATGAGCAATCACTCGAAGAATTTAAATGTCTCATATCCTTGCTTTTACCACAACGAATGAAGTGGTAAAACTAAAGAAATAACAAACACTGAAAAGTAAATTGCATTGCAAAAATTATGATTAAATATTATTAGTAACACAGATAAAGAATACAGCTCAAACTTTTCAAATGTGGGTACCTGAACCCAGGCAACAAATTAATAGGCATTAACAACCCAAATTTGAAAAGTTTGCCTATTGTTTTTAAAATACAGAATTTTTCTAGTAATGTTTCTGTACTTCAGTGTTATTAAAAATTTTACAGCACTTTGAAATCCTTGGGTAAGAGATACTTCACATGCATTACATTGTTATTTTATTACTATTAATACTACTGTGATAATTGAAACATGAGACTTTTATAGTCACTCTTGTATTTGTGATCAGCTCTACCTTAACTCTAAAGCTAGAATAATGAATTCAGCCTGAGATGTAAAATGACATAAAACAACCTTTTTTCCCCTTTCGGCTGTTTACAAGAGCCAAGTATTTTTTATATTATTAAATTTGAATTCACAACTGATTACTATGTCCAAAGGTCAGCTTACCTCAGAGAAGAATTGCACCAAATTATTTGTTTGGAAATGTTCTTACAAATGAGATGCATAGGCCTAGTACACTGAATTTTTTTTTTTTTTTTAAACAGTTTACCATACACAGAGAAGCAAATACTGTATATTGATTAACACTTATATAAGCTCATGGAAAGATTCAGGCTTGAAATTTGGCAACAAGAATTTAAAAAGACTGATGTTTGAATGATTTACTATATTGGTGCTTATATATGGTACACCTATCTCTGTTACACAGATCCAATTTACTTAATAGACAAGCGGCAGAGGGAAGGGAGAAAGTGTTATGCATTTATTAGGGCTGTCAAGCGATTAAAAATTTGAATTGTGCATAATTCCCCCTTGAAACACCATGATGGCATTTCAACAGAGCAGCGCTGCATGGAGCCTGTGATCAGATGGGAGTCCCCAGTTGACCCTGTGCTCCATGCAACACTGCCCCTTTAAGGCACTGAAGCGGCACTTCAAAGGGGCAACAGCACAAGCTGGAGTTAATTTTTTTTAACATGTTAATCCTGTCCTGCTTTAATCACAGGCATTAACACAGGTCAATTGACAGCCCCAGTATTTAATAAATATACAATATTTTTGAGCATCGGCCATGGGGGGACAAAACTTAAGAGAAATCTTTTAAAAGAGCTAACGTGGAAAGAAAATCATAATAAGGATCACCCTGATAATACTAGTCTCCTAATCTATAGTCCTGATTGGCAGAAATGGCAGCCAGTCTACAATAGAGTATTGATGAACAAGTAGGACAGAATTTTTGTTTTCACTGAGTGAATGAGAGAAACGACAGCCTGAACATAATAGGAATCCCACTATAAAAGAAACCAAATGTTTTTATACTCAGGGACAGATTCAATGCTGGTTTTCACTTCATATAATCCTTCTGAAGTCAATATGGTTGTGTAAATCCTGACTCTAGGTTTTGGTGTCAAATCAAAGTGTCTGACTTCATGTGTTTCAAAAAAAATTCCAGGTTTAGAGTTGAAGCCTTTTGCCTTAGTAGGTTTTATTCTTAATTGAAAAAATAAATGTGGCATTCAGGCACGTATCCAAAAACATATATTCTTCAGTCTAGCACATGAATTATTGAAAATAAACTCAACCATTAAAAAAAAATAAACCCACAAATATGGAGTCCCTCTCACAAGAAAAGCCACATGTTCTTTTGGCCCTCAGTTTCCAGCCTGTCAAGCCTTTTGATCCAGCCTGTGGCCCATCCTGTCATGATCCCAAGATAGGCTCTCTGCTTGCTGAAACCCGAGGCTTTTCAAAATGACTGGTGGCTCCCTCTATGCCGAGGGAGGAGAGCGAGATACTTCATGTGCAGCCCTCGTGCTCATGCCAATCATCACAACTCCCTTTGGCCAGTTCAGCAGTGATGACTGGTCTGGGGGAAGGGGCAGCACACAAAGTCTCCCCTCTGCCTCTGCCAGGGGCATGCTGCTCTGAGCAGCACATGGAGGGAGCCTCTTCCATTTTGAGCCGCTTGGGGCTACGGTAGGCAGGGAGTTTGCCTCAGAGCTCCTGGCCAAGAACCACCAAAGGTAAGCACGTCCTGGCCAGAGCCTGCCTCTGGCACCCCTCCCCCCACCTCTGGCACCCCACTGCACCCCCCAACTCCCTAGCCCAGGTCACTACACAAACTAGGGATGTTAGATATCAATAATTCAATAAACATGTAACCACACAATCTAAGTGGTTACACGATTACTCACTAGTCCCCAAAGGCAGGACCAGCAGCCAGTGCACTCCCAGCCCCATTCCCAGGGAGCCCCCTTACCATCCCGCACTGCTGCCTCTGTTTAAAAATTGGCTCCGTATGTAGACCAGTTCCTGCCAACAGCATGGGGTGGCAGCAGCCTGTCTGCAAGGGGCTGACAGCTCTGTGGGATCAGGTGCTCATGAGGAGCCTGCTTAAAAGCCAGATTCCCAAAAGCACTGCCTTCCGCCTCCCCCGCGTCTTACTGTCTCTGATACAGAGGCAGTAAAGGAAGGGAGGGAGGGGCAAATGCATGTAGTCAATAAGATTAATTGATAATCCCAGGTTAATTGTTTAGTTGAGTAAACACCAACATCCCTAATCCAATTGTCAGCACCCCCCACGCCCAGGTCACAACTCCCTCCCAGACTCTGCACCTCCTCCTATGCCCCTTCCCCAGGCCAGAATCCTCTCCTGCACTCATACCCCCATCCCTAACCCTACACCCCTCCTCCTCCAGCTCACAACTCCCTGCCAGGCTCTACACCCCCTCCTAATATCAGAGTTGAAAAAGACCGACCTCCTATATCCCTAGCCCAGGTCAAAATCCTCTCCTGCTCTCCTATCTTCTCCTGGTCCTTGCACCCCAATCACCTGTCCTAGGTCACAAGCCCCTTCTTCACCCAAACTCCTCAGATCCCACACCCTTTCTTGCACCCCAATCGGTTACCCCAATCTCCCTTCTGCACCCAATTTCCATTCTAGACCTCACACCCGCTCTATAGAGAAGTGCAACCCTTCATCACTTATCAAAATCTTGGAGTGCTCCCCCACCATCTGGGGAGGAGGTGTCCCAGAGCCCCAGTGCCGTGTGTGCAGCTTCCCTGCAGAACCTGGAGCACCCCTGTGCGGCATGCACAGCTGCCCTGCGTATCAGCTGGGCTAGCAAGAGATGAGGAATCAGCTGGGAGGCCAATGGACCAGGGAGGGGGGGCAGCAGCAGGAAGATCCAGAAATGACCTCCTCTGGTTTGGCAAAATCCCTCATCCGGGACCAATCAGGACCTGGGAGGTCCACCCTGCACTAACTATCCTTTACTTTCCTGGGGTGGATTATTCACAGGAATTCTTATACCGACAACAACCCAATCACTGTACGACAGGTGATGTGTCACAGAATCCTTCTGGGTATAAGAGGGATCCTCATTCTTTTTGGGGATGGCAAACAAGATTCCCCCTTCCAAGATAAATCTTAAAGTTATAATGGGGAAGAGCGTGCCTCTCTCTGAAACAGAATCTTTGGCCTGAGATAAGGGCATAACTGGAGGGTGGCAGATAAGCTATTGCAAACAAAAAGAGTGAAATCAAAAAGTATAGTATTAATTGAATCTACACCGGGACACAAGCATTTTCAGATGGACACATCCAACTGACATTAAAAATCAGCTGAATGTCTATGACGTCAGTGAGACTGATGCACATTTATCTGAAAACAGAATTTGACCCTCTGTATGAGTGTAAGGAAATAATTAAAAAACATCTGATATTTTCATCTTTGTCTCTTCTTGGATAAATCACACCAGACTTAGGATTTAGTCCAACTTTTTCACCAAGGCATGCTGGCATCTGGACACTGTGGTAGCCAGTATCTAATAAACACCTATGATAGAAGGAAGGGGGAACTAAACTACAGCCAAGGATATATCCCTGATTTACACTGATGTGAATTAAGGATATTAAGTATTGGGTAATTGACTAATTGAATAGTCAATGCATTTTGCATCAACTATTCGATTGATAGTTGGTAGGGCACCTCCGCCTTTGAAGTGTAGCAACAGCACTAGCTGTTGCTACACTTCAAAGGTGAAAGGGCGGCATGAAGCTCAGAGGTAGCTGGGGACTCCCCAGCTGATCCCAGGCTCCCCGCAGTGCTGCCTCTTTGGGCTCCCTGCAGTGTTTCAAAGAGGCAGCACTGCAGTCCCGAGCAGATCCCTGGCTCCACATGGCACTGCCACTTTGAAATGCCACATGCAGCCTTGGAACACTCCAGCTGGCCCCAGGCTGCACGTGGCTTTTCAAAGTGGCAGCGCTGTGTGGAGCCCAGGGTCTGGCCCTAGGCTTCAAGAGTTGCTGTTTGAAGTACCCCTTCTTCTCTTCCCCCCCTTGCTGCTTCTATGTGAAAGAGACAGCACCGGGGGGAGGGGAAGCGACGAGTCTACTAGTCTTTCATATCCCTAATGTGAATGAGAACAGAATCTGACCCAGTAAGACAGACGTTTCCCCTCCATTAACATCACTGATGCTCCAAGCCAGTATGCAGTAATCTCTCTAGCTATCCCAATACTGATATCTTTATTGCTGGGATCTTAGAACCAGATCTCTACAGCTAGTACTAACTATACTTTACTTTTTAAGTTTGAAAACCCCAACCTAAGCACAACTGAAAAATAATAAAATTACTGGACTCTTTGCCATAAAAAACCTTCCTTAACTAGGGTTGTAAATACACCTATAATTTTAATTGTTTAACCAGCATCTGGATAGCATGGGGCCCCCCCATGGTGGGGGTCCTCTACAGCCCAGCCCTCTTTCGGTAGTGGAACTGCTCCAGTTGAGTGGGTCCTGTTGACTGTGCTGCAGAGAAACAGGGGTTGCAACCCACCCACCCCCGGCCTTCAGTTAACCAATTGCCAGGTAAGCATGCTAGTAAAGCTAATGCTTACTGGGTAACTGGTTAACATCGTTATCCTTAACACTCCACAGCATAGGTAAGTGTCATTTAGAAACTTGCTACCTGTATATAAATTAACGGCTCTCTGAAAGCAACAAGTCTTAAAAGTCATGGCCTGGCGACAGAAGTATACAGCACATGGCTCTGCCTCTTACTGAATGTCTCTAGATGCCTTTATTTCACCTCTGCAATTTCCAACCATTTACATTTTATAGTTAAATAAACTAGCAGCATTTAAAACAACCTTCATTCATTTATAAATAACATACTTTTGGTATTTGATAAAATAAATCAGGAACGGGATTAAAAAAATCTTTCCAACTAATCAGTCAACTATATGGTCAAGTTGGTGTGTGTGTGTGTGTGTGTGTGTGTGTGTGTGTGTGTGTGTGTGTGTGTGTGTGTGTATACACACACACACACACACACACACACACACACACATCTTATTTTAAAGGTGGTGAGTGTGCTCCCCCCTCCATAATTTCCCCTCCCCCCCAAAGGGCGCTCAGTCAGGCTCTTCAGTTCTTCCTGACAAGCTCATTTTCTGTTCTCTCTCTATATGGCTATTCTAGTTCTGATGGCCTGGGACCAAGGTACTGAGATTTTTTTAAAGGCTATAATTTATTCTCCTGGAAATTCTCAACACTTTTGGTTTGATTAAGGAGATCTGGAATGATTTATATTCTTGTGTCTCTGGGCATTCTGATTAGCATTTAAAGGCTACAATGGCTTCCTACTAGCAGGAGACATCCTGTCTATTCAGAAACTCACTAACCCATGTCAGCAGTGACCATAGTGGACTGGTTCTCTGGCACTGAAACAGAAGTCTGATCCTGGTCCATGCTGCGTGAATCTTCATTAGCCTCATGCTGGCTGTGGCTGAGCTCTGATCGTAGTTCAGAATATTCATCTTCCTCCCTGAAGGAAAGCCACAAGAAAAAAAATATTACTGAAGGAATAAGCAATTCTATAGAATGCATTTCAGTCCTGTACTAACAGTAAGTAGGGTACACACTTGACAACAAACTTTCTCCAGCTTAACTAGACTATTACGTGGACCAGAGTATGCTTTCCATAAAACAAACTGACTTCCTGCATTGTACTCCCAACTGCCATTTATGTGGTGGTAGCGTATAGTGTGCATTTCTGTATCTGAAGTGTCACTGAAGTTCTTGTGATCCTTCCAGACCATTGTTCACCATTAGAAAATGTACTGCCAGATTAACAGTGTATTTGTGTCTGTGTGTCACTCTCTAAACTCTCCTGTTGTCAAGTGTGTTTTCGTTTGAAATCTATTAATCAGATTAAATTAGAATGGCAGTGAACTGTTGGACAAAAGGGCCCCTTGAATATCACTGTACATGCTTTCACTGTTATTTGTCAAGTGTGCTTCTTCAAAAATGTTTGCACTATATTGGATATTACCTGCAACAGCAAGATTTATAAAAGTTGTCTCCTTTCCCTGTTTTTGCACTTAAAATTCAAGGAATTGGAGATGGAGATAAGGACAGTGGTGGAATATGAAATTGGCGCCCAATGAAACACTTTAAAATGTTTCTTTTCTGTTTTAATGAATTTGCTAACCCAACTAAAAATGACCTTTAGAAAGACCTGTTTTAACATGAGAAAAACCATCTTCAGTTTTTTGTAATTATTATTTTGTCACTTTCAGATATGTACATTTTAAACAAGAAGAAAAACATCAGCAGTATAGGTACAGAAACAACAAATCAGAAACCTCTGACGAATTAACTGTTCGCTCATTTGGGTACTCATTAAGTGAAGTATTTTGTAGAGGTTTATTTTGCTGCTGTTTCAGCAGAGGCAGATGATTTTAGGGTGAGGAAGAAGCCAGCGGGAATAGAGTTCTTTAGTGAGGGAGGGAAAGCAAAGAGCTTTGAGGGCACCTCCAGCTGGGCAGGAGGCGCCTGTGGTCTAAGAGGGTAGTTTGGTACAGTAATGAGCACTTTCCACTTCTATTCACGTCAGTGGGAGTTGAGAGCTCAATACCTTGCAGGAATTAGCCCCTAAGGTTAATGTCTGTTGGGAAAAATAGCTGAAAGGAAGATAGACAGGGAAACACTACAGTCTGTAAAAAACAGTCCAATCCATAAGAAAAATTTCTTGTTTGCCAAGCAGGATGTAGTAACACTACCCCACTGTCATTTTAATAGGAATGATCGCACACTTCTAACCCCGAGAGGCAACTCAGACCACCACAGAAAGCTATATCTTTATCATAAGCACTTAGTAATTATTATACAAAAATTAAGATTGTAAGGTTCAAATTAGGATTTAGATTAAATCAAGGTCTTTATAGGTGATAGGCAATATAAAAGTGAGAGAACCAAACCACAAACAGCATGAATTAAAATACAGGCTACTGAAGACACATAAATGTGAGTTAATGTTCTGTGTATAAGTTAATTATTAGACATAGCATAAGCCAATGATAATTAGCTTTAGACAAAAACAAATTACTAAATGCTCAGAGTTCTTTTCTTTTGGTCTAAAGGGTAATTTATTTGTTAATTTATCCATCAACCTGCTTTGCAATTAGTGATTCATTTTAAAATGTGAATCACTTCCATGAACGGCTGACCTGATCATAAAAATGATGATTGTTGTACACACACGCTAATCAGCTCTGACTTGTTCCACTTTCTGGAAGAGACTGGCTTTCTTGGTTAAATGACAATAGCTAAGATTGTCAAATTGACGTTTGGTTGTCAGACAAATTTTTCAAAGTTTGCCTTGAAATATGCATGGAAAACACACCTCTTTATACTGATGTAACTGCACATTAAAAATGAATGCAAATGGTATATTATCCACTTTGTGTTTGTAGTAAGTTGAGGGTCAGTAACGTGGAGTCAGCAGGCCTAAATAGAGGCCTGTAGCATGAAAACAGCAACAGGCCTGCAATCTAGCGAGCAAGACTTTGGTTCAGGAACACAGGAGCCAAGAAAGAGGCCCTACTGATAACTGTAACTGGGTAAGTTAAAGCATGGAAGGTCACAGGGAAGCACTAAGTACACACTGTAAGCCAAAAGGGAGTAACGGAACATCTTAAGGAATGTCCTGGTACAAGAACTCCCTAGGAATTAGGCACATACCAACCTAGGTTCAGGACCAGGTCGGAACTGACAGGATGACAAATAGAAGAGCCCCCCTTGCATAAGGTGAGGGGTGGTATCTAGGCAACAGAGGGTGGCAACCGAGTACGTAAAGAAATAATGTAAGTTGTTTGTACCTGTCTATAAAAGGACACCACAAAGGGTGCTCTCCGGCCAGTCTTGGGGAGAGGGAGGGGGGCGGCGGCACACTAGGCACATGAACGGCAGGTGTCATTGCCTAAACTTAACAGAATGCACAGTAGCTTAACTTTGACTAACTGCTGTTAATATCTGTTATATGGCAATAGGCCTGCCTGGTGTCGGTACCTTGTCAACATGGGCCATAGTGCCCAGTGGTGTAACATTGGATTGATCTCTGTTACCAACTGGTAGAGCTTCACATTTGACAATAAACCTGCTCGACTGATTTCAAACCTTGCCTGCATCGGTCATTTCTGGGGCCTCTCAGAGATCTCCTGTGTTGACCCAAGTGCACGGGGTCTAACACTCTAGATAAAGATACCGATTGTTACAGATGCAGCTGAAAGTTTATCATCACCGATGGAGTAGAGGTCCTGTCAGCAGCGCGCCAGGACGACCCTGACCAGACGACACTGACAGTTCAGACCACCTAAGGTACCGAGGTACGACAGTGTTCACAACAGCATATTTCACACGTGCAATTTATCTTTTCTACTGTAGGTATTTGAAGAACACCAAGCTGCACCATTCACTTTTATACATGCTTATAATTTTGTGTATGCAACTAAGGTGCTGATTTTTGAACATAGGGGCTTTCTAGTTTAGCAGCTGTTCAAAGGCAATGCAAAATCCCACTCTTCTATCCTTTTCCCTTCCCTTTTAGAACACTGATGTGTGCTGATTTCAATAGGATTTTGAAGTGAAATGGTTATACACCAACACAGAATGTTTAAAAATGGATTGAAAAGTAACAAAGGGGTACTGGGCCAGATCCTCCTGTACAATGAAGCAGTTGTGTGGTTGAGGTGGTTCAAAACTATTTTAAAGCCTGCTTAATAATGCTCAAAATGGCAAATTCTCAGCACCTCCTCTTCCGCATTACAGCATTCTGGTGGGGTGTTGCCAAGGTGTGTACACACAGATTCTCTCAGTTTCAAGCAGAGATTGGTTTCATCACAGTAGGTGTTGGCCATTTTTCAACTTTTGTTATATTTTAATGAATGCTTTGTAAAACACTTTGAGAGCCTCGATAAAAGGCACTGTATGAGTGCTAACCATTATTAGTTTTTTATGATGATGTCCATTATTCTCTTTCCCCCTTTTCTTCCTGGGTTTCTACATAACCCATATTTCTAGATTAATATTCTGTTGAGTAATGCCCTAGAGTTCATGGCTACACAGCATTTAGTCACAAATGGTTGACTGGTTAGATTGTATGTCTTTTGACAGCTGCTAAGAATCCTTCGTAGATACCAACAGACAAGAAAGTCCATAAGCTGCATAGACCTATTTCAGCACTAAGCTGAAAGACAAACCTCTCTCTCTCTCCTCTTCTCCCCTTCCCTTCTTTTGCTGGGCTCTCAGACATGACTATGTAGCTGATCCTGTTCTCAATCACATGGCGAGGTTTACTTTTTTTTAAAATCACTGCATGACAAATGCATTTTCTTACTGAAGCCATGACTAAAAACAAACAAAATATTGCATTACGATGAACTTTTCTTGGCCAACAATTCTCACTTTCAAAACAGACACAGTATTATCTAATGTCTTATTTGGTTTGGGACCTTCTTTATTCCTCAGAGTTTGATCTTGTCAGGGTATAACAGACACACCCTAATATGCATGTATTTTTAATACACTCACACTGTTGCTTCATTTGGACCTACCCATTTGACTGGCTTTGCCCTTTTGTGATTTTGGTTCAAGCCAGTGGATGGAAAGCAGTTCAGGAAAAGACAGTTAATTAATGTATCAAAGTCTTCTGAGAATGGAAGGAATAGAGGCTGGTGACAATTTTACTTGCCCACTTCCAAATGACTGGTAACAGGGGCTCAGAGCTCTGATGCTGCAATGAAGAAAATTTACATTGAAAAGAGTATGGAAAGCATGTTCTGCCCCTTTCCTGCATAACAGTTCCAGTTTAAACAATCTTATTCTGAATTTGGCTTAAAGCTGTGACTCAAATTTTATGAATTTAACCAAAATGCATTCACCTACAAAAAAAGAAAGATGAATGTATCATTGTTCTGTGTGGAATTTGGAAGCATTAGGAATACTTTAATATTTTGTGTGTGTGTGTGTGTGTGTGTGTGTGTGTGTGTGTGTGTGTGTGTGTGTGTGTGTGTGTGTGTGTGTGTGTGTGTGTGTGTGTGTGTGTGTGTGTGTGTGTGTGTGTGTGTGTGTGTGTGTGTGTGTGTGTGTGTGTGTGATAAAAAGATTCCCTGCTCCTGAGTATTTTTATTACTCGAAAAATAATAGCAAAATAGAACTGCATAAACTAAGTCTCTCTTGACAACACCGAGCTTTATCAAAAGTTATTCACTAATTAAAGGGCTGTTGTATATCCACACTATGCTGTTGCATCCTCACAAGTAGCTCTTGTATTGGCACAGTTTCCTGTGGGTAGCTATTCCAATGTGCAACTGGCTGCAGAGTGTTTTGAGAAGGGTTTGCAATGCCTCATGAAGCAACTACAGAGTCACCTGATGCAGGTTTCTCAATAGCATCACTCCATGGGCATCCTACTAGATTGTCAGCTGCTTTTCAATTGAAGCAAGGGATGTGAAGGCGTGAAGGGGAATTGTGTGACTGTGTGCACGCGTGCAAAAAAGGGAAAGTGTGTGCTGGGAAGTGTGAATGTTGGGGGAGAGCGGGTGTCAGCATTCTGTCTATTTAAGATCAGACAGAAGCTTGAGCAATCTCTCCACTCCCTCTCCCCAATGTAGTAGTAGCCTGCTCTGCCTGCCTGCCGGGGAGAGCAACATTCCACATTAATAGTTCTGATTCGCACTGAATTATACCACAGCCTCCTCAGCTATCAGGAGCAGCAGCCTGAGCAGCTCATAGAGCTCTTCAGTGAGCAATGTCAAAGCTTCCTGGAGCTTTGAGACGGACTCAGGCCTGCATAGCTGGATGCAGGGCAGCAAAGTTCAAAACAGCGAGCAGAGCACTTGTGGCCAGCATTGTGGGATGCTGGGGGCAGGCCAGTTATGTCAACATAACAAACGACAGTGTACACTGACATTGTGTCACCTTAACTTTGCCACAAAAAGGTTTATGCCTCTCATCGAGGTGGTTTTATTTTGTCAGCAAAACAGCAGAGTTTTGCAGGTAAAGATGCTTTGGTAGAGCACTCTATATACACTTTTGTTGGCAAAAGGCAACTTTTGTCAACAAAACGATGTAATGTAGAGAAGGCCTAAATCTTTTCCCCAGACTTAGGCTACCTCTACAGTTGTACATGATCAACAAAACTATTGTCGCTCATGAGTGCTTAAAACCCTCCCCTTTGTGAATGAGAAAGTTTTGCTGTGGCAAGGATGAACTCTGCTTTTTTGGCAGGAATACTCTGCTGCCAACAAAATGAAAGCAGTTCACTGGGATAAGTATTTTGTTGTCAAAGGTGCCAACAAACAGCATTTACACATGCTGAATTTTAGCAACAGGGCTGTGTCAACAAAGTCTTGTCACTAAAAGTTGTGTGGTGTAGACATACCCTTAGGTTGCTCCTAGGACCTCTCTTAGAATCTCTCTCATGTTCATGTTAAAGTAGAATAAGGCACACATGTCCCAATGTACGTGGCATTAATTAACCTACATTTCTGCAGGATTCCAATAAAGCAAGGCAAGAGAAGAAGCCTGATATGTTGTTACAGGAAAATATGAAAATGACAGGAGTGAAGAATTAATTTTTTCTTCCCACTATCTTTAGAAGTGGAACAGAAGTTCTCTAAGCTCATGTTGTTCACAATTTTTTTAAAAAAAATGTATTCTCTGTCAGAAAACCTTAGCTACAATGTGAGCATTAAAGAAAAGCAAAAAGAAAGAATTCTTTGCTTACAAAATATTTATCACTGCCACAACAGGAGAATCAATTCAAATAAAAGTGGCAAGAAACATTGTCTAGGGATCTGAGCACAAAGGACTAACACAGGATGCCAAGTGGATGGAGGTTGTGCCTAGGTTCTTTGTCACAGTGGCAGACCCTGAAGACACTTAGGCCTTCAGGGACATGCACACTTTGCATCCTTTCAAAGATGCAGTGTACATCTCATTTCAGATTCAAATCTGTGTCTCACTTTGCCCTGGATGTTGAAGCTGATCTTGTGTGGAGATGTATGCTTTTAACCTTCTACAGCATCTGTCAAAGAAAAATATCCCATAATTTCAATATGTTTTCTAGTTTAGTGGTTTCAAGGTCTCAGTCCAAACATTTCTGTGATGAGTTTTATACTCTTTTCCTTCATTTTCTGATACACGATCAACCTTCTTTGATGGGAAAAGCCTGGCAACTCTGACTCTTCCCATGCTTTACTATTTAGCCTGTCTTTGCCCATTTACAGAGTGGGACACAGTTTGGGCAGTTTCATTCTCAAAATAGGGCATACCTTCTGGAAAACTGAATATGAGATTATTTAGCACCCTATCATCATCTTTACCTACTGCAGAATTTGCAATATTACCCTTTCAAACAATATTAATACAGGTTGAACCTCCCTGGTCCGGCACCTGCAGGACCGGAGCAGTTCTGAAGGAGTGAGTTTGCCCCTCTGCTGATGGAGTCTGGGCACTCCCAGACGGGCTCCCTTCCTGGCTGCCGGGATCCTCTGCCCTCTGGGAAGCAAAACTTCTGACTCCACAGCCAGCCCTGAACCACCACGCTCCCAGCTTCACTCCCTGCCACTGGGCTCTCAGGATGCTGCCGTACCAGAGAATCCCGTATCAGGGAATTTCAACCTGGACAATGTGACTATATTTTTATGCTGTAATTATGGATATTGTTACCTTCTATAATTTAAGATCCATCAGTTTGCTCTTTTACACACATATATTTTCCTGGACATACAATTTAAACAAAAGGGCTCCTGGCTTAATAGCCAGTACATATGAGACAAAAATAAAAAAAGTCATTAATGAAAAACATGCAGGAAAATAAGCAAGAAAAACTGCATACTACTACATGGGGAAAATTTTAAGTATAAGCTGTAGAGAGATGTGAACTCTTTATTTTCCAAGTGGGTATTTAGGTTTAAAATTCCTAACTTGCCAAGAATCTAAGATAAGTTCCCAATAAACTTGACAGCTTGTGAGGTCACAGCAAACTCCTTCACAAAGTAATGGCAAAAGTAATGGCAAAAAGGCCACAATAAGCTAAGAATAGCCGATATGGACAGATGGATGAAAAGAATGTTTCTTTTTGGTGAAATCTAGAACTTGCATGAAGAATTAGCTAGTACTAATTGAGTAATGTATTAAAAGAGAGGTGTCCAAATGCTGACATTAACTGAGTATGCAACATTAGCTTGATTTGCTTTACTTTGCATTTCATGGGGACTGCTGAGGCAAGAAGGTGCAAGTCTTCGAGCCAATTTTAGTTTCGCCTCTATTATGGGATTAATTCAGTCTTGGTTGAGTTTTGGATGGCATAGGAGAAAGATAAAGGGAGATGGGGAATGGGTTGCTTTGCCTTACATACTTCTATAAATTACTTTTCTTGCTACACGTACCTTGTTCCCAACTCCCTAGTATATACACTACACTCATTTTTGCACACTCACTGAATCTCTGTCATAGCAAATCTAGTTATACCATTTTTACGATCAATTATTACACACCACCTTGCATTCCAGTTCTGAATTGGGCCCAAACTTCCACAGGAGTTGACATACCTTATTGTTGTGCCCTGTAGTCGGTCAATCTTCTTATTTAACTCAGCAATAATGCTGTGGAGTTCTGTGATTCGTTCCTCATAGCGTAGTGTTGTTCGCTCCTGTACGTCTTCATGCTCTCTCATTAGATGAGACTGTTCACACTAACGCAAGAAGAAAACAAAATAAAAAAGGAAGAGGATGGATTTTAAGGCTAAACATATTGACATTAATGCACATAACAAAGCGTTGCCTAATGTCTAATAGCCTACCAGTCCTCTCACCAATTTTCAAGTGGCCTTCGAACTTGGTACAAACCAGGGACTTTACAGGCAACATGCCAAATGACTAAGGATGTCATCTAAGTTTGATAAAAATAAACCATATTTCAGCTGCCCTCATCTTGAATATACAGTCTCACCATTGCTCAGAAAAGCCTGGAATATCATAACCTGGAACTTACAGTCCGTGAAGATTGTCATCCGGACAGCAATTGCCTGGACTCCTCCCAGGTTTGCCATTCCTTCCCATACCCTACAAAAATATATTATTTTTGATGCCCACTAAGTCATCCCATTATGATACTGTTTTGTAGCATCAGATATTATGATATAATGTAATAATAATAATAATAATAATAATAATAATAAAGCAGCTTCCAAAACCTTAAGACATACTGTGGTGATATGCTAGACACCATGTCATGAAGTTGTGACTGTCAAATATGTTCCATTAGACAGAACTATAGCCAATTCCAGACACAAGCAGCATATTTTAACACTATCATGTATGTCTTAGGCCTCCCAAACATTTCAGGTGCATCCAAGTGTTTCACGATAGATCAAGGAGATACTTTAGCACAAGACAACAAATGTGGCTGATACTCCTCCATCATTCTGGTTGAAAGGATGCAGTGAGGTAAACATGTTTAAAAGAGACAAATCCTAGAGTATCTGTAAGTCTTTCTCCTTCCCATTAGGATTTTAGTTTTTTGGTCTAAAAAGGACGTTGTACAATTCAATTATTTACAACACAATAAAAAGTTTGTCACTGAGTGCTGAAACAACAAGCCTATTACTTGTATTCCTGTATGATCCACACAACCCTGGCTAACTTTCCCTCCAACAGCATTTCAGTTCGGCCTCATTATGGTTCCAGAGCTAGAAGCCACATGCATTCTATTTATAGCACTAGTTATGGTAAACATTAATTAGGTTTAGTAGCAGATTAGAAGTCTTGCCCTTTCCAATCTGCTTCTGTCCCCATGAAGGAATCAGCTAGGCCCCTCCCCCTCCTGCAGCCACACAATAGGGATTGTGCTCCTGTTAAAATAAAATCTCAGCTTAACACTGATCTAAGCATTGGTACATCAACTGAACATATCCAATGCCTTCTACTAAAACCATTTCTAAATACAAAAATATCAGAAACTACTGCATGAATTCTCCTGCATTATTTCATCAAAAGTCACTTGTCCTGTATATCACTTTATATGAATTATAATACAGTAATGTAATACACAACACATAAAAAATTCCTATCTACAGTTAGGGGTGTGACAAGATTTTCATAGTATCCCCTTATGTTCATAAAATATGACTTAGGATCATCATCTATATGAGAATAAACTTCCTCCAAACTGAAACATGATGTTAAGTTGACTTTTTTTTTTAAATACAGATAATACAAACAGAAATCCATTTTAATATTTTTAAATTCCAGGCGTACAAAGAGTTGTGTTGATTTTCATTCTAACTGCTGTAAAATGTACAATGACTTTCACATTATAAATCTCCCTTTGACAAGATTATGTTACAATTTAATTGTGCAGAACTCTACAGTGTTTTCTGTCCAAATGAAGACTGAACTAGCTTCTTGCCAGAAGACTGAACTAGCTTCTTGCCAGAAGTATGATGATCAGACAATGGAGCTACCTTTGTTTTCAACATAGAGGTACAGGATGCTGACACTACAGATCCCATTATATTGTGAGATAAAAGGTTCCAACTTTTGCAGGGTGGAATTCCATTTGGATGAAGAGTGTCCCCCTGTACATTATCTCCATACTGGCGATGAGGGAAGCTGAGGGCCAAATTCTTGAACTCCTGCAGGCCACACAGTCTACCTGACACAGCTACTGCAGGCAGACATCAATGTATCGCCTTACTTCTCATATGCTACCCAGAAAAGGATTAATTTCTCTGTTCCCTCTGCCTCCTCCATGCCTCAATACTTCACCAAATAACTACTCCCTCCTCCAGAGTGTAACAACACAGGGAATAAAGTATCAGCTTAACAAAAATGCTAGACAGATTAAATGCTGGGAAAAATGGAAAGAAAGTGGCTTAACTGCACTTTTCTAAAGCAAATTTCCTGTGACACACTTTGATGCCCACAAACACTGTCTCAGCGTTCTCCAGCCCAGGGAGTTAGCTGCTCAGTGTGGGAGGGGTTTTTTTTTTTTATTATTTTCTGTTTCTGAAAGGCTATTCAGACAGAGTGTATAACTATTTGACAATAAATAAAAAGCCTACCACACCAGATTTCATCTCTCTTAGCGGACCACAGAAAAGCTAAAATGTTGTTTATCTTGGCTGAAGATATACTGACTCTTGCTAATGCACTTCAGTGACAGCATCAGGGTTACTTTCTCTCCCTCACACTCTCAAGTCATTGCACAGCCACCATTCTTCACAATAATCTTTACTTGGTGACAGACACGTAGTGACTAACAGAGGAAAGGATGTTTTAAAGACAGAGGAAAAGTGTGTGCCCTGGAACCAGCTTCAAGTATTTGTTTAAAATGGTATTTGGCTTCACGGGGGCAACAGTAAACGGGAGGAAAAGGGAGGCCAGAAGGTGGGGATCCATCCTCCTTTGCCTTGGTATAATGCAAATGATTTCAAGGACAACTTGTACAACTTGGCGAGCCCGGTCAGGCATTAATGAGTATAATCTAAGTGTAAATGTATGAGCAATAGACGACAGGAGAGGGATCATCCCTTGATGACTACCTGTTCTGTTCACTCCCTCTGGGGCACCTGGCACTGGCCACTGACAGAAGACAGGATACTGGGCTAGGTGGACCCTTGGTCTGACCACCATGGCTGTTCTTATGTGAAAGGAGACAATATAACCTATTATGCAACTTAGGCTCTATGGAAGAACCATCTCAACAGAGGACTGCCTCTCTATTGGCCAATTTTTATCCTTAGGTTTAAATTAGGGACGTTAGAGTGCGGTTGTATAACTGTTTAATGGTGCTGATTAGTCAGTGGGGAGGTGGCTTTGCTGCAACAGGGAAGGGAAGCTGCCTCCCCAAGAGCCGAGCCGGCAGAGGCTGGTGGCCCCAAATCCCAGGGAGGCTTTGCTGCGGGCTCTGTAGTATAAAAGCTCATTTAAACGTTAAAGCCTGCAACGTGTAACCATGTAACTGCTGAAGATTTCTTCAGCGGTTACAGGGTAGGGATGTTCGATAGCCGTGTAACTGCATGAAACATTAGTGGTTACACAACTCTCCGATAGTCCCCGGGGCATGGCTGGCAGCCAGTGTCCTTCTGAGCCCGCTCACAGGAAGCCCCCTGCTACCCTGCGTTGCTTTCTCTCTATTGGAGACAGGAGCTCAGGGTGGCAGGTGGGAGCCTGTCCGCGAGGGGAACCACTTTAAAAATGAGCTTCCAGTGCGTACTGGCTCCTGCCTGCTGCCCAAGCCCCTCATGGACACTGGTGGCTTCCCCAGCAGCAGTCCTTATCCTTGGGTGGTCCAAGCTCCCGGCAGACAGAGGCTGCTTCATGGCAGTAATTCCTGTCTGCGGGAGCTTGGACCCCCTGCGAACAAGGGGCTGCTGCCATAGAGCAGCCTCTGTCCGAAGAGAGCCAGGGCCACCGTGGACAGAGGCAGTTTTGCGGCAGCCTCCCCTGCCCACATCCCTCCCTGCTGCTGCCTCTCTATCAGAGGCAGTAGAGCAGGGTTGGGAGGAGAGGGGGGGAGAAGAAGGGGAGAGAGAGGCAGATCTAGTGCTTGAAGGGAGATGGCTTTCAAGCCACCCCCTCATGGGCACTTACTCCTGCTCCGATACAGAGGCAGCAAGGGGAGGAAAGGTGGGGGCACGTAGACAACAAGATTAACCGATAAACCCAGGCTTATTGGTTTACCATGTAGTCATCTATACATTGACATCCCTATTACACGGTTACCTATTTAACCGAATTTTAACATTCGGAGTTTAAATTTGACACTAGTGGTCACTGATAAAATGTTTCTCAATATGCAACCTAAAGTTTCCTTCCATTAAATGTCATCACATTATTATTTATATCCCATTTAATTGGGTTCCTTCCTTCCTTCCTTGTACCTCATAGTTGTTTCTTAACTAAGATGTATGTACATAGCTCTTACAATCTGTTCTCACATATCAATTACTTCTTGTTACGAAATAAATGCCTCAGATACTTGCTTTCTTCTCAGCCTTGTTTTGGTCTCATATTAACTAGAATTATTAAAGGCACCATTTGGCAGAGAAGGAAGGTACAAGAACAAGCCACAGATTCCTGGAGGGGATTGCACATCAAGAGCAGCTGCCAGAAAAAAGAAAGTGTTTCCAACAAATTTTTTTGCCTAAGTGACCCAGGGTTTCTGGGAGAAGACTGCAGAGGTTACAGAACCAAGTTACCATGCTTGGGAACACCTTTGGCTCGTTCCAGTCTGATCCCCTCAATAAAGGGAAGTGCTGGGAAACAATCATCAGGCCAATACAAATTGTGAAGTGAGGGAAGAGAAAATACTTCAGCCTCAGGATGTTCGCACAAGTAGGTGTAGCTGCCTATAATCTACGTGTAGCAACTTGCAATACAAGAACCACCAGGAGATACATGTGCATTACACTTATTGTACTCAGCTAGAGGATAAGATCAAAATCTAATCTCAGTGCTACAATAACAAAATCCCCAGAGCCTCAAGCATCTGCATGAGGTGGAAGTAATCCTAGTAACACATTATTTCAGGAAGAATATAAGTCATTATCTGAATCTGCTACAAGAACTTGTTAGACAAGTTTATTAGGAGCTAAAATTTTTGGTTAAACAATATTGTATTTTAATTTACGGCAAGTGGAAGCTCGTAGGATGCCATCAATTAATTCCTGTATCTTTTATATGCTTTCTGTTGGCCCGAGTCCCTTCCTAACAACCCACATGGATAAGAATGAATTGTTTTTGGTGGTGCAATCTGTGTCATGTTTCAGGCTACATGAGAGTATGGGTAAACCACCTCCTCTATTTTCTATCCATTTAAACTCTAAGCAGTATTTCTAAGTATTTACTTAGCTCAGATCTTGATTTCCTGTCATCCAGCAAGCCAAAAGAGCACAAGAAGAATGGCAAAGATGAATCTTGTAACTAGAACATAGAGCAAGGGTGGGAAACTTAAAGCCAGGAGACCAGATGCAGCTCCTGGCTTGCCCAGATCCAGCCTGCTGAGGCTAGGGGCTCCTCCCTGGCACGGGGGTGCTGGCGAGCCAGTGCAGGCTCCCCAGCCATCCTCCACACAGTGCGAGAGCACACAAAATCTACTAGCCTGGGCTAGGGTTGCCAGGTGCCCGGTTTTGAACCAGACAGTCCAGTATTTGAGCTCTCTGTTCGGGAAAAATTGAGAAAATATAAACGTCTGGTCTTTTCTAAAGAAGATGTAATGTAAATTGTGATGTAATGTCAAGTGTGTCCGGTATTTTTGTTGAAACCATCTGGCAACACTCGTCTGGGCCCCTCCAGGGCGCTCTCTGGCATGCAGTCGGAATGTGGGGAGTGGCTTTCTTCTCTTCGGTTGGGGGGTCATATCAGGGAGGGGTTTTGAGGCTTTTTTTCCCTTCTCACTTGTGTGTGGTCCCCAACTGATTTTCCCGCGGATCAGAGCTTGACTTTTGGCAATTGTCTCATCTAGGATTTCAGACTTTTGTCTTCCACTTTGCATCACTGCAGATCAGAGTAATAGATTATTATAGTCCTGATGGAAATGTGTAATTATATGTGGTGCAGACACACTGCTATAGTATTCTATAAGGCAGTGGTGGGGAACCTTTTTGGGGTCAGGGGCTGCTGACCCACAGAAAAAATCAGCTGGGGGCCATACAGATCAGAAGCGAAAAAACCCCCAATACTGACACCTCACTGACATGGCCCGCAACTGAGGAGGAGAAAGACAACTGAGGAGGAGAAAGACACTCACCCAGCCTAGAAGATTGTGTGCACTCAAGCCCCAACAGGAGTGCCAGCGCGGGCATGTGAGAGGGCGGGGGGCTCCTGAGCTTTAGGGGTTGGATCCAGGCAAGCCGGGGCCTAGACCTTAGGTTTCCCACCCCTGCCATAACATAGGGGAAAGGAAGCAGCAGTAACTAATTTAAGATAAATTCCTAATTGCAAAATCCCTAGTTTCCAAAATCATCATAGCATCGCATCTATTGTGGTGTTTTCTTTGGGGTTTTTTAAAGCGACCTAGGGGACTGCGCTCCCTGCTCGCTATGGTCACCAACAGTCACCTCTCTGGGAGTAGGTATTTGGCCAGGGGGGAGGGTGCAAGAGCAGGAGAGGAGCAGGAGTAGGCAGGGGGTGAAGGGATCTCAGCAAAAGGAATAAGGTGTTTGGAGGGAATCGGGCTCGGATGGCAGAAGGGACCCGGCACGGCCCAGGAGTGGAGGAGGGCAGATTGGATGGCAGAAGGGACCCAGCCCCAGCAGCTCCTCCTCGGTGGCACAGACCTCCAGGGTGTGAAGCGGGAGCCGGGGCTGGAGCAGCCCATGCCCAGAGGGGACGATGCTGAGGCTGGCCACAGCAAGCAGCTGAGGATGGAGGCGGGCTGCGGCAGCAGCGGCATGAAGATGCAGATGAAGTGATAGCGTTACTCTGTCACCCACAGGAAAATGTTTTATAGAAGAAAGAAACAGACAGACATTCACAAATGGCACATCTTGGGACTATAGTCCTGTAGGTTTGTAGTCCCTGAAAAGTCCTACTGAGAAGGAGGAGACTACCTTGAATCAACCTTGGAAAAAGAAACATTTATACAAAAAGCTTTACACAGGCTGTATTTTTCTGTTCCCGCATTTCTCTTTTTGCCTGATCCATCACTTAAAACAAGAACTAGAGCTTCAAATATTGGCTGTTTCTGTTCACACAGGTCTCAACAAACTTTCTTCAGTGCTGACTTAAATGGCTTTTTATCCCCTTTTAAAGTTTGCTTGAAGTTTCAAATTAATTTGAACCCCAAATAACACAACTATCTTCTCACTCTATGTTTTACTTAAATTCCATGCACTGTCCCTGGATTACAGTTTGGTTTAAATCAAACCCAGAAGTGGACCTCTATTTATCTTTGAATGACACATAGTGGACTGCACTTGAGGGAGATGGGAAGTCACTTTAGAAATATGGGAGAACAGTGGTTTTGATTTTAGTTTGTCCTTGCAGCAATATGCTGATTTGTAGGAAGTTATTCAGAGTTGTAAGTCAGAGGAGGTGCCAGCACATGTATATATAATGTTTAAAGGACCCATTCCAGTGGTCTCTGATGAAACCAATGCATAAAAATAAGTCTGATACAAGGCACTAGATGCAAATGCTTCCATTGTGGCACAAAGGTGAGCTGGTTTTTAGAGTGGGGAGGACAGGTGGAACAACTGCAGCTCTTCAGAAGACACTGTATGCTGACCAACAGACTTTTTGCTAACAGCAGAGTGGTGAAAAAGCATAGGTTAATCCCAACAGGATTCATATACATTAAAGACAAAGGGAGCTTTAGGCAACTATCCAGGGCTGCTGATGGGAGATGGGGAAGTTGCCCCAGATGTCATCCCTACCCTCTGCACCTACACTGGCCGGGACATGGTGAAACCTGTTGCCAGGCCTGCAATTGGCTCTAACCAGCACACCACAACCAGAAATCCAGAGTTCCCTAGCGTGTGCTGATTTCAGTAGGCATGCCCAGCACTGGTGCCCCAATTTCCTACAGTTATATAAGCAGCAGTACTATCCTGTGTGGCATACAAAATCAATCACTGGTGGGGGAAAAAGGAATATGCAGCATCTGCTAGTCAGTCAGTCTCTCCCTCCCCTTTTTAAAAAAAAAAAAAAAAAAAAAAAAACCTGTAGTAGATGAGAATTTGTGCATGCCTCCATTTAAGGGCCTATTGTACACAATGAAATGGTGATGAGAAAGTAGAATCATACTAGTATTAGAAGAAGCAGTAGCAGAGTGTAGATAAGAGAGAATACAGCCAGACACAGAGAATCCTCCCAGGTCCCAATCTCTCAGGTATTTTAGAGTATGAATTACAGTCCAGAACAAAACAAAAAAATAAGTAACAAGAAGTGAAGGAAAAACTGGCGAGAGAAAGGACAAACAAAAGGTCTGCATCAGGGCTACTCAACATGCAGCCTGTGGTGTGTTTTGGGTTAATGCAGGGCTCAACATGTTGCCTGCAGGTGGGGTCCTTTGAACGTCATCTCCACTGGGAGCACGCTCCACAACGGCAAGGCATCTCCCAAGCAGGGTGAGCATTGAAAGATGTGTTGGAAGAGAGAGGAGGTGCTGGGAGCGCCAGGGCATTGTGGGAAGTGCTGGCGGCTTAGCATTGTGGGCAGAGCCTGAGAGGTGCTGACTGGTCACACTGGCTATGTTTAGGTCCAGCTCTGCGGCTGGGAAACCCTGCCTCCATTCCGCATGGAGCAATGGACTCTCGCATGGGGACATCAGCCTTTCTGGGAATCCAGGACAGGACTCCCAGACACCATTCTTTTTTGCCTCTTGTCTCCAGACTGACTCACCCAGCTCCCCACCCACTGCAGGTTGGAGCGCTCTGGCTTGGAAACTTCTTTTTACAGTAAAAATCACTCCTAGAAATGCACAACCTTAGGCCTCAAACTAAACATCCAAACACTTGTATACAATTTTATTTTTTAATAAGAAGCATTAAAAATGGCAACAAATGGCTTGTTGAATGATCAGAGGGTCTTCAATCCTGTTTGGATAATGGAATTCGGTTTTGTGGAGATCAATGGAAAATCAATGTGTCTTCTTTGTCAAAAGACTATCGCTGTGTTAAAGAAAACAAACCTGCAATGGCACCATGAATCTTGTCACCCTGAGTTCAAAGATTCGTATCCACCTGACAGCAATTTGAGAAAAATTCCTTATTGGAAGGTTACCAGACTCAACAAGATATGCTCCGTTCGCAAGTTAAAGGCAGCGATGCCGTTACAGTAGCTTCCTTCAAAGTGGCTTGGCACATAGCTAAATCAAAAAGACCTTTTACTGAAGGAGAACTGATGAAGCAGTGCTTCTTGGACTGCAGCGAATCACTTTCTGCAGAATTTAAAAGCCAAGAGGATATAGTTAAATAAATATCAAAACTGCAAGTGTCCAATTCAACTGTAGTAAGACAAATTGAAAGCATTTTGGGCGATCTGTTTTCTAAATTACTAAAAGACATTGAAAGCACTGAGTATTTCAGTCTGGCAATGGACAAATCTACTGGTCATTCAAGACAACTCATGATTTGGGTGCGTTTTTTCCATGGCAAAAAGTATGTAGAAGAAATGCTTACTCTGCTACTTTTGACATGTCAAACTAGGGGAGAGGTCATTTATTCTATGTTAATGGCATTTTTTGAAGAACCAGGAAAATGCACTGATTTGAATAAGCTTACTTCAACAATAACTGATGGCACTCCCTCCATGGTTGGAAAAGAGAAAGGGCTATTTTCTTTTCTGAAGAAAAAGCCCGTTTCCAGATTTTTTTTCATATCATTGCAATCTGCAGCAAACCAAAGAGGATTTCTCAAGAGCACAATGGATAGTGTCACAAAAACCATCTCCTTCATTGCTGCAAATGCCTTGAAACAGACAATTTTGAGCTTTTGTTGAGGAGTGCGAAACACAGTATGGTGACTTGGCAATGCTTGCAGAAGTTAGATGGCTGAGTCAAAGCAAAGTGTTAGATAGTTTTATGGATCTACTGCCTGCTGTACAAATGTTTTTGGAGGCAAAGGATTGCCAGGATTTACTGTTGTGTTTAGACAAGAGACATTCCTGGTAAACGTGGCTTCTCACTGATATGACACGCCACTTAAATGCACTCAATCTTAAACTTCAAGGCAAAGGAAAAAAACCTGCCTTCTCTGATGTGCAATGTTTCTGCATTTGAAACAAAATTGGCCCTTTTTGCAGATCAACTTCATGAGAAAGACTTAACTCACTTTCCCATCCTCAACTCAAGTGACACAGCTGAGTGAACATACATCTTTTTTACCGGATTTCTTTTACGGAGTACATCTCAGATCTGAAGACTGAATTTTCTTCTCGTTTTCCAGATGTCAAATCCCTGAAGACCGTTCTTGAATTTACTGAAAATCCATTTTCAGTTGAGGTAAAGGCAGTCTCACCTTCAGCAGCGAGATTTGGTGTTAAAAGGGCCACATTTAAAGACGAGATGATAGAATTGCAAAACATTAGTATTCTAAAAGCTAGGCACATGGATGAGGACACTGAAATATTTTGGATGATCTATGCACAGGAAGACATGTACCTTGCATTACTGAAATGTGCCAAAAAAAAGTGCTAACTTGCTTTGGGTCTACATGTGTCTATGAAAGTTCATTCTCCTCCACGGGAATCATCAAGTCAAAACTGCGCGCTTCTCTTACAACAGACATCTGGTCCACTGTCTCCATGCTGCTACAATAGAATACAAGCCTGATATGAAACAGCCGGTGAAAAGTTTGCAGACACAATCTTCACATTGATTGTACTTATATTACAGTAAATTCCAGTACTGTATCTGCAGTTTTTGTTTGATTTGTTAAAATTGTGAAGCCAAAACAAAAAAGGATGTTGATATATGGTCTTCTGTTGATATGTGTTGTAGTAGTTAAATTCCGGAATTGCTCATTAAAAGTGCTGTCATATGAGTGGAAGTCGGGTATATATTGCATTTTATTAATAATCAGAAGAACTGACTTAAATGGGGTCTGCATGTTGAGTAGTCTTGCCTTAATCTTTGTATTCATGCCCGCCAGTGTGAAACAAGCTATTTGCATAGATTTGCACAGATGTGGTTGCATGTACATGCAACCACACCTAAGCTGCGGCCCTCAGCATGTGCTGTGAGAATCGTGGCCCTCTGGGCTTCTAAAGTTGAGTAGCCCTGGCCTACATATTACAGCCACAAGCAGCTGACAAATACGCAAGGGAGCTGAACTCTCTTTCCAGTCTGTTTCTGAAGGTTCTCCCTCCCCCGCACTGCATAAAATTGAAGGAAAGTCAAAATATAAGTAAACAGATATGTTCTGTGTCAAGATGACTCCTGGTGCATACTGTAGAACGCTCTGGACAACAACTGAAATTCTGCACATGCAGTGCTTTTAGAAGATGATGTGTATGTACATGCTGAAGTGGCCACAAATTTCATGCCCTATTATCCTCCTGCTCGATACTTTTCAAGAACTGTGGCAAAATTTGTTCAGAGGGCAAAACAGTGGACTGGCACAAACTGCCAACATACACAATGTGTACCATACCCCACTGGCCCCAAAGTTTGACAGTACGAGTTAGAGATGTTAAAATATGTTAATACACAGGGGACAAATCCAGCTCTTGCCTGTTTTCCCCTGCCCCCGCTGCTGCCTCGGATACATGCATGAGCATGTGCTGGCTCCCCACGTATATGGGCTCCCGCCTGCCCCCCTCCAGTGCTGGTGCCTTTGTATCTGTGGGAGCTGGCACATGGAGGAAGCCAGCTTAAAAGCCTGCTCCCCCCCCTCACACACACACTGCCTCTAACCATGTGGGTTAACCAATGAGCCCAGGTTTATTGGTTAACTATGTAGACGAGTGCACGTTAACATCCCTAGTATGAATCAAAATAAGGAGATGAGCTATGAAGTCACTCAGAGATCACCTTCTTCAACATGCACACCTGGGCTGATTCAATGCGAGTTCCTGAAGACAAACGGAAGTTCAAAGTTTGCTTCCAAAGCAGACTTAGGGAGTGCTTTTGACACTTGTAAATTGTGTCAGACCTCTGACTAAGGTGTGTGTTCAGATAAACAGTCATGCTCCCAGAACTGCTCAAGGGACACTGCATGTTTGCTGGAATAGTTATGGGACAGTTTGTATGGAGGAACACTCATGACTTAGTACTATTTGTCAGCAGCACCTCGTCCTAGAGCTTCTCCTTCTCTGAATAAAAAGGGCAATAAACCACTAGTAGTGTTTTATTGAGAAAGTCTCACTCAGAATTGTCTGAGGTAGTGCAATTAATTACTGACCTCAATCTGACTTATTATGAGCAATGGAGATTTGGAAACATTCAAACACACGATTAGCTTGAGTTTATAGCCACAAAATACCATTGAAATCAAGAGGAGCTTAATAGGAGTTAAAAAGAAAAGATTTAAATATTTATCTGGATTACAGGAACATGCAGAGTTGTCATCACAGATAATCTAATATATAAAGGAGAATGTTCGTAAATTTGTGTGCTAATAACTTGAACACTATAAGAGCTACCACAACCAAACTTTACATGGGATAACCTTTCATCCAGGAGAAGGTTTTAAGGTAATTTAGGACCCGATCGGGCTCGAGCTCAAGCTACAAAAACAAAAAAGTAACCCGCGCCGCTGCAGGGGCCGCCTCGCCCACCCTAGGTCCCTGTGCCCACCGCCTGCGCTCCCTAGCGCCATCCAGGACTCGCCCCCTCCCACGAGGTTACATAAGCGACCCTCTTCCCTCCTCCCCTCCTCCCCCGCGCTGGCACGCAGTGCCCTGACCCCCTGCGCACAACGGCTTGGGCACCCGCTCTGCCCCTGCAGCCCCGGGCGCGAGCTGGAGCATCCCTCCCACATGTAACCTCCCCTCCACCCAAGGTTGCAGCCCCTCCCCAGGGATGACGTGGACCTATATTTTAATCCCTATAGCAATCAGCACAACTTTCCTACCATTCAAAAAAAGATAACGGTCTACTGTTTTTCTACATTTTGTTCCTCCAGTTTCCCAAGCAACGCCGGGTATCTCCAGCTAGTAAAAAATAAAGCCAATGTTTTTGAAGGGTTATAAACCCTCATGCATCAGAGCACAAACCAGCCTCTATGTAACAGAAATAAGTAGGAAACTCACTTAGTCTAGATGGTAAGTCCCCCAAGTGACACTGCAAGATTTCTTATGTCTTTCTTTGAAGCAGCTGGTGCTGTTCGAGGCCAGAGATATGATACAGGACTGGGTGGCCCTTTGGCATCTGATCCATTAGGGCAATCCCTGTGTTGGTATGGGGTGGTGCAGCTACTCTGCATTCTTGACAAAAGGCCTTGCAAACACAATTTCAAATGAAAAAATAAGAGAGGCATCACCTCAGTCTGTAAACATAACAGGATATGGGAGCAATCACCTGTCAGTGTTCTATTTCATAAAACTCTGTTTCCTCTCCCCGTTATCTTCAACTGCTTCTTCTTCTGGCTCATTTCCCTCTACTTTCAAGCATGTTATTTCCTCTACATTGCAAAAATCAACTTTCCATTACAATTCCTATTCTATTCTGGTTCTAATATCAGACCCATTACTGTGGTATCTATTGCCCATCTCCAAAATACTCATAATATTTATTCACCCTGTAACCTTTGCTTTGATTAACCTCTTCAATCAGGCTCCTATTCCCTTCTTTGCATCAAACAATTGATTACTTCCTTTTACATAAATCTCGGAGTAATTCTAGATTATTTTCCCCTCCCCTTTCCTCAGTTCTGTCCTCCTTTCCCTACACAAAAATAGAAAGTTTCATAGTGAAAACATATGAAACTTTTGCTACTTTGCACATGGAACTCAGCTACACACAGAAAAACTGTCACTGACATGTGGAATGAGGGTTTGCAACAAACTCCTGAAACTCTGCCACTCATATGTGTCTGGGTAGAAAGATGTATTTTGTTTCAGTTTTGCCTACAGATTTAGGAACCTAAAAATGTGTGTGAATTGCAGCTGTACTACCATTTCCATGGGTGATGCTGAACTTGAAAAATTTCATGTTTGTGGTTCACAAATCTCCAGTTATAACCCGGTGTCTATGACTTTACAGTTTGTGGCCACAGAAATAATTGTGATATTGTCAATTGAGAACTCTGATTTCACTGAGGGACAAAAATATAAGAAGCTGGGCTTTGGGGAGGGGCAAACACATAGATCATGTGTAAAGATTAAAATTAGGTTTATATAATACTGATAGATCACACACTGAATAGATTGTGAACTAGGTGACAAACTGTAGTTTTCAATGGGAATTCAGCATCAAATGGGAGTGATTCTAGCAGGGTTCCCCCGGGATTGGTATAAAGCTCAGTGCTATTTCATGTTTTCAGTAATGATCTGGAAGTAAATAGAAAATCACTGTTGATAAAATTAATGGATGACCCCAAGACCAGCAGACTGATAAATAATGACGACAATACAGCTGTCATACAGAGCAATCTGGATCATTTGATAAACTGGGTCCCATTCGAAACAGCCACATGGAAAGATACATACCTATGATCAAGGAACACATGTCATGCCTATAGAAAGCACCTTGAAAAGCAATGACTCTGAAATTGATTTAGGGCAATGACTCAAATGGATTTAGGGCAGGAGTGGGCAAATTCCAGCCCATGTGCCAGATCTTGTCCACAGGGTTGTCCGTGGCTGGCCCCCCACCTCCATGTTTAACTGTGCCTCCATAGGTATCGAAGAATCACAGCTCGTTTTGGGATGTTAAAATTTGACTAAATTGACTATTTGTTTAGTCGATAAGGGCACTTCTGCTTTGAAATGTAGCAAGAGCCACCTAACTGTTGCCACATTTCAAAGGCAAAAGTGCTGCGCAGAGGTTCACCTTTGAAATGTTCAAGAGCCCAGCAGGCGCTCTTGTGCATTTCAAAGACTGAAATGCTGCATGGAGGCTGGTGCTAGCAGGGAGTCCTGCTGGGGTTCTTGTACATTTCAAAGTGGAAGCACCACATGGAGACTGGGGCCAGTGGGAGACTCAGACTGGATGCCTTTCTAGAAGATATGGTTTAGCCAAACAAACTCAATACACAGATAACTGGCTGAAACTTAATGGACTTGTGATGTACAGGTAAACTAGATGAGGTAACGATCCCTTCTGGTTTCACACTTTATGAACACATGAACAATATTTTGAGCCATTTTAGAAATGTAAGGCATATAAAAGGTGCCAGAGTGACATTTGAAAAAGAAAAGGTTTTGTGTCTAAAGACGACTACAATATAGGACAAAAAAAAACAACAAATGGTCTGGTAGCACTTTATAGACTAACAAAACATGTAGATGGTATCATGAGCTTTCGTGGGCACAACCCACTTCTTCAGATGATGTTATGAGTAGGGGATATGAAAACTCAAAATAAATAGAAGAGAAGCGGAGGGGAGGAGGGAGGAAAGAAGGGGGAGAGGGTAGAGAAAGATGCTCTGTCTCCCACCCCCCCTTCCTTTTTACTGGAGAATGGGTGTTAGACCAAAGCAGATAAAAAACAGAGTCAGTAGACAGATTGCTAAGGCAGGAAGGATACCATTCAGAAAGCTGTTAGCACCTCAGTGATAAAGTCCCTACCATCCGAAATCTCGATTAAGCCCAGTAGCATGTGAATTGAATTTGTGTATGTAATGTAATTCCAGGCACTTAAACATCACAAGTTTTCCACATCTGCCTTCCTGCTTGTTTTTATTCTGGCATGAAAGCAACATTTCTAAGGGTAAAAGAATCTAATACTGATCTTCTCTACTTAACATTAATTGTGATGACAACTGTAGATATATGGACATTTGTTCACTAGAAACTGGACTGAGATCAGCATATAATATGTCAAAGACCACAACAGGTTGAACCTCTCTAATTCATCACTTCTGGGACCTGAGTGGTGCTGAACCAGAGAATTTGCTGGACCACGGGAGGTCAATTTTGTCTAACAGCATTACCAACATTTCCACTGCTTACTGGACTCTTAGGAAGCCACGGATATTGCTGGATCACAGTGTGCTGGACTAGAGAGGTTCAACCCCGTATTAATCGGAACTGGATCTAAACCTGCCACAGAAATTTAAAAAACACAAAAAAAAACAACCCCACACCTTTATTCTATCATCTAAGCCACATATATCCATCAGTAATTTATATTTCCTGATACAGTATATTGCCAAACGTTCCTTATTATAACTGGTTATTTATTCTGGCTACCAAGGAAACCAGTTAAAAGTTTAACCCATGCCATCAAAACATAAACAATTAACATCTTTGGCAACAATATTTGTTATGGTTTCTTCAGGATATTTAAACACTCACCTGTGCCTTTGCCAATTTTTTTTCCAGCAGGTCCCGTTCCCTTTCTGTTTGCTGCAGACGTTTATTAAGCTCTACTATATCTCCCTTTAGCGATGCCAGGGCTGCTAAATGGAGCTGTAAAACAATCAAAATGGATCCAGGTTAAACTTGTCTACCAATGTACCACTTTTAATGTAGCACTACCGTAATCTACTGGGAGGCATCAGTGTGATGCCTAGTGCAAACTTTCACATTTGAGAACTTCTAAAACACAAAATGGAATATAGTAATCCACATGCCGCTGAATGCCTTTTCCTGCAAACACTCCAACAAGGAGCATATGCTGTACTGAGAAAGAACACATATGACATAAGTAAATATAATGTAGTATAAGTTGGAATAAAAGCTATCCCAGAAGATACTAGCCCAGAGACCTGTGTTATAAAAGAAAGTGCAGCGTTCTTTCATCCACTTGAATGATTACAGACATAAGAGCCAGGGCCAGCCCACAACATTTTGGCACCTGAGGCAGGGAGCTCAAACGACACCCCCTCGCTTGGGCCAAAACTTTGAAAGGTCTCAATTCTGATTTCTTCCTGTTCTACTCCTCTCATGGCACTCCATCTCTGTGCATCTAGGGCAGAGAGAATACATATGCACCAGCAGCAGATATTTTCTACACTCTGGGTCCTAGTGGCACCCCCACCCCCAGTCTGGCGGCCGCCTCTGTTTGCCTCATGGTAAGGCCAGCCCTGATAAGAGCCCATGTAACCCTCCTATAGAGAACAATGCAGATATGGCATTCAAGAGTTCATAATTTTACTTTGAGAAATACAAATTCCACTTACAGAGCTACTATTTTGCAGTTGTCTGAGAATTTTTTCCTAAAAACTCACTTTGTTGTTTAAAATCATTAAACAAAGCTTTACTGAAATTGTAACTGAAGGACCTAACCTGCATTACATTACAATTCTAGATAGTTTATCTAGCTTGAGTGATCATACTAAAGGCAAAGTCCTATCCTTACAATTCGTAGTTATTTGGTAGATCCCAGAGATATTTTACAATTTCAAAGTGTGAATTCCAATACTCTTTTAATGCTTTTCAATCTTCACTGTATGTCTTCTGTGTATCAGTATTAAGGACTCTTTGCATTCCCCCCCCCCCCCCCAAATAAATATGCAATTCCTAACTTAATATTGAAAATTAAAATTAAGCACATCCAGCTATAGAGAACATGCTACTAATAACTAAATTGAAGAATGGAGAAAACACCCAGAATAGAAAACAATAAAAACAGAACAAAAAACTGGATGCAGATGGAATACAAGGCATATCCCCAACTTATTTGATGTCATGTGCACATTTACAATTACTAGGAAAATTGTGGCAAATGAGCAATCAACTTCAATTTCTACTTTAAAAAAATTAGATTGAAAAATCCTCCCCCCTTTCCTGCATTTAGTTACCCCATTCATAGTTCAAGAGGCATACCTGGGAGGTCGACAAATGCCTTTGATGGCGACCGCGGAACGTCCAGACTACCGCGCTGAGCCGACAAACAGCTGATCGGCTCAGTGCGGCAGCCATTTAAATTTAAATGAAGCGGTGATTATTTAGACTACCCTGCATAGGAAAATGAAGCGGTGATTTAATCTACATGCCTCTGTTCCCAGGGGCATGTAGTCTAGACATACCCTTAGTCTGCTGCCATCTATATCTATGGCAGCCAATGGCAGAGTATTCCATCCCCTCTAGTTCTGGTCCTCAGAGCAGGGGCAAGCAAGATCAGGCACACAGGCCGCATGTGTTCTGCCAAGTCTTTTGATCCGGCCTGCCCCACCGAGACTCCATGGTAGGCAGCCCGCCTGCTGTAGCCCAAGGCTGTTCAAAATGTTGGACAGTCACGCGCCTCTTTCTTTTATTTTATTTTTTTATTTTGGGGGGAAGAAACAGCCAATGGGTGCTACATTGATTGGCTGGCGGAGGGAAGGGGACAGAGAGCACACAAAATCTCTCCCCTCCTCACCAGGGGTGCTCTGTGCCATGTGTTACATAGAGGGAACCTCAACTGTTTTGAGCAGCCTGGGGCTGTAGCAGGCAGGCAACCTGCCTCTGGGTCTCTGTTGGGTTGAGTCAGGAGTCACCTTAGTAAGTGCCTCCCGAACAAAACCTGCCTCTAATACCCCATCTCTTCCTGCTTCCCAACTCTGCACCCCAGGTCACCACCAGTGTTCCCTGTAAACTGCCCAGCAGCACAGCTTCACAGTTGATTCATCAGCCCTGCCCAGTCAGAGGCTCAGAGCATGCAGCTGACTGACTGGGTGGGGCTGATTAATCACCTGTGAAGCTGTGCTGCTGCAAAGTTTAGAGGGAACATTGGTTACCACCCTCTCCTACTTCAAGTCACCACCCAAACCCTCTGCCTCCCTCCCAGACCTGGATTCCCTCCTACATCCTCCCCCAGGCCAGAATCCTCTGCACACCCTGCACCCAGGTCACCACCCAAACCCTGTGCACCTCTTCTCCCAGACCCTGCATCCCCGCTTACACCTCTCCCCCAGGTCAAAATCCACTCCTGCATCCATACCCTCTTCCTGGATCCAAATCCCCAGCTCCAGCCCATAACCCACTCCTTCACCCAAACTCCCTCTCAAACCTCACACCCTCTCCTGCACCCCAAACCCCTACCCCAAGCTCTCTTCTCCACCCAGCCTCTATAACAGACCCCGCACCCCTTCCATAGAAAACTGCAGCCCTTGACCACTTACCAAAAATCTTGGAATGGCCCCCTCATCCAAAGTTATTGCCCACCTATGCCGTAGATGGTGACAACTTACTATTGCTATCAGTTACTCTGGTAGCTCAAGTGGCAGAGAGGTCTGTGTGGTAGAGCTAAAATTCTTGTAGACTAAAACAATGTGATCTTGTAGTTAAATACTATCATTATGCACATGCACTAGGAGGTTAAATAAGGCTGTGCAGGCAACCTTAAGTTTGCTATTTCCTAACTTTAAGTGTGTGACTTCATGTAGGCCTTGCATGAACAATGAAAGAATAGTAGTAAGGAAATGGGTTAACAATGAAAAAAGCATAAATTCATAAACAGCCTTGTAAATAACATGTCGTTAGTAGATAAAGAAATAGTAATAAGAGTAATGGGTGATAAGTTGCAGCTACAGGTCTACTTATTAGTACACTCTGCAGCTCATGAGCTGTACAGGGATTGGTTCAAAAAATTAGCAGACCAACCATAAAGGGCAAGATGTATTAACACCCATGGTGTTAAGTGTCTATATAAGCCAATTCATAATTATGTATGTTGGACGTGTGGTATTCCCTGAGCCCACCTCCTATGCTTGAGCCTGATCAACTCAAGTGTTCGATTGTATGACAACGAGGAACACGCAGTGATGAGTCCAGAGTTGAACTGATTTCTTGGATTCCAGACGACTGGGCAAAGTGTTCTGGATAAGATGAGTAGAAAAACTCTTAAGCTTTGTCTACACTGCATGGTTTTTGCTCAAGAAGCCTTTTGTGCCAGAGTTCTTGCACAAAAATGCACCCAGACCTCAAAAGGCATCACAAAAGTGATGTGCTTTTGCAAGAGAGTGTCCACACTTCATGGATAATCTTGTCCAGGAAAGCTCTGAAGGCCATTCACAGAATGGCCATCAGAGCACCTGTGCTTTTTCCCCCATAGGGGTTTCTTGTGCAAAAACTCCTCCGGAGCGTCCATACCTGTCTTTTTGCACAAGAGCTGTAGAGCAAAAAGGAGTTATTCCTCGTGGGGAGAGGAATAACTTTACCGGCAAAAGCCGATTTTCTTGCGCAAAAACCACGTTTTGAGGTGTGGATGCTCCGCTATTTTTTGCACAAAAACCTTGTAGTGTAAACATAGCCTTAGAGAAAATCCCAGCATTGTGCAACCCTAATGCTTCTTTAAACACAATTTTGGTATGTGTGTATACACACACACGCACACACACACACACACACACACACAAGCCTAATTATGCTGTAGAAATTGGGTCCCTTCATGCAGTATGGAAACCTTCTTACTTGCCCAGTTGGACACAGGAGAATTTATTTTTCAAGCACTGGGTTACACTTTTTACACTATGCACTTTGGACACTCTTGCTATAGAAATGGTCACATCTATACATTTCTTATCTTATGACTTTTTTCCCTTAGTATTAGGTTATTGGCTCTTCTAATTAGTGCTCAAACAAAGTAATACCACACATACTTCTTTAAAAAAAAATCAGGGAAAAATCTTTAGTTTTTTACTAGCACTACTACTGAGTACAATAAAGTGCATCTGTCTCACAAAACTATTTAACACACACCCCTCTCCCAAGCTACAATTCCCTAAATTGTATAAAATCAGTGTGTGTCAGCCAAGTAAGTATCTCTTCCCCTTCGCACATAATTCTTCAATGACTACCAGCTGTGGTCCTAATTAAGTAACAGGCCAACAATGCTCACATACTGAATGGCAGCATAAAAAGACACTGTTCATTTCAAATTTTACATTTAAACTCCCTGGGCTTCCTTATCAGTGTTAACATCTAAGAGTACCAATATTGAAAGCATATTACATATTTCACCATTTATACGGTTTACTTTTTAGATGTAATTCACTGTGACCAACAAAAATAGTTTCATATTTCTTAGTCAATTTGTATCACAATGCTGCAAAGTTATGATTGTTCTAAATTTCTATTACTACTAGTTTAAAAAACATATGTTTATTATTCTGTAAAACCTTATATTTATTATTCTGTTTATAAAACTTAAATTTTGGACTTCCTTTAACCAAAGAACCCCCCTTTCCCTTATAAAATTTAATTTTATTGACACTTTAGTATCATACAAAGCCAAATGTATACCAAATAAGGAAGGAAAAACCCCAAAATACTGAAGTGCTCTGCTAGAAAATATTACATCAAGCCAAAACAGGACACAAGGTTGAACACCTATTAGCAGGGCTGGACAATCTATGTAATCTAATCGCCCGTGGCGAGTAGATTACAACCCGGAAGAGCCGGGTTTAGGCAATCTGCGCATGCGCAGATCGCCAGACAGCACAGCTGGCGAGCGGGGCTCGCTGCGGCTCAGTGAGCCCTGCCTATTAGAACTTACATACACGTTCATATTGTGGGTCTGCATCTAGGGATGGTAAAGGTTAACTGTAAGCATATACCTTACCGGAATGCTTACCGGCTAACTAGAAGGTCCTCACCCATGGTGACCCTTATCACCTGGGGCTACTGCCAAAGCTACCCCCGCTGCTTGAGGCCACAGATGGAGCTGCCCCTGCCATGTGGGGCAACAGCAAGTTGGCAGTTAAAAGATTTATTTAACAGGTTAACTGGTTAACTATTCTGGGTGGTTTTTACATCCCCAGCATTTACTTCACATTGCTTAATGTAAGAGGAAACAGTCACAGTAAACAAGCAGTTTGTCATATTCAATGGCAGGAATCAGCTTCTCTCCATCTCCACAATGATTCATATCTTTAAAAACTGCTGTACTGGAAGCAAGGGCTGTGGAAGGAAAGTTGAAATTCTCATGATTTTGACAAAGATCACTGCTAATTTTGCCCCCCTTAAAATCCAGCCAGCTCACTGGCAGTCTCGCAGGTCCACAAACACAAGTTTCAGCACAGTACTGTATCAGGGTCGAGGCTACAAATTAAAATTCTAGTTAGGAAAAAAAAGGAGAAGCAGTGAGTGGAGTTCCCAAGTGCTCTTAAATCCCAATGTTCAAGTGCTCTATAGACAGAGGTAATACATCATATAAACCAGGGGTGGAGAACCTTTTTTGGGTAGGGGGGGCCAGAAACACACAGGAAAAAAAAAATCAGTCAGGGTCCACACACAAGTGAGAAGCAAACACACACCCTTGCTGACATGGCCCCCTAACTGAGAAGACAATACACCCCACATTCCCTTCCCACCCCAGAGTGTAGGGGGACCCAGCCTATTAGATCTTGTGAGCTCCAGCGCCACAGTGGGTGGGGTAGCAGAGGGGTTGGAGTGCCACTGTGGACTTCCCAATGCTGGGGAAAGCCTTGAGACTTGGGGCCCAGACCCAGGCAAAATGAGGGCTGGGCTGCATGTGGCTCCCAGGGCCTGAGGTTCCCCACTCCTAATATAAACAAAACATTTAACATTTTTGACCTTTAGTCACACACAGACTAAACTTGCTCTGACTGACTATGTCATGTCCTGTTTCAGTGCAAGAGATTTCGACAGTGTTTTCAACCTCAGATCTATACCTCTCAACATTTAAAAGGAACAAGTTCTAATAGTTTAGCCTCCAAATTGTAAGCTTTATTTGAATGGTGTTACAGGACAGTTTTTCCATTACAGGTAGTCCCCGAGTTACGCGGATCCGACTTATGTTGGATCCGCAGTTACGAACGGGGATTTTCTCGCCCCGGAGGACTCGACCGGCGGGACACCTGGTCCTGCCGCCCGCCTCCTCCGGGGCGAGAAAAGCTGCTCCCCGTCTCCCTGGTCTGCTGCGGGAGCCAGCAGACAAGGGAGACGGGGAGCAAAGCCGCGCAGGACCCGGCCCGACCCGCGGCGCTTCCAGCTGATCTGGAAGCGGCCGCGGGTCCGGCCCCGGGTCCTGCACCGCTTTGCTCAGCGCCTCCCTGGTCTGCAGACCAGGGAGACTCTGAGCAAAGCCGCACAGGACCCGGGCCGGACCCGCGGCGCTTCCAGCTGATCTGGAAGCGCCCCGGGTCCGGCCCCGGGTCCTCCGCAGCTTTGCTCCGCGTCTCCCTGGTCTGCTGGGGGGGGGGGGGGGGGGGGGACATGCAGCTAGTGCCCCCCCAGCAGACCAGGGAGATGAGGAGCAAAGCCCGGGGCCTGTGGTCGAGCAGGTGGGGCGCTGCCGGTTGGTCCCGCAGCACCGCTCCTTGGCGCTACTGGACCAACCCGGCAGCACCCCAGCTGCTCAGCCCCAGGAGTCCTGATTCAGCCACTGCTGATCAGTTTCAGCAGTGGCTGAATCAGGACGCCTGGGGCAGAGCAGCTAGGGTGCTGCTGGGTTGGTCCAGTAGCGCCGAGGAGCGGCCACGTTACTGGACCAACCCAGCAGCACCCAAGCTGCTCTACCCCAGGCGTCCCCAAGTTAGCTGCTGCTGAAACTGACCAGCGGCTGACTACAGGAAGCCAGAGGCAGAGTTGCTCTGCCTCGGGCTTCCTGGAATCAGCTGCTGATTAGTTTCAGCAGCAGCTGACTTGGGGATGCCTGGGGTTCTTAAGTTGAATCTGTATGTAAGTCAGAACTGGTGTCCAGATTCAGCGGCTGAATCTGGATGCCAGTTCCGACTTACATACAGATTCAACTTAAGAACAAACCTACAGTCCCTATCTTGTACGTAACCCGGGGACTGCCTGTATACATTTGAAAAGTATCTAGTGGATCCTGATCCACACTGAGGCCTAGATACTCCTGCAACATCTAGAAGCAGCAGCATTCATCATCCAAGTGAAAATGGTCAGTATAAACGCATGTTTTTTCTACAGTTTCTCTTGTTTTCCCTTTCCTTATTACTGTCTGTAACATATACTTGCCCATCTTTTCTCAGACTGCTGTTTTAGGCAGAGACTGAGTTTCACACTCTGCTTGTGTAATACTTAGCAAAACATAGCCACAATGGGGCCTCTAGAAGCGGCTATAATTCAAATTATAAACAAGCAGCAGCTGAAAAGATAAAACGGACAAAAAGGATAAATGGTAAAAAACATTTGTATTTTTAGAATCTTCAGTTTAAATAATCCAAGTAATTATCTTTACAGTGTCCCTTTAAGAGAAACTGATTTTCTATAAATAAAAGACAATTTATTACTCAAGAAATTTATAGTTGTGATTTTTTTGGTATCCAGGAGTTGCAGAATATGAAAACTGGAGACCTAGAGAGAAGAGAATGGAGGCAGTCAAGTGGGATTATACTGCTTTCTCACTGGTAAACAATGACAGCGAAGGCAGCATCACTGATATACAGGACTGAAATCTCACACTTAATGCTCAAGGTGGGCTGCATCTTAATGATACAAAATTAGAAAACATATTAAAGACACAGCAGTTTATGATGATTAAGTCTGTATAATCAGACATTGTGAATCTTTTAGTGTGCAGTAAATACTGATTTGAGTCCTCAGGCTGTAACTCCCAGGGAGAATTATATGAGCACAAAAAAAAAAAAAAAAAAAGAGTTCTCTGACAAGGCCTTCATTGTTCATAAATTTTTAAACTGATCCAATTTAGTAGGTGTTGGCTTCTCCTATTGAACAGAAACTAGTGCATTTAATGCACCCAATCAATACAAAACAGTAAGCAAGGCCAATGTATTTTACAACAACAAATGAAAAGGTTCAGAAGACCCCTTGCTTTTTTCTCAGTGAGTGCTCAAGGAAAGCAAAATTCTTCCTGTGAATTAAGAATTAGAGGCAGAGGATAAATGTGCTATACTGTACATTTTACAATTAGAAGCCATGGTTCATTTGAAATGTGATTACATATGCACAAGCACGTGACTCACGCCTACAAAAACCACACACAATGCTCTTCTATTCTTCCAATCAGCTCTGTGCTTAAGTGCCTGAAGGGTAATGTACAGGACTCTCATAAGTTTCAATGTGCCACTAGCTCACAAGAATGGAGCAAGAAAGCTGGGAGATCTACCATAATTTCAGATCTACTATCCTCTCTTCAGGCTGGTAGGCTCCTAGCTACACAATGACTCTTCTGCCTGCCAAGGTCCAGGAAGAACAGAGCATTCCTTCCCCCCTATTAAATTGTTGCCAACTTTAAAAGTAACAATTTTGTTGCATATGTGCAAGGCATCTGCTGGCTCCATGTAAATCTAACTCTGTGCACCAAGCCTGGACTGAAAGTGTTTAAGTGGCAGTATTCACCATTGAAAAGGTGGTTTCTGTGAATGTAGTATACTGGTTCCTTAGTATAGGGGAAAACTGCAACATGTTAAATATTACTCTGAGATTACTGCTGGCAGATATCTGCTTATTAATGGTGACCACAGCACATCATAACTTAGAGAGTTAATGTGATCTAGAACAGAGGTTCTCAAGCTGGGGAGGAGGAGGAAGAGATATGAATTTTTTTTTTTTTTTTTTTTTTTTTAAGGGGAAAGTGGGGGAAGGAAAGCACACTGCACACATTTTACCCACAGCAAGGAATAACTAGCAACACTGACTCCTCCTGACATCATATCTCCTAAGATGGAACTGCACATTTTAAGGATGTTAAAATGTGGTTAATTGACTAGTTGATGGAATTTCCACCGACTAGTCAATAGGCACTTCCGTATTCCTCCTTTGAAACCTACAAGAGCCCCAGCTGTATGCAGAACTCCGCATACAGCCCAGGGCCAGCGGGAAGTCCCGCTGACTCCAGGCTGCATGCAGGTGCCTGCTTTGAAATGCACAAGGGTGCGCAGCAGGTGCTCTTGTGCATTTCAAAGCCATGGAGGCCAGGGGCAGCAGGGGACACTCAGTCCCCGCTGACCCTGGGCTCCATGCTATGGACTCCCCTACCCCTTTGAATTGCACAGCTGTGTAGCGGCTGCCACCTCTATGCAATTCAGAGGGGAGGCAGGGGAGCTCGGGCTCAGCTGGGGAGTCCCCAGCTGACCCTGGGTTCAACAGCAGCTGCCCCTTTGAATCACACAGAGGTGGCATTTTAAAGGGGCAGCCCGCTGCACATTCCCACTTCAGGCCCCACCGCTCCCCACCTCTTTCTGCCCTTGCTCTGCCCCTACTCAATCCCCTTCTGCTAAGCCAGGGGTGGGTAATTATTTTTGACCAGGGGCCACTTCCGCGTGGCTTCAGGTGGAAAGGGCTAGGCCAGGACACTTCCTGCTTCCCCACCCACAGATCCCTGATTGGTCTGGGGGTGGGGGGAACATGCAAAGTCTTTGTACTGCCCGCTAAGAGAGCCGCCAGCTGTTCTGAACAGCTGTCTCTTCCCTCTAGGTAGCCATGCCCCTGGAGATAGGAGACTTTGTGTGCTCCCCACTGCTGCCTCCAGGTCAATCAATCAGGGCCTGGGGAGGGGGAGCACGTGAAGTATCTTGCTCCCTGCCCCCACCCTGCAAGGGGGCACCACACTGGAGTCAACCACCAGCTGACTGGCCTGGAGGTGTGGGGAGCACACAAAGTCTCCTCCCACCCTGCAAGGAGCATGTGGTGCTTAGAAGCGCCACACCCCACGCAGGGTAGGAAGAGACTTTGCATGCTTTCCCCCACCCCAACCAACCAGGGCTTGGGGGCAGGGGAGCATGTATGAAGTTTCTTCCTTCCCTGCCAGGAGCATGTGGAACTTCTAAGCATCGCACACTCCTTTCAGGGCAAGAGGAGACTTTGCGTGCTTCCAGCTTCCTTGGCCTGGGGGTAGGAAGAGTGGCAGGGCCTCCCCAGGCAGAATCAACTCTCTTGGCAGGCCAGATCTAGCCCGTGGAGGCCCTTTTGCCCACCCCTAAGCACTGCTCCTGCCCCAATCCTTACCATAGCTCCCTCCCCCAAGCAATGCAACTTGGGGGATTACTGAGGGGAAGAGGGATCTGGCAGACAGCAGGGGTCAGCCTCCCACTGCACTCACCAAAGCACAGGACTCTTACATTAATCCATTTGCTACAACACAGTGAGTACATTTAATTGTAAGCATTCATCACAATCTCAGTTTTGCTCGTTACCTTGGGTTGTTGGCTCTGAATCAATGCCTCACTTTTTTAAAGTATTTAGTTAAAAAAATCACGCTTTTTTATAGTCAGTATACGTACTTGTATGGCTGAGGAGCATACACTAATACAGACACAAAAAGGGGGAGGTGATCAAATACGTTTTAGAACCCCTGATAAAGAACAAGAACCAACCTGGGAGAGACCAGCCCTTGACTTCTAATCCAGACTTAATTTACCTCAGGTTATAAAGACTTCATTGTCTCTGCCCTAACTTCCCCATTAGTAAAAATGTGGATAGAGAATACCTACTTGCCTGTCAAGAGGTGAGGTAAACAGTTAATGACTTCTTGTTTGCACAGTGTTCAAAACATAGTGTTTGCATTGTGCTTTGTGAACTACTACTCTCTGAAAGTATTATTAGCTTTATTAGATCTGCAGATACGCAGGTTTAAAAATATTTAAGGATTACTGAAAACAAAATTCACACAACAAAGACAGATGGGATGTCAATCTGGACTGGATAAAAATGGAGCCACTGATGTTGAAAACAGGAAGTCTTCACTGTGCGTGTGATAAGTAAGTTGTATGGGTGCTGACACCTGGTAAGTTCCAGGATGAGTTTTAGCAAATACAGACTTCTGTTGACTTTGCCACTGAAAGCCACGATCTATAGCCTGTTAGAGTGAATACCATGAACTACAAAAAACATTGTCAATGTTAATTCATTTCAGCAAAAACCACTAGGAGTCCAGTGACACCTTAAAGACTAACATTTATTTGGACATAAGCTTTGAAAGTGGGTTCTAGCTCAAATAAATGTCAGGCTTTGAAGTGTTAGAGGACTCCTTGTTGCTTTTATAGAAAACAAATACAAGAATGCCCAGAAGATAATGAACGTGATGCCAATATTTAAAAAGGGCTCTAGAGGTGATCCTGGCCATTACAGACCGGTAAGTCTAACTGTCAGTACGGGGCAAATTAGTTGAAACTATAGTAAAGAATAAAATTGTCAGACACACAGATGAATAGAATTTGTTCTGCAAAGGGAAATCATGCCTTAGTAATCTACTAGAGTTCTTTAAGCAGGTCAAGATGTGGACAAGGGGGATCCAGTGGATATTCCAGAAAACCTTTGACAAGGTCCCTCACCAAAAGCTCTTAAGTAAAGGAAGCTGTCATTGGATAAGAGGGAAGGTCCTTTCATGGACGGATAACTGGTTAAAAGACAGGAAACAAAGGGTAGGAATAAATGGCAGGTTTTCAGAATGGAGAAAGGTAACTAGCGTTATCCCCCAAGGGTATCTCCTGGGACCAATCCTATTCAATTTATTTATAAATAATCTAGAGAAAGGGGTAAACACTGAGGTGGCAAAATTTGCAGATGATACCAAACTGCTTAAGATAGTTAAAGACCAAAGCAGACTGTGAAGAGTTTCAAAAAGATCTCACAAAACTAAGTGATTGGGCAACAAAATGGCAAATGAAATTTAATGTTGATAAATGTAAAGTAATACACATTAGAAAAAATAATCCCAACTATACATACAATATGATGGGGACTAATTTAGCTACAACTATTCAAGAGAGATTTTGGAGTCATTGTGGAGAGTTCTCTGAAAACATCCACTCAGTGTGCAGCACCAGTCAACAAAGCAAACAGACTGTTAGGAATCATTAAAGAAGCATTGAAAATAAGACAGAATATCATATTGGTTCTATATAAAACAATGGTACACCCGCATTTTGAATACTGCGTACAGATGCAGTCGCCTAATCTCAAAAGAGATATCTTGGCATTGGAAAAGGTTCAGAAGAGGGCAACAAAAATTGTTAGGGGTTTGGATCAGATCCCATATGAAGAGAGATTAAAAAGACTGGGACTTTTCAGCTAAGAAAAGAGGAGACTAAGGCGAGCGGTGGGGGAGAAGGAGTGTTAGAGGCCTATAATATTATGACTAGTGTGGAAAAAATGAATAAGGAAAAGCTATTTACTTGCTCTCATAATATAAGAATTAGGGGTCACCAAACAACATTAATTAGTAGCAGGTTTAAAAACACATAAAAGGAAGCTTTTCTTCATGCAGTGCACACAGTCAACCTGTGGAACTCCTTGCCAGAGGACGTTGAGAAGACTAGGACTTTAATAGGGTTCCCCCCCTCCAAAAAAAAAAAAAAAAAAAAAAAAAAAAAAAAAAGCTAGATAAATTCATACAAGTTAGATCCATAACTATTAGCCAGGATGGGTAGGAATGGTGTCTTTAGCCTGTTTGTCTGGAAATGGAGGACAGGAGAGGGATCACATGATGATTACATGTTGTGTTCACTTCCCCTGGGACATCTGGCATTGGACACTGTCGGAAGACAGGATACTGGGCTAGGTGGACCTTTGGTCTGAACCAGTATGGCTGTTCTTATGTTCTTAAGAATGCCCTATGGAAACCTATCCAACTATGTAATAGTGTAGTATAATCTGTCATTTTATTCATTTTGAAATAATTGTTTCTTACAATTTTTAAACCAGTGACATGTCAAACAAACCACAGATGCGTCAGGATCTGGATGAGAAATGTGCAGACTGTATCTTCATATAGTAAAAAAAGTACTCCATGATGTCATTAAAACTTTGTATTATCTGGACATAACCAATTACCACCTGATCACCTTAATTATTTGCTGTTTCCTTTTCCCTACCTCCATCTCTTGATCTGCTTTGTCTCTCTTAAAAATGTAAGCTCTTCAGGGCAAGCACTGTGTTTTCTTTTCCATTTTACAACATCTAGCATATTATAGGCACTACAAATAACTAATATATTCTCTCTGATCAAGATGTTCAAATAAAAATACATCTCCACTCCAAAAATCCCAGCAAGTGTCCATGCTACATTTCTACAGAACAAATCTGAAATCCCAGGAAGTTTATGAGGCATGGCAGTGAAGATGGTGTTGATTACAGAGACATGCAAAATGTAGTTGGAATACCATTTAGGAATTGAAGTGATGGCAAGAGGACAATAAATGATGGTTAAAACATTTGGGTAGCTTATCCTGCTTCCCTTCAAAGAGGATACAAACTGCCTGTCAAAAATGGCTAAAAACAAGACTTACCAATATGGGAAAAGCAGTTTGCAATGTGAACTAGTATGCAGAATTGTGCGAGACACGTCACTGGTATAATAAAAAGCACATTGACACAAAGATTCCTTTCATTGGTATTTTTAGTTTTAAATTTAGAGATTTTAGTGTTTAGAATTTTGTCATTTATCTGCATTTTATAGTGAAATGCACATAAAAGACTATAACAGTACATCCACCTTGCCTTCTCCCCAGCCCAAATCCCGCTCTGCATGTGTGTGCAGGGATTGGGAAAATGGGGATAAGGCTTCAGAAGGGAGGACACTAGTCCATGCTCGTGTTTGATTACCTTGAACATTAATACACAGCTGGACAGGACATTAAAGTAAACAGCAAGTATTTAAGACAAATTGCAGCTAGGATACATACAACTTAGTCACAACTGAGGGAAACATTTTGAAAACAAAAAGTCCATCATAAAAGTAGGGATTTTTTTAAAAAACAATTTCTTTTATGATCTGCAGTTTGTGTGTAGCCATTTGTTGTATGTAAAAATCGCGACATTTGCGTTGTTATTCACATTTCAGCAGTTTTACAAGAGGCTACAGAATTTCTTGCCCATCAACGTTCGTTTAAAGTGATTGACATATAAACGAATAGCTCTCTCAACAGTTTTCATTCTTTTACACTTATTTTCAATAGCTGTTTTTCTACCCGATACTCTGCAAAGATGCATTTTACCGCCCAAGTGGTAAGATGAATGTAATCAAAGTCCATTTCAGCAAGTGCACTGACAAGGCTGGAATGGAAAATCCTACAAGAGCAATCACTGTCTAGAATTAAAAAGAGGACGGCTCAACATTCCCTAAAACAATATGTTGTATAATCTCTAGGACATAAACCTGAAATACCACAGCCAATTGCCCTTGTAAGTAATTATCTTAGGAAAAGCCAAAAATCACTCAAAAATGCTTCCATTATTATTGATGCAGGTTTCTAGAAAAACATCCCAATAAATAATTGTTTTATGTTAGACCCCAAAGGCGCAAAAACTGCTACTACAGGTAGGGCTTCCATGGTCCGGCACCGTCAGGGCCTGAGTGGTCCTGAACCACAAAGTTTGCTGGACCATGGAAGGTCAAGGCTTCCCTCCTGGCTGTTGGCCCTGATCCCCCACTGGCTCCACTGCCCCTAGCCTTGCCAGGGCTGTGCTCCCACTTAGGGACAGAGTTGTGCTTTCCTGTGCTAGGAGCGCCAGGCCCCACTGCCTCCAGCCTGGCTGAGGCTGTGCTTCCCGCTCTGCTTGGGCTGCCCTCCCAGGTGCCAGCTCCGCTGCCTGTGGCCTGGGCAGGCTTATGCTCCCTGACACCAGCCTCAGCTGGGGCTAGTACTCTCCACCATGCTTACCCACTGTGGCCAGGGCTACACTCTCCACCACCAGGCTAGCCCCTGCACCTGGCCAGCCATGGATGTTGCCGGACCCGAGAGGCCCATATTTTAGAGGTTTAACCTGTATATTGAATGACTTATGAAACACACAGGCTGTGACTTTCCAGTTGAAGTAATTAGGTCATATTAGGCATTCCATAGTCATTTCATATGGTTTTTTCGATATTAAACAAATGGCATGCCAAAACAAGCCAGGATGGAGCCAGCCAAATTGTAGCAAAACAAAGAATTTATTATGCATGTGTGCTCTTTGAACACATCTTCTGCAGATTTTTTGAATCAAAGCAATCTGTTCATGGTACTTTTAAAATAAATTTTTTTTCTAAAATGATCACTTTTCCATGCACATTAACATTTTCTAATACATTTAATATGCCTGTGAATCTTCCTAAAAATACTTTGAAATAATTCCAGACTACTCTTGCTGATCTAGTCATAGTAGGTAGAGATTAGAAAAAAATACTACACAGCAAAATCCCTAAGGGACTGAAATACTGATCAACGTACATTTTCAGTGCTGCAGCCTCAGGCGCTAATGAGAGTAGGGTCAGGATCAGAACAATATAAAACAAATACATACTATAAAGGAAGGGAAAATATCTCCCTTTTAAAACTTGCATAGGACAAATGGAGTATAATGGCAAACAGCTAATGTATACATTACTAATCTGCACCAGAGCTAGATTCAACCATAGGCACATAGTGCAACAGCTTTAAGGGTTGTGAGATTATATAACCATCTCAGCTTTAATAATAAAAGTTTCTATCCACCATAATTGTGAATAAAAGCTTGAAAATGTGATCCAAGAATAACCCACACAGCAATATTTGCCTGTGTCTGCAGACAGACTACAACAATTAATGGTCTTCATGAATCTCAATACCAATATCCACCACAGGCCTGGCCCACCCAGCCAGGCGCACACACTCTGACTGATGGGTTAACTACTAGTCTCACTGCCTGACTGGAAATGAGGAGTAGGGGAAGAGGTGCAGCACTTTAACAGTGTTCACTGTGAGCTGTGCACTTGTGCGGCCACTCAGGAGAAATTCAAAAGCCACCCAGCTAATTAGCAGAGCATCCACAGCTGCCTTTTGTGTTTCTACTGGTGGTGCACATTCACACATACCTCAGTACCCACAAAAAATTATTTTGCACATGAATGGAAAAAGTCTGTACATGGATGGAAAACATAAGAGGGAACACTGATTGCCACCTCAAGTAAGGGCTGAGTTCACAGAGCAAGAGTCGAGTTATAAAGGGTCTTATAGCATGCAGATTGTCTTAATTCAACCCCGTCATACCTATTAATTGCACTCGCAAAATGGAGTCTTCTCCCCAATTATCAGCAAAGATTTGATATGAGAACTTTGCTATGAATTCACATTGTTAAAACGTCATTACTTTCACAAAACGCATGTCACGGGACAGATATTACCATATTGACTAAAAATCAAAACTACTTGCACTGTCGTCTTGAGTATTCTGAAATCACTTCAGTACCAAGCCTACTGTTTAAGTGTGCCAAGCAAATTAAAATGACTCTGTTCAGTTTTACTGCTATCAAGAACCCTGTGAGCTACAGTCAAGAATCACATCAAGAATCACATCATTTTTATATTATTGCTACAGGAAATTAGAGATTTTGCTGCTGATCTTCTCTCCCTCTACATACACACACGAGTCCTATTCATGGGGTGAAGAGCTCAAAAAGGATGGGGGGAAGGATGTACAGAATTCTCTAGTGACCCTCGCCAGAAGGTTCTTTGACATGTCAGAGTAGTGGAGATTCATCTACTCACAGCAGTTAGAAGTGAGGAAAAGTTGTCCTGTGGCTTGGAGGCTTGGACTCTAGTTTGGGACTCAGAAGATCTCCCCAGACTATGCTGCAAACTTTCCTGTAAGTTTGGGCTATACAGTTTCTCAGGGTTTCAGATTCCCCCCGTCTGTAAAATGGAGATCATACTCCATAAGTTCAAGAATTTGGTAAGAATTAAATTATTCATATTTGTTAGGTGCTCCAGATACTGTGCTGTTGACTGGCCAAATATAGGTAGATGGCTCTGGAAGGAAGAGACGAGACAAACTTCTCTTTCCCTTCCAGCAACCATGTATAGGAAGTTTCACTGTTATAGGATACCTATAGGCCATTTTCTTCCACTACTTGATCTGAGGAAGTGGGTCTGGCCCACAAAAGCTCATCATCTAATAAACCATCTTGTTAGTCTTTAAAGTGCTACATTGTCCTGCATTTTGCTTCACCTTCCATAAAGGATTGCTTTTCCAATCAGAGATCATCCGCTGGTATGATCCTGTTTCCACAGCTGATGGAGAGGGCTGAGCTTCTCACCGGGGCGCACACCCACATACATTCCACTGCCAGGTGTCACTGGGAGGCCCCCTCTCTTGTGGCTTTCTACATCTGGCCTGTGTTCTACTAATGGTAGATGTCTGGTATATTTTTCAGTCTCTAATAGCCAATAATATTTGGCTCCCCCACTTCTTATATATTTTCAAGAAGGGTCAATAGATTGTGAATGTGTTATGTGGATCGTTCACTGGTTGTGTATAACTTAAGGTATGTTCACTGTTTTGTGCAACAGTTTCAAAACCTGATGCTCCCAGCTGGATTCGCTCAGAAGTGTAATTGTTAAAGATGCAAAAGAAGTTCATTGTGGGTCAAATGCAGGGTATTTGTAAACAGAAGGTCAGTCTTACAATGCATGTCTTTGACCTCTTTTCCTCTAAGCAATCACCTTCTGAACTGTTGTGGGGGAGGAGGGAATGAAAATTATGTCCACGCACTGTCCTGCATGATTGTAATGAATGGACAAATACCTTATTTTTATAACAGTGGTTATTCATGCTGAAGAGCCAAGACTGAAGATATGAGCGCTAAAAAGCACAGAGTCATTTCAAGATAGCAGAAGTGATTTCACTTTTCCACAGCTTGAGTCTCTCTACTAAAAAAACTACAGTTCAGTTAAAAATCAAATGATTGTCTCATTTTATAAACTGTCCTTGGCTCTTTGGTCTCCCATGTGTAGTTTAGCTGAAAGGTGGTACTGAATGTGTGGCCTTTATCTGCTTAGGGCACAGTTCGTTTTCAACAATCAAAGAAAAGCCCAAGCAGCCTGAAGAAAGTTTTAAGTATCATTACTTGCCTTTGTTTCCCTGAAGCAGCTAAATGGAACTCAAGAGTGATGGAAGATAACACTCATTATGTCCAAGTACTGTAAGTACCTGCTTAGCAGTGCTCAGCCTGGGAGAGAGAGCTCTTATCTCCACACTGTCTTCCTTCCTTTTAGCCTCCATGGTTACTTTTGATTAAGACCTTCACAGGAAACTGTCCCTTTTCCTGCCCCCAGACTCAGCTCATGTCCAAAATGGTCCATCTCCTCTCCACAGATAATGTGGTTAGTCCTTATGCTCACACTGTAGTGAAGGCTCAGGGGCCCTCCACCCAAGATAAGGAATAATTTACTGGGATTGTTACAACTACACTTAACAGAAACGGTTTTAAAACCTTGTCCCTTTAAAAATGCTCCTAGGAGAAAACATACAAAAACACTGCATTAGAAAAATTTTACTGAGGTTGTGACGTCTAGGAGCCAGAATTAAGGCAGCCTCCATTTGGCCTCCGTATGCATATGTATTATGACACTGACAGACTTAAATTACATATTGTTTTTTCCCCAGGATTCTTGCCTCAGTCAGTTGGTGAAGGGCGCTCAAGGACTCAGTCAGGACTGTTCAGGATTCTGATGTTTCCAGAATTCCTTTATTTACCCTAAAAGTTGGAAGATGTGAACTATTTGTAAGTACTGGAAACAGGCAGGTCTAGACCCTCCCATAGTTAGAGGCCCACCCCCTCATTTGAAGGGGAGGAGCCATTGAACTCTGACTGAAGCTGAATACCAGAACAAAACATGAATAAAGAAAGGGGACAGGAGTAGGGTTGCCAACTTTCTAAATCACACAAAACAGAACACTCATGTCTGGCCCTTCCTTCTCCGAGGCCTCACCTACGCCCAATATCCCGCCCCTTCTCCAAGGTCCCACCCGTCACTTGCTCCCTCCCCCCTCTCCTCGATCACTTGCTCTTTCCCACCCTCATTTACTTTCACTGGGGTGGGGCAGGGATTTGGATTGCAGGTTCCAGGTGGGGCCAGAAATTAGGGGTTCATAATATAGGAGAGGGTTCTAGGCTGAAGCAGGGAGTTTGTGTGCATGAGAGAGGGAGGGTGTAAACTCTGGATGGGGGGGTGCAGATTCTGGGGTGGGGCTGTGGATAAGGTGTTTGTGGTGAGGGGGTCTCAGGTGGCACTTACAGGAAGTGGTTACCAGGTCCCTACACCCTTTAGGCGCATGGGCAGCCATAACCAACACAGCTCTGCGTATACCCTGCAGCTGCGTACACCCTGCAGCCAATGGGAACTGCAAAGCTGGCATTGGGGGTCAGTGGCAGTGTGCAAAGCCTCCTAGTATGCGGCCACCCAAGCGGCTGCAGGGACCTGATGTCCACTTCCAGAAGCAGGGCAGAGACAGGACAGATAGAGCTAAGAGGCTCTTTAAGGCCCCCATTGCACCACTAACTGTAACTATTACTTGTAATAATGGATTCAAAATATGGATGTGAACGACTAGTCGACTATCTGATAAGCAAATGTTTATCGGATAGTTGACAGGCTAGTCAACTTGTCGCTCCCCACCTTGCTGCCTCTATCAGATAGAGGCAGCAAGAGGAGGTACTTTAAAGCAGCAGCGCCACATGCAGCACGGGGCCAGCTAGGTTGTCTCCAGGCTGCACGTGGCATTTCAAAGTGGCAGCGCCGCTTGGAGTCCGGGATCAGCCTGGGATTCCCCAGCTGACCCTGGGCTCAGGGCGGCACTGACACTTTGAAACACCATGTGGAGCCTGATGCTGGGTTCTCTAGGATTGTTGCTACACTTCAAAGGCTGACGTGCCCTATCGACTAATGAAATAGTCAATACAAAATGCATCGACTATTCGATTAGTCAACTATTCAATTTAACATCCCTAATTCAAAAATTCTCCTGCTCTTTTCAAGATCTCTCGGCAATAAAAATTAATTCTTATTCCCAAAGCACAACTGGGGATTTTACAAAAAAACTGCATTCACTGTATCATAAAGGTTCACTGTCTTTTAGAATGACCTGTATGATCTGCTAACACACTATATTTAAATACACAGAGTTTGTCTTGGTAAGCTAAGCCAGTGGTCAATCAATCCAGCATCCTGCTTTTGGCAGAATCTGATACTTCAGACAAAACTGAAAACAACGAAAAAAAACCCTATACTGTACCTGGGCAACCATGCAATGTTGTATGTATGTATCTATCTAATCTAATTGATCAAACACACACACACACACAAACACACACACACACACACACAGTGGCTGACTAATGCCTCCGCAGCATTACTTCCCATTCTTAGCTTCCACAACTACAATTTTAAATAGTCTTAATATTAACAAACAGTTTCTTAAATACAAATAAAGGATTTGACTATCTCATCACTTGCTATAGCAAAATCCACCGGCTGTCTGCACACAAGTTTGAAAAAGATTAATATAAATAAACTACATTAAAAATTAACTGCTTTTTCTCACGTAATGAGATAACATACAAAAGGAGGGAATCATCAGTTTTCCTTAAACATTTAATAACTTACATTTAGGGGGAAGAACAGTGGCAGACTAGTGCTCTTTCCTGATGACTTTATATTTCTATTAACTGGAGGATACTAGTGCAATATGCTTTTTAATCAATCAGGTATATTGTGTAACAAAGATAATTGTTTAACATGGGTAGTCATGATTGTGACTCAGCGTTAAAGGTATGCATTTGAGAAAGAGAAGCGCTAAAGCGGAAACAACTGGAATTATTTTGAGGGCTTGTTTATGATACAATAATACAATGTCATTCTTGAACAGGCTTTTGTGTCAGAAAAAGTATGTTATATTCAGATGTATACTTATCCTCAGCTCAAAAAGTACAGTCAAAAACATGCTAGAATAACCTTCTCAAAGAAAATTCCCAAGATCTACACAAACTTCCTCTCTACTTTTTCCAGGCCACAATCCTAGTCAAATAAGTTTCTCCACCCTATTGCATAACTCTGTCCAAATACATTTCTGTATTTCTTTCTTTAAGGAATTCATTCAAAGTCTCTTTACCTCCCAAGAAAGTCTGGAATAATAAATAGAGCCTTACATCGTATAGTGAGAGTCATTAAGTTGGGCTGTCTCAGACGAAAGACAGCAAACGAGTTGTAGCGTTTCAGGGCCTCTCACTGAAAATGCCCTTCTCACTCTGCCCCCTCTTACTAAACCAAAGGGTCTATTAGCTTGAGCACTTCCGATATTCACAGCTACAATGGGTAACGCGCATAGGAGCGAGAAGTATCTAAGGGTGCATCTAACACTGCACCCGTAGGTCGAAATAAGATATGCAATTTGAACTATGCAAATTGCATATCTTATTTCGATCTATTTTCAAAATCTTATTTAAAATTAAACCGCTATTCTGAAACGTCCCTTAACCCTCGTGGAACGAGGGTTACAGGGACACCTGAATAGCGAGCCAGTTATTTCAAACACACATTTTAAAATAACGAGCTAGTTCAAAAGATGCGGAATAGCACCACAGTCTAGACATACCCTTTAAGATACCCATTTAGAACTTTATAGATCAAAACTAATGCTTTAAAATTCATGTAGAAATCAACTGGCATCATGTGTTGAATAGAACACACAGGGGCAATTTGCCATCTATGCAAAACATTGTTTAGTGCTGCACTTGCTGCAATCCTCAGATATTTTTCATCTTCTAGCATGACCCCATGTCATAGCGTTAAGAACACCACAACTCTGAAGTAACTGTGATAAGTTCCCTACCCCACTGAAAAAGTCAAAATCTTCTTACCAGCAAAAAGTGACAAGCAGCATTAAGATCTGTTGCTCTGGTGAAGGCAAGTTTACCTAGAACCAAGTGTGGCCATAATTTAGAACCTTTGGAGCCAGAAGCAGGTATCAAACACCTCCTGCGTGCAGAGCAGAGTTACAAATGGCAGGAATACTCTAAGTCATCTCCACACTGAAACTAGGGATGTGATTCTAAGCCCACATATATAGACTCGAGCTAGCTCTCATCATGCCAGTATGGAGTATTCATAGCAAGGTAGCTGCAGCAATACAGGCAGCAGCAGCAGACACACCTGAGACTGGTGAGTAGGTATTGGGCATGGCTAAACAGTGCTGTCACAACTGCCACCCACAATACCATAGGTATGACTATTTATACACACTAAATCTCATCATGCAAAGTATATGTATGTAAGCGGGAATCACCCTTACCTTGTAGTGTAAGACATGGCCTTAGTGAATTGTTATCTGGATACTTTTTCTGGGTGCTTCTCCAAGCCTAGAACCAAGTCCTGTGCACTATGGAAAATACTTATAACCAAGTCCCCTGATAGCATTCCAACTGATTGATGGCAATACTTGGTAAACATTGATGGCAAGACTTGGTAAACAACCAAGAACCATATGAAGGTACAATTAATTAAAAAGCAAACTTGAAGCTAAGGCCTGGTTGGTAGATCCTGATGCTAAGATCTTCCCCTGTAGGTCATCATATCCCTTTCTCCCACCTTAGATCTGATTTTGCCATTTTAAATAATAATACTGCTGAGCGAGGAGACTACATCTTCCTTTTTTGTAGAGTACTTCCTACAACATATCCCTGATCCCAAGACAGTCTTTGGGTACTCCCATAAAAGTGTGTACTAGCTGTTTTAGACAGAGAAAATAATTTACTCGCCAATTCAAAGTCATCTCTAATCTCTGCAGGGTACATCTTAATTGGGACTCTCTGCAATTCATGATGATACTTCCAGGTGTTTTGGTCAAAAAAACTCACTCAAGATTAAAATGTTTCTGAAACATTGTTTAATGAACAACAAACCTTCACTGTACGTGGTGCACACACATCTTCAAAATATTGATAAAAAGCTTAGCCTAAGTTTAATACTTTCAGTCACAGATGAAGTAATAAAAAAAGCTTCTCCAACAGTTGTATGGGTTTTTTCAAAAAAGGGTCCCCTCCCCCCCGAAAGAACCCCGTTTAGACTGCGGTTTCTTTTTCAAAAAAGTGAACTCATGCGATTATGCAAATGAAGCACGAGATTTGTAAATCTGTGCTTCATTTGCATTTTCGATCGGGCTCATTTACATTCCTCTTTTGGAAGAGGAATGTAGTTTAGACATAGCCTTTATGAACATGGTTCTGTGCTTTCAACAGTAATTGATATAGCTGTAAATCCACATAATGTTCAGGAACTAAATCTTGTGCTCTCTGCTGCCAATATAGGAATATTACTCTTACCGAGAGGAGCACAATACAGTAGTCCATTTTCTGCTTGAAGTAGAGCAGATATTGGATTCATGTTAATTGTCCTAACTAAACGGGCTCAACATATTTGAGAAATTTCAGCTCTTCACACACATTATCTAATTAATGCTAAGCTTTATCAATCAATATAAAACAGTTCTGTGAAGACGACAGGCAGGTATCATTCCTATTCACTCATGAGGAAGCTCAGAGAAGGACATTAAATCCTACACCTGCTAATTTGTGGTGCCTCAGGTGTGTAGTCTTCTCCCATTTTTAGAGTAGCTAAGTACCCGCCAGTCCAGCTGACGTGAACAATAGGGGAATGTCTAGACTGCATCCCTCTGTCCACAGAGGGATGCAGATTAGGCAGGTCAACATTGCAAGTGAGAGAGGGATTTAAATAAAAAAAAATTAATGGAGATTGCCTATCTCCTAGAACTAGAAGGGACCTTGAAGGTCATCGAGTCCAGTCCCCTGCCTTCACAGCAGGACCAAGTACCATCCCTGACAATTTTTGCCCCAAATCCCTAAATGGCCTCCACAAGGATTGAACTCACAACCCTAGGTTTAGCAAGCCAATGCTCAGACCACTGAGCTATCCCTCCCCCATCTGTTGAGAAAAAAAGCCTGGGAGGCATAAGGGATCTGTCGAAAAAGGCTTTCTTTCTCAACAGATCCCCCTATAGACTGCTGCATTTTGCTGACAAAGTGCTGAGTTGGCAAAACGTGGTGGCCATTTCTATGCAAATTAGGCACGGGATATTTAAATCCCTGCCTCATTTGCAATGTCGACCTGCCTAATCTGCATCCCTCTGCCAACAGAGGGATGCAGTCTGGACACACTCAGCACGTCTGAAGATCGGTCAAAAATTGTTTCAAGCCAAGCGTCAAATAACTGACAACCAAAAAGTAATGCACATTTTCAAATATTTGTCTCTAAGGCTATGTCTACACTAGCAGGTTATTTATTTCAAAATAATTCCTGAAGTAACTATTGCAAGATAAGCGTATTCCTCTTCACAAGCAGGAGTTATTTCAAAATAACAAGCCCATTATTTCAAAACAGGTTTGGTAGTGTGGATGCTCGCGATTTCAAAATAAGAGGAGTTATTTTGAAATAACTCCCCAGTGTAGACATGCCCTTAGTTACATGCCTAAGCAAATAGCACTGGTAGCAGGAGTCCCTGGTTCTCAGCTCCATGCTTAGTCACAAGGCCATACTCCTGAATTCTATTATTGAGTGACTGTTACTCATGAGGACACACTGATCCTTGGAAGGTAGATGAACCCTCCACAAAAACTTGGATAACAAGTTTTACTCTACTGCAAGCATGATGAGTGGACAGGGCTACCCAACATGTGGCCCGCAGCCTGTTGGTTTGCAGCCTACGGTGTGGTTTGGGTTTACATGGGGCTCAACACGTGGCCCGCAGGTAAGATCCTTTGAACATGGCCTCCACTGGGAACATGCTCCACAACGGCGAGGCATCTCCCAGGTGGGGTGAGCAATGAAAGATGCAAGTGGACAGGATGGCTGAAACAGGTGGGTACAGTGTGCTGGCCCCCAAGGAGGTGGTGCCGGAAGCACCAGGTCATTGCGGGAAGTGCTTTGTATTCATGCCCATCAGTGTGAAAGAAGCATGTATACGCAACCACACTTAAGTGCTGGGAGTATCATTGTAGCCCCCAGTGCTTCCACAGTTGAGTAGCCCTGCTTTAGGATGTCACCTGATGAGTCAAGATACTATCGAGCCTGACTTTTCTGCCAGCATGGGAATCCTTGAACCCTGTCTTGCTGAGCCAGGCTCTTAAGCCTCCTCCAGCACACACACTAGGGATGTTAGAGTTTAAACAAGCTGATGCTTATCGGTTAAACTCAGCTGGCTCCTAGCAGGGCAGTGCAGCGAAGCCTCCTTCCCAGGAGCCCAGCCAGCAAGAGCTGATGGCTTCCTGTGAATTAAGGATTCACTTTCGATTTCCTGCAGTTTTAAGTTTACTTCAGAAAACAAATGAAGAATGTTTGTGTTAATTAACAAATATTCTCTTGCACTCAAAAAAATATCAGAAATTAATAGTGATCTAAAGAACAATTCAAGGACAGCATAAGTGAGCTGACACTGTGACAAAGGGACATTGAAACTATAGGATCCATTATAGTAACCTCTGAGAGGAGAGTCAGAAAAAGGTGTATGGGTTGCATAGACAGGTATTTATTTAAATCTTAGCCTATGCCTCAGATTTGTGATTATACACTGCATCAGATTCAAGTGTACCAGTATCAGCCAATTGGAAATCAAGTTTTGGTTTACATGTTCAGCTGGATGATTAGAGGAGATTTATATTAAGATTGAAAATAGAAGACAAGAATTGTATAGCTTGTGAGAATCACAAACCCAGGTAATAAAAAATTAACATCCTAACAGCCATATGCAGCATGTACACAGAAAAAAAAACACACCATCTTTTTGCACTCTCAACAGGCAGAGGAAGTGCAGGTTTTATTCCTAGCTGAACAGATCCACAAACACCCTACTTACTATCTATCTATCCCATCCTACTTCCCTCATACTTCACCACTCAAATTGGGAAAAAAAGTGCTCAGGGAACCAGTATAGGACCCATGCAGACTGGTCATAATGAAATGTACTGTGTTCTAAAATAAAGGAGACAAAACAGTTTACTCAGCCACCCTTTACCCAAGCTTCTAAGCGTGACAAAACAAGACATGTTTATGGCATTTACCTGATGCAATTTCTGTGCTGCATAACGAGACAAGACAGAGGATAACAGAAAGGTGATCATTTGAATCATCAATAAGGGCACTTTGGCTTTGAAATGCAGCAAGAGCCTGCCCAGCTGCTGCTACATTTCAAAGGTGTTCCGCCTTTGAAATGCACAAGAGCCCCAGCAGGAACTCTTGTACAACTCAAACGTGAAACGCAGCTGCTGTACCCCGCTCCCTCCCATGGAGAGGGAGCTGGGGGGAGGAGGGACTGGCTTTTAAGCTGGCTCCCTCCAGCACCTCTTCCTCTTCCCCCCCTTGCTGCCTCTGATTGACTAGTCAGCTGAGAAGCAAAAGCTTGTTGGATAGCGGAGACACTAGTCTGTTAGTTACTTTACATCCCTAGTGCAGGAGGGATGCGGGTGCAAGGTCTAGATGGGAGGTAGGGTGCAGGAGCAGGCTGGAGAGGTTGTCTTGCCGGGGGGGAGGGGCGGGGAGGAGGAGGAGGTAGGGATGTAAGTGACTAGTCGACTGTCCGATATGCGGTGGTGGACCACTGTGGACTGCAGTCTGAGAACCACGGATGTAGACCAAACTATTGTAGAAAACTGGCCAGAGACCTGTGCCCAGTAATACCTGCACCAAATTTGTACCGATAGTTTGGAAATTCATTACCAACAACCAATTTGTGTGAATCAGAGAACATGCAAACACAGTATGTGATTGCAAAGGTTCTGACAGCTTCCTGTATTATGTTTGAAGTGCTGGGATGATTTTGGTCAGGTTCTGTAGCCAATGTGATTAGACACTTCCCGCACATTGGCAGCTCTTGTGCTGAAGGGCTAGCAAGGCTTGGATCTCCAATTCACATGTTTCCAAGGATATTATTGTGTAGTATTTTATTAGTGTAAGTAATTAAAATCTTACAAATATATGGACAACTCACATTGGTATTCTATTATTAAATACAGGCAGTCCCCGAGTTACGCGGATCCGACTTATGTCGGATCCGCAGTTACGAACCGGGCTTTTCTTGCCCCGGAGGACGGGAGCGGCGGGACGCCCAGATGCGCCGCAGTGCGCCGCCCCATCCTGCGGGGGTGAGAAAAGCTGCTCCCCGTCTCCCTGGTCTGCAGGGAGACGGGGAGCAAAGCCGCGGAGCACGCCCGCAGGGGGACAGCCCAAGCGCGCCTGGGCTGTCCCCCTGCGGGCGTGCTCTGCGGCTTTGCTCCCCATCTCCCTGGTCTGACCAGGAGACCAGGGAGATGGGGAGCAAAGCCTCGGAGCACACCAGCAGTGGGACAGCCGCAGCGCGCCTGGACTGTCCCGCTGCCCGCGTGCTCTGCGGCTTTGCTCCGCGTCTCCCCAGGTCAGCAGACCAGGGAGACGGAGCAAAGCCGTGGAGGACTTGGGCGGTCCCGCCACCCCCGTCTCCCTGGTCTGCTGGGGGGGGGGGGGGGGGTGCAGCTAGTACCCCCCCCCCAGCAGATCAGGCTTTTCTTGCCTACCCCTGGGGTAGAGCAGCTGGGGGCTGCCGGGTTGGTCCCGCAGCGCCGCTCCGGACCAACCTGGCAGCACCCCAGCTGCTCTGCCCCAGGCGTCCCGATTCAGCCGCTGCTGGTCAGTTTCAGCAGCGGCTGACTTGGGGACGCCTGGGGCAGAGCAGCTGGGGTGCTGCTGGGTTGGTCCAGTAGCGCCGAGGAGCCGTGCTACTGGAGCAACCCAGCAGCACCCCACCTGCTCTGCCCCAGGCGTCCCCAAGTCAGCCACTGCTGAAACTGACCAGCGGCTGACTACAGGAAGCCCAAGGCAGAGTTGCTCTGCCCCAGGCTTCCTTGAATCAGCCGCTGATCAGTTTCAGCAGCGGCTGACTTGGGGACACCTGGGTTTCTTAAGTTGAATCTGTATGTAAGTCAGAACTGGCGTCCAGATTCAGCCGTGGTTGAAACTGATCAGTTTCAGCAGAGGCTGACGCCAGTTCCGACTTACATACAGATTCAACTAAAGAACAAACCTACAGTCCCTATCTTGTACGTAACCCAGGGACTGCCAACACATTTTTTGGTGCCAATTACTAAATTTGTGGTTTAAGAATACAGAGAACGAAGAAAGTTTTCCTGCAGTACTAATTTAAAAAAAAAAAATCAAGTAAAACCACGAGTATGCTAGTGAATACAATTATATCTGTCCAATGGAAAAAGAGAGGGCACTTATTCCTACAATACTATGAATATGGAAATTAGAGAGTTTCCACTGTAGTTATTATAAGGGACCTGTAGTTTTGATTAATCTATACTTGACATGTTAACAAATTAATATGTTCTAGTCTCTGTGCTAACTGTGGAGACATCAAGTCAGAGTTAATGCAGGTGGGTTGTGCCCACAAAAGCTCTTGGTACTATCTATATTATTTTGTTATTCTCTCAGGCTACATCTACACTGCAAGCCTGAGAGAACAACAAAAATGGCCATTTTTCCACAAAAAACTGTGGAGTGTCCATACCTCAAATGTGCTTTAGCGCAAGTAAATCAACAGTAGAACGGCAGAACACAGGGCTTTTGCCAATGTAGGTAAACCTCCTTCTATGAGGCATAACTCCCTTTTGCGCTATAGCTATTATGCAAAAAGGCAAGTGTGGACGCTTCAGAGGGGTATCTTGCGCAAGAAACCCCTATGGGAAAAAGCATAGGGTTATGTCTAGACTACATGGCTCCATTGACGGAGTAATGTAAACTAGTTTACTTGGCATAGGCAAAGAAGCGGGGATTTAAAAAAATCCCCGCTTCATTAAAATAAACATGGCTGCCGCGCTGTGCCGACGATCAGCTGATCTGGCACAGCGCAGTAGCCTAGACACTGATTGGTCGGCTGGGGAAGCCTTTGCCAACCGACCCTGTAAGCCTCATTTCACAAGGCATAAGGGATCAGTTGGCAAAGGCTTCCCCAGCCGACTGATCCGCATCTAGATTACCGCGCTGTGCCGGATCAGCTGATTGTCGGCACAGCGCAGCGGCCATGTTTATTTTAATGAAGTGGGGATTATTTAAATCCCCGCTTCTTTGCCTATGCCGGGTAAACTAGTTTACATGGAGTCACGTTACTGGATTGTGAGGGGAGCAGAAGGGTCACTGCTGCACCCATGGGAGGGGGTGTTCGCCCCAAGGGTGGTACAAAAGGGGGCCACGTGAGGGGTCAGACAAGAGCTTATTTTCTTCTGATTCTGTGTCTGCTCTTCATGTATCCGTATAATGTCTGTGTGTGGAGCTGGGAGTCTGTGCTCTGTGTGGAGACTGGAAGTCTCTCTGAATGTGCTTGAGTAATGGGCTAGGAATGTTTGCCTATGGACATGCTAATGAGCAAAGCTCCAGGGAACAATGGGCCTCTGATGGCCAAAGACACACCTGGTCACTGGCCATGTGACTCCCTCCAGCTTGGAAGAAGCCAGGGGGGGGGGGGGGGGGGGGGAGTATAAGTAGGCCATGTGACTGACTCCATGTTGTCTTCAGATCAGTTTCTGACCCCAGGGAATCACGAGCCAGGAAGAACTGTGGACCCATCCGGACATAAGATGTGCAACAAGGACTTTTAAGCCAGCAGCTATAACATTTCTGCTAGAGTCTGCAGCGAGAACTGGGAGATTCAATGCATGTAATGTATGATTCTTTAACAACCTTACTCTCATGCTTTTCTTTCTTGTAGTAATAAACCTTTAGATTGTAGATTCTAAAGGATTGGCTCCGTGTGATTTGTAGGTAAGATTCAGAGGGTAAATTGACCTGGGAAACTGTGGCTGGTTTCTTGGAACCAGACAGAACTTGTTCGGGATAGGTGAGATTGGGTTCTAAGGCCCCTCACCTGTGTATGAGGCCTGGGGCCATCTGAGGCACGGATATTGCTGGGGTGTCAAAGGGGTTTCGCTTGTGAGGCTTCAGGCAGGCAGCTGAAGCGCTCTGTGGGACTGGTGGGCGGCCTGTTTGGAAAGGTCTCCAGGCTGTAAGGAGCCCCGCATTTGAGCAATTTGCCCTGAGTGGGTGCCCTCAGCTATGCCCAGACCCGTCCCGTCACACATGGGTCTGTCGACGGAGCCATGTAGTCTAGACGTACCCCAAGTGCTCTGATCGATTGATAGACATTCACAGAATGTCTATCAATCAGAGCTTTCTTGAACAAGACCAGCCATGCAGTGTGTATGGTCTCTTGCGCAAAAGCACATCACTTTTGCGATGCACTTTGAGGTGTGGACGTGCTCTTGCTCAAGAAGTTTTTGTGCAAGAAGCCTACAATGTAGACGTAGCCTCAAGGCACATCTACACTGCAGGGCAAAAGTCAAAGATACATAACTTCAGCTACATCAATTGCTTAGCTAAAGTCGAAATAGCTTAACTTGACTTTTGGCGCTGCCTACTCAGCAAGAAGTTGAAGGAAGAATACTCTTCCTTTGACTTCCCTTACTCCTCATGAAATGAGGGTTACAGGAATCAGAATAAGTTATCCTCCATCTCGACATTATTTTGAAATAATGGCTTGCTGTGTAGAGCACATTTCGTTGTTTTGAAATGTCTGTTATTCCTAAATAATGCTGCTGTGTAGATGTACCCTAAGGTGCTACAGGACTGCTTGTTTTTTTAGTTTCTGTAAGTTATAGACTAACAAGGCTACCCCTCTGAGATTTGCAGGCTATAGCAGAAAGTCCAGCTTTTACAGCTCATTGTATACCTTAAGATTACTGTAATTCAGCAGCCAAAAACTTAAGAAAATGGAAAAAAATAAATAAATCAGACCTGCAGCCAAGCTTGAGTTAGATCCCATTATCTAGGGACATGAGGAAAGGGACCCAGAGTAAAACAAGATATAAAGCCAGGCTGAGTTCCAATGTTAAGTATAGTGGATATAAAAAAGGGCTGTACATTATTTATAGTTAAGAAGCAGGCACGTAGGATGGGAATTGAAATAAAAGATACAGCTCGTATTAGTTCCAGCTTGTTCACATTTGATGCAAGGTCTGTACTCGTATCAGAATGCCTTGTTTCCCCATTATACATTAATCATAGCAGTGAAGTCTGTTGTCAAGCACCGTAAAACACAGAGGCAGCTGAGAAGACTTCTTATCATTTTAAAACAAAAGCAAATTAGTTCTTCACAAAGCAAGTATCAGCAGACAGAGAAACACCCATTCAGGCTACGTCTAGGCTGCCGCTTTTTTCGGAAAAAGATACGCAAATTGTTTTTTCAGAAGAGGCTTTTCTCCAAAGAGTCTACACTAGGCCAAAATTTGGAAAAACCTCCTCTTTTGGAGGAATACAGGGCTTCCGAAAGAGCACGTCTGCTCTTCCACAAAAAAAGTTGGAAGAGCAGATGCGTTTCCTGGTATCCCAGAAAAACTCTGCAGTCTAAACATAACCTCAGATAGCAGTATCAATTTTTACAAGTCTGTTATGAAGCTGCACCAATCTACATTACTTTTTATTTTAACAAGGAACAAATATTGGGGACTTCACAGTTTGAAAAATTACGTGTTAGATAAACAGTACTGTGAAAAGGCATCATATACTGAAAGCAGTGTAGGTTTATTTTTTTAGCTTAAGAACATCACCAATAATGGATAACTAAAAGAAAAACCTTCATAGGCATCTGGAATTCAAACTACTTATTTTTTCATGAATGAATGAACTGGAGCAGGGCACAGCTAAGTGACTTATTTTAAAATTATGAAACCAGTGAATGCTGGAAACATGTTACATGTAATATATTTGGATTAAAGTAAAGCCTCCAATATAGTCTTAAAGAAATTTTGATCCCAAATTTACATAATATGGTCTTATACAAGAATAGTGACCCAGTGAAGTAAACTGACAGGAATGATTACAAGCCATGCACAGGAGCGGTGCAGAAGCATTTCCTGATAGTCCTAGTCTTAATATTGTGTGGAAGAGGGATTAAACAATGGGACAACAACATCTGCAAATGATACTTAACTGGGAACTGCTGCAAATGCCAGTGAAAATGGAAATAATACAAGGACTCAGATGGTTTGAAAATTAGAGTGAACTTGGAAAAATACCAGCTACTATAGCCGGGGAAAAATAATTAGAGAGAGTGTCAATGGGAGGAAGAATCCTGGAGAGCAGTAAAGTTGAGACAGGTAAAGAGGAAAATGAAATGGCACCAAAAAGGGCTGGCAGTCCTTGAGGCTGCACAGGCAAAGAAATCATGTCATGAAGCATGGAAGTGACTATTGTCTACGTGACTCTTGTAAGAAGTCATCTGCAATAATTCATTCCATTCTGGGAAATTCAATACCAGGAAGATATTCATGCACTGGAGGAAATTCACAACAAAAATATTTAAAGCAAGGAAGTGATTAATGTATCTATAGTACAGGGGGTTGAATATGATGTCCATCATATCAGATCTGAGCACCTGTGAAGTTAACATGCAAGATGCATATTTTGGCTAAGGAACAGGATAACAGGAGAAAGAACAACAGACTACATTTTGAAAGGATATAGAACCCAGTGAGGAATAGAACTTGTGGTGCACAGTAACATAGCTAGGAGTAATGGATGGAATTAAGACAGATCTATTCAACAGTGAACAGCCCTCATTGGAGGTTGTGGAAACCCCATTACAGTACTTGCGAATTTTAGAAAGCAGGATAAGGTACTAAAAGACATGTAAGCTATCCACTTGATACACCTTCTCCATAGCTAATCTCGAGTGATTCATTTAGAATCTCTCTCTGGGTTTTATATCCTTTATTGCCTTTCTTTAGAAAAATGGGAAATAGGAGTAAAACAAAAAGGCAAAAAATTTGAGAGAAAATGAAAAAAAAAGTGTTTTCAGTTTTGCAAAATGTGAATTTGCCTTAGGAAATGTCACTTAAGCCAGCATTACTACTACGCTTGCCCCACAGGACTATGTTATATCCTCACCTCACAAACAGGCTACTAGCTCTTTTAAAATACCTGTCTTTATAGTAGCATAAGGAGTATGCCTGGATTCCTTAGGAAACTGATTTAATCACAGCATTGAATGATTACACTTCAGGAATGCATCTAAAATCATTAACTGGGTAGCTCGGTCCAGTTCTGATCTTTCCTTTGGTCGATATTACATCTTGCACGTCAAAGCGGACTCAATCATAATCCCCTACAGCACTTAGCAATTACAACAGCTGATGTCTTTCTTGGTAAGGGACATCACATTACATTGCAGAGTGCTGACTACAATTCTTCCCAGATACACTTTTAAGAGCCAATTATTTTTGTTTACAATGAACACATCACAGACTTGCACAACAAAAACCCCAAATGAGAACATGAGAGGAATAATAAAACTAACACATTATGGCCCCTATCAAATACAAAAAAGCTACTTTAGTCCAGTTTATTAAAGTGGGGCAAAGTTAAAGTTTCTGAAAGAATGACATGGCTGCTGAGACAAAGGAACCACAGAGACCAAGGTCTCTGGTATCCTGCAATTAAAAACACATGGCTGGCTTGTGCCAGCTGACTTAGGCTCACAGAGCTGAGACTAAGGGGCCATTTAATTACTTGGGTGGTAATTCAGATGCTCGGGCAGTAGCCTGGGCTCTAGGATCTGCATAGTGGGAGTGTCCCAGAAGCGTATCTGTGTTAGGCTACGTCTATACTACGATCCTCTTGCAGAAGAGGAAATGAGGAAAAACAGCTCTTGCGCAAAAGGGGTTTTTTGTGCAAAAAGGTGCCATCTCCACAGTGCTTTTTTGTGCAAAAATATCTTGCGCAAAAGGGAAAGGAAGAGGAAATGCAAATGTGTGACATATGCAAATGAGCACTCCATTTGCATTTCCTCTTCCGCAAGAGTATGGTAGTATAGACGTAGCCTTAGTCTGTAACTTCAAAAATAAGAAGTCCTATGGCACCTTAGAAATGAACCAAAGTTTTTTTTTTTTTTTAAATTATCAAACTTTTATGGGCAAAACCTCCTCCAAGGTAGGGGGAGATGGGAGAGGAGAGAAATACCTGCCAATTGTGGTGCCAGTGCTAATGAGGCTGAGTGGACTGGAAGTGTCCCATACTTAATTTTTTATGTCAGCTGGGTGTTGAATGTTACATGTTGAGTACTTTTCTCCCACCCCTTCCCTTCTTTTTCTGTTATAAATTATGAGGGTCCCCCCTTTTCTCTCCACTCTGCTCATCTGAGGTAATGATAATATAAGGATGTTAAAGACTAGTCGACTATCCAATAAGCATTTGCTTATAGGATAGTTTTTTGACTAGTCGACTAACCTTTCAAAGGAGGAATGCGGAAGTGCTTATTGACTAGTCGATTAACCCCATTTTAACATCCTAGATAGATAGGTTAGCCTCTAAGATGCTATAGAGCTACTCATTTTCAATGGAATTGAACAGTCCCTGAGCCAGAGTGTCCTGAACCCAAGTTAAATGGCATGAGTCGACCACGGGTTTTTAATTGCAATGCAGACAAGCCATAAGGGAACAAGCCGACAGAGTTTGCCAGTGGAAGGAGTCAGTGAAACAGGGTTGTATGTTGTTTTTTGTTTCCTTAATTTTCAGGTACTCTACAAGGAAGATGCTGCTATGAGAGGAAAATGATGTGTCGCCAACACCACTGCTAGCTCTTCCTCTGCCTATACTGAGAGAGACCCTAGGAGACAGTTGTACACAGACACACTGGTTTTGACTTGTTGGGAATGTGGCCTGCATATTCCTGCCTATACAAATTTGGCAGGGGGATCCACCAGGTTTGAGAAGTGTCTATTGATAAGAGACCCTCAAGAAGCAGTTAACACAGGTACAAAAAGTGGCAGCTTGTCTTCATAGCATCCAGGAGTGCTGAGATGTCACCAACAGGATGCAAGTGGAGACATGTGGGGTGGTGAATGCTGGCCAACCAGAGATAACTACAGCAGCACCAGAGGAAACAGAATCAGTTGCTCTGGGAGAAGAAGATTTGCTCATGACCCTACAGGTTATTTATCCACTAAAGTAAAGAACCATTATGAAGCACTGGCAACAGGTGGTGAGGAGTAGACCCCAATAGCCAAGGAGGAGCAGCCATTTGCTCCAATGTCTGGTCAGCTCCTAATCACCACGCCTGAGAGATGGAGATGTAAAATACTAATGGTTGGGGAGTCCCTTCTGAAGCATCCATCTGACATGATGATCTAGAAGCTACCAGAGGCCTGCACCTGACACAAAGGTTACTGAGGCTCATCCATCCCTCTCACCACTACTCCACACTGCTGCTCCACACATTAATGTGGGCATTAATAATACTGACAGATTATTGACCTGGTCAGATCAGCAGAGACCATAGGGCATTAGAGGTAGGGTGAAGAGGTGAGGGGTGCAGATTATGTTCTCATCCATCTGGTTGCAGGATTGCAGGTGTGGGCCCAGGCAGGGACATATGCATCCTGGAGATGAATGACTTGCTGCACAGATGGTGTCAATGGGAAGGCTTTAACTTCCTTGATCATGGGATGCTTTTCCAGGAAGAAGTTCTGCTGGGAAGACATGGGTCCATCTGACCAAGAAAGGTAACAGTCACTTCACGCACCAACTCAATCTGGGTGAGAAGAGCTTTAAACTAGAGTCAAAGGGGGGCAGGTAAAAAAAAGTCGCAGGTAAGTGTAACAAAAGGGGATTTGAACAAAGGATTTAGCCCTTTTTTTGAGGGGGGCATGGAAAGTTACAATAGTGTCATAGGAGCAACAAGAGGAAATCTCATCAACATCTAATACATCTCTATACAAATGTGAGGAATGTAGGGAATAAACAAGAAGATTTGGAAGCAAAATAAGATCAATTATTACTTGAGTGGCACCTCAGAGACTTGTAGGAGTAAGTCAGAACTGGAATGCTGGCATAGCAGGAAGCTTGCCCAGGAAGGACAAGAAGGGTAAAAACAGAGATGATGATCAACAATACGTAAGTTTCTTCTGAGGTCCAAAAGGAGGTGGTGGGAGACCAGAGACTTTCAGCTAAATAAAGATAAAGGGGGAGGAATGGTAGTGGACCATGGGAGGAGGCTATCAAATTAGGAAGAGGGAGGTAGATGACATACTTCTAGAACAAATAGAAATAGATGAAACACAAAATGTAGTAATGGAGGATTTTAACTATCCAGACATCTGTTAAAGAAGTTAAAAGGCAAAACACAAAATGTCCAGTAAGTTCTTGAAATGTATTGGGAACAATTTTTTGTTGCATGAAGCAATGGAAGTAATCATAGGAACAGACATTTTAAACTTGATTCTGACCAACAGAAAGGAATTTGTGGAACCTGAAGGCAGTCTGGGTGAAATCCAGAAAGGTTTCAGGATTTTAAGGAAAGGAAGGAACAAGAGGGATAGAATACAGACAATGGGCTTCAAAAAAAAGCATATGTTAACCAACTCCAGGAGGACTTCCAGGAGACAAAATTAAAGTCATAACTCCAAACTAACCCAATGCAAGGGAAATATAGGAAGAATATCAAAAGGACAATATGGCTCCATCAGGAATGCTAATGATCTATAAAAAGTGAAAAAAATAGACAATTTGCTAAAGAGGAGTACCAACGAATGCCACAAGCATGTAGCAAGCCAAAAAAAAAAAAAAAACCCCAAACCACTAAGGTGCAAAATTAGTTACTTCTAGAAAACACAAAAAGGTAGTAAGCGCATGTCATCTAATTAGGAGGAAAGGAGAGCTCACAGCTTATAGAATCTAAAATGCTGTGCTCTTCAATACCTATTTTGCTTCAGTATTTACTGAAAAAGTTTAAGGGTAATTAGTCACTAAACAATATTAAATAGGGAAGGAATGCAAGCCAAAATAGGGAATACACAGGTTAAAGAATATTTAGATAAATTAGATGTACTCAAGTCAGCAGAACCTGATGCAATTCATCTTCACATACTTAAGGAACCACCTAGGAAATCTCAGAACCATTAGCAATTATCTTTAAGAAATACTGGAGGATGTAGGATGAAAGAAGACTAGTGCCCATCTTTTAAAAGGAAACAATGAGGGAGGATCCAGAGACTTACTTCAATACTTGTAAAGATACTTAAAATTGATTGTTTAATAATTTATTAGTGTATCTATGTAAGCACATAACGAATGGCCAAACTGGGTCAAACCAACAGTCGGTCTACCTCAGTATCTCATCTTCTGGCAATAAACTAGATGATCCCTCGTTGATACTAGAGTTATAAAGAAGAGCCAGCATGGACTTGTCAAGAACAAATCATGGCAAACCAACCTAATTTCCTTTTTTGACAGTTACTAGCCTAGTAGATAGGGAGACGAGTAGATGTGACATTTTTATTTTAGTAAGGCTTATGACAGTCCCACATGACACTCTCATAAGCAAACTAGGGCAATGTGGTCTAGATGAAATTATGACTGCATTGTGGGTGCAAAACTGTTTGAAAAACTGCACTGCAAGTAGTTATCAGTGATTTGCTGACAAACTGGGAGAGCACAGGAGGGATCAGTTCTGTGTTTGGTACCATTCAATATTTTCATTAACGACTTCCATAATGGAGTGGAGGTTATGCACATAAAATCTGTGGATGGCACCATACTAGGAGTGGCTGCAAACACTTTGGAGGACAGAATTAGAATTAGAGCATGACAAATTGAAGAATTGTTCTGGTTTCAACAAGCTGAAATGCAATAGAGGCAAGTGTAAATTACTTCAATTAGAGAGAAAAAAACCAAACACAAATACTAATGGAAAATAAATGCCTGGGTAACAACAGCTGAAAAGAATTTGGGAGGTTATACTGTCTCATGTAATTAGCGATCCAACAATAGGATGCAGATCAAGACCCAGTAACAGGAAGCCAGATTTAGCAATCATGGCTGGAGTCTACAGGCAGGGCAGTTCATACTCACACGCAAAACATGCAGCTGCATAGCATACCACGAAATTTGGGGCTCCAGCCACCCCCATCCCTATCCCCCAACTTAACGCCAGGTCAGCAGCTGCCAGTCCCATCCCTCAGTTGCCTCTCCTCATCATCCCCCAGCCCAGCACTGGTCTAGCCACAGCCCTCCCCCAACCCCAAGCTCAGCATCCAGCCCCTGCTCCCCAGGAGGCGGTGAGCAGCCATCATGGGTTGAAGGACTCAGATGGAGCAGGGAGCAGCTGACAGCTGGAGAGAAGTGGTGCTTTCCCCTTAAAAGGGCCACGTCTCTCTGGCCAGCTCCCTGCTGCTATTCCAGAGTCCTTTCCTAGAATGGACATCACTGCAGTAAATGGGGCCTGGTCTGTCTGGTCCAGGAGAGTTGGCAACCACTTTCCACCACAGCTTCACCCCTCCCCCGAGGCTGGGGGACACCAGTGCTGGGCTGCGTAGGGCAACATTTCTCAACTACTCGAGAGAAGTCTGGGAGGTACATCAACAACTGAAATTTGGAGAAAAATGAATTTTTGTTTTAAGTTTGAGCGCTTTTTGTACTTTTTACACCCCAAAATTCTATTGCCCGCCCGGCTAGGATTAAGTTGTTTAAACAAATGTGTTGCAATGGTAGAAAAAAATTGTGTGGGTCTGAAAACCATAGGTACTGGGGGTACTTATACTTTTTTTTAAAGGGGTACTTTATAAAAAAAGGTTGAGAAACACTGCTCTAGAATAAGCTTCCAGGAGGCTGTAGAATCCCCATCACTGGAGGTTTTAAAACAAGTTAAAATAGGTTGGACACACACTTGTCATCTAGGTTTAGCTGGTCCTGCCAAGGTGAAGGGAGCTGGACTAGACTTCTTGAAGGCCTTTTCAGCCCTACATTTCTATATCTAACTGAAACATACAGTAAAATCCTGCAAAGCTAGAAGAACTGACTTTAAAAGTGTCTAAAAATAAATTTAAAAGAATGGATTGCTTATGACTGCTCTCAGGATGGCCTCTCTCCCAGAGAGTGAGAGTGGGATCCACCCTGCTCTGATTGTGTGCAAGTCTGGATTTGCAACTAGATTCGGAAAGAAGGAACTTGCAAAATCGTCACATATTAAGCCGCTCTCTATTCTGCATATGCAATTACTGCGGCATGAATACTTATGATTTACAGGTATAACTACACAAGGGACCAGATGTACTGTCGCCTTTCAGAATTCATCTGGAACCATTTTTAGTGTAGCTAAAACGTTCCTCCCACTGGTGCAGAAACTGACTGAAAGATCTCTACTGTAAAATTCCTTCCAGCTTCAAAAAGACAAAACTTCTGCATCTAATGTGCGCGCCAAGGGAAAGAGGATTTGGGCAAAGAGAACAGCAGAGCTAGCTGCTGAACCACAGAGGAAGAAACCAACTCTATTGAGGAAGCAAATCTAAGCAGTTCTGTGAATACAACCCCCAGATAAAACTACAAATGTCAGATGAGAGTTTAAGTTCTTAAATAATTTATATCAGGAGTTAAGAGTAACAACAATTACAAAGGCAGTTATAACTGTTAAAAGCTACAGTGAAACTGAAGCCAGAGTTTCAGAGAGGGCCTGGTCCAATACAGAAATTCCAGCCAATTATCAGGATCCCCACCCCCACCCCGAGCACCACCAAAGGCCTCAAGCTGCAAAGTCCTGAGAAACCACCCAGTGCTGAAGCACTTCCCACTAGGTCAATTAGACTACGTCTACACTGCACCGCTATTTTGGGATATCAGAAGTATCTCGAAATAGCTATACTGTATCTTTTGAGCGTGCCTGTTATTTTGAAATATCACTATTCCCATGTCCCTGTAAGCCTCATTTCACAAGGAAGAAGGGACATTTCAGAATACTGATTTATTTTGAAATAAGTGCTGTGTAGACAGCTGATTTAGAAATTTGGTGCTATTTCAAAATTAAATCTAAATAAGTTATGCAATTTGTGTAGATCAAATTGCTTAGTTTATTTCAAGCTCCAGGTGCAGTGTAGATGCACCCTTAGTACCTCCAATGTTTTGACTACACTGAGCCTTCTGAAGGCAACTGAAAATTGCCATTTGGATTCCAGCAAGTCAACAAAATCCCAACTGCACCAAATTTACTTAATCCTCTCACCAGAAGATACAACAAAATAGCAATGACTGTAGTTTAAAGTGTAGCTCTCATGACACCATCTAGCCTACCCTTTTAAAACTAGCATAAAATAGGTTTGTGGCGTTTAAATATAAAAACAAATATTTTACATCAAGTTTGTTTTTAAAAACAAACCCTATTCCTTGATTGAGAACAGGCCCTTCCCCTCGTCTATTAACCAGAAAGCCTGTGGCAAGGACAAATCAGCAGTTGCACTCAGGTACCTACTGCTGACAGAAAGGCTCACATCTGCAAAGCTAGAACACTTCTAGGGAAAGAAGACTCCCTCATGTCCTATTTTCCTATAAAAAAGCTATGTACACATATGTTTGAAAGGTCTAATCACCTTGGAGAATAGGTGCTATGCATGCACACATTCAAACAAAATGGTGACAGAAGGGTGAAGGCCATTGCTGCTGCTGTTCTATATACAAGGAGATCAGTACTATATACCCAATAACCTGAAGAGAATGAATGCAGTTAGTATCTTTAATCTGCCCTGGGGAGTTGCCAAAATTTGGAGCAAGCTCCCCCATCCTACTAACAGCAGCAACACCATCCCCCATTTTTATTCAAATTTGTTTTTGTGAGCAGTTCTGGAATGGGGTGAAGTGGGCAAGTACCGTCACCAGTAATGGGGAACCTTCTGTCCTGTGGGGCAAGAGGGAAAAAAAAAAAATGTATGGCAGTGGTCTTCAAATACTTGAAAGTCTATCATATCTCCCCCTTTAATCTCCTTTTCTTCCCAAATTAAATAGCCTTTGCTCATACAGCTTTGATCATCTTTGTTATTCACCTTTGGAACCTTTCCAGTTTCTCTTCTCGCCCTCTTCTCAAATATCTTCACTGGCTTAATTGCTCCTTCTGCATTAAATACAGGCTCCTTGTCCTGACCATCAAGCCCCTGTACAACACTGAACATGCCTATCTCTCGCCTTTCACCTGCCAAACCGACTTCACTTTTCCCCATCACGCTCTTCCTGGATTACACTTCTCGTGTCTCCTTCCCCCAGTCTTGTTCTTAGATACTGTATTTTTGCAGACCCCTATATACTTGCAACTGTCTCCCTATTTTCTGAGTAAAGTGTGTTCTCTCTCTTACCTATCATCCTCCAAGTCCCACTTCCTTTGCCAAGTTTTCCTACAGCGACCTTCTTAATGAAGTCTCTTGTATTTGAAATGTCTCGTATTATTTTTGTCACAGTTTTGTCAGTTCATAAACTGCAGGACTGAGCTTATGTTTCCGAATTTTGTTTAGTGCTGAGCACATTTACAGAGCTCTGTGAACAATTACTAACTGGACATTTTTGTCTGCTACACCGCAAAAGCTATGGCTGGGTTGCTACTGACAGGGAAGAAGCTGTCAATCTGGCAGGCTTGTCAATTTTCTAAATTTTATCTTGAAAATTAATGTGGCAAAATAAACTGGAACATCAAAATTCTGAAAAAGAGGCTGGTAGCCTAGCAGAATACTAGCAGCCCAGAAGTACACTTGATATTTCACACTCTGATCTTCTGAGTGTTTTGGGGGACCTTAAACATCCAGTCTATAAGGAGGTGTGAGGAAGAAGAAATCTCTCTTCTCTATGAGCGTATGTGTGAGAACAAAAGACAGAAAGATAACTAAAGAAAAGATGAGAGAGCATGAACATGCTTGTATCTGCTTCCCCAGCTAGAGGCAAGGTGCCCCAGCAACAGATGTGGAATATACAATGAGTACAAATGAAAATATAAATGTTATTTCTACAAAACCAGTAGACACATATGAACAAAATGTCCTGTGTACTACATACTATTACAGAATGACAGGGTAATGTGCTGACTGGGAACACCAAATTTGCCATAATAGATCAGGACAGTCTGTCAGGTGCAGTATGTTGTCTCTAACATTGAGCAGTATCTGATATTTAGAGGGGGAAAAAATTGCATAGCCAATGCGATACTCTACATGGCAGATAAATTCTTTCCTAACTCCATAGGGAAATCAGGCTGAGGTGATTTTAACAGTCTTCTAACTGCCCTGAGTTGCATAAAAGATGGTTAAAAAAACCCACCCTGAGCCTTATTTACACCACCACCACTGCTGCTCTCGTCTACCAGTGCAGATACAACCCTAATGAAGTGTTTAATGCATCACTTCTAGTGCTTCACAAAAAAAAAATAGCAACATACACTGCAAATGCAACTACAGATAGGAGATCTGACAGTGTGGGGAAATTAGGGTTGCCAGGTGTACCGGACAGTCTGGTATTTGCGCTCTGTCCAGCAAAAAGAAGTCAGAAAATACTGGACACATGCGATGTAATTTTCTGATTTTTCTGGCTGCGCACCAGACAGAAGCCTGGCATGGGGAGCAGCTGGAAGGCAGGGCCACGATCCGTGCTGGAAGCCTGTGATTGCGCAGACACCTGGCAGGGGCGGGGGGAATGGCTGGAACTCCCAGCCACTCCTCCCGCCAGCTGTCTGCGCAATCACAGGCTTCCAGCACGGATCGTGGCCCTGCCTCCCAGCCTGGGAGTCCCAGCTGGGAGGCGGGGCTGCAATCTCCACTCTGGGCGCATCAGAAGCCCAGTTGGGGAGTGGCTGGGAGCCGGGGCCTGATCAGCACTGGGAGTTCTCTACAATCATTTCAGCTGCAGGATAAAAAGGAGTTCCTCTAAATTCTTCTATAGCCTTAGCGGAATAGAAAACAATGAAAATAGCATGCACAATTACTTCTAAATCTCTTTACATAGAGATGGTGTAGGATGAAGACTGTTTATAATAAAGTTAAGCATAGCATGTGTGTTCATGGCAGTGTGTGGTTTTTTTTTTTTTAACTTGACAAATTTTTAGCCTGCATGTTCGGTATTTTTACTACCCCCCTCCCTCAAATTGTTATTCAAAGTTAGGAAAGGATGGTAGGAACCTTCCTTTGCAAGAAAAAGGAAAGGACTGGCTGTGGCTAGGGATGTAAAGGGTTAACCAATTACCGGTAAGTGATTACCCTGCAGCCCAGCGGAACTGGAGCAGCGCCTAACCCAAAACAGGCAGGGGAGGCTGCTCCAACCAGCTGGGCTTCCTGCTCTGCACCACAGGTGGGGGGCTGCTCCAGCCCAGCCAAACTGGAGCACCCCTACCCCCAGCCCACAGTGTTACTTTAAATTAAAAGATGTCAAAAAGCTGCAAAACCATCCTCCCAGTCATTACTGTTAATAAAGTCATTTGTTCTGCAGACTAGACCTCAATGACTTTTTCATAGAAGTTGTTTTTTATAACAGAATTTGTTAAAAAGATAATTTACACTCTCTGAGGTTCACTAGTGGGGATGAGAGGGAGACCCATCCAACTTCCTTGTCTTCAGGAGGGTTGCTAGGCTACAGGGCCAAGGATATGTAAGAGGATCAGGCAGAAATCCCGTATGACCCATCTCAGCATGCCAAAACAAGCAGAGACTAGATAGTAGGATAATACAGCCTGTATTTTCAAGATTTCTCAGATAAGCTGGCCCAAACCAAAGTGCTTAGGTTTAAAAGCAACCTTGGAAGCTTCATGGAAGATTTAATTCTTTCAATGCCTGGCTGCGGAAGAGGGACGTGTGAATTGCATATTCCCATCCTTTTGTATCTCGTCTTGATAGAACCTGCCTAGAGACAGGCACTTCTCTAACTTTGAACCTTGTCAGCAATAGTATGTTTTGCCAATTTCTCATCAGCTCCACCACACTGGTAGAAGTTCTTGTTTACACAAGGTTCCAGGAGGGTGCTGGAGCTCAAATGTGTTCCTATTGAAAGCAAGCATACATGCCATGGTGATTAAAGCCCTGATGTCTGCTAGCTGTTCTCAACAACAGCATGATGCCCTCTGAGCTGAATCTGTGGAAAATTTTGTTAAAAAAAAGTCACAAAAACACTGTAAACAAGCTTTGGATGCAGGCAAAAGGCTATCAGAGCAGCTGCTACAGGACATGTGGTATCATAAGGGGAAAATAACTACTGCAACACGAAAAAAAGTCATGCTGGGATTCAGAATCATTATTATTTGTATTGCAGTAGCAGCTATGAGTCCCAGAAAAGAACCAGGACCTTATTGTGCTCAGCACCATATGAGCACAGTCCCTGCCTTAAAGATTTTTACACTAAGGCTAGCTAAGGAAATGCAGAAATTAAAGATCCAATAGTAATGCTAACAGCAACTCAGTGTTCTCTCCATACATTTCCTATTACTATAATTACATATGTGAATTGAAAGGCTACATCAACATATTCTGCTCCCTTATTACATCTTTGCATTGTCCTTATTTCAGGTTCTTTGCTGAAAATCTTTCCCTCCAAGCCAATGAGTTGTTATTTCTTGTTTTCCAAAAAGCCTTGAAACCTATTATTTTAGGCCACAATCAACCCATAAATACAATCTAGTGGTCTGGGCACAGGATTTGGAACCAAGTCAAGAGTTATAATTTTGGCACAATCCTGCCTCTTTTATGGCGTTAAATATGTCACTTAGCCACTCTACCTCAGTATCTATAAAACAGAGTAATTACAATGTGGATTAAAAAAAAAAAAAAAAAAAAAAAAAAAAGAGTCAGGAGAGCAATTTAACTTGTCACTCCTTCCAGCAATATTATGTAACATATAGAGCCACAAAAAACAGGATGGGGAAATTTATAATCCACGCAGTCCCAAGAATAGTTTTCAGCAACCTTTGTTTAAAAAGGTATGTCTTGTCCATCCACGGTGGCACTCTGACACATCTGTAAAAGTTTCTGGGCATAGTCCATTAGGTAGCAGAGATGAGAACTAAACATTAGGTTAAGTCTATTCTAGCACTTTTTTCTGTATACAACTTATGTTGCTCAGAGGTACATGAAAGCATACAAATACTGCCTTTCCTCACAGTAGTGCTAAGAGCATAAGTTACACCAGCAGAAGCACCAGTATGGATAGCATTATGCCAGGGGAGTGCTTGCTGAGGGTGATTTAATTATAGCAGCAGATCTTACACGGGGTGCAGCTGCATCAGTATAAATGTGCTGCTGTAAGCTCTCAAGTGTAGACATGACCTTAGTCACAGAAAAGAAAAGATGCAAAATAAAAAAGGACATAACACACTGAAGTATCTGGAGCTGGCTATCACTTGCTATTTCACTGCTCTCCTGGATCTTCCTTGCAGCTTCCGCAATTTAGGCAACATCTATCACTGCTATCACAGCACATGACTTTTCAGAACCTCCAACTGCAGCCAGCAAATGTAAATACTAAGACTTTCCTCTGCTAGGCTGTCCCTCCCAGCCCCCTCCTCCTTGGCCGACTCACTCTCTTCCCCCATTCCCAGCCCCTTCGCCAGTCTTGCCAAACTTTTTAACACCAGAAATTCAAGGGAGCAACAGTCATGAAAAACATGGCAAGTCATGATTATCTGACTACAGTATTCAGCAGAAGCAAAATAAAAGCGTGGGTGGGAGAGGGATGATTAAATATTAAGAAGCTTTATTAGTCTGTCTTGGTGCATACAGAGACATAAGAGGAAATAATGACTGTTCGTCGCTACATCCAGGAAAAAAAAAAAATCAAACTCACCTGATAGTTTGTTCTTGACCCAGATATGTACTTCTGATTGCAGGTTTTCTAGTCCCCTCCCCTCCACACACACTGCGCGAGAGGGAGAGTTGAATGACCTAAGTTAAGTCTCAAGGGAAGCAAGTAGTAATCTACTAACCTACTAACCAGCAGAGCTACCCTTTTAGTCTCATGTGTCCTTCTTCTAGATCTTTTCCCTTTTGTAATCCTTTCAAGTCCGATTCTAGCCACAGCTATGAGTTATATGATCTGCCTGTGTTCACAGCTGCTTCCGTGGTACAAGCCCTTCTCGTGTGTACGTGTGTCTGTTTGTTGGAGGGGGAGGGGTCCTTAAGAGAAGAGACTAGTGCTTTATATCCAGTCTCAAGCCATGCCCTGCTTGTTTTCCAGAACAGGAATAAAGCTGCATTCTTCAAACAGGAAAAAAAATGCAGAACGTTTAACTCAGGAGATTGTTTGTAAATAAATCCACACCCTCCTCACATCCACAGCTAAAGTTAATAATGGGCCAGCATGGAAGTTGTCTGGCTTTTAATGTGTGTCATGCTAATTATTCTTTAGCACCGGAGTCCAATAAAAGAAAGCATTTTGCATACTTCAGCATTATAGTCCATGTTCCGCCCCCCCACCGCAGCAGTGCTGCTAGACATCCTAACCAGACTCCTGCATACTGCAAATATTTAATTCTACTTCTTTTACAGTTAATACATAATGTCACAAAATGCAGAAGATGGCTAATTATTACTGAAAATCGCTGTCTTCCTGTTTCCCTTTAAGAGCTTCTTATCCGCATTATCAGGAAACCTTTGGGTAATCAACCTCCTCCCTTTTGTTCAAAAACATTGATGCTGACTGACCATGAAGCAAAAACAGATCAGTCCTGAGTTCAAAAGCACTTTGCATTCTAGTTGCTTCTCAGACAATGCCCAGTTAAAAAGCAGCCGATTTTAGTGCAGCACAACACAGCCATGTGCACTTTAAAATAGCCTTGTAGTAACTTTTAAGTCAAACTTCCAATATTTACTTCTAAAATACAATGCCCTTACCTTAAGGGTTTCTTCCTCACATAAGTGGTGAAAAGAGTGATTTTTGCCTCTCAAATCCTACAACTGTTCAATCCATATATCTTTCTGCACCCTCAGTCTCTACAATATCTTGTAATGAACTCAAAGAGACTCCACTTTAGTTTTCCTTCCCTCCAGCACAATTCACTGTAAGTGGATCTCACTGCTTTTAATCACGTGAGACAGGAGGTCATATTTATCAAGACTAATCTCTTATCAATTAGAGCTTTCAATTTGATCCAGACCAGAGATTACTTTAAGTCTCAACACCACCTTGTTGACCTTCCCAGGAGGCTGAAGAGCATTTCCTTTTGTATGTCTCATTTCCAGGCAGTACAGGAGATTCCTGATTAGGTAGCCCAGATTGGTTACTATGCAGATTTACTACCATCTGCAATATGAAATTTATACACTCTGAAATGGAGTATAAAGGGATCTGAAGCCTGACACAGGATTAGAAGTTAATTGGGGGAAAAAAAAACCACACCAAGATTTCAGTCTTAGGGAAAGGTTTCACAAGGCAATCATATAAATCTAAATAGGCTAGTAGTGAACACTATAAAATATTTTAACCAATAACAATGCATGTGTATATTAAAAGTATGACCACTAACAACTTCCATATTCTGTTTAATAAGGACTGAATGTTATTTAGTATAAGAATTATAGCAGCACCCAAAATATGCTAGGTTCAGTGCAAATATACTGTACTTGAAATCTAAGGATAGCCAATTGCCTCTACAACAGCATAAGAGAGGATGAGCATTTACTGTATAGGAAGGACTAAGGACTAGTCTACACTTGAAATGCTGTAGTCATGCTACACTGCAGCAGTTGCGTTGCAGTAGCACTTCTGTCTGCATAAGTAGTGTCTTCACTGGCGGGCTTGTAAGTAGACGCAGTAGCCACATTAATATGAGAATTCCCTCATATACATAGCACGGTCTACACAGGGGGTTAGGTCAGTTTCACAGCCTGGATCAGGGCAGCAGTATGAGTGATATAATTATACTGACCTATTTCCTGGTGTAGCTGTGCCATAAACACAAAAGCAAAGATATGCCATAAGCATGTAACACATTATTAGCACCCTGCTGACAAGAGTCACCTTCCGAAATCCATTCAAATGATACTTCACAGAATCTAAACATAGTTCTGAGTTTCATGGCACCAAAGCACACCTAGTATTTATTGGTGTATCAAGTATTTATTGGTGTATCACAGTACAGATGCTTACAATATGTTGACATATGCACACAAGGCTGCCTGTCCAGAGATAGATGTCAGTTGTCACCTTTACGGTCAAACCCCACTAAAAAAGGTAAATAATTGCTGGCACAGACTAATATTTCTGTCTCTCTCTCTCTCTCTTTTGCTATATGCACACTACAAAGCATTTTGCTAAGGAAGAAATCCACTCCTACAAGAGTAGAGCAGTTACAGAAGAATGCCTGTCTCACATGCACACCTTTGCTGAGAAAAACGACAAACAGGAGGAACCAATATTCAACTAATGCACGCTCAAGGAGATAAACTAATATGCCATTAAATCCTCCAAAGTATGGTAGCAGGAAACCATTCTTTTGATAAGTTCTGAGAGAGAGTGAAGGTAGTTCAATCAACAGTACAGACATCAAAAATGATTGTTATTGTCATTATTGTTTCATGCCTTGAGAAATTTACAGATTAAGATCAATATACAATTTAATGGTCTGCAAATAATTATAGAATAATCAGGCCTGGATGCACAAAGGATTTAGGCATTGTGATGATGATCATTGCAATGTCTAAACTTTAGGCACCTAAAATAACAGAGAAATAACCCTGCAATCCACAAAGCTTGAGTAAGATGCCTAGGCTCCCCTGAATAGTGTGCAAGAGTGCCTACAAGTCACAACCACAAATGACAACCAGAGCCACCTAATCTAATCAGAGAGTGATGCTGATAAGTGGGGTGCATCCTATTGAAGGTAGGTCTACACTTGCACTTTACCAACAGAATTTGTGTCATTCATAGATACTTAAACTCCTCCCCACCATGAACGACAGTTTTGCTGCCAATAGGGAAGTGAAGGACTATCCAATAAGCCAGGGGTTCCCCAACTTGTTGATACTGGGGACCAGTAAATCCTTTCACAAGCTTCTGGAGGACCTGTAATGTTTATTTGCATATTCATTAAGCAAATGATGAATATGCAAATAAAATGTTTCTCATCCTCCCAAAGCCCCCAGTGCCAACTTTAGCCCACAGAAAAGTCAATCAGGGCCCACACAAGTGAGATACAAAAACACAACCTCTCCAACCCCTCAAACCTCACTAATGTGGCTCCCAATTGTGTTTGTGGGTGCTGGGACAGAGTTCTGGGGAACGGTGCCAATGAGTGCTGGGGCAGGGGACAGGGTGCTTGTGGGTGCTGGGGCAGGGTACTTGTGGGGGCTTGGCAGGGGGAGGGGACAGGTACTAATACCTGGGGATCCTGTAGCTGCCAAGACCCAGGAAGCGTGTAGGCTGTTCTCCTGTCCCCCAAAAAGCAGCAAGGTACCTGACACACTGGTCTGTTGCACACCTGATGCCTTCCTGCTCGGGGGGAGAGGGGAGTCCCAGACCACGCCAGCCCCAACTGCTTGGGCAGTGCGCACCTTGCTTCTCCGCTCCCCACGGCAGCACAGCGTGGAGCCTGGGGTCAGAGGTGCCCTATTGACTAATCGCCTGAGCAGTTGGAGCCGGCACAGTCCCGGATCTCCACCCCTCCCCCATGTACAGGAAGGCAGCAGGGGAATAAAGTCCCCAGCACGCGACCGATCAGCGTTTTAGGTACCGCGCCAGCTGTTGAGGCAGGGGGGAGAGCAGCCTGCGCACTTCTGGGACCTGGCGCACAGCTGCAGAACTGCCCCCCGACCCTGCAGGAAGCCCACGCTACCTCCATTGACCCTGGGAGTTCAGTGCGGCGTTCATCTTGGGAGTTGCGGGCAGAGGGGTGGGATCTCTCGCAAAAAAATTTCTGAGGCCTGGTATTTTTTTCCTAAGGACCTGTACTGGGCGGGCCACGGACCACAGTTTGGGAAACGCCGCGATGAGCAAATGCTTATTGGATAGTGAACAGGATAGTTGACTAATCGCTTCCCCCACCTTGCTGCCTCTATCAGAAAGAGTTATGGGGGGGGGGGGTGGAAGAGGAGGCAATACTTAAAAGCAGCAACCACTGCTTTGAAATGCCACATGCAGCCTGGGGCCAGCTGGGGTGTCCCCGCGTGGAGCCCAGGAGCAGCTGGGGACTTCATTGCTGACCCCGTGCAGCACTGCTGCTGCTTTCAAATGCTGTGGGAAGTCTGGCGTTGGGCTCCTCCAGGCATTTCAAAGAGGTAGCACAGCGTGGAGCCTGGGGTCAGCTGAGTCCCCAGCTGATCCTGGGCTCCATGAGGGGCTTTCACCTTTGATGTGTAGCAACAGTCCTAGGGCTGTTGCTACACTTCGAAGGCAGAGGTGCCCTATTGACTAATCAAATAGTCAATTAAAAAATGCATCAGCTACTCGATTATTCAGTTAGTTGATACTTAACATCCTCAGCTGCCACAAGTGCAAATGTGAATGCTGCTTTGTCAGCAGGAGCACTCTCACACCAACAAGGCAAAATACATTCATTGGAGGTAGAAGTATTTTGTCAGCAGAAGTGCCAACAGTATTTTCACATACTGACTTTTAGTGACAGGGCTGTGTTGACACAGCCTTGTTGCTGAAAGCTGAGTAGTGGAGACATACACTTAAGGTGCCTAAGTCTGGGCTTCAGATAAGTACCTATCTCTGCCAGTGATCCATCTACAGACTAGAGCAGCAGTACACACATTTATATGATTAGAGAGCCACATTTTTGCAACCACCATTAACCTAAAAAACCACATAACTACGGAATGTCCTACAGCCCCCACAAGCATGCACATACTTCCCCCCCCATTTAACTAACATTGCATAGAGGGGTTAAGAATGCAGGAGAAGGTTTCAGGGTGTGGGAGAGCTCTGACTAAGGGTATGGGCATGAGGGGTTTGTGGTGCAGGAGAGGGCTCAGGATAGGAAGTTAGGGTGTGGGAAAGGGCTCAGGCCTAGAGCAGGGAGCTGGAGTACAGGATGCTTACCTCAGAGAGCTCCCATTCGAGGGCAAAGCAGGATCCCTAATTACCCTAGTCAGGTGGCTCTATGCACTGCTCTCATGTTTGGGCATCCCCCTCACAACACTCATTTGCCAGGATTCCTGGCAATAGAAACTGCAGGTGCAATGCCTGCAGGTGAGATCAATGATTAGACAGTGTCAGCACTTCCCCTGATTGCTACACAGCTCCAGCCCATCTGGAGGGGGGTGGATAGGGAACAGCAGCATAGGGACAGCAGCATAGGCCTGCCCACTCACTAGCTGGATTAACATAAGGGCTACGTCTAGACTGGCATGATTTTCCGCAAATGCTTTTAACAGAAAACTTTTCCGTTAAAAGCATTTGCAGAAAAGAGCATCTAGATTGGCACGGATGCTTTTCCGCAAAAGCACTTTTGTGCAAAAGCATCCATGGCCAATCTAGATGCGCTTTTGTACAAAAAAGCCCCGATTGCCATTTTCGCGATCGGGGCTTTTTTGCGCAAAAGGACTTTTGCCCGAATGGGAGCAGCATAGTATTTCCGCAAGAAGCACTGATTTCTTACATGAGATTGTCAGTGCTCTTGCGTAAATTCAAGCGGCCAGTGTAGACAGCTGGCAAGTTTTTCCACAAAAGCAGCTGTTTTTGAGGAAAAACTTGCCAGTCTAGACACAGCCAGGGGCTTTAAGAGCAGCAGCACAGGGCCCCAGGCAAAGAGGCTCCCATAAAATCATCTGGACTTTTGGTGGCCTCGAGATGTTTTTGTGGGCCCTTTGGCTGCAGTCCCTAATATCCCTGCATTAATCCAGCCCTGCTCCTTCCCAGAGTGCTCCCAGTGAATCAGCTGTTCATGGTGCTCCTGATGGCATTTTGAAGAGCCATCGGTTCCATGGCAATGAGCAACATGTGGCTCACAAGCCATGGACTAAGTATCACAGGACTAGGGGAAAATGAGATAAACAGAGTAGCACCTATCTTGCATAGGGGTCCAGTCTGGTAGGCATGTTCAGAGGCCACCTAACCTCAGTCAAAACAGCTGGGGGAGAGAAATAGAGAAGACCTTTCTTTCTAACCTTTAACCCAGCAGCTAGGATAGTCACCTGTGATGTGGGTGAGCCCGACTTCAAATCTTACCTCCACTTACTGAGACAGGATTTGAACTGTGAACTGCCACCTCTCTGACAGGTGCTATGATGACTGGACTATCAAGCAATGGATCCAAAACTTTTTCAGAGCAGGGGACTGGGTGTAACTTCCAATTAGGGTTGCTAGATGGCTGAATCAAAAATACTTAACACCCCCTTTCTCCCCCCATGGGAAAAAATTCTGTTGAAGGGGAAAAAAGGGGGAGGGAGACCAAAGTTATTGAGGGGGAAGGGGGGAAAAAAGGACTCCAAGGACTTAAGCCACACAAAAAAAAAATTAAAATAAAACAGCATCAAAACAGCATGTCCCCTTTAATACTGAGTGCAGGGATAGGAACAGGGGAGTGGTTCAGCACTAAGACCCAGGGGAAGCAGTCCCCTAGGTCTTTTGGCTGGCAGCCATTTTGTGCTGGCAGCCTTGGGGAACCAGGTAAGCATGGGGACTAAGGGTGGGCTGTTGGGGGCCAGTGGGGGTGGGGAGGCCAGGCACTGAGTGTTTGTAGGGTTGCCAGGTGCCTGGCATTTTCGTCTTCTGGCTGGGGAAAAATTCAGAAAATACCAGACATCTTAGGTGTCTGGTATTCTCTGAATTTTTTTAATAGACCGGAGGAGAAAATACTGGACTGTCTGGGTGAATACTGGACACCTGGCAACCCTACGTTCCAATCCACCCCCCATGGATGGGTTTCTCTTTTCCTTCTTGGTGGGGCATGCTCCACTGTTTGAGGACCACTGCCATACAGTTCAATTGGCACACCCTGAAAATTCTAGGTACGCAAACATGATTAGCACAACTACCCGATCCTGGGAGATGGTCTTGGTTACAATAATCTTGCTGTCCACTGAGATGAAGGTGGACCATTCATGAAGCCTACTCACTAGCTTAGGTTGCCCATCACTGCTCGAGGAAGCACGCTTTCTGGTTGTTGGTACGCAAAATTGTTCTATCCTACACTGGTGATGGGAAATTAAATTATAGCTACCAAAACTTTGCTCCTAATACAGGCAGTCCCCGGGTTACGTACAAGATAGGGACTATCGGTTTGTTCTTAAGTTGAATTTGTACGTAACTCAGAACTGGCTCCAGATTCAGCCGCTGCTGCTGAAACTGACCAGGGGCTGACTACAGGAAGCCTGAGGCAGAGTTGCTCTGCCCCCAGCTTCCTGGAATCAGCCACTGATCAGTTTCAACAGTGGCTGAATCTGGATCCTGGGACAGAACAGCTGGGGCACTGCCGGGTAGGTCCCCCCAGGACCAACCCGGCAGCACCCCAGCTGCTCTACCCCAGGCGTCCACAACTAAAGCCTGGTCTTCTGGGGGGGGTGCACTAGCTTCGCAAGAGGGCCAGTGCAGACAGGGAAGAAATGTTTTGCGCAAAAAAGCTCCGATGGCTAAAATGGCAATCAGGGCTTTCTTGCGCAAAATCACATCTAGACTGGCCACAGATGCTTTTGTGCAAAAGCATCTGTGCCAATCTAGACGCGCTTTTTGCGGAAAAACTTTTCCGTTAAAAGTATTTCTGCAAAATCATGCCAGTCTAGACGCAGCCACAAGGTTCTGCTCTGCAAGTCAAAAGCATCAAAGCTAACTTAGAAGAATCGAAAGCTTATCTCTCTCACTAACAGAATTTGGTTCAGTAAAAGGTATTACCTCACCTGCCTTGTCTGTCTAATATCCTGGAACCAACATGGCTACAATCACCCTGTTTATAATTAGAGCTGGCTGTTTCTTCATATAGTTTAAGACAATAGCAAGGTCTTTTCATTATCTCCAGGAATTACTGAGCATAAATGAAGCAAACTCACAGTTCCCTCTAATCTTTTCTTCAAATTGTTTCCATCCATGTGTGGAATAATTTTGTGTGCACTGAGACGTGTGAATGTACACCTCAGTAGAGAAAAAACCTAGCTGTGTGCGCTCCGCTAATCAGCTGGACCACACTTGAATCTCTCCAGAGTGTCCACACAAGTGCACAGCTTCCAAAGAACACTGGGCTTCCAGAACTGTGAAAGGACTAGATATGCTGATCAGAGCATCACACTGATGTCCACTGCAAGGCAGCCCTACTGATGGGGGTACTCTCAAGTGGATGATATCCAACATGAGAGCCGGGCAAGAAGCTTACCAACCAATAATGGCAACCATGATTAGTTATAGGAAAAAATGGTCCAAAAGATAAGATGCCTATTGCTAAAAAAAAAAAAAATAACATAACACCACCATGGTGATCCCTGCATGACTGGAAGCACAAAAATGGCTTCTGTAGCAGAGCTCATCCTTCAGTTTCAGCAACAAAATCCCTTTCTTGTCTTCCAGTGGAAGAAACTTTAGGGTCAGATTACTAAGGAGATAAAATGTTCTTTAATACCGTAAAAGCAGTACTTTAAAAAAAGTAAAATAAATCAACTATATTTCCCTCTCTCCCCAAAAAATCATGGAGTGTCTGAAGTACAATACAGTAAAAATAACGACCATTAGGAATTGTTCTGTCCCTTTCCCTCAGACAATAGTGAGAAAGATGTGTTGTTTTATTAAAAGCCTCTGCCTTGCCCAGCACTCTAAAAGAGGTGATGTTCTGCTTTCATACATTAAAGCAATGTTAGCAGCTCCAGCTGACCTACTTATGGACATGGCTGATTCTACTGAAGAGCTATGCTAGACCATCTGTTTGCATGACACAAAAATTTGGTTGGAACATATCAGCCAAAGGCAAGAGTGGGTTCAATAAGATATGAAAAGTAAGCCAGCAAAAGACACTGAAAGGTCATTAGATGAAGTAAATTTATGTACTGTCTAATCTGAATTATTTATTTTAGTGAAAGAAAATCCCTACAGACTTGTCAAGCTAGCCAAGACATTTGTAATGGAAGGAAGGGAGAAGTCTAGAGAACATAGTCAACAATAAATGTATTATTTAAAATCACTCAATACGTAATTTCTTCTTTTTGTATCTATTGTATCTCTACATTCTTCTGTGAATTCATTTGGATCACTCTGCAGAAAGCTAAGAATTAACAGAAGAATAAATTAGGGCAAGGCAGCAAGGTTTACAGTGGTGATGACATTTAATCAGCTAATGGCATTTAATCAGCATTTAATGGCATTTAATCAGCTAATTGATTAGTCGATGTAATTTGTATCGACTAATCAATTAGTTGATAAGGGGGGGAAACCGCAGAGCTGTAGCGGGGTGAGCTCCTGGCCCCAGGAGCTATCGCCACTGTAGCTCTGCCTTTTAAATGTATTAAGAGCCACTAGGCTCTTAATACATTTAAAAAGCACAAGTGCAGTAGGGAGGACGGGTGCAAGATGGGAATCAGCTGTTTCCCAGCTTGCGCCTGGTACCCCGCTATGCCTCTGTCTCCCTTGCCCCCCATGGAGATGGTGCTGGAGGGGGATCAGCTTCTGACAGAGTCAGCAATGAGGGGAGGAGGAGCAACTAGTCAAGTGTTATTAAAATGTGAACAACCGTTATTAAAATGTGAACAAAGCTGTGACATGTTTCCCAATCTTTCTCTCCATTCAAAATAAATTTTTGCTTCCAGATCATCAATACTCCAGACAAAGGAACTCTTTTGGAGTAGCAGTGGACTCAAGGAAGAGCATTATATCTCAGAAAACTAGCAGACAGTGTTGAAGTAACAGTGACTGCCCATGGGGGAAGAAGAGGTATATGTGGTGGAGGCAGCAATGACTAAAAGACTGCAGTTTCTGGGAATTAAAAATTACCAACACATATATATGTATATTAAACAAAAGAACAGCTTATTTCACTAGTATACATAATCTCTTAAATTGATATACACAGATAAATAATAATATAAATTCTACCCATGAAAACTTCAATTAAACCCTAGTTGCTAATAGGAAGCCAGAGTCAGAAATCGGGCAAAGAGTAGGGCTGAAACATGACAGGAACAAGGCTGGAACTTGTTGCCCCTAGTTCTCAGGTGTATTTTCATATCTGAACAAAGGATTCTGCAGAAATTGATGGTGGGCGGGGGGATAAAGCCGGCACAGGAGTGATTGCATCTAAGGGCATTGAGCAGACACTGAATTGCTTCTGTGGCTGGGTTTAACAACTAGTGTGACTTTTCCAACCATCTTCTGGACAGTCTGGCCAATCAGGTGATTTTGCTGCAAGTCAACCCTGATTCAGCTCCACATTCTCTGTGGCTCACTAAAGAGGTGGAGCCACTTGGTCCTTGGCTCAGCTGCAAGTCCTAATTCCTGACACTGAAGTAACATCCTGCCTCTGATTTTTAAACAATAAATACTGAAAACTCACAAACTAGGGATATCTGATATTGTGTAACTGAATAATCATGTAACCACATCAAAATTTAACGGTTCCATAACTATTCGATAGTCCCCAGGGACGGGGCTGGCAGCCAGTGCGCTCCCAGCCCCTCTCCCAGGGAGCCCTTGCCACCTCACGCTGCTGAAACTGGGTCCCCACACACACCAACTCCGGCTAGCTGCCCTTTTGGGGCAGCAGCAGTCCTTGTTTCTGTGAAGTCCAAGCTCCCTGAGGACAGAGACTGTGGTGGAATTCCACAGAGCAGCCTTTGTCTGCTGTGAGCCTGGGCCCGCCGCAGACAGAGGCTGTGCCATGGCAGCCTCTCCTGTCCTCCCCACTGCCTCTGATAGAGACAGCAGCGGAGGGAAAAGAGGACAGAGCCAGTGCTCCCTTAAAAGCTGCCTCCCCACAAGCACTGGCTTCGACCTGCCTCGCCCCGTCTCTGTGGGAGGCCACAAGGGGGGGCAGATAGCTCTCCATGTATATTGGCTCCTGCCCTCTCCCCCTCACCCTCTAGGCTGCTCCCTCTCTATAAGAAGCAGCAGCAACACAGGGATGGGGGAGGGCTTAGGTGGCTCCATGGGATCCAGTGTTTGTGGGGAGCTAGCTTAAGATCTGGCTCCTCATAGGCACCAGCTCCCGCCTCCCCCCGCTCTGGAAGCAAGGCGGGGGGAGTGCGTGTAGTCAACAGGATTAACTGATAAGCCCAGGCGTATCATTTAATTGCATAGTCGACTACACATTCACGTTCCTAAATTAAAGTTTAAATTCAACCAAATGAGGATAGATTTTGCAGTGGTGACAAACAATATGTGATATTATTTACACACACACACAGAGTAAACTTCGACTAAGCTCTTTGGGGCTAGAACTGTCTTTTTGTTCGGTGTTTGCTCAGCACCTAGTAATATGGAGTCATTAGGCTGTACCAGAATATAAAGAATCAACAATATGCTTTCAAAGGAGTTGAGCAACAACAGTCTCCTGTGCAATCCCTTGGCCAACTCCTGACTCATCCCGTAAACTCCCTGCATGCTGGGATGGATTGAGCCCCCAAAGAGTGAAATATAACACCCTTTCTTCTAGAGCTGATTTCCTGCAAACTGACCTGTGACTTCAGTCTTAATACCCAATTACCTCACTTGTGTAGCTATAAGACAGACCTGAATTGCAAGTTTGATGTAGGTGGGGTTTTTTTCTTTTGTTTTAATCAAGTTCACTTAGTTCAACAATGCATCAGTGTCAACTGTGCCTTGTGCATGTGAATAAAATGTGTAAAGAATGTGAATGTCAGTTGCTAGCATTGTGTCCAGCAGTAGCTCAACCTCCAGAATGCCTTAAGTAGAAAAAAATATGGTACACTCCAAACCTGAACACAGTCCATGCATATCTATCAAGGCTGTTGTTGAATCTCTCTCCTGTGGTATTGGAACGCTGACTGAAAACGTAGTACTCTGGTAACTCAGCTTGAATTATCAACTCATCCAAAGGACTAAAACTGACACAGATTCTTCCCCGTACAACAATTTATATTTCCACTTAATACATGTAGTTTTGATAAGCAACAGAATTGTTGAATATATTTGTAATTAGTTAGGAAATTGTTAATATAATTTCATTTCATGTTATCCCAGAAATCTGTATTGCAAGAAAAACTTTGCTATGAAAGGACTTAATTTTGTTTCCTTTATAAAGTAGTACATAAGTTTCCCTCTTGCACCAAATTATGAGTGGGAGAGGAAAGTATGGGTTTTATAGTCTTCCATTCCAACAAAACATAATGTATTATTTTTTTACTGTGTCCATTTGCACAATTTTTAGTTTTTAAGCAAAATTACACACAAAGCACCAGTTTGTATGCATTAAATTTAATATTTATTTCAGTAATAAGGAACTATCATAATTAAGAAATAAGCCATAAGGAGCTATTCCACTGCCCCAAAACATTTTTCATTTTCTATAGACAAAATTCTGCTCTATTTTACAATGGAAGAACTTAACTCTGACTGACAAAGTCCCATAACACATTCTGCATTATTAGCAGAGACTGTTCTGGGATGCTATCAGGAGGAGGTTGAATCCAGGAATAGGTGCAGGGGTGTATGCAACTGGGGTGGGTTTATGAACTGATGGGTTGCCAGGTGTTTGGTTTTGAACCAGACAGTCCAGTATTTGAGCTTTCTGTTCGGGAAATAAATTGAAAAATATAAATGTCCAGTATTTTCTAAATAAGATGTAATGTAGATTGTGATATAATGTCAAGTGTGTCCGGTATTTTTGTTGAAACCATCTGGCAACCCTAGTTGGGGGAGCCAACTCTCAATGCAGGCACTGGGAATGGCGCAGGAAAGCAGACAAGCACACAAATTGAACTGGCTTAACTTGGGATATATTTTTATATGATTCAGTTAAACTGATACTTGGACAGGTAACTCTTAAATTGATTTTAAAATGTTTTATATCCTTTAACTTATGCTTTTCAGAGTCATTTCAAGAAGTCTTTATTTCACATCAATAGCTATTCTATTGCTTATTACAATAGTCCATGTTAGTTCCCTTCAAGCACAAGAAATTAGATTTCTGCCTACAATACTGTGAGCCAGACATGGACTTAAGTGGCTTCTAAGAGTGTGTCAATGATAAGTGAAAAAGACTCTGAATGGACACAGATTTTGTGTAATGATTAGTTGCACTCAATTGACAGAATTAAAGGCCAGAAGGAACCTCAATAATCTAGACTGATCTCATGCTTCACACAGGCAACAGAACCTCACCCAGCAATTACCTGTCCCTGTAACAAGCTTAATGTGGCTATTTAGCAACAATGTTTTGATAGAACTCTTCTGGAGCGAACAAGCACATGCCTTACCATCTTGGCTGTACCAGTCCATCCTGAATCTCCAGAACCACTTTCAGCACAAGGAGCTCAGTATTGCTGCTGGAAGTCGGGACTTCTGTGTAATATCTAAACTCAAAAGACTGCATTATGGGAGAGGACATGGAGAATTGGTGCAGCAACAATGCTATTGGCTTCCGATCCACAGTGGGAAGAAACAACTGTAGGTTGTACTGTTTCAGTCACATTTGAGCTTAAGATCTCATCCCAGTTGTTGAAACCAGTTTGGTACAATGAACACTCATGGAACAACCAGTGTAGTTTTTCTGAGTGGGTACAAGTTCATACACATGTTGCAAGCACTGTTCCCTCTAACCCTTTCTATCCTTGGGCAGGTTGAATTTTCTTATAGGCAGTTTGAAATTTCTTATGTGCAATACCAATATTGAGGTGGTGTGCAGATGTACACCACCAATACAAACAAAAAACATATATATTTTTAAACAGTCCATAGGTGTGGAAGAAAATATATTTAAATGAGGCATAATTAACAAGGAGAAACTGCCATTAGAATATATGTATCATCATCATTTCTAAAAACTCAAGCTAGTAAACACACCAAAATGCACATTATCTACACACAGCTTAGCTTTAAGATGCTAAACAAATCTATGAGTCAACTAGAAATAGTCATGCTCTCCTTGCAAATACTGTAGCCAGACAGACCCCCCCCCATCTCATCCATCTTATTTGCCTCTTTGAGGTTCCTGAAGCATACAGGGCAGAGAAGGAGCAATAAAATCAGCATAGTCTATGCTGGCTCATCTGATCCTGAGAAGCTGAAAACATAGATATGAGGAAAGAGCGATTAAGGCAATAAGCTGACCTCGAGGCTGCGAGAACTGCCCCAGCTGGCACCCATGTTGATACGATCACACATAGTCCCTGGGAGAAGAATCTCCCAGGGTACGTCTACACTACAACGTTAATTCGAACTAACTTAGTTCGAATTAGTTAATTCGAACTAAGCTAATTCGAACTAACGGATCCAGACTAAAAAACTAGTTCGAATTGCTAATTGGAACTTGATTTTAGGTCTAGATGCACTAGTTTGAATTAGCTTAGTTCGAATTAACTAATTCAAATTAAGTTAGTTCGAATTAGTGCTGTAGTGTAGACATACCCTAAGAAATCAGTGCTTCTTGCAGAAATACTATGCTGCTCCCATTCGAGCAAAATCCTTTTGCGCAAAAGGGCCAGTGTAGACAGCTCAGATTTGTTTTCTGCAAAAAAGCCTCAATCGCAAAAATGGCGATCGGGGCTTTTTTGCGCAAGAGCGTGTCTAGATTGGCATGGATGCTTTCCGCAAAAAGGGCTTTTGAAGAAAAGCGTCCCTGCCAATCTAGATGCTCTTTTCCGCAAAACTTTTCCTTTAAAAGCATTTGCGGAAAATCATGCCAGTCTAGATGTAGCCTCAGTGTAAGGCGAGAAATGAGTGGTGTAGGGCTCAGGCTGAGATGGAAAGTAGTGACGGGGATGAGAGACGGGGCTGAAGCAGGAAGCAGGGAGGCTTAGGCTGAGATGGGTACCAAGTAGTGTGGTATTCAGGCTGACACAGGTGGGCTCAGGTTGAAATTGCGGGATACACTGAAGTGGAAAATGCTGCGACAGGAGGACTCAGGCTGAGGGTAAAGACAAGAGATGGGACAAGGCTGAGGCATGAAGAGCAGGCACAGCGTTTTGAGGGGTGCACGACATGGGCTGGAGTATCAGGAAGCAGTGAGGTGTAAAGAAGAAATGAGGAGGGATTGGAGGTTGAGGAGGGGAGAAGCCCTGACCCAGGAGTCTCAGGCTGAGGGGGCAGGAAGCACTGACGCAAGGTGAACACAGGCGGAGGTGGGGGGAAGCACTAAGGGAGAGGGGCTGAGCCTAAGGTGGCAGGATAGCTGAAGTAAAGGGTAAGGCTGAGATGGCAGGAAGAGTGAGGAGAAGAGGTCAGGATGAGGGGACAGGAAACACTGAGGTGGGGGGGGCTCAAGCTCAAGAGTTGGTGTGGAGGCTCAGGCAGGAAATGGGGAGGCTTAGACTAAGATGGAGTAGTTAGTCCTGAGGATTTCAAGAGAATGCAGGCATCCTCAGGCTGAGGTGGGAGGGTGGTAAGTGGTGAGGAGAGGGGAAGAGCGGAGGCAGATAAGCTCAGCGTGATGTGGTGGGAAACACTGGCGGGGAGGAGGGGGCTCAAGCTGAGGTAGAGGGAAGAGCTAAGGGAGAGGGGCTGAGCCTGAAGTGGCAGAAAGCTGAGGTAAGGGGTAAGGTTGAAGAGGCAGGAAGGCCTGAAGAGAGGGGCTCAGGCTGATGAGGCAGGATGCACTGAACATAAGAACATAAGAACGGCCGTACTGGGTCAGACCAAAGGTCCATCTAGCCCAGTATCCTGTCTACCGACAGTGGCCAGCACCAGGTGCCCCAGAGAGGGTTGACCGAAGACAATGATCAAGCGATTTGTCTCCTGCCATCCCTCTCCAGCCTCTGACAAACAGAGGCCAAGGACACCATTTTATCCCCTGGCTAATAGCCTTTTATGGAACTAACCTCCATGAATTTATCCAGCTTCTCTTTAAACTCTATTATAGTCCTAGCCTTCACCGCCTCCTCTGGCAAGGAGTTCCACAGGCTGACAACACGCTGTGTGAAGAAGAACTTCCTTTTATTAGTTTTAAACCTGCTACCCATTAATTTCATTTGGTGTCCTCTAGTTCTTCTATTATGGGAACTAATAAATAACTTTTCTTTATCAGCCCTCTCCACACCACTCATGATTTTATAGACCTCTATCATATCCCCCCTCAGTCTCCTCTTTTCTAAACTGAAAAGTCCCAGTCTCTTTAGCCTCTCCTCATATGGGATCCGTTCCAAACCCCTGATCATTTTAGTTGCCCTTTTCTGAACCCTTTCCAAGGCCAAAATATCTTTTTTGAGGTGAGGGGACCACATCTGTACACAGTATTTAAGATGTGGGCATACCATAGTTTTATACAGGGGCAGTAAGATGTTCTGGGTCTTATTTTCTATCCCTTTCCTAATAATTCCTAGCATCCTATTTGCCTTTTTGACCGCCGCTGCACACTGTGTGGAAGTTTTCAGAGAACTGTCCACGATAACTCCAAGATCTCTTTCCTGATTTGTCGTAGCCAAATTAGCCCCCATCATACTGTACGTATAGTTGGGGTTATTTTTCCCGATGTGCATTACTTTACACTTATCCACATTAAATTTCATTTGCCATTTTGTTGCCCAATCACTCAGTTTGGTGAGATCTTCTTGGGAGTCCCTCACAATCTGCTTCTGTCTTGACTATCCTAAACAGTTTGGTATCATCTGCAAACTTTACCACCTCACTGCTTACCCCTTTCTCCAGATCATTTATGAATAAGTTGAAAAGGATTGGTCCCAGGACTGACCCTTGGGGTACACCACTAGTTACCCCTCTCCACTGAGGTGGGGGGCTTAGGAGATGGGCAGTGCTAATGTGGGGGGCTCACACTGAGGGGATGTGAAGTGCTGAGGTGGTGGGTCAGGCTGAGCTGGGGAGAAGCAATGAGAGGAGGGGCTCAGGCTGAGGTGGTGAGAAGAGGTGGGAGGGGTCAGACTCAGATGGTGGAAAGAGCTGAGGAGGCAAGAAGCGCTCTTGTGAAGCAGCTCAAGCTGGGAAGAGGGGAACACTGAGGTGAGGGAGTTTAGGCTGAGGTGAGTGGAAGTGCTGAGGTGGGGGCAGGCAGGATGAAGACGGGGAAGCGCTGAGGGAAGGGACTCGTGCTGAGGTGGGATTTGCTGAGAGAAGGGGGTTCTTGCCGACTCAAGAGTAAGGGGCTCAGGCTGAGGTATTGAGAAACGCTGCTGGAGGGGCCTCGGGTTGAGATGGCAGGAAGCGCTGAGGGGGGGGAAGCACTGAAGCGGAAGGGCTCAGGCTTAGGAGGTGGGAAACACTTAGGCAGGAGTCACTTTGAGGAGGCGGGAAGTGCTGAAGTGGGAGGGACAGGCTGAGGTGCCAGGAAGAACTGATAGGGGAGGGAGGCAGGCTGTTTTGGCGGGAAGCACTGAGGTGAGGCTGCTCAGGCTGAGACAGAAAGTGCTTGTGGTGAGCTCAGGTTGAGGTGGGATGAGCTGAGATGAGCAGTGAGAAATGGGGGCTCTTGCTGAGTCAAGAGTAAGGGGCTCAGGCTGAGGTTGTGGAAGCACTGAGGTGGGGGGCTCAGGATGAGATCGGGGGAAGTGTTGAAGTAGGGGAAACTCAAGATTATGATGGGGAAGTGCTGGGATGGGGGGCTTCAAGATGAGGGGTGGGAAGCACCTAGGTTGCAGCTTCAGACTGAGGTGGTGGAAAGTGCTGAGGTGAGGGGGCAGGAATTTCTGAGGCAGCAGGAGCCACTGAGGCAAAGTGAGGTCAGGCGGAGGTGGGGGAAAGCATTGAGGGAGAGGGCCTGAGCCTAAAATGGCAGAAAGCTGAGGTAAGGAGTAAGATTGAGGAGGCAGGAAGGCCTGAAGAGAGGGGCTCGGGCTGGGGAGGCAGGAATCACTGAGGTGGGGGGCTCAGGAGATGGGCAGTGCTAATGTGGGGGGCTCACACTGAGGGGATGTGAAGTGCTGTGGTGGAGGGTTAGGCGGAGCTGGGGGAAAGAGCTGAGGTGGGGAGCTCAGGCTGAGGAAAGGGGCAGCACAAGGGGCTCAGGCTGAACTGGAGAGAAGCAATGAGAGGAGGAGCTCAGGCAGATGTGGTGAGAAGAGGCGGGAGGGGTCAGACTCAGATAGTGGACAGAGCTGAGGAGGAGGTGGGGCAAAGCATTGAGGGACAGGGCATGAGCCTAAGATGGCAGAAAAGATGAGGTAAGGGGTAAGGCTGAGGTGGCAGGAAGAGCTGAGGAGAGGGGCTCAGGATGAGGGGGCAGGAAACACAGAGGTGGGGGGCTCAAGCTCACGAGGTGGTGTGGAGGCCCAGTTGATAATACAGGGAAGCTCAGATGAGAGGAGAAGTCCTATAAGACAGGGTAAGAGAAGTGGGAGCTCAAGTGAGAGATGGGAATAAGGCAGAGAAAGGGTTCTGAACTATGGTGGGCTGAGGCTGAGGTGGTGAGCAGCAGGACACTCAGACTGCGTCTAAACTGGCAAGTTTTTCTCAAAAACAGCTGCTTTTGCGGAAAAACTTGCCAGCTGTCTACACTGGCCGCTTAAATTTACGCAAGAACACTGACGATCTCATGTAAGAAATCAATGTTTCTTGCGGAAATACTATGCTGCTCACATTCAGGCAAAAGTCCTTTTGTGCAAAAGCTTTTGCCCAAAAGGGCCAGCCTAGACAGGTCAGATTTGTTTTCCGCAAAAAAGCCCCAATAGCGAAAATGGCGATCGGGGCTTTTTTGCACAAAAGTGCATCTAGATTGGCACGGACACTTTTCCTCAAAAAGTGCTTTTGAAGAAAAGCGTCCCTGCCAATCTAGATGCTCTTTTCTGCAAATGCTTTTAACGGAAAACTTTTCCTTTAAAAGCATTTGCGGAAAATCATGCCAGTCTAGACGTAGCCTCAGTGTAAGGCGAGAAATGAGTGGTGTAGGGCTCAGGAAAGTACTGATGGGAATGAGAGACAGGGCTGAAGCAGGAAGCAGGGAGGCTTAGGCTGAGATGGGTACCAAGTAGTGTGGTATTCAGGCTGAGGCAGGTGGGCTCAGGTTGAAATTGCAGGATACACAGAAGTGGAAAATGCTGCGACAGGAGGACTCAGGCTGAGGGTAAAGACAAGAGATGGGACAAGGCTGAGGCATGAAGAGCAGGCACAGGGTGTTGAGCGGTGCACGACATGGGCTGGAGTATCAGGAAGCAGTGAGGTGTAAAGAAGAAATGAGGAGGGATTGAAGGTTGAGGAGGGGAGAAGCCCTGACACAGAAGTCTCAGGCTGAGGGGGCAGGAAGCACTGACGCAAGGCGAAAACAGGCGGAGGTGGGGGGAAGCTCTGAGGGAGAGAGGCTGAGCCTAAGGTGGCAGGATAGCTGAAGTAAAGGGTAAGGCTGAGATGGCAGGAAGAGTGAGGAGAAGGGGTCAGGATGAGGGGACAGGAAACACTGAGGTGGGGGGGCTCAAGCTCAAGAGTTGGTGTGGAGGCTCAGGCAGGAAATGGGGAGGGTTAGACTAAGGTGGAGTAGTTAGTCCTGAGGATTTCAAGAGAATGCAGGCATCCTCAGGCTCAGGTGGGAGGGTGGTAAGTGGTGAGGAGAGGGGAAGAGCCGAGGCAGATAAGCTCAGCGTGATGTGGTGGGAAACACTGGCGGGGAAGACGGGGCTCAAGATGAGGTAGAGGGAAGAGCTAAGGGAGAGGGGCTGAGCCTGAAGTGGCAGAAAGCTGAGGTAAGGGGTAAGATTGAGGAGGCAGGAAGGCCTGAAGAGAGGGGCTCAGGCTGAGGAGGCAGGAAGCACTGAGGTGGGGGGCTCAGGAGATGGGCAGTGCTAATGTGGGGGGCTCACACTGAGGGGATGTGAAGTGCTGAGGTGGTGGGTTAGGCTGAGCTGGGGGAAAGAGCTGAGGTGGGGAGCTCAGGCTGAGCTGGGGAGAAGCAATGAGAGGAGGGGCTCAGGCTGAGGTGGTGAGAAGAGGTGGGAGGGGTCAGACTCAGATGGTGGAAAGAGCTGAGGAGGCAAGAAGTGCTCTGGTGAAGCAGCTCAAACTGGGAAGAAGGGAACACTGAGGTGAGGGAGTTTAGGCTGAGGTGAGTGGAAGTGCTGAGGTGGGGGCAGGCAGGATGAAGACGGGGAAGCGCTGAGGGAAGGGACTCATGCTGAGGTGGGATTTGCTGAGAGAAGGGGGTTCTTGCCGACTCAAGAGTAAGGGGCTCAGGCTGAGGTATTGAGAAACGCTACTGGAGGGGCCTTGGGTTGAGATGGCAGGAAGCGCTGAGGGGGGGGAAGCACTGAAGCGGAAGGGCTCAGGCTTAGGAGGTGGGAAACACTTAGGCAGGAATCACTTTGAGGAGGCGGGAAGTGCTGAAGTGGGAGGGACAGGCTGAGGTGCCAGGAAGAACTGATAGGGGAGGGAGGCAGGCTGTTTTGGCGGGAAGCACTGAGGTGAGGCTGCTCAGGCTGAGACAGAAAGTGCTTGTGGTGAGCTCAGGTTCAGGTGAGATGAGCTGAGATGAGCAGTGAGAAATGGGGGCTCTTGCTGAGTCAAGAGTAAGGGGCTCAGGCTGAGGTTGTGGAAGCACTGAGGTGGGGGGCTCAGGATGAGATCGGGGGAAGTGTTGAAGTAGGGGAAACTCAAGATTATGATGGGGAAGTGCTGGGATGGGGGGCTTCAAGATGAGGGGTGGGAAGCACCTAGGTTGCAGCTTCAGGCTGAGGTGGTGGAAAGTGCTGAGGTGAGGGGGCAGGAAGTTCTGAGGCAGCAGGAGCCACTGAGGCAAAGTGAGCTCAGGTGGAGGTGGGGGAAAGCATTGAGGGAGAGGGCCTGAGCCTAAAATGGCAGGAAAGCTGAGGTATGGAGTAAGATTGAGGAGGCAGGAAGGCCTGAAGAGAGGGGCTCAGGCTGAGGAGGCAGGAATCACTGAGGTGGGGGGCTCAGGAGATGGGCAGTGCTAATGTGGGGGTTCACGCTGAGGGGATGTGAAGTGCTGAGTGGAGGGTTAGGCTGAGCTGGGGGAAAGAGCTGAGGTGGGGAGCTCAGGCTGAGGCAGGGGGAAGCACAAGGGGCTCAGGCTGAGGTGGGAAGAAGCAATGAGAGGAGGGACTCAGGCTGAGGTGGTGAGAAGAGGTGGGAGGAGTCTGACTCAGATGGTGGAAAGAGCTGAGGAGGAGGTGGGGGAAAGCATTGAGGGATAGGGCCTGAGCCTAAGATGGTGGGAAAGCTGAGGTAAGGGGTAAGGCTGAGGTGGCAGGAAGAGCTTAGGAGAGGGGCTCAGGATGAGGGAGCAGGAAACACTGAGGTGGGGGGCTCAAGCTCAAGAGGTGGTGTAGGGGCTCAAGCAGGAAATGGGGAGGTTTAGACTAAGGTGGAGTGGTCACTTGTGGGAATTTCAACGGGAGGAAGGCAGCTTCGGGCTGGGGTGGGAGGGTGAGAAGCGCTGAGGAGAGGGAAGAGCCGAGGCAGATAAGCACAGCCTGATGTGGTGGGAAGCCCTGGCTGTGAGGAGGGGGCTCAAGCTGAGGTAGAGGGGCTGAGCCTGTACTGGCAGGAAAGCTGAGGTAAGGAGGAAAGTTGAGGAGGCAGGATGGCCTGAAGAGAGGGGCTCAGGCTGAGGAGGCAGGAAACACTGAGGTCGGGGGCTCAGGAGATGGGCAGTGCTAATGTGGGGGGCTCACACTGAGGGGATGTGAAGTGCTGAGGTGGAGGGTTAGGCTGAGCTGGGGGAAAGAGCTGAGGTGGGGAGCTCAGGCTGAGGAAGGGGGAAGCACAAGGGGCTCAGGCTGAGCTGGGGAGAAGCAATGAGAGGAGGGACTCAGGCTGAGGTGGTGAGAAGAGGTGGGAGGAGTCTGACTCAGATGGTGGAAAGAGCTGAGGAGGCAAGAAGCGCTCTGGTGAAGCAGCTCAAACTGGGAAGAGGGGAACACTGAGGTGAGGGAGTTTAGGCTGAGGTGAGTGGAAGTGCTGAGGTGGGGGCAGGCAGGATGAAGACGGGGAAGTGCTGAGGGAAGGGACTCATGCTGAGGTGGGATTTGCTGAGAGAAAGGGGTTCTTGCCGACTCAAGAGTAAGGGGCTCAGGCTGAGGTATTGAGAAACGCTACTGGAGGGGCCTTGGGTTGAGATGGCAGGAAGCGCTGAGGGGGGGGAAGCACTGAAGCGGAAGGGCTCAGGCTTAGGAGGTGGGAAACACTTAGGCAGGAATCAGTTTGAGGAGGCGGGAAGTGCTGAAGTGGGAGGGACAGGCTGAGGTGCCAGGAAGAACTGATAGGGGAGGGAGGCAGGCTGTTTTGGCGGGAAGCACTGAGGTGAGCCTGCTCAGGCTGAGACAGAAAGTGCTTGTGGTGATCTCAGGTTGAGGTGGAATGAGGAGGGCCTGAGCCTAAAATGGCAGAAAGCTGAGGTAAGGAGTAAGATTGAGGAGGCAGGAAGGCCTGAAGAGAGGGGCTCGGCCTGAGGAGGCAGGAATCACTGAGGTGGGGGGCTCAGGAGATGGGCAGTGCTAATGTGGGGGGCTCACACTGAGGGGATATGAAGTGCTGAGGTGGAGGGTTAGGCTGAGCTGGGGGAAAAGGCTGAAGTGGGGAGAAGCGCTGAAGCGGAAGGGCTCAGGCTTAGGAGGTGGGAAATACTTAGGCAGGAGTCAGTTTGAGAAGGCGGGAAGTGCTGAAGTGGGAGGGACAGGCTGAGGTGCCAGGAAGAGCTGAGGTGGGAGGGAGGCAGGCTGTTTTGGCGGGAAGCACTGAGGCGAGGCTGCTCAGGCTGAGACAGAAAGTGCTTGTGGTGAGCTCAGGTTGAGGTGGGATGTGCTGAGATGAGCAGTGAGAGATGGGGGCTCTTGTGAGTGAAGGGTAACGGGCTCAGGCTGAGGTAGAAGCACTGAGGTGGGGAGGCTCAGATTGAGATGAGGAAGTATTGATGCAGGGGGTACTCAGGATTTTGAGAGGGAAGTGCTGATGTTGGGGTCTTCAGGATGAGGAGGTAATAAGTGCTGAGGTTAAGGGCTCAGGCTGAGGGGGTGGAAAGTGCTGATATGGGGGGTCAGGCTGTTTTCGTGGGAAGCACTGAGGTAACAAGAAGCACAGAGGTATGGTGAACCCAGGTGGAGGCGGGAGGAAGTGCTAAGGGAAAGGGACTGAGTCTGAGATGAAAGGAAATCTGAGGTAAGGGGTATGTCTGAAGTGGTAGGAAGGGATGAGGAGAGGGGGTCAGGCGGAGGGTGCAGGAAGCACTGAGGTGAGGGACTCAAGCTCTGGGGTGGTGTGAAGGCTCGGGCAGGAAATCGGGAAGCTTAGACAAAGGTGGAGCAGTCAGTGGTGGGAGATTACAAAGGGAGGCAAGCAGATTCAGGGTCAGGCGGGAAGTGCTGAGGAGCTTAGCCTGAGGTGGGAATTGCTGAGGCAGGGGAGCTCAGGCCAAGGTGGGGGAAGAGCTGAAGAGAGGGGCTCAGGCTGAGGGGCAGGAAGCACTGAAGTGGAGGGCTCAAATTCAAGAGGTGGGAAGTGCTAGTGTGGGGATTGGAAGTGCTGAGGTAGGGGGTCTGTCTGAGCTCGGAGAATATGTGAGGTGGGGAGCTCAAGCTGAGGAAGAGGGAAGCACTGAAGGAAGGGGCTCAGGCTGACCTGGGGAGAAGCAATGAGACAAGGGGCTCACGGTGAGGCGGGGAAAAGTGTTGAGGCGGGAGACACTTAGGATGAGGATGGGAAAGTTCTGAGGTGCAGAGGGGTCGATTTGAAGAGGTGGGAAGTGCTGAGTTGAGGCACTCAGGCTGAGGTGGCAGGAAGAGCAAAGAGGGGTAAGACTCAGATTGTGGAAAGAGCTGAGGAGGCAGGAAGCACTGAGGTGAGGTGGCTCAGGCTGAGGAGGGGGAAACACTGAGGTGAGGGAGTTCAGGCTGAGATGGATGGAAGTGCTGAGGTGAGGGCACGCAGGATGAAGACAAAAGCGGTGAGGCAAAGGTCTCCAGTTGAGATGGGGGAATTGCTGAGGCAGGGGGCACTCAGGATTACAATGGGGAAGTGCTGAGGTGGGGGGCCTCCGGGTGAAGAAGTGGGAAGCATTGAGATGGGAGTCAGTTTGAGGTGGCTGGAATTGCTGAGGGAAGGGTCTAAGGCTGAGGTGGTTGAAAGAGGTGAGGTAAGAGGCTCAGGCTGAGGTGGAGGGAAGTGTTATGGTAGGGGGGTAGGAAGCCCTGAGGTGGCAGGGAGCACTGAGGCAAGGTAAATTCAGGCTGAATTGAGGGGAGCACTGAGGCAGGATGCTAAACTGAAGTGGCAGGAAACTAAGGCAGGAGCTCAGGCTAAGGAGGTAGAAAATTCTGAGGCAAGGGACTCAGGCTCAAGTGGCAGGAAGTGTTGATGGGGGAGGGGCTCAGTTAGAGGAGGTAGGAAGTGTTAAGGTGGGGGCCCCCAGGGGTGAGGCTGAGTGATGAGATGGGGACCAGGCGAAGTAGAAAATTCTGAAGTGGGGAAGGGAGGGATTAAGAAGGGAAGGGCTAAAGTGGGATCAGAGGCTGAAGTGGAAAGCAGCTGAGGAGTGAGGACTGTGAGAGAAAATACTCACATGGGAGAGGAATAAAGAATGAGGAAAATATAGAAAATACTGAAGGAGAGGAGATAGGGATCAAAAAGATAACCATGAACTGTCTATTCAATTTGTATTAAGAATTTGGAGGAGCACAGTAAAATAGCTGTCAAGGAAAGATTAGAGGTTTTCTCTTCGAAGTATAATTTTATTATAAAGTTTTGTTAGAAAGCAGAATCCCTGTAAAAATATAAGGATCCAATAGAAATTTTTTGCATCTGGAATTACAGGGGCCTCTCTTGCTCATACTATGTTTTCACTGCGGATGTGGAATGGACTAAGCTCTGTCAAAAAGTTGTCTTAACTTCTTCCTTTTTCTCTTTGCAGTACCTACAAAGAAGACAGCAGAAAACCTCTAAGAACCAGCAAGCAAATAGTAAGAAAGAAAGCAAGTCCCTTAAGGCAGAGGAGAAGGAAAGGAACTGTGGACAGAGTGAGCACCCCATAATTAAGGCTCAAGTTAAAGTGGATATTGAGCATTTTAACATCTTGAGCAGTGTGACCCCCCTATAACTGGGGTTCAGGTCTGTGCTCTCTTGGCAGCTTTCCATAATGCTCCTTTAATTGGCTACTGAGAGTGACTCCCCTGTAATTAGGGCACAAGTAATGTTCCTATGATTTAGGGTAAAGTCTCTTGGCCCTTCTCACTGGGTACGAAGTTGGGATATATATATATATATATATATATGTATTAGCATATCAAAAAAGGGAATTACTTCTTAAGTGTAGTACCAGTGTTTTCGAGGCCAATTCAGTCAGAGCGGATGTGGCTCACGCTAAGCAGTTATGCGGAGATAAGAATACTAAGACACGGAAAATGGCCTTATTCAGACCTAATTTAATCATGTTAAATTTGCAAATGAATTTCAACTCATCTGTTTGTCTCTGAGGTCTGGATTTGAAGATTGGTTTTTTTGTAAAAGAATTACTACTTTTAAATCACTTACCATGTGTCCAGGTTAGTTAAGTGTTCTCAAAGTGGTTTTTCTATGTTACATATTTTGTATCTGATTTGTGTCCATTTAGCCTCTGACACACAGACTGTCCAGTTAGGACAGTACGCATGGCAGAGGGGCATTGCTGACACATGATGGCGTATTTCATGTAGTAGATAAACAGGTGGTTGAGCCCCTGATGGTGTGGTTGATTTAATTAGGTCTGTGATGGAGTTTCTTGTATAGATATGAGGACAGAGTTGGCAATCAGGTGTGTTGCAGAGATAGCTTCCTGGGTTAGCGTTTCAATGGTGTGCTGTGAGGCTAGGAGTAAGTATTTAACATGATCAAATAAGATGTGAATAAGGACTTAGAACAGTTAACCTGCAAAAAGGTAATTTTCCCTCTCTTTTTACTAATGCCTACCCATCCTGCACAGAGAATGGGCCACATCCACCTGGACTAAAGTGTCCTTCTTGACATAGGTCCTACTCTTCCTAAGTAACTACCTTCTTTTCAACTGCAGGTACGAAAATATATCCTAAACTTGAGGATTTCAAATCCATCAGTATCATGCAGTGATTTTCACCCATGAAAGCAAATGCTAAAATAATACCATTAGTATTAATATCCCACAGGAATTCTTCTATTTGTAGAAACTGAATAATATAGATACCCATTTCTACCCAGTGAGAACTATACTGCTGTAATGAGGGGAAAGTGAGCTCTTTGGAACCCAGACCAGTCAGACCTCCCTGTAACAAGGGCTCAGGTCTATCTTAGCGTGACAAGCCCGTGAATACGGTGCACGTCACGAGCATGCCAAACCCCTTTTTCTTGGGGCATACTGAGGCTTTGGCTGCCTGGACCAGCGAGACCTCCCTGTAACTGAGGACAAGATCTCTGCCCCTCCTCATTCGGCGTCCATGCGCCTTTAGCTGGTGACTTAAGACTGGCCACCCTGTAACTGAGGGCAAGGTCTCTGCCCCTCCTCGTTCGGCGTCCATGCGCCTTTAGCTGGTGACTTAAGACTGGCCACCCTGTAACTGAGGGCAAGGTCTCTGCCCCTCCTCATTCGGCGTCCATGCGCCTTTAGCTGGTGACTTAAGACTGGCCACCCTGTAACTCAGGGTCTAGGCTGCCTCCCTCCTTGACCTACGGAGGCGGGCGCAGGGGCCTTTTTGGTAACGTGGGCAGCGTGGTCTCCCTGTAACCAGGGTTCGAGCCCCTGCCCGTTAGTCGCTTGACATTCCGCTGCCGTAGCCCGCTGGTCCGAACGAGGGCCCTGTAAGCAGGGCACAAGCCTCATCAGTCACTATTCCTCGTGCCCCCGCCCCTCACAACTCTACCCGAGCAACTCTGTCCAGAGTCCCGGCCCCTCGCACCGCCTTGCCGGCTCATCTGGAATTCCGCAGCCTCTACCCCGCTTCCCTGCCGGGGACAAGACATCGTGCAGCAGCTGCTGGTAAGTTCCCAAAGAGAGGTTCCCTTGCCTGTTTGAAAGACGACGGATCAGAACCCGGTACCGCTGTCGGGCACACAAAGTCAGTGGTGTCAAGTAATTTCCCACTGCCCTTAATCGTCTAACTCTTGATGCCGTTGTGTTAAGAATCGTGACCTGCGGTGTGCACTAAGTGTTGAGGGGCAATGTGGAGATGCTGGCTTAGAAACAGGATTTTGGTGGCAGCATGGTCAGCCGGGGAAGGCCGGGCAGGCGGAGGAAAGCCGCTCCGCCTCGCTCGCTCGGGCTCCGTTTGCGTTGGCGGCGGGGCGGGGCGGGGCCTCAGCTCTGTCCTCGGGCCGCCTTTATATCTCCTCTCACTCTCTCCCTCCCTCCGTTTGCAGCACCACCGAGGAAGACGAAGAGGAAGAGGAGGAGGAGAAGAAGGAAGCCTCTAGGAGCCGGCAAGCAAACAGGAGGAAAGGAAGCAAGTCACGGAAGGCAGAGGAGAAGGACAGGGACTGTGGACAGAGTGAGCACCCCACAATTAAAGCTCGGGTCACAGGGGCTACGGAGCTCTTTCACACCTTGAGCAGCGGGACCGCCCTGTAACTGGGGTTCAGGTCCGTGCTCTCTTGGCCGCTTGGCCTCATGCTCCTCTAACCGGCCAGCGAGAAGGACTCCCCTGCAATTAGGGCCCAAGTCACCATCCTGTCGCTTACGGGGGATACTGAGCTCCTTGGAACTCCGAGCAGCGTGACCTCCCTGTAACTCAGGGTCAGGTCTCTGCCCTCTTGCCCTTTCGGCATCATGGCCTGTTGGCAGTCTGGTCAGCTGGACAGCCCTGTAAGGAGGGTTCATGTCTCGAGCCTCCCTCTCTCTCTCTCCTTTGTGGGGACAGACTGAGCTCTCTGGACTCCTGGGCAGCGTGGCCTACCGGTAATTCGGGATGAGGCCTCTGCCCTTTAGGTCCTTGGCACTAGGCCCCAGGAAGCAGCCGGTCTGAACGGGCCGCCCTCTAATTGAGGTGCAGGTGGAATCCCTCTGGTTGAGACGGGATTAGGACTAACTTTGGTGCCGCTGATCCCGTGGCCTGCCTGTAACTTGGGTTCAGGTCTCTGCTCCCTTGCCCTTTTGGCTTGGTGGGCTGTTGGCAGTCCAGCCCGCGTGACCCTCCCTGTAAGCGGGGTGTGGGTCGCCAGTAGCGAGGGCTTAGAGCCCGTTTTCCACCGTGGCCTGGCTGACCACCCTGTAAGCAGGGTTCCGGTCTCTCCCCTTTTGGCGCTCACAATAATGCTTTCGTATCCGGCTGTAACCAGAGAGCTTCTCCAGCCCCTTGCTTCTGCGGGGGAAGGATCTTTGAACTGTGTGACCTCCCTGTACCGAGGGTTCAGGTCGGCCCTTGCGGCCTCCATACTGTGACGCTCTAGTGACTGCCAAGTGAGAGCGACTGCCCTGTAATGAGGGTGCATGTCGCTTGTCCCTGAGTGCTGAGGCTCATTCAACTTTCTGGTAGCTTGAACTCTTTGACCACCCTGTAAGCGAGGGCTCTGGTCGGCCCTTTTGGCCTCCTGCTATTATGCGCTCGTGGCTGACTAGCGAAAAGGACTCCCCTGTAATGAGGGTGCAAGTCCCGTGGCCGCGGCTCCTGGGGGGACATCGAGCTCTTTGGAACCCTGAGCACTGAGACCTCCCTGTAACGAGGGCTCGGGTCTCTGTTGGCAGTCTAGCCGGCGTGACAGCCCCGTAAGTACGGTGCACACGTCACGAGCTCCCTCCTCCCTGCCTGGGCCCCCCCCCCCACCGCTTTTTCTGTGGGGCACACTGAGGCTTTGGCTGCCTGGGCCAGCGAGACCTCCCTGTAACTGAGGACAAGGTCTCTGCCCCTCCTCATTCGGCGTCAATGCGCCTTTAGCTGGTGACTTAAGACTGGCCACCCTGTAACTGAGGGCAAGGTCTCTGCCCCTCCTCATTCGGCGTCCATGCGCCTTTAGCTGGTGACTTAAGACTGGCCACCCTGTAACTGAGGGCAAGGTCTCTGCCCCTTCTCATTCGGCATCCATGCGCCTTTAGCTGGTGACTTAAGACTGGCCACCCTGTAACTGAGGGCAAGGTCTCTGCCCCTCCTCATTCGGCGTCCATGCGCCTTTAGCTGGTGACTTAAGACTGGCCACCCTGTAACTCAGGGTCTAGGCTGCCTCCCTCCTTGACCTACGGAGGCGGGCGCAGGGGCCTTTTTGGTAACGTGGGCAGCGTGGTCTCCCTGTAACCAGGGTTCGAGCCCCTGCCCGTTAGTCGCTTGACATTCCGCTGCCGTAGCCCGCTGGTCCGAACGAGGGCCCTGTAAGCAGGGCACAAGCCTCATCAGTCACTATTCCTCGTGCCCCCGCCCCTCACAACTCTACCCGAGCAACTCTGTCCAGAGTCCCGGCCCCTCGCACCGCCTTGCCGGCTCATCTGGAATTCCGCAGCCTCTACCCCGCTTCCCTGCCGGGGACAAGACATCGTGCAGCAGCTGCTGGTAAGTTCCCAAAGAGAGGTTCCCCTGCTTGTTTGAAAGACGAAGGATCAGAACCCGGTACCGCTGTCGGGCACACAAAGTCAGTGGTGTCAAGTAATTTCCCACTGCCCTTAATCGTCTAACTCTTGATGCCGTTGTGTTAAGAATCGTGACCTGCGGTGTGCACTAAGTGTTGAGGGGCAATGTTGAGGGAGATGCTGGCTTAGAAACAGGATTTTGGTGGCAGCATGGTCAGCCGGGGAAGGCTGGGCAGGCGGAGGAAAGCCGCTCCGCCTCGCTCGCTCGGGCTCCGTTTGCGTTGGCGGCGGGGCGGGGCGGGGCCTCAGCTCTGTCCTCGGGCCGCCTTTATATCTCCTCTCACTCTCTCCCTCCCTCCGTTTGCAGCACCACCGAGGAAGACGAAGAGGAAGAGGAGGAGGAGAAGAAGGAAGCCTCTAGGAGCCGGCAAGCAAACAGGAGGAAAGGAAGCAAGTCACGGAAGGCAGAGGAGAAGGACAGGGACTGTGGACAGAGTGAGCACCCCACAATTAAAGCTCGGGTCACAGGGGCTACGGAGCTCTTTCACACCTTGAGCAGCGGGACCGCCCTGTAACTGGGGTTCAGGTCCGTGCTCTCTTGGCCGCTTGGTCTCATGCTCCTCTAACCGGCCAGCGAGAAGGACTCCCCTGCAATTAGGGCCCAAGTCACCATCCTGTCGCTTACGGGGGATACTGAGCTCCTTGGAACTCCGAGCAGCGTGACCTCCCTGTAACTCAGGGTCAGGTCTCTGCCCTCTTGCCCTTTCGGCATCATGGCCTGTTGGCAGTCTGGTCAGCTGGACAGCCCTGTAAGGAGGGTTCATGTCTCGAGCCTCCCTCTCTCTCTCCTTTGTGGGGACAGACTGAGCTCTCTGGACTCCTGGGCAGCGTGGCCTACCGGTAATTCGGGATGAGGCCTCTGCCCTTTAGGTCCTTGGCACTAGGCCCCAGGAAGCAGCCGGTCTGAACGGGCCGCCCTCTAATTGAGGTGCAGGTGGAATCCCTCTGGTTGAGACGGGATTAGGACTAACTTTGGTGCCGCTGATCCCGTGGCCTGCCTGTAACTTGGGTTCAGGTCTCTGCTCCCTTGCCCTTTTAGCTTGGTGGGCTGTTGGCAGTCCAGCCCGCGTGACCCTCCCTGTAAGCGGGGTGTGGGTCGCCAGTAGCGAGGGCTTAGAGCCCGTTTTCCACCGTGGCCTGGCTGACCACCCTGTAAGCAGGGTTCCGGTCTCTCCCCTTTTGGCGCTCACAATAATGCTTTCGTATCCGGCTGTAACCAGAGAGCTTCTCCAGCCCCTTGCTTCTGCGGGGGAAGGATCTTTGAACTGTGTGACCTCCCTGTACCGAGGGTTCAGGTCGGCCCTTGCGGCCTCCATACTGTGACGCTCTAGTGACTGCCAAGTGAGAGCGACTGCCCTGTAATGAGGGTGCATGTCGCTTGTCCCTGAGTGCTGAGGCTCATTCAACTTTCTGGTAGCTTGAACTCTTTGACCACCCTGTAAGCGAGGGCTCTGGTCGGCCCTTTTGGCCTCCTGCTATTATGCGCTCGTGGCTGACTAGCGAAAAGGACTCCCCTGTAATGAGGGTGCAAGTCCCGTGGCCGCGGCTCCTGGGGAGACATCGAGCTCTTTGGAACCCTGAGCACTGAGACCTCCCTGTAACGAGGGCTCGGGTCTCTGTTGGCAGTCTAGCCGGCGTGACAGCCCCGTAAGTACGGTGCACACGTCAGGAGCTCCCTCCTCCCTGCCTGGCCCCCCCCCCCACCGCTTTTTCTGTGGGGCACACTGAGGCTTTGGCTGCCTGGGCCAGCGAGACCTCCCTGTAACTGAGGACAAGGTCTCTGCCCCTCCTCATTCGGCGTCCATGCGCCTTTAGCTGGTGACTTAAGACTGGCCACCCTGTAACTGAGGGCAAGGTCTCTGCCCCTCCTCATTCGGCGTCCATGCGCCTTTAGCTGGTGACTTAAGACTGGCCACCCTGTAACTGAGGGCAAGGTCTCTACCCCTTCTCATTCGGCATCCATGCGCCTTTAGCTGGTGACTTAAGACTGGCCACCCTGTAACTGAGGGCAAGGTCTCTGCCCCTTCTCATTCGGCGTCCATGCGCCTTTAGCTGGTGACTTAAGACTGGCCACCCTGTAACTCAGGGTCTAGGCTGCCTCCCTCCTTGACCTACGGAGGCGGGCGCAGGGGCCTTTTTGGTAACGTGGGCAGCGTGGTCTCCCTGTAACCAGGGTTCGAGCCCCTGCCCGTTAGTCGCTTGACATTCCGCTGCCGTAGCCCGCTGGTCCGAACGAGGGCCCTGTAAGCAGGGCACAAGCCTCATCAGTCACTATTCCTCGTGCCCCCGCCCCTCACAACTCTACCCGAGCAACTCTGTCCAGAGTCCCGGCCCCTCGCACCGCCTTGCCGGCTCATCTGGAATTCCGCAGCGTCTACCCCGCTTCCCTGCCGGGGACAAGACATCGTGCAGCAGTTGCTGGTAAGTTCCCAAAGAGAGGTTCCCCTGCTTGTTTGAAAGACGACGGATCAGAACCCGGTACCGCTGTCGGGCACACAAAGTCAGTGGTGTCAAGTAATTTCCCACTGCCCTTAATCGTCTAACTCTTGATGCCGTTGTGTTAAGAATCGTGACCTGCGGTGTGCACTAAGTGTTGAGGGGCAATGTTGAGGGAGATGCTGGCTTAGAAACAGGATTTTGGTGGCAGCATGGTCAGCCGGGGAAGGCTGGGCAGGCGGAGGAAAGCCGCTCCGCCTCGCTCGCTCGGGCTCCGTTTGCGTTGGCGGCGGGGCGGGGCGGGGCGGGGCCTCAGCTCTGTCCTCGGGCCGCCTTTATATCTCCTCTCACTCTCTCCCTCCCTCCGTTTGCAGCACCACCGAGGAAGACGAAGAGGAAGAGGAGGAGGAGAAGAAGGAAGCCTCTAGGAGCCGGCAAGCAAACAGGAGGAAAGGAAGCAAGTCACGGAAGGCAGAGGAGAAGGACAGGGACTGTGGACAGAGTGAGCACCCCACAATTAAAGCTCGGGTCACAGGGGCTACGGAGCTCTTTCACACCTTGAGCAGCGGGACCGCCCTGTAACTGGGGTTCAGGTCCGTGCTCTCTTGGCCGCTTGGCCTCATGCTCCTCTAACCGGCCAGCGAGAAGGACTCCCCTGCAATTAGGGCCCAAGTCACCATCCTGTCGCTTACGGGGGATACTGAGCTCCTTGGAACTCCGAGCAGCGTGACCTCCCTGTAACTCAGGGTCAGGTCTCTGCCCTCTTGCCCTTTCGGCATCATGGCCTGTTGGCAGTCTGGTCAGCTGGACAGCCCTGTAAGGAGGGTTCATGTCTCGAGCCTCCCTCTCTCTCTCTCCTTTGTGGGGACAGACTGAGCTCTCTGGACTCCTGGGCAGCGTGGCCTACCGGTAATTCGGGATGAGGCCTCTGCCCTTTAGGTCCTTGGCACTAGGCCCCAGGAAGCAGCCGGTCTGAACGGGCCGCCCTCTAATTGAGGTGCAGGTGGAATCCCTCTGGTTGAGACGGGATTAGGACTAACTTTGGTGCCGCTGATCCCGTGGCCTGCCTGTAACTTGGGTTCAGGTCTCTGCTCCCTTGCCCTTTTGGCTTGGTGGGCTGTTGGCAGTCCAGCCCGCGTGACCCTCCCTGTAAGCGGGGTGTGGGTCGCCAGTAGCGAGGGCTTAGAGCCCGTTTTCCACCGTGGCCTGGCTGACCACCCTGTAAGCAGGGTTCCGGTCTCTCCCCTTTTGGCGCTCACAATAATGCTTTCGTATCCGGCTGTAACCAGAGAGCTTCTCCAGCCCCTTGCTTCTGCGGGGGAAGGATCTTTGAACTGTGTGACCTCCCTGTACCGAGGGTTCAGGTCGGCCCTTGCGGCCTCCATACTGTGACGCTCTAGTGACTGCCAAGTGAGAGCGACTGCCCTGTAATGAGGGTGCATGTCGCTTGTCCCTGAGTGCTGAGGCTCATTCAACTTTCTGGTAGCTTGAACTCTTTGACCACCCTGTAAGCGAGGGCTCTGGTCGGCCCTTTTGGCCTCCTGCTATTATGCGCTCGTGGCTGACTAGCGAAAAGGACTCCCCTGTAATGAGGGTGCAAGTCCCGTGGCCGCGGCTCCTGGGGGGACATCGAGCTCTTTGGAACCCTGAGCACTGAGACCTCCCTGTAACGAGGGCTCGGGTCTCTGTTGGCAGTCCAGCCGGCGTGACAGCCCCGTAAGTACGGTGCACACGTCACGAGCTCCCTCCTCCTTGCCTGCCCCCCCCCCCCCACCGCTTTTTCTGTGGGGCACACTGAGGCTTTGGCTGCCTGGACCAGCGAGACCTCCCTGTAACTGAGGACAAGGTCTCTGCCCCTCCTCATTCGGCGTCCATGCGCCTTTAGCTGGTGACTTAAGACTGGCCACCCTGTAACTGAGGGCAAGGTCTCTGCCCCTTCTCATTCGGCGTCCATGCGCCTTTAGCTGGTGACTTAAGACTGGCCACCCTGTAACTCAGGGTCTAGGCTGCCTCCCTCCTTGACCTACGGAGGCGGGCGCAGGGGCCTTTTTGGTAACGTGGGCAGCGTGGTCTCCCTGTAACCAGGGTTCGAGCCCCTGCCCGTTAGTCGCTTGACATTCCGCTGCCGTAGCCCGCTGGTCCGAACGAGGGCCCTGTAAGCAGGGCACAAGCCTCATCAGTCACTATTCCTCGTGCCCCCGCCCCTCACAACTCTACCCGAGCAACTCTGTCCAGAGTCCCGGCCCCTCGCACCGCCTTGCCGGCTCATCTGGAATTCCGCAGCGTCTACCCCGCTTCCCTGCCGGGGACAAGACATCGTGCAGCAGTTGCTGGTAAGTTCCCAAAGAGAGGTTCCCCTGCTTGTTTGAAAGACGACGGATCAGAACCCGGTACCGCTGTCGGGCACACAAAGTCAGTGGTGTCAAGTAATTTCCCACTGCCCTTAATCGTCTAACTCTTGATGCCGTTGTGTTAAGAATCGTGACCTGCGGTGTGCACTAAGTGTTGAGGGGCAATGTTGAGGGAGATGCTGGCTTAGAAACAGGATTTTGGTGGCAGCATGGTCAGCCGGGGAAGGCTGGGCAGGCGGAGGAAAGCCGCTCCGCCTCGCTCGCTCGGGCTCCGTTTGCGTTGGCGGCGGGGCGGGGCGGGGCGGGGCCTCAGCTCTGTCCTCGGGCCGCCTTTATATCTCCTCTCACTCTCTCCCTCCCTCCGTTTGCAGCACCACCGAGGAAGACGAAGAGGAAGAGGAGGAGGAGAAGAAGGAAGCCTCTAGGAGCCGGCAAGCAAACAGGAGGAAAGGAAGCAAGTCACGGAAGGCAGAGGAGAAGGACAGGGACTGTGGACAGAGTGAGCACCCCACAATTAAAGCTCGGGTCACAGGGGCTACGGAGCTCTTTCACACCTTGAGCAGCGGGACCGCCCTGTAACTGGGGTTCAGGTCCGTGCTCTCTTGGCCGCTTGGCCTCATGCTCCTCTAACCGGCCAGCGAGAAGGACTCCCCTGCAATTAGGGCCCAAGTCACCATCCTGTCGCTTACGGGGGATACTGAGCTCCTTGGAACTCCGAGCAGCGTGACCTCCCTGTAACTCAGGGTCAGGTCTCTGCCCTCTTGCCCTTTCGGCATCATGGCCTGTTGGCAGTCTGGTCAGCTGGACAGCCCTGTAAGGAGGGTTCATGTCTCGAGCCTCCCTCTCTCTCTCTCCTTTGTGGGGACAGACTGAGCTCTCTGGACTCCTGGGCAGCGTGGCCTACCGGTAATTCGGGATGAGGCCTCTGCCCTTTAGGTCCTTGGCACTAGGCCCCAGGAAGCAGCCGGTCTGAACGGGCCGCCCTCTAATTGAGGTGCAGGTGGAATCCCTCTGGTTGAGACGGGATTAGGACTAACTTTGGTGCCGCTGATCCCGTGGCCTGCCTGTAACTTGGGTTCAGGTCTCTGCTCCCTTGCCCTTTTGGCTTGGTGGGCTGTTGGCAGTCCAGCCCGCGTGACCCTCCCTGTAAGCGGGGTGTGGGTCGCCAGTAGCGAGGGCTTAGAGCCCGTTTTCCACCGTGGCCTGGCTGACCACCCTGTAAGCAGGGTTCCGGTCTCTCCCCTTTTGGCGCTCACAATAATGCTTTCGTATCCGGCTGTAACCAGAGAGCTTCTCCAGCCCCTTGCTTCTGCGGGGGAAGGATCTTTGAACTGTGTGACCTCCCTGTACCGAGGGTTCAGGTCGGCCCTTGCGGCCTCCATACTGTGACGCTCTAGTGACTGCCAAGTGAGAGCGACTGCCCTGTAATGAGGGTGCATGTCGCTTGTCCCTGAGTGCTGAGGCTCATTCAACTTTCTGGTAGCTTGAACTCTTTGACCACCCTGTAAGCGAGGGCTCTGGTCGGCCCTTTTGGCCTCCTGCTATTATGCGCTCGTGGCTGACTAGCGAAAAGGACTCCCCTGTAATGAGGGTGCAAGTCCCGTGGCCGCGGCTCCTGGGGGGACATCGAGCTCTTTGGAACCCTGAGCACTGAGACCTCCCTGTAACGAGGGCTCGGGTCTCTGTTGGCAGTCTAGCCGGCGTGACAGCCCCGTAAGTACGGTGCACACGTCACGAGCTCCCTCCTCCCTGCCTGCCCCCCCCCCCCCCACCGCTTTTTCTGTGGGGCACACTGAGGCTTTGGCTGCCTGGGCCAGCGAGACCTCCCTGTAACTGAGGACAAGGTCTCTGCCCCTCCTCATTCGGCGTCCATGCGCCTTTAGCTGGTGACTTAAGACTGGCCACCCTGTAACTGAGGGCAAGGTCTCTGCCCCTTCTCATTCGGCGTCCATGCGCCTTTAGCTGGTGACTTAAGACTGGCCACCCTGTAACTCAGGGTCTAGGCTGCCTCCCTCCTTGACCTACGGAGGCGGGCGCAGGGGCCTTTTTGGTAACGTGGGCAGCGTGGTCTCCCTGTAACCAGGGTTCGAGCCCCTGCCCGTTAGTCGCTTGACATTCCGCTGCCGTAGCCCGCTGGTCCGAACGAGGGCCCTGTAAGCAGGGCACAAGCCTCATCAGTCACTATTCCTCGTGTCCCCGCCCCTCACAACTCTACCCGAGCAACTCTGTCCAGAGTCCCGGCCCCTCGCACCGCCTTGCCGGCTCATCTGGAATTCCGCAGCGTCTACCCCGCTTCCCTGCCGGGGACAAGACATCGTGCAGCAGTTGCTGGTAAGTTCCCAAAGAGAGGTTCCCCTGCTTGTTTGAAAGACGACGGATCAGAACCCGGTACCGCTGTCGGGCACACAAAGTCAGTGGTGTCAAGTAATTTCCCACTGCCCTTAATCGTCTAACTCTTGATGCCGTTGTGTTAAGAATCGTGACCTGCGGTGTGCACTAAGTGTTGAGGGGCAATGTTGAGGGAGATGCTGGCTTAGAAACAGGATTTTGGTGGCAGCATGGTCAGCCGGGGAAGGCTGGGCAGGCGGAGGAAAGCCGCTCCGCCTCGCTCGCTCGGGCTCCGTTTGCGTTGGCGGCGGGGCGGGGCGGGGCGGGGCCTCAGCTCTGTCCTCGGGCCGCCTTTATATCTCCTCTCACTCTCTCCCTCCCTCCGTTTGCAGCACCACCGAGGAAGACGAAGAGGAAGAGGAGGAGGAGAAGAAGGAAGCCTCTAGGAGCCGGCAAGCAAACAGGAGGAAAGGAAGCAAGTCACGGAAGGCAGAGGAGAAGGACAGGGACTGTGGACAGAGTGAGCACCCCACAATTAAAGCTCGGGTCACAGGGGCTACGGAGCTCTTTCACACCTTGAGCAGCGGGACCGCCCTGTAACTGGGGTTCAGGTCCGTGCTCTCTTGGCCGCTTGGCCTCATGCTCCTCTAACCGGCCAGCGAGAAGGACTCCCCTGCAATTAGGGCCCAAGTCACCATCCTGTCGCTTACGGGGGATACTGAGCTCCTTGGAACTCCGAGCAGCGTGACCTCCCTGTAACTCAGGGTCAGGTCTCTGCCCTCTTGCCCTTTCGGCATCATGGCCTGTTGGCAGTCTGGTCAGCTGGACAGCCCTGTAAGGAGGGTTCATGTCTCGAGCCTCCCTCTCTCTCTCTCCTTTGTGGGGACAGACTGAGCTCTCTGGACTCCTGGGCAGCGTGGCCTATCGGTAATTCGGGATGAGGCCTCTGCCCTTTAGGTCCTTGGCACTAGGCCCCAGGAAGCAGCCGGTCTGAACGGGCCGCCCTCTAATTGAGGTGCAGGTGGAATCCCTCTGGTTGAGACGGGATTAGGACTAACTTTGGTGCCGCTGATCCCGTGGCCTGCCTGTAACTTGGGTTCAGGTCTCTGCTCCCTTGCCCTTTTGGCTTGGTGGGCTGTTGGCAGTCCAGCCCGCGTGACCCTCCCTGTAAGCGGGGTGTGGGTCGCCAGTAGCGAGGGCTTAGAGCCCGTTTTCCACCGTGGCCTGGCTGACCACCCTGTAAGCAGGGTTCCGGTCTCTCCCCTTTTGGCGCTCACAATAATGCTTTCGTATCCGGCTGTAACCAGAGAGCTTCTCCAGCCCCTTGCTTCTGCGGGGGAAGGATCTTTGAACTGTGTGACCTCCCTGTACCGAGGGTTCAGGTCGGCCCTTGCGGCCTCCATACTGTGACGCTCTAGTGACTGCCAAGTGAGAGCGACTGCCCTGTAATGAGGGTGCATGTCGCTTGTCCCTGAGTGCTGAGGCTCATTCAACTTTCTGGTAGCTTGAACTCTTTGACCACCCTGTAAGCGAGGGCTCTGGTCGGCCCTTTTGGCCTCCTGCTATTATGCGCTCGTGGCTGACTAGCGAAAAGGACTCCCCTGTAATGAGGGTGCAAGTCCCGTGGCCGCGGCTCCTGGGGGGACATCGAGCTCTTTGGAACCCTGAGCACTGAGACCTCCCTGTAACGAGGGCTCGGGTCTCTGTTGGCAGTCTAGCCGGCGTGACAGCCCCGTAAGTACGGTGCACACGTCACGAGCTCCCTCCTCCCTCCTCCCTGCCTGCCTCCCCCCCCCCCCCCCACCGCTTTTTCTGTGGGGCACACTGAGGCTTTGGCTGCCTGGGCCAGCGAGACCTCCCTGTAACTGAGGACAAGGTCTCTGCCCCTCCTCATTCGGCGTCCATGCGCCTTTAGCTGGTGACTTAAGACTGGCCACCCTGTAACTGAGGGCAAGGTCTCTGCCCCTTCTCATTCGGCGTCCATGCGCCTTTAGCTGGTGACTTAAGACTGGCCACCCTGTAACTCAGGGTCTAGGCTGCCTCCCTCCTTGACCTACGGAGGCGGGCGCAGGGGCCTTTTTGGTAACGTGGGCAGCGTGGTCTCCCTGTAACCAGGGTTCGAGCCCCTGCCCGTTAGTCGCTTGACATTCCGCTGCCGTAGCCCGCTGGTCCGAACGAGGGCCCTGTAAGCAGGGCACAAGCCTCATCAGTCACTATTCCTCGTGCCCCCGCCCCTCACAACTCTACCCGAGCAACTCTGTCCAGAGTCCCGGCCCCTCGCACCGCCTTGCCGGCTCATCTGGAATTCCGCAGCGTCTACCCCGCTTCCCTGCCGGGGACAAGACATCGTGCAGCAGTTGCTGGTAAGTTCCCAAAGAGAGGTTCCCCTGCTTGTTTGAAAGACGACGGATCAGAACCCGGTACCGCTGTCGGGCACACAAAGTCAGTGGTGTCAAGTAATTTCCCACTGCCCTTAATCGTCTAACTCTTGATGCCGTTGTGTTAAGAATCGTGACCTGCGGTGTGCACTAAGTGTTGAGGGGCAATGTTGAGGGAGATGCTGGCTTAGAAACAGGATTTTGGTGGCAGCATGGTCAGCCGGGGAAGGCTGGGCAGGCGGAGGAAAGCCGCTCCGCCTCGCTCGCTCGGGCTCCGTTTGCGTTGGCGGCGGGGCGGGGCGGGGCGGGGCCTCAGCTCTGTCCTCGGGCCGCCTTTATATCTCCTCTCACTCTCTCCCTCCCTCCGTTTGCAGCACCACCGAGGAAGACGAAGAGGAAGAGGAGGAGGAGAAGAAGGAAGCCTCTAGGAGCCGGCAAGCAAACAGGAGGAAAGGAAGCAAGTCACGGAAGGCAGAGGAGAAGGACAGGGACTGTGGACAGAGTGAGCACCCCACAATTAAAGCTCGGGTCACAGGGGCTACGGAGCTCTTTCACACCTTGAGCAGCGGGACCGCCCTGTAACTGGGGTTCAGGTCCGTGCTCTCTTGGCCGCTTGGCCTCATGCTCCTCTAACCGGCCAGCGAGAAGGACTCCCCTGCAATTAGGGCCCAAGTCACCATCCTGTCGCTTACGGGGGATACTGAGCTCCTTGGAACTCCGAGCAGCGTGACCTCCCTGTAACTCAGGGTCAGGTCTCTGCCCTCTTGCCCTTTCGGCATCATGGCCTGTTGGCAGTCTGGTCAGCTGGACAGCCCTGTAAGGAGGGTTCATGTCTCGAGCCTCCCTCTCTCTCTCTCCTTTGTGGGGACAGACTGAGCTCTCTGGACTCCTGGGCAGCGTGGCCTACCGGTAATTCGGGATGAGGCCTCTGCCCTTTAGGTCCTTGGCACTAGGCCCCAGGAAGCAGCCGGTCTGAACGGGCCGCCCTCTAATTGAGGTGCAGGTGGAATCCCTCTGGTTGAGACGGGATTAGGACTAACTTTGGTGCCGCTGATCCCGTGGCCTGCCTGTAACTTGGGTTCAGGTCTCTGCTCCCTTGCCCTTTTGGCTTGGTGGGCTGTTGGCAGTCCAGCCCGCGTGACCCTCCCTGTAAGCGGGGTGTGGGTCGCCAGTAGCGAGGGCTTAGAGCCCGTTTTCCACCGTGGCCTGGCTGACCACCCTGTAAGCAGGGTTCCGGTCTCTCCCCTTTTGGCGCTCACAATAATGCTTTCGTATCCGGCTGTAACCAGAGAGCTTCTCCAGCCCCTTGCTTCTGCGGGGGAAGGATCTTTGAACTGTGTGACCTCCCTGTACCGAGGGTTCAGGTCGTCCCTTGCGGCCTCCATACTGTGACGCTCTAGTGACTGCCAAGTGAGAGCGACTGCCCTGTAATGAGGGTGCATGTCGCTTGTCCCTGAGTGCTGAGGCTCATTCAACTTTCTGGTAGCTTGAACTCTTTGACCACCCTGTAAGCGAGGGCTCTGGTCGGCCCTTTTGGCCTCCTGCTATTATGCGCTCGTGGCTGACTAGCGAAAAGGACTCCCCTGTAATGAGGGTGCAAGTCCCGTGGCCGCGGCTCCTGGGGAGACATCGAGCTCTTTGGAACCCTGAGCACTGAGACCTCCCTGTAACGAGGGCTCGGGTCTCTGTTGGCAGTCTAGCCGGCGTGACAGCCCCGTAAGTACGGTGCACACGTCAGGAGCTCCCTCCTCCCTGCCTGGCCCCCCCCCCACCGCTTTTTCTGTGGGGCACACTGAGGCTTTGGCTGCCTGGGCCAGCGAGACCTCCCTGTAACTGAGGACAAGGTCTCTGCCCCTCCTCATTCGGCGTCCATGCGCCTTTAGCTGGTGACTTAAGACTGGCCACCCTGTAACTGAGGGCAAGGTCTCTGCCCCTCCTCATTCGGCGTCCATGCGCCTTTAGCTGGTGACTTAAGACTGGCCACCCTGTAACTGAGGGCAAGGTCTCTGCCCCTCCTCATTCGGCATCCATGCGCCTTTAGCTGGTGACTTAAGACTGGCCACCCTGTAACTGAGGGCAAGGTCTCTGCCCCTCCTCATTCGGCGTCCATGCGCCTTTAGCTGGTGACTTAAGACTGGCCACCCTGTAACTCAGGGTCTAGGCTGCCTCCCTCCTTGACCTACGGAGGCGGGCGCAGGGGCCTTTTTGGTAACGTGGGCAGCGTGGTCTCCCTGTAACCAGGGTTCGAGCCCCTGCCCGTTAGTCGCTTGACATTCCGCTGCCGTAGCCCGCTGGTCCGAACGAGGGCCCTGTAAGCAGGGCACAAGCCTCATCAGTCACTATTCCTCGTGCCCCCGCCCCTCACAACTCTACCCGAGCAACTCTGTCCAGAGTCCCGGCCCCTCGCACCGCCTTGCCGGCTCATCTGGAATTCCGCAGCGTCTACCCCGCTTCCCTGCCGGGGACAAGACATCGTGCAGCAGTTGCTGGTAAGTTCCCAAAGAGAGGTTCCCCTGCTTGTTTGAAAGACGACGGATCAGAACCCGGTACCGCTGTCGGGCACACAAAGTCAGTGGTGTCAAGTAATTTCCCACTGCCCTTAATCGTCTAACTCTTGATGCCGTTGTGTTAAGAATCGTGACCTGCGGTGTGCACTAAGTGTTGAGGGGCAATGTGGAGATGCTGGCTTAGAAACAGGATTTTGGTGGCAGCATGGTCAGCCGGGGAAGGCCGGGCAGGCGGAGGAAAGCCGCTCCGCCTCGCTCGCTCGGGCTCCGTTTGCGTTGGCGGCGGGGCGGGGCGGGGCCTCAGCTCTGTCCTCGGGCCGCCTTTATATCTCCTCTCACTCTCTCCCTCCCTCCGTTTGCAGCACCACCGAGGAAGACGAAGAGGAAGAGGAGGAGGAGAAGAAGGAAGCCTCTAGGAGCCGGCAAGCAAACAGGAGGAAAGGAAGCAAGTCACGGAAGGCAGAGGAGAAGGACAGGGACTGTGGACAGAGTGAGCACCCCACAATTAAAGCTCGGGTCACAGGGGCTACGGAGCTCTTTCACACCTTGAGCAGCGGGACCGCCCTGTAACTGGGGTTCAGGTCCGTGCTCTCTTGGCCGCTTGGCCTCATGCTCCTCTAACCGGCCAGCGAGAAGGACTCCCCTGCAATTAGGGCCCAAGTCACCATCCTGTCGCTTACGGGGGATACTGAGCTCCTTGGAACTCCGAGCAGCGTGACCTCCCTGTAACTCAGGGTCAGGTCTCTGCCCTCTTGCCCTTTCGGCATCATGGCCTGTTGGCAGTCTGGTCAGCTGGACAGCCCTGTAAGGAGGGTTCATGTCTCGAGCCTCCCTCTCTCTCTCTCCTTTGTGGGGACAGACTGAGCTCTCTGGACTCCTGGGCAGCGTGGCCTACCGGTAATTCGGGATGAGGCCTCTGCCCTTTAGGTCCTTGGCACTAGGCCCCAGGAAGCAGCCGGTCTGAACGGGCCGCCCTCTAATTGAGGTGCAGGTGGAATCCCTCTGGTTGAGACGGGATTAGGACTAACTTTGGTGCCGCTGATCCCGTGGCCTGCCTGTAACTTGGGTTCAGGTCTCTGCTCCCTTGCCCTTTTGGCTTGGTGGGCTGTTGGCAGTCCAGCCCGCGTGACCCTCCCTGTAAGCGGGGTGTGGGTCGCCAGTAGCGAGGGCTTAGAGCCCGTTTTCCACCGTGGCCTGGCTGACCACCCTGTAAGCAGGGTTCCGGTCTCTCCCCTTTTGGCGCTCACAATAATGCTTTCGTATCCGGCTGTAACCAGAGAGCTTCTCCAGCCCCTTGCTTCTGCGGGGGAAGGATCTTTGAACTGTGTGACCTCCCTGTACCGAGGGTTCAGGTCGGCCCTTGCGGCCTCCATACTGTGACGCTCTAGTGACTGCCAAGTGAGAGCGACTGCCCTGTAATGAGGGTGCATGTCGCTTGTCCCTGAGTGCTGAGGCTCATTCAACTTTCTGGTAGCTTGAACTCTTTGACCACCCTGTAAGCGAGGGCTCTGGTCGGCCCTTTTGGCCTCCTGCTATTATGCGCTCGTGGCTGACTAGCGAAAAGGACTCCCCTGTAATGAGGGTGCAAGTCCCGTGGCCGCGGCTCCTGGGGGGACATCGAGCTCTTTGGAACCCTGAGCACTGAGACCTCCCTGTAACGAGGGCTCGGGTCTCTGTTGGCAGTCTAGCCGGCGTGACAGCCCCGTAAGTACGGTGCACACGTCACGAGCTCCCTCCTCCCTGCCTGGGCCCCCCCCCCCCCCACCGCTTTTTCTGTGGGGCACACTGAGGCTTTGGCTGCCTGGGCCAGCGAGACCTCCCTGTAACTGAGGACAAGGTCTCTGCCCCTCCTCGTTCGGCGTCCATGCGCCTTTAGCTGGTGACTTAAGACTGGCCACCCTGTAACTGAGGGCAAGGTCTCTGCCCCTCCTCATTCGGCGTCCATGCGCCTTTAGCTGGTGACTTAAGACTGGCCACCCTGTAACTCAGGGTCTAGGCTGCCTCCCTCCTTGACCTACGGAGGCGGGCGCAGGGGCCTTTTTGGTAACGTGGGCAGCGTGGTCTCCCTGTAACCAGGGTTCGAGCCCCTGCCCGTTAGTCGCTTGACATTCCGCTGCCGTAGCCCGCTGGTCCGAACGAGGGCCCTGTAAGCAGGGCACAAGCCTCATCAGTCACTATTCCTCGTGCCCCCGCCCCTCACAACTCTACCCGAGCAACTCTGTCCAGAGTCCCGGCCCCTCGCACCGCCTTGCCGGCTCATCTGGAATTCCGCAGCCTCTACCCCGCTTCCCTGCCGGGGACAAGACATCGTGCAGCAGCTGCTGGTAAGTTCCCAAAGAGAGGTTCCCTTGCCTGTTTGAAAGACGACGGATCAGAACCCGGTACCGCTGTCGGGCACACAAAGTCAGTGGTGTCAAGTAATTTCCCACTGCCCTTAATCGTCTAACTCTTGATGCCGTTGTGTTAAGAATCGTGACCTGCGGTGTGCACTAAGTGTTGAGGGGCAATGTGGAGATGCTGGCTTAGAAACAGGATTTTGGTGGCAGCATGGTCAGCCGGGGAAGGCTGGGCAGGCGGAGGAAAGCCGCTCCGCCTCGCTCGCTCGGGCTCCGTTTGCGTTGGCGGCGGGGCGGGGCGGGGCGGGGCCTCAGCTCTGTCCTCGGGCCGCCTTTATATCTCCTCTCACTCTCTCCCTCCCTCCGTTTGCAGCACCACCGAGGAAGACGAAGAGGAAGAGGAGGAGGAGAAGAAGGAAGCCTCTAGGAGCCGGCAAGCAAACAGGAGGAAAGGAAGCAAGTCACGGAAGGCAGAGGAGAAGGACAGGGACTGTGGACAGAGTGAGCACCCCACAATTAAAGCTCGGGTCACAGGGGCTACGGAGCTCTTTCACACCTTGAGCAGCGGGACCGCCCTGTAACTGGGGTTCAGGTCCGTGCTCTCTTGGCCGCTTGGCCTCATGCTCCTCTAACCGGCCAGCGAGAAGGACTCCCCTGCAATTAGGGCCCAAGTCACCATCCTGTCGCTTACGGGGGATACTGAGCTCCTTGGAACTCCGAGCAGCGTGACCTCCCTGTAACTCAGGGTCAGGTCTCTGCCCTCTTGCCCTTTCGGCATCATGGCCTGTTGGCAGTCTGGTCAGCTGGACAGCCCTGTAAGGAGGGTTCATGTCTCGAGCCTCCCTCTCTCTCTCTCCTTTGTGGGGACAGACTGAGCTCTCTGGACTCCTGGGCAGCGTGGCCTACCGGTAATTCGGGATGAGGCCTCTGCCCTTTAGGTCCTTGGCACTAGGCCCCAGGAAGCAGCCGGTCTGAACGGGCCGCCCTCTAATTGAGGTGCAGGTGGAATCCCTCTGGTTGAGACGGGATTAGGACTAACTTTGGTGCCGCTGATCCCGTGGCCTGCCTGTAACTTGGGTTCAGGTCTCTGCTCCCTTGCCCTTTTGGCTTGGTGGGCTGTTGGCAGTCCAGCCCGCGTGACCCTCCCTGTAAGCGGGGTGTGGGTCGCCAGTAGCGAGGGCTTAGAGCCCGTTTTCCACCGTGGCCTGGCTGACCACCCTGTAAGCAGGGTTCCGGTCTCTCCCCTTTTGGCGCTCACAATAATGCTTTCGTATCCGGCTGTAACCAGAGAGCTTCTCCAGCCCCTTGCTTCTGCGGGGGAAGGATCTTTGAACTGTGTGACCTCCCTGTACCGAGGGTTCAGGTCGGCCCTTGCGGCCTCCATACTGTGACGCTCTAGTGACTGCCAAGTGAGAGCGACTGCCCTGTAATGAGGGTGCATGTCGCTTGTCCCTGAGTGCTGAGGCTCATTCAACTTTCTGGTAGCTTGAACTCTTTGACCACCCTGTAAGCGAGGGCTCTGGTCGGCCCTTTTGGCCTCCTGCTATTATGCGCTCGTGGCTGACTAGCGAAAAGGACTCCCCTGTAATGAGGGTGCAAGTCCCGTGGCCGCGGCTCCTGGGGAGACATCGAGCTCTTTGGAACCCTGAGCACTGAGACCTCCCTGTAACGAGGGCTCGGGTCTCTGTTGGCAGTCTAGCCGGCGTGACAGCCCCGTAAGTACGGTGCACACGTCACGAGCTCCCTCCTCCCTGCCTGGCCCCCCCCCCCCCCCCCACCGCTTTTTCTGTGGGGCACACTGAGGCTTTGGCTGCCTGGGCCAGCGAGACCTCCCTGTAACTGAGGACAAGGTCTCTGCCCCTCCTCGTTCGGCGTCCATGCGCCTTTAGCTGGTGACTTAAGACTGGCCACCCTGTAACTGAGGGCAAGGTCTCTGCCCCTCCTCATTCGGCGTCCATGCGCCTTTAGCTGGTGACTTAAGACTGGCCACCCTGTAACTCAGGGTCTAGGCTGCCTCCCTCCTTGACCTACGGAGGCGGGCGCAGGGGCCTTTTTGGTAACGTGGGCAGCGTGGTCTCCCTGTAACCAGGGTTCGAGCCCCTGCCCGTTAGTCGCTTGACATTCCGCTGCCGTAGCCCGCTGGTCCGAACGAGGGCCCTGTAAGCAGGGCACAAGCCTCATCAGTCACTATTCCTCGTGCCCCCGCCCCTCACAACTCTACCCGAGCAACTCTGTCCAGAGTCCCGGCCCCTCGCACCGCCTTGCCGGCTCATCTGGAATTCCGCAGCCTCTACCCCGCTTCCCTGCCGGGGACAAGACATCGTGCAGCAGCTGCTGGTAAGTTCCCAAAGAGAGGTTCCCTTGCCTGTTTGAAAGACGACGGATCAGAACCCGGTACCGCTGTCGGGCACACAAAGTCAGTGGTGTCAAGTAATTTCCCACTGCCCTTAATCGTCTAACTCTTGATGCCGTTGTGTTAAGAATCGTGACCTGCGGTGTGCACTAAGTGTTGAGGGGCAATGTGGAGATGCTGGCTTAGAAACAGGATTTTGGTGGCAGCATGGTCAGCCGGGGAAGGCCGGGCAGGCGGAGGAAAGCCGCTCCGCCTCGCTCGCTCGGGCTCCGTTTGCGTTGGCGGCGGGGCGGGGCGGGGCCTCAGCTCTGTCCTCGGGCCGCCTTTATATCTCCTCTCACTCTCTCCCTCCCTCCGTTTGCAGCACCACCGAGGAAGACGAAGAGGAAGAGGAGGAGGAGAAGAAGGAAGCCTCTAGGAGCCGGCAAGCAAACAGGAGGAAAGGAAGCAAGTCACGGAAGGCAGAGGAGAAGGACAGGGACTGTGGACAGAGTGAGCACCCCACAATTAAAGCTCGGGTCACAGGGGCTACGGAGCTCTTTCACACCTTGAGCAGCGGGACCGCCCTGTAACTGGGGTTCAGGTCCGTGCTCTCTTGGCCGCTTGGCCTCATGCTCCTCTAACCGGCCAGCGAGAAGGACTCCCCTGCAATTAGGGCCCAAGTCACCATCCTGTCGCTTACGGGGGATACTGAGCTCCTTGGAACTCCGAGCAGCGTGACCTCCCTGTAACTCAGGGTCAGGTCTCTGCCCTCTTGCCCTTTCGGCATCATGGCCTGTTGGCAGTCTGGTCAGCTGGACAGCCCTGTAAGGAGGGTTCATGTCTCGAGCCTCCCTCTCTCTCTCTCCTTTGTGGGGACAGACTGAGCTCTCTGGACTCCTGGGCAGCGTGGCCTACCGGTAATTCGGGATGAGGCCTCTGCCCTTTAGGTCCTTGGCACTAGGCCCCAGGAAGCAGCCGGTCTGAACGGGCCGCCCTCTAATTGAGGTGCAGGTGGAATCCCTCTGGTTGAGACGGGATTAGGACTAACTTTGGTGCCGCTGATCCCGTGGCCTGCCTGTAACTTGGGTTCAGGTCTCTGCTCCCTTGCCCTTTTGGCTTGGTGGGCTGTTGGCAGTCCAGCCCGCGTGACCCTCCCTGTAAGCGGGGTGTGGGTCGCCAGTAGCGAGGGCTTAGAGCCCGTTTTCCACCGTGGCCTGGCTGACCACCCTGTAAGCAGGGTTCCGGTCTCTCCCCTTTTGGCGCTCACAATAATGCTTTCGTATCCGGCTGTAACCAGAGAGCTTCTCCAGCCCCTTGCTTCTGCGGGGGAAGGATCTTTGAACTGTGTGACCTCCCTGTACCGAGGGTTCAGGTCGGCCCTTGCGGCCTCCATACTGTGACGCTCTAGTGACTGCCAAGTGAGAGCGACTGCCCTGTAATGAGGGTGCATGTCGCTTGTCCCTGAGTGCTGAGGCTCATTCAACTTTCTGGTAGCTTGAACTCTTTGACCACCCTGTAAGCGAGGGCTCTGGTCGGCCCTTTTGGCCTCCTGCTATTATGCGCTCGTGGCTGACTAGCGAAAAGGACTCCCCTGTAATGAGGGTGCAAGTCCCGTGGCCGCGGCTCCTGGGGGGACATCGAGCTCTTTGGAACCCTGAGCACTGAGACCTCCCTGTAACGAGGGCTCGGGTCTCTGTTGGCAGTCTAGCCGGCGTGACAGCCCCGTAAGTACGGTGCACACGTCACGAGCTCCCTCCTCCCTGCCTGGGCCCCCCCCCCCCCCACCGCTTTTTCTGTGGGGCACACTGAGGCTTTGGCTGCCTGGGCCAGCGAGACCTCCCTGTAACTGAGGACAAGGTCTCTGCCCCTCCTCGTTCGGCGTCCATGCGCCTTTAGCTGGTGACTTAAGACTGGCCACCCTGTAACTGAGGGCAAGGTCTCTGCCCCTCCTCATTCGGCGTCCATGCGCCTTTAGCTGGTGACTTAAGACTGGCCACCCTGTAACTCAGGGTCTAGGCTGCCTCCCTCCTTGACCTACGGAGGCGGGCGCAGGGGCCTTTTTGGTAACGTGGGCAGCGTGGTCTCCCTGTAACCAGGGTTCGAGCCCCTGCCCGTTAGTCGCTTGACATTCCGCTGCCGTAGCCCGCTGGTCCGAACGAGGGCCCTGTAAGCAGGGCACAAGCCTCATCAGTCACTATTCCTCGTGCCCCCGCCCCTCACAACTCTACCCGAGCAACTCTGTCCAGAGTCCCGGCCCCTCGCACCGCCTTGCCGGCTCATCTGGAATTCCGCAGCCTCTACCCCGCTTCCCTGCCGGGGACAAGACATCGTGCAGCAGCTGCTGGTAAGTTCCCAAAGAGAGGTTCCCTTGCCTGTTTGAAAGACGACGGATCAGAACCCGGTACCGCTGTCGGGCACACAAAGTCAGTGGTGTCAAGTAATTTCCCACTGCCCTTAATCGTCTAACTCTTGATGCCGTTGTGTTAAGAATCGTGACCTGCGGTGTGCACTAAGTGTTGAGGGGCAATGTGGAGATGCTGGCTTAGAAACAGGATTTTGGTGGCAGCATGGTCAGCCGGGGAAGGCCGGGCAGGCGGAGGAAAGCCGCTCCGCCTCGCTCGCTCGGGCTCCGTTTGCGTTGGCGGCGGGGCGGGGCGGGGCGGGGCCTCAGCTCTGTCCTCGGGCCGCCTTTATATCTCCTCTCACTCTCTCCCTCCCTCCGTTTGCAGCACCACCGAGGAAGACGAAGAGGAAGAGGAGGAGGAGAAGAAGGAAGCCTCTAGGAGCCGGCAAGCAAACAGGAGGAAAGGAAGCAAGTCACGGAAGGCAGAGGAGAAGGACAGGGACTGTGGACAGAGTGAGCACCCCACAATTAAAGCTCGGGTCACAGGGGCTACGGAGCTCTTTCACACCTTGAGCAGCGGGACCGCCCTGTAACTGGGGTTCAGGTCCGTGCTCTCTTGGCCGCTTGGCCTCATGCTCCTCTAACCGGCCAGCGAGAAGGACTCCCCTGCAATTAGGGCCCAAGTCACCATCCTGTCGCTTACGGGGGATACTGAGCTCCTTGGAACTCCGAGCAGCGTGACCTCCCTGTAACTCAGGGTCAGGTCTCTGCCCTCTTGCCCTTTCGGCATCATGGCCTGTTGGCAGTCTGGTCAGCTGGACAGCCCTGTAAGGAGGGTTCATGTCTCGAGCCTCCCTCTCTCTCTCTCCTTTGTGGGGACAGACTGAGCTCTCTGGACTCCTGGGCAGCGTGGCCTACCGGTAATTCGGGATGAGGCCTCTGCCCTTTAGGTCCTTGGCACTAGGCCCCAGGAAGCAGCCGGTCTGAACGGGCCGCCCTCTAATTGAGGTGCAGGTGGAATCCCTCTGGTTGAGACGGGATTAGGACTAACTTTGGTGCCGCTGATCCCGTGGCCTGCCTGTAACTTGGGTTCAGGTCTCTGCTCCCTTGCCCTTTTGGCTTGGTGGGCTGTTGGCAGTCCAGCCCGCGTGACCCTCCCTGTAAGCGGGGTGTGGGTCGCCAGTAGCGAGGGCTTAGAGCCCGTTTTCCACCGTGGCCTGGCTGACCACCCTGTAAGCAGGGTTCCGGTCTCTCCCCTTTTGGCGCTCACAATAATGCTTTCGTATCCGGCTGTAACCAGAGAGCTTCTCCAGCCCCTTGCTTCTGCGGGGGAAGGATCTTTGAACTGTGTGACCTCCCTGTACCGAGGGTTCAGGTCGGCCCTTGCGGCCTCCATACTGTGACGCTCTAGTGACTGCCAAGTGAGAGCGACTGCCCTGTAATGAGGGTGCATGTCGCTTGTCCCTGAGTGCTGAGGCTCATTCAACTTTCTGGTAGCTTGAACTCTTTGACCACCCTGTAAGCGAGGGCTCTGGTCGGCCCTTTTGGCCTCCTGCTATTATGCGCTCGTGGCTGACTAGCGAAAAGGACTCCCCTGTAATGAGGGTGCAAGTCCCGTGGCCGCGGCTCCTGGGGGGACATCGAGCTCTTTGGAACCCTGAGCACTGAGACCTCCCTGTAACGAGGGCTCGGGTCTCTGTTGGCAGTCTAGCCGGCGTGACAGCCCCGTAAGTACGGTGCACACGTCACGAGCTCCCTCCTCCCTGCCTGGGCCCCCCCCCCCCCACCGCTTTTTCTGTGGGGCACACTGAGGCTTTGGCTGCCTGGGCCAGCGAGACCTCCCTGTAACTGAGGACAAGGTCTCTGCCCCTCCTCGTTCGGCGTCCATGCGCCTTTAGCTGGTGACTTAAGACTGGCCACCCTGTAACTGAGGGCAAGGTCTCTGCCCCTCCTCATTCGGCGTCCATGCGCCTTTAGCTGGTGACTTAAGACTGGCCACCCTGTAACTCAGGGTCTAGGCTGCCTCCCTCCTTGACCTACGGAGGCGGGCGCAGGGGCCTTTTTGGTAACGTGGGCAGCGTGGTCTCCCTGTAACCAGGGTTCGAGCCCCTGCCCGTTAGTCGCTTGACATTCCGCTGCCGTAGCCCGCTGGTCCGAACGAGGGCCCTGTAAGCAGGGCACAAGCCTCATCAGTCACTATTCCTCGTGCCCCCGCCCCTCACAACTCTACCCGAGCAACTCTGTCCAGAGTCCCGGCCCCTCGCACCGCCTTGCCGGCTCATCTGGAATTCCGCAGCCTCTACCCCGCTTCCCTGCCGGGGACAAGACATCGTGCAGCAGCTGCTGGTAAGTTCCCAAAGAGAGGTTCCCTTGCCTGTTTGAAAGACGACGGATCAGAACCCGGTACCGCTGTCGGGCACACAAAGTCAGTGGTGTCAAGTAATTTCCCACTGCCCTTAATCGTCTAACTCTTGATGCCGTTGTGTTAAGAATCGTGACCTGCGGTGTGCACTAAGTGTTGAGGGGCAATGTGGAGATGCTGGCTTAGAAACAGGATTTTGGTGGCAGCATGGTCAGCCGGGGAAGGCCGGGCAGGCGGAGGAAAGCCGCTCCGCCTCGCTCGCTCGGGCTCCGTTTGCGTTGGCGGCGGGGCGGGGCGGGGCGGGGCCTCAGCTCTGTCCTCGGGCCGCCTTTATATCTCCTCTCACTCTCTCCCTCCCTCCGTTTGCAGCACCACCGAGGAAGACGAAGAGGAAGAGGAGGAGGAGAAGAAGGAAGCCTCTAGGAGCCGGCAAGCAAACAGGAGGAAAGGAAGCAAGTCACGGAAGGCAGAGGAGAAGGACAGGGACTGTGGACAGAGTGAGCACCCCACAATTAAAGCTCGGGTCACAGGGGCTACGGAGCTCTTTCACACCTTGAGCAGCGGGACCGCCCTGTAACTGGGGTTCAGGTCCGTGCTCTCTTGGCCGCTTGGCCTCATGCTCCTCTAACCGGCCAGCGAGAAGGACTCCCCTGCAATTAGGGCCCAAGTCACCATCCTGTCGCTTACGGGGGATACTGAGCTCCTTGGAACTCCGAGCAGCGTGACCTCCCTGTAACTCAGGGTCAGGTCTCTGCCCTCTTGCCCTTTCGGCATCATGGCCTGTTGGCAGTCTGGTCAGCTGGACAGCCCTGTAAGGAGGGTTCATGTCTCGAGCCTCCCTCTCTCTCTCTCCTTTGTGGGGACAGACTGAGCTCTCTGGACTCCTGGGCAGCGTGGCCTACCGGTAATTCGGGATGAGGCCTCTGCCCTTTAGGTCCTTGGCACTAGGCCCCAGGAAGCAGCCGGTCTGAACGGGCCGCCCTCTAATTGAGGTGCAGGTGGAATCCCTCTGGTTGAGACGGGATTAGGACTAACTTTGGTGCCGCTGATCCCGTGGCCTGCCTGTAACTTGGGTTCAGGTCTCTGCTCCCTTGCCCTTTTGGCTTGGTGGGCTGTTGGCAGTCCAGCCCGCGTGACCCTCCCTGTAAGCGGGGTGTGGGTCGCCAGTAGCGAGGGCTTAGAGCCCGTTTTCCACCGTGGCCTGGCTGACCACCCTGTAAGCAGGGTTCCGGTCTCTCCCCTTTTGGCGCTCACAATAATGCTTTCGTATCCGGCTGTAACCAGAGAGCTTCTCCAGCCCCTTGCTTCTGCGGGGGAAGGATCTTTGAACTGTGTGACCTCCCTGTACCGAGGGTTCAGGTCGGCCCTTGCGGCCTCCATACTGTGACGCTCTAGTGACTGCCAAGTGAGAGCGACTGCCCTGTAATGAGGGTGCATGTCGCTTGTCCCTGAGTGCTGAGGCTCATTCAACTTTCTGGTAGCTTGAACTCTTTGACCACCCTGTAAGCGAGGGCTCTGGTCGGCCCTTTTGGCCTCCTGCTATTATGCGCTCGTGGCTGACTAGCGAAAAGGACTCCCCTGTAATGAGGGTGCAAGTCCCGTGGCCGCGGCTCCTGGGGGGACATCGAGCTCTTTGGAACCCTGAGCACTGAGACCTCCCTGTAACGAGGGCTCGGGTCTCTGTTGGCAGTCTAGCCGGCGTGACAGCCCCGTAAGTACGGTGCACACGTCACGAGCTCCCTCCTCCCTGCCTGGGCCCCCCCCCCACCGCTTTTTCTGTGGGGCACACTGAGGCTTTGGCTGCCTGGGCCAGCGAGACCTCCCTGTAACTGAGGACAAGGTCTCTGCCCCTCCTCGTTCGGCGTCCATGCGCCTTTAGCTGGTGACTTAAGACTGGCCACCCTGTAACTGAGGGCAAGGTCTCTGCCCCTCCTCATTCGGCGTCCATGCGCCTTTAGCTGGTGACTTAAGACTGGCCACCCTGTAACTCAGGGTCTAGGCTGCCTCCCTCCTTGACCTACGGAGGCGGGCGCAGGGGCCTTTTTGGTAACGTGGGCAGCGTGGTCTCCCTGTAACCAGGGTTCGAGCCCCTGCCCGTTAGTCGCTTGACATTCCGCTGCCGTAGCCCGCTGGTCCGAACGAGGGCCCTGTAAGCAGGGCACAAGCCTCATCAGTCACTATTCCTCGTGCCCCCGCCCCTCACAACTCTACCCGAGCAACTCTGTCCAGAGTCCCGGCCCCTCGCACCGCCTTGCCGGCTCATCTGGAATTCCGCAGCCTCTACCCCGCTTCCCTGCCGGGGACAAGACATCGTGCAGCAGCTGCTGGTAAGTTCCCAAAGAGAGGTTCCCTTGCCTGTTTGAAAGACGACGGATCAGAACCCGGTACCGCTGTCGGGCACACAAAGTCAGTGGTGTCAAGTAATTTCCCACTGCCCTTAATCGTCTAACTCTTGATGCCGTTGTGTTAAGAATCGTGACCTGCGGTGTGCACTAAGTGTTGAGGGGCAATGTGGAGATGCTGGCTTAGAAACAGGATTTTGGTGGCAGCATGGTCAGCCGGGGAAGGCCGGGCAGGCGGAGGAAAGCCGCTCCGCCTCGCTCGCTCGGGCTCCGTTTGCGTTGGCGGCGGGGCGGGGCGGGGCGGGGCCTCAGCTCTGTCCTCGGGCCGCCTTTATATCTCCTCTCACTCTCTCCCTCCCTCCGTTTGCAGCACCACCGAGGAAGACGAAGAGGAAGAGGAGGAGGAGAAGAAGGAAGCCTCTAGGAGCCGGCAAGCAAACAGGAGGAAAGGAAGCAAGTCACGGAAGGCAGAGGAGAAGGACAGGGACTGTGGACAGAGTGAGCACCCCACAATTAAAGCTCGGGTCACAGGGGCTACGGAGCTCTTTCACACCTTGAGCAGCGGGACCGCCCTGTAACTGGGGTTCAGGTCCGTGCTCTCTTGGCCGCTTGGCCTCATGCTCCTCTAACCGGCCAGCGAGAAGGACTCCCCTGCAATTAGGGCCCAAGTCACCATCCTGTCGCTTACGGGGGATACTGAGCTCCTTGGAACTCCGAGCAGCGTGACCTCCCTGTAACTCAGGGTCAGGTCTCTGCCCTCTTGCCCTTTCGGCATCATGGCCTGTTGGCAGTCTGGTCAGCTGGACAGCCCTGTAAGGAGGGTTCATGTCTCGAGCCTCCCTCTCTCTCTCTCCTTTGTGGGGACAGACTGAGCTCTCTGGACTCCTGGGCAGCGTGGCCTACCGGTAATTCGGGATGAGGCCTCTGCCCTTTAGGTCCTTGGCACTAGGCCCCAGGAAGCAGCCGGTCTGAACGGGCCGCCCTCTAATTGAGGTGCAGGTGGAATCCCTCTGGTTGAGACGGGATTAGGACTAACTTTGGTGCCGCTGATCCCGTGGCCTGCCTGTAACTTGGGTTCAGGTCTCTGCTCCCTTGCCCTTTTGGCTTGGTGGGCTGTTGGCAGTCCAGCCCGCGTGACCCTCCCTGTAAGCGGGGTGTGGGTCGCCAGTAGCGAGGGCTTAGAGCCCGTTTTCCACCGTGGCCTGGCTGACCACCCTGTAAGCAGGGTTCCGGTCTCTCCCCTTTTGGCGCTCACAATAATGCTTTCGTATCCGGCTGTAACCAGAGAGCTTCTCCAGCCCCTTGCTTCTGCGGGGGAAGGATCTTTGAACTGTGTGACCTCCCTGTACCGAGGGTTCAGGTCGGCCCTTGCGGCCTCCATACTGTGACGCTCTAGTGACTGCCAAGTGAGAGCGACTGCCCTGTAATGAGGGTGCATGTCGCTTGTCCCTGAGTGCTGAGGCTCATTCAACTTTCTGGTAGCTTGAACTCTTTGACCACCCTGTAAGCGAGGGCTCTGGTCGGCCCTTTTGGCCTCCTGCTATTATGCGCTCGTGGCTGACTAGCGAAAAGGACTCCCCTGTAATGAGGGTGCAAGTCCCGTGGCCGCGGCTCCTGGGGGGACATCGAGCTCTTTGGAACCCTGAGCACTGAGACCTCCCTGTAACGAGGGCTCGGGTCTCTGTTGGCAGTCTAGCCGGCGTGACAGCCCCGTAAGTACGGTGCACACGTCACGAGCTCCCTCCTCCCTGCCTGGGCCCCCCCCCCCCCACCGCTTTTTCTGTGGGGCACACTGAGGCTTTGGCTGCCTGGGCCAGCGAGACCTCCCTGTAACTGAGGACAAGGTCTCTGCCCCTCCTCGTTCGGCGTCCATGCGCCTTTAGCTGGTGACTTAAGACTGGCCACCCTGTAACTGAGGGCAAGGTCTCTGCCCCTCCTCATTCGGCGTCCATGCGCCTTTAGCTGGTGACTTAAGACTGGCCACCCTGTAACTCAGGGTCTAGGCTGCCTCCCTCCTTGACCTACGGAGGCGGGCGCAGGGGCCTTTTTGGTAACGTGGGCAGCGTGGTCTCCCTGTAACCAGGGTTCGAGCCCCTGCCCGTTAGTCGCTTGACATTCCGCTGCCGTAGCCCGCTGGTCCGAACGAGGGCCCTGTAAGCAGGGCACAAGCCTCATCAGTCACTATTCCTCGTGCCCCCGCCCCTCACAACTCTACCCGAGCAACTCTGTCCAGAGTCCCGGCCCCTCGCACCGCCTTGCCGGCTCATCTGGAATTCCGCAGCCTCTACCCCGCTTCCCTGCCGGGGACAAGACATCGTGCAGCAGCTGCTGGTAAGTTCCCAAAGAGAGGTTCCCTTGCCTGTTTGAAAGACGACGGATCAGAACCCGGTACCGCTGTCGGGCACACAAAGTCAGTGGTGTCAAGTAATTTCCCACTGCCCTTAATCGTCTAACTCTTGATGCCGTTGTGTTAAGAATCGTGACCTGCGGTGTGCACTAAGTGTTGAGGGGCAATGTTGAGGGAGATGCTGGCTTAGAAACAGGATTTTGGTGGCAGCATGGTCAGCCGGGGAAGGCTGGGCAGGCGGAGGAAAGCCGCTCCGCCTCGCTCGCTCGGGCTCCGTTTGCGTTGGCGGCGGGGCGGGGCGGGGCGGGGCGGGGCCTCAGCTCTGTCCTCGGGCCGCCTTTATATCTCCTCTCACTCTCTCCCTCCCTCCGTTTGCAGCACCACCGAGGAAGACGAAGAGGAAGAGGAGGAGGAGAAGAAGGAAGCCTCTAGGAGCCGGCAAGCAAACAGGAGGAAAGGAAGCAAGTCACGGAAGGCAGAGGAGAAGGACAGGGACTGTGGACAGAGTGAGCACCCCACAATTAAAGCTCGGGTCACAGGGGCTACGGAGCTCTTTCACACCTTGAGCAGCGGGACCGCCCTGTAACTGGGGTTCAGGTCCGTGCTCTCTTGGCCGCTTGGCCTCATGCTCCTCTAACCGGCCAGCGAGAAGGACTCCCCTGCAATTAGGGCCCAAGTCACCATCCTGTCGCTTACGGGGGATACTGAGCTCCTTGGAACTCCGAGCAGCGTGACCTCCCTGTAACTCAGGGTCAGGTCTCTGCCCTCTTGCCCTTTCGGCATCATGGCCTGTTGGCAGTCTGGTCAGCTGGACAGCCCTGTAAGGAGGGTTCATGTCTCGAGCCTCCCTCTCTCTCTCTCCTTTGTGGGGACAGACTGAGCTCTCTGGACTCCTGGGCAGCGTGGCCTACCGGTAATTCGGGATGAGGCCTCTGCCCTTTAGGTCCTTGGCACTAGGCCCCAGGAAGCAGCCGGTCTGAACGGGCCGCCCTCTAATTGAGGTGCAGGTGGAATCCCTCTGGTTGAGACGGGATTAGGACTAACTTTGGTGCCGCTGATCCCGTGGCCTGCCTGTAACTTGGGTTCAGGTCTCTGCTCCCTTGCCCTTTTGGCTTGGTGGGCTGTTGGCAGTCCAGCCCGCGTGACCCTCCCTGTAAGCGGGGTGTGGGTCGCCAGTAGCGAGGGCTTAGAGCCCGTTTTCCACCGTGGCCTGGCTGACCACCCTGTAAGCAGGGTTCCGGTCTCTCCCCTTTTGGCGCTCACAATAATGCTTTCGTATCCGGCTGTAACCAGAGAGCTTCTCCAGCCCCTTGCTTCTGCGGGGGAAGGATCTTTGAACTGTGTGACCTCCCTGTACCGAGGGTTCAGGTCGGCCCTTGCGGCCTCCATACTGTGACGCTCTAGTGACTGCCAAGTGAGAGCGACTGCCCTGTAATGAGGGTGCATGTCGCTTGTCCCTGAGTGCTGAGGCTCATTCAACTTTCTGGTAGCTTGAACTCTTTGACCACCCTGTAAGCGAGGGCTCTGGTCGGCCCTTTTGGCCTCCTGCTATTATGCGCTCGTGGCTGACTAGCGAAAAGGACTCCCCTGTAATGAGGGTGCAAGTCCCGTGGCCGCGGCTCCTGGGGGGACATCGAGCTCTTTGGAACCCTGAGCACTGAGACCTCCCTGTAACGAGGGCTCGGGTCTCTGTTGGCAGTCCAGCCGGCGTGACAGCCCCGTAAGTACGGTGCACACGTCACGAGCTCCCTCCTCCTTGCCTGCCCCCCCCCCCACCGCTTTTTCTGTGGGGCACACTGAGGCTTTGGCTGCCTGGACCAGCGAGACCTCCCTGTAACTGAGGACAAGGTCTCTGCCCCTCCTCATTCGGCGTCCATGCGCCTTTAGCTGGTGACTTAAGACTGGCCACCCTGTAACTGAGGGCAAGGTCTCTGCCCCTTCTCATTCGGCGTCCATGCGCCTTTAGCTGGTGACTTAAGACTGGCCACCCTGTAACTCAGGGTCTAGGCTGCCTCCCTCCTTGACCTACGGAGGCGGGCGCAGGGGCCTTTTTGGTAACGTGGGCAGCGTGGTCTCCCTGTAACCAGGGTTCGAGCCCCTGCCCGTTAGTCGCTTGACATTCCGCTGCCGTAGCCCGCTGGTCCGAACGAGGGCCCTGTAAGCAGGGCACAAGCCTCATCAGTCACTATTCCTCGTGCCCCCGCCCCTCACAACTCTACCCGAGCAACTCTGTCCAGAGTCCCGGCCCCTCGCACCGCCTTGCCGGCTCATCTGGAATTCCGCAGCGTCTACCCCGCTTCCCTGCCGGGGACAAGACATCGTGCAGCAGTTGCTGGTAAGTTCCCAAAGAGAGGTTCCCCTGCTTGTTTGAAAGACGACGGATCAGAACCCGGTACCGCTGTCGGGCACACAAAGTCAGTGGTGTCAAGTAATTTCCCACTGCCCTTAATCGTCTAACTCTTGATGCCGTTGTGTTAAGAATCGTGACCTGCGGTGTGCACTAAGTGTTGAGGGGCAATGTTGAGGGAGATGCTGGCTTAGAAACAGGATTTTGGTGGCAGCATGGTCAGCCGGGGAAGGCTGGGCAGGCGGAGGAAAGCCGCTCCGCCTCGCTCGCTCGGGCTCCGTTTGCGTTGGCGGCGGGGCGGGGCGGGGCGGGGCCTCAGCTCTGTCCTCGGGCCGCCTTTATATCTCCTCTCACTCTCTCCCTCCCTCCGTTTGCAGCACCACCGAGGAAGACGAAGAGGAAGAGGAGGAGGAGAAGAAGGAAGCCTCTAGGAGCCGGCAAGCAAACAGGAGGAAAGGAAGCAAGTCACGGAAGGCAGAGGAGAAGGACAGGGACTGTGGACAGAGTGAGCACCCCACAATTAAAGCTCGGGTCACAGGGGCTACGGAGCTCTTTCACACCTTGAGCAGCGGGACCGCCCTGTAACTGGGGTTCAGGTCCGTGCTCTCTTGGCCGCTTGGCCTCATGCTCCTCTAACCGGCCAGCGAGAAGGACTCCCCTGCAATTAGGGCCCAAGTCACCATCCTGTCGCTTACGGGGGATACTGAGCTCCTTGGAACTCCGAGCAGCGTGACCTCCCTGTAACTCAGGGTCAGGTCTCTGCCCTCTTGCCCTTTCGGCATCATGGCCTGTTGGCAGTCTGGTCAGCTGGACAGCCCTGTAAGGAGGGTTCATGTCTCGAGCCTCCCTCTCTCTCTCTCCTTTGTGGGGACAGACTGAGCTCTCTGGACTCCTGGGCAGCGTGGCCTATCGGTAATTCGGGATGAGGCCTCTGCCCTTTAGGTCCTTGGCACTAGGCCCCAGGAAGCAGCCGGTCTGAACGGGCCGCCCTCTAATTGAGGTGCAGGTGGAATCCCTCTGGTTGAGACGGGATTAGGACTAACTTTGGTGCCGCTGATCCCGTGGCCTGCCTGTAACTTGGGTTCAGGTCTCTGCTCCCTTGCCCTTTTGGCTTGGTGGGCTGTTGGCAGTCCAGCCCGCGTGACCCTCCCTGTAAGCGGGGTGTGGGTCGCCAGTAGCGAGGGCTTAGAGCCCGTTTTCCACCGTGGCCTGGCTGACCACCCTGTAAGCAGGGTTCCGGTCTCTCCCCTTTTGGCGCTCACAATAATGCTTTCGTATCCGGCTGTAACCAGAGAGCTTCTCCAGCCCCTTGCTTCTGCGGGGGAAGGATCTTTGAACTGTGTGACCTCCCTGTACCGAGGGTTCAGGTCGGCCCTTGCGGCCTCCATACTGTGACGCTCTAGTGACTGCCAAGTGAGAGCGACTGCCCTGTAATGAGGGTGCATGTCGCTTGTCCCTGAGTGCTGAGGCTCATTCAACTTTCTGGTAGCTTGAACTCTTTGACCACCCTGTAAGCGAGGGCTCTGGTCGGCCCTTTTGGCCTCCTGCTATTATGCGCTCGTGGCTGACTAGCGAAAAGGACTCCCCTGTAATGAGGGTGCAAGTCCCGTGGCCGCGGCTCCTGGGGGGACATCGAGCTCTTTGGAACCCTGAGCACTGAGACCTCCCTGTAACGAGGGCTCGGGTCTCTGTTGGCAGTCTAGCCGGCGTGACAGCCCCGTAAGTACGGTGCACACGTCAGGAGCTCCCTCCTCCCTCCTCCCTGCCTGCCTCCCCCCCCCCCACCGCTTTTTCTGTGGGGCACACTGAGGCTTTGGCTGCCTGGGCCAGCGAGACCTCCCTGTAACTGAGGACAAGGTCTCTGCCCCTCCTCATTCGGCGTCCATGCGCCTTTAGCTGGTGACTTAAGACTGGCCACCCTGTAACTGAGGGCAAGGTCTCTGCCCCTCCTCATTCGGCGTCCATGCGCCTTTAGCTGGTGACTTAAGACTGGCCACCCTGTAACTCAGGGTCTAGGCTGCCTCCCTCCTTGACCTACGGAGGCGGGCGCAGGGGCCTTTTTGGTAACGTGGGCAGCGTGGTCTCCCTGTAACCAGGGTTCGAGCCCCTGCCCGTTAGTCGCTTGACATTCCGCTGCCGTAGCCCGCTGGTCCGAACGAGGGCCCTGTAAGCAGGGCACAAGCCTCATCAGTCACTATTCCTCGTGCCCCCGCCCCTCACAACTCTACCCGAGCAACTCTGTCCAGAGTCCCGGCCCCTCGCACCGCCTTGCCGGCTCATCTGGAATTCCGCAGCGTCTACCCCGCTTCCCTGCCGGGGACAAGACATCGTGCAGCAGTTGCTGGTAAGTTCCCAAAGAGAGGTTCCCCTGCTTGTTTGAAAGACGACGGATCAGAACCCGGTACCGCTGTCGGGCACACAAAGTCAGTGGTGTCAAGTAATTTCCCACTGCCCTTAATCGTCTAACTCTTGATGCCGTTGTGTTAAGAATCGTGACCTGCGGTGTGCACTAAGTGTTGAGGGGCAATGTTGAGGGAGATGCTGGCTTAGAAACAGGATTTTGGTGGCAGCATGGTCAGCCGGGGAAGGCTGGGCAGGCGGAGGAAAGCCGCTCCGCCTCGCTCGCTCGGGCTCCGTTTGCGTTGGCGGCGGGGCGGGGCGGGGCGGGGCCTCAGCTCTGTCCTCGGGCCGCCTTTATATCTCCTCTCACTCTCTCCCTCCCTCCGTTTGCAGCACCACCGAGGAAGACGAAGAGGAAGAGGAGGAGGAGAAGAAGGAAGCCTCTAGGAGCCGGCAAGCAAACAGGAGGAAAGGAAGCAAGTCACGGAAGGCAGAGGAGAAGGACAGGGACTGTGGACAGAGTGAGCACCCCACAATTAAAGCTCGGGTCACAGGGGCTACGGAGCTCTTTCACACCTTGAGCAGCGGGACCGCCCTGTAACTGGGGTTCAGGTCCGTGCTCTCTTGGCCGCTTGGCCTCATGCTCCTCTAACCGGCCAGCGAGAAGGACTCCCCTGCAATTAGGGCCCAAGTCACCATCCTGTCGCTTACGGGGGATACTGAGCTCCTTGGAACTCCGAGCAGCGTGACCTCCCTGTAACTCAGGGTCAGGTCTCTGCCCTCTTGCCCTTTCGGCATCATGGCCTGTTGGCAGTCTGGTCAGCTGGACAGCCCTGTAAGGAGGGTTCATGTCTCGAGCCTCCCTCTCTCTCTCTCCTTTGTGGGGACAGACTGAGCTCTCTGGACTCCTGGGCAGCGTGGCCTACCGGTAATTCGGGATGAGGCCTCTGCCCTTTAGGTCCTTGGCACTAGGCCCCAGGAAGCAGCCGGTCTGAACGGGCCGCCCTCTAATTGAGGTGCAGGTGGAATCCCTCTGGTTGAGACGGGATTAGGACTAACTTTGGTGCCGCTGATCCCGTGGCCTGCCTGTAACTTGGGTTCAGGTCTCTGCTCCCTTGCCCTTTTGGCTTGGTGGGCTGTTGGCAGTCCAGCCCGCGTGACCCTCCCTGTAAGCGGGGTGTGGGTCGCCAGTAGCGAGGGCTTAGAGCCCGTTTTCCACCGTGGCCTGGCTGACCACCCTGTAAGCAGGGTTCCTGTCTCTCCCCTTTTGGCGCTCACAATAATGCTTTCGTATCCGGCTGTAACCAGAGAGCTTCTCCAGCCCCTTGCTTCTGCGGGGGAAGGATCTTTGAACTGTGTGACCTCCCTGTACCGAGGGTTCAGGTCGGCCCTTGCGGCCTCCATACTGTGACGCTCTAGTGACTGCCAAGTGAGAGCGACTGCCCTGTAATGAGGGTGCATGTCGCTTGTCCCTGAGTGCTGAGGCTCATTCAACTTTCTGGTAGCTTGAACTCTTTGACCACCCTGTAAGCGAGGGCTCTGGTCGGCCCTTTTGGCCTCCTGCTATTATGCGCTCGTGGCTGACTAGCGAAAAGGACTCCCCTGTAATGAGGGTGCAAGTCCCGTGGCCGCGGCTCCTGGGGAGACATCGAGCTCTTTGGAACCCTGAGCACTGAGACCTCCCTGTAACGAGGGCTCGGGTCTCTGTTGGCAGTCTAGCCGGCGTGACAGCCCCGTAAGTACGGTGCACACGTCAGGAGCTCCCTCCTCCCTGCCTGGCCCCCCCCCCCACCGCTTTTTCTGTGGGGCACACTGAGGCTTTGGCTGCCTGGGCCAGCGAGACCTCCCTGTAACTGAGGACAAGGTCTCTGCCCCTCCTCATTCGGCGTCCATGCGCCTTTAGCTGGTGACTTAAGACTGGCCACCCTGTAACTGAGGGCAAGGTCTCTGCCCCTCCTCATTCGGCGTCCATGCGCCTTTAGCTGGTGACTTAAGACTGGCCACCCTGTAACTCAGGGTCTAGGCTGCCTCCCTCCTTGACCTACGGAGGCGGGCGCAGGGGCCTTTTTGGTAACGTGGGCAGCGTGGTCTCCCTGTAACCAGGGTTCGAGCCCCTGCCCGTTAGTCGCTTGACATTCCGCTGCCGTAGCCCGCTGGTCCGAACGAGGGCCCTGTAAGCAGGGCACAAGCCTCATCAGTCACTATTCCTCGTGCCCCCGCCCCTCACAACTCTACCCGAGCAACTCTGTCCAGAGTCCCGGCCCCTCGCACCGCCTTGCCGGCTCATCTGGAATTCCGCAGCGTCTACCCCGCTTCCCTGCCGGGGACAAGACATCGTGCAGCAGTTGCTGGTAAGTTCCCAAAGAGAGGTTCCCCTGCTTGTTTGAAAGACGACGGATCAGAACCCGGTACCGCTGTCGGGCACACAAAGTCAGTGGTGTCAAGTAATTTCCCACTGCCCTTAATCGTCTAACTCTTGATGCCGTTGTGTTAAGAATCGTGACCTGCGGTGTGCACTAAGTGTTGAGGGGCAATGTTGAGGGAGATGCTGGCTTAGAAACAGGATTTTGGTGGCAGCATGGTCAGCCGGGGAAGGCTGGGCAGGCGGAGGAAAGCCGCTCCGCCTCGCTCGCTCGGGCTCCGTTTGCGTTGGCGGCGGGGCGGGGCGGGGCGGGGCGGGGCCTCAGCTCTGTCCTCGGGCCGCCTTTATATCTCCTCTCACTCTCTCCCTCCCTCCGTTTGCAGCACCACCGAGGAAGACGAAGAGGAAGAGGAGGAGGAGAAGAAGGAAGCCTCTAGGAGCCGGCAAGCAAACAGGAGGAAAGGAAGCAAGTCACGGAAGGCAGAGGAGAAGGACAGGGACTGTGGACAGAGTGAGCACCCCACAATTAAAGCTCGGGTCACAGGGGCTACGGAGCTCTTTCACACCTTGAGCAGCGGGACCGCCCTGTAACTGGGGTTCAGGTCCGTGCTCTCTTGGCCGCTTGGCCTCATGCTCCTCTAACCGGCCAGCGAGAAGGACTCCCCTGCAATTAGGGCCCAAGTCACCATCCTGTCGCTTACGGGGGATACTGAGCTCCTTGGAACTCCGAGCAGCGTGACCTCCCTGTAACTCAGGGTCAGGTCTCTGCCCTCTTGCCCTTTCGGCATCATGGCCTGTTGGCAGTCTGGTCAGCTGGACAGCCCTGTAAGGAGGGTTCATGTCTCGAGCCTCCCTCTCTCTCTCTCCTTTGTGGGGACAGACTGAGCTCTCTGGACTCCTGGGCAGCGTGGCCTACCGGTAATTCGGGATGAGGCCTCTGCCCTTTAGGTCCTTGGCACTAGGCCCCAGGAAGCAGCCGGTCTGAACGGGCCGCCCTCTAATTGAGGTGCAGGTGGAATCCCTCTGGTTGAGACGGGATTAGGACTAACTTTGGTGCCGCTGATCCCGTGGCCTGCCTGTAACTTGGGTTCAGGTCTCTGCTCCATTGCCCTTTTGGCTTGGTGGGCTGTTGGCAGTCCAGCCCGCGTGACCCTCCCTGTAAGCGGGGTGTGGGTCGCCAGTAGCGAGGGCTTAGAGCCCGTTTTCCACCGTGGCCTGGCTGACCACCCTGTAAGCAGGGTTCCGGTCTCTCCCCTTTTGGCGCTCACAATAATGCTTTCGTATCCGGCTGTAACCAGAGAGCTTCTCCAGCCCCTTGCTTCTGCGGGGGAAGGATCTTTGAACTGTGTGACCTCCCTGTACCGAGGGTTCAGGTCGGCCCTTGCGGCCTCCATACTGTGACGCTCTAGTGACTGCCAAGTGAGAGCGACTGCCCTGTAATGAGGGTGCATGTCGCTTGTCCCTGAGTGCTGAGGCTCATTCAACTTTCTGGTAGCTTGAACTCTTTGACCACCCTGTAAGCGAGGGCTCTGGTCGGCCCTTTTGGCCTCCTGCTATTATGCGCTCGTGGCTGACTAGCGAAAAGGACTCCCCTGTAATGAGGGTGCAAGTCCCGTGGCCGCGGCTCCTGGGGGGACATCGAGCTCTTTGGAACCCTGAGCACTGAGACCTCCCTGTAACGAGGGCTCGGGTCTCTGTTGGCAGTCTAGCCGGCGTGACAGCCCCGTAAGTACGGTGCACACATCACGAGCTCCCTCCTCCCTCCTCCCTGCCTGCCTCCCCCCCCCCCCACCGCTTTTTCTGTGGGGCACACTGAGGCTTTGGCTGCCTGGACCAGCGAGACCTCCCTGTAACTGAGGACAAGGTCTCTGCCCCTCCTCATTCGGCGTCCATGCGCCTTTAGCTGGTGACTTAAGACTGGCCACCCTGTAACTGAGGGCAAGGTCTCTGCCCCTTCTCATTCGGCGTCCATGCGCCTTTAGCTGGTGACTTAAGACTGGCCACCCTGTAACTGAGGGCAAGGTCTCTGCCCCTCCTCATTCGGCGTCCATGCGCCTTTAGCTGGTGACTTAAGACTGGCCACCCTGTAACTCAGGGTCTAGGCTGCCTCCCTCCTTGACCTACGGAGGCGGGCGCAGGGGCCTTTTTGGTAACGTGGGCAGCGTGGTCTCCCTGTAACCAGGGTTCGAGCCCCTGCCCGTTAGTCGCTTGACATTCCGCTGCCGTAGCCCGCTGGTCCGAACGAGGGCCCTGTAAGCAGGGCACAAGCCTCATCAGTCACTATTCCTCGTGCCCCCGCCCCTCACAACTCTACCCGAGCAACTCTGTCCAGAGTCCCGGCCCCTCGCACCGCCTTGCCGGCTCATCTGGAATTCCGCAGCGTCTACCCCGCTTCCCTGCCGGGGACAAGACATCGTGCAGCAGTTGCTGGTAAGTTCCCAAAGAGAGGTTCCCCTGCTTGTTTGAAAGACGACGGATCAGAACCCGGTACCGCTGTCGGGCACACAAAGTCAGTGGTGTCAAGTAATTTCCCACTGCCCTTAATCGTCTAACTCTTGATGCCGTTGTGTTAAGAATCGTGACCTGCGGTGTGCACTAAGTGTTGAGGGGCAATGTTGAGGGAGATGCTGGCTTAGAAACAGGATTTTGGTGGCAGCATGGTCAGCCGGGGAAGGCTGGGCAGGCGGAGGAAAGCCGCTCCGCCTCGCTCGCTCGGGCTCCGTTTGCGTTGGCGGCGGGGCGGGGCGGGGCGGGGCCTCAGCTCTGTCCTCGGGCCGCCTTTATATCTCCTCTCACTCTCTCCCTCCCTCCGTTTGCAGCACCACCGAGGAAGACGAAGAGGAAGAGGAGGAGGAGAAGAAGGAAGCCTCTAGGAGCCGGCAAGCAAACAGGAGGAAAGGAAGCAAGTCACGGAAGGCAGAGGAGAAGGACAGGGACTGTGGACAGAGTGAGCACCCCACAATTAAAGCTCGGGTCACAGGGGCTACGGAGCTCTTTCACACCTTGAGCAGCGGGACCGCCCTGTAACTGGGGTTCAGGTCCGTGCTCTCTTGGCCGCTTGGCCTCATGCTCCTCTAACCGGCCAGCGAGAAGGACTCCCCTGCAATTAGGGCCCAAGTCACCATCCTGTCGCTTACGGGGGATACTGAGCTCCTTGGAACTCCGAGCAGCGTGACCTCCCTGTAACTCAGGGTCAGGTCTCTGCCCTCTTGCCCTTTCGGCATCATGGCCTGTTGGCAGTCTGGTCAGCTGGACAGCCCTGTAAGGAGGGTTCATGTCTCGAGCCTCCCTCTCTCTCTCTCCTTTGTGGGGACAGACTGAGCTCTCTGGACTCCTGGGCAGCGTGGCCTACCGGTAATTCGGGATGAGGCCTCTGCCCTTTAGGTCCTTGGCACTAGGCCCCAGGAAGCAGCCGGTCTGAACGGGCCGCCCTCTAATTGAGGTGCAGGTGGAATCCCTCTGGTTGAGACGGGATTAGGACTAACTTTGGTGCCGCTGATCCCGTGGCCTGCCTGTAACTTGGGTTCAGGTCTCTGCTCCCTTGCCCTTTTGGCTTGGTGGGCTGTTGGCAGTCCAGCCCGCGTGACCCTCCCTGTAAGCGGGGTGTGGGTCGCCAGTAGCGAGGGCTTAGAGCCCGTTTTCCACCGTGGCCTGGCTGACCACCCTGTAAGCAGGGTTCCGGTCTCTCCCCTTTTGGCGCTCACAATAATGCTTTCGTATCCGGCTGTAACCAGAGAGCTTCTCCAGCCCCTTGCTTCTGCGGGGGAAGGATCTTTGAACTGTGTGACCTCCCTGTACCGAGGGTTCAGGTCGGCCCTTGCGGCCTCCATACTGTGACGCTCTAGTGACTGCCAAGTGAGAGCGACTGCCCTGTAATGAGGGTGCATGTCGCTTGTCCCTGAGTGCTGAGGCTCATTCAACTTTCTGGTAGCTTGAACTCTTTGACCACCCTGTAAGCGAGGGCTCTGGTCGGCCCTTTTGGCCTCCTGCTATTATGCGCTCGTGGCTGACTAGCGAAAAGGACTCCCCTGTAATGAGGGTGCAAGTCCCGTGGCCGCGGCTCCTGGGGGGACATCGAGCTCTTTGGAACCCTGAGCACTGAGACCTCCCTGTAACGAGGGCTCGGGTCTCTGTTGGCAGTCTAGCCGGCGTGACAGCCCCGTAAGTACGGTGCACACGTCACGCGCTCCCTCCTCCCTCCTCCCTGCCTGCCTCCCCCCCCCCCACCGCTTTTTCTGTGGGGCACACTGAGGCTTTGGCTGCCTGGACCAGCGAGACCTCCCTGTAACTGAGGACAAGGTCTCTGCCCCTCCTCATTCGGCGTCCATGCGCCTTTAGCTGGTGACTTAAGACTGGCCACCCTGTAACTGAGGGCAAGGTCTCTGCCCCTTCTCATTCGGCGTCCATGCGCCTTTAGCTGGTGACTTAAGACTGGCCACCCTGTAACTCAGGGTCTAGGCTGCCTCCCTCCTTGACCTACGGAGGCGGGCGCAGGGGCCTTTTTGGTAACGTGGGCAGCGTGGTCTCCCTGTAACCAGGGTTCGAGCCCCTGCCCGTTAGTCGCTTGACATTCCGCTGCCGTAGCCCGCTGGTCCGAACGAGGGCCCTGTAAGCAGGGCACAAGCCTCATCAGTCACTATTCCTCGTGCCCCCGCCCCTCACAACTCTACCCGAGCAACTCTGTCCAGAGTCCCGGCCCCTCGCACCGCCTTGCCGGCTCATCTGGAATTCCGCAGCGTCTACCCCGCTTCCCTGCCGGGGACAAGACATCGTGCAGCAGTTGCTGGTAAGTTCCCAAAGAGAGGTTCCCCTGCTTGTTTGAAAGACGACGGATCAGAACCCGGTACCGCTGTCGGGCACACAAAGTCAGTGGTGTCAAGTAATTTCCCACTGCCCTTAATCGTCTAACTCTTGATGCCGTTGTGTTAAGAATCGTGACCTGCGGTGTGCACTAAGTGTTGAGGGGCAATGTTGAGGGAGATGCTGGCTTAGAAACAGGATTTTGGTGGCAGCATGGTCAGCCGGGGAAGGCTGGGCAGGCGGAGGAAAGCCGCTCCGCCTCGCTCGCTCGGGCTCCGTTTGCGTTGGCGGCGGGGCGGGGCGGGGCGGGGCCTCAGCTCTGTCCTCGGGCCGCCTTTATATCTCCTCTCACTCTCTCCCTCCCTCCGTTTGCAGCACCACCGAGGAAGACGAAGAGGAAGAGGAGGAGGAGAAGAAGGAAGCCTCTAGGAGCCGGCAAGCAAACAGGAGGAAAGGAAGCAAGTCACGGAAGGCAGAGGAGAAGGACAGGGACTGTGGACAGAGTGAGCACCCCACAATTAAAGCTCGGGTCACAGGGGCTACGGAGCTCTTTCACACCTTGAGCAGCGGGACCGCCCTGTAACTGGGGTTCAGGTCCGTGCTCTCTTGGCCGCTTGGCCTCATGCTCCTCTAACCGGCCAGCGAGAAGGACTCCCCTGCAATTAGGGCCCAAGTCACCATCCTGTCGCTTACGGGGGATACTGAGCTCCTTGGAACTCCGAGCAGCGTGACCTCCCTGTAACTCAGGGTCAGGTCTCTGCCCTCTTGCCCTTTCGGCATCATGGCCTGTTGGCAGTCTGGTCAGCTGGACAGCCCTGTAAGGAGGGTTCATGTCTCGAGCCTCCCTCTCTCTCTCTCCTTTGTGGGGACAGACTGAGCTCTCTGGACTCCTGGGCAGCGTGGCCTATCGGTAATTCGGGATGAGGCCTCTGCCCTTTAGGTCCTTGGCACTAGGCCCCAGGAAGCAGCCGGTCTGAACGGGCCGCCCTCTAATTGAGGTGCAGGTGGAATCCCTCTGGTTGAGACGGGATTAGGACTAACTTTGGTGCCGCTGATCCCGTGGCCTGCCTGTAACTTGGGTTCAGGTCTCTGCTCCCTTGCCCTTTTGGCTTGGTGGGCTGTTGGCAGTCCAGCCCGCGTGACCCTCCCTGTAAGCGGGGTGTGGGTCGCCAGTAGCGAGGGCTTAGAGCCCGTTTTCCACCGTGGCCTGGCTGACCACCCTGTAAGCAGGGTTCCGGTCTCTCCCCTTTTGGCGCTCACAATAATGCTTTCGTATCCGGCTGTAACCAGAGAGCTTCTCCAGCCCCTTGCTTCTGCGGGGGAAGGATCTTTGAACTGTGTGACCTCCCTGTACCGAGGGTTCAGGTCGGCCCTTGCGGCCTCCATACTGTGACGCTCTAGTGACTGCCAAGTGAGAGCGACTGCCCTGTAATGAGGGTGCATGTCGCTTGTCCCTGAGTGCTGAGGCTCATTCAACTTTCTGGTAGCTTGAACTCTTTGACCACCCTGTAAGCGAGGGCTCTGGTCGGCCCTTTTGGCCTCCTGCTATTATGCGCTCGTGGCTGACTAGCGAAAAGGACTCCCCTGTAATGAGGGTGCAAGTCCCGTGGCCGCGGCTCCTGGGGGGACATCGAGCTCTTTGGAACCCTGAGCACTGAGACCTCCCTGTAACGAGGGCTCGGGTCTCTGTTGGCAGTCCAGCCGGCGTGACAGCCCCGTAAGTACGGTGCACACGTCACGAGCTCCCTCCTCCCTCCTCCCTGCCTGCCTCCCCCCCCCCCACCGCTTTTTCTGTGGGGCACACTGAGGCTTTGGCTGCCTGGACCAGCGAGACCTCCCTGTAACTGAGGACAAGGTCTCTGCCCCTCCTCATTCGGCGTCCATGCGCCTTTAGCTGGTGACTTAAGACTGGCCACCCTGTAACTGAGGGCAAGGTCTCTGCCCCTTCTCATTCGGCGTCCATGCGCCTTTAGCTGGTGACTTAAGACTGGCCACCCTGTAACTCAGGGTCTAGGCTGCCTCCCTCCTTGACCTACGGAGGCGGGCGCAGGGGCCTTTTTGGTAACGTGGGCAGCGTGGTCTCCCTGTAACCAGGGTTCGAGCCCCTGCCCGTTAGTCGCTTGACATTCCGCTGCCGTAGCCCGCTGGTCCGAACGAGGGCCCTGTAAGCAGGGCACAAGCCTCATCAGTCACTATTCCTCGTGCCCCCGCCCCTCACAACTCTACCCGAGCAACTCTGTCCAGAGTCCCGGCCCCTCGCACCGCCTTGCCGGCTCATCTGGAATTCCGCAGCGTCTACCCCGCTTCCCTGCCGGGGACAAGACATCGTGCAGCAGTTGCTGGTAAGTTCCCAAAGAGAGGTTCCCCTGCTTGTTTGAAAGACGACGGATCAGAACCCGGTACCGCTGTCGGGCACACAAAGTCAGTGGTGTCAAGTAATTTCCCACTGCCCTTAATCGTCTAACTCTTGATGCCGTTGTGTTAAGAATCGTGACCTGCGGTGTGCACTAAGTGTTGAGGGGCAATGTTGAGGGAGATGCTGGCTTAGAAACAGGATTTTGGTGGCAGCATGGTCAGCCGGGGAAGGCTGGGCAGGCGGAGGAAAGCCGCTCCGCCTCGCTCGCTCGGGCTCCGTTTGCGTTGGCGGCGGGGCGGGGCGGGGCGGGGCCTCAGCTCTGTCCTCGGGCCGCCTTTATATCTCCTCTCACTCTCTCCCTCCCTCCGTTTGCAGCACCACCGAGGAAGACGAAGAGGAAGAGGAGGAGGAGGAGGAGAAGAAGGAAGCCTCTAGGAGCCGGCAAGCAAACAGGAGGAAAGGAAGCAAGTCACGGAAGGCAGAGGAGAAGGACAGGGACTGTGGACAGAGTGAGCACCCCACAATTAAAGCTCGGGTCACAGGGGCTACGGAGCTCTTTCACACCTTGAGCAGCGGGACCGCCCTGTAACTGGGGTTCAGGTCCGTGCTCTCTTGGCCGCTTGGCCTCATGCTCCTCTAACCGGCCAGCGAGAAGGACTCCCCTGCAATTAGGGCCCAAGTCACCATCCTGTCGCTTACGGGGGATACTGAGCTCCTTGGAACTCCGAGCAGCGTGACCTCCCTGTAACTCAGGGTCAGGTCTCTGCCCTCTTGCCCTTTCGGCATCATGGCCTGTTGGCAGTCTGGTCAGCTGGACAGCCCTGTAAGGAGGGTTCATGTCTCGAGCCTCCCTCTCTCTCTCTCCTTTGTGGGGACAGACTGAGCTCTCTGGACTCCTGGGCAGCGTGGCCTACCGGTAATTCGGGATGAGGCCTCTGCCCTTTAGGTCCTTGGCACTAGGCCCCAGGAAGCAGCCGGTCTGAACGGGCCGCCCTCTAATTGAGGTGCAGGTGGAATCCCTCTGGTTGAGACGGGATTAGGACTAACTTTGGTGCCGCTGATCCCGTGGCCTGCCTGTAACTTGGGTTCAGGTCTCTGCTCCCTTGCCCTTTTGGCTTGGTGGGCTGTTGGCAGTCCAGCCCGCGTGACCCTCCCTGTAAGCGGGGTGTGGGTCGCCAGTAGCGAGGGCTTAGAGCCCGTTTTCCACCGTGGCCTGGCTGACCACCCTGTAAGCAAGGTTCCGGTCTCTCCCCTTTTGGCGCTCACAATAATGCTTTCGTATCCGGCTGTAACCAGAGAGCTTCTCCAGCCCCTTGCTTCTGCGGGGGAAGGATCTTTGAACTGTGTGACCTCCCTGTACCGAGGGTTCAGGTCGGCCCTTGCGGCCTCCATACTGTGACGCTCTAGTGACTGCCAAGTGAGAGCGACTGCCCTGTAATGAGGGTGCATGTCGCTTGTCCCTGAGTGCTGAGGCTCATTCAACTTTCTGGTAGCTTGAACTCTTTGACCACCCTGTAAGCGAGGGCTCTGGTCGGCCCTTTTGGCCTCCTGCTATTATGCGCTCGTGGCTGACTAGCGAAAAGGACTCCCCTGTAATGAGGGTGCAAGTCCCGTGGCCGCGGCTCCTGGGGGGACATCGAGCTCTTTGGAACCCTGAGCACTGAGACCTCCCTGTAACGAGGGCTCGGGTCTCTGTTGGCAGTCTAGCCGGCGTGACAGCCCCGTAAGTACGGTGCACACGTCACGAGCTCCCTCCTCCCTGCCTGCCTCCCCCCCCCCCCCACCGCTTTTTCTGTGGGGCACACTGAGGCTTTGGCTGCCTGGACCAGCGAGACCTCCCTGTAACTGAGGACAAGGTCTCTGCCCCTCCTCATTCGGCGTCCATGCGCCTTTAGCTGGTGACTTAAGACTGGCCACCCTGTAACTGAGGGCAAGGTCTCTGCCCCTCCTCATTCGGCGTCCATGCGCCTTTAGCTGGTGACTTAAGACTGGCCACCCTGTAACTGAGGGCAAGGTCTCTGCCCCTTCTCATTCGGCGTCCATGCGCCTTTAGCTGGTGACTTAAGACTGGCCACCCTGTAACTCAGGGTCTAGGCTGCCTCCCTCCTTGACCTACGGAGGCGGGCGCAGGGGCCTTTTTGGTAACGTGGGCAGCGTGGTCTCCCTGTAACCAGGGTTCGAGCCCCTGCCCGTTAGTCGCTTGACATTCCGCTGCCGTAGCCCGCTGGTCCGAACGAGGGCCCTGTAAGCAGGGCACAAGCCTCATCAGTCACTATTCCTCGTGCCCCCGCCCCTCACAACTCTACCCGAGCAACTCTGTCCAGAGTCCCGGCCCCTCGCACCGCCTTGCCGGCTCATCTGGAATTCCGCAGCGTCTACCCCGCTTCCCTGCCGGGGACAAGACATCGTGCAGCAGTTGCTGGTAAGTTCCCAAAGAGAGGTTCCCCTGCTTGTTTGAAAGACGACGGATCAGAACCCGGTACCGCTGTCGGGCACACAAAGTCAGTGGTGTCAAGTAATTTCCCACTGCCCTTAATCGTCTAACTCTTGATGCCGTTGTGTTAAGAATCGTGACCTGCGGTGTGCACTAAGTGTTGAGGGGCAATGTTGAGGGAGATGCTGGCTTAGAAACAGGATTTTGGTGGCAGCATGGTCAGCCGGGGAAGGCTGGGCAGGCGGAGGAAAGCCGCTCCGCCTCGCTCGCTCGGGCTCCGTTTGCGTTCGGGGCGGGGCGGGGCCTCAGCTCTGTCCTCGGGCCGCCTTTATATCTCCTCTCACTCTCTCCCTCCCTCCGTTTGCAGCACCACCGAGGAAGACGAAGAGGAAGAGGAGGAGGAGAAGAAGGAAGCCTCTAGGAGCCGGCAAGCAAACAGGAGGAAAGGAAGCAAGTCACGGAAGGCAGAGGAGAAGGACAGGGACTGTGGACAGAGTGAGCACCCCACAATTAAAGCTCGGGTCACAGGGGCTACGGAGCTCTTTCACACCTTGAGCAGCGGGACCACCCTGTAACTGGGTTTCAGGTCCGTGCTCTCTTGGCCGCTTGGCCTCATGCTCCTCTAACCGGCCAGCGAGAAGGACTCCCCTGCAATTAGGGCCCAAGTCACCATCCTGTCGCTTACGGGGGATACTGAGCTCCTTGGAACTCCGAGCAGCGTGACCTCCCTGTAACTCAGGGTCAGGTCTCTGCCCTCTTGCCCTTTCGGCATCATGGCCTGTTGGCAGTCTGGTCAGCTGGACAGCCCTGTAAGGAGGGATTGTGTGCTAATTTCTCCATCTTTTAGTCATTTGGCTAGTCCTGTGAGCTGGCATCTTGAGTAGCCTGATTCATTTGTAATCATCTCTTTATAGTGCTGTCAATCACGGAAGGCTTGACCGCTCTGTTCCTGACAGCCCAGTTTGTTCCAAGAGATATCTTCCACAAGAGTTTCTAAATTCTGAACAAAAATTACTAAAAGTGTAATTATTAGTCTGTATGTGGCACTTCAAGCACACACAGATTTCTTTTTTGCATACGCTTTTTGGGAAAATCCAGTTTATCAAGTCCTTTATCTAACTTGGTTTTTCCCATGAACAGTAATGCCCAAATACATTTGTTCATGGTTGAAGTACCAGAGCACTCCATTTCTTTTCAAAAAGTGAGATTTGTTTGGTAAATTTAGTATGAGTTACGGTAAATTGTCATTCATATTGTAATATATGTCACTTTGTTTATGCTGCTGTAAGTGTTCTTGTTGAGTTCTGTACTAAAATGTATGAAGTATTTTCTATGTGAGGTGTCATAGCAAAATTCTGGTATCTTGACTTTTAAAAGGTATGGCTTTTTTTTTTTATTACTTTTTATGTTTCTTGTGGTTTTTGTATCAGAGGTGATTGCTTTTGTTCAAGTTTTACATTTCCCAGCTCATACGTATTTCATTTAATTTGAAAATTCTTGACTTGATTAGACTAATTTAGTCTTTATACTATATTTTTGTCATTTGATTTTTAAATTAATTTGGTGCTGCTTTTAATAATTTGTTTCTAGGTTTTGTTTTCAGAATTTCGACCTTCTTTAGAGTTTTGCTAAAGCTCTTGTATACTGTTTCCAGCCGTAGGGACAACTTGAGAAGAAGCAAGCCCCCAATGAATAAGGAAGAACTATTTTTAAGGAGGTATGAAAAGCAAAGGGGAACCACATACTGAAAGCAAATAGCATTTGGAAATCCCTGTAATTATGGAATACTTTATTGTATGATTTATTCAATCATACAATAATCTCTCACAGGAAATAAAAGTTGAACTATTTTTGTTCACTAAAGCAATATTAATTATTCCTTTTGAACTTCATAATAAAGATTGCATTTAATTTTTTTTTTTTTTTGTTCTCTGCAGGTTTATTTCCATCACTATTGCACCAGAAAGCACTGAAAGGATAAATGTAATAGAATGACTACTCTCATCTATTACAAGTTTTTTAAAAGCAGTAGTATCTCAATCAATTTATTAGTCATCGTAAAAAAGAATTTTTAGTGAACTATGACACCAATGATTCAACAGTTTACTGCTGCTTCCTTTTGGTTTTTTCTCTAACTGCTTTTGTAATGAGAGTACACAGATAATACATTTTATATAAATAGCATGTGTATCCTCCCAAGAAAACAGCATTCAGCCTTTGTAGCATGCTTTGTGGTTCATACATTCACATTCTGGGAAAATACAAGATGGGGGCTTTTGAGTTTAAGGTATGAAAATTAACTGTTATCATTTCTTAATAGCCATTTTGATAGTTATTTAGGAATCTAGGCATTATGTTTAGTAAACAAGTCACTTCGACATTCTTAGTTTGTTGGCTACAACAACTTGTTCCAAGCTCAAGAACTATCTGGAAAGGATGTAAGAAAGCAGCAAGATTTCTTGTGGCCAACCTCAAGAGGTTGAACCACCTACGTTGCCCTTGTGCTACTTATTTATACTACTTCCTTCTCTCAGGACCTTAATAAACTCCTCTTTTAATATTCAGCAGTGCTAGTTATGTGATATAGAATTAAACTAAATTCCTACCTATTTTGAGGAAGCCAATTAAAATAATCAATGGAACTAAAGAATTTCCATTTAAATGTTGATTTCACCTTGATAAGTAGCAACATTTAAAATGCATGTTTTGTCTAGATGACTAGCTGGTTTTAGTTGACTAGCTGGTTTTAGATTAAATAAATCCCTTTTTAGACAATGTGTTCTGAATGTTATTTAAAATATTAGTTGCCAAGCTACATAATTTGTACTTCTGTATTTACTAACTGGTTTTTCCTAGGTACAGAGGAACAATTGTGACTCTATGAAGTAAACATCCTAAATACAAATGCTGTATCTATTGTTGTCACTATTCTTGATTTAAATAAAAATGAAACAAAACACTCTCTCACTAGCAGTGCAAAGATTATCTGGAAAGAAGGGATGTATTTGTGTTCTACCATCAAAAAAACCTCTAAGATCATTTAAAATTGAAAAAGTTGTTAACTCTTACTCCAGATAATGCCTCAGCTAATATTTTAAAGCTCCTTATTATACTTGTAAAATCAAACAAACCTAGTAAATTAAGAGGTAGGGTTTCCCTCTTTGCAACTTTTAAGTACTTACTCTGTTTTAATTGACACACCAACCAAACTATGCCACGTATTCAATTTTAACTTTGCAGCTCTTGGGTTAGTGTATTTTTGACAGTTGGCATCTTGAGTTGAATGGTGGTAGTGGTGTTTTTCAGGTTTTTTCATATTTTTAAAGAAAGCTTATGGAATGATGTTATGGAAAGTTTTTGTAGGAATTTATTTCAAATGTTAGCAGTCAATGTTAGGGTAAAAGGGCAGTTTTGTGATTACTGTTTTTGAGGTCTGGTATGAAGAACAATGTGAGCTGTAGAAACTTGTGGAAATTATGTAGACATTTCTGTAAAATGTTAGCTATCAAAGTTGTTGGTGTAAAGGTAGCGTCTTGTGAGAACTCTTTTTGAGGCCTAGCCTCAAAGAGTGCTGTGAATTGTTGAAAATTATAGATGTTTCTGTATGTGTACATTATTAGATGTAGCAAAGAGGGCAAGTTGAGGTTGCTTGCGTGGTGCTGTTTGGATGGTGTGAACATTAACACAAAATGGGTGCTTGAAAATAGCAACATTAAAATTTTAAGATCAACTGGGATCTAGGTTACCTCAGCTCTTAAATCACAATTTTGTGATAAGAATGTGAAACGATTTAACAAAGCTTGATTATTGCTATTTGTTGAACTCTGTGATTTAGCTTCAGCTGTCGTAATGATATAGCTTTATTTCACTTTCTGTAACTCATTATCCATTATTGTAATTTACTTAATGAAGTTTATTCTATGTTTCAGTAAAGTTGCTATTATTCCGTTTAATGTGTGATTTTAATTGCATACTTTCATGAGTTTTGGAATTAACTGACCTGAAATGTAGCAAGTTTCATTTTTTTCTTGCTTTCTGAGATCACTTTTTTTTTCTGGGTGGGGAGGGCAGACTGCAGTAGAACCTTGAAATGAGGAGGCAGAGCTTACCACTGCACTGACATAATATCTTCCTTGAGCTTGAGAGTTACACGATTGGGACTTTATTTGTTCCTTGTAGATCCACAGGCCTTCAGTTGCATGTAGATTTTCTACTCCAGCAAACACAAATTCCTGCATACTTGTTACATGAGGTTCCTATGTTTTATACAATAAGAGGGGCATATATAGGTGAGCCCCCTTTCCCCCCTCCAATTTTCTGAAGCATTCCAACACAGGAAAACACAAAAGTGATCAAGTAAATTAAACATGGGGGCTAATACTACAATAATTTCATTTAATGCTCATAAATTAATTCCTCTTATGATATATACAAAAACCTAAATAGTATTGAAAATGTAATAAGTGAGAAACTGCATTTGGGTGACAGACTTTGAGAAAAAATGTTAAGTATTTGTACCTTGTTCTTATGCTTAATCAAAATTTTAATTCATAATTCATCAAGAAAGATAGTTTTTTGTTTCCTGACTTTTGATAATCCCCTTATATTGCATTAGATGCTCTTTGTTGTACTAAAATATATGAGGATGTGTTAAGACAGGGGTGGGCAAGAGGTGGCTAGTGACTCAGATCCGGCCCACCAAGCCACTGAATCTGGCCCACGGCTGCTTCACCCAGTGAATCCGCAGCTGCTTTAAAGGTGGCTACTCTATGCTCTGGATACTGGGGAGTAAGGAGGGTGGCTCTGCGCTCTGTCCCAGCCCCCAGCAAAATCACTCAGCTCAATTGGTCAATTTCTGACCAATGGGAGCTGAGAAATTTTGCTGAAGACAGGGGCACCCAATGAAGCCTGCTCCCTTCCACCCCATTCAGAGCAGAGCCAAAAGGAGCTGACTGTGATTGCAACTAAGGTTCCTTCAGAGCTGCTGGCTGGGAGTTGCCTAGGTAAGCACCTCCCAGCCAGAGCCTGCCTCTGGCACCCACCCCCTTTTTTCCGCCCAACTAACTTCCCCAGACCACCAACAAACCCTCTGTACCCCTTTCCCCACGTCACAACTCCTGCCCAGACCCTGCACCTCCTCCTACGCCCCACCCCCAGTCCAGAATCCTCTCCTGCACTCATACCTTCACCTGCACCTTGCACCACAAGATTCTGCCCTGATCACAACCCCCTCCTTCACCCAAACTCCCTCTCAGACTCCACACCTCCTTCTGCACCCAACTCTGTCCCAGACCCCGCAGCCCATCAGTAGAAATGCAGCCCATTGACCATTTCCCAAAATCTTAGAGTGACCCCCCCAATTAAAAATCATTTCCCAGCCCAGTGTGAAGGTGTCACTTCTGCTTCATTGCTCTACCCCTCCCATGACTTTGTTAAAAAATAAGCAATTTGGAAAGCACATAATCCAATATTAGGTGATAGCTCATCCACCTTCTGCATGAAAAGCAGAAGGAAGGGAAAAAAGTCCAACACAATTTGCTAAATGACACTGACACACACACACACACACACTTGACTTGCATGGAAGAAAGTTGGCTTGAAGCACTGTCTACTAAATGAAGTTGAATCAGGATGAACCTTAAAGCTTACATTTTTTAATAAGCCTGTTTGCAGTTTACATTTGAGTAAATAGCTAGAGGTTGGGGGAAGGGGAGAAGGAGAGACCCTCTCTGTTAGGCTACCTGCACTATTGGGCTAAGCAACCAGAGCTTCAGGAAAAACTCTGAGATACCCCATAAGAATGGCTGTACTGGGTCAGACCAAAGGTCCATCTAGCCCAGTAGCCTGTCTGCCGACAGTGGCCAGCACCAGGTGCCCCAGAGAGGGTGGACCGAAGACAATGATCAAGCAATTTGTCTCCTGCCATCCTTCTCCAGCTTCTGACAAACAGAGGCCAGGGGCACCATTTCTATCCCCTGGCTAATAGCCTTTTATGGACCTAGCCTCCATGAAATTATCTAGCTTCTCTTTAAATTCTGTTATAGTCCACACAAGCCCTAAGCCATTTTCACAAGAGGGGAAGAGCTAAAGATCGCAGAGTTTAGAGTGGCTTCCCTCAACCCTTATGAGCACTAGCACAACTCCTCCTCCTCACTTTTCTGTTGTTGCCCCATGGCGGGGGGGGGGGGTGAACTGCCCCATGAACAGTGTGGTAGGGGAGACACTGCCAGTGACCCAAATTCTGGGAGGAGAAGCATGAAAAAAAAAAAAAACCAGGAGCAGAGATAAGGCAAGGGTGGCAGGGTTGTATTTATGGTGCTAGGAATTTTGGATTACACCCTATGTAATTTTAGTTAGCTAATGCTAACATTTAAAAACACCTTTTTTCTATCCAAATATGGAGAGCTGCTATATGTCTGTCTTTAAGTATTGCTAAAGTAGAGAAAGAGAGAGGCTGCTCTGTGAGAGGTAACTAAAATATACCTCTGCCCACCCCGCTCTTCTCTCTGTATCCCAGGATTTTACTCAATTTTTCCTCATCATGTCCTCAATAATTTATCATTTCTGCTACCTTGATTCAATGTGGCATCTATTCCCATTTTGGACAGTAGAGTAGAATGTGTCTTGGACCTCCAGACTGTCAGTGATTTCACTGTCACACTGTGTTTGGCCTGTTCTTTAGGTTTCCCAGATTCCTCTACTTTATGGTTTTTGTTATTTGGTGAGAATCAGGCAGAGTTTTGCACATTCTGTCTTTAGAAAGCAACTTTATGCCACCGTGTGAGCACTCTGAGTAGAACAAAATATTTGGTTTATAGCTCCTATGCCATCAAGCTTCATGCTACTCTCTAAACATTGGGATTTGTTCAAGTATCTTTTCATGCAACACTTCAGCACCATGGTTATGTGTGTGAAATATTAGGATTGCTTATCCCTCCTAAGTGTTAGATACTGTGCCCTAAGGCATTTTTGTTTAACTTCTAAAATCAGGTGCATTTTTTGGCAACAGAGCGTGCCAGGGTAGACAAGCCCTAAGAAGTCCCCTGCAGAAGACTGTGGTGAACTTGGTACTAGGGATGTTAAAATTAGGTTATTTTAGTAATTGAGTAGTCAAGGCAGCCAGCCCAGAATCTGCTAGCACTGGGTCCAAACCCTGCTGCACCTCTTGCAATTTAAAAGGCAGTAGGAGCTGGGCAGCCTACCCCCCAGCTCCTACTGCATTTTAAATTGCAGAACTGCAGCACTATTTGGTCTTGGCATGAGCTGGGACTGAGACAGGTTGTCTGCCCAGCCCATAGCAGCCACTGCCGGTGGCGCCTGGCTGCAGAGAGGGGCTGCTTTGCAGCATCAGCCACTGTCCATGGGCAATCCCAACTTCCTGCTGGAACCTGTTGCCAGAGCAGCCTCCCCTGCCCTCCCTCCACTGCTGCCTCCGATAGAGGCAGCAGCGGTGGGAGAAGGGGAGAGCGGAGACAATGCTGGGGGGAAAATCAGCTTTTAAGCCGGCTCCCCCCAGCACTGGCTCCTGCTCTCCGCCCCCTTGAGGCAGCAAGGGAGTGCAAGGGAGTGGGAGTGCAAGTATTCAACTGACTACTCTCGCATAAGATATGATTGGCACAGAAGGTGGAAGATGGGACTAGCACACAAGAGTGCTCCCAGCAGTGAAAGAGATGACTTTCTTGGAAAGTTTTATTTCTGTCAAAATTCAACAGAAAATGGACCAATTGAAAGCCAATCACAACTCTATTAAACTCACCAGGCAATGTAATTGGTGTGTTGAAAAAAATCCAGTGTTAATATTTTCTTAAAATGTGTGCAGGCACAAGAAGCATCCCTCAGCAAGAGAGTAAGCCAAAGACATAAGAACACTGCATCTCCAAAAATGTGTCACCTATCGGCAGCTGGAACAGGATGCTAATGTTTAAAGACAAATTAAACAGGATAGAAAAGGGGAAAGGATCTTTTAATGAAAGAGCAGCAGCATGAGGCAGAGTAATAAACATGACAGTCTGATCATCTTCCAATATTGTTCAAGGTAAACAAAAAAGGCAAATGACAGCATCTGAAAAGTTCACAAGAGAAGAAGGCTCTGCCCAGCATTCATCCGATGCTCAAACTGAATAGGCGAATTGCACAGATGATTACACGGCACTTGTAGCCACACTACTTTGTTGATAATAAGGGTTTTGAGAGAACTGGTTCTGTATGCAGAGCATTGATTCAAGAGCTATATTCCTTACATTTTATAGATGAGGTATAAGAGAAAGCTAAAAGACATTTGAGAAGACATCTGCAAATCCAATGACATGTACACATCTTGTTTACAGTATGCGCATGAACTGTCCAAAAGGTGACAGCAACCTGGCATCAGTTAATTAGACCATATATGGTTCAATTTCTACCCTCTTGTATTACTGAATCCAGCAAGCACTCCAATGAAGAATGGCGTAAGGCTCCACTGAAAATTAGGCTCTATATGTTAATTTAATATAAATAAATTCTTGCCTCTTCCAAATTATTAATAATTAGCATGGTACTGTATAATACTACACAACATTGTTACTTGCAGTGCCTCTACCTCTTAGCATATTAAGAACAGCCATTAACATTTATATACCCAGAGAACAAAACACTATGCAAGAGCTAAATATTGTAATTATTACTGATAAGAGGTGAAATCTATTAGACCTGATCTATACTAGAACATAAGTCAGCTTAATTATGTCACTTGAGATGTGAAAAATCCACACCCCTGAGCAGTGTAGTTAAGCTAACCTAACCCCTGCTGTAGGCAGCACAACACTGAAGGCAGAATTCTTCTGTCAACATAGCTATTGCTCTCAGAAAAGTGGATTACCTATCCTGATGGGGGAGCCCCTCCCATCGGCTTTGGTAGAGTATACATGAAAGTGCTACAGATGCATTGCTGTAGTATTTCAAGGGTTGACAAGCCCTCAATCTGAGCACACTGAGTGACAAACATCACTGCCAACATTTCCCCTTCTTAAAAAGAGGGAAAATTATATTTATTTCCATTTTACAACATGGGCAAACTGGCATAGATCGGCTTAAATGATTTATTCACAGCCACAAAGGAAATCAGTAACAGAACTAGAATTAACCTGGCATCAGTTGATTAGACCATATATAGTTCAATTTCTACCTTCTTCCATTACTGAATCCAGTTACATGCTCTTGCTAATGCTTGGAATCTATTTTTATAACTTTAAGAACACCTGACCCCTTTCAGGTTTAGTCAGTCCTTAAATGACACAGCTAACATATCTGTGATCATTTTCAGTCACTCAGGCTAATTGCATTACCATACGCCATACAAAGCCATCTACTGAAATATTCTCAGAAGAACCAACTAGAAATTCAGCTTTTGCAAAATTTGCTCATTCATTAGTATTCTGCATCTAGAATGGAGAGAACTTGAGGGGAAAAACATAGGAGGGCATCAAAGGTAATAGAAGATATTTTCTTAAATGATAATCAATGAACACTCACAAATCATTTGTCTTGCATTCTTAAAATCTTTTGAATCTATAACAATGCAGCCTTCAGCCAGCAAACATTTGACACTGAAAACACTTCTTGAAGAAACAGGAATGGTGAATGATTTTATATTGAATGGGATACAGCAAACAGCAAAATATTAGGAGCTGCATAAAACCTTGCTACGGTTTGGCCGAAATGCCATTGAGGTGAATAACTTAAGTATGAGTTCACATTTCACATAAGTGGAAACATAAGCCCAAAGACAAAAGGAGTACATGAATCTAGCCCAGGAGCTTTTGGACAGGTATGTGTGGGAGTGTGAAAGAATGCAGATACTGAGGTCGCAGACAAGAACACAGAAATGCAGGAGAAAAGAGGCAAGAAAAGCCAAGCAGGACAGGAGCCTGTAGACAGTGTTACCCTGGAATAAACTAAAGTAAGCTTTTGGAACTGTTGTTGTATAAGGAAGCTTGAGATGTAAATTAAAACACTTCTCAGAAGGAAACCAGAACAAACAAAAGGAGTTCAGAGAAACACAGCTTTGCACGTGCCTCGTAAATAAGTCTGCTCAAAGAAAATACCAGACTATCAATTTTTACTTTCAACTGGAACACCCTTATGGACCTAAATTTAGACTAACCCGAGGGTGGGCAATAATTTTTGATGGTGAGCCACGCAAAAATTTTGGAAAGTGGTCGAGGGCTGCACTCTCCTGTGGTATTAATGAAGGAGGTGCAGGGGGTCTGGGATGCAAGTTGGGTGCAGAAGGGAGCTTGGGGTAAGGGATTGGGGAGCAGGAGGGAGACTGGGGTCTGGGAGAGAGTTTGGATGAAGGAGGTGGTTGTGACCTAGGGCAGGGGACTGGGTTGCAGGGGTTTGGGATGTGATCTAGGGCAGGAAGGGATTGTGAGCTAAGGCAGGGGACTGGAGTGCAGGGGGGACTGAGATTTGGGGCAGGGAATTGGGGTGCCAGATCTGGAAGGAGGTATGGGTGTAAGAGGGGGGCAGAGGGTGTGGAGATGTTGAGTAGGGGGGAGCAGAGGGTTGGGGAAGGGAGGGTCTGGGGTGCCAGAGGGAGGCTCTGACCAGGAGACTGACTACCAGCAGCCCAACCAGCCTGCAGAGCTAAATGCTTGCAGAGCTTAAAACATTTCTCTGCCTGCCTGCCCCGTGCCTGCACAGCCATGTGCTTGTGTGAATAACAGCCGGAGGAGAGGGGGGATGTGGTGCTTCGATTGCTGCCTGTTATTCAAACAGGCAGATCCAACTGGCTGGTTTCTGGCCAGAAACCAGCCTATGGGATTATGCTGGGAGCAGGGAGAGTTCACGAAACCCTCCCCTCCGGACTCACAGTTTTGAAAGAGAAATAGCCCTGCAACCACTTTTCTGAGGGCCTGAGGGGCAAGCAGGAGAAGCCTGCCTGGGGCTCCCTGCTGTGTCCGCGGGCCAGGCCTGTTGGCTTGGCGGGCCATATTTAGCTCGTGGGCCATATTTTGCCCAGGCCTGGACTAGCCCCTCAGATCAAAAGGGGTAGTGATATATTTGTTCCACTCTCATACACACACAATTCCAAATATTGGTAATTCTACATGGAATATATGAGAAAAAAAACAAACTGAAGTTTTTTTTCCTCTAACAGAAGAATCTGGTACGATATCCTCCTCCTAACTAATTCCTTTTTCCTTTCTTTCAGGGTAACCGTATTTATAGTGACGCGTTGAGTGAGAAATGCTTCATAGGGAAGGAATGAAAACACTGTGCTCTGTACTACAATAAACGGGATTGTGTAGCACTTTAAAGACTAACAAGATGGTTTAATATGTGATGAGCTTTCGTGGGCCAGACCCAATTCCTCAGATCAAATAGTGGAAGAAAATTGTCACAACTCTTCCACTATTTGATCTGAGGAAGTGGGTCTGGCCCACGAAAGCTCATCACATATTAAACCATCTTGTTAGTCTTTAAAGTGCTACACAGTCCTGTTTTTTGTTTCAGCTGCAAGAGACTAACACAGCTACATTTCTACCACTGTACTACAATAAGCATTTTGAAAGAGAAAAGAACTTTCCCATGGCCTAGAATCTTGTACTTGTAGACCCTGTTAGATTTCTTTTTAATTTTTATTTTAAAAATTCCACTTACTGTCACAGTAACCAGAAATTCCATTAAAAACACTAAAGTAGTAGAATTACCTGAATGGATTGACAACATACACTGGGCTAAATTCTACATCCAGTTAATAGAGTTAGTCTGGTTTAACTGAGAGCACCACTTTGCTTGTCCACCAATCATCAGAGGAAGATTAGGAAAGGTCGCTTGAGTATTTACAGTAATAACTGAATCAACAAAGACCCTTTCTGCTGCTTTTAAGGAAAATCAAACACATGCCTCAACAGTGCAGTTAACAACAATTCTAATAATACAGTGGGCTAAGGGCTAGAAAGAGACAATAATGTATTTAGTAAACAAATACAAAGCTCACGTTATTACACTGCATCCCCAATATCAGCAGAAGCCACCCTTGGTTAACAATTTCCATCAATGTTTATGAGAGTTGTACCTCAGAAAAAAAGTTATCTTTAGTCAAAGGTTCTTCACAAGCACATTTAACTGGAAGCCAGATGCCCACATTTTCACCATGAAATTACAATAGATTTATGTTGCACCAAGGGATTCTCTGAGACACAAAGTTACATAAACAGAATCATTCGATTGTGCAAATGATACTGCATATACTTGAACGGTACCATTGGTACAAATCTATTGTTTAGATTTTTTTGTCATTTTTAATAGCATGCCAAGGAGAAGAAAATCTGTATCAGAGGCAAAAAATTAAACGTTACAGCTGACCCTGGAGAGGATACAGTTTTACTCAATAAGTGAAATTCCAACCCACAGGCTACTGCTTCTTTGCTGGGCACAGTTTTTTTTTGTTTGTTTGTTTTTTAAACCCACTCAATCGAGGTCTATTTTCCTCTGCAAATGTATATGTAACTCATTTTTCCTGTGTTGCAGAAAATCTATTCAGAACCTTCCTGACTTATACAGTAATAAAAGCATTTCATACTATATTCCGCCAGGAATGGAATATTGTCCTCTGCTTTGCTTTCTTCAGCTGGCTACATTTTAACTCATGTCTTCAGATATCTATTATTCCCAAAATCCCTTCATTTTAACTTGTTGCTAAAAAGAGTTGTGGAATGCTCGTTTCAGCTAGAACTATAAAGATGCTGCAAGTAGACTTTATTGATTCTCTGAAATGGCATTTGCTTTAGTTTGTCCAGCACTACTACTTCCAATAAAATTAAACTAACTTATAAAAATGCATAAAATACAATGTATGGGGATTATAGGTAATGGGAAGCTTAGAAAAGCTCTTTAATAGCTTGATCCTACAGTCAATATTGTACAGAGAGGACAATGCTAATTTCAACAGAGTATTCATGGAATAGAGCACAAGGACTCAAACATATGGTATGATCCCATATGGCATACCAGCATCAGTCTGAAGCTACTTGCTTGTTCTCCAGATTTACGTCTTTTGTTGTTTTAAAAAGTAAGTTTCTAGCTGTTACTGTTGCAGAAAAGCTTTCAATTCATATTTTTTAAATTAACTGAGGTAGAGAGATGAGTAGTCTACAGAGAGACTGGAACAACAACTGTGGGAGATCAATGTGTAGTGCCCCATTCATCTCAGAGAAGGGTTAACTCAGATGCTCAGTCATGATAATTTAAATATGAAGATAGTTAACTATTTCATTCCTCCCTAGAAAGAAGGAAGAAGATTATAGATTTGCATACAATACTATAAGTGACAGCTTACCTTGGTGCCACAAAGTAAGTAGCATTTCAGAAATATGATGGCATATTTTTAAAGGAGGAGCCAAATGGCATATTCAAGCCTACCGAGGGAAGCCAATATCCAAGAGGCCAATGGAGTCCAGAGGCATACATGCTCATGTTTTGAGTATCTCCATTATCTACTTGGAGGCACATTTCATTCTGACAATTCACACGGAGAGAACCTATTATGTAGATGGATATTGGAAGAGTGCATCCACCATGAGCACTATTCCTTGCGATAAGCATTTTCAGGATCATACCCTTTAAGAAAGAAAGCCTAAGTTCTTTTTTAGTAACAATTAAAATGGCATCCTGTTATGAAAAGAACCTTTATCATGAAAATCCTGCGCTGTCCATTCTTGAAATAGAAATCTGCAAAATGCAGATTGAAACATGAGTCATATAGAACGAGACAACACACACATAAAAACATTAATATTAACGTGCAACTTCATTTCAAATAAATTGTTAAACAATCTTCCTTTAAGAGCCAAATAAGAACAGATGTAATTATGGTTACAAGAGTAATATACACACAGTTATGGAATATTGACTGCCTTAAAGGGGAAAATATTTCCATTATTTTTACCCAAGGAAAATTTTCCTTCTCTAAACCACTGTTGCCCCTTCAATTTATGTGCTGAAGTTTTTATGTCCATATAAACCATATAGTGCATAAAAACTACACTAGCTAACCAGTTCCCTCTACTTCTTCTATTCCAGACTAGCCACTAGCCTAACAGTTCTTTTTACTAGCAAGGTAACACCAGCTAGTGTGCTCCTCCTCCTATGGAGATAATGGGTTGGCTGACACTGCTTCTCAAGAGAGATTTTAGGCGATCCAGCTGTCTACTCTCGTGAGATTGTGGAGCTGGCTGCCAAAAAGGTTGGCCTTTTCCAGGTGTCTGTGTCATCTGTCAGAGAGGACATCAGTTGTAGAGAATTGTATCCCACAGAGTTCTACTTTAACTCTGATACACACACGCTGGACGTGTAATACTTAAGAGCCTTTTCAGTTTAAATTCAGCACATGAAAATGTTTGATAAAATGCAATGTTATTCTGGAGCAGTGTTGCATCTTCTAAAACTGCAATGCAATGGACCTAACATTAAAAGGGAACTTGTCAGTCCAGCTGTCCGAGGCAAGAAGCCGTTGTTCTTTCCTCTCAAAAACAGAAGAGGAAAAATCACTTGCTTAATAGATCAAAAGCTAAACCACATTCTTTGAAATCAATATTCTGAGATTTTTCCCTTCTGTATTTTTTAAACAATTATTGATGATTTGCAGAGAGCTTCATAGGTTCACCCAACCAGCTAGAGTTTGTTATGACCTCCTGGCCCCAAAGACCTTCCCTAATTTAGCCAGCCTTCTCTAGGTCTAGAACATTGGTCTCCAACCTTTTACACCCAAGATCACTTTTTAAATCTTCGAACAGGCGAAGATCTACCACCCCGCCCCTTTCTTGAAGCCCCGCCTTCTCTATTCTCCTCCTGTCCATCATTTGCTATCCCCAGCCCTTACTTACACACTCTGATAAACAATTTATTTTTAAATTATACAATGTATAAAATTAAAATCACGTGTTTATAGTTATGAAATAAATGGTCTGTTTTTTATTCATGCTATTTAAATCTAAAATGAAGCATTTATAATTATACATTTGTGGGGACAGTTCTGTGGCTGGGGGCAGGAGAGAGGGGGCAGGGTGCTGGGAGGGCAGAGGACAGGGTTCTGCAGCAGGGGACAAAGTGCCAGTGGGGACAGGAGAGTGGGGACAGAGTTCTGTGGCTGGGGAGTGGGGGGCCAGTGGGGGCAGAGAGTCCCCTGTATTGCCTCCTCCCAGGATTCCCCCACCCCCAGAGGGAAACCAGCGCGTGCCTGCCCCAGGGCCGACCCCCCCGGCGCAAGGAAAGCCCGTGCGTGCCTCTGCCGGGGCTGACTTACCCCTCCCGTGCGGTGCAGGGAGCCGATGCTCCCTCCCGCAGTACACCCGGCAGAGCAGCTAGCGCTACTTCCAGAATCGCCGGAATTGGCGCTAAGCTGCACGACTTCTGTCCATCCTCAGGAAGCATACACTACCTCCATTTTCACTGGAGGTAGGTAGTGGGGCTTCTCAGGGGAGGGAGGGAAACAGGGGCGGGGAGGACAGGACGCCTCGTGATCGACTGGTCGAGGCCTCGCGACTGACCAGTTGATCGCGATTGACCTGTTGGTGACCACGGGTCTAGAACAAAGATCTGTGTATATACTTAGATCCTAGCCAATGGGGAAAGGCCTTGCAAAACTGTAAAACTCTACAACTGATCTACAGTTAAGGCTGATTCTACAGAAAATTATGTTTAGTTCACAGTAGCCCCAGAGTCCCCTGAACCCAATCCCCCCAGTGCCAGCCTCCCTCCAAGACCTACAGTGCCAGCCCCCCTTACAAAATGCCAGATGCCCCTCAATGCCAGTCTCCTGCTTCCAGAACACCAGTGCATCCCCCAGGGCCTCCCCCAGTCCCCAATATTAGATCCCATCCCCCCCCCCAGTGTTAGCTTTGCTCCCAGAGCCCCCCAGAGTGAGCCCCCACCTCTTTAGAGCCCTCCAGCACTAGCACCGCCCCCAGAACCTGCCCCAACCCCCTCACCTAGCCCTGCACTGCCTCCCAGCCGCCAGCTGAGAGCTGCAGCCTGGGTCATAGCTGGTCTAGGCTGCTGTGCAGAGCTCCACACAGCAAAGCACTCTTCTGCATCTGGGAGGAGACCCTGCCCCTGCCTGGTGCTGGCTGGCTGAGAGGCAGGGCAAGACATGCCTCTCCCAACAGCCACAGAGCGAGGGGAGATGCTGGGTTGTGTATCCCAGCCCTGGTCCCCAGAGCTACCGCAGACCAGCACCAGTCCGCGGACCGGCAGTTAGGAACCACTGCCTTAGGTGACCAGAATGCCAGGTCTGCTTTAGACTCCTAGCACTCTTTGCCTGGGGAGTGCAGGGCTGTGGGTTCAAGTCCCACCCACCCTGAGAGCAACCACCCACCCTGGGAGCAACCAGACAGTCAAGGCAGGCCCACTCCTGAAAGCAACTGGCATGTACAGCAGTGGCTCCATGTGCTGCCCCTCACATACAGGCACCCAAACCCAAGAGCAAATGGGTTTATTCACTTTGGGACTGTCCTAGGGTATAATCCTTTTGTAAACAGGAAGTTTAATATGATAAATTGAGACCTCCTTAAAATTACTTGATAGAACTTCTGTTTTGGGATATATCCCATCATTTTGGAATCTCTCCAACTCACAGAAAGCATGGTTCTCTAATACAGGACTTGTAGCCAAAAAGCATTGTTTAGATTGAAGAGCAGATTGCCTCTAGACTTGAACAGTAATCAGGCTGACCTGGCTGCTAAACAACAAGTAATATTTCTGAGAAGACAGACCCCGTACAATTTGAAAATATTTGGTCTGACTTTTAAGAAATCTTAGATTCCTAGCATATGAAAATAAAATTGTCACTTTTCCTTCTCTGCACCCTTTCATTCCTGTTCCTTACCAGTCTTTATTTTGTTTTTTTCTTAATTCTAATGTTTGACAAATACAAAATAAAAAAGAATGAAAAGCTATTTTTCAAAGCCTCTCTGATTTACAGCCCCATTTGCTGTACTCTCCTTATTGCCCTGATGTATGGCTGCTTATAAAATATTGGCTAGGCACTGTGCTTGCCCCTCTACCATCCTGCCATATAACTTTCCCCTTAACTCAAATATTATGGAGCACACAGCATGCTACCACCACAATGGGAATATTGCCTTTCCTGAGGTCAAACCTAGTCAGACTGCAAAACCTTCCCTTTAAATGCCCAAAAACACATTCTACCACTACTCTGCACTTGCTCAGCCTGTAGCTGAACTGCTCTTCACAGTGGTCCAGGATGCCTGTGTATGGCTTCCTGAGCCATGAGAGCCAGGGGAAGCCTAGGCCTCCAAGGATCACTATTGACATTTCAACACTTATAATGTTATTTTTCCAGTCTGGGAAGAAAGTTTCAGTTTACAGCTTTCTGAAGAGGCAGGAGGTCCTAAAATGCATGAGTCATCCATCATTCCCGACGACGATGTCAGTGAAATGGCCCTTATGATCCACAAGCTTCTGCAGCACCATGAAGAAGTACCCCTTGTAGTTTATGTACTCTTTGGCAAGGTGGCTGCATGCTAAGATAGGGACGTGTGTTCTGTCTTCCCACCACAGTTAGCGAACCCCATCACAGCAAAGCACTCCCCTAGGTCTCGCATGTTTCCCAGAGTCACTACTCTCCCTAAGAAAAGGGTTCAGATTGCCTTGGCTACTTGGATCACAACAGCCCCCACTCCAAATTGATTCCAAACTGACCAATAGCTGTCTGGCCTCGCAAGCTTCCACAGGGCTACTGCCGCTCCCTTCTCCACTGTCAGAGCAGGTCTCGTTCTGGTATTGCGCTTCAGGAGGGGGGAGGAAGCAATTTGAAAATTTCCGTGAAAGTGGCCTTACGTTTTGCAGCCACTGCTGACCATCCCATAACTGCATCCTCAGCCGTCTGTGCTTCTGACAGCACCAGAACCAATGTTCCACTGAGTCCATGGGATCCAATGCCAGTGGCATTTGCCAGTTGCTCAACTCAAGTACTTCACAGAAGAGCATGAACATGGCCTCCTGAGATTCTTCCTTATTCCAGTGGACCCCGGAGATACTCTGAATATACTTCAGTATAAGATACAGCATGGTTAATATGACCGCCATAATACTTTTCTGCTGAACAGGTTCCACGATGAGTTCCATGTTTACCCTGCTATGGTGTCTGCACAGATAGACAGGGAAAAAAGGCACAAAAAGACTGTTTGCCATTGCTTTCAAGCCAGGGCGGGGGGAGGAGGGTTCATTATAGGACACCGATGACATGTACCCAGAACCACCTACAGCACAGTAATGGTCCCAGGATGCACTGGCAGCATAACCCAGAATGCAAAGGGACAGCAGGAATTGTGGGATAGCTACCTATAGTTCATGACTCTCAAAGTTGATGGTAGCCACCCTACTGGGGATTAGGGATGTTAAAATGTGTACCTTTTTGTAAACGTGTAACCCCTGAATTTTTCAGCCATTACACATTTATATGCGGGGGTAGGTTGGATCCAGTTTTAAGCCAGCTCCCCACAAACACCAGCTCCCGTCTGCCCTCCCCGCACTGCTACTTCTGAGAGAGGCAACAGGAAGGGGGAGGTGCAAGAGGCTCTGTGGGAGGCAGCATGTGCAGTGACCCGGGTTAAAAGCCGGCTCCCCACACACACTGGCTCCTGTTTGCCTGCCCCCCTGCACTGCTGTCTCTGTGGGAGACAGAAGCACAGGGGAAGAGGGCCAGGCAGCTCTGCAGGAGCCAGTTCCCCACACGTACCAATTCTCGCCTCTCTCTCCCCTTTGCCTCTGATACAGATACACAGGTCCTCATTCACATCCCTAACCATAATATTGCACTTTTGCCCGCATTGCTAATACCAGCCTACTGAAAAAAATAAGCTACACCAACAAAAACTGTTTTGGTGGCCTAAGTGCATCTACACAGGGCCTTTTTGCCAGCACAGCTGTTTGCCAGGGATCACACACCTCTTCCTAACACCGCTATGTAACGCAGACCAGGACATAGTGTCTATCCTGGCCAAGGAAGCTGAAAAATATGGCAAGAGACACTTTCCACTAGCCAGAGAAGTGACAGGAAAAGGAATGAATCAAATGGTTATTAACAGGGCTCGACAAACAGTGTAATCTACTTGTGCGTGACGAGTAGATTACACCCCGGAAGAGCCCGTGTGGAGTGATCTGCACATGCGCAGAGCACAGAACTGCGTGGCTGGCGAGTGGGGCTCGCTGCCGCTCGGCAAGCCCTGGTTATTAATGTACCCTATCACAGTCAATCCACAATGGGATGTATTGAAGACTCAAAGGAAGGATGGCTATCAACCTAATATAAAACTGGCATTGCACTTTTTGTTCTGGAAATGCTTGGAATTTAAATCTTTCCTTCCCACCCCATGACCAGCAGACGATTAAAAAATGGTGGGTAGTAATAATGACAACCAGACTAAGAGTTTACAGAGTAATTTCCATTATGAAAAGTAATGTACAAATATTAGCCAATTAATGTTCACAACTCTGTTTATACAGGTGGACAAACTGAAGCAGAAATACTGTGAGATACTTGCCCAGGACCACACAGTGAGCCACCTTACACCTGCATACCCACAGAGGTTAGTGGCAAGGCAACAGTACATTAGTGCTACACTAAAATAGACAAAATGAGAAATAATAATGAAACCAGGGATTGAAACAAAGTGCATCAGTTATGAAAATACAAAGAAAATTCACTTAACTTCTGTGGCATTTACACAAAATTGCTGTTCACAAGCATAAATCACAACATAAGAGAACAAAGGTCCAATACATTCTCTTTAGGGGATCAGGAGGAAAAGGAAAGGAGGAGGAGGAGGAGGAGAAATTCAAAAAGGGGTAGAGAATAAGGAAGAAGAGGAAGGATGTTTTATTCTAAATTAAATTATCCCTAAAAGCAAAAACCTGAATAAGCCCCTCACAGAAAAACAAATACCCCACAAATATACAATAAAAACTTGTGGAACCAATACTTATGTGGTCAATAACTGACCAACTGATCTAAATAGCATTGCAGAAGTAATCCCAAAATAAAAACAGTTTTTGAACTATTTTGTGAATGCATTAACTGTAAGAAAAGATTTCCTTCTCCAATGTCAACCAGGCAGGTACTTTTTCCAATAAATCTTATATTTACACTGGTCAAAGAAAACAAAGTTTTGATGTTGCTTTACCTTAAGGTTCAATTAAAAAATGTAATGCCTCTTTAAGGTGAAAGATTTCCTGCAGCATTTCTTAAGAATTAATTATCCTTAAAAGGTTATCAGTCTTCTGAGTTCTGATGTGTGCTCTTGAAAGTGCACTATGAGGCAAACTAAAATAAAGTGAGAAGCTGTAGAATTTGGTGTTTTACAATTGATAGGAGATGTTTCTAAAGAAACTCTGCACTCTCCAGAGTTATTATTTCTCTAACTTTCTATATTTCTTGAATTTCTACTTCAGACAGGGAAGGCAGGAACTAAATAATGCTTCTCTAATACGTGTGTAGAGAGCGCATTTAGAGTTAATACTCAAGTCGTCTTCCTGCCCACTTCCATTGGGAAATTCAGGACATCCCCACCCAGCCTCTTACCAAACAGTATATTACTTCATGTATAATGCATGTTGGCTGAAAACAAAAAAGAAGCTGACTCTGCCAACAGCAAATGTTCCACAAGCGCGCGCACGCGCACGCACACACACACACACCCACCCCTCATTTACCGTAGTATCCAACAGAGATGTCAGCATATAGCCTTTTAAACAATTAATCGATACACCTGGGTTAATTGGTTAATCCTAAAGACTACACACAGAGGCAGCAACAAGGGAGGCGGTGCTGGATCCGGCAGAGTTGCCTGGCCCCCCTACTCCCACGCACCTGCCTTTGATAGAGAGGCAGCAGCATGGACAGTGAGGGGAGCAGGTGGGAGTCAATACACACGGGAAGCAAGCTTTCAAGCTGGGTCCCTGCACATATCAGCTCACAGGGAGCTGCCTGCCTTCCCCCACTCCCCTCGCTGCTGCCTCTATCATGGAGCTACAGCTTTTAAGCTGGCTCCCCATGAGCACTGGCTCTGTGAAGCAGGGGCAGCGGGGGGGGGGTGAGTAGAGAGAGCAGGCAGGATTGCTGGAGCAGCCTCCATCTGTGGGGAGCTCAGATTTTTAAACCTACAGAGGCAGCAGAGCGGGGTGGCAAGGAGTTCGGCTGGGAGTGCACTGGCTACCAGCTCTGCCCACGAGAAGTATTTTAGTAACCACGTAACTAAATGTTTTTTGCACTTACACAATTACTAAAATAAACATTAACTAACATCCCAAGTATCCATCCAAGATTCATTACTCAGTAGCAAGAGTTGACATAATTGCCCCCAAGATTACTTGAGGCAATGGGTCAGATCCTCAGGTGATTTAATCAGCATTGCTTCATTGGGCTCATCCATTAACCTTCACAGTTACACACAGGGTCCCAGTACATGCAGGGAGCCAGCTGAAAATTCGGCTCCCAGGGAGCTGCCTGACCCCTCCCCCTTGCACTGCTGCTTCTGTATCAGTCAATCAGGTGGGACCTATTATGCACAGGGAGACAGCTTTTAAGCTGGCTCCCATGGAGCTAACGGCCTCCCTCCCCCCATGTAACAGTTAACTGCTGAAAATGTCAGCATTACAGAGTTACTTACTTAAATGCATTTTAACATCTCTAGAGTCCCAACCAAAATTCCAGTTTGGGTGACTATATTCTGCTTGTGGAATGCTCCCTTTCTATTTTCAAATTGGATATGACATTATTCACTTCCGTGCAAATTTACTATATGTGGTTGCAATATATGCTATAGTGCTGCAGTGTTGCACACTGAAGTGGCTGCATTTTATTGGGTGGGAGTAGTATTCTTACATGTTTAATTTTATGTCAGTCTATAAAAAACAAAATTCTTGATGAAATGCACTAAAATATAACTCATATCATTACTGAGGGTACGTCTACACTACAACGTTAATTCGAACTAACTTAGTTCGAATTAGTTAATTCGAACTAAGATAATTCGAACTAACGCGTCTAGAACTAAAAACTAGTTCGAATTAGTGTTTTGCTAATTCGAACTAGCAAGTCCACATTGAGTGGACTCTGAACAGGGCTTAAGGATGGCCGGAAGCAGTGCCGGCAGGGCATCAGAGGAGGACTTAGAGCGTGGAGATGCTGTCTCAGGCTAGCCGCGGGCTGCGCTTAAAGGGTCCCGACCCCCACCCCGGACAGACAGTTCTAAGGGGTGCCCCGCTTGCAAAGAAGTTCTGGCTTGGAGTGCCCTGAGTACCCACACTGGGCACATCACACCACTCGGCACTTGCCGCAGGCTGCCATCTGGGGAGAGGGGGCAATCGGGGGGCTGCAGGAGAGCTTCCACCCTGAGAAGCCCGCAGAGCCAGCCCAGTCCTCCCCATCGGGGGCTCGTACCCCATTCCTCCCTCACCTCCTTCCACTTACCCTTCCCTAGCCCCCCTTCTTATTGATGTACAAAATAAAGATAACATTTCTTCCAACATTGACTCTGTCTTTATTGAACAAAACTGGGGGAGACTGGGAAAAGGAGGTGGGAGAGGGGAAGAGAAAGGCTGGGAGAGGGGAGGGCAACTAACATGATCAGGGGTTGGGAACAGGTCCCAGATGAAGAAAGGCTACAGAGACTGGGACTGTTCAGCTTAGAAAAGAGGAGACGGAGGGGGGACAGGATAGAGGTCTCTAAAAGCAGGGGTTGAGTGGAGAGGGTGCATTCATAAAAGTTCTTCCTGAGTTCCCATAAAGAAGGACTAGAGGACACCAAAGGAAAGGAATGGGTAGCAGGCTTCAAACTAGTAAGAGAAAGTTGTTCTTCACAAAGCAAATAGTTAACCTGTGGAACTCCTTGCTGCAGGAGGCTGTGAAGGCTACAACTAGAACAGAGTTGAAAGGGAAGTGAGATCAAGTCATGGAGGTTGGGTCCATGGAGTAGTCTTAGCCAGGGGGTAGGAGTGGTGTCCCTGCCCAAAGTTTGTGGAAGGCTGGAGAGGGATGGCACGAGACAAATGGCTTGGTCACTGTCTTCGGTCCATCCCCTCCAGGGTCCCTAGGGTTGGCCGCTGTCGGCAGACAGGCTACTGGGCTAGATGGACCTTTGGTCTGACCCAGGACGGCCATTGTAAGCTCAGGGCTCAGGGTCGGGGGTCTCAGTGGACCCCCTTGATTTTCATGCACACCTGCTCTTGGGTGGCCAGGCTGGCAGCTCTCCTGCCCTAGACGGCCACTTTCCTGTGCCTAGTGTGGAGATCGTGGACGAGGTCCACGATGTCCGCACTAGCCCAGGAAGGTGCCCGCCTCTTGCGGTCCAGGGCAAGCTCCTGGGAGCCGCCAGCCTGGTCCCGGGAAGAGGGGGTGGGCTGGGAGACATTGGGTGGGTGGCTCTGTGCCGTGGGTCTGCTGGCTGGGTGCTGGCAGGCTTGCACCTGGCACGGGCACCGTAGCCAGCCCGTGCCCCTTTAAGGGGTCCGGGGCCGGGAGGGGGGCATAGAGTTTCCCTGGTGTTGGCCAGAGTGGCCACCAGGGAAACCTGGGGAGGGCTAGCCTCCCACTAGTTCGAATTAAGGGGCTACACACCCCTTAATTCGAACTAGCTAGTTCGAACTAGGCTTAATCCTCGTAAAATGAGGTTTACCTAGTTCAAACTAAGCGCTCCGCTAGTTCGATTCAAATTCGAACTAGCGGAGCGCTAGTGTAGCGCCTATTAAAGTTAGTTCGAACTAACGTCCGTTAGTTCGAACTAACTTTGTAGTGTAGACATACCCTGACATACTAACACAGTGAAAATGTAATAGGTTTTATTTTGTTAGTAAAATATTGATATTTAAACAAAATTTTAAAAAAATATGCAGGACAAATTCTCATGGCTTTATCCTGTGAACTACTTTGTAAGTTAAGAGGTCACTTTCTTGACCTTTTTTCTTACCTCATCTCCCCACTCCAGCTTGGTTCTCAAAAGGCTTCATTTCTTGGACCACAGCGAAGGGCTCCTCCAACGGCCGTTTGAAAGAACACTAATACAAAACAATCTTCCAAAGAAGCCAAATCAAACCAGCACTTCTTCAAAGAAATGCCATCAACTGCTGGAGGCTCAGAATTAAGCTTCCATAAAGGACATGTTTTATAAGCCTACCTGTTTTATAAATCGAAGTATACAGACTCCTGGTGAGCCTTGTAATTAATGTTCTGCTTCTTCTGAACACTGCATCCCAACTGGCAGTAAGGGTTACACTGGGAATGGAGCAGTATGGGACTACTGGCTTGGTTTCACAATCACATGCAGGGGCGGCCCGTGCCTATAGACAAACTTGGCAGCTGCCTAGGGCATCAAGTTAAATTCCTTGCCACTTCCCCTTCCCATAACGCCTGGCGTCAGCCCCGGAGGAGGAGCGCAGCAGCTTCCCTGCACCGTGGGAGGGAGGGTCAGCCCTGGGGGAGGAGACGCGCAGGGGAGTTTCCACATGCCGCAGGAGGAGCGGGTTAGCCTGGGGGGAGGCATGCGCTGGCTTCCCCTACGCTGGGGGGGAGGGGCAGCCCTGGGAGAAGCGCTCACAGGGGTTCTCTGTGCTGCGGGAGGGCGGGGTCAGCCCCGAAGAGGCACGCACCAGCTTCCCCTGCGCCACGGGAGAGGGGGTCTGCCCCGGGAGGGGCACGCGCGGGGGTTCCCTGCGCCGCAGGAAGGGGGAGGTTGCCCCAGGAGAGGTGCACGCCAGCTTCCCTCGGGGGGGGGGGGAGGGAGAGAATCCTGGGAGGAGGTGGGTGCCGGGGACTCTCTACCCCCACTGGCACCCTGTTTCCTCTCCCCACTCCTCAGCCACAGAACTCTATCCCTAGCCCACCCACCCCCAGTGATGTGGTGGTAATGGCAGTTAAAGCAGGATAGCGTAATGGACTATTTTGGATTTGTAATAATAAAAACTATAAATTAAAATGTATAATGCATTTTTATTTGAAATCGTACTGAAATATCGTCTAGCGGTCGTGTACAAATCTATTCTGAAAATTTCCTGTGTCTATTTTAATCTGATCTCAGAAACAGTGGTTGGACGGATGGGCAAACTGAATAATTATGTCTGTTCAAATAAATATGCTTAAAAAAACATAAAATGGAAAATAGGGGCAAAATGTTTCCCAGTTTACCAAAAACCTCAGCCTATATCTGCTCTTGGGGTTGTGGGAGGGGGCACCGATTGCATGGATCGCCTAGGGCGCCAGTTGCTGGCAGCTAGTCTAGGGCTGCCCTGATCACATAGGGTACGTCTACACTACATATATTTTATTTCTAAATAGTTATTTCGAAATAACACTTCTACACACAAAATGCATTTCAAAATAGCTTTTTGCTATTTCAAAATAGCACGTCCACACTGAGTGGATGCTGAATCGCATTTAAGGCCGGCTGGAACCAGGTCTGGAAAGGCATCAGCTCAGGAGTTGCTTTGGGTGGCTGCTGCCTGAGGCTATCTGAGGCCTGTGCTTAAAGAGACACGCCTCCCCGCCAAACAGCCAGTTCTCAGGTTTCTCTGCTTGCTTGACTACCTTGATGAGGGACAGCAAAGCATTTTGTCTCTTCATGCTCTGGTTGCCCTCACTAGGGACACCACAGCTCTCTGTAACATGGAGCCGGAGCTGCCCCTGGGCACGCTGGTGCTTCTTGTGGATGCGTTGCTGCGAGCCTGGCTGCACTTTCTGCAGGCTGCCATCCATTGGCTGTCAGTATCCAGGAGGCCCTGTGGGAGGGCTTCCACCCTGAGAAGCACTAAGAGTCTCCCTGGTCTGCCCCACTGGGGACTTGTGCCTCATAGAATCATAGAATTATAGGACTGGAAGGGACCTTGAGAGGTCGAGTCCCGCCCCCCCGCCCTCCAGGCAGGACCAAGCTCCGTCTACACCATCCCTGACAAATGTCTGTCTAACCTGTTCTTAAATATCTCCAGAGAGGGAGATTCCACCACCTCCCTTGGCAATTTATTCCAATATTTGACCACCCTGACAGTTAGGAATTTTTTCCTAATGTCCAATCTAAACCTCCCTTGCTGCACTTTAAGCCCATTACTCCTTGTCCTGTCCGCAGAAACCAGGAGGAACAAATTTTCTCCTTCCTCCTTGTGACACCCTTTTAGATATTTGAAAACCGCTATCATGTCCCCCCTTAATCTTCTTTTTTCCAAACTAAACAAGCCCAGTTCATGAAGCCTGGCTTCATAGGTCATGTTCTCTAGACCTTTAATCGTTCTTGTCGCTCTTCTCTGTACCCTTTCCAATTTCTCCACATCTTTCTTGAAATGTGGCGCCCAGAACTGGACACAGTACTCCAGCTGAGGCCTAACTAGTGCAGAGTAGAGCGGCAGAATGACTTCACGAGTTTTGCTTACAACACACCTGTTGATACAACTGAGAATCATATTTGCTTTTTTTGCAACAGCATCACACTGTTGACTCATATTCAACTTGTGGTCCACTATGACCCCTAGATCCCTTTCCGCCATGCTCCTTCCTAGACAGTCGCTTCCCATCTTGTATGTATGGAACTGATTGTTCCTTCCTAAGTGGAGCACTTTGCATTTCTCTTTATTAAACCTCATCCTGTTTACCTCTGACCATTTCTCTAACTTGCTAAGGTCATTTTGAATTATGTCCCTATCCTCCAAAGAAGTTGCAACCCCACCCAGTTTGGTATCATCTGCAAACTTAATAAGCGTACTCTCTATCCCAATATCTACGTCATTGATGAAGATATTGAACAGTACGGGTCCCAAAACAGACCCTTGCGAAACTCCACTTGTTATCCCTTTCCAGCAGGATTTAGCACCGTTAACAACAACTCTCTGATTACGGTTATCCAGCCAATTATGCACCCACCTTATCGTGGCCCTATCTAAGTTATATTTGCCTAGTTTATCAATAAGAATATCATGCGAGACCGTATCAAATGCCTTACTAAAGTCTAGGTATATGACATCCACCGCTTCTCCCTTATCCACGATGCTCGTTATCCTATCAAAGAAAGCTATCAGATTAGTTTGGCATGACTTGTTCTTCACAAACCCATGCTGGCTATTCCCTATCACTTTATTACCTTTCAAGTGTTTGCATATGATTTCCTTAATTACCTGCTCCATTATCTTCCCTGGGACAGACGTTAAACTGACCCGTCTGTAGTTTCCTGGGTTGTTCTTATTCCCCTTTTTATAGATGGGCACAATATTTGCCCTTTTCCAGTCTTCTGGAATCTCCCGTCTGCCATGATTTTTCAAAGATCATAGCTAAACGCTCAGATACCTCCTCTATCAGCTCCTTGAGTATCCTGGGATGCATTTCATCAGGACCTGGTGACTTGCTGACATCTAACTTTCCTAAGTGATTTTTAACTTGTTCTTTGTGTATCCTATCTTCTAAACTTACCCTCTCTCTGCTTGTATTCACTACGTTAGGCACACCTCCAGACTTCTCGGTGAAGACCGAAACAAAGACACAGTACTCCACCTTACTGCTCCCTAATCCCACTTCCTGATGTCAAATATAATACATGTATTCTGGGCACCGCATTTCAAGAAAGATGTGGAAAAATTTGAGAGGGTCCAGAGAAGAGCAACGAGAATGATTAAAGGTCTAGAGAACATGACCTATGAGGGAAGGCTGAAGGAACTGGGTTTGTTTAGTTTAGAAAAGAGAAGACTGAGGGGGGACATGATAGCAGTTTTCAGGTATCTAAAAGGATGTCATAAGGAGGAGGGAGAAAACTTGTTCATCTTGGCCTCTGAGGATAGAACAAGAAGCAATGGGCTTAAACTGCAGCAAGGGAGGTTTAGGTTGGACATTAGGAAAAAGTTCCTAACTGTCAGGGTGGTCAAACACTGGAATAAATTGCCCAGGGAGGTTGTGGAATCCCCATCTCTGGAGATATTTAAGAGTACGTTAGATAAATGTCCATCAGGGATGGTCTAGACAGTATTTGATCCTGCCATGAGGGCAGGGGACTGGACTCGATGACCTCTCAAGGTCCCTTCCAGTCCTAGTATTCTATGAACATAAACTCTCTTTATTTAACAAAACTGGGGGGAAGGGGGATGAAACTCTGGTGAGACTGGGGGAAGGAGGCAGGAGAGGGGAAAAGAGAGGATGGGGGAGGGGAGGGGGAAGCAAGGGGAAGAAGGGAGAGGGGAAGCTCAGCGTCTCGCCAGACCAACTTGATTTTCATGCGAACCTGCTCCTGGGTTCACATGTGGCCTTTGGTGGCCAGGCTGGCCGCTATTCTGCCATAGACGGTCGCGTTCCTCCGTCTAGTGCAGAAGTGTTGGGGGCTCATGTTTTGGGGCCACTGGGTCAGGGGCAGTGACTGCTGGCTCTGGGTTGGCAGGCTTGGAGCTGGCACAGGCACTGTGGCCAGAGTCAATCCCTTTAAGGGCTCCAGGGAGAGGGGAGGGAGAGGAGTGTTCTTGGTTGAGGCTGGAGTGGCCACCAGGGCACCCTGGGAAGGCCGGAGGCCCCCTATTTCGATATAAGTGTACACAGCACTTATTTCGAAATAGCTATTTCGAATTTGGTCTTATTCCTCGTGGAATGAGGTTTACCAAATTCAAAATAAGCACTCTGCTATTTTGAATTAATTTCGAAATAGCAGATTGGCTTTGTAGATGCTAGTAAAGTTGTTTCAAAATAACGGCTGTTATTTCGAAATAACTTTTCTGTGTAGACATACCCATAGATCCAGTGGTCCTAAAGCTCTGTGTGAGAGGTGTATGCATCATTCCAGTTCACAGGATGCATGATGGAGGAAGACCTCCCTGTAATCCCATGCTCTGATCTCAAATTAAGGAGTTGCTTTTGATGTCCCCATTGTACCCACATAAAGCCTGATAACTCAGGTCTTGTTGGAGAACAGTGAATTTCACCTACTTGATTTTTATCTCAACAGTGTCCCTGTAAAGTTTTTTATTTAATCTAGATGGGTCATGCCACCAAAAGAAAATATTTCCTGAAATAAACCAGTATAATTAATAAATCAAGCTTTGTTTTGTAGGACAGAAATTCTGTGTGCAAATCAGTTTCAAGAACATATTTGAATAGAATGGTTTACATGACTATCAAATATACTTATAAAAACAAATCCTGTGAGAGATTTCTTTTGTAAATAAATAATTACATTGAAATGACAGTGAACAGCTAATGTCAACCTAACTAGTGGTGTCCTTTTTAATGAAACTGGCTAATTTTTCACATGCTTTTTATTTAATTCTTTATGCCTCACATCTTTGAATTTTTAAAGCTAATTTGCTTTTTTTCCTTAAATGAATAGTCAATATATCTTATAATTTTTAAAAATCTGAAAGTTCCATCAGCCATTTGAACTATATAAATTAATTGTGAAGCAACTAACTATCTTAATAAACAAACTACGGAAATATGCTCAGCGTTATTTCAATTATTTTATAATGGTCCTTTGGCTTGCTTGGACTTGTCTTCTGGGTTTTTTTTGTTTTTTTTTTAAATCAAGAGCACCTTTTACCATGCCCTTTTTATGCTAATCCAGAGGCATAATTTTATAAGGCAGGGCACCAAATGAATCAGAAGTGCAGCAGCATTAAATTAGCTCTGGACTCCCCCTTAAAAAAATCCTGCTGTCTCTGGGACTGAACTTTCCTCCCTCCCCCAGAGTTCAACACAACCCATTCCATAATTTCTGGTAACAGTGTCTGGACAGTCTGGTGCAATCATACTGCAATAAGCAAGCGTGATATAGGTGCCATAACTGCACTCCTATGTGCTTCCTTCTCAGGCCTTCTCTTTGTAGCAGATAGAAGGTAGCGAAAGGCATGCTGTCCTGTTCCTTGATTGAACTCAACCTAGGGCAGTGGTCACCAACCAGTAGATCGGGATCTACAGGTAGATCTTGGAGCCTCTGACAGGTGATCCTGACAGGTTTGGCCAAGAAGTTATCAATCCCAGCACTTCAGCTGCTCTTCCTCTCCCCCAACTGCTGAGCATCTCCTGCCCTTTGCCTGGGAGCTGTCCCCTCAGGAGTCTCTGCTTGCTAGGCGGGGCAGGGAAGGAAGAAGTGGTGGTGATGTCAAGGTGCTCCCCCTCCCACTCTGTATCCTATCTCCATAGAGCAGAAAGGGGGCACAACAGGACTTGGGATGGAGTTTCCTGGCTGCTTATGGGAGTTGTGCAGGACTAGGACAGGGGTGAACCTACCTCAGTCCCACTGCACTACCACCCAAGAGCCACCTGAGGTAAGCAGTGCCCAGCTGGTGCCCACATTCCAAAGCCCTGTCCCAGTCATGAACCCCCTCCTGCACCCCAAGTCCCCTCCCCAGCTCTGAGCACCCCGCATCCAAACACAACCTGCACCTAAAACCCATGCCTGCACCTCAACTGCCTGTCCCAAGCTCATCTCAGAGTCCCCCTCGCACTCCAAATTCCTTAATCCAAGACTAAAGCCTGCATCCCAACCCCAGCCTGATGAAAGTAAGGGAAGGTGGCGGGAGGGAGGATGGAATGAGCAGGGGTGGGGGCCTCACAGGAGTACAAAGGAGGTGGGGCAAAGGTATTTGGGTTTGAGGTAGATCTTGGATTGCACTTAAACTCAAAAAGTGATTGTATGTTTAAAAAGGCTGGAGACCACTGACCCAGGGCATAAGCTGCCTCTCTGGCCAGGATGCAAAGTTGGAACAGAGCAGCATTAACTTCCTTACTGGCTGTGCAGAATGGGCTTTCCCATAACTGCACAGGGTAGACAGAAGCAGCTCTCAAGCTCAAGTCAGGCTGGACTTCTTACAAAGGCCTGCCTGTTAAGATAGGTTGCAGATCCTTACAGTCCACAGCTGTATATGCTCACATTCAAACATCTGTAGCAGCACAAAGCCCACAGTTTGGCGCTTCAAATACCTCCTCTTCATTCACAGGGCTTATGGACTTCATCTTCATTTCAAATGGAGAAAGGGATGTTCAAATTGCTACATCTCTGCATTTTTCCAAAAAGCTACTTCCGCAGTTGTAAGGACTACAGCCAATATTTAACAGCACACCAACTGCTCATGTGGATCCTGCTCCTGCATACTAAAAGCTCTGTGGCGTGCTCTGACACAGCATGGTTCCAAAGAGAAGTCCATCAAACCACACTAGGGAACTTGTAAAACACAGCAGCAGAATCCACACAGTATTTTAGTGCATGCTGGAGATTTCTACACACCAGCTTGACATGCAGTATGTCTCCATACAGACAAAAACCATACGAGACAGAAAAAACATACAGATAAACCAAATATGAGCATTCCAGTCCCAAAAAAATGCACTTCCACATTGTTTTTTGTTGCTTTTACCTCTGGCTCATCACCAATGGCAACTAATATTCTCTTTCCACTTAATTCTACTGGAGCACCTTATCCTTCAAACTCAATTGTTTATATGTTCTACCCAACACAACTGAAATATTTCACGGTCATAAATTATTGAGTTCATTTTAAAAGGAAATGACAATGAGAAAAAAAATCCTGTTTTGTAATAGATATTTGTGTCAACTTCCTTTTGTTATGGATGGCTTTAATGGGTTCTAGATGGTGTTGTTCGATCCAGACGTTTTTGAAAAATAGCAGATAAGACTTATCTATTGAGAGATATTACCTTACAAAGTGAATCTATTTCTCTGTGTTGCTCTTAATTCACAGTAGATAAAAAAGGGTAGAAGAATTTGTGCCATTTGTCTATATCCTCTGGTCTTTAAATTATCCTATATGCCACTGAACTATCAAGAATATGGTAGGCTTACAAGATTCTGACTGCTGCACATATAACTAACTGCTTTTGTGTTATATTACTGAACAGTTTCATAGCAAAATAGGAACTAGTGGCAGAAAAAAAAATGATGAAGGTTCTAATCTGACAAGGAGACCAAACAACAGAGTAATATAATCATACACTCTATGAGGACATATATATTTACATGCATATACATACACAAAATGCCAGATCCATACACACAAATTCCATGAACAACATCATAATTTAATCTCACCTGATCAATCCTTACACATGCAATGTTTCTTGACTGATTCATGCATGTTTAAAATGCTGCAGATATGAGCGGACAGAGTGAAATAGCACTTTCTGTGTATGCCATATTGAAGAGAAGACTGAAATATTCTTAGGTAAGTGAAATATAACTTCTTCTGCAGCTGTCCTGTGCTGCCAATATTATCTGAATTACATCCTTCAGCAACATCAACAAATCAAATGGATTGAGACAATAAATGCATTTCCCAGTATTTCCTGTCTTTTCTCCCTTCCAATGTAACCACAGTTAAAATATTTCTAGCTGCTAAAAATATTTATCAGGCGTCAAGAAAGAAAAGTTATGTTCACATATGCACTGTGTGGAATCCTCATTAATTAAAGCACCATATGTATGTGCCCTGAAGTTACAGAATCAAAAATGCTTCTGCACATAAAATTGCATTATACTCTACATTTTAACAACGGTAGAGATTATTTTTCCTTTTTTTTTTTAGGAACATTTGAAACTTTAAATGGGATAAACTGTGGCTTGTATTAGCAAATCACAAGTCAGCTATTATATTTATGTTTTAAATCTATTGTTGTGTGCTCTGTCTCACAGAAAGAAGCTTCTACTGTAAAAGTATTTCTTAAATTCTAAGTGTCCAATGGTTTTTTATAAGTAAATACATTAAAAAAAATAAAGAAAACACAGTAAAGGTCAAGACCAAGCCCTGCCTTTGGATGTATGCAAGCTGCAAGCAGTTCTCAGCGATGGCAACAGGAGCCCTACACTCCTATTTCAAAGGGTGGAATTTAGCCCTGAGCAAAACAATACATGAAGAACATTGCACACTAGTCCTTATGTACTCACTTCATTTTAGGCATATCAACAGAACCCCTATGGCTATAGCAGAACTACTCATACGAGCAAGGTTAAGAATCTGCATAAGTGTTTGCCTGACTGAGGCCAAATCACTTTAAATATTTTAAGTGTTCACAGACAGTTTAATAGTTCTTCATCTCTTCTAATATATCCCATTTTATAACAATGCTATATATTTGAATGCTAAAATTATAATCAAGTAGCTTCATTAAAACTGTCTGATGCTTCTCCCTCAGATAGTTTACACAAATTGTAGTTTCCCCACCTCCAGTCGTCTAGCTTCAGCAGAATAATGAAAAGTAGGCAGATTAATTCAGAAAGTTAATACATTAGTTGCCAAACAACAAACAGATGCTCCTAAGATTTAATTAAAAAAAAAAAACCCCCCCACACACAACAAAAAAAAAACCTTTAAACTAATATGACACATTAACAGGTTATGAAAGTGGGGGAAATTATATTTAAAAAAATTTAGGATTACAGTATATCATAGCTAACTAACGCCAGCCAACTGCAGAGTTGTACAATGCAACCCAAGGTTGCCCTCCTCTTTAATATGCAATTCTAACCCACCTGGATTAAAATAGCTCCCTAGATTCTATAGCCACATCTCTGCACCAAAATGAGAGGCACTCCAAAAAGATCCATTCACACTGAGAAGCGGTTCTAGTATGTTGCTAATTTGATTCTCTGATGGACAACAGTTAAGACGCTCCTGCTTAAAATGAAATATGTACTTGTATCTGTTTTCCCCCTTCCTTGTAGTTTTGTAATTATCCCAGAGGAAAATGTTTCATTCAAACAGAATACTCCGCAACACATTAACTTGCAGTGTTACTTTCTTGAAAAGGCCAAGCAAATAAATTGTTTCTCAACCTTCACTCAGAGACTTCTTTAATCTTGGGGGCTAACAACTCAAGCCGGAAAATGGGAGTCTGAGGTTGCTATATTTAGAGGCTGGGAGAAGTGACTAGAATAAGAATTTAAGTCATGATTAACTTCCCTAGCAATTTATATTGTAATCGGGGGAATTGCAAGAGTGTTTAACCAATGTACTTTTTTTATACAGACAGATAGAAAAGTTTTATGGTAACTTTTGTGCAAAAGAAAATATTTGCTGTGATTCAAAGCCTTGCCAAGTGTAGAATCCTTGGGCCCTGCTCCTGTCTTCCTAAACAGGGAGGGCACCTTCAGTACAGTGTCTCTACACACAGGCTGAAAAAAATCTCAATGTCCTTTCATGTTTGTGATTGGAGAAGCATCTTCACTCTCTGACCAATGCTGTCAAGTCTAAAGGAAGGTATTATTTCCCTTTTAGTACCACACTTAACAAGAGAACCTGCTTGTAGATGAAGTTAAACATCACCCTAAGCTTAATTTTCCTTAAGTATGAAAAGAATGAATTTGCACTGAAATACAGTAGAATGCATCTTCACTAAGCCAAAATCCATTATGTCCTAATTCATGGTTGTCCAGTTCTGCTACATAGTACCTCTACGTGCAACAATGAAATTCAATCCTATCCGGGGAGGAATGCAGTGGCCAGAAAGAGCAACAGTTTAAGATGGAAAATTAATATGATCATCCAGAAGGAATTTCCTGATGGCTGACTGTAATTAACTAAATTGAAATTTGGCCAGCACACTGAGATTAAGACCCTTACTTGTACAAAGAATACATGGTCAGGAACTTTGCTACTTTCTCTCATCTAAAACAAACATCTGTTCATGCAAACAAAAATACATAATATTTTGTCATTTTTATTTTAAATCAAAGTCTCTAAAAATTTTAAAAGTTAGATAATTAAGTATAGTATAAAACAGATGTTTAGAATGAAGAACTATAAGAGATCTGTGACAAAACTCTGAGGACTGTGTAAGGGAAACATTTAAAACTAGACTGGATAACATACTACAAAAAACAATCTTGGACTGGCAGAGAAAAAGAGTGAATGATTTAATAGGTCTTCTCCATCTCCAATGTGTACTGTTTATAGCTGAAAATATTTTCTACATAATCAAGGAACCTTGAAGCTATGAAGAATTATTTGTCTGTCTCAACCAGGAAGGAAACAAAAGGAAATGCCGAAAATGCATATTCTACTATTAGAGGAAGTGATTTCACTCAGCTGTGTCTTCAAAGGAGTAAAGAAACATGTTTTTAAAAAACTTATATTAAGAAAAAAAAGCTTCAATTAATGCCCTCTCTTTTAATCATTGGCTTCAAAGCTATTACGTCAAGAAAGAGCAGCTAGTTCACTACAAACTTAATAGTTACTTCGGTCCACATGTGATCCTAAAGGGTTGAGGCTGAGCTAGAAGCTGGTCTAGACAACGTGGTTTTCAATTTGAGCACTTTGGATCTCTGCTAAATATCAGCAAAGCTGGGTCCTAGGTACTACGGCAGGGGCAAGCAGCCTTGATATCGTTTGCCACAGTTCGCCGTTGGCAGGCTGCCAATCATTTTATTTACTTGAGTGGCCACAGGTATGGCTACAGTTTGCTGTTCCCAGTCAATGGGAGCTATGGCGAATAGTGGCCAACAGGAGCTGCAAGCATCATAACTGCAGTAACTGGTGGTCCACCAGCAATGAACCAGTGGCCCATCCATGCACTATGGTATGGTAATAAAAATGGTAACACTCCATATTTAACATAATTGTAATGCAGAGTCAGTGACTAATCAACTAGTCAACTATCTGATAAGCAAAAGCTTATTGGATAGTCGACACAGTAGTTGTCTAGTCGTCCCTCCCCCCCCTTGCTGCCTCTATCATAAAGAGGCAGCAAGGGGGGGGAGGAGGAGGTCTGTGGGACAGGACAGGGGCACAGCGGAGGCTCTTGTACATTTCAAAGCAAAAGCGCCCCATGGAGCCTGGAGTCAGCGGGTCCCCGCTGGCCCTGGGCTCCATGAGGCATTCCAATCTTAAAAAACAACAACTTATAAGTGTTCATATAGCTTAAATCACAATTTGCTTTCAAAAGAACAAACAACAGACTAACGTTGTAATAGACTGTTCTGACAAGTTCTTCACTGTGATGCTGTTCTGACAAGTTTTTCACTGGGACAATATTATCCAACTTCCTACTTCTCTTCTCAGCAAATTAATATACTACACGCAGAATATAAAATAATAAAAATTACTCATTTTTTAAGTTCCAACCCTTAAAAATCTGCTCCAGACAAGGATTAATTAGTTCAGTGGAGTAAGCAGCAAGTTTCTGAATGGCAGATGATGTAACCACATCAGAATATGCTGAGCCAAGTCAGTCAGAGTCAAGAGCCATTTATATTTTCATGAATGCTACATGCTTTTGAAGGGAACATCTGCATTGTGTAGCTTAAGTACAAGTGCTGTGGTTGAAGAACTTAAATAACTGCAGTCACCTTTGTATAAATACCACAATGAGATGTTGAAAATCTGATAATTTTCTGTTGGCAAGAGTGAAATGATACATGAAAAAATGCATCAATAAAGAGAGGCAAAAAAGGTTTCAGACTGAGATTAACGGTTTTCTTCCTTTTGCCTCTGGCTGCCTGTATGCTATAAATGCCAGAAGGCCGTCGCATACTCAACTTAGAGTTAATTTCAATACTAAGACACAGCAATTGTCATGTTATGGGCTCTTCTAGGACCTATGGCCCTCTGTGCTGCCAGCCATGGCACTTCCAAAACCACAACTACGTGTAACAGGAAATGAGAAGCTTTGGGGAACCCTAGGATTCGTTTTGCTTGGTGCTAAGGTGAAGGAAATCACACAGAACTATTCTTAAAAAGCTAGTGCCTGCATTGCCTCCTTCACGTATACCAGTGGTAGACAAATTTTTTGTCAAGGTCCAAATTTCTTGATCAAGCTACATTCAAGGTCCACATTCCAGAGATCATTTTAACAAATAACAGTAATTATTTTGGGGTCCATTCAGAAGCATCTCGTGGTCCAGATTTGAGCTCTGGTTTCTGCCTAAGACTACCCCAATGTATAAATCTGTAGGTGTTGTATAAGTATAGGGCTAAGACAGATGCCATCAGGAAACTGTTCCAACTGTAATATAAAAGTATGCAAGGCCAGATGGGAACATGTTAGCCATTATTAAATGAATTTTTTTTAAAGAGACACACAAGGGGAAGAGATTCAGAGGGGTAGCCGTGTTAGTCTGTAATTGGAAAAAATTAAAAAACAATGAATAGTCTAGCAGCACCTTAAAGACTAACAAAAGTTGGCCCAGAGGAAAGGTAGTAAAACACAATCCGGTTGGCTAATACAAAGTCATGATCTTATTTAGCCTATCACTAAGCTAATAAGGTGCTGCTGCCACCTATAACGATTGATCAATTCTGCAAAATTATTTTAGTCATGTGATATCATCTCATCTAAACAACTATGCTTGACTATTAAAGGAAACCTGCATAATACTTTCAAAATGGGACCCTGGTACCGTACTTTCATAACTCTGCAGACACAAAAAGCCATGGACATAACAAGAATACTGGTTTTATGGCTCATTACAAGGATTCGTAACACGCTATACTGCCTCCTACCCTGAATTGCCCAATTCAAACGCTTCATGTGTAACAGTCTAACCCCAATTGTCCACTTCATTTCTAGGGACATGCCAACATGCTCATCCCTCCTGCTTCACAATCTGTCTCAATTTACATTTAGCTCAGATCCTTTGCAATCTTCCCCAGACGTGAAAAAGAACTCTGTAGGAGCTTGAATGCTTGTAGCTTCCACCAATAAAAGTTGGTTCCATATTTCCTCACTCACCTTGACCCTTTCATTAAAGGATGTAACACACAAATACAGCTACCCCAGCAGTGCAGTAAAAGTAGTAGTTGTCAGACATGTTAGGTATGTGCTTTATCTAAAAAAAAAAAAAAAAAAAAAAAAAAACCCACCACACACTGACAAAGAGAGACATAAGTCAAGAGGAAAAATGAAATTGCAGGTTGTCCGAGTTTACTGTAAACAAACATATTTTGAACATAATATGTCATATACAGGCAGTCCCCGGGTTACGTACAAGATAGGGACTGTAGGTTTGTTCTTAAGTTGAATTTGTATGCAAGTCGGAACTGGTACATATATTTTTGGGGAAGGGGGAAGGAGCTGGAGTTAGGTGGAAAAGACCCTGATTCTCATACAACTTCCTTATTCTAAGAAAAACACATACTGTTTTGATATGAAGGTTTTTTTGGTTGATATTTTAATTAAAAATTGATCATAAGTTTCAGTGTTTCATGCTATATCCAAATCTTCCTTTTGGGGTACCTGAAAGATCCCAGTTATTCATTTAATAGTCAGAATCTTTGTTTTTTATAACTAAAAAAAAGTTTATTCAATGCATATTACTGTTCCAAATAGAATTTGCTGCAGATGGTTCAGTGAAATGGGTATTAAGTGTAATCAATAGTCATTGGAGAGCACAGTGAAATATTGATACAATCAAAGCTGTTGTTGTATTCTGCTGAGCAGAAAATGGAAATCCCTTCCTGTGAAGCGTGTGTGTGAATTTATCCACAGGATTAATTTTAAAGAAAAATTCTGTGTTGGGAACAGGAGTTTGTCACATGTGGGTTCTCATTGTCCACACACCCACTTTGCAACTAGACCCATCCCCTCGGGGCTTACACCCTCCTCTACTTCAGCCCTCTTTCCTTCTGTCCTGCTCCTCCCCATTCTTGCCCACCCACACCATTGGGTAATTTTTCAGCTTCACCTCTGCCAGGCTGGAAGGGACTTGTTAATTTCACGTGACGCTAACAAGATACTTGCAGCTCTAGTGCTGAAGAGGGAAAGAGCTGTTGCTTCCAAGGTGGGGATTGTAACACAATGGGTCTCACTGCCTGCTGCTCCTGCTGTTCCCTAGGAAATTAATTTTTCCGCTCTGGGGTGCCCCCTTTTGGCTGGTGTCTTGTTCCCCCCAGCAAGCCAGCGTCCTCTGTGGTGAGAAAAGCCGCTCTGCGTCTCCCTGGTCTGCTGGGGGGGGGGTGTGCTAGCTTCGCGTCTCCCTGGTCTGCTGGGGGGAAGTGCCCCCCGCGCCGCCAGAGGCGGCGACAGTGGGGGAGGCACCCCGCACTAGCTGCGCCCCCCCCCCCATTTGTAACTAGGGATCCGACGTAAGTCGGATTGATGTAACCCGGGGACTGCCTGTACAATACAGTCAGGCTTACAAAATAAATTGCTTGGAATCCGGCCATACCAAAAATCTGTATTTAATTTTCCTTTACATTGTCCCTTTATTTTGACATCCATTTTATAGTGGTAAAATGAGAAACAACCTTTTTTTCTTTATCCTTGTAAAAATGTCCTGTCTTATCACTAGCTGGATTTTTTTTATTGATATTGACAAATTAAGTTATTAAATTGCAGTGACTTTGTAATTAATGCTTTTGATGTACATCCATAAACTGTGTACCATTTATTACATTTGCTAATTAGGAGCTGCAGGGTCTTTATCTTTTTGTATATACAATTTTATGCACAAAATGCAGCAGTGCTGAAAGCAATACCCTGGGTTAATACTGTTAATGAGTTTAGCACTGCCAAAATGTCAGTGGTTCTCTGATCATAAAGGTCTCAGTTTATTCAGTTCAACTGCTTTTTGTAATTTTTAGTAAAATGTCAAAGCACAAATTAGCTGACTACTAGATTGGACTCAACTATGTTATAGTCTAGTATCATTTTTAGTCTTCTAATATTTATTAATTGTGTTAATTTTCCTTTAGTTTTAGATAAAAAAATTTCAGTGTTCTCTAATTTATTTTCCTCCCCTCCAACTTAACTCACATGGATGACTCAAGGGGCAAAGAGGGAGAAGAGTTTGAGAGGCACCAGATACACTCATATCACTTGTTGAAGTATAGTCCAGGTCAACTGGAACCAAAATTCATTACCATTTGACAGTTCCCAAATGTTAGTTATAGTGTGAAAGATTTACCAAAAAGGAAGATTTTGTCCATTTTTGAAAAGTGGTCAAACAAGGAGGATAGAAGAAAGATCTTGAAGAGGGTTTCCAACCCAGTACTGTTTTCTCTCTATTGTTCAAAAGAATAATGACCCAAGAGTCTAATCTGAAAATATTTAAATCTGAAAAACAAAAGAATATAACAAGGCCAACAAAATGCCAGGTCGGCTTCTGACTTTTTAGAAAGCCCTCTCTTGCTATACAGGCCCCATTGCAACTAGCACCTCTCTAGTCACTGCGTACAGGAGGTGCTCTCTGGCCATCTCCTGAGCACAGCTCCAGAACTCCACGACCACAGACACCACATCTAGAGCATCATTCTCAACAGGATCCATGGGCACAGTGATATGACTAGAGCATCATCACATTGCCCAGACCTGTTTCAGCTATAGTATCTCCACAGTCACACAGAGGAACTATGGTCCAATTATGATCTGTGGTTAAAGATTTGATGGCTGGGTTTCTGTATGTAGGGAGCTGGAGAATTCTGATCACAGGAAAAGTACCAAGAGCAGTCCCTTTTTAGGCTGGTCAAACATTTTTCATTTAAATCTTCCACTGAATATGGAGGTTTGACTAAAGAACATTTTCTCAAAAGTGTCTCTTTTCCATGGGAAATTGAATTCTGTTGAAAAAGTGTCCTAAAACCTAAAAAGTTTGGTTTTCAACATACGGCCAAAAAGTCGACATTTGCAGCAGAAGATTTTGACAAAAACACTAAATAAATAAAATTGGTTGTATCCACATTTGAGGGGGAGGGGGAAGGGATGGGAAAAACCTCCATTTTCCAACCCACTCTAACCATATCTCTAGAAATGTGGCCTAAAGTTCCTGTGTCATCAGTCTGAAGCTCTCCAAATCAAGAGACTAACGCTCCTGGTGGAGAGCAGTACAGAAGGTATCTAAAAATCAGGAGACGACCAGTCACTATGGGAGAACTAGCAACTGCAAAGTCACAACTATGTTAATGAGTAATTTTCCATTTTCATTTCTCCCCTTAACACCTTTGTTCTTATATTGTAGTTCAGAGGTAATTCACTTCCCAGTACGTACCCAATCCAAGTAGCTAGCCTGGGTGCTATGGAGAAGTACAAGTGGGAGGAGAAAGGACTCCTCCTCCTCCTAAGGCAGGGGTGGACAAAAGGGCCTCCAATTAGGGCCTGGAGGTGGGGGAGCATGCAACAATGGGGGTGGGGAACCCAGAAGTATCCCGTCCCCACCCCTTCCGTTCAAGGCCCTGCCCCTTCTGGTGCAACCGGGGCCACTTCAGAAATTTTTGAAGTGGCCCCCAGCAAAAAATTATTGCCCACCCCGTTAAAGGCAAAAAGAAGCTGCAGAGCTGCTCTGTGGACACAACTTACACTTAAAGGCCAGAGCAAGGAATGGACCCTAGAAAATCCCCTTAGTAGGGAGGTAAAGAGAAATGGAAGATCCATGCAGACAGGATCTCTGACAGCACTCTTCCCCTATCCCATCTGGGCCCCTCCCATAACGACATGTTGCATGCTATGATGCAGAGAACACAAACTGAAGAGAGAAGAGTAAATGCGTAAGGAGAGATTTAACAGTGATCTATTCTCCCAGCAATCATGCACGCAAAGTCCTCCAACAAAATCCTCAGGCTTTGTCTATACTTACCCAGAGATTGATCTTCCAGGGTTTGATTTAGTGGGCTTAGTAAAGATCTGCTGAATTGGTTGCTGATGGCTCCCCCATCAACCCTGGCATAGTGGGGAAACCATGGCAAGTCAAGCTAAGGTACGTCAACTCCAATTATATGATTCATGTAGCTGGAGTTGCGGATCTTAGTTTGACTTTCTCTCCCAGTGTAGACCTGGCCTCAGGCATCAATACTCAGTTTTAAAAATGGTGTTGCTTACTTGCCCTACATTTAACTGATTAAAAGTAATAAAAAGGATTGATTAAATAATCTGGCTAGAACGAACACAAAACAACATGCATTTTTGTTCAAACAAAATCTGAGTATTTCCTCCATGCTAATTTAATTATTAGACATATATTTTTGACCTATACATAAGTTTGTGTAATTATTATTTAAACTGAAAGTGTTCGATTGTGTTAGGCACCATACAAACACATAGGAAGATATTATATCTCAAAGAGTTTACAATCTAAAGCTTTATCCAGTACAAATGCCTAGCATTCCCATTCTACAATCTTTTTAAAAAATTAATTTAAGCCTGAACAGAATACACCCAGCATTTCACATGATTAAGGCTTAATTAGAAAAGGCAGGCAAAGGTATGAGAACGGCACATACATGCAAACAAAATGATCAGCAATGATTGTCAAACGTTGTGTAAGGTGCACACTGGGGTTTTTGAGCTATCATGCAAAAACAGGTAAAGCAAGGGAAGGGCAATGAATTAACAAGTATAAAGCAGAAACAGGAGGAAGGGATGGAGGAAACGGAAAGGGGTGAAGGACATGGGAGCATTGAAAAACACAACCATAGACAATGTAGTTGGTGATAAAGGGGCTGAGAGAGAGAGAAAAGAAAAGAAAACATAGAATCCTAGGGCTGGAAGAGACCTCAGGAGGTGGAGTCCAGCCCCCTGCCCAAAGCAGAACCAACATAAACTAAATCATCCCAGCCAGTACTGTATCAAGCCAGGACTTTAAAATATCTAGGGATGACGATTCTACCACCTCCCTAGGTAACCCATTCCAGTGCCCCACCACCCTTCTAATGAAATAGTTTTTCCTAATATCCAATTTAGGCCTCCCTCACTGCAACTTGAGACCATTGCTCCTTGTTGCGCCTTCTGTGTCTACTGAGAACAGTCTCTCTCCATCCTCTTTAGAGCCACCCTCCAGGAAGTTGAAGGCTGCTATCAAATCCCCTCTCACTCTTCTCTTCTGAAGACTAAATAAGCCCAAATCTCTCAGCCTCTCCTCGTAGGTCATGTGCTCCAGCCCCCTAATCTATTTGGTTGCCCTTTGCTCTTCAATGTATCCACATCCTTTCTGTAGTGGGGAGCCCAGAATTGGACAAAATACTCCAGATGTGGCCTCAGCAATTCCAAATAAAAGGGAATAACAACTTTTCTAGGTCTGCTGGTAGTGCTCCTCCTAATGCACCCTAATATGCCATTAGCCTTCTTGGCTACCAGGGCAAACTGTTGACTTATATCCAGATTCCTATCCTCTGTAATCCCCAGGTCATTTTTTGCTCAATTGTTACTTAGCCAGATGGTCCCCAGCCTGTAACAGTGCATGGGCTTTTTCCATCCCAAAAGCAGGACTCTGCACTTTTCCTTGTTGAACCTCATCAGATTTCTTCTGGCCCACTCCTCCAATTTGTCTCGGTTACTCTGGACCCTATCTCTGCCCTCCAACGTAACACAGGTTGACAGCACCAACAAATCAGGAAACAAAAGAATGCTGATGTTACTTGAGCTTAGGAGTTCTGACTACTGATGATGACGACCATCTGCCCTGGCTTCCACCACAGGAAGTTCTCTGCCTTCACACTTGCTTCTGATCTGCCTCTCTATCTTAATATTTAAGGAAAGGGGAGGATTTGGGGAGCAAATGTCTCAGGATTTAATAGTGTTGTTGATTTAAAACAGGGTTATGATTGCTTGGTGAAAAATTTCCACTTCGGTGCAATGAAATTTTTTCTGTTACTTTTTGTTCAAACGGCAGATAAGTGTTCATACCAATAGTTCCACTACATTGTGTAATGGTTTTACTAGTAATTCTTCTTTAAACATACAAGTGGGAGTCACTATACCTTTTTAAATCCATAAATCCTGCAAATCAAGCATTATTTTATCTGTTGTTTCAAAATTACTAAACCACAATGCTTCCAACTCTACCACTCAATACCATCAAATCTCCTTAGGATTTACAATATTATTTTTTTTAAGATGTAAGAAGGTCCAAATTCAATCCACCATTTAATGGATTTTGTAGAATTCCTTTAACTGTATTTCAAATCAATTTCCCTCTTCCATCTCCATAACTTCTAATAGTCTAGACTTTTATGCCCAGATAAGATGGGCTCGCCTTTACAATGCCAAACCAGGCAACAAGAATTGAGTTATCAGATTGGCTAATAAGATTTCTGACAGTGACTGTAATAAAATATAATTAACAACTTGGAATGTATGAGCCTCATCTTTTTAACAATATATTTTATATTATGTTAGAATTTCAACAAAATACTCCAGCTATAGTGTATTCATTTACTTTTCTAAGACATACTGTTTTCTTAGTCTCCTATTTCTCAGTTCTTTTGACAATACAGTCCAGTGTTTCTGGCACCACAATCTGCCAACTGACTTCAGGCTATGGAGGAAGGGAAGATGATTAGAACTGGAAAGGTCAGTGTATGGGAAAACCTGCAATCTGTGTTTCTGCTAATTTTAAAGCATGAGAAGAAGAATCAGGTAAACGATTTGTCCGGCTTTTCACACAGATTTTGTATGACTTTAAATAAACTGCTTAATTTCTGTGTGCCTCATTTACACCATCTGTAAAATGGAGATATTACCAAATCGGTCTCAAATATACTGAGACACATAAATTACGTTTTTAACTTGATTTCAGAGACTAGATGAAAAAGTACTTGAATCTTGTGCATTAATTATGCTGAATACATACACAAAACTGAAGCTTTCATCAGCCAGATGAAAGAGTTACTCACCTATGCAGTAACCTCTGTTCTTCGAGATGTCCGTCCCCCCCCCCCCCCCGTGGGTGCTCCACTAAAGGTGTTGGGCTCGTCCTGGCACCACAGTCCAGAGAGTTTTCATTAGCAATAGCCCTACCCCGCTGGAGCACGCATGCACAGATGCGTCTCGCGCCGTTCGCGCCCTTTCTGGCCTGCCAGTTCCTCCTAGCCGGAAGCATCTGAAAAACACAAAGACAGTAGTTCCGAAGCAGGGAGGAGGGCGGGTCGTGGAGCATCCAGAGGGACACACATCTCGAAGAACAGAGGTTACTGCACAGGTGAGTAACTCTTTCTTCTTCATCGAGTAGTATCCCCGTGGGTGCTCCACTAAAGGTGAGTATATGAAGCAGTGGTTCGGTAGTAGTATGGTGCTTTGGAATCAAGGTCTCTGCACCGTGGAAAGGACTGCCTGAGCCACTGTAGCGTCTGTCTTTAGCATGTTTGCAAGGCCATAATGTCTGGCAAAGGTCAAGGTAGAGGACCAGGTAGTGGCACCGCATGTGTCACGTAATGGCACACCCTTGACGAAGGCCATGGAAGTAGCAATGCTTCTAGCAGAATGTGCTTTCTGCCTGTAAGGTAACGATCTGTTACGCAAAGAGTAACAGCAAGTGATACAGGCAACTGAGTAGAAATATGTTGTGAGGAGAGTTGCTGGCCCTTAGAACAGTCCACTACAGACAATAAGAGATACTGCAATTTTCGAAAAGGGCATGTTCTCTATAGATAAAAGGCCAGTGCTCTCCTCACGTCCAGCGTATGTAGGCACATCTCCTCAGCGGTGGAATGTGGTTTTGGGTAAAAGGTAGGTAAACTTATAGGTTCGCATTTATATGGAAGGGCAAATTCACCTTTGGCATAAAGGCTGGGTGAATGTGAAATGTCACTCCCCGCTCAGTAAATAAGGTATGGGGGGGAGGGGAGAAATCAGCGGAGAGTGCAGCCAGATCACTCATGCGTCGTGCAGAAGTGATGGCAAGCAGGAATGTCACTTTCATGGTGACTGTGTACAGGTTGCATGTCGCTAGGGGCTTGAAAGGGGTGCGAGTCAGCGTGTCCAGGACTAGGGCTAGGTCCCCAGGCTCTGTAGGTGGTCTGTGAGGAGGATATAGGTTTGCGACACCTTTCGGAAACCTTTTGGTCAGCGGATGCACAAAAACTGAGCTGCTTTTGATGGGAGGACGGAAGGCGAAGATTGCTGCCAAGTGGACTTTAAGTGAGGACATCGCCAGATCCTCTGACTTCAGGTGAAGGATAGAATCGAGAATCTGTGGATAGATACAGAAAGAGGGTCAATACCTCGTCTCACACCACGACTGGAACCAATGTCATTTACGAAGGTAGGTCTTTTGGGTGGTCTGACGCCTACTATGGATAAAAGTGTCTTTCGCTGCCTGAGAGCAAGTCATTTCAGCACCTTGGAGCTAGCTAGGAGCCAGGCCATTAGATGAAATCAGTCTATGTGAGGGTGAAGGAGCCGTGGTGCCGCGACAGTAAATTGCGTAACTGCGGCAGCTGTCATGGCTGTGATACAGACATCCGCATTAACTGGGTTAGCTACGTCTGTCAGGGCCAAAATGGTGCTATCATTATCACGGTCGCCCCATCCGTATCTATTTTCTCTAGTACGCGTGGAATAAGTGGGATCGGAGGAAAAGCGGTGCATTCCCCAATCGATAAGGAAGGCATCCCCCTGAGAAGCTGTGCCCATGCCTGCTCTCGAGCAGTAAAGGCAGCACTTTCTGTTGTCTCGAGTGGCAAAAAGGTCTACGGTGGGGTATCCCCAGTGCTCAAAGAGGCTGCGGGCTACTTGGTCTAGCAATTCCCACTCGTCCTGTAGAGGGAAGGACCTGCTGAGCATTGGCAATAGTATTGTTCTTGTTGGGGAGTTATGCAGCAGTTAGCCGGATAACCCAGTGCCACAGACAGACGGATTTAGCACAGAGAGATCAGGATCTGGCACCGCCCTGCCAACTGATGTAGTAGACGGTGCAAATGTTGTTGGTGAGGATCTGCACTGTGATTCCTGTTATTGCGCGCAGGAAATATTTGCAGGCGTTGAATACCTCCCGTAACTCTAAAAAGTTTATGTGCAGGAGGGATTCCTGATGCGTCCACAGTTCCTGAGCACAATAATTGTGCATATGGGCTCCCCAACCGATTAAAGACGCGTCCGTGGTGATTTGTACCGCTGGTTTTTGGCCGTGGAAGGGGATACCTGCTAGGGTATTCCTCGAGTTGAGCCACCACGGTATAGAGTCTCTCACGTTTGGGAACAGCCACAGACCTTGTGTGTACTCTTGGTGCCCGGCATATATATTGTGAGCACCCAATGCTGAAGGCACCTCAAATGGAGTCTCGCATGGAGGCCGCCATGTGCCCCAGAAGTTTCAGGCAGATGAGTATGGGTGTTTTGGGGGCGGTGAGTCGAGTATTCCCTAGGTCTTGGATGGTAAGCGACCTGTGGAGAGGTAAGTACGCGGCCTCGGTTGTGGAATCCAATCTTGCCTCGATGAACTCAGGAGACTGAGAAGGAGCTAGGGAAGACTTTGGTAGGTTGATAAGCCTTAGGGCTTCGAATGTTGCTCTGGTTGCATTGACCGCCGCTATAGCTTCTTTTAGACGGCCTTCAGTAGGCAGCCATCCAAATAGGAGAAGATGGTGATGCCTCAATGTCGAAGGAGGCAGCTACAACGGCTAGGGTTTTGGAGAACACTCTCGGTGCTGCCGAGAGACCGAACAGTAGCACCCTGTACTGATAATGACAGTCGCCCAGTATGAAATGGAAGAACCTCCTGTGGGCTGAGTGAACCGTTATGTGGAAATACGTGTCCTGGAGATCGAGGGACGTGAACCAATCTCCTTTGTTTACGACTGAAATGATAGAGGCTTGTGTGACCATCTTGAATTTTTGTTTTCGAAGGTGGCAGTTGAGCCTGCAGAGGTCCAGGATAGGCCTCCATCCTCCAGACTTCTTTTGAGTGAGGAAGTACCAGGAATAGAAGCCTTTTCCTCTGAACTGATACAGTATCCTCTCCACAGCCCCGATGGTAAATAGGTGAGAGAGCTCTTGCTGTAGAAGAGGTTCGTGAGAGGGGTCCCTGACGAGGGACGGGGAGGAAGAGGTGGGCCGGGGCCGGGTAGAAAATGGAATGATGAGGCCAGATGTGACGATGTTCCTGAACCAACTGTCTGTGGTTATAGCAAACCAGCAGAGATGGTATGGTCACAACTGATGATGAAATAATTTGGTCACATTATGTGGAGCCTCTGTAAGGGGGACAGTACGAAGTCCCTCGATGGACACGTCAAACCTGCTGCCAAATGTGTTGTTGGTTGGATGTCTTACTGGGTGGTTGGTGGTGTCACTGAGGTCGCTGTGTCTGTCTTGGCTGATCATATGGTCTGAAGCGGGGCACAGCATAGGAGAATGGTCTTTGTTTATATAGGAGCTAAATCTCTTGTGTCTGAATGGTGGAGTATACATTCCAAGCGTCCTCAGAGTGGTGCAAGAATCTTTGCTAGAATGAAATACCTGATCAGTGTTCTGAGCAAACAGCAACTGATGATCAAAGGGTAAGTCCTCGTCCTTTGGTTGGAGGTCTTTTGGAATGGATGCTGGGTGGAGCCAGGAAGCACAGCACATGACTACTGATGTAGCTATAGCCCGAGAGGTCGTGTCAGCAATGTTGAGGGCGATTTACAGCCCTGTACGGGCAGCTGCGTAGCCTTCCTGCACCATGGCTTTCAAGATTTGGCTCTTAGCATTAGGCAAGTACTCCATGAGGGCAACAAGCTTGGAGTAATTGTTAAAATCGATTGGCAAGTTGAGCTGCATAATTAGCCATCCTAGCATTACCGTGGCAAAAGAATAGACTTTTCTGCCCAACAAGTCCAAGCGTTTGGCATCCTTATCAGGAGCTGCATTCCTGCCCTGTGCCATCTTTGACCTTTGTTGTGTATCATCCGTAACTATGGAATTTGGCTGAGGATGCATAAATAAGAATTCTGTGTCTTTAGTGGCAACAAAATACTTCTTGTCTGTATGCTTATTGGTAGGTGGCGCAGAAGCTGGAGTTTGCCAGATATCATTGGCAATTTCCAGGATGGCTTTGTCAAAGGGAAGAGCCAATTTAGATTTCTGGGACGGCTGTAAATTTTTCAGGAGATGGTGTTGCTTCTGTGGCATATCCGTTGTGTGTAGTTTCTGAGACTGGGCTACCCTTTTAAACAGCTCCTGGAACTTTTTATACTCGTCTGCAGGGGAAGAGTCGCCCTGAAAAACTGCATTGTCCGGTGAGGACGACGATTGATCTGTGGGGGAGTCCACGTGCTGTTGCTCTCGAGTGGGGGGTAGACTGTCATCCCCCTCATGGTGCATAGAAGCAGAGGGTGTAGTACCTGTGGGTGTCGGAGGAGCTTGTTGAGGAGGTGGAATGCTCCAAGCCGAACGGTGTGGTGATCTGGATGGTGAGTGAACTGTAGTACGCAAGCCTAGACGTTCAGTGTAACGCCGGCTACGATGGTGATAATTGTCAGGGGAGTGCCTCCTGTAGTAGCGAGAGTACCATGAAGGGAGTTGGAGACACCGGTGACCTGGATCGTACTGTGTAGTGCGAGGGTGAACAAGAGCGATAGGACCTGTAATGACGAGGAGGGGTGCGGGGCCGACATGCGGATGTGAAATGTCGTCGTGGAGGTGAGATGTAGTGTGCATGGCAGTGACTTCCTGAGTGATGGGGAGGTGGAGGAGAAGGCTCTGGAGAAAAAATAGCCATCTCAGGGCTCGGCGTTGGTGTGCACGCATGCCTAGTTTTCCACTGTGCCTTAGTTGGTACTGTGGAGGCATGCGAAGGAGGCGAAGCCATGACTACGGGACTATTAGGTGTGGAGTCGAAGGATCTTGGTTTTGACCCCTCTCGGCACTGAGGTGGTGTTAGCGGTTCCGGTCTCGGTAATGCCGGCGCTGATAGCAAAGCTGGACCCGCTGCAGACGAGGCCCGTATCGATGGAGACAGAGGCAGTGCCATGCACTTTGGTGCCGGGGCCTCCGATCTCAGAGAGGCACGTGTTTGAGTCGGTGCCGTCGCCAGTGCCGATTCAGGTCGCGGTGCTGTGCGTGCCACTGGCACCGGCATAGATGTATTAGCAGGACTCAGCACGAAGGTACTATGGCCTTTGGATGCCTTGACTGCCGCATGCTTGGGCAGCAACCCAGACATGCTCGGTGCGTCTTCTGCACTAACACTCCTGGCGGGAGCAGAACTCTTCTTGTCATAGGACTTATGCGCCACAGCAATTTTGTCTGTCGAATGGCCTGCTGATGACGGCTGTAATGCCTTGTTAAACAACAGCATTTTTAGCCGCATTTTCCCGTCCTGCCTTGCGCAGGCCATTAATTTTGAACAATGTGCGCACTTTTGGGTGGCCTTCCCCCAAGCACTTTATACAATGGGAATGGCCGTCCGACGTTGGCATGGCGTCCCAGCACGAGGCACACTTTTTAACCTCGGGGGATCCAGGCATGATGCTAGCAAAGTCCAGTACAGTCTCTATAAAGTCAGTCAAGAGACTGAAGAACTATGTACATAAGAACTGTTCTTTTCTTTTCTTTTTTTTTTTAAACTGGAACCAAGTGAACTAACTAAACTATAGGGAGGGGGGCAAACTGGGATGAAAAACAAACTTTCTACTCTCTAACAGCTTTTCTATCTTTCTCCTCAGGACGGAGGAAGGAGCTCGGCCCAATTCTGTCTGCGGCCGTGGACGGTTAGGAGGAACTGGTGGCCCAGACCACGCATCGCAGAAAGGGCGTGAACGACGCGAGACAGCGTCTGCGCATGTGCACTCTGGCCGGGGGGTGGGGGGGGGTGAAAAGGGAGGGGCTACTGCTAATGAAAGCCCTCCGGACTGCGGCGCCAGGACGAGCCTGACACCTTTAGTGGAGCACCCACGGGGACACTACTCGATGAAGGATTCCTCTTTTCATAATGTCTTTGTCATCCTTGATAAGAAACTCATTTAAGTTCTGTCTATGCACACAAGATCTGATTTTCTGCTCTGGGCCTTCCTTCCATGTTTATGAATTATGAGCACATATGATCAGAAATGCAGTTACGCACTCATTCTGTATTCTTAATTTGTGAGAAGAAAAAGGTCTCAAACTTTTTTTTTTAATCAAAATTTAAAATCTCGGAATTCCTATGTGTGATTTAAATTACTTGCATTTCAAATACAGTTCTATTTTAAATGTCACAATGTCATTTTTACAATAAATGCCTATGCTTATTATGTCTCTGACTTGATATAGAATTTGATTAGTTTATAAATAAAATGGAGTTCAGGTGATGATGCATGAGAAGAAGAGAGTCCATTTTGATTCTCAGACAATAGACCGAGTTGGGAAGTTTGACAGGTAAAAAAAATAAACAATGTAGGACTTACAAAATAAGCATATCTGATTTAGTGATGACTGGGACACAATATAGACATCCTATAATGCCATTTTTCTAGTAACTTTGCAGAGTTATTGTACTGTACCAAAAAAAGTCTGCCTGAACTCCCACTATTGAGAAAAGCATAGCTGTCACTCATTCAAAAAAATCTGGTTCTGAGGGACTTGCTTTGAGTATATTATTAGTAACCCATTTTCCCACAGCCTCATTCATAAACCCAGGAGAGAATGAGATGACAGGACAAGAAGGAGCTCAACTGGTTACCAGAACACTAGTACAGTAGCTTACTGTTAGTCCAGTACTTTAGAGTTAAATAGTATTTCAAAAGGTTGGGGAAGATTTCTTCAAATTAAACAAATTTTTGCTACATTCATCTTAAACAAAGAGTTGTGTTTTCATCGTCTGGTAAATTCAAACTGAAGTACATGCTTTTCCCAAGACATCTATTACCACATTTTAGTTTTATAGTACAGAGTGAGGTATGTATACTGCTAATCTAAACATTGGTTTGATGTCACTTTGATAACTGAATTACATTTTAGCAATGTAAGAGTTAGGAAAATTCTTTGATCAAGAAAATTGCCCCATGTTATAATGTGACTGATTCCCTTTTTTGGAGCCTTTTGCTCCATCCCATATTTACACAGACAGAGTCAAGGCAGCAATTTCTCAAATATGGGGCACTCTCTAACAAATAATGTTAAATTGTAAAGATCTCTCCTAACCAAACCAGAAATTGTACAGATATCCTTGGACTGGATTTATTGCTGAAACCTCTCCTGGGAGGTTTCCTGGACAATGGATTAGCAGTAAGATCACAGTAACTAGAAATTCCTGTCTTAATGCACTTCTGTTGCCACAAGCACAGAATCCACAGAACGGAGCTAGCAAACACCAGGAAGGCTCAATCCAATCTCATCCCTTTTTTATCACCACTTTTGGTTTGGAGATGCTGACTGGTGTTTGTTAAACACCGTGAGTGTCTTTAAAACAAACCATACAGCAAAAGCTAGAAAAGCATGTTTTAATGCAGACTATTTACCAGTGTTCCCTGTAAATTGAGCATTTGAACAGCCACTCAGGAGAGATTCAAATGCTGTCCAACTGACTATCAGAGTGCCACAACTGGCAGCATGTGTTTCTGATGGTGCGCATCTGCACATGCCTTGGTGCACATAAAATTTATTCAGCACACGGGTTAGGTAAAATTAGAGGAAACATTGCTAGTCACCCATAAAAGGTTTGTTGGAAAGACCAGTTGATTCCACAGAAGGAAACTCTGGTCTTGAGTCACACTCTCCCTCTGGAAAAATTTATTGTTTTCTTTCATCATAGGGGAGTTCTGTCAGACTGATAGTTTTGAATGGCCTTGTCAGACTGTAACTCCTGCTAGAAGGGTTAGGATCTCCCAGAGAACCTGCAGGACATGAATAAGTGAAGCGGGGAACAGAGGTTGCCTTATGTGGATATTTATTATTATTAAATATGTATGCACGAAAAGACTAGTTTGCAGAGTGCTTTAGGTTCCTTTTGAGATGGTGGCAAAACCCGATGGCCACAGCTGGGTGGCAGGCCTGGAGTTAAAGCAGTTAACTGTTGTAACATCCCTACAATAAATGTCATGTGCTACACTGCAGACAAAATTAGTTTAAAAAGTCATATGCAAACCACATTCGATTCTGATTGTACCAGTCTAAGTTAAAAGGAAATATTAAAACAGATTAAAAATTCCATTTTTAACTTCTTATGTTGTCAGTTTCAGTCTCATATATGACAATAGTCCCTTGTGACTGAAATGCTTCTAGCAGAATTAACCTTCTTACTGCTGTCTCAAGTAACCCTTTTGACACTATTTCTTCGCTGAAACTGTATCACACCTTTTTGGTCTAACATGCACAATGGTATACTATGCTCATTACATGTTGGGACAGTAGTTCAAGTGTCTAGAGACATGCTAATGAAAACTGAAATCTTATTACTCGGGAGTATTACTACGTCACATTCTGAATGATGGCTACCCTTTCCTGATCAGAATCAATTTTTAACTTTTATACTATGATACACAAGAAAATGGATTTAGCATGAAACATAACAGTAGAGAATACAGGATTTTAAAGCAATTTCCACAGGATTAAGAGAATAATTCATCTATGAAGGTGATTATAATAATTCTTTCATTTGCAAAATGAATAGGTATTGAAACTCAATTGCATAGACTTTCATAGTTCTTAAACATAATTACCGATATGCACAAAACCAGGAAGCTATGCCTGCAGAATGTGGAAGGCGATCTCTGTATGGAACAGTATGCTTTCAGGAAAGAAAGGTCTCTATAAAGCGGAGCTGAAAGGTACCTTTGACGCTTTGGTATCTAAACTTACATGTGTAAATTATCTTGGGTAAGAAACAAAGAGACTCAATTCACATTTTAAACAACATTTTGTCAAGACAGAAGCCAAATTGAAAATTACTTCTATTTAAATATTATTTTGCCTATAGATGATAATAGTAAGTCAGATGATTGCCATACACAAGAGATTAATAACATCACTGGATAGGAACAACACATACATTCCTGAAGTATCATTTACTGGAACAGATCAAAATGGCCTAATCATTTCATTATATTGAAAGCAACAGCATACTTTACTGAAAAAGGGCCAGAGGCTTTCTTGGAACATCTTTACTGCAAGGAATGGTGTTAGATCAGGTAGAACAATTTCACACCAATGAAACATCACAGTGAAAAACATTGTTATGTGATTGTGTTATATCTTCAGCCCCCATAAATTTAGGTCTCTGGAAGTAAATAAACTGCTCTTGCAGAGACCACAATATTAGACAGATGCTGGGGGAACGGAAAGGCTTTATTTGTAAAGAACTGCCTGATACACAAAGATGGACCAATAAAAGTTTGTTTGAACAAGAGTTAAACAAATCTGCACATCACAATAATAGCAGCATCGCTAATTAGCATAACCTTTGCTAAATGTGATACAGGAGAGCCAATATTTGTAGAAGCAGCAACAAAAGGCTATATAAAAGGCTCCAGATTGGTACTGACAACTGACCATATTCTATTACTAATCATGCTGTACAAGTTAGCATGGTGGCAAGATAATGCAGAGGATTCTGCTTGGTATGTCTACATCACAGCTGGGCATGAGTCTCCCAGCCCAAACAAATAAACTCATGCTAGTGAGGCTCAAGCTATCCCACTAAAAACAACAGTACAGACTTTGCAGCTTGGGCAAGGTGGGAGCACTCAAATATTAGGAAATGCCAGAGCTCGGGCCACCTTAATTCACTGTGTACATGAGGTATGTGACAGTCTTTAATTACATGATCATATACTACTTTATCATTCCAACTACAGCTAATTGTTGATAGACTATACATACCCAAATCTGCTTATTTTGTATTTTCAAAAACTATTATAAAGATTAATAAAGTGTCTTGCACAGCCAAGTTCTCCACACACTCCAGGTCCTTTTCTGACCCCATCTGTATTTGAATCAGACAGTTTCTGCCCTAGGTATGTAAGCAACTAGTCGACTACCTGATAAACATATGCTTATCCAGTAATTGAGTAGTGACTCAACTAGTCACTCCCCCCACCCCCTGCTGCCTCAATCAGACAGAGACAATGGGGGGGGGGGGGGAGGAGCCAGTGGGAGCCAGCTTACAAACTGGTTCCTCCCAGCACTGTCTGGGGGAGGCAGAGGCATAGCTGGGACCTAATGAGAGTCAGGAATCACCTAATTCCTGGTTCACACCCAGTCCCAGATTCTGCACCTCTGCGCTTTTTTAAAATGTATTAAGAGCCTGTCAGCTGATTCCTGGCTCAGACCTGGTGTTCCCTCCTCCCGTGCCTCACTCCACCTCTGCCTTTTAACTGTATTAAGAATCACTAGGCTCTTAGTACATTTAAAAGGCAGAGCTGCAATGGGGTTAACTTTCAAGGCCAGGAGAAAACCCCACTGTGGCTGTGCAGTTTCCCTCCTTATCAACTAATTGACTATTCAATGGAAACTCCAACCACTACTGAATAAGCTGATTACATGCAATTTAACATCCCTAGCCCTCACACACTGGCCGGGCCCAGGGGAGTCACCTGGGCCCAGGGGAGTCACCTCAGGCTCCCTGCTTTCATTTCCTGTACCTAGACTCCACCTGGCTCAGAGCAACAACTACAAGTAACTCTTGTTAAACCACAAGCTAGTATGCTAAGTGCAGATGGGACTCTTTTCAGAGCTCTTAAGCTCTCGCAAGTCTCTAGTGTCCATTTGTGAACTCTTCTGGTAAAAGGCACATCCCTGACACAAAGGCTACGCTCCTGACAGATTTCAAGTCCCTGCTCCAAAACTTTGGGATGACAGAGCTTTCCAAAACTAAAGATCACATGAATGTTAAGTTGATCAAAACAAGGTATTATTCACTAGCCTTATTCTTGGAATCATCAGAACCATTTTGGCTATAATTTTCCAATTTTAGCTTCATGCAGACACTTGGGCTTGAAAAATTTTAACCCGAATAATTTAACTTAAGAAACGTTACAAGCAACTGAAACCAGTATCTTCTAATGGGAAGTGATAGGTAATCTTAAGAATACATGGTGTTTCTAGCCCCTAATGCAGTAGTGTTTATAGATTTTTATCACTCCAACTACAGCTAATTGTTGATAGCAGACTATACATACCCAAATCTGCTTATTTTAGATTTTGAAAAACTATTGTAAAGATTAATACAGTTTCTCAAGTTTTTGACATGGTATTAAATGTTTATAAATAATTAATTCACCAGGACAAAACTGATCTCTAATAGGTATAAATAAGCTGGTTCTACTTTCCTCCCCACATCCCCACTTTCTATAATGCAATGGAAAGACTACATTAACTGTTCTTTATAACAAATGTTACTCTTACCAACAAACTTATCAGTAGTAAATAAAAATACAACCATGAAACAGAAATATGTACTGACAAATGTCTTCAAAGTGATTATTGTTTTAGAAAACATCACCAATACAAGATATTGGAAAATTTAAGAAATACCAACAGAAGAATTTAAGGGTGTTCAAGAAAAAGGGTGAGAAGGAATTAGAGACACAGAAAAGGGAAATAAGTCACCCATACTCACAGACATAGACTAGCAGAGAGCAGGAAATAGTACCCAGGTCTCTTGGGCTATGTCTACACAGCAACATTATTTCAAAATAACATAGTTCATGTCTACACAGCCAAACTGGAGGACCTCTTACTCCAACTCCCATAACCCTCATTGTACAAGGAGTAAGGGAAGTTGGAGGAGGAGTGCTCTATTTCAAAATAATCGCTGTGTAGACAGCACCAAAACTCGAAATACGCTATTTCGACATAAGCTACGCAATTGATGTAGCTCAATTTGTGTAGCTTATTTTGAGTAAGCCCTGACCTCAAGCCAGAGACACTGTTTGGGAACTAGAAACAGAACAACCTTACAATTCTTAGGTTAAAAAAGTTATGTATTTTCAGTAGCACATACACTTTAAATTGCTGATACAAATTATTCAGGTTTACAGTACACAATTCATTGCATCTACATACATAACTCTGAATTTTTTCTATATAGATATATGTACAGAATATTAGTTCAATTATTTTTAATTTGGTGAGATTGAACTAGATTTACTTCAGTCATTAAAAAAACAATTATTTTCATTTTAACTACAAAATTTTAATCCTAGAAGTCAGCAATAGAATTGATCTCTTAATATGTTATCTTAACACATTTACACGGGTTTGTTTAAAACAATATCTAAATAATTCATGCAGACAGAAGACTCATTTATATGGCAAGCCTTAACATAGGACTGATGCACTGTGCCCTAGGTCTCAGGAACAACTGGTAATTCACCAACACTATCCAAATCTACCTCCCTCTTCCCCAAGAATCCTCAAATTCAGAGATCACTACATCTCCCCACAGTGTGTGTTTGCACTGACATTATTACTGTATGTTAAAGGGGAGCTTCCACAGGTTTTCCTGTTGTGTTTAGAAATCAACAGTTACCAGCACATAAGTGTAAACTGAACATTTCGCTGAAACACAGTGTCGCATACTTAATATAATACTTCTTAACTGACTGAAAACAATAGCAGGAACATATTCTGCATCTTAATAATACATACATCTACTTACAGTTCCATGTCAGAATCAACATCTCACTGACACCCTTATAATAACCTGACAATTTCCATCTCCAAACCCTTACTCTTCCCCTCCACAGTTCTGTCTGCAAACTGGTAACTCTGAAATCCACATTCAACTCAGAGCAACAAAAAACAGCTTCTGAAAGACACACAACATCCTCCAGCTTTGGTTTGGGCCTTGATAGCTTGAAGGCTGATCACTTAAAACCGTGATTTTCTTCTCTTCCCACTAAGGTTGAGGCCGCAGGGGTGGGGAACCTTTTTTGGGTCGGGGCCAATGACCCATAGAAAAATCTGTCAGGGGCAGCACACAAGTGAAAAACAATGGAAAACAATACCTCCCTCCCCAAAATCCTAGCTTTTGTGGCCCCCTGACTAAAGAGGAAAAAAGACACCCCTCACAATCCACTGGCACACCAGAGCCTAGTAGGGCCAAGACTTGTAGATTTTGTGTTCTCCAGCCCCGTGAGCTCTCCAATGCTGGGGGGCAGCCTTGAACCTCAGGTGCCAGATCCAGGCAAACCGGGGGGTTGCATTCAGCCCTTGGGCCTGAGATTCCCCACCCCAGGTTGAGGGGATCTCTTGATCTTTAGCTAAAAAACCTTTTCCAAGTATTGAGTTACTGGCACTATAGCTCTCGGAATAAAAGCATTAAACCTCTGTAAAAACATTTAGGGAATGCAATATGTTGTGAATGCTACTCTCCCAATATACATTTGTCCTTATTAAATCTCCAGGTCATGGGGCATTTTTCCAATGTTCTGTCTTAATAGCTGGAAATATTTCAATATCAGGCAGATAAGTTACATAATCTTTGCCATTTTTTCATTAGGAGTCTGGAGAACGGCATTATCTGCACTGACAGTGTCTGGGCGTTTGAGTAATCTTTTTATAGTACTTCAATTTAATAACATCCAAGCCTGAAACACTGTGTGCCTGATAAGCAGCTCACACAAATCCAGAAAATAAATGTTCTTTGAAGTTCGTATGGTTTTTTACACCGGAAATGCCATGCATCAGTCACACTGGAAATGACATGCACAGGTCATGCCAAAAATGCAACCCCCGAGACAGAAGTATCTGAGCTCATGTTCTAACCCACATTACTAAATTGGCAGCACAGCACCCTGATAACATGCCATCAAGCCAGCCTGACAAAGCCAATCTGTTAATACCCGTGTGCACGCACAGTATCTCAAGAATGTCTCATCTCCCCCTCTTTTAACGGGTACTGACTCATCTTTGCAATTCATCATAAATGATCACAAAAAAAGCATAAAAATAAATTAGATTTAGCAAAATTATGAATAACCAGGATTAAAGTTTATCTGATTTAGAAGTTACATGCAGACTTCCTGGCTACCATCCCTGAGCTTTATCATTAAGATTCTCCATTCAAATCCCCTCCTTAAATTAAATATCTGCAACAATGTGAAATCTACTATAACTCTTTAGGTGCTATAGTTATACCATCTGTCAACTGTGGGAGTAGGTAAAAGCTGGCCCACCAAGCCACCGGATCCAGCCTGCGGCCCAATAAACACTTCAGCCAGGCTCCCTCTCTGCCCTTCAACCCCACATGGCTCAGAGCAGCCATCTGCAGTGGCCATGTGTCTTGGGGGGGGTCGGTGGGGAGAGGCTTTGTGCACTACCCCTACCGCCAGCACAGTCTTGCAGCTTGGCCAACGGGAGCCGCCTTTTTTGCAGGACAGGGAGTATGTGAAATATCCTCTCCCTCTCCCCTTTCCTCAGGTTCACAGACCTCCGAGAGGGCACATGGCCCCTGCAGCTGCAACAGAATCTCCCAGACACAACACTTCGCTGCTGAATGGCTCTTGTGGTGTTGCATGGAGCCCACTAAAGCCCAGCTGTGATGGGAGTGAGGATGTGTCTACACAGGAATTATTTAAAAAAAACAAAAAAAACAAACACACCTTAAGGCTGGCCCAGGTCATTTCACTTGCACTTGCAGGAGATCCAGGGATGAAAAACTGCTGCGTAGATGTTTGGGCTCAGGCTGGAGCCCAAGCTGCAGGATGCTGCAAGGCTCCAGCTGAGTGAGAGCATCTACACAGAAATTTTTAGCACTGTAGCTCACGTCAGCTGACCCAGGCTTGTCATGGCCATGCCATGAGTCTCCTACATACGTGTAGGCAGCAGAGCTGTAGCGGGCTCACTACACTGCTGCCCCTGCCCTATTGATTATCTGAATAAAATTTGCACCCCCCATTGCTAGTGTATACTAGAGATCAGGGTGGGGAATCTAAGGTTTGGGGGCTGGATGTGGCCCCTGGCTTGCCTGAACATGGACCCCGAGGTGGGGCTCCCACTCTAGCATTGGGGAGCCCATGCTGATACTCCAGCTCCACAGCCCCAGCAGTCTTGGAGCACCCAGCGTCAGCTCCCCGCTGCTGGAGAGGAGCCCCAACCTTTGCGAGCAAGCCAGAGCCTAATCCGACCCACAGGCCCTGCCTGGCAGGGGGAAGGAAGCTTAGGGTCCCCCTAGTGTGCAAGGTGAATGTGGAGAGCATCTTTCTGCTTCTCAGTCAAGGGAGCAGGAGGGCTTTTTTCTTTCTTTGTTTGCTTCTCACTTTAGCACAACCCCAACAGATTTTCCTGTGGGTCAGCTGCCACTGACCCCAAAAAAGTTCCCCACCCCTACTGTAGAGCAATGGGAACCAAAGAAACGCAGGCCAGATCTACCAAAACAATGCTCTGAAGTTTGGTGGTTGCACAGTGTACCTGCCTTGCCTTACAAGTATCTCATCTTACATTAGGTACTTTCTGATGTGAGAAAGTCATTTTTACCAGACATGCCCATTAGTGACATTAAATTGCAACAAAAAGCAGCACAGTTAGCTTGGATTGATGTGATCCATATGAGCTGTTTGCTTATTATTACCCTTTAGGTCAGGTATGAATCAATTCTTCAATGCTTAAAGTGCTCTCAATACTGCCAGGTCTGCCACTGCCCAACAATGGAATGTCATTAACAAACAAAAAACCAAGGCCTTTTCAACTTGAATATATACAGTTATCACCAATTTTTCAACAAGTGCCAGAACGCTGATCTTCAAAGTATAGGGGGAAACTGTAATCTCTCCTATTTACCAATATGCAGTATGTGTCACCTTTTAATAGCAATCTCTGTATACCTTTAATGTTGTTTTTCTTTCCAGGAGGTCAGGCACATGTCTTGTAAACCTATACAGTGGAGTGAGAGAGGGATACCCATGCGAGATGGAGTCACTATGCCTGTAAATGAGTACTGCATGACTGCAACAACCCCACTGCAGCTTGGCCAGCGAGGGCTTCACACTGCTCTTTCTGACTGTCCCATAACAGCACTGCATCAAATTCAAGATGTTAAAACTCAGACGACAAAAATAAGGCCATAAGATTTATTTCCAACCTGAATCATGTACAGACCTGTTCTCAGTTCCCCACATGTAGATTGCAACACTAGCGCAAGCAGAATCATGTGCTAAAAAAACCAGAACACATACAGAAGAGTGGGGATTGCACACTGGGCTTGTATGACTGTCAGGCTCCCTCACTTGTATCTGCCCCACATTCTGGTCCACCTGAGACAGCAAAATGTCTTTGTGCTGGGTACCGTATGTGACTCAAGCAGTCTCGTCCTTTGCATTTTGTTCCTCTTCATTACTTTCTTGTAATGGGAGCAATCAGGGTAGCGATGGCAGTTAGGTGGAAATACAAATCTGAAATTCTGAAGGACATCACTAGGTCATAGGTTCCTGTTTTGCACCTCTCAAACTTGGCACTGACCCTTTAATTCTTCATACCTTACACTATGCACAGAATTATATCATTCCTCTTCTCATGTATTTCACTCCTCCAGAGACTTCACTCCTCAACCTCCTCCCACCAAAACAAAACCAAACAACAACAAAGCCTTGATATTTTTTTTTGGGGGGGGGGAGAGGGGGACTAAGGTGACATAATATTCATACACCACTTTGGTGACATTTCTCTCTCTCCTTTAAATAGATTGCTGTATATTAAATACTTTGTTCCTGGCATTAAAAGTGGTTAAAAAAATGGACAACTGTATCTAAGAGTGAAAGCAACTATGTTAATTTTCAGAACTGCTGAGATCCAAGCAGAGATAATGAAAAGCAAAGGAACGAAATTAGGCACCTGAGAAGAAGGGATATTTTTAATTTGCTGCATTGGAAAGATACTAATACCCATTAGAAAAATGATGTCCCTATCACAGCTTACACTGCAAAGAGTAAAAGAAAAGCATCATACAAAACAAACCACAATTAAAATAATAAATGTTTTGCACAAATTGCAGCCCTGAGTCTGCAGAAACCTTTCTTAGGGCCTAATTCTGTTCTTGGCAGATGTGCACAGCTTCCATTGACTTTGACAAGAATCATTTATGCATAACCAAGGGCAAAATTGGGCCCTTAAGTATATACCTGATAAGGCCCCAATCCTGCAAATATTTAGCCTGTGCTTAATTTTACAGTGAGTAGCCTTTGTAGACTACTCAGTGGGGAATTACAATTAAGCACATGGATAAACAATAACCATATATATTAGGGATGTTAAAAAGCGGTTAATTAGGTAACCACATAACCGCTGAAAATTCTCAGTGGTTACACACTGCGGGCTCTGCAGTATACGCTTCATACTGCAGAGCTTGCAACTCAGGGCGGCAGCAGGCCCTCAGGAAGCTAGTGCAAGCCGGAGGCTGGCTTTTAACCTGGCGCACAACAGCTCCCGCCTGCCAACAGCACTCCTTGGGAGCCAACTGCCTCTCAGCGCTGGCGCTGCTACCTCTGTACTGTAGGCAGCAGTATGGGGCAGCAGCCAGATCCAGGAGCCGGCATGTGACGGAAACCAGATTTTAAGCCAGCTCCCAGCTCCCTGGCTGCTGCTCCACGTGGCAGGCTCTCATACAGAGCCATCGGTCTGGGGTGGCAGCCAGCTCCACAGGAGCAGAGCTGGGAGCCTGCATGTAACCCTTAGCAGTAACCAATAAGCCTGTTTATTGGTTAACCATTTGAACGGATATCCTAATACATCTCTAGGATGTACTATGGAAATAAACTGTAATAAGGACACCTCATTGTGAACATTCACTCAAGTATGCTGCAAAAAAGTGGGAATATTCTGCAGTAGACATAATTGGAACACTGTGGGAAAACTGGGGAGGGGTATGGCTGTTATCTTTGTAACTGCAAATACTTTTTCTACATTATTGTTGCCTGTAACAAACTGCTTAGGTGGTATTAATGATGTCCGTTTGTAAGAACACATTGTGTTAACTTACACTCTCCATAGTTAATGGTAGCATTGGACTAATGACACAGGCCTGAACAGTGATTATCTAATTCTGGGTGTCCAATCCCAGACTGATCAAACCTCAAACATCTCCATCATCACAGCACTAGCAGCAGCTAGCCTGTTTCACAACACTACAACCAGGTCTTGTGGGACCTTATTAATTATTTACAATGTTAACAAAGTCAATCCTACATTCTGATAAGTGGCAGCAACATTGCAGTCAGCAATTTCCAGATTTTTCTGACCAGCCTCTCTTAATATGTCTTTCCCCCCTGAATTCAGCATCTTTTGTACAGTATGCCTTGTTACTTTGCAATCCGAACAGTATCTTTTTAATTTCTCACTGAAGTTACCTCAGGCTGAGTATGTCATATGGTTAAAGCATATATATTAAGTAAAGGAATGAATCTCTTGGTTTTTTGGAGGGAGAGTAGAGGGAGAAGGTCAACAAGAGAAACTGCTGATACTTACACCAAGAATGACAATCTTCAACTCTGGAGTTCAGCAACCACCGAAATCAAACTGCTCTGATGAAAATATGACTGGCTTACCATGGAAATCAGTTTTCCGTGGTTTCTGTGTGAACTTCATAGGGGAAAATACGCAAAGGAAAAGAACGTACTAACTAGGTACCAAGATTTTGTTTACTTCTATAATAAATCAGAGATTAGATCAACTTTTTTTCTTCCCCCAAATCAAAACCAAAACACACCCCACACATTTGTATAAATGGCGGGGGATGAGGTAGAGATGCAAAATCCCCTTTTATTGTTTAACCAGTTAACTGATTAAACAGGAGTGGGGGGAGAGGAAGGCGTGGCTCCAGCCTGGCTAGAGCAGCCCCCCCGCCTTCCACTGGGCTGAAGCTGTTCCCCTGCTGCAGGCAGGTGGAGCACCAGCCAGTCTGGAGCATCTTGTGCCTGCGGGACACCTGTGCCTGCTGTAGACAGAGGCTGCTCCAGCTGGGATGCTGGAGCAGCCCCTGCCTGCAGTAGGGCCAGGTGCTTCACAGGCAGGGGGTGCTCCACCACAGCCAGAGCAGTCCCTGTCCACTGCAGACCCCCAGGAGGCCTTGAGCACTTCCTGCCGACAGCAGGCAGGGGGCTGCACCAGCCTCCACCAGTTAGCCTTAACCAGTAAGCCTCCCCAGTTAACCAGTTAAACATTCACATCCCTTTGAGGAGTTAGAGACAATAAGTTCAGTGATATATATATTTCCCATTAATTTTAATGATCACTGTTCCTTCATTGGAACTTTGTGCACTGAAGTGAGGATATAACTCCCCTAAATAATAATGTGCATTACTGACCCACTGCCATGTTTTACACCAAACCAGATGCACCAGGTCTTGCCAACAGGGAGACAGCTACAGAATGAAAAACTCACTAAGACTGGAAAATTCCCACTGCAGCCAATTCTGCTTGTTTCCTTTAAATTATTTGCTACGCTCTTCTACTGGGCAAAGACAAAAGCCATAAGCAGGACAGAAAGCCTGAAGAGTCTAAAAAGAGAAAGGGAGACAGGAAGACCAAGAAACAGGTGCCCTGCAAATCCACATATATCCACTTTGCATCTGTGGATATCCATGGCTCATTTTTGCAGATGTGGATGCAGATACCAAATTTCTATGTGTGCAGGACTCTTACGAATAAGTACAAAACATAGGGAAACAACCAAATACACTACACAGCACTTCACATCAGTAATAACATTCCAAAGCAATATACCAAGATGCAAATGCTATTGAAAAATGGTGTGCTCTTGATGACTGTCCAAGAGTCACCCTCCCAAGATGCTGCACTGGTTTGAAACTTTTATTGCTGAAAGAGACACACACCAAAAAACACACACAAAAATTAGGAAGCATTTGAGATGTAGTTTGAAAAACAAAGGGGACATAATCCAGTTCGCATAGATGTCAATGGCAACACACACCTTCACTTCAGTGGGAACAAAACTAGCTTCTAGTACTGTCCAGTAAGAACTGCACAATAAGGGCTGGCCACCGTCAGAGGCTGCTCCAGCAGCAACCCCTGTTCACAGCAGCCTCCCCAAACTGCTGCCACCTGCAGCAGCCTCCCCAAACTCCCGCCACCCACCACGCTGCTGCCTCTGACAGCAGTAGCATGGGGGAGGAGGCACTGCAAAGATGGTGCTGGGGAACTGACTTAAAGTAACACTCTTCCTTCAACTTCCCTCACTTCCCATAAATGAGAGTTACAGGAGTCAAGTAAGAAGTCCTCCAGCTCACCATTATTTTGAAATAATGGCTTGTAGTGTAGACACCCACTGTTATTTTGAAATAATGTCAGTTATTCCAAAATAATGCTGCTACGTAGAAGTAGCCTTACATCCCTACTGCATGATCCTACTTAAAAGTAGCATGGTCAGAGGTGAAGTGCTATTCAAACTGCTGTTGCACCAACACAGATAAGGCAAAAAAAGAGTACGCTCTCATTTTAAAAATCAAATTATAATAGTGTTCATCCCAAATATATACCACACACACACACACACACAGAGAGAGAGAGAACCCCTAAAATACAACTTCTGTAGGAGGGACTCCATTAACCAGCAAGAACACAGAACACTGCATACAACCTAGAAGTGTGTTAGTTTGGATCAGAGACACCAAGGTTGTCTCCCACCCTACAAAAATGATCAAGATAGCTTTAGTTTTTATGCTGAGAAAACAAGACCTACATTCTTAAGTTCCCCTTTGAAAGATCCACACACAGTTAATGAAATGGAACGCCTACTATTTGAATGAGTAGTAAAAGACACAATTGTATTATGGAAGAGAATTTAAATAAAAATACTGTATGGATTCCTACCCTGAACTGCATGATTCTGCACTGACATGGACCTTTACTCCTCACTTGTGCCTTTTCCACAGTGTTCCATAGCCCCTCACTCTCACTGGTCTGCTAGAACGCCAATTTGTTTCCTTATTAATTTTATATTTCCACTCTTTATCTTGATATATCGGTTTTTTCCCTAGCTGTACGACAGTGATCATACCTAACTCTGTAAACCATTTACTCTTGTCTCCTTCCTTCTGTGAAACATTGTATGATGCTTTTCATGAGAGATAGGAAAAAAGAAATAAACTGTATGGCGCATAAAATGTGTGCCAAAGGAGGAAAAAATGATTTTTTAAAAACCAAGACAGTATGCTCTGTGGAACATCAAACCCAGGTTTTAAGCCCAATAAGATACTCTGGGGTGTATGTGGTGACCAATATCAGCAATTTCCAGTCCAATCAAAGCTACCCAAATGATGTGCCCAAGGCACTTCAATAACTGTAAAAACATGCAGCTTAGAAAAACTGTTTAAATATGTTCATAATACTGGATGTGGCTTTAATTTAAAATCTGCTTAAAAACATAATGCTGTCAGAGCATAAAAGGACAGACACATCTACAACTGTAAGTATTGAATATTACAGGCTTTTACCCTGTGCTGCAGAAGAAGAAAAAGTTCCCAGTTGCTTATTTTCTCTCCCTTCCCCCCCCCACTTAAAATAATATTAATCTAATCTGAAGAAACATTCCGTTGGCTGAACATAATCAAATACATCATGTGATTCTACCAAAGTTGTTGGCTGAATAATGCTGTTTGCTTTTCACCCTCCACTCCAAATTAGTAACCATCTGTTTAAGCTCAATTGGGATTGCTGTGTATTTTACCTACTGCAAAGAGGAATGCTGTGTATAAATGCAGCACTTGGGAAGGTGGGGGAATCCTTGCTGCAGGACGACAGAAAATAAAATGTCTCTGCATAGTTATAACCATTTGCCACTTATTTCTGACTGAAGCAAGTTCAGGTCATTTTCTGACTAGTACTGCAAGTTAGAAAAAAGATACACACTATCTTTGATTGAAGTGCCCCCAAACTATAAGCAAAAAGGGAATGGTACTGTATTTAAAAAAATAGAAAAAACAACCCAATGATATTGAAACTGCTTACCTCGCCGGGTTCCGCAGAGGAGTCATTTCCATATTTCATAGCAACTCCAGAATTCATGATTAGATTAGTCTTTTCAGAGCTCAGGTATTTCTACAGATTATAATGCTTCCAAGCTTTGCTTGATTGATTCAACACTCCTTTCTTCTCTAAGATTTTTCTGTCCTACACATTTTGCTCTAGACAGCCATTTTCACTTAACATTTATAGAGCCTAAATTAATGATGCAAGGTCTTCTAAAGGAGCCAAATTGGTTTTCATTTCACAAACAATCCATTGCTGCAAGAGACTCATTAAAGCTGCAGATTGCAGGGTCACAGAGAATGCAGACAGTCAGTCATGATCTCCTGGATACTAAAACTGCCCAAGTCCATGTGAAATCTGTTTCAGCTTTGCCTCTAGTTTTACACTGCCCTTTTCCAAGCTAGGTTTGAGCGCATCTCCCATAAGAGTTCCATAACCTGGCAACTATTTGGTGAGCTTCACATGAATTCACAGCGAGAACACAATCAAGTACTGCTAAGGTCTTAGGAAGGAAAAGAAAAACCGAGACAAACTGATGCTGCACTTCACGCTAAAGTTTCCCCCTCGACTAAGCCCGGAGTTGTAAGTGGTTTATGATCAAACACAGCTGTCTTCCTTCGAGCGAAAGGGTGCATGGAAGGGGCGGTGCCAAAGCAGAAAGGGAGGGGGAAGGAGAGCTACACAGAGTTCATTTTGGAATTGTAGGCTTCTGTCCAGCTTTCTGTAGCTAATTACTACTGATTACTGCAACCAAAACTACAAGGTAAGCATGCAACAGTAAAAGTTACCTGCATAGCCACGTAGTTAGATTCTTATTTCCCCTATTTCCATGTGCAATTAAATGAGGTTCTTTTTATGATTTAAAAAAGTTTTAACTGAACCTGAAGTTATATTTAAAAGCCAGGGATTTTACATGGTACATGAAAATTTTACAAAATTTAGGCCAGATATGACTAGATGCATTTTTTAAAAATCATGTCAGCATCTAACTAGTAGCCCAGGAAATTCCTAGGAGTATAGGTTTTTTTTTATAAAGAATGTGCTGATTTCAACAAAACAGACAACAGAAGATTTAGTGACAACCTTTTCCCCTCAGTCCTTGCCTACTGTAAGTACTCCACTCAGAGAAAAAAATGTATACTGCTTTGCACAGCTGGTGACTAAAGTGTATCTGCTCACAACCTACTTCTAAATTATCAAATCCTGGGAAGAGTTTTTATAAAGAGCAAAAATAAAAATGAGGACAAATAGGACATAACCTCAAAACTTGGCAAATCCATTTACACAGGAAAAAATGTTTACCAAGAGTAGCATTCTACAAAAGACCCTCTGAATAGTGTCAGAGGGCTAGCTGAGTTAGTCTGTAACAGGAAAAACTTTATAAAACCCAACAAATAGTCTAGCAGCACCTTAAAGACTAACAAAACAGGTATATGGTATCATGAGCTTTCGTGGGCAAAACCCACTTCTAAATAGTGATTACTGACCCTTTGATTAATGCAGATAAGGATAATTCTTCTCAATCACAAAGTCTATTCAGACCTCAGAGGGAAAAATATTAACATAATAGCAACTAAACCTTTTGGGTTGCAGCACATCCTGCTATAATATCAGGATCTGTGGGTCACTTGCCACCCCAGTCATGCCAATAGCTGGCGGGTATAGATGCTGCAGTCTCCCTGTTAAATACATTCTCTTTTCCTACCCGCCGTGGATCCATTTTCCATCCTTTCTTTTCCTTCCTGATTTTGCTTTCTATACTCACTTATTTGTTTTCCTCACCTAGATTCTTCCTTGTCTAATATTTTTCACTCAATTTTCTGCACCCAATTTTCTTATATTTCCTTCCCTTTCCCATCTCCTCCTCCCTCAGTGCTCTCTTACATTCTTGCCTGTTTATCTCCTTTGTCCCCTACCAGTGTACTCTCCTCACCTTCCCCCAGCTGCTGGCAACGTACTGTGCTGCTCTCTCCTGGTAGAACGCTGCTGTGACTAATGCAGGGAACAGCACTAAACAGAGCGACAGGGCCAGAGTACACGCTAGGGATGTAAAACCCCATTTAAAAAGTTAAATGTTACGTGTAACTGGTTAATGGGGACTCGCAGTGCGGTGTAGTGGGCACGGCCGGGCAGGAGGGCCATTCCATCCCAGTAGCTCTCCAGAAGAAGACAGAAAGATGGACATCCCCACTCCTCTGTAAAGTCTGATGTGCCAGACAGGTTGGGAGTCCAAGTGTTGAGGAATATGTGTCCTTATTTTCACATGCGGAGTAGTTACTCACTAAAATGAGAAGACCCATGTTTTCTCTTGTGAATGCAGAGACACCTGATGGTGAATTATCATAAAACATTTTGATACAGTGTAAACCTTGAGTTATTTTATGTCCAGGCGCACCCTCCATGGGTGCTCTGGGGTTGGAGCACTCACATTAAATGGTAGTATTGGGCACTCAGCACTTCCTGGCAGGCCTCTTCTCCCCTGTTTACCCAGTACCTCCTGCCACTGATGGGCTCCACTGATCAGCTTGTCTCTGTGCTCATTATGTCGCTAAACAGATGAGCTAATGGCAGCTGATGGGAGGTGGAGAAAAGGAGATGGGCCTGGATGATACATGGCTCAGATAATGGGAGGGGAAGGGGCGGGACCAGCACCTTCCAAACCAGTGGCGGGCAAGATATGGCCCGGGGCCTGCCAAGCCTTTTAATGCAGCCTGCAGCCCCCATCCCTGGGATACAGAGCAGCTTCACACCATTCAAAGCAACTGGCTCTCCGGACCATGCCGGGGGGAGGCTTCGTACACTGCCCCCACCCACAGCACAATCTTTCAGCTCCTATTGACCAGTTTCCGCCAATAGGAGCTGAGAGATTGGTGCTGGGAGGGCAGAGGCAGCAGGCAAAGCCTTTCCTCTCTGCTTCTCAGAACAGAGACACACATGTAAAAAGCCAGCTGCTTTGAGCAGCCTGGGGCTGCGGGCAGGCAGGGAGCCTGCCTGAGGGCCCTTCTGGGCTGATGACTGGGAGCTGTTTAGGTGAGCACCTCCCAGCCACAGCCTGTCTCTGGCACCCCACCCTCCCCCAACTCTCAACTCCCTCCCAGACCCTGAACCCCTCCTGCACCTCTCCCCCAGGTCACCACCCAAACTCCCCCGTGCCCCACATCACATCTCCCTCCCAGATCCTGCGCCCTCTCCTATACCCCTCCTCCAAGTCAGAATCCTCTCCTGCACCCCAATCACCTGCCCCAAGTCACAATTCAAACTCTCTGTACCTCCCGCCCTCCCTAATCCAAGTTTTCAATCCCCCCCTTCATTCAAACTCCCTCTCAGACCCACACCCCTTCTGCTTCCCAGTCCTCTACCCCAAGCTCCCTTCTGTACCCAACCTCCATCCCAGATCCCATAGCCTCTCCATAGAAAAGTGCAACACTTGACCACTTACCAAAATCTTGGAGTGCCCCCCCCCATTAACAGTTATTGCCCACCCCTGTTCCAAAGGCTGAAACTGCTCTGCAGCCCTGCTCAGTGGTTGCCTGCAAGAGCCTGGCTTGGGAGGTGACTGCCACTCCCTGCTGAAGCTTGGGTGCTGGGGTTCTCGACAGCTGCCTCCTCACCAGCCAGGCTCTCTCAAGCAGCCACCGGGCAAGGCTGTAGAGCAGCAACTGGGAGCGGCCAGCATTAAAATCAGCTCGCTCCTGCTACCTGACTGGAGTTGCAGAATGGGAAGTGAGGTGCAGCTGAGAAGAGAAACAAGCATGGCGGGAGGACATAGGGTTTCCCACCCTCTGCAAGTACCATGCAGCAGAGAGAGCACAGTGGCCCTGGTGCTGGGCACAGGGAGGACAGAACATGTGAGACTAACCTGCCCTTTAGTTCATGCACCCCCATTATGTGGAGGTACCCACTGAAATTAGGGATGTAAAATCTTGGTTAATTAGTTAACTAGTTAAATGCTAGGTTTAACCAGTTAAACTAGTTAACTGATTACACCGAGATCTCGGTGGGAGATTGCTTCAGCTACCCCTCTTCCAGCTGCATGGAGACTGCCCCCCTAGCTGCATGGGGGCTGTCACTGCCAGGCCCCCAAAACCACAACATAAAGGCTGGAGCAGCCATTGATGGACCTAACCTCTATGAATTTATCCCTCTTGAACCCTGTTCCTGGTCTTTACAACATCATCTGGCAAGCAGTTCCACAGGTTGACTGTATGCTGCATGAAGATAAACATCCTTTTGTTTTAGGGCTGTCAAGCGATTTAAAAAATTAATCGCGATTAATCACGCAATTAAAAAATTAATCAGACTGTAAAAAAATAATAAGAATACTATCTATTTAAATATTTTTGGATGTTTTCTATGGGTACGTCTAGACTACATGCCTCTGTCGCCAGAGGCATGTAGATTAGGCTACCAGACATAGGAAAATGAAGCGGCGATTTAAATAATTGCCGCTTCATTTAAATTTACATGGCTGCCGCGCTGAGCCGACAAACAGCTAATTAGCTGTTTGTCGGCTCAGCGCGATAGTCTGGACGCGCGGGTGGCGACATCAAAGGTATTTGTCGACCACCCAGGTAAACCTCATCCCAGGAGGCACACCTGGGTGGTCGACAAATACCTTTGATGTCGACACCCGCGCGTCCAGACTATCGCGCTGAGCCGACAAACAGCTAATCAGCTGTTTGTTGGCTCAGCGTGGCAGCCATGTAAATTTAAATGAAGCGGCGATTATTTAAATCGCTGCTTCATTTTCCTATGTCTGGTAGCCTAATCTACATGCCTCTGGCGACAGAGGCATGTAGTCTAGACGTACCCTGAATCTTCTAATATAGCTGGTCCCCGAGTTACGAACGCGTCGACTTATGACCGTTCGCACTTATGACCAATCTCCCATTAACCCCATTACAGCCGGTCCCCAACTTACGAACGCACCGTCCACACTTACGAATGGCACAGCTGTATTTAAAAGCATGTATACCCAACTTACGAACAAATTGAGTTACGACCAGGTGTTTGGTACGTAACCCATTTGTAAGTCGGGGACCAGCTATATATTGATTTCAATTACAGCAACACAAAATACAAAGTGTATAGTGCTCACTTTATATTTATTTTTTATTACAAAACATTTACATTGTAAAAAAAAAAAACCCTTCAGTTCACCACACTGAAGTATTGAAGTGCAAATTCTATCATGAAAGCTGAACTTAAATTCATCTATATAATCAATATATTTGTGTCCTATTCAAAAGAGTTCTTTTTTAGCTCAGCCCCAGCTGTGGGCGGCACAGGGCCAGAGGGGGGTAGACTCTGCCATGGGCAGTGCAAAGTTTGGGGGGGCTCATCCCCCAACTGCAGGTGGCATAGGGCTCAGGGGTGGGGGTTATCCCCCAGGCTGGGGGGGGTATACCCCACCATGGGCAGTGCAGAGTTTGGGAGGGGGGACTCAGCCCCAGAATCAGATTGGGGGGGAGGATCAGTCCCAGCCCCAGGCGGCAAAGAGAGGGTGGCTTGGGTGAACCCTGCCCAGAGGATGGGGGGGAAGAGAAGGGAAAGTTCTTCTCTCTTGCTCTTCTCCCCCCCCTCCCCCCAGGAGAGAGGGACGAGGGTTCAGGGTCTTTACTTTTCTTGTTTACTTCTCCACTGGAGCTGGAACAAAGGCTTCAGGTTTTTTTCCTCCTTTCTGGCTGCTTTGTTTTTCCGTGCACCCTCTGGTGGCAGTTTGCATTACTGCGCCTCACCAGAGAGGGTCTCGGAAGCAACTCATGCTGGTTTGCTGACCTGGGATTAACGAGAGTTATTTTTTTTTAAACATTAATTCTGCCCTGCGTTAATCGCGGGCATTAACTCCCACTAACTGACAACCCTATTTTGTTTGTTTCAAACCTGCTACCTATTAATTTTATTTGGTGACCTCTAATTCTTATGTTTTGGGAACAAGTAAATAATTTTTCCTTATTCATTTTTTCCACACCAGTCATGATTTTATAGACCTCTAACATGTCTCCTCTTAGTCTCCTCTTTTCTAAACTGAAAAGTCCCAATCTTTTTAATCTCTCTTCATATGGCAAGGTATTTCATATCAGAAAAGAGAGAGGGAAAACAAGTAGATTACATAGTAGGCAGTTGCAGCATGTGGTTGTCCCATAATATCGTCTCATCAGTTGGTCCTAAATATAGAGATTTATTTTATCCACTGTGGAAATGCTTTAGATTCACATACAGTATGTGGCCACTTTGCAGACTATACATACAGTAGATGAATGTAACTGGAAAAAGATTAGTGTGATCGGGTAGAGTAGCTCTGACAGCCTAATAATGTGACAGTTTCCTTTGCATAAGAGTCTTTGGTGAGGGACCTTGTCAAAGGCTTTCTGGTAATCTAAGTATCCTATATCTACCAGATCCCTCTTGTCCATATGTTTGCTGACCCCCTCAAAGAACTCTAGTAGATTAGTAAGGCACAGCACAAAAATCAACACACGGGCAGAGCTAACTGAAAACCTCCAGACAGCCTCCCTGTTTATAAATTTATGTAGAGAAGCCAAGTATAATACCATGTTGATAAGAACAGTATAAATGCCAGTTGATAGTAGGGATGTTAAATTTAGTTTAATCAACTAATCGATGGAATTTCCATTGACTAGTCAATTAGTCGATAAGCGGGGGGGTGGAGCCCTGGGGAGCTAACCCCACTGCAGCTCTGCCTTTTAAATGTATTCGCTAATTCCCGGCTTGTGCCTGGTCTAGGGATATAAGCAAATGCTTATCGGGTAGTCAAGTAGGAACTCACCTAGTTGCTTCCCCCCAACCCTTGCTGCTTCTATCCGAGAAAGGCAGCAAGGGGTGGAGCACAAGCCGGTGTTGGGGGGACCTGGCTTAAAACCCAGTGTGTCTCCCCCCCTTCCCCAGCACCATCTCCATGAGGAAGAAGGGGGCAGTGGGGAAACAGCAGGAGCAGGGATTGAAACAGTCCCACTCGCGTCCATCCCACCGCTGCTCCTCTCCCTTTGGAATGTGCATGCGCCACTTGCAACTCTTGTACATTTCAAAGGAAGAGGCACAGAAGGGAACCCGTGCCAGTGGGGACTGCTTTGCTCTCTGCTGGTGCTGGCTCTGGCTCCCACTACTTCTTTCCCTTTGAAATATACAGGAGCTGCCACGGCTCTTGTACATTTCAGAGAGAGAAAAGGGAGAGAGGCAGGGGGAAGGCCTGTGTTTCACCCTTTGAAATATACATTTCAAAGGGAAAGGCGCAGTGGGATAGTGTGCGCCCCCCTTATCAACTAATCGAGTAATCGATGGAAATTCCATTGACTACTCAATTAGCTGATTAATTGAAATTTAACATCCTTCGCCTGGTCCCAAATGCTGCCCCTCTGAGCCTGCTGGCTTTTAATACACTGAAAAGGCTGGTGCACTGTGGAGGCCCCGGCGTAAGCTGGGAATCAGCTGTACCGGCTCACACTGGGTCCCCCAGCTGCAGCTCTGCCCCCCTTACTGCTGGCAGGCTCTTAATACATTTAAAAAGCAGAGGCGCAGTGTCTGGGATCATCATCTACCCCTCAGCCTACCCTGCACCCAGCAGAGACAGTGCTGGAGGGAACTGACATTTAAGTCTGCTCCTCCCAGCTCCCGCTCCAGCTCCCCCACCTTGCTGCCTCTGATAAAAGCAGTGGGAGGGGGGGCGAAAGCGACTAGTTGAGGGACTAGTCAACTGATAGCCATAGCTGACTAGTTGCTTGCATCCCTAGTTGATAGATTAGGTGCATTTTTACAATGTCTTGTGCCACGGGCAGCTTTCAAGGGCAAGAAGAGTCAAAACTTTCAAAAAAAAGGAATTTTTTATTGCCAAAGGGAAGAAGTAGTCTTGTGGCCACAGACGCTGATTTCCCCTGTAACCAGGGAGTGCCCCACCCCTTTCCCCAAGTTCCTGCCTCTTCTTGCCCCTGCTCTGACCCAACCCACCCCCTTTTTACCCTTTTCCCCAAGACCTGCCTGTGCTCCACCCCCAATACAATCCTGCACCCAAGCTCCCATTCCACCTCTCCCCTGCCTCCTCCCCTTCCCTTTTAGGGCTTCCTAACACCACGAATCAGCTGTTTGCGGTGTTCTGAAAGCACTGGAATTGTGGAAGTTGATCAGCAGGGCCACTAGCAGGTGAGAGGCGGGGGAGGAGGGAAGGCTGGGCTGTCAATGGGTGCTCAGCACCCATTAATTTTTCCTTGTGGGTGCTCCAGCCACGGAGCACCCATGAAGTTGGCACCTACGCTTGTTGTGGCTAATGAATTGCAGTGGTACTCACACATCAGGGTTCAATTTTTGGTTCTGCCACGGTTTTCCTGCATGATCACACAGGCCATTCCTCATCTGTAAACTTACTGTCTCTGTTCCTCATCTGTAAACCAGGGATAATAAATGTTCCCCTTCTCTTAGCCTTTGTCTATCTTCTCTATTTAGACTGTAAGCTCTTTGGGGCCAGGACTTTCTCTTAAGGTATATGTCTATATTAGAACTAAGGATGATTCCTCATGTTAGATATACTTGTACTAGCTTGAAGAAGCTAATGTGTTAAAAATAGCAATGTAGCCATGATAGTGGTGGCATATGCAGCAAGCATGGTGACATGAGGGCTGGCTGTGCTGAGTACAAACCCACCTGGTCACTGCAGTCAATGCTATGGAGGCAATGCTACTACTTTCAGCACTCCAATCTGGGAATCACGGCCCAGATCCTAGTGTAAATATAAACTTAATAAGTGTTTGTACACGATCTAGCTCAGTGGGGCCTTTATCTCAGTTGAGGCCTGTAGTTACTACCATAAAACAAATACATAATAATAGACTGGACATGATTCATTGTCATTGAAGCTGATAGGGAAAGAAAACAGATAATAAAAAGTATGTTCTTTCAAACCAAAGACAAAAGGGTGAGCTACTCCATGTATACAATGCATTCCTATCAATGAGTGTTTTTTATAACCCTGACTAACTACTGAGGTTGTCTATGGCTTGTAGTCAAGTATAGTTTCACTGACACAGTCTTCGGCTACGTCTACACTGGCCCCTTTTCCGGAAGGGGCATGTAAATTTCACTAGTCGTCGTAGGGAAATCCGCGGGGGATTTAAATATCCCCCGCGGCATTTAAATAAAAATGTCCGCCGCTTTTTTCCGGCTTTTAAAAAAGCCGGAAAAGAGCGTCTAGACTGGCCCCGATCCTCCGGAAAAAGTGCCCTTTTCCGGAGGCTCTTATTCCTACTTTGAATAGGAAAAGGGCACTTTTTCCGGAGGATCGGGGCCAGTCTAGACGCTCTTTTCCGGCTTTTTTAAAAGCCGGAAAAAAGCGGCGGACATTTTTATTTAAATGCCGCGGGGGATATTTAAATCCCCCGCGGATTTCCCTACGACGACTAGTGAAATTTACATGCCCCTTCCGGAAAAGGGGCCAGTGTAGACGTAGCCTCACTGTGATAATTTTAAAACTAGTAGGGAATAGTCTTCCACTTTCTAACCATAACTGGCCCAATCACAACTCATGAAGTGATTTTCTATCATTCTTGTTAGCTGCAGAGTGAAAACTGCACTACAAAAAGCAGCTATTTCTTAAATATAAATATACAGATTGGTACATAATATATACAAGTAAAAAAAAGGATGCTTAGGCAAGTGATTCCACTTCATATAGATAATGAATGATTAGCCCTTCACAACTTCAGCATGCATGAAATGAGGCTTCTTTGGTTCGTTCTCTCCAGTTAAATTACTAAATGTCACTACTGAAATTTCTTAAATATTTTATCAATGTAATGCTCACATAACTACTGCAATTAAGGCTGCACCCTTCACAGTCACAAGCACAAACAGATCATCTCTAATGTATTGTAAACTCCAGCTCATTCTGAACACTATGCAGTATTGTTAGAGCAGATTCCTGTTTTCACTTTAACACAAAATATACAGGGGTCCTAGTATCAGTGGTTTTATTTCCAGGGACAGAATACTAGTACTGAGAAGGTTAATGTGGAGTTCTTAAAAGGAAATTCAATACAATACTTGGATAAAGTTTTCAGACAATTCTTATTCAATAGCACCAATGCATTCTGATTTAAAGATGGTCTGCTATTCTTGATGGAAATGATTCCCATCAGTGATACTGAAGGTTATCTACTTGTGTCAAGATAAGAATGTCCAGTTCATCTGAAACAACGGAAAGTAACCCTGCCCTGAAAAAGTACTAAATCTGAAAAACGTGAGTTGACTTCATGTCTCTGTCCCTTCAATTACACTATCTTGATTATTCTAAAATGGATAGTAGATCTAGAGTAATGGGATTTCCAAACATCACTTCAATCAGTTACTTACCCCTTTGCCCCTCTCCAGATTCTAAATCTATATAAAATGTCACGTCCTTGACCAGACAAATTTTCTTTGCAGTTTACATTTGATCTCTTTAATCATCCTTCAACATTTCATGTCACCAAACCACTCACTAATCTGTCAAAACCAGCAACCCTAATTACTGTCTTTGCATCCACCACTATTATGTATTCACAGTGATTCCACCTAACCTTGCAGTACGTCAGAAACAGGCAGAATGATAAACAAGGCACCAGAAAATAAACACATGCCTGTTATTCTGACCATACAGCAGAGAGAGATGCTGGTAATTTTGAAGTTCCATTTCCCTCACAACCACCTCATCTTACTCACTATCAGCAGCTTACCTTCTGCTTCTGTATAAATTTGGCCATGCTGTGGGCTACAATCTTTCATATTCACTACAGGCAGTCCCCGGGTTACGTACAAGATAGGGACTGTAGGTTTGTTCTTAAGCTGAATTTGTATGTAAGTCGGAACTGGTACATATTGTAGGGGAAACTCTAGCCAAACATTTTTTTTAGTTTTGGATAGCATAGGGAAAGGTTAACTCCCCTCTAATGTTTGTTTTGCTGTCTGTTCCCCTGTTCAGAAGATTTCACATCTATTTCTGTCCCTGTGACAAACTCAGGACTAAAGGAGTAACTCATCAAATACCAAACAGCTCTGCACCATGCTTTGAGCTAATAGCTTTATTTCCACACACCACCCAGGGTTCTAGGAGGAGGGTCCTTTTTTTGCTAACACAATGAGGCCAGCACTTTGTTTGTTTTGGTGGAGTCTTTGTTTGCCCAGGGAGCCCAGCAGGTATAGGGGGAGGAGGGGCGGAGAGGCTGCTTTTGTCTGCTGTTCGGCAGCCTGTTGCTCAGGGGAGGGGGCAGCCTGTTGCTGGCAGGGGGGGAGGGGGGAGGCGTGCAGGATGCGAGGCCGCGGGGGGGGGGGCAGCAGGCGTGGGGAGGCACTTTTCCTCTGCCCGGCAGCTCTGTGGGATCCCTGTCCCTGTGGCCAGCTGTTGCAGGCAGAGGCCAGTTGGAGCCGGCCGAAGAGGAGGAGGAGGTGGATTCTAGGACCCAGGTGAGCGAGCCCCGGGATGCTGCTGCGCTCCCGGAGCCCAGCATGTATAGAGGGGAGGAGGGGCAGAGAGGCTGCTTTTGTCTGCTGTTCGGCAGCCTGTTGCTCAGGGGAGGGGGCAGCCTGTTGCTGGCAGGGGGGTGTGGGGGGGGGCAGCGGGCGTGGGGAGGCACTTTTCCTCTGCCCGGCAGCTCTGCGGGACCCCAGTCGGAGCCGGCCCGAGGAGGAGGAGGATCCTAGGACCCAGGTGAGCGAGCCCCGGGAATGCTGCTGCGCATGTGCGGGAGTTGCCTCACCCCGTTCGTATCTAGGGATCCGACGTAAGTCGGATCCACGTAAGTCGGGGACTGCCTGTACTTTTCTGCTTCTCTTCTCTACTCTCTCTTTAGCTGAGTTCTCCGTTCCTCACCTGACATGCTCTTTCATCCCAGTTCAAAGTTGCCCCCAATTAGCAGCTTCTAATCTCATATCATTGCACGAGTTCCCATGCTCTGGAAACAGTCCTGAGATCTTGCATACTTATTTAACTAAAATTTGGTCCTATCCTCCTTCACTTTGGCTAAATTTCTCGCCAAACATCTCTACTTTCCACCATAAGAGACAGCAATGTCCCCAACACCTGTTTCTTTATACCTTAAATTCCTTCCAAAGCCCTCCCCATTTGCATCTTCCTTTCTTGGTGCACAATATTGTACTAGCTTCTTCCAAGAATTGAGCTACGAGAACTGCCATGACATCCATCTTTCCCCACTCCAGCACTTTCTCCTCCTTCTTCCTGTCACTGATACTGGAGTTTCTTGCCTAACCTATTCCTCGTCACCATTCCATCCCGCTACCTGAAGTCCCTTACTCTGACTCTCTCCGCCCTTCCCTCTGGCTCCTTTCCTTCACAAAAAGAGCATGCTGTGGTCCCCTCTCCTGTCTCCAAGACTCCTTCAACCCCACCCAGCTGTCACCCATTTCCCTTCTTCTCTTCGCCTCCATACTCATCAAGCAAGACATCTATAACCATAGCCTGACGTTCCTTGCCTTTAACTCTGCTCTGATTTCCAGCATCTCCAGTATATTCAATAAACTTCTCAACAATAGTAATCTCACCAGGCCAGTGGGGTGTTTAATGGTTGGGTAGATACTGAGATCCACATAACCCCTTCAGTCAATACAAAACATTATAAATATCACCTCCTTGGCCCTTGTACTCAGGTGCTTGGTGATGGCATGATAGGTTAATCTGAATTCAACAGAACCATCCTGGGACTTCTCCCCTGCTTTCAGCATTGCTGATCCTACTTGACATCTTGCCCTTCCATAACTTTCACAACACTGTCTTGTTCTGGCTCTCCTCCTCCTTTTGCCATTCTTCCAGTGTATGTTTTGTCAAGTCCTCCTCTCCATGTTCCCTCTAAACTTTTTCATTCATGTGCTGAATAAATTTTAAAATGTACCGAGGCATGTGTGAATGTGCACCACTGTTAGAAAAAAAGCCCTAGCTGTGGGCACTCTGCTAATTACCATTTGAATCTCTCCCAGGCTGCTGCACAAGTGTACAGCTTACAGGGAACAGTGCTTGTCTGCATTCTTTTTTTTTTATGCATCTGCCTAAGCATGGAATGTCTTTCTTAAGCCTGACTGCAAAGCTACTCATTTTCTCTTTTTAAGCCCCTTCTCCCCCTGAACCATTTCTTCTACACAATCTACAAGAATGTTGCTGAATAAATCTACTGCTTATTCATTTGTTTAATTTCTCTCATCCAAAAAACAAACAAACGCCCCTCCACACACACAAAACCTCTTAAAATACTTTCTTTGCTCTATCAAGTTGTGTAGTAGCCTCAACAGAATAACTACATAATCATAGAGTATGTCTACTCTTGCACCCTCTTTCGAGAGAGGATGCAAATGTAGACATTCTAAATTGCAAATGAAGCCGGGATTTAACTATCCTGTGTTTCATTTGCATATTTGCGTTATGGTGCTATTTCAAAATAGCGCTATTTCGAAAAAAGAAACACTGTCTAGATGCGGTTATTTCGAAAGAAAACACTTCTTCTGAAATAACCCTTATTCTTCCTACAATGAGGTTTACCAGTTATTTCGGTGAAATGTGATGCCCAGAACTGAACACAATACTCCAGTTGAGGCCTAATCAGCGCAGAGTAGAGCAGAAGAATCACTTCTTATGTCTTGCTCACCACACTACTATTACTGCATCCCAGAATCATGTTTGCTTTTTTTGCAAGTGTCACACTGTTGACTCATGTTTAACTTGGCTTCCACTCTGACCCCTAAATCCCTTTCAGCAATACTCCTTCCTAGACAATCACTTACTATTCTGTATGTGTGAAACTGATTGTTCCTTCCTAAGTGGAGTACTTTGCATTTGTCCTTATTAAACTTCATCCTATTTACTTCAGACCATTTCGAATTTTGATCCTATCCTCCAAAGCACTTGCAACCCCTCCCAGCTTCGTATCATCTACAAACGTAATAAGCATGCTCTCTATGCCACCATCTAAATCATTGATGAAGATATTAAACAGAACCAGCCCCAAAACAGACCCCTGCAGAACTCTACTTGTTATGCCCTTCCAGCATGATTGTGAACTGTTAACCATTCTCAGATGATAGATATTATCCAGCCAATTATACACCCACCTTATAGTAGCCCCATCTAGATTATATTTGCCTAGTTTATTGAAAAGAAGGTCATTTGAGACCGTGTCAAATGCTTTACTAAAGTCTAGGTATATCACATCCACTGCTTCTCCCTTATCCACAAGACTTGTGATCCTGTCAAAGAAAGCTATTGTTTTGGTTGGACATGATTTGTTCTTTACAAATCCATGCTGGCTGTTACCTATCAATTTATTTTCTTCCAGATGTTTGCAGATGAATTCCTTAATTACTTGCTCCATTATCTTCCCAGGAAACTACAGACAAGTCTGTTTAACTTCTGTGCCAGGGATGTTCTTATTTCCCTTTTTATAGATGGACACTATATTTGCCCTTTTCCAATCTTCTGGAATCTCTCCCAACTTCCGTGATTTTTCAAAGATGGCAGCTAAAGGCTCAGATATGTCCTCTATCAGCTCCTTGAGTATTCTAGGATGCATTTCATCAGGCCCTGGCAACTTGCAGACATCTAACTTTTCTAAGTATTTTTTTAACTTGTTCTTTTTTAATTTTATCTTCTAAACCTACCCCCTTCCCACTAGCATTCACTATGTTAGGCATCCCGTCACAATCATTGTTCTTGACAAAAACGGAAACAAATAAGTAATTAAGCACCTCTGCCATTTCCAAGTTTCCTGTTATTGTTTCTCCTTCCTCACTGAGCAATGGGCCTACTCTATCCTTGGCCTTCCTCTTGCTTCTAATATACTTGTAGAACACCTTCTTGTTATCCTTTATGTCTCTGGCTAGTTTTAGTTCTTTTTGTGCCTTTGCCTTTCTGGTCTTGCCCCTGCATACCTGTATTGTTTGCTTATATTCATCCTTCGTAATTTGACCTAGTTTCTACTTTTTATATGACTCCTTTTTGATTTTTAGATCACGTAAGATCTTCCAGTTGATCCAAGGTGGTCTCTTGCCATACTTTTTAATCTTTCCTACGCAGTGGAATAGTTTGCTTTTGGGCTCTTAGCAATGTCCCTTTAAAAAACTGCCAACTCTCTTCAGTTGTTTTTCCTCCTAATCTTGATTCCCATGGGACCTTACCTACCAGCTCTCTGAGTTTACTAAAATCTGCTTTCCTGAAATCCATTGTCTCTATTTTACTATTCTCCCTTTTCCCATTCCTTAGAATCATGAACTCTATGATTTAAGAACTTAAGAACATCCAAACTGGGTCCAACCAACAGTCCATCTAGCCCAGTATCCTGTCAGCCGAGAGTGGTCAATACCAGATGCCCCAAAGAGAGGGAACACAACAGATAATCCTCACGTGATTCTTCCCATATCCAGACAAACAGAGGCTACGGACACCATTCCCACCCATCCTGGCTAATAGCTATTGATGGACCTAATCTCCATGAATCTATCTAGCTCTTTTTTTAACCCTGGTAAAGTCCTAGCCTTCACCACATCCACTGGCAAGGAGTTCCAGAGGTTGACTTTGCACTGAGTGAAGAAAAAATTCCTTTTGTTTGTTTTAAACCTGCTTCCTATCAATTTTATTTGGTAACCCCTAAATGAAATCATTTGGTGATTTCATGGTCACTTTCTCCCAAGCTGCCTTCCACTTCCAAATTTTCAACCAGTTCCTCCCCTATTTGTTAAAATCAAATCAAGAACAGCTTACCCCTAGTAGCTTTCTCAACCTTCTGAAATAAAAAATTGTCTCCAATTTAGTCCAAGAACTTACTGGATAATCTGTGCCCTGCTGTGTTAGTTTCCTAACATACGTCTGAATAGTTGAAGTCCCACATCACCACCAAATCCTGCGCTTTGAATTATTTTGTTAGTTGTTTAAAAAAAGCCTCATCCACCTCTTCTGCCTGGGTAGGTGGTCTGTCGTAGACTCCTAGGCATGACTTCACCCTTATTTTTACCCCTTTTAGCCTAACCCAGAGACTCTTAACAAGTCTATCTCTTATATCCATCTCCACCTCAGTCCAAGTGTATTCATTTTTAATATACAAGGCAACACCTCCTCCCTTTTTTCCTTACCTATTCTTCCTGACAAGGTATACCCTTCTATACCAATATTCAATTGTGTGTATTATCCCACCAAGTCTCTGTGATACCAACTATGTTATAGTTGTATTAATTTATTAGCACTTCAAGTTCTTCCTGCTTATTCCCCATACTTCTTGTATTTGTATATAGGTATCTAAGATACTGATTCGATTTTGCCTCCCAGTTCTGCCCTCTCCCTCCTATATCTCTGCTATTATAGCCGATGCACCTTCCCATTTCTCACCTATCTCCAAGGTCTCCATGTTTTTCACTTATCTGTGGGCTTTGGTCACTTGCCACCTTCGAACCTAGTTTAAAACCCTCCTCACTAGGTTAGCCAATCTGTATCCAAATACTCTCTTCCCCTGCCTCAAAAAGTGAATCCCATCCCTACTTAGCAGTTCTTCTTGGAACAGCATCCCATGGTCAAGGAAGCCAAAGCCCTTCTGGCCACACCACCTTTACAGCCAGGCATTCATCTCCAGGATGCACCTGTCTCTGCCTGGCCCCCTACCTTTGACAGGAAGGACTGAAGAGAATACCACCTGCGCTCCAAACTCCTTCACCTGTGCTCCCAGAGCCTTGTAGTCACTCTTGATCTGCTCAAAGTCACACCTTGCAGTATCATTTGTGCCCACATGGATGAGTAGCATGGGGTAGTAGTCAGAGAGCCAGATAATCCTTGACAAAGCCTCCGTAACATCTCTGATGTGGGCCCCTGGCAGGCAGCATACCTCCCAAGATGATACGTTAAGATGAGAGATGGGTGTCTCCATCCCCCTCAGAAGTGAGTCTCCAACCACCTCGACCCTATGTTTCCTCCTTGCAGTGGTGGCTGCAGACCTCCCAGCCTTAGGGGTATGAGGCTTTTCCTCTTCTGCTTTAGAGGGTGACTATCTCCCATATCCAGAACAGCATAATGGTTCACCAGTACCACCGTGGGAGGGTTGGGAGCAGGGGTGGAGCACTGCCTGTTGCCAGAAGTGACCAGCTGCCAATGTCCCCACCGAGACAGGGCCATCTCCTCCTACACCAGTGGTGTGTCAGCAGTCTTTTGTAATGGAGTAGCTTCCTCAACCTCAGCAGTCTCCACATGAATACTCTCTAGGAATTCCTTACAGGACTATGTAGCACTTTAAAGACTAACAAGATGGTTTATTAGATGATGAGCTTTCGTGGGCCAGACCCACTTCCTCAGATCAGATTCCTTTTTGATCTGAGGAAGTGGGTCTGGCCCACGAAAGCTCATCATCTAATAAACCATCTTGTTAGTCTTTAAAGTGCTACATAGTCCTGTATTTTGTTTCAGCTACCCTAGACTAACATGGCTACATTTCTATAGGAATTCCTTGTGGATTTGGATGCTCAGCCTAGCCACTTCCTCCTGTAGCTTTCCCACCTGCTTCCTGAGAAATTCCACCAGTAAGCACCTTTCACATTGGATGGTCCCCCCAGCCTGGATTTCAGTAAGTGGGAATTGCAAGCCACAGTCCCTGTAAAACCACACCAGGATCTGGGTAGAGGCATCTCAAGTACTGCTCCTCTGTCTCTCCCTTCAGTATGGCTGCATAACTCCTACTGAGGGTATGTCTACACTACCACCCTAGTTCGAAGTAGGGTGGTTAATGTAGTCATACGAACTTGCAAATGAAGCCCAGGATTTGAATTTCCCAGGCTTCATTTGCATGTTGCCGGGCGCCGCCATTTTTAAATGTCCGCTAGTGCGGACTCAGTGCCCACAGCTACACATGGCATGAACTAGATAGTTCGGACTAGGCTTCCTATTCCAAACTATCTGTACGCCTCGTTCGGAATAGGAAGCCTAGTCCGAACAATCTAGTTCATGCCGCGTGTAGCCGCGGGCACGGAGTCCGCACTAGCGGACATTTAAAAATGGCGGCGCCCGGCAACATGCAAATGAAGCCCGGGAAATTCAAATCCCGGGCTTCATTTGCAAGTTCCTATGACTACATTAACCACCCTACTTCGAACTAGGGTGGTAGTGTAGACATACCCTGAGTTACATTATGTCCAAGGTAATTTATAGGTTCCTGGGGCAAAGTCCTTTTACCTGGTTCAGGAATCCCCCAAGGTAATTTTGGGTGCTGTTAAAACAAATAATATTTTTTTCTCTCTCTTTCTACCACAACACACACACATATACAGTTTCCATATAAAAATCAGATTCATCTAATAAAAATACTTAACATTTCTTTAAAAATACATGGCATATAATACTCCCACGCCATGACTTTCCTAAGATTATAACTTAAAGTAGGCAGCAAAAAGTAATAGAAAATGCAAAGGGTAGGAAATTGGAGCTGGGCTTTTAGCCTTAGGGCACAGCCCTCACTGAGGCACATCAGTACGCTTCTTATTCCATTATGAACTCTTCATAGAACAGAAATGGCCCTTTCTGAAATTAAAATAGTTTATTTTGCTTGCTTCCTACAAAGAAGAAAAGTAGAATTTACCAATACATTGAAATATGGCTGTTATAATCAGTCTCCCTGCTATGGATATCATAATGTGAATTTGTATTTTGAAAAGAAGAAATCATACTGAAGTGTTTCTCCACAAAAAGAAAGATGTGTGCAGAAGCACTCATCTCCACAGACTTTTTTCGTGCAATGATACCAAAACTGTTCTGAAAATCACACAGTATTGCCAACCAGTCATTCATTAACAAATACTCAATCGAAAATAAGCATAGGGTTGGCACAGGGCTCCTTCAAGTTGATTTCCCAGGGCTAAGTGTAAGAAGCAGAAATCTCAGCCCCTGGACAGCAAGGGCTCTCTGGCCAAGTTAGCAGTGGTACTACTGATGTGTTCCTACAGAAGCACTATCCAGTAAACCTTGGCCAGGAGGATGATGGCAAGACACAGAACTGGGGCACTGAAAGTGCCATAAAGGTTGCTGCTCCATTATGATGGAGCTTTTGAAAGCATTATTAGACTGTGGTTTCCCCTGCGAACATCGAGCTTTTAATTTTATTCCTGGAATTACATACCTAGACCAGCCACGGCACACAGCTTTATTAAGTTATTTAAGTGGATGAGAATTCACCTAGGCTAAACATGTGTTGGGTTAGCCTTTGTGCTCTGAGAACAAACAGAAGACTCTGGCCTTGTAAACAGAGGCTGCTGCAAATATCTAGGGCCAGGAAATTACTCCAGGGGAAATTCTGTACCACTGCACGTGCACAGAATGCATGTTCTCCCAATTTCTTTGGCACCAGTGGAAGCCGGAGACGTGGGCCCCTTTGAATCACCAGACCCCAGAGCAAATGCCCCTTTACCTCCCCCATTGATGGGCTTGTTTACACTTCTCCCCGTCCTCCAATTTCTTGCTCCCTTGTCTGCTTAACCCCCATAAATTCATACATTCCCATACCCAGACCTCCCCCCGCCAAGCCTCACCCCTCTTCACCCAGAATCCCCCTAAAATCTCCCTGCCGCTGAATTCCCATCCTGCCAAGCCTCAGCCCATGCACCTGGCTCCTACCACTGAGCCTAGATCCTCCACAGCAAGCCCCCTCTGTGTCTGGACCCCGCCAAGCCCCTGACCCTTACAACTAGACCTGGGCCCCTGCTGAGCCCTAGCCACAGTCTTCACAGCAGATTGTGAAGAGCTTCAAAAAGATCTCACCAAACTGAGTAATTGGGCAACAAAATGGCAAATGAAATTTAACGTTGATAAATGTAAAGTAATACACATTGGAAGAAATAATCCCAACTATTCGTACAGTCTGATGGGGACTAATTTAGCTACAACTACTCAAGAGAGAAATCTTGGAGTCACTGTGGCTAGTTCTCTGAAAACATCCACTCAGTGTGCAGTGGCAGTCAAAAAAGCAAACAATGTTAGGAATCATTAAAAAAGGATAGAGAATAAGACAGAAAATATCTTGATGCCTCAATATGAAACCATGGTATGCCCACATCTTGAATACTGCATACAGATGTGGTCACCTCATCTCAAAAAAGATATACAGGCAGTCCCCAGGTTACATGGATCCGACTTACATCAGATCCCTACTTACAAACGGGGTGAGGCAACCCCGCACTAGCTGCTTTCCCCCAGCAGACCAGGGAGACGCGGAGCGGCTTTTCTCAGCGGACATCTCAGCTTGAGAATAAAGGACTGAGGGAAGTGAGGTGTGGGAGAATAAAACTGAGCTCTGGAGAAATGTTTGGCTAGAGTTTCCCCTATAATATGTACCAGTTCTGACTGGCATACAAATTCAACTTAAGAACAAACCTACAGTCCCTATCTTGTACGTAACCCAGGGACTGCCTGTATTGGCACTGGAAAAGGTTCAGAAAAGGGCAACAAAAATAATTAGGGGTTTGGAATGGGTCCCATATGAAGAGAGATTAAAAAGACTTGGACTTCTCAGCTTAGAAAAGAGGAGACTAAGGGGAGATATGATAGAGGTCTATAAAATCATGACTGGTGTAGAAAAGGTGAATAAGGAAAAGTTATTTATTTATTTCCACAATATAAGAACTAGGGGTCACCAAATAAAATTAATAGGCAGTAGGTTTAAAACAAACAAAAGGAAGGTTTTTTTTTCCCCACTCAGCGCACAGTCAACCTGTGGAACTCCTCACCAGATGTGGTAAAGGCAAAGACTTTAATATGGTTCAAAATAGAGCTAGATAGATTATGGAGGTTGGGTCCATCAATGGCTATTAGCCAGGATGGGTAGGAATGGTGGCTCTAGCCTCTGTTTTTCTGGACGTGGGTGACAAGGGAGGAATCTCGTGAGGCTTACCAGTTGAGTTCCCTCCCACTGGGATATCTGGCATTGGCCACTGTCAGCAGACAGGATACCGGGCTGAATGGACCATTGGTCTGATCCAGTATGGCCGTTCTTATGTTCACCTTCATCTGAACCCCTTGCAAAGTCCCATTGTCAGTGCACACAGAACCTACCCAATGAGCCACCTTGGTGTATCCAGATTCCATCCTCTGCTGCACTGGGACCCCACCATGAGCTGTCCGGGGCCAGGCTGCCACACCTAGTACTCTCCCACCCCACAACTGGATCCCCCACACTAAGTCCCTCCACACTTGGATCATGACAGGCTGAGTCTGCTTCTCATACCTGGTGTACTTGACATGGAAGGCAGGGCCCAGGGTGCTACTAGGGCAAGCTTAGCCCTTTCCCTTGTGCTCTTGTGGCCAGACAGCCCGCCTCCATATCATCCATCGTATTTGCCTTCCTGAAGCATACAGGACAGAGAAGGAGCAATAAAATCAGCATAGTCTATGCTGGCTCATCTGATCCTGAGAAGCTGAAACATAGATATGAGGAGAGATCAGGATATGTGAGACTGCCACCGGCTGGCACCTATGTTGATTCGAACACACACACAGTCCCTGAGAGGAATTTCCCACTGAGAAAACAATGTCCTGTACTTCCAATTTAATCATCTCAAATCTCTCTTACAAGTGTAAATTAAGTTCACAACTCCCTTGTAAGAACTGGTCTCACAGCAGACAGACCAGCATCAATTGGCATGACAGATAAGAAAGAGAAATACGTGACCTCATGATTATATAAGATGGGCCCAGCACACACTCACTTTGAGTGTCATTCTACCCACTACCTGCTGGTCGGGTTAGGTGTTTGACCTCCCGAGGTTCTATGGGGACGCCCACCTCGTATTTTCGTCTTTCCTAGGAATTGAGGGACCGGCCCTGGCCTGACATGCTGGAGTCGAGAGGCACAGAAGGGGGTAAAAATGGTACCTGGATGTGGTCCTCTGTCTTAAGTGTACACATAGAAAGAGTAAGCTGTTACTTGGTACCATTATTTCTATTTTTCTATCTTTATCTTCTTTGTAACCATTTTTAAGACCTATATTTTGCTAATAGTTAAGAAATAGAATAGCCATTGCAACCATATGATTTATAAGCTTCCTCAATAAACCTGTAACTGTTTAAGCTTTAACCTGACTCCTTCAGTTGCTGTAACAGAACCAAGCACAATTTAAAAGAACTTCAGCTGGTCATAAAGGGACAGATATAGGGAGAGCTTGGGCGTTTGGATTTGTGTCACACCCAGGTGGCACAATCCACTGGGGCACCTTTCAGCCTTTCCCCAAGGCTGCCCTCTGCGAAGGAACCCCCTGTGTTCTAGCAGCTAAAATCTAAGGTGTAATAAGCTCTTCCTATATAACGGGGCGTCTGTTGGCCTGCTGGCCACCCTCTGCGATGGGACCCCGGTCCTAGCAGTAAAGGCACGGACGTTAAACCTTTTCTCGGAAACATACACACACACACTGCCCTGACCGTCGGCTGACAGCTCTATCAGGGTGGGTGCAGCCTGTCCACCGAGTCTCTGTCCCAGAGTTGCCGGGGGGGTAGGACAGGCATCTCCCACACGAGGGCAGCAAGTGGCTTGTGCCCCTCACTGCCAAGCTGGAGCCTCCACATTTCCTCATTTATTGATAAATAAAATGTACAGAATTTTAAAATATTATGTGCAAACATTTTACTTGCTAGGCAGAGAATTCCTTTGGGAATAAGAAATATCAAACTCTGCTCATAGAAGCCCCTGCTGCTACGGCTTTTCTGCAGTGTTTTTGGCAGGCTGGAAATCACCAGGTTAACAGTACTACAAGGTTCTTGTCCAGGCCCTCAGGCTCCACTTACCACCACTGTATTTCGCACAACATCGATACAAAATTCTATTTAACTATCTGGATTGGCTTAGTCTAGGCGGCCAATTGCCCTTGATTTTAGTCAACTGGAAAAAAAAGTTCTGAAAAAAAAAATCAGATCTGAAAGTCTGGATCTGAGCCAGCACCCGCCTCCTAATTAGGAGGAAAGAAATGAGATTTGTGAAACACTTTCTAAACAGTATAGGGCATGGCGGGAGGAGGAGGGAGGGAGGGTCATAAGCCTTTTTAATTACATTAAATTAGAAGGCTTGAATCTGTGCCCCAAATCTTCACACTCTATTTTTATTTACACACACATTTATATACAGCACACGCTGCTCTAACACCTGGCCACTTACACCATTTTCAATACACAACTGGCGCCATCTGCAAAAGGCGGCCACAACACACCATTTTGCTGCATGGAGGCTTGCCTATAAGGGAAATCCTCTCACTGCCATATAAAAGATCCAATTAAAAGCCTCCAGTAAGAGCATTTATTAAAAGGCTAACTGAACAAATGTGCCTTGTACTATGCTCAAAACCTGCCAGTTGGGGCTCCGAAGGCAGTGGTAAAATGCTGGGGTAACCTTTTAAATACAACACAAATACAGTATTAAAAAATGTAAAAGGGGCTTTGATTTAGTAATCTACTATTGAAGCAAAAATGGCACCCGTCTGCCAGAGAGGCAAGCTTTTGTAAGAGTTCAATATTTTCCTCTTGCTCATCTATATTTCTGTCATGATCCAGTACGTTCAAGAGGCAGAAACACTATATTTCACATAACACAGATGAGTCTTGGCACATCTAATCTACAATCTCCACTTTTAATTTATATGAGAAAATGAATGACTGAGCAGTGCTATAGGGATATAAAAGCAAGGGTCATATAAACACAATACATAATCCTATTACACCTGATGCCCAGCTTCTAACAAATAAACTCCATTACAAATGCTGGCATGGAATCAAAGCCTGAAAAACCAAACGGCTTCCCCCACCCCCAAACAAACACGTGAACGTCTGTCAAACAAAACAACTTTCAGCCTGCTTTCAGATAAGCCACACTTGCTAAATCCATATTCCTATAATCAATTTCCATTTCAATAGAATCATTTTCTAATTTAAGGCTGATAGAATGGAAATGATGATAGGATAGAAATGAAAGAGCAAATGAGAGTTTCATCTCAAGCTGAGGTATTTTATACAAGTGGATTTCATCGTCCAGATGCCCTATTTGAGACAGGTTTCACTGGCAGAGATCATTAGATTGCATTTTTAAATACTAGCTATATGACAAATGTTGGGTAGGGTTGCCAGGTGTCCGGGTTTGAACTGGACAGTCCAGTATTTGAGCTTTCTGTTTGAGAAACAAATTGAGAAAATATAAATGTCCTGTATTTTCGAAATACTGTAAGATGTAATGTAGGTTGTGATGTAATGTCAAGTGTGTCCGGTATTTTTGCTGAAACCATCTGGCAACCCTAATGTTGGGATTGTATGCATGAGACACAGAAGACGACAGACTAGTGAGGAGAAAATGGACAGAAGGACCTGTAGCTATTAGAACACATGCCATTCCAGGAGCAGGAGCAGAAACCTGTATACCTTAGTCCCAACATTCCTCTGCTGTCTACCTAATAGCTGTGAAAACCACTTGGAAAAATGTGTCAGAAGGGGGATGAGCCATGTACCGGATCTTTAGGGGATAGGCTTCCAATACACTTCCCACTCACTCCTGAAGAGGCTGCCTGCTCTTGAGATTCAGAGAAGACTATCTGCTCCTGCAGCAACAATGACTTGGGGGCCTAGCCTTACATTAATAATAAGAAATCACCTAGTGTGATGGAGTGTAGCAACCCAACACAGAGCTAATGGGAACCAATGGATACAATCAGCCTTGTTCCACTACATTTGCACTAGGCAGGAGGAGGTAAAAGAGAAAAAGGCCAGTTCATAGGTTGAGCTTTTCCCCTATCAGTCATTTGGAGACTAAATCAGGCATACACGCTTGATGCCTTACAATGGAAAGGAAAAAGGAGATGGAAAAGTAGGCACAGAAACGCTGTATATTTTTGAGCACTAAAGACTCCCATGGTACAATGGGAAAAAATACCAGGGTTGTATCTGGCACTTTACTTCCAGTACAGCGTGTGATGTGTGAGTTAAAACCTGAGACTGAGAAGGCCTGCAGTGCGCTGTTTGAAAGTAATAAAGAAGTTCTGAAATATTAAGATCTTGCAGACAGTCATTTTATACCATATCCCCATCTGCTATATTAAAAGCAATACTCACTGTAAGTGTTGACCATTCACTACTTAATTTATAGCTATATATATGCCACAGTAGGCAAATGGTTACCCATTATTCAGTGAAAAGAGACCATTAATGCTGTTTTGGGCAGCCATCCAGAATCTACTGCATTGCAGACAAAAATAAATTAAATCTTCAGTGATAATCTTGAATTTGTTGTTATGTAGATAAAATCTATTTATATAAATGGAACACACTACAATGAGCAATTTTACAATCTGGTTTTGATTGTAAGGGACATGATTTCATGGTGAGAAGGAAAAATACAAGAGATACTGGCTGCTAGATAACTGTCACTTGAATAAGCTATTTCAGCAAAAACAAAATAAACTTCTTCCCATCCTGAAATCAGCTGTTCCATCATAGCAATTCTGTGCCCTTACAGGTGAGTAAATTAGCAAAATGAAGCTGTATTACCAGGGTCTAAGAAAAGAATATTACACAAACTATGTCTTTTGGATAGGTGTATGCTAGAACACTTTCTAAGAAGTTACCATTTAACCAGTCAGAAAGCAGACCAAGTTCTTGTCTCTCAGCTTATATAGACAGGGTTTTATAACCCCTCTTTTCTCAGTATTATTTTCTCTTGCTCTGGCTGGGAAACCTCCAAAGAATGCTGTGTAAAGTGACAATAAATAGTATTTTCCCCTCTGAGTTAGCTAAGAACTAATACCCTTATGTTCAATCGGGCAATATTGTATATTGGAGTTGTTGTCTTTGAGATCAGATGTAAACACAGAGTCCTGATTGCAAGTGGTCAAGAAAAACACCACAGTATGCTTTTTACAATGGTCAGCATGAAGTTCTGGCGCCTAAGTTAACCTCTAACTCTGGTAACTACATCCTAGCTAACTAAATTTCTTCATCAGATGTTTAAAAGAAAAAACGCATTTACAATTTCTTCTCCTCGTCTGTTAGTGTTCTTGTTAAACAACTGTTATTTCACCATAGACGTACCTGGATTTAAGTGGCAGATGGAATGGTCTTAAGTTTAAAGCTTTTGTATCAGTTTGTAATATGTATGGAGTAAAATATATCAACTTTATTAGATAATGTCCATTTACATGATAGCAGTAAAAGGATCACTGGTCATCACCAACTTAGAAAGCAGTTTAAAAAATATTTTAAGCCAAATTTTCAAAATGTAGCATCTGTGTGTGCATGTGCTTTTTTTAACATTAAGACATGTGTGCGCACATGAAATAATACAGAAGCAGAAAATTATCCAAATGAGTTGTGTCCGTAAGTTCTATCATTGTGCTCACAAATGTGCTCTACAGTCTTATTGACAGTGCAAGCAGACGAGAGAGGTGAAAAAAGTGAGCACATAGGTGTTTGTGCACAAAAAATACATATATGTGCATACAGAGGTGCTAGATTTGAAAATAAGGCATGATGTAGAAACATACGAAAGCCTTATTCCAGAGTAGTCACTTGTGGAGAGAAGTATGGTAAAGAGGAGCACATTGATCCAAATCCCATTATTTCTAGGGATGTAAAAATCCAAATTAATCAGTTAGCTGGTTAAATGTTAGGGTAACCTAACATTTAACCGGTTATTTGACTAAACGGGGTCCCAGTCGCAGGACCACTCCAGGCTAGCTGCAGCAGCCCCAGGCCTGCAGGGCTCATGCTCCCTACCCCACGTGGGGCTGGTGCAGCCCTCCACTCACAGCAGGCTGCAGTCAGAGAGCTGCTCCTGGAGAACTGGTTAACCATTACCTGGAAATAGTGGTTCTCAAAGTGTGGTCCATAGACCACTAGTGGTCCGTGACTATCTTGCAGGTGGTCTGCACGCTTGGAGCTTGCCCCTCCCCTACAGTCAGGAGCCTGCACTGGTGCTCCAGCCCCGCCTCTCCCACTGCAAGGTCATAGTGTCAGTACCAGCTAACCCACTGCAGGGAGGAGAAAGAGGGTAAGCCTCACGGTCCAGATAGGGCTTGAGGGGGAAGAAAGTGACTCTGCATGCTGCCACTCCGCCTTCTCCCAGCTAGGGGAACTGCAGAACAGGAAACTATTCATCTGGAGGCTTTCCCTGCTGCTCCCAATGGCCAGAATCACGGCCAATGGGAGAAGCGGGAGGCAGTGCTTCGGAGCAGCAGGAGACATGTTGCCAGGTAAGTGCCCCCCACCATCATCCTCATGTCCAGACCCCACACCCTATCTCCCTCATGCACTTCCCTCCCACCGAGGCCCCCAGGTTGCTCCTGCACCCTCCCTCCTACCCAACCCCTCTACTTTCAGGCTGCTCCTGCAGCCTACCTCCCAGCCAGACCCAACACCCCCGTCCTCTGCCCCCCCCGTTATCATGGTAGGTTGGCCAATGGTCCACAAAAAGGTCTGCATTGAGCATGGGAGGCTGTGGGCCAAAAAGTTTGAGAACCACTTCCTAGAAAGCATCACCAGTTCACACCTCTAATTACTTCCACCTATCAAGTGCTAAAATTCCAGAGAAAAGGCTACATATCACATCTGTTGCCATGTGGAGGACACTCAACTCCTAACACCAACTCTCCCATCCTGCATCAGTTGTACAAGGAAGGATAAAAGGAGAACCAAGACTATTTGCATCTCCATTAGCCCCTGACGGAGGCATGCAGGTGGTAGCCCATAAATCAATTAACTTTTTCACTACTCAAGTAAGAATACACACATTTAGAACTGTGGTCTGACTCTGATGTTTAAAATACAATGTCATATGTACACCAAATTCCTGACAAAGCTGGAATTTTTTGCTATCTGCAAAGAGGAAATTGTATTCTTTACACCCAAGTATGGTTAAATTAAACTTTGCCAATGATTAAATTTAGAGCCTATATAATGGCTCCTGTATACAATATTTATAGCAGTATTTAACCTATTGACTCTAGCAGGTGCACCAATAATAAATGGTTATGGTGTCAACCAAAGAATCAATATATTAGGTATAAATTTTACCAACCAGGTGAAAAGGGTCAAAGAGAAATATGCTCTCCATATGAAAACTAATGATAGAACAGGGAGAAAATGCCACAAGATTTGTCCCTATAAAATTACAGATTTTGTCTCTCAAAACAAAGAGCTAAATATGAACATGTTAATAAATCAAGGCAAAACAGATAAAACACACACATTCTGGGGTGAGTAGTCAGTAACTGTTGTTGGATATCAGAATGTGAAGATATTTATTAATCAAATCATTCCAAGAGACCAGAATAATATGTCTCTAAAGAAAGGATCATCCTCACTTTACATACAATTTCCACTTAGAAGTATGCCTTTTTTAAAAAGTCATTAAAACTCCATACTTCTAATAGTAGCTTCAAGTTTTTGCAGGGACACTTGTACACACTGGGAAAAATCAATTCACACTGCACCAGGGGACAAACGTAACAGAGATAAATAACGAGTAATGTCACGTCACCTTAGAGACTAACAAAAAACCTACTTGTGGTTTTGAAAATTACAAACTAACACTGCCGCCTCTCCGAGAGATAAACAAGAGATATTGTGCTGTACAGCAGGTATTATATCTTCACAAAGCAGAGTTGTACATTCATGCTGTTTTAAAAATGCATATGGATTTTTCTACTTGGTAGAAACAGTTAAACATTGGACAAAGAACTGCTGCCTGTTTATGCTTTTACATCTCTGAAAACCTTTTATTTCAATGTTGTGAAGGACATGGGGTTGCTCTGCATTAATTTAGGAATGTTATGTATGCCATACGGGCATCCAGTTGCTGCAAGAAATATTTTCTATCTGAGGAATTTATTTAAAGGCGCTATCAGGAAAAATAAGCAGGATATAAAACAATGACTAGAGATAAGACCCCTGGGAAAACAGTTCAAGGTCTTTAAGAGAACAATGACTGGGCTATTAAGTTGGAAGAGCCTACCTGTCTCGGCTCCAGCAAAATTACAAGGCTTGTCTTGCCAAGGCTGGGAACCTAAGATTAAAAGAACACTAAACAGTTAAAAAGTCAGAGGGGCAGAAGTCAGGAGATATATAGGCTGACAAAGAGAACCTCTACTGAAGCAGTCTGAAGATGCTAGACACACTTAGCTAGCATGGGAGGGCAGGGTTATATGCATTCATACAAATTGACTGATTCTTTCAAAAACCTTGTTCTCTTTGATGTATGTTTTTGATGTTCCTACTGTTAAAAGTAAACAATGTGTTGTTTAGAAAAGTTCACAGTTCACAAAGGGCAAATTTGAAGGTCTGAACCTTGGCAATTGAGAGACAAAGCTTTTGTTGTTCACAGGTGCTTAAAAAGACCCTGAAGACAAAAGCTTTGCCTAGGCAAGTACTAGTGTAAACAAACAGTGCTTTGTCAACAGGAGTGCCGACAAATGCCACTCGGTAGGGGGCGGAAGTTTTTGGTGGGCAAAAGTGCAGACAAATAGTATTTAGACTTAAAAAACCAAATGATCTGGTATCTCTTTAAAGACTAACAAAACATGTAAGATGGTATGAGCTTTTGTGGGCACATACCACTTCTTCAGATGACGCAGGCCATGTTGCTAAAAGCTGTGTATTGTAGACTTACCCTAAGTCAGGCCTACTGAAGTAATCATAGTTGGTATGCAAGGTTCTTAACGCAGATCCTTCTCTAGGAGTATGTCTACCCTACATATCTTATTTTGAAATAGTTATTTCAAAATAATGCATCTACACACAAAATGCATTTTGAAATAGCTTTTTGCTATTTCGAAATAGCACGTCCACACTGAGTGGACGCTGAATCGCATTTGAGGCCAGCCGGAACCAGGTCCAGCAGGGCATCGGGTCAGGAGTTATTTTGTGTGTTTGTGTGGCTGCTGCCTGAGGCTATCTGAGGCCTGTGCTTAAAGGAACCCCGCCCCTCCCCGCCGACAGCCAGTTCTCAGGTTTCCCTGCTTGCTTGTGTCATGTTACTAGATTCTGAGGGGAGCAGCCATATCACTGCTGCACCCATGGTGGGGTGCTTGCCCTAAAAGTTGGTACAAAGGGGGCCATGTGAGGTGTCAAACAAAAGCTTACTTTCTACTGATTCTCTATATGCTCTTCATATAGCTGTATAATGTCTGTGTGTGGAGTTATGAATAGGTACTATGTATGGAGACTGGAATTTTCTCTGTATGGGGTTGAGTAACGGGCCAGGAATGTTTGCCCATGGACATGCTAATGAGCAAAGCTCTGGAACAATAGCCCTCTATAGGCCAAGGACACACCTCAAGAATGGTGACCGATACCTAAGGACTACCAGCAGGGGACACAGGGATAGGCCACGGGCCAGGTGACCTGCTGCAGCCAAGAAGAGACCAGGAAGGAGGTATAAATATGCCATGTGGTCGACTCCATGTGGGTCTCCAGATCTGCCCGACCCCAGATGTGGCCTTGCGGGGATTCACGAGCCGGGAAGAACTGTGGACCCATCCTGGCATAGGATGTGCACCAAGGACTTTTAAGCCAGCAGCTATAACATCTCTAAAAAATTAGCTTAATGGAAATAAGCTCCACTGGAACCCAAAACTAGATGGGAAGATATTTTTCCTAGACAGTAAGAATACTGGGATAATATTTGTTCACCCATTTTTCTTTAAGGCATAGTTGAGTTATGTTAATAAAAGATTAATGAAGCAATGCTCACTCTATATGGGTGTTAAGGAGCTACCAACCAGATTTTAAAACAGTGCACAAAATTACGTGATTGTGATGCTTTGAACCCTCAGGCAACACGTTGGAACTCCCACATCTACTATGGTGTTAAAATTATGATCTATCTTGTACAAAATGTGAAATGTCAATGGAAATGTTATGGTTTGCGGCATATTATCATTATATTTGTACACATGTATCATTTTTGTATCTGAAGTTATGAATATTGACTATATACCTACGTTTCAAATGCGTTTGCTCTAGTCATAACTCCCACGTTTACATACAATCTAGCCAGCATATTGTGAATCGACTATTCAAGATGATCTATCAGTGAACACGTAGAAGAAGCTTATCCCCATTTGATCAACTATCCTGTGGACATTCTAGCTGGAATATGGGCAATGGCACCTGCTATAACTCATCAAAGCATGGAAGGGCATGTGACCAGCTCACGTGACACTGAACTCTATCCCATGCCTATACTTTTCTATTAAATGTGCTAAATCTTTTTTTTGTCACAATGAAGTTCCCTCCCCATGGCAGAAGCTATAAAAGGGGGAAGTGACTATCACTTGGCTTCACTTCCTTTATAACTCAACATGCCAGAAAACAAAGAGTTGTGAAAGAAGTAATCCCAGTCTATATATGGAATATTGGTGAACAGTTTGTGCCATCAGTAAAGCTCTTCATGGATAGAAAATTTTGTAGCCACATCTGTAGCCACAAAAATGAGCCACAGATATCCACATTCACATCCACAGATGAGGATACCCATGGATATAAAGTAGATATCCACAGATTTGCAAGACTCTAGCGATCAGGGTGCGGCACAGCTTGAATCAATCCTTCCAAGTTTATAGAACTCAAATTGTGAATTTCTTTTATTTCTTGGGTAACCAACTTTGATCTGTACACTTATTTATAATCACTTAAAATCTATCTTTCTGCAGTTAATATATCTGCTTTATATTGTGTACCCAATACAATTTGTTGTTTTACATGTAAAGGGAAATCTGCTTGGAGAAAGGGGCCAGTGTGCTGTCCTCATCACACTGAAGAGGGGTGGACTGGGTAAAGAATTTATGCTGGTCAGGCTTCTGACAAGGCAAGTACAGCTCTGGAGTCCTAGGGTGAGAAACTGGGTGGTTGGACAGAACTTCTCTATGTTGGTTCATGAGTAGCTGGCAAAAGCATTCATGTAACTCAGCTGGGTGTGTCCCTGCCTGTGAATATTTGTGTGAGTGCAGTACCTGAAGGGGTTTGCAGCTTGTCATTTTATCAGTGTGAGCAGGCACTCGGGTTGGTAAGATGGGGTTCAGTGGCGTCCAAGTTTCAGGTTGCACCCCACGGAACGTGGCACAGTGACGTGTTGCTGTCACTCATATCAGCTGACTACATTTCCATTTTCTTCTGAATGCCCACCCTTCACTCTCAGTAAGCATTAACTAACAGTATTGGCTTCACCAGTACAAAGCTAGTTACGGTCACAGCATTCTAAAATGGCTTCCTCAATTTTTCCCCACAGCTTTTAGTTTGGGCCATTTTGAGCTCTTGCTCCCTCTTTTCAGTTTAGGAGCATGACCCTTTGACCACCAGAAATGAGCTACAAAATGGCTATAAAAGTATAACACACCTGGTCTAAATTTACTTAGAATATGTCTACACTGCAGTTAAAAATATGCAGCTGGCCTCTGCCAGATGACTTAGCTTTACTGTGCCTGTCATTAAAGGGTTGTTTAATTGTGGTGCAAACCTTCAGGATCAGGCTGTGGCCCAGGCTCTAGGATGCTGCAAGGTGACCCTGGGCTTTACATTCCAGTGTCAGTTGCCACAGGCCAATCAGTGGTGTCCTATTGCAGTATAGGCATGCCCTTAAACAAATGAATCAATGTCTAATTGAAAACAAAAAAACCCACTCACTTCACAAAGACATTGGATTTTTACTGCAGAGAATAATGTGGTGAATACCTTTCTTATGTGGCTTCCCTATGAGAATAGTAAAACACGGGGCTACACAAAGAGTTCCACACAGAAATCTCAACAAATGAAGTGGAAAATCCTGAAATATAAGGGGAAATGTTTTCCTGCATGACACAAATTGATTTAATGAGCAGAGAGATGTTTACTTGCACTGTCAGCCACTGGGCTACCAAACCATTTTTTTTTTAATAAATAAATGTTTTTAAAAACTGGCTATGTTTTATAATTAAATCTGCATAAGTTAAAAACTTCAGCTAAATGCATTATGCAGTGTACCAAATCCTTTTTGTTCAAAGCACATCCTTAATTATACAAGTAATTTCTAAATACTTCTCATTATTTGCAAAGCTGAAAATTTAATGACGTGGTAGATGAAAACTACAGTAGCCTAATAGTTCCCATGTGGATCATGATTCAAAAGTTTATTATATTCAAGCTGGGGGGGAACCCCAAAGAACTTTACAGTGAAGATAAAGGGTACTTACAGTGTTGGCAAGCTCTAAATAGCTTCCTCCAACTGAGTTGCTACGACTGGAGGCCTGACTTAGCAATTTCTGCAAAGCAGCTTGTTGATTCATACTGCTACCTCCATACTCCAAGAGCTTCTGTAGGGTACAATGACTCTGCAAATCAGGACTCTGAAGGTCTCTAGCTCCAGAATCATATTCCCAGCTTTCTCTAGCACCTGACAAAGCACCTGAAGCACAGAAACAAAAAAGAGATCCAGCTGTAATCCCTTGGCAAATATACAAGGGGTAACATCCCCCCTCCCCCAAAAGAAAACAAAAATAAAAAAGAGTGGTTATGGGACATGGTAGGGATTTTCAAGACCCATGGGTCACAGAAAAAAACAGCTTTTCATACAATATTTAGAAATATTACTTACATCTGTTAATAACAGAAGAAAAATACTATCTATTAGTATGATGGTGGAAATAAATCCAAATACACAACATAACAAAAACAGAAAAAATATTCAGAGATAAGTTTTATTATACACCTGTGTAATTTATCATATATCCACCACAGTATTCCTTACCTTATAGCAGGGCTACTCAACACGTGGCCCATGGGTCGCATGTGGCCCACGGTCTGTTTGTTTGCGGCCCACAGTGCAGTTTGGGTTTATGCGGGCTCAACACACGGCCCACAGGTGGGAGCCAAAACAAAATAAGTGGTCAATATAATGGTCTTCGGTTGATATTAGGGCTGTCAAGCGATTAAAAACCTGAATCGCGATTAATCGCGCATACTGCCCCTTTGAAACACTGTGGCGGCATTTCAAAGGGGCAGCACCGCGGAAGCCTAGGATCAGCTGAAGTCCCCAGCAGACCCCAGCTCAGTGCAGCGCTGCCCCTTTGAAGCTCCAGACCGCCGCTCCAAAGGGGAAGCGTAATGCAGAGCTGGGGGATCATCTGGGCACTCCAGTTGATCCCCAGCTCCAATGTGCTGCCCCTTTGAAACTCCAGAGCAGCACTTCAAAGAGGCAGTGCAATGCAGAGCCGGGGATCAGCTGGAGTGCCCAGCTGATCCCCGGCTTCACGTTGCACTGCCCCTTTGAAGCGTCGAACCAGCGCTTCAAAAGGGAAGCGCTGCATGGAGCCTGGGGTCAGCTGGGGCCTCCAGTTGATTCCAGGTTCCTAATGTGCTGACCCTTTCAAGCGCCGGAGCAGCACTTCAAAGGGGTAGCACAGCATTAACACCAGCAATTAATGCATTTAAAAAAAATTAACGCATTCATCCTTCCCTGCATTGATCGCAGGCGTTAACACACGTCATTTGACAGCCCTACTTGATATGCGTTTTAGTAGTTAAATTCATGGACAGTTATTGCTCATTAAAAGTGCTGTCATATAGGTGGAAATCACGTAAATACTGCATGTTATTAATAACAGCAGAACTGACTTAAATGGTGTGACTGTGTGTTGTGTGGTCTTGCCTTAATCTTTGTATTTATGCCCATCAGTGTGAAAGAAGCTATTTGCATATATATTTTCATGGATCTGCAACCACACTTAAAGTTGCTGCCCTTGGCATGTGCTAGGAGTATCATTGTGTCCCCCAAGTAGCCCTGCTATACAGAATCACTAGAAGACTTAGTTGCCCAGTCCTTCAAGGCAGGGGGCTGGTGGTGTGGGGAGTGCAGGGAGTCAGGGCAGGAAGTTGGCTGTGGAGGATGCTCAGGGCAGGAGTAGGGGTGCAGGATTCAGGGTAGGGTATGGGATGTGCCCTTACAGACTAATCGAATAGTTGATGGAAATCCCATAGACTATTCGATTAGTTAATTTATCTAAATTTAACATCCTATGTGTAACCACATGAAATCTTAGCAGTTACACAACTATTCGATAGTCCTCAAGGGTGGGGCCGGCAGCTAGTGCACTCCTGGCCCCACTCCCAGGGCGCTCCCTGCCAACCCACGCTGTTGCCTCTGATACAGAGGCAGAAGCGCGGGGTAGCAGCAGCACCTGTCCATGGGAGTCTGAGCTCTCCCCGGACCAGCCTCTGTCTGCGGTGGGCCCAAGATTGCCACGGATAGAGGCTGCTCTGTGGGATACTGGAGCAGTCTCTGTTCAGAGGGAGCTCAGACACCCCACAGACAGGAGCTGCTGCCGCAGACCAGCCTCTGTCTGCAGTGAGCCTGGGCTTCTGCAGACAGAGGCTTTCCCAGCAGCCTCCCGTGGTCCCTCCCCACTCTGCACTGCTGCCTCTTCTCGATGGATCACTTGAAGATTACCTGTTTTGATCATTCCTTACAAAGCACCTGGCATTGGTCATTGACAGAAGGACAGGATACTGGACTAGACAGACCTTTGGTCTGACTCAATATGGCCATTCTTATGTTCTTAAATGGTTTGGGCATGCTCTTTTTCATGATGGGTATCTGCTTCAGAGTCAATATTTTTTGTAAATTGCAAATAAAAGTTAGCCATTTCTGTTTATTGCAGAAAAATACATTATTTTGGTAATATAAAAAAAGATGTAAACTGCGTAAACTGTTTTATTTAGAAGTGCTAGAGTCTCCATGCTTTCAGCAGCAATTTTAAATTTGGTGGAGGGTTACCCATGGTGTCCCTGCTCAAACCTGGCCAAGTTATAGATTTCTGTAAAATCTCAGTTCATGTGATTTCAGCCCTCAGGGAAATACTGAAGACTGGCCTGTTAGGAAATAACTTGATGCTAACTACTTGCAAAGAACTAACCTAAATTTAATCAATTTTCCCATGAGAACAGAAATAAGTTACAACTCTCATTTGAGACATCTCACAGAGAAAGCTTTAGGGAATTCCAGGAAGTAAATGGATCTTCCTGTAATATCTTCAAGACTGAATGCTTTGCAAAACTCTTGCAAAGTCTGCCACAGTAAGAGCACAACCTTCCAGTAGTGCCAAATGGACTTATTTTAGAAAAAGAGACCTACCAATCTAAGCTCTTTACAAGCAATACCTTTCATGTAAGCCTTTTAAAAGCAGCTGTTCATCTTCCATAACACTTTTAATCCCTAGATCCCCAAACATTTCATAATGGTGGGTATCGCTATTCTGTTTTGCATCTGAGGTAATTAAGACATTAAGTGACTTGCCCGAGCATACCCAAAAAGAAGTGGCAAAGTAAACATCAGAATCTACTGACTTTTGGACGCGATTTTCAACCCACTAGGCCACAGCAGCCCATACACAATAATAAGTTATTCTGTCAGATTAACTCAATGAACTGTGTTCATTCAAAATATCCATTTACATTCAAAGTGGGTATATATCAATACATGATAATTAATTACTCACTCAATAAAATGCCAGTTAGCAATAATAAATCAAGCAAGCAAGAGGCTATGTTGTCCCAGGATCCACATGTACTGAAAATATGAAAAAGTTCATCATGCGGGCATATGCATGACCGTGGAGTTAATAGATCAGATGGGAAAAAAAACCAAGGGGCTTATAAAGAGTTAGTACAAAGTGGGTAAAATAGCAGTTTGACAGTGACAATCTTGTTAACAAAAAACTTTATATTGGTGTTTGCACGGAGCAGAAATAAATGGTGAGTTGATTAAAAATATTTACATATTTTTCTACTCAACTCACCAAAAGGGAATATACTATAAAGTTAATATATAATAATCCCATCAAAAAAGGAAACAGAATTAAATGAAATTAAATCATCAAAACAAATGGTACTCTCCCAAACAAGAAATCACAAGAGAGGAGTGAGGTCTGTTCTATTCTACAGAAAAAGTGCAGGTGAAACCAAAAGGTTTAGATACTACTTTAAGATAATGCAGTTTAAGAATGCTTTACACTTATTTAGCTGCATATATATTAGAAGTTTGCTCCAGTGTAATGGGCTCAATAATACACTAGTGCAAGTTGTCCAAAACAGACAAGCCCTAAAACGTTTGTCCATCAGACTAAGTCCAAAAAATAAACCTTCTGGTAATGCAAAGTGTGCACACAGTAATAGACGTGGGTACCATCGCCCTCTAGTGGCTGGACTACAGCTGAGCAGTAAAGGCATTGTCTTACAAGCAAGAGGCTGTGTTCTATCCTTCTTTGTCTAGATTGCAAGCTTCTTTTGGAAGAAGCTTTTGCGGAAGAGATCTTCCAGAAAAACTTCTTCCAAAAGAGAGCGTCCACACTGCAAAAGCATATCGAAAAAGCCATCTCCTTTTTCAAAAGATAGCATCCACAGTGAATTGATGTTATCTCGCATTTAAGCTGTGATTACTATGGACAGAGTGGCCACCAGAGCACATCTGTTTTTGCTCTTTCCTCTTCTTTCAAAAGAACTCCCTCTTCCCCATCCACACAAGTACTCTTTCGGAAAAAGGCTTCTTCCTCGTAGAATGAGGATTACCAATGTCAGAAAAAAACATCTGTTTTCGATTTTCTTTTGAAAGAATGCAATTGCAGTGTGAACGTAACTTAAGTTTTTCTGAAAAAACTCTATAGTGTAGTCATACCCTCCTTCTCCCAGGATCCACATGTACTGAACATATGAAAAAGTGCATCATGCGGCATGTACATGACCATACAGTTAATAGAGCAGACTTTATAATATTAATATTCTTGCTTGCATGGAGTTAAAATGACCTATCCTCTGTACTGTATTTATATATGAATTCAGACTATTGTTTAGACTGTTTTGTTCTGTAGAAGAACACCTAAATAAATGAAAGTTAAGAAAAACAAACACAAATTACAATACATCCCCAATTTTTTATTGGTTCAATAGTCCCATATCTGTAATGCTTATATACAGACTAGCCCCGCCGCCCTCTACGGGGCAGGCACAATTACATTTTCCATGGTAAAAGTGTGGTTCATGATGCTATGCTGTCTTGATGGGGGGAGAAAATAGCATTGCATTTTAAGATACTCTACAATTAAAAAAGCATAACACTGCTCCTTATTTAAAACAGATAAAGAAACTCAAGCATAGATATAAACAAAAATGCCTTTTTCCCATAACAGTGTTTAATTTGGGTTTTACTTTTCCACTTTAACTAATTCTTCCTCCTCCCATAAAACCAATATGTTGACTTTCAAATACTATCCTCAGAGATTCTTCATTTTTCATATCTTAGCTTCTTGCTAAGGAAATAATTAGGTTAGATACTGTCCTTTTACTCCTTCAATGAAGGGTGAGAAAACTCAAGAATTGACTGCTCAACTAGTATTGTACATTTGCAAAATACACCAGACACTCGTCCTTTGTAGAAATAGCCTAAGGGAAAAGAATGTAAACATCAGAGGGAAGGAGGTATAACAGATACTAGAATTCAGCAGTTCCTGGATCTCTGAAAAAAAATCACTCTTCATAGAATATATAAATCCCATAGTAGTTTTGTTTGCTATATGGATGTAAGAATGCCTGTATAACAGCAATCAACAAACAGTAGGGGACTGATGTCAGTAACAAGAGTACAAGCAGTCCCCGGGTTACATGGATCTGACTTAGATCGGATCCCTACTTACAAACGGGGTGAGGCAACCCCGCACTAGCTGCTTCCCCCCAGCAGACCAGGGAGACACGAAGCTAGCGCCCCCCGCAGCAGACCAGGGAGACGCGGAGCGGCTTTTCTCAGCAGACACCTCAGCTTGAGAATAAAGGACTGAGGGAAATGAGGTGTGGGAGAATAAAACTGAGTTCTGGAGAAATGTTTGGCTAGAGTTTCCCCTACAATACGTACCAGTTCCGACTTACATACAAATTCAACTTAAGAACAAATTCAACTTAAGAACAAACCTACAGTCCCTATCTTGTATGTAACCCGGGGACTGCCTGTATATGTGAAGACTTTCATATACGTAAAGATTCCTAGATAGTGAGTACACAAGGAAATTGATGCTGTTATTGCCATGTCAACATAAAATGTCATTTTATACCTATTTATCTCAAAATAGCAGCATTTGAAAGTACACTTCAAGAGGTTTGCTCTACTACATTTGGGAAACAAAGAAGATAGCTTCGCACCCTTTATTGATGAAATAATAGCACAATGTTTATGCTCTACCCAGAGTTGGCTGAAAACACTAAAGAGAACTTAGGGCATGTTTACACTAGAAAACTAGTCAAAAAAAGTAAAATCAATTTAATAACTCCCAAAATAACAAAATTGAAATAGTGTGTCTACAGTGCAGGGAAGCCTCAAAATTAGCCTGAGGCAGGCTCCATGAATGTGGATGTGCTACCTCGACCCAGGAAGCACTAGGGAGTTCAAGTTACTTTGGGGAGTAGTTATTTCAAAATAGCAGCATCTGAGCATCCGCACTACTGTTATTTTGAAATAACGATTTTGAAGTTAGCATTATTCCCCGTGGAAAGCAGGAGTACATATTTCTAAATAAGCAGCCCATTATTTCAAAATAGCACTCCACTTATTAATTTGACCTAAGAGGGGTTCGAAATAGAGCCCTATTGTAGACCAGGGCTTGGGGTGAAAAACTTCTTTAGACAAGAAAGTAACATGATAGTTAAGTTTAGTCTCTAGAAGGCACATTCTGATTTTGTTTTACATGTAATCATTTCTTGGCATTATTCTTACTCGCTATAACTTAAGTATCTAATCTTGAATAATAAACTTACTCTTGTTTGCACAATAAATATATCTAAGGGCTGTAACACTAAGTCAAGTGCAGTCCTGAGTTGAATCTTATAACCTTGCGTGTACTGTTCCTTTGGGAACAGCAGGCCTGATAGTTCAGAGTGTGTTCAGTGGATAAAGGGCTAGACAAAGAAGGGAACATTCTGAGGATTTGGGCATTGGTGTGAGTCTCTCATTACTTGTAGAGCAAAACCAAGGCCTGCAGAGGCCTGAAAGGAAGTGTTTGTGCTGCAAGTGGCTGTTGGTTTCAGAGAGCTGATCCCCAGCAGCCAGTAATTAGACTTACTTATGCTAAGGGCAAGTGTAGTGAAGTGCTTTGCAATCCTGGGTACACCTGGGGAGCATGACGAGTACCTCTATGCAATGCCCTCAGGGAATAATCAGCCAGGAGAAGTCCATTCTCAGTCTTAAAAATTACCAACAAGACAGGTAATCAGGGTAGAGTTAACCCTTGCCAGCCTGTATTGAACCTAGTGTCTTATTTCAACCAGTTGTCGAACTCCCACAGTCACCTGAAATGCTGGACAATGGTGCTGCAATGCGAAGGAGATGGGTGTCAGTTGCATTCTACTTGCCAAGAAGTCTACTGCATTTCAGTCTCGAGATGCATCACAGTGGCACACCTATTTGTGTGCAGCTGCACTGCTGCAGCACTTTTGTGTGAACAAGCCCTAAGTCCATTACCTCTGTCAAGTCTCTCAGGCAATTACATCAGACGCTGCTGAGTGACAGAGCACTTGGAGCACATGCTTTTATCCATCATTCACCACAGAAAAGTGACCAGCCACCAGAACAACCAATGCACCAGTCTTAGAGCCATATCCTGGTCTGAAACCTCACTGTAAGATGCAACTAAGACATTAGCAGTCCAATGTTACTGATGGTCGTTCTGCATAAGCTTTTCAATTATCTTGTTGAAGACCAAGTGCAGCAGGACTATTCACTGGTAGCTATGATTGCAAACGACAAGACTGTTGGTACGGATAGCTTGTAAAGCATGAGCCACCTGTAAGCTGTGCGTTTGTGCGGCTGCTCAGATGAGAATCCAATGCCGCCCAGCTGATTAGCCGAGCACTCACACTAGCTTTGTGTTTCTTCTGGTGGTGTACATTTGCACATGCCTCAATACACATAAAATGTATTCTGCACATAAATGGAAAAAACCTGCACACGGATGGAAAAGATTAGAGGGAACATTGCTAGCTATATATGTCATGGAACCCAGTAGACTCTCCCCACTGAAAGAGCCATTGACTGAATCAGCAGAGGACCTGAGGTCTCATCATTACTTTTTATGAAGTGCCAATCACACGTGCTGGTTTGAACTTCCTTAAGAATTTGTAGCGTTTCTGATACAATAAGCTTTCTAACTTCTGGGTAAGAAATGGACATAATATACAGCTCTCAATTTCTGGGAGCCAGAATGAAGCCCAGATCCTAGGAATGCAATCTGTACAGCAGGCAGAGAATTCCTTGCTGTGTTGGGGAAAGGGCTGAGAATGTGGAAAGGCAGTCCCATTTGTCATATGAATTCACAATATAGAATATTTCAGTAAGTCATGGCACAAATAAATCTGTGTGTGCACAAATTAATATATTTTTGTCTCCCCCTTGTGGCTATAACATAGGAATGTATTAATTCCTTGTGCTGTAGTCTGTCAGGGTCAACTTTAGCTTATTAGTGAATTCATAGTGTTCAGACTGGCAGCTGGGAGATGAAAGGCTCCACATCATATCAAGAAACAACTGAGCCATCTAGTCTGCCCTTTATTTACCTATTTGTTGCTTACATGTCCTTCCCTACCGAGATTTTGGGTTGACTCATGAACATGTCTCCCTCCAGTGGATAATCTGACTGTAAAAATGACTATTTTCAGATGCCAATGTCCTCATTGGTGATTCTTTATTTAATAGGCAAGGTATGACTACTGAAAATTAATACAATTTTTAATAATCTTCAAAGGTCAGCAAAATGACAATGGCGACTATAACACGAGATATCTACAAAAAGTTTTAACTTATCAAGATTAATAATCATTGTGGGATGTATCTACAGGTAATATTTAAGGAACAATGTATTTATATTGTAAGTATGATTTATAGACTTGGAGTAAAAATTAGTTACCAGGAGACAATGTCTTGGAGATGGCCCATTTAGGCAGGAGGGAGTTATCAGCCCACCCTATTTAGCCAGCAAAACAAAGCAAGGCTCAATTGTTTAGCTTTACACAATGCTGACTTTCAACGGAAAACTCTCAGAGGCGACTACAAGCAATCAAAACCACTTACAGATTAAAAAAAGGGGGAGGGGGCAGAACACTACAAGAAGACAAGGGATTCAGCCTGTCTATGAACAGGAACAAAAGTCTGTTTCCAGTACAACACAAAGGAGGGAGATAGCCTCTGGATTCATTCAAACCTCTTATGGAGCAGAGATGTTTTTATGAATGGTATGATTTTGTTTTTGTGAAACTACCCAACTCTATAATAGACTGCATTTTGGGGAGAAACCTACATTAATTAGAAAGGAAAGGCAGCTATTAGAAAGTGGGACCCAGGTTTGTGTTTTATGACTTTGTTTTATATTTTAACCCCATTTGTTTCCATAACTTTCTCATTTCTACTTAAATCATTATCCTTTCTTAAATAAACATACTTTTGTTTTATTGTAAGTGCTCACAAGTGTTGTGTGGTTTACAATAGTGTTGAATTAAAGGTAAAAGGCTAACTGGAGTGCACTGCATCTTTCGGAGCAGAAGATCTAGATTTTGTATGAGTAGGTAGTATTAGGGGCTGCATATCACAACGAAATGATCTGAAGGGACTTGGAACTGGGGTGTACCCATTGTTAACCTACAAGATGAAGACAAGGCTGGTATAACTCAGAAGAAAGTGTTTACAGGATCTGATGACAAAGGGTTCTGGGGTCAGCAGATCCTCGTCTACACTACCACGCTGTGCGGACAATCAGCTGATCGGCACAGCGTGACGGCCATTTTGATGTAAATGAAGCAGTGATTATTTAAATCACTGCTTCATTTCCCTTTGCCGAGTAAACTCATCTACATGGCTCTGTCGATGGAGCCAAGTAGTCTAGCCACACCCCTAGAGTGCTCATGACAGAGGCACTATCAGCATGAAGGGAAAGGCTTCCAAAATGAAACAGAAAAGGCCAGTTTCCCTTTGCACCCAAGGGAAGAGGAAGAAGAGCAGCAATATCCCAGTATGTGCAGCTGCAGAGCCTCCCCTCCCCCACCCTCAACAAATGGCACCATCCCTTCCTCTCCCGTGCCCGCAGTGACCTCTGAACATACCCTCAAGTCCCCTATCCTGACTCCATCTCCACAGCCCCCTGCTCTGAGCTTCCAGTCCTGACTCCTGAACCCTCCACACCACCCAGCTCCCTGTCCCAAGTCCTTCCTCATACCCCAACCCTTTGTTCACACCCCTCAACCCTGACTCCTGCACCCCCACACACCCCAACCCTCTGCTCTGAGCCCCTCCTCAAACCAGACTCTTGCACACCCCCAGACCTCTGGACACCCTACACTTCCAAACTCCTGCCCTGACTCCTGTACCCCCCACATCCCCAACCCCTGCCCTGAGCTCCCACACTTACATTTCATAAGTTACTGTTGTATCGCACACCCTATCCCTCTGCCCTGCTCTCTCCCCGGGACGGCGCGATGTGACAATACCTGTAAGAAAATTAAGTTATTTTCACCCCTGCTCCCATCCATAACAAAATATATATTTACAAAGGATTAGCAAGCTACAAGGCTAACCATTTAAAAACAGAAGAAAAAAGGAAAGGAGAAGAATGATTCTAATATCCCAATTCCTCTATTGTCATTTTGCATATGCAAAGATTGATATGATCAAAAGTACTTTAAGAAAATTAAATTCAGACTAGACTTCTGATTGTTTAAAGCACTAAAGCTCATTGAAGGTCAGATGTGTTCCAAAGTCAGGCAAAGAACAAGTGGGGTCAAGTTTACAAGCAGCCAATTTGGCTCAGACAGTAAAACCTAGACAGTCATGTTTAGGGCTTTTGAGGACTCTTTATTTCTATTGTTTTTTCATAATGGAACATAACCTCTCTCACATCCTGCTGTCTGCAATACTGTTCCCAGAAGAGCTATAAAAATACAATGAGGAGGGGAAAAGAAAGAATAAATGTTCTTGTTGTTCTTGAAAGGGTTTTCTGACTAAACCATGCTAGTAATGGAAATAAAACCTACTGAAAATGAGGAGCAGATGATCACAATGGTCTCTGTGCAAATCAGGAAACAGCTCTAGCGCAGGAGTCAAAGGCCAAAGCCTTCACGGAACTTCATCGTCAATGGTTATTATGCTGCACATAATCTAAAGCACTTGACTATAGCGGCAATGTTACCTTAGTGAATGTGAATTTATTCAAAGGCATATTTACAATGGACTACATAACGTTCTCTGCAATAGCATGGAAGCAATAAAGGATTGTAAATGATTTGCATCAAGAACCTATAGTTTCTTTGTGATATGCAAATAAAGGGCAACTGAAACATATGGCTATGTTTTGTTCAAGAGAAACCTCTTCTCAGCAGTGACAACAGAAAAAGCTTTTCAAAAATTGACTGTAGTATGTTGATTTTAAGCATTAGTTTCAATCACCAAGAAGGCACCAGCCTCCCACAGCTTGTTGTGTTCAAACACACTGATGCACCCATTAACCAAGTGTGTTCTTGCACTATTGTAAACCCTTTTCTCTTTGGGATTATAACTCCTGCCCTTCAATAAACATCTCAGGCGATCCACATACAAAGACAATTTGCGTATGCAAATTAGAACTCTATTTCCTCCTCCAGTCTCCTCCCCTATTGCTACAACAGTGAATGCAGATGGCAACAGAGCTGATTTTATCTCTCTGACAGGTCAGAAGTGTTCCACATAATCATATCAAGGTTGGAGCAGTAAAAGGTACCTTGCTCTGTAAGTTGTCATTCGTTCAAAGCACACACGAAAATGGTTTGCTCAAGTTCTGGAATAAATCACACAACTTCATCTACCAATTCTGTGACTGCTAACTCCATAGATCTTCAAATCTGCCAACAGGTCAATGGAGAAAACCTGCCAGTCTACCGCAAACACCTCTCTGATTGACTCTCAATCCCTACTTCCCCCATATTTTAGGAAGGTGCAGCCTATTATGCCTATTCCATCTATGAAAGAACTTCTGCCCCCTTTTTAATATACATGAGGGGCAGAACTCCTTCATCCCTTTCTTAACCTGGGAGTATTCAGCCCTGCTGCTCCCCAGCTGGCTCAACAGCACCCCCTCACCCAGTGACAGTGCTGCCTCTTTCAGGCTGGGGGCATGATAGCACCCCCCCCTTTTCATGTCCCCACACCTGGGGTGTATGTGGAGACAGACTTCTAGCTGCCCCATCATCCTCGGGCTCAACCAGCACCTGGAGGGGCTTGAGGGAGAAGAGCAGGTGGGGAAAAAGAAAATCGCTGGGGATTGTCTGTGGGTGGAGGATAGAGATGTAAAAACCCGTTTAATTGGTAACTGGTTAAACATATTGCTTAACCAGTTAACCGAATAAAGGGGACAAGAAGGGAGACGGTGGCTGTTACTTCTACACCAGTCTGCATCTTCTATGGCCAGCCTTCTGGCCAGCTAACTCTTCTCATTCAGACCCTTCCAGAGTAACAAAACTCTCACAACCTACCACACAATGAAGTTCCCCTTTCTTTACTCCTATACCTGGGCAGTGGGAGCTGAGACTTCTCCCATAGAGACTCTTCTTCCTAACAGGTTTCTACTCCCTCCCCTGCAGGGAGAAGTTGAAGGAATCCTGGAGACCTCCCAGCTTATAGCAGACCTTTTTCAGGGCTCTCTCCAGAGCCCAGTTTGCTTCCTGTGCTTCCACCTGCCTAGATCCCACGCTTCCTTTCTGTAACCCCTGCCACAGCTTCATCTTCCCAGACACATTCAAATCTTATTGAGGCCCACCTGTTCATCATAACACCGGATCCCATTGGTTCCAGCCCTCAGGTAATTACTTATGGTATCTGTGCAGTTAGCCATTTCTTCTGAAAGGAGACAGACACCATATAACAATAACATGGCATCATATCACCGTCATGTTATTAGAACTCATTTGTTTTTCTAATATAGTTGCAAAAACTCCAACAGCAAGAAATTCATGTAAAAAAACTTGTTAAATCTTTGAGAAGCAGCAGCAACAGTTTGATCAACACCCACTTCCATATAACCAAATCAAACACTACTTAAATACCAACCTGTTTTTGAGGAGCCTGGCCACTTCCCTCCAGCACATTAAAGTTCATCTGGAGCAGTGATTTTCAAAGTATGAGTCACGACCCAGTACCAGGTTATGGAATGTCCCCACTGTGCTGCTGACCAGGAGTTGCCAGAGGTAAGACAAAGCCCCAGTCCGCTGCCCTGAGCCCTCCCCCACCAGGAGCCCCCTCCTGCACTCCAAACTTCTCATCACCAGCTCCACTTTGAAGCCTGCACTCTAGACAAACACAATTATGTTGGGTTGTGGGCATCAACAATTTTCTTCAACTGGATCACTAGAAAAAAAAATTTGAAAACAACTGACCTAGAGATTAATGCCCAGCACTCACTACACCAATCCAAATTTATATTTGTGCTGTTTAAAAATGAACCAACCCAACAAGTAAAGCTTTCAGCATTGAGGTCAGAACACGGGGAGAAGCTGCTACAGGGAGACGGGCAGTTGGATGGAAAGTGCAGTTGCCAGACTCTCCTCTTCAGCATCTAGGCTAACGGCTGTTTATTTTGCACAGAAACATGTTGCTTGGAACTTATTTAACAAAATTGCAGTAATGGAGCCTAAAATATTCCTATTTATCCCTGTCTCTATCAAGATTTTCAAAACTAACTTGATAACAGAACCTGGGATGACTGGGAGCTTGTTTGCCCAAAGTACTTTTCACAAAGTGGCAATGCTTCCTTCCACCGATCCGCAGATGAAGAAATGTAACTCAGTGGTGCAGAAAACATATTTTGCACTGTCAAGAGAACACATGGAGAAATCTAATCCAAGATCACTGGAATAAGCAGCACACTACATCGGGTGCTGTAGTCAACATGAACAGAACAGATTACAAACAAGAGGCTGCCAGACAACTCGCCAACACCAGATTCTACAGGCTTCTTTCCTCTGATACCCCTAAAGAATACCAAAAGAAATGACACCATCTGCTCATGAAATTCCCTGCTACAACTCAGGACCAAATTTATACAAACACTCCCCCATATCTCCAACTAAGGGCTTTCTCTCTGCTACCCAAGATCCACAAACCTGGAAATTCTGGACATCCCATCATCGCAGGCATTGGCACACTTACAGCAGGATTATACTGTTATGTTGACTCTCTCCTCATACCCTATGCTACCAACACTCCTAGCTACCTCTGAGAAACCACTGACTTCCTGAGGAAGCTACAGAACATCAGTAATATTCCTAAAAACACCATCCGGGCCACCATGCATATAGAAGCTCTTTACACCAACACTCTACTTGATGACAGATCTGGCTGTCAGGAACACTATCCCCGTGATGCCACTGCACACCTGGTTACTGAGCTTCATGACTTTTTTCCTCACCCACCACTATTTCCATTTTGGGGACAATTTATATCTTCAAGTCAGCAGCACAGCTATGGGCACCCGTATGGCCCCTCAATATGCCAAGAACTTTATGGCTGACTTCAAACAACGCTTCCTCAGCTCTCATCCCCTAGTACCCTTCCTCTACTTATATTACAGTCATGACATCTTCACCATATGTGAAGCATGGGATGCACGGGAAGTAGACCCTTAAAGAATTCCACAGGGATTTCCACCTCACCATCAACCTTAATTTGGACCAGTCCAAACAAGAGATCTACTTCCTTGACACTACAATGCAATTAAATGATGGCCATATTTCCACTATGTTATACCAGAAACCTACTGACTGTTATACTTACCTACATGCGTCTGGCTTCCATCCTGGACACATTACCTGATCAATTATTTACAGCCAGGCCCTAAGATACAACCAGATTTGCTCCAATTTCACAGGCAGAGACAAACATCTACAGGATCTCTATCAGGCATTCTTAAAACTAAAATGCCCACCCGGAGATTTGAAAAAAGCAGATTGACGGAGAAAGACAAGTACTCAAGTACCAGCATCTTCAAGACAGGCCCAACAAACAAAACAACAGAACACCGCTGGTCATCACCAACAGCCCCCAACTTAAACCCCTCCAGCGCATCATTAACAATCTACAACCTAATCTGGAAAATGATCTCTCACTCTTAAAGGCGTTGGGAGACAAGCCAATCCTCACCTACGGACAACCCCCAACCTCAAATAAATTCTTACAGCAACCACATCACACCTCAAACATACTCACCCAGGAACCCACCCCTGCAATAAACTCCGGTGCCAACTCTGTCCACACATCTAAACAAGTGACATCAAAGGACCAAAATACATAAGCCACCACATCGGAGGCTCATACAATTGCACATCTACCAATGTGATCTATGCCATCAAGTGCCAACAATGCCCCTCTGCCATGTATATTGGCCAAACTGGACAGTCTCTACAACAAAGGATTAACAGGCACAAATCAGATATTCAAAATGGTAACATACAGAAACCTGCTGGGGAATATTTTATCTTGCTCGGACACTCACTAATGGATCTAAAAGTGGCCATTTTCTTAGGGTATGCCTACACTACAGTGTTATTTCAAAGTATCTTATTTAGAAATAACACGTCTACACACAAAATGCATTTCGAAATAGCATTTTTCTATTTTGAAATAGTGCGTCCACACTGAGTGGACACTGAATCGCATTTAAGGCTGGCCGGAACCAGTTCCAGCAGGGCACCAGGTCAAGACTTACTGAGTGGGGCTGCTGCCTGAGGCTATCTGAGGTCTGGGCTTAAAGGGACCTACCCTCCCGGACAGCCAGTTGGCAGGTTTCCCTGCTTGCTTGTTTACCTCGATGAGGGACAGCAAAGTATTTTGTCTCTGTGTGCTCTGGTTGACCTCACTCGGGAAACCACAGCACTCTGCAACATGGAGCCAGAGCTGCCCCTGGGCACTCTGGTGCTTCTCGTGGATGTGTTGCTGCGGGCCTGGCTGCACTTTCTGCAGGCTGCCATCCGGGAGGTCCATCGGGGGACTGTCAGCATCCAGGAGGCCCCGAGGAGAGCTTTCACCCTAAGGAGCTCTAAGGCTATGTCTAGACTGCAAGCCTCTTTCGAAAGAGCCTCTTTCGAAAGAGAGCGTCTAGACTGCACGCGGAGGCTTATCTGGGGGCTGTCAGTATCCAGGAGGTCCTGCGGGAGAGCTTCCACCTTGAGGAGCACTCAGAGCCTCCCTGGTCTGCCCCACTGGGGGCTTGTGCCTCATTCCTCCCTCACGCCCTTCCACTTACCCCTCCTTAACCCCCCTTCCTGATGCCAAATAAAATACACGTATTTTCAAAAATATAAACTCTGTTTATTTAACAAAACTGGGAGGGGATATGAAAGTTTAGGGAGACTGGGGAAAGGAGGCGGGAGAGGAAAGGAGAGAGGGTGTTAGAGGGGAGGGGGAAACCTGGGATGAGGGAGGTGGAAGGGGGAAGCAAGGGGAAGAAGGGAGAGGGGAAGCTCAGGGCTCAGGAGTGGGGGTCTCGCTGGGCCAAATGTCTCCCAGAACGGCAGGTGCGGGGGCCTCGGCATCCCCAGGGGGATGGGGAGGAGGGTGTGGAGGGAGAGGTGGGAGGGGGAGAAGGAGTGGGAGGAGGGGTGGGAGCTGGGGAGGCAGCAGGCACTGGAGCAGCACGAGGCATCACACTCTGCACCAGGATCTGCAGATGCGCACAGGTGGCACGACCCTGGGCAAGCAGCTCCTACCGGAACTCCCATTCGTCCTGCACCCACTGCTCCATGGTGTGGTGCAGGGCTTGCAGGGCCCCCAGGTGCTGGTCTCGGTACCCCTGCAGTGTTGCGGTGGACCTGCTGAGCCCTCGGGTGCATGAGAATGTCCCGGGCGGGGTGGTGCGCCCTGCACGCGCAGCTGGTGTGGCTGTGAAGAAAGAAGAGAAGTGGTCAGTTCTCCCTGGGGACACAGTGGGTGAAGCCCAGCCCCCCTCTGTGAGGTGAGGATGACCATGCCCAGCACTGTCAGAGCCTCTGTGCTTGCTCAGAGGCCATGGTTGGAATGTCTGGCTATCCCCGGAAGTGGGAGTTGCCCGGAGACCGCACCCATGCCCCTGTGCTGTGTATAGTGCGGCCGAGGTGGGGGGGAGATGCCCCCTGCCTCTATGTAGGGAGGACATCCTGCTGTGTCCCGCCCCGAAGTCAGGAGCATGTCAGGTCTCGTCACGGCTATCAGGCCATGGCCCCTGTGTGGCATGCGGCTGGAGTCACCTGCCCAGGGGTAGCATGGCATGTGCTTGTACGTGCACAGGTTGCTGCATGATCCATGGTAAGCAAGGCCCATGCACGCGGTCCCTGGTCTCCGCCTTCTCCCCTTTCCTCCCCCCCAGGAAGGGGACAGTGATGGCACTTACATGGTGTGGCCTCCCCAGATGACCCTGGTGACTCTGCTGCTGAGACAGCTCGGGGGTCCGGCCAGCGTGGCACCCTCCATGGCGGCTCCTCCTCTGCGCCCTGGTCAGGGCCCTCCGGTCCTGGATCGCTGCCCCCCGGGGTGGCACAGACCGTCCTGCCCCCATGATGTGGCCCAGGGTGTTGAAGTAGGGGCAGGTGTCTGCCCCTGCTGAGGAGCTGCCTTGAGTGGCTCTGGCATATGCCTGCCGCAGCTCCTTGATCTTCATGCGCACCTGTTCTTGTGTGTGCATGTGGCCTTTGGTGGCCATGGTGCCAGCTATGCGTCCGGAGACGGCGGCATTCCTCTATCTAGTGCGGAGATCATGGACATTGGAGGCCTCCCCCCAAACCTCATTGAGATCCATGATCTCCGCACTAGTCCAGGAGGGCGCCCGCCGTCTCCAGCCTTTGGCTGGCTTCTGGGAGCTGGGGGACTGGGTGGGGACAGCTGGCTGGCACTGGCTGCCCAGCTCATTCTCTGACCACTGGGTGAAGGGCAGCGACTGCTGGCAGGCCTGGGTCTGACATACAGTGTGGCCAGAGTCTACCCCTTAAAGGGCTCCAGGCCTGGGGGGAAAGGAGAAGAGTTTTCCTGGTCTGGTCCACAGTGGCCACCAGGGGAAACTGGGAAGGGCTGGAGGCCCTATTTTGGAATAAGCGTCTACACAGCGTTTATTTCGAATTTGGCGTTACTCCTCGTAGAATGAGGTTTACCAAATTAGAAATAAGTGCCCCGCTATTTTGATTTTATTTCGAAATAGTGGTTTGCCTGTGTAGATTCTAGGAAAGTTAATTCGAAATAATGGCTGTTATTTCGAATTAACTTTGATGTGTAGACATACCCTCACAGAATAATTAAAGGAACCAACTAGAGAGAGAAACTACAGAATTGGCCTTTATATGCAAATTAGATACATTTAGGCACGGATTGAACAAAGACATTTCTTGGATGGGCCATTATATTCAACACCCAGCTGACATCAAAATCTAAGTATCAGACACTTACAGCCCATTCTATATGCCTCATTTAGCACAGACATTTTAATTGACAGGTTTGTTTTTTCTGCTCCTCTTCCCCCCCCTCTTTCTCTGCTTTATATTTGTATCTCTGTGCCCCTTGCTCCACATTTGTCATCTGAAGAAGTGGGTTATGCGCATAAAAGCTCATGACACCATCTATACTTTTTGTTAGTCTCTTGGGTGCTATAGGACCACTTGTTTTTTAAGCTTTTTAATAAAAACCAGAAGATTTGGTCCCTAACTGTTCAGATATCTTGTCATTACTAAAAAAAGAATCTCTGATCAGATACATGGTAAACAGGTTTTCAAATCTCATGGGAAACAAACTCGCATTTATCTATTTAAGAGCACACAGACTCCTGCTCTGTGACAAAATATTCAGCAACCTTCTTTGAGCCCTGCTACTAAGGTCCACAAGTACCTTGAGAATTGAATTGGAGTTAGGCACTTGTTTTGCATGGACTTGTCCTTGTTTTACCTAGCTTTATTTATAAACATTAAAAAAAAAAAACAGATAATTGAGAAAGCATTAGAAAGAGAGACACAAACATTGTGGTTCAAAAACATTTCCCACCTGCTGGTAGCATGTGCACTCAAGTGAAAAAATTCTGATGCCACCAAAATTTATTTCTAAATTAGAGGATTTAGCCCATGTTGCTTTGGTCCTTATGGGAGCTCAGGACAGAGGATGGGGGTGCAGGAATTGGGGCTAGGAGGGCTCACTGGAGCCAACCGCGGCAGCATGGGTGGCACTGCTCCAGCAAAGGCAGCTCCCTGGGGTGACCAGGGCCATGCTGCCCGCCTGGTGGCACCTCTGGGAAGGGGTGTACGTGGAAGGGCAGCTGCGCTGTCTGGCCCCAGTCTGTGCAGTCCAGAGGGGAAAGGCGGGGGGGGGGGTTCCTTTAGAGAGAGGGGCCAGGGCTCCAATGCCCAGCCCAGGGCTCCTGGCACGGGGCTGCGTTGCCCAACCTCAGTGGTACTTCTGATGGTGCTGCAGAGGTGGGACTGCTGGCCGGGGTACTCTCACATTTGGTGCTGTGGCCGAGGGCCTGGATGAGGGGTTTGGGGCAGGGTACCACTTACCCATGGCCAATGGCTAACAATATGGAGAGCTCTGTCCTGAGCTGGCCACTCTCTCCCTGGTGCAGCTGCCCGCCTGTGATCACTATGAAGTACAACAATCTCCCATGCTTATTGCCCCCAATGGTCACTGCAGAGCATAACTGTCCATGCTCTCGTCTCCCTCCCTTTCTGTGTTATGGAAAACAATCCTATTCCAGGCACTTCCCATTTTCCTGGAACAACCAAAACCTGACTTTGTTTTAAGTTAAGACAAGAGGAAGCTGCATACCAAATTTGGTGGCCTTAGCTACCATTTAGGAGGAGTTCTTGAACAATGGACTCTCAGACAGACAGACAGACACACAAACTGTCTAAAATATATAAAGAGAGATTACCAAAATGTGCCTAAAATTAAGTAATTCACTAGAATACCAGGCTATAAATTGACTGTTTTATTCCATGGAGGCACTGTACATATTCCCTGACTGTTACTCAAAACAATATATTTAGAAAAGCTGTATCAAATTCTTCAGTACCATTCATTTTATTACACTGTAAAGTGTGTCAGGACTGCATACACATCATTAATTGTTAAAGGATTGATCTGACAAAGCTTTGACTCTTGGGCTGAAAAGAGAACTTTTAACTGCAACATTCTTTCAGAGCAAGATTATCACTAAAAATAACAGCTGCAGAAGGCCAGATTTATGCAGGACTGACAACCTGATTAAACAGTTAAATTAATTTAGGCTGAATGTTAATATAACATAAGAAGAGGCAACATTTGCATTGATTTATTATCAAACTAATTGGGGATAAGGAAAGAGACCTTTTGCAGACATCGCCTTGCAGGAAGTTTAGCTTGAACATAATGCACTCCAAATTTACTAGAAGCTGATTTCCTCATACTTAAATGGCCCCATTTTCAAAGGGACCTTCAAAATGTGCCTATACCGGGTATCTGAAAATAGGCACTTATGCATAAAGACTAGGTAACTATGTACATAAAGAACATTTAGGCATGTAAATATGTCACTGGGAATGCAAAAGCTGCATTCCATTTTCATGAAAGCATTTTTGCAGCTACAGTAAACTTCCGATAATCCGGCACCATTAGGACCCAGGGGGTGCCGGATTATCAGATATGACGGACTATCGGAAGGGGGGGCAGACCCCTCATAGTCCCCCCTTCCAATAGTCCGGCTCTGCCCGAGGCGTCCCTGAGTCAGCCGCTGCTGGTCAGTTTCAGCAGCAGCTGAATCGGGGACCCCTGCAGCAGAGCAGCTCCAATGGTCCGGCTACCCGGAGCACTTCCGGGTTCCTGATGGTGCCGGACCATCAGGAGTGCCAGACCATCAGATGCCAGACCATTGGAGTTTTACTGTACAGTACTTTAAAAGTTTGTTCTTAAATATAATATAAATATATAAACAAATATAATATAAATATAAACATCCATCTCCAAAAGAATGTCATAAAAATTGTTCCTGTACAGTAGAAAAAAGAAAATAAACTATTTTAAAAACACCTTCTCCATTCAGTATGGGGAAGAATTCTTCATAAGCACCTACTGGTGAAAAAATCCCCCCTCATTGTTTCATTGGGGAAAGCAATTTGCTTTACGACAGGAAAAACCCACGAGATCCACCCCAAAGTGTGGCAGAGTTTGTAGGTAGCTTAGTAGCAGGGCTCAGAGAATCCCAGGAAGTGTGGGCCATCTCTGCCAGCACTGGGCTTCCTACCGCCTATGGACACAGTTCCATCTCAGAAGCAGCTATCCAGAAAAGACTGGGAATTGGGACTATTGTCTTTCTTGACTTGTCCCCTCCCGCTCTCTATTGTTGACAAAAAGCCAGTGTAGACTCTGCTGTTTGTTTTGTCAACAGAAATAGCTTTTGCCAATATCCCACAATGCCTTCCCTGATCACTCTGCCTAGTGTTTTGATCTCTGCTACCCTGCAGGCATCCATCCCTCCCCTTTGCAAGTTCCAGAATGTATCTGACAGCTGAGTATGCTGCTCAATTTGGGGAAAGAAACAAAGATCAAATAATTGGACTGTTCCTGTTTGCCCTGCACTAGGAACAGAGTGGGTGCGTCTAGACAGCACCCTTCTGTCAGAATAAGCTACGCAATTTGCCCTATGCAAATTGCATAGCTTATTACGAGTCTAAATCGAAAGAGCTCATTTTGAAATCTGACTGTATAAAATTTCAAAATAAGGCACTGTTCCGACAAATTCCTTAACCCTCATGGAGCGAGGGCTACAGGGATGCTGGAATAGCACACCCGCTATTTCGGGAAATAGCAGGCATTTGTAAAGATGTGGTGTTGCTATTTTGGGATATTTCCGGTATCTCGAAAAAGCAATGCAGTCTAGATGTACCCATAGTGGTATGCAGACTGCTGCTGCAGACAGAGGGGGACAGGCAGCTGTGCTGCTTTGACTTTCCTCGGCATGGAGAGTTCGCAGAGCTACTCATGATGCCATTCCCAGTAGCTGTGCATGCTGTGGAAAAACCTGAAAAGAATCCTAAGATGTGCAGGGATCAGCTCCGCCTTCCCACAACACTGCACTGTGGGATACGTACCCACAGTGCACTACTCAGACAGTCAATGATGGTGCACCCTGTGGAGACCTGATCTGTTAACAGAAGGAACAAGTGTGAACACCCTTTGGGGATTTTGTTTTGTCGACTTTTGGTTGTGGACATAAGTTACGTCCATAAAACTTGGTCGTGTAGGCATACAAACTATGGTGATTCAGAGTCAAGAAAACTCCTTTCTCTCTTTGTCTACGTTTGCAATTGAGTGACAAAGCTCTTGTCGTTGACCAGTGCTTAACCCTGCCTCCCAACCTCAGCAGCTTTGCAGCAACAAGTACTAGTGTAAATATGGCTTTGCGGGCAAGAGTGCTGATAAAGCAAATTCCACTCAAGCAGGAGAGGGGACAAAAGTGCGGACAGTGTTTAAACCGCCTGACTTTTAGCGACACAGATGTGTTGACAGAGCCCTGTCACTAAAAGTTGTGCAGTGTAAGCATACTATCAGTTCAAGATGTTTCAAAGTTTCCTCATTAACTGTAATGGCCCATATGCTTTTTTCTAGTTTGACAAAGGATAAGCACTTGCATTTAGTTTTGTGCAAACAACTGGCTTGGAAAAAAACTCTCCCAAGTGGGAGATTTATTTGAAATGGGAGCACCGGTCATCATCACAATATTCTCTAGACATAAATACATATACTTATAAACAGTCTGTATACATCTTTCATAATGACCATCATGTGTAGAACTTCATAACCTCATCCAACATTTTTAAACACAACAGCACTGATTCAATTGTTTCTTCTTTGAAGTTCAGACCCCATTTCTCCACTTGGGATGTTGGGACCCTGATTGTCACAAATGATCTAAGTAAACTTAGTCACACTTCAGAATGTGAGGTTGGACCAAGTGACCTCTCACGGTCCATTGCAGCCATACATATCTATGATTAAGTCTCATAACAAATTTAAATAATATTACCTTCTCTCTCTTTAAATCTTGCATTTTTATATATATTAAGTTTTACACTAGGTATCAGGTAGATGCAAAAAAAATTTTTTTTTAAGTATATTTATCCAAATTATGACAATGTTCATATTCTGGCACTGAACTCTCCTAAAGTCTCCTAAATCTATCATCCCAGAGCTTAGCATTTCTATAATCTGAGATAAACTGTCCAATTGCTGTAATTCTGTGTCACTTCAGATTCTTTTTGCTAAATCCTAAAATTAGGGAAATATACTTTTGTAAAACTCTTACACTAATTGCAGTTTTTAAAAAGTATGCAACAATTTTGGGAGGATTAATCTTTATTTTCACTCTCTAGGAACAAGCTGGGGTCTATTCTTTGTAATGCTGATGGTCTGCATGGGAGACACACTATCCAAAAGTTCTTTAGTATATTCAAAAAGCAAAATTAATCTGATATCTTAGAAAAGTAAATACACAGAGTGCTTACATGAAAACCAGAAGAAAATAAACATGGTGTGCCAAGAACAAAACCATGATGTAATCATGCAAAGTCAAGTGTCATGTTATCTATTCAGCCTCATGAGTTCAAAACATAAGATTGCCATAAAACAAAAATCAGATAATTGGCCTAGAAAAAAAGTATCCTGACTCCGGCAGTGACCTTGCTTGACAATGCTTCAGTTGAATGGAAAATTTCCTACGATGTACTGGCCATCTGTCCAATGCAGTTTCATGGATGGGAAAGTTTCTTTCTAAATCTGTGAAGATGATCAGTTTTCAGTCTGAAGCATTCAGATTTATTTCAATTAAACAATATTTTTAAATTGCTATCTTAAAAGCTTTTAAAATTACTCTAAAAACAAATGTTTGACCTCTCCTCTTTTAATGCACAGCTACAGGTTTGCACATGTATAATAAGTAATAAAGCAGTAAACAAAATAAATCTCTAGGAAATTCTTTAATGCTACAAGTGAATATCTTAAAAGATCAAAAGGGATAATGAGATACTCATGCCTAATTAAACATCACTTAATGAATGGAGAATCCTTTTCTTACCAGCTAACCAACAATTTTTATTGCACAAACATCTAAAAAGCTGGCTAAACAGTATCACTGAAAATTGGAACTGGTTCAGGACACCACAGAGCAAGCAGTACCATATGTCTGGCTTGAGTTAGATAGTACTGAGAGATGTTTTTACATTTATTTTTGGGTAGTTTTACTTGGTTTATGATCCCAAGAATATTGTCAGCAGTGACATGTTGCGCCTTAACCACATTAAGACCTGGGCATCAGATTAACAAACAAAACCTAATTTTTATGTATTCTTTAATTAATCTTGACTGACATGAAGTGATTGCTACAAGAGAATTTCATTAAATATATTATTTAAAACTACTATGTGAAAGAGTGTCTACAACATATACAGTATACAGGCAAGAACAAGAGGATACTATAAACTGGTATGTTATTGTAGGCAAACACAATCTGTGGTAGCATAGATATTTAAACCTGGAATTTTGAAATACTACCGTGCCCCTTGACAATAAAATCCTTAAAGATGTTCTTTCAAACAATGAAAATCTAAATGTATATCACAAAGTATTTAAGCTTTTCGCATGTTACTGTGACTCTTTTCCCAACTAAGAGATCAGATACATCAAAAACGGCTTCTTATCACTGATACCTCATTTTCTCCTTCTACTGGAGTCTGCAATTACTAATGTTGACTTTGGAACATCACAGTCATTTCCTTAGTAAAGAACATGAACCTAGAGATAAGCCTGAACTGAAAAATTCGAATTTAGAAGTGAAAACGTCCAAAATGCAGGTGTGTTTGTACCAAAGGTTTTGATTCAGTTGTGTATCGCAAAAATTAGCATAAAATCTAAACTGTTCCAAAGTTGAGGGCCTTCAGAGCTGCAATTTTGGTTTCAGCCAACTGGTGAAAAAAACAAAAATTATGTCAGACAAAAGACTAAGACTTCACTGCAAGATCATGCAGAAAGACTAACAGGGGAAAAGATCTTGTTCAGTCACAAAAAGCAGGATTGGAAATGGAGCTAGATTTATGTATGCTAAAATAGGAGCATTCAACTCCTACAGGAGTATATTGATCATCACAGTGTTCAGAAAGAAATGTCTTCTGTTCATTCCCTGTGGGGTACCTGGCATTGGCCACTCTTGGAAGACAAGATAGTGGGTTAGATGGACCTTTTGTCTGACCCAGTATGGCTATTCTTATGTTCTGGAGTACAAGGCCATAGCTCCTTTGCTGTGCACTGTTATACCAAGCACCACCTTCAGGATGAAACATTAAAAACACAACATCCAATGCTGCAGTCAGCAGTTTGAAGGCTGCTTCTTCAGACACAACAGCAACTGCCAACAAGACCCCTAAATCCCACTAAGCCCTATTGTGTCATTCCCTCCCCACAGACACCTGCTCTATGGAGGGGGCATAGACACCTTGACGTCAGGATACCCTCTCCCCGCAAACCCTGCACCACAAGCTAGAGGCTCTCGGGAACAGCTGGCCAGAGGCTTCAAAGCAGAGGGAAGGTGCAACCAGGACAACGCTTCAGTTGAATGGAAAAGTGAACAGGGCACTTGATAGCCTGCTGGGCGGCCGCCCAGCCACACAGCTTAGAAGGAACTTAGAATGGAATTACAGAGGAAATATTAGGTAAGTAATATTTATGTAACCAATCATACTTGACCAAAATACCCATATACTTGCAAAAAGTGTATTTCTATCTCATGACTATGAATCGTTAGCTCAGTTTAAAATTACAGTTGTAGTCTATATTGAAAAGGTCAATAATATTTTTCTCCAGAAATTAATTAGCTCTACTAAAAAGTTTATAAAAGAAAGATGTGCATTTATCTTGAAACAACACAAAGGTTAGATGAAGTTCAAATGTGCCCTCCAAACTATATAGGTGAACCATAGAATACAAATATTTATATATGGTTGGACAGACAACAATATTTTCTCTTACATTACAAAAAAATCCCATGCATAAAACTAAACAGCTATAATCTGCCTTTTTTACACTACATATAGTTTGGATTTTCATCAGAACTAAATGAAGTCATCATTATGTGGGCATGCCATTTCAGTGACCAAAACCATCTACAGTAAGTCTGACACATTGACAATTACACCAAGGAGGGTGCACACCATTCAGGAAGGTGGAAATGGAGGAAAAGATGATAATAAGTGACCTGTGTAAGTTAATATTTTTCTCTTGTTAAAAAAAAAAAAGCAACAGTGAAAAGCAATGCTATCCCAGCTCTGAGTTGAAATTTACAAATATCCTGTAACAGTAACAAATATGCAGAGTGCCAAGACACTCTAAGCACTCCTATCCACAGCAAAAAACTACAGAGAGAGGGAAGGATTGTGGGAACTGTGCTCTACCATAAGCACTTTTCTCGCAGAATTTCCACTGCTTAGCAATGCATGTTAGTGGTGCTATCCAGAAGGAATTGGCAAGGCATCTTCTATAATCACCAGCTTAAATAAAAGTTAGTCACTGAAAATCTACAACTTTAAACCCCAACTACAAGTCTTCAACTGAAACGTTAATTCCACTTTAACATACAACCTGAAATTTATCAAAGGTACAACAGATAGGCAAATGACTTCAAAAACAAATGTCTCCAAAACCATTAAGAATTAACTGGATAGAATTTATAGCCAATGTTCAGATTGATTAGAGTTTAACAACTATTTATCTCCAAAGTTATGTGGAAAAGAAGATGGCAATATCTAGACAAGTGTTCAAAATTAAACCAGATCATTTGCCCACATGCGATTGGGCAGCTATAGGAATATGTAAAAGGAGACAATCAAAATAATCCCTCCACTAAACAGTACAAAGAGAAGGAAAACATATGGGATTTTGCAATACAGAGGATATGCAAAGAAGGGTCCAGAATAGATAGGGATGGTGGTGACTTTTTTGTGCTCTGAGAAATGAATGGCAGAATGAAGATTCAGTTTGAATGTGGCAATAATGGTTCCCCAAATCTAAAAGAAGCTTCAAAAACATGTTTCTTTTCAGAGAGAGTTAGAGTCTGTATGGTGTAAACAAATTTACTTACAGCTAGGTTCTACTGACATAATCTCTACTTCTATAATCCAACAATAGTGGCTTAATGGATGGACAGGTTATAACAACATCTACTGGAAACATGAATGCAAAAAGTTCTGAACCCCTTCAATACCAAGGATTAACTAAACCTCAATAACAGCAGCTTTCCCACCCATCACAGCACCTTCCAGACCTTCAGAGAAGAAAAAACTAAGTTAGGGAGAGAGAAAAAACGAGCAGCAGCACATCACTTGGTGAGGAGGAGGCTAAGATGAAGAGTGTGAAAAGAAAATATTATAACAGGATTACTGCCGAATAATTCTGCCTTGCCATGTATGTCTCTTCTTCAAAACTATCACTGTAAATTACAGCAGATGTGGGAAGTACTAACTCCAGGAGGCAAGTATCAGAGGGGTAGCCATGTTAGTCTGAATCTGCAAAAGCAGCGAGGAGTCCTGTGGTACCTTATAGATTAACTGAAGTGTAGGAGCATAAGCTTTCGTGGGCAAAGACCCGCTTCGTCAGATGCATGTAGTGGAAATTTCCAGAGGCAGGTAAAAATATGCAGGCCAGGATCAGGCTGGAGATGACGAGATAGATCCAATCAAGGAGGATGAGGCCCACTTCTAGTAGCTGATCTGGAGGTGTGAATTCCAAGAGAGGAGAAGCTGCTTTTGTAGTTAGCGAGCCATTCACAGTCTTTGTTTAATCCAGAGTTGATTGTATCAAACTTGAAGATGAACTGTAGCTCAGCAGTTTCTCTTTGAAGTCTGGTTCTGAAGTTTTTTTGCTGCAGGATGGCTACCTTTAGATCTGCAATTGTGTGTCCAGGAAGATTGAAGTGTTCCCCTACAGGTTTTTGTATGTTGCCATTCCTAATATCTGATTTGTGTCCATTGATTCTTTTACGTAGGGACTGTCCAGTTTGGCCGATGTATATAGCAGTGGGGCATTGTTGGCACATGATGGCATATATTACGTTAGTAGATGTGCAGGAGAATGAACCAGTGACAGTATGGCTGATCTGGTTAGGTCTTGTGATGGTGTTGCTGGTGTATATATGTGGGCAGAGTTGGCACCGAGGTTTGTTGCATGGATTGGTTCCTGAGTTAGAGTTATTATGGTGCGGTGTATAGTTGCTGGTGAGAATATGCTTCAGGTTGGTGGGCTGTCTGTGGGCAAGGACTGGCCTACCTCCCAAGGCCTGTGAAAGCGAAGGATCATTGTCCAGGATGGGCTGTAGATCACTAATGATGCATTGGAGAGGTTTTAGCTGAGTACTGTAGGTGATGGCCAGTGGTGTTCTGTTGGTTTCTTTCTTGGGCTTGTCCCATAGCAGGAGGCTTCTGGGTACACGTCTGGCTCTGTCAATCTGTCTCCTCACTTCCTCATGTGGGTATCGTAGTTTACAGAATGCTTGTTGAAGATCTTGTAGGTGTAGGTCTCTGTCTGAGGGGTTGGAGCATATGCAGTTGTACCTCAAATGGAGTCCAGGAGGCAAGATACTCTTACTGTGGGACTAGAATGGCCCGACAGCCACACTGAGAAATAGCGAAGTCCAGTTTAAACTCCATATTCAGGAGTCAGCAGATGACCATGCTGCCATCTAGCAAACCTTGGAACTGGATGCTTTAGCAGTCATTCCAATGAAGAGACTGTCTGTGGGGGCAAGAACTTAGTCTGTTTCAGCTAGACCAGACTAACACGGCTACATCTCTATTACTATTCTCCAATGAAGAGGGCACTACTCTAGCAAAATGGAGTCTGAAGTTCAGAACACAACCAACAATCTGGTCATGTGCTGTGAGAATGCAGCCTAAAAAACCCCAAGCTATGGTGGTTTTGTCACTGCCTTGTGCCCCTGGTGTACCTCCCAAACCAAATCAACAGCAGCTTTGACCATTTATATTTTTGAGACTGGGGAAGGTAAAACTTGATAGTATTCTTACCATGCACTAACACATCCTCTTGGCACAGAGGAAGGAAGATGAGAAGGGGTTTGCCAGGTGGATTTGGTATAGGTTGAAACTCTCTGTTCCGGGACTCTCTGGTCCAGCAACATTTGAGGTCTGGCAGAACCATGGATGTTGCTGGAACAGAGAGCCCTGACGACTGTGAATGGAGAATGGCTAAGTCCGGTGGCCAGAAGCCCTGTCAGGGGACCAGCTGCCAGGAACAGAACTGGTCTGGTGGCCAAGGGATCAATGGTCAGGAACGTGCCTAGGGCTGGGAGCAGAGACAGGCTAGAAGCCCAGGGACAAAGAGCCCATCCAGGGCCAGGAGTGGAGCTTGATGGCCAGGACTGGCAGCTGGTTCAGCAGCCAGGGCTGGTGCCCAGGAGGGGAGCCCAGCTAGGAGGTTGGCAGCCCCTAAGGAAAGCATGGAGGCTGGCAGCAGAGGTGCCAGAATTGACCTCCCCTGGTCCAGCCAATTCCCTCATTCAGAACTGGTTAGGTCCCCAAGGGTGCTGGACCAGGGAGGTACAACCTGTATTCACCTTGCAAACAAGTTCAAAATGAAAGTTAAAAATCAGCTTTCTGAAAAGTACTAAGGAGAGAAAATGAAAATGAATTAACTTCCTCAACTGTCCAATATCAGCACAATAGAAAGGCCAGTATAAATGAAAGTCTGTCTTAAGGGGTCAAATGGAAGGTCACATCTGAATCTGCAGAATAAAGATCAAGTCCTAGTGATGGCACATCAGATAAAAAATTAATACTCAAGACCCCTCTTGAACACTGACTGAAGGAACTCCACAACACCAACTAGAGCCAACAAGGTAAGCAAGAATGCCCCTATTGCCACAAGAGGCCACAGAACAATTCCAGATCACGGGAGAGAGAGGATTAAAGGGACTTTCCATTACTCCCCAGACAACCTAACAGGTCAGAAAAAAAGATATCCCTTAAATAACATCTTTCAACTTGTATGTAGCCAGCCTCAGTTGAACATGGCTGCAGAGAACAGAGCGTCAAGAAAGCAGGTGCACGACATACGGAAATATCCAGAGGGGTGCTCATTGCAAGGCTTTGTCCAATCTGAAAGCCTATGGAAACAGAGTCACTTATTCCTGAGCATCTTGGCTGCGTCTAGATGGTCATGATTTTGCGGAAATACTTTTAACGGAAAAGTTTTTCCGTTAAAAGTATTTCTGCAAAAGAGCGTCTAGATTGGCACGGATGCTTTTGCGCAAAAGCATCCATGCCCAGTATAGACGCGCTTTTGCACAAGAAAGCTCCAATGGCCATTTTAGCCATCGGGCTTTCTTGCGCAAAAAATTAAGGTGCCTGTCTACACTGGCCCTTTTGCACAAGTATTCTTGCACACGAGGGCTTATCCCTGAGCGGGAGCGTCAAAGTATTTGCGCAAGAAGCACTGATTTTGTACATTACAAAGTCAGTGCTCTTGCGCAAATTCAAGCGGCCAGTGTAGACAGCTGGCAAGTTTTGCACAAAATCTTTCCAGTCTAGATGCACCCCTTAGGAAGCAGTATCTCCCTCAAAAACAGAGGGATGAATTTCCTTTCTGGGAACTGGGAATTTGTGCCAGAGTTGAAAACCCCGGTCAGTGAGGTTAGCCTGCATGTCATCTGTGACCACCTCTCTTCCAGGACAGGTGTGTGTGTGTATACAAAGTCAACAAACAGATCCATTATTATAAATTTAATTACCCCAAATGTGTATGTACATAAGCTAGATATTCACAATAGCTGTAAAAGTCAAATAAATCCTGGGTGAAAATTTACGGGTAAATCTGAGAAAAAAGCCGCACTACTTCATAGTACTGTACATCTGAACGATCACTCCACAGATTTTAATTAAACATAGAATAAATAACTTTTAATTATCACTGCATCAACTTCTGAACACAATTTATTTACAGGGAGATCAAATGCGGAACAGCAGAACAAAAAGCAATGATTTCTCAGACCCAAATGACCCTCTTTTCTTATCCATAAGATTAATTTGGGTTTGAAATGCTGGTTATTCCTTACATTTTTTCTCATAATTGATGTGTAATCTAAATAAATCATCATTATATCATAAGCCCGGGAGTTTCATTTTTGGAGGGAGACAAGGAGAACTGGTTACGAATTAATTAGTTATGATCTGCTAAAGTAGAACAGCTCAGAATTGCTTATGGTCTGTTCCCCCCCCCCCCCCATCTGAGCATCTGGTCTGTAGAATCATCTTAGTAGCCATAGTGCTCCCAGTTGGACAGCAAAACCACTCACTTGTCTCACTGAATTAAGATTTTACTGATAAAAATTTTTTATATAATACCTGTTCTCTCAAAAATTATGCTGTGCCTGTTAGTTGTATTTTTAGTAGAATACCTTTACCACTGAAGATCCAGTAAATGCACTGGTTTTCTTAAAAATGATAGGCATACCTATATATATAAATAAATCGTAAAGCACTGTGTGAAGAGTGGACTATGTCCAAATGCTCCCTGCTGGAGATTGTAGCACTTTGCCACATCCATCCCAGGATGGGAGCAAAGGAAAGGTCCTCCGAGCAAGCTAGAGTGGCGGCACCTGAAACGGCCAATCAGGGCCCAGAAGGGCCATATGAAAAGGAGTTGCAGAACAGAGAGAGAGAAAGAGTTGTTAGGTTGAGCTGCTACTGGGAGCTAAAGAAGGATTACAACACAACACAGATAAGGGAGAGGGGGCAGGGATGTGGGAGGGCCCCAGGAAACTAGTGTCTCCAAGGGGGAAGCCCTGGGGATACATATCTCCATACTAGGGCAGAGACTGGTTAAAGACAGAGTACAGGTGGGACTACAGAAACCACCTGAGAACCTCTGAAAGGGGTGACCAGAGGAAAACGAGTGCAAACACATGTAACCAGAGAGAGCGCTCATGAGAGATGGATGCTGACTCTATCATGCATTTATTATCACTTTTCCCATAAAATATGAATCACCTTTCAAAATTTTAAGAAATACAGTACCACATATGAGACACTCCACTTGTACTAGGTAACTTTTCTGTTTTAAGAAATCACAAGAAAGTAGCCTCAAACACACAATTACTCTGCTAGATTATTACACAGTCCCTTTTGTTAAGCAATCCATTTGTCAATCTCTTGAGTGGTCATTTAAAACAGGTTACTGAATGATGTCACCAGGTCTCTCAGGAAACACTTGAAATTCTCTCAGTATTTCCTTCTGAAGATTAATTCTAGTGACTGAGACTGGACACAGATACTGCAGCTCCCAATAGCTGACTTTCTAAGTTCATTTTACCTGTGTTTTATTACTTTTACTGTGTTAAAACAACACCACACAATATTTAAGCAACACAACTTACCTTACTATTCATGTGTGCATAGGGTTAGGCCCTACTGACTTGGAAGACATTGTTAAAACACTCACTGATTTTAATGGTGTAGGACTGAACCCAACATGCATTTTGAGAACCCTGGAACTAGGACATTAATTAAATAAAAAATGTTTTTCTAGAGACTTCAAAAGTGTTCTGTTTTGTCATGTATTCAAATGGAAGCGTCAGTCCACTGTCATACTCTGTGTCATTTAAGTGAAATGGTAGAAACAGGTTTCATAGATTCTATGGCCAAAAGGGACCACTCCCACCATCTAGTCTGACCCTCCTGTATTACTTAGGCCAGAGAACCTCCCCAAAATAATTTCCAGAGCAGATCTTTTAGAAAAACATTCAATCTTGATTTAAAAATAGTCAGTGATGGAGACTCCACCAGGCCCATAGTAAGCTGTTCTAATGGTTAATTACTCTCACCAATATTGTGGTCTAGTATATTGAACACAGAACGTGGGGCGTGGGAAGTGTCAAGAAATTTCTAAGTTCTAATCATGATTAACACTTCTTCTTCCCTGGACTCAAGATAGTCTTCTCCCTAACTTGAGCTACATCCCCCATCTGTAAAATGGGGATAACAATACTTATTGGCAGCGATGTTAAGACAATTCTCAATGACTGCAATGAGTGAAAAACAATCAGAATTAATTTGAGGGCCATGTTAATCTGTAACTTTAAAACCAAGTAGTCATGTGGCACCTCAGAGATGAACAAAAATATGTAAGATCAGGAGCTTTTGTGGGTAAAAACCCACTTCATCAGATTTTTGTTAGTCTCTAAAGTGCCACATGACTACTACTTGTTTTTAGAATGATTTATTATGAAATTTTACTTTTCTCTTTCTTTTACCTTGTTTTGTAATGGGATACAGTGAGTATAGTAAATACAAGTGTGTAGCTTTACACTGAGCATTGTTAATACAAGTGTGTAGCTTTACTTTAAAGAGGTATTTTTGTACCTCTTTGAGAAGAAGATAGCTGCAAGTCCTTATATTTCACAAGGCCTGAACTATGTGCTCTTTGTACAATCTCCAAACACACTCCTCAACGTAAAAGTCCTTTCAAAGAAGGCAGATTCCTTTGCTGCAGGTCACAGGACCCCTGCTGCTCAGTGGCAGCTAAATGAATTTGGAGTTTTTGTAATGTATGCACTTCATATGGATGTTGGATAGAAACTTTCAAGGGGTAACAGTGGCTGACACATCACATAAAAATAAATCTTGAGGAAAGGCCTATAAACAGTCTTTGAAGACACCGGTTATTAAAAACAGTGTACCCCCCTCAAAAAAACTAGCATCCATTAAGTTTATTTGTATTAATTAGCACATTTTGATGTCTCCTGTCTTAAGTAATGTTTACAAAGCAATAGGGAGCAGGTTCAAATAACATCACTAGCTCTTCAAGTCCTGACTAAATAAAAAGAGGATATGTGCCCCTGAAGAGCTGAAAGGCAGTGAAACTTATTGCAGCTCATTAGTCAGGACTGCTAGCATGCTCCAGGTCATATTATGTTTGTGCCCAGTGAAGTGTTTTTAAAAGCAACATGATCACTGAACTTCTCTGGAGCACAGGAAGAAAAATCAAAGCAGGATAACTGTATAGAAATCATGAAGTTTCCAAAAGGCCTAAAAATATAACCAAAATGTAAGCAAAGTGAAAGATATAAACCTAGATTTTATCAGAATAGAATGGAAAATAATACCATGGGCAGGGAATTTAGATATTCAGTCTGCTTCTACCATCTGACTGACATACTTAAAAAGCTGTGAAAATATCTCAACAATATAAGAATGATATTAATTCAATTGTCCACGTAGGAAAATGCATTAAATAAACTTTATGTAGAAAACTGGTAAACTTGTCAAGTGTTATGTTTGCGTGTTATTTTGTTTCATTTGGTTTATTCTGAGACAGGATGGGAAAGTAAAGGACAGGATTTTGTATTCTCCTCAATCATAACATACTGGATTAGATGAAGTAATTTTTTACTCAGGCTGGCAACTCTCACGTTACTACAGAAATATACTAAATTAAAAGGAAATCAGAATTTGACACCAACTAAAACAGGGTCAGATTTGCTTGATAAGAAAGACAGAGAAGACAGTACTATGTTCTTTTTGTCTTTAACATTTCTAGCTATATATTAGTTCAGGCTTTCCAGTCAATGTAGTCAGGGCAGGCTTTAGGCCGATTCGACTGATTCCCCCGAATCGAGCCCCACGCCCTAAAGCTGGAAGTGTGCTGGTGTGCCGGGCGCGCTGCGGGAGGGGGCATCTGCTGCAGGAGGGGTGAGTCAAGCGCAGGGGTTTCCCTGCACAGCGGGGAGGGGAGGGGGTCGGCCCTGGGGTTTGGCGGGACATGACTCTGCCCTAGAGCTGGAGATTTGAAGGGGCTGTGACTCTTTTTGTGTGTGTATGGTGGGGTTTTTTTTGCTCAACAAAAAATCCTGGCTGCCAGGGCCCCATCGAAACTGTTCGAATTGGGCCCTGCATGTCCTAAAGCCGGCTCTGAATGTAGTCACAACATTTCCTCTCATTTTAGTCATCAGCTGAGCTCTGTGCCTCATGTCTTTTCAGGGAAGTGAACCTGTTCCGGCAGTAGGCTCATAATCGGTGTGCCCATAATTTTTTAGGAAAAGGCTGTTCTGTACTTTTTCTATGATACATATAAGTTGACCCAATACCATGATGATGGATGATGGGCTATTATTCATTAATGATTACAATCTGTTATCTGATGATCTTATGCCACAGCATATTTGCACAACTCTTAGAAATCCCATTGACTTTAGCAAAGCCAGGATTTCTGCCTTCATTATTTATCCCTGGAGAAGTATTTGAAAATGTACCTACCCAAACTGTTATCACTACTCGTTGGCCAGGAGGCTATTCTGTCCCTTAACTTCTTTTTACAAGAGTCATCTGATTTCACAGAAAGCTCCACTTCCTCTTTCCTGATTTCCCGCACAAGCTGCATGCGACACCGAGTAAAATCCTGAAAGGAAATCTTCCCATTTTCATCTGCTCCCAGTTGGTGCATGATCTCAGCAACAGACTCCTCCATATTCAACTGACGGCACACCATCAGCAAGTCATTCCTGGGGGGTAGAAGGAGGCAAGAAAAAAAGCAATTTAGTTTATAAAATAATGATAACCCTGTCTAATCTGGAAATCCATTTATTTTTCACAGACATTTACATCTAATACAGCAACTGTGAATTTTGTGACTCCAATAAGGGAATTGTGATGTTGGCAGATTTCAATCACAGGAATAATGCCTGAACAAAATAAAGTTATGAACTCCCATTGCTTCTTAACAAAGCTGAACAGGACAACCCCTGATGAAGCTGTATGTCCAGATTTTAACAATATTTACCAGAAAGATTTAGACTCCTATTCCATTATGATGAAGCAAATTCACCCCAGAAAGAGCAGAAAAGGGGAAAAATACTAAACAACAATTTTATTACTGTATAAATCTCCAGACTTGCAGTTATATTAACATTTCTACTCCCAGAGATGCACAGAACTAATGAGAACTGAAACTTGTGCCATTACACCAATGGTCCCGCAACTCTGGGTCATACCCCAAATGGGATTGTAGGTCTAATGAGTCAGACTTAGCCCACGAGATACTGCTATCTGCCCCCAAACACCAAGCCAGAAGCTACCATTTTAATCTACAAAATGGTGGCATCCATACAGCATGATCGCACATATACAGTCCATTAAAAAAAAAAGCAGCTTCATGGAACTTGGGAAGTAGGTGCAGGCATGTTCATTGTGAGGAGGTAGCTGTGCAGACACCATTTTGCCATTTGTGTATCTGGCTGTGCAAGCATCCAGGTGAGAGACTTGAATCAAGTTTTTTGTGGGCGCCAGCCTTCGCAACAGAGTGACTTATGCTGGTAGGACCTGTGTTAACCTTTTCTGAGATATGAATCTGCATAGGCTTGTAAGTACTTTAAGTCAAGGCCCATGATTTTATGCCAAATACCCTGTTAGCACTCGTCGCTTGCTCTGTGCTGCAAGTCCCTCATAGCCACAGGTGATGACTGAGCATCTCAGCCAGATAGTTGAACACATTGCATCCTTTTTTCCCCAGTATGGACATGCCAAAGTATGGCTGGGGGGCAAGCCTTTCAGTGCAAGCATAGCTCTACCAGCAGCTGAAATTGAACAGCTCATCAAAATTTCTTAACGATTGATTCTTGCAAGGAATATATGCCCAGACCAAACATATTCTCCCAGAGTTCTGGTTCACTGTCAGGAATGAGTACTCTGAACTTTCAACACTTGACTTGAAACTGATAGTTCCATTTGCAAGTCCATATTCATGTGAAGCTAGATTCACAGCACACTTGTGTCCATCAAGTCTTGGTACCAATCTACTGATTAGATGTTCAAATTTCTAGCATACTGCCAGATTTCAGGAACCTGTGCTGCAACATACAAGCCCATGTCTCAGTTTAACAAAGCCCTGGCTGGGTTGATTTAGTTAGAATTGGTCCTGCCTTGGGCAGGGGGCTGGACTTGACGACCTCCTGAGGTCTCTTCCAGCTCTATGATTCTATTTCACATTAGAGAGCATTAAATAAAATATCAGATGTGTAGCCATGTTAGTATGAATCTGCATAAACAACGAGAAGTCCTGTGGCATCTTATATCTGTTAGTCTATAAGATGCTACAGGACTTCTCGTTTTTAAATAAAATACTTAATGTATGATTGCTATGTTGTTGTCTGGGGTCACAAGAAATAGTAAGTTTCAAAATGACAGCAAAATGTTGGGAAACCCTGCATTATAGTATCCTGTAAGATAGTTCTAAGAGGTAGGTATCAGGAATATATATTTAAATAACTAATTTATCAGAAAATGGGTGAGTACTCTGGTTTCCATTACACTCAGGAGCGGTAAAGCAGTAAGTTAAAAACCCAAGGAGGGAAGAAAAAATAAAAGGAGAAATATTAATTTGAATAGCTGGTTTCAAGCCTGTTCCCAGTCTGACTACCTTTTCAAATCTTAATTCTTCCAACTGTTCAATGAAAGTGACAATAAGGAAGGAAAACTCTGAATTCAGATCCACATATTCTAACAAATCTAAAAAAGCAGTAAGAAAGTTGCAACAAAATCAATTCTAAAGGTAGTATAACTGTATATATCTTTTGGTATGAAATGTAATTAAGATCGATGCATGTAAATTAAACTAAACACACTGCTAAAGAAAAGTGATAGAGATGTAGCCGTGTTAGTCTGGTGTAGCTGAAACAAAATACAGGACTATGTAGCACTTTAAAGACTAACAAGATGGTTTATTAGATGATGAGCTTTCGTGGGCCAGACCCACTTCCTCAGATCAAATAGTGGAAGAAAATAGTCACAACCATATATACCAAAGGATACAATTTAAAAAATGAACACACATGAAAAGGACAAATCACATTACAGAACACATGGTTGTGACTATTTTCTTCCACTATTTGATCTGAGGAAGTGGGTCTGGCCCACAAAAGCTCATCATCTAATAAACCATCTTGTTAGTCTTTAAAGTGCTACATAGTCCTGTATTTTGTTTCTGCTAAAGAAAAATCATTCAAGGACACTAGTATTAGCCCCTGTTTTGTCTGAGAGAGAGAAGGGCCATTGGAGAGTCCCTTGAGTCAATGAGAGGTGATGAGGAAGAAAACTTTCACAAATGTCTCCTATCCTGAAGACCCTTCTTTTGCTTTTTCTCCAAAAGGAGACATAACACAATTTATAAAAGAATAATAAATGCTAGTGTAACCGCCACCGGGCAGATTTGAACCTAGGACCTTGGAAGCTGAGTACAGGAGCCTCTACCCTCTGAGTGAAAAGCCAGTGGCTTTTCACTCAGAGGGTAGAGGCTCCTGTACTCAGCTTCCAAGGTCCCAGGTTCAAACCCGCCCGGTGGCGATTACAAGTGGGGGCTTGTCCAGGATCTCAACAGGGTCTCGGAAGCTCGGGACATGCTTCCTCACCTAGGGGAAGTATGTAACCCCTGTCATTTTTGCAGAAGAAGCTCTTGAGCAAGAAGGAGCTGTCTACACTGCCCCTTCTTGCACAAGAAAAACCCTCTTGAGCAATGTCGTTATTCCTGGAAATAACCAGCTTAACAGCATTGCGCAAAGGGTTTTTCTTGCGCAAGAAAGGGCAGTGTAGACAGCTCCTTCTTGCACAAGGGCCTCTTCTGCAAAAATGGTGTCTCATTAGATATGCAAATGAGGCTCAGTGATATTTCACGCTTAGCCTCATTTGCATAGCTCTGGCGCAAGATCACGCCAGTGTAGACATAGCCCTAGTGTGGTTACTGAGCAATGCAAGTGGTACCTAGACCAGAGCAACAGTTAAGATCAAGAAACCTCTACAGCATAGGCTGGGAGCCAGCCAGCTTTTAGCTCAGAGGGTAGAGGCACCTATAGTCAGCTCCCAAGGTCCCAGGTTCAAATCCTCTCAGTGGCAGTTACACTAACAGTTGAAAGGACAGGTAGGATAAGTCACAAGGGGGAAAAGATGGCTTAGCACTAACCAGAAAAAAATTACACAGTTCAAATATCTAATATTCCAATTAATGATCTATGCTTCTGTTAAGTGATATTAAAATACATGATTTGCTGACTCAACCCTAGAGCAGAGCTCAAAAAATTCACTTGTGGAAAATTCTCTGACTGGCAAAAGACCTATGCCATCAATTTCTAGTTTTTGTGATTAAAAAGTAAATTTCTTGCTCATATAGTACAAATACAAGACTCTCAATTTAAATTAATATTACTTAGGAAACCAATAGTATTCTGAATAGTGTGCAGGAAGCTTATGTGTATGACATAAGTACCTGAAATTCTTTATATAATAAATGTACAGCACGTGTTACACTACAGCCATTTGATATTACAGTCAATGTCCATCTGTTCTATAGAAACAAGTTATAGATTGCCTAGAGCTTTATAAATCAGTAATTCCAGAACAACTGCCTGACTAGGCCTCCTGGCGCAGGCATTTACAGTCAAACTAGAATATAAAAACAATAGTAAAACACATTCTTGATGACAGTATATTTTAGCCAACAATTTTCCCACTTAGTTTATCACAGAAGATGTAAATCACAGGATGTATATTGACTATAAATAACTGATTATTCATTATAGATTTTAGGCATATTTTTATTTATTTTAAAGAGAACAAAAATGGGCATTAATTATATTTGATATATGATAGCCCTTTAGTATTATCCTCAGAACTATTCATATCAACGCTGTGACATAGTAGCCATTCCTCAAGCACACTTCTGCAGCCGACGATGGCACACCACCTCTGTTTCCCCTTCATTTGTCAGTAGAAAGAAACAAAATCTCTCCATTTCAAAATGCCATATTTAGATATAATTTATTCACATGATAATCCACAGAACTTTCATGATAAAACAGCTCTCCCCAAAACCCCAAAGTACCACAAATTCATGGCAGTTTTCCACACTTCTCGCTCCCAAGACATTATTTCCAGATCAGCCTCCTGAGAATTCATAGCCAGTGTGTTTTCAGACTTTTTGCCCTTGTCAAAAAACCCACTCCTGGCACTATATTCCTGTTCTTCTCTGCTGCTCCTATTTTTCCCTAGGTCTCTCCTTCCCTCCTGAGGCAGCTCTCACCTATTCCTTTCCTGACTTCCTCTCCTCTCAGTATCTCCCCACTTTTATGCCTCCTACACTCTTTTAATGCCCCAATGGGAGGCAGCTGATAAGCCACAGGTGCACCAGATTCCACTCCCTCTAAAAAGGAGACTTTTGGCCAGTCTTTCATGGGATCTAGGAGTTAGGATGGTAGGTTAGTGCTGAACAGTCCCAGGTTTAAACCCTTACACCGCTACAAGCTTTCTGTGTGACTTTGGGCAAGTCATGGCTCAGTTCCCCATCTGTGAAATGGGGATAATACCATAACCTTACCCTCACATGGGGGGGGGGGAGGGTTTGTGGATAAACACATTAAATATTGCAAGGTTCTTAGACACTAGAAAATTGGGCCATATAAGTCCCTAAGATAAAGAAGACAGAATTCCTACTCATGTGCTTTTAGTGTGCGTTTGTTGTTTTTTGGATCTAGGCTTATGATAGAAATAAGAGATCAGAAAGATAAACCAGGTGTGGGAGTATCCCCCACAGGAAGACAAGGATTAAAAAGTAAGCAATCATGAGATGATCTTATTTTTATATATACTCCTTGTGATTTTCTTAGCTGTCCTCTAAATACAGAGATTAGACAATATCTATAATTTTTAGTTCGTTGCAATCTGGAGACTGTGCCCCAAATGAAGTCTGAAGAGTGCGGGAGGTCAGTGAAAACGGTTATAAGAAACTGTTTTTATGCTATGATTATCACATCAATTAGCTGATGACATCTAATGTTACTGAAATTATTGATCCAGTTCACACCTCACCATATCAACCATCCTGGAATTACATTTATCCATTTCCCTGTATTATTACATGATCATCAGAATAATAAATTTTTTCTTTAGTACAGTGAAGTACTTTTAAGATACACAAACCTTATCTAAAAACATATAGGAATTTATTCATTTAAATACCCGCACATGGAAATTAACATCTAAAAGGTAATATATGCTTCCTTTCCATTAAATTCCTGATTAATTCCCACTCAAAGATACCCTGAAGCACAACATTTAATGATATAAAAATTGCAATTTCCACAGCTACCAATTGGGACATAAGAGGCTTATGATTTCAAGTGTGGAATAAGCAGTAAAATCATCTTAACTAAAGAAATAAAGATTCCTGTAGTCATAAAATATCCTTAGCAATACAATTACTGGAGTAGGAAGTCATAAAAATAGGACATAGCTGAATTACTGATTGATAGTTAAGATGACTCAAATTTTCCAAAAAGGCTTAAGATCTTCTCTCAGGCTTCAATCCGGCAAATAAATACATAAAGCAAATGCTAAATGTCTATGCACAGTAATTGCCCTATGACAGACATATCTACTCACATTCTGGAAAGTCAATAACATGTTTTAATTTTTGCTGGACTGGAGCCTAAGATATGCATATGCTGGACTGAAAATGTCATTAGGTCTTTAACAAAAGTTCAGTTTAAGAACTAGGTATTATCATCATCTTTCCTCTCGAGCATAATCCAAAACTCACTGAAGTCAATGAAAATCTTTGACTTCAACGTGATTTGCATCAGGCCTTTATTTTGATGGAACACACTAGGATCAACTGGCAACATCAACAGCATATGCTGGAGGATATGATCATTCCCTCCATGCATAACAAAATGCATCTGTATGCGGGCTAGGATTTCAAAGAGGCGTAACAGCGTGGGCAGCCTAAACTCCTTAGGGCTCTTTGAAAATCCCAGCTGTAACACAACCATACAAAAATATTTAGCAATAAATTATGTACAAACTATTTAGAGGAGATGTATTGGTATGCTAGCATGACAATTTTGCTATGATACTCGAATCACTAAGTATTTTAATCACTGATTAGACACTATGTTGATAGGCATTAGAGAAAAATTCAAGTTAAGTATCTAGTCAGAATAAACTGAGGGCTTGTCTACACTTCTTGTGCTGCAGCTGAGACACTATGGTGCTTAGTAAAAATGTTACCTATGCTTTGGGACAGTTTCTTCCATCAGCATAAGTATTTCACCTCCCCAACAGGAGGTAGCTGAATTGAAGGGAGAAGCTGTCTCAGTGACATAGTGTTGTCTACACCAGGAATTCAGTTGGTATAACTAAGTTGCTCAGGGATAAGGACTGAGTCTTAAAAGAAAGGAGCCAAAACAATTTTGGATTTAATTGCATTTTCCCATATATAACAAAAAAATACTTTGTACTTTGAGGACCTGTAACCTGGTTTTACATCGACTGAACTCTGGCTTTTCTGAAGATAATCCCGATTTATGCCAGTGTGAGATCATACAGGCCCATCATCTTCATTCTTTAAAATATTCTTTCAAAAATTTTAGCTTTTTAGGGCAATCTGGACATAAAAGACACCAAGCACAAGGAGAAGGGGACCATAATTATTTACGAATAGAAAAGAAATAAAGACCAAATTAATGCTTCTTGGCATTTCAAGCAGCTTTGATGTCAAGGACCAGGATTTGGCTTTGAAAAAGGTTGGCACAGGCCTCTTGTAACAACTCCTCTAGTTGGAGGTATCTCCATCCTTTCAGGTTTTTTTCAACAGGGCAGCACTCACCTCTCTTCAGCAGCCCCCTCTGGCAGATGAATCTCTCAACAGACAGGGTATGTCTACACTACCACCCTAGTTCGAACTAGGGTGGTAATGTAGGCAACCGGAGTTGCAAATGAAGCCCGGGATTTGAATTTCCCGGGCTTCATTTGCATAAAGCCGGGCACCGCCATTTTTAAATGTCCGCTAGTCTGACTCCATGCCGCGCGGCTACACGTGGCACAGACTAGGTAGTTCGGACTAGGCTTCCTAGTCCGAACTACCGTTACTCCTCGTGAAGCCTAGTCCGAACTACCTAGTCCGTGCCGTGTGTAGCCGCGCGGCACGGAGTCCCGCACTAGTGGACATTTAAAAATGGCAGCGCCCGGCTTTATGCAAATGAAGCCTGGGAAATTCAAATCCCGGGCTTCATTTGCAACTCCGGTTGCCTACATTACCACCCTAGTTCGAACTAGGATGGTAGTGTAGACATACCCATAGATATTAAGTGACTCAGTCCTCGGGCTGACCCACGTACACTGACCCTGTAGCCCTTACCAGGCTCCATTACCCTTGTTGGACAGATTACATATGAAGATTTCTTCTCTGGGATGGAATGGCACCTTCCTCCCTGGGGCCTCTTTGACTTCCCTTTAGGGCTCTGACTCCAGCTTTCCAGCTGGGTCAATCTAGATCAGCCGCTTCATGGGAGGGGCAGGTAAGTGGCAATGGACATCCCTTCTATGGGCATGTCTTCAATGGCAGCCAGCCAGCAGCTATTCCATGGCTTCCCTGATCCCTGCAAGCAACAATCCACCTTCACAATACAACCAGAAAGGAGCACCTCTTGCATTCTGTCTCAGGTAGCAGAATGAACTATTCGGGCCCTTTCAGTTTCTGCAGACAGCCAGGAGCAATAGCTTCTTCTCCAGCTTCCAGCAGGAACTCCCTTGTCTCTGGCTCTATAGTCATTTCCCCCCTCCAAGACCATGGGAAGTATTTTCTACTTTAAAATATTGCTGTATTGTAACAATTACATCTTCGCTCTATACTGCATCCATTTTAGAATTAAGGATTAAATTGCGTTTAATCAGCCAATTGATTAGTCGATGAAATTTCCATCAACTACTTTATTAGTCAATAAACGGGGAAACTGAAGAGTCACAGGAGGGTTAGCTACTGGCCCTGGGAGCTGACCCCGCTGTGGCTCTGCCTTTTAAATGTAGTAAGAGCCACCGAGCTCTTCCTACATTTAAAAGGCAGAAGCACAGTGTCTGGGACTGGGCATGAGCCAGGACAGCTGAGTCCCGCTCACGCCTGGTCCCCTGCTACGCCTCTGCCTCCCCACAAAGATAGTGCTTTTAAGACAGCTCCCTCCCTACCCCCCAGCACTGACTCCTGCTCCTCCCCTTGCTGCCTCTGATAGTGATTTGACTACTTAGGTTTATCGGGTAGTCAACTACTCACTTACATTTATTGCGGAGTTCATAAGTTGCAAGATAAAAACCCTCTGCCTCAATAGACACTTTTTAAAATTCATGACCCATAACTGCTTAAATGTACTAAATAATATGTTTAAATGATACTTTGGCAATCAGAACCAAGATATGTAACACATGTCGGCTGTGTCTACACTGGGCCACTTATTCCGGAAAAGCAGCCGCTTTTCCGGAATAAGCTGCGAGCTGTCTACACTGGCCGCTTGCTTTTCCGGAAAAGCAACGACGATCTACTGTACAAAATCAGCCGCTATTCTGGAAAAACTATTCTGCTCCCGCTCGGGCATAAGTCCTTATTCTGGAACACTGTTCCGGAAAAGGGCCAGTGTAAACAGCCCAGTAATCTTTTCCGGAAAAAAGCCCCGATCGTGAAAATGACGCTCGGGGCTCTTTTCCGGAAAAGCGCGTCTACATTGGCCACAGACGCTTTTCCGGAAAAAGGGCTTTTCCGGAAAAGCAGCCTGCCAATGTAGACGCTCCTTTTCCGGAAAAACTGAACACGGAATAGTATTCCATTTTAAGCATTTCCGGAAAAAGGTGCCAGTGTATACGTGGCCGTCTTGTGGACAATTAGTAAGAGAGTTAAAAAAAAACCTAGTTTGAGCCCCTGCTGACACACAGGAAATGGTGAACAGTTCTTAACAGGATTATATCAGTGTGCAGGTTGTTATTCTGTCAAGTTGTGTGTGCGTGTGTGGTTTTTTGTTTTTTTTTAATGATTCGGCTGTTCTTTTTGGCCTTTCTACTCAGAACAGCAGTAAGTTTCTCAACTTTCCAAATCTTAGCCATTCAGATTAGCAAGTACAGGATTTATGCAAATATGAATAATTATAAAATGGAATTGCCAAAACTGCAAGTTTTTGTAGCGTGATACATAAAGTGCATTCATCAACTATGTAAAACTATCTTCCCTACAATTTATATTTTTAAAGCAATCTTCAGTTATACTTTATTTTACTCATTGATTTGGGGAATGAAAAGAACTAACTGCACAAGAATGTTTGTGTCACTTGCATGTATGCTGACGCATCTTTCCTGTCATTTATATAATGAACAATAAATTATTGGATTATATAAAATCAACAGCAATTATGAGCCACTTAAACTTTTTTAACAGCTGAAAATGCTATTTTGCTAGGAAATTAGTTAGATGACTATTGTGTTGACAGTGACTAAGTGCATCTTTAATTTTCAACTTTCTGCTTCATAAGAAAGTTTTTCCACAAAAAATTTCCTAAAAGCAGTGTAAAAAAAAATCCTTTCCCAGATATTTAATGCATAAAATACATTTCTCAATCTGTAGACAGCTAGTGATCTATTTCAAATAATACTGAAGATTCCATTCTTCCTGAACATTTTGTAAAACCTAAGATAAATTCTTATAATGTAATTTATCAAAATAAAATATTTTTCTCTAATTCCTGAAATTTGTAATGCTTTTGATAGCCCTTCATGTAGAATCAGTTCATAGGTTCGCTTCCATAATCAATTAGCTATCAGTCCCAAAACTATTTACACAAACAATTTTAAATACAGTAAAACTCCGATGGTCCGGTATCTGATGGTCCGGCACCATCAGGAACCCAGAAGTGCTCCGGGCCGCCGGACCATTGGAGCTGCTCTGCTGCAGGCGTCCCCGATTCAGCCACTACTAAAACTGACCAGAAGCTGAATCAGGGAAGCCGGGGGCAGAGCAGCTGGAGTGCTGCTGGGTAGGTCCCGTAGCGCTGCCCCTCGGGGCTGCGGGACCAACCCGGCAGCACGCCAGCTGTCCCCGATTCAGCCGCTGCTGAAACTGACCAGCAGCTGACTCCAGGAAGCCCGAGGCAGAGCTGCTCTGCTCCAGCTTCCTTGAGTCAACCGCTGGTCAGTTTCAACAGCAGCTGAATCGGGACGCCTGGGACAGAGCAGCTGGGGCGCTGCCGGGTTGGTCCAGTAGCGCTGCACCTTGGCGCTGCGGGGACCAACCCGGCAGCGCCTCAGCTGCTCTGTCCCAGGCGTCCCGATTCAGCTGCTGTTGAAACTGACCAGCGGTTGACTCAAGGAAGCTGGAGCAGAGCAGCTCTGCCTCAGGCTTCCTGGAGTCAGCCGCTGGTTCAGTTTCAGCAGGGGCTGAATCAGGGACAGCTGGGGTGCTGCCAGGTTGGTCCAGTAGCGCCGCACCTCGGCGCTGTGGGACCAACCCGGCAGCCCCCCAGCTGCTCTGCCCCAGGCGTCCTGATTCAGCCGCTGCTGAAACTGACCAGCGGCTGACTCAAGGAAGCTGGAGCAGAGCAGCTCTGCCTCGGGCTTCCTGGAGTCAGCCGCTGATCAGTATCAGCAGCGGCTGACTTGGGGACACCTGGGGCAGAGCAGCTGGGGGGCTGCCGGGTTGGTCCAGTAGCGCCAAAGAGCGGCGCTGCGGGACCAACCCAGCAGCACCCCAGCTGCTCTGCCCCAGGCGTCCCCAAGAGCAGCTGGGGTGCTGCCGGGTTGGTCTTGCAGCGCCACGGGTCGGCGCTACCGGACCAACTCAGCAGCACTCCAGCTGCTCTGACCCAGATGTCCCCGATTCAGCCGCTGCTGGTCAGTTTCAGCAGCGGCTGAATTAGGGACGCCTGGGGCAGAGCCAGACTATCGGAAGGGCAGGCTATGAGGGGTCTGGGGTGGCATCCCCCCCACCTCACCCCCCTCAGAGCCCCCCCTTCTGATAGTCCGGCATATCTGATAATCCAGCACCCCCTGGGTCCTAAAGGTGCCGTATTTTCGGAAGTTTACTGTACAACAACAATCATAGGAAGTTGATACCGGTGCAGAAATGTCCTGGGGAGAGATTGATGGATGGGCTGTGGTTGTTGACTTTGTGGTAGAAATCTATGAGTGAGTTTTGGTCATCGGTCCACAGCATGAACATGTCAATGTAGCTCAGCAATATCATTGTTTTCTGTGGTGCAATTGTCCAGAAATGTTTCCTCTATACAACAATCAATAACCAACCACTAACTCTTTTGTCCTGCAAATGCAGGAGTTAACTGCCTGCTTCCAGGGTGGGCAATGATTTTTAAAAGGGGGTCACTTCATACATTTCTGAAATGGCTCCAGGCTGCCCCAGAAGAGGCGGGGCCTTGGGTGGAAGGAGCGGGGACAGGAGACTTTTCATGCTCCCACCCACAGACCCTGATTGGCCTGGGTGTGGGAGAGTGTGTTAAGTCTTTCCTGTCCCCACCCCCAAGAGAGAATCACCAGTTGTTTTAAAACAGCTGACAGTTGCCTCTAGGGGCGCAGCAGAAGGACACCTTGCACACTCCCCTCACCCCCAGGCCAATCAGGACCTGGGGGCCGGGAGAGCGCACCAAGTCTCTTGCCCACCCCGGCCTACTTCATTTTAAATATCCTCTTATACCATGTTAACATCTTATTCTGTACAATCTGTTTCACCTTGTTATTTGACTGTGACCCTGACTACCCTCCCAGACCTGAAGAACTTGGTGTAGCTTGAAAGCTTGTCTCTTCCATCAACAGAACTCCAATAAAAGATACTATCTCACACATGTCTCACTGTTATATCCTGAGACCAATATTTCTACAACATTGTAAGTAGCATAAAAATTCCCCTCATTACCTTCTGCCCAAGCTCAGTTAATGCTAGGGTACCACTACTGTTGGACTTCTCAGCTCTCCCTAGAAAGCCACTCCCACCTCTGGGGGAGAAGAAAGCCATTTGTCCCTGTAGGTCAACAGCTTAACCTTTTCCAGCAAGATCAATATCTCTTAACAAGGTGTTTCAGGAAAAGACTTCAGGCCTGTTAAGTGAATTGCTTCCTTGAGAGTAAGTACAAACCAACATTTGTAAAATTAACTTCTTAGAAATAAAATAAATGTCCCTTTCAAATGTATTCTGACCCTTTGTCTCAGAATAATGATACAAACTGCTTCTCTTAGCCTAAGGAAAGGGAAAAGGAAAGACACACTGTCTTCTCTAGTAATAGAAATGTAGCCGTGTTAGTCTGGTATAGCTGAAGCAAAATACAGGACTAAGTAGCACTTTAAAGACTAACAAGATGGTTTATTAGATGATGAGCTTTCTGGCCCACAAAAGCTCATCATCTAATAAACCATCTTGTTAGTCTTTAAAGTGCTACATAGTCCTGTATTTTGTCTTCTCTAGTTGCATCTTGTGTAAGGTGATAGGACTACTACTACTGTAATTTATTAATTGTGGGGAAACAAAGATCTGTTTATCAATAAAACCTGTTGATGTTCTGTGCTTTCCCTTTGTTTTAATTTTCTAGTTTTGAATTCTGCTATTTAAAATACAGCAAATTATTAAAAATATATTAAAATAGTATATTTGACACGGCCCACCAAATTCACTGCAGGACAGAAAGTACAAAGAATTCAATTGTCACACTCCAGATGTAGCGTACCAATGCTAGTATAACTAAATTTTGCATTATTACATTTAAGAACTTAGTTCTCAATAAAATTCTCAGCAGGAATGATGTGTTAAATGTGCTCTTTAAAGATACCAATGCTAATTAACACCACAATGCTAGGGAACAGCAATTGAATAGTAGATATATTGCATACTTACACTGCTAACTCTAGCAGATGCATGTGAACACTCTCACTAAAGATATAAAGAAGATTTCAAAAGCCACATATACTTATGGGGAAATTAGCTTTTCCACACCAATTTCCAGACTTGTCTGAACAACTCTCTCACAAACCCATCCTGTTGATAAGGCTCAATTAAATGCTCCACTGACTTCATTATTCCCTACCCCATACTTAATGAAACATAAGATGTTTCAGTGAGTTTTTTTTATAATTTAGAACAGTTTCAACATTCAGAAGTTGGCAACTGATATTCCAAAGTGAAGGGTCAGAAAGGTAACTGAGTCTTCACCTGCTGTAGGCTGTCCTACATCTAAAACAACTACTAAACCAGCAAGGCACTTCTAGCCAACAAGATAGGAATCGCCTGTGTGCACATGGCATCTACAGAGCAACACTCTTAAGTGTAGATGCAGTTGTAGGTGCATTAGCCATTTCAAAGACTCTTCTATAACTCTATAAATATCGTCCAATTCACCTTTGAATTCATATTTGGGCACTGTGTTATAATGTGTTCAGTGATTTGGATAGGGATAAATAAACTCCAGTGAGGCTGCTGCTTCTGGAAGTCAACGTGTGGGATAACAAAGGCATTTGTAAGGACATTATCTCTCAGGAGACTGGATAACTTTAAGGCTAAGTCTACACTGGCACTTTACAGTGCTATAAATTTCTGTCTCAGGGGTGTGAAAACACACAGACACCTCAAGTGCAGCAAGTTACAGCACTGTAAAGCACCAGTGTGAACCAGTGAGCCACACTCCCAATGCTGTTAGTTACACCCCTCAAAGGGGTAGTTTACATCGAGCGCTGGGAAAGGATCGTGCCATGGCCACACTTTCAGTTTAAAGCAATGCCACCGCTGCGCTTTAAACTTTTAAGTGTAGACAAAGCCTAAGAACATCCTTAAAAAAGCCTCTCTCAGGAGACACAGTTTGTATCCACAATGACCCTGAACTATTTCCTAAACTATTTTAAACAGTAGTTACTTCATCCTGTATGCTGATTTTTAAAACAATGTGACTCGTTTCCAGCCACCATAGCCAACTCAACTGCTTAAAACTATTTAGTTATCCAGTGGCCCACCACAATCTGGCAAGATAAGGGAGAAAAATATAATACAATGAATTAACTGCCCAAGTGGTGGGACTTTTCCCTTAGCTAAGTATCTCCCAGTACAGGCAATGCACTTTTTTATTATGATGATTTTTAATTGCAGCGTGTGTTTGTTTGTTAAAATTCTGAATCCCACTAAAAGTCTGGTATTTCTTCAGTAACTTGTGCTAAAGCAATTGTGGTAAACCAGCAGTCCACATGCCACATGGGGCCCATTGGGGATCTATAGATGGCCCACAAGACATTTTGTTTACTGTTGCCATGTACAAGTTTGTCAGATTCCAATGGTTTCCGTCCACATAGGGTTTTTCCTACTAGTATTTTACTAACATGACACGCACACAAGGTGCATGTTGATTGCACACAATACTGACCACAAACCTGCATGCAATCAAAGCACTGCTATGGTTCAATTGGTACATTGCAAATTCTAGGTATGTAAGCGTTGATATCAAAATTATCCTATCCTGGAAGAGTGTCTTGGTTACAATAATCCTGCAGCCCACTTAAATGAAGAACGGCTACTCATGTGGCCCACTCACTAGCCTATGTTGCACGTCACTGTGCTAAACCATGTAATTTACTTACGTCCTGATCTTGCACTTGGTTCTAAGCAGACAAAACTCCACACCCACCCACACAGAACCCTCGTGCCAAGTTAACTGCAGTATCAGAGTCTTACTTATGCAGCCAAAATGATGGCTTGGCTCACTTTGTACATTATAACCAAAGTAAAAAACGAAACTGAGCATCTTCTGAAAATTATTTAGCTTTTCTAGATGACCCATTCTACAAGATCATTAGAGAAAATTTTCAGCTGAACAGCTCTGTCTTCCCATGAATAGTTAAAGTCCCTTAAGAACCACATAGGTTTGGATCTCACACTATAATAACCAATAACATAAAATATTGTTCTGTTTTCCAGCCTTATTAATAAGTAATCACAAATTTTAAAAGACAAGAAACAGCTTCAGTAGTAGAAAGTTAGTTAATTGTTTTTGTTTCAGTAAATTGGATTTTTTTACAGGGAAAAGAGGTACAATTTCATATTACAGTCTGTGTAAATATTAAGGCCTCTCCATAACAGTGAAAAAACTTAATATCCTAAATCCAAGATTTATATTTAAGTAATTTCTTCTTGGATTAATAATACTCAGAAGAAAGAGGAATAAAACAAGCTAGGTAAAACACATAGATATGTACTAATTTTCAATTATGAATGACTTCAGTTAAAAAGAAATATTGCTGTTTTCAAAGACCATCCTGATGTTTACATAGAAATTGAATAGATCGCTAGATTTAATTATTAAAGATTCTGAAAATGTCAGTTCAAATATCCTCTCCATGACTGTGCATTAATTCTGACAAGTACAGATTTCGAAATGAATGAAATAAATGTTAATTCCCGGTATGAATGCTAGTCACAGTATTAGACAAAAGGATTATTTTTTCCTTCCCAAACCAAGCATAGAGTTGTCTTTAGCCTGCCTACCTTCTCCCATCTCTTCCCCTTATTTATTCTTGTGGCTAAAATGGTCTGAAAGGACCTGCAGAGAACAAATGTGGAATTATGTCACCTTCATTCATAAAGCTCCTGGATGAGGAGCAGCTAACTGAAGCAAATCCCAAGAGAAACATATGCTGCAAACTGGACTGTGCTCATGCACACAACCACCATGCACTTCATTCACTTAACTTCTGGGTTCCTTTTTTTTTCATATACCACACACCTATACAGAAAAACACTAATACAAATTGAATCTCTCTACTCTGGCAACATTTGTGGTCCAGCATGATTTTAGTTGACCACACCCATGATGAGTGGCCATCCAGCTAATTTTCCCACAATCCAATAAAGTTTGTTTACAGCTGACTCTTCCTTGCATTGTGTCTGTCGCTCACTTGGTTTCTCACTAGTACTAACTGCTGTACTTGGAGTGACTGTGTCCACTGACAGGTTTTGGTTTTGGTCACTATCAGCCAACAGAAAATAGCATGAAAGGGTTAGAAAATACCTGCACTTGGGACGTTAACTCGTATGTGTGTCAAATCTCAAGAGTGCTTCACTGTTTATATACATGGTGTCCAACCAATTCTGAAGCAGTAGCGAATTAGCCACGCTCAATTGGCCAAATAGTCACATATGGCTAGTGGCTAGCCAATTGGGCACCATGGGTTTATATGAATATAAGCTGTTGGTATGATGATGTATTATGGAAAACCCATGTTCCAACAGCAACTGCAGTATATCCTGAAAGACAGATGAGCTTGAAAATTAAAAGCTTTGTTAAACATGCATGTGCATACTGAGGATCTGATGATGTTTTAGCGTCATTTTGGAGGCAGACACTGAGGTGAGGCACTCTCCAGATGATTATCAATTCACACAGTGCTCTAATGGCTTTAAAAAAAATAAAATCACTATATCACTGTGTTGGAAAAGCACTAATACCACATGAATGTTCATTGCTGCCGTCACCTGGTATATTTGGCACCTGGGTGTTCAATGGAAGCTTCGAAGATATAAATCGGTTGGGTTTTTTTCTGCACTGTACCCTAGGGATGTGAAAGGTTAACCAGTTAACTAGTAAGCATCACCCTCAATGAGTGATGCTTACCAATTCTGGTTAACTAGTGGGCGCTGGAGCAGCTCCTCACCTGCTGTGGGCCAGGGGCTGATCCAGCCCAGCGGGGTCCACTGAGGATGGGGGGGCTGCTCCTGCCCTGCAGCAGCCCCTGTCTGCGGTGGGCCTGGGTGTGCTGTAGGTCGAGGCTGCTCCAGACATCCAGAGCACCCTCTGTCCCCGGGCATCCCACAGGCAGGGGCTGCTCCAGCCCACCCACCCATTAATTGGTTAACTGGTTAAACAATACGTTTAACCAGTTAACCAATTAAATGGGATTTTACATCCCTACTGTCCTCCTCCTCCTACCCTACATTGGCAGTGTACAAACTTCCAGTTCTAGCTCGTCAGTGTCAGCGCAGGCTGAGGAACATGCTGGCTATCGGCATGGAGCCTTTCAGCTTCCACTGGCTGCTGTTTGCTGTTCCCAGCCAATGGGAGCAGAGGAAGCAGTGTGGGTCAAGGGACGTGCTGGCTACCACTTCCTGCTGCTCCTGTTTACCCAGAATGGTGAATCACAGCAACTGGGAGGTGACAGACTCCATGCCTGCAGATGCTCCAGGTACATAAAACATCCTGGCATACCAGTGGTTTGCCCAGCTGGTCTGGAATTGAAGTTTGCTAATCACACCCTACAGTGGGAAAAAAAATGTGAAGCACAATGACCTGATCATAAGCCGACCCCCGCTCTTCACAGCATGATTTTTTATCAAAACAACTCAGCTTATGATCAAATATATTAGGTAAACGCTTGTCTTGATCCCCTTAAAGATGCCCCCCAACTGGGGCTTCATCAGTCTCTAACTAAACTGCTACAGACAGCAGCCAAATGATCATTTTTTTAATAATTGCATCCCATGCTTTGGACTGAACAGCAACTTAGTGCAGATGGTAGATGCCTTGGAAACAGGCCACAGTTATCTCAAAGGTATCAATAAAAACTACAACTGAAGAGGCACAGTAGCTGTGCAACCAGCTGCTGATTTGCAGGAGAAGGATTCCTTCATCAAGATATCTTAGATCCATTTGCAAAGCCTGTGGGCTTATTGCAAAGAGAGGCATTATCTTAGAGCAGGGCTACTCAACATGCAGCCTGCTTGTTTGTGGCCCGTGATGCGGTTTGGGTTTACATGAGGCTCAACACGCGGCCCTGCCCATGCGTAGGATCCCCTGAACATGGCCTCTACTGGGAACACGTTCCACAACAGCAAGTCAACATAATATTCTTGAGTTGAAATGCATTCTAGTAGTTAAATTCCTGGTCTGTCATTGCTCATTAAAAGTGCTGTCATATGGGTGAAAAACAGTTAAATATTGCATTTTATTAATTATCAGCAAAACTGACTTACATGAGGCCTGCATGTTGTATAGTCTTGCCTTAATCTTTGTATTCATGCCCGTCAGTGTGAAAGAAGCTATTTGCATACAACTGCATATATACTTGAATGTATATGCAACCACACTTAAGTTGCCCAGCATGTGCTGTGAGTATCATTGTGGCCCCTGGGGAGTCCAAAGTTGAGTAGACTGTCTTAAGAGTGTTGAGCTGCTTTAATATATGAGCCCTCTACCCCTTCTATTTCATGAAAAAACAATAACTGAATTACAGTAGTTTGCAGAGGTGATGTACCCATGTTGGTCCAAAGATACGAAAGTGACTGAGCTAAAGACAAGTTGGAGATATTAAGTAGGGATGTAAATATCTAGTAAAAAAAGGTAACCGATTAAACAATATATTTTTAATCATTTAACCAGTAAACCATGGAGGGCTGGGGGGCTCCAGTGGCAGGGGTCTTGCTGGCTAGCACATCATGAGTAGGGGGACTGTTCTGGCCCCACCAAACCTGCTGCTGATAGGGTCCTGCCAGCCAGGCTGCCATGGGGAGGGCTGCTCCTGTCAATCTGGCTCTCAGGTTAACCGGTTCCTAGGTAAGCATGCTGGTAAGACTAATGCTTACCAGGTAACCAGTTAAACTTTTATATCTCTGTTGTTAAGCATAAGGGGTTATTACATCTTAACTTGTAGAAACTGGTTTCCTTCCCCAGAGTCTGCAAAGCTCAAAAACTTGTACTTTCCACCAACAGAGGGTGGACCAATGAAAAAGATATTACCTCATCCACCTTGTCCCTCTCATAAAATGTTAGTTTTCAGGGATTGTTGGAAAGAGTGTAACCTATGCTGCACTGCAAACATGTCTTGGCAGCTTGATTACAGTAGCTTTAAGAAATGCTATTGAACATTTATACTACAATCTGAGAGGTATCATTCAAGACCTTGAACTGAACTAACGACAGACAGACAGCTGGGAATAGAGTTTAATACAAATGCGTACACACACAAAATTAGTGTTCATACACAAAGAACAACAAGAGTCTGAAATTGTTGCACTGGTGAACCACTAAGTTTTCAAGAAAAAGATCTAGCTGTCTCTCTCATGGGAATCTTCTCAGCAGCAATCCATCAAACAGCAGTAGGAACAGCTACCCACTTAAATATACCAAGCTGCTGGATAATGGCCAAAAACTGAGGAAGGGAATAAAGTTACAGTAACAATAGAGCCCATATGAGTCTTGTCTACTCCACAGCTTGCCTTCTTCCCACCACTGGCGGACCTGCATTGACAAGCACAGGTGGTATACTCCAGGTCCCATTTTTGTCAGCATAGATGCAGCCCACTTGACTGCTCTCACTGCCATTGAAGTGTTATTTTATTTATTAACTAGAATATTTACCTGGTGTTGCTTGTGTGCTTAACTCAATTAATATTTTTTTTTGGAAAATAAAATGAAAATGTGCATGCTTCATTTAAATCATTTAAATTGGTCTGGGATGGGGTTGAGGATGAGGGGAGCAGTATGCAGTCTGCCCTGGGGAGAGAGGACTACCCCAGCCCTCTCTCACTGCAGCACCTTGGGGCCAAGTGAGAAACAGCTCTCCATGGCTGCTACAGCTCCAATGGGTGCAGCTGGGAGAGGGGTGCATGTCTTCCAGCTGGAGCAGTTCTAGTTTCATTTGACCCCCTACACTACTCAGCTAGAGTGAGGAATGCAACAAACAGCACGCTTTCCCTATCTCCTTGATTAAGGAGAACAGCAAGCAAGGTTCCCATACAAATTGTGATGGAGAGAGGAGCTTCAACTCCTCCTCCCCTACTCTCCGTAAAGGGCACCTAGGGTGTTGGAGGCTTGGAGCTGGGTCAGTCCCAGATGCCTGCCCCCCAGCTTGCTTCTTCCCACAGAGACAGCAGGGAGGGAGACAGGCAGGAGCTGGTGCTCGAGAGAGCTGGCTTTCCACTCAAATCTGCTGAACCCTTTGCTTCTTTGCTGGCAATAGAGAAAATATTGTAGGTTCTGCACAATAAGAACAGCTATTTAAACACATACACAAATATGCACACATTTTTGAAAATTATTTTATTTAAAAATTCATCTATTAGATTAGAAGTACAATCCCCACACCAATTTTGGACAGATTAATATTAGGGTTTAAATGAAAAGATACTATAATATTTTTTATCTACAGAAATTCTTAATAAATTCAACAGTCCTATAAATAGATCAAGTTCATGGGTTTACATGAATTACAGCATGAAACCCAAATAAATACTTTTTCATTTTTTTTCCCAGTGGACTACAAAGACATGAGTCATTTATTTATCTCCCAAAAACTGTAACTGGATGTCAGTTTGACATGCTATATTGGTATGTGAGATCAAACACAAATCTGAATCTAATGTACTTCAAATAGTTTTAAATACAATGGCCAACTTTATCCCTGGAATAAGTCCACAAACCACAGGAAGTTACACAGATGAATTTGGACCATTTTAATAAAGTTGCAGTTAAGCTGCCAACTGTCAAATCACACAAACACCCTTGCCCTGCCCCAACCCATCCCCTCTCCAAGGCCTCCTGGCCCCCCTCCGAGGTTCCACCCCACGCACTCAATCCCCCCCAAACCTCTGTCACTTACTCTCTCCAACCCTCACTCACTTTCACACTGCTGAGGCAGCCAGTTGGGGTGTAGGCTCTGGGCTAGGGCTGAGAAGTTCTGAGTGTGGGAGGAGGCTCCGTGCTGAGCCTAGGACATGGGGTTGGGATGGCAAAGAGAGTTCAGCTCTGGGAGTGAATTTGGGTGCAGGAAGGAGCTCAGAGCTAGGGCTATTGAAGCATATTATCAAAAATAGGCACATTAGTATTGAATGTTTGTAAACCTGAATGATACAATGAAATGTTTTTAATCTATATGTTCAACAACATATAAAGCACAGAGGAGAAGTAGGGATGAAAAGGACATCAAATGTAGACTAAAGAAATAAATGGAGATGGGGCTTACAAAAATAATTAGGGATTTCAATTAATCAAAGTAAATGCATGCATTTACACAAAACAAATTAACTAGATTAAAAAAAAAGTTGTGATTAATCACAGTTTTAATAGCACCATGAAACAATAATGGAACACCAATTTGAATTTATTATAAAGATTTTTGGATGTTTTTCTACCTTTTCAAATACACCTAATCTGGGAACAGTATGGTACTAGCAGGCAGAAGGGGAAGTGGCTCCACGCACTGCTACTTCCCTTCCCCCTCAACTGGGGGAATGGCAGCGCAACGATGTGCTTCCCCTGAGCCTTTTCCTCACGGCTCTCATAGCAGCAGGGGGCAGTGCCACACAGCATGGAGCCACGGGTGCCCCTGGGAATAGGGTGCCAGGTAAGTGCCCACCCCAATCCCCTTCAGGCCCAGACCCTGCAGCACCCTCACTGGCCCGGCAAATTCTTTAATCCAACATATCCTGTTTCCCAGGGTTGCTGGATTAAAAGAGGTTCACGTGTATGTTGATTTCAATTACTACACAGAATACAAAGTGTACAGTGCTTACATTATTATTCCAAATATTTATACTATAAAAAGAAATAGTATTTTTCAATTCATCTTATACAAATCCACTGAGTCCTACTTCTTGTTCAGTCAGTCACTAAGACAAACAAGTCTGTTTACATTTATGGGAAATAATGCAGTCTCTTCTATCTTCAATGTCACCTGAAAGTGAGAACAAGCATTCACTGGGCACATCTATGGCCCACATTTCAAAGTATTCACATAGCAGATACATAAGCATTCATATGCCTCTTCATGTCTGACTTGTAGGCTCTAACGTTTGACATTTTGTTTTGAGTGCAGGCATGTAAAAAAAAATTATACATTTGTAAACTGCACTTTCACAATAAAAAGACTGAACTACAGTACTTGTATGAGGCAAACTGAAAAATACTCTGGTCTTTTTTATAATGCAAATATTTATAATAAAAACAACAAAGTGAGCATTGTACATTTGGTATTCTGTTATTGTTTAACAGTGAAATTTAAACTGTGGTTAATTGCGACTTTTGTAAGTACTGCAATTATTGTTTTTAATTATTTGACAGCCCTAAAAAGTTTATAAGGAGAAATTATTGCACTCAGGATGAGGAGACATAAATGCAGAAATAGGAGTTTCAGCAAAGGAAGGGTTCCACAATCAGAGTTACAGACCTCCAAAAGGCAATAGAGTTCAGGAGTTCCTGACAGTAAGAGTGAGTATAAAATTTGAGTAGAAGAGAAAGGATGGTGACAGAATATTCACGGAAGGATTCTCACTAAGCAAACCAAGTACTAAAACTGTCAGTTGAGGATACAGTGGGTAAAGTTATGGCAGGCACATGATCTAATTAAACTAAAAAAAGTCAGAAAGTGAGGAGAGCACCAAAACAGGTAAGAGTGGGGTTCTTTTATCTCCACAGAAGATATACTAATGACTGAATTTAAAAAGATGACCATCCAGATTGAGATAAGAGAGAAGCCAAGATGACAGCTAGAGAGACAAACCTCTATGGCAAGGGTGGGCAAAAGCCTCTCAGATCCAGCCCGCCTTAGGATTTGATTGGCCTCGCGAGGCAATAACAGGCTCCGCCCCCAATGGGTATGTGTTGGGGGGGAACTCAGCCCCACCCTCCATCCCCCAGAGTCCGCTGCAGAGGAAGCAGCGCTGAGGCTCCTCAACAGAGCCTCGAAGGCACCGTTTCCACGGCCAAGTGGTCTGGGCTGGTCCCAAGCTGCAGCTGCGATGCCTCTGGAGCCAGCCCCAGGCCATCTGGCCATGGTAGCATCGCCTCTGGGGCTGGCCCCAAGTCGTGGCAGCAGCACCTCCAGGCCAACCCCAGGCATCTGGCCACAGCGCCTCCGGGGCCAGTGCCAGGAGCCTCCAGGGCCAGTGCCAGGCCTCAGCAGTGGCACCTCTGGGGCGTGTGGCTTCAGCGCCTCCAGGAAGGCCTGTGGCTGCTGTCCACAGAGGCAGGTCTCATGGCCACGGCATCTCCGGGGGCGGCATGTGGCCGCAGCACCTCCAGGACCTGCCCCAACCCATGTAGATATGTCACTGGCGCCTGCGGGGCCAGCCCAGAATGGCAGCGCCTCCGGGGCAGCTTGTGGCCACTGTCCCTGGAGACAGGCCTTGTGGCTGTGGTAGCAGTACCTTCAGCCTCTGGGCTGTCCTGTGACCAAGGTGCCTCAGGGCCAGCCCTGGACCACATGGCCACAGCAGTGGTATCTCAGGCTTCCAGGACCACGTGGTCGTGGCAGCAGGACCTCCCTCCGGGGTGGCTGAGACAGTGTGGCTACAGCCACTGCTGCAAGGGAGCACAAAGCCAGATAAGGTTCCTCCTCATGTCCAGAAACTCTCACCCAAATCCCATCACTTCCCTCCCCCTCAAGACCCAGCACTTCCGGCTTGCTCCGACATCCTCCCTTATTCTTGCACCCTCTCTCCTGGCCACATGCTGCATCCTCCCTTGTTTCTACTCTTACCACCTGGCCAGAAACCATATTCCCAGCCTGTTTCTGCACCCCAACTCCCTCCCAGATCCTGCATCCCATCTCTATCCTACTTGCTAGTAGCCCTGTCTCACGCACTGTACCCCTCATTTTTGTCCCTACCCCAGAGCCTAAGGAGGTCCATGAAATCCACTAACTCCAGAACCCCAGAAAAGTAAATCTGGTTTCTGGGAAGCCCTGAACCTCAGTTTCTCCCTTCCCTTCCCCTTACCCCGTGAGGCTGGGGCACCAGAGGAGTGAGGTGTCTCAGTTGGGGCCACATCAATGTGGTTTGGGGAGGAGGGGTTGGAGCAGATTTTGCTTCTCACTTGTGTGATCCCCAACTGATTTTTTTGTGGGTCAGTGACCCCAGACCTGAAAGGGTTCCCCACCCCTGCCATAAATAAAGAAAACATTGTGTTGGCCATAATATTTTACTTTATTTAAAATGAAGCTTGATAAACTAACATGAGAAAGTTAAAACGCTTGATCTGTTTCATAATTTAAACTGTTCTTACTAGCTGCAACTGGTTCAGAAAATAAGGTCACCGTAACCAGCAGGGTAGTTCTCAACCCTGCACCTTACACCCAAGGCCCAGCCCCTTCAAAGTCAGCCCGCAGCCACGTCCAAAATTTGTTAAGTGGCCCTCCTTCCAAAATTATTGCCCACCCCAGTTCTATGGAGAGATGCCAATTACAGTAAAAAAAAGGTTGTCTAGGAAATCTATGAAGAACTACGATCAGCAATAGATCTCCTTGAACTAGTGCCAATTTGCCTGCTAATGATGATGAGTTAAAACTGTAATTCTAGGAATACTGTAATGGAGACCCTTCCCTTCTCAACAAAGTAGTGGCTCTGGATAGGACCAGAGCTCTGTCTATTGTCTAGCAATTAGCGGAAGATGATTTTAAAAATTATCTAAGAGGCTGTCATAAAAGATGGAGCCCCCTAAAAAATAACTAGAGACACCATTCTAACAGAAATCCCCCTCCCCTTGACCTTCCCAGTTGCACTGAGGAGAGAGAGTAGGGATTTATGACATCATTTATGGCAGCCACCCATCCTCCAATTTTATCTCTCTCTCAGGCAAGTAGGTTTAGCCTTCCAGACAGCAGCTGTCTGGTGAACTTTTTCAAGCCTGACTATACTTTTTACTTGCCTCAAACACATGAGAACTAAGGAACACTATAGATGAAGTTCTGGTTCAACTGAAGTCACTGACAAACTCCCATAGACCTCAGAGCAGGTAGAATTTCGCCCTAAACCTTTATCTCATGATAAAAACATTATTAAGCTATAAGTTGTAAATATGTAATAAAATTAACATACAAGTTAAGAAACCCAGATAACACACATTTCCAAATTTTTAGTAAGCTAAAACATTTTAAGAATGTCACAAAGTGCCCTTAAGACTTTTTTAAACTGTACATGTGGCCCATCACCACAGATTTTGCAGAGCTACCAAGTGATTATGGGGACTCAGATGAGGGTCAAAATGAAGAGACAGGACTCCTGTGGCCCATGAAATACTTAAGTAACAGTCTGATTGGAGGGCCAGTGAGTGTTCACAGATCTATTAATGCCATTCTTGTAATGTGACAAGTCAGGCAAGTTTCCTAAGGCAATCCTGAGAATCACTATCAAAAGAAGCTTTCAACATAGTTTTAATGAGCTTTACCAACTACAGGCAGTCCCCTGGTTACGTACAAGATAGGGACTGTAGGTTTGTTCTTAAGTTGAATTTGTATGTAAGTCGGAACTGGTACGTATTGTAGGGGAAACTCTAGCCAAATATTTCTCCAGAGCTCAGTTTTATTCTCCCACACCTCACTTCCCTCAGTCCTTTATTCTCAAGCTGAGGTGTCTGCTGAGAAAAGCCGCTCCGCGTCTCCCTGGTCTGCTGGGGGGAAGCAGCTAGTGGGGGGTTGCCTCACCCCATTTGTAAGTAGGGATCCGATGTAAGTCGGATCCATGTAACCTGGGGACTGCCTGTATGTATCAGATAGGCAGGTTTCATTACCTCTTACAGATCACTAGTGTTCCTTGTTTTCAGTTTTTACTGAATTTCACAGATAAATTACCAGATTATTTTAATTAAAATTTAGTTTTTACTGATTTACACGCAAATATCTATCACTCAGTATTTTTTCAGGTTAAAGCTTTACACAGTTGTGTCCTGCAACTTTAAGACTGAGGCAGTTCCAGGGTGCAACATACAGAACACACATGGTGGAAAAATCAAATAATGTTAACATTGCACTATGACGGACTCACAAAGAGAGGTTGCTTGCCTGGTTTTGAGTCCATTTAGTATAGCACTGCATTTAAATAACCAACCCTCCACAGAGATGTAATGTCCTCTATTCACTGATTACTTCCATTAGTGCCCATGGTTCTTCTGGATGCCCACACAACCAGTCCTGCCATGTCCATAGCTGGCTCCAAACTACCCCCAAAATCGCTTCTCTCCCCCAAGGGCTCCCAGGAAGGGCATCTCACTCCCTACTGATCAGGCAAGCATTTCTTCCCGGGGTTTCCCATGTGAATCACTTTACTCTGCCACTTCCTCTGAACATGCATGCCTTCAATCCTTCCCCAAACCAGCAGGGGACTCTATTTTTCTACACGGTTTCTCTCCTCTAGTGTCTGGTATGTCTAGCAGACTCTGCATCAGACCTTGCCTTCCCCTTCCTACCCGGGACAGAGCTCCAGGAACCTAACTCCTTGGAGCTTACTGCTACAGCTAGACAAAGATAAAATGAGGTAAAAATGCAAATCTATGCACAAATACAGGCAGTCCCCGACTTACGCGGATCCGACATATGTCGGATCCGCACTTGCGAACGGGGCTTTTCTTGCCCCGGAGCTCACGGGAGGCGGATCGCTGCCCGTATCCTCCGGGGCGAGAAAAGCTTCTCCCGGTCTCCCTGGTCTGCTAGTGCGCCCCTCCCCCCCCCAGCAGACCAGGCTTTTGTTGCAGGACGCCTGGGGTAGAGCAGCTGGGGTGCTGCCGGGTTGGTCCTGTGGGAACCTACCGGGCAGCCCCCCATCTGTTCTGTCCCAGTCTCCTGATTCAGCAGCTGTTGAAACTGATCAGGCTGATTCCAGGAAGCTGGGGGCAGAGCAACTCTGCCTCCGGCTTCCTGTAGTCAGCCCCTGGTCAGTTTCAGTGGCAGCAGCTGAATCTGGAGCCAGTTCCAACTTACATACAAATTCAACTTAAGAACAAACCTATAGTCCCTATCTTGTATGTAACCCGGGGACTGCCTGTACCAACAAGAAAATCAGTGCTTAGATATTTTCATGAAAAGTAAAGGCAGGAGTGAAGACGATGCACTTAGCTGCAAGTGCTGCAGCACTGAGATCAGTACTTGTGCTGGCAGAATAAAAGAGCATGTTGAAAGCAAGTGACACGAAGCTTAAAGAAGAAAGAGACTTCAGGATAATGAGTCACTATCAGGAGCTTTCACTAGGGCTTTAATGAAAGAGAGGACCTAGCATGACTGTGTCAATGAATTTGTATGTGCTGCGGGTTTCACCAGACACTGCTGTTAATTGCAGTGTCTTATCGATGTCTTTGTGCCACAATACTGTCCTCCCTAATGCAGAAATCTCACTCATAAGATGCTCTAGCAACTAATGGAATTAACAATTGGAAATATGTTGTCTAGTCTAATTTTTGATAAAGCTCTTGAAGCTTCAATCATCTGACTCTTGGTCTTCTGTATAATTTTTATTTCAAAGTGAATAAACTCATCTTGTTTTGTGCCAATATGATGTTCACCCCCTCTGCTGACAGCCATTTATCAATGCAGCAATAACTGACGTGTAAGATGTACCAACTAATTTGGAAAATGTGAGCACAACTAATACAGATTCTTCTGCTTCCTGCATGGCTAAGTTGGCATGGGAGGTTAAACGCAATCAGAAACCAGAAATAGTATATATTACCTGTCCTACGCCTGATTATTTTGCATTGTCAGCAGATACTGCTATAGAAGAATGAAAGATGTGAAATCTAGCATCTTGAATTTGGGGCTATTTTAAACATGCAAACGAGCTGAACAAGTCTTTGTTTTACATAGTTCCAGCTGCCAATTAAACTACCCTTGTTGTGCCACATCAGTAGATGACTATTTTGCCCTGTCATGTAAACAATGTGTGGACTGTTCTACTGGGTCTCCTAGATCATCCTGAATATGTAGGTTCTGAAGCAGACTCTCTAAAGAGCCTTCAAATAAACTGACCACTATATTCCATCCATTAAACCTCATTTTTTAAGGAGTAAGGGTTTATTTCGAAAGAAGGGGTTTATTTCAAAATAACTGTGTCTACATGGCGTTTTTTATTTCGAAATAGCGGCCGGATGCGATTATACAAGTGAAGAGGGGGAAATTCAAATCCACGCTTCATTTGCAATTCCTCTCTCGAAAGAGGAATGCAGTGTAGACATACTCAAAAAGTCTAGCAGTTCTGAATCTACTCTGTGACCATCAGTGGCCCCAAACCAGCTCTCTGCGGATGACAGGGTTCTGTCTTTGTTTTTTTGTTTATTTCTAGCTTCTTCTACAGATGTCCACAATCTTTATTACAAAGCTGAACTGCAGGCCTGCAAAAGGAGCAATGAACAAGGAAGGACCTGTATCTATTAGAGGTATAGGAGAGAAGGCAAAGGAAACAGGAATTAACAATGGGAACTAGAGTCACAGTGGACAAAGAAAGTAAAGAAAAATCCAGAGAAGTAGGACAAGAGAGGAAGCCAGGCAGCATGTCTAGCAGAGTAGAGAGAAAGAGAAGAGAAAGATGCAGCAACAAAAAGAAAGTATAGATAGCAGGTTAAGATTAAATAAAAAAGGAAAAGAAGATAGCACAATTAACATTTCAAAAAGGACAAACGCATTACATTAAAAGGAGATACAATTCAAAAGCACTTTCCTAAAATTATTTTTCCATGTAAACAGAGTGCCACATGAATGTTGTGTTATTGTGAATGGGAAGGAAATGTCTGAAACACAACCACCTCACTGCAGATGACCCATACTATGAAAATGCCTGAGAACCATTGAGCATACCCACTTCTGCATACAGAATTTAGGTAAAGTACATTAGAAGAAAAAAAGAGCAGTATGCAATGCCAAGAGAGGGATACATTCCATTTCCAAGATCCATGTCCAAGGAAATCAACATATTATCTGTGCCTTTTGCTTACGACTAAAACCTAATTGATAGGCTTAAGAAAAATTAATGACATACAAAATATCTTGATCATTTTCCTAAAAATATTAAGTTTAAAAGATCTATATTACTTTTTTTTGGACCAAGTGCATATACCATTGCTCAACTGAAAATACATTTCCCTTTCCAAAGTAGGTTATTAACCATCAATAATGGACCCAAAGTCACCCGATACCTTTGCTCTGGCTTTCAACCCCTTTCTTTTGTGTTCTATTTGTTTCCTGATGTATTCCAGTGCCCCTCCTACACCAGTTTGGAATTTTAGAAGCTCAGCCCGCAGAATTTTTGGGTGAGATTTAGAATGAGCTGTGACAGTAATATACAATTCACTGATTATCTCTTGAATGGCCTAGAAACGCACTTTCATTTAACATTTTTAAGTGGATTTCTTATAAATGAAGTTATCATTCTTTGCAACTCTCATCTTGAAAGATTGATAATCCTAAACTTAGAGAACTATTTTCTAGCTCTTCTGGGGGGGGGGGCGGGGGTTCTGTGAAGAATGTCAATTTGGTCTCCTTTACATTTCCATTTAGCTATTGCTGTCTGCAGTGAGATTCTGTTTTTCTGGAAGATATCCACTTTAGAAGTTTTATCTTTTTTATAGTTCTCTCTTTCATGTTACTTGCAATACTTCTTCATAGTGTCATTTTTTTCCTTTTTAATTAAACTGTTTCCCAGCTTTTGAGATAAATAGGAGCAAAGCTAATTTAAAATACAGCACTCTGGTTTGATGGCTCATTACTGTCCCCTAATTGTCCACATAAAGCAATATATTAACATTTCATTAGCAAGTTTTGAGTACGCTAACTACAGTAGTTGATTAAACTGCACTTCAGTTTACATAGAAAAAAAAGTAGCAGTGGTATATCAGCAAGTTATTATAATCAGACAACATATATTGTAAACAAGTGTTTCAAGTTTTCTGACAGGCAAAATAATTTGTATGATATACAAAACTGAAAGGCAAATGCCATACTGGATTGATACACTGGTATATACAAGTGTACATTTTAATTATTTTCATTTCAGAATAATCATTAAAAATAGCTCCCTATTTGGAAAAAATACTCAGAATGTCTATTAAAAAACAAATGGCAAAATGGCTAACATAAAATGGCTCTTTTTTAAATAACCTACAGATATAAAGTCCCATTATTTACTGATGCATAGAATTTGAGATTTTCAGTAATTGTCTAATTTCAAACTGTGTCAAGAATTATACTCACTTGACCTCTATTCAGCGTCATGTTCTTAGGTTTCAAAGGAGGTCTTAGGATAGATTAGTAACTTTCTCTCACACCTCAATTTTTCAAAAGTGCAGAGCACTTTTACTGAATTAATTTGCAGCTACAGGTACCAAACACCCTTGAAAATCCTATTCTGACTCTGAAAGCTTATAAAAAAATTTGAAGGCCTTTTACAGAAAAAATCCTGCCACTAGTCCTCTCCTGCTTAAAACAGATTTCTGCTAGCTACGGATGTACAAATATCTAGGGTGTGATATGTATTTCCAACAACATGCACAGTACTGCACACTAGACATTTAACGCCCATCACTGCCACGAAGATTTTATCTGATCCTTAAACTGATTTTGTGTGGGTACAAGAGTCCACACATGCCCACACAATTGCAAGCATATCATCTCAACAAAGACACAGCTACAATTATATGCATGCACAAGAATAGCAAAGGAAGTTTTAAAGCATTGTACAGGCAGTCCCCGGGTTACGTACAAGATAGGGACTGTAGGTTTGTTCTTAAGTTGAATCTGTATGTAAGTCGGAACTGGCGTCCAGATTCAGCCGCTGCTGAAACTGACCGCCAGTTCTGACTTACATACAGATTCAACTTAAGAACCCCAAGCGTCCCCAAGTCAGCTGCTGCTGAAACTGATCAGCGCTGATTCCAGGAAGCCTGGGGCGGAGCAACTCTGCCTCGGGCTTCCTGTAGTCAGCGCGCAGCGGCTAACTTGGGGACGCCTGGGGCAGAGCAGCTGGGGTGCTGCTGGGTTGCTCCAGTAGCACCGCTCCTCGGCGCTACTGGACCAACCCAGCAGCACCCCAGCTGCTCTGCCCCAGGCGTCCTGATTCAGCCGCTGCTGAAACTGACCAGCAGTGGCTGAATCAGGACTCCTGGGGCAGAGCAGCTGGGGTGCTGCCGGGTTGGTCCAGTAGTGCCCAGAGCGGAGCTGCGGGACCAACCGGCAGCACCCCAGCTGCTCTGCCCCAGGGTCCGGCAACAAAAGCCTGGTCTGCTGGGGGGGAGGGGCACACTAGCTGCGTCCTCCCCCCCCCCCCCGCAGCAGACCAGGGACACGGGGAGCAAAGCCGCAGTGGCAGCGGGGTGCTGCGCCTCTGAGGCTTTGCTCTGGCAAAGCCTCAGAGGCACGGGACCACACCGCAGCTGGGGCTTCGCTCCCGGTGCCCCTGGTCTGCTGGAGACGGTCCCCAGCAGACCAGGGGCACCGTGAGCGAAGCCGCAGCAGCGGCGGGTTCCTGCGCTTCTGAGGCTTTGCTCTGGCCTCAGAAGGGGAAGGGGAAGGTGGCGAGCCCGGGCGCTCCGCGCGCACGAGCTCAGCACTCGCGCACGCGCCCTGCTTCCTGGGCCCAGGATTCGTGTTCTAGCCTGGAAGGCGCCGCGGGAGCGCGTGCCCACTCACACTTCCCAGCTCGGCTCCAGCGCGTCCGCCAGAGACGGTCTCCAACAGACCAGTGGCACTGGGAGCAGTTTTTCTCGCCCCGGAGGTCGAGGTGGCGGATCGCTGCCTGTGAGCTCCGGGGCGAGAAAGCCCCGTTCGTAAGTGCGGATCCGACATAAGTTGGATCCGCGTAAGTCGGGGACTGCCTGTACACCACTTACAACTAATATGTTAGAGCTGGGGTGGAGAAGCTCAGGCCCGGGCGAGCTGATGCAGCCCCCAGCCTGCCTGGATCCGTCTCTCTGAGGCTCCACATTGAGGAGCCTGTACTGGCACTCCAGCCCCTCTACCACCTGCGTACAGGGCTGGAGCACACAAACTTTACTAGGCTGGGCCCCCCTAGGCTCTGGTGTGCAAGGGGAAGGTGGGGAGTCTTTCTCCTTCTCACTCAGGGGCTTCTCACTTCACTTCACACTTGTGTACAGCTCCTGACTGATTTTTTCTGTGGGTCAGAGGCCCCCGACCCAAAAAGGGTTCCCCACTCCTGTATTAGAGTGAAGACATCTGACTCATAGGGGTTAGTCTTTGTGGGCCTTTTGGAAGTTACCTTGTCTGTGTTAATAGAAATGTCAATAACAATCAAATCTGTTAAAATATTGTAAAAAGATGTTGGCCCTGGACAATTAGCGCTGTATGATGTCTGTACAAAACCCGCCTTGATTCCTAAACACCTATTTGATAGTACTGATGTGATATATACAGTACACTAAACTTTTGGCTAATCCCCACTACTCTAAAGAAAAGGAAAGTTATCCAGAAAGGAAGCAAGGCAGGCTGAGCCAATATCACTTTTCTAACCCAGAAGTTTGGAAGAAAACACCAAATAAGACACATTTCAGAAGAGAATGTCGGATATGGCTGCATAGCTGTAAATCTGAGGCAAATGATTCATCCAAATATTGTGCTGTAAAGTTTGAATACTAGTGAGACAGCATCGTGCTGTTCCTTTGGGAAACGGCACCAGCAGAATGACTGAGTGGGTGGGACTATAGATGTACAAGCTAGACTTGCACAGGGCTAACTTCCAGAAGTTGATGTGAATTCACCTTCCTAGCTGCTGCCCACAGTAGCAGGACAGTGCAAGAATGTTGCCCCCTAAAGGAGCTCTCACCTCCTTTTATGCTAAAAAGGGCTCAATCTCATTTTACATCATCTGAAGTAGTTGAGGCAAAACAGAAGCATCGCTTGAGCCAAGGATTCTTGTAAATACTAAACGTGGTGCCCAGATCTACCCAAACGAAAGATGAGAACTACTAGCCAAGAAGGTCCCGCAAGCTGAGCTGAGAAAGGATGGTCCTACTCTCCAGGCTGCCCCTATTGCTCACGGGAGAGGCAGCCCCGAATGCACAGCGCCACTGGCCGCAAACTCTCCCCGAGAAACTTGCTGAGAACTTGCGGTTTCACTTTTTGAGGGGCGAGGATCCCCGCTGCACAAGCCCTTGCCTCCCCTCGCGGCTGTTACCTGCTGATGTAGCCGTCCCCGTCGCCATCGCAGGTCTGGAAGAGGCGCCTCATCCTCTCCTCCTCGCCGGTGCTGGACGTGTCGCTGCTGCTGCTCCCGGTGCTGCTGGCGCTCACCTCCACCACCGCTGCCGCCATCATGCGGCTCTGCTCAGGAGCAGGCAGCGCAGCCCGCGGTGCTCGGGACCCTCTGTCCGCACGAGCCCTCCCCGCCGTGCAGGCAGAGCGCGGCTCGCGAGCAGCGGCGCAGGGGTGGCGAGCCCCGGCGCTCCGCGCGCACGAGCTCAGCGCTCGCGCACGCGCCCCGCTTCCTGGGCCCAGGATTCGCGTTCTAGCCTGGAAGGCGCCGGGGGAGCGCGCGCCCGCCCGCTCACACTTCCCAGCTCGGCTCCGGCGCGTCCGCCAGAGGGAGGAATGCGCCGGAGCCGGGGCCGCTGCTGGGGGAGCGGGTGGGGAGGAGCGCCCGGCAGAGCTGCCCCGGGCCGTGGGTGCGGCTTCGCTGCCGGTGGGACCCGGTCCTGGGAACCCGGGACCGCTCGGGGGGAAGCGGAGCCGCTGCCGCACGCCTGAGTCTGGCGCGCTGCCCACGCATGCTCTGGGCGCCGGCCGGGCGCTGTGCCCCTGCAGCTGTGCCTGCCGCAGCCTGCTGGGGAGCTGGCGCCCGGAGGCCAACTCTCTCCCGCACCCCAGCCCGCTTCCCTTGCCGAGTCATGGAGCGGCCCAGCCTGTTGCCCAGCTGTGTGGAGCTTAGCGGGTGTCCCGGGAGGGGTTGCCAGAAGTTCGGATCCGGGGCACAAGAGGGGTCTGTGTCCATAAACTGTCCTGTTCTGCTCACTCCCTGCGAAGGGGCGGGGGTGTGGAAGGCCAGGTGCGGCTGGAGGGAGCATTGGACTGACCTTGTAAGGCTGTTCTTTTCTGGATCGCTCAATAGTCCTGATGTTCAGAGGTTGCTGCAACCTTTTGCCACCAATAGGCATTTGTAGAGCCCCATGACAATTTTTTTTGTGGGGGGTGGAGAGTGTTTTATTGCGTTTCAGTCTCCACAAAATGGAAGCCCTTGGGTGTGAGTTTCAGACAAGTCTGCCTAGCACTCATCCTGCAGTGAGCCTTCATACAGGGCTGGGCAGGCACTGCAACCTGAGTGCTGCTCAGGTTTGGTCCAGCCCATAGGCTACTGCTGTGGAAGGACAAAAAAGGGGGCACCTGCCACATGATGGATCCTCTCCACCTAAACCCCACCTCTTACCTCCATCTCCCCCCCCCCACACACACACACCTTTCCACAATCCTAAATCCTAAATGGATCTCAAACTCTGGTACAAGAGTTGACTATAGCTGGACTGCTTGGAAATCCCTGTGGTGGGAAAAACATCACAGCAGCCCAACACTGTGGCATTTAATTTCAGGAAGGGTAACTACACAAAAATGAGAAGGTTAATTAAACAGAAATGAAAGGTAATGTCAAAAGTAAAATCCCTGCAAGCTGCACAGAAGCTTTTCAAAGACACCATACTAGAGGCTCAACGTATACCCCAAATTATAAAAAAAAGTAACAGAAAAAAAATTGCCACTGTGTCTTACCAAAGTGAGAGATAAAAAGGCGTAATTTAGAAAATGAAAGGTAAGTCCTATTAAGGAAAATAGAAAGGATCATAAACTATATCAAATGAAGTGTAAAAATATAATTAGGAAGGTCAAAAAGGAATTTGAAGAACAACTAACCAAAAATTCAAAATTTAATAGAAAAAAAAGTACATCAGGGCTACGTCTACACTGGCATGATTTTCCGGAAATGCTTTTAACGGAAAAGTTTTCCGTTAAAAGCATTTTCAGAAAATCACGTCTAGATTGGCAGGACGCTTTTCCGCAAAAGCACTTTTTGCGGAAAAGCGTCCGTGGCCAATCTAGACGCGCTTTTCCGCAAAAAAGCCCCGATCGCCATTTTCGCGATCGGGGCTTTTTTGCAGAAAACAAATGTCTTCTGTCTACACTGGCCCTTTTGCGCAAAAGTTTTTCGGAAAAAGACTTTTGCCCGAACGGGAGCAGCATAGTATTTCCGCAAAAGCACTGACAATCTTACATGAGATTGTCAGTGCTTTTGCAGAAATTCAAGCGGCCAGTTTAGACAGCTGGCAAGTTTTTCCGCAAAAGCAGATGATTTTGCGGAAAAACTTGCCAGTCGAGACACAGCCCAGAAGTAGGAAGCCTGCAAAAGAACCAGTGGGGCTACATGGCAATCAAGATGCTAACGGAGCATTCAAGGATGGTAAGTTCATTGTGGAGAAACTAAATTCATTCTTTGCATTGGTCTTCACAGCTGATGGTGTTAGAGCAGTGGTCTCCAACCTTTTTACACCCAAGATCACTTTTTAAATTTCAGAACAGGGGAAGATCTAACGCCCCGCCCATTCCTTGAAGCCCCACCCTCTCTATTCTCCTCCTGTCCATCACTTGCTATACATAGCCCTTACTTACACACTCTGATAAACAGTTTATTTTTAAAGTATTTGATATATAAAATTAAAATCATGTGTTTATAGTTATGAAATAAATGATCTGATTTTTATTCATGCTATTTACATCTAAAATGAAGTATTTATAATTATACATTTTGTGGGGACAGAGTTCTGTGGCAGGGGGCAGAGGAGAGGGGGCAGAGTGCTAGGGGGACAGAGGACAGGGTTCTGCAGCAGGGGACAGAGTGCCAGTGGGGACAGAGTTTGGGGAGTGGGGATGGGAATGGGGCAGAGTTCTGTAGCTGGGGACAGGGGAGTGAGGTCTGGGGAGCGCGGAGTGCAGACGGGGGGTCGGAGTGCCAGTGGCAGCAGAGAGTCCCCTGCATCTACCTCCTCCCAGGATTCTCCCCTCTCTCCCCCCCCGAGGGAAGCCAGCACGTGCTTCCTCCGGGCCCGACTCTCCCCTCCCCCCCCGCGGTGCAGGGAAACCCCGCGTGTGCCTGCCCTGGGGCCAACCCCCTGTTCCTGCGGTGGGGCCAAACCCCCCGTGGGCACCTGCCCTGGGGCCAAACTCCCCTCCCGCAGCGCGGTCTAACCAAGACAGCCCCCTCTCGCATTGCGGCCAACCCCTGCGGATGCCTGCCCCGCGGCAGAGCTGCCTCTCCGGCGGGGCCAAACTCCCCTCCCACCACACGGACAAACCCCCGCGGAAGCCTCCCCAGGCCAAACCCCGGGGCCGACCCCCGCTCCCATGGTGCAGGGAAATCCCTGCGCTGAACTCACCCCTCCCAGGGAAGCCACTGTACTCCTCTTCTGGAGCCGATGCCCCCTCTCCCAGCACATGACAGAGCTGTGGGAGGGGAGCAGCCTGCGCACTTCCAGAGCCCCCAGACATGATGCGGGCTTCACCCAGGACTTCTGTCCACCCCGCAGGAAGCCGGCACTACACTAGAGGTAGGTAGGGGGGCAAATGGGAGGTGGGGGTGCGCAAACACCTCGCGATCGACTAGTCGATCACAATCGACGGATTGGTGACCACGGTGTTAGAGAGATATTCCCAAACCTGAGCCATTCTTTTTAGGTGACACATCTGAGGAACTGTCCCAGATTAAGGTGTAATTAGAGGAGATTTTGTAAGAATTTGATAAACTAAACAGTAACAAGCCACCAGGATCAGATGACATTTACCCAAGAGTTCTTTTAGAACTCTAATGTGAAATTGTGGAGCTAACAACCTGGTTTATAATCTATCCTTTAAATCAGCTTCTGTATCAAATGACTGCAAGATAGCTAATGTGACACCAATTTTCAAAAAAGGCTCTAGAGGTGATCCTGGCAATTACAGATGAGTAAGTCTAATTTCAGTACTGGGCAAAGAACAGAATTGTCAGACAAATAGATTAACATAATTTGTTGAGGAAAAGTCAACATAATTTGGGAAATCATACCTTACTAATCTACTTGAGTTCTTTGGAGGGGGGTTGTCAATAAGTTTGGGACAAGAGGGAATATAGTGTACTTAGATTTCCAGATAAAGTCTTTAACAAGTCTCACCAAAGGCTCTTAAGTAAATTAAGCTGTCATGGGATAAAAGGGAAGATCCTCTCGGGCTCGTCTACACTGGCCCCTTTTCCGAAAGGGGCATGGTAATTTCAGAGATCGTAATAGGGAAATCCGCGGGGGATTTAAATATCCCCTGCGGCATTTAAATAAAAATGTCCGCCGCTTTTTTCCGGCTTTTAGAAAAGCCGGAAAAGAGCGTCTACACTGGCCCCGATCCTCCGGAAAAAGTGCCCTTTTCCGGAGGATCATATTCCTACTTCAAAGTAGTACTTAAATAAGCTGCCTATATTTGCAAGTGGACATTGCAGAAGTTAACATAAGTCAGAGCACAAAGGTGCTTATATTGTTCTGATAGTTAAGGCGCAGATAGCTTGTATTAACATTATTGTTTAATTTAAAACATTATGTAACACAGCAACAAGATCCTGCTGTAAGCAGCTGCCTGCCTTTCTAGTCCAAAATCCTTTTTTTTTCATTTTTATCAATATTTTATAGGGGAAAATATGTTTTCAACCAGCTTTATTATCAGCTACTTCTCAAACTAGGATTCAGACTAAATTATTTAACATGTAGGATTTGTGAATATCTGAAGCGTATTTTAAACTCATGCCTACTCAAACTTGTGATCAAAATCCACTTGTAGATAAGTTTTTATATCATAATTGAGTTTCAACTCTTTTGCTACGCTGCATATGCCCTGTATGTAGGTACCAATTATTACTTCTCTGATATGATTTAGAAAAGTAAATGTAATGGTTACAAGGAAATATGCACTTTGGTCCTACATGCAGGGTAAGAGGTATAGTCACACAGAGAAAGTCACTTGAATAGAGCCCTGCAAATCCACGGATATCTGCTTTCAGATGTGGATGCAGATATCCATGGCCCATTTTTGCAGATACAGATGTGTATATAGATATACATTTTGTATGTAGAATCTTGCAGATTTGTGGATGTCCACTTTATATCCGTGACATCCATCCATGGCTCGGTTTGCAGATATGGATGTGGAGACAGAAACAAAGTTTGTATCTGCACGGGGATCTAAAGATTACTTAAATAAAGTTTTGCCAGATCAGGCCTTTTGAGTATTTCTAACAATTAAATCAAAACATAACAACCAGGAGATGAGCAATGATCTGAATACAGAGTACAGTAAAACTCCATTAGTCTGGCATCCAATGCTCCGGGACTCCTGATGGTCTGGCACCATCAGGAACCCGGAAGTGCTGGGGCAGCCGGACAGGCTTCCCCCATTCAGTTGCTGCTGAAACTGACCAGCAGCTGAATTGGGGAAGCCGGGAGCAGAGCAGCTGGGGTGCTGCCGGGTTGGTCTCGTAGCACTGCCCCTCGGGGCTGCGGGACCAACCCGGCAGCACCCCAGCTGCTCTTGGGGACGTCTGGGGCAGAGCAGCTGGAGTGCTGCCGCGTTGGTCCCGCAGCGCCAAAGGACGGCGCTGCGGGACCAACCCGGCAGGACCCCAGTTGCTCTGCCCCAGGGGTCCCCAAGTCAGCCGCTGCTGAAACAGATCAGCGGCTGATTCCAGGATGCCCCGGGCAGAGCAGCTCTGCCCCGGGCTTCCTGGCATCAGCCGCTGATCTGTTTCAGCAGCGGCTGAATCCGGGGCCCCTGGGGCAGAGCAGCTGGGGTCCTGCCGGGTTGGTCCTGCAGCGCCGTCCTTTGGCGCTGCGGGACCAACCTGGCAGCACTCCAGCTGCTCTGCCCCAGGCGTCCCCAAGAGCAGCTGGAATGCTGCTGGGTTGGTGCCGTAGCGCCGCCCCTCGGCGCTGTTGGACCAACCCGGCAGCACCCCAGCTGCTCTATTGCAGGCATCCCCGATTCAGCTGCTGCTGAAACTGACCAGCAGCAGCTGAATCAGGGACACCTGGGGCAGAGCCGGACTATCGTAAGGGGGGGCTATGAGGGGCCTGGGGTGGCATCCCCTCCCATCCCACTCCAGACCCCTCATAACCCCCCCTTCTGATAGTCCAGCATATTTGATAATCCGGCACCCCCTGGGTCCTAAAGGTGCCGGGGATTATCGGAAATTTACTGTATGTACTTTTTGCTCTTTGCATAATCTTTTTTATAGGTTTGTCTACGAGGGAAATTTCCCAGCATAGATATTTGACTATAGATCTTCAAGTATAGTTTAGCTATTCTGGAGTAACTTCCCTGTTTGAACGCCAGACCAAAATAAAAATGAGTTTATACCAGAATAATTACTCCACTCCTGAAGTCAATTAATTTTTTTTAAAATAAAGTCACTTTTGTTTAGGCATAAGAGTGTCCACATAGTTATTGTGCAGCAGCTATATCAGAACAGTTATTTTGCTGTAGATATGCCTCTCAATTTCACCTTGTTATTGGCAGCCATCCAAACTGGATCATGGTATATATGTAAGAGCTCTAATGAGGTACCTGATGAATCCACTTATGGCTGGCAAGACAATCGAAGAGTGACACAGCTTATTACAAATTTCATAGATCCATGTGTTCTCTGAGTTGGAGTCCAAAGTCGCAGCATACTGCTTCTTTCTCACTCTGCTTGCATCAAAGCCATGTTGATCATGTAGAGAAGTGTTTCTTGAACTTTTTAAGATCGAGAAACACCAAACAATAATTTTTTTTTATGAGGAACACCAAGGACTTTTTGCTGAGAAAAAAAAAAAGGTTGGGAGGTTTGGGGGGGAAGACACTGAGCAAAAAAAAAAAAAGTCAGGGGTAAAATTATTGAGGGGGGGAAAAAGGTCACCTGCCCCTTTAAGGGTGGCCATTTTGAACTCTGTTGTTCTCCGCGGCGCATCAGTATGCTGTGGAACACAGTTTAAGAAATAATGATGTAGAGCTATACTCCGTGCCAGAAATCCCTTCCAAATTGGACAGCATTTTTAATGCTCCTCCGTACATAAATGATAAATAACTTTGTATCATTTTTGCACATGTGGTACTGCCATAAAGTATGACCCTGCTTTCTAGAGATGTCCTGAAATATTGTTGTGCACATTATTCTTTGGGATAAGGTCTCTTCCCTGACACAACTAAGCTGTTGCAAATTTCTTTTTCATAGTGGTTTCTAATTTCTCTTTTTGATAGTGGATCAGTCCAGTGCACTCCAGAATCTCTATGTTTAGTATTTTGTCTTGCTACTTTATTTTCAAAATCATACACAACCATCTCACATGGAAGCTGTTTGGTGTCTTGATGTGCCTAGCATTTATAGTCCATTTTTCTGAGCAAGGATGATACTTGGTACACAAGTCTCATAAATTCACATCTTCACTTTAGCCAATAATTTGCTGCAATTCTATGCACATCTCTATAAAAGCCTGAAATTCTTAACTGCTTTTCCAATCCTGTTGGTTGAATCTGAAGCTCAAATTTCCTGCTAATCATTGACCCCAAGTATCAAAGCTGTGGACAAGCCCTTTGTATTGAAATGATAAACCCCAAACATAGAACAGACATACAAACAATTTTTAGAAATACATAGAGAAGAGTAATATGGGGGATGTGAAAGTAAACGAGAAATCATAGTTATAGGAGAGAGACTATCCTAAACACATTATATTAAACACAACATCTCGCTAGCTTTGAAACTTGTTAGCATGACAACTGGAAGCCTGGAAAATCTCCTTATGAATGTGGAAACTGTTAAATAATTTCTGTGCAAAGATTTGCTTTACTTTACAGTGCTAATCATTTAGAATGCTAATATTCCACGAATGAATTGAGCAACTATCACAGTGCAAAACAAAGTATTAAATCTGGTGAAAGTTTTGGGGGTCCTAGTTACATATAATTTATGTAACAATACCGCCTTGTAATTTTACAAACTGTTGCACGTTTGTGCATATTAACCTGTTTTGTCACCACCAAAATATAACAGCAAAAAGTGAAAGATATTAATAGTTCATAGTACTGAAGACTTGAGTATTTAAAATGGCTGGTTTTGAACAGATTCATTACAGCAAAAGGCAGCAATCACCTTAGTGTAGTACGTTAGAAATATTAGGAACGTGGTCATATCTGATTTTGTGAGTCATCAAGCTGAATGTATAGAGGAGTTTATTGCAAGCACTTATTTTAATTGAAGAAGCAAATTGTCTAAGAAACATTTTCTTAGTTCAAAATGTTATTCATTCAAATTAAAAGATTTTACAAGAAAACAGAGTTTTAAACTGCCTACCTAAAAATTCTTTTCTCTTGTAATAGCTCAATTTTCATTGTTTTGTCTTTTGTGATCTCACCATTGTACACTAGTTCTTCCATCATCACACCATCTTTATGTCTAGGAAGGATCTGAGGTTGCAAAATTAAAACAAGTTTCTGATCTTCTTTATAAGTAATTTTAAAGAGCACAGTGCCAACTTTTTCTTCTTTGCAGGTCATCTTTAAGTTAATGAGCACCAGATGCATGAATGAGGGTAGAATGTGCCCTTGGGCTTAGACCATATTCTCCAAAGAATTTTAATTGCCTGGAAATGGAGGGGCCAGCCCAGTGACCAATTTAAAGAACTTCAATGTATTATTGTTTATTGTTCTATTTATTATGAGGCCCATTTTCAGTACTTTTCTATACAATATTTCAAGGAGTGGCAACATTTGTAGAAATTTTGGGGGTGTCTAGAATGCCAAAAGCCCACACCATGTCCCCACCCAACTTCCCCTGACCTGCCATAGGCCAGATTTACACTAGAGCTGGAAGGTCAGGTTAAGGTATGCAACTCCAGCTATGTAAAATGTATAGCTGGAGTTGGCTTACCTTAAGCCGAGCTTGTCACCGTCTTCACAGAGGGAGGCCAATGGGAGCAAATGCTCTCGTTGGCTTCCCTTACTCCTCGTGACTGCGAGGAGTACCGGTACCAATTGGAGCCACCTTCACTGTTCGATTTACCGGGTTTTAACTAGGCCTGCTAAATCGAACTCCAGATGATCAGTTTCTGGCACAGCAAGTGAAGACGTGGCCTAAGGCCTTGGGTTGGAGAACATTAATTGCTGGTGTTAGGAAAATACGGGTTGTCCAGAATGCTCTGTTTCTTGCATTTTCCTGTTTAGCATCTGGTGAGGGGGAGGGGGCTTGGTCTCTGTTGGAGATAGAATGCCACACAGGATGGAATACTGGCCCATGCTGTATAACACTTCCTACATTCATACAGATATGCAATAGACATCCTCAGGCAAATGCCTGCAATGAGATGAGCTTCTAGCTGATGAGGGGCCTGAGCTATATATTTTAGAAAGACGAACAACCCCGCAGAAACAAGTGAGTGTCTATATATTCTTTGCGTATATCATTTTGATTAGAATTTTTCTCAAGTCCCGCCCCCCCTTTTAATGGTCTCTCTTTGTCATAGTGCTCACTACTTAATTTTTCACCTGTGTTTATAATGATTGTTTCATTCTGTTTATTTTATGTATTTGCTCCCCCCAGTGGAAAGCACAATCAATAACCTAGAGTTTGAGATGAACTTTTAAAACTTGCACTGGTTTAGTCAGTTTAATATAAGTCAAAATGAATGTCTCCATTTCTAGTTTCGAACAAATTAGAATGACAGAGCAGCTGAGTCAGACATAGTTGTTAGTCTAATCCTATAAAAATCTATATCTGTCTATCATTTCTCCTGTTAATAACCATTTACTGACTTCGGTGGAACTATCTGTGTAAGTTCTCACGAAAGTGAGGAAGGTCTGCAAAACATAGCCCTAAGTTCCCTACTCTTAGCATTGAAGTTGAATTCTTACTTTGCCATCTTATAGAGTTTCATTGTACATTTGAACCAATTAATTAACTGCATTGTAATAGCTGGAAAAGCAACCAGTTTATATGAAAACCTTGATCCAGGTTTTATTGCAGTTTGCAGCACAGAATTATACTGCATTTAAAGGCTTTTGTATTAGAGCCTTGCGACCTCATCCAAACCAGATGAGACCCAACCACAAGCACTGGATTCAGGTTAGTGGAAAAACAATCCACTGTGTGAAATCCATTCTTTCTTCTGGGAGGAAGACAAACATGGCACACTCCGTGCAGGTAATAACAGCATCCATCGCTGCTGTCCTGGAAAAGGGATTTAAAAAGAAAGGCAAGAGAACCTCACCCCCTTCCCAACTCCCTCTCTAAACTCCCTGTTAGCACTCACCTGTTCATAAGCTTCTTGGTTGCTTCCTCACTGCCTTATAAAGCCCTGGAGTGCCTAAAAGTCCCTCCCTCTACCAAGGCTCAGCCAATCAGCAGAGGCTTCTTGTAGCGCGCTACCCACCCCGCCACAGCGCCACCTGCCGTCGGGTCAGGGAAGGGCCGGTAGGCCTTCAGGAGGCAGTTCCTCTGCCTCCGGTACAGCGGGCGATACGCCTGTCCCACTGCGCTACCGTGCCTTACAATAGTCCAGGGTAGTCTAGATGAGTAGGAATATGTATTCTTGATCTTATAACTCAATTGGTTAGGTCCAATAATGGTGTCAGCGGAGTAAATATGTGGACAAAGCTGACAATGGGGTTTGTTGCAAGGAAAAGTTCCAGGGTTGGTATTAGTGTGGTATATCCTGTGGTTGTTGGTAAGAATCATCCTGAGGTTAGGTGGTTGTCTGTAGGAGACTATGGGTCTGTCTCCCAGAACCTCTCAGAGTGTAGTATTGTGTTCTAGTATAGGTTGTAGTTTATTGATAATGTGTGGGACGGGTTTAAGTTGAGGGCTATAGGTGATGACAAGTGGTGTTCTATTGTTTTTCTTGGGTCTGTCTTGAAGTAGATGGTTTCTGGGTATTCGTCTGGCTCTTTCAATTTGTTTGTTTATTTCTCCAGGTGGGTAATTGAGGTTTATAAATGCTTGGTAGAGATCCTGAAGTTTCTGGTCTCTGTCAGTGGGATTAGAGCAGATGCGGTTGTATCGACGGGCTTGGCTATAGATGATGGATCGTATGGTGTGTTCTGGATGGGAGCTGGAGGCATGAAGGTAACTGTATGAGTCAGTGGGTTTTCTGTAGAAAGTGGTGTCTAATTTACCATTGGTGATTTGTACTGTGGTATCCAGGAAATGGATCTCTTGTGTAGAATGGTCCAAGCTGAGATTGATGGTGGGGTGTAGGTTGTTAAAATCTCTGTGGAATGTCTCCAGTGCTTCTTGCCATTTCAACCAGAAAGGGCATTGTCTCAATGACTTGATTACCTGCATACTGCTTCAAAGGCATTTTCACACCAGACTTGAAAGAGAAACCTCTGAACTGTCATTCATGCTTAAATTTGACACTTTACGCAGGGGTCTTAACAAAGACGATAATTACCTTACCAATTACAAAGATAGTTTCCCCAATTATCACCTCTAATATCATTAGCTCACAGACATTTACCTCCCGCCCCCACCCCATCCTGCCTCTGTTCTGAAATTTGATTTGTCCTTTTTACGTGTTCACTTTTTTTGATTGTATCCCTTTGGTATATGTGGTCATGCCTATTTTCTTTCACAATTTGATCTGAGGAAGTGGGTCTGGCCCACGAAAGCTTATCGCCTAATAAACCATCTTGTTAGTCTTTAAATTGCTACATAGTCCTGTTTTTTAAAGCTGCTAGAGTTCTTTGAGGGGGTCTACAAACGTGTTCAAGGGGGATCCAGTGGATATAGTATACTTAGATTTCGAGAAAGCCTTTGACAAGGTCCCTCACCAAAGGCTCTTAAGTAAAGTAAGTTGTCATGGGATAAGAGGGAAGTCCTTTCGTGGATTGATAACTGCTTAAAAGACAGGAAACAAAGAGTAGGAATAAATGGTAAGTTTTCTGAGTGAAGAGAGGTAACTAGTGGGGTCCCCCAAGGGTCCATCCTGGGACCTATCCTATTCCACTTATTTATAAATGATCTAGAGAAAGGGGTAAACAGTGAGGTGGAAAAATTGCAGATGATACCAAACTGCTCAAGATTGTTAAGACCAAAGAAAACTGTGAAGAGTTTCAAAAAGATCTCACCCAACTAAGTGATTGGGGATCAAAATGGCAAATGAAATTTAATGTTGATAAATGTAAAGTAATGCACACTGGAAAAAATAATCCCAACTATATATACAATATGATGAGAACTAATTTGGCTACAACTACTCAAGAGAAAGATCTTGGAGTCATTGTGGAGAGTTCTCTGAAAACATCCACTCAGTGTGAAGCGACAGTCAAAAAAGCAAATAGCATGTTAGGAGTCATTAAAAAAGGGATAGAGAATAAGGCAGAAAATATGTTATTGCCTCTGCATAAAACCATCGTACACACACATCTTGAATACTGCATACAGATGTGGTCGCTTCATTTCAAGAAAAGATATCTTGGCATTGGAAAGGGTTCAGAAAAGGGCAACAAGAATGATTAGGGGTTTGGAATGGATCCCATATGAAGAGAGATTAAAACAACTTGGACTTTTCATCTTAGAAAAGAGGAGACTAAGGGGAGATATGATAGAGGTCTATAAAATCATGACTTTGTGGAAAAAGTGAATAAGGAAAAGTTATTTACTTATTCCCACAATAAAGAACTAGGGGTCACAAAATAAAATTAATAGGCAGCAGGTTTAAAATAAACAAAAAGAAATTTTTCTTCACTCAGCGCACAGTCAACCTGTGGAACTCCATGCCAGATGTGAAGGCTAGGACTTTAACAGGATTCAAAAAAGAGCTAGATAGATTCATGGAGATTAGATCCTGGAGGTTTTTCGCCTTCCTCTGTAGCATGGGGTACAGATCACAGCTAGAAGATTCTCTGCATCTTGGGGTCTTCAAAGTATTTGAAGGCTTCAATATCTGAGATATAAGTGAGAGGATTATTCTGGGAGGGGTGGGTGAGATTCTGTGGCCTGCACTGTGCAGGGGGTCAGACTAGATGATCATGATGGTCCCTTCTGACCTTAAAGTCTATAAGTCTATGAGTCTATGAATGGTGTCCCTGGCCTCTGTTTCTCTGGCGGTGGGTGACAGGGGAGGATCACATGAGGATTACCTGATGTGATCCCTCCTTCTAGGGCATTTGGTATTAGCCACTGTTGGCAGACAGGATACTGGGCTAGATGGACCTTTGGTCTGACCTAGTATGGCCGTTCTTATGGTCATGGTCCATTTTGGTCAATTTCATGGTCAGGATTTTTTTTAAATGGCAAAAGGTCACTATTTCAGCAATTTAAATCTGAAATTTCTGTGTTGTATTTGAAGGAGTCCCAAAAAGGCTCCAAAAAAGGAGTCATGTGAGATCACAAGGTTATTGTAGGGAGATATGGTACTGCTACCCTTATTTCTGTGCAGTTGCAGGAGGAAGCATTGCCTTCAAAGATGAGCAGCTGGACAATAGTGGCTGCTGGCTGCAAGCCCAGCTCTTGCTGCCAAGTACTGAAATCAGCACAGAAGAAAGGATGTTAATATCATGATTCCCTAAAATAATTCTGTGATCCTCTTACAACTCCATTATGGGTAGGGACCCTGAAATTGAGAAATGCTGTCACCCCCTATCAAATCTATAGTATAGGGTAAAAAGCACACAAAAGACCAGATTTCATAACAGTGACACATTTTTCATGTCTGTGAATTTGTTAGACCCGGATGACAGTCTAAAAACATGACTAGAACTGAAATAGAACAAATGAAATATGGGGAGCTGAGAAGGGGTATGAAGCAGGTAGCACAATTTAAATAAAAATGAGCAATCCTAGTAATTTATTATTTTACTATACATTATAGGCTGTGTCTAGACTGGCTACTTTTTCTTGAAAAGCAGTCGCTTTTCTGGAAAAACTTGGCAGCTGTCTACACTGGCCACTTGAATTTCTGCAAAAGCACTGACGATCTCATGTAAGATTGTCAGTGCTTTTGTGAAAATACTATGCTGCTCCCGTTCGGGCAAAAGTCTTTTTCCGAAAATCTTTTGCAAAAGGGCCAGTGTAGACAGCGAAAATGGCGATCGGGGCTTTTTTGTGGAAAAGCGCGTCTAGATTGGGCACGGACACTTTTCCGCAAAAAGTGCTTTTGCGGAAAAGTGTCCTGCCAATCTAGACGTGCTTTTCCGAAAATGCTTTTAATGGAAAACTTTTCCGTTAGAAGCATTTCCGGAAAATCATACCAGTGTAGACGTAGCCTATATTTAATGAAGTAAAACTTAGAGGAAAATGAGCCCAATAAATAGCAAGCAGACAGATGTTTGAGCAAATCAGATAAAACTTAATATTTCTTTTCTTAAAATTAACCAATTATCTGCAAGAGGGAACAAAGCAGTCACACTATTTTGTTGTCAGTAAATATAGCATTTTGTAAAACTTCTCCCAATAATTAATTGTAAAGGGCTTGGATGGGCTTATTAGGGGCTACATCTAGACAACAGGATTCTTTCAGAAGAAGCTTTTTTCAGAAGAGATCTTCTGAAAATACTTCTTCTGAAAAAGAGCATCCACACAACCAAAGTACATTGAAAAAGTGATCTGCTTTTTCAAAAGAGTGGCTACATCTAGACTACATGCCTCTGGTGACAGAGGCATGTAGATGAGGCTACCAGGCATAGGAAAATGAATCGGCGATTTAAATAATCGACGCTTTATTTAAATTTACATGGCTGCCGCTCTGAGCCGATCAGCTGTTTGTCGGCTCAGCGCGGTAGTCTGGATGCGCGGGTGTCGACATCAAAGGCATTTGTCGACCACCCAGGTATGCCTCCTGGAATGAGGTTTACCTGGGTGGTCGACAAATGCCTTTGATGTCGACACCCACGTGTCTAGACTACCGCGTTGAACCATCAAACAGCTGATCGGCTCAGCACAGCAGCCATGTAAATTTAAATGAAGCGGCGATTATTTAAATTGCCGCTTCATTTTCCTATGCCTGGTGGCCTCATCTACATGCCTCTGTCACCAGAGGCATGTAGTCTAGACGTAGCCAGTGTGTCCAGACTGAATGGACGCTCTCTCACATGTAAGCTGTGATTGCAATGGACAGAATGGCCACTAAGGCACCTGTGCTTTTTCCTCCTCTGTCAAAAGAACTCCCTCTTCCCCATCCACACATGCCTTTTTGTGAGAGTTCTTTTGCAAAAAGGCGTCTTCCTGGTAGAATGAGGATTACCAATGCCAGAAAACCCCCTCTGTTCTTCTGATTTTCTTGCAGAAAAATGCATAATGTAGGTTCCTCAAGTTTTGTCAGACAAACAGCTGTTTTTCTGACGAAACTCTGTAGAGTAGACTGAAAAGTGCAAAGGCTAGTGGAAAATAGTGGATGTTAGCTAGCTTCCTCTGGTCCATGACAGTTACTGAGACCCACTGACTTTTAACACCTGGATATAATGAAAACCAAATTAAGTGGGCGTGGGAGGGGGAAGCAAAGGGACAAGTATGTAGCAGCACTCTCAGGACCCATGGCCCACAGTGCAGTGTATGGACAGAGAAAGGTGGTAAGAATCCGTTCCAGGGGAATAATTTAAAGAGTGACACAGGCGCCTATACCCCACTGGCCTATAGATGTGGCAAGGGTCGTACATCAAAGGGGCCCTCCAGGAAACTAGCCCAAGGACTATTTGCTGCGGATAAAGCTAACCCCGCCTGCGCCGGAGACAGCGAGAGACAACAGCAGCAGCGCTTCTACCCGCGCACGTGGGGAGGAGCCAGCCACAGGCAGTCCCTGGGAAATCACTTGCGACTAGCGAGCGCCCCGCAGGAGGAACACACGGCTACGGATGGGGGGGAGGGGTGGCCTTATTTTATAGTCCCGTCCGCGCGCCGCCCCGACGACTGTGATTGGCTTATTGAATTGACGCTCCTTTCCCCCCCTCCCCCTGTTACCAAGTAACCTCGCCCATGCAGCCTGCCAGGCGCCTGGTGCTCTGTTCCCCCGCTTTGGTCCCGCCCCCGGCCCGCAAGTACGTCATTGCTGCGCGGCTGGCCCCGCCCCTTTCACTTTCCCTCTGAGACCCGCGCCGCCGGCACCGGCTGTCCCGTGCGCGCGCGTCTCGCCCCGGCCGCCAGAGGGGCCCCGCGTCTCCCGGGGAGATGTCCCGGCCCAGCAGCGTGTCCCCCCGGCCGCCCAGCACCGCCCTGTCCGGCGGGGGCCCGGCCTCTGCCTGCGGCTCGGGCAGCGGCCGGGCCAGGGGGCTGAAGGACATTCGCATCGACGAGGAGGTGAAGATCGCGGTGAACATCGCCCTGGAGCGGTTCCGCTACGGGGACCAGAGAGGTGACCGCGGCCGGGCTGATGGGGAGGCCCCTGGGAGGGAGCCGGGAGGGATTCCCGGTCAGGGCTTGAGGGGGGCGGGGTAGGGCTGGGGATGTGAGTTGACCTGGGCAGGGGAGTGGGGAGTGGGGGCCGGGTGAGAGGTGGCGGGGGAGGTATGTTACAACACACTGCTGCCCCCGTTCACGTGGCTGAAGCGCTCTGAGGACACCCTGGGGCTCTTATTTTGGGAAGCCGGCTGTAGCTATTGACACTGACAGGAGTCGCTATTGAGGTGAATTTAGGGTGATGGGTCTGGTAGCGAGTCACGTTTGCGCTATATGTGTCTCAAGTGCTTTTATGCGTTTTTGACTGGCAGACACTGCCCATTTAATGAAGCTCAGTGCCACCCTGTTACCTTTTGAAGTGCCATGGATGCTTACTGCATCTTTTATCCCCGTCAGTTGTGTGAGCTCTAGCCCAGTTTATGAGCCTCCTATACCCAGTCCTTGAATTGCCTAACTGCCATATTGGCCAAAGCATTCAAGGGTGAATGATGGACATGGTTCCCTGGCACTGGTTTTGCTAAGATCTGACCTGGGCCTGGCAAATGACTAGATGCTTGGAAAAAGCTAAGAATCCCTACTGGAAGTAGTAGCATGGATTTTATATATGTAAGCGGAATATAGTTATATTTCGTTAGTGACATGTACAGATTTGCCTCCCCTTTTGGGAGGTTTAGATTAATTTGTTGTAGTTTAGCAGAATGGAATTTATTTAAATCATTGATTTAAGTCAAGTTACCAAAAAACCTAAGACTGACTGCTTAGAATACACTTAATTGTGGAGTAAGCCCAATTTCTGTTTTTTGAGAATACAAATATAGAATGGGGTTCCTTTAGAAAAGCTGAATTAGGCTGAAGTAAAATAGGAATAAACATATGGCATCACCATTATGGGTTTGTGGCTATGATATTCCAACATAAAGGGCATGTATTATGTAATACAAAATAAGAAAATGACACTCCGTGGTTCTAAACCTAGTTTAGCTAATCCTTATAGCTTGTTTAGTTAACTAAACTTGTTTTCTAGCAACATCCAACACAGTAAACAGCTTGGGAATTTACTTGTCATATCACCCTTCTTCTAAAAGGCATAGGGAGTTTCTTGAAGAATGATGCATTGCAAAGTGAATTATTTACGTTACTAACCAGCTGATTCACTCAGCCATATCCACATCTTCACTTAGTTTTCTCCCAACATGCAGTCTACCGTATGATATTTTAATTCTTGCAGCTAGGCCTTGGATCATCTTCTTGCACTGCTTATACTTTATCCTTTTTCCCACAGGGAATTAATTTCTTCAAAGTATTCCCAAATAGTGTGTCAGTTTTTCTGTGGCAAAAATGTGGGGGAATATGAGAAGCTGTGGGTGTGTTGAATAATGTCTTCCCTTTTTCATTTTGGTCCACTCCCCTGTTCCTATCTACGTTGCTTCCGTCCTTTCCTTCATATTGTCTGTAAGACAATGTCTTAACTAATCTCTACCATACGTGGCCAGGGAACTCCACCAAATAAGCACAGATCTAAATCAGTCCTGTCTAGGTTGTAGCTTTCTTTGAACATGTTACTTTCTAATCTGTTGAGAAACAGAAATCGACAGCACGTAAGTTTCAAGAAGCAAGAGCTAGTAGTTAGGCTGGATACAGTAGAGCCATTAATTCACTTTTATAAGACTGCAAGCATATGTATAGCATGATTGTGATAAGATTTAATTGTAACTGTTAGTTTTAAATTAGAAATTTAGTATTTTAATGATTATTTTTAAAAAATCAGTAAATCTGATTTAAATTTAAAAAAATCAATTTTTATCAACTCTGCAGATTAGAGATCTGTGCATATGATTTCTTGGTGAGATTGCGTATTTCCATGTGAAAACAAGCAAATATTTTCATTTTGTTTGAAATAGGAAAGAAGTAGTATGTTAGTTATGTGATGTTATATCTGCTGATTTGTTTTTGTTTCTAGAAATGGAATTTCCTTCTTCTTTGACTAGTACTGAAAGAGCATTTATTCACCGACTCAGTCAGTCTCTTGGTCTGATTTCGAAAAGTAAAGGGTAAGTTACTGTGAAGTTAGTCATTTTAATTACTGAAAATGATGGTCCAAGAGTCTCTTTAAAAGGCAATTTATACTTCTGATTTTTATTGTACCTGGGTGGAGGACCAGATCATTTATTCTTTTCCAGGGAACAACTTTTGAGGAGTATCTAGTTAGGGAGGAGATACTGAGATTCCTTGCAGGGCTCTTTGAGTGCTATTTCTGTAGTCAAAGAAATTTGTAACCTGTACGGTTTAGGAAGCCTTGCCCCCATTCTCTACCTTATGGATCCATGAAATTTACGAAGTAAGGACTCTGCACACACAGCCAGGAGTCATTCTTTTCTGAACTATATTACCTCCTGACCAAGATTCTGGATGGAATCTGGGAGCTTGATAAGGGACAGTATTATTGAGAGCAGCACCTCTTTTCCTCCTAGAAATTTGTGGGAGTATCTACAGAAGAGCATCTGTACAGAGTAATGGAGGAAGTAGGTACTGCAGGGATGGATTTACTCCCCCAGTTGTTCCACATGCCAACCTTGTAAGTAGAAAAGGAGAGATCTTCATTCAGAGAACCCCTTTGACATAGAGATAAACAGAAGCTGATCAAGGTCCAGAAGTTGTAGGGTCACCCAATAGAAGAAAAACAGATCAAAGTATATATAAGGGATATAAAAATCTGGATTTGCTGATAGTTCTGTTGGAAGTATCCTAAGAAATGTTTTGCTCAAACTCAGTCTTTTTTCTTCCTATGATTCTTGAAATAACTTCTGAAGGTGAACCGTCAAGGTCCAAAAGCCTCATCACGACTGCTTAATCATCACTCTTAACTGCTTTTGCTGAGTTTAAAATGTCTTCCTGAATCCTGACAGTAAAATTGATACTTCAGAACAGGAGATCAACATTTTTATAAAATTCACTTATAGTATCTTTTGGTATTACTTAAAATTCTGTACACAGCAATTCCTTGAACAGGAGTATCTATATAAATAATTGTAGTAGTAGCAATCATGTATTTCATAAATAGATGTGGATGGTAGAATTTATGCCAGTGAGAAAGTGAAGTCACTAGGTTTATTAACTTTTCTTCTTGAAATGTGCCATTTATTTTAATTTTAAACTGCTACTTAGACATTCACTTGACACATGCTTTTTAACCACTTTTTTAGATAAAATTTGAGTAAGTTTTAGCCTTCTGAGGTAAGTATGATGTGCTGTTCAAGTAATGTAAATGATTAGATGGAATTTGATTTATTTTGCAGTAGAAATAATATCAGTTTTAAACATTTTATCATGATCTCTGATTCATGAAAATATGGAGTACTATTAAAGATATTTTTACTCATTAAAATTAAAAAACCCTTTGAAACAGAAATCTAACGATTTTTGTGGGCACTGGGGGTGGGAGGTGGCAGGATATGGAATTTATAAATTGTATTAAGAAGCAAATAGAACAGCAGTTTCTTTGAGAATCAAAATACAACACATAATAACTGAAAAACCCCTTTGGAAATATGCCACTGAGATAATAACAGGTCATAAAACCAGGTTGATGTTTTTGTTAGACATCCTTTTGGATCTCTTAAATTAATAATGTGCTGGGTGTTTTTCTTATTCTGTATTTTTTGTGGTGTTTGATATGTTATTAGACTTACATTTTTTGTAGATTACCTTAATGCAATTTAGGAGTAAATTGTCAGAAGATCTGTAAGTATAGGTAAAATGATTGCTGCTTAGCTAAATGAAAAAATTCCTATCTCTTTCAGCAAAGGAGCAAATAGATATTTAACCATTAAGAAGAAAGATGGATCAGAATTGGCTCGTACTGTAATGGCATGTAGTTTGACACCCAATACAAAGCATGCAATTAGAAGCCTAATTCAGAGATTTCCTGTGACCAATAAAGAACGCACTGAACTTCTACCAAAAACAGAACGAGGAAATGTTTTTGCTGTTGAAGCTGGTATGTGTAGTATAATCTGATAAGAGTTTCTTAATCCATAATGTGAAAAATGTTGTTTTCTATTATTGACAGTTTCCTATTAAAATAAGAAGGAATATTTGTGTTCCATTGAAAATATTCCCATTGTAGACATGGTCTGTAACATACAGAGTTTACAATTCAGACTTCTTAAATCTCTAACTGAGAGAACGAGTTAAAACACACATTTGATAAATTACTTATGCCAGAACACTGACTTTTTAAAAGATTTGTTACTTGAACATGTATTCAGCTATGAGGCCTTAGGTGGTTTTCTGTGTAGGAGGTTTGGTCTAGTGCACAGAAAATTCTTCTTCCTTTGCATTTCAGCTTTTATGAGGATTATGTTCTAAATACTGCATGTCTTTTGATAGTCTTAAGGTCATATTATATTAAGGTTAATAAGACATGAGTTTTATGTGGTTGGAAGTCATGGTTCAATAGCTGGGTGGCAGTCCTTTATGAGGATGGGTGTGTATGCCTTGATACAATAGTACACAAACAGTAAGTGTATTTACCTATTGAACCTGCTTACCCAATTGTTTGTTCCTGTCCAGGTCAACCTGGTGGCCTGTGTCAAGAAGTGGAAATAAAGGGCTCAAGTTTGTACTGAATTTGCATCTTCTGACTTTTTCCTAGTATGAGGGTGTTTCTTAAAAGTTAGATGTGACAGTCATAGTAATCTTATACTAAAACTGATGTTTTGCAGGATGCATGAAAACCTTCATAGAATTAAGTTTATTCAATAGTAATCAATATAAATTGGTTTTAGGCACTCTTGCAGAATAACCTTTTGTGTGAAACATTTTTGTGATCCTTGCATGTTTATGGTTAGAGCCCTACCAGTTTCACAGTTATGAAAAATGCATCATAGAGCATGAAAACTCATCTATCCCTCAGTGAAATCTTGTCTTTTAGTATATAGACTTCCCAGGGGAGACAAGTGTTTCTTGAACAGGGGATCTAACCGAAAAAGGAGTTTGTAAAGGGGGCGGGAGGGCATTATTTTAAGAGGGTTGCTACTATTACCGTGAATTAGCGAATATAACTTGCGGGTTATACACATTTTTGCAACACCCCCCGCCCTCCACCGCGGGGTATACATGTCTGCATCTTATACAAGCTGATTTTTACTCAAATTAAAAGAATACCAGACCAACATGATAAAATCAGCATCTTCAATTTAATAAGAGCGGCAGTGTTGTTGTGAGTACTAAAATACATTAAGGCTGTGTCTAGACTGGCCAGTTTTTCCAGAAAATCAGGTGCTTTTCTGGAAAAACTTGCCAGCTGTCTACACTGGCCACTTGAATTTCCACAAAAGCACTGACTTCCTACTGTAAGAAATCAGTGCTTTTTGCGGAAATCCTATGCTGCTCCCGTTCGGGCAAAAGTCCCTTTTGCGCAAAACTTTTGCTCAAAAGGGCCAGTGTAGACAGCTGAGATTTGTTTTGCGCAAAAAAGCCCCGATCGTAAAAATGGCGATCGGGGCTTTTTTTGCGCAAAAGCGCGTCTAGATTGGCCACGGACGCTTTTCCGCAAAAAGTGCTTTTGCGGAAAAGCGTCCGTGCCAATCTAGACGCTCTTTTCCAAAAATGCTTTTAACGGAAAACTTTTCTGTTAAAAGCATTTCCGGAAAATCATGTCAGTCTAGAAACAGCCTAAAAGTTAAAACATTACTTACTGTGAAGCTACTAAAAAATAAATAAATTTATAATACAATTTTAAAAAATTAAAGTTTAAAAAAAATCCATCTACGCATTGTCATAAAATAAATAGTACATGCTGCGTGCTGAATAAGTTTATTCTGTATCACTTGAGTCAGAACTAGCGTCCTCCTCCTCAGCGTCTGAGTTTTCAAAACCGTCAAAACTTTCATCATACTCGCTGTCTTGAAAAACTTCCATAACCTCGGCTAGTCGTGCTTCGGTGATGGTTGAGGTCTGTGGTGCTGTGTCAGAATCGCTATCGTAGTCACATTCAGAGCTAGACAAGTCGACTTCTGGAAGAATTTTACATTTACGAAATCCATTGAGAACAGTAGCCGGTTTTATTCTTTCCCAAGCTGCCAATACCCATTTGCAAACTTCCACATAAATTGCACGGTGCTGTCAATCTGCCAGAGTGAAGGTGTGCTCCCCATTTGTCATCCAATTGTCCCATTCCTCATGGATGAAGCACTTGAATGGGTAGTTGACCGCCTCATCAAGCGGTAGCAACTTGCAGGTCAGTCCACTTGGAATTACGGCGATATGTGCTCCCACGGTGTTGATATGTTTTTGAACCAAAGTTTCTTTATGGGTGGCCAAGGCATCTAAAAGTAGCAGAGATTTTGGATTAAAAAAACTGTCTTTTAATGCACAAAAGCAGCTGTCTGTCCACGTCTTCATCACATCTGTGTTCATCCAGCCCTTTTTGTTACAGACCCCTGAAACTCCGGCTTGTAGTTTTTCTCGAGGCATCGTCACCCTCTTAAAAATTACCGTGGGTTTTAATTTCTCACCACTTGCCGTGCATGCCAAGACAACCGTAAAACAGGTGCGTTCATGACCTGTGGTTGCTAAACTGACTGTCTTCACTCCAGTTGCTGCAACAGACCGAGTTGCGGGTATATCAAAGAACATGGGCACGTTGTCCATATTACTGATGTTATTTGGTTTCAAGCCCAGCTGGTTAATTTCTTTATGGACAAAATATTTAAAATCACCCATCTTCTTCCATTCATCAGGAAGCCGTTGCCCAACAGATGTCCGTGCTCGAACTGAAAGGTTGTTTCTTTTCATAAATTTGTAAACCCAGTTACCTGAGCTCCCTTTAAAAACATTGATTTTCATCTCCACAGCAATAAGTTGAGCCTTGAGCTTTATGGCTACCGTTGACACCGCACGTTGGCTATCTCTCTATGTAAGAACCCACTTCACCAGATTTTCTTCTAGTTTTGGCAATTTGGCTTTCTTTCCTTGGCGCACTCTTTTCTGAGGATTTAATTTCTCAATCTCTGCTTCTTCTTTTCTCTACTCCCGAACAGACTTTTCGTTGACGGAAAATTTTCTCCCTGCTACTCTATTGCCATTTTCTTTTGCATATGTCAAAACAGATAATTTAATATTGGATGTATATGATTTGCGTTTAGGCATCCTTACAAATATTTTGTTATAAACTGAAGAGGTTTTAAAACAGTGTGGTTCATAGGGCTTACATACCAGTAATAGGGTAGTACTTATTGCTCAGCGGCCTCAGCTGTGGTTCATTAGCAGTTTATTACCTTCATTACCTGCGGGTTATGTACGTTCGCGGGTAATCTAAGACTTTTTTTACTCATGAAAAAAAACCCGCGGGTAATACACGAGTGCATGTTATACATAGATGCGGGTTATATTTGCTAATTTACGGTACTTCTGCATTGTTATCAGATCCAGGTATCAGACATCAGCGGCTGTTAGCCTGAGGCCTAGCTCGGAAGGCAGCATCCTGCCAGCAGCAGCACAGAAATAAGGATGACCATACCATCTTTACATCTGCAGTGCTGCTGGCAGCAGTTCTGCCTTCAGAGCTGAGCTTCCAGCCAGCAGCCACTGCTGTCCATCTGCCCTGCTTTGAATGCAGTGTTGTTGCCGGCAGCAGCTTAGAAGTAGGTATAGCAATATCACAACTTCCCCCAATAACCTTGCAACCCACTTCACAGCTCCTTTTTGTATCCAGATCGCTATAGTTATAACACTCTGAAATTTCATATTTAAATAGCTGAAGACATGAAAGTTATGATTTTAAAATCCTTTGCTCATGAAATTGACCAAAATGGATCATGTTAGTGCAGTATGTGGTGTTATTTTATTAATACAGAGGATTCTAAAATTGTCCGTATTCAGCTTTGCATTGAGCTATAGCATTTTTGGGGACACCTTTAACACTATGCCATTAATTCTGTTTTTTCTCAGAGAACAGAGAAATGAGTAAGACAAGTGGGCGACTTAACAATGGCATCCCTCAGATTCCCGTGAAAAGGGGGGAATCTGAATTTGATTCCTTTAGGCAATCTCTGCCAGTTTTTGAAAAACAGGAAGAAATTGTCAGAATTATTAAAGAAAATAAAGTTGTTCTGATTGTGGGAGAAACTGGATCAGGAAAAACAACTCAGGTATGTCTTTTTGCTTAATGAAATTAAAAGGACAGAATTAGTTGTGTATACTGCTGGACTAAGCATATGTGTTCTCTGTGTGTCAAAATGAATTCCTGAACAATATTTAACTGGGGTCTCTTCTTATTACGCTATCGGCTGTTCATTGGCCTGTTCTCCATTTAAAATAAATGTGGAAATGTTCTCCATTAAAAGAAATCACGTTTTCTATCTACTACAGTTGAAATATTATCTATTTAATATAAACACCTGGTTTATAATATAGAGTTGTGAACTTCCCCTCAATAATACATGACAGAGGAGAGAGCAGACAGCCATGAGTTCCTATACCTTTCACCACTTGTCCTTCTCTTTAGTGGTTTATAGCGATCTGCCTCTATGCGGAGTACCCGTATTAAACACCCAAATACACTAACATAAATAATTAAAAGAGAGTTGCAATGAGTTATTACACACTGAATCTTCCTCTTTATAACATGAGGGTCAATATAAACTGCTTTAATCAATAATGCTGCACAGTTATATATTGTGTTTGCAAAGATAGGAAGGTTGCAATATTATCAAATTAAAAAACACCCTTTTTCTTTTAGATTCCTCAGTTTCTTCTTGATGATTGCTACAAAAATGGAATTCCTTGTCGCATATTTTGCACTCAGCCAAGACGTTTAGCAGCTATTGCTGTGGCTGAAAGGGTTGCTGCAGAAAGAAGAGAAAAAATTGGCCAGACTATTGGCTATCAGATCCGATTAGAAAGCAGGTAAAAAATTATTAATCATTATGTTAAACAAACCCTTTCCTTCATTTTTCTATGCCTGAATCTAACTCTTTGAAGAAAAGTTAGATTTTAAGTTCCTCCTGGCAGCTAATCTTAGGTAATTTAAGTGACATAAGCAACATTCTTATATGTGATGCTGCATAATAAATGATCGATTAAACACAGATATTGTGTAAAGTGTAAAACATCAAGTTCCTTCTGATCAGACACCATGAAGGTGCAAAACACAGAATTTTGTTTGCATAGATTGCACTTTCTGGTGGTAGAATAAACATCTCTGCTGACACAAAAAGTGAGCCTTAGTTTGATCTGGAAATAAACATTTGATGAAATGAAGACCTAAGTTTTTTCTCAAGCACAAAACTCAATCTATTTTAGTGAAAATAAAAACATATTTTATTCATTATTTGTATAGTTCTAAAAGTTTTAGGAGCTCTGCCGAAGACAGGGCGTTGTCCTAAATAATTTAATGTAATATATACTGAATAATATTTAAAAGTGTAGAAAACAGTGGGGAAACAAAAATCAGTTGAGACCTTGCCTTGTGGTTTTTTTATGTTTTGTTCATTTTTATTTTTATTTTAATTACCTAGTACTTTTCAGCAGGAGGTTTATTAGACTGTTATGCGACGTGTGTGTGTGTTTTTTTCAAATGGGGAAAAAGAGTGTTTGGATGTATGGTGAACAGAGAATGGGGTGGTTCCAGGTATATGGTGTCCTACAGAAGGTAGTGAGGAATCAAGTGGGACGAGGACACTATGGGCTTTTTACAGCATGAGTGTAGTGGAGGTGCTAAGGTAAGTGCAGAAAGCAACAAAAGTAGAGGAATAAAGGAGCTAGGTGACCTTGAAGGTGAATACTGAGGCATACATTTGGTGCAGAAAGTCACAGGCAGCTGATGAAGGGTTTTTAAGAAGGGCTGATGATTATGAAAATAGCAAGTACAATGGATGATTGACTTGCATTAGTGTTTTAACAGTCTGAAGAGGGCTTGGGCAAGATTAGTTTCTGGCAGGCCAGAAAAGAGGCGGTTGCGGTACCTGAGAGGAGGGGCAATTAGTTTCTGTAGGGTTTGGTGGCAGGGATAGATAGGAGCACATGTTTTCCTAGGAAATATCTCCTAAAACAATAAGGCTTTGTCTACACTGGCACCCTTTTCCGTAAAAGGGATGCTAATGAGACACTTCGGAATTGCAAATTCAAGTAGAATATAAACAGAATATAAACTTTCAGGTAGGAATAAGGGATCTTCTGGAAAAGGGCTTATTTTCCGCAAGATCCCGTCTAGACTGGCGCTTTTCTCCGGCAAAACCCCGAGCTGGAAAAAAGTGGCAGCCATGTTCATGCAAATGCCGCGGGAGATATTTAAATCCCCCGCGGAATTTGCAATTCCGAAGTGTTTCATTAGCATCCCTTTTACGGAAAAGGGTGCCAGTGTAGACACAGCCTAACTGTTTTCTAGAAGGAGCTTGAATGGGAAAGAGACAGAGAGGATAGTGGAATTTCCAACAATAATGACAAGACAAGGGAGTATTGGAGATGAAAAGTAATTTTTTAAAAGTTCTGTTAGGTAGTATGTGACTAGGGACTACCCAGAATCAGAAGTTAAAGAGGCTGTTTCAGATTTGGAATCTGAACAGAAGTAGATTAGGGATGGAGAGAATATACCTTTCGGCTGGTTTCATGAGCTGTCTTCCTTTTGAGAGGCTGAATGAATTCTCTGCTCTGTTATCCTGTGTGTCTCCCTTTGCTGCTGCGCTTTGTGTATATTGCTAGAGGTGGATGTTAGTCAGGCATTTGTTGGGCCTTGAATTGGTGGGGGGAAAAAGTAGTGCAATCTCCTCACACAGCTAGCTCTGCCTATTGGGGACACCAAAATAACATCTGAGTGCAATTCAGTTTTGCAGATAATAATAATATAATCACATGGGAACTGATGACATGGAGCTGAGATTCTGGAGAATAAGATACAGCCCCCCTTTGGCTATGTCTACACAATCACTTACTGTGGCATAACTTATGTTGTCCAAGCGATGTAAGTTGCACCGACCTAATCACCAGTGTAGGACTGGGTTAGTTAAGCTGACAGGAGAGCTCTCTCCCATCTGCTTAGAGTGGTCGCATTGAGAGCTTATAGCAGTACACCTGCATTACTGCAGCTCCACACTGTACGCTCTCTGGTGCAGTTGTAGCCTAAAAAAGACTGGCTTGCCAGCCAGGCTGGTGTGACGTATCTGATTTCAAGCACTGATAGTTGAAAATATTATTCCGTGAAAAGCTGGAAAGTTCAAGAGCATTTTTTTAACAAACTAGACCATTCTGTAGATTTTTTCCATATAACTAAACAGGTTGACATATTTGTACATTGTCCAGGTTCTAATCTTAGGCTTTTTTACTTTGAATCTGACCCAAGTTAAGGAGTCATTTCTTAGTGAGCAAGTTGCATTCATTTTTAATAAGAATATGAAATAATGCGTATTTTAAATTATGTATAAATTATAATATTTCAGAGAATTAGAACATGTCTGTTTCATAACTATTTAATTAGGGTTTCCCCGAAGACGCTGCTAACATTTTGCACTAATGGTGTACTACTTCGCACGCTAATGGCAGGAGACAGCACACTATCAACTGTGACTCATGTTATTGTGGTAAGAACCCTTAGGTATTCATACAGAGTGACATTACAGAGTCCTTGACAACTTGAAATCAGGCTTTATTTTTTCTCATTAATTGTCTTTATATTATACTAGCCTCAAATATTCATGTCAGCTGAACAGAATATAAACAATGAATACTGTATTTGCTGCATTTGTAGTATGTATACTTATGTTTTTCTGCATTAAAAATGCTGCCTGCCAGTTTGAGCTCAGGTGGTGTTTGAAATTAATAGGAGTACACAGATGTATTGCAGGGAGGATAGAATCCTGAATTGTTTGCAACATCCTTTGGGGCTAAATACAGTAAGTCTTAGGACAGCTTATATAGTAACTGTGGAGTCTGATGAATCTATATCTGAATTCCATGTCTTGTGTTTCTATTTGCAGTCTAAATCAAAGCAACACTTCTATAAGTATTCTGTACTTCAAAATGATGAGCATTCTGGTCTTTATTCTGCAAATCACTTAAGCGTGTGATTTGTCCCATTGCAATTTGTGTGTGGTGATAGTGAGATATTTGTATGCTTACGGTTAAGTATGTATTTAAGAGCTTTTCTTCCTAGAGGCCAGAGAGCTCAGAACTAAGTTCTTAGTCATTTAGGTTACGTCTAGACTGCACTGTAAAATTGAAAAAAGATATGCAATTTGCGCTACACAAATTGCGTATTTTTTAATTTCATTTCGAAAGAGGCTATTTCGAAATTTGGCACAGCTACATGGCGCCAAATTTCGAAATAAAGTGCTCTTTCAAGCCATCCCTTATTTCTCATAGAATGAGATTTACAGGGATGGCGAAAGAATGTCCGTTAATTAAAAAAAAAAATTCAAAATAGTGGACGCGTTCCTTGGACACAGCGTTGCTATTTTGGGATACTTCCGGTATCCCGAAATAGCAATGCAGTGTAGCTGTACCCTTAAGAGCTCAGGATTTGTGATAATTTTAGCATCCTTCTCACTTGCAAGAACAGAGTTAAGTAGAACATTGTGTTAAATGCTTGTGGATCTCTTAAATTCATTATTTTGGGTTGTTGGAATCTGTAAGCAGGAGTTGGTATTAGTAGAAGTAATTGTAGTAGCACTACAGTAGTACTTAAAGGACTTCATTCAGGACCATGGCCCTATTTGTGCGAATTACTGCACAAACATATAGAAAAGTCCCTGAGCTAAGGAGCTTAAACTAATTATTTGTGTCTTGCTTCATATTATAAAAGAGAACAACAGAGGTAACAATCATAAGGACATATGGTTACATAGAGCAAGATATGTTCAGAATTTAGTAGTTCTGATTTATTTGACTTCTTAGAAAAAGTTACACAGTATATATACTTTGTACAGGTCAGCTATCTGTGACTAAATTATCTTTCATTGAAGATTGTGTGACTTTTGTTTGTATGTTCTTAAGGTAAATACTGATAAACTCTGAAAAGTTATTTTACAAAAATAAAATTATGGGGATCCTAGTTTGTCTCAGTGATTTCCAGATCAGATTCCTTTAGGGAGAAGGAGATGTTTTGCAACTGCCAGTCTGAACATGTAATTGAAGATCTGAAAATCTAGCTGTGTTTTGTGAATCATGCGTTATCTTTAATAATGAGATTTAGCAGCTGAATTTCTGGTCTGAAAGCTGTGGAAAAGCCTTTTTTTACAGCTTTTTTTTGCTTAACGCTATTAAAAAGGTATTCCCTTTTTGTCAAATACTTGTGTAACTTATTGGCCAACTGTACAGATTAGGAAAGGTACAGTTTTCCCAAACTTTCATCCTGAATCTGGGATTTGTCCTTTTTCTGCTTATTACAGGATGAAGTACATGAGAGGGATCGATTCAGTGATTTCTTGCTAACAAAGTTAAGAGACATATTGCAAAAACAGACAACTCTGAAATTGATTCTTTCTAGTGCTGCCCTCGATGTGAATCTATTTATCAGATATTTTGGAAGCTGCCCAGTGATACACAGTAAGTCAAATAATTGTGTATGCACAAGTATTAAATCTCACAAATTTTAAAGACAAATTCTAGATAGGAAAATAAAAGTATCACATTAAAACATAATGTAATTGAATAAAGGTTTATTTAATCAAGGATACTTAAGTAAATCAGAGTTGAAATGGTATTCTGATCTGCATTCCTTAAATTGCTGGATTTTGAAACATTTCTATAACCATTCCAGATTAGTGTATTTTACGGAAAATTTTTATATTTTTTTGTGTAGTTTAGTGGTAAAGGAATAAAGCAGGATATAAAAGACAAGAAAACAAGTCCAGCTTTATGCAGAGAAAATTAGAAGCAACTTTGAGTGGGTAATTCCTGCCATGTTGTATTGATAAGGTTTTAATCCAGACTTCCAAGTGTAAAAAATTTAGCTGGTTTTTGAGAGGAAATCCCATAGTTTTATTTTTCTATGTAATTTATGGCCCGGGGAAGGAGGTGTAGGAGGGGGTGCAGGATCTGGGAAGGAGTGGTGACCTAAAGGAGGGGAGTATAGAGGGTTTGGGGAAGGAGAGGGTGGTGATCTGGGGAAGGGAGTTGCAGGGGAAGAACGGCCTGGGGTGCTAGAGGCAAGCTGTGGCCAGGAGGTGCTTACTTAGATGGCTCCCAGCCAGTAGCCCTAAGGCAGGCTCCCTGCCTGCTGCAGCTCCATGCTGCTTCCTGTGGCTTTCATCTCCAGGTGTTTGGGGGAGAGGGAGGCTTTGCATGAAATCTGTCAGTTTCCATTGGCCGGTTTTCCCCGGCACCCAGAGTAAAGTGGCATGTGAAGCAGCCAGCATCTTAAAGCAATGTGGAGTTGCTCTGAAGCAGCTGGCTGCTCTGTGCCTGAGGCTTCCAGCGAGGCAGCCCATGGGTTGGATCTGGCCCTCAGACCGTATCTTGCCCTCAAACTAGGACTATCCCATGAGGCCACTACTTCTTAATACAGGCAGTCCCCGGGTTACATGGATCCGACTTACATCGGATCCCTACTTACAAACTGGGTGAGGCAGCCCCGCACTAGCTGCTTTCCCCCAGCAGACCATGGAGAAGCGAAGCTAGCGTGCCCCCCAGCAGACCAGGGAGACGTGGAGCGGCTTTTCTCAGCAGACACCTCAGCTTGAGAATAAAGGACTGAGGGAAGTGAGAATAAAACTGAGCTCTGGAGAAATGTTTGGCTAGAGTTTCCCCTACAATATGTACCAGTTCCGACTTACATACAAATTCAACTTAAGAACAAACCTACAGTTCCTATCTTGTACGTAACCCGGGGACTGCCTGTATACTATTCTTTGAAAGTTCCCATTCTTGCAAGATCTCATATTTATCATAGTGGGCTTATAAATTGTTACTACACGTTATTAGCAGGGCTCGACAAACTATGTAATCTACAAGCCCGTGGCGAGTAGATTACAACCCGGAAGAGCTGGGTTCGGGCGATCTGCACATGTGCAGATCGCTGGACAGTGCGGCTGGCGGGTGGGGCTCGCCGCGGTTCGGCGAGCCCTGGTTATTAGAGTAAGAAGAGAATGTGTTAGGCCTGATTTATGGAGGGATAAACTCAGTTAGAAGGGGAAACAGTAACCATATTATCCTTCATCAATACAACGCATATAAAGGTATCATTGAACAATAAAAGCAGTCAGAAAAATTGAACTGCTTCCTGAATCAAAAAATGTTTGAGCTAACCCCAGTTTATTTGCATTCATAAGCAGGTGTCAGAGAGGTAGCCGTGTTAGCCGTGCAAAAGCGACAAGGAGTCCTATAGCACATTGTAGGCTAACAGATGTATTGGAGCATAAGTTTTTGTGGGCAAAGACCCTCTTTGTCAGATGCATGTACTGGAAATTTCCAGAGGCAGGTATAAAAATGCAGGGAAGAATCAGGCTAGAGATAATGAGGTAAATTCAGTCAGGGAGGATGAGGCCCACTTCTATCAGCTGATCTGGTGGTGTGAACACCAAGAGAGGAGAAACTGCTTTTGTAATTGGCTAGCCATTCACAGTCTTTGTTTAATCCTGAGCTGATGGTGTCAAATTTGCAGATGAACTGCAGCTCAGCAGTTTCTCTCTGAAGTCTGGTCTTGAAGTTTTTTTGCTGCAGGATGGCTACCTTTAAATCTGCTATTGTGTGTCCAGGGAGATTGAAGCGTTCTCCTACAGGTTTTTGTATATTTCCATTCCTAATATCGGATTTCTGTCGGTTTATTCTTTTGCGTAGGGACTGTCCAGTTTGGCCAGTGTATATAGCAGAGGAGTATTGCTGGCACATGATGGCGAATATTACATTGGTAGATGTGCAGGTGAATGAGCCAGTGATAGTGTGGCTTATCTAGTGAGGTCCTGTGATGGTGTCGCTGGTGTAGATATGTGGGCAGAGTTGGCACCAAGGTTTGTTGCAGGGATTGGTTCCTGAGTTAATTACTGTGGTGTGGTGCATAGTTGCTGGTGAGACTATGCTTCGGGTTGTCTGTGGGCGAGGACTGGCCTGCCTCCCAAGGCCTGTGTCCTAATCAGATATTAGGAATAGCAATATAACGTATTTTCCGGCGTATAAGGTTACTGGGCGTATAAGACGACCCCCTAATTTTTTAGTTAAAAGATAGGTTTTCGTCTTATACCCCAGCACCCCTCCGCCTCCCCGGCTTTGCTCCCGGTGTCCCTGGTCTGCTGGAGACGGTCCCCAGCAGACCAGAGGCACCGGGAGCAAAGCCGCAGCAGCGGCGGGGTCCCGTGCCTCTGAGGCTTTGCTCCCGGTGCCTCTGGTCTGCTGGGGACCGTCTCCAGCAGACCAGGGACACCGGGAGCAAAGCCTCTGAGGACGCCCCGGCAGCGGGAAAGCCCCGGCGCGCCTGGGCTGCCCTGCCCGACCGGAGCCCCTCCGCGGCTTTGCAAAGCCTCGGGGGAAGCCGGCGGCGGGGCAGCCCGAGCCTCTCCGAGGCTTTGCAAAGCCGCGGAGGGGCTCAGGCCCCGCCGCCTGTATACCCGGCGTATAAGACGACCCCCGATTTTTGGGGGATTTTTTTTAGCATCAAAAGTCGTCTTATACGCCGGAAAATACGGTACAAAAACCTGTAGGAGAACACTTCAATCTCCCTGGACACACAATAGCAGATTTAAAGCTTCAGGACCAGACTTCAGAGAGAAACTGCTGAGCTACAGTTCATCTGCAAATTTGACACCATCAGCTCAGGATTAAACAAAGACTGTGAATGGCTAGCCAGTTACAAAAACAGTTTCTCTCTCGGTGTTCACACCTCCAGATCAGCTGATAGAAGTGGGCCTCATCCTCGCTGATTGAATTTACCTTGTTATCTCTAACCTGATTCTTCCCTGCCTCTGAAAATTTCTACTACATGCATCTGATGAAGTGGGTCTTTGCCCACAAAAGCTTATGCTCCAATACATCTGTTGGCCTATAAGGTGCTACAGGACTCCTTGTTGTATTCATAAGCAGGAGGCTCTTCATAAGGGAATCTCAGACTGATAGTGGCTGAAAACATTCTTTGGCTCACAGTGGTCAACTCTGCTTTTCCACACTTGACTTTCAGTTCTAATTTTAGGAAGAGTGGCTTAGAAGTTAAGGGATGAAGTTTTAGAGCTAGTTTTCTTCCTGTCAAAATAGGTTCATTTTAGATTGTTGAGAAACAGGCTTAGAATTTCCAATGTTTTTTTTAAGAGCTCTGGTGAGCTATTACACTTTCATTTAAAAGTTAATTCACTGGGTTGGTTTGTTTGGTTTTTTAAGATGCGTGAGTATCATTGTTTATCAGTCTGACAACGGCAATTAGCATCAAAGTTCATCTGGCTAGCCTGACCATGACTGAGTTAATTTTTGAAGCTTTATGAAAATGAACTATTCTCTATCTATGCACATTTCTTCTTCACACAAACGCCCTGTAAATTTAAAGAGATTAAAAAGACAAAGCACCCAATTGGTATTTTAATTATTTTTGTAAAATGCACATCCGTTGACTCAGTACTCTTACCAAAGTTAAATAAAAATTATTATTGAATATTTAAAATAGCCTTTAGAATTCTGTAGAAATCGTTTTCTTCTCCATACCAAAAGCAGATGCATTTATTTCCATCATGTAAGGATAACTAATGGAGGCAAGGAAAATCTAAAAATTCTAAAGATGAACAATTTATAATTTCAGTACAAGGAAGACCATATGAAGTTAAGGAGATGTTTCTTGAAGACCTCTTACGAAGTACAGGATATTCAAATAAAGAGATGGTAAAATACAAAAAAGAAAAACTGCGAGGTTGGTGTACTTATTTTGTGATGGGGAGAAAGGAGACATTGATAGCAACTGTTTTTAGTAGCAAAACATGACAACATTTTTGTTCAGAAATCTGTTTTGTTTCCATTACAAACTTCAGTGGATCCCATATAATCCCTAAATTATTTACTTTTTTGTTTTACACTTTGTAATAACTTGAAATAATTTCCTGATTTTTTTTTTTAATAAACTTTTTTTTCCCACTTGGTGAATGTTTTTCCGTTTCCCCCCCGCCCCCTTTTTTCTGTTTCTAATGGAGCAGAACCCCAGATAATTCATCATCAGTAATACTAGGAGGTACTGGCAGCTGACGCTAAGCATGGTGCCTCCTTGTAAGGCAGAGGCAGGGAGCAAGAGACTTCCTGTGCTCGCCCCATCCCCAGGCCCTGATTGATTGGTGGGTGGAGAGGAGGAGGGAGCGTGCAAAGTCTCCTGCAGTTGCCAGGGGCATGGGTGCCTAGAGGGACCTGCCAGCAGTTCAGAACAGCAAGCAGTTCTCTCTGAGCTGGGGCAAAGACTTCATGTGCTCCCCACACTTCCAGGCTAATCGAGGTCTGTGGGTGGGAAAGCATGGAAGTGTCCTGGTCCCACCCCTTCTGCCTGAGGTCCCGCCCCTTCCGGGGAGGCCCAGGGCAACTTCAAAAATTTCTGAAGTGGGGCCCTCCTTCCCTCCCCCCCCAATCTAAAATTATTGCTGACACCTGAGCTAGGAGCCATTTAATTCCTTTTGCTTGATCATTTCAAAAGTTTTCAAGAAACTTTTTGTAGTAATTCCTTACTTGGAACTAGGGATATCAATGTGTAGACGACTACACAATTAACCGATAAGCATTATCTAATAGAGAGGCAGCAGCGTTGAGTGTGAGGAGGGCAGGCAGGAGCTGATGCAGAGAGCCAACTTTTAAGCTGGCTTTCCATGTGTGCTGGCTCCACAGACCTCCCTCTCCCTTCCCCCCACCCCACTGGCTCCTACAGAGGCAGATGGCGGGGATGGGGAGAGGAGCCAGTGATGGGGGAAGGAGGCTTAAAAGCCTCTATCAGTTGCAGCAGTGTGAAGGGGGGCAGGGGAGCCTCTGTTCATGGAGAGCCTGGGCTCACCTCAGACAGAGATTGCTCTGCGGCAGCAGCCCCGTCCACGAGGGGTCCAAGCTCGCTGCAGACAGAGGCTTCTCTGGCATCCCACTGAGTCGCTTCTGTCTGCAGCAAGCGCGGGCCTGCCTTGGACAGAGGCTGCTCCACGGCAGCAACCTCTGAGCTCCCTGAGGACAGATCCCTCGCAGACTGGCTCCCGCCTGCCACGTTGCGTTGCTGCCTCTGATACGACTATTCAATTACTTGCTATTTAACATCCCTCCTTGGAACTCCTGTTCCATTACAGTTAATAGTACTTTGTCCTGATCATTTCTGGCTTGAACCTTCTTCAAGGTTGAATCAGGACTCCTGGGGCAGAGCAGCTGGGGTGCTGCCGGGTTGGTCCAGTAGCGCCCAGAGCGGCACTACGGGACCAACCGGCAGCGCCCCAGCTGCTGTACCACAGGCGTCCGGAGCAAAGCCGCGGAGCACGGGGGCAGCGGGACAGCCCAGACGCGCCGCGGCTGTCCTGCTGCCCGCGTGCTCCGCGGCTTTGCTCTGCTTTGCTCCCCGTCTCCCTGGTCTGTTGGTCTCCAGCAGACCAGGGAGACGGGGAGCAAAGCTGCAGAACACGCCGGCAGCGGGACAGCCGCGGCGCGTCTGGGCTGTCTGCTGCCCGCGTGCTCTATGGCTTTGCTCCCCGTCTCCCTGGTCTGGGGAGGCGTGGAGCAAAGCCGCGGAGCACGCGGCCAGCGGACAGCCCAGACGCGCCGCGGCTGTCCCGCTGCCGGTGTCCTCAGAGGCTTTGCTTCCCGTCTCCCTGGTCTGCTGGTCTCCAGCAGACCAGGGAGACGGGCAGCAAGCCCCGTTCGTAACTGCGGATCCGACATAAGTCGGATCCGTGTAACTCGGGGACTGCCTGTACAATATTTGTTTCTATTTATGCGTTTTGGTCAGTATGTATGGTAATGTTCCCAACACAATTTTAAACTTATTAATATATGAAAGTATTAGGTAATAAAACGGTTACTTATTAGTGCTTTATTAAAATTATCGATATTTTAGAAGAGAAACAGCAAACAACTCTTACAGAATGGTATTCCGCTCAAGATGACACTAGCAAACCAGAATCTCAGAGACAGAGAACTGTTCCAAGTGTGGCTGAAGAGTATGACTTGCTTGATGATGGTGGTGACACAGTATTCAGTCAACTGGTATGCTTTTCTTTTAGTCAGAACTGAATGATCAAATATCTGGTATCTATATTGGTAGTCTGAGTTTTTTAATCTGTTGGTTGCAGGAATGAGTGAATATTTTCCAGAAGACCTCAGATTGCTATGAACAGTAAATGAATATTAAAATATTATGGTCTCAAAAGTGACTGTAAAAATCTTTACTCAACAGGCTTTCTTCTTTTTCTTCTAAGTCATACTTGTTTCAGTGACAGAACAATTATACTGGGCAATGACCCATCCCTTTCAGAGTTCAAGCAGAACTGTCAGTACTGGAAAATATCTTCTCTTTGTTGTAAACTAAGCTAAGCTGATATGGAAGTCCTTGAAACAATGGTCCGTAAGAACCATTTACTGATAATCTTTCATGTTCATATTTAGCTAATCTTCTTAAATAATATTACTTATCTAAATGTTTAACAGAATTTATTTGATGAAAAATGCAATAAGTTCAAATTTAAGACCGTCTTGACAAATGTATTAAAGTACCAATTAAAGATATTTTTGATTAAAAATTTGCACCTATCATGCAATTATCATTTTTGCTTAATATATAGTAGACAAGCGGGAATGCTTATCACCAAAGCATTTGATTAGTTAATATCACAGAAATCTTACACTTCTGTATATATAAAAAAATAGAAGACTGATCCAGAGTTACCTGGGTCCTTCAGGGCAGGGGGCTGGCAGTGTGGGGGTGCAGGAGTCAGGACAGGGCCTCAGGATGTGGAGGGATCAGGCCAGGAGGCTGGAAGCATGGGGGTCAGGAGTCAGAGTGGGGGGTTGAGCTCATGGCAGGGGATTGGGGGATGTGCAAGAGTGAGGGGAGGTGAGGAAGGGCTCGGGGGGTAGAGGTGGAGAAGCAGTGGGGACCTCGCACCTCGCCTGCTGACTTTTCCCCCGGCTACAGGGGTTATCCAACCGGCCTTCTGGCTTCTCCTGGGCTTGGGATGGTGGAGTTCACGCCCTGCCTGCTAGCTTGGCCATGCGGTAGGAAAGGGGGACTGTGCACCCTGCCTGCTAGCTTGTCCTAGGGGGCGCTGGACTGGGGCGGAAGGTCCTGGCCCAGGAGGTAGAGGGGTGGAGAGTGCAGGCTCATTCCAGGCAGATTGCATTTTCCTGGCACAGCCAAATCTTGATCTTACTTTAAGATAAAAGAAGAGGAAGCTGTATATCAAATTTGCTGGTCCTAGCTCTTACCATTTAGAAGTTCTTGAATAAACAGACTCAGACAGACAGATGCACATTTCTAAAATATATAGATAGATAAGGGACTGTTCCTTTATAAGCAGTAGTAGGGAGGGAACGAATGTCTTGTTCAGGCAACTGCTGCAAAGTGAAGGCACCTTTGTTTACAACATCTTTGCAGTTCCAAATTAGTTTAATTTAGATGGAATTGTTTGTAGTTTAGTCTTAATGGGTGTGTGTCTCAGTCTTGAGTGATAAAGTGAAATTGAGTTCTGGTCATAATATTCTGTGTGTGATCATCTGAGAAACTTTCAGCTCCGAAACGTGTTTGTGACAGATTTTCCTGTGTGATATTTAGGAAAGAACTGAATTGAACATAAACTACAAGTATATGTTTACATGTAAGATTATATATTTGCATGTTTAGAGGTAGTGATGTTTACAGTTTTGTGTTTAGTAAGTGTAGAAAATGGGTTAATAGTGAAATTGTTGATATGGAGGTTTTTTAGAATAACAAAAATGCTTTTAAATGAAAAGCTTTTATTTCAGTTGTTACTTAAAATATTTTCTTCCATTCTTTTACAGATTAGTGAAAATGATTTAACTCTATTAGATCTTACCCTATTTTACACAAAGCGCCCACATTTACTATTCTTTTCTCTTTAATAATAATTTTATTTGAGGAAATGTGACTTTTGTATGCCACAATTCCAATTTCTGTGATAATGTAGTGGATTCTTCTAGTACCATATTATTAAAATAGTGAGAGGTGGGTGAGTTGGAGGGTGTGTGTGTGTGTGTGTGTGTGTGTGGAATGTAAAACATTAGATTAGTAGATTTAGAGAAGATTCAAATACATTTTGTTTTTCAAGTCCGTTATCTTTTTTCAGACTGAAAAAGATGTGAATTGCCTGGAACCATGGCTAATAAAAGAAATGGATTCTTGTCTCTCTGATATATGGTTGCATAAAGATGTCGATGCCTTTGCTCAGGTGTTTCACCTTATCTTAACTGAAAATGTCAGTGGTAGGTTTCTCTTACCTTAGTGAACTTATCTTTCTTACTGGGATGCAGAGTTTCTTACATAGGCTTTACAAAATAATGAAACAAGTTAAAAGTATTGTGAATTCTGCATCGACCGGTTTTTCAATTTTGTTTATTTTTACATTAAAATACCTCTTTGAGAATTGATTTAAGATCTGTACAATTAATATTTTTATCCTTATTGGTTATTATTATAGTCTTCTTGAAGTATACACATTTTTTAATAGAATTGGTTTGTGTAGTACGTTGTTAATCCTCATAAACTTAATGATGGAAAAATAAATATTTTTTCTCCTTTATCCAAAAAACTAATCTCTCCCTCAGTGGGTGGAATTTAGCAAGACTGGTAAACATAATGTTTGGAGGAGTCAGTAGCATTGCTTAAAGAATTTCCATTTTGCCCAGAACACTAATGTTCTAATTTTTCCTTATTAGTTGATTACAGACACAGTGATACCAGTGCAACTACACTAATGGTTGCTTCAGGGAGAGGTTTCTTAAGTCAGGTAGAACAGCTGATTGGAATGGGAGCGAATGTCCACAGCAAATCATCTAATGGCTGGTAAAAAATCACTTGCATTTTTTCAACATATAATTTGTTTACATTTTCTAAGTAGGCAAGCTTTTTGTTTACAACCAGAAATAATTGTGTATTTTGGTATTATCTTAATCTTGACAAACTGTAGTTTTTTTTTATTCTGCCCTGTTTTCTTTACTCTATCTGCCTAGTGTCATTTCTTAATTTCAAAACTTTTTCAAAATATTTACTTGTAGAATCTTTGCTTTGGAATGGTTTTTAAGTGCACTGGCATATGGCTTCTGTTTCTAAGAGTTAAAGCAGAACCCATTGAAGTAAACATAGTTATTTCCATTTATTTCAATAGGCAGTGGACCAGGACCAAAATGCTTTCCATTTGTATTAAAGGGGAGTTTTGTATTCATGACTGAAAAGAGATTACACACTATTCTGACCTTCTTTCTCTTCAGGAATGATTTGTGGTACAGCCTTTTTAACCACAAGATCACTTTTTCAATTTAAGTGCAATGTAAGACCAAACCCAAATACCCTTGCCCCGCTTCTACTGGCCACAGTTCCCCATTATTGATCAGTGAGAGCTGCAGTAGTGGTGTCTGCAGGTCAGGACACATCTGGAGACCCCCCTGCTCTGCCTTTCTCAGAGGCTGGTGAGACATGCCAGCCACTTCCAGGATCAGCAATTACCACAGGGATAATTACTCTAGCCAGGATAGGTTAAGCATTTTAGAACTCACTACTCAAAGAATAAATTTAAGTGTAAAAGAAATGAAAATGATGAAATGTTCAGACCAGTAAAAAAACAAACATAACACTTTGCAAGCAGTAACAGAAGTAACAACAACCCCCCTCGTGTGTTGTCGTGTCAGGAGATTAGAAGGAAGGACTGTGTGTTTGTGAGAATGACTCACTCTCTCACTGTGAGTGTGTGTGTGACACACACACACACAAAGATTTGCATTGTCAAGCTTCCTCCATCCCCTTCTCTCTGGGTAGAGAAAGGGTACAGAGGTGGGGGGAGGAGGGTCACCCTGACATCAGTGCCCCCCTTTTCTCCCTCCCACACCCTGCACAGCAAGTTGGAGGCTCCTGCTGGGTAGCTCCAAGGCAGGGGACAGGAGCAACATGACAGTGGATGGAGGAGCAACTGAAGTGCCAGCACTTGATAGCTACCTGGCCAAACCAGTCAGGATCACCTGTCAGAGGCTGCAAGATCCCAATTGGTGGATCCTAATCTACTGATTGGTGACCGCTGAAATAGAATAACCTTGATTTTTCAGCCATCTGTAGCCATTAATTCATTGTTCTAGTTATTAGGAAAGATAACTTAAGATGATGGTAGATCATTGTAATACAAATTGAAGTAGGACTTGGTCTACCAGTGGATTTATATCAGGCAGATACTGATACTGATATCAGAAACAATATAGTTGGCCTTATGAGGAGGTAAAAAACAAAGATCTTAATTGTAAAAACCAAATTTTTGTACATATGAATCTCTTAATTTATTTTGAAATAATAACTTCCAAATAACTATTTCAAAATAATGTGTCCACGCTACAGGGAAGCCTTGAAATTAGTCGGAGGCAGGCTCCCTTAATGTGGACACACTATCGCAACTTAGAGCCCCAGGAAGCTCTGGGGAATAATTACTTTGAATCACTCTGGGGAGTAGTTACAGTAAAACTCCATTAGTCAGTCATCCAATGCTCCGGAACTCCTGATGGTCCGGCACCATCAGAAACCCTGAAGTGCTTGGGGCAGCCGGACAATTGGAGCTGCTCTGCGCCTGGCTTCCCCGATTCAGCCGCTGCTGAAACTGACCAGCAGCTGAATCGGGGAAGCCAGGGGCAGAGCAGCTGGGGTGCTGCCAGGTTGGTCCGGTAGCGTCACCCCTCGGCACTGCGGGACCAACCCGGCAGCACCCTAGCTGCTCTTGGGGATGCCTGGGACAGAGCAGCCAGAGTGCTGCTGGGTTGGGGCAGAGCAGGGGTGCTGCCAGGTTGGTCCCGCAGCGCCGAGGGGCGACGCTACCGGACCAACCTGGCAGCACCCCAGCTGCTCTGCCACAGGTGTCCCCGATTCAGCCGCTGCTGAAACTGACCAGCATCGGCCAAATCGGGGATGCCTGGGGCAGAGCTGGACTATCGGGCTAAGAGGGGTCTGGAGTGGCATTCCTCCCACCCCAGACTCCTCATAGCCCCCCCTTCTGATAGTACGGCATATCTGATAATCCAGCACCCCCTGGGTCCTAAAGGTGCCGGATTATCAGAAGTTTACTGTATTTTGAAATAGCAGCAGTGGAGTGTCCACATTATTGCTATTTGAAATAACTATTTCAAAGTAAGAAGTATTACTCATGGAAAACAGGAATTATTATTTTGAAATAACCAGCCCATTATTTAAAAATGTGTGGACGCTCTGCTTGTTGTTTTGAAATAGAAGGAGTTATTTCAAAATAACTCCCTAGTGTAGACCAGGGCTTCCATATGCACTGAACATACTAAGTTTAACTTAGTCTTCCACATGGGTTTGTCTTTCAGCTGAAGAAGTAAAATTATTTTGTATTATAGCTTGTTGGTATTTTCTCTTGCACAGAGCTGTCAAATTTACTTTGTGGGGAATTCTTTGGATATCATATGCTTCCAAGTGTGAAAACATATATCCAGTGAATACTACATTGATGAGAGCGCAAGATGTTAACAAGTGTTCAATAAAGGGGTGTATTGAAACTGTAGTTGATTTATTATAAGGTCACGTTAGTATTTTTAGTTCTAAAATGAGACAGTAAAGATTTATAACTATTTCAGGATGGCTTTAGATTGGGCTAAACACTTTGGACAGACTGAGATTGTAGATCTTCTGGAATCTTACAGGTAAGATATTCCTGCTTTGCTGAAAGAGTTATTCAACATGTAAATGCCCTTTATATTAATGCATATCTTTAATGGATACAACATTGTTAGTTCTCTAGCTTCTAAAATCTGGCACAAAGAGCCAATTAGCAAAATCATGTATAACTCCAGAAGATATTCTCACTTAAAAAAAAATATACCTCCTGTAATAGTACAAGGTGGCTTAATATGTATTTCAAATACGTACACTGTAGCATTCCCCATTGCTGGGTGACTCTGTGTAGAAACCAAGAGCAGTTCAAACGCTTGGTTTGAAAGCCCTGAAACTGTAAGACATACTCAGTCTTTGCTTTTCTGCTTGGATAGCATGTTAAAGTTCTTCTCTTTCTGTTTAAGTCTCTTGTTTTGCTTTTCCTTCCCTTTTGCTTTCAGGTGGGGGAGGTTTTTTTAATTTACTTGTTAAACTGATGGTTTGAAACCCATAAGGATCACCCATTAAACACTCACTGAGTCCTTCAGTGATGGAACAGCTGACGCAGCTCAGGAATCCATTATTTTTATCCCGTATGGCATCAGTGAGCCCCCTTACAGAAAAACTCCTTGTCAGTCCTTGTTTTCAATGTACAGAAAGACCAAGATTGGCAAAAATGTTAAGAGTTCAATTCATTCTCTTGCATGATGTCAAAATAACTCAAGAAAGAATATTGCCTGAATGTGACCTGAATAATCTGATTGGGACTATGAGCAGCCTCATGAGTGAACTGGTAGAAGAGCAAGCAGGAAGATTAAAGTTTTTACTTAAGAATTTTATGGCATCCTAAGGATTTCTCAAAATTGAAGAAGTGCTAGCTCTTTAAAAGAGTTCCTGGGTACTCAGTGCTTTTGAAAAAAATCAGACCAATACCCAAGATGCCTAAACATGGCCATAGGAGCTGAATTTTAGACAATTTTGCCCAATCTTGCCTAAGTTAATAAAGGTCTCGATGGGGGTGAAAGTAAATTGTTCAACTACAAAATTAAGAAATTCCATTGGATTCAGGCTTAAAAATCGTAGCATCCTGGAAAATGCTGAAATATTTAAAAGTCTCAGAGGGGTAGCTGTGTTAGTCTGTAACTTTAAAAAAAAAAAAAAAAAAAAAGCAAAATAAAAAAACCTACCAAAAACAACAAACTGTAGAGACTAACAACAAAATATAGATAGTATCATGAGCTTGTGGGCACAACCCACTTTTCTCCTTGCCCCATTCATCTGAAGATGTGAGTTTTGCCCACGAAAGCTCTTGATATTATCTGTATTTTGTTGTTAGTCTCTAAGGTTGGGTTTTTTTAGTTACAGACTAACATAGCTACCCCTCTGAGACTTGTAGATATTTCAGAATTTTCCAGGATGCTAAGATTTTTAAGCCTGAATCCAATGGAATTTCCCAAAGTCTCTTAAGGTACAACAGGACCATTCATTGCTGAAATAGGCAAGAAATACCTAGATATCTCACATGATCATGTAAAAAGGCTAACACTTTCTATAAGACAGATGATATCCAGTTTTTTCATCCCAATACAGACCTTAATGGAAAATTCCAAATACTTCCAAAGGAAATATTGGAATTGAAATGCAAAAGAATGTCCCCCTATAATTCTTCATCCAGCTGTTATAATCAGTTATCTTGAATCATTTGTGGTTTTTATTGGCTAAGTATTCTCACATTAGAGGTTACAAAACCAATTCTTGCACTTGAGAGAATTTGTGAGCTGCATGCCATGCCTTTATAGTTCAGAACAGACAGGTGCAGATATTGAATTTCTGGAATAAGTCAATTCCCCTTGGGTTCAGCGTTTATTACAATGTCTCCAGGGGAATGTCTACACTGGGGAGTTATTTTGAAATAACTATCCTTATTTCAGAATAACAAGGTGAGCCCACATAGCAAGCCCATTATTTTGAAATTATTTCAAATAATGCCTACTTTGAAATTGTTATTTTGAAATAGGGTTAGTGTGGACGCTCAAATGCTGTTTTGAAATAATTGGTCTCCAGAGGCCTCCCACTACTGCATTTGTGACCACTCTGGTCACAGCCCTGACAACTCTAATCCTTCCCTTCTCCTGCAGTCTTTAAAGCTTCAGGCAGAAGGGAAAGGGCTTGTGGCACCACATGAGCCAGACCCAGAGGGTAGCACAGTCACATCCAGGACCAGGTGCAGATGAAAATTAAAGAACTGCGGCAGGGCTACACAAAGGCAGGGAACCAGAGTTTCCATTCTGGAGCGGCACCTCAGACCTGCCACTTTTACGAGCATCTGGATGCCATCCTGGGAGGGGGGCCAGCCACTTCTTCCCCCCCTCCTTTATTGTGGACTCAGGCCAAGGCATGCCCACTGTCAGTCTCCAAGAGGGTGGGGCTGTGGAGGAGGAGGTCAGCCAGGATGAGGAAGAGGACAGGCCAGCCTGGACATTATGCCTGCTAGCTATGAGGTTGTCATCAGCCTGGAGCCCATCTTCCCCCCCCTCCCAGGATGTCTCCCAGGGTTCGGGCAAAGCTGGAGGAGGCAGTTCAGGTGAGTTCTGTCACTTTCCCTATACACATGCAGGGGTGGGCGGCGAGGGACTGCGTATTTCTCAGTTGGCCGCCTTGGCCTGGGGCTCGCAAAGCAGCCCGTGCATGTGGAGCACCAGACAGGAACTCTCAGCCCCATGACACTTTCACAGAGGAACCCCTCAGTCCTTCTCACAAGCTTCCTGCACAGACCTGCCTTACTCCAGCCTTTGTGGTAGGACACCTTCCCACCGCAAGCCACCACTAAGGAGGCTGGGGTCTCGGAAACACAGTAGTGCTGCACATGTTACAGGTTCATGCCTGCACTCTTGGGCAGCATCCGCTCCCGCTCAACCTCAGAGATGCAGCGGACACCGATCCCCTGCATCGGAACCTTGTGGGGGGAGAAAAAGGAGGGGACTCCACTAACACGCACTCCAGCAAGGCGCATCTGCTGCTCACACACCTCTCCCTCAGCATCCTCCCCACCTTCTCCAGTGGTCAGGGATAGAAGTTGTCCCTCTGCAAGATGCTGCTAGTTTTTGGTCTGGCATGTGCGGGATTCAGAAGGAAGCTGAGACGCCCTGTCCCCTCCTCTCACCCACAGGTTCCTGGCCTGGCTGGCACCTACACATGTCTGCTTGTCCCCGGGATGTGGGGATAGTGAGGCTCCCCTGGGACTTCTGTAGCCCTGTAGGAAAGTGTCTGCTGTCTAGGCAACAGATGGCATTGCTTGAAGAACATTGCCATCATCTGAACTAAGACCTTCTGTATTGGCTCAGAGATTAGGACTAGGCTTCATGTACTTCTGGGATGACTGCCTTTGTCACTTTTCTTCACAGCTGAACGAGCTGTCAGCGTGGCGCATCCACCACCTCCCACACCATTCTTCTAACTCCGTGAGAGCCACAAGTAAAAGACCTCTGTTCCTTGAACAGGAACTTTTAGGATGGGCTCCAGGTGTGCCAGGCTGACCAGGAGCTGAGAAGGATGATCTGGCAGCAGCTGCCCCGCCAGCATGACACCATGTGCTCTTCCATCACCACCGCAGTGGAGAGCCTGGTCGTGGCTATCAATTAGTCCATCAGTCATGCCCCACACCTGCCATCCCTCAACTCCCAGCACCAGCATCCACCTTTTGGCTTCTCGTCGTAGCCCCCCCAGGGGCCTCTGAGGCCTGCAGACATGTGGCAGTGGGACCTGCAGCTGAGGTATCCCAAGATACCTGATGCAGGCATCGGTGTCCCCTCCCTCCTCTGAGATTCTTTCTCCAATCCCTCCCCTGTTACATATTCCCCATATAAAAATAACAGTTGCTTTTCAAAACAAAAAGTCCTTTTTTCTGCAGAGCAAGGGGGAAAGGTGGGAAGGGTGGGCAGGGGAAGGGAAGGGTGTGGGAGGAAAGGCACACATCGGCAATGCAGAGGCCCCTTGTGGAAAGGCCTGAGGGAGAGTCTCTCAGCAACCCTTAGAACCTCCCTGATGAGCACAGCCCCCTGATGAGTTTGCCAAATGGCAGCAGTGCCCAGCTGCTTCAAAGCCCTGGCTCAGCCGCTCTACCCCTGCCCCTGCCCCTGCCCCTGGCAGGAAAGTCTCTCTATTGTTTTCACATATATTGTGGAGCACACAGCAGGCTGCCACCATCTGGGGGATGTTCTGGTTGCCGAGATCCAGGTAAGAGAGGAGACTCTGGAACTTCCTCTCAAGGTGGCTGAAGGCATCCTCTACAAACAACGATATGGCACCTGCTGAGCCTTTTGTTGAACTATTCTTTTGTGGGGTCCAGCTGTCCTGTGTAGTGCTTCATTAGCCAGTGGAGCAAGGGGTAGGCTGCGTTGGTTATGATGCACATGGGCATGTCCACTTCCCCAACCCTGATGGTGCAAACAGGGAAAAATGTGCCAGCATGCATCCTGTGGAAGAGGCTGGAGTTCCTGAACACATGGGCATTGTGCGCCTTCCCCGATTACCCGATGTAAATGTCTGTGAACTGGCCCAGATGGTCCATGACAACCTGTAGCACCATTGAAAAGTATCTCCTCCTATTGATATAGTCCGGGCCCGTTGATCAGGGGTCAGGATGGGGATGTGGGTACCGTCAATTGCTCCCCTGCAGTTGGGGAAGCCTGTAATGGTAAAACCAGTGACAATGAAGTCCGTCACCGAGGATGACCCTCTGCATCAGGATGATGTTGATGGCCTTCACCACCTATAGAATCATAGAACTGTTAAACTGGTTTCCCACTTACTCAAAGAAACGTGGTTGTGAGTGTTTGACTGGCTAAAGTTACATGTTGGTGGAAAAATGTATTTTGTAACTATTGTTTAAAAGATAAATTGGGTGTCTGGTTATTTCACTTGTTTTTAAAACCATCTAAGGCCCTAATAAAACAGTATTTCAGTTCATTAAGTATGAGTTGAATTGTCACTTAAATAATTAAAATCTTTACATTAATCCACTGTTGTGAATATTCTGTTATTACCTAAACCATCTCAAATATTTTAGTATTAAATAAGACCTGGATAACTTGCTAGTTTTTATCTGATTTTTAAATTCATTGCTGCAGTAAAGCCTGGTAGTATAATGCATGCTTCCACTCTTGCTGCTTGAGGATTAAGCTTATTTTATATGTGTGTGTTTCAGTGCTTCATTAGAGTTTGGAAATCTGGATGAAAGTTCTCTAGTGCAAGCAAATGGTGGTGACCTTAGTGCAGAAGACAGAGAACTATTGAAAGCTTATCATCACAGTTTTGATGATGAAAAAGTGGATCTGGATCTGATTATGCACTTACTTTACAACATCTGTCATAGTTGTGATGCAGGTAAGCACAAATTAAAATATTTTTGTTTTAATGAGTTACTGTGGATAAAGTTTGTTTCAGATATATCAATGACCACCCTTTTTGTGAATAGTAATAAGTAAGGCTAAGTTTTAGTCAAAAGTATTTAATAAAAGTCATGGGCAGATCAGAGGCAGTAAAGAGAAATTCATGGCCTGTGATCTGTCTATGATGTGCTTATACACCTAACTAAAAATTGGGACGTGGGTGTCGAGGGGTGCACAATCCTGGGGCACAAGGATGTATGGGTGGGGTGGAGGTGTAGGAGGAGGAGGGCTGGTGGCAGGCTACCCACCTGGCTTTCCACAGTTCCGCAGAAGCAATCCGCATGCCCTGCAGCTCCTATGGGAAGGGATGGGAGTCTGGGGAAGCTCCTCCATACACTGCCCCATCACAAGCGCTGGCTCTGCAGCTCCCATTGTCTGGGAACTACAACCAATGAGAGCTCTGGGGACAGCATAGGGAGGAGCCCCCAACATAGCCTCTGGTTTGGAGCTTCAGAGACATCCCAGCAGCTTCTGAGGAGCGCTCCCCTCCCCCGGAGTGTTAAACACTCCTCTGAGCTCACCCCAGACTCCCACACCCAAACTGCCCCAGCAACAGCCCATGTGGCTGACCCTGGGGCCACTGATTTGTTTAGGCATCCCTGGAGCCAGCCACTGCAGAAGACTCAGACAAACGCACAGCCTTTGTGTAGTAACTAAATACACTGATGTATTACATGTAAGTCCTTTGTGTATTACAAATACATATTATTGGTGCACCTTTTTCCTGTGATTAAAATGAGTTTCCTATGTAACGTCTGTATCCTCCCTTTTTTTTTTTTTTTTTAAAGGAGCAGTTTTAATTTTTCTTCCTGGATATGATGAGATAGTTGGCTTGAGGGATCGAATTCTCTTTGATGACAAGAGGTTTGCTGATAATGCTCACAGGTAAATTCTTTGGTTTCTATTCCTGATACTTTTCCCCCAACATTTTAAAAAAAGTTTTCATTCTGAAACAATTTCACTTCTGTTTTACCATTAGATACCAAGTTTTTATGCTGCATTCAAATATGCAAACATCAGATCAGAAGAAGGTGCTAAAAACTCCACCACTGGGCATTCGCAAAATAGCAAGTATCAAATTACTTTTTCAGCTGTTCACTTTTGATTCATGCTGTCTTTACTTCTATAGTAACTACAAAATAACTTTATTGTTGCAGATTCTTTCTACTAATATTGCGGAAACTAGCATCACAGTCAATGATGTTGTTTTTGTTATTGATTCTGGCAAGATGAAAGAGGTATGGTTGTATAAACTTTGGACTAATATTGCTGAAATAGATAGTGCAGGGAAGTGTGAAGTGGTGCATATTTTAAGAAAGATGTTAACCTGTAGGAAACCTTTATTGGCAAGGTTATTGCTGGCACGTTATCAAATACGTTTCATGTAACTGAACTCATTGAAGAGTCTTGAGTGCAAATCTTTATAACATTCTTTAAGTTGTCACAACATGTAGTAAAATTCTATTTAGCACTTTTATGTCAAATTTAGGAAAATATTGTAAGTTACAAATGTCAAAGAAAAAACATTTGATCAAAGTGCAATAACAAGATGTTTATGCTTTACCCTATGATAAAGCAAGAGGAAATGCAAATCACTTTCTGTGCTACACTATACATTATAAATGAAAATAATCTTACAGATAGCAAGAAAATTTAACAGATTTTGGTTTTGACTTTTGATTATAGTTGACTAATTTTAAACATGACCAGGTCCAATTGCTTTAATTATTGTAGTTAAATTAAGCTTGTTAAGATTTGCTCATTGTTGTTTTTCTTTAATGTACCCTATTAAATCCAGTCCTTGCTCTTGTGATATAAACTCTGCTTTAATATTGTAGAAGTCCTTTGATGCGCTGAACTGTGTTACCATGCTAAAAATGGTGTGGATTTCAAAAGCAAGTGCCATCCAGAGAAAAGGCAGGTAATGTACATTTCACATGCCATCTTATTTCACAAACATCAACTTTGCATGCTTTATATATGTAGCAAGGAGACAGACCATTACCTTTATAATAGGAAGTATTATGATGTGAATGATCCATCTTGTGACCTATCAATGTATTCCTTTCATCCAAATGTAATTAAAATAATTTAAAAACTTTGTATCTCTGTTATATTGAAATTACTACTACACCGAAAACATTGAGGCTCTAATCAGGCTTGAATAATGTTAGAAGATTTCACCTAACCAGAGTTCTGTATTGGGGGAAATTGTTCTAATATACAAGTCTGATGAAAACAGAAATTCACTTATTTGCTTTGTTCTTAGGGCTCATCCACATTGCAGATGGAAGAATTCTTCTGTTGACCTAGCACTGTCTCAGGGCTTACGTTAGCTGAACTATTTTTTGTGAGGGGTTTGAATTTTTCACATCCCTGAGTGATGCAGCAAGATTGATCTAAGTTTTTGTTGTAGACCCGGCCTTGCTGGTTTTTTTTTGTTTTTTTTTAATGTTTGGGCCTTGTTTTCATTCATATTACAAGCATCACTTCGTTCTACTCTGGGAATGTAGAGGGACTTTAGAGAGTGAAAATTACATTTACCTACTTCAAAGCCTCTTCTTACTCAAAGAATAATATAGAGTTAAAGGCCAGAAAAAACTACCAGACCATTTAATCTGACCTGTATATCACAAACCATCACGACTGCTGCCAGAGTCATGAGAACTGACCTTTAATATAAGTGAGTGACAAATCCATTTGTATTTAAATCAGGTAGTCCTGGAGAATTTCTATCTGCTCTTTTGGACTGGCAGTGGAGTCATAATTGTCCAGTTTAGTGATTTGATTTTCATTTTCCTGGAAAATTTCAGTTTTCTTGTTTAAATAAAGGAGCATATTTATCTTAGTGTTAAATGGATTTGATTGTAGATCTTTTGAGTTGCTTTCTGAGCATTTCTTTGCAGTTTCTTTTTATACATCTTGTATTTAATTCTCAGCTGTATTTCAAGTAATATTTTGTTTCTAAGGGCTGGACGCTGTCGACCTGGAATTTGTTTCCGACTCTTCAGCAGGCTGCGATTTCAGAATATGTTGGAATTTCAGACTCCAGAACTTCTAAGAATGCCACTCCAGGTGGATTTTCACTTGAGAATTATTATTTTTTTCTGTTGTTTTACCTTAAGTCTGAATATTGCTTTATAAAACAAGTGCTGAAAAAAAGATCCATGTCTTGAATATTTAAAGCCTGGAGTACATCATTAGGGATGTAAAAATATTTATATGGGGTAATTCAATAGGTTCCATGAAAATGTAAAGGTGTCGTGGGAGCAGAGATGGGTTCCAGAAGTAATATAAAAACATAGATGTGTGCTTGATATCTGTCAGTTGGGGAAACAGCTTAAGCCAAATCATTCATAGTTGAAATATAAAGTGGAGGATGGGAGGAGAAAACAAGATGGACAGTTGGAGTGCGTCTGGAGGAGCACAAGTGTAGTATTAGATGTAGGTGGATAGTTCAGACAGCAAGTCAAAATTACTATATTTTTTTCCAGGGATCTTTAATGTGGCTGTAAACAATATCAGTGCTATAATACAGAAAATAAACTACAAGATCTGAGCCTATAGTTAAAATTTAAAGTTGAGGCTTCATTTCATCAGCTTCCTAAATTGATATATTGTACCATACAGTAATATAACAGCTACAACCATGAAACTGATCCTATTGTCAACAAACTTCTAAAGTGGCCAAAATTGTTTTGCTTGCACAATGTGTAGGTGCTTAAGTATTGGAAAGAATATTCCGTTATTTTTGATGCAGAGTTACTCTGTCACATTTTGCATTCACTGTATGTCTAATGATGATTGTTCTGTGGCGAAAAGGTATAATATTTTATCCATTTGCTTTGTTGATTACACATTTTCTCTTATGACCTATATTTCATGCCATAGGTAAAGTCCATATTCAGTATAAGAAACTGATCTATTGGAGGTTTTCTTAAATAGTTTTATTTTTAATTTATAGGAACTTTGTTTGCACACAAAATTGCTAGCACCAATTAACTGTCCAATTGCTGACTTCTTGATGAAAGCCCCAGATCCTCCACCAGCCTTAATTGTGAGAAATGCTGTTCAGATGCTTAAGGTGAGTAAATTAAATAGATTTATACGTTAATATTTTGGTTGTTGCTTCTGTTATTGTTGGCACACACCTTACTGTAGGTGGGAGGCAATAAGTTCAAGAGGATCACTGTTTCCAAATGGAGGCTTTATCTTGGTAGTGGCTTAATGAAAGTTGTCTTGTTCAGGCTTTCACTTTGTGCTGACTGAGCTAACACTATACCTGGTGTAAGGGGAAGAGATTGATTTATTCTTCACCAAACTTAACAATAATTTATCTGAAGCCTTTATCCATGTTATACAGGCAAATAGGGACATAAACAAATACATAGCTGCAACATCTTTGTTTTCAGACACTTTTTTTTGGTCTTGTTACTACTGCTTACTTGTAGAGAGAGTAGCCTTTTTGACCTTCTGGTTGAAGGAAGTGGGAGGAGGAATAAAGAAGTCATTCCAAACGCAGGTCTGATCATGTTGCTTAGGATATAGTGTTTTGCTAATCCTGTTACTCAAATGGTGTTCTCTTCCTGCTACTGTGCTAAATTTCCTTGCTTCTCTCTCTCCCTTTTTTTAAATCAGACAATAGATGCTATGGATACCTGGGAAGATCTCACGGAACTTGGTTATCATCTGGCTGACTTGCCTGTAGAGCCACACCTTGGTAAAATGGTGTTGTGTGCTGTTGTTTTGAAGTGCCTGGATCCTATTCTTACCATTGCTTGTACTCTTGCATATCGAGATCCTTTTGTGCTACCTACACAGGCCTCACAAAAACGTGCAGCCATGCTGTGTAGAAAACGTTTTACTGCAGGAACATTTAGTGACCATATGGCACTTCTCAGGGCATTCCAGGTATTATTTCATCTACAGAAGGAATATTAATGGCAATAGTTAGATTAAATATAAAAGTAATGTTGCACTTTACAAAGGACTTGTCATCCAGCTATAACTTTAAAGAGTTTCAGTATTTCCTAAGAGACTCTCTGCATTGAACCCATTAGTAATGTTATGTGATAAAATTTTTTAATCTCTAAAGCATGATTTTGCTGACCTAATTCTACTCTAGATGTTTTTATTTCTAAATTTAAATTACATTTATATTACCAGAAAGTAATAATTTTGAGAGATGATATATTGATTTGAGGAAATAGAGAGAATTTTGCTTGTTAACAGGAAAAAAGTCCAGAAGGCTTAATGCTTTTAGACTTTTGTTTCTGTTTTCAATTGAAGTACATTGCGCTATACTAAAAATAAAACAAAACACATATAAGTTTTGAGTTTAAACACATTTGTAGATATTTGAAAAAAATATTTTCCTGCAGGCATGGCAGAAGGCACGAAGTGATGGCTGGGAGAGAGCCTTCTGTGAGAAGAACTTTCTCTCTCAAGCTACTATGGAAATTATCATAGGAATGAGAACACAGTTGCTTGGTCAGCTCAGAGCATCAGGTAACTAATTATTTTTAAAAATCAAGTTTTTTTTTCTGAAACTATATTTATTATGAAGTAAATTATTCAAATTTTAACTAGAATGAAATTCAGGGACATCCTAACTTCTTACTTGTGTAGTAGTTATTAATTCTGTCATTCAGAAAGCCAAGTTTGATGACTGAATTATGCAAAATAAACTTGTTTAGCTTGAAATGAGCTAACACACAGTGAGTCTGATTCTTAAATCGGGGTTGAGTTTTGAATGGGACAGATCTTAAGAAGAAGTCGAAGATGGCTCTGATCTGTCTTTCCTTTTCTGGGCCTAACTGGTGGACTGACTTGGCTTCTATGGTGTAACTTGAAGTGACCTAATGGCTATTCTAAATTATTCTGGCTAAAATGGTCCAGGATCTGGCTTGATATTTCTTTGGGATTTCTGTTTCATTAAATAACTTACTTGTACAATGTCTTTATTCTCAATACTTCTTTATGCAGTTTAGTACTAAACTGAAGGTTCTCAACCAAATTCATGTATTAAATATGAAAATAATACATATAGGTTACAGAGTATGAAAATTATAATAAGTGGTGTGGGATTTCATAAAATAAAGCACAAATAATTTTCACTCAAAATGGAAATTTAAAAATGTGTAATCTGTAAAAACATGCAGTAATCTTTTTTTTTTTTTTTTTTTTTTCCCCCCCCTCCATTTAGGTTTTGTTAGAGCCAGAGGTGGTGGTGATATTCGAGATGTAAACACCAACTCTGAAAATTGGGCTGTAGTGAAAGGTGCTTTAGTGGCTGGGATGTACCCTAATTTAGTGCATGTGGATAGAGAAAACCTTGTATTGACTGGCCCGAAGGAGAAGAAAGTGAGATTTCATCCTACCTCTGTTCTTAGCCAACCTCAGTATAAAAAGGTAACATTTCTGAATGAATAGCCCACAAGAAAGAACAGATTTCATTACGTTTGTGAAAAATTTAAAAAAGACTTCCTCTTGGTTCTGATTCCTTTAAAAAGTGTGCACAATTTACCAATATCCGGAAAATAAAATGTTATTGTAAATTGACTGAATGGGTTGGAGCCAGCTTAGGTTTTAAAAAGATTATATATTTAAAAGCTTCAGAGGGGTAGCCGAGTTAGTCTGTAATTGGAAAAACTCAAAAAACACCGAATAGTTTAGCAGCATCTTAAAGACTAACAAAACATGTAGATGGTATCATGAGCTTTTGTGAAGTGGGTTGTACCCACGAAAGCTCATGATACCATCTACATGCTTTGCTAGTCTTTAAGGTGTTGCTAGACTAGTGGTGGTGGTGGTGGCGTGGTGGTGGTGGTGGTGGTTGTTGTTTTTTTTAAGTTTTTTCCAGTATATGTTTAATCACCTTCACCTGGACCAGAACCACAGTAGTCTTACCTTGGGGAATGAGACAAGATTACCAAACAAAAATGTCATGGAGTTGTTTTGAAGGTTTATTGGTGTTTACTGGCATTCAAAACTCATTAAATAATACAGGTTGAACCTCTCTAAACTGAGATTCTTTAGTCTGACATCATCAGTGGTCCAGACCAGAGAGTCCTGGAAGAGAGCTGGCAGCTGGGAGCTTTGTGGCCGGCAGGTGCAATGGGCTGCCAGCAACTAGGCTGCCTGGAGAGGCCAGGAAGCCCGGTGCAGTTGACAGGGCAGCAGGGCTGCCAGCAAGCTCCGGCTGGTGGCTGGGCCAGGTCTGGGGAGACTGCTGGTATGGAAGCCAGAAATGACCTCCCTTGGTCTAGCAAATTTTCTCATCCAGGACCAGTCAGGATGTATCAACCTGTAGCAACAAGGATTTCTACTCTGAAGCATTACCCTAGATTTTCTTTGGATATTTGTGTTTTTAACTTGGCCATAAAATGATAATATAAAACTATAATACATTTTAATTTTTACTGTACCTTGTTTTATAATCCTGAACTGTCTTTGTTCTTTGGGCTGTAGTTTTGTCATATTTATTTAAAAAAAAAAAATTCCAACAGTCATTAAATTTATTAAAAGTCACAGGCCTGGGAGGAAATGCTGTGTGTGTAGTAATGGGAATACCATTAAAGAGTGTAAGGGGAAGTTATGGGTAGGGATGGGGAAATGGGATCTGCCCATGGGGAGGGACTGCAGTAGGGGACTGTAGGGCCCTGCAGCAGTTAATCCTATCCCATGGTATTTAGCGCCTCTCCTTGCTGTATGGGGGTCTCATGGTGCTGCTCAGTTTTGGTCTGTCCATGGTAAGTGGTCCTATGACCCCGTGCCCTAGATTGCAACTCTGTGGGACATGAGCCACCACTGAAAAGTGAATTTGTTGTGGACTTACGGAAAAATCGGAGTATCATTGTTTTTAATTTGTGGATTGTATCACAGTCTTACAGCTGGGACAACCCTGCAACTCTAACAATTTATTTTAAATTGATCCTTCTCTAACAAATAAATGGTATGAGAGCCTTGTTTGCTTTTGCTAACAGATTCCTCCAGCAAACGGTCAAGCTGCAGCAATTCAAGCACTCCCCACAGACTGGCTTATATATGATGAAATGACTAGAGCACACAGAATAGCGAACATCAGGTGCTGTTCAACTGTGACACCTGTCACTGTGTCCCTCTTCTGTGGTCCAGCTCGGTTGCCAAGTAATGCTTTACAGGAGCCCTCCTCATTTAGAGGTACAGCATTCTTGGAATTAGACATTTTCAAATACCAAACAATAGTCTGACATATTGGAACTTCGGTGCTGCATATACAGGAATATTTAATGAATTTTTGATAAGTTGTCAGGTCTAAGCCAAAACCATGGTTCTTGGAGCCATCTAAAATGTGTTAATTGTTCCATATCAAACATCCTAGACTTTTAATAAAATATACTATTTAAAAAGTAAATAAAAGAATAACAGAAAATAGAAGGAAAATGAATGCCTTTTGTCCAGGATTAGCAGCATTAGATCCACATAGGACTTGAGGAATAAAAGTGTATTTTCTACTCTAATACTGATGTAGATGTAGATACTCTAAATTAACACACTCTTGTGAGAAGTTGCATTAGTCCTACATTACACAGTTATATATTAACTTTCACCTTAATTCGAAGTACAAGGGAAAAAGAGAAAATGTTAAACAGGAAAGTTTCCGGACTTGTAGGGGAAGAAATTTAATTTTCATATTTAAAATCCAAGTACACTATTTTAATACAAATGCTGACTTTTATTTTTTGAATTATATTAATTTAGTGGATGGTGTTCCTAATGATAGTAGCGATAGCGAGATGGAAGACAGAACTACTGCTAATCTGGCTGCGTTGAAGCTAGATGAATGGCTACATTTCAAACTGGATCCTGAGGTAGGTAATGTAGAATTATTCAGTTAGTACCCCTTTTCAAGGAGAAAGTGCAGTTTGCTTTTTGAATTTCCTCCCTTTACTGTCGTTTTTAAATGTTTTTCCAGAATTTTGAGCAGTCGAAAAATGTAGTGCATCTTTCTTTAAAACACACACAAATACCAAGCCACTCATCTGTAGGAGACCTAAACAGAAACACTTGGTTGAAATGAACAGGAAGATTTTTATTTTATTTTATTTTTTTAAAAGGATTGAGTAACTGTGGTGAAGGCATATCCTAGATAAAGATAAATATGCTAACTTTCCCACCACTTTTTAAATGTCTTTTGCAAATCACATATTTGTATAAGATAGAAGGGCTTTTGTACCACATTCATTCTCCTTAATTAACTGAAATAATAAATATAATGTAATGCGCTTCTCCTGTTGCAACAAATTAATGGCCTTATGCTGCCATTAATGCCAGATACTTGTATGAATGAGTCCCATTAACATCAGTCACTTGGAGTTTCATAGGTACAAGGATGTACATTTTCAAATACAGGATGAGAACCTGATGTTGTAAACTGGCTTATAATAATACAGGTAACTGAAAAGTAAGATGGTAAGGAAAAAATTATTATAAATGGATGGAATACAGAAACACTGGATATTATTTTCCCTATAAATCTGGGATTCAGTGTGGGGGTTATATTTTTTTCCAGTGTATGTCACTTTTCAAAATCTGTTTACCCACCTTCTTTACACCAGAATCTTTTATAAAAGTAACAGCCTGGTAGATGTATACATCAGAGTTTTCTTTAAGGCAAAATAAGGAACAGAAGTTAATGAGTCTTACATTTGAGGAATTCCCTTAAAACTTGTTCAGTAAATAAATGTTGGTTCTCATGCAGTGTATGTGTGGCAGTTCAACAAAACATTATGAAAATGCACAGTCTTAGCTGTTTTCTTCTGGTAGCTGCTACATTTCCATAAAGGAAACTTCCTTTCATGTTTTCCTGTTTTATCTACACATGACCATTAAGTGAATCTTATTGAGCATCAGACTCCGACGGTATGCTACTTCCACTTCCCTAGGTGGTGCTGCGCAGCAGCTCAGGGTAGACAGCCTGAGGAAAGGTGGTAGTAGAAGCTAGAGCAAGCTTGGAGGCAAATTGATTATTTCTGGAGTTGAAGAGGGAAAGTGGAGAGAGCTAAATATGAGAACTACCATGGGTGATTCTAGAGTTTGCAGAAGGTGGGGAACGAGTGGTAGTGGTAATAATGATGATTGGGAAGTGCCAATCTTGGGCAAATCTGAGTAAAAGAATCTTACTAGGCACTCTTGGCAAAGCCGGGCACCAGTTCTGTAGGGAGGAGATGTTTGGCTGCAATTTGGAGTGGCAGGAGAAGGAAAAGGCAAAGATTGTTGGAAGGAAAAATAGAAAATAGTGAGATATGGAGTTTAGGGGAAGAGGGAAGAAATTGTTTAGGGAGCAGGTGAAAATACACTAAAGAGCTAGGCATTTTAGCGTAATGCTCTCTTAAAATTGTATTCTACCTAAAACAGAATGAGGAGTGTGGGCTGCAAGGCAAAAAGCTTATAAGACCCCAGACCCAATACTGATGAATGTAGAGGTGTGCAGAAGGCTTTTAAAATCAGCTTGGAAGACTTTGATTCCACTTAATGTCCACACTCAGCTCCTACTTACACCATCCATTCTAGTTATAAATCTATTTTAAGGAAAGGCATTCAATTAAAACTTTCTTTTATCGAACTGTTACAGAAGAGTGCATGTATTTGGAAAGAAAGAAGCTAACAGAAAAAAGGCATAAGATAAGAGTAAAACAGATGAATAATGAAAACTAGGTTCTAAATAAAAAAAACTAGAGAACTGCCAAGAAAGTGGAACAAGAAAAACTCAGGAAATATTATGTTTTGTTTATATTTTACATTAAAAATGTTATTTAAAAAAAATAAATCTCAGGAAATTGAATTCCATAAGCAAAAACTCATAGGAATGATTAAATAGAGAAGCAAAATAAGTGGTTTAAAATTATTTCAGAAGAAAACTTGGAGAAGAATATCCAGAAAATAAAACTATTTGATTGAGTAAAACTGAAAAATCAATTTTAAAACTAAGATATGTTACATTTTGGACACATTTCTCTCTAGACTGTCACACATTGTCTGCTTAGTGAGGGGACTCTTCTAACTGCAATCAGTCCTTTATTAACAGAGGTGAAATTCATTACAGGCTGCCAGTCTGCTGCTACAACTCAGACAGAAATGGCATAGTTTGTTTCTGCGTCGTATGCGAGCTCCTTCTAAACCTTGGTCTCAAGTTGATGAAGCAACTATAAGAGCAATTATAGCTGTTTTAAGTACCGAAGAGCAGTCTGCAGGCTTACAGCAACCTTCAGGTATTGGGCAAAGACCAAGGCCTATGTCTTCTGAGGAACTTCCCTTAGCCTCTTCTTGGAGATCAAACAGCAGTAGGAAAAGTTCAGCAGAAACTGAATTCTCTGATGACTCTTCTAATGCTGAAAAGTAAGTTGGTAGAAACCTTGCAGAGTCAAAGTTTTGGTAGGTGGAAATATGTTTACCTGTGTCTCAGTCATGATGGTGATTGTGGGAGTAGAGTGAAATAGTAGTTTTCAATAGCACAAACTGAAAGCAAGTCTGGCTCAAATGTATGTATTAAACAGAAAATGTTACTTTCTGCAGTACAACGATTCACAAAGTAAACATTAAGTCATTCTGTGTAGGCCTTACTTTCTTATTCCACTTGTGCTCATTCATCTTTCTGTCCTCACACTTCTCCCTATTCCATTTTAATTCTTCAGTCTCCACTTTGTTTTTGTTTCTCTTTCCTCCACATCTACTCATAAATAGCACTATGAAAAGCTGGTGCTTTGTTGAGACAGGAACAACTTATCAAATTTACTGGTGTAACCATTTTTATATTTCAAATAAAATGTTACCTAAAGTGCCATATTCTTTTAGAGGGCATGGTTGAGAAAACTGACTAACAGCTATTTTTATAGTAACTTTTACAAAGACGATCACATTTGAAATCAGTCATGCCTGAAGCAGATGTGTAATTTTTATTGTTGTAGTGGTACGTTTATGGCTGTGCTATAGGTTTGGTTCTTGTAAAGGATTCTTCAAAGATCTGTGTAGAAAAGTGTTTTAATTATACAAGGGTAAATTTCAAATTTGTCTTACAGTTGCTTAAACGTTGCACAGTGCCTGTGGATCATGATGCTAAACATAGGTTTGTCGTGAGAAACAAACACTTCTCTTTTCAAATTGCCTTTTTGAAAATAGTTGGTCTGAGGTTTAGTGTCTGTATAAGTCTAATACTAAGAGAAATGTATACTTTAATAGTAAAACACCAAACTTTGCTGCGTGATACATGCGTGTTTGTTAGACATCTTATACATGGTATATTGTGATGGCGTTAAACTGGGGTAGGGAACCTTTTTTGGTTTGGGGGCTGCTGACCCACAGGAAAATCAGTTGGGGGCCGCATACAAGTGAGAAGCAAAGGAAAAACAAAAATTGACTGAGAGGAAGGCACTCTTGCATACTAGAACTTAGGGGGACCCATGTTAGTAGATCTTGTGTGCTCCAGCCCTGTGGGAGGATTGTGGGGGAGCTGGAGTGCCTGCATGGGCTTCCCAATGCTGAAGGGAATCTGAGCCCTGTCAAAGTCAGACAGGACTCACAGATTTGTCAGACCGCTCTGTTTATTTCAGCAAAGCTCTGCTAAAATGCATCCAGAAAATGTGAGCCCCATACAAGGTTCAAACCCCTTGATTTATACAGTCAAAAGGCCAAGTTAACAGGATCAAAAGAGGGGCAAAACTTCACATTATCAGTGTGGTTAAGTATCTTCATTTCAATATCAAGCACACAGCAATCTCTTGTCTATATCTCCCTGATTATCTGGAATTGCTTTCTGCCTAACACCTAATGTTCCTTTTCCTGTTAAACATAGGCCCATCTGACTAGCACCTTGATCTGCATACCTACAATCAACATTAACATACAGGCAGTCCCCGACTTACGCGGATCCGACTTATGTCGGATCCGCACTTACGAACGGGGCTTTCTCACCCCGGAGGTCGGGGCGAGAAAGCCCCGTTCGTAAGCTGCTCCGGTGCCCCTGGTCTGCTGGAGACCGTCTCCAGCAGACCAGGGGCACCGGGCGGGTTCCCGCGCTTCTGAGGCTTTGCCAGAGCAAAGCCTCAGAAGCGCGGGGAACCGCCGCTGCTGCCGCTTCAGTCCGGGTGCCTGTGGTCTGCTAGGGACCGTCCCCAGCAGACCACAGGCACCCAGACTGAAGCGGCAGCAGCGGCGGTTCCCCGCGCCTCTGAGGCTTTGCTCTGGCAAAGCCTCAGAGGCGCGGGACCCCCCGCGGCTGCGGCTTCAGTCTGGGTGCCTGTGGTCTGCTGGGGATGGTCCCCAGCAGACCACAGGCACCCGGACTGAAGCCGCAGCCGCGGGGGGGTCCCGCGCCTCTGAGGCTTTGCCAGAGCAAAGCCTCAGAGGCGCGGCACCCCTCTGCCGCTGCAGCTCTGCTCCCTGTGTCCCTGGTCTGCTGGGGGGGGGGGGGGAACGCAGCTAGTGTGCTTCCCCCCCCCCCCCCAGCAGACCAGGCTTTTTTGTTTTGGACTCTGGGGCGCTGCCGATTGGTCCTGCAGCGCCGCTCTGGGCACTACTGGACCAACCCGGCAGCACCCCAGCTGCTCTGCCCCAGGTCCTGATTCAGCCGCTGCTGGTCAGTTTCAGCAGCGGCTGAATCAGGACGTCTGGGGCAGAGCAGATGGGGTGCTGCTGGGTTGGTCCAGTAGCACCGAGTGGTGCTACTGGAGCAACCCAGCAGCACCCCAGCTGCTCTGCCCCAGGTGTCCCAAGTCAGCTTCTGCTGAAACTGACCAGCGCTGACTACAGGAAGCCCCAGGCAGAGTTGCTCTACCCCGGGCTTCCTGGAATCAGCTGCTGATCAGTTTCAGCAGCAGCTGACTTGGGGACGCCTGGGGTTCTTAAGTTGATTCTGTATGTAAGTCAGAACTGGCGGTCAGTTTCAGCAGTGTCTGAATCTGGACGCCAGTTCCGACTTACATACAGATTCAACTTAAGAACAAACCTGCAGTCCCTATCTTGTACGTAACCCGGGGACTGCCTGTACTTTTCTTCTTCCTTTTAAAAGACAAACAGAATTCCTTCAACTTATTCAATTATTACAGCACAATTCATCTTTCTCTTACAGTATAATTCTTTCTACTTTCACAGCCCTAAGGGCCGGATCCAGATAAGCTGGGGGCTGCATCTGGTCCCCGAGCCTGAGGTTTCCCACTGCTATGTTAAATGTTGCTTCCTGCAGTGGTCTCTCCCCTTTCTTGTATGTGTTTATGATGTTAAGTTTCTTCAAAAGTAAAATGTTCTAACTTTTCTTAAAAATAAAAAGAATATATTTTTTAATTATCAAATAGTGATACTCTGAGTCAGTTAAATTCAGAACCAGATTAATTGAGGGGTAGAGAAGGGCATGATTTTTATCTCATGCGTCATTAGGAAGGATGACCAACTGAAAGATCTTGCTGTCTTAAGTATGGCGGTGTGTGACAGAATACTATATATTTCTAAACATGTCTGCCCTCTGAGGGGGTAGCATGCAAGCAGTGCACCCTTTCCACCATATTTGTTTCTGGAAAGAAGCAGCAGAATCTCTATCATCCAAAACAAATAACTGGTATTTAAAGTTAACTGAAAATTGTTTAACCTGTGTAAGTAATATAATGCATGTAGTCATTCTTCAGGCTTTTGGAACTTTAGCTGAAGCTTTTTTAAAGTTTCTGCTATGATTGCTGTTTGTACCAACCATTTGTTATATTGAATAGTTTTATAGCTTCACTGTCCTCCCTCAGAGTCCTAATGAAATCTACGTCTCCAGCATTTCATCCGCCACAGAAATACAAAGAAAGAGGTATCTTGCACTCTAAACGAAATTCAGATGATAGGTCAGATCAGTCATCGGTGAAGTCCACAGACAGTAGTAGTTATCCTAGTCCATGTGCCAGTCCTTCTCCTCCATCATCTGGAAAGGTAAAGTGTCCTCTTATTCATAAGTGTCAAAAACTGTAGAAAATCTAAAGTAATCATGCCTATATTCTTCAGCGGTAAAAAGAGCATCTTATTATTTGTTTTGAAAAGGCACCTGTGGACCCTATTCAAGGTTCTGGTCTTGATGCATAAAGTGATATAAGAATATAAAGGGATTTAATGCATTTAAGAGCTTACACTCTAGAATAAATTACCTTAGTGCTATAGTGATAGAAATGTAGCCATGTTAGTCTGGGGTAGCTGAAGCAAAATGCAGGACAATGTAGCACTTTAAAGACTAACAAGATGGTTTATTAGATGATGAGCTTTCGTGGGCCAGACCCACTTCCTCAGATCAAATAGTGGAAGAAAATAGTCACAACCATATATACCAAAGGATACAATTAAAAAAAAGTGAACACATATGAAAAGGACAAATCACATTTCAGAACAGGAGGGGGATGCGGGGGGGGGGGGGGGGGGAAGGAAGGAAGGTAAGTGTCTGTGAATGGGCATTAATATTTTTGGATGTAAAATTGCCAATCAATTTAACAACTTTGTCTTAACTGAAATTTTCTTTTGCTGCATTTGAATACCTGTTACTCATTCTCCCCTTTTCTTTGAGTGACTTCCACTTTGACTTCCTTTGTGTTCATCAGCCTCTCTTTTTGGCTTGCTATTATAGGAAATAGGTCTTTCCACCAGAATTACACTGTATTCTTTGATTATCTGTTTAATGTAACTGAAAAATTTAAACTTCTTAATTACAAAATTTTTTCTAAATCAGAATTTAGCCACTCTACTCAAACATTTTGTCAGGTAAAAAGATATTTTAATAACTTCTGTAGCTGATATTGTTAGTAAAAGTATCAGGTTGCCAGTGAAGTTGGTGTGCAATTTCTTAGTAGATTGAGTTTGAGCACCTGGTTTCTCTTGCTATTGTGGCCTTTCTTTAATGAGTGTCTTTTCCTTTCCACTTCCTTTAATGGAGTGCATCAAGGACACACTCTGGTTCTCATTTGAATTTTGTGGAACTTTCATTATGTCTTGTAGCTTCATTGTGGTAGGTATGTGTACTCCACAAGAACAAATATGTCAATGGACTGGTTGAGTCCTGCTCCCCTGACATCTGTAGAGAGTATGCCTTCAGTCACTGATACTTCCCCTTTCTCATAGTATCCCCATAGATACTGATCCAGTCTGCTTCTTGCATTTCAGTAAGTATGTTTAGGGCAGGAGGCAATTTTGACTAGATCTGCTCTGTTTGCTCCTTGTTTATAGCAATATATCAACCCCCCCCTCCCCCCATCCCCAAGTTCTGTCTCTGGCAGATTTTTTATTTTTAGGAGGTATTTTTGTCCTAACCCTGAAATACAGAGGGGGCAAAAACTGCAATTCTTGGAAATGAGAAGGACATTCATAAATTATCTTAATCTTATAATGTGTAGCCTGCCTGATCATCTGCTTTAATGAAAGGTCTATCAGTTTCTGATTGCTGCAGAATACTTAGGGCTATCCTATGAATTATTCTCCTACCCACGTTGTTAATGTTCCCTAAGTCAATAGCCAAAGATTAATTGGTTCATCTCAAGTGGGATGTTTAGCTAGTTATTATAATTTCTTCCTCCTTGTTATTTTGGATAGTGGTACTTCTATCTCATAATCTGATGCGGTGGCAGTTGATCTGCAGAAATGGGAATTTCTTACATGTCAGTCTCTGTCTGCAGATTTGTGTCAACACTTGTCCTTCAGTCACTATTAGTCAAATACCTAGTTTCAGTTGGCATGTCTTGTCACTTGGCTTGTTGAAATTGAAAGTTAATACATTACCACTTGACATTTCTATCAACAGAAGCATGTCTGTGGCTGACAGAGTTACAGGTGTTACTCGTTGTGCTTTTCTTTTTTTTTTAACATGATGGGAACCAAATCTATCCAGTCTGTACTGGTGTAGTAAGAAATTCCTGTTTCTGCAAGTCTATAGTTCTGCTAGAACTTAGTGAAAAGATGACTAAGCAAGGAATTTCTGATAATTTTAAATACTAGAAATGTAATTTGCTCTATTTTTTTTGCAGGGATCGAAGTCTCCTTCACCTAGACCAAATATGCCAGTTCGGTACTTCATTATGAAGAGTAGCAACTTGAGAAATCTTGATATTTCTCAACAAAAAGGTATCTGGTCTACAACTCCAAGTAATGAGCGAAAACTAAATAGAGCTTTTTGGGAAAGCAGCATGGTTTATTTGGTATTTTCAGTTCAAGGATCAGGACACTTTCAGGTGAGTTTTAAATGAACATTTAAAATTAGCTGAGTCTGGTGGGTCTCATAGCTGTGCAATAAAATACCAATGCATAGAATGGGAGTTTTGCTTATAATTTTAAAACTTTACAACTGATATAATATATAGAGAGAACATTTCATCTCTCTGGGATCTCTCCTAACATAGAAAAGTCTGAGTCCACAGAAAAGCTGAGGAAATCTGGATGCAGTTCAGTCTTAGAATGTTTGTGTCCTCCATGATTTCTCTGGAAATAAACAAAAAACAATTAAAATTCAATTTAAAACAAAAGGGGGGAATAATTAAGAGTATCATCATTCTTTTCTTTTTCTGATTGCTGAAAACATATATGTAATAATGTACATTTGTGGTCTTATTTTGGCAATTTGTAATGATAAAGGGACTCTGCTGAATATTTGTCCTAGATCGTTAGATCTTAAGGCTGGAAGGTGTGGCCATCTTATGATCAGCTAGTCTGATCTTCCACATAATACAGGCCGTGTAATTTCACCCTGAAACTTCTGCATCAGGTCCACAACTTCTACAGGTTGAACCTCTTTAATCTGGCACCCACGGAATCTGGCTGGTGCTGAACCAGAAAGTTTGGCAGACCACAGGAGGTCAATATTTTCTAGCAGCATTACCAACACTTCCTCTGTGTACTGGGCCACTAGAGGACATTAGGCTATGTCTACACTGGCATGATTTTCCGGAAATGCTTTTAACGGAAAAGTTGTCCGTTAAAAGCATTTTCAGAAAAGCGCGTCTAGATTGGCAGGACGCTTTTCTGCAAAAGCGTCCGTGGCCAATCTAGACGCGTTTTTCCGCAAAAAAGCCCCGATCGCCATTTTCGCGATCAGGGCTTTTTTGCGGAAAACAGTACTGTGCTGTCTACACTGGCCCTTTTGCGCAAAAGTCTTTCGGAAAAAGACTTTTGCCCGAATGGGAGCAACATGGGATCGTCAGTGCTTTTCCGGAAATTCAAGCGGCCAGTGTAGACAGCTGGCAAGTTTTTTCCACAAAAGCAGATGATTTTGCGGGAAAAACTTGCCAGTCTAGACACAGCCTTAGAGGTAAATTAGAGCTAAATAACAGTGCAGAACACTGAGAATCAAGACTGGTAGCTGTAAACAAACTTTATAGAACCACAGGAAACTTGGCCACACCCATAAGTGGACATCCAACTAACTGGATCATGCCAGACCAGAGAGTGCTGGACTAGAAAGTTTAAACCTGTAGTTGAGCTGGAATCTATTTTCCTAAAGTATATGAAATTGTGTTTGAAACACGGTAAGTGATATAGAATCCACCACATCTCTAGTTGTTCCAGGGATATTTAGCATGGATCTTAAAAGCTTGGTGCCTTATTTCTAGTCTGAATTTGTCTAACTTCACTCTCTAGCTACTGGCTTTTGTTATGGCTCTGCTAGATTAGAGCCTCCAGTGGTTAGAAATTTACTCATGCAGGTATTTGTACACCAGGATCAAGTAACATTTTAATCTTAAACTAAATACATTTAACTTCTTGGTCAGGACCAGTGCTTTTTTTGTGATGGTACTGTCCGGAATGGTGTACTGTCACCTATTTTCCCAGCACACAGAAAAGGAATGGTATTTCCCCCGTGCATACTGGCACTTGTGTTCTTGGGGTGGCTCAGAAGCCTGTTCGGGACAAGAGGCGGGTTTTTTTCCTGCTCTCAGTGTGGCGTTTCGGCTCTTAAAGGGGCTGTGACCGCATTTCAATCCCCAGCGCAAACTCCCCCCCCCCCCCCCCCCAAACAAATTTGAGCCTTGAGTACCGGCACCTTTTTTCTTACAAAAAAAGCAGTAGTTGAGACTGTTTTCTTTGTACATGACAAATATATTTAGATTGTGATCTCTTGCCCCTACACAATTGATGTTTGGTTCAGTGGTCAGATGTTCTAGATATAAATATAGACCAACTGGAAAATGGAAATATTATTGCCATGTGCTTTGTTGCTTTAACCATACTTTTAACGTTGTTTGCATTTCAGTATAGAAAATAATAAAATACTAGTCATTTTTTCTTGTTTAAATTATCAAGACTTTGGGGGAAAATTCACATCAGTGTTGGACTCCCTGATCAATATATTAATTCAGGCATTTAGGTGAAAAAAACTAAAGCAAAATTGCAATTAGTTTCATTTGTCACCATGACATTTTCTGTATGGATTACAAAGACTACTCCCACTATGTAGAAATAATAGCAAATATTGCGAGCAACCAATTAGTCTTAACAGAGAAATCTTTGAAAAATTTTAAAACACAAAAACAAAGCTTACAAGAAGTGGAAACATAGTCAGATGATTAGGCAGGAATATGAATATATGGCTTGAGCATGCAGAGATGTAATCGGGAAGGCCAAAGAGTACTTGGCGTTGAAGTCGCAAGAGTTGTGAAGGATAATGTGGGTTTCTACAAGTATGTTAGCAATAAGAAGGAGGTTAGGGAAAGTGTGGATGCCTTCCTCATTTAGTAAGGGTATCTAGGGACTGATGTGAAAAAACCTCAAGTACTCAATCCTTTTTCTGACCCAAAGAGAGGGTCATATACCAGACTTCTACACCGAGTATGGAGAGAAGGTGAACAAACCTCTGTGGCAAAAGAACAGTAAGAACTACTTAGAAAAGCTGGACATGCACTACTCCATAGGGTCAGATCTAATGCATTTGAGGATACTGAGAGAGTTGGCTCGTGATTGCAGAACCATTGGCTATTATCTTTGAGAAAATATGGGAATCCAAGGGAGGGCCTAGATGATTAGAAAAAGGCAAATATAGTGCCCATCTTTTAAAATGGGAAGGCAGAGAAGCCATATAGACTGGACAGCCTCATCTCAGTCCCTGGAAAAATTATGGAGCAGGTCCTCAATAAATCACCTTCCTCTCCTCCAAGTATTTCAAAATGGATCAGACACGCTCAACATGGATTCACCAAGGACAAGTTATGCCTTGACCCAACCTAATTGTCTTTTATGATGAAACTGGCTCTGTGAATATGGAAAAAGTGATGGACATGATAAACTTGATTTTAGCAAAGCTTTTGATATATAATATTCACATCAGTAAGCTGAAGTGTTATGGATTGGATGAATGGACTATAAGGTGGATAAAAAGCTGGCTAGATTGTCAGTCAATGAGTAGTGATAAACAGTTCAATGTCTAGTTGGTAGCCAGTATCAGTGGAACGATCCAGAGGCTGGTCCTGGAGCTGGTTTTGTTCAACATCTACATTAATGAACTGGATGAAGGGATAGAGTGAAAAGGAATAAAATATACATAGGCATCTCCTAGGGGTGAGGTAATGGATTGATGTTCGAATGAAGCACTTTGCACCTTTAATTCAAGAATGTCAAATGACTATTTTATTCCAGCATGGAAGGATAGTATGTGATCATATATAATCTCATTAACTTTGTCTTTTAAATATGCATTTCCTTTTAAAAAAAAACACACATTTTCCAACAGGGTTTTGCTAGAATGTCTTCAGAGATAGGACGTGAAAAAAGTCAGGACTGGGGCTCTACAGGCTTGGGAGGAGTGTTTAAGGTGGAGTGGATCCGGAAAGAAAGTCTTCCCTTTCAGTTTGCACACCACTTACTCAACCCTTGGAATGATAACAAGAAAGTACAAATAAGCAGAGATGGCCAGGTAGCATTTATTCTTATTTAAAATATTTTTATACTGCTCAGTGTTTAATATACAGTGTATGTAAAAGGATATTGCTGTGGTGGTTTTTGTGATTTCCTTATTCTCCATTATATATAACCATCTTAATGCATGGTGGGAGTTTTGTTACTATTAAGTTTCTCTCACTTGAACCTGTCTGATCTGGTAAACATTAATTCAGGTTATTGTCACACTGGGTTGTACTACCATTAACTTACCTAACAAACCCTACAGCCAAGCTTTTAGGAAGAAAAAGGAGCCTGTTTTCAAAAGAAGTTTGAGATATTCAGTATAAAGCAGATGATCTAGTACAGGTTGGACCACCTGGTCCGGCACCCTCGGGACCTGAGTGGTCCTGAACCATGGAATTTGCTGGACCAAGGAAGGTCAAGGCTTCTCTCTGGGCTGTGGGTATCCCCAGAGCCTGGGCTTCCCTCCCCACTGCTGCCCCCGGGTCAGTCTCCTCGGGCTGGAATTTTCCCCCAGCCATGCCAGCCCCTCTCTGCCAGGGTCCACAGTTGAGCTGGGGCTTCCTGCTGAACCCACTGCCACCGGGGTTCCAGGCTGGGTATTGCCTATGGCCGCTGTTGGCTGGGATTCCTGGCTGGGTATTCCCTGCACCAGCTACGGCGCCAGGATTCCCAGCCGGAGCTGGGGATTCCTTTCAGCTGCTTGAGGGGCTTCCCAGTCTGGGATTCCCCAGGGCTGGACTCCCCACCCACTGCAGGACCAGACCAGCTGGGGTTCCCTAGCATCTGTGGGACTCCAAGCTGGATTGTGTTCCCCACCTCTGGGGCTATCTTGTCCAGAAACATCCATGGTCCTTCCTTCTGGACCATGGATGTTGCTGGAACTGAGAGTCCCAGATTTGGGAGGTTCAACCTGTATTGCAGAAACCATACTAATTTATTATTCCCAATGGCTACGTCTAGACTGGCCACAAATTCTGGAAAAGGGATGCAAATCAGGTAAGTCAGCATAGGGAAATCCGCGGGGGATTTAAATATCCCCTGCGGATTTAAATAAACATGTCCGCCGCTTTTTTTCCGGCTTGGGGAAAAGCTGGAACAAAAGCGTCTAGACTGGCACGATCCTCCGGAATAAAGCCCTTTTCCGGAGGATCTCTTATTCCTACTTGAAAGAGATCCTCCGGAAAAGGGCTTTATTCCGGAGGATCGTGCCAGTCTAGACGCTTTTGTTCCAGCTTTTCCCCAAGCCGGAAAAAAAGCGGCGGACATGTTTATTTAAATCCGCGGGTGATATTTAAATCCCCCGCGGATTTCCCTATGCTGACTTACCTGATTTGCATCCCTTTTCCGGAATTTGTGGCCAGTCTAGACGTAGCCAATGTGTTTAACACATATATTTAAACACATGGAGTACATGTCATAGTGAATTATACCTACTGTAAAGCCTCCTTTTATGTTGTTAAAAGAAATTAGTCTCTAAACCAATCAAATCTGCATGAAGTAGAATTATAAATCCTTTTTTTACTGAATATTCATGAAATGGAAGGAAATCATAAAATATAGGTCTTTTGAACACTTTCTGCTATATGCTTGACTGTAATGTTTTAAATGATGATGCCAAAAAGGAACTGGCAGGCAGTTTGACTGCTTCATGAACTGTGGGGATTGACTTGGATTACCACTTCCAGTTTTGTTAGAAATTTATTAGATGAACACATTAACATTTTACTTTTGCTTAATGGCAGAGCCAGGCTAGGTTGTACACTGAATTTTTCTATTTTTAATTGTACTCTAAATATACTTATATCACGTTTGTCATTATATTTGAGTGTTTAACAAGATAATGTCTGTAAAATAGCTATTGAACATCTGTAAATGATTGAACTTAGATTGTATTCATAGCAAATGGGATTCACTCTTCCAAACAAAACAGAAAAACAAATACTGCTAATTTTGTCTTTACCTCCATTGCTGTAATTGGTGTCTTTGTGTTGTGGTCATCCTGTAATGTATTGTAGCATAAAATGCCATCAGTTGGTCACTTAATTTTTTTTTCTGGTCTGCAGGAATTGGAGCCACAGGTTGGTGAGCAGTTGCTACAACTTTGGGATCGTATTCCTTTGGGAGAGAAAAACACAACTGATTGACAATATACAGTAATACATTTGAGGTAGTATACTAACACATAAAGTCATATTTTTCTGGTGATTAATCATCAGTAATCTTTTCCTGGTCTTTATAGTATGTCTTTTCCCCAGTTTCAAAGGTAACTACCAGAGTATAGATTATTTTAATTTTGTTTTTCCTGGAATTTATAGCTTTGGATGCTGAGAAACATCTGTTTTATAACCACTAGAACCAACACTGCTCAGCACCTGCACAAATAGAAGAGGGAAAAGCCATGTAATGAAATGGACTGTCGGAACTGATACTATTTCTCTAAAATTAGCATAATAAAAAAGAACAGGTTTTCAGTAAACGCATTTTGCTAGTGTGGTTTTGACCAAGTGAAAAATGATGTATGTGTTACTTGTAACATTCAGCGTGCAATTTATTTCTAAACACTTAATTTTGAAACTTCAAATATTAAGTTTACAACAATGGAGCAGACTGAAGTTGCTGGTGGATTTTAAATATTACAGTAAGCAATTAAATAGACCCTATTTTTTCATAGCAGCTCAAGCTAAAGATGGTTTTGGAGCAACTAATGTACCGGTAATATTAATCAGTTTTAGAATTTAACATTTTATCGTTTAGTTTTTTAGGACAAAATTTTCCAGATATAGAAAAAATAGACATAGTTGTTGAAGATTTCTCAATGATGCTCAAGGGTCATCATTATTTTTGAGGTACAGCAAATATATGCTGACAAGTGATTGGACTGATGGTATACCTCCTAGCTAAATAAAAATTGCATTTAAATGTGTAGCATGAACAGAAAAAGAAGGTTCTCCCTTGCATGAAGCTTGTTCCAGGGAGTTTCCAGTCACCACTATCTTTGTAACCTGTGTACCCATAATTCTGTCTTCATAAAATGGATACTCCCTTCCTTGCTGCATGCTTTTCATCTGGACAGCAAGTTGATCAGTTTTTTTTTTTTTTCAAAGGCTGAAGCCAAATGCAAAATCTTTGGTTTCCAACAAGTAGCATCTTTTGATCAAGACCTGATTTTCTAATTGCTCTCTTCCCTGACCTGCTCATACGCTTTTTGTATTGCTGTACATGTAAATAGGGACCCATACTGTATTACTTGACTTAAGGATATACATGAAGTTCGTGCACTTCTTTGATGGGCAAGATAGAAGGCTAGCAGTTTAACAATATCTTTCACTGAACTTTAAGTTGAACAGATAGCATACTTTCCCTTTCTATGCTCATTATTGTTTAGGGAAGATATGTAATCTTAAAACTTTGGAAAGGACTGTACTTCTATACAACATTCACAAGAGGAAAAAAATCATGAGTGGCCTTTGCAGCGGGGAAAAAGAGTGAAATAAGAAAAGCCTTCTGTTACCTGTGGGAACATTGATATATACATCAACTAAGATTAAAGCTATTCTCTATGCCAACTGACTTCTGCATAGATTTTTATTATTTAACTTAAATTTTTCTTGTATGAATTTGACACACCTGCTTCTAGATCACCTGCAATTAGATTCCACTGTACATGATTGTAATTACATGTTCCCTTGTTAAATTTTACTAAAAATGACCTTAGTTTCATATTTTGTCTTTAGCCATTTAATGTTTTGAAATTAGAAGAAAGGAATTTCTGGAATAAAGTTGTTTCAGTTTTAGCTTTGTGATGACTTCAAATCATTAGTCTTTGAGAGGATTATTCTAAGAGGGGTGGGTGAGATTCTGTGGCCTGCACTGTGCAGGGGGTCAGACTAGATGATCATAATGGTCCCTTCTGACCTTAAAGTCTGAGTCTGAGTCTAAACTGAATTGCTGCAATCTTTTGCAGCATTGGACAGTAGCAGGAAGTGGACTGTCTGGTCATCTTTGTCTACTCCACTGCTTTAGGTCACAGCTATATAATAATCTCCTCAAATCCTGCTGGTGCAAACATGAACACTAGAATACTCACGCTGCAAAGGGTCTCTACCTTTCGGAGTGTATGTGATACTAGCAAACTAAATTTAATGTGCCCGATCTTAAATAACGTTAAATGCCTTTGTCCCAGAAGATGGTCCTCCCTGAAAACTACCGTATCTAATCACCAGCAGATTTCTCAGCTCCAAAATGAAGCACAGACATGAATGTCAAATTTAAGAATATATTGTAAAGTACAACAGGTAATAGGTAAATTAAATCATGGATTATAAACACTGAACAAATTAACCAACCCCTCACCCACTGATATAATAGAAGATAGAATAGGTACATGAAACAGTCTATACTAAGTTTGTCAGAGGCTCTGGTGGTTTTGAAGCTCAGGACCTTCTACCCTTTAGCTGCTGTTAGCTTTAGGGGGGGAACACTGAGGCATCCTGAACTCCGGTGTGTTAGTGATAGTATGGCAGAACAGTTCAGTTCTTTGCTTAGTTCCTGCGTTAGCAATGGATCAGTATACTGTTCACGGACAGCAAGCAAAACAGTTCCTGGTGCTGTAGAGGGCCTTCACCATAGCAAGCGAATGGAGAACAAGGCTCTGATATATCATGACCAAATGGTGTGGGGAGCAGGTAGCTGGGGTTCACAATGCTGAGCATTGCCACAGCTGTGGACTGGAGCACCCTGTTGGCGGCAGTGGAGTTAGGTCTGGTCCGTCACTAGACGGTCCCGGCCTTCGTCGCAGTCTCCAGACAACGGAACGACTCTCCTCCAGGGTGGAACAGGAAACTGCTGATCCGATCTCCTCACTAATCCAGATTATATAGAACCCAAGGCGGGACAACACTGAAGGTCCTGAGTGCAAAAGGCAAAGCGTAACCAATGCAAAACTTTGGGGCCTTGTGCAGATTCAATGCAGTGTGCAGCTTGATGGTGCCGTGAGCATAGCCACGTGCTGTGTGCAAAGGTGGTGTTTTGGTGGCAAAGTCACTTGGGTTCCATCTTGAATTCTTTCTCAATCCACAGTCTCCATTTTAATTTTCAATGTCCGTACAGTTAACATCTATCAGTGTTTTATGATTACTGCGTTTTGCATATTTTCCTGGAGGTTATCTTCATTGGCATGAGATGCAAGAATCACATTTTGTTCCAGATTCTGATTTGGAGTACTCACCTCCCTTTTCCCTGGTGAGTACCCTAACTGCTACAACAGGGGTAGGTGTTTCTGTTGAAGCTTTTCCAGTTTGTATACAATATTTCAATATTAATTGAAGTAGAGACTAGAACCTTGGTCTCCTACTATATTGTCCCATCTGCTGGTTTGTAGTCATTTTTGGCAAATGCTTATTTAAGTGTTTTATGCAGAATAGCCTGTAACTCAATGGTTAGGACTTACCTGGGAGACCTGAGTTCAAGGACCCTCTCTATAAATTGACAGCACGGGTATCTGAACCTGGGTCACCTACATGTTGGGAGAGTGCTCTGATGGCTGCATTGTTGGATGTAAGTAATAGCATTATGACCACTGCCTCTGTGTTTTGCAAGAAAGGACTGACTTGACTTAGCACCTAATTCCCAGGGAGGGATCATGGTGAAACTCAAGAGGAGGTAGGTGCTTCTTGTTAGGCACCTGTCTCCCTTTGGGGGTGAGAGTTATCCCCTGCTCTTCACTTCAGTATTCTTTACTGGACATCCTAGGCAGCTTCCTCTCCTTAGCTTGATGACTTTTTTTTAATTGCATCTAGGATGCTTCACTCTGCCTGTACATTTATACTGATTCTGCGTGCCTAGCTTGGGGCAGAAGATTCCACTTGGCAGAAAGATTCCTAAAAATTAAGTATGACAACATTGAGTCTAAGTCCCTTTTCTGCATCTAGCGTGCTGGAGGTGGGAGAATGAGATCCTTCTTGAAAAAGAGGTTATCTCCACCCATATCTGTGGTAGTCATGGCCTGGCTTGGAGGCAGTCTACCATGATCCATTCTGGTGCAAACTCATACCCAGGGATATATGGCCACCTTTCCAGAGAGAGCATGGAATTCAAAGATAAGAGGTCCTCATCTAGTAAGCAAGTTATTTTATTGTGTCCCTTTTAGCCAGCCAAGTGGGATTTGATCCAGCAAGGTGGTCTTCTGGATTTGCATGGCTACCACCGTTACAGATTGTGACAAGGCAGATACGGCTATACCAAAGGAAGAAGTGTCCATCCTTGGTTCTTTTCCTTCTCTGCTTCCTCCACTGTTTCTGTTCTTCACTAGCAGCAGATGGACCACTCTGCTGCTAGGATAATGAGATGTCCTGATATACAGGGATTTGTCATATAGACACCCACTATCCCATACCCCCATCCCATTTCTTCACACCTGTGAGGTCACCCTACCTGCTGACTATTTTGGCTTAATTGATCCCTCTCTTTCCATCTCAAACCATTACCTTCCCCTTTCTTCTATGCACCATATAATCTCATTGAATTGTTGGAAACTGGAGTAGCACAATACCATCAAATAGCAGTTCTTTGGGGTATGGTTGATTTGTCTGACCAGTGCATGATACAGGTTGGATGTCAGTATAATGTAACACCTGTATAGTGTTTGCTGGCCTTTAATGTCCTGTGAACATCACATCTTTAACAGCCTTAGAGATTTTATTTGAATATATGAGCTTGAAAATCTGTAAAGGGCCAGCTATGCTGGAAAGAACACCTTGAAGTAGCTGTAAGGCCTACTGTACAAAAAGTAGGCTGAAATCTTCTACGTATGAAGAAAGTCAATGTCATTTTCATGAAATTAATGTTTTAAGATGATTCTAAAATATCAAGTCAATAAAATGTACACATCAGCTTGTGCGACGAGGAGTCCTGTGGCACCTTATAGACTAACTGAAGTGTAGGAGCATAAGCTTTCGTGGGCAAAGACCCACTTGGTCAGATGCATGTAGTGGAAATTTCCAGAGGCAGGAATAAATATGCAGGCCAGGATCAGGCTGGAGATGACGAGGTGGATCCAATCAAGGAGGATGAGGCCCACTTCTAGCAGCTGATCTGGAGGTGTGAATTCCAAAGCGGACAGGGGACTGCAGACAGGGGAGTTGAAGAGGGAGAGCAAAGCGACCCCACCGCCGAAGAGGCTACCCGGTGAGAGTACAAGCTGTGGTGTGAGTGTGTGTGTGTCTGACTGTTTGAATTTTACAGTTTGAAGTGGTGTGAATTGAGTCTGATTCCAGTGAGTGCTAGCAGTTTCAGTTTCAGCTTCTGTGGCAGTTGGGACTGAGAGCCTGCCATTGTTCCCTTGATTGCCTCTGATTAGCCTCAGGCTCAGCCTTCCCCTGTGTGACTCAGAAGGGGGCAGGCCTGACCTAGGCAAGCAGGCTTTAAAAAGCCAGAGCAGTGCGACCAGGGGAGCGAAGCGGACAGGGGACTGCAGACAGGGGAGTTGAAGAGGGAGTTGAGCAGAGGGAGTGACTGATGGTGATGAAGACCCGAAGCGCTTGTGCCAGTACTTCTCCTGTCTCCTCCACCTGTGCCTGTATCCAGACAGAGAACCTGAGCATGGATGCCTCTACCCAGGTCCTGGTGTGGTCTTGCTGTATTTGTGGCTTGCAATTCCCACTGAGTGATCTCCAGGCTGGGGGAGACAACCATTGTGAAAGGTGCCTGCTGGTGGAATCTCTCAGGCAGCAGGTGGGAGAGCTACAGGAGGAGGTGGTCAGGCTGAGGAGCATTCGAAGCCATGAGGAATTCCTGGACAGTATTCCTGTGGAGTCCACTGAGGTCACTGTCCTAGGATGTGGGACTGTTGACCAGCCACTTAGGGAGGAGGCGGTGGTGCAGGGTGAGCACTGGCAGCTGGTTACTTCTGGCAGCGGGCAGTGTTCCACCCCTGCTCCTAACCCTCCCACTGTGTTACATAACCGTTACACTTTACTTTCAGCAGGAGAAAAGGAGTCATCCCCCACAGTGGAGGAGACCAGGCCTTGCACCACCAAGGTTGAGCAGTCTCCTGCCACCACTGCGAGGAGGAAACGTAGGGTAGTGGTGGTTGGAGACTCTCTTCTGAGGGGAACGGAGGCACCCATCTGTCGCCCTGACAGCTCATCTCGAGAGGTATGCTGTCTGCCAGGGGCCCGTATCCGAGATGTTACGGAGGCATTGTCGAGGATTATCCGGCCCTCTGACTACTACCCCATGCTACTCATCCACGTGGGCACAAATGATACTGCCAGGTGTGACACTGAGCGGATCAAGTGTGACTACAGGGCTTTGGGAGTACGGGTGAAGGAGTTTGGAGCGCAGGTGGTATTCTCTTCTATCCTTCCTGTCAAAGGTAGGGGCCCGGGCAGAGAGAGGTGCATTCTGGAGGTGAATGCCTGGCTGCGACGATGGTGTCACCAGGAGGGATTCGGCTTCCTTGATCACGGGGTGCTCTTCCAGGAAGGACTGGTTGGCGGAGATGGAGTTCACCTTTCCAGGAGCGGGAAGGCCTTGTTTGGACACAGACTGGCTAACCTTGTGAGGAGGGCTTTAAACTAGGTTTGTCGGGGGCAGGTGAGCAAAGCCCACAGGTAAGTGCTGAATGTGCGGGACTGGGAGATGGGTTGGAAATAGGGGGGACTACGGCCTATAATGGCAAGGAGAAAGGAGGGTCAGGGCACAACAGGGAGGCAAGATCAAATCAGTATCTTAGATGCCTATATACAAATGCGAGAAGTATGGGTAATAAGCAGGAAGAACTGGAATTGCTAACCAATAAATACAACTATGATATCATTGGTATTACAGAAACCTGGTGGGATGGGACGCATGATTGGAATGTTGGTATGGAAGGGTACGGCTTGCTCAGGAAGGACAGACAGGGAAAAAAGGGAGGAGGGGTTGCCTTGTATATTAAAAATGTACACACTTGGACTGAAGTGGAGATGAATGTAGGAGATAGCTGTGTAGAGAGTCTCTGGGTTAAGCTAAAAGGGGTAAAAAACGAGGGTGATATCATGCTAGGAGTCTACTACAGGCCACCTAGCCAGGTGGAAGAGGTGGATGAGGCCTTTTTTAAACAATTAACAAAACTATCCAAAGCCCAAGATTTGGTGGTGATGGGGGACTTCAACTATCCAGACATATGTTGGGAAACTAACACAGCGAGGCACAGGCTATCCAATAAGTTTCTGGACTGCATTGGAGACAACTTTCTGTTTCAGAAGGTTGAAAAAGCTACCAGAGGAGAAGCTGTTCTGGATTTGGTTTTAACAAATAGGGAGGAACTAGTTGAGAACTTGAAAGTGGAAGACAGTATAGGGGACAGTGATCACGAAATAATAGAGTTCATGATCTTAAGGAAAGGTAGAAGGGAGACCAGCACAATTGAGGTAATGGATTTCAGGAAGGCAGATTTTGATAAGCTCAGAGAACTTGTAGGTAAGGTCCCATGGGAAGCAAGACTGAAGGGAAAAACAACTGAGGAGAGTTGGAAGTATTTCAAAGGGACGTTGTTAAGGGCCCAAAAGCAAACAATTCCGCTGTGTAGGAAAGATAGAAAATATGGCAAAAGACCAGCTTGGCTTAACAAGGAGATCTTGCACGATCTCAAAATAAAAAAGGAGTCTCATAAAAAATGGAAATTAGGACAAATAACAAAGGATGAATATAGGCAAGCAACACGGGAATGCAGGGGCAAGATTAGAAAGGCAAAGGCACAAAATGAGATCAAATTAGCTACAGGCATAAAGGGAAACAAGAAGACCTTTTATAAATACATTAAAAGCAAGAGGAAGACCAAGGACAGGGTAGGCCCACTGCTTAGTGAGGAGGGAGAAGCAGTAACAGGAAACTTGGAAATGGCGGAGATGCTCAATGACTTCTTTGTTTCGGTCTTCACCGAGAAGTCTGGAGGTGTGCCTAACGTAGTGAATACAAGCAGAGAGAGGGTAAGTTTAGAAGATAGGATACACAAAGAACAAGTTAAAAATCACTTAGGAAAGTTAGATGTCAGCAAGTCACCAGGTCCTGATGAAATGCATCCCAGGATACTCAAGGAGCTGATAGAGGAGGTATCTGAGCCTTTAGCTATGATCTTTGAAAAATCATGGCAGACAGGGGAGATTCCAGAAGACTGGAAAAGGGCAAATATTGTGCCCATCTATAAAAAGGGGAATAAGAACAACCCAGGAAACTATAGACCGGTCAGTTTAACGTCTGTCCCAGGGAAGATAATGGAGCAGGTAATTAAGGAAATCATATGCAAACACTTGGAAGGTAATAAAGTGATAGGGAATAGCCAGCATGGGTTTGTGAAGAACAAGTCATGCCAAACTAATCTGATAGCTTTCTTTGATAAGATAACGAGCCTTGTGGATAAGGGAGAAGCGGTGGATGTCATATACCTAGACTTTAGTAAGGCATTTGATACGGTCTCGCATGATATTCTTATTGATAAACTAGGCAAATATAACTTAGATAGGGCCACGATAAGGTGGGTGCATAATTGGCTGGATAACCGTAGTCAGAGAGTGGTTGTTAACGGTTCTAAATCCTGCTGGAAAGGGATAACAAGTGGAGTTCCTCAAGGGTCTGTTTTGGGACCCATACTGTTCAATATCTTCATCAATGATGTAGATATTGGGATAGAGAGTACGCTTATTAAGTTTGCAGATGATACCAAACTGGGTGGGGTTGCGACTTCTTTGGAGGATAGGGACATAATTCAGAATGACCTTAGCAAGTTAGAGAAATGGTCGGAGGTAAACAGGATGAGGTTTAATAGAGAGAAATGCAAAGTGCTCCACTTAGGAAGGAACAATCAGTTCCATACATACAAGATGGGAAGCGACTGTCTAGGAAGGAGCATGGCAGAAAGGGATCTAGGGGTCATAGTGGACCACAAGTTGAATATGAGTCAACAGTGTGATGTTGTTGCAAAAAAAGCAAATATGATTCTAGGTTGTATTAACAGGTGTGTTGTAAGCAAAACTCGTGAAGTCATTCTGCCGCTCTACTCTGCACTAGTTAGGCCTCAGCTGGAGTACTGTGTCCAGTTCTGGGCGCCACATTTCAAGAAAGATGTGGAGAAATTGGAAAGGGTACAGAGAAGAGCGACAAGAATGATTAAAGGTTTAGAGAACATGACCTATGAAGCCAGGCTTCATGAACTGGGCTTGTTTAGTTTGGAAAAAAGAAGATTAAGGGGGGACATGATAGCGGCTTTCAAATATCTAAAAGGGTGTCACAAGGAGGAAGGAGAAAATTTATTCCTCTTGGTTTCTGAGGACAGGACAAGGAGTAATGGGCTTAAAGTGCAGCAGGGGAGGTTTAGATTGGACATTAGGAAAAAATTCCTAACTGTCAGGGTGGTCAAATATTGGAATAAATTGCCAAGGGAGGTGGTGGAATCTCCCTCTCTGGAGATATTTAAGAACAGGTTAGATAGACATCTGTCAGGGATGGTGTAGACGGAGCTTGATCCTGCCTTGAGGGCAGGGGCTGGACTCGATGACCTCTCGAGGTCCCTTCCAGTCCTATGATTCTATGAATTCCAAGGGAGCAGAAGCTGCTTTTGTAGTTAGCAAGCCATTCACAGTCTTTGTTTAATCAAAGATTAAAGATTAAACAAAGCTTTTTTTCTGCGAGGGAGTTTTGGGGCAGGGCGAGCTTGGGGAGAGTATGCAAGCTCTGGAGGGAGTGGAGTGCACTTGGAGGTGTGCGGGGGTAGAGGGGCATCCCCCCTCTGGCAGAGGCTTTTGGGCAGGTTGGGGGGCTCCTTCGGTCCCGCCAGATGCCCTGGGCAATTTTAAAATGCTGGGGGCTGAGAGTGGTTCTGGCTGCCAGCTGGCACACATGTCCCTGCAGCTGGTGGAGAGAGGGGCGGTCTCTGGGCCGCACGCTGTTCCGTGTTCTACCTCTCGCGCCCCCCGGCCGTTTCTGCTCTAATACCCATCTCTCCGGCCAGGCTAGCTCTCTCAACGGGGTCTGCAGCGATTGGCTGAGAGGGAAACATCCCAATAGCACCTCAGAGATCACACTATGTCACTGGTCGCTGGGCAGAACCCGGCAAGGCAGGCTGACGATTGGCAACTGGAAAACCGAAGTCTTTGTGCACAGAGCTGCGCACGGAGACCCTGCCCCTGTGCACACATACCTCCCTGCCCCCGACTTTCTCCAGTTGCAGGGATGCACTTTCTGGCAGCTGCTCTAACTTTGCTGTGCTGCTGATGCTCCCCCCCCCCCCCCCCCCACCAGGGCATTTTAATTTGCCAGAGCAGGAACCCCTATAACTAGCTGCCTGTGAGCAGCTCTTTGTTTTGCAAGTGGGGGCTGTGTGTGACCACCATGCAGAATGTCACATGTCCGGAGCTAGGGTTTTAACCGGTGATTATATATCCCCCACGGCCAGCTCCTCCCAAGCAGGGTGTCTACAGACTGAGGTGGGCCTGACCCATCTTACTCCACCACCTCTTCTGATCTCTAGGAATTACAATGAAATAAAACACTGATTTGACCTTCTGAGAAACAGAAGCTCAGCAAAGAAGATTTTGCAAAGCCCAGACATTGGCTTTCCACCCAGTTTACTCTTCTCTAATGTTAAGTCCCTTTTTGCACTGTTGTGACACCTACAATTGAGGTGATAGAAATGTAGCCGTGTTAGTCTGGGGTAGTTGAAGCAAAATGCAGGACAAAGTGCTACATTGTCCTGCATTTTGCTACAATTGAGGTGGTATCTTTGCCTACAGGAGACCTGATTCTCTCTCCAACCACCTTCCCAATTAGGAGTCATGGCTACTGATTTCACTTTGGAAGATACTTTCTTCTTTAAGTGCTTGCTCATGTGCATTTGAATTAGGTGTGATGTGCCCTTTTTCCCCCAGGTCGGGCCAGCAGGGAGTGGCCCCAGCATAATGGTGAATAAATGGTGCTGACCCACTCCTCCCTCAGTTCCTTACCACCCATGACAGTAGCTGGAGGGTTATTGTCTTGGTTTATCTGACAATCTCAGTGTGTAAATAATTTTTAATTAATTAGCTCTGTAGCGTAGATTTTAGTTAGTTAGTAGGTTCTTAGTAGTAAACGTCCCTCTTCTCCACAGGGGAGGGTGATGCCAAGGCCGCACAGGTTCAAACCGTGCGTGACCTGTTCAAAAACTGACCTGTAGGGATCTCATGACTTTTGTCTAAAGTGTCTGGGGAAAGGCCACTTTACGGACTCTTGTAGAATCTGTAAAGCATTTAAACCTCGCACAAAGAGGGAAAGAGATTCCAGTTTGAAGCTGATTCTGATGGAATCCACACTTCAGCTGGCACCAGAGTGCGCACCGCAGTTGCGGAGGGCACCGGCGTCCCTGCGTGATACAGCAGCAGCACCAGGCGTACCACGGTGCAGAAGAAGATTATGGTGCCGAGGCACAAGTCTCAGTCCCCTACGATGAAGGGGAAGAAGCCAGGAGAAGATCTACAGAGAGGAAGGGGCACACAAGTCATCACAGGCCCCATACACTGGCTGGAGTCCCTCCACGACACTGTGAGGTTACAGCTCCCCGTAGGCTGTGAGGGACTTGATAGTGATGACCACCTCACCGAAGCCATCTCTGGCACAGGGTGCGTGGCTGGCTCTGATGGACGCTGTGGTACCGGGGTCTAGGCTAGCGCCAGGATCCTCCGCAGCACCAGGATACATGGTGGCACCTGGTTATATGACAGTACCAGTGGCCATGCCAGCACCAATGGCAATGCTGGCACTGGAGGCCATGGCAGCACCAGTAACCATGATGGTACCGACAGCTATGCCAGCACTGGGGCCCATGTCAGCAACAGTGTTTTCATCAGTGCTGGCGACTGCGTCCGTACTGACACTCACGGCAACAGAGGTGCCTACACTGATAGTGGCTCAGCCATAAGAAGAGCCAGCTCCTCTGCCGTGGACGATGAGACCTCCTTCCTCACCGGTGAACCAGGGGAAGCCAGAGTTTATGGCCAGTCACCGGCCCTGGCATCACTCTCAGGCGCCGCCTACAGCCCCCCCTCCCCCCCCTTGGTCGGCATTGGACTATTCATTCGAGGCAGAGGCAGAGACAGTGAGGTCGGTGGCTGCTTCACGCAGGTCCTCCCAATACTGCTCCCATTCGCAGCTTTGCTCGTGGCACCGAGAGTACCAGGCACAACAAACATGGCTGCCACAGGTACAGGCCCAATGGCCCACCTGGGCACCACGGGCCTATCACCAGTTGCAGGACCCATTACCGCCCTCCCAAAAGTCAGGGGGGTCCCATTCTAAGGGCACCCCATCTGCGATGCCCATGTCCAGGGGCCCCATGTCAGAAGACGGGGGCAGCCCGCAGAGGGACTTGCCTCGCCCTGTCATGCAAGGGCAGACAATGGAGGTCCGGGAGCAAACACAGCCACAGACCTCCTCCCATGTGGCAGGGCCACCTCAGGAGCAGCTGGCAACAGGAGAATACTCCTAGTCATTCCCTGGACGAGGCCTTGGCTGACTCAGCTCCTTCCATGCCATCAATGGATGCTGGAGCCCACCAAGGTCTACTGAGGTGACTGGTGGCAAACCTGGGGGTCCAGGTGGAGTTGGTGAATGAGGATGTGGACCCCATGGTCGACATCCTGTCACTGAGGCACCCCCGAGGCTGGCACTGCCCCTGAATAAAATTGTGGCAAAGATCACTGCCAACTTATGGGAGACGCCAGCATCTATTGCACCCACACTGAGAGCAGTGGAGTGACATTACTTTGTTCCTCAGACTAATCACAAGCATTTATATTCCCACCCAGTGCCAGGCTCTCTGGTGGTCCAGGCAGCTGGGCCAGAAAGAGAGGCAGGCCCTGCCACGTTCTACTCCCAAAAGTAAGGAACTGAAGAGCCTGGAACTCCTAGACAGGAAGGCATACGCCACAGGGGGCTTGCAACTTCACGTTGCAAACCAACAGGCAATGCTAAGTAGATATGCCTATAATACCTGGGCATCCAAGAATAAATTTAAGGAATGTCTGCTGCAGGACTCTAGGCAAGAGTTTGGGGCACTGGCAGAAGAAGGCAGGGCCATATTGCGTACGGCTCTGCAAGCTGTGCTGGATGCGGCAGACTCAGTGGTGCGGACAGTGGCCACAGGAGTCGTCGTGAGACGAGGGGCTTGGCTACAGGTCTCTGCGATACCCCTTGCACCATACAAGATCTGCCTTTTGAAGGGAAAGACCTGTTCTCACATCAGACAGATTCCAGGTCACATAGCCTGAAAGACACCAGGGCTACCCTGAAATCTTTGGATATACATACCCCAGCCACCCAGCAGGGTCAAACAACCCAAGACAGCGTAGTAGATCAGCATATCAGGGGTTCAGGCAGGACAAAAACAGACGTTGTCCACATAATCAGGGTGCTAACAACAATACCAATAGGCGGAGGAGGTCTCGCTCTGAAACTGAAAGGAGTGGAGGGACACCTCCATCCCAACAGCCAAAGTCCACTTTTTGAGGGTGTGCCCGAGGGCAGTGTACCAACTACAGTTGTCAGTCTTCCGTTTGGAAGCAGACTATCCCATTTTTATCAGGCCTGGGCTCAGATTAGGTCAGACAGGATATACATACCCCTACCTGGTGCTCGACCTGGTAGCAGTGGGGTATTCTATCCCTTTCAGGTCTTTACCTCTTTTTATTCCCCTTCCCTGTCCCTCTTCGGGGACTCCTCTCACAAGATCCTCTTGCAGCAGGAAGAGCTCTCACTTCTTCAAAAGGAAGCAGTGGAAAGAGGACTTCGAGGGAAGGGGTTTTTATTCCAAGTATTTCCTCATGCCCAAGGCAAAAGGAGACCTCAGTCCTATTTTGGACTTGAGAGAGTTCAACGCCTTCTTGCGAAAGGCGAAGTTCAGGTTGGTCACCTTAGTGAGCATAATTCCTTCTCTGGAGTTAGGGGACTGGTATGCTGCCCTCGACCTAAAGGATGCCTATTTTCGTATTTTGATAAGCAGGGCTCACCAAGCGGTGGCGAGCCCCGCTTGCAAGCTGCGTGGTTCTGCGCATGCGCAGATCGCTCTGCGCTGGCTCTTCCAGGGTATAATCTCGCCACGGGCGAGTAGATTACATTGTTTGTTGAGCCCTGTCGATAAGGACCTCCCACAGAAGATTTCTCAGATTTATGATGAGACAGGATCACTTCCAGTTTACTGTCCTCCCTTTTGGCCTCTCCACAGCACCAAGGGTGTTCATGAAATGCATGGCGGCTGTGGTGGCTTTTATCAGAAGGCGTGGAATTCAGGTATTTCCTTGTCTGGGTGATTAGCTTATCAGAGGTCATTCAAGGGAACAGGTGCTGGAACACATAAAGGTTATCAGATCACTCTTCAGTACCTTAGGTCTCTTGATAAACGAGGGAAAATCTACTCTGGAGTTAGTTTGTGGGAGCCACGCTGGATGCAAGGACGGGCACAGCCTCTCCTCCCAGGACCAGATTTATGACCATAAGCACCATTATAGGTGGCCTGTTAGTGTCACCGATTACAAGGGCAAGGAGTTGTATGAAACTGCTGGGCCACATGGTGGCAGGTACCTACATGGTGTGACATGACAGATTGAGACTCAGACCATTACAGTTGTGGCTGGCTCAAGCATTCAGCCAGGCAAGGATGTTATGGGACACGGTCCTTACAGTGCCTCAGCACATCATCCAGTCACTGCAGTGGTGGCTGATGGAGGACATGGTATGCACAGGAGTGCCTTTTGTGAACCATGGCCTGATGGTCCAGCTTGTAACTGACGCATTGGACGTGGGCTGGGGAGCCCATATAGGAGACTGATGGACTGAAGGTATGTGGACCCCCTCAGAGCAGCAACTCCATATAAATGTCAGGGAGCTCAGCGTAGTCAGACTGGCCTGTTGGGTATTTTTGTCCATTCTGAGTCACAAAACAGTTTCAGTGCTAACAGACAATACAGCAGCGATGTATTATATCAACAAACAGGATAGAGCTGGCTCCTCTTACCTATGCCAAGAAGCCCTGCTCCTCTGGGAGTTTTGCATTACCTTCAACATCCAGGTGGAGGCAGCATATCTCCCAGGGTCCAGGAATGTCTTGGCGGACAGTCTCAGCTGCGTCTTCACCGCCCACAATTGGTCACTCAAAAATGAGGCAGTGGAGGTCATCTTCTGGTGTTGGGGTTTTCCCTGGGTAGACCTTTTCACGTCTTACCAGAACAGAAAGTGCAGGGCCTACAGCTCTTACCTGAGGCTGAGGCAGGGGTCCACGGGAGATGCACTAGTGGGGTACTGGCCCCAGCTCCTCCTCTATGCATTTCCCCTTTTCCCTTGTACACAAGGTTCAAGGCCAGGGTGGTGCTGACAGCACCAGAATGGTGCAGGCAGTACTGGTTCCTGATCCTAATAGAGATGATGAGGAGGGACCCCATTGTATTACGCATGACCCCAGACCTAATCACCCAGGATTGGGAGGAGAGTCAAATATGCCATCCCAACCTGTGGTCCCTACACCTGACAGCGTGATATATCCATGGTTGATGGAAGCGGAGCAAGCATGCTCAGAGGAGGTTAAGCGAGTCTTGCTAGGGAGCAGGAAGCCATCTGCTAGATCCGCTTACTTGGCCAAGTGCAGGCGCTTTTCAGCTTGGGCAATGGAGAAGGGCTTAAGTCCCATGTCAGTGTCCATACCAGTGCTATTGGACTACCTCTTGCACCTGAGACAGCTGGGCCTATCCATGTCTTCCCGTAGGGTATATCTGGCAGCAGAAACGGCTTTCCACCCGGGGGCAGGAAGTAGATCAGTGTTCGCTGATCCCATGGTAAAGAGATTTCTTAAGGGGGTGGATAGGCTTTTCCCAGGCAGGCAACCAATACTGCAATGGAACCTTAATTTGATGCTCACTAAGCTCGTGCCCAGCCCCCACCACTTTGAGCTGCTGGCCTCTTGTTCTCTCAAGTATCTATCACTCAAAGTCGCCTTCATAGTGGCTATTACATCAGTGAGAAGAGTGTCCGAACTAAGAGCCCTTATGGTTGACCCCCTGTATATGTTTTTTTCCGCACACAGAGTGCGCATTCGCCCTCACCTGGCCTTCCTCCCGAAGGTAGTGTCAGCATTCCATATGTCACAAGATATTTACCTCCTGGTATTTTTTCCAAAACCCCATTCCACTGCGAGGGAGAGGGCCATACATTCCTTGGATGCAAAGAGAGCGCTAGCTTTTTATATACAGAGAACAAGAGAGTTCCGCAAATCACCTCAACTTTTTATTTCAATAGTGGAAAGAATGAAGGGCATGCCAATGTCAGTGCAATGACTGTCCTCTTCGATTACAGCCTGTATAAAGGAATGTTATGAGTTAGAGGGCAGGATACCGCCATGAATCACAACCCATTCCACTCGAGCGCAGGCTTCCTCGACAGCGTATCTGGTGCAGGTTCCCAATGTGGATATCTGTAGGGCAGCCACATGGTTGTCAGTGCATACATTTGCAGTGCATTATGCGATCACACAACGAGTTAGAAGGGATGCAGCTCTGGGAGCTGTGGTACTGCAGTCCGCACTGCCTTAAATTGTGTTGTTCTCTGACCCTGCCTCCACAGGGTGGTGGTTAGAGAGACACCTAATTCGAATGAACATGAGCGAGCAAGCACTCAAAGAAGAAAAAATGGTTTCTTACCTGTAACTGTTGTTCTTTGAGATGTGTTGCTTATGTCCATTCGACATCCACCCGACCTCCTTTTCATTGGAGTGTTTCTGGCAAGAAGGAATTGAGAGGAGGGCTAGCAGGGGTATTTATTAACCATTATTCTGGCGCCACTATAGGGGGCTCAGTTGCACAGGGATCTCTACAACGGATCAATTTAGAATGATTTGGAATATTTTAGGCTCTGCTTTCAATAAAGATCTTTAGTGTCCCCGAAACCAGAAGCCAGGTCCACTGACAACCTATTGTATCTCTATCACCAGTGATTTTTCCCTTAAACAAATAACACTCAGACTCCAATTTAGGGCCAAACCATATATTGTAAATTTTGAAATAGCTACACATGAAACTTACAGCAACCAATACCCAATCCAACCCCAACTCTAAGAGAAAGAAGATAAAGCCCCTAAAACATGGTAGGAATATACATTACACACTCCCGGTAAGTGGAGGCGATTGTGGAACGATGACGTTGCTCGTGACCTTCAACCTGTCGGCTAATTAAAAGCCTCAGAGGAGGAACAACAAGGAGATCCCTTGAAGCACTGCTCCAGGCCTTCAGCACAGGACAGTGAGGGAACCCAAAGTAAGTAAGTCCACAAGAGGCGGTAGCTTCTCCTTGGTATGGAGGTGATTATGGGATATGCATATCCCACACTGGATAACACAAGATAAATGAGCTCTTATGAGCTGAACCAGCACTTCCCTAAAAGGTGCCAAATGTGGAAAGAGAAGAACATAGCACAGCTGAGGCATTCTGGAGAGAAGAGAGGACTTCTGCCTCTCAGCTCCTGAAAAAGGGCTGGCTGAAGGCAAGAGCTTCTTGGACTCCCACTTCCCAATGGCTCGCTCTGAGGAAAGGGGCAGCCTTTGCTGAATTCAGTGCTGACCTGTGAGCCCAGTTAAGGTTCTCAGGAAGCAGTGGGCCCCACCATGCCAATGGAAAGTTGCTTTGGGTTCACTGATCACCCCTTCCAGAGCTGCCAATTTGTGGCATGCCCAGAGAGTCTCTTACGATCACAGTAGCACAGCGAAACACTTGGAAGTTGCAGACAAAAGGCCCTGCCATGGTCTCTAAGGGCACCCTGGAAGAAGACCATGGTAACAGGGCCTCTGTTCTTTCCTCTTTTCCCCTGGACTGGGGCACCTGGGCATTTCCCCTCCCTCCTTGGGGGGCCATGCATATGGCTTGTCCTTCTCTGGAGACAGCAGACTAGTCTCTCCTGCACTGGGGCCCTGTGGGGTGGGAGAGCAATGTGGGAGATGATGCTGGTGCTGTGAGATGAAGGGGAAGTGCACACAGGTGGAACTCAGTCCTGCATCTGGCTGAGAGGGTGGGCACAGCAGATGGGCACAGGATAGGTCTATAGAAAATGCAAAAGATGAACGGAGATAAGTTCTCTTTGATGGATTTTGTCTGTTTTTAAATGGGCTAAAGGACTGGTCCTTGCTCAATGCCCCAGAGGAAGGCGAAAAACCTCCAGAGTCTCTGGCCAATCTGCTCTGGAGGAAAATTCCTTCCTGACCCCAAATATGGCGATCAGTTTCACTCTGTGCATGTGAGCAAGAACCCACTGGTCACTATGGTTACATACCCTGTTCTACTCTGCCCCCTGAGTCGTTGTCTGTGTCCCAGTATTAGGCAATCTTCAGTAATTTTCTCTTGTCCTATGCAGCCCACTCTTGCTTGCATCCCAGCAGATGAAACCAGCTGTTCTTGAATACTGTGCACATTCAGATGAAGGAAATGCAGCCCAAAGTATACCCGAAGCCACTGAGTTGCACTCGGAAGTGATAAGCAGGTTCCTCACTTCCTGATAAAGATGAATCCCCTTGTGTCAAATATCACTCTTGGCTCCTCTTAGATCTTGAGATGCTTGATCACCTGGAACAAACCCTTTGACACAACATAAGTTAGCAATTTTGTGGAGTTGATTGTATGCTCATTTGTTATATTTACCAAATGCTTCTTTTATCTCTCCTCAGAGCCAATTCTGTTACTCTATTCAATGCAGTATCTGTAATTTCATATCATAAGAGAACCAATCATCCTTCCAGGTGATAGGAATATCTTGACCAGATCCATTCATTTGTACTTGGCAATCCTGAGCATTTGTAACCCTTATCTCCTGAAAGGGCAAATCAGCTTAACAAGTTAGTGCTTGAAAAGCACAGCCAGGGCTGTAGAGATCAAAATTGGATTGGTAATTTGGTTGCTCATCAGTTTTACAGGCCCCTAAATGTTGCCAAAGGGAATAGATCATGAAGTATCTTGTACAACAGAACCACAGCTGCTCACCTTCTTTTCAGTGATGATCTGCTGCATTGTTGATGGTAAGGAACTGTCATCATTATCTTCCCATTCTCATCAAAGAAGGCAATTTTTCTTTCCTCTCTGCAAGTTAGGCTACACGTCTACCTTTACTCTTAAAACTGCTTATAGCTTTACATCTCTGTGAGGTCAGATCAGCTGCATTTCTGTCACCTGAAGGAAACTTCTTCTCCATTGTTATGAAGAGAGCGCCTTACCCATTGGCAGCAGTGAGAGATCTTTTAGGAACTTCCTGAAGTTTTCTTGCCATCTAAGTTCAGATCATCTGCATTTTCCCCCATCTGAAAGTATGGGAGGCTCCATTAATTTCCACTTGAATGTTTAACAAAAAAAGTGGGGGTTGTTTTTGTTTTTTTCTTTTCTTACCAACTGATATGATATGCCTGGTTCAGTTCATTACAATTGCATTAATCCTTTCTAGAACACAATGTCCCTCTGGTCTCCTTCCGTCTGGAGATATGTGATCTGCTGTAACAATCAGAGTGTGTCAGATTGAATTATTTATTCAATCTGTAGGTGTTGGTGTAGCACTAGATTTTATTTATTATTATTAATGACAGGAAAAGGATTACATCATGATTTTCTGTTCTGTTCACTCCCTCTGGCACATCTGGCATTGACCACTGTTGGATGACAGTTTACTGGGCTAGATGGACCTTTGGTCTGACCCAGTATGGCTGTTATGTTCTTGTTACTTGTTACCAGCTATGAAGAGTCGTTAATAGAGATGGTTCCTTAGCGGCCAAATCATCAGACATCTAGAGACTTTTTAATGCTCACCTACTTGTCATGATGTTCTACCGCACAGCTTTGATGGGTTAATGCTTGAAGCATGAAATTAGCTGTTTTTCTGAACTAGAAGAAAAAGATGCTTTTTTTCCCTCTAGGCCAGGTATACTTACCTGTCTGACTTTATCCTTAAACTAAGATTCTCTTATCTTTCTCCCTTGAACGGCAAGACCTTCATTCACCTGAAAATAGAAATGAAGCCTTTTATTCTTGGCCTTGGGTTATGAGGAGGTAGATTCCTTACCTCTTGATAAAAATGATCAATTCCAATTATTTTTTTCTTAGCCTTTGATAAATAAGCAACAATGTTCAATGCTGGAAAACTAGAATCAGTGGAACAACTCATCTCTGGAAATGTAAGAAAGTTAAAGCTCATTTTCATGCTGTGGTTAATTTCACTTTTTCTTTGAAATAATGTCACTGGTACCTCCAGGTAGGAACAACCAATGGCATTATCTGGCAAGGAAAAATCGGGAACTATCATGATCACCGGTTAGAATTACTAGCTGCTTTCCTTATGTGTGAGCAAGTAGCTCCTTTTTAGTGTTGTTGCTTTATTCAGTACAGCAACTTCTTGTGCTCTTTAGAGAGATGAAGATTTCATCAGTTGCCATTTCTTCAACCTGAAAATATGATCAGGATTATGGACTCTTCTTACCTCCTGATGGATCAGCTAGATCATGTAATTCCTTCCTGTAAAGTGCAGCCATCTGTCATCCTTGCATCTCCAAATATGACCTGCTGCAAAGATCTATATTTGATAGACACTATTTTTTGTCAGGAAGAAATGTAAATGATTTATCATTGGATTAATTTTGTAACAGTGAGTAAAATGTATGCCTTCTGTGTGATGAATTGCTGTGTTGGTTTATTTTTTCTTTCTTTAGAATCAGCTGTATTGTATAGAATCTAGTAGGTATAAATTACTGTTTCTTTATCCTTGACTAAATAAAAAAGATAATTTTCTAACCTTTCAGGAGCTTTGGTTATGTGTATTGCCAAACTTAAGACTAGCCTTTGACTGCAAAGGAGATAATCACTTCCATCACCTGAAAGTACAGTCAGGTTGGTGAGTTTCCACCCCATATTGAGAAGGTTTATTCCTTACCTCTTCATAGGTTTCAGAGGGGTAGCCGAATTAGTCTGTATAGGATAAACTTAAAAACCAACAAATTGTATGGTAGCACTTTAAAGACTAGGAACACTCAGTTTCTCTTCATAAGTGGTACAATATGAGCTACTGACAGATAAGCTGCAATAATCAAATCAGCAGAAATAAGGTAATTGCAATGGAATCTTTTGAAAGAGGATGCCACCTCTCAACTATGGCCTCTTTCACTCTTTCTTGTTTCAATCTTACAATGCCTGAGTTAAAGTCTACGTCTACGTCTACATTGCATATTCTTGTGCAAGAAGATATGCAAATGAGGCATGACGATGAATATCACCATGCCTCATTTGCATACCTAATGAGCTGCAATTTTTGCGCAAGGGGCTTTTGTGCAAGAAGGAGCAGTCTACACTGCTCCTTCTTGCATAAAAATCCCTTCTTGTGGAAGAGCCGTACTGCTGTTTATTTTCAGACAGAACGGCTCGTATGCAAGAGGAGGTTTTTGTGCAAGAAGGAGAAGTGTAGACCGCTCCTTCTTGCACAAAAGCCCCTTGTGCAGAATGGCAGCAAATGAGGTGGGGTGATATTCATTGCTGCACCTCATTTGCATATCTTCTTGTGCAAGAGAGCACAATGTAGACGTAGCCTACTAGTTACAACTGGCTGCTTTGCTTATATCTTGGCAAAGGCTGTTAGGATTCTGCCTGATGCTAAATAATCCGCTAAGGTTCTCATCACCATCCCTCCTTCTACGTCTCTTCTCCTTTCTCTCTTGTAGCCTCTGCCCAATCCTTTTTGCTTATCTTGGCTTTCCTCTCTGTCCCTTTCTCACTTCCCTGGTTTCTGTGCTCATGCTGGAAGATTCTCTGTCTGAAACGGAACAATGGGCAAAGAATATTCAGCCAGTGACTATACTAATTAGCAAGGCTCCAGGGACAAGGCTCTCTAGGTGCCAATACATACCTGAGGAATGCATCTGGAAATCTGGATACCTGCAAACCAACCAGTATCTGATGACTGCTGATATGTGACACAGGGATAGGTCACTAGGCCATGTGACCTGCTTTGGCCAGGAAGATGCCAGGAGAGGTATATAAATGCCATACGGCAAACTCCATTTTGTCTTCAATTTTGCTCCTGATCCCAGATGCAGCCTTGCGAGGGACAGAAAGATGGGAAGAATAATGGACCCGTCCTGACATAGGATGTTCACCACAGACTTTTCAGATAGCAGTTTATAACATCTGCTAAGAGCCTGTATTGAGAACTTGGTGATTCGATGCATGTAATGTATTCTCCATAAACAACCTTACTCTTATGCTTTTCTTTCTTTTAGTAATAAACCTGTAGATTTTAGATTCTAAAAGATTGGCTTAGTGTGATCTTGTGGGTAAGATCCAAAGTGCAAATTGACTGGGGATCTGTGGCTGGTTCTTTGGGACCGGAAAGATCCGTTCAAGGTAGGTGAGATTGGGATCTATAATCCCTCACCTGTGTGTTTGGCCCGGGGCTGATTGGGGCACAGGGAGAGCTGGAGTGTCTGAGGGGTTTTGCTCGGTGTGACTGGTTTGTGACCTGTTTGGGAAGGTCTCCGGTTGGGGGCTGTAAGGAGCCCTGAGCTTGAGCAATTAGCCTTAAGCAGATGCCCTCAGCCGTGCCCAGATCGTGTAATAATATGGCTTCTCTGTAGCCATATTGGTAGGCCTGTGCTAGGCCTGAACTAAAGCCGCCTTCTGTAGCCAGACTGAAGAGCAGCAGCCATTAACTGTAAGGCCTGGAGTCACATACTCACATTCCATCTAAATTGTATTAAAAAGTGTCATACCAGGCTGTGAGGCAGGGACTTTGTCCTGATAGCTCCCCCAGTGTCACCAGATAAAGAAACAGATCTCAAGATGGGTAAAGAAAACTTAAGTCACACCATTCTGTCTGGCAAGAAACTGCATATCAATAGAGAATGTTGTGGAATCCTCATTCTATGATCATTGTCATTACCAGGGCTCGACAAACCATGGTGAAATCCTCTTGCTAGCCCCACACTGCGCATGCGCCAGACCTGCATTGAGCATATGCTCACTGCTGGTGAACAGGGAGACCAGCTGAAATCTACTTGCCACGGGCGAGTAGATACACTGATTTGTCTAGCCCTGGTCATTACACTTTCCTCCTTTTGACTGGCGGCCACCTTGTTTTCTTGATTGGAGCCAGAAGGCAGCTTCCCTGTGGAACCAGGTAAGTGGAGGGGCCGGAGGTCCAGGGAAGGGAGGGTGGGGCTGGGTCCAGTTGCTGAGTGTGTATAGGGTTGCCAGGTGTCCGGTATTTTCGCCTCCTGACGGGGGGAAAAAATCAGAAAATACCAGACATTTTAGGTGTCCAGTATTTTCTGAATTTTTTTTTACCGGACAGGAGGTGAAAGTACTGGATTGTCCAGGTCAATACCAGACACCTGGCAACCATACTTGAGTATTGTCCTACGTGTAGGTGTTATTTTATATTGCCTGGGCTAACTAGCCTGTGTATTGGAATAGATCTGTTTAACCTTGCGTTGCTTTCATTTACTATTCTGTGCACAATAAAGTTAAAGAGAGTTTATCTGAGGTGTTTACTGGCTCCTCTTGTATCTAAAACAAATCAAACCATAAGAGGAATATATTTTGCTCTATTTCTTTTAATATGGCTATCATATATATTTAATTACAATTGCCATGATATCCTGGAAGTAGGAATCTATTGCCTTTAGGGAATCTCTTCTGCTTCAGGTGCTCCTGCTGCCAACTTTTCCCTCTGGCATGCTTTGGGCAGCTATGAGGGCTCCTGAAGCATATTGCTACCTCTGTTAATTTGGGCTATGTCTACATTTAAAATGCTACAGTGGAGCAGCTGCAGTGCCATAGCACTTCATTGTAGATACTCACTCTGGCTAAGGGAGGGGTTCTCTTGTTGCTGTTAATAATTTATCTAATTCTCTGTTGAAACCTGTTACAGATTTGGCCTTCACAACATCCCCGGGCAAAGAATTCTACTGTGCATTGTGTGAAACAGTACTTCCTTTTGTTTGTTTTAAACTGGCTGACTAAGTAATTGCATTGAGTGACTTTTGGTTCTTGTGTAAAGGAGTAAATAATAACACTACCCTCCCTATTTAATTTCTCCACACCATTTGGGACTTCATAGATCTCGTATTGCTGTGGTCTCCAACCTTTTTAAGCATAAGATCACTTTTAAACTTTTAGTGGAATCCAGGATCTATCTCAGACCCAAATATCCTTCCCCTGCCTCCTTCATGCCTCTTCTCTGAGGCACTACCCCTGCTCATTCCATCCTCCCTCTTTCCCCCACCCTCCCTCCCTTTCACCAGACAGAAGCAGAGGGTTGGGACACAGGCTCTGGCCTTGAGCCTAAGGGATTTGGAGTGTGAGAGGGGCTCTGTGAGGGAGTTTAGGTTTAGGGGGCTCTGTGCTAGGGCAGGGGTTTGGGGTACAGGAGGGGGTTCATGACTGGGGCAGGGGTTTGGGATTCTGGCTCCAGCTGGACGCTGCTTACCTCAAGTGGCTCCTGGGTGGTGGTGCAGTGGGGGTAAGGTAAGTTCACCCCTGCCCTGGCCCTGCATCACTCTCAAAAGCAGCCAGCAAATTCCCTCCGTTCGAAGCCCTGTGCCCCCCCCCCCCCCATTCCATTCTGTGGAGATAGAATACAGGGTGGGAGTGGGGCACCCTGATATCAGTGCCCCCTCTCTCCCTTCTCTGTTCTGCACAGAAAGCAGGAGGCTCCAGGAGTGATGGGGCAACTCCAAAGTAAAGGGCAAGAGATGCGCAGCAGTGGGGCAAGGGGCAGCTGAAGTTGTGTGCTTGATAGCCCTTTGGCCAAACCAGTCAGGATCACCTGTCAGAGGCTCCAAGATGTATCAGTAAATCCCGATTTACTGGTTGGTGAACACTGTCCTATTGTATTTCTCTGAGGCTACATCTGGACTGCAGGCTTCTTTTGGAAAAGCATTTCCGGAAGAGGTCTTCCAGAAGAACTTCTTTTGAAAGACAGTGTCCACACAGCAAAAGTGCATAGAAAAAGTGATCTGTTTTTTTTTTTAAAGATAGCGTCCACATTGATTGGATATTATCTTGCATTTAAGTTGTGATTACTATAGATGGAATGGCCACAAGGGCACCTGTGCTTTTTCCTGGAAGCCTCTTCTTTCAAACAAAACTCCTCTTCCCCGCCCACACATGCCTTTTCCCGAAAGAACCCTTTCAGAAAAAGGTTTCTTCCTCATAGAAAGAGGTTTACCATTGTTGGAAAAAACCCTTGCATTCTTTTGACTTTCTGTCAAAAGAACGCAATAGCAGTGTGGACATAAGTGTAGCTCTTCCAGAAAATGGCCGTTTTTCCGGAAAAACTCTGTAGTGTACACATACCCTTAGTCATCGGTTTTCCATGGTGAAAAATTCCAGTGTTTTTTAATTTCTCCTCATAGGGAAACTGTTTCATGCCCTTAATCATTTTTGTTTCCCTTTGTTCTAACTTTGCGATAAAGTTATATACTGTCGACAAAGCTGCTGTCGACAAAGAGTGTCTAGACTACATCTAGTTCTGTCGACAAAGCAAGCCGCTTTGTCGACATGAGAGTGTAGATGCAAAGGAGAGTGTAGATGCAATAACGCCTTCTGTCGACAGGGTTCTGTCGACAAAAGGCGTTATTCCTCGTAGAATGAGGTTTACCGCTGTCGACAAAACTGCCGAGTTCTGTCGACGTTATGTCGACAGAACTCGGCAATAGTGTAGACGCAGGTACAGTTTTGTTGACAAAAGTGCACTTTTGTTGACAAAACCCTGTAGTCTAGACACACCGTTTCTGAATTCTAATATATCTCTTTTTTTTTTTTTTTTTTTAAGATGGGAGTAACAAGTGTCTCATTTGGGGCTTTACAAACAGATAAAGGTTATTAAATGGCAGTCTAATCTGGTAGAGCAGAATTTAAAAATAAAATACAATCCCGAGCATCTTGTTAATTTGATTCAATGAAAGAGTAAGGGTTCAATCTAGCACATATTGCAATCAGTGGAAAGACTCCTAAAGTTTTGAAGGCTGTCGGAGCAGGCCATAAGTGAGGAAAAATTGGTTTTTAAAGTGAAATGGCTAAACTACATTTAAAAAGAGGAATTTTAGGAGTGAAGAGAGAGCAAGAGACTGTTCAGTAGCCTATTCAATTGTTTAGTTCACAAGATAGCTTCCAATAAACCAAGTAATATTTGGAAAGCATTCAAACTCTTGGCATTTTACTGCTTTTCTTTGCTAATCAAGATTTAATTCTTACATAAATAGACTCATCAGTAAAGCAGCTCTGCTTTGCAAATTTACCTCTGATTTATAGTTCAGCTGAGGCAGCAGACCACCTTTGACCTTCAGACTGTCTCTTGGCTTCGTGGCAACAGTTATGTCTTGAAATCAGCAATTTGAAAATTGACTGTTTCAGGGGGTAATCTGTCAGTTATTTGGAGAGAGAATTATTTATGGGGGGGAATTGAGAATTTAAAGGTAGAAATGGGGAAGGAACTAAAAATCAATACAACTAACAAAGTAGCAACAAAAAAGTAGTGTGTTTATTTAATAGGAAGTTGAAAATATGGTCAGCCGTATAAGGAAAATATGTTCTAGTTAGAAATGTACAAAGTGTCCATGGAACACAAAGAACTGAGCATGTCAGCTATCTGATCTATTACACTGTCTGTCAACATTTTTCATTAAATGCTCATTCTACTGAAATGTTACTAATTTTTACTAGGAGAAAGGGTAAAAAGGGAACGGGAGTAGGATTTATGATAGGAAATAAATTGAAGCCCATATCCAGTTTGGTTATATATAATGGATTTGGAACTTTGCACAGATGTGAGCTTTTGTTATTGACTCTCAGTGATGTCACATGTGGCAAAAATGCCCAGGAACTGTGTGGGTTTGATCATTTTTACTGCTTTGGATATAAATTCTATTTAATGGCAGTACTAAAGCACTCAGGCAGTGTGCATTTCTAGGGGATTATTTCATATCTTGATCTCCTGCCTTGTATTCAGGGAACTGTAGGGCTGGAAGGGACTGGAAAAGTCATTTAGCCCAGCCCCATGTGCTGAGGTAAGGCTAAACATACCTAGGCCATCTCTGACAGGTGTTTGGCTAACCTGTTTTTAACAATCTCCAGTGACGGAGATTCTATAGCCTTTCTTGGAAGCCTATTCCACAGCTTAACAACCCTTATAGTTTGAAACTTTTGCCTAATATTAGCATCCCCTCCACTCCTTCATCCAAGTCATTAATTAAAATAGCTGAACAGTACTAGTCTAGGACTGACCCCTGCAGAATTTCTTTAGATACATCCTTCTAGTTTGACAGTGATCCATTAATAACAATCCTTGAGTATGGTCTTTCAGCCAGTTGTGTACCCACCTGTAACAGTAACCACAGTTCACTAGTTTGCTTATGCTCCCCAGAGATATATTAGTCATTCAGAAAGGCACTGACAATTGTTTTATTGCTGAAACTACAACACCTTTGGATTGTTTGATGTTTAGAGAAAGAGCTCAGTCATCTGGATTCAAGGCTATCTGGGTGCTGCAGGAAGAGGAAAAAGGTGCTGTATGAAGATAAGGGACATGACAACTGATTATCTTATTTGGGGACTTTTGACCTACCCTCTTCCCCAGCTGCTTCTTAAGGCTCAGAGGCCTTGTCTTTTATCAGTCTTTCCTCATCCCCGCACCACTTCACTAGACATGAACTCATTTTTGGTCTTAGGTGGTAGCATTTTGAAAATTCATCAGTCACCCTCCCTTCTCAGTGGGAAGAAGCCTCTTGACTCTCCTAAAAGTTCAGCTTCATTTTAAGAGGAAGTGAATAGTGATTGCTATCCACTGAGGAAAACCACTAAGGGTATGTCTACACTACAGCGCTAATTCGAACTAACTTAGTTCGAATTAGTTAATTCGAACTAAGCTAATTCGAACTAACACGTCTAGAACTAAAAACTAGTTCGAATTAGCGTTTTGCTAATTCGAACTAGCGCGTCCACACTGATTGGACGCAGGGGGGCATTTAAGGGCAGCTGAAACCGGTTCTGGCAGCGCATCAGGTCAGTAGTTGCTTTGTGTGGCTGCTGTCTGAGGCTATCTGAGGCTTGAGCTTAAAGGGACCCCCCCGGACGGCCGGTTCTCAACTTTTCCTGCTTGCTTGCCAACCTCGCCGAGGGACAGCAAAGCGTTGGTCTCTGTGCCCGTCTGTGTCGGTGCTTCCCTTCGGGGGGGGCCGCCGGAGGTGGCAACATGGAGCCACAGCTTGCCCTGCACCTTCTGGTGCACTTTCTGGACTTGCTGCTGCAAGCCTGCCAGCAATGGCTCGAGGCTGCCTGGCACCACCTGGTGAACGTCAGCCCCCTGCCTCTCCGCCTGGCTGCCCTGGGGGCCATGGAGGAGCCGCGGCGGCGCCCCGGCACCGGCGTGCCCCGCCGCGTCTGGCGTCTGGACACCAGCAGCGACTGGTGGGACCGCATCGTCCTGGAGCGCTGGGAGGACCGACAGTGGACCCAGAACTTCAAGATGAGGAGGGACACCTTCCTGGAGCTCTGCAAGTGGCTCGCCCCTGCCCTGCGCAGAAGGGACACTCACATGAGACCCGCCATCCCCCTCCAGAAGCGGGTGGCCATCGCCCTCTGGAAGCTCTCCACGCCGGACAGCTACCAATCCGTCGGGAACCAGTTCGGCATGGGGAGATCCACTGTCGGAGTGGTGCTCATGCAGGTACGGCACTCGGCCACCGAGCCGGGAGCGAGGGGGGCTGCGAGGAGGGGATGGGCCGCCCAAGGGACAAAGAGGGGGCGGGAGGAGGCGAAAGCGCCCCGCACTAGAGGGGTCGGGCTGTCCCGGCCGTACTACACGCCGCCGGGGGGGTTGCTTCTGGGAGTGGGGCGCGGGGCACTGCCAGGGCACGCACGCTCCCAGCCACCCGGGCGCCCCACTGATTGGCGCTTTGCTGTGTCTCTCTCCGCAGGTGGTCAAGGCCATCAACCGGGTGCTGCTCCGCAGGGTGGTCTGCCTCGCTGACCCGGATGCCGTCATCTGGGGATTCGGCGCCCTCGGCTTCCCCAACTGCGGGGGGGCCATCGACGGGACGCACATCCCCATCCATGCCCCGGAACACCAGGCGTCCCGGTACGTCAACAGAAAGAGGTACTTCTCCGTGATCCTGCAGGCCGTGTGTGACCACCGGGGCCAGTTCACGGACATTAATGTGGGCTGGTCCGGCAAAGCACACAATGCCCAGGTGTACCGCAACTCCTCCGTGTGCCAGCGGCTGCAGGCCGGAACCTTCTTCCCCGACCGCCACATCAGGGTCGGGGACGTGGACATGCCCGTGTGCCTGGTGGGGGATGCCGCCTACCCACTGCAGCCCTGGCTCATGAAGCCCTACACGGGGCACCTCAATCCCTCCCGCCAGGCCTTCAATGCCAGGCTGACCAGGGCCCGCATCGTGGTGGAGGGGGCCTTCGGGCGACTGAAAGCCCGCTTTCAATGCCTCCTCACCCATCTGGACCTGGCCGAGCACAACATCCCTCCCGTGGTGGCGACATGTTGTGTGCTCCACAATTTGTGTGAGCGGAAGGGGGAGGCTTTCCTGCCAGCCTGGATGGCTGAGGCTGACCGCATGGCTGGACACTACAGTCAGCCCCGCACCACCGCCATCCGGGAAGCCCAGTGGGGGGCCGTCCGGATCCGGGAAGCCCTGCGGGAGAGCTTCCTGGTGGAGGAGGAGGAGAACTGACCTCTCCCTGCATGCCCCACTGGGGCCTTCTTCCACCCTACCCCCCTTCCCCTTTCCCCTCCCTACCTACTGTACAATAAAGACACCTGTTTTTGAAACAAAAACGTCTGTTTATTTCACATAAGTGGGTGCGGGAAGGGAGGAATGAGGGTGGGAGAGGGGAGGGGGAAACCTGGGACGAGGGAGCTGGAAGGGAAGGGGAGGGAAGGGAGGAAGGGAAAGGAAAGCTCAGGGGTGGGAGTCCGGCTGCCTCTCCCGTCTCGCCACACTGCGGGTCCGGGGGCGTCGGTGGGAAATGGTTGTGGAGGGGGGGGCAGGAGGAACAGGGGGTGTGGAGGAAGCAGGAGCAGGGAGAGCAAGAGGGGGAGCAAGAGGGGGAGCAGGAGGAGGAGGAAATGGGAAGCGGTCCAGCAGGCTCTGGAGGTGGCCTCGCAGGGCACGGCCCTGCTCCTCCAGGGCCTCCAGACTCCTCCGGCGCAGCCTCAGGTCCTCCTGGACCCAGTGGTCCTGGAGACGGAGCTGTCGATCCAGGAACCGGAGGTGCCACCTCTGGTAGTCCTCCTGGTCCCTGGCTGTCCTGCTTGCCCGGGCGCGGGCGGCTGCTGCAGGCGGGGTGGTGTGCCCTGCAGTCCCAGGTGCTGTGGCTGTGGTGCAAGAAGACCAGCGGTCAATTACCCCAGGGGCCCAGGTGTGTGAAACCCAGCTTCCCTCTGCAGGATCCCCAGCTGCTGCTCCGTGGTGGGCAAGGCCCAGGCGCACGGTCCCGGGGCTCCCTCTCGCCCCAGCCCCCCGTACACATAAGGGGAACACGAGGGTACTCACAGGTGGACGCCTCCCCGGCCTCAGACGACGCAGGCGAGCGGCTCTGTGGCGTGCCTCGGGGGTCCTGGGTCCTGGGCAGGCTGGTGGCAGGCTCCTGGCTCTCAGAGCCCTATTCCTCCTCCTCCTCTGTGTCCAGGAGCGGTCCCTCTGCCCCGGGGTCAATCACGTCCCGGGGGGCAGGGACGGCATGAGCCCCCAGGAGGCGGTCCAGGGCGTAGAAGTGGGGGCAGGCCTCCGGGTCAGCCCCTGGCTGGCAGGCCCGGGAGTAGGACTGCCGCAAGTCCTTAATTTTCCAGCGGACCTGCTCCCGGTTGCGCTGGTGGCCCTTGGCGGCCAGGCTGGCAGCCATGCGGCCGTAGACGGCCGCGTTCCGGTGGCTAGTGCGGAGATTGTGGACATTGGAGGCTTCCCCCCAAACCTCGATGAGGTCCACGATCTCCGCACTTGACCAGGCGGGCGCCCGCCTTTTGCACCCCGGGGCAGGCTCCTGGGAGCCGCCAGCCTGGTCCTGGGGAGCAGTGGAGGGCTGGGAGCCCTCGGATGGCTGGCTCATTGTGTGGCAGGTGCAGGCTGTGCAGGCACGGGTGCTTGCAGCCTTGCAACTGGCACAAAGTGTGTAGCCAGCCCGTGGCCCTTTAAGGGCTCCGGGGCCGGGAGGGGGGCAATAGAGTTTCCCTGGTGTTGGCCAGAGTGGCCACCAGGGAAACCTGGGAAGCCTTAGCCTCCCACTAGTTCGAATTAAGGGGCTACACAGCCCTTAATTCGAACTAGCTAGTTCGAACTAGGCTTAATCCTCGTAAAATGAGGATTACCTAGTTCGAACTAAGCGCTCCGTTAGTTCGAATTAAGTTCGAACTAACGGAGCGCTAGTGTAGCGCCTAGGAAAGTTAGTTCGAACTAACAGACGTTAGTTCGAACTAACTTTGTAGTGTAGACATACCCTAAGTGACATTTACAGAATGGTAATTAAGTGTAGGCCTGCTGACAAGGGGGAAGCAAAGTGGGTGGTTGCCCTGGAGCTGAGTTCCCAGCTATTGACACTGCTACTATGGCAGTCTGAGTCCCAGGACCTTCAATTCACTGTGGCATGTTCTGGGCAGCTCTAAGGGCTGTGGTGGGGGGAGTGTGGCATGCTCCGGGTGGCACGGAGCACTGGCTGCCCCTTCCACACAAAGCCCCCCCCCCTTCCAGAAGTGCAAAGCTGTCCCACCCATCTTGTTCAGGGGCCTCTGGGGGCAGTCAGCATCCTTGATTAAGAGAAACTGTGAGGCATATTATAACATAACTGAAAGGAAAGCAGCTGTTTCAAGCTGGCATCCCAGAAGCCCTCCTGTTCCCAAGGTTGGAATAGGAGGGGAGAGAACAGCATTTTGTTCTGAGATTTGCCTCATTTATTCTCAGAATGAAGGTTGTTCAGTGCTAGTATTTCAGAATTTGTTTCTATAATATATTTTCACTATATAATTTTTGGTCTGGGTCTGGCTGTAGTGAACTGGGGACTCTCCTTACTGGGGCAGAAAGAAGAACTGTTCCTTTTTGTATTCCTAGTATGTTGGAAAACTGGAGAAACACAACATGTTTGCTGATGAGTTCTTGGGAGTTTACTGATCTTCCACCATGTGCAATCTAAAGTAGTACCCTGTATACACTAGAAACTTTCATGGAAGAACAGGATGGAAAGTGGTCAGATGATTCTATTTCAAGAAGCGAAGTGCCCAGTATAGATGCGCTTTTGTGCAAGAAAGCTCTGATGGCCATTTTAGCCATTGGGCTTTCTTGCACAAAAGATTAAGGTGCCTGTCTACACTGGCCCTTTTGCGCAAGTATTCTTGTGCAAGAGGGCTTATCCCTGAGCAGGAGCATCAAAGTATTTGCGCAAGAAGCACTGAATTCTTACATTAGAACGTCAGTGCTCTTGCGCAAATTCAAGCAGCCAGTATAGTCAGCTGGCAAGTTTTTGCACAAAAGCAGCCGCTTTTGTGCAAAATCTTGCCTGTCTAGATGCACCCCAGATGTGGCCTCACCAGAGCCGAATAAAGGGGAATAATGACATCTCTGGATCTGCTGGCAATGCTCCTCTTAATACCACCTAATATGCCATTAGCCTTCTTGGCTACAAGGGCACACTGTTGACTCATATCCAGCTTCTCATCCGCTGTAACTCCCAGGTCCTTTTCTGCAGAACTACTAATTAGCTGGTTGGTCCCCAGCCTGTAACAATGCTTGGGATTCTTCCGTCCCAAGCTCAGGACTTTGCACTTGTCCTTGTTGAACCTCATCAGATTTCTTGTGGCCCAATCCTCCAATTTGTCTAAGTCACTCTGGACCCTATCTCTGCACTCAAGCATATCTACCTCTCCCCCTAGCTTAGTGTCATCTGCAAACTTGCTGAGGGTGCAATCCATCCCCTCATCCGGGTCATTAATAAAGATGTTGAACAAAACTGGTCCTAGAACCGAACCTTGGGGCACTCTGCTAGAAACTGACATCATCCTGACATTCTGTTGATCACTACCCGCTGGGCCCATCCTCCTAGCCATCTTTCTATCCATCTTACTGTCCATTTATCCAATCCACATTCCCTTAACTTGCTGGCAAGAATATTGTGGGAGACCGTATCAAAAGCCTTGCTAAAGTCAAGGTATATCACATCCACTGACTCTCCCAAATACTGCAGAATGTAAGAGCATTACAGGCCTGAAGCCACAGATGTCGTGAAAATGGCTCCTAGTCACTCATCCAACCTTCTACATGAATTTTGTTGCCAGCACAAAATACACAGAACGTGAAATTTCAGTCAGAAACAGCTAGGTTTCTCTGTTCACTGTCTGCTTTATTGTGTTTAACATAACTCAGGGCTGGGCAAGATCTGGCCTGGAGGCCAGATCTTGCCCACCTAACCCTTTGATTTGGCCCACGGACTGTATCTCACTGCTATTTATATCCTGCTGCCAGTGCCACCGAATTTCTTGGCAGTGGCTCAGGCAGCTGGATCCTATTAAAATGGCTCACAGTTGTGGCATTACCCCAGCTGGGACTACCCAAGGCAGCTGCCAGGCAATGTTTAGTGTTGGGGCCAGGAGCCGCAAGCCCTTTGATGTATTTTTATTTCAAAGTCTCTGGCCCAGACAGCTCTGGAGGGAGGCTAGTTTCCAGTGCCTGACCCATGACCAACTACCAAAAATCATTAAGTGGCCCTCCTGTGAAAATTATTGCCTACCCCTGACATAACTCATGCCTCTATCTTTCTTTGGTTTAAACAGGCTCCCAGTTTTATAAATGTTTTGAGACAAACAATCCAGTGCCTTCAACAAGCACGTACAGTATTTTGAAGAGCATCATATAAAAAACTTTTTCATTATAGGCTAAAAATTGCAAGGAATATAACTTTAGACACTGACAGTTCAGTATCCTAGAAAAAAATACCCATACAACAAAGAAAACTGACTAATTTAGATAATGAACAGAGGAGATAAACCAAAGGTGTGTTTAAGAATTTTTAAGAGGGCAAAACACTTCTTTGCCTTTTAGAAGCAATTATTTCTTGTGTTTTTGATCCCAGCTGCAAAGGGCTACCTTTCTGCTTACAGATAAACACCTTTAGCAGAGTAAGGTGCATGACTGATAGGACACACTAAAGTCAGAGGGATTAGAAAATGTGAGATGAAAAAAGGAAAGCAATTTTGATGTGTAATAATAATCCAATATATAGGATGAAATGTTCAATGGGGCTCAACTGTATCTAATATTTCTATTCATTAAACCATTCATAATTTTTTTTTTGTTCTGGGTTGTCCCATGCTTTAGAAGGAAGAAACTGATCATCTTTAATACTTTATACAGGAATGGGAGTGCTGCAGACATTTTTTGGTAGATCAAATAATGTTCTCTTCTGAGCTTTGTTTCCCTTTAGATCTCCAGTATGGATCTCTCCTTTTTACATTTAGAAAAAGAAACAGTATTTTGCAGGTAGGAGTAAGGTATTTTTAAACTAAACTTTGAAAATTATCATTCAAATAATACTAGTTATGCTGTCATTGTTCAGGATATTGGTGTATAGGTAAATGACATCTAAGATATCAAGAATGGTGTGCTGTGGGAGGTTGTTAATGTGGTGGAGTTTGTGGAGGAATCAGGTTTTATCCTGGAGGAAGCTGACCCTTGTCTACTGAGTGGTTTGAGGATGGCTTCTGTGAGTCTTGATATTCCTTCAGCAAGAGTCCCATGGTCAGATATAATAAATCCATCTGGGTTCCCTTGTTTGTGTGTCTTGGAAAGCACAGAGAAGCTCTCTGGGGTTGGTTTGTGAAAGATGAGGTTGTGGAATTTCTTGTGGAGTTGTTTGGGGAAGGATTTAATGAGATTTTAGTTTTCTTCATCTGAAGAAGTGGGTTTTGCCCTTTTTTTTTTTTTTTTAGTCTCTAAGGTGCTGCAAAACTGTTTTTTTCTTCTTTTTTTAAAGTTTTTCCAGTTACAGAATAATATGGCTACCCCTCTGACACTGCCTACTTTTCGCGCAAGAAGCTTTTGTTGGAAGAGATCTTTCACAAAAACTTCTTGCACAAGAGAGCATCCACATTGCAAAAGCACATTGAAAAAGCGATGCACTTTTGTGAAAGAGAGCATCCAGGCTGCTTGGATGTTCTCTCGCAAGTAAGCAATGATTGTTATGGACAGAATGGCCACAGGGCACCTGTGCTTTTTCCTCTTCTTGTGCAAAAAACTCCTCTTCCCCATCCACACATGCCTTTTTGAGCAAGAGCTCCTGCACAAAAAGGCACTCTTCCTCGTAGAATGAGGATTACCAATTGTGCAAAAACCCCTCTGATCTTTTGATTTAGATAGTTGAGGCCTATAGTTGAGGCCTATAGTTGAGGACTTGCCTGTGATTTGATTGCTATCTGGTGGTTGGATTTTAGGAACTATATAAATTCCCTCTCAGCGATGGAGAGAGAGTGGTGGATGTGATGATTTTTAAGAATTCCACACTCAGTTTTTGCTCTGATGAGATCAATGTAATGATCAAGTGTGGGGTGATGTATGCATTGGGGTGTCCCGTTAGATGATTTTTTTTTCTTACAAATGTTGTTGTGGAATTCTTTTAGGTGTGGAGTCAGTGGAAGAATTCTTTTTGTTCTCTACCCGTTCGTACAGGATCAGGTTGTATGGTGGAGCAGTTCAGGCCCTTGGGAGTACAAACCAGTCAGCTCTGTTTCAGGGTAGTACTGATAAACTGATGTTGGGATGTCATGTAGTGTCCACAGGGTGGTTCCTATTGCGATGATTTAACCCAGAGGTTGTAGTCTAGTTTATGGAATTGTTGCAGTTGCTTCCACTCTTTGCTTTGTGTTGCATGGTTGTCATCAGATTTTTTTTGTTAGCAATTTTGGATTTTTGTGTGTGTTCTCCAGGTTTCCTGTGATTGTAATAGTATAAATATCTTTTGTTAAAAATAATGCTACTAACTGATAACTATATTATTACAAAAACTGTGGGTAGAGCAGGCTGACACATGGCTGCTTATCATTCTGTCACAAATAGCCTAGGGGAAACGAGGAACATTTAGTACTAGTGGTTTCATTCTCCAGGGTACAGTTGATGTACAGCAAATGCAGTCTGCTCTTTTTCAGTGATATTCCTGACTAGAAGTCACAGAGAATTTTCAGATTTGACTAGCACTGGATAGGAGGTAATGCAGAACAGCAGTCTTCACACTTGAAGAAAGAAAATGTGAAGTGAAATCCAATGAACATGAACACCATGGAAGACAGATGTATGTTCCTGTCAGATGTTCTCTCCTGATAGGATAATCATTCAGACAGTGCTGAAACAGGCGGCAACTTGGGACTTTATGGATTAAAGTGAAAGAAAAGGTGGATGTGGTTTAAGACTGCAGGATGTCCTACTTTGCAAATAATGCACCACTTGCTTCTGCCACTTTATATTACTCTCCTGACTTATTTTATGCTTTTTAGTAATATAGTCTTGAAGATTTATCTGCCGTTCTTTCTATGTGCAGTAGCTACCCTTCATTATCAAGAACAACAACCCTAATTTAGTAGTACAGATAATTGCATTGTAGGGCATTTACAGGTAGAGGTGCTCATTTTCTAACCCATATTAACCATAAACATTGAAGCATAATTCTTTCTGCACTATTTGAGTAGTACACATTGACATTTGTGTTGTCTTGGAATATGTGAGAAGATGTATCATAATATCTAATATCGCTTATGAAATTGTAGGCAAGCATCAAGAATCATTACTATTACATCATTACTATCTATGATTTAATTATATTAAAATACCTTTTGTCTTGGAATTTGCTAATTGTCACATAAGAAAGGCCATATTGGTCAGACCAAAGGTCCATCTAGTCCAGTATCCTGTCTTATGTCAGTGGCCAGTGCCATGTACCCCAGAGGGAATGAACAGAACAGAGAACCATCAAGTGATCCAATCCCTGTCATCCATTACCATCTTCTGGCAAACAGAGGCTAGGGACACCATCCTTGCTCACCCTGGCTAGTAGTCATTGATGGATCTATTGTCCTTGAATTTTTGTGGTCCTTATTGAACCCTGTCATTAACCATAACTGGTATATGTGCCTGTTTCTGTTACTGTTACCCTCAGCCCTCCTCTTCCATCTGTTTATAATACTCAGTTGCTGCATCTTGTCTTAATTGATATTGTAAGCTCTTAATTGTTTTTTGTTTGCACAGTATCTAGCATAATGAGGGCCTGATCCTGACTGTTGCCTTTGGGTGCTACACAACATCGTAATGTGTTCTATCTTTTTGCACATCAGTTCCTGAGGTAATTTGGAAATTGTCTGTCATTTGTGTATACCTTTAGATTAGGAGGAAACTCTGTAATTATGCTGGACTGATAATTGGACATGCAAGTATGCACATATTAAACCCTAATCTCTACTGTAATTTTTATTTTCTAATGTTGGTGGCCTTTTCCTGATATTTTTCTATTTTCTGTGAGGTGTTTCAGGATGATTTTTGGGATTGAGTCCGCCACCTACTTTATGATGCTATTCCTGGGAATTTGATATTGCATGCTAAGGAACTGTCAAATGCGTAACGGCGCTCAGTGGGAACTATGCACCGTGCCTCCTTGCAGGGACAGAACGTGGTTCCGTTTCCCCTCTCTCCCCCCCGCCCCGGTCTTTATATGCCTGTACATCACTAACAATCTTGAAGTTAATAATTAATTCCATTTCCTCTTGGAGCGTGGTTGTTTTTTTCACTCTTGGACTCAGTTGTTATTTGTAAAGTGTAAGAACAAATGTTAGCAAAGCTTCCTTCCTGACCTACCTTGATGTCCATAAATTGATAGATTATATCAGTGTTTCTCAAACTGTGCTCCGCGGCACCCCAGGGCTCCACGAGACATTTCCAGGGGCTCTGCAAGGTTGACAAACTGGAAAGCCTTCAAAAGCATAATTGAGAATCGCCTTGAACTAACGCAATTAACACACACCGCTGGGGCTCCGCATAAATTTTTACGCATGGAAAGGGCTCCGGAACCTGAAAAGTTTGAGAACCACTGGCTTATAATGATGGAATAGGCTGAGATCTTTTGTGCTTTGATATTCCCATATACAAGTAGATGTGTCAAATAGGGATGACCTCTAACAATGTAAAGAAGTTTTTATGATACATAGCATTTAAAAGGTCACAGACATGTGAAGGAGTTTATGTAAGTGATATTTAAATTCTCCAGATCTATAACACAAGACACAAAATGCTATAAACCAGAAGGTGACCAGAGGACCAGATTTTGATGTTTACTCTAATTTAGTAGCACCTATTTCCACTGACTTGGAGTGAGATTCAATCAGTGTGAGTAGTAGTATCATGTGCTCACATAGTGGAATTTGTTATATTGTTTATTTGTCAGGAGATAACTTATAATTTAAATCCCGGGCTTGATTTGCAATTTTGGTCGCTCTCATTAGCCTCCGTAGATCGATCTAGGGGGCTAATGTAGATGTACCCTTAATTTGGGGGAGTGGATGATTTAGAAATTAAATGTTGGGCACTGAGTTGTTCTCTCCTGTGTATCTAGATACATAACAAGCCAGTGTTGGCAGAGTGCCTTAAAGTGATCATATTCTGATCACTGTTTTGCATACAAGATAGGTTAGAGATTTCAGTGAAGAACATACTGAGCTGGTGTCCTGGTCTCAAGACTATCAGAAAAATTACCTGATTTAATTAATTTGTTCCATGTTAAACTAAGGAAAACTAGGCTAATTTGAACTCTGTCTTTCTCCCATTTAGGTCAATGGCAGAAGTTCTGTTGACTTCAGTGGGATTGTACTCAGGCATCAGAATTAGACTCTCAAGGAAGGTCCAGGCATCACTTTTATTTATCTCTGATCTTGCAATGTCTCCAGATAACTTGACATTTTGCAATCAGGTTCAAACACAGTGATGTATGTCTTTTTTTCTGAAAGGATATCCCACAGGCAGCCTTTGGAAAGATAAATACATGTTTTGCTCATCAGCGGTGCACTAGATGTAAAGAAAGGGAAATTGGAGAAGCAATATGGTCCAGAGGATATAGGCTGCTTTAATAATACTAAATACTTTCCATGGGAGATCCTTACACTTAAGCCTGATTTCTAAATTGACTCTTAAATACCTTAACGATCCACAGAAATTAGAGAAGAAAAATACCTTTTGGATCATTTACAGTATTCCAGGGGTTCCTAAAGTGGGGGTCGTGGCCCCTTAGGGGATCATGAAGTTATTATGTGAAAGGTCGTGCACTGTCAGCCTCCATCCATAATCCCCACTTCACCTTTAGCATTTCTAATAGCATGAAATATAAAAAGGTGTTTTTAATTTATAAAGGGTGATTGAACTCAGGCTTTCTGTTTTAAAGGAGACACCAGTACAAAAGTTTGAGAACCAGTGCAATAGTCTGATTGTTGATAGAGAACTGGTGCATTTTCTGTGTAGTTTTTGAACATTATCAATGTAGTTCCAATCTTTTCCTTTGGTGATTATTCCACTGCTAAGCAGATCTCATTGCCAGGAAAGTTTTCCTTATATTTAATGTTTGCCTTTAAAAATTAATCTAATTACTTCTACTTTTACCTCATTGTTATGTTTCAAAATTGATCTTAGCTAGAAAGAGCTTCTTACCTTCTCTTCTCAAGCTAGTTATTAAAAATGCAATAAATACAGGTTTTTAGAATACTTCCCCCCCCAAAACCCACTTAATAAAATACAGCATTTGGGTTATTCAGAAACAAAAATCATGTCATTACTTTCTTTTCCATGTCTATTAATCTTTTTCTTGAAAATCCCATGAACACTCATTGTCAGTAGATGGTAGTATTTTGCCAAGGAAAACGTAGGCAACATGAGTGAAACACAGATTCATGAATACATTATACTACTATACAGGCACAACAGGTTTTTAAAGTACTGCAGCTTTTTCCTTAACATTTGATGAGGAAAATGTGATTTTTTTTTTTTTTTTTTTTTTTTAAGAAGGCGAACCTGAGTGTATTATTTTGGAAAAGTTAATTTGCTACTGAGTTTCATTTGGACCTGACAAATTCTTATCTCACCTGGCTTTATTTCATTTTGTGGTGATTGCATAAATACATTCACCCGCATCATTTACCGATAGATTTAATGTCATTGTGTGTAGAATCAGTGGAAATGAGTGACATTTAAAACTGGTAGGCAAAGTTAATGTTTAATGTACTTAGAGAGCCAATTTACAATAAGGCATTTAAAAAAACCCACCACACCACTCTGAATATATGACATAAGGTGATCATGCAAAATATTATTTTTCTAAATGTATGTTTGTGTTCTATTTTGCTTCTTTGAGCTGAAAGAGGATCTGAAAGATTAAAAACAATCTGCTATTTTTAAATCTTAGAAATATCAAGAATATCAAGTTTTCTGGGGACTTCTTGCAGTCTGAGGATATTTAATATGTGCTCTCACTTTTTAATTAGCAGAGCATGGAACTTGATTCTTTAACAAAAGCATAATTTATCCAAGTTGTATGTCAGGTGGGAAGAGAAACAATTAATGAAATCAAACTAAAAATTGTTTTTGTTTCATGCCATAACTTCACTAATCCTCCATTTGTCCCCATAGAGTCTCTGGGGGTAGGCAAAAATACCTACCCCTCCCCTCTCGCACCCTCTCTCTTCCCCTCTCACAGGCGCTCCCGGGAGCAGGTGTGCATTAAAGTTAAGCAGCTGCGGCAGGGGTACGCCAGGGCCACCAGGGGTGGCGCCGCTGCAGGGGATGACACCTGCCCCTACTTCCCCGCCCTCCACCAACTCTTGGGGGGCAGGGCGGTCTGCACCAGCCCAGGAGGCAGAGAGCCGGGACCAGAGGGCTCTGACCCAGGCACACCAGAGGGGCTACTGCAGGATGTCCCAGCGTCCAGGGAGACCGTACCGGGTAAGTAGTTCGAATTAAGTAGTTCGGGAGGGGAGGCGGGAGGGAGACCAGAGACCACACGCGTGGGCCATGCCTTCCACAGATCACGCAGACACCTGTGCACGTGCGAGCATGTGCCATGCCACCCTTGGGCAGGTGGCTCCAGCTACGTGACACCCAGGGGCCATAGCCCAATAGGCACATGCTTGTGCAAAGAGACCTGACATGCTCCCGACCCCGGGGCAGGACCCAACAGGATGCTTTCCCTTCACATGTCCCCTCTACACGGAGGCGGGGAGATGTCCCCCTCTCCTCCGCCACCCCAGCCACACTATACATGGCACAGGTACATGGGTGCAGTCTTGGGGCAGCTCCTAGTCCCGGGTAGAGCCAGACATCCTGACCATGGCCTTTGTACAACCACAGCGGCTCTGACGGTGCAGGACATGGTCATCCTCACGTTACGGGGTGGGGGAGGGGGCTGGGCATCATCCTCTGCGTCCCCAGGGAGAACTGACCACTTCTCTTCTTTCTCTACAGCTGCACCAGCTGCTCGTGCAGGGCGCACCACCCCGCCCGGGACATGCTCCCGCACCCGTGGCCTGCTCCGGACCACCACCACGGAGCTGGAGTATTGGGACCAGCACCTGGGGGCCCTGCGAGCCGTGCACCGCACACTGCAGGCCTGGATGCGGGAAGACCTGCAGCTCCGCCACGAGCTGCTGGCTGAGGTCCAAGGGCTGAGCACAAACCTGCAGCTCCTGCTGCAGAGCATGGTGCCCCGTGCTGGTCCTGCGCCTGCTGCCCCCCCAACTGCTGTCCCTCCTCCCACTCCTGCCCCCCTTTCCACCTCTTCCTCCTCAACCCCCACACCCTCTTCCTCAATGTCCACACCCCCTACCTCAACCTGCACACCCTCTACCCCATCCCCCTGGGGACGCCGAGGCCCCCTCCCTCGCCGTGCTGGGAGGCGGTTGGCCTGGCGAGACCCCCATCCCTGATCCTTGAGTTTCCCCACCTCCTCCTTTCCCTTGCTTCCCTCTTCCAGCTCCCTCCTCCCAGTTTTCCCCCTCCCCTCTCCCACCCTTTCTCTTCCCCTCTCCCACCTCCTTTTCCCAGTCTCCCCGAGTTTTGTGGAATAAAGAGAGTTTCTATTTTTGAACAAGTGTCCTTTATTTTGTACATCAGGAAGGGGGGCTAGGGAGGGGTAAGTGGAAGGAGGTGAGGGAGGAATGGGGTACGAGCCCCCGATGGGGAGGACTGGGCTGGCTCTGCGGGCTCCTCGGGGTGGAAGCTCTCCTGCAGCCCCCCAATTGCCCCCTCTCCCCAGATGGCAGCCTGTTGCAAGTACAGCTGGGCTGATGTCCGAGTGCTGTGATGTGCCGAGTGTGGGCACTCCAGGCGCTCCAAGCCAGGACTGCTTTGCAAGCGGGGCACCCCTGAGAACTGTCTGTCCGGGGTAGGGGTTGGGTCCCTTTAAGCACAGCCTTTGGCTAGCCTAAGACAGCATCTCCACGCTCTAAGTCCTCCTCTGATGCCCTGCCGGCACTGCTTCCGGCCATCCTTAACCCCGGTTCAGGGTCCACTTAATGTGGACATGCTAGTTCGAATTAGCAAAATGCTAATTCGAACTAGTTTTTTAGTCTGGATCCGTTAGTTCGAATTAGCTTAGTTCGAATTAACTAATTCGAACTAAGTTAGTTCGAATTAACGTTGTAGTATAGACATACCCACAGAGATTAAATAAAAACCACTATAATCCTGATGGAAATGTCTCGGAGAAATTGTGAGAGAAACCTCTGCACCTGAATCTTTGATAATGTGTATCACAAACACCAGAGCTAGAGATTTCAATTTAATATAGCTTAGATTAGAACACAAGATGGCAGCCTTGCTGAACCAACACTGGCTGACCTAAATTGATCCCATGTGATGTACTCTGGGGATGGAGTGTGTGCCACCCAGGCGGGGGCGGATGAGAGTTTTGCAGGGCCCAAGGCAGCACAATTTCGCGGGGCTTCCCTTTGGAGAAAAAATAGAAAAAAGGCGTCCCCCTTATGCCCACTCCTTCAGTAGCCCCACTCTGATCATGTGAGCTACCCCTCCTCATCCCCTCTTCTAACACCTCCCTCTACACACCTGCCCTGCCTCTCTCCTCTGGTGCTGGTCCCTCCCCTGCAGGTGTCTGCCCTTCTGCTTCACCCCCAGAATCCCCTGGCATGTGCACCTTCCCTTATACCCCTGCATCCTCCTGGTGCCTCCCCCTTCCCTTACTGCCCTGTGCCCTTTGCCCTCTTTTTCCCTGATGCCCACCCCCTCACAGCCCTCTACCCCCATTTCCCTCATGCCTCTGTGCCCTCACACATGCCTTGCTTCTTCCCCACCTTCCTCCTGCCCACCCCTCCTTTCAAGCCTTCTCCCAGCACCTTCTCCTCTCCCCTTTAGTCCCCAATGCCCTTCCCCTCTCCTCTCCCAGCATCACCCTGTCCCCCTCCCACTGACACTTCCTCTCCTGCCCTTTTCCTCATTGTCTCCACTTGGCCCCCTGGCATTTGTCTCTCCTCCACCCTGTCCTTTGGTGCCTTCCCCTTTCTTCTCCTGACCTGCCCCCCCTCCTCTCAGCGCAAATCCCTTCCTCTGCCATCCACCTTCTGCCTTCCAGTTTGCAGGGTGGCTGCGACCCCGGCCCAGGCTCCAGACCACGTGCCAAACTGAGGGGTGCAATCCTGGGCCTCACGGTATTAAAGTCCCAGGCCATGACGTCACGCCATGCCTGGGTGTCTCCCCTCTCAGCTGTTGCATGGTGTTTCAGCATGCCGTGCATGTGCTCTCTTGGTCCCACGTGGCCTTTACTGGTTGGTGCTGGGGAATTTAAAATGTGGGGCTGCGGCGCCCCGTCACAATCCCTCTCCTCCTTCAACAGCTGCCAGCCGGCCCTTCGGCGGATGGCCCACCAGGAAATTCCTGGTATCCTACTGGGCCAGTTTGTCCCTGGTGCTGGCGCAGAGCCTTTTTAAGCGTGGGGCCCGGAGTAGCCGCCCCGCTCACCCTGCCCTATATCCGCCGCTACACCCAGGACAGTGAGACTGTGACTGAGACTCATATTCCAGAGCTTCATTTATAAAAACAGACATTAATTTCTGGGGAACAGTTTTTTAAGAGCAAAACAAGCCAATGTGTAAGTGTGGCATACAGCAATGCTGTCATCTGTTAGTATTATAAAAGGCAGATCATTTTCAGAAAACAAGCTCACCTTTCTGAGCAAGACAATACACAGGAATAGATGGGAAAGAGTGCAAGCAACTGTCTGGCCAGGTCTCTGTTAGAAATTTTTGGCAGGCTAGTAATGTCGGTATAGGGGTGATTTTTTTTAAAAAACATTTTTATTCTTTACAGGCAAAAACCCTAGTGCAGGTACTCTTACATAAATATAAAGGTCATTTTATGTTATAGCTTATATTGTTGCTCAGGGAACTGGTGAAAACTATAACAACAAAAGCTCTTCCCCTCCCCCCATATAAGCTGCATTCTACAACTGTGTCCCTTCCTTCCTTCCTTCCTTCCTTCCTTCCTTCCTTCCTTCCTTCCATGAACTTCTATGGGTGAGAGAGGGACCAACACAGCTACACATACATTGCGTGTATTTCCTTCCCTTGTATTTTTCATCGGGGGGACAGGGGACCCGGGGGGGGAGGGGGTAATGGTGCATTTGCCATGGTATTAAGCAGGCTGAAGTCTCTTTATATCAAATCCCTAACCTTGTGTAAAATTGTTTAATGTTGTACAATGACAGAATTGTGTTAACATTCTCACTTCTAGGGCCCATTTATTCTCTCTAATGTAATACAGTGGTCTTGCCCTAGCCTTTTCCTTAAAAAAGCCTCACTGTTTAATAAAATTGCAGCCAAGTTAAGTGTCCTCTTACAAATTATTCTGTAATTAGGTAAGAATGGCAAATTTATGACAAAAAAAGGCTGTTTACAGACAAGAAACTAGATTGGGAATCAGGAAATCTGACTTCTATTCATATCTTTTCCACAAACTTCCTAATAATCTTAGTCAAATCCCTTAAAGCCTGATTTTTAAATCTTGCATGGACGAGGACATACATAACGGGAGTCCTGTTCTGCATGTGCAGCTATTGCAATTATATATGGGATAATTCTGTACACAGATGGCAAGAGATGCATCTGCCCAACTATTTATACATTCAATAACTTGATTTACATACATGAAAAGTAATTTGAATATGCAATAGCACATATATAGTTACAATTACCCTTCTTTTCCTCAGTTTCTCAATTTTACTGGAGATTAAAACTATCTTCAAAGGGATGGCAAGGCTACTTAATATTTTGTGAAGTAGACCAAAATCCACAGATGGAATGTGCTAGGAACATACAAAGTTTTATTGCTAATGAATTATCAGGATTATCAAGGTGATTTCTGGTCAATAAATAAATCATTTATTGGCTAGAAATGGACTTCCATGAAGGTCTCTCTCAGCAATGGTTTTAAGGCTGTATCAGATGTGAATGATAACTTTGTGTAAGCTGAGCTATAGCCCGCCTAATTCCCATTGATGGAAGACCCGATTAGAGTTTGTAAGCAGCCTTCCTGTGCATTTATAATACAACAGGTGCATATAAAATTAGAAAGAAGTAAATAAACACAGATATCGCTGTAAGCTAACAAGTTAAAAGTACAGGCAAGTTTGTGACATCATCTTGGTAACTTTTAACCATCACTACTCATAAAGGATGCATAGTTATTCTTCCATCTAAAGAAGCTTTTAGCTGGCTTGTCCTTATTCAAACATGCTTTGGTTCATAGACTATTATTTATCTGAAAATTGTGCACACATCATAAGTGACTGAATTCTATATTATATTCTATATTTTTACAGTTATTAAGTGCTGCCATTTACTAACCCTGCAAGTGCAAAATCTAATTATGGTAATCTTTTCAAGCACATTTTATTTATCTTGATAACATAACTTAGTTTTCATATATTTTTCTCCTTTCCTGGGTTATTTATGAACAATTAAAAAAGTATAATGAAAGCCTGTGACTTATGATCTTTAACTTTTGGAGAGCAGCTATCCTTTTCTAATATCTAAGTCAGAGTTTGTCTATACAGAATGAATGTTAATCTATGCGTTATCCCAAAATAATGTGGATTTTAAAGCCTGTGGGTGGCTTGGCTCTTCTTTCTGTAAAGAGGCAGAGTTCTCAAAATTAAACTACAGTAGACTTGCGATAATCCGGCACCCTTCGGAATCCAGAGTATCAGCAGGTACTCCGGTGGGGGGGCTGTGACTTTCATTACAAGAAGATCCAATTTCAGAGTAAAAAGAGGCTTTTCTAACTATTTTAACCATTGACTCTATGGGACAGACAATACTGTAACACCATTGCTGCACAGCAAAATCATGCTGCTGATTTAGTCTCTGCAGACTGTATTAGGTGAAGTTAGTGTTTGAGCCATAATATGTTTTTCTGCTACTTTCATCTAAAATGGTTTTAACTAAATGATGAGTGGCAGCTGCATCTCATGGAAACTGAAATCCTCTCTATGGCTCTGATCCTGCAAATGGGACCACTTTAGCCACCTTGATGCCAATGAAGACTCTTGATGAAGTCAATGGGACTGTGTTGTGGGCTTGTGAGCCTCCTGTACAGGATGGGGACCTAAATCTACAGAACAGGTGTAGCATATGCTAGTAATGTGAGCTTCAGTAGCAATCCTCCACCAGTGCCCTAAACTTGAACTGGAGGGAAGCCTCAAAAGTAGTGAGAGAGCAGCAGAATTGCCATGTTCATTCCATCCTTGGTTGTCTTGCATTATCTTAAATCTGTTTAGTCTGATGAAGACTCCAGACCATTTGGAATTGGACTCACATGATGCTTGCCAGACAATAATGTATTTTTCTCACTACCAATATGGTTCAGATTTGAACTGGTGACCCAGAGATAAAAGGCTTTGGAGAGCAAAGCCTGTTAGTGATTTCCCTAACCTATTAAATCCCCACTAGAATTGTTCCTCTTTATATTTCCGTTGTCTGAAAAAAGGGAGGTGATGTTGCCTTGTATATTAAAAACATATGCACTTTGGACTGAGGTTGAGATGGAAATAGGAAATAGACTTTTTGAAAGTCTCTGGATAAGAGAAAAGGGGTAAAAACCCCAAAGGTGAGGTAATGATAGTGAACTACTACAGACCACTGACCCAGAAAGAAGAGGTGGATAAGGCTTTTTTTTTTCCAAACACCTAACAAAATCATCCAAAGCACAGGATTTGGTGATGATGGGGGACTTCAACTTCCCAGATATCTTTTGTGAAAATCACATAGCAAGTTACAGATTTTCCAAGAAGTTACTGGAATGTATTGGAGGCAGTTATTTTTATTTCAGAAGATGGAGGAGGCTATGGAGCGAGGCTGTTCTAGATTTGATTTTGACAAATAGGGAGAACTGATTGAGAATTTGAAAAGAAAAGGCAGGTTGGGTGAAAGTGATCATGAAATGGTAGATTTCAAGATTCTAATGAATGCTGAGAGAGAGGCAGGCAGGATAAAAACAAGGTATTTTAAGAAGGCAGACTTTAGCAAACTCAAGATGTTGATAAGTAAGATCCCAGGGGAAGAAAGTCTAGGAGGAAAAACAGAGTTGGCAGTATTTCAAAGTAACATGATTACTGGCACTATTATAACTATTTAGTCTTTAAGGTGCTACTAGACTATTTATTGTTTTTTAAGTTTTACCTGTTACAGAGTTACTCAGCTACCCCTCTGAAACTGTTATTACTGGTACTATTCCACTGCATCGGAAAGATGCACTTTGCATCGGAAAGTATGGCAGGAGACCACCCTGGGTTGACCAGGCGATCTTCAATTATCTAAAAAGAGTACCACAAAAATGAAAACTGGGACAAATTACAAAGGCTGAATATAAATAAATAACACAGGTATGTAGGGGTAAAACTGGAAAGGCCGAGACATAAAATGAAATGAAACGAGCCTGCGACATAAAAAGTAACAAGAAAACATTCTATAAATACATTAGAAGTAAGAGGAAAACCAAAGACAGTATGGTGACCTGGGATAGGGAGTTAGGAAGTGGGAGGGGCTAAGGTGTCAGAGGCAGGCTCTGGCCAGGAGTCACTTACTTTAGGTGGCTCCTGGATAGTAGCCCAACAGGGTCCCTGAGGCAGGCTTCCCCCCTGCAGCAGCTCCAGCCACCTGGGTTCCCTCCATGCACTGCTCAGGGCTGTGTATCACTGGGAGGCAAGAAACTTCATGTGTACTCCCCTGCACCCTAGGCCAATCAAGGTCTGGGAGCTGCGGAGTGCGTGAGGTCTCTTGTTCCCCACCAGGGTCACACAGTTCTTAGAGGGATCTGTCAGCTGTTTTGAACAGCTGATGGTTCCCTCTACATGTCATGCACCCCTGGTGGGGGAGGAGGTTTGGGGAGGAGATTTTCCATGCTCTCTGGCCCCTAGGCCAATCATCATAGCTGGGAGGGGCTAGGGCGCGTGAAAATTCTTTTGCTTTCCGCCAGGAGCGTGCAGTGCATAGACAGAGCTGACAGCTGTTCAAAACACCAGGCAGTTCCCTCTATGCACTGTGTGACCCTGGCGGTAGGGGGTGAGAGAGTTTGCGTGCTTCCCTGCCCCTGGCTGCGATGATTGGCCTAGGGGCAGGCGAACATGAAAAATCTCTCTCCGCCTGCCACCAGGGTTGGGCACCTCGTAGAAAGAACCACCAGCCATTTTGAACAGCTATTCACCGTTTCATCTATGCACTATGTGCCCCTGGCAGCAGGGAGGGAGAAGAATTCTTATGCTACCCTGCCCCCAAGCCAATCGGGGCCTGGAGGTGGGGAGCATGCAAAGTCTCTCACCCCTGCCAAGGCGGGCCATGGGACAGATCAAATGGCTTGGTGGGCCATGTCTAGCCTGCAGGCCGTATCGTGCCTATCACTAGTGTACACACCTATTTTTGCCTTTTTTAGTCTTGTAAAGTACTTATTTCTTTTTCCTAGTTAATAAATCTTTAGTTACCTTATTACAGGATTGGCTACAAGCATTGTCTCTAGTAATAGATCTAAGATACAAATTGACTTGGGAAGTGACTGGTCCCTTGGGTGCAGAAGCAACCTGAATCTTTTGTGATCTTTGATGTATAGCAACCAACTCTGGAATGCCCCAGAAGATTGTCTGTGACTCCATGGTAAGACTGCTACAGTGCTTCAGGAGTTCACATTTGTTACGGGCATGGTAAATTCAAATTTGCCCCTAGTTTTGGGTCTCTGCTGTGCTTCTTGCCAGTCTGCCCTGAGTAGGGCACTCATGATCATCATAAGCCACTCCATATGGCAGGGCAGCTGGCTATTGAATTCTAACAGATATTTTGAATTTTGTGGGGTAATCAGGTGAAGTAGTTGTTTTGCACTGTAGTGTACATTTATGTGAAGTAAAGGGGCCTATGGCATCATCTGTGCTTTGTTACAACACCCCCACTATGACAGGTAGGCCCTGCCTGGTGCCCTCCTGTGGAAGGCTGCAGCATGGCATGCTCACCTGTCTCAATTGCCCCATGGAATTTACCCATAAAAAGGAACAATATCATTTAGTGACAAATTCAAACTTTTATTCTCATAGAGTGCCATCTCCCTTTTTAATAAAAACAGCTCTTCTCAAAACCTCAGGGTAAAAACAAGGTTTTTAGTTGCTAGCTGTAGTCAAAATATGGAAAATAATGGTTTGAATGTGTCCAGGAAGAGGCTTCTGGCATGTTTTTAGCCATGTAACATATACCCTGGGAGGCTAGTGTTGGGTTTCTTTCTTTTCTAGATTCACTTCATTTTCCATCTTTTTTTGTCATTTATTAATAATCTGTAGGCTCTTATCTGTGCATTTTCATATAACAATCATATATATTACATTAGACAACATGTCTGAATATATGTGGAATAATATTGAAAATCCTTGTTTTCCAGTAATGTAGGGCTTTTAATATCAGTTGCATCGAAACATTTAATGAGCTATAAATACTTTTCTAAAACGTGCAATTCATATTCCTGAGGGGTTTCCAGTTCAATCTCAGAGCAGAACAAAATGCTGGTGTGTATGGGTGCTGCCCCTGGCACTTCTGAGTCCTATTCTTCATGCAGAAATTAAAAACAAAGCACCCAATGCAGGGAAGGAAGGTTTATAATATGTCAGCTGTCGATTTTGTGATGCATGACTTTTCGTGGCGATTTTCAGTTCAACCTATTATTTATATATGAGTCCACAGCATGATTGGCATTTCCTCTGGCAAAGCCTCAGGAGGTGAAAGTCAGGCTAAATATGAATGACACTACAGAATTATAAAATCAGTCAGAAATAGTCTGGGGAAATGCCAGGAAACTGCTGCTGCTCCCCCCCCCCTTTCACTGAAGGTAAATCTTCGGAAGGGATGCAAAATATAGATTCATTTAAGATAATGCTAATGAATTCCCTTCTATAAGTAAATTCTTTGCTTCACAAGATGTGTTTCTAGCCATCCCTTTCAGAAATCAAATGCAGGAAACAGAATAATTATAGGTAATGAATATATTCGCATGAATGAAGCCTGTAACAGGGGAATCCCTTCTGTCCTTTCTCTTTTTTTGGAGGGAGGGATGTTCCTGGAAGATAAATACACTCGACATTAAAGGGTAGAAAGCCTCCATCACCTAGAAACAGGCAATTGAAACGGGGTTGCCTGGGAAACACCCTTCCCATAGATTTTCATTTTGCTGTTTTGTGTCTCTCTAGTTGCAATTATTTTTACTTAAAAATGTGTCTTCTGGAAACAGGGAAATCGTACTTTATTTCCAGCAAGTGCTAATGATATTTTCTCATTTAATTTTTGCTTATTTCAAAGATTAGGTTTAAAATTAGTACTTGAGGTGGTAGAAATTATGCTTGAAAAGGCAGCATGGAAATATGCCTGTAGCTGCTTTAAATGCAGCTCACGTATTACCTCGTCTGCCTGCCAGTGGAAAAACCCCACCAATCCTCAGGAGAGCTCCACTCTGATCAGTTGAGTAGATTATTCTTTCAGCTTTAATAATTCAGACTCCCTGTCTGCCTTGCAGGGAGTTTTCCTCTTGCCTGGAAGACACGTGCTGCTGACTGGGGAGATCCCCAGCCTCCAGCTCGTATTTTTAACAAAAGGTTAATTCTTGACACTATCTCTTTAGAAAAAAAAAGAAATCCGTATTTTTGTCTTGTTCTTTTTAACATGGAATCCAGCTGGGATACAGAAGGTTTGTATGAGGTCCTTCCCTTGGGTTATGTTAGATGTCCCTCCCCCCACCCTGTGGTGTTAGATGAAGAGAGCAGATTTGGCTGTCCTGCCCCTCTCCCAGTTCAGAATTAAAAAAACCCAGGATCTTAGTGCTGTGACTACTTTGTTCCATCTGATTTAGGCTCCTTGGCTTCTTTATACTAATGGGGAATGTGTATAAAGGAGGTCAGTGTTAAAGGAGGCTATGTGCTACATATCCCTTTTTTATTAGAACAGTGTTCATTTTGTCAGGTTTGATTTGCAGAGGTATTGACTGGCCAATCAGTTCAATGCGCAGCTGACTCTGGACTGGAGGCTTACTACCTCTTTGTATGTCTCCTCATCTTGCCTTATGCACCTCAGGTACAGCAGAGACATGGAGCTGATGGGTTTGTTTAGCCTTTGATTAGAACAAAGGAGGTTTAGTGGCCATCATGGAAAAAGTTGATTTGTAAATGGAGGCTAGGCGAGAGAGAGGCTGGGCTTGGAGGAAACAGCAGAGGAGGAGAAGCACCGTTAATTTGTTGAAACAAATGAATTAGATAGGTGAATGTTTGCAGAAAATTGAAACCTGAAAATCCAAAGCAGACCTATTTCATTCTGAGTTTGGAAAATGGTTTTATGGAAATAAATGGCTTGTGTATTTGTCCAAATATAAGATTATTGATTTGACACAAAACCTTCTGTTAGTTTGTTGCAATACCCACAAAATATTTGCATTTCTAAATTTAAAATGAAAATTAAAACATGTTGACAATGTGTGAAATCTTGAATTTTCATGTTTTGATTGGGGTAAATGACCACTTGGTGAATAATAACATTTCTGAATGGGAGAAGGACTGGATCTGTGTGAAATACTGTGACAAATGTACTAGCTTTTTCACATTTGTATGAGCTAATATTTCCTTCTTTCTGTTAGGTTTAACTCCGTAATCTTTGTCCTCAAGAATCTCTTTCTCTCCTCCAAGTCATTCTGTTCTGGTTGCCCAAAAATGTTGGGGTCATAACCCAAATTTGTGTCTTTCTACTAGATAAAAATGAAGTGCAAGGGGTTGTTTTTTTAAAATGTACAAAACACAGAACACAAATGCTTGCATCTGACTGTCAAACCCAGTTATATCACTACTATAGTTTCTAGTTTGTGACGCTAGCTTCTCCAGTAAAAGAAAAATTATACTGCAATTATTAAAAATTATTTGTACATTTCCATTGTTCAGGTTGCTAAAATTTTAACATGTACTGGTTGTAATAATGTTTACTTAATTTGTTTTAGTAGCAGTCTTTGGCCATGACATAATGCAGGGCTCAGTAATAAAAAAGAAAAGAATCAGGGTGGGGAGAATCATAAGTGGTTAGCAGCATTGCTGCAGAACAGAAATTGCTTTTAGCAAGAGAGACTAATTGGAGGACTATTGCATTTGTTCATGGAATACATACTTTGCACTTTTCTAGCACTTTCCAGCAAACCTGCTCTGTCTTTTACAAATAATAAATTATTTAGTTTGACTATACACCCATAATGTGCTTATCATTATCCCTATTTTACAGATGTGTAAACTGGGCACAATTGGACTAAATGTGTCATCCAATGTCTGAAAGCAAATTTGTAGCATAACAAGAAAGAGACCCATCTCTCAATCTCCAGTCCTGCTTCCTACTCAAATGGCCAAGTTCTATTGCTATGTCAATTGCCATACTAGGCTGTCTTTTTATAGTACTCTCCATGAAAAAGACTGAAGCTGTGGAAAAGTTGTATTATATCACTATAACAATATCCGTTGGCATGTGGAAGTGCAGAAGCAACATGTGTGTGCACAGGGGGCACAACTGAAAAATTCTGTGTGGGCACATGAACCCCTGAATCTTGATATATTGAGATTGGTCCTGCCTAGAGCAGGGAGCTGGACTTGATGACATTCTGAGGTCTCTTCCAGCTCTATGGTTCTGTGATTCTATAATTCTATAACATACCCTACTTCCTCTTTCACTTGCTCTTTGTCCTGTGGCTGGCCAGCCCCTTCCAGAGCTTTCAGGCATCCTTCTCTGCCTGAACTGTCCTCAATTAGTTTAGCAAATGTGCAAAACAAGGTCAACAAAAGGGGCAACAATGCAGTTGGGATGATCATCTCAGTTAACAAGAAGTTGGAAAATTATCAGTCACTGGGGGGGGGGGGAGGGGAAGAATAGGACACTCCAAATCATCTTCTCCTGGATAGGCACATTGGAGGCTGCTGTAGTTTCAATGCACTCCTGATGTATATTAAAAAGATGGACAGTTTTAAAGTGTAACTTATAGCAAATCATGGTTCATACTCAACTTTCTTTGCACTGTGACTATTTTTGTAATGGGAAACTGAGGACAGAAAGAACCTTGGCAACCATATTACATTTAAAGGAAATGATCACAAAAGAGATGTAGTAGATTGTAAAAAAGGATAATTGTTGAAAAGTTTAATTCTCAATTCCTGTACATTTTTTTTCTTGTTTTCAAGGTCTACAAAGGTCAGTTTTCCTTGCTTTCATTTTTATATTTTTGTGTTCATGCATTATTATCCAAATATTATTTAAAAACATTATGCTCAAAATAACAGGTCTATAAACTGCACTGCTCATTTGTAAGAGTCTAAGGAGAAATTTACTCTTGAAATTTTAGTAATCCTTTAAAGTATGTAGTTTAATAATCACAGCTGTAAATTCTAACACAGATGGGAAACAAACATTTGTGTCAGGACACACATTTATTCCTAGTCATGTTTTAACACTAGGGTTAAAATGCCTACTGTTTGCATGGTTAAACACAACTAGGAATGGATGGTCAAGAAATTCTAGTATGACATAGCCAGACATTCCTAGTTCAATTACCTTTAAAGGCTTTGGCTTAAAAATTATCTAGTTGGCAGCTCTTGTGCTGTTTAATTTCAGGCTCTTTCTCCATGCTGACCAACCATTTGGAAACACAGGAAGAGAAAAAAATAAATACAAACAAAAAGTAGGATATAAAATTGGCAATTGCCTATTAAAAATAATCAGGATTATTGCAGAAGGTCTCAGGAGATGGTCAAGACATTGTTTTATAAAATCCCATTAGCTAACAAGCTTTTCATGCATCTCTTTGAAACTACCATTCCATGATTTGGTGTCCTAATTTGTTGATGCAAGCAGCTTGAAAATGGTCTCACTTCTATCAGGAATTCTTGTGTAGTCATTTTTGCCATAGGCATGTTCAATAAATACCAATGCTTACAATGTTTATGTGTGTATCAGATAATTTAAAAAGGATAAATACATAACTTTTTAATTTAATGTAATTCATTCATAATGCCCTCATATTCCCTTGAGAAACTATGCAAGTTATGGAGTCATATTTAGAGTCAACAATAGCATAACACATTTTATTGGACTAACAAAGTTGTTATGAAAACTGAAGTATTTTCTTCCCAAGGCACCTGAAGAGTTGGAAATGTGAAACTTTGTCAAAACTCTTCTGAACTCCTGGAGTGGATCTGACAGGACAGGCATATATCTGAGAAACTGCTCTAGTCACATTGCCTCTGGATTCCAGAGAAATGTTTCTTAGAAAACACAATATCTGTTTCTCGTTAAAATATTTTTTGGGGAGGGGAAACAGGTTTCAAAACACATATTCTCTGTTTAGTATACCTCTGCACAAACTAAGCATAACTGGGGGACAGCATTTTGTTTTTTTTCATGTATACTGCTTGTAATTTATCGTACTTTGTTTTCTACTGTCATGATCCATGCCAGAAAATTCTATTATTGCTATAGCAATGTATCTATTAAGGTCAATGATTGACAACCAATCTGTGTGTGCTTGGCATGCTGGAACATTGCTCAAGGATAACTCAGTTGATGCAGTGTGAGTGGGTGTACTTTCACCTTCATTTCTTTGCTGTCATTGGTTTAATTTCACTGCTCTCCATATACTGGAAGAGCACGCAGCACCCCATGGGCAACCTAAAATCTGCATTAATTACATTTTTGGGCATTCAGTAAAGACCTTTTCCTGAGTCATTGATTTACACTATCAAACTGGCAAAGAAATGTGACGACATGTCTTAACAGCCTGGCTTTGCAGCATGGTGTACTTGTGTAGGCAACGTGACCATTGGCTATGTTAAAAAGGTATGGTGAGCTACTGAATGGAACTGCTTCCCAGGGAGACTGAGAGAGTTAAACAAGAGTCATGGGGCTCTACCTTAGATGGGAAGCATGTGCTTTATTATGTTGCGTTATTTTGTACCTCCACTATGAAAGGACCTATTTTCTGCCAGCTTTTGTGCAAATGTATGACATCAAAGTGTTTGAGAGTCTGGTATTGCTCAATACTTTGTTTCAGAGCGTGAAAGAGAAATCTCTCCTGCTGGGGCTTTATAAAAAGCTTCAGTTTAAATGTATACTTTTTAATGTGACTTTCCTGCTGCCAGGAGTATTTCATTTGATGTGACACACAGATGAAATTGGGGAGGGTTGGCTGGTTGAAATTCTGTTTCATGTGTACCTCTCCTTAAGTAGGCCAACTGACATAAGATTTCTTTCATCAGTCCAAGTGTCTTCTGTCCCTTTATAGTGACAAATAAAAAGAAAAACAACCCTTTCCCCATCACACTGTTTCTTACATGGTGCACGTTTAACACAGTCATTAGTCGATAGGGAAAGCCTTCCTTTGCTTCTGCTATACAGGACTATGTATACCAAGGATTCTCAAACTTCATTGCACTGTGACCCCTTTCTGAAAACAAAAATTAGTACATGACTGCAGGGTGGGAAACTGAAACCTAAGCCCACCTGAGTTCTACTGCCCTACGCCAAGGTGGGAAACCAAAATCCAGTGCGTGGGGTTTGGGTTTCAGTTTCATTCCCCAGGTCCCAGAAGCTTGATGTCAGCCCTGGTTGAGTTTCACAGACCCCTCCCCTCCCAATCTGAGAACCAGCCATATCTTGCTCTACAAATATTACAGTATCTTGCTGAAGCTGGCTGAAGACTGCAACACAATATTTGCAAACGTTTCTGGAATTCACAGAGGCTGCTCAGTTTGACAATGTTTGCACCTCTCTTTCTTTGTTGTTGATGTACATTTACATGAGTGACTTTTAGTTCATGCTGGTTGTAACAGTTAGCCAGGTGTCTACATCAACTTCAAGGTTTATTTGTGTATGAGGAATAAGACAGCTAAACAAAACCAACAAAAACACTGCATCCTTTTTCCCAGGAGTAAATGGGACCTTTTTGTGCTAATGGAAATAACAGAATAAAAAGCACCATGAACCAGCAAACACATTCCATTTTACAGTGACCTTTTTAAACACTAGAAAGCACTATCCGAGAACAATAAATGGCCATATGATCAGACAGCAATTGAGCTTCAAGGGATAGAAATTGGCATTTTAGTTTGTAATTGTTGGTTTTGGTTATTCATTTTATTTTAAATTCTTTTTTACAAGATACATAGGTAGTCCCAGGTGTTTCATTACGTGGCAAGTTGACTTTTAATATCATCGCCCAGATCATATGAATGATGCCAGGAAATAAAATGTCATTTTCTCACCAGTGCTCCTGTGTTTCAGATTCTTATTACAGTTGTTTGTATAAATATTCATATTGTTACGTGATTAAGAGTATCAATGTGTGATTTAATGCAGGGGCTCTCAGCCTTTCCAAACTACAATACCCTTTTCAGGAGTCTGATTTATCTTGTGTGCCTCATGATTCAGTTCACTTAAAAACTACTTGCTTACAAAATCAGATATAAAAGTATAACATCACTTACTGAAAAAATTGCTTACTTTCTTATTTTACCATATAATTACAAAATAAATCAATTGGAATATAAATGATTGTACTTAGTTTCAGTGCATGTATATACATCAGTACAAACAAGTCATTCTCTATATGAAATGTTAGCTTGTACTGAGTTTGCTAATGCTTTTTGTGAATCTATTGTAAAACTAGAAAAATGTCTACCGTATTTTCCGGCGTATAAGGCGACTGGGCGTATAAGACGACCCCCTAATTTTCCAGTTAAAACATAGGTTTTGGCCTATACTCGCCGTATAAGACTACCCCCCCCTTCCGAGGCAACACCATTTAATAACATCAGATTTGATTTAAATAATTTTAATTAAAATGGTTTTGACTTACCGGTACTTAAAATCCTTCAAAATCCTCATCATGTTCATCCTCTGACATCATAAGTTCATCAGTGACATCTTGTGGTACATTTGTAAGACAGTCATCATATGGATCTAATTCCGAATCAGATGGTGTGGCTTCAGCTTTGGCTTCCCCTTCATCTTGCCACAAGAAGTCATCCTCCATACCATCCAAAGAATTTGATATGCCACACTTCTTGAAAGACTTGATTACTGTTTCTGCATCAATATTATTCCAGGCTTTTATGACAGTTACACAAAACATCCAATTGTGGCGCACGCATGTTTCCTCCTTTTGTGAATGACTTTTCGCCGCTAATCATCCACTCATTCCACTGTTCTCGAATGCGATCTTTAAATGACTTGTTTAGGCACACATCCAGTGGCTGTACCAATGATGTCAATCCTGCAGGAATAACTGCCGCATCTGTGTTTATTCTTGCTAGCCTTTTCTTTGTGCTGGTAGTTAAATGAGCCCTGAACATATCCCACACCAGTAGGCTATGTTCTTGACGAAGTCCACCTGGTCGCCTACTCCATACATTATCAAGCCACAGCTTTACCCCTTCTTCATCCATCCAGCCTTTTTCATTCACATGTACAAATCTCCAACAGGGAACTTGATTTTTGGCATTGTTTTTCTTTTAAAAATAATCATTGGTCTTAGTTTGGCGCCATCAGCTGTACATGCTAGTACCACTGTAAAACTGGACTTCTCATGTCCTGTTGTTTTAATTAACACTGTTTTTGCACCTTTTGGATTAACAGTTTTATTTCCAACCATATCAAAATTCATAGGAGTTTCATCCATATTTCCAATCTGACTTAACGCATAGCCATGTTTCTTGCGCTGTTGTATTACATATCGATGGAAAAGACTTACTTTGCCATCGAGATCTGCAGGTAATTTTTGTGCAATTTTGGTCTTTTGCCTCAGTACCAGATTATGCCTTTCCAAGAACCTAGTACACCAGGATACAGTGGCCTTAAATCCTTTGCTGTGATCTGGGTTAAATTTGGCCCACTGAAGTGCAAACATACGTATTTTGTTTCATGTCACTACATAACCATTTTGACGATGCTCATGCACCATGTCTGCTACGTGCTTTTCAAGTTCTGACCAATGTGGGATGCCTCTTCTTAATGAATACTTACTACTTGGCATACTCTTTAATGCATCTTCATTTGCTTTCCAGTCTCGGACCATCTTTTCTGTTACTCCATATTGACTTGCAGCAGCACAGTTATTATGTACCTTGGCAAAGTTTACAACTTTCAGCTTGAAACTGGCTTCAAATTTCCTTCTTCTTGCTGGAGCCATGATGGGGTCTTTTCTACCACCCACTTACAGAACGTCCCTAATCTTTTAGGCCACTGGATGTGCGGTAATACAGTACTGTAGCTTCGGCTACATACAGAACGTCCCTGTGCTGATACTGTATGTACCGTGCTGAGCCAATCCCTGCAAGCGGTGTATTCTATTAATGCATACAAAGCCTGCTAAGGTTGGCAAAGGTTGTAATAGCCCGCCTCTCTGACTCAGTCAATCCGAGCAGGCTTTGTATGCATTAATAGAATACACCGCTTGCCGGGATTGGCTCAGCGCGGTACATACAGTATCAGCACAGGGACGTTCTGTATGTAGCCGAAGCTACAGTACTGTATTACCGCACATCCAGTGGCCTAAAAGATTAGCGGGCTAAAAGGTAATAATAGGGATGTTCTGTATGTAGCCGAAGCTACAGTATGTTTATACCCGGCGTATAAGACGACCCCCGATTTTTGGGGGATGTTTTTTAGTATAAAAAGTCATCTTATACGCTGGAAAATACGGTAGATAAGTTTTACTGCCTGGGAGATCACTGCGTAACCCCAGGAGTATGCATACTCTGGTTGAAAATCACAGAAGTGTTCACTCTTTGTTGTTCATTAGTCCCATTTATATAACCTCCTTTAATAGCTGAAAGCATAGCACCTATGTCATTAATAATTCCAGAAAACGTGTAGTTCACAAACAGATCATAGGATTAAATTGGTTGGCAAAGATCGTGAAGCTGATTTTTTCAAAACAGTCAATACATTTCCAGAAACTGGGGAGCAGTCCATAAAAAGTTACATTTGTCAGATAGTTCATTCCCAATCAATGATTTTACCCTGTAAAACTAGCAGTTTGAAGGACAAGTTCATGTATGTCTAATATGCACATTGTAGACAGCATTTAGTTTCTAAAGGCCTGTTCTCTTAGGTGTAGTCCTCTTCATCAGCTGCAACTACTGTTCAGATACTAGGTAGGAATTCCTATGTGGTCTGATTAATAAAGGATTTTGTTATCAAGGAGTATCAGAGCAACCTTTGTTACACCACTTGTTGCAGTTGGCAGCTGGGCAAACAATCTTCTAGAGCCAGAGAGTTGAATGTACTGTATGCTATAGCTGAATCTGGAACACTTGCTGGCCATTTCCGTGTTCCCTCTGGTGCAGCTTAAATTGAGTGGTCTAACTTTTCTTTGGCGTATTTGTCATTGACTATTATCTGGCCCATGAATGTTGTGTGCACCTGGAGACTGGTGCCTTAGAACTGAGGAATTCTTTCTCCTACCATATCCTCCCCTTTGCCATCCACCTTAAAAATTCCGAATCAGGGAGATAAGGTCTATTTAATCTGAAGAACACTTTATCCTGTCTGTAAGCATGATTACAAATCGCATGCAATTACTGAAATGAATTAAGGGACAAACAGGTCTGCGTCTGGGAAATGGTAATTATTTTTGGCACTGGCACAAGCATTACTGTAGAGCTGGGATCACGAGTGTGCTCCTAGAAGCAAGCTACGGGAACCCATAGATTGTACACCTTTTCTTCTGCTCCACTCTCCTCCTATCATTTCTCTCTCCTTAATTTGCTGCTTGTTACCATTTCCCCTCACTTCTAATCATTTTCACTCCTGTGCTCCAGTTCTTAGATCTTGCAGAGTCCCTTGAAGTCCATGGGTCCTCAACATGCCTAGCACTGTTCTGTATCAGACCCATGTCTACACTGCAATACAATAAAACAACTGCAGCTGGCCTGTGTCAGCTGAGGGGCTCAGTGGTGCTGGAGCAGGTTTTACAATGGGGGTGCTGAAAGTCAGAGGTCCCCACCCCAAACTTTTTACTTCTCCCCTTTACCGTAGTCCTATCTGTGTCCCTCACCCTCCAGAGCTGGGGACAGGAGCTCTAGATTGCTGAGGGTGGGGGAGCAGACAGAAGCAAATGGAGCCAAGACTTGGACCCTGCATGTGGGAATGGGAGCAGAGCTCCTGATTCGGAGCTGACAGCAGCCAGGACCCTGTGTATGGGGCTGTGAACAAAACCCTGGGCACAGGGCTGGTAGCAGCCAGGAGCTGAGCCCCTGGGCATAGGTCTAGGACCAGAGCCTTAACTGAAGGTCCAATGGCATCCAGGACCCTGCATGTGGGGCTAGTAGGAGAACCCGGGGGCTGGGCTGGTGCTGCTAGGATGATGGGCATGAGATGATGGGTGGGACTTGCACAAAAATGGGGAGTGCTGCAGCACTGCCCATACCTCTAGTTCCCACACTTGTGGTTTGGGGCTATAAAATTGTGTATAGATGCTCATGATGGAGCTTAACCTCTGGGACCTTCTGCCTTTGGGGGGTCCTAGAGTCTGGGGTTCAGCCCAAGCCTGAATGCCTACACTGAAATTCATTTGCCCCACAGCCTGTGTATACTGACATGGGCCAGCCGCAGGTGTTTTATTGCAGTGTAGAGATTCCCTTATTTACATATTTCTTCTCTTACTACATCTCCTCTTTAGTAGTGTGTGAGAGAAGCACATTCCTGCAGAGCCACTTGCTGCTCTGGCTACTTGGAATTTGTTCTGTTTCCCCCAGCAAATGAAAATAGGCCAGGCTTCCATTCATAATATGAAGGCTTTTGAGCTTAGTTCAGCCGATAGGCACAATAACCTGGCCGTTGCTGACATTGCAGAAGTATCTTAATGAGATGCTTCATTTCCCCAGCACTGTCTGGTGCTGTTTGCATGGTTGCTGTTGTGTGAACAGCAACATGCTGAAATTAAAAAAAAAAAGGAAATCTTTAATAATTGCATTTAAAAGCTAGTGCTAAACAATGCAATTGACAGGTTGAAACACATAAATCCTATTAATATACAGTAATTAGAAAGATGAATCATCAGGCTTGATGCACAAATCCTTCCTGGGCTAATTTCTCCCCTCTGCATTCAGAAACTACTGCATCCCTTGCCACTGCTTTTCAGAATATACCATCTAGCTCTAGGCATTTATTTTTCAAAGCTTTGAACACTCACATTCAAGGAGTGCTCGTTAACAAACAGCTGACTTCAGATTGTGTGGAAGAAGGAATTCCTCTCTTCTGAATATTCAGACACATGAAGGTATATACTCCAATAGAAACTAATGATTTGTTGAGGTGGAAACCAAATAATCACCTATCCTATCCATATTTATTTCTACTATCCACCCCTATAATAATTAGTATTTTCTGTCTGAGAATCTCCAAGCACTTTATACACAATTATAGTACCTTACACCACTGCAGTAAGGTAGGGAAGATTTATCCTTGTAATACAGCTGGGGAAAGTGTAATTATAGTGAAAGATTGTATTTACAGATATGTAATTGCTGTTTCCTGTTGTGTGGCAGAATTGAGAATAGTATTCAGTTTGCCAGAATCCTGCGCCTCCATTTCAATACCATTAGGCAAGGAGTCTCAGAGGGCTTACAGATCTTCATAAACTAAGAAATATAGCTTGATAAAACAACACAGAAAGTCTACAATAAAACTTCCAGTTGGTATTGAGCAAATCAACATGCTATGTGTTTTGAATTTTGAATTTAAAAAGTAAATTTGCTAAGTTTATGACAGTTTTGGGTCTTATAAAGGAGAATCTCAGCTGGGTGTTTATACTTACACACACACACAAAGTATTTCTCTAGCACTTTTCCTTACATAGTCAGCCTTTAAAATGTAGACCAATGGAAACTGCTTAATAACACTGAACAAAATATACAGGATTTCCTATAGCAGAAGAAGGATGGGAGGAAGGGCCAAAGTGCCCAACCAATGTTCCCTCTTTTTTTTTTCTATCCATCTGCAAAATAAATTGTGTTATGTCCTCAGAGGCATGTGCAGAAGTGTACCACCAATAGAAACATATGCTGTTGGCTGTGGGCATTCTGCCAATCAGCTGGGTAGCATCTGACTCTCTCCTGGGTGGCCACCCGAGCACTCAGCTTACAGGGAACACTGATCCCAACAATGGACACTGTTTATGACTTGGTTAAGGTTGAGCTACCACATAAAAAATCATCTGCTTGCAGACCTCAGACTGGACCTGTGGATTGTGGCATGACCGTGGTGGCCAGAAATTGGTGAAAGTTAGGGAGAAGATGTGGCATAATATTGCTAAGTAGCCCACTTAAAAACTTTAAGGCCATTTCTGCTTATTTACCTTCTGTGCTTTCTGAGTATCTGTGATTATCCCAACTATGGTAGGGTATGTCTACACTAGCCCCCTAGTTCGAACTAGGGTGGCTAATGTAGGCATTTGAACTTGCAAATGAAGCCTGGGATTTAAATATCCCGGGTTTTATTTGCATGTTCTCGGGCAGGCGCCAATTTTAAATCCCCTTAGTTCGAACTGACTGCCCGCAGCTACACGCAGCATTCAGAAGTTAATCCGAACTAAGTCCTTAGTTCGGATTAACTGTTATTCCTCGTGGAATGAGGAGTAACAGTTAATCCGAACTAAGGATTTAGTTCGGATTAACTTCTGACTGCCGCATGTAGCCGCGGGCAGTCAGTTCGAACTAAGGGGATTTAAAAATGGCGCCCGCCCGGGAACATGCAAATAAAACCCAGGATATTTAAATCCCGGGCTTCATTTGCAAGTTCGAATGCCTACATTAACCACCCTAGTTCGAACTAGGAGGCTAGTGTAGACATATCTGTAGCGATTGCAAGACAAGCTCCCTTCTTGTGTCTAGCTGTATGTGTGGATATAGCCTGTTATCCTTGTGACTACCTTCACCTCCTTCCTCATCTACCAGCTACTCCAGCAGCATATGAGGAAGAGGGAAGGGAGGTGGGGCCAACCTTCTGCTACACTGAATAGGATTCTTGTGGCAGTTATAGCCAACTCCTTCTGTTGCCATTCTGCCTGGCTAGCCCTGACTTGGAGCCTGAAGATCTGGTACAGGGAGAAAGTCTTGAGTGCTATTTTACTCCACCAACCAGCAGCCTTCTGAGTCCCTATCTGCTTTTCTTTCACCAGCTAAAAGACATTTACTCCTCTGTGTGACAAAATCTGTACAGTCTTGCCTTATGGCACCCCTGTCTTTTAGTCTCTCCTCGTAAATCCCCGGCTCACTCTAGCCTCCTCCGATCCCCGGGCCCGCCGCTGCCCTTCACCTGGCTGCTTGGTCCGTTATGGGCCAGCTCCGGGCCCGGCCGAGTTGAGTGCTTGCCGTCGGGCAGCTATGCAGGCCCCTTGCCTGTCCCGCTCTGTCGGCCGCTTCGGCGTCCGGGGAACTCGTGGCCCCGGGCTCTCTCTGTCCTCTGTCTGCTCCGGCTCCACCTGTGGGGGGTGAGAGCACAGCCAGCCCCTGCTCTCCCTCCCCCCTCTGGCTTCCCTGTCTGCCCTTTTGGGCATCCCGGGTGGCATCCCACCCGCCTACGCCTGCCGTGCCCAAGCACGCGCCCTCGGTCCTAGCGCCCTCCCGGTGGCGCCTACACTCGCCTGCATCTGCGCAGGCAGCCTGCTCTCTGTCGTCCGCGGCGGCGGCCGTGCTCCTCTCGGCAGTGGGCGCCGCCGGGCCGCCGCCGATCGTCGGGGCTTTGAGCTCCCCTCCCCCGTCATTCGCCCACGTCCTGTGTCTCCCGGGTCAGGGCTCGTCCACGGGCCACTGGTCCGCCGCTATGGCTGTTTCCGGCCCCTCTCCACTGCTGGCACCCGCCGGCCAGCTGGATGGAGTGCGGGGTTGGCTTCCCCGCCACACTCTGTCATACCCATGCCAGGCTGGGGAGACATTTGACTCATAGAATCATAGAATAATAGGACTGGAAGGGACCTCAAGAGGTCATCGAGTCCAGCCCCCCGCCCTCAAGGCAGGACCAAGCTCTGTCTACACCATCCCTGACAGATGTCTATCTAACCTGTTCTTAAATATCTCCAGAGAGGGAGATTCCACCACCTCCCTTGGCAATTTATTCCAATATTTCACCACCCTGACAGTTAGGAATTTTTTCCTAATGTCCAATCTAAACCTCCCCTGCTGCACTTTAAGCCCATTACTCCTTGTCCTGTCCTCAGAAACCAAGAGGAACAAATTTTCTCCTTCCTCCTTGTGACACCCTTTTAGATATTTGAAAACCGCTATCATGTCCCCCCTTAATCTTCTTTTTTCCAAACTAAACAAGCCCAGTTCATGAAGCCTGGCTTCATAGGTCTTGTTCTCTAAACCTTTAATCATTCTTGTCGCTCTTCTCTGTACCCTTTCCAATTTCTCCACATCTTTCTTGAAATGTGGCGCCCAGAACTGGACACAGTACTCCAGCTGAGGCCTAACTAGTGCAGAGTAGAGCGGCAGAATAACTTCACGAGTTTTGCTTACAACACACCTGTTGATACAACCTAGAATCATATTTGCTTTTTTTGCAACAGCATCACACTGTTGACTCATATTCAACTTGTGGTTCACTATGACCCCTAGATCCCTTTCCGCCATGCTCCTTCCTAGACAGTCGCTTCCCATCTTGTATGTATGGAACTGATTGTTCCTTCCTAAGTGGAGCACATTGCATTTCTCTTTATTAAACCTCATCCTGTTTACCTCTGACCATTTCTCTAACTTGCTAAGGTCATTTTGAATTATGTCCCTATCCTCCAAAGAAGTTGCAACCCCACCCAGTTTGGTATCATCTGCAAACTTAATAAGCGTACTCTCTATCCCAATATCTACGTCATTGATGAAGATATTGAACAGTACGGGTCCCAAAACAGACCCTTGCGAAACTCCACTTGTTATCCCTTTCCAGCAGGATTTAGCACCGTTAACAACAACTCTCTGATTACGGTTATCCAGCCAATTATGCACCCACCTTATCGTGGCCCTATCTAAGTTATATTTGCCTAGTTTATCAATAAGAATATCATGCGAGACCGTATCAAATGCCTTACTAATGTCTAGGTATATGACATCCACCGCTTCTCTCTTATCCACAAGGCTCGTTATCCTATCAAAGAAAGCTATCAGTTTAGTTTGGCATGACTTGTTCTTCACAAACCTATGCTGGCTATTCCCTATCACTTTATTACCTTCCAAGTATTTGCATATGATTTCCTTAATTACCTGCTCCATTATCTTCCCTGGGACAGACGTTAAACTGACCGGTCTGTAGTTTCCTGGGTTGTTCTTATTCCCCTTTTTATAGATGGGCACAATATTTGCCCTTTTCCAGTCTTCTGGAATGTCCCCTGTCTGCCACGATTTTTCAAAGATCATAGCTAAAGGCTCAGATACCTCCTCTATCAGCTCCTTGAGTATCCTGGTATGCATTTCATCAGGACCTGGTGACTTGCTGACATCTAACTTTCCTAAGTAATTTTTAACTTGTTCTTTGTGTATCCTATCTTCTAAACTTACCCTCTCTCTGCTTGTATTCACTACGTTAGGCACATCTCCAGACTTCTCGGTGAAGAGTCACTTTGAAAACACATATTCCTTAATACCCACCTAGTCCATCACAAGAGGAGCTATGCTCCCCACCTAGTTACCACATGTAGACAGTGCAGAATGATTTGACTAATACCACTGCTGCCAGGACAGTCTGCAGGACAACATGCCTGCTACCACCACCACTGCTGCTCTGAGGAACAGCTGCCAGGTAGTGGAGCCACTTAGGAGAGCTTCTGTGAGGGAATGTGGGAGATAGAAGCTAAAAGACCTGATGGATTTGGGGGAAAGAATATGAATAATCATTACCTAAAGCTATTACCTCACCTAGCTTTCCTCTCTAATGTCCAATGAACAATATGTCTACAATAACAATGAATATAAAGTAGAGTATGGAATTTTTTTTCAGGGTGTCGCAATGAAGAGTATAGAAAGAATTTGTCTTCTGAGGGGCAGTGGAGGACAATGGAATTAATGTCCATCTTTGGGGTGGGTAAAATATTTTATCCAGGTGATTCACACTTACTGCTGATGTGGTGAAGAATTTTTGAGGGGTTGCCTTGTGAAAGGTGTGTAAACAATTACACTACTCAGCACTGTTTTATGACACTTAGCTAATGCAGAAGGATTTTGCGCAATGGAACCATAATTGTTTTGACTCCTCTCAATGTCCTGACTGTCTTGTGGGATGTAATACAAGAGGAGTAAGGTACTACTCCTCTGGAATAAGAATATAGGAATCTGAACCTCAGTAACAAAAATATACTGCTCTCTCTTTTTCTGTTATGTTCCTTGCCTCATTTTGATTCTTCAAAACACTAGCTGCTTTATGTGGTGTCCAAGTTTTAACTTTAAGACACATCAATTTAGCAATCTTTCTCCTTGGTAGACTTTTGTGATACGTTGCAGGAAAAATCTGGGCTTTCAAACTGACTTATTGTCTCTCATTGCAAAGATTTTAAAGGTTAGTCACATCCCAGTTCTACAGTATCTGAAAGCTGGATTTTCTGACTGAAGTGCATATAAATAATCTCAGTCTGCTTCATGGTGATATGAAACCCTCTGAGAAACCATGCTGTTGAGTGAGGAGATTTTAAAATATGTTTGCCCTCATACTTGTAAGCTGCTGCAATTATTTTCTATTTTCTATAGCCCAATGGAAGATTTTTCTTCAAGTAATGCCAAAATGCACAGCATGTACAAAGGGTAGCTGTTATGGCCTTAAATCAACAAATAAAGCTGGAAATGACTGTCCCCAATTGGAATTAAACTCACTGGATTTCTGATTTATGGAAAACAGTGACTAGTGAAGAACTAATTGATGGTAATTTCCAGTGTGTTCTTACTTTAATATAGCCTCAAATTTTACATTAAATTTAGTGGAGAAATCAAATGTTAATTTAATTCATTTCAATTTATTCTTGCCAGGGGCTTTAATTTCAACTTAGCAAATCCACTTTTAATTTCTTTGCAATTAGAAAAGAGGCTAAATAAAACCTGCACATCTAATAGGGTTAAAATGAAGTGCTTGACGTATAAATGGCCTTGCATTGAGCAAATTCTACTACAGTTTGTGGGATGGCTGACCCTTTGAGGCAAGCTGGGCACTGTTTTGACCATGACTTAGGGGCTATCCCTCTCCCTTACTGAGGAGCTGAGAGCATAAGGTCTAATTAATGATTCCCAGTTGAGAGTAATCGAGCTTAATTAGAAGACTGACACTGGCAGTGGTGGTGAAAAAGGGAGAGTATTATTTAAACAGAGCTAGGAATAAAATTAGGTGAAGCAGGTGGCATTGGCCATTGTTGGCAGACAGGATACTGGGCTAGATGGACCTTTGGTCTGACCCAGCATGGCTATTCTTATCAGGAGAGAATGACAGGGGACATTTTGCCTGTAGAAGAAGAACTATAAAGACTTGTGTATAGCCTGGGGTACTTGTTGGTTTGATAGATAAGAAATGTTGGGTTCTTTATAACTTGAAGCCTTTAAAGTAGGATTTGAGGTTTGTAATAGCTTAGTGGATGTTTTGGGCCTACCACAGAAATAGATGAATGAGACTCTGTTGTGTGCAGGAAATCAGAAATCCCTCCTGTACGGGAGCCCTGAGCTATGGTCCTATAAGGGACTGGAATCAAGTGCAAGAGAGGCAAAGGACATTCTCTGTAGAGCTGGACCCTGTATGGAGACTTATTTATTTATTTTGTGGTTTGTCTGGAAGGCTGAGCCACAGAAGACCTTGTGATGGAGTTTGGTGAAGACTGGATGGGAATGGTTGGTGAGGCTGAGAAAGTGACTGTCTGAATTGTTGTGAGATGAAGTTTCCCTGCAATGCTGTGCCTAGGCATGAGGGGATGCCCAAGGGAATGTTTGTTCATATAGTGTAAGTACCTTGCTTTGGAATTCCTGCTGAATTGCATTTGATTACTTAAAATCACATTTTCATAGTTACATTCCAGTTTCTAAAGGTTTTATTCCATATTGGATAGATGGGTTCTCCTCTTAAGTCACTAGGTGTTTTAGCTTTTACTGTGTCAGTTAAAATAGTTTTCTTCTACCCTTTTACCCACAATAAAATCTACAATTGGCTAGGTCCCAACTCCCTCATCCTTACTCCTGTGAAGTAGCATTTACTTCACAAGTGGTTTCATCAGTGAGAATAAGGGTAGCAGAATTGGGCTGGGTAGTGTGGGTAGATTATGCCCTGGTTGTGCATGGATTGGATTTCAGTTTTTTGTTTTTTAATTGTGTACCATTGATTCCAACATCACAGAGGTCTGCCCAGGGGTTCCTTTTTGCAGGATTGGGGCCTCTTTTTCAATAGGGAAAGTATGGTGTAGGATAAAGGCTTTATCCGCATGCGTTTGGGATTGCTGCATTACTTAAAAGCTCTGCATAAGGTATGCAGGTGACCCTAGATAAGTGCTAATAAAAACTTGACATGAGAACTTCACATAGTAACATTTTATAAAGCATCAGATGCCACAACATCATTTATTCTGTGTATGACACAAGTGTTTAATGTGCTGAATATTTTTATTGGGATTTCTTTATTGATATCTTTTTGCCTCGTGCAAACCTTTGTGGGGAAGTGGCTCTTCAAGTTTTCTAATGCTTTCTGGTGAGTTATTTACAATTCCTTGAAATATTACTGAAAATCAACACTCAAGTGTACATAAAGTAATTGGCAGAACACTTTGCATAAATCTTTTACAGATGAGTAAGTCACCAATTTTGCTGGCATACTTATAATCACAACTGTATCTTGTGATCTTGAAAGATTTGTGTCGTCCTTTTATTTTAAAAGTTATTAAAACTAAGTTTTCACATATCCTTCTAGTAATCTATATCTGATGTAATTATATGATGTAGCTTATTTAATGGAGCATGAAGTAAAAGAACCTAGACCTGAATAAAGCACCTCTGAAGGAGTTTGCAGTCTCACTGAACTAGGTTCTGCTCATATAGCCTACAGAATTATAGGATGGGTCAGCAGAAAGTGAACATATATTTAACAGAACATTTCAGCTCCTGGCATTCAAATTCTGCTGGTGGCAGCTTAAAGTGCATAGGTCACTTTAGGGCACGTCTACACAGCAGGGCTAAAGCCAAAATAAGCTAAGCAACTTTAGCGACATCAACTGCATAGCTTAAATCAAAATAGCTTATTTTGGCTATTGGTGTTGTCTACACAGCAGGACATCCGAGAGAGCACTCTTCCTCTGACTTCCCTTACTCCTTGTAAAATGATGGTTACAGAAGTTGGAGTAAGAAGTCCTCCAGCTCAACATTATTTCAACACAATGTCGAAATAACTGCTTGTAGTGTAGGCGCCGACTATGTTATTTTGGAATGTTAGTTATTCCAAAAAACGTTTCTGTGTAGACATACCCTTATGTAGCCAGGGCCGGCCCGAGCCCTTTTGGTGCCCTGGGCCAGGGCACGTGGCGCTGCCCCCGGGTGCACAGTGCATGCGCGGGCCCACCTGTGTGGTGCGGGCCCTCCCCCCGGGGCGCACGGCGCATGCGCGGGTCGGCCATGGCCACTGACGCACAGCCCAGGGCCCGCCCCCGGGGTGCAAGGCGCATGCGCAGCAGGGCATGGGTAGTGCTGCTGGTGTGCACACTGGGCTGTGAAGGGCCCTGTGGCCATGGGGGGAAGGGCACTGCTGGTTGGCGACATGGGGCCGGCGCTGCGGGAGCTGAGCGTGTGGCGCCTGATGGCAGCTGTAAGGGACACCACACACCCCTTACAGCTGCCATCAGGCACCCCCATCAGTTGGCGTCCTGGGCAGCTGCCTGGCTCGCCCATGCCTCTGTCCGGCCCTGTGTGTAGCTATGACATAGTGTTACCCAGCAGAGGAACTGCGATTTCTATGGTTCTACAACTTCTCATTTAGGAAGCTCTGATATTTAAGTTCTGAAAGAAGGCTTAAAAAGTGTTCTTATTAAGGTCCAGTACATCATACTTTTAGGCCTTCTTTAGAACCTTTACCCTAACAGTAATTCTAACCTCACTGTAGAATGTGTCCCCCTTCAAGTACACAGACTATATGGGCTCTCAAAACCTTGAACAATAAAGGCTTGCTCTTGCTCCTGTTCAAAACAGTGATGAGCCTTCCACTTAATAGGCACAGGAGAAGACCCCACTAGAACTTTCTGTGGAAGTGAAAAGAGGATAGGCCAGATGGAAGCAAAATGAACTTATTTTTATGACCAATGCTATTAGGTTAGAAAGAGATAAGAGTCCCTAATGAGGATGCACTGAGAGTATTGCCAAAAACTGAAATTGTTAGTAACCTCTTTTTACTGCAGGCTTTGGGCAATACACTGATCAAAATGACACACAGCATTTGCCAGAACAATACTGAAAAAGGATGTGATTTCCTCAATTGTCATGCTGCTAGAAACCCATCTAATCATGCGCTCCTTATCTAATGTGCTGTATTTCAGGAAAAAGTAGCTTGATGCAACATATGCTGCCTCCTTAATGTAACTTGGAAGATAGGCTGTCTGAGAAACAGTGATATAGCTCATGTAACTCTATTTATCTTAATGGGAGTGAGCCTGATGGTGTTTACTGCAGTATGATAATACAGGCATACACAGAATCACTCTTCCATTTGGGAGTAAAATTGGGGCACTGACCAGTAGAATTACAATAGAATAATAATAATTAATAATAATGTAAACAAATAGAATCAAAATCAGAATGGGTTTGGGAAGCTCAGCTTCATGTACCTTCTGGAAGTCGCATTGTGGATGAACAAAAATTGCATCTTTTAATCTCTTTTTTTTGAGCCTTCCTTCCAGTGAAAGTGTACTGTCACTATCATTCAGTACTGCAAGGCACTGCTCCCACCAACACTTATGCACATGTATAAAATTAAGCATACGTAGAACCCCTTGTAGCTAACGTATCTGTGAATATGGTTGCTGGATCAAAGATGCAGATCCTCTTAACAGAGCACACCTGAGAGGACTGGGTAATCCACACTCACAAGCTGACCCCTTATATGTCCCTGGACTCTGCAGGCTCAGTTTAACAGCAATTCCATGCTGTACCCTTATGTGCCTTTGGACTCAGTGGGCTGGATTTAACAGCACTTTAAGCTGCCATCATCATAAGCCTTCAGATTCAGCATCTGCTGGTAAAATGTGTGATGAGCAAACCCCACAGGATTTTAGGACACTACAGGGATCTTTAGCTTAGGTACAAGAGGCATTGTTGAAGAGTGAATAGGGAAGCCAAAACAACACCCCCAAGGAAGAGTGAGTGAGAGAAAAAGAAAAAGAGATAGAAGTAACCAGCTTAACAATGAAAGTTATTTATTTCTGGGTAGTGAATGAATGAATGAATGAATTAAATAAAAATAAATCTGGGGAGCCAAACAGTTACAATATTAAATCTAAATTGAAACTGATTACAAATGTTAGGGCTAGTAAACCATATAACTCAGCGTTTCTCAAAGTGTGGGTCGTGACCCCCAGGGGGGTTGTGACCAACTTACAGGGGGGTCGCAGCTGCCGGCTTCCCCGGGGTCTTTCATACCACTTCCGGGGATTCTGGAAGTGCACTCCCCTCCCACAGCTGTGTAGCATGCTGCGGGAGGGGGTGTCAGCCCCAGAGGAGGAGTGCGGCACTGGCGGCTTCCTTGCAGTACAGTGACTGCAGGAGGGGTGAGTCAAGTGCGAGTGGGGCTTTTTTTTTTTTTGCTTAACAACTTTCTTTGGATCCCCCACCTTTTCTTTTTGCTTAACAGCTTTGGTGGGGGGGGGGGCGTCACACAAATTCAATGAGCATTTTAGCGGGTTTTGGTATCAAAAAGTTTTAGAACTCCTGATATAACTGATTACATAAGGCTGGGTCAAGAGGCTATGCCTAGAAGGGCGGGGGAGGAGGGGGAGGAAGAAGAGAGACGATCTCACTACTCTGTGGAGCTTGCACTGATTAGGGTTCCCAGATGGTAATGGTAGCTGGGGGTCCAGACGGCAGGAGACGAGCTGAGCCCTCATCATGATCTGGCAGGAGATGATGAAGTCTCAATGGAACTGAGACTTACATCCAGCTTACATCCAGACATCAGAATAGTTTTTCTTGAGCAAGGGTAGGCATTTTTGTAGGGACAGGACAAAGGTTCAAGGAGAACACTGGATTTGTTTATGGCAGAGGCGAGACAATAGAGACTGATCATGCCTGGCTATGGGTGATGATCACAATGCAACTAGACACTTTCAGTATTTTGGATGTCAATAGGATCCATTACTAGAATTGGTCTGATAATGACTAATTTTGGGGTGAGCAGGCCTGGGTTCATTAGCATCTGGAGCAGAGATTTCCCATCAGTCAGTGCTTCTCTGCTTTTGGTATCCCATAGTACAGTGCACTTCCTGCTTTGGAAGGGCTGTTCTCCATTCTGTATGCTAATGGAAATGTGTCTCTGTTCTATTTTCAATGCAGATGAGGCTGGGGTGTCTCCTTAATTCTATCACTCTTGTCTGGAGGGGCTTAGGTGTGTCTCCCCCTGCCTTTTCATTGCTTTTTCTTTGATTCAAACCGAGGCCTAGGGAAGGGGGATTGTTTTCCATGAGTATCACTCCCTGGCTCCACAGGGCTGACAGGTGGCCATGCTCTGGTTCCCAAAGAACACAGAGCTGGTACGTAACACAGGTGGCAAACACAGCAGCTCTTTGGTTGCTCTAAAAAGTGCGGGGAGAAGAGGTGCAGGGAGTAGCTCTGGGAAAACATAGCTTAAGCTTTAAGCTTCCTTTGCACTTCCTTTCCTGACTTTTGTGACCTGGCTATATCTGAGGATCGGGGTAATTCATGGGAGTTGGCTACATCCAGCTCTTAAGAAATGAGAGTTCCAGGAATAGAGTAAATAGATGTTTTACCTTGATTAGCCTTGCAAAATTGGCATGAAATTATACTATTTAGGGAAGGGAGTAGAGAGAAATTCCCTTGAGAGACACTGATATGCATTGTACATGCTGAATGTGTCCCCTTTGGACATCCTTGTATGTGCTAGGATGTTAGTGAGCTAAAAAAGCTGTAGTACAGTAAAGAAGAGGTGGTCAAGTTCATAGGTTATCATTACTGGTGGATGGAGCAGTCCATGGAAAATGATCATCTTTGGACAAGACAATTGTGTAGCTGAAAAATAAGCAAAAGCTAATCTGTTCATAGCTTCCTAAAACTACTCTAGTGGTAGTTCTAGTATTTTAGCATTCTATGATTCTAGCGGGAGATGGTGCTTGGTCCTGCTGTGAGAGCAGGGGACTGGATTTGATGACATCTCAAGGCCCCTTCCAGTTCCAGTATTCTATGATTCTGGTATGTTTCTTTTAATAGCAGAACTGCATCAGGCAAGTCAATGTTTTTTAATAAATTCCCATCTGGTTCCTGATGATAGATTTTTTTTCAAGTCTGTTCTTATACATCTCTCTCTCTATTTCCTGCGGGATGACAGTGATGTCATCACCTCATCTACATCCTCATGCCACCACCTTGCTGACATGCATGGTGCCAGGCAGCCAGTTTAGTGCCAGGACCCCTCAGGGGTCCTTCCTCAGGAGTGTCTCCCTCCCACTCGGCAGCATACGGGAACCAGCCCAGGAGGAACCCAGTGCCCCGCGGTGGCTGGGGTGAGTGTGAACAATGGCCAGATCCTGAGGCAGCGGTCTCTCCTCCTGCCACACAGCAGTCTGTGCCTGGTGACTCACTTTCTTCTGGCTGGAGCCACTTTTGCTGGTGGGTGGCCTAGGGACTGTGGTGGTGACAGTGAGTGCAGATCTGTAGCTCAACATCCTCCTCCCTTCCCACCTTTCCCTCTCACTGACCTGCTGCCATGCCACTCAGCTTAGGCTGGAGGTGCCCCACTTCTGCTTTCAGACACATGTCCTGGCCCAAAGTGAAGGGAGCCATTCCCTTCCATCAGTGTTGCTTGCTTAGGCAGAGGTCTGTTTCTAGGGTGCTCACAGTATATGTAGAGAACTGATAAGCTCTGCTCAGAAAGGAGCGGGGAAAGTCTCCACAACAATGACTGTTGGGCTGGAGCCAGAAGCCTGAGAGTGGGTGCCTTTACTGAATCATGTGAGGGAAATACAAGTGCAGTTGCCCTGATGTGTGACAGGCAGCATGATTGCAATGGAATAAAGGTAAAGGGCGAGGAAGCTCCAGAAGGGTTAGAATAGTGGTCACCAACCAGTGGATCTTGGAGCCTCTGACAGATGATCCTGACTGGTTTGGCCAGGAAGCTATCAAGCGCTGGCTCTTCAGTTGCCCCTCCACCTGCTGTCATGCTGCTCCTGCCCTCTGCCTTGGAGTTGTCCCCTTGGGAGCCTCCTGTTTGCCGTGCAGGGTGTGGGAGGAAGAAAGGGGGGAGACGCTCATGTCAGGGTGTCCCCCCCACATACTTCTGTACCCTATCTCCACGCAGAGAGAAGGGGATGGAGGGAGCTTGGCAATGCAAATCTCTGTCACTCACACACACTGTGTGTGTGTGTGTGTGTGTGTGTGTGTCATTCTCACAGACACACACTGCCCTTCACTCTCCTCTCTCGACCCAACATATACGTACATGGGGGGATTGTAGTTACTACTTTTACTGCTTGCAAAGGATGTTATTTTGGGTTTTTGACTGTCACCACCCTGAACATCCTCCTACACCCAACCTCCTGCCCCTGACATGAGTCCCCCAGCACCCAAACTCCTTCCCAGAGCGTTCACCCTGAAACTCCTCCTGGACCCCAATCCCCTACCCTGGGCTAAGATCAGAGCCCCTCCCACACTCCAAACTCCTTGGCTCAAGACCAGAGCCTGCACCCCAACCCCTACCCCAACCTGGCAAAAAGTGAGTGAGGATGGGGGAAGGAGTGAGCAGGGTGAGGCCTCAGAGAAGGGGTGGAGCAGGGGCAGGGCCTCAAAGAAAGGGTGGGAAGGAAGCAGGGCAAGGGTATTTGGGTTTGAGGCAGATCTTACATTGCACTTAAATTGAAAAAATGATCTTATGGTTAAAAAGGTTGGAGACTACTAGGTTAGAACCAACATAACCAACAGGTTATGGTGATGGAGGGATTGCTCTAGCTATGCCTACTACAAATAAAAGCTGGATAGGTACTGGATGCCCTGCTCTACATCGCTGCCCATTTCACCCTCTACATTTGTATGTGCTTACAGAGACCCTTCATCTTCTCTTCTCACCCCCTCCCAAATTGCAAAGACACTGGCTTGCCTCACTGATCATTTCTGACTCTAACCCATTAGCAGACATCTGGTCCTGGGAAGTCCAGCCATTCCATGCCATTTCAGGCACTGATCCAGTGCTATGGGCCAAAATCATATTGTGAATTCCCTTATCTACATTCCCTGTTGCCTTTCCATCCTAAACATGAAACTTACCATGGAGATCCTAATTTCTGTTTTAGTGTTGATCCATTTAGCATTAGAAAAGCAATCACTCATTATTTTCTAGCTATCATTCTGTAGAGCATTCTGTTTACAGTTCCACACTAATGTCGTTGATGAATTTAGGAACTATTTCAGTGTAAGTCCTCCCATTCCCCGATTTTGTGTCACTAAAAAAAAAAAAAAAGTCACTCAAACCAAAGTCAGCCACTTGAACGCAATCAAAGAAATTTCCCACTTTACGTTGTATGTTTCATTATACATCCACATTTTTGGAATGTATCTTGGATGTATAGCAGGGATGGCCTGTACATAAGAAGCAGTCTTTGCTCTAGTGAGAGTGGTTTCTCTATATTGGTAGACTACTGTAGTGTAGCTGGGAATTTATACTGGTAGTTGCTTAATCTGAGCCATGTTTTAAACAGAATTATTGTGGCTATATTGTTGTTCAGTGTTCCTAGAGATCCAGGGAATTGCAGGGTTTGAGTGTGTCCTGCAGCCTAAATAATCTCTATTGTGTTTGCTGCTCTTGTGTCTCTTGCAACCAAGAAGAGCAAGAGAACTAACATAAACCTTCCAGGTTTTTCAACCCATTCCTCTGTAATTGCATCAATAAAAAACCTACTCTTTGTAATCATCTGTGCAGTATGTTTGACTGTTTGGGTTTTTTTTTGTTGGTGTCTGAGACAAATTTACATCAGTTACTCGTTCATGCTGTGTTCTGTGCTTTTCCTCAAAAAGCCTGAAGGTTAGATTTCTTCACCCTACTTGCTTGTACATATAAAGTGATGCTTTGTCCCAAAACAGCTCACATCATTAATAACATTTTTATCTCTCTTCACACACTAGCCCAATAGAAAAAAATCTATTAAAGATTAGAATGGAAAGTAGCACGGATTTGAAGTCTGACTTATGCAGATAAGTGATCCGGCATAAGAACAAAATGCATTCTTAATTTTTGTGGCTGAAAGAGAACACTTAATGTGTGCTTTATGAAAGGGAAAAACTGTTTTTAGATGCTTTTCCTCTTTAAGCAAAACTTTTGGAAACTATTGGCTGCTAACACTTCCCATTCAGATGTGATAAAACTCATGCCGATATAGCCCAGATGTCTTACTATGCTGGTTATCTGGTATAAAGATCTGTCCGTGTTGATAGGAGACATAGTCTAACCTCAACTGCTTGCTTTACTTAGCCTGAATGTTTGCATTTATTAATGTCTAGAACAGCAGTTCTCAAACTTTTTGGGCTCCGGAGCCCTTTACATGCGAAGAAAATTTATGTGGCGCCCCAGCGGTCCACTGACTGTATGTGTTGTACCTATCGATGTTTCCAGTTTGTCAACCTCACGGTGCCCCTGGGGCTCCACGGAGCACAGTTTGAGAAACACTGGTCTAGAATTATGCATACCCAGATCTGGGATTTCCCACCACATTCCTTCTGTAGCTCATTCCCTAAGATGAAATTTATATCATTTAATAATAGAATTTCCAAAACTTTAACTGAGATTGTCTCCGATGATTAGGTGTTTTTTCACCTGCAGGTTTCATCTTGATGGGCAAAACGAATTGCATTCCATAAAATCCTGTAGCAGGGATATAATTCTCTCAACTCATTTTTTGAAAAATCCAGAAAATAGGCTCTCGTTCTATTAAATGCCAGGGGGGTTCAAAATAATTGGAATCCTACAGGCTTACTTATTCCCTTTTTAATTCTATAGGCTTCTTTTGACTTTTAAGCTTCCACCCCCACCCCCTCCACTACAGATGGGTTGGACTAAAAATACTTGCATTATTATGGGTACTTTGAACAGATGCACTGGCAACATTTACAGGAATGTCATGGCAGCAGCCAATTACTATTTCTAACACTGCAGTTCTCATGTAGACAGAATTCCTTTCAGTGGTAGTCAATGTTAAATAGCATTAAATGCTTGTGCTCTTATTTTTTGAGTGGGAGGAGGAAAAGGACAGTAGGACTGATAGCAGTGTGTGTTTAATCAAGAGTATAAATCTAGAGTAAACCTTGATAAGTCACTCTAAGTCGATGGCATTATTTTGGATGTATATTCTTGTAACAGGGTAGGATTCAGCACATTTTATTTAATCCTCACTATTGTGGGAAGTAAAATAATGATTAGTATTAGTCTTTCATAGAGACAGATTATCAAGGGTATTAGGTATAGAATGGATATTTATCATATCAAAATCAGGACACTTTTATAACAAGATGGCAGTAAAGGATTGCACAGTTTATAATCCTAATTAAATTTGTATTTTTAGTATGGAAACCGTGCCAATTTCAAGTCTTTATGATCCATAATGAATAATGTGATTGTTCTTGTCTGCCGTTAATGTCTCTGCTTGCTGTGCAATACTGATCTAAGGAAGGTTCACTCTGCATGACCTGAGACTGTTTCTTTTCCTTCCTGGGGAGAAATAGTTATTTGGATGACTTAGCTTTTTTCTTATAAGTGCAAGTATTCATTGCATACTTCCTTGGGGTGAGTGGGTGAAATTTGGCTACTTTTAGTTTGGCTCCAGTGGGAAAATCCGTAAACTAAAGTATTTCAGTGCGGGATAAGTCAACCCACAACAAAATATTGTTAAGACTTTGAAGAATTTTGTTTTAAGGTCATTTTATTAATCAATGCCCACCTGATCTGCGGTTGTGCCTCATGGGATTTGTAGCTCTGATGCCTCATGCCCCATTTGTATGGGCTAGACCAGAGCTACTCAATACGTGGCCCACAGGCCTCATGTGGCCCTCAGCCTGTTTGTTTGTGGCCTACTCTGTGATTTGGGTTTACTCGGGGCTCAACACGTGGTCCACAGGCGGAATCCTTTGAACATGGCCTCCGCTGAGAACGCACTCTACAACAGCGAGTCGATATAGTGGTCTCCTATTGATATGTGTTTTAGAAGTTAAATTCCTGGACTGTCATTGCTCATGAAAAGTGCTGCCATATGGGTGGAAATTGGGTAAATATTGCATTTATTAATATCAGCAGAACTGACTTAAATGGGGCCTGTGTGTTGTGTAGTCTTGCCTTAATCTTTGTATTCATACCTGTTGGGCTGAAAGAAACTATTTGCATGTACATGAGGCCCTTGGCATGTGCTGTGAGTATCATTATGGCCCCCAGGGTTTCCAAAGTTGAGTAGCCCTGGGCTAGACTGTAATTCCCTCTGGCTGAACTGCTAAGTTTCATGATAGGCGTCCATGACTACGGTGTTTCATAGGGGATGTACACTAGACTGGGAGCCTATATCCCAAAGAAAAATGGGGGCATGATACATGCTGATAGTTTCATGGAATGCAGTTACATATTGATTTGTGTGTGGGGTGGTGGTGGTCGGGGAGAAGCAAGACAGACAAGCACACAGTTTTTGAATTTGTCCCGTTGCAATGTAAATTCTGCAATATTGAAGTATTTGGGGGGAATTTTAGTTCTGTGAAATCTTACTATTTCAGCTTTGTCCGTCCTGATTTGGGACAAAATGTTAATATCAGAATTTCCTTTGAGTTACACACCCCAAATGACACGTGTCCAATTTACAACTCTCTGCCTTATCCCTCTCAACAGCTCACTCAGCCTTTGCAGTTCCAGAACCGCCAAGTGAAGAGGCTTGTGCCTAGCGCATCACAGCTATTTAATTTGCTAGAGAGAAGGTCGTGGAGGAGTGGTCAAAATGCTCCTTCCTCAAAGCTCATCAAGCTGGACAGCTAGGGAATAATGGGACAAAACTATGAATGTAAACCTCAGTTCCCCCTTAAGCAGCACTTTTAGGCCTGCTATGCCAGGATTCTATCATGGGTGGATGGAAGTGTGGCATCACCTACACTTCATGCAGCCCATCTCTATGGGCTGCTCTATCTCACCTTGCACAGGAAGGTCAAAGGTGGTGCAAGGGAGAGACAGGACTGATGATTTTATTGCTTCTGAATGCACTCGCTGTTGCCTCATAGTAAGCACAAACAGCATGGTTCTGTGTGTGTGTGTGTGTGTGTGTGTGTGTGTGTGTTGGGGGGAGGGTGCAGCTGCAGCCAACAAGCTGCGGTAGCAGCCTTTGCTGACTAGATGCAAACTTTCCTCCCTCATTCACAAACCCTAAGGGAAATTATCCATAAAATGCTTTCTATGTACTCTGTGGAGAATTTGGGAGTTAGCTCAGGCAAGGGTTTGGATCATTGTAGTGCTGTATAGGGTTGGTCTAGAAAAGATGTGAAACAAAATTGGTGACAACCAACCCTTGAAAGAAACCATCAGGGTTAGACTTCAAGGAATGAGGGAAATGGAAGTTTCTTCAATGGTTTATGATATACTATCCTTGGCTGTGTTCTGATCTCTTCCCTGTCTTACAGTTACATTATAATGGTGCTTTGGGACACAGCTATTAGTATGGCATTCTTCTGTCTCAGGGAGACGAGGATCACTTCTCTCTGAATGTGAGTAAAGAAGAGCTCCAGCCTCTGCACTGATGTCATGTCCAGGAGTCTGGAAAATGGCAGTTTGTGCACTCACAAAATGCCAGTTCTTCATTTGTCCAGTGCAATGAATGATGGCTGATGAGCTCCAAACCTCCTCTGTTGCACTCAGAAGATAACGACTTTTATGTAGTAAGGAGGCTATTGCAAAGTTCACCTTTATTGGGAGTTACCAGACAGTGAGTGTGAACATTACAATATTTTGGCTTTTTTAAATGCAGAAAGTTAGTCTGATATCACAGCTATTGCTGCAAAATCTTAATCTGTTAACGATCACTACTGTTAAACTGGATTCACAATGATGATATATAGGTGAAAATATCCATTTGGATAGCTAGCAGTTAACTGTTTCTATCTGGCAGTTGTCTTTTTTCAAAGAAGAGGTAAATATGCCCAAGTGAGTTTATACCATCATGTGTATCTGTCTGCAGGTGCTAGGTGTGATCACTAGTGGTGTGACCTTGCAGTTATCTGCTAGTTAGCACACCCAGAAGCACATTCCGGGCAGGGCTTGTAGCTGCATGACCTAGCAAGGTGAATGCTGAATACAAAGCTTGTCTTCACTGCAGTGTTTAGCTTGAGCAGCTCAGAGTCAAGCTAATTCTGCTCAGGCAGGAGTGTGTTCTGACAGCAAAACACCCAACTTTCACCATATTTGAATTAGCAGCTCAAAGTAGCTGCTTCCCTAGTGCATTACTAACTAGAGCAGCACTAAGCTTCAAGTCATATTCCCTGGTTAACCAACTATATTGCATTCACACTGAAGGGTGGTCATGTTCACAAAAGATGAGTTGCATTAACTTGAATGTTGGCCTGTTCCCTGTGCAGGCAGCCTGTAGGGAGGCTGGCAGGAGCAAGCGGCCAGCAGATGGCTGATTGGAGTGGCTGGCAGGAGCAGCGGTGAGACCAATGGAGTGGGTGAGATGCCTCCTATCCCCACCTTCCCAAAGGTGGGAGTTGAGCTCTGAAAATGACCTCTGAGCTCTGACCAAGGGCAGCCACTGTGAGTGGGGTACAGAGAAAGGTTGGGCATGTAAATGGGACACTTACATTTCTGGACTTGTGAGCCTAAGAGGCAAAGGACACATTGCTGAATCCACTTGAGGTGTGGGACGTTTACTCGTGGGTTGGTGATGAACTCTGTTTGTGGTGTTTTCCCAAGTTAATGCCACGTTACTTTGTTCCCTCTTTCATTAAACGTTTCTTTTCTATGCTCAGACTCTGTGCTTGCGAGAGGGGAAGCATTGCCTCTCTGAAGCGCCCAGGAGTGTGTGTGAATTTTCCAGGCTACTGGGTGGGGGCTCGAGCCAGTTCTATGTGGGATGGATGAAAAGGAACCCCTAGATATCGAACTCGGCCCTGGCTGTTGCCAGCGCTACCTGGCATAAGGGTTACATTAATGATAAGGAGTCTTGTGGGTAAATGGGACTCAGTTTGGACTACCCCACATGCAACTTTGCAGCAAAGACAAGCTCTGCTGAACCATCATAGTGATGTAGTGGAGACTGCAATTCTGCATCCCTACAGAATCTTATGCCACTACAAAACTTAAAACACATGCATCTAGAGGTGGTGTAGTGATTTTTATATACAGGTAGCATTGGAAAACTTTGCAATGATATATTAGAACATAGGTGCACAATGAATACTAAACAACTCATAAATATTCTCAACCTTGGTGCTAGTAACCAGCACATCATTCCTGATATACACAGTAACTTAAATACTTCAAGACACTGCCAACTGCCAAGAGGTTCATTATACCAAGGTCTCAAGCAGCTTTTATCGCAGTTGATTTGTTGACTAAAGTGCTTACTGTGTACTCTAATAAAACGAGTTGGGGCAAGTAGTGATACAATAAGAGCTTGTAAAGTGTTAGGAACAATTCCCTTTCACCCAATACAAAAGGGTAGCTTCCCACACAGCCTCCCACCTCGTCAACTCATAAAAAGGAAATAAGAACCACATACCTCTAAAGCAGCAAACCTATTTTTAAAAAGGGAAGTTATACATTTTATTAAATGTCAGCTGTATGATCCCTGGAGTAAAATGGTATATTTGTATTGTTGTGTATATGGTATCTGGAATTTTGATAATACCAATGTAGGTGGTTGAGTAAGAAACATGTTAGGTCAAAATTTGCCCTGGCACAACATGAGTAAAGTCAACAGAACTATAGAATGGACTTTTCTCTTCAGTCCATTAACTAAGGTCTGCAGTAGTGGAGAAAGGGTGCTGTCTCATTTATATGTCCGTCCAACAGCATTAAGGGTGGACAGACAATTTCTTTAACAAGATATTCTTTAACAAGAATAAGCACTCCAAGATGTAAAGTGAAAATTCTCTGCAATAGTTAGAATGAGCTTCCCCACTTGTTCTACAGTTCAAGAGGACAAAATCCATTCTTTTGAGGTGAGATATGCTGCTGCATAAAATAATCCAAAAAGTTCATCCTACCCAATTTCATATATCTTCCTAGAACTGTGACCAGGTGGGGAAATTCTGCCATATTTGATACATCCCTATTTTAAGTTCTCCTTAGGACTCTCTTAGTATTAATTAGAAGGCAAAGACTGACTGTTATACTGCCCTACAGTCACCCATTGTATTTTTCTGATTTCAACATAGGAAGCATCTCAAATACAGTGTGTGCCATCTCACCCTAGCTACTGACAGGATAAACTTAACAAGATAACAATCTCTTCTAATTGGTTTTCTGCAGAACTCATTATCTTGTTAGCACCCATAAATGGTTGTGATTAATTATCCATGAGTAGTCTAATAAAAAGTTGGCAATTTAAGTGATGGAGAAGATCACCTGCCTGGAGAGAGGCAGACATTTGCTGAGTATGTCTTTATTTGTTCAGGGGTCACTAACTAATCATGCTGAAAGGTCAAACACCGTCAGGAAGATTGTCACTCTCCCCTCTCTGGGACTTTTCTCTTCATCCTTCAACAATATGTTAGCTAAACTACTATGTCAGGGGATATTTTAAAATGCATTCGTTTTCCCTAACGCTTCTATAGTCCGGTTCGTTCCTGGCTGTATAAATGATGACACAGTCTGTATACTATGATTCAATAACATGGGTCCTGTATGGTTTGGTCCTATATGTACAGACAAAATTAAATCCAGTAGATTGAACCTTCAGCTCTGACTTTCCTCAGCTCTTTGACACCAGACTTGGTGACTTCACTGAGCCAAAAGGCAAATTTCAGTGTCCACTAGCTCTGTGTAACTTATTTTGAACTACTTTTCTCTGGGTTCATTTACACTTGGTGCACATTCCCCCAACTCTCTAAAATAATTATAACCAAATCTGTGCTAACTGTGATGCATTTTAATAATCAGAAACCTTGACTTAGAGTCTGATTCTACAATCAGGTCTACACGAGAGGATAATAGCTAAGGGTATGTCTACACGACAGTATTATTTTGAAATAATGCGTCTACACACAATGCATTTCGAAATAGCATTTTGCTTTTTCGAAATAGCATGTCCACACTGAGTGGACTCTGAATTGCATTTAAGGCTGGCCTGAACCAGTTCCAGCAGGGCACCAGGTCAAGACTTACTGTGTGGGGCTGCTGCCTGAGACTATCTGAGGTCTGTGCTTACAGGGACCTACCCCCCTGGACAGCCAGTTCTCAGGTTTCCCTGCTTGCTTGTCTACCTCAGTGAGGGACAGCAAAGCATTTTGTCTGTGTGCTCTGGTTGACCTCACTCGGGGAAACCACAGCACTCTGCAGCATGGAGCCAGAGCTGCTCCAGAGCTGCCCCTCAGGACAGTTGCTGCGAGCCTGGCTGCACTTTCTGCAGGCTGCCATTTAGGAGGTCCATTGGGAGGCTGTCAGTATCCAGGAGGCCCTGTGGGAGAACTTCCACCCTGAGGAGCACTAAGAGCCTCCCTGGTCTGCCCTGTGCCTCATTCCTCCCTTACGTCCTTCCACTTACCCCTCCCTAACTCCCCTTCCTGATGTCAAATAAAATACATGTATTTTCATGAACACAAACTCTCTTTATTTAACAAAACTTGGGGTGGGGGGAAATGAAACTCTGGTGAGACTGGGGAAGGGAGGCAGGAGAGGGGAGAAGAGAGTGTGGGAGAGGGGAGGGGGAAACTGGGGAGGAGGGAGCTGGTAGGGGGAAGCTCAGGGTTGGGGGTCTCGCCGGACCAACTTGATTATCATGCAAACCTGCTCCTGGGTTCGCATGTTGCCTTTGGTGGCCAGGCTGGCAGCTATCCTGCCATAGATGGCCGCATTCCCCCATCTAGTGCGGAGATCATGGACGTTGGGGGGCATTCCCCCCAAACCTGAATAAGGTCCGTGATCTCCACCCTGGACCAGGAAGGTGCCCACCTTCTCTGGGCCCTGGCAGGCTCCTGGGAGTTGGCAGACTGCTCCTGGTGAGCGGTGGAGGGCTGGCTGCCAGTGGCTTGTTGGCTCATGTTTTGGGGCCATTGGGTCAGCGGCAGTGACTGCTGGCTCTGGGCTGTCAGGCTTGGAGCTGGCATAGGTACTGTGGCCAGAGTCTACCCCTTTAAGGGCTCGGTGTGTGTGTGTGTGTGTGTGTGTGTGTGTGTGTATGTATTAGCAGGAGTGTTGTAAGCCAGATGTGAAATAATTCTTCTACTCTACTCGATAGTGATAAGACCACAGCTGAAGTTTTGTGCGCAGTTCTGCGTACTGCTTGCAGAAAAGATGGGGACAACTTAGGGAAAGTCCAGAGAAGAGCAACAAACATGATTAAAGATTTAGAAAACATGACCTTTGAGGGAAGATTAGAAAATGGGTTTGTTTAATCTGAAGTACAGAAGACTGAGGGGTCACAAAAGTTTTCAAGCATAAAAGGAGGAGGGTGATAAATTGTTCCTTTTTAACCTCTCAGGACAGAACAAGAAGCAATGGGCTGAAATTGCAACAAATGAAGTTTAGGCTGGACATTAAGAAAAGCTTTCTAACTCCCAGAGTGTTGAAGTACTGGATCAGATTGGCTAAAGAGGTTGTTTCATAGCCGTGCCTTGAGAGCAGGAGACTGGACTAGGTGATCTCCCTTCCAATCCTGTAGTTATATGATCCTTATGCTTGTGTGAAGTCTTGTTGGGTTGCAGAAATCTGCATATAAGGTCTCAATATGGGAAACTACTTCAACTCAGGACAGCACTTAACTTTAAACATGCAGTTATACTCCATTTAAGTCAATGTAACTAGAATACAGGCTTAATTGCTTTCCTGATTGCCTAAGTCCTTAACATTAGTCAGCCCTCCTACTGGAGATCCAAGATGACATCCTGAATCTACTGACATCAATGGGAGTTTTGTCAGTGACTTCAAAGGGACCTGAATGTTTACCTCTGACTTTTAAAACAGGATTTAGGAGAGGTTGGTAAATACAGGCAGTCCCCGGGTTACGTACAAGATAGGGACTGTAGGTTTGTTTTTAAGTTGAATCTGTATGTAAGTCGGAACTAGCGTCCAGATTCAGCCGCTGCTGAAACTGATCAGTTTCAACAGCGGCTGAATCTGGACGCCAGTTCTGACTTACATACAGATTCAACTTAAGAACCCCAGGCATCCCCAAGTCAGCTGCTGCTGAAACTGATCAGCGGCTGATTCCAGGAAGCCCGGGGCAGGAGCTTCCTGTAGTCAGCCACTGGTCAGTTTCAGCAGTGGCTGACTTGGGGACGCCTGGGGCAGAGCAGCTGGGGTGCTGCTGGGTTGGTCCAGTAGCGCCGCAGCTCCTCGGCGCTACTGGACCAACCCAACAGCACCCAAGCTGCTCTGCCCCAGGCGTCCTGATTCAGCCGCTGCTGAAACTGACCAGCAGTGGCTGAATCAGGACGCCTGGGGCAGAGCAGCTGGGGTGCTGCCGAGTTGGTCCAGTAGCGCCCAGAGTGGTGCTACGGGACCAACCGGCAGCGCCCCAGCTGCTGTACCACAGGCATCCGGAGCAAAGCCGCGGAGCACGGGGGCAGCGGGACAGCCCAGACGCGCCGTGGCTGTCCTGCTGCCCTCGGGCTCCGTGGCTTTGCTCTGCTTTGCTCCCCGTCCCCCTGGTCTGCTGACCAGGGAGACGGGGAGCAAAGCAGAGCAAAGCCGCGGAGCACGCGGGCAGCGGAAAGCCCAGACGCATCTGGGCTGTCCGCTGCCCGCATGCTCCGCCGCTTTGCTTCCTCTCCCTGGTCTGCTGGCGACCAGGGAGACGGGCCCCGTTCGTAACTGTGGATCTGACATAAGTCAGATCCGCGTAACTCGGGGACTGCCTGTAAACAGCAGGACTATTGCCACATATTATGGTATGGGAAAAGCAAATTTTATTAGAAACGATGTGAAAAGAACTTATTTCCTAATTTATTGATTTAAAAATTGCTGAGATGAAGCATTTGCTATGGAAAGTAAGTGAACTCCATGCTTCTCACATGCCAATATTTTTCCCTAAAACTTGGATAATATGATGTTTAATTTCTCATTGTGTTGGCCTTTGGTTTCCTTTTAAAAGAAGACATGATTAAAAATGCTCCAGTAAGCTCTTAGAAGACTCAATTTTGTGGGTGGCTGCTTTGCATTTACCTGTGTAATAGCCTAATTTAATTGATAATGGCCAGGGTCAACTTCATTTAAAAAAAAAAGGTAACATTTAAAACAGATTACGGGTTCAAGTTTGTTTTTAACGTGAAAATATCCCGTTGTCACTTGCAAGTTATGAAAGAGTGCATTTTTAAAATTCCAAAACAATAGGAGATTGTGTGTAAAGTGTGCTAACCAAATACAATTTTAATCAAAATATTTTAATCTCACCTGTTGCAGGAGAAGTACTGAAACTTAAATTCAGGGCTTGGGAGATGAGGCATTGATAGTCTCCTAAACAGGTTTTTTAAACAGTAAAATCATTTGCAATCTTTAAAAGGGTTTTCTGCTTTGATAACAGCCATGTGAATATGGCACCTTTTAACTCTAGAAATCTACTTCTATGTGTCTTCAGTCATCGCTAGTGGCTTTAGAGAACTTGTGGCAGTGCATCTCAGAGCCAGGCCAACTGAGTTGGGCCTGAGCCATGGGGCAAAAGATATCAGTGTAGATGTTCCTGCCTGGGCTGTGGCTCTGAGAGTCACCCTTTGTCCAGGCTTCAGAGTCTGGAGGGGAGCACTCACACTGTGCTTTTTAGTCCTTTAGCATGAGTCCCTTGAGCCAGACTCTGTTGATTTGGGCTTTGAGAAACGCATGCGGGGCCCTACCCCTGGAATCGGGCCCCGCGCTTCTTAAAGCCGGCCCTGGACAGCATCCTCAGGTCAATAATAGTTAGTGGAGCAAGGAGAATGGCATGTTATTGGGAAACACTACTGATAGCTAATTCTGAAATTTCATTGTAATTTTGGAAGAGATTATCCGTTTTGCTAAGAGATTAGGGCCTTATATTTACCTGATTCAGTGTTAACTGATGTCAGTAGAAAAACTTCCATTGACTTAAGGTTAGATCTAATGCCCAATAAAATTACAGACAGCCAGAAGCCATTTTGAGAAACAATCCCCTATGCAATCTGAGTGAAATTTTATGGAAAATTTATACGGGCATAACCATGTCTATGGCTCTGTCTAGACTACCAATATGAAATGTGTTTTAGTAAATATATGTCAACACATAAGCTAATGCTTTTTAAAAACTTGATTTGGCATTTGGGCAGGCTGAAAAAGGGAAACGTTGGCTGGGAAAATAGGTTCTGTTGGAGAATTTTGAAGAAATCTTATGCTGAGGAAAATCAAAACAACTCAAATTGAAATTGTTTTTGTTTGTTCACCTAAAACACAACCTTTTAGTTTCAGGCTGATATTAATTTCTGCTTGAGCTACTGCAGTGCCTCATGGGAGTTGTAGATTTGGATCCTTCATATGCCATTCTCCCTTATAGGCCTAGCTCTCTGACTGGACTATATATTACACAATGGACCGCTTCCTTTGTTTTGTTGAATCATGGTATATCTGGGACCCTGAAATTTTTATTCTATGAAGTCTCAGTGTTTTGGTTTTTTATCCCAATTTAGGTAAAAAAGAAACATCATATCTGAATTGGAAATTATCAGTTTTAGGGTATGTCTACACTACCACCCTAGTTCGAACTAGGGTGGTTAATATAGGCAACCGAAGTTGCAAATGAAGCCCGGGATTTAAATATCCCGGGCTTCAATTGCATCTTGCTGGGCGCCGCCATTTTTAAAGCCCCGGTAGTTTGGACTCCGTGCCCGTGGCTACACGCGGCACGGAGTAGGTAGTTTGAATTAGGCTTTCTAATTCAAACTACCGTTACTCCTCGTTCCACGAATTAGAAAGCCTAATTCGAACTACCTACTCTGTGCTGTGTGTAGCCGCAGGCACGGAGTCCAAACTACCGGGGCTTTAAAAATGGCGGCGCCCGGTAAGATGCAAATGAAGCCCAGGCTATTTAAATCCCGGGCTTCATTTGCAACTTCGGTTGCCTACATTAACCACCCTAGTTCGAACTAGGGTGGTAGTGTAGACATACTCTTACTTAGCTCCTATTATAGAGAAGTCTCTTAAACCACTAGAGACCAAAGGCAAGATTTATTGTAGAATATTCATGACTTTACAGCCAACAATTAAACAGATATGTTGCACTTAAGAGCATGTTTTAACACTATACTACTTAGTTGCTTAATACTGTTTCTGAAAGCAGTTCTATACATATTTCCAAATCATTATTAGTGCCTAGAAACCCCAGTCACAGATCAGGACCCCATTGTGTTAAGTGCTGTAGAAAAACAGAACCACAGATCTCCTCAATCTGAAATATCCTGCAATCTAAGGTACTAACAACAAGGCCACAGCCTCAGCAGATATCTGTGTCATGTTGCCTGCTATGTGTTCATTGAGGATATGGCTAGACTGCATCCCTCTGTTGGCACCGCATTTTGCTGACTCAGCACGTTGTCGGCAAAAAGCAGCAGTCTATAGGGGGATCTGTTGAGAAAGAAAGCCTTTCCTGTAAAGATCCTGTAAACCACCTTGTAGGAGGCATAAGAGATCTGTCAAAAAAGGTTTTCTTTCTCGACAGGTTCCCCCTCTAGACTGCTGCTTTTTGCCGACAAAGTGCTGAGTCGGTAAAACATGGTGGCCATTTTTATGCAAATTAGGCACGGGATATTTAAATCCCTGCCTTATTTGCAATGTCGACCTACCTAATCTGCATCCCTCTGCCCCGACTTTAAAAAAGTGGCATTTGTATCTCTTTTTGTTAGCCTCTGTCAGATATTTTCAAATATTTCCTGGTTAATACATTTTTTTTGGTGTGTGTGTCTTTCATTTTACTAAGATGGCCTATGTTTTTATATGCTTTTAAAATATCTCTGTACTTAATACGTATTTTATATGGTCTCGGAACTGTTCAGCATGCAGTAGATATTTCTGGTTGGAATCAAACCTAGCTCCCATAGATAAAGGCTCCTAAAAGCAAAATTGAGATGTAAAGTCTATTATAAATATTCCAGATGTAATATAATAGAAATGGGAATTTCCTTGTGATTCCATAGTAGTCAACAAAGCCCCATGATATTTTGGTTTATTCACATGGGAGCTGCAGGCTGAAGTTCTGTGGCAGCTTGTTTGGTGCAGATTCAGTTTTACTAGGAACTGAATTGGTAATAAGAGGTTTTTCAGACATGCCAAAACATCTCACAGGTTATCAGATTTCCAAATAATAAAGTCCAGGATTCCTCAAGTCTACAGTAACAGTGCATTTGTCTCTTCTCAGTACATTCTTAAGGCAAATACTGAAGTTTTCTCAGCTGAGGATTCTTAATACAAGTCTTGTCTTCGGACACACAGGCAGCAAACTCATCAGGCTTTCAAAGGTTTTGATTCTCTTCCTATTGCTTATTTGTGTTGCTGGCTTTTATTTCATGCTTCTTGGGAGCTACAGCAGGCTGCTATCTGTTAAGCTTGTGAATGGTCTCTTCCTAGAATTCCTGCTGTCAAATTAAGCCATGTGTAGGATTTCAGACTGGCAAGCACTCTTACTGATACTCTGCACTGCGATCTCATCAGTGGCTGCCAGGCCATCCAGCTGCCAGATTCACTTCATCTTCTTCCTGCACCTCACCAGAGATCCTTATGGTTTCAGTATGTGAGTGTAGTGACAGTGTAATAAATCTTGCTCAGGAAGGTCAATCAGATCAACTACAACTGTTGGTGCACAGAAGCATCCTCCCTCAGTCTATAGAAGATCTCAGAGCATGAGTATGGGGCCAAGGCCTCCCTATTTCTTGCACACAGGAATAATGTTTGTTTTTCCCCCACAAGATGCATATTTAAAATGCAGTCTTGAGGCTTATTGTATGAAGAAAGCCTTAGCCCACAGCAAAATGCAGGACAATGTAGCACTTTAAAGACTAACAAGATGGTTTATTAGATGATGAGCTTTCGTGGGCCAGACCCACTTCTTCAGATCAAATAGTGGAAGAAAATAGTCACAACCATATATACCAAAGGATACAATTAAAAAAAATGAACACATATGAAAAGGACAAATCACATTTCAGAACAGGAGGGGGATGCAGGGGGGGGGGGGGGGAGGAAGGAAGGTAAGCCCACAGGTGCTGGTCAATTGGTTTTGTTGTAAATGTTAGAAACATTATGCAACATGCACAAAGGGAACATATGATACTTTGTTTTAATTTTTTTAACTTTATGCCCTGTATGCATATTCCCATAGGGGACTTTTCACTGATGAGAAGATCTGCAGCAGAGAACGCTATAATATGAGAGGGATTCCTATCATCCTAGTGCTAGCAAAACTGTCTCTCTCTCTCCTTCACTCTAGTATATAGGCTCCAAATCCAGGCCTGGATTCTCCTACCCTAGGCTCTGAACAGGGGGGATCCTGTCATTATGGATTTCCATTGTCCCCCTTGTGCTTGCAAGGTGGGTTGGCAATGGGCAAAGGGTTGGAAACTGAGAGAATTGAGGGTCAGTTTGTGTGGTGCTGGGGATGTGACATTTTCCACCCAACCTCAAAAGGGCTTAGTCTGAAATGTTTGGGAATCTACAAGGTTTGGGGGCAAGCAGAATGTAGGGGGATTACTTGATCTTTACAGAGCTCCTTTCCATAGGGGAGCAGGGAATAGTCTGGCCCAAAGAAGCTTTAAAAAGTAGCATAGGTGGCTGGGAATGAAGGATTGTATCAGCTTCTCCTTTCAATCAGGTTGTGACTCTGGGAGCCCTGGTGACTAACTAGGGAAAGAGATCTATTAAGGCATGGACTGTGGCTTTATTTTCTTCTATATCTCTCAAATTATATTTAAAATAAAAAAGAACTGAAGTAGCATAGCCCCTAGCATTTTAAACTGAACACCATATTACTGGAGACAAGATTGATTTTAAAAAAAGCAATCACTTTTCATCTGAAATCTGTAAATGGCATATAACCCATAGTTTGCAATGCTTCCTTATCTCACTTTTCAGCATGTTTCATTGCATGCCCTTTGGTTGACAGATATGGCTTTGGTTCACTTCTTGGGTCTCTCCTTTAAGGATAATGGAGGAGAGGCATTCTTGAAAAAGACACACTATCTCGGGGTATGTCTACACTACCCCGCTAGTTCGAACTAGCGGGGTAATGTATGCATACCGCACTTGCTAATGAAGCCCGGGATTTGAATTTCCCGGGCTTCATTAGCATAAGCGGGGAGCCGCCATTTTTAAATCCCCGCTGCTTCGAACCCCGTGTAGCGCGGCTACACGGGGCTCGAACTAGGTAGTTCGGACTAGGGTCCTATTCCGAACTACCGGTACTCCTCGTGAAACGAGGTGTACCGGTAGTTCGGAATAGGCACCCTAGTCCGAACTACCTAGTTCGAGCCCCGTGTAGCCGCGCTACACGGGGTTCGAAGCAGCGGGGATTTAAAAATGGCGGCTCCCCGCTTATGCTAATGAAGCCCGGGAAATTCAAATCCCGGACTTCATTAGCAAGTGCGGTATGCATACATTACCCTCCTAGTTCGAACTAGGAGGGTAGTGTAGACATACCCTCTGATACTTATCTCCAGTCCAGTTACTGGAAAGGTAGAACATCTGTATACTTTCCAACTCACTCACACTCTTACTAACCAGGAGACATTGCTTCATCTGACTGACTATCCTACAAGTAAATTTTCTTCCTCCCCTCACCACCAATTGATAATCTTAGTGACAGCTCTTAGGAGAGGTGTTATAATCACCATTGCTTCTCCACAGTACAGAGCAAAAGAGAAGATATCCCTATCTCTGCTCAGAGCTGACTTGTGATACCACAAACCCATCAGTTACAGGTCCTCCCTGACTAGGAAAACAAAGAAGTTAAAGAAAACAGGGACTTCATTTAAAGAAAAAGGGGGGAAGGGAAGAGACTTCCTAGCCTTTTTTTCTTTACAAAGAGTCCCAAAAATGTATCCGTTGCTAATAGTTTACTGGGACTGAAAGCTTGTCAGGTTTTCTGAGTTCTCTCACAGCCACCAAGGACTGGGCTGTGAAGTTGAGAGAAACTATTGTGTGGGTCATTGAGCTTAAACTGGCCTCTCCCCAAAGTTCTCAAGTTGAAGAAGGTGGTCTACACAGGCTACTTCTAATGGCAGTAGGGACAGAGCAGGTACTTTTTCACCTGTGGCTAAGCCAGCTCTTCTGCTGAGCTGTGAGAGTGACCCTGGACTATGTGTGGGGCAGCACAATAGAATGAGAAGTCAAGTGGATTAAGCAAGAGGCAGAGAGCAGTGAGCTAAATCAAGCTCTGTGACTAACTGCCTATTGTCAAGCTTCAGACCTGTGTTTGAACAGTTTGGCTTAATTTCAAGTTCCTAAGTTTATTTTTTTAGATTTGTGCTTAACTGTGTATATTCACATGTGAAACCTGTGGCCTGAGCTCTTACATCTGTAAATTGGAGTTAAGAATAATTAATTGCCTCTGGCAGGGGTTCTGACAATTAAATGAAAAAGGCAATAAGTAGCTGCTGCCAAGCAGAGGAATGAAGCAACACAAATAAAAACCACAGAGAAAGGCACAGAGCAGATGACTGGATATCCTAGCTAAACCAGCAAGGGGAAAAGGTCATGGAAATTAAATTGGCCAGAGATGGAAAAATGAAAAGCAGGAAATAATGGCACTGAGATGGCAACCTATGTGAGTATGGAAATGTCTAGCATTCAGCAAATTTGTAGAAACTATAATAAGCCATGCTAAAAAGTGCAGCAGAAGGAGGGAAGTTCTTGTATTAAATGAAAAAATGGATTCCTCAAGTGAAGAGGAAGGGAGAACTGTTCTTAAGCTCTACAGGAGATGTCAAAGTGCATAGCAACCAAATATTGCATTGCCCTGCCCACCTGTTACTATTAGTCTCTCCTGCTAGGATATTACTTCCAGGGCCAAAACTGATAAGTGACCAGAAGCAAGGGATACCATGTGACTCCTCTAAACTCCCCCTGCCACCATCAGTCCATCAAGGTTTCAGCTCCGTCGGACTGCGCCAAGATCAGGTCTGATCAATAAGTGCAAGTTCTAGGGTGTGGTGACCAATCCAGAAGAGAGCTGTTGAGGCCCCTGACAGTATTACATCAGAGAGCATGGGTGGTGGGTATAAAAGACAGGGGAAGGCATTGCCCCACCCACACTCTTCCCTCTGTTTCAGTGCAGCTCAGCAATGCTGAGGGGAAGCTGGGGTAATATGCCCTGCCTGTGCTCCAGGGCAGCAGACTGGGGACATTTGCCTTCCCAGTTCTCTGGGGCTAGGGAGGCTGGGACCGCATGCCACCTGCCCATGGTCTGGGTCTGGGGAGGCTTATGCGAGGGACTGGAGATCTGCTGCTGCTGTGGGGAATGGCTTGAGGGAGGGAAGCTGAAGACTTACTGCGCACGCACGCGCGCACACACACACACACACACACACGGTCTCTGCAGACCAGCATAAGCCAGTAGGGGTTACACACAGCACAACACAGCAACCAGTGAAGGCCAAACCAGAGTGGATCCAGGGCCACAAGAGTGTACAGCACACCCACTAAGTCACATCTACTCCTGTGATGGTGGTGGTGGTGGGGCTTCCTGCCACTGGGGAAAGGGCTTTGGGTAGAAGAAGCAGGGCTGGAGGGTTGCCTCTCCCAGCTCTAGGTTCACCGACTGTCCATATCCAAGAGTAAATATGAAACAGGTCCAACACCAAGAATAATTGTTTAAGAGGACACTGAACATGAAGAGGACAATGGCTATATGGATTTTCGGAAGGCCTTTGTCATAGAGCTAACTGAGACTCTGCCACATCAAGACTGTGAAAGAGCTGTGATCTATTGTACATGTTTTTGTGGTTCTTAATCATTGTCTAATGGAGAAACTCTGCAGATGGTGAGGGCTGTGTTATATGTGCATGAAGCCCGTGGCATCTTGACTGTGTATATTGACTTCAAAGAATATAAACTGGAAGCTCTGGGTCCTGTGTGCTGGCCTGTTCCTGCAAATCTTATTAAATCTGACTACTGCTGTAGATGATGCAATTCAATGTCTGTGTTTAACCCAAAAATATTTAGCTCAAGTGTGACTTTGGTAAATGCTGTGCAAAGTGCTCCAGACTTTGACAGTATTTTAACCAACGCTATCAAATTGAAGATATCCATTTAATGCATTATATTGAATTCTACTTAGAAAAAAAAAGAATATCTGTATGAAATGTAAAAGGATTACATTAGAGAATGGTGAGAGGACAATCGTGAGATCAAATATATTAAAAAACTATATCTTCAAATAAAATATATATTGTAAAGGCCTTTTGACCATAACAGAAACACTTACATAAAATGAAGGGTTTGAGGGAATAACTTGGTTTGTTTTCAAGAGTTTTACACCTTTAAAATAAAATAGCTTGAGGTCCATGTTATTGGATTTTTTTTCTTAGATCTTACTGTGACGTAGTGGGGGTACCTTGCTGGTTGCTATGCTGGGCAGTGGGCTGTGGGTGACCTCCACTGGCTGCTGTCTGTAGCACAGACCAGCAGGGCAGGGGATGAGTCATTATGCAAAAGGGGCTCCAAACCTGTCTGACCAGCTATCTCCCAGGGAGCAGAACAATGGGAAGAAGGGGAGTGGAGCCCTGGCTGGGGCCAGGGCTGGAAGTGAGGGAGTTAGTTTCTGTCTGGGAGCATGGAGGAGACAGTCTAGGGAAAGGGGCTAGAATTTAGGGGCCCAGTCTCCCCCATCTCAAGGTGGACTGAGGCATCCTAGGCCTGCCCTGTACCCAGATTACATCTGTGCTGTGCTGTATCCTGGAGAAGCAATAAACTTCCTCTATTCTACTGGCTGGTGGAGTCTGTCCGTGCCATTATGGGGGTACAGGAGACGGGAAAAACCTGACGTGCCGTCACACCGGTGTCAGAAGTGGGATGCACTGCACCCCGTGGATGGAGCTTCCAGCATCGAGCGACAAGGCACAAATAGAAGCAAGCATTAGACTGGTGAGTCTGCACCGAGGGGACCAGAGGGCAGATGGCCTATGCCCGACTCTTGAAGGCAGAGCTGGTGAAGCTGTGTAGAGAGATGGGCGTGGGGGCAGGGCGACCTCTGCGGAGCGACTGTTTCATACCCATGGAGGTGGATGGTAGGAAGGTGACGAGTTTCTGGGACACGGGGGCGGAGGTGACGCTGGCCCGATCCGACATAGTGGCCCCAGACCAGGTACTACCCCACACTCAGCTGACCCTGAAGGGCATAGATGGGTCCCCGTTTAAGGTACCTGTAGCCAGGGTGCATCTGAAATGGAGGGCCAAGGAAGGTCTCAAGGAAGTGGGGGTCCACCTGCACTTGCCCACGGAAGTGCTGATGGGGAATGACCTAGAGGAGTGGCCCCATGAATCCCAGAGGGCTCTAGTCACCACCCGGAGCCAGAGCCAGTGAGGGGCCATTTGCTTAAAGAAAAGCAGTTAAACAGCCAAACAAATAATCAAACCATGTTGTTGCTGAAGAGGGTAGTGAGCTTTTTTTGGTGATGGTGTGGGGAGAGGAAACTGCTTGTTTCACAAAATCCATTTCAGGCTGTAATACAACCACCACCCTAATAAGTGCTGTTTAATTTCAGCCATTAGAGTTTCTTCAAAGAGCAGACATTTTTAATACCAAAAATGTTTCCCCATGCAGAAGCGTGGAAACAATTCCACACATACATTTTGCACAGAATAACAAATGCAGCATTTTAAACATCCAAAACAAAATATTTTGCAAGAAAACACACTTTAAAAAAACAAAAGAAAATACAGCCCTGCAAAACCAGACCTCCATACTCCATGCTTTTCCTGTTTTTTTTTAAATGGGAGACAGGGGACATGCTCACTGCATATACCTCTAAATCACAAACAACAATTTAAGCACCAAAAGTAACTGTTCAAAAAGACACTTAAAGAGTAAGTTTCAAAAATTTACTATCTACTGCACAGTGAAGAGGCACTGGCACATGATGATTTTGTTTTCTCTTACATGCATTTGGGCCTGTTTGGGAAATTATACACCTAAAAGGATAAGTTTCAGAGGAGTAGCCAAGTTAGTCTGTAACAGGAAAAACTTAAAAAACAACAAATAGTCTAGTAGCACTTTAAAGACCATGAAGGCAGGGTACTGGACTCAATGATCTCTCGAGGTCCCTTCCAGTCCTAGTATTCTATGATTCTATGAAAACATGTAGATGGTATCATGAGCTTTTGTGGGCACAGACCACTCCAAAGGATAAATAACATTTTACTTAATATTATTTTCCAAATATACAAGTCCCTATCCAGCCTGTAGGGGTTTTGTTGTTGTTGTTGAAGTACTAAACACAGCCAGGCTACGTCTACACTGGCCCCTCTTCCGGAAGGGGCATGTAAATTTCACTAGTCGTCGTAGGGAAATCCGCGGGGGATTTAAATATCCCCCGCGGCATTTAAATAAAAATGTCCGCCGCTTTTTTCCGGCTTTTAAAAAAGCGTCTAGACTGGCCCCGATCCTCCGGAAAAAGTGCCTTCGAAGTAGGAATAAGACCCTCCGGAAAAGGGCACTTTTTCCGGAGGATCGGGGCCAGTCTAGACGCTCTTTTCCGGCTTTTTTAAAAGCCGGAAAAAAGCGGCGGACATTTTTATTTAAATGCCGCGGGGGATATTTAAATCCCCCGCGGATTTCCCTACGACGACTAGTGAAATTTACATGCCCCTTCCGGAAGAGGGGCCAGTGTAGACGTAGCCCCATAGTTAATGGTATTTTACTTTGCCCTGATGGAATAAAGCTTGAAGTTTCTAATTCCCATATTAAACAGACCACACTGCAATAAAGACATGGATCATCATTAGTAAGGAGAAGATGTGGAAAGAATAGTAATAATAATATACAATATGTATTTGTAGAGTTATAAAACAAACACTATACTTTTGTCTTGCAGTTCAGCAGCTGCCATTCTATTTAAGATGTCTCCTGTTGTAAAAAGTTTTGCAAAAAATCTCAGGTTTTTATGCCAATCTATCTCTTTGTTTGAACTTCAAGGTCTGTAGTTAGCAGGTTGATTTTTGATCACTACAGCTCTTTGATTTGTAGATATACAAAGAATTTATGCAGCTTTCCCCAACCTTCCCTTTTGTGATTTCTGGGTGAAAATGAAATAGTCTATATAACAAGTCTGCTTTTAGTTAACTTTCAGTTATCGTATTTTCTGGCTCAATTATAAAGAGCATACTTTAGACCATTCTTCCAGTGTTGTACAGAAAATCACCATACACAATTGTCCTTAATATTGCTGTACCTTTGCCTAAGACTGCAGATGTCAATGAATGTGGATACCTTAGTTTTTTTTAATTTTAACTTTCTGTTTTGTGCTTTAAGTTTTTTGTTTCAAATCAAATGGATATAGCAGAACAACAGTTAATGCCCCATAAATACTCAGAGCTTTTGAATGTTTGAAATGGACAAGTTTGCTCATACAGCGTATTCTTATTTTGTAAATATGCTGGCGGTTTTGTGAACCAGAACAACACTTCTGTTGGGGTTAGACCAGTGTTTACTTTTGAAAATATATCTTAAAACTTGTAATGCCTTTGAAAATCATCTTACAAAGATGCTGGACTGTATTTCTCAGAAAATGATAGTGAAGATAAGAAGGACTTGTTCCTTCAGGAGTGAGAGAGCTGTAGAAAAAAAGGCAAATGTTCCTCAAATGCAGGACAAAAGTGCAATGAAAAAGATGACCCACTTTTCCTACCAGCTCTCCATGCAGAAAATAGACAAAATAGTTGTGAAAAAGAGGATAATGTTGTCATTAATGTCAGAGAAGAGCCAGCTAAATGGTCTTCTTTGAAGGAAGCATTTCATACCCATTGTACTGAAATGTCCACTCTACTTTCAGAATCTCGACGACCAATTTAAAGCTTGTGAACAGTAATTCAAATGTCTGAAACAGCATGTTACCTTTTTGATGTAAACTTCAGAGGCATTGGTTGATTGTGCTTTAAATCCATAGGAGCAGTAGTCTGGTTCATAGGCAGTGGAAAGAATTTGCACAATAATCTTAGCCTCTTTGTAGCTTAGCCAGAGAAGCAGAGAAGACTTCATCTTATGAAGACAGGGTGGAACATCACAAGGCCACGGTTGCATAGTGATTCTTTCATTGTGAATGCACTAGTGTCAACAGGGAAATGGTACAATTGCTTCTAATGAAAACTGCTTACTGGAAGAATGTTTTGAGGTGTACTGACAGTTAAATTCCTCCCTTCATCTAAAGCAGTGGTGCATGGACTTTTCCAATCATGCATCACTCCTTACTATTAATGGACTCTATCTGGGCTCTCTTTCCCCCATTACTTCACAGACAAGGATTCCTCAGCAGTGGTGCTTGGGCTGAAGGCAGACCTGGGAATGGGGGAGGAGCTGAGACTAGAGGTGGGGGTAGAATGGGACTGGGGCAGAGCAAGATTGGAAAGATGGTGGTCCCTTCCACTAATTGTGTATGTGCCTATCGGGGCTGGCCTTGTCTTTGAGACGGAGCAGGACTGGGGGCTTGAATGAGGATGTAGGGAGGAGTGAGAGCGAGTAGTGGAGCTGCTCCTTCTCTGCCCCAGCTGTGCACCTCCCACACACTCCTCTGTGTCCCATTAGTCCCTCAGTTTGAGGACTACTTCGCTGCCTGCTAAACCATTTTCAGCTAGACACTTATTAATTCTTGAAGCTATTATCAAATTTGACTTGTTTCTAAGTAAGTGTGCTAAATGCCATGGAAACAAAGGGAAAGGTCACCGATTCTACCTTGTCAAAAGCTATCTGCAATGAATTGAGCTAATGGCATATAAGGTTTTTGAAATTCATAGTAACTGAAATCAAACAGCAACATACCACTTTGTCAGATTAAACTGATATTGCCAATATTGATCAGTGATCTGTTTTACAATACTGCTTTCATGGTGCCTTGATATGACCATTTCACAGAGTTAATACCAATTGAAAGCCACCAGGGCAAGTTTCTCTTTTAGACCAAAGTCTTTATTCGGATGTTAACAGCACTGCTATTGGAAGAACTGCAGAGGTCTAAACTAAACCCACTAGTTGTGTATGTGCAGTGCACAGCTCCTTTTCTGAGCTTAGCTGGCAGTTGCAGCATTGATTATTTCCTGGAGGTCAGAAACTTCTTTCAGCTTTGTTTGGAAACTGTTAGTTTGGCAGAGTCACTGAGGTGATGGCAGCTTCTATGCAGCAAGTTTACCAAGAGTGAATAAGGAACTCTCCTTGTCCTAAAAGCTCTGTCAGATACAATGATTTTATTATGCAAAATCTTGTAAAATAATTGTCATGAACTAAGAGGGCATTCAGTGTTTGAAAGGGACCATTGAGAATGCCGAGGAAAATAGTGAAACTCCAAGAGAAACTTGACTGTTGAGTTATGGAATGGATTGGTTGCCAGCCTGAGATGCATACGAGACTATAATAGACATAGAAATAATGTATGTACAACTGAAAAAGACATGGGGTCTGTTGTAGGTGAATGCCCAAGAGCTCATGATTTTCTTTATAGGTGTATTACACAGCAAAGGAGTTGGAGACGCATCACCTAGGAACCAGTCCTTACTTTTGAAAATATGAAAATTTGAGGTGACTTTGCAGTTCCAATCTGGACATCCTTAGTAATGGCAAATACATTCTTGTCATGTGTGGAACATGTGCAGTACACAACCTGATTATTTTAAACAAGTGGTAAACACACAATTTTTTTTATCATGCTCACGTGTATATCTCCAGACACATAGGATGAATTGGAGACAAACCGCTAATGATAAAATGTTTCTGTACATACTAAAGAATTGATCTCGACACTGGATTGCTCATCAGCAAGATACTAAACTGGAGATCTAGCAGATCTTTTCAATCTGCTGATTCAGTTTCTTCTTTTCAGATGCTTCACGCTTTTGATTAATTGATAAATGATGCATTGGGCTTTTCTAGCCTGAGTTATTTTGGAATTCTAGCCTTTTGAAGCAAAACAAGGTTTTGCCTATTTTTGTCTTTTTTTTATAATCATAAAACAAAGCCACGTTGCCATAGGCATTTATTTATCAATTTTTTTAACCTTCTTGGCCAATGCTAGGAATTTAAAGGCATGAATAAGCTCGAGCCAGGGATAAAGCTCTGTCTTGATTGAGCCTAACTGGTATATTGAACTTACTCACGTGAAACATTAAATGCTAAGGACCTGCTACTTGGTGCAACTCCTTCAGTTCCCATTGACTTCTATGGGGATGTTAAACACACTGTGGGAGATGTTCAGGGCTGTACAGCAGAGAACTTACATATAGCTCAATTGGATGTAAGGCCAGAATACTTGCGCTGGATTAGCTCTTCTTTGTTCTGTTGTCATTGGTACAGTGCCAAGAGAATACACATTCTGTGTTTGAGTCCTGATTGTTTTATTCATCAGAAATAAGTCAGTTTGAGAATCTGAAGAAAATCAGGATTAGTTGTTATGATTTGCTTCACCTTTCTAAAGTGGCACAAAAATAGCAGACTACAGTATGAAGTATATTTTAAAAGACTTTGGCACTAGGTAACAGAGCTATAAAAGCCCTACTTAGACATGCTGATGTAAGTCACTATCCTGCAAGCTTTAGTCAGACTCAGTAGTTCTTATCCACATAGTCCTGTTGGATTCTATGGGCCTCAGGTGTAAAAGCTACTCATTGTAGATGCAACTCCATGTAATGATAGCACCAAAAAGGTTACAGTAGGAATTTTTGTTGAAGAGTCTTGTAGTTTCCCATTTGATCCACTTTCCATGGTGATCTGGGCTACCGAAGGAAAACCTATCTGAAAACAGAAATGACCATTACAGGCAGAGCACACGAGTAGAGTTTTCTTGGAGGGAGAAGTTAAATGTTACTATTTAAAAAAGACCCAATTACAAGAAAATAAAAGAACAGAAAATATTTATGGACACTAGAAAGCTTGTAGGATTAAACATTACTCATAGAATTTTTCACTTTGCCTGAAAATGTTCATGTCTTACTCTTTCCGGTGTCAAAGAAAAGCACATATCTCTGGAAGAATATTCCCAGGCTATATTTCTTTTTATAGTTTATTCAGCAGCTAGGCTGAATGGACTCTATGTTGGTTTTACTGCTTGAGAATAGAATAAGTATGAAAAATACAATCGAAGTTTGTGGATATTCAAGGATGAATGACCATAATGCAATCAGATTTGATATAAGCTGTCAGCAGCATACACAAAGGCAAGTTGCACAAAGAATTTGGATTTTAAAAAGAACAGACTTTGAGTGGATGTGAAATAAAGGTGGGGGGGAGGTGGAGAAGAAGAAATCTTAATTAGAATTGATGGGTGGTCCAGCAAATTTACCTTCCAAAAGCAGAAGAATGCTTAAGCCGTTGACTTGTAGTGGAGATAAACAGTCACATGGAACTATTTAGTTCAGAGCTGCCCAGCAGTAACCCTAATTTATGTCATTGGTGTAAAGTCCCTGGAAAATCAGATCAGGCCATGCCTGCTTCCCTCCCTGTCTTGATCATTCCCTGGCAGTCCACCAGAACACCCCTTTTTCCTCTTATGCTGTGAGAGAAGGCTTATAAGGTCCCTCTGCCAGGTTTATATGTCATCAGAAAGTTCCTCCGGACAGGGGGACTCTCCACTGGCCACTTCTAGATGCTCTACACTCCTTAAATTAATGGAGCTACACAGCTTATTGCTGCTGAGGATCTGACCTTGGATTTGGAATCTTTCAGTTCTAGACACACAATTCAAATGTGGCTCAAGTTAGTATTGACTGAGCAGTACCTAGATTTTCAGTTTTACTTTGACTTAACTTTCCTGTGTTTCAATCAGGAACAGTGACTTCGTTTTTGTGTATTTTTATTAAAAGAAGGTAGAATTCTCTGGTGGGTTCTTAGAGCAATTTCTGTAACCACCTCTTCTTTTATCACCTCAATGACATGTCTCCTGGCAAGCTTTTTCAGATTTATATTTGTTGGATTCTTAAACTCCAAGAGGCTCTGGGAGACAGACCCATAGTCGCCTATAGACAACCACTTAACCTCAAGATGATTCTTACCAACAACCACAGGACATACCACACTAATACCAACCCTGGTACCTTCCCTTGCAACAAACCCCATTGCCAGCTTTGTCCACATATTCACTCTGCTGATACCATTATTGGACCCAACCAAGTGAGTTATAAGATCAAAAACACATATTCCTGCACATCCAGAAATATATGTTATGCAATCATGTGCTGAAAGTGTCCGTCCGCTACGTACATTGGACAAACGTCTCAGACACTTCGCCAAAGGATCAATGCCCACAAAACAGATATCAGACAGGATCACAAAGAAAAAACAGTTTCTTGCCATTTCAACCAGAAAGGACATTGTCTCAATGACTTGATTACCTGCATCCTGCTTCAAAGCCCTTTTAAGACTTCACTTCAAAGAGAATCCTCTGAACTGTCATTCATGCTTAAATTCGACACTTTACACTCAAATTTGAATAAAGGTGCTAATTATCTTACCCATTACAAAGATAGCTTCCCCTCTAATATCATTAGCTCACAGACATTTACCTCCCTTCCTCCTCCTCATCCCCCTTCTGTTCTGAAATTTGATTTGTCCTTTTCAAATGTGTTCATTTTTTTTAATTGTATCCTTTGGTATATATGGTTGTGACAATTTTCTTCCATTATTTGATCTGAGGATGTGGGTCTGGCCCATGAAAGCTCATCACCTATTAAACCATCTTGTTAGTCTTTAAAGTGCTACACAGTCCTGTTTTTTGTTTCAGCGGCACCAGACTAACACAGCTACATTTCTACCACTATGGTACAATATCTAGTTAGCATTAATATACCCCTCTTTCAAATAGAACTACACTAAATGAACTAGGTACTTTTTTTCTATGACAAAGAATTAATGGACACAAATCAGACATTTGAAATGGTAACACACAGAAACTTGTTGAGGAACATTTTAACTTGCCCGGGCAGTGACTAATGGATCTCAAAGTGACTATATTATTACAAAGCAATTTCAAAAACCAGCTTGAGACAGAAACTGCAGAACTTGGTTTCATATACAAGTTTGATACCTTGAACCAAGGTCTGAACAAAGACCTTACTTGAATGGGCCACTTCATTCAACTCCCTAAAGACATTACAAGTTAAGTATCGAGCAATTATAGCCCACTCTATTAGACTAGTTTAGCACGGACACTCCGACAATTTTTCCCCTTTCCTTTCTCTCCCCATCTCCTCTATTTGAATTTTTTTCCCCTTCTCATTCCCCCCTCCCCCCATCTCCTCTTTTTCGGCTATTTATTTGCAACTCTGGACCCCTTTCTCCATTCATCTAAAGAACTGGTCTCTGAAGAGATTGGAATTGATGCTCTCTTATATAAAGTGGCAACAGCTGCAGATGAATGGAGCTGTCTGGATGATGAATCTGGCAACAAAGTCTGCTTGAATATTTTGTTTTCAAAAATAAAAATAATGGTCATCCCTGCAAACTCAATTCAGGAATAAGCATAAATGCACTTGCATTTTGTTGCAGGAGTAAGGGAGTTAAAGACCAACTTTGGGCCCGGCCCATTTTCATCACACCCAGCGTGAGCAGTGGCTCAAAGCCACAATTTCCCCCAAATTCTCTCTCTCGCTCTTTTTAAAATCAGAGGCAGGCTCTTTCCTATTCAGTTCAATAGAACTATTAATGGATTTGATGCCTATTTTGCATAATAGGACATTATATAATCTCACAGTCCTGCAGAGACAAATGAGCAGAGGGTATGTTACCATTTGGAAGTCTTACCTCCGGCTACATGACCTTTTAACAGTGACTCATTACTAGCACCTCAGAATGAAGTAGCCCTTTACAATAGCTAGCATCCAATAATATTCTGCCATATCTGCCTGCCTATGGATTTTTTCCCCCTCTTAGATGAAAGAATGTAGCTGAAGAATGAAACAACATTTAGAAGGAGCAAAGGCTGATGATCCAGAAATCCCATACCCACAAGTAGCATAATGGGAATGAGCAGTAAAGCTAATAAAAGATCTACAGAGGCATCCATGGAAACAAGTGCAGCTGAGAGAGAAAGTGTACCCAATGCCTGCCCTCACCAGCTTAAGGATGGTGGTGCAAAACAAATTCAGCCCACTATAGATTTTATCAGAGGAGATAAAGCTAAACTAAGCCTGAAATTTACTAATGAAGCTGGCTTGTCCAATCACTTGAAATATTTTCTATGTACCACATAAACAGATTTCTCTCCCCCCTCTATTTCCTCCTCCTCTCTCTATCTTCACCTCTTGTACGACCAGTTCTGTCAACTGTAAGGAAGTGGAGTAAATGGCTGATGCAGGGAACATTTCATAGAAATGTTTATAGTATTCAGGGAAATTGAAAAGTAGGAATGATTTCATTTGAAAAGTGTATGTTTTGCGTTCCCCTTGTACATGAACATAATTTTGTAAAATAACTTTTCATGTCCCTAGTTGTGTCATTTGATTGTATATTTGTCATCAGTTAATACTTATACCTATAAAAGACTCTTTGCTAAGGCAGTAAGGGTGCTGTACAGGAATAAAATAAGTTGGGGGTAGAGGGGAAGACTTTGCGTGGCATAAATCCTAGCCCAGCCACACAAAGTCAGTGTGATGTTGATAAAGGCATATTTGTACATATGATACTGCAAATGGACCTGATTTGCCACAGGTCTGCTATTTCCACAGTGAAGAACAGCAGTGCATGGTAGGATGATTCTGACTGGAGTTTAGCCCTCTGGCTCTGGCTTCTTTCTGATTTGGAAAAGGGAGAAAAAAAGGCAGTTTGTTACTGCTCTCCTCCAGAGAGTTCTTCCTATGACTGGAAGAGGGGAGCCTTGCTTCACTCTGCACTACAGGATTCCTGATCCAAGGTACCTAAAAGGAAGAGTGTCCTAGCATTTTGTTTGTTTATTCTTTTGCTCCCTGTCCAATTCCTAATTCTACAGGACTGCTTCCTTTCTTCCACTGCCAGGTCACTTTCTGGGCCTTTGCTTAATCCAACTCCCTGCCCTTCCTTCTCCCCGTAAAAGGCCAGTAATCCAGTTACACTCACTGCAACATGATCTAATATAAAATAAATGTCCCAATTACAATATTGTCACATCAGGGGTAACTGCAGGAAAGAAGCAAGACCATGCTATCTCCCAGTCTGAAAAATGCTTTCAGAGCCCTAGCAGTAGTGACTGTTTTTCCTAAAGCTGAAATCAGGGAGCATCAACTTTGCCCTCTTGCCCATGACCTTAAATACCAAACCCACAAAATTAAATGCAAGGACTGCCTGGTGTATTCTCATTTTGAAGACTGAGGTTGTGGAAGTTAAATAGATGAGCCTTAGTATTTCAAATTGCACCTATTTGGTTTCTTTTTAACTGAGAAGAAGTTTGTATTTTTGCCCTAGCAGGGACGTGAACCCACAATCCCAGGGTTAAAAGGCCAATGTCTCATCCACTAAATCACTGTGGTAACTGTGTGTCATTTGTATATAGTTGCTACTACAGAATGTAGAAGCAAGGGGCCTGATTTTCAGAGCTGGTGAGCAACTGAAATGAGCGGGAGTTGCAGGTGTTGAATGTCTTAGGAAATAACGGGCAAACTTTCACACTCATCTGGCTAATGTAAGGCACCTAAATCTGTATCTGAATAACTATTTTAAACATTGTTTTAAAGAAGAAAATGGCTAAAACAAGTTGCCAGGTATTCATATTTCAGACACCCTAGCTTGAAAATTTGGACTGGCAGGCTTGTAACATTTTTAATAGCTGTAATAAAATGTATGAAAGTAATTTTAATGATAGCTTATGCCTAAAATTATATCACAAACTTAATAACCGATCCCTTACCTCAACTATTCATAACTTTGTTACCTGAAACACCATCACAAACTCTGATATTTGTTAATTACATTGAAAATTATTTTGCTTACTTGAATCTTTGGTTAACCAAACATATTTATTATCTCTCCCCTCCCCCAATACCTCCTATGAAATTGTGATAAATACAATTGAACTGTGTTGATCCAGGGCTCCTTTGTAGGATTATGGCAGGCTCCAGGTGCTTACTGCATTCAAATATGATCTAGTTTGGATGTTTTTAAACACAAGCCCCCAGAATGAAAGAATTTAGGTCAGAGGATGGATTTATCTCAAACCTCTCAAGTAAATGGAGTGAGTGAGCATCATGCAGCTTAGCCATTTGTTATTTTTTTGGTTCTTTCCTCTGAGGCCATTATCACCTATCTGGAGTATCTCAGTACTGAGGCTACGTCTACACTGCGGCAGTTTATTGGAAGAGGAAATGTAAATGGAGTGCTCATTTGCCAATCTCGGGCTCTCATTTGCATATTCTCTTCCCATCCTTTTTTTGCGGAAGAGATTTTTGCGCTAAAAAGCCCTGTGTAGATGGGGCCATTTGTCGGAAACAAACCATTTTGTGCAATATCCTGAATACCTCATTTTTTTTAGGAATAAGGAATCTTGCACAAAACAGGGTTTTTCTGACAGATGGCCCTGTCTACACAGGTATCAGAGGGGTACCCATGTTAGTCTGAACCTGCAAAAACAATGAGAAGTCCTGTGGTACCTTACAGACTAACAGATTTTTTTGGAGCATAAGCTTTCATGGGCAAAGACCCACTTCGCCAGATGCATGTAGTGGAAATTCCAGAGGCAGGTATAAATATATATATCTTGACACCTGTATATTTATACCTGCCTCTGGAATTTCCACTACATGCATCTGATGAAGTGGGTCTTTGCCCACAAAAGCTTATGCTCCAATAAATCTGTTAAGCTATAACGTGCCACAGGACTCCTCATTGTTTTTCCCATCTACATAGGGCTTTTTAGAGCAAAAATCTCTTTTGCCAAAAGAATCGGAAGACAATATGCAAATGAGAGCACGAGATTTGCAAATGAGCATTCTATTTACATTTCCTCTTCCGACAAACTGCCACCGTGAAGACGTAACCTATGAGTGCCAAGCTCAGGCCAGACTTCCTAGAAGCAAGGCAGAGATCCCAAAGTGGTTGTATGGTCTATGACCAGCTTTTGCCAACCCAGTAACATGTATGAGCTCCTAAAGTACTATAACAATCTTACCGGGGAGTCACGGCCAGCCCCCTCAGCATTTTGATCTATCTTGACACCTGGACAAGCTGAACTTAGTGACAATTGGTTGCTTGAGTCTATACCAAAGATCACAAAATATTCAGGTTACCACAAGTCATAAAGTGTTAGTCACTTGCCCTAAGTTAATTTGTACCTTAGATCTCACACAAAGAAAGCTTTTAGCTAGTTTTATAGTAAACTAATTAAGGGTTTATTTACTAAGAAAATAAATGATTTATTTACAAGGTTAAGGCAGGCAAATACATATACACAAATGAGTTACTCTATGCTTCCAAATGGTGACAGAGTTCTAGTATAATCTTTCAGCTCTGAATGTCTTCTAGGACTAACCCAAATTGACCATGGAGATTTGCTGCTTCTGTTTCATAGCTCCCTATGAGTGTCCAAATAGTAAAAGATGAAAAATTTTCTTGTCAGCCATTTTTAATTTTTTTCTTCCTGAATTCAAGCTGATGAGACAAGCCCTTTTGCACATAGTGTCGTCACATGTGTAACGGGCAATGAACAAAGTCTTTGAATTAAGATGTCCCACAGTGGCCCCAACTAGTTTTGATAGCCTTCTTGACATGCAAGAGATGATCCCTCCTGCCTGAGTTCACAGTAAAAGCAAACTTTTTTATAGTTACAAAGGAAAAATGTAAATGTTACCTTATCTTATAGCATGTGATAAAGAGATTATACATTGGATGAATGCATGCAGCATCTTATAAGTATTTCTTAATCTAAATACTAAACCCATTATTATAATTTCAGTATCTATCTTACCCATGTAAACACACAGGTGAAACAGACTAGTTTTCATCAGTGAATTTGGCAGAGATCAGCTAAAGAACTGCTATCTGGTCTGCCTGCATCAAGCCAGTAGCTGCAGTATTTCAATTACTTGCTTTTAAAATATATGTAGCTCACATCCTGCCTTTTAGTGAGCTGAGGTCTCTTAGTTCTTCCTTTTACAGTGGGAATTAATGTGAAGAGAATAAATACAAGCTGTATTTTGCTTCACCAGTCATTTTCTCGGTCCTCCTTGCTACTATTGCCGATATTGGTGGTTGGATAATGGCTGTCTCTCCCTCATTCCCAGGTCAGCTTCTGCTTGACTCTGTGACATCCATGTGTTTCTATTCAAATGAATGTGAAGCTTTAGGGCACAAATAGATTTGATAATCAACACACGGGGCAGAACAATTACAGACTTTAAGCAAAAGGACTCTAAGTAAGCCCAGAACACATGGGCTGCACAGGTTACATACTCCGGGAGCTTTATGTGAGCAAGAGATGTTAATGCAACTTCGGGATATTGGTAGACTCCATAGCTGCTACCTCTACTTCTCAGTGGGACTGTCCAGTGGATACGCAGTCACAGATTCAGTGTTCCCATGCTTCTTCCATGGCCTGTCTGCCTTGGATCCATACAGTTCTTGTTATCTTCATGGAATTGTGTGGCCAGCATTTCCTCCTGCACAGGCTGACAAAATCTGCCATAGTTGCTCCCCAGATTTTCTCTGATTGTACCACACTGGTTCCATTCTGGTCCTGTCTACATCTGTGAAAAGATGGCAAGATTTTTTCCAAAGTGATTTTTGTAAAAGTGCCCCTGTAGTAGTTAAGTCTCCTGCCTAATTTGCATGGTTCCTGCCAGAACTGTAGTAATAGTAAGAGACTGCAGTGAGAACGGTGTTTAATTGTGCTGTGTATGTTGGGAAGGTGCATAGATGACCTGGACATAAAGAGATAGTCAAATTGTGGCATTTAGCCATCAACCCAGGCAAGTGATCATGTAGAAGCACAAAGAATCTGTGCTTCTGTGAGGAATTTGTGGGCCAGTGCAAAGGGTGTATGTGTGTGAGTCTCAATTTGTCTCCAGGTATGCCTAACTTGCTTTATGAGCTTGCACTGGTAAAGGGTGGAGCCATGGATCTATTCAAGGGGTGGAGGAACCTCAGTCCCTGTTCCGATCCCCGAGGCTCAGGGGACCCCATCATTGGAGAGCCTGTGCTGGCACTCTAGCCTCCTCCCACTGAGGCTGAATCACACAAAATCTACTAGGCTGGGTCCCCGTAGGCTCTGATGTGGGAGGGGGATGTGAGGAGTGTCTTTCTCCTTCTCCAGATGGGGGCCACATCAGTGAGAGGTTTTGTTTTGTTTTTGTATTTCTCACTTGTGTGTGGGCCCCAAATGATTTTTCTGTGGGTCAAAAAAGGTTCCCTACCCCTGGTCTATTGTCTTACTCCCCCACTCCTGCCTTCAAGCGCTTTGTGCCTATGGAGGGAAGTGGAGAAGGAAGCTGTCCTCATGCTCCATCAAGCACAGGACCGCAGGTGTGGCTGGCCCTTGTTCACTGAGGCTGCATGTAAGTGTAAGGTTCTTTGAGCTTCCTTCCTCCCTTCAAAGCTTTGATAAGGTCAACTACTGTTAGGCCCGGTGTGAAAAAAAAGCCATTCAAGTCTGTTGAAAGCCATAAAAAAAGATTGCTTTGCTCAAATCCCCTTTTGTTTTTACCCTTTCATGAAACTGTCAGGATTGCTTTTTCTTTTTTTTCCATCCTAAGGTTTTTGGTTCTTGCAAAGTCAGAATGTGGTATTATGCATTTTTTTATTGTCTTTCTTTTGCAATTTGTTTGCTGGTATTATATTCCAGATTGCTAATTATTTTATTTAACTGTCTCCATGACTCCTGCTTCTCCACTGAATGGTAGGGAACTTTTTGTAATGATTTCTGTGTCCCTCAGTCATTTTAGCAGTAACAATGTTATTTAGATTTGTACTCTGCCAAGGAAATAATGTTCTAACCACCCACCTGCTTTTTACACAAGCTTATGTTTCTAGTGGATTACAGCACAGGGGTGAACTGCATGGGAGCACTAGTGTTCAATGATTGTTTATGTTGAAAAATGACATTTTTAATTCAAATGCAAAATCTGTGACACTAAAGATTCATAAGTCAAGTTTCTATTTCATCAGGGAAACGTTCCCCTTATCATACGATCTGTTCTGTCCTTTAACATATAAACATGACTAGACTTTTCCCCTGCTCTATATTCTGCTTACTCTAATGCTGCAGTGCTTCATTTTGCTGCACCACTAGGTATTCGTGTCCTTCTGGCTGGCTTCTCCTTTCTGCTGCATTCCCCTGCAGTTTTTCTGCATTCTCAGTGGTGGTGCTCATGCACCATTCTTCCCTGCCCAGCTCATGTTTGAAAGATACACTTAATTCTCAGTGTTCTGGTTAATTTTCTGGCTATTCTTGCCTTATGAAATTCCAAAGGTTAATAATAATCAGATCGAATTATTCCATGCATAAGCTGCCATGGTCAGGATACAATTTCTTCTTTCACATATATTGCCCCTTAAAAATGAAAAAGCGTGTCTAAAAAATAGCCCAAACCACTAGAGTGACATTATTGGAATGCTATTGTGTTCAGATGAGTATTGTAAGGGATTGCACATTTGGCTAAGTGCTGGCTTTTTGCTTCCTCTGAAGCATGAGATACTGGCAATATCGGAGATATGATGCTGAACTAGATGCACCAATGCATCTGAGCCAGAAAGTCCAAATCCTATGTTGAAACTGCAATTTTTTCCCCTTCCTAAATTCTTCAAAAGACACAAAGCAAGTGGAGATGGCATGTGACTCTTCTAAATTGGCTCACAGGTTTTATTTCTTGAAAAAGAATGTGTCTCTCCCTTCACAGTATAGTAAAGGACAAAGTAGGCAGCCTACCTGCTGGTCAATTATACTGATACCCTTATCTGCCTGCCCCAGGTGCACTTCAGCTGAACCTTCCTAGCAGCTATAGAACTACTCCTGCATGGAAATGCTATTGAGTCAAGGTGAATTATTTTGATCGTGCTTTTAAAATCCTCTGACTTTGAAAAAAATAGCACCCACCACACCGCAAGCTCGATTGAGAACAATCACTCTTCACCGTTTAATAATTGCAATTATCGTTCATGGAGTGTACTTGGATTGCTGCAGTAAATGTTATAGCTTTAAAAAAAAAATCTCTGACAGCTTTGAAGGCAGCCTCCTGCTGGTTTTTAATCATAGGCACTGTTCTCTGCCTAGCACTGCAGGAGCAATTAGAAGAAAAAAAAGCAAGAAATGTGTAGCTGATATGCGTGGGTGGCACTGTCTGGGGAATGTGTGCAGGGAACTCTTGTAGGAGAATTCTCATTTATGAAGGATTTCCCTGGCTCTGCACTGTGATGGAATAACAGATGGGTTTTCTGCTTCACAGAAGGGAAATACCTTTTGTCTTAGAAAGCGCCCTTCACTGCAGGCAAAGAAATGCAGAGGCTGCTCGTGACCGTCAGTGGATGCAGCCTTTCTTTTTCTTTTTTTGTTACTAATTTTTACATTTAGCTGCTTATGAAAGCTGCCAGCCATGAAGAATAAAATACTCTTGTTACAGAGACCGGGTATAAAACACTTTAGCAACAACAAATAAGCAAAAGGAATCCTGTCCAACTCCTAGATTTTAATAATTTCTTTAATTTACAGTTGAAGGCTCATGTAATGATTTGGTTGTTTGTTGCATGCCATACATCTTTTTACTCCACACTTACTATTTTAGATCAGTGTTTTTTATTCACTCACTCACCTCTCCTCTGAAGAAGGTCTGATGTGTTTATAGAGGAAAAAATTCAGCAAATGCAGTTTCTGTAGCTAGACAATATCTTTGCAATTTGGACATCTTTCTTCAGATGCACCATAGCTCTTTGATAAAGGGAAACCTTAAAAAGAAAGAAAGTTAGGATCAAAATCGAAAGCATATTTGTAAAAACACAGTAATGAGGCATCAGCTGTAACTGAAATTGATCTGGAAATATGAAAATTCAACTGGCATTTAAAAATAATTATTTTTATTAGTCCCTGCCCTCAATGTAGGAGGAAAAGAAAGAGAAATACGTTGACAGAGGTCTCATCAGTGCATTTAAAAAGCACTATGGGCCAGACAGATGGTAATATAATTCCAGGATTTGTTGTTTTAATTTAATATGAATAAAATGTTGGTACAAAATGGACAAACTGAAGGAACATATTCCAGGAGGACCAATTCAGGTCCAGGACCATGTTTAATCTTTGGACTTTAGGAGCCTGATCCTTGGCTGGTCTAAATCAGCCTTGCTCCATTAATTTTAGGTGCTGGTCCATTGTTGTCTTCTCCCACTTAAGGCTCCGTGTCACTTTTGTTGTCTAGGACAGCTTTTCTTTCTGGTCCTCCGTTTCCTTTCCTTCCTCCAAGCTCTGTTGTCTTCTATGCCTGATATTAATTATAAAAATAAAATGTTTTCTCCAGCACAGTATGTGTCATGGCTCCTTTCCCACTCTGGCACAATAAATGCAGAAGTGAGGGCCAGCAAATACCCCAAAACCTTATTTACCAGGCTTTGGTATAAAACTTCCCCAAAAAATCTTAAAAGACTAGATTTTGGGAATAAAACTTCTGCTGCCACCACCCAAGTATTGATGTGAAAAATCAGGGAAGAGACTACTTGGGAAGTCTCCCCCCTAAAGTACGAACTAGGACACCACCATTAACCAATACCAGGTTAATAAAAAGAAAAGAGAAAACTTTTATTATCACTGGAATATTCTTGTTGCAAGCATAATGACTAGATGGAATAATAACCAATAATATACTCATGGGCTACGTCTACACTGGCCCCTTCTTCGGAAGGGGCATGCTAATTTTGAAAGTTGGAATAGGGAAATCCGCGGGGGATTTAAATATCCCCCGCGGGATTTAAATAAACATGGCCGCCGCTTTTTTTTTCGGCGTGGGGAAAAGCCGGAAAGAAGCGTCTAGACTGGCCCGATCCTCCAGAATAAAGCCCTACTAGGAATAAGAGATCCTCCGGAATAGGGCTTTATTCCGGAGGATCGGGCCAGTCTAGACGCTTCTTTCTGGCTTTTCCCCAAGCCGGAAAAAAAGCGGCGGCCATGTTTATTTAAATCCCGCGGGGGATATTTAAATCCCCCGCGGATTTCCCTATTCCAACTTTCAAAATTAGCATGCCCCTTCTGAAGAAGGGGCCAGTGTAGACGTAGACATGGAGAAACTCCATGGGCCTAGAACTTAGTTACAGTGAAAAGCCAAGACATTTCTTAAAAAGTGCACAGACATCAGATCCCCTTCTCAAACCGTAAAACATAAAACCTAATGGATTTATCTAAACTTTACCCTACTTACAGAAAGTGAAGAAAGTGTCTTTTCTTGGAGGGAGACATAGTGTCTGTCCCCCTCAATAGCTGGAGAGAACTGCCTAGAGACAAAGGAGAGGGAAAACCAAAAATTCCTTTGTCCCAGATTGAAATTCCTACCTACATTCCTATTGGCCACTCCACCTGGCTAGGTGAGGGACATAGTTAACCTCTTAGTCCCCAGGCTGCTGGCTAACCCTCATGAGCATGACAGTATGTTTCTCATTTTTACATACATTCTTCTTCCTCACACCATCTACTTCCATGGTCTGTTTTCTTTTCATTATGCTATCTGTCTAAATTAGTTTCTGTCTATATTTCTTTGCAACAGTGTAGCTATGCCAGTGTAATCCCCAACTGCACAGGCATAAAATGGAGTTTCCATTGGTAAAAGAACAGGCTATGCACCATCCCCATCCAGTCCTGAGTCTGCACTGGTGCCAAGCACCTGCATTAGAGGATTGCACTGTGTTACTCACTTTGATGCATTTACTCCAATGCAATTTTTCCAGTTCTAGTCAAAACACTGTATCATGAAAATCCTCATGGTAAGGACCTTGTTTTCTTATTTGCCTCTAAAGTGCCAGGCAAATCTGTGGAGCCATATACAATCGTGGACTCTCAAACTTGTACTGGTACCTAAAGACAGGACTGTTTTTTGTTGTTAATCTGAAACTTGTTGTTCAGTGGCATTCACTTTGCAGGACTCACAGAAAAACGGTGTATATCAGGACTAGCTACACTTCCCATATTTTATTAACGTATCTCCCACTGGCACAAAGGCAGACCTTGTCACACACTGTTACCTTCAAAAGACTGGGGTGAGTTGTGATTATTTGGCTATAATTCTATCATTGTTTCTGGTAACACAATAAAGTACAAGTACTTTGTGGTAGCAAAACCCTGACATGAAAATTTAGTCCTATAATCACTCCTTCATCATGAAGCATTCTCTACAATATAGAGAGTGCTTAAAAAAAAAGCTGATGCTATGAGCTGCTTTTTCATTTACACATAAGGTCAAAATGCTATTCTCACCATTTAGTGCTATAGAGCCTTTTTGCTCTAAAATTTCAGATGCAAGAGAAGCCAATTAACACCGTAGGTTTCTTGGAACCATATGATGACTGTCTTTTTTTTTGGTAAAGGTTGTATTGAATAAGTAATCTGATTATATGACATATACTATGACCTGTATCACAGGGGTAGCCGTGTTAGTCTGGATCTGCAAAAGTGACAAGGAGTCCTGTGGCACCTTATAGACTAACAGATGTATTGGAGCATAAGCTTTCATGGGCAAAGACCCACTTCGTCAGATGCATGTAGTGGAAATTCCCAGAGGCAGGTATAAATATGCAGGCCAGAAGAAGGCTAGAGATAATGAGGTTAATTCAGTCAGGAAGGGTGCGGCCCACTTCTAGCAGCCAATCTGGAGGTGTGAATACCAAGAGAGGAGAAACTGCTTTTGTAGTTGGCTAGTCAGTCACAGTCTTTGTTTAATCCTAAAATGATGGTGTCAAATTTGCAGATGAACTGTAGCTCAGCAGTTTCTCTTTGAAGTCTGGTCTTGAAGTTTTTTTTGCTACAGATTGGCTACCTTTAAATCTGCTATTGTGTGCCCAGGGAGATTGAAGTGTTCCCCTACAGGTTTTTGTATATTGCCATTCCTAATATCTGATTTGTGTCCGTTTATTCTTTTAGATAGGGATTGTCCAGTTTGGCCCATGTATATGGCAGAGGGAGCATTGCTGGCACATGATGGCGTATATTACATTGGTAGATGTGCAGGTGAATGAACCAGTGATGGTGTGGCTGATCTGGTTAGGTCCTATGATGCTGTCACTGGTGTAGATATGTGGGCAGAGTTGGCACCAAAGTTTGTTGCATGGATTGGTTCCTGAGTTAGAGTTATTGTGGTGGGCTGTGTAGTTGCTGGTGACAATTTGCTTCAGGTTGGTGGGTTGTCTGTGAACGACGACTGGCCTGCCTCCCAAGGCCTGTGAAAGTGAGAGATCATTGTCCCGGATGAGTTGTAGATCACTGATGATGCGTTGGAGAGATTTTAGCTGAAGACTGTAGGTGATGGCCAGTGGTGTTCTGTTGGTTTCTTTCTTTGGCTTGTCTTGTAGTAGGAGGCTTCTGGGTACATGTCTGGCTCTGTTAATCTATTTCCTCACTTTCTCATGCGGGTATCGTAGTTTCAAGAATGCTTGGTGAAGATCTTGTAGGTGTTGGTCTCGGTCTGAGGGGTTGGAGCCAATGCGGTTGTACCTTAGTGCTTGGCTGTAGACAATGGATCATGTGGTGTGTCCGTGATGGAAGATGGAAGCACGAAGGTAGGCATAGTGGTTGGTAGGTTTTCAGTATAGGGTGGTGTTTATGTGACTGTCACTTATTTGCACCGTGGTGTCCAGGAAGTGGATCTCTTGTGTAGACTGGTCCAGGCTGAGGTTGATGGGGGAAGGAGGAGGGGAAGGAAGCTGTTGAAATTGTGGTGGAATTCTTCCAGAGTCTCCTTCCCATGGGTCCAGATGATGAAGATGTCATCAATGTAGCGTAGGTAGAGAAGGGGCATTAGTGGACGAGAGCTGAGGAAGCGTTGTTCCAGATCAGCCATAAAAATGTTGGCTCCAGATCTGCTGCTAGAAGTGGGCCTCACCCCCCTGACTGAATTAACCACGAAAGCTTATGATCCAATACTATGACCTGGCAATTTGTCTCAGAAGAGCAGGCTAACAGATGAATTGCATGAGTATTTCAATATATATTTAACTGGTGGTATTCATGGTATAGTGGCTTGAGGTTGGGGCTGGGAACTAGGGACCCTAAATTCTAATCCTGGTTTTGTCACTTAGGCTGTGTCTAGACTACATGCCTCTGTCGTCAGAGGCATATAGATTAGACACATAGGCAAAGGCAAATGAAGCCGCGATTTAAATGATTGCGGCTTCATTTAAATTTACATGTTTGTCCACTCAGCACGCTAGTCTGGATGCTCCCCTGCCGATATCAAAGCCCTTTGTTGGCAGCCCCGTTATTCCTCATGGGATGAGGTTTACCGGGGTTGCCGACAAAGGGCTTTGATGTCAGCAGGGGAGCGTCCAGACTTGCGCGCTGAGCGGACAAACAGCTGATCAGCTGTTTGTCGGCTCAGCGCAGCAGCCATGTAAATGTAAATGAAGCCGCGATCATTTAAATCGTGGCTTCATTTGCCTTTGCCAAAACAACAAATCTACATGGCTCCGTCGACGGAGCCATGTAGTTTAGACGTACCCTTACTCATTGTGTCACCTTTAAATCATTCTCACCCGATTGAGTTTGTTCCTCCACCAGTAAAGTGGAGATTAGTAATGCTTAGATGATGAGAGGAGTAATTAGTTAACGTTATATTTTTACAAAGTGTTATATTTTTTATTTCTTTTGTTCACCCATCCATCCCTAGTCTGCTGCTTTTGGCAGTGCTGACTGCAACAGACAGGAGCTGTGAGGGCTCTAGGTTGATGGTACTTCTTGTTTTGCCTGACCTTGTTCAGGCCAGTAGGTATCATTTGATTTCCAGATTGCTAACATAGTCTGTGTCTACACTACAATCAGATCTCGCATCTTTCAGGGAAGGAATCCAGGTCCCTTGAAATCCTTTCATTGCCCTCACTATACTGACCATCCCCCTTTCATTTTAAGGGATGCCCCTTCTTTAGTGCCTAATGTTTCACTTAAATTCAGTGATTAAAGAACCATTAAAATCCATTTGATTGGACAGCAAGTATGTTTCTGAGTAACAGAACGGCTGTTTTTGTGCAAAAACTTCTGGAGCGTCCACACCTCAAGCGCGTTTTTGCGCAAGAAAATTTACAGTGAATCGACAGAACAGAGGGGATTTTGTGGTATAGGTATTCCTCTTTTTACGAAGAATAAGCCTTTTTGTGCAAGAGCTCTTGTGCAAAAAGGTGTGTGTGGACAGGAAACAGGGTTTTTTGCGCAAAAACACCCTATCGGAAGAAGCACAGGTGTCTTGGTGGCCATTCTGTTAATGACAATCAGAACTTTCTTGCAAGAGAGTGTCAATGCAGTCTGGACGCTCTCCTTCACAAAAGCAAGTATCCATCCATGTGGAAATTACTATTCCAAATTGGACATATGGAATGGATCTGAGAGTCTATTGTATTTTATACAAATACTGAGACAAAGGGTAACATTTTCACGAGCTCTACAGCTGCTTACATTGCAATAGCTCCAAGGAAAAGAGCTGAGGGTTGAGCAGAGAGCACACCCCAGGGAGAAGACTCCCATCAAGTAGGGCTCAGGAGAATGAAATTTGGACTACGAGGACTTTATTTTGGGATCAATGTATGATAACAATAAATTGGGGCATTGTTGGAGAAGAAAGCCTAGATGCAATTCTTAAGAAGTGTGGAAAAGAAATGTGAGACAGGACCATGCTTAGCCAGACTGCCTGTTTACAATTCCATTTAGTTTCACTGCAGCTTAGGTTACAAAGTTACAAAGTCACTTTTGAAATAATTCTGTTTGAAGTACTTAGCAGCCTGTGGCAAATAACCAACTAGTGAATTCAATATGTCTGCATATCTGGCACTCTGTACCATGCTCATCCACATGATTTCTGAGCACAAATGTGTTTGGTCCCACTTTCTGTATTTAATTCAATACCCGCTGAGCAAAACCAATACCAGGAATAAAAAGATAAATTACTATTGGTTCTACTAAAGGGCTACGTCTACACTGGCATGATTTTCCGGAAATGCTTTTAACGGAAAAGTTTTCTGTTAAAAGCATTTTCGGAAAAGAGCGTCTAGATTGGCAGGACACTTTTCCGCAAATGCACTTTTTGCAGAAAAGCGTCCGTGGCCAATGTAGATGCGCTTTTCCGCAAAAAAGCCCCGATCGCCATTTTCGCGATCGGGGCTTTTTTGCGGAAAAGAAATCTCTGCTGTCTACACTGGCCCTTTTGTGCAAAAGTCTTTCGGAAAAAGACTTTTGCCCGAACGGGAGCAGCATAGTATTTCCGCAAAAAGCACTGATTTCTTACAGTAGGAAGCCAGTGCTTTTGCGGCAATTCAAGCAGCCAGTATGTGTAACTACAACTCTGATATATGTAAAGTTATTATTACCAGAAACTTTTTGTAACTACAACTCTGATATATGTAAAGTTATTATTATACAAAAACATTGTATGGGAAACATTAAGGAATGTATGTAAGAGAGAGAGAGTGCTTGGATGATGAGTGAATGGTTCTAAGAGGTGCCAGCCTGAGAATACAGCAACAAAGGACTGAAGAAGGCGTCAGGTGCCAGTGCAACCAAAAGGCGTCAAGTGGAGAAACTGGAGGTCCACCCGATGAGATCACTGATGAGCACCTGGCAGCCACCCTGGAGACATCAGCATGATACAGCAATTTCCATAGACTGGCATAGGAAGAAATTCCTATAAGAACTGGACTAAAAAACTATGGAATCAGAGTCCAAGGTTCTGCTGCCAGCCCACCAGGAGCTTCAGATGCGCATCTGATCAGGACTTCGATCCCCACTACCATCACTTGTGTACAGAATACCTGGCCAGTATTCTGTCACAAGCAACTTCCAGGCTGGTAACTATACACAGAACTTGAATGAATGGATGTATGAATGAATGGTTATATATATATATATATATATATATATATATATATATATATATATATATATATATATATATATAATATACATACAAGTGTATAAGGGTTAAGTAGTGTTAGGAATAAGTAGTTAAACAACGTTGTTTGCTTCTATCTTTTCTTTATTTTTTATTATTATCTTTACAATAAATGTGGCTTTTTGCCTTATCCCCCTCATAAGATCCTGCTTGCTTTTATTTGGTACAACATATGGACAGCTCGCAAGTTTTTCCGGAAAAGCTGCTGATTTTCTGGAAAAACTGGCCAGTCTAGACATAGCCAAGTTGTTTAATGATTTCATGGGAGATGAGCTTTTTCTAACTTCTCCATGGGCATTTCTACCCTGGGGAGTTATTTCAGAATGACAAGCAGAGCCTCCACACTACAGGTACGTCTACACAGCAGTGTTATTTTGGAATAACTGTTAAAATAACATAGTCTGTGTCTACACTACAATCAGTTATTTCAACATAATGTCAAAATAATGCTGAATGGGAGGACTTCTTACTCTGACTCCTGTAGCCCTCATTACAGGAGTAAGGGAAGTTGGAGGAAAAGTGCTTTTTCTTGGACTTCCCACTGTGTAGACAGCGCCAAAAGATGAAATAAGCTATTTTGACTTAAGCTATGCAACTAACGTAGCTCAAGTTGCATAGCTTACTTTGGCTTTAGCCCTGATGCATAGATGTACCCTAACAAATCTGTTATTTCGAAGTAAGAGGCTGGTTATTTTGAAATAAGTGCTGCTTGTGAAGAGCAATAAATTTATTTTGAAATAGTTATTTGGGGAGTTATTATTTCAAAATAACTTATTTAGAAATAACCTGGTAGTGTAGAAATAGCCCATGCTGCAGGATAATCTAAATCTCTTGTAACCTGTGACGGGCCGACCCTGTCACCCATGCCGGGTCCAGGCATGCTAGCGCCTCGCGCTACGAGTAGGGAGCCGGGTGAGCGCCAGCTGTGCTGCCGCGCATGCGCGGCAAGCCGGCGGCCGCTTTTAAGCACGGCACTGGCACTGGCATTGGCACACCTGGGGGGGGTGACACACCCGAAGGGCGGAGAGCAAGGCGGAGGACGCGGAGGGGAGGCTGAGGAGGACGTTGCCGGACCAGGCAAGGGGGCTCACGGCAGGCGAGCCAAGGAGCATCTCCCTCCGTCCCCCAAGTAGCGGGGGGCAAGCGGGAAGCAGGGCAGAGAGCCTGCGCCCAGACCGGCGGGGCTCCGTACTGCAGTGTATCGGCCAAGAGATTCCCGCCAGGAGGCCAGCGGAAGCCACCCGAAGTCCGGAGGAAGCCCACAGATGGAAGAGGTACCCAGCCCCCCTTCCCTAGTAGGGTGCCGGGCCGTGACGGTGACTAGCCTCGCGGAACCGAAGGGGACCCCACGATGCCAAAATAGCCTATAGGGGAGGGGCTGGACGGGGGGACCCCTGGCCCTGGAGAAGGAAAGGCACCCGGGAGAACGGGAGGTCCCAGCCATCCCTCCAGCACACCTGCGGGGCAGGAGGTGATCCGACTGCAGCAGGACTCTCAGACTGGCGGGAGCTAGACTTTGGGGGAGCAGGGACTGGGGAACTTGTCGGGCCCCAGGGCATAAGTAGGAGGGTTCGGGTCATAACGGGGCCTCCCCGGTATAGAAAAACCCTACTACGCCCTATAGACCTAGAGCAAACGGATAGAGGGTAGGGGAGGGCCCCTCCGTGAACTGAACGCGGGCTCACCCTACCCCACAATCCTGTGGGGTTGAGAGGGAGGGGGGTGGTTACCCTCTGACATAACTAATGGCTAAGCATCTCTTGTTCCTTTTGAGTTCAGTGAGAATTGTGGGGAATTAGCTGTTTTGAAAATGAAACTACAAGGTATTCCGTGATTTGATCATTTAAATATACTTTTAAAATAACATTTCACCTTTAAGGGTAGATGAAATTATTTCCTGAAGATTTTCTTTGAAGCTTCCAGTCTTTCCTGTCTAGCAAAGAGCAACAGTGAACTGTCCATTGCTATGAAGTTGTGAGTAAGATCTTGTATGCTTCCATGAAATATGTATGATAGGGTAGTCCTTTCTGACTATCCTTCAGGCATGCATCTGTCTTTTCTCATTGTACTTCTTTTGTGCTGAGTTTGATAGGTACAGTCTGGCTGTGATGGAAAGTCTGCAGATTTAACCAAACTTGTGAATCTGGCTTTGCTCTGAAATAGCTTTAACATATATAGAAATGGGTCCAAGATACAAAGTGTGAAGCTGAATCCAGTTTCAAACTTTTCCACCATTCAGGTGTGTGTATGTCTGGATTTTTGGGACATATACAGGTGCCAGCTGCAAACTTCAAATCAGGATCTGGACTCTTATGGTTGTTTGAAAGTCTTTCAGGACAAAGTCCATTTCTTGCTACAGTTGGTTTGGAATATTTGTCGCAATTGGAAGAATCGTCAAGAAAAGCTGCATATGTTTAGCTGTGAAACTTTTCTCCCAGTAGGAGGAGAGGACGGGAAGGAAATCTCTGCAGCTAAGAGGCACACCAAGGAAGAGTCATGTTTTATTTTAAAATATGTATGTTTATTTGGGCTCCAAATAAAGGGACTCCTTTCCAAAAAGGGAAATGTGAAAAGTACTTTTTAAGATAATCACCGGAGGACATTTATTTGCTTCTGCAGGACACTGGAGCATAAGGCTCCTGAAGTAGTAGCAAGAATTCTGTAAAGAATGCAGGCTGTTTCAGTTAAGAATGTCTTTATCAATTTGTTTCATCAAGCTGTGAGTAAAACACACATGGAATAGTTATTTTAAGTGGTGCTGCATTCCCAGGTCATAACACAGATGACATGGAGCTGGAACATGCAGGAAACTATTTCCCACATATAATAGAAGGTGACCTCAATAAAATGTCCAATAATTTATATTATTCTCACTATAATAAATTCCTTGTAACACTTATTGAAAGGTGTTGCCGTGAAATAGCAGTAGTGTGTGTGTGCATGAAAAATCATCTCAGGATAATGGACACTGTTATGAGTGAGATCAGAAAAGAGCAAATCCTTTGGAAATTCACAAAATCCATTGATGCTGGGAGGTAGTTTTAAGAATATCGTAAAAACACTCCATGGGCCTTACAGTGCTATGAATAAGAATTAACTCCATTCAGGTAAATGGAATTAAAACGGCATAATGAAGGTGAGACTGGGGTTCAATGTCTTTTCTGGCAGAGTGCTACAAGTCACAATTTTTGTCACGGGCAGTCATTTTCAAAGTTAAATGTTTCAATTTTTTAATTTGAAATTACTTTTTATTTCAAAATGTCCCTCATTTAAAAAAAAAATTAAAATGGCAAAAATCACAAAATACAAATAGTTTTTTAAAGAAAGTATTTTGTTCCTCCCCCAAGTATTTTTTTTTGCTATGTTATTTGGAATTGTCATCAAACAATACAAAAACCAATAAACAAATCTATTGTTCACACATCTCTTGTGATTACTGCAGCTCCAATAGCTAAGATAAGTATTCCTCTTTTTAGCATTATTATGCTAATAACGAAAAGCTTGAAGGGGGACAGCAAGATTTACTCAAAACTCATTCCTTATCTCTCTGAAGTTTCTTCTCATGAATAATGACAATACTCGCTTCTAGGTCACCCTGTTAAAATGTTAGTTAGAAATTCCATATTTGTTAATGAAAGGGCAGCTTTAAATAAGAAAAGCAGCAATGGACTCATTTGGGAGCATCCCCACCTTTTATTAAAGAGCTGATAACCACATAGAACTTCTGTAGACCTGGAAGATTATTTTATTTTAACTCTGCCATTTTTACTTAATTTATACGAGTGGACATGTTATATGTAATATTTATGACTTACAATGCATGAATGATTTGTAACATCAAATCTGTACTTTGATGAAAAAGTGCATTTATGCCTGTGTTGGGGGCAACCCCCCCCAGGGGGTGCCACCCATGTCCGGGGCATAGTTTAGAGTTCTTGGGCCTAGTCTTGTAGTACGCTGCCCCTGTATTGGGGGAAATATGGCCCACCGGCCCAGTCTCTCAGTACACTGCCCCGTACTAGGGGAAATACGGACCACTGGCCTAGTCCCACAGTACAGTGCCCCAGTGTTAGGGGAAATACGGCCTCTCGGCCTAGTCCTTTGTATGCAGGCTCTGAGGCCTAGTCCTTCAGCCGCGCCCCCACTCGCTGGGGTCCAGGGCAGGAGGGGTGGGGGGGGGCCCAGGCCCTCCCTCTCCACCGGGCCCCGACCCAGGGCCCTATCAGCAGCGGGCGGCTCCCACCCCAGCTCGGCGGGGGCTCCTCCCCGCAATGCGCTGAGCCCTCGGGGGCTTTTCCAGCTCCCTGCCCTGGGTCGCTTCCTACCCCTTCCCCCGGCCGGTCGCGTCCCACCTGTTGGCGCGAGTCGGGTGGCGGTAGCGGCACTTCCCAAGTTAGCGTCGGGGCTTGCGGTGGCCGGTCCGGTGCCTGGGTCATGGAGGGTTGGCCGGCGGCTCCATTGTTGGGGTCGAGCCCGGCTTGGGCCTGGCAGCGGCGTGTTCAGCAGGCCTGTGGACTCCCTCTGGCGGTCGGGTCTGCGACCCAGGAGGTTGGGCGCTAGCTCTGGCTCCGAGGGCAGTCTGCCCCTTCTCAGCAGGCCTGCAGCCCTTTATACGTTGGCTCCCCTGGGAGCATGCCCAGTAGGGCTGCGTGGGTGGGGCCCTCTCCGTCCCCTGCACCAGGTAGTTTCCCTGGGCTTGAGTGCAGGGGGGCGGGGCTGCTCCGTCACAGACTGTTTTACCCTTTTTTGACTGTAGGCAGCTTTATTTAGTGTCTGTGTACTTCATACTATAGTCTTAGTAGATCTGAAGAACTTCATTTCATCTCCACAACTATTGTACCTACCACTATTGTAAATTATTTCTTTAGGAACTATATCGATTAGACAGGCTAAGACTCTCTAGTCCTTTATTCTGAAGGGTTTCATAATAGGTATATGAGATTTATACTTTGTGTATAGATGGATCATAGAATCATAGAATACTAAAACTGGAAGGGTCCTCAAGAGATCATCAAGTCCAGTCCCCTGCCCTCATGGAAGGACCAAGCACGATCTATATAATCGCTAATAAATATCTGTCTAACCCAGGGATGGATTAAGACCTTTAGAGGCCCTAAGCACTGAAAAGATTATGGTGCCCACCATATGTATTTCAAAATAAAAACAATACCATACTGTAAAATCTTTTTTTGGTGCCCTTGATTTGCTGGTGCCCTAAGCACGTGCTTAGTCTGCCTATTGCGTAATCCAGCCCTGGTCTAACCTGCTTTTAAATATCCCCAGTGATGAAAATTTCACAACTTCTCTAGGCAGTTTATTCCAGTTTTTAACCACCAGGACAGTTAGGAAGTTTTTCCTAATGTCCAACTGAAATCTCCCTTGCTACAATTTAAGCCCATTGCTTCTTGTTCCCAAGGAAATCAATTCCCTCCCACCGCCTTCCCCATGACACTCTTTTAGATACTTGAAAACTGCTAGCATGTCCCCTCTCTGTCTTTGCTTTTCAAACTGGATCCCTAGAAATTGAGGAAGGGTGGGGAGGAAAAGCTGAATTTGAATTCCTTGTTTATTAGATGTGAGCCTATGTCATAATATTTTTAACCAGACATGGATCTGAATCCAGACATTCCTAAAGTTTATTGTCCTGATCATGTAAAATATGGGAGTACGTTAGAGGAGAAATTTGATTTACATTACTCAACTCCAGCTACAAGACATGCATATCTGGAGTCGATATGTCTTAAATCAAATTTCTCCAGCTTCCCCACTGAGGGAGGTCAACGGAAGAAACTCTCCCATTGGCTTCCCTTACTCCTTGTGACCCCATGGAGTAGCAGACTGGAATAGAATTAGACTGCTCAGCAGTCAAAGGCTTTAATTTTATCCCCTTTCCTAGATTTATATATTTTTGATTTATTTACGTATAATACATTATAATGTAGCAAGTTACTGTTTTTTTACTTTGGGGTGCACTTATGTCAGAAGCATAACACTGTATATCAATTTTCATCAGAAGCAATCAAAAACATTAGTTTTTCTTGGCTAGGTGGCATAAGGTTTTCCGAGGTTAATTTGTTTAGCCTATTAAAGCTAACCTCCCTACTGGTTTACCTAGGAACTATCCATTAATAGTCTAACAGCCCTCAAGCACTCTATTTTAAAGGTTATCTACAGAGAAAAAAATGAATTTGCCCTTTTTTACTTCTATATTATGTATGAAGGTGACCTAATGCAGTTTCTCAGAACAGAATTTTGTTAGTTTGTTTTCCATGGTGTTGTTAAAAAAATTAGAAATTCAGGTCTTGTCTACTATTCCCTTGGCGCTTTTCTGGCTGGCTAGACACCTCAAAAAAAGTGTATGACATATCAGGTATTAAGGAGGTGAAATCTGATTAATTGAGATGAGAAATGATTTTACTCAGATTCCTTAAACTTATTTTTATTTTTTGTAAATATTTAACTTAACACTAGATTTAACAGAAGAAAAAGTCTTTCTTAGAGCCAACATCTTTGCTTGCTCAAGTAATGGCTGAGAGAGCTTCTAGTCCATGGTGTGGTGCCTTCAAATTATATTATCAGCAGACTTTGAAGTAAAGAGTTGGCATTCCTGATATTTCTAAGGTAAAAAATTACTAAGGCTTGCGACACTATTTTTCTTTTGTGGTGTATGTAACAAAGAAAACATATTTTTTTTTATACTTTCTCCTTTAGCATTAAAAAAGAATGCATAGTTCCTTAGTTCAGCATTCCCTTTTCCTTTTGGTTTGGAAAAGTTGATGTGCCCAGAATTTCAAATCACTAAAGTCTGGTGTTTGTTTGAATCTGGGGTTTTGATCTGGCTCTATGTGTAGATTTAAAGGCTAGCCTATTTTCATGCATTATATTTAAACAATCAGGAGTTACTGTTGCAGATACCATTCCAGAACTGCTTGAGCAATAGGTTTTAGTGCACAGATCTGAGAGTTTCTTAGAATATTCTACTAAGTGAATTGTAAAACTCCACAAGTTCAATTTAATTTTGTTGGAAGTTGGCACGGTGAGTGCTTTATACTTTATACAGCACTTTAATATTAAATGTGACCTCCTACCAACAGGCTTGTGGGAAAGACACATAGCCCTGGTCTACACTAGGACTTTATTTTGGAATAACATGCTGTGGAATTCGAAATCTGTACTCCTTTTCATCAGGGGTAATGCTAATTCCTAAATAGTTATTTTGAAATAATGGTATTGTGGGTTCTTCAGGGCCACTATTTCAAAATAATTACTCTTTAGAGTAATTCAAACTAATTACTCCCCAGTGCTTCCTGGGGCTCTAAGTCCGAGGTAGTGCTTCCACATTAATGGAGCCTGCCTTGGACTAATTTCGAGGACACACTAATCTGAATTTGTTAAATTGAGAGTTATTAAGTTGAATTTAGTAATTTTTGAAACAATTTCCTAGTGTAGACATGGCCATAGAGTTCTTTTCTAGTTGAGTGATGGAGCAGATATGTTGCTGGAGTCAAGGAAGTATTTATTGTATTTAATTCATCTATGTACTAGTGATCTCCTGTGATTGTGCTTTCTTTATATAACATAACCACATGTCAAGGGGGGATCTTAAATCGCCTTTAGTAGGGGAAATACGGCCTAGCTGCTGAAGTCCATATACAAGCCCCATTTACAAGGGGTAACACGGCCTAGCAGCCAGAGTCCATACATAAGCCCGTAGGAAATCTTCCCCCACACAGGCTAGGCTCAGAAAGAGTAGAGGGACCTAGGCCCTCCCATTCCACTGGGTCCCAGCACAATGCCCTATTGGCAGGGATGCAATCCACTGCCTGCTCAGCAGGCAATCTGCCACAACATGCTGAGCACCCAGAGAACAATTCCCCACCCTGGGCTGCTTCCTACCACCACCTGGCAACTGCATTCTGATTCTGGGGCTTCTCGAGTAGCTCCTCTCAGTCCGGCTGCAGCTGTGTTGTCTGGCTTTGCTTCTCCTACATCTCTGGAGCTCTCTCAGCACCTCCTTCCCCTTCAGCAGTCAGCTCTCACGTTTATAGTCTGTCTCCAGTGGGAGCATATCCAGCAGGGCTGTGGGGGTGGGGCCTTCTCAGCTGGGCCAAATCAATTCCCTTAGCTTCAGTGCAGGGTTGGTACATGCCGACACGCCTCACCATAATGGTAAACGAGTTTACACTTGCAGCGGCATGAGACATAAGGGCACTACACATGTGGCTGTGTTAGGGTGACCAAATAACAAGTGTGAAAAATTGGGAGGAGGGGGTGGGGGTGGAGGGCATAGGTGGCTATATTTAAAAAAACCCCTGAATGTCAGGCTATGTGGTCACCCTAAGTACCATGCAACTGTGACTAGCAGGCTCTGTAGAAAGAGGGAGACACTGATTAGGTGAATAGAAAGACGTGTAGGGTATATAACTCAGGGTTTGGGCACAAAGGACATTCTATTCTACTCTTCTTGCCTAAGCTATGCTTATGCTAGTTGGCATCACAGTGCCTCTATTGTACATGCCATTTGTATGTGTAGTACCTTGCAGGTGTCAGGAACCAACTTGCTAACTGTCTTGGCTATATATATACTCCCGGGGTAGTGCCGTGCTCCCGGGGCCCGGGGTGCACGAATGGCTCGGGCTGGCGAGGGGTGCAGACTCTGGCAGGGGAAGGAGGTGATGGTTACTGACACTTCCTAACTTGTGTTTTTGTCTTTGCAATCTTAATAATCATATTTTAACATAGCTATTTTCTGTGCAATCTCCTAGGTTTAAAAAAAGCAAATTGGAAAAAAACAGAATTTCTATTATGTGAAAACATGCTGACATCTACGCCTGGGACCTTTTGGTAAACAGCATAGACCGCTGCCACTTGAGCTAATGAAGTAATAGGATAGGATATCAGGCTCTGTAGACTAGGTACCAGAGGGCTATTTGATGTTGCTTTGCCAGCACTGTCACTGTGATTTGTGGAGAACAGTAATGTTAAGACGCCACAGTCTTGAGTGTAATTCTAGGCTTAGGAGAGGAGTGTTCTTTAGCCTCTGACTAAGCTCACCGATGGGGGAGGGACAAAAGGTGCAGTTTCCCTGAGGCCCAGCCATTCAAAGGGCCTGGGGCTACTGGCCACCACCACTGCCCTACGACTGCAGTGGTGGCTAGAGCTTCAGACCCTATAAATTGCCATGGGAGTGGCGGAGCATGCTGTGCTCCAGGCAGGGTGGAAAATTGGCTGCTCTGTCCCTAGCTCTTCCACCCTAAGGTCTCCCCCACTTTGCCCAGGGGCCCATACAGGCTGTCAGCTCTCCTGCCTCTGACCGCCCCCCAAAACCTGTCTGCTTTTTCCTGTATTCCTTCCCATCCATTCCTGTGCTAATTATGTCTCTCCCCACCTACCCCAGGCTAACCCTGTCCCAGTCTTTCTTTCAACCAGTTCCAGCTTCCCTCACTGGGCTCCTTACCTGAGTCCCAGTCTCCCTGCGCACCATGTCTCCCAGTTTTTCTTTCCAAGTCTGGATTTCCCAAGCTTCTCATCTGATTTGCATCTTTCCTTTTGTACCATCCCAGTTTTACTGAGTTCCCAGTCCCTGTCTTTTCCCCCAGCCAATCCTGCTTTTCCTTGCCTTCATAACCTAATCTCTCACCCTCAACTCTCTCATTCTTTCCCCTGCATCCCCCATCTCAGTTTTCTACTCTAGTTCCCAGTCTCTTTCCCCAGAAGTTCCAGTATTCCACCCCTGTCAGCTTCCAGTTTATCTTCCCCACCTCCAAAGCTCCTTGTCCCAGTAGCCTCCCCTTCCCCAAAAGCCCAGCTCCTCTGACAAGAATTACTCTCTAATTATCCCTTGCTCTCAGGGTGTGCAACAAAGAGCACACAGAACTATGGGTCTGCATACCTGTGTACTGGACAGTGGTTGCACAAGGAAGTGGGTATACTGCCTGTACGCATGGGGGTGGCAGTTTGTACATTTCTCTGTGCAAAAGGGAATTCTGGAAAACATCTATCTCTATGAGGCAATATGCCTCTGGTGCTCTGTGGTGGCAGTATAGCTCTAGGCCATCCCTCATGGAAGTACTCAGAGAGCACATTTGAATTCCAGTTTACTAGGCACGATAACTTCACTGAATATCTTTTCCCTTTGTTATAGCTGTAGCTAAAGAAAGTTCTTATTGCTCCCAAAGCTGACTTATCAGAATGTTGGGTTGTGAATTAGCAGGAAAAATTTGTGTCTAATTTATGCTGCTAGTAGCTTGAGGTAGTACAGAAAAAAAAGTGATATGCAAACAGAAAGTCATTTGCACCTCTTGTGTATTCACAAATATTTGTAAATTTTCCTAACGCATTTGGTTTAGTAGACTTGCTTTCTGTAGAATATATTCTTCATCTCTTCAGAGAAGTTATTTAGTTACTGTGGAAGAAAACATTGTCCTCACTCTGTGTTTGTAAGCAACAAGTAGCCAGAGGCAGTTCTATTACGAGCTGCAGCAAGGGAAAAACTGATTCAGACCAGGAGGGGGTGGAGAGTGGTGGTAAGCTCCCCCCCCCAGCAGATCTTCGAATACAAGCAATTATGAAGCAGTTTATATACTGTCCATTTGATATAATAACAATAAACAATTAGTCTCCTTCCCATTACAAACACCAATGGCTAACATTTATTTTAGTTCCACCCAGATGCTCCTTATCTCAAGGTCCCTGCCAGAGTCAGCATTCTATCCTTATCTCCATATGGAGGTGAGAAACAAAGGCAGCTCTCATGTTGTCAGGCCATAGACTTAGCCTGACTCTTGCTCTGCTACTGACAAGAGTAAGGGTGTGTCTAGACTATCTAGTTTTGTCGACAAAAGTGGACTTTTGTCGACAAAACTATACCAGCGTCTACACTACCTCTGAGTTCTGTCGACATAACGTCGACAGAACTCAGCAGTTTTGTCGACACTGGTATACCTCATTTTATGAGGCATAACACCTTCTGTCGACAGAACTCTGTCGACAGAAGGTGTTATTGCCTGTAACGTTGCGTCCAGACTACGGAGTTCTGTTGACAAAGCAGCTTGCTTTGTCGACAGAACTCAATGTGTCTGGACGCTCTTTGTCGACGGAAGTTTTGTCGACAGTATCTGCTTTTCACGAGGCGTAACAGTAACTTCAATCTTGTATGGCTGATTTTAGGGTAGTGCAGATGCAGCACTGTGAAAATCAATGTTCTTAGCCTCCGGGATGTGTTCCACACTGCCCTACTGTGACTGCTCTGGCCAGGACTTTCAGTGCTCCTGCTTTCCAGGTGCATAGGAAAAGCCCTGGGAAAAATTTGAATTTCATTTCCTGGGTGGCCAGCATGGCAAGCTGATCTCAGAGCAGGCAGCATACCTCAGCGGCATATCTGACCGTGAATGCTCAGGGCGGCAAACAAGCAGCAACATGGACAGTGCAGGAGATCCTAGACCTGATTGTTGTGTGGGGAGAGGAATCTGTTCAATCAGAACTAAAAAGCAGGAAAAGAAATGCAGATATCTATGCCAAGATTACAAAGGGCATGGAGGAGAAAGTATACACTGGGAATGCCCAGAAGTGCTGCATGAAAATAAAGGAGCTGAGGCAGTTGTGCCAGAAGACAAAGGAGACCTATGAACAATCTGTATTCTGTTTCTATGAACAGCTGCATGGGATCCTAGAGCGGGGACTCAACCAGCTTCCCAAGTCAGACTGTGGATTCTAGGAATGTTAAATATCAGTTAATTGAATAGTCAATTCAACTCATGAATTCTTATAGTTTACTTTCTATTCTATAGTCTCCGTGGGTGGGGTTGACCACCAGAGTGCTCTGGTCTCACTCCTGAGGAGCCCTTTGCCACTCTGTGCTGCTACCTCTGTATCAGAGACAGCAGCATGGGGTGCCAGGCGGGAGCTGGTCCATGAGGAGAGCCCGTTTAAAAATTAGCTCTCTCATGGACTGGCTGCCTGTCACCCTATGCTGCTGCCTTTGTCCAGGGAGGAGTCTGAGCTCCCGGACCTGGCGTGAGCCGAACTGAGCTGGGCTGCGTGCCTGCTAGGCTCCTAATACTCTTTAAATGCAGAGCTGCAGCAGGGGTAGGTCCCAGACCCCGCACAAGCTGGGACTAAGCCAGGCTGTTGGCCAGCCTGCTAAAAAATTTACTGGTAATGGGCAGGGATGTAGTCTATTGCATTAACCGAGAAGCTTTTGCTTATTGGTTAATTGACTATATTATTACATTCCTAGTGGATTCCTCCCAAGACACTCTTCAGGCAGCAGCATGGAGTGTGAATGAGGAGGAAGTGAAGAATGGTCAGCAGGCAAGCGGAGCAACTGATCTCACCAACAGCTAGGACCTTTTTATAACTTTGGAGACAATCCCCTCCCCCCAGGATGTAACACTGCCAGACCCTGATGGTAGGGAGGGCAGTTCTGGTGAGATCACATTTTTATCCTGCTAAATGTGGGATAAGGCAATTGAGTGTGATCTGTGGTGGCCACTTGGCCTACATGGGAGTGAGGCTTCCCAGAACAGCTTCTTGTTAACATGTCTGGAAGCAGAGGGGGACTTATCCCTACACATCTCCATGAAGCTCTCAGAGGAACTCTTTCATCCTTCTCATAAGGTGTCTGGGCAGGCCTGCCTTATTTTGTCTTCCACAGTAGGACACCTTCCCACACCAAGCCACCAGTAAGTGGTCTGGCATCATGGCAGCACAAGGTCCAGGTTTCTGGCCACATCCAGTCAGCATCTGCTCCCTATCATTCTGTGTGATTTGGGAGAAGATTGATATAATTCAAGGGAATCTATTAAGTGATGCCTCATCAGTAAACCTCTGTTTGCTCATCCCCATTGAAGCATGAGTCATGCCTGACTCCCCTCCCACCTGGAGGCTCCTTAGTGTCTGCATTAGCCCCTGTCCTTCAGCTGTGCCTGGATCTTTCCCTCCTCCCTCTCACATGAGGGAAGGGAAAGTTACACTCTCCCGGCACACGGGTGGTGCTGAACACAAGATCACAGCATGAGCCCTTGCCCTGCATTTCCACCACATCTGGACCCCCTCCTTTGTGCTGGCTCAAGCCACAGCCTGTCTCCTACCATACCTGCCACCAAACCAAGTCCAGCTTCTCCCCTAAGATCATTGTAATATATCTGCAGCTAATGGCTGCTTAAAACCATAACTGAGGCCTTGTATATTACATGGGGATTTTCAAAATTGGGTCATGGACCAGCCAGGGAAAGCCCTTGGCAGGCCTGTGACACTTTGTTTATTCTAAAGCTCTACAGCCATAGAGTCTCGCACCTCCTATTGGCAAAAGAAAGTTTCTGAGAAATTAGATACAAATAATAAAACCTCCAAAAATTCATTATCTGACGGTGGAAAACTATATTCATGGCGTGAACAAATCACAACTGACCAAATGGGATTGGGTCCATTTTTTTGCAATATAAGTTTGCTGTTAAGGTGTTTTATTCCACAATGGAACTTTTGAATGTAATTTTCAATACCCTGAAAACTAGATCTTGAAGTGGAAAAGCCTTCTCAATCATTATCATTTCTTTATTTGTGTGATAGTTTAATATGGTGGAATCCAGATAAATAAATGTGTGCATGACACAGACAGCGAAAGACCTGGATGTTGAAAAAATAATAGCAATAATTAGAATGGTTACCTTGTAAAATATTCTAAAAGGAGGGAGAGTAGAAAGAGAATGCAGAAGGACAAAAAGGAAAGTATTTCAATAAAAAAATGATATTTTGACTCCTCTAAAATACTTGCCTGTGTTCTAGAAGCAAGATCCAGAACTTTTCTAGGTTCCCCCCACCACTAGTTTCTCGTAGATGACATGGGATTCTTTATTACAAATTGTGTATATATTTGTCTTCCATAATCTTTTAAATAATCTTATTTATTTAGGTTTGTCTTGCTCAGGAGTCTGTAATTGTAATCGCAAGTCTCTTGGGATAACAGGTATAATTACATAATGGAATGAAGGGTGTTATCAGTATTCAACACAAGGTGAGATCAAAGGGCCTGGTGAAAAGTATGTTGGCAGAAAATAAAATTGGCTTTCTGTCTCCTCTTATCTGCAACAGAGAGGAGGTGTTTGGTCCTATCTTCCTCAAGGGGAATGTGACCTGCATTTGTAAGATTTATTGCTATAAAAATGTGGATGGGGGGAGGGTAGCGTTGTATGATCTGATATGAACTTCAGGGATGGTACAATGGAATTGATCTTTGATGAAGCAGCTTAATTTTGTACAATGAATTATACTGCTGTTGCGTGACTATTTAGTAGCTTGTTGGAATCCTCTTCATATGGATTGAATCTCATCTGGAAGCAAAATCCCATAGTTTTGCCTAGTGTGGTTCAATTATTTGGTGTTGCCTATTGATTTGTACAGGTTTAAGAGCTTGTCTACACAGAGAAAGAGCCTGGAATAGCTTGTTCAAAACAGCTTTTGCACACAAGTTCCCTATGTAGACACTCTGCCTTTAGAAGTGCTATCATTAAGTTAAACGGCATAAAGGAACTTTTAGGGTATGTCTACATTTATACTTGATAGACAAAACTTTTGTCATTCATGGGTTTTTAACCCTCCTCCCCCTATGAATGACAGTTTTGCTGCGGGAAGTGAAAGTGTGAATGCTGCTTTTGTTGGCAGGAGCACTTTCCTGCCAACAAGGTGACACATAGCAAAATAGTGCTGACAAACAGCATTCACACAAGCTGACAAGGATGCTTTGTTGCTAAAAGCTGCGTAGTATAGACATATCCTTAGTATGGAATAGGAGAGTCTGCATGCCAAGTTAGTGAGGAATAGCCATTGTGCTTTAAATTCATACACTAGCTATCTTGCACTAATATCCTTGTGAATTCCCCCATGTAGACAATACATTATATTAATGTGCATTATTAATACTTTATATTAAACAGCTTCAAAGGTCCCTAAATGGGAATGTGCAGGGGCCAATGAATAGATTAGAACTTTGTCTTATTTTGTCTGTCACTGAAACTGTGGCAAAATGCAGGACAATGTAGCACTTTAAAGACTAACAAGATGGTTTATTAGATGATGAGCTTTCGTGGGCCAGACCCACTTTCTCAGATCAAATAGTGGAAGAAAGTAGTCACAACCATATATACCAAAGGATACAATTAAAAAAAATGAACAAATATGAAAAGGACAAATCACATTGCAGAACAGGAGGGGGATGCGGGGGGGGGCGGAGGAAGGAAGGTAGGCAGAGTCTTTCAGTGTAGTCAGTGCAGTATGTTGATCTTAATGGATTGTTCACTTTCAGTCCTTTGGGTACGATGTCCATCTTCTTGCACTTGGATAGAAAGATGATGTCTGTCTGTATCTGTGCAAGTTTCTTCGTATGATTGATGGATTTCCATTCCAAGCGGCTAAATGTAGTGCCTTGCATGTAGAATAGTGATAGAGATGTAGCCATGTTAGTCTGGGGTAGCTGAAGCAAAATGCAGGACAATGTAGCACTTTAAAGACTAACAAGATGGTTTATTAGATGGATGATGCCACTGTGGTTGGGGATGACTGAGGTGTTGCCCAGCATGAACGTGTGGAGATTAAATCACAGCTTGAGACAATGTTGATTTGCTGTTATGATGAGCTCATTCAAGAATCTTTGATATTTCCATGGAGGCACTTTCCAGGAAGCTAGTGAAGAATAACTGCCTATTCTTCCTCCTATCTGGAGCATTTTCATGAATCCTTCACACATTGGGGTTAAAGTAAGGAGGGACACAGCTCCTTCTCTTATACTAAAAACAAAGGGGAACGCCTCTACCTCCACCTGACTTGAGTAAGCAGCACTCACTTTCAGATTTCCAGAGATGAAAAGTCCATCCTGTTTCAGGTAACTTTAAGAACTGGCTAGTTTTGTCCTCAATTAAACTACACACATACAATGTCAGAAATAGAACTCATAACCTTCAGTTCCACCTCAGCCACCTACCTTTGAAGGAGCTGGAGATTTAGGAAGGCTGGCTTTTGTGCAGGATGGGCCTTTTGCTGCCCTAATAAACAATCTGCCTTGTTTTGTGGTCAAATTCATACCTGCTCAATAGAGATGTGTTAGTTCTTTACAGCTATCTCTTATGAAGATTCTGTGCACATTGGTATGTCCTAGCTGGGAGCTGTAGAGGCTCAAGCAGGATAAGTCTTGCAATGGCTGCTACAGGTCACACCTATATTAAATGATGTGAAGGGACAGAAAATTGGGTCATCCACTACCAATGCTCTGGGAGGCTGTAGGGATACCAGGTTCACCCTCTCCTTTGGGTCTCTGCCCAGGCCAGAACCCTGTATCAGCAGCTAAAAACCATTTGTTATCTTCCATATTGCTACTTCCCGCTTACAGCCTTTGCAGTCATCTTTGGTAGGTACAGTGTTCTCTACGGGCTCCTTCTGCCTAGAATTTAATCCCTCTGAGCTGCACTCTCCATGATCCTGTAGAACTGTTCTGTGGTGGCTCCCAGCCTTTCCAGCAGCAACCCTCTTCTTTCTGCAGGGGAACTGTACTAACCAGCTATTCTGCTGCAGGCGAGGGAAGTGATTGCTGTCTTCACTAATCTATTAGTGTCTGTTGACACCTGGGGTTTACACATCCCTTGGTACCACCTCTAGGTGGACAAATAGAAAATGGGACTCACTGGAGAATTCCAAAGGTGAAGATGAATTGGGGATTTTTAAAAAATTAAAATCTAACGTTTTATATGCATGGGGGGAGGCGGAGGGGGGGGGGAGTTTTTTTAAAGAGGAGAAATGAAGATGCCCTTTCTGAGATTTATACCTTTAAAAGCAATAGTTATCTCACTCATGCATACATCAGCACCTGAACTGTGGCCTATTAATCTGTTTCTATGCGTATTTTCTTCTGCCAAAGTTTCAAAGAGAGGATGAGAATTAAAGTAGTCAGTCCTCTTCTCATGCTTTTTGTCAGGTATGTTGTGTTGTTGCTGACTGACTTGTGAAGGACTCATCTATTGTATGGCCTTTTCAGCTATGCAATAACTAGCAAAAGTAGACTTCCCATGGCAAATTTTAACTTACAGCCATTCCTTACTTTTGAACTTCAATTGCTCTGACAGTGATTCTCAAACTTTTTGGCCTGTGGATCACCTGGCTCAATACAAACCTTTCTGTGGACCACCAGTTGCTAATGGAAATTCACTGTTAATTACATAATTATGCGTGAGCTATTTTACTAGTGCTGCAGCTAAGGAGAATGGTTTAATTTAAATTATTAAACAGATTAAGTGTTTTAATTTTCTCATGTTAGTTTATTGAACTTCATTTTAAATAAAGTAAAATATTAATTTTATGTCCAGCACAAAAAGTTTCAATATTTTCTTTATTTATGGCAGTGGCAGGGAACCTTCTTTTGTGTTGGGGGCCACTGGGTTAACAGCAAAAGTCCCATTGGTTTCAACAGGAGCAGGATTGAGCCTCATTTATCTTATTGCTCGACAGTGTGGAGCGAGGGTGATAGTCAAACTCGCATCTCTCCAAACCATATACAAATGTAGTAGCTAGGCAAAGGCTGTGAGTAACCTCTTGCCAGCCCCCCCCCCATCATGCCCTCCCACACACCACACTTGATTTGCAATAATCCCAACGCAATCTGGGTTTGGTTGACTTCTGTTTCCCTGCATCTAGTTCCCCTGCTCCCCCTCCCCTTGTTCTACACTAGGTCTGTGGGTTTGGAGGGGAGCGTGCCTGTCCTTTTGTCTCTCTACTTTCTTTCTTGGGGTGAGATCCCAGTCCCCCTCGCATCTCTTCCAGACTGCCTATTTCACTATTTTTGCTTCCAACTGGTTGAAATGAAACATTTGTTGGCACCTCAGAAGTGAATCCAGTGCATTCGTTTGTTTGGCAGGGGGTTGGGTTATTCATGTTGCGTGTCCCCCTCTGCTCCTGATGGGGCTGGATGTGCCCAGAAATGAAGGGCAGGGTGCAGAAAGATCCCAACTGCAACACGTCACCTGGAATGGGAGCTTCAGCTGCTTGGATGCCTTGCCTTGGGCAGTTTGTGGTGGTGTGACTGGGGCAGTGAGCAATGCCACACCAGAGAGATGAGTTTCCTGCTTTGTTAATTTCTCTCCCCAAGGTTCTGGGACGCCTCATTTCCTAGCACAAAGGAAGACACCTGGACAAGACATTCTCTTATGCCCATTTGGGTTGTTCAGCTCCCTGTGAATAGAACAATTCCCAGTTCCATGCCAATTCCCATTCACCGTTCGCTCTCTCCCCAGACCCCCTTTTTCTGAGCTGTTCTCTCTCTTTCCTGGTGACCTGTAGCTTGCTAAGAATGGGACAGCAGTCACCCCGAGGTAAACTCTTGCTCCCAGCCATGTCACCAAGTGCGCCTCTGACTTTAGTCCCAGAGACATCAGTGGTACAGACACCCTTCCCCCTTCCTCCCGGGTGGGAATCACATCCCTTGGATTATACACACAAGTTTGTGGGGAATCTGGTGTTCAACTTCACTTCACCTGCCTGTAGACACCCACAAAGCAGTGTAAATGTACTTGCTTGTCAGTGGGGGCAGTATTATTATCTTATTGGCCTGTTCATTGACTGAGAGGAGTGAGGCAATGCTGAAGCCCATCTCTTGTGAGCGAGATCCAGAAGGATCCTGTTTCCTTTTCAAGCCAGGAGACATCCCAGGATCACTACTGGCAGCTACCTCTCTTCCCACCTGTGCGCTGAATTCCTACGTGCCCTTCTAAAGCTGCACAGCTTCACCACACTGCTTTAAAACACAGCTTTTCTCATGCAAACTCACCTAACTGACCCAAACTCTCCTCCATGCAAGTATGGAAACCTCTGCCTTCAATGTCAAAATTGAGACTATTTAATCTCTGGTCTCTGTTGGAGCAGAGTTTATATTTTAATCTCCAAAAATCTAAGGTTATGGGTTTTATTTCTCACAAAATCTTCCTGTTTATATTTCTGCACACAACTAAGCATCATTGTTTAATTCATCAGGGTGATACATAGCAAAAGTTATTAACTTTTAAGAAGAGAAAAGAAGTGCACTAGGTGAGCAGGAAACTGCATATATAGATATGTGTCTGTGCGGGCCCTCTCAGAGAATGACAGATTCCTGGGCCACTCTGAGCCCAGCCCTAGCCCCTGATGTATCTAACGTCTCATCTACAGGGTAATACTAAAACCAAAAGAATATATGAAAATGAACACTTGAGACGTTTATTTATTAACAATTAAGTCATTATACCAATAGTATGTATATTAAAAATGTAACTTTAATTGTGAGTTTCCACTGCAAGTAAAACTCTTCATTTTAGGAATGCTTTTCTGGCTTTGTTGTGTGCAAAATTCATTTATAATTGAAGAAAAATCTAATTTATATGTAACATCACTGTTAATGTTAAGCATCGTGAGCCTATTCAAACACTTTTGTCCCATTGTCTAACGATGATAGTTCTTTACTTTTTTTTTTTACATGTTGAATGTACATTCACCTAAAGCCACTGATGCAGTGCGACTCATAAAAATACATAATACAATTGTGATATTAGAAAATATAGTCGACAGGCCAAGATCGAATATTTCTTGAAGCTGTTCTTTGGCTTGCAGTCTGATTTGAAGTTGGTGGAATGTCTATGTTTCAGGAAGATGATCTCACTGTGGAAAACTCAGATGAAATGTCAATACCCTGTGCTAATGATTTGGATTCAGAAAGGATTGTGTCCCATTGATCACAGACTTTTTGAATATCTTTAAATTGTTCAGTTATCTCTCTCAACTTCTAATGTAGCATTGCATGCTTCAATTACAAGATTAGTTTCATGGAACATTTTTAGCAGCTTCATCCACATGGGTGACATTAAAATGCATTCAGATTTGGATGTATACTTCTGAATTAACTTAAACTCAGTGGCTGTGTCTAGACTGGCCAGTTTTTCCAGAAAATCAGCCACTTTTCCAGAAAAACTTGCCAGCTGTCTACACTGGCTGCTTGAATTTCCGCAAAAGCACTGACGATCTCATGTAAGATTGTCATTCTTCTTGTGGAAATACAATGCTGCTTCCATTGGGACAAAAGTCCTTTTGCGCAAAACTTTTGTGCAAAAGGGCCAGTGTAGACAGCTCAGATTTGTTTTCTGCAAAAAAGCCCCGATGGCGAAAATGGCGATCGGGGCTTTTTTGTGGAAAAGCGCATCTAGATTGGCACGGATGCTTTTCCGCAAAAAGTGCTTTTGCGGAAAAGCATCCGTGCCAATATAGATGCTCTGTTCCGAAAATGCTTCCGTTAAAAGCATTTCCGGAAAATCATGCCAATCTAGACATAACCAGTGTGATTCCATGCTGAGAGTAAGAGATTCAAGCTCATTTAAAGCCTTTCTCACAGAGTTCAAATGCTGTGCAAGTGGTTTAACACCATCAATTTGTGCTGACCATCTCGTTGTCAACATGCCACGAAGGGAAACAGGCAGATGCTGCTTCAGAATTTCCCACTTTCGAGGACTGCTACTGAAAAGGTTGTATAATTTTTAGATTGTTCCAAAGTACGTGATTGCTTCCTTGCATGATTCAGCACAATCAACGCTGACAAGATTTAGTGTATGGTTGCCACAACTGGAGAAAATGCAGTTTGTATTTTGCTCAAGAAAGACTGCTTGTACTCCATTATACTTCCCATCCATATTGGATCCATTGAAACCTTTGAACTTCCCGTAATTTTAACACATCGAACGACCAAGGTCATCTGTTCTTTATGAGAACAGTCTGGAGGTGCATCAATAATAATTGAAAAGTACTTCATATGTCGTATCTCTTCAAGAATTGTTGTTTGCACAAATGTCCCTCACAGCTCGATAAACTCGTCTTGTATATTGGTAGACAGATAATGGATTTGTATGCGTCTGCCACTCTCTTGTGATGCACACACGCGCTCAACATGGAGTGATAAAAGTGGGTCATATTTGCTAAGAAGCTCAAGTATACCAAGAAAGTTTCCATTTGTAGGGTCACAGAAATGTTGACTGGAAGCAAACAAAGCCAATCCCTGTTCAGAAAGAAAAAAGAATGACATTCAATATGCTCTCAATGAGTTTTTTCCAGTTACCAGTTTCTGTTTATTTTTCTCAGGAGTAAATTTTCAGTTGAACTGCCAGTTAGTGCTGCTCTACTAGCTGATTTCCATGTAACATGGTTATCTTTATGCAATATTGAAGTTTCATGTGCAGTCTTTCAATTTCCTCCAACCTCTACTGATGCGCGAACTGGACTGATCAGACAGTACTGATGCATTTGAAATGTTACTGTTAAAAATGAAACAGGGTGCAAAGTACAGAACCTGCTTTTTCCATGCTCTAGCTGAGCTAGTTTCTTGTGTACATCTCTCCATTTGGAAGAGTTTTTGTTAGCAGATGAATGGGAAAAGCATGTTTTTCATCATCTTTCTGTATATTACTTGGAATCTGAAAACAACTAACTTTGAGAAATGACTGCATTTGAGCAATACTGTTCTTATCAAGAAGTCCAATATAAGATTCTGTTGCTACTGTTGTTACACCCTGTCCTGTGCTAGTCATGAGTTCTTGCTCTTGCTGTGCAGCATCTAAGAGGTCCTCATTTTCTGTCTACACAGTCTCTAAATTGAGCGTAGATTCTGCATCTATTGCTACTGTTGGCATTTCTGTGTCTTGATTAATGACTTCCTCATTTTGAGGCAGTGGCATTGAAATGTCATTTGTGGGTACAAAGTTTTCATCATCAGAACTGGAAATTTCATTGTCAGTATGGTCACCGTCTAATGGCTGAGGTGTCTTTTCTATGAGAAATGATGTTATTGGCTTTGAACTCTTAACTGCTGCTTCATTCTGTTGCTTTCGCCATCTCTTTCTTGCACTATGTTCAAGTCCTCACTTTGTTTTTTATAAAGGGATTCTTTTAAAACAGTGACACACAATAAATTAATTTGCTAAAGGCTTTTCTTTATACAAAATTTTAATTGTATATATGTCACAAAGAATATAATATAACAAGAGTTTGGGGGTGTTATTTACTATGGTCCTCAGAGCCTTATTTCAAAGTCTTGAAATTTCATCTGCTAACATGAGGCCACTTTGTCTCCTGAGGCCTAGGCCAAATGGCCCTCCTGGTCCCCCCTCTGACAAGGCCTGTGTCTGTGTTGTAAAGGAATAATAAAGTCATTCCTAACTACAGTCAGTTTCCTGAGATGTAGCAGGAATGCAGGCCCTTGACACATTGATTCCTCTGCTTCCCTGGAGCGGGTTATGTCCCTCATGTCCAGAGGGCATTTTGCCGAATGGGGTTCGCATTCTTAACTAAGAACCCTAATTTTTAACATGATCACAACCCGACAGAGCACTGGCCAAAGGAGTGTGGGAGGCAGCAGAAGAGTGTGTGTGTGTGTGTGTGTGTGTGTGTGTGTGCGGGGAGGGGGGTGGGTGGGTAAAGAAAGCCCTGACCTTCCCTGCCAGATCCAGCTCACGGAGAGAGGCAGAGCTGCATGGCAACTACAAGGCTCCAGCGGGAATGCGGGATCCCGCTGTATGGGGGAGGAGGGAGGGCTGAGCTCGAGCCATGGACCACCTGGGAGGTGGCTGTGGACCACTAGTGGTCTGCAGACTGCACTTTGAGAACCACTGTTCTAAGATGATATTTAGCTGAGATCTGCAAAGCTAATGGGAATTTGGCATCCAGATTCTCTAGATAGCTTTGAAAAATATCCACTTGTCTTTGAAAATATCCACCTGTCACATTGCCATGAACTGTTACTGTGAATGCTTTGTGCACGTTGCACCCAGCAAGGATCAGATCCCAATGTCTGGTGTAAGATTCACAAGGTGGTACCTTTTTAAATGTGGTTGTGGTAGCATAGAATTTATCTCAGGTTAAACATATGGCATATATTTTGATCATCTGATTTCAAGTCATGTGGAGTTTGTCCAAATTTACCAGACCTCTAAAATTACTGGTTTACAGCAAACTATACATTAATAACACACCATCATAAATACCATAATTGGTCTAAGTAACACTATTGCATTCTCTAGACTTGATGATTCATCTACTTAATCTACTAGGGTATGTCTACACTTCAAAGTTAGTTCGAACTAACGGACGTTAGTTCGAACTAACTTTCATAGGCGCTACACTAGCGCTCCGTTAGTTCGAACTTAATTCGAACTAACGGAGCACTTAGTTCGAACTAGCTAATCCTCATTCCACGAGGATTAAGCCTAGTTCGAATTTACTAGTTCGAATTAAGGGCTGTGTAGACCCTTAATTCGAACTAGTGGGAGGCTAGCCCTCCCCAGGTTTCCATGGTGGCCACTCTGGCCAACACCAGGAAAACTTGTCTGCCCCCCTCCCGGCCCCGGACTCCTTAAAGGGGCACGGGCTGGCTACGGTGCCCGTGACAGGTGCAAGCCTGCCAGCACTCAGCCAGCAGACCCTGCACCTGGCACGGATCGAGCCACCCACCCGATGCCCCCAGCCCACCCCCTCTTCCCGGGACCAGGCTGGCAGCTCCCGGGAGCTTGCCCGGGACCGCAAGAGGTGGGCACCTGCCTGGGCTAGTGTGGACATCGTGGACCTCGTACACGATCTCTGCACTAGGCACAGGAAACTGGCCAGCTAGGGCAGGAGAGCTGCCAGACTGGCCACCCAGGAGCAGGTGTGCATGAAAATCAAGGGGGTCCACTGAGACCCCCGACCCTGAGCCCTGAGCTTACAATGGCCGTCCTGGGTCAGACCAAAGGTCCATATAGCCCAGTAGCCTGTCTGCCGACAGCGGCCAACCCTAGGGACCCTGGAGGGGATGGACCGAAGACAGTGACCAAGCCATTTGTCTCATGCCATCCCTCTCCAGCCTTCCACAAACCTTGGGCAGGGACACCACTCCTACCCCTGGCTAATAGCACTCCATGGACCCAACCTCCATGACTTGATCTCACGTCCCTTTAAACTCTGTTCTAGTTGTAGTTCACAGCCTCCTGCAGCAAGGAGTTCCACAGGTTGACTCTTTGCTTTGTGAAGAACAACTTTCTGTTACTAGTTTGAAGCCTACTACCCATTCCTCTCCTTTGGTGTCCTCTAGTCCTTCTTCATGGGAACTAATGAAGAACTTTTCTGTATGCACCCTCTCCACCCAACTCCTGCTTTTAGAGACCTCTATCCTGTCCTCCCTCCGTCTTCTCTTTTCTAAGCTGAAAAGTCCCAGTCTCTTTAGCCTCTCTTCATATGGGACCTTTTCCCAACCCCTGATCATTGTAGTTGCCCTCCCCTCTCCCACCTTCTCTCTTCCCCTCTCCCCCCTCCTTTTCCCAGTCTCCCCCAGTTTTGTTCAATAAAGACAGATTCCATTTTTGAACACAATTGTCCTTTATTTTGTACATCAAGAAAAGGGGCTAGGGAAGGGTAAGTGGAAGGAGGTGAGGGAGGAATGGGGTACGAGCCCCTGATGGGGAGGACTGGGCTGGCTCTGCGGGCTTCTGGGGGTGGAAGCTCTCCTGCAGCCCCCCAATTGCCCCCTCTCCCCAGATGGCAGCCTGCGGCAAGTGCAGCCGGGCTGATGGCCGAGTGGTGTGATGTGCCCAGTGTGGGTAGTCCGGGCACTCCAAGCCAGGACTGCTTTGCAAGCGGGGCACCCCTGAGAACTGTCTGTCCGGGGTGGGGGTTGGGACCCTTTAAGCGCAGCCCTCGGCTAGCCTGAGACAGCATCTCCATGCTCTAAGTCCTCCTGTGATGCCCTGCCGGTACTGCTTCCCGCCATCCTTAAGCCCGGTTCAGGGTCCACTTAATGTGGACATGCTAGTTCGAATTAGCAAAACGCTAATTCGAACTAGTTTTTAGTTCTAGGTGCCATTTTAGGAGGGTGGAGGGACTGAATCCCCAATTTGTATGGGGACATTGCTGGCTGTTCCCCTTGGTTAGGGAGTATGGGGAAGTACACAGTTTGCTCCATTTCTCACTCTGGCTGGGGAATGCAGGGAGCAGATGAACCTGGACCTGCCCAAGCCGGAGGACATGCATCCCTCTCTTGGCTATGCCCACTGGAACTACAGCGACCATGGAGAAGTGTTTCTCACCTGGCCTCAAGTTGCTGCAGTGAGAGCGAGCCGGGGTAGTCATCTCTCCATGGGGCAGCCTGCATACTGCACCCTTCACTCTCAGTCCTATCGCAGAGCAATGATGTAAATGAAGCATGTACATTTTCATTTTATTTTCCAAAAAACAAAAATTAACTGAGACAGGACCCAAGCAACACCAGGTAAATTCTCTAGTGGATTATACAGAGTAGTTTCCTCAAGCATCATTCCCTTTCTACTCAAAATAGAATTGAGCTTAGATTTACGTACCTCTGACACATAAACACACACAAAGTAGTAAAACTTTTAGCACTTGTAGGCATAGCACGATGATATGTTGCCATGCTGCATTGGTAATTAAGGCCTACAAATAGCTGTGCTAAAGAGCTTGGTTAAGGCTGAAGTTGAGAACTGAATCTAGTACTCTGAGCAGTTATTTCTTGCAGAACTGAAAGCTTTTTGTAGAGAGGTTTAAGAGCTCAAATCTACAGTATGTTTTTCGAATGTTTTAAAATTTGCCACATCCTCCCCACCCATTGAGATAGTCAATGTCTATCTCTTATTTTTTTTCTCTCACTGAACTTGAACACTTGAGATGTGTGAACTTATGAGAGGATGTCACAGTAAGTTCCTTGTTGTTACATCTGTATAGAAAAATAAGGGATAGCTTGTGGATTGGTTCTAGCCCAAAGACTTTCTGGAGCCACTGCTACACCACCAGGATATGGAACAGACAAATGAGTAGAATCCAAAGGGGATGACGAAGAGACTCAAAAGGGTCCCTTCAAAATCTGCATTTATTTCATTTAAACATCAAGTGTCATTACTAAGATCAGACGGTATTTATATAGAGCATTTATATCAAACCTTACAGTGTAGCTGTCAGGATAGTTACATGTTATTATGAAGACAAGTTACTGGACCAACTTCTATTGGTGAGAAAGAGAAGGTTTCAAGCCTCACAGAGCTCCTCTTCAGGCTTGGGGAACATACCTGAGGAAGGGATCTGTGTAGCATAAAAGCTTGTCTCGCTCACAAAAAGGAGTTGGTGCAATAGAAGATACTACCTCATCCACCTGAAACTGACATAGCTAGAACAACTCTGCAGATACTTTTTTTGCTCATTTTACAAATGGAGAAACTGAGACACAGAGACATATAGCTCAGATTTTGAAGACCTTTACATATATGCAAGCAGCCAATAACTTCAGTAGGGCCACTTGGGAAGATCAGTGTTTTCAGGACTAGACTTTCAACGCATAGCAAGAATTCAAGCAGTGAATCAGTTGAAAGAATCAGGATTAGGATTCAGGAATGCTAGACTCTAATAAGGGTAAATCTAGACTACAAGCTTCTTTTGAAAGAAGCTTTTTAGAAAGAGCTCTTTTGAAAAAGCCTCTTTTGAAAGATATCGTCTAGGCAGCCACAAGGGTTTTGAAAAAGTGATCCACTTTTTGAAAGAGAGCACCCAAGCAATCTGGATGCTCTTTCGAAAAAGCCCTGATTGCGTTCAAGAACGCCTTTTTTTGAAAGATCTCTTTTGAAAAAAGGCGTTCTCCCCGGTTAAAGTAGGTTTACCAGTTTCGAAAAAACTGCTGCATTCTTTCGATTTAATTTTGAAAAAACGTAACGGCTGTCTAGATGCAAGTGAAGTTTTTTCGAAAAAAAAAGGCCACTTTTTTCAAAATAACTCAGTACAGGCAGTCCCCGAGTTATGCGGATCCGACTTATGTCGGATCCGCACTTACGAACGGGGCTTTCTCGCCCCGGAGCTCGCAGCCAGCGGGACCACCCAGAGTGCAGCGGTCCCGCCACCTCGACCTCCGGGGCGAGAAAAGCTGCTCTGGGTGCCCCTGGTCTGCTGGGGACAGTCTCCAGCAGACCAGGCTTTTGTTGTGGACCCTGGGGTAGAGCAGCTGGGGTGCTGCCGGGTTGGTCCTGCAGGGACCTACCTGGCAGCCCAGCTGTTCTGTCTCAGGCTCGAGATTCAGCCGCTGTTGAAACTGATCAGTGGCTGATTCCAGGAAGCTGGGGGCAGAGCAATTCTGCCTCCAGCTTCCTGTAGTCAGCCCCTGGTCAGTTTCAGCAGCAGCAGCTGAATCTGGAGCCAGTTCCGACTTACATACAAATTCAACTTAAGAACAAACCTATAGTCCCTATCTTGTACGTAACCCGGGGACTGCCTGTAGTCTAGATTCTAGACACACCCTAAATGCTGTATTTCAGGAGGGGTAGGTGAAGTTCTGTGGTTTGAAATGTGCTGGAGGTCAGACTAGTTGATCATGATGCTTCCTTCTGACCTAAAAGTTGAGGAGATCCAAAGAGAAGGTGTATGTGTGTCTTTTTCATCACTTTTCAAAACCTGGATAAAGAGAAATAAATTATTTTTCCTAGCTCCAATTCTTTTTTCTGACATAATCTCTGTTCAAACAACTTAGCAGTAGGGGTCAATACTTGTACCTAGTGCACAGCTCAGGTAAATGGGCTGCATGCTGGGTAAGGTCCATGTATTGGGGGAAGAAGATATTAATTAACCATGTGCCAAATCCTGAGGCCTTCATTAATTTTAATGCAGCCAAAAATCCTTTGGGAACACAGGGTAAATAAAAATCCCCCAAGAAACTCTGGATTTGACCTGTGGTGAATTTTCCCTGGATCAAACTGATTAACTCATGAAGTACATTGTAGGAAAATGGGACTTTCTCAGTTTGTATTAAATAAATTAACCATCAGTTAGAATTCAAAAGAAACCCTTTCCCTCACTGATTAGTGCAGTTAGGTAGAGTACAAAAGAACAAACTTTATGGGATCATGGGAAATTTGGCCACACTCATGATAAGTGGACTGCTAACTAAAATCATGCTGGACCACAGATGTTGCCAGACCAGAGAGTGCTGGACTAGAGAAGTTTAATCTGTATTAAGTATTTGTATGTAAATAATTTTTAAAGGCTTTTTTGCTTGTAGTAGCTTTCATAGTTACCAGGTTGACTATACCTCTGACCTCTCTTTGTCAGTCTGAGGGAAACCTGCTCAGGCCTCTTGCCATTTATTGGTGACAGGAAGCTAATAGTTTCAAGAGTGAGCTGGGGTGTCCTTGTGGCTACATCTAGATGGTAACCTTATTTCAGAAGCAGCTTTTCTGGAAGAGATCTTCTGGAAAAACTCTTTTTGAAAGAGAGTCTATACCTCTGCCGCACAAGCTGCCGCACAAGCTGATCCCACATGTGGCTCTGCCATTCAGCATCCTCCCGGACCTTCCAGGCCAGGGTCTGCTGCATGTCATGCAGGATACCCATATGCTGCCTCAGGAGGTCCTCATGCACCCTCATGTGCTTGCGGTTCTTGCAGGGTCAGGAGGCTGCCTTGGCTGGCATGGATAGCCCCTTAGCGACATCTGGTCCGGCTGTGGAGAATGAAGAGGGAGAGGCAGTCAGTCATCCATGCAGACATTGTCCCTAAGGCCGTACCCTCCTCTGTGAGCAGCAACCAACAGTCCTCGGGCTAGAGGACGGGGATGTCATAGGACCAAGGCCATGTAAGGCCTGCGCAGCAGGCTCTGCCTCACAGGGCCCTTGAGGTGTGCAGGGGATCATGCTTCCTTCTTTCCCCCGCCCCGTCCCACAGACAAGCAGGCAAGGGAAGTGTCCGGCCACAGTGGGATCCCACGGGTGGGAGGGAGGCCTGGAGCAGCCTGGCCCTCCATGAGGCCTGCACGCACACCTGCGCGTAGCAGTGCTGTCTGCAGGAGTGGGTGGTGCCTCACGTGGGCAGGCATGCCCGTGTGCTGAGTGCAGCAGTTCTCGGTCTGCATGGGGTCATGCATGCACCTTTGTGCCCAGTCTAGATGTGTGTGTGGCCCCCCCTGAGTCTGTGAGCAGGATCCCAGGGGTGCTCTGGGGCTGCCTCCTGAGGGCGCATGACACAGACTGGCTCTGCGCATGTTTCCATGTGCACTAACTGTAGCACAATGTCCAAGCCAAGAAGGCCGAGCAATGATCGCACCCAGTCCCCTCGGCACCCACCTCCCCGGCCCTGTGTGTGTGGAAAACTGAGAGCACTCACCTGATAATCCCTCCCCGCCAGCAAAGGATGTCTGCAACATGTCCAGGCCCTGGGGTACTGGCTCGAGGGTGAGGGTGACCATACCGGCTGTGTCCTCCTCCTCCTCGGCAGCGAGCTCCGGGCAGGCAATGATGGGTGTCTTAAGCCTCAAGTCCACCACCATCAGTGGAGAAAGGGTTTCCCCACCTCCCAGGATCTGGTGAAGTTCCTGGAAATAGGGACAGAGCTCTTAACACTGGCAGAGCTCTTAACCTTACTTCCGGACTTGTTCTAAGGTCAGGGGGAGGAGGGGCACGGTGTCCCCTCTCCACCAGGGCCTTGGCCATCCGGCCATAGATATTGGCATTTCTGCACAGGGAATGGAGATCCTGCAGGGTCTCCTCCTCCCACCACAGTTCGAGGAGGGACAGGATCTCATTCTGAACCAGGAGAGCGCATGCCATTTTCTGCCCCTGGCTGGGTCCTGGGATCCCTGGTATTACTTCCTGTGAGGGCCAGGGAGGTCTTGGGGGGCTTGTGGCTGGGCTATGGGTGGCAATGCCTGTGGCAGGGAGAGCTGCATGAATAGTTGCTGCTGCCAGGGCTGGTTTCCTGCTACAGGGCTTGTCCAGCGTGCCTGCAGCTTTAAGAACTGGTAGGAGACAGGAACTATAGTGTTCTGATTACTTTGGACAGAGTGGCCACCAGGGCACGTGTGTTATTTCCTGGAGGCCACTTCTTTAAAAAAAAAAAAAAAAAAAGTTCTTCCCTGTCCACCCACTCCTTTTTCCAAAAGAGCTCTTTTGGAAAAAGGCTTCTTTCTTGAAGAAAGAGGTTTACCGCTGTCAGAAAAAACCCTTTTGCTTTTGGGTCGAAAGAATGCAAAAGCAGTATGGAAATAAGTGTAGTTTTTCTGGGAAAACAGCCGTTTTTCCAGAAAAATCCTACATTGTAGCTATACCCTATCTGTGATCACTTTCTTCTTTCTGTTTGTTCTTCCTACCGCCTCCATATTCAGGCAGATTAATGTTTTCTACTGGAAAGTCTTATAATCCACTATGCAGTCGCTTCTCCTCCCAGACCGGATCACTTAGCGTTAATAAAACTGCTGAAACTCCATGCTCTTAAATTATTACATAGCATCTCATACAGAATTCATAACATTATTGCATATTAGTCTTTTTAGATTATTATACAGCATCTACACTGCTATCACAATACCTTTCTGAATGCTTCATATCTGTAGTACACTTCTAAGAAATCTGAAAACAAGAGTTTTTCCTTAATTAATTTTATCCTTGCCTGCCTGGTAAACATTTTCTCCTATTTGGTTTGAATTGACCAGGCATTTTAAAATGTAAGCACTACTACAACAACCTCATTTTATGCAGTGTCTTATCATGTCCAAATATTTTTATGCTCACCATTACTGATGTTTATCAACTGCAGGCACAAAACAGGAAGCCACAAAACTTATTTTTGAAGCCCCTAAAATGCAGTTGCATGAATATTTTAAAATAAATTTTAGAGGAGCATGGATTTGGGATTAAAAATCTAAAATATGCGAGGGAAATATTTTGGCCTTGGATACCTGTATTCAACTTATACTTAGATTGACTCTGATCTTTGTTGTACACTTGGATTACTCCATTGTGGCCAGTGGAGTAATGCTATATAAAACCAGTGCTGTATAAAACCAAATATTTCCCCCAAGTTTTTGTATATACCACTATAATGCTCAAAAATAAATCCAGAGGTCTGAGTTCTCACCATCTTGCACCTTCTGTAACATACACTTGTGCAAGTTGTGAGTGAATTACAATTACATATCCATGTCACACAAATGCTAATTACCATCAAGTGCAGAGCAATGCCACCTCAGCTCCAGGACCTCTCCTGTGAGAGATTCCTCACTCTACCAGGCAAACTGCTCATTTTAGTACAGGTTGAACCTTGCTAATCTGGCACTCTCTGGTCCAGCAACATCCGTGGTCTGGAATGATTTTAGTTAGCCAGATGTCCACTTATTGTGGGTGTGGACAAGATTCCCATGATCCCATAAAGTTTGTTTACAGCCACCAGTCCTGGCTTTTAGTGTTCTGTGCTGTTTTTAGCTCTGATTTATGGACAGACCTCCCTAGTTTTATTGCCGTTCAATTGAGTGTGGGTCAGTGGTAGGAGGGGCAGACAATATTTGCTGTCAAGAAATACAGATATACTCACTTCCAAAATCACTGTTTGGAATGAATTGTATATTGTGTAACTGCTATCAGGGAAATTACATATCAAGAATTTGGGCAGATATTAATTTTCATCATGTCAGTCCAATGCCATAAGAGTGTGGCTGCTGTCTTGAATTATTCATGTCCAGATTTAATTACAAATGGTTGAGTATCATTCTGTCGTCTTTGTTTGTTATAGAGTAATGGTTGTGATCTGCAGTATAAAACCCCAAGAGAGTTTCTGGTTGCACAATGCAGCAGAGTGATCAGGAAAGCAGCCAACACTCCTTCTGATGTCACTGACAAGAAGAAATCAGGATAACCCAATATACTTGTCTATTCAAGGTTAGGACACAAGGTTATTTTTAAGAACTGCAATAAATGGTTGATATCAAACCAAAAGTTTTTGTTGCAATTGGCAATTGTAATACATTCTTTCACAACCAAAATGCAGGAAAGTCTTTGTTTCAAATTAATAATATATTGGAGAGGAAGTGTGGCCGGGTAGACTAGGAAACCTGGGTTCTTCTCCTGAATATGACACTAGCCTGCACTGTGACCTTGGGTAAGGCACTTAACTGGTCTCTGCCTGAGTTTTCCCACCTTTAAAATAGTGATAATAGTATCTGCTCTTCTTTGTAAAGTGCTTTGAGATTTGCTTTGATGTATATTGAAAATAAGAGAGAGGTACTTTAATTTATTGGTATGACACTCTGGAACGGTTGTCAAAATTTCAAATAATACAGAAATCATGAGACTTTGGATGCTGAGAGCTAGATACACTGAGCACTTTTCTAGGCTGTGACTTTCTAACGGGTCTGGAATTGTAGCTTCTGTGTCTGCTGCTTGTCATTATTCTCTGTTTCTGATTCATTGGAAAGATGCTACGCATCAGTTTGCTGTCCTGCTTCTCCTTTCTATTCAAGCTGTGCGGTTTCTCTTTATGGCTTGTTCATGGAAAATGCTTTCTCTTTCTTTGTTTCCCTCTTATTTTGGAGCATAGAGTCCAAAGTGTCTGTCTCCTTCACTCTCTCTCCTCAGTCACATGCTTTGTACTATCACATCTTTTTTAGGTTACACAATTCTTTGCATGTTTCCACTCTCCTCCGCTAGTTTATGAGCGTGGTATATCTGTTGGAGACTCTGCCTTAGATTTGCTTGTTTCACTCTAGTGAAACAATCAGCATAATAGTTGTGTGCAGGAGTTTATTATAGTCTATTGTTGTAGTTTCTATCTGTTTTTCCCTCTGAGTTGTATATTGGAGGTTTAGATTTCAAATGTTGGCAAAAAGCAGAAAAATCAAAAACATTTTCACAATTCCTCCTTTTTTTCTGACAAATACTAATTATTACTTCAGATTGTCTCACTAATTAAGATATTTTCAAATGTACAGTGGGGATCAATAATTTTTTCTCAGTTATTTACTATTGGAAAAGTTATTAGTGGTGCTTGCTGAACATCCTTTTATAAATATAAGGAATACCTGCTCAGCCTGATATAACTTTACCTTACCTCTAAATAGGTTTAAAAAGCTTTTGTTAAAATAGGGCTCACTACAATTGCTGTTTTTAGAATGTGCTGTGCTGTTCTTGAGGAAATGAATTGGATTCTTTTAAAAGCATTGTGACGTGTGCTTTCATTGGCTGATTCCTGGTTCCTACTTCATAAGGGAGAGCCCCTTACAATTAATCATATATTGATTAATTAGAATGCCAAAGAAAATGTGTACATTTCCCAAGTTAGAACACATGCCTCTGAATTAATATAAAATGATTGGCGTACCTTTTATTTGGAATGATTACATTAATGGAATTTGTGTGTCTGCCCTGTCTAATGATGTGAAAATAGTCTTACCTTTAAAATGTCTCTGCTGAAGACCTCTAATTGCATACAACTTTTAAAAGGGTAAAAGCAATGGAAATATTATAGTACTGTCAAATACCATTCAGATTAATCACACACATCCTGGGTCAGATCATCATCTAGTGAAAATCAACATTTCTCCCTTGACTTCAGAATAACTGTAACAGACATTCTCTAGAAATAAGATTTGTGCTTATGTAGAAAAAAACTCGTTAATAAAGTGCCAGTAGGTGGAGCTCGAGAATGCAAAGCTTGGTTCCAGGGTTTTGTAAGATCAATGAAACTTGTACACTGCAAATAGCTTTGTCTATGTAGCTTTTTAAAAAGAGCACATAACAAGAACAACTGTCTTTCACCATCTTGGGATTCTGTTAGTGTACAATGTCTCTAAGGTCTGTTTTATGGACTACATGTCCAACTAATTCTCTTCCTACCCCATTGCAATTATACTGATAAAGAAGCACCAGTATAAATTAGCCATATAATACCTTCTGCAATATGTATTTGTAACTAAAGGCTTTTCTAAAGCAAAGTGTATTCGATGCTGACTCAGGCTGGGGTGGTGTTGCTTGGTAACGGTATTATTAGAACAAGTTGAAGATTTAAATATGACTTAGAATAGAATGATCTTCCCATAGACATACACACATTAGAGCACCTTTTAGTTCCTTGTCATGCCTCAAGTTTTTTCATACACTGTCACCTTGAGTATGAGACAGTTGGGTTTAAAAAGGACAATAATAGGGCTACTGTGAGGCTTTGCTACTGTGAAGCATGCTGGTAAAAGAGCAGGGATATAGTGGCTGAGGAGATTGGTCAGGACAGGAGTCATCCTCTCTGCACAGTGTATGAGATCTAAGTTAGATGAGTAAGAAAAGCTTTTTAACCGTAGGAGGTTTTTTAGCTCTGGAATAGATTTCCAAGGGAGGTTGTGGAATCCCTATCACTGGAGATCTTTAAGGTCAGGTAGAACAAATGCCTGTCGGGGAGGTCTAAGTTTACTTGGTCCTGTCTCAGCACAGGGAGCTTGACTTGATGACTTCTCAAGATCCCTCCCAAGCCCTGAATTTCTATGATTTTATGGCTTGGGGACCCAGGGCAACACACAATCTAAAATATGTCTTACTGCTGCTCCAAAAAGAAATTGCTTGTGTCCTCTCCCATGCCTGGCATATCTTCCCAGATGCTTATGGATTCTTTCTCAATTATTGATGAACCTTAATGGAAAACAAGACCCAAAAATGTCTGCTTGTATCCTACTCTGTATTAACTTAGGAAAAAGACGAGTGTCCAAGTTAAAATTTATAAAAACCTATTTACTTGAAAAATATTTGGGGAATGAATTACTTTAGTATTGTATCAGAGGGGTAGCCATGTTAGTCTGAATCTGCAAAAGCGGCAAGGAGTCCTGTGGCACCTTATAGACTAACCGAAGTGTTGGAGCATAAGCTTTCGTGCATCTGACGAAGTGGGTCTCTGCCCACGAAAGCTTATGCTCCAACACTTCGGTTAGTCTATAAGGTGTCACAGAACTCCTTGCCGCTTTTGTTAGTAATGTAAGCATTTTTCTATCCCTATTATAAATCAAAGTTATCTGAAAGCTTATGCCACTATATGTGTATGTTTGAAGATCATTTGACTATTTTCAGGAACACTAAAATACTGGTAGGATTTTGTTTAATTATGACACAGAGTGAGGTGGAAACATCATCTGAGAATGCTAATGAGCCATCTCAAGTTGTAATGTAGCATTTTACCCTTTGCTTTCACATGCATGTTAGTAACTTAGCAAAGAGTTGTGTTTCCAAGTTAATGTTTTAAAATGTATTTAATTTATATATTTTAGTGCATGTATCAACATAGCATCTAAGTTTCATGTGGAAACAGAACTGGGTATTAACATAAAACCCTAGGCTACTATTTTTGTCTTATTTAAGAAGCTGGAACATTGTTCTACATTGCAATATGTATGCATGCAAGACTTTTGTTTAAAAACCCTTTGAGGTGTACAACCTCAGAGAAACAACGTTCTGTAGATGCTAGACTGGCTTAGTCTAGATAATGGTTCAAAGTATTATGAATGACATTACTTGGGATAGTAATAGAAATGTAGCCGTGTTAGTCTAGTCTAGCTGAAACAAAAAACGGACTATGTAGCACTTTAAAGACTAACAAGATGGTTTATTAGCTTTTGTGGGCCAGACCCACTTCCCCAGATCAAATTGTGGAAGAAAATTGGCATGACTATATATACCAAAGGGATACAATCAAAAAAAGTGAACACATATGAAAAGGACAAATCAAATTTCAGAACAGAAGGGGGATGGGGGGGGGGGGGAGATAAAGGTCTGTGAGCTAATGATATTAGAGGTGATAATTGGGGAAGCTATTTTTGTAATGGGTAAGATAATTAGCATCTTTGTTGAGACCTTGGCGTAAAGTGTCAAATTTAAGCATGAATGACAGTTCAGAGGATTCTCTTTCAAGTCTGGTGTTAAAATATCTTTGAAGCAGGATGCAGGTAATCAAATCATTGAGACAATGCCCTTTCTGGTTGAAATGGCAAGAAACTGTTTTTTCTTTGTGATCCTGTCTAATATCTGTTTTGTGTGCATTGATTCTTTGGCGAAGTGTCTGAGACATTTGTCCAATGAGTTTTGTAAGGGAGTTCTTCAGGTGAAGAAGGAGTGATTATGTGACCTTTGGGGATAAGTTGTTTTCTGTAGTATGTGTGTTTATGGTGTGCTTGCTGCTTGACTGAAATATACCATGTGAGCTGTTTGTTTGGAGGGGCTGTGTGCTGAGCCTAGCCTGCCTGCAAGGCAAGGCAGAGAGCTTCTTAATGAGTCTTTGATCCTTAAGCCCATTAGTACCCATTACCCTTAACCAAGGCTCAGGGCTACTCAGGAAGATCAGGGCATTAAAAAGCCCACTCCTTGTTCGCTAGCTCTTCTAGTCACTTAGGACAGTTAACGGGAGTTTTACAGGAGAGAGTGCGTGTGTGTGGGGGGGAGGCTAGATGCACTTAACATTCTTTAAATTTAAAGCCAAAACCAACCCCTGATAAAAACAAAACACCAATAAAAGAGCAAGCTACAGTAGTAAAAAGAGAATGCAGGCTAAAGTCCAGCAAATGAGTGAGGGTCTATTCACTTTATTAAACCCAATGCAGCATGTTTGATTATCTGACCTATGGGTAAGCGGTATATGTGTGCACTGGGTGCAAGGATCTCCTGGCCCTCAAACCATGTGCAGTTGTTGGACACCAGAGTGGCTGAACTGGAGGAGCTAAGAGAGATAGAGAGGAATATTGATGAGATGTCGTGGGACACAGTAGAATGGTCCCAAACTCAGTCTGCCAGCCTCTGTTGAGCCTCTGTACTGTCTCTGGGGAGGAGAACATCTAACTGAAACAGAGGTAACCTCCTTCCAGATGGGGTTTTTGTATGCTCTCGCACTGAGGATACCTCTCGTTATTAGGAAGAGGCAGATAATAGTTAAGGGACTCAATCATTAGAAACACATATAGCTGGGTTTGCCATGGCTGGGAGAACTGCATGGTGATATTCCTGTCTGGTGTGGAGGTTGCAGAGCTCTTGCGACATCTAACTAGACTTATGAGTCGTGCTGGAGAGGAGCCAGTGGCCATGGTACATGTAGGTACCAATGACATAGGGAAGGATAGGAGACAGATCCTGCAGAGTAAATTTAGGTTGCTAAGTAAGAGATTGAAGTCCAGGACATCCATGGTAGCATTCTCTGAGATGTTTCTAGTTCCACACACAGGGCCAGTTAGGGTATGTTTACACTACCACCCTAATTCGAACTAGGGTGGTAATGTAGGCAACCGGAGTTGCAAATGAAGCCCGGGATTTGAATTTCCCGGGCTTCATTTGCATATAGCCGGGCGCCGCCATTTTTAAATGTCCGCTAGTGCGGACTCCGTGCTGCGCTGCTACACACGGCACGGACTAGGTAGTTTGGACTAGGCTTCCTATTCCAAACTACCGTTACTCCTCATTTCACATGAAACTCATTTCATCTGGTCACAGAGGTGAATATAGATGGACTGCTTGTTATAGTGACCATAATATAATTACATTTAACATTTCTGTGGTGGGAAAAACACCACAGTAGCCCAACACTGTAGCATTTAGCTTCAGAAAGGGGGACTATGCAAAAATGTGGAGGTTAGTTAAACAAAAATTAAAAGGCTCAGTGCCTAAAGACAGAGTAATAGAGGTTCAACTTAAATGTATAACTCACATTAAAAAACATAGTAAAAGAATCAAAGAAGTGCCACTGTGGCTGAACAACCAAGTAAAAGAAGCAGTGATAGACAAAAAGACATCCCTTAAAAAGTGGAAGTTAAATCATATTGAGAAAACTAAAAAGGAGCATAAATTCTAGCAAGTGAAGTCTAATAATATAATTAGGAAGGTGATAAAAGAAATGTGAAGAACAGCTAGCGAAATACTTTAAAACTGATAGCAATTTTTAAAAGTACATCAGAAGCGAGAAGGCTGCTAAAGCACCCCGGGCAACTGAGATGATAAAAGAGCAGTCGAATATGCGAAGGCCATCATGGAGAAACTAAATGAATTTTTTTGTGTTGGTCTTCACGGATGAGGATGTGAGGGAAATTCCCAAACTTGAGCCATTCTTTTTAGGTGATTCATCTGAGGAACTGTCCCTATTTGAAGTATTGTTAGAGGAGATTTTGAAACAAATTGATAAACAAAATAGTAATAAAAGTCACCAGGACCTGCTGGCATTCACCCACAAGTTCTGAAGAAACTCAGATGTGAAATTGCACAACTACTAACTGTTGTTTGTAACCCATCATTTAAATCAGCTTTTGTGCCAAATGACTGGAGGATTGTTAATGTGATGCCAATTTTACAAAGGGCTTTTTAGAGGTAAAGCCTGACTTCCATACCGGGCAAACTGTCTGAAATTACAGTAAATAATAAAATTGTCAGACACATAAATGAACATAATTTGTTGAGGAAGAGTCAACAAGATTTTTGTAAAAAGGAATCATGACTCACCATTTGACTAGAATTATCTGAGGAGGTCAACAAACATGTGAACAAGGGGGATCCAGTGGATATAGTGTACTTCGATTTCCAGAAAGCCTTTGACAAGGTCCTTCACTAAAGGCTCTTAAAGAAATTAAGTTGTCATGGGATAAGAGGGAACGTCCTCTCATGATATGGTAATGAGGATAGGAATAAATGGTCAATTTTCAGAATGGAGAGATGGAAAGAAGTAAATAGTGGTGGTCCCAGAAGAAACCCCTAGGGGCACTCCCATTCAAGTTCATAAATTAACTGGAAAAGGGAGTAAACAGTGAGGGGGCAAACCTTGCAGATGCTGTAAAACTACTCAAGATAGTTAAGTCTAAAGCAGACTAAAGCAGACAGCAAAGAGATACAAAATGATCTTACAAAACTGGGTGACTGGGCAACAAAATGTCAGATGAAATTTAATGTTGATAAATGCAAAGTAATATATATTGGGAAGCATCTCTACTATGCATATAAAATGATGGGGTCTAAATTAGTTGTTATCACACAAGAAATATTTTGGAGTCATTGTGGATGGTTCTCTGAAAGCATCCACTCAATGTGCAGTGGCAGTCATAAAAGCAAACAGAATGTTGGGAGTCATTAAGAAAGGAATAAATAGTAAGACAGAAAAGATCATATTGCTTCAATATAAAGCCATGGTATGCCCACATCTTGAAAACTGCATGCAGATGTGGTCGTCCCATCTTTAAAAAGATATATTGGAATTCGAAAAGGTCTGGAAAGGGCAACAAAAATGATTAGGGGTATAGAATGGCTTCTGTATAAGGAGAGACTGAGACTTTTTAGCCTGAGAAATAGACAACTAAGGGGACTTATTGTAGAGGTCTATAAAATCATACCTGATGTGGAGAACGTAAATAAGGAAGTGTTTACTTTTTCTCATAACTCAAGAAGTAGGGGATACTACATTAAATTAGTAGTCAGCAGGTTTAAAACAAACAAAAGGAAGTATTTTTTCATACAATGCACAGTCAACTTGCCAAAAGATGTTGTGAAGAGTAAGACTATAACGGATCAAAAAAGAACTAGATAAGTTCATGAAGGATGAGTCCATCAATGATATTGGCCAGTATGGGCAGGGATGGTGTCGCTAGCCTGTTTGCCAGAAGGTGGGAATGGGTGACTGGATGGATCACTTGATGATTACTGGTTCTGTTCACTTGCCACTGAAGCACCTGGCATTAGACACTGTTGGAAGACAGGATACTGCTAGATAGACCTTTGGTCTGACTGAGTATGGGGATTCCTATATTGAACAATGTGGGCCATGCCTGGTTATACGAAAGCATTGTCCTCTCCTTGACCACAATGCTTAATGAAATTTTCCTGGAAGAAAAGCTGGGATGATTTCTCTTCTTCTTGTGGTGTTCATTCTTCTTTGGATAGTGCTTGATTATCCTTGCTAGAGATGACTTATCCACTGGGACTACTAAAATTAGTTTCTGAAAAGCAAATGTTTTGCTTTTAGAGTGAACCAGATTGCATCAAATAGCAGATATGTTTTCAAAAAAATTTCCAAGGGAAGGTACACCCTGTCCCTCTATTCAAGGTCTTCACTCCACACTTCAAATTATACAAGTAGTAAACTCTGCTCTTTCATTAATATATGAAATACATTGTTCAGGGTCAATTTGGAAACCTTTATTGAAAATGTAGTTTGTTTATAGTGCTGTTTTTCCCTTTCTCGCTTATGTCTAGGAGAAAACATTTTTGGTTTAAATGGAAAAATATTTAAAGGTTCTGTCCTTCCTCTGTGCAACTACATGCACTATGATTCACATGGCTGATTGCAGGCAGAGATACGATATTTTGTGAGAGTCTCTTGTAAAAGATATTTGCAGGGCAACAGTAGATCTAGTTACTTTAATCTGAAAGAAGGCCATCTCTTACTTTCACCAGACAAATTGTGCAAATCAGAATGAATTGTTTTTCAACTGATCAATAATTCTTTCTCCTGATCAGAGTGGAATTAATGCTATTGGGTCAATGCTCTTATTCCATTCACAACAGGGAAAAAGAGGTATTGATTAAACGAAGGTTAATTAGGTCTGCTTTGCACTGTTATGAAGCTGGAAGCAAAAGTATCCAATTTGGGATTAAAAGATTTGGATTCTGCGGCATATTGTAGAAAAGACCTTAACCACTTGTCTTTTGGCAGAAGAATCTGATGGGCATTATTAATAACCTTTTCAGAGTGAAGTACTAATGAGTGTATTGGTGTCATAAGAATAAGAGAAAAGCGTTGCTAGAAAGATTTAAATGGTGAGGGAAAACTGATATCCATTAGCACCCTCTCCCCAGTTTTTGCTAAAACATTCTATGCTTCAGCTACTTTGTATTTTTAATTGCTTTTTTTGGAGGGGGGGGAGGAGGATGGGGAGGAAGAGAGACACTTCCTTTGCCAAATTCCCCCTCTTTCTTCAAGAAATTCTTAACTCCATGGTGGGCTCACAGGGTACAGTGTGGCTGAGGGCTCCCATAACAGTGTTACACTACACTTTTGAAGACTACAGTTTAAATTAAGTTTGCTCAGGCTATTGGGACTTTTGTCATTGTGGCTAGACGGATGCATGGAAAGATGTTCTGGGGCTTTATCTAAGTACCAGCAGGGTTGGACTATGAAAGGGGCTTTGGGGGCTGCAACCTGGGACCCTTTAGCCTGGGGCCCTGGGATGCAGCAACTAAGCCCTTTGAGTGGTGGGGTGGTGGCGCCTGCAAGTGCAGGACCATGTGGAGTCACTTGTTCCTCCCGAGAGCTGTGCCAGGTAAACATCCCAATCCCTTGCCCAGCTCCTGAACCCCACCTTCCTTCCTCCCTCCCTCCCTCCCTCCCTCCCTCCCTCCCTCCCTCCCAGGCTTCTTACCTCCTGCCCACTCCTGTACCCTACCTTCCTCTCAGGCCCTGCTTCCTCATCCAAGCCCATTCCTGTATCTTACCTCCAGCACAGATCCTTCATCTCCATCCTCAGCCCAATCCTGTACCCTTCCTTTCGCTGAAATCCTACCCTCCCACTCCAGCCCATTCCTATACCCTGCGTCCCACCCAGAGCTTGCACTTTCATTCCATTCCCTAGCAGCCCCTTCCTGCACAATGAAGTCCTAATTTTTGGCCCCACTCCGGAAGTGAGTAAAATTAGTGCAGTAAGTAAATTCTGTAAGTAAAATTAGTGCAGTTTTTAACATGGAAATTTCTTCCTAAACTAGATATGGAAATTCATGCTAATAATGCACATGTAATTTGGCAGAGAAAAATATTCTTGAAAGCATCTTAATTGCTGCTTCTCTTTCTGTTTCATCCATTCTTTCCTTGTACCAAAATCATAGGTTTATGTTTATGTTTTCCCATGTGCTCAAATCTCCTTTAATTTACATCAGTGTAAATCAGGAATGACTCCATTGGCATCAGAGGAGTTTGCCTGCCTTAAACAAGATCAGAATTGGGCCTATTAGGAATTCAGCTGAATTGTTTTAAAAAGCATAAGGCAGTTCAAGAATGTAAATATAGCACTTGTCAAATATATGCTGTGTTTGAACAGAAACACATTGTTTGCACATTGCTGTAACTGAGAATAATTGTACTTTTTTATTTCCTGTAAAGTGTGAAATGAGCCTCCCTCAAGCTAGTTAACATTTGATTGAAAGCAAGCAAGCAGTCTGGCAATCAAGTGATTCTAAATTGTTTTGGACACTCTAATATACTATGCAGCACCAATCTGTTACCCAGTTGTGCAGGGAAACAAGTCAATAGAAGCCCCGGGATTCCCACTTCCCAGGACAGGAAAAAAGAGTCCTATGGAGATGCAAAATTTGTATCTGCATCTGTATCCGCAAAAACGAGCCATGAATATCTACATCGACATCAGATGATATGGATACCTGAGGATATCATCTGATTTCCAGGGTTCGAGATATAAAATTTGTATCTGCATCCATAATTGCAAAAATAGGTCATGGGTATTCACATCCACGATGTAGATACCGTGAATATAAAATGGATATCTGCAGATTTTCAGGGTTCTTCAGAAAAGATCAGGTAAGATGAGGGTAGTCTTCTAACCAAGGATGTTTAGTCAATAATTCTTTATAATCTGAATGAACACTTAAGAACATAGGAATGGCTATACTGGGTCAGATCAAAGGTCCATCTAGCCCAGTAGCCTGACTGCCGACAGTGGCCATTGCCAGGTGCCCTGGAGGGGGTGGACTGAAAACAATGATCAAACGATTTGTCTCCTGCCATCCATCTCCAGCTTCTGATGAACAGAGGCCAGGGACACCATTCCTACTAAACACTTACTTTAGTCTGCTCAGGCTTTTGATTCAGGGAAATTTTCATGTACACTGGGCATGTTCATAGAGGCACCGGCATAGTTATTCTCAAACTAAAACCACCAGGCCATATCATACCATCAAATTTATGAAGCACTCCTCAACAATGTCTCACTCAAGAAAGTCCGTAATCCCACCATCTGCATACTTTATTATGGTTCTGACCTCCAGTGCTCTGAACCTTGCGTAGTCATTTCTGCCCGTGCAATGTGAATGCAAATTGAAATCTCACCAAATCACATTGGTGGTATTGCATGCCAGTTGCACAATTTCAGTTCTCCAGGAATTTGTCTAGCTTAGAAAGAGAGGTTTATGTTAGGTCAAGTCTGACCTCCTTTCCTAATCTATTTAGAAATGAAATCCTGCCACGTTGAAGTTGCTCCATTTGACCTTAGTGGAACCAGGAATTCACCTCAGGTGAATTCAAGAATAAACCCCACAGTAAGCCTCTCACTGTGTAGAAATAAACTCAGTAGTTACACAGTCAGGACAAGTTTATATTTACAGAGACTTCTACGTGCAAAATATCCCAGGAGAAGAACAAAATGAGAGATTCGGCTTGAACTTTTAACACTATTGACTGAACTCTAATGTTGGCTGTTAAAATATTCAAAACAAGAAAAGGGCAGAGCAAATAGCAGAGTGTGATATGTAAACCGAACGCAAATATGATTCTGAAAAGGTCCCTTAGGCAACTGGTTGTAAGGTTAAGGGGAACTTTAAAAGTAAGTAAAAGGATTTTGAAATGAATGTGCTGTTTAGTGATGAGGTTTTTTTTAACAGTTGAACCCTAATCCTAGAAGCTAAGTCTGAGAAAGCTGTAATCAAAGTAGGAACTAAGTTTCCCCCTTTGACCTGAGTTGTTATCCAGTATTCAAAGTCTTGCAGGTTGCTGACATTAGGAGAAGAAAATGTTTGTTGATAGTCAGGCATTCTTTGACATTCTATTTATTTACAAAGAATGTACGTGAAGAACTCCTGTTTCCCTGAAACTGTTCTCTGTGACAGTAAGAATCACAGCTTTCTTGCACATATTCTGAGCATCTTTTTCCTTCCAGCACTCAACCCCCCAACAATTTTCTTAACTTACTCAAAAGCTCACACTACAAGTGCTTGTCTGGCCATCTTTGGCTTTCTGCTCCCTTTTCTCTCTGCTTTTGTTTGCACACACATGCAGCTCTATCAAAACAATATCTAGTGCTCTGCATTTATATTCAGTCCCCAGTGAAACCCTTCCACCGAAACAGCTCAGGTTAATCTAGACTGCAGGCTTCTTTTGGAAGAAGTTTTTTTCAGAAGAGATCTTCGGAAAAAACATCTTCCAAAAGAGAGCATCCACACTGCAAATGTGAATCGAAAAAGCGATCCACTGAGTGGACGGTCTTTTGTATGTAAACTGTGATTGCTACGGACAGAATGGCCACCAGGGCACCTGTGCTTTTTCCTCTTTCCTCTTCTTCCAAAAGAACTCCCTCTTCCCCATCCAGACATGCCTTTTTGAGAAAGAGCTCTTTCGCAAAAAGGCTTCTTCCTTGTAGAATGAGGATTACCAATGCTGGAAAACCCCCTCTGTTCCTTCAGTTTTCTTGTGGAAGAACGCAATTGCATTGTGGACGTTCCTCAAGTTTTGTCGGAAAAATGGCCATTTTCGGACAAAACTCTGTAGTGTAGACATGCCCATAGCTCCTGACTGGCCTTTCTTGTGACTTGATTTAGGTGGTGGCTTCTTGTTTGTCTTTAGCTATCTGACTCCAAAAATGAGCTTAACTGCTTCTTATTTTTCCCTGGAATGAAGGAAGACGAGTGTACTCACCTATTTAGCTATATTTTAACCAACTCCAGCATAGTTTATGTAACTCTCATTTTTCTTTCAGTTTATACTTGGGTCTGAGGCATTTGTGAAGTTCTCCTTTTTGTATGGAACCAAGATGGATTTGGGAAGGTTTGACATTTTCAGCTCCCATAGTGGAAACATTAGGACAAGTTGCTCAATGTTTCTTTTCTTTTCTTTTCTTTTCTTTTCTTTTCTTTTCTTTTCTTTTCTTTTCTTTTCTTTTCTTTTCTTTTCTTTTCTTTTCTTTTCTTTTCTTAAATTTTGCAAATGGTAATTTTGGTGACAAATTAAAAGGCATGGTGTTTTTTACAAGGTTTCATCCACAGATTCAGGCACTATTCTTGAATCATTTGTAAGGGACATAGAAACAGTTTGATGTGGATTTTTTAACCAATAACTGTCAGTTAATGTAATAGTAATCTTCTTTTACTATCTTACAGCTCTGATTCAAGAAAATGCTTGGCCATGTGCTAGCTGTGAGCATTTGCTGAGGTGAATGATTGAATGCTTTGTATGTAGGGATGCTTTCCTGAGGTGGGGCCTTAAAGAGCTAGTCTTGGGGCTCTTTATGCACAAGTGGTACACAAGTTCATTCCTGGAGACAACTCAGGAGATTGGTTAGCTTTCACGAAGGATGTCAGAACTTGCTCTCTGCTTTAGAAAGCAGTTTGGTTGTTTTCAGCTTTCTCACAAAGCCAGAGCAATGTTACAATGTGCCTGCACTGCTGTCAAACACCTGTGGCTGGCATGTGCCCATTGACTCAGGCTCTTGGGACTCAGGCTAAGGGGCTGTTTAACTGCAGTGTGACTGTGCAGGCGTGGGCTGGTGTTCTGACTCTGGGCCCCTCCCACCTCTCAGGGTCATAGTGCTTGGGATGCAGAGCAAACCCAAGTGTCTACACTGCAATTAAACAGCCTCTTAGGCTGAGCCTCACAAGCCTGAGCCAGGTGGTTTTTAATTGCAGTGTAAACCTACCCTAAGAGGGGAGGATGAGTGGCTCTCCTTGCTTTTATTATCAGGGAAAATTTCAGTGAGCTTACTTCTCTCTGTTGTGTTATTTTTGGATGGAGAAGGGATATCAAGGGACAACATCTAGTGAACGACGTTTTCAATATTATTTACAATGCAGTCCAATGAGAACCCTTGCACATACAAAGCCATTCAGATATATTATTTATTAAGATGAATGGCTCCTATAGGGGAGCAATGCATGCTAGAAGATACTTTGTTAGCAGCTGGAGGTCCTTCCTGCCCTCACTTTATAAAACAATAGTCATGCAGTGGACTACAGGAGATTGGTGGCTGGCTGACAGTCTGTTGCTGACAGTCATACAACTTGTCAGAGGTCAATATCTCATCCATTTATCAACTGATGGAACAATATAGTTGCATGTCAGATGTTATTAACGTACATAATTAATGTTGCTGGTTAGGCATCTCATTTCACAGTCTGAACTGGAATAAAGTGAGTCTATATTTCCTTAAACGATATATCTAGGATAACATTGCTGGTAGATTATATAGTGTCCCTCAGCAATGCCTCTGAATAAAGAGTTTGGTTTTCCTTCCACATGGACTCGACCAGGGACATGTTCCATTTACTCCATTACAGAAGAACAGTTTCACCTCATCATTTTACTTTGTGGAGATTTTTGGAAGAAAAGGCAAAACCATGGATGCAAAGACAGATTTTAATATTTTAAAATTGCTCCCTTCGGATTATCCTCCACGCTTTGTTATCAAGCTCTCCTCTTCATAGTCTTATAATTGCCACTGATTGCAATAGTCACTCTGTATTTAGTCAGCCTATTGCTGATTGAGTCATTGCATTGATCTGCCTTGCCTAGTAATGAGCCATCCCCTTGATTAAGAGCTCTCTGAATTCATGGTTCCATAATGTTTCTGAACCAGGAATAGGGAGAAAAGCAGAAGGAGAGACTGGTTTCTAGACAAAATTATCTTCCTATTCTTATAATAAAAGCAAACCTTTGGGTTGTGGGTTTCTGAAACATATTGCAAAGGTATTACTATGAAAGACAAACACGTGGAAGTAAATATAATATATTTTACTTTCATATTTGACCTTTTATGCCTATGAGAGAACACCCTTATTGAAAGTGCTTTGCAAATAATCACAGTACATACAGGTGAGATGGGAACTGTGTAGGCAAATTCACCAATGGTTACACACTCATCAATTACCCACTCATACAGGCCTGGATTTCAGGGCCTGTTATACAAATGAATCTCAATTATCCAGGTGTCTTGTGAGGCCAATTTTTGAATAATCAGTGTTTGGAATAAATTATATTGACTGCTATTATTTGATTTGGGGGACATACTCAGGATTTGGATCAGGGTTTAGCTAATGGGAAATCACCTACTAAAAGGAAATATTGGCCAGGATGCTGGAGCTAGGCAGGTCTTACTCTTTTCAAGACATTCTAAGTTATTTTTATTTTTTACCGCAGATTACAGATAGATGCAAAGGGGAACTTTATCACCTTGTCTGAGAGACATCAATTGAAAAACCTTTGACAAGAAATTAACAATGGTAGATTTAAAAAAAAAATTAAATATTCCTAAGGCTGAAAAGACATTGTTTTGTATTGGGCAGCCAGTCTGGGGATTAGTTAAATTGAAGTCCTGAAGCCAAGATTTAGCCTACTGAGGCTTTGGTTTGTTATTGGGAGGGTTCTGAGAGGCTGATGCAACGCTAATCAAATCCATTCAAGTCAAGCTAAAAGTATCCTTTAAAAACACATGATTCCACATCTTCCCAGCTCGCTCTGATGTCAATGAGGCTCTCCATCTATTTTGTGGATAGAGATTGAAAAGAACTTTCTGTTTCAGTGCTAGAGACCTTTCACCTGCAAGGACCACACAAAGTTGTGCTTTACACTCTGATGTACACACATCCAAAACTTGCGTCATCTGCCCTGTGCTTTCTCAGTAGCCTGCAGGAACTGGCCCAACATCTGTGGTGCGGGGAACCCTATTTCAGCTTCACTGCACAATTGCAGTGGTGCATTTGACTATTTAAATTTTTTAAAAACCTTCAGAAACTGTGTAATTCATTGTTTCCCATAAATGAGTGTTTCTAGTCAGAAAAGAGGAATGAAGTCCCTTTGTGGTTAAGACACTGGCGAGGGACTCAAGAGATCTTGGTTCACTTCTCTGCTATGCCACAGTCATTGTGTGTAGCCTTGGGAAAATCATTTTGGCTCTGATCTGGCCCATTACTCTTTGAGTAGACCATTGACTCTGTGGGTCTTCATGCAAGGACAAGTTTGGCCCACCCAGAGTAACTTGCAGGACAGGGTCCCAGAGCTTTGTGCCTCAGTTAAACATCTGCAAATTGAGGATACTACTACCTTCCTCCCACCCTTTATCTAGCTTGTTTATGTAGAATGTAAAATCTAAGTAAAGAACTTTTTCAGAACCTCACATAATGGTATCTTGAGGTTGGGTGGGACTTCTAAGTGCTACTATAATAGAAACAATACATTAATGATAAATAACAATAATGAAGTGAATGAGCACATTCCAAAACGGAATCAGGACTTTGAAGTGAAAGTAGCATGTTAAATGTTTAAAAAATAAACATGGAACAGAAAGCTGGGTTCCTTATCCAAAAGTATGTCTAAAAGTGGTCTATTATTCCACAAAAATGTATTCCTCTCTATCTTAATGGAATGCCAAGGACTCCCCATATTCAAAAAGGGAATTAAAGCTGACACAATAGCTCTCTTGGGTCCTTTTATTTTAATTTGCTTTGTGTTTCAGTATGATCATATATGAATGAGCAAATGAATATTTAATGTCCAAGGGACTACTTATTTTTCTAGATGCATGTCAGCAATAAATGATTCCTATAAATAGTCACTTGTGAATCTCTTTGAACAGAGCCCTTTTCTATCCAGACTTTCGGTGCAGCTGCAAAGCTGACTGACAGTCATTTGGCTACCATAATAATGGTTGCATGAAGGTAATTTTGGACTCAAAAGTGAAATGAACTGTCAGAATCCAGGTTGCAGAAGCAGGATGCTATTTTTGACAGGAATCATTGGATCATATTATTTAATTTCCAGCCAGAAGGCCAAGCATTCTGCATTTTCTTATCAGCTACTGCTGAACAATATTGATATGCAGTATATACGATATTGAATTCCATTAAAGGAAAATAAAGGCACATTGCTGATTACTTTCAATAATTTTGTTTGGGAATGGGATACCTCATTTTTCGGCATTTCAAGACATTTAATTTGTTGGCTGATTAATTAAAAATCTTTACTTACTTATTTCTTTGCCTAAGGGAGAACAAAATAAATGGAAAATGTATGTTAACTTTTAACAAACACAGGATCAAATTCTTTTTTCAGATTCTTATGCATTGATCTGAAATCTGCTAGAGGGCTCCAAGCATATCTGAGGCCAGATCTTCATTGCTAAAACCAGACGTATCTTTACAATGGGATAACTAATGCACATCAGATATCCTTGTATGAAATCTTAGTGAAGAGAAAGGGCAGGTAGTTTTCATCATGCTGGAACTAGGTGAGGTCAGCCACAGGCAGGGTCATAGAGTTGACTTCATCTAGCTACCTCATGGTCAAAAGTCCCTGTGCACTGTTTTCAGTAGGATTTTACAGTGAGCTAGCTAATGCACAATAATCTTTCTGCTGTAAAACACCATCTTTTTTGGCACTTAAACCAATATGACGGTCAAATTTGGGCTATAACAAGGCACATGACTGTTAATATAGGTATCATAAATAAAAGACTTTGGGCCACTATGATTTCAACTACTCTGGTGCAAACCTGGAGTTACTCCATGAACTGTAGTGTACTTGCTCTGGATTTACACTGCTGTGAAATGATCAGAATCTAGTCCCCTTTTTTCCTACACAAAAACTGCCATGATCTAAAACAGATACACTTTTCTAATCTTGTGAATGCTACTGAATTTTGGTCATGTATTATAGGCTACAGACATAGGCGTGCTCACGGGGCATGCCGGGTGTGCCCAGGCACACCCTAATGTCTCGGGCCAGCTAGCGGCTGCTGAAGGACGAGGGGGATTTGAGACGGGGAACCACAGCACCTCACTTTCCCCGTGGCCATCACTACGGCACTTTGGGGCAGAGAGAGCATGTTCACAGTGGAAGCAGCTGGGGCCCAACCACAGATGCTGGCCCGAGCCATTTTTGTGCCCTGGACCCCGCCCATCCTGGCAGCACTGCGTGGCGCCCCTTCTGCACCCAGAGCCCCAGCCCCAGCCCCACCCGGCAGCACTGCATGGCACCCCTTAAAGTGAGGCACCCTGGGCTCGGGCCCGGCCGGCCTGTAGCTTGGACCGGCTCTGATTCCAGCCCCGCAAACTGGAAGGCAGAAGCCGGCTTAGCCTAAGGTAAGGGAGGGGCGGGGAAGGGGGAAAATATGGGGCAGAGGTGGGAGAGGAAGGGGCTTGTGCTGAGGGGAGGGGGGAAGGTCAGGAGAAGAAAGGGGAAGGCACCAAGGGAAAGGGTAGAGGAGAGAGAAATGCCAGGGGGCCAAGTGGAGACAATGAGGAAAAGGGCAGGAGGGGTGTTGACAGTGGGAGGGAGGACAGGGTGATGTAGGGAGAGGGGAAGGTAAGGGCATTGGGGCTAAAGGGAGGAGGGGGTGGTCCTGGGAGAAAGCTTGAAAGAAGGGGTGGGCATGAGGAAGGCAGGGATGGAGCAAGACGTGTGTGAGGGCACAGGCATGAGAGAATGGGGGCAGAGGGTGGTGAGTGGGTGGGCATCAGGGAAAAAAGGGGTAGGGGCAGTGAGGGAAGGGGGAGGCACCAGGAGGGTACAGGGGTAAGGGAAGGTGCAGGTGCCAGGGGAATTCTGGGGTGAAGCAGAAGGGCAGACACCTGCAGGGGAGGGACCAGCATCAGAGGAGAGAGGCAGGGCAACTGTGTAGAAGGAGGTGTTAGGAGAGGGGATGAGGAGGGGTAGCTCACATGATCAGAGTGGGGCTACTGGAGGAGTGGGCACAGGGGGGAGAGAAGGGCTGGTGGAGAGGGGGTCTCAGGAAGGCTGAGGGCAGTGAGAAGGGCAGGAGTCAGGACAGCAGAGAAGGGTGAGGAGTTTGGGAGGGGGTAACAGGCACCAGGGGAGCTGATGGAGCAAGGGGAGACATGGCAGTAGAGGGAAAGGGAAGAGGTTTAAAAGATATTTATTAATAACTTGGGTACCACAGTGGCACATTCAAACAAGCCACATGAATTCAGTCCTGGTGCACAACACAAAATTCATTCTGCGCATGGGAGGAAACTCTTAGAGGGAACACTTCCCCCAGCCTCTCCACCCCCGAGTAAATGTCACACACATTGGGTTAATGCAATTGCAGGATAGTTGCATGAGGGGGGTTTGGTGGGGGCCAAACTAATCCCTATTGGTAGGAAGATGGTGGTGGTGGGGGGGTCACATGACACCTTTTACTTCTGGTCATGTGTCCATCTTGCCCTGAGAGTGTTACCTCTAGAGGTGTGGCCAATAGGAGTCGGGGTGTGGCCAATGGGGGTCAACGTACATTTAAAAAAAATTATTTGGGTGCACACTCTAATTAAATGTGCTGCACACACCTATGGCTACAAACTGTATGACTGCAACTGATGACTCAAAACAACCTGCTAAAACAGTGCTCAATATGATCTTTCCAAATGTCCACTTGATAAAGGGGATTTGGACTATGCATTAAATACGAACACATTACATTTCCCTAGCATGTCATAAAAGATTCATGCAGAAATATTATGTCTGAGATTTGTGAGTCTTGTGCACTGATTTAAAAATCTACCACAAAATGTGAATGATACAAGATCACTATACTTACATTTTAATTTATTGTACTGCTATTTTTATGTCTCTATTTATCATTCTCCATCTTTTCCACACAGGCAAAGGAGCCAAGAGAATCGCTGCAACTGTGGAAGAATGCCACATAATAAAAGATAAATAGCTCCCCCTGTACCTCTTCAATCACGGTATTTATCAGTCTATGCACCTGGTTAAGAGATAGAGCAAGATTCCTTAAGCAGACTTTAATACTCAGCGGTATGATGTTTATCAATGGATGCGAGGAGTTAGAATGAAGAATTAGGTAAACTACAGCAAACTTACATAGGACTAGTACTCTGTGAGCTATGCTTTCTGTTTTTAGACATTGCTTTCAGTAAAGTAGTTGAGAACAAAAGAAAAAAAAAAGTCCTCTCCCATGTAACTTTGCATTCAGTACTTGCTATAGCCATGGCATTGTGCTCCAATTATAAAGGTAGCTCTCCTGATCTCAGGTTAACTACCTTCCCACAAACAGAAATGTTTTGATTTTGTTTCATTGTAATGTCGAGCCATTGACAAAGACCTAGGCAGAAAAGCTCTGTTAGAACAGACTTACTCAGGTGGTGCTTCATTCTTGTTCTGGTTTTGTTTCTAATCCTTGCAAGATTTGATTCTCTTTTTTATCCTTTCTGGCAGAACACAATGCTATACTGGAGAAATTGATTTTTGAACAGGTGTATGAATAAAAGCTTTTTATACCCAGAGCTTGTTGGGGGAAAACAGTGTTTTTCAGGCAGCAAAGTGAATAAACTGAATGTTATGCACCAAATAGATGAAAAATCTATCTGTAATTTGCAGACTAACAAGTAACATCATGTTTACTTTTCTTCTTTAAAAAAGTCAAGGGGTGGAATCTGATTCACTGCCATGGCAGGCTTATTAGGTATTAAATTAAAAAATACCCTCCAATCTTAATTTTTGTTTGTACATTTAATGGCAATATTAAATCATTCAAGGCAATGTTAAATCTAAGATCTCTTGAGACTTTATCGGTTTGTCTAACCCTCAGAACATTTAAAAGCTATGAAAGAAAACTACTATCTTTTAGGCTGTTATTGCCTTATCTTTTCCCATCTACTAAATTTCAGACCACAACCATGCACCAGCTAATAAATAAGAGAATTTGTGTTAAACTAAAATATTAAAACATGTTTTGATTGAACACATTTAATTACCTCTTCTGAGTCTCAACATCAGTGATTTGCTAACTTGACTCCTTATTATGAGGCAATTTAAGAAGCAAACTGTTTTCTCACATTTGCTTGTAATTGGGTTATAATTTTGTATGAAGAGGGCAGATTTTAAGTCCAAATGTGCACTAAGGATATTTGATTTCTTGAAAATCTTTCAGTTGTGGATAACTGGTCAAGCCCAGTAGACAGTTTTTACTGTATTGGTGTTGAACATCAGGGAATAGATGCATTGGCTGTATGTCAAGGAGTCTCCGTCATTGCACTGAAATGCATTAGTTTGGTTGAAAAGTGTTGTAGTCTTACTGAAGTTTTAGATGCCTAGTTTTATTGTATTATGTCAATGGGTAACACACTGCAAGATGTGGCTAATCGTACATATTTGCAGACAAAAAAAATCTCAGGGATAAATCCTGGTCCCTACAAATGAAACCTATTTTACGTTTATTGTAGAGGTTAAGGCCAGATCCCATCGTATGCCATTGCAGGAACACGAAGTCATAAATGTGACATTTGGCTTTGTGAGGATTCCTCAGCCTAGGTGAGCCCCAAGGAATTGTAGACCCCTGCAGCAGCTTCTGCTCTCTGTCCTTTTGATCATGGTGTAGGGAGAGTGTGGAAGTGTAGGGAGTGAAAATCATAGAACCATAGATTAATAGAACTGAACGGGACCTTCAGAGGTCGTCAAGTCCAGCCCCCTGTCCTCACAGCAGGACGAAGCACCATCTAGATCAGTGTTTCTGAAAGTGTACCGTGGAAATACTTTCAGAAACACTTTAACTGGCCGCTCAGGTTTATTTATGTACCAGCGCTGCGGCCACGGAGCCTCGAAGCTCCCATTGGCTCCATTTCATCCTTTGCAGCTAAGGGGAATTGCGAGGCTCCGTGGCCGCCACACTAGTACATAAACGAACTGAGGCAGCCAGTTAAAGTGTTTCTGAAAGTGTTTCTGCTGTACACTTTCAGAAACACTGATCTAGATCATTCATAACAGATGTCTGTCTAACCTGCTAAATAGCTCCAGTGATGCAATTCCACAACTTCCCTAGGCAATTTATTTCAGTGCTTAACCACCCTGACAGTTAAGTTTTTCCTATAATTTAAGCTAAACCTCCCTTGCTGCAATTTAAGCCCATTTCTTCTTGTCCCACTGTCAGAGGTTAAGGGGAATAATTTTTCTCCCTCCTTCTTGTAACACCCTTTTACGTACTTGAAAGCTGCTATCATGTCCCCTCTCAGTCTTCTCTTTTACAGACTTAACAAACCCAGCTCTTTCAGTCTTGTCTCAGAAGTCTGTTTTCTAGACCTTTAATCATTTTTTGTAGCTCTTCACTAGACCTTCTCCAAATCTTTCCTGAAATATGGTGCCTAGAACAGGTCACAGTACTCCATAGGAGGCCTAATCAGTGCAGAGTAGAGTGGAAAAATACTTCTTGTGTTGTGCTCACTACATTCCTGTTAATGCATCCCAGAATTATGTTTACTTTACAGTTGGAGTCACTGTCACACTGATTCATATTTAGCTTGTGGTCCACTATAACCCCTAGATCCTTTTCTGCAGTACTCCTTCCTAGGCAGCCATTTCTCATTCTGTATGTGTGAATGTTCGGGTCAAAGGCATTCTTATGATCTGATGAGCTCTAGCTACCAGACTTCCTCCTGGGGGGTCTATATAGCTGCTGTACTTTGTGCTGAGGAAAGCGGCCAGCATGACTTGATGCGAGGAGGAAGGAGTTCTTCTCCCTCAGGGCTGCACTGAGCTCAGCTCTGCTTCTATTTTAATTCTTATGGGGAACTGTGATGGGGCAAGGCAGCCCCACACTCAGCCTGCAGGGTCCAGCCAGGGTTAGCTGGCTGCAGAGCCCCCCTTCCCCTGCAGCCCTACTGAGCATGCCCGGGCTGTAGCTCCATTATAAAAGCCTGTGGCAGGACTCAGTCAGGGGTGGCAGCCGGAGGAGAAGGACCTGGAATGGGAGCTCCTGCACAGCTGTCACCAGAGACTGCAAAAGAGGCTGGTGAGGACACAGAGGTGAGCTGGTGTATCCCAGAGACTGCCTGCTGAGGAGATGCTGGCCCGGAGGCCACAGAAAGCTGGACACGTTCATTGGAAGGAACCCCAGTGAAGGAAGTGGCCCAGGTCAGGAGCAGGAAGTGCCTCTCCTGCCCCGAGAACCGTGACACGTTTTGGCCGGATTGTCCTGCCGAGGGAGTGACCCACTACCCGGTCACTCACAGGGCCCTGGGTTGGCCCCGGTGGAGTAGGGTGGACCTGGGTCCCCCTACCTGGGGTGTGTCCCCGCTACAACCCTGAACTGTGTTTTGGGACTCAGGCTGGAGGGCCTTGGCCTTGCCTTAAAGGGCCAGACTTAAACTGTGTTTGGGGACTCAGGCTAGAGGGCCTTGGACTTAAGAGGTCCGGTGGGAGAGCCAAGTGGGAGTGTCCTGCCACAGGAACCCATTGCCACAGTATCTGAGTAACTCTGGTCATATCATCTAGCAGGCAACTCAGGAACAGGCCCTGGATTTTGTTTGAGATGGAATCTCTTCAGTCCAGAGAATGGCTGTGGAAGCTTGCTGGAGTGGCCACATGGGCCTATATACAATCACAGATTCTCTTTGACAATCAGGGATGCAAGCAAATAAACTCAAGATACTTGAAATTTGACTTTAGTGGAGCTATGTTGATTTACACCAGGTGAGGTGGCTCATATTTCTATTCCTTTAGGAGCAGAGAAAGCAGACCGTTTGCCTTCATCAGTATCTGGTAAGAGCCATTTGCCCAGTGTTCTATTTCAAGAATACGGACGGTGGATCTCAATGAGATCTCAACTAGGAGTATGTGCAACCTTAGGGGTTTGCAGAGGTCTTGCAGGGTGATCATCTAGGGTATGTCTACACTACCACCCTAGTTCGAACTAGGGTGGTTAATGTAGGCAACCGAAGTTGCAAATGAAGCCCGGGATTTGAATTTCCCGGGCTTTATTTGCATCTTGCCAGGTGCCGCCATTTTTAAAGCCCCGCTAGTTCGGACTCCGTGCCCGCGGCTACACGCGGCACAGAGGAGGTAGTTCGGATTAGGCTTCCTATTCCGAACTACCGTTACTCCTTGTGGAACGAGGTGTACCGGTAGTTCGGAATAGGAAGCCTAATCCGTACTACCTACTCCGTGCCGCGTGTAGCCGCGGGCACGAAGTCCGAACTAGCGGGGTTTTAAAATGGCGGCGCCCGGCAAGATGCAAATAAAGCCCGGGAAATTCAAATCCCGGGCTTCATTTGCAACTTCGGTTGCCTACATTAACCACCCTAGTTCGAACTAGGGTGGTTGTGTAGACATACTCTTAGATATTTGCCTAGTTTTACAACAGGCTACATAAAAAGCATCGACAAAGTCAGCACAAGCTAAAATTCCATACAGACAACGAAAATTGTTTATACTCGTGTGTATGCTGCAGACTGAAATATAATTACAATATTTATATTCCAATGGATTTATTTTATAATTATGAGGTAAAATGAGAATCAATTTTTCAGTCAAAGTGTGCTGTTGTAACACTTGGTATTTTTGTCAATTTTTTTTAAGCAAATAGATTTTAAGTGAGGTGAAACTTGGGGGTATGCAAGACAAATAAGACAGGAGTATGGAAAGATTGAGAGTTACTGGATTAGGGAAAGCAACAAAGAGGAATCGGTAGAGGTTTCTGTGAGGCTAGGCCTATGCTTTTATTTGTACTGTGCTAGTTTGACCAATGCTCTCCTAGATACATCTACTAAAGCTGAAAGTTGTTCTTTACTAGAACTGGAAAGACATAGCCCAAAGGTGATCTTGTAATCAAAGTATGTAACTTGGTGTAATTGAATTCCTAGCTGTTTTAGATGACCAAAAAATGGGAGGGATCAGGATTTTTTTGTCTTTTATATATGCCCAGATCTCTACCTTGTTTCACTGATGTTGGCCTTGCTACCAAACACCAAACCTTTGTCACATCTAGATTAGACTGTTGCAGTATACTCTGCATAGGTCTCCACCTTGAATCTTTTTGGAGGCTTAAGCAAATGCAGAATGGGATTTTAATGGGGGTATTTGCATATATAAGTATATTCAGTAGATTATATGGTAGAGCATCAGATTGTCAAAACCTAATAAATGACAAAAAAGACTAAAATATATTAATAAAAATAGACAATATTTCTCTGTAAGGGTTTGCTATATAGAATTTGAGACTTTTCAGTTCTGTAATATATTATGACTTTGTGAATTTTATTTGCAACCTTTTAGCATTTCAGAAGTGTACTTGACTGTGTATTGAAGAATCTTACAAACACCTAGATGGAATTCTTTAACATGGTCTAGCTTATTGAAAGCAAAGAAATATTTATAGGCATAGTAGACTCACCTCCATCTCAGACTAGTACATAATTGACTAGTTATACTTGCAGTACATAGTTTAGGGCACTGTTTTTCAACCTTTTTTGCTCATGGCCCCCTTCTGAGCCTCATTCATCATATGCCTGGCAGTTAAGTTTGGGTGGCTCTCTCAAACTTATTGAGGCCCCCTAAGGTTCCTGTTTTTTCCATGCGGCCTCCTAGAAGTAAGGCGTGGCCCCCTGGGGAGCCATATGGCCCACGTTGGTTTAGGGCAAGTTTACAAATTTTTTAGCCTGTCATGAGTCTAAAATCTAGATACATACAACATAAGGCTGAATTTAAGTATTTCACTGGTAAGAAACATGAAGCTTACATGGCCTTGAGAAAAAGTACTTACTTGCCCCTGTAACCCACACACCTAGTATGGTTACTGAGCAATGCAAGTGGTACCTAGACCACAGCAACAGTTAAGATCAAGAGACTTCTACAGCATGGGTTAGGAGCCAGCTGGCTTTTAGCTCAGAGGGTAGAGGCTCCTATACTCAACTTCAAAGGTCCTAGATTCAAACCCGCCTGGTGGCAATTACACCCCTTTCAAAATGAATCAGTTTGTTACCAGATGAACTGAACTACAAGATTATGAAATGAGCATCCATGATGATATGCACTATACTTTGGCTTGCCTTTTTAAAATGAGTGCATTTTTATACCCCAATTTATATAGTGTGTGTTGGTATTGGTACATTTTGACACTCGTCATTTTTGATTTGCTATAAGCGTTTCCATTTGGCAGTTATCGCTAGACATAATGACTAATTCACTTTAAAATATTTTAATTAAAGATTTCCATGTGTTTATTTAAATGAAAAAAAAAAATGATTTTTTCCTACATGTGAGGCTGATGCATCTATCCCATTTCTAGAATAATTACCACTCCCCACAAAACTAATATATTATTTGCTAATGATGTGTAAGTTGAGGAACAAAACAAAGTTCTTCTCCTTCAATCTTTTGTTTAACAAACCAAAATACGTCATTTTGAGAACTATACAGTATTCATCTCTAATACTATTTTAACAACATTTTAATCTTAAAAGAAACAAGGAAATTCAATATAATGTGATGTCTGAATGTATCAATTTATTATCCTTCAAAATATAATCAATTCAAATCATGTACAATGTGCCTCAGGATATTTTGTAGTCTCTGAAATGAATTGTCTTCAATGAATGAACACAGGACATTTAAAATGTGGAAATATAGCATTGTATTGAGTTGTCTGAAAGAAATTAAATTGGAAGATGTGAAAGTGATTAAGTGAAATATTAAAAACCAGTAATTATCTCAACTGGAAAGTAGTTGCATACTAAAGATTTGTTTTATTGAACGCACAATTTCTTCAATGTTTAAATAGTGAAGTTTTCTTTTCAAGAATTAATTTCATCTCCTTCCTACAATATATAGTGAGGAACAGAAGAATGGTTTTGTAGTTAAAATGATACTACCAGTTTACTGCTGCCTCTGCCACATCTATGCATAGTCCTGCCACAAATATTGGATGTTACAGAGGGTCAGATCAGAGTTCCCTCTAAGGTGTGCAGCAGCATGGCCCCACAGCTGCTTCATCAGCCCTGTCCAGTCAGGCAGCTCCCTGCGTGGAGCCTTGAGCCCCTGACTAGGCGGGGCTGATGAAGCTGCTGTGCAGTTTGGAGAGAACCTTGGTTCAAATCCTTATGTATTGTATTAGTTCCCCCCCCCCACACACCTTATTAACACACGAACAAAGGCACATTAAAATCACTAAGGACAGTGGAGCTCAATGAGAGAAAAGGGATATATGTGTTTGGGGCAGGAACAGAACTCAGATGAACCTGGTACTACCTGCTCTCAATAGTTAAAAGTGAGGGACTGATTCACTGCTACTTTATTTTGGATTTACACAAGTTGCAGAGAAATTGATAAAATTACACAAGCATACAACTGGAGCAGTGCAGGATTGAATTAGGCCCTGGCAGTAGACTTTTTCATTAATATGTGGCTATTTGATGCTATTGCTGGACAGACTTTTGTACTACTGTACCTGATTTGGAAGTACAAGATAGTGGTAATAAAATCCTTAAACTATTTGTGTGAAAGTACTGCATACACTAAAGAAAAAATACTGTATCAGCAGGGATAGGACCTGCCATGATCATGAGAAATGGCCAGCAGCTGGGGGACTAAGGGGTTAACTATACATAAGCCAGGTAGAGTTGGCCAATAGGAATGTAGATAGGAATTTCAAACTGGGATAAAAGAATTGTTGGGTTTTCCCTCCTTTAGCCCTGAGCAATTTCTCTCCTGCTACTGAGGGAGACAGAATGTCTTCCTCCAAGAAAAGTCTCTTCACTATCTGTAAGTAGGGTAAGGTTTAGATAAATCCGTTATGTTTTATGGTTTGGGTATATTAATTTGTGACTTTTCCATCTAGTCATTATGTTTGCAACAGGAATATTGTATTGATAATAAAAGTTCTTTCTTTCTTCTTTTTATTAACCTGGTATTGGTTAATTTTTGTGTCCTGGTTTTTGCTTTAGGGGTGAGATTTCCCAAGTGATCTCTCCCCTGACTTTTCTTATTTCTTGGGCGGTGGCTGTAGATTTTTATTCCCAAAATCTAGGTTTTTAAGATTTTTTTTGGGGGGGGGGAGTTTTATACCAAAGGCTGGAAAGATAAGGTTTTGGGGTACTTTGGTGGGCCCCCACTTCTGCATTTATTGTGCCAGAGTGGGGAAGGAGCCTTAACAGGTCCAAAAGGTTTTTTTCCAATCTCTATTCTTGCCTAAAATAAGCTAAACAGAAAAGTAATGGACACAGTATTCAAGATGTGGGCGTATCATGGGTTTATATAGAGGCAATAGAGTGGCATGCCAGCTGGGAGAGACTCTCTGTTCTGTCCTCAGCAGAGAACTACTGCTGTAATTGAGGGAGAAGTGCTCCTTCCCCAGCCAGGCAACTCCGTGCATGAAGTTTTGAGTCCTGGCTGGGTGGGGCTCATTAAGCAGCTGCCCCCAGCTTAGAGGGAACCTTGGTCTATACCATGTTTAAATAGCTTGGGCTACCTTTGGGCTACTATTGTTAAGTGACCGTGTAATACCACAAAAGCGGTGAGGAGTTCTGTGGCACCTTATAGACTAACTGAAGTGTTGGAGCATAAGCTTTCGTGGGCAAAGACCCACTTCGTCACATGCATCTGATGAAGATGCATCTGACAAAGTGGGTCTTTGCCCACGAAAGCTTATGCTCCAACACTTCGGTTAGTCTATAAGGTGCCACAGGACTCCTCACCGCTTTTGCAGATTCAGACTAACACAGCTACCCCTCTGATACTGTGTAATACTGATTCAGTAGAAGTCTGGCAATTCTATTTTTGCTGATTTTTCCCGCCCCTCTCCGCCCCCCCCCCGCAGATGAGACTATGGTGTTATCCATTGTGTAAGCTTAAGCCATAGCTTAATTTAAATGCAATCCAGGATCTACCTCAAACCCAAATACCCTGTCCCTGCCTCCTTCCCAACCCTTCTCTGAGGCCCCCACCTCTGCTCACTCCATCCTCCCTCCCTCATGCTCACTCACTTTTATCAGGCTGGGGGCAGAAGGCTGGGGTGTGGGAGAGAGCGATGTGAACTCTGATCTTGGGCTAAAGGATTTAGAGTACGGGAGTGGTTCCGAGCTGAGCCTGGGGCAGCAAGTTGAGGTACAGGAGGGGGTTCAGGGTGCAGGCTCTGGGAGAGAGATTGGGTGCAGGGGGACACCAGGCTAGGGCAGGGGTTTGAGGTTCAGGACTGGGGTCAGGGTTCAGAATGAAAGCTCCAGCTGGGCTCCACTTACCACTGGTGGCTTCAGGGTTCTGGTGCAGGGGGCTAAGGCAGGCTCACTCCTGCCCTGGCCTTGTACCACTCTCAAAAGTAGCCAACGAACTCTCTACATCCCTGCCTCTTGCCCCACTCTGTGGAGATGGGGTACAGAGTGGGGAAAGGGGCACCCCTCCTCTACTTCCTGTGACCTCCCAGGAGCAGCTCGAAGGCAAGAGCAACAAAGCAGTGCTGAGGGGGCAGATGAAATGCTGGCACTTGATAGCCTCCTGGGCAAACCTGGCAGGATCACTAGTCAAAGGCTCCAAGATGTACCAGTAGATCCTGATCTACTGGTTGGTGACCACTGGCTTAAATTTATATCTGGAGTGTTTGTTTTTTCACTACTTTATTTACTTTTAAACATTACTCCTCTTCACAATTTGGATCATAAGACATTTAAAAAATAACAATAATTGCAAGGTTAATATATGCTAAAGATAGTGTATGAAGTATCAAACTTGTGTTTAAGGCTCCAAAACTGGCACCTCAAGATTTGGGATTAGAAATATTTTGCTGTTTGTTCTAAACTTACAAAAACTTAAAATATGAAAATAAAAACAATTACTTTATTTTAATTTTTTTCTTTATATAAAAATTAGGGAAACTGTCAGTTAACTCCTGCGATTTTTGCAGGTGATAACTTAGATGTTTTTGGGTACTTAAGAAGCCTCTGGAATATAATCATGGTTAAGGCTTCCCCCCCATAACACAATCTGAAATGGTGCCCCTGCAAGTGGTTTGTAATATATCTTTACTGTTATATTCATACTATTATGGAATAGGATTAATAACCATAAAGATTCAGTGGATCAGTTTTGTTCATGTAAGATTCTTTCTTCACCTGATTCTATGCTTTCTCTCTCATGTATTGCCATGCTCCTTTCCCAGCAGAACCTGTTCTGTCCTTCTGATATATTTTTGTACCTGGTATGACTATGTCCCAGTAATGGAGCAAGTAATTAAGGAATTCATCTGCAATCACCTGGAAGATAATAAGGCGATAGCCAGCATGGATTTGTAAAGAACAAATCATGTCAAACCAATCTGATAGCTTTCTTTGATAGGATAACGAGTCTTGTGGATAAAGGAGAAGTGGTGGCCGTGGTATACCTAGACCTTAGTAAGGCATTCGATACAGTCTTGCATGATGTTCTTATCAATAAACTAGGCAAGTACAACTTAGATGGGGCTACTATAAGGTGGGTGCATAATTGGCTGGATAACCTTTCTCAGAGAGTAGTTATTACTGGTTCACAATCCTGCTGGAAAGGCACAACAAGTGTGGTTCCACAGGGGTCTGTTTTGGGACTGGTTCTGTTCAATATCTTTAACGATTTAGATATTGGCATAGAGTACACTTATTAAGTTTGCAGATAATTTGAAGCTGGGAGGGTTTGCAACTGCTTTGGAGGATAGGATCATAATTCAAAATGACCTGGTCAAACTGGAGAAATGGTCTGAGGTAAATAGGATGAAGTTTAATAAGGACAAATGCAACGTACTCCACTTAGGAAGGAACAATCAGTCTCATACATACAGAATGGGAAGCGACTGTCTAGGGAGGAGTGCTGCAGAAAGGGATCTAGGGGTCATAGTGGACCACAACCTAAATATAAGTCAACAGTGTGATGCTGTTGCAAAAAAAAGCAAACATGATTCTGGGATGCATTAACAGGTGTGTTGTGAGCAAGACACGAAGTCATTCTTTGACTCTACTCTGCTCTGATTAGGCCTCAGTTGGAGTATTGTGTCCAGTTCTGGGCACCACATTTCAAGAAAGATGTGGAGAAATTGGAGAAGGTCCAGAGATGAGCAACAAGAATGAATAAAGGTCTAGAAAATATGACCTATGAAGGAAGGCTGAAAGAACTGGGCTTGTTTAGTTTGGAAAGGAGAAGACTGAGGGGGAATATGATAGCAGTTTTCAGGTATTTAAGAAAAATTGTTCTCCTTAGCCTCTGAGGATAGGACAAGAAGCAATGGGCTTAAACTGCAGCAAGGGAGGTTTAGGTTGGACATTAGGAAAAACTTCTTAACTGTCACGATGGTGAAACACTGGAATAAGTTGCCTAGGGAGGTTGTAGAATCTCCATCTTTGGAGATATTTAAGAGCAGGTTAGATAGACATCTATCAGGGATGGGCTAGACAATACTGGGTCCTGCCATGAGGTCCCTTCCAGTTCTAGTATTCCGTGATTTTATGATTATGCTCATTCCACCAATTTTTTGTAATGCCAATTATATCAATAACCTCATTCAATACAGGGCACTCTAATTCACCCACCCTATTATTTAGACTTCTAGCATTTGTATATAAGCACTCTAAAAACTTGTCACAATTTAGCTGTCTGTCATTACAAAATGTAATCTAATGAGACTCTTTCATTTGACTGTTCCTCATTAGATCTTACCCATACTTTATCATTTTACATCCTCTCCTCTTTACTAGGACCTAGAGAATCTCTATGAATAGACCCTCCCCTAAGGGATGTCTCTGTCTGATGCATGTGCTTTTCCACACCTTTTGGCTTTCCCCTAGGCCTTAATTAAAAGGTGGTAGAACAGTTTTTAAAGTGCCAGTAATCTGGTTCCATTTGGTTTAGGTGGAGTCCACCCTTCCTGGATAGGTTCCCCCTTTCCCAAAAGTTTTCACTGTTTCTAATAAATTTAACCCTCCTCTCTACACCATTTCATCCATGCATTGAGATCCTAAAGTTCTGCCAGTCTACCTGGCCCATCATGTGGAACTGGAAGCATTTCTGAAAATGAAATCCACGATTTCAATGGCAACAGTCTACTTCCTAGCAGCTTAAATTTGGCCTCCCAGACTTCTTTCATATCCTTCACTATGTACCATGAACACTGGCTCTTCCCCAGTACTACACGTAAGTTTATCTAGATGTCTCGAGATCTGCAACCTTCGCATCAGGCAGGTAAGTCACCATATGGTTCTCCTGGTCATTACAAACTCAATCTGTTTGTGATGATCAAATCACCCATTACTAACACCTGCCTTTTCCTAATAAGCGGAGTTCCCTCCTGCTGGAGAGGTGTCCTCAGTGTGAGAGGAGATACCACTACATCATCAGGAAGGAGGGTCCTTTATCATTCTAAGACAATTATAAAGTCATTAGAAACCAGTAAAGAAATTGCAAATGTGCAGATAAAGCAAACAGGAACCATAGCATGCAGATACCTTTTTTCTGTAATTTTCTATTAAACTGTAATGTATAAATTATGGTGAAAATTCAAAACCGGTCCTGATAAATAATGTAATCATATACATAATAGCGTACTTGAGGAAAAAAGAACCACATCTGTTGTTTGCTGATATCTACTGAAGTATAACACTTTGCTGGAAAATACAAGTCAAGTTGTGATGAGACCCAAATGCGTTCATGTGAACAAAAACCCAGTCTTTCATGTGTAGATCCCTGTAGAGAGGTGTGGAAGTTGAATCAATATCAGCAAGACAGATAAAGCTGTAAAGAAAGCAGAAGTGTGTGCCCTCTGAACTGATAGCAAGTACATTTGCTTTAGAACTGCTGTTTGGCATCTGGGGAACAGGAGGAGGAAGAACTTGGGCACTTCTGCTTCCAGTGGCCTAACATTTCTGTTTACCTAACCATAATCTCACAGATCTGAAGGTGGCGGTCTTGTCACAGGCCAGTTCCTCAAGCCAAATCCACAGGGAAATCTTGGAATTACAATACATATGCAAATTCAATTCAATTAATTATGGACTTAATCAAGATATGGGGTGGTGGAACCTTTATCAATGAAGGTGCTAACTACTTTCTGAAGGTATCCTTCCTGCCTTATCCATCCACTGACTTTGATCTTTATCTACTCAGGTTTAGCACCCTTTCTCCTGACACTTTATGCATAGAGGTAGGGGGGTGGGCTACAGAATATCTTTCTTTCTTTCCCCTTCTCCCCCCCCCCCCCTTCCCTTCTATTTATTTCAAGTTTCCTTATCCTCTAATCATAACTCTGGTCATCTGAAGAAGTGGGCTGTGCCCACGAAAGCTCATGATACCATCTACATGTTTTGTTAGTCTATAAAGTGCTGCCAGACCATTTGCTTGCTGGTTTTTCTTGCTTCTATGAATGTCCTGCTTGTGAAAGGTGATACTATCACTTTCTGGGATTCTGTATTAGTCTTGCTGGGGTTCTCATTATGCATGGGTGAAAATGCAATAACACAATTTCTTTTATGACCTTCCTCTCCTCCAAAAAAGCCCCAATGTTTTGTAAAAGCCTCACCCTGTTTCTGGGCACAACAATTGTACTTGTTGGCTCTCCACCAGAGCTAGGAGACCTGGCTGCTGCTCAGACTGAACATAGACCTGAGCTCTTTGAAGTCTTTGCTGCCCTACCTTGAGTTAGGACCTGGGGGTATATCTACACTGCAAAGTTAATTTGGAATAACAGCTGTTATTCCAAATTAACTGCCATAGCGTCTACACAAGCAAACCGCTATTTTGAATTAAATTCAAAATAGCAGGGTTCTTAATTCAAGTTTGGTAAACCTCATTCTATGAGGAGTAACGTCAAACTCGAATTAGCTAATTCGGAATAAGCGCTGTGTAGACGCTTAGGCCAAATTAGCTGGCCTCCAGCCCTTCCCAGTTCCCCCTCGTGGCCACTCTGGGCCAAACCAGGAAAACTCTACTGCTTTCCCCCCTCTAGCCCTGGAGCCCTTAAAGGGGCAGAGTCCGTTTGGCGACAGGGCCTGTGCTAGCTGCAGGCCTGCCAGCTCAGAACCCGCAGACGCTGCCCCTGACCCAGTTGCCAGCATGAGCCAGCGACCCAGTGCCAGCCCTCCACCTTTCCCCAGGACCAGTCTGGCAGCTCCCAGAAGCCTGCCAGGTGATGGAAAAGGCGTGCACCATCCTGGTCCACAGGAGCGGCCCAAGGCCGGCTGCAGCAGTTAGAGCCCTAGGTGGGGTGGTGCAAGTGCCGCCCCTGCCTGCATGGCCGTCGATAGCCGTGAGGTCAACACGGGGTGCCTGGGGCAGCAGCACCCTAGGCAACTGCCTAGCTTGCCTAGGCTCACGGGCTGCCCCTGTTGGTCCAGTGTGGAGATCATGGACCTGATTGAGCTTTGGAGGGGTGCCTCCAACGTCCATGATCTCCACCCTAGATGCAGGAACAGGGCCATGTGCGCAACCAGGAGCAGGTGCACACTGAAATTAAAGAGCTGCGGCAGGCTTACACCAGGGCCACAGTGGGCAGCTCCCAACCAGGGGCAGACCCAGACCCCTTCTCATATTCTGATGCCCTGGACAGCAACCTGGGGGATCAGACGGTCCATGCCCCTGAGGTGGTCATTGACCAGGGCACGGAGGAGGAGGAGGACGATGGCCAGGAGTCCCAGGAGCACCCCAAAACCCAGAGCCATGCCAGCAAGCCTGTCACCTGTGTTGTCCAATGCTGGGGAGGCCTCAACATATGAGTGCCATCACTGTCCCCTTATGCGGGGTGGGAGAGTGGGAGGGAGCCCAGGGACTGCGTGTGTGGGTCTTGCCGACCACGGATCATATGGCCCCAACTGCCTGCCACAAAGGGGCCCTGGCCTCTTACCCACATGCATATATGTATGAAGGCACATGACATGCTCCTGACCCCGGGGATTATCTAAATCAGGGGTCTCCAAACTACGGCCCGGGGGCCGGATGCGGCCCGTGAGGCCCTCTCATCCGGCCCGTGGAGACCTTTTTGGATTCAAAGGCAGAAGAAGTGAGATTGTTTCAAAACCCATTTGAAGCAGATGTGGCCAGTTGCCCAGATGAACTGCAGCTGGAAGTCATTGAGTTGCAAGCAAATGACCTCCTTAGGGACAAGTTCAAAATAGGACTGGTGGGTTTTTACCAGTTTTTGCCCAAGGAAGACTTTCCTAACGTCAAAACTTTTGCATCAAGGTACCTTTCAATCTTTGGAACAACATACCTGTGTGAACAAACATTTTCAAGAATGAAATACGTGAAGAACAATTTGAGAACAAACTTGTCCGATGATAATCTCAGGTCACTGTTGATGTTAGGGACAACAAATCTAAAGCCAGAAATGTCTGCTATTTTGGCATCCAGGAAACAATTTCACCATTCACACAAATACAGGTGTTCATGTGTAGTGTATGAATGTGTTATTAAATAATAACTGAATAAAATAATATTAAATAAATAATTAACAACATCCATGTTTTGATTGTTTTTTATTTGGACCTCAAGTGTGTAGTCGGCCCCCGAACTGCTGTTTGATAGTTAATGCGGCCCTCGGGCTGAAAAGTTTGGAGACCCCTGATCTAAATCATCGATGAAGATGCGGAACAGAACAGTCTCACATGACTGTTTCAAAAACAAACTAGCAAGATACAACATAGGTGGAGCTCCTATAAGATAGATGGAAAACTGTTCCCAGAAAATAGTCATCAGTGGTTTACAGACAAGTTGGAAGGGAATATTAAGTGGGTTCCCACAGGGCTTAGTTCTCAGTGATAGGCATCACTATGTAGGCAAACTGCTATATTTTACCCTAACTGTCATTTCTGTATAGTCTTAATGTGTAAAGCACGTACAGAAATTTCTATCTGGCCTTGACAAAACACAGCTACAAAATAACATCTGCATTCCATTATCATCATCATTGCTATTTGATAAGCATCAATAGCATATGTTTCAGGGCTGTGCCAATCATGTTCAGGCCCATTTTGAAGACTCAAATCAGATAAGGATTGAAGGCACCCAGCCAAGTTTATTGTTAAATGAATACAATAATAGTTGTCAGTACCCCTAGGGCAACCAAAGACAACTTTTTGGGGTTCATTTTTATAAGAGGAACAAACAAGTTACAAATCACCCCTCATGTATCAGGTTGTCACCCCCTGTTGCTTAAGTACCATCCCTTCCCTCCTACGGGGGGGGGGGGGAGGTTCATTTACTATCTATCATGCTGTCAGCTGTCTGTTTGGACCTGGTGCTGAACCTAGGTTGGTATGCCTGTTATTTATGGGAGGAGGTTGGTACCAAGATGTTTCTTAATGTGGTATTCTGTTATGACCCTCTGGAATGTGTTTACAGCCTGTGCCTACTATCTCTCCGGTATGAGTGTTTCTGAAATATCGGCCCTGTTCTTGACAACTTCTGTGAGCAGGGGTTTTGACAGAGCCATGATTTTAATACTTGCCTTCCTTTGGATTTGCTGGAAAAGTTATCTTGTCTATGACAAAATCCTGACCCACCCCCAGATCAATAATTGAACTGCATTCTGCAGCCATGTGTTCAACAGTGGCACTAGCAACCAAAAAGGCCAACTTTCTTACCAGAAATAGACTCTGGGACCTAACAATTCAATACACAGATTTGTGCTGGACTCAGATTCTGGCTCCCAGGAATCCAGTGCTTATCTTTATTCCAGAACTGGGGGCTCTGAAATTGGACAATCCCAAATCAACATGCTCACTATCTAAGGAAGGCTCAGAAATGTGAGTAGCAGAACTGACCACGGATTGTTCACTAGGAACAGGGTTAAACTTAACATATGTCAAGAAACTTTGTAGTGCATTCACATTTTTTGATCATCTTTTTCATGGGTCTTCCCCAGCTTGTGCTTTGAAGTGCCACTCTTGGGGTATTCTGTCAGAAATCATGGTTGAGCATAAGAATTCATCCACTGATCTCTATGAATGAATTGCTAGGTTGGGAATAACTTTTGTCCACTGCTGCAGAGCTAACTAATATCCCTGTGAAACACAAAGAAATCAGGTCAAAGGTTCATAATAATAATTCTGTGAAACTCAAAGCTGTATCAAGTGAAACTAATGAGTCAGAGTTCAGGAACATGGATAAGGTTCAGAGAAGGTCGATCGGGGAAGAGAGCAATTATACAGGTGGGTAGGGAACAAGGCTGGAAGAAGATCACTAGTATGTCACTATCACTCACTAGAGAGGAGTTTGAACCAGACATAAATATGTTATTAGAGGAAATAAACAGAAGACAATTAAGACTAATATGGGAAAATATGTTTACTTTAACTAGCAAAAATTAGAAGTTGAACTGTGCATATTAAAATGTAAAAGTAGATAAAGAAGCAGGAAGGCTATTAATTTGTTAAGTTTCAACTTCTAATGATTGATTATGATTTTGATGAATCTGGAGCATTCCAATGAATTTTAAAATATTCTCAATTTATAATGAAACAATCTTCGCAGAGTTGGGTTCTAACCAGCCTAACTTCAACAATGGAAGGATATAATTAAAATAAAAATAGTAATAACAAAAATAATAAGTGTTAGTAATGAAATGTTCCTTGTTTGCTCTGTTTGGCTCTGTTTATAATACTGTTTGTCAGTGTGAAATCAGGATTAATGGGTTACTGTATTTTGAAGCATTTCTGCATGATAAAGATAAATTGTTGTGGATTAATGCCACATATTGTGAACAAAATATTGGTGGCTTGCCACACCTTCAGAAACAAGAATATATATTCACTGGAAAGTTGCTTTCCTGCAGAAATTTGAATGCTTACAAAACCATGAAACATGATTGATCCTTGTATGCTTGGCAAGTCAAGGACAGCTCCGTGAGCCATTTAAAGCAAAGAGTAAGGCTTTTTGGCTTCTGAAAATTATTTACATGAACAAAATTTGCATACTTTCATGCCACATAACTATTGTGGCATATTGTAATAAGCCAATTATCTGTATCACTTTGATGGTTGCCACAACTCAATATTCCTGATATAGTAGTCCAATAGGTGTGGATATTTTTTAGCTACATAGTAAATATAGTCATGCCTACAAATTTAAACTTAAAGAATTATTGTAAGTTCAGCAAATTACCATAGAATTGAATATATGAAATTTATATAACTGAGGTGATAAGCTGGTGGAAAATAATGTTGTTTAAGAGCTCAACCTGGCAAACACTTATGCATGTAATAACTTTACACCTCACTGGTTCTACTGCATTCAGAAGGGACTATTTTCATGGTAAAGTGACTGGCGTAATAAATGTTTGGAGCACGGATATGCAGTAGGTCAAGTAGAAAACTATTATATTTTAGTGAATAGTCAACCTATTAATAAATAATATCCTGACAGTGACTATCATGCTTTCAGTCATGTGTGAGTCTGATAGATACTGGAGTTTAAAAGAGTGATTTTCAAAAGTGCTCAATGTTTGGTCTAATATTACTCCCATGAAAGCCAATGATAATTTTACCATTTACTTCAATTGAAGCCGAAAAATGCAGAGGGCTTTTGAAAATTCTACTCTTGCTGTGTTCCTTTACAGGACTTGATAGGGTATATGAACCCCAGATTAGGAAAGAAGTTGATAATGAGCTGTAATGCCCTAACCAATTCTGTTCTGCTACACCTGTGCTAGGTGTTAGGCCTGGGAGAAGGAGTAAAAAAGAATGTGTACAGGTCATAAGTGGGCTATCTCTGAAGGAAAGCAGAGTGGCAGTCTGGCTAGTTCTACAAGTTGACTGAAAACTGGTGTACAAAGGCTTCCCTGCATGAGTATAGATTTGACACAAGTGTCAGTTTGATTTCTTACTAGATACCTGCTGATGGGCATTAAAGCAGCTAGAGTCTTCCTGAAAGGAAGGGGCCTAAAAGGTGAGAGAGAAGGTTTTTGGGTTTTTAAAATTTGTGTTGGACTTTGACTTGTGAGACTCTGCTATCCTGGAAAGGGTTGAAACCTCTCAGTGTATGTCTACATGGAAAAAACCCACAAAACAGCCCTGGAGCTTGGGCCCTGTGATCCCTGTTCCCTTGCAGGGTTTCAAAGCCTGAGCTCTAACCCAAGTGGGAATGTCCATACTGACCTTGTCTGAGACTCATTGTTTCAGTATAGTCATGCTCTGAGTGACTTGGCTACAGGATTAAGCCACATCTGTGCCTGAAGATTTTATTGATAGAGGAAACTTAGAGTTGATGCAGTGCTGTCCCATGCAGTAGCGGGGCGGGGTGTTAAGGGATAACACTTCTGCCATGACTCTTTCAACTATTTGACTAGACCACCCCATTTATAACCATGGAGCCACTGTGTTGCTCTACAGGTTGTTGGGTTTCTGCTTGTGAAGTGCTACTTATATTCAGACGGGGCAGGCCTTTGCTAAGGAATGACATTGGATGGGAGATGGTACTTTCCAATGTATGTGGGGGTGTAATCTCCCTCCGCATGTGACAGAAGTGGACATATTGTAGGAAATGAATGGCACCCCATCTCCATCACCAGAGCCTTTGGAAAGCTCTGAAAAGTGTTGCTATCAGCTGGCAAGGATAATGATATATTGTATTTAAGCATCTTCCTCTTCTCACAGACAGTTTGTCCAAGTCTAGGAAGGCAGTACAAGCTGCATCTGATTCCCTGCATTTTGATAAATATCTCAGACTCTATCACAAACATGTTGAAATATTTTAATGAAAAATCATCTCTGAATCTTTTTTCTCTCTCTTTGACTGCCTGATACTACCCTAGGCCAGTCATTGCCCATCCTGACAAGTAAAAGCACTGCTGGTGTTAAATGGGGAAAGTTCTACAGATGGGTTAAAAAAAGCTATTATAAGTATAAACCATCTTGTTAGTCTTTAAAGTGCTACATAGACCTATATTTTGTTTCTATTATAAGTATGTTTCTAATCCAGTTTTATCCAAGAAATATTGGAAATGGAGACATTATGTTCTCAGGAGAACAGCTTTCACCCTTGAGCTCGCAAACTTTTTAAATCTTGTTCAAATCCATTCAGTGTTAAAGTTATTATAACTATTGGGGAAGCTTCAGGGGGTAGCCAAGTTAGTCTGTACAGGATAAACTTAAACAACAACAAATGGTCTAGTAGCACTTTATAGTTTTGTTAGTCTATAAAGTGCTACCAGACCATTTGTTGTTGTTTTTTAAGTTTATTGTGAGGAAAGTTTGCACTCAGAAACCAAGAACAAGTCTCTGTTAGGTCAAAAAGGTTCTTTGAAATCCAATCTTACATTAACAGTGTAGAGCCGTGGTCCCCAACACGGTGCCCGCGGGCGCCATGGCGCCCGCGGGGGCATTTGAATGCACCCGCCAGGTGCTCGGGGCTGGCCTGGCCCCGGGCACATGGCACACGGGCGCTTGCGGGGGGGGGGCGCGCTTGGCGGGGGGGTGCCGGCCCCGGGCGCGCGGCGCTTACGGGGGGAATGCCGGCCCCGGGCGCGCGGCGCTTGGCGGGGGGCCCCTGCCCCCGGGCGCGTGGCTATGGGGGGGGCCCTGCCCCCGGGCATGCGGCTGGGGGGGGGCGCCCCCGGGTGCGCACGTGTCCCCGCCCCCTGGCGCCTGGCGGGCAAACGGCCACGCCCCCTGGCGCCCGACAACCTGAAAAGGTTGGGGACCACTGGTGTAGAGTGTGTATGTGTGTGTGGGGGGGGAGGCTTTTGTCCCCCAAATGCATTTAAAAGCTAAGAACAATTTAATATTTAAGAAGTGGAGTGGTCAGCACATACAAATTCACTGCATTCTCCACATTGCTTGTGGCTATTGCAATTAGCTGAATTTGGACAAATGTAGCAGTATCCACTGCTGAGTTTGCTAGGTGCTCCTGTGGTGGCCAGGGTTGCCAAGGAATGAAAATACTGCTTCGATGGGCATAGTAAGATGATAGATAAAGGATTTTTCTCTTTATATGTGCATTTACAAGTTGAACTCTTAGACTGACAAGGAACAAGTGCTTTCCCTGTCTTGGCTGAGTGCTTGATCAGGATTATTGCCGACCCAAATGAAGAAACTTGCAATGCCAGCAACCTCAGTTATGTTAAAGAAGTATGGGCCACCTATTTATCTTGCACCGGCAGGCGTACTTTCTTGCAAGATAGTCCATGTTATTAACACACATTTTAGTATCAGTGTATTGGAGATTTAAATGGGGTTTCTTTGCCATGTTCTACTACCTTGAAGTAATGTCTTAATGGATAGTTAATTTCCAACTTGCCTTTTCTTTGGAACGTAGGGTGAGTGGCCTAGCAAACCCAAATATTGATGACAGTTACTCTCTTCTGTGATAGTGATAGAGATGCAGCCATGTTAGCCTGGTCTAGCCGAAACAAAAGACAGAACTTTGTAGCACTTTAAAGACTAACAAGATGGTTTATTAGGTGATGAGCTTTCCTGGGCCAGACCGGGGTCTGGCCCGGGAAAGCTCATCACCTAATAAACCACTAGTCTTTAAAGTGCTACATAGTTCTGTCTTCTCTTCTGTGATGTGTTTGCATCTCTCTAGGTATATCTGTCTTGTTTCACCTTACTGGAGGCTGGACTCAATGACCTCCTGAGGTCTCTTCTAGCCCTAGGATTCTATGCTTCTATGATTGTTTCAGTATAGGTCATGTTTTCACTGAGCACATCTTCAGCAAACTGAATAATGATGAAGTTATCCCCAACTATGTTTTCATCCAGACTTCTACTGGGCTGAACACTAAGTTGAACAATCTATGCAAACATGGGTCTTTTTTCTCAGAGCTTCTCTCAATGGCAACATCTTCATTGCGAGTTCGTCTGGCAGATAATATGCTAATGAGGAACTGATTAGCATGAGTTGCAATCTCATTAGCATATTTTCTGCCATTTCTTTTTGTGCAAGGGGTTTTTGCCTGTCCAGGCATAAGGATCTTGTGAAAAATGGTTTTTTTTTCACAAAAAAAGCCCCAGTCCACACTGCTTCTTTTTGCGCAAAAATCCCTTGTGCAAAAAGAAATGGCAGAAAATATGCTAATGAGATTGCAACTCATGCTAATTAGCATATTTTCTGCCAGAAGAACTCGCAGTGAAGACAAAGCCAATGTAATCTGAGAGACACTAATATGCTATCACATGACAACTCACTTTGAGTTGCAAAACATTTTATAAGGTCAGAAGTGGAACATCAGGCCCATTTATTTGAATTCTGCAACTAAGAAAGTCTCCAACAGGCTTCTCAGTCTGCAGTGTTTGGAGTAGAATATCTAGACATAAAATCCCCTCAAAAGTGTTAAGCTGGAGGGCCGCTAGTTAGTGAATTATTGCAATATATACTCTCTTGGAGTACAACATTACCCATGAATGTGGATGAGGGTTATGGTTCACACTTAATGTAGCTAAGCATTGGGGAGGGTTGGAATAGGATAGTATGTCTACATAACTAATAGAATAGTGGCATGAAAATGTGAAATATAAGCTGAAATAATGAATTAAATATGCAAAATAAAAAACCCCAAGAAGACGAAAAATTAGATATGCTTGTTATTTGTTGGAAGTTATTACTCCAGATAAAAATACTGTTTTGAGCAGAAATGTAAACTCAGGTAATATCAGTGACTTGCCAAAGGTAATGGAAAAATGTATTTGTGCACAGGCACACTCAGAGGAAGTATGACATGTGGATCAATACAGGAAGACAAATACAGCTATAAAGAGAGCGAAAGTTCTTTTGTTAATAAAATGCACACTTGCAGCCAACAAGCAGAATCCAATAAATTCAGTTGGAGCTTCTTTTTGGCATCTGTGGAACAGAAGGAGGAACAGGTTTCCTTTTCTGCCTTTATTTATTTTTTGTGTGGTGGGGACAAATCATGGTGACATCACTTTCTGAGATTCAGCACAGTTTGGCATGGATGCAAACGGAATGGCAGAATTGTATTTCTTGCCAAAAACAGGAACAGTAATTTGTAATTAGGCACAGGAAGTAGGATGGAAGGCCAGTCTTATGGTTAAGCACATAAGAATACCCAGGTTCAATTTTTGGCTCTAATACTTTGTGAGATTTTTGGGAAAGCAAGATGCAGTAATTTTTCTGTGTCCCAATTTCTTCATATATAAACTAGATTATCAAGATACTTACCATACTCTTAAATGTGTGAGGATGATTTTTTTTTTTGTAAATATGCTGACTAGAACTGAGGAAACAGAATTTTTATCCTCAAGGAAATTTTTACATTTCAAAATTCATCTTACTTATGGACTGGATTGGGAAGTCAGACTAGCAAAAATCCCAGGGAATGAAACATTTAAAAAACTCACCAGATGTTGTTGAACACATTTCACATATTGAATGATTTTTTTTTTTGTTTCAAACATTTGGAATCAATACCATTTCAAAATAGTCCTGTTTGCAGAGTTGTAGCTGTATTAATCCAAAATAGAAAGGCAAGGTGGGTGAGACAGTATTTTACTGGTTCTACTTCTGTTAGTGAGAGAGACCAGTTTTTGAGCTAAATAGAGCTATCCTTCAGCAAGCCTGTGGGGAAAAAGTATTGGCGAGAAAAAGCCATCTTGAACAGAATCTGTATCTTATAAGGTTCAATTTTTAGTCATTAAAAAGTGTTTCACTTTTGTTTGTATCTATTTAAAACTCTCTCATACTTGACTTCACTTATTATTTTGTTTTGTTAATAAACTAGCTTATAATTGAAACCAGCAGGGTTGTGTTGAATTAAAGTGTTTACTTCAATTAAAGTGTGTAGCTATACAGTTAGGCTATGTCTACACTGGCGTGATCTTGCGCCAGAAATATTCTGTCTACACTGCCCCTTCTTGCACAAGAAAACCCCTTTTGCACAATGCCGTTATTCCTGAAAATAATCAGAGTAGCGGCATTGTACAAGAGGGTTTTTCTTGTACAAGAAAGGGCAGTGTAGACGCTCCTTCTGGCGCAAGAGCCTCTTCCGCAAAAATGGCGGCTCATTAGATATGCAAATGAGGCTCAGCAATATTCCATGCTTAGCCTCATTTGCATATTTCTGGCGCAAGATCACGCCAGTGTATACATAGCCTTAGTGTCTTTAGAGTGGCAAACAGACCTTGTTAACACACAGTGGCCTAGGAGAGGGTTGGACAACTTGAGGGCATGTGATTTGGGGAAATTTGGGACTGGGAGCATGTTGGGACCACCTTAACCAAGACTGCTAGAAATCAGAGTGAAACTGTAGACAGGTCACTGGAGTCAGAGTTGTTGAACAAAAGGTGACAAGTCTTCACTGATCTGGAATGCATCCTGAAGTGTAACAGAGCTCTGTGTAGCTCAGAAATGTCTTTCACCAACAGCAATTGCATGTCCTCTTGGTTACTCTGGGAATAGCCTGTGAGGTCAACACCTCATCCCACAAATGTGCACCATCCTCAGCGCCTCTCTGCCACCATGACTACTGCTGCCTCTTTTGACTCAGCTCTCCAGCCAGGTCACTAGCCATATTTCCCCTTTCTGGGGTATGCAAGTCCCTTCTTCCTAACAGTCTTAGATAATCTTTCCTCCTACTGCCCCAAGATGCCACTTCTTCATTGGTTGGTAGGGGAACCTAAGCCTGCCCTCCTCTTTGGGTTCCTCCTATTCAGGCTTTCTAGTAAGCAGTCAAGGTCTGTTCTCTTTGAAACCTGACAGTCTTTCCCTGAGCCCTTTTACCATCCAGCACTCCCACCCTTTCTGGGTTTGCTAGCCTCCTAACTCCTGTTTTGCAGGGAGTAACTGTAGGCTACCTTTTCCTGTTGCCTCCAAATACTTCTCCCAGGGAGTGTGTGTGCACACTCCCAATCATCCCCTCTGCTGCCAATTTCCTGTCTTTATAGTCCCAGCTCAGCTTGATCCTCCTCCATTGGTTTCCCTTGTTCCGACCGGGGATTACCAAACTCTCCTCAGCTCTGTTTTGTAAGGGCTAAGGAGCTCTGATTTTCACTCTGCATTAACTATTTTCAGGCAAGTGTGTGGTAAACACCCATCAGATCAATTTCCAATGGGGAAAAATGTTTTGGATGAAAATCTGGCCAGACTGTCACTCACTTACGTTGCCTCATCTGAATGGCGCAGACAAAGGAGCTGTAGCACGTTCAAGGAATTCCCCTGGAAGGGAACTCTGTGCTGGGGGAGCTGTACCATTGCTTTGTCATCCCATCCCATCTCTCCTGGATCTGCAGCATGTCAGAGGTGGGGTGGAGAGCTCCACCACACATCTCTTTTACTAAACTGCACGTTTACTAGGATGATGAAAAGCAACCTTGCAGCTTCTGAAAATATAGCTGGGATCCAGGAAACCATAACTGGTACATAGATGCCTCTCCCCAAGCACAGCTCTGGGATAGGAGAGACATGCTTCATTTATATGGCTCATGCACCTACACCAAGAAATCTTTAGATTATATGACTGAAACCATTCTTCAGATGGTATGAAGTTGCAAGTAACCTGTTTTTCTTTTTAAAAAATAAATGTGGAGATCCTACACTAAAGTGTCATACAGAATGGATACGTGCAAGAATGACCCCAGGATTTATGCTCCCAGTGTTGTGGCCTTGGTTATGATCTCATTTAGACCCACCTAAATCAGGAGTAACCCCACAGAAACCAATGGAGATATGATGTGTGTGATAGGAGGATCAGGCTTATTTTCTCAGTTCATGTTCTTATTTGGTATTAAAATCTCCTTATTTTATTTGCAATTCTATATTTTGTATCTTTAACTGACATTTTTACTTGGACTTTCCACTAATTAATTGTTGCCATTTAATCCATGAGAGGCCAATTATCAATGAAGATTAAAAAAAAAAAAGAGAGAGTATCTACAATATAAAGTCTCAGGGTATGTTTACACTACCACCGTAGTTCGAACTAGGGTGGTAATGTAGGCAACCGGAGTTGTAAATGAAGCCCAGGATTTGAATTTCCCGGGCTTCATTTGCATCTTGCCAGGCGCCGCCATTTTTAAATGTCCGCTAGTGCGGACTTCGTGCCGCGCAGCTACATGTGGCACGGACTAGGTAGTTCAGACTAGGTTTCACGAGGAGTAACGGTAGTTTGGAATAGGAAGCCTAGTCCGAACTACCTAGTCCGTGCCATGTGTAGCCGTGCGGCATGGAATCCGCACTAGCGGACCTTTAAAAATGGCAGCGCCCGGCGAGATGCAAATGAAGCCCGGGAAATTCAAATCCCAGGCTTCATTTGCAACTTCGGTTGCCTACATTACCACCCTAGTTTGAACTAGGGTGGTAGTGTAGACATACCCTCAGAGAGGTAGCCGTATTAGTCTGTAACTTTAAAAACAAGTACTCCTGAGGCATCTCGTCTGAAGAAATGGGTTTTGCCCATGAAAACTCATGATGCGATGTATATTTTTTGTTAGTCTCTAAGGTGCCACAGGAGTACTTGTTGTTTTACAATATAAAGTGTAGCTTACAGAATTAAACTGTCCCTGAGATTTGCTAGGGGCCTGCAAAAACAGCAGTAGGAAAAAACAGGGGTTGAGGTTTCTGACCACAGCAACGGCACCTTCCTGAGCTGTTAGGGATTTCTGATCAGTGAAAAGACCAGCCTGAGAGAGCAGAAGAAAGATCGCTGGATGTATAGTTTCGTCCAGTGGGCAGAAACTGCTAGCGAAGCACCCACTGTAGAGCATAGAAGAGAATTTTTCATCAAGACAAATGGGTTCTGGATTTCTGACAGAGTTGCTGGATCAGAATGTCTTTTCAAAATCTAAAATAAGAAAAATGAAAGAGGAGGAAGAACAATGTACCTTTCTGGACTGAACTTGATGATGTCTCTTGCCCTAGGTTTGAAATCCTGACTTTACTGAAGTCAGTGGGACCAAGGATTCATCCCAGTTGCTGAAGTGTGTTGGAGAAGAATGGGCATAATATTCCTGGTAATGTAGGTTTTATTTATTTAGATCATTTTAAAATTAAAAGACTTTTACATTACTCATGTACTAGCTCATTTATTCAGCTGCACATTCCCATTGATTTTGCCCCTTACTTTTCCTCCATTCTTTCGCATGTATGATGTATCTTGTCTTAAATGAGACTATAAGCTCTTTTGGGCAGGTGTTCATTATGGGTACGTCTAGACTACATGCTTCCGCCGACAGAGGCATGTAAATTAGACATACCAACATAGTCATTGAAGCGGGGATTTAAATATCCCCCACTTCATTAGAATAAAAATGGCCACCGTGTTGTGCCGGCTCAGCTGTTTGTCGGCACAAAGCGGCAGTCAAGGTGGGGATTGGTCGACAAGGAAAGTCTTTGTCGACCGATCCCTTATGCCTTGTGAAACGAGGTTTACAGGATCGGTCAACAAAGGATTTCCTTGTCGACTGATCCCCGTCTTGACTGCCGCTTTGTGTCGGCAAATAGCTGAGCCGGCACAACGCGGTGGCCACTTTTATTCTTATGAAACAGGGGATATTTAAATCCCTGCTTCATTGACTATGTCGGTATGTCTAATTTACATGCCTCTGTTGGCAGAGACATGTAGTCTAAACGTACCCTACGTATTTGTATGGTGCCTGACACTGATCCTGATCAGGGTCTGTTCTCTACTTCAATACAAATAACAATAATGAATAGTTGACCAGTCAGAAAAGGTCTACTTAAAAAGAAGAGAGGAAAAATTGAATTAGGGTTTATATTTTGGTGGACAGTTTGGAATAACCCATGCTCTGCTCTCAGTTTTACATCTGAGCAACTCCATTGCTTTCACTAATTCCAATGTTGTGTTTCATAGAATCATAGAATACTAGGACTGGAAGGGACCTCGAACGGTCATCGAGTCCAGTGCCTTGCCCTCATGGCAGGACCAAATACTGTCTAGACCATCCCTGATAGACATTTATCTAACCTACTCTTAAATATCTCTAGAGATGGAGATTTCACAACCTCCCTGGGTAATTTATTCCAGTGTTTGACTACTCTGACGTTTAGGAACTTTTTCCTAATGTCTAACCTAAACCTCCCTTGCTGCAGTTTAAGCCCATTGCTTTTTGTTCTAGCCTCAGAGGCCAAGATGAACAAGTTTTCTCCCTCTTCCTTATAGATACCTGAAAACTTTTAGATACCTGAAAACTGCTATCATGTTCCCCCTCAATCTTCTCTTTTCTAAACTAAACAAACCCAATTCTTTCAGCCTTCCCTCATAGGTCATGTTCTCTAGACCTTTAATCATTCTTGTCGCTCTTCTCTGGACCCTCTCCAATTTCTTCAATACTAAAAGAAAGTGCCCTCTTGGGACAGTTGTGTATATGTACACACTCTCTCTCTCCCTCTCTCTCTGATGGAAGACAAGTTTAATAAATATTTTCTTCGTTCATTTAGTATGGATGTATATACTTTCAGTCATAAAGAGAACAGGTACCAGCCTGAGAAATTTTTATTCTTCCAATGTTTAAGTAGGTACAGAATTATTCTTTAGAAGATACTTGGTGTAGGATATCATAGACTCATAGAATCATTGGGCTCAAATCTCAAGAGGTCATCTAGTCCAGCCCTATTTTCGTGGCAGGACTAAATATTGCAAAAAGATGCTTTCAATATATTGTAAAATACCACATCCAAAGTAAACTGTATATCATATGATGTGTATTCCAAAAAGCTTTCCTCCATTATGTTTAATGGAACAGCAATGGAATCTCACAGGTGTGAATGAGAACTGAATTGTGCCCTCGGTAGATTTTGTTGACAATGAGGGAATGTGAGGAAAATCCTGAACACTAGGGCTGTGTCTCCACTGGCACAATCTCATGCAAAAGCATCTGCTCTTACGCAAAAACTTGCTTCCTGTTTACACTGGCTGTGTGTTCTTGCGCAAGTAAACTGATGTTCTAATGTATAAAATCAGGGCTTCTTGCGTGAGAACTCTGATGCTCCCGCTCAGGAAGAAGCCCTTTTGCACAAGAGCTCTTCCAGAAGAGGCCATTGTAGACAGGCAACATTAATTTCTTGTGCAAGAAAGCCCTATGGTTAAAATGGCCATCAGAGCTTTCTTGCGCAAGAGAGCGTCTACACTGGCATGGATGCTCCTGCACAAAAGCACATCTCTAGCGCAAAAGCACATGCCACTGTAGACAGTCCCTTCTGGAAGAGTTTTTGCAGAAGAACTCTTCCGCAAAAGTGTTTTGGCGTGAGAACACGCCAGTGTAGACGTAGCCGAGGAGTTCTTCCACTTTCCTATAAAAGCTCTGTAGTCCATTTCAGATTAAAAAAGAGAGTAAGTCTCTGAATACAAACTAAATTCAAGGGACACATTATCAAATAGTAATTGGTGCAATTGCATTTGCAGTTATTTGGTAACCTCTGATGAAGTGGGTCTTTACCCACGAAAGCTTATGCCCCAATAAATCTGTAAGTCTATAAGGTGCCACAGGACTCCTCGTCCCTTTAGATGTGAATATGAAACAAACCTATAATTTCCTAGTGCAGGCTGTTCCTACTACATATTTTCCAGTTCTTTATTCAGTTCACTTTGTAATGACTCAAATAAATGAGGCTTTTATCGCTTTTCTTGGGAGCCCTTACACAATATAATAGGTATATTGTCTCATTTTCTCCAGAAACTCTGGCTACGTCTACACGGTAGTGCTATTTTGGGATACCTCTGGTATCCCGAAATAGCTATTCCAAGTCTTATGAGTGCGCCCATTATTTTGAAATATAATGGGCTCGCTATTCTGACATCCCTGTAAACCTCATTCCACAAGGAGTAAGGCACATTTCTGAATAGTGATTTATTTTGAAATAAGTGCTGTGTATACAGCACCAAATTTTGAAATAAGCTATTTCAAAATTTCATAAAATAACCTATACAATTTGCGTAGCTCAAATTGTGTAGCTTATTTCAAGCTCCAGGTGCAGTGCAGATGCACCCTATGTGAGGGAACATTAATAATTAGTTTAAGAATGTGTTCAGGAATGTAAATATATTGTGAGAAGTTTTCTCTCCATTTTCTGTGATCTTTAATGGGTTTAAGGACCAGTAATTTCCAAAGTTCTGGAAATTCTTCTTCATTATAATGAACAACACATTTTTATCCTTTCCCTTCTCCCTCTGTTTGCTCCATCATTGATAACCTCATGTTCATTACATTTATCTGCTGGGTTTTTACTTTTTGGAACATCCCCCAATATACATATGAATAACACAGGATGTTACCAAGATGGATGAGAATTTGTTATTAATTTCTGCCAGGGCTGAGGGGCCCCAGCAGCTCTGGGCAATGGCTTAAGTCCATTTGGAATTGTTTTGCTTTTGGACTGATAGTACCACTGCCATGGAAGTGGACAAATTAGCCCTCCTTAATAAATTTAACATGAATTGAGGCATCTTGAAATATGCATCAGTTTAATCATAAATGAGCACAGAGATAGCAAATGTGTGGGCCATGGCCTAAATCACTGGTACAGACAGTACTTCGGAATCTTTAGCATTGTAGGATTTTTATAGTGTAATTTAGTGCTTGTGAAGGTTCCAGATTAATAACTAGTGCCAAATGAATAATTTACAATGAATTATTTATCAGACACATTTTAGGCTCACTTCCTGGTCATGGACATTCCACAAGCAGTTTAAGACTTTATTTAATTATAAAATAATTTGTAGGTAGGTTGAGATCAGTTATCTATGAGCAATCAACATTTGCTGTTTCAGCTGGATTGCCTAGCTGATTGATACCCAGACAGATAATATCTGAGCCAGTACTAGCCCATTGGGATCCATAAGCAGGAATATTTTGCTCCCCTTCCCACAATACTGAAACAGGCAAGTTCTTATAATAAAAGGCAAATAGGTGGCCCTCTTGAGCTGCTTAGAGTCTTAAGCAGTTGTTTAGTCTGCTTATGCCTAGTGCCAGCTCTGGATAGTATAAGGGGAGAATGATGGGCAGGGCAGAAAGTCCTGGAGGTCGACCTGGGGAGGCGTAGCTTAATTACCAGTGACATGAAAGAGAAGGAGACATTTACCTTTCCTGTAGTATCTACACCAACAGCTCTGTTAAGGGAATATCTGAAGAGAGAGGTTCTGTTTTTCATTCAAGGGATCTCTCTGGTCTTACTGGATGCCTGTTTGATTTAGAAACTGTGCTCTTGTGTTCCAGCTTGTTTAAAGGCCTTTCAGGTATAGCATGGGTTAGTTTTCATGTACCCACCTAGAAATATATTTCAGCCTGGGTCCGAAGGGGCAACTTTTAGCTATGCCAAAGTGGTTTAGACTTCCTGGCAGTCTTGAGCCCCTTTCTGTACAGACCTCCAGTAATAAAAGTCAATTAGTGTTAATTGTAAAGGGGGCTTGTAACGCACAAACATGTTTAGAGGGTCTGGGCTGAGACTATCAGTTCATATTGCATAAAGCTGCCCACCAAACAGCCACCAGGCAGTAATAAATTCTCTCACTGCTGGCTGGGGTTGAGGAAAATTAAGGCTGCTGACTTAGAAGGCTTAGTGGCCTCTTACAAGTTCTTTGAGGACTTTTTGAATCCTGTTCAGGTTTGAATCTTGGTGACTTGTGTTGAGGCTTTTTCCCAATACATAAAGGTTATTTAAATGTGTGTCAATGCTGGATTCTACCAACATTAATGATATTTCAATAAATCTGATTTAATGAACATTAGAAGCAGCATTTTTGTTGCCTTTGGGTAAAAGCTGCATTTCATTGCAAATTCAATTTCACTCCTGGTGTTTCAATGCTTCTCTGAATTTTGCACAGTGAATGTCCTAGGGTTCTTTCAATCTGCACCCACCCAGGTAATTACCACTTTGCCACTGCAGTTTTAACAAGGATTTTGGAAATATTACTAAGGACGGCCTCAGCAATAGATTAAACACCTGCCCTTCTCACTCCTGAATACTAAAAGCAGTGGATAAATCACATATGGGGCAGCATACAAGTCATGATTACAGTAAAAGTGGATAAATGTATTTCTGTATCTTAAACTTTTTCATCAGGGCAGTTTTGATTCAGTTTTTATTTTCAAAAATTATGTTCTTACAAGAAAATGGTGAGGCCAACCATTCTCATTTGAAAAAAGTCCGGGTTGAACACTGCAGAGCTATCAGAGTTACCTTTAAATGCACTTGTTCAATAGTTTTTCTTTTTGTTTATTACTCTCTGTTCTTTATAACACTTTCTTGGAACCTGGAAAAAGTACATTGCTTTCCTTGCTGGCTTTGCCTCCCCCTCCATTTGTTAAGAACTGTTTATTTTTCTTATTGTTTCTTGGGGATCACAACTCAATATAGTTTCTTGATTCCTTGCCAGAGTCAGGGATGGTGTCCTCAGTGACATTAGCACAGTTCTGAGAGACGTGAGTATGAAATGAGTGAGAGAGAAGTGCATGGACTAATGATCTGAGCACGGATCTTCTGTTTTCTAATCCCAGCTCTTCTTCTGTGACCTTTGGCAAGATATGTAACTTCACCACCACTTGTAAAACAGGGATAATATTACCTACTTCACAAATGGCTTGTTTGCATAGGTTATGTAATGTAGAGGTTCACTTTTTTTTTTTTTTTTTTGGTCATGGCCAGTTCCTGTTTGTCATAAATGAAGGGAAGTAGATCCAGCGACTGTCTTCTCCTTCCATATCTCAGGAAATTACCACATTTTCTCAAGTCTTTTTTTTTCTTCTGTTCTCTCTCATCTGTTTCTGTTTTCTTTGTTTCTTCTCTCATCTCATTTTTTCCTCTTACGAGTATGTCTTTTGGGTTCAATGTTGTGTCTGTTTTTCAATTTCTTGTTTTGCTTTCTTATTGGTTCTTATTTTTTGTGTTTGCTCCTGCCTCTGTGCCTATTTACTGTAGGAGATAGTGTTCATTAGAGGGTGTGAGACTGAGCTGTACACCACCAGGCCTGTCCTAAGGATTTATGGGACCCTGCTCACTGATACTAAACTGGTGCCCCTATAGCCCATGGCAGCCGGGGGGGGGGGGGGGGCGGGGGTTGTCTGATGGGTTTTTTTAGAGATGAGGTTTTACAATCTTCAGCGACACACTAATGAAATATTTTAAAGCAAATTTTAAACCAAGGTCCTATAGACTAACACAATAAATTCAGACAGCATGTACCTGGGGTTGGCAGGCTTTTCACTTTTAAGTTAGCCAGATCCTCTTGGGAGGTAGCAGAGCTACAGAACAGGGATAGGAAGAGATGGGTAGATGGACACTAAGATCCGGTAGTGTCCCAAAGTTTTGGGTGCTCTACACAGCTGCATATTTTGCATATGGATAAGGACAGCCCTGTACACCACAGAAAGGATGGATGAAAGGAAGGAGGGATGATTGTACTGACAAGGTGCTTTGCCCTTAAGAACAAATTTTCAGTGGGAGTTCGAGGTGTGTGTAGGCTCCTACAGGCCCTGACCCCATCCCTTCCATTGCTCTTGTCATCTTTCCGAGTCCCTTCAGGAGTCAAAATGTGCCTCGCCTCTCTCTCTGGTTAGGATGCAGAAGACACACGCTGGCTGTGTCTACACTGGCACCTTTTTCCGGAACTGCTTAAAACGGAATACTATTCCGTTTTCAGTTTTTCCGGAAAAGGAGCGTCTACATTGGCAGGCTGCTTTTCCGGAAAAGCCCTTTTTCCGGAAAAGCGTCTGTGGCCAATGTAGACGCGCTTTTCTGGAAAAGAGCCCCGAGCGTCATTTTCGCGATCGGGGCTTTTTTCCGGAAAAGACTACTGTGCTGTCTACACTGGCCCTTTTCTGGAACAGTGTTCCGGAATAAGAACTTATGCCAGAGTGGGAGCAGAATAGTTTTTCTGGAATAGCAGCTGTTTTTGTACAGTAGATCATCGTTGCTTTTCCGGAAAAGCAAGCGGCCAGTGTAGACAGCTCGCAGCTTATTCTGGAAAAGCGGCTGCTTTTCCGGAATAAGTGGCCCAGCGTAGAGACAGCCGCTTTGTATAATTGTTGAGCGTTATATCTCTGAGTTTAGTAAGGGAAGAATTTCTGCAGGAATGAGGGTCTCTGAGCTATCACAGTTTTCTCAGAATGCACTGTATAATGAGGCATGTTGTCCCTCCCTGTGCTCTGATGCCCTAAAAATCTCTCAAACTCTCCAGCAAATGGTATTTGTATAAAATTATTTGCATTCCTTTCATCAACATATAGATATAGTCTGTGCTGCAAAATATTTAGTGTTTCTCATTCTTTAGCCTTCACAGGACCAGGGAGGAAGGTAGCTTTGCCTCCTATAAGGTATCAAAGCAGAACGGGCTTTCCTAACCCAGGCCTTCTCTCCTCACTTTCTTCTCACCCCTCAGTTGATGGCTAATTAGTTCATCCCCCTCTCCCAGCCTGAATGGCTAATTAGCTACATAGCCCCAATCATCCTTCTCCAGGGGAGCTGATTGGTGCCTAAATGATCAGCATGCTGACTCCCCTACTAGCATCCAGCTCCGTGTCACCACTGTGAAGGTGAACAAATGCTCAAATACGGTATCTTTGAAAAGTGTAATTCTGGAGGATGATCATCTTCTACATTGTGAGCACATTGTGTACCTTTACAAATCAGTTATGGGTGTGTAGAAGGTGGTGGTTAGGAGTAAGCCATTTTGCTGCAATTATTCTGTAGACAGTGAATTACAGTACTTTGGCAAGGATTTTGAAATTACAGTACCTCCCCTGCCAAGTAAATCTAATGCTAGTATTTAAAAATATCTTGACCATGTTCCTTTACATTTCTTATGCTGATTGCTGTCTTTCATGGGTAATTACTAATCATACTAGGTTGGGAAGGTTTCATGTGGAGAGTTATAGACTTTATTAAGTGAACCTGGCACCCTGTTGGTGTGACTGGGTTATTTGTTATAAATTGCTATGTGAGGACTATCCCATTTGCTCCTAACAGATGAACTCCGAACAAGTCTGACGTACCGCAGCTTTGTAAATTGTTTCTGCATAACCTCTCCTTCTGTGAATATATAGTTGGTGCAGCTTTGTTACAGAATTCACAGATCCGTCTGCTTTTATAGGGTTGGCAGCATAGAATAGTTTTGACACCAGAAAATATAATTATCTGAAATATTGTAGTCGTGGCAACCAGGAAGAAAATTAAACAGCCTGCAATAAGCATGATTTATTAAATGAGGTTTGAAATAATTTTCCATGCTTGTAAAATGATGGCAACAGAAGAGTCATTAATCAAAACTTTGTATGTATATAATAAAAGTGAGTTAACTTTACCAGACCCATGCATTAGCTCTTTCTCTCAGCTCTTCAAGGATATTTGTTAATATTAGCATGCCTCTTATATGAGTAAGATACATAAAATGCCCGCAATCAGCTTTTTTAGACAAACACATGAGATGATTAAGGGCCTGTTCTGGGGCTTAGTGAGTGGTAGGTGAAGAAACCATCATGCACACTGTAGATATTTCTGATATAAATATGGTCTCCTGGGCAGAGTGGGACTTGGACATATGTGTGTGATATCTCTATGACAACCAATGGATGAACATTTCAGGCATCTTTTTATGATTGTCATGTGGTTCAGCAAATCTGAAACTGGAAGCCAAACAAGAAGGATATATGGCTGCTTTGACTCTCTCCAATGGTGGTACGAGAGAGAGAAAAGCTAGGACATCCTGGCTGGCTAGTCCAATGGAAAATTGTTGGTCTGGCTCACCAGGAGTTTCTAAGTGCCTAGTTGCCTAACTGCCACTGAAATCATTAGGAGCAAGGCCCTAAATACCTTTGAGAATATGGACAGTCCTGATAAACCTTTTCATGAAATATGACAGTGGGGATTATTTATGATTTTTTTTCTGTTTTGCATTTTTGGGGGCTATGTCATAATTTTGTCAATATATAAACATTGCACATGAAGAATTGGTCACTAGATTTTTTTTTTTGGATCTACATATTTTCCCCTCACTTCATTCTTAGAAACAGCTGAGTAGTTTCTGCTGAAATTTTCCAAAAATCTTTACCTGTAGCATACACCTGAGTTAACTTTGCAGCCTAAATACTATTACTTTAAATAGTAGACATCTGAGTTATCAAGAGATTCTAACACTATTGCCAAACCGCGTGACTCTTAATATGATGCTACAGGATGGAGCTTCTATTTTTTCAGTTTGCTTATTTTTTCAAAACCTAGGTAATTCTATACATAGAAATCGATTAGAACAGCCATGCACAATCTGTGGCCTGAGGGCCACATGCAGTCCACAAGACATTTTGTCTACTGTTGTCCATGTGCAGGATTGCCAAATTCTGCTGCTTTTCATCGCATGCTTTTTTCCTACCAATATTACTTAAGTGACATGCATGTAAAGCAAAGGCACGTGAAATGAGATGCATGCAGATTGCATACAACATTGACTGTGAGAGCTTGCCCCTCACTGGGTAAGAAATAACATTAAGGTTGCAAAATCAAACACGCAGAAGTTAGGCAATGCCAGAGTTAAGGTTGCCTGGACAAAGTTAACCCCTATGCATTATGATAGTCTTTAATTACATGATCACACACTGTTTTTTCACAGGACTCCTGCCTCATGCAGACCTGATACAGCCTGCAATAGCCCAGAGATCCCCTTACTCTTTCAAGGAAGGTCCTGCTTAGCTCTGGACTGTTGCATGCCCAGTACAGAGAGAATATTTGGGGAATTTAGCTACTAAAAATCTAATTACAAAGGATGTATAAATTGCAGTTTCTTCAATTACTTGGCCAGATTTCAGTGGATTTTCATGGGGATTGTAAAAAGCACATCTTTAACACAAAGGACACCTCCCTGCCAATAAAATACCTGCTCCAAAGCTTGGAGGTGCCAGAGCATTTCAAAGAAATAGTTGCCAACATTTTTAACAAAGGCAAAGCCTGTTTTTCTCTTGCCCTCTTCTCAGATTGCTGAATTGTTTTTGCTGCAAATTTGCCAAAAATATAGTCTGAGGTGGCAGACATCTAGCATGGAAAATTGCAGCTGAGCTGGTTAAAGTTATCAGTATCTGGGGAAAAAAGTGTTTTATGATGAGCACTGCTGAGCAACCTTAATAATAAGCCATATTAGCATCTTTGATTATGAATTATCATCATTGCTTTGCCTGTTTAGAAACCATTGTGTTTTAGTACACACACGCAGTCCAAATATTCGGTTTTAGACTTGAATATACCAGTGTTATTTTCACTCCATTCTAGCCAAATTCACTGGCAATGAGGTGAATTTATCCTACTGTGCTAGTTATATACTTTCTGTACTACAACATCTTGTAGCCATCAAAAATGGGCTGTAAAATTTGAACAGGTTTTTCTGCATTTGTCATGATCAGAAATATAGCTTTTCTGAGGTACGTTGGCATTTCCAATTCCTTTCCTCAAATGTGTAAAGTATTAAAAAAGGTGTTGGGGGGGGGGGTTTGGGGTTTTTTTTTTTTTTTTTTGGCCTTCACTTCACTTCAAATTGAATGAAGGTTTGGTCAAATTCTTAACTTTTCTGAACATAAGACCAGTATCTAAAATTGCTGCCATTATGAGTAGCCTAGAAAACATGCTGTCAGTATAGCTCAACTATTATCGTGATCTAGGCCATACAACAATTTTGATGACTTGAGACTTGGTAGTTCTTCTCAGGTGACACCAGAATAGGATGAATGCTTTATCACCCAACTCTACCACTTAATTTTACCTGTATCTTTTGGGGGAGTAGAATGTTTGCTTAGTTGAGAAGGCAGGCGTGGTTTGCAAGAGGAATCACGGCATAGGTTGCAGGCTTGCTGCTGTTTATGGATCTCAGGGATCTCAGGTCATCTGGTAGCGTCATGCCTATGTTCATTTTGCTAGGATGTGTGGATCTCAGAAATAGGCTGATCAGCAGAGGTCATTCTTGTTGAAGGAACGATTTTTCCCCTTTGGTGCAGAACTCTGGCTAGAAAAGAATGAGCAACAGGAAGTATAGCATGATGGTGCCATTCTGTCTTTTACTAACAATCATTGTTTTATTCCAATATAAAAAGTGTACAGAGGCTTTTAAAATGGAAATTCTAGTTTTCCTTGCATTGCTTACTTTTATACATATTTTTTTCTAAATCTCACACTCCTTTGTGCCTATTAATCAAACAGAAGTTTTGTGAGGTAGTTCTATAAGTCCAGACTGCCATCACTTAGGTAACCATTCAATGATGACTCCAGGTGTATGAATGTATAAGAGTTTTCTTCACGTGTATGCAGCAATACAGAACATACTCTGACAGATAATCTTTAATGGATAGTTTTAATTTGCAATTGCCTGCTTAGGTATAAACTGAGAATCCCTGAGTAACAAGCTTTTCCCCTCATAGTGTTCCATGTAAATATGAGTAGGATCATGTATAGACTTCAGAAACTCTGGTTCTGTGTAAGCACTGAGGATGAAATGTAGCTTGGGAATGGAGGACTGGTGGAAGGTTCTCTCCATCATTTAAGCCATACTTAGAGTTTGCATATGGAGTTTCCTCACGGGGTGGCCACAGTAGGGTGCCAGCCCCCTCCCTCAGGAAGAGTCTTTGTTCTAGTTGTACACAGGTCAGTGCACAGGACACATCATGGGAGGGTGACCAGGAGCCTTAGTAATCCACACAACTGACATGGAAGAGGTATGACCAGTATTTCAGCATTAAGGCTGCAGTAGGTGCCATTGGGCTGGGATGTTCAGTGTGGCAGTTCTGCACACTGGCCTTGAGTTAGGGAGGCATATTTCACCCACCCAGCTCTCCTGTACTATCTGCCTACAGAGCCCAAACACTCAGGCTGTGTCTAGACTGGCAAGTTTTTCCACAAAAGGAGTTGCTTTTGCGGAAAAACTTGCCAGATGTATACACTGGCCATTTGAATTTGAGCAAGAACACTGACGATCTCATGTAAGAAATCAGTGCTTCTTGCGGAAATACTATGCTGCTTCTGTTCGGGCAAAAGTCCTTTTGTGCAAAGCTTTTGTGCAAAAGGGCCAGTGTAGACAGCTCAGATTTGTTTTGCGCAAAAAAGCCCCGATCGCAAAAATGGCGATCGGGGCTTTTTTGCGCAAAACTGCGTCTAGATTGGCCACGGACGCTTTTCCACAAAAAGTGCTTTTGAAGAAAAGCGTCCCTGCCAATCTAGATGCTCTTTTCCGCAAATGCTTTTAATGGAAAACTTTTCCGTTTAAAGCATTTGCGGAAAATCATGCCAGTCTAGACGTAGCCACTGGGTTTGTGAATGGTGAGTGAATTTCAACTTGATAACATTATATGTCCTAACCAATATCTTCAGATTTTTGGCTAACCTGGAAAAGTAAGAGTTCATATCCAGAAAACTTTACAAGTGCCAGGGAATAAAAGTAATAAAAATACTACAAACATGGATTGGCTATTGGAAAAATAACAATAAAGAAGCATGTGAGAAGAGATATTGATTGTCTTGGGGACTCAGAGTGCTGGCAAAATGAAACTCTCAGTAATAGTATGTTGGTTACTACAATCTTCCAAACAGTGGTTTCCCATGGGCTGGCTGTGCTTTAAAAATTACTTTTGGAAAAACGCAATACTCTCAAGAGGTACGGGAACATAAATTGTAAATGTCTCTCTGGATCTGTGGATGCAGTTTCTGAAAACCTTAATAAGAAGAAAATACTGATCAAACTGACTAAACATTGTTAAAGATATAGCAAGGGATCGTGATAATTGTACTTTTACAATCTAAAACCATAGTGAATTCAATAATAATAACAACATAAATACTGTATTTTTGTCATGCCAGATGCTGGAGGAGATGCATTACATTTCAATCCAATGTACTGGATATTGCAAATGGTTTAGTATTTAATTCATTCCTCCCTTCTGTCTCTGTATCTAAAACATCTTTCTGTTTTCCAGAACAGCATAGATCAATTGGACTTTATTTAATAATTGTGTATTCAATATTGTTTTATTGTTGATTCAGATTTCAATGAACTGCAGTAGCTGAAATGGATTTGGGGTGGGGAGAAGTAATTCTGCTGGATGTTGAAAACTAGACAGTGGTGACTGGTCATGGTGGCTTCGTATCATTATCACAGGGGCGGATATAGGGCAGGGCGAACAGGGCAGCCGCCCCGGGCCCCGCGCTTAAAAAAGCCCCGTGCATGCGCCGTGGCAAAGGGGGGCCCCGTGGAGTTATGCTGCCCGGGGCCCTGCAAAACAGTCATCTGCTCCTGCATTATCATATCCACTGGCTGCAGTAGTATTACTCTAGATGAGAGGTTGGAAACCTTTTTTGGGTTGAGGGCTACTAATCCACAGAAAAATTAGTCTGGGGCCACATGCAAGTGGGAAACAACAAAACAAAACAATGAACCTCACAGATGTGGCCCCCGACTCATAAGTAGGAAAAAATGGGAGACACCTCACTTATTCAACAGGGGTACTAATGTTTCCCTCACAATACCCTCTTGGGTGGGGGTTTCCCAAAACTCAGGCCTTTCCCCCAGGGCCAGATTAATTCTTCTAGAAGTCTGGTGATGATAGGTTTGGTGGGGGCTCCCTAGGCTCTAGGGTGGGACAAAAAATGCGGGGTTCAGCGTGAGGGAGGAGGCTGCCAGGGAGCGTGTGTGTGTGGGGCAGGGTCTGAACAAGAGGGATGGGTGGGAGGCTAAAGGTTCAAGGTCTGGATGAGAAGGACAGTGCAAGAGCGGGCTGGAGTGCAGAGGTATGGACTGGTGCGGGGGTGCAGGAGCAAGTTGACCATTCATTATCAGTGGGAAATAGGTCAATGGAGGGATGATAGGAGTTACTCTAGAGAACTTTCTTGGTGTCTGGCTGGTGAGTCTTGCCCATATGCTCAGGGTTTAGCTGATCGCCATATCTGGGGTCGGGAAGGAATTTTCCTCCAGGGTAGATTGGCAGAGACCATGGAGGTTTTTCGCCTTCCTCTGTAGCATGGGGTACAGATTACAGCTGGAGGATTCTCTGCATCTTGGGGTCTTCAAACTATTTGAAGGCTTCAATATCTGAGATATAGGTAAAAGGATTATTCTAGGAGGGGGTGGGTAAGATTCGGTGGCCTGTACTGTGCAGGGGGTCAGACTAGATGATCATAATGGTCCCTTCTGACCTTAAAGTCTATGAGTCTATAAGTTTGAGTGGGGGGGGGTCTGGGTGGAAAGGGTGTGTGGCAAGGGTCTGGGGGGGTTGGGTGGGAGGAAGGGTGTGGAAGGGGTAAAGGAGGGCAGTGCCTACCTGATGCAGCTCCAGGGGATACCACAGGTGACTCTGTGCCACCCTACATAGACTTGCAGGCTCCACTGCTGTCACTTCCATTGGCCAGGAATCCCAGTGGAAGTGACGGGGTGGAGCCTACAAGCCAGCACACGGGCCAGAGTTTCACTGTGCTACTGTTCTGTCACAGCGTCGCTTCCTCCCCTGACCAGGCAGAGCCTGCGTGCTGGAGGTGGCCAGTGGCTTGCCTTGACCTGTCCCGCAAGGCTCTGCCTGGTTGTGGGAGCCTGTGCTGGTGCTCCCACCCGTGGGTTGTAAGTTCCCTACCCCTGCTCGAGAATTAGACTAGTACAAGGGAGAGTGGGGCTAAGAAGAGCTTTATTAACTGCACTATTATAGCTCTTTAGCAGTAAAATAGAAATTCTGTGAGAAAAGACAGGGACAACCTAAGTTACTATCACTTGGAAAGTATCAAACCAGTTTTCTTTCATTACCTAGGCACAAAGTAAATTAATCTGACAGAAAGGCTATTGCTCTGACACATAGTTGGAGAAAACAAAAAAGTTTTAAAGTTTTTGCCTAATGACAGTGATGTGTAAGGGTAATCTAACTCAGCACCCCAAAGGTAGGGAGAGCCGTGAAGTGAGGTGCTGCTCTCTGGGTTGGCTTCCTGCCACATGGCTTGTCCAGAGGACCTGTAGCTTTACGAGGGGCCAGGAGACAGGAACTGTAGAACTGTGATGAGCTTTATGGAGTGTCCACCAGAGCACGTGTGTTTTTTCCTGGAGGCCATTTCTTGCGCAAAAAACCTCTCCTGCCCATCCACAAAAAGGCTTCTTCCTAGCAGAATGAGGAAGACCAGTTGCGCAAAAACTCCTCTGTTATTTCGATTTACTGTCAATTTACTGTTAAAAGAACGTGCTTGCAGTGGGGAAGCTCCACTAGTTTTTGCGGAAAAATCTCTGTAGTGTAGACATAGCCTTACAAAACAAAATTATAGCCAGTTAACGTGTTAGAAAGTAAACCAAGCAGGGGAGAGTGTTCTTCTATTATGCCTAAATTGTTCCATTATATTAATATGGATAAGTGGAGGGACTTAGCACTGTAGAAATTACAAATGCCAAATGTGGCTTTCCCGTTTGACTGTTAGGCAGGTACAAAGGGACATTGATCATCAAAATCTACCTACATTCAGTGAATAGAAAAACTTATGTTTGTGTCTACATTGGGTGTATACCCAGTTCCCAGGTGCATGTATACATACATGAGTTCAACCCCAGAGTTCACAATGCAGAACTGCACATGCACCAAACCCTGAGTAACTATACCCACTGACACTGAAGCAACCCATGTTTGTCCATGGACATATGGGCTATGTCTAGACTGGCATGATTTTCCGGAAATGCTTTTAACGGAAAAGTTTTCCGTTAAAAGCATTTTCGGAAAAGAGCGTCTAGATTGGCACAGATTTTCGCGATCGGGGCTTTTTTGCGGAAAACAAATCTGAGCTGTCTACACTGGCCCTTTTGCGCAAAAGTTTTGCACAAAAGGACTTTTGCCTGAATGGGAGCAGCATAGTATTTCTGCAAAAAGCACTGATTTCTTACAGTAGGAAGTCAGTGCTTTTGTGGAAATTCAAGTGGCCAGTGTAGACAGCTGGCAAGCTTTTCTGGAAAAGCGGCTGATTTTCCGGAAAAACTGGCCAGTCTAGACACAGGCATGGTGCATATATCACAGTCCTGAGCAGCCACATCACCTGGAGCTGCTCTCATACTTGGTTGTGTGGGTTGTAGATCACCTTGTCTGCCTTCTCAGGGTATGTCTACACTACAGCTCTAGTTCGAACTAACTTAGTTCGAATTAGTTAATTCGAACTAAGCTAGTTCGAACTAACGCATCTAGAACTAAAAACTAGTTCGAACTAGCGTTTTGCTAGTTCGAACTAGCAAGTCCACATTGAGTGGACTCTGAACAGGGCTTAAGGATGGCCGGAAGCAGTGCCGGCAGGGCATAAAAGGAGGACTTAGAGCGTGGAGATGCTGTCTCAGGCTAGCCGAGGGCTGCGCTTAAAGGGTCCCGACCCCCACCCCGGACACACAGTTCTAAGGGGTGCCCCGCTTGCAAAGAAGTTCTGGCTTGGAGTGCCCTGAGTGCCCACACTGGGCACATCACACCACTCGGCCATCAGCCCGGCTGCACTTGCCGCAGGCTGCCATCTGGGGAGAAGGAGTAATTGGGGGGCTGCAGGAGAGCTTCCACCCCCAGAAGCCCGCAGAGCCAGCCCAGTCCTCCCCATCGGGGGCTCGTACCCCATTCCTCCCTCACCTCCTTCCACTTACCCTTCCTTAGCCCCCCTTCTTATTGATGTACAAAATAAAGATAACGTTTCTTCCAACATTGACTCTGTCTTTATTGAAAAAAAACTGGGGGAGACTGGGAAAAGGAGGTGGGAGAGGGGAAGAGAAAGGCTGGGAGAGGGGAGGGCAACTAACATGATCAGGGGTTGGGAACAGGTCCCAGATGAAGAAAGGCTACAGAGACTGGGACTGTTCAGCTTAGAAAAGAGGAGACGGAGGGGGGACAGCATAGAGGTCTCTAAAAGCAGGGGTTGGGTGGAGAGGGTGCATTCAGAAAAGTTCTTCCTGAGTTCCCATAAAGAAGGACTAGAGGACACCAAAGGAAAGGAATGGGTAGCAGGCTTGAAACTAGTAAGAGAAAGTTGTTGTTGTTGTTGACAAAGCAAATAGTTAACCTGTGGAACTCCTTGCTGCAGGAGGCGGTGAAGGCTAGAACTAGAACAGAGTTGAAAGGGAAGTGAGATCAAGTCATGGAGGTTGGGTCCATGGAGTCCTATTAGCCAGAGGGTAGGAGTGGTGTCCCTGCCCAAAGTTTGTGGAAGGCTGGAGAGGGATGGCACGAGACAAATGGCTTGGTCATTGTCTTCGGTCCATCCCCTCCAGGGTCCCTAGGGTTGGCCGCTGTTGGCAGACAGGCTACTGGGCTAGATGGACCTTTGGTCTGACCCAGTACGGCCATTGTAAGCTCAGGGCTCAGGGTCGGGGGTCTCAGTGGACCCCCTTGATTTTCATGCACACCTGGTCCTGGGTGGCCAGGCTGGCAGCTCTCCTGCCCTAGACGGCCACTTTCCTGTGCCTAGTGCGGAGATCGTGGACGAGGTCCACGATGTCCGCACTAGCCCAGGAAGGTGCCCGCCTCTTGCGGTCCAGGGCAAGCTCCCGGGAGCCGCCAGCCTGGTCCCGGCAAGAGGGGGTGGGCTGGGGGGCATCGGGTGGGTGGCTCTGTGCCGTGCCAGGTGCAGGGTCTGCTAGCTGGGTGCTGGCAGGCTTGCACCTGGCACGGGCACCGTAGCCAGCCCGTGCCCCTTTAAGGGGTCCGGGGCCGGGAGGGGGGCATAGAGTTTCCCTGGTGTTGGCCAGAGTGGCCACCAGGGAAACCTGGGGAGGGCTAGCCTCCCACTAGTTCGAACTAAAGGGCTACACAGCCCTTAGTTCGAACTAGCTAGTTCGAACTAGGCGTTAGTCCTCGTAAAATGAGGTTTACCTAGTTCGAACTAAGCTCTCCGCTAGTTCGATTCAAATTCGAACTAGCGGAGCGCTAGTGTAGCACCTATTAAAGTTAGTTCGAACTAACGTCCGTTAGTTCGAACTAACTTTGTAGTGTAGACATACCCTCAGACCCTTATGTTGAAGAGCTTTCAGCACTGCCAGTTTTAAATGCCTTTTCCTCTGAGTCACTTCTGGCTGTGAAAGCTGTTCTCTTCTGCCTGTTCCAGCCTGGGGATGAGCCAGGGAGCCAGTCAATCAGCTGCTCCCACTTGCGGGTGAATGGTTCATGCAGCACAGCAGACATTTGGCAGGACCCTGGATGACATTTCAAGAAAAAGTTCTGAGGTGTTGAAGGCAGTAACACTAGACACTGCTAATGAATGCTGCAGAGACCCCAATTTGTTCTCATTAGGGGAGGGGTGGTACCTTCACTGACTGCTCTTGGTTGGGTGACTGGGATAGAGTACAGAGGTGTCCAGGGCAATTCATGTAGCATCCAGAGGGCAAAGGCAGGGTATAATGCCTGTAGAGACAGGAGTTGTTGGAGAGGTGTGTGGGGAAAGACCAATGGCTACCAGGGAAAAGTCAGGGGTCAAGAGGTTGGGAGGAGAGGCTGTGCAGGGCAGTGTGGCTCAGCGCTGAACCCAGACCCCTCAGAGCCTAACTCTCAGGCCCTTGAGAGCCGGCCAGAAGCAGGGCAGCTGGGCTCAGTCTACAGAGCCAATCTCATGTGGGAGAGCCCCCCTAAACAGTGATTCCTCTTGGCCAATCTCAGTCCCAGCTCCATCCCTTAGCTGAGCAGCGGGTGGAGGTGGCTGCATCCTGGCCTCAGGCTCTTGTGTATGAAGCAATTGTTTTAACTCGGAGCAGCCTGCAGCACATGACCCAGTCCATAAGATATATAATAACTCGACTCCAAATTAAGGACATGTATGTTGATAGGCTAGAGCATGGGTTCCCAAACTGGGGGGCATGCCCCCCTGAGAGCATGAAGAAATTCCAGGGGGGGCGCGAGGTGACCCAGCCCCCCCCCCCCCAAGAAAGCCTGGTCCGTCTCCAGACATTTTGCTGCTATGTGTTTTTTTTTGGGGGGGGAGGGGGTTCTCAATCAAAAAAGGGATATGATGCCGAAAAGTTGGGGAACCACTGGGCTAGAGAGAGAAGCATCTTAAGACGAGAGGCCCTTTCTGGCTGGAGCGCTGATGAACTTGCAGCAGTTGGAAAGACTAAAATACAACAATGAGTTTGATCTGACAGCGTTTTGGTAGCAAATGCTCATCCATATGAGGTTGGACTCATGCATTAGAAAAAGCAGTTGGTGTTACTGGTCAGGAAGCCTAACTTGGTGCCATTTTACATAATTATATAATTGTAACAGGTGGTATTAAATAACTGAGCAGATTTTGTTACCATTAGAGACAATAGGTGAGGGCTGCAGCTGTTGTCAATCAGCTGCACTTCATTGAAATCACTGGAACTATGCCAGTTTACACTGGGTGAAACTCTTACAAAAGTTCTACCACCTCCCTTCAGAGTCTAAGTATGTCAGCTTCATAAGATCTCTGGGTTCAGCCAGCCTAGGGAGCAAGAGTACTGTGGCTGTGTCAGAATCTGGTTCCTGCACTCGCAAGAAGTGATATTGGTACAAACTAATATTTTAATGTCATATTTCATTCTTTTCTTTCCCCTTTCCTGTTGTCCTGCATCTTTTTTCCTTTCTTGAAAATGTTCCTAAGTTTTTAATGCACTTTGAGGCCTATGGAAGAAAAGTGCTTTGTTATAAATCTTAATTATAGAGACTTTTAGCTCTAAAGATGCATCTGCAAAGTGCTGCTTTTCTGTTGTTTCTCTTGTATTCCAAGCACTGTAAACACTAGGAAAACTTTTAAATAAGGTTTCATCTGCACTGAGAAATTAGTAAGTCTTTTGCAGCACTATTGCAGCTCCTCCACCCCTATAAATAGTAAATCTATAGTATGATCAGGACATAGGTGATTTTAACCATCTTATAGCACAAGCCAGTGATTAAACATAACTATGTCTTGTCCACTGTTTGTAGCCTCACTGGAATTGTAAGACTGCAGCAAAATGCTTACAAAGTCAGCTAAGACAGGCACACATTGACAGTTAGGTTTGGTCCCATTCCCCAAATTAATCTCCCTGTAATCTATATGATAAAGAATTGTGCCAAAGAAGCTATTTGCAGAATGCACATGCCAAAAGAACCAACATATTCTATGGAAATCATTCAGTAGGCTTTAGTTGCAATTGCAACTGAATTCTGCTATCTGAAAGACCAGAGACATGAGATACTTTTAAGTGTGATATTACATTCTCTGACTGAGAAATCAAATATTAGCTACATTAGCTGTAACATTCTTTGAAAAATGATCCATTTTGCAAACATAATTAAAGTAAACTGTCACCTGAACTTATTCATGCATAAAATTGCTCTGTACTGATCTTACGTGATGGAGTTCTTCCTTGAGAGTTTTCTAAGCCTAGCAATTGGATTGTTTAAAATCTTGCAAGTGAAATTGTGCTAGTATTGAATTACTGATGATCTCAAACCAAACACAGCTAATTCAAATTACCAGCTTTTAGTTCATATTTAACCTTCTTGAAAGCCTGCCAGAATTGTAAATCTCCCAACCAAGAGATTTTAAAAATTCTGATGAGTATTTTACATTGTGTTACATAAAGCCTCAAAGTGGAGAATAGTGATAGAAATGTAGCCATGTTAGTCTGGGGTAGTTGAAGCAAAATGCAGGACAATGTAGCACTTTAAAGACTAACAAGATGGTTTATTAGATGATGAGCTTTCGTGGGCCAGACCCACTTCCTTTTGATCTGAGGAAGTGGGTCTGGCCCACGAAAGCTCATCATCTAATAAACCATCTTGTTAGTCTTTAAAGTGCTACATTGTCCTGCATTTTGCTTCAAAGCGGAGAGAGTGCTGTATTCACCAGAATAGTGTAGCTTCTCCATTGTTTTTGGGTTCATAGTTGGTCCCAACATTTTTTTGGCTTGTCTACCTCATCATTGTGCTTAATGGCAGGTTAAAGCTGCTCTCATAGCTGCTGCTCCCTCTTGCTGATGTATTAGCTTTTGCTTTTCTGCCTATTGTACAGGTTGAGACTCTCTAGTCCAGTACCCTTGGGGCATGACTGGTGCTGAATCAGAGAATTTGCCAGACCACGGGAGGTCAACATTGTCTAGCAGCATTACCAACACTTCCACTGCTTACTGGGCTTTTAGAAAACATTTAGGCATAAATTAGGGCTAAATTACAGCACAGAACGCTGAGATGAGAGGATTTGTGGCTGAAAACAAACTTCACGGGACTGTGGGAAAATTGGCCATACTCATGGTAAGTGGACATCCAGCCTACTAAAATCATGCTGGACCACAGATATTGCTGGACTAGAGAGGTTCAACCTTGTAGTTTTAAAATTATATTCTATTTTGTTGAAATACATTCTGATTTCTTTTTGGTTTATCCTGCACCTCCCTTTCACCTCGTGACAATAACAGGGGCAAATGGAAAGTGAGTGACAGAATGTTTGTTTGGCTGCTACGTTGTGGAATAGCTGGCATGTGGAGAATTAGTGGAGCTTGAGTTCAAACCTCCCCTGCATCCCTTTCCCCAAACCCCCAACCATGCATCTTCACTCAACTGAAGAGATTGAATTACATTTCATGGGTCATTTTTCTTAGGTCTATTAAGGTATGTCTGTGCTACTTTGGGGAGGTGAGATTGTAGCTTCCGTAAGTATACCTGAGTTCGATTTCATCTAGGTAGGCAGATCAAAATAGTAGTGAATCTGCAGGAGCATGGGCTAGCCACCGGAGTATGTACTAGACTCCTGGGTGGGCTCATAGTCAGGCAGTGAGCATGAGCTACTATCGAGGGGTATGTCTACACTTGCGCATAAAGGTATGTCTACACTTGCACCCTAGTTCAAACTAGGGATGCAAATGTAGGCATTTGAAATAGTCCATGAAGCTGGGATTTAAATATCCCACACTTCATTAGCATAATCTTGCCCACGTGTTATTCTGCTCAACAGCTGATTTGAACCAGGAAGTGCGCTCTGGCCCACGTTGGGTCGAACCAAGGGGTTTGATTCAAACTAACGCAGCCCAGAGCACACTTTCACTTTCGAATCAGCTGGCGTTCGGAATAGCGCACGGCCGAGATCATGCTAATGAAGCCCAGGATATTTAAATCCTGGCTTCATTGACTATTTCGAATGCCTACATTTGTATCCCTAGTTCGAACTAGGGTGCAAGTATAGACATACCCTTAGTTGCCACAGGTTCACTGCTATTTTTAGTAAGCTTGCTCCTGTAATAGTGAGAGTGCAGCTGCTGAACCAAAACTTTCCAGAACCAATTGTGAACCGAAATCAAAACTAGGTCAGGCATGCTGCAGTCACATCTCCTGACTGTTGTGTAGACATACCCATACTTTCTTGAGCAGTTGATTGCAAATATTCAGCATAAAAAATGAAATTTGGTCTGTTTGCTAGATCATTTTGACTGGACCCATAGTTCCAAGTTCACAAAGCAAACTTCTGCTATGATCAAGGTTGACTCTCATTTTATCCATCCATGTGCAGAATAAATTGTATATGCACCAAGGCTTGTGCGGATGTGCACTACCAGTAAAAACAGATGTTGCCCACTGTAGGTGCTCTGTTAATCAGCTGGGTGGATTTTGAATTTCTCTTGGGTGACTGCCCAAGCACTCAATGTACAGGGAATGCTGGCTGTGGCACTTGGATGTTTGTACAAAAATCCAGTGCTGGATTGCTTCCATGTTACTTAAATGACCAGATTTTTTGTGTGTGACTTAACATCTTTATTTAAGCATTTTTATCAGAAGAGAAATAAATATTGGCACTGTATTAACTGCTGCACAATTGAGCCTGATGTTTGGTTCAATGTGATGTTGCATGATGGTGTGTGCCATAGTCATTGAAAGGCCATTAAGGAAAAGCGCACAGAGATCATTATCTGTAGGCTTTTCTCTGAATCCACTACAAGCATCCTGTCACCTGAAAAGAGCAGTTCCCTTAATAAGGGTTTCCATCTTTAGAGCATGCAAACAAAATGGACTGTTTGGCTGACCAGAGTCTAGTAGAAGGTCACAAGGACCTAGATCCACAAAGGGATTTAGGTGTTGTAATATGTAACTTTGAGGTCTCTTAAAAATCACTGGAACAATGAGTGACAGGCACCAAGGCTCTCTATACAATGAATGCAGGAGATAGGCACTTGTGGATCCCATTCTAAGAGGTCAGGGTGCTCTCATCTCCTTAGAGATTTGAACAGGGATATTCCACCTCCCAGGAGTGTGTGCTAACCAATGGGCTAAATATTATGTAAGGGAGGCATCGTCACCACCACTTCCTCCTTGATTTTAAATGGGATCCATTCCAGTAGGAGTACTTCAGGCAGGGCTACCAGATTGGGTCTCCACCTTCTATTCCCTGTTGTGTGGATTGTATTGGGGCATAAGTATGAGAGAGGTCTCTCAGCACCTAGCATAATGCACCAAAGCTTGCACCTAGAGACAGCTATACAGATACCTAAAGAACTTCTGCAGTGGAACTTCTGCAGTGGAAATTAAGTGCATAAAAGATTGGGTGGCATCCAGGCATGGGTTTTGTGGATCACAGAAATGTCTAAATCTGAGATTTAGAGGCCTCAGACCCTTAGTGGTTATGGGCCAAGTTGCCTCATCTAACACTATTGCAAAGAGAAGTCCAAATACTGACAGCGGAGGTCTGAGGAGCAGTCATTGATTCAGTCAAGCTGTATAGCTTCTGTAATGCCAAGAGGATGGGATTGGCCAATAACATAATTGTGGAGTGGCTGGCTAATATCTCGGTGTCATCCAAGTTTTCTTAAGACCATTCAGAAATCATGGCCAAATGGTGGCCAAATATTCCTTTCTGCTTTCTGCCATCAGCTCCACATCCTCCATAGCATGACACACCAGTATTCTTCACCCTTAAACCTGGCCCAGTATATTGACTGTGTCAATAATGCCAGCCTTGAACACCCACTTTTCTGCTCCTCACTCAAAGCCAGCTGGACCTTATCCTTTATTGCTACACTGCATTAGAAAATCTGTCAAATTTGGTAAAACCACATTCTCTTTTAAATTGCTCCTTAAAATCTGTCACTGTGGTGTGTAGAAATCATCAGCTTCCGGCATTGGTTAGGCAAGATTTTAGCTTTTCTACTGCCATCTGATTGCTTTACAATACAACCTTAACAAAGGTGAAAGTAAGCAAATGCACTGTGGTACACAGCTCTGGCAAGAGGTGGCTGAGCTGTGACAAAAGCCATCAGGGAGCTATTTAAAGAGCTGGCAGGGACCTGGGGTTGCAATAGGATGGTACTTGTAAGAAGTTTTCGGTTACTTTCACCACTGAACCTTAATCCGGTGAACATCAGTCTCATCAACAATCAATTATATGAACCAGGTCTTCTGCCCAGGGTGGGTGGGGAATCACCTAACGAGTGATGTCAATAAAGAACAAGTTGGATTTTTGTAACATTCCCATACCTTCAGTGCATTAGAAATCACTTTGCAATGGTTTGAAAGACAAGAGGAAGTGATGCCTTGCACTGTACTGCAGCATATGCACTATATTGTGAACATCTTTTTCACATATTGTGAAAGACACTATATAGCTATGCTATGATCAAAACCGTGACCATCCAGTTTCGGTGAGGTTATCCATATGTTTGCTTTGAAGAACCCTTGACCATATTTCTTGTGTAGATGAATGTGAAGTGATTATATAAAGTGATACTGCCGTAGACATCAGACCTCCTTTGAGATTTTTTTCTTTTGTAGATAGTACAATGACTGTCAGTTTTTGCAGTTTTGTTTCTTCCATTGTTTCCATAATGTTAGGAAGCCTGCACACAGAGAGGTTACATTCTGTAGTATGCACGAGATTAATTTATGATTCTGCATTCTCCAGATCCTAGAATTCATGACCTAATTATGTTTTCTTTACATTGAAGTGCACTAAGTTTTTGTGGTCTGATCACTGAGCCCACCTTTGGTGAATAGGAGGGCAGTGATTCAAAAAAGGCTTTATTAAAAAGAAAATAATTTCTGAGAGAAGTGGTGTTGGAAGCTGTAGTATTTTATACAAGAATAAAATCACTTGTATATGATTATTGCCTATTTTAGGAAGCATGGCAGCTGGATTAACAGAGAATCCAATAGAGCAAGTGCAAGGTAGCTGGTTGTGCAGTACACCTATGTGAGCAAAGAGGGAAGGGATTTCCTTTGAAGATTTAATCTGTTAATGACATTGCAGAGCCACCAAAAAACTAATCTCTAAATGCAAATTCTGAATATTGAATACAAACCATTACTGACGGGCCCTGTACATTTTCCCCCAGCTTTGAAACAATTGCCTGGAACAAAAAGCTAATATATGTTTTATCAGTAATTTCTGATTACTTAGGCTATGAAGTTTTTGTACTCTGCTTCTGGTCAGTTTAAAGAACACTTAGGGTATGTCTACACTACAGCGCTAATTCGAACTAAGCTAATTCGAATTAGCGCATCTAGACTTAAAAACTAGTTCGAATTAGCGTTTTACTAATTCGAACTAGCACGTCCACACTGATTGGATGCTGGGGTGCACTTAAGGGCAGCTGAAACCGGTTCTGGCAGGGCATCAGGTCAGTAGTTGCTTTGTGTGGCTGCTGTCTGAGGCTATCTGAGGCTCGTGCTTAAAGGGACACCCCTGGACAGCCGGTTCTCAGCTTTTCCGCTTGCTTGCCTACCTCGCCGAGGGACAGCAAAGTGTTTTTCTCTGCGCCTGTCTGTGTCGGTGGTTCCCTTTGGGGACGCCGCCGCAGTTGTCAACCCCTGGGCTTTCTGGTGCAGTTTTTGGACTTGCTGCTGCAAGCCTGCCAGCAATGGCTGGAGGCTGCCTGGCACCAGCTGGTGCACGTCAGCCCCCTACCTCTCTGCCTGGCCTCCCTGGGGGCCGTGGAGGAGCCGCAGCAGCGCCCGGATGCCAGCATGCCCTGCCGCATCTGGCATCTGGACACCAGCAGCGACTGGTGGGACCGCATCGTCCTGGAGCGCTGGGGAGACAGACAGTGGACCCAGAACTTCAGGATGAAGAGGGACACCTTCCTGGAGCTCTGCGAGTGGCTCACCCCTGCTCTGCGGCAACGGGACACTCGCATGAGGCCCGCCATCCCCCTCCAGAAGCATGTGGCCATCGCCCTCTGGAAGCTCTCCACGCCGGACAGCTACCAATCCGTCGGGAACCAGTTCGGCATGGGGAGATCCACCGTCGCAACAGTGCTCATGCAGGTACGGCACTCACCGGCCACTGGGCTGGGGGGGAGGGCGGCTGCAAGGAGGGGATGGGCCGCCCCAGGGAAAATGGGGGGGGAGGGAAGGGGAGAGAGGAGGCGAAAGTGCCCCGCACCAGAGGGGTCGGTCTGCCCCGGCCGTACTACACGCTGCCCGGGGGGTTGCTTCCGGGAGTGGGGCACAGGGCAGTGCCAGGGCACGAACAGACCCAGCCACCCGGGCGCCCCAGTGATTCGTGGTTTGCTGTGTCTCTCTGCAGGTGGTCAAGGCCATCAACCAGGTGCTGCTCCGCAGGGTGGTCCACCTTGCCGACCCGGACACTGTCATCTGGGAGTTTGGTGCCCTCGGCTTCCCCAACTGCGGTGGAGCCATCGACGGGACGCACATCCCCAACCGTGCCCCGGAACACCAGGCCTCCCAGTACGTCAGCCGCAAGGGGTCAGCTGCAAGGGGTACTTCTCCGTGCTCCTGCAGGCCGTGTGTGACCACCAGGGTCAGTTCACGGACATTAATGTGGGCTGGTCTGGCAAGGCACATGACGCACAGGTGTACCGGAACTCCTCCATGTGCCAGAGGCTGCAGGCCGGGACCTTCTTTCCTGACTGCCACATCAGGGTCGGGGACGTAGACATGCCCCCGTGTGCCTGGTGGGGGATGCGGCCTACCCCCTACAGCCCTGGCTCATGAAGCCCTACACAGGGCACCTCAACCCCTCCCGCCAGGCCTTCAATGCCAGGCACACCAGGGCCCGCATCGTGGTGGAGGGGGTCTTCGGACGATTGAAAGCACGATTTAGGTACCTCCTCACCTGCCTCGATCTCGCCGAGCACAATATCCCTCCCCGTGGTGGCAGCATGTTGTGTGCCGCACAATTTGTGCGAGAGGGAGGCTTTCCTGCCAGCCTGGATGGCTGAGGCTGAGCGCATGGCTGGCCACTACACTCAGCCCCACACTGCCGCTGTCCGGGAAGCCCAGCGGGGGGCCGTCCTGATCCTGGAAGCCCTGCGGGAGAGCTTACAGGTGGAGGAGGAGGATTGAACTCTCCCTGCATGCCCCACTGGGGCCTTCTTCCACCCTCCCCCCTTCCCCTTCCTAACCCCCCTTCCTAATGTCAAATAAAGACACCTGTTTTGCCAACAAAAATCTCATTTTTATTTTACATAACTGAGGTGGGAGGAGGAAGGAGTGAGGGTAGGAGAGGGGAGGGGAAACCTGGGAGGAGGGAGCTAGAAGGGGGAGGAAGGGAAGGGAAAACTCAGGCTTGGGGGTCCTTCTGGCTCTCTTGTCTTGCAGCACTGTGGCTGCGGGAGTGTCGGGGGGGGGGGAAGCGGGTGTGGAGGGTGGGTCAGGAGGGATGGGCGGTATGGAGGAAGCGGGAGGGGGAGCAGGGGCGAGAGGAGGAGCGAGAGCTGTGACGGCCACAGGGGCCGGAGCAGGAGGAGTCAGGAACCTCTCGACCAAGGTCTGGAGGTGGCCTCTGAGGGCACGGCCCTGCTCCTCCAGTGCCTCCACACTCCGCAGCCGCAGGTCCTCCTGGACCCAGTGGTCCTGGGTGCGGAGCTGCTGCTCTAGGAACCACAGGTGCCACCGCTGGTACTCCTCCTGGTTCCTGGCGCGCCTGCTGGCCCGGGTGCGGGTGGCTGTTGCAGGCGGGGTGGTGTGCCCTGCAGTCCCAGGTGCTGTGGCTGTGGTGAAACAAGAGCATCGGTCAGTTCTCCCTGGAGACAAGGTGGGTGAAACCCAGCACCCCCCCCGCAAGGCCAGGGCCCCTGCATGACACCCAGCTGCTGCTCCATGGTGGGCAAGGCCCAGGTGCATGGTGCCTGGGCTCCCTGTCCCCCCACCCTCCTGTACACATAAGGGCTATGTCTAGACTGCAGGCTTCTTTCGAAAGAGGCTCTTTCAAAAGCATCTTTCGAAAGAGCCTCTTTTGAAAGATCGCGTCTAGACTGCAGGCGGATCTTTCGAAAGAGAAATCCGCTTTTTCGAAAGAGAGCACCCAGCGAGTCTGGATGCTCTCTTTCGAAGACGGCCTCTTTACATTGAAGAACGCCTTCTTTCGAAAGAGGAACTTTCGAAAGAAAGCGTTCTTCCTCGTGAAATGAGGTTTACCGCCATCGAAAGAAAAGCCGCGTTCTTTCGAAATAATTTCGAAAGAATGCGGCTTGAGTCTGGACGCAGGGGAAGTTTTTTCGGGAAAAGGCTACTTTTCCCGAAAAAACCCCTGAGTCTGGACATGGCCAAGGGGAGCATGATGGCACTCACATGTGGAGCCCTCCCTGGCCTTGGATGACACAGGCGATGTGCTCTGTGGGGTTCCTGGGTCCTGGGCAGGCTCCCTGAAGGCTCCTGGCTCTCGGCATCCTCCTGCTCCTCCTCCTCCGTGTCCGGGACGGGTCCCTCTGCCCCGGGGTTGATCACCACCTGGGGGGCATGGATGGCGTGAGCCCCCAGGATGCGGTCCAGGGCCTCAAAGTGGGAGCATGCTTCCTGGCTTCTGGTTCCGATTATTCAAAACAGTCTTGGGGCTATAAACATTAAAATTTTAATTCCATTCAAACTAGTGGGAGGTATGTGTTTAAATCTCCTATTCTGCTTTGTACATTCTTCTATCAGGAGGTAGGTTTGTAAAGGGCAAAATAATGTTCCATGTTCATCTGTGAGGTCTAGAAAGGATAAATTGAGAAAACAGACAAGATGTTTTTGTATTAGGATAATCTGATCAATCAGAATTTTCATACCTGAAGGATCAATGGTAAAGGTAATCATAATTTCCAATAAAGAACCATGAAAAGCAATTGAGCTTGTCCACTTTACCTTTAAATGGGATATAAGGAATCTGCTGACAAGTAGACAGGTTAACTTTGAAAAGTCAGATTTCCATTGAACTTTTGTAGCTGCTTTAACTACAAAAATTCATTGAAAACTGACAGAGAAAGTAGTAGTTGATCATGATAGGTCTTAATCCTGGCAATGGGGTGACCTTTGGGCACAGGATTGGGACCCTGTAAATACCTGGTATTCTAATGGAGGTGTAGTTTTATGACAAATAACAAATATTTCTGTTCTTTTGAGGCAGAGTAAAAATCTTCGGCAGTAGTTATATTTTTAGATCTACTCTTTTAAAATGCAAGTAATGTTCAGGAAAGTTTCATTTTTATACAGACACTGAATGCTAAATCCTGCTATCCTAAGTCCTTTGAGTAGGTGCACTGCAGTGAGTAATGAAAACAGATTTAAGAGTCTGCTCCTGTTAAAAGCAGCATCAGAGCTCTGCTGGTTCAGTGGCAACACAGGTGAGCTCTTGATTCTGGGTTGTATGGACTGAAAATCACTGCCGAAGTCAATGGAATCACACAGTGTAAACTAGGGAAGAAAGTGGTAATTCAGAATTACCAGATTCAAAAGAGGTAAAGGGTATTTTTCATGCTGGCTTTTTGCTGAATCCTGGGTGGAACTGTTATCATGAAAATGGTCTTTAATTACTGTGGTAAACTGCATAGTTCATGGAATTGTTTAATTACATAAATTTAGTAGTTGCTTAATGGCACCTAGAAGGACTAAGAATAGTTCGTGTGAAAATCTCACTATTATTCAGCAGATAGACATGGTCTTATACTGTGGTGGCATTGTAGTGTCACATACATGCAAAATACGATGAGGTTATCATCACACCAAGTAAGAATTATTGACATTGTTAGTCTATCACTGGTATTTTTTTAAATTTAAAATACTTAGTGGTGCTGGATTGAGAGTTCCAGAGCCTGAAGTCCTCAGTTTTCCCACACTACTTTGTGAACGTGGTGCAGTATCACATCTCCAGAGGCCTAGGGGAAGGTCCTTCCAAATGATCCTGCTTCCTTTAGTATCATTATTCTGACTTTTCTGAGAAGGTGGCATTAGGCTCTGAACCTGCTCTCCTTGAGGTCAATAGCAACACTTGGATTCTGGGCTGTGCTCCCCACAAAGCACAAGGCAGAAGACACAGCACACAGGTGGGTGGGGGAGAGAGTCAAAATGGCTCCCAGGGTGAGCTGGAGCAACCCTTTTAATCTTCAGCTTGTGGTAGCTTCCTGAGGGCTGTCGATGAGCTGCTCTGCAGTCCAGAGTAGCCCAGCATCCCCGTGTTGCATCACTGCAAAGATTCCTTCTCCTGTCCCTGACATGCCCTTTTCCACACCCGGCATGCTTCTTGTGTGAGGGCTAGTTAAGGGTTGCTTATGACAGCCCCATGCTGGGACTGAGCTGGGGTTTCATTCATTCTTGGTCTCTCCCAGCACAGTTCCCGGTCCATGTATATTGTCAGAGTGGTGTGCTGAGTGTGGGGGACACTGAATTTGTTCACCGGAGGTATGTACAGAGGGGAGCACACAGGGTGGTAAAGAGGTCGGGAGAGCATGTGGGGGCAGCAGTAGCTGGAGACCATGGCCCTCCCCCAGGAGCCTTCAGAAGTGCAGGAGAGCTAGCAGTGCAGTGTGAAGATGGGACTGCAATAGCATCAAACAGAACCTTCATCCATAGGCGGAAAGTTATATGAGCCTGTGGGGACCCTGCAACAAGAATATTCCTGGCCCAAGGCTGGACTCCCCCAAAACTTGCTGCTTACCTGTGCTCCCTGCACCCCCCAGCCTGCCTGCTGCTCCCCGGTGATTTAAAACACTCCAGGGGATCCCTACGACCACAACCAGCAGCGCAGTAAGGCTAGAGCAGCTTCTAGCTGCTCGCTCCCTGCAGCTGTCTGTGTGCCCTGGTAGCCCAGGGGAGGGAAGGTGGTGTCCCCCTGTCATGATTCAGCAGCTGGAGCAGTGCACAGCATGGAGACTCTCATGCTGTCAGCTGGGGTGGGTGAGCAGCCAGAAACTGCTCTAATCCTGCTGCACAGCCAGTGGCACCTCCCCCTTGGGTCCCTCAGGAGCCAATGCCAGACAGAGCATTCCATACAATCCTTTCCATACACTCCTCTGTGCATTCCACTCCCCCCAGAATCGACATTGGCCCCCATCTTCCCTGTCCTGCCCCAAACGCTCTCTCCCAAGCTCCTTCCCAGAGCCTGCACCCCAAACTCTCACCCGGGTGCTCCAGAGCTCCACCCCGGACTGATCCACCCAAACTCCCTCCAAGAGCCTGCCCCCTCCCCTGCAATCCTCTGCTTCAGTCCAGATCCTAGCCCTAGCATCTAAACTCCCTCCAGAGCCGTACCCTTCCCCTACCCAAACTCCCTCTCAGATCCTTGGGTAGGTGGTGGTGGTGGGGAGGAGTTTGAATGGAGTGGAGGTGGAGAGGGGGGTGAGGTTTGTACAATGCAGGATCTAGGCATACTAGATACCACCAAAATTTTTGCAAACCTGCTGCCTTGGCTTTATCCAGGGTCTAAACCAAATAGTTAGTGCATATTTACTCTACATGGCTATGCAGAGCTTCTGTTAAGAAAATGCTGAGATGTTATTGAGTGAGTGGTTGTTTTTCATGAATAAATTTAGCATCTCATTCTTTGCCATGTGCAGCTGATGATACATATATCAGACAGGCTGGTAGTGTTACTGGTAATGATGCAAGGCTATAAACTGGTAATGCTATAAAAAGATAGCAATGAAAAGTGTTCCAGAATGACAAGCTAGTTTATTTCCTTTTTTATTTATACTGTAAAATTGTTGATGGTGTCCACAATAGTTTTTAACATAAAAAGAAAACAGGGGTGGGAGATGAGTGTGCTGGAGAAATCAAAATGCAGATGGAATGTTAGAAACTGTCTCTCTGCCATTCACAGAATTTATGAAAATACTGTATACCCAGGAGGCTATCTGAGCATGAAGTGCTTAACAGCAAATGGTGAGTTCCCAATAGCAGCTGAAAGCAGATCTATAAATAGAACAGCTAAGGAATAACCCTTCAGTTAAGGAACAACCCTCCAGCGAGTGAACAAGCAAGCAAGAAATTCCCTCCCCTGAATGGCTTTGCATTCTAACAAAGAAAAGGGGCAGAGGAGAAAGGAATGAAAAATGGATGCAGATTTTTCTTTAAATAGATTCTGGAGCTCCTGTATGCTATCTATTTTTGTCAGTGTGTCTGATGTTTTTTCAGAGGGGGACAAAAGGGATAAAATCATTGATTAAAAAATATTTCTAGAGCCATGTGGAGAAGAATATGACTCTGTGTATTTCCTCTGAAGTGTCCCCTTTGTTGTATCTAATGTGGCTCCTGCAGCGTGTCAGAAGTGTAAGATTGCTGTTAATAATAAGGATGAGTTAAAGAGAAATTTCATTATAAGACCATGCATATGGTCTTGCTGAAGAAGTCAGACCCTTTATATTATTCAATATATATATTATATTATATATTCAACATATATATATATTGCCCCCTCAACCTTGTCACTGTTATTGTCTGTTGTTCCTGTTTTGCCTGCTAACAAATTTTCCCCAATTGTCCAAGTGCAAATGATTTCACTTTTATGTAGCATGAATTACAGTATAGCTATCATGAGATCTTTTTTTAAAGATTGACATCAAATAGATTAAAGGACATACTGGTGTGTGGTGTTTGCATAGTCTACTGCAGGAGGAAGATTCTGCTTTCTCTTTCTAAAATGCATTTTATACTAAATGTAAATAGAATTGTTAATGTTGCAATATTTTTAAGCAAACAATATAGCCCAGGTTGTCAGACACATGAGCAAAGGTAACACAGCATGATTGCATACGTACATTTTGATAAATCAACATGCTATTGTTGTAAATACATGACTTATTTATGATCACCCCAATTAACTAGGTCCATCTTTCCTCCAATTGTCTCCTTAATATAAGTATTTCCATAAGTCTCTTAATTCTTATGAGTGGCTTTTCTATAGTCAATTTGCATGCGCTGCTTTTGGTCCTGTCCTTGTTAAGCCTGAGTGAATGCATCAAATGGAGTGGAAGACCCTGTGGCAGTTACAAAGGGATTAAATTCACCTACTTGCTGCTGTCAAAATTTTAATATCAGGGTGGCAGTGGGGTCCCTAGTCCCTGCACCTCTGTGGGTTTCAAGGGGGTCCCTGTGATCATGTCTGATGCCAACAGTTATACCCAGAAAATCCCTGTGGTGTTCAGGGTTTACAGACATGCTCCTGCACACTGCATCTCTCTCATGTTGTGCTGTTCAATCCTCACCATGGCATCTCATGAGTTCTGCTGAATCTGGGGCTCTTGGAAGCTCACCTGTAGTGATGTGAGGGGAAAGAGGAGAAGGGCAGCATATACCCCCATTGTGATTCCAAACCTTTATCACCTGCAGCCATGTGAATTCCAAATAGGGATTCAACTTTCTATAATTTCAGCAAATTAAGGCAATGACTTATGAGATTTTTTTGTCTGCTGCAATGGAGGAACAACAGGCATTCAACTCACAACTAGAAGATAGAGGAAATTCCATGACACCCATAATTTTTCAGGGACTATCCCAAAGTTAAATATTTCTTCTGTGATTATAGATTTATTTCTCAATATTCTAATTCTAGGGAAATGTCTGGATTTACCTAAATTAAACAAAATGCAATTTTTAAAAATGCTGCTTCCAATGTAAAGAACGAAAGCAAAGAGAGACATCTCCTGCCTCTGTGACAATTTGTAACATTATTCTGCTTAGTTTTGTGTATTTCTGTTGTGAAATGAATAAAATCTTTTTTTTTTAAGACACTAGGCATAAGAAATAAGTTAGCAGCTTGGAGCCAAGATCTGCATTCTTTGCACATGTTGTAAAACTGCCTTGTACTCCCAGAACACCTAATGGATGTGCAGTGTAAGCAAGATTGTTCTTTAATGCTGTTAGCAATATATGTGGTAGAAGCTAAAGGCAAATATTTTTCACGTGGTCAGTTCCCCTAATCATAATAGCTTTTAACACAAGTCTCTATGTATTAAAAAACCAGAACTGTGGACATTTTTCTGTGATCTTAGATCCTTATTTGGGTCTGATCCTGTAAACCATATTATCTGATCTGTTCCACTATAGGATCAGATAAATGGGGCTTTTATCTTAATAATGGTTATTTTATATCTTTGATATGCAATAGGAATGAATATGAGGAAGTTGGTTTTCACTTTTCTAGAGCAATACAAGTTAAACAGCCCCTGTACTGTGAAGAAAGTGATCCTTATTCATGCAGAGATTGAATTATTCCCTCTGTGTTCCTGAAATTTTCTGTTCTGATTTTTGACTGCTTCTGAATGAAGCCCACTGTAAACTGTTGTGTCTGCCAAACACATCATTCCCAAACACAGCCCATCATTTGGACTTTTAACAGGTTTTTAATACAATTCCTTTATTGAAGATAAACAACAGCTCTGGAAAAAAACATACTGCAGAGACAAAGGCATATTCAGGGGAATCAAGGTATGCTAGTAATAGCATCCTGTGTATCATTAACAGGAAGTAACTATAGTAACACTAATGTGGGATCCCATGTAGAATCCCAAAATAGAAATGGGTCTGGGCTGCAGTTATCAGACTTGAAGCACATACATGTACATTCATACACTCAGGTGAGTTTGAGTCCATGGATTTTTGGTTTGGTCAATTACAGTGACAGAAACCAACTATAGTTTGGATGGTTGGTTAAATTATAAATCACTAACTCTTTCTCAATGAATAAAACCAATTTCGAATATTTTGCTTTAGGGTCTTGTTTGGGTCCAGGATTTTGGTTCTAACCCATCTCTATTCCAGAGAATATTTGTTTCGGCAGCATATTTGTGTTAAATCATGGTTCAAAGTGTTATTCCAAGTGCATTGACTTAAGATGCTTCTAGCACTTTGCAAAATCTAAAGTCGCGGTCAAACACTCATACTGTCGAGAATTTCATTTTTATTAGGATTTTCTAGATTTTTTGCATAATTAGTTATTTTGCATAGCAATTAAAATAAGTAATAGAAGCAAAAAATGTCATGACAGTATAATGAGGAATGAATGACTGGTACAGTTTGCAGATCAAAGATAAACATAAGCATATGGAATTGTGACTATACAAATCAAGAAAAGAATTCCCTCATCGATGGGGGGGGGGGGGGCAGAGACATATAATAAACAATGAAGTAACAATCTCCTGTTCTGTCATTATTTGATATAAAATACTTAACTGGAAAAACATCCCATATAATATGGCACAGTTACCAAATACTCTAGACCTAAAAATTCCTTAATATGATACCAGAAATATTGCCTAGCCCTTTAAAAATGCATGTATTGAGAGTCTTGTGCAATTTTACTTCAAATATAATCTGAAATTTTTGGATTTAGCTCTTGCAACAAGCAAGGTTTTAACAAAGCTAGCTACAGCTCTAGAATATATAAGCCCCCTGTTTCCCCATTGCTCCTCTGTGCGCTCTGGCAATGTATTACATACTATTTGTTGCAGCTGAATAGCCTTTCCATATTGCGCACGTGTACAGAGACTATTACAAAGAAAGCAAACATAATTCAGAATTTAAAAGTCAGAAATGGCTTAATGCTCTCTCTCTTTAATCTTCCACTTTGAGTCACTGATGAACATTTATTTCTCCTTTATAACTTTTAGTTTAATACAATTGGATCCATGTAATCCTCAGGAATTAAGAAAAGAACTATCCTGTGGCTAACACAAGTCAGTTGATTTGGATTCCATTCCTGGCTTTGTAGCAAATTTCCTATGTGACCTTAGTTCTTACGGTGGGATTTCAATGTGACTTGTTTTTACTCATGCCATCCTCTTAAAGTGCCTTCATTTCCTGAGCTGCTACTTTACCACAGAGGAATTTTGTGAGGCTAAATGCATTCATTTTTTTTTAAGTGCTTGGAGATCTTTTGATGGCAGGAATAAAGAAAATTGAAATAATATTAGTCTGTATTACGGGGGGTATGGAGAGCAGCTGGGTTTTCTGACTACTTTTCTCAGCGATTTCCTGATCTATGTGGAACAATGTGTGAAAACCAGGTTAGCCTATTTGCAATCCTCAATATCCAGGGACAAGATTTACAGGCCTTACAATTGGCAAGGCAATGTTCCTCCTTCCTGAGTTCTAGAGATGGAGATCAGAGGCGGGTCATGTTAGCTTCTCTACTACTGATCAGTAAACTTAGGTAACCTTGACTGAAGAAAGGAGGCCTTTAAAAGGTTGCCACAGTGCTTCTCCCCTGCTGGTCATTGGTGACTCCTTAGAGAGTCATTGCCACTACCCCTGCACTCAGACACGGGGTGGGGGGATATAGATGCTTGCCTTTCTGTGGGACAGCCTTTTACTCTGGCCCTTGGCGCACCTCACTGGAAGAGGAAGTCTGAGGCAAGGGTGTTTTGTTTCTCATATCTGGGACTACAATTATAGGGCTGCAGATGTCATAAGCGATGCCGTTAAGAGCAGGGGAGTGGATGGGGGTAGTGGCAGTGATAGTTGTCTCTTTGTAAAAGCTTCCCTTCTCGCTCCGCTTTGCCAAATAGATCTCATTTCACTTCTGGCCCTCTTCCCAGGTCCCTTTCTCACTGGCAGTAATGGAGGGAACTAATGGAGACTTTCAAGTAACCCAAGCTGTGGGGAGCAGTGTTCAGGAGCAGTAAATTTTATTCTCGCCAATGACCATGAAGCCAGTTTAGAGGAAGGTGATGGTTATAAAGTCTTAGCTTCTCTGTGCACCCAATTAGACTGGATCATCTTATATAGTTAAATAGTTTCCAAATGTAAGGCCCAGTGGGTCTAAAACTCAGGCCTGCTACCCAGTAGTCACTGTAACCAGATTGTGCCTCACTCCCTCGATACCGATAACCATCTGTGGACACAGATTATGGGAAATACTGTCTCAGGAGATCTGATGGACAGCAGCCTCACGGTTCCTGATTGGATTTCTATAGGTCAGAAGCCAAAGGGTATTCCAGAAAGTGCCTAGGCAAATTGTCAGGCTTCTGTCAAGGGAAGTCCGGCTCAAGGATCAGAGGAGGGTCAAACTTGGGTAATGAAAAGTTTGTACTCAGGTTCCAGGCCAGGGTCAATGTGAAAGGTAAGAGTCTGAATCAGGTCCCAGAGCACAGATCAGAAATCCAAATCAAATCAGGAATCCTGTCAATAGGGCAGATCTCCCTCAGTAACCGCAACCACTCTTGCTTCCTGCTCCAGAATCCTGGGTTTAATCCTGCTCTGACCTTTGGTCCTGACTGTCCTTTTCAGGATCTTGCTGTCAAGCAGAAAAGCTAGGAAAGCCACTTTTTTAAAAAAATTGAAAGGTGTGATTCTAGAGAGTTTAACTAAATCCACTCAGTAGGTTTGAGTCCTCTACTTTGTTAGATACCTTGGGGGGCGAGGGAAGGTAAGCAGCGTCTCGCTGGAGAGGAAAATTGGTTACTCCAACCTGAACTACGCAAACACTTTGAAAGGTAATTTCTTTTAATAAGGGTTTAATTCAGGTTCCTATTACTTTAGATGTGAGTTAGCTTTAAAATGTTAAATGGCCTCCACAAAAAAAACCCAGGTTTTTCCTCTGCTAATGGGATATTGATTATTAGGGTTTATTCTTGCTGAATAAGCTATTAGGTGGAGGGACTTTTTTTACTAGTATTATTTATATTATCTTTTTAACTTGGAGGTATATAAGCATTACTTAAAAAATAGTTTAGCGCTCCGCACCAAAGGGGGAAACATAATAAGCTCGAGATATGTAGGATTTGACAGCAGAATTAAGCAACTAACGAACCTGTAAGAATAGGAGGGACTGGCTGCTGCCCCAGTGTGTCTATTTAGTACTACTGTGGCAGCACTGAGCAGATTTAAATTGGCCTCCAGTGGTGCAGGGCTTATATAGCTGCTTCTGTGTCGTGTTCCTGGTGACCTCTGGCGTATGGGGCCTGTCTGAGATGTGAGAAGTATGTAGGGGTGGTGGGAATGCTGCTGGGCTCTGGCAGTGCCTAGCTGATAAAATGCCCCCCACCCCAAGCTGCTATCATCAGCTAGATATAGGTTAGGGCATCCCCAAAGAGTATCGCCTGCTTGCTCCTTTGTCTACATATTCTTTAGCCACTGCATCTAATGGAACTGGGCAAAGCCTCAGTCAGTATATTCTCAGTGACTTGCCCAAATAACACAATTATTTAATAGAAAGTGGAACAGCTTCAAAAAAAGAATATGCTATCGGCCAGAGGGTAGGGAACTAATGTGAAAGGTGGCAGATACCTGTTGAGATCCCCTCTCCTTGAGAAGGGATCTGAACGGGTAACTGAGCCAGGAACCTCCCATGTCCCTGGTGGCTTATTACTGGACTAAAGGTAATACAGGAGATTCCCACTTCCATAGCTTAGTCTCATACCCCTTTCCCTTGCAGCTGTTTTGTGTGGCATTAGATGTGCTCTTGAGCTTACCTACCCAATTGGGCCCTGTGGGAAGACAGGTAGGACAGTGGCTATGTTCCCCTGGTTTGAGGATTACAATAGGGCTTTGGTAAAAGAGAGGTGTCAGGGTGTGTGCCTGAACTTTTCACAGTAGAAATTTTGGTATCTGCATTAAGTGACAGGCAAACGGTTGTTTTGTGGATTGCAGTAGGATTTTAATTCCTTTATTGCTGTGTCCCAGAGTGCATCATATATGAAGAAAATTGGCTGAATTTCTGAGCTTTCCATAGGCAATTTTGGCAGTTTTGCAAGCTTTGAAAGAGAAGGTTTACTCAGCCCTACAACTGGATGCATGCTCACAACTTCCCAGGGGACTGGAGTCATTTCACTGTCTAGGGCCACCTCTGAGAGGAGGCTTTTTTTTCTCAGCACACCTGTAATGAAGAGGTTATCTAACTTTGATGTATGGAAGGCTTGCTGATTGCACCCTGCTTGACTCTTGATTTCCTGCTGTTTAAATTAATTAAAAGATGGCTTAAGTCTGTGCCCAATATTGCTCATTCATCTAGTAGCCTTGGATTTAGAGTTAGTGGGGGCCCTGTGCTCAGCTTCATTTTTGGGGCCCCCTTGAAGACCCAGCCAAGAAAAAGAACATTCACTCTTTCTGCCCCTCTCATTTTCATTCTTTTTAAATTCCTCCTCCTATATTATGAGTAATAAGAAGTAAATGAAAAAGACCTTGATTTTTTTTTCACGGCTTAGAGACTAACAGCAAATATAGATGGTATCATGAACGTTTGGGGGCATAATGCACTTCTTCAGATGAATGGAATTAAGGGGTTCAGAGAAAGAAAGGAGATGGTGAGGGGAAAAATGGGGGAAAAATATTGTCAATTTTCGGTCCATGATAAGTGAGGCTAATAGAGTGGACTCTAAATACCCAGTGCTTAGCTTTTTATGTCATTAAGGTGTGGAATGTAGCAGCCCATCCAGTTCAAGTCTTTGTTCAGACCTCAATTCCAGGTGTCAGACTTGTAAATGAAACCAAGTTTTGCAGCTTCTCTCTCAAGCTAATTTTTTAAATTGCTTTGTAATAACATAGTCACTTTTAGATCCATTAGCGGGTGCCTGGGCAAGTTAAAATGTTCCCCAACAGGTTTCTGTGTGTTACCATTTCGAATATCTGATTTGTGTCCTATAACTCTTTGTCATAGAGACTGTCCAGTTGGGCCAATATACATGGCAGAGGGGCATTGCTGGAACTTGATGGCATAGCTCACATTGGTGTGTATGCAGTTGTATGAGCCTCTGATGTGGTGGCTTATGTGGTTAGGGCCTGTGATGATGTGACTTGTATAGATGTGTGGATGGAGTTGGTCGGGGGTTGGGGGTCCTGGGTGAGCACGATGGAGGTGTGCTGCATGGCTGCTGGAGGAATTTGTCTGAGGTTAGGGGTTTGTCTGTCGGTGAGGACTGGCCTTTCCCCCAAGGCCTGTGAAAGTGAGGAGTCATTTTCCAGGAATGATTGTAGATTGTTAATAATGTGCTGGAGGGGTTTAAGTTGAGGGCTGTAGGTGGTGACCAGTGGTGCTCTGTTTTTTTTTTTTTTTCTTTGTTGGTCCTATCTTGAAGAAGCTAACTCCTGGGTACTTGTCTGGCTCTGTCAATCTGTTTTTTCACTTCCCTGGGTGGGTATTTAAGTTTTAAGAAATGCTTAAATATTTAAATAAATCTTGATATACAGGCAGTCCCCGACTTACGCGGATCCGACTTGTGTCGGATCCGCACTTACGAACGGGGCTTTTCTCGCCCCGGAGCTCATGGGCAGCGGGTCGCCACCCGTGTCCTCCGGGGCGAGAAAAGCTTCTCCCGGTCCCCCTGGTCTGCTGGGGGGGGGGGGTCCAGCAAAGCCGCTGGACCCCCCCAAGCAGACCAGGGACACCCGAGCAAAGCCGCCCAGGCGGCGGGGGTCCCGCTGCCTGGGCGGCTTTGCTCCTGGGCAAACGAGCGGCCTTGCTCGGGTGTCCCTGGTCTGCTGGGGGGGCCAGTGGCTTTGCTGGACCCCCCCAGCAGACCAGGGGGACAGGAGCAAAGCCGCCCAGGTGGCGGGGGTCCCACTGCCTGGGCGGCTTTGCTCCCGGGCAAACGAGCAAAGCCACCCTCGGGTGTCCCTGGTCTGCTGGGGGGGGTCCAGCGGCTTTGCTGGACCCCCCCCAGAAGACCAGGGAGACAGGAGCAAAGCCGCACAGGTGGCATCCCGCCGCCTGTGCGGCTTTGCTCGGGGGCAAAGGAGCAAAGCCATATGGGCGGCGGGGTCCCTCCGCCTGTGCGGCTTTGCTCGGGTCTCCCTGGTCTGCTCAGGGGGGAGGGGGCGCAGCTAGTGCGCCCCCCCCCCCATCAGACCAGGCTTTTGTTGCGGGACGCCTCGGGTAGAGCAGCTGGGGTGCTGCCGGGTTGGTCCTGTGGGAACCTACCGGGCAGCGCCCCAGCTGTTCTGTCCCAGGCTCCAGATTCAGCAGCTGTTGAAACTGATCAGGCTGATTCCAGGAAGCTGGGGGCAGAGCAACTCTGCCTCCCGCTTCCTGTAGTCAGCCCCTGGTCAGTTTCAGTGGCAGAAGCTGAATCTGGAGCCAGTTCCGACTTACATATAAATTGAACTTAAGAACAAACCTATAGTCCCTATCTTGTACGTAACCCGGGGACTGCCTGTAGATCCTGTAGGTATTTGTCTCTCTCTGAGGGACTGGAGCAAATTTGGTTATATTTTAGGGTCTGACTGTCTTTTTCAGTTACAGACTGACAGGGCTCTCTCTCTGAAACTTTTTTTTTTTCCACAGACCACTTGATGATTTTTCCAAAAATTGTTTGTACCATTAGCTAACTATTGTAAAGTGCTTTGGCTAACAGCGCTTTATTAAAAAAACACAATAAAATGTTTTCCATTTGCCTGCTCCATATTACCTAAGTTTTTTGGTTTATTTACTAAGAAGTATCCTATCATATCCAAGTAAATAGATTTTGGCCATAATGCAATGTCTTCAGGGTAGGTTTCTTCCCTTACTCTGACAAAATTACCAGTATTTTGTAGTTCCATTGCCTCTTCAGAATCCACATGTTCAGCTTTTGCAGTCTTCGTGGTATCCCCACAACTTGGCAAGTGATCAAATCATTGAGATATTTCCTTGCCCATACTTTTTGATGAATGTTCTCTATTCAATACTTCAAGATTTTAAAAATGACAAATTATTTTTTTGGCTTAGCTTCGTCTTTTTGCCTCATCTTCATTTTTTTGTGTGTTTTTTGGCTGCCAGCTTCATTATTGCTAAAAAACTGACCTTGATTTTTAGGCAGGTTAAAAATATCTGAAAGAGCAGGGCTGTAACTACAGGTGGGCATTGGTGGGCCATACACTGGAACATTTCTAACAGTGCGGTGCCAAAAGCCAGCCTCTGTCTCTCCTAGGCACAGATCTGGACCTAGGTACAGGCCACAGGCACAGGAACAAAGGGTTCAGGCAGGGCTGCTGGCAGAATAGCCAGGCCCCTGGGCAAGGTGTGTGGGGGCAGATCTGGGCCCCCAGAAAGGCAGGACTCAGGTGGAAGGGGTGGAGCTGGGGGCCCTGCACAGGAGCAGAGCGGGAGAAGAAGACTGACAGAGGAAAGATGATCTCTGTGGCCACGGAGGATAGCTACAGCTTTTTCCTGCTGGCTGGGTAGATTGCAGGCTCTCTATACCCTGGCCACCCTCCTCCCCTGCAGTGGGCAGCTGCCACTTTCCTGCTTCAAAGTGACACTTGTCTCCATGCAGCTGTGCAGTTGCCCCTTGTTTCTCTGAAGCCTTCCAGCCTGTGTTCACGCTGCTCACTGCCTCCTGCTGGCTCTCCTAGGCTGCAACCTTCAGGTGAGACTCCCTGCTCTTCTGTCCCTTCCCCCACAGCCCTCTCTGAAGAGGGTCTGGCCTCCCTGCAGAGCAGAAGCCCACTGTGTGGGGAGAAGGAGTGCCAGATTCTGTGCTGGACTGCTTGGCCCTGGGGGCCCTGTGTTGTTGGAGGGAAGGGGGAAGCCATGCCAGGGCACCGTATGTTTCATTGTAAATCCACCTCTGCTTTAATCTACAAAAAAAGTTGCATTTGCCACAGGACTGTTCTCTGATTGCTGGTAAATGGCCTGCACAATCCAGAAGGGGAGGGGTGGCCTTCAAGAAACCATCTCTTTATTAAGACGAGTCTATGCAACAGAAAATACTTGAGAATCACTAAACCCTGGATTTTTTTGATCAATAATCTTTAAGGAAACTTCAGTCCTTTATTCTATCAGTTTATAATCCCTTAGGAAAATATGGAAAGAAGTACAAATATGTATGTTTTGTGTGAACATGTTTTTTTTTTAATGTTCTGGATGAAGTTACAAATAGACATTTCCATTTGGTAAAAACAGGTAGATTGGACACTAGAAACTGAATTATTCTACTGTGTCTATGTGATCTCGTAGTTTATCACTCTCACAGTATTTAAATAATGATATATAAAATGATAAATCACTGCAATGCTACATGTCTGAGCCAATCCACTTAGAAATGAGTTATGTGTGTGCCTGGTAATAGGAAGTTTTCTCATCCTTTACTTACTTCAGAGAAAACAATCTCTCTTAATAGCCTCTGTCATATATCTAGAAACATCAAACCAGAATTCAGTTGAATTCTGAAGGCCTGTGCCTTCCCTTTGCTGCCTTTTAACTCTTACAGACATTTGGTTATGCCTTTCCTTAGATCTCTGTAGGTTGCTGTTTTTAAAAATAATTTGTGATGATGAAAAATGAAACAGGTGATGCAGGAAATCTTGAATGCAATAAAGAAATAGGGTGTAAGACTGACTCTCATCCACATCTGGCCATTTAGGGCCCAACCTGACACTTATTAAAATTAGTGAGATGAGTCTGCTGGTGTAAAATTGCATAGAAGTCAGCTTTAAACCTACACTGGAGAGGAATCCAGTGTTACCCAGTGACCATAGTGATGCCTTTGCTACCTTCATCTTTGCAGTCAGGCTGGGATAAGATGCTGGATAATGATCAAATGCAGAGCAACCCCATGATCAAGCTAGATGGGGTATTCCTGCCCAGGGAGGCATAAGGATCTTGCTCAAAAAGGGTTTTTTGCGCAAAATGGACAGGGCCACATCGCTTGTTTTTGCGCAAAAACCCCTTGCGCAAAAATGGCTCAGAATAGATTATGCAAATGAAGCATGACAAAATGCTAATCAGCGCTTCATTTGCATTGCCTCTTCGGGCAAAAGCTGTAGTGTAGACAAAGCCTAACTGAAAAACAGATAAGCTTTTTGTCCACTCAAAGTTGTGTGGAGTACGGGCATGTAAGTAATATAATTAGCCAGCCATCTTATCAAAAGGTGTTAGCAGGCCAATTAGATGTCCTTTGAAAGTTTCAATAAATATTTTGACACGATTGCTAGTTGTGTACCATAGAACATAGATATGAGCCAGACACATGACATGAAAACTCTCCATTATACAGTATAACATTGTAACTGGAGTGGGGGGAAAAATACAGCAAAATAATTTTGTCACTTATTCAAGGAAGCATATATAACGTATTTCAGGGAAACCCAACAATTACTCCTTTAAACTAAACTTAAAGTATATCAGTGCATGTCACCTCAAATTCCAACTGAGATACAAAAGACCTCACATATTTAAAAACAAACTGTTATCCAAAAATAGGAGAGTGTATTTGGATACCACCATTTAATTTAGTGGGAGTTCATTTTTTGCTATAATAAATGAGCTTCGGGTTTCAATTTGATAAATGGGCTCCTTTCCTTTGGCAGCAATGGGTAGAGAGTTAATTTAATGGCAACAATAGTTTAGATTGTGTCTGGAATTTTATTTTATTTGGCTCTCATATGCAGGGCTGGAGTAATTAGTCCATATCTTATATCTGCACTAAATTGTAACCAATGCTATTGTTAACCCTATTGTTCTTTGCTACTTTTACCAGACAAATAAATGAATTTGTCTTCTTTTATTGTAAACAAGTTGTAGTTGCAATATAATCAGTTTGTTCACAGGCCTTTGGAGTGGAGAAAATAATTTTATTTTCTTTATATGGTATTGAATCTACACCAAACCTTTATTGCAATCAAGGATTAGAATATAAAATTACTTATTTATTGCCCTTTATGTAGAGAAGTGGTCAGTTGCATGACATGTCTGAAGCCAGCAGCTGGTACTTCAATGCTTAGTAGAAATATTTATTTTCATCCCCAGGTCTGATAGCTTCGTTGGTAGGCTGAGCACTTCAGTCATTCTGTAATTTTGCATTAAAACACCATGTTTTGCTGTGGTAGATATTGTCATTGTTGTTAATTTAAAAAAGATTAAAAAGTAACACTGCAAGCTGCCTCCTCTTCCTGTCTCTTGTTAATTGCCAAAAGTGCTTATTACAATCTTAGAGACTATAAAGAGGAATCTGGCTTTGGTACTACTGAAACCTCTACACTTCTTAACATCAGCTGATGATTACATATGGTCCAGGTTTCATAGACCTGAGGCTGAACTACTTATACTTTCTTCCATGGTCTGTCTCACTCTTTCAGAGAAATGTATATGCTTTGTCTTATTATCTGGATTCTGGTCATTCTTGTGGCATACTCATGTCCAAATATAGTACATCCTCCTCAAACTACTCTTGTTCATGACCAACAATTCTAGTCCTGGCTTTTCTGTACAGAAGAATGTCATCTCTCCAAAACCGATTACCTTGCCAGGTTAAAAACCAAGCATGAAATCCTGGCATTGCTGAAACCAATGGCACAACTCTAATTGACTTCAACTGGGTTGAAGTTTTGTGTTAAAGCTTTAAACTATTAGAAAAGGATTCCCAGCTTCCCAATGTGATCTAGCAGGATTTCTTGCTCTGTCCTGAGGTGTTGGACTTCAGAGTTGTGGCATTTATAGTGAAGGCAAGCAAAAGTTTCTTTAGCTAGTTTTTTAGATTGTTTAATATAATGCAGTAATGTGCGGACATTGCTTCACTTGATGAACTTACAGACCGAGAACAGAAATCTAGAGGGAGATTCCTTTACCTTAGCTGCTCCTTTGACTTTCCCAGGACAAGTTGCCAGCAACTCTTTGACAAGAGAGGACCTAGGGTTTCTGCAGCAAATGGGTGCTGAATTTTACAGCAAACCAGAATTTTTGTGGCAGCTTCACGTTTCTATACAGTGTCTGTGTGATTCCTTAGAGGCTTTGCTTCTGGATATTGATCTGGCCCAATTCTGTTTAGCTTTTGAGGTCTGTCAAGAGTATAGGCCACGTTAATAGCCACATTGCAGTTAAAGATTTTTGAAAAACCCAACATCACTTGCTGTCATAGACATTATGAAGACTTATGTCAGTGAAGATTTGAATATATATAATTTCATCTTCACAGTCATTCAATTCATTTGCTCCATTAGAATTTTAATACATGGGTTCAATTGTTGGCAAGTAGGCCCAACTCCAGAGATAACGGAAATAAAGTTGAGCTGTCCCTAAGAACTGTATTCCCTTGTTGTGTTCAGGTAACGTTATAGACAACTGTCAATAAGCCTGTAAGATGCAGATTGTAGACTATATGTAGAGCAAATTGGTTCTAGAAAATGTTATAATACTTTCACAGGGCAAGTATGCTTTATATTGCTTTTCCAGTGCTAAAAATGGAATTTTTTTACTTTAATGAGAGAAATATGTTGAATACAAAAGGATAGAAGCTATTTTAATAACCATCATGTATCAATGTAAGGCTTGATGTTTTAAAAATGGGTGTGCTAATTGTGAAAACATTTTAACCACCTTTTAATCTGATAAAGATGTTTATACCTCCTTGTTAGATAACATAAACAGCATCTATAATGGCCTTTTCCATTATCTGTTAGGCTCATTTGGTACCATTCTTGCATCCAGACCTGAAGGCTACAGGGCTCTGTTCCACATTAGGATTTAGACTCATTCCTAAAACTAAGACTATATTACATTACTAAAAGGGTGCTGAACTTTAGCATTACCTGCCTTTGGATGAGTTGTTAAACTCAGAGTTCTTCTACCTGTCCCTATGGTCTGTCCTGGCGAAGATAAATAATTCAGTGCTTCCTCTAAGAATGAACCATTTCTTTGTCAAACATTTCTTTCCCTCCAACATAGAGCACAATGTTATAGCTGTGAGTGACTGCTTAATGGAAATAGCTCTTCAGAATGGAAGGCAACTAAATACATTATGATTGCTGATCACACTTCCCTGTTAAAATATATATTCGCATTTCCCAGTTTTCACTTAGGCCCAGATTCTGCAACCTATGTTCATGACTAAGACTTCAATCCCAATCAGTTTTTCCATATAAATGTGTAGAAAAATTATTTCGCTCCACAGTACATCCCAATCCTCGTTTTTTTTCCAGCAAGTTTATTGTTGTCTGTAATATCCAATACTGACACCTTCATCAGGCCTGTACTCAGGAATTTCCTTGGGGGGGGGGGAGGAAAGGAGGGGTGTGTGTGTGTGTGTGTGTGTGTGTGTGTGTGTGTGTGGTTTTTTTTGGTAGTAAATGTGGACTACAAGGGTGTGAATGCACTCCCCTATGTTCCTCCAAGTAAGTGTGCTCTGGCCAGCTGGGGGAAGGTAGGAGTGGCACATTGCTCTAGTCTCACTCCCTCTTGCTCTGGCCAGCAGGGGGAAAGCTGGGGCTGATTTTCTAAGAGGGAGGCCCAGCCTAGCTCCTGGGGGTAGGAAATCACCCCTAGCTTTCCCCCAGCCGGCTGGAGCACAGGGGAGGGAGGCTGGAGCAATGTGCCCTCCTGCCTTGTGCAGCCTGGCCAGGATCAGCCCCATGGAGGATTGTGGGGTGGGGTTTGCTTTCACACCCTGTGAACCTGCCCCTGCATACAGGCCTGTTCATCTCTCTGAACTGTCTGGTTGTCATGAGGAATATCTATCCTCCTTTTAAAATGCCCTTTTTGAAAAACTTCAGCTACAGAAGAACATAAAAATAACCATACTGGATCAGACTAATTGTCCCACTAGACTAGTATTTGCATCATATGCAAACAAATAAATAAATAAAATTGCCACCATGGACAGTGATGCATTAGCACACTTAGATGGAAATTTATTCTTAATCCTATATAACTAGAGGTTGATTTATAACTGGAAGCTTGGTGGCTGATAGTCCTTACATTTTCTTATCAAACACAACCTCAGATAGCCTTGATACCTTTTGCCAGTGAGTTCCACATACTTTTTTTAAAGTTGCTGTTTCCATTTTATTCCAGTCTTATTTTTCTGAACTCATGCACTTACACAGTCCAATTCCTTTTGTTGTGAAGAAAAGCAGGTCATATCATATGTAGCTGACTAGTGAAGAAAATGCAAATCCCTGCCTGATCCTTTTGTAGTAAAAAAAAAAAAAAATTACACTACTTAGCACTTGCATAGCTCTTTGCGTGTTCAAAGCACTTGACAAACATTAACCAATTAATCCTCACAACAGCACTCTGTTATATTTAGCCTACAATTAAGGCTGTATTGAAAACTGCCTACCAGATACACTAATTATCTGTTGAAAACTAAAGTGTCTTGCATCAGCTATAGGTGCTCATTTAGAGCAATTCTTTCCATAATTCAGTTGGCTTCTCAATCTCTTCAGTGCCGCTGCTGTTACCCTGATAATTAGCAATATCATTTCTTTTAGCCACTTTGGTAAACAAGCAAGTCAGGCTATAGGTTCATCTACATAGGGGAGGAGTTAGGGTTAGGCAAAGATTTTCAATGTATGTCAGGGTATGTCTACAAAGCAAAGTTATTTCAAAATAACAGCCGTTATTTTGAAATAACTTTAGTAGTGTCTGCACAGCCAAACCTCTATTTCAAAATTAATTCAAAATAGTGGAGTGCTTATTTTGAATTTGGTAAACCTCATTCCACAATGAATAAAGCCAAATTCGAAATAGCTATTTTGAAATAAGTGATGTGTAGACACTTATTTCAAAATAGGGGGCCTCCAGCCTTCCCAGGGTACCCTGGTGGCCACTCCAGCCTCAAGCAAGAACACTCTTTTCCCTCCCCTGTCCCTGGAGCCCTTAAAGGGGTTGACTCTGGCCACAGTGCCTGTGCCAGCTCCAAGCCTGCCAGCCCAGAGCTGGAGAAGGCGGGTGCCTTCCTGGTCCAGAGTGGAGATCATGGACCTTATTCAGTTTTTTGGTGGGGATGCCCCCAACATCAATGATCTCCATACTAGATGGAGGAATGCGACTGTCTATGGCAGGATAGTTGCCACCCTGGCCACCAAAGGCTACATGCGAACCCAGGACCAGGTATGCATGAAAATCAAGTTAGCCTGGCGAGACCCCTACCTCTTAGCCCTGAGCTTCCCCTCCTCCTTATTCCCCTTGCTTCCCTCTTCCAGCTCTCTTCTCCCAGGTTTTCCCCTCTCCTCTCCCACCCTCTCTTCTTCCCTCTCCCGCCTCCTTTCCCCAGTCTCACCAGAGTTTCATTCTCCCTCCCCCAGTTTTGTTAAATAAAGAGAGTTTGTGTTCATGAAAATACATGTATTTTATTTGACATCAGGAAGGGGGGGTTAGGGAGGGGTAAGTGGAAGGCAGTGAGGGAGGAATGAAGCACAAGCCCCTAGTGGGGCAGACCAGGGAGGGTCTTAATGCTCCTCAGGGTGGAAGCTCTCCCACAGGGCCTCCTGGATACTGACAGCCCCCAGATAAGCCTCCCAGATGGAAGCCTGTAGAAAGTGCAGCCAGGCTCACCACAAAGCATCCATGCGAAGCACCAGAGTGCCCGGGGCAACTGTGGCTGCATGTTGCAGAGTGGTGTGTTGTCCTGAGTGAGGGCAACCAGAGCACACAGAGACACAATGCTTTGCTGTCCCTCATCAAGGTAGTCAAGCAAGCAGGGAAACCTGAGAACTGGCTGTTGGGGGGGAGGGTCTCTTTAAGCACAGGCCTCAGATAGCCTCAGGCAGCAGCTACACAAACTAACTCCTGACCTGATGCCCTGCAAGACCTGGTTCCAGCCGGCCTTAAATGCAATTCAGCATCCACTCAATGTGGATGTGCTATTTCGAAATAGTAAAAAGCTATTTTGAAATGCATTTTGTGTGTAGACGCGTTATTTCGAAATAAGATATTTTGAAATAACACTGTAGTGTAGACATACCCTCAGTAAGTTGCAGTTCACAAGTTGCACCAATAGAGTGCAAACAATGCCAGTTTTCAGTTCATATTGGTTGAAAACACGCTGGTGGTTTGTTGTGAACTGAAGGAGTGATCTTACAGTAGATCGTCAGTGTTCTTGCGCAAATTCAAGTGGCCAGTGTAGACAGCTGGCAAGTTTTTCCACTTTTGCGGAAAAACTTGCCAGTCTAGATGCAGCCAGTCTAGATGCATCCAGAGACTGCTTGGGCTGAATTACAGAATTAAAATCCCCAGACACATTCAGAACTGGACTTTGGCCACTATACCACAGGGCAGAAGGCAAAGGTGTGTGTGTGTGTGTGTGTGTGTGTGTGTGTGTGTGTGTGTGTGAGAGAGAGAGAATCTGTGCTTAAAAATTCCACATACAACATTTGAAAATTCTGCAAAATTTTACATATTTAATTTGTCAAACACAATTGAAACTGGTGTAATTGTATTATTTTTAGTAATTTATTTCAAAATACCTGTCACCAAGCATGTCTGTAAAAATACAAACAATGAAAAAAAATTTTTAACCCTTTTTTTAAAACAGATTCCTTACTAGGAATAAATATAGAAGTCTGAGTAATTCATTGGAAGTTGAATGCGGAATCACATTTCCTGTACCCCTCCAAAAGCTTGGTAGTCAGCGGTAACGGAGGAACTGAGGGAGAGGGAAGTAATCGCTGCGAAGGATTCTAGTAGTGAACCTTCAATTAAGTAAACTTAGTTTACAAACAGTTGTACTTTGTCCTGCTATTCAGATTTTCTCTTTAGAGCAAAAATTCAGACCCACTTGCTACCCTAAATGCTCTTAAATTCCAGAGAGGTTTGTACGTGGTTTTTAATGTCAACATTGATCAGGATGCAACAAAAATTACATGCGGCAGTATCAGAAATTAGACACATCAATTTTTAAAGTGCAAATTCTCATTTTGCCCCATCTTTACAGTCTCTAATCTGAGTAGAACCTGTGCATACCTGTGACTGCGACGAAGAGGCACAGCATTTGGGAAGGCCTCTGCACATGGTCTGCCCTGCCTGTGCACCCTACACCTCTGTCCTATGCTAGAGCTTCAAGTGCTTGGTTCTCAGGTTCAAAGATGAAGAGAGCAGTAACAACTTTTCTGGACCAGCTTCCATGAAGACAGGACATACAGGTTTTCTAGAAGTCCTGCAGAGTTCGAGGTCCTGTCTTCTGAGGGGCAAATATAGTGCATCAATTGGAAACTTGAGGCTTTAAATCTCTGTGTAGAGGAATCTCAACAATCTCTTATTTCAATTAGATATGTTACAAAGAATGGAAAAATAAAGCAAATGTTTTAAACCCTTCTAATGAGACATGCAAGTAAAGGGTTATCTTTGAGCAGTGCTGGAGGAGCAAATATTGAAGAGGGATATTAAATGATGGATTTAGAAAAAATAATCCCATCTTAATTTCAGCAATAATTTGATTTTTGTCTGCTCTCAATTTTCTGCTTGGATGCAAAGCTCCCTATTTGAACAAAGAGTTATTAAATAGTGCAAATGAGGGGATGAATAGGAGTGGTATTCCACTCCCTGTGGGAAACACTTGTTAATTAGCAGGGGGATGCTGATTATTGTGCAACTGTGAGCACAAAAGCTTGTTGCCGAATTTGTGGAAGAACAGATTGTGCATATAAATAAAGGCATAAAGTAATGTGGATAAGGGGATCCAGTGGATATAGGGTACTTACCTGTCCAGAAAGTCTTTGGTACGGTCCCTCACAAAAGTTCTTAAATTAGTTGTCATGGGATAAAAGGGAAGGTCCTCTCATGGAGTGTTAACTGGTTAAAGGACAGGAAACAAAGAGTAGGAATAAATAGTAAGTTTTGGGAATGGAGAGAGGTAACTAGTGGTGTCCCCCAAGGGTCCATACTAGGACCAATCCTATTAACCTATTTATAAATGATCTGGAGAAAGGGATAAACAGTGAGGTGGCATAATTTGCAGATGATACTAAACTGTTCAAGATAGTTAAGAACAAAGCAGATTGTGAAAAGCTTGGAAATGATCTCTCAAAACTAAGTGATCGGGCAACAAAATTGCAAAAGAATTTTCACGTCGATAATTCACATTGGAAAATGCAGATTGGAAAAAATAATCCCAACTACATGTGTAAAATGATGGGGACTAATTAGGTATAGCCACTCAAGAGAGAGATCTTGGAGTCATTGTGGATAGTTCTCTGAAAACATCCACTCAATGTGCAGCAGCAGTCAGCAAAGCAAACAATGTTAGGAGTCATTAAAAAAGGGACCAAGAATAAGACAGAGAATATCTTATTGCCTCTATATAAATCCATGGTACGCCCACATCTTGAATACTGCATACAGATGTAGTTGCTGCATCTCAAATAAGATATATTGTCATTGGAAAAGGTTCAGAAAAGGGCTACAAAAATTATTAGGGGTTTGGAACGGGTCCTGTATGAAGAGAGACTAAAAAAGACTGGGAGCAATATGATAGAGGGCTATAAAATCATGACAGGTATGGAGAAAGTGAATAAGGAAAAGTTATTTACTTGTTCCCATAACATAAGAACTAGCAGTCACTAGATGAAATTAATAGATAGCAGGTTTAAAACAAACCAAAGGAAGTTGTTCTTCACGCAGCGCACAGTCAACCTTGCCAGAGGATGTTGTGAAGACCAGAACTTTAACAGGGTTCAAAAAAGAACTAGATAAATTCATGGTTCGGTCCATCGATACTTATTAACCAAAATGGGTAGCAACCGTGTTCCTAGCCTCTGTTTTCAGGGGTTGGAAATGGATGAGAGGAGAGGAATCACTTGATGATTACCTGTTTCTGTTCACTCCCTCTGGGGCATCTGGCATTGGACACTGTTGGAAGACAGGATACAGGGCTAGATGGGCCTTTCGTCTGACCCGGTATGGCTGTTTTTAGGAGTATGGGTTACACTCTGGTAGTCCAGATTCCTTAGCTTTGCTTACACTTGACAAGACATTTCTGATAACCCTTCTACTTTTGCCCATGACTGGTTCCCCAATGATATGCATGATATGCACTATTTGAAAATCCATCTGAGAAAAGGGCTTGTGTGAGTTCCTGTAATAATTAACTGACTATTTGACTTAGTTTTAACATATCCATGGAGTCCCATCTCAGTGGTGAAGTAACCATGAAAAACTTCTCCTTTAATTTGGAGCTTATTCATGTCCATTATTCACTTCATAAAGTCATGGGATACACCAAAGGAATATCTTGCAAAGAAAATAAAATCTATCATGTTGAGTCACGTGTTCACGTTGGAAAACAACTATTGCATTTGTATAGAACAATAAATTCACGAGATTCTACAGTTAGTTCTTCATAGATCTGGGTTGTTCATTGAAGTTCTGTTTGCTTTCTGGAATGCTGTAAAGGAAGTAATGTTGCTGGATTCTTTTTTTTTTTCCACTTAGTCTCTGAGAAGTTTAGAGTAGTTGTTTTTTGGTGGGCTCTAGTCTATCTAGCTGCCTATAAGGGCATAAGAAGCTAATACTGGAGCAGTAAGCTTTCTCCAGCGATTGAAAAGATATTGATAAGAGCATGCAGGCAAGTCTTAGGGGGGCAGTTGAGTGCTATCCACACTTCAATACACCTTGTCGTATGATCACACTTGTTGTGGGTTACAGTCACTAACCTTGGGCCAGATGTCCAGGTAGCATAAAGGTCTGAGCTCTGTCTTCAGTAAACATATGCTGATCTACACCTGAGGATCTGGCCCTGTGTGTTGTAATTATGTTTTGGGTCAGCATATTCTTTCCATTTCCCTCCTTTCCCTCTGAAGATCTACAGGCATCTCTAAAATTTTGCTTCTGAGTGGAGTATTCTAAATATGAATGAATGGCAGCAAAGGAATAACTGATGTACAAAACATGCTTGATACTTACACAATCACAACACACATCACATTAGCGGGTATAATTATGCATTTTGTACTTGCAATTGTTTGCATCAGGGCTATATTTAGAATGGAAGATGGTGCAAGGCTCTCCCCACCACTTACGCCATGCACATGGGTTGCCCTGGGAGTTAGCTGGCAGACCAGGGTATCTTTTGACTGTTCCTATGCTGCAGAAAGGGTTTCTGAGCTGGGACCACTGAGTCTGGTGCTGATGGCTTGACAGGGAACGGCCTTATATCAACTTTTCCACAATCAAGTGGCCTCAGTATCCCACATTGATGGCCCAGAGAGTCACTGGATGTCTGCAAGCTAGAATAGCAGCCACAGAAGCCAGCACAGAAGCTCTGTCCTGACCCCAGACATTTCACATTCTACAACATGGAACCCAAATACTAGAGCTTTATGTAGGCAGAGTAGATTTCACCCTCCTCAGTGTGCAGAGAAGCAAATGTAATTGACATTCACAGCTTGGGGTCCCATATTTGAAAGTACAGCACTTCTGATTTCATTGTGTGTGGTATGTAAAAGTGTGCAGCTATTTCTAATAGTTTCTGCCCATGGCTAAAGTTAGCTACATACTTTTCCAGAGCCTAAGCTATGGCACAGTGAAACTCAGGAATGGGTGTGTGGCACAACGCTGGCTTTAAACTACTCCTGCACTTCGGCTGGTGATGTACTGGGCCAGTTCTCTGGCAACAGATAGAGCAGCCTGATGGCTCTTCTGATTTATGTCAGCTGCCTCTGTTCCTAAGAGACTGCTGATCCAACAGGTGGAGGTCACTATGTCCTGGGAGCCTAGCCTTGCCTCCATGCTGGATGCTGAAATGAATGTGCTATAGGAGCTGCGTCACTGGTCTGATGTCATTAGAAGATCCCCCTTCCCTGGGCAGATTCTCCTGGTATTGGTTAATATCAGCTTTAGGATCCTTTTACCCCAGCAGTGCAGTGCAAAGCAGCTGCAGCGCTCAGGAGAAATCAAACCTAAAGTGTATTTAACAGGGTGAGTACTGAGGGCTATAGGAATTGCTATACTGGATCAGACCCAATGGCTATCGAGTCCAGTGTTCATGGTGAGAGATGGTGAGAGTCGGTAGATATGAGAGAAACAGTCCTTAAGAATGATCTTCTCCTAATCCCAATTGTTAGAGAGAGGCTTTAACCCTGAACCCAAGACTTTATATGCCTTTCCAAACTTTTGTGGTCTTTGAATCTTGCTAATGTCTTGGCCTCACTGGCAGCCTGCGGCAATACGTTTCTTTATGTTGCTCCCATAACTATAGAGCCAGTTGAGCTAGAATGATTTATTACACACAATCCATCCCAAATGTTCTCTTCCTCAGTGTTACAGCTACCAATCCTTTCCTTTCTAGTTTTTGTCATGCACTAGTTCTTATAGTTGACATAAAATTATTCTACTGGATATAACAGTTTGCAAGGTGTTAAATGAAGCAGACAGGTTTACTGATGATGTGGGTAAACTTGTGCCTTTGAATCCTAAGGATCAGTGCATTAAGTAACACATTACCTGAATATCACTGAGATTCAACAGTTAATGCATTATTCAGACAATACCTGGCTAACAAAGCCTAGTTCCATATCTGCAGCTGCTGCATGCAAATGGAGTGGCTAGACAGAGATGAGCTGAAAAAGAAAACAGACTATCTTCAGAATTAGATCCTGGGAGATGCAGTAGTTGTTGTTACCTGAGACTCGCCTTTCCAGGACTGACTGAAGGGTCCTCACCTTTTGACCCAGATTTGAGTTTGGCTTTATTCAGGGCATCTTTAGAGGGTTTTTTAAGTTAACTGATCTTTGGATTGATTTATTTTAAATTGGTCATCAGATCTGGGGAATTTTTAACACAGACTGATTTTGCTACACCCACCTGTTGCATTATTGCTTATTTTGAAAGTATTTATAAGGTGCTTAATAGCAATAGGAACTACAGAATGTACAGGTACATGACGGGGGAGAGAAGTAACATTCTGGATGTACCTCGTATGACATTTTCTGACTTGGAGGAAAAAGGAGTAGTGGCCAAAGGAGAGGGAAAAATTCACCAAAGCCTTATCCCATGTATTGGCCATGTGGGAGTACAAGGGTGTAGAGAGACTTCATATTGGAGAATAGTGCTGTAGTAAAACAGACCCATAAGCAGAGTCAGCAGGCAGCTGGCAGGCGTGTGTAATTAAATTCCTGGCACACTTTGGAAGTTTTTCTACATTTCCATTGGTCAGCAGATATTTAAGTGTGTAGATTGTCGAAGCTGCCCTGCATGTTCTTCTAAATGTCAGTGAGTATTTGTTAGGAAAATCACAATTGCTTTTCTTTCATTCTCTTACAACTCTTGTTCTCCTCCTCCAATGGATCTGAATATGGCAATTTTGCAAAGGAGGGCAGACGTGAATGAGGGATTGAACGCACATCCTAAATTGTGGATTGAGCAGGAACAATCTAGCTATATGTGGAGCCCAGCTGGTATTCCTTTGTTTTGGAAGTAGAATATGGAAATCACTGAGGAGCTGCCCATATCCAAAGCAGTTTGATATTGGAATTTTGGAAACAATTAAGGAATTCGATTTCTAAATGGACAATCATTAGCCAGAGCATGCAGTGACCTGCAAATATGCAGTGACATTTAAAAGAACATGAAGAGAGTTTTGAGAATCTGTCCGCTAAAAATCTGCTGACCAAAGGAAAAAAAAAACACAGCGTGTGCCAGGAATTTAATTGCACATGCCTGCCAGCTGCCTCTTTGCTTGAGAGCAACATTGTCAGTTGCCTTTTGACTTAGCTATGCCACTGCAATGGAGCAGCTGCTGCGGTTGAAGTTGATACGACTCTGACAGTCATGTGTAAGTTCATCAGAAGGTGAAAAATCTAGGGGTCTCTTGACTTTCTGCCTGGGTCAGACTTATAAAAAGTCAAAAAATGTTCTGATGCCCCTATAACAGAACACAAATGGCTACATTCAGCTGTCACTCACACCAGTCCAGGCCTGAAATAATTCCAGTGAAACCAGTGGAATAACTGGATGTACACCGGGGAAAATGATAGCAGAATTTATTTCAGATGCCTGTGGGTGGATGTTCAATTTATTCTGTTTGTTGTGAGTTGTGATTTTATTAAACCCTGAAAAAAATTACAAAAGGGCAAATTAGCACTCCAGTGCTAATCTGGAGTGATTTCACAGACTTCAATGGCATTACTCTTGATCTAGATCTCATGTAAATCGGAACTGCATTTGGCCCTATGTGTCTTTGTAGGGAAATTTTCAGACACTCAGAAAATGGTCATATGGAACTGCTACCAAGGGAGGCTAGGAGAGGTCTTAGGGAACCCATGTCAAAAATTGGCCTGAAATGTGAAAATGTGCTTTTCTAACTTACCCTATCTCTTTGTACCACTTAGTGGCAGCATGAACACAATCCTGCAGTGAAATAATTGTGACAAAAGAAGCTCTGGAAGATTTGATATAAGTAGTACACTATAATAGAACAGATAATTCCTTTCAGTTTTTGCACCAAGGCTCTGAAAGGAATGGAGAATGTATCATCAAATTAACAATGAAGGGAGGGACTAGCTATTTTTCAAATAAAGAAAGCAAGCATACAACAGTAAAATTTAAAATTGTTCCTTTATATAATCCGTACCGTATGCTCAGAGACACTGACAGATTAATGCTCTTGATCCAGTGCCTAGATACAACCAACATAGGTATGTTAGAAATGCCCCGATAGATATTGGAAAGGTGTCATGAGGAAAAATTGGCAAAGGCTAGAACTGAAGAAAAGAAGTACTTGAGTTATATTTTCAGCCAGCCATGTGATTCTTTCAGGTAATGCTCTCTTCCAACTGCATATATAATATTAGATTTATCAGGCATTGCTTGGGTCCTTAACTCAAATATGTTTTGTTTTTCTTCATTTAAATCATTATTCTGGGGCTAAGTCTGAGGGGTTCCATATGCAGGCTGCCCCAGGGAGAAAGGACAAACCCAGCCCTCTCTGACTACAACAGTTTGGGGGCAGGTGAGAAACACCTGTTCATGGCTGCTGCAGTGAACACCGTTAGGAGAGCAGTGCATGTCCTTCAGCTGTTGAACAAACAGACAACACAGGCAGACTTTCTGAAGTATAAGAACATAAGAACGGCCATACTGGGTCAGACCAAAGGTCCATCTAGCCCAGTATCTTATCTGCTGACAGTGGCCAATTCCAGATGTCCCAGAGGGTGGGAACACAACAGGTAATCCTCACCTGTCATCCACCTCTAGAGAAACAGAGGCTAGGGATACCATTCCTACCTATCCTAGCTAATAGCCATTGATGGACCTGATCTCCATGAATCTATCTAGCTCTTTTTTGAACCCTCTAAAGATCTAGCCTTCACTGCATCCTCTGGCAAGGAGTTCCACAAGCTGACTGTGCACTGAGTGAAGGAAAAATTTCATTTTGTTTGTTTTAAACCTGCTGCCTATTAATTTCATTTGGTGATCCCCCTAATTCTTTTATTGTGGGAATAAATAAATAACTTTTCCTTATTCACTTTTTCCATACCAGTCATGATTTAATAGACCTCTACATATCCCCTCTTAGTCTCCTCTTTTCTAAGCTAAAAAGTCCAAGAATATAGTAGATAGCTGTCCCTTTCTCCACCCCTGCTGGCCCAATGGGGTGATAGCTATCCTGGTCCCAGTCTCTGGCCCCTTGCTGCCTCCCCTCCGGTCATTCTGCAGTATAACTATCCTTCCTGCTAGACCTCTGCATTTCCATTTTATGAGTAACAATCAAATTCCAGGCATGTCCCATTGTCATGGCACAACCAAACTCAACTCTTGCTTTATGTTTTATAAGGGGAAGCTGCATACTGAATTTGGTGGTTTTAGCTCTTACTGTTTAGGATGAGTTCTCGAATAAACGGACTCACAGATAGAAACATTTCTAAAAGATATAGAGGAGGCCATGGATTGAGTACCACCCCATTCTTCATTTTTTAAGTTAGAGCAACTAAGGCAACTTGTATGGACATAGAGGGCTTAAAGTATTTCTGTTTTACAAGGATGAAGAGAGCAAAACCAGCAATGGACCTCATACAGTAGATCCCACCTCTTCATTTATAGATATTGATATTCCTCTCAGGTCTTCTCAGCCCACCAAGGAGGGAGGAGAAAATGTAGGCATGATAGAGAGATACCCAGTGGTTTCTCAGTGGACATCTGCATTTCCCCAGTGCAACAAAGGAGAGTAACAGGCTGACTTTGGCCAGGTATGCCTGCATATTCTTTGAAGTATTTTGTGGATTGTTTAGACTCTTGAAAATGTGTTGTTTTTTTTAAAGTATTCCATAGCTAAGTTGAGATATGGCAGAGCATATAGTCTCTAATTAGTATTGGGTTTGATATTGGGGAAAGAGAGCACAGCCTGAATTTAAAAAAGTGATGACTTTTATGAAACATCTAAAGAGCAACTGGGCAGAATCCAGATTCCCAAAATGAAAGTAAATCCCCATGTCCAGCTACTGCAGACTGTGAAGAGCGGCAGCAGACATGGACTTCGGAGTTTTTCACTGTGGGAATTAGAATTCCATCCCATGGCTCTTTGAGAATTTCCTGAGGAATTGAAGAGAGGAGAGCCTGGCATCGCAGGGGTCAAACAAAGCCTTTTGGCTCAGCTAGCCCCACCCTGCTTTACCTGTAGCCAATGCCAGGCCTGGAGGGAGGATAAAAGGAAGGAGCCTGGCTCAGTTAGGGGCTGACCAGCAAAGAACAGAGCAGGTTCTGCAGTCTTCAGGACAGGAATCAAAGCCCCTCCACTTGGCCAACCACCGGAGCAAGTAATCCTCCATCCCCACCCCCTGGGACAAAGCGAGGAACCTGCCAGGACCCTAACTAAGGGGAAAACCTGGACTTTTGGGGCCAAGCCCCACACTTAAGGACTATACTAATATAATGGGCTGGAGTTTCTAGGCTGGGGGGGCACCAGCAGCAGGGCTCTGCACCCCCTTTTTTCTGGCTAATTCCGGGACATAACCACTAGGCCATCCTGCCACCAGGGAGACTTAGGCAGAGTCCTTTTCTTTCTGCCTACTATCTGAGCATGTCAGAACACATTAAGAATGTTCAAAAGCTGTTTGGCACAGAAAAGGTGGCACCATGGAGTTCTAGGGTTTTTGTCCCAAGCTATTTCTATATCAGAATTATTTAAGTTCCAAGGGGAAAAATCATTTTTTCCTAACCGCTTGTTCTGAGCTGAGCATCCTGGGTTCTTTCTGGCTTGTGTCATCACCAGTAAAAAGATTCTGCAGGCTTAGTTCTGCCCTCATTTATATTTATTCAACACAACAACATAGGTGCAGCTGAGGGCAGATTTGGCCATGGCAAATATGGTGTTGTGTACACACACACACACACACACACACACACACACACACACACACACACACACACACACACACACACACACACACACACACACACAGAGTAAAATCCAGCTCCCTCACTCTTAGCTCAAGAGCTAAGAGGAATAAAATTAGTAACGACTTATATTTATCACTCAGGGTATGTCTATACAGTGCCGTGTAGAACGAAATAAGCTATGCAATTCAAGCTATGCAAATTGTGTAGCTTATTTTGATATAACACCAAATTTTGAAATAGACTATGTATACAGTGCCAACATTTGAAATCTAACATTACCAGGATGTCAGAATAGCAAGCCCTTTATCTTGAATATATTTTGAAATAATGGGTTTGTTGCTAAGATGTAGAAAATGCTATTTTGAGATACCAGACATATCCTGAAATAGCACTGCTGTCTTGACACACCCTCAAAGGAGTAGATAAAACCACACATTTACTCAGTAACAATAGAAGCAGCTGTGTAAAAAGGGGCCATTTTTGTGGAGCATCTCATCCAGCATGTGTTGCAGTCAGTGGAGAGTCTAATTGGTTTCAGTAGTCTTTAGTTTGGACAATGTTACATTTTAGTCCTCTTTGTGAGGCGGATGAGTATTAGTTATTTTCCCCCTTCCACAAATGAGAAAATTGGAGCCGAGGTTAAATAACTTGCCCCAAATCACAAGTCAAAAGAGAGCTAAGAATAGACCCCAAAATCTACTATCCTCTCAGGGCTATTCTGTAACTATTATTCTTCCTCTTTTTTAAATTTGAGAGATACTTGGTTTGTTAACATTGTAACCATAATCATTATTCGTTACAGACTCTAATCTGCTGCTACCATTATTCTTTTAGACTTAATGTTTAAGGCTGGAAGGGACCATTAGATGATCTAGTCTGATCTCCTGTAGATCACAGGCTATTAATTTCACCCAGTCATGCCAGCATTGAGCCACATAACTTGTCTTTGACTACAGCATAACTAATGTTTGGCTAAAAGAGAAATATGCAGTAGAAGAGATAGAGAATATACTACGTTGCTTGGTGTTTTTTTAGTGTCACCCTCACGGGGTAGTATTTAATGTAGTTTCTGCATTTTATTTTTCATAGATTTTTTTTCTTAAAGCACACTGTCTGCTATTTCAATATGCAATCTTAGATTGCAGTTTACACTTAGATTTAGCTACAAGGACAGATTCTGCTATGTGGTCCCCATCATGTTCCCTTGCAGCTGACTGATACTCACAGGCCCAAGAGGTTAAATTAATCAGATTCAAGGTAGAATGAAAATTTATTTAGGGTTCAAAACCACTCTCAAGTTTAAATATATGTAATCCCTATTGAAATTAATTTGGGTACCTCTGTGTAGAGCAATGCCATGATAAGACTTCAGATTGTAAGGTCTTTGAGGCAGGAACCAAGGGCAGACTTTTGGGAGGGTAGGAAGGACAGCATCTGTGCACACCTAGTGACCAGCCAGATGTGAGAGGCATGCATGGAATGCAAATATTTTCCCCTCACTCCCTTAGCATCTGGGGAACAAGATGAAAAGCAAGCCACATCCTTGGCTATGTCTACACTGCAGAGTTTTTGCACGAAAACTCATGGAGCGTCCTCACTACAAGCACATTTTTGTGCAAGAAAAAGTATAGTAGATAGTCAGAAGGCAGGGCTTTTTGCACAAGAGTTATTCCTCTTTCTATGAGGAATAAGCCTTTTTGTGCAAGAGCTCTTGCGCAAAAAGGCGTGTGTGGGCGGACAACAGGGGTTTCTTGAGCAAGAAACCCCTATCGGAAAAAGCACAGGTGCTTTGATGGCCAGTCTGTTAACAGCAATCAGAGCTTTCTTGCGCAAGAGCGTCCATGTCAGTGTGGATGCTCTCTTGCACAAAAGCACATGGCAGTGTGGATGCGTTCTTGCACAAGAAGTTTTTGTGGAAGATCTCTACTGCAAAAAGTTCTTGTGCAAGAAGCCTGCAGTGTAGACGTAGCCCAGCTGGAGTGCACGGCGGTTGCCCCCCTCATCCCTCATGAACTTTTGTCTTTGGCAGGAGCTATGAATCAAGTTCTACTTTGCCTGGTGGAAATCCAGATTAGTTCAACTGAGCTTCGTTTTAAATTAGCTTCTTAGCCTTGGAAAAATCAACACATGTTGTAAGACCATCTTCAAATCAAATCATTAAAAATGTTTATGCCATAATTTCAGAATGATAGTGCTCTACAGTAACACAAAGAGTCCCAGAGTGACTCTGTGCTTCCTGACTTTAAAAGCATGTCAGTATATCATCCTACTGAGTAAAACAATTAGCAAACTCTACACAGATACTGTAGTTCTTCAGTTTGATTTATAAATTATTTTAACAAGCTTTCTGCAAGGCCTTTTTGGAATTCATCTGCCTCTAGAATGAAATCTTAGCACTAATTTCCTATAGTTATATTTTTTAAAGGGAATTTATTTTTGAGTACAGCAGACATTTCTATAATCTTAAAGATTTTACCTCATAGATGTTTAGGTCCACAGTTTCAAGTCTAAGTGCCTAAAGCAAGGCATCTAAATCTATATGAAGCTACCCTAACAGAAGTGGTCTGACTTTCACAGGTACCCATGGGCACTCTTGGCCATCACTGAAGTCAAAAGGAGATTCTGGTTGTACTCAGAACCTCTGAAAATCAGTCCAATCACTGAATTGGAAATTATGAGCCTTTAACAGTGGCTGGTGTGAGTGGTTCTGGGACCTGCAATATGCAGAAGGTCAGACAGGATGGTCACAATGTCTAATCTGGCCTTAAAATCTCTGAGTCAATATGGATTGTGGTGTTGAGTGTTAGATCTGAAGAAGAGCTCTGCATAGTTCAAAAGCTTGTCTCTGTTACCAGCAGCAATGGGGCCACTAAAAGATATTACCTTACCCACCTTGTCCTTTGTTTCAAAAGACTTATCTATGTAGTGTTTTAGCCTGCACTGGAAGAGTGAAAATTCAAGTTCATAAGAACATAGGACTATCCACAATGACTCAAATATGTCTCTTGAATGGTAATAACTAATTTAGACCCCATCATTTTATATGTATAGTTGGGCTTAAGTTTTCCAATGTGCAATACATTGCATTTATCAGCATTGAATTTCATATGCCATTTTGTTGCCTATTCACCCAGGATTAAGAGATCCTTTTGTAACTTTTTGCAGTCTGCCTGGGACTTAACTGTCTTGGGGAGTTTTGTTCACACTAGCCATGATGTGTCATAACTGGCCTATGCAACCTTGGTAGTATGCACTAAATGGGAATATGCTAATGTACACTAGGAAATTTTTAGTGTGCACGTGCCAGCAAGTGCATGCAATGCATGTATGGACAGAAACGCACACCCCTCTGTACCAGACTAACACACCATGCAGACAAACCCACAGTTATTGTAGCCCAGACTATCACCTCTGCCCACTGAAAGGACATCAGTAGAGTAGGTCACAATTTCCTGATCCTGGGGCCTTGTTTACACCATAGCCATATTCTGCATAAATTAAAGAAGCTGGGGAGCTGTTTTAACTTCCCGGATATATATGTTACCCAATTGTCCAGCTATCTAGTAAAAACAAGGGCTTGGGTTAGACTTAGGATCTAGAAATAACAGCATAGATATTTCCACTTCGATTGATGCTGAGACTTACACCCTCCCGGCTTGCTGGGTTTCAGAGCCTAGACTTCAGCCCAAGCTAGAGCTATGCTGCTTTTGTTAGCCCTATGTAGCACAAGCCCAGTCAAATTGGGTCAATTGACTTGGGCTCTGAGGCTCACTGTGGTGGATTGTGGGATTTTTAGTTTTATTTGCTGGTTAGATGTACCTCAGATCAGCCACCAGTCACCGACAGTTGTAGTGCACCATTCTCTGGCTACCCCTCTGCTATGGAAAATGTACAGCTTGGAAGATCCAGCTAATCTCCTGGCCTATTTTGCTGGAGTGAGCTGGAAATCTGGCACATTATTTATTGGAACTATTCCTGGCTGATATCTTATTAATAGTTCATTGTAGAACCTTTCTGAATTGTGCATGGAATGCAGCGCTGATGATTAAACTGTGGCATGTAAAAGTGATTTTATAATCTGGCTAAGCTATTTATTCTTAAAACATCTGTTGTCTTTATATGTAGATTATCTGCAGATAATACAAGGCCCATAAATAGGGTTTGTATCAGGGCCATTTTTTTTAACTATACCGCTTGACTGCACATGGATGGTCATTCTGAGAGCTGGTGTTCAGCTGACAAGAATTATAAGAAGGCTAGGACAATGCTTTGATCTTTAAACTATGCTTTTTACCTACAAAAATATCCTTGTCGCCTGCAAGACCTGTCAATAAAGTACCAGCAGATAAATACTGGTGGAGTGCTTGTGTCGCCTGAAAAAAAAAAAAATTAAACACTAAAATCCATAGATTCTCTAACCTTTTCAAATAGGCCAAAGAGTATTTTCAAATTGTACCTTTTTGGATCATGGTTTTTATAGCTCGACATCTGAACTAAAGAACATTTTTTTCTGCATTAAACTGAACTAGCACTGAAGATGATTTTAGTGTTTTAACACACAGTGAAGATGTGATGAGATACAGTAGCATCTATGGGGCTTTTTAAGAATGGCTTAGGTCCCAATCCTGAGAAGAGCGGAGTGTGGAGCTGAGAGCACTTACCATGTTACAAGGCAAGGCTTTAGCAAGGAATGACATTCTTTTTATGTTGCAGGAAGTGTGTCTGGGAAGTTGGGGGCCAGGGTGATGGTGAGACTTTCCTGCCTGCAAAGTAACAGGGGACTGTTTGAAATCCTAAGAGTGATGATTCTATTTTCACAACAGTTTTAGCCTGTCACCTACATGTCACTAGTTTTCAGCTGGTTCTTTTACTGTTGTGGGAGCATATCTATTAGAATCTTGCACTCCATGCTCCTGTGATTCTCTGTGCTGGAGGAAGCAGAACTGGATCTTTCCTGCAAACACTGTGCTATCTGAGAGATTCTTCAACATTGTTCAGTACAAATGGAGATCATCTGTGAGTTCCATACTCTGGCCCCGTGCACTGGAGGAGGCACCCTACAGTAGGCCTTCTGCTAGCATTATATCACTTAGCTTGCAAATTATTTGTATGTTGTTCATCAAGTGTTGATTAAAAATACTATTAATCCTATCTCTGCTCCAGGTTGATAATTGTGTAAGTGTCTGATGCCGGGAGCGAGGAGCTACTAAGTAGTCAAAAATATATATTTTTTTGTTCATCAAAGGAAACTTGCTCTTTTTTTTTTTTTTTTTGTCCTTTCTCTTTTTGGTCCCCTTTTGATTTTGCTCATTGCTTATAAGCATGCTAGCTAGAAGTGATAAAGTACTGCAATGATGATGCCAGGGCAGTTCTGGAAATAGTGCTGCTTGAAAAGAGAAATCACAAAAATCATTATTTATAAGTTTCACAATCAGATAATGTCAGACAAAAACACTAAGGTAAGGCTGCTCAGATTTGACACCATAAATCTGAAGGTCATAATCAAATGCTTCTATACTATGAGTCTTAAAAATAATCAAGATAAAGATAAATAATGCAGTTACATATTTAGTATGACTAAGGAATAAGCATAACTATGCATCTCTTTTTCAGCCCTCCCTCGAACTGATTCAAACCCCAACTTTTTTGAGGTTTATGAATGTTTGCCTTAGAACCACATCTCTACTTCTTACCTGTGGTGACAAATCCTGCATGCTGCAACTCCCTGTTCAAGGGTGATAGGGTATTTCTCCCCACTGTCAGGTGTTTTCAGAGTGGACATGGAAGCCAATTTGCCTGTGTGACTCAGGATATTTCATAGGTACAGCTGTCTCTCAAGCCCTGTGACTCCTCCACTGTTTCCTGCCAATCAGTCACTTTAAAATTCAGAATATGCTTTAAATTACACTCTCAAATTTCTCATTCCATTTGAAAAAGGAGATTCAGCACCCTACCTACCTGTAGGTAATGGACTGAAACTTGGAAAAATCAGTGCAATATCTAGCAACAGTCAGAAAAGCAAAAAAGATACTGGATTGTAGAAGCAGACTTTAAATCAAAACAGAACATTGTGGGACGGAAGTGTACTTTTGGCACCATACTAAAGAGGCAAGATAAAACTGTAAGAAACAATTCTGATAATTTGAAAAGGCACAGAAGAGTTCCAAGGAAATAGTCTTATACATTATAACTATAGGAAAACCAGGTTTATTAATTAGGAAAGTGGGGATTAAAGGAGGGGCTTACTCATGTTCAATTTTTGGAGAAGTTTAGAGAAGTCAGATTGTGACAGACCGGGCACAGCTGAGGGTGTCTGGGCACAGCTGAGGGTGTCCGCTCAGGGTGAATTGCTCAAATCCGGGGCTCCTTACAGCCCCCAGACTGGTGACCTCTCCACACAGGTCACAAACCAGTCCCACAGAGTGCTTCAGCAGCCTGCCTGAAGCCTCACGACAAAACCCCTCTGACACCCCAGCAATAACCGTGCCCCAGATGGCCCCAGACCTCATACACAGGTGGGGGGTCCTAGCACCCAATCCCACCTACCCTGAACAAGTTCTGTCCGGTTCCAAGAAACCAGCCACAGATCCCTGGTCGATTTACCCTCTGGATCTTACCCACAAATCACGCTGGGCCAATCCTTTAGAATATATATCTAAAGGTTTATTGTTACAAGAAAGAAAAGCATGAGAGTAAGGTTATTAAAGTACAGTACGTTACATGCACCGAATCTCCCAGTTCTCGATGCAGGCTCTAGCAGAGATGTTGCAGCTGCTGGTTTAAAAGTTCTTATTGCACATCCTAAGATCAGGATGGGTTCACAGGTCTTCCGGGCTCTTCGATCCCTGCAGTGCTGCCTCTGGGATGAAGTGCTGAGCTGAGAACCAAATGGCATCGACCACATGGCCTCTTTATACCTCCTTCCTGGCCTCTTCTTGTATGCAGCAGGTCACCTGGTCAGAGGCCAATCTCTATGTTCCCTGCTGGCTGCTCTCAGATGACAGCCCCCATTCTTTGGGTGTGTCCATAGCCCATTGAGAGCCATTGTTCCACAGGGCTTCGCTACTCAGCCTGTCCATAGCAATGCTTAACCACATTCAGAGAAATATTCAGCTTCCACACAGATTACAGATTCCTACCTACACACATAGACATTATATACTCACATAAATAGCGTACATAAGATCAACCAACGATAAGCTCCCATTCAATACCCCACATGGCTCCCTTTTATACCAATTTCTGGGGCCAACACCCCCACCTAGGGGCGCAGCAGCGATCTGGCTGCTTCCCTCCAATTCGGTAATGTGACACAGATTGCACAAAATTATTCAGGAATATAACATGCAATTACACTGTTGTAATTTTTTGAGCCTAAGAAAAGATCCATATAAGGGAATTCATGAGGACTGTTAAAAAAGTCAATCCATTGTAAAGTACTGTGTTTCCCTGATGCCATGGTATCATTACCTAATTGTCTTTTCTAAGAACATAATTCCCACTGCTACTGGGATTGATGTAAGTATCAAGCCAGTTATCCATGCTTATAACTGGGATTGAGTACACCACGATATCACCATACCACCAAATGCTCATCATAAATAGATGAGCACTGGAGCATTCAGCACTGGAATTATATTGCCTCTTCATGAACAGCTAAACATCTGTTGGTATGGTACCTACCAGGAAGGCAATCACTTTTAATCAGAAACAGCTGTTTATGGTGAAATTCATCCCTGTACACCTCTTAAACCCCACTTAAACACATAGCAGGATGCTGAATATTAAAGAGAATTCAGAGCAGGTTATACTGACTTGTGCTGAGAAGTTCATCAGGCCTTTGAAATGCTTGTATAAAAATGAAAGCCCTGTGGAAAGTAATATGCAACTGACTGAGGTCCTGGGATCAATAACATTTATTATTAGTGGAGAAACAGCAAGTCTTGATGACTTGTCAGTTGGATTTTGTAAAGCCCCCCGGGATACACTTTGCCTAGTCCAGCGGAGTATGTATGATGAATCTTTCCAAGCCAAGATATGTCCTGATATTTTGAGAAAACTATTTATTACCATGTTACTTAATCCTTGGAAAAATGCCCAGAGCTACAATACTTATTACCCCTTTTCACTTATCAGAGCAAACAATAAAGATATTGGCTAAAATCTTTGCAAAATGCCGGATTTTTTTTCTTCCAAGAATGAGATTATCCAAAAAGCAGACCTTGATAATATAAAATAGGAAAGTCTATTTTTATCAGAAAATTAGACTGGTTATAAATCTAATTAACTTGTTTGACCATAAAAACACTCAGATTACAGTTATTACTCTGGAGGAAAGAAAGCCTTTGATAGAATAGGATGGAAGTTTGAATTCATATTTGTTTGTTTCAATAAATTAAAGAGAACTTTTGTTAGTGGATCTCATAGTATTGAGACAACAATGACCTTGTATTTCCTCCACAAACATGTGATACACTTAATCTGTGTTCATCTGTGTCAACCGTAAACAATTGATGGGGTTGCGATGAATGTCTTGTGGTGTTTTATGGATGAGAGAGAGGTGTTTCATGAAGTGTTTCCTAATCCATTGAAGGCCAAAAGGAAATCCATGTGAGGCTGTGAAGTCACTAAGGCTGTGTCTAAACTACATGGCTCCATCGATGGAGCCATGTAGATTAGGCTGATTGGCAAAGGGAAATGAAGTCGCGATTTAAATAATCGCGGCTTCATTTAAATTTACATGGCTGCTGCGCTGAGCCGACAAACAGCTGATCTGCTGTTTGTTGGCTCCGAGCGCTAGTCTGGATGCTCCTGCGCTGACCTGAAAGCCCTTTATTGACCTCCCCGTTATGCCTCGTAGGATGAGGTTTACCGGGGAGGTCGATAAAGGGCTTTCATGTCGGTAGGGGAGCATCCAGACTAGCACGCTGAGCCGACAAACAGATGATCAGCTGTTTGTCGGCTCAGCGCGGCAGCCATGTAAATTTAAATGAAGCCGCGATTATTTAAATCGCAGCTTCATTTCCCTTTGCCAAACAAACAAATCTACATGGCTCCGTTGACGGAGCCATGTAGTTTAGACGTACCCTGTATGTCCAAGGAAATGTTATGAATGAGGATGAAAGTTAGGAAGCATCCTAAAACTCTGCCTTGTCTTGCTTGATAGGGTATTTACCTTTCTTCTTCTTATCCATTTTTTGAGTAAAATTTATATCTAAACCATAGCAAAAGGTGGAAAAAGGGTAGAAATGGTCAGTGGAAACAAGCAGTCAGTATATCTGATCAAAAATGTTAGGAATTCTGTATAATCAATAAATACTTGAGTACCCACTTCAAGCTCCTTTCCCCCTCCCAGCTTTAGAGAAATTTCTGTGCTTAGTCATTTTGTGAAACTTTTTGCTCTGCAGATGTAATAACAGTGGATACAAATAATGGCCTACTTTTACAGAGCCTGATTATCTAGTTTCAGCAGTGTAAAGCAGAAGTAATGCTCTTTAAGGGGAGATATGCATACTGATATAAAACTGGGATAAGTCATAGAAAAATCATGTTTATATTGTCTATAGCTCTAGGTCCACACATACTACACAAGATGTCATTGTGATATGAGCTGATGCTAACCCTGACACTTGTAGATTGTTGCCCACATAATTTCTGGTGTTTTATGTAACTAGCCCTTGAGTATCTCCAGAAATCTTCTCCATGAATCATCACCTTATAGTGGTGTGTTCCAATGACCCCCGCCAGGAGTCATGTACTCCCTTAGTGTCATATATGATCAAAGGTGATGTACCAGAAAAAGTGTGATCCAAGAAGGCCTCAAAGGCAGAGCAGGTGGAGAATAACTGCACAATGGAGGTGAAACTGTTTTGAAATTTTACAGCGGCTGTGAAGGTGGATGAAGGCTACAGCAGATAGAGGATCTCCAATTGTTGTGATGTCCATGCAATTGATTTTAACCCCTCTACTTGTTAACCCCTCTATTTGTCAAGTACAGTGTGGTGACTTTTGTGCACGAGTCTCCCCTCTTTAAAAGAAGTCCTGCATAGGCATCTTCCAGTTTTTGGGAAAACAACATCTGCACAAGTCAAAAGTCTGTGTGATGAGTGACGATGGGAAGAGGACAGTGAGATTTGGAAATTCCTAGTCACAGACTGATGCACAGGTGGTGGGTGTGTGATTCAGTTGTCTTGCTTGAGGACTGAGGCATGTCGAGCAGCTCAGCAGCTGCATCAATGACTGAGCAGTCCTCTTTAGGACCCACTCTGCTCACCCCACATGGGGAGGGGGCTAGAAAAAGTGCACTAAAAATAGTCTTGCCTCTCTTTTTTCTCTTGGCTGAATAGCCACAACCAGCAGGATCACCAACCCAGCAGTCGAAAATGTACAAAACTTTTCAACTTTGGAACCTTGAATGTACGTACTCTGATGGATAACTCAGATGGTGACCAACCAGAGCAAGGTATACCTATCATTGCTCATGAATTAAATTGGTTTAACATCGATCTTGCTGCTTTGTCTGAAACTAAAAGAGCTGATGAAGGACAGGTGAGGGAGAAGAAAGGAGAATACATCTACTTCTGGAAGAAAAAATCTTTAGATGAACCTTGATTGTATCGAGTAGGCTTTGCTATAAAGAACAAGCTCATAAGATGCCTCTCTGAGCTGCCAGTAGGCATCAATGAGTGGCTTATAACACTCCAATTGAGGCTCACCAAAACCCAACAGATAACAATTGTGAGAGCCTATGCGCCATCCATGGACACTGATGAGTATGTGAGGGAAGATTTCTACTTTCAACTAGAAACCATTTTAATGGAGACCCCTAAAGAAGATAAAATCATTATTCTAGGGGATTTCAATGCACTTATTAGATGAGACTCAGACCTGTGGAAAGGGACAATTAGGAAAGAAGGAGTTGGAAAAAGCAACTCAAATGGAACTCTGTTCCTGACCAAGTGTGCTGAACATGAACTTATCACAAACACCCCTTTTTTTTTTTTTTTTACAAAAATGAGTTCAAAATGTCTTGGAGACGCCCATGTTCCAAGTACTGGCATCTTCTCAACGAGGTCATAGTGCATGCTTGAGATTGCAGTGACTTACTTCTGACAAGCAATGACAAGTGCTGATGCCTGCTGGACTGATCATTGCATCATTTGATCCATAATGAGGATTAGGATCACTCCCAAATGGAGGCTGCAAAAGAAGCAGGTCAGGCTCAAGCTGAAGGTTCAAGATGTGAAGGACCCCATTAAGCATGACCACTTCCAAGCAGTCTTAGAAGAAAAGCTTCCATCAGAGTTTCTGGAAGAAATTGAGGAACATTGGAGCTAGCTGAAAGCTGTGAGGAAACCATTGGCTGTCACATCAGATGTCATCAGGACTGGTTTGTTGAGAATGATGTTGAAATCGAGCAATTCATCAATGAGAAGAGAATGGTATTTTGTTCTGGGTAGAATGTTATAAGTTGCAAGACAAAGAGAGAAGCCCATGGTAAGGTGAATGCAGAAATTCAATGTAAAACCAGATAACTCAGAACAAATAGTGGACTGAGTGCAAGAACTCCAACATTTCATGGACACCCATAATACACATGGTTTTAGTGCCATTAAAGCTGTTTATGGGCCATCTTGTCATAGCATGAACACCTTTCTCTCTAAGGATGGAATCACACTTCTGAAGGACAATGAAGCCATTAATTTTCACTGGAAAGAACATTTTGGAGATCTTCTTAATTGTAACTCCATGGTTTGTGGATGAAGCTCTTGAGCAAACCCACCAACAACTTTCTAGGGATGAGCTTTGAGACTCTCCCAATTTGCATGAGGTATACAATGCCATCAAGCAGATGAAGAACAAGTCAGCAGGTCCAGATGGGATTCCCACTGAAATCTTTAAAGATGGTGGACCAGAGTTAATTTGGCATCTTAGCCTGCTTATCCTTAAAATCTGGATAAAGGATACCAAGTGAAATGAGGGATGCCTTCATTATAACCTTCTTTTTAGTAAGGGGATAAAGTGGACTGTGAAAACTATCACTGTATCTCTCTCCTTGCTGTTGCAGGCAAAGTTCTGTCTCTGGTTCTTGCAACCCATCTTCTGCCCCTGTCAGAAGAAATTTTACCGGAGTCACAGAGTGGCTTCTAACTATGTCGCAGAACTGTGGATATGATCTTCATTGCATGGCAACTGCAAAAAAGTGTTGGGAGCAAAACTGGCCGCTATACATAGTTTTTATTGATCTAACTAAAGTCTTTGACTCAGTGAATTGATGTGCCATTTGGACTGTGCTTTCAAAGACTGGATGTCCTGATAAATATTTCAGTGTCCTAAAGTTGCTTCATGACAACATGAAAGCAACTGTTCTGAGTACCACTTTCAAAGTACAAACAGGAGTCAAACAGAGCTGTATCATCACCCCAACCATATTCACTGTCTTTATTGCTGTCATTTTCTACCTAAGTGCTGAGAAGCGCTCAGCTAGCATTGAAATAATCTACAGAATGGATGGAATGCTGTTTGGGGTTAGCAGGCTGAAAGTTTAGAGTAAGATTTCCACCACAGCCACTGTGGAAGTTCAGTATGCTGATGACAATGCAGTTTTTCCCACTTTGAGGAAGATCTTGAAACTATCCTGAAGGTGTTTGCTGATTTTTGTCCAAGTCTTTGTCTCACCCTGAGCATCAAGAAAACCAAAGTGTTCCATCAGACCTCTCCAAATGAAGTACCATACGCCTCGTCTATTAAAACCTAGGAAGAGGCACTGGAGAAAGTCCATCATTTTCTCTACCTTGGAAGTTATATTTCATCCAAGGCAGATATTGATGTAGAAACCCAGCATCGTCTCAGCTGTCCCAGTGCAGCCTTGGTTCGTTTATGGCACAGGGTTTTTGAAGATCACAACATTCGAACAGACACCAAACTTGTCTATCAAGCCATCATACTCCCAACACCATTGTATGGATCTGAAACCTGGATAACCTACAAACATCATGTGAAAGTCCTTGAGAAGTATCACCAATGCTGCCTCCACAAGATCTTGAAGATTAAATGGAAAGACAGGTGCACTAACATCAATGTTCTGGAAGAGGCAAAGACCACCAGTATCGAGACAATAATCATCAGTCAGCAACTTTGCTGGATTGGTCACCTTGTTCAGATGCCAGACAATCGCCTCCCAAAACAGATCCTGTTTTCTCAGCTGAAAGAAGGGTACCATAATGTGGGAGGGCAACGAAAGTGTTATAAGAACTTGCCAAAGGTTAACTTAAAGTGTAACATTGACACTTGGGAGACACTCACCCAGGATCACTCAAAATGGAGATAAGTCCTACACAATGGCTCCCTGGATTTTTAACTTGCCTGCTGACAAACTGAGGAGGAGAAGAAGCACGGGAGGAAGCGGAAACTGGCTTCAAGTCATGGTCAACAGCTTTCTGCTGTACCTGGAAACATCTGCTCTCGTTGTAATGGAACTTGTGGTTCAAGAATCTGCCTTATCAGCCACCTGAGGGTCCATGACTCCCATGGAAGATGATCATACTCAGCAACCAGTGATCGCCATCATCATTTCCAGAAATTGAGGCAAACAGGTTTTAACTCAGAAATTAACTTTTGTCTTATATGAATTCATGGCCTAATACATATATTTGGAACCCAAGAAGCTTGTGGGAAGGAACTAATAACCATACTTTACTGCCTGTCTAGTAATAGGAGCAGATTTGAAAAGCACAGTATAATGCTATCAGATTTGGGATGTTAAATTGGTTGAGAGTACTGTAGGTTTCAACGCTTGCAAATACAAGAACATTCTGCATCCGTATTTGATCCCATTTTCCAATTTTGTTTCCTGTAGTTATTGCTGAGTGTCTTATACAAGTAACAAGTCTGGGATGTATTTGAGCACACAGATGGCGTTGTATGGCATAATGTAGGTGGGAAGACATAAATACAAAAAAGGGAGGGGGGATTTTGATTCAGGTCATTACCCCTTACCAGTTAAAACTAGAAACAGTAATGCCATCTGACGTGACAAACAGGTATGAGACCAGGGAGTAGCAGAAATAGGCCCCACCCTCCAGTCATAGAGCACCCCCTCATCCAGCATCCTTATCCTGATAGCCAGGGCCGGAAGAGGTTGACAAGGAGGTCTCCCAACTTTGTGGGGCCACAGATAGGGTATGGAAAATAAATAGGTGTGGGGAAGAGAGGTGCCAGAAAATGGGCTGCAACCTTGTGCATTCAAGGTGGGCATGTACCAGGTTTCCCCTCCATGCTGCAGAAGGGGCTGTCTGGTTCCTTAGCTTTGAAGAGCAGTGGCCACTGTCTGGGGTTCTCTGCCTGGTGTCTCACTCTAGATCCCTTATTTTGAACCTATGATTTGCACTCCTAATCTTGTTTTTCATTAGTTGTCCCCTGTAGTCATTTGGAACCAGTGGACTCTGCTAAAAGGCTGAGGGGAAGAGCCTTTAGAAGTTGATAGGTTTGCACCTACCCAACTCCCAAGATTTCGAATGAAGACTCAGGGACTCTAAGGGTACGTCTGCACTTGCTCCCTAGTTCGAGCTAGGGATGCAAATGTAGCTGACCAAAATTGTTAATGAAGCAGGGATTTAAATATCCCACACTTCATTAGCATAATCTTGCCCGCGCGTTATTCCGCTCAACAGCTGATTCGAACAAGGAAGTGCGCTCCGGAACGCATTCGACTCAAACCCCTTGGTTCGAACTGACGTTACTCCTCATCTTTTGGTTGAACTAGGGAACAAGTGTAGACATACCCTGAGAGTAGATCTACACTGCAATTAATAAGCCTATGGCTGACCTGTGCCAGCTGATTCAGGCTTAAAGGGCTGCTTAACTGCATCGTAGACATTCAGGCTAAGGCTGGAGTGTGAGGCTGCAAGGTGGGAAGGTCCCAGAGCTCTGGCTACAGCCTGAATATTTACACCAGAATTAACAGCCACTAGTCAGCTGTGAGTTTTTATTGGCAGTGGAGCCATACACTAATTTACTCTGATCTCTAGGATCTGTAGAAATTGTAAGCTAGACAAAGCCGTGCATTCTGGCCATGTCCTCAGCCTGCCTCTAGGCTAGGTAAAATAATTAACAACTTTATGCTGGTTAGGGAGACCTTCTGCACCAGGTGCATCCTTAGTCTGGGGGAAGAGGTATTACTCTTTGCCATCTTTAAGCCTTTGTCTATATGAACAGAGTAATGAGGGGCTATGATGTAACTTAAGCTGTGAGCCCAGGATATCTTGATCCCTCCTCCGCCCCATCACCTTTTTCCCCCATCACTTTTTTTTTTTTAACCAAAGAAAATATTTTAGGAAAAGGTTAAAGTCATATGCAGAAAATCCTGCATTTTATTGTGATTTCAAGCAATGAAGGCTGCAATTTTAATTGGCAGATTAAAGGATACCCATGTGAATGAGAGAATATGCCCATGCAGGGAAAATGGAAACCCTTAGCTATTGCAGGATTCAACATACAGGTTTTACTTGTATTTGAGAGAGAGAGAGTTTAGAGAACAAATCTTGTCTTAGCTCATTAATTTGTTTTCCAAAAAGTAGAAAAGTTGGTTGCTGGCATCAGATTGTACTGACATTCCTTTTTGAGAGAGTGTTCAGTTTGCATATTGTGCAAACTTAATTAGATATTGACATAAATAGAGTTTTTGGGGAGATTTGCATCTGTTTTTGGCTCATTAATCTCTCTATTACTGTTACTTGATTATATATGTCTGTGAAGACAAGTTGTGTATGCAATAATACTTGATTGACTGATTGTATTATGCAGTAGGTAGGATTTAAGACTGGAATGCTAACAGCACTAGTGAGTCTGATTAATTACTTTACTCATTCTTAGACTGAGGCCAATTCCTGCTTCTGGGCTTATTAAGGAACGTTGTGGAAAATCCATAATGGATACTAAGATTGTGATTTTCTGTAGAGGAAAGAAAATTTATCTTTTTCTTTTTAGTCTGTGTTGACTTTGTGCATGTTTTAGAACCTTTTTAACCAACCTTTTGTTGATGTATTTGCTGATATTGATACTGATTTGTTTTGTATTGATACATTTCCTGGCTGATCCCCCAACCTGATATCTTCTCTATTTTTGGAAACCCTGGGATACTGAGCCTCCAAAACACATGCAAGAGCAGGGTGTTTCTAGTGGCTTTGCTCTGAATGTTTTAAGAAGTAATTGTTTTTGTAGTTACAAATTCAAGGAGGTTTGGATTCTCCAGATTACCCTGGCCCCAATTCAATTAAGTGCTTAACTTTAAGCCTGTGAATAATCTTACTGACATTAAATTGACTCTATGATGTATGTATGGATCTATATAGCATCTGCGAAGAACAGAGATCAGAGCCTGGAGAGAGAGCTAGAATTTCATGATTCTTTCAAATCAGTGAAGCTACAGTGAGTTTCACCAGCTGAAAATCTGATCCATTGATGGGACTGAATGCCCTGTATCAAGTCCCAATTAATACAGGAATAAAAGGGCTGCATCATTATTTAAGGCAAATTGGAACAAACTTGCTTAAATGTGTCTGCCTCATAAAAATAAATCCACAAACAACCCAATTACTAACGTACACAACAGTGTTTAGATTTTTATAAAAATGTCTGTACTAATCTAGGAACATTGAGGAGAACAACATTACTTTCTCTCTCAAAAAGTGTCAGGTCTAAAACCATGAGTACACATTTCTCAAGTTTTCAGAAAAAGAAAATGAGGCCAGTTGTATTTGAAATATGCCAGCAGAAATGAGTTAATTAAATGGAAGGCTGATAACATTATGTATAAATTTAAGTATGCAAATGTAAGGTGTCACCATGAAAATAAATTCTTTATTGCTATCTAATGGTCTCCAGTGTTGATTGTACTTTGGCTGATGAATTAACTATAGGATATAGGACATGGATGCAATCCTCAGAAATAAATGCTTAGGAAGCAAATTATTTAGAAGCACAAGTTCTTGAAATCAATCCGTGTACAGGTCATCTAAAACATAATTTCTAATTGCGCCATGTTATGCTCTGCTTTCCTCTGACAGAACCACAACACAAATGACACTAACATAGTACTAATATATTCCTGTTTGTTTTCTGTGTTGTGGTCACTGTTAAACTTGCCTCTTTGCCTTAGGTGAATGGAAATGTTTATCTTAATATTATCCAAATTTGCCTCTGATTATTATAGATGAGGAATAAAACAGTTTTGCCTCAGTAACAGCATTTTATTATGGCATTATGAGCAAATATTAAGGGAGATCACTGTTCTGTGTTTTTAAGTAGCAGACCTTTTATTTTTTAATTCAGATCACAGGCATGCTGCATGTAAAGTATTTATAGAAGTAGAAATGCTGTTATGGAGGAGATCTATAGAGCCCTGTATCTGAATGTGCATCCACAAATATGAGCTATGGATGTCCGCAATGACATCTGAGGAAATGGATACCTGCCAATATAATTGGATATCTATAGATTTGTGGGGCTCTAGAGATCTATCTACCAAGGGTGGAAGGTGGAGTTTTGGGGGTTAGTGGTCAGGGACTGATTTATTCTTTTTTAGATCTTTATAATATAGAAAGAGGGCCTGACATCTTTTTTCTCTCATTCTGAATGAAACTGGTTGCTGAGTTTGAGATGGTAATTGGGCCATGATGGCTAAAAATACTCGCTTGTTTGATTTACTGAGGCAAATTCTTTGGGTGATGTCCCAGATCCATGCCCAAGTACATGTGGAATTGCATGCCTAATTTTAGTGCACAATTGAGTATGCAATCAAGTAGTTGCCCATCAGTATGGCTAGCTGACAGCTTTAAATCTTTTATAGAATCATAGAACACTAGAACTCGAAAGTATCTAGAGAGGTCATTGAGTCCAGTCCCCTGTACTTATGGCAGGACAAAGTACAATCTAGATCATCCCTGATGCTTATTTAACCTGCTATTAAATATCTCCAATGATGGAGATTCTACAACATCCCTGGGCAATTTATTCCTGTGCTTAACCATTCTAAGGGTTCGTCTATACTGCATCACTAGTTCGAAATAAGCTGCACAATTTGAGCTATGCAAATTGCATACCTTGTTTTGATAGTGCCACATTTTGAAATGAACAGCTCTTCGGACAAGTCCATTTATCCTCTTAGAACGAGGTTTACCAGGGCATTGGCATAGAGTGCCTGTTATTTCTATGGTATTTTGAAATAATGGGCGTGTTGTCAAGATTCGGAAAATGCTATTTTGGGATACCAGAAGTATCCTGAAATAGCACCGCAGTGTAGACATATCTTAACAGTTAGAAAGTTTTTCCTAATGTCCAACCTCACTCTCCCTTGCTGCAATTTAAGCCCATTGCTTCTTGACCTATCATAAGAGGTTAAGGAAAATATTTTTTCTGCCTCTTTCTTGTAACACTCTCTTAGCTACTTCAAAGCTGTTATCATGTCCTCTCAATCTTTTCTTTTCCAAATTAAGCAAACCTAATTCTTTCAGTGTTCCCTTAGAGGTCATATTTTCTAGATCTTTAATCATTTGTATTGCCCTTCTCTGAACCTTCTCCAATTTCTCCACATCTTTCTGAAATGTGATGCCCAGAACTGGATACAATACTTGAGTTGTAGCCTAATTAGTGCAGAGTAGAGCAGAAGAATCCCTTCCGTGTCTTGCTAATAACACTCCTGTAAATGCATCTCAGAATGATGTTGGCTTTGTGTTGCCAAAAAAAAGGGGTTATACTGTTGACTCATATTTATCTAGATCCCTTTCTACTGTAGTCCTTCGTAGACAGTCACTTCTCATTCTATAGGTGTGAAACTGATTGTTGCTTCCTAAGTGGAATACTTCACTTTTGTCCTTATTGAACTTCAACTTATTTCCCTCAGACCATTTCTTGGGTTTGTCCAGATCATTTTGAATTATGGCCCTATCCTTCAAAGCACTTGCAACCCCTCCCAGGTTGGTATAATCCTTTCAAACGTATTTGTTTTCAATAACACCTTTCATAACAGCCTCAGCCAATCTTCTGCCTCTCTCTCTCTTAATAATTAGGCACAGCACTGCTAAGAACAGCACTTCTGAAGGAAAATTCTTCTATATTCTGGCATGTGTGAGAATTATAATCTCTACAAATAACAAGACAACCTGTTGCGAATTTCCCTGTCTCATCCTCCACTATCTAATTATAGTAGCAATCGGATGTCTTGGAAGAAAACCAGCTTAGATACCTCTTTTGATTATGTATCAACAATAGCCTTTGCCTTACAGGAGACAGTAATATGGATTTAGCCAATTTTATTTAGGATTTGAGCTTTTATTTCTCAAGAGGTGCATGCATGTCTTTTATACATCCCCAAGTTATGGAAGATCCTCTCTTGTAGTCAGTGTAACAAATGAACAAGATTGGCAACAGTATTGTCAAGAGAGCCAGTTACTCTGCAAGCAGTACTAAAAACCTTTAAAATGATAGCTTGGGATTTGTACATATGACACTGTCTAGAACAGGCCTTGTCAAAATGTGACTTAAACGTCACATGCAGCTCTTTTAGAGTTAGTGTGGCTTGTGAAGCCTTCCATGCCCTACATTCTCACCTTGTCAGAGTGTGTGGGTGGATGGGACTTCGGGGCATCTGCTCTATGACAGGGTGATGGGGCTAGGGCACTGCTGGCAAATACCACGTCACAGGCCAGATCTAGTTCCTCAGCCCCTGGCAGGATGCCACCACTGTATTTACCAGTGCCTCTGCAGGTATGGGTGGTTTGGAGCTCCTGTTGGCTGCAGATTGCAGTTCCCAGCCAATGGGAGCTGCAGGAAGTGGTGTACTGGTCTGCACTACTTTCTGCAGCTCCAATTAACTGAGAACAGTGTTCTGAGGCCACTGGGAGCTACAATCGCTTGTGCCTGTGGAGGCACAGGTAAGGCTCAACCACTGCCATTTTATTGCCCTCCCCTGGGCTGGGGGTTGTGCTGGAGGGCACAATTTAAAGGCTAACCCCACCGCCTCTGGCTTCTGCCCAATGGGGAAGGTGTCTTGTGGCTTCAGCTAGAGCCCAGGTCCAGGCAAGCACATCCATAGGACTGAAGCTCTGAGCCCTCCCTCCCCATGAGTCTGAAGCCTTGAGCCCTTGAAGATTGTCATATGTAATACGGTGTGTCAGTAAGCTTGGCCAGTCTTCTCTAGAAAGCTACTACCTGTGGGCGTACTGCTCAACAATTTAGATGAGCAATTGAAGTGTCCTTTCAACATTCTTGTGTGAAGGAATAATTTTGAAAATGCCCATTGTGGGGCAGGGGAGAGACTCACTTTAAATAGATGAGTGTTAGGGTAACAAGGTCTGTTGTGCCTTTGACTCTCCTTCAGTCTCTCTCCCCCATTTGAGTGACAGACTTGGTACTTTTGCTCCTCTTCACAAATCTCATGATTCTCCCATTCACAGCCTGGGCCCCCAGGTTACAGTTTGCCAACCATGATCCCTTAAGAGATCCAACTAGGTCTGGCACCTGCAAGAGGCTTCCCTTTTGAAGTTGTGACCAGTAAATAAATGTAGTGATTCAGAATAGCTTCTCAAAAACAACATTATATATTTAACTGTGGAAATGTTATAAATGTTAAACAGGGGAAAGGGTTAAAACCACACAGAAACCTGCTTCATATTGTCTTACCTAGAAATTAACAATCTCCTTAAAGTAGAGGCAGGCCCCTTGTATCCCAGCAACCCATGTTCTAGGAATTGGTGTCCTGCCTGCTTCCATGAAGATGATGCCATGCCCCATGTTCAGGGCTGTGGATTTTACCTACTCTTAAATTCTCTGTTTCAGGTTTGGTGACTGCAGGGCCCTGCCCAAGCCAGGGGATTTGATTCTAACCTGGGCAGGCTCCTTTATTGTAAATTGAGAATTAGTAATTGTGTTGTCCAAAACCATTGTCTACCTTCACATGGAAAAGATGTGAGCTCAGGAAGCAGTTAATCCTTTGAACTTCTGTAGCAAATAGCAATCAAACAAGTACATAATAATCCTGAAAATAATTCAGATCACCTAAACCTTCATAGTATTTAAATGTAAATGTTGAATAATTAGCACACATAATTTATTCAAATAATGTTGCTATTTTCCTGTTTTTTATACTGTTCACAAAACAGTGTAATCTGAAAAAATCTAAAAATATGTATTTTACTCTGGTACTGTTCAGATTTTGATCAAGGTCCCATTGTGCGATGAGCTGTACAAATGCATAAGAAGATATGCTTCATGCCCTGATGCGCTCAAAACTTTTCTCTAAATATTGGTCTGCAAATTATTCATGAGGCGTTTGTTTCCTATGCTGTCACTGCAAATCATTTTATGTCCATTATTTGCATTGTTCATGTGGTTCTCTCACTGCCTGGATTACTCTCATCAACATAGTCTGACTTGGAAAATTTACAGTTGATGTACAATTTGTAATTCATTTTGGGAAATATTCAAGCATATAATTCAACTTTCAGTTTTTGCTGAGCAAAAGGAAGGCTTTCATGTTAGGAAAGCTTTGGTATATTCTTCTTAAGGACATAAGAATGGCCATACTGGTTCAGACCAATGGTCCATCTAGCCCAGAATCCTATCTGCCGACAGTGGCCAAAACCAGATCCTCCAGAGAGAGGGAACACAATAGGTAATCCTAACATGATCCCCCTCCTGTCACTGATTTACAGACAGAGGCTAGGGACACCATTCCTACCCATCCTGGTTAATAGCTATTTATGGTCCTAACTTCCATGAATCTATCTAGCTCTTTTTTAAACCCTGTTATCCTAGTCTTCACTATATCCTCTGGCAAGGAATTCTACAGGATGACTGTGTATTGAGTGAAGAAAAACTTCCTTTTGTTTGTTTTAACCTGCTGCCTATTTAATTTCATTTGGTGACTCCTAGTTCTTATATTGTGGAAATAAGTAAATAACTTTTCCTTGTTCCCTTTTTCCACACCAGTCATGATTTTATAGGCCTCTATCATATCCTCCCCACCCCGCTTAGTCTCCTCTTTTTTAAGCTGAAAAGTCCAAGTCTTTTCAATTTCTCTTCATATGGGACCCATTCTAAACCCCTAATCATTTTTGTTGCCCTTTCTGAACCTTTTCCAATGCCAATATATCTTTTTTGAGATGAGGCGACCACATCTGTATGCAGTATTCAAGATGCGGGTGTACCGTGGTTTTATATAGAGGCAGTAAGATATTCTCTATCCCTTTTTTAATGATTCCTAACATTCTATTTGCTTTTTTGACTGCCACTGTACACTGAGTGGATGTTTACAGAGAACTCTCCACAATGACTCCAAAATCTCTCTTGAGTAGTTGAAGCTAAATTAGTCTCCATCATACTGAATGTATAGTTGGGATTATTTTTTCCAATGTGAATTACTTTACATTTATCAACATCAAATTTCATTTGCCATTTTGTTGCCCGGTCACTTAGTTTGGTGAGATCTTTTTGAAGCTCTTCAGAGTCTGCTTTGGTCTTAACTATCTTAAGCAGTTTAGTATCATCTGCAAATTTTGCCACCTCAATATTTACCACTTTCTCTAGATCATTTATAAATACGTTGAATAGGATTGGTCCCAGGACAGACCCTTGGGAGACCCCACTAGTTACCTCTCACCACTCTGAAAATTCATTCCTACCCTTTGTTTCTTGTCTTTTAACCAGTTCTCAGTCCATGAAAGGATCTTCCCTCTTATCCCATGATAACTTACTTTACTTAAGAGCCTTTGGTGAGGGACCTTGTCAAAGGCTTTCTGGGCTCTTTTTAAATATTGGCATCACATTAGCTATCTTCCACTCATTAGGTATGGAAGCTGATTTAAAGGATAAGGTTACAAACCACAGTTAATAATTCTGCAATTTCCCATTTGAGTTCTTTCAGAACTCTTGGGTGAATGCCATCTGGTCCCAGTGACTTGTTACTGTTAAGTTTATCAATTTGTTCCAAAACCTCCTCTAGTGACACCTCAACCTGGGACAATTCCTCAGGTTTTTCATCTTAAAAAAATGGCTCAGGTTTGGGAATCTCCCCAATATCCGCAACCATGAGGACTGAAGCAAAGAATTCATTTAGCTACTCCCCAATGACTTTATCATCTTTGAGTGCTCCTTTAGCATCTCAATTGTCCAAGGGTCGCACTGGATGTTTAGCCAGCTTCCTGCTTCTGATGTACTTAAACATTTTGTTATTACCTTTTGAGATTTTGTCTAGCTGTTCTTCAAACTCTCTTTTGGCTTTTCTTATTATATTTTTACACTTAATTTGACAAAGTTTATGCTTCTTTCTATTTTCCTCACCAGGAGTTGACTTCCACTTTTTTAAAATCTGTCTTTTTATCTGTTACTGCTTCTTTTGCTTGGTTGTTAAGCCATGGTGACACTATTTTGGTTCTCTTACTGTGTTTTTTAATTTGAGGTATACATTTAAGTTGGGCCTCTATCGTGGTATCTTTGAAAGGTTTCCATGTAGCTTGCAGAGATTTTACTTTTGTCACTGTATCTTTTAATTTCTGTTTAACTAACCTCCTCATTTTTGTGTAGTTCCCTTTTCTGAAATTTAAATGTCACAGTGTTGGGCTGCTGAGGTTTATTTCCCACCACTGGGATGTTAAACTTTATTATGTTCCAGTCACTATTTCCAAGTGGTCCAGATATATTTACCTCTTTGACCAGAACCTGCACTCCACTTAGGACTAAATCAAGAATAGCCTTTCCCCTTATAGATTCTAGAGCCAGCTGCTCCATGGAGCAGTCATTTAAGGTATCAAGACATTTTATCTCTGCATCCCATCCTGAGGTGATATGTACCAAGTCAATATGGGGATAGTTGAAATCCTCCATTATTTTTGAGTTTTTTATTTTGATAGCCTCTCTAATCTTCCTTAGCATTTCATAGTCACTATCGCTGTCCTGATCAGGTGGTCAATAATATATTTCAATTACTATATTCTTATTATTGGAGCATGGAATTACTATCCATAAATATTCTATGGAACATTTTGGCCCATTTAAGATTTTTATTTCATTTGATTCTACATTTTTCTTGCACGTATAGTGCCACTCTCCCACCAGCATGACCCGTTCTGTCCTTCCAATGTATTTTATATCCTGGTATGACTGTGTCCCATTCATTGTCCTCATTCCACCATGTTTCTGTGATGTCTATTATATCAATATCCTCCTTTAAAATGAGGTACTCTAGTTCACCCATCTTATTATGTATACTTCTACCATTTGTGTAAAAGCACTTTAAAAATGTGCCACTATTTATCTGTCTGCCATTTCCTGATGTGTTAGACTCTTTTTCATTTGTTTGTGTCTCTTCTGATCTGACCCATACTTCCATCCTGTCTTCCTGACTAGAACATAGAGGATCTCTATTAATAGACCATCCCCTAAGAGATGTCTGTCTTATCCATGTGCTCCTCTGCACCCATTAGTTTTTCTCCAGCCTTTAGGTTAGAAACTGCTCTACAACCTTTTTAATGTTAAGTGCCAGCAGTCTGGTTCCGTTTTGATTTAGGTAGAGCCCATCCTTCCTCTATAGGCTCTCCCTATCCCAAAAGTTTCTCTAGTTTCTAATAAATCTAAACCCCTCCTCTCTACACCATCATCTCATCCATGAATTGAGACTCTGAAGCTCTGCCTGCCCTGCTCTCTCTCCTACCCTTCCCTATGTCATTGGTACCTGCATGTACTATGACCACTGGCTCCTCCCCAGCACTACACATAGGTCTATTTAGATGTCTGGAGAGATTTGCATCCTTCGCACCAGGCAGGCAAGTCACCATACAGTTCTCCTGGTCATCACAAACCTAGCTACCTATGTTTCTAATGATCGAATCCCCCATTATTAACACCTATCTTTTCCTAATGATTGGCGTTCCCTCCCCTGGAGATGTATCCTCTCACACTGAGGATACCATAGCATCATCATCATCTTTGTACCACAGAGCTAATGAAGTTTGAGAAGCCTCTGCATTTACTCTACATTAGTCTGGAGTCCTGTCTTTCACAGATACATTCATAGCATCCTACATCTTTGTTTAAGCACTTAATTATTGGAAATAAATGTGGTAAGGTCCAGGGACAGTTATAAAAGAGAAGGGTGGTTTCCTTTGCAGAGTGTTTTTTAAAATGGCTTTTGCTGAGAAACTTTCAAAGAGCAGATCACAAGGAACATCAAGTTCAGCAGGCTTCAAGTGGGATTCACTTTAATTGTTCTGCCTTGATTGAATACTTTCATATAATAACCAGTGTGCTCTGTCTCGCACCCATAATAATGCCTGAACCAGTTAGTGGAAGTGTTTATCTTTTGGAGTTGATCCGGCATAGTGTGGTATGATGTATCACATGTGTAAGTACAAGGTTAAAAAGTGGTGAAAGAAACCTGGGGAGCCTCCTTCATTATAAAAAACATAGCAACTGGTGCCTGGGGGGGGGGGAGGGGAGAGAAGAGGGGGGTAAGGAAGGTCACCCAGAAGATCAGGTAGGGGGAATGAGAAATTAAAATTTTGGCAAGGGCACGGAAGTGGTGCACCTACCAGGTGCTACCACGAGTCACCTAAGCTAAAAAGAGTGTTGCTTCAAAACTACCAAATTATTCCTACCTTGTAGCAGGATTCAGACCTGAAAGGGGGAGAGGAGAGGGAGAAAGAGAAACATTGATGGATAAGAGATGCCCACTCTCTGCCCATATTTCACCCTGAACTCTTGAGAGAGTGAGCAGGACAGGGCATGCAAAGGCCTAGAGAGTTAATGTTTTTCACTGTGGAGGACCTTCCTAAAGCCCCAACCCAAAGCACAGGACTTAAGCATGTGCTTAATGTGACTGGCTGTTGTAAATTTGTGTGCATGCCCTGCCTCTGCTAGCCTATGTGAGAATGTGGTAACACTGAGAAATAATGCTGGGCATGGGTCTGTTGAAATAAGACATTTGTATGTTATTGATATTGTATGTCAGTTTTAGAATTTAATTTCCTGTGCCTTCATTTGGTGTACCTTGTCCTTCACTTGTGATATGCCCATCAGCATGTCCAAGGGCTGTGCCTGGATTACTCTGTGCCTTTGTGTCAGTGGAGAGATGAATATAATTTCAGAAGCTATTCTGGTTCTTTCTGTTTCTGAAATTTGTCTCGGGGAAGTACACGTGAACAGACTTAATGTTTCTTGAAAGTCATATTGAGACAGTTACATTGAAGCAGGAATATTTCTCCTTTTTATTCTCCTTCCACAGATTAAACAAAAAATTCTTGAGATGAACCAACAAAAAGTGGTGAATTACCCGAAAAGAAAGTATGTTGCAAGAAGATTTAGATGCTTTAAAAAAAATCACCATATCTCCCAGTTGGCTATACATGCAATCAATAATAAAATTCATTTTGTGGACCCTTAAATTAAAGACCTCTATTTTCAATGTACATCAATATTCTTAATCTAAAATGGTAAAGTTTGTATAGTGTAGTGTGTGTGTATAATATATAAAATACCTCTAGAGTTAAAGCATCTGTAGTTAAACCTGAGTAACACTTGCCATTTTAGCCCCAGTGTTTAGTCGCATACAACTTTTTGTTGAATGCTAATTGTTCATAGTGAAATTTCCCATGCCAAGTTGTCTGTCTCAGGCGGATGGATTTTTTTTTTTTTTTTTTTTTTGAGTTTCAAACATTTCTTAGGACCAGTCAGATTAGAGGAGAAGGAGGAAGCAGCTGGAGATAGGAGGAAGGGGAAAATGGGGACAGGTTGGGAGAAATGGAAGAAGAGGTTCACAGTGAAAGGAGTCTGTGAGGACAGGGTCAGAAGCCAAATGAAGTGATGGGTGGAGGGATTAGAAGCAGGAAAGGGGATAAGGGTAGAATGGTTTGTGAAACACACAGACATCACAGTGGTGTAAGTGCTGTAGAAAAGCCTAAGAAGAAATGAATAATTGTGTTTCTAGTACACGGTCAGGATGGTATCCAGTAAATAGTCCTGGGCCACACACTACTTAATGAGGATAAAAGGAATATTGAAGAGCTCTACCCCTTTGCTGAGCACTGTCCCTGGTGCTCCCTGTACTGCATATGTTCAGTGGATAAACAGTGAATTTCTGTCACTAGTGCTGTCATTGCTACTTCACACATGAGCACCATTCACAGACAATCACCGTAACTGCAAAGACCTCACAAAATGAAACTGTTTGGCTCTTCTAAAACAACAATGTATTGAGTATTTTACTCATAACTGAAATCCTGATAAATGACGTCATCCTTCTGGTAGAAACAGTAGAGAGGCTGATCTGTTAGGAGTATGCTGCTTTGTTGACAGAAACACTTAGCTTAGCTGAAAGCATCATTTTTATACACTTAATAGGACATTCTCATTTTCAAAAAGGACTCCATTGACACATTTACGTTGTGCTAACAGCAAGTCCGACAGCAATAATTTGAGATGAAAGCAATTGCTTCCCTATTAAAATGCAGAACTGTTGGATCTTTATTGCCATGCTTTGGAAAGAAATTGTCACTTATCTGCTCCATCACAATAAATGAAAACAAAAGATCCTACAAACCTCTCTTTAAAGGTAAGAAATATTTTATTTAGATCATTAGGAGGAAAATGATCTGAGGATGAGTAGCATATTGGAGAGGGGGAGTCAAATTTCCTTTTCTTTAATATTATGTTGGATTATTTCCCCTGAAAGTAGTGGTATAGTTCAGATATCCTTTGTTGATTTTCCATCCAGAGTTTGTGTGCCTTTGGGAGAAGACATATGCTGTTATTGAACAAAGGAATTGGACTAATTTGCTATTATGTTTTTCCATATAGAAAAGGTATTTATAAATCGTTACTCTCTTTTTAAATTAAGTATAATCACGAAACAAGACAGAGAAGACTGGTATATGGTTTCTTTCTGCGACGTTGCATGAGCTGTGCTCAGAAAATGGCAGCTACTTCTAGGCACACCCTTAGGATTTATGGGATACTATACAGTATTCTCAAACTGGTGCTCTTATCCCCGACAACATCATGGGGGGATGATGATTATTTAGAGATGTGTTTTTATAATCTGCAGTTATAATTTTAAATTAAGGTTCTGTAGACTAACACAGTTAATTCAGAAACTGACGGTATGTACCTGTCATTGACAAATGCCTGTTAAATGGTTTCATTACTACTTGAATGGCTCATAGGCTCAGTGTTCTGCTAATAGGTCTGGACACTTTTTCAGTTTTAAGTTAAGTAGATCCTCTCCAGAGGAAGCAGAGTCCCAGATGAGGAATAGGAAGAGTGGGCAGGGAGACAGTAGGACTCAGTGGTGCCACAAGTTTTTGGGTGCCCTACACAGCTATTTATTCTGCATATGGGTAAGGATGGCCTTGGCTATTTCTCCTGAAAGCCTCATAATAATGTATTAGTGTAATTCACAGAAAGGTAAGAAAAACATTTCCATAGCTCCATTGATTGCCTCTAACCTTGTCAGAGTAGGTGAGATGTTGGTAAGTTTAAATGAAGGGCAATCTCTCTGTAGGTAGGGAAGAGACTCACTAATTCTAGAGTGCAAACTGTTTGGAGCAGGGACTAGATTTGGTTTTGTGTCCCTTTAGTGGTTTCCATGGTAGGGTCCTGGTCCAAGACTGGAGTTCCTAGGTGCAATTGCAATACACACAGTAAATAGTGGAGTCAGTATCTGGGGTGGCTTCACTGTCCTGTTCAAGTAACCACCCTGGTCAGTCAAATTTCAGAGACAGCAACATTCACTAGGCCATTTTTTAAAAAAAAGGAAGCCTGAGGAATATATGTTAAAAAAAAAAAAAAGTGTGATCACATTCCCTCACATCTGCACAATTAGTGATGGCACGCACCAATGACAGGGCAGACAGCCATGATAAATGGTTGCATGGAAAAAACGAGTCAAGGTGAGTGAGATCTCTCACCAACAGAAGTTGATCCAATGAAAGACCTCACGATGCCCATCTTATTGATATGTTGTTTTCCTAATGTATGTTTTTCCCAACAGGGCTCCAACAAGATGGCATGCATGGGAAAAACAGTTCTATGATTCTTACTTTGAGTGAGGGTCACAAGGGGTTTGAACTGAAATTGCTGATGTTGACCAGTTTTTGAGCCAAATAAATGAAATAGTGGGATTTGTGGCTGGGAAACTTTGACAGCCAGGTGAATAATGACCAAGGAAAAGCTCAGAAGAAGACATAGCAAGGAGGCAAGAATGTTTTTTTCCCAGTGGCAGCAGGCACATTGTACTCATTCATGAGTTCTCTTTAGGCTGTGCTATTCCATTCTTTCCCTATATATTGAAGAGTATGAGGTACAGCTAAAAATACACACTTGAATAATGTCTCTAGTCCCACAATATAAAAGCAGAGTTACAAAATTTCCTGAAATCTGCCAAAAGCTGTGACTTTTAAAAACAGATTAATCCAGTAGAAGGCATCAAACACAGGCTCTAGTCATATGCCTGATTATGTTCAGTGCAGAATTGCACACACAGACACAAGTACAATTATGTTTTTAATAACTCTTCAGACTTATGGTAGGCATACTGGGATGAGCAGTTTGACTCAAAAGCCTCTCTTTTTTTCAGCCATTTCTAGTCAGCTTTTCCCATTGGGTTTGCAATGTATGCAAAGAAAGGGACCAAAATTAATTTCCCAGCTTGGCTGACTTTAGGATGAGGCAGTTGTCAATTGGCAGCTCTAAAGCGTGTTCTTGTGATTTGATTGGTGTCTAACACTTGTTCTCAAGAGGCTGTGAGAGAGGGCTGAGTTTTCACTCTACAGTACTTAAAAATTAAAGCCAGATGGAGAGTACAGTTATATTTCTACTCATTTAAAAACATGAGGTTTTTCATTAGAAGTGTTTGCTCTCAAACAAATAACTTCTATAATTAATAACAGACAGATTAGATCATGCCGTTACTGGAAATTTCCCGTTAATAGAAGGTTCTTCACATAGAAGTGAAACATTTTATGTTGTGAATTCTTTAAGTCTAAGTGGCATGTTTTCAAGTAACAGTCTCCTTTATTAGCACCCTCTTCTAACATAAAAATGTGTCAGATTGCTAGGGAAATAAGGACTTGTTCAATTGGCGCAAGTTCTTTTTTGTCTAGCTTGATAATTAATGTAACATCCCCTTTTAGGCTGTTGTTAGCATTCCTCTACTGCTTGTTATCATCTTTCAAGTTTTAAACTTCAAAGTGACATTAGTGATCTTATTGATTCAGTTTTTTAAATTCTTTCACTCTAGTGGCTCTTTACACTATGTCTGAGATAATAGTTAAACCAATAATCTGCCCAGGTATTTGAAAAGTACATAAAGGAAACAAACCCTTATTTGTCTTACCAAGGGCAAATTAAATTGAATACTGTGCCTATGAAGAGCTCTCAGTTTCACAATCAAGCCATCCCTTAGAAAACAAAATCCCTCAACAGAGACCAATGCTGAATCACTGTTGGCTACACCCAGAAATAGCGCAGCGTTAGAAACTGAAATAGGGACCTGCCAAATTCACAGTCCATTTATCAATTTCATGGTCATAACATTTTAAAATAATATACTTCATGATTTCAGCTATTTTAAATCTGAAATGGCATGCTGGTATAATTGTAGGGGTCCTGACCCAGAAAGGAGCTGTCCGGGGTTGCAAGGTTATTGTAGCGGAGGCAGCCCAGTATTGCTATCCTTATCTCTGCACTTCTGTTCATGGAGGCACTTCCTTCAGAGCTGAGCAGCTGGAGAGTGGCAGTTGCTGGCCAGGAGCCCAGCAGCAGCAGCGAAGAAGTAAGGATGGCTTGGTATGGTATTGCCAACCTTACTTTTGTTCTGCTGCTAGCAGGGCACACCCTTCAGAGCACGGTCTTCAGCTAACAGCTGCTGCTCTCTAGCTGCCCAGCTCTGAAGGCACCTTGTGACCCCCTTTAACTCTCTTTAGTCTCCCTTCCCGCTGTGAAAGCTGTGTAACAGAGGAGGAAAGCACACGTAAAGATCAGATTTAATGGTGGTAGACAGCATTTCTCAAATTGGGGATCCTGACCCAAAAGGGAGTTACAGGAGGTCACAAGGTCATGGCTGTTTTCACTAGCTGTAGGTCTTCCCCCAGCAGTTTCTTGAAGTCTTGCTATGTCCTCACTGACTGAATGTAAATAACATTTAACTTTGCTATTTTTAATGTTCCAGGTTAAAGGAGCGTGGATGTGTCTGGTATTTTTCTCATGCGAACCTTTCCTACAAAAAACATTACTACAGTTATCATAACTTTGTTTATCCATGCAAATTTCTACTGCATAGAAACACTGAATCTGTTTCTGCTGGTTTTTTACACAGATGTGACTCCACTGAAGTCAATGTGGGTATTAGTATAAAAATCAGTGCGAGACCAGAATTAGGTCAACTGTCTAGTCTTTGCTGCTAGTTATTGACTGTCAGTTTTTAAAGTAAAACACGGGAAATTGTGTCACAGGTCTTGACTTAAATCTGCATCCACTCAATGGGATGAATACATTAGCTCACCTAACAATTCTGAATACTTTTTTCTGCTCTCCTTTATAAACAAGGGTACGTCTAGAATACAGGCTTTTGTCGACAGAGGCTTTGTTGACAGATACTGTCGACAAAGCCTCTGTCGACAAAGAGCGTCTAGACTATATCCAGTTCTGTTGACAAAGCAAGCCGCTTTGTCGACATGAGAGTGTAGATGCAAAGGACAGTGCATATGCAATAACGCCTTCTGTTGACAGAACTCTGTCGACAAAAGGCGTTGTTCCTTGTAGAATGAGGTTTACCTCCATCGACAAAACTGCTGAGTTCTATCGATGTTATGTTGACAGAACTCGGCGGCAGTGTAGACGCAGATATAGTTTTGTCGACAAAAGTCCACTTTTGTCGACAAAACCCTGTAGTCTAGACTCACCCTAAGTGATCTGCATAGATATCACATGGCTCAGACACTTCTAAATCTATCTTCATTTTATACTTCTAAGAAAAATGCATATCACACACAAGTGTGTGCTGCATACAGTGTATAAATTTCAGCAATAGTAGTAACCAACTGCAAAGTCTATAATATTGCTGCTCTTCCTTCTCAGATCCTTATTGTATTTTTTCAGCTATTCTTTAAAGACCTGTGAGCGGGATTGTGCCCATGACAGTACAGCAGTGCATATTCAACAAACAGAAGGCAAACTGTGGCATGAATAGATTTCTCTCTTATCTGTAGCAGAAATAAAAGCTGCGTCCTTAACACCACCACTCTCACATATTGCTAGTAAGAAAAGAATGGCCATAGTAGGTCAGACCAATGGTCCATCTAGTCCAGTATCCTGTGTCCTAACAGGCCAATGCCAGATTCCCCAGAGGGAATGAACAGTACAGGTAATCCATCACATCATCTATCCCCCTGTCACCCATTCTCAGCTTCGTGCAAACAGAGGCTGGGGACACTATCCCTGCCCACCCTGGATAATAGCCATTGATGGACCTATCCTCCATGAACTTATTATATAGTTCCTTTAAAAAAAATTCCTGTTATCCCAAAAGTATATCTAGAAACCCTTCCAATACAACAATAATGATTTTTTTGTAATTCTTATTCTATATATAAATGAAATCTAGTAATGGTGACTACAAAGAATAGTCGCATCCTCTCACATGCTGCTCTCTTTTCCTGGGAATAATAGCCTCAAAAAATCTGAAAAGCACAACTGTGGCCTCCTTTAAATCCCTTCTTAAGACTCTTCTCTGCCAGAATGCCAAAAAATCCCTGACACGGAGCCATGGACAGGCAGGTGTAAAGCTATAAAATGTTAACTCTGTTGTGCCTCAGCAGCAGCCTAGAATGTAAGTTATTTGGGGGCATGGACCATCTTTTCATTTGATGTTGTATAGTGCCTAGCACAACTAGGCCCTCATACCTGAACAGGGCTTTTTTGCTGCTTGGGTAATAATAATAATAATGGTTATCCATGTGCCCAAGAAAATCCACATAGAGTTCTAGTTCCCTAATTAAGAAATGGGGGGATTTCTGTTCAGCTGTCACCTTAGAATGGAATATAGAGGAGAACTAGAACACAACCAAAAGTTCTTTGGGTTGGACAGTCCTCAACTGAATGCCAAACAGTGGAATAGAATAGATTATATAGTAGAACTAAGTTTTCTGGGTATTGACAACATGAAGGATGGCTTAGAAGCCAATGATGGTCAGCCCAGAGCTGACCTTATGTTTAGAACAGATAATTTATCAAGCCCTTTTGTTTAAAAATTCAGCATGGTTATAAAATCATTTGCAAGGATGAAGCTATTTCAGGACTTTTTAAGGATTAAGTGCTTGCTGCACTTGCTCTATATGCCGCATTGCTAATTGGTTATAACACTTCTTTGTTGCTGCTACAGATATAACAAAGGGTTTCTAAAGTAACCATAAATGTACTGGAATATACTTAGGAACATAAATGGATACTTCTAGAAGAAAGCACTTAGAATGTGTATTCTGAAGAAGAATTCTTTTCATTTCTCTTGGGACCATTGTGCTTCATAGCACGTTCTATTGTTCATTTGGACTATTGCATCAACATTCTTGGAAGGGGCTTTTGTGATTTTTTTTTCATGCTGGGTATCAGGCCATACACAGTTCTAAGCATTGTTAATGGGAGGGGGGTGCGGGGAAATCCTGTAGAATGGCTGAAACTCCTGCATTCCTTCTATACATGGAAGTGTGCATATTTTTCTGAAAATTATTTAAACTGTTCCTTAGCTTTCAAATTCTTCCTCCCCACTGCCCCTCAGCATTGAGATGTTAAATGTTTTCAGTGCAATCCCTTGCAAGTGTACTTGCTATTATAGGAAATTCAGTGGCTACACTGAATGGCCCTGGGCTTACTAATACATAAATGATGCTGGGGAGAAGACAAACATATTCTAATGCTCCCTAGGATTAATGTCAAGTATAAGAGCAAGTGAGCACAGGCATTCTTGGTGTCTGGGGTGGATCCTGATACTGAGGATGTTTCAGCCTTAGTCTTCTTATAGTAGCACCAGTCACTGCAGCCCTAACTATCTCCTACAGGAAAAAGCAAAAATACAATAGACTTAACTTTTTTTCTATTTTACTTGAGACTAATAGAGCTGTCTTAAGGGGATTTGGTTTTTAACCTTCTTAATTTTCTTTTATACACTTTCCTTCTTCTGTTCCTTCTCATATCTCTTATAATTGGGGTGCTGAGATCATCCTAACCTGCCCAGTAAAAGCTGGGGATGCTTATGGGGAGCTCCTCCCAAAGTGAGAGGTGAGGGGGAAATCTCGCTCCCCTGGGGTACAGAGCCCCCAGAAGGGTCCGAGGCCGGAGGTCAAATCAGTGAGGCAGGAGAGAAACCTAGAAGAGAAAACTTTATGATACATGCATGCAGGCTGTCACACCAAGAGTGAAGCAGCCGTAGCAGTCAGCCCTGACTGGTCCTTTATACAGAATGCTTAGACAGTTCAGTTGTGGATTGTTATTCTTTAACATATCAAAGTCTCAGCAGAAGTACTCTGAGACTTCTGTTCCCCCCAGGAGTGCTAGAAGTAAGTTTTACAAAACAAAGGCACATGAGAATGTGGAGTGAGTGGTCTTACAAGGCAACCTGTGACAAAGATAAGAGTTTACATGATAATTTGTGACAGACTAGGAGTATCCATGAATTTGAGATAGTCATTCGTAAGGGTCTTTGATTAGAATTAATTTGATTTCACTCTGATACAGGGAGAGAGATCTGGAAAACTTTTTAACCCTTACAGCAGTTTTCTTTCAGAGAGTTTTGATTTCTGCACAGTCTCCCCTTTGACACAATTGGAGTTATTTGATTTTCCCCACAGAGGCAGCTTGGGAGAAAGCACAAAGGGGCTTGTTTCAAAATTGAACAAGTAGGCAATACAGGCTGGCATTGGGAGCGGAAGTCTCATTCACTTTTCAGAGGTAAAAAGTCTCAGAGGAGTAGCCATTTTAATCTGTAACTTCAAAAACAACCCGTAGTCTTGTGGCACCTTAGAGACTAATAAATATATTTGGTCATGAGCTTTCATGGGTAAAACCTACTTCCTCTACCTTTAAATCCATTATTGAATATCCAGGGAGGTTAAAATGTTCCCCTACAGGTTTATTCCTGAAGTCTGATTTGTGTCCATTTATCCTTTGTTGCAGAGGCTGTCTGGTTTGGCTACAATACATGGCAAAGTGGCATTGCTGGGACTTGATGGCCAATCACAGAGGGAAATAGCTGAACTGCAGTTCATTTACAAGTTTCACACTTTCAACTTGGGGTTGAATAAAGATATTAACCGATTAATGAACTACAAAGGCAATTTGCCCCGCCTTTTAATATTCACATTTCCACATCAAATGCTATGAATGGGACACATCCAACCTGACTTCATTAGCTTCATTAACACTGGTTCTACAATTGACAGGTAACTGCTTTGCTGTTATATATACCCTGGATTCTGTAATTCCCACTCCAACTCATTTGATGAAGTGGGTTTTATCATGAAAACTCATGATATTTGTTAATCTCTAGGGGCACGTCTACACTTCACGGAAGAGCAACACTGCCATGGTTGTTCTTTTGGGGTTTAATTTAGCGGGTGTAGTACAGAACTGGTAGGTCGAATTCAAAGGGTACTTCCACTGATGCTGGTACTCCTGATCCTCATGAGGAGTAAGGGAAGCTAATCAGAGTGTTTCCTCCTGTTGTGTGAACGGCATGGAAATGTGATGTATACATCAACTCCAACTATGTCATTTACGTAGCTGGAGTTGCATATCTTACTTTACACTACTGGAGTTGTGTAGTATAGACCAGGCTTAAGGTGCCAAAGGTCTGCTCATTGTTTAACCAGAGGTAGATAATGATAGGTAAAGTGGGGACTGATTGTGAAGGAGCTTGGAAGTGAAGCAGATAACTCATGTCTGATGATGTACAGAAAGGTGAGGGGAGCCAGTTATACTCAATATTGAAATGGAATTAGAGAAATGAATAAAGGGTGCAATTGTTAGGCTAAGTGGATGGCTCTATTAGCAACTTACAGGAATCAACCATGTTTCAACAGGTCTATATTGCTCAGCCATCATTGTATTACTATGATGCTTTTTTCCATTTAAAATGAGTGGGGTATGATGGGAAAGCAGTGAATATAAAAACATAGTTTAGTAAGTAGCTACCCACAGCACAACTTCTGATAGTTTTTCTCATCAAGCTGCTCATGAAAGAAGTTTCCAAATAGCAAACATTCAATTCAGATAAATGTCCAGACTCGGTGAACTTCTTGCTATAAAGATATTTTATTTGCTCCTCTGTGAATGCTACAACATTCACTTCATAGACCCTATAAAAATGTTTGGACAATTATGAGCCTTCTCTTTTAAAATTCTTTTCAGTGCAGACAGGGGAAATTCTGAGTAGATTTCACTGGAAGTTATTAGTAAGACAGCTGCACCTAGTTGGTTCAGCACAATCTCTTTTCTTCTTTAAACCTCATTGGTTTCCCTGTGGATCTAGTCTAGTCTTAAGCTACAAAAAGTTACTTTTCTGATTAATTTTTCTTCAGAGTAAAAGCTAGCTTTTTCTATATGCTTAGCAACTCCCAGGCATTTGTAAAGTGATTTAATTTGCATTAGAAGCTATTACAAAATCCTCTGAGAATTAAAGTGCAAGTCCAGGGGATTTCTGGGAGGATATGCATTTATATGATGTAGCCTGATCCAGGAATGGAAAGTAATGGAAGGTGAGAGTATTCATGTTGGTCATCTCTCAGCATCAACTCCTATGTATTGATGGTCTCGGAATTTTTCTGTCTGCTCCAAAGACACTGGATTTGGACTAATGGAAAGCACTTAAAGTCCTGCTCTTTTATTTGCACCTCAGGAATGGTTACACATGCATGCACAAGAATGATATTCTTTAAGCACCCTAAACAAAATAAATACATACATTTAAAAATGCCAAAGCTATTTACTTTGTAATAAATACCACAATTGTCCCATTAATTCATTGGATGCAGTGTTGTTGTAGCTTAGTTGGTGCTAGGAGAGTATAGAGAGCAACTCTTGGGAAAGACAAGCTTACAGGGAGCTCTCCCTCTGATTTAAGAAACTAAAGTGGCCTGTTAATGCCCTTCCAGTCATAGGGAAGAAACAGGGATGTGAGGGGGAAGAACTGGATGAGGGGTTGTTAGTGGATTATTGACTGGTATTTCTAGAAGAACAGATGCAAACCCTGCAGATGCGTCTTCAGTGCTACCTTGATCAAAACCTACACAAAACACCTTTCACAATCCAGAGCCCTGCACGTGCTTATCACAATATGTAGTGTGCCTCACGCGGTGAATTAAATACTTCAATAGGCGCAAGGTAGGTAGAAACCAGACAATCACTGTGGTCTCAGATGAACTCACATCGGGGATTGATAAGACAAAAATGTAACCAGAGGATGAGCACTTTTCACAAAGAGATCACTTTATATCTGAGCTATCAATCCTTTGCCTCCAAGGAAACCTGCACACCTCTTTTAAAAGATGAGCTTAAATTCATACAGACACTGAAAACCACAAAATGACTAGAGACATGGGTTTATGGTTTACTACTCCAATCTGGAATCCCTTAATAAACCTTCCTCTCAGGGGCTCCTCCCTTCCTTACGTCCCTGTGACTGGAGGGGAGTTAACAGTCCACTTAAGTTGAATGGTCCCTTGACATATGTGTTAGCTACCTATGCTACACAGTTTCACCTTGAATTTAGCTGTGACACTCTAAGTACCTTCCTCAGAGATTTTCCTCAGGTCTGAGAAAGGTAGACCACGTCTCTCTCCCTCCAGCAGAAATTGGCCTACTTGCCATTTATTCCTCATTATGTAGGCAGAAATCTTGATTTTTATTAACACAGGCCATACGACTCCCCTAATTAATTCCTGTTTGTATTAGAACATGTCTTTTAGAAGAACATCCTGTCTAGATTAAAAAAATTTCCAGTGATGGATATTGCACTTGTACTCTTGGTAAACTGTCCCAATGGTTAATTATCCTCAACTGGTAGTTTTTCTTCATAGCATATCAGGAATTAACACAGGTTAAAAAAACCCAGCAGAACCTGCTGGACCCCACATGCTAACGTGGACCCTGATGAGCTTGTGTTGGTTTATTTAGATGTATATTTTTGCTAACATGGCTGTCACCTCTAAATATCACCAGTTAAAAGGTAGGATTATTTTGTTATTTTTAAATTACACTTTTCCAGCAAAATCATTATAGCAATAACATTGTTCCTTGTTGCCACTTCTCATGCTCCCATAAAATAAATGGCTGTTTATCAGATACTGTACACAAGTGGCTCTGAACCTGTGGTCCACAGATGCTTGGGGAGATCCACAGACTATATTTAAGGGGTCTGTGGAAAATGACACTGAAAAATAAAGTTTCTGATCCCAGAAAAGGCTTTCTGGTGTGGGTTTTTTTCTGATCAATCCAAAGTATGTGAATACCTGACTGACCGATCAAAGCCCAGAAGTGATGTCATTAGCACCGAAACCAACAGCTTAGCGCCCTTTCTCATGCTGTAACAAATGCCATGCTGAGTGTGTGCAACATATACAGTTGAATTTTGTGCAGTTAGTTTTCAGTCTAAGACTTCTGTGGTAGGGGTCTAGGAACCACAGGATGAATTTTCAAAGGGGTCTGTACCTCCGTTTGAAATCTTTTATGGGACCACAAATTAAAAAAAGGTTGAAAACCATTGCTGTACATTATCTTCCAAGCAGGGTACAAATGCTCTCATCTCTCTCCCACCCCTCCATAACACCTGGGGTTTTTAGGCAGAAAATCAGGTGAAGCTTAAGAAGTTTGTTATGGGTTTTATTCTTCAATTATACTTGCTATTGGATATTTGTTTTAAGCAACCATTTGTATGATACGTTGTTTGTTGCATGACTGTTGTGGGACTACAGGACTGAACAGCTATAGCTAGAACAACTGCAAATTAGAAACGTGAAACATTCTGCTCCCAAAGTACTGGTATTTATAGCAGAGCAATAGGAAGATCTTGGCTAACTCAAAGAGTTAAAGTAGTAGTCTCTCTCTAGAACATGGGTATAGATTATATAGTTCAGTTCATCACACGCAGCTCATTAAATCCCATTGGCATTCAGGGGAAATACTTAAGTAAATACAAGCTTAATCAACAATATTTTTGCAGCTATTAAGGTCCAGATTTACAAGGGAACCTAGGTGTTGAATTTACTAATTTGTATAAGCTTTGAAAATCTTTGGAATTCAGACCCTGGGATATGCATGTAGATTCCTATATAAAGTGTGGACGGTGATAAAGAGGCACCAAAGAAAGGGATGCACAAAAGCCAGCATGCTAGTCTGAAAGCTGCTCAAACTAGCCAATAGCAGGTCAGTATACATGCCCACGGGAGGAAACATAAGCACCTAAGGGATTTTTACAGCAAAAATGTAGGTGCCTACAGGGTTGGACAGCAGCTGAGTAAGGGGATTGTGCATTGAAGTAGCACCTATATCCCAGGTTTAAGCATCAAAGGCTCTTTGTGGATCTGGCCCGAAGACCTGGCTCCTGCCACTCTTTCACGTAAGCATAACTGGACCTTTCCAGGAAATTACTGTTTTTGTCAGAAAATGCTGACTTTGTGCAAATGCACCAATTTTGATTGAACTTTCACTGGGAAGGCTTCTTAGGTCTTGGATAGAATTTCTGGTCAATGAGGCAAACATCTACCCACCTCAGATTAGCCAATAGCTCTATGGTCAGGGCTGCTCCCATGGAGCTGAGAAATCCAGACTCAAGACCTGTTCTGCCTGATACCTTGCTTCTCCCACATCCTAGGTGAGTGTCCTACTGACTGGGCTGTTGGTTATTTTGGGGGATGTCTTTCTTCTTTGCTTCTTTTTCATTAAACAATTCTAAGTCCCTTTGTTCGAATGAAGAGCGGATCTAAATTTCCAGTCCTCCATTTTTTGTGTGAAGCAGCATTTGCTTTTTCGGCCAGCCCTATATGCAACTCATTTTGTAATTATTGACAAGGGCTGCAGGATGGGGCTTTGGAATGTTAGTTTTCATCAAAATTTATTATTATTTTATCCAATGGGATCATACATATAGATTTCCCTGTGCCTTCTAGTGACACTCCTGTTACACAAAAACAGAGTTTTGCTTCAGTGGTGCTTGTTACAGAACATAAATTCAGTAACGAATTCTCTCACTACTGAGATTACTAAATGATCTTATGTAGGCTTACACAGTACTGTACATGTAAATAGATGTGTACCAGAGAAAACGCTTTTCAAGGTTGCTTTTTAAAAAAAAAAAAGAATGTGTCTGAAGTTGCAACACCATCGTGAATAAGACAACTGTTATTAAGCTGGATATCTGGAACAGGCAGTTTTGAAAGGAATATTCCCTAAGGAAAACAAAGCTCCTCTCTTGTGCTGTTTTCTTATCAGTATAATGCACAATGGCTTCATAGAGCATTTTGAAACAAAGCAAAATTTGCATGAGGTGTCTTGTCTTCTCATTTTATAAATTCCTGCTTTCTAAAGCCATCAGTTACCAGCATGTCTGGAACTCTAGTTGAATTGTAGATGATGAGAGATGGAAAAATCAGTCTAGTAAACTGTTAAATCGTCTTTCTGCAATGCAGTTTTGGTCTTTCTAGGACTGACTTGAGAGCAACAGGCACAAACTGGGGGACTTGATGGCATTGTCAGTTGGCATTGAAGAGAAAAATCAAATGCCATCTTTGCTTGTAAACACACAGTGAATAAAATCAACTTGAGATCCTGCCACCAACATTATTACCTTATTGTAGAGCTCAGTAAGACTGATGGCTTTAAATTTGGGGCAGAGGGCAGCAATCTGCATACGTAAATCAGGAACATAATAATACTTCTTTAATGCTAAGGAGAAGGGAGTGCCCTGAGCAGTTGCCCTTGCTATATATTTTGTAACCTATGCAGCCCCCCAGCTACTTCTCAGTGTTCAAGAGTCAGAAGGATATAGCCATATGGTACTCCCACCCCCATGTGCCCGCTGTGTGGCTCCGTCTACATTATATGCTTCTTGTGCAAGAAGCCTTTTGCACAAATGTTTTTCCACAAAAACTTCTTGTGCATGAGCATGTCCACTCCTCAAAGCACATTGCAAAAGCCATGTGCTTTTGCACAAGAGAATGTCCACACTACATGGACGCTCTTGTGCAAGAAAGCTTTGATGGCCTTAGCTGAATTATATCCAGATTTTTCTTTGCTTTCAAATTTATTAGTTACCATAAACTTGACAGAAAAAAATTCACTGGGAAAAACAGCATCTCTGTTCAGGAAAGCACGTCAGCATGGGTTTATGTTTCATTGAAAGTTAGAGGACTTAAGCACATGCTAAAAGTTGAATGCTGTGCAGAATAGGGATAGGCTTAAGAACAAAATAAAGGGCTTTCATTAATTAGATGTATGGAGCATATCGGTCAAATGGGCCTTTGGCTTTCTATGGAATTTCACCCTTTGATAATTGGAGAATGGCAGACTTGTTTGGCGAGCACAAAAACAATCTGACTACTGAGACACTTACTATAGCCTCAGTTAAGACAGCTCGATTTTGTAAGATTGCCAGGTTGATCACTTAACCAGAGGGATTTGGTTAAGCTGAAGATACTTATTAAAAAGTTCAGATGGTTATGTGAACAGAACTTCTGAACCTCATGAGCTTCCCCATTCATTAGTCATAATGCAGTAGAGTTCTTGTGATAAAAAAATGTCTGGTTTCGAGAGGATGTCTTTCTGCAAATCATGGCTGAAAGCCCTTAGCTTAGCACTGGAGAGAGACAGATTAAAGTTATTTGGGTGTAGGAAAGTCTCAAAAGAAGAGTTGCAAATACCTATGCGTGGGTTTGTTGGGAAATAACACTGTCATTACTGTACAGTGGGTAGATTTTATAATAAAGCTGAACCTAAAACAAGGTTAAGATAGCTAAAAATAGCCAACAATTGACCAAGTCTGTATCCTGTGGAAAGCCACAGCTCAAAAAGCTGAAATTCAGAGTATTTGCACATGGGAGTTGTTTGTAGAGTCATTCAATATTTTTGTGCATGGTTACAGTAGTATCGTTCTGCTGTAACATTGAAAAGAAAGGTGATTGGAACTGACAAATACCTGTAGTGTAATGTACTTGATATTGTACTTGCCTGCTTGTTAGTTTGCAGAAAAAAGTGTACAGAACAAAGATGATTCAATAACTGAAAAACATCTTACCCTTGCAAATGGCAATTGTTTTCTGGCAGTATAAAAAGATCCTTCCACAGCAAGTCCAAAAAGTAATGTTAAATGCACAGCCTTTGATCATATTAATCTCGAAGATTAAATTGTAATGTTACACTCACTCCAATGCCCCGGTTTTGATAAGGACACTGAACAAAAGCAGTATGATAACTGAAATAGAAAGTGAAATAACGCTCCTTCCAATGCTCAGTTTGTGATGGCTAAATGAAGCTGTCTAGTATACTGTAAATGTGGAAACCTATATTCACTGTGTTTATTTAATTTGCTTTAAATGATGGTCTCTTTTGTGATTCATCTCAGACTACACAGAATTCAGAAACTTGATTCCTGCATAACACAAACTTTTATGAATATAGTCATGTCAGCTAATATTTGGCCTGATTCTGATCTCCCATCTGTTGATGTAACAGACATGAGAATCAAGCCTAAGAATCTGAATGTTAATTACTTTTAGGGCATTGACAAATGCATGTATTGATTGTGTGTGTGTATGTGTGCAGGGGATTATATCAAAAAGGACACGCAGATCCAGACTATCAGACTTGTGTACTTAATAGTATGACCTGCTAATGCTAGTCTCATTGAAGTCACTGGGACGACTTATGGTGTGAGGTTATTGCTGCGGTGAAGTAATTGCAAAACAGTTCAGATCCCTTCTCTCTCTCATAAGAACTAGTGGCCTATGGGTGATTGCTTGCTTGAGCAAATTGGTTTCGTTACTCTGTAGGAGCAGGATTCCAGGATCCTATTTCACCTTCAAGTCAAGCAGTCACCTACTCTTCCCTTATAAAGGTTACTCTTTTATCTTTCATCTCCAGGTCACCTTTAGCTTCCTATCTCTCTCCTCAGCTATAATTTGTCACATCTTCACTGATACCATTTTCACCAAAGAAACACCAGAACTATATGGCAGGAGAGTGTCTACTGCTGATATAGCTGCTGGTGCTCATTGAGGTAGTTTATTTATGCCAGTAGGAGAGCTGTAAAGGGCTCCGCCCTTCTTGTGAGTGCCCTTCTGTGGCTGAGGGAAGTCTTGTAGTTTCTCTGTCTGGCTGTCTATGGGAGAGGAAGTGTCCAGTATGAGACCAGGGACCAGGTTTCTTCTTACCCCGTTGTGGCTGCTAGAGTTGGGGGGTGACTCAGGTCCACCCACTTCTCCAGGACCCAGCCCAGGGACCTGGTAAGTAGCAGTTACCTGCCATGTATCAAAGAGGTCAGTTGCTGTCACATTCCCTGGGCCACTTCCGCAGGTAAGATGCTCTGTCCAGCCCTTTCTCTTGGGCTTTGTGGTCAAGTTTTCCCTAAACTCTGTCCAGAGTTCTGCGAGGTGTTGTCATTGGCTTACACAAGCTCGTATTCAGCCTGTGGACTTGGTTCTCACCAGGTCTGAAGTCCAGCTTCCACTCATAGCTGTCCGGAGTGCTGCTGTTCTCCCAGTCAGCCCTTACATCTGCCTGGGTGGAGATCCAGCAAGGAACTGCCAGGCCCTTGCCCAGCAGCTTATTATATGTCAGCCTGCTGCACCCTGACTGGCCGCCACAGAGACAGCCACTCTGTTCTGCTTGGAGGATCTCTCTTCTGCTCCTGTGGCTGGGGTGGGGTGTGGCAAGGCCTCCAGACTTAATTGGGGCCTCGTCCACCCCAACACAAGAGCCCTCTCCTGTTGGCACATAGTGACTTCATAGGAGACCTTACTGTGGCATAACATGGCCTACGTAATTTCATTTTGCTTCAGTAAGGACAACTGAGGAAAGAAAAGGGAGCAATGCAGTGGCATCAGGAACAACATCATGAATGTATTTCCCTGGTGGCAACCACGTAGGTCTTCTAGGTCAGTACAGAAGGTGAAAGGACAGCTATCAGACTTCTGTGGGCCTAATGTATGGTGTTTTCAGCAAGAACCACAAATGACAATCTGTTATCAACCAATATTTATTTGATGCAGTGCTAATAGGTTGGGGAGAAATAATGAAATAACTAACTACAGTGGAACATCAATTAATGAAAACAACACAATTATTCTCTTTTTGCCTATTTGTATAAATATTATGCAAATATACTGTTCTTTATAAACAAACCTTCATTAGCGGCGAGGAGTTCTGTGGCACCTTTTAGACTAACTGAAGTGTAGGAGCATAAGCTTTCATGGGCAAAGACCCACTTCGTCAGATGCGTGCCACAGGACTCCTCGCCGCTTTTGCAGATTCAGACTAACACAGCTACCCCTCTGATACTTGAAACCTTTATTAGTCATGTCTTTCCAAATGAATTTTGTGCTGGCTATTTGCACATGTCGGTGATGTAACTGAAAACTGCATGTACAAATAATCATGTGCACAACAAAGTTGGACTGCTGTCCCTCTACAAATTTGCTTCACACCAGGTCATGTGAAAACCTGTTTAAAATGAAAACTTAACTCAAGAGAGTGACCTGGTTTTTGGACTTGATTAGAAATGGAAAGCACAAGCCAGGTTGCCTAGCATTTACAAACTTTTAAAGGGAGCGCCTCTACAGTTTTGGGCTATCCTTGGCTAAAGTTTGGTGAAACACATAGTTTTGTGTGGTTTTGATGTCTGAATTTAATGAGTTTAATCTTTTTTATTTTTGAGTTATTTTCAACCTGAAACTTGAAATAAAATCTAGAGAGCAAATACATGAAGTAACTCTGAACTGAAAATTTTTGCTCTTATTTTATTATCATGCTTATAATTACATACAATGTTAGTGCAAAGGAGATGGAAGCTTTCATAAGTAAAGAACGTATCAAACCTGGGTAGGTTACTTTGCTACTCATTAAACCGTGTAAAACTTTTTAGAAATTGTGAATCTCGTTTCTTTATATTCTCATACTTATTAATATGTTTATATTGTATTAAATATGCAGCAAAGCAGAAAGAGATGTTGTACAGTCATTATATTGCAAATGCATACCTGTGTATGGAGGACTGGACAGGAAAGAGACACAACTTAGTGAAGAGGTCGATACGTATGTAAAGATGAACAGTTAAAGTTAGTCTACTCTCCCCTAGTGGTCCTGGATGCTTTATGTTGTACTTATTTTGTTCTGGGATTTTTCAAAAACCCTGTCTGCATCTTTTAGGCTCCTAAATACCTTTGAAAATCTGGTTTTAGGGCCTCAAACCAGAAAAGAATTTAAACATGTTTGTAACTTTGAGCATATTATTAATTTCGCTGAGCTCAATGAGACAACTTTGATGTTTAATGTTATGTAAACTCAATGTTATTTTGCTGGACCTAGGACTTGTGATTGTTTGTGGTGCATGTTTTGGACATGGGGAGGTTGTTTCTTTGTACGATCTGTGAGCTTTTCTTTTAGGAAAAAAATCCCAGACCTTTTCAAATCATTCGGTGTATCTGGGGGGTATTTTCTTTTTCCAGTGTTAAATATGAACCTAAGGAACATGACCCCAAGAATGGTGTACTCATCTGTGATGTGGGTAGATCAAGTGCCTGCTCTTGCTAATGCTGTAGGCCTCAGCTGAGCACTGAGAAACACGTGACTGGAAACCAGACCAGCTCATCCTTATGGGTATGTCTACACTACAATGTTATTTAAAAATATCTAATTTTGAAATAGTTATTTTGAAATATCTTATTTCGAAATAACGTGTCTACACACAAAATGCATTGCATGCTGCACGCTGATTGGATGCTGAATCGCATTTAAGGCCAGTCAGAACTGGATCCAGCAGGGCATCAGGTCAGAAGTTACCTTGTGGCCAGGGCGGCCAGCAGGGCACCCTGGGAAGGGCTAGAGGCCCCCTATTTCGAAATAAGCATCTACACAGTGCTTAGTTCAAAATAGCAGTTTCAAAATTGGCGCTATTCCTCGTGGAATGAGGTTTACCAATTTCAAAATAAGCCCTCCGCTATTTCAAATTAATTTCGAAATAGCGGTTGGCTTGTGTAGATGCTAGGAAAGTTATTTTTAAATAACTTTGCTGTGTAGACATGTTAATATTGGTCAAAATAGGTGTATTCTACGCTATATTGTAATATGAAACTTTTGTTATTTATAATTGTAAAAATGCCAGCTTTGAATTCAGACTGAAGGAATGGTTCCTCCAGCCCATAAAGGGGGACAATTAGGGCTAAATGGGTCATTGTGAAACATCACAATGCATAGACTTCACTAACTGTCTCTACAAGGCTACATGCAGAAGGACACACCTCTTCCATTTGAATTCTGGAAGAGGGAAATAAAGATAGCTGACGTGGTGTTTTTTTAATTCCGTTGCTGTTTGAACTCTCATGTGGCTACAGCTAGGAAACAAAAATAGGACTGCCAGGTCTAACACTACGTTTGAATGGGTTATTAGTTAATTTTATAATAAGGTGAGCTCTCTCTTTTTTGCATGTTTTGGTGGACCTGGAGTTGCATGTTGGCAGTAAGTACCACAGCCCTGGGGGAGCAGCTGCTGGTCAGCAGCAGAGCTCCTGCTGCCCCAGAGAGCAGCATGCCACCATGCCACGAGGTCCCCACTGCTTCAGGCTGGCCCTGGGAAGCAGGCGGTAAACAGCCTGCACAGCCCCTCCTGCCCTGGACTGGCCCTGAACCTCAGGAAGGCTAGGTAAGTGTTTTAATTAATAAACATATGCATTCAGTGGCTGAGATAGCAGTATGGATTGCATGAATTAGGGTTTAGCTCTATTTTGTAATAACCATAATTCAGCAATTGTTGGATGGAAGTTGATGCATCTGCACCAGGTGCTGACTCCTAAATAATAATGTATACAGGAATTTATGCTAATTAAGGTGACACTTAGCCCTTTTTCCATTGGGATAGTCGCTGATTAGCTCCCTCAGTGCAAATTCCAATTTGAAATTGTCTACACTTAGGAGTAAGCACAGATGTGGCTAATGTATAACTTAACTCTTCCTCAGTGTTACCTCAGTGAGCTGAGAGTTTGGGCAGCCACCCAGGAGAGATTCAAATGTCACCCAGGTAATTAGCACAGCACCCACAGACATCAGCATGTGTTTCTACTGGTGGTGCACACCTGCATATGCCTCAGTGCACATAACAAATTTTATTCTGAACACGGATGGAAAAAGTTAGAGTGAACATTACTTGCCACCATTTATTACTGGTGTTGTGTAGCAGTGTAGCCCAGGTGTTTAAGAAAAACAGCTTATTGTTCAAACTTTTCAGGTATGTGTGTGGGGTGGTGGTGATGTATTTTTACCTTATCTGTAACTGATGGCATGATACAGTACATTGGCACTTTGGGTCAGCCATAATAATAAGGATGGTTGGGTAAAAGTTCTGATTTAACAGTTCTTTGTATTCTTTGTGTCTGGGAAAGGGCTGTTTTAGTATTCTTTCTTCCATAACATTTAATATATAAATATGATGTCTGTTAGTAACTGGGAGGTGCAATGGTGACACACATCCAAACAAGCACACGTGACCTCAATATTGGTGAACAAGACAAAACTCATTCCACTCATGGATGGAAAATCTTAGAGGGAACACTGTATGCAACATCTACAGTCTCTGCTATTTTCTTTTATGCAGATCAGAATTCAAAGGCCCTACATGTGGTAAGAAAAGAGAGTGTTTTTGTAAATTGAGATGAGAAATGAAAGCAGAAAGTACAAAGAATTGTTTGATGTCTACTAATTATAAATCAGGGTTTTCAGATTATAATTCTGTGCTAGCCATTGAATTCATTATATCTGACATTTGAACAGCATGGGACAAATCTTGAGATCCTGATTTGGTGTTCACTCTGCCCTTACTGAGGCAAAATCCCATTTATGTTAAAATTTGGGCTATTTTTATATGACATTAGGTGTCCATTTATTTCAGTGGCTGGAGTAATAGTATAAATGCTTGACTCTGAAGAATGTTTACAGAATGACATGCTACAGAGTTTTCTGTTTTTATTTTTATTGCAAGAAGGCCAGTATGTCCCTGTTTATATTTTTCCTATTTTGGATTTCTCCAATTACTGTGAATACCTTTCTTTGGAAAGTGACCCACTTAGCTGACTTGCTGGTGAAGCAGAAATGGAAAATTGCACCTCCTTTTGTGACCCGTTTCAGCTCTTGGTTCTTGCTTTGCTACTTATAATAGACATGCATCAGTTATTCAGTATCTCTATCAGAAAACAGATATACTATAACTGCAAAATTCTTCTAGGTAGATAGACAGAATTAGAGCTGTATTGCTTAGCAGTAGGGACAGAGAAGAGAGGTAGGAACTGAATATCAGACAATGTCAAATCATCAGTTAAAACACTGCATCTCCTCACTGGCATCAGAAACAGTTTCTAAATGTCTATGCTTGAGCAATTATGTGGTATGAAATATGAATAATTAATACAAATATACATAGATAAGAAGAATGACACCTCTGATTTAGGACCCAAATTTGAATACTTTACTACAGGCTGGACTGTGCCTTTTAAACACAACCCTGAGCAAGAGGACATGTGTAAATTGCCCCAGGTGTATTCTGGGAAGAGGTACTGTGCCTGGCAGACACCCCACTACAGTACAACTCCTGTAGCATATCCCACTTGTGCTGGGAATAGAAATAACCCACTGTGTCATTTACAAGACACAGTGCAACTAGCCCCATTGAGAGGAAGTGTATGTGGGGAGTATGTCTTTGTGGCAGTCATGGTATCATGCTCCTCTTGCCCTCTTACTGATGATAGGAGCTAAAGGAGAGAACTGAATTCTGCTCTTCCCTACTTAGCCAGAAGCCAGGCTATTCTAGCTTAGTCATATGTGGACATGGTGAGCAGAGACTTAAGCCTTGCTCAATTCATCTACAAGGTATACTAGGTGAAGGCACAATCTAGCTTTAATTCCTTACTCAGGCAAATGTTTCATTGGCTTTGCTAGGCATCATGCTTCAGGACTGGATCTTTAGGGCCCAATCCTCCAAACATATGGAGATGTTTGTATCTTTTTGTGAGGAGGGCCTTTAATGTGAAATGTCTCCTAATAAAACTCATCATATGTATAAAGTTACACATGTGCTTAAAGATTTGCAAGACTAGGGACTTGAGCAAGCCAGGTAATGAATGGATATGTACAGTACATGGAAAAGTCAAATGCATTCTTTGATAAAATTCCAAAAGATGATAGCTTCTGTTCAAATCCTTGGCCCATATGTTTTAAAGATGCCAACTCATTTGTTGTGATTTAACCAAGTCTGGCTTTTTTTGGAATTCTTTTAGTGTGTCTAAAAATAGGTAATCTGAGAGGTCAACCATTTAATAAAAAGCAGAAGCAATTAAAATGATCCAAACAGGAAAAGGTAACAGAGAATAAATCAAAACACATGACATACTATTATTTTAAATTCATTTTATTTAAATCTAAAGTGGGCACTGAAAGCCTTACAGCATAACATGAAGTGTCACTTGCTCATTACTAAAGTTCTTGAAGTGTTCGAGGCAAGTTGCTTTAGCAATATTATCTTTGGTCGTAAACCTTAGGGCAGAGGTGGGCAATAAGCAGTCTGAGGGCTGGATGCAGTTTGCCAGAGCTAACTCGTAACCCAACCAAAAACATTCATGGGCTGCTGACATTTTATTTACCTGCATGTCCACAGTTATGGCCACTATAGCTCCTGTTGGCTGTGGATCACTGTTCCCAGCCAATGGGAGCTGTGGGAAGCACTGTAGACAGGGAATTCCTCCAGCTCCCATTGTCTGTGGTCGATGGGCAACAAGAGCTATAAGCCGTCGTACCTGTGGATGTGCAGGTAAATAAAATGTCAGCAGCCCATGAATGTTCTTGACTGGGATAAGCACAGTAAACATTTCAGAGGCCTTATAAACAATCTTACAGAATTGCTATGATTTTCTATTGAATTCTGTAGCACCTTTTTTTAAAAAAACTATTACATTCTATCGGTCCTTCTCCATACGTCTGTTAGACAAATAAGTAAGGCACCTGTTCCGTTTCCAAAATGAGGCACATGATGGACACATAGGAAGCCAATATTGAGCATCTTAAACTTAAGTTCCTAAATCCATCATCATGTTGTTCACTTCTCAGAGATCTTGAGCACCCACAGCTGCCAGCAAGAACTATGGATTCTCAACACCTCTGCAAATAACACCAGTTTGTAAGGTGCCTCACCAACTTCACAGATATTGGCTACACACATTAATCAGGAATTCATATAACGATCTATAATGTTTTTGATTAAATATATTGGCCATGTCTTAAAGTCAAATACAGAGATGAAGTATAACTTATGTTCAGTTCAACTCTTAGGGCTTGTCAACATGTGAAACATAATTATTCCACAATAGCTGCTTTAGTCAATTTCTCGGTGAAGACAAGCCACCCTTAGTGTGCTGCTTATACCTAAGCCAGCTTCTTCTGGCTCATACCAACTCCCAAGGATGCTCAAAAAAAGTGTGTGTTACTGTTAGCTTCTCCTCTGCAACCTACCTGTTTGTCTCTTCTATGCTCATTGAGAGTCTTATCATATCCTAAATTTGAACTCTGGAGCAGCAACAGTGGTTTTTGCTATATGTTTGTACAGGGTCTAGTATAATGGGGTCGGTACCTGCTACTAAAATTAAAGGTAATTGTAAGACGTTCGAAGAGTAAATGGGATGAGAGTGTCTGAGTTATTATAGATCAAACTTATTCACCACCTATGAATTTTATCCTGTGGTTTACAAGGAATCTAAAGGAAAATAAGTGAGCTAGTGAGGGGACTACAAGAAAGAGTACAGTACACTATGACTTCTTCTAGATTTTCTTAGACAAGCTTAGACATATTGCTGAATAGGCCCAAGAAAAGCAGAAATGCTTATCAATATCCTGCCTACACCCCCCACAGTATGAAAACATAGAAGGCAAAATATGGTATAAATCCCGAGGGGGGAAGGAATTAGGGTTTGTTTTTGTTTTTGTTTTTTGTTTTTGTATTAAGTCCAGTCACCTCTCAGTATTTTGCAAGTGAAGCTTGTAGATCTTTGAAAGAGTTGAAACTGTTTCCAAGTTTTGTTTTCAAAAGCGTTTTGCCTATGGAAAGATTTGGAAGTCTAGATGTCTTATTCCAGAAGATTATAAATCACTCCTTGTGATTTTTCTTTAAATGTAATATTTTTTCATGGAACATTCAGCCTCTGAAATGTCATCCTTCATTTGAATTTAATCTTTAACATTTCCCTTTTGAAACAGACTGCAGCTGGAAATTAACCACACATGTTGGCAGAGGTCTGCAATAATTAATATGTACCAGAGAAAATGCTAATAAAACAAAAAATGGAAGAGATTGCAAATATAAAATTTGAAAGTGTTTGATACAACTGTAGATAACTTCGTTCTGTTTACAGGTAAAAGAAGTCAATCCATGTTGACTTGGCTAAGGGAAAGAAATGTCCCTTGATTTGTCTTAACATGTTACTTACTTCCAATGCTGGTGCAAAACGTTTGTGAAATGCTTTGTGATCTACAAATGCTAAATATTTTTTTACCCCAAGATTGATGTATATGAACCAAGGGATAAATGGAACATATGATTATTTAAGAGCTTAACAGATCTCTCTGCTGCATGGTTACACTGTGGAGGAAGATGTAGTAGCATGGTTCTTGAATGCTAGGATCTCAGGAGAAGTGTGATCTAACATTTTCATTGATACTCCATGGCTTCAAGGGTCTAGGACCTGTCAGCCTGTGTGTATGGTTACACCTTTGGTCTATCTACAAGTGTGGGAGCTACACTTATTAGAAGGGGGTGCACATTATTCCCTTTTCAACCCACATTACTATGCATGCCAAAGAGTATTTTCCTAAGCTGCCTTGTACTGGCAGGAAGGCTACTAAATTCTTTATTGTCCTAAGCTTGCACTTGTCTATCCCCATTTTTGTAGATCACGTAAGTAAGAGCAGTGGTTTGCTTTGAGACTAAAATAGAAGATGGAAGTTTCTAAATCTGAGCCTGTCAGCTGCGTAGACGGTCAAATAAATAGCACAAACTTCTTCAGAAAAAATCAACCTGTCTTGCTTCATGTGTCCTGCTATGTTGTGGACAATGGACATGATGATTCACATGAACAAAATGCTATTTCATTAAATTATTAGTGCACAGTCCAAAGTTCAGTGGAATCTTTCAACTGATTTCAATGTGCTATGAATCAGGCTCAAAATGTGGATATGTTTTACATATGATTCCTAATGGGCAAATCCAGGAACCTAGCCAAATACTTGATGGGGATGAATTCTCTTTCAGGCCATTGATCAACTCTAAAGGTTCTTAGCTAGGGCTTAATAGCTGAATTTTAGCCTCTGTAGTCCAAACATGCTTCCATTATGGCAGGGGAAGGGGTAAAACCTGTGCAGCAGCTGGTTCTCTGGGCCTACTCGTGGGTCCTTCCATACTGCCAGGCGGGGGGCTGCCATGGAACTGTTTTACTTTACATATGGTTTTGTAGCTCCTGAACAGCTTCCAAATCCAGATCCAATAGAACTATTCCATAGACACGTCCACTAGCTGCAGAGATGGGGCAAGATGTGCCCCTAAGTGCCTGTGATTCCCAATTACAATATCTGCATACAATAAATTTACTTCCATTGATTTGATTGAGAGACAAATAATGAACATCACTTTCTTTGTGCTAATGGGAGAATCTTGGTCATTATGCTAGAATCATAGAAATGTCATAAAGTCCAGCCTTCTGCACTGATCAGAACCAAGCAAACTTGAAGGTGGTTGTCTGCCTGTTTTTAAAAACCTCTAAATGAGAGGGATTCCTTAGACACCCTTTGAAGCTTTTTTCAGCATGTAACAACCCTTATAAGTACAAAGTTTTTCCTAATAGTCAATCTAAATCTCCCTTGCCACAAATTAAACTTGTCAACTGAAGGTAGGACAAGAAGTTAAATGGGGAACAACTAATCACCATCCTCTTTAAAACAGCCCATAACATATTTGAAGACTATTATTGGTTCCCCCTAACGTCATTTTTTCCCAAGACTAAACCTCCATGGACCCAACCTCCATGACTTGATCTCACTTCCCTTTAAACTCTGTTCTAGTTCTAGCCTTCACAGCCTCCTGCAGCAAGGAGTTCCACAGGTTGACTCTTTGCTTTGTGAAGAACAACTTTCTGTTACTAGTTTGAAGCCTGCTACCCATTCCTTTCCTTTGGTGTCCTCTAGTCCTTCTTTATTGGAACTAATGAAGAACTTTTCTGTATGTACCCTCTCCACCCAACTCCTACTTTGAGACCTTTATCCTGTCCCCCTCCGTCTCCTCTTTTCTAAGCTGAAAAGTCCCAGTCACTTTAGCCTCTCTTCATATGGGACCTGTTCCCAACCCCTGATCATTTTAGTTGCCCTCCCCTCTCCCAGCCTTTCTCTTCCCCTCTCCCACCTCCTTTTCCCAGTCTCCCCCAGTTTTGTTCAATAAAGACAGATTCCATTTTTGAACACAATTGTCCTTTATTTTGTACATCAAGAAGAGGGGCTAGGGAAGGGTAAGTGGAAGGAGGTGAGGGAGGAATGGGGTATGCACCCCTGATGGGTAGGACTGGGCTTGCTCTGCGGGCTTTTGGGGTGGAAGCTCTCCTGCAGCCCCCCAATTGCCCCCTCTCCCCAGATGGCAGCCTGCGGCAAGTGCAGCCGGTCTGATGGCCGAGTGCTGTGATGTGCCCAGTGTGGGTACTCCGGGCAATCCAAGCCAGGACTGCTTTGCAAGCGGGGCACCCCTGAGAACTGTCTGTCCGGGGTGGGGGTCGGGACCCTTTAAGCACAGCCCTCGGCTAGCCTGAGACATCATCTCCACGCTCTAAGTCCTCCTCTGATGCCCTGCCGGCACTGCTTCCAGCCATCCTTAAGCCTTGTTCAGGGTCCACTTAATGTGGACATGCTAGTTCGAATTAGCAAAACGCTAATTTGAACTAGTTTTTTAGTCTGGATCCGTTAGTTCGAATTAGCTTAGTTTGAATTAACTAATTTGAACGAAGTTAGTTCGAATTAACGTAGTGTAGATGTACCCTCAGTCTGTAACTTTAAAAACAATGCGCAGTCCTGTGGCACCTTAGAGACGAACAAATAAATATAGATCATGAGCTTTTGTGGGTAAAACCAACTTCATTAGATGATTTGGGAATTGCTAATTCATCTGATGAAATGGGTTTTAACCATGAAAGCTCATGAGTCTATGCATTTTTGTTAAGTCTCTTAGGTGCAAAAGGACTACTCATTGATATTAAAGTGAGTATCAACTCCCCACCCTCCACCAGAGATACATTTAATAACTATAACCAGTATGTAGGGTGTACACCTGTCCAGTAACAAACTGGACTGAGACCACTAATTCATTTCACATACAGTACTGTAGGACGTCAGTAACTAACAACTTCCTATCACTATTGTCCTGGGATGGATTTGAACAAATGGCTTAAATACAAAGTTAAATAGATCCCCTTTACCAAACAACTAAGATTGTTTTCCTCAACTGGAAGAGCCAGGAGATTGCAAGGGGTTAAATTATCTTGCAATTCAAAACAAAGAAAATATTACCCCCCCCCCCCCATAAACCTGTTACCTTTCAAAATCACAGCTGTGCTTAAAAAAACTAAGGCCCAGTGTCTTAATGGGTTTATAAAATGCCATGAAGTAATGCTGTATTAATCCTGACATTATTTTTGAGACTAAATAAGGTAACTTCTTTGCAGTGCTTATAGTCCCAAAGTGGTTTGAAAAGATGTTTCTGACCTTCAGATGAATAATGCAATGTTAATAAAACTATAATCTGTAATAAATAAATGGCCTTATTATCCACAGTAATTAAGAATTCATCTGTAAGCTCTTTAACTTTATTCATTTTGCCTTTGTAATTATTCTGGGTGCTTTGAGTTGGTAAGATATCTGTGCTTCTCATTTTTTGAAAAAGTTTTGTGGTTAGGGAATTATTCTACTACACACCCGTTTCCCTGTCTAGTTACACATATAAGAAGTATTTTTTTCATGAGGAAGAGAGATTCAAGTATTACTGCTCAGCTTTCCCAGTGAAGTGAGAGCAAAGAAACGGTGTGTGAATAAGTGACACAACCGGATGATATGTGCTGACCTTTTCTGCAATGCCTTGTGTCATATTGATGGAGCCATTGAAGTGTCTGGCACATTTGTAAATCATTGATAGGTATGGCACACATACTCTTGAACTGCTCTAACAGATAGTAATCAAAAAAACAAATGGCAGCCTAAGCTAAAATAAGTGTATATTTTGTAAGCACTCAAACACATGCTTAGCTTTAAGCATGCTTTGCTTAAACAGGGCTGTTTGATTTAAAGCTAAATGTCACTAGCTGTAATATATACTGATGTTACCCTGCACCGTGACCCGCAGAAATGTTAAGTGATTGCAGAAAAGGCCTGTTGTTTCACTGGAATATCAAATAAACTCACAATGTGGAAAAATCTTGGTTTTATTATGACACAGATTTGTAGAAGCCCTTACATGGCTGCAAGTCTCAGAGAGGTAACCAGGTTTGTCTGTATCTGCAAAAACAATGAGGTCACCTGACAAAGTGGGTCTTTGCCCACTACAGCTTCTGCCCAAATAAATCTGTTCGTCTTTAAGGTGCCACAGGACTCCTCATTGTTTCACATTGTTGCAGTTTCTTTTCTAGTAGAGTGACATCTTTCTGACAGCAGAAAGGCCAGACCCCAGCATATTGCAATAGTTCCAAGAGGGACACTGAAAATGTTACAAAAATTGGTCTCCTTGTGTGCTGCCAAGCTCTGCATTGCACAGAGCAGAGGGTGTATGAGTGTGTTCTTGTGGGCAGAGCAGTGATAGATCAGCAGCCAGCATGTTCCTGATCTACATCTACTAGATACAAATGCTGCAGGGAAGAGGATGACTGTAGTAGATGGATGGCAGCAGAATTGTCTACCTCTGTGCCAAGTTTCTATTTTAATTCAGTGTACAAAGCCTGTTTATTTGAGTTTTCCACAGAGATGTGACTTTCACCTTTACAAAACACTGTTGTCGGCTTCTGACGCAGCTCCCGTAGGATAACATGGAGAATGCATTGGTGAGAGCAATGCCATGTGAGTTGCTGAGGGGAAAAATAGGGTTCATATCTCCTTTAAATAAAATACTGGCTGATGTTGGGTTTTTTATTTAGTTTCTGTGTCTTTCTCCTCCTTCCCACCTACCAAACAAAAACATGTTTGGCAATCCAAAGACAGAGCAAACAGTGGAAGTTTCACACAGATGTTGGTGGGTAGCAGATAGGGGAAAATCTGTTGGAGTGTACAGTCGGTAAAATGCAGCTCTTGCTTTCCTTTCTTGGAAGTGCAACTTCCTTTAATCACAAGTGGTTAAGCAGGATCAAAATTGAAAGAGATTGTCCATCCCATAACGGAGACCTTTCTAAAGCTCTTGGGGAAAACAAAAATTCTTGTACTGCTAAAGTTGACACTGCCGCTTTAAGCTATTAGATTTATAAGCATAAGAAATGAAATGATTATATCAAAACTGAACTATCCTGTCTCTTTCTTAGCTCCAATAGTTATTATAATGGCCTGTAAAGAAACCCACTTTGTTCCTAGCAAATGTTTAGTTAGTTACTAGTAGATGTCTGGTCAACTCAAATGTGTTCAAGAAATGTGATGTTTCTTTACTGTAAAGGGGCTCAGTCCTGCATGGTGCTGAGTAATCTGGCCTTGATCCAGCAAAGCACTTAAGCACACAGTTAGCTTTCAATGGTACTAAGGTGCTTTAACGCTAATTAAGTGCTTTTGCTGGATTCATGCCAGAGTACTCTACACATCCAGGATAGAGCCCATAATGGTGTTAAAGGTTCAGAGAAATCCTCAAATACAATACCGAGCTTGAAATAACCAAAAGGGGAATGAAAAAGCAACAGGTACTAGCAAATCCTTGGAAGAACTGATCATGAAAATTGGCATGCTGTGCTATGGAATGCTGTTGCACATTGTGGTTCCCTTGTACATGATCATAATTTCCTGTTGCAGAACTCCAAACATATGAACCTATTGCAGAACTGTGTGTGTGTGTGTGTGTGTGTGTGTGTGTGTGTGTGTGTGTCCATACATCTGTGAATCCATTTGTTCAAGAACTCCTTATATACAGTGAGAGCTAGGACCACCAAATTTGATATGCAGCTTCCTCTTATCATACCTAAAGTAACATCAGGGTTTGGTTGTTCCAGGACAATGGGACATGTCTGGAATTTGATTTTCTCATAAAAAGGAAAGGGAGAGGTCAGGTAGGAAGGACACTTACACTGTAGAAGTACCACAGGGGGGCAGCAAGAGCCAGAGATGGGGACCAGGATGGCTACAACTCCATTGGACCAGAAGGGGCAGGTGTGGAGAAAGGGATAACTATCTACTATATATTTCAGAAAGTTTGTCTGATTGAGTGTTTGTCCCCCAGCTGTGGCACATGTACCCTTCCCCAGCTGTGCCCAATGGAGCTGCAGCAGCCAGGAACAGGTGCTTCTCACTTGGCCTACGCTACTGTCTTTCCCAGACCTACCCCAGAACAATGATTAAATGAAGAAAAATAAATCTTATTCTAGTTAAGGACCTGAGCAACACCAGGTAAATCTTTGTGTGTGTGTGGGTCATTCCTCGGTCCAAACTTCATTAAGTATTCATTGTTTGTGTCTGCTTTTCTATTATTGGTTTGAGGCAGTTGCTTCCAAATTTCTTAGATGAGTAACTTTATAGCTTAACTGGGTCACAGGCACAGTTTGTCCCAAATGGCACACATCGGCTGATATGTGTGCACCTCTATCTCACATTGCTTTGTGCCTTAACATCTTATTGGGTGCTGGGATAAAGGATGGTGGACAAGGCGAAGATATTAATTTTTTTTCTCTGTGACCCTGGTGCCTGAGAACTTTTTTGCCTTTACCCACCCATTATGCCACATTCAGGCAACAAACTCTACCTATGAACTATTTTTTTTAAAAGAGAAGATTTCTGAAAAACTACCCACAGTGTTCTTCCTCCACTAAAGTAACACTGTAGCCATTCTTCAGGATTTTCTGCTGCTTCAGTCAGTAACCTAGAAAGAGAAAACAAGAATTGGAAGCTTGCCCTGTACAGGAAGGGATTGTGAGGGCATATTTCAATTTGGGAAGAGGGAGGGGGAAGGCAGGCAAGGATCAGAGCCATGATAATCCTGAGGTCTTTCCCGAGGGATTAGAAATAATATTGACGGTATCTTGTTCCATTCTCTCATTACTAGACTCAGCCTGTTGGCCACTAGACTTTGTTTTCATGAGCTATAGTTGCTGGACTGAGTATTTTACTTTCAAATGGCATCCCCACCCTTCTTTTCTTGATTGATACATGAGCAGTAGATGGTGCAAATGGCCCACAAAACATTAGTTAAATTTAATGTAAAAATCCTGTCAGATTGCTGACTTCCTTGGCACTGCACCTTGTGGCCTGGGAGAGTGACCACACTTGAATCTGATTGAGACTGAACTTTCCTGGGCTGGGTTTTGGTGACTTCAGGGCTTTAGTGGGATTCACAGGAGTGCGTGGGAGTGCGAATGACTTTCCGCAGTGGTGGGCAACCTGCAGGCTGAGGGTCACATGCAGCCCGTCAGGGTTCTATGTGTGGCCTGTGAAACATTTTGTTTACTGTTGTCCATGTGCAGGATTGCCAGTTTCTGCTAGCTGGTCAATATAGCAGTAATATTAACACCACAGACTCTGCAATTCTGTGACCATGTGATTCATATTTCTTGGTTAGAGACTTAGCTAGTATTTAGGCACTCTGAACATGAGATCTACATACTTATATGTTGCCTCCTGAGTAAAAGGAAGGAATAACAGTATAACTTTCCAAACTCCCCCTCTCTCCTTGAGTAATATCTGAATTCATATAGATATTTTTCTTGAGTGTTGGAGTGGGGGGGGGGGAGTTTAAAATGGTGAGGCTACATGTGTTAAGAACTACTGAGGAAATACTGTGACTGTTGGGCTTTTATAGTAATTCCCAAAGGAAGTAGTGGAAGACTCATCACTTGTACAATTTAGTCTGGTCTAAACAGCAGACAATGCACAGACCGGGGAGGAAATGTGCATTGGCAGCAGTTAGGCTGGACTATGAGATACTAGTTCTGTAACGACTACAATAATTTAAGAACTATTTGTGACTTGTTTAAGTGCTTTTGCTTTTCAAGTACAGAATTTTTGTGTACTTACTGAAAACTTGGTATCAGAACATTGTTTATTCACTATATATTTCCTTCTTAACCACACAGTATGTGGGAGGGGAAAAAGCTTATTTCTCACTCTTGGAGGTAAATACATTTTATGGAATATAAAATAGAGGCATCATGTTTATGGAAGGACTGCTGTATAACAAATAGTGCACAAATAGATTAGATACTGCTCATATCAATCAAATGACAAGTACAGCCATTAGAGGCTATGATAGTCTCAAACACTAAAGATCTCCATTTACAGATAGTAATGGAACATCTATTATAGCATATTACATACCCTTGTCCCCCAGTGATATTTTATTCATGTCAATTCATCTTTAACGGTTTCTTTTTCCTCTTTTATCAGCTATGCATTCAGCTTTCCTTGTTTTTGGCTTTCAACTTTTGTGCTGTATTGACACATTGGTACACCACTCACACATACATATGATGTCCACTGTAAATGAACAGCAACAAAATAGGGTTTCCAATATTAGCCTTCTTTTATATCAACCAAGTCAGCCTCAAATCTTAAAATCCAATGGATCAGAGGCAGCATGCCATGGAAAATAAAACTACAGGTTGGACCTCTCTGGTCCTGAACGAGGGGATTTGTCAGACCAGGGGTGGCCCCCCTCTTCATGGCCCATGCTGCCCCTGGGCTAGGGCTCTAGCTGCTGTCCTCCTGCCCCCTCAGGGCTCTGTGGCTGCTGCCAGCCATGCTGCTGCCAGAGTGGGAGCAGAAGCTCCCTAGCTCCATGCTGAGGCTGGAGCTCTGCAGATGATTGGCTCTGGAGCTGGGGCTGGAGTTCCATAGCTGGAGCTGGGGCCATAGCTCCCAGGCAGCTGGGGCCAGAATGGGGCCAGGGCCAGAGCTCCGTGGCTGAGGTCTGAGCCCCTTTGCTGCTCCTTGCCATGCTGCCCACCCCCCCGACATGAGGCTCCTGGCTGAGTCACCAGCTCCTCCTGCCATGCTCCTGCCCCGCTGCCAGACCTCCCTGTCCCTCGGCTCTGTGGTCCAGGAACATCCATGGTCATGCGGACCAGAGAGACCTGGTTTAGGGAAATACAACCTGTAGTGTATTATTTGAATGCAAAAGGAATTTCTTAGCTCCTGTTTGCATCAGCCTTGAATGTAACTGTGGTTCATTAGAGCTCCCATTAACCCATCTTTACGTGGGTAAAGTTCATTACTTATACAGATTATCCTCTTACCTGTTTCTAAATAACAAGTCCTCTCCTCCTTATTATATTGCTTTTTTTCTTCTAATTTACTGAGCTATTCTCTGTCAATGTTTTGTGTATTTTTATTGTCCTTTTTGTGGAGATTTTTTTATTTCCAATGCTTATAACCATGGGCCGAAGGCAGATCCCTCCTTCTGGAATACTAGCCCCTTCCACATAAGGCCCATCCCATGTGACCAGAGCCCCGAGTCCCCTACTCACTGTGGCTAGAGAAGCACCAGGCTGGATGAAACCCTAAGACCTGCTCCCCACACAGCCAGAGGAGCCCAGTGCCAGCCCCAACCAACGAACTGATGTGAGCCCAGGGCTAGAGCAGCCCCAGCCCAGTGTCACAAGGCAGCACCGGAACCTAGGGAAGACAGAGACATCCTGGCCTATCATACTGGCAGCCCATGCTTAAACTGTATTTGTATTACAATATCTAACTCTGTTCATGCCATCATAAAACCGCTGAAGTTAAACATTTCTCTTCAAGTCTCTTGTTAGCTCTACTCTATATTTTCACTGCTCACTGAAAGTGTCCCTCCTCAACATCACAAGTCAGGCCATTCACTGGTTCAAAAGAGCAGCATGTCATTATGCCATCTGGATGTGTGCAGACATAAAATTGATTGTTATAAACGTTAAATACTCTTTCAAAGAAATGTAATTGAAAGCAATTAAAAAAGGAAAGACGTGAAAATATTCAAGAATAAGCTCATAACAAAAATGATTCAGCTCATATGGGTATGGTCTTTGCATAATTTGAATCAAAAGCCATTCTTTCTACAATTTAAAAACAGAGAAAGCTGACCGCATCATAGCATAAGCAGGAAAAATGCATTTACAGTTTAGTGTTTGAGAAATGAAATGCTATAAATATTAAAAGAGAACCTGGGGGACCAGTTGAAATCCAGACGACTTCAGATGTCACCTGCTAAAAGTTGTTGCCATCAGAAGACTGTTCACTGGTGTATCTGAAAAAAGTTGACCATGTCAGTCCATTTCCTTTTAGGTGCCATATCACAAACAACACTATCAGAATTGGCAGAAATGGCCTGATCCAAAACACATGATGTCAGGGGAGAGATTTACACATATTTGTGGGCTTTGAATCAGGCCAGAATGTGGTGCCCTCTTTTCAGTCTCAGCAGGGAGGTCACAGACAGAATGCATGTTGAGACAGACTGTCTTTTCTTCTGAAGATGTCATCCACTAAAGTCAGGCTTGAGGTATGTGGATAGCTGATTCATGAAAGATTGCACAGCTTCTGCTTTTGCTGTATCTGTTCTGTGGATAAACAGTCTCCAGTCTCAAGCTGACATTTTTCTCCAGCACTAAATACAAATTTTACAGACAGATTCTACTGCCCTTATCCTGTTTACTCTGCAGGAAGTCACGTACAGAGTGAAGTGCTTCTCAGAGTGAATGGGGATGGCAGAATCTGGCCCTTGGCAAATAGTTTAACTTCGTATATATTTTCATCATATTCTGGTGCAATGATGGGCAACCTAGGTCAGTGAGTGGGCACCGTAAGCAGTCCTCCTTCATCTCAGTCGGCCGTGAGATAGCTGTAACCAAAACAGTCTCTCAGGAGACGGTAGTTTTGCATACCTAGAATTTTTAGGGTGTGCCAATTGAATCATAGCAGCACTTTGAATAGCTGCAGAGGGAATGCATGGCTCTCTTGGTCAAAGTTATGTGCAATCAGCATGAACCTTACTGTATGTACCCTTGCTTATGCGTGCATATCACTTTAGTAATAGTGGTAGGAGAAAACCCCACATGGACAGAAACCAATGGAATGTGGCAACCTTGCGCATGGGCAATGGTAAACAAAAGGTCTTGCAGGCCACATCTAGGACCCTGATGGGCTGCAGGTTGCCACTACTGTTCTAGTGGTTCATAAATTAATTAAAAACACAGAAATGTAGCACTGTACCTCAAATGGGAAAGGAAAACATGAAAGTGTTTAAATAAACTATTCTTTTAGGGAAATAGAAATCCTGTGAAAAGTCGGGTTGTCATTCCCTGTCATATCAAATAGACTACATCATAGTAATCCACAAATGAGACAGAAGCCTGGATAGGAAAACTGTACTAGTAATGCACATTTGGTGGAGCTGGGTTGTAAGCCAAACAGATCTCATCTCTTTGAGGGTATGATGACTGAAACTGACGGAGTCCTATTTTGTAGCAATATGTGTCTCTCTGAATGCACCATGCAGAAGGAAGCCTGCATGACAAAAGGAAAAATGGTAGTCAGGGCTGTCAGTCACGCAAACATTTCTGTAGCCTGTCCCCTCCTCTTCAGTAATCTGCCTTCCTGTCAAATGTATCTTTGTAAGTACAGAAGTTCCGCCCCATCCCTACTCCTCCCCCTCGCCCCCCAGCACTAGAAGGGGACTGACTTTGAAAGAGGTTTCTTTATATCTTTGAGGGCTTTATCAACACTTCTTTATGAACTTCTAATAAGCCTTGTTTGTGAAGGGTCGTTTTCTCTCTCACCTGCAGTGCTGTAGCTGTTTTTTCTTCAGCCTCCCTGTCACACACACACACGCACAAAGAGAAAAGCCTACAACTTGAATAAACAGCATAAAGTCTCAGTTGGAGATCAGGATTGCCTGAAGTGAACCTACAGTTTTTGTCCTTTTCCTACTCACTCCTGTAAGGAAGCTTTTGAATTGACAAATAAGAAGGCTGTGCATGGCAGATGAGATCGCAGACTGCAATTAGTCATCAGAATCTGGGGATAGCAGTCCTTGGGCTGAGCCCAAATTGGAAAACAAAGCTGTGAGGAGAGTACACCATTAAATGAGAGAGAGCTAGAACAGGTAAGTTGAAAGTATCTTTATCGAGTATGAAAATATAGCCATTGCCAATCAGACTGTATTAGCTTTGAACAAGGCACTTTTAACAGGAGAGAACTGAGTTTATATCATTCTCATGGTATTATTTCTCTACAGGTGATGACTCTAGTGCAACTGATCTCTTAAAACTTCTCTAACAACTACTTGAAATTCATTCTATTTGTTTGCTTCCTATGACAATGGGAATCTCTGTATTTGAGATAAGGAACGAGTTCCTTTCTTTTTCCAAGTCTTAATTTCATATCTTCGTGGTAAGCTTACTTTGTAATAGTAATTATTATGGGCCTGATTCCGTGACAATTTCACACACTAATACCTTAGTTGAAAGAAGTAAATTGAAATTGGTGTGACTGCTTGCCTAGTGGAGCATTGTTCAACATAAATAAGGTTGGCAGTTTTGAGCCTTATGGGATCAACAGAACACTTTGTGTCAGAAATTCATTAGTTTAAGTTTGATATAATTAATACAATGCTTTTATATTGTAACATTCCATCTGGGATGCTTAGATATAGGAGATTATTGCCATCACAAGTAAATGATTCATGAAAAGACATGACATTTTAAAAGGCAGTTTTTATTATCTGCTGAAGAGTATGTTGAAATTATGCTATGCAATTTAGGTCTTTGACTATGAGAAAATACAACCAAGCAGACAGAAAATATTTTCTAATCTAACATTTGTCTGTGTAATTAGTATGTGTTTCAAATCAGCAAAGATAGCAGTCTTAAAGGGCCTTTATTTTTTGTTTCTTTGAAGACTGAAAAGTTACCTACATTAGTAACTGCTCTCTACAAAATAAAACATAGTTGTTTCTCTGTGGAAAACAGCTTGGAGATAAATATTTTTATTACTTTAAATTTAAAAATACATGATACAATTCAAAAAAGATTATTCATTATCTTGTCTTATTTAAAAAATCCAGGGCAGGTGTCCATTTCATTACATTTTGTAGTGCAGATCATCTGCTCATAAAAGACTTTTATCACTGAATCTGGATCTTTCCAGATCATTAACGTACACTCTAGTAATATTTTCTTCTTTGATTTTGGGCTTTGTACTTAGCTTTATCTTGTAGTCACAGCATAAAGTTTGCATGAAACCAGGTCTGGGCTTTCATTCTAGATTATCACTTTCCTATGACCCCTCATACCTTTCAATTTCAAATCAAAGGCAGCCTATTGCCTGAGGATACAAACAGGATCAAAAGCTTTCCCATTATATTTGTATGTATTAGCCTGCTAGAAATGCATCAGTTCCATTCATCAAAGATCACTCTCCTGATAGTGTGTTTATGTACACACACAAACTTATGTGTAGACATATGCAATTGTTTTTTTTTCCCTCATGGTATCCTACAATATGTTTAATTAGTATAACCATGTTATTTCTATAATTATAATGTGATCAAGAACTGTACAGGTAAATATTATGTAATTTGATTTTGATATTATTACCATGTGATTTTGTGAGATGATGATGAAAATATATAATAGCTTGTAAATAGAAAATGTATTATTCCCCCCAAACTTATGTACTTTTCATGTGTATTGTGGAACACTACACTAATGAAGTTATAGTACATCATACTATTAGTTAGTAACCTAAAAAATGCTAAAATACAGCTACAGATTTGAGACAGAAGTACTAAAATACCGTATATACTTGTTCATTAGCTCAGTCATGCATAAGCCACCTCCCCAAGGTGAATAGATAAAAATGGTAAAACTATGACGCTTTCATAAGTCAACCCTACACTTCAGTAGTTGGCCATGTTGGGTTCCCAGTTCATCAGAGTAAGCTGCTAGTACATCGTGATGCTTTGTGTACTTGGAGAGTATATAGGCACAGAGTCTTTTCAGCTGCCATTCCCAGCCAAACAAAGCTACGGGAAGCAGTGTGGGCTGAGGGACATGCTGGCTGGTACTTCCCGCAATTACCATTGGGCACATATGGCGAACCACAACTACTGGGAGCTGAGGAGCTCCATACCTACACAAAATGTCCCGGTGTGCCAATAGCTTACCCTGATGGGCTGGGAACTGAAGTTTGCCAACTCCTGATCTACAACAACAATGTAGGCCCATTGATAAGCTGTCCCTGCTCTTTGAAGCATCACTTTTTCACGCAAAAAATTCGACTAATGAAGAGTATACATTATAACATATCATTTCAGCTCTTTCTCATGATCCTGCCTTTCTACCTCTTCTCTTGCCAGTAGACATGTGGCTGTCACATCCTCCCTAAAGCATTGGTGTCCTCATCAAATACTTAAAAAAAATGCTGTGAACAGCTTGGAGCAAATGTGACCCAGCTTACATCAATGAAAACTGATTCCCCCATTTGCATCCAGAATTGGGAAAAAAGACAGAAATTGACTGAGGCCTAAGGTAGCGAGGCAAGTCCAGGCAGACCATATTATATAAGTCCATAGAGGTCATATTTGTGTATTCTAATCAAATAAACATCTCACTATAGAACTAAAAGGCACAACATACCTTTTAATCTAGAGTTGAGATCTCATTAACATCAATGGATTGGGCTCTTAATTGATTACTCATGGGCGTACTGCCATGCCAGTGGCTGGCCCCACTGAAACTATTGGGATGCTCATGGGCACTGATATATTGCAGTATAGGTTGTACCTTCCTTACCTGGGACTCCCTGGTGCAGCAACATGAGTGATCCAGCAATAGATCACATATGTTCCTGGACCACAGAGCCCAGGAAGAGGGAGGTCTGGTGGTGGGGCAGGAGCATTTCATGGGGTACCGACAACTCAGCCAGGAGCCCAGAATCTCTGTGTGTGTGTGTGTGTGTGTGTGTGTGTGTGTGTGTGTGTGTGTGTGTGTGTGTGTGTGTGTGTGTGTGTGTGTGTGTGTGTGTGTGTGTGTGTGTGTGTGTGTGTGTGTGTGTGTGTGTGTGTGTGTGTGTGTGTGTGTGTGTGTGTGTGTGTGTGTGTGTGTGTGTGTGTGTGGAAGGGAGGGACGGATGGCATGGAGGAAAGTTCTGGCCCCAGTGGAGTTCTCTGGCCCCAGTGGCTGGGGAGCTCTAGCATGGCCTCAGCTGTGGGCCTCTGGCCCTGGCCAGCGAGCTCTGACTCTGCAGTGGCCAGGGAGATCTGACCCTGTCCCCAGCTGTGGAGTTGAGGCCTTGTTCTGCCTCCAGTGGCTGGGGAACTCCAGGCCCAGTCCCAGTGGCGGTCAGGGAGGTCTGGCCCGGGCCACAGAACTGCAGCCCTGCTGCAGAGGTCTGGCTGTGGCACTCAGGCCCCAGCAGCAGCAGGGCTGGGGAGAACCCCGAGGTGCTGAGGCAGCAGTGGGGGCAGGCTGGAGTCCTAGCCTGGTGGCAGCATACCTACTAGGGGAGGGACCTTCCCTGGTCTGACAAATCCCCTTATTTGGGATCAGTCAGGTCCCAAGGGTGCCGGACCAGCGAGGTCCAACTTGTATTGGGACCCTGGTAAACAGTTTTTCTCTTTCTGCACCTTAATGATAAGTGCTGTATGAACAAGGGATAGATTGGGAATCAGGATACCGTGATTCTATTCCTAGCTTTGCTGTGTGATCTTGGGCAAGTCATCTAATCTCTTCATGCTATGCTTCACTCTTCCTCATTCAATTATTCTCAAAGCACGTTAGGAAGGAAAGTAAGACCTATGGATAGAAAGAATTTTATGAGATCTTATTAGATATTAGACTGCTCATATAAGTTGTTATTTATTCCTAGGGTTATTGGAAGGTGCTGAAGCCCTGGATTCTGTATTTGCTTTTATAAAAAATGGAACTTATCCAATTTAGATCTTACAGCAATAATTGTAAAACAGCCTTTTCAGTTAGATTGCTGCAAACATCCCATTGTTTTAAAAAAGTTCATGTAGGATGTACTGTGTGATGTATTTTCTTAAAGATGCTTGAAACTACAGGCCACATTCCTCCAAGAGAGAAGTAGGACACAGTATTAGATTTTTTTTTGTTTAGTTTAAATGAATAAATAATGAATTATGAAAGAGATTATAAGAGAGGAAGGAGTATCTTGTGGTATAGTATCTTGTGGTGCAAGCACTGGACTGAGGTTCAAGAGAACTAGGTGAAATTCCCAGTTATGTCATAGACTCGCTATGTGACCTCAGTCACCACACTTGAAGACAATGGTAAATTACCATTAGTACCATATCCACATTTTAAAATATGGAGTTTTCCATTGACTTCAGTGGGGCTAGGATTTACAATCTATACTTCTCACCTGTATACTTCTTTTCTCCCATCCTTCAGTTGTCTTTTCTAGTTAGACTATGAGCTTCCCAAGGCAGAGACTCTCTCAGTATGTGCGTTCAACACACAGCATGGTGACCTGATCCCAGTTGAGGCTTCTGGGTGCTCCCATAAAAGGAATAGTGGTAACTATTCCTGTCCCTACATGGTTCTAAACCTAATTCCCTTCCTTGAGTTGACTAGGAACAATCCTGATCCTTGTGCTCCTGGCCCATGAGAATGGAGGAGTCTAGCTCAGACAGTGTTGCTATATTTTCTGAAGAGGGAGGAAAAAATGGCTGAGCCTGGAAGGTACTGGCCACACCTTTTATAAAGCTGTTGTTCACATGCCTCTGGCACTCTGGGATCCCCACCATCCTTCTCTTCTCGTTCTACATGTGCAATGGCTTAGAATCACCATCTTGCCCGACTGAATTCTGAATTTTATTTAATTTGTGGACAAGATGCTAATTATCTATTCTGTTATTTAGAGAAGGCAGCAGCATTGCACATTATAGCACAAACTTAAAAAACAACAAATGGTCTGGTAGCACTTTATAGACTAACAAAACATGTAGATGGTATCATGAGCTTTTGTGGTCACAGCCCACTTCTTCAGATGACCGGAGTTTTGAGCTTAGGATGTGCAGACCCAAAATAAATAGGGGAGAAGGAAGAGGGGGGGAAGGAAAAAAAGGAAGGGGAAGGGCCTATGCAGAGAAATGAGGAATAAGAATATTGTTTATTTGTTAAAATTAATCTTTCTTCTCAACCTTTTTAATGAAAGAAGTGTCAGGGTACGTCTACACAGCAGTGTTATTTTGGAATAACTGATGTTATTCTAAAATAACATACTCCGTGTCTACCTAACAAGCACACGTCAAAATAATGTCAAAATAATGTAGAGCTGGAGAACTTCTTACTCCAACTCCTGTAACCCTCATTTTACGAGGAGTAAGGGAAGTCAGAGGAAGAGTGTTCTTTCTTGGACTTCCTGCTGTCGACAGCACCAAAAGCCAAAATAAGCTATTTCGACTTAAGCTATTCAATTGATGTAGCTCAAGTTGTGTAGCTTATTTTGGCTTTAGACCTGCTGTGCAGATGTGCCCTCGGAGGGATAGCTGTGTAAGTCTGTAACTTTAAAAATGATGATTACTTGTTCTTTTTAATGGAGACAGCTCTATGTGCAATTACAAAGAGTAAGTGTGTGACAGTGTATAACTACAGCAAGTTATTTTGTGTAACAGTCTAATGTAGTAAACATATTATCAGATGAATAATAGAACTTCAACAAACTCCTATATAGAAATCATGCTGTATTGCATTTATTGAGCCAGAAACATAACAGCACATAACTGAGCTTGTGGTGACAGTCCTATGCCTCAACAACAGAAGGCTCGACCATATGATCTCAACTTAAAATAGTATCATTTTGCTCTGTATTATTATCTGTTGCATTTTGGGTGAATTACAAAGCTCACAACAGCAACAGCCTGGTGGGCGGGTTCTGGGGGTCCCCCGAGTGCCTTTCAGTTCTCAGTCCAATTCTGCCAATGTACATCCTGAAATTCTAGTGCTGGGCATTTCCTCTTTGAAACCTTCTAAATGTTCTAAATTACATCTGCGCGCGCGCATGCGGGCACACGCACACGCGCACACACACACACACACGCAGAGTTAGCCTTTTTATTAGTTAATTCTCCATTAAGTACCACTACTGGGACCACCAGACCTGTTTTACTGTTGGTGTAAGCCCAACTGGAACAGAAGCTTGAGCACACTCTTCTGCTGGTTCTGCACTGCTGGAACTCCATTGATTTTGATAGTTTCTATTGACTGACACTGGTGTACCATGAGAGCAATTCAGGCCCAAAAGATGAAATCTGGGCCATTCTGAATTCAATGGTAAACCTCTCATCGATTTCAGTGGATCCAGGATTTCATGCTGGGTGTCTCAGTTTAAACCCAATGTCTTTCTTTATTTCAGTTATCTTTCTGGTAAGCGATTCCCTGTGTATATTGCCCTTTGAGTCACCTCCTATATCTCCTGCTTATTTCTAATTTCCCAATTAGATTTGCCCTACAAATTTTTGAGCCACTTGTTACTGCACACATTTTATCAACATATTTCTGACTGAATCCCTTAGTCATTTCCCAGATCTCTGTTGGGCCATATCAAATTCTTCTTTTTCAAGGAGTATAAGTCTAAATCCTTTAACTTTTCTATGTTAAGAGATGGTCTTCATAACACACTTGATGCAGTTTCCAGTGGCACATACTCTGAATAGCATTTCAGACATTGCAAAAGAGAGTCCTGTGTTGGGGTATGTCTACACTACCCTCCTAGTTCGAACTAGGAGGGTAATGTAGGCATACCACACTTGCAAATGAGGCCCGGGATTTGAATTTCCTGGGCTTCATTTGCATAAACTGGGCGCCGCGATTTTTAAATCCCTGCTCGTTCGAACCTCCTCGTGGAATGAGGAGTAATGGTAGTTCGGACTAGGAAACCTAGTCCGAACTACCTAGTTCATGCCGTGTGTAGCCGCGCGGCACGGGGTTCGAACGAGCAGGGATTTAAAAATGGCGGCGCCCAGTTTATGCAAATGAAGCCTGGGAAATTCAAATCCCGGGCTTCATTTGCAAATGCGGTATGCCTACATTACCCCGCTAGTTCGAACTAGCGGGGTAGTGTAGACATACCCTTGGAGACAGAAGCAGAAGGAACAAGAACAGACTGAAGGAGAGGAAAATGGAAACAAACTGAAGGGAAAGGTGAAACAGAGTGAAAAGGAAAGAGGAATGGAAGAAAATAAACTTCATTAAGGTTGACACTTGATAACTCTAAGCACTCTGGCTTGGGTAGGATTGACTTTATTCTTCAATCCTGATATGCTCTTTCTATTCTTTTTCACTGCTGCCTCTCCAAAACGTTATCATTGTGACACATTGACCAATGTTGCATAAAACAATCATTTTGGGGGTGACAAATGCCTTTGTAGAGTGCAGTAACATTACCAACGTGTTTTCTAGTTTGTCTGGGTGCTAGTGTGAAACACCTTATTTTTACAATATTCCGCTGTGTTTTAGGCTGGTGGTTTCAATGATTTTTCTGACATAGCCCCCATATCCTTCTTTGAATTCAGGATGCCAAAGTTATACGTTCAGCTCTCTAAGAACACCTGCTAGACTTACTAAATAAAGTGTAAAATATATTGGAGAAACAAAGGGCAGAAAAGAAGACAGAAGAGCTGTGTCTGTACCTTAAACAAAACACAGTTTTGATACTCAGTCATTAGCATCTTCACTCGGCTAAAGATTTTGCTAGCTAGTAAGGAGAATTTATTTCTAGAGTAATTATGAATGGGCAATCTAGTTTAGTAAAGAAGCTTTTATTCATGCTGCACCTGCTCTACTATTTTTTTACTCATGCTGAATTTCACTAAGCCCTACGTTCTTGGAGTTAACTTCATGGTGAAGAGGTTTATTGCACCTCAGTAATATCAAGCTGAGTGGACCATTAAAGGAAGGCTACAATCTGGCATTTTCTCATATTCTCCAGTGAGTGAGAGGATTACTTGGCACTCCTATACCCTACCAGCATGACCTGTGACAGCCAGATACTAGCCTCAAACCAGACTCATAAGTTCACTTGTAAGTTAATTGAATTGTGTTCACTTGTGTTCTTGATACTACTTATTACTTCAGCTTATTTGACAACATATTCCCCATAATGCTAGACATATGTGATAACGCATAATGCTTGAGTATCCAGTCTATTTAGAGAATAGACTTGTTGATCAGGCTGAACTTAATGGACAAAATACAAGCTAGTGTTCAAACTCTCTTGTTCAGAGGAGATCCTGTTCAGTGTTCTTTCTTTTGTGGTAGTAATAAAAAATGTTAGGCACTCATACACACAATTCCTGTCCCATATAGCATGCAGCCTAAAAGATGCATGTACTCATTTATACTAATAACTTGATCTCTTTTAGCTCTTCTGGTATGTTAATGAGGACTTAATTTTTCACTTTAAGAACATTCCTCATGTAAAAGGAAGAGACTTCCTGAAGAAATGGGAAAAAAGTATACTAAAGCGAATCAGTTTTTCAAGAACACTTATTGTGTCCTGTTAGTTTCATACTGGTGAAGCTTACAAAATGAAGATGACAGAATGGTACATATCAATTTTCTTTTTACACACTTTGTTAGAAATACAGTATTAGATAGGACTTCTGAGAAATTATTTGGTAATGCTGTTACTTCATCAAAAGAACTAATTGCACTTATCAATTCATAATATGGGATAAGAGAAACAGATTTTTTGACACTAGTCTTGGATTACTTTCCTTTGTCACATGGGCTATAGAGCTCTTTCTTTATAATATCTATCCACTCTGTTTTATTTGCAATAGAGAGAATATTTCACCAGCAAATACTTCTGAATTAGCATGTTTCAGAACATATGGACAGGTTTTAATAACATTACTGTTTTGATTAATGAAACCATAATGATGCAAATCTGAGCAGGCACATTGACCAGGCTTATATTTCACTTATCGATCACTTCTACAATTAATTATTGATGTTGTTAATACTATTTTACTTTCACAGCCACTATGAAAATGCATTGCACACATTCTTTGCACAGCCTCAGGACTGTCACAGCAAAACACGCATGAGTGGAGGGTAGGGCATGCACTACTCTAAGGTAAGACTGTTTTATCGTAGCAGAGATACTAAAATACTTAGTATATGTTTTTAATCCCCTTTGTGAAACTATACATGTAACAGGAGGATATACAATATACCGAAGTGCATTTAATACATTTTTTGTTTTAACACATTTCAAACATTTTAAGCGAACAATAACTTTAAAACTTCTGTTATTTCTAATTATTGTAGTTAACAAATTGAATAATCTAAACAGTGAATAAAACTAGGTTTCTTTGATGGCTTACCTTCTACCGGAGAAACATGGGCTTTGGACCCCCAGGGTCACAATGCCTCCTTGGACAAATGTCAGGGCAGCCTTGGATGCTCTCCATTCTTGATCAAGAGCCAGCTGGTGCAATTCAGAAAGTCGGTAGAGCTGGCAGGAGGTAGAGTGAGCTGGATACTCAGGTGATACCACGATTGAACTAATTCCCCAGCAACTCTAAAGGTGAGGAAATAAGAGAGCCCCCTGTAAAGTATAAAGTTGCCCTCCCGGGTAGAATTCCAGTCTTTCAAGAGTGTCAGATTTGCTCCTAACAGTCAGATTTGAAAGTGATTGAATTTGTTTATTACTTAACATTCATTTCAAAAGCAGCATACGAAGAAAATATATGATATTTTGATTACAGTAGAATCTGGCCTGTGTTTCAGCAAGTAATTGTTCATTGTTCAGTATTGTCATGGTGACACAGATGAACAAATTGTTGAAGATTATAAAATCCTTCATCTGACTGAACTGTACCTTTCTCTTAAACACTGTACACTGAGGCTGTGTAGTACCCCTTCCCCATCCAAAATAGTGCCAGCCTAGTGCCCTCAGTCTCTTTCCCCTTGTGTCTCTTCTGTCATCAGAAATAGATTAAAATTCAGAAGCTGACTCATAATCAGTTTGCACCCTTTGGTAGCGATCCTGTTGACAGTCTTCCCATAGCTATTGAAATACTATTGTGCTATCCCTGAAGGAACAAAAACATTCAGATCAGTGACAGGCCCACCATACTGCTCAGTATAGAAAGTGTGTTAGCAAAAGATGATCTTTTGAAATTGTGATAGCACTGGAGTTCCAGATTTTCTTTTGTAGTTGTAAGAAATCTAGCAGGTTCAGAGCCTTTGCTAATATAATTGCACGCTCACCTTTTCTAGTATTAACAGTAGGAATAACCTGGCAAAGAACTATAGACAGGTACTGATTCTTAAAGTTGGCTCTCACTCCATGATTGCTTATAGAATCATAGGACTAGAAAGGAGCTTGACAGGTGTTTTAGGCCAGCTCCCAACTCTCACTCTATTACATAGCACTAGTAAGTAGGCTATATACTAGAGTTTTCCATGGACACTTTGAGAGTAGGAAATCCCCCAAGGCTATTCCTTGGCTGCCATTGCCATATCATAGCAACTATAGTTTGCTCATCTTGCAACTATCCCTGCGCTGTGGAGAATTGCTAGTGGATCTTTAGGTAATCTGGACTATTGGTTAGGATCTATGATGCTGTCTCTACAGTGTGTAGGGACAGCTCGCAATCCCTGGTGCAAGTGAAAGTATTTCCTCCATTTCATGTCAAATGACAAGGAGAAATAGTATTTGCATGATAACTCCTTTTATCTCAAAATCAAGTTCATGCTTGCTTGTGTTGCTTTTTTAAAATAGACCTATTGAAAGGTTCGTCCTTGGTGCTTTTTTCCCCTTCAAGGTGAGCTATGATGCTTCTGCATTTACAATCAGATATAAATTAAAATAGCAGCCCTGAATACTATGGCAATGATCTTATTAAAAATAAATCAGCATTTGCAAATAGCAAGGAACTTCTAGTGCAAATACTATTTAGATGGAAGCTATTGGCAAATCTGGACTTCTTAAGATTGACCATTTAGTAAAAAATTTATTCCTTTTAGAGAGTCTACCAGTTTAATTCCACCATTTCTCTTACCAAATCACTTACAGGAAGAAGAGTGCCTTGATTTGCCAATTCCACAAATAACTCCCTAATTTGTTCTGAATCTTTGGCATATCTTGAATAATTATCACTGCTGTAATTTAATCTTAAGTCAAACTGCCTAAAATATGCATCAGTTAATCTATTTTTCCATTGAACCAAAAATATATTGGAGACAAGGAAAATTAATCTCTTACACAATAGCACAGCTTAATGAAGACTTTAATTATATTTTTGATGTTGGTAGAAAGAAAAAAATTGCTCAGTCATTAAACTGTATGGAAAAGAGAGACAGAGAAAAATGATTAATCAATGGATGTCAAATTGTGAAAAGCTGTTATCCAAACACACCATGATATGGGGGAACACTGGAGTGCAATATTTGAAAGTCATAACATAACAGTAACTCTGCTTGGTTTAATTTGCATGCTGCACATTTTAGGATGTTTGGAAAAATATCTATGTGAAGTCATTAATCCTCATAATTAACCACTCCAACAATCTATTATAGAGTTGGTTTTAGTTACTAATCTATACAGCTCTCAATGGTTGCCTGAAATGTTTTTAAAGGCAAAATATGACTTATTACATTTATTATGGATGCAAGAACTAATTCAAGTAAATCTGGAATCTAGTAACAAAACTGTGATTGTGGTATCATAGAATACTAGAATTGTATGGAATTTCAAAAGGTCATTAAGGGCATGTTTACACTAGAAAATTATTTTGAAGTAACTAAATTCAAAATAATAACTCCCGAAATAACAGAATTGAAATAGCATGTCCCCATTATGAGGGAGCCTTGATATTAGTCTGAGGCAGGCTCCCTTAATGTGGACGTGCTACCTCAACTTACAGCCTGAGGAAACACTGGGGAGTAATTACTTTGAATGACCCTGGGGAGTAGTTATTTCAAAATAGCAGCAGTGGAGCATCCACACTAATACTATTTTGAAATAACTATTTCTAAGTCAGCGTTATTCCCCCAGGAAAGCAGGAGTACAGATTTCAAAATAACCAGCCCATTACTTTGAAAGAACAGGCTTGGTAGTGTGGATGTGCTGCTTATTATTTTGAAATAAGAGGGGTTATTTCAAAATAACTCTATAGTGCAGACCAGGGCCACATCCAGTTCCCTGTACTCATGGCAGAACCAAGCACCATCTAGACCATCCCTGGCAGGTGTTTGTGTAACCTGCTCTGAAAAATCTCCTTAAGCAATTCATTCCAGTGGTGAACCACCCTGACAGGCAGTTTTTCCAAATGTACAACCAAACTTCCCTTGCTACAATTTAAGTCCATTGCTTCTGGTCAGCAGATGTTAAGGAGAATAATTCTTCTTCCTCCTCCTTGTAACAGCCTTTTAAGTACCTGATAACTGTTACCATATCCCCTCTGTTGTCCTTTACACACTAAATAAACAGTCTTCTCTCATAGGTCATGTTTTCTTGGCCTTTAATCATTTTTGTTTGTGACATAGTTGAGAAGAAGAGCTTTGGAAGAGCAGTCTAAATTTTGAAAAGAACTATTTAAATACAGAAAAGTCTCAGAGTCGAGAGGGATGTTTTGAGTTAGGAGAAGGACAGCTCCAAAATCCAAGAGGAAGTTGGTAAGAATGGAATAGGCCTGGGAAGTAAAGAAATGTAGAATATGATTCTCTGATCTTGCAAGTTATCTGCACAGAGAACATTCTGTATCCACATAGAACCATGATTCAATGGGGCTTTGTCCATGAAGAGTAATTTAGCTGTATAAATGAAATTAATTTAATTAAAGGGGGATTGCTATTATGAACAATATCATGTCCAAAGTCCTTTCATTCTTATGTCAGAGAATTGTTTAATCCATTTTCTTATCATTACAATAATATTAATGAACACATTAGAGTAGATGGTAAGAAGAGAAGGGCCCACATTGGTAAGGATGAAATATAAAAGAAAAAAAAGATAGTATTTCTTTACATATTGAAATGAATATTTGAAAGAGATTTGTAGATTAGAGTGAAAGAAAATTACTCTATGGGAGAAAAAAACCAGCAGCAATTAGTTTTTGTAAGACTACAATAAAGAACTAAAATATAATGTGCATGGGTATAAAATATAAGGTGTAGTGTTTTCCATTTAAATTATTTTTAAATACTCTTGAAGTCCCTTCCAGTTCTAATATTCTATGATTCTATTGGTGTATAGTGGAATTTAATTGTAATAATCACTGCTAAATGTGATGGAAATATGCTGTTAAAATATGTAGTTCTGTCAATATCCAAATGCTATGTGAAATTAGGCCAAAGCCTTTGTTTCAGAAGAAAACTGGGGAAAAAGTTTGATTACTGTCATGTCCTGTTTTGATGTTTTTTAAATGGTTTGCATGCTGAAATTATTCTTCATTTCAAATTATTTTATTATATATGTTATAATATATACAATATAATGGAATTTTTTAAAAGTGGAAATCAAAACAAAGTAGTTTTCAGAATTTTACTTTTTAAAAAATTTTGGGGGTTTGAGTTGCAATGAATGAATCAAGTCAAATTTTTGAAATCATTCACGAAATGAAATTTACATCCTCTACATAGCCTGAGTATTAATGTGAGAAGTGCTGTTGGAGGCAGTCTGCAGTGGTCCATTAGCCTCCAGCATGGCCTCTCTCTTTCCTCTTCTGCTCCTGTTTGTTAGTGTTTAGGACTGACTGTGCTAATTAGAGACCTGATTCTATATTAACTTAGCAACAGTATGCTGATGTTACGTAGGAACATTTCCCTTTGAAATACTACAGAGCTACATCAGTGTGTCATTATTTTTCAATCTAAAAAGCAAGTGCTTTTTCACTAAGAAGGACTTGATAAAAAAAGGAGCACTTTAATACTGTCATTAAACAGCTTTGCATTTTGTCATGTGACAAGATGTAAAAATCTGAGTTTAAAAAGACAGTGTTTTAGTTGGTCAATTATGAATTAAACTCTTTTTGAAAATCAAAAGATACAATTCAACTGAACAAAACAAAATACGCTAAAACAGATTTTTATATTGTTACTACTTCACTGGTGCAGGACCAAACAACTTTGGTCAGATATGAGATTTTTCTTAAAATGCTTTGTCTGAGATCAGATTAAAAGATATTCTGCAGCCAATGATCGCCTGATACCTGTAGAGGAGCAGGTAAATATACTGGTGGCAGCCCACCAGGGACTAACCCTGGCAGGCTATCACTTTTCTTACTGCCCAGCCCTGGTTTAGAAGCACACCTCTAGTTCTTCATGGAACTAATGAAAGTTTTTTAGAAAGTGGTAGCTGTTCTGCATATTCTCAACTCTTACTTATGTGAGCTATACACAGAAATTATTAATGTCACTCCTCCATAATAGTACTGCTGTAACCCTCATTACCATAGTAATGGAACACTTCATAATTTTTTAATGTATTAGGACCCTGTGTAATAGGGATGTACTCTCATTTTACAGATGGGGAAACTGAGGGAGAGAGAAGCTAAGTGACTTGCCCAGAATCACACAGGAAATCTGTGATAGCAGGAAAATGAACCTTGATCTTTTGATTGCCAGGCTAGTGTCCTAACCACTGAACAATTTTTCTTTGTGGGAAATCCCTTTTTTAATTGCATTTCTACAAGCAAAATATATTGGGATAAGGCATAAGTCCTAACAGCGTAAGCTTCATTATGCCCAAACGTACTGGGTCTGTATGAGGAAACTGCATTTGAGCAATAAGTCATGTAGTTACACCAATGCAAATTACCCTCAGTTAGACAAAGCTTAGAGAATAATCCCCAGGAACAGCTGATATCTATGATAGAGCAATGGTGAGAATTATGTGAGGGAAAACCTCAAACATGCTTGGCATATATAACTGTCTAAGCCTAATACATTCATCTTGCTACATTATCGCTTTTTGTTAATTATGGTTGGCAGACACTTGTTCTGAACAGAAATTAATCCCGTTGTAGCCTATTATATAAAGAAGAAACATATTGCGGTGATCTGAAAAAAACCTGATAGTAGCATGAAGTGAAAGTGATTAGTTATATTCATAAGTAGAGCCCTGCAAATTTCCAGATATCTGCTTTACATCTGCAGGTATCTGCATGCATGGATGTCAGTGCAAATATCTGCAGCTCATTTTTATGGATACAGATGCAAATGTGGATACAAATTTTGTATTCACATTGAGTTCTATTCATAAGCATCTCAAACCTTGAAATCCCAGAATAATCTTATCCTTGAGAAATTTTTTAGTCACTTTGGCAATCTCATATATATGTAGTGTTGCTTAACATTTCTAATATTCAGATACAACTAGAAGCAAGAGACTACAGGACATATCTGCTATGTCACCAAAAAGATTGTTTACTAATCCTAAAAAGATACATGAAAAATATTGATTTGTATGAAATTAACCATTTTAAAACATGCCTACATAATAGCATAGAAAAGTAGATTAAGTTGAACACAAGATGTGTTGACACGCTGTAGTACTGAAAATCTTTTTATTTCAGAGGGTGCCCATATGCATCAGCATTTCAAAAAGCAATACCTTGATGTATCTGGAGTTTCTCTGTTATCATGGATAATCTTTTATTAAGCAATTTCCATTTCAAAGGGTCTGTGTTAATTTTACAGCTGCTCCTCCCCACTGTCCTGTATCTTCCAAACAACTAAGCTAAAAGGTATTTATTTTAATACTAAAAGATAAGATGAGTTAGCACCACCCACCCACATTAAAGCACTAGCAAATGAAAGACACAAGAAGGACCACACAGTATTCAATAGAATTATTAATGATCACAGCTTCTTCTCCTTTTAAAAGTACAGGTTGGACCTCCCTGGTCCAGCATACTTGGGATCTGACTGGTCCCGAACGAGGGAGATGACCCAGGGGAGGTCAATCCCCCCTCTGCTGATGGACTCTGGGGCTCTCCCATGGTCCATCAGGAGACTCAGCTGGGATCCCCTTTTGGGCTCCGCACCCCCACCCAGATCAGCAGACGGCTTGGCCATTGGTCTGGCTCCCCTCTTGGCTGCCGGCCTAGCCACTAGGCTCTATGCTGGCCCCAAAGAAGCTGTGCTGCTGGTTCAACCCCCACTGCTTGACTCTAGCGGGGCTGATGTTGACCCAGATTTTGCTTCAGACACCAGACTCCATGTCCCCAATGGACCTGAGATGCTGGGTCTGGTCCTGGTCTTAACCTCACTGCCCCAGCTGCCAGACTTCGAGCCCTTGGCGGGGCTGATGATGGGCCCCTGCCAGGCTGAGTTGCCAGTCTGGCCCTGGCTGCTGGACTCTGCGCCCCCAACAGGGCAGAGTTGGTGGGTTTGGGTCTGGCCCCTAGGCTCTGTGGCCCCAGTTGCTGGGCTCCACACCACTGGCAAGTTTGTGATGCAGGATCAGACCCAACTGTAGGGTACAGCTCTGGCCCTGGCCACTGCTCCCTTGGACAAGCGGACATGCCATTCTAGCCCTAGACACCAGGCTACACACCTTGGCCAGGCTGTCCTGCTGGCCCCAGCCTAAGCCATTGGGCTCCTTGCCCCTGGGCTGGTTCTGCTGCCAGCCCTCGTGCTGGACTCTTGGCTCCTCTCTTGGGCACCAGCCCCAATCCATCCACTTTTGGCTCCACTGTGATGCATAGAACTCTCTCTCAGTGTGCAGGGACTTTATCTCTGAGGCAGGCAGTATGGCCAAAAAGTTCCAGTTGGCAGTGACCAATGAGGACTTTAATCCTCTCTTGGCCAGTTCTCCATAATACATCCCTATTACTGATAAAAATCAAACCATCAAAAATGCCCATCAGTTGCTGTTTGCAATGCATATGAAATGCCTCTAGTCTTCTGCTCTTGTTGAAGCAACTAGACTAGAGAATGAGGATAGCAGCGAGTCTGGCCCAAACTACATTTAACTCAAGTGGAACAGCTTCAACAGACAAAAGAGCAGCAAGCCCAGGGATATTATGAAACAGAGGCAGGCACAGGCACCAGGGCACAAGCCCACACCTGCTACAGTCCAAATTCACTGCCACAGAGGAAGTATCTTGTGGCCTAACCAATATTTAAACAGCTTCCACAGGCAAGAGGGAAGCTACTACTGCCCAAATAATATTTAACTAGAGTGTATCAGTTTCCACAGGTCAGCTCAAGGGGCTCCCAGCCTCCATCACCACAACTAGCTGTATAACTCAGGCACATACATAGGCTGCAGCACATCCCTCTTCCCACACAGCCTTTCAGGGAGCAGAAAAAGGATTTAACCCAGCAGCTCCCCGAACACACCAGAGAAACCCCACCACTGGCTTAGAGAGGGAGCGTCAAACACTACAGGAGAAATTAAGATGGTAATTAAGACTGGGTCGGACCAATGATCCTGCTAGCCCAGTCACCCATCTTCTAACAGTGGCCAATGCCAGATGCTTCAAAGGCGATGGACAGAAGAGGCCAATTGTCATGTGATCTGCCCTCTGTCAGCCACTTCCAGCAGCTGGCAATCTGAGGTTTAAGGATGCCTGCAGCATGGGACTGTGTCCCTGACCGTCTTGGTTAATAGCTCTTGGTGGAGCCATTTTCCATGCAGTTGCTCACTTTTTAATTGAACCTACTTACAGGCTGGCCTTCATGACGTCGACTAGCAAGGAGGGCCACATGCTGCCTGTGTGCCTGTGCCTTGCAGGAAGACAGCCTTTGGTTTGGTGTAAACCTGCTGCCTATTCATGTCCTTGTTGTGCAAAGGGGCGAATAATACGTCCTTATTCACTTCTTCACAGGGTTTATAGAGCTCTAGCATAACCTGCCTTTGTAATGGCTTTCCCATGCTGAAATGGGAACCAGGCTGCCCTTCCCCACAGTCACAGATAAGGCCCCCGAACCACTAGGCTAAAGATTTCATGGTAGGTCTCAGCCTCCTTCCCCCTCTTGCCTCAGTTGTTTGGTGGGGCATTCAAAGGTACCTCACAAGAAATTATTTTGGCACCTAAGTGGTTCTTGGCCAAAGACCACAAGCAGGGATTGGTACCTGGGGTGGGTAGATGCTGGTTTAATTTCCTTCTCCCTGCTTGAGAAGACCTCTGCATTCTCTCATGTGAGAGTCCCAGTCAAGGACAGACTAAGGTGGGTTGTGTCTTGTAGTGTTTTGAGGCTGTGCCGTTGTTATTCAGTAGCAATTAGGTAAGGCTGAATTGCTGAATCCAATTTTAACCCAGTGATCTGAATGGTCATGCAGCTTTGGGGGTGATGTGGGTTCAGCTGCTTCCTGAGAAGGGACTTGAGCAGCTGTCTCTGAAGTGAATGTGCAGCTGCTGGACAAAGAAGTGGTCTCCCTGGGGTGGGCCTGGTGTTTGCTGCATCATGGTGTTGTAGCCTTGTGGAGCCTAGCAGTTTGGGTGTGCGCTTAGCATGTGTTAGCTTGGGGTTCATGTCCAGTGGACACTGATTCAGATTTAAGGCCGGCTGGAACCAGGTCAGGCAGGACATCAGTTCAGGAGTGTCTGTGTGTGGCTGTTGCCTGAGGCTATCTGAGACATGTGCTTAAAGGGACACCCCCCCACCTGAGGCAGATGGTTCTCAGGTGTCTCTGCTTGCTTACCTGCCTCGATGAGGGACAGCAAAGCATTTGTGTCTTGGAGTGCTCTGGTTGCCCTCACTCCGGACACCACAGCACTCCGCAACATGGAGCCAGAGCTGCCTCTGGTCACTCTGGTGCATCTCATGGATGCGTTGCTATCAGCCTGGATGCACTTGTTGCCGGCTGCCATCTGGGAGGTCCATCGGGAGGCTGTCAGTATCCAGGAGGCCCTGCGGGAGAGCATCCACCCTGAAGAGCACTCAGAGCCTCCCTGGTCTGCCCCACTGGGGGCTTGTGCCTCATTCCTCCCTCTCGTCCTTCCACGTACCCCTCTCTATTCCCCCATTTCTAATGTGAAATAAAATGCACGTATTTTCAAAAATATAAACTCTCTTTATTTAAGAAAACTGGGGGGGGAGATGACTCTTCGGGGAGACTGGGGAAAGGAGGCAGGAGAGGGGAGGAGAGAGGGTGGAAGATGGGAGGGGGAAAACAGGAAGGAGGAAGCTGGAAGGGGGAAGCAAGGGGAAGAAGGGGGAGGGGAAGCTCAGGGGTGGGAGTCTCGCCGGGCAAACTGTCTCCCAGCACGGTGGGTGCAGGGACCTCAGCATCCCTGGGAGGATGGGGAGGAGGGTGTGGAGGTTCAGGAGGGAGAGGCGGGAGGGAGAGGAGGAGTGGGCAGAGGAGCGGTATCTGGGGAGGCAGCAAGCGCTGGAGTGGCAGGAGGCAGCATGCTCTGCACCAGTGTCTGCAGGTGTTCGCCGATGGCACAACCCTGGGCAAGCAGCTCCCACTGGAACTCCCGGTCATCCTGCACCCAGTGCTCCAAGGTGCGGTGCAGGGCTCGCAAGGCCCCTAGGTGCTGGTCTCGGTACCCCTGAAGTGTTCGGGTGGATCTGCTGAGCCCTCGGATGCGGGAGGATGTCCCAGGCAGGCTGGTGCACCCTGCACACGCAGCGGTGAAGAAAGCTTTCTGTGGAGAACGAAGAGAAGTGGTCAGTTCTCCCTGGGGACACAGTGGGTGAAGCCCAGCCCCCCTCTGCGAGGTGAGGATGACTGTTCCCTGCACTGTCACAGCCGCTGTGCTTGCACAGAGGCCATGGTTTGAATGTCTGGCTATCCCCAGGAGTGGGAGCTGCCCCGAGACTGCACCCAACCCCCGTGCTGTGTATAGTGCGGCTGAGGTGTGTGTGTGTGTGGGGGGGGGGAGATATCCCCTGCCTCTGTGTAGAGGGGGCTTGTGGAGGGAGAGCATCCTGCTGTGTTCCACACCAGGGTCAGGAGCATGTCGTGTCTCTTCATATGCGTGTGTGGCTATCAGGCCACGGCCCCTGTGTGGCAGGAAGCTGGAGCCACCTGTCCAGGGGTGGCACTGAACGTGCATAGGTTGCTGCATGATCCATGGTAAGCAAGGCCCACGTGCACAGTCCCTGGTCTCCCTTTCTGCCCTCTCTCCTCCCCCCAGGAAGGGGACAGTAGTGGCACTCACCTAGTGTGGCCTTTCTGGATGACTCTGGTGACTCCGATGCTGGCACAACTCTGGGAACCTGTCGGCGTGGCACCCTCCATGGTGGCTCCTGTGGCTCCTCCTCCATGCCCTGGTCAGGGCCTTCCACTGGTCAGTGCTCCCCAGGGTGGCACAGACCGTCCTGCTCCCCCATGATGTGGTCCAGGGCATCAAAATAGGGGCAGGTGTCTGCCCCTGTTGAGGAGCTGCCCCGAGTGGCCCTGGCATATGCCTGCCGCAGCTCCTTAATCTTCATGTGCACCTGCTCTTGGGTGCGCATGTGGCCTTTGGTGGCCATGGTGGCAGCTATGTGGCCGTACATGGTAGCGTTCCTCCATCTAGTGTGAAGATCATGGACATTGGAGGCCTCCCCCGAAACCTCAATGAGGTCCATGATCCCTAAGCGCCCCACTATTTCGATTTTATTTAGAAATAGCAGTTTGCCTGTTATTTTGAATTAACGGCTGTTATTTTGAAATAACGGCTGTTATTTTGAATTAACTTTGATATGTAGACATAACCTGAGAGATTTATTTGCAAAAACTTTGTAGTAAGGGCAAGTCAGTTGTCCTGCTGAATACAACATTAAATATTATGAAATACATGGTGCAACCCTTCCTTGTTTTTAAATATACTGTTAAGCTTTCATAAAGTAACCTTTTCATGTTACTAAATATTTAAACTCATTGAAACAAAGTCATTATTTTAAATTCATCTGTTTGAGCAGTTTAGTGTGTTCATAACAAAGTTCATTGCTTCTAAAAAAAAAGGAACACTAATTTATTTCATGTGATTTGCATAACAAGACATATTAATGAAATTTTACTATATGCTTATGTTTAAAATGTTACCAAAGATTTTAGAAATCATAACGGATTTTATATCTTAGTGAAATATTAATGCTAGAGGAGGGTTTTCTTCTGACTTGTTTATCCAAAAATCAGTAGTAAAAGAGAAACTTATTTATCTGACTGTCTATTGGTTTGACCTCCCTGGTTCAGCACTCTCGGGAGCTAACTGGTCCTGGATGAGAGATTTTGCCAGACCAGGGGAGGTCATTCTTGGATCCCTGCCACCGGCACCCCTGGCCTGCACACTGGCCCCCCGTCTGGCTCCCCACCTCCTGCTGGCCCCACTGCCTCGCTGACTTGCTGGCCTTCTGGGTAGCCATCACTGCTGTGACTCCACCAGGAAGCCCAGTGCTGAGTGCTGGGGCTCCAGGCAGCCTCACACATTGGGCTCTCTGGGGAGCCCTGTGTGCCAGGGTTTCCTGAGCAGCCCTGTGCCTCATGCACCAGGGCTCCCTGGGCAGCCCAGCGCACTGACGGGGCTCTCTGAGCAGCTGCACATGCGCCAGGACTCCCAGCTCCACTGGGCAGCCATATGCTGGGTTCCCAACCCCGCAGGGATCCTTAATGCTGGCCCTCCAGTGGGACTCTCTGCTCCTGCAACATTCATGCTGGACCTGGATGTTGATAAACCAGAGAATCCCGATTTAAGAGAGTGTCAAGCTGTAGAAGAAAAGGAATGTTGTCCCTTCTTAAGGGCTCTCTTCAATAGGGGGCTGAAAGGGAATATGGATAGCTAGAAAGGACTGGAACATTTTGGAAGCAAGTTTTTATACTATAGTCAGTAAAATTAAAATTTGTATTTTAGATAATGATGGTCTTTTGAAGCATTTAAGGCTAAAGCTGAATATGCTGATTGTGCATCTAAATATCTATGCAAGGATTTTTTTAGAGATGTGATTGCAACTCCTAAGGCCCTTCCTGCATCTGAGTCTAGGTCACTAGTTCCCAGCCTTCCCAGACAGTTCTGCCAGGCTGCCTGTCTAATTATGATTTCAGTAACAGTTTCTACAGCATTTGACTCTTGTCAGTGGAAGAACTCCTGTCTTGAATGGTGCACCACAGATCAAAACCTGGCCCTAAAACCACTGCTATACCGTGCACTCCTTTTCTGAGTCTGCAGCCTGAGACCTTCTCCTACTCATTAAACCTGCCATAGTGCTCTGAGCATGAGGAGGCAGAGTGGATGTGTTCAGTCACAGCGGTAGGCAGAAGCTGGGATAGGGTGTGGGCAGGAATCCATCTCAACTATATTTATGCTACTAAGGCTATGGTTAGACGACAATGATTTATTGGAAAAAGATACACAAATTGCACTCTGCAATTTGTGTACCTTTTTCCAATAGTTTTGTCGGAAGAGGCTTTTCTGGAATTTGGCCTGTCTACACTGGGCCAAATTTTGGAAAAACTTCCTCTTTTGGAAGAGCCCTTCTTCCTTGTCGAATGAGGAAGATAGGGCTTCCGAAAGAGCGTGTCTGCGCTTCTGCAAAAAAAAGTGAAAGAACAGATGCGTTTTCTGGTTGTAGTGGATTTTTTCTGGGATACCTCTGGGTATCCGGAAAAACCCTGTAGTGTAGACATAGCCTAAGTATCATTTACTTGCCCCAATTATCTCACCTATTACAGATTTCACCGTGGTAAATAAAGCCTTGTCTTCACTGCTAAACAGGTGGGCTACGTCTAGACTGGCATGATTTTCTGCAAATGCTTTTAACAGAAAAGTTTTTCCGTTAAAAGCATTTGTGGAAAATAGCATCTAGATTGGCATGGATGCTTTTGCGCAAAAGCACTTTTTGCGGAAAAGCGTCCGTGCCAATCTAGATGCGGTTTTGCGCAAGAAAGGTCCCGATCGCCATTTTCGCCATCAGGGCTTTTTTGCGCAAAACGGTTCTCAGTTGTCTACACTGGCCCTCTTGCGTAAAAGCATTTGCACAAGAGGGCTTTTTCCCGAATGGGAGTGTCATTGTATTTGCGGAAGAACACTGACAATCTTACATTAGATCGTCAGTGTTCTTGCGCAAATTCAAAGCAGCCAGTCTAGACGCAGCTGTGCAGTTTTAACCTCAGGGTAACTCATATGCATCAGCTAATCTGAGGTAAAATCACAAGAAGGCCAGGCACTTTGTTTATTGAGAGTAAACAAACTCCTTTAGGGGCTGGCCCTAGCAAGTTTAACTCATGGTAAAGCTACAGCTCTTGAATGTTAATTACTCTGAGGTAAAACATGTGCCTTTTTTTTTTTTTAAAGCAGTGAAGCAAATGCCATAGTCCTCCTTACATTTTTGGCATGTTTTGCTCTCAGAATGACAGTGACTCACTGAAAGGGGCAGAGTAACATCATGCTGCCTTGCTGGATGTGCTGATGTAACTCTGCTGCTAAGGATCTCAGGGTATGTCTACACTACCCCGCTAGTTCGAACTAGAGGGGTAATGTATGCATACCGCACTTGCTAATGAAGCCCGGGATTTGAATTTCCCGGGCTTTATTAGCATAAGCGGGGAGCCGCCATTTTTAAATCCCCGCTGCTTCGAACCCCGTGTAGCGCGGCTACACGGGGCTCGAACTAGGTAGTTCGGACTAGGGTGCCTATTCCGAACTACCGGTACACCTCGTTTCACGAGGAGTAACGGTACTTCGGAATAGGACCCTAGTACGAACTACCTAGTTCGAGCCCCGTGTAGCCGCGCTACACGGGGTTCGAAGCAGCGGGGATTTAAAAATGGCGGCTCCCCGCTTATGCTAATGAAGCCCGGGAAATTCAAATCCCGGGCTTCATTAGCAAGTGCGGTATGCATACATTACCCTCCTAGTTCGAACTAGGAGGGTAGTGTAGACATACCCTCAGGTACTATCCAGTCTTTCTCAGGAAAAGTTATATAACAGAAAACAAATAGAGAGAGCAGATCTATGAGCTATTCAGTTCATTTCATCCTGCAAGTTAGGAAGGGTGTATATTTCAAAAACTCAAATGTAATTTTTTATTTTATTGTAATGGTAATGGTAGTAGTAGTATACATGGAAGAATCTGTGATTCATTATGATGATTCCCTACAGAATAAATTGTACAGAAGGCAGTGAGTGCAGCAAATAGTGAAATCCATGAGAAGATTCTATAAAGGCTTATAAAATGAACTCATTTTGTCAAATGAGTTAGGTTATGCCTAGTCAAAAAGGGGCTGCTCTGGCTTCATTAGTACACTGCTTCCAAAAGGAATGAAAGGATGTATATATATATATATATATATATATATATATATATAGCCGAAAACAGAACATGACTGAGAAGTCAACAGTGAACATAAGAACGGCCGTACTGGGTCAGACCAAAGGTCCATCTAGCCCAGTAGCCTGTCTGCTGACAGTGGCCAGCACCAAGTGCCCCAGAGGGGGTGGACTGAAGACAATGAACAAGCGATTTATCTTGTGCCATCCGTCTCCAGCCTCTGACAAACAGAGGCCAGGGACACCATTCCTACCTCCTGGCTAATAGCCCTTTATGGACCTAACCTCCATGAATTTATCTAGCTTCTCTTTAAACTCTGTTATGGTTCTAGCCTTCACAGCCTCCTCTGGCAAGGAGTTCCACAGGTTGACTATGCGCTGTGAAGAAGAACTTTTGCTTATTAGTTTTAGTAATAAGCATAAAGTAATAAGTATGAAGTTTTGGCCATAAAATCCTTCTAAAAAATGACCTGTAAAGGAAAAGGGAAAGAGAAAGTTGATTTTTTTTCAGATGGAAACCAGAATTCAAGGATTCTGTTCTAGGCTTTATCCCTTACTCATGTTGTGGGGAGGTAAGGTCACTTAGTCCAAAATATTCTGCCAAAATTTTTTGTTGTCTCACTTTTTGAGTATCCAACTGAAAAGTCCAAATGCCAGTTCCTCCACCCCATTGAAGCTGTGTGTGGAGCAATTAATAAAGTTACCACACAAAGTATGGATAACCTAGGATTAATTAAACGATTTATATGTTTCAAATAAAATAAAGCAATCAATACACTACTGAAAAACTTGTATGGGTGCATATACACAAAAAATTCCTTGATGCACTATCAACAATTTCAGCATTTTTTCCACAAAAGAGTGGCATGGGCCACATGAAATCTCTTCCTTGCCAGTTTTTATTCAGATTGTTTTCCATTCTGAAATCTGCTAGATCAAATATGCCTTAATTAATTATAGTGACTTTAATTGGACTACAGTAAAAATGACGAGAAATAAAATACTACTTATGATGAATCAAGTGAGCAGAGAGTAATTCTTTACAAGGTATAATAGACAATTCAATTTAGTGTTTCATTTAGGTTAGAATTGTCTACATGGCACTGCTATTCTGGGATACCGGAGGTATCCCGCAATAGCTACCCCATGTCTACACAAGCCTCCTGTTATTTCAAAATATTTTTCGAAATAATGGGTGTGCTGTTTTGCCATCGTGGTAAACCTCATTGCACAAAGAATAAGGGATGGTTCAAAATAGTGCATTATTTCAAAATTTGGCACTGTGTAGATGCACCAAATTTCAAAATAAGTTATTTAGAAATTCAATCAAAATAAGAAGATACGCAATTTGCATAGCGCAAATTGCATATGTTATTTTGAGTTTAGGGTGCTGTGTAGATGCACCCTAAGTCTGAATCCATCTTACCCTAAGATATAGCTAGAGGTGGTATGCCTACACTAAAGAGAAGGCTGAAGCTGCTGCTGTCGATTTTCCAAGGTTTGAATTAGTGGGTCTAATGAAGACACGCTAATTCAAACTGAGAAGGACACTCTGGTTGATGCCAGTAGTCCTGCTTCTATGAGAAGTAAGGGAAGTTGAAGGGAGAGTGTTCTCCTTTCAACTTCCTGTTGTGTGGACAGTGCCAAGAGTCGGGTTAAGGTACTTCGACTTCAGCTATGCAATTAATGTAGCTGAAATTGCATATCTTAATTTGACCTTATCCTGTAGTGTAGACTTACCCTCAGAGGCCTGCATTAGAGGCTGTGGTCCTATTGGCTGGGCACTGTGGACCCCAACAAAAAGACAGTTCTTACAATTAGAAATTACAATTAGAGCCTTGTGCGGATACAAAATGTGTATCCACAATTGCATCTGTATCCAAAAAAATTAGCTGTGGATATCTATGGATTTGCATGTCTCTATTTACAATAATGAGGCAACAGTTGGGTGCAATAAACAGAGGAGGTGCACTCGACAACAGAGAGAAGATACTGATCATTATAATAAGCAGTGGTCATAGCATGTCAGCTGCTTAGCTACTGCGTGTTTAGTAAGCTTCCTGGCAGAGGTAGTGTGAAGGAGGATAATTACTATTGTCATAGTTGCCAAACAGCTGGAAAAGAATGGACTCCACTTGTGAATTACTAAAAAGGATGCAGACAGGATACTCCTAGGGTTTTCTATGAAAAGTCATTTATTTACACTTTTGAACTGGAATTCTAGTGTCCAAAATATCAGCCAGATTTATAATTCACAAGCATAGCTCTGCTTTCAGAACTTCAGAAAAAGCAGTTGGGTTTGAAAACCTTCTGCAAGTCAGAAGCATTCTGAAGATACAAGTCCCAAAGCTACTTCATTTATGAATTTTACTTTGTAATCACATTTGTGAATGTCGCTGAACAGAATCACTCATCTCAACCAAGTACCAATATCTGACTCACATCAGGGATTTTCCCACCATGCACATGGACTGAGCCCCAAGAGAGAACAGACTGCCATCCTTCACATGTGAAAAAGATATCTGTTTAACAATGAATATGTAAATAAGTTCCCTGCCCAAGTTTGTTATTGGTTCATGGTTTGGATGTAATGAAGTTGCAATATAAGATTACCCTTTCTAATTCACATAATATATTTTACTCCAATAGATGTCATCTTCATTTCTTTATCACATCTGTCCCAACATTATTTAAAAGAATATTTAAGGGCCTCTCATTGATCTGTCAAAATGCACTTTGTGGTCTTATTTGACATAATCAATTCCCTACATACTGAAACCTATTGCCAGATACATTTCTTGGATGAAACTCCAACTGTGCACATTAGAAAAATTTGCAGTATGGCCATTCTATTATCATAATGGAGTGCATACTGATTTAAAGTCTTAAATGGCTTTGCCTTTAATGACTAGTAAACATCAACTTACAAATGGTAAGATAAATCAGAAAAAAAATCAGGAACTTATAAATAAGTGTATAGATAGTACTAATATTTCAATCTTTCTTTTCTCCTATCTGAAATTTCAAGTAGTTTATTTGTTGTTAAGAAATCTCTTAATCATTAAAATACTCAGACTAATATATACCTCATTGAGAGAACCCAGTGCCCTTCCTTTTTCTTTAACGATTTTATCAGAAAAATTGCCACCTACAGATATTTGTTTTTTTGCTAATTGAAACAGCTATATTAGTAGTAGAAACTCTGTAAATTGAGGAGCATTCAGTTACACAACATCAAGACATGGAAATGGAATTACAACCTAGGAAATTAACCACATTTTGTTAAATTGTACTTAGTTTAAATTGGATTATACTTGAAATTGAAGCTGATCACCAGGAACCATTTTAACAAATTCTACAGGCTTTAGTAACACGTAGGTTTGTAGTTGGGAGCTTTGGCAGCTTTGTATAGGTTTCCTTGCTATTACAGCCTGATGGACTTTTGCTGTTGAATTGGGTCTCAAGGGATCATTAGATCACTAGTTTTCCAGCTGCTAGCAAATATATTGTTTATATGGTCTGCTGTTATATCACCAGCCCTGTATTCATACATATTTTATCTTTTACCACATAATCATAAAAGAGATTTTCATGCTTTCTTGTAACAATAATTTATTAGTCTCTTCAGAGAGCATGTGCTGGTACAATTAATACAAGTTTCCTCAAACAGAATGACCTCCCACTCCCTATGAGCCAAGCTCCTACCTTTTAATTTAAATTCTTTACTGCAGTGTTATTCCAATGGTAGGCATTGACCTATTTAAGGTAAAGGCACTTCAAGCAATGCCTAGGTTGTAATAAGAGAGGTTCCAGTGCTTCATCAATGTTTGTACTTTCATAACTGAGCAGAAAGTCCAGAGGTGCCAGGGCTGTGAATTACCAGGCATTGGCACAAATTAAGCACCAGCAGGAAGGCGTGTTAAGTATTATTACAATTCTAAATCAAAGAAAATAAAATTACCAGCATAACTTCAGAGTGGCAAAAACCTTCAAGAACTGTGAGGTCAGAAGTAGTTGTAGTTATGTGCATAGGTTTATCATTGATATATTTGTACTCTTGTAGTAAACATAAGAGGGGCACCACCTTTTGAAGTTCATATGAAGAATTGCCAACTTGGCAAAGTTCAGAAGCACTGGCTCATTTATTCCATGAACCAGCTTGCCCTAGCCAGTCATGAAAGAAATAAAAATAGCAGTGTTCTAAATTAGCACCTTTTCTGGATCTTGTAGGCTATGTCTACACTCGCGGCTTCTTGTGCAAGTAATATGCAAATGAGGCGAAGCGTGGAATATCGCCGAGCCTCATTTGCATACCTAATGAGCCACCATTTTTTTCAGAAGAGGCTCTTGCGCAAGAAGGAGTGTCTACACTGCCCCTTCTTGTGCAAGAAAAACCCTCTTGCGCAACGCCATTCTTCCTGAAAAGTAATAGGTGTAACAGCATTGCGCAAGAGGGTTTTTCTTGCGCTAGAAGGGGCAGTGTAGACACTCCTTCTTGTGCAAGAACCTCTTCTGAAAAAATGGTGGCTCATTAGGTATGCGAATGAGGCTCGGTGATATTCCACGCTTAGCCTCATTTGCATATTACTTGCGCAAGAAGCCGCGAGTGTAGACATAGCCCTAGTGTATTCTAACTTACCTATGTCTGTCAAGTAGTTCATCAGAAGCCCCCTCTGGGCTGTATTTTTACCCATTTAACTTGTACAGTGATGAGTACAGTCATCTCTTAAATAATGACAACAATTGCTAACCACAGAGCCTTGAAGAAGGAGTTGCCACGTTCTTGAGTTGGGGTGACACATGGAGTACAATTATTTTTTGTTCAGTTACAGCAAGGGAATGGAGAACACAGCTAAATGAGAATCAATGGTCTATGAGACAAGAACTCAACCTTTTACAAAAGAAAAAAATGCCTTTGTGAGCTTTCCAAATGGATGGGCTAGTATGGCATGAGTGCAGTTGTTATACCTTTTGTAGTGATGAACAGGCTTCCATACTGTCACAGTTGGAAAGTTTAATTGCCCTATTGTACCTTTATGTTGTTTGGATCAAAAATATATTCACTTAAATTTGAAAATATTGTAACCTGAACAAATATAGTATGTTACAATACACAATCCTGTTATTTACTGCCAGGGTCTATTGTAAACAAGCTGAGCAGTTCATTCCTTGTGAGTCCCAGAAAGCAGTGGAATTAAAATCACAGAACAGCTCTCTTGTAAGTACAGAATGAAACAGACGTGTTGAGTTAACTACGAAAAAAAATCAGTTTCCATAGTAACAATAACTGCTTGCCATCTCTCAGATTTGGCAATTTATAGGAGCCACATGAAACACCAGCCTCACCATTATTTTAACGCTGTGGGACTCAAACGCTCCAGTCAGGATTGAAGCCTCTTTGTGCTGGGTGCTGTACAAACGCACGTGAAACCTGACATGGTCCCTGCTCCAAAAATCTTTCACTCTTAACTAGATGCAATGTGCAGGGCAAACAACAGGAGGGAAAGGGAGAGCAAAGACAAAGTTAGCCACCATTGTACTTTGCAGTTAAAATATGCTATCGGTCTCATAGCTAACAACTTGCATAACTTGCGGGGTCTGGATAATACAAAAATGGTCATTGAAAAACAATTCCCTGTCGAATCAGTTTCCCCTGTGCTCCTTTAACATTTATTCCAACTTTCCATCCAGGGAAAAAGTGACTGGGCTCAAAGCTTGTTTATTTGATGCCTCTAGTTGTTTGTGCCCCTCACTCCTTTCACTTGAAAATCCTCAGCCACCCTTCTCCGTAGTTTCTAGGTTTAAAATACGAATCATCTTCAAAACTCTTTCAGGCAAAGTGCCTCTACCTCTGAAAGAATGTCCCCCTTCCCCGGCTAGGTGACTGCCTCACCTCAGCATGGAAAATCGCCTTTGGCCTGAGGCTTTTCCAGTTCTCTCTGCTATATCAAATGCAAGAAGGGAAAAAAGCCCTAATTCATGAAAGCAGCTATGTGCAGGTAGGCACATAGGAATGTGCTTAAGTACTTGCCTAAATATGGATGGTCTTAGGTGATTTCCAGAACTCGGACAAATCACTTATCAGTTGCTGGACCAATGCTCTGACATCATAAGTCTAAAGATATTCAAGTGCCACTGGGGTCTACTCTTTTATTATCCTCCTGTTCATATGCTCACCCTATCCCAACCTCATAAATCAATCAACCTTCCAACCCCGCAACACAGTCGTAACTAAAGCCACAAACAGCTCAAAAATTCAGCCATGGTCCACAATAATTTGTCAGCTTCGACCAACCTGTGACCCAAATCATGCTGGGTTTCAAGCAAATGAAGGCTGGGTCTCTGGCTTCAGGTCACAATCCAGAGAAAGTCAATGAATTTCAACAATATGCATTGATAATTAGATAAAAATGCACATCATATAACTTATAGGGTGATTATATAACTAAGTCTTTATACATATTTTTAAATTGCGTAATTCTTAATTTGAAGAATCTAATAGAATCTCATGAGTAAAGGACTCATATTTTAGAATCCTCCAAGCATTTAGCAGAAATAATATGCAAAAGCTAAAATGCCCCAAACTGAGGATATTCAATTCCTGATTAGAGAACGTTATGTGATACAAACATGCAAAAGCCAGGAAGCTCCATATTAAAGCCTTGATTTCTCATTACTTGTTTATTTCACAGTGGTATGCATGGACAACATGTCAGCATAACTTGGAATTCCCTGGAATTGGTTGGCAGTGTCACCACCATAACATCAAGTAAACAATTTATATTAGATAGCTGTTTTCATATGCGTACTTATTTTTGCTTACCCAAAGCTATTGACTGCCAAGAAAATAATATATTAATTTAAAACTTCCCATTTTTCACCCCAGGCTCAGACTCTTCTATCCTGACTTGTGCGTAGCCTGTTAAATTTCCCTCCAGTTGTGTAACAGTATTTAGCAGTCTTTCCCCATCATTGTGACCAGCTTCTCTGCTACTAGACTGTATCTTTGATTACATATTTTTGTGGTTCACCTTTTGATTGTGCTGCTATGGATCAAGGCCAGTATGCAGTGGTTGCTATTAAAATGTAACTTTCTCACAGTGACCAATGCATTAAATATTAAAGAATTGTAACTGAGGTTAAACGCTGATTGTTTTAAATGATGATCATGAAACATGGACCACAATTTCAAATCCAGCTGTAGAAATTATATGTATGTCAGTTTCTCTTTGTAGTTATAGCTCTTTAGGAGCAATATTAAGAAATATCCTGACTAATTGTGGATTAATATGGACAAACAGAAGTTCTGTGCAAATAAAGACAATATGTCACTCTCTGCAGCACTTTATCAATTAACATGTTCCAGTTAGAAATCTCTTGTTAAGACTTCTACTCAGCAGCCAGTTCAGAACAATTGTGTCTTTCACCTTATTTTGCATAGCCCTTGTCTTCGCGCTAACACAGAGTTTGAGTGATAGAATGGTTCTTTTCGGTTCAGATTGTATTATTTTAATTCTCCATAAAACTGACATTTTTGATGTTGTGTCCTCTTCAGAATTTCATTATTGGACTTCTCACATAATTTGTGCAGCATGGTTTACATAGCAATGCAAGCCTGTATTACCTTGCCTACACAGATCTCTTTCTTCACTATCCCAGGGTATGTGTCACAAGTACACATATAAATGTGTTACCATGGATTCCTATAACTTTTATTATAAATCAGGAGCCCATAATCTTAATAATCTCCTTTCCCCCAGGAAAAAAAGCACTTTTGGGAACTGGCTCATTACTACATACTATTCTGGCAATCTAAGTTTTCCAAGTCTTGAGTTTATCAAAATTACCACTATTTAGCATTGTTATTTTTATACTAGGAAACATTTTTCTTTCATTTCACATAAGTAAAGATTATGATGAAGTTGAAAAACTATAGCAGATCAAAAAATTTCATGGAATTATTTTCCATTGGAAAATACACAATCAAAACAAACATATTACAGGAATGTGTTGACTTTTGATTAAATTTGAGGGAGAAAAGTATAAATGAAATGTTGAGATTTTTCAATATCAAAACATTTTCTTCTAATACAGTAAACTTTTTGTATAAACTTTATGATTACAAGTAATTGTTCACTTATATTAAAAGATTTTGAATATTCTGTAATATATGCATTAAACATGAAGGAATTTATTTCCTGTATCTTAAACTTAAAATGTCCCTGTAGATATTTACAACTAATAATGTGTCTGTTCTGGTGGTACAGGTGCATTTCTCCTCCTCTCCCTTCCCCCACCCCTCATTGATGCTATATATAGTTTCCCTGTATTTGTCTTCAAAATTAAATTCTTCTGACTTGTCTATATTATATATGATTAAATATCACATGACATAAATTTTGAGTTCAAATCTATATCATGTGCAGATACATTATCATAAAACATCACATTCAAGTGCTGCTATCTATAATGCATTCATTAAAAAAACCTTTGATTTAAACCCAAAAAGCCAATAAAATTGAAGATAATGTAGACTCACCCTTTGTCATCTGTCTGTCCTCTACTTTCTCTTTGTTCCTCTTACCTAAAATACAGGGATAAATAGGAATCTACAGAGCACAGTACTTTATCATCACTAGAACACAGGGAAAAATAGCATTGCCTTGTGTAAATATTTTACCACTATTTAGATTTTCTGTTTTTACTTATTTTTTTCTGAAAATCTCCTGGATTTTACAAAAATATTATTCAGTTTTTACTGATTTTTTTTCACCTGAATTTTGGACCACACAAGTGTGTGAACATATTAATTATGTTAAGAATATCTAATTCTTTACATTAGCTAAATGCATTTATGTTAATAAATTACTCTTAAGAGCAAGCACTAATAAAGCAATGTAGTGGAAGCCACGCACACATATATGCTGCATATGTGTAGGTACAGTTCATGAAACAAACCACAGCATTTAATTGTTCTTATGTCCAATAATGTTTCTTTTTCTCTTTTTGTTGCTTTATTCTGTCCTCCCACTCCCACAAATATTAACCCTGATATTTACACACACAAAAATGAAGTTCTTTCACACACAACTTTGTTTTTACCCATTTTAACATTTAAAAAAATAGACTGATAAATTCCTGTGAAATTTTAAACAAAATAACTGAAAATGAAGCCTTTCCAATATTTTACTAGAATGCTGAGAAATAAAAATTCTTATTTGATTGTGGCCAATAATAAGATTATGCAGGTAAATTAGCATGTTAACTTCTCTCTTTCAGGTATTAATAAGATTTGGTATTTAGGAGAATTCAATATTCCAGTGAAATTAGGGAGAAAACGATCGAAGATGCAAAACTGCTACTATTAAGACTGCTTCTGTATGGAATTCCTTTCATAAGAAGCAAAGGTGTATTAGCATTTAATAGTTACCTTGATCACAGTATAATGTGTGCAAATAATTAAAATATTCCATTGATTGAAATGATAATTTGGTAAAAATAAACATGTAGCGAAAGAGAGAAATTCTATCCAAAAAGTAACAGCGCCTCTTATTAGTCACAATCAGAAACTACTGTTTACTTCTAAACCAATTAAGGCGTCATTACAGGCAATAAAGTAAGAAATTAATGCAGGGGGGAGGAGAAAATTTGTAATTCTGATTTTAAATGATTTAAGAGAAAAATGTGTACACTGTATGGAGCTTGATTATTTTAATCTGCTATTGGCTTTTTGGCAAATTTTAAGGATGTAGAAATGGATGGTGGCATGCTATATTAATATGTTATACAGAGATGGTAACTACTTTGCTTATGAATCTTGGGTTGGAGATAGTGAAAAGTTAAAAATTAATTTTAATGTATAACCAAGTTGTTGTCTGCAGCAATATATTTGTAATCTGCATAGCATAGCAAAATTTCATGAAGATCACTGCATCCAGATGTAAGCAGGGGCTGAACTGCTGCTTGCTGCCAGCTAAAAGGAGGAGTGGGTGTGCCCACTACAGTTGTTTAGCTCTGCAAGGTAATTAACTGTTAACGGTTGACATGTAAATACTGCTCAGGAGAGAATCCGAGGTGTGGCTATGTAAATCCCATTCAGCCAGGGCTGATAGAAGGTCAGTGTTGGAATGGAATGTGGAGAGTGTATATAATTTGGGACTGTTGTGGGGGTAACTAATCATGCTACCCCTAAATGTGGGAACTGTAAAACATGCCACCAGTGCTTGCAGGAGAGACACCACCATCATGGTAAGAGGTCTCGGAAGAACAAGCCTCCCCCCTTCCAGAATTGAGTGAACAGAGCTGGGGGAAAGGGTTAAAGGGCTTGAGTCAGCCTGCTTCACACCTGCCAGGTGTGAGCTATGACTGGACCAGCCTGTACCTTTCCCCCTTTGTTTTAAGGACAGACCTAAAGCAGACTCCCTGAAGAGTCTTTTCTTTTGCTAGTCCAGTGAAAGCTGGATTCATTTGCCAGTCCAGCTGGTGGCTAATGAGTTTAAATCACTGAGAGCTGAAATCACTGGTTTGGCTGAGTGCTAGACCTATTGCAGCTGGTGAAGTGGCGGCGACCAGCGGTGTGGAGTGGAGCGGCGACAGGTGAAGAGTGGTGACCAGTGGCGTGGAGCGGCGGCAGGCGAGGAGCGGCCATCAGCGGTGTGGCGTGGAGCGTGGCCCCAAGATATTGAACCTAGCCCTGGTTACTGCCAGGCCTACCCGGCAGAAGGGTTACATATATATATTCAATTTGCCAGTTTGCAACAGGTGAATATCTATTCCATAATGTGTATTGCTTGGGAATTTTCTGAAGCATTTTTGTCAGTGGTGGCCATTGCTTTGTAATGCTGTACAAAAAAGTGAACAGATAAGAAGACAATATTGCTAGAGGGTGACAAGAGTAAAGTGAAAGTCTTAAAATAGCTGCTTATTGGCATTCACTGGATTGCATTTAAGCACCTAAACCCTATTTCTGTCCTTCCTCCTGCATGCTATTATTTCTCCTGAACCATACACGATTCAGCAGAGGGGGGTAGAGGATTGCTCGTGTTGCTGAAACCTGTGCACAGCACATACTGGGTGATCCATTCTAGCTCTTTGGTTCTCTGCATGTTATAAGACAGCCTGCAAGGTTAAGCCCACAAGGAGCTGGACTTTTCCCCCATGATATGCAATAAATATTTGCTCAAGGAAAAAACTGTCAGAACAAAACGTTACTGGCTTATTTCAAACAAACAAAAAATCAGTGGGTGTGTGAGCTATTCAAAGACAATTCAGCTTTAAAAATCAAAATGATTTATAAATGAATTCCAGGTAGGAACCATCTAGACTCATGCTTCCTAAGTGCCTGTCTTTTTGGAAAGTGTGTATTTCATATTCACAGATTGGGGAACTTGCTTGTTTGTGCCACATCATATAGTTTATATGAATTATAGGTGGAGCTGGCAGCAATAGCTGTGTTTAATGTTACCTAGCACTTTCCTTATTTGTAGATTCATTTGAAATAATTTTAGAACTCCTTTAAACATTTCTGTAACCCTTAACCCCTTTGCCAGAAAGACTTGATCTCCATGGAATCTGCCTACCCCACCTGAGGCTGTGAACCTTCTTTCAAACTGGGTCGACACACTTCAGCTAAAGTAGCGAGGTAGCCTGCTGTTGAAGTTGTGGCTCAGGCCTAAGGGTGGGAAGTTTCAGAATCTGACCTCTGGCCCAAGCTGCAACTTCAAAGCTCAGTCCCCACAGTTAGCCCAAGGCTGTCAATCTGGCCTGGGAAGCTCACTGCCCCGGGGTGCATAGCCATGCTTCACAGGGTGCGAAAATGCCTGTTTTGGCTAGAGCATTACGGAAAGTCTGCTATTTACTTCTTAGACACATGCACGAATCTAGTTTTCTTTCCCATTCAACTGGGAGCATAATCTGCTCTTTTCTCTGTGGGAATAAGGGACAATTCACACCTTCTGAGATGCTCATCGGAGGTGTACAATTTTTTGACTTGCTTTAAGCAACTTAGAATACAATCAACTACTCTGTTATGAATAATCTTGTACTCTAGGATAATTTAAATGTGTGGGCTTCCTTTTGTCTTGGCTGTGTTTTACTTTTCAATTGATCCATCAAGAATAATTGGTGCATTTGTCCACAGTTCTTCATAATTTTGATCATTTCAAGAGATAAGAAGCGTTTGATCCTGACTAAAATAGATTGATTGGTAAAACAATTTGTGAGCACTTGTCACTCTGACTATAAAACTGAATGCTTGTAAGAAAGTCTCTTTGGCTATGAGGGTGAACATTCACTCAATACATCTGTTTTTAATTTATACCTGAAAATCTGGAGTTTAATATGAAAACAATGTTTATATCTATTTGTGAAATGTTGTGTGCTTATTAACTCATCTGCAGATTTCAAAGAAACAATAATATTTTAAAGCATCACATACACACACATATATAATCCAGCACTTACATCATAGCAAATATAACCACACCTGCCACAGCTTGGACATAGTGTGGTGCTAGAAATGTAGCCGAATCTTAGCCATCATTTTTAAAAGAAAGAAGCAGTAACATTCTTTCCTTTTCAATGTATCAGAATGCAGAAGAATGCAAGGCTCGAAAGCTTGTCATTATCTTTTCTTAACACTTTTAGGTTCTTCATGGTCCTCTCACAGCCACCCAAATGATTTTTGGGATGATGGCAAATCAATTCACATTTGTAGGGGGAAGCGCCATCCTCACTACCTTTGATGGCACCAGGGATGCTATAGACTGCCATCCATCCAAGTCAGTTCCTCTGATGACCTGCCAGCAAGACCTCTGGTCATTACAAGGGGTGGCTCACTAACAAGAGGCGGTAAAATCGAATTGATTAATTAAGAGATTTTAGGGCCAGATTAATGAGATTTAGGTTGACCACTCCAGAAACAAACTTTTAGATACCCCGCCACCAAGTTGAATTCATAAGCCAGAGTTCATCGAGGATCCCTATTCAGTGCTTAGGGAGAGTTAGGTGCATAAAACATGGTTCATAGAAGCCAGCAAATAGAACGGGGAACTGCCTAAACTAGCCCATAGAAAATGTCAAGGAGGGAGTTGTAGCTTAAATCCCATTCCCCAAAGGGTATTAAGCACCAAAGTCCAACTTGGAGGGAGAAGATTCCCTTTGCTCAGGAGTCATAGCTATGCACCGCCTCCTGAAAAAGACCCCAAAAGTATCTTACAGCTCAGTAGTTAGTACATTCATCTAGGAGATGGGAGACCTGGGTCAAGTTCTTGGACCAGTGAACTAGGGAGTCACAAATTGCAGGGACAGAAGGGACTCTAGTGATCAAAGGGATTTAGATGTAGGTCTCCCACATCAGAGGTGAATGCTTTAGCCACTGGGCTATTGAGTACATCAGAGAAACCACTTCCTTCTCTGGCTGGTAAACATGCTCAGCTACTGCCTTAAAGCATCTTTGTTGCCTCCTGTCCTGCAGAGAAGATAAGTGGGCAATAGTACCTGTAGGGCTTAGGTGTGAGTTACATGTCAGGCTACTTGGTGGTATCAGGACTGAGGTGACCATACATACACGCCCATGAGGTGCTACAGGATTAGATAGCTGGTAAACAGAGGCTTTCGGAATCTAAAGTTTGGACTTAAGAGCAACAACTACTGGCAGGGAGCCCAGCTAGGGGGCACAGCAGCCATCAATAGCAACACAGAAGTAAGGATAGTGTGGCATGGTATTGCCTACTCTCCCTTAATTCTACACTGCTGCCTGCAGAACGGGTTCCTAAGTTAAAGTCATGAGTGTCTGGCCAACTCTGAAGGTAGCAGTGCAGAAATAAGGGTGGTGTGGTATGGTATTGCTACACTCATTTTCATGCTGCAGCTGGTAGGGCGCTGCCTTCAGAACTTGGCATTCGGCTAACAGCTGCTGCTGTCCAGTCGCCCAACTCTGAGTAAAGTGTAGAAGTAAGGGGTGGCAATACTGTGCCCCCTCCAATAACCTTGTAACCTCCCTGTAACTCCTTATTGGGTCAAGACCCCTAATTTGAAAAACTCCAGTCCCTCATATGAAATCTGTATAGTATAAGATAAAAACACAAAAAGCACATGGGTCAGGCCGCCATTTTTTGTAGCTTCGCTTGGCTGCAATCAGAAAATTGGAGCCATGGTGCTATGCAGCAGTGAAGCCGGTAAATAAAAACACCGGAGCAGCCAGTTAGCAGGTTTCTCAGCGTGGTTTCATGGACCACTTTGAGAAACACTGAATTGAGTTAAAATTGCTTGTGAAATCTGTTTTAAGTAAACTGATCAGAGGAGCAAATAGTTCCATTCCCGCTTGTCAAACCAAAGGAAAGAGTTAAGGAAGAGGAAAGTTATTATAGCTATAGGACATGCTTTATGTACATTTACTTACTAAATATGGGGGCAATCACTTGGATTACAATGAAGTCAGCAAATTAACCCTTGAAAGATGAGTACTCACAATTTTCATTTACTTAATTAACTGTAATTGCAGGTGCTCAGCCCTTTTCAGGATTTGCACTGAACCTGGGTGAAATCCATTCTAGTGTGTATGCCACTGATATTTCTGATCACTCATTTTGACAAAGAAATGGTCATTTTAAAGTAGGGAGGAGAAGCTATTTCTCAAAATTCTTGACAATTTCAGTAGAAGAGCATGATGGCTTTGAGGCATCATAAGCAATGTAGATATCAACAAATACATTTCCTGTAATTTTGTAGATGTTTTAAGCCATCGTCAGTCTACTGAGTTAAGTTTGTAACTTGGCCACAACGTGAACATGCTGAACAAAAACCAGGTTGGTAATCATTCAGCTGCCTTTCCAGTACTGGCAATATTCCACTTATTGTCATTTGTCTACATAGCTTGATTGTTGAGCAAAATGATGATACTGGGTGGCAACTATTTGCTGAGTTAGGGTTTGTGTGGTTTGAGTAATGCAACCACTTTGGCTTTTCTCCACAGCCTGAGCATCTGCATTATCTTCATGCAAGAATTAAATTAAGCTGCCACTTTTCCCCCCCTCACCTCGGTAGTTCATTAGCTATACCACTGAGTCTAGCTGCTTTTCCACATTTCAAAAGGTTTCATGGCTATCTGTTAGCTCCTCTGTGTTGCGCTGTGAATTGTAGACTTTGCTGTCTTTGAGGAGTAAGCAAAGTTTCCACTTCACTTGTTTCATTTTGCACTTTTTGTTTTGTGGGCTGGTTTCCCATTGAGGATGAGTTGGTGTGCAACCTGGTTGGAGAGATAGTGGTGAAGTGCCTTGGTTGTTATCAGTCTGGTTCAGCTTGCAATGGGGGACCATGCTTTCTTGCATTAGTGGATTGTTGTTTCAACCAGCTTCTTTCCATGGTCATGCTATTCCTTTCCAATTTTTCTCATAAGCATTTCCTCAAACTCAATAGTTTCTTTAGCAAAGGGATCCAGGTAACCCATTTGTTAATATATTTTATTTGGTTAGCTTGTCCGTTTGCAAAGTTCAGGCATTTATAGTATTTGACATCCCTGTGGATGTGCTTTTGAACAGTCTTCCATGCCAAGGAGATAGTTTTCCCATGGGGATTGTTATCAGAGTAATACTACAGAAGGAGTCATCCAATTCCAAGATAAAGCCTTCCAAATCAGCCATTCTGAAGGTCAGTGTAGGCAGACATTTGTTTTCCTGAGTTGTACGGCAACCTGAATTGTCCCTTTACTCTGGTCTATGCTGCAGTCTTGAGATAACTGTCATAACCTCCCTTTGAAAGTACTGTTTTCAGACATGACAGAGGCTAGCTCATGGTTGTACTACCTATTCCTTGAAGCTGAGGTCATATATGGGAATGGGTTTACACAATAGCAGGCAAATGCTTCCTTCCTTGCAAATGGCTAGGCTGAATGCTAGAGCGATACAAGTGGTTGGAGAAAGGGTGAAATTTTCTCCTCACTCTGTGGAATAGATCCCCTATGACTCTCACCTGTCCACTTCCTGGGGAGGAGAAAGGAAGAATGGCACAATCTGCATAGCAGGAAGGCTGCCCTACCTCTAGCATGTAGAACTTCATGCCATATACTGTGTGTTCTCATCCTACACAATTCTCCATAAAACATGCCCTCCATGTGTAGCAGAATTGCTCTGGTTTTTGCTGCTTGAAAACTCCACAGAAGCCTGGGGCAGGAATTGGCCCCAGGTACAGAAAGATAACTGTCCTGTGTTAGAGAGCTGTCCCTTCACCCTCTCTCGTGGTTCTTGTCATGCAGACAGGAAACAGAAGACCAGAAGCCCAAAGTACAGACAATGTGATATTAACTAAGGTTAGTTTCCAAGCAAGCATATTCTGAAGCTCATCACATCAGTCGGGCTTATCTTTATACACCAATAGAGATTTTCCCCATTTCTCTCTCCCAATAGTACAATAGTACTCCATCTTCTAATCCCTAGCTCACATATAGATGGAGTTTCCTTTTCCCAGTGTTCTGTTTCCAGCTCTGATGCCACAGGGCATTTACCCTGTGTGTCTCTCTTCCCAGCTCCGATGCTGCATATGTCCTTCTTCCTCATTCTCCTATTCCCAGTCACCCTCCTCCTTAGACAATCCAAGTATACCTGCAATGCAAGCCCCTTTCTCACCCCCTTACAGTTTATGGTCATGTTCCATTCTAGAGGGTCATGAGTTAGGGTTTTCATCCCATTCTTTTTGTACCCCATGGGAGGGTTAAGAAGTGAGCTTGTGCTCTGGTCAGAGGCAGGCATTTCTTTCCTCTTTTAGGCCATGTCTACACTAGGAGATTATTTCAAATTTACTAAATTTGATTTCTGAGCACCCAATTTTACAAATTCAAAGTTCCATGTCTTCACTACAGGCAAGAATTGAATGTACTCCAGAGTGTAGGCTCTGTTAATGTGGATGAGCTACCTTGGACTCAGAGCCTCAGGAAGCACTCTGGGGAGCTGCGGGAGGCCTCTCAGAGGCTGATTAGTTTGAATTAGTGGCACCAGAGCATCCACATTAATAGTGGTCAGACTTACAAGTTCAGGAATAGCATTATTCCTTATGAAAAGCAGGACTAGAATTTGATTCCCGGGCCCCTTATTCTGGAATAACGGTTGGTAGTATGGATGCTTTGCTTACAAAATTGACCTTGGGGGGCTTATTTCAGACTAAGGTCCTAGTATAGACCAGACCTTACTGCTTTACCTAGCCCCACCCCCTTCCTTTCTTGTCCCTCCCAACTGGTTGCTTGACCTTGCTTTGGGATAAGGAGTTGAGGCAGCTGTCAACTGTGTGCTCATACATTACTCTCCTACTATATTCTGTAAAAGCGACGAGGAGTCCTGTGGCACCTTATAGACTAACTGAAGTGTAGAAGCATAAGCTTTCGTGGGCAAAGACCCACTTCGTCAGATGCATCTGACGAAGTGGGTCTTTGCCCACAAAAGCTTATGCTCCTACACTTCAGTTAGTCTATAAGGTGCCACAGGACTCCTCGTCGCTTTTGCAGATTCAGACTAACACGGCTACCCCTCTGATACTTGACTATACTCTGTAACACTTTTAGCTCCATACCTTATCTGTCTTACTGTACTGAAAGCCCCATCTAGTTGTAGGGCTTGTCCATTGTTCTTCCCACATATTAGTAAGGTATGAATGAATCAAAAGTCAAACCCAAAATTCTGTCTTAGCCTAACAGGCTTATATGCTAACAACCTGTCCAAATGATACTTGTGAAGGGACAGAGAAGTGAAAATACCAAACTCTGATGAATTTAAAGCACTACAGGAGACAGGAGAGATTCCAGAAGACTGGAAAAGGGCAAATATAGTGCCCATTTATAAAAAGGGAAATAAGAACAACCCAGGAAACTACAGACCAGTTAGTTCTCTGTGCCAGGGAAGATAATGGAGCAAGTAATTAAGGAAATCATCTGTAAACACTTGGAAGGTGGCAAGGTGATAGGGAACTGCCAGCATGGATTTGTAAAAAATAAATCATGTCAAATCAGTCTGATAGCTTTCTTTGATAGGATAACGAGTCTTGTGGATAAGGGAGAAGCGGTGGATGTGGTATACCTAGACTTTAGTAAGGCATTTGATACGGTCTTGCATGATATTCTTATCAATAAACTAGGCAAATACAACTTAGATGGGGCTACTATAAGGTGGGTGCATAACTGGCTAGATAACCATTCTCAGAGAGTAGTCATTAATGGTTCACAATCTTGCTGGAAAGGTATAACAAGTATGGTTCCGCAGGGGTCTGTTTTGGGACCGGCTCTGTTCAATATATTCATCAACAATTTAGATATTGGCATAGAAAGTACGCTTATTAAGTTTGCAGATGATACCAAGCTGGGAGGGGTTGTGACTACTCTGGAGGATAGGGTCATAATTCAAAATGATCTGGACAAATTGGAGAAATGGTCTGAGGTACACAGGATGAAGTTTAATAAAGACAAATGCAAAGTGCTTCACTTTGGAAGGAACAATCAGTTTCACACATACAAAATGGGAAGCGACTGTCTAGGAAGGAGTATGGCAGAAAGAGATCTAGGGGTGATAGTGGACCACAGGCTGAATATGAGTAAGCAGTGTGATGCTGTTGCAAAAAAAGCAAACATGATTCTGAGATGCATTAACAGGAGTGTTGTGAACAAGACATGAGAAGTCATTCTTCCACTCTACTCTGTGCTGGTTAGGCCTTAGTTGGAGTATTGTGTCCAGTTCTGGGCACTGCATTTCAAGAAAGATGTGGAGAATTGGAGAGGGTCCAGAGAAGAGCAACAAGAATGATTAAAGGCCTAGAGAACATGACCCATGAAGGAAAGCTGAAAGAATTGGGTTTGTTTAGTTTAGAAAAGAGAAGACTGAGGAGGGACATGATAGCCGTTTTCAGGTATCTAAAAAGGTGTCATAAGGAGGAGGGAGAAAACTTGTTCATCTTGGCCTCCGAAGATAGAACAAGAAGCAATGGGCTTAAACTGAAGCAAGGGAGGTTTAGGATGGACATTAGGAAAAAGTTCCTAACTGCCAGGGTAGTCAAACACTGTAATAAATTGCCCAGGGAGGTTGAGGAATCCCCATCTCTGGAGATATTTAAGAGTAGGTTAGATAAATGTCTATCAGGGATGGTCTAGACAGTATTTGGTCCTGCCATGCGGGCAAGGGACTGGACTTGATGACCTCTCGAGGTCCCTTCCACTCCTAGTATTCTATGATTCTATACATAAGAAGCCAAATATTTTAGTTTTATAAAATTATTGGGCGCTTAAGAACGCAAAGTCAAGAAAGAGTCTTTGAATGCGAATAATGAATGAAACTATAGTGTGAGGATTCTTTGTCACATCAGAGCTTCATATCACAGATTTTAATTACTCAGGCTGCGATGGGACTACCATTTGCCTCTCAGAGAATCCTAGAGCAGAGAGAAGCTTTCATAATTATTAGTAAGTCATGATGCATAAAAAGTGCACAAGAGAAATAAACTGACATTGTTCTGGATAAATCTTTGGGTTCCTTCCTTGCACTATAAGATGGTTTAATGGACTGTTAAGGATGCTACATACAGTCTTTGGTTCATATGCTCAAAATTCAACCCTCAAGTACTTTGTATGATTTAACTGTCTCCCGAGTCCCAAAAGATGGATTAGGGCATAGATTTTTAGAAAGAGATATAATCTCATTTTAAAGACTTCAGGGTTGATGAGGCCACCATCTCTGTTGTTATGCTGTCCTAATGCTTAACGACCCTCACTGCTAAGAAACTGCATCTTATTTCTAGGTTGAATTTATCCAGCATCAGCTTCTAGCCACTGGATCCTATAATATCTTTGTCACAAGACTGAAACTCTCTATCCCTGCACTATTAGATATTTTTCCATATGTAAATACCTGTACATGTGACCAGGTCACATCTTTGATCAACTGAATAGACTGAGCTCCTTAAGTCTTACCTTATAAGGTTTCCAGTCCCTACATCATTCTTGTGGCCTGCTTTGAACTCTTTCCAGTACTTCCACATCCTTCTTCAAGTATGGCTACCTGTCATCCCTTTTTTTTATCTTAATGTGCACTTAATACAGATCCCTTTTACAAGCGTCTTTCTTCATGGACAATAACGTCATCTCAAGAGCAAAATTTTCCTCTCATATAACTGATATAGAGGTGAACTCTGAGAAAAAAGAAGGAAGAGAACTTTGGAGCTGAAGTCTGTCATGCAGAGCTGAGAGTTTTTATCTTAAGCGTGAATCTCTAATTTGACAATTGCGTATACATGTAACAAGTGGATTTGAAATATTTATATTTTGAGTGCCAAATGTCCTCACAGTTATAGAATCCCTACTAGATGTCATAGAAAAAAAATCATTTACAATTAATTCTCTTTTTTTTTAAAAAAAATCAGCCATTTTTAAATCTGATGTAGAAAAATTGTGCACGTCACATTATGAAAACCATCTGGAGTGCCTGAGTAGGTCTTCAGTGAAGGATATGGCTCATAGCAATGTAAATATTAATTAACTTGTTTATAAGACCATATACTCGATAGTTGTTAGATTTAATTGATACGTGATTTTCTGTTTTGATAAGGTAGATATTCAGAGCAACTGCTTCAGTTTAGGATCTTTGTTATCTTCTTTCTCTTTTTGAATAACATTAACAAGGATGACAATATTCATCTGTACAAGAAAATGTTATTGTATTATAGGCAGTCCCCGAGTTACACGGATCCGACCCAGAGCGCAGCGGTCCCGCCACCTCGACCTCCGGGGCGAGAAAAGCTGCTCCGGGTGCCCCTGGTCTGCTGGGGACCGTCTCCAGCAGACCAGGGACACCTGGAGCAAAGCCGGGGAGGTGGAGGGGAGACGGGGAGACGGTCCCCAGCAGACCAGAGGCACCGGGAGCAAAGCCTCAGAGGCACGGGACCCCTCCGCCTCCCGGGCTTTGCTCCGGGTGTCCCTGGTCTGCTGGGGACCGTCCCCAGCAGACCAGGGACACCAGGAGCAAAGCTGCAGCGGCGGCAGGTTCCCACGCCTCTGAGGCTTTGCCAGAGCAAAGCCTCAGAGGCGCGGCACCCTGCCGCCGCTGCGGCTTTGCTCCCCATGTCTCTGGTCTGCTGGGGGGGGCGCAGCTAGTGCGCCCCCCTCCCAAGCAGACCAGGCTTTTGTTGTGGACCCTGGGGTAGAGCAACTGGGGTGCTGCCAGGTTGGTCCTGCAGGGACCTACCTGGCAGCCCAGCTGTTCTGTCCCAGGCTCGAGATTCAGCTGCTGTTGAAACTGATCAGTGGCTGATTCCAGGAATCTGGGGACAGAGCAATCCTGCCTCCAGCTTCCTGTAGTTAGCCCCTGGTCAGTTTCAGCAGCAGCAGCTGAATCTGGAGCCAGTTCCGACTTACATACAAATTCAACTTAAGAACAAACCTATAGTCCCTATCTTGTACGTAACCAGGGGAATGCCTGTATATAGATCAGTTTAATCACTGCAGAATCACATTGTACCCTTTGTATGAAACTCTGACTGTAAATAGAGTATTTTTAGAAATAATTATTTAAAATGCTAAATGTTTTTAGTTAATCAGCGGATTCATTTGCAATTAAAATGTGGAAGTCCAATCCTGTCACCAATCTGAACTTGGAGTATAGATTGAAGATTTCTGAAAATCTCACCCATCAATTTTTTTTTAGGTTTGAATTAAGGAATCTACAGAATATTATATTCTAAGTCCTTCATTTTTTAATTATCCACAGCTCTTAATAGTTTGGGAAACTTACCTAATAGATTATCTACTTAGAAATCAAATTGATATTTTGTGTATGAGCATCGAGTATTTCCAGTACGGAGAGGAAATTACTATTCCACCACAGAAGGCACTGATAAGACTTCATCTTTAAAACTGTGTATAGTTCTGGTCACCCATGTTCAAGAGAGATAACTTCAAACTAGCAAAGGCACAGAGAAGGGCTGCTAAGAATTATCAAGGAAATGGAAAACCTAACTGATAAGGGTAGACTAAAACAGGTTGGCTTGTTTAGCCTAGCAGAATGCAAGCCGAGAAGCAATGTGTGTGATATTCTCAACGTACACTCTGGACTGGTGAATTATATACCTTCAACTCTCCAACTGGGGTGCCTTTTACACTGCTTTGCCATGAGAACTACTACTTGTAGTCTGCCCACACACAGCCTCTAGCATGCACAATCACTCCCAGCTGAATTATCTGAGTAGTTCTAGCCAGTCATTCTTGAATTATATTGCAGAGTGACACCATCAAATTCACAGTCACAGATTTGTCCCTAGAAATGTGTCTTGGATTGTCCCGCTCTTTCCTTCTGTGCAGTTCACTCTCATGGAAAATCTGTCCTTTCATTAATAGAAAATGATAAACACAAATCCTGTAATCCCAAATGGAGGGTCCCAAATACTTCAATCCAAACACTGCTTTAGATAAAAACAAGTTTATTAATTAAAGAAGAGAGAGTTTTCAAGGGATTACAAGTAACAAGACATAAAAGACAGAAATGGTTACCAAGAAATAAAAGGTAAAATGCAAAGCAAAAGGTTTTTCTCACCATATATTTACAGCAGCATGAGTGGTTTTGGCTGAAGGAATCCTCTCTCCCAGTTCAGTAATGCTTCTTTTGTCTTTCATATGTTGTTGATATCATGAATAGAGATGAGGGGGCAGGGGGATTTGTGTTCTATTTTCCTCATTTTTATATCTTTTCCTCCTCTTTGAGAATCACCTTCCCCTGGGTTTCATTAGACAGTTTGTTTGACAAGCTGTAAATTTCTTGTTCATGCCTTTCTTCCTGACAAACAGTACCACTTATCCAAAGATACAGTCTGCCACAATAGGATTGCTCTCTATAAATACATTAAGGGTAGATAAAGTATTGAATCTCAAGGATAATATTGGCACAAGAACAAATAGGGATAATATATTTACAAATATATTTATACAAATATATTTAGGTTGGAAATTAAATATTGTCAGGGGAGTGAGTTTCCGGAAGCAAACAGTATCTAGAACTAAAATGGAGCTTGAAAAATGCACATAAACAATACAGTACTATATGATGGGGTTGACTTGGATAGCAGGAGACTAGACTCAATGACCAGTGATGTACCTTGGAGTTCTATGTTCCTATCTAACACCATTTCCATACAATGATACATAGTTTAACCTTATATACTGGTTTTAAATAAATCTTTGGTATGCAATATATAACGCCTGCCTATAAGTCAACTGAAAGGGATATGTTAAAGGGACACCATCACTGGGAAATGGATTCAGTTCTGAAAAGAGTTGAAAGCATTTTCAGCTTTATTCATATGTTCCTATTTTTTTAAAATCCTCTTGCTTCCTGATATAGAGAAGAACTGGCCCAAGAAAAGGAGAAACTGAATCATGCTTCAGGTGATTACTCATGTTTAAAAAAATGCTTTATTCAAATGAGTAGTTTCTGTGACTTCACAATACAAAGACATATAAATGTGTCTACAATATTGGGGCTTCAGTGAGTATGTCTGCACTACAACTGGGAGAGCCTCCCAGCCTGGGAAGGCAGACTCATGGCAGTGGGACTTGAGCTAGCATGCTAAAACTAGCAGTGTGGACATTATGGCTCTGGTTAAGACTGGGGCTAGCCACCTGAGATCAGAAAAAGGGTGTCTGGGGGGCGTGAGAAAGTGCATTCGCTCAAGCCACATTAGCATGAGTCTGCCATCCCATGTTGGGATGCTTTCTCCCAGTTAAAGTAACTGCTTGAAATAACAAGGAAAATTATTATAGATAAAGAAATGGAAAATAGTAACATTTTTTGCTAATCTCATTTGGCTATAATCTCAAAAAGTAAAAATATTCAGACCAGCGTGATTTTTTTTAAGTGGATGATGACACTTTAAGTTGCGATGTTTTTATAAAAATTCATACAGTAAATTGGTTATGAAACATAACACATATTAATAATGACTGCTAATATATTTAACCAATATAGAGTTAATGATCTGAACTAGTTCTAATAATTGGTATTTTTCAATATTCAAGAACTTTTTAAATAAATTTGAACTAAATGCTTGACACCTTGAAGACATCTGAAAACATGAAATTACTTTAATTTTGACAGAATGCAAGTTTCTTCCATAGTTTAGTTTATACTGGTAGCATAACAGATGTTTGAACAGGTGAACCACTATAACTAAAGGAAACAATGGAAATGATCTTGCATTTGTATGAATCATTTAATCTCAAAGAATATCAAAGCACTTTACAAGCTAGGTTAAAAACTAATCAGGAGACACTTCATCCTGCCCTGAAATGCAACTACTTGTAAGCACACACAGCATGATTACATAGTTTAGGGATACATTTTCAAGGGTGCCTAAACATAATTGATTTTCACTAAAGTTTAATTATCAAAGTGTCTAGACCACTTTTTAAAATGACATTTAGCTGTCTCAGTCATGTAGGTTAATATTTTTAAAGGCATTGACGTGATCAGTATTGCAGTGCCTAACTGATTTAGGAACCTCAATATAATTTTCAAAAGGGTATTAGGCACTTAGGAGCCAAAATCCCATCAACTGTACGGTTTTACATTACTAACAATATGCTAATAATTCAGGCTATGTAGCTGCGGCTGCCATCCCAGTTATTAGCAGATATTCTTAATGAAAGTGATTTTGAAACATTATTGATACAGTAGTTCACAACAATTAACTACAGGATGGTTTATTTTAATGAGTCTGTGAAACTGTAACATAGCATAGCTTAGTGGGCTGCAATTTCCTGACAATGATTCCAACTACTAATGATCCACACACTAAATTAATTCTTTCAGCACTAGGATTTCTACTAATTTATAAGAAAGGGCAACATCAGAATAATCACACGTCTTGATTTTTGGATTAGGTGTAATTACTAAAATCAAGGAAATACATTTTTCTTTCTCTCAACTCTGCCTACTTGTTAACTACTAAATTTATAACTATTATCTTAACAGGAATTCAACTTATTTAGGAAGTACTGCATCCACTAAATGCATTTTTAAGGATGAACACACAATCTAATCCATATAATTTACCATTTAACTATAGGGAGTGCTTTATAATTGAAGACAAATCCTGGTTTCTGTTTTCCTTCTCACTTGAATCAATGAGAGTATTTTTTTACTGGTCCCTAAAGCTTTTGCTGATGAATCATAAATAAAATATTAACAGTACATTTGAGCACCCTTCTCAGTTCTTGTCTATTAGAAGCCAATCACAGGGAGATTTAAGCAGATTCTGAGTTATTCATTCACAATTTTTGGAGGAATCTGGCCATCTTAAAAAAATCCAGAAATTCAGAGGAACACAGAGGACTGTGATTGTACCTGGCAGGTGGGCAAGGAAACAACATAAGGTGGAAAGCCGCCTTGTCAAAATGTGGACATTAATAAGGTGTAACTGTACTCTTAAGGCAATCACTTTCCACAAAAGATTGTGTGTGTGTGAGTGTATAAAAATTGTTCTAAAGAAGGTAGTATAGCTAGCTGGACACATGCCCTCCCTCCCTTGAAGCAATTGCTGGCTGGACACAAAATGCCTTGTTTTGTGTGTCTAGTTTTCTCAGCTAAAACGTGATTTGTGTCAGCAGATACAGTCTAGACAGATTCTGTTAATCAAGTTTCCTGTTGAGGCGAGGCACTTGTTTTTGAAGATGTTAAGCTGATGCAGTTTAGATAACTTCTCTAGCCAGGCAAATGTAGGTTGTGAGCTTCCTTTTATGCTAACAATAAAAGGTCAAAAGGCTTGTTCCATGGCTATATTGTGTAAACAGAAATCACCTTATGAATGTGCATGTAACCTATGTGTAAGGGGACTGTTAGCCCCTTACTAAAACTCAGTGGGATTTTTTGGTTGGCCAGCTCCCAATACCAAAGGGGGAAGGGTCCATGAGAAATCAGGGCCCTGAGACTGACAGACGCCAGGAACAATGGGAAGAGGCCAACATGCCAGCTCAGCCTCATTGACAGGTTGGACAGATCAATGAGAGAATTAGAAGGCCAGGTCCTGTACTCCGTGTGAGCTGGGATTTTCTGGGTCTCTGGAAAGGAGAGAGAGCTGAGAAGAGCAGCAAAAAGAGCAAGCTGTGTGGAGAAACAGACCTGCAGTGTCAGAGCCAGGCACACACAACTCAAGGAGTGCAAGCAGTGCTGAGGGGCAGACCTGCAGTGACAGAGCCACAGCCCAAGGAGCACAGATCCTGTGCTGAGCGGCAGACCTGCAGTGACCAGAGAGCCAAAGGGGTCAGAGAAGCAACACAGGGAGCTGGAGTCTGGTGAAGCAGCACAGTCTGCAGCTGGGTGTGGTGAGCAGCTGGGACCAGCAAAGGGGGGAAAATTGGCTGGTGGCGTGTCCCTGCCCAGAGCCTCGAGGCCCTGCAGGCCAGACTTGGAGAGGGATTGTAACTCCAACTGGGAGAGGGGTCTTGCCACCTAGAGCCTGAGGCTGTGTGGTCATTGCCAGAGCAAGCGTGTCCAACCTGCAGCCCCCCTGCAGCACCATCAGGGCCTGAGAGAGAAAGCCTTGGGACCTATAAGGAACAGACTGTGAACTGTCCTTACACCCTGCAGACTGCTGTTTGTGATGTCCCCATGCTACAGAGCAGGACTATGTGTTCTCATTTAACCTTTCTCGTTTTTCCTTATTATTTTCTTTTTAATCAGTTGATGTTTAATACATTGTATTCGCTTTGAACTGTATGAAATGATCACTGGGTCAAGAAAGCATGCAATGTGCAGAGAGCACCCTGGAGTGGGGACACCTTACTCACTGCCCCAAGTGACTACAAGGTCGGGGATGAAGCCCCAGAAAACCTGGGCCCAGCCTTGTTGGGATTTCGAGGACTCTGCTACTCTGGAGAGTGGAAGGGGAGCCCACAGGGTCAGTGAGGCCTTTAGGTAAAAGAAGTGGGAGCAGGGACTCAGATCCTTTCACTGGTCCATTTCACCAAGGCAGTATAGAAGCCAGGAAAGTTCCCCACAATAGGGGGACCATTCCCCCGTTTACATATGGAATGAATGTGAAAGTGTGAGTGAAAAACATCCAATCGCAAGGCAGTCCAGCTCTCTGTGACCTTTAAAGGCAAGAAAGGTTTCTGCAGGTGTATTCATTAATGTGACAAGAGGCCAGGGTTCGTTCACTCTCTCTCTCTCTCTCTCTCTCTCTGGACAAAATGTAACATCACAGCAGAAACCTGGGACAGGCCCGGAAAAGAAAGTCCCTTCCTCCTCTCCTACCCCCTCCTCCAGGAGATCCGAAGGGATCTCTAGGGATCGCTGTGGCCTTGCAGTTGATCTCCGGGAAGCTGTTGCCTGGCTAGCTCCAGCCACCTGTGAAACTGGAAGAAATTTACACTGCATCTGTAGCCTGCCTCCAGACGGCTAGTATGAGTCTGATGCATGTATGAGTATTACCGTACCCTTAAGCATTTACTCAATAAACAACCCTCGGAACTGTTCCAGTTAACCCTTTGTCTGAATTCATTCCCCACTTGTCCGGGGTAGGGCAGGTCCAATATTAAAGGATGCACTGGCCATGGGACAGGCAACAGGTAGGATAAATGTTGTTGTTATATATACTTAGGGTACCTTCCAGAATATCTATTGAAATAAATGAGGATCTTTCCATTTACTTTCAATGGGTAGTGGATCTAGTCCTAAGAAGTTAAGGAATTAGGCATGTATTCTATGGAAATGAGAAGAGCTCATATACACAGTACTGAATGGATTTTTTTTTAAAAAGGGGGAGAAATGCTTACAACAATGACCTTGCAACAAACACAAAATCATGAAGTATGACATGAGATCAAGAGTCTGTTAAGTCATTAATGATTTGTGGGTACTCAGTGTGAGTGATCAGTCTGAGTTATCTTTGAAAGACCTGATGTTTGAGTGTGCGTGTTTCATATTTTCTAAAACTAGTGCCTCTTTTAAAATGTTCCAAGTTGGGTAACCAAAATCATTAGTGACTGATGAAAATATTGGCCACAGAATATGTAAGGGTTATATTTTTTTAAAGCAGAGTTTCTTTATACAGAAAGCAATGTACTTACTGTGGAACAGACTCTTGTGTACAACCAAAACAACAGTTAGGCAAAATACCTGTTGAAAGAATTTTATGTAAAGAGTGGGAGGAAAAAAAAATATTGTTGCTTACAACTGCTGACCCGAAGGAAAGGACCAACATGGACTATCTGGTCCTCTTCTTTCAGCCCCAGTGAATGCTGAACAGTTGTAATTAAAACTAAAATAGATAATTTTGTTGTTGGCTAGGCTACATGATTAAATACAACAAACCAAGTGGAGTGCTAGACAATGGCCTACGCCTCTGGAATGTAAATAGCCCAACAACAAATACTGATGCTTTCAAGGCAAGATAGCAGGAATGGTAGTTTCCTTGCAGATTATAAGCACACTTATTGGTTGATGTGTGAAAGAGAATTCAAAAGAAAGTCAATAGGTGGGGTTCAGCTTTCATTAACTTATCATTCCTAAGACAGTAGTGATTCTCTTGGATAAGATCAGCATTTTCAAACACTATTCCAATTCTTGTGTCTTTCTCTGGGAATCCCTTTTTATATCGTACTGATTTCAACCATTCTCCATCTCCCATCCCAACATAAAAGGGAGGGATTTTCGAAAAGAAGGGGGGAACTCCCCAAAACCTTAGGTCTTAATGTTCAAAAACTGAAGCCTTTGAAAAAAAGGCCAGAGTGGGGTTTTGAATTGTACAATGGACATGTATGCTTCGAGGACCATGTTCCCTAAGATGTTGATGCCATCTTATTCACTTAGGCTACGCCTAGACTACAAGCCTCTTTTGAAAGAGGCTTTTTCAAAATAACCTTTTGAAAAAGCCTCTTTCGAAAGAGAGCGCCTAGACTGCAACCACTTCTTTCAAAAAAGCAAGCCACTTTTTTGAAAGAGAGCACCCAGGCAGTCTGGATGCTTTCGTTCAAAAAAGCCCTGTTTGCATTCAAGAACGCCTTTTTTCAAAAGAGCACTTTCGAAAAAAGGCATTCTTCCTCGGAAAATGAAGTTTACCGCGGTCGAAAAAAACTGCTGTGTTCTTTCAATTTAATTTTGAAAGAACGTGGCAGCAGTCTAGATGCAGGGGAAGATTTTTCGAAAAAAACCCTCTGTAGTCTAGATACAGCCTTAGTCAGCTTGCAACTTCTGCATATCCTTAAACTGAGATGAACAGTTGTAAAAGGGGGAAGAAATGCACACCCTTTCCTCCCTCCCTCAATCCCTCCAAACCTCTTGTGTAAACCTCTCTAACTTCCAGAAAAAACACCCCCTTTGACAGGTGCCTCCACTTTGAAATTCAGTCATTTTGTTTAATGCAATATAAGACTGTAGTGTCATTTATTCACATTAAGCTGGACTTCGCCATTCTTCCATTTAATGAGTAGCACATTATGTGGAACAGTGGATAACATTACCAAGTCCTAACATGCATAATTTTGCTAGTTATAAGCCTGATCTTCAACTCCTACTCAAAACTTCCATTCAAATCAATGGGTTTGAAATGCTTTGCCAGGTTGTGTTCTATTTTCAGTGCTAAGAAAGATTAATTGCTTTAGCATATTCTTTTATCATTCAACCCAGCCACTGGCAAAATGGTATCTTTTAGTTTTAGGTACAGCTATGCAGCATTTAGTACTGCTAGAAAAGGAGATCTTTTATTAGTATGGCATGTGTGGCACTGTACTTTTTGTAGGAGATGAGATACCGAGGCTTAGCTTTGACTTTTTGACCGACATTTTTGAGCTTTGTCAGAGGAAGGTATTCAGCATAATTCAGGGGATACTGATTTTCTTGCCAGAAACACACTACTACAATGGTATACAGGAGTCATAAAGGGGCCACAACAGGTTGAAAAAGATGCATAAAGCTGCTGTATGTGGCCTAGGGATGTTAAATATCGGTTAATTGAATAGTCGATTTACCTCATGAATCGGTTACTTGACTATTCTATAGTACCTGGGGGCGGGTCCAACAGCCAGAGTGCTACAGCACCCTCCCAAGGAGCTCCCTGCCACTCTGCACTGCTGCCTTTTTAGAAGAGGCAGCAGCATGGGATGCCAGTTGGGAGCTGGTCTGCGAGGGGAGACAGTTTAAAAACCAGCTCCCCTCGGGAACCAGCTGCCTGTTGCCTTGTGCTGCTGCCTCTGTTACAGGGGACGTCTGAGCTCTTGGATCCAGCGCAAGTTGGGACTGAACTGTGCTGCCTGCCTGCCCAGCTCCTATTACACTTTAAAGGCAGAGCCGCAACAGGGGTAGGTCCTGGACCCACCGCAAGCCAGGACTGAGCCGGGCTGCTGGCCAGCCTGTTAACAATTTACTGTTTGGGAGGGGGGGGGGGGCGGGATGGAAGAAAAGTGTATAGTCTATAGCATTAATCTATAAGCTTTTGCTTATCGGTTAATCGACTACACTATTACATCCCTAATGTGGCCCTCCCTTTCCCCTCACCACTTCCGCTGTGTCCCTCTCCATGTTGTACAAGAACAGTGTTGAGTTCATGCTATAAATAGGTATCATTGCATAGAGGAGCTAAACCTTAATAAAAATGAAAGGAGTATATTTAAGGTGAGGAGCAAGGATAGAGAGTGCTCGAAGGAAGAGACATGGTAGCTACGCAGCCCCCTGGCTGGGGGCCAGGAATGCCATTGGATGTGGGGCTGTGCTCCTGGCCCCCAGATGTGGTGCTCAGCAGCCATCCTGCCTCTTTCCCCAAGTGCCTTTCCTAACTCTGCTCCATCAATACTGGCCCCTCTGTTACTGTTTGGAAATTTAGTGATTTAGTGATTTTTTTTTAAAATAAAGGTTGAAAAGCACCCCAAATAACCCCCCAAAACTAAAGACATTTCATTTAAATTCAAATTAAAGTTTAATTCTACTTGAAATTTGTACATTTTGGCAAGAAAAACTGAAAATTCAGTTTCAGACGAACCAATTATTTTCTGGATTTTTCAGTTTGGCTTTGTACTGAAAAAAAAAATCAGTTATTCGCTCTGATCTAGTAGCAAGTGCAACAGGGGACTGCAGGAGGAGAAAGAAAGATTAAAGGAATTAAATGTTGTCCTGTAAAACTGAATCCTATGCCTGCCTGCCACAGCAGTTTCATGTGATGTTTGGTTTCCGTAACTTTGCGAAACTTTTCACAGGTGGCTTACCTGTGTGAAAAGTTTTAAAAGAGGAGCACAGGCTTTTAAAATGTCTATGGATTAATGTTTGCCTGGATCTAAAATGTCTAGAAAGTTAGTCACTGAGGTCACGTACACACCACATGGAAGTCTGACGCTGCTGCGGTCAATCTTCTGGGGTTTGATTTAGCTAAATCAAACTCAGAGGGTGCCCCTGTTGGCACTGGTACTCCTGCTCCTCACAAGGAGTAAGGGAAGCCCATGGGAGCATTTGTTCCCATTGGCCTCCCACTGTGTGGATGGCGTGGAAATATGATTTAAGGTACATCGACTCCAGCCATGGAATTTACATAGATGGAGTTGTGTATCTTACTTCAACCTTCTGCTGTAGTGTAGAGCAGGCCTCACTGTAAGTGGATAAAGCACCATCTTAAACTTCCATCTCTGTTTTTGTTGAATATATGATATTGATTTTCCCCCTTTAATGTGAATGTGGTGCTTGTAAAAATTGCAATATAACAAATGGTGAACCCTGATCCTTTACTTTAACCACAGAACAGGCACTCAAATACAGCATAAGTAGCAGCAATGCAAGCTTAGTATATTCAGACCACTTTATTGTCTTTTCTATAGTTCTGCAAAATTTCCCACTTTCACCACCTCCCCCTCAGCTCCTGCAGTATTAGCAATGTCAGTAGTCCTCATGCAGGAAGGACATGGCTGCCACCAGTATTCTAAGAGTGTCATTTAATCTTGCTCAAACCAGAGTCTAATTGACACAGTGCTTAGAACACTGCTGGTTGCTTTTAGCCCCTCTTCTCTAGAACTCCCAATGAGGTTAACATGGATGGAATGGAACCATCGTTAAAAACAGTGGGCACTGTCAAGGATGTAACTGAGATTTAAGTGCTTTCACTGTGAACTGGAGCAAAAGCTAGAGGACCCATCATTCTTTTATCTGTTTCATCACTGATGAGAGACAATTAAACTGTGATTGAGAAATCTGTCCACTAGCAAATGGCCTGGAACCACCAACTTATTTTGCACAGGCTGCTGAACAGCCATTAAATAGCGACAATGAAAATATGGAATTATAGCAGTCATTTAGTCCATGAAAACCTCTTTTATTGACTTGGAAGCCATTTCAAATCAGTGTTTAAAACAAAGTAAACATAACCTCAAATGTAAGAGCATGAGCTATATTTGAGATCCCCTCCTTCAGTCTTTCTCAACAGTCCCTACTCTTACCAGTGTATGCTCCATTGATTCTTTACTTTTCCACAACTATCAAACCTCTGACATTTTTTATCTAGCTTTCCTATATATGTGATATCAAACTGACTTACTGAGAGAAGTGGGGAGGAGATGCGGGGAGGGGAGAGTTGATTGGAGACAGGCAATTTAACTTGATGCCAAAGAGAAAACAAGCTCAAACAGAGACAGGTTACAGGAGTCCAGGGAAACTGAAGAAAAAGAAAACTGCTTTAGCAATGAAAGCTAAAAAGAAACTGAATGCTAATCTTTTTACTGACAATGGAAAATATCTTTTTTTCTTAAGTCCATTGAAAAATACATATTTGTTATCAATAAATTTCCATTAAAATAATCAACTGTAATTTTGTATTTAATTATATTTCATTTGTTGTTAAAGGGATAAAACAACTAGAAGAGAAATATATTTTCAAATTAATCCAGGTCATTATTGCTACATTGTCCTGTATGTACTTAGAATGAGAGAGCTTTTCTTTCAAGGACAACCAGTTTGCATCTCCTGTATCTACTTCTCATAACTTCAACACTTCCCTTCCTACTCTCCCTCTTCCCCATCCCCTACTTATTTTTGGATCTGGACTTTTAATACTCCATTCATCTGAAGAAGTGGGTTGTACCCTCGAAAGCTCATGATACCATCTACATGTTTTATTCATCTTTAAGGTGCTGCTAGACTATTCGTTGTTTTTCAAATTTTTCTGTTTTTGTCTGTTTTTCACAAATGTGCAATTTTTAGAACTACACAAGCTTACCTTCAAGTCAAATGCCTTTACTCTGAATAATTATAAAAGTGCCAAATTTGCCAGGTAGCTAAAATAAGGATCTGTTTCAAGTAAGAAATATGAAAATGCTTTCCAGTCTGAATCATCTTGGCTAGTAAATTCCTAGGGGGAAAAATGCATCAACATGTATATGTTCAGGATCCCATTCAAGAACTTAGTAACAACATATTCTGAAAGGGTGAAATTCCAAGAAGCATCACAAGAAGTTGATGTTGATGGGTAGAACCAAAAATGAAGGTCTACAGTTCTCATGCTTCCTTAGACTATGTCTGCATAGCAGCATATTGCACAATTATGTCAACACAACTGAAGTTATTCTGAAATAACATTTATTTTGGAATAACTGATGTTATTTCAAAATAACATACTGTGCGTCCACACAGCAAGCCTTTATTTCGAAATAATGGTGAGCAGGAGGGACTTCTTACTCCAAATCCTGTAACCCTCATTTAACGAGGCATAATGGAAGTCAAAGGAAGTGTGTTCTTCCTTTGATTTCCTGCTGTGTAGACAGTGCCAAAAGCCGACTTAAGCTATTTTGACTTAAGCTACGTGATTGATGTAGCTCAAGTTGTGCAGCTTAATTTGAGTTTTGCCCTGATGTGTAGACATGCCCTTAGATATCTATCCATAAGGAAAAATCTAAGATTATTTACGTGAACACCTTATGCTACCTTATTCTTCTCTCTCAATACTTATGTTTTCATAGATTCATAGAAACCAAGGACAAGGGACCCTTGTGATCATCTAGTCTGACCTGTATAACACTGGCCATAACCTCTCCCAATATAATTCCTAGACCATATCTTTTTAGAGAAACATAATCTTGATTTAAAAATTGACAGTGATAAAGAATCCACCACCACTTTTGGTGAATTGTTCCAATGGATAATTACACCCACTGTTAAAAATGTGTGCCTTATTTCCATTCTGAACTTGTCTATCTTAAACTTCTGGCTCTTGAATTATGTTATACTTTTTCCTCTGCTAAAGTGAAGAGCCCATTAAGCAAAAATTTGTTCCTTTACTTAAACTTCTCTGTGTTATACTAAACATATTTTGCTCCTTAAGACTATCATTATACAGAATTTTAAAACTAAATGATTTAATCATTTAGTCATTCTTGTGGCTTTTTTTCTGAAACCTTTCCAGTTTATCAATATCCTTCTGGAATTGAGGATCTCAAACAAGACTTGCTGTTCTAGCAGTAGTCTGACTAATGCCAAATAGAACAAACAGTAGGTAAAATAACCTCTCTATTCATGAGATTCCTGTTTATGCATCCAAGGATCATACATTGGCCACATTTCTGTTTAGCTGATTTTCCACCATGACCCCCAAATATTTTTCAGACTAACTCCTTCTCAGGAGAGAGTCCCCATCACATAAATAGGGCCCAGATCCTTTCTTCTTTGATGTATACACTTAGGGTACGTCTAGACTACAGAGTTTTGTCGACAGAAGTTTTGTCAACAGATACTGTCGACAAAGCTTCTGTCGACAGAGTGTCTACACTACATTCAGTTCTGTCGACAAAGCAAGCTGCTTTGTCGACATGGCAGTGTAGACGCAAGGACAGTTTACATGCAATAACACCTTCTGTCGACAGAACTCTGTCGACAGAAGGCGTTATGCCTCATAAAATGAGGTTTACCAGCGTCGACAAAACTGCTGAGTTCACCCCAGCTGCTCTGGTCCTGATTCAGCCGCTGCTGGTCAGTTTCAGCAGTGGCTGAATCAGGACGCCTGGGGCAGAGCAGATGGGGTGCTGCTGGGTTGGTCCAGTAGCGCCGAGGAGCAGCGCTACTGGAGCAACCCAGCAGCACCCCAGCTGCTCTGCCCCAGGCGTCCTGATTTAGCCGCTGCTGAAACTGACCAGCGCTGACTACAGGAAGCCCGAGGCAGAGTTGCTCTGCCCCGGGCTTCCTGGAATCAGCTGCTGATCAGTTTCAGCAGCAGCTGACTTGGGGACGCTTGGGGTTCTTAAGTTGATTCTGTATGTAAGTCAGAACTGGCTGTCAGTTTCAGCAGTGGCTGAATCTGGACGCCAGTTCCGACTTACATACAGATTCAACTTAAGAACAAACCTACAGTCCCTATCTTGTATGTAACCCGGGGACTGCCTGTACTGGCATTTCAAAAATTTTTGCTGAAAAGCTGTGAACACAAATGTTTATCATCCATCTTTTCCACAACTTTATGAAGGATGTTGGAACATTTCTTAAAATGGCTTAACATAAATTTAGTCCATCCTTCTAGATCTAAGGAAGCCATTCTTACAGTATCCCATATGTCTTACACTGTAGCTCCTTTTTGGATTCAAAGCGCCCATATGCACATTGCAGCAGAACAAAAGCTCTGGCTAGTATTTTTTTTAATGGGTTCATAGGTTAGGCTTTTGAATGCACTCTTTGGTATCTAAATAAGTGGGTTTATTTCTAATCTGCTAAGCACCAATGCTTCCTACAAACAATAAAAACATTACAAAGTTCCACAAGATTTGGACCACAGCTTTAAGAGTTTGCTATATTGTATCTACAATTTGCTAAAACAGTTGAGAATTCTTCTCTGTTATACCCGTGAGGTGAATTTGTTCTCTCAACAGGCTGGGTTTATTACCTACTATGTCCATGTTACAGGGGAAAAGTTTAAAACTAATTTGGGGGACCCAATTAAGCTCAAAATGTAGCTAAATAGGAAGAGTATAGCACCATTCGCTACATTCAGGTACTTGCTTATCTTTAATGATTCTTCATTTGTTCATTCAACAAGAGTGTGGTTTAACAGACTATGTAGGGAAATGTTGGGATGACAGACCATTATTACTTAATGTAGCAATTAATGTGTGTCTTTATAAACCACTGGAGCTGGGAAACCCATTTAGGAAAGGGACATGAGTGGCATTATAGATAGCTTAATGAAAAACCCTGTGCAATGTGCAGCAATAGTGAACAAACAAAATGTTAAGCTGAATAAGGAATGAAGAAAATTATAAAAACGTTTTTATATAAAGCAATGGCATGGCCACCTCTGGAATACTGTGTGCAGCACAGGTCATCCCTTCTGCAAGAGGATATTTCAGAACTGCAGGAGGTTGAAAGGACATTAACAAGAATTACCAAGGACATGGAAGAAAGCTTCAAGAGATTAAGATTGATTACCTTAAAATGTAGGTAAATAAAAGGGGACATGATAAAAATATGTAAAATAATGAATTGAATGTAGAACAAGTTTCAGGAACTTTTTTTCTATCTCATAAGACAGGAGCAAGAAGATATGCAGTAATTTTTTTAAAAAAAGTTAAAATTTAAAAACTGATGAAAAGGTAGTATTTTTCCGCTTGTGTGATTAAATTGTGGAACTCATTGCCATAGTAGATCATGAAGGCAAAGAACTCCACAGAATTCAAGAACTTGCCTGGATGATAAAACTACCTAGTATTGTTGTAATGAATAACAAAAACTTTGTAACAGACATTAAACTTCATGATTCAGGGGATTCAGCCTATGTCAAAACTACTAGAGATCAGGATAATATTTAGTGTGAGGACAGTTATCTGAGATCTGCCATCTGTGGGGTTTTTACATCTTCCTTAGAAGCATCCAGGACTTGTTACTGCCAGAGACAGGATACTGGAGTAGAGGGATGTCAAATCTGATCCAGTCTGGCAATTCCAGTAAGATCCTAATTTCTTAAATAAATTTGAGATATTTCTGTGGTTAATGCTCTTTGGCTTTTCCTCTCTTCTTGTTTGGGTTTAACTTGCTAATTTGTGCCTGATGGAGGAGCCCAGAGGCTTGACTGGCTTTGCTTCATTGAGTTTGGAAGATTTGTAACTACTACATTCTTTCATATGAGAGAGGAAAAGGACATGGGAAAAGGGGGAAGAAGAAAATGTCTGAAGTCTTTATTCAGATTTCTAGGGAAACTCATTTCCCAAAGAAGAGAGATAACATGTATTTTGTTTTTCTCTGTGTTTTTGAATGTCCTTTGGTCTTTCAAACTTTTCTTTCATTCCCCTTCTCCCCTCCTCCCACTGTTGATCTATTGTTCTTTCCCCTTTCTGTTTACATAGTGGGTTGCTGGACCAAACATTTCCTTCATCCATCTGATGATTCCATATTTTGCATTTGAGTCTTACGTCTTGAAAAGTGCTCCTGAACATGTATCTTGCACACAAATGGAGGGTGGGTTGAGATTATTTTGAAAAACGCATCCTTAGGTAATACTCGAGGGCAGTATGATGGGGGCTAATTTGGCTATGACAAATCAGGAAAGAGATCTTGGAGTTATCGTGGACAGTTCTCTGAAAACTTCCACACAGTGTGCAGCGGCGGTCAAAAAGGCAAATAGGATGCTAGGAATTATTAGGAAAGGCGGAGAAAATAAGACCCAGAATATCTTACTGCCCCTGTATAAAACTATGGTACGCCCACATCTTGAATACTGTGTACAGATGTGGTCTCCTCACCTCAAAAAAGATATTTTGGCCTTGGAAAGGGTTCAGAAAAGGGCAATGATTAGGGTTTGGAATGGGTCCCATATAAGGAGAGGTTAAAGCGACTGGGACTTTTCAGTTTAGAAAAGAGGAGACTGAGGGGGGATATGATAGAGGTCTATAAAATCATGAGTGGTGTGGAGAGGGCCGATAAAGAAAAGTTATTTATTAGTTCCCTAAATAGAAGAACTAGAGGACACCAAATGAAATTAATGGGGAGCAGGTTTAAAACTAATAAAAGAAAGTTCTTCTTCACACAGCGTGTAGTCAACCTGTGGAACTCCTTGCCAGAGGAGGCTGTGAAGGCTAGGACTATAATAGAGTTTAAAGAGAAGCTAGATAATTTCATGGAGGTTAGGTCCATAAAAGGCTATTAGCCAGGGGATAAAATGGTGTCCTTGGCCTCTGTCTGTCAGAGGCTGGAGAGGGATGGCAGGAGACAAATTGCTTGATCGTTGTCTTCGGTCCACCCTCTCTGGGGCACCTGGTGCTGGCCACTGTCGATAGACAGGATACTGGGCTAGATGGACCATTGGTCTGACCCAGTATGGCCATTCTTATGTTCTTATGTTATGTTGTTATCAGTCGTGCCCAAACTTTTTCTGTCACAATGCCTCTTACCAGTAATGAAATCTACCCGTGCCTCCCTCCATTTTTGCACAGGCTGCTCAGCAGAGCAGCTTGGGCTGAAAGAAGTGCTGGTGGGGGGGCTAACGGGGCATTAGAGAGAAGCTGCAACTCGAGGGCAGACCTGGGCTGGGGGCAGAGAAGGTGGTGGAATGAAGCTGTGGCTGATGTCGGAGCTGGGCTGGAGCAGATCGGAGTTGCAGTTGGGTCCAGAGCTGAGATGGGAGGCCTTCTTTGCTTGCTGCCTGTGGGAACTGGCCCATGCTCCTGTGAATTCCATGCTCCTAAGGGTCTCACAGTTTGGGGACCATTGGTAGAGTATTATGTATTTAAAATATAATTAGACACTTCTGATCAACTGGGTGCTTACTGAATAACTTAACATATTTGCTCTGTCTTCCATGGTAGTATATTTTCATTATTTTCCATCTCAATGACACAGTCACATGTTCACATGTTTGAAACATATATTGCAGCTTTTGTTTTTGTCTAGACTTAACAGGATTCCTTACTTCTAACGCACTATTATGTATCTTAGCATTTATCTTTTTATTTTAAATCAGGATGCAGATATTTAAAGTCACATTAAATCAGCATTTGAATTGGTGAAATCATCTTCTGCAGAGGGATTTATAGACCACCAGGACAATGAGATGAAATATGGATTATTTCCTTCATGTATTAACTTTTTCCAGTAACCTTCTATACAGCTGCACTGTCTTCTTACAGTGCAGTTGCAAAACAAGCTTGTGAATTTCTGGATACAGCAACACGATTAGAATTCTTAGTCTTACACAAACCTTTGAAACATCTTATTTAGGGTTCAGCTGTGTTTTTAATGTATAGCTCAGTGTTGAGAGTCATGTAGAACCACAACAACCCAGGAGGAGCTTGCTTGCTGCTCTAATGCTTCAAAAGATGAAGCATTTCCCCTTACTCCCATTGCACAGCTGCCAGTGCTATAGGCTGATGTATAGGAGGGGCAGTCCTGCTTTCCTCCTGCCATCTTTGGGGTGTCTTGCATGGCAGAGTTGCAATGAGGGGGGCAGCCTGAGTGCTGTAATTGAATAGGAGGACCTTTTATTAGACAGGTGGAAGAGACATCTGTGAAACAGCAGAACACAAGCTGGCTCTTAATGTGACAAGCCCATGATCCCTTTTTATTTCTACGAAGAGTACATACTATGCCTTACTAGGACACATTTTGTTTTGTTTTTTTGCTGTTCAAGACTTGCGCTATTTCAAAACATATACACTGATGCGAACATAGCACTGAAATGGAGATGCACACTTGAATAGATTTTACGCAACAGTTCGCAACTTCTATTAAACTTTAATACAGGTTGGGCACTACCCACCCATTACCCACGTTCTTCTACATCAGGCATTTAATTGGTTCCAATATAGGGTACAGGCCTCCTACCATATGACCCATAACTATGGGCAGGCTCCCCTCATCCTACTCTCCAGGAATAAGTTCACTCTGATCCTACCCCATGAATTCAAGCCCATCACCAGAATTCCAGGTCTTTTATCTCTGGGAACTGTCATTTTACCCACCCTGGGTACTGACTGTAAATTGTGGCAATTTAACAACTCAACCAGGTACCTCAGCTAGGTACTAAGCATGTCCCTACTTAAATCACTGTGGCCTGAAGGTGGTGGAAAAACAGCAAAAGACTCACAGGATCTCTGCCAGTTGGCCCATGGGTTAAAATATTCCAACCTGACTCCCAAATGGATGATCAGCTTGACCTCCTAACATCTGTCAGGTCTGTTTCTCATTCTTAGTTCAGGATGCAGCTGCTGGAAAGGACCTGGAAGAAGTTCTACATTGGCTCTCATTCTACATAAAATCCTGGGAGCTGTGAAATGCTAGCCAATCAGCCCCTCTTCTTTCCATCTGCCCAATGGGTGGCAGACTCCAAGGTGGGGAAGGCAGGAAGCTACCTGGTGCCCCTCATCAAGTGTGTGCATACCCAATTGCTGAGACCGTTCCCTTACCCCAATGACCTGAGTCAGTTTTCCCCACCCATTGAGGCAGATGTGTGGCAGCATTTCTTATTCTACGGGATTAAGTCTGTTCTCAGAATTTGCCATTGGCATTAAACACATGAGAAATAGCCTTGCTTGTTGAGAATTTCAATGCAGCTGACACGTGTCATTTAGACACAAATTCTTTTATGTGTCAACATATTGTATTTCTGGCCTAAACATCACCTCTCATTTTCATAATTATACTTTTCAATTCCCCATTATCTCAGATGATTTTTAAACAACTGCTGTCACATCTATTTTTTTTTCCACTCTTTTTATTCTTCAAGGCCATTTTTTCCATCTCAAATTGTTCATCTCCATAGTTCTAATATTCTTTCAGAGTAACTAGAATATCAATTATATTTCCACATCAGCCACATGTTACTTTAATGCTACAGATCAATTTCACTCAGGGCATGTCTACACAGCAGGGCTAAAGCTGAAATAATCTATGCAACTTCGGGTACGTCAATTGAGTAGCCTAAGTCACAATAGCTTAACTCAGCTTTTAGCATGATCTACATAGCAGGAAATCTGAGAGAGAGTGCTCTTCCTTCGACTTTCCTTACTCCTTGTAAAATGAGGGTTACAGGAGTCAGAGTAAGAAGTCACCCAACTCACCACTATTTCAACATTATATTGAAATAACTGTAGTGTCGATACACACTGTTATAATACTGTTGTGCAGACATATCCTCACTAGTGTTTATTCCAATTGTGACTAGTTTTTGTTCACTCACAAAGAAATTATTTGCACACATAAGGGAAAGGGAGATATTTTCAGCTAAGGCCTCATAGCAGGCACAATTTATGCCCATAAAAAAGCTGAGTTATGAGTGCTTGTACCTTTAACTCCCCAACCTGCGCCTGCAATCAGGTAGCTAGAGGCACAGGTGTTCAGATTTATGTTTACAATTGAAATTTAGGCACAAAAATATGAACACAAGAGAAACAGATAAAAATGTATCCTATTATATTTCAGTAGAAATTGTGTAATCTTTGTATTTGTGCTCTGCACATGTCACTAGTTCCATATTTATAGTCTTGTTTTGGAGGCTATTAACTCTGAATTTATTTCTGACATGAATTTTTGGACCAAAATTTCAAATGTAGTCATCTAAACTCACCTTCAAAATATACAGATGCATCTCTTGCATGCACAGAATTCACCAATGCATGTGAAAAGAAGCCTTTGTTCAAATGTTGGCAGCTATAAATATCCATCTGTAAATGAAATTACCCATGTGGCAGGTGACAATATTCACTTGCACATGCAAGTGACAGCTTTATGTTGGCAATGGATGCTTGCACAGGCAAGTGAAGGTTTTACACAGGCAATGGGTGAATGCAAGACTGTTCAGACTGTAATTACAATACAGGTATTTGATTATTGTAGCACTTTGAATTCACATTGCACATTTATCTGACAATTATTCCTTCTGTAACTCAGTTTTATTGATTTTAGTCATTATGTAATTATCGCTGAGTAATTTTTTTTATGTCTTCTCCTCTGGATATTTCTTGTTTGTGTTGAGACTTATGGTAACATTGATCACACAATATGAGTATGCAATGCATAAACTACAACTTTTTATTATGTGTTTGTGTATTGGATAAACATTCACATATTGCAAGTCTGTCATTAGGTATGTACAACTTATTGGTAGTCCAAATTGAAATTAATCAATGCTGTGCAACTGAATCCCTAAAAAACTGGAAATAACAGATAAGGAACTATCATAATTGTCCTTGCTAAAATTCCCTTTCCTTTTACAAGAAAGACTGATTATTTGCTAGTTTCCCTCAGCAGCTTTAAAAGTAATTTGTTGGTAGATGGGGAAAATATCTATGCTTTAATTCTGTGAATAAATTTAGAAGAACCTTTTATATGCAACCTTCTTAAATGTCCCATTTAGTCAACAAAGTACTTTTACATTTATATTCTAAATAGAAATTCTTGACTTTTATTTTCTATGAAAAAATTGGTATGAGACCACAAATTATTCAAAAGCTATTTTCCTCTTGAACCATGCAAGAGAAAACTTGCCACAGCTAAGTGACTTTGCTGAATTAATAATAAGCACAAGCAAATGCTGGAAAATAGTCCTAAACTGGCAATGATTTAATAGCTGCAACTGTTGGAGCTGACACACCTGACACTTATATAGTATAGTACACGTTTTGTTTCTAACTCATACACTTTAAGACTAGAAGGAAGCACTGTGATCATCTAAGTTTGCCCTTCTGCACACTGCAGAGCACAGACCCTCACTGACCTGCTCCCATAATTGACCCATAACCTCTGGCTAAGTTACTAAAGTCTTGAAATCATGATTTAAAGATTTCCAGTTACAGTACACCATTTACTCTAGTTCATACCAGCAACTTAACTGTACCCCATGCTGTAAAGGAAGGCAAAATATCTCTGCCAATCTGACTTGAAGGAAAATTGCTTCCTGGCCCCAAATGCTGCAAATAGTTGGACCCTGAACATGAGAGCAAGACACACCAGCCAGACACCCGGGAAATAATTCTATGTAATAATGCAGAGTCTTCCCCATCTAGTATCCCAACTCTTGTTAGAAATATTTGCTACTAGCAATCCCAGATAATGCCACAAATCAGGGGGCAATCTCAGCACAGCTCACACTCCATAAATTTATCAAGCTCAATCTTGAAACCACTTTGGTTTTTTGCCCTCTCCTTCCTGCACCTCCCACTGTATCCCTGAATGCTCCTTGTGGAACCTGTTCCAGAACTTCACTTTTCTGATGGTAAGAAATAGTCTAATTTCAAGCTTAAAGTTGTTGGTCACCAGTTTATATCCATTTCTTCTAGTGCCCACTTTGGTGCTTAATTTAAATAACTCTTCTTCCTCCTAGGTATTTATTATTCTGATGTATTTAGAGAGAGGAATCATATCTCTATCATATCTCTCTTCAACCTTTGTTTCGTTCAGCTAAACAAGTCAAGCTTCTTAAACTCCTCCCATAAGATAGGTTTTCCACTGTTGTGATCATCCTAGAACTCTTCTCTGCTCCTGTTCCAGTTTGAATTAATCTTTCACACATGGGATACTAGAATTACTATGAGCCAGATGGGGGACTTGCCAATGCCTTGTATAATGGTAATAACATTACCCTATCTTTACTGGAAATACCTCACTTGAAATAGTTTAGGATTTTAATAGCCTTTTTCATGGCTGCATCAAATGAGATATTGCTAAGGTTTGCTGAGCAATAAAAATTACAATTACACTGCTATATCGTCCTGCACATCTTCTCAAATAATCTAACGTGGAACTGAAACAATTGATAATATAGGAATTATTACATTCACTCTCTATTTTATGGTAGAATTAGTCTGTTGGTTTCCTTTTTCTACATACTATCCATAAAAGACGGAAAACGTTAATATCCTATATCAGTGTTTCTTAAACTGTGTTCTGTGGCACACCAGTGTGCCGCGGAGAACAACAGAATTCAAAATGGCCACCTTCAAGGGACAGGTGACTTTTTTTTGGCTCAATAACTTTCCCCTGACCCTTTTTTTCCCCTCAATAATTTCCCCCCCGACCTTTCTTTTTTCTTTTTTTGCTGAACCAAAAATCCTTGGTGTTCCTCATAAAAAACAATTATTGTTTGGTATTCCTCAGTCTTAAAAAGAAACACTGTCCTATATGTTAGATTCCTCAATCAAATCTTTTTCATCATTTAGGGATCTAATGATTTTTGCATAGAAGGATAAATCTTATTGTATTTTTTGCTTAGTAAGGAATTATGGGAGATCATTTGCTAATGATTTCTTTAGCCATAATGTTGGTGCCTCAAAACACCAGGTAACTGGAAACTTCCAACAAAAGCTTTGTTCTGAAAGTATAAGAATAAGAGCATGTTTCATGAATCTGGTTGTCATTCAAACACAGTATTACCTTTTTTAGAAAAAGTAATTAATTTAAAAAAATCTAAATGCAAGAAAGTCTGGAAATAAACAATTAATATATTCAGCTAGCTTCCCACAGTTGGTCCACAGTGATGAGGAATTAGAGGTTTCAATGGATAGGCTGAATATTTGGGCTTGCACAGAGATCAGTGAGGATGGACCCTCTATCCCCACAAGGAGCCTCACTGAAATCAATTTGACTCCATGTTGGGTTCCTCTGACTATGCTGACCTCACTGCAGAAATGGATGCTTAATTACTTTATTAGTCTCTTTGAAAAATGTAGACCGGGATGTTAGTGCTGTCTTGCGATTCTAGTCCTTAATGGGCAGTTGTCGACATCAGTTGAAGTGCCATACAATTTAACAGCTTGTAGCTATCAGCAACTGTAGAGGTCTGGCTCTAGAAAAGCAAGGATCTTGCCACTCAGGGCAGAGTGCATTGACAACATTTATGTCCTTAAGTTTAACAAAATCAGAAAAGGAAGAAAAGAAAGCACATATGTAGGCATGGTAATCTGTTTTCTAATCTTGATCTGCATTGGCTAATACTGTCTTTCTGCTTGTCTGATTGGAACCAAATGGCTCTCTTTGACTGGCGTATAGTTCCATCCATGTTGATTTTTCTATTACTAAAACACAAGTTCAGCTCTGAGAAAGGACTTCTAAGACTTACCCTGTATTATGGAATTACAGCAGAGATTCTGTGATTAAGAAACCTTCCATTTTAAATTTGAGATCTCCACTATCACTTCGCTTCTCTCAACTTTTATGAAGAGGCAAAAACAAAAGACCTTCCTTTCTACATAAAGATGATCTGTTGTATATGGTGAAAGAAATCTTTTTTGAAAGTTTGAAGTTAAAGTTTCAGGCTTGAAAAAGTGGTTGTTTTCCCCTTTTGAAAAATGGTCCAGTGTAACATTTTTAAAAAATCACTTACAATGTGATAACTTCATATAAAAACTAAAATTGGCATTGTAAATTACTCATTCGTGAGAAGCAGGGCATACAAGAATTTTTACTCAGAGTACAAAAATTAAATTTGTTAATAATAATTTCTTCATTATTATGAGATGTGAAAAAGCTCCATTCTACATAAACCAAGATTTCATAATTTTAAAAAGCAGGAATTTTCTAGTCCTTTTTATTACAGATAGACTTTGAAATACAAGCCAATCACTATGGGTATGTCTAGACTACATGCCTCTGCCGACTGAGGCATGTAAATTAGATATACCGACATAGTCAATGAAGCGGAGATTTAAATATCTCCCACTTCATTAGAATAAAAATGGCCGATGCGTTGTGCCGGCTCAGCTGTTTGTCGGCACGAAGCGGCAGTCAAGATAGGGACTGGTCACCAAGGAAAGCCTTTGCCGACCAATCCCTTATGTCTCATGCAATGAGGTTTACAGGATCGGTTGGCAAAGGCTTTCCTTGCCGACTGATCCTTGTTTTGACTGCCGCTTCGTGCCGACAAACAGCTGAGCCGGCACAATGCGATGGCCATTTTTATTCTAATGAAGCGGGGGATATTTAAATCCCCACTTCATTAACTATGTCAGTATGTCTAATTTACATGCCTCGGTCAGCAGAGGCATGTAGTCTAGACATACCCTAGGTCTGTAAACTTGTTGTAGCAGATTTTCCTAAAAGTTTCCAGATTATTCACAGGCACCTTTAATTTCATTTTAAAGGCAGAACTCACTGTTTGTGGGGTCAAAATTTCTCCAAAGCTTATTGGAGTGCAGGTGTACAAAGGCTCCTTTTGGGGCCTGATATAAAGCTCTTTGAAATCAATGAGAATGTTATACTTACTTCAGTTGGCTGTTTGGCCAGTTCTGCTGGAAGATGTGAAAGGAAGATGAGGCTTGATGCAGCTTCCTCTACACTTATTCTTGCTCAGATTTTGCATGGATAGACCACTGCCAGCATCCAGAAGGCTCTTTTCCGGCCCTTTTTTCTGTATTCACATGTACAGAACAGAGTCTAGGCTTCTGCCTAGAGCTGGAGAAGGACATACACTCACAGGCGATGTCTAGACTACATCCCTCTTTCGACAGAGGGATGTCAACTAGACACTTCGAAATTGCAAATGAAGAAGGGATTTAAATATCCTGCACTTCATTGGCATAATCACGTCATGGTGCTCTTTCGAAAAAGCACCATTTCGAAAGTAAAACTGCAGCCCAGACACGATTCTGTTGAAAACAGCAGGCTTTTTTGAAAGATCCTATACTCAAAAAATGAGGAGTCTAGACCGCGGTTTTACTTTCGAAATGGCGCTCTTTCAAAAGAGTGCCATGATGCGATTATGCAAATGAAGCACAGGATATTTAAATCCCCGCTTCATTTGCAATTTCAAAGTGTCTAATTTACATCCCTCTGTCGAAAGAGGGATGTAGTCTAGACACAGCCACAAAGTCCTGCTCTACAGCTATCTACTGACCTCACCATCAAGTTAGTGAAGAATATCAGAAAGGAAAAATATTTCAAAATCTTAATGGTAAATAATTCCAAATTTACAAATTAAAATAAAGGAACATAATGTTTACTGTAAATTTGACTGTTCTATAGGATACTGAGATGGCCTAACACTGCAGCTTTATCACAATAAGGCTAGTTGTCAGCCTTGCAATTTCTTTTATTAGGTTTATTAGGATCAATTCATGGACCACCAACTTCTCAGCAAGCAGTCCTCACTATATATAGAGATCTTCTTGCCCTATTTTGCAACTGATTGGGCAGCCAAACATAAAAAAACAGAAAGGGGGCATTTAAAGGGACCCATGTGGCCAAAAAAAAAAGCAGCAGCCCATCCTGGGCTTTGGTTGCTTGTCAGGCATTGACCGACGGAGGATGTTCGCAAAACACAGCTGTCCAAAAAGGAAGCCAAACGCCAAATGGAGCATAGCACCCCATCTGCCTACTGGAACTAAGATTAAAATGCTCTTCTGTGGTCAATTATTTCATTCAAGTGAGTTTATTAAGTAAAAAGCAAATGTGAAAGGAAATTTAATAATTGGAGAATGAATAGGACAAAACTGTAAGACTCCTAGACATTTTTAATGGGAATCTGCTATTACAAAACTTTAAAAACATTAGACATTAGAGCAGTGGTGGTGTTTGAGTAATGGCTTACGTGGTAAACAGTGCAAAGCCTTGACCATATATATTTGTGTCTTCTTCTCAACTTCTTTAGGCTCAAAGGCATAAGATATTTCTCAGTGACAAGAGGATCAGCCCACCCCCCAAAAAACTTTTATATCGTGACTCAAACATTCCATATCTCTGCAATCTCTGGATTATTCCTTATCGGTAACTCAGTTTCCCAGATCTCTGACATTTACAAATATAGTCATCACCATCTCTACAACTTTGCTTGTGATTGTTGCTGTCTCAACTCCACCTCTGCTGAAATACTCATCCACACCTTCATCTCCTCTCTTCTTGACTACTGTCTCTGTGAGGGCAAGTCCCAGCTTTGCTGATTCCAACACGTGCAGAATGCGCTTTTCCTCACTTGTATGAAACTGCACAACAATGGCTCACATCTTTAAACCACCACCACCGTTCTATTCATTTCAAAATCCAGTTGAAAACTGACCTTGGTTTTAAAACTCTCGTACTACATTACCACATTGATAGTCTTCCTTTGCTCTTCTTTTCGATGTAGCAATGTCTCAGTCTTTTCTTACAGTCTCCTTATTGTTTTAGAGAGCCTTTTCCTCCACAGTTCCTGTCATCTTAATAATTATCTCTCTGCTTCACTGTCACTGTATCCCATTTCAAGTCTCAGTTAAACACATTTTCTCTTCCTTGCCTATGCATCTTATTTTGCCCCCACTCCTCCTTTTTTTCTTCAGAGGTTATATTACATGTTTCTTCCTATTACAACTAATAATGGCTCATGATAATTCTCATAACTACCATGCAAAAAAAGCTAATTTTTCTACCCATTTAAAACACCATGTGAATCCAATTTTAATGCCTAACTGTGCAACCTTTACTTGTTTTGGTAAGCACTGAGTTCTACAAGAAGACCAAATGAAGTTAATGTGACTCACAAATGTAAGGGTCACACAACCTAACTAAAGCACAATACCTGAGGTCTGAAATCTCTAAACCAGTTATAATAAACCTGGAAAAATAATTAATTTGGAGGATCATAAACTATAGGCATGAGGTCTATCAACATGTTACATAATCTTACTCAGTCACATCTTTAAATAAATCTCAAGGATATTTCAGTTGATTGAGCCAGGGAATTCATTTGTGTTAAGCTATTACTTAGAACTTTAGTGTCGAGTTCTAGTTTTCTTCAGTTTAATTCTTTGTACTCACCCACATATATATCCACCCACTTTAATAGTGAACATGCCTCTTTCCTTTAGTGATTTTTAGAAATTCATGTTTTGAGGAGGACAAAAGTATGCTGCGCATTACCAATGTCAGTCTCTGTGCAATGGCTTAGTCTTTTCAACTTATTTTGTTCCCTCTCCTGATTAACAGAAGCATGCATCCTTTTGTAAATTTGGACCTGTAATCCTTGGACAAGCAAAATTCTTATAGACGTGAACATGAGTTTTGCATTCATAAAGTCTGTAGGAGTTTGGTCAAAATAGCTATTTATAAAACTTTAGTTAAAGTGCTTTAATACAACAGCTGTCTTTATTTGACTCCTGAAACATCTATGGGAGAAAACAACAATGACAAATAGAAATTTTTACTTTGGTCCTTTAAGCTTGATAGACATTAGCTGTCATGTTAGGCATTTTCCTGATCTAATAAACCCAGCAGTAACTTTTTTTCTGTATCTGGTGGGCTCCACAAGTTATCAGTGGTATAATTTTGCTCTACAGTATTGATCTTGTCCTTACAATTAATGGCTGTTAGAGTAGCCAGCTGGAAAACAGGATGTTTTTCTAAATATACTATCAAACTAAAATAAATCTCTCCCTATAACATGGCATCTTTGGAATAGCCACATAGTTACCTAACACGGGCTTAATAAGGAAGTAAAATTATTTTCTAATAAAATGAAGTAAATCTCTAATAATTATTCTGGATGGTGCCTTTCATTACACCTTGGCACGTGCCCTTTAGCAATTTTGAATTATGACATACTAGTGACCTTCTGATACACCAGCCAGTCAATTAGCATCTTTTGCCTGAAATATTAAATTTCTATTAAGCTCATCCATTCTTATACAACATTTCAAAAATGCTTATTATTAGAGATAAGATTGATTTAAATAGTGTGCCTTTTTACTCTTGCTGTTTTGCATCTTAGAGAGAGAAAGGTCTATTTTCCCTAATTTTTAAAAAAGTAAGTTCTCACTAATTTTTAATTTTAGATCTTTAAAATTTGGGAAGTAAAAATAATCCCTATATAATTGAAACAAATGAAAATGTGCAGCTAATTATATATGTGTTGTGTGTATTAGTATGCCCTCTTGTGTTAAACAGGGAAATATTCAGTTGTTTATTGTCTTTAAAAAAGATCAAGCAAGCACATAAGATACTCCAAAAGCTAGTAAAAACAGAGTGCTTGACCTAATTTTAAGGACAGACACAATCTGTCAACAATAAATACAATAAAAATGGGATTTGCAGCTGTTCATATATTAAATAATAGAATAAAATATAATTTTCCCTTACAAAACACAGAAAGTTGTACATATTCATGTTCTAATGGTAAAAAAAATCTTTTTTTCTGATTTTATAACTTTATTCACAATTAAAACTTCATTATCAGATTAGATGAAAACAAAGAAAATGTGAAGCTTTAGTTGCATAGAAGATTAACTCATGAGAAACTGACATGATATGAAGTTTTCAGACTAAAGAACAAATGTGGGCAGGAAGGTTAAGGAAGAAAAAGTACATTCAACTAAGATTAAGACCATGATATGAATAGACAAAAAAGTGAGGCAAAGTTTAACTTATGTGCATTCTTTAATTCATCTTTGATGCAGCAAATCTCTTTGTTCTCAGTTGTATATAGAATTTCCATGCACAGGTAGATTTATGGATATAGTCCCTGAGGTGTGACACTGTGTTTTAATTTAAATGTTGCCATAGTTGACCCTTCAATATGTAGAAAAAACAGAATGCTTTGAGGTACAATAAATGGAAAAATTCTGGATTTTATACTGTATATTTGTAATACTGTTTACTTAAAATGTTTGTTTCTTCTTAAGAGTAAAACAATTCCTTTTATTCAAATATGTGAGAATGGACCCAGTGGATTTTATACAGTTTAAGTACATATTAAAAAAGTTTGAAGGTGCAGAATGAAGTAGTAGAATATTGAGAGTTCATCTTTCCTTCAAATATGTATGAAGGGACTTAATTCAAATCAGGATTATTAACTGAACAGATTGACATTATGAGCAATTATGATACTGTATGTCATACAAATCCATATTTACAGAAACTTATATTATAATCATGTATAAGCATACTAATTTGTGGGTCATTGCAATATTCCTGTGACTGGCTTTTTGGAACAGTAATGTTTTATTACATCAGTGAAACTGCAACATCTGTGTCCTAAAAGCAATATATCACAATATAGTTGAGAATAAAGTTATTGGTCTGTTGTAAATTTGCATTTCCCAAATTAAATAGGTTAGCTATTCAAATACTTCAACCATTCATCTCCCCCTCCAACTCATCCCAGTAAAAGTACCCAAGACAGATTCAATCCATTAAAGCAAAATGTCATTGGGAATCTAATTATTTTGTGAGATAGAAACACCTACTGTGAAAAAAAACACCTACTGTGAAAAAAAACCCAGATACATCAACCCATCATTATCAACAATTATTTTTCCTGTATTTCTATAATTTACAAATGCTTGAACTGACATTTCCCCTAAACTTTTAGGGGGGAAATGAAGATTTCTTGAGACTTTGATCCCTTAAAGTCAGGCCATCCAAATGAAATTTAACAGTTGAATTTCTGGTTCTTGGAAGCCAGCTATATAATGGAAATGCTGATGCAGCCTTAACTATAGCAGCTATAATAAATGAATCACTTACCATTTTCACGATTCTTTCCTCTCTCTAAGTAAATGCAAAATAGAGACTTTATCTGGCTCAGACATTAAAATGTCTACGGGAACTGCTAAAATGAATTATTCACTTGAAGTCACTGGGGAAAAGAAGGCAAAATGGTAGTAGATGGCCAACATTAGAGTTATTGCAGAATAGAATTTCAGGAAATTGGATCCAGGTCAGAAATGCAATTACTTAATGAAAGTGATCCTGTTTCACAGTAAAGTCTCCATCATGTAAATCTTTTGTTGGACTATTGTTGGCAGATTTAAAAAAAAACAAAACCAAAAAACCAAAAACCCACACATGACTCTTTACTGACTTCTCTCAGGTTTTCCAATGCAAAATTTAAAAAGTTCATATTACAAAATCCTTAATTTTTTTTAATTGTTGGGTTTGGAAAAATGTTTGGAATTTTGTTAAAAAAACCTATTTTCTAGCATTCCTGTATTTTTAGTAGCAAAATCCATTTACAGATTTGCCAGTTCCTCTGTGTCTCCTCTTTCTTTTCCCCACTCCCCTGCTTTCTAAGGAGTATATTTGATTTAATCCTCATAGAGATAATCCTTTTGCTAGTAGGCCATGGATTTCACATGAATTACATATTTATTGAATTAGTGCAGTTTGGGGGCCCAATTCTGTAAACCTTTATGCACGTGAATGGGACAGCGCATGGAATTATTTGCCTGAACCCTAGGCCAAAATCCTAGTCCTACAGACATCAGTGGAAATATTGTCAGTGTCCTCAGTGAGGTCAGAAAATTTCACCCTTACTGTCTCTGCATACACATCAACGCACATTTGGCATCACCTTTCTTGAAATAGCTTGCGTCTGCTCTCTCACATTTATACCTATTCTCAAATCACAGGTAGGGAGACAGAAGCACGGAGTCATGCTACATGCTTGTCTTTCAGATCTTCAGGGAACCTCCTGCAAGGGCCAGCCCGTGCGGAAGAAAGAGGAAGACGAGGGGCGGGAGGACTCGGACGCGCCTTTCCTTCAGGCTGCTGGGGATCGCTGGACAGCTCCCCGAGACCGCCCCACCTACTGCCACCTCTGCGGAGCAGCTGAAGACGGGGACTGGAAGACGCGGGGCGCGGGGCCCGATGTTTCGGAAAAAGCGTAAATGTGAGCGAATCCGCCAGTCTACACCGAGGCGGGCATTGCTAGGGCCGGGGAAACCCCCGCCTCCAGCCAGGCTTTCCCCGTTCAGTGCTCTGGGACTTGCATGCCAGCGCCTCCACTGCATAGCGGGACTGCAAATCCTTTAAGCATTTCAGGAGAAGGGTCGGGAGGGAGAGAGTGAGAGGGATTTCTCTCCCTATGGCTAATTGAACAGGTGCAATCCAAGGTCCCCGTTAGAAACCACCACACGTCCTGGCTCAACAATTCACTTCGCCTTCAGTGCAAAGCTTTTCGCGGTGCCGCCAGATCAGAACATACACACACAGGCAGGAAGGAGCACGATCGCCGTCCCTATCACGGTCATTCCGGGATTTCCTATTATTCTGACTCAAATCGAGCAATGCCTTGAGAACGCCTCCCAAAATAATTACTAGGCACAGGGAAATTCCTATATGCAGCCCTTTCCCCATGAAATCAAATAAAATACAGCTGGTATTGCTCTGGAACCACATTGGTATTCTACTGAGATTGGTCCTGTCACCTGTCACACTATTCCTACAACAGCTGCACGTTTTGTTACCAAGGTATTATAAAAACACATTTCCCCCAGTTTTGGATACAAATTGGGTGGAATGGGGAATAATCTGCAAATTAATGCAGACAGCAAACCCTAACAGCACAGACTTCTGACCCTAACAGATAGCATCCGTAGGGCCAAAGGTATTATAACAGGATTCCAGATGAAATTTAACCATGCCACTTTGCTAGTCAGGGTGGTTTAAATGCGCTGCACATTAACAGCAAGTCATTTAGGGCTTTGCAAAGGGATTGAGACCCCCACCGTGGAAGGCTCTAGGGGGACAGAATAGCACTGGGAATGGTGATTGTGGTTATTAATGGTGCCGTTATTGCTTCGGCAAGTGCCCCGAGGGAGAAGGCGGATGGACCCTTACCTGCCTGAGCAGCCCTTGCAGCTCTCCGCGCCCCGCCCGGGCTGCGATTCAACTTGCACTGCAGGGAAGGTGGAATTCCCCGGGCAGGGGCGGGGCAGCGCTCGCGCTAGCTGGCAGCGACAGCTGCTCCCGGGATTCTCCCCGCGCCCCCTCCCCTCCCGCACTCCTCGCCTCACGCCGCAGCTTTCCCGTCCTCCAGGTGACGTCATGCCCGTTGTTTTGGTTCGCCCGACCAATCGCACTCGCCGGCTGGATTCTACGGGCGCCGGGATGGGCCCTTCGTGGCGGCGGCAGGACTCGCCGCTGCCGACCATAACGCATTGCGCAGGGTGCACCACCGCCTGGTCCTCCTGCAGCTTTAACAGCTCTGACATGGAAACGCCGCTGCAGTTCCAGCCGGGCTTCTGCTCGGAGCAGCAGCAGCAGCGCCCGCACCTGCATTGCCAGCCGCCGCCGCCGGGCCAGGACAAGCAGAGCCTGCTCCAGCAGCACAGCCCATGCCTCCAGTGCAACAACTGCACCTACCCCGGGGCCGCGGCGGGGGATAACCTGCCCCTGCTGCTCCGCACTTCCTCGCCCCTGTCGGGCGCTTTCAGGACCCACTCCTCGCCGCTCTCCTCCTCCGCCGCCTCGTCCAGGCAGGGCAGCCAGCTGAACGTGAGCGAGCTGACCCCCTCCAGCCATGCCGGTTCGTCCAGGCAGCTCCCCCACCACCAGTACCACCACAGCCACCACCACCACCACCACCCCCAGTACCACCAGTGCCATAGCCTGCAGCAGCAGCAGGCAGCCAGCCCCAGCAGCAGTGTCAGCAGCGGCAGCACCCACCACCATCACCACCACCAGCCCCACCAGCGCCGGGAGAGCAACCCCTTCACCGAAATAGCCATGAGCAGCTGCAGGTACAACGGCGGCGTCATGCGACCGCTCAGCCACCTGAGCTCGTCCCGCAGGAATCTGCAGGAACTGGACTCCGAGTCCCAGCCGCTGCAGCCGCCGCTCTCCAGCCCCGCCGCCGCCGCCGCCTCAGCCCCCGAGATCGTGGTGTCCAAGCCGGAGCACAACAACTCCAACAACCTGGCGCTGCACGGCCCCGGCCCCGGGGGCAGCGCGGGGGGCAGCAGCCAGAACAACAGCGGCAGCAAGTCCAGCAAGAAGAAGAACCAGAACATCGGGTACAAGCTGGGGCACCGCCGGGCGCTCTTCGAGAAGCGCAAGCGGCTCAGCGACTACGCGCTCATCTTCGGCATGTTCGGCATCGTGGTGATGGTCATCGAGACCGAGCTGTCCTGGGGCGCCTACACCAAGGTACCCGCCCCTCCCCGCTCGCCTCCCTTCCAACGCGCCCCTCTTGCTCCTGCCGCGGCTGGTGCACCAGCGTCCTTGCCCGCCCCTCCCGCCATCTGCCTTTCGCGCCCTCTCCTAGGTCCCCGCCAGGTGCGCGGTGTGTCCTGCCTGCCTTCCCCTGCGGAGAACAGCCCCCCGCGCTGCATGCCCTGCAGATACTGTACTTTCTACATTAATTGCGCCTGGCGGCCAGTCCCACCTACCAGTGTACGTTAGGCTCTGCTCCTTTCCTAAATGCCCTCCAAACCCGGGAGGGAAAGATTGAGAAGGACAGAGGAGGAGGAGGAGGAGGAGGGAGAGAAGGGATTTCAGAACAACTTGAACAGAAAATTGCACTTTAAAATCAGCAGCTTAAGTCGCCATGATCAACTCTTCATTCTGCCAACCAGGGTCAGACTCTTTGGATATACTTAAAGCCATAGACTCCAGAGAAACTGGGGGCTGGAGTTCTCCATCCTTTTGGCAGTCCCTTAAGTTAGCTGGTTTTCCATTGCTGGCTGCCCCACCAGTACTGGACCTGCTGCTAAAACAATGACAATGTAGCATTTTTTTTTAATTTAGGGCACCTATTCTTTATCCTTAAAAGAGATCAATCAAGACAGTTATCCTGGTATTTGTTATGGAAGATAGATTTTGCCCCATCACAGTTCAGAAGGGTGAAGGACAAAAAATCTTAATAAAGGTGTATATCTTTTCATGGACACTCAAATATTTTTCTGTTGCAGGAGTCGCTGTATTCATTAGCTCTAAAATGCCTTATTAGCCTCTCCACGATTATTCTGCTTGGTCTTATTATTGTATACCACGCAAGGGAAATTCAGGTAATGTTTCACTTTATAAACTACCAAACTTTTAAACTATTGGTAATGAAAAGTCTCAGTTTTTAAAAAGAATTCTCTCATGAGTAATTACTTTTTTTTGGTATTTCAGAAGAAGTTCACTTTGTTTCTACTGAAATTTACCTGTCAAATAGATTTAGTATCTTAAAGAGATTAAATAGAATGTTAATATTCTTAGTAGACATTATATACAAATGTCTTTAATATGCTGTATAATCACTTACTCTGACTAGAGTGGTCAGTGTATATTCATTTTATGATGCAAGAGGAACTTTTTAGCCCAGAATTTAGAGCTATGTTATGCGGATCCATATTTTTCATTATTTCACATTGGATCACTGTTTTCATTAGATCACATAATTATTTGTAGGGAAACTTCAGTCACCTCTAGATAAGAAGACCTTCACCATACTGTACTAAGCACCTAAAATAAGACTGTATCTGGAAGACAATAAAAGCAGCCATAGAATGTTTAACCTGTAAACAGATTTTTAATGCCGTGGAAATTGTAGGCATTTAGTAAAGAAACATGAGAAAAATGTAATGGTCAACTAAGGATTGCCTTCATTAGTGTTTAAAATGTAGTTTTTCAGCAATTGTAGATTTCCTTCTCTATATAAACTAAATTTTTAATTGGGATTTTGCTCAACTAAGTTGTGAAAGATTGAAATTATCATCAAATCGAGTAATATCTCTGTTAATTTTTTCTTTGGAGCTTTATTTCTAGATACATGTAATGTTATTTTTCTTTCCTGCTGCGGAGAACTTGTGGAGTAAGCACAAAGAAACTTTTTAATATTGTATTAATTAACAAACAGCAAAGGTGGAACACTTATGGAGGAACTATAATATACTTGTTGTTGCAATTGTATTAGTCCCAGGATATTAGAGAGACAAGGTCAATGGACCACTACTGTTGGTGTAAAAGACGAGCTTTTGAGCTACAATAAAGTTGGCCCAATAAACTATATGACCTCATCCACTGTGTCATGTTGTACTATAATTGTTAAATAAGAGTAAGTATAGGCTTCTACCTGCTAAAGTTAGAGTAAAAGAATACAGTTTTATCTAAGACCATTTGGAAAATAAGACTCTGATCCTGCAGTACGTATACATGCAAAACTCCCATTTCTGAACTGGGCTCTTGTTTCTTTGCACTAAGATCATGAGCTAGGAAATCTGTTAATTCTTCTTGACCAGTTTCTGAGAAAGTTAATATAAATTATTGGAGGACTTACAAAGAACAGAAAAACATATAGAATCATAGAATATTAAAAAATAGAAGGAACATCGAGAAGTCATCAGGTCCAGTCCTTTCACTCATGGAAGGACCAAGTATCACCTTGACCATCCCTGTTAGGTGTTTGTCTAACCTATTCTTAAAAATCTTCAGTGATGGAGATTCCACAACATCCCTAGGCAATTTATTCCAGTGTTGAAACACCTTGACAGTTAGGAAGATTTTCCTGCTGATCACCTACGTTAATATTTCTGTAATGCAGTTTCCCCCAGTGCTTCTCATAATGAAAATTGTAGAAGTGTAGTGTGTTTAAAAAAAAAAAAATTTACTTCAAACAGCCTTCCAAGATATTTCAGTTGCTGGATGCAATTCTGTTAAGAAACTTTACCCAGGAAATTTAAAAGAAATTCTATATATGCATCACTTTGGTAATTTTATTTGATTATCCAAACTACAATAAAACAAAAATAAAAAGTACTCTAACAGTTGTTCATTAAGTAATTCCCATGGCATAGTTTAGATTATTGGCCTCCTTCCAAAAAACTCCCTCACATTTCTAATCAAAATAAATCATAATAAGAAAATCCCAAAGATTTCTGAAGTTTGGAGAAGTTAATGTTTTGTAGAGAAATATGCCTACAATTGTATTGATAAGTGGATTCTATAAGGTAAATTAGATTTACCTTTTGTCCTTTAAATTTCTGCAAATAATAATTGCTAAAGCTGATATTAAAACTAGAGCCCGTGTGTCTTTCTGTATGTGTTTTCTCCCATTATTAACAAAAGATCAAATAATTAAGGACTTCTGTTTTTCAGCTAATATGTATGAAATCAAAGATGTATAGTAAGGTTACCAATAGTCCCTTATTACAAGGGGTGTCCTTTTAAAAAAAAAATCTCTACACAACAAGATTGGGAGTTGCTAGGTGCTGCAAAAAGCAGCAAGAAATATTCCTGGTGAGTGTAGGTGAGTATTGCTTATTATTAATAGTATCAGGAGGAGGGAGAAAAGAGTTAATAGTTTAACACTGCCTGACAAATTTAAAACTAAAAACATACTTTGTTGCAAAGTAGTGTTACGGTTTCCTTTCATCAGGAAGGTATTATAGGCTGCCAAGAGTTATTGTAAGATTCTGCATAAAGTGTAGATCTACAGGGCTCAGTTTATTCAGCTAGACAATGAAAATTATCTCTTTTCAAGGCCATGGAAAGGGAACTGTACTACCTTTAAGCCGACAACAAAATCCTCTTGATTTAGAGGTAACCTACTTACAACTTTTTATTCACTTCTCTGTTAAAAAAAAAAAAAAAAAAAACCACACACACAAAGCAACATAATAGGCCGTTAAAATAGTCTTAATGCAATAAACACATTTTAAATATTTTGGCTTGGAACAGCAGTTGTTAAATCTTCAGGTTACTTTTCCTTGAAAAATATTGCATAATCCTACTAACAGTGGATTTAAAGATCTGTTTTTTAGCCATCCGTTTTCTGAAGGAACATCTATAGTGCCAAATTCTTAACTCCTGTTATCTTCAATGAGTTTATCCTGAGTGAGGACTATAGGATTATGTCCTTGGAGATGTGGCATATTGACAATGAGCATTTTATTGTTTTTTTTTCTGGAGGGTTGTTTCAACTCACTGTTTGTTGCTAAATAATGTTTGTTTAGGCATTTCTTCATCTGAGAAGTTTTGAAACTGCTTTTCAGTACAGTGCAAATTTATAGGAACTTGCTGATGTAGCAAACAATATTCTGGGGATTGGAAGAATATCTATGTTCTCTGTTTATAGTATGATATGTTTTACAATTGGAGGCAAGCAATGCTACTTGGAAATAAGAGGTAATTTTGTTCTGGAAAACATATTGCAGAGTATTTTGGAACAAATGAGGAAAGTTTAGAGATTGTTTCCGCTCCCAGAAGTTATTCTTGAAGGCACCTGATGGCCTAAAATACCTACTAACTGGAATAAAAATGTATTCTTGATTTTTTTTTCAATGCTGTACTTCCTTGAGCGGCTGCTGTGAATAGGAAGTCTGAAAATGTGTGGTGCAGTCCTTCACAATATGGAGGTGACTGTGTGCAACCAATTTAAGTATCTCTTCTGATGTATTCTGATAGGAGAACTGTCAAATTGGCAATAAAGCCAAATTCTACAGCTTGCCAGTTCAAACCTCACAAGGATCCTATTTTAAGGATATTTGGTAAGCGGGTTTTAATTATGAGCTTCCTTTGCAAGGTTATTTTATGGATGAAATTTTATAATACAGTCTTGGTTGGACTGAGAAATGTTGTATTATTATTTTGTTAGATCAGGTACTCCGTAGTGAGAATGCAGAGGGGTGGAATTTCCTTGTGCCATCAGTTGGTTTGTTTACTTTCAGCACCACAGACAGTTCCATATATTGGAAATTCTCCTGGCAACGCTTGGCTATGAAACTTTACATTAGGAGTGGAGAACCTAAGCACTGGATGTGGCCCATAGCTTGCTTGCATCTCCCTCCTCCCTCAGTATTTGGGAGCCCGTGCTGGTGCTTCAGTCCCCCCGCTTGTTTCTCACTTGTGTGTGGCCCCCACTGATTTTTCTGTGGGACAGTCGCCCCTTTCCCCCCACACTCAAAAAAGGTTCCTCACCCCTGCTTTATGTCTTGGTATTCTAAACTAAAGATATATGTAAATATCATTTATAAAGAATTTTTAGTTTCCATTTCAAAATGGTCCTGAAAATGTAAGGTTTAAATGACATTTATATTGGCTTTTGGTAGTAACTGAATAGAAATTCATGATTGTTGAATGCACATTAAGTCTTGCATTCTAAATCAACTAGCAAAACAAATCCATTTTTATGTTCCAATAAATGTACATACATCAAGGCTTTCTGAATATTAAATTTCTAAATTTTTAGGAAGAGGTTGATGATTGGATGTTTTGCAACTTTTTAAAGTGCTTTTTTTTAAAAACAGATTTTCAGTAATTGCATTAGATTACTAGTAAAACAAGATTTTTATTTTTTATCCTCCCAGTGGCTAAAGATGGCTTAATTTCAATTTATCATTACATTTCTAACTGTTATGTTAAGCCTAGCACAAATCAGCAGGTCCAGGACATTTATTCTTAACTTATGTCTATGTGAACAAGGCAAGAACATCAGGAATCCATGGTGTAGATGGCCTTAACACTGAGTTTTCTTCGTTTATTTGGTTTGTTAAATGGATTGCTATGAACACATTCTGGTTGGGAGATTATGGAATATGTATTATTGTCCCTGTTTTGACAAAAGAAGGCTCATGGGGCTTTTGACCCATGGAAGCTCTGTAAGCCTTCTCGGTTCTTCAAATAAACCATTTTCTGTTTGGAGGAGGACATATGTCTCCATGGGGAAAGCATACTCAGTGTTGTCACTAGACTTCTGACTCAGGGTAGCTACTTCCCTGACTGCAAATGTCTGCTAAGGAAATTTTTGAGATAGGTAGGGTGAGAAATAATAAATTTGATTTTTATTGGCCATTGACAAACTAGAGGCCCATTATTCTCAGCCTTATTTGATATTCCACTGAGGAACTGAGAACGGAAGCTCTCTGGAGTAGTGATTTACTTTAACAATTATACATAATTTATGGGATAATATTTTGTATATGGTATTTTAGTTTAAATAGAATGTTTACTTTTAAGTTCATATATGAGTGAGTGAGTGAGTGAATGAAAATAATAATCCTTGAGCGATAGTCCATAGACATTGATCATGTCGATTGAGGTAATTTTGAGTTCTCATTCCAATTTCATTTATTTTAAAAGGAAGAAGTTTAAGTAGAGGGTTCTAAATTTTGCTACCTTTGTACATATTGAAAGAAGTGAAACACAATCCCTATGACTTCTGATATGCACTGCATACCACACATCATTTAGCAGTGGTTCTGCACACATAAGAGTCTCTTACATTATTAATATAATGGAACGGTAATATATGGTTTCTCTTTGGGTTGTAGATCTATGCCACAAATTCATTATGTGTTTGCTATTGGTTTACCACAAAATGGGATTGTTGGCATTTCTAGATCTGTCATGCATGTATAGCATAAGTGTGTGGGGGCAGGAAGACCAATAGAGGCAAAAGCCATCAACAAGAAATTGGGAGAGCTATGAGGGAAAGGAGACAGGAATTTTTATTCAACATTGATTCAGCATAACATAAATGAAAAGCATGTTGACTAAATTTTCTGTAGCACTTTGTTTTTAGAACTAGGGACTTGAGATTTTGGTGGTGACCTTTATAACTCTTTAGTTATAGTGTACGGTTAGGGTTCTTTCTGAGCATTTGATTGAAAATTTCGATGGAAAGGAAATAGCTCAGATTAATTTCATTGTTACTGTCTCATTTGAGGAATGACATAGCTAAACATAAAATAATTCTAGAATGGCAAACATTGCCCTGTCAGGTGCAGTTAGTATGGTGTCAACCATGTCAAGAATTAGGAAATGTAACTGCCATTGAATCACTGTATTTTTTTCCATTGCTGAGCAGTTAGATAGTTCAGTGTGTCAGAAATAGAATCTGATTAGTACTGTCAATTTATCACAATTAACTTAAGCAATTAATACAAAATACATTACGTATATTAAAAAATTGCAACTACTTGTGAAATAAAACTAGTCACAATTGCAATTTTAATTGCACTATTAAATAATAAGAGTACCAATTTAAATTTATTATAAATATTTGGATGTTTTTCTATATTTTCAATTAAATTAATTTTAATTACAGTACTGAATACAAAGTATACAGTGCGCACTTTGTTGTTGTTTTTGATTAAAGATATTTGCTCTGTAAAATTAACAAAAGAAATAGTATTTTTTTCAGTTTACCTCATACAAATACTGTAATGCAATTTCCAGACAACAACTACTTATTATTATTTTTACATAACTGTACTCAAAAACAAAACAATGTAAAACTTTAGAGCCTACAAGTTAACAAGAAGTTCTACTTCTTGTTAAGCCAATTGCTAAGACAAACAAGTTTGTTCATATTTATGGGAGATAATGCTACTCGCTTCTTATTTCAATGTCACCTGAAAGTGAGAACATGCATTCCCATGACACTGTTGTAGCTGGTGTTGCAAGATATATGTGCCAGATATGCTAAATATTCATATGCCCCTTCATGCTTTGGCCACCATTCCAGAGGACATGCTTCCATGTTGAATTTAAATTGATAAAATTGTTTAACAGTGTGGTTAAAATTGTGATTAACTGTCGGTTTTCTTCTCCTATTGGTCCTATAATATGCAAATTAATAGGATACATTAAATTGAATTATTAATCATTTTTGCTCAGTCTGCTTTTGGGACTAATTATTTATTAGAAAAATACATTGTATATGAAATATCTTGTATATGAGACACTCATCCTATGTATGCCCAGCCTGTTACCAAATAATATTTTATGTAATTTAAACAGCAAAATGTAACATGATTAAAATTTGTTCTTCCAAGAAAGAGAACATACTGTTGTTCTGCTCTACCTTCATGAATTATATTTGATGTTGAAATTAATAATTTGTACAGGGAAAATTTTCACATCAATGCATGAGAAAGTAGACATGTAACTGTGATATCACTGGAGGTGGCGTTGCCTTTTTTTTTCTCATAGAATTAGTAAAAGTCTACAGGACTTCAGTGAGATTTAAAATAGTGAAGTACAAGCCAAAATCAAATTCCAAAGCCCATTTGAGCTCATGTTCGTTTCCAGAACTCAGTCTATCACTTCCAAGGCCTGTAGGGACTTACTTCTTTGTGGAGGCATCACTCTTTGCCCTGGTTTACACTAGGGAGCTATTTAAAAATAACTCCTCTTATTTCAAAATAACAAGTGGATCGTCCACACTATCAAGCTCATTATTTTGAAATAAGGGGCTGATTGTTTTGAAGTAATAATGCCTGCTTTCTTTGGGGAATAAGCTTATTTCAAAATAGCTATTTCGGACGTTATTGTTTTGAAATAAGTTAATTTGAAATAATTTCCAGTGTAGACATGCCCTTTGGTTCCTCAGAGAGGGAAGAGGATGTGCCTTAGAGTGCTGTTGATGGACCCTGCAGTCACTGAGCCACATTCAACTCTCATAAACACAAGAAAAGTCATTACAATCCGGAGCCCAACGTTTATGTTGGAGCAATAAATAGAGGAACGCAAAGGTTCTCTTTCTCCCTTCCCTGCATCAGAATATGCAGATTGTACCACACACCAGTAGGAAACATATGTGAAGTTTAATTAAGAAACTTCCACTATTACAATAAACACTAGATCAAATTATTTCAGTGATGCATTCACTTATGTAATGAGTCTTTTCATTTTTTCACATAATTAGAAATAATAAATATTCTCCTAGTTGAACAATGCCTTCATTTATGTCTAAACAACTCTAGTACCTTCAGTGAAGTTTTATGTAGATGTTAACTGGTTAACTGGTAAGCCTCACCCTTAATGGCTGGGGCAGCTTCTATCTGCAGCGGGTGAGGGGGCCACTCCAACGTAGCCATGGTAGGTGTGGGGGAGGTTGCTCCAGCCCCCATGCTTGTTCCTGTTCAATCAGTTAACCAGTTAAACTTAACATTTAATTGGTTAATTAAACAGGAATTTACATCCCTAAAGTGTATCTCATATCTAAATGAGACAAGATATATCTCCTGTTGACTTTATAGAAATTATAGGTTTTTGACGCCTCTAAAAATCATGTAATTGTAAACCATATATAAAAAAGGGACTGAAGTGGGAAGGAACAGTATAACCTGGTCTAGGCTTCCAGCTAACATTGATTGAAGAGTTCTGAGATCTAATAAATTTATATTCAAGGATGCTTGTTTGCAGTAGTTTCTATCAAACAAATGGACCACTGAGCAACCAAATATTACAGAGCATCTAATCTTGTTCATTTAAGGGCACCATTTGAGCTTCTTTCATGTGTGGCTGTGATGATAATGATGGCCAAGCTACTTAACTGCTACTTAGAACAGTATGAACAAGTGGCAAGAGTATTAATTATTACACAAGTTAGAAGCAAAGCAGTTTGGAAACTGAGGGTAAGGTCTTCAACATGTTCAAGCTCAATTACACTCAGTAGAACTATGACAATTTATACCAGCTGATGTGCTGTCCCATAAGATACCTTTAAAATTTTTATTATTTGTATTTGTTTGTTTATGTTCACCTGATAAGTATGGACAATAAGACTGAATCTGAGTCTGCTCTCATGGACTTCAGTGCAGTTTTTTTTGTTTTATGTTGGTTTCAGTTAATCCATGGAAGCAGAGTCAGGCCCAACAAATGTAGAATATATTTCTGTGATTTGATTCATGAAATGTATGTCTGGTCTACTAACTGTAGCGTTCTGGCCTTTGAATTTACATACATGTTTGTAATCAACTTGAAAGGGGGTTCGAACTGTAATAGCAGTGTATAGTGTAACCACCACTGGGTAGATTTGAACCTGGGAAGCTTTGTATAGGAACCTCTACAGCTTGAACTATAAAACCAACTGGCTCTCAGCCCATGCTGTAGAGGTGTCTTGCTCTTATCTGTTGCTGTGGTCTAGGTGCTACTGCATGGGACAGTGAACCACACTAGCTGTGTGGGTTACAATAGGATTCAGGAACATTGAGAGAACTGTGTGTGGAAGCTGCCATAGCATCTAGCCAACTTTAGTAAATATCATTAACTCTCCCTGCTAGTATAAATCCAGTCATAGGTGCTGAGTTTTTCTTTTCCCTTGGGATTCTTCACCCCCACATCCCTGCCCCTACTCTACTCTCTCCCACCTTCATTCTACCTTTTTTCACCCTCATTCTGCCTCTTCCCTGAGCTTCCTGCCTGCTTGCTGCTCTCTGCCCTCCTGCAAGCTGTCCTCCTAGCCACCAGTTAGCTGTTGGCAGTGCCCTCAATCAGCTGTTTGGCAGCACCCTGATCAGCTAATTGAGGATCTGCCAAATAGCTGATTGGGGATAGCCCAGCAGTAGTGGCTGATGGATGCTAAGAATTGTTTTTTTTTCCTGTGAGTACTCCAGTACCCATTGAGCCAGCACTTGTGAAACCAGTCACTTTTTCACTCCCATACTCAAGGATTAATTATTGTAATATTTTGTAATTGTGTAATTCATCTTCAATAAAATGTAAGTTATCTCTGACAGGAGCGGTATTAGGGGGATGTACTATAATTAATTTTGTAATTTGCTTTAGGATAAGTTTAATGTATTGGCTAATAACAGTACTTTTCTTATTTACTTTTCCATCAGTTTTTAATATTGTTTTGGAGTAGCAAACAAACAAAAAATAATAATCAAATGTGTTTGAACCACATAAAGTATAACTCCATTCACTTACAAACAGAGAAACAGCTCATGAACGAACAAAGAAAATCAGTATTTAATCAAAACACCTCTTCTTGCTTTGATAGTATTTAATTTTTTGTAATGTTATGAAATATATTACATTTGACAGGTGAATGAGAAGTTATCCAGTCCAAAAATTTGGTCTATGCAATATTTAATAATTTTACTTTTACTGGCTTATGTATTTTTCACTATTACTAGGTAGGTCAGCTTTGTTAATTTTAATTTTGGAAGATTTTTGGGAACAAATTTCATAGTTGTCACTGGATCACATTTCATTTTTATTGAACATCTTTCTGCCTTAGAAGGAATTCTTTTGTTAAAGTAGTAAAACATGAAGTGCTTATTGTCACTTAGGATCAAATTATTTTTAACTAAACTTTGGTAACTGAAGATACTGATAGTTTAATTTTTATATTATGTATCTATTATGCATATATCTTTTTAAATATTCCCAGAGTATATGACATTTCTCTTTTATTCTTCACTAGAACAATCCCTGTAATTGTCCTCATTGATCAGTATGAAACTAGATCCTCAATAAAATATGTTTATATTTACTTTTTTTAAAACTTCAGTCAAAGAAAAGAAAGGGAAACAAGTGAGGCGTTCATTTGAGGCCTGATAATGAAATGTGGGAAAACTGAGGTAAAGAGTATAAGTGATTTGTCCATAGCCAAAGAAGAAATTGGTGTGGAAGCCCCAGTTGGAACTCGGTATTTTCTGGCATGCAGTCCTGTACTCAGCCAAACATATGCCACTGAAATGAAAGGCATGTCATACAAATACTTTTTTTGCAATATGACACTTAAACTGTGACATACAGTAAGATAATATTGTCATGAATGTCTGTGTAGGGTGCCACACTCAAGAAGTATGCGTACAGCATAACTCACTGTAAATGATATGCATGGCATATGGCCCAACGCTGCATCCCATACAACATAATATTTAATGCAAAAGATTCAGTGGTATTTATTTACTGGGCTATGTAGGTCAGTGTTAGGAAGTATTTCTAATAGTACAATGTGAAAAACCTCCCTGAACCACTAGATTTATTTTATGAACATTTGTTCAAGCCTCCACAACATTATGATACCTGTCACAGAACACTATCTTAGGCAGTCCTTTTTTTACATGCTCTTGACCAATGTATGTGATACATTTGTCTAGAATTGTGGGCCAGTGCTTCAAGTTCAACTTTACTATCTTATCAAACACATAAATTCGTTTCAGACAATGAATGCTGTTTCCTGATAGAAAGACAATTACACTTTCAGGTAAGTCAGTTAATAAGGAGCCTATTATGTGATTACTGCCTGGTGTTGAGGCATCTTGTATTAACACTGTAGCCTTAGTCTTTTAAAGTGGCCTTGACCCAATCTCTAAAATCATACCCACAAATTTGCACATATAATCTGAGATGTGGATTCTGCAAATTGTTTGGGACAAAGGCTATGTGCTCATGTATAGCTGGATAATACCTAACTTGTTGCATCACCTAGTGAAATATAAATAATACACAGAAATAATTTGCATTTGCAAATATTTTAGTTAGCCATCAAACAGCATTCTCTAGCAACCCTTCAGGAGCTATATGTGGAGATCACTCATAGTAGTTTAATCCCAGATCCCAGTGCACAAACTGGTGGGACTCTTATTGATTGCCCTCTTATTCTTACAGAGCCATCAGTTTGAGACATTAACACTTTCTTCTTCAAAAGGCATAATAACACATTAAGGGCCTGATTCTTTGCTCTGCATATAAAAAAATTATTGCAGTCAGTATATCTGTCCAAGCAGCTGATCTGACTCAAATCCTTGACAGCAGAATGCAGTTGAAGCAACTGGGCTATGAACAAAGGATAGATTCATAAAGAAGATTTCTTCTCTTATCTAAATGGCAGCATGGCCCCCTGTTTAGGATTGGCCTGCAGTAGCAGCTTAGTGCCATCTTTTATGTCTTGCATCCAATGTTGTAGGAAAAATTTCCATTCTGTTGTGGTCTCTCAAATGAGAAGATTTGAAACAGCAAAGTCAAATGAAGGATTTCTATACAATGTCAATCTTCATCTCGGATTTGGTAGTCAGGTAAAAAAATGTGCGGTTATCTATTTTTATTTTGTAGCCATATATAGTTAGACATATGCCCACTTCCCAAGGGCAATAGGGGATACTACTGGCTGTGTAGAGTTAGAGGAAAAAATGAGTGCTTAGCGTCAAGGCTGGCAAACTGCTTTCTATTGCTCTTTGGTGCCATTTAGAAAGAAACAGAAGCTACAGAGCAATTGTTATTTTCAATCTTAGGTCAGATGTGTTAGTCAATGCACCTAGGAGTCTGAAATCAGATAAACACTTTCTACAGCAGACAGTAAGTGATTTTTTTAAATTTCACCTCTCTACATGATTTTTGGTTGATTTTCCTGGGCTGCCAAATAATGGGCTTTTTCCTAGTCTGGGCTGATGTGCTGAAAGTAAGGTTTATGGAAAGGAAGCTTCCTGAAACATTAAGAAATGCAGTTGTATCTCTGCCTTTGAAGGTAAGGGAAATGGTGTGGATAGTTGCTCTAACCACAGTCCAGTCTTGTTTATTAACAAAGAATGTAAGCAAACCTACTGGCTGTAAGTATAGATAGAACCTGTTTTCTAGTTTACTTCACATAAACTAGACAGGATTGATAAAGGTGAAGCATTCCAATAACAACATTAGACTTTTTGTTGATGTTGAGCATTAATAAAATTGTCAACAACTAGGCAATGGCAATCCAATCACCTTTGATGTTAGGAAGGTTTTTGATAGAGTAGGCTGCATTTTCCTTTTTTATGCTTGATAGATGTGAGTTTGGTAATGATTTGGTTGATGGATTAAGCTTTTATGTTGATACAGCAGCTTCACTCCTAAGTAACGGTGCAGAGTGAAACCATTTTTTATATATAAAGGAATGCATCGTGTGTCCTCTGCTTCCTCATTTACCTGACCCTGCTGTTGAAAGTCATGCTTTATGGCGAGATTGTAACTTGCTGTAATAGCATAGTCAAGTAAAAGGGCGAAAGATCTTGTTTGGTCTCTGGTTTTTACCTACATTATGCTCAAGGCATACTGAGGACTCTGAGAGCATGTCTATACTAGGGAGTTATTTTGAAATAGTTCCCCTTATTACAAAATAACAAGGTGAGCACCCACACTCCAAAGCCTGTTATTTCAAAGTAATAACTCGAGCATGTGAAAAGGAATAACGCTATATCAAAATTTTTATTTTGGGAGTTATTTCAAAATAACTTATTTAAAATAACCCCTTAGTATAGACATGTCCTGAGGTGCAGCTATGTTTTTGCTTTACTTGGAAAGCTGGGTGGAGAGTCTGTAGAGCCTTGTGCCAGTGTACAAATCAGTTTGATGGGGGTGAAGTAATCTTCATGTACAATAATCCTACAGCTGTTCTTAGTGCATAATAGCATGTATAGTCCCAGAGTAGATAAAAACTGATTTATAAGATCATCAGATACATTTTCCCCTTTTTCTACATGGTACCTCTGGAGGACAGAGTTAAGATGCTTTAATTCTCTATTTTTATACGTTAGCATCTTTGGATTTCTGTTAAGTTTAACATTATTTTTGGAATTTCTTAGATTTGTTATGCTTGTTTCTAAAATAGTTTCAACATCTCGGTAATGTTTTTAACCTTAAATCACTGGAATATACTTAACCTTAGCTTCAGATTGACATATTTGTATTTGGGAATTTCCTTGAATAATTTTAAAAAGCAGATAATACATAAATAGTAAATAAGAAGTCCAAAGAGCTTGATATATGCATTTCTAATTATTTGAATATATTAGCATCAACCTAACTTTTTCCCCTTTATTGTTATTGTAGGGTCAGATTCACCAGTATGCTCTGTCTGCTTTATTTCATACTGTACAAATGCAAAGTACCTGAAGTGAACTGGCCAGTTTCCTCTGGTTCCTGACCATTCATATTCACCCTGTCGTCTTGCAGCTCTTGTCCTTCACATTCCTATTCACCCACTCCTCTAGTTTTCTTAGCAAGGATGCTCACTTTCAAAATGGTTGCTTCATTCCATGTTCCCAGTGGGAGAAACGCCAAGTTGCTTTCTGAGAGGATGTAGGTTTCTAAGTTTTTTGGGGCCACCATTCCCATGAATTATGGAACCAAAACTAGTGTTCCCATAACATTACTAGCTTGACTAATGGGATTAATGCACTGATAAAATTAGAAATGCTATCATGCTGTCTGAAAGACAAGCTGATGTTTGTTTGAGGAGTTTTGGTCTTTGTTTCTGTAGTTGTTCTATTATAATCATCAATGTAATGCAATTTTCTCCCTGTATCATGTATCTCTCCAGATGTGCAAAAGGAACTTAAACTGCCTTACTGGGTTTCCTCAGGGGATTCCACTGTCAAGTGTTGTAAAGATGGCGTAGGTGGCTCTATGCTATCCTCTCTCTTCTTGGTAATAGGATTGTTTCAGAACAGGACAGAGATAGAATTGGTAGACAGAGTGTGATGGGGCAAAAGCAAGTTGAACTCCAGTTATCCTCATCGGTTCCTGAGGAACCATTACAATCTGGCAGAAGCTGGAGCAGCTATTAGACTGTTCCACTTCAGAAGTGGACTGCTTTGGCCCTTGCTAACTTCTGACATCAAGAGAGGCAGAAACATGGTTTAAAGCCATATATACTTTTCCCCATCCCTCATCAGCTGTACTGAGAACTAATCAAGAGCATCTAAGATCAAACCCAGTGTTATATAAATGCCTTTCCCTTCTCCTTACCTATTAAATCCAAAAATAAAAATATTTGAGAGAGGAAAAGTAAAATAATTTTAGAAATGAACTGATCGCATTGCTGAAGGGGAAAAGTGAGTCTGCAGAAGCGAGCAATTTTACTTAATCTGTCTTCTCTGGAGTGGGAGAAGCTAGCTCAAGTTATCATCACTTGTGTCTGTGATTCACTTGTGTGGCTTGTGCTTTTAGTCAGCAGAACTGTTTGGGGGGCAGTCAAAGTTGAGAAGAGGCAAAGGACATTTTCATGAGTGCCCCTTTCATGTCTCTTAGATCTGTAGGTTAATGCAGAAGAACCCTCAGTTCTCTCACCTGGCAGAAGCATTCCAAATGCTGAAACCTGAAGAGCTTCCTTTCATTACACCAGGGGTGGGCAATAAAATAGTGGTGGCCCGCCAAAGTTAGTTCCTGAGGGGCTGCTACCACTGTAGTTACCTGTGCCTCTGCAGGCATTGGGTGATCACAGCTCTTATTGGCCAGCGATCGCTGTTCATGGCTAATAGGCACAGCGGGAAGTGGTGTACCAGGCCATGTCACTTCCCCCAGCTCCCGTTGGCTGTGAATCGTGATCCATGGCCAATGAGAGCTGAAATTGCCCAACACTTGTAGAGGTGCAGATAAATACAGAGGTGGGGGCCCACCAGGCACTAAGCCTAAGAGACTGGATCCAGCCTGCAAGCCAGTATTTGCCCACCCCTGCTTTACAGTGTGTATTCCCACATTAGAGAGAAACAGGCCCTGTGTTTGGTTTAAACTGTAATTATATTACCTCATAAATGGAAAATACTACTAAATATTAAATGAAAGTATCTGTATTAAAATGGTCACTGATGAAGAATCATCTAGTGAGTGGTCTTAATTCAGTCACTTACTTATTGGTCTAAAGAGTGTCACATATTCAGATGGTGCCCCTGAATGGAGGATTTTATATTTGGAACTATGATTTGGTGAAAGACGTGTAAAACTCATCTAGATAAATAGCTCCCTATTAACTACAAATATGGGGATCCTTAAGACTGATGATTATTCCAGCAAGAATCCAGAAGAAATTATGCTCATGATCTCCCTTTTTAATTCAGGAGAATGTAGCTTTTGGCTTGTGCTAAATCTTTCTCTTTTGGCTGGAAAACACCTCTTTATGAATAATAAACTCATCTAACTTCTTTGATCTCATGATATTTCTATAGCCTTACAGGAATCACTTGACTTGCTACTGAATTGCAGTTTTTTGCAAAAGTTACAACTTCCCAGCAGCACTAAGACATCTTTTTTATCACAAAGCCTTTGGATTCAGCATCTTGGTAATCCCCCTCACCTCCTAGAGGAATTCTTTGGTGGCATAGAGCTACTGTTGCAGAGTCTTGTTTGAGGGGAAAGGTGGTTTCCCTAGATTCCAGTGATTGCTTTGGGACTCTTGAAAGCCAGCCGTTAAAATGATATTTGTCTTCTTAGGCATAATGTGGATAAAGGATGGAGATAAAGCTCTGACTATATCTATACTTACAACTAGATTGTCACTGTTGTGATCGATGCAGCAGTGTTGATTTAGCAGGTCTGGTGAAGACCTGCTAAATCAATGGCAGAAAGGCAAGTTGGTGGGAGAACATCTGTTGTCACACCAAGGTGTAGACAGTGCTGTAAGTTGACCTAAAGTACATTGATGTCCGTTACATAATTTATATAGCTAAACTAGCATATCTTAGGTGGACCTACACTTGTAGTGTAGAATAGCCCTTAGTGTGGAACAGAACAAAACACTGTTATACAATAGCTCAGGAGAGGAAGTGAAGAAAAACCTTGTCCATAACCAGTTGAAAACAGAAGGGAAATTTGGGTGTGTGGAACAAAACCTTAATTGTAGTGTGATCAGAACGCCCTGATTAACTTTGCTTCTGCAAAACATGCCAAAACTATTTGTGCTAGAGTTTCAAAACAGCTCAGAACTATGTATTTAAATGTATGCATAAGTCAGATAACTATGCACATGTTAATTAAAAATCTTGTTTAGCAATTCGCATGTACATTTGGCAATGTGCACCTATAATAACTAAGCATAGAACTCTAAGTGTGTTTTTATTTGCAGGTCTTCCATGCTTAGATATCTGGTCCCTAATGACCACAAGTGATCAAACCTAATTTTTTTTGTCTTATCTAAATGACAGCACCTTTCTAATTGTATGTCTTAGTACTCTTTCAAATAAGAAGTGTGCCACCCACTGAATCACTAGCACCATTACTTGCTTCACCGTAATGTTCCTATTCATTTACTGACATATACAGTATTCATGGGAGAACCATATGGCAAGATGTTGATATTCACAGAAAATTCACTTGTATAATTTCATATAATGGCATCAAATTTACATAAACAGTAACATGCAGAAAAATTATGTTTTCATGATGACAGTAAGGGACACATTTTCAAAATGTCCCCTTAATTTAACATTTTTACAAGCAAATTAGGCATTTATTCATGCAGATGATGAATTTGTTTGTCTAATTATCCAGTTTGAACAAATGATGTGTTTCTTGCATACAGATGGTGATACCCATAAGAGTTTTTTGACCCATAGTAAAGTTGTGCCTAACCCTGTAGGTAGATCATAATAATACACACAATAAGCAAAAATATATTACAGCAGTCTCTTTAAGGCGCAGTGTCATTGCTGGTTTATATGTTGATTCACCTCTTTTTATTCTGTCATGTAGTAACTGTTGGATTCATAGTGGCCTATATGAAATTAGACATAAATACAAGATTTTCCTAACTTCTGTGCCATGCAGATTTGTATCCAAGACATGTTCTTGTCATCTCTGTGGGAGTTAGGCTGCCCTCAGAAATTTTGACAATCTCTCCAGAACTATGTAGTCACATGTATATAAAATAAAGTGCTAATTTCTTATTTCCCAGTTTAGTGCAGTGGCCAAATGTATTAATAAAGTCATGAGGTCTGTACTCAAATCAGTGCACAATATGATCCTGGGGACATGGCTCTGTGAGAGATGCAACTGCATAAATATGCCTTGGAAACATTAATCTTTTTCTGAAGCAGTGGCATCTGAACCATGGTTGGTGGACCAGACTGGTTTTTGGAACACTTTTTGATTGTCCGTAGAGAGTGGGCTGGTCAGCGCTCCCTCCCTCTCTCTCTCTCTCTCTCTCTCTCCCATTTCCAGCTCCTAAATCTGATTGTTACCACTAAAAAGACAATAACATTTTACTAATACTACTTTTTCATATAAATAATGGTTGTAGTTGACATGGGAGGTTCTGCATGATGATAGCTGGGAGTGGAGCCAGTTCAAATGATTGCTCAAGACAGGGTGTGCAATACGTGGCCTGTGGACTGGATGCGGTCGTCCAGGATTAGCTTCAAGTGGGCCACCAGTGCTTTATTTACCTGCATGTCCATAGGTATTGGCCGCGGATCGCCTTTCCTGACCAATGCAAGCAGCTGTACCTATGGATGCGTGGGTAAATAAAGTGCTGGCGGCCCACTAAAGGCTAACCCTGGCAAATTGCCTCTGACTTATTTCCCACCCCGTCTCAAAATACATTTGTTATATACATTTGTTGAACAATAATTAGATTAACATATGCTCTGTATGTACTGTAATTGTGAATGTTTGACTGATGCATGTTTCACTGTTATGGACTGCTTGATCCTCAATTACCTCATAAGCTGTAGACTTCTTTTGAAATAAATTGTGTGATACCTCACAATCGCAGTAACATTAGTTTATAGTTTCTCTGTCTTAAGACAAAGAGCAGCAGCTGTTTCTGAATTGAAAGCTGAATGAATTCTTAGGCGGATGTACAGTGTATTTGTAGTGTGAAAGAGAACAAGATGTTCAGGTGACCATTTAAACTCTTGATTTGGAAGAGAGGTAATATTGCTCAAGGAGCTGAATTTGCTAGGGACTATATATTATTTAGGGGTTCCTTCACAAGTTAATAGTACTCCTGTGGCTTCCTATTAGAAAAGTATTGTGATATTTTAAAAATCAATTTGAAAATCCTAATTATCTGATTATAAAAAAATCTCTATCAATCTTAGGAAGGATTTTCATCTTTCAGCTATGGAAAAGAGTTTTACATACTGCTCCTATAAGGTATGTCTACACAGCAGGGCTAAAGTCAAATTACGCTATGCAACTAGAGCTACAACAATTGTGTAGCTTAAGTTGAAATAGCTTAACTCGGCTTTTGGCGCTGTCTACACAGCAGGAAGTCGAAGGAAGAACATTCTTCCTTTGACTTCCCTTACTCCTTGTAAAATGAGGGTTACCAGGAGTCTGAGTAAGAAGTCCTCAAGCTCGCCATTATTTCAAAATAAAGGCTTATAGTGTAGACATGCTATTTGTTTTTTCGGAATAAAGTCAGTTATTCTGAAATAATGCTGCTGTCTCGACATAACCATAGTGAGTAACTTGGTTTTCCAATCCATTTGCAGTATCAGAAATTCTTTTTTCTGCCTCATGGCAGGATGTTACCACTGATGAAATGCTGCTAGTGTCATGAATTATTTTCTATCTTGAAAAGCTGTTCATAGAACCTGATTCTGCAGCCTTTCCTTATATAGCTCAACTGTCAAATGACTTAGCTAGTTAGGATCATGAATGATAGGCAGGTTGTTTATTGCATATGAACTATTTTAGTTCAAGATCATAATAATCACTTTTCCCACTCTCAAAGTGAATTTTTTTGTTAGGTTTGATATTTATTTATTTGTTAATGTTTGGAAAGACTGTTGATAAACCTACTGAAGTATTGGTATCCTTTGCACCGAAATGGTATAATCTAAGGCTCCTGATCCCGCAAAGGCTTACTCACACAGTGTGTGTAACTTTCAGGATGTGATCATCCCCACTAACCTCACTGAGGCTATTCATGTGCTTCAGTTAAGCACATAAGTAAGCCTTTGTGGTAAAGGGGTCTAAAATTTTATGTCATCCAGCCCAATTCAGAATTAGGCCACAATCCTGATAAAGCTTTCATACATTCTAAACTTTACATACTGTGAGTAGTCCATCAGTTTCAGTGGGACTGTTCACAGTATGCAGAATTTAAGCAGGTACAGAAATCTTAATATACACAAGGCCTTAATAAAATATTGAAGATATAAGAATTTGAGCAAATTTCATTTTTATATAGATATCCTTTTACATTATTTTTTATTTTATATAACAACTCATTCTAGATTATGTAAAGTTATGTATTGATTGTTTAATTCATATAGGTGGTTTAGCAAATGGTTTTTGACAAATTTACATTTTTAATATGTTGCCACTTATAAAATTGCTAATGACCAACTCCTGCAAATATTGTTTTTAAAAAGAGGTTTGTTAATCCTTTACTAAAGTAGACCTTATATTTTATTATTTTAGTTGTTCATGGTGGACAATGGAGCAGATGACTGGAGAATAGCCATGACTTACGAGCGTATTTTCTTCATCTGCTTGGAAATACTGGTGTGTGCTATACATCCCATACCTGGGAATTATACATTCACATGGACAGCCCGGCTTGCCTTCTCCTATGCTCCATCTACAACAACAGCTGATGTGGATATTATTTTATCTATACCAATGTTCTTAAGACTGTATCTTATTGCCAGAGTTATGCTTTTGCATAGCAAACTTTTCACAGATGCCTCATCTAGAAGCATTGGAGCACTAAATAAGATAAACTTCAATACACGTTTTGTTATGAAGACTTTAATGACAATATGTCCGGGAACTGTACTGTTGGTTTTTAGTATCTCATTATGGATAATTGCTGCATGGACTGTCCGAGCTTGTGAAAGGTAAGTCTTTTTTCCCAGTCATATATATTTAAGAAAAATCAATTTATTACTAGTGTTGTTTTTTTTTTCTAATCTCTTGGATATTATCTCATTCTTTTATATTGAACAGAGTGATGTTTCCAGTACCTGGGCCATGTTAATTGCTAGTTGTATTGTGCTTTTTGTATCATGGCTTTCTGGAATGCATTGTCTCTTGATTTCAAAGGCCTTTGAAGGGATGTTTGAATTGTCAAAGATTTCTGCCTTTAGAGTTGTGATATGAGTTATTTACTTAATTCTAATGCTATCTGAGTGCTTTATTATGAATGGTCTAGAACATTAGAGATTATAGTAGAACTTAAGTGCCATAAAATTACTTTAATAATAGCCTTTAAAATTCTTCATTTAATATTAAGTCTCAGTCACTTTAGCTTATGGTTTATTACAATATTGACAATGGTGTAAATAAATCAGTAATGGGAATCTCCACTGAAAATTTGATTTAAAAACTCTGATAATTCTAGTGTTTTATAACAAAAATCAAAAAGGTGTAATCTCAATATATTCTATGGACAGAGGTTTTTTTATGTGGTTAGATTGAATGCATACCATATTTACATTTACCAATACATAGTTTACTGTGGTAGAAACTACAAATACAACAACAGAGACAATCAGTAGAAGTTATAGTGGTTGGCACTTTCTTATGAAGTCCAAAAAAAAGTATACTTTCTAGCCTTTCGTTAACATAGGTTTAAATCTTCAGCAACCAATAGACATTGAGCAGGTACAGAACAAATCATTATCAGTACTATACACCTTACAAAAAGAAATGATCTGGGCAGTTTCAGACTAATGTGAGCTCTCGTGAGTAAGTGAGCAATAACAAGTGGAACATGAAAACATCCACTCAAGGTGCAGGAGCAGTCAAAAAAGCAAACAATGTTAAGAATCATTAAAAAAGGGATAGAGAATAAGAGAGAATATCTTATTTCCTCTGTATAAATCCATGGTACACCCACATCTTAAATAATGCATACAGATGTGATTGCCTCATCTTAAAAAAGATATATTGGCTTTGGAAAAGGTTCAGAAAAGGGCAACAAAAATGATTAGGGGATTGGAAAAAGTGCCATATGAAGAGAAATTAAAAAGACTGGGACTTCTCAACTTAGAAAAGAGGAGATTAAGATGGGATATGATAGAAATCTATACACTCATGACAGCTATGGAGAAAGTGAATGAGGAAAAGGTACAGGCAGTCCCCGAGTTACGCGGATCCGACTTATGTCGGATCCGCAGTTATGAACGGGGCTTTTCTCGCCCCTGAGAACGGGAGCGGCGGGACGCCCAGATGTGCCGCGGTCCCACCGCCCGCATCCTCCGGGGCAAGAAAAGCTGCTCCGCGTCTCCCTGGTCTGCTGGGGGGGAGTCTGGCGCATCTGGGCTGTCCCGCTGCCCGCGTGCTCTGCGGCTTTGCTCCACGCCTCCGTGGTCTGCTGGGGGGGCTCTCCCCCCCCAAGCAGACCAGGGACACGTGGAGCAGCTTTTCTCGCCCCGGAGGACGTCTGGGCTGTCCCGCTGCCCGCGTGCTCCGTGTCTCTCTGGTCTGCTGGGGGGAACTCCTCCCCCCCAGCAGACCAGGGAGACACGGAGCAAAGCTGCGGAGGATGCGGGAGGGATCGCGGCGCGTTTCGGCGGTCTCGCCACTCGTGTCTCCCTGGTCTGCTGGTGGGGGGAGGGGCGCAGCTAGTGCGCCCCGCCCCCCTTCCCCCAGCAGACCAGGCTTTTCTCGCCGACAACGCCTGGGGTAGAGCAGCTGGGGCGCTGCCGGGTTGGTCCCGCAGCGCCGCTCCACGGCGCTACTGGACCAACCCGGCAGCACCCCAGTTGCTCTGCCCCAGGCGTCCCCAAGTCAGCCGCTGCTGAAACTGACCAGCGGCTGACTACAGGAAGCCCAAGGCAGAGTTGCTCTGCCCCTGCTTCCTGGAATCAGCCGCTGATCAGTTTCAGCAGCAGCTGACTTGGGGACACCTGGGGTAGAGCAGCTGGGGTGCTGCCGGGTTGATCCCCGCAGCGCTGAGGTGCGGAGCTGCGGGGACTTACCCGGCAGTGACCCAGCTGCTCTGTCCCAGGCGTCCAAATTCAGCCGCTGTTGAAACTGATCAGCGGCTGATTCCAGGAAGCCCAGGGCAGAGCAGTTCTGCCTCCGGCTTCCTGTAGTCAGCCGCTGGTCAGTTTCAGCAGCGGCTGAATCTGGACGCCAGTTCCGACTTACATACAAATTCAACTTAAGAACAAACCTACAGTCCCTATCTTGTACATAACCCGGGAACTGCCTGTATTTACTTGTTCCCATAACATAAGAACTAGGGTTCACCAAATGAAATTAATTGTTAGCGGGTTTAAAACAAACAAAAGAAAGTATTTCTTCACACAACGTACTGGGGAATTCCTTGCCAGAGGATGCAGCACTTTAACAGGATTCCAAAAAGAATTAGATACATTCATGGAAGATAAGTCCATCAATGGCTATTAGCCAGGATGTGTAGGAATGGTGTCCCTAGCCTCTGTTTGTCAGAAACTGAGAATGGGCATCAGGGGATGGCTCACTTAGGGTATGTCTGCACTACCCTCCTAGTTCGAACTAGGAGGGTAATGTAGGCATACCGCACTTGCAAATGAAGCCCGGGATTTGAATTTCCCGGGCTTTGTTCCATGAGGAGTAACGGTAGTTCGGACTAGGAAGCCTAGTCCGAACTACCTAGTCCGTGCCGCATGTAGCCGCGCAGCATGGGGTTCGAACGAGCAGGGATTTAAAAATGGCGGCGCCTGGCTTATGCAAATGAAGCCCGGGAAATTCAAATCCTGGGCTTCATTTGCAAGTGCAGTATGCCTACATTACCCTCCTAGTTCGAACTTGGAGGGTAGTGTAGACATACCCTTACGGTGTGTCTAAACTACATGGCTCCATCGATGGAGCCATGTGGATTAGGCTGATCGGCAGAGGGAAATGAAGCCGCGATTTAAATAATTGCGGCTTCATTTAAATTTAAATGGCTGCCATGCTGAGCCAACAAACAGCTGATCGGCAGAGCGGGGCAGAGCGGGGCAGCATGCCAACCTGAATGCCTCATAGGATGAGGTTTACCAGGGAGGTCGATAAGGGGCTTTCATGTCGACAGGGGAGCGTCCAGATTGCCCCGATATGCCGACAAACAGCTGATCGGCAGAGCGGGGCAGCCATTTAAATTTAAATGAAGCTGCTATTATTTAAATCGTGGCTTCATTTCCCTTTGCCAAACAAATAAATTTACATGGCTCCGTTGACAGAGCCATGTAGTTTAGACGTACCCTTTGTGATTACCTGTTGTGTTCCCTCCCTCTGTGGCATCTGGTATTGCCCACTGTCGGAAGATAGGATACTGGACCTTTGGTCTGATCCAGTATGGTTGTTCTTATGTTCTTAACAGGACCATTTGATGGAAACAATTAGGAAGAATCTCTGAGAGATTTCATGTCTGTGGTTCTCAGGCCTTGCACTGAAATACCTTCAATTTCTTGTGCTGGAATGCCTTCTTCAAAATATTTCTGAGATTTCCACTAATAATTGCTGATCACTCTATAACCTTTTGCAAATGTGCCCTTTTAGAAAACAATTTTGCAGTTGCTTTCTGGCAGTCAGTTGCTGAATATACATTGTGTACTTGTTATTTCTCTCAGGTAACGGGAAGAGAGGAAAATTTTATAAACTGAATATGGAGGTTTATATTGTTATCATTTTTAAAAACTTCAGAACTGAGAAACAGTGGAACCAAGTGTGATATGCTATTTTCCTTTGGCTTGTCAGTGTTCCACATGCTGTGGTGAAGATGTACAGTATATTATGGTATAACAGGAATAGCTCATCAGTGTATATTCTGAAAACACCATGCTAAGGAAGACATGTAATTGATTGAAAGAGACAACGTAGATGGTGTAGTATCTTTTATTGGACCAACTTGGGTTGCTAGTATACTTTTGACCAACTCGGAGTTCTTAACAAGACACTTGCACCTTCGACCAACAAAAAATGGTCCAATAAAAATATTACCTTACTTACCTTGTCTGTCTTAGTTCCTGGGTCCAGCATGGCTACAACACTACAAATGTTAAAATTATTGTCTGTCAAAATAGTCTTTTCAGATGGGACAGGTAGAACAGATTACATTTAATGCATTTATGTTTTAGAAGTCCCTTTCTTCTCCTGAAAATGTTAACAATACACTTCAAACCTTTCATTTTCACCAATTTATTCCCTTTTGTCATATTATCTCCAATTTCCCTTGATTAGGACACTATCCCGTAGCCTCCCAAAAAGAGCTGAGTAGATTATTTACACTGTCTTTAATGAATATTCAAACATATTATGAGAAAGTCAGGTGCTGTCAAGGAAAAAAGGCACAGAATGAGAATAGTGAGGTTACTGAAAAGCACTTACGTATATGAATAATTTTGTTAATGTAATCTAGTTCCATTGAACTCAGACAAAACCACAAAAATGTCATGAGTGTGACTTGTCTTAATTGCTGCAAACCCAGTGATGGAATATGCATATTGTGAATTACATTTGTGGCTTTTTGAATTCACTATAATGAATGGAGATACTAGGCTATGGCTTTATTTAAAAGCACCAGTTCAACATAGAATAGTCCTATGGCTATCTTGATACTTGATGTAACTGCACTTTATTTAGTAGAGTGGAACCATAGGTGAGTTTTGCTCCTCTTTGTTAGAATGATATTCCTGGGGCAATTTTGTACCACTGCGCAGTGCAGAATTTTGCAGAAATTAATGTTGTGCATGCAGATTTTTTTTCTCCACAGAAATGGGCTACAGTACTGCCAGAGACCACTAGGGGCTACTGGTCTCAGCAGAACCCAGCTTGCACATAAAAGACATTTCTGAGGGGGAGGAAAAGGAAGCTAGAGGGTGCATGGCAGTTGCAGTTACCTGCCCTGAGGGAAGGATTGCTCAACATGCAGGAAACTCCATGCAAGCCTGGGACCAAGCATCAGGCTGTTTCTTCCTCTGTATCCTGGAGGGCAAGGGGACAAATGTATGGGCAAGGGAGTTCCTGTAGCATGGCTCTAGACAGGAGGGGGGTTAAGTGTTTTGGTGGTTGCAGGGGAGGAGCTGTGGTTGTCAGGCTTACTGGATGAGCTTGGGGGTGAGATAGGGAGTCAGAGAAATAGGAAATGATTGCCATAGGGGTTTCTACAACTTTTTACTTCTGTGAGAATTTTTGAGTGTGTCCATATGGTTATCGATATCCATGCTGACAGTTCTTTTGAAATAATTTATCAAAATAATTGAAACTCGCATGATTATGGAGTATTATTTTGACAAATAAAATTTGCAGAATTTTAAAATATTGTGTGCAGAATTTTTAATTTTTGGTACAGAATTCTCCCAGGAGTATTGTGAATTTTTAATACTCTGGCCTAATGCACTGGGAATTGGAAACATTTCCTACCATTAATGGGGGTTGCATGGCCAATTTCCTGCACATTCAGCTTCAGATTTTTCCTGATGCGATTATGTTTCTTAGAAGAACTGCACTGAATCAATGTCACTGGCCCAATTACTAATTAGTCAAATTTAAAATATTGTGAATTCCCACCCCGTCATGAAGTAAAATAAGAAAGTGCCACAGACACAGAATGCTCAAAGGCTTCTATATTTGAAATTAATTTCATCTTCTTATATATATTTATCAATATAATTGTAGTTAGAGCTGAAAAAGACAATTTAAAACTTTCTGAGGCTATTGCAGTTACAATCCCGAGATAGAGGATGAATCTGAAACTATGTTTAATAGGCTTGATTCACTCCGTAGCAAAAAATGTACATAAATAACATGTTCCATTTACATATTTTTTTTTTTTTGTCATAAGTAGAAAAACCTTTATTCGAGTAGGTTTTATTAAGTGTGTCAGAAAATAAACATGACAGAAAGAATGTATTGTTTTACTTGACATTATACATGGCAGTCTAACATTTTAATTGTTGATTTGGCGCATTTTTATTCAGCAGAAATTCAAACTCAGTCAGAATTTTGGTTGTTATTTCCTGATGAGAGATAATGAAATAAAGAAAAAATAACTGTTCTATTCCACAAATATCAGTAATTCTCAGAGTCACCACTGTCATATCTGCAGACACACTGGTTGATAAAGTACCATAAAAGGTTGCTTTAGTGTTTCTGTGACTGTATATTTCCATGCCTGACTATTCTAATTAATGCACAATAGTGTGTGTGTGTGGGGGGGGGGGGGGGAAGGAAAGAACAGGCTACACCAAAAAAAATCATAAAAATCATGGAATGCACCCCATCCCAAAACACTCAGGGAGGTTTATGTACAGCCAGGAATAGATAATGACAAACAGATAAGAATGGCAACAGAAAAGGCAGAACACATTTTCATGTAATTGCTGTAAAATCCAAAGTATTCATGTTAGCAACAGAAAGCAGGAGCTGAATGACAGCCTAGTAACTAGTTCTATTTGGTTTTAACACTGTTAAGCCAATCAATAGTTCTATTGGGATTCTGGAGACTGTCACATCATAGAGCCTCATGGAAATGGGATGGGTAGGTTTGAGTGGGACTATTCATGCTTTGGAAGGAAATGCAGATGATCGCCATTGTGAACCTATTTAGGGTTGAGTAGAGACTGGCCATGGATACCAGGCAGACCACTTCATTGTTGTGTTTCTAGATCAGTCATTTATGCATGCACGAGCCATTTTACAAACTGCAATTTAAGGTCTCCTTGGGGACACTAGATATGGGGGGAAAAGAGGGCAGTGGTTTCTAGGGTTAATGTGACAGACTGCTTGCTAAGCCAGAGCTCTGCCAGGCTAAAGAGGCTGAGGGGAAACAGATGAGCAATCCCAGGCCTGAAGGGCTATTAGAAGCATCTCTGGGCCTCACTGGGAGAGAGTTGTATAAGGCAGAGAAAGGAAGCCAGGAGGGGCAAGGAGCCAGGGTGTGGCTGAGTGTGCTCCCAGGCAGATGGAGAAGATGGCTGACTTGACTGTAAGCTTTGTACATAGAAGGTGGTGTGGACTAACAATAAAAGCACGGGTGGCTACACCAGAGTGGCTACACCAGAAGCTTCTCTGGCTGATTCGTGACCAGAAGGTGCCCCAGTCCAAGGGCCTGGCTGAGGACTTCACTACAGTTCTACATGTGGCATAGTGCTGAATACCCTCATCAGTTTGATGCACAGCTGTCTGTCATGAATGTGCTCCCTAAAATATACCTGTTTTATTTGGCCCAGACCAAAAAAAAACCCTTAATTTTTCATTGTCTTCTTGAGATATGTGAATCTTAATTTGCAATGTTCATGAATGCCTTTGCTAACACTCATTTACAGAGTCCATTACTCAAATATGATGCTAATAATGATCTTTCGACCTGTTAGTGAAATGTCTCTTCAGTCTGGCAGTCACTCAATTATAACAGGTGAAATATAAATCTCTTCAAATTCCACAAAAAAGTTAGAAACACATTAACATTTTAGTATTTTATAATTGAAAAATAGCTTGGCAAATTTCCTTCCAATTTAATAAAATAAAATCATCCCCTTTATTGTGAGATGAAGTATGAGATTTGTCCAACTTAAAAGAGAGTATTTTTTTCAGCACAAAGGAGGATCAAAAAGAGGGCTTAAAATAGAATACTGGTTGCAGCTGTAAATATAATATATTCTATGCATATATTCCAGCATGTCTGTGTAAAAAAAAAAAAAATAAATAAAAATTCTGAGCCAAAATGTGCCATCATTTACATTACTGTATGTCCAGAGTAGCTCTATTCATGTCATTGAAGTTTCTCTGAATTAACAGGAGTTTAACTGAGAGAGCAGAATTGGGTCCTCTTCATTTTCCTTACAAATGACATTGGCAGTTTGTTTGCTTTTGTCATTTCTCTTTTGACTTTCTGACTGTGAAGCCATTTCAGATGAAGAAGCTTATGTCATTACTGTTCCTCATTCTGTCCTGCCCTTGATGTTAATTCAGACATTTGTTTGCTCTCTTTTTGTATTCATTTGGACTTCCTTTGTACTTGCTGTGCAACCTTTCATTTTTCTATAAATAAATAAATTTCTGTATACCTTATTTCCTGAAATTGGATGTTAGCTCAAAGATTTCATTTTCTATAAGATTGGGATGTTACATTTCGATTAATCAGCTAATCAAGTGGTTGATGGATTACTTGATAAGGGGGGTGCTCCCTATCCTCCTGCACCTCTTCCTTTGAAATGTTCAAGATCTGCTTGCAGGTGGCTCTTGTACATTTCAAAGGGAGAGGCGCAGCAGTCAGGACCCCACACAAACAGGAACTACTTCGGTCCCCACTTGCGCTGTTTCCCCGCTGCTCCTCTGCCACCCTTGTTCCCTCTGCAGAGATGGTGCTAGGGGGAACTGGCTTTTAAGCCAGCTCTCCTTAAAGCTGGCTCCTGCTCACCTCCTTGGTACCTCTGATACAGGGGGGAGCGACTAGTTGAGTAGTCAACTAATTGCTTGCATCCCTACTAAAAGAAACTTAGAAATTGTAAGTGTGACGCAAATTCAAGAAATCTAACAATCTCTTTTTTCATACTGGCAGCTCAGATATGTCAAGCCTCTAAACTCTCAAGGAAGTTATTTGGATATCTAATTTCCTCATGACTTGTGTCCAATATCTTTTGCTAGTGTGTAAGATAAATTTGCATAAAAAGCAGAAGACCACATTAGGCAGTTATATATGCTACCAAAACTAATACTAAATGGGAAACTGCGTAGATCGTTTTTTCTGCATGATCTGTTTTAAAAAACTGTAATATAGATATTTCTTAAAGAAGCAGAAGTTCTGTAAATTACAGTAGCTTCCAGATGACTTAATCGGGATTGAGGCCCCATTATGTTTATAATCCTCCATATATGTATGCAGTAAAATCCATTCTCTGCCCTGCAGATCTTGCAGTCTAGTTGATAGTTAAGATCTGACCACTATCTTTCTTTTCTGCACAATTTCTCACAAGTTTTATCCAAATCTCCTCTTCCCTTCATATTGTCTTTTCTTCCCCTCCTATATCTTGCTCCTCCATTTTTCCTGTCACAGATGCAGAAGTTTCTTCACTGCTTTTTAATCTAACCACACATTTACCTCCATGACCCCACCCAACTTTGTGTCTTACACCCACTCTTATCTCATCCCTGCCTTTGCTCTTTTATTTAACCTCTCACTCTTCTCTAGCTCTTTCCCCTCATGATACAAACATGTTTTAGCTTACCCATCTTAAAACAAACCCACTCTTTTGCCTTACTTATCTCTCTTCTTAATTTATCTTCCTTTTCTTTTTAATATCTCATATCTTTGAACATTCTAGAATCTCTGTCTAGAATTCTTCTTCTCCAGTACCATTCTAAACCCTCTCCATCCAGTTTGGCTTCTGCCCTTTACATGCCACTGCAATTGCTCTTGGGACAGTCTCTTAAGACCTTTTCTTAGTCACGTCTCAGAACCACTACTCCATCCTCATCCTCTCCAGCCTCATTCTCCCAGCTGCCTCTCGGACAGTGAACCATATTCTTCTTGAAATTTTGTGCCCCTTTCACTCCTTCAGTCACTTCTTCAGCATGTCTTTTGGAGGATTCTTATAGTTTCTTCTGTAACTTTCTGTGGGGGAGCTCTGTCCTTGGTGCCTATTTCACCTCCCACTACACCATGTTTCTGGGTAATTTCATTCAACACAAATTCAACTATCCTCTGTGATGAGTCGTTTACTCCACACTGGAAAGTGGCCAACTGAGCCAAGTAAGGAGTAGCCAGGGAGCAGAGTTGATTAAAGGAAACTCTGAGTGGCACCACAGAAGAAGCCTGCCTGAGACTGTTTGCATAGAAAGACTTTGGGTTAACCCTGGAAAAGGGAAACATGGATTGTGACCTGGCTGGAGATCTGAGCCATGAAGAGGCCACTGTGGTTCCTAGATTGAAGCGGGTTCACAGGATGAGAGAATAATGACAAAGGCACCATTTAAAGAGGGTTCAGCAACTGGCACAGCTTATCCCCAGAATGGCCAACAGGAAGTGTCACTGTGGTGAGTTGCCCATGTGCCACCATGTTTATGCAGACAAATCACAGATCTGTGTGTCTACTCCAGACTCCAAACCTATCTCTTTCGGTCCACACTAAAATCTCAACCTGTCTCAGTGAGAGAGCTTTATCTCTGTCCAGCAGCCCAGGCTCAGAAATTGCAGTCTTGTCCCACTCATAATCAGTTCAGAAAGTTGCTGCAGAGATAATTTTCCTAGCCTGTCCTTTGACTGTCCCACCACTTACTTTGCAACCTTCCACTGGCTTCCTCCTCTTTGTTGCATCAAATACAAGTTACTGTCTTCACTTCAAAGGCCTTTTATGATATGTTCCCCACACTGCCTATTATCTCTCATTCAGTAGCTAGAGATAGACTCCTATCTCTTGTCTTCTCTCCTTTGCGCACTTGTTTAATTTTCAAACAAGCACCTGCATGCTTTCTCCAAATGCTGCCTCGCATGCTTAGGAGCAGCTCCTTGCAAACATTTGCAGAGTTATCTCCTTTTGTCCCTTCAAATCCCACCCCAAATGTGTGTGCTGCAGAAATGCCTAAAAAAAGATTGACTGTGGTCAGGCTGTTGGTGATCTGAGGCCACTGCCTATCATGCTGACCAATACTGTGTCATTTTTTCCTGGACTCCCTTTTTGGTCTGTTTGTATCTATCTGTTGTTTTATACTTGGATTGTAAACTCTTTTTGTTCTTCTTGTTCTGTGTATACAGAACCTAGTACAATGGGATCTTGATCCATGATTATTGCTTCTAGGTGCCATAATAATGCAAATGTTGCCACTACTACTACCCATAATAATAATAAACCAAGGTTTTCATTTTTTCAGTTAATCTGTTTAAACCACATCAAAATGAACATGAAATTGTTCTCATATTTTTATCATCACTGTCTGTTCAGTGCAGAATCTCTTATTTCCTTTTGGTTTGATTGAAACTGAAACACGTTACTTGTGATCAAGTTTCTTTAATGGTTGTAAAAGTAGTCATAAAATATTCATTACAACAGCGATCAAACATGCCCTATTATCACCTTGATGTATGACTCTGTACCAATGCTATGAATGATCAAATAATTTCTTTTCATTCCAACTTTAGTTTTGGATGTTGCAGGGTGAATGTTAATTACTGTAAGTTTAAGTTGTAGTGCTTTTTAAATATTTACACTGTAAGGGACTAAAAATAGATGTAAGCATTTATGAATAGAGCTCTGCAAATCCGCTGATATGTGTTTTATATCCATGGGTATCCGCATCCACAGATGTGGTTGTGGGTATCCACAGCTCATTTTTTCGGATGCAGATGTAGATACAATATTTTTTTACTCACATAGGATTCTATTTAAGAAACTGTACTTTCCATTTCCAAAAGTTCCTGGTGATGTTTATTTATAAAACAACTATAGAAGAGTAAGGTGTTTTATCACTGAATCACTACCCTTGTATACACAACCAGTATGGGAGCAGACAAATCCTGGAAATGTAACTGATTCAGAGGAGAAAGTGGCCTTCAGTGTAATGCTAAAGGGAAATTTCTACATACCATGTTGTTGTTCAGCTTGAAGGGAGAAGAATTCATGAAGTTTTAGTGGAGGCAGTGGAGATGTACCAGTTCATACCAATGGTGAATTTAACTCCACTTTTTTTTTTTAGATTTTACCCTTGATTATTTCTGGAGTGGTGATGGTTGTGCTTTTTGCCATAATTTTCTGAAATATGAATTAGAACTCTTTTTGCACTGATATGTTTTCTTTTAGCCTTGATTTAGAGAAATACTCTCACAATAATGGAAGATCACAAAGAAAGGAATAATGTGTCAGTGAATAAAATTCTCTTTAAAAATTACAAATAAAGACGTCGTTGAACCAGGACAATGCCAATTTACAATCAGTTCAAAAAATAGCATATCCAATACATCTACAAAAAAAGAGTTCCTTCCTTCCGTCCGTCCGTCCGTCCGTCCGTCCTTCCTTCCTTCCTTCCTTCCTTCCTTCCTATCTATTTAATTGTAGGATATTTTATAACTGATTAATGTCCCTTTTTTTCTTTTTTAAATTTATGCCAACTAAAGCTGGAAAAAATGGCAGTACTACAGTGGTTTCATAAATTTCTTTTGCTTTCATTTAAAAAAAAGTTCTAAATGCAGACCCAAAACAATTCCCCACGTCCCAACCCCGCTTTTTGATTTTCAAAACTAGGAAACAAAAGATACCAAACAGTTCCAGCCCTGTATTTTGGTTGATTTAATTTATTCAATTTCAGTGTTTGGAAAACAGAAAAATCAGTTGTTTCCACAGTTCTACTCCTAATTTTACTTGTGAAAATTCATGTAGAATCAGGACTAAAGCACCTGGAAGTTTCTGGGGTAACTAAACCGTGGATGAGCAAAATTGCAAGCTCTTCATTACCAAACCAGGAGTGAAACTGAGAAGTTCACAGCTACTTTCAAGGGCAAAAAAAAAAGTCTGGTTTTTAATTTGAAATCTACAAAACATGATGTAGATGTTGATCTTCCCATAAAGAAAGGCAGTCATATTCCCACCCTGAAACAGTTTTTACATGATTGCAAAATTCTGTATGTTCCTATAATAGCCTTAATGCCATGTTCAAAGTCAAGTTATAATCTGAAGACTGCTTTCAAATTAAGATAAATTTTAGTGTCAAAGCAGAGTTCTTTTGTTTCATAATGTAGAACTTGTTTTGACTACTTTTAAAGTGAAATATTCTTAACTAAAAGACTTACCCAGTGTTGCCCGAGTCCTTCAGGGCAGGGGGCTGGCGGGGGGGAGGTGTACAGGAGTCAGGGCGAGGCCTTGAGGATGTGGGGGGGGGGCTCAGGGCAGGGGGCTGGGGATATGAAGTGGTGTCAGAATCAGGGTAGGGGGTTGAGTAGGGGCTCAGGTCAGGGGACTGGAGATATGTAGGGGAGAGTGGAAGTCAGGGTTGGGGGTGAGAAGGAGCTCAGGGAAGAGGATGGGGAGTGCAGGAGTTTGGGCAGAAGTGAGGAGGGGCTCTCAGAGCAGGGGATGTGAGTGCATGAGTCAGAGATAGGGTTGGGAAGAGGGAGAGCTCAGGAGAGAGGGTGGAGGGCTCAAAAGGAGGTGGGAGTTGCCACGGGCTTCTCCTCAGGGTCAACGTGGGACAGAAGAGACTGTGTACCCCACTTACTGGCTTCTTCCCTGGGATGGGGGGGCACTCTGCCCACTGGCTTGTCCCTCGGGTCGGGGGGCTGCGTACTCTACCTGTCAGCTTCTTCCTGGTCCTGGGGTGGGAGTGGGAAGTGCACAGGCTGACCCTCCCCAGGGCTAGTCCATGTTTTTCCACCCCCACCCTCCTTCCCCGGTCTGGCACTGCAACCGAGGGCCAGGAGAGGGATTTGGTTGCTCTTTACATTGGCCAGTGGCCAGCAAGATGGTGCGCTCAGGCCCCAGGCTAGCCACCCTCTTCCTTGTGCAGCTCTCTCCTCTCATTCCTCCATACATTATAACTGTCCCCTGTGCTTGCTGCCCCCAGTGGTCACTCTGCAGTATAGTTGTCCCTCCGATCAGCCCCCTCTCTTTCCATGTTATGGAAGACAGTTAGATTCCAGGCATATCTCATTTTCCTGGCACAATCAAACCCTGACCTTGCTTTACAGACACAGACGCACAAAACTCTCATACATACATACATAGAGAGAGAGAGAGCAGTATTTTACCTCAGATGGACTATATCCCTGAAGAAAAACTGTAGAATGTATGATTGTACTGAAGCATAAATCCGTTTTTTCCACTTTTTTTGGGGGTGCCTTTTAATTTAGGAGAGTTGTACATTCAAATGGCAGCCGGACCGGGGGGGGAGAGGGGGGAGGGCGGAGGGGGAATCTTAGGCTTTACCATCTGTTTTCTCCTGCTACTTGATCTAGTTTGTAAGCTAAAAAAAAGAATATAACATTTGTAAGATAGTAATCATGTCTGTGGTAGCAAACTGCAGGGCTGTGAGCCACAATTTTGTCCATAGATATTTATACATTTAATTTTAATATGCTAGTAGAATTTGGCCCTGTGCCCTAATTGCATAGTCCAGCGGTACAAGAAGGTTGGATTTTGTAGGAGGAATTTCGTATGCTTCAAAAACTGATACTTGTATGAAGGGAATACTGAAAAAGTGCACTGTATTTTTAAATATTCTTGTTTCTCCTCCCTTCATGAGAATCTTTTAAATCAAGATTGCAGTAATATCCAGTTTATTTAATTTAGTTTCTTTTCCAGCTTTGTGGTCTCCTTATATTAGGGATGTTAACATGCAGGTAATTGGGTAAATGTGTAACCGTTTAAAATCTCAGTGGTTACATGGTTACTTGCACCTGTAGCGCAGGGTAGCAGTCAGTGCATGCTGGGAGTCAGCTCCCACCTGCTGCCCCACTCCTGGCTTGCTGGCTGCTTCCTCATGCTGCAACTTCTGATACAGCAGCTGGTTTCCCAGTGTCAGGGTGAGAGCCTGCGAGTATCCATGAACATTAACAAATAAAGCCCAGGCTTATCAGTTAACTGTTTATACTTTCACACCCCTGCCTTATATGTCCTTCCTTTTGATTTAATTTGCTGTTTCAGTACGTAAGTGCTGATTTTACCTTGAAAATTTCAAAATCAACTAGAGTTTTTAATAATCTTTTCCCTAAGTAATCTTGCAAATGTACGCTATTTCTGTGGCTAATGTGTAAAGAAATAATGTGTAAAGAAGTGAGAAGGGGCTCAGAGCAGAGGATGGGGGGTGTAGGAGTCAGGGCAGAGGTGAAGGGGGGGGCTTAGGGCAGAGGGTGGGGAGCAGGAGTCAGGGCCGGGGGTTTGAAGGAGGGGTAGTTCAGGAGATAGCTCACAAATGTAGCATCCAAAAATTGAATCAATTAATGTAAGGAATTGACTTAAGCTTCATCAATAAAAAGCACTTTAAAACCCATTTATGAAGTTCCACACAATGGCAGGGATACCATTTCAGAAAAGAAATAGGGAAGTGGGAGATGCAAAGTTGCGTTACAATATAATCACAAATGTTTTATTTGATATCTTACAAAGTTGGGGAGGAATATGAAGCTGGGGGGCAAAACATGGGAGATGTATGAAAAGTCTGGGTGGGGACCCCTTTGCCCCATGGCAAATGGTACCCCTGAACAAGGGGTCTGCAACCAGTGCAGTTGGATCAGTACAACTTGGATGACGGTCAGTCCTAAAATAGTGTTGGAGATGAGTGGTTTGATATTTGAACCTGTAATGTTGCCTTTAGTTAACGGATACCACTGAGTCGTGGAAAGGTGTTGTCAAGTTAGATAGGCTGTTAACAGCAGGGACTTGACAACTTGTGTTTATGAGGTGGAATCACTGAATTCAAGTAGGTTTCTTGTTGAACTGCAAAACAGCTACAGATAAAGCTACCTATAAGTAGGTAACAAAGTATGTACACCCAGTTTCCAAAACCAAATGGCCAAACGCATTCAGAATTCAGAACCGGAGAATCATTGTAATAGGGAGAGAGGTATAGGAACGGATGCTTTTACTGGCTGAGAGAAAGTCCAGGTCTATGCTTAATACTTTTGCCAGCATAGTAATGTCAGTTAGGAGTGTGATATTTTTATGACATTTTTATCACAATAGAAGACCTACTGTAGTAGCTATACTGGCATAAAAGTTCTTGTACCAGCATAGCTTATTTCATTCAAGGCTACATGATATTCTTGTAAAAGCATTCTTTCACCAGTATACATTGCATCTGTACAGCACATATACAGCTGAACCTGAGAATTATGAACACCTTGGGATTAGAGGTTGTTCATAATAAGGATGTGAGTACTCAACTACTCGCATTCCGCCCCCTTCTCCCCTCCTCCCCCCGCTTGCTGCCTCTGATTCAGAGGCAGCAAGAGGACAGTGAAGCAGGAGCTGGTGCTGGGGGGATCCAGCTTAAAAACAGAATCAGAGGCAGCAGTGGGGAGGGGGAAGCTGCTACAAAGCAGTCTCTGCCCAGGGTAGGCCCAGGCTCACCATGAGGAGATGCAGAGCAGCCTATCTGCAGCGGCCTGGGCTGAACATGAACACAGGTTGCTCTGGCAGCAGCCCCTGTCTGTGGGGGGGGGGGGGTCCCAGCTTCCCACTGAAGGTACCTTGGTGGACCTGTGTTCCTGTATGGTGCTTAATTTTTTGAAGAGGGCTTACCAGCCAGGGTTTTCTTGGACAGAAAGGGGGGACACTGTTCATGATGCACTTCTGCAAAAGGCACTGTAATGCCCTGCAGGATACAGGCACCGTCATGCCCTGCTGGAGTCTGCATGAGCTGGGACTGAGCAAGTCCAGCTCAGTCTCAGCTCATGCTGGGTCCAGGAGCTGCCCCGGCTGCAGCTCTGTATTTTAAATGTAGTAATATAGTAAGAGCTGGGCTACTTGCTACATTTAAACTGCAGAGCTGCAGTTGGGGTAGCTCCTGGACCCGGGATCAATCACCTTCCCTTATGGATTAATCGTGTAGATGATACAAATTGTAGTGACTACACGACTAGCCAATTATCCACATCTTAATATTCTTAGTTCATAACTCTGAACAAAATATTTTTGCTAATGTTTCAAAAGTTTACAATTGAACGGTGATTTAATACAACTTTAAAACTTTATTATGCAGAAGAAAATGCTGCTTTTAATCATCTTAAAAGCACAGAAACATGGGGTTTTTTTAAAAAAAAACTTTCTCTTTTTTTTGGTCTGCTGCTGTCTAATTGAACATTTGCTTCCACCGTGGTTTGCTGAGGTTCAAAAAGTACTTTGTGTGTTATAAGATGTACTTTGGTTTTGCAGTCTAGCACTTTTATTCACACACATGCTACTTCTAAATAAATTAGGGTATGTCTACACTAGAAAGTTAGTTCGAACTAACAGACGTTAGTTCGAACTAACTTTCCTATGCGCTACACTAGCGCTCCGCTAGTTCGAATTTGAATCGAACTAGCGGAGCGCTTAGTTCGAACTAGGTAAACCTCATTTTACGAGGACTAACGCCTAGTTCGAACTAGCTAGTTCGAACTAAGGGCTGTGTAGCCCTTTAGTTCGAACTAGTGGGAGGCTAGCCCTCCCCAGGTTTCCCTGGTGGCCACTCTGGCCAACACCAGGGAAACTCTATGCCCCCCTCCCGGCCCCGGACCCCTTAAAGGGGCACGGGCTGGCTACGGTGCCCGTGCCAGGTGCAAGCCTGCCAGCACCCAGCTAGCAGACCCTGCACCTGGCACGGCACAGAGCCACCCACCCGATGCCCCCCAGCCCACCCCCTCTTGCCGGGACCAGGCTGGCGGCTCCCGGGAGCTTGCCCTGGACCGCAAGAGGCGGGCACCTTCCTGGGCTAGTGCGGACATCGTGGACCTCGTCCACGATCTCCGCACTAGGCACAGGAAAGTGGCCGTCTAGGGCAGGAGAGCTGCCAGCCTGGCCACCCAGGACCAGGTGTGCATGAAAATCAAGGGGGTCCACTGAGACCCCCGACACTGAGCCCTGAGCTTACAATGGCCGTCCTGGGTCAGACCAAAGGTCCATCTAGCCCAGTAGCCTGTCTGCCCACAGCGGCCAACCCTAGGGACCCTGGAGGGGATGGACCGAAGACAATGACCAAGCCATTTGTCTCGTGCCATCCCTCTCCAGCCTTCCACAAACTTTGGGCAGGGACACCACTCCTACCCTCTGGCTAATAGGACTCCATGGACCCAACCTCCATGACTTGATCTCACTTCCCTTTAAACTCTGTTCTAGTTGTAGCCTTCACAGCCTCCTGCAGCAAGGAGTTCCACAGGTTAACTATTTGCTTTGTCAAGAACAACTTTCTCTTACTAGTTTCAAGCCTGCTACCCATTCCTTTCCTTTGGTGTCCTCTAGTCCTTCTTTATGGGAACTCAGGAAGAACTTTTCTGAATGCACCCTCTCCACCCAACTCCTGCTTTTAGAGACCTCTATCCTGTCCCCCCTCCGTCTCCTCTTTTCTAAGCTGAACAGTCCCAGTCTCTGTAGCCTCTCTTCATCTGGGACCTGTTCCCAACCCCTGATCATGTTAGTTGCCCTCCCCTCTCCCAGCCTTTCTCTTCCCCTCTCCCACCTCCTTTTCCCAGTCTCCCCCAGTTTTTTTCAATAAAGACAGAGTCAATGTTGGAAGAAACGTTATCTTTATTTTGTACATCAATAAGAAGGGGGGCTAGGGAAGGGCAAGTGGAAGGAGGTGAGGGAGGAATGGGGTACGAGCCCCCGATGGGGAGGACTGGGCTGGCTCTGCGGGCTTCTGGGGGTGGAAGCTCTCCTGCAGCCCCCCAATTACTCCCTCTCCCCAGATGGCAGCCTGCGGCAAGTGCAGCCGGGCTGATGGCCGAGTGGTGTGATGTGCCCAGTGTGGGCACTCAGGGCACTCCAAGCCAGAACTTCTTTGCAAGCGGGGCACCCCTTAGAACTGTGTGTCCGGGGTGGGGGTCGGGACCCTTTAAGCGCAGCCCTCGGCTAGCCTGAGACAGTATCTCCATGCTCTAAGTCCTCCTTTTATGCCCTGCCGGCACTGCTTCCGGCCATCATTAAGCCCTGTTCAGAGTCCACTCAATGTGGACTTACTAGTTCGAACTAGCAAAACGCTAGTTCGAACTAGTTTTTAGTTCTAGATGCGTTAGTTCGAACTAGCTTAGTTCGAATTAACTAATTCGAACTAAGTTAGTTCGAACTAGCGCTGTAGTGTAGACGTACCCTTAGACTAGTATACAGTAATCTATGTCTTGTTAATTTATTTATATTCCAACAAGGTAGTTGAAATTTTTGATAGATTGCAGCTTCTTAGAGTCCAAAAAAGACCACTTGGAAGCCAGAACTTTATGGTACCATCTTTTCTTGAATTGACATTTCTCATCATTGCTATTATGTAGTTGCATTATGTATCTGCAGTTTATGAAGGAGACAAACACACTCAGATGGTGAAGGTACCTTGGTGTACCTGTGTGGTGCTTAATTCTCAAAGAAGGCTTAGCAGCCAGGGTTTTCCTGGACAGAAAGGGGGGACGCTGTTCATATGCATCCTGATGCACTTCTGCAAAAGGCACCGTGATGCCCTGTAGGATTCAGCCCTTTTCCGCTGCTTCTCAGAGACTTGAAGACACTTCATATTGGTGCAAAACCTGTGCTCTTATTTCTGATCAAGTTCCCACACCTCTTTCCAACTATATACAGGCTTTTAACAAAAGCTTGGCCTGCCACAGGCCTGGCTAGCAATAGACTAAGGGAACTCCTACCTTCCTCTCCTCCTGGTCTCTGACTCCTCCATCTGCCCCACCCCGCCTTCCCTGCCTATTTGTTTTCTCTCATTTCCACCCAGCCTTATGGCTCCTGCTAATGAGGCAGGCAGATGTGTTCAATAACAAGACTAGCGTAGGGCCTTTTACCCAGCTCAGTCCATTACCCCTGCTGGAGTGGGAGGAGCAGATTAAGGTTTCTCTAACAGCCCCCTGCCACATTTTTTTAAATGTCTGCTGCAGGATTATTGTCCATTTGGGATTGGTTTGTTGAACAAATGTAAATTGAGACACACATCAATTCATGTCAGCATATTTAGACTTAGATCCCTGCATGCAAGCTGGGAGGGAGTGGGGGAAGGGTGGTTGCCTTCTTAATAGCCCAGCTTGTAGTGTCCCATACACTAACTTGTCTTGCCTGGGTAGTCATGATCACCATGTACTCTGATTTTTTCCTCCCATTTTAGTCAATGGAAGCTTTACCATTGACTTCAGTGGGCGCAGCATCATGCTCTATATGAATAAATGCAAGTGCCACACTTAAATGTTCGTATTATTATGGAGCTTGTCAGAGAAACCAACAGACTCTCTGGGCCCCTGAGCAAGGTGGGGTACAGCTCCATGCTCCTGGAAGGGAAGGGGCCACATGCAGAAGGAGCAGGGTTGGGACAGACTGCCCTCAACATTGCCCAGATCATGCCCTCCCCATCGCTGTCCACATCATGCCCCCTAGGGCTCCAGTAGCAATTTAAAGGGCTTGGGGCTCTGGGTCCCTTTGATTTGCTGGGTTCTGAGGCAGTTGCTTCCTTTCTCCCTGTCAACGGGCCTGGGGCTTGTGAAAATAAAGCATTCTGCTCTGATTGTACAATACTTTGCTGTTCTGTAATGTTGATAAATTGGACTGCTTTGTATTCTGCCTTTTACAGGTCATTTCTTTGGGCAATAACATTAGTGCTTTGAACATTCTGCTAAATTTCCATTTATCATGAAAGTAGATTCAAAATAGTCTCCTGAACTAAGTGATTGATTCGCCTACCTCCTGAATGAATTCTATAAATGGGGGGGGGGGGGGGTTATGATGTGAACACATCAAAGAGTGCTATCTGCATCAAAACCAAGACTTTAGTTATTTTCTGCCTTAACCTTAACCCTTTATTATAAAAAAAATCCTTAAACTATTCTTTCTGGATTAATGCAACATGCATTCAGACTGTGTGTTAATTCATTTTATATACTCTTTCCTATATGAAAAGATTCTCTTCCAATTCAATAGATTTTCTCTGGCATAGGAAAGTGAATCATCTATTCATTCTGGCAGATGTAGAGTAACCTCTTAAAGCTTTACCCTACACAGGGCACTTTAGATCAAGAAGCCTTGATAATATGTTTCATTAAACAATTTTGTTCCAGAATTTCTCACAAATGTCCTCAAGGCCCAAGATGTGCATGTTTTCCTCAATTATTCATTCTTGTTGTTTAAGAGTTGTGTAGTGTTTTAGGATGATTTCTTTATAACTACTGTTAAAGAGATGTGTTTGATTTTCACTTTAAATCTCAAAACATACAAAGTGTCTTTGTAGGTTAATAAATGTGTTCCAATTAATTGGAGTTAGAGGGTCTCAACACCAAACATGACATAGCCCAAAAATCTCTCTTCATTTGACTGTGCTTTTGACTTAGGATAACATCAATTTCATCGGCATGAGTGACTGTGTGAGCAGTATCACAAAGCAGGTAGACAGCAGATCTATATAAAATGCAGTATCTGTCACTCACACAACTATGTCAGGTGATCGTTTGCTCTTGTGTCCCTTTTATTTTTTATCAATTCTAGATTTAATTGTCATGAGCTACTCATCTGCATTCACAGTGGAAACTCTCAGCTATGCTCAGGTTTGCCTACCTCTTTGGTGGCACAAATATATACATGCTCTCTTTATGCCAGCAAATGAATTGTGGACATAATCTTTAATGCTTATATGTGTATCTCTTTTTTAAATTGCACCCACAGACAAGTGGTTGGGCCACTGAAAATTTGCTCCACACTCTAGACTGTCTACTACAGCTATTACAAAAAACAGGACTATGTAGCACTTTAAAGACTAACAAGATGGTTTATTAGATGATGAGCTTTCGTGGGCCAGACCCACTTCCTCAGATCAAATAGTGGAAGAAAATTGTCACAACTATATATACCAAAGGATACATTTTTTTTTAAATTGTATCCTTTGGAATATATGGTTGTGACAATTTTCTTCCACTATTTGATCTGAGGAAGTGGGTCTGGCCCACGAAAGCTCATCACCTAATAAACCATCTTGTTAGTCTTTAAAGTGCTACATAGTCCTGTTTTTTGTTTCAGCTACACCGGACTAACACGGCTACATTTCTATCACTATACTACTGCTATAGCATCAGATGCAGTTAATTCTGAGCTTTGCATAATAAAGATCTTTCACATGTGAGCCACTTTCTCTAGCTACACTATGCTATTTTCTGGGTTTCCAGTAGCTGTAAATAAGGGTGCTTCTGCACCATAAATATGGCATCTTTCATACATTGAACAGCCATTGTCAAACTACTTCTAGTGGCTGCTATTAATTTTTGCAATTTTTTATGGAGTTGATGAGATGTCACAGTGCAGAACTTATTTTGGAGTATCATTTTTGCATTCTTTTTGTTCCAAATGAGAGGATGAAATTCTGTCTTTTTAAAAAACTGCTGGATGAAGAGATTCTGAAATATTTCACCTTTAGTTGATATTTGCGTGAGTACATGTGCGCACCTCCCACAATGTCATTTGAAAGACTCATTAAGTTGACATATCATTATACACAAAAGAATGAAGTATGTGGACTACAATAACATTATGAAAATGTTGCCTAACTATATTAAACAACTTGAAACTTCTGTAAAATATGATCTATTGCCTTTCAGTAGTTGAATTGAACACATTACATATTTGTTTAAAAAAATCCTCTTCTTCACATTTCCATATCTTCATCAATTGTGTTTTATTTCCATAGCCCAAGGTTCTCACAGTCCATGTTAATACTAGAGTCTTGGAAATTAAGTCTGTGCGGGCTCATGACAACCCCCTAACATACTCTCTTTTTTAAAGTCCTTTGGGAAAACTTTTTTTCTCTTTTAATTAGTATATTTCTTGCAGTAGTCAGATTGAGAGCAAGGGCCATTTCCACACCAATTACTATGTTTCCATTAGTTCTTGGGAAGTTCTGTAGGAATGTGTTCAATTCAGCCATTTAATGTTCATATTATTGTACAGCTGAATGCTGAACTGTGCTGGCTATTTCACAAGTACCTATGAAGGCATAATATCTGTCTCAAAGAATTAATTCCAAAAATACTAATGACATATGACGGTTGGGAGGAAATGGATACAATTTATTTAGATATATATAATACACGCACACACGAACAACTTTAAGCATTACAATAAATAAGTTCAAGTTGTGGCAGGGGTGTCATCATAAATTGGCTGACTTCTGAAATATGTTGGCCAGAAGTAAGTCTCAAAGAGAAATTAATTGCTAGTTTTCAATTGATAACAGCATTGTACAGTCATTCTTTAAAATATATAGGTGCTTGCATATATGGAAAACTTGGTAATCCAGTATAAAAAGAAAGTTTAAACAGTAGCAGATGTCTCGTGTGCTTCTTCCCATGGACGAAGGGAACATAGGAACATTCTTCTAATGCTGTTTCAGCCCCTGTTCACTGTTTCTCCCTCTAAAAATCTTTACATGGACGATCTAAATGTTAAATGTGGTGTCATATAGGAACAGAAATAATGAGCCCCCTCCAAAATGCTAAATAAAATATTGTAGCATGTAAATTCATATTGTTCATATTGAATTTGGGAATCCAAAAATATAATATATCTTAATCATATCTTAATCATATCACAGACACTTACCTTCCTTCCTCCCCCTCCCCCCCCCCCGCCCCCGCATCCCCCTTCTGTTCTGCAATGTGATTTGTCCTTTTCATATTTGTTCATTTTTTTAATTGTATCCTTTGGTATATATGGTTGTGACTACTTTCTTCCACTATTTGATTTGAGGAAGTGGGTCTGGCCCACGAAAGCTCATCATCTAATAAACCATCTTGTTAGTCTTTAAAGTGCTACATTGTCCTGCATTTTGCTTAATCATATCTGATATTGATCTCTGTATGATTTAGAACGACTTGGAGCATGGACTGTATCCAGTTTTTTCCTCTGTAAAATACCATGATGAGTTGAGTTGTACAAATAATAAATTATTATGAGCAATGCTGTGTAGATAGAAATATGTGAAAACAGAAATGAAAATTGTAATTTACCATATAGATATTTTTCCAGTTGTTGGGCTCATTTAGGGAATTGTTCAATATGATGTGATTATAACATCAAACAAACTTTACAGTCTGGTATTTAATTAGTCATTAGATGTGAAATACAATTCCCATTTGTATATTTTTCTTTTAGGTTTAAATTTTTAGTTTAATTTAGGAATTTAATTTAGGAATTATTATATGAATCTGTAGCCTCCCCAACAGCATTCCATAGCATCTTTAACAGCAATGGTAAAATACACTCTATGACAAAATATTTAGACACAATAACATCTGTAGCATCATGGACATCAGCAATCTGATCAGGACCAGTGCAGAGATGCTGGGCTTTTTTTTAAAGCATTACCATTACAATACGAACATTTAAAACAGAAACAGCCACCACCCACCACTATCTTTTTCTGCTCTATTGTAAGCCCATGACAAATCTTGAGTTGATTTCACTGAGATCAGACATGGGCCCACACACTTTAAAAGTGGAGACTCCAGATATTAGTGCAGTGAAAGTTGAATAAGTACTTCACGTTACTTAAATGGTCTCTGCCCCAAACACCTTACAGCCTTTTTGTCCTGTGTTTACATAGCATCTAGTACATCCCATGACAAGGGTTACTGTGATATAAATTAATAATAATAATAATGAGAAAAGGAAACTAAACCAAACATTTCTTCTGAATGTTAGCCATGTTCAGATGCAGATGAATGTGCAGAATTTTATTGATTAAACTGATCAGAATCTGCTGGTGTAAGCTGTGGCAACAGAGCACTGAGTGCACTGACCAGGCAAAAATAATGCAGCCATAACTGATGGCTCCCCACTCTCAAAGAGACAGTGAGATGGAGCTAGTGAGCCCTCTCAGCCACACTAGAGCAGAGGAAAAAAGGAATTCTTTATTCCCCTTAACTCTTCTGCAGCACAGAGGAAGAGAAAAGATCTGGGAAAGGGGAAGAAAAGGAGTAAGCTGTAGCTGATAACTGTGTTGGGGTCCCATCTCCCCTTCAGCACACGGTCTGTATGAAAGAGAGAGAAAGATGAATCCCTGAGAACTAAAGATAAAGGGGTTGTGGATAAAGAGTGTCTCTATCTACACTACCAGCCTCTATAGGATGAGAAGAAGAAGTATGGTAAAAAATACTAGCACATCAACACTGAATTAGGTCTTATCGAAAGCCTTTTGAACCCCATGGAAAGACTGCCACTGAGCTTAGGATCAGGTCTTTGGTGCCAAATGTAATTGGAAATGGCCCCAAATACAATTCAGATGAATGGAGACTCCTGCACGTTCCTTGTACGTTACACTTACAAATGTTAGTAAATTGCAGAGTGTAACTAAAAACAAATAAGGTAATTGCTTTTATTGGCATTGTTATTTTTCAGGAAAGACATCAGTGTGACACTAGTCTTGTGTGTGTGTATGTGTGTGAGAAAGAGGTGAGTGTATTTAATATCAGAGAAAGTAAAAACTTAATTGTCAATTATTGTCTTCAGAATTTTCCACTTCAATTAATTTAACTAATTAAAAACAGGCAGCGTTTCCTTCTACAGAAGACTAATCGCAAGATGAAAATCATAATAAATATGGAGTCAGTATACTGAATTGTAACAATACTTCATATTGTAATATATAACCTAAATATGGAACGAAGAAAATGACATCCTGTCTAAAATGACACAGGACCAAGAGTGGCTATCACAGGGTAGAATGCCAAAGACCGGCCAATCTCCACAAATGTCTGGTATATTCTACAGTTAGAGCTCACCAACCCAGTAACAAATGCAAATTCATGGGTTGTTATAACAGTCTTATCATGGAGTCATAGAGAGTCCCTTATAACCTTCATTTTGTCTTGCCACCCAGGCAAGCTGGACTCAGTAATAAATGGTCATTTGCATCAAAAATCATAAAATGTTGAGGTTGCTGCCAAACCCAAGAAACCATTCACTTACCACAGATCAATTGATACCCAGGATCTTATACCGGGGCGGACAAAATATGGCCTGTTCGATCCCGCCTGTGGCCCACCCTGCTGCTCTCTCCACCCGCAGGCCAATCAAGACCTGAGGGCAGGAGACTGCATGAAGTCATTCACTGTTTAAAGTGGCTGGCAGCTCCCTCCCCCTGACAGAGGTGCACAGAGTCTAGAGCAGGGATGAGGAACCTTTTCTGGTTCGGGGGCTGCTGTCCCGCAGAAAAAAAAAAACCCCAAACCCTCACTGACATGGCCCCTAACTGAGAAGGAGAAAGACATTCCCCACAGTCCTTTTGCATACTAGAACCTAGTGGGGCCCAGGCTAGTAGATTTTGTGTGCTCTAGTATCTCAGTATGCACGGGCTCCCAAATGCTAGGAGGGGAGCCCTGAGACTTGGGGGCTGGATGCAAGCAAGTCGGGGGCCGGATCTAGGCAAGCCAGGGACCACCTCCAGCCCCCAAGCCTGAGGTTCCCCACTTTTGGCCTAGAAAGAGACACCAGCTGTTTTGAACAGTGGATGACTTTGAGCACTTTGAGCGGCTTCCCTGGGAGGGGTGAGTTGAGCGCAGGGATTTCCCTGTGCCGTGGGAGCGGGGGTCGACTCCAGGGCAGGCACCCACGGGGGTTGGCCATGCTGCAGGAGGGGAGGGGACTGGCTTGACCAGGTCACGCCGCGGAAGGGGGGTTTGTCCCCAGGTCAGGTGCCCGCACGGGTTGGCTGCGCTGCGGGAGGGGAGGGGGGGATTGGCCGGGCCGGGCCAGGCCACGCTGTGGGAGGGAGGTTTGGTCCTGGGGCAGGCGCACACGGGGTTTCCCCATGCCGCGGGGGGGGGTGGGGTGGGGGGGGCAGAATTGGGCCTGGAGGAGGCACGTGCTGGCTTCCCTTTGTGGGGGGGGGGGAGAATCCTGGAAGGAGGCAGATGCAGGGGACTCTCTGCTGCCACTGACACTGCCCCCCGTCCGCACTCCCCAGACCCCGCTCTCCTGTCACCAGCTACAGAACTCTGTCCCCACTCCCCAGCTACAGAACTCTGTCCCCATTCCCATCCCCACTCCCCGAACTCTTTCCCCACTGGCACCCTGTCCCCAACTGCAGAAACCTGTCCCCCCTGGCACTCCGTCCCTTGCTGCAGAACCCTCCCAGCATCCTGTCTGCCCTCCCAGCATCCTGTTCCCTCTCCCCTGCCCCCAGCCGCAGAACCCTGTCCCCACAAAATGTATAATTATAAATGCTTCATTTTAGATTTAAATAGCATGAATAAAAAACAGACCATTTATTTCATAACTATAAACACGTGATTTTAATTTTATACATTGCATAATTTAAAAATAAGCTGTTTATCAGAGTGTGTAAGTAAGGGCTGGGGATAGCAAGTGATGGACAGGAGGAGAATAGAGAGGGCGGGACTTCCAGGAAGGGGCGAGACGGTAGACCTTCACCTGTTCTGAGATTTAAAAAGTGATCTTGGGTGTAAAAAGGTTGGTGACCACTGCTTTAGGCGCTGTGAGCCACTGACTGCAGGGGCTGAAGGTGAGAAACTTTACGTGCTCCCTTGCCCCCAGGGCTCAATTGGCTAGTAGTGTTGAGTGCACATAGTCTCTTCCTCTGCTAGGAAGTGTGGCGCCTAAAGGGAACCACCCGTTCTGCCCGAGACCCCATCCCTTCCGGGGCTGGAGCAAGCCCCCCTGCAAAAATTATTGCCCACCCTTGTCTTACACCAAATACAATGCCTGTAGCCAGTCCTGTGATAAATTATGTAAAGGTTTATTAACTAAGAAAAAGAAATAAATTATGTACAGGTTAATACAAGCAAACATATACATGTGAGTTGCTGTCTTTCCTTCCTAAATGTGACAAAGAAGTGATAATCTGTCAATACAAAATGTCTCTCAAGGTGGATACAGGGGATGTATGGGGATCTCTGCCTTAGTTTAATGTCTTTGACTATGACAGTGTTCAAACAGCAAAGAGATGAAAACAGTCTCTTGTGACTATTTTATCTTTTACATTTTGTCTTTCATTCTGTGAGATGAGCTCCCTTGTATGTAGGAGTGATAAACGCATTCACCAATGCTTTGTGCTGTGATGTTTCTTAATGGCCAGTTAATCTTGGTAGGGCTCCTAAACTAGCACACAGCCATTTACAAGAGGTTAATGCATGCAACAATTTGTAAGCATTTCACAGAGTCTGAAAGCTAAATACATCCTTATACGATATATCTCTTTTTAAAAAACTGACATACAGGTGAGCTGGTTTGCTTTCCAGCTATGAGTTTGTTAGTTCTTAACCAATTAAATGGGATGTAACATCCCTAGTTGTAAGTGCTAGTGTTTGGGTAGTGGCACTTTGGCTCCCACAACTCAAGATCCCACAAAGACTTTGAGTCTAGCAATGTAAATGAAATTTGCCTGTGTCAGATTCATCTTACTCAGAAGATATCTGAAGCACACGCTTGTGAGAAATGCTCTTGTAATAACATAGAGTATAATTTCTGTAACACTACGCAACTAGCTTAGTTACATGGCAGTCTCTCTATTTTAATCAATGCTATCAGAGAAGAAGAGTTCCTCTCTTTTAGAGATATTTTAGTTTTGGTGAAATAAAGTTATTATGGTCAAAGGCAGTGCTAGCTTATGTACACCCATTTCTGAAAACATTCTTAATTTCAGAACTACTGTACTGCTTAGCAAATGTCCTTGAATCTTTGGTTGGAATTTTTGTTCCTCATGATAAAGGCTGGGGGATAGATCCTACAGATTTTTTAACGCAATATGCAAGGTTTGTTCAGCTCTGTGGCTATGAAGTTAATAGGAGTCATGCAACTAAAAGCCAGAGTTTTGCCCTGTTAAGTATCCAAACTTCAGCTGATGAAAGCAGAGTTCTTAAAATCTGCAGTAATACAAAACCCAGCTATGATCTTATCTATTATAAGCTAAGGGAGCTTTAGCCGGATCAATACTTGCCTGGTAGGTCTCTGGGAAAAACTTAGATGCTTCAGGAGGTTATATTGGTGATTGGCTATATGGTATGAGTCAGCAAGCAGCATGCTGGAGCCCAATGTGCTGCTGGAGATGCCATCTTCACATGAAACTTAGAAAACCTGTAACACCTTTCACAAGCATAGATATGTTAAAAGTGTCAGTGTAATAAAAATCCAGTATAAGTAATTGCATTGTACTTACCCACACTTTTCATGAAGCTCTAATTAGTAGTGTTATTCAGCAGTTTACCGCATATTCACCAACTTCTTTTTGGACAAATTATGTCTGGTTAATTTAAAATTAGACAAAAATAAATTATCACCCTGATCTACACCCTAACCCCAATATTGGGAGCATTCGTGGCCCTTCATACAATGTCCATATCTTGGTGTGGCCCTTGGGCTAAAAAATGTGTCCACCCCTGGAGTAAGATGATCATATTTGTCCCTTCTGACCTTGGAATCAATGAATCTGAGTATCTTTTTAAAAGTTAGCTTCCTGCCACTTGGAACTGCAGTACTAGATAGGAGGCTGGTGATTGGATGTGCTCTCTCCTCTTCCTCTAGATCATTCAGTAGTTCTCTTTCACATGACCAGCATAGAACATAAAAGATTCAGAGAGAGAAGAACAGGGTTCCCCACACCTCTTTCACTTGAAATTTCATTATTGCAGTGTTTCAAAGTAAAGGTGATTTCTTATGGTTTCCCATATTTCAAAGCAAAAATTAGGTACCCTGAAAGTTTGGATACAATACTGTTTTAGGGTGCAAAATCACCAGTGATGGAACAGAACAATTTCAGAATAAATTCTCACCCTAAAATTTGTCACTTTTTCTTGGCATTTTTTTATTCAATCCTCTTTCCAGAAAGCCAGCAGACACTATTTTAATAACAGGCTTCTAAAATTGTATCCTTGCCTATTCAAACTCCTCTGTAAATGTAAATATTCTTTTCCAGTAGATCTTTCCTTCCAAGCAATTCAAAACCAAATTACATATTGTATGTATATCATTTAACACTGGAGAGACTTGTCACAGCTCTCTAAACACTTGTAGCATTCATTTTGCCCCTTTTTTTCTCTGTACCCCAGCATTGGAAATGCATGCTTGAACGAGTTCTGTGGCACCTTAAAGACTAATTTATCTGGGCAATTTGTTAGTGTTTAAGGTGCGACAAGACTCTAAGTTGTATTTGCTGAACAGACTTAACACGGCTACCCCTCTGCAACTAGTCATATTATGCTTGTTTCATCTGATTGCTATACACCAAGCTTCAGTGTTTTTGCTTACTGAAAAAGGCATCTGCACCCAAGCACCTTCCCTGCTCTCTTGTCTGGTTTCATTTCTAATTGTACTGGTAGCCACATAGTTGCTGACCTCATCTGAACATTTGCTCTTCATGTACTGTACCTACGGTGAGATGTATGATTCCTGTTAATTTTTAGGGGAAGGTATGGCATCTAAATGGTCAAGATAAGAAATCTGTTGTACCAATATGAGATAAACACACAATATGCAAGTAGGGTTTCCAGGTGTCCGGTTCTGAACTGGACAGTTCAGTATTTGAGCTTTCTGTTCGGGAAACCAATTGAGAAAACATAAATGAGAAAATATAAATGTCTGGTATTTTCTAAATAAGATTTAATGTAGATTGTGATGTACTGTCAAGTGTGTCCAGTATTTTTGTTGAAACCATCTGGCAACCCTATATGCAACTGTAACTGTACCATTCATTTTCACTTTTTTGCCAGACTTCATCCCAAATTCAATGAATTGTATACATATATTGTAAAAAGGATCCACCACAATAATTTTTTTATAATCTACCAATTCAATACAGTTAGTACACGATAGTTGTCTTAAATAACACAGTACATCAAAATGAACTTTTTAAAAAGTCTGTTAATAAAAAAAGTAGAACACTTGGTTGCCTAACTATACAGAAGATGGTCTTGTGATTAAAAGATTGGATGAAAAGTCAAGATTTGGGATTTGTTTCTGGCTCTGACCCAGTTTTATTGTGACCTCGAACAAGTCCCTCAAGCCTCCGTTTCAGTGCAGAGAATAGTACGAATGATACTAGTCTCTGATCATTAGGGGGGTTGTAATGTTAAATACTACAGAGTACTTTGAGATCTTCAGATGGAAGGGTCTAGAAAAATATAAAGTGCTAGTTATGATTTTACAACAGTTCCGATTAATTGCTGAATTGTATCTCTACTTGGTAATGTCCATGATGAAGGGCTGGAAAGTCAGCATGGGAATTTCCTCTGTATACTTCTATTGCTCCCTGTCTCCTAGGGAAGAAATTGAGAGCTGCAAAGAGCCTGGGATATTCTGTGCAGAACCCCTGTGTCTGTACAGCAGCTCTGTCCCCACTTTCCCCTGACCTCAGCTGCCCCCTAAAACCACCTTAAATGGGGAGGTCACCACCATGAGTTAGAGTGGAAATGTAATACAGCCTGTATCTGTGCTACATTTCTTGGGCATTTCTGTTGGACTAAAGGGAGATGTTCACTTCTCCCTTGATCTTCCCATTGCCCTTCCACTCCGATCTGCATGGTTCCTTATGCACATGAAGCTCCCCACATAGGAGCTGGGGCCCCCTTTTTGTGTGGATCAAAAGAACTATCTGTCCAGTAATTTGCACTCCTCTCTCTTTCAATCTTATAAAGAGTGATATTTAAAATGTACAGGAATTTTAACTTTCATGTTTTCAGCCTATTTTAAATGTTTCATGTATTAGATTTTAAAATTAGTATTTGGTAGCTCCAGTAATGTAACATCTGTACATGGATAGTGAGGGACCTGTAAGGAAAAGCAACAACATGAATATCTTAAATTCTCTTTAGCTCCCCCAAAGCAAAAATATTTTGCACTATGGCTATGACCTGTTTTTTATTGTTAGAATCCTTCCGCATGCTGGGTTTTGAAAAAGTGATAGACATTCTTTGACCTATAAGTCACTGGTCATAATTCATTTTAAAGTAGAAGGCATGATGTGAAAAATAAAAGAGAGAATTTGTACCAGCTTTTTGTCCTTTTTAAAATGACAATTTTGGGGATTGTTAAGAAACAGTACAAATGAAACTATGGAGATGCTAGTGGTCGATAGCCCTGTATTAAATTAATTATATCTTGGATATGGTTCTTTGTAATATCACCACTTCTTTTAACCCTTGATTGAAGTAATTAGTTTTTCCTAATGTGTTTGTGAAGTTTTGTACTTCAGAAAACCAACTCTTCCAAGCAACAGGAAGGCACTTCATTTAATTTTTCTCTTGAAGTTGAATTTGATCTTATGAAAGGAGTAGGATTGACACATGTGAAGATACAAGTCTTCTATAAATTGAGCTGAATGACACTATGTATACAGACTTCTCCATATTGCTTCATCAATGGGCAATACAGCCAGGCTAGACAAACATCTCTTGGGATAAGAGGGTACTTACCATACATTAGTCTCCATGCTCATTTAATATTTGACTTCTTTGCTTAGGTCACCAACTTCGTTGCTGTTTAATACTAATTGTATTGATAGTTTTCACGTTGTGGTTCCATATCATATAGTCTGAATACCATCCAGTGGGCAAATATCTGTTCCAAATTCAAACTGGAAACTTCAGCAGTGAAAAGTTCATTATCCAGTTATCAACCCCTGAGCAATCTTACAACTATCCTGTCCCTTTCATTTGATCTTCTGTTAAGTACCCAACTGAGCAAAACAGCTAAATGCATGCTTAAGGTGCTTCTTAAGGTGCTTTACAGAATTAGGACCTAGTCAAATTAAATGTCTAGTCTTTTGCATTGCCTCAAACAAATATTTTATGGAAAATCAGTATTCATTTACAAGGAAATTGCAAACATAAGACAAGCTTTCCATATGCATTCTGGTGGACTTTTTGCAGACCACAAGGTACTGCTAACTTGTCCACATGACATAGCACTACCATGGCTCTGTCCAATTGTTCCTCTCCAGTAGAGTTCATAAAGTGTTGATGAGTAATTGCTTTTTCTTTGTGAAGAAGCTCACCTATCAGGTCCCTCAGGGATCCATAATCTCCTTCCCTTCAGTATTTTTATGAGGTCACTGAGGCAAATATCTGTTCCAAATTCAAACTGGAAACTTCAGCAGTGAAAAGTTCATTATCCAGTGACACAGCATATCACAAAGCCTGGCATGAAGTGAATGAGTTTTGCCAACAAGGTTTTCTTGGTCATTCTTGCTATTAAAGAACTCCCAGTGGTAATTACGTGAAAGGAATGTTTGTCCATCTTCTGGAAACAGTGCAAAATTGTCATTTTTGATAAAGTGTATCCACCACATCAAGAATGACACTACGTTAAAACTTAGAAAACAAGTAGTCTATTAGCACATTAAAGATTAAAAAACCTATTACATTGACACCTTTTATATCTGCTTTCCTCTGAAGCAAAGGGAGCAGACTTGAAACTATCAATCAAAGAAATTGAATAACCAACCAAATCAAAACACCCCAAACTTCACCCTAAGCAGAGGTTTTTACTAAGAAAAGCGAGAAGAACCAGAGATTCCATGTAGTCCATTAATCCAAATACTGTGGCAACGGATTACAGTATAAAAACTTAATATAGATAGATCAGAGTAAGCACAGTTGTAATGGGTGTTTAGTGTGATAATGTGAAAATTACTTGAGGTACTTTCATTTTTATCAAATGCATCTGGCTGGGTAATACTTCTGGCTTAATATCTGATATTGGAGATGCACAATAAACTAGCATGATATTCTTACATTACTATCAATATAGACAGTACAAATAGGTTATGTTTGTTGATAGCAAGACTGAAAGCACAGTATTTCTCCCATTGCAGCAATTGTTTTAAATACCTGTGGCTGTAAAAAGTGTTTTCTCCGAAGAATAGACATCCATGGAAGGCTATGAAAAATCTTGGATTCTGGCAATTTGGGACTGGTGGAATTTAATTACCATCTGCTGTCTTCCACTAACCCATCAGTATGTTCTGGGATTGTATGTTGGGAACTGAAGATGAAAATAGAAATGATCTCCTCTCTGTTTTCTAGTAAGCACTAGTGACCAGCAGAAGAAATGAGTGACTTGTTCTCTCAGCCCAGTACAATGTAAATTTTTCCCACTTGCATAGCTTAGACAATTGGAGCACAGACTGCACGTTGGAAGCTTGTACATTGTCAGTTATGTATGACTTTAAAAAGTATTTGCAGTAACATTCTAAAAAGTTTCATATTACAATATAAATAATATTTATCTTATAAACATGTGCTTTCATTGATTTATTTCCTGAATTACAATATTTAATAACTGTTTTATATACTTTCTTACATTTTATGAAATTATACATACTGATTGTTGACCCCATATCAGTGGCAGACTGTTGATGAAAACTGGCACAACTTTCTGATGTCTTGCAAGTAAACAATGTTGTCTTTGGAAATATCTTATAAATATTCAGGAAAACCTGTCTAGTTTCCAACAGAATAGATTGTTGAAGCATAAAAATAAATAAAATCTTTTCGCTTTAAAAATGGTAAAAAAAAAAAGATTAATGAAGTAACTGTTTCAAACAATGAAATGTACTAATAATGTAGCATGAGCATGATCCAAAGACCAGGAAGACAGTAGGGTTCCCAGGGGCTTTGAATCAGACCCATAGTTAGTTAAAAGGTTCTTCACACATAGTTTATGTAAAATGGTTAACACTGTATTGTGTACGAAAGATATTTTGAGAATGGTAGTATTTTATTTGCAGTGAATTTAAAAAAAAATAAGATTATTTGTTTGTCCTGCCTTCCTATTCTATATATTTTTTTCATTTGAAAATCTGCTCACATTAGTAAAATCTGTTTTTATTTAGAAGTATTGTGGTTAAGGACATATCTACATGAGAAAATTATTTTGAAATAATAACTCTGGAAATAACTACTTTGAAATAAATGTATTGCCCAAGGAAAGCAGAAATAATTATTTCGAAATAACCAGCCCCTTATTTTGAAATAACGGGCTTGGTAGTGTGGACACTCTGCTATATTTCAAAATATATGGTGAAGACCAGGGGGCTAAGATTAAATTTTACAACTGCGAGCTTCTACATGATTACCTTTTTATAGAATGGCATACATGGAGCTTTGCTGTTATCATGAACAAGGAATTATGCAACTTTTTAAATGAATGATAACATACAAAAGTAGTTTCATAGCAGAAAAGCCCCCTAGGGACCATTCAGTTTTTCACATAATCTTCCCAGACAACACGGCATTAACTCAGCTGCATGATTCTTTCATATGGCTGAGAAGATATGGAAAGCTTACTCTGGTTTTGCATTATTATGTTAGGGGGAAAATATTACCAGTGGGTTTAATTTTAAATTAATTATGATTAATATTTTTTCTGGTCTCCTTGAGATTGAAGCAGTTATATTTGCATAACAGAATTTTCTTTGGACCTGAATTGATTTTGATTTTTTGCTTTGAAAGAACTTGTCCTTTTAAAAAGGGATTTATATGTAAAATAGTAGCAGAATATAGCCAGAGAAAACATGCAATGCAAGACAGAGGAAGATGAGGAAGTGGCTATATTGGTTGCAAGTGAATATGCTGAATGATTCACAGTCAGCATTGGCCTCATCTATAATTTCTGAATAAGAGAGTGAGAGAGCTAGTATTTGTTTTTTTAAATGAAAATTATCATTTATTTTCATGCATTCTTTTATTTAAATTGAACCCTGTTTTTAGAAACAGAGGATTTATACATACATTTAAATGAGAGGATAGTCAAAGCCTGTGGGGAGAACCGTTTGTTTCCACATATAGAGCAATATGAAATCACCATTCAAATGGGTCCTTCATGCCACTTTGGCAACACAACAAAAGCTCTGTGCAGTATTTGTAGGAACACAGGAATTAAAATATAAGATCAAATCCATATCAGATGTGTCAGAGTAAAGTGCATGACACTCCATAACAAGTAATTTTTAAGTAACTTGCTATTGCCTTCATCCCAAATGTTTTTCATGTGTGGCTAGTTGGCATTTTCCATATGTCAACTGGGCCACATCTTTGAGGGGAGCTCTTAATTCAGGGGTGGAAAATAAGCTGGACGAAGTTCATCAGGGTTAGCTCCTGGCTGCCTGCCAGTGGTTTATTTACTTGTGCATCTGCAGATATGGCTGCTTGCAGCTTCCATTGGCTGGGGATTGCCATTCCTCGCCAATGAGAGCTGTGCGAAGTGCTGCGGATCGGACACCACTTCCTGAAGTTTCCTTTGGCTGGGAACAGAGATCTGTGGCCAACAGGAGCTGCAAGCGCTGTAGCTGTAGACATGCAGACAAATAAAATGCCAGGGGTCCACTACAACTAACCCAGACAAGTTGCTTCCATCTTATTGAACTCCTTTCAAAGTCTCTTCACAGAGCAGGTATCCTTTTCAGATTCCTGTGGTGTGTCTAGTTAGGTATCATACCAGATGACTCCTCTCCCCACTAAGAGGTGTTCACCAGGATCTGATCACAGAATCATGCAGAACTGTATTCAGTGCTATGCCTAAATTGTTTCAGTTCCTGTTTGCCTATTCAACTTTTTCATCTTTCCCTGTAAGTGTCCCTACTTCCTCATTTGTCTAGCTACTGTGCTGCTTTTTAAGGATAATGCTTTGTCATGATGAATGTTCTGACTTGAGGCATTACCCTGAAGCTGGCTTCATCTGTTTTGAAAGCTATAGGTTGTATGTAATGCTAGAGTTTATTCTTAACATTAATTCTGCTAAGTCAGACATGAAACATGGAGAGATTAACAGATCCATTACACCTGCCTGTAGGCAAAATTTCTTCCTAATCCCTGAGAGTTAGTGGTTGCCATATGCCATGAAACATCAAGATTTTTATTACTTATACATTTTTATCTCACTAATGTATCTGTAGATGTTCTCATTATACATATAACTGTCAAATTTGTTTTGAATCCTGTTAATCTCTTGTCCTCAATGACATCTAGTGGCAATACATTCTATAGGTTAATTATGCATTATGTCATAGTATATCCTTTTATCCATTTTTAATGTTTCTTTTCAGTTTCATTATAGCTCATTCTTAGTAAATGGAAGTGATATAAATACCTTTTCCCGAATCTCATACAATATGTTCCTGAAATGGGACTTTCAAAAGAATTATAGAAGAAGGTTGACATTTTAAAATATTCTATTGAGCTCTTCAGATCCTTAAATCTTATGGATTCTTATGTAAATGTTTTAACATTACCAAGGTAGCCTGTCTTTACATAATGTTTTCTCTTTTTCCTCCTTATTAATACTTGGGAAAATTAGCCAGAAGAATATACAATAATGTACAAGGTCTGAATGCTGTATGTATTTACATATTGTAATAGAATTATGGGGTTTTGTAGATTATTATATAAATGTGTAATTTGAGGCACAGAAGGTGACTAAATACAATTCTGTTTGTTTTATATTGCTGCCTAGCACTGTTTTAATGAACTCAGAATTATACTGTAGCATCTCTTGGCTGTTATGAAAAATCTGTAGCACAAACCACTCAAGCTATAGAAAATAAACTTTATGACAGTCCTTGCAGCCAGATTTTAATTTCCTTCAACAGTTTGTCATTCTGTCTTTTGCATCCATATTTTAATGTGAATTCATCCATGAGTAGATTCACCAGCATACATGGTTTTTTTAAAAAAATCCACATGTATTCTTACTTATCTCCTTCCCTTTACTCTTCATTGTAATGCAGTGACCCTTGTAATTTTTCACATAGACACAATCCCATAGACCAGGGGTGGGCATAGGCGTCTTTGCAGGCCGCATCTAGCCCCTTCTGCCTGAGGCCCTGTCCCTTCCAGGGTGGCCTGGGGCCACTTCAAAAAGTGAAGTGGTCCCCCTCTGAAGTTATTGCCCAACCCTTCCATAGACTTTCTGCTCACAAAAACTTTCCATTGAAGTCAACAGGATTGTGGCCATTGGTTGCAATGATGATGTGTTACATTGGCATTTTTAATTAACATCTTTATGACATATTATTTTAATTCCTCAAAACTAATCTTCTCTCTCTCTATACATAAAAAAGCTTTCCCTTTGGGATGGCAATGTGGCGTCATCAGTGTGCCCCCACGAGCCCTGACCTTATGACCGTTCTGTGAAATGGGGCGGGGGAGGACTCCATCCCAGTGAACCCCTTGGAGCAGCATCTGCCTGTCTTTGGGCCCCGCACCCAGCCTGCCTGGCCCACACACCCACTCACACCTATGTTCTGTGTGGCCCAACCACAGTGTGAGTGAGCGGCTCTGGCGTGTGCTGGTGACCCAGGCTAGTGCACTGTCCCTGGAGCTCCGGCTCCATGCATCCCCTGGAGCAGCATCTACCTGCCTCTGGGCCCTGCGCCCAGCCTGCCCAGCTCGCACGCCTGCCGTGCGGCTTGGCTCTGTGCAACCCGGGCTCAGGTATGCGCCCCAGGCCCCCCTGCAAACTGGGCAGGTCTTGCACCTTGGCCACTTCCCCCGCTCTCTGGAGTGGCCACTCTGCACTCCGGGCTCCCTTGATTTGCCACGGATCAAAGCTGCCCCAATATGCCTGTGCGCAAAGGCTGGCTAGGGACAGGCTATGGCTCCTGCTGCGGTGGCCAGGACTGTGCTTCCCAGCCTGGTGGTGCTCTTGGGGGAGGGGCATGCAGCTCAATGAATTTGTGGGAGGGGCAGGGTGTGTGTAGGGAGGGAAGAAGTGGGATAGGGTGTATGTAAGGATAGGAGGTGCGGTAAAGGGGTTGGTAGGGATGAGGGGGATATAGGGATGGGCATTGTGGGGATGGGGAGGGGTTAGGGATGAGTGAGGGTGTGGGAATGGAGGAAGAAGGTGGGGGTTGGGGTAGACAGTGTGGAGAGAGTGGGGCAGGGGTTAGGGAGGGTGGGTGGGTGGGTATGGGAATGGAGATGGGGGAGGGATGAAGGGGGGGATAGGCAGTGGGGGTACGGTGGAATTGGGTGGGGGTTAGGGAGGATGGTGAGTGCAGGAATCGGGGCAGAGGGATCAAATTGAAGTACAGGTTGCTGGAGTGGGGGAGGGGAAAGCCAGGGCTGGTCCGTCCTCAGCCCTGCCCGACAGCTGAGGTTGGGGGGGATGGAGCCGGGGCTGACCAAGGATCAGCCCTGCCCTTTGGTTGGGGGAGGGAGCAGAGGGCAGGCTGGGGCTGCCATGCCTCATCCTGGCCCTCCCCGGCAGCAAGGAGGAGAGACAGGGCTGCCTACCCCCAGAGATGGGGGCATTGGCGAGCATAGAGAACAGGGGGCACTGCCCCCCTAGTTTTTATTAACATTACTATTGTTGGGAGGCAACACTATTTTTTTCAAGCAGTGACCAAAATAAGATGGGTGCTTTCCAAACATAAAAGGAAGCACCATACCTGTCCCAAAGAGTTTAGCAGAAACAGACAAACTACCTTTGGTATAGAAAAGAAGAACAATTAACAAATAAGCTGAATGGATGGTGATTGGCCACATACTAGTCATAAAAGTTAACTATTGTTAGCTAATTAAGATTCAGCTACAAATGTCAACATGTTGGATTATCACACTTTAGAATATTTAAGAAGTACAAATAAATTATTGTTTAATGTTATTAGGTTTACTTTCATTAGTTTTTTAAATGAATTGATATGCAATGTCTTTAATGTATAGAATCAAATTTAAAAATGCAACTTGCCTCAAAATTGGGTGCCAAAAACTTAAATCTAATACAACATAAAAATAAACATTTCAGAACTATTTGAGTGCAACAATATTTTACGGTAGGAAAACATTTTTAAAAGACTACTTTGCGGGTTCTCAGTCAAAAATAAGGTGAAAACTTAGACCTATTGAAATCAACAGGAATTTTGCTAGAGCAGAGATTTCATCTGAGGTAGCTGAATCTACTTGAAGTCAATAAAGAGGGTCTATAGTTGTAAGAGTGTTATTAAATTAGGGGGAGACAAGGTCATTATGAGCTGTGACAGAGTCAGGCTGGAGTGCTGTAATAGAGTGTGGAAGGCAGCATGTGATCCAACTGTTACAGGTCTTTCTACCATGAGCTGAAAAGAAGTCAGCTAGGGACACCTGAGTCCTATTAAGGGCTGCCTGTAACCTTAAAAAAAACTAGAAGGAGGAAAGGTTTCTCCTGGCTAGAAGGCAGCTTTCCTCTCTAAAAGGGAAGTAATTAAGGTACCTTCATGTTTGGAGATTGACTGGCATTCCAAAGCCCAGAGGAGACAGGGAGAGAAATTCCCTTTCTGTGTTACAAATTTTGTTTGTTTGTTTGTTTGGCTGAAGAGTACTACTTGAGCCAGCACTGAGGCCCCAGTTGTAAAATATTGAAAAATAAATTGAGTGAATTGTAAAAGCTCTGTGGAATGTAACTGGTTTCTCCTAGCTGCCAGAGGAGGAAGTGCTGAACCTGGTGAGGCAAAGAAGGTGTCATTTCCAAGTGTTTAAGATCAGCAAAAGAGCTGCATCAACAAATATTATCCAAACTTTGATTTAGCATTACATGTAACATGACACACTAATATTTTTGCTGTCTCAATGTAATGTTACATACCATTTCATTTGTGTGTGTGAAAGAGAGTTCAGCATAACTTCTGCCTCTGCTGTGAAGAAGCAGAACTGCAGAAAGCTGGTTATGTGCTGTGTAACTGAACACCTCTGTTGCAACTCAGAAGAGTTGTTTAGGCTCAAAGAGAGAGAGCCCCATTTCTCTCTTCATAAAGAAAGTATCTGGGTGGAGTAGATGAGATGAATTGGTAGAAGACACTTCCCGTTTCTTGTTCTCAATGAGGCGGAAGGGAAGGCTTAAGCTATGATAAAAACATGTTTATTTCTTCAAGGGTTGGTCGTCAATAAACCAATAACATTTTTTGCTTCATACTCCTTCATCTTTTGGGGAACAGAACACACACATGGAGGTTGCATATTGGTGGCAGTGGAGCATTAAGAATTAGGGGCACCTCTTTAGTGGCTCAATCCCTCATTTTCTTGCCTTATTGGGATGATGGTATGTGGGAATTGTTTCACAACAGGAGTAGTCCTTTTTCTTGGTGAAGTTTGTTTAGTAGCAGGAGGGAGTTCTTGGGGGATGGGTGCAATGGAGATAACTAAGGAGATGTCTTCGCTAGGGGATGTGTAGAGTACACAGAGGCAGTAGTGTCTCTGAGGGAGACGTTTCTACACTGTGATCCTGCTGCCTCCAAAGGGAGAGATTAGAAGTGTCCGTCGAACAGCTCCTATTTGTGTATGCCACCCCTTGGGGATTATTACCCTATTGTTTCCTAGAGTTGTTTAGTTTGTGGGTATTTAGAAAAGCTTGCTTCACTGTGGTGATGTTTTCAGGTCATTTTTTGGGCTCAGAATATTTCTTCTGCACTAAATAAGTCTATGGATTTTTCTTACTTTGTTTGTAGAAGGTATGTCTTTTCTTATGCAGAAAAACTTCCCTGGCATAACCCACTGTAATACATAAGAATAAATGTTACCTATATAGAGAGAATTAACAGATAGATCTGGTGGTTCATCTAACTTAGTAACTGTGTTATCAAAACCCAATATAAAATCTCTCCTGAATGGTTGTCTTTGAGGAATGAGTTCTTATTGCTGATGAGGTATTACACTGTGTATATTTGGTTAAATAAATGAATATAGAACGGTGCTGTAAAACCAAAATGATAATTCTCATGTATCTGAAGTATATTCTATTTTATATCCTGTACTAAATTACAGATTGAATTTTTCATGTTGCCATTGTTCAACTTAAAGTCAGCTGAAATTGCAGTTCTGTTATTGTTTGTGTATATATAAATATTTCTAAATATTTGCTAGAGAAAGTACAATAGTAAAAGTGGTTATTTACAATAGCTGAATACTATAGTGAAGTAAAATACCTCTATTCCTGAATAGGCTTTTGTAAGAATAATGGCTAGTAAGTTCATTTGCATTATTCAAGGAGAACTTTGAGGGCAAATTGACAGGTAGATAATGTTACTGAATGTTGACTACATAAGTGTACTGCAGCACACAATATAGCTGTACTCAGTGAAAGATGACAATTATTTTCAAATGGAGAGGACAAAAAAGGGTTATATCCACATTTAGGAAGGGTATTTTAGACCTTTTAATAACAGTCTTTTGGAACCTACTACAAGAGGAAAAGAAAGGTTGAAATCTAAATCATAAAAAAATGTGCTTATATTTCATTGAATTCACTTCTCTCTGGTACTTATTAGACTAGCCAGTGCACTAAATACAGCCAAGAAGAGGCAATTCCCTAGTATAAAAATATATGTGAATCTGAAGTATGTTTTAGAATTCAGAACACTCCCCATTTCCTGGGCTCTTCCTATGCTAAATACCTGGGGCCAATGTCCCAGGTTACAGAACCATTACATTATTGTAGTCATACTTAGCCATAAAACTGATATACCATCTCTGTTGCATGAGGATTTTATACTCTGGAGAAACTCATCTCTTCTTACTGGAAACAAAAAGAATATGGGAAAAAACTAAGTAGGACAGAGTTCAAACTCTGTTCCGTTTAATTCAAATCAGCATATGTAAGGGTCTTCAAAACACCTGGGGACATATGGTATGCTGCTACAAGGTAGCTCCATTCTAATAAAGGATCTAGCCCATACTATCTCAAGAATGCTCTTGGCAGCATTTACAGTTAAAGCATTTTTTGGAATGTCAGTTTTATCTTAATGTTCTGTCATTACTCTATGTTAAAACTCCTTAAGGGAATGGTAAATATGATAGGCCTTCTGATATGACATGTATAGTGTTTCTTGGTGAAGGAAACAGCAATAAGCCTTGATAAACTTGCTTCCCTGAAAGATGCACTTCACTACTTCTTAATGGAATGGGATTCATCATTAATATTACAGTCTTCAACTGACCTACAATTAATGTTGGTTCAAGAGGAGATGTTCCTTACAGGAACCATTCACACTCATTTAAGGGAGCAGGTGAACAGTTTGGAGAAGGGTATGTGTGCCAGAATCAATTGTATTAGATGAGAATAATGCTGTGACATATGGAACTTCCATTTTAGGACTCTGAGTTAAAAATGGGTCTTCCAAACTCTTAGAAATTCTTGTACATTCAGGCTACACTTGAAGTCAACTGGCTTCTCTTGGAAAGGCAGAAATACTGTTTGTCCCAATTTAGATGCAGTAACAATTCTTGCAAGACTCCTTAATAAAAACATGGAAAGAACTACACACTTTTCAGGATTCTGACTAGATTTTTGAAATCTAATCAGGGTGTTCAGCACCTTTGAAAACCAGGCCGGTGGTCTTTATTTCTCTTATGTACAGGCTAACCATAACCCTAGCCACTGTTAGTGGTATTTTCAGAACTGCGTAGGCACCTAATTCCCATTAAATTCAGTGATACCGTACACTTTTGAAAATCTGACTGTTTCCACATTTATTTTTGGCACTGAAATTACAAGGAGTCCTGTGGCACCTTGTTACAAGGTATGCACAAGGCTGGTCAAACTGTGCCTTTACTCGTGTCCCACCACCATCATCCCCAGTGGACGCGAGAGCCTGGCCCACATTAAATCCTGTCTTTTTGCTGTTGCCGCCTTGCTGTTTGCTCCGCCTCCGAGCGTGGACCGCGAGCTACTGATCCCGTCTCAGGCATAGGGGAGAGGGAGTCCGGGCCCATCTTCTCTCATGGACCCCAGCCCAGGGCACTAAGGACGCGGACGCACTGCAGTCCGGTCCGGCTGGCGGGGCTTCCCGCCGTAACATGCCAGCCTGCAGGCTGTTAGAAAGACCTGCCCTGGGCTGCTTCCTCTCCCCTTACCTAGGCCTCCTTTTCCTTGGCCTCCTGGCCGCTCGCAGTGCCTCTGAATGTGCCTCCCGGGCGGCTGACTCCCTGCGCCATTTTCCCTCCTTCCTGCAGGACAGCCTCTTTTCTTTTTAAACCTTGGCACTGGGGTGTTATGTCATACCCGGGCGCCGTCCCTATGCTGCCTCCGCCATGCCCCCTCCCCTCCCTGGCTGCCTGGGAGCACACCACACAGGCCCCCTCGCGGCCCCACTGCGCCCCGCCCCCAGTCTGCGTTGGGAGGTGGGAGGGGTGGGAACGCTGAGTTTTTTTAGACACAGACTAACACAACCACCCCTCTGAGATTGAAAAATTGTTTTACACACAAGTATGATCATAGCATTTGTCTAGCATCTGTCTTCTTATCCTTGTGTTTCTATGCTAATGGTTTTATGGAGGCTTCCTCTTCATTCTCAGCCACTCTCTTCTCTCTTTGATCTTGTACTTTCTAGCCATCTCCATTCCCATGTCACAGGAAAGCACACAGATGGTGCTTATTTGATTAATGTTTCTCTGCTTGTATTTCATTTTCTATGTTACTTTACAAATATTCTTTTAAGTGAAAAAATATGTAATTAAAGAAGAGAGAGAAATTATAGTTACTTACAATATTTTTACCTCAGTACGTTCAGAAAAGATCTGTGCAGAAAACCATACCACTTGCCTATACCTTTTACCTTTAGCTTCATTTATAATTGCTTATTTTTGCATCAGTGTTTGTCATTTCCAGACATCTGGTTTAGCACCTGGTATATCTGTAAATTATTTGTGTTAGCAAATCTTGGTCATAAATGTTTGTAGGAGGCCAGCAGAGATGACAGAGGGAAAGCAAGAAGGAAATCGAGCATCACCCACGTTGAAACTCCTCCAAAGCCCATTGGCAGAAGTATTATCCATTTACTTTATGGAAGCCAACTTAGAATCATGGTGTTTGTTACTTGAAGTACAGTTTGATTTTACTTTTGAAATGGTGGAAAGTAGTTGTATCTGTGATCAAAAAGCTTGGGGGAGGAGTGAGAGAGGTGGAACCTACCTATGCCTACTGTCTAACAAGAGCTGAAAAGGCACGAAACAGCCAAAAAAATTTAATATGGGGGGAGAATTTTAATGGCTAGTTAAATAAATTGGAGTCTTATGGGTTGAACATCAACTATTATTAGTCTAACAGTTTTAACAAAACCATACTTGGCAAGATGTTTCAAGCTAAGATTTTTTATTTATATTTATGATTGTTATACAAACAGTGTATTATATTCTCCCCGGCAAAAAGCTGATCCCACAATATTTTTGCTTAGATTGCCTAGAAAAACAAAATAAAAGAATGTGAAATTTATCAGTCAGCTGTCAGATGAAGCAGGCTAAACTGAAAGAAAGCTACAAATCGTGAAGTAGTATGTACAGTAATTGGTTAAGCTAAAACTTACATTTTGTTACTTTTTATTCATCGCTTTTAAGATGAATATAAGCAGCTGTCAAGGCAGAATTACTAGGAAATAAATATGTGCTGCTAACGGCAGCATAGCAGTTAAAATGAGATCACCAAATATAAATGCAATTATGAAGGAAAATAATTTTGATTCATGATATTGATTTGACCGATCATAAAAAAGAGCACTATGGTTACAATCTCTGTAGGCCCACACTTAGTAAAGAATCTGGAGTATTGAATCTGATCCTTATCCTCTTGAAGTCAGTGGCAAAACTCCTTAATGCTAATGTGAGAAGGAGCACACTTACTCTATATTTGCAAAGGCATAATCATTTCAGCCCTTGGCGTAAGCTACAGCAGTCTCAGGACTACTCTTAATTTATGTTGGTTGTCACTGCCCCCTAAAATGGAGTAGAGTGGCTGAGTGAAATATGTTCTGGCTATGCCCCATCTTTTCCTTCAGTGTACACCTACAGTGGGAGAGAAGATAATGTGAAAGCTGCCTATGTCTGCTTTGCACCAGCAGGGAAATCTACACATGTCATAGGCACCCTTTGGTGCTGCAGGAGTTGGGCAGTTATATCCCAGTAAATTCAGTTCCTGCTGGGATTATACAGTAAAACCTGTGTTATCCGGCACGCTCGGGGATTAGGAGCGTTCTGGTTATCTAAAAATCCTGGTTATCTGAGAGTCTCATCAACCTAGGAAAAAACAATAGACAATAAAAGTAAAACTCAAGTTTTTAATATTGGTGGTTTTGTAGTGTGAGGCAGTTGGTCTCACGTTTCTATTTTGAGTTAAAGATGATTAGTACTTATAAAAAATTAGTACAATAAAAAATTGTTAAGCCAATCATGGTAAACCAAGCCAGGCCTGTGTGCCTAAAGATGTGACAGTATTGTGGCTGGGGGCAATGCCGGTTAACAAGGTATTCTGGTTAACAGAATGCTGGATAACAAAGATTTCACTATAGTTGGGGTTATACTTGGGTTTAAAATGTGCTAGTGCTTATCCTCGATTTCAAATGGGTGACTGTTCTCAGAGCATGCTTCCATTGTCCAAAAATACTGCACTTTAATAAAATAAAAATATTTAAATCTATATATTTGTTAATGAATGAAAAGATTCTGAAGAGTGTTTCATTTCATATTCATGATGTTTGGAATGCATATGATAAGAACTTTGGAATGCACTGAATAAGGACTTTATATTTCATACATTCAGTTTTGAAATTAGTGTTTTAGGAATCCTCACTATATTTGTCAATTAATTGATATGCCCTAGTGTCTTCTAGTGGCCAAATTATTATCGCTATCTTGCTATTAAGGGAGCCAAAGGTTACAGTGGTTGGACCTCCCTGGTCCAGCATCCTATGTCAGTTTTCAGGGGCTTTATGTTGGAACCAGGTGTGACAGCTGTATCCTTGCCAAGAATTCCTTCAAATAGAGGGAATACCTAGTGGGGAAAATGAGGCCAGTTTCTGCCCCCTTTTGCCCCACAGAGTTGTCTAAAGGGAATGGAGCGAGGACCAAGAGCTGCACTATTCTTATGGATTACCCTTAATTTCCATTAGAAAAAAAAGAAAATAAGTATCTCATCCCAAAACAAAAGTATGTCTAATATAGCCCTCTATACCATTCAGAGTTCCTACCTTTGACTCATGGTCCCTTAGAAAAATCCAAATTTGCCCTCATTTTACCTAGTTTAACTTGGTCATTTTTAAAGATAAGTGTTTTATAATGTGGCCGCTCATTTTTGTAGATAAAATGCTTATAGAGTATCTCTGAACACTTCTTCTTACTTGACAATCTCATACAATAACAATCTGAGTCAGACACAGTTTGACTGCACATGATTTCTGAAATGACCCAGGTTTTAAACATAAGAACATCCTTACTGGGTCAGACCAAGGGTCCATCTAGCCCAGTATCCTGTCTTCTGACAGTGGCCAATGCCAGATGCCCCAAAGGCAGTGAACAGAACAGGAAATCTTCAAGCAATTCCTCTTCCATCACCCATTCCCAGTCTCTGACAGAGGCTAGGGACACCATTCCTACCCATCCTGGCTAATAGCCATTGATGGACCTAATCTCCATGAATTTAGCTAGTTCTTTCTTGAACCCCGTTAAAGTCCTAGTCTTCACAACCTCCTCTGGCAAGAAGTTCCACAAGTTGACTGTGCACTGTGTGAAGAAAAACTACCTATTAATTTCATTTGGTGACCCTTAGTTCTTATGTTATGGGAACAAGTAAATAACTTCTTCTTATTCACTTTTTCCACACCAGTCATGATTTTATACACATCTATGATGTCCCCTCCCCCTCAAGTCTCCTCTTTTCTAAGCTGAAAAGTCCCAGTCTTTTTAATTTCTCTTCACATGGCACCCATTCCAAACCCCTAATCATTTTTGTTTCCCTTTTCTTAACCTTTTCCAATGGCAATATATCTTTTTTGAGACAAGGTGACCACATCTGTATGCAGTAGTCAAGTTGTGGGTGTTCCATGATTTTATATAGAGGCAATGACATGTTCTCTGTCTTATTCTCTATTTGTTTTTAAATGATTCCTAACATTCTGTTTAATTTTTTGACTGCCGCTGCACGTTGAGTGGATGTTTTCAGAGAACTATCCACAATGACTCCAAGATCTTTCTCTGGAGTAGTTGTAGCTAAATTAGTTGTATGGATAGTTGGGATTATGTTTTCCAATGTGCATTACTTTACATTTATCCAGGTTAAATTTCATTTGCCATTTTGCTGCCCAATCACTTAGTTTGGTGAGATCTTTCTGAAGCTCTTCACAGTCGGCTTTGGTCTTAACTATCTTAAGCAGTTTATTATTACTTGCAAATTTTGCCACCTCACTGTTTACTAGGGATGTTAAGGAGTAGTCGACTAGCCAATAAGCATTTGCTTATAAGATAGCCTGTTGACTAGTCCATTCTTCCCTCTCCCTTTGCTGCCTCTATAGAATAGAGGCAGCAAAGGGGGGGCAGGCAGAAGGGGTACTTCAAAGCAGCAGCATTGCACAGCTGATCTGGGGATCAGCTGTGCAGCACTGCCGCTTTGAAACCCCAAGGCAGCATTTAAAAGGGGCAGCCGCCGCACAGCTGATCTGTAGTTTGGCTGTGTGGCACTGACCTTTTAAAATGCCGAAATGCCATGGAGCCCGGGGTCAGCTGACCCCAGGCTCCATGGCTGTCCCTTTGAAATGCCGAGGCGGTGTTTCAAAGGGGCAGCTGCTGCACAACTGATCCTGAGCTCATCTGTGCAGAGCTGCCCCTTGGAAATGCCAAGGTGGCATTTTAAAGGGGCAGTGCTGCACAGATGAGCCAGGGATCAGCTGTCTGGCAGTTGCCCCTTTGAAACGCTGCCTCAGCATTTTAAAGAGGCAGCGCTGTGGAGCCTGTGGTCAGCTGGACTCCCCAGCTGATCCCAGGCTATACGCAGCATTTCCCCAGAATGGCATGCAGTGCAGCATGGAGCTCAGGGTCAGTGGTGGACTCTGAGTTCCCCGCTGACCCTGGGCTCCATGGCTTTGAAATACACAAGAGCCCCCGCTGGGGACTCACTCTTGTACATTTCAAACCAGGCACCCGCATGCAGCCCGGAGTCAGCTGGACTTCCCGCTGGCCCCGGGCTGTAGGCAGAGTTCTGCATTCCTCCTTTGAAATGTACAAGAGCTCCAGCGGAGGTTCTTGTACATTTCAAAGGAGGAATGCAGAAGTGCTTATCGACTGGTGCGACTCGACTAGTCAATTAAGTGCAATTTAATATCCCTAGTGTTTACCCATTTCTCCAGATCAGTTATAAATAGGTTGAATAGGATTGGTTCCAGTATGGACCCTTGGGGAACACCACTAGTTACCTCCCTGCATTCGGAAAACTTACCATTTATTCCTACCCTTTGTTTCCTGTCTTTTTAGCCAGTTATCAATCCTTGAAAGGACCTTCCCTTTTATCCCATGACAACTTACTTTACTTAACAGCCTATGGTGAGGGACCTTGTAAAAGGCTTTCTGGAAATCTAAGTATACTATATCCATTGGATTCCCCCTTTGTCCACATGTTTGTTGACCCCTCAAACAACTTTAGTAGATTAGTAAGGAATGATTTCCCTTTACAGAAACCATGTTGACTTTTCCCCCAACAAATTATGTTCATCTATGTGTCTGACAATTTTATTCTTTACTGTAGTTTCAACTAATTTGCCCAGTATTGATGTTAGACTTACCGGTCTGTAATTGCCAGGATCACCTCTAGAGCCCTTTTTAAATGTTAGCATCAATATTAGCTGTCTTCCAGTTATTAGGTACAGAAGCAATAATGACAATCTATACAAAATCCGCTTACACAAAACGGTTAAGACAGTTTTGTCTTTTGTATGGCTACGGTTTTATTAAACTTTGGATATGATAGCATCTAACTTGCTCACTGTCATATGTTAGAAATTTCATACTTAGAGGGAATGGATAGCAAGTGGATTATGGAATCTTTGCCATCTCAGTTGCCATTCAAAATCCTGCACAGGTTTATATTGAGTAAATTCTGTTGCCAGCTGATAGTTGTTCAGTGGCCTTTGTGCAGTGAGTTGGTGAACTTGGTAAGCTAATTCCAGCTGGTAGTCCTCACCACAATAATCACCAATACAAGTGGCTCCCTCAGCCTCTCTTAGAGTATGTCTACACTACAGAGAAGATCGAAGCTGCCTATGTCAATCTTCCAGGGCTCCAATTAGCAGGTCTAGTGAAGTCATGCTAATTTGAACTGAGAGGGGTCTTGTCAATGCCAGTAGTCCTGCTTCTAAGAGAAGTAAGGGAAGTTGACTTCCTGCAGTGTAGACAGCGCCAAAAGTCAAGTTAAAGTACTTCGACTTCAGCTATGCAGTTCACATAGCTGAAGTTGCATATCTTAATTCTACCATATTCAGTAGTGTAGACATACCATTGGTAGGCTCAGCAGAGACGGAATGAACCAAGCTCATCTGTCCTCACATTCTTAGAGGTGTTCTTTATGACAAATGTAAGGTATGTTAGTAGAAAGTTTTAACGGCCACTATACACATTATACTTATTCTATGGATGAATAGAGGGTTTCAATATCTAGGGCTGTCATAACTAAAAATGCATGTAAAAGATGTTTGAAAGGTAAAAAATTGATATTTCAAATAGAACTGATTTAACATCTCAGCTATCCTTTTTTGGTGATTATTCTCATAGATCTTGTAAATACAAAATTGCAATTTCTGGTATGCAGAAAATTGTTCTTCGCCTCTTCCATTTTTAATATAGATGGATTCACTTTGTAATTAATCATATGTACAGTGCATGCAATGTCTTAAATATAACCTTGGAATCTGCAGCTGCTCCCAGTAAAGTCAGAAAAACTCCTACCGACTTTCAAGCCAATAAATAAAGATGTACAGATCAAGATTTAGCAAAGTGCCTACGATAAGAAAGTACTTATCTTTAAGAACATAAAATAGTCTTATTGAAATGAGTAGGCTTTAAGCACATTTTTAAAGCTGAATTAATAACCTCAGAAATATGTCAAACCACAAAAATTATGAAACTGGCTTAGAAGTCACAAGATTATAAAAACTTAATGCATTTTAGGTTTTCTTTGTTTTGCCTTCTGGTTTTTGAGCATTGGGGTCACATTTCCAAATTTGTTTTCTGCAATCGTTAGGGCTAGAAAATGTTTTGTGTTTTCTGAGAGCTGACGTTCTCTTGCATGGGGAGTTTGGAAACACACTGTTTGAGGGGCTTTAATAAAAACACCAAATATCATGAGACTCATAATAAAATCGCAAAAGTTGTCAACACTGTTAAATTTAAGCATGTTCTTTTGTTCCTTGCTAAATCAAATACTTAAATAACCAGAGTGGGAAATCCCAGATATCATGCAGCTTATTGCTGAGATTTAACAAGATAAAAACATTTTAACAGGACCTTGAAGCGGCGTGCTACTAAATATAGATGCAGACAGCGTTAATATTTCATCTGAAGGCCCTTACTAATTAAGATACACCTCTCAAGTGAAACCCAAGAAATTACCATTGATAATTGCACTGTTAAAATTGTGCATCCTGACATCTCTGAAATAACTGTGCAGTGAATGTGTGCACAGTGTGAAGGAAAGTGATAGAAATGTAGCCGTGTTAGTCTGGTGTAGCTGAAACAAAATACAGGACTATGTAGCACTTTAAAGACTAACAAGATGGTTTATTAGATGATGAGCTTTCGTGGGCCAGACCCACTTCCTCAGATCAAATAGTGGAAGAAAATAGTCACAGCCATATATACCAAAGGATACAATTTTAAAAAAATGAACACATATGTAAAGGACAAATCACATTTCAGAACAGAAGGGGGATGCGGGGGGGGGGGGGAAAGGAAGGTGAATGCCAGTGAGTTAATGATATTAGAGGTGGGGAAGGGTAGATGTCTGTGAGTTAATAGTATTAGAGGTGATAATTGGGGAAGCTATCTTTGTAATGGGTAAGATAGCTGGAGTCTTTGTTAAGTCCCCTGCGGAGAGTGTCGAATTTTAGCATGAATGCCAGTTCAGAGGATTCCCTTTCAAGTGCAAATTTGAATGTCTTCTGAAGTAGGATGCAGGTTAGCAGGTCATTGAGACAGTGTCCTTTCTGGTTGAAATGACAAGCAACTGTTTTTTCTTTGTGATCCTGTCTAATGTCTGTTTTGTGGGCATTGATTCTTTGGCGAAGTGTCTGAGACGTTTGTCCAATGTACATAGCAGACAGACACTTTCGGCACATGATAGCATAGATTATATTTCTGGAGGCGCAGGAATATGTATTCTTGATCTTATAACTCACTTGGTTAGGCCCAATAATGGTGTCAACAGAGTGAATATGTGGACAAAGCTGGCAGCGGGGTTTGTTGCAAGGGAAAGTACCAGGGTTGGTATTAGTGTGGTATGTCCTGTGGTTGTTGGTAAGAATCATCTTGAGGTTAGGTGGTTGTCTATAGGAGACTATGGGTCTGTCTCCCAGAGCTTCTTGAAGTTTAGTGTCCTGTTCCAGTATAGGTTGTAATCTATTGATAATGTGTTGGACAGGTTTAAGTTGGGAGCTGTAGGTGATGACAAGTGGTGTTCTATTGTTGGTTTTCTTGGGTCTGTCTTGTAGTAGATGGTTTCTAGGTATTCGTTTGGCTCTTTCAATTTGCTTTTTTATTTCTCCGGGTGGGTAGTTGAGGTTTATAAATGCTTGGTAGAGATCCTGAAGTTTCTGGTCTCTGTCTGTGGGATTAGAGCAGATGCGGTTGTATCGAAGGGCTTGGCTATAGATGATGGATCGTATGGTGTGTGCTGGATGGGAGTTAGAAGCATGTAGGTAACTGTCTGAGTCAGTGGGTTTTCTGTAGAGGGTGGTGTCTAATTTTCCATTGTTGATTTGTACTGTGGTGTCCAGGAAATGGATCTCTCGTGTGGAATGGTCCAAGTTGAGGTTAATGGTGGGGTGTAGGTTGTTGAAATCACTGTGGAATGTCTCCAGTGTTTCTTGGCCATGCGTCCAGATTATAAAGATGTCATCGATGTAGCGTAAGTAGAGAAGGGGTAAAAGGGGACGGGAGTTGAGGAAACATTGTTCTAGGTCAGCCATAAAGATATTAGCATACTGTGGGGCCATGCGTTTACCCATGGCTGTGCCGCTGATCTAGAGGTATAAGTTGTTCTCAAACTGGAAATAATTGTGGGTGAGAACGAATTTACATAGGTCTGCTACCAGGTTGACAGTGGTGTCCTCTGGGATAGTGTTTCTAATTGCTTGTAATCTGTCTTCATGTGGGATGTTGGTATATAGAGCTTCTACATCCATGGTGGCAAGGATGGTGTTATTGGGGAGGTTATCAATGTTTTGTAGTTTCCTTAGGAAGTCAGTAGTGTCTCGGAGATAGCTGGGGGTGTTGGTTGCGTAGGGTTTGAGGAGAGAGTCTACATAGCTGGATAGACCAGTAGTGAGTGTGCCAATACCAGAGATGATGGGGCGTCCAGGGTGTCCAGGTTTATGGATCTTGGGAAGCAGATAGAAAAATCCTGGTCGGGGGTCAGAAGGTGTTTCTGTGTGGATTTGTTCCCGAGTAGCTGTAGGGAGGCTTTTAAGGAGACAGAGTAATTTCTTTTGGTATTCCGAAGTAGGATCAGAGGAGAGAGGTTTGTAAAATGTGGTGTTGGAGAGTTGTCTGGTTGCCTCTTGGTTATAGTCGGCCTTATTCATAATGACCACAGCACCACCTTTGTCAGCTGGTTTGATTATAATGTCCAGGTTGTTTTTGAGACTCTGGACGGCATGTTGTTCAGCGTGGCTGAGATTGTGTGTCACTTGTTGTTGTTTACAAATAATGTCAGTCTGTGCGTTGTTGCGGAAGCTTTGTATATAGAAGCTTTGTATATATATACAAATCCAGATTGTAATTCCGACCGTCAAGGGGAGTCCATATAGAGTTATTCTTCCTTTTGTGTTGATAGGGGGATCTGGTAGGTCAGATTGGTGTTCATTGGTGGTTTGGAAATATTCTCGGAGGCGGAGGCGGTGAAAAAAAGCTTCAAGGTCACCACAAAATTGTATCCAGTTTGTGGGGGACGTGGGGCAGAAAGAGAGACCCCTGGATAAGACAGACTCTTCTGCTGGATTGAGTTTGTAACTGGAGAGGTTAACAATATTATCCGGTGGGTTGAGGTTGTTGCTGTTGTAGCTTGTGGTGTGGAGCAGTTTGGAAAATTTATTGTCTTTTCTTTGTTGTAGGGAATAGAAGTGTGTATAGTAGATTTCTTGTCTGGTGGAACAAAAGTCTTGCAAGGTGTCAGTCGGTGTGGATGTTTGTCCTGAGATGAGACTCTCTAAGTTAGAAATGTCATTCTTGATGTTTTTCTGTTTCTTGTATAAAATGCTTAGCAGGTGATTCCTTAATTTTTTGGACAGTATGAGGCAGAGTCTTTCACTGTAGTCAGTACAGTATGTTGATCTTAACGGATTGTTCACTTTCAGTCCTTTGGTGTGAAGGAGAGCGCTTTTGATATATTCCCTGTGCAATCCTAGCTTATTTCTGCAAGCATAGGAGACTTTGTAGGAAGCAAAACTAAGGAAATTGCTTTTGTGGTAGGACAGTGAGCTTGTAAATCTCATAGAACATAGCTCCACCTGTTGTCCTTGTTCCCACCGAAGACAGTGGCTTGGAGTAGGCCATGGGGAAGGCAACACCAGAATATAAACCACTTATGCCGGGCAGCCTAGCAGCTGTGGGGTTACTTTAAAGCTGCAGTATTATTGAGGAAGGGTCTCTTCTGGTGCTCCATTTCATTCAGACTGTGCACTGGCAACAAGTTTTGATCTGAAAGCAGGTCCCACTGGATTCACAGCTGATTGTAAAACAAGGACACAATTGGATTATTTAGCCTTCTCTCTTTGGAGGGGGGAACAATTGTGTTGTTCTAGGATATTTTAACATCACTGCTGCCCCACTACTGTACTGTCAGGGTGTCCCTTATACACGGGAGCCTGACCCACCTCCCTACCTTCAGGTTGTCCCTTATCTGCTGGGTTGTTGGCTCCTAGTTCCTGGAGCCTGGCTAGAACCCACCACCCTTGGCTCCCCAGGCCAATACCTTAGCCCCTGAGTCACAAGGGAACCTTCCGTACCACCCTCCTGTCAGGACAAGCCTTATGCACTGGAACTCGCTGCACCTCTCTACGTTCGGAAGGTCCCTACTTGATTTTAACAAAAAATAATATTTACTTTTCTAACAGGAAGCTTTCATGGTCAAGTAGAGATTCATGTCAAGGCAGCAATATGCTTATTGCTATTTTCAAGGTAGCAAAGTAGACTGAAGGTGCCAGAGTGTTTCAGTTTATTCAGTGACGATATGTCAATTTAATAGTGAACTGATGCTTATAGGGCTATGCTAAGGCCAGTCACTGGAGAGATGAACAGAGTTCCCTACCCTCAGCCCATCCATGCATCTGCCAGCCACCTACAGAGCTTCTCTGCTTCTTCCGTATAGTCAGCAGATTATGCTGGCTCCACTGCATAGTTGGTTTCAGCACCTGCAGAATTTGTCTCCATTGAAGTGATTATATGGGCGGGAGGGGGAATTCTTCAGCCAAGAACTCATCATATTAGATAATAAATAACACAGATAAATACCTGGGCTGTGGGATCAGCTGATTTTTGTTGCTTGTCTAAGTTTTATATAATTTTGCAACTGCTTATCCCAGAAACAAAACAAACAAACAAACAAACAGAAAACAACAACCAAAACATAAATTGCATTATAGCTTTGAGAAAGAACAGCTGAGACATACATCATTGATGCTAGTTAAAGCCCCCTATCAAAGCAAAATATTTAGTAGAAGTATTTATGATGCTTCCTTCTTTCAGGTACCATGATCAGCAGGATGTTACTAGCAACTTCCTTGGAGCCATGTGGTTGATTTCAATAACTTTCCTATCCATTGGATATGGTGACATGGTACCTAATACATACTGTGGGAAAGGAGTCTGTTTACTTACTGGAATAATGGTAAGTGTTCCTGACTTTCTTCACTAATTTTCCCATATGTTCAGTTAAATAGATTCTAACAAAAGATTCTTGGGTTTAAAACAACGCTTCTTGTAGGTGATATAAAATGCTTACCAGTTCTTCAGTATATGGACTACTTTGGGCTACTCCCTACATCTTTTATTCTGGCAGTAAATGAGAACATTTGTGTTTTTATATGCAAATTCAGATCTTTAGCGTGAAACATGGACTCTAAACTTCTGTAATCCTGATAATCAGAGTCTCAGTAGAGCTTGTCTCTGAAGATCATGCTTTAGTGAGAATACCCTTTTTATGGATCTTAATTTGTTTGGGTATATGTATGTAGAACAGTAATAATAGCAAAACTATTTTAGCATACTATACTATACTATAATATAATATAGCAAAAAATTCCTAGGTCTATTTCTTTAAAATTACAAGTTATTTATGTAGAAAAGCTACCATGGCTAGTCTTCCATATAACACATTCTATTGTGCATGAGTTTTCTAAGGTAGTCCATATATATATATATATCTAATTGCTTTAAGCAGACTTATATAATATGTTTACCATAAGTAAAATGCTAATATGCTATTTATTATGATACTGTACTATATTGCTAGAGTTGTACCTAATGTTTAATTTTAATATTTGGCTAATGAGCTACAACTGACAATGGTATTTGGTGAAGGGCAAATGTTGAGAAGAGCAATAAATGACAGTCACATGTGTTTCATTTGATCTTATTTTGCAGCAGAATGTTAGTATTGGCCCCGCAATTCTTATTCATGAAAGTGCCCATTAAATGTAATGTATGCCCAAATCAACACCAGTGGTCATCTAACCTCATATATTGTAGTTATATTTTTCTATTACTAAAATAACTTTTTGTTCTTGTGTACACACATAATAAAAAATACACAGCTTAGACATCTGCCTTTTCCTAAACAGGTGTTGGGATTTTGGCTCAGATCTAATGATGACTAAGAGTTGTTTTCTAAAGGCTGCCTTTTTAGTATAGCTATTCTGGCAAATAAATTCATCTGGAAAGAATACCTTTTTCTTTTTATAGAATGATATATACTTCTGTTTTTAAAATATTAAGTAGACTAATGCACTCTGAAAGGCTTGGAGATTTTATGCCGACTATTCTTTGGTTTAGGATAGATTTCTTGTCATAGACTTAGAGTGGTTGAGATAATAAGAAAGTCTCCATGCCTTTCAGCAAAGTGCACCGATAGTAGCAAATACAGATTATATTAAAATACAATTTTCCATTTAGTCTTAAAACACAGCCTGGAAGAGCAAGGAGTGAAACTGAAAGCTTCCATAGAGAGTATCAAGATGCAAGCTCAAATTTGCCATCTTCCAGGGTGCTTCACTGTCCTCCCCTGTACAAAATGGATTCTGATAGCAAGGAGGAGACTGGATGAAGAATTTGACATAGGGGAATCAGACATCTGGGCTACGTCTACACTGGCCCCTTTTCCGGAAGGGGCATGTAAATTTCACTAGTCGTCGTAGGGAAATCCGCGGGGGATTTAAATATCCCCCGCGGCATTTAAATAAAAATGTCCGCCGCTTTTTTCCGGCTTTTAAAAAAGCCGGAAAAGAGCGTCTAGACTGGCCCCGATCCTCCGGAAAAAGTGCCCTTTTCCGGAGGCTCTTATTCTTACTTTGAAGTAAGAATAAGAGCCTCCGGAAAAGGGCACTTTTTCCGGAGGATCGGGGCCAGTCTAGACGCTCTTTTCCGGCTTTTTTAAAAGCCGGAAAAAAGCGGCGGACATTTTTATTTAAATGCCGCGGGGGATATTTAAATCCCCCGCGGATTTCCCTACGACGACTAGTGAAATTTACATGCCCCTTCCGGAAAAGGGGCCAGTGTAGACGTAGCCGAGTAGTGTAGGAAGAAGAAGGGAGAAAAGACGCACCCACTAGCCAGGAGAGGGATTGGAAGGAAGCAGTCTCCCACTCCTTTTCAGAGATGAAAAGCAACAGCAGCTGATTGGTTCATGTTACAAGTATTAAAGAAGGATAAAACATTACCTCTTCCTATGCATCATCTTTTCCTAAGAGTTTGATGAACTACTGAGCCAAACTTTGGTTTTAAATTAATCTGAATATGCAATTCAAAGCACATTTTGGAACATGGTTGTTATTTGCAGTATGAAAAGTCCTTTTGTGCAGAAGTAAATTTTGTAAGGAACTTTTATGAAGGGCTTCTTAGACTCAGAAAAAAGGGATGGTAAGCACACTGGTGTTGGTGTTGATCTCATGTGACACCAGTGAAGTTTCCACTGATTTATGTTCCACTGATTTAATGTCAGAGCAGCATTAGAGACTCTTTTCTAAGACTTTGATGGTTAAGGGTCTGTTGTATAACTATCTTGTGCTGAGAACATGGTAAAAATTAAATCATGAAAAACAGACTCTAAATTATTGCAAATACCTTTCTCCGTACTCATATTAATCACACACTAAACTGGAATGATCAGCAATACAGGCAGTCCCCGACTTACGCAGATCCGACTTATGTCGGATCCGCACTTACGAACGGGGCTTTTCTCGCCCCAGAGCTCGCGGGCGGCGGGACTGCCCAGAGCGCACCAGTTCCGCCACCGCATTCTCCGGGGCGAGAAAAGCTGCTCCGGTCTCCCTGGTGTGCTGGGGGGGACTCCCCAGCACAGCAGGGAGACCTGAGCAAAGCCGCACAGGATGCGGGACCCCGCTGCCCGTGCAGCTTTGCTCCTTTGCCCCGGAGCAAAGCCGCACAGGCAGCGGTGTCCCCCGCCTCTGTGGCTTTGCTCCTGTCTCCCTGCTGTGCTGGGCGGGGAATCCCCCCCAGCACAGCAGGGAGACCCGAGGAAAGCCGCACAGGCGGCAAGACCCTGCTGCCCTTGCGGCTTTGCTTCTTTGCCCCTGAGTCCCCCCCCCCCCCCGAGCAAAGCCACACAGGCGGCGGGGTCCCGCTGCTCGTGCGGCTTTGCTGCTTTGCCCCGGAGTCCCACCCAGCACAGCAGGGAGACTGGAGCAAAGCCGCAGAGCCGGCGGACCCCGCCGCCTGTGCGGCTTTGCTCCAGTCTCCCTACTGTGCTGGGGGGGACTCCCCCAACACAGCAGGGAGACAGGAGCAAAGCCGCAGAGGCGGCGGGACCTCTGCACCTCCGCGGCTTTGCTCGGGTCTCCCTGGTCTGCTGGCGGGGGGAGGGGGCGCAACTAGTGTGCCCCCCCCCCTCCAGCAGACCAGGCTTTTGTTGCGGGATGCCTGGGGTAGAGCAGCTGGGGTGCTGCCGGGTTGGTCCTGTGGGGACCTACCCAGCAGCGCCCCAGCTGTTCTGTCCTAGGAGTCCAGATTCAGCCACTGTTGAAACTGATCTGCGGCTGATTCCAGGAAGCCGGGGGCAGAGCAACTCTGCCTAGGGCTTCCTGTAGTCAGCCGCTGATCAGTTTCAGCAGCGGCTGAATCTGGAGCCAGTTCCGACTTACATACAAATTCAACTTAAGAACAAACCTATAGTCCCTATATTGTACGTAACCCGGGGACTGCCTGTACATATAATTCTGAGAATGTGATTCCACTGCCAGCATAAAACAGTTTATTTTAGTTGCCTTTATTGTTTTTGATGAAAAATGAATTAAATTACCATTTAATTTAGTGTTTGCATATGGAAAGTCACACACAGTTGGAGGCTAGGCCAAGCAAGACTCCTTTTGTCCCATAAAATTCTTAGAAAATATGAAGAACATAGTCAAAGGCATGAAGTAAATAATTAAAAATTCTCCAGATACATTAAAAGCCCTAAGCCTTCAAATGTGACTGATACAGACAGTCTCAGATAGGATGGTAATGTGTGTGATGGACAGACTGTAAACATTCTAAACTGCTGAAAAGGAGAGAGGCAATTGAAAAAAATGGTGATATTAAAATAAGATAATATAAAAGTTCCTGCTCCAGCAACACTTTTAGGGGAAGTTGAATTTTGGCTCTGACAGACAGACATCTTTCGAATGGAGCAAATGGATAAAATCTGGTTCTGTAAATATAGATTTTTGTGTGTGTGTGTGTGTGTGTGTGTGTGTGTGTGTGTGTGTGTGTGTGTGTGTGCTAGGATTCTGAAGGCTGTACAGATTAAAATAGTATGCACTTATGAGCATGTGATCCTTATTGTTGAATCCCGAGAGCAAGACCCTATAAGACTTTGTCATAACTCCTTAAAAACTGTAATTCTTTCTGAAGTCTGGAAAGCTACTAATTTTTTGTCTCTTTTGGGAGGAAAAAAGCAAGATTCCAAGAATTACCGACTGGTAAACCTCACTTTAGTTCTGTAGAAATGATTAGGAGTCCTGTGGCACCTTATAGACTAACCGAAGTGTAGGAGCATAAGCTTTCGTGGGCAAAGACCCACTTCGTCAGATGCATGTAGTGGAAATTTCCAGAGGCAGGAAATTGATTGGTAAATTGATTGATTGATTGATTGATAGAAATGATTGGTAATCTAATTAAAAGATTGATTAGTACAACACTTAAATACATCCAAATAAGGTTAATCCATCAACATTTCTATGAGGAAAATCATGATGATAACCTTTTGAAAAAAGGGCAATAAAGTAGTAGATAATTGTGATCTGTACCTAATTGAATTGGGTTTTGGGAAACTCTGGCTGAAGAATAGATAGAAAAATATTGTTGCTAATGGAAATCTATTTAAGTAATGGGAGGTGTTTATTGTGAGTGGATGCAAGAACAGTTATGGAGTACCCAGGAGTTAATACTGGGAATAGTCTAATAGGGTACGTCTACACTACAGCGCTAATTCGAACTAACTTAGTTCGAATTAGTTAATTCGAACTAAGCTAATTCGAACTAACGCGTCTAGAACTAAAAACAAGTTCGAATTAGTGTTTTGCTAATTCGAACTAGCATGTCCACATTAAGTGGACCCTGAACAGGGCTTAAGGATGGCTGGAAGCAGTGCCGGTAGGGCATCAGAGGAGGACTTAGAGCGTGGAGATGATGTCTCAGGCTAGCCGAGGGCTGTGCTTAAAGGGTCCCGACCCCCACCCCAGACAGACAGTTCTCAGGGGTGCCCCGCTTGAAAACCAGTCCTGGCTTGGAGTGCCCGGAGTGCCCACACTGAGCACATCACACCACTCGGCCATCAGCCCGGCTGCACTTGCCGCAGGCTGCCATCTGGGGAGAGGGGGCAATTGGGGGGCTGCAGGAGAGCTTCCACCCCCAGAAGCCCGCAGAGCCAGCCCTGTCCTCCCCATCAGGGGCTCGTGCCCCATTCCTCCCTCACCTCCTTCCACTTACTCTTCCCTAGCCCCTTTTCTTGATGTACAAAATAAAGGACAATTGTGTTCAAAAATGGAATCTGTCTTTATTGAACAAAACTGGGGGAGACTGGGAAAAGGAGGTGGGAGAGGGGAAGAGAGAGGCTGGGAGAGCGGAGGGCCACTAAAATGATCAGGGGTTGGGAACAGGTCCCATATGAAGAGAGGCTAAAGAGACTGGGACTTCTCAGCTTAGAAAAGAGGAGACGGAGGGGGGACAGGATAGAGGTCTCTAAAAGCAGGTGTTGGGTGGAGAGGGTGCATACAGAAAAGTTCTTCATTAGTTCCCATAAAGAAGGACTAGAGGACACCAAAGGAAAGGAATGGGTAGCAGGCTTCAAACTAGTAAGAGAAAGTTGTTCTTCACAAAGCAAAGAGTCAACCTGTGGAACTCCTTGCTGCAGGAGGCTGTGAAGGCTAGAACTAGAACAGAGTTTAAAGGGAAGTGAGATCAAGTGATGGAGGTTGGGTCCATGGAGTGCTATTAGCCAGGGGGTAGGAGTGGTGTCCCTGCCCAAAGTTTGTGGAAGGCTGGAGAGGGATGGCACGAGACAAATGGCTTGATCACTGTCTTCGGTCCATCCCCTCCAGGGTCCCTAGGGTTGGCCGCTGTCAGCAGACAGGCTACTGGGCTAGATGGACCTTTGGTCTGACCCAGGACGGCCATTGTAAGCTCAGGGCTCAGGGTCGGGGGTCTCAGTGGACCCCCTTGATTTTCATGCACACCTGCTCCTGGGTGGCCAGGATGGCAGCTCTCCTGCCCAAGCCGGCCACTTTCCTGTGCCTAGTGCGGAGATTGTGGACAAGGTCCACGATGTCCGCACTAGCCCAGGCGGGTGCCCACCTCTTGCGCTCCCGGGCAAGCTCCCGGGAGCCGCCAGCCTGATCCCGGGAAGAGGGGGAGGGCTGGGGGGCATCGGGTGGCTGGCTCGATCCGTGCCAGGTGCAGGGTCTGCTGGCTGGGTGCTGGCAGGCTTGCACCTGGCACGGACACCGTAGCCAGCCCATGCCCCTTTAAGGGGTCCGGGGCCGGGAGGGGGGCATAGAGTTTCCCTGGTGTTGGCCAGAGTGGCCACCAGGGAAACCTGGGAAGCCTTAGCCTCCCACTAGTTCGAATTAAGGGTCTACACAGCCCTTAATTCGAACTATCTAGTTCGAACTAGGCTTAATCCTCGTAAAATGAGTTCGAACTAAGACATACCCATAATGACTTCTTAGAAGAGTAGACATTGAGGCTGTCTACGCTGCACCCCTTTTCCGGAAAAGGGATGCAGATGAGACAAGTCAGAATTGCAAATGAAGCGGGGGATTTAAATATCCCCCGCTTCATTTGTATAAACATGGCTGCCGCTTTTTTCCGGCTCGGGGCTTTGCTGGAAAAAAGCGCCAGTCTAGACGGGGATCTTTCGGAAAATAAAGCCTTTTCCAAAAGGTCCCTTATTCCTCTTAAAATCAGCAAACCTCCTCCAGATGGAAACTGCCAATGAACAGGAACCAAACCAACCCGATCCTCTCAGGGGTCCTTTCTTTTAAAGCTCCCTAGGCGGGAAAACACCAAAGGTCTCTAGTGCAAAGGAGTAGCGTGCTGAGTGCAAAATTAGAGCTCTTTGTGCAGACTTTGTGCTGTGTGCAACATGATGGTACTGTGTGTACAACCACGTGCAGTGTGCAACTGATAGTTTTGGTGGCAAAAGTCTCTCGGGCCTTCTTAGGTTCCATTTTGATTTCAGCTTAGTCCATAGATTCCATTTTGATTTAATGTCCATAGTGTCCATACAGCCAACAACAAGGGGCCTGGGTACCTAACCAGGAACTTTAGATTACACTGAGTGTCAGAGTGCACCTGAAGTTAGACACTGCAGTGCTGAACCTAAATTCTCTTTGTGAATCTAGCTCCAAAGAGTCATAGGAGAGAAATGTACAGCATTAGCACTCATGGGAGACGTGCATCTGATGAGAGATCACAACAGCTAGAATTACACATAATGTGGAAAGGATAAGAGATAGGGTGCATGGCAAAGCTATTAACTATGTATGAAGGGTGTAAAAGAAATTGAACAGTCCCTTCTTTTTACATCACCTCATACAAAAGATGTATTCATCTCAAGGGCCAGTAAATTTACAACAAATAAGTAGAAATACCTGTTCCTGCACATATGGTCACCTTTGGAATTTATTCTCACAGGTGGTCAGCCAGTCAATGTATCTGAATAACCAGTGCTCGACAAACTATGTAATCTATTCGCCTGTGGCGAGTAGATTACAACCCGGAAGAGCCGGGTTCGGGCGATCTGCGCATACGCAGAACAATCTGTGCATGTGCAGATTGCCGGACAGCATGGCTGGCGAGCCTTGTGAATAACTGTATAAATCCTGATAAGTAAATGTTGATTTCACTACAGCACAAACCAGCTTCACAATAATTCTGTTAATAACGATTGAGATTTACAGATAGGCAAAGTAAGGAAAGTGCTGCTTGAGAACTTTATTAGAGTTTAATTTAATGATATACATTTTGTCTGTTTTGACATTATCTTGACAATTTTTGCTTTAATGGTTACAAACTTTAACTTTTTTACTTTTAGTGTTTACTGTCATTAAATAATTATTGTTTGACCCTTCCTATAGTTTCCCACAACTTTCAGATTTAAATACTCTTAAAAAAAACCTAAAATATTTTTTTATAATTTACTAGTGGGCTGTGCCCTGTACTCACTACACTCACAAACTGCCCTCTTTCTGGTGGCTTTTGCAGCATGAGAGCAAGATGACATCATTCTGTCACCCAGCAGGAAAAACATTTTTAATATATATAGAGAGAGAATTTTTGTAGTTATGCAAGAAAAAATACTGACATCCAAAAATCCTGCTGCAAGGATTAGAAAGGAATATTTTCCTCTGACATGCAGCATTGCAGAGTAGGAGGGGACATAATGGTGGCATAGAGAGGAGGGTTTGCCTTCCTCTGAAGTATCATGTATTTGTCAATGAAAAAAGCAAGATACTGGATTTTATGGATCTATTCTGTCAGAGCCTATGTTGATAAAATAAATGGGGGAATGAAGATTGTGATAACTGCTATACTGTGTGTGACTGACCGGGCTGTGTCTGGGCACAGCTGAGGGCGTCCGCTCAGGGCGAATTGCTCAACTTCGGGGCTCCTTACAGCCCCCAGACTGGTGACCTCTCCAAACAGGCCACAAACCAGTCCCACAGAGCGCTTCAGCAACCTGCCTGAAGCCTCCCGAGCAAAACCCCTCCGACACCCCAGCAATATCTGTGCCTCAGATGGCCCCGGGCCTATACACAGGTGGGGGAGAGGGGGTCCTAGCACCCAATCCCACCTACCCCGAACAAGTTCTGTCCGGTTCCAAGAAACCAGCCACAGATCCTTGGTCAATTTACCCTCTGGATCTTACCCACAAATCACGCTGGGCCAATCCTTTAGAATCTATATCTAAAGGTTTATTATTACAATAAAGAAAAGCATGAGTGTAAGGTTGTTAAAGATTAGTACGTTACATGCACCGAATCTCCCAGTACTCGATGCAGGCTCTAGCAGAGATGTTACAGCTGCTGGTTTAAAAGTTCTTGTTGCACATCCTATCATCAGGATGGGTTCACAGGTCTTCCGGGCTCTTTGACCCCTGCAATGCTGCCTCTGGGATGAAGTGCTGAGCTGAGAACAAAATGGCATCGACCACATGGCCTCTTTATACCTCCTTCCTGGCCTCTTCTTGTATGCAGCAGGTCACCTGGTCAGAGGCCAATCTCTGTGTTTCCTGCTGGCTGCTCTCAGGTGACAGCCCCCATTCTTTGGGTGTGTCCATAGCCCATTGAGAGCCATTGTTCCACAGGGCCTCAGTAATTAGCATGTCCACAGGCTCGGCCCTGCCCAATGCTTAACCACGTGCAGGGAAATCTTCAGTGTCCATACAAGTACATGCTCATAATTGCACACACAGACATTATACAAACACAAGAACAGCATACATAGGATTATCAGATAATAAGCTTCTATTCAATACCTCACATGGCCCCCTCCTATACCATTTTTGGGGCCAACACCCCCACCTATGGGTGCATCAGTGATCTGGCTGCTCCCCTCAAGATCCAGCAACGTGACACTGTGGGATACACACAGATATCTGATGTAGCATGATTGAGGGTTGCTTTTAACCAAATAATTATCGTATGGATGCTTTGAAATGGCTAAGTTATCAATTATAATACAGGGTGGCCTGCAATAGCAAGAGACTGACCTCAGTAACTCAGGAGTTCCCTTCCGGATGTGTGTTGCTGAACCTTCTGTTTTACTGCATGTGCAGTAAAATTTATTGCAAAATTTGAATGCCATTCTTATTAAAGTAAATGCCTGTGCTGGAGAGCTCATTAAGCTTAAGGGTGAAGCAAGTGAATGTTTAAGATATTCTTAAACTGCACAGTAGAAGGAAGAAGATAGCAATTTCTTTCAGGAAAATCTTGAGACAGCACATTGAAAGGTTTGGGTCATGAACCCCTTCCTCACAGGGATGACCAGTTATCAGGAATAGTGACAATGAAGACAGTTGTGGAAAGCTGATGCTAATATACTAGTTTTCACTAGTTTTAAGAGCCAATTAAAAATTTCCAGTCAGGAGCAAGTATTCAAGCCTGTCCTTCTGATGTGCAACTCTCAAAGTCTAGTAGAAATTACAGAACAAATTCAAAATGAAATGTTCTTTGCTTTAAAAGGAGCAAACCTGACCTCCTCTCTCATAAGTACTTAAAATCTTGAAGGCCCCAGAACTGCAGTGTTTCTGCTATATGGAAAGGAGAAAGCTTTGCAAAGGCTCAACCCATGTTTCTGAACTGAGGATTTAGGACAGATCAGGGAAGGACTGGGATAGATGACTGTGAAGATACCATTCAGGTGCATGGGCTAAGGAAGCTGAAAAGGAGATGCAGCATGGATGTTCTTCACCCCACTCCCAAGCCCTGTGGGACTCCCCTGAACAAATCAAACATACTTACGGGTTGCATAAGTTGGAAGAATTTGTCCCCACATACAGTTCTCCTCTATGTTAATTAGGCCATGTGCAATTTGTGTTACAGTTAAAGAGGAACTTTTATTCTAAACAACTGTTTTCAGGTGCTCTTAACTTTCCAGAAACATTTCCCATTTTTTGGGTTGAAAGTTAATTTGTTTTTAGAGTATTTATTTTGATCTATGTTGAGAGCACTAACCAGGAAAAGAGACACATATGTGATAGGTCATTGTCACACTTTTGCAAACTTCAAGATGCATTTATTCCATAGCCCTCCTTACTTCTCTACTGCTGCTAGCAGCAGTGCTGCCTTTAAAGCGGGGCTCCAGCCAAACAGCTGCTTCTTTCTAAATTAAATGTCAGAGCTTGGTGGCCCGAGACCAGATTTCATGAAGACAAACCAGATTTGAAAGGCCACGTGATTTTCACAGCTGTAAATTTGGTATATCTCTACTTACAAAGGTTGCAGACAATACCAAGCTGGGAAAGGTTGCAAGTGCTTTGGTGGACAGGAATAGAATTCAGAATGATCTTGACAAATTAGAAAAATGGTCTGAAATAAATAGTATGACTATTTGGAAAGGAATAATCAATTGCACAAATACAAAATGAAAAATGACTACCTAGGAAAGAACACTGCAGAAAGGGATCGGGCCGGTGGGGGAGAGGGGGAGGACTACGGTATAATGGACTGCAAGCTATATATGAGTCAAAAGTGTGACACTTTTGCAAAAAAAAGGAAACATCATTCTGGGATGTATTGACAGTAGTATTGAAAGCAAGACACAAAAAGTAATCCTTCCACTCTACTCAGCACTGATGAGGCCACTGAACAGGAGTGGCCAGTTCTTGGCACTACGATTTAGGAAAGGTGGAGAAATTCAAGAATGTCTAGAGGAGAACAACAAAACTGATCATAGGTCTGAAAAACATGACCTCCAAGGAAATATTGGGAAGAAAAAAAGGTAAATTTTTAGTCTGGGGAAAAGAAGACTGAAGTGGAACACAACACTACGCGGGTATACAAAAAGCTGTTCTCCATTTTCACTGAAGACAGGACAAGAAATACTGAGCTTAATTTGCAGCAAGGGAGATTTAGAATGGGCATTGGGAAAAATGTTCTAACTGTAAGGTTAATCAAGCACTGGAATAAATTACCTAGGGAGGTTGTGGAATCTCATTATTACAGGCTATTAACAGGCAAGACAAACTCCTCTCAAGTATAGTCCAGATTATACTTAGTCCTGCCTCAGTGCCAGAGGCAGGACTAGATGACCCATATGGTCCTACAGTTCTATGATTCTAGACCTTACTTACATTTTCTTTAAAGGAAAGAAAGAGAACTAGATAAATTCATGGAGGTTAAGTCCATTAATGGCTATTAGACAGGATGAGTAAGGAATGGTGTTCCTAGCCTCTGTTAGAGGGTGCAGATGGATGGCAGGAGAGAGATCGCTTGATCATTACCTGTTCAGTTCACTCCCTCTGGGGCACCTGGCTTTGGCCACTGTCAGCAGACAGGATACTGGGCTGGATGGACCTTTGGTCTGACCCAGTATGGCTGTTCTTATGTTCTTATGAAAATAAATGCATACATATATCGGCTCAGTCCTGCTTCATTAATTCCCTCATTGTGGTGTGTACTGCAGATATGTATTGAAGCAGAAAAATATACGGTTGTTATATACAGTAACAAAAAATACTACAGACAATTAGTATCGGAAACTATAACTTTGAATTTCATGGGTTTTTTTGTATGTGTGTAGCAAAAAGAGTACCATCCCTTTAATGTAGTTTTGTGGCATTTAATATATGATCGTAGATAGGTAGTGAAGGGAAGAGAAGACAATGTAGTGGTAATGTAAACACTGATTTCAGATCTTCTTTTAAGAACCCAAAACAAGACAGTAAATAAATATCAGTTTACAGTGAACTGACATTTATGCATAATGTGCAGTGAAGTAACTAATTACTTTAAATCATAATAGTTAAAATCTAGCATTTGTTTTTTAGAAAAACTGAGCTTTATGCAGTTTAATTTTGTAACTTCTGAATATAAAAATATAGTGCCATGAGTCATGTTCAAGGAATGTATCATTAAAAGTAATCACAGAAGTTTGACTGAACTGAAAGTCAGTTTTTTTGTGTAATATTAACAAGATGAAAATAGATGGCATTGTCAGTTAAAGATTTACTCCAGGCTTTCCTTCATTTCATGTATTAAGTGTTAGTAGGAATCTTCATCATCTTTTCTTTCTTATAATTTTTAAATAGTACCCATAGTGGGTCATGGAAAAAAAGTTCTAACATCTTCTTTTTCCTGTGAGAAAAGGGAAATGTCTTTCATGCTCATCAGTGGAATGTTATATCCACTACAGACTGAACAGCTCTGTTCTGGGACTCTGGTCTGGCAACATATGAAGTCTAGCAGGGAGCATCCATGGTCCTGGGGCAGAACTGGGATGCGAGTGGAGCCAGGCTGTCATTCTGCAGGGCCAGCAACCAGGAGCCTGGGGACAGGGAGGCCAGCTGGGAGCTGAGCCAGTCCAAAGGGCTGGCAGCCCATGGAGCCGGAGGCTGGGAGCCAAACCCTGCTAGCAGGAACCCCAGCTGGTGAGCCGGGAGTGGAGATGGGCTGGTGGCCTGGCAGCCTGAGAGGCTGTCAGATGGGAACAGGGCCTGGCCGGAGGGCTGGGAGCCCAGCTGATGGGCTGAATTGAGCCAGTCCAGTGGGCCCATGGGGCTAGCAGCCAGGAGCAACTCTATGGGAAAACTGATGTTTTGTGATCTGAAAAAACATACTTTTTATTTTCCAATAATACACAACCTACAGTGCTTTGAATCTACATATGCGTGTGACTAGGTAGCAGTCTGAATATTTAGGTGGACCTGCTTGAACTGAAAACTCTTGATTTAAACTCAGTGGGTCATGTGACTGTCAGAAACTTGCATGAGTCAGTAAGAATGGCTATTATCTTGAATTAACAAAACTGATATTTCCTTCCATTTTACTGGCAGTAAGCTAGAGTCACCCTTTTTGGTCCAGGGAAAACAATTGCACCTCCTTGTTCCTGTAAAGACTTTTGCATACAGACAGAACATCTTCCGTCTCCAAGGAGAACAGACAGTTTTTCCACCACTGCTCTCTGCAGTGGATGTTAAAGCTGCAGAACCCATCAGAGACTGCATCAAAGCCCCCACTGGACAATATTGAATCAATGTATCTCTCAGTCAGTATCACCCAGCCTTTGTAGGTTTCCTGGTACAGGGTAGTGTGCACATGTCTTGCAAAATGTTAATCCCCTTTCTCACCTAATAGATTTTCTGCTGCAAGAATCGGTACTATCAGAATCTAGCCTTCTCATTTTCTCTCTCTGTCTCTTGGATCCATTTTTAAAAACTGGGCCTATTCTGTACTTACCAGGCAGTTCCTAGGGTGTCTGTAGCAATATTTAATTATATTATTTTGTGTCATTATTACTATTTCACACAATTTGCACTTTATCTAATAGTGTTGACTAAAAGACTGGTGAAAAGCAAGGGGATGTGCTCAGGTGCTACCCTAGGAGTAGAAAAAGCTTTAAATGTTTCAAATACAATGGACCAAATTCAGCTGTGGGCATAGGCAGAAATGCTAGCCAATTGTTAGCTCTGCACAACTATTGAAAAACATAGAAAGGCAATACGATTTGAGGTCACTGTTTTGGACTAGAGGATTCAGTTAATACGGTAATTATGCTTTTATATCAGCTATGCTGATCAGCACTCTAGGGTTACTCCTCCCTCCCTGTAGGCCGCTGTGATCAATGCAAAAACTCAGTGTATAAGCTTGCTATATGACTCCATTTCCTTAGCCTTGTGTCTGTCTCATGGATGGATTCCTCTTTCACCTCTCTTACATTACTTGTCTGGAGAGCTCTTTTACGTCAAGCAGGACATTTTTTTCTGGATGGTCCAATAAGCCCACCTATTAGAGAGCCAAATGAACAGAGTATCTGTTTAAATGATTACAGGCTTTTCATTTTATGCAGAGCAGCAGGAAGAATGTTGTGCCTTTTCTAGTGCTGAGCTAAATTTCCCACCAGAGCCATATGTCTGCAAAGCGGACCTTCTCTCTCCCTCAGTGGATCCCAAGGGAAATGAGCAAGAAAATGTGGCAGCTGCCTTCTCTCACTACCAGGCAAGTATAGCAGGACATTTCTGTGACAACTAGAGCACTAAAGAACACTTCTCTCCCAGTCAAGCTAGCTCAAAGTTGCCAAGAGATTTCCAGCAGAGCCAGTCATGCATAAAGTTGCTTTCATTCCCAACCCATCACCTCCACCACAGGCATTGATAGATGTAAACAATAGGTGACAGGCCTAGACTAAGCAATTGCCTACTTCATTACCAGCATTTAAATGAAATCCTGGAACCCTGTCAAAAGCAGAATCAAGAGGAAATGTCATCAGAGTTCATTCAGTGAAATCTAGAATTTCTTCAATTCCAAGTGCAAGATTTTATAGCTATAACCAAACATTGTCTTTAATGCTGCCTTCCTGGAAACTTTATCATCTTAGTTTTTTTATTTTCATTTTATCATCTTAGATTTTTTTTAACCTTTTATTTAGAGATGCCATCACTATTCTTTGGCTATCACTAAAGCTGAACCCTTACTAGCAACCTAGATCCAAAACCTTTGCACTCTGTAAATGTCCAGATCAAAATACTGCAGGTCTGGCCTTTCTTTGTGTTGTCTCTAAGGGTATGTCTACACTACCCCGCTAGTTCGAACTAGCGGGGTAATGTATGCATACCGAACTTGCTAATGAAGCCCGGGATTTGAATTTCCCGGGCTTCATTAGCATAAAGCCGGCTCCGCCATTTTTAAAAGCCGGCTTATTCGAACCCCGTGCCGCGCGGCTACACGCGGCACGGGCTAGATAGTTCGAACTATGTAGTTATTCCGAACTATCTCTACGCCTCTATGACTTAAATGGGGCCTATGTGTTGTGTAGTCTTGCTGTAATCTTTGTATTCATGCCCATCAGTGTGAAAGAAGCGATTTCCAAATATTTGCATAAATATTTGCATGTACATGCAACCACACTTAAGTTGGAGCCCTCAGCATGTGCTGAGAGTATCATTGTGGCCCCTGGGGTTTCCAAAGTTGAGTAGCCCTGCTGTAGGCCTTCAGAGTTCCAGACTGGTGCCAGAGAAAGTAAATGAGGAAGCACTATTTATTCCCTCATAACATAAGAATGTGAAATTAATAGGCAGTAGGTTTCTAACCAGCGGTGGATATAGGGCAGGCGAGTGGGGCAGCTGCCCCGGGCCACGCGCTGCAATAGGCCCCGCGCTGAGCCCAAATGGCCGCTTGAGCCTCTTGCTCCAACACAGTAGCCCGGCTGAGCGGTGCAGAACTCAACCGAGCACCACAGCGGGAGGTGAAGAGGGGTGAGGCTTTGATGTACATGGCCAGAGGGCAGGAGGTGAAGGGTGTGACAGAGGCTCCAAGTCCCACCCCCGGCTGTGTATATTACCACCCCACCCCCCTTTGCCTCCTGCCGTAGTGCTTGGTTGAGTTCTGTGCCGCTCAGCCGGGACGCTGCGTGGGGCCCAAACAGCTGTTTGGGCTCCGCGAGTGAGAGGCAGGAGGAGGACTAAGGAGAAGAGAAAGAGAGAGAGTGAGGCAGGAGGAGAAGAGAAAGAGAGAGTGAGGTAGGAGAGGGAGGAGACTTAAATACAAATGACAATTTTTAATTATTAATGCAGAATTTTGTTTAAGAATGACTTACAATATAATTAAAAATTGCCAACTAAATTAAGTTTCTATCAAATTTACCCAATTCACATTTAATATGAAAATAGCTTTCAATTTGCGCATTTGACACCTTTTTTCTATTTTTTTTCCAAATGTGGGCCCCATGAAATTGTGCTGCCCTGGGCCCCACAAAACTGTCATATGCCCCTGTTTCTAACAAGCAAAAGGAAGTATTTCTTCATACAACGAACAGTGAATCTGTAGAACTCCTTGCCAGAGAAGTTGTGAGGACCAAGACTATAACGAGATTCAACAAAGAACTAGATAAATTCATAGAAGATATGTCCATCAAAGGCTATTAGCCAAGATGGGAAGGAATGATGTGCCAGATCTCAGTCATAAACTCCTTTCCAAGCTGAAAAGACCCAGTCATGTTAATTTCTCCTTATATGGAAGCCATTCCATCCCCCTCATCATTTTTGGTGCCTTTTGCTGAAACTTTTCCAATTCCAATATATCTTTTTTAAGATGGGGCGACCACATCTGCATGTAGCATTCAAGATTTAGGCATTAAATTTATACAGAGGTAATACGATATCTTCTGTCTATCCCTTTCTTAGTGATACTCAATGTTCTGTTTATTTTTTGATTGCTGCTGCACATTGAGTGGATGTTTACAGAGAACTTCCCACAGAGACACCAAGATCTCTCCTGAATGATAGCAGCTAATTTAGTCTCCATCATTTTATACATTTAGTTGGGATTATGTTTTCCAAAATGCATTACTTTGCATTTATCAACATACTATTTTGTTGTCCAGTCACCTAGCTTTGTGTGATCATTTTGAAGCTCTTCACAGTCTACTTCAGACTTAATTATCTTGAGCAGTTTTGTGACATCTGCAAAGTTTTCCATCTCACTGTTTACCCCATTCTTTAGATTGTTTACGAATATGTTGAATAGGAGTGTTGCAGTACAGATCCCTTACGGACACTGCTAGTTACCTCTCTCCATTCTGAAAACTGACCATTTATTCCTACTCTTTGTTTCCTCTCTTTTAACCATTTATCAGTCCATGAAATACTTTCTTATCCCATAAGAGCTTACTTTGCTAAAGAGCTTTTGTTGAGAGACTTCGTCAAAGGCTTCCCAGAGATCTAAGTGGACAGGATTTCCCTTGTCCACATGCTTGATGTTAGCCTCAAAGAATTCTAATAGGTTAGCGAGGCTTTAAAAAAACATGTTGACTCTTCTCCAACAAATTATGTTCATCTGTGACATTTCTATTCTTTACTATAGTTTCAGCCAATTTTCCAGGTTCTGAAGTTAGACTTATTGGCCTACAATTGCCAGGATCATCCCTAGAGCACATTTTAAAACTTGGCATCACATTAGCTATCTTCCAGTCATTTGGCACAGAAGCTGATTTAAAGGAGAGATTACAAACCACAGTTAGTAGTTCTGCAATTTCACATTGGAGTTCTTTCAGAACTCTTGGATGAATACCATCTAGTCCTGGTGACTCATTACTGTTTAGTTTATCAATTTGTTCTAAAACCTCCTCTACTGACACCTCAATCTGGGACAATTCCTCAGATTTGTCACTTAGAATGATTCAGTTTTGGGAATCTCCCTCACAGCCTCAGCCATGAAGACTGATGCAAAGAGTTCATTTAGTTTCTCTGCAATGACCTTATTGTCCTTTAGTTCTCCTTTAGCATCTCAGTCATCCAGTAGGCTCACTGGATTTTCAGCAAGCTTCTTGCTTCCGATGTACCTACAAAAATTTGCTGTTACTTTTTTATTTAGTATTTGGCTAGCTGTTCTTCAAAAAAAATTTTTGAACTTCCTAATTATATTTTTACACTTCATTTTCCAGAGTTTTATACTCCTTTCTATTTTCCTTTCTAAGATTTAATTTCCATTTTAAAGCAATGCCTTTTTATCATTCTCTGCTTCTTTTACTTGGTTGTTAAACCACTGTGGCACTTTTTAGTTCTCTTCTTTGTTTTTTTAAGTGCCATGGTGGCAGTTTTTTGGTTCCCTTATTATGTTTTTTTTTTTTTTAAATTGAGCCTCTATTATGGTGTCTTTGAAAATTTTCCATGCAGTTTGCAGGAATTTCACTTTTGCCTTTTAATTTTTGTTTAATGAACTTCCTCATTTTTGCGTAGTTCCCCTTTCCGAAATTAAATACCACAGTATTGGGCTGTTATATTGTTTTTCTGACACTGGGATGTTATAGTCACTATTTTCAAGTGGTCCAGCAATATTCATCTCATGGACCAGATCCTGCACTTCACTTTGGACTAAATCAAGAATTACCTATCCTCTTGTGAGTTCCAGAACCAGCTGTTCCAAGAAGCTGACATTTAAGGTGCCAGGAAACTTTATCTCTGCATCTCATCCTGAGGTGACACATACTCAGTCAATATGGTGATAGTTGAAATCCCTGATTTTTACTGAGGTTTTTTTATTTTATAGCCTCCCTAATCTCCCTTAGCATTTCACAGTTGCTATTACCATCCTGGTCAGATAGTTGGTAATATATCCCTACTGCTATATTCTTATTATTAGAGTATAGAATTATTATCGATTAGAGATTCTATGGAACAACTTGGTTTCTTTAACATTTTTCCTTCATTTGATTCTATAATTTCTTTCACATATAGTTCTATTTCCCCACCAGAACAATCTGGTAATGATTGAGCAAGATTCCTGGTAACTGATTGTAGTATAGGTTAGCATTTGAATTAGAAATTTAATGATCTAGAAGCTCATTCATGTGTGTTCGAACAGGGAAGATCATGTCTAGAATGAAGATGTGAGGACGGTTCTTTTTTGTTTTGTAAATATAACTGAAACATCAACCTACAGTACAGCAGGTAAAATATAGATCAACAGTCAAGGGAAAATGTTGACCACTTATGAACAATTGTCAGGGTTTTGCTTCAGAAATGAGCCACTCTCTAACGTGTGCTCTTCTGATGCCATAGAGATTTGAGAAATTATGCCTGCCAATTTGAGAGTTACCATGCAGTCAGATCCTTTCCAACATTTGCCACACTGCATGAGTGAAACTCTTATAATTTGTTATACTTTGGTATTCATGGAGTTCACTTAATGATATATACATGTTGTTATACAGCAAGCTGGCTTAAGTGAATATTTACTATAAAGCTCAAATTCTTCCGATTTCTGACCATGAAAAACAGGTATTGAGCAGAATCTGGGAAAACAGGTTTCTCTTAAAGTCAATGGGAGATTTCCCATTGACGTCAATGAAATGGGACAAAATCTGCTGTTGTGTCAACAGGTAGGCTAAACAGATCTGTTGACACTTTTGGAGACTAGAAGAATCCAGGCAGGATGTCATTTTATTATGTAGTTTGCTAGAAATCCCTCTAATGCATAATTTACAGTACTCCTGAAAAACAAACATCATGCTCCTAATTTAGCTTTTAGAAACAGCCATGGACTTCCAGTAAATAAAATAGATGTGTTGCTTACAAGTTTGCCCTGCAATTTCTGAGTTCCTTGAACATTTATATGAAAATATTTAACTGCATATCTGTTTACAATTTATTCTATTCTGTGAATATTTGTTATGAAATAAAATGAAAATAATTTACTATGAAACCTATTTTAAGCAACCAATTAATAAGAGACTGAAAAAAACACACACCCTTTTTCCTAAGACACGTGGACTTCTATTTGTCATTTTAAAAAAAGTTTAAAAAGAGATATGTTCATGGAAGATAGACTCATAGACTTTAAGGTCAGAAGGGACCATTATGATCATCTAGTCTGACCCCCTGCACAGTGCAGGCCACAGAATCACACCCACCCCTCCCAGAATAATCGTCTCACTTATATCTCAGATATTGAAGCCTTCAAATATTTGAAGACCCCAAGATGCAGAGAATCCTCTAGCTGTGATCTGTACCCCATGCTACAGAGGAAGGCGAAAAACCTCCAGGGCCTCTGCCAATCTACCCTGGAGGAAAATTCCTTCCTGACCCCAAATATGGCGATCAGCTAAACCCTAAGCCTGTGGGCAAGACTGACCAGCCAGACACCCAGCAAGTTCTCTATAGTATCTCCTATCAAGATCATGTTATCTCATCAACCCATCCCCTTCATAAACCCATCTAGTATAATCTTGAAACCAGATAGATCTTTTGCCCCCACTACTTCCCTTGGAAGGCCGTTCCAGAACCTCACTCTTCTAATGTTAGAAACCTTCGTCTAATCTCAAGTCTAAACTTCCTACTAGCCATCTTATATCCATTTGTTCTTGTATCCACATTGGAATTAAGCTTAAATAATTCCTCTCCCTCCCTGGTATTAATCCCTCTAATATATTTAAAAAGTGCAATCATGTCCCCCCTCAGCCTTCTTTTGGTTAAGGTAAACAAGCCAAGCTCCTTGAGTCTCCTTTCATAAGACAGGTTTTCCATTCCTCGGATCATCCTAGTGGCCCTTCTTTGTACCTGTTCCAGTTTGAATTCATCCTTCTTAAACATGGGAGATTAGAACTGCACACAGTATTCCAAATGGTGTCTCACCAATGCCTTGTATAATGGCACTAACACCTCCTTATCCCTACTGGAAATACCTCGCCTAATACATCCCAAGATCGTATTAGCCTTTTTCACGGCCATGTCACAATGGCGGCTCATAGTCATTCTATAATCAACCAGGACTCCGAGGTCCTTCTCCTCCTCCGTTACTTCCAACTGATGTGTCCCCAGCTTATAACTAAAATTCTTGTTATTAATCCCTAAATGCATAACCTTACACTTCTCACTATTAAATTTCATCCTATTGCTATCACTCCAATTTACAAGATCATCCAGATCTTCCTGTATGATATCCCGATCCTTTTCTGAATTGGCAATAGCTCCCAACTTTGTGTCATCCGCAAATTTTATTAGGACACTTCCACTTTTGGTGCCAAGATCAGCAATAAAAAGATTAAATAAAATTGGCCCCAAAACTGATCCCTGAGGAACTCCGCTAGTAACCGTCCTCCAACCCGACAGTTCACCTTTCAATATGACCCGCTGTAGTCTCCCCTTTAACCAGTTGCTTATCTACCTCTCAACTTTCATATTAATCCCTATCTTTTCCAATTTAACCAATAATTCCCCACGTGGTACTGTATCAAATGCCTTACTAAAGTCGAGGTAGATTAGATCCACTGCATTTCCTATATCTAAAAAATCTGTTACTTTCTCAAAAAAGGAGATCAGATTGGTTTGGCACAATCTACCTTTTGTAAAACCATGTTGTAATTTGTCCCAATTGCCATTAGCCTCAATGTCTCTAACTACTTTCTCCTTCAAAAATTTTTCCAGGATTTTACATACTACAGATGTCAAACTAACAGGCCTATAGTTACCCGGGTTGCTTTTTTTCCCTTTCTTAAAAATCGGAACTGTATAAGCAATTCTCCAGTCAAATGGTACAACCCCTGAGTTTAGAGATTTATTAAAAATTTTGCTAATGGACTTGCAAGTGCATGTGCCAGTTCCTTCAATATTCTTGGATGAAGATTATCTGGGCCCCCTGATTTACTCCCATTAAGCTGTTCAAGTTTGGCTTTTACCTCGGATATGGTAATATCTACCTCCATATATTTAGTCCCATTTGTTAAGTTACCATTATCCCTAAGCTCTTCATTAGCCTCATTAAAGACTGAAGCAAAGTATTTGTTCAAATATTGGGCCATTCCTAGATTATCCTTAACCTCCACTCCATCCTTAGTAATTAGCAGTCCTACTTCTTCTTTTTGTTTTTTTTCCCTATTTATATGGCTATAAAACCTTTTACTATTGGTTTTAATTCCCTTTGCAAGGTCCAACTCGACCTGACTTTTAGCCTTTCTCACTTTGTCCCTACATGCTCTAACCTCTAAGGTAGCTTTCTTTACTGATTCCTCCCATTTTCTACTCCTTATATGCTTTCTGCTTTTTCTTAATCACCTCTCTGAGATGCTTGCTCATCCAACTTGGTCTAACACACCTGCCTATGAATTTTTTCCCTTTTCTAGGGATACAGGCTTCTGACAGCTTCTGCAACTTTAACTTAAAATAATTCCAGGCCTCCTCCACTTTAAGATCCATAATTTCTTTAGTCCAATCAACTTCCCTAACTAATTTCCTTAATTTACTAAAGTTAGCCCTTTTGAAATCAAAAATCCTAGTCTCAGATTTATTTTTGTTTATCCTTCCATGTAATTTGAACTGAATTAGCTCATGATCACTCGAGCCAAGGTTGTCTCCTACAACCATTTCATCTATGAGGTCCTCGCTACTCACCAAAACCAAATCTAAAATAGCATCCCCCCTTGTTGGTTCAGCAACTACTTGATGAAGGAATTCATCAGCTAACACATCTAGAAAAATCTGAGCCCTATTATTATTACTAGCACTTGTTCTTCAGTCTATATCTGGAAAGTTGAAATCTCCCATGACTACGCAGTTTCCATGAGTATTTACTTCATTAAAAACATTAAAGAGGTCTCTATCCATATCCAAATTGGATCCTGGTGGTCTATAACACACCCCAAACACTATCCCAGGGGAGAATCTGATAGTTTTCTTCCCCAATGTGATTTTTGCCCAAACAGACTCGGTCTTCTCCATTCCATCACTTTTTATTTCTTTACAGTCTACCTCATCTTTGATATACAATGCGACTCCACCACCTTTACCCTTATTTTTGTCTTTCCTAAACAGCACATTCCCTTCAATACCTATACTCCAGTCATGCCTAGTATTCCACCATGTTTCTGTTATTCCTATAATATCTGGTTTCACTTCCTGGACCAATAGCTCTAGTTCCTCCTTTTTGTTACCTAGGCACCTCGCATTGGTGTACAAACATCTTAATTTTTGCTGTTTGGCCTCATTCACGTTCTTTACCCAATTTGGCACGGACGTTATACCTCCAATATGACCTATTAGAGTAGTATCTGTCAGTCCCCGTAATACACGAGGTTCGAAGGGATGCCGGAAAGGATGAGACCACAACTGGGGGTTTTAAAAAGCACAAACTGATTTTATTTTGATGACGCCAGACAATCATCAGAACAAAAATTAAACAGATTGCCAGACAACACAAAACAATTCCCTGAGGCTTTTCTAAATCACAATAATTCCCAATAACTGCCCAGGGGTTAGGAACAGTTGAATTAACACTGGTATTGTCCATAGGGCTGATTATTTACACAACTTTATACAAGGAAACAGTAAAAAACCTAAACCACAACTATTTATAAACTAACTTAGTAACTTTTTAGCCACTGTCACTTGACAAGCAATAAGGACAACTAAAAAATCAATTAGGATAGGGATGATGGCGGGGGGGGGGGGTTATACCAGTTCTGGAGACAGCAGGAACACAAGTACCGGTCACATGCTCATAAACTATCTCCACTCGGGTCGACCAACTCGGAGTACGCTCAGTAAGACTCAAGAGCGGGGGGTGCAAGGCGTCTGGGTGATCAGGCCAGGCGTTCACTCGATGCGAATCCCCAGTGAGAGAGGGGCTGCCTGCCTGTTTTATTGCCTGTGAACTTATCACCCCATAGGTTGGTTTTTGCTGCAGTGGGTGGAGTAGCAGGCCTGAGCACAAGTCAGCCCATTGGCTGATCTTTCACTGCAATGGGTGGAGCGATCAGGGGAAGATTATTAATTTACATGCCCTTATATGGAAAACACCCCACCTCACAGACAGAGCCCCCTATACCAGCCTTAGAGGTATTACAGGCTATGGCTCCCTGCGACGGGCAGCCATTGTTGTAGTTCTGACTCGGACAGTATCCACCCCACCCTTCCTCATGTTCATTCTCCTACCCCCAGCTATATCCTTTCTTACTTCGTTTTCCTCCCTCTCAGTGTTAAAATCTGGCGTAGAGATTACCTGGGCATCTCCCAATCATCTCCCCCAAATTCCTAGTTTACAGCTCTCTTAATCAGTTGAGCCAGCCTCCATCCTAGAAGTCTATTTCCCTCCCTACTTAGGTGAAGTCCATCCCTAGAGAACAGTCCTCTGTCCATAAATGCCTCCCAGTGACCATACATCCCAAAGCCCTCCTTATAACACCACTGCATAAGCCTTCTATTGATCATCATAATCCTGTCACATCTTAGTTGCCCTTCTCTAGGAACAGGCAGAGTCCCACTAAAGATCACCTGAGCCTCAATTTCCTTGAGCATCCTCCCCAGCCTAGCATAGTCTCCCTTAATTCGTTCCAGCGAGAATTTAGCCGTATCATTTGTTCCTACATGAAAGATGATCAATGGATTCCTTCCTGCTCCCTTAATAATCCTCTTCAATCTCAGTTCCACATCTCGTATCTTAGCACCTGGCAGACAGCACACCCTTCTATTCTCTGGATCAGCTCTGGTAACAGGCCTATTTATTCTTCTCAATAAGGAGTCCCCAATCACATAGACCTGTCTTTTCCTAGTGACAGTGAAGTTTTCTGGTCTATCTCTAGCTTCCTCTGGCTGCAAGTCCTTGCCATTCCTATTTTCCCTTGTAATCCTCTTTAACCCATCCTGTATCCTCTTAATGCTCATTATTGGTGTTGTGTCCATTAAGTCTTCCCCTTTATCTATGGGACTAGCCACTCTTCTCTTCTTTCTCACCCTTCCATCTTCATTATCTACCTGCTGTATCCCTTCTCCATTCTCCATCTCCACATACCTGTTCTTGAGCTCTATTTTTCCTTCACTGACCCATCTTTTCCTCTGCCTGGTTCTCTGAGTCACATGCTTCCACTGTCCATTTTCTTCGCCCAGCAGTCCCCCCTCTGAGGCCCTTGATCCTGCTTCCATCTGCATATCTAAACTTTCCCCTTCAGCCACGTCATGCCTTTGCCCCATCATCTGCTCAAACCCCCTTCTAAACTCAAACAGAGTTTCCACCTGCATCTCCAGTCCTCGGATCTTTTCTTCCATCAGCTCGATCAGGCGGCACTTCATGCAAACAGAACTCCTTTCAGGTACCCCCTCCAGAATCATGTACATACTGCAGCTACCACATCCAATCATCCTCATTGTGTTCTCTACTACTTGGGACATGGCCATTACTGCCTCTATGTTTTATCTACTTTCTCACCAAAATCCTATTAGTCCGGTGAACAAAAAAACAAACCAAAACACCCCCTCCACAGCAAAAACAAACTCCAAACAAGTCCCACAATCCAAACTCCCTGTACAAACTCCCACTCAAACTCCCCTGTTTACAGCTCTGTTTGCTGCTCCTGTGCCGCTGCAGCTATCTGTCCATCAATGACTGTTAGCAAGGATGGGCAGGGATGGTGTCCCTAGCCTCTGTTTGCCAGAACATGGGAATTGGCAACAGGGCATGGATCACTTGGGTCACGTCTACACTACCTGGAAGATCGATGCGGCCACAGTCAATCTTCCGGGTTTGGAATTAGTGGGTCTAGTGAAGACCTGCTAATTTGAAGTGAGAGGATGCTCCTGTTGGCACCAGTAGTCCTGCTCTTCACGAGGAGTAAGGGAAGTTGATGGGAGCGTTTGCTCTTTCAACTTCCTCCTGTGTGGATGGCCCCAAAACATGATTTAAGATACTTCAACTCCAGCTATGTGATAAATGTAGCTTGAGTAGCATATCTTAATTTGACTTTCTCCTTTAGTGTAGACCAAGTCTTGATGATTACCTGTTCTTTTGCCAGGGCACCTTACCTTGGCCACTGTTGGAAGCCAGTGAATTGAGCTAGACAGACATATGGTCTGTCCCAGTATGGTCATTCTTATGTACTAAAGAAGTTTATCAACTATACTAGGAAGACTGATCACATAATTAAATTTTATGTAGCGGATACAAAATTCTTGTATTATAAATTATGATTTAAAATATTTAAATCTACTTCACATAACACCGGTATTTATGTAATTTCTTTTAAAAAATACCAGCACCTTATGAAATACAGTATTTTAAATAGTAGTGGCACTGTCAGAAAAATAATCCAGAAGAACTCATTTGAAAGAATTAAAAAATGTTAACGGAATGTTGATTTATAAAAATTAGCGTGAAACCACATTTTAAAGACTAGCTCTTAATTTGGGCCTTGCTCAGGTAGATGATATACTCTGCATACTGTCAGCAATTCAGGACACTAGTATGCAGAGTATTTATGCATATCAGATAGATTTCTAAATGAGATAAGCATGTGAATTTTGTTTGCATTGGGCAAAGAAAGGGTTTTGCACCCTGTAAAACTGTATATATAATTATAGGCTGTCTTGAAAAATTGGCACAATTGGTTCATGAGGCCCAAGATAGCTAGAATAAATTAGTAAATTCTGAGTTTAGTCTGTTCCATGTGTAAGAGTCTTTTTTTTCAGAAATGGCTACAAATCATCATTTTAGATAAGCTACAATATCCTGACAATTAACTAGCAGGCATTGCTTCTCTCTAGTTCTTGTAAAAAATTAAAATCTGGGTAGTGGATTCTGTTCTAAAGATATAAAACCATGGCAGCATTCAAGAATACATCCAAAAGTTACCTTTTGGCTGTACTATCAATATAATGCTTTTGTTCTGTATTTGTCTTTTCAGCTTGGTTTGTGAATAATAACTGGAATTCCTAAGTGCTCTTAAAAACTTGATGTTTACCAACACAAAATAAGCAATTTAATATAAAATATAGTGTAACAGGCAGGAATGAGGCAGACCACATTGTGTGAACTCCAGATAGGGTATATTATGGCTTTGAAATTCCAAAAGCTGTGTGTATTACTCCATTTATTTTGTTTTTATGACATAAGACTCCCCTGAAGGGAGAGCAGCAGCTTGAAGCAGTGATTTAGTTTATTGTTTGCCTTAGTCCATCATAATATTCAAAATACAATAATTGAAATATATTTTTCATCATTTTTAGACTGTCATCTTAAAACAAGACTTTCTTGCAGCTGGAATTGTGCTTTCTTTTTTCTGCAATGTTAATTATGGAAAAACCAGTGGGAGGGTGTGATTATGAATGTGCATCCATCTTATTGATTTTTTTATATGAACAAAGATGATCGGTACATTAATCACGTGAGTGGACAGCAACATTATGCCATCATTTAAAATAATGGTACAGATCATCTATACTTCAGGTTCCTGATCTATACAATGGAAATACCATATTTTACTTCAAGTGAAAGGCCTTCTAGAAGTACAAAGTATTACAATAATTCAATGTATTGATAATAAAGATAAAACTTTAAAATCGCACTTTAAATTAAGTGCTATGTCTAAACTGTTTATTAGAAAAAGAATAAACATAATTTGTTTTGTGTAAGGAAGAAATCCACATGTAATACTCTACCTTTCCTCTTTTGAACAAAGGTAAAAAGTGTCTATCCTATCATCTTTCCTATCATCTTTCACAAAGCCAGCAGAGTCAGTCTGAATTAGTATTTGCATGAGAGCTGTCCCTAAAACACCTGAATGCTTTATGAAGCAATTTTGATGATACAGGAGATAGCACATTTTCTTGTAGGCCAATACAAAGCATTTCCTTAGCATGTTGTTTGCCAGTATAGAGCTGCTGCAGGCACAGTCTTTCAGATATTAACAATTCCAATTCAGGCAATTGCATTTTGCTTACCTAAATTCCTTCATTGCAATTGGATACAATATTCCTTTTTGTCTTTTGGTTCTGTACTGTTGTATTTTGATGTTTAAACAGTTGCTTTATTTCATCACACCAGTGTCAGGTGAACTACTCTTTGTACATTACGGCTTCAAAGAGATCAAGTAATTAGTATTTGGGAAATGTTTTGAGAATTAATGATGGAAACTGGAACAGATGCATTATTGGGCCTAGATAGTAGTATTCAGGAGCTGAGGCACAGAGTTCACCAGCACTGAATTTCTGGTGATCTTCATTATAGCCCCTTTTTGATATATTTGACAGATTGCACTTCAGCGTTATATTTTTAAGAGAACATGGTGATCTTCAAAGCAGTTTACTTCCAGGGATGGCTAAAAGACCTTGCTCAGATTCTGCACTGACTCCTTGTACCCTCCCACTGTCTTCACCTTGTGTAATTTCACTCAGATTCTAGGGTGAAACTAAAGTTTGATTAATTTAAATGCTAAGGAGAGAATGGTCAGAAAATGTGTGCAGAGAGTAAGGCTACGTCTACACTTACAGCAGTATGCAGGTATATAAACTACACACACACCACCAGCACAGGTATAAATAGCATCCTCTCTGCAGCTTTCACCAACACTCCCTTCCTAGGGCTGCGATTTGGGAGGAGAAGTGAAGACTTTTCCTCTGGGCTCCCTCATGCTTTGAGGGAATTGAGAGACTACAATTCCCCTTTCCTTGATTTCACACCCACCAATGGAGGGGGGAGCAAAGGAGGCAATTGCCCAGGAATCCAATAATTTAAAAGCATCTGGGAGGCCATGGTCACTACTGCAGCAGCTCTGCTAATAAACATCACTTGATTGAAAGATGCTTTTATATGCCTCTATGCACACTCTAGGGTGGGGTTATTCAGCCCTGGAACCTACATGGGGTATATCAAAAGCATCTTTCAATCAAGAGATTCTGGCTGGCACGACTTTCCCTAAAGCAGATAGGTTGGGTTTAGGTAGGGAGAGGGATAGGACATGGTCAGCCCAGGCTCCTCTGGCAGGCTTGGGGGCACTTGGGGCCTATCCGTGCAGGGGAGGCTTATGGTCCTGGCTGAGGAAGGGAGACAGGGGGCCCATTGATTTCTGCTCTGGTGCCCTGAATTGCTGTGGGATTGCTTGATTTCAACCAGCATTAGAATGGGTGTGAGGGAGCAGAGTCATAGACTCATAGAACTGGAAGGAAGGACAAGAATCTCTCCAGAGGAAGCAGAAGCCTAAAGAGAGAATCAGAGAAAGGACTGGGAAGAAGGTTATTTGGAGAGTGCAGTTGGTATGGAAGTTCAGCCAAAACTAATTGGAGATCAGGGCTTTGTGTGTTTATGGTGAGTAGCTGAGTGCATGGGAGGGGTCTGTTTGAAAGGGATCCAGGACACGTTAAATGGTGTGTCTGGGGTGGAGGAGGGCAAATGAATTTATTTGGTGTCTCTCAGTAACTGGGGAGAAGGAAGTAGATGAACTCACTAAGGAATCTATGTTAATGAGGGAGTCTGTATGGTTTTGGTGTACAGGCAAATAAATTCATTGAGGTGAATTTATGGGGAACAAATTGAGGACATTTTCATATTTATTTGGCATAGCAGAATTGATTCTTTAGGAGGGCAGGATGAGAAAGTGAGGGATAGAGAAGAATTTAGAATGAGGAAAAGTGGAGGCAAGCATAGGTGTGAAACCAGGGGAAACGTTAAGGTGCAAAGAGAAACTTTACCTGTCTGTACTAGGGGTTGAACTGATATAGCTTCACTGATGGTTCTAAACAAGGCAAATCTTCAGCCTATAAAAAGTGTAACTCGTATATATATCTGAAAAATACTGAGAATAGGGAGCTGTCTGTAGAAGTTGGCAGGTATATTACAACACCATTGGTTTGGGAATTGGTAGATTAATTTGCAGTTGGAAATTGCTTTATATGGCACCCTCCTGCTAGTTGTTTTACATATTATAACCTCCTTCTACTCTCTTGGCATATAATATACCCCACTATAGTTCTCTTCCATGAGATTTGTATCTGTTTATTCTAGGCTGTATTTGGAACAATATTTATAGTTACAAATATACATATACTTAGCACAAAACAACCTTCAGCCAAGTTACAAAGCTGTTTCTGCAAGACACATGTTATTCAAAGTAGCAAAATGGACTGAACATAATTTGTAGAAAAAAGATTGCTTCTGTTTGTCAGAAGAGAACATATAAATAGTCATTCAAATAACTATATTTTTTTCACTTTCTAAACCAAAAAAATTGACCATAAAATAATTTGGGGGTGACCTGAGAGGAATTTTTCAAAAACTTTTTGGTAATCTGAAAAATTGGCAGAATTCTGTTTTCGGTCAAACTAAACATTCATTTTAGCTGAAAGAAAATGTTTTGTTTCATTTCATAGTTTTTAAATCTTTTTTCTCACCTATAAAGTCATAGTAAATTTTGAAACAAAAGGACATTTCAAATTTAAAAACATTGAACTGCTTTTGTTAAAAAATAAAGTTAGATTTTTCTTAATATTTTTGTTTTTCTATCTAAAACAATTCAGTAAAACTAGAATTCACAAACTGTTTTAGTCAATATGAATGTGTATTGGTTTAAAAAAGGTTTTGCACAACAAATTTTAACAAACTCTACAAGGAATATATATGTGACTAAAAACTAGATTTAAGTTAACTTTATCATTAGACTTTAAAGAAAGCCTTAAGACAGATTCTAGTTTTATTGTGCTAGATACTAATTCAATCTTACTTCCTTTTAGCAACTGCAGATTCGTTGACTATGAACAGGCCTATCTGGATTCATTTATACATATATTCTAAATTTTAAATGTTGTAGTGTCTGCCCTTGTTCAGACATTAGAAACTGAGCATGTTCTAAAATCTGTATTCTTTTTTCAACCCCTAAAGGAAAAAAGCATGACTTTAAAATGATGCTCTTAAGCAAGCAATTGATGGTACCTTGACAGTTTACCAGTCTATGGTAACAGGCTCTTTATATAACTCTGAACTAAAATAGCTGTACTATATTCATCACATTTATCAGAAACGGTGATTCATCATTATAATATGCCTTTCATATTTCTTCAGTGAATAAGAAACTTTTTTAAAAATGTTTTTGAAATAAAAGATAGTAACTCCCTGGGATTTCTTTTATTGTTGTTTTCAGGGTGCTGGGTGCACTGCACTGGTGGTAGCTGTGGTTGCAAGGAAGTTAGAACTTACCAAAGCTGAAAAACATGTGCATAATTTCATGATGGATACCCAGCTAACTAAAAGAGTAAGTTGTACCTGCAAATCTTCATATTCCCACTGAAAAAGGAATATTGTTTAATGTGTTTTTGTGATTCATTGGGGAAAAAACTAATATTTTCTTTCTTGTACTTACTTACCTATGGCCCTTTTCCTGTAAGGCGCTGGGTGCCTTCTGTGGGTACTGAGTACCTGAACTTCCATTGACGTCAATGGAAGTTGCAGGTTCTCACTCCTAATGAGAATTTGGTGCAATGGCAGTAGATCTGAAGATTCTCATACAGCAGGAAATACTGAAACTGTAAAAAAAAGTTGGAAGGTAACTGAGGTAACTAGCAAAGAACACAATGTTATTCTGAAAGAAGAGCTTATGATGTATTTAACTAGATTGCATTGAGAGCAGCATATGGGAGGGGAAATACAGCATATAGGTAATTCTTGTAGTTCTGTTAGATTATATGCAGTGCTTTTCTTTGTGACGGTACTGCCCAGTATGCAGTACCGGCACCTCTAGACACACCAGCACCTCCAGTCAGAGCTCAATAACTTTTCCCCTGGAGTATTGGCACCTTTTTTTGTTTTGTTTTGTTTTACAAAAAAAGCACTGATTATATGAATCTAATGAGTGATATAACTTGAAATTCAACATACACAAATAGAAAGACTGCTGTTTGTAAAAGAACAAGGGAAACTTTCTTACACGTGAGAACATGTTGAAAAACAGGATTTAAAATATTCACAAACTTTTTTGAGTCAAGTCTTTTCTATGGCTTCATTTATTGAACACATGGGGTTACTCAATCAGCCATTTGCAATGGTGTAGCAATCTCATACACCATTAAAATATTTCATGGACAGAAACTAAAAATCAATAAGAAAAATGTGTTAATTAATTGATTAAAGATAGCCATGTCAGAAAATATAAGCATCCTCGCTAAGAAGACAATGAATATATGCAGTTCAGGAAAAATATATGTTATGCACAAGGAACATAAAATGGAGTTCATCCTTACTCATTTGATAAGTCTCTTTCACTAAGGGGAATAGTAATAGAGATGTAGCCGTGTTAGTCTGGTCTAGCTGAAACAAAAGACAGGACTATGCAGCACCTTAAAGACTAACAAGATGGTTTATTAGGTGATGAACTTTCGTGATCTGAGGAAGTGGGTCTGGCTCACGAAAGCTCATCACCTAATAAACCATCTTGTTAGCTTTTAAAGTGCTGCATAGTCCTGTCTCTTGTTTCACTAAAGGGATTATTTATGTGAGAAAAGTGTTCTCAGTCAGACTGGAAGGCTTCTTAGAGAAATAGTAGGAAAAACAACCTAGCAGATTACAAAGAAGGTGGCAGTAGTCACATAGTTATTAAGAAATTGAACCATACCAACCATGAATGTAATAGGGAGAGTTTCTCTTCCCTATCTCCTCTCACTGAGGAGCCAGGTAGGTGAGGTAGTATCTTTTATTGGACAAACTTCTGTTGGTGAGAGAGAGAAGCTTTCACCAATAGAAGTTGGTTCAATAAAAGATATTACTTCACTTGCCTTGTTTCTTTGATGCCTTTAACAACGCTTGAAAATCAAGGAAGGAAAATTGATTCATGCAAATTTGCTAGCTCTTGTGATTTTAGCATTTCACTCACCTCTCTTTAATCCCACTCTATCTTCCTTTTCTATCTATTCCTCCAAGCATCAGGTCATTGTAACTTTTAAGTTAGCCTCAGAGCATACTTGTGCTGTGACCTCAACCACTCAGATAATACAAAGAAAAGCAAACAACCTTCCTATTTCTGAATATTTGTCAGCTCACAAAACAGTAACACAAGAGCTGGATTTTGCCATAAATCACAAACTGTATCCAAAGATAAGGGGAGAGAAAAGACTTCAATCCTACAATGAGGTCCAGTGAGCCTGATTCTGCTTCCACTGAAGTTTGTGGCAAAACACCCATAGAGTACAGCAGTACACAATTTGGACCATTGTCTCTGGGAGCTCCTGCTAATTGCAGATCCAGTTACAGCTCTGCATTGCTCCCTTCTGTATACTATAACTGAACTTGAGTATGGTGGATATAATAGAGGCATACATAAAAAGGAAGAAGAGAGATAAGAGCTATAAATGAATACAGTACTCTATATTTACCTTAGGAAGTATCCTAGCAATTAGAACATTAGTCATCAATACATTGAAATGCTGTGTCCATATTTTTATCTAATTATTGTCAGTACCACACTGGGGGACATCAGAGAGCACAGGAGAACTGAAATATTTATTTATATTAAATAAATAATAATAATATTTCCTGGACTTACATTTTATATTGTGACTATCATTTCATAGAGACCCTCATTTTAGAAAAATACAAAGCAGACATGAATCACCTATTGTAAACATAGCTATGAGGTTTTGGCAATATCTCAGAGGATGTGAAGGGACAAAAAATGGGAAAATCAGAACAAAAGAAAACAATCAGTTATTTGAGCATCTCTTGAGTTTATTACAGAGGAAAGGACTTTTAAATCACTATTAGAAGGGAGAGGAAGAAATCTTAGAAGAAGGAAGTGACCAGACAGGGCAAACTTGTAAAAGGGAAATCCAGTTTTGGTCCTGTACAATGTATCCAGTTAAATACTGGACCTGTAACATTTGTTCCATATAATGTACACCTACCGAGAGCACCAAATGGATATGATTGTCCACCACAGAGGAAACTGTTACAAATAACACTTTTAGAAAAAGCATTGATTTATTAGACAGGCCTCATTGTTTTTGGTCATGTCATTAAATTTCCTCCATTACTGCGGTTGCCTTATACAGCACCCTGAGCCCACAGATAGGACCATAATTGCTTCTGAAAGAGGGTGTGCACCAGAGAAAAGTCAAAGAGACATTAATGCTATTTTTGTGAGCCTGGTATTTTCTTTTATTAAACAGGTGAAAAATGCAGCTGCCAATGTACTCAGGGAAACATGGTTAATTTATAAAAATACAAAGCTGGTTAAAAAGATAGACCATGCAAAAGTAAGGAAACATCAACGCAAATTCTTGCAAGCTATTCATCAGTAAGTACTATTTTGGTTTGGTTTTTCTGTCCAGACTTATCTATCCTCACACAGAACTTTGCTCTGAGTTCTGAATTTTCTCTTTCTCTTAGAATAAAGCAGAATAACATTTTAGAGTAGTGTTTATTTACAAAAGAAATAGTGGCAGCATTGCATGCCCCCTGTATAGCTATGATCTGAATTTTTGTAAAAATTTTCCTGGAAATCTCTATTTGCTTTAAAAGTTAGCATGTAGATTTTTATGTTATTATCAGTAGTTTGTTGTTACTATTGTATGAATTGCTTAAAAGCAGTTGCCTCCTTTTTCACAGAAATGCAGCAAGTTTGTCAGTTTCATTTAAAACAAATATTTTGATAATTTCATGTCAGAATAATCTAGTCACTTTAAAATAGAGGCTACTACCGCAATTAATATTTAGTTAAAAGATAATGGACCAGATGCTGTGCCCCTGAAAGCTGTTCCTGTATTTCAGAGGGGACAAAAATTTAATTGCCTGTATTCAGCTGAGGATTTCCTTGTTATTGGGGAGTCCTTCATAGAGTAACTGGCATAGCTGACTCTTACACTACCACTTGGCATCTGGGCAGGGAGAGAGCATGGCAAGAGCATGCAGTACTCTGGCATTCTTCAGATGGCCCCTGAGAAGTTTTTACTGGCATAATGAATCCCCAGGCTGTCCTGATCTTCACCAGGGGATAAAACCGGTCTGAATGATAAAGACAGAGACCAGATCAGATTCTCTCCTGGGCCCAGTTGTAGTAGTAAGCTGAATCAGCATCATAACATCCATGAAACTCTGCCATGTTCTAAATATATTAGGTCTAAAATTCACAGTAAGCATCATAAAGCAGATCCTCAGCCAGGAGGTTGTAGGGAAGACCAAGACTTCTCCCAATTAGCTTCCACACATCAGCAACTTCTGGGCTTAAAAGCAAAAACATATAGTGCATAGATCATAGTGTTCATCCAACAAACAGATAGTTCCCTGAACTACCTATAATGAAAGGAATTCTGTCCCCAAAATTGCAGATATCAGAGGATTGCTCGAAGGTCTGGCACCTTCACCGACTCTGGGACCTCCTGTTGTCTCCAGCTACATGGCAACCCAGCTAATTGAAGCCTTTGATAACTGACAAGGGCTGAGCTTTGACAACATAGTGAGGAGCTTCCTAAAAGTTAACAATCTCTGGTTGTATTGCACTTTTTTATATTAATTCCACATGCAGGTTAATGTGGGCTCGTGTGTATCCCATGCCCACTCGCCCACCTATAAGCCCTCCAAACTTTGCATGTGATCCCAGCCACCAGAGGGGATGATGCTGGCTGGCTCACATATTGACTCTCACCGCTCAGGTGGGCATCTGCAGGATGTGGATGTAGGGACTGCGAGCACAATCGGGCCCTTAATTTTCTCATCTATAAATTGGGGATAATATTTACCTCCCTTCAGATGAGTTAAAGTTTGTGCAGTGCTTTGAAGGGTTTTAAGTATTCTACAGACACTGCATGTTGGTTCCTTTTAGCAAAGTTGCAAGTTTAAAAGTAGACCTGTTGCCATCCTGCGTACTAAGGAGGGGTGGTGAGGCAGCGAGGTGTGCACGCACATTTTACATCTGTCCTTTGACCATATTAGGGATGTTAAATCCTGTTTAAATTGGATAACTGTTTAAACATAATGTTTAATTGATTAAAGGGGAGACAGGGATTGCTGTGGCCAGCTGGAGTACCACTGTCTGCGGCAGATCCCACAGCGCTGGGGGGAGCAGCCCTTTGCCTGTGGCAAGTGGGGAGCTGCCCCAGCCCCAACCAATTAACTCGGGATGGGTAAAGGGCCCTGCACGGGTCAGATTCAGTCCACCAAGCCAGAAGATCCAGCCCATGGCCACTCTGCCACTCCCAGGCAAATTAGGGGCTGGGGGCAGGGAGCACACAAAGTCTCTCATGTCCTGTCCCCACCCTGCCAGGGGTGCACAGCAGATAGACAGACATGCTGGCTGTTTTAAAACTGACAGTGTGTCTCTAGCTGCCGTGCACTCTTGCGCTGTGTGCCCCTTTCAGGATGGGGCAGGGCCACTAAAGAAATTTCTGAAGTAGCCCCCCTTTTAAAAATTATTGCCCACCCCTGGATTAAGCAGTACCTGTAACTGGTTAACCATTCAGATCCATAGACCACATAGGATCTTCCTTCATTTTAACTTTGCCATATATTTTGCGTGTGACTGTGTGAGTGCAAACGTGAATTTAAAATTAAAAGCCCATCTGACTCAATCTCCGGCTTTACACACCATTTGGAACCCAAAAGAGGTGCGCAGGTTGTAGATATTTTTTCTGCACCTGCCTTAAGTATTCAACAGTCAGTTGAGTTGGTGTGCAGTGGTCATTTTTTCTAGTGATGGCAATCCATGGTCCTGAGAGCTCATGCTAATGAGTTGCCCTTTGCCCTACAGCATTTTACTTCTGATTCAGAAAGGTATTTGCATTTTATCTTGTGTGTTAGCAAAAGATTGGAGAGCCTCCTCTGTGCGGGCAGTGATAACCTATTAGGAGTATACCTCCAGAATTCTGGTTCTTTTATTTATTTATGTATTTATTTTAGTCAGAGTACCTGGGGGTCAATGAAATGTTTTGGGTTTGGTTTTCTTCTTTTTGATTCATGGCAACATATCCCTTATCCATCTTTATTCTGGGTTAGTTTTTAATTTTTTTAAGACATTCTCTTGTTCCACCACAAATTGTTGGCCTATTTTCAGGAATCAGTAGCTGAAGGTTATGGCCTGTGTAGTACAAGAGGTCAGAGTAAATGCTCCTTTCTGACCCGTAAAAAACTTCAAAATACATGAAATTGTTTCTGGCTCTGCCTTTCAGCAACTCGTGGTCCTTTTTCCTCATGCAAATTAAATGGGTCGGGAGTGGGAAGAAGCACAAGAATTATTAATCATAATAAGCGGCATAGTCTGTATGGACAAGGAAAAGTCATGGGTCACTGGTAGGCATAAAGGACAATGGGAAAGAAATGCAAGGCCTAATGACGTGTAACACTGTTACAAACCCTATCGCTATTGTGCAAACAAATCAGGCTTAACCCATGGCTATTGCTGATCCATAGAAGCCAACCGTGAAACCATGGGATCCGCTGAATTGAATCCACTGTGTATGTGTGAACACAACCCCCTGTGTTGGTTCTAGTATATTTTACAGATTGTTTTCTTTTGTTTTGTCTTTTTATTTCAACAAAATGAAAATAGAGCTCGGAAGTAAGTTGTATGAGCTGTTCCTTTCAAATTTGCAGAGTTTACCACTGTCTGCATGCAACAAATAGATTCTTTATTTGTGAATTTACTGGTCTGATTGCTGCCGTGGAAATGTGATCCAAAATCATGATCTTTGCTGTGATAAGTGAAGTTCATAAGGAAGGAACGGGAATATCTGTATTTTAAGAAAAAAAATATGCCAACTTCCTTTTAATCTGGCTGTTGCAGCTAAAGAATGATCTTTATGTAATAGATGTACCTTTGCAGCTCCTGGGCCAAATTGTTGTGTTGATTTACACACTGCTATCTGACTGTTGTCAGATGGTATTTCTGCTGTTCCATTATCCATGGAATTGAATGGGCTTTAAGTCAGCACAAAGATTAGTTTAGTGTGCTACAGTGTAAAGAATTGGCAATTGGATTGTCCACAAATATAGTGTTTTAAGATAGAAAATAAAATGTACGTACCTTTTCAATTGTGTGAATAAATTTCCAACAAAATACTAAGGATATAATTCAGTCAAATCTGTACATGCTTATCTCTGAAAAGTATCTTGAGTGAGTATGTTCTGGGCTATAATGCTTATCTCACGTTCTTCGGGAATTTTCCATACTCCAAAGTGCTTAGCTACAACTCTGTGCATCAATGGAAGATGATCAAGATTTGAGTTTGCCCCAAAAAAGGGAAGCTAGCCAGCACACTAAATAAATGTCTGTCATCTGAAAACAATTGATTACTAACTTAGAAACAGAAAATTTTCTGTGGGATATTTTACTCTTCACAGCTTTCTTTAAGGCATGAAGTTGAAAGTCAAAATGTTTCTACAAATTAATTCTTTAATGTAAATATTCAAATACAAACTTCATCTGATAGCTTCTTGTGGATTTTGGAAATTCCTGAAGTACTTTGGTAACATAAAAATTCCAACTTGAGACACGGAATAAACCTTCCAGATCCTATATGTTTCATATTATTTTAATAGCAACTGAAGTCACTTTCCTGAGTTCACTTGAAATTTCCAAAACATAAGAACTGCCATTGAAGAGAAATCTATTCCCTAATTATGCATACATATCTAGCATACTAGTTGCAGTGCATGATACTTCTGCATTTGTATCATGTGGTATGACTTTTTTTTAAATAGTGTTTTCCTTTAAAAATATCCATTAGGACTCTTTGGGGTGTGTCTAGACTACAGGGTTTTTTCGACAAGTTGGCTTTTGTCGAAAAAAATATACCTGCGTCTACACTACCACCACGTTCTGGCGACAGTAAGTCAACAGAATTCAGCAGTTTTGTCAACAGCGGTAAACCTCATTTTGCGAGGAATAATGCCATTTTTCGAAAGTAGTCTTTCGAAAAAAGGCGCTATTGCATGTAAACTGCTTTTTCGAAAGAGAGCGTCTAGACTCTCTCTTTCGAAAAAGTGTCTTGCTTTTTCGACAATACTGATCATAATCTAGATGATCTTTTTCAACAGAGGCTTTGTCGACAGTATTTGTCGACAAAGCCTCTGTCGAAAAAGGCGTGCAGTCTAGCCTTGATGTGGCTAAAGTAACCCAATTTCTGCTTGTCAGCTAGAATGAAACACCTTAGCAAACAATTCTCACTTAAATGATTAAATTATCATAAACCTTCTGTGGATGAGTATATCTGCAAACCACTCCCATAGCTTGATCTGGAAACCCGAATCTGTGGCAGGGAAGAATGTAGAAAAGTTTTGTAGCCTTGGTCATATGGAGAGATCAGCTCAACAATAGAATTAACTGCAAAAATCCCACCGATGGTAGAATTTTGCCCTTAGAGCAGGGATGGGGAACCCATGGCCCACCTCACAGCTTGCCTTGACCAAGCCTGAGAGACTCGGGGCTTCCCAGTGCAGCAAGCCGGCACTGACATTCCAGATCTGTGGGGAGTCTCAAGTGTTGGTCCCCCTGCATGGCTGGAATGCCAGCACTGGCTCCCAGCTATCAGGAGGAGGAGTCCCGAGCCTCGCTACCCAGATCAATGCAAGCTGCCTGCGGGGGGGCTCTGCCTGCGGGGGGGGGGGGGGGGGGAGGGAGGAGGCGGGGCGGAGGGAGTGCAGGAAATAAGCAGCTTGGCATGGCAGTGCAGCAAAGCTCTATCCCTGCAGGCTCCACCCCCATCGCTCCCACTGGCTAGGAATCGCCTCTGTATGTGGCCCCCAACTGATTTTTCTGTGGTCAGTAGCACCTAACCCAAAAAAGGTTCCCCACCCCTGACAGAGTTTTGACTCTCTGCCTGTAAAACTGAAATTGTCCTGCCTTTAGGCCTAATTCTCCTTTTGCTTATGCTGCTGTAGCCCTGGAGCATTGAAGACACTGGCGTTGAATCAGGGTAAAAACCAGTATAAGTGTGAAGAGTTTCAGGCCCTTAACTTTTTTATATAAGAAATCAAAAGTTAATTAGGTGTTTTTTAACCCTTATATTCTAAAATTTATATTGGGATACAAAACAAATCTCGTGTTTTGAGTAAAAGATTATTAAATGATCCATTCTATCACCAAAAATAATTGTATGTTAGTTTGTTTTGCAATAAAGCTTGGTAAAATAATTAATGTTATCAAATGAATGAAAGGTTTTTTCTTTCTCATCATTTTTGAGTTAACAAAACAAGTAATTAGAATTGTCCATTTTTATAGATCTTGTTGGAAATACAAGCCTTTTAATATTTTCTTCCTACCACAACGTGAGAAAGGGAAAGCTTGCATTCCTTTTCTCAATGTATGTGCATAATTAATCTGTAATTAATTTAATGGAATTGCGCAAGCATCCAGGGGGAAAATACAGGCATTTTTATAATGCTGTAATTTAAGCATTGCAATTTCATGCTGACATTAACAGCATAACTCTGAAAAACACGTTTAATATATATTTTGAAATTTAATGATATTAAGAGGTAAGTTGTAAGTTAAGTTCAGTAAGGACAATAAAATTAATATAGTGACAAGTATTCTGGTTATTTAGCTGCTGGTCAGTTAAAAGCTTTTTTAAATTAAGAAGAAACTCACTTATCACTGTATCTTCATCAGGTTCAAACACCTTCTAACCCAATCCATTTCAGACTGAACAGGGCTAATACCTGTATCTAGTCATGTCGGTATAGGAAGATTCTTGACTGTTGTAACATAATTGATGAAATCTGACTTGTTTTGTGTCTCTTCCTATATCTACTTGTCATGATACTGAGGCTTTAAGGAATGTTTTGGCTTTCTTTCATACAATATGAATAAATCCTTACCTCCCTTTTTAAATTCAACTTTAACCATGACAAATAGTAATCTTGAGGACATCACATTTTCTTGCTCTTTCTTTTTTGCGGTGTTGAGGAAGCATGCTTCTCATTGTACCAGACACATAACCAGTTCTGACTTTACACAAAATACTCAAGACATTGTTCATGCAGTTATTTGTTCTTGTAAGTTATATGCATGCTCTTTAAAAGACCTAAAATGGTTTAAAAAGTATCTGACCTCAAATTCTACCTTTTTAGATTAAGAAGTGTAAAAATGGAGCAAAGGAAACTGAATGATCAAGCAAACACTTTGGTGGACCTGGCAAAGGTTAGTAAGTAGTTATTAAACATTTCATTTGTTCTTTTGTAAATTAACATTTATAGTCTCTAAATTAATAGTTCAGAATAGAAGGTTCACCTTTCCACCGTAGTTCAAAGGTAGACATACATATTCTTCCCCAGTCTGTCATTACAGGAAAATAGGCCAATTGTCTTATCTGTTGTGGTAAATTGTGTTAAAGCCAGTATGAGAGAGTCATAGGGTTTGGAAAGACCTCAGGAGGTCATCCAGTGCAACCCTCTCCTCAAAGCATGTCCAACTAAATCATTCCAGCCAGGGCTTTTCAAACCTGGTCTTAACCTCGAAGGATGAAGATTCCACTGCCTTCCTAGGCAACCCATTCCAGTGCTTCACCACTCTCCTACTGAAATAGCTTTTCCTAATATCCAACCTAGATCACAGCAACTGGAGAACATTGTTCTTTGTTCTGTCATCTGTTCCACTGAGAACAGTCTAGCTCAGGGGTGGGCAATAATTTTTGATGGGGGGCCACTGCAGAAATTTTTTAATTTCTCTCGTACATTTTTTAATTTTTAATTTGCTGCCCTGGAAGGTATGTGGACTCAGGTGGAAGGAGCGGGGCCAGGACACTTCCGTGCTTCCCCACCCACCCTGATTGGTCTGGGGTGGGGCAGTTATAAAGTCTTTTCCTGTCCCAGAGAGAACTGCCAGCTGTTCTGAACAGACAGCAGTTCCCTCTAGGGTACCCATGACCCTGGCAGTGGGAGTTGACTTTGTGTGCTCCCTCCCCTGTCCCCAGGTCAATCAGGGCCTGGGGAGGAGGAGCACATGAAGTCTCTTGCTCCCTGCTTCCTCCCTGAGCAGCAGCTGGCCGTTGACTTCAAGTGCTGAGCCCCTTGCAGGGCGGGAATAGACTTCATGTGCTCCCCCTACCCCCAAGCCCTGATTAGCCTGGGGGTAGGGGAAGCGCGCAAAGTCTCTTCCCACCCTGCGCCCTTTCTGCAAGGAGTGTGCAGTGCTTTGAAGCGCCACACTCCTCACAGGGCAAGTAGTAGGGGGGCAGGGCAGGAGGAGACTTTGTGCGTTTCCCTTCCGCCCCCAGGCCCTAATTGGCCTGGGGGCAGTGGGAGTGGCAGGACCTCCGTGGGCCAGATCTGGCCCACTGAGGCCCTTTTGCCCAATCCTAGCCTAGCTCCGTCCTCTTTGGAAACCCACTTCAGGTAGTTGAAGGCTGCTATCAAACTCCCCCTCATTCTTCTCATATGTAGACTAAATAAATTCTGATACCTCAGCCTCTCCTCATAAGTCATGCGCCCCAGCCCCTTAATTTTTGTTGCCTTTCATTGGATACTCTACAGTTTGTCCAGATCCTTTCTGTAATGGGGGGCATAAAATTAGACTCGGTACTCCAGATATGGCTTCACTAATGCCAAGTATCATTATATCTGAAATGACATATAGTTGTTACTTTGGAAAAAAAGGCAAAGCTTTTGTTTAATGCACATAACATGGAGCCTGCTTCCAAGAGCTGCAGAACTGACTTCAGTGGCACTGTGGCTGTTTAGCTTCTTTCAGGAATTGGCCATGTCTGTGTGATATTATTATATGAAAGAACACATTCTTCCCTATATTTATGAGAGAGAGAATATAGCCTACTAGTTGGAACAGAGGACTGGAAATCAGAAGTTCTGGGTTCATGGTCAGCACTGCTAATGTGATCTTGGGCAAGTTACTTTACATTTGTATTTCTGGTCCATATTTGTAAACTAGGGATAATACTAACCTATTTGTATAGTGTGTTATGAAGCTTGGTTAATTAAACTTTTTAGGTTTTCCCTTTGCGATCTTCAGATGAAATGTGCTATTTAAGTACACAGTACAATTATATTATGTGCTTTCTGTGGTGAATAATCCAACTTATAGGATTGAAGCCAACATGTACAAGGTTTCACATTAACATATGTGTATATAGCAGCTGCTCAATCTGAACTTCATGTGATACTAAGCAAGACGTGTATGTATTTTAAATAAGTATCTCAGTTGTCTATCCCAGATGCTTTGAATCCACATTTGTTCAGTACTTGTCTTTATAATCACCCTGAATCCTTCAGTATACCTCCCACTTCTGCAATGCAAAACTCCCTGAGGCCTTAAGTAAGAGTAAAAAGAGTACCCAGATAACTACTTTGGATGCAATTCAAATACTTCCTATTTATGTCCACTAATAAAGACAACAGTTTTGCCTAGGAGGTATATATAGTAGCTTTCCCTCAAAAGTCATGTCAACATCTTTGAAACAGCCTTTGCAGTTAAAAAAAAAAGTGCTGATTTGTCACTGCCTTGCAACTTATGCAGTTCATTCCATGTCTATGTACTATAAACTTGACTACAGTTCAGTAAATTTGCCTACAGGTAATAAAGAATCTGATTATGATTTTATGTCACTTTAAGTGTTTAAACCAAAGTCTTAACTGAACTCATCCTTCTTGTGGACATAGAAAAACCACCTTAACTCTTACCTTTGTTTCAGATATAGCATTCCAGTCCCATAAGACAAATACAGTACAGTAATCAAAATGAGAGAAAATTATTAATGAAAGATAATATTGTTTCATAAAGGGATTTAGCAACACAAACATGCATATATAAAATGGATTTTTTAATTCTAGTCCTCTAGGGACTTCCCTTCTGCTTCCTTGTAAAGTTAGTGAAATCTGAATATAAATTAAACTCTATTTTATCATTTAAGGATCATTTGTTCAACAAGACCTTTCATATGAAGCAGAAAAAATAAAGTATAAAAGTTGTATGCTTCACATTTAAGATAGAGCATCTGGTTACTTTCAAAGCATTTCATATCAACAAATCACTTGAATTATTTTATATTTTTGTTTTCTAGGGGGAGGGATGGTGGTACTTTAAAAGTATATTTTTCTCCTTGGTTGGCATAAAGAGCTCCATTACCACCAATGATAGTTCCATTTGCTGATCCAGGGGAGAACATATTGCTTAGAAATATAAAGATCTATTTAACAAAAATATAGAGAAGGATAAAAATGTCAGAATTAATCCCATATACTGTGGAAATTTTTGACTTCCTCCACTTGTTGAATAAGTCAACTATTAAGGTAGCACATTTCCAAATCTCTGTACTTCTGAAAGGTTTTCTGTTTTAGCCAGTTCATCACAGTTTGAAATTAAACCTGCTTCATTAAGGAATGAATGTTAACTTCTACTCCTAGAATGTTGCACCAAGGGAGGATTTGTACTGAAGCCCTAAGTAAAATTACTTCATGAGACAGGTGTTTATTGTAGTATCATCAGCCTTCCACTCATGCTGACCTTTTCTTTCAGTACCAACTGCAAAGGGCAGGGAAAAAACAAAATTCTTTCAGAAACTCTAATGGAATAACACATCATACTGAAATGTTTGCAAACCAGATGTAAAGTTCTGCTTACACCCTCTCCTTTCAGACTCAAAACATCATGTACGACATGATTTCTGACTTAAATGAAAGAAGTGAAGATTTTGAGAAGAGGATTGTTACTTTGGAAACTAAACTGGAAACCTTAATTGGTAGCATTCAAGCTCTCCCAGGACTGATTAGCCAGACAATCAGCCAACAACAGAGGGATTTCCTTGAAGCTCAGATACAAAATTACGACAAGCATGTTGCCTACAGTGCTGAGAGATCACGATCTTTGTCGAGACGGAGATCCTCCTCCACAGCACCACCGACTTCGTCAGAGAGTAGCTAGAAGAGAATATGTTAACCACAAAATAAAGACTTTTTGCCATCATATGGTCAATATTTTAGCTTTTATTGTAAAGCCCTACAGTTCTAATCAGTGTTATCTTGGTTCTGATGTCAGAATCCTGGAAACCTGAACACACAGTTTTAGGCCAAAATGAGCGAAAACTTTTTTTTTTCTGTCAGATGCACAGTGAATGCACCTATTATTGCTATATAGATTATTCCTCCTGTAATTTCACTAACTTTTTATTCATGCACTTAAAACAAACTTTACTACTACAGTATATAAATATAATAAAAAAGTTAATTTCTGCACATACCTGCTTGGTCGCTTTGACTTTAACATATTTAAAGTTTTATTAAGTATTAGTTGAAGTTCAAATTAGTTGAAGATGATTCTAACTAAAGAAATGCAGAGTTTAAGCTTTATTAGCCTCAAGAGGTGAACATTGCTTTTCTAACCTCTCCCTTGGGGGAGAAAAAAAATTGCTTGATGAACATTATTACAGTTTTTGCATGTATAACCACTTGAGAGGGACAGTGTTAACCTGAATTTTTAAAAAGTGATTATTTTAAAAAAAACAACAACAATTTCTGCTACTCCCTTTATAAAATGTTCCATGATTTTTTTTTAAGTATTTTCATTGGAGGGGGGTTCTGCTCACCTAGCTATGTTTATAAAGGGCCTTTTCAGTAGTGGGGAAAAATCCTATATAACTTTCTATGCATTGAAATGGACTGTGCTTACTTTGTGCATTTGCTGAATTTTATGAAGAGTAAAAACACAAAGAAAAAAATTCCTTCTAATTACTTCTGTTATAATCATTTTGGGAGTGACTTGTAACTATAGCAGACAGGTATATGATTTAATGTGATATAATATTTCCAGACAGATTTTTTTCAAGTTGATAGTGCCCTTTTACATTATTCTTCATTTTCTGTTTCCTTTTCAAAAGTGTGTGTGGTTTTTTTGTTTTGGGGGGTTTTTTTGTTTGTTTTTTTGTATTTGTCATATGTAGGTATGAACTCCAAAGAAAAGCCTAAGTTACTGTGGCACAGTAATATGTCGCATTTAGATAATCCCTTTGATTTCAACTACAAATCTAGGAAACTAACAGAGAGAAAGTGAGGTTTAACCAAAGAGTTTCTTCATGATGGTCATTAAAAAGATGTTGGAAGTTTGTGTCGGAAGCTAGTACCCACTTGAACCATTGGGTAGTCTATTGTTTCCTTTCATTCACTAATAATGAAGTCTCGTATTTTGAAAAGGCATATGTGGGCAGTTTGACTTTTCTACTGAATATATCATGAATGGCAATCTTATGTAGATTATTTGTGCAAGGCACAAGAGTATTACATGTATGGGTCTCATTTATAAAAACAGTATGTAGGGGACTTTAATTCCCTACCTTGGTATCATCCTTATTGGTCAACCAAGAGAGCATAACACCAATGAAATGAAGATAATTGGTAAGTATAGCTATTCCATATTGTCATAAAATACATTTATTAAATAGATCTATATATGAACTTGTATGCATGTTGGAGAAAATTGAGGTTGTTATATTAAATATTGAAAGTTCAACTCTACATAAATTAATTTCTGGCAAACATTTAAAAGACATTTCTATTCTCATCTTAGAAACACAGACATTTCTAGGATGGAGCTGGCCATGAATACACTCATGCTAAGAGATAAAATGTCACTACTTTTTACACCAGTGCACTTAGCACACAACACTGGAAAATCCAGTCCAACTTCTAAGCAGCTTCATTTTTGCCCAGTTAAGGACCAGGTGCTACTGTAAACAGGGGAAAAACTTGTGCAACATACATAGTGGTGGATCACTAGCATTTATAGAATATGTCTTAGAATAGACTGCAGAGTATTTGCTACTTCTCTGAACAGATGACTTATGCTGGTCAGCTTGAGCCTGGCAATAGCAATATATGGTGACTTTGGGGCCAGCCTTGTCCTATGCACTATAACCCGCATTAACTATTGTACTTGCTTCATGATGTTAGACAGGCATAATTGCCAGAATGCATTTGTATGACAGTTCAGGATGTTAGCTAACAATCTACTGTGTTTATGAGTGGGATTTAAGACCAATATTTTGTAAATTAGTGTCTGATTTGAAATGACTGTTCATGTCCCATCTTAAGACAGTTTTGCCCTGATTTTCAGAAATTCTGGGCACTCACATATTCAACTGAAGTCTTTCTCTTCCCCAAAATATGAATTCTCTTTCTCTTTCTCTCTCTCTCGCAATATTTTCATATATTTCTGCCTGCCTCTGATAACATATTGCATATTAGAACTTTTATATTTGAAAAATGCTGCCTGTTATGCTTCTAGGTTACTGTGCTCTTTAGTATAATCCATAATAATAATGCCTAATTCTTATACAGGTCAGTAGATCTCAAACCACTGTAAAACAAGGTCAGTATTATTAATCCTATTAATAATGGGAGATATTGAGGCCAGCTAGCAGGTCAGTGATTTAGCCAGAAATAGGAGCCAGATTTCCTGAATACCATGTCAATGCTCTAGCCACTAGGCAACAGTGCCATAAGAGAAACTAGTGTAATAAGGACCTTAAACTTTTATCTTTTATGTGGGACACAATAGTTTTTCAGTCATAAACTATAAGCTTATGAAACTAGCTTTGTGAGGCCTCTATATAATTTCCAAACAATTATTTTCTCATAAGAATGGCTATACTGAGTTAGACCAAAAGCCCATCTAGCCCTATAACTCTCTTCCAAGAGCAACCAATGGCAGATGCCCCGGAAGGAATGAACAGAACAGGCGACCATTGAGTAATCCATCTCCTGTGGTCTATGTCTGGCAAATAGAGACTAGGCACACTAGTATGGGTTTGTGTCCTGGAGCATCCTGACCAATAGCCATTGATGGATCTTCCTCCATTAACTTATTTAATTCTTTTTTGAGCCATATTACAGTTTTGGCTTTCACAACATCCCCTGGGAAAGCATTCAACAGGTTGACCATGTATTTCATAGAGTACTACCGCTTGTTTGTTTTAAACCAACTGCCTATTAATATCATTTGGTGACTCCTGGTTCTTATGTTATTAGAAGGAGTAAATTACATTTCCTTATCCACTTTCTCCACACCAATCAACAAGTTATAGATCTCTATCATATCCCTTCTTATTCATTTCTCTTCCAAGCTGAAAAGTCCTAGTCTTTTTAATCTCTCCTCATATAGAAGCTGTTCCATACACTTAAATCATTTTTATGCCATTCATTATACCTTGTCCAATTCTAATATTTTTTTTGAGTTGGGGTGACAAGATCTGCAGGCATTATTCAAGATGTGGCTGTATCATGGATTAACCTAGAGGCATTATGATATTTTCTGTCTTACCTATCCCTTTATTTTATCCTCCACTTTCAGAAATCAATAGGTTAAGAACATACTTAAGAAAAGCCATACTGAGTCAGACCAATGGTCCATCTAGTCCAGTATCCTGTCTTCCAGCAATGGCCAAAGCCAGGTGCTTCAGAGGAAATGAACAAAACGGGTGTCCATTAAGTGATCCATCCCCTGTCGCCCTTTCCTGGCAAACAGAACGCAGGGACACATCAGAGCATGGCTTTGCATCCCTGCACATCTAGGCTAATAGCTGTTGATGGACCTATTTCCATGAACTTATCTAGATATTTTTGGAGAGTTGACAGTTAATGCTGAGAGAAGCAGTCATGAAGAAAGCAATGGATATACCTCAGGAGGTACTGCACGCCAGATGCATCCTGCCGAACATTTTCCTCCAATCTGCCATGATTCTCTGGTGCTGGGACTGGAGGAAGATGTCCCACAGCAGGTAGCTCAGGCATCGTATCTGACAGCCACTCTGCTTCCAGAAGTGCCATAGCCAGAGGCTACCCCCACTCCCAGCACCATCCTCACAGCTTGCATTGACTGGGAATGGGCCAATGGAAGATGCAAGGATGGTGCTTGCAGGGGTGGGCAGCATGTGGAGACCCACTTTCCCCTTCCCCACAAAGGAAGAGCAAAGACAGGTTTGCCAATAGCACCTTTGAGTGGCGTGGGGCCACTAAGGCATGCAGGTAGCCTGTCTGCCTAAGTGCCTTGCTGCCCCTCCCATCCAGGGCCAAAGCCTACACCTAGAACCCCTTCTGCACCCCAATCTCCTGCCTCAAGTCACAATCTCCTCCTCGACCCAAACTCCCTTCCAGACTCTGCACCCCAGCCCCTGCCTGGCCCTCCCTCCTGCACCCAAACTCCCTCCCAGATGTCACATCCCTTCCATTAATATCATAGAAAAGTGTGGCCTATGACACCTTACCAAAATTCTTGGAGTAGCCCCCTGCAAAAAGTATTTTGGAATGAGGAGTAACGGTAGTTCGAATTAGGATCTTTAATTCGAACTACCTACTCCGTGCCGCGTGTAGCTGCGGGCATGGAGTTCGGACTAAGGGGGATTTAAAAATGGTGGCGCCTGGGGAACATGCAAATGAAGCCCGGGATATTTAAATCCTGGGCTTCATTTGCAACTCCGCTTGCCCTAATTACCCTACCTAGCTCGAACTAACGAGCTAGTGTAGACATACCCTGAGTGGATTAAGTGCATAATCAGTTATATACTGCTACTACTCTGCTGGCTCTGAGCTATTATTCTGAAGTCAATATTCATAGAATTACATAGACTAGAGGGGACCTCTGGAAGGTCATGTCAGTCCTGCTCCTGCTTTGTGACCATATCCTAATATTTTTTTTCTAATCTATGTCTAACAGCTACTTATAAAATCATGACTTGAAAATTTTCAGTGATGTTCCTAGTATTAGAGGCGAGGAGTCCTGTGGCACCTTATAGACTAACCGAAGTGTTGGAGCATAAGCTTTCATGGGCAAAGACCCACTTCGTCAGGTGCATGTAGTGGAAATTTCCAGAGGCAGGTATAAATATGCAGGCCAGAATCAGGCTGGAGATGACGAGGTGGATCCAATCAGGGAGGATGAGGTCCGCTTCTCGTAGCTGATCTGGAGGTGTGAATTCCAAGAGAGGAGAAGTTGCTTTTGTAGTTAACGAGCCATTCACAGTCTTTGTTTAATCCAGAGTTGATTGTGTCAGACTTGAAGATGAACTGTAGCTTGAAGATGAACTGTAGTTTTTTTGCTGCAGGTTGGCTACCTTTAGATCTGCTATCATGTGTCCAGGGAGATTGAAGTGTTCCCCTACAGGTTTTTGTATGTTGCCATTCCTAATATCTGATTTGTGTCCATTGATTCTTTTACGTAGGGACTGTCCAGTATTGAATTTGAACTATCCTCAGTAACTGTTGGTGCATGTCTGACTCCCATTTGTCAATATAGAATCAATATTTGTGTTTGTGTGTCTGTTTATAGTAGTAAGTTGACTGGAAGTGCACTTAGTACTTCAGCTGTCTTGGCTGCTAAAAAAATCTCCCTATTTATATATAATACCTGTTATACATTGGGCCCTACCAAACAGCCATGAAATCTGGTCTTTTGTGTGCATTTACCATATACTATACAGATTTCACAGGGAAGACCAGTGATTCTCAAATTGGAGGTCTTAACCCAAAAGGGAATAGTGGGAGTGGAATCACAAAGTTATTGTAGGAAGGGTTGCAGTACTGCTACTCTTACTCCCACACTGCTATTGGTGGCAGTGTTGCCCTCAGAGACGGGCATCTGGAGAGCCTACCTATGAAGGCAGAGCCACTACCAGCAGCAGCACAGAAGTAAAGATGGCATGGTATGGTACCGTCATGCTTACATCTGAACTGCTGCCTGCAGAGCTGGGACCTCAGTTAGCAGCTGTAATCAGCATCAGTCAGAGGTGGCCAGGAGGACCATTTGGCCTGGACCTCAAGCTCAAAGGGGTCCTCAGATTTAGCCACTTGTTAATTTTTGGCATTTGATAAGTCTCACAACTTGTTATATGCATCCCTATCCGACCAAAACGTGACACACTCTCTCAGCTTGGAGCTGTAAATTTAAGCAAATAAGAGATGTGAGTTGGTAAAAGACATAATTTTTGTGTTAACTGTTATAGATTTTGTCATATTAAAGAGTGTAAAATGTTCATAAATACAGGTTGAACCTCTCTAGTCCATCACCCTCAGGACCTAACCGGTTCCGAATCAGAGAATTTTTGGACCATGGGAGGTCAATATTGTCCAGCAGCATTACCAACACTTCCACTGCTTACTGGGCTGTTTACATTAAGGGATACATTAGAGCTAAAGTCAGCACAGAACACTGAGAGCCAGGATTGGTGGCTATAAACAAACTTTACGGGACTGTGGGAAACTTGACAACACCCGTGAAAAGTGGACATCTGGCTAACTAAAATCATGCCGGGCCACAGATGGTTTTGGACCAAAAAATTCAGGACTAGAGAGGTTCAACCTGCATTAATAAAAATATATCAGTTCTGATAGCACAAGATTAGACCATGATGAACGTGCCATCTCAGATCAACTGAACAAACCACTGCTAGTGGCTGGTGCTGGATCAGTGTCATCTGTTTTTATTTCTATTGTGGCTAGGGGGCCTCAAAATCTGTAAGTGGCCTGGGACTCTCAGATGACAGGGCCTGGCTGTCACTCTTCAGCTGCCCAGCTCTGAAGGCAGCAGGGCAGAATTAAGGGTAGCATGGTATAGTATTGCCTTTAGGTCTGTGCTGTTGGTGGTGGGACGCTGCCTTCAAAGCTGGGCAGCCAGCCAGCAGCTGCTGCTCCCTAGTTAGCCAGCCCTAAAGGCAGCACAGAAGCAATAGTGGCTATATTGCAACCCCTTCCCATCCAAAATAGCCTTGTGGTCTCCCTGCAACTTCCTTTACTGCTGTTCCTTTCATAGATATGTAGCTGTGTCTTTTCCAGCATTCATTCACAAAATTGTAATTTTTAAATCTTCCAGCACCTTTAGTTCCACCTGTGTTCTAAATTTAGCCTTTCTCTGAAGCTATTCGTTCCACTTCCACACTTTTTTTCCTTTAGAAAAAAATAACACAACGACTTAGGTGCCAGTAAAGTGGCTTGGTCCATCATCTGCCTGTCTGGAACCGAGGTGCTAGGTCTGAAGGATTAGTTCACAGAAAAACTGGTGCACCTACTTTTTGGATCCAGGAATAAAAATCATATCTCAGATGCAGGAGCTGAGGAAGGGATTTTCTTCAGTAGCAAGGCTACTGAAGGATCTGAACTGGAAAAATATCAAGATCTGGGCAATCAATTTGCTTAGAACAGGACTGCTCTTCATGGAAGAGGCTTGGCAAAGGAGTTTAGCACAGACTCTTCTAGTTATATTTATTTGTTATATTTTAAAAATTGTTCTTTTTGCTAGGGGAAGAGAGTCCCTCTTCATCTTTATCCAGGGCTAAACTTTCAAACTTTGCATTCAAATGTAGGCACCTGGTAGTCAGAGCAACTGAGTTGCATACCTCAGCTAAAGCTAGTGGGAACTGCAGGTGGTCAGCACTTCTGTTTAGAATGCCTAAGCATAGGCCTATGTCCTTAATTTGAAAATGCTGGACTTCATGGATATCCCTGAGCAACCTCATTTTCCTCAACTCACATCAATAACAGGTTCCCCCACAAAGCCCAAGAACCAGATGCAATAACACAGAAGTTGACAATGCATTCAATAGCTGTCTTTTCCTATAACTGCAGGCTCCAAACAAAACCAATGCACTGTGTGTGTTTTTATGGGAATCCTGAGTGGCCAGACCCTGCAATTTAATGCACATAATTTCATGCACCTGCTTGCAACCCAGTGTCTTTAACAGCGCTACCCATGGGTGTAGCAATCTCCTCACATGTATGAAGCTGCAGAATTTAGGCCTAGTCCAGCAATTTCTATTTTCAGGAATGATTTCTACAATCATGATGTTTGTTTTCACTTGAATTCATCTTTACATTAGAGGATAGATATGATTATATGCAACTTAGTTGTGACCTGTAAACTCGTGTCATGCACCAATGTTCTTTCACTTCCTCCTTACAAAATGTCCTCCCCATCCTATGGTTCAAAGTTCACACCCAATAAATTCGGTGTAAAGAATCAGGTTGCTGGGCATCTTCAGGCAAATGACTTAACTTTATTTTGCCTTTTTGTTTTCTAACTAAATTTTTATCACGTAAAAAAACTATCTTTCCTGGCATAGGAGAATAAAGCAGTTAAAAATAAAAAAAAGAAGAAACTGGCTAAGGAAAGGCAAGTCTACTTAAAGCCAAACCTAACTTCAAAATGGGTTTCTCCAAAAGCCAGAAGTGCCGAACATAAATGGGCAAACTTAATCAACAAATAGGTCTTACAAATTATTTGAGTGAGGCTTGTAAGGCCTGAGATTCATAAACAGACTGGAGGACTAACTGAGGAGATGCTTGAAAAGCTAACAGAGTGGCATTTATCAGATTTAATGTAGATCTAGTGTGTTTTAATGATGTGTTGGATATGTGTCTGTATTTGCTGTAGTATATCACAGCAGCATCTACAGGCACAGGTAAGTCTGTATCTTTTCTGGTTTGAACCATCTTACCTTTTCCTTCAGCTTCCATATTGAGAATTACAAATCATCTCCACTTAGGAACAAGAAGCTTCTCCTTCATGAGGTTTGATAGCAGGAAGTCACAAGGCAGTTAAAATCACAGGCAGAAGGATTGAAGCTACTGTATACCTGGCTGTAGCATCACAGCACGGTAAGTGCAAACAATTCTTTGGGCCAAATACAAAGATGATATGTAAAATACTTTTAATGCTGATGACTTCCCTACACTTGGTGTACCTTAAGCCCATTTTACATTAACTTATCAATAAGTAAGAGAGTCTAAACTGATATTAAATTGCATACTGAGGCACCGGAATAAATTATAAGCTAATGTGACATGACTTCTTACACCCAACAGCTCTGGGTCCTCAATGTGTGTTATACTTTTGTAAACTCCTTTAGACTTCAGTGAAGCAAATAGGGTAGGGATGAATAAGGGGGTGTGAGTTCCATATTGGTGAATAGTTTGTCTATCAATAGACAGTGTAGCACCAGAGTGACCTTTCCCCCCTTCTGCTTACAGTGATTGCTATATGGGTCTGACATGGACTGTGACAGGGACAGTGTGCTGGAAGAAAATGAAAACCAATGGCAGGTAGTAGTATGGTCTGATGTAGGCAGAAGTGGACATTTGTAGGGAATTTCTGTGACTCTATTGTTGTAAAGGGACCAAAGAGAACCTGCCTCTCTTTAGCCATAGAAACACCAAACTTATGTCCAGGCACCCTCCTCATACTGCCATTTACTACAGAAACCCAAACTGCCTCTATTCTATCCTACCACCAAGGCAGAGGATAGTCAATCAAGTTCTCAGGATGATCCACCACATCCAGCAAGTGTAAGGGGCATAGGTAGCAAGGTCTGAAGGACTCCACTTTTAAGTGGTTAAATGACAAGTGCTATTTAAAGACTAAAAGGCTCAGGTCAAACACTGTGGAAAGAAGTTAGACTAGTGTTTCTTAAACTGTGTTCTGCGAGGCTGTCGGAGGAGTGCCGTGTATAACAACAGAGCAACTCTCCCCCTGAACCTCGCCCCCCTTTTTTTTCCCCCTCAACAAAAAATCCTTGGTGTTCCACAGTCTTAAAAAGTTTAATAGTGATAGAAATGTAGCCGTGTTAGTCTGGTGTAGCTGAAACAAAAAACAGGACTATGTAGCACTTTAAAGACTAACAAGATGGTTAAATAGGTGATGAGCTTTCATGGGCCAGACCCACTTCCTCAGATCAAATAGTGGAAGAAAATTGTCACAACCATATATACCAAAGAATACAATTAAAAAAATGAACACATATGAAAAGGAGAAATCAAATTTCAGAACAGAAGGGGGATGGAGGGAGGAGGAAAATGTCTGTGAGCTAATGATATTAGAGGTGATAATTGGGGAAGCTATCTTTGTAATGGGTAAGATAATTAGCGTCTTTATTCAAACTTGAGTGTAAAGTGTCGAATTTAAGCATGAATGACAGTTCAGAGGATTCTCTTTCAAGTGAAGTCTTAAAAGGCTTTTGAAGCAGGATGCAGGTAATCAAGTCATTGAGACAATGTCCTTTCTGGTTGAAATGGCAAGAAACTGTTTTTTCTTTGTGATCCTGTCTGATATCTGTTTTGTGGGCATTGATCCTTTGGCAAAGTGTCTGAGACGTTTGTCCAATGTACATAGCAGATGGGCACTTTCGGCACATGATTGCATACATTTAAGCACGAATGAACTGCCATTCATGCTTAAATTCGACACTTTACACCTAAGTTTAAACAAAGACACCAGTCTAACACGGCTACATTTCTATCACTACTAATTTAATGAGGCACTTTAGTTCACCCATCTTATTAGTTAGATTTCTAACATTTGTATATAAACTCTTTAAAATGTTATTTTAGCTGTACATGAATAGGACTTTTTTTCATCTGTTTTTCATCAGATTCTACCCATACTTTATCATATTACATCCTCTTCTCGTTACTAAGACATAGAGAATCTCCATTAATAGATCCACCACTAACGGATATGTCTGTCTAAACCACATGCTCCTCTGCACTTGTCAGCTTTCCCTCAGCCCTTAGTTAAAATTAAAAAGGTCATAGAGAAGATTTTAAAGTACCACCAATCTGGTTCTCTTTTGGTATAGGGTGGAGCCTATCCTTCCTGAATAGACTTTATCACTCATGTCTGAATCCTTTCCAATATGCATCCTTTCTATATATTGGTGACCAAAATTGGACACAATACTCCAGCTGAAGCCTAATCAGCATTGAGTAGAGTGATACTATCATCTCCCAAAGCTTGCATGCTATGTCCCTGGTTATGCAGCCTAAAGTTCATTTGCTTTTTTTGCCACAACATTGCATTGCTAACTCATATTGAAGCTGTGATCCCACCTCCACTCCCAGACCCTTCTCAGAAGTTCTGCTGCCATGTCAGTTCTCTTCCATTTTGTATTTGCACATTTGTTTTTTCTTCCCTAATAGTAGCACCGTACATTTGACTTTGTTTAGTTTCATTTTGTTGTTGGTAGCCTACTTCTCTGATTTAACAAGATCCCTCTGAATTTTAATTCTATCCTCCAAAGTTACCCTAGTTTTGTGTCTCTATCCCCAAATCCAGGTAATTAATAAAGATGTTAAACAACAACAGACCCAGATCAGAGCTCTGTGGACCCACCACGTAAGCAGATTCAGTTGGGTTGCCTAAGTTTAGGGGGTTAATGATGTATGGATTGTTTGTCAAAGCAAATCTTCAATGTTAGACCCTCTGAATCCAAATTAATGGCACCTCAGTCTCCCTTTTGATGGATCTTCACAATTGTCATGACTGCTTATTGCACTTCAGATATAGGTCTTCAAACGTGATTGATCCTTTTAAAGTGACTGATCTTCAGTATTTATTTCCATGCCTCAGTCTTCGCCTGTAACAACTTGTAGTTTGTTTTCTGTCCAGAGATCCCCATCTTAAATATATAGGATTCAGCGAGGACCAGTGAAAACTACAGAGATCATCTTACTGTTTCCAGAGAAACATTTGTTTTTAAATATTTAACATTTGCTTTATTTTGTCCTTGTATTGAAAAAGTATGATGCAATAGGCTGGGGTTTTTTTTCTTTCCACTAGGAACAGCTTGTTTCCATGACATTTATACAGTAAGCTTTTTCTAAATAACAGGCAGATTGGTGGAAAATGTTGTTTTCTGTCATTTTTCCCCTTTGATCTTTGCTTCGCTGATGTAATGTAAAAGAGCCATAGCCTTTATGTGAAGACCTCTTGTAATGTATTAGGCTGCTTGATAGAAAGCCTGCTTGTTTTGAGAATGCTTGGATGTTATCTAGTGAATTAAGAGTGCTGAATTTATGTGAAAAGCAGTGGGCTGGATTGTAACTCACACTACATGTCTGTGGAAGGGACAAAGGGGGAGTAAAAATTCACTTTGAACCCCAGTGTGGGTTACTTGGGCAATGACAACATATGCCCCAGAAACTAAATAGGCAGAGAATGGGCTGGGAAAGGCAGCAAATGGGCACAAATCTGATATAGGCCACTTGGTCGCAAAGCAAGGAGGAAGGAGTAGTGACTCAGAGGTGTCTGAGTTGCAGTTTCTTCATAGAGCACCACAGTGTATGCGGCCCTCGTTGCAAAGGTTTGTGTCTTGGTTGCAGCCTAACTCTTTGAGACTCTCACTAAGCCACAGTTCCAAGAGTGAGGAAAATATCTGATGCTTGATCTTTATCCTTTTCCCACAGAAGTCATTTTAGTGCTCATGCAGGCTGTCACATGAATATCTCTGGAAAATGGACTTTGCCACAGCAAGGACACAGCCAAGGTGGCAGCTGTACAGGTTCCCTGCGCTGCCCTGCTACGGAGCTTCAAGCCAGTTTTAGAAGAATCACTTCTAGCGGTGAGGAACCCTGTTTTCAGTCTTTGTGCCCATTCAGTCTTGGCTCTGTTAGTAGAGTCTGCTAGCAAAAGGGGCAGCGATTTTGGTAAATTGGGAAGAAGTCTCAGACCACTTTCCAGTTCATTTAAAAAGACCATCAGGCATCCCAAAGCTCATTGGATATTACTACTCTCAGGCTGTGTCTAGACTGGCAAGTTTTTCCGCAAAATCATCTGCTTTTGCGGAAAAACTTGCCAGCTGTCTACACTGGCCGCTTGAATTTCCGCAAAAGCACTGACGATCTCATGTAAGATTGTCAGTGCTTTTGCGGAAATATTATGCTGCTCCCGTTCGGGCAAAAGTCTTTTTCTGAAAAACTTTTGCGCAAAAGGGCCAGTGTAGACAGCAGAGATTTGCTTTCCGCAAAAAAGACCCGATGGCGAAAATAGCGATCGGGGCTTTTTTGCGGAAAAGTGCGTCTAGATTGGCCACAGACACTTTTCCGCAAAAAGTGCTTTTGCAGAAAAGCGTCCTGCCAATCTAGACGCGCTTTTCCGAAAATGCTTTTAACTGAAAACTTTTCCGTTAAAAGCATTTCCGTAAAATCATGCCAGTGTAGACGTAGCCTAAGTGTCTTTTAGGGTTATTGAGACAAAGAAACCATGTCATTTTACTTTTCCCTTTAGAAAAGCTGCATCGTTTTAGAAGAATTATTACTTGAAAAACAAAATGAAGCCAATTATTTTCCTGGAAAATAAATTGGCACTTTCCTATTGACTGGTTGTGGAATTAGCCAATGAAGATAGGCATCTTTACTTAGTTTTCCATACTATAGCTCGCTCCTTTTGCTTTCTGTTGGTATTTTTCAATACAGCAACATCTAGGTTAATAAACACAAATTAAAGTTAACCTTTGCATAACGTCTCAAACATGACAGAACACCAGATTTTTGGCACCACAATGAAAATAATCATGGATCTGTCTCTAAACGTGTTTATATCCATCTATCTAGCCAGCTTAACTAGTTATCATACAAAGTATGTGATCTGAGCCCATGATGGCAGCATAATAATGAATACTTTGTAAAATGCCTTTAATTGGAAGCTCTTTGGAACAGACCTTTTTAATGGGTGGATGTGAACAGCATCTAGCACAATGGAATCTTGATCACTGGTTGGTGCCTCTTGGTGTCACCAGAATACAAATAAAAAATAACAAATTGGGTGGTAAAAGGTTTAAGTGTATAGAACCACACAATCCGCCATATATCAAAATCAGGCCATGTGGGCTGAATTCAGTAGAACTCCAATGCAAATTGTGTTTTTTCATTATTAATCTGGAAAAATAAATAATTGTAATAATGCAAATGTTTATACGCCAATAAAGTATTTTGTTGTTAGTTTTGCAGTTTTAATAACCATCTTATTTGCCCTTGTTGATAGATCTCTGGCTTTCTCAACTATAAATATCCAGATCACTTTATGTAACAGAAACCCATTTCAGATGCTTCCCTAGTTAAGAAACACAGGTAAAATGGAATGTGTATGACAAATTACTTGAAAGAATGTATTTTACAACAAGTTTTGCTGTCTTGGGAACAGAAGTCTGGGAAATCACTGAATACCGAGAATAGAACTTTTGGGGGAGTTCTATCATTAGCAAAATGTATTTATATTCTTACTGTGTACGAGGTTGAAATGGATGAGCGTATGTAAGTAATACATCAGAGCTGGTTTTCACATTTTTATTGCTGCCTCCAGGATAAAAATGGTACAAAATTAAACTGAATGCCACTTAAATCCTGGTTATGGGGACTGTTACAATCATTAAGGTAAAAATTGCCCAAGCATGGAAATGTGCAGAATGAGTGTTTGGTTGTGATAATTAAAGTCCCAAGGCATTAAATGCCATTTTGCTGCAAATCTTGTATGGAAGAATTGCAATGTGAATTGTCCAATTAGCTCACCATGAGAAATACTTGTATGTATATCAAAATGGAAGCAAGGATTGTTTGAGTCAGTCTCTGATTTAAGGGACAGTCAAAGGTTAACGTCACAGATATATCATCATACATGTGGCTACACTGACACCATTGTCAGGGGCTGGAGCAACTTTTAGAAAGGATATGCAGGACAGGCAATTGAAAGAATTTGTCTCTCTCACAGCCCCAGCCAAGCAGCAGAACAGAAGAATTCCTTTCCTTAAATAATGTTATTTTGTACAATGAAAAGAAAAGAGCAAGGAAGCTGGTGTGTATCATATACAGGAAAGAAATTATGCACTTCTGGTAGTAACACAGTAAATGGGGATTCATGAGACGTAGATTCAATGCCCGACTCTGCCACATATTTATTGTGGGTCCTTGGACAAGTCATTTAGGACTAAATTTGTAATATTATGTTACAACTCTTAATATTTAGAAGCCCTATCACCTAGTGGAATCTACAGTTCTGCGTTAGATATCCAGATTTCCTATACAGTGGGGACAATTTTCCATCTAAGCACAGCATCCACAACAGACAGACAGCTGAGCAGGATTTGACTAAGAGAGGGAATAAGAAATACTGAGGGGAGTGGCATGTATCCTAACCCTTACCCCCTAAAGGGAAGTAGATGCCCAAGTCTAGCCTAGACTTAGACACAATCTTTAGCTTGATATTCACAGTTGTGAACTCTCTCCTGGAGTTAGATGTCTGAATCCTTCCTCTCAGAAAATGAGGAAGGGCAGCCCCCTTATAATCACTGGTTAGCACATTCACACAGTATGCAGGGGCCATCGAATCAAGCTTTGTCAGATGTAGAGAAGAGATTCAAAGCCTGGTCTCCCAACCTTGAGTTGGGTGCACTGGCCTATGGGATATTCTAGAGGGCTGGTTTCTTAGGCGGTCCAGTTGAAGCTGAGCTGCACCACTTCAAAATAAATGCTATATGTTTAAAATAAACTTTTATAAAATAAATTGAAGTGCTATTGGAGCAAGGACTGGAACCCAACCCTCCCATAAAGTATTCTAAGCACTGGGCCAAAGCATCCCTCACACTTACTCATACAGAGAAGAACAGTTGGAACAGGAGGGCTATGTCTAGACTGGCATGATTTTTCCGGAAATGCTTTTAACGGAAAAGTTTTCCGTTAAAAGCATTTGTGGAAAAGAGCGTCTAGATTGGCACGGACGCTTTTCCACAAAAGCACTTTTTGCAGAAAAGCGTCCGTGCCAATCTAGACACGCTTTTCTACAAAAAAGCCCCAATCGCCATTTTCGCCACCGGGGCTTTTTTGCGGAAAACAAATCTGAGCTGTTTACATTGGTCCTTTTGCGCAAAAGTTTTGAGCAAAAGGACTTTTGCCTGAACAGGAGCAGCATAGTATTTCCGCAAGAAGCACTGATTTCTTACAGTAGGAAGTCAGTGCTTTTGCGGAAATTCAAGCGGCCAGTGTAGACAGCTGGCAAGTGTTTCCAGAAAAGTGGCTGATTTTCCGGAAAAACTGGCCAGTCTAGACACAGCCGAGAGGATCCCAACACCAGAATACCCCAGCATGATGTTACTCACCTGATAGGTGGGAGACTAGGTCAAATCCTAGCTCTACCTCAAGCAAAGGGAGGATTTAATTCCTATATCCTGACTGAGTGCTCTTATCATTGTGCTACAGGAGGAAAGTGTGTGTGGTGGGGGGGGGGGGGGTACCATTTCTGCTTTTGTTTAGTGCAAGGCCCAGTCAGCAGCAACCTCTGAACATGGTTACCAAATCAGCTGCTGCACATGAGACAAGGCATCCTGCTGTGGTTTAAGCATGAACAGGGCTTCAGTATTTAGCCGGCTGTGCCCATACGTGCCCAGCCACAACAATTTAAGTGCCTCAGTGACTTTACTGGCAGACACCTAGGGTGGAATTCACAAGGTTCCGTAAGTACCTAAATGCCTTTGTAAATCACACCTCTAAGGTCTGTAGATGCCCACAGGTTTTGGCAGCAACTGAGCAGGGGGTTTAAGGATCTATGTTTTGGACTTAGGTGCCTAAAGTGTTAGTTTGTGGCCCTAGTCCTAATTTCTTCATAGCTTCATGACTCTGGCTATAAAATGGGAATGATACTTCTCCCTATTTCACTGTAGTGATGTGAGGACAGTTCAAGAGTGTTTGTTAGGTGCCCTGATGCTATATGGTCAAGAGGACCATAAAAGTACCTAGATATACAGCATATTAAAGGAAACACTAAAATAGCAGCACTGGTAATGCGTTTTATTTACTTAAAAGACTGTAGAAAGTTAATGATACATGAAATGCTATAAGTGCTTTTCCTTTAGAAAGGGTACCCTATTTCTGAGGTAATCTAAGACATGTATCCATTTGTGCATTAACCACTGACTTAAAAAAAAAGGATTAAATAGGGATTTGCAGCTGAACTATTGATGTATCCTCGTAATTTGTAACTATGCCCCATTGTGTGGAGTATGCTGATTCCATCTGGTGAGGTGACATGCTACATTTGAGCATTCCAGCAGATTTGCATTATCTGAATATTCCGTGAATTATAAAGTCAAGAGAACATAGTCAGAGAAGAGAACTTAATACTGAATTTTGCTGTAGTTCTTTTCGAAGGTTGTTCCTGTAAATCTTAACATTTTTCCACTTTACTGTAGACTGCCCATCAGGTGTTCATATATTTGTCATTATTTGACAATCATGAAGCCAAATATCATGCATGGGACTAGTATCCATGAAGCTGGCCAGCTGATCTGTCCCATTTCTGTCCTGTAGAAGGAAGCAAGAGACTGCTACTGCCCTCCAAGACACAGATCTTCAGGGAAGAAGACAAACTTACCTGTGGGTTCTCAAAAATGAGGCCCTGGAGTGGCAAAGCTTTGGCCCTGTTGCTACTGGAAGCTGTGGTAGCCTCCAGTAGTACTTGTACACTCCCCACACATGGTAGTGAGGATAAGAGATAAAATCTCCTAACTCTTCACCTGCTCCAGACACTTTCTCTATGGGCACCCTAATTCTTCATGCTGCTCACAAGCACCACATTGCTTTTTCTTCAAGCAGGGCTGTTTATCCCGACAGAGGAGACAAGGGAGATGTATTCATCTGACAGCTGCCATCTTTGTCTTCACCTCTGATCAAAGATGCTTGCCCTGAGTGTCTGAAGCTTATAGATGCTTATAACAGCTGCCATCATGGGCAATATACCAAAGACAGCACTGTGGATCTGAGGCGTTAGAGACCTTTGGCTCTTTAACTGGGCCTGTAACAGACTCATCCTCAGTGGGCTGGACACAAAAGGGAACCTCACCAATAAGTTACAGTTGCTCTGAGATACAGATTATATGGTAGTATGACTCAACAGTTAAAAAACGGTCTTTACCAAATGTAAAGAATGTATGTCAGTGTTAGAGGAAAAAAATAAACTGTGAATAACACTAGCACTGATGTGCTAGAGGAAAGACTCCCCTGTTTCATGGGATGCCCAAAAAGATCCACTCATTTTTTTCATCTGTTTAAAAAAAACTTAAAAAAACTCCCAGTGAATATTATTAGTCAAAAATGTTTTGTTCAAACATTCATTTGTACAATAAATGCAGAAAAAAAATTCTTGAAGGACAATGGTCTACATTTAATGCAGGGGCATGTACATTTGTTGATTTCCCTCCCTCCCCCCTCCCACCTTCATGTTAAGAGAAACGACTTTGTTAGGAACAATCACACAGTATGGCTGAGTCTGCATTGGCAAGATTTTGCGCAAAAGCAACCGCTTTTGGGCAAAATCTTGCCGCTTGTCTACACTGGCCGCGAGTACTTGTGCAAGAACACTGACGTTCTAATGTATAAAATCAGTACTTCTTGCGCAAATACTCTGACTCTCCCGCTCAGGGATAAGCCCTCTTGCGCAACTGTTCTTGCGCAAGAGGCCAGTGTAGACAGGCAACGTTAATTTCTTGTGCAAGAAAGCCCGATGGCTAAAATGGCCATCGGAGCTTTCTTGCGCAGGAGAGCGTCTACACTGGCACGGATGCTTTTGCGCAAAAGCACATCTCTTGCCAAAGGCACATGCCAGTGTAGACGCTCTCTTGCGCAAATACTTTAATGCAAAAACTCTTGCGTTAAAAATATTTGCGCAAAATCATGCCAGTGTAGACTTAGCCTATTTCTATGGATTATCTTTGTACTAAACTGAGCAGTTCATCTTTCAGAGAACCCTGCTAGCATTGCCCCCCCTTCCTCAAACTACCTCTTCTCCAAAATGAAAAATGTGTATTAGACGGAACATTTGCCACTGCCCTTTGTACCCACCAGCGCACTGGGAATGTGATTTTGTTTTTGTTTTTTTTTTTGGTAAACAACGTTATTTTGATAACAATTTTAGCCCAAGAATTTGAGTTTTAAGATTTGTGAAACTTGTGGCGGGACTCTCCACGTGGAGCCTTGTGGAAGAGAAGTGACTTCTTTAATTTTGCCTTTGCAAAAAAGGTCAATATTCTATAACACAAAGTGTTATTTTACTTATTCCCACAATATAAAAACTAGGCAGCAAGTTTAAAACAAACAAAAAAATTTTCTTCATGTGGCACACAGTCAACCTCTGGAACTCCTTGCCAGGCTAGGACTTTAACAGGGTTCAAAAAAGAGCTAGATAGATTCATGGAGGTTAGGTCCATCAATGGCTGTTAGCCAGGATGGGTAGGAATGGTGCCCCTAGCCTCTGTTTGTCTAAGGGTGATGGGAGGGATCACATGAGGATTATCTGTTGTGTTCCCTCCCTCTGGGGCATCTGGTATTAGCCATTGTCAGAAGACAGTGGGCTAGCTGGACCATTGGTCGGATCCAGAATGGCCATTCTTATGTACACTAAATTTGTCACATTTGAACAGATATGCAGATGACTTGTGAATGTAGTTATTTAATGTACACTTCAAGCTGTCAGACATCGGCTGGAACATTAAAGAAAGGCTCATAAAGCCTCCACCTTCTCATTTCAGGAGTCTGATGTCCAGCTACAGTGTGTCTCATCATCATACAAAGCATAAGCCACCTTCCCTCCCCATTTTGATTCCTTTTGCTACACAGAGGGGTTGTGCTAACTATCTCCCACCAGGCTTCTAAGCAGCATGTGTCATTTTGACTCCAGGTGCCTGCATGCATTGTCTACATTCAGCTATTCCATGTTTCTGTCCCTGAAATTCTTCAGTACATTCTAATAATTGTCTTGGCCAACATGTGACAGACCACCGAAAGGGAGTCCTTTATTTTCTAACAAAGCACTTGCCTTCTGTGAAGTGCCTGTGTGGGAGTAATATTGTATTACCACAGAATGATGAATGGGGAGAAAAGCCGGCAGTATGTCTAAAGAGTTCATAAAAATTTCACTTAAAAAAAAAAAGAGCAATATTCATTATTCTTAGTGTCACTGTCAGTAAGTGATTTTATAGTTACTAAAGAAGACGACTTCCCAACCTTGCATAGGTCCTTCAGGTCAGGAAGGTGGGGAGGGGGGGTGCAGGAGTGAGGAGAGGGCTCTGCAGCAACTGGCTGAGGGTGTGGGTGGTGGTGGTGGTGCAGGAGTCAAGGTTCGGGTTGAGTAGGGGCTCAGGGCAGGGGTCTAAGCTGTAGAAGGGTGCAAGCGTGAGGGTTGCTGGGTGAGGAGTAGCTCAGGGGTGCAAGCGGTGGACGGTGGCCACCGTCTTCTCTCCAGGGCAGCCAGGACTGTATATTCTGCCCACTGACTTGTCCCTGTAATGGGAAGGGGCTGCACACCCCACCTGCCTGTTACCAGGGGCCAGGTCAGGGTATAGGAGGCCCAGGGCAGGGGAAGGGGTTGCATAGGCCAGCCCCACTGGTGCTCTCCCTGATACGAGTCTGGGAGGTGGGAAGAGTATGCAGGCCAGCCCGGGGGTAGACATACTAGACAGCATGATGATGTTGGAGGGAGGGGGGGGCCATGGCTCCTCTGAGAGGGGGGTTGCAGGGCCTTCTGTCCCCTTGTCCTGCACAGCCTGTTCTTCCCCTCTTGTCTGGTGGGGGCCTTTTCTCCTGCTCTACCCAGCGATCTGACAGAGGCCTATTTCTCCCACCCCACCATCCCATCTGGCAAGGGCCTTCTCCCTTCCCTTCTGTGTTCCAGCACTGTAGCCACAGGCTAGGTCTGGTGGCTGGGCGGGGCGGGGGGGAGAGAATTGGAGAAGAGGAGGCACTTACCCAGTTTAGTGGCAAGATGATGATGATCCCTAGCTGGCCGCTCTGTTGGTGGTGCAGCAACCCCCAGTGATCACTCTTCAGTATAGTGGCCCTCCGAACAGCGCCCTTCCTTTCCATGTTATGGAAAACAATCCCATTCCAAGCAGATCCTGCTTCCCTGACACAACCAAACCCTGACCTTGCTTTAAGTTAGGTGATGAGGAAGCTGCATACCAAGTTTGGTGGTCCTAGTTCTTGATGTTTTGGAGGAGTTCTTGAACAAATGGACTGACAGATGATGCACATTTCTAAAATACATGGGTAGATTTATATTACAATAGCACTTAGGCTATGTCTAGACTGCAAGCCTCTTTCGAAAGAGGCTTTTTCGAAAGATACTTTCGAAAAAGCCTCTTTCGAAAGAGAGCATCTAGACTGCACACGGAACTTTCGAAAAAGCAAACCGCTTTTTCGAAAGAAAGCAGCAAGTGAGTCTGGATGCTCCCTTTCTAAAAAGCCCTGTTTGCTTTCAAGAACGCCTTTTTTCGAAAGAGCACTTTCGAAAAAAGGCGTTCTTCCTCGTGGAATTAGGTTTACCGCCGTCGAAAGAAAAGCCGCATTCTTTCGATTTAATTTCGAAAGAACGCGGCTGCAGTCTAGACGCAGGTGAAGTTTTTTTGAAAAAAGGCTACTTTTTTCGAAAAAAACCCTGAGTCTGGACACAGCCTTAGAGACCTTGGCAAAAAAAAAAAATCAGGGCCTCGCTGTGTTTTACAAACATAGTGAGAGATTGTGTACAGAAGAGCTAACAAGCTAAATAGGTAAGATAAGCAAAAGATGTGAAGGGGCACAGAGAAGTCACAGAGAATCTAGTCGCCTTGCTCCCATGCTCTGGCCTGCAGAGAACAGTGCCTCTCAAGAAAGCATTTTTCAAACTGACCATGAGCTCGTTGAAATTAATAGGCCCCATGCCACTAACTTTGATTATAGGCTTGTGTTTTGCTGGATCTGTTCAAGTGTCTATTGGTGGTCCATTTCCAGCTGAAACCCGCTCTCTTAGGTCAGTGAGGCATGCCCCAAGGATCAGGGTAATCGCTTATTTCACTGAGTGACATGGCCTAATAATGGAATCAGGTGGTCACAGCACAGCTATTTGCAAATGGTTTCTCAGGCTAGGTCTAGACTGTGGGGGTCTTTTGGAAGATGCTTTTTTCGGGAGAGATCTGCTGGAAAAACGTCTTCCGAAAGAGAGCATCCACACACAAAAGTGCATCAAAAAAGCAATGTGCTTTTTTGAAAGAGCATCCAGACTGATGCTTGCACATAAAAGGCCACCCAGAACCATTTCAGGCAGGGCTTGAAGTCACCAGTTGCTTCTGACTGCTGGTGCTGGAGCCTTGCAGAGACACGTGCTCAAAGGGACCCCCCTTGGACAGTTGTTTCTTTGCTTCTGCTGCGTGCTTGCCTACCTCTTTGAGGGACAGCAAAGCTCTCACAGTGCCTGCTGTGGTTGCCCTGCTTTTGTGGATGCCACAGCTTTTTCCTTTGTGCCCTGGAGCTGCCCCTGGGCATGCGATGGCCCCACACGGCCATGCTGTATTTTTTGCAGCACTTTGTGCCAGATGCCTTCTTTATCCTGCAGGAGCTTGATCCCCGAGCTCATGCTGGGGACCCTCTCCCTGCGTGTGGGAGCTACATGTTAGCAACCACAACCCACTATGGAGAGACATTTTTGGAGGCTCGACACCAGTTCAGACTGGTGGGACCAGCTGGTCATGGAGTGGTGGGACAACCAGCAGTGGCTCCAAAACTTCCACATATGGAAGGCTACCTTTTTGGAGCTGTGTGCCTGGCTCTCCCCACCCTCTGGAGATGCAACACCTACCTGTGGCCCGTCATCACCCTGGAGAAGCAAGTCACAATCGCCCTCTGGAAGCTCACCACCCCTGATAGCTACTGGTCAGTGGGCAACCAGTTTGATGTGGGGAAGTCCACCGTTGGGGCCCTTCTCATGGAGGTAAGGCACTCGGGCTGCAATCCCTACATGAGTCGGGGGAGGGAGAGTCCTGAAAAAGGGGGACCCTCAGGAAAAGTGGGTTGGAGGGGGTGGGGGATGGAGCAAGGGTGGGGGAAGCCCCATCCCTGGGGGGTTGTGCCACCTCCATCTTCCCACAGCCCTGCTGCTGGGGGGGGGTCCTCAAGGGGGGACTCCTGGAGTGTTTGAAGGGTGGGAGGGCTCGGGCACTCTTTCTCTCATTCTCTGTTTTTTGTGTTTGTTTCCTTCTGCAGGTGGTGAGGGCCATCAACTCCATCCTGCTGCTCAGGGTCATCCACCTGGGAGACCTAGACCCCAATGTGACAGAATTTGCAACCCTGGGGTTCCCAAACTGTGTTGGAGCCATGGATGGGACCCACTTCCCAATCTGAGCACCAGAACATTGAGCGGCCCAGTATGTTAATAGAAAGGGCTACGTTTCTATGATGCTGCAGGCCCCGGTTGACCATCATGGACAGTTCACGGACATTTTTGTCGGGTGGTCAGGCAGGGCACATGATGCTTGTGTTTCAGAACTCTAGTCTGTACGGAAAGCTGGAGGCGGGCACATTCTTTCCCTACCGTGACTTTGCAGGTGGGGATGTACAGACGCCATTGTGCATCGTGGGGGATGTGGCTTACACCCTGATGCCATGGCTAATGAAGCCATACACAGGCCACCTGGACCCCAGCAGGGACCAATTTAATGCCCACCTCAGCCAGGCCCGAATCCAAGTGGAGTGCGCCTTTGGGCACCTGAAGGAGTGGTTCAGGTGCCTGCTGACCCACCTCGACGTGGGGGAGCACAACATCCCTGAGGCGGTTGTAGCATGTTGTGTCTACCATAACATTATGGAGAGGAAGGGGGAGTCCTGGCCCTGGCGAGAGCTCCGGCGCAGCCGCCCTGGCCCTGGCGAGAGCTCCGGCGCAGCCGCCCTGGCCCTGGCGAGAGCTCCGGCACAGCTGCCCTGGCTCGCCCTCGGTGTGGGGAGCTCTGGGAGTGGCCGTGGCTCTTGGCGCAGGGCCCCCGACACGGGGCAGGTGGGAGCAGCCAGTGGCTGCGTGTGGCTGCCCAGTCAGGCTGTGTCCGTGCCGGGGGGAACAACTACTGGTAAAAACAAGACATGGTGTGTGTGTGTGCGCTGTATTATATGCATCTAAGTGTTGACTGCTGTATGTGTGTATTACCAATAAATGTGGCATTTTGCCTTTTCCCCAAAAAAGATCCCACGCAGTATTTTTAAGTACAACACAACCATCCCTCCCCCAAAGCCAGCCCCCCCGATGCACTTACCCCTCCTCCCCCAGAGCAAGGCCCCCCCAGTGCTAGGGGGGAGCACTCCCCCAATCAAATCCTTCCCTCCCCTCTCCCCGGAGCCAGGCATGGAGGAATGTACCTTTAAAACCCCTACTCATCCCACCCAGCTGGCTGCTTCAGCTGGCAGTATGTAGAAAGCCGGCAGCAGCACTTAGCCAGCAGCTCCCAGGTCTGGTTCAAAGCATCAGGTGGGCAAGAGCAGCATGTGCTCTGGTCCCACCCCGCCCGGCGCCCCCCCAGCGTGGCGCCAGGGGGCAACTGCCCCCCCCCCCCCCTTCGCTATGCCTCTGCTCCTCCCTGTCCACAAACACCTTTTTCCAGAAGAGCTCTTTCGGAACAAGGCTTCTTTCTTGCAGAAAAACACCAGAAAAACCCCTCTGTTCTTTCGATTTACTTTCAGAAGAAGGCAATTGCAGTATGGATGTGATACATGTTTTGTTGGAAAAACGGCAGTTTTTCTGAAAACAAAAACTCTGTAGTGTAGACATACCACCCAAAGAGAAACAGTTGTGTTTTTATCTGAGCTAGTCAAACTAACCAAATGGTGTCACCAGTTCTGAATTTGGTCCCAGTGTCCATTTGCTCAGTGGCATGGACCACATTGCACAGCCTTGCCCTTGCAGGTTGCCTGGATTTGTTAGCATGATAGCAGTATGGCATTTAAGAGGTAAGATTTTCAGTTTGTCACTGCTGTAGTACACTGGCCTCAAGGGTGCACTGCAACAACAGGGCTCATGTAGAGTGGCTCACTTAAAAGATGTCTGGCTCACTTCTTGTAGTTCCCCATTCAAAGGCAGTACATGCATAGTTGGCATTTGCTACAGCTTTTTTGAAAGGTCATCACCATTTTTTCCCTGCCTTGAACAAGCCATAAAGCATCGCTGAGCACATCGCTACACCTTCCCTAGTTCCCACTAGCTCATAACCAGAATGTGGGTCATAGAGTAACACGTCTGAATGTAACAGGCACTTAGTTTTGAGATGGTTGACAGAGGGGGTAAATTCACCTTCTTTGTCAAAAAGACATGCAGACTGAAGAATTCATTAAGCATGAGGTCTCAAGCTTGGATATTTGCCTAGATCAAGAAGGTGTGTGTCTGATTCATAGTGCCTGGTTATTTTATATAATTATGATTTCATTCCTTTAGCCTGAAATACACCTTTGTGCAGAGACCCAGTACAAGGAGCATGAATCAGCTGATTACCACTTAAGCCTTGGGTGGAGGCTAAGTTGCAACTTAAACAAATAGTTCATTATCTTTGTGCTGGGTCTCTGCAAAGGGAAGAATTTTCCTCATAGTTCTTAGTGGTTGTTTTATTACCTGTTTCTGATGTCTCTCAGAACTATAGGGATGGAAGGGGGCTTGAGAGTTTATCAAGTCCAGATAGCCCCTGCCCCAAAGGCAGCACCAAATAAGTCTAGACCATCTCTGACACTAGTTTGGCAAACCTGTTCTTAAAAACTTCTAGGGCTGGTGCTTCCCTAACTTCTCTTTGAAATCTATTCAAGACCTTAACTACCCTTAAAGTTAGCCTCTTCCTAATAACAAACCTATTTTTTCACCTTTTATGTTACATTGCTTTGTGTTGTAAGAGGCAAAAATGTGTCAGGTTACAAGTCTGGTTGTTACCCTATGAAAAAGACTGTTTTTCCGCTAATCAAATGATGCAATAGTATAGTACCAATTATGCTGACTCAACCAAACCATCAAATTGTTTTATTATGTACATGGGACATCCCTCCAAATTGCACACAACTTCACTATTGAATGGGCAACCAAATAGAGAGTGACTAAATGCCTTGACTTGTGTTAGCATATATTTTGCAATGTAGTTTCCAGACACGGCATGTTTTTGCTTTTGCATTTTACCTGGCTTATTATTTGTATTTAAAGAGAAAAATAACCTCGTTGAACTACGTGGCTAGATTCTGTTACTATAATTCAGAAGCCCAAGAATGAAAGGTATGTTGCAAAGGCACATGCAACCCCCACTGCATTCAAAGGCACATGCAACCCCCACTGCATGGACAGCCAAGTACTGCAGACCTGACAATGGATCCGAGGGCTAGAGAGGGCACACAGGGATGATGACCAAGAAATATACATTCACCAAGCAGTCTTGGCTGGTTAGAGTCCTGTGGAGCCTTGGCTACAATTTAAAGCTGACTGACTTGTGGTAATGTCTATGAAAGAGAGAGAATAGCAGTTCTAACCTGCCTGACATGCCCTGGGAGGGTCTCCTGAGGTAAGATGTCCCAAGCCGGATGATGCCATTTTGCAATCTTCCTGTGAGACAAAAGGCAAATGAAACCCATATCTTTTCCATGAAAAAGTGATACAAATATTATGTTCACTACCTTACATTCAACAATGTGAAAAAGACAAGTGAAAACCCAATCCCTTCCCTGTTTTCTTTATTAGGGCCACATCTTGAGCTGAGGTAAATTGACAGTTCCACAAACTTCAGCTGATAGCAGCTCAAGATCTGGTCTGTAGGGCCTAACCTCAAACCCACTGGCATAAACTCAGTGGCTTCCATTGTCTTCCTTGGTCTTTGCATCTGGCCCTTAACTTGTAGGGTTATAAATTGTGAGAAATGTTGAATCAAAATTTGGCAGCTTTAAAGTTAAGGGAATAGGTAAAATTTGATTTAAAGCTTTGTTAATCATAGTTTGAACCATTGAACTGATATTTAGTCATGTCTCTTTTTCACTCTCCCTTTGATTTTTTAATAATACTCCTGTTTCTCTTTCTCTTTCTCTCTCTCTCAATTCCTGTCAACTTCTACACCAACAGCCTTTGCTTTTTAAGCTATTATTTGGGAACTTGAGTCCTTGGAGTCTTGCAGAGCTGATATCACTTTCCCTGGAGACCAGCAGGTAGGGAAGACCTAACAAGCTGTAACTCTCCTAGGAAAATCTGTGACATGGACTCCAAAACAAACCTGATCTTAAATAATAAGATAAGGAAAAAAGTGTTCATGCTAATTAGGAGTCCTGCATTGCAGGATAAACAATCACAACATTAGAAAAGGTTTTTTGTAACTTGTGACAGTAAAAGAAAAAAATCAACTATTTGCAGACTGTAAGAAGCAGCTGTAGAGCGAAGGAAAGGAAAAGGCTCCCTGGAAACTGACTACAGCTGTCATTTTCATGAATAATCTCCTGGAAGCAGATACTAAATAATTCCCAGCATCAACAATTTAAAAATTAAAAGCAATTTTGTTGGGGCAGCTCACAAAACTTGAGCAGCCTGTCTGCTTACATGCACCTACATTTTCATAGCTCGCAACTTTTTTGGTAATAAAACCCAGAGAATCAATCATAGACTAGAATCATAGGGTACGTCTACACTACAACGTTAATTCGAACTAAGCTGATTCGAACTAACGGATCCAGACTAAAAAACTAGTTCGAATTAGTGTTTTGCTAATTTGAACTAGCATGTCCACATTAAGTGGACCCTGAACCGGGCTTAAGGATGGCCGGAAGCAGTGCTGACGGGGCATCAGAGAGGAACTTAGAGCATGGAGATGCTCTCTCAGGCTAGCCGAGGGCTGTGCTTAAAGGGTCCCGACCCCCACCCCGGACAGACAGTTCTCAGGGGTGCCCCGCTTGCAAAGCAGTCCTGCCTTGGATTGCCCGGACTATCCACAATGGGCACATCACACCACTCGGCCATCAGCCCGGCTGCACTTGCCGCAGGCTGCCATCTGGGGAGGGGGGGCAATTGGGGGGCTGCAGGAGAGCTTCCACCCCCAGAAGCCCGCAGAGCCAGCCCAGTCCTCCCCATCAGGGGCTCGTGCCCCATTCCTCCCTCACCTCCTTCCACTTACCCTTCCGTAGCCCCTCTTCTTGATGTACAAAATAAAGATAACGTGTCTTCCAAAATGGAATCTGTCTTTATTGAACAAAACTGGGGGAGACTGGGAAAAGGAGGTGGGAGAGGGGAAGAGAGAGGCTGGGAGAGGGGAGGGCAACTAAAATGATCAGGGGTTGGGAACAGGTCCCATATGAAGAGAGGCTAAAGAGACTGGGACTTTTCAGCTTAGAAAAGAGGAGACGGAGGGCGGACAGAATAGAGGTTTCTAAAAGCATGAGTGGGGTGGAGAGGGTGCATACAGAAAAGTTCTTCATTAGTTCCCATAAAGAAGGACTAGAGGACACCAAAGGAATGAATGGGTAGCAGGCTTCAAACTAGTAACAGAAAGTTGTTCTTCACAAAGCAAAGAGTCAACCTGTGGAACTCCTTGCTGCAGGAGGCTGTGAAGGCTACAACTAGAACAGAGTTTAAAGGGAAGTGAGATCAAGTCATGGAGGCTGGGTCCATGGAGTGGTATTAGCCAGGGGGTAGGAGTGGTGTCCCTGCCCAAGGCTTGTGGAAGGCTGGAGAGGGATGGCACAAGACAAATGGCTTGGTCACTGTCTTTGGTCCATCCCCTCCAGTGTCCCTAGGGTTGGCCACTGTCGGCAGACAGGCTACTGGGTTAGATGGACCTTTGGTCTGACCCAGGATGGCCATTGTAAGCTCAGGTCTCAGGGTCGGGGGTCTCAGTGGACCCCCTTGATTCTCTTGCACACCTGCTCTTGGGTGGCCAGGCTGGCAGCTCTCCTGCCCTAGACGGCCACTTTCCTGTGCCTAGTGCGGAGGTCGTGGACGAGGTCCACGATGTCTGCACTAGCCCAGGCGGGTGCCCGCCTCTTGCGGTCCCGGGAAAGCTCCCGGGAGCCGCCAGCCTCCTGGGAAGAGGGGTAGGGCTGGGGGGCATCGGGTGGGTGGCTCGATCCGTGCCAGGTGCAGGGTCTGCTGGCTGGGTGCTGGCAGGCTTGCACCTGGCACGGGCACCGTAGCCAGCCCGTGCCCCTTTAAGGGCTCCGGGGCCAGGAGGGGGGCAATAGAGTTTCCCTGGTGTTGGCCAGAGTGGCCACCAGGGAAACCTGGGAAGGGCTAGCCTCCCACTAGTTCGAATTAAGGGTCTACACAGCCCTTAATTCGAACTAGCTAGTTCGAACTAGGCTTAATCCTCGTAAAATGAGGTTTTCCTAGTTTGAAGTAAGCGCTCCGTTAGTTCGAATTAAATTCGAACTAACAGAGTGCTAGTGTAGCGCCTATGAAAGTTAGTTCGAACTAACGTCCGTTAGTTCGAACTAACTTTGTAGTGTAGACATACCCATAGAATGCTAGACCTGGAAGGGACCTCAAGAAGGCATCAAGTCCAGCCCCCTGCCCTCATGGCACTGAATACACCCACAGAGGCTAACAGCTCTTTCAGAGGGGGTTGTCGGAGCATGACAAATATAGGATTTCAAACCTGTCATGTACATGTTGGCATTTGTTTACTAAGCAGCTGATCTTGAATCAGAGTATAGCTCATTCATACATGTCCAGGATAGGGCCTTTAAAGGCTGATTTGAAAAATACCGTACATCTGTTTCCAATTAATAAGAGCCAGCTATCACATAACACCAAGTCAGGGCTTGTGTTAATAAAAACAGAAGGGACAGGATAGTGCATAGCTTAACAGTAAAAGCCATGGCTTTTCATGCCTGGAGTCACTATGTGGTGCATATACATATGCTCAAGTACCAAATTTATATTTTCTATCAGCAGTTCTTTAGGTGTTAATGAGGCCTCGTCTACCCTACACAGCTTGATGCACTGCAGCTTGCACTGACTTAGTTGTGCAGGTGTCTACACTCAAATTGGTCTCCCACTGATGTAAGCGCTTTGTTATGCTTCCAAAGTAACATCACCTCCCCGAGCAGCATAGAGTCACAGTTGTTGCACTTAGGTTAATGCAGTGCAAGAGCACACACTGTATTACTTATGGCAACCCCCTGTCACTCCGTAGCTATTTCACAATGCCCACACTGACTGCACTGGTCACCATTGGGGACTACCCATACCTGGTTCATGGAGACCAGAAGATCTCTCCCACATTTAAAGTCTTTCAAGTCTTTAAATTCCTTTTCCTGTGTGCCTGGCTTGGAGTGCACAAACTAGCAGCAGATTGCTGAGTGCAGCTGGCCATGGAGCAGATGAGAGATTGGCTCTGGGGAGGGAAAAGCCTGTGTAGGCACACCTCTAAACCAGCTGTACAAAACAGCATCTACAAGAATATTACTCAGAGGCTGCAGGAGATGATATATTATAGAGACCACCAGCAGTGCCATGTGCAAGCCAAGGGATACAGGGGGGCCAACAATCAAGCAGGCACAGAACCACAGACCTGTTACTTTTACCGAACACTACATGCCACAGTGGGCAGAGCCATCCCACCTTGAAGCTCCATGGATACCTCTTAAGACCCTGAGACACTGGCCTCCTGCAATGAACAGTGAAGATGCGGAGACAGAGTGTGGGGACAGAAACGGGATATCTTGCTGCAAGGTGAACCAGGACCTGTTTCTGATTTGGCCACAGTCCAGGTAATTTCAGCAGTCAAGCACAGGTGAGCCTAATGCAGAAGGAGGACTCATGGGAGGGAGAGTAGAAACATTTTTAATTACAGCGTTTGTGCCACAAAGTAGCACAATACTCCGTTATCCTTTCATTATTGTGCACATACTGAAAGAGCTAGTGATACAACCAAGAGAAGTAACATTGTTTGTCATTCCCTTCTAGATTTCAGTTGGGGGGCAGGAGGATGCAGATCAGTCTGTTTATGCACACATGGATGCCCCTTGAATTCTCCTGAGGGAGCTCAATGACATTTTCCTGGAGATACTCTGCAGTCCTCTGCTAAGGCAGCACTCCCCAGAAACCTTTATTTCTTTCTCCACCACAGGGCACGTTCCCATACCACTCAGCAATAATTTTAGCAGGCACCACTGCAGTACACAGGTTTACGGGACGCCAGCAGCACCTGTGCTCCCTCTGCCTTTGTTACCCTCAAGAGTGAAATATCAGCTAAAAACACCATTGCCCATGAAAAACTGTGCTACTTTTCCATGTCATTGCCCTCTACTATTAAGACTCATACATCCAGTTATTTCCTCAAGGCCAGGCAGGCCATACTCACCGTGCTTGATGTTGTGACTGGGGCTGTGCCCAAGCAGAAGTGAGAAAGGCAGGCTTAAAACTTACCAGGGAGCAAGTTCTATCTCTTACATTCCACTCCCCGCAATGGATATACTGACACTGGTACCTATGTGGGCTGTTTACCTTCAGCTGTTGCCACTGCAGCTGTTAGGGGAAGGCTACCCTTTACGCAGCCCTTTTGTTTGCGGCCCATGGTGCAGTTTGGGTGCAGGCGGGGCTCAACACGCAGACTGTGGGTGTGACCCTTTGAACATGGCCTCCCAATGGTGGCCTGGGAACACGCTCTGCAATGACGAGGCGTCTCCCAGGCAGGGTGAGCACTGAAAGACGCAAGAAGATGGGCTTGCACTTCCCCTTTAAAGTGCCATTTTGATGCTTTAAAGGGGCAGTGCATTAGAAGCCTGGGATCAGCTAGGGACTCCAGCTGATCACTGGCTCCGCTTTGCAAAGCTCCTTTGAAGTGCCGCTCTGGTGCTGGAGCGGCACTCCAAAGGGGCAGCACAACATTAATGGCTGTGATTAACACGTTAAAAAAATTAACATGTTAATCCGGTCCTGTGTTAATCACAGGTGTTAACGCAGGTCACTTGACAGCCCTATAATCTACCAGTGCTGACAATCATAGAAAAGCAGTCCTTCCTGTTGGTGTATTGAATGCCAAGGTGGGCTGATGCCAAAACAGTGTTGTGGGTGCTGTTGGTCACTTCCTTGTATTTCAGGAACCTCACTGCTCAAAATCCATCCACCATGTTCTGTGTTATCCCAGAGTCACAGTCCTACATAGCACAACACCATTCCAGGCTCTTCACATTTGTATTACAATGCCTTCTATGGTTGGTTTCCCAACTCCACATTGCTACTGATCAGTAAGGAATCAATCTGGTATTGCAAGTTTCCAGAGTGCACCTACCATGTGCTTTTCCACAGTCAGTGCAGCTCTAATTTTGGTGCTCTGCACAGAAAGGAGTTCACTGCTCAGAGCCAGGAATACGGGCTTACATAGGCAAAAATTCTGCAGCCACTGCTCATCATCCCAAACTTGCATTACAATGCCATCCCACCAGTTAGTGCTTAGTTCTTGGGCCCAGAAGTGGCACTCCACTATCTGTAGCTGCTCCAGGACTGCCACCAATAGCCATCTCACCTCCAGAAACTCATCATATTCCCCACTCATTGGATTCTTCCTAGGGCTCTGGACATGCTCCAGGAGTGCGGACCCTGCGTATGCAAACTCATGACAATAGTGCAGAGCTGCGCCGGCTCCTTGATTTTGTCAGGGGCAACAGACAGAAAGGATGTATCTTGACTCAACATAATTTTGTAGCGTAGAATGGCCTGAGAACTGTTCATGCAAAAAATCTCACCCTTGTTCACTCCATTTTCTGATGAAGTTTTTCTGACCAGATTGGGCCTGTACGCACTGAGTTTGCTGTATATTTTGTGACATTACACTCTATATGCATTATGAAAGTGTGCGTATGATACAAATATGACCTAGTTGAGACGTACTTCATGTGAGGCATCATTGAAATGGCTGTCTTACTGAACAGGATTATCCTATTTGTATGCATGCATCATTTTTGTATCTGAAGTTAGGAATGTTGATTATGTATCTGTATTCCAACTATGTTACTTTGGATGGCGCCCACTGCTAAGACTCTATGTCCAAAAATGGAAAAGACAGACAGAGCAGATAGCCCATCAACAAGGACAATGGACTGTGAAAAGCCTATGCTCCATACCGCTATTAACTCAAGGATGCTGTGATACTATAGAGTGACCTCGTCATCTGATACTAAACTCCACCTTAAACTGCTGAACAGTTCCACTGAGAGGTGGGAGACTCCAACAAAGGTTTCCGCTTTATGGAAGTCCTATCTAAGGCAGGAAAGGAATACAATCAAGATCTTCAGTTCATTTCTCCTCTGTCTCTCCACCCAAAGGGACCCTGAAAAACACTGGTAACAAGAACTGACTGCTTGAGCCAGGTTGCAGTGATATGTGGCCTGTGAAGGAATCTACGCAAGACAATGTCTAGGATGAGGAATTAATATTCATAACAGATTTCTTTCGTTAATCTTCATTTGTGTGCTTTATTTCATTGCTTAGTAATCGGCTTTGTTCTGTTTGCTACCTTTTTAACCACTTAAAATCCAACTTTTGTAATTAGTGAACTTATTTCTTGCTTAGAATAATATAACCCATTTTAAGTAATTGCTAATTGGGGGAGGTAGGAAGTTGTGCATATCTTCACCCACATCCAGGGAGAAGGCAAATGTCATATAATTAGGGAGTTGCACTGCAGGGGAGGAAGTCGTCTGAATGCTGGGGCAAGTCCCTTGAACTGAGCCTTCCCACAGCTGATCACCGTATCTATGTCATTCTGCAGCTGGGTGCAGCCCTATCTGTGTGTGTGCTGGAGGAGGTATAAGGGCTTGGCTCAGCAAGACAGGATTTAAGGGTGTCCAGGCTGACAAAAAGAGATGGGCTCAGTGGTATCTCAGCACATCCAGTAACATCCCAAAGAGTCCCAAGCCTGTCACTTATAAAAGCCTCCGTATGCTCTCCAGTGTAAATATGAAGTATTCTGTATTCTATGCACTTTTATCTCACCTCCTATTGCATAATACCACCAAACACAAACTAATGACATTTAAGTTTGGGATGTGGCCTGCTGCATTCACCAAAAACACCGTAAATAACTGACAAAGTTATAGACTCATAGACTTTAAGGTCAGAAGGGACCATTATGATCATCTAGTCTGACCCCCTGCACAGCGCAGGCCACAGAATCTCACCCACCCCTCCCAGAATAAGCCTCTCACCTATATCTCAGATATTGAAGCCTTCAAATACTTTGAAGACCCCAAGATGCAGAGAATCCTCTAGCTGTGATCTGTACCCCATGCTACAGAGGAAGGCGAAAAATCTCCAGGGCTTCTACCAATCTACCCTGGAGGAAAATTCCTTCCCGACCCCAAATATGGCGATCAGCTAAACCCTGAGCATGTGGGCAAGACTCATCAGCCAGACACCCAGAAAGTTCTCTAGTAATTCCGAACATCCCTCCATTGGCCTATTTCCCACTGATAACAAATGGTCAATTAGTTACCAAGATCATGTTATCTCATCAAACCATCCCCTTCATGAACCCATCTAGTTTAATCTTGAAACCAGATAGATCTTTTGCCCCCACTACTTCCCTTGGAAGGCCGTTCCAGAACCTCACTCATCTAATGGTTAGAAACCTTCTTCTAATCTCAAGTCTAAACTTCCTACTAGCCATCTTATATCCATTTGTTCTTGTGTCCACATTGGTATTAAGCTTAAATAATTCCTCTCCCTCCCTGGTATTTATCCCTCTAATATATTTAAAAAGTGCAATCATGTCCCCCCTCAGCCTTCTTTTGGTTAAGGTAAACAAGCCAAGCTCCCTGAGTCTCCTTTCATAAGACAGGTTTTCCATTCCTCGGATCATCCTAGTGGCCCTTCTTTGTACCTGTTCCAGTTTAAATTCATCCTTCTTAAACATGGGAGATCAGAACTGCACACAGTATTCCAAATGGTGTCTCACCAATGCCTTGTATAATGGCACTAACACCTCCTTATCCCTACTGGAAATACCTCGCCTAATACATCCCAAGATCGTATTAGCCTTTTTCACAGCCATGTCACAATGGCGGCTCATAGTCATTCTATAATCAACCAGGACTCCGAGGTCCTTCTCCTCCTCCGTTACTTCCAACTGATGTGTCCCCAGCTTATAACTAAAATTCTTGTTATTAATCCCTAAATGCATAACCTTACACTTCTCACTATTAAATTTCATCCTATTGCTATCACTCCAATTTACAAGATCATCCAGATCTTCCTGTATGATATCCCGATCCTTTTCTGAATTGGCAATAGCTCCCAACTTTGTGTCATCCGCAAATTTTATTAGGACACTTCCACTTTTGGTGCCAAGATCAGCAATAAAAAGATTAAATAAAATTGGCCCCAAAACTGATCCCTGAGGAACTCCGCTAGTAACCTTCCTCCAATCTGACTGTTCAACTTTCAATATGACCCGCTGTAGTCTCCCCTTTAACCAGTTGCTTATCCACCTCTCAACTTTCATATTAATCCTTATCTTTTCCAATTTAACCAATAATTCCACATGTGGTACTGTATCAAATGCCTTACTAAAGTCGAGGTAGATTAGATTCACTGCATTTCCTTTATCTAAAAAATCTGTTACTTTCTCAAAAAAGGAGATCAGGTTGGTTTGGCACGATCTACCTTTTGTAAAACCATGTTGTAATTTGTCCCAATTGCCATTAGCCTCAATGTCTCTAACTACTTTCTAAGTTAAGGGGAAAGACTGCTGCATTCCATTTCTCCTTCATATTGCCTCCAACACTGTCAATTACACATTCACATCCATGTCCAATAGCAACCTACTGTCATCAAACTTGTTATCTAATGCGAAACATTATCTGTGATCTTACAGGTATTTTATATCAACAGATCAGCACATCTGACAGTCACTCCTTCCACGCATTCGGGAATGTTTTTCACAGGGCAGAATCTGCTTATAGCAAAATAAAAAGGCTTTTATTTATTTTATGTTTATTTAGATTAGATAGCTACATTCCAAAAACAAGTGTCTGAAGTACCCATTGTGCGTGCAAAACTTACTTTTGCATACACAAGCATGGCAACTGCACATATATATAGCAGTTTACATATATTATATTAGATTTGTGACATAAAATGTGGGTTTTCTGTACACACATTTTTGGCAGGCACTGCTTAAATGGTTCCCCTAGAAAATTTGGCCCATAAAATTGAAAACAGCTTACATGAGATTTGAAACTAAGTGTGAGCGAGAAACTCTTCCGTGTATCTTTTCTAACCTTCACTAAAAATGATCAGCTTTTCTTCCTTATTTTGGTTATGCCTTATCTTGCCAAACTGGTTTGGCATACCAACTATGAACTGCTTTCTAGAACATTCATGCTCCAGGAGCCATTACTAAAGATCTAGTTCATAAAAACTGAACAGCTGCTTGTAACTCCTGCAGTTCACAAATAATAATAATAATAAGAAGAAGAAGAAAAATCCATAGGACAAAATACTACGTTCGGAACAAGTGAAAAAGAAAACAACCTCAGAAATTAATCAGAAGTTCAGTTTTATACTGTATTCAGTTTGGTATTTTATTTTATAACACTTGGATTGGAAAAAATCCTAGATTTTGCTAGCACACAGTGAACAATATGCAGAATTTTAATGCCATAGGATGGTACAGTTATTACCCTTAGCCTACATCTACATTTGGAGTTAGAGGATTTTATTCCCTGCTTGTGTAGATGAGCACTAGCGTGAGTACATCAAGCGAGGAAGCTAAAAATAGCTGTTCAGCTGCAGCAGCATGGGCAACAGTGAGTGCCAGCACAGGCTAGCTGTGCCAACTATACACCCCTAAGGTTTGGGAGTGTGCATGTTGAGGACAGCTAACCTGTGCCACCCTTCATCACTGCCCATGCAATCCTCCTATTTTTAGCACACTAGTTCCTGAAAGCTAATGTGAGTATGTCTGTGCTAGCTGGAAATCACAGCCCCAGCTCCAAATGTAGATGGAGTCTTAGTGTGGAATCTTATTTTCAAATAATTGTGGGCGTGTTATTCAATCTCCAAAATTCCTGCAGCTTTATTTTCTTTTGTTTGGAATTACTTGGAATTTCTTTCATCTAAAGAAAAATTGTTAACCTTGATTTTTTAAAAGAAGAGTTACCTTTGACCAGGGCTACTCAACTTTGGAAACCCCGGGGCCCACAATGATATTCACAGCACATGCCAAGGGCCACAACTGGTTGCATAGACATGCTAATATCTAGGCAAATAGCTTCTCTCTCACTGACGGGCACAAATACAAAGATTAAGGCAAGACTATACAACACACAGGTCCCATTTAAGTCAGTTCTGCTGATATTAATAAAATACAATATTTACCCGATTTCCACCCACATGACAGCACTTTTAATGAGCAATGACCGTCCAGGAATTTAACTACAGAAGACCATTATATTGACTACTTTTTTATTTGGCTCCCACCCGGGGTTGCAAACAAATGGGCCGCATGCGGCCTACGGGCTGTGTGTTGAGTAGCCCTGCCTTAGACTCTTCAGTCCTTGTATAGGTTCATAGCTGAGCACCTACCTGCTTCTACTGAACACTTGTTTGTATAGCGTGTTGGAACATCAGGCCATTAAAGCTGTAACCCTAAATACTGAGTTAGGGTCCTATTTTTGAAAACCTTCATTGTTAAACTTTATGTTCTAATGCATATATTAAAAAAATTGATCAGCTACAAAATAGCTTCCTATTTTATCAATCCATCTTTGGCCTTGTTCCCTCCCTCTCTATCTCTCTCTGTTTGTTCAAATATTTACACTTGATCTTCTTGCTCCAGCTGTTGTAACCCTGCTGGTTTCCCTGGAGGGGTAAATATCGCTCAGGAACTATTTTGCTTGAGAAGCCATAATCTAGTGTAACCAGAATGTCCATATGATATTGAGCTGAAATTAGGCACCCAATGAGACCAAAAACAAAACAAACAAAACCCTCTTTTTTCCTTGGAAGTGGGTTGAGTACAATAAGCAATGCAGAAAGCAGAGTTGTTTAGCATTCCACTATGTAAGACAGACAATATCTATCTAAGATAGCCACCTTGAAGAGCTCTTGAAAAGAAACACACAAGACTAGGAGCAGAACAAGGCTAGAGTAGAAAGAACAAAGCAGCAGCCCTTAAAGTGAACCTAATGGTCCCTGAATATAAATAGCTGGCAGATTTGCAGTAGGTAGGAAGGAAAGAAACAATACCAACAAATTGGATGTTCCTTCATATCCATTTTACCCTCTTATCACCAGGGAGATGAAGTGTCTCTTACTAAGCTGTTAGAGAGAAGAAGGCATAATTTTGTCTCCAGTGGTTACTGTACAATTGGTTCTCTTGGAATGGTTACAAAATATCTCAAAAATTATATGACAAAAATAAAGTGTCACCACAATGGTAAAATACACAGACAGTGAAAGTTTTTTTTATATCCTTGTCTCTCTCAAGGGTTGAAGTATTATTTGGGAACCTGGGGAATATAGACTAGTATCTACACTGTCAACTAAGAGAGCCACTTTAGCATGAGCATAAGAAAGAACAGCCTATTGTGTCTCCAGGCCCAGCCTTTGGGCAAGGTGAGCAAGGCGGTAGCCCTGGGCCCTGCGCATTCAGGGCCCCGCACTGCCCAGCTCCCACCCCCACCCACTCGCTGCTCACTCGCTGCCCTGACTGAGAGCCGCACGGCTGTGTAGTTCAGCCAATCACAGCATGCTGCCTTGGGCCCCACAAACTCTTTGGACAAGCCTTTGTGTCTTCAATACAGAAATGTAGCCTATGGACTCAGCCTATCTTAAACAGGTAGCTGAGATGATTTAGCCTCATTCTACAAACAGAAAATAAACCAATTTTAAGGAAATCAGTTTCTGAATTGACTTAAATAGGTATAACCAGTATTGTGTGGACACTAGTTGGTTCCAGACTGTTTCTCCCCCCCCCCCCATCAAACTTTATTTCAGTACCAAAACAAATTAAATGGGGAATTAGCCACTATTAAATCAGTGCTACAATCTGGAAAACTTTCCCTACATACAGAAGAAGAAAAAATCTTGCCTGGAGTAAACACAGAAGGAATCCTTTCTTTTATGTATTCTAGTAAGCATTTTTGTAATTTAAGATACCCATGTACACCTCACAAGTTCACTTTGATCAACAGGGTACTCCATGTTTAACTGGAATGTCTGCAATTACCTCATTTTAAAAAGGGGGCAAAACCTCTGATGACAATGTCCAATACCATTGGTTCAATAATAGTGCTTCCTTTGGCCACCAAACAAACAGTCACAGCTCTTGGCAAGACGGTATATAAACACACACGCTCTTCTCAGTAGGAAAATTTAGACTTTTCTGAGTGAGACCCAAAGTACCATTTTAAACTTAATAAATGGTATCTATCTGAACAAGCAACAGCTTAAACTAGGCTGCTATAAATAGTAACAACCCCCATGTCATATCTGAGTGAGATTCAATTAACTCAAATTGGTCTCCAAAAATACATATTTTGAAGATCAGATACTAAAGGAAACGCTACATAAATTTTTCCATTAGTCAGGAGAGTAGATCAGTAGTGTCACAAAACAAAGCATCTTTTCTCTTTGAATGCAACAGCTGCTTGTAGAGGCTTCTTGAAAGTCACCATGAAACTTGAGCCATGCTGGAGACAAGACACAAACAAAAATAACCCTAAAAGAGCAGCTGTATCTAGGAACTCAGTGTTGGTGATTGTGCTGTTGAAATTTCAACTCTGCACCCGCACAGCGAGTCTTTTGATCCCAGACAAAGCACTGTTGGCTCTACAAGCTCTGTACAAACCTCAGCAAAATTAGAGGAACTCTTTTAAACACTCACTTGATTGAAAAGTTCAGTTTTATGTATTTCTCTATTTCTACTTATCAAGACAAGCCCACCAGACATGCAAATGATGATAATACCTCACTAACAGGTGACTGACCACAGAGAAGCCTCATTGATTATTAGTGAAACAGCATTTGACATTGAGATCTCAAAAGCAAAGATTGATTTACAGTACAAATGACTCATGTTTTAGCCGATGCCTGGCCTCTACACCCTCCCAACAGGCAGTAAAGTATAGGCCACCGGGGATATTTCCAGTATGTTGCCTCCTCTAAGTAACAAGGCAAAAATAGAAAGCAATGGCCATTGCCAAGTTCAGAGCTGGTTTTGTGTGTGTTACTATTGCACATTTATTATTAGAGGGGTAACACACAAAACCTTCACACCAGTTATTATATTTAATGAGAGCATGAATAATGTATAAGGAGGAACTTTTTTATGAAGAGCCTCTGAAATTGGCCCCTGAGCTAGCCCTCAAGTATCAGCAGGCAATTTACTTCCCACTTGGTTTATTAATTGGGTTGTTGTTTCTTCTGGTTTGGATTTTGGATTCTGCACAATGCCTTGAAAAAAAATATATGCACAGACACAATGTGACCTAGCACCACAATGAGCCTAGATGTCAGAAACAACTGCTTAGGCGATCTGGTCACATTCTACATGGAAGTGTGGTATCAGAATCCACATCATCCCAAACAGCTGCTTTGTGTTTGCCCTACTGAGGCATAAGTCAAGTCAAACGGACCTTCAGTAGAGATGTGGTGGTTATGGGCCCAATTCCTGAGTCCAGACTGAGCTGTTCTTAGCATAGGAACTGGGAGAGGGGGAGGCCTGGTGGCATTTTCTGTTTTGTAATGGTTGTGGTCACAGGTGGTTATGCACGATATTTTAAAAAAATCCAACCATTGAATTAATCAGATATACATGCTCAGCACAGTGATCGCTATCTACATTTTACAAACTTAGCACCAGTGGCAGTTTAATGCACAGGCTCAATTTGAGGGCCTCCACAGGAGTGCTGGATCCTGTGTAGAAGTGTGTGTGTGGGGGGGGGACCTGATCTTCCTCTACCCCTGGGCCCTGCCCCTAGCCAGCCTAAAAGAGAGTTGAGCTGTGGTAAGAGTTGCCCAGGGAGCTAGGGCTGCTATGGAGAGCCCAGGCCACTGCAGGGAGCCTTAGGGTATGTCTAGACTACATGCCTCTGGCAACAGAGGCATGTAGAATAGGCTACCCAGCATAGGAAAATGAAGCGGCAATTTAAATAATCGCCGCTTCATTTACATTTAAATGGCTGCCGCGCTGAGCCAATCAGCTGTTTGTCGGCTCAGCGCGGTAGTCTGATGTCGACTGCGGAACATCCAAAGGCATTTGTCAACCTCCCAGGTATACCTCCTGGGATGAAGTTTACCTGGGAGGTTGACAAATGCCTTTGATGTTGATTGTGGAGCATCCAGACTACCGCGCTGAGCCGACAAACAGCTGATTGGCACAGCGCGGCAGCCATTTAAATTTAAATGAAGCGGCAATTATTTAAAGATATGGGATGTGGAACTGAGGTTGAAGAGGATTATTAAGGAAGCAGGAAGGAATCCATTGATCATCCTTCATGTAGTAACAAATGATACTGCTAGATTCTTGCTGGAACAAATTAAGGGAGACTATGCTAGGCTGGGGAGGACGCTCAAGGAAATTGAGGCTCAAGTAATCTTTAGTGGGATTCTCCCTGTTTCTAGAGAAGGGCAACTAAAATGTGACAGGATTCTGATGATCAATAGATGGCTTAGGCAGTGGTGCTATAAGGAGGGCTTTGGGATGTATGGTCACTGGGAGGCATTTATGGACAGAGGACTGTTCTCTAGGGACAGATTTCACCTAAGAAGGGAGAGAAATAGACTTCTAGGATGGAGGCTGGCTCAACTGATTAAGAGAGCTTTAAACTAGGAATTTGGGGGAGACGGTTGGGAGATGTCCAGGTAATCTCTATGCTGGATTTTCACACTGAGAGGGAGGAAAATGAAATAAGAAAGGATATATCTGGGGGCAGGAGAATATACATGAGGAAGGGTAGGGTGGATACTAGTCTAATAAGTCATATTGGAGGTACAACATCCATGCCAAATTGGATAAAGAATGTGAGTGAGGCCAAACAGCAAAAATTAAGATGTTTGTACACCAATGCGAGGAGCCTAGGTAGCAAAATGGAGGAACTAGAGCTATTGGTCCAGGAAGTGAAACCAGATATTATAGGAATAACAGAAACATGGTGGAATACTAGGCATGACTGGAGTACAGGTATCGAAGGGTATGTGCTGTTTAGGAAAGACAGAAATAAAGGTAAAGGTGGTGGAGTCACATTGTATATCAAAGATGAGGTAGATTGTAAAGAAATAAAAAGTGATGGAATGGAGAAGACAGATTCTGTTTGAGCAAAAATCACATTGGGGAAGAAAACTATCAGATCCTTCCCTGGGATAGTGCTTGGGGTGTGTTATAGACCACCAGGATCCAATTTGGATAAGGATAGAAACCTCTTTAATGTTTTTAATGAAGTAAATACTCATGGAAACTGTGTAATCATGGGAGATTTCAACTTTCCAGATATAGACTGGAGAACAAGTGCTAGTAATAATAATAATAGGGCTCAGACTTTCCTAGATGTGATAGCTGATGAATTCCTTCATCAAGTATTTGCTGAACTAACAAGGGGGGATGCTATTTTAGATTTGGTTTTGGTGAGTAGTGAGGACCTCATAGATGAAATGGTTGTAGGGGACAACCTTGGCTCGAGTGATCATGAGCTAATTCAGTTCAAATTAAATGGAAGGGTAAACAAAAATAAATCTGAGACTAGGGTATTTTATTTCAAAAGGGCTAACTTTAATAAATTAAGGAAATTAGCTAGGGAAGTTGATTGGACTAAAGAAATTATGGATCTTGAAGTGGAGGAGACCTGGGATTATTTTAAGTTAAAGTTGCAGAAGCTGTCAGAAGCCTGTATCCCAAAAAAGGAAAAAAATGTATAGGCAGGTGTGTTAGACCAAGCTGGATGAGCAAGCATCTCAGAGAGGTGATTAAGAAAAAGCAGAAAGCATATGAGTGGAAAATGGGAGGGATCAGTAAAGAAAGCTACCTTATTGAGGTTAGAGCATGTAGGGACAAAGTGAGAAAGGCTAAAAGGGAATTTAATTCCCTTGCAAAGGGAATTAAAACCAATAGTAAAAGATTTTATAACCATATAAATAGGAAAAAAACAAAAAAAGAAGAAGTAGGACCTCTAATTACTAAGGATGGAGTGGAAGTTAAGGATAATCTAGGAATGGCCCAATATCTAAACAAATACTTTGCTTCAGTCTTTAATGAGGCTAATGAAGAGCTTAGGGATAATGGTAACATAACAATGGAACTAAGGATATGGAAGTAGATATTACCATATCTGAGGTAAAAGCCAAACTTGAACAGCTTATGGGAGTAAATTGGGGGGCCCAGATAATCTTCATCTAAGAATATTAAAGGAACTGGCACATGAAATTACAAGTCCATTAGCAAAATTTTTAATAAATCTCTAAACTCAGGGATTGTACCATTTGACTGGAGAATTGCTACTATAGTTCCTATTTTTAAGAAAGGGAAAAAAAGGGACCCGGGTAACGATAGGCCTGTTAGTTTGACATCTGGGCTGTGTCTAGACTGGCAAGTTTTTCCGCAAAGCAGCTGCTTTTGTGGAAAAACTTGCCAGCTGTCTACACTGGCCGCTTGAATTTCCGCAAGAACACTGACTTCCTACTGTCTGAAATCAGTGCTTCTTGCGGAAATACTATGCTGCTCCCATTCAGGCAAAAGCCCTTTTATGCAAAGCTTTTGTGCAAAAGGGCCAGTGGAGACACCTCAGATTTTTTTTGCGCAAAAAAGCCCCGATCGCGATAATGGCAATTGGGGCTTTTTTGCGGAAACGCACGTCTAGAAAAAAGCACTTTTTGCGGAAAAGCGTCTATGCCAATCTAGACGCTCTTTTCCGCAAATGCTTTTAACAGAAAACCTTTCCATTAAAAGCATTTGCAGAAAATCATGCCAGTCTAGACGTAGCCCTGTAGTATGCAAGATCTTGGAAAAAATTTTGAAGGAGAAAGTAGTTAGAGACATTGAGGCTAATGGCAATTGGGACAGATTACAACATGGTTTTACAAAAGGTAGATCATGCCAAACCAACCTGATCTCCTTTTTTGAGAAAATAACAGATTTTTTAGATAAAGGAAATGCAGTGGATCTAATCTACCTCGACTTTAGTAAGGCATTTGATACAGTACCACAGTACCAGGATATCATACAGGAAGATCTGGATGACCTTGTAAATTGGAGTAATAGCAATAGGGTGAAATTTAATAGTGAGAAGTGTAAGGTTATGCATTTAGGGATTAATTACAAGAATTTTAGTTATAAGCTGGGGACACATCAGTTGGAAGTAACGGAGGAGGAGAAGGACCTCGGAGTCCTGGTTGATTATAGAATGACTATGAGCCGCCATTGTGACATGGCTGTGAAAAAGGCTAATATGATCTTGGCATGTATTAAGCGAGGTATTTCCAGTAGGGATAAGGAGGTGTTAGTGCCATTATACAAGGCATTGGTGAGACCCCATTTGGAATACTGTGTACAGTTCTGGTCTCCCAGGGTATGTCTACACTACCACCCTAATTCGAACTAGGGTGGTTAATGTAGGCAACTGGAGTTGCAAATGAAGTCCGGAATTTGAATTTCCCGGGCTTCATTTGCATATTGCCATGTGCTGCCATTTTTAAATGTCCGCTAGTTCGGACTCCGTGCCCGCGGCTATACGTGATACGAACTAGGTAGTTTGGATTAGGCTTCCTATTCCGAACTACCGTTACTCCTCGTGGACCAGGCTTTTCTCGCAGATGCCTGTGGTAGAGCAGATGGGGCGCTGCCAGGTTGGTCCCCACAGTGCCGAGGTGCGGCGCTGCGGGGACCTACCCGGCAGCGCCCTCGCTGCTCTGTTCCAGGCGTCCAGATTCAGCCGCTGTTGAAACTGATCAGCGGCTGATTCCAGGAAGCCCGGGGCAGAGAAACTGCCTCGGGCTTCCTGTAGTCAGCCGCTGGCCAGTTTCAGCAGCGGCTGAATCTGGATGCCAGTTCCGACTTACGTACAAATTCAACTTAAGAACAAACCTACAGTCCCTATCTTGTACGTAACCTGGGGACTGCCTGTATTAGAGGGATAAATACCAGGGAGGGAGAGGCATTATTTAAGCTTAATACCAATGTGGACACAAGAATAAAGGATATAAGATGGCTAGTAGGAAGTTTAGACTTGAGATTAGACGAAGGTGTCTAACCATTAGAGGAGTGAGGTTCTGGAACGGCCTTCCAAGGGAAGTAGTGGGGGCAAAAGATCTATCTGGCTTCAAGATTATACTAGATGGGTTTATGAAGGGGATAGTTTGATGAGATAACATGATCTTGGTAACTAATTGACCATTCACTATCAGTGGTAAATAGGTTAATGGAGGGATGATAAGAGTTACTATAGAGAACTTTCTGGGTGTCTGGCTGGTCAGTCTTGCCCACATGCTCAGGGTTTAGCTGATTGCCATATTTGAGGTCGGGAAGGAATTTTCCTCCAGGGTAGATTGGCAGAGGCCCTGGAGGTTTTTCGCCTTCCTCTGAAGACCCCAAGATGCAGAGAATCCTCCAGCTGTGATCTGTACCCCATGCTACAAAGTATTTGAAGGGTTCAATATGGGAGATATAGGTGAGAGGATTATTCTAGGAGGGGGTGGGTGATATTCTGTGGCCTGCACTGTGCAGGGGGTGAGACTAGATGATCATAATGGTCCCTTCTGACCTTAGAGTCTATGAGTCTAGGAGTCTAAATCGCTGCTTCATTTTCCTATGCTGGGTAGCCTAATCTACATGCCTCTGTTGCCAGAGGCATGTAGTCTAGACATACCTTAGATGTTTCACCTACCCTGGAAAGGGGCTAAGGTGCCTAGGAACAGCAGGCTGTATTGGTATCTCTCAAGGACTGCATTTGTACCCAGCTCTTGCAGAGAGGGACAAAGAGGATGGGGAAGGGCATCTTCTTACCTCTTCTTCATTCATTGTACACCCAGGCAGAAGTATTGTATATACAAAAGAGCTGTGTATTTGAGGGCATTTTCCTCTTCAGCTGTAAGGATTCTTAAATTTCAAAAGACAGCAAAGAATCCCTATGTTTGTCCACAAAGTGCCTATTTTGTCTCCTCCTTATCCTTGCTGCTGAACTTTGCTTCTTCCTGCCTCTGGCTAGATCACTGTAGATGCTGGCAGGCAGTACTTGAGGGGAGAAGCTCAAGGGAGAGCCGCAAGTTGCAGCCAGTTTAATTTTTGAAACCCAAGAGCTGAATCAGCTAGAAGAGAATCAAGACTCTCAGTATGTGAGTGCCCTGCCAACAGAAAGACAGTCAGCCAGGATGAGGCTGGAATTCTTCCACTGAGTGGAAGGACTCAGGGTAGCCGCAGTGCTGTCTCAGGACCTGCAAGTGATGTAACACCACAGCGTAGCTTTCATTAATTTGTTCAGATATTTAAAAACCCACAAATACTGTATGAAAAAATTGTACATAATTTTAATGATAACCTTCTCATCCTTCTGTGGAACTATCGCTCTAGAAAGGATCAGATCCTTAAATAATCACCTCTGCAGGGTAAAAACCATGTCTCTTGATATATTTGCATAGGTCCTACAATGGGGCCCAGACCCTAACTGGGGAGTATTGTAACAATAATAATCATAATCTTGATTTTGATTTCAAAACACACCGGGGCAAATCCAGTGAAGTACCCAAAGAGTCAACCATTTTGAAATTGGTGTAATGAGCTCTGAATGAGGCCTATTCAACTGAAACACTCTTAGGACTACTTCCATTCCTTTTAATGCTTTACAGGCCCACTGACAGGGGGAGGAGGGTGCAAAGACAGCAACTGTCCTGGGGGCTGGCAAAAGAAATTGGCTTGAAGCTTCCAGCCATCACAGTGGTGGATGGAGCTCCAGGCACTTGAAATCACTTCTGGAGCCCTGTGCAGCACACTCCACACTGCATTAAGGACTGCCTGGGGTAGACATGGAGCTCAGGGCTGCCTAGCCCAGTCCTGTCCCTTCCATTCGAGGCCCTGTTCCTTCTGGGGTTACAGAGCAGCCTGCCCCCAACCTTGTCCATGGGCCCATTGAGACTGTTGGCCCCACTGATACTTTATACTCATACAATCTGGTCCAAAGCTCATTACAGTCAATGGGAGTCTTTAGTGGACTTAAATGGACTTTGGGTCAGGCCCACACATGCACCTTCAGACCAGGGGTAGGGCTGAATGAGACAGATGAATTACATAATCTTTCCATATTTATTCCCTTGTTGTTTCACAATTGCCATATTTTCATTTACTAAAAAAAAAACCCCATAACATTAGAAAACAGAGAAAACTGTTGCATTAGGATGCCAGAAATTGTATCTCTAAATGATCTGTGTCTATCCCCGTGTCTATGCCTACAAAAAGCTCTAAGAAAATGTAAAATGTTTCATTGCAAAGAGGTGTGTGGGTGTTTTTTGAACAAAGTGCAATGTATCTCTGAAGTTCAGAAGCATGTGAACAATATATTAGAAAAGGTTGCCATGGTAAGCAGGCTGTTTTTCTTTTCTCTCTACTGTGAACGGGATTTCTTTTCTTTTTTTTTTTTTTAAATCACATAGCCTTTGGTAAATTAGTGGTATATAAAACACTACCGCTGTTCCTAGTTGCCACTGCTCCTCCTCTAAATTGCTTTCTTTGTGTTGTTTATCATGGGTGTTGCTAAGGCCCCTCACTTTCTTGGCCCCCAGCTCCCCTATGGAGCTGAACATTACTACTGTTCAAAACTAAAATGTAAAAAGAGATACAAAGAATTACAGACGTTATATAATAACTAACAATAAATATACACACAGAGAGAGACCCAAGTGTGTCTCTAGAGAGGCAGAGCTGTTGGGTGGAATATCTTTTAATGGACCAACATCTATTCGTGAGCGAGAAAGCTAGTCTTTTTGCTCAGCATAAGTTGTTTTTCCTCAGGCCTAGGAAAGGTCATTACACCCTTAGCACAAAAACACAAAGGCTACGTCTACACTGGCATGATTTTCCAGAAATGCTTTTAACGGAAAAGTTTTCCGTTAAAAGCATTTTCGGAAAAGAGCGTCTAGATTGGCAGGACGCTTTTCCACAAAAGCACTTTTTATGGAAAAGCGTCCGTGGCCAATCTAGACACGCTTTTCTGCAAAAAAGCCCCGATCACCATTTTCGCGATCGGGGCTTTTTTGCGGAAAACAGTACTGTGCTGTTTACACTGGCCCTCTTGCGCAAATGATTTGTGCAAGAGGGCTATTGCCCGACGGGAGCAGCACAGTATTTCCGCAAAAACACTGACGATCTTACATGAGATCGTCAGTGTTCTTGCGGAAATTCAAATGGCCAGTGTAGACAGCTGGCAAGTTTTTCCGCAAAATAATCTGATTTTGCGGAAAAACTTGCCAGTCTAGACACATCCAAGATTTGTAAAGCATGAAGGGTTAACTTGTTGCGAGAAACCACTTAAAATGAAGGCAATTAACACCTCCACCATGTTAGGACAAAGGAGGATTAGTAGGTTACAGATCGTTGCATTGAGCCATAAAGCTAGCATCTCTGCTGAGCTCGTGATTTATTCTCCATCAAATTCAGCTTGTTTACACATTTTGAGACAGATTCTACTTTCAGTTATACTGGTATAAATCCAGAGTGATTCTGTTGACCTCAATGGCATACTGTATTTAGTTCAGTGTAACAGAACAGAATTTGTCCCTTAAATTTGTTTATATCGCTCATCTTCTAGTCATTGAATGCGATAGAATATCCTTAGCTTGATATTCCTTGCTCTCAACTTTCCTTGCTGCTGCTCTTTTCATCTACACCCACCTACCCATTGTGACATGGCATTCCATATGCTTTATGAAAATATGCTTATGATATGAATATGATAACTGAAGTAAGATTTATGCAAAATGGCTCATGTAAGGTATCAATGGAAAGGTTAGGATTTACTTAATGTGACTATCCCAGTCACATATCATTTTTGTATTTGAATTAGGAAGACTGACCTGTGTATCTGTGTTTCATATTTGCTGCTTTGGGTGACTCTCACTGCTGACACTTCAGGGACTACAATGGAAATGCCAGACAGTGCTGATGACTAGAACAATGAACTGAATAGGCTTGGTCTTCCTGGAGACGTTCAAGACTCCATGGAATATGGAGTCAGGGTGGTTTGGTCACCTTATACTAACCTGCAACTGTTCCACAAAAGGGTGGCTAGACCTCAGAAAAAGGTTTCCAGTCTTATGGAAATCCTATATAAAATGGGGGAGGAAAATAGTGATTGTCTTCAGCTTGCTTCACCTCTGCCTCCCCAGTCCAAAGGGATACTTGAAAACACCCAAGAAAAAGGATTGTAAAAAAGGGAGTATGGGGGAAAGGAGAAGAATTGCTGGTCCAATATTAAGAGTTACATATTAGCCAGGATAGGTAGGAATGGTTGTCCCTAGCCTGTTTGTCAGGGGCTGGAAATGAATTACAGACGAGGGAGCTCTTGATGATTCCCTATTCTGTTCAGTTCCTCTGGGGCATCTGTCATTGGCCACCGTCAGAAGACAGGATACTGGGCTAGATGGACGTTTGATCTGACCCAGTATGGCCATTTTTATGTTCCTGGCCTTTGAAGGACTCTACCAAAAACAATAACTAGGGTGAGAAATTATTATTTGTAACCAGTTTTTTAGTGAATCTCTCTTAGACTACGTGCTTTGTATTATTTCCTTAGTAATCTGGTTTTCTCAGTTTTGCTACCTCTTTGACCACTTAAAATAATTAATATGTTTATAATATATAATTTATAATGGACTGTGATGCTGTACATGCCTTCCTTCACATTGAGGAAGGAAGCAAACATGATATAAAACTTTGGGTTTGTAACCAAAGGAGGGGAAGGGGGGGGGGGGTTAACATCTGTGTGCTGTATAAACCCTTTAAGGCAAGTCCTCCCTGAACTGATCTCAGTGACTATATCAGCAGCTGGCTGTGACTAGAAGAGGTTTGAGAGCCTGGCTTAGCACGACCAAGTAAAAGGGGGGAGGAGGGCTGGCTGTCATAGAATCATAGAACTATAGAGCTGGAAGAGACCTCAGAAGGCCATCAAGTCCAGCCCCCTGTCCAAGGCAGGACCAATCCCAATTAAATCAACCCAGCCAGGGCTTTGTCAAACCGAGACTTAAACACCTCTAGGGATGGAGACTCCACTACTTCCCTAGGTAACCCAGTCCAGTGCTTCACCACTCTCCTAGTGAAATAGTTTTTCCTAATATCCAACCTGGACCTCTCTCTGTTAGATAAGGCAAGCTCAGTAGGATGTTAAGTATCTCAGTTGGCATCCAGGGAGTCATAAACCATCACACTCATTTTATCCATTTTCACCTCCTTAATGTCCTCTCTTTCCACAAACTATCATATTCCTATTTCCCTCATCATCTCAGCATGAGGTATCTCTTCCCAAGTGCAATGTGCCTGGTGGGAGATATGATCTCCCTCACTTCCCACAACTTTTCATGGTCTTCTAGATGTTCTTTTTTACCATGGATGGAAGGCTATTGCTTTTTCAGGTACAGCCCCTAACTCTAGGCAGTTGCACTACTACGCCTCTCAGCAGCTTTCTTGCTCCATAAATCTGACCATTTTCCAACAAAATTCAATACTATGTATTATTCACACTGATCCGTATGCAAGAAATACTGCTTCCAATCAGTTCACACCAGGGTTCCCTCAATCTTTTTCCTCTGAAGAAGCTAAGCTAACCAAGTGGGTCTGTGACACTTTCTAAGACATCTATTTTGTTTATTTCAACTGTAAGATTTTTGTTTCTTCCTGTGTGTGCCTACAGTGCCTAGCACAATAGACCTCAGTTCCAACAGGATATCTAGGTACTACTACCATACAAATCAAAGACCTCGTGTCCCATAGGTGTTTTCCATCATAGTGTTACAGCTCCCATCTTTATATTGGAAGCCCTGTTCCAAGTCTGGGATTCCATTACTTGCTTGGCACAGCTCACCAGTTGACTAGACTCCGGTACACTTCACGTGTTCCATACAAAATAAGAAGTCATAAATTATTAAAACTGTAGAATTATTTCCTAATCACATTCAGTGGGGGTAATCATATTAATAAGAGGACATTAACTGGGTTAAAAATATCTCAGAGGGGTAGCCATGTTAGTCTGTAGCTTTAAAGTTCACACGCAGTCCTGTGGTACCTTAGAGACTAACAAATATATTAGATCAGATATATTTCCTCTGTAGGAAAAGCCTACTTCAGAGAAGTTGGGTTTGTTTACTGAGTTTTTATTTACCCTTTCTTTGTTTCTATCATGTACATGGTTATTTTTCCTCTTTTTCTTAGCCTCAACAGATTGTAAGTAAGTATTTGTAATATGCCTAGCTGGAGAAATGAAGTCAATTTTATTCCTGGAACAAAATTCTAGGTGCAATATATTATTATTTTAAGCATGATCAATACAAGCAAAATTTAATTGAAGGGGAAGGAGAAATTGTTCTTCTTACCACAAAAAAATAATGAAATCATAAATTTTGCCATCACCCTATTATTTTGATACTGAAACACAAGGTTACTGTAATATATATTGCTGTCAGTCTTACAAAATTTTTCTTTTCCAGGTAAACTTGTGGAGAAGTGTTTTGATAGACAGTGTTCGGTGATGGTAAAAATAGCAAACAGATTTTGGTTTTGAACCTGTGCAAACCTACCTACATGAATCCCATTTCAGTTTTGTGCCTAGACTTTTAAATCATGATTGTGCAAGACTTCACTTCACATTCATGCAAGTCAAATGAATATCTCAGTTCTTACCTACTAAAAATAAGCATTTCTAATGACAATGCAGGCAAACTCAACTGTAGTGGCACTTGTTGGCTGTACTATAATGAACTCTTCTTGATCCCATTCTCAAGCTCTTGTTGCAAAGGTCAATCCAAGGGCTGCAGAACAAAACCCAAAAATGTTGCCTGCATTACACTGCAATGTTATCTTTTCCAAATTTTAATTAGCATAAAAACTTTTGCTACCAAAAATAGACATCAATCAAATTTAATTTGCTAATACAATTGTAGATTATATCGAACATACGAATATAGTTGAGACATAGCATGAAAGGTCTGAATGAGGTAGAAATTGAATTAGAACAGCAAAAGGCTTTTCCTATAATTAGAGAAGGCATACAGCCAAATAAGAATCAAAACAGATTTGGCTTTAATATTTGCCATTCAGAATGGAGTGAGAAAAACCCAAACTTTACTGACATTATGAAATATTTCATACGCTCATTTCTATAAAACATGAAGGTCCTCTGGATATGGCTCAGAGCAGCATGGCTCACCAAAAGAAGTCTAAAGCAAAATAGAAGGAATGCCTTTCTTATGCCTCAGATTGGTTTGTGACCTGGTAAAGTGTGTGCAGTTGAGACCCCATCACAAAAAGTAGTGCAGGAAGGTAATATCAGCAGTCTAGCGCCAGAGAGACAAGAAGTGAACTCACCATCTACCTGTGACATTGACAAATTGGTGTCAAATGCAAAAAATAAAACAAGAAGAGAGAAAAAAATAAATGTTTTTCTTTAATTTCCTTCGCTTTCGAAAGTCTCAGATACTATTGTAATAAAAGGAAGTGAAGAGTTTTCAGATAATAAGGTAATTAAACTGTCTGCGGTTTGTTAGAGGGGGAAAGGGGACTGCTGGCAGACCCAGGATGATCTTTGTAACTCTCAAAAACCAACAGATACATTTCCTATCACAGGCTGTTTTATGAAAGCTATATGTTCTTTATTAGCATATTGTATGCTGCTAACCTGGACTCCCTGTGCTTCCCTTGAAGGCTTAGCTGAAGCTATGGCTGCCTAAAACAACAAAGAAAGGAAAATTTGAGATTCTTGAGAAGTAGAGACACACTCAATCTGATTTCTGCCATCTGAAAAGACAGCAAAACACTTGAATGTTGAAAACACTGAGGCAGGAGTAAACTACAACACTATGTTAGATGAGTAGGTGTCAGAAAATGTATACTCCTACACTTAATTTAGGGAAAGACTTTATCACAATTTAATAGATCTTCTGTTAGACTAATGAGCAAGAGTCAAAAAGTCCTACATCAGCCCATTAGCAATAATGTGAAAGATCCAAATCCCACTTCTATTACAACACTAATTTTTACATTCTAGTTTCATTTTTTGGCAAGGTAAGTATAGCTAAATGCAAATTACACTTAAATGAACAGATCTGAAAGGTGCCCTACTGGAATCTGAGATTTAACTTAAACCAGAAGTTCCCAGATCTTTTTGTCAGAACAACCCCATTTTGAAAAAAATGTCTCACACTGGGAGCACCAGCTAGCATAGAAGATGCCATTTTGAAGAACAAAATGGCATCCTCCACATGACAAGACCTCTTACAGATGGTGCATTCAAGGTTATAGCTCTTCAAAATGGCATCCTCAGCATAGCGTGACTTCACACCTACAGTATGTATGAAGTCACTCTGTGTGGAGAATGCCATTTTGCTGAGCCAAATGGCATCTTTCACATATCACACCTGAGGTCACACTGAGGAGCAAAATGGTATCCACCAAACATTAGAGAGAGCCACGACTCCATCTGCTGATTATAGCCCTATTTAGGGTCACCACCTGCAGTTTGGGAAATACTGACTTGCACTAGACAAAGGACAATTTTGTAGCGTTTTTTAATAAGAACATCTTTATTCTTAATTTTCTACATGTAGGGTACATTTATTTTTTCCTCTACTGATTTAATACACCACTGCAGTTGATAAGGTATGACTAATAATATTTTCCCTGTCTTCTGATTTAGCTGCAAATTGTTTCCAAATCTGCACTATCTGTAAGTTACATGTATTCAAAGATTCCAAGGCCGGAAGGGACCATTGTGATGCTCTAGTTTGCACTCCTGTATAACCCAGCCCATTACATTTCCCAAAAATAATTCCTAAAGCATATCTAAATACGTACACTAGTTCTTTGTCCTTAACCTTCTTTTCATCAATGTTGTACAACTGTCAATCTTCCTTTCTTTCCCACTATGAAATGATACTTCTGGTTTTAATTCAGTTATTTTCAGTTTTTAGATCATGTTCTCCACTTGCCCTGTTTAATTTATGTTCCGGAGTCTTGTGGGAGGCTCTCTTTCATAATATGCTGAAATACTGTAAGTAGTGCCAGGTTTTGATTTACAGAGTGAAGGACATGTACTTTAGTAAGTCAGTTGATTCTATTTAGGGATGTGCACGTAGCAAAATAACCATAGATACAATCTTTTTTCCTCGTAACTGGGTGAATATAAATGTTAGGACCGGAGGCTTATCTAGAGCTGGGTATATCATAAGCCTCCCTATGCACTTCGTTCTTGATTAGCAACACTCCTACTGTTGCAGTCCTGGGTCTCCCGAGTCACACCAAATAGTTTAAGATGGTTTTTTAATGTAGCCAGATGTCTGCTTGATTATGAGGATGATGATGTTACTAGAATCATTAGTCGCTGTTGAATAGGTTGGAGCCCAGGTCTCTAAGTGAAAGAATAGTGTATTGTACACTGAGCTGCCTGTCTTTGGATATCATGACCCCAGATTCAACCTAAGAATCAGGATGTTCAAGTTTGCAAGTTATTCATGAAAATCTTGGACTGGATCTTACTGTTGGTTTGCTGCCATGGGGCTATTCACATGCTAGGATCTCTCTCAACATGAGGTATGTCTCTTCAGGAAACAGGGGTGTTTTAGAGTTATTGGCAACTTCTAGCTAGCTTTAAGAAAGAGCAAAGTTGATTTTTTTAAAAACTTGAATGTGTAATATACCTTTAAAAACAACCAGTAGACCTGTAGCACCTTATATGTACATTTGTTAATATAGAGATTAGATAGTATAGATAGATAGACTCATGAGCTTTCATGGGCAAAACCCACTTCTTCAGATGAGATGAGCTGTTGTAGGTTCCCCCATCTCTGGGGCTTTAAGATCAGGTTGGACAAACCCCTGCCAAGGATTGTCTAAGTTCTCCCTTAGATGATCGATGATCTCTCAGGGTCCTTTCCTACCCAAACTTGCTTTGATTTGATTATCTTTAGCAATGTATAGTGTGAAATATAATGATTACTGCTTACATTTTAATGGAGAAATTAGTTGTATCTGTACTATTGCATGACTCATGCACAACCTCACTTAAGGTGAGCAAATCAATTATACAATAATCCTTTCCTATACCATTCACCATGCTGTAAGCCAGCTCTCATTTTATATATATATCCGGTAAGCAAAGAAAAGGGGACTCAGACAAACCTGCTAGTATCATATTTACACTAAATTATTAAAAATAAATGCAGGCATATGTTACTATAGCAATTTCCATGGAGATAACAAAAATTACATTCTCAATTACTTTTTTTTAGGGGGGAGAACATGACACAAAAGCTGTTTGTAATAGTATGGGTCCTGAGGGTTCTGAAAGATTTCGGATGAGCACTTGACGATTCGACTTACTACAATACTGACTTGAATGACAGCATGGTATTAGCATTACCTCTCCCTTTGATTCTCAAAGAAGCTGAGTGTGCTGGAGACAGCTGGCTACAGACTAGGAATCAGAGAGACCCTGGTTAGCCACCCACTTCCAAATTCAGAAACTTCATGGTGCAGGAAGCTTGTTTTCACTTTTATGCTAATGACTGAATCTAGGAGAGGAGACATCCACATATCGCACACACATAAAACATTTTCTATTAGTTGAGGCGTCTAAATATGTTTGTAGACCTTAAGGCACCCATCCTGCAAACATATCTGTGCATAATAGGATTATTAGTTAATCACGGGCATAAATGTTCGGGAGACCAAAGCCTTCAATATCTACAGTTTATGCAATGTGTTAGATTAAAATATTGCTGTAAGAATCTTCTATAGCAGCTTTTCTATTTCATTTTTATAAATATGCTCATTCGGATTTCTTTTTGAAAAATTCCCCATATTTGTTTAAATATGTCAGCAGCATTGGAGAAACTATTCAATATAGTTACGTATATATTTTTAAAACAGTAGAATAACCTAATTTTTTTTGCAGTATTAATTTTTGGACTATAATTTCACCCAAGTATACACTATGTGTTTTATGAATACATAATACATTTTATGGTAATGTTTCCTTTTAATTTGAGGTTTAATGATTATCAAAGCTTTTAGTTCATTGAACCAGCTTCTCTGCTTTAATAAAAGTTGTGAACTTTGTTATCTTTTTAGATTTATATCAAGCAATGAACATCTGGTCTTTATGGAATTAGTAATGTTTATTGGCTTAAATTACCATACAATTCTCCTTGTCTCCAAAAATGTATGTAGCACATCTGATGTTATAGTTTTTTTGCTCTATTTCCAACAAGTTTATGAGGACCACGCCTGCATGGTTAGAGAGGGCTTTGAAAAATGCAAATTCACTATCCTCAGCAATGCAAAGATGTTCCTAAAAGAGTAAAGAAGACATTTCTATTTCATACACCTGACTCTAACCCAACCTCATTTCAAGTGGGGGAGAGAGTGTTTATTTGCTAACCCCTACTTGTGATATGGACGTATAGCAGAGGTGTGGAATCTTTTTTGGGTGGCGGGCCACTGACCTGCAGGGAAAAAAAAATCAGCCATGGGCTACACACAAATGAGAAGCAAAAAACAAAGAATCCCCTCCCTTCAGAAAAAACAGAACACCTCACAGGTGTAGCCCCCGACTCAGAAGCAGAAAGAAAAAAAGAGAGCGAGAGAGAGAGAGTCAACTCACTCATGCAATTCAGGGCACTAGGGTTCCCCTGGTACACCAGCCCTTTTGGGAGATAGCAAAGCCCAGAGCTTAATTTTGGGAGTATTGGTGCCAGTTCACTTTGCTGATGGAGGGAACCAGGGGTTAATTCTGGCAAACCACATCCAGATCACAGGCCACTTACTGCCCACCTAAGTCTAACTTCATGTAAATTATACACTGAAGGGTCAATCACTTAGAGCCCTTCTCAACTCACTTCTAATAGGAGCCCAGTTTGTCCAAAAGACATAGAGCATGTAAAAAGAAAAAGATGCAAAAAAAGTGAACAAAACAGTCACATTATCTTAACTCAATGTTTCTGTGTCCTTGGCTCAGACACAAACTAAGCTAACACAAATATTCTTGCAGATAACCTAGCAGTAGCACTGCAGCTAAGGAAGTGTCAGTCTTGCACCACAGCAAAGCAGGTTCAAATGCAGATCTTAGTTTCTGGTGAAGATGTGATGACTAGAAAAAAAAATACTACAGCATCTGAAAAGACGGAATGGAGAGTTAAGGTGTTCGAAGATGGTAGGGGATCTAAGCTGGGAGACCTAGATAGGAAAGCTAGGGAACTGGGAAGCAAAGATTAATAGGGTGTCACTAACCTCACAGCCCCTCAGACTATACTCCCCCAGGCCTGACGTCCAGCTCACACCCCAGTTTCACAGCCTTCCAAATATTCAAAGAAAAGTAGCTTTTAACTACATATAAAAATGTTGTTCCATCATCTAGCACTGCATAATGTACTCAAACATATAAGATGAGCACTGAGCTGCCTTACAGGACCAGCAAATTAAATTTTTAAATGATTCCCATCCTCCAAAGCCTCCCACTATTTCCCCTTTATTCTATATAGCAGATGAAACTAATTCTTGCATTCAAGATCCTGCACCACTCTGCCCCAGTCTTCATCTCTGTAACTGACTCATGTTTCCTTGTGACCTATGCTCTGGCAGCGATGGTAGACTTCATGCCCAACCCATAATCCCCAATCCCATCCCTTTGCCCTCTTCAGTGTTATACTTGGTTTATAGAATGCTCAGAAAATCATCTCCACCTCGTTTAAATCCCTCTTAAAATCCATATTTCCTTATGTTGGCTACAAGAAATGGATTCATTTATCATAAAAAAAATAGCAAAACCAAGGTGTACACCAGTTTTGGGCAAATACCAAATGTGGGCCAGATGCAGTTCATTAGGGTTCGCTCGTAGTGGGCTGCTGCCGCTGTATTTACCTGTGCCTCCACAGTAAGGGTGCTTGCAACTCTCATTGGCTATGGATTGCTGTTCCCAGCCAATGGGAACTGTGGGAAATGCTATCTTGGTCCATACTACTTCCTATAGCTTCCAGTGGCTGGGAACAGCCATCCATGGCCATCAGGAGCTGTAATACACCCGTACCTGCAGAGGCACAGCTGTGGCCCACCAGCAGCTAATTCTGGCAAATCAATATCATTTGATTGCCCACACCTGGTATACATGTATCAAAGCCCTTGTTCTTACTTATTACTTTCAATAGTTTTATCACAATTAAAATTAGATTGCAGCTTCTTAGAGCTGGGACCATGGGCTAAGACCTAGATCCTTAAAAGGTATTTAAGCATCTAACTTCCATTGAAATAGATAGAAGCTCAGCACCTAAATATCTTTGAAGATCTATACATAAATCCTTTGCTGGAAGAATTTTATTGATTCTATGTTATTATTAGCAGCCCCAGACATTGATCTAATTGTTGGGCTCTAAAGTGCCTAGCTCATTTTTGGGGGCTCTCTAAAGAATACATATTTTTTAAAGTGCTACATTGTCCTGCATTTTGCTTCAGCTACCCCAGACTAACACGGCTACATTTCTATCACATATTTTTTAAAAGAGCAATTACGGCTAGGTATAAAGGGCCGAAGTTTACAAATGAAAAAAAAACAACCACTAATTTTAGGAGCAAACCCCTTGGCAGTAAAAATCTGCAAGGCTGCAGAACAGTCTCCTGTGACGTGTGTGGAATCTCACATTTAGGATATTAAAAAAAAAACCCCACATGTTTACAAAGCCCAAGGAGAGAAATATCGGTCAGGTGGATACACTCCATGACCACACTGGTTTCTTCTTCTTCTCTGATTTCTATAGCTCCTTGATCTTGGTGCCTGAGCTATTGATTGGCATCACTCACATTAAAAGAAACATGATCGTCTGGAACTGGCTTGTCAATGCTTTGAAATAAAAGAAGCTGGTTGCTGTTGTGGTGCACCTCAAATCACTGTGGGTTTGAAAGACACTTGCAATGCCCTCCTCCCGCCCTCCCCAATAGCATATTGCTAACGGGGTGGATTTCGGGACAATATAGTGCATTGATAGTTTTATAAATCTAGAAGGCCCAGAAGTAAAGGTTCTAATTAGTCTGAAGAGAACTATTTGGAGCTCTGGTCATGCTGAAAGCTTGACAACTAGTCTGTTGGAAATAGCTCACTAAGTATAAATTTTAAAATGGGGAACATCTTTTGGTTCAGTAAAAAGAATAATCCTCATGCTAATAAGGACCTGCAGTGAAATCCTGGCCTCTTTAAAGACAATGGGACAAACATAGAGTGCAGTGAGGCCAGGACTTTATTCCCTTAGGTTCAGCAAAGATTAAAGATGGAAGAATCACCCAATCTCTACATTTGTCACTAGCTCCAGCTCTGTTTGTTTAAACATCCATTTTATCACCATGTAAAACTCCTGTCATTTGAGGGGAAAGTATGCTGTACTTACTTTTAAGCCAATCCTTTGCATTGTGGCATGTTTTGCCATGTCATATTGTTAGGGGATAAAAAGATTTTCAAATATTTTTTTAAAAACTGCTCTGCCATGTTATTCACAGGACAGACCATGTTGATTCTATTATATCAAGTGTGGTGCTCCAGCTGCAAAAGGATATACAAGCCCAACATAATTAGCCAGCCATTCGCTATGTCCTTGTTTTAAACACCATTATAAAAAGAGCCATTTAAACACATGCAAAGTGAATGACTTTTACTAGATACTGACTACCAGGATCTGTTGCATAACAGCTTGAATTCAAGCAGAACTTGACAAGTTCCACCTGAGCCTTTAGGAGCCTGAATAAGCTAATTGCAACATAATAGAGTAAATGAAAGAGAAAAATTCATCAGTTCTTCTGTCCTGATGTATATTTTTTCATAGATCTAAATATTAGTGCTTTAGTTTAAAGCATGCTAGGGGCTTAATAAGCTAAACAAATACTGAATGGGACAAAGCAAACCATTGTTTGCATACTTTAGTAACATTTTGTGCATTGGCCTACAAGTTGGCTATTAAGAGTATAAAGCAATAATTATTTGTGCAGTCAAAATTGTAAAGAACCCAGTCGGCTAGATAGCTAACATTTTATATAAAAAAAAATGTGACCTCTGATGTAATATTAAGTATTGGGGAGGACAAAGTCAGGTAAATTGAGGTAAGCTGAATATAAAAAACTGATCTAGGAATTTGGAGTTTAAATAAATGAAGGACAAGGCTCATTGCTCAGTTTTTACTACAAAGAGACTACAAGGTGGTGTTAAGGTCAACGTATCCCCTTTAAGATGAATAATCACAGGCTACTTACACCATGGTTGCTGAAAAGAATATGCATATAGGCAACCGTAAGGCACTTGAGATTCACAGAGGTATTTCAGCATCTCAGGCCAGCACTAATCTAGACTTGAAAGGTCAGGTTAAAGTTCACAACTCCAGCTAATCAAGCTTCACTGACAGGATCAACTGCAAGGAGTACTGGCAACAACTGGCGATCCCTTTAGCTTTTGATATAGCAGGTCTTAACTAGACCCACTAAATCTAATGCCAGAAGATCAGTGTCTGGTGCAGTAAACACAGACTTGGCCGAAGAGTACGTTTATGCAGCAGCAGGGAGTCAGTACTGCAGGCCAGATTGTGGATGAACCTATTATACTCAGTAAAGGGCCCCTACTCATGGGGCTGCCACAGAACTGAACTTTGTAACTGCCACTGTAGCTCCTAGACCTGGGGAAGATTCTTGGTCCCCAGGAAAAATTTAGAGCAGCCTTGTTGTTGTCTCCAGTTATACCCAGCTGCTCTATGGTACCAAGGGATTGTTTGAACATCAGAGATAACCAAAGTTCAGTGATGCTCTGGCCATATCTCCTTGACCCAGGGGTCACCCACTGTGGCTGTAATGGCATGCTCAACTGTATTGTATGATTTAATTTCGAGGCACTTTTCACTTTTGAAACTCAGTGTGACTGGAATGAGTGTCTTCTACAATTATATTCAAAATCCTCCTCTTTAAGCCTTCTAAAACCAGTTAGAACTGGTGCGTCTGGGTCATCTCAAAATTATTACTTTTGAAGCAACACTACTGGGTGCACTTACTAGATGTTTCACAATCCTGTACTGATTGTGAGTTACTCAACTACCTTAGTGCTGTCTGTACAAGCACCCAAGGACATACATTCATTTCAGGAGTGGGATTTTGCTGCTGTAGGAGTCTAGCCATCCCCTACATTCAATGTCATTTGTCCAGTAGGCTTGTCTTTGTGACTGAAATATAGATAGTTGGACCCTATCACAATTGTATTGGTTTTCTAGTCCCCAGATGTAATGAGAAAGCCAGATACAAAGAGTAAATGAAAACATTCTTCTTGGAGCACATGATACAGAAATGGAGGGATGTTTCTATGTACAGAGGTAATTATTCCTGTTTTTAATATAATCATGTCATAGGAAATATCACATTACATACTTTATATGGAGTCTGCACATACTGCATTAGAGGGATTGAGGAAAAACTGTAACAGCAGCTGAGTGAATGTTCAAAGAGCAGCCATTTACTATATCAGCACACAGTTATTGGAACAGGTCAGTCAATTATGAAAGACAATAATTACAGAAAAGAAAACATTATTCCTAAATATGGATTCAATTTAATAAATTATGGTTCAAGAAATTGGGTCAAAAAGGTTAGTTCGTCATAAATTCTCAACGCCTGATAGTAAGAAGGTCAGAGCTTCAATAATTCTTTCAGTTACATTTCCATTGTAGCCATCAGCAAACACAAGGTGTCCGTTGGGCTATTAGTGACTCTCTTGGGCATGTTAAGGGACAAAGCCCCAATCTTCTGAGGAATGCACCAAGAGTCCACTAGAGCACACTCTGTATGTGGCTTTGTGCTGCTAGACTATGGCTCAGTAACGGCAAGTTACCATAAAAAATAGGCAGGTGAGTGTTTGCATGTTGTAAAAAATTCAAACTCTAGAAAATATTTACTATTTACTACTACTCCTGTTCGTCAGAATAATTGGTATAGTGGTAATAGTATAGTCCAGGACACCATTACGTTAGGTGTTCTACAAACAAACACAGAACAAAAATTGCCTCCAGAGGTAGCTTTATTGAGGCCCTGAGCGAAAGACATTTGGGGACCCTACAGCCCAGGAGTACCAGACCCAGGAGGCCAAATCCCCAGTTTTTAACATGGGCATAGTAGTTTGGGGGCAGGCACAGATTGGCAGTGGAAGGGGCTATGGTTTGCAGCAGATTTCTTTTGGCCCAATCCTCCAATTTGTCTAGGTCACTCTAGACCCTCTCTCTGCCCTCCAACGTATCTACCTCTCCCCCTAGCTTAGGGTCATCCACAAACTTGCTGAGAGTGCAATCCATCCCCTCATTAATAAAGATGTTGAACAAAACCAGCCCTAGAACCGATACTTAGGGCACTCTGCTGAAACTGACTGCCAACCAGACATTGAGCCATTGATCACCACCTATTGGGCCCGACCATCTAGCCAGTTTTCTATCCACCTTACAGTCCATTTATCCAATCCATACTTCCTTAGCTTGCTGACAAGAATATTGTGGGCTAGAATAATGAGAGTTTTCATTAAACAGAAGATATCCAATGGACTTGAACTTCATCTGTCAAAGCATTTAAACCAACACTCAATTCTTAAAAAATTCACTAAGGTTGGTTTGGATAAGTGCCCTGGCCAGTCAGATAGAGTGGAAACTGACTAAGAGACAATGAAGAGAGTCGTGATTAAAAACAGCATGTAAAGCTGTGGGGACCAGTCTTGGTGAAATCAGAGTTTAGTTACAGTCTCATTTAATGAGTCATTAATGACAACAAAGAGGTGAGGAGACTGGAAAGAAAACTAAGTTACTGAAACTGTAGTAACACAGACCCCTGTCAGGACATAGAACCACCACTTAAGGGACCTAGAAAGGACTGAAAACAGTAAAGTGAGACTTGGCCTGGGAAAATGCACATCAGTTCTTCTGGGGAAGAGCCTCAATACACAATTAACTCAATGCAAAGGCGGCACCTGGGAAGCAGTGATGCTGAAAGAAATCAGGATTGATAGTGGGCAGCAATTTACACTTTGCTGAGCCAAACTCATGAAAGGCCAGATGTTATGTAACCCAAAGCATAGGGATGAATTGAGAGTGGCAGATGGAGCTGTAACTAGGAGTTATGGGTATTGACTGGGGATAAGAAAGTGCAGAACTTCTGAAGAATGAGTGGTTTTGGCTATGGAATAGTCTCCCAGGGGAAACGGAACTTGGGAACTAGACAGTGTAGGAAGTTGCCATGCTCTGGCAGGGAGAGATGAATTGGATGATCTGACACACTAAATCTTTTCCATTAACAGTCTCTATGATTTTTTTATCCACTACCTTTCAATCCAAGAGGAGGACTCTGGGGGGAGGGGAAGGAGGGGTGGTCTGAAAGCACTCAATCCATATTGCTGCAGTCTGTATTTCACAACTACTAGGGCGTTGTAAGCTTTTGTGGACTTTTCTCCAGGAGAATGACATAACCCCATTATAGGGAAATCCTAAGCACTTAAAAGGACTCATCCTCTAGTTACGGATGAATCATATTTAAGAAGAGATTTTAAATACAATTACACTTACAGCTTACCCATCAAGCATTACTAATGTTGCTTCAAGGAGATTGGGGGGTCCCTGAGTCATAGCACTAAGCTCTGACACTGAAGCCAAGTGTCCATAAACATTCCTCTTTCTTAGAGCTGATCACATAGAAATCCCAAGGGAATGCAGCTGACAGGATACAACTATTGTTATGAATCTAACCAGTTATTAGTGCAGGGCTATGCAACATGCGGCCCATGGTCTACTTGCGGCCCACGGTGCATTTTGGGTTTACACAGGGCTCAACATGCAGCCCGCAGATGGGAGCCAAAACAAAAAAATCGTCAATATGATGGTCTTCTGTTGATATGTGTTTTAGTAGTTAAATTCGTGGACTGTCATTGCTCATTAAAAGTGCGAAAATCGGGTAAATATGTGTGAAAATCGGGTAAATATTGCATTTTATTAATATCAGCAGAACTGACTTAAATGGGGCCTGTGTGTTGTATAGTCTTGCCTTAATCTTTGTATTCATGCCCGTCAGTGTGTAAGAAGCTAATTGCATATATATTTGCATGTACATGAAACCACACTTAAGTTGCAGCCCGGGGCTTCCAAAGTGAGTAGCCCTGGCTTAGTGCATGTAGCTATGATAATCATACATGCAAACAAAATGCACAATTGGGTGAAAGTTTTTGCACACACATTGGAAAATTACACAGCTGTTTTCAGAGATATCCACTGATTTTGGAAGCCTCAGGGGTTTGATGGTTTTTTTGGAGTTCTGGTTTTGAAACAACCTACTGTGCCTGATTTTCAGAAGTGCCATCTAGCTGCAACTTTATTTCAGCTGGAGTTGTGCCTGCACAGCATAGCAGGCACTGAGTATCCTCAGAAAGAATGGACATATTTTGAAGATGTCACAGACCTACAGGGAACTTTAGAAATGCTACATAAATGCCCCCATCCACATCTGTTATAAGTACTTTGTTAATTAAGAGAAACTCCATTGGTCTGGAGTTCTTTGTGAATGGGGGAGGAGAGCATTTATCACAGGTGTTAAAAAAAAACCTCAATGGCAGAGCATATCAGTATTCTCTCTAAGCCCAGCTCATGGGCGGCCATCCAGGAGGTGCCACCCAGCTGATTGGAAGAGCACTCCAGGAGTGGCCCGAGGACGGCTGCCACAGCTGGCGCCCCTGCCTGCACAGCCGTCAATAGCCATGACATCACGGGGCACCCCGGCGCCCCATGACCTCATCATCAGGTGTCCGGGCCAGCGGCGCCTTAGGCAGCTGCCTAGCTTGCCTAGGCTCACGGGCTGCCTCTGTAGCACTCACAGATTGTCGTTCTGTTAGGGCGTGTCGAACACAGCAGGGCTAAAGCTGAAATAAACTATGCACCTCAAGCAAAGCAATTGATGTAGCTGAAGTCAAAATAGCTTAACTCAGCTTTTGGGGGCATCTACACAGCAGGAAGTCTGAAGAAGAGCACTCTTTCTCCAACTTCCCTTACTCCTCATAAAATGAGTGACAGGACTCGGAGTAAGAAGTACTCCAGCTCGTCATTATTTCAACATTATGTCAAAATAACTGCCTATAGCGTCCACACGGACTATGTTATTTCGGAATAATGTCACTTATTCCAAAATAACACTGTTGTGTAGATGTACCCTTAGTGATGCATGTCTGCACATGACTGGGTGCACAAAGTTTGTTCCACACGTGGATGGGGAAAAAATAGCATGAACACTGTATAATATGCTCCAATGTACTCTGAGTTGCACAGAAGCATTTGGAACATTTGATAACTATTTTATTTTAAAAAAACCCACTATTTGATGCCAAATGCTGCTGAAGAGAGATGCCTTATACTTTGATATTTGTAACTCCTGCCACCACACAGAGACAAAGAAATCCTGATATATATGCTATGAGATTGTCAGGCAGCTCTGGAAAGAGGTTAAAATAATGCTCAGCTTTCACAGCCAAACTTCAGCTGAAAATTATATCCTAGGCTATTTACCAACTAAACTGGATACAAAAGCCTCAAAGACTTAAGACAATAGAAGGAACAGGCAAGAGCTGTTCTGAGCAGTCTGAGCTAGCACCCAAAGAAAGAATAGATTATGGCTACACTGTAACTATATGAATTCAAAGCCATTTGAACCTCATTTCTAGATTAAAAAAAAAGTGTTGAGCGCTTAGATAATACCAGACATCCATTTTGCCTAATCCTTCTTTCTCCCTGCTCTCTGCCAGTCCTCTTCTTTCCATCTAGATCTATTTTATACAGTTACCCTCACCCTAACATGTTGGATCTGTGTGATATTGTCTGGTCTTCTAGTTTTAATAAGTTGTACATTAGTAATGCCATGAAGCATGTGGTACTTGAAAATAAAAACAGAATGAAAGTACAAAAAGATAAATTACAGAGTATATATATTTAATTTTTTTAAATACACAGCAGTTTAAAAAAGCCACAACTGTTCTTATCCCTATTTCCTACTCACTGCTACTTATGGGGAAAATGTCATCAAAAAACAAATTGTTTAAATTGCTTAACTTCTGTTGTCACCAACACTCAAAATAAAAATGAAAGCTTTTTCGTAGTTATAATATTAGCTCACTTTTGCACTCCATTAGTTAGGGCAATGAAACCTAAGTGCTTGTGCATTTCTGTTGAGTAACCCAAAGCACTTATATGCTCTTTGGGTTTACAAGATTAAGTAATTGTAGCTTTTTCTTTACAATTGTAGACGCTATAAAACTTCAGCATAATCATCATAATGCAGGTCTACTCACATTAGATTTTAAACCCTTGATTAAAAGAAAAAAACTAGCAAGCAATAACAAGTTTTACACCAAAAGGTATTTGACAGTATCCCTTTAAGAGATAAGGTGTGTTGGGGGGGAGGGAGTTGTAGTTGCTTCTCCACGCACCCCACAGGTGCCTGTCCCCATCCAATTTTTTCATCTGTTCCAGTTGATAGTTAGAGATAATGAAATCAGGTGCTTTACAAATAAACAAGCACACAGAAATATATTTAAAGCAAATGATGAGACTGTTTTCAGCAATCACTGCACCTTAAAGTCTTCCTGACTGTCTAAGGACCTTGTTACAGGAATTTTCAGTAGGCTTTTAGGCTTGTTCACAAGTGTGGATCTAACTGAAGCATAGCACACTGCTGAGATGCTGATGTAAAAGCTTTGGTTCCAGAGAATGATTTAGAATCAAGCTCAGCAGAAACGTTTAACAAGATCTACAATGGCTTGGTGACTGAATTCAGAATGAGTTTTTCTAAGATTTTTTTTCCTTGGCAGCCCACTACACAGTTTCTCCCTCCAGCTGAAGATGAAGGATGTGTTGATTGTCTAGAAAGGGAAGTCTCAGCCACAAACTAGCCAGAAGCCAGAGACTAACATGACTGCATCTCTATCATTAGGTAAGTCTGAGTGCAATCCTTGAGGATGAGAAGAGTCCAGCATACATTTGAGGTTCCAGGGACGAGAAAACAGAGACAGGGTGGAGAAAGAACAAACACTGGCATTGCATTTCAGGGTATTTCTACACTACAGAGGTCATTTTGGAAAAACGGCTTTTTCTCCTTAAAAACTTCAATTACATCCACACTGCAATCATGTTCTTTCAAAAGAAAATTGAAAGAACAGAGGGGTTTTTCCAACATTGGTAATCCTCATTCTACGAGGAAGAAGCTTTTTTCCCCCGAAAGAGTTCTTTCGGAAAAAGGCATGCGTGGACGGGGAAGTGGGAGTTCTTCTGAAAGATGAGGAAAGACGAAAAAGCACAGGTGCCATGGTGGTCACTCCATCCACTGTAATCACAGCTAAAATGTGAGATAGCTTCCATTCAGTGTGGACTCTCTCTTTCGAAAAAGCAGATTGCTTTCTCAATGTGCTTTTGCATGTGGACACTCTCTTTCAAAGGAAGTTTTTCCAAAAGACCTCTTCTGGAAAAGCTTCTTCTGAAAGAAGCCCGCAGTCTAGATATAGCCGCAGTGTTAAAAAAAAAAAAAAATCACTGCGTCACTGTCCCTCCACATTATGTTGACCACACACTTCCACCTCTGTGGGTTTCAAGCAGCTTGAATGTGTCTGCCAATTAGCCCTAGATACATTATGCTGAATGAAAGATCTGCAGAGGGTGGCTTTTATGTTACAGATGTAATAGTACAGGCAGTCCCCGGGTTATGTACAAGATAGGGACTGTAGGTTTGTTCTTAAGTTGAATTTGTATGTAAGTCGGAATTGGTACATATTGTAGGGGAAACTCTAGCCAAACATTTCTCCAGAGCTCAGTTTTATTCTCCCACACCTCACTTCCCTCAGTCCTTTATTCTCAAGCTGAACTGTCTGCTGAGAAAAGCCGCTCCGCGTCTCCCTGGTCTGCTGGGGAGGGGGGGGGGGCGCTAGCTTCGCATCTCCCTGGTCTGCTGGGGGGAAGCAGCTAGTGCGGGGTTACCTCACCCCGTTTGTAAGTAGGGATCCGATCTAAGTCGGATCCATGTAACCCGGGGACTGCCTGTAGTACACAGATTTTTTTTTTTTTTAATAAAAAAACCTCTTACTCTGCTGCATTTTATAATTTAGTCAGCAAGTTTAAGCCTCAATTTGAAGTTTTAGCTACATATAGTTCTTCATGTAGACTTTTATTTTTGAATCCCAGTCTACTGTTGATTCTTAAATGCTATCTGGCAATTTCATTAACATTAATAAGAACCATCAGTTTGGATATATCTTAATAGAAAACCCATTAGTATACTCTGGTGCATTATTATAAGCAAATGCAATATTTATTGTACCAAAAGGAATTACAGTGAGCATGTTTAGCACTCTGTCATATCATTTGATAGCATAAAAAAAAACCCAGAAAGAGGCTTATGCTGCAAAGCCATATCTGGATTCTTAACACCAGCATAACAGTATCCTGCTAGAAATGGCTCATTTTAAAATGGGCAGTCATCAGTATTCGAATCCACAAAGGTTTTCATATGATCCAATTGCTAGTTAGAGCTGGGCCAAACATTCATTGACTTCAATGGGAGACTAATCTACTCTAGACCAAAGATAGCAATATTTACTTGTAAAGCACCTGCCTTCATTATTTCTGAGCCGTGCTCAAAAGGCTACTTCCATGTTACAAGAAAAATAATGAACTTCTGACAAGTCTAATACATTTTCATTTTCTCCTTCCCTTCCCTCCTCCCCCCAACAGGCACCAATAGTTTAAAGAAATTGCTAGGGCCCGATGTGTAGATCCCAGGAAGAGATTTATTTTAGATCTTACTGTGTAAGATGCTGGACTGTATCAAAAAGGTGTAGGTTACTAGTGTATTTATTGTCTCAGTTATCAAGAGAATCTGAAGAAAGCCCAATATTGCCTATATGTGGTAAAGATTAGCCAATTATTAACCTTTTTGATGACTCTGGACATTTTCCCTGCTAGCATATACTCTGGGTCAGGATATTTGTGCTGCCATATGAAATAGAGAGATCCAGGTTAAGGAGTTAAAATAGTAATTTGTATAATAGGTGAAATGGAAAATATTGATTACTTTGAGTGTGGTGTGCATCCTGCTGTGTAACATTGTTTTAAAAAGACTTGTTTCAGTAAAATCCTCTTTGCTTTGGATCCCTGGATAGACACACACTCTATTGCTATCCAAGCAGCTATAACTGAAAAGAAATGTCATCAGTCTCTTTTCTGTGACTGGTTCCTTTCAATGTACAGTGAAGTGTTTCAGTTCAAAGTCAAAATGCTACTGACTAAAAGGGCTGTTCGGTGTCTCTCTGCTAGCACCTTACATTTGTCATTTGGTTTTCCTTAAACTTCACTAAACAAGCCACCCAAAAACATGCTTTGTTCCTTGGGTAGGAGAAACCATCTTCAATAGGATGCATAGCTCAGGGCTTTGATCAAAAATCTTCTGGGTGCTACCAGGGAGGGGAGAGTATGAATACAACAGCTGATTATATATGATGTGGCATGGATTGGTTAGTCTGATACAGCTTTAAAGCATGATATTCCAGTATGTGAGCAACCATTCAGTGATTGCTTGATGTACAAAGCAGCATTTGAGGTCTCATTTTTTAATCCAGATGAATGAAACAAACAAGAATTTGAGAGTCACTGGGATTTACACTTGGTAACTTATACTATACCTCTTTTCTTCAGTTTATTTATAGATGGGCTGTAGATCTTTAATATAACCCATTATTTTTCTATTTGCTTTAAGAGATGCAAATTCATCATAAAATCTTCCTTCCCCTTCAAAGAAGTTTTGCATTTTTCATTGGTTTTAATTTTCAAGGGGGTTTGTGAACTTAACTGAGGGAATGTCTCATTCCCAGCACCTGATGGGAGAAAGTCTACTAATAATGGGATATATCCTCCAAACGAACTTGCTCAGGTACCTGTATGGAGAGCCACTGAAGCTGGAATCAAGCTCACAGTTACTTGGTTTCCTGAATTATTTTTTGCAAGGCAACGAATTGATCCCCATCTCAAATCTAACATATTCATGAGGACGGGGCTGCTCCTTCTCAATCCCTAGGAGGTTTCTCAACAGCTAACTGCCCACCCACCTTCAGTCAGCAGGGGTGATATAGGCAGCAGGAGCATTACATTCATCACAAATAATAATTTGTATGTGATATTTAGCTCAAAGGTGCCATCTACAAAGTGCATTACAGAAGTGGTTGGGTATCTTCCAGACATAGGTGCATCACCCCTCAGCTTGCAATGGTTTCCATTATATACAGAGTTTCCAGTTTAGTGCAACAACTGTCAGGACACCCACACTATAAACATTGTTTCAGCACTTTTGCTTGCAGGTGGGGAAACTGAGGCATAATGATGTTAATGAGCTATATTATCAAACAGATGCCTGACTGTGGGCATTTTGAGTAAGTGGCTCAACTTTCAGAGGTACTGAGCCCCTGCACTTTCCTATGAAGTTACTACTTTGGGCACATTTGCTTGAAAAATGTATCTATAGGACTTTTCTGAGCTCGCATAGTCAGAGAGGATCAAGTTGGCTTCATAACACAGGACTGGGAACACAGCTTGGACACAGTTACAAGCATTCCAAGTGGGTAAAAAAAAGCTTCTTCTGTTACTCTGATAAAGGGGACAGTGAAATATAAAAATGCTGCTAAAGGACACAGCATCTCTTCTCTCTTGCAGCTCAAGTAGAAGCTTCTCTGTCTTTGACTTTCAGCCAAGGACACAACTGTTGTTTGCTCCCAGATGGAGACAACTAAAATTAGCATGAAGACTGATGAACGTGTGGAAGGGACTCAGCAACTGTATGCTTCATGGGGCTGAAGGGTCTCTTTAGGCCTACTCTAGCTTTACAAGGAGAGACAGTACACAAGACATTTGACAGGTGTAATAAACCGGACACTAGGAAGGGCATGGTTCTAGCTTTAGGAGGAATGTTGAGATGGGGAAAAGGAGGGAATAATAAAAGGGAGTTAAGAGAGTAGAAAGACTAAGAGAAGAAGGAAGAGAAAAAAATGAAGGGGGAAGGAAAGTAGGCCATCCATGGACAGATACATTTCTACTACAAGAATACCTACTGTCTAGCTGTACATATGCCTATGTCCAATCCAAGGATTGGAAATAACTTCTGGATCCAAATCTTGAAGCTCTGGCCAATCTATTACAACCACTGGTGTAGCCAGAAGGGCCTCTTGGTTGGGCAAAAATGGGAGGCAGGGGAGTGGGTCAGGAAGGATGCAGGTGGGACGGGGGGGAAGGCAGGTAAGCCCTGACCCTGCTCCCCAGCTGACTTACCAGGCAGTGCAAGGTAAGCCCCAGTGCCCTGGCTCCTTTCCTCAGCTGGCTTCCCCAGTGGGCTAGAGGGGGTGGGCCTGTGTGCAAAGTGGGTGGGCCATGGCCCACTCAGGTCCATCTACGACTACACCCCTGGTTGCCAACTACCATAAATACTTGCACAAAGTCTGAAGAGTGACATCTGCTTTATGACAAGTCACAAACCAAAAATGTTTGGCAACTCTTTTCAGTTTCACAAGTTTAGGGTAGTCACTGGAACAACAAGACTGACACTAATTCATGTGCTAGATTTTGCAGCTTCTTAAGTGATCCGTTAAGCCCCATACATTCCAAGATGCAGCTACAGCATCTCCACAGATGGGCTGATCAAATTTGTATATAAAGGGTATTTAGTTCAAAAAAAGCTTATTGGATTTGCACCTAGTACTCCTCTTTTTTTAGAAAAAAAAAAGAAATCCACATGTACTCCACACAGTGCAATGTACAAAAACAATTATAGCATTTCTTAAATTTCATACGGTATTGAATCATACAAAAGGTCAGAGATCCATGCAACAGCATGGATGAGGAGGAGTAGTTACAGATATGACAGTGGTTATAATTCCATATTGAAAGACACTTGAGATTGAAACATCATGTGACATTTCATTCTTTATTCCATTTTACACATCAGTTTTTACCAAGTACCTGGCAGAGTTACGCTCTCCATTCTGTTATTGGCATTGTTAAATTATTTAATGTTTAACTTTTTTTAAAGTCATAAAATCTAAACTGGTGCAAACTTTTCCCCTGAAAGAATATTTGTGATATAAACAGTTCCACATTGATCAGGAATGACCTTGGAAAATTCCTCTCCAAGGTGGGAGGGGTGAGGAGAGAGAGGGGTGGAGAGAGAGAGAAAAGAAGAAGAAAACATGAAGCACATTGTCTTAGTGGAATAATTTGTCAGCTAAGTGACTCCTCTGTGTAGTCACTAAGGGTTTGTGTGTTGCATAATGGCTCCAGTTCCATATTTTGTTGCTATACGTGTGTCTAAGTATTATCTAGAGAGTTTAATTTCTATAATGATACCAGTTGAGATATCCCTCTGAATTTATTTGCATATAAAAAACCTGAGTTTTCTTTCTATTCCCTTACATGTAATTCGCCCTCCGATTTGTTTCTTACAGAGGCAGTTTTATTCAAATACCTCATTCTTTTGCCTCAGAGCAAGATGCACTTAGAAAAGAAAGTGGCAATATTTCAGATTGATATATGATGAAGGTACTTAAAATATTTATCAACCCTGACACCAATAATCACATTCTGTGATTAGCAAGGACATCTGATCAGTTTGGTTGCAATGTAGTTGTCAAATTTAATCAGGACGCAGATTAGACTTGTGAAGTTGCCAGTAATAGCCAAAGAAAGCATGCTATGGAGTACTCTTGCTCCTGAACTGTAGCCACACCTGACTGAAGAAGATTGCCCAGTAATTTGTTTTTTAATTGGAGCTGTGTGAACATTGCACTAGTCATGCATCTACTGATCTTGGTGAGTCTCCAAAGGGGTGGCGGTGGTACTAATGCTGTGAAGTTAATTGAAGCCCTTCTAAGCAATAGGATTCCCCAGCACATACACAATTTAATGTTCATCTCATGGCAAGCAGATTAAACCGGGACAGCTTTCGTTTTCTGCACAGACCCATGGAGGTGCACCCAACAGGTTGTGCAGGTATCAGCTACTGACCGCCAACACAATATCTATGAAAAGACAAAATAATTCGGTTCATGGTTAAGAAGGGGCCCACCTCTAATCACCATGGAAAGACAAAACTAGGCTGATGATGTATTTGGGTCAGGGCCATCCTTACAACTATGGGGCCTTAGGCAGTACTATTAAACTGGTTCCCCTGTGCCGGACAGCAGCCTGGGGTTGTGACAATTTTGTAGAGATGGGATTTTATACTCTTCAGCAACACACTAATGAAACAGTTTTAAAGAAAATTTTAAAACTAAGATCCTGTAGACTAATAGTAAACTCAGAAACTGACAGTATATACCTAGGACTGGAAAATGCCTGTTAAATGGCTTCATTATGACTCGTATGGCTTTTTCATGGGTTTGATGTTCTGCTAAATAGGTTTGGCAGCCTTTCACTTTTAACTAGCTCTTCTCCAGAGGAAGCAGAACTACCGAACAGAGATAGAATGAGTGGACAGATGGACATTAAGACCCAGTGGAGCTCCAAATTTGTGGGTGTCCTACGTAGCTGCACAGTGGTGACGCATGGCAGGAGAAAGGGGGGAGCACTTGCCCCACCTCTCCTCAACCCCTTCCTCTGCCCTGCCTTTGCTCCACCTCTCCCCATCTGCCTCTTCCCAGCACTCCCCAGAGTGGCATAACTGAGGAGTGACACTGTACAGGCTGGAGCCACCTAGTCTGCACCTTCCCCATCAGCAGTGAATGGAGGGGGGGGGGAACCACACTACAGACTCCTACTGCTGGTCCCAGCCCTCTTGCCAGCTGCCCCTTCCTGCCTTGGGGTTGTGCATGTAGCCCCACACACACCCCTCCTGTTTTGCTTTTGCAGATGCACATGGATAAGGACAACCCTGACTATGGTCTTCTTCCCCCATCCCCCACTAACTTTCCTTTAAGCTGTCTTTGGCCTCTCCCTTCTCCAAAGTCACAAGCAAGGCCTTTTTTTCCTGCAAGTAAACACAGGCATTATTTTGGAAAAGAAATCTCTCTTGAACTCTACCTTTGTAGTAAGCAGCTGCATCTTCATGAGCTGAAAGACAACACATTTTCCTGTGACATATTAGGCTGGGAATATAGGACAATCTGAAAGGATTCTCCTTCAAGAGTTTTAGGAGAAGGCAGTGAAAAACCATACGATTATGAATGATCACCTGAGCACTGCAAAATGTTGCCAATTGGGTCAGGAGGTAACATCATACTGATGGTGAGAGAAAGGCTATGTCTAGACTGCAAGCCTCTTTCAAAAGGCTTTTTTGAGAGATACTTTTGAAAAAGAGCGTCTAGACTACAACCAGTATTTTCAAAAAAGCAAGCCGCATTTAAAACTAAAGAGTCTGGATTCTCTCTTTTGAAAAAGTACAGTTTGCATTACGTAGCACCTTTTTTCGAAAGAGCACTTCTTAAAAAAAAAAAAAAGGCGTTCTTCCTCGTAAAACGAGGTTTTCCGTGGTCGAAAAAACTGCTGCGTTCTTTCAATTTACTTTTGAAAGAAGGCGGCAGCAGTCAGATGCAGGGGAAGTTTTTTCGAAAAAAGGCCACTTTTTTCGAAAAAAACCCCTGTAGTCTAGACACACCCAGAGTGTGATGACTAGACTTAAATGGGTAACTTTTGTTGTTTACTGAAGGGCTAAAACACCAAGGAATGAAGAATTTTGCCATTAAGCAGATAAAAGCAGACAAGGAAACCCTGGAAGGAAAAAGCCCTAAGAGAGAGAGAAACTGTCTAATGTTCCAGAAGTAGGAAAAGCTGTGGTTCATCATGCTCTGTATATTGCACAGGTGGTAGGAAACATCTGTCCCGTTTGGGTGATCATGAGTAGCTCAAGAATACCCATTTTACTGCTGACTGAAATAATGCTGATTGTTTTTCCATCGTGTTATCTGTGTGGCTAGTATGTAAAAACAACTAAGAACACCTGGGACTGGAGTCTCCTGTTCTACATGTTTTACACTGGTGCCATAATCACTGAAGTCAGCAGTTAACACTGATTTTCTTCAACTGATAATGAGAAGACAGTCAGACCTATAAATGCTGTAAGTAACAACGGACTGAGACAGATGCCTTCATAACCCTAGGAACTACCTAAGGGTACTTCTACATTACAACACTATTTTAAAATAACTGCCTACTGTGTAGACGCGGACTAAGTTATTTCAAACTGGTGTCAAAATACTGTCAGGGTGGAGGACTTTTTACTGACTCTTGTAACACTCATTGTATGAGGAATAAGGGAAGTTGGAGGAAGAGTGCTCTATATCAAAATAAGTGCTGTGTAGATGCTCCCTATTTCAAAAAAAGGTATGCAATTAACATTAAGCGTAGCTTATTTCAAGTTAAGCCTTGCAGAGTAGATGCACCTCAAGGAGCTCATTCCCAACATATCTTAAGGAAAGCATCGGGTAGTGCATTTGGCAGGTAGATCAGCCACGACCAACATGTAACTGCTAATACAACAAAAGATGACACAGCTTTATATTTCTATTAGGCTAAATTACCCTCATTGCTAAGTTACTTACAAGAGTCGTGTGGCACCTTATAGACTAACAGATTTATTGGAGCATAAGCTTTCGTAGGCAAAGACCCACTTTGTCAGATGCATATACAGGCAGTCCCCGAGTTACAAGGATCCGACTTATGTCGGATCCACAGTTACGAACAGGGCTTTTCTCGCCCCAGAGGACTGGAGCAGCGGGACGCCCAGATGCGCTGCAGTCCCGCCGCCCCCATCCTCCGGGACGAGAAAAGCTGCTCCACCTCTCCCTGGTCTGCTGGGGGGGGAGCCCCCCCAGCAGACCAGGGAGACCGGGAGCAAAGCCGCGGAGCACGCCCGCAGCGGGACAGCCCGGGCGCGCCTGGGCTGTCCCGCTGCGGGTGTGCTCCACGGCTTTGCTCCCCGTCTCCCTGGTCAGCAGACCAGGGAGATGGAGCAAAGCCGTGGAGGACGCGGGCGGTCCCGCCATTCGCGTCTCCCTGGTCTGCTGGGCGGGGGGGTGCAGCTAGTGCCCTCCCTCCCCCCCCCCATGCAGACCAGGCTTTTCTTGCCTACGCCTGGGGTAGAGCAGCTGGGGCACTGCCGGGTTGGTCCCGCAGCGCCGCTCCTCGGCGCTACTGTACCAACCCGGCAGCACCCCAGCTGCTCTGCCCCAGGCGTCCTGATTCAGCCGCTGCTGAAACTGACCAGGGGCTGACTACAGGAAGCCCGAGGCAGAGATGCTCTGCCCCGGGCTTCCTGGAATCAGCCGCTGATCAGTTTCAGCAGCAGCTGACTTGGGGACGCCTGGGTTTCTTAAGTTGAATCCGTATGTAAGTCAGAACTGGCGTCCAGATTCAGCCGCTGTTGAAACTGATCAGTTTCAGCAGCGGCTGACGCCAGTTCCGACTTACATACGGATTCAACTTAAGAACAAACCTACAGTCCCTATCTTGTACGTAACCCGGGGATTGCCTGTATTTATACCTGCCTCTGAAATTTCCACTATATGCATCTGACGAAGTGGGTCTTTGCCCACAAAAGCTTATGCTCCAATAAATCTGTTAGTCTATATGGGTATGTCTAGACTACATGGCTCCGTCGACAGAGCCATGTAGATGAGTTTACTAGACATAAGAAAATGAAGCGGCGATTTAAATAATCGCCGCTTCATTTACATCAACATGGCCGCCGCGCTGTGCTGATCAGCTGTTTGGGGGCACAGCGGAGCAGTCTGGTTGTTCCACGGTTGACAACAGAAACCTTTGTCGACTGCTCCGTTATGCCTTGTGGAATGAGGTTTACCGGAGCGGTCGAGAAAGGCTTCCCTTGTCGACCGCAGTGCGTCCAAACTGCCCCACTGTGCCGCCAAACAGCTGATTGACACAGCGCGGTGGCCATTTTGATGTAAATGAAGCGGCAATTATGTAAATCACTGCTTCATTTTCATATGTCTAGTAAGCTCATCTACATGGCTCCGTTGACGGAGCCATGTAGTCTAGACATACCCTAAGGTGCCACAGGACTCCTTGTCACTTACAGATTCAGACTAACATGGCAACCTCTCTGTTACTGGGGGAGAGAATTTTGATATCAGCATTGGGAAGAAAACATCACTTAGTCAAATTACAACAGCTGGATCAAAGTATCTACTGAACAGTGTGAATTTTTTTTTTTCTTATCTGGCAGTTTGGCATGGTTGTACCGAAAGACCAGTTTGATATACAGGCAGTCCCCGGGTTACGTGCAAGATAGGGACTGTAGGTTTGTTCTTAAGTTGAATCTGTATGTAAGTCGGAACTGGCGTCCAGATTCAGCCGCTGCTGAAACTGACCAGCAGCGGCTGAATCAGGACCAGAGCAGCTGGGGTGCTGCTGGGTTGGACCAGTAGCGCCCAGAGCGGCGCTGCGGGACCAACCGGTAGCACCCCAATGCTCTGCCACAGGCGTCCGGAGAAAAGCCTAGTCTGCTGGGGGGGGGGCGTACTAGCTGCGCCTCCCCACCCCAGCAGACCAGGAAGACACGGGCGGCGGACCGAGACGCACCGTGGTCCCGCCGCCTGGGTCCTCCGCGGCTTTGCTCCCCGTCTCCCTGGTCTGCTAGAGACCAGCAGACCAGGGAGACGGGGAGCAAAGCCTCTGAGACGGGGAGCAAAGCCTTTGCAAAGCCGCGGGGAGGCCGACAGCGGAGCAGTCCAGGCGCGCCTGGGCTGCCTCGCTGCCCGAGCCCCCCCGCAGCTTTGAAAAGCCACGGGGAAGCCGGCAGCGGAGCAGTCCAGGCGCGCCTGGGCTGCCTCGCTGCCCGAGCACCCCCGCAGCTTTGCAAAGCCGCGGGGTGGGCAACTGGGCATCTCAGAGGCAAGGGCTGCCCCACTGCCCGAGCCCCTCCACGGCTTTGCTCTGCGTCTTCCTGGTCTGCAGACCAGGGAGACGCAGAGAAAGCTCCAGAGTACACGGGCGGCAGGACCGCGAGGTCCCGCAGTCCGTGTACTCTGGGGCAGCCCCGTTCGTAACTGCGGATCCGACTTAAGTCGGATCCGCGTAAGTCGGGGACTGCCTGTACTACAAGCATCTGGGCATTCTTCCAATTGCACAATTACTCGATTTTTATTCCCTAAATATCAATATAATGTCAGTGTGGTTGTATGGGATTTTGTATGCAATTCTAGTTTGTGAAAGATACCTTGTATAATTTCTGTATTCAACATCCCTTTGCCTTGTGTCTGTGAGGATATATCTACACTGCATTCCTCTTTTGAGAGAGGAGTGCATATGCAGCTGAGCAAAATTGCAAGTGAAGAGCAGATTTTAATTTCCTGCGCTCTGTTTGCGTAATCATGTCCGGCCACTATTTCGAAATACCCTTAAACCTCATTTGATAAGGAATCTGTAATTTCAAAAGAAGGGTTTTCTTTCAAAATAACCGCGTCTAGACAGTGTTTCTTTTTTCAAAATAAGGTATTTCAAAATAGCGGCCGGACGCAATTATGCAAATGAAGCACAGGAAATTCAAATCCACGCTTCATTTGCAATTTCACTCAGCTGCATTTGCATTCCTCTCTCAATAGAGGAATGCAGTGTAGATATACCCTGAAAGAAGAAGGGAGCACATCTGAAGTGTGGGGACAATGAAAGGGACAAGTACTCTTTCCAAATTCTCTTTCCCCACAGCTCCTCTTCACTACATGGAATTCCCTCCATGGGAACGCAGATAAATTTCAATTCCACAAGTGAAGGCAGGGTGGAGTTCACCAGATTCAGTGCATGGAACTTGATGGGGTTTCTTCTCCCAGTGCAGAGCAGCATGAGGCTCACAACAATTTTACACTTGGGACCATGTTAATCCCTGGTCAAAGTCACTAATGTTACACCATGGATGAATCTGTGGTTACCCCACTGCTACTTTAGATTTGAACAATCTACATTCAGTAGCAAGAGCATTTTAGAATAATAGTCCCCTCAGGCTGTTCCACTCTGGGGCCCCCCATCCTACCACACCTCCACAAGTATCTAGCACCAAGCCCTGGCCAGGCAGATTGACAAGACCCAAGAACTTTTACTATAACTAACATTACCCGTCCTGTTGTGACAGTAGACCTACACGTGGCCTCCTCCATCCATGCTGTTCCCAGGCACAGGGAGGCTTGGGCCAGCTCAGGCCACATGGCCTCCTCCCTTCCTGCTGCTCTGGGGCCAGGGATGCTGGAGCCACGGAGGCTGGAGCCATATGGCCTCCTCCCTCCCCGCTGCTCCCGGGAGCGGGGAGGCTCAGACCGTGCAGACTCTTCCCTCCCCGCTGCTCCAGGGATGCTGGGGTTTGCGCGCTCTTCCCCTCCTCGTGCTGTTGTAGGTGGGGAGCACGTGTGGCTTCTTCCCTCCCCGCTGCTCCCAGGGTTGGAAGGTGGGAAGTTGGGGCTGAGCATCCTCCCCTCTCCAGGGATGCTTGGGCATGCACACTCTTCCCCTCCCCTCCATTATTTCATGGAGGAATGATCAGGACAAGGGGAGGAATACAACTGCTACAGGGCTATATTAATTTTTTTTAAAGTTACTGTAATTGTTACCTTTCGTGATCTGTCAAACCCAATTCTCTACTCTTTAAATGTCATTGACGAAGGGATGCCTTCAGATGAATTTTTTTGAAAGCTGGCATTAAAGAAAGGAAACAAATTGCCCAGTGCCAAAAGCCTGCAGTTCTGAGCAAAGACAGCATATGGCATGCATGAATTATTCTGTCTGATGTCCTTGTGGAAGCAGTTGGTATCTCCAGCTGTAGGCTGCCCAACACCAGCATGACAACCTCACAGGGTAAAGCTTAACTGCTTAAGTGTTTCTGGCAACAATGAAGTGACTTTCTCAGGCTAGATTACAGACATATGCAAGTCTCTTCATTAGATGCCTTTCACAGAAGGGCATGTTGGCAGCACCTGAACTTTCAAATGTGCAAGTCAAACTGGTGTAGTGATTTAAAAAAAAAAAAAAAAAAAAAAAAAGTTTGATTCACAGTAAAAAAGGAGCATTATGAGACCCCCCTATTCAAAGAGCTACCTTAAAATACTAGATACATTCAGTTCATGGATCAGCCTTAAAAGTTGTGTTTAGGGATGTCAACGTGTAGACAACTACACAACCAAAAAGCCTGGGTTTATGAGTTAATCTTGTTGACTACATGCATACCCACTCCTCCTTGTTGCCTCTGTATCAAAGACAGCAAAGTGTGTGTGTGTGTAGTGCGGGGGAGGGGGGGAAAAGGGTGGAAGCCGGTACCCATGGGGTGTCAGCTTTTAAACTAGCTCCCCACGAGCACTGGATCTGCCTGCTCCCTCCTGCATTGCTGCCTCTGATAGAGAGACAGCAGCACGCAGGGTGACGGGGGGGCAGGAACGAGCAGATATGCATGGGGAGCCAACTTTCAAGCAGGCTTCCTGCCTCTGCCAGCTCGGAAGACCAGATAGAGGCAGCAGGGGGGTGGGAAGCAAGAGATTATGCTTCCCCACCCGCCCCTCCGTCCAAACACTGCAGCTTCAATCACAGGCAACAGCAGGGCGGAGGGGATAGTGTGTGTGCAGTGGGCCTGGGCTCACAGCAGACTGAGGCTGCTCTGTGGCAGCAGCCTGTCTGTGGGGAGCTTGGGCCCTCAGACCCGGGCTGCTGCTGCCCAGTGCTGCTGCCTTGGATAGAGGCAGCAGCGTGTGGTGGCAGGCAGAAGCCAGTCAGTGAGGGGAGCAGGTTTTTAAACCAGAGGCAGCAGCATGGGGAGGTAAGGGGCTCCCTGGGAGCGGGCCTGGGAGCACACTGGCTGACATCCCGTTCCCAGGACTATCAAATAGTCATGTAAGTGCTCAAATCTGATGTGATTGCACGCCATCTAACATCCCTAGTTTTGTTATGCTCCCCTATGTTGCCCCATGGGAACAGAAGAAACTAGGTTTGCTTTCCAAGATTCATCAAATTTAAAAAAAAGTCTACAGCTATAACAACTCAGGGTTCGTCTACTGTGCCATTTATACACATATAGCCATGAGGTCATGGATTCTATAATCCCTGCATTTCAGATTTTACTTCTTCCCACAGAATTGTGTTTTTGGAGCTCAGCATTCATTTAAAAAAAATGGATATATGTTGCCAGCCCACCTCCTTGAAGGAAACCTCAAAGACATAAGTCAAATGTGACGACAATGTAGTGCCCTCTTCTCAAATTGTCTGAAATCTTTGATAACTGAGATGAATGGGGCAGGCCACACTGAGGGTCTAGAGGATGCTGTGCTTCTGTAGCCATAAGATACTCCCCCCCCCCCCACACACACACACCACACACACAAAAAGGAACCCAGAATTCAATATACCGCTGCAACCAGTAAACTGAAATTTTGTTCTTTTGTTTTCTCTCCCCCCTTACCACCATTTCTTGCTCTTTGGCTTTGCTCCCTACACTGTCCCATGGAATCAGGCAACAGAGACGGATTCCAGTTTCTAGCCAGGCAAGAAGAGCAAGCAGCAGTGAAGGGTGGGTGACTCATGCTGTATCATTCTCCAAGCAGGCCAAAGGCCCAGAGAGATGAGCCAATTGGGCTGGTGACAAGATCATCCCTTTCCTAGCATAAAAGGGAGAGGAGGTGCGTCGGCTGGGAAACTAGACAAACGAGGCTGGTTGATTAAGACAGAGCAGAAAGAACAGTAAAAAAACAAAACAAAAAAAAAAACACAACAACAATTATTGGAAATGACAATTGACTGCTGCTATATCAATGATTATTTTTAAAGCCCTAATACATGTAGTATTGCAGGGATGGGAGTCTGAAAACGAAGGTTATTTTATGGGGCGGTCCTAAAAGTGTTTTAGCAGCTTAATGGTAAACCTGACAGCTGTGACAGACCATTAGGAAATTGATTGAAGTCCAGCAAAGCACTTTAAAAGGTGTGCTTAGGTGTAAGCATGTGAGGTAGTTCCCAGGAAGTTAATGGAACTACTCACAAACTTTGTTAACTACATGCTTCAGTGCTTTGTTGAATCAGGATCTTGGAAAGCCTGCAAGTTTTCCACTGTATGGCATGGTTTTAAATAGTTCACTTTAAGATTTCAGCACAAACTTAGCCACGGCTGAGAATTAACACAAAGTGAAAGCTTTAGCACAAACTTTCCTTGCTTTTGTTAGTTTTAATGTCTCTGTACAGGAGTCAGAGGTATCGGATTCAGTTCTCAATTAATCATTTACCCACTAAGTGAAGTATCAAAAGGGTAGCCATGTTAGTCTGGATCTGCAAAAGCGACAAGGAGTCCTGTAGCACCTTATAGACTAACAGATGTATTGGAGCATAAGCTTCCGTGGGCAAAGACCCACTTCGTCAGATGCATGTAGGGGTAATTTCCAGAGGCAGATATAAATATGCAGGCAAGAATCAGGCTAGAGATAACAAGGTAAATTCAATCAGGGAGGATGAGGCCCACTTCTAGCAGCTGATCTGGAGATGTGAACACAAAGAGAGGAGAAACTGTTTTTGTAATTGGCTAGCCATTCACAGTCTTTGTTTAATCCTGAGCTGATGGTGTCAAATTTGCAGATGAACTGCAGCTCAGCAGTTTCTAAGTGAAGTATTTCCTATCTCAGGGAAAAATGTGAGAGTAATTTGAGACAGATTACAAGGGAAGGAATACACATATAGCTTCCATTTTCAGTTTAGCCTTAAATTACGAAGAAAAAGTTGGGACAGAAACTTAAAAAAAAAAAAAAAAAAAAAGGTTTGTCAAATTTGAGATGTGGGTCCAGAATCTAAAAGCTTATTTAAATGGCTGTTTATAGATATTCTCTAGGAACATGTTGCAGATTCATGAGAGAAACCACTTTCATAAGTGAAACAATATTTTACCAATCTGGTGCTTTCATGCTAACCCACTGTCACAGGAACAGCTGCTCTTGGGTATGTAGATCCCTAACAGCAGGAGGGTACAATTCCTCTGAGCAGGAGGTGGAGAATACTGGCTAGCACTTGTGTGTGCCAAGGGTCATCATCCTGGTGTCTGTACAGTGATTCCCCTCCATTTGCTGCCTAAGAGCAGCATTCCAGAGATGCTTTCTGCACTAAAACAAGGCAGAGGGTGTGGACACATTGGGGTGGATGAGGGCAAGGTTGGTGAACCTGTGAAGAAATTTCAGGGGGTAGCCAAGTTAGTCTATAAAGTGCTACCAGACCATTTGTTTTTTAAGTTGATCCTGTACAGACTAACAAAACATCTATCATGAGCTTTCGTGGGCACAGCTCACATCATCTGAAGAAGCAGGCTGTGCCCATGAAAGCTCACGATACCATCTACATGTTCTGTTAGTCTATAAAGTGCTACCAGACCATGTGTTGTTTAAGTTTATCCTGTGAAGAAATTGATTTGCTGGCTATTCTCAGGATGCAGGCGGGAGTGCAACATAGGCTGTTGCTGCTCTGGGTTTGTCATGGTGCAGAGGACTTGGCTGACAGTGACTGTTTTTTTTTTTTAAACACAAAACGACATCACGATGCATTTGATAGAGGCATCCACAAACTTGGCAGGATCCACTTGCTCTAAATGAAGTGACCTAGTCACTTTGGCATTTTAATCTTTCTGTAATGATAGAGGCCTGCTGTCAGGTACATAGGTCTGGGGTTGGAAGTGGGAAAAGAGATAAAGTGATTTTCTGAAATCTTCAGTTTTAAACCCCATCATTTATTGTGGACTGTAGCTGACAGCAGACTGTGTTAACAGTGTGTTTATTCTTCTGTGTATGTGGGTGATAATAGCAAACTAATGCACGGATCCTACCATAAAGGCTATAACGACTGATTGCTGGGTCCCATCTCCTTCGGGAAAATTTTAAAAATAAGATTGAATGATCAGATTGTAGAGGGGCTGAGATGTGTTGACTCTATCCCTAGGTAAGGGAAGACAGAAAGGAGTTGGAAGTGGCAGGGAATGGGAGGAAAGAACATAACTTCTGCTAAGCAGAAAGTGACCCCCTTGTTCTACAGAACTGTATTTCTTTGACTATGATCCTTAGAAACTGCCCCGTGATGGGGCACCTACAAATAATTTCATGTTTTCTCAAAACAGAATGATAATGATTTCTGAAGCACAATCCATAGAACTCTTCTATATCAGTTAGAAGGCAATTGTGTAGCTCATAGCTTTTTAAAAGACCAACAGATTCCAAAGCACATTTAGGATTCAGAAATTGTCAGTTCCAGTTCTTTGCATGCTATTTTGAAGTAAATCTTTCAAGACAGAAGGCAGCTTTCCTCTGCCAAAGAGGCCTTGGAGTTCTCATGTGAAATTAAATTTAAAAATATTTTAGGAGGAAAAAACCCCCTCTTCATTACATAACTAATGGTGAACCATCATGGTTATGTTTCTCAGGGCTTGTCTACATGACAATTAGTATTTGACAAGTCAGGGTGTAAGTCATTCTGCAGCACACAAGCTTCCCCTGTACCACCCAACTATGTGGAGTTTGCTGCCATGCATGCCTAGCTTTGACATACAGCAAATCAGGGTGCACAGCAGCAACATCCACGTGGCCAGTGAATACTTGACAAGTTAGTGCACTGTACTCCGCTATTCAGTGTGATGCACATGGCCAGGCAGGCCATGTAGACAAGCCCCCATGAAGGTCACCATCTACAGCCCACTCAGTTAATGGCAAGAGAATCAAGCTACGGACAGATGGGGGAAGGGGTATTAAAGTGAATCTGACAACAGATAGTTTAGGGAAACAGAAGCAGCTAGGCAGGTGTGAGCCAATTGATTACTGGGATTACTGGTCCTGCTTTGCTAAAAAATTGTTACTCTGTCTCCCCTACCACGCACTCTGACCCACTTTTTCCTCATCCACCTAGTCACTTAGGGTACGTCTAGACTACCGGGTTTTGTCAACAGAAGTTTTGTCGACAGTATCTGTCGACAAAACTTCTGTCGACAAAGAGCGTCCAGACACATTGAGTTCTGTCGACAAAGCAAGCTGCTGTAGTCTAGATGCAACCCTACAGGCAATAACACCTTCTGTCGACAGAACTCTGTCGACAGAAGGTGTTATGCCTCGTAAAATGAGGTATACCAGCGTTGACAAAACTGCTGAGTTCTGTCAACATTATGTCGACAGAACTCAGCGGTAGTGTAGACGCTGGTATAGTTTTGTCGACAAAAGTCCACTTTTGTCGACAAAACTCAGTAGTCTAGACACACCCTTAGGCTTTGATCCTGCACCATTCAACTCAAAGAGTGTTTCACCACTGACTCCATTGGTTATAGAGATAGGCTCTTTGATTGTACACTCTTAGGAAAGAGACTATAATTCATTATATGTTTGTACAGCCCTTAGCAAAAATGAAACAACATCTAGAAACGACCACAAGATCAGTGTTACACAATAGAGCAGCTACAGTATTATTTCAATTGAACAGACTTGTCAGACCACATCACATATGGAACTGCTGGTCCTCAGATAATACACCACCTTCTGGGGCAAACCTGAATTCCCACTGAGTCCAATATTCCTTCTGTGATTTGCAAAGGATATGTATCATCATCCCCTTTCCTCTCCCTTCTCCCCCTCCCCCCATAGCAACTTGTCAGAAGCAATTAGGAAAGAGCCAAACATTTGTCACCTGCATCACCTCAAACTCACACTTCCTTTGAATTAATCCCCTCCTGTGATGCCTATCTTGGCCTTTTGCTGCACTTCTCAGTGTGAGGACATACCTCAGTCCCCATTCACAAAGGCTATTAGTGTAGCTTTAAGCTACAGATTCCTTTTACCTTCACTATATCTCCACAGATGGAAAAGCGACGAGGAGTCCTGTGGCACCTTATAGACTAACTGAAGTGTAGGAGTGCTTATGCTCCTACACTTCAGTTAGTCTATAAGGTGCCACAGGACTCCTCGTCGCTTTTGCAGATTCAGACTAACACGGCTACCCCTCTGATACTCCACAGATGGAATGTCTTGGACTTCCCTTTCCCACTCCACATGGGGGTGGGGGTGAGGGGAAAGGGCAGTCTGAATGAAATGCGTATGCATTATCTGCTTTACAAACAAGTAGTATTGAAGGCAGAGAAGAATCAAAATAAAGGCAATAGTTTGCATAACGTACCTCATCTAAATAAAAAAAAAACCAACAGTCTCTAAGGTGCTGCTACACTAACAAAACATGTAGGTGGTATCATGAGTGTTCCTGGACATAACCTACTTCTAAACAAATAAACAAACAGCTACCTCTCTGAAGCTCATCTACAGAGTTTGCCAAGCCTATGGGAGCCTAGAATAGTAATAGAGATGTAGCCATATAGATGTTACCTGACTAGATATCAAAATCCCTTTTCTTGCAAGTGCTGTCCAGAGAGAATTCTGTCTTCCCATCCAACCTGCTAATCAAGTCCTAGGTGTTAGAATTTATTACCATATAATGGAAAAATTAACATTGTGGAAATGTGGAGTTATTTGATCACAAGAGCCATCTGACAGAAAGGCAATCGTCTGCCCCTCATACAAAGATCATTATCTTTTAGTCACCCAACCTGTCCTGTCTCCAAGTCCTAGTATTTCAAAAGCATTCCTGGGTTTCACAGAATCTCTGCACAAATCAAGGTGAATGTCCTCTGCTTTGCATTTTTCTTTGCTAAAGATATTAAGCCACACCTTCTTGTTGGAGATAAAGTTCCCCATCCTATTCCCTTTGTAGTAATCTGTGTAATAAAAAAAGCCTTTTCAGTTAGTTTAAGATTAAACATATATTTAGAGGTTGACCCAAATTAAATCCCCTAATCAGAACTGTGCAGTTCCTAGATAATAAATGTATTGGGCCAAATTAAATTCCTGAATGCACACGGCTTGGAATTTGGCCTTAGTGTCATACAGAATGACACTTCATAGCAAAGGCTGTCTCCTGTTTAGCACTGTGCCTCAATATTGCATGATCTAGACAGCCATCAATTTTGTAGAACAGAAAGCAGTGCTTAGTCAATACCAGTATCATTTCATGACCTTAAATGATAGATTTTTACAGAGACAAGAGGGGTGAGGTTATTTTATTGGACCAAATTCTGTAGGTAAGAGTGACATGTGTTGTCTAACACAGAGTCTGGAGTTTATCACACAAGTTGGCCCAATAAAAGCTAGTACTACACCTCCCTTGTCTCTCCAATATCCTGGGACCAACATGGATACAACACGGCTGCAAACACATGATGTAAGTTGATACGATGAAGAATTTATCTAGTAACAGCAAGTCACTTGTCACAGAGGTTCTCTTCAAAATACAGGAGAGAAGAGATATCTATCAAGAAAAGATAAGTCCCTGAAGTAAGATAACATTGTATAGCTAAGGATTGTAGAGCCACATGACATACAGACAGTAATACTGTAACCAAAGCTAGTAAACGAATTCTTTTAACTGCCTGCAAGCTAATGATAAAGATCTGAGAAGAAGAACTTCTCTATTATGGGCTATTCTCAAGAGAAGAGATTAAGCTACTATGTAAGCTAGAGACTACCTACTGTATTATGCCCATCAGTTCCACAGTCCTATGTGGAACAAAGATTAGTGAAAGGAACTATGACTCAGATAAGCACTGGCTATCATGTTTGTCTTAAGTTTTATTCTCTTACAAAATAAAGAAGGAAGCTTAAATTTCACATTCAAAATTGTACTTGCTTTCTTTTACAAATTCAAGTAGAACAGCTAATTTAAACTTGGACTTGCTACAATACACAGTACCTGAGTCCCCATATAAACAATGCACAGTGCTGCCTCTAAAAGCAAGACAACTATACATTTTTTTAAATCAACACTATATGCTAATGGGGTATCACTAGGCTATAGGCACAAATTTAATTTTCCTAGCTTTGTGTTGGAGCATAGGCACATTTTCACACCACACCATCTATTTTCTCCTGAGAGCAGACAGAACATTGAAAAATATAGATCTGGATCCAGCTCGCTGTAGCAAAACAGAGCTCATCTGTGTGTGAAGAGCCTAGCAACCTGCATGAAGTTGGCCAGAGAAGCACAGGTTGCAGGAGGGAAGAGTTTGGAGGAAGCACAAAGCCCAGCACATGATCTGCTGTTGCAGCACCTCTGCAGAAAGTTCTCTTTATTACACAGCTTGTTTGCTTGTTAGAATTCTGGAGTCCTCATATTATTGTTCAGCATGCTCTGGAGGCCCACCAACAGGGGTGCAAGGCAAGCAGCTGCCCCAGCCTGGTCATTCAAAAGGGCTCAAGACTCCTGGCCACCTCCACTATAGGAGCAGCAGCAGAGGGAGAGGAAATGGAGTGAGGGGGGCCTCAGAAGAGGTGGGATGGGGTAAGAATGTTCCATTCTGAACAATTGGAAAGTAGGGAAGTGAACAGGTAACCTTATCAGGTGATGGTTAGTCCAGGAGCAGCCCCAATGAGTCCTTGCATGGAGCCACCAGCCAGGAGCCAGCTCTAGCAGCCAGCCAGGAGCCCCACAGGCTGGGGGCTGCTCCAGCCGGGCCAGAACAGTCCCCCACTTGGTTAACTGATTAATCGGGATTTTACATCCCTATTGGAAAGTTGGCAACCTGGAGTAGTGGTGGCAGTGGAGAGAATCTGTTGACACACAGCAGTCCATGCAGGCAAGACTCCATCTCTTAGCTGCTGCAGAACCCCCTACACGGAGCTGCTTTCAGGCTTCACATAGAGGTCAGCATACGGACCTTATGCAGCTAGAAACAAAGGTATTAATTCCATGCCAGAAGAAAGCTGTGGCACTCATCACTGTATGCTTGTCCCTTCTCTCTGCACAAATGGTAAACCTACACAGCAGCTGGGGCTCTCTCATACTTCCTTTCAAGCTAGTGTGCTAAAAATGCAGTTTGGCCATGTAGTATGGGTGGCAGCTCAGGCTAGCCATCATTCAACCCACTGGGTACATACTGTGGCGGCTACCTCCAACCACCACCTATGCTATCACAGCCCCACAGCTATTTTTCAACACATTCACCTGAACAGAGCTAGTGCATGTCGGTCTACCTGTACCTGCTGCATAAAACAAGCCCTCAGATATTTTAAACAGCTCCTCTTACTTCATTTAAAAAGAATGACCCATGTAATCAGAAAAAGTTACTAAGAAAAGCAGGCTACTTTTACTGGTGTAAGAAAAAAATGTTACAATAATTGCCATGAAATCTCAATATTTTGTCAAAACTCCCTTGTATGCCTTCAGGTTTGTCAAGCCGAGAGTTCCAGAATAATCATCTCACTTAGTCTGTATGCCATAAATAAAAGGTAACCAATACCCCAAAACTATAAGCAAATTTATTCTCTCTCCTCTCTTTGAATGTAGGCTCTGAAACATACAAGACAGAATTTGACTGCGTGTTTGTCTAGAACAGTGGTCTCCAACCTTTAAGCACGAGATCACTTTTTTAATTTAAGTACAATCCAAGATCTACCTCAACCCCAAATACCCTCCCTGCCTTTCACCAGGCAGGGGCAGAGGGTTAGGGTGCAGGTTCCAGTCTTGGATTAAGGGATTTGGACTGAGAGAGGGGCTCTGAGCTGAGCTTGGGGCAGGCAGAGGGTGCAGCAAGAGGTTCTAGGTGCAGGCTCTGAAAGAGCATTTGGAGGCAGGGGTTTCAGGTGCAGGAAGTAATTCGTGCAAATGATACCAAACAGTTCAACATAGTTAAGACTGAAGTGCTTCAACAAGATCTCACCAAACTAAGGATTGAGCAACAAAATGGCAAATGCAATTTAATGTTGATAAATGTAAAGTAATGCACATTGGAAAAAATAATCCCAACTATACGTGCAATATCATGGGGACTAATTTAGCTACAACTACTCAAGAGAGATCTCGGCATCATTGTGGAGAGTTCTCTGAAAACATCCACTCAGTGTGCAGCAGCATTAAAAAAAAATGTTAGAAATTATTTTTAAAAAAGTGATAGAGAATAAGAGAGAGGGGAGGGATCACGTGAGGATTACCTGTTGTGTTCCCTCCCTCTGGGGCATCTGGTATTGGCCACTGTCAGCAGACAGGATACTGGGCTGGATGGACCATTGGTCTGACCCAGGATGGCCATTCTTATGTTCTTATGACTGGGTGTCAGCCGACGGTCAGGGCAGTGAGTCCCTTAAGACCGGCTGAAGTTCTTTTAAATTGTGCTTGGTTCTGTTACAGCAACTGAAGGAGTCAGGTTAAAGCTTAAACAGTTACTATTTTATTGTTACAGGGTAAACTTAGTTGTTAAATGCTACTGCTATGTTACAGATAACACAGCCACTACAAAGGACAGGACAGAAATAACACTAATAAGTCACTTACAGGTACCATGAAACCCTTTTGGTTCTCTGAGCTCTTATTAAATGCATGCAAAATAGACACATAGCAGGTATATATTCTCACCCCTGCGTTCCAGACTTGGCGTGGCCAGCGTCTTTCTCTCAATCCCTCGGGAAGAAGTAGGGCGAGGTTGGGCGTCCCACAGACCTCGGGAAACAATCAATACCTGCCAGCAGGTATAGATGATTGGAGCTCAAATGGGGTGGGCAGCGGAACCTCTTTTATACCCCTTGTGTCATGTAGGCTTCTTCCTGATCTCAAATGGCCAATTAGGAAAAATGGCTTTGAACACCAAGTTTCCCATGAAGGGTGCAAAGCATAATTTACACCTGGGAAAATGCAGCACCTCTGGTATGTGATGGGCGAAGATTCCTCTCCTGGGACAGTGCAGGCGTGTCAATTACTGGTACTAGCCATCAGGGCGACGGGAGGCCCCGGGTCATCAGCTAGCCCATTTACTGTCTGGTTTCTGTTTATGGTAGAGTCAGGGACAGGCAGCAAACCTGTGTTCCCAGGGCATCAAAGGCTGACTGCCTTTCTCTTGCTCTCTGGGGGGGGGGGGGGGAGGAAACAAGATGGGGTTTTTGTGTCTGGCTACATTCCACCCCCTTGACACGCCTCACTATGTCCCAGAACGCAAGATGGCGGTGATGCCAGCACCCTTTGCCCTCCTTGGAGGAAGCTAAAATCGCCCTATCAGCAGGGTCTGATCAGATAATTTGGATCAAGGGATTGATTAGGATCGCTTCCCAACGCCATATACCAGATTTGTGCAGAGGAGGTAGCAGTGTACACAAAATGCCTAACAATACATAGAAGCATGCAGTAAGCAATTACAACAAGTAAAATGGTTAATATAGTATTTACAATAGAGTGAAGGAAGGGAGTTAACGAAAGTCCTAGGTGTTGGGCTAGACAATCTAGCCATGAGGCTTTACATTTTTAGTTACAGCATGTCTTATCCCATACCGTTTGTTGCCACTTCCCTTGCCTCCCCCCTTGACCTCCCCCCAGAGTTATTTAGAGGATTGCGGTAGTCACTGTCATTGAACCATACCGGTCCCCATCGAAAGATGTCACTTTGTTTCACCAGTCATTTGGGCTGAGAGGGACAAACTCGATTCCCAGTGCAGTAGAGGAGTCAAGTAAGGTGTTCTGGTACAGCAGTAGCAGTTGGGATGAGGAAGAAGACCATGGCGAGTTGGAGTACCATGTCTCATTTCAATAGTCTGTAACTAACAACAGTGGTTGCAAGCGCTACAGCAAGCGGTATATATATACAAAAAGTTCATGGTGGTTTCCCGGATCCACACCAGCATTGGGAGGGATTCATCCCACTGGAGCACTGTTCAGGGATATTGCCTCAGTTTCCTGTGATAAAACATAAGGTTCGCTGGTCTTGGATACAATCCAAGCCTCAGTAATGGTTATTGGTGTTAGCCCAGCATCTGCAGTTGTCCAGACTCCTTTTCCCTTATAGGAGTACAGTACATGGGTTTGTGTCCCCAAATTGGGGTGTTGGGACAAGGGCTATTAAGTGGTTTAGTCCCATGATCGTAGACAACCCTGTTGTCCATCGGGTTGGGTAAGCAAAACCAATTTTTGAAACAATTTTTACTCCAGTTAAAACATACTTCCACCCTTGCTTACTGGTGGGTAGTGTACCAATATAATTTACTTGCCAGGTTGCCCATAGTATTTTTCCATCTCTTAGCCTGGCAAATCATTGCCTTTCTGTTATATGTTTTCTGAGTTCAGCACATAGGGTGCAAGCTTGTACCAGATTTCTGGCTTGTTTGTGGGTGATAGGCCACCCCCTGGCATGTGCCTGCCGCACCAGCTTATCGCTCTCTGTGTGCCCCAAGGTTTCATGTAGCCAAATGTACAGGTGTTCCCAATCCACCTGGGCAGCAAGAATTTGTACTGCTGCATCTGCTAGGTTATTTAGCTATGCAGTCAGGGTGTTATTCTTTTGGTGAGCTGCCACATGACCTATGCTTAAGGCATTTTGGGTTGCATACTGGTATATCCATTTCCAATATTCCAATCTCCAAACAGGCTTTCCTATTTCCCAGTTATTATTCTTCCAATTAGTTATCCACTGGGTGGCTCCAGCCCATACAGCATAGGAGTTAGTGTAGATGGTACTGGCCCCTGCCTCACAAGCTAATTGATTGCTGCCAGCTCTGCAAGCTGAGCTGTTCCTTCTATGTTTGTGGACAGGGGTGCAGTGGATGTGTCTGCTGAAACAGCAACAGCCTTCCCTGTCCACTTTCCTTTGAAATAACCAGGCAGCCTGTATTTACATATAATGTTGAATTTAAAAGCAAGCTAAACGTGTTATCAACTCAGCCTTGAAAGAGACAGTTAAGTTTCAAAGCTTGAATTTCTAAACTAATAATTTGGTTTCTAGAAAGTTAAATTTAACCTTAAAAGTTGAATGCCCAACACAAGTACTAACTAATTTGTGCCTTGTCTGTTTGCAATTTTAAGCAAGAGGACATTATCCAAAACAAAATAAAACTAGTTCATTTGAAACCCACAAAATAGAGTTACAATATATAGAGCTCATTCTTTATGCAGTTAACCAATTAAGTTTCAGTAGAATCCTTAATTTTCCTTTGCAGATTTAACAAAGGGGTCCATAGACAAAATGTTTACATTTGATTGTTTCTTTGCCTACATGATTTGCACAGTGCTTAAGGAAGAGGCTGCAAAGAAACAAGGTGTCATTTTTAAAACAAGATTTCCCTTCACATATTACTACCATTGCTTAATTCCTTCCACACTCCCATGGAGTCCACCTTTTATCTTCACATTCTCTTAAATCACTTGCTTTGTCCTTTCAAAGAAAATGTTTCTCATTCCTAGTAACTTTCCAATGTTTGCTCTACTTTCCTTATTCCTTCAACTATGCCTATAGGGCTCCAAACTTTTTGCCTTCCCCTTCTTATGGTCCATCCTAATTCCTGCTAAATGACTTTACAATGACACATGTTTGTCTACTATTAATTTGGTAAGGAGGGTGAGCTTGTTCACTAAGCCTCATACCTCCTGGTCTTTTTCTTAAACATATTCCTGAGGGAAGGAAAACAAAAAATAAATCTGAGAGTTGCTTTAACTCTCAGCACCCATCCTTAAGGGAATCTAGCTTTGTCTGGGTACTGAGGGACATGCATTTCTACCTCTCTATGTCTGCAGCAGAGGTATCAGCCAATTTTGAAGAACACCTCATTACAGGGTTTCCATAGAAGTTAAGCTGCAGCTGTTTCCCTCTTCATTGGAGTTGAGGGTTTACATATCCACAAGTAATTAGCCAATTTGTCTTGTAGGTCTGAAATTGTATGGATAGCAATTAACACTTGATCAGACCAAGGGCTATGCCCGAACCTTTGCAAGATTTTGTTCAAAAGGGGTAACATCTTTTACAAATGCCAATTGTCTCAGTCTTCTCTCTGCCTTCTTAAAAGACTGCTTACATTTAAACCTTTTCTAGTATACCCAACCTCCTATTTCTTTCTTTCTTTCTGGAGGGCTACAATTTGAACTTTCTGATCTCAGCTAGTTTGCTGATAATACTTAGCTATTACCTGCAAAGCTTCTTTGTGCTGCCAGCTAGGGCATTTGCACCACAAAGGAAATCACAACCTGGTGTGGTTCCTGGAGCTCTCACAGCATTTTAGTCTTGTTTGCAGTTTTTACTCATTCTATAGTTTACAGGAAAATGTACAATCTTTGTTTACAACACTACTTAGCCACATTAAACTTTGCATATAGTGTAACTCTTTCTTTATGCTTAGTTTTCCTGTACCTTCATTAAACAACTTGGACTAAAATGGTCTTACCAAACCAATTTGTTTTAAACCTACAAACAAGATTACTGGACCTTGAAAACTTCATATTATTTACACTATATATATATATATATATATCTACACACAGATACACATACATTCTCTCTGAACCTTTCTTACACTATTTCTACATAGCTGTACAACAATTACATTCCCTTTTATTCATTGGGGTAGTTCAGTTCCAATAGAACTCCCTCCCTTTAGAGTTCTTTTAGCAGTATCTATAATCAAATGTTAAGATTTGAGTCAAATTTGCCTGGATTATTTACAGACATTCCTTTGGAAAAAGGGCCCATTTTTCCTTCAGAATGACTGTAAAGAAACCACAGTTTTCTATCTACACCATTTTAGCATTTGCACAACTGCTCAATTCTCTCCATTCTCTGCAGAGTTTAAATTCTCTGTGTTTTTCTTTTCTTAAAACACTTTCTTATCTCTAAAATAAAAACTGGCCTTGTTTCAGATATTACTCTTGCAAGTATGTTTTAAGGGTTTAGATTCCCAGTACTTACTGCCTTTTTCTCAGTTCTATCACAAGGCTTTCAATCTTATCTGTTACCTGCCTGCTTGTTTGGGCCTGATTCTGTTTTCCATTTCTGCCTGCTTGTCTGGGCCTGATCCTGTTTTTCTTGCTAAATGGAAAGTGGCTCCTTTCCACAGACTCAGGCTTTGTCCCATTCTTTAGCTTGCAGGCAGTTCTATACTTACAGAACTGCACCCACAACTCCTCAGGATTTCCCCAATCCTCTTCTAACATTTCTCTATCCAATTTTGGGTTGCCCCAACCTTCCTGGGCAAACCCTTTCTCTATACCACTAAAATCCATGTCTATCATGACAGGCTTCATGTTGCTGTATGTGAACCAGTAGCACAATCCTGCCGACTACGCCAATTCTGTCAGCCGACGGTCAGGGCAGTGAGTCCCTTAAGACCGGCTGAAGTTCTTTTAAATTGTGCTTGGTTCTGTTACAGCAACTGAAGGAGTCAGGTTAAAGCTTAAACAGTTACTATTTATTGTTACAGGGTAAACTTAGTTGTTAAATGCTACTGCTATGTTACAGATAACACAGCCACTACAAAGGACAGGACAGAAATTACACTAAGAAGTCACTTACAGGTACCATGAAACCCTTTTGGTTCTCTGAGCTCTTATTAAATGCATGCAAAATAGACACATAGCAGGTATATATTCTCACCCCTGCGTTCCAGACTTGGCATGGCCAGCGTCTTTCTCTCAATCCCTCGGGAAGAAGTAGGGCGAGGTTGGGCGTCCCACAGACCTCGGGAGACAATCAATACCTGCCAGCAGGTATAGATGATTGGAGCTCAAATGGGGTGGGCAGCGGAACCTCTTTTATACCCCTTGTGTCATGTAGGCTTCTTCCTGATCTCAAATGGCCAATTAGGAAAAATGGCTTTGAACACCAAGTTTCCCATGAAGGGTGCAAAGCATAATTTACACCTGGGAAAATGCAGCACCTCTGGTATGTGATGGGCGAAGATTCCTCTCCTGGGACAGTGCAGGCGTGTCAATTACTGGTACTAGCCATCAGGGCGACGGGAGGCCCCGGGTCGTCAGCTAGCCCATTTACTGTCTGGTTTCTGTTTATGGTAGAGTCAGGGACAGGCAGCAAACCTGTGTTCCCAGGGCATCAAAGGCTGACTGCCTTTCTCTTGCTCTCTGGGGGGGGGGGGAGAAACAAGATGGGGCTCGTGGAAAAACAAGATGGGGTTTTTGTGTCTGGCTACACTGGGGTAGGATTTCAGGATGTGGGCACTAGCTGGGCACTGCTTGCCTCACGTGGCTCCTGGGTGGTGGTGCAGTGAGGCTTAGAGGCAGGCTCCCCCCTGCCCTGGTCCTGCACCACTCCCAAAAGCAGCCAGCAAACTCTATCCCAAGTTCTGTTGTGCCCACTCTCTGCTCTGTGAGATAGGATACAGGGTGGGAGAGGGGACACCCTGACATCAGCACCCCCTCCTCTCACTCCCCATAGCAAGCAGGAGGCTCCTGAGGGGGCAGCTACAAGGCAAAGGGCAGGAGATGCACCGTGGGGGGAAGATGGAGGAAGAGAGGAGCAGCTGAAGTGCTGCACTTGATAACCTATTGGCCAAACCAATCAGGATCACCTGTCAGAGGCTCCAAGATCTACCAGTAGATCCCAATGAGCATTGGTCTAGAAGTTTAACTAAGGTACGAGTTCTCTGAATGTGCTGGTGTTAGGAGATTGATAAGGGATGGTATTACGAGGGCTGTTATAAAGAAGATGGTAATTGATTTGTTTCCACTTGCACTGAAGACAGGACAAACAGTAATTGGCTTAATCTGCAACCAGGGAGGTTTTGATTAGATAGAAGAAAAACTTCTAACAGTAAAGATAGTTAAGAACTAGAACAAGCTTCCAAGACAGTTCTCATCACTGGAGATTTAGGAACAGGTTACACCAGTGGTGAGCCACATAAAGCCCATCAGGGAAATCTGACTGCAGACCAGAGACGTATCATTGTTGACATTAACATTCCACAAGCAAGGCCCCCCTGCAGCTCCCTGTGGCCACGGTTCACCATTCCCAACTATGGGAACTTCAGAAAACAGCAGCCAGCACAAGTCTGTTCTATGCTGCCACAGCTTTTGCCACTGGCATCTGTGCTGTATTTTTGCCCCATAGTAAATTTTGCACTTCCTCTCATGTCATCAATAGGGTGCTGCCCCTATCGCATAGAGAACCTTGGGGATCCAGAATAGCTGAATTATCTGTTACCTGCCACACACAGGATTTCCCCCAGCCAGGGACGATACAGCCCATAACAATTAAACTGAGACAGCTAATAAGTTAACTATGTTCTGTCATGCTTCCTTAACTGATTACAATCCCAGACAGGATTTACTTCTGCTCCCTCATGTAGCTTGTAATACAGCTAGTTTCCTCACCAGCCAGGGCAGTTATCAGCCACACCAAATTAGTCATTAACCTTTGGGCTCCATTTATTGTCCAAATGAACACAAAGGGGAAACAAAAAACTTCCAAGACTTACCACCTAGCATTTTCTTTCCTACAGCAATCCTAAAACAGCCTCACTCTGCAATTCACCCTCAACTAACTCACTTGCTGGCTCTTATAATCATTCACTTTCTGCCTTTCCTGCTGGGTCTAAAATTGACCAGAGCTGGCTGGCCCCAGGCCTCTTTTCCTTAAAGGGACAGGCCACCCTGTTACATAGTAGCACAATATTTTTTCAGATGAAAGCATTCAAGAATATGAAATATCAAAATGTATGGCCCATAAAACACGTAACAGCTTCATCCTATTGACAATGTAATCAGATGGAGATGGAGGACATGGCAGTGTGTGATAGAAAGCTATGAAGATGGCACATAGACTACAAAAATTTTTTAATGGACTGTGACAATATTTTTGCTACCCTTACCTGTCAGTTAATTAATTATTTAAGCGCCTGTTGACTTCAGTGGGTACAGAACTGGGCCCCAAAGATCTTGTTGTAGGGGGGCTGTAAATGTCTCTGTACATAAATGTGCCAGGGGTGAGATCCAAGCTTCACTGAAGTCAGTGGAAATTTTGCAGTTGAGCTCAGTGAGGATAGCATTTTACAGTCTGATCATTCGTGCTCTTTCAGAACTAGAAACAATCTCTGGATCCCACTGGGAAACTCCAGGGTTGCCTGTCCTGGGCTTTGGGCCAAGGCAATTTGGTGGTAGAACAAGAGTATTCCACAGCTGAAGAGAAAAGGAGAGACTATTTCTCTGGCAAGTCTGATACTGTATGGAATTGTGAGACACTATATCATTATTATTACCAATATTGTAAAATTGCAACAGATCCTGCTGTGTAAGATGTCAGTGAAAGTGGCATGACTTGCCAAGTATGATATTTTGTATATGTTTCTATCAACTTTCTATTGGGAGTGACAGATACATGGGGTATATCTATATTTCCAAACTTGTGCTGTGTGTCTGGGAGACACCCCCAGGCTGTTTGGTATCAGCACTTCCCAGCCTGTTTAATGGCCCATCAGGGGTCATCAACTGTATAATGAACACACTGAAAGGTCAGGAACTACCTAATGAGTCAGCAAACCATGTAGGGGCATACCTATGGACAAAGAACTGTAAGGGCTTTCCATGTGCTGTAAAGTTTATGTTTGGGAGTAAGGTTGCCAGGTGTCCGGATTTGAACCGGACAGTCCGGTATTTGAGCTTTCTGTCTGGTAAACAAATTGAGAAAATACCAGACATATAACTGTCCAGTTTTTTCTAATTAAGTAAGTTTTATTATTACCATGAGTATCGTACATAGTTGCGTACTGCCTGGCCGGTAGACATGCTCACACTGCATGAGCATGTCTACCAGCCAGGCAATACACAACTACACAGTAGAGAGGAGGAGGATGGGGGCGAGGCTGGGGCCGGGGCAAGGTGGAATCCCCGGGGCCGGACTCACTCGTGTGTCCCACTGGGATTGCGCGGGATGGGCAACACCCCAGGATCTGCGTGTGCCCAGGCCAGCCCCGCTCCCTGCCGGCCAGTTCTCCCCCTCTTCTCATTCCCCCTCCCAGCCAGCTCCACTCCTTGCCAGCCAGTTCCTCCCTGGCCAGCCCCGCTCTCCCCATCCCGCTCCTGGCCAGCCCTGCTTGCCACTGGCCAGTGCCTTCCCCCGACCCCCTCCTGGCCAGCCCCACTCCCCCTGGTCTCCTCCCAGCCAGCCCCGCTCCCCGCTGACCGGTTTCTCCCCCTGGCCAGCCCTTCTTCCCACCAGTCCTGCTTCCCACCAGTCGTGTCCCCCCACACCCCGACCTCCTCCCGGCCAGCCCCGCTCTCCTGCCGCCCCTCCGTCCCCCCATCTCAGATCAAATGTGTCTGGTATTTTTTTGACATCATCTGGTAACCCTATTTGGGAGACAGGTAAAGCTTCCTGGCAAAAGAATATAAAAGCCAGCTGCATCATCTCCTTTTCATCTTCATTCTCACTTCTTACCTCTGGAGCAACTTTTCTACAACCCGAAGCGCCAAACAAAAGACTGAATGACCCATACATGCTGAGGCTGTGTTCCAGGGAAATTTTAAAGCCAGCAAACTCATCAATCCTGCTAAGAAACTAATATATAGATTAGAAGTCTTTGTATGTATGTAACTGCTTTATCATTTAACAACTGTCTTCTTGTTCTTTCTTTTACTTTATAATAAACCCTTATTTTAAACGCTAAAGGACTAGCTGGCATCATGGTGTTTTGGGTAAGATCCAAACTCATGGTGACCTGGAAATGTGGCTGATGCTTTGGAATCAGAATATTTTATATATGGGTATGTCTACATAGCAAAGTTATTTTGAAATAACAGCCATTATTTCAAAATAACTTTACCAGCATCTACACAGCCAAACTGCTATTTCGAAATTAATTCGAATTAGCGGAGTGCTTATTTTGAATTTGGTAAACCTCATTCCATGAGGAATAACACCAAATTCAAAATAGCTATTTCAAAATAAGTGCTGTGTAGACACCTATATCGAAAAAGGGGGCCTCCAGCCTTCCCAGGGTGCCCTGGTGGCCACTCCAGCCTCAACCATGAACACTCCTCTCCCTTGCCCGTCCCCAGAGCCCTTAAAGGGGTAGACTCTGGCCACAGTGCCTGTGCCTGTGCCAGCTCCAAGCCTGCCAGCCCAGAGCCAGTAGTCACTGCCTCTGACCCAGGGGGCCCCAAAACATGAGCCAGCAAGCCACAGGCAGCCAGCCCTCCACCGCTCCCCAGGAGCAGTCTGCCAGCTCCCAGGAGCCTGCCAGGGCCTGGAGAAGGCGGGTGCCTTCCTGGTCCAGGGTGGAGATCATGGACCTTATTCAGGTTTGGAGGGGATGCCCCCAACATCCATGATCTCCGCACTAGATGGAGGAATGCAGCCATCTAAAGCCACCAAAGGTCACATGTGAACCCAGGAGCAGGTTTGCATGAAAATCAAGTTGGTCTGCCAAGACCCCCAACCCGGAGCTTCCCTTCCCCCTTCTTCCCCTTGCTTCCCTCTTCCAGCTCCCTCCTTCCAGGTTTCCCCCTCCCCGCTCCCACCCTCTCTCTTCCCCTCTCCTACCTCCTTGCCCCAGTCTCGCCAGAGTTTCAGTCCGCCTTCCCCCAGTTTTGTTAAATAAAGAGAGTTTGTGTTCATGAAAATACGTGTATTTTATTTGACATCAGGAAAGGGGGTTAGGGAGGGGTAAGTGGAAGGATGTGAGGGAGGAATGAGGCACAAGCCCCCAGTGGGGCAGACAAGGGAGGCTCTTAGTGCTCCTCAGGGTGGATGCTCTCCCGCAGGGCCTCCTGGATACTGACAGCCCCCCGATGGACCTCCCAGATGGCAGCCTGCAGAAAGTGCAGCCAGGCTCTCAGCAACGCGTCTACAAGAAGCACCAGAGTGCCCAGGGGCAGCTCCAGCACCATGTTGCAGAGTACTGTGGTGTCCTGAGTGAGAGCAACCAGAGCACACAGAGACAAAATGCTTTGCTGTCCCCCACTGAGGTAGGCAAGCAAGCAGGGAAAGCTGTCCATGGAGGTCCCTTTAAGCACAGGCCTCAGATAGCCTCAGGCAGCAGCCACACAAAGTAACTCCTGACCTGATGCCCTGCCGGACCTGGTTCTGGCCAGCCTTAAATGCAATTCAGCATCCACTCAGTGTGGACACGTTATTTCGAAATAGCAAAAAGCTATTTCGAAATGCATTTTGTGTGTAGAGGTGTTATTTCAAAATAACTGTTTCAAAATAGATATTTCAAAATAACGCTGTAGTGTAGACATACCCTATGAGAGCAGAGTTGTAACATATCTTCTCCCCGTGATGACACTAGGTATTGACTGGGAGCCAGAGAATTGGAATACAATAAAGAGGCTGTGTAACTTATTTTTTTAGTATCTCGTTAACCTGGGTTAAGGATCAGAAGCACAGCTGACTGGTTGGGAAGTTTAACTAAAGTGTTACCCACCAACTTTGGGAGTATCTGCCCTCCTTCTTGCAGTCTGCCTTGACCTTGGCATTTTCAGTAAGTTCTCCCCTGGGCACACCAGGTCGCACCATGTTGCTTTGGAAAAACATAGATGCAGCTTGAGGTGGCTCAGAAATGTACATCTAAACCTCACGGTGATGGATCAGAGAACAGGTAGGCAAGCAGTAATGATAAATCTACTTATCACATGAGTCTGCATTTCATTACATGGCTCTGTACGATATTGCCTGTACAAATATTTGAATTTGACTGTTCTTGTAGAGCAATGTTCTTCTTGCCTTTGAACAATTCCAGATGTGTAACACTGTATCATGTGTGTAGACAGACAGACAGACAGACAGACAGATAGATAGATAGATAGATAGATAGATTTGATTCCATATGTGAGGATGTACTGGCATATCATAATGTGTGCTGTTTGGTAGAATTGTAGTGTCCTATACTTGAGATTCTTGTCTCCTCTTGACATGTACATGTATAATTCCTGTTACTATTAACAACATTAAATTACAGACAGGATACTCATGAAAAGGGAACTCATTGAAAAGGGAACATGGAGCCATTGGGGTTGTCTCTGCTTTCACCGGCAATCACGCTTTCACATTAACCACTTTCTAAATGGATAGTCACAACACGACCTGAAAAGAATTGCTTATATTTCCTTCCTGGCAAATTATACAATTACATCATGTTAAATGATGGCACAAAGCAATTAGCTTTCAGAGAAAGGAGAAATAAAGCATTTGCTTTACATCAATATAGTAATGTACAGAACTCAAAGTAATTTCCCATGGACATCTCATTAATGTTGAACAGTCCCAGAACTCCAACCTTTGCAGTAATTATAATAATGTTAATTAATAACTACTTAGTGCTTATAAAGCATTTTTCACCTGTGGATCACCAAGTGTTATAAAAAGTGCAGGACCAAGGTCGCACAGTCAAATACTGAGCTGGGAACAGGACTCCATGTCTCCTAGTGCACTGGGCTACTCCACCACTTCAGACAGGTTTGCTCTTTTTGTGGGCAGTTTTATGTAAGTAAGCTCATCAGTCAGTCTTGAGTTTTTCAAGAATCCTGATAACATCAGGCCACCAGATTCACATAAGCCAGTCTTTATTCATGTTTTCAACTCCCTTCAAGACTTAGTGTAAGCAATGCCTTTCTCTCTTCTCAAATGTCTTCCCAATCTCTATGTAATTCCTTTGTGACTTTCTTTTATGGCAGGGATGGGCAATAATTTTAGAACGGGGGCCACTTCACACCACCCTGGAAGGGGCAAGGCTAGGACACTTCTGTACTCCTCAACCCATAGACCCAGACTGGCTTGGGGGGCAAAGGGGAGCATGTGAAATCTTTGCCTCCCACTCCCTGGCACCTAGAATGAACTGTCAGCTGTTCTGAATAGCTGGCAGTTCCTTCTAGATGCCACATGCCTTTCGCAGTGGGAGACTTTGCACGCTTCCTATGCCCTCAGGCCAATCAGGGTCTGGGGGTGGGGGAGCATGTAAAATCTCTCACCCCCTGCTCCTGCCTTGCATGGGGTGTGTGGCACCTAGAGTGAACCACCAGCTGTTTTGAACAGCTAGTGATTCACTCTAGGCGCCATATGCCCTTGGCAGCAGGAGGAGACTTCCCACACTCCCCCATGTCCAGGTCTTTATTGGCCTGGGGGAAGTGGAGTGGAAGGGTGACCACAGGCTGGATCATCCTGCTTGGTGGGTCGGATCTGGACTGTGGAGGGTCTCTTGCCCACCCCTGCTTAATGGGCTAGGAATCATATAATTTTTTTTCTGATGGCAAGACAAGTGTATTGGTATTGTCAGGTGGGAAAAGCAAACAACAGAATCAGAGTAATGTAGGGCCGCAAGGGACCTCTCCAAGTCATTAAATCCAGCCCCCTGCACTGTGGCAGTAGCAAGAAAACCTACGCCATCTTGACAGGTGTTTCTCCAATTTATTTTTAAATGCTTCCAATGATGGGGACTCCACAGCCTCTCTGTAAACTCTATTCCAGAGCTTAACTATCTATATAATTAGAAAGCTTTTCCTAATATCTAACCTAAATCTCCTTAGCTGTTAATTGAGCCCATTACTTCTTGTCCTATCATCAGTGGACCTGGGGAACAGTTGGTCACCATTCTCTTTATAACAGCCTTTACCATATTGGAAGACTGTTAGCAATTCCCCCTCCTCAGTCTTTTTTCCTCAAGTCTAAACATGCCCAGTTGTTTCAATCTTTCCTCAGAGGTCAGGCTTTGTAAACCTTTTATCATTTTAGTTGCTCACCTTTGGAGTTGTTCCAATTTGTCCAAAGCCTTCCTAAATTGTGGTGCCCAGAATTGAACAAGGTACTACCCCTGGAGCGTCACCGGTACTGAGTATAGCAGGACAATTACCTTCTGTGTCTTACATACATCATTCTTGTTAGTGCACATCTGAATCATATGTGTCTTTTTTTGCAACTGCATCACATTAACAACTCATTTTCATTTTTGAGCTATTATAATCTCCAGATCTTTTCCAGCAATCCCTAGACATTTATTCCTCACGTTGGAGCTGTGCATTTGAATTTTTCCTTGCTAAGGATGCATCTACACAGCACCTTAAACTCGAAATAAGATACGCAATTTGTGCTATGCAAATTGCATATCTTATTTCAATTGTATTTCAAAATAGCGTATTTCAAAATTTGCCACATCTACAGAGCACCTAATTTTAAAAAATGTGCTATTTAGAGACATCCCTTAGCCCTTGTGGAATGAGGGTTACAGGGATGCCGAAATTGCACGCCCATTATTTTGAAATAACAGGTGCATTTCAAAGACACAGGGTAGCCCTGTTGTGTAGACGTGCCCTAAATGAAGCACTTGTAATTATTAAATTTCATCTTATTGAATTTGGAACAATTCTCCAATTTGTCACAGTCATTTTGATTTTTAAACCTGTCCTCTAAAGTGTTTGCAGCCCATCCCAGCTTGGTGTCATACTCACATTTTATAAGCATATGACCTACTCTATTATGCAACTCATTAATGAAAATATTAAGTATTATGAGACCTAGAACTGAACCCGGTGGGACCCCTGTATATTTGCCCTCCCACTTTGCCAACAAACAATTGATAGTGTATATGGTCAAATGCTTAACTATTTGTCAAAAGTTGGTTCTAATTTGTGGTTGTGACTGTATATTTTACAGTTTACATTCTGGTTGTTATTTATGTGTCATCCAATCAGAAAGCAGAAACAAAATCATGTGTTCCATCTGATTAATTAATACACCATGAATTTCCACATTTAAATAATTTCAAGGAAGACGTCATGAGCTGTTCAAGGAGACTGCAAAGCGCTACGGTCCACTTTAATGGGACATAAGCTGCTAAGCAGCACATAGAGCCTGTTCCATGTACCATGTGCTATGTAATAAAAGGTATCCATATTTCTAAACCTAAATTGGCTGTTTTTTGGTACTATTTACAGAGGTGCTGGAAATGCAACTCTCATTCCAGCCAGGTGCACACAGATTGACTTGCTGGTGACTCCTCCAAACTCTTCCCTCCTACTACCTATGCACCTCTCTCCAAAATGCACGTAGGTTGCTATAGTGCTTTATCTACAGTGGGGTAAAAAAAGAAACTTGTGAATAATTTAGAACAACAAATGCATCTGAGAATTTCACAATCTGCTGGCAACTAATTCATGAGCAGCAAAAGGGAGACAATCCGATGAATATATTATTCATTATGATTTGTGTGCTTAGCTCTCTTAGTAAGGCAATTAACCCCTCCTATGAACCTAATAAAAATACAGAACAACAAAGTGGTTCACAGGCATTCATTTTCCATTACTACTGCATGTGACACTCGGTTGTGCCTTAACTCGTTAGTTCTTCATGGCAGTCTTCATGTTTCTGTTTTGAGTCTACATGATAATGGAAAGCATTTACAGCTATATTCTCCTCTGCTGTTAAACACAGAAGGTGGTCAAGTGCCTCTGAGGTCAACTAGGTGGCAACTGGTCTCTGACAGGCTCCCAGACTTGACAGTCAGGCTAATTTCAGAGCGTCTATGAAAGTGATAAATAAATGAAACCCTTTGGGACCATTGTAGCTATTCGGCAATGCATAGGTTCAAATAGATCCCATGTATATGTAAAACCCCTGTGAGAATCTATTCAGTAATACCCTGGTCTCTGAAATAGTATCACGTGGGGTCAGTTGCTCATGACATGGCATCAAACTATAAATATATTTGTACACTGTTACAAAAAGGAAATGATATCTTGGCTACGTTTCATAGGCCAAACTGTAAGTTCCTGCCCATCCCAGACAGTTTATAGGACCAGATTGCCAGGTTCTAAGATTTGTAGCAAGGATGAAAGATAGTTAAACTACTTTTACTTCCCTCTTTAATTCTGGAATCAACTGGCAGCTGTCTTGGCCTAAATGTAACTCAGAGAGACCTGAAGTTGCCTCTGCTGGCTCAGATGTACAAAGCATTCCAGCTATGTCCCTAGCATAGGGGTGGGCAGTAATTTTGATGGGGGAGGGGGGAAAGCACTTCAAGATTTTGGTAAGTGTTGCATTTTCCTATGGAGGGGGCTTGGGATCTGGAATAGAGTTTGGGTGCAGAAGGGAGCTCAGGGTAAGAGACCAGGGTGCAGAAAAGAGTGTGGGGTCTGAGAGGGAGTTTGGGTGAAGGAGGGGGCTGTGAGCAGTGTTCCCTGTAAGATGAGTGCATGGGCAGCTGCCCAGGAGAGATTCAAATGCCACCCACAGTTGGCAACATGTGTTTCTATTGCTAGTGCACATCTGCATATGCCACAGTGCACATAATTTAGTTCACACACGGATGGAAAAAAATTGAGGGAATGTTAGTTGTGACATGGGGCAGGCGACTGGGGTGCAGGGGAGGATTCTGACTTGGGGGAGAGGTGGTGAAGGGGTTGCAGAGTCTGGGAGGGAGTCATGACCTAGGGGACCAAGGGTGCAGAGGGTTTGGGCCTGAGGCAAGGGGATTGTGATCTGAAGCAAGAGGGGATGGTGACCTGGGGCAGGGAGTTGGGGTACAGGATGAGGTAGAGTGCCAGATGTAGGCTCTGCCTGGGCAGCACTTACCCTGACAGCTCTCAGTCCATAGTCCAGCAGGAGCCTCTGGTTGGCTCCTGCCTTCCACAGCACCAGGCCACTCTAAGTAGCTGTCTGCTCCATGTGCCTCTCTGCACTCTGCACCTGGGGGGGGGGGGGGGAAGACTTTTGTGCACTGCCCCCACCCTCAGCACAATCATTGCAGCTCCCATCCTTCCTTTCAAGATAGATATTTCAAGAGTAAGTGAAGGATAAAAGGGGGTAGAGGTGAAATTAATGCAGACCTTGTACCTAGTATGGTGTTCTTACCTCCTACAAAAAAAGCAGTTGGGGTTGCCACTCGGCTAAAGGAACAGGAATGCAGCTAAAACCCCCAGTGGAACAGGTCTGAAGTCTAGATGCTCTTCGTAAGCTCTGAGACTGAAAGCTGCTCCGTCACTCCCAACCAGAAGTCCTGGCCAAGGCAAGGGATCTCAACACCTGCCTTTAGACTTCCCCAGCTTCTCCTCCTATAAGTCTATTCCATTCCCTTTCTTTACATTAGAGTTAGCATTTGTAACTGAAATCTTGTTTTGACGCCTCTGAATGTGCTTGTGGTTTCAAATTCCATGTGTAGGAGAAGACTGGTGACAACTACCATAGTTATTACAAGCTTTAAGGAACTGCAGAGTACAGATGAGACGCATACGGTACAAAGAGATACCACTGTTTAATATTCTGAGCCAATGCTTAAACTGCAGTTAGCAGCACAGAGTCACTGTTAACAGTTTTCACACATGTAAGAAAGTGCTTTTGATTAGAGAGACACTGAAAAATCTTTATAATCAGCACAATGTAATTGTAGAGTTTCTTTCTTCCTTTCTTCTGTAGAAAGGAAACAGAGCGGGACATCTGTGAAAATATCTAGTCCTGCTGAACTGTGCCTGAAAGTGAATGGGTGGGCCAATTAGTGATTGGAGAATTAGGATAGACGCTAAGCCCAGTGAAAGTAGGGCTAAAAACTGGTACCCAGCAACCCTAAAATGGTCTGTAGAGGAATCAATACTTGTTTAAGTGTACGTACAAAGCAATCAGTAGCTAAACTTAAGATTCACCCATTACGAAAAAGAAGTCTCCAATTTAAAATTAGTGGGCTGCTGACAAATAACACATTTTTTGGTATAACCTGTCATTCAGATTTGAAGGCTATTTATGAAGTCCCATTAACCCCAGCTAGTTTTTACTTAATGCCCTACTGAGGGCATTCTGTAGAGATATATAACTGCTCTTAGTTTTTTACAGGTAGTTTCGGCCTGGACTTCAGCTTTTGGTTTGTTTATTAATTGGGTTTTCTGAGATGCTCTCACACTGCATCAGCCATTTTAATCTTTTTTGATTGATACACCCCATCCTATCCCCAGCTCTAGGCCCCCTGGCCCGCTCCTCCATGCAGCTACACACTGAAGTGTATGGCTGAAATTCCTGTGGAGATCAGTGATGGCTGAATCTCAGAAGCTGGGTTTCAATCAGCAGTCAAAAGTTTGGCTCTCTTGACTGCAAAATAGTGCTAGAAATCTCAGTGGTTTAGAACTTCAGAAGAGGCTTGGTATAAATTTTGGTTGAAAATTATGAACAGGGTGGGTTGGACGCTCTCCTTATTTATTTTATATAAAACACTAGAAGATTTACCTGGTGTTGCTCAGATCCTTCACTCGATTAATTTTTGTTTTTTCAAAAATAAAATGAAAATGTGCATGCTTCATTTGAATCATTGCTCTGAGGTGGGGCTAGAGATGAGGGGTGCAGTACGCAGGCTGCCCTGCCGAGAGAGGACTACCCTAGTCCTCTCTCACTGCAGCAGCTTGGGGCCAGATGAGAAGCACCTCTCAATGGCCCTGCACTTCCAGGAGGCACAGCTGGGGGGAGAGGTACGTGTCCCCCATCTTGGGCAGGTCTGCGTTCATCTACCCCCTATGCTCCCCAGCCAGAGTGAGGAATGCAGCAAATTGTGCACTTTCCCCTTTCTCTCTGAGGGTATGTCTTCACTACCCTCCAAGTTCGAACTAGGAGGGTAATGTTGGCATACCGCACTTGCAAATGAAGCCCGGGATTTGAATTTCCCGGGCTTCATTTGCATAAGCGGGGAGCCGCCATTTTTAAAACCCCGCTGGTTCGAACCCCGTGCAGCGCGGCTACACGGGGCACGAACTAGGTAGTTCGAACTAGGCTTCCTAGTTCGAACTACCGTTACTCCTTGTGAAATGTGAAATGAGAAAGGGGGACAGTCAGCAACATCCCCATATGAATCAGGAGAGTGGGCTTCAGCCCCCTCACCTTTCCTAAAGAGGGCCTGAGGGGGGAAGGCTTGAGGCTGGAGCAGTCCTGGATTGAGGGTGCGCCCTCACCAGCTCCTTTCATCTGTCTGGTGATTGTCTCTTTTCTGTATGGTTTTATGACAAGCAACCTCACTCCAGGCACAACTAACCCCTTATCTTACTTTAAATTCTGATAAATGGAAGCTGTATAGCAAATTTAGTGGTCCTAGCTCTTACCATTTAGTTTAGGAGATGTTCTTGAGCAGAGACACACACAGCTCTCTCAAATATGTAGTAGATTTTGTATCTTATTTATGAAGATCCTCATGAACATTTAAGAACCTCTGCTTCAGAGTAAATGGTTTCTTTAGTAGGCCAATGCCAGTAAATGACTTACTTTTATGTATAACCTGTAGCAGTAAACAGCGCTGCTGGGGATTTTCCAGAAAATAGGTGAAATAAAACAAAAGTCCTGTTGTACATATTTAACATTACAAATATATACACATACAGCACCAGAACCGGGAGTAAAGTAGCTATGGTACTTTTCATGGGTTAGGATTCTAGTCTATTCTATACATAATGTCCATTTAAACACATGATAAACACTGGGGAAAGCTTACTGAAAATTAGAACCTACAGCAGTTTCTCCAGGTGCATTTACAGGACAAAAACTCTTTAAATTCTTACCTTTATTAAACCTGATGTGAATCTACTAAAGAGGCCCTTGTTAAAGCCTTTATAATATATTCTACCCACACAGATAATAGCAAATAACAGAAGTGTCTTGACGAGCTGAGGCCCTAGGCTTGTTTCATGAACAAAGGCATGTTTAAAAGAACTCTAACAAATGGGGAAAAATATAATGATTGCCAGACCTGTCAGAGAGATATAAATTAGCTTTTAATTTATTTCAATGCTATACTATATTTTGCTGAATTAATTTCCTCCTGAAGTCTAGCAACCTTTTGTGAGTTGCTCTCTGAATAATAGTACAAGCTCATTTCTAAGGAAGGGTGTGTTTCCTCTGCTTAGTGCCAGCCTTCCATTTCCCTTAACCTAGAGCAGAGATTCCAGAGTCACTTCAAAATTCAAACCATAAAATCACTTCTGCAGACCCATTTCTGCCATCACTCAAGCAAGATAGCAGCTAGTGGATAGGTTGAGGGGTAAGTGGGAAAGGCTGTATTTATTTGTGTAATTACAAAGATATATAGAGACTATGTGTACACAAACAGAGAGCTGCACAAATTTATATTGACTTTCCCACATAACCATGTGACTTCTGTCTTGCTTTTGTTATGACAGAAAAGTGGATCCTCGGAAGTGGTTTTATGATGTGAGTTTTGGAATGAATCTAGAATTTCAGGTCTGGATTAATGGATATTAATTTATATATGAATGGTAGTATTTCTCTCCCCACGCCCTTTGTATTCATTATTCACTAGCTTAACCCCAGAAGGTACTGTTAGATCGGGGGTCAGCAACCTTTCCAAAGTGATGTGTCAAGATTTAATCCTCCTACCCTGGGCCGTGCTGCTTTCCTGGGATGGGGAAGGGGTTCTCTCCAACGTGCGTCCCATGGACCACCTGGCTCAATGCAAACCTTTCTGTGGACTACCACTACTGCACTACTTCCATTGTGTTGCTAATGGAAACTCACTGTTAATTACATAATTACGCCTGAGCCATTTTGCTAGTGCTGAAACTGGGGAGAATGGTTTAATTTAAATTATTAAATAGATTAAGCATTTTAACTTTCTCATGTTAGTTTATCAAACTTCATTTTAAATAAAGTAAAATATTAATTTATGGCCAACACAAAAGGTTTCAATGTTTTCTCTATTTATGGCAGGGGTGGGGAACTTTTTTTGGGTTGGGGATCACTGACCCACAGAGAAATCAGTTAGGGACCACACACGTGAGAAGCAAAAAACCCCGCCAAAAACTGCCAACTCTCATTGACGTGGCCCCCAGCTGAGACACCTCATTCTTCTGGCACTCCAGCCCCCACAGGGTGAGGGGAAGGGACAGGGAGGACTGAGGTTCAAGGCTTCCCATAAGCCAGATTTATTTTTCTGAGGTTCCAGAGTTAGTTGATTTTGTGGACCTCTCCCCCTTTATTGAGGCTCTGAGGTGGGAACAAAAATGAAGGGTTCAATGTGCAGGACAGGGCTGCCAGCAAGTGGGATAGGGGTGCAGGACAGGGTGAGGAGGTCAGGATCTGGAAGGGAGTTTGGTGGCAGGAGAGGATATGGGGTAAGGATACGAGAGGGAGTTTAGGGGCAGGAGGGGGTTGGGGGAGTAACACAGGAAAGGTGAGAGGGTTAGAATGCAGCCGAATAGCTGGTTGGGGAGGGAGGCAAAGAAGTAGGGAGTAAAGGAAAGTGCAGCTTCTGCAAAATAAAATTATATCCCCCTCTCACATCTTCCCTCTGCTCCAGCCTCACTCCCTTCAGCCCCATGATTTCCCCCATCTCTCCATGCCCCTCAGTGCAACCCCTGCCCCCTCCCATCCTGTACCTTCATCCTCCTTCACCCACCTGCAGCCCCCACATCCTTATGCCCTAAGCACACCCACCAGCAGGCCAGCAGCACTGGGATGAGCAGAGGTGAGGGAGCGGGGAAAGCAAAGTCTCTTCCCTGGCTGGCCCAGCCATTTTCCTGCTGGCTGCAGCTCCGGGGCTGGAGCAGGCAGAGCCCAGGGCTGGTTCCAGCCCTGCTGGGTGCAGAGGGGCAGTGGGGAAGAGGTTCCCTCCCCCGCACACAGACTGCGGGGAGCAGCCCTGGCTCCCACACTCCATGTGTGCCAGCTGCCAGCTACATGTGTCAGCCACCTAGGTCCGGCTCTGTGGAGCAGGCCCAGCCCCTCCTCAAGCAGGAATCTGGTAGCACAGGAGGGGCGGTTAACCCCTTAGCTCCCAACAGCTGCACACCCAGGCTGGGCAGGGGCAGTGCCTGGGATGCGTGAGCACCTCTCCCACCTCCCTTCCCTACCAGCCAGAAGCTGGAGCTAGTGTTCCAGCTGCAGCTGCACAGCTGAGGCTGGAGCCACAGCATGAGCTCCTGGCTGCACAGGAGGAGGGGCAGGGCTGAGCTCCCGCCCCATGTGCCATGGGAAATCGGCTCGAGTGCCACTTGTGGTACGTATGCCGGGGATTGCCCTAATCTGATCTCCTATATAGTGCAGGCCACAAAATTTCAACCTCTTTCTCTTCTATTGAGCCCGATATCTTGTGTCTGGGTAAAAGCAAATCTTCCAGAAAAGTATCCAGTCTTGATATGAAGAGTTCAAGAGATGATGAAATCTACCACTTTTTTTTTTTACAATGGTTGATTATCCTCCTTGTTAAACACATGTGCTCTATTTCTAATTTGAATTTGCCTGGCTTTAATTTTCAGCCATTGGTTCTCTTTATGCCTTTCTTTGCCAAAACAAAGAGAGCTTTAGGACCTGGTCTTTCTTCTATGTGAAGGTACTTCTACAATGTAATGAAATCATCTCTTCAAATTCTTTTTGATTAGCTAAACAAATTGAGCTTCTTAAATATCCTGTTTACAGACATTTGTTCCAGACCCAGAATAATTTTTATGGCTCCTCCCTGCACCTTCTTCAATTTTTCAGCATCATTTTTAGAAAGTGAACACTAGAACTGTATGCAATCATTCCAGTATTGGTCGCACCATGCTTTATAGAGAGGCAAATATCACTTCCCCACTCTTACTCATGCAATTTGTACATTCAAGGATTGCAGTAGCCCTTTTTGCCACAGATTGTACCAAAAGCTCATGTTTAGCTTTTTGTTCTTTATGAGGACACCTAAACCTTTTTCAGGGTCACTGATTTCAAGGTTGTCGCGCGCCAGCCCCCCATTCTTTAGATATGCCCTGCATTCTTTGTTCCTAGATGACTTTGCATTTGGCTATATTAAAACACATTTTGTTTGAATAAACTAAGTTTACCAAACCAAGCTAGATTGTTCTGCATGACTGCCTCATCCTTGTCATCATATGTCAGTCTGTCAATCTGTGTCATCCACAAGTTTTATTAGCAGTGATTTAATACTTACTTCCAGATCATTCGTAAAGAACTATTGGTTGGCTTAGAACATATCCTTCGGGAACTTGCTTTAGATGATGATTTCCTGTAGTCAACTACTCTTTAATACCTGTCAGTTAGCCAGTTTTTAATCTACTTAAGATATATTCTATTGATCTTGTATTGTGCAAATTTTCCATATATTTATTGTATTGTAAATTCTTTTGGACAGGGACAATGTCTATGTTTGTGATTCTTTTTCAGAGTGTTTTTCAAGGGCTCTAAGCCTAACATAAGATGTCTGGATGTTACGGGGTGACAGAGTTGCCTGGCCCCGGGCAAGATAGTAGGAGAGCTGGCTTTACGCTCTTGGAAGGGGAAAGACCTTATGTGGCAGGGATGGAACTGGGGGCAACCAGCTCTCAGCACCACCCAGACTGTGCTGTACCCATCCATACATACCACATCATGTATAAACATAGATATACATAGACACACAACACACATATAGTGTTGATATCCACATAATAATTAATGATGTAAGTGATAAATTACACTGTTCACCATAGACTGTGTCACCTGCCTTCTGCCCACTAATTCATCTCCCCAGCCCTACTTCTAACATTCCAAATCCCTGAGAAGCTTTGAACAACCACTTTTAATTTTCTTTTAATTAACTGCTAGATGAATATTTCCTTTCCCACTTGATGTGGAATTTCTCCACTAAAAGCATATTGGCCTGAGATCCAGCATAAGCAACAATATTTAGTTGAGGAACAAGTTTAAGTTCTGTATGCCACAAAACTAATACATAGGCATTACTGTTTACTCAAGCCTTCTTTACACCCTATGTTACTGGAGGCATCCTTTCATAGAAGCTCTCCATGGTAAATTGAGCCACTAAAATTACTATTATTTGTATCAAGACTCAGCTGCTCAAAAAGATATTGTTTCTAGATGTAGTTGATGCTGAGTTAGCAGTTATAGGGGTATTAGTGTTATTTGTGGTACATTTGAGAGTTTCTAAAATGTATTCATCATACACAAAGGCTGTTGCTATTGGATTCATGGTGCTCACCTCCACATAGCCAAGGAGTTGGGGGGAAGTTGTGGTAACTTCCTCATATGTATGCAATGTCCTCATGGGCCCTGAATTTTGGTAGCCAAGAGGAAATAACAGAAAAATTGTTTTATTAACTTTAAATCAAGGCTCCTGCCACTTTATGTATGTGTAAAACATTTCAGCTACACAAAAAACTAAGCAATATTTAAATATGGAAATAGAAGATTCTTGCTTGCTGGTTGGGGGAAAGAAGAGGAAGGGAAGAGCTCATTCCTAGTTATCCTTCTGAAGCCTTCTTCAGGCGTGAAAAGAATTTCTAGTGTTCCCTGAAGACTTTGGCTCATGGAAGGTAGTAACCCTTAACAAATATTCCGGTCATCTGAAGAAGTGGGCTGTGCCCATGAAAGCTCACGATACCATCTACATGTTTTCTTAGTCTATAAAGTGCAATCAGATCATTGTTGTTTTTAACAAAGGTAGGAGGACAAGGAGAGAAAATGGTGGAACAGGAGTCCTAAAAGGGAGCTGGGTAAACATTTGAATATTCAAGTGCATATTAGTACTGAAATAAGTCCCCCTCCCTTTTTTTTTTGAGGTTTACTCATCCCTCCTCTTCCTGACTGTCCTGTTGCTCTCCTTGTGAACTTGTAATGATGCCTAACTCTCCTCATTCCCTAGGACTTTGCAGTAGTAGGCTTTGTCTCTGTCCATCATAAGCTATAACCCTCTCTTTCATTCTAAAGTTCATTACAAGGGCCTATAATCTTTAATAGGCTCAGCCACCATTGAATTCAACATGATCCAGCAACCAGAACACAAGATATGAATTAAATAGAAGCCTAGAAGAGAGACAGCAAAACTACGTGTTCCTGTTAGGAGTTATCAGAGACAAAATAAGTCATTCAGAGACTGCCTGATGGGTGATTGGTAAGGAAGAAACCAGGGCCTGTTCAGTCACAGAGAGGAAAGGAAGGGGGGATGTTGAAGTAGGGAGGGAAGATATTGAAATTGTGGGGAGGGAAGTGTCAGAAGCATATTGCAGTGTGGCTATAAAGGATAAAGAGGATAAAGAGACTGTGAGGCTTGAGCAGGGTTCTGTGACCCTTTGGAGGAGTCAGATGGGAGGGATATCAGCAAGAAGGAGAAAGGGCTCCTGATACATTTCCACTTAAATTGAAAATAAACAAACTAAGTTTGAGCCAGATTTTTGTTTTCGTGAACCATGTTATTTTATCTTCTTTTTCTTTCCACGTGTGGTTTCTTTTATATCTTGCTGGAGTTGCCTCCTTTGTACACAGCTGCAATACTGATAAACACAAATAATACAGAGAAACTTCTCAAAGAGAAAGTTAATATACACACGCAGCTTCAGTTAGTCCTACCCCACTGGTTCCTTGACATCAGGGCTGGCAAAGAAATAGAAAGATTTGTGATTCTGTTGCTGCAGCATCCTGTTCTGTAACTACCCACAACTGAGATATTATATTTACTACATTCCTTTTAGCTTTTCTGTATTTTTTCTCTGCTTGTTCTGGGAGAGATGTCTAATTAGGATGATGAGACAGGTTTGCTCCAATAATTAACAGGTCAAGTGCTGTTTCCCCCTTCTATAGTTAATATTCCAAAACAGTTCCCATGACAACCCATGATATCACATGATCACAACTTGATGAAACATTCATCTCTAGGCCAATAGTCTGTTTTGAGCTGATTTTTTGAAATGGGAGAATATGAGCAAAATCCCTTCAACAATTTTTGGCATATGGGAGAATAGAAAAATATTCACTTTTCTTCTGGAAAACTATTTTAGCTCAAATTTGTGAATGTGTCTATGGAAAAATATAGCTGAAGTTATAAACTTGACATTAACATAGCACATAGTGAGGGCTTATAGCCCTATATGGGTCAGGGTAGGGGAGGAAAATAAAATCTCTAAGGATATGTCTACACTAGCTCGGTAGTTCGAGCTAGGTAGGCAAATGAAGGCAACCGGAGTTGCAAATGAACCCCGGGATTTAAATATCCCAGACTTCATTTGCATATTCCCGGGCGCTGCCATTTTTAAATCCCCCTTAGTCCGAACTCCGTGCCCGCGGCTACACGTGGCACGGAGTAGGTAGTTCGAATTAGGATCTCTAAATTGAACTACCGTTACACCTCATGGAATGAGGCGCCCATGAAGATGCAAATGAAGCCCGGGATATTTAAATCCCGGGCTTCATTTGCAACTCTGGTTGCCCTCATTTGCCTACCTAGCTCGAACTACCGAGCTAGTGTAGACATACCCTGAATTATTTGAGATATGACCCTTATGCATCTTTTCAGACTTTAGCGGAACTTAACAAAACTCCCATTTATACCATCACTTCATGCTCTACCTTCTTGGCCTAAGTAGGGAGCTGCAGGTGGAAGTTATTAAATGGTAATTCAAAGTCATTAATGTGACCCAAGGACTTCTTCCAGTTACCATCAAGAAGGAGTATAAGATCCCCATAGATATGGCATCTAGCTACTAATATGCCAAAGAATGTCATGTAATGTCTAAAGAAAGCCTGTGTAACACTGGTCACCATAATCATCATGAAAGAGATGTATAGAAATTATGTTGACTTATAAGAAATATATACTAACAATTATGTTCTATAGACCTGGGAGATAAGGCAAGTCGCTGGAAGGTTTTCTACATATCCCCATCAGGCAAGGGAGGAAAGAGATGCTGGTCTCAGTCTGGCTGGTCATGTGCAAACTGAGTATTGCGTGGTTCATAATGGACACCCATTTATAGACTAAGCAAACTCTTAAACAATAGATTGCCAAGGCTGGAGGAAAAGAGAAAAACAGCATAGGCTATCCTATTTAAAAGTAAGACAATGAACTTTGGACACTATATTTAGTATGAATATGAATCCATAGTTTTTCCTAGACCCCTGATTTACACTAGGAGATAAGTTCAAATTAAGATATGCAACTTCAGCTACATTAGTTGCGAAGCTTAAGCCAAATTATCTTAAGTTGAATTTTGGTGGAACAATTTCCTTTCAACTTCCCTTGCTCCTTGTAGAATTAGGCATTGACGGGAGTGCCCCTCTCAGTTTGAATTAGTGTATCTTCACTAGACCCCAGAAGATCGAATGTGGTTGCTTCAAATGTGATTGAATGTGGTAGTGTAGACATGGCCAGTGCCGGCCTGAGCCATTTTGCACCCCAGGCCCAGGTGCACGGTGCATGTGCAGGCCTGTCTCTGGAGCGCACAGTGCATTCACTGCCCAGCTCAGCCCTGCCACCACTGCTGGCACGCAGCCCAGGGCAGGCCATGCCTGGCCGTGCAGGGCCCTGCGGCCATGGGGGGAAGGGCTTTGCTGGCTGGTGCCGCAGGAATGGGGGGGGGGGGGCAGTGCTGCAGGAGCCGGGCACGCGGTGTCTGATGGCAGCTATAAGGGATGCCGCGCGCCCTTTACAGCTGCCATCAGGCACCCCCCCCATCGGTTGGCATCCTGGGCAGCTGCCTGGATCACCCACCCCTTAGTTCAGCCCTGGACATGGATGAGCTGTCAGTGGGCTTGTTATTATGAGAAGGGAGCTCAGCCAACCTGCTTAAAAACACTTGGAAAAGGATTTTGGATAAGCTATCTTGTAGGAGATGGGAGAATGACTTGTGACTTAAGTTTAGACTTGTGTCATTATCTGATTAAAATAGGACCATGATCATTGTTGCTACCACTTTTATATAATTGCAACAAACCTTGCACAAAGTACATCAAATATGTCAGGTTAGGTATCTATGGAAAGATTATGATTTGCTGAATATGACTGTGCTATTTATATGCAAGTACCATTTTTATATTTGAAGTTATGAGCATTGGCTCTATACCTGTATTTCAAATACGTTTGTACCTATGGTAACACCCAAAAGGTAGTCCCAAAAGGGACGGTTCATGTTAAATGACTCATCAAAGAACATATCACACACAATGGAGGAGGAGAGACACCTTTCTTCATTCAGTGGGCTTTCTTTCCTGTGATGGCTTCTGTTGTGGACTTATGATTTACCCATGTGACTGAAAACACCATCTTGTTACCTGTAATTTTCCAGAGAGAGAATATTGGGCTTCCCTAAAATTGGCAGAAGTTATAAAAGGTGCTGGAAAAATCTCCATTTCACCTCTTTCTTGCTCACGCCCCTGTACTATGGACTTATACCAATGGGAATATCCTAACAAAGGGACTGAGGCCCTTCCAATGATTTGGAAGGAACAAGAGACTTGACTTAACCCAGCAGTTTATTACATTACTACTACAAGCCCGAACTTCGCATTTATTGTGTGTATTTGATTACTTTAACTGATTTTAAAATCTCGTCTTTCTTTTTATAAATAAATCTTTCAGTTTTATATACTAAATGATTGTCAGCCGTATGATTATTGGTTAAGATCAAAGTTAAATGTTGACCTGGCTATGTGACTGGTCCTTTGGGATCAGAAGAACTCTTTTGTTTGATGAGATTGGTTTTAAATAACCACTCATCGGCTGTGTCTAGACTGGCCAGTTTTTCCAGAAAATCAGCCACTTTTCCAGAAAAACTTGCCAGCTGTCTACACTGGCCGCTTGAATTTCCACAAAAGCACTGACTTGCTACTGTAAGAAATCAGTGCTTTTTGCGGAAATACTATGCTGCTCCAGTTCAGGCAAAAGTCCCTTTTGCGCAAAAGGGCCAGTGTAGACAGCTGAGATTTGTTTTCCGCAAAAAAGCCCCGATCGTGAAAATGGCGAGTGGGGCTTTTTTGCGGAAAAGCGCGTCTAGATTGGCCACAGACGCTTTTCTGCAAAAAGTGCTTTTGCGGAAAAGCGTCCGTGCCAATCTAGACGCGCTTTACCGAAAATGCTTTTAACGGAAAACTTTTCCGTTAAAAGCATTTGCGGAAAATCATGCCAGTCTAGATGTAGCCATCAAGTTCAGTGTTTTTTATAGTAATCCAGGACTAAAATACCTAATGAGCTATTTCTGCATGTTTGACTACTTCTTAGCCAATGTGGTGAAAGAGAAATTTACTTTTGTTGCTGGCTCAATATATCTTAGGGGAGAATAACTACCAGTTTGGGGGTTGTCTGACCTTTTCCCCCAGTAGCTGGTCCTGAACTTGGTATGCTCAGTTGTGACCCACAGAGACACTGTTACAAGGCTGCAGGAGGCATGTTATGATTTTGTATTATATGTAACCATTTATTTGCAGCATTCTTACTTTCTGTCACTTGAATCACTCTTCTTCGATAATAAACTTATTCTTGTTTTCACTTCTATATAGTAGTGTAAAGCAGAGCAGTGATCCTGAGTTGCATCTTAAAATGAGTGTGTATTAGACTTTTAGGAATAGTACATCTGAGAGTTCTGTGAAAGAGCAGTGGAGAAAGGCCTGACCATTCCAGAGGGGTACTTGGAGGATTTGCCAGCTCTACTTGTTAATTCTATAACATTCAGAAGAAAAACAGAAAATATGAAAATAAATTGCTAGCACCACAATGATAGTTTCATTTTATAACACACAATATATTAAGAACAGAAGGCATGTTATGCGCAAAGAGTTTACTTTGTTTTATTTCCATCACATGCTTGCCCCCCATTCCCTACAAAACTGCTCACAATCTCCTGTTTCTCTAGAAATGAAATATCTGTTCCTCGAATCAATTTATATTGAAACAATTTGTATTTTTTTAAGATGCCTTTCCTAGTAAGGGTTTCCACAGGGGGTTCTCCCTTTTTCAGATGTAGTTCTGCCTGAGTTCACAATTTACTCCTAATGCCAGATATTTCAACAACATCCCCAATGTTTAGCTCTGTGAAAATATCAACTTTACTAGCTACTTTAAAAAACTTGAAAATGTTTATTACATTTCCTCATATCTCCTATTGCCACTGAAAACAAGACTAACAACTTTTCCTTATAATTTAGTTTAAGCTCTTTGAGACTGGAAGTGTTTCTTGTTCTACATTTTTACAGCACCTGCTACAATATGATCCCAGTCCTGACTGTGGCTGCTTAGAAATATATAATATCTGGTACACTTTCATTACCCTTCATTACACCATTGACAATGTTCTAAACGTCTTGAGCCTCTGGTATGGCAATTAGAACCCAACTGGAATTCTGTGTCTAGCACTAACAATAGTTGTTACTATCACTGCAGCTATGCTAATGAGACACTATCCCTCATCTTAGCTAGCTGCAAGCCCTACTCCAGAGCCTGGCAGCTACAATACAAAGCCATCCAGCCACTCACAGGGAAGGTTGTTTTGAATGCCGCCATTCCTGGAACGGACAGACACCTGTGACCAGACAGAGCCCTCACCAAGTAGGACATGAAGAAGATTATCATGGTGAACATCACAGTGCCCTTTAAGAACAGGATCCCAGCCTGTCATGAGGTTCAATCTTGAAAGCAGGGGAAGTCCACCCTTCTGGCTAACACTTGGAGAGCTGGGGCTATGAGCTTCAAACTTATATACTGAGGCTATGTCTACACTCGCGGCTTCTTGCGTGAGAAATATGCAAATGAGGCTAAGCGTGGAATATTGCTGAGCCTCATCTGCATACCTAATGAGCTGTCATTTTTGCAGAAGAGGCTCTTGTGAGAGAAGGAGCTGTCTACACTGCCCCTTCTTGCACAAAAAAAACCCCTCTTGTGCAATGCCGTTATTCCTGAAAATAATCAGCATAGTGTCATTGCACAAGAGGATTTTTCTTGCGCAAGAAGAGGCAGTGTAGACAGCTCCTTCTGGCACAAGAGCCTCTTCTGAAAAAAATGGTAGCTCATTGGGTATGCAAATGATGCTTAGCCTCATTTGCATATTTCTCACGCAAGAAGCCACGAGCGTAGACATAGCCTGATTGTCTAAGCCCTGGGTACATAGGACACCAGGCACAAGCAAGTGTGGTGAGAATGTGAAATTGATCATCACTCCATCTGGCTGATGCAGCAGCTCATGGTGTCAGAAACCATCAGGTGGTCAAAGGATATCTACTTGGAACATATCCCCTGATATCAGCAATAACAGGAGAGATGAGCTGGCATATCAATGAGCAGTGCAGTCAGGAAAGTAACTCAAATACTTTCCTGATGGATTGTATTTTTCTAACAAGCAACCTACTTTTAATTTTCAATTACTAAGGGTTAGTTTTCACTCACTGATATAGTTGCTTTCTACAATCAGCTCTCAGTATAACTTTCATGTGTAGTGTACCCAAATAATTGTATGCTAATATCTAAACTCTATTATTAAATTTATTCATCCAAATTTGGGTTATTGCTGATTTACTATATGAATCTTACAACTTTTTAAACAAACTTTGTATTTGTGGATAATCTAAGCACTATACCCAGGTGTATAGACACTTTTCTTTACCTCGGTGTATTTTGAAAATGTTTAATATGAGCTTTAAATATGAAAAGTTACCTCTTTCATCATGTAGTCTATCCTGCTGATCAAGCCCAGATCTTGGTTTGCCTACCTTTTCAATAGTTTATTGACTATATTGACTTCCACAAAGTCTCCTCACTCCTGTGGGAGACTCACTCATTTCTTCCATCACAAACCTATTTCTGTGATGCCAATTATATTTGCATAGTTAAAATTACGGTCATTCCTGCTCTATATTTTTCATGATGGCTGCCATATAACGCTAGCCTGAGATTTTCATTGTGTCTCTTTTTTGTCTGCTGTGTATATATAAATGGATATGGATTTCTTTATAAAGGCAATGTATTACTGTTAAATTGATGATTTAGCTGTTTTTGCCCTTAGCTCACCCACTCGTCTTACTCTGTTGCACGTTGTTTCCCTTTGAGACTAATTAGTGGATTACAAGGAGCAAAGTAGAGAACACAAGAAAAACAACCTGCACGGGAAACATGCAGGCTGGTGTTTGTGTGGGTCCTGGTCTCAAGAGTAACTCAGACAAGCTACTTTCATGCAGCATATTATCAGGAACGTGCTGTCAAACAGAAGGGGAAGTTAAGCCTTGGCAACTACTAGAACTCCTGACTATTACAAATAAAGCTCTCAGACAGTTTGAGGGACAAAGCCCTCTTACTAGCATATCAGTGATGTCCAAACTTCTTCTGTTTGCTACTAGACAGCAGGGCTGTGTCTACATTGGTGCAATCTTGCACAAAAGCACCCGCTTTTGCACAAAAACTTGCTGCCTGTCTACACTGGCCGCGAGTTCTTGTGCAAGAACACTGACGTTCTAATGTGTGAAATCAGGGCTTCTTGCACAAGAAGTATGATGCTCCCACTCAGGAATAGCCCTCTTGTGCAACTGTTCTTGCGCAAGAGGCCAGAGTAGACAGGCAACATGAATTTCTTGCACAAGAAAGCCCTATGGTTAAAATTGCCATCAGAGCTTTCTTGCACAAGAGAGCGTCTACACTGACACAGATGTTCTTGTGCAAAGGCATATGCCAGTGAAGACGCTCTCTTCTGCAAATACTTTACCGCAAGAACTCTTGTGTTAAAGAGTATTTGCGCAAGATCATGCCAATGTAGACGTAGCCCCTGTGTCTAAGGGTTAGCACGGTCCTGTATTTTCATGATTAGATATGATGTTTTGATGGCACACTATTTTCTGCCTTGCTGACAACCTGCCCTCCCTTGGTTCATAATTATAAATTGACTTTCTGTAGTTTAATCTGTATTGTCCTCCACTCAGCAACATTCCTTTTTCCTGGGTTGGTTTATTGCCATCTGTCTGTACTTCGGCAAGTTAGGGTGTTAAAGAAATGGATCTGTAAAAGTGATCAAATCTCCAGTCCTAGGTTTTCAGAACTGTGATTTGGAATCTAATCAGAACCATACAGCTGGTACTGAAACATTCATGGTGCTCGCTCCCTATATCAGAGAATCTACTCATTCTCTGGGGGGCTTTCATTAGTTTATACAAACAGTCACTCTGCAGGGCAAATTCACTCCCTTCCTTCAGGGCAGGCGACTAGGTAAGCAACATTGATAGGATAAACATTCATTTGTTGCAGGGTTTTTATTTATTTATAAATAAAAGTTTTCAAGCTAAGCGGTAACTGCAGAAAGGAGCTTTGCACTTTCCCAATGACTGACTGTTAATAATTAGACTGTTAATAAAAAGATTGGCTTGTCTCTGAAAAAGACAGGGAACATCACAAGTCTTGTCCTGCCTTAGTTTTGCAAGTTTTAATTAGATTGGATCAAAGAAAGCTTAACTTAAAAACTCAAGGATGATAAATTCAAGAAAACATCATGCTGTTAGTAGGAACAGTCCTCTGTCCTTTTCAAGTCAATTGTAAAGAATTGGATTAATTCTGAGGACTCAGCTGAGCAAACAGCTTGAAATGGTGTTCAAATAGTCCTGAACTTAGGTGAAGCCAAGTGGGAGGAAAGAGCTCGAACACTAGCATGAAAGCTTAGGGAATGCTGAGCAAATCCTAAAAAATGCCACAAGAAATTCAGATAAAGCTGATGTGAGGGCACAAAAACTGAGACTAAACATTGTGGGTGCCTCCGTTTTATGTGCCCAACATGAGACAGCTCAAAGGAACCAAACTGTCAGGTTCCACTCTCTGCAAATCGGGCCCTTTGAGTGTCATGTTAGCCAAAAGCCTTAAAGGTTTTATGAGTGCAAGATAAGTATTTAAATATTCTGCATTGCCAATATCATGGCAATCTATAGCTTAATGCTACTCCCCTTGGTTAGTGAGAGCTCTCTTTACTCTAGGTGGCTGCTCCAGCACTTTTCTACTCATTTCTTACAGTCTGCCAATCCTAAATTTCATTCTTTTGTGGCCACCTCTTCCCTGTGGAATAGAAAATTCATTATCCTAATGAATACTTGGGAAAAAGCCTGTCTTGTGCTTCTCCTGTAGATATACTCAACTTTCTGTTAACTTCCACCATATTTTGTAATATTCCCTTGACTGGCAATTTCCTGCTTCATCTACAGCACTATAGGAAGTTTTGTTTTCCTGTGTTTCCAGCTGAAGTTCAATTAGAATTTTCTAGCTATGGCAGATTAGTTAAACTAATTGCATTATATATGCAACCTGTCACGTCATTTAACACAGCCCTTAATGACTTGTGTGCATGGTCTCTAATGAGCAAAGTAAACAAGTGTGTCCTACAATATGTGCATTAGGTGACATGTCTCCCTAACTACTCTTCTCTAGTTTGCACCGTTATCTGATAGTAGTAAAGCAGAACTCAAAAGTATGTGGGTAATCCACCACTCAAAGTTTGCAATCTGCAAATCTATTTGAATCCACTCTGCAGTCATGTTGTCTGTTGTGCACAAGCCCAAAGTTTCACACAACAAGCACACAGTATGGAAGACACAGAATTGTATACAGTATAAACAAGCATTTTCTTAGATGACCTTAAAAAGATGATCTAGTCCAGTGCTTGTCTGTGTGCAGATTGAAACAACAGCAGTAGACAACCTGAGCCACACTCATCTGTTTTCTTGTGTGTGTTAACCCAGCTGCCTAAAAACTATAGTCTTGTTGCTATTAACCACTTCATTGCCAAATCTAGCAGAAAGATCCAACTACTTGGGGAATATGCATGGATACTAAGTTGACTATGCTGCTTTATTTTACTTCAGCCAAACCCTTAGTCGGTAGAATCCCACACGCCCCACATCTGCTATTTTCAGGGCATTGTGTCAATGTTATGAATTCTGTCAGCTTTCACTGAGAAGAGATTGATGTTGAGGCTGACAGCCAGATTCTCAGGAGCAGTTCTTTTAAGAAGATTCCCAGTCAAAAATACTGAAGTTGAGTAGCAACTATCAGTAACAAGGGTGAAAATCATTACAGGAGTATTTTAATGAGTAATGATGTTTGGACACCTGGCTGTCACATGGATTCTCAGGGCCAGTTGCTGATTTGGAGCTGAGGAGATATAGTTAGCTAAAAGAGTCTGATTTTCCTCAAGGCATCCGTATGAAGGCATGTTTAAAGTAGTCTGGTTTAGACACCTTAACTGTGAATATTTGTACTTCAACTGGTTGAGTGGCTTGTAATAAAGATACTTAAATTTCTTTCCTTCATCTCATTGCTCAGTAGGGCTCCCTGCCACCTCTTGGAAGGATCATTGGCCACAAATTTACCCTCACAAGCATTAGGCTGCCAATGCACCCCTTCCCCTCCCCCACAAGAGTAAAAGGTGTGTTGTTTAATTTAGCATATTGATTTAATAACCAACCCCATGTGCAGCAGTTCAAGAGATCAACTTAACTAAATGTATCATGTAAAGGCAGCAGTGTTCCAAAAAAAAAAAAAAAAAAAAAAAAAAAAAAAAAAAGGAGATTTTCCCCTCCTCCTTTCAGGAAGCAAATCTTATATTACAGCATGTTTACTTTCACAGAAGGTGCCCATGTATGCCCACCTCCCTCCAAAAAACCCACTTATATTTGTATTATAGCTGTTCATGAGTTAAAGAGTCCTTTATAATTTACCACAGCTCCAACTCACCAGTTCCTTAGCTTCCTGTTTTATATCTTTCCTTATCTGTTTGGATATCACATTACAAATTAATTGGGAGTAGAGAAATATGAATGGAGTGTCCTAGTGCAGGCTGGGATCTCTCTCATCTTTGATTGGCACTAGGAAACAGGAAGCCAAAACTGACCTCAGCTTTGCAAACTGTTGTGGAATACCGCGTGAAAGAACAGAATTGTAAGAAGAGCATAATACAAACACTTAATTCAGTAATGCCATGCCCATACTTATTAGTGGGTATGTATTACACCTAACATATACACTGGTTCACAGCTGTGAGCAGAGGTGAAAGTAAGGAGTTGATCCCTGTGCACAACTCCAGCAAGAATTAACTGAGCTGTGGCAAGAGCCAGCAGGGAGCTATTTAAAGAGCTGGCAGAGACCCGAGTTGCAATAGGACAGTACCTGTAAGAAATTTAAATTCCTTTTACCCCTGGCTGTGAGCCTTAAAATTCTCTTCATGCCTAACCAAATCTGTCTGCTCCTAATTCTTAGGAGACCTGTACATCACCAATTAACCAAAGCAAGAACATCTGCTAGCACTACAAGCCCAGGCTTGCCAGAAAGCTGTTGTCCCTACTTTGCCCAGTGAGCTGGAACAATTTTTACAGTGGAGGTACTGAGAGCCACTGAGCTAAACTGTAAATCCTGTATATAATGGAAAGCACTTCAAGCCAGGGAGTGCTGTGGCACCCATGCCAGTGAGATTAGGCGCAACATATCAAGAACCTGTAGCTGTGAAGAAAGATGGTTAACAGGGACTGCTATGTACCTACTGAAGTCTATTAAGGGAAGCAGAGTCAAGGATGAATTTCTAAGATGCGTCCCCAGTAGGGTTGCCAGGTGTCCGGTTTTGAACCGGATAGTCCAGTATTTGCGCTTTGTGTTCGGGAAACAAATTGAGAAAATATAAATGTCCGGTATTTTCTAAATAAGATGTAATGTAGATTGTGATGTAATGTCAAGTGCGTCCGGTATTTTTGTTGAAACCATCTGGCAACCCTAGTCCCTAGGCTCACACAGGGAGAGAAGGAACAATAAACTTCTTGCATGGCAAGCCTCACCCACAAACTACAAGCCTCAGGCAGGTACAGAATTTGTCCCCACTGCCAAGCCCCATTGGCCTAACTGGAACCACCCCACAGCATAGAAGTCAAACTACATCTCTGATTACTTGTGCTACTACCCGTAGCTGTTCCCTGCTCTACAGTCTTTACCTTCTCCTCTAGATGCTCTCTCTCAATCCCAGCCCCCACTCCAGCTAGCAGATACTTGCAAGGGAAGAACAGCAGGAAAGGAAAATGTCTGCCACCCAAACCAGTTACTTTTATTCTCTCTCTCCTGCTCAAGTCTGAGCCCTGCTTAGAAGAACTCCCAACCACATTTCTCTAACTCTTCTTATCGCTGCTCCATGATTAACTCTCTTGGTCATTACTGAACCCAGGCCCTCCCTGGATGATCACTTTGCTGGGAGAAATTCCATTTTTCAGATGAGATATAAAGCTGAATTCCTGACTCTTTCAATTCAAATAGCACTCAGCAGTAAGAGAGGTATAAGTTTTACAGTCTGCTGTGAGCCCTACAGCCTTGGTTTCCTTTTATTGTAGCCATTCCCTCTCCAAAAGTCTCAAAGCCTTTCTATTCTTAGCAGGGTTTTTTCTCCTCACAGGTTTTAGCCCCTGCAGCCTGACAGCCAGAAAGTCTTGCCTCCCCCCTTCTTTCCAGCAGGCTGCTACTTTCCAGCTGGGCTCAATATGTCCTTTAAAGTCTCAGCAGGCTTCCTTCTGAGTCACCTGTGCCCAGCACATGATGTCTAAGCTCATTCTCTTCACCATCCCCTATGAAAGGCCAGTTTACCCTGAGGCAATAGGAAATTACTGAATGGCTCTGCTAGTGCCTCTTAATGGGTTGCAGGAAGTCTATATAGGGCCATAGGCTGGCTGGCCAGCCCTGCTCTGCTGAACAAGGAGAAGATAACAGTGTAAAGGACTGGCCAGCATTCCTGTTCTTATGATCCCTTGACCAGGAAGCCTGCTCTTGGGACACGGCCTCAACCTCTCTTTTGCACCATGCAGCAGAAGAGAGGGTGAACGACACTTAAGCAATTCACCAATGACTTCCGTCTGGAGCCGCAGCAGGCACTGGGCCTCCTTGAAGAACAATGCCTCTTTGCTGAGATGGTGTGACTACCGTCATCCAATATGAGTCACTGCCTAAAAGGTAGTGATAGAAATGATAGCTTCCCCAGTTATCACCTCTAATATCATTAGCTCACAGACATTTACCCCCTCCGCCATCCCCCTTCTGTTCTGAAATTTGATTTGTCCTTTTCATGTGTGTTCATTTTTTTTAATTGTATCCTTTGGTATATATGGTTGTGACAATTTTCTTCCACTATTTGATCTGAGGAAGTGGGTCTGGCCCACGAAAGCTCATCACCTAATAAACCATCTTGTTAGTCTTTAAAGTGCTACATAGTCCTGTTTTTTGTTTTTGCCTAAAAGGTAGAATCAGTCCCCATAGGCTGTATGTAAAGTCCTTTGGGATTTTGCAATGTGAGAAGTGCTTCAACCATGTAAAATAGGTTTTCTAGGGGCTGTGTGTGAATTATGGATGCTGCTGATAAAAAGTCAACTATTGTATATTGATTCAAAGTCAGAGTTTAAGGTGAAAGAGGACCATTAGATCATTTAGTGTGATCTGAATATCACAAACTGCTACATATCACTGAGCTACCCTCATACCTCACCAACAATCAGAATTAGAAGAAAGTGTTACAATCATCAAGAGATTAAACTACTGAGTGTCACAGGCAGAGAACAAAAGGGACAGCTGAAGTGCACCAGCTGATATTGAAGATGTATATTCTTGTTTGAACTACTGTTTTAAACCTCTCCGAACTTTCCTAATTATCTGTATATTGTTTGTAGCTTGGAAGGTAAGAACCAGCCAACGTAACCACAGGGCCAACTTTTCAATTATAGTTTGATGCAGTTGAATGAAAGAGTTCTAATGCTTATCCATCTGTGATGTGAGCTGTTTTTCCAGTTTGTCAAATCAATCCTTGTAACTGATTGGCAAATCTTGGCTTTTCAGCAGCTGAATAAATTGCCCAATAAAGTGTCATGTTCTTGTTAAACCAAGCAGAATATGAAGTGCCTTCTGCCTGTTTTAAGAAGGTGTGTTTGTTAAATGGCCCACTACATTCCCCTTCCTAATGACATAATAAAACCAAACAATGGATATTTAAGAACAACTAGTACCTTCTCTATCAGATTCATGTAGCATGTACAGTAATTGACTCTCTCCCCCTCCTCCCCCCATTCCCTATTTAGTGAGAAACTGGAACTTTAATAATTCCATTCATCTGAAGAAGTGGATTGTGCCCACAATAGCTCATGATACCATCTACATGTTTTGTCAGTCTCTAAAATGCTGCAAGACTTATTCGTTGTTTTTTAAGTTTTTCCAGTTCCAGACTAACTCTGCCACCCCTCTGAAATTTAACAGCTTCAGTTCACCTTTTAAGATTGGCCTTTTTTCTCTTTTTGTTATAATGGATTTCCTTTGCTCTTTTTTGTGTGGTTTACTTTTGTTATTTTGTACTTGTAACAACCTTTTAGCTAAGGTGTTCTAACTAAAACTTAATGGTGGGAAATAATATTTTAGGATTTTGCTAGAGATAGATATTAAGAGTAATCCCTATACCTGAAAGTGAAAGAGTACGCATATTTAAATGAAGTCAAATATGGATACTTTTGACATCTGGAAAGTGGGTGGGAAGATCAGATTGTGGATTCATGGTGACACTCAGGTTCTTCAATTAGAATACTTTGCAGAGGTAAAACAACGTGTCAAAGTATATTGTGTTAGTGAGGGGGAAAAAAAGAAAAAAACCACTTCACACAGATCTAAAATCATTGATAGGGTGAGTGATCAACAGTTTGCCCAGGACTGGGGAGGTAAAACAGGCTACATTTATACCTTAAACTTCCCTTTCTGGCCTTTGTAAATTCCCTTCAGCCCAGCTAACTATTGTTGGTGGGCAGAAGGAACCCTTTCCTACTGCAGCAGGCTACCTGTCACTAGATGTCTGTGCCTACACTTTTGAGCTGGGGATGTGATTCCCAGACTCAGAATTAAACCTGTGCTAGCTCTCATTGAACCAGCTTGCTCAAAATGCAACATGGCAGCACAGTGGGAAGGACTAACTGCCCCACGTGTGTGACCATCGAGGTACTAGATATGTGCTCAAGATGGTTAGTGCCTCCTGCTTCTCAGTGATGCAGTAAAGCTATTTTTATCATACTAGCCCAATGGAAGCTGGAATGAGTATGCTTCCTCACAGTAGGAATCGCGCCCCCAGCTCTAAGTGTAGGCACACCTCCAGTCTGTCAGCTTTCTCTGATATACTCTGGGGGAACCTCCTCCTACTCTCTCCATCCTTCCTTTCTATTCTAGCATCTTGGAGCTTTAGGATTCCTTCTGATCCCAAGCTCAGCCAAACAGGGGCTATTCCCCAGTAATTACCTTCCCCCTTAACTCCCCATTGTTTCCCCAGTTACCTTTATTATTGCCATATTTCTATTCAGCCTCTTCCCCCATGTCATGTTCTCTACATCATGGTCATAAAATGTGATAAAATCAGTTCCTCCAAATCTTTTCATACTTGCTAGTGCTCCAAACAATCCCATATTAGATTTAGAAGTATAATATCAAATAAGGAGGCCAGCCAGCAGCGGATAATAGGGCAGGGCGAGTAGGGTGGCTGCCCCGGCCTCGCGCTTCAATAGGCCCCACGCCAGCGCCAGTGGCGAACTGGCCTGGCGGGATACCAGGAATTTCGTGGTGGGCCATCTGCCGAAGGGTCAGCCAATGGCTGCTGGAGGAGGAAGGGCGCCACAGGGCCGCACTTTTGAAATTCCCTGGCGCTGGCCAGTATGGGCCATGTGGGGCCGAGGGAGCGCATGTGTGGTATGCTGAAATGCCGCACAACAGCTAAGAGGGGAGAAGCCCGGGTGTGGCATGGCGTGGTGTGGTGTGGCGTGGCGTGGCATGGTGCCACGCCACGGGACTTTAAAACCACACGGCCCAGCGTTGCACTGCATGGTTCAGCACATGGCCTGGAGCCTGGACTGCAGCTGCCGCCGCCCTGCACACTGAAAGACAGAAGTTAGAGGATGTTAGAGGAAAGGGCTTGTGCTGAGGGGAGGGGGGCAGGTCAGGAGAAGAGAGGAGGAGAAACAAATGCCAGGGGGCCAAGTGGAGACAATGAGGAAAAGGGCAGGAGGGGAGGTGTTAGTGGGAGGGGGGACAGGGTGATGCTGGGAGAGGAGAGGGTAAGGGCATTGGGGGCTAAAGGGGGAGGGGGAGGTGCTGGGAGAAGGCTTGAAAGAAGGGGTGAGCGTGAGGAAGGTGGGGATGGAGCAAGGCATGTGTGAGGGCACAGGGGCATGAGAAGAATGGGAGCAGATGGTGGTGAGGGGGTGGGCATCAGGGAAAAAGAGGGCAAAGGGCGCAGGAGCAGTGAGGGAAGGGGGAGGCACCAGGAGGGTGCAGGGGTAATGGAAGGTGCAGGTGCCAGGGGATTCTAGGGGTGAAGCAGAAGGGCAGACACCTGCAGGGGAGGGACCAGCAGCAGGAGGAGAGAGGCAGAGCAGGTGTGTAGAGGGAGGTGTTAGGAGAGGGGATGAGGAGGGGTTAGCTCTCATGATCAGTGTGGGGCTACTGGAGGAGTGGTCATGGGGGGACCCCTTTTTTCTGTTTTTTCTCCAAAGGGGGGCTCCCACGATATTGTGCTGTCCTGGGCCCCGCAAAAATCTCATCTGCCCCTGAGGCCAACTATGGACTTTAGAGATTCCCCAAACCCACTTCACTTATACTAGTTCTGTGAAGTGACAAATCAAATGGAAAATGTCACAGAAAGAGAATGAGCATATATCATTGGAGTTATATAGGACTATAAGAGGAGTATGACAAGTACCTACCTCCTGGAGATCAAAGAGCCCCAGACAGAGGTATAATTTTAAAAATACAAGGTGACTTATTATTGAACACAAAAATTAGCTGAATAAGATATACACAAACACTCTTCTTTGAGTGGTTTGCTCAGGTTTATACTGAGCCCTCAGGTATGGTTCTCATGCACTCAGGTGACTCCAACCTAGACCCCTGCTACAGTTCAAACCCACAACCAAAACTACAGAGGAAGCCAGAATCATCTCCTGGCCTAACCAACATATTACTGAATAGCTTCCACAGGGAAGCAAGTCCCACATCACCCAGGGCAGATGCAGCACAACTGTGTTTGAAATCACTCCTAAGCCCCTCTTAAGGCAGGCTGATGGAAGATTCAAACCCACACCAGCAGCAAGCAAGGCAGGCAGTATAACCACTGGACTATAAAGTGCAGAGGTGCTGCTGCACAAATAATTTTTAAGTAAAGTGTTTCAGCTTCCACAGGCCAGCTCAAGGGGCTCGCAGCCTCCATCACCACAGCTAGGCTATGTCTACACTTGCGGCTTCTTGCACAAGTAATATGCAAATGAGGCTAAGCGTGGAATATCGCCGAGCCTCATTTGCATACCCAATGAGCCACCGTTTTTTTCAGAAGAGGCTCTTGCACAAGAAGGAGCATCTACATTGCCCCTTCTTGCGCAAGAAAACCCCTCTTGCGCAATGCCGTCACACTTATTACTTTTCAGGAAGAACGGCGTTGCGCAAGAGGGTTTTTCTTGTGCAAGAAGGGGCAATGTAGACACTCCTTCTTGCGCAAGAGCCTCTTCTGAAAAAAATCGTGGCTCATTGGGTATGCAAATGAGGCTTGGCGATATTCCACGCTTAGCCTCATTTGCATATTACTTGCGCAAGGAGCAGCAAGTGTAGACATAGCCCTAGCTTATAACCCAGGCATGTACATGGGCTGCAGCACATCCCTCTTCCCACACAGCCTTTCAGGGAGCAGAAAGGGGATTTGACCCAGCAGCTCCCCGACCACACCAGAGAAGCCCCACCACTGACCTAGAGAGGGAGCCTCATACACCTCCTCATCTCAGTATTAGTTAATGAAAGTGGAACAACGTCTATGAGTAACATTGTGGGAATCCTTATCACTGTAGCCCATGACCCAATGATTAGGGCATTCACCTGAGTGGCAGGTGAGCCCTCTTCAACTCATTTCTTATAAGATGGTATGAATGGCCAGACTGGGTCAGATCAATAATCCTGCTGCAGCCCAGTCACCCATCGTCCAACAATGGCCAATGCCAGATGCTTCAAAGGCGATTGACAGAAGAAGCCAATTATCAAGAGATCCATCCTCTGTTGGCCACTCCCAACAGCAGGTAGACAGAAGGTTTAGGGATACCTGGAACATGGGACTGTGTCCCTGACCATTTTGGCTAATAGCCCATAGTGGAGTCATGCAATTGCTCACTGTTTCATTGAACCCATTAAAGGCTGGTCTTCAAAATGACAACTAGCATGGAATGTCACATGCCGACTGTGCCTTGCAGGAAGAGGTACCATCTTCGGTTTGATTTCTTATTAGAGTGACTGCAAATGTGGAGTTATGGGTTTCATGTCTGTGGTCTGTCGCTTAATCCATATCACATCTGCACACTTCACAATTAATGAGGTGTCTTTACAGGTCCTGAAGAGTAGTGTCTCTCTCTGAAGCTAGAAACAGTAAAAGATATGTATCTGTCTTTTCCCCCAAGCCTTAGGCACAGTCTACAGATCTTTACTGGGATAACTATCTTGCTGGGGGTGAGAAAAATACACAATCCTGAGCAATGTAATTATACCAACCTAAACCTCACATAGAAAGTACTGTGTCAACAAGAGTGTGTCTTGCATCGTCATAGTAGTACTGTCCATGAAGACAAGACCTTAGGGTTGCTTTGATTCAGGTTTAGGCACATCCCTAGATACCTAACATTTAAAAGTAAACAAAAATGTGAAAATATATTTGATTGTGGGGGGGGAAGCGTATACTCTGAAAAGGGACAAAACTGGAAGTTAATTAGCATTCCTGGTTTGACCACCAATTTCCTATATGATTTTGGGAAAGCCAATTACCTGAAAAATTGAGGCAATATTTCTTATTACCTCACAGTGATGTTGTGAAACTAAAGTCATTAATGTCTGGAAAGTGCTTTTGAGACTCAGAGGGAAGGCCCTTTGCATAATTACCAGTATTATTAGAGAATTAATATAATCTGTATAGATTATTCACCTTCAAGCACTTCACAGATAATGAAGGATTCTGTTTTGCTTGGCTGATTTTCCAAATGCACCAGAGCCAGTGGACTGCAACTTGCTTTTTGCAATAATTACTGGTACTATTAAATCAGAACACACTTCCAGAGCATTAATATGCAAACAAAGGATGATCACCAAAGGCTCACCATCTAACTATACTGTCCCCTTATCATAGGGCAGCCCTGCCTGAAGTGCCTCTCTGCTGCCTCAGTTTCCCCTTGATGTGGCCCAGGCAAAGGAATATTATACCTTGTGGTGGCAAATTTGAACATTTCTATTTATGTAAAGTGCCCCTTGTGGTACAAACAGTTATTCTCAAAACCCAAAGTCAAACAAGGTTACAGTGCAGCTGAGTTGCTCCTCATTCTCATTCAGAGGTTGCCATTCCCAGTTTACTTACCAAAGAGTCATTACCCATTCTGTCTCACTTCCTTTTGTCCCTACCCCAAGCCAGTGGTGGGCAGCCCATGGGCAGCAAGCAGCCCATCTGGATGGCCCACTGAGGGGCTGTGAAACATTTTGTTTATATTGACTATCTGCATACTTGGCCCCCACCTTCCCCTGCAGCACCCAGTGGCTGCAGTTCACCATTCCTGGCCAACGCAAGAAGCGACAGCCAGCAAGTCCCTGTGGTCCAACATCCCCTGCAGATCCCATTGGCTGGGAATGGCAAAATGTGGCCATTGGGAGCTGTGGAAAGCAGTGCCTGTTGGGTGGCCAACATCAACAAAACGTCTCATGGCCCACCTGCGTATTACCCTGCAGGCTGCCCACGACTGCTCTAAGCCCTCTGCCTGAACATTTCAAGACGCATTTCTCCCTCACGAGTCCTCTCCTGTAACGCCAAGTCATGTCTCATTTGAGAGGGCTCCCTGCAGTGTTTCATTCCCCCAGACCTGCACACTGGTGAGTCCTAGATCTCCTCAGGGGAATCTCTTTCCAGGCACAGCCCACAGTCCTCGACTTGGGCTTCCCCCAGGCCTCCTTACTTGTAAGTCATAACCTGATCTTGGGGACTTCTCTCACTAGTCAGTTCCTTGTTTCTGAGCCCAGTTTACACTAACCACACTGGCCTTTCCCTCTCCTGCGAGCCCCTACACAAACCTTCTCACAATCTGGTAAGGTTCCCTACCTCTAGCCAGTCCTTCAACTTACTGCTGCCCTACAGAGTTGGCTTAGCACTTGCCCTTAGGCACATTTCTGCTGCTCCTTCTCTACACTCGGTTGTCAGACAGCAGCATCCCTTCCTGTCTTTGCCCTTCTCAAATCCCAGTTTACATTTCCAAGCCTGTTTGTGGAGCCATTTGGACCCATTCAGGGAGGGACTCATCCTCTGCTTGCTCTCAGTCATCATTGCCTAATCTACTATATATTTCAGAGAGTGTGTGTGTGACTGTCCATCCAAGAGCTCCTAAATGGTAAGAGCTAGGGGCATCAAACTTGATATACAGCTTTCTCTTATCCTAACTTAAAGGAAGGTCAGGGTTTAGTTGTGCAGGCGGGTGGAGAGGTGAAGTGCCCCTCCTTCCGATTTGTACAGGGATGCATAAACCCATACAGAAAAGAGACAATCCCCATGGCTGGCAGGTGAAAGTGTCTGGCTGGGATGCCCCCTCGCCCTCCCTCCCTTCCATCCCGGGCTGCTGCAACCCCAAGCCTCCCCTGGAATCCTTTAGGGAGGGGCTACTGATATTCCTCCCCTGTGCTTGGGAACATTGCTCGCTGTTCCCCTTTGTCAAGGAAGAAATACACAGTTTGCTGCATTCTTCACTCTGGCTGGGGAGCATAAGGGGCAGATGAACCTGGACCTGACCCCGCTGGGGGACATGCACTCCTGCCCTGACTGTACCCGCTGGAGCTGCAATGGCCATGGAAAGTCACTTGTCATCTGTCCCCAAGCTGCTGCAGTGGGAGAGGGTATGGTGTAGTCTTCTCTACCTTGGGCAGCCTGCACTCTGCATCCCTCATCCTCAGAGCAATGGTTTAAATGAAGAAAATAAAACATTGAGTTAAGGGCCCAAGCAACGCCAGGTAAATCTTCTCATATCCTATATTACAGCTTTGGGAAAGACAAATACACAGCAGAGATGGGGTTGGTTGGCCACCGCAGAGTTAGCTCCTATCCTTCCAGATTTGCAGGTGTGTCCATGGCCTTAGAGAATATTGGTGCCTGTCACAGGCCAGACTCACCACCATGGAACTTCCAGCTGGTAGCTTGTTGACTCACTGGACACCTCCCTCTAGCTGATGTCTCCCCATGTTCCTCTTCAGGGCACTGCCCTCCAGCAGTGCACATTCCAGTCTCTCTGAGTCCCCTTCCGGGTGAGGGGTCCTACTTGCATGCCAAGGTCCTCCCCTCCCCAGGGTACCCTGTTCTCCTCTCAGGGAACACCCACTTCCCCTGTACCCACCTTGCCTCAGTGACCCACTGCCAGTCTTCATCTGGCCCCTGCCTCTGGGGCAAACTGCAGTCTGTAATGGCCACTCATCACTGGAAAAGGGGTGTGGACCTGCTGTCTTTGCCTAACCTGGCTGCTTCAGTCCTTGCAGCCTGGGGGCTTGCTTGGCCAGAGCTTCCCCAGCCCTATCTTGCTTTCCCAGCACTGCTCTACTTCCAGGAAGCCTCCTACTTCCCAGGCAGCCAGATCCCTCCTGCTCTACAGCAAGATCAACATTTCCTCTCAAGGAGCCCTTCTTTATAGTGCTCCTAGCTGGGCCCTCATTAGCTAGAGCTGCTTCAGCTGGGGCTTCACTCTCAGCCCTCACTCAGGGCTGGGCTTTTGCCCTTAAACGGCCAGTGCAGGAGAAGTGCCCTGTCACAGTGCACAAAGCTGCTGAGGTATCCATGGTTAGATAAGTATTTGCCCCTGAAAGGAAAACCAACAGTAAAGAAAAACAGGTCCAAAACCTTTCCATGTATTTTTGATGCAGTGATTTTAATGCTGTTTTCACTCACAACTCCAGCAGAGGCACTGCTGCATATTTCTCTTGTGTAATTTTTTAAAGTCATCTTCTTTGTTACATTCCAATGCTTTGAGTATTTTTTTTATGTTCAAACCTTATCATTAGTGCTCACTGAGTATGAAATATATCATGCGTTTGGGTTTTCAGGTCTGATACTGCCCAATAGTCATTGCTGGTCTCAGTAAAGATAAGCAGAGTATCATCAATCATAGATGTTTGATAGTTGAAGGTTTTTCTGTTTTATTTAGAGTGTAAAATAGCTTACAGCTGCAGCCTTGTAAAAGCGGGAGCTGGTAAATTACTACTGTTATACCAAGTAGCATCTATTGTAGCTGTCGTGCTGCTCGTGCTCTTAGCTATGACCTACACCAATCCTAGCTCAGGCTGCCAGAATACAGGATATATACCCTAGACTGGTAGGCTATGTCTACACTGGCATGATTTTCCGCAAATACTTTTAACGGAAAAGTTTTTCCGTTAAAAGTATTTGTGCAAGAGAGCGTCTATACTGGCATGTGCCTTTGCGCAAAAGATTTACTTTTGCGCAAAAGCATCCGTGTCAGTGTTGACGCTCTCTTGCGCAAGAAAGCTCCGATGGCCGTTTTAGCCATCGGGCTTTCTTGCGCAAGAAATTAACGTTGCTGTCTACACTGGCCCTCTTGTGCAAGAATACTTGCGCAAGAGGGCTTATCCCTGAGCGGGAGCGTCAGAGTATTTGCGCAAGAACCACTGATTTTGTACACTACAAAGTCAGTGTTCTTGCACAAATACTCGTGGCCAGTGTAGACAGGCAGCAAGATTTTGCACAAACCGCAAAATCATGCCAGTCTAGACGCAGACGTGGTGTTTTCTAGCATAAGACTTTACCAAGCCAGTAACAAAATATGTGATTCCAAAATATTGTGCAGTATTCTGAGGCCACAGATGGTCCCCTTCAGGCCTTCTAGCCCCTCATATCAGATTTCTATGATAAATTATTGTTAAACCAGAAAGTATAAATTAGGTTATTCCAATAACCTCACTCCAGATCAATATGTATTTCTGGATCACACCCAAAAACTATGCTAGTAGTCAATCCTTTAGTAAACTAAATAAAAATGTGTTAATATAAAGAAAAAAGAATTATCAAATGGGTCAAGTGAATTATATTCAATGCAGTCGATATCAGAGAGTTTGTAGATTAGAATAATATCAGTGATGTTAAATCTGCTAGCTTGCAATAAATGACTCTGGCCAACAAAAAGATTAAGAGTCCTCCTTACTCCATTGTTCAAAACGTCCCATTTCTGGTCTGCCATCATACCTCTCCTATACACAAAACAAGACAAAGCCACATCATGAACTATGTAAATCATTATTTACAAAGTCACAGCCACCCTCATCAAACATACCACAAAGCTACTAAATATGGTCAAAATGCAAGCATGCCTGATGCTTGTTTAGCATGAGGGTGGAGACATGTGGGCTGTGAGTGATGAAAAGGAAGTAGATGTGTTTCAGAAGGGGGAACTGATAATTAGCGGATAGCTGGGGGCATTGATGACTTATTATCCAGTTTCCTACATTTTGCATCAGAAGGCAGTGCAGTCAACCAAGCTTGCTCAGTTAATTATTTTGTGTTGACTCATGTATGAGCACCGGGAAAACATGTAAAGAATTTGCATAGAATGTGTCCCTTTTATTTAAAAAGTTATTATTGCATGTGGAGGAACTGTTCATTCAAGGAAAGACCACCAAACTAGAACCAAAGATCCTTCTGGTTCAAGTCCTATAGAAATGGTGTATAAAATAAATGGAAGATTAATAACACACTTAGTTAGTAATTACAATAAGCAGCACTGTTTTGTTAATTCCCAATGTTTCAGAGCAATAATTTTGTTATTATCTTGCTTGAATCTGATTCACTATTCAGGACTTGTCTTCAGCTATATCTACACTCGTGCTTCTTGTGCAAGGCATATGCAAATGAGGCTAAGTGTGGAAAATCGCCCAGCCTCATTTGAATACCTAATGAGCCACCATTTTTGCAGAAGAGGCTCTTGCGCCAGAAGGAGCTGTCTACACTGCCCCTTCTTGAGCAAGAAAAACCCTCTTGCGCAATGCCGCGATGCCAATTATTTTCAGAAATAACGGCAATGCGCGAGAGGGTTTTTCTTGTGCAAGAAGGGGCAGTGTAGACAGCTCCTTCTGGTGCAAGAGCCTTCTTCTGTGAAAATGGCATCTCATTAGGTATGCAAATGAGGCTGGGCGATTTTCCACACTTAGCCTCATTTGCATATTTCTCATGCAGGAAGCCGTGAGTGTAGACATAGCCTTTATGTCCAGCTGCCCAGCGCTTTAGTGAAGATGCTCCTATTCCAATGGGAGACATAGTTAGCATTATTATTCCACCTCCCTAAGAGGTGAGAACTGTTGATGGGAGCAGCTCTCCAGTCAACACAGCATGTCTACTCAGGTTGTTAGGTAGATATAACTAAGTTACTCAGGACCATGGGGGTTTGTTTGTTTGTTTACACCTCCGTGATGTAGTTACACCTCTTTAGGTCAGTACCATAGAACTGGCCTGATTAAGAGCTTGATCCATTGTACATTATGTCCATGACAAAGCTACCTCTGACTTCAATGGAGCAAGGTCTGGCCCTGAAAGGGGATAAATCAAAGCCAGTATTAGAACAGGATGCAAGGGAACATCCTAGTTGCATATTATACAGGGAGTACTTCCAGGGTAAAAACATGTTAATCTCCGTATATCAATGGCTAGTAATTAAGCATTTCATAGATAAGGCAGGAAGGAATCATTATGATCATATAGTGTGAGATCCCAGCTAGGCTGTGCAGCAGCTGGTGATAGATGGTTTTTGTATCTATTTAGTTTTAAAATTCAAATATTTGGGGCCCTCAAGTTGTGAAACAGCTAAACTGTCACCAGTTGGTTTTATTTTCATGACCTATGTCCTCCCTCCCTTTGTCAAATTCAGACGGTGCTTGAGATTTGATTATAGTTCCCTCAAGGCACAGACCCATTTCTACCCATGTTTTCATACAGCACCCAGCCTAACAGTTCCCCCAATTCTGACCAGAGCCCTAGGGAACTATTACATTCTATTAACTAAATTGATTAATATTTGATGGGAAAGTTCTGGACAGATGTAATCAGGATGCTAATGAAATTGTAAGAACCCTCAAATTAACAAACAGAATAGTAGACCTTTGTTTAATGTTCCAATTTAATTATATCAGTACAATTACCCAGATGGAGAAAAGCGCACCACTTTTGACCTCCAGTAACCCACTTGCACAAGACAGCCGCTCCTGTCTCCAGTATGAGAGACAGACATATGTTTCAAATGCCACTAGGGTTTAAACAGAGACCAAGTAATCTCCCAGCAACTATGACATCAACAGAATGTGTTAGAAGCTTCTCAGGCTCCTCTCTGTTGCTTATGCTTTCTTCACAGCTGTTCACCACCTCTCAATTCCTTACACTAGCCTTTTGCAACCTCAGGAACAACTGTAAAGGGGCCTTTCATTTTCAGAGCTTTACACTGGGGGTAACAGGTTTGCAAAAATCTGTTCTTTGAGCCAGAATTCAGCTTTCTGTCCGTTTGCAATAGATCCTTGTCTATGGCTTCTCCCTCAGATAATCTAGTAGAAAATTAATATAAGATGTTTCAAAATATGAGCAATATTTCAGCCTAGGTACAAAATGCAGGGGAAAACAAAGATACAGCCTCATTACTTAGAAGAAAATTATCTTAATATTGGGGAAATGTTTCCTTGTCTTAGGGGAGACAGGTTATGGCTTAGAATAATTTACGTATGAAGAATGAAAGGACAACATAAATGAGACAAATGAAAGGCTGCATGTTTTAAGCTAGACATAGAATGAGTAACTGAAGACCAAATTCAGTGTAGTCATACAAATGAATATTCAAAATGCACGTGCAACTGCATACTTAATTTACATACCCAATTACCAGAATTATGTGCTTATAACATATAATTGTGTTTGCAAGAAGCTAATTGGACTTTTAATATTCATTGATCCCATTTGACTAAAAACAATGTATACCTAAACCACCAGCAACAAAATATACATATAATTTATGATCCGTCTACCGTGTTTTAGGTACTACAATTTGTAAATTCAGGTAAAGACATGACTAAGGTTCCTTACCTGAGGTTAAGATGCTTCCTGGATGGAGATATTTAAAAAAATGTAATAGTGTTGTGGCTAATTTGGGAGTGGAAGTTGTCTTATTTCACTTGGGCCAGACCTACACTAAAGCAGAGGGTCAAATTAAGATAAGCAACTCCATTTACGTTAATTACGTAGCTGGAGTTGACTAACTTAATTTGAGTTTCACTGCCATCCCCACAGCAGGAGGCTGATGGAAGCAAATGTTCCCTTACCCCTCACAGGAGCAAAAGTACTGGCTACTGATGGTGAGCAGCCTCTGAGTTAGATTTAGTGGGCCTTTACTAAATCCTCTAAATCAAACGCTGGAAGATCAATTGTGGCAGCGTTGATCTTCCCCCTAGTAAAGATATGGCCTTGGACAGCATGCAGCATCCACCCTCAATGGTCAATGAGGGCTCAAAATAGCTCTCATCTTGTATATTTATGATAGATACAGTCTGGTGTATATAAGTGGCAATAGCTGGACTTGGGGGTGGAGGCAAAGAGGGGGAATGACAGAAAAAGAAAAATGTTTTAAAAATCATAGAATCATAGAACTGGAAGGGACCTTCAGAAGTCATTGAGTCCAATCCCCTGACCTCACAGCAGGACCAAGCATGGTCTAGACCATCCCTGTTAGATGTCTATCTAACCTGCTCTTAAATATCTCCAGTGATGGAAATTCCATTACCTCCCTCGACAATTTATTCCACCCTGACAGTTAGGAAGTTTTTCCTAATGTCCAACCTAAACCTCCCTTGCTGCAGTTAAGGCCCATTGCTTCTTGTCTTAGCCTCTGAGGCCAAGGCGAACAATTTTTCTCCCTCCTCCTTGTGACACCCTTTTAGATACTTGAAAACTGTTATGTCCCCTTTCAGTCTTCTGCTTTCCAAACTAAACACGCCCAATTCTTTCAGTCTTCCCTCATAGCTCATGTTCTCTAGACCTTTAATCATTCTTGTTCTCTTCTGTTGACTTTCTCCAGTTTCCCCACATCTTTCTTGAAATGTGGTGCTCAGAACTGGACACAATACTCCAGTTGAGGCCTAATCAGCGCAGAGTAGAGTGGAAGAATGACTTATCATATATTGCTCCTGGGCCAGGTCCCCCCAGAATCAAGAAATCAGCTTAATCATAAACTTATGGGAACAGTTATTTTCATTCTGGGTTTTGAGCTTTTACAGTGGAGATCCATCACTTTTCTCTGTAACCATGAGACCTTAAATGTTATTTATGAAAAAAAAAAGAGAGGGAGGGGGCTGCAACTTTGACAATTATGCATCTTCTGGGGCAGAGAGTTTAAGAGTCATAATAAAATTGCAAGAGTTGGCAACACTGAAGTCAGGCCTGGCTTAAGCAGACCAGAGCTCCACCCACAAGTTGAGCTCTGCCCACTTTAGGTGCTACTTACAACAGCATGTTCAGATGTTCAAAGTATGAGTTTATGGGTCATCCTGGGCTCCTCAGGTTTGAGTCCTTGTCAGCAGGATTGAGACTCACATGTCTAGAGCCCTGCATCTCAGAGTGTGGTGGTGTCAGAAAGTTAGCTTTCTTAAAAGTTCATTATATCTCTAGCCCTTTGTAGGGGAGCCTGGGCAGCCTTCCGTGACGGGAACAACAATGTCTGCAGTGCTAGGCCTTGTCCCGGCCTTGTCCAAAGTATGGATCTCTAACACACCACCCTATGTCTGATTCACGCTTGGGCACGTTCATGTGCACGCACGTAGGCCAGGCCAGAAAGGGTGGGGGAAAGTCAGAAGTGCTTGCCCAATGATGCATAACTTGTACAGGACAGCGAGACCAGGCCAAAAAGACCAGAAACAACCTGGTACTAGTACATCCCATTTTGTGATAAGAGAAAAATTCCAGAGACAGCCAGAAAAACTATAAATGAAGCACTTTTGCAATATTTTGGCATTGCAAAATGTATCCTAGATATTGGCATAATATCTTAGACAAAACATAATTGATTGGTAGATATGACTAGAATGACCAGTCTCATTTTGCTATAAATATAGGGGTAAAAAAGATAATCAGTGGGAAGGAATAAGCAGGATTGACCCACATGTCCTGCTTTCGATGTAACAAGAAGGAATGGTTCCCTTCACACCAGCAAGCCCAGTGCCTGGTGTTCCGACACATGAGAAACAAAGGAACCACGACCGCCTGCCTAGTACTGTGAAGCATATGGGTGAAGTGTAAGTGAGCCAGGCTTAATTATTGTATTATAATAGTCTTCTGTTACAGCGCAAAGCAATGCAAAAGCAAGTATTAATTGCTTTAGATTTTAAACCTTAAATATTTTAAATTGTATAGTGATTGAAAGGCTTGTAAAACTTAAATAACTATATTAACTGTTTAAAGCTTGCAATAAATAAGAAAATGATTAAGTCTCTCTGGAGTGTTCTGGTTTCCTTTGGATCCAAAAACCGAACCACACGACACTCTTGCAAAGAAAAGTTTGAAGATGTGATCTGATCTCATAGCACCAAAATTAGATGCCGATTAGAATAGATTGTGGAGATATGTCATTCTCCCTCTCCTTTTTCCTATCACTGAAATAGCTTCACAATATTGACACCTAAATCACCATTATTGAGCCTATGAGTTGCCCATCAACACATATTGAAATTCATGGGGCAGACATGGTTCTCAGAGCTACTGTTTCAGGCTAGCAGAAGAATCACATGGACACTGGCTGAACCTCACTTTATGTTTTCGCAGTGCCCTCTTGTGGCAGGACTCGTTCACCCTTGGAGTGCCCTCTGATGGTGTGGCAGGATGTTTCTTCCATCTTCAGCTTTAGCAGCACCTGCCAGTTGTTTGCTTCTGGTCCCAGATCTTCTGTGGCTCCACCCAGTAACCTAAGTTCAAACCCCTTCCAGGGTATCATAAACAAGTCCAAACAGAACTGAATAGTTCTCCTGCCTTCTCGGCCTATTTAAGTCTCTCTTTTCTTACTTACAAACTGTATCTCAAGGCTTCCATTGAAGTAGCCTACACTGCCCCTGTAGTATGCAGCCCCCGTTGTCTCTGTTACCCTAACCCTGGGCTTCTTTCAGACAGAGACACAGGAGGCAGACCCCTCCCAAGATGAGTCAATCTATTTATATAGACCCACCAATAGGACAGGAAAAGGAGCAGTTGTCACAGACCCCACTGATTCAAACATGTCCAGGGCTGCTACCCACCGCAGCGACTACTGCAGCAGTATTGGTGCCTGGTGTCCCAGGCCTTTTAAATCACTGCTGGAACCCTTCATGCCCCACACAGGTCTGAAAGCGGAGGGGGCCCACCACTGCTGTCAGGGTGGTGCTGAGGGCTGGCTGTCCCCAGCCCCACACACATCTTGCCTGGGGGCTCACAGAAGCTGTCAGTCCCTTAGCACTAATACCTTAACTCTGTCTTCTCTGGCCAGACTCCAATTAGCACCACACCTCCACAGGTGCAAAGTATAATGAATTGGGTGTCTTTACTACCTTTGGGAGGTTAAGACCACCACACCTCCCATCCAGAAAGGCCAGAAACTTTTTTTAAATGAAAACAGAATCTGAAAAACAAAATGGCAGTCTCAAAAATGCATTGGCTCATTGCTCTGATGTGAGCTTTCCGAATTTCAGCCCTGGAATGGACACAGCTCTCCCTAATTAGAGTTCTGGTTTTGGCATCTTGGGTTCTGTAATGCCTTCCTTTCTGATCTCAGTAAGGTTACAGACCTTGCTGTTCTTAGATTTTAAACCTTTACATTTTAGAAAGCCTTCCTTTCAGCACATTGGGGCAATTTGACATTTTTATGTAAGCTGGTCACATTTTTTAATATGACAGCTAGAACATAAGTGATTTCAGGAACCTAACTAAGTATTATTTTTATTACTCCTACTAGCACTTCCCTAAATCTTTAGTGAAATGTTTGATGGCTTTAATCACACAAACTACTGCAGTTGTGATTCTGATCTCTTACTTTGGTTTTACATTGGAGTAAATCTGATTAATTCACTGTACAAGTCTAGTCTGTATAGGCTCTCACACCACAAGTTATTGACCTCAGGGGGAATGCCATCTCCACATATTCCTCAGTCAATTTGACTGTGGTTTCTACTGTGTCAGGCTGGGTGTCACCACACCCAGACCCACATGGAATCTGGGAGGCCCTGCACTAACTGCTTGAGGATCACTTGATGGATAATCTGCCCCAGCATTTGGGTATTGGGCCTCAACAGCCAGATAGCCCAGCCTGTCAATTTCTGTACAAAAGTCTGGGCCGCATGCCCCCGTCCACCAGGCTGTCAAACTTTTAACAACATTTTTTGGACAAAGACCCCAGGCAGTCTAAGATGGCTGCCTCCTCCACATCATACTCTCTAGCCTGGCATCTCTCAGGGCCATATATGCCGCTTGCACTTCTGCTGTGAGGTACGGAGCTAGCTGTGGAATCCAGGTGTCTTGGTCCCAACCTATAACCAGGGTCACCCTCTCAAAAATTTCCAAAAACGCATTAGGGTCATTGTCCAGGACCATTTTACAGAGGCTGACACCTAGGGATCTGACGCCATCTCCCTCCCCAGAACTCACCAGTTTCTGAAGAAGTTGCTGCTGTGCCACCACCAGTTCTATATCAAAGTCGTGCAAAGTCTATTTTGCTCTGCCTGCCAAGCCAGTAGAGCCTGTCTCTCTAGCTGTTAGAACACCTGAAAGGCCTACAGCTGCAGTATCTTCTGCAGCTCTCCTTGCTATTGAGTCAGCCACTGCAGAGTGTCCTCCATCTCCAGGTTGCCAAACTGTATCTCTGGCACCAGCCCCAGGCAAGACCCCACAAGTGCACAACCAGACCCCCTTTCTAGGCACCAGTTGCCCTCCCAGATCAGGCTCAGGGAGACCTCAGGGTTGTGCAACACCTGTGTCTTTATTCACCCCAGTTTCACTATGTACAGTCTTTACAGGGCTTTCTCTATTAGCAAGAGGAATCAGTTTCCAGCTAGGGGGCTTCCAGCTCGCTACCTACTCCCCATTTTGGCTCCTTCCCAAACTTTTTAGCCCTTGGCTAATCAGGTCTGCATGTGGCCTTTTCATCAGCCCTAATCTGTTCTCCTTGACTAGAGCTGATGAGGCAGGGGCTAATTAAGTCCTCTTGCACCAGCACCATGCTACACCCTCGTATAACTGATATCAGAACTAGATTCAATATCTGTAAATATGTTTTTGCATGCATTTTGCCTTTGGCATAACTTGTGTGGGCATATGGAAAGGATCTCTGTCTCAAATTTGTTTTCTATTACTAAATGCTAGGTACCAATGTTCCATCTCCCCAGCAGCTTATTAGCTGTCTGCAGAACCACTTTTTCATGATAAATCATGCCATGAAAAAAATCATATCATAAATCCACTGACTGGGTGCATTCAAAATGAAAATTCCTTGTGCAACAGAGATACACGTATGTCATTCTGGGGAACAGGGCCTTGGGAGGGAGGAAAGTCCTTGACACTGTACTCATTATGCAAATATTATAAATTGCTTGCTGTATTTTGTGTTATGAATGTTTAGCTGACTATACAGCAAATCAATCTGGAACAAGTTATATGTGTTCATAATGAAAAAATATGGCAAGTGTTACAATAAAGTATTAAATATTTTCCAGAATGTTCTTGCAATTCATTATACTTCCATGTACAGCATCAGTCTAGTTTATTAAGCAGTTTACAGTGGGTGATTGTCTAGTAAGAGGCCTTGGGAGATGAGACTAAGGGAAAGAGAGAGGGTGATAAGAAGGAGTGATGGAAGTCAGGTAGCGATAATAAACACATCTATGGCTTGTTGGGGAACAGGAGTGATGTTCTGGAATCAGAGAAAGGAGGGAAGAGGTGTAGATACAGGAAAGGTGTTCCCTCCTGCTAGCCTGTTCTAACAGGAAAGGGGTTGTGGAGGAGTCACTAAGAAGTTGATAGGAAGTATGAGGGCAGGAGTCAGGACAGAGAAGTAGAATTGCTTAGCAAGGAAAGAGTTAAAGGAAGACAGAGCACTCTTGTAACAGAGCGAGGCAACGGGACTACTTGTGTGAGTATATGCCCCCAAAGTGAGCATGAGTTGCAGAGTCAGGCCCCACTGTACTATTGTAGATATGTTTTTCTGTGTATAAATTACAGGACTTTTGATCATACTTTGTAGGCACAGTCTCAGGTAGAGATCTATAAGAATGTAATCATGTGGTTGTAACACTATGAGGTACTACTCAGACCAGTGAGGACAGAGGCACTGACTTTCTACTGGGCTCTGGCCAGGCCCTGCACTCACTCCACCCTCTCTTCCACAGCCGATCTGTGGTGGGTAGGAAATGCTGGCAGGAAGGGGGATGCACTGAACTAGCAGGGCCACCATTTTTTTCCTGTGGGTGCTCCAACCCCGGAGTATCTATGGCATCAGGGTGTTGTGGCCCTGCCTCCCTTGCCACTCCAGGTGCTTCACATGCTACTAGCAAGTGTAGTCCATCATTGACCGGGCAAAGTCATTCTGTGTAGATTATACTTAAGAAAGTTTAAGAAATTAAGTATATGTAATAGAATTTTTTATTATGTGCTTGCAAAAGGGAAGTAAAAGAATAGTTTTAAATTGTAGGATTTCAACTTCAAACATCTTTCATTTTATTGAATAAGTACCATACAGAGTACATTTGAATCAGGAACTCATAAAGCTTCCATTACTCTTTCCATAACTAATTTGAATTGTTTGTGATTTGTAACAGGAAACATTTTCTTTGCACTAAAATGACAGTTGAATAGGTGACTCAATTTTAATTTTTTTAGAAAATATTTTTATTAACTGTAATCATAATAGTCATGATTTTTTTCTGATGAAAAACAAAAGTAATTATTTAAACCTTTCACCCAGCATATTCCGGTGTAAAAAGTAGTGAATTTTTCAGCTAATTTAGTGGCAGGATTGCTTATGCAAAATTTGATACCTGTAGGTAATCACAAAGTATGACTTTATTTTCCACAAACTCACTCTTCAAAATATGTAATAGATGTTATGAGCCTCACAACCTTGACAAAAAGTCTACCAGCTGACTGATCACACCCTGGATTCCATTGCCCGTTTACTCATTGCAAGGTGACCCCGCAGGTCTTTGCTCAAGCAGGGTGGTTACCTACACTCAGGGTTTGTCTAGACTACAGGCTTTTGTCGACAGAAGTTTTGTCGACAGATACTGTCGACAAAACTTCTGTCGACAAAGAGCGTCCAGACACATTGAGTTCTGTCGACAAAGCAAGCTGCTTTGTCGACAGAACTCCGTAGTCTGGACGCAATGTTACAGGCAATAACACCTTCTGTCGACAGAGTTCTGTTGACAGAAGGTGTTATGCCTCGTAAAATGAGGTATACCAGCGTCGACAAAACTGCTGAGTTCTGTCGACGTTATGTCGACAGAACTCAGCGGTAGTGTAGACGCTGGTATAGTTTTGTCGACAAAAGTCCACTTTTGTCGACAAAACTAGGTAGTCTAGACACACCCTCAGTTACAAGAGACTTCAAACCCATTGTTGAAGGAGCCAACATTCTGTGATTTAAAGAGCTTTAGCTCCTTAGTCCCTCAAGTGATAGATGCAAAATGGCTCTCTGTCCTTACTTTTCTTCCAGAGTTCAGTGTTATTGCCTGGGCTTTCTGTCCTCACTTATTCTTCAGGGAGCTGGTGCCATGTTAATTTTTGTAATCTCTTATCCACCAGTTAAGAGGTGGTCTCCCCCACTTACTAGTTTGATGGCATTAGTTGCTTTTTATGTAAATGTACCTTCATTATTTCTGTCTAATGACCAGGCTGGTCACACAAAGCAATACATTCTTTTGTCAATGGCAGATTGTGCTTATTCGTTACTTGCCACGTTTCAATAACCTAATTCTGGCATATATTTATAACTCTTTGTATACACCCCATTTATACATTGTGCAATAATATTCATAATGAATGAGTTAGTAGTTTTCCAATGATCTATCACAAAGCATCATTTGGGTATATATCATAACAATGTTCCTACATGTGGGCCTTTGTGTCACAGTAGCCATGCAGATGTTTGTATAATTGTCCTCTTTAGAAGTTGCCACATAATAGAGCTCCAGGATGTAAGTTTTCCTTGGAAAAAAAAATGATTTGATTCAAGTTCTAAACATCTGGCCATATGATTAAGTTGATCTTATTTCAGAAAAATGGAGTACTCTCCATATCACCATCTCACAGTACACAATGCAGACAGGAACAAAAGTTCTAAAAATTTATGAATTGTCAGTATGGTGTTAACTCTGAAACCTATCAATGACAAGTTTGTCAATAGTGTGGATTATTTCACTGCTACCCATTTCACTGCAGACCACTTTAGGAGACCATCAGGTTAAATGTATATCATCTCCATTGTTGCCAGTACTGGTGGATATTAGGGCAGAGAACAATGGAAAATGTTGGTGGAGTGAAGAAAGAAATTTGGGTTCTTCTCACTCTGCTTTAAAATCACCACTTCTCCATCCACAAGGGAAAGGGAAGGTGTAGCCCCTCCCCCCCACTCAGTAGTCTGTTACTTGTGAGGTACCAAACCCCAGATATTCTCCCATATTTTCCCCATGTGTGTGAAGCCTCAACTGTTCCTAACTAAGTTCCAAATCTGGCTTCCTCTCAGACAACTTCTCCAAGGCAGAATGCCTTTTAATAAAAACATCTGCAGAACAACAGTTCTTTTTTTTACGTTCTGTGCAAAAGAATTGGTGTCTCCATATACCCCAGGACTTTATGCACTTAAACTGGGAGATGACCGTAGCAAAGTGCAAGAGAGTTTGCAGACAGGGCAGCATCATATATGAATCCATGCAATTTAATTTAGGCCTAATATGCTACATAGGAACTAGTGTCTTGCATTCAGGCAATAACCTGGAAAATGTTCATTCTTTAGTACTTAGTTTTGAAAAAAGCTTTCTGGTTTGGAAGGTTGGTCATTAGGATATAGTAAGCAGCAGCTTCTTTTACCACATTTTTCACCCTTTCATAGGATGCTGGACTCTAGAATGCTGATGCAGAAAGGTCAAACTGCTATTTACTAGAGTTTATAATTGTAAAGAGTAAAGTGACAAAAGTAGAGTGAAGACATAGTGTGGAGTTGTTTATTAATATACTTTGCATTATGTATAAGGCTCATGTCTGATAGTGCTTTGTTTATATCCTCAAAATTAATGATAGATAATCCTGCTTATGCAATTTTTTAATGTTCATGTAAAAGACATCATCAAATCTGTCTCATTTGTTAATTTTAAGTTAACATATATAGGTGTCTGAGTTTGAAAGATCAGAAATAAGTGTGTGCTGAAAGTAGTTTTTGAGGAGCTACTTTTGTTCTAGTTTTTTGATGTTTTAGCAAAACATTTATAACTTGGGTATAGCATTTGAAACCCACAAATCATAAATAGATAGGCTGGTCACTGATTTATGGCCATGACATTTACCCTTCTACATAATTCATTATCAGGTTACATAAAAAAAAAACATGAAGAAAACGGATTTAAAATACTAGTAGTGAGGCACTGAGTAATTGACAGCAAAGCTGGACCTAAATTCTTTGCAAAGCTTCCTGAATTCAAAAGCACAATGGTGGAAGTGCTGCAGATACATTTTGAAACTGAGTTTAATTTAATCTATATGGAAAATCCAGGCAGTACACTAGCCTCAGTGTCATTTATTTTTATTAGTTTATTTTCTGTTGTCTGTGTATTTTTTTTAATTATATTGTATGTTACCATCTTTAGATTTCAAAGTTAACATGAATGGGTCAATTTATACAACAGTTTTTTTCATGCAGACTTACATCGAGTACACTTTCTACATGACATCAAGTTCACATTCTAAAGCTCTTTTTCATATGCATATAGGCTACAAAAATTTTATTAAAATGAAAGTTCAGGTTCTGGAGCACAACAGTTCTGCAAGAAAAAATAAATTACATGGCTTTTGAATCATGTAATACATTGTGTCATCAGTGCAATTGCCAAACAAGTCTCTGAAAATGGTAGAGATTTGTATAACCATCAGTCTATGCATACAAATTTAGGTTTTGCACAGTTAAATCTCCATCAGTACTTGCAAGTGTGAGTCTTTCATTCACCAATAGATGCAAGTGCAATTATTGCGGCTATTTTGGAATTATTATATATACAATGATATTTTAAAAGAAATCATGATTCAGCATAGAAACAAGCAGACTGATTACTGCTGCTACCTTTAAAAAAAAAAACCCACACACCAACCAACCACCCTGGAGTTTCATTTGCAAATTGAAATTCAGTATCATAGGGGGAAACAACAGATATCAGGTTTCTGGATGCTGTTTCTTCTGCGATTTTGATCATTTTTGAAGATTATGAAACCATTTTAAAATGTAAAATTGTTTCTCTATGTTGTGTTGATAGCACTAGCATTAAAAGACCAGAAGCTACTCATCACATGCCTTACCTCCTCCACAATTTAATTCAAACTGATTTTAATTGAAGTTACACTATAAAAGTTGGCTGCTTCAGCAAACAGAAATAATTCTGGTTCAGACGACTCTACTCACCAAAACTCTTTAGAAAAAGGTCAAGCTATAAAAATTAAATCATCAAACAAATGTTCATCACCTGCTCTTGCTCTATGACCTCTGAGTTTCATACTTTGTGATAAATGGCTGATTGTAAGAGCAGACTTCATAAAGCAGATTAACCTTTTTGTGCTGCAGCAAATACTGTAACATAATATATAGCCAGGGCTGGATTATCTATTAGGCACAGTGCCTAGGGCCTATGATAAAGTGTAGGGCGTACAAAAAAAGTATTACATACAATTAACTCTTAGGCATATAGGCAATAGGGCATTTCTCCCTTATATATTATATGCAATCTAATTTAAAGGCCTACAATTATGAGAGTGCCAAGGGCCTATGAAGACCTTAATCCGGCCCTGTTTACAGCCAACAGACTACCAGATAGCAGCCCTCAATTCACAAACAACAGACTCCACAGAGGCCATTTTGTTTTAGCAGGCACATAATTAAAATAAGTAGTAGCAGACCACATTTACTTTTTTTTTAACAGTAAAAAAAGAGGAGTCCTGTAGCACCTTAGAGACTAACTATTATATAAATATATCATCACTAGGGGGCTGTGCCCCCTGCTTGCTACGCTCACCAACCTCTCTCTCTCTGGAGGTAGGTTTCAGACAAGAGGGGAGGGGACAGGAGCAGGCTGGGGACAGGGTGTCTGGCTGGGGGGTGGGGGTAAGAGCAGGTTGGGGTAGGTGTCTGGACAGGTGGAGGGAGCAGGAGTGGACTGGGAATGTGGGGTCCCAGGGGAAAGGGTAAGGAGGATGGGCTCAGATGGTGGAAGGGACCAAGCGCGGCCTGGAGGAGTCTGGGGAGCAGGAGGTGCTCAGATGGCATAGAAGTAGGGTTGCCAGGTGTCTGGTTTTGAACCAGGCAGTCCAGTATTTGAGCTTTCTGTTCGGGAAACAAATTGAGAAAATAGAAATAAGAAAATATAAATGCCCAGTATTTTTTAAATAAGATGTAATGTAAATTGTGATGTAATGTCAAGTGTGTCTGGTATTTTTGTTGAAACCATCTGGCAACCCTACATAGGGGACGTGTCATGGCCCTGAGGAGAAGGGGGAGGAGTTGGGCTCAGATGTTGAAGGGGACCTAGCCCCAGCAGCTCCTCCCTGGCAGCAAAGTGGGAGCCGTAGTTAGAGCAGCCTATGCCTGGAAGGGACAGCACCGAAACTGGCCACATCAAGCAGCTGAGAATAGAGTCAGAGGTGAATGGCAGTAGCATGAGGACGCAGATGATGTCATTCTGTTGTTCCATGGAATATTTTTATATATATATATATATATATATATATATATATATATATATATATATATATATATATATACACACACACACACACACACACACACACACACACACACACACACAGAGAGAGAGAGAGAGAGAGAGAGAGAGAGACTTTCATAAGCAAAACTCACTTCCTTAAATGAGAGTGGAGAAAAATGTGGAAACCTCCCAATTTATAAACAGAAAAAGAAGGGAGACAAGAAGAAAAAATACCTGTCCATTGTAGTGCCAGCGCTAATGAGGCGGGCAGTAAGTGTCCCATACTTAACTACTGATATCATTTGGTTGTCAAATATAATGGCCCATCATGTCTTTGTTCAGCCCTGCTGCAGCAGCCTGTGGTCCCACCACTGGGGCTCCTGGCTCTGCCACAGCATGCACCAACACTGTTAGTTCAAATCTGCACTCTCTCTGATTCAGAGAAGCAATGTGAACCCAGGTCTGTTTTCCAGGCAAGTGCCCTAATCACTGGGGTATTAAATTCTTAAATATTCATTGGTGCAGGAACTAGAATCTGGATCTCCCAGAAGAATATTCTAACCCCTAGACCTAAACTATGGAGTCACACTCATTCTCCCTGACCCCATGACTTAGGTCCTTAATGGCCTGCGAGGGACTGTACTTTGACCTCACCCCTCTCCTGAGCATTTCCCATTGACTAATTTAGGAAGCTCTCTATCAAGCATGCTTTTGTGAAACCCATTCTTAGTCTTACCTGGCTTTCCCCATGCATTGTGTAGGGAGCCTGGGTACCTAACCCAGAGCTGAGATTTCCAGTGGGCAGCTGGGTGCCTAAAGTTAGTTGTTGTGATGTTGAGTCTATGTCCCTTTGGTGGCTCTAGCACTGCGTGATCAACTTTAGGTATAATTGAAAATACAGCTGCATAATTATTAGAGGGTAGCACTCTGGCCTGCAGACCATTTTTCCTGGTGATGATGCAGGAAAGGGGCTGTTTGTAGGGAAGTTAACAAAAATGAAATGCTTTCCTAATAGAGGAAAACTGATATAGAATCATTCAGACCCTCACAATATAAAGTAACAATACGCAGTCACATTTCAGACTAGAGCTATACTTTGGGCCACTGATGTCAAAGGGCCAGAATTTCATCCAAGTCTCCTTTTCAAACCCTAAATTGTTAATGATTTCATACAGGCTGATGGTCAGAGAAATGCAAGGAACCCTGTCTCAGAAGAAAGCTGACAGATGTGGACTGTGAAATGGCTTTGAGAGCAATGCTAAATCATAAAAATAATGTCAATTGGATTGCTGTTTGAGAAGTTGTTTGATTGTGACTCAGCCATTCACTTCCCTGGGTAACTGTACCATAATTAGATAGAAGTTCTGTGGAAGTGAAATTGATTAGCTTCTTGATGGTAAATGATACGCTGATTGATCTCTGTAAACTGGAGATCTGGTGGGGAAAATATATCATAATTTAACTTCTCTTCTGCAGGGAATACTCCCCACTGTAATTTCATTTTGGATGATATGTCATTTATCATGTACTGAACTTCTTTAGAGTGTCCTCAGCCAACCCCCAGATATGCTGCAAAATGCGTATCCTTACTGATTTAGTCAAATAAAATCCCATAACTCACATATGCACTCTTCTTAAATGCCATCTAGCAGTAACAACCGTAGACACAATATCATAACAAAGAGATCAAATTACCAAACACTCAAATGTTCACAGCTAAGGGAGTCAGAATTCTCAGTAACGTTAAAGCATACATTTCCAGCCAAAAAATTCCATTGGCTTAAAGGTGTACTTCACAAATTATGCCAATGCAGTGATTCTCACACTTATTTGATCAGCCCCTTACCCCCGTGTCTGACCTCATTTCCATGCCCTTCCCCACCCAATTACATATAGCCCAGCCCAGCTCTGAAGGCAGAGCAGAGGGCAGCAGTTGCTGGCCAATCACCCCCCACTCTGAAGGCAGTGCCAGACCAGAAGCAGAACAGAAGGAAGAGGGACAATGTGGAAAAGTGATATTGGGCAATCTCACTTCTCACAGCACCTTTACCCCTATTGCCACTTTTACTCATACACTGCTGCTAGCATCCCTGGGCTGACAGCCAGAGCCCCACTGCCTCCAGGCAAGAGACTGGGGAGAAGAGAGCCTTAACCCTGGCTGCCTCACAATGAGGGACTGGGAAATGAGAGGCAATGGTGAAGCTCTGGCTTTCATCTTTGTCCCTGCCTCCTAGGTGCGCATGGCCCTTTCACGTAAGCCCCAACCACCTGGGGCTGGCAGCCAGAGTTCTTAAAAAACACACAGAGCTCACTCTTCTCAAGCTATGAGATGGGCTTCTCAAGGGAGGCCCAGGAATGTGCCAAGAGAACTGAGTGCTAACATGGGGAAGAAGTGCAAAATATGGCTTGCAGGCCAGACCCGACCTGCCAACCTGCCAGATCTGACCCACGGGCACAGCAGGAGCCTCAACCTGGCTTCCTGCCTGCCCTGTCCCCGCACACTGCTCAGAGCAGATTTCTGAATGCTTCAAGCCCAGAGGGAGGGGAGTGGAGGAGAGGCTTCACATGCTATGTCCACCCCCAGCACAATCTTGCAGCTCCCATTGGAGATAGGGAGTTAGGGTACAAGTTCCAGAAACTGCCAATCAGAAGCCAAATCACTGGTCCCCCTTCTGCACTCCTGTTCCAGGTCACAACCCCTCCCAGACCTTGCCTCCCCTCCTATTAATATGGAAGAGTGCAGCCCTTAGACCACTTATCAAATTCTTGAAGTGCCCCCCATGAAAAGTTATTACCCATCCCTGTGCTAAAGGTTAAAAATGCATTAGTAACTTTGTTTTAACTACCTCCCTAAGATCTTAAGAAATCTGAGTTACAGACTTCCTGTGTTTCTCTGAAAGTCTGAGCGACATGACAATGTCATTATAAAAGAGCATGGCTATCATGTAACCACTAGGAAATGTATCACAATACTATGGCTCACAAAATAAACTCCACACTAAAAGTTCAGCTAAATATATTGGCAGAAATTTGGGATCTCAGGCTAATTGGAGTGAGAACTGGACAATTTCAAGATAACTTTCAAAGTCGAATTATAATAGTCACTTTTTACTTGCTGGTTCAGGCCTACTATTGTTCTTTTTTTTTTATTACTGCAATGCAGAGACTCTAGTTCAGTGAAATAATAGCCCTCTCTAGAGTTTGATTAGTAAACTTAGAAACACCATTTTCCAGTGGTTTCTAAATAAAGTAAAGGTTTCATCACTTTTTCTGTCTTTGTTTGATCTCAGCAATAAGACATTTCTAGTACTTTTAAGAAGTGCACAACACAGAAATTAATTTTCTCAGCAAATCCTTTTCATATACAATACAGTTGGCTTGAAGACAGCAAAGATGATAGTGTGGACAGGCCACAAAGAATTTAAAGAGTCTAATTGAGCAATACAGTTCATCAAAATAAATTTTTAAAAATCCTCCATTACATTAAGAGTACAAGCATCTCTTATAGTGAAGCCACAGCAAAATAGGCATACTCAGAAGGAGAAGTAGCAAACACAGAAGGGCCCTGAGAAAACACAGCTATAGATGTAGTCATCTTATTACACTGTTCACTTTTTCCACATAAGAAAGCATTACTCTTCATCCTTGTTCTTACAAGGGTCTGTCTAAAGGCCATTGAAGCCAATTTTAAACATCCATTGACTTCAATAAGCTTTAGATCAGATGCAAGTTAGAAACACTGAAGTGGAGTTTCTGTAGACAAATGGAGCTACTATAACCAAAACTTCCATATAAAGGATTAGCAGAAAAGAAAAAAAAAAGTGTCCATTGTGCTAAAATCCCCCTCTGTGATCCCTTTTGGGGCTTGTCTATGTTAGAAAAAAAAGGTTTTTTCCCCCGATTGATAATTAGATAGATAATATGTAGTATACATTACACACACACACACTAGAAGACATTGCTGAGTTCTTCAAGGCAGGTGATTTGTGGTGTATGGGGAGCTGCAAGAATCAGGGCAGGGCCTTGGGAATGTGGGGGCCCCAGGGCAAGAGGTGGATATGTGGGGGGTGCAGGAGTCAAGGTGGGGTTTAAAGAGAGGCTCCGAGCAAGATGTGGAGGTGGCTGCTAGCTTCTTCCCAAGGGGCCTCCCAGAGCAGTGGGGACCATGCACCTTGCTCGCTGGCTTGTTCTGGGGGCCTACAAGGGGCTTCTCTCTCACCTGGCCCAAAGCAGGGGGTGTGCGGGAATGGGGACTCCCTCCATTCCCCTTCCCCTAACCTCCTAGTGTGGCAAGGCCAGCTGGGACTCCCTCCCTGACTCCTTCTGGGGTGGGGCAGGGCGGATGGGGATTCTCTCCCTGGGCCCTCCTGGGGGCACTGGAATGGGCTGTTTCCTAGGCAGGGGGCTCCACTTACCTGGTCTGGTGGTGGGAAAGATGGTAGAGCCTCAGCCCTGCTAGCCACTCTCTCTGCCCCCAGTGATCATTCTGCAGTATAACTCTGCCCTGTGGGCCTGCTGCTCCTCCCACAGGCCACTGAGTATAGTGTTCCTTGGAACAGCCCCTCCCATTCCATGCTATGGAAAACTATCCCACTTCCTGCACTCGCATTTTTCCTGACACAACCAAACTCTAACCTTGCTTTAAGTTCGGAGAAGAGGAAGCTGCATACCAAGCATGGTGGTTCTAGCTCTTACTATTTAGGAGGAGTTCTTGAGCAAACAGACAGATGCACATATCTAAAATATATAGACAGACTAGAAGACTTACCCACAATGCCTGGTTCTGGTTTTGCCCCTGCTTCAGAGGTTTGGAATAAGGGGACCACTTACCTAGGCCAGTGCCTGGCTAGATGTTGAGCTCTGTCCCCAGCTGGCCACTCCCTTACTAGGGTGGCTGCCTTCAGTGATCACTCTGCATTATAGCTGTCCCCTATGGTCCCTGCCCTCAGTGGTCACTGTCCAGTATTGTGTCCCCCTGATCAGTCCTCTCCCTTTCCATATTATTGAAAACAATTTAATTCCAGGTACATTCCATTTTCCTGGCACAAAAACCCTGATCTCACTTTGTTAGGATAAAAGGAAGACACATACCAAATTTGATAGTCTTAGCTGTTACCATTTAGGAGGAGTCCTTGAACAAATGGACTCTCAGACAGATGCACAAATCTTTCTATATATCCTCAATGATCCCATTTTCATCTGATGTGGTCTATATGTAATGTCAAGGTTTTTATATATATATATATATATATATATATATATATATATATATGGAGATATACCTCTCATATAAAACTGGAAGGGACCTTGTGAGGTCATCAAGTCCAGTCCTCTGCCCACACAGCAGGACCAAGTACCATGCCTGATGGGTTTGCCCCAGATCCCTAAATGGCCCCCTCAAGGGCTGAGCTCACAACCCTTGCTTTAGCAGGCCAATGCTCAAGCTACTGAGCTATCCCTCTCCCCCTCCCTGCTCTTTGTTTTTGCTGGAGGACTTCCTGGAAACTTAGACATTAATTTTGTGACTTTAACAACTAAATTGTTGTTGACCCTTTGCTCCCAAGTATCAATGCAGACATTGGAGCTAAATAAGTGTTTAAAAAGAGTAACAAATGACATTTTTAGCATTCTGTTTAGAAGCCATTCCCTTCTCAAATGTCTGTCTAAGTCACTTGTTTCCTTCGATGCCTGCAGTGTTGTACCTGTGTTGGTCCCAGGATATTGGAGAGAAAAGTTGGGAAAGGTAATGCCTTTTATTGGATCCTGTTGGCGAGAGACAAGATTTCAAGCTTGCACAAGCACATGATTTCTCATGTAGAATGTGGGGGAAGCAGAAAAGACAAGCAGATTTTAAATAAACAGAATATGTTCAGACCTGTTTATATAATACTGCCTCCACCTCCTCACTCTCACCTTTATAACTGAAAAATACCCTGGCCTGACTGATACAGTATGTAAGAGTTATAGTTTGTGATACTGTTGTAAGTGAGTATTATTTGGTTGTTTATAAATACTAAATACCTACATGTAGTTGACAAGTTTGTTTTGGGATAGGGTATCTAATTCTCTTTGTGCAATGAGCTATTGCTAGATTTGCAGTGATAACTGCTAGTGTGCCAAAATCTTGGTAACAAAAATATTGATGCCCTGATGTAACCAAACTCTGAGTAGGCTATGCAAATTAACTTCTTGCAAGAAATTCCATCCATCTAAACTAGGGCACATGCAAAACTTCCTATACATTAGAGATAAGAATTAGAGCGGAAGTGAAAGTGTGAAACATTGACTCTGTAACATCTACAGTGTCACAGCTCATTGTCATTCAGCTCAGCTGTATGAATATATTCACCTACTAGTATGAGATAAAAAGCGGAGTGACAGAGTAGGATATCAGTGAGCTAAGCTAAAAGGCTGAAAATACCTTAGGTAGAAAGGAGGATAGTATATCATTCATACAGGTAGAAGCCAGAGGGAGGCCAACTGCTTTTTCAGGAGTTGTCTGTGTCACACCATGTCACTTCTAAGCTCATCAAAACAGAAAAATTGGAGATATTGGGGGGCGGGAAGCAATTGTATGGAAGTTTAGATGAATGAAGCTTTATGTTGTCCCTTGTGAAGAAATATAGAAAACATTGACATTGTTTTGAAGAATGATAATTTGGATAGGGAGATATCATTTATTGGATGCAACCCTGTGTCACCTCCAGTGAGAGAGTCAGTGGCCCACCTGCTGCAGTAATTTTGGAATATGAGTTACATACTGTTTAGAATGCTAGTTCAAAAAGTCTGAGGTAATGACCATGACCTGGATCACTACCCTCTCAGTAAAACCCATCAAGATAACTCTGGGAGAGGACAACCTATTAGGATCACCCCAGAGCTTTCCTTCTGGAAAATTCCACTGGGGATAGAGCAAGTGTACTCCCTCCAGGAATAGAGCAAAAGCGAAGACACAATGTGTTTTGCCTGCCACATACATACCCCATAACATCCCACCTAGCTCAACTTATAGCCCCAACCTGACTTCTTCTCTCCTGCTTCACCCACACTCAGCCTCCTTGGCTACATCAACCCAGAACCGTGGAGCATGATCTGTGTTGTCTAAGAGATGAAGGACAGTGCCACAGAAACAACTTCCCAGTCTTTCTTCCTGAGAGAAGGAAATCTGTGCCTGAAGGGTCCTCTATCTAAGTTGAGTTAGGTGGGATATGGTATTGAAATGCTTGACTTAAAATAAGAGGCGCAGCAATAGAATATGTAAGTATCATGAGGACATTAAGTAAACATAGGTACCAGGTGAAAAATACAGGCCCCATTCTCTTTAGAGCAAGTGAGAATGTAGACGATAACAGGTCATTAGTACAATTGCACAGGACAGATCCTCTTGCAAATGAACCGGCACAGATAACAAATTTGCATGTACAGCCCTGTAATTTTGTGTTCAACATGGGGATGTAGACTGTGAGTGTAAAAATGCATGAGGACCTCCACTTACCTTTCCAGACTACTGTAACCCTTTAAAGAGTCTGATTTGTTTTGTGTACCCCAATTTTCATCTCACTTAAGATCTACTTGGTTACAAAATCAGAAATTAAAATGCAAGTCTCACAGCATACTATGACCAACAAAATGACTTATTTTCATTTTTACTGTATGGTATAACCCCTGTCTTTACATTTTTAGTGTATAGTCCAGTGTATAGGCTAGTATAAACAAGTCATTGTCTATAGGAAATTTTTGTTTATACTGACTCTGCTAGTGCTTTTTATGTAGCTTGTTGTAAAACTAGGTAAATACCCCTGAACATCCTGCCTACCTCCAGTAGTACATGTAGCCCGGGTTGAGAATTCTGTAACAATAAACTACGTTATACTAACTAGAATTAAATCAGCTCTTTGTTTCCATTATAGAATGTATATTTAACCAGTAATGGCACAATATGTGTATTTAGTAATGCTGCAGAAAGACAGAATTCAAAGCACTTTCTTTTCCTCCCTTCTCTATGGCCGTGTCATGTAAAGACCTGTGTTGGGCTGCTGCCCAAGGAGTCCTTAGTTAATTGAATATAATTATTCAACATCCTACTTTCAAATGCTAGAGCACTTTTTCCTGTCCTTGTAATACAATCTGACTGAAAGCCTCAATTGTTGTCCGAGACATGTAATTCTTTCCTCTTCAGTACATTTCCTTCCATAATAATGCAGCACCTTCCAGGCTGTTGTTGATCTTTAAATATAGAGCATGGTGATGAGCTAAATTAGTAATGGAAGGTGGTTAAAGGAATTCCTTTAAAATGTGGATAGATCTTCACTCAAAGACGAAGATTATGAGCATTCAGAGCTTCTCTTTTTGCTGTTAGGCATAAATAAATTATCAAGGCAGTCAATTAGCATGTTCATGCTGACCTGAGATTGACAAACTGGTCAAAAGCAGGGAGGTAAAGGAGGATGGTTTTCACTGAAACAGAGCCCTCAAATGTCAATAATTGTCTCTTAGGGCTGAGGGAAACTCTTAATCTGTTTGGAACATCTAGATATCCAGTTGGTGTTGCATTGCCTCTTCAGAGGTCTCCTGTCTTGTTTTAAGAGACACTGCATTTATGCAAAGCAGATGAAAATTAACCAGAAGGTTTTCCAAACACTTAGAATCATTAGAGACAAAGTGCTTTAGCAGACCACACCATGCATAACTAACTGAATCACAAACAGTAACAGTTGTAGGTAACTTTTAATACCCCTTAATTTGTTCTGTTGTGAGCTATATTGGGGAGAGGGTTTTTTTAAGTTTAGACGAGTATCTAACATCCCAGTGGAACTTCAACAGTTAGCAGCAGCTATTTCTAATTCACCTCTTTTGCAAATACTCTTTCCAAGCCAGAAATGCTAAGCTGAATGCAATGTCAGAATTGATGTCTTCTAGAGCAGACATGTCACACCTTAGAAGTCTTTGCAGATGTTGCCATAAATGCTAATAAGAGATTAAGGTCTTAATCCATCTGAGCTCTTCAGCACATAGTCAGTTTTAAGTGAGTGGTCCCATTGACTTCAGTGGGAGTATTTACATGCTTAAAGTTGAGCATATAATTAAGTACTCTGGTAGATAGTCTAAGAAAGAGCCAGGGCATCTACTGGATATAGTGTATGATAGTCGGACCTAGAACTATCCAATGTCACAAGAAGAACATAAGAATGGACATACTGGGTCAGACCAAAGGTCCATCTAGCCCAGTACCCTGTCTTCCAACAGTGGCCAATGCCAGATGCTGCAAAGGCATCTGAACAGAAACAGGCAATCCTCAAGTGATCCCTCTCCTGTCATCCATTTCCAGCCCCCGACAAACAGAAGTTAGAGCAGGAGTTGGCAACCTTTTCAAACCAAAGAGACAAGCTACATCAAAATTCAGAACAAGTGTTCAACAATGAACCAGTATAAAATGCATGACAGGAAATATACAACTTAATACTATCGATAATTGGCATGATTAATAATAGCATAAATGAAACATTGTACTCACAGACTTTATTTAATGAGATTTCTGCTGCTGCATCTTTTCTCACATTTCTTTGAAGATTATATCATATGTGGTCAAATTCAGCTTCTTGCATACATTCAGGCTGTCAGTCATGAGTGCAAATTACCTTTGATGTGATTCAAACAAGAGAAAGTCTGCTCACACATATAGGTGGAGCCAAACATTGAAAGTAAGGCCAAGCTGACATTCTTCATAGTGTTGTATGTGACAGGAAGTTCTTTCCAAATTTGAAGAATCAGATTATCATTGTGCTCCAATTTCTTCATGTCAGCCTATTTGTGCAGTTCTGCACATTGTCAAGCAAGGCATTCTAAATCACAATTCAGCTTGACACATTTTTCTACCCAGATATTGGACTCCTTGAAATCTGCTATTTCTATTTCTAAATTGCTGACTGAGATGCCTGGAATGACTGTCAAATCCAATTCTTCAACGGATGCTTTAGTTTATGTGAATGAAACAAACTTAAACAGAGCATTGTGTTTGCAAAAGTCAATAAAACAAGACTTAAGTGCCATCAGGAGCTTAAAAACAAACCTGGCAAGCTGCTGCAAATCAAGGCTGTTACTTGGATTCTCTCTCTGACATGAATCACAAAATATTCGTAATCTTTAAAAGTGTGCCAGTCTGCCCATCTCAGTATCTTTGATGAAGACAATCAATTTTGACTCAAATCCCTAAACTGCCTGCTGCAGAGTCAGGACTGTATTTTCTTGTCCTTTTAGCTTACGGTTCAACTAATTCAAATGACCAGTATTGTAGATGAGATAGTAAAACTTGAGCAACCAGTCACAGTCTGAAAGCTCGGGGTGTTTGTCATTTTTTATATGAAAGGTGTCAATCTCATTCATGCAGGTGACAAAATGGGACAAAACTTTGCCATGAGATGCACAGCAATGTTTGCATTATTAAATTGAGGTATTTGAAATCTAGTTCCTCAAGCAGTGACTGAAATTGATGATTAAGGGCTCGGGCAAGAATCCAATTGACAATGTGACCAACCCATACCTTTACATTGCTGAGTTCAGTTCTACAAAATTGCCCACTAAGTGCCCCCGATGCACAATGCAATGCAATTTCAAAAGTGGGCAGTTCAGCTGTTCTGACAAAAGGGTAAGGAATCTCCTGTATTTTCCGACTATGCTAGGTACACACAGACTCAAGATTATCCAACTGTATTTCTTTCTCATTTACAAAGTTCATCACAATTTTAAGAATGTCTTTACCCCTTGGTCAGTTTTTCACTGGTAATATTTCAATCATTTCTTCGTGTGCAGCATTTCCACAAATATATTGTCCCAGAACACACAACTGATTAGCATCACTTATGTCGGTTGTCTTGTCCAAAGCAAACAAAAATAAATAGCTGTAGTCAAATTTTGCATTTGTTCCTGGTTGATATGATGGGCGATTTTCACAGCTCTGTCATGAACCATTTTTGCTGATAATAGCAGCTCTTGAGTTTTCTGTTAGATTTTGTGCTTGTTCAACTCATCAAATAGTTCATGACCAATTTTTAGCATGCATTTCTTCACATATTGCCCATCAATGAAAGGCTTCCCCTCTTGAATAATGCTGTATGAGCCTACACAACTTACGGAATTTAAGCTCCCACCTTTTTTTGACCATGCCAGCAGGCTATTTTGCCTTATGTTCATTTTTTGCTGAAGCTCCTTGCAGGCTTTTTTTCCGAGTGCCACTCTCAGGGTTTTTTGTAGCAAATTCTGCATGTTTTGTCAAATTCTAAATTTGATTTTTTTTTGTTTGAGGACAGCCTCACACTACAAATGAGACAGTGTGGTGATCCAGACCTATCCACAAATCCACACAAGTCTGTCTACTCCTTTTGAAAATTTCAGACTCATCACCTCTTTCTCTTTGCCATTTTTGCTATTAGGGGGCCACAGAGTTCACCATCACATATGATGATGGAAAGATTTCTTGACCAATCAAATAAAAAGAGAATATCCATGACCCCCAATGAGTGGGGAGGATGGGTGGTTGTTAAAATGAGCAGTTAAAGGTGAAATGGACAGAAAAGGCCAACTTGACGTGTTTTTAAAATATTGAATTTGCTTTTCATTTTAATTTAAAAGATTGTGTGTATTTTAGGAATGACAGAAAAGCCATATTTGGTTCTGTACTGAGCCATATTTAGCTCTAGAGCCATAGGTTGCAGACCCCAGGGCTAGAGATACCGTTCCTACCCATTCTGGCCAATAAGTACATAACTACAAACACCAGAGTGCTGCTGGGATTATCTTTTGTCTCTTCCTCGTCCCAATTCTACCTTCTTGCCTCTTTTTTTTTTTTTTTTTTTTTTTTTAATTTCAGAAATCTCTTGTTAAATAGCCTGTTCCAAATCCAGCTTTCACTGCTTATTCTTACTGAAGCCTGGGGACATGGTGGGAAATGCTCCTTTGGACAGATCATTATAATTCTCCTGTGTGGTGGGGAGGGAGACTGTTCCTTCATCAACAACCAACAATTACTCAGGGAAAACAGTTTTGTCCATGCTAACCAACTATATTATTTCATAGCATTTCTATCCTTATGTCTTTTATTTCGACTATTTTACCACAAGTGCCAACAAAGTCCTTCCTTTGGGTTTTATTAATCTGTATCCCTCCCTTACAGTCATTGTCTCTCTTCCACTTTCCCTCCAGCCTTGGAAGGAGTTTCTTGCATCAGGCTAGAGAAACCTAGTGAAGAAGCTGTGGCTCCAGAAGCCACAGTTGTCTCCTTCTCTCTTGCCCCTGGCTTCCCACATGTCATGGTTCACTGCTGTCCTATGCTAATGGTAAATTACTACCCTTTTTATAATTCTCAGAGGGGTAGCAGTGTTAGTCTGCAACCAAAAAAAAACCCTTAAAAACAACAAATGGTCCTGCAGCACCTTACAGACTAACAAAAAATGCAGATGAAGTGAGTTGTGCCCACAAAAACTCCTGATACCATCTAAGTACTGCAGAACTATTTGTTGTTTAAGTTTTACCCTCTTCATGATCTACTCTTGCTGGTATATTCTGAGTGGGAGGATGAGGAGCAAGCCAAAGCTCCTCCCTCACCAATTCTCTGCCCACCTGCTGCAGAGAGGAGGTAAATAGGTACACATCTGTTAACCCTGCATGCCCAGACTCAAGGTTCAGATAGCTAGTTTTCTGATGTAGGAGACATTCTTTACTTTTTCTTACTCTTCTGCATGTAAGAAAACTGTGCAAGTATTATAACAGACAGGCACATGGGGGAGATTAGATTTTTTTTCCTTTATCTCATTTTCTAAATAAAGTTTTCCTTTGTACCCAAAGGTATTAGCCTCTTTTCACTGGAACAAGGACAATGGCTTTTATCTGGCTTCTGTTCTGTCCCAATTCCAAACTAATAAAAAGAGGTTTGTTATAGCTCTGAACACATTACTATGTACCAATTAACTAGAATGAACTCTAGAATTCAAGAAATCCAAATTGCTTTTGTCCTCCTGTGAAAGCCAGAAGTTTCCCCTGAATCTCACTTTGTCTTGGCACAGTAGATGTATCATGCATCACAGAAATACAAAAGATGGAAATGCAATGCCCTATGAAAATTAACACCCATTTAAATTGATCTGCCTCTTGAATGGAAAGCTGGGATGCTTCTAAAATCTTAATTGGGACTGTTCCTCAGCAAATACCTCTTTGAGCTGCCATGCCTTCCAAATAGTGATTACAGGAGATCATTTTCTGATGGTTCAGATCTGGTTGGGGTTTGTGTTTTTTCTTCTTACCCTTCTCTGTATTTTTATTTCAGGAGCAATGCTATGCTCATGTCATTAGTATGAACTAGTGCTGGCTATCTGAGGGATGGGATGAAAAAAGTTTATTATTTGCTAATTTCTTTCAGTGGACTGTTTCCCTCTCCCTTCCTCTTGAGTTCTGCCAAGAGGTTCCTTGTATCAATTTTTGTGAGTATGTAAATCTTCAGTATTAATCAAAGTATTAACTTATATATGGACAGGACAGCTTTTGATGGGTTGCTGCCTGCCAGAAACCTGCATAAGGAGGGCTACCATTGGTCTGCACTGGTGGAAAGTAGAACAAAAAAGTAAAATTTCTAAGATCTACATAAAATGAAAACGTGCAGGGGAAAAAAAATTAGTAGCCTGATTTTCAGAGCTGCCAGGCACATACAATTCATTCACTTTAATGCTCAGTACCTCTCAAAAATCAGGCCATGGGTTCACAATACCAGACACACTATACTGTAATTACCAAACATTCCACTGATAAGATTATAGATGAACTGCCACTAAGTTCTCTTCATAACTACTACAGAGTCTGTTATGTAGTATTTTCCATCTCCTTTAAGTGCATGATAAGAGTTACATTAATACCTATCATATGTCCAGTATGGAAAATTTATGACCCTGATGTCGGATACTGTGTCATGATGACAAGGTGCTTCAGATACTCATCTCCAGTACATACAACTGTTGTTGAGAAGTCTGAATTAGCAACTCACTTAGACTAGGATACTGGAATGTAAGTAATGACAGAAAGTGTTCCTTTCTTTTAAAACAGGTACAATCTGACTGATCACACAGCTAGCTGAACTGGGCACAATGAACAATTCATTCACTGAATTTATGCCTTTTGTCCTATTTGTGAATTGCCTAAGAACAAACCATGTTTCCTAAAATATGCCCATTTTTCATTTTATTAGGCATGGTTTATTTCTCTCATCTTTTGAATGGTTACAGCCAGCACTGATAGAAATTTGAAATTCAAGCCACTCTGAGTACATGCACTGAAGCCATAATATATTCCTTTGTCTGACTGATGAACACCACTCTTAGAAATTGCTTTCTGGCATGAATATTTGCAATTATTATTACAGTATTAGTCTAGTTCCATTTACCAGTTTTGCTGAGGGACCTGGCTGTCCCTCAGCACAATGCATCAGCTCTGAGTAGTTGGAAGTAGATGATGGAAGCCAATTAGATTAGGATTTCCCTGTAAAATGGGGATTTTCCTGGTACAAAGACAGAAAGCTATAATCTGCAGGCTTTCACCATAGGGTTGGCAGGGCTCAGAGGGAATTTTTTTTAAAAAAAGGCTCACTGGCAACTATAGTCTCATGGTTTTAATTGATTGAATTGTTTTAAAAAGAATATGTCTAGGACTCAGAACCATCATGTTGTGAACACAGCGAAGTTAAGAAATCCTGAGGATCATAATACTATTCTCCTTATTTTCTCCTCCATAGGTGGTCACCTCTGGACTCTGATTAGATAGCTATCTCTTTTAGTCAGCCTACATACAGGTTTATTTTATACAGCACCTAGAGAAATGAAGCCCCCCCATCCCAGCTAGGACTCCAATTGATGCCTTCACCATTTTCATAATAATGCAGGTTGCTTCACAAAAAACTTTTACTTGTACACAGACTCGGGTGTTATTGAGAACACAGAACCTGTATCAAAATTTTCAGCACATGCAAGATTTGATCACTTGTAGCAATGTAATTATATATGGGAAAGGGAAACATCTCTACTCACCTTCTTGCACAGCCATTTCTAATCTTCCCCCAATTCCTTTCCCAGTTAATTCTAGTATGTATTCCCCCACAAATCAACTCACAGTTCCAGTTTCTCTTTCCCTTTTGGTCAGTCTCCAGTCCCTGTTCCTTGTCCTAATCTATTCCTTCACCCCACCTGCAGGTCTGTCTCATTCTCTCTATGCTCCAATCAGGTTTTCTCCATTATACTGCCAGAGGGCTTGTCTACATGAACATTTTGATCATGACAGGGGTGCAAATCTGCATGGCTCCCGCCTAGCATGGAATAGCCTTCAGTGTGGACCCTGCTGCTGCACATTAACAGTTCATTAATGCACTTTGATCTAGTCTTATTTTAAAGAATTCTAAATCAGTGATCTGGGCATGTACTCAAGGATAAAACAATTAAGAGGAATGAAGATTATTATCATGCTGTTAATGCACTGTAATTGTGTAACTCACCAAACAGGAAAAGAAGCATTAATTAAGATAAAGGGATCTTCCTGCATACAAGATGGCCAATTAAAGTCAAATGGGGTATTGTGTAGTCTCGTAAGATAAAGGCCCTGTTGATTGCATTCCTAACACCCTGCAGGAAAAGAAACCTACACATGAACTCATCCCATCAATTTGAGCTCTTGAGCAGAGGAGATAAAAATCCCCAACAAACAGACACTGAATTTTCTTTATGCTGTTTTCACTCTGAAAGGCAAAAATTCTTAAACATAAGCACAGACATTCCCATGCTACTTGGCATGGGTCAGTTCTGAAAGACACTTTGAATTGACAAATTACTACAACTCGATCATCGGTTGAATCATACATTGAAATTCATTTGGATATAAACTTAAAGTCTTGCTTATTTTAACCTGTAAATAACTCACCTCTTTACTCATTAATAAACCCTTAATTAGTTACAGAGTGGCTACAGGTATTGTATTCAATGTGAAATCTGAGGTACTAATTGACCTGGGTAAGTAACTATGCTTTTGGGACTGGGAATATTTTATGATTTTACCACATATAGCCCAGCTTGCCAGGGTGGCAAGACAGATTGGCATGTCTAACAAGACTGCCTGTGCCTTCTTTAGAAGCCTTTTGTAGTACTTTGGGAGTTCACATTCATTACTTAGTTGTAAGAACAATGAGAAGTCCCATGGCACCTTATAGACTAACAGATTTATTGGAGCATAAGCTTGCATGGGCAAAGACCCACTTTGTCAGATGCGTGTAGTGGAAATTCCAGAGGCAGGTATAAATATACAGGCATAAGAAAAGAGTTCCAATCCAGAGTAAGGCTAGCAATAACGAGGTCAATTCAGTCAGGGAGGATGAAGCCCACTTCTAGCAGCTGATGTGGTGGTGTGAACACCAAGGCTATGTCTACATTGGCATGATCTTGTGCAAATACTTTTAACGCAAGAGTTTCTGCGTTAAAGTATTTGCGCAAGAGAGCGTCTACGCTGGCATGTGCTTTTGCGCAAAAGCATCCATGCCAGTGTAGACGCTCTCTTGCTCAAGAAAGCTGGGATGGCCATTTTAACCATCGGGCTTTCTTGCGCAAGAAATTCATGTTGCCTGTCTACACTGGCCTCTTGCGCAAGAACAGTTGCGTAAGAGGGCTTATTCTTGAGCAGGAGTATCATATCTCTTGCACAAGAAGCACTGATTTCACACATTAGAACGTCAGTGTTCTTGCGTAAGAACTCGCCTCCAGTGTAGACAGGCAGCCTTTTTTTGCGCAAAAGTGGGCGCTTTTGCGCAAAATCATGCCAATGTAGACACAGCCCAAGGCAGGAGAAACTGCTTTTCCCACGCACAAGAGTGTTCAAATATATGGCTCTGGTTTGGGCAGCGCTCAAATTTTTAGGTAACTTTTAGTTCTGGGAATGATGCTGTCTCCTTGAAGTATAAGCCTAAACTACCAGCATGTGATCATATCAGGGCATTGGAAAGAGGGGTACAGGGCATGGCCAGATCACTGTTAGCTCCGAGTTATATGTGAGGTGGGAGAGGCCTTGGGGAAGTCGGATTCCAACCCTCCCCTTCCCTCCCCTCCCCCTCACACACAGAAGAATGCCACTGAATTAAAGTCATATATACAAGTGTGGCATGGGGACAAGTACCAGCTCCTATGTAATTCTATAGGCATCCTGTGCTTACAACTCATGCAAACCATTGCTGCAGCACAAATATTTATGACAAAAGGTCTGCTCTGCAGACATTGATCCTAAGCCATTATTTGGAAAGCACTGTTTGATCTTACTGTGCAAAGTAAGAGAAATTTAAATGAATGAGTCAGTCTTTGTCATTCTTACCTCACAGGCACAGTGCATAACTTGTAGCCTTTGCAAAAAAGCTGTAACTGACAAGGACACCGGAAAGTCATGATGAGTGAGAACAAGGCTGAGTGTGAAATCAACACACTGTGATGCCATGTGTGAATAGGTTTCTCTGAGTAGGCCTTTCAGTAAACTTACAAGGAAACTGCTTTGCAAAATATGCCAGATCATTTCAAGGAAGACTCTGCTTCATTTCAGATCTGCATGTCATCTGTGACAACTTAGCATTTGAACTGTGGCAAGACAATATAGGCCCTCTCCTGAATGCCTTGTTCACACGTGGTTTATATACACAAGTAAGGGTTTCCAGGATCATGCTCACATTTTGCTGGGTATCATTGTAACAGCATAATACTCACCTCTTGCGAGCACCTGTTGTGGTCATGTGCATCTGCGGTCTTTAAAATAGTCCCACTCTTAGTATCAGGCTGCACTTCCAGGGCTTCCGCCCAGAAAGCAATGGGGTTGCCCACTTGGTCTACTCTGCTCTCTGCTTTCCTACTGGGCCACTAAGTAGTTAAGTTTCCCTGCTGGGGGCTTATTGCTGTCCAGTTGTAGGCCAGTTCCCCAGTGATCTCTGGGTGGGACCCAGGCCCAGCCTCTATTCCAGCTCCCAGCCTGGAGACCCTGAGAATAGCAACTGTGCCATCATGTCCTTTTCGCAAAACTGACAAGGACACCAGAAAGACATGATGAGTGAGAATAAGGCTGAGTGTGAAATCCACACACTGTGATGCCATGGTCGTAAGTCTCTGGACCTCTGCCCTAGCCTTTGTCAAAGCTTCACTCTCACCTCAGGGCTTATCTAAATTTAGACCCATCAGCAAGCCAGGGCCTCTTGTCACTGCCCTGTTCCCTGTTCCCTGCTCTGAGCTGTCCATGGTGCTGCAGTTTCAGAGGGGTAGCTGTATTAATCTGTAACTGGAAAAACTTTAAAAAACCAACAAATTGTCTTGCAGCACCTTAGAGACTAACAAAACATGTAGAAGATATCATGAGCTTTCCTGGGCACAACCCACTTCTTCAGATGGTGCTGCAGTTCCCCTTGGCTAGCCAGGAGCACCATTTGTCCTCTAGCAAGGAACAGACTGGCTCTATCTCCGCAGCTCCTTTTATATGGTCCTCCTGGATTTGGACTGACTGCTCCTGCAGCCATTCTAGGACTCCTCTACTGCTCCTTTCCTGGGACAGGCATGGCAGGACTCAAGAGAACTCCAATAAACGGTCTCTGGGTCTAGTCTGCCTCATTACAATCATTAGGTGTAAATGCTTATTTCTAATTATAGTTCCCAAAGGATCAAATTGTGGCTTTAACCAACAGCTCCCCCGGTCAAAGATCCACCACATCAGCAGGAACCTGGGAAGACATTGTAAGAAGGAACTAGGTCTCAGAGCATTGCTGGGGAGGGAGGGAGCCAAACCACTGCTGAAGAGGGTAGAACACTTATTTATTTCCACCTCTCCGTCCACCTATTTCAGCAAATAAGGTTGAGGGGGCAGGGCCTCAGTGCTCATCACTGACAGCTTTAATAGACATACACCAAGGGCCTGGTCATTACAATGAATGGGCTTCATACTGAGATCCAGCAGCAATGCTAGCTCTACAAAGTCTTTTCATTCTCTGAGCATATGGGACACTAAACATGCCTGGGCCCAGTGCTGACAAGAATGGAGTCTTTCTCACTACACGTACCTGTGCAGGAACTGGCCACAGTCTAGCATTAAATGCATTCATGAAATAAGAAAGTTTCTATGTCGAGCATATTTTCCTTAAATATGAAAAAGCCTAAAGACCCTAGTTCCTTCTTGCTAAACAAATGGGCTGTGTCTACACTGGGCCACTTATTCCGGAAAATCAGCCACTTTTCCGGAATAAGCTGTGAGCTGACTACACTGGCCCTTGAATTTCCGGAAAAGCAACGATGCTCTACTGTACAAAATCAGCCACTATTCCGGAAAAACTATTCTGCTCCCGCTCGGGCATAAGTCCTTATTCCGGAACACTGTTCCGGAAAAGGGCCAGTGTAGACAGGCCAGTAGTCTTTTCTGGAAAAAAGCCCTGATCACGAAAATGGCGATTGGGGCTCTTTTCCTGAAAAGCGCATCTACATTGGCCACAGACGCTTTTCCGGAAAAAGGGCTTTTCCGGAAAAGCAGCCTGCCAATGTAGACACTCCTTTTCCGGAAAAACTGAAAACGGAATAGTATTCCGTTTTAAGCATTTCCGGAAATTCATGCCATTGTAGACACAGCCATGTAGTATAGGAAAAAAAACCACCCTGATTTTTCCTCTTATGTGCTTCCTGTCTCCACAGTGAACATGTAGTACTTCTTGCTGGGTCTCCCCAGGGAGAAAAGAATTTTTGACAACTCAGATACCTTGCCTGCATTCTGATCCCTGTGTTTTGTCAAGTGACACAAGTGTGTGCTGCAGAAACTAGGGTGATTCTGTTTCTTAATTCAGTATGTATGTGTAAACAGTGAATGAGACTCACTGACTGAAAAAGCATAGCGAAAGAGAATGCTAACTAGGCAGGAATGGAGAGGGGCATGCATAGTAAGAATGCTTTCCCACCAAACATTTCAACTGGTATAGCTGCACTTCTCAGGACAACAGCCCTCATCTTCTCCTCAGCCCAATTGCATAAATGACCTGGTGGTTTCAGAGCAGATAAATAACTGCTCTGTCAGAGTTTCCTGAATTGTGGTCTTTGGACCACTGTTACTTCAAAAAATGCTGGCTAGTCACATGATTCTGGCTCCCTCCTTATTTTAAGTTCCTAAATCTCATTAAAAGTAGTGACACATGGGCTGAGTCTAGACTGGCAAGTTTTTCTTGCGGAAAAACTTGCCAGCTGTCTACACTGGCCACTTGAATTTCCACAAGAACACTGACTTCCTACTGTCTGAAATCAGTGCTTTTTGCGGAAATGTTATGCTGCTCCTGTTCGGGCAAATGCTTTTGCGCAAGAGGGCCAGTGTAGACAACGTGGTATTGTTTTGCGCAAAAAAGCTCCGATCACGAAAATGGCGATCGGGACTTTCTTGTGCAAAACCGTGTCTAGATTGGCACGGACGCTTTTCCGCAAAAAGTGCTTTTGCGGAAAAGTGTCTGTGCCAATCTAGATGCTCTTTTCCGCAAATGCTTTTAATGGAAAACTTTTCCGTTAAAAGCATTTGTGGAAAATCATGCCAGTATAGACATAGCCATGATGTAACATGCTTAATGTTAATTCCCATGTGAGCTGTTGCTAAAATTGCAGCAGGGATATTATGTGATTGCAAGTGGATTATGAGGTGATCCCCACAATCTCAAATGGAAAGGGAGAGGCTCTGAGAAAACTTGGGAAGGCTCTAGACTGGGACTCAGGGGATCTGAATTCATTTTCTGGCTCCACAGACCATCTGGGTGACCTTTGGCAAGTCACTTGACCTCTCTCTCTCTGCCAGAATTCATCATTTGCAAAATGATGAATGAATAATATTGCGGGCTATCTCTTGTTTGTCTTCGCTATTTAGAGTGTAAACTCTTTGGGGTAGGAACTCTTTCTCTGTCTGTGTACAAAGGCTAGCACACTGGGGTCCCAATGTCAGTTGATGCTACTAGGTGCAGTCATCATATAAAATGATATAACCTCTGGACTGAGTTAGCTTGAAAACTGTATTGTTGTATATTGTATTGCTTGTGATCTACCAGTTCCTTCAAAGAAATGAGCTGATTACTTCATATGAGTAACCATGTTGGGTTAATATTTAACTAACAAATATAAAACACTAGTATGATATTAGCTCACTTTAGCTGAGTTAAGTGCATGCTTCTGGGGCAGGGAAAGAGGTGATTATGATTCTATAGTTGTATTAAGTTACCACACTGTAGTAACCTGAGTATTTAGGAGACCTATAGAGTTAAGTACAGTGTGAAGCTCAGATAGAGTTCTGTTTATAAACAGAACTAAACCTGAACTTGTATGCACATGTATGCACACCGTATATTAGACAGCTCAGATTATGCTACTTCCTTACCTAGATGCCTTCTCTGGGGCTGCTCACACAACCAATGGTATGGTCTGACTCTCCACTCTACAGTATTCTTCAGTGTATGAGTCTCAAAGTGGGTGAAACTTGCCCTCAATTACTCTTATTCAGCCTAAATTAAGCAGGGTGGCACGAGGGTAACTGGTAGCAGAATTTCCCCAGATCTTTAAAGGGGCGTTGTCATTTAAATGTGATGAGATCCTGTGTGAGCCATGAAGAAGATTTTAATTTATTCTGAACACATCTCTTTTGGTACGAAGACCTCAATTCCTTTGCAGGGATAAGGACTATTGAAAAACATCAGTCACCAATCCTTTTGCAATTTAATTAAACACTTCTTTATTCAAATTATTTTCCATAGCTACAATTAATTCTGGGACAGTCAGGGAAGAAAAAAATAACCAACAGAGAAAAAAAAATAAGAAGAACAAGAAAAAGGAACAATTAAGATGAGCTGTTTCCAGCTGTCAGCTGAGCACCTTCATTTTCCCTCAGTCTCCTCTTGTCTTGAATGCTGCTCTTGGTAGCAGGTCTAAGTAACTTTGATTTTTTCATAAAGTAACTTTCTGGTGACATTAAATAAAGTGGGAAGGAGGCTTATATTGAAAGTTCTTCTGACTATAGCAAAGACATCGTATAGTACAGTCAGGTGCTATCCCTAGTCTCCTCTCTTCAGGAATAAAAAAAAGAGATAGAAAAGACCAGCTATCATCTATCTCTTCCTCCCTCCCTCAGGAAAAAAAAGGGCTTACCTGCAAAGTAATACAACTAGACCATAATAGATCCCCAGAATAAATCATTAATCCACTAGAAAGTAACCCTTGGTCATTTTGAGGTCTATAATATTACCCATTGAAATCTGCTGTCATTGCTACAACAGATCAACTTTAAGAAAAAACCCTTAAAGCTATGAATAGACTGTCTTCATTTTAATTAATCCTGTCTATCTATTTGATGAGGTTCATAACTTTTATTGCTCCATTTTCTGAATGTTCATATAGTTTGTCTGATGACTCTAGAGGGTAGGACTTCTGGCATAATCCTCCTGAAGATAATACAAAAGAGCACATGGATCATCAAAAACTGCTATTCATGTATCTAAAACAATTCCTGAATAGACATGCTAATGGTTCCCAGGATGAAAGTTACTCAGAGAGATGTATAGCATGCCTTTGTACTTTCCCTTTCTATTATATTTTATAGTTCAATCAGATCAATTTTAGAGAAAGTTCCCTTTTCTCATTAAGTCTACATTTCATACAAATTACACAGTAGTGGAGCAATCAGAAATGGGGGGGGGGAGATTCTTTATCTGTTCCTTTTCACGAAAGCAAGAATGATAATAGAATCTGTGTGTGTGTGTGTGTGTGTGTGTATTTTTAAGAACAAAGCCTTTCTAATAAGATAAACTCAGCCATTTCTATTGTAAAGCAGGCTAATATTCAAAAGATGAGTGACTGTTTTAGTGACATCTCTTATTTTTTCTCCTGATCTCACAAAGTGCTGATTTTGCCCTTGGTTTCCCCTGGCTGTTTCTCATATCTCATTATCATCATTTCTCAGTAAAGTTAAAAAAAATGCTGAGATAACAATGTGATTCAAATATCTTGCTGAAGTGGAGTTTTAACTCATGATACACCTTTTATTTTTGGTTTATGCCCACAAAACAGCAACTTGTATTGACAGATCACTTAGGGTGTCTAAAAGTCTCCCAAGTAGGTTAGTGTACTAAATGGAGAAGACCAAAGAGCAAATGACAGAATTAAAAAAAAAAAAGACTTCGCCAAACCCAGCTGTGCCTTTTATTCTCAACACATGCTTTATATTAAAACCCTTGGTTGGCTTAGTGCATATATTCACCGAGGGGGAAAATAGAGCTTAGTTCTTGACAGGCTTTTAAAAAATCATATATTAGGCAAATAATTCTCTACTATGATAGACATAACATCACTCTAAACTTTACAAGTAATGAAATGTAAGAAAATGATCACATGAAGGAAAATATTATGACTACTGGTGAGAAAAATCTCTTTTAGTCTTTTTTTGTTTTGGTATTTTTCAAATGCAACATTTCTGATCTAATAGATGAGTGAACCTGAAGGTTTAACTTCAAAGTACTACTATTTTCAAGATTAAAAAGCTGATTTAAAATTAACATGACTGAAGCACTTGATTTGTGAAACTCACTTTCCCATTGCAATCTCTGTGAACAAATTGATAATGTTTTCTATTTCTTCACAATTTATGATCATTGGAATTGGACTTTCTGATTAGAGTGATGTACTGTGACTTTCTGGGATTGTTCTGGTATCAGCGGTAACTGTAGAAGAACACTAATTGGGGAACTCTGATCTCAATGCCATAACCTGAGATTCAGGGTACGTCTACACAGCAAAGTTATTTTGAAATAACAGCCATTATTTTGAAATAACTGTGCTAGCATCTGCACAGCCAAACCACTATTTTGAAAATATTTCGAAATAGCAGAGGGCTTATTTCAAAATTTGTAAACCTCATTCTACGAGGAATAGTGCCTATTCCAAAATAGCTATTTTGGAATAGGCGCTATGTAGACAGAGAATAGGGGCTGTTTTGAAACAGGGGGCCTCCAGCCCTTCCCAAGGTGCGCTGGTGGCCGCTCTGGCCGCAAACAGGAAAACTCTTCTCCTCCTCCCCACTCTCCACCCCCGAGCTCTTAAAGGTGTAGAGTCTGCCCAGAGCCTTTGTGGCTAGCACTGGGCCTGCCAGACCTGAGCTACTGTGCTGCTGCCCCTGACCCAGTGGCACAAAATGAGCCAGCCAGCCAGCCCTCCAGCAGTCCTCAGGAGCATTCCTCCAGCTCCCAAGAGCCTGCCAGGGGCCGGAAGAGACGGGTGCCTTCCTGGTCTCGTGTGGAGGTCATGGACCTTATTGAGGTTTGGGGGGATGCCACCAACCTCCACGATCTCCACACTAGATGCAGGAACGTGGCTGTCTATGGCCGGATGGTGCGGATGAAGAACAAAGAGCTATGGCAGGCCTTTGCCAGGGCCAGAGAGGGCAGCTCCCAAGCAGGGGCAGACACAGACAGCTGCTCCTACTTCGATGCCCTGGACTGCATCTTGGGGGGTGGGACAGTTCATTCCCCACAGGTAGTCATCAACTCTGGGGCAGAGCCGGCCAATGTCATCCTCACTGAGGGCCCTGATGACAGCACGGAGGAGTAGGAGGAAGGACAGGAGCCAGAGGCAGCCAGGGTCGCCACCCAACTGAGCCAGGACCCCCGAGCCATCCCTATGGTCCTGTCCCAGGCGTTGTCCGAGGCCAGGGACGGGACATCATATGAGTGCCATCACTGACCCCTTATGCAGGGGGGTGGAGTAGGGTACCATGGACTGCGTGCCTGGGCTTTGCTGGCCATGGATCACGCAGCAACCTGTGCACATGTGAGCACATGCCATGCCACTCCTGGGCACATGGCCTGAGCTGGCTGCCACACAGGGGCCTTGGCCTGTTAGCCAAAAGGGTGTGTAGAGAAATATGACATGCTCCTGACCCCGGGGTGGGACACAGCAGGATGACCTCCCTCCACAAGCCCCCTGTACAAGGAGGCAAGGGACATCCCCTCCAAACACACCGAAATACAGCACAGGGGCACGGGCGCAGTCTCGGGGCAGCTCCACTCTCGGGGATATCAGGGCCCCCTGGACATCCTGAACATGGCCTGTGTTCAAGCACATTGGCTCTAATGGCAAGGAGAACTTTCGTCCTCACCTTGCAGAGCAGGGCTGGACTTTAGGCACTGTGCCCTCAGGGATGACTGACCATTTGTCCTTGTTCTCCACAGCTGGACCAGCTGTGAGTGGAGGGTGCACCACACCGCCCGGGACATCCTTCTGCACCCGGGGGCTCTGCAGGCCTACCCGTCCAAAGGACGAATACCAGCGGCACCACCTGGGGGCACTGTGAGCCCTGCACCGCACCCTCAACCACTGGGTCAAAGAAGACCTGCAGCTCCAGCAGGAGAGGTGGCAGGAGCAACTTGCCCAGGGCCACGCCATCTGTGCCCATCTCTAGACCCTGGTGTAGAGCATGCTGCCTCCTTCCGCTCCAGCCTCTGCTGCCTCCCCAGTGATCGCTTCTCCTCCCACTCCCTCTCCCGCTCCAGCTTCTCCCTCCACATCCAGCACCACTCTGACCCTGAGCTTCTCTTCCCCCTTCCAGGTCCCTCCTCCCAAGTTTCTCCCTCTCCTCTCTTCCCCTGCCTTCTTTCCCCAGTCTCACCCATTTACTACCCAGTTTGGTTCAATAAACAGAGTTCAGTTTGTTAAAAAAAAAATCCTGTCGTTATTTTTCATGAGGAGCGGGGGGAAGGTAGAGGTAATTGGAAGGCTGTGAGGGAGGAGTGAGACACAAGCCCCCAGTGGGGTGGACCAGGGAGCACTGTTACTGGTCCTCCGGGTAGAAGCTCTCCTGCAGGGCCTCTTGGATGTGGACAGCCCCCTGATGGGCCTCCTGGAGGGCAGCCATGTGGGGCTGCATGTACAGGCTGGCCAAGTGCTCAGCTTCTGCCACCCAGCCTGGCAGGAAGACCTCCCCCTTCCACTCACACACATTGTGCAGCACAAAGCATGTTGCCACCACGTGCAGAATATTCCACTCTGAGAGGTCTAAGAGGGTGAGGAGGCATCTAAATCAGGCCTTCAGCCACCTGAAGGCACTCTCGACCATGATGCGGGCCCTGTTGAGCCTGGGAAGGATTGACATATCCAGTATAGGGCTTCATCAGACAGGGCTGTAGGGGATAGATCGCATCCCCAACCAGGTGGATAGGCATGTCCACATCTCCATCCTTGATGTGGCAGTCAAGGAAGAAAATCCCAGCGTGCAGTCTCTGCCATGTGGAAGATTTGCAGTAGACCCACGTATCGTGTACTTTGCCCAATCAGCCAACATTAATGTCCACAAAGTGGTCCCAGTGGTCAGTCACGGCCTGCAGGATCACTGAAAAGTATCCCTTCTGGTTGATGTACATGGAGGCCTGGTGGTCCAGGGCATGGATAGGGATGTGTGTCCCGTCAATAGTCCCCCGCAGTTGGGGAAACCCAGGGCGCCAGACCCCTCAATGATGGCATCAACATCCACCAGGCGGATGATTCGGTGGAGCAAGATGGTGTTGATCACCCTGACCATCTGCAAAAGGACACACAAAGCCTGACAGTCACAGGGGTGGCAGGGTGCCTGAGAGTTCCCCCCTCACCCCTCTAATCTCCTGCATCCCCATGCACCAGGAGCAGCCCCCAGCAATCCTGGCCATTGCAGACAGGCCTTTGTGCAGCTGGGATAGAAAAAAACCCTCCCGGGGAAGGGACTTACACCACCTCCACCCCACCCTTCCCCTAGGGCTGCCCATTCCCTCCTTCCACCCCCCTCCTAGCACAGTCACCCGAGATTGCCATACCTGCATGAGTACAGCCCTGACGGAGGATCTCCCCACACCAAAATGGTTCCCCATGGATCGGTAGCTATCCGGCATGGAGAGCTTCCAGAGGGCGATGGCAACACACTTGTGGAGGGGAATGGCGGGCTCCAGGAAGGTGTCATTCTTCTGGATCCATTGTTGGTCTCCCCAACATTTGGTGCTGGTGTCCAGACACCAGCTACGGCAGGGCATGTCGGCATCCAGGTGCTGCAGCTGCTCCTCCACATACCCCAGAAGGGTCTGGAAGAACGCCCGGGGGTTGGGTTGCTGCAGCTCCTGTGAGGCAGCCTACAGAAAGAGCTGCCAGACGTGCAGCAACATGTTCAAGAGCAGCAGAGTTTGCAGGGCCAGCTGTGGCTCCACATTGGAGAGTGCTGTGGTGTCCTGAGTGAGGGCAACCAGAGCACGCAGGAAACAAACGCTTTGCTGTCCCTCAGCGAGGTAGGCAAGCAGGGAAAGCTGAGAACTGGCTATCCAGAGGGGGTGGGGGAAAAGGTCCCTTTAAGCATGAGCCTCAGATAGCCTCAGGCAGTAGCCACACAAGGTAACTCCTGACCTGATGCCCTGCCAGAACCGGTTCCGGCCGGCCTTAAATACGATTCAGTGTCCAATCAGTGTGGACGCGCTATTTCAAAATAGCAAAACGCTATTTAAAATGCATTTTGTGTATAGACGTGTTATTTCGAAATAAGATATTTTGAAATAATGCTATAGTATAGACATACCCTCAGGGAATTGCTTCCCTGTAGAATTATTAGGAACTGGTTTTCAAAAAGTGACCACACTTTCTGCACATGTAGGCGGTTGAAGTTACAAATGTCAATCCCCCTTCAGACAGAAGGCAGGGCAGTCTGGAGGAACAGCAGAGTTGGGACCCAGGAAGCCTCAGATTCTATTCCAGGTCCAGCCACTGACTCACTTGCTATGCAGCTTCTTAAAGAAGTAACTGACTTGGATTCCCTTGCTTTTGAAATAGGGATATGTCTATCTTCTTCACTAACCCACCATTTAATCTGGAAGAGATGTTGTGAGGTTAATTAGAGAGGGCCTGAACCATTAAAGTGCGTTAAGCCCATTGATGTTACTGGGGAAAAAAGCAAAGACTGACTTTAATGACACTCAGACATATGCGTAAGTATTTTGTGGAATCAGGACCTGAATGTCTATACAACATTTGGAACATGTAAAGTTCTACACTCGTGATAACTATTTCTGTTGTATTGGTTATAATGTAATTATTATTAAATATTAATTACATTTATTTAATATTATTTATATCATCACAATGACTAAAGGCTCTAATCAGAGCTGAGGGTCCTATTGTTCAAGTGGCTGTGCAGAGAAACAGTCCTTTCACAAAAGTCTTACAACCTGAGTTACTGTAGGAATGTGGCAGTGATCTGGGGCACAGGTGACGTTGTTTAGATCACCTTGTGTATATACTGCAGCCAAACTTTTCAATATTTATTTCTTTTTTAAAAGTTGAATCTCTACTTTGGAGATCTACATTTCCCAAAGTTATTTGTTTCAAATGTCAGTGTTCTTGTAAAGCATTTTCCTCAGTTCTAGGCCTGCTCAACTTTCAATCCGGTTTTAAAACAGCCTTGTTTGTTTGTTAGCATTTAGGAGTTGGCCTAATATTTAAGATACTGTTGATTAGCTTGAACTCGACTCTCAGTGGAGCTTTCAAGTAATGTAAACACTATAGCAAAGTTGACAAATTGCACAGACCCTGGAAGCAGACTCCGGAAGCTGGATTATAATGGATCTTGCAAATTTCTACAGATTTTCTGAGCTGTTTTGTTCTCCAGATTGCTCCTTCTACACATGCCTTTTTTGGAAAGAGCTCTTTCGGAAAAAGGCTTCTTCCTCGTAGAAAGAGGTTTACCGCTGTCGGAAAAACCCCTCCGATCTTTCGACTTTTTGTCAAAAGAATGCAATTCCAGTGTGGACGAAAGTAAAGTTTTTCCGAAAAAAACTCTGCAGTGTAGACAAACACAGAAAATATATTTAAAAAAACAAGCAATAAAAAGGTGTGTCCTGCTAAAAGCTTAGCAGATGTCACCCCACTCCAATCCCAACTCCAGCAAAGGCTCTGGTAGGAATCAATTCTTCAAATTCCACCAGAAAGGGTTTTCTTGGGTTACACATTGTAACAGCCTTAGCTGAGAACAAAGCACCTCTACTAGACAGACTGGCATGTTTTGTTATACAGCTTGGACCGTTGAATTTCTGATTCTGGAAACAGGTAATCAGTAGACACTAAGGCTACGTCTATACTTCAGCCTTCTTTCTCAAAAGTGTATGCAAATGAAGCATGGAGAAGAAGATCGCCACACTTCATTTGCATAATTAATTAGAAGCTGTTTTTGCCCAAGAGGCTTTTTCGCAAAAAGGAGCTGTGTAGACGGCTCCTTTTTGCACAAAAAACCCCTCTTGCGCAAGAGCCGTTCTTCCTCATTTTTTCTACATAGCTCCTTTTTGCGCAAAAGCATCTTGCACAAAAATGGCTGTTAATTAATTATGCAAATGAAGGACAATGATATTCTACCCTCTGCTTCATTTGCATAAACTTTTGTGGAAGAAGGCTGCAGTATAGACATAGCCTAAAGGTTTAGGTAGCTACTAAAGTTTTGGGTCCTTGAATAACCAGAGGAGGTCATTTGAATTCTCCCATCTGCCAGCCTGATATTTCCCAGAGATTTCACTTCTCACATTGTCCCAAAAGATCATTCTGCCACTGTTCAATACAATCCTTTGGCATCCAGGCTCACAGTAATACATAATTGTTGCACTTAATACAATAGACTATAAAGATATGTGCCCTTAATTCAATAGTTTGTCAAGGAAACTGCCAAATCTGTTGCTTGCCCACTTCCCTTTTCATATGGATCCCTACTTGTCACTTTCCCCCATATATGGGTCATGTAAAATGTAGAAAGTCTATGTCAAGCTTTTATAGACTTTTTATGAAGTATAAATAGGGCCATGCAGTCTGTGACCTTATGAGCTATAACAATTTGCTGAAATGAAGCTAGCGATGTTAAATGTTGACACTCCTGTTATATTAAAAGTTAGCTCAACTAATCTAACTCATTTGAAAAAAGCACTTTTCCTAGTTCCAGAAGGTTAAACAGGTTTATTAACATATGATTTTTCAATGTTAAGAAACAGTTTTAAAACTGGCATATTTCACCTTACTCGAGTTGAAGTAGAACAGCATGAAATATGAAAACAATACTGGCTGCTTTAAATAGACATATTTATCATTTTACATTCTGTATCTCAAACTAGCAACTAACAAACGGTAAGATGTCAGGTTAGCTACTGAGTATTGTACTGTGTACATATACACCAAAGATTTAAAACATTCACAATGCAGTTATACAGTACTTCATTTTTTGCTAGCTAAGACAAGAGCTTGCTGATTAGTATGATGATGTCAGATAGAGGAATGTAAATCTATTACCACTGGCTCTCGCAAGTTTGTGTCACTAGTCTTAGGATATTTGGCATTTTTCTTAAAGCCCCAGCTCCTGGAGCCAAGTGATTACATGAGAATCACAGCTTTCCTTTTCATTTATTTTGAAATCAGTTGCTCTCCCTCATGATAGCAGGAAAATAATTGAAAATGAAACATGAGTCCGGAAGACAAATTGTTTTTAGAACTCATCATTTGAAACTTTGGCTCACAATTTTTGAAACTTGTGATTGGCAACATGGTATCCATTGGAACACTGACGATGGTCATGGTCTGAGCACTAACACTTGGAGAAGCAACTACAATTGAATGAAGTGAACATACACAAGCAAAGGGTTCATGTTCTAGCAAATGGCTGGGCAGGATTTGTGACTTCATCTCTAGGAAGAATCGTCTGACAGTAATAGAGATATCCCATTTCCCCCAAAAAATCTTTCATTCTGATCTGATGTTACCCTAGAATCCATCAATTGGATGGAATGAAGGTAATAATAACAATGACTTGAAACCATCTCAGACTGTGAAGAACTATATCTGGAATGCCTTAAACCCAAGTCCATGTGTGCATGTGTGTGCTTAAAAATCTAATAGGGTATGTCTACACTACAAAGTTAGTTCGAACTAATGGACGTTAGTTCGAACTAACTTTGATAGGCGTTACACTAGCGCTCCGTTAGTTCGAACTTAATTCGAACTAACGGAGCGCTTAGTTCGAACTAGGTAAACCTCATTTTACGAGGATTAAGCCTAGTTCGAACTAGCTAGTTTGAATTAAGGGCTGTGTCGACCCTTAATTCGAACAAGTGGGAGGCTAAGGCTTCCCAGGTTTCCCTGGTGGCCACTCTGGCCAACACCAGGGAAACTCTATTGCCCCCCTCCCGGCCCCGGAGCCCTTAAAGGGCCACGGGCTGGCTACACAGTTTGTGCCAGTTGCAAGGCTGCCAGCACCCGTGCCAGCAGACCCTGCACCTGCCACACCATGAGCCAGCCACCCGATGACACCCAGCCCTCCACTGCTCCCCAGGACCAGCCTGGCGGCTCCCAGGAGCCTGCCCGGGGGCTCAAAAGGCGGGCGCCCGCTTGGTCAAGTGCGGAGATCGTGAACCTCATCGAGGTTTGGGGGGAAGCCTCCAATGTCCACGATCTCCACACTAGCCACAGGAACGCGGCCGTCTACGGCTGCATGGCTGCCAGCCTGGCCGCCAGGGGCCACCAGTGCAGCTGGGAGCAGGTCCGGTGCAAAATTAAGGACCTGCGGCAGTCCTACTCCCGGGCCTGCCAGCCAGGGGCCAACCCGGAGGCCTGCCCCCACTTCCACGCCCTGGACTGCCTCCTGGGGGCTCATGCCATCCCTGCCCCCCGGGACATGATAGACCCCGGGGCAGAGGGCCCGCTCCTGGAGACGGAGGAGGAGGAGGAGGGCTCTGAGAGCCAGGAGCCTGCCGCCAGCCTGCCCAGGACCCGGAACTCCCGAGGCACCCCACAGAGCTGCTCGCCTGTGTCGTCCGAGGCCGGGGAGGCGTCCACATGTGAGTACCATCGTGTTTCCTTTATGTGTACGGGGGGCTGGGGCGAGAGGGAGCCCCGGGACCGTGCGCCTGGGCCTTGCCCACCAAGGAGCAGCAGCTGGGGATCCTGCAGGGGCCCTGGCCTTGCAGAGGGGAGCTGGGTTTCACACACCTGGGCCCCTGGGGTAATTGACCGCTGGTCTTGTTGCACCACATCTGCAGTACCTGGGCCTGCAGGGCGCACCACACCCGGTGCAAGCAGGAGAGCCAGGAACGAGGAGGAGTACCAAAGGCGGCACCTCCGGTTCATGGACCACCAGCTCCGCACCCAGGACCACTGGGTCCAGGAGGACCTGAGGCTGCGCCGGAGGAGTCTGGAGGCCCTGGAGGAGCAGGGCCGTGCCCTGCGAGGCCACCTCCAGAGCCTGCTCGACCGCTTCCCATTTCCTCCTCCTCCTGCTCCCCCTTCTCCTCCTGCTCCCCCTGCTCCTCCTGCTCCCCCTCCTCCCGCTCCTGCTTCCTCCACACCCCCCGTCCCTCCTGCCCCCCCCCTCCACAACCATTTCCCACCGACGCCCCCGGACCCGCAGTGTGGCGAGATGGGAGAGCCGGACTCTCACCACTGAGCTTTCCTTTCCCTTCCTCCCTTCCCTCCCCTTCCAGCTCCCTCGTCCCAGGTTTCCCCCTCCCCTCTCCCACACTCCCCCCTCCCTCCCCCCACCCCACTTATGTGAAATAAACATACGTTTTTGTTTGAAAAACAGGTGTCTTCATTTTACAGTAGGTAGGGAGGGGAAAGGGGAAGGGGGGTAGGGTGGAAGAAGGCCCCAGTGGGGCATGCAAGGGAGAGGTCAGTCTTCCTCCTCCACCAGGAAGCTCTCCCGCAGGGCTTCCCGGATCCGGACGGCCCCCCGCTGGGCTTCCCGGATGGCGGCAGTGCGGGGCTGACCGTAGTGTCCAGCCATGCGGTCAGCCTCAGCCATCCAGGCTGGCAGGAAAGCCTCCCGCTTCCGCTCACACAAATTGTGGAGCTCACACAAATTGTGGAGCACACAACATGCTGCCACCACGGGAGGGATGTTGTGCTCGGCCAGGTCCAGACGGGTGAGGAGGCATCGAAAGCGGGCTTTCAGTCGCCTGAAGGCCCCCTCCACCACGATGCGGGCCCTGGTCAGCCTGTCATTGAAGGCCTGGCAGGAGGGATTAAGGTGCCCCGTGTAGGGCTTCATGAGCCAGGGCTGCAGTGGGTAGGCGGCATCCCCCACCAGGCACACGGGCATGTCCACGTCCCCGACCCTGATGTGGCGGTCGGGGAAGAAGGTCCCGGCCTGCAGCCGCTGGCACATGGAGGAGTTGCGGTACACTCGGGCGTCGTGTGCTTTGCCGGACCAGCCCACATTAATGTCCGTGAACTGTCCCCGGTGGTCACACACGGCCTGCAGGATCACGGAGAAGTACCCCTTTCTGTTGACGTACCGAGACGCCTGGTGTTCCGGGGCACGGATGGGGATGTGCGTCCCTTCGATGGCCCCCCCGCAGTTGGGGAAGCCGAGGGCGCCGAAGCCCCAGATGACGGCGTCCGGGTCGGCGAGACGGACCACCCTGCGGAGCAGCACCCGGTTGATGGCCTTGACCACCTGCAGAGAGAGACACAGCAAAGCGCCAATCAGTGGGGCGCCCGGGTGGCTGGGAGCGTTCGTGCCCTGGCACTGCCCAGCACCCCACTCCCGGTAGCAACCCCCCTGGCGGCGTGTAGTAAGGCCGGGACAGACCAACCCCTCCGGTGCGGGGCGCTTTCGCCTCCTCCCGCCCCCCCTTTGTCCCTGGGGCGGCCCATCCCCTCCTTGCAGCCGCCCTCCCCCCCTGGCTCGGTGGCCGATGAGTGCCATACCTGCATGAGCACCGCTCCAACGGTGGATCTCCCCACGCCAAACTGGTTCCCGACGGATCGGTAGCTGTCCGGCGTGGAGAGCTTCCATAGGGCGATGGCCACCCGCTTCTGGAGGGGGATGGCGGGCCTCATGCGAGTGTCCCTTCTGCGCAGGGCAGGGGCGAGCCACTCGCAGAGCTCCAGGAAGGTGTCCCTCTTCATCCTGAAGTTCTGGGTCCACTGTCGGTCCTCCCAGCGCTCCAGGACGATGCAGTCCCACCAGTCGGTGCTGGTGTCCAGACGCCAGATGCGGCGGGGCACGCCGGTGCCGGGGCGCCGCCGCGGCTCCTCCACGGCCCCCAGGGCGGCCAGACGGAGAGGCAGGGGGCTGACGTGCACCAGGTGGTGCCAGGCAGCCTCGAGCCATTGCTGGCAGGCTTGCAGCAGCAAGTCCAGAAAGTGCACCAGAAGGTGCAGGGCGAGCTGTGGCTCCATGTTGCCACCTGCGGCGGCCCCCCCGAAGGGAAGCACGACACAGACGGGCACAGAGACCAACGCTTTGCTGTCCCTCGGCGAGGTTGGCAAGGAATCAGGAAAAGCTGAGAACCGGCTGTCCAGGGGGGTCCCTTTAAGCTCGAGCCTCAGATAGCCTCAGACAGCATCCACACAAAGCAACTACTGACCTGATGCCCTGCCAGAACCTGTTTCAGCTGCCCTTAAATGCCCCCCTGCATCCAATCAGTGTGGACGCGCTAGTTCGAATTAGCAAAACGCTAATGTGAACTAGTTTTTAGTTCTAGACGCGTTAACTAATTCGAACTAAGTTAGTTCGAATTAGCGCTGTAGTGTAGACGTACCCATACATAGTAGCTGCAAATAAAAACATGCTGGCTTGTATCAACCATTTATCAGATGGATGAGTTCTGTCCCAATTATTCCTCACACCATCTTTAAAATAACACCAAACAGTTAAGTTACCACTGCTTTTGGTTCTGAGAAACCCCAGGTAACAGTGGCCTATGGTTCCTTCAGACAAAATGGAGCAATGTGGATTTTGCTATTATATCCTTTTTTTCTTTGCTACAAAACAATCAAAGTTTAATGCAGTTTACTGAACATTCTATACATTTACTTCAGTAACTTCTTTGTCCTTGTTACTCTACCTCAGATATTTTTACTCCACATAACATTAAAAAAGGTTGCTTCGCTCATGTCTTCTCTCTATATACAGTAAACTTCTGATAATCCGGCACCTTTAGGACCCAGGGGGTGCCGGATTATCAGATTTGCCGGACTATCGGAAGGGGGGGCTATGAGGGGTCTGGGGTGGGGGGGGATGCCATCCCAGACCCCTCATAGCCCCCCCTTCCGATAGTCCGCTCTGCCCCAGGCGACCCCGATTCAGCCGCTGCTGGTCAGTTTAAGCAGCGGCTGAATCGGGGACACCTGCAGCAGAGCAGCTGGAGTGCTGCCGGGTTGGTCCGGTAGCGCTGACCATTGGCGCGGTGAGACCAAACCAGCAGCACCCCAGCTGCTCTTGGGGACGCCTGGGGCACAGCAGCTGGGGTGCTGCCAGGTTGGTCCCACAGTGCCACTCCTCAGCTCTACTGGACCAACCCAGCAGCCCCCCAGCTGCTCTACCCCAGGTGTCCTCAAGTCAGCCGCTGCTGATACTGATCAGCGGCTGACTCCAGGAAGCCCAAGGCAGAGCTACTCTGTCCCAGGCTTCCTGGAGTCAGCCGCTGTTCAGTTTCAGCAGCGACTGAATCGGGGACAGCTGGGGTGCTGCCGGGTTGGGTCCCACAGCCCCAAGGGGCAGCGCTACAGGACCAACCCTGCAGCACCCCAGCTGCTCTGCCCCCGGCTTTCCCGATTCAGCTGCTGATCAGTTTTAGCAAGCGGCTGAATCAGGGAAGCTGGGGGCAGAGCAGCTCCAATGGTCCGGCTGCCCGGAGCACTTCTGGGTTCCTGATGGTGCCGGACCATCAGGAGTGCCAGACCATCAGGTGCCGGACCATCAGAGTTTTACTGTACTTGCTTCAGCATCTAGGCCTGAACAACCCACATCTGCTACTAACACACCTGAAACAGCTGAGCCTCAATTCAGTTAGAAGCAATAAGTTGTTCATTTAACAGAAGGTAGATTGTGATGAAGTTCACTATTTTTCTGCCAGGGATGAGTGGCAGCCATTCCACTCATCTAAATGGGAATGAATGGGAAATTTCGGAAATAGCAGAAGGCTCCATTTGTGTCCACGGCTCTCCCACACATGCCCATTGTTTTTATTTAAAAACTTAATTCCCACACATTCTCCTTGGAATATGAGTGAAAAGATATGCTATTTAATTCTCCTAATCTCATTCTAATTTTAGAAGCCAGAAATGTCTAATATCTCTAAACCAATTATAATTCTTATTGTAATTTACCTATATGCGATATCTATTTTCTAGGGCTGTCAATTAACGCGTGTTGATGCCTGTGATTAATGCAGGACAGAATTAACGTGTTACAAAAAATAATGTGCATTAATCGCAGGTGTTTCCACATGGTGCTTCCCCATGGAAACACCTCCCCAGCGTTTCAAAGGGGCAGCGCAATGCAGGGCCCAGGATTAGCTGGAGTCTTAATATTGTTTAATAGTGCAATTAATCATGTGATTAATTTTTTAAATAGCTTGATAGCCCTATTATTTTCTGTTTTAGTAAGTGGGCCCTAGTTCTATGAGGCACTAGAAGCTAGATAATCTATCTGTATATTTTAGAAATGTCTGCCTGTGAGAGAAAAGCACCTGCTGGCCAGGGAGGAACTGGGGGAAGAGAAAATGCCCTGCTAACTGCATGGGAGAGGGAGCCCACCAGGAGGGACCCCCATCCTGAGTCCCTCTTCCCTCGCAGCCCTCACTTTTGCTCCCCCATATCTCCAAGGACCTGCCCTGACTCCTGCACCCCATACTGTGAGCCCCGTACCCTGAAGAACCCGGGCAGCGCTGGGTAAATCTAGTTTCATAGTAAAAATCAATTGTTCTTCTAAAACATATCTACTATATATTTTGAAGAGTTGATTTTGCACAAACAAATCCATAAACAAAGTCATACTTCACAATTACCTACAGATACCAAATTTTGCATAAACTATCCTGCCACTAAAATTAGCTGAATGCACAGCTTCCTACACCATAACATGCTGGATGAAAGGTTTAAATCACTGTTTCTCAAAGTGGTCCATGGACCCACTCTGAGGGTATGTCTACACTACAGCGTTATTTCAAAATATCTAATTTCAAAATAGTTATTTCGAAATAGCTTATTTTGAAATAACACGTCTACACACAAAATGCATTTCGAAATAGCATTTGGCTATTTCAAAATAGCGCGTCCACACTGAGTGGACACTGAATCTTATTTAAGGCAAGCCGGAACCAGGTCCGAGAGGGCATCAGGTCATGAGTTACTTTGTGTGGCTGCTGCCTGAGGCTATCTGAGGCCTGTGCTTAAAGGGACCCCCATGGACAGCCTGGAGGTTTCCTTGCTTGCTTGCCTACCTCAATGAGGGACAGCATAGCATTTTGTCTCTGTGTGCTCTGGTTGCCCTCACTCAGGACACCACAGCACTCTGAAATATGGAGTACAGCTACCCCTGGCACTCTGGTGCCTCTCTTGGACATGTTGCTGCGAGCCTGGCTACATTTTCTGCAGGCTGCCATCCGGGAAATCCATCAGGGGGTTGTCAGTATCCAGGAGGCCCTGCGGGAGAGCTTCCACCCTGAGGAACACTAAAAGCCTCCCTGGTCTGCCCTACGGGGGCTTGTGCCTCATTCCTCCCTCATGTCCTTCCACTTAACCCTCACTAACCCCCCTTCCTGATGTAAAATAAAATACACGTATTTTCATGAACACAAACTCTCTTTATTTAACAAAACTGGAGGAGGGAGAATGAAACTGGTGAAACTGGGAAAAGGAAGGGGAAGAAAGAGGGTGGGAGAGGGGAGAAGGAATCCTGGGAGGAGGGAGATGGAAGGGGGAAGCAAGGGGAAGAAGGAGGAGGGAAAGCTCAGGGTTGGGGGTCTTGCCGGACCAACTTGATTTTCATACAAACATGCTCCTGGGTTCGCATGTGGCCTTTGGTGGCCAGACTGGCAGTTATTCTGCCATAGACGGCTACATTCCTCCATCTAGTGCAGAGCTCCTGGATGTTGGGGACATCCCCCCCAAACCTGAATAAGGTCCATGATCTCCACCCTGGACCAGGAAGGTGCCTGCCTTCTCCGGGCCCTGGCAGGCTCCTGGGAGATGGCAGACTGCTCCTGGGGAGCGGTGGAGGGCTGGCTGCCTGTGGCTTGCTGGCTCATTTTTTGGGGCCCACTGGGTCAGGGGCAGTGACTGCTGGCTCTGGGCTGGCAGGCTTGGAGCTGGCACTAGCACAGGCATTGTGGCCAGAGTCAACCCCTTTAAGGGCTCTGGGGAGGAGGGGGAGGGAGAGGACTGTTCTTAGTTGAGGCCAGAGTAGCCAAAAGGGCACCCTGGGAAGGCTGGAGGCCCCCTTTTCAAAATAAATGTCTACATAGCAATTTCAAAATTGACATTATTCCTCATGGAATGAGGTTTACCAATTTTGGAATAAGCCCTCTGCTATTTTGATTTAATTTTGAAATAACGGAATGGCTGTGTAGACACTAGGATAGTTTTTTTGAAATAACTTTGCTGTGTAGACATACCCTGAGAAAGCTGCCACCAGGCTGATCCAATTTGTTTACTTATGGGCTCCACAGCCACGAGCCTTGTGGTTCCTACTGGCCATGGTTCTCTGTTTGCAGCCAAGAAGAGCTACAGGAAGCAGTGTGACCCAATCCTCTGCTTCCTGCGGCTCCCCTTGGCTATAAACGGTGACCACAGCTATTGGAAGCAGTGAGGCTGCATGGCTGCGGAGCCAGTAAGTAAAAAAATTGGAGCAGCCCAGTAGAAGCTTTCTCAGAGTGGGTCCACAGACCACTTTGAGATACACGGTTTAAATAATTATTTTTATTTTTCATCAGAAAAAAGTCAGGACTATTATGATTAAAGTTCATAAAAATATTTGTTAACAAAATTAAAATCAAGTCACCTATTCAACTGTCATTTTGGTGCAAAGAAAATTATTACAGTTACAAATCACAAAATAATTCAAATTAATTACAGAAAGAGTAATGGGAACGTTACAAGTTTCTTATTCAAATGTACTATGTATGGTCATTATTCAATAAAATGCATAATGTTTGAAGTTGAAATCCTACCAATTTAAAGTTGTTTTTTAAAATTCCCTTTTGTAAGCACAATAAAAGAAAATTGTCACATATATTTAATTTCTTGACCTTTCCTATAAGTGTAATCTATGCAAAATTACTTTGCCCAGTCAATGACAGACCTCACCTACTAGTATTCTATATAGGAATAATACCACAATAGATACAAACATAGAAACAGCCACCATTTAAATACCCAGTATAGTAAAAACTCATTAAAAGACAATTACCATCTGTTATCTCACATGCCTCAATTATTTCCTAGTATGAGTATATGGAAACCCAGCAGTATCTTGCGTACCAAGCTGTAGTATGATTGGTAAAGTGTAGATTCCCTAATGGTAATCAACATAACCCTAGATGGTCCAGTAACTAAGCACCTTTGAGTGGGGGGAAAAAATCCCCTACTTAATACGCCCACCAAGCAAGTGTTACTGCTGCTTCTATCTCATTTCCTCAAACCTTAGTCTATTTCACGTTAAGATTGATTTTAGCATATTTGAAGGCTGAAGCCTAGTTTAATTTGAGCAGTTAGTGAACTATGCAGAGGAAACCTGACTACTGTATTTCTTAAATCATTGCCCTTCAGTACTACTTCAATAGATTTAATACAAAGTATGACAGACAATGAAGGGTAATCATTTGAGTGTGACGGCGTGATTGAAGTCCATAAACATGAAACTCAAGACTGCTGCCTCCAAGTTTTTATGCCGTATTCATACACACGCAAGGGAAAATATTTTTTCAGACACATTCCAGTGACTTTCTCTTATACTGCCTCTAAGTCATTGATCTGAATATAGTTTGCAAGTGAGTTTTGGGTATATATCACAATGCTACAGCTCAAATGAATAATTTCTAAAGTTAGAATGAATTGAGCAGAGGCTACATTTCAAGTGAGATGCAAATTAATTTTCCTCAGTACTCACACAATGGTTACAACTTTGTCCCAGAGCATTACTTCCCTTATAATTAAAGTTAGCAAGGTTCTCTTTCTTTCACACTGTTATAAACACTGATAGGATACAGGTTTCCTGTCTCCAAAAATATATATATGTCTAAAATAGAAATTATAAACTAAATTCAAAGAACATAGTTACATTGCTTTATATCTCAATTGAGAATATAGAGCTAGACTTTCAAAATTAAGTAAGTACAATAGATCATTAATATTAAATGGTGTACCATTACTCATGGTATTAAACTAGTATAAATCAGAGTAGAATTTGGCACATGGTACAAATTCCTATACTTCACCATTTTGACATTGTTCCTTAATCTGGAGATAAAATATGCAGAAATGTACCCTTTACAATGAAGCCTTTGTCTTAGCCAAATTCTCTCCACTCTGCCAAAAAAATTACCCTTGTGTGGTTTGTCTATTCAAGAAAAATGATGGATTAACATCGTCTTGGATTAAGGACCAAATCATCTGCTGGTACATGGAAAATGTTCTCTCTGGAGTCCCAGTTCAGCAATATATTTAGGCACATGCATAGCTCCATTAAAATAAAAATGAATACTCATGTGCTTTGCTCAGTAGGGACCTGGTTCACTAGGTGAGAATCCTACCCAAGTCTGCTGCTGTCTGAGTATCCTGTTGAATACTCTATATCCGCTTTCTAAATCCACTTCCTGCCCTCTCAGCCCTGGTCTACACTAAGACTTTATTTCAAAATACCTCCCCACCCAGTCAAATTTAAAAACAGAGCATCAACATCAAGCCCATTATTTCAAAATAATGGAATTAGAAATCTGTACTCCTGCTGTTTGTCAGGAATAACACCAATTCCTAAATAGTTATTTTGAAATAACGGTAGCGTGGACGCTCCGGTGCCATTATTTTGAAATAATTACTCCCCACAGTAATTTGAACTAATTATTTCCCAGTGCTTTCTGGGGTTCTAAGTCCAAGGTAGTGAATTCACATTAATGGAGAATAATTTTGAGGCTTCCCTGTAGTGTGGACACACTAGTTCAATTTTGTTAAATCGGGAGTTATTAAGTCGAATTTAGTAATTTTGAAATACTTTCCTAGTGTAGACCTGGTCTCACTGTGCCCACTCTAAACATGGATTAGACTTCATTAGAGTTACTCTGGGTTTATATCAGGGTCAATGAGAGCAGAATTTGGCCCAGGGTACTTTTTCATTATAGTCCCTCTTTTACTGGTCCCCTCTTCCTCAACATAAAATTGATTCAAATAGCGTGATGCGTTTCACTTATGAATCTGCAAACTGTTTGCTTCATCTCCCCTCCCCATATGATACCAGGGTTATATCTCTTCCCCGCATTACTATGCCTGGGAGAGCACTTTATCTTTGAAAATGGGATAAAATTATTTACTATAAAAAAATTGACACAAAGATTCTCCTTTCAAGCAGTATGAATTAGTTGTCTCTTCCTCATTGGCCAGCATTCTGACCCATATGCATGGCTGGCCTCATCAGGATCTTGTACATTTTGCTTTTTAGTTTACTTGGAATATTTCTATTGCAGAGAATCTTCATCAATTTCCTTCATTTACACAACTGCTCTTCATGCAGCTCCTAACACAGAGGTGGGCAATAAGCTTCCCAATGGCCAGGAATGGCAAACTGACCCCAGCTGTACCTGTGGACACGCAGATAAACAAAGTATCTAGTGAACTGTGTCTACCCCATGGGACACTTATTGCTCAATCCTGCACTAGCTGCAAAAGCAAACAACGCTGCTGTTTGGAGTCAGCTTTGAATAGGAAGCCAGTTCCTGATTCTATGAAACACTTTTATTTGGTGTAAAAATGCTCATAATGACATAACTGATTTTATCATCATAGCAATGTCAGAAAAAAATACCTTCCTAACCAACATAGCTTTGCCAGCCAATATTTCTAGGGTAAACCCGCCCACCAAAGGAAAGGGAGTTAAGTAAACTGAGTTAAGATTTCAGGGTGATAGGGGAAGAAGAAAATGGCTTTACCCAAAATGAAGGACTGGAGTATTTTTACTACCCCAGATTACAGCAGTCCTTCCTGCAGGACAAAGTGCAGTGAAGGCAAACACAAGTTTGGGTGGAATGGATTATTAGACTGATGGGGCTTGTTATCACATTTCTCCCAAACCCAATAATTTAGTTGATTTTTAAAAAATTCTTCCGTCCTATTGATCCTGGTGATACTCCAGTACAATAAACCACACTGAATTTCAGCTTCTCTAACTAACAGGGCCAGAATTGATTAACTGTACAACTTGTGATATGCCTACATATGCAGCATCACTAAACAATTATGACTTATACTTGAAGGGGAACCACATGCTGAAATACATCTTTCCAGAACCCCTTCTTCTGGCTTTCAAACAATCGCAAACTCTTAAAGCTCATCAGACCAACTCAAGGTGGAACTGGGCCCTGCCAGAAAAAATGCAGTATTTGCAGATGTTCCTCCATTGCTATGATTCTCAATATCTCACACACACACCTTTTCAAGATCATGCATCCTACACTGGGTAATTGCAACATGTGATGCACTTATCCAGTACACTAAATGCCCCAACAATTATGATGGTGAAACCACAGTCACTATGCTCTTAAATTAACTTGCACTGAAAATAATAAAAGACCAAAACACCCATATTACCTGTGGGTGAACAACTTTCAGAAATTGATCATGTTATATCTGACCTATCAGTCAGTATCCTCAAAGGAAATCAACATAACACCTTAAAAATGAGTTGTGGAAGCATAAATTCATAACTTGGCTAGACACTAAAAATCATGAACTGAAAAGACACACTAGATTTATGGCTTATTATAATAATCTAGACTCCACTAACACACACCTCACCCACACATTTTTTTCTGTCCCATGACCTGTATGATGAAAGAGGTATTAGTTAGCCACCTCATCTTGAATAGTCCCTTGAAATGCATGCTACGCTCTATTACACCTTGTATTTAGCTGTGACACTCCGAGTACATTGCCAGTCCTGAAGAAGAGCTCTGTATATGCTCTCAAAAGCTTCTCTTTTTCACCAAACAGAAATTGATCCAGTAAGAGAAATTCTCTCATCCACTCTGTTGGTATGTCTTCACTACAGAGCTTTTTCGGAAAAATGGCTGTTTTTCTAAAAAACTTCAATTACATCCACACTGCAATTGCATTCTATTGAAAGCGAATTGAAAGAACAGAGGGATTTTTCCAACTGGTAAAACTCTTTCTACGAGAAAGAAGCCTTTTTCCGAAAGAGCTCTTTCAGAAAAAAAGGCATGTGTGGACAGGGAAGAAGGAGTTCTTTCAAAAGAAGAGGAAAGAGCACAGGTTCCCTAGTGGCCACTCCGTCCATAGTAATCACAGCTTACAATCACGCTATCTTTCGAAAAAGTAGATCACTTTTTTGAGGCACTTTGGCAGTGTGGACGCTCTCTTTCGGAAGAAGTTTTTCCGGAAGATCTCTTTTGGAAAAGCTTCTTCCAAAAGAAGCCTGCAGTCTAGACATAGCCTGTCTCTCTAACATCCTGGCACCATCATGGCTACAACACTGCAAACATCTTATGATGTTACACTGTCACATCCTGCTTTTCTGCTCCTCCTAAATGGAACAGCAGTCACTGAAAGCCTTCATGTTAAGGCCTGGTCCAAAGGAGTGATGCTAAGCACTTCTGGTAAGGGTGTTCAACATCTCTCCAGAGGCTGTCATGCACTTCGTTGTATCAGAGCCCAGAGCTACGAGCATCATCATGAAAATAAAGTTAAACCTCAATTATCCAATCTTTGTTTATATGAAAAATGCTACTCAAATTCCCACAGCATATCCAACACTGTGTTTATGGGAACTCCTTTCCCATCCCACTATTCTCTTTGGATAAGTGAGGGTTCAGTGAACAGTGAATCTTTAAACTTGTCTTCAACCTTTTTATTGTAAGCAGATTACTCACCATCAGACAATATGAGTGAGAGTTTGGCTACCAAAGTATGAAGATCACACTGAAGTTAAAATTAACTTTTTCCCACGAGAGGTATTTTTGTATGAGATGGCCACAGCCATTGACTGAATGGAGCACCACAAGTTTAAAAGTAGTTTGCAAAAGGCCTGTTATCCCACTTTTTGTTATTCCTAATCCATTAATAAAAGAACATTTAAAATGAGTAGTGTTGTCCTTTGTTGTGGGAGTTCCATAGCCCCAGAATCAAAGAACATCTTAAAAGCAATTCTCTTATGAATTAATTCATTAGAAGAAAACCACATTAGTACAAACAAGCTCTTTCTTGTTTCTCACATAGCCCGTGGAAATACATTGAAAAGAAACCATAGCTAATATGTGATACACAAAACATTGTGGTGCAGTGTCAGTAAATCACATTGCCACATGAGACATACCAGAAAATAGAGCTCTTAATCCTTGCTGTCCAGGCAGCAGAAACTGGGCTTATCATAAAAGTGACATATTTCACTTCCAAAATGGAGAGAGTGCTGACTGTGCTGTTTTTAAATGCAACATTATTAGCTGATCTAGGGATAGCATTAGGTTTGGACAAAAAATTAGACCCTCTCTCATTTTCAAACATTGTAAATTCATGTGTCATTTTTAAGATACAGGCAGCAAAATTCAGAAGAAAATCACTTATTGAAGAATGGAGGAGTAGCACTACAAATTCATCTTCTATAGTACTGCTGAAAATGAAGTTTATTACAGTCCATGTCAAAAACCAGCAATTAAATATAGGACACAATTTTCAACGTTGTGCTCATAAAATTAATCTGTTAATTCCGAAGTAAGCTTCCTAAATAAAAGTAACCTGATTTTCAGAAGTGCAGAATACCTGCAGTTCCTCCAAAAGCATATGCACATTTGCAAACATGAAAACGTACCTCCTTCTTAGCCACTGTGTCTATAAATTCTTCAGACTGAAGAGATTTTGAGCCAAAATTCTGCCTTGTATACTTAATTGGAAATGATACATATATATTCTACCAACAGTACAATGACATTTTAAACTTACTCTTCTAAAGGCAATACAATAAATATGTGAGCTCCCCAACATTTTAATATTTAAAGTACATCCTGGCACTGGAAGTCAAAAATACATATGCATTCCTAACATTACCTATGAAGTATATAAATAGGGTTAATTAATTGGGTAATCATTATGGAGCAATACAATTCAAAACAATTTTATTACATGACAGCAAATCTGCCGAAGCTGTACCCAAAAGGCAGTACCAATTTGGATAAACTCTTATCACTTAATAGCATCCACATAGTTGACAAGCATTTTATTCATACAACAGGACGTCTCCTTGTTTTGCTGTCTGTATTTGTTGTCAACCTTTAATGCAAAAAAAAAAAAAAAAAAAAAAGTGATCTATGACTGCTTCCCAGCCCATTCATCATCATCAGAATGCCAACCTCCTACACAGATCATATAACAAAAATCAGCAACTTCTTCCTGGGTCTAAAGAATCCTAAAAGTTTCTTTGGAATAAAGAAGAGGTTTTGTGTAGAACTTTTACAATAAAAGGCAAACTACTTCAGAATTTTGTGCATGAAGAAAAATTCTGTCTACTAGAAAAAGACTAAAAGCTCCAAGAACTTTTAAGTGTTACAGGCAGATTAAGGCCACACCATAAACACACTGGATTTAAGCCAAAGGCCTCTGAATTCTGTGAAGACACTATGGACTTCAGTGGGTTTTCAATCAAGCACATTGTACTGAATTCATATTTCCTCTATTATTATTGTCTTTGTTTCCAGTAGCCTGTACAACATGCTAAGCACTATACAGATAAAAGCAGGCATGCTCCCTGCCCTAGAAAGCTAGTAACCAGAGAGCGAATCAATAATATAAAGAGTAGTTAAGGTGTATAAATACAATGCTTGGTAGTATGTCAAGGTTTAGTTCGGTCTTTGGTAAAATGAGTAGACTAGACCCCTAATTTTGCCATCTTTTTTGGTTAGTTTTTGTAAACATTATGGTAGAAGTGGGAGTTCAGATTAATAATTCTGACACACTACTAAGTCTACTATTTTGAAATGATGACCTTGTTATTTCAAAATAACTCCTGCTTGTGAAAGCTTATTTTGAAATATTTATTTTGGGAGTCGTTATTTCAAAATAACTTATTTTGAAATAATCTGCTAGAGTAGACATAGCCTTAGGGTATGTCTACACTAGGGAATAAGGTCAAATTAAGATGTGCAACTTCAGCTATGTTAGTTGCATAGCCGAAGTCAAAATACTTTAACTTGACTTTTGACGCTATCCAAACTGCAGGAAATTGAAGGGAGAACACTCTCCCTTCCTTCTTACAGAAGCAGGACAACCGGCATCGACTGGAGTGCCCCCCTCAGTTCGAATTACCATGTCTTCATTAGTCCCGCTAATTTAAACCTGACAAACATATTTTAGAGAGAGAGAAAGAGAGCTTTTTTGGGGAAAAAACCCACTTCTTCAGATGCTTATTTATATATTTCCCATTTTACAGATGGGCAAACTGAGGCAAGAGCAATTATGTGACTTGCCTAAGATCACTCAGAAAAACAGAGGGAAAAAAAGTTAGAAATGCAGCTCTCCTGCCTCCCATTACAGTGCTTTAATTGCTAGATTATGCTTGAGATTGTCAGCTCCTTTTGGTCAACAGTTGTCTTCTTTGTTTGTCACACTCAAGCAATTCTGAGGTGCCTTGTACACATAAGAGGCTAGAGACATGACTGTTTAAATGAGATTTAGCATTCGCATGCCTCACATGATAGTGTAAATAGTACTAAATATTTATGGTCACATTTCACATTTTTTTTGGAAAGGATTCCAGAATAAAATGAGTTAAAAACTGTTCTATATCTAAACCACACTAAATGCTTTAAAAAGCATCAGTCTAAAAGAAAAATACTTCAATGCCCCCACACGACGGTGTTCTTCTTTGATGCGTGGCTCTTTATTACATATGCTACATTAATTCTGTATACAGATCTTCCATTGACAGTAAGTGTCCATGTAGGGAACTAGTGTGGAACTGCTTGCAAAGTGTATAGTTAATATGCAGTTTAAGTTCCTAACACTGGTAGACTCCCAGGAAACATACCAGTGGTAGTCCCTCCACATCAGAAATGCATTTTTTCACTCAATACAAACATGCACTAGCTTGACTTTCCTTTGGTAATCTGAGGTTGTTTTGGGCTATATAATTTTGCCTGTCCGTTCAGTTTGTGGTCCATGAGTCAGGGACCTCGTCTTGTGTGTTGTATACATGACTGAGCACAGAACACTGTTGAGCTAAGAATTAATAGCTCATTTACAGTATGTGATAGGGCACCCAAAGAGAAAGTGATAAGCCCACATTAAGCAGGAAAAAGCACTATGTTCTCCTTCCTGTTTGATATTAAAGAAATGGCATTTCATCTAAAAAGATAATCACTAAAGTGGTCACAATTTTTCAACCAAAAATGCAAAGTGCCCATTAAATATAAATGCTTCCCTTACAAAGCAAATTTCATTTCCAGGACCATTTTCTTTCCCCTCAAAGCATTCAGAAAATCTGGTGCTTCTGAAAAGTGCCAAACTGAGGCTACTTCTACACGACAGAGCTTTACCGTGATACCAGAGGTATGCATCCTCTTTTTTGGAACAGTTTCTGAAAAAGCGGAAGCATTCTTTTGGCATCCCTGTATTCCTCATTGTATGAGGAAAAAGGGATGTCTTGGAAGAGGAGAATTTTCTGAAATTTGGTTCCGTTTAGACAGGCCAAATTTCTGAAAAGCCTCTTCCAAAAAAAAGCGGAAAAAGATACACAAATTGCAAACCGCAATTTTCATATCTTTTTCCGATATAACTCTGCAATGTAGACATAGCTTCAGACTCTTGTAGGCCAATGGCAACAGAGTGGGAGTATGGACAATGGCAGTGAAAGTTTCCCCACTCTGCCTCTTCTCGGGGTCAGTTTCCATGCACAGTCAATATTTAGTCTTAATGCAGGGACAGCTACCAAGGGCCCCATATTGCTGTTAGTTGTAAGTGTCTATAGCAATGGGGATACCTGTTCATTAAGCACACATAGATCTTCCTAAAGTGTCATGCTGATCTCTGTGAGTTGTGTGACTATGGAAAACTAGTATAGAGAAATAAGAACTTTCCTAAGTAAACCCATGGTGTGACCCAGGGTGGGCAATAAAACTGCAGCAGTTTGCCAGGGTTAGCCACTGCCACACATAATTTAACTGCAGAGGTGCAGGTATGGACAATCTCACCTCCCATTTGCCAGGAATGATCTGCAGCTTACGGGAGCTGTGATCCCCCATACCTGCAGAGGCATAGGTAAATACGGTGGTATGAGGCTCTCTGAGGCTAACCCTGGCAAACTAGATCTGGTCCGTGGGCTTGTATTTGCCCACTCCTGGTGTGACCTCTGCAGAAAACTATCTTTAGCTACATAAATAGAGGGAAGAGGTTATGATTCTGTTTTCCGTGCACTGCACCTCTAACTATAAGGAACCTCCCTTCCTATAAGAGTCAGGAAAGCTGACATTCAGTTCACAATGGGCTTTACAAAATCAGTTACACACACACACACACACACACACACACACACACACACACACACACACACACAGTTCTCTTTTGCTTTCTCTTGAACACTTACATTTCCTTCCTTGTTTTCCTAAATCTGAAAACTAACAGAATAAACCTGCTTTTCTCTGTTTGCAGGAAAACAATCAATTGCGCACTTAGTCTTGTTGACAACAACTTGAGACATAGAAGAGAAACATGTTTCTTTAAAAAAAAAAGTGTTCCTTAGGTAGCCCAGTAGTAAAGCCACACATTGTCATGCAAGGGAATTGGTATTCAAATCCAGACTGCGGCCTTTTGCCAAAGCAGTATTTCAAGTACAGTTCTGCCACATGCCACTTCCATGGTAGCCATTAATTTTGGTATATGACAGAGTCCTAAGATACACCTGGATTTTTATCTTAGCTAAGGATGTTGCTGCCATTCCAACCTACTACAGGAAGAAGTGAAGGCTTTCAAGGCTTCTGAGGCTCTATAAGCAGGAGGAAACCATAATGGGATGGAGAAGGATTTAAAGTGGAGATGGTGCAAGCTGCCAATTTCAGATTTCAAATGGAAGTTCAGAGTTTCAAAGGGTAGTACAAAAACAGGACAGGGGGCCTTTTCAAAAGTGTGCTCCAATTTTGGATGCCAGAGTTTGGAAAGTTGGATCCAGGTTTATACTTCAAAGTTCTCTTCCCTTTCAATTTCTATCATACCATTGTCTGTGCCCAAGGATGGGCAATGAGCCAGAGGTGGTTTGCCAGAGTTAACCTAGCACTTCATTTACATGTGCTTGGCCATGGATAGCTATTCCTGGGAAGCAGTGTGGACCGGGACACCACTTTCTGCAACTCCCATTGGCTGGGAATGGCCATCTACAGCCAATCGGAGCTTCAAGTGGCCGTACCTGTGAAGGTGTAGGTAAATAAAATGGTGACAGCCTGTAAGGGCTAACCCTGGTGAACTACATCCAATCTATAGGCCAGCTATTGCTCGCTGCTGGCTATGCCATCCTTTCATCTCCTTCACCGCATGTTCCCAAATTTTGCTTCCAATCTCAGCCTAACTGCACCCTCCATTTCCCTGATAATTACATAGGGGAGTAGTCTTTGTATAGGACATCCATTCATAGAAATGGTGCCTACACTGCAGGATCCTTTAAGAATAATCATAGTACCTTTTGTTCCCGAATAGCTTTTAATCATGTGTACCATCTAGTCCCTCCAGACTATTTATTCTCAAAGAACAGCAGAAGTCTCATAAAAAGCTTTGCAAACTTTCTGCTTAGAAACTTTTGCTGATATTGCACATATCTAATAGGAATTCTGAGCTCTTTATCCTTTTTTTTATTGCTATGGACATTTGCATTCTTTTGTTGCCTAATGGGCTTGCTCTGTGCCTGCTGCTTATCCCTCTGTCAAAGTCATAATTAGTATCTGCATATTGCATCCAGTGATCTGGACAACATAGCATGTCTGGAACAAACAATAGGGAGGAACAATATCCAAAGCCACAAAGATATAGTTTCATGTTAATATTTTTAGTAGTAACTAATGGCGGGGAGAGGGGGAAACAGACTACGGTAAATAGAACAGGTTTTTTTTCCCCTATTGAAAATAGAAACTACTGTAAGAGAATATTCTTCTACACATATTTTTCATAGTTTTGTGGAGCTGTCAAGCCTGGGTATGTGGTGTGTTAGACAGGGGAAGGCTTTGCCTTCCCAAACCACCAGGCATAGCCCCACCCACCCTCCGCCCCAGAACGCCTGCAAAGGCATTCTGAGGGCAGAGTGTTGCTGCCCCCAGTGACTGCCCTCCTAGTGCTTCAGGGCTGGAGAGGCTGGGCCAAGCCACATAGTGAACTGCGCCCTCATCCCTTCCCTGGGCTGGAGAGTATAGGCTGGACCAGGTAACGCACCTTCCTCCGGAGCTGGGGAGGCTGGGGCCATGCCATGTGCCCTCCGTCTCCCTTCCTCCCCAGCTCTGGAGGAGGGTGTGTCACTCTGGGGTGAGTGCCCACCTGCCCACTCGCTCACTCTCCTCTCCCCGTAGTTGGGAGGGGGGAGCGCACCTATGGCACACTGCCCCAGCTCCTTGTGGGGGCAGGGAAGGGATGGGACCTCAGCTAAAGGAGCAGAGCTGGCGATGGGACTGAGAGCTTGCCTCCCCCAGCCCTGCCTTCACAAACCATTCGTACTGTCAAGTCTTTATTATGGGTTCTCTGAACTCATCTAAAGTGCCTCGATTTCTATATATTGTTGTATCTGATGATATATCCCTATTTGCCTTTGGGTTTGTATATAGCTGTCAATAATAAAAACACAAATCTACACAAGCAGCACTCCCTCAGGAGATCAACAACAATCAAAGTCACCTAATCATGTTTTCACTTCCATAAACCATTTTAATGGTGTAGATTTACTGAGCCACCTTCATTTTTTATGTGGCAGAAACAATGGTTTGTCATTCCCTGTGTATGCTGGGTCCCAAAATGCTAGCTCCCACTCAGATATCCAGCTATGCCTGTCAGACAGTCAAATCAATTTTTCTCCTCTTAGAAAGCTAAAATCAATATGGAGACTGTTGGGTACATTAGATCAACTGAGGCATAAGAGTGAATGGCTGAGTTTCCTGTAAGTTTATATCAATTGTGATGAAGATTCAAAACATTACATACATTTTAATGTTCAAAACATTAAACTATCAAATCACTAGAGATAAGCGCAGAACAGAACATTTGGATACAGATCTGACTTCTGAACATGCCAACTTTCATGGGTGCTCAGATCTGCAGTATTGGCATGGTGCATTATAAAGACAGCTGACATTTGCAAAATTCAGATCCAAATCTCGGTTCAGATTGCAAAAGAAGTCCAATATACATCCCAGTCTTAGGGATGTTCAGCTTTTGGTTCAGAGCCATCGCTAATATAGGCAAGACATCTAAAGTAGAATACTGTACTTTCTATTATTTAACCATGTGACCCTGACAGAAACAAAATTAATTAAATATTTTCCCTGAGCGTATGTGATAAATCCATTAGTCCTATAGACACTCGCCTCCCCACATTCACTAGCTTTCACTTTTCTCTTCTGTTTTTCTCCTCCCTCCATTCCCACTTACTGCCATTTAAGGGCTAACCCAGCAGAGCTTGGCAGCAGCACAAACACCAAGATAAAATGTAGCATTAGAGATAAGAATTGTATGAAGCCAAATTTGCTCTCATTTATGCAAATGCAACTGATTTCAGTGGAGTTAGTCAAGTCACTGCACTGTAAATGAGGGCTGTAAATGAGAATTGTGCCCAGTATGTGGCAGGTGCACATGTCAAGAAGAGTTTCAAGAAGCATGACTGGCTAATTCACAGGACATTACAAATTCTACAGAAATGCATCGCATACACAACTAAAATGTGTGCTCCGCAATAAAACATGCTGGGGTCAAACTTGGGCCTGGTGTCAATGATTGCACGTCTGTTGGAGTCAAAGGCTCAAACACAGTTGCACCCATTGATACCAAAGCTGAATTTGGCTCCATTGGCTTGTTTGTGTTCATGTTCAGTTTATAACTGCAACAACAATGTAAACACAGGGCATTATCAGGGGATTAATTATCTGCTCAGGTAACCTGGGGCATCAAATCCTCCCAGATGGTCATTAATCCTAGGGAAATGTCTTGCTCTTCAATTATTACTTAAATAACTATACTGCAGATATAAAATTTACCAATGCTCAGTAGGGAGATCCTCATTAGCCACTCATAACTGCACAACTTATGAATAAAGATGCTACCCCTACTTCATGAAAAACATTTCCAGAGTCCAGTTCTAACGTAGTTACAGAAACAGAAGGATTTTTACTACCTCCCGAAGCCCCTGCCTACATGCCCTCCTTCTACTTGCCTAGAAACCACTGACTCTCCACTCTGCTGTGTCTCTACAGGGAATGTGCTCTGTTTCCTCAAGGTCCTTCTGTTTTCCTGCAGAGAATACTGCTCACTGCCCACTGGGGTTTTGCCATGGAGCACAGCTTGCAAAAGTAACTATGATTTTATTTACTTCAGCTGTTGATCTACTATCACCCAAGATGGCTCTGCTTAACTTCCCAGAATAACCCTTCTCAACAAGAAATGTTGAAACTGCATCATCATTCATACAGGGCCAAATCCCAAAGTCTATATCCAGTTCCTACTACAAATGAGTATTTTGCCTAGGTAATAACAAAACACCTATTATCCATCACCTTGCCCTTTGTGGAGTTGTCATTCACTCCATCCAAAGGAGAATGGTTGGATTTTGCACTGCCTTTGTACAGGTACAAAGTGCCACTCAGAGGTGAATGAGATCCTGATGAGGAACTGAGCAAGGATTTCAGGATTGGTTTCCACAGTAGCAATACCAAATAACGTATCTTGGATGCTGAAACAACATAAAAGATATGGGTGAGATGTTTCCCAGCTGTCTGAATGGCTTGGGTTTGGAAGCCAGGCTGTAAAGCTTCACAGAAAAAAATCTAATCTTTCAAATTTTCCAGTATTTCCAATTAGAGTTAGAACACTGATTTCTTTGTGATGTTCCGGGGTTTCTACTTTTTATCCCAGGAAGTGTAAAGGCACATGAAATATTTTAACTTACTTTTTTGTGTAAGGGCCTCATTTAGGGTGTATCTAGACTACAGGTGGTTGTTGTTTTTTAAAGTGGCCTTTTTTCGAAAAAACTTCTCCTGTGTCTAGACTGCTGCCGTGTTCTTTTGAAATTAAATCGAAAGAACGCAGCCATTTTTTCAACCACGGTAAACCTCATTTTACAAGGAAGAAAGCCTTTTTTCGAAAATGCTCTTTCAAAAAAAGGCGTTCTTGAATGCAAACAGGACTTTTTCGAAAGAGAGCATCCAGACTGCCTGGGTGCTCTCTTCCGAAAAAGTGGCTCGCTTTTTCGTAAGAAGTGGTTGCAGTTTAGATGCTCTCTTTTGAAAGAGACTTTTTCAAAAGGTTCTTTAGAAAAAGCGTCTTTTGAAAGAGGGTTGTAGTCTAGACATAGCTTTAGTGAGGCTCTGTAACTTCTGTTCAAGATCTGAACCATCTCTTAATTTATCTAAATTAACTTTTTCTTTAACTACTCTCTGTTCCATCACAGAATTATATAAGCCTGAGCTTCCATGGATGTGAAAACAACGGTGTAACATTAATAAAATTCAGCATCTCAATGTTCTTTGAGGAATTGTCCTTATTTTAGTATGGGGAAAAGAAGACAGAGATTAAAAAGTGACTTACCTAAAGTAATATAGAAAGCCTTAAGTAAAGCAGGAATAAAACCCAGCTCTCCAGTTCTGTATGTTTATATTTTCTCCATGCTTCCCCTGAAAACAAGGGGGAAATATATGTCAGTTTTCTCTTTTGACAGGCTGATTCTATTGCTTTCTTTTCAAGGAACTAGCTTGTGATTCTAATAGACAATTTTCTGCTTTTATTAATTTGTGTGTGGCAATTTACAATTTGCATTTTTCACATAGTTTAGTTGTTATCTAATTATTCTCCATTTTGCAATTGTGTTTATAGCAAGGATCTCTTATTCCTGGTCCAGGTCTCCTATACCTGGCCTGCAGCTCTTCCCCAATCCAGCCTATGAAATATATATATATATTTTTTTAATTATTTAAGCAGGCCTGCATGGCTGCCGGACAAGAGTGAGGGGCAGCATGCATGGACTATCCCGCACACACACATAGTTCCTACCACGCACATAGTCAGCAGAAGGTGCGGCTTGGTCCTGGAAGCCATGCTGGCTGCTTCCATTCTTACGTGAACCATGCTGGCCAGGGAGCCTCCCAAGCTGATGGCTTCTTGATATCACAGATAAAAATATACTTGTGGGTGGGGGGGTTAGGCATCTGATGTTTGAGGACTTTGGCTGAACTTGGGTCATGTTTTCTTGCTTTTCTCTATCAACCATGAGACCTAAAATCTTCCTTAAAAAAAAGAAGAAATGTGGGATTCTCTTCTAATACCATGCACAACATGCACGCATAATCTACTAAATCAGAATGATCACAGTTGATAGCAGTGCATGAGGCATCAAGTAGTGACATTCCCAGATTTGGCTTAATTCTAATAACATGGCTAGAGCTTTCCAGAACCACAACAAGATGTACATACCATAGATCCATTCCTCTGGAATTGCTGGCAGCTTTTGACCATGATTTCTTCTGTACTGTACTGTGAATTGTTCTGATTTAGTACAGTATAGTTTATGTGCATAAGTAATCTATAATAACCTTTTTTCTAAGTCAGATACAAAAACAATCCAGGTTTTTAAATCCATGTTTGGCACAAGACATTTGTTTTTAAGCCTGGGTGGAAAGGAAACAAAGAGCTGGAATTTAAACATACACAAAAACAATTTTAAAAATAAAATATATTTTCCTTGAAACTTTCAAAGATTGACTTTTTGTAATTATTTGTCTATTTCAAATGGACTTTCTCCAGACAATTCTCTCAGTGGTCTGGGACCAATGTCTGCACCTTTGTTACAATGTGTCTGAACACAGAGCATATTATCTATGCCTCCAGTCACTGATGTTCTCTTTTTGCCTCTATTTCGCTAATGAAGATAGATGGCTGCATGCTATACCTGAACTTTCTCCCCTTTGCACCAGGGAGTAAGCCCATATTTTTGCCCCTTTGAAAGTGCAGTCCTCCATTAGCAGCCATAATTGTCACTGAAAGTTTTACCTCTGGATTCTTCAGCACTTGGTCTTCATTAGTTGCAACTCTTGGATTGATTATGGATCACCCTTCATCTTCTTTCAAACTAGACTGCTAATGCTTTTTGGCAGGGACCAGTCTTCTTGGGTGATCATACAGTTTCTAGTATAATGGGGCCTTGCTTCTTCATTGGGATCTTCGGGAAACTATTGAAATCTAAACTATACACATCCACAAAAAATAACTAGACAATACAAGAGGGTCAAGGTGGCTTTCAAAGCACTGATAAATACCTTTATCTTTTGTAAGTTAGCTATTTTCCCTCGGTTTTCCAAATGATCCAGAAACTAAACAATTAAAATATATTTCCAACAAGAAAATGTTTAAAACAACAACATGCATTTTAATGCATCCTAACTGGACACCTAAAATGGAGCAAAGGTTTTTTCCATTTGCTGGCTTGCCTAGAAGCTACCAATAATGATCTCAGTGGAGATAATAAAAGTGGATGAACTAATAATTTCCCCCACATTCCTCTAGAGAGTAGAATAATCCATGTACAACCCATTCAAAATATCACTTAAAATTTTCATAGGTTCTGGAGAGCATTGAAAGCCTTGCACCACATGGTAGGAATAAAAGGGAAGCACTTGTCTTTAAAAAGGGTAAGTGAACAGGAACATTGCCCAGTAAATAAAATATGAATATTCCCCCTGTAGAGCTGGTTGTACTTGAAAGCATAAATTGGCAAAATAGAAAAAAAAACTTGGCACCATTTATGTGCCTATTTTTTTAAGCCTGCCGCAGTATGTAGAAAGCCATTCTATATCCACTTCTTAAAACTATGAAGGAAAAAGATCACCACCAGCCCCGTGCCCCCAAAAAAGCTATTTAACTAAAAAATTAGCTTATTTTAACCAATATGTTCAAGGGATCCGATTCCATTCACAACTGCGTACATTCAGAGTAACTTCACTGACATCAGTGGAATTACACCACTGTAAAAGTTGTGCAATTAAGAGTAGAATCAGGCTCAAGAAGTGAATAAAACATTTCTGTACAATCTACACAACCTTAGCAATATTCTTGTGACAAAATAAAGACCTGTCTTGTCAAGCAATGCAAAATGTATGCATATTTAATAAGATAAAATGACAGAATGTGAACTCTGTTGTTCCCTGGATGTATTATATTCACAAATACAGTACAGTACCATGTTGTGCTTACACAAAAGGATGCACACCAGTTGCAGTATCTGTAACAAACTGGGCTACACAAACAGTTATACTTTTGTCCTCCCAGCTCCTGAACTGGTAGACCCTGAGTTGGTTCCTTGGTGTAGGCAAGAGCTAGCTGAAGACCATTTAATACATGATGCTGCTTGTGGTCCCATTACAGCAGCTACAGGAAAGCCCAGCCACATCCTGCATACTAGATGAAAAAAGCCCATAAGATACATTTAAGGTTGCTAGGCATCTGGTTTTCAACCCAAATGCCTGGTCAAAAAGGGATCCTAGAGGCATCAGTCAGGACTGCTGACCAGTCCATTAAAAGTCCAGTTGGAGGCACAGCTCCCTGCCTGTCCTGTCTCCACATGGTTCCCAGAAGCAGCCACCATGTCCCTGTGGCCCCTAAGTGCAGGGGTGGCCAGGGAGGCTCCATGTGCTGCCGCTGTCCTGACTGCCAGCTCTGCAAACTATTTTGGCTGGGAACCACTAATAATAAGAGATGGAGGCAGCACCTGTGGGGGGGGGAAGGGTGCAGAAATATGTCTCTACTTCCTGGGAGCTGCTTGAAGTAAGCCCTGACTGGAGCCACACCCGAAACCTCCTTCCACGCTCCAACCCCGTGCCTGAGCCCTGAGCCCCTTGCCACATCCAAATTCCCTCCCAGAGCCCATCCCCCAACTCCTCCCAAGTACTGTAGTTCAGAATGTAGGTTGGGAACCCGTTTTAATGTGATCACCAGAATAAACATTAGACTAATGGTGTTAACTAACGATTAATTTACTAGTTGAGTTGTCGATGGACTTGCCCCCTGCTGGGGCTCTTGTACATTTCAAAGGAGGAATGAGGAACTGCACGTGCAGCCCAGCGCCAGTGGGAAGTCCCACTGACTCTGGGCTGCATGCAGCGTGCCAGCTTTGAAATGTACAAGAGTCCCCAGTTGGGGGGGGGGGGGAGAATCATAGAATAATAGGACTGGAAATGAACCTGGAGAGGTCAGAGTCCAGTCCCCAATGTCTCAAAAAAAAAATTGCAGGAGGAAGAGACGCTGGGAATAGAATCCAGGTCTTCCAATTCCCAGGTCCATGTCATAGCCTCTCATTTGCTGGTTCTAAAATTTCCCATCCCAAAGAACTGGGCCATAAAACTTTTCCTATAAGGAAAGAACATCCTAAAATTATGTTACTGTGCTGCTAACTCCATGACTTTATTTCCTTTTTGTCATATCAACCAGCCTTGTCAATCACATGCCACAAATACTAAGTCTCAGAGAATATTTCAAGAGTATCCCAGAGGATGCAAGTTATTCACATATACTGTTTGTACAATTATGAAGAAATATAGCCATAAAAGTCAACCTCTGCTTCCACACAATGTCAGCATTAAGAGGTACTGCTACATTCATTAGATAATTTATTCACAAGTCAAAGTTATGTTCATCACCACATTTTTACTTTAGTTAAGCCTTTCACTGTAAACCAAAAACACTAGTTTCCACAAGAGTGTATACATATATTTTGACTAAATGTTTTGTATTTGACACTCATTTGTTTTGGAAATGGTACACTCTAATTTCTGTTAACCTCACAATTTTGATGGTGTGTTCTAATAAGGGGGAAAGTCACCTTTCTGTAGAAGGCCAGCATAAGGTCCTCCATTTTGGAGAGCTTAAATGAAACCTCAGAGGCCCAGAGGCCTCAACACTGGAGAGAATTTCACCAAGGGTGCGTCTAGACTGGCAAAATTTTGCACAAAAGCAGCCGCTTTTGCGCAAAAACTTGCCAGCTGTTCACACTGGCCACTTGAATTTGCGCAAAAGCACTGACTTCGTAATGTACAAAATCAGTGCTTTTTGCGCAAATACTTTCACGCTCCCACTCAGGGATAAGCCCTCTTGCACAAGAATACTTGCGCAAGAAAGCCAGTGTAGACAGGCACCTTAATTTTTTGCACAAGAAAGCCCGATGGCTAAAATGGCCATCGGAGCTTTCTTGCGCAAAAGCGCGTCTAGATTGGCACGGATGCTTTTGCACAAAAGCACTTTTTGCGCAAAAGTATTCTTGCCAATCTAGACGCGCTTTTGCGGAAATACTTTTAACAGAAAAACTTTTCTGTTAAAAGTATTTCCGCAAAATCATGCCAGTCTAGACGCAGCCCAAATGTCAGTGCTATCTGTTAAGCTGATGTTGAAATGAAAGAATGAATCAGGCCATCTGAAAGCTACTTTTTCACATCAAATCCACTTGGTGCCAATTAGCCACCAAAGAAAAAAGCATTCTAGTTGACAATCACATTTTAGCTCTTTCACAGATGCCTGAGAGTTAATGCTGTGGCTTGACAGGTTTGTTTTAAATTTATCATCCAAGTTCTGTGAAAGCTTTGGTAACCCTCCTATGTCAGCACTAGATTTCACATAATGCTGTGCTAACTCTCTAATCCAGGCACTTTAATATGTAGAATTGTGTATTCAAATCTGGAGAGATCTTAAGACTCATCTAGTGTTTGTAAAACTAGTATTGTAGAGGATGAAATGTGTGCTGAACTGCATTTCCTCAGACATCGTGAGCTAACAGATTTTCATAATCTATAGCTAAAGCAAGAACACCCAGGGAGAAAAATGCTAAAGATATTAAACTTGAGTTTAAGAGGTAAAATGCTAACAAAGAAATACTGCAGGGTTTCAGCGCTGCATTTCATGTGGGCTGTTCAAGTGAAGTCATTTCCCAACCATTATCCACAGTGGAACATTGCATGTGGTAATGACTGTCTCTGCAAATAGGTTGTGTGTTTTCTTTCCCTTCCCATCTCACTTAAGCAATTGTTATGCAAATTTCCAATCTCTATGTTCATAAAACTCCAAAGGGGGTTTCTGGCATGAAGTAGTTTTCAAAGCTCCATTTTTATGATGCACACAATTTATGGGGTAATTTGCATGCCATCTTAATCCTGACAGCAAAAACTCTTTATAGTGTCATTATGATGAACACCCCCACAGTGGGTGAACAGACAGGAAGATGCGAAAGTGTATGTGCCCAGTCCACAAATGGGTGATAGCAAGTCTGAATCACTGTTCTCATAAAGGTTCAATGTGGCAATTAATGAGGACTAATGGATAAAAGAATTACAACCAATTTTAAAAGCAAATGTTTTTATGTTTCCTCTGTTTTACTGTCTGTGAATCAGTTCTACATCTACCCATATTGACATCTGTGAAGAATATAAATGTTTAATGTTTAGCTATTGGTTGCAGCATACATTATATTGATATTTTGTAATTATGTACCAAACTCATGCTTTGGAAATTGTTTATTTTATACATGACGCAACTGTCACATCATTCTTGTTTTTCAATGGCATCTTTCAAAACTATCTACACACGCAGTAAAATGTAATCATCTTGTAATTTGTTTGACTGTCTAGTTGACATCTACACACCACCTAGTCAACATGCATTTCCTAAATATGAAGATGTACCAGTTCTGTTATTGTTGTCATGCTCTAGTACAATTGTCAGGCCAAACACTAGCTTTCCTGTGGAGTTTTTTCACCCATCATTGACTTGCCAGCCTCTCTACCTACCAGATGTTCATACGCAGGGACATCCCAAAGATGTATGACAGGGAGTGGCCTGTAATCAGCTCCTCCTCTGCCTTCCCACATCAGCTATTCAAGTTGACAGAGTTGCCTATATAGCCAAGAAGCCAAAGCCCTGAATTAACTTGTTAAAAGTTCATTTTTGAACTATGTACCTGATCCAAAGCTTAAAACTCAGTGTGTTCTCAAGTGCTTCACTGAATCAGGACCTAAGTGAAAGTATTTTAAAAGTGCTAAATTATTTTTGGTCAATATAAATAGGGATGTAAAAAGTTAACTGCATGATGCTTACCAGTTTGGGTCAGAGCTTACTAGTGGGAGCTGGAGCAGCCCCTGCTGATAGCAGGCCCTGGGGCACCACAGGCAGGGACTGCTCTAGCCCAGGCTGTTCTAGGCTGGCCACGGTGGGCAGGAAGGCTGCTCCAGCCCCCCTGCCTGCCCAGCTTTAATCATTTAACTGAATAAACATATAATTTCCTGTAATCTAGGAACTTCTAAATCAGCTTTGCCACTGATCAGATTTATAAATGCTATGGAATGTATGCCTCACAAATGGACTCCACTAATATATATTCAGTTAGAATTTGATCATTCAACTTTATCCCCAAATTTTAGAAAATTACTGATACCTGGACTGGCAGAGCTCATTACCATGTGAAGCTCAGAGGCTGAATATAAAAACAAAATCTGTTTAATTTAGTTGTACAATATTTCCTCCCAACAGCCACCCTACAGAGTATATATAGAAAAGGTACTCTCTTTTGCTTTCTGGCCTAAAAGGCCATAGCACATAAAATGTATGAAGTATATATGAATAATTAACCCCAGTGGGTGTAGGGTTTCCAGATGGTTTCAACAAAAATACCAGACACACTTGACAATCTACATTACATCTTATTTAGAAAATACCGAACATTTATATTTTCTCAATTTGTTTCCCGAACAGAAAGCTCAAATACTGGACTGTCCGGTTCAAAACCGGATACCTGGCAACCCTAAGTAGGTGGCATACTCCAAAGAGCTAAACTTAATTCTACTGCACTGGAAAGCAAGCTGTGATATCATGAGAAAACTGAATTGAAAGTCACAGCACAGTTGCAGCACCATAGAAGTTTCATAAATGATAATATGTTAATATTAATTACTTTTAGGAAGTTGACCCAATTTGAACACAATCATAAGCAGTCATGTGATGACAAAAACAAAAAGCTATCACAGAGATAACCTGACATATTGTACCAAAGAATTTGACTTAAGTTACTGAACAAACATGACAGGGAAACAAAGAATATATTCATAGCCAGTTGGTCCTCAAGCAAAAATGGAGACTGGAAATACATCAATTTTTATTAGAAAAATAACATTAGCCTGAAAGTTTGTGAATTTTAGAATACTACATTACCACCTATTTGTATATGTCAACCTTTGTACCGAGACAGGTAGAAAAAAAGGCTTGACTTCAGTACTCCTTTCAGCAAAACCTTTTGGGGGGTTGCTTTTCAAGCTATAGGAAACCTAGGGCTCTGCAATTGCTCCCACAATATTCAAATGCCCATACCAGAATCAAGCTTTTAACTGATGAGTTATGCACACAAATAACTGATTTGCAAACACAATCACAACACTTACACAGGCATATTAAACAAGCAATTGCACGCACATTTCAGTGGGCAGTCTAGGGTTTCCAATAGTTTGAAAGTCTGATATTGTAAGTCTACCTATCACCATTTCCAAAACAGTGTCAGAATTCATCTTTAGCTTGACTCTGCTTCACCTTATACACATTTAATCACTTCCCAGTCTCATAAAATACCATCTTTCCATATTCGTATTGCTATGCCGGTACATAGTTTCCTTTTTTATGTAACAAGTGGAGAAAGAACCACATGGATACAGTGAAGGCCTAATAACCATATTTACTAACTATATGGACATGCAAAGCTAGCTACATATTTACACCAGTGGTCTACCAGGATTCTGATGGCTTCAGGAACATAGCAAGGACCACTAGAGGGCTCTCAGGTATTTAAAGCAGGGGTGGGGAACCTAAGACCCAGGGGCTGGAGAGACCAGTGGAGTGGGTGAGATGCCTCCTCTCTCCCTCCCCCCAACAGGATAAGAGGTTAACTCTGCAGATGCACCTCTGATGTGAAGGAGACACTTACATTGCTGGACTTGAGAATGTGAGAGGAAAAGGACATTGCCCAACCTACTAGAGCTGGGACATTTACTTGTGGTTTTGGTTATGAACTTTGTTTGTGGTGTTTTCCCAAATTAATGCCACGTTACTTCTCTCCCCTTTTATTAAAAGTTCCTTTTCCATACTCAGATTCTGTGCTTGCGAGGGGGGAAGCATTGCCTCCCAGAGATGTCCAGGGGTGTAGTGTGAATTTCTCAGGTTACTGGGTATGAGACTGAGCCAGTTCTGTGTTGGATGGAATGAAAGGAACCCTTAGATATTGAACCCAGTCCTGGCTGCTGCTGATGCTACCTGGCAGAAGGGTTACATACATCCAGTAGGGTATTCTGGGTTCTCCTCTTTCCCTTCCAGGATGAAGGTTTACTGGCAAAGCAATCTATTTTAGCTGACAGAGAAGATTTCCCCAGAAAGGGAAATGCCTTATGAGCTGCTTTCCCCAAACAGGTTTTATTTTGATCAGTTGATTGGTAGAGAGGGGAGCCTTGCTCTTTTCCACAAGGTTTCCCCAGGCCCAAGCCCTTAAAGGAGATTGTCCTCTCTTAAGAGTCTGTCTTATCCTGCTACCACACGCTTGGTCCTCACATCTGCCCCTGCGGTACAGATTTTGAACAGTCAAGTTTAGTTGGAATAGCATAGCCTGATCACCCTTGCCTCCCCAATCCCTCTGGTCCTCTGTCTTTAAAGGGCAGTACATCCCATTACAGACCTGAAGGAAAGCCACTGTTAAAGCCAAATTGAAAATTGTCTGGGAGTTGAGCTGGAAAAGATGATAAATGAAAGAGGGGTCTTGCAAGGTGAGAGAGGCGACAGTAATTGAAGAAGAGTCAAAAGAGCTTTTCCAGAAGATCATAACAAAACACCAAAATAAAAGTTTCAAAAACTCTGCATTAAGTTAGATATTAAGGAGGCAATATCATAAAATATTTAGAGCACAAAATACCATCAAAATTAGTAACTCATTCCCTACCTTCAATTTAAAAATAAAAATTTAAAATACAGAATCTTATTGGTTTGTGAGGGGTTTTTTTTAATAATAGCAAGTGTATACTTTGTAACAATTGTACAAAACTGCCACTCAGTTACTGGACCAATCTAGTCCAAGATAAAAGCTCAGAACACTTAAGCAAACATGTCACATGAAGCAGCACCTTTGTTTTTTTCATTACATGAGGTAAAAATAAGTAAAAAATTAGGACTGATATGTGATTTCTAAAGTCTGAATTTTCATCATATTAAATATCTGAAAATATCTTATAGGAATTTGAGCTAATTAAGTTCTTATTGATCTTGTTTCTAATTATGGTTTCTTTACAGGCCAACTGACACAGATGAGTACATCAATAACTTGGCCTCTAGAGGAAGTAGTTTGGAAATTGTTCATGAATAGCTCTGTGATTAATGTCCAAAAACCCTTTCAATTAGCCTTTAGATGTCCCTGAAGGTACTGATTGCTTTGTAATGTCACTTTTAAAGTAGTTGTTTGTTAAAGAACCTCCAGTGTCAAGCTTGCATGGAAGTTAATAAGGGGTGCGCCTTATAGGTCTTTGGTGAAGCAGAGTTTGAAAGTTGATGCTGTGATTGCATTTAGCATTAAAGTCTCTAGGCATTATAGTAACTATAGCAAGATATGGATTAGAAAAGAGTATGTGCAAAATATGGGCCTGGGTCTTCATTTCCTTGACCATCCAAACCTACTACTGATTACAGCAGGACTAGTCACAATGAAAAATCATTAGTCTATATGGTCTAAGAACCATCATTTGCCAGCTTTCAAAGTAGAAATCAAATGATGTCACTGGGATAAAAACCACTCAGACATCCCTGTTAGGTTATGTCTAAACTGTGGAGTTACTTCAGGATGCCTCCTGTATCCCAAAATAGCGATTTAGCATCTTAAGATCATGCCCATTATATTGAAATACAATGGGCTCACTATTCTGATGTCCCTGTAAACCTCATTGCACAAGGGTTAAGGGAAGTTTTGGAATAGTGCTTTATTTTGAAATTATGTCGAAATAAGCTCCACAATTTGCATAGCGCAAATTGTGGAGCTTATTTCGAGCGAAGGGTGTAGTGTAGAAACACCCTTAGTGAGCACCTATGGAAAAGTGATTACAGAAAATAGCAGTACCCAGTCTTTGATCTGAAAGTGGGAATGCTTAGCTAAGGGAAAGGATTTCAGATCTGGTACAGATATTCACTCAGGAGTGGCCCAAGGCGGGCTGCGGCAGCTGGCGCCCCAGGCAGAATGTGCGATCGGCGCTCCCGCCTGCATGGCCGTCAATGGAGTGACATCATCGGGCACCCTGGGTACCCTGTTGAAAGCAGCGCCCTAGGCGACGGCCAAGTCGGCCTATAGTCACGGACCGACCCTGTATTCACTACAATCTGTTTATGTATGACTGGTGTGCAAGCAGTTGTAATCTTCAACACAAAAATGCTGCCTTGCATTTACCTAAGCTGAATTTAGTTGCGTTGAGAAATCTGGGTCTGCTAATAAGAATTATGCATGCTTACATCACATTTTCTAACTTTTAGCATGTCAGTCAGGCTCCAGATCCCATTCCCATTTTATAGAGGAAAATGACCAATACACAGAGCTATGTAGCAGCAGGAGCACAATGGAGAAATGTAACATGGTAGTAAGCCATGTGATGATCCCCAACTCACCCACTTTTTCCCTTCTATTCTATTTTTACCAAACAGCTGGAATTTAAAGGCAAAGATGCACCAATATGGGCGCAGATACGGCTTATGGCCAGGATTTCAAAAAGATGAACTGTAATTCTAGTAGGCTCAGTTGTGGAAGCACATCTTGAGGTATCTTACAAGAAACAGATCTTCAAAAAGGATGGCTTTTGGGTTTTCTGAACATCCAGGCCCGTTGTGGTATCCAGTAGGGCATGTAAAAGCACCCAAATCCTTGCCAAAATCTTTAAACTTCAGATTTCAACCAATCTTCCTGGTATCTGTTTGAATATGAAATGTCTGTTAGTTCTTTTCGTTGTGTGCCACATTCTACTGTGAATATCCAGGGAAGATTTTATACATTAAAGCTAAGCAAGTTATTTGTAATCTCGACTCATTATTTCTAATTAAAATAAAAATGAACAACATATCTATAGCAATTAGTTATCCATATAGTTATCTCTGAGATGTTCTGCACATTAGCCAATATTAAAAGCTTGCAAAAGTAATTGAAAGTGCTCTTTGACTTAAATACATATTGCTGCAGAAAAAGTACTGGAACAATTATGTATGTAACTAATAGCATTATCTGAAATACTCTCAAACCCTCGGAAGTCCCGAGCACATTGTAGGCACAATAAAAATGAAACATTAATTACTATGGTTCCCTCTTCACAAAATCATACGCGGGGACATAAAGAAGTCTTTCACCACAAAGAGTTTTCTTTGAACCGTGTAGAATACATCCTACTAGAGTTTAAACACTGACATTAGAGCAGAATGGATGCAAAAGGCAGCTCCAATTTTGCAATTTACAATGAGCATGCATGCACTGTAAAATTACAAGGTTGAGATTATAACCTGGGCCAAGGACACCGGATTCAGTGCTTATTCACCACAGAGAGTTTCAGAGAAATTACAGTCAGTTTTGAAGCTTTCATATTAATCCTCACCTCTGCTCCACCTCATCCACGTGACTTCCAAGCTTAAGTGCAAATTAAATGAGCACGCATACTTGGCTAGAACCAAGGACATTCAGGCATTGCCACAGTTTGTTACTCATGTAGCCATTGAAATTGTTTGAATAGACCCACCATACTTTCAAAAATGTGTAGTATTATGGATGTAGTGACATAACATTTGATTCTTCAGCTCTCTCTCTCCTCCCCCCTCCCACCCCGGTCTCATGCTATAATCAAGATAGTGTCATAAGATGGAACTGTCATTAAGTGGCTGGTTTACACTCATGCCTAGTTCTTTCTGCATATGGTGGTATTTGGGGGAAAGAATGATTTAGATTGGTGGGTTTTGTAATGGATTGTTGACTAGTCCTTACTGGTTTTCTCATGCCATGAGAATTTAAAATAAAGAATTTTTCTCATCCCACATCAGGGTGAAAGCTCACAATCTTGACAGTTTTTGCTAATCAATAATTTAATTTTTATTGAATTAATCAAAACATTGTTTGATAGGTTGAAATTAATTTTTCCATGCTTTAAAAAAAAGCCACTTTGGGAAGGTCACTGTAAACTAACAGAATTTTTGAACCAAAAACCAAAAAAGAAAAAATCTTTTCATTAAAAAAATTGTCAAAGACAGCATATGTCAACAATTTCGAAAACTTTTTTAAAATTGGGACATTAATTGAACCTTTCCTGTAATTTGTTGATTTTGTTAATTTTGAAAAAAGAGGAGGTTGCATTCCAACTTTGCAGAGAAAAACACCTTACTTGCTTTGAAGAGTATTATTTTTTCATGTTTGAGTATTATATAATGTCTTGTATACCTTGTGGGTGAACTTACAATGACAAATCATGCTTCACATTTGGCTCTTATAGTGTTTTGAGTCTGTTCTGATATCTATTGGTCACTTGTTGGCCTGTAAACCTTCTGTGTCCTGTTGATTACATGTCAGAGTGCTTATTTTACCATCCTCCATGTTTATATTTACTGTATTTCATGTGTCTTTTTGCCTTCCATTAAATATATGGATCTCTCCTGCTACATTCAATACACACAGGCTTATCTATTCAACACATGTAGCTTGCTTCCAAGTGCATGATTTGTCATGAAGAAGTAATTTCATCTTAACAAGGTCACTGCCTACTTTCTGGGGGTCTTCAGCTTATCAGTCAGAGTGGGCCAAGTTTCCCCTTTTCTTTTTGGTCTAGTAAACCTTCCACCACTGTCAGTCACTATATGGCCAGCCTACAGGCCCCAGGATACACGTACCTATTAATATCAAGCACTTTGCTGATCTGCTATTAAAGCTGATGGTTGAAGATCACTTGCCATATGTTTTCCTTACTTTTTAAAGCTTTCTTTATAGAGTCGTGACTAAACTGGGTGTTAACATTGCTATGTGACAGACTGTGCTGCAGTGGTGATGTGATATGACTGAACAAACACACCCAGGTAAATTGAATAAATTCACTGCAAGTAACCAGGGGTCTATTGTTTGAAATCACACTTTGGGACACCATATCTGCTGAAAGGTCTCCTTGCTTTGCCTTTAGTAGTATTGGGCACCCAGATGTCAGAATAGTTCTCTACAAATATGGGGTAGGTTATGTGGTTTGTAATAAAAAAGGTCCATTTGCTCTAAGATTTGTGTGGAGAATTATATATTATCCATTGTCTTTTTGTCATTTGCCCTACACTCCCCACAGGTATCACATCTGCCTACAAGGTCTCTGATAACTTTGATCATGTTTTGCCAGTATACAGGGTTTCTTGCTTTTCAGATATATAGGCTTCAATTCCAAAATACCAATGCAGTTTTGTCCTCAAGATCGTTATGATTCAGCTGCCTTTACATGATACTATTTTGTATGCTCAGCTAGTCTCAATAAGTCCAGTATGCTTGGAGAGGCAGATGGGGCTTCTCCTCTGGAGTATAGTGAGTCTGTCAGAATGGCAGACATGAGCACTTGTAAGTCTTCATCTTGTCGGGTTTGTCTTTCTAGCCTCTGCCTGGACACGGCCATATACTCGTTTTGGTCTGTGATTACTTGGACTGAGGAAGTCATACATTTCCCTATCCAATTCTTCATGTTCCTATTCAGGTGCTATGTTTTCATACTGCAGAGCTGTTCTGGATAAGAACTCAACAATAGCTCTATACTAATCTTCTTGTAGTGTACATCTAGACCAGTGATATCCAACATGGGAATTCTATGTTAGACTTTGTCCTGACAGATACTTTTTAGTTCTTGATCAATTCTTCAACAGTAACAGGGAGATGATTTGGCCAAAAGTGCTAATGCAATCACTGGATGCATAAATAAATAGGAATAGAGAAGTGATTTTCCCTTTGTATTTGGCACTGATCCAACCTTTGCTGGACTGCTGCATCCAGGTCTAGTGTTCACAATTCAAGAAGAAGGCTGGCAAATTGGAGAGGTTCAGAGAAGAGCCAAGAGAATGAGTAAAGGATTAGATGACACACTTGATAGTGCTAGAGCCCAAGAGCCCAATCTATTTAGGTTAGCACAGCAGAAGATTAAAAAGATGACTTGATTAAAGTTGAAGTTCCTACATGAGGAACAAATACTTGATAGTCTGAGGACCCCACTATCAGAGGAAAGTGTAACTGGTCCAGCAGCTGGAAATTAAAGCTAGTGACATTCAGACTGGAGAGAAGATGTACATTTTTAAACAAGGAGGGTAGTTAACCATGTGAACAGTAACCAAAAGGTCCCCATCACTGACAATTTTTAAAATCAAAATGGGATGTTTTTCTAACAGATCTGTTCTCAGAAGTACTTTAGGGAAGATCGATTGTCTTGTTATACAGGGCTGCAGACTAGATGATCACAACGGTCTTTTCTTGCCTTGGCATCTAGTTGCAGCCTCGCTCATTAACTGATACTCCACTGTCTATTTGCCATTCAGCTTCCTGTCCATGCTTCTGCTTTGTCTTTTGCATTTGGTGTTAGTCTGAGCTTTACCATTTCTTTTTTGCTCACTTTACCATTTCTTTTTTGCTCACGTGCACACTAGTAATGTCATATGCATACAAAATCTCATCTTGAGAACCAGTGCTTGCTTCCTCCATATGCTCCTTTTTATTCTGTGTTTTCCTTGCCAGCTGTGGTACAATGATTTCTCTTACCACAGGTATTGCAGAACACCCCATATATAGGACACTTGCCATCATCACAGGTCTTTGCATCATGTTCTCTACTCATGCATTTGCTTTTGCACAAATTTGGGTTTATAATTTCCAATGTTTGTAATGTGTTCCCTTGTGCTACTTCTCTGTCTCTGCTTCAGCTGTCCTCTGCATTTGGAGGTGAGTTTGTTTACTACAGGTTGGATTGCTCTGGTCTGGCACCTTTGGGACAAGGGAGTTACTTGAACCAGGGTAGGTCAGGGGTCTCCAGGGACACCAGCCTCCCGGCCAGCTTGCCTCTTGGCCACCTGCCCCACTCCCAGCCCCTGGAGGCTGCCAGTTGAGTTGTGCTGCCAGCCCCTGGGGCTGACAAGCTGGCCGGGATCCATTCCCAGGGGATGGCTATGCTGTGCTCCTAGCCCTGGGTGACTGCTGGGCTGCACTCCTGGCCCGAGCCAATGGCTGCCAGCTGGGCTCCACTACCAGCTGCTGCTTAGGGCTTCTAGTTGACAGCCACTGGGGATTTCTGGTCTAGGGGCTCTCTGCTCCAGCAATATCTGTACTCCTACTGGACCACAGGTTGCCAGAGCAGAGTGTCCCAGACCAAAGAGGTTCATCCTGTAATTTGGCCTAGTCTATAGCTCTTGGCAGAGTCAGTGAGAACTCTGAATATTCTCATTTCAAGTTCCTGAACCTTTCATCCCTCCTACTAAGCTATCATACATTAGTTCCTTTTTAAAGACTTGATAATCCTGTGAGTCAGCCATTTTGTGCAGTTTTTCAATACACTGATCAGTTTCCTCTTGATTACAGATAGAAATGTAGCCATGTTAGTCTGGGGTAGCTGAAGCAAAATGCAGGACAATGTAGCACTTTAAAGACTAACAAAATGGTTTATTAGATGATGAGCTTTTGTGGGCTAGACCCACTTCCTCAGATCAAACCTTGATTACACTGGTTTTAGAAATGAAAGGGTTTTGGGAAACATCAAGATTTTGCCTGGATCCTATTGCTGACAGAGCCAGATGCTGCTAGAGCACTGAGCAGCTTTTACACCCTACAGCTAATTGTGTAACTGCTCTTACTTTGTTCTCCTATCTAAATTCAACCTTGTAACAATTTCACTTTTCCCACTGCAGTCAAAAGTATGTCCAATTGTTCAATACAGCCCCTTTTGTGGCCATCTGCTTGGGAACAGGAATCTGGGATGCTGCCATGATTACTGTTTTCTGGTTGGTTTTTTTGGGGGGGGGAGAAGGGGAGAGAAGCTTTTGCAACATGCTTTGTTTTGGATTTCCATACCTACAAGAGCCATCCCACGCTAACACCACATTCTGTGTGAAAACAAAAAAAGAAAGCCTAAATGTTGCACAATTCCTGCCTCCTCAGATAGCACCCTCTCTTAGGGTGTGTCTAGACTACAGGGTTTTGTCGACAAAAGTCCACTTTTGTCGACAAAACTATACCTGCATCCACACTACCGCTGAGTTCTGTCGACATAAGGTCGACAGAACTCAGCAGTTTTGTCGACGATGGTAAACCTCATTTTACGAGGCATAACGCCTTCTGTCGACAGAGTTTCTGTCGACAGAAGGTGTTATTGAATGTAAACTGTCCTTTGCGTCCACACTACCATGTCGACAAAGCAGCTTGCTTTGTCGACAGAACTCAATGTAGTCTAGACGCTCTTTGTCGACAGAAGTTTTGTCGACAGTATCTGTCGACAAAACTTCTGTCGACAGAAGCCTGTAGTCTAGACGTACCCATAGAGTGCTCCCTGAAAGCTTGAGTTCTTTCTTACTCCTTTGCAGACTCTGGGTCATATCCAGTACTGAGTTGCCGAATGTCAGACAGTGGGTCTCCTTGCTGCCTGGGATGCCAGTTCAGATTTCGGGAGAAGGGAGACCCGACCTGTGCAAGCTGTGATGGGTGGGGGGGAAGAGAGTGAAAGCCTGGGGGTCAGGCGTACTGAGGATGGAGACTTCAGCAGTGCTACTGACTTTGATCAGCACAAGCCAAGCAGCTAATTGGGGGGGACCAATCTCATCCATCCTCCCACACACATCACCTCTATCCAGGGGCTTCTAAACTACTGGAAAACTACTTTTTTTTTTTGGCAGACAACTTAGCAGTTAGCTGACAGGAGCACTGTATCTAGTCATATATATAGTAGTCCAATGTCTGTGAGTCTGTAACGCTGAAATGCTGGCTGTTCCATCTGGGCAGCGCTGTTGCTGAAATGCTGGCTGTTCCCTCTGGGTGGTCCGTGCTGCATGGGGAGCGCAGGGCCCAAACGGCTGCTTGCGCCACTTGCTCCCACACAGTGGCCCAGCTGAGCAGTGCAAAAGTCAGCCAAGTGCCACGGCGGTGACGTGCGGCATAACAGCGGCTCCGAGCCCCGCCCCCTGGTCAGGGGGAGAGCAGGGGAACGAGGGGGAGAGGGAGGTAGAGGACAACTGGGAGGCTGCAGGATCACTGTTGGGTTAAGGGAAACAGTGCAGGGGGGCAGCTGGAGCTCATAGGCAGCTGCTCAGCCGGGCTACCATGCAGGAGCAAGCGGCGCAAACAGCTGTTTGGGCTCCACTCTCCCTATGCAGGAGGAGGAGGAGAAGAGAAAGAGAGATGGAGAGAGAGGCAGGAGATGGAGGAGAGCTGAAAGAGAGGGGGGGGGAGGCAGTAGGAGGAGGAAAGAGAGACGGAGCAAGAGATCAGAGGCTCAGGAGAGAAGACCGAGATAGAAAGGGAATAGGACATGGAGGAGAGACCTGAAAATCCCATTTTATGACAGGCTAATTCACTAGTTACCATATAAAAGAAAATTAAATAAATATTAGACCCACTCAGCTCTAACCCTAGCATATTCTGACATCTTGTGGCAAGTCACTTAAGGGAGGCTGGTTACCCTTAAAATTTTAATATATATTCTTACAAGTCAAGACTCCTTGGCTCTAACTCAGATCTGAAAGGAGAGCGGGCCGTAGTGGGTTATAGCAGGGGGCAGACATTTCAGCTCTATGTAAGTAGAATGACATATTTCCCTATGCCCTGTACAGGACACCAAGGGGGGGGACTGCCAGGGCTTGGAGCTTTAGCCCAAAGAGGGGGCTGCTGGCACTCAGGGCTTCGGCCCCACAGCTGAGAAGGGGAGGAAATTGGATGGGGTGAGGGCTGAGTTTCAGTCCTGCACCAAGGGCCACTTGGGAACGGGTCTGAGCCCTGCAGCAGCAGCAAAAGGACTTCAGCCCCACAGAAGGGGGTCACCCAAGAACAGGGCTAATCACCACGGCAGGTGGGGTCCACCCAGGAAGCGGTCTGAGCTTCACGGTGGGTGGGAGCTGCTCAGGAACCAGGCGGAGCCTTGTGGTGGATGGCGGCTGCCCAGGAATGGGGCTTCAGCCCCGTGGTGGCAAAAGTCTTCAGCCCTGCAGGGAGGACCACCTGGGAATGGGACCGCAGCCAGTGGTGGGGGTGCTCAAAAAAAGGGGTTTCAGCCCCGGGGGGAGAGGGTCTGCCAGTGGTTGGGGCTTCAGCCCCATGTTCCTAAAAGGCTGCCAGACTCCCTCCCCCTCTTCTTTAGGGTGCACAAGGAGGGAAGCTACTACCTGGTTTCTCCCTCAGCTTCTTGCCTGACTCCACACACCACGTACTGGTGCCTGCTTTACCGCCAGTCACAAATAGGAGGCTGCCGCAGCTGCACTGGTCAGGGAACTCAAGGACCAGCAGGGGGTATGCAAATACGGGACATTTTGCCCCTTTTTAAACAGATATCAGGATGCTTGTGAGACATCTTAAATACAGGGCAGTCCTGAGCCTTTGACTGGGCAGGGCTGATTAATCACCTGTGATGCTGTGCTGCCGCACAGGTTAGAGGGAACACTGATCATGATCCATCTCTTGTTGCCCATTCCCAGCTTCTGGCAAACAGAAGCTAGAAACACCATCCCTGCCCATCCTGGCTATTAAGAAAGAGAGTTTGAAAACCACTGCCTGGCTGTGTCTAGACTGGCCAGTTTTTCCGGAAAATCAGCCGCTTTTCTGGAAAAACTTGCCAGCTGTCTACACTGGCCGCTTGAATTTCTGCAAAAGCACTGACTTCCTGGCAAAAGGGCCAGTGTAGACAGCTGAGATTTGTTTTGCGCAAAAAAGCCCCGATCGCGAAAATGGCAATCGGGTCTTTTTTGTGCAAAAGCGCATCTAGATTGGCCACGGACACTTTTCTGCAAAAAGTGCTTTTGCAGAAAAGCGTCCCTGCCAATCTAAACGCTCTTTTCCGAAAATGCTTTTAATGGAAAACTTTTTCATTAAAAGCATTTCCAGAAAATCATGCCAGTCTAGATGTAGCCCCCTATTGTTACACTGTCCTAAAAGCAGAGGTCACAGCACTGCATGAGAGGGGAAGAGCAACTTCTCCATCGCTGCTTTTTTCATCTGCCACCTATGTAGCCACTATTAGGCTACATGATCACCAACTGTGAATCAGAAGGGTCAGAGAAAGCCCTCTTGAAAAGGGCTAGGCAACAATCCAAGTACAAAAAATAATATGGCTTCATAGTATAAAAAAACCCACAGTAAATTCAAATAAATCCTTCTCATTGGGTTTATGTATCATTGGTTAATCACAAAAGTTTGTTTGGCTACTGGTTAAAGGGGGTGGGGAGTAACCAGGCAGCTGGGAGGAGAGGGAAGAGATAAAGGAGAATGTTTATCAATATTGCAGTAACTGACAGCAGAGTGCACAACAGGTCCTGGAACGGCAGAAAGCTATAGTGAATGAAGCTACAGTAGGCAATATGCAGTACAGTGTTGCTTCTTATGTAGGTGTTTGCTGTTTTATCCAGTCTTCTGATATGCATTGGAATATTAGGTCAAACACTGAAAGAATTAACTTCTTTAGGCTGTGTCTACATTGGCGCGATCTTGCACCAAAGCAGCCGCTTTTGCGCAAAAACATGCTGCCTGTCTACACCGGTGGGGAGTTCTTGCGCAAGAACACTGACGTTCTAATGTATGAAATCAGTGCTTCTTGCACAAGAACTATGATGCTTCCACTCAGAAATAAGCCCTCTTGCGCAACTGTTCTTGCTCAAGAGGCCAGTGTAGACAGGCAACATGAATTTCTTGCGCAAGAAAGCCCGATGGCTAAAATGGCCATCGGAGCTTTGTTGCACAAGAGAGCATCTACACTGGCACGGATGCTCTTGCTCAAAAGCACATCTCTTGCGCAAAAGCACATGCCAGTGTAGACGCTCTCTTGCGCAAATACTCCAACGCAAAAACTCTTGCGTTAAAGAGTATTTGCGCAAAATCTTGCCAATGTAGACGTAGCCTTACAGTTCTTTTCTAAGCTTTCATAGTATTATTTCCTGCTTTTTGCTGGCAAACCCCACAAAAGCAAATTTTGTCAAGTGCAGTGTTATGAAAATTGCCACCAGATTTCCTTCACTCTTTCCTCTACAGATAGTTAGCAGGCCTGAAGTACACAATTTTCCAAGCCTCTCTGATACACAGAGGTACTTTGGCAGCACATAACTATTGATAAGGCATTTTTATCCTTAAATATTGATTGAAAAGAGGTTACACTTAAAACACAGATTTCCACTTTCCCTGGCAGGCTGGATACAATTTGCTTTTCTGCTGAACAAAGTAGATTGGCCTTCTGTCCATTTTTTAAAAGCAAAAACCCAGAGAAGAAAAGAAGGTAACATTTTATTTCATTACTAGACAAAGCTGGGAGTAGAGAAATGGGTAAAGATTAAAATTCTAAATATTATTGTTAGTATCATTGTGGTCCCTGACTAACATTTTTAGGTGCTAAAACCCCATTGTGCTAAGTACTGTACAAAACCAAAAAAGCCTGTGCCCCCAAAGAATTTTTAATTAATGTGGCTCTTAAGAAGATACACAGTGATTTGTGCACAAAAAGGTGCCATGGATGGATATCCTCTTGAAAACATAGATGTAGCTGACTTGGGCTATGTCTAGACTGCAGAGTTTTTCCGGGATACCATATCCCAGAAAAGCTCTGCCGCGTCCAGGGAACGCGTCTGCTTTTTCAGAACAGTTTCCAAAAATGCAGGCACGTTCTTTCAGCATCCTTATATTCCTCTTGGTGAGAGAAATAAGGGATGTTCTGAAAAAGGAGTTTTTTTCTGAAATTTGGCCCCCCGTGTAGATGAGCTTCGGAAAAGCATTATTTAAATCGCCGCTTCATTTTGCTATGTCTAGTAAACTCATCTACATGGCTCCGTTGACAGAGCCATGTAGTCTAGACATACCCTTAGTGATTGACTTTATATAGTAACACAATAATGCTTTGCACTTCTATACCATACATTAGGTCAGCATATGCTTGATCCAAAACACTGTTCTAGTAAGACTGTCTTAGTACCATTTCTTTATCTTTTCCGGATTATGTCTCAAACCTCTGCATGATGGGCTAGAGTCAAATTAGCAGAAATTGGAATTTATGGGTTCCCTATAGGTAGCTACATATCTACATGCATTGTAAGTTGATTAGTAATCACCAGTCTAGGTCTGCTGGACTCTTATATAGAAAAGAGAAATAGATGCATATATATATACACCTGCACAAGGTAACAGAATGATCTGTCATGCTAGTTTTAATTTGTGTTCATTCCCCAGAATTGGTCTGAGAGTGATATCAGTGTTGCAAATCAGTGTCTTATGTTTTACTTATTATGGGCTGGGAAATGTTTCCTGATTCAAAAGTTATCTTGATTTCTGGTGAACTGTTCAGCGTGTGTTTAATTGCATTCACTTTTGCTTTCAGTGCAGAGAATGAATGCTGGTAGATAGCCAGAATTTGAATTTTTTATAAAATATCATTAGTTATCTTCAGACGTGCAGTCTCTGTGCAATTCTAAGGTCTGATTATTCAGATCAATTAGCAGAAGATCTCAATTTGCTAAAAGCCTATGCAGCTGGAGTGTGTGTGACTTGTTCATCATTGCCAGCACATAAGCCATCTTATGTAAGAAAATGTGATGTCAATGGGAATTGCATATGTTCTTGGATAGAAGAAGAGCGTACTAGAATTGAAACACTGCTGTTTCCCAAAATGTTCCTTATCGCTTTAGGTAGCGACAGAGGGACCAGTGATGGCTTCAGGGTGCTAAAAAGTAGGTGTTCTAATACCGTTTCTAAAGGTCTAGCTACTCATTGGGTTGTGTGTGTTTGCAAGCATATTTTAAAGTACGTCAGGTTTTCTTCCCATTTCCTGTTTGTGGCATTCATCCATTCTCTGACTTTGGTTAGGGGAAGGGTATAGCTGGTACTGTTATACCAAAAGGCTGTGTCTAGACTGGCAAGTTTTTCTGGAAAATCATCAGTGCTTTTCCGGAAAAACTATGCTGCTCCCGTTTGGGCAAAAGTCTTTTTCCAAAATACTTTTGCGCAAAAGGGCCAGTGTAGACAGCATAGTACTGTTTTCCACAAAAAAGCCCCGATCGTGAAAAAGGCGATCGGGGCTTTTTTGTGGAAAACCGCGTCTAGATTGGCCACGGACGCTTTTCTGCAAAAAGTGCTTTTGCGGAAAAGCATCCTGCCAATCTAGACGCACTTTTCCGAAAATGCTTTTAACGGAAAACTTTTCCGTTAAAAGCATTTTCGGAAATTCATGCCAGTGTAGACGTACCCTAAAGGTATATCTGGTACTGTTTTTGTATATGAAAAGTTACTTGTGTCTGGGTAGCTGGGTTATCCAGTTCTCTTACCTCTCAAAATGTCTCTGCAGGAGTTGGTCCCAGAGTACATTGTAACACATACTACAGGCAGCACTATAATGAAGTTCTCCCAGAACCCTTTGCAGCGTCTCAGCCATCTCAGAGGGCACAGCTGTCAGTGCCAATGTAATCAGGAACTGGTAGGTCACTATCACGCATCTGGTTCTTGCTATAGTTCTTTATAGTGATCGCCTCAGCACCCACATCTGCTGGATGGCTAAACATTAGCCAGAAGTTGCATCATGCCTTGTCTGTGCTTGCTATTGGCCTGCAACAGAAGCCAAGAACATGTGCGGGATACCTGTTAACAATCTGGAGCAAGGAGTCATGCAAGCAAATTTATTCTGCATTCAGCAAGCCACAGATCACAGCCAAACTGCCCAAGTCTGGAATCACCTCACAATCAGCTGGGTTATAAGAAGTTCAGAGACCTGAATGAGTCACCAGAATTGTTAAAATAGATTTCACTGACTTTTTTGGTCTGCCAAAAACATTCCCCACCACCATTCACCTATGGTGGAGATAGCAGAAGTATCATTTGTCCATAGTAGAGTGACTGGGCCATGATTTTATTTTACAATAGAGAAAAGGATAGTGAAGGAGATTGGTTGTCCCCCTGGAAAACAAAGCTGGTAGAATATAGTTTCAGATATGACTCTCCTTTCGCACCCCCCCTTCAAATCTCACTAGGACGATTTTGACACTATGATAATTAGATAACCACTGAGCTTTGGCATGGATGAAGCAGACTCTGCGATGACCTAGGAAATTTGACTGTCTTGGTTTACAGAAGAGCTTCCATAGAAATCTCTTAGCAACAGCATGTTGTATCTGTATTGTAAATACTCCTGCTCAGAATAGAAAATAATCTGTGCCACTTTCTGAATCCTAATCACATTATGCTTTAAGACAGCAACATCCAATATAATGTGGTATGTCTATAACTTTATATGCAGTGCACTGTACATCACTCTTCAGACAGTCTTGTCGCTATTGATATACTGCTTCCCCCAATATTCTAGAAATAGTCACAGATTTGCCAGTCACTATCTACAACACATACCAGTTTAGGTTCATTGGTATACAGACTGATTTTTCCTCTTAGACCCTATCTACCAACTTATACCTATATTTAATTATAGCAATATTCAGTGATGCATCCATTTTACTCGTCAATAATAAGTTTCTGGGACTATGTCCAGACACTTGAGGGATTGCCTATAGAATATCCATTTGGAATATACCACTTTACCCCCTTCAATCATCACTATAAACTAGGGATGGGGAACCTCCAGCCCGTGGGCCACATCCGGCCCACCAAACAATTGAATCCAGCTCTTGAAGGGGGTCCAGCAGCCACGAAACGCTGCTGGGAGTCCCGGGCTGCTTTAAAAACTTCCCCCAGCTTCTCCTGCAGCGTGGGTGGACACTTCTGGTTCCTCTTTTTTTTTTTTTTTGCTTCTCACTTGTGTGGCCCCCAGATGATGTCTCTAGTTAGTGGCCCCACCCTTACTATAAATAAAAGAAATCAAACACACAGAAGCCCTTTAGTTATCTTCTTTTAAGCCTCTTATTTTTAAATCATGCCTTATCTTCTCTGAATTTCTCTTCCTTCTTTTCTGTTCTCCCCCTTATCTCCTCCTTTCTTTGTACACCCAACCAGCAGATCCTGGGCTTTCACAGCCTACTAAATGAGGTCTCACTGCAGCAGCAATAGGCAACCAAGAACAGTAAATGGGCTGCATGAGTGGCCCTCCATTTCAGTGGGCCACCGTAGCCTGCAGCCTATTGGGGTTCTACATACTTCCCTGATTTGCAGTATTCCAACTACGAGAGGAAGGGGGAGAAGCGGGGACAGAACATGAATCAGTGGATTTGTGGCTCTCAGAAAAAGTGCTGGGAAGGAGAAGGAAGTGTGGGACTCCAATGCCTCAGTGTGAGAGGTGTGAGGGGGGGACAGGTGAAAGACGGGGGTCCATGGGCTACAGGTGGAGCTACAATGGGCCACATGTAGCCCACAGTGTGCCCACCACTGCTCTACAGAGACTTGCAAGTAAAAAGTGTGGCTGTGATTGTGAAATTCTCTACATTGCTAAAGAGCAACAGGTGTGCGAGAAGAGTGTTCCACCCCTGCTCCAAACATTTTACAGAAGCTCTTTGGACATGGAATAGTTCATAATCCAACTTGCACCTTCTCTCCTGGCATGGCCAGGGTAGCCAGATGGTTTCAACAAAAATACCGGACACACTTGACATTACATCACAGTCTACATTACATCTTATTTAGAAAATACCGGACATTTATATTTTCTCGATTTGTTTCCCGAACAGAAAGCTCAAATACTGGACTGTCCGGTTCAAAACCGGGCACCTGGCAACCCTAGGCATGGCTGCTTCAGGAATCCTCTCCAAGGACTTTTCAGCCACTCCCATACCTTTCCTTTTGAGTGGGATAATGACACCTCTACCAACAGTCAGTGAAGCAGGGTTTTCCAGCAGGATCACCACCTACCAACAGTAGAGTTGGCACTGCCAGTCTGGTGATCATTTAACTCAAAACAACCTCTCTTTAGCCTCATCAGGGCAGTTTAGTATATTTACAAAGAGGACCAGGACCAGGTAAATAGCATCACTACAACCAAACCAAGAAAAGATTCAGCACTCAACATTCATAGAGGAAACCTAAAAGACACATAGGATATGCTTCCAAACATTTATGGAATTTTTTGGGGAAGTTGGAGGGGAACTGTGGTCTTTGAACAGGTTCAAGTTTGGGAGGCAACAGCTTCAACACAAAATACTACTTGGAATGTCTTTTGTCTTTCTCCTTTTAAGGAGCTATGCAAATTGCATAGCTTATTTCGAGTTAATTTTGAAATAGCTTATTTAGAAATTTGATGCTGTCTACACAGCACTTAATTTCTAAATAAATCACTATTCCAAAATGTTGCTTACTCTTGATGGAATGAGGTTTACAGGGACATCAGAATAGCGAGCCAGTTATATTTTGAAATAACAGACGTGCTCAAAAGACACAGAATAGCTATTTTGGGGTACTTCTGGTGTCCCAAAATAGCGCTGCAGTGTAGACATAGCCAAGGAGAAAAGAAGAGCACTTAGCTCATGTATAGCAGTCTGCATTCTGGAATCTAAGAATAATTTACAAACACTAGACAAGAGTAGAAAACTTGTCCACACTATGGATGAATTCTGTCAGGATTTATAAAACTTCAAGTTAGACATTTAAGGTTATTTAGAATAGCTAATAATTTTTTCTGCAGTGCATATGTATGACCAGTTTGGTTGTCCTAATTTTATTGTCTTAATTGATTTTTATGAACACAGACCTGACTCAGACAAATAGTCTGGTACAATGTTATTGGAGGTAAGACAGCGCAATTATAGGAAGTCTTACAGTCTGTTTAACTCAACCTATTGGCAGTCAGATCTTGAGGAATGCTGCCTGTTAATTGTGGTGCTGTTCTTTTTAAGACATTCACTTCAAAAAGTTAGTTCACTGTACAAGATTTGTAGCTTATTATGTTATACACATACAGCTAAAACAAAAACACAGGAGGTTTTAAAAAATATAATTACCCAGAAAAAGTTCAATTGCATGTCTTAAATGGCATCTACTGAGGCCGTATATCATGTTGAGGTTTTTTTGTTTTGTTTTTTTACCAGCTATATTAGCCTGAGGCTGAACTCAATTTTGACTTCTCATTTTCTCTAATAAGCTTTTTATTGCCATCTTGTATGAGCTGCAACAAAATTAGCTGTCTATTCCCATCCACTGTCAATTCAAAGGAGAACCCTAATGCACAATCCGAATTTTGTGTTTGCTTTGGAGTCAGGGAGCCCTAATCAGAGTCCTGTATTCCAATACTATTGAACTATAAGAGACAGAGCTTTCTGCCCCAGGCCTGCCTCTATGTTGTGTTTCAACAAAGTACTGGTGATCTTCTGAACTGTTTAGAGAAGTTCTTGCCACAATATTTTATCCTGAAACTCTGGGGAAGGGGTTCTAGGCACACCAGAAGAGCCTCTTCATTCCCTGTTTACCTGCTGTGGGATTTTCTGCAGCACCATAATATCTTTATACCCTGTCTTCAGTTCTATCAAAAGCTGCTATGAAGGTCAGTACAAGCAAACTGGCAACCTGACCCCAAATTAAAAACCAGCAGGGAACCATTCATGATCCTGATCAGGACACTGTCAAATCAAAGGGAGTTCAGAACCCAGGATGAAGTTTCTTTATAGTACCACTGACCTCTGGAAATGTAACAGCCATGCTTTCTCAGTAGTCTTCCCTCAAGAGAAAAAGATCCTAAGACTGGTTGAAAATTGACAAACAATTCATGGTCAAGAGATGTTTCTATGTGTAGTAATGGAAAAGGGACAATAATTGTTATGTGAGCCACTGGTAATCTCACTAATGGCACCAAACCCATAGCACAAGAGAGTAAGAATCACTGGTGATGGACCTTGAGATCACTCATGGTCTTCTGTGATCCTAATCAGAAACTAGAGTTTGGATCAACCTAGGAGATTAAAAAAAAAAAAAGAAAGAAAAAACCCACCTTCAGAAGCCCATAATTCTTAAAATCAAAAAGTCCATGGAGACTTCAGCTGTCTTATCAGTAGGGAACATACTTACAACAGTGACTGACCAGTAGAATTACAAAGGATCTGGATAAATGAGAGAATCAACCCAAAAATAAAAGCTGCCACATCTAAGATGTTGGCCCTTCTGAATGGAAGTCTGCATGCACACCGAAATTCCTGAAGGCAAGTCATAAGTTCTCGATGTGCCTGCTGGTGTTGGCATTATCTATGACATTCATCAAACAGCTTTATGGTCTATACCCCAGCTGAACCTTGAAGTGTTATCGTGTACAAAAGTGATAAGAAATGTCCAGATACTCAACCATTTGTCTCAGCAATTGATCACTTCATGCTTTCAAACAGAATTAAATCACCACAACTCTGGGTCATTATCTATCTTTTGGGGAGCCTGTTGTATCACAATTTGGCCATCTACATAGTCCAACCAGATCTTACTGATAGACACCCAATCTGTGTGATATATCCAATAGAACTGGAAAAGAGTTCAACTTTATTCACAAGTGAATGGGTATCATCCACTCAAAAAAAATCGATGCCCGTCCATTAAAGATGCTATAAACAGCTGGAAAACTGCAACTATACTCTTCAGAATCTGCTGTTACTCAGCTGATATGTATGGTAATAATTGTCATACAAAAATGAAACTTGCATTTAAGAATCTTAATTTAAAACACCACCCTTTTTTAAAAACTAAGTGGCCATTATACCTAGTAGCACAACCTATTTTATCCCCACCAGCTGCATCACCAATGGCAACACAGTTCAGATAAAGCCTCTCTAGGCTTCCAACTTAAACTGTACATTGGTTTCACTCCCACAGCTGAAAAGAATGAAGATCTAGTAAAGCAGGATTTTCAGAGTTACTGGTACAGAAGCCTGCTGATTGCAACACAAAACTCAAGTGGAGTTAATAATAATCAGTGGTGGCCTTCCTCCAAAGTGGGAAAGCATTGAGAGATTGCTTTTTATTATGTTCCTTTACAATGGTGCTCTGACAGAATTAATTACATATACGTGGTGAAGTGCTGTTCTATAGGCCACCATGGCTACCATTGTGTATTGAAAAAAAAATCTTGTAGGCAGCTATACATTTTTGTACCAGGGCTGTTCCATCATATTACAATGGGATTTATTACAAGAAACACCAAGTCTCTTCTCTAGGTTGAAGCATGAGCAATGTGGATACAAGGGACACAGCTGAAAAAAAACGCTGGGAATATTAGGTTTTAGTTTTCAGTTTGCAACCAGGTGCTGAAGATGAACGCATTTAATGGGGTTTGTCATGTTTATATTGATTTTGTATTGTTAGCTTCATTTTACAGGATAGGTACCTGATAACTGACATAGGCATTTCATGATGCTTGATAGAATATCCACATTGACTTGAGCTTCAAAGCAAGATGAAGCTAAACTCATACAAAAGGAAGGAAAAGGAAACACTTTATCTTAATCAAAAACTGTCTTCTCTAGAACGAAGACTACATTCACTCAGATTTATGCTAATGTTTACCCTCCGCAGATATCCAAAAGAGTGGAAAGTCCCCTGGGGAGGATGCAATCTCAAAGCATCCACAGCCTCTTATTCACCAAGTGGAACACTGAAGCCCAGACACTGGGCCTTGCTAAGAAAGGGGCATGGAATAGTAGGGAATTCACAGATTAGCACATCCTCTCAGCTGTAACTCAAAAGGAATAGCTCCAACTGAGTTCCCAGTGGAAGTTAAAACTACTCCCCAGCCCAGTGGAAAAGTGAAGGGAAGGTGACTGGACTAATACTACTAGTAGGGTTCTATCCTCAGGTCAAATTCTGCACCAGGACAGGTAAACCTGGTTCAGTCTCACTGGTATGAGGTGTGGAAGCAGGCTTTTTGTATTACCTCACAAATGAATAAATGGCTTTCAAATGATGCTCTCTTTTGGGGGAGCTTGATGGAGCAGCTGCCCCTCTCTGGTGACAGAAGCATTAAAAGTGGGCTCCGCGATGCTTCCCACCACTCACATTGGCTGCGAAGAACAGCAATTCACGGCCAGAGCTGTGATCCTCGACACCTGCAGAGGTGCAGGTAAACAAGGTAAACATAGTGGTGGTGGCCAGCCATGGACTGACCCTGAGGGCTGCAGGGTTTTTTTATTGCCCACCCGTGGACCAGAAGGTGGTGCACTCCATGGACTGAATTAATTCCCAGCATGACCAGCAGGAAGTTGGCTATATTATATTAATAGCAGCCCACATTACCCACAAACTAATGGAGAGGCTGAGAGACCTGCACAGGCGGCCAAAATCCTACAGCAAGAAGAACCGTTTCATGCTCTGAGATACAGATCCACATCAATACCAGCTACAATTCCTGATGGGAAGATAACTCATAACTATTCTAACTTAGGCTATTTTCCTTGTCTCCATGGTGACCAGATATGCAAAGAGTAGCCAGATCAGATAAAAAGGCAAAAAGAGCAGATGAACATTATAACAGACACCCACAGCTGCTGAGTCTAAAACCTGGTGATTGTCTTTGTCAGAATGGAGGGAGAAAGAGGATGGAGGAACTCCAATTGTCAAAGAAAAAAAATCCATTGCTCAGACCATATGAGTTTGAGGCCAATAGTGGAGAGTTCAAACAGTCGAGATCAAGTGTTCTTTCAGAGGAACAAACTATCAACAGAGTAAAATTCGACAGGTAGCTGATGCAGAACAAGAGGATAATTCAAAGATTGTAAAGATAGCCTGATAGGGTTAATTTTGTAAAATGGTAGAGATGTACAACTTAAAGGGGTAGACGGAATGGAATACTGAACTACTAAACTATTCAGCCCCTAAGTAATCATACCTTAGAGAAACTCACAACACCTATCCCTGGTAATGCAATAAAGGATCTTGTAGTGAACACAGGGGGTCTCTTTCTCTTAGAGAAGGTAGCACTATAGTCAGTCCAGCTTGACCTGCTACTAAAAGCCTGGCAACCTACTATGTACAAAGTGCACATGATGGCTTGGTTCTTCCCTTTGCCACTCATCTGCTGGGCAATGCAGAGCATGTCATTTCATTTCCCTGTGCCTTACGATTCCCACCACACCCACCTGTAATTTAAGAATGATTCTGACTTGTTTTGTAAAATGCATTGAACTCTGCTGATGAAAACCATTGTAAGAGCTAGGCATATCATTTTTATCACTGTCTATGTAAAACTATAATTTGGAGCAGGGTCTGTATTGCTCTGTATTTACAGTGCCTAGTATGGATCTCCCAGCTCTCTTGCAATACAAATTAACAAGAGTCCAGTGGGCTCTGACCCACTGCTCTTTCAGGAATGCAAATCAGGACACTTGAAATCTAATGGTTTGAACAGGGGATTAAGTCTCCTAGATTCTATGTTAAATAACTTACTGCTTGACCTTGAGGAGGTAACTTGTGTCTGAGTTCACCTCTGTACAATGAGCAGAGCAATACCTCCTCCCCAGGGACACAGTGAGGTTTAATGAAAGCTTGTAAGTGCTCCAAGACCCTGGGACAAAGAGCTAAAACAATGCAAAGTATTACATGGATATGGTGTAAGTAGTTTAGTATGATGACAGCCAGAATAAAAGGGAGGGCTCTGTGAATCCAGGCCCCACACCATTAACCTGACCTTGCTGAGGTGCCAGAAATAGCAGTCACACCCAGTGCTGGATGTGACAATTGGAGTATCAGTTCTCCTCAAGCTGCAAGTGGCTGCTTTTTAATCAATCCTATTTCTTCTTGGTAGTCACCATAACCTAAGTAAGTCCCGTACCCCTTATTCTGATGAGTCTGCTGTTCCTTTTCATTTCCCTGCAAGGGAAACCTTCCCCTGGCATACAGTGGGGTTGCTGAGAGGTCAGTGCCCAATGGTGCTCTTTATGACTGTTTGCTGCACATCATTACGAATCAGAATGAGCTAGGCTCTTACCACAAAAGCAGTGCTGAATCTGTGCCAGGGCTGAGCCCCAGCATGGCTAGGCTTGCTGTATTGGTTACGAAGGGGAAAAATTGCACTCCAGCACCTCTTCATTACAAAAAAGCACTGTATTTAAGAGCCCCATGCTTCCATATGCAGAGGGAAACCTCTGCCTGTTGAAGGGGAAGCTATTGGATTTATAGGGATACTGATAACCCCAAAAGTCATATCTTCCTTGTGCTAGACAATGTACAAGCGCAGCATGACAGTCCCTGCCCAGAACACCCAGTTAGACGGCTTGCAAAGACAGGCAAATGGAGGGAGGACAAATGGTGGCAGAGGTAAAAATGCTTGCTCAAGGCCATATGCCAAGTCAGTGACAGAGCCATAAAGAGAACCCTGGCTTCCTGATACAATCCAATGCCTTATATCTAAACCATGCTGCCGCCTGACTGCTGCATTCTCCACCGCTCTCTCAAACTGTAAGCAAGCCTCATTCACAGGGAATCACGAGGTTTTAGCCTCGACAAATCAGAAGGGGCAGGGAGGGGCAAGCTAAGGCCAAGATGAGGCAAGGCAGAGGAGCCAGGTAGGCACTTAGGTTATCCGCAGTCTCCAATACGTAGCAAAATCAACGCAAACAAATAAAGTTTGAGACTGTGTTAACCTGCACTGCTTTACTTTCTAAGCCATAGAACCCTTTTGTTGGGATGCTTTGAAAGCAGGTACAGTAAGTGGAGGCCCTCAAAGTACAGCTCCTGCCAGAAGAGTGGTGTCCAGGAACAAAAGGACCCAACATGTCTAGGCTGAAAACATAAGCAAATGGTATCTGTGTAATTCCCCCCCAAGATCTATGAACCCATCAGAGGATTAATCAATTAAATGCTTCTTCAATGGAGCAGTAAACATGGCCAATTCCCCAACCTCACTAAAAGGAGTGTAGCAAACTTGGACTTTGTCAGTGTTTCCCATATGCTGTGCACTTGTGTGGCCACTTAGGAGAGATTCAAATGCTGCCCAGCTGATTAGCAGAGCACCTACAATTAGTTTTTTTGTTTCTACTGGTGGCGCATATTAGACCTTGTTTGTACTAAAAGTTCTATAAGTGTTGTTAGATCCATGTGATTCCCCATGTGGACTCATTCGGCAATACAAAGAGAATGACTTTTTGCAGTTTACCTTAAATCATTTACTGAGTGATTTAAAGCCAAACAGACACTGTTCCCAGAATAAGAGCATCCACATTTTTGCAGGTTTGGGAAGTCATGCTGATTGTCTTGGGGTTCTGATTGGGGTTCTGTCCTCCATCACACTCCTTGTAGTCACTCATGGTCCTGCAGGTACATTGAATTCAGCACCTCTCAGATTCTTTGCATTTGAGACTTAATTAAAACCAGGTCCCCCTTCAAGAGGTCTGATTTACTGAGTTCTACAAAATGTAACTCATCCTGTAAGTTATCCCACATCACCCAACTATTGCTGCTCTGTAAAAGAGTCTTGGCCTGTAAACTGTCCCAGCCCCTTTCTGGGAGGTGTGGTGGGGGAAATGCAGAGGAAGGAGATGGACTGGCTCAAGTTTTTCCAAAATAGGAGCCCCCAGCTCTCTGCCTCAGTTAAATAAGTTAAATAACTGTGGGTCCTTAGCCAGTTTCTCCTTCTGCTAGCACTTTTTCCAAAATGAATAACCAGCTCAGGCAGTTCAGCTAACCAGCCTTCTCCAGGTCCATCCTGCCACAATTCAGCCTTTTCCCAGTTCATCCCCAGATAGAAGGGTGAAAGAGAAGCTTTGTCCCACACTCATTGCAAGCAGCCTCCTGGCCCTGAGCCTTTGAAGTCACAGCGATAGATTTCCTACCCCTCCAAACACCCCTTAATCCACTTAATCCTAGAACCTCTTCATCAATATCTCCGAGGTCCTTCCATTTAGCAGCAGAGAAAAGGTAAAAAACAAACAAAAATACATCAGATCTTTTAGAATCTTAAAAGGCCATACCACAGGGATGAGCTGACCTTCTATGCAACACTTTAAGAGGCAGATTACCCCCACCACATTGCTGTAACTGTCTCTGTTTAAATTCACATGGGGGGGAAAAAAGTGTTCCCCTGAAAACAAGGCCGAAATGAGATAAAACACAACAAAATTTCTTTCTTTTGTAAGAACTTGTCATACTTTAGGGGCCCTCAGTGTTAACTTGTGTCTGACTCTTAAAAGAATACATGGAACCTTTTCTTGTGCCATTTTAAAGTGTTCTGTTACTTTGTCTATCCTAAAGAAAACACTGAAAAGTGTCATGGTAACACAAAGCATCCTGCATGAAATTTCCAAGTGAAGGGTCATATCCTTATGTCAGCAAGAAGGCCTTTGGCCACTCAGTTACCATTAACTGAATAGCAGTAATGAAAGATTCTCAGTTGCAGCGTTGTGCATGACAAATACTGCTACCACTCTTTCTTACTAGCTTCCATATGGTTTAATCCATTTCAATATTATAAATTTCAAATTATTCTCTTCCAGGTGAGAATGATTAGTCTTAATTGGGTTTCTTTACAAACTACATCTGAGTCCCTCCACAAACAATATAAATACAATTAGCTTACATACTCTTTATCTTATCTAATGCATCAGATCATCATCAGAACAATAACAAACAACATAATAAAAGACTGTTTCTCCATAAATTACCAGTTTGCCATTAAATAGAATTTCAGCAAAGGGTTTTTTTCCCTTTTTAAAGTAATCATTGTAATAATTAACTTTAAGCACGGGATAGAAAGATGCATGTCTATCATAACAGGAGTTAATTTTTTACATCATTTAAGCACTATTTGTTTTAGTCTTTCAGTAGTGAAAATTATGTCTTTATTTGGTTATATATGTGATGCGGTAGGTATCAAACATAACTATTTATATTGCTACCATTTATATCACCATTTATATTGCTACTGTTAGACAATGGCAAAATATCTTGTACAAAGTATCTCATGTAAGGTGCCAATAGAAAAGTTATAATTTACTAAATAAGATCCTCATGTTTGTATGCATGCATCATCTTTGTATCAAAAGCTATGAATATTAACTACATTTCAAATGTTTCTGTCCTATGGTAACACCCACCAAATAATTCGCATCCAGTCTGGCCGGCACATTGCGTATGAACAATTCAAGTTCATAGCCCATCAAAGATACTTAACTCACAATAGCTATAGAAAAACTTGCTCCATCCAGTGCAGCTTCTTGTGGATGCTTTGGCCAGAATGGGGGTAATGGCTTCTTGTGTGAGTCAAAGCATGTAAGGGCACGTGAATTGCTCATGTGACTGCGGCTTCCCATTTTGTGCCTGTACTTTTCCACTAACTGTGCTTCTCCAGATGGAAGAAAGTAAAAAGATCCTGGAAGCATCTGCATTTTTACTCTTTTGATCTCTGGACTTGCACTAAAAGGAACAGTCCAGTCTTTTGGTAGTTAGAGTCTTTACAAGCCAGCAGCCTGTAACTGCAAACTTATATAAAGTTTGAAGCCATGAAGGGATTGTATGTATTCATTTTCTTTGATCATTTTAATGTCTCCTCTTGCTTTTCTCTTATAAACTAAAATTTTAGATACTTAAGGATTGGCAACAGCATGATTTTATATATTGCCCTGACAGTGTGGCTGATCTCTTGAGATTAGAAAGACCCTTTTTGATTAAAATGGTTATAAATAACATTCATCATAAAATCCAGAGTCTGAATGGTGATCAAGGACTGGAATGCTTAAAGAGTCTGCATTTTTTACTTCTGATTAACCAAGGTGAGGAGACAGAAGTTTACTTTTGTTTTTGGCTTGATATATATCTTATGACAGAATAACCAGCAGTTTGGGGGCAGGTGGCCTTATTTCTCAGGGTGTTGTCCTGAATCTAGTGTTCTCACCTGGGGCCAACTGAGGCATGGTGACAATTTTTTTTTTTTTTTTGTAATAGCATGGGGAAAATATTTTCTCTCTCTCTCTCTCTCTCTCATATATGGAAGAAGAAGTAGGTATTGCAGGCTGGAATGGGAGAAGGATTTCTTTTTTTAAAAAATCATCGCTTGCAGGGGGGCTAATTGCTGGCTCCTTTGAATTCATCACGTTTTCTTCCTTTGATTTTAGGGGAAATTCTTTAACAAAGTGACAAAGCTTGCTGAGCAGCCTGAAAATGGCTCTAAACTCAGCCAATCTAAACTAATTAAAAGCAGTAATGTGCCTATAAAGAATGTGTGCCTGTACTCAGCTAGAGATGCTACTAAACAAGACATGCACTTGCATGAAAGACAAAAAAGGTACATCAACTTATAACATCCATGCCCTGCTCCCCATTGCTTCAAAAGAATGGCTGTGGAGCTGGCTGGTCCTGCCATTTCCCAAAAAGGGCCAATCAGCCGAACCATTGCTCTAAATATACCTTGTCTTGGGGGAAGAGGGTATAGAGCCTGGAACATCTCCCCATCAGTATGTTCCTGGAGGTCTAGTAGAAAATAGTGCAGTTACATAAGAACAATCAGACTGGGTCAGACCAGTGGTCCATCTGACCCCACACCTTGTCTTCCAACAGTAGCCAGTGCAGATGCTTCAGAAAGAATGAAAAAACAAGGAAATCAAATAATCTATCCCCTGTCATCTAGTCCCAGCATCTGGCAGCCAGAAGCTCACGGACACCCAGAGCATGGGGTCGCATCCCTGCCCATCTTGGCTAATAGCCATTACTGGTGCTATTCTCCATTAACTTGCTGCATTATTTTTTGAAGCCACTTATACTTTTGACCTTCACAACAGAATTTCCCAACAGAAAGGAGGACCGTGTAGACTACTGCTGTTCCATCAAACATTGTTCCTGCAGGTAGCACAGGGGACCCTGGAAATTTGCCGATAGGGTAGGTTGGAGTGGATGGTAGTGGGGGAAAAAAACCCAACAACATTGAAAAGACTAATTCAACTGATCCCATGGCACAGAAGGGCAATAGTTGTAGAAAGTCCTTGCTCTTGGATTAAGGGAGTTCTAGATTGTGCAGTGTTGCTTCCCAGCTAGCATCAGCCAGTGAAATAACCTCAGGACCAGTTGAAACTTGAGGGAATAATTTACTGCTTTTGTCCACGCACCCTTTTGGTCCTTTATTACACATGACCTCTGCATAAGCAGAATATATCATAGTTACTTCTAGGATGGAACATGGACAGTAAAACTGTCCATCTTGCACAGAATAGGAAACGAAAAAAAATCAAAACTTTTACACCTCACAAAGAGCGTTTAATTGTCAGAAACACTAGTTTGAAATTCTGACACGGTTTCACGGCTACCAAGTTTTTCTAAAAACACATCACCCATAGATTGACATTTCCAGCAGTTCACTGCTTCCTAGAACCTTTCTGGAGCATTGGCTAAGCTCTTAGAGGCAAATGTGCCATTGGCAGCACTTTCTAAAGCCTCTTAGTTTCCCTTGAAATTTTCCCTTCCAAATATTGGGCATCTGCTGTTTTGTTAAGCTGCAGTACTAGAGATCACATCTCAATGAGGTGAAATATATAGTTGTTTAGCAAGAGAACATCTCTTCTAAAGCTGCTGTGTATATTTTTGCAGGCTTCATTCTCTTCTAGTTGCTCTAGCTCATTGACTAGCCATGATGGTTCTTGTCAGCCGACGGGCAGGGTGTGGGGTGTGTGTGTGTGTGTGTGTGTGTGTGTGTGTTATACACCCGAGACTTCAACTGCTGAGACCGGGGTCCCTTGCAGCAGGCAACCTGGAGGAGGTTGACGGGTGCCCCAATAAGTTTACAGGGAGAGCTTATAACACCTCAGATTTTAGCTGCTAGAATGCATGATCCTTTCACAGCGGGCAGCCTGGGAAAGACTGAGAGATGCCCCAACGGATCTGTCACCTGGGAGTGACACAAATCCAAACGCCCAAGCTCTCCCTATACCTGTCCCTTATGACCGGCTGAAGTTCTTTTAAATTGTGCTTGGTTCTGTTACAGCAACTGAAGGAGTCAGGTTAAAACTTAAACAGCTACAGGTTTATTAAAGAAGCTTATAAATCATATGGTTACAATGGCTATTGCTCTCTTTCTTAACTGCTAGCAAATACTGTATAGATCTTAAAAATGGTTACAAAGAAGATAAAGATAGAAAAATAGAAATAATAGTACCAAGTAACAGCTTAATCTTTAAAGAGCTCTAAGTCTATGTGTACACTTAAGACAGAGGACCACATCCAGGTACAATTTTTACCCCCTTCTGTGCCTCTCAACTCCAGCGTGTCAGGCCAGGGCCGGTCCCTTAATTCCTAGGAAAGACGAAAATACGAGGTGGGTGTCCCTGTGGAACCTCGGGAGGTCAAACACCTAACCCGACCAGCAGGTAGAGGGTAGATTGACACTCAAAGTGAGTGTGCTGCTGGACCCATCTTTATACCCAGGGGGTCACGTATTTCTCTTTCTTATATGTGATGCCAAATGGTGTTGGTCTGTCTTTTGTGAGACCAGTTCTTACAAGGGAGTTGTGAACTTAATTTACACTTGTAAGAGAGATAACTAAATTGGAAGTACTGGGCATTCTTTTCTCAGTGGGGCATTCCTCTCCCAGGGACGGCTGTGTGTGTTCGTATCAACATGGGTGCCAGCCGGGCACTTCTTGCAACCTCGAGCTCAGCTTATTGCCTTAATCATTCTCTCCTCATATCTATGTTTTCAGCTTACTCAGAGTCAGAGAAACTCGCATATCCTGATCTCGCATCAAAGCAGATCAAAGCTTAATGGCTATGCTGATTTTTCTTATTGTTCCTTCTCTGCCCTGTATACAGACATCTCAGAGGGCAAGCAAGATGGATGAGATTGGGGCGGGGGTCTGTCTGGCTACAGTTCTCCAAACAGTTTAATGATAATGGATAGACAAGTGCTTGAAAAGCTGGCTTGGTTTTTTAATCCCTAACCCTGTCCTTTCCAAGGCAATAGAGCCATTGCTAAATTAGTAGATTAAAGTGCCCACTTGAGCTTTTCTGTGACTAAAGCTGGTAGGAAAAAAACATTTTGCACATCAACTCTTAATACACAAAATGAAGAACTCTGTGTGACACCCTGGTATCCCTTAGTCACCACTGTCAAATAATTAGGTTATGTTTTGCACAAAGTATGCCCTCATACTAAACATCATGGTCTGTTAGATATTAGTATCTCACTGGGTTGTACATGCTATCATTATATGTGTTACTGAAATTTGCTGTGAGGTTGAAAGCGCCCACAAGCAGCTTTTCAGGTACAATGGTAAAAAGACCAAACAATGTTAAAAGCTCATTAAGAAAATGCGTAACAGCACAAGGGTTACCGCAGGAACCTCTGAGTACAATAGAAACCTCTCAGAGACAGCACTGCGCAGTGGGAATTGTTTGGCCCAAGGCCACAGTAAAAGAGCTTTCTATCAAATGGGAAGACAATATGAAAGAGGGAAGTGACATCATGATGATTCCTCACTCTTCCTAGCACAACACACTTGGAAACATTTGAGGAACAAAGACTAAACTTGAGGAATTTCTGCTGGTCCCAAGCTAAAGGAATTTCTACTCTGTTTAGGAAAACTCCAACTGCAAAGCAAAGGCTATTTGTGTCTTACAAATCTGCCATCTGTTTATTGCTTAGTACTACTCTCGGTTCTTAGGCTGGAACTTAGGGTATACCTACACTTGCACCCTCTTTTGAGAGAGGGATGCAAATGAAAACATTCAAAATTGCAAATGAAGCCAGGATTTAAATATCCCGTGCTTCATTTGCATATTAGCGTTATGGCGCTATTTCAAAATAACAGACGCTGTTAAGTTGTGGTTATTTCGAGAGAAAACCCTTCCTTATTCCTCATACAATGAGGTTTACCAGTTATTTCTGAGGCAGGCTATGATATTCTGTTAAGAACCCCTATTTTAAATTTCAAGTCGAACTGGCACACACAGTAACCCCTTCTTCTCCCACTCCCTCTGCCTAGCCCATTGGAGGAAGGTCCTCATAGAGCTAACGATCCAGGCAACGGGTGAGAGACAGGACATAACACATTCAATGGTGCTAGGAACAAATGCTTACCATCTCTGCTTTAAACCCCAGATACATCACCAATGGATCACATCCATGCAGAGATACCTTCCTGAAGCTGACAGACACATCGCCACTTAACACATAATTGATAATCGAGGTCTGCTTTGTTTAAATACTTGTTTAACTAGATACAAGGTATTCTGTAAGCTATGGGAGGAAAACACTATGTAACCTTTAGATTATTGCTCTCCTTTTGCCTCATAATTAGCACCTATCCAAGGGTCCGGGATTTCCCACCTCCTCCATCACTTCATCCACCCATTAGGTATCCTATCTAATTAGTTGTAACCTATTGTCTGGAAGTGTTCACCAAGCCTAACAATCGAAGTGGCACTCCACCAGCACTGTGTGTTAATAAACTCTTCTGCTTGCTCCATACACCGTGTCCAGAATCTGCTCCAACAGCACCATGTGAATATGCAAATGAAGCACGGGATATTTAAATCCCGGCTTCATTTGCAATTTTGAATGTCTTCATTTGCATCCCTCTCTCGAAAGAGGGTGAAAGTGCAGACATACCCCTAGAGAACCTGCATGTAAATGCAGATACATGTGTCCCCTTGTACTGGTTCCTGTCAGTGGCAGGCCACAGCCCTGTTCAGGGCAGGCAACAAAACAGGCAAGCAGTACTTTTGGGGTAAGCAGTTTATGAGCCCAGGCCCTTGATCAGGGCATGGCAAACAAACAAACAGTCAAGCACTTAAACCCAGGCCCGGGGTGGGGTCTCCTTGCTGGTGGAGAGCCGACAAGCATAGGGGTTTCTCTCCCTACAGGGGGAACCTGCCAAAGAAAGGGCTGACAGGGGTGGATACATAGGCCCACCCACTCCACTGCATCCCAGTCCAGGGCCCTGAAAGTGACAGCGTGGCGGCCACTGGGTCGGCGGGGATCAAGACCGCAACATTCCAACCAGGTCTCTCAGTCAGCGGGGATCCAAGCCGCAACACGCTGCCCAACCAACCTCCATCTCCTCAGCCACCCCGGGCCAGCTGTCCCTGGCCCACTTCCCAGTGTCCCCTGGAGGCCTACCTGGCTCAGGTGCTGCTCCTCAGGGTCAGCTGGGAACAGAGGTGCTGGCAGCATGCCCACTGGTTTCGGCGCAGGCAGGGACCCAGGTGGACCGATCCAGTCAGTGGGGCCTGGTAAGGGTCCCAGGGATCTCGGCGAGTCCTTAGGCCTTGGCTGTGGTCTCAGTGGCCTGGGCCCATCGTTGGGAGCTGGCAAGAGTCCTCGTGGCTCAACCCAGTCCTCCTGTTGGGTGCATCATGGCTGGGCCTTTCGCTGCAGTAGCTGGGGCCGAGCGTCTGGGCTGTTCAGATGGAGCCCAGAGGCTGAGCTCTTATACTGCTGTGGGCAGGGCTGGGTGAGCCTGGACCCACCCTCCAAGAGGTCTCAGAGGGCCCTTCCTCTTCTGGGTCAGAGGGAGGCTGTGTCCTAGACTCATTACACCCCTGCTTGTATAAATGCTGGAGGAAGTGCAAGCCTGGATGAAGGGTTTTGCAGCTTATCACAGAAGCACAGTAGAAAAGAGCCCAGGCAGGTGGGTCAGAGGACTCAATGGGACCTGAGTTCCAGGGGGCACCCAGGGAGATCCCATCACACATTAATGCATAAAGATTGTCTTGGACAATGCTTCGAAGACTCATGCTTTCATGGTAATAACACGCTTTAATGAAAAACCACATTTCTAAACAAATTCTCCTTTGTGATAATTCTCCCACCACACTGTCTCCCCCAGCACAGTTACAGTTGGCATTTCAGGCTGAGAAAATCCCACCAACGCAAAAATACATGAAACTATTTAAAAAATAATCACCAGAAGTCAACATTTCTCTATTTTTAAATAGTCTGGGTGTTTCCTCAGGTGAAAAGTGTCAGGAAAAAATAATCAGGATGATTATTCATATTAATAATCATGTATAAATACATGTCCTTAGTGGTTAATATATAGAAACTGAGTCAGCAAACCTTGGGCATAAATCTTAGCCCTCTTGCTATCAGTGGGATTACTCATTAGGGATGTGAATGGATAACCCCACTCCCCTCCACACACACACTAAGGATGTTAAATATTGGTTCATTGAATAGTCGATTAACCTCATGAATTTTTATTGGTTGCTTGACTATTTTACAGCCCCTGGGGGCGGGGCTGCCTGCCAGAGTGCTCTGGCCCCACTCCCAAGGAGCTCCCTGCCACTCTGTGCTGCTGCTTCTGTACCAGGGATACCAGACGGGAGCTGGTCCATAAGGAGAGCCAGTATAAAAACCGGCTTCCCGCACAGACCGGCTGCCTGCTGCTCCATGCTGCTGCTCCTGTCCAGGGTGGGGGGGCTCATCTCCTGGACCCGACGCATGCCGGATCTGAGCTGGGCTGCCTGCCCGCCTGGTTCCTAATATGCTTTAAATGCAGAGCCACAGTCGGGGGTAGGTCCTGGACCCAGCGCAATCCAGAACTGAGCTGGGCTGCTGGCCAGCCTGTTAAAAAATTAACTGGTGCTGGGGGGGGGGGGAAATGTGTGTAGTCTATAGCATTAACCTATAAGCATTTGTTTATTGATTCATCAGTTAATCAACTATACTATTACATCCCTAACACAACCCGCTGCTGGCTCTTGCTGTCACCCTGCCACTTAGGGGGCTAGCATCAGCCTCTAGGATTTTCCAGCTCTACTACTCATGTCAGTAACAATTACTGTACTCAGCTAAATAAGGACCAAGGGATTCAACCCCTTATTATAATGCTTTTATACTTAAGAAAAGGCAGTTTCTTTCCCCAACGATGTTGTGGCAAGTCACAGTTTACTGTTAATTTTAATTCCTGCTGCGGTAGTGTTTGTTGTTAGTGCAAATATAAATGAAAGACAAACTTATGGTTAAATTTGCAAGAGAGAAAATGTGTTTAAGCACAAGGTTTTGAAAAGTGAGTCAATTTGCATAAAACATCAAAATCTTCATGTATATTTCACTGGGCGCACATATGATGGACTTTGCTTTCTGAGGAAAAAAAAGGGGGGGGGGTGTCTGCTACTGCAGACAAAACCCCATGCAACAGTTGGGGACTCTACCACAGCACCAGCCAACAAAGGGGAGGGGAGCTCTAGGAGAGCATTTGTTAACCATGTGAGGGAAAAGATCCTGCTCTCATTACATCATCTTCTCCTATGGAGAAAGGGGAGGTTGCATTCACTTACTTTTATTCTACTGTCCCCACATTTTCTGTGGATGTTTGTACTAACCACAGAGAACTGGACACTTGTTTCTTTGAGGGAGCAGGGGGATCTAGAGGTTTTAGTTCTTGACTAGACAGGTGTGTACACAGCAGGGGGGGGAGGGAGAAGGGTGCAAAGGGTGCAAACACACCCTCCCCCATGGTACTCCAAGTAAGCATGAGGATGGGGTGGCATGTTACCCCAGTCTGCCTCCCCGCATGCACCAGCCAGATGGGGAAAGGCTGGGGCTGATTTCGCCTCCCCCCCCCACAACTCCCCCCCCCCCCCCCACACACACACACAAATTCCTGTGTGCAGCCCTGCTAGGGAATAATTTGGGCTTTTGAACCCTTAGGAAGAATAGCATTATAGAAGGGAGTTTAGCATCATGGAATTCATTCATCAGCTGGCTGTTCCTACTAAAGCTATCAGGAGAATTAAACATTCACCTTCATACTCATTGAGATGAATGGGGTATTTCACCCTACACTGAAGTGTTGTGTCAGGCTGTCTGGAAACTCAAATAACATTGCATTAGTTTATTCTCACTTCATGCTGACCAACAAACTACCATAAAGGCTAGCAACATAGTTTCCATAAAGCAAAAACTGAAGCTGTGGGCCCCAATTTTGCAGTAAGGGGTGGATTTTGTGGACTCACAGCATCTGAGTCTTTGGTTATTATATAAGGACACTGATGCTTCCGCATCTGAAGAGAAGTTGACACCAAATTCTGCAAACTCTTAGTCATAGGAGTAGGCCTACTGATTTCAAGAGGACCATTCAAGCGAGTTACGAAAATGTCTGCAAACTCTAACCTTTTTGTTTTCAATTTCCAAAGTCAAACAGATCCCCATTTACTAGTGCCTGATCCTGAGAGATGCTAAGTACTTATGCGCTGACTCAGGAAGCACTCAGCATCTTCCAGGATGAGGCCATGAAATCCTGAATACTTCACTATTGAGGATCCAATTCTGAAAAGTGCTGAGCGACCTCAACGCCCATTGACTTTGATGGTAGATGCAATTGTTTAGCTGCTGGTGAAATGTGGCTCGAAATGATCCCTATCAACTTGATTGGTGTTTCTGATTTCTTTTTTTTTCTTCTGTTAAGGGTGAGCAGCCTTTCCTACCAAAGACCCACATGAGGATTTGAAATCTCAGTGGCCTTTTGCAGAGCCCATTGGTGTGGATTCAAAGCTTTTACAAGTAGGGCATAATTCATGACTTTCAATGAATGATTAGCATGTTTTGGCTAATCAAGTTGCTGCCAATCATACTGAAATGTGTTCTACACTAGTGCTGAAACCTTAATTCACCCAGATATCTGCACACCAACAACCTTGAAGCTAACAGCTACCTTATTTCTCAGTTGTTTGTGATGAGTCTCCATCTTTGTGCTATCCTAATTTCACCTGCTGTAGTGACTCTCTTTGTCCAACAGAAATGACTTCTCAGGGAAAACATTCTCTCAGGAGAAGAAATGATTAAGCACAATGCTTTTTTTGTGATGGTCCTGCCCGGTACGCAGTACCAGCATCTCCAGACGCAGCACCAGCCAGCTCAACAACTTTTTTTTTTTTTTAAACACAAAAAAAGAAGTACTGATTATGCATGGGTTTTTTATGGCTCTATTAAGATTTATCTTATTAAGACCGTGTTCCTAAAACCTTTGCTCACACAAGTAGTTCTTACTCTCACAAATCATCCCATTCACTTCCATGGAAATGATGAATACTTGCATAAGCAAGAGCTGCAGAATGAGTCCCTATATGTCCTCCTACTTGGTAATTGTGCAAGATCAGGTTTATAAGCCAAATTCTTTAAATTAGTGTGCTCTCTAGGTACAGTCCTACCAAATTAATGGCCATGAAAAATGCATCACGGACAGTCTGTATTTTTACTTATATTATACAGATTTCACCAGTGTTTCTTAAACTGGGGCTCCTGAGCCCAAATGGAATTATAAGGAGGTAGCAAGGTTATTGCAGGGAGGTTGTGATATTGCCAACCTTATTTCTCTGCTGCTTTCAGAGCTGGGTGGCTAAAGAGTAGCAGTTGCTGGCCAGTCACCCAGTTCTGAAAAAGGCAGCACCACTACCAAAAGTAGCATAGAAAGAAGGGTGGCAATGTGACACAATAACTGCGGGGGGGGGGGGGGGGGGGGGGGAGAAGGACCCCAAATCACATTTTGGGTCAGAATCCCTACACCATGAAATTTCAGACTTACAGATTCTGAAATAATGAAATTTAGAATTTTTAAAATACTATAATCATGACATTAACCAAAATGGATTATGAATTTGTAAGGTCCAGTACTTGTTGTTCAACTAATTCCTGCTCCTCAGCAATATCCACAGAGTACACTCCAAAGCTATGTCTACACTGCAGGCTTCTTGTGCAAGAACAGCCGTTCTTATGCAAAAACTTGCAGCGCATCCACACTGCAAGCCCGTTCTTGTGCAAGAAAGTTTACAGTAGATTGTCAGAAGAGAGGGCTTTTTGTGCAAGAGTTATTCCTCTCCCCATGAGGAATAAGCCTTTTTACACAAGAGCTCTTGTGCAAAAAGGTTAGGGTGGACGGAAACAGGGGTTTCTTGCGCAAGAAACCCCTATGGCTAAAATGGCCATCAGAGCTTTCTTGCACAAGAGAGCATCCACACTGCCACTGATGCTCTTGCACAAAAGCATATGGCAGTGTGGATGCGCTCTTGTGCAAGAACTTTTGCACAAGAACTCTTGCACAAGAAGCCTGCAGTGTAGACATAGCACAAGAGTCTGTTGACAGAAGCCATGAATGGGCGTTTCAAGGAGAGGGACTGCTTTATGACCCACATGAATGTGTATGCATCCCTTAGCTAATCTGCATCCAAAGCCCCACACAGATTATTCATACCAGTAGCATGAATGATCTTCAGACTACTTTGACATGGATGTGTGTTTCCATTTGAGGGTGTGACAGGGGCTTCCCTGTGTATTTTGAAAATACACAAAATGCTCTATGCAAAATAGTTCTTGTAAGATATCTTTGCAAAGCTTGTAATCTACTGAATGTTTATATTCTATTTGTATGAATGTATCACTTCTGTGTCTGAAATTAGGAATATTCACTGTAGATTTATTATCAGTGTGTTCATCTTGGGAAAAGCCTATTACAAGCCCATCAGGAACAAAAATGAAAAGCCAGACACAGAACAAGAGACAACTGAGCAAGAAAGAACCCTCTTCCTGCAGATGAGCTACACTCCTACTGACTCATGTACACTTATGTCAAGTATCAGAGGGGTAGCCGTGTTAGTCTGAATCTGCAAAAGCGACGAGGAGTCCTGTGGCACCTTATAGACTAACTGAAGTGTAGGAGCATAAGCTTTCGTGGGCAAAGACCCACTTGGTCAGATGCATGTGACGAAGTGGGTCTTTGCCCACGAAAGCTTATGCTCCTACACTTCAGTTAGTCTATAAGGTGCCACAGGACTCCTCGTCGCATGTACACTTATGACTCTGACGCCTGATGCTGGAATCTTTCCTGAATTTTGTACATTTTCACAGAGGTGTGGAGCATATTGAACAAAGGCTTCCCACCCTCAGGAAATTCTCTACAAGGTAAAGGAAGTAGTCTTTTGCAAGCTGTAGAGACAGTCTCCCCACCCTGGGAAGATACATGAAAACTCCTGGAAACAAACTCACTATAACGACCAAGGTAGAGGACAACTTCTGGACCCAGGTTGGACCCATCTCTGGCCTGAGAAGGACTTTACCTGAAATAAGAATTAGGGTGAGAAATTAGGATTTGTAACAACTTTAGTGTATCAAGCATAGCTTGCATGTTGTTTTATTTTGTTTAGTAACCTACTCTGTTCAGTCCACTATCTCTTATGATCAGATAATCCTACCTTTTATACTTAATCACTGGTTTGATTACTAATAAACAAACTGTAAATTGTTACTGGGAAGGAACAGCTGTGCATTTCTCTTTCACTGATAAAATGGGGAAAATGTTTTATGAACTTGCTCTGTATAAAACTGTATATAGTGCAAGATAAATCCATCTGGGATTCCAGTCCCACTGGGCTGTGCACATAAGTGCAGTGGCAGGTCCTTTTCATTGAGCCTTCCCAGAATTGAGCAGATTTCAATGGCTGTATTACTCTGCAGAGGACTGAATCCCCACCAGTGCCAATGCTGGAAGAGACTGGAGGGTCTAGCTCAATGAGACATAGTGGTGGAGCACCACCAAGGGCAGGTGGGTGGGCTCAGTGGTATTTCAGCACATCACGTGATATACTCTAGGGGAACTCTGTGACCAAACCCATCCCGGGGAGGTCATTAAGTTGGTGCTGAATTAAATTCTGTTGTCCCAACTCACAAGACAGCTATTCCCTTTATTTCTCCATTCGTGGTTATTGTTGGCCTCCTTTATAATATTCATGTAATTCAATCTAAGAGGATCTGGATGGAATCCTAATCCTAGGAGAAGGACAGAATCAACCCCTTTGGATATTTAGCTAAACCTCACCTATTTACTCAAAACAACATTTATTTGTTTTTATATGCTGCATCTTTGCTCTGTAGGTCTAGGATACTGATATAAGCCTACTAAATTCAACAAGATTTTTTTTCTATCGACATCACCTACAGATTTTGGATCTGAACCTAGACTGCAAGGCTGGAAAGATTTATGAAGGTCAGTGACTACTGCAGGTACTCTTATTAGGTTTTCTGTGGTGAGGGGAGGCTATACCATTATACCAAAAACTGAATTGTATAAAATAGGCAAGCATGCTTGGAGGAGGAAAATATGGGAGAATTCATTGCTAGTGACCTTTGTAGGTGTGAGAATGAGTGAAATTAGTGATGGATGTTGATGGTACTATATCTTTATTAATCTAATCAGTGAAGACACTGAGTAGAAGTTACAGCTGTTCACCCATATTATTCTAGAATATTGGGTACAGCTTGAAGTTATATAATTGTCCTGATGAAGATGAATCTATTCCAAAGGCTATATTCTGGCAACCTGAACCAGAATGTATGATGCAAAAATAAGTCTCAGTGGAAAATAAATTAGGCAGTCCTAAAATATACATTAATTTTATCTTTTTTGCTGTGGTTTAGACTTAGCAGCCTCTTAATGCTGTAGTTAAACAGAGAATTAGCACTGGGAATAAGGAGATTCTACACACACATACAAAAACTAAATTAAAAAGTTGCCTGGTTACTCAGAATTATGGGGGAATAGGAATACAGTTTATTAAATGGATTTGGCTGCCTTGTATTTTGTTGTTGCAGGACCAGATTATAGAGTAAAAAAATCAGGGCATTTGATAGCAACTCTACAGACAAGGCCCATATGTATGTGTACACCTGAGGGTCTGCAGAGGTCTTCCAGGGGGTACATCAGCTCATCTAAATCAGAGTTTGTCACAACCCCCTAGGGCTTAAATTCTCATAGAATTTCCTGGAGCTCGCCCATATTTTCCCCATTCAGGACTTCAACTCTACAGATTTGAAATAGTGACCAGAGCAGAGCTGACTGGACAGCTCTGACTGAATTGAAACCTTGGTCACAAGACAGGTTTAGTGGGGTTAGAAGTGCAGTGTTGGTGTTAGAGCAGGACAAGGAGGGCAACTGCCCCAGGCTCCACGCCACAAAATCTAAAATTACATGTTTAAGGCCCAGGAGGTGGGGCTTTGTCTTGAGACTCCTGAAAGGGATGCAGTAGTCTGAACAGGCTAAGAATCATGCTCTACCTGTTTAGTTTATATTTCTCTTAGGAATAAATATTAAGGAATCTGCTGGTCAACCTAGCACTGTCTATAACAGGGGCTAGGTCAGTTTAACTTCATTGTCCAGGAGGATGGATTTTTCCACATCCATGAAGGACAAAAGTCTGGTCTAAAAAGAAGAAGTTAAGTTGGCATAACAAAGTCTGTTCCTATTCAGCAGGCTACATTTAATTCCCAATGACTTCATTGCCATGGTCAAATTTCACTCTAACGGGAAAGCGTTGTGCTAATCCCCGTGGAATGCAGTAATTGTCACCTAGATAGATGCTACATGCTGTACTCCCAGATGCTCTGAGCTGGTTGATTTTTAAAAAAATGATTAAATACGTGCACATTTCCTCAACTGTATCAAGCACTGTTCAGGCATATCTAAGAATATGACCCCATCTGTTCATTCTTTTTATTTAACACATAAAAACCTTATATTCCTTATCAAGAACTTTGTCATGGGGCTGCCTTTCCTGCCCCCTCTTGAGGGCAGGGGTAGGACCCCAAGTCTCTATATGCAGTCACATTAACACAGGGCTCACTAGCCTGAGCCTCTACGCAAAGTGAGCGACTGTCTCTTTAACACAGGGCCCACTGGACCGAGTCTCTATGCACAGTCACTGGGAGGCCCTTTAAAGCAGGGCTGCACCGGCAGGTCACTGATGGGGTGGGGCTGCACCCCTGGTAGGGAGACCCAGGCCCACCCTACTCCACCGAGTCCAGGCCCAGGGCCCTGTGAGTAGCAGGAAGGCCCACCATTCCCTCAGTAGGGAATCCAACCGAAATGCACTAAGGTTCCCAGGGTGGGAGAGGCTGCTCCTGCACCCTCCCTGGGCCACTTCCTACCTGGTCTGACGGGAATCTTTTCCCATGTGCTCGCGGGGTCCTCCACATTCCTGGGGGCGGCTTCTCCTGTGTAGACGGCAGTGGAGACATCCCAACTGGCACCAGCACCTTCACTGGCTTCTCCTGGGGCCACTGGCTGATGCGGTTCAGGAGCTCCCTTCCTAGGTCCTTTCCCTCCAGCAGTCAGCCCAGACTGAGCCACTTCCCAGGCTTTTATAGCTTGGCTGCAGTCTGAGCATGCCTGGCAGGACTGCAGAGGCAGGGCTTCTTTAGCCAGGGTAACCTGGCTAAACCCTGTGAGTTCAGTATGGGGCTGTCCCACCACATCACAAACTTATTAACTAATGACATAGGATTATTCTTTTGACTGAGTCACCTCAGCCTTACATAAGAGTATAACTTTCCCCAATCCGCACCCCACATTTCCTCCTTTGGCGGGTAAACAAAAAAAAAATGTGGAAATGACTCTTGTAAATATTTACTTTTGAAAGATTCAAGATGTATTCAGAAGTGAAGGTAGAGGCTAAAGCATTGTACGCAGTATGGAAAATATGTATTCAATCCAGGAAAGTCAGAGAGGATTAACATAGTTGTGTGTAAACAAACAAAATACAAGTTCAAGAGAAAAGCCCATGAAAGGCAGATGAAAGGTGGCTAGGAAAAAGCCTTGGAGATTTATAGCTAAAGACAAGCTACATTGTTTATACCCTTTTGTCATGTTTAGATTTGAACATTTTGTTACAGGGACACAGGAAAAAAAATATCCACACATGAATTTAGCCAACCATGTTATAAAACAATAAGGCTGTGTCTACATTGGCGCGATCTTGCGCAAAAGCAGCAGCTCTTGCGCAAAAACTTGCTGCCCGTCTACACTGGCCATGTGTTCTTGTGCAAGTAAACTGACGTTCTAATGTATAAAATCAGGGCTTCTTGCACGAGAACTCTGATGCTCCCGCTCAGGAAGAAGCCCTTTTGCGCAAGAGCTGTTCCAGAAGAGGCCAATGTAGACAGGCAACATGAATTTCTTGCGCAAGAAAGCCCTATGGCTAATATGGCCATCAGAGCTTTCTTGCACAAGAGAGCGTCTACACTGGCATGGATGCTCTTGCGCAAAAGCACATGCCAGTGTAGATGCTCTCTTCCGGAAGAGTTTTTGCAGAAGAACTCTTCCGCAAAAGAGTTTTTGCATGAGAATGCACCAGTGTAGACGTAGCCTAAGATGTACGTTTATTGTGGTCAGATGCAGGTCAAGAATCAGATTTTTATATATATATATATATATATTAGTATTGGAAAATTGTGCAATTAATTTTATTAGTCAAAAATATTAAATATTGTAGAAATAAATATAAGAAAATAAAGGGTTTTTGCTTAAATCTCTGCTGTTGTAGACTTTCAGAACTTAGCTTTAAACCATGAAATCTGGTGGATGGGTGTCTGTCAGTCTGTCAATAGAAGGATGAAACAACGTCAAAGGGTCTGTTAATTTCCAGATGGCCCTCCAAGGCAAGCCAACAATCAAACACAAGCACACACACAAAATACAACCACAAAAATCTGTAAAATAAAACCAGATGGATGGAAGCAATGGAACAGAGAATAGGCATAGACAAGTAAGAGTAAATGTTTAGCTTACCGTACTAACAGTATTAGTTTAAGTTAGTTGTGATTTATACAAGGATTAAAATTCATAGGTACACAGATGAGGTATCTTGGTAATTTATTTGGTGCAAAGTTACAGAACAGGGTGTGAGAATGGAGAAAACAATTGCTGAGACTGGAGATTGGGATGAGGGGCAGCCATGTGCCCACAATTGCCCTGTCCCCAGAGGTAATTTGATCTGTTACATATACATGCATAAATGGATAAGGTAGTGAAAGTAATTCACATATGACTAATGCATTATCTTAAAAACGAAAAATAAATACTACACAAGAAAGCCTAAAATCAGAATCTCTCATCTGTCAACTACCAATAGTGATGGGTGAACTTGAAAACCTGTGATGGGTTTGGATCAATATATCACAGTTAAGCTGGTGTAAGTTAGCAGAATTCCACTACAGTCAACAAGCCATGTCAAATTTGCACCAGCTGAGAGTTTGGACCAATACATGTATCTAATTGTGATCCCACTCTGGGTAAGCTTCAAACTGAAGTGTAGCGAGAACAGAGAAATCTGAGATGTGATACTTTCTGCTGCAATTTTAGTCAGTTAAGAAGCATCATGAAGGTAACAAAATATTGTAACAATAAATAATCTGAAGCCAGAAGTCCAGAAGCACAACATTCTATCAGTTCAAAGACTGAGGTCAGAAGAAGCTATTAATATCAACTCTAACCTCTTACATAGCTTAAGCCATAAAGTTTCACCCAGTCATTCCTGCATAAAGTTCAATAGTTTGACTGAACTGTAGCTTTTAAAAAGTCCTCCACAGTCTTTATTTAAAATATTCCAAGTGACAGAACCTACACTGCATCCTGTCCCACAGCCAATTACTCTCACTATGGAGTGAAGAGGAAAAGGCATTGTATCTGCTTTGTTCCCCATTTGAATTTTTCTAGTGTCAGCTCTCAGACACTGGAGCTTGCTATGCATTTGTCTATGAGACTGTGAGCCATGAAGTATGGTATCTTATTCCTGTGCAGATATCCTGATTAGGGACTTTGTCTTATATAACATAACTAGCCCTTCTCACTCCATCCCACCCCCCAAAAAAGTAGCAAGTTGAAAAAAAAATCATGGCATCTGGTCACCCTACTGTGTAGGTACTTTTAGACCATGATCACATCACTTAACCTTTTCTTGAGAAACTAAATAGAAAGAACTCTAGCTGTTTTCTCCCTTACTCAGTTTAGTCTTGTAATGCTTTTCTGAACTTGCTCCAATTTTTCTAAATCTATTTTAAAATGTAGACACCAAAACTAAGCTTATAAAATAAGCTATAGACTAACCACCTTGGCTGCGTCTAGACTGGCATGATTTTGCGCAAATACTTTTAACGGAAAAGTTTTTCCGTTAAAAGTATTTGCACAAGAGAGAGTCTATACTGGCACGTGCCTTTGCACAGAAGATTTGCTTTTGCACAAAAGCATCCATGCCAGTGTAGACGCTCTCTTACGCGAGAAAGCTCCGATGGCCATTTTAGCCATTGGGCTTTCTTGCGCAAGAAATTAACGTGGCTGTCTACACTGGCCCTCTTGCACAAGAATACTTGTGCAAGAGGGCTTATCCCTGAGTGGGAGCATCGGAGTATTTGCGCAAGAACCACTGATTTTGTACATTACAAAGTCAGTGTTCTTGCACAAATACTTGCGGCCAGTGTAGACAGATGGCAAGATTTTGCGCAAAAGCATTCGCTTTTGCGCAAAATCATGCCAGTCTAGACGCACCCCTTTATACCAGTATAACTGCATCCATGTTAGGGATGGGCTTGCCCTATTTTAGCTTTATTGGTTTCCAAATAGAAACTGACAACAAAACAGCTGAGTATAATTTCAGAGTCATTGCTTTCCAGGATACAGGCCATACATGCAAGATTGAGGGACAACACCCAAATGACCTCGCATTTAACTATATTAAAAACAAAGAGTCCAGGTCCCCTTCATTGTGTCAGCGACCTGGACTAGGGTGACCACCTATCCCTAATTGAGCAGGACAGTCTTGAAATGTACATTTCAAGTCCCAGGCCCAAGCTGAAATGACTGCAGGACAGCATTTGTCCTGGATTCCTTGTGGCACTACTCCATGCCTGCCAGCAGCTCAGTGGTGGTAGCAGCCTCTCCTGAGGGCAGAGGAAGCAGTGCCAGAGGCTGAGGTGGGCCTTAGCCTCCCCCACCCTGGTTGCCACAAGGCCCTGCTGCTCCTCTCCTCATCCCCAGCCCTGCCCTGGCTAGGCCAGAAGATCAAGTCAGGTGGTAGCAAAAGCTCACCAGGGAGCCTGGGCTGCTGTGGGAAGCCCAGTACTCTCCACCTCCTCTTGGTGGTGCACCCAAGCAAGTGGGAACATCGTAGAGTTGCCAGGTGTCCGGTTTTGAACCGGACAGTCCAGTATTTGAGCTTTCTGTTCAGGAAACAAATTGAGAAAATAAAATAAGAAAATATAAATGGCTGGTATTTTCTAAATAAGATGTAAAGTAATGTCAAGTGTGTCCGGTATTTTTGTTCAAACCATCTGGCAACCCTAGACATGGGCTCTTTGCCCCCCCCCCCCCGCCCCCCCCCCCACACACACACCACCCCGGGCAGCAGCCTATGTTCCCTGGGCATCTCTTACCACTACCCATCCCTGGCTTCTGGCCTGGCAGAGGGGAGAGGGGAGAGGGAGGAAGAAGCAGGGGACTGGACCTCTATGGGGGCTCTACATGGGTCCCATTTTTGCATTTTGAAAAGGTGGTTACTCTAGCCAGGACATGAGTAGTCTGATTCCAACCACTCTCCCAGAGGTCCACACCTCCACCCCAATATAGTTAGAACTGGAGCTCATCCTAGTGAGTAGAGCCCAAAACAGGAAATGGGAATCAGGAACTAAGCAAGGGTTGACAATATAAATTAATTAAGGAAGCAGGAAGAAAAAAGGTTTGTTTTCCTAAGAATAGCCCTAAAATTGTTAAGTTCCTTCAAAAGTGCCAGCTTTTTAATTTTACAGTGTCTTTTACTCAGTGAGACAGCCAAGTGTCCTGTATGCTTCCATGTTTTGCCTGGTGTTCCTCTGAAGAAAAGTTTTGCTTTTTTGTACCTCAACAATATCTTTTCTACCTAGTAAGAAAATCCTTCCTTGTTTTCCTAGGGTCTTCTGTTAAGAGTGCCTCAGTATGAATTTTATCACATTACACATGGACTATATATAAAAAGAATCCTTTATACAGGAGCAATTTGGCCTCATTTTTATTGTGCAGAAAATGTGACTTGTTATTTGTTACTGATCAGTAAGAGGTACACAAATCCCCACTTACAAGTTTTTGTTCTCTAAAGTGGAAATTCCCAGATATACTTGCCCAATGACTGGAGCCTTTGAGCCCAATTGCTAAACTCATGGGACTATCTCCTATGTTGGGGTTCTACAGTGGGCACTTAGGAATTCTAAGGTACTGTTTCAGATGACTAAAGTCTGAGCACCCAAATTTAGCATTTCTTCTTCCAGTGTAGGTTCTCACAATTGAAAGTTATTTAGTAGGCTCCATATCACCCCTAGCAAAAGAAAATGTAGTGGCTGTCTCCTGCCCTTTTAGCATTATACTTAATGTTTGATGTTGGGAACTGTTGCTTCTGCAAGTTGTGACTATTTATTCCAATAATCACAAGACTAAATGATGTGTTGGTGAACGTGTTGGCTCAGATTTTGTCTTACCTGGTATGATCTATAAGTACCTGATCTATGGTTCCACCTAGGGAAGTGCATTGCTACAGGGATCATAGGAGCTAACATGTTGCTGGTACCATTGAGCCCCACAACAATGTGCTATGCTACAAGTGGGCTTTTTGGCACAAGTTCAGCCTTTTCTACACTACATGAAAAAGGCATTTTAAAACATTGTTTGGCACCCCTTGTTCTTACAAGACATGTACAACATCTTGCAACAGTTGGAGTATGGATGCAGGCACTACATAAACCATTGTCACAGATCCACCAGCTAGATCAGGCCATAAAAATTTCTCCAGCGTGACAACAAAAATGCCAGAAGGCCCCACTAACTATTCCACAGTTCAGTGCCCCAATTTGGAAAACATCCCATGACTCCTGCATTGTGCCAGACTCTAAAAGGGATAAGTGGTTAAGGAACGCATTGGAATATTGCTAACAGTTATGTGGAATGCTCCGTGTAGATGCACTAAAGCAATGTTTCTCAAAGTGCTCTGCAAAACCACTTTGAGAAACACTTCACTAAAACAATTCTAAAAGATTTCTTGCTAGCAAGCAACTTGTACTCATCCCTGGCAAGTGGGCAAACACTCTTCCCCCTCCCCCCCCCCCCCCCCCCCCCACCACACCCCCCCCCCCCCCAAGCTCTCAGTTGTATATTATCTTTCTGAACAGTCTGTAAAGTGACATATTCTATGGGTTAAATCAATTAGGTCACAAGTTTTACTTCCAAAAACATAGAAGTCCTTCTGCTGCAGACAGAGGCTTCGTAACATGTCATTTAATGCAATCAATATCCCTATAACAATTCTCACTCAACATGCATGGGAAGTTTCCCCACCAGTCTAATGTATCTACCACCAGAGCTACAATAGCCTAGAGAAGTTACTAGGGAGTTTACCATTGTGACACATATCTGTTTGCTACAGGTTTGGGTGACATGCTGACAGTTTTAAAATTAAACAAAGCCACTCTGAACAGCAGTCTCCTGAGTCCTGCCTACAGTATTGCATCCAGAACTGCTGCTGAAGCTGCCTTAGTGGTTAACATAGCAATGGGAGGGTCCCAACCACCCGTCCACCACCACCCTCCATCCCACCGCACACAGAGTAGAAGTGTCTCTAACATGCACCACTAGACAAACACTCCACTGACCGGATCATTCCACTGGCCTCCAGATAACGGCACTAGTGACAGACATCAATCCCCAAGTACAAGACGGTTTTCAGGCACTTGTTTTTATTTACCGGTATTCTGATCTCAGGATATCCCCACTGATGCATTCCCCAGTATGCTGTGTCCATTACACTGTCCCAGCACTCCTTACATTTGGTACCCACACAGATAAAACTAGTTCAAGTGCAGCAAACAAAAGGGCTTGTTTTCTCTGGTTGGGCAACTTTGAGATGCTTCAGTAACCACTTTAGCCAACAACAGAATATGGCAGTTATATCACAGAGTCTTGTGTCTTACCTATTTTAAGGGATAATAGCTCAGTACAACACATGTGGAGAGACCCCCACTGTGGTGCAAGCTAGGCTTCTTGCTGGGTATGGCCACTGGATCCAAGCTGTGGAAGGAGTTTTAATTTAAATAAAATATATATGTACCTAATCACTCATTTGCCAGGTAGTTAGGAAAATGCCAGAATTCTAAGGGTTAAATCAAAGTCATGGAATACTTCTAGTTCCTTAAAAAAATGCACCCATCCGATCATTAAGAGGAGTTATTTTCCAAGTCTAAAAGGACTAAGATCCCAGCTACCCTCTGGAGACTGCTTGTCTGGTTTTTAACCTTTGTATGGTGTTTGAGGGTTTTTTTTACCATGTGCAGAAAGAGAGTGAAGGACATGAATGCAGGCTTCACTGTTTATTGTCCAGTCCATGATTGCCATCTACTGGTAGTATCAAGAAGAGCAGCAGGAAAAATATTCACAAAAGAAGTACTAGGATATAAAACAAACAAAAATTAAACAGCAAACACACATACTCCCATGCCTACAATCTCAGAGACCAAATTCAAAGAAGAAGGAAGGCAATAACTAGCAATTAGCCTGTAACCTAACTACATTTTTTTAAAAGGGACAAAAAAGGATATATAGTAGTTCAAAATTCCTGCCAACAGACTTGCTGCAAATTTGTCAACACCCCAAAACAGAGAAAATGTTTAAGTTTTCTTATAATTTGCACAAATGAGGGTAGTTCCTGGCAATTATCCAGGCACAGAGCATGTGTCTAAATATCTTCACTTAGAACAGACTGTTCTGTGACAACAAAACTTTGCAGTTAGCTTTCACTGTAACATTATCTAGCATTCCAATCAACAGCAAGAAGCAAGAGGACTGATTCTCATTGTGGAATACACAGATATCCCCCATAAAAAAGAAGAAATTGTACCAAAATCATGGCTGGTTGCCTATTCACAGTAAAGGAACAATTTTGGGGGAAAAAAAGTTGAATCTCTAGATTTACCATATGGGTTTGTGTGTCAAGTATTTGTGGCATCCATCCATCTAGGTTTTTTTTTTTTTTTTGTAAATCTACATCTTATTATTGGCACAACAGTACAACTTGTAGAGCAGAAAGATTGCACAGATAGCATCTGAGTGCACTTTACATAGCTTAGATTAAAAGCAAAGATCATTAGCTTTCTGTTAGTTGGAAACATATGCAAGAGATTTGAAGGTTAGCTGGATAGCGTCACATCCATACTGGGAACAACCACCTCATGCATCTTCCTGGCAGGATGATGTACAAACTGAGGAATATGAAAGAAAGTTTCAAAGCAGTTGGGGGACCTTAATCATTGCTGTGCTAAATAGATCTCAGACTAAAATCTCAAGGGCTTCAGGAGTTTCAAAAGGGGCTTCCCCTAATTGTAGGGTCTAAGAGTTTCTTTAAACTATTCTGAGAATTGAGATAATTCGGACATTTCTCATTGGGAAGAGCAGATTTGAATTATAGAGGCAGCCCCAGATAGAGAGAGTATCACCAAGACTGTGGTCAGCATTCCACCTTCTCTGGAGTTCTGAGGGACTCTACTTCTCACTTCTATGGCAAAACTTCTGACATATAAAGAAAGGGACTAACAAGTGTTTATGGGAATGCACAAGCCATGTGTTTCCCCACCTGTCCTGAGCAGGTGTCTTGCATCTGAAGTGAGAGGAAACTTGGTTTTGTTATTAGAACACAGGGACAGGTGTCAGGAGACTGGGAGCTAATTGCAGTGCTTTAGAAAGACACTTCAGACCAAAATTTTCAAGAGTAGCCTCTCATTGTGGGGAGCTTGCATTTCTGGGCATCTATTTTAAATCCCTTAGACCTGTCATTTAAGAATAGCATGTTCTCATTACTTCACTTGGGGTCACCAAGAGCAGTGGGTGTTTGGCATTCCTGAAAAAAGAAAAAAAAACAGGCCCTCACTCTCTCAAGTGGGCACCCCCAAACTGAAGCTGGCATAAGGCCTTTTTATTGACTTGTTGAGGCCATAAAGTTTTAGGAATGGTAAGATGCCACCTGTCATAAGTCTGAAAAAGGTAAATGGTTTTTCAGGCCTCTCATTTTTAAAGAGCATTGATATTAGTTGACTTTAATCTTTCATTAGTTCTATTTTTCTGTTGGTTCTAAACAGTCTTCTTTTACAGTTTAGAACTTGTATCTTGCCTAGAAGTTTTGTTTGAGTGTTTCCTCTACATACATCTGCAACCAGAAATAATGTAAGAAGTGACTTTGAAAGGTTCCGTATATTGATTTTAGCTGTGTGCTTTAAAATTGTGTCCTACTTGTCTTTCATTTTTCCTTGTCCTCTCCTTCCTAACTGTGGTTATCTGAGACCATGGCATACTGCCAAGGAACCTTAATCAAGAATTCTTGTTTTGTTATTGGGTTGTGTCACCGGTCATCTAACTGGATTTGTTTCTGGTCAGTAACCACTACTCAGTTTTAGAAAAAGAGGGGGGAAAATACTTTATCAAATTACAAGGTTTCATTAACCTAAAGAGACACCATGCTGTACATCAGTTTGTAGTCAGGGCTGGGCTTTGGCACTGGACACAAATTCAAAGAAAGAAGTCCTCCTGTGGTTATGGAGATTTAGGCAGTGGAATGGGCATGGTCCTGCTGTACTAGAGAAGAGGCTCAGCGTAATGGGGCAGCTGCACCCCAGGGGCTGGCCCTTCAGCTGCCATGGAGTCCTGTGATATCCAAACAATCTATGCAGCATTCCACAAAGCCAGGCCACAGCTAGGCCATACGAGGGCTATGGTGGAAGAATCTAGGTTTATGATAACCCTGTCTTTCCCTCACCTTGCACAATGAACTGTTTCCACCCCCAGCCCCTGGAGATGCCTGCTTTCTACTCACAAAACTGAACCCTTTTGCCCCTTCCCACTGCTTGCTCTTCACACCCTCACTCATTTTCACCTGGCAGTCTCTGGGGGCTGAGGGCTCTGATGTGGGGCCAGAAATGAGGGATTTAGGGTGCAGTAGGAGGCTCCAGGATTAGGCTGGAGTGCAGGGAAGGGGCTCTGAGCTGGAACAGTGGGTTGGGGCCCAAGAAGGGGTCAGGGTGAAGGCTCCAGGCAGTGCTTACCTCAAGCAGCCTCCAGAAGCAGCTACATGTCCCCTCTGGTTCCTATGCAGAGGGGCAGCCAGGCAGCTCTACATCATATGCATGCCACTCCCGCAGCTCTTTTGCCCATGGTTCATAGCCAGGGGGAGCTACAGAGGCAGTACTTTTGGAGAAGGACAGCTCGCAGAGCCACCTGGCTGCCCCCCATGAGAGCCTGAGTGGGGACATGCTGACTGCTTCCCAGGAGCCACACAGCACAGAAGTTGGCAGGAAGCCTGCCAGCCCTGCAGTGCAGTGCTGCCACCTCGACAGTAGCCTCCAGGAACCCTTTTTGACCACATGCCCCCATCAAAAACCTGACACCTGGCTACCCTACCAGCACCACCAGGCTACCCACTCCATAGACAGCTACTTGGCCCAGAAGCTGCTCTGTGGCTCAGAGCCTACAGTATTTTCACATTCTTAGCTGCTCTCTGCTGGCAAACATTGGGGCTCTCTTTTTTCCTAGAAAGCAGTTGCTGTAAGCTACTTGTTGGTAATTTTTCAAACAGGCAAATGTAATGAAAGTCAGTTTAGAGCTGCTATTTCCAGGGTTATTGTATTTTACTGATAGGTTAGTCATCTGTATTGAAAGAACAAATGTATAGAATGCGTGGTTTGGTGCTTCTGCAGGGAGGTCATTCATGCCAAACATCTGCTTTCATTAATAACTTTTCCAGTAAATCATCTCACAAATGTTTTGAGGCTCTAACTTCACCTCAGTTTGTTAATAGGATTTCTGGTTTCCAGCTGTAATGTTAAATTACTGCAGCCTAGTGAAACTACGTATAAGACTTACTGATATTAATAGTTGGAAATGAGAAAGCTAGAGAGTTTTTCTTCTGACCAACCCATTTGCAGGCTACTGCTAATCAATTTGTATACTAGGGCAGCTATATAGGCAGCAGGCCCCATCTGCAAAATGTTAAAGACACAAGATGTTTCAACTAACAATTACTGCAACCAAAACTGACCCCATAAAGGTCTGATGAAACCACATAATCTCTTCAAAAAGACTTTTAACTGCCACAAATATCCCTGGTAGATTAAAATTCAGCAAAAGGCTTAATATTTGGCTTGGTAACAGAGCCCAGGGCTACTCAACTTTGGAAGCTCCAGGGGCCACAAGAATACTCAAAGCACATGCCGAGGGCCACAAATTAAGGGTGGTTGCATGTGCAAGCAAATATATGCAAATAGCTTCTTTCACACAATGCCTGGGCACCCCTTCTCCCTGGGGGCTAGAAACACTGACACCCTGTACCCATCTGTTCCAGCCAGTCTGTATGCTTACATCTTTCAGTGCTCACCCTGCCTGGGAGACTCCTCGCTGTTGGTCTTGACAAAGACATTAATTATCTTACCCATTACAAAGATAGCTTCCCCAGTTATCACCTCTAATATCATTAGCTCATAGACATTTATCTCCCCCCCATCCCCCTTCTGTTCTGAAATTTGAGTTGTCCTTTTCATATGTGTTCATTTTTTTGATTGTATCCTTTGGTATATATGGTCATGCCAATTTTCTTTCACTATTTGATCTGAGGAAGTGGGTCTGGCCCACAAAAGCTCATCACCTAATAAACCATCTTGTTAGTCTTTAAAGAGCTACATAGTCCTGTTTTTTGTTTTAATATCCTTGGGTTTGGCTCCTATTCTTTCCCTTTCCAACTGTGGCAGCTGTTACTCCTCAGAGGTAAAATGCAGGACAATGTAGCACTCCTCAGAGGTGATTGTCTTCCTCGCCTCATCCATTCACACCTCATTCATAAGGAACAGAACCACTTTCAGGTCAAATGGGAGAGATCTAGTCTACTTCTAATACAAAGACATTTTCTTTACCTTAATTAGTCCTAAGGACTATAACATTATAAAAAAGCCTAATACAAAGTTATATGAAAAAGGCTTAATACAGAGCTTTATCTCATCTCTCCATGCTTTTAAAATAGCAATGTCTTTGGCACCAAATGTGCAACAATTAGAGTGTGGTTCTTATTTCTCCTGCAGTAAAATATAGCAATTGCAGGATTTCTAGAGTTTCCATGCAGGGGCAACATGTGGGGGTGGGGGTAGGTAAACACTGTCAGCAAGGTGGGGTAATGGGTCAGTCAGTACACTGTGGGGCCAGAGTCCCTGGTCATCAGGGGAGACTAATGGGAAAGGGGCCTGGCAGCTGCAGCAGAAATCCACCGTCTTCCCCTCCCCAGTCCTCCCTGCACTCACTGATAGTGGCATGGAAAGCAGAGCAACACGGGGCCCCAGCTCGTTCAGTTCTGGAGAGGGGTGGAACCATCCTTGTAATCACCACTGGGAAGCAGAGCAATGTGGAGCACAGGAACCTGGGCCACATTGTTTTGCTTCCCCCACTGATGCCAATGAATGCAGGGTCGGGGGAGGGATTGGACAACTACTGTCAGTGCCAGACCCCTGGCCCTGCTAGTCCCCCCAAGACCACATCACTCAGGAGAGAGGAAGAGGCAGAAACGGGGCAGAGCAGAGGCAGGGCCTGAAGCGGAGGGAAGTTGTTCCAGCCATTCCCCAGTCTAGGAGGTCATGTGGCTGGTGCCCCCCATGTTCCCCTTCACCAGTCGCCCCTGGACCAGGCTCTGGAAATAGATTATTCCTCTGAATTACCTGGTTTTGATGATATTGTGGGGTCTGAAACTTTAGTTACAAATCTCCACAGAAGCATGTGTAGCTTTAATGGTGTGGGTTTCACCCTGTAATGATGTTTTGAGTATGGCATTAAAGTAATACTATCTTCTCCATCAGTAGAAGCAGCACCTAAGGACCAATTGTATAACTCACATAGAATAATTTTGGAGGGAGCAAAAGGTTGTTAATTACATCATGTGTACACTGTATCTCCTTAGCATCCTGGCTGGGAGAGAGAGAAAATCCAGACTTTCAAACAAATCTTGCCCATATGTCTCCTAAAAAATAATAATACACATGGGGGGAAGGGTCATTTGTAAAAGGGTGTAGTTATCATAGTACAGCCAACGATTCTAGTATAAATAAAGGCAGGACAATAAAAGGCAACTTTCTCTTTTACAAAGACCATGACATTTATTAGTATGCTTCCTGTGCAAAATTTCCCGCCATTTCCTCATCCTCCCTCTACTTCATCCACTTAGTGACTTTAAGCTATAGTCCATAGATTGCAATTAAGCTAGGTCCATTGACTTCACTGAACTTTGGAACATGCTCTCTGGGTATCACCGTATAATTATAACAAGATAGGGGTTCCCGGGGTTACAACATGGTTGTTTGTCCTTTGAGACATTTACAAAAACAATTAAAATCTGTAGAGCAGATGAAACCTAACCAAACGCTACCACTGGGTTAAAAACAAAGCATGACTTTGACTCCATTATGGAGCATCACTATGGTCCTGTCCTCACTGAAAAATATCTATTTGTTGTTACAGAATCAGGAGATAAACTTTAATGCTAACTGCAGGTGGATAGGACTTTTGTGTTCATTTTGTAGTTGCTTGAAGATTTTTGACATTCTTTCGAAAAAAAGAGAGAAAATGGCTTTGCAGATATAACATTTTCATTTGCTTGTTAAGAAAAAGACAGCAGGAAAAAACAAGTTTTATACCATTTTGGTAAAATAAACCAAAAATGTGAAATTTTATTTTCTGTACAAAACATCTCACAATTTTGATTTCAAGGGCAGTTCATGAAAATTCCACCTCATCCAAAATGCAAACACAGTCATTTATGTATTCGTCTTCTTCCTCAGGGACATGTCTGGGTGAGGTTTAAGCCTTTTAAGGAATCGTTATAAAATCAATGACAAAACATAGGAAAAAGCTAATCAAGTTCTCCTGATATTCATGGAAAAGCATTTGTAATCCCTTCTGAAGCTAGCTGGCTGTAGTACAACTGATTATTTGTCATCTATTCATTACCCTCATTATGCTCAACAGCACAGCAGCAGGAAAATCCAACAAGTGACTAAGAAGCAACTTTTTTTACTAGGTACATTATTATTAAGTTGAAGTTTTATAAAGTCCAATAGAATTCATAACACTTTCTAGATATAATTTTACACAGCCTAATCTAGATTTTTCAGATACAATCACTTTTCCAACACATTTGAGTCACTTAAAATAAGAGAAAAATTAACATGAATGATGAAAGTTTTCTGAAATTCAGAATAGGTCATTAAACCAGCATTGCCCTGGCCAGATATGCATAACTTAGGAAAGTGTCTTTACAAGTAGCATTAAAAAAGTGGAAAATGAGAATGTGTTATTTTGGTCCTCTGCTGCTTCAAATCCTTGTTTGATTGTCCCTCTCTACCATTTGTCAGCATTGTGAATTTCAAGGCAAAGAAACTGGCAGTTACCAGAACAATGGCAATACCATTATGTTTGCATTTCAAAGGAGAAGATACGTTTCCCAGCTTTCCTTCAAAGCAATCTTTCAGTATGTCTTTGCATTCATCTATAACCTATAGCCGGGCTACTCAACACGTGGCCTGCAGCCCATTTGTTTGTGGCCCGCGGTACGGTTTGGGTTAATATAGGGCTCAATATATAGCCTGTGGGTGGGATCCTTTGAACATGGCCTTCACTGGGAACATACTCCACAATGGTGAGTCAATATAATGGTCTTCTGTTGATATACGTTTTAGTAGTTAAATTCCTGGACTGTCATTGATCATTAAAAGTGTTGCCATATGGGTGGAAATCAGAAGCACTGATTTCATAGGCTCTCTCTACACTGGCGTGATCCTGTGCCAAAGCAGCCACTCTTGCACAAAAACTTGCTGCCTGTCTACACTGCCGTGTGTTCTTGCGCAAGTAAACTGATGTTCTGCTATATAAAATCAGGGCTTCTTGCATAAGAACTATGATGCTCCCGCTCAGGAATAAGCCCTTTTGCGCAACTGTTCTTGTGCAAGAGGCCAGTGTAGACAGGCACCATGAATTTCTTGCGCAAGAAAGCCCGATGGTTAAAATGGCCATCAGAGCTTTCTTGCGCAAGAGAGTGTCTACACTGGCAAGGATGCTCTTGCACAAAAGCACATGCCAGTGTAGACGCTCTGTTCTGGAAGAGTTTTTGCGTGAGAACGCGCCAGTGTAGACATAGCCATACATTAGAACGTCAGTGTTCTGGCACAAGAACTTGCGGCCAGTGTAGACAGCAAGTTTTGGAGTAAAAGCAGCCGTTTTTTGCACAAGATCGTGCCAAAGTAGACACAGCCACAGTTACTTTACTTGGGCTTCCCAGAACAGGCATGTCATGTTTCCAAATGGTGTTACTGGCTGCTCTGACACTATATACCCTACACTCTTCTACCCATTTCCATTTTTAACCTTCCTACTGAGACAGCACACTCGTATGTTCTTCTCTTTTCTGTGCACATTCTGAATACCTCTGAAGTGCTGTTACAAAGTTAAATATGTGTCAGTGATTATAAGGGCAAATCTTATTCCCACACATCATGGATGCATAGAGGAGCCACACACACTGCTGAAATGTCTGTTTACCAAAGCTGGGAGCTTGCTCCAAATTGCTGTGTAGATATCCTCTAAAGCAGGGAGGCCACTTCACAAATTTAAGGGGCCCTAGACTGCTCTGGAAGGGGCAAGGTTGGGACACTTCCCCTGCTCTCCCACACACAGACCCTGATTGGCCTGGAGGTGGGGGAGCACATGAAGTCTTTGCCCCTTGCCGCCCCCCCCCCCCCGAGCTTAGAGAGAAGTGCCAGTTGTTTTAAATAGCTGGAAGTTCCCTCTAGGTGCTGTGCACCCCTGGCAGCGGGAGGAGACTTTGCATGCTCCCGCACCCCCCAAGCCAATCAGGGCCTGGGGGTGGGGAAGTGTGTGCAGTCTTTGCCTGCCACCCCCATCCTGCAAGGGGTGTGCGTGCGGCAACTAGAGTGAACCACCAGCTGTTCTGAACAGCTGGTGGTTTCCTCTGGTGCCGCGTGCCCCTGGCTGAGGGAGGAGACCTTGTATGCTTCCCTGTCCCTAGATCTCACTAGCTTGGTGGCGAGGGAGTGGCAGGGCAGCCGTGGGACAGATCAACACACTTGGCAGGATGAATCCAGCCTGTGGAGGCTCTCTTGCCTACCCCTGCTCTAAAGGGCCATCCTACCCTATGCTACCTATTAACATTCCTTAAGCTATCCGACTCCTGTGGAATGCCAAAGACTCCACTTTTAAAAAAATGTTGGCTAAGTTAACCTTGTGTTCGAAGTATTCTTGTACATGTTCAGATCCAAAATGTGCATGATTTATGTCATCGCCTTTTTACTACAGCATTTCCTAATGAAGATTAGGGCCCCACTGTACTAGATGCTGCATTTGTATATCATGGACTGAATCCAACCCCTTTTGACTTTAATGAAATTGGATAATGCCCAAAAAGCAGCAGCACCTGCCTGACAGAGTTTACAGTCTCACATCTTGAGCCTACATTCACTGAAATGAGTGACAAAGCCCCCATTGACTTCAGTGGCACAGGCACAGAGCCTCAGTCCTTGATCTTGTGAACACTAAGGTTTCAATTACGTACACTTTTATACAAGCTTATACAAGTCCCATTATCTTCAGTGCTTTTCCATGCTTACAATTCTTTGTCCTTGCTGCTTTTCATCTCTCCAGCCTCAGCTGCACCCAGCTACTTTCTTTAAATCCTTTAATGGTCTCCTCCATTCTGACCTACTGACTGGGAGAGTGTCAAAGCCAGCTGAATCTGCTCTCAGCCAGCTTCCTGTTTATCACAGGCCCCCAGTACTTCAAGTAAAGAGCTTCACCTAGAACAGTGGGTCTCAAACAGCGGTCCTTGACCATCTGGCAGGTGGTCCGTGGGATCAGGGCTCGACCCCACAGCAGGGAGCCTGCTCCAGCCCTGTGACTCCCTCTGCAAGTCTGGAGCACCTGCACCAGTTTCCCGCTGCAGAAGGTGGGGCGAGGTAGGTTGCTGGGAAAGGAAACAGCTCTGCATGATCCTGCTCTCCCTTCCCCCAGGGAAATGTCAGCACAGGAAACTGCTTACCTGGAGGCATGGGTATAATAGGTGAGGAAAGGCATCGCCTTCCCAAACTGCCAGCCTAGCCCCACACACAGCATTCTGGGGGCAGAATGTTACTGCCCCTCACGCCTGCCCTCTCAGTGCTCTGGGGCCACGCATCCTCCTCCATCCCTGTGCTCTCAGGCCGGAGAGGCTGGGGACATGCATGCCCACTCGCCCTCCTCTCCTCCCTGTGGCGGTGTGAGGAGGGGGATGTGCAGCACATTGTCCCACCTCCCCCCATGCAGGGGACTCTGTCCCCACTGGCCCCCTGTTCCCTCTCCCCACTCCCCAGCCTCAGAAACCTGTCCCCACTGGCACCCTATCCCCTGCCCTCCCAGCACCCTATTCCTCTCCCCCGTCTCCAGCCGCAGAAACCTGTCCCCACTGGCACCCTGTCCCCTGCCGAAGCACCCACTAGCACCCTTCCCCAGTACTGTCGTCCCCTGCTCCCACCAACACAGTTGGGGCCACAATAGCGAAGCTTGGGGGGTAGGAGTTGGAGGAGGGTTTTTTGCATCTCACGTGTATGGCCCCAACTGACTTTTCTGTGGGTCAGTGACCCCTGACTCAAAACAGGTTCCCAGCCCTTCTCAGAAATAAAGACAATGCAGAAACTTTTTGTGTTTGACAGTCTTTTATTTTAAAATGAAGCCTGGACAACAAACCCCCAGTTGGGGCCAAGCCCCCATCTGGCCACAGCTTCATAACACTCCTGCACTCCCCTTTCCCCCAGACCTTACATCTGAGCCTATCATACACTGGAACTCCCTGCCGAGCCCCTCACATACCCCAACCCAAATTCCTGAACCCTCACATCCAGAAGGCTGTGGCTTGCTTAGTACCCTACCCTACATCTGACCACAACACTGCCCGGCCCTGGAGCCCCCTCCCCGAGCCAGCGTTCCCTTATCCAGCTCCTCCCGCATCCAGATTTCCTCCCAGAACTTGCACCTCTCACCCTTTCCCACACCCAAATCCCTCATTTCCACCCCAGAGCCTACACATTCCATCTCAACCCAGCAAGCAGTGGTGGATTTAGGGCAGGGCGAGCGGGGCGGCTACCCTGAGCCCTGCGCTTCCCGAGGCCCCGCGCATGAGCTGTGTCAAAGGAGGGGCCCCGCAGCACTCTCATCAGACCCTGCCAGCAAGGGTACGGCTAGACTGCAGGGGTGTGTCTAGACTGGCAAGATTTTGTGCCAAAGCGGGCGCTTTTGCACAAAAACTTGCCAGCTGTCTACACTAGCCGCTTGAATTTGCGCAAGAACACTGACGTTCTCATGTAAGAATTCAATGCTTCTTGCACAAATACTTTGACGCTCCCACTCAGGGATAAGCTTTCTTGTGCAAAAGTGTGTCTATACTGGGCACGGATGCTTTTGCAAAAGCACTTTTTGCGCAAAAGCATCCGTGCCAATCTAGACGCTCTTTTGCGGAAATACTTTTAACAGAAAAACTTTTCCGTTAAAAGTATTTCCGCAAAATCATGCCCGTCTAGACGCAGCCCAGGAGTTTTTCAAGATTCTGGAGATATCCCAGAAAAACTCTTCTGCATCCAGGGATGCATTTGTTCTTCCACTTCTTTTAGTGGAAGAGAAAACATGATCTTTCGGTCACCCCTATATTCCTCTTTCCACAAGGAATAAGGGGGCTTCCAAAATAAGGGGTTTTCTGACATTTGGTTCAGTCTAGACAGGCCAAATGTTGGAAAAACTTCTTCCTACAGAAGAATTGGGGGGGGGGAAGCAGCAGTATAAGGGTTGGGGATAGCAAGTAATAGAGAGGAAGAGAATAGAGAGGGCGGGGCTTCAAGAAAAGGGCGGGGTGGTAGAGCGTGGCTTGTTCTGTCATTTAAAAAGTGAGCTTGGGTGTAAAAAGGTTGGAGACCACTGGACTAACTTATCTTCCCCTCAGCCAAGCAGCTCCTATAGATGCATCAACTGGGAAAAAATGGTGGATCAGCATCATTTAACTAAGTGTATCCTTTTTAAAACAGGGAAGAGGATGGAAGTGATGAGCAATGAAAAGCATCATGGGATGAAGATGACACCTCACATGAGGAGGGAAAAGGATGGGAGTAACTAACACTACTAGGCAAATCTTGCATTTGAAAGGCACGTATTGCCCAGGCTAGCTATTAGGCACAGAGAAGCTCAACATGGAGTGTTGCTAGTCCAATCAGCTATGTTGATCTTTGCCACAACAATCACAGACATTCTGGGGAAGCTTAATTACTTTAAAAGCCTTTTTTTCCTTCCAGTCCAGACACTTAATTAGTCCAAGAGACTGAAAGTCCAAGACATTCAGCTTCACTTTCTGCTGACTGTACTCAAGCCGGTAAGGGTATGTCTACACTGCACGGCTATAGCGACCCCACATCTTAACAAGCTGCTTGTTATTTCAAAATATTTTTTAAAACAACAGGCATGTTATTTCAGCATCCCTGTAGCCCTCATTTCACAAGGGCTAAGGAATGTCTTGAAAATAGTGTTAAAAAAACCCAATAAATGGTCTGGTAGCACTTTATAGACTAACAAAACATGGGATACCAACTAACTCGGCTACCCCCTGAAACTTTTGAAATAGTGTGTTATTTTGAAATTTGGCACTGTGTAGACATGCCAAAGTTCAAAATAAGCTATTTAGAAATAGAATAGAAAATTGCGTATCTTATTTTGAGTTAGGTTGCTTCTACACAGCACCTTTCACAAGTGTGAGAAAGCAAAACAGAATCTTGATAGCTACAAAGGGGAGAAATGATCATAAAGACTTTAACAAAAATGTTAAAATAAAAAATCAGTCACTGTGGCTAGGAAGCCAGAGGATTTGAACACATCATGAACTATTGAAATGAATGTTTCTTTAGAGACAGGTAACATTTCTGCGATAAATGTCAGGACATTAATTATCCAGGCCTGATGCAATCTAATGTCATTTTACTCTGAAATGAAACTAAAAAGAACATACATGGTGGCTTTCTTGTTTTACTCTTAGGCTGCGTCTAGACTGGCATGATTTTCCGCAAATGCTTTAAACGGAAAACTTTTCCGTTAAAAGCATTTGCGGAAAAGAGCGTCTAGATTGGCACGGATGCTTTTCCGCAAAAGCACTTTTTGCGGAAAAGCGTCCGTGCCAATCTAGACGCGCTTTTCCGCAAAAAAGCCCCAATCGCCATTTTTGCTGTCTACACTGGCCCTTTTGCGCAAAAGGACTTTTGCCCGAACAGGAGCAGTGTAGTATTTCCGCAAGCAGCACTGATTTCTTACATGAGATCATCAGTGTTCTTGCAGAAATTCAAGCGGCCAGTCTAGACACAGCCTTAGAGTCCTTTTCCCCCAGGCCCTTTCTGTCTTAATAACTGTAGACAGCTGGTCCCCAGGTTACAGACCAAACACTTGGCTGTAACTCAAAATGTTTGTAAGTCAGACCCCATTGAGTTACACTGCGACCACGCTGTTCATAAGCATGGGTCGCATTTGTAACCTGGGGACCCCTTTACGACCGCTTAATGGGAGGTTTGGTCATAAATGCGAACGGTCGTAAATAGACCGTTTGTAACTCGGAGACCGGCTGTATACTCAATTTAAACTTTCAGCACTTTGGGGCAAGGACAATGCCATGTCTTTATAAAATGCAATACTGAGTTATGGAGCTGTATTTAATAGTGTGGGGCTGGCCTGTTCATTTTACAGGAAAACTACATAGGGGATAGTATTTAACAGGAGGAACAACAAATAACAACGGAGAAAGACGTTTAACTCTGAGGAGGCAGGCATGTCTCTATAGGTGCACTGAGATCCAAAGAGAATGCTCTTGTTAAATCATCTCTCTTCTTAGATAAAAAGCTCCCTTTTCTTGCCTTAGGTAAATCCAGCCAAAGCTTGAGTCCCATAGGGAGAACAGTCAGACTAGGAGCAGATATCTAAAACTAAAAGGACATCTAGATGTCTGAAACAGTGAGGCATCAATGTGGAAAGGTGGCCTGATGCCACATACTAGGTTTTTACAGGGGGCTCATGCTATAGTCTTAGCTGGGAGCTAGCAATAGCCATTGGACGTGCTGGGCTGCTTTGAGGGAAAGAGAAAGGAATTTAGTCTATCTTTCTAGCAATGTTATACTGCGAGAAAAAAGTTAGAGGCATCTGACAAATACATTTTTATATAGGGTAGAACAGTGGTTGCATTTCTCACTCCATAATTCACTGTTTAGTTTGGTTACTTAAATAATCTAGACATGGTAAAAGGTCATGCTTGAGATGAACTGGTCTTGCACATACAGTTCTTGTCTTGGTTTATTGAAAAACTTTGAGGGCATGCCTACACTAGGAAATTTTAAAATAACTTATTTTTAAATAACTCCAGAAATAACCATTTTGAAATAGCATGTATACATTACGGGGAAGCCTCGAAATTAGTTCGAGGCAGGCTCCCTTAATGTGGATGTGCTACCTCAACTTACAAGCCCTAGGAAGCACTGGGGAGAAATTCCTCTGAATGACTCTGGGGAGTAGTTATTTCAAAATAGCAGCAGTGGAGCATCCATACTACTGTGATTTCCAAATAACTACAGGCAGTCCCCGACTTACGCGGATCCAACTTACGAACGGAGCTCTCGCCCCGGAAGTCGGGTCGAGAAAGCCCCGTTCGTAAGCTGCTCCGGTGCCCCTGGTCTGCTGGAGACCGTCTCCAGCAGACCAGGGGCACCGGGCGGGTTCCCGCGCTTCTGAGGCTTTGCCAGAGCAAAGCCTCGGAAGCGCGGGAACCGCTGCTGCTGCCACTTGGGTGCCGGTGCCTGTGGTCTGCTGGGGACGGTCCCCAGCAGACCACAGGCACCGGGTCTCATGCGGCAGCAGCGGGGGTTCCCGCGCTTCTGAGGCTTTGCTCTGGCAAAGCCTCAGAGGCGCGGGGAACCGCCGCTGCTGCCGCTCCAGTCTGGGTGCCTGTGGTCTGCTGGGGACGGTCCCCAGCAGACCACAGGCACCCTGACTGAAGCCGCAGCCGCGGGGGGGTCCCGCGCCTCTGAGGCTTTGCCAGAGCAAAGCCTCAGAGGCGCGGGGAACCGCCGCTGCTGCCGCTTCAGTCAAAGTGGCAGCAGCGGCGGTTCCCCGCGCCTCTGAGGCTTTGCTCTGGCAAAGCCTCAGAGGCGCGGGACCCCCCCGCGGCTGCGGCTTCAGTCAGGGTGCCTGTGGTCTGCTGGGGACCGTCCCCAGCAGACCACAGGCACCCAGACTGGAGCGGCAGCAGCGGTGGTTCCCCGCGCCTCTGAGGCTTTGCTCTGGCAAAGCCTCAGAGGCGCGGGACCCCCCAGCGGCTGCGGCTTCAGTCTGGGTGCCTGTGGTCTGCTGGGGGCCGTCCCCAGCAGACCACAGGCACCCAGACTGAAGCCGCAGCCGTGGCGGGGTCCCTCGCCTCCGAGGCTTTGCCAGAGCAAAGCCTCAGAGGCGCGGCACCCCGCTGCCGCTGCGGCTCTGCTCCCCGTGTCCCTGGTCTGCTGGGGGGGGGGGGCGCAGCTAGTGTGCCCCCCCCCCTGCAGACCAGGCTTTTGTTTTGGACTCTGGGGCAGAGCAGCTGGGGCGCTGCCGATTGGTCCTGCAGCGCCCGTGGGCACTACTGGACCAACCCGGCAGCACCCCAGCTGCTCTGCCCCAGGTCCTGATTCAGCCGCTGCTGGTCAGTTTCAGCAGCGGCTGAATCAGGACGTCTGGGGCAGAGCAGATGGGGTGCTGCTGGGTTGGTCCAGTAGCACCCCAGCTGCTCTGCCCCAGGCGTCCCCAAGTCAGCTTCTGCTGAAACTGACCAGCGCTGACTACAGGAAGCCCGAGGCAGAGTTGCTCTGCCCCGGGCTTCCTGGAATCAGCTGCTGATCAGTTTCAGCAGCAGCTGACTTGGGGACGCCTGGGGTTCTTAAGTTGATTCTCTATGTAAGTCAGAACTGGCGGTCAGTTTCAGCAGTGTCTGAATCTGGACGCCAGTTCCGACTTACATACAGATTCAACTTAAGAACAAACCTACAGTCCCTATCTTGTACGTAACCCGGGGACTGCCTGTATGTCAAATTAAGCGTGATTCCTCGTGCAAAGCAGGAGTTCTCTCTAAATATCAGGCTTGCTAGAGTGGACACTCCACTTGTTATTTCTAATTAAGGGAAGCTATTTCAAAATAACTCCCTAGCATAGACCAGGGCTTAGAGAGCATTTATGAAAACTATTTTTCTAGTAGGAATCTCTTTCTTCACTTGAGTCATTCAGTAAAATTACTAAGATTTGGTTTTACTCTCTCTTACAGCCTTTTTAAATGACATTAAAACAATTTACACACTTAATGAGGTGTGGGGGAGAGATCTGTTTTTGTTTAGACAACTTTGAAAGGGACCCATTGCTCATGGTCAACTGCAACATTCTTAAATCAAGTGATATAATCAAATGGGGCCAAATAGTTTGTCATCTAGTCCAGGGACAGGAGACAAATGCATTGTTTTTAAACTGGAGTGGAAAGAAACACTGCATTAAATTCTCTCACTTCTGTCTTAAGGATTCTATCTAGCACATTGGAAGTGGAAGGAAGAAAGGGGTTAAGAATTCTGTAAGGACGCTCTGTCAAACTAGACAGGCCAGCAAAAACAAATGAATCCCTTCATACTCAGTTGGACTTGCCTATTGCAGTGTTTATGGTTGGCAATAAAGACACAAAAAAAGTCTTATCGCAGTGCCAAGAAGCTAGAAATATTCCTCAGGCCACGTCAAAGCTACTGCTCTCAACCTGCACTGAAGTCTCACATTAAAAGTGGTTTCCTACAGATATACCTTTAGAGCAATGTTTTCCTAAATCTTAAAAATAGGACAAGGTTGTGAGATTAAAAATCCAGTTCCAGACACAGACCGTAAAGTCTCTAAGTATGCCCCACAAATAATGTGGTTCCAAGAAGTACCAGCAAGCTCTACCTCAACTCAAGTAACTTTCAGAGAATGCTTATTTGTGGTCTCACAGCTGCTTTCCCTCCCACCCACATCCCCAACATTTTAAATAGAATTACCCACATTTACAGGTACATCTCTGAAAAGACACTTTACACAAGTTACAATGTATTACTGCAGTCACTAAACAAGCCCCATTTGATTATATCACTTGATTTAAGAATGTTGTTGAGGGAGGGCTAGCTCAGTGGTTTGAGCATTGCCCAGCTTAAACCTAGGATTGGGAGTTCAATCCTTGAGGGGCCCATTTAGGGCTCTGGGACAAATCTGTCAGGGATGGTACTTGGCCCTACCATGAGGGCAGGAGACTGACAAATGACCACTCAAGGTCCCTTCCAGCTCTACGAGATAGGTATAAGAGCAGCATTTCTGCCTTTTACAGAATACAGTGTTTTGAGAGTGTGTTGGCTAAATGTCAACTGCCCTCTTAGAAAAGGGATCTAGGATCATTTACTTGCACAGATGAAAGGTTGGTAAGACAGACTGTTCTCGCTGTAGAGAGCAACTATAATGAAGCAACCCACAAGTGAGCCCAATTTGTTGGGTGAAACATGAAGGAAGCCCTTCTGATTTAGTGAGAATCTAGCTGAGCCATATTGACATTTGTTCAAAATTCAGTAATTTGTTATATTATAAAGTTAACTACAACTCTCAGTATGCCTCCTCCCAGAAATGACAGACACAGAAAATCTACTGCTACAAAGCAGACCAAAATTGGGATTTTTTGCTTTCAAAACTCTCAAATTTTAAGAAATTTCATATAATTTCACTTTCAGGATGCAGTGTAGGTTAGGTCAATAATTAGGAATAGTTAAATCTCAGCAGTCCTAAACAAACTGGTATTAAGTCTAAAATAGATGAATCCACTCTGAGAACTATGGGGGGGGGGGGGGAACAACCCCATAATCACGTTTATATCCTTGAAGTGTGATAACATACTTTTCTTACATTAAGAACATGAATTTTTCCATATCTAAAAACATTCAGCTACTGTGAGAAATTACCATGTCTTAAAAGTAAAATGCTGTAGGACTAGGATATAATAATGTGAATGACCCAACTATATTACTTTTCCATTTTTATTTTAAGAGCAAAACCTAATTGAAGGTACATTTACACTTAAGAACAAGGTGGCCTCGTTCAAAAATATTCTGCACTTTAGATGTTTAAGGAAAAAAATGTCTTTTTACATGACTTAAACCTACATAGAGCTTTGCAGATCACAGTAGTCACCAATTGTTTTGTTAGGTTAGCAGCTATATTGCACAATTCTTAGATCCGTCTACTTGTAAAGTGCTATTTTGTAGCAAGAAATTAGTTTCACAAACATTTGAATAGGAAAGTGTCACTGAACTACTATTACAAGATGACATTATTTCTATCACTGTGAAAAATGGAGAACTGTTTGCCTTTGTACAATAAGGTAGTATATTTGTTGCTTAATAGACTGAGGGAGCAAGTACCATTTATTACTGTATTAATGTGTCCAAAGTATTCAAGTAATGCCTAGTAGAAATAAATTTTTAATTTAAATAATGAGGAAATGCATAATAATAGACATCTCAGAAGCTGGATCATGGTTTAGTTGACAGGCATGTTGATTTATTATAGTAATCTAATTATTAGTCACTGACTAATAAATAGTTCTGGCATAGCTGACAAATCTCAAAACATTAACTTTACCTTGCATTAAATTTAAGTTTATGATCCAGAATGATGATTCTCTTCAATTGTGGAACGTGGGGGAGAAGGAAGTACTGTGATTTTCAGATTCCATTTAAGTAAACACTATATACTTAGTAAAAGTGAAGTACATTTACTGCTTACATACATCAAGACAACCACAACTGAACAAGAAGACTGAGTTATTAAATATCTTATATTTCAGGAATATTTTCAGTTAGAGATACGTGTTTCTTACAAGCTATGGTAACAGTGCAAATACTTAAGCCATTTTTACACATACTGCTTTCAAACATATATAAATACAGCATTAGAGAATTTTAACACAACAAGGAAATGTTTGAGCTACACAAAGACTCAAAGGCAAAGAAAGAATGTCTCAAATGTAAATCAGTGCATTTTTCTAACATTTTTGCTAAAAACAGTCCTTTATTAATTACAAAGTTAACTTACGTGTATGTATTAACAGAAAGACCTGAAATTTTTAATTTAAAAGTTATGCATTTATCATTTGTGTCAATTCATTATTTGTTTTTGTCCAGCAAAAGATCTGGAACCATTATTATACAGGCAGATAACTGAGCTTCAGAGACATTGAAGACCAATGTTTCAAGACAAATTGCACTTTTAAATATGTTATGCAGTACATACTACAAACCTGGAATAGTAAATATATATTAAGAACCTCATTATTAACCACTGTACAGTTACCCACCAGTTTCTGGAAGCCATAATTTAATTTATAGTCAATCTAAATGTATATCAAAAACAGTAACCCTCCCCTGCACAAATACAACCAATTCAGTGCAATTTTGATTTCTAACTGCTTTGCATTTTCCATTGGTGCAAACATTTAGCACAGAAAAATCCATCACACTAGTGCTCATGAATCAGTTACAAAAATGCCTGATCACTCAAATGCATTAAGGCTCTTTTAAAATAAAGGGATGCACAAAAGATAAATGTACCATCGTGTGGGCTTTGACTCCATTAAAAAGAAAAGGCAGCAGAGCCAGCTAAGTAAGGATATAAATTATATCAACACATTTCCAGCTCTTGAAAAACAATTAGGTTGCTAATCAAACTGTGAGGAGCAAGTTTCAACACACAATCAAAGAAAGGCAGGAGAGTGGAAGAATGTCCTCCTGGGCACTATAAAGTTGGTAAAAAGGCAGAAGAGTTTGGACAATAATTTGTTTCTATGATTAAAAAATGACCCAAAAGCATGAGTGCAGCAAAAGCACTTAGGAGATATGATGTAATTAATCAAGATTAAATGCTAAGGCAGATCCTTCTGCTCACATTTTTCCATCTCAAAAACCGTACCAGTAGAGATTTGCACTACATATCATCTTGGTATTCCAAATACTTTTCTGTGACAGCTTCTTCAAGATGAATTCCTGCACTCCCCATTAATGCAAATGCTGGATACATTGTCCCAGAGCAGTCTACCTGGCGTTCATAGAGGCATTTCATGTGATCTGCATCATAGAATCCGACTTTGCCTCTGTCACAGTCAAGACAGATTCCTATACATGATGGCATCGGAAGAATTCTATTTGCCGAGTCTTTGGAAGCAGTAGGTGCCTTGGGAATAAACAATTTCTTCATGCCTAAAGTAATCAGTGTGAAAGGCTGTGATGAATCAAAGCAAGTATCTTCACTCCCACTGTCATGACCGCTGTCCTGTTCATACCTAGAACAAAGAGCACAATTTTCTCAACAAAGAAGGCATAATCAGAATGGTTCCGTTATTTTAACAACTGAAGTATTTAAAAAAAAAAACCCACAACAGATGCTATGTGGACTAGAGCACTGAAAAAGATTTGTGAAATAAATCTTAGAACCATGCCACCTGGACAGCTTTTCAGGTGGTCTTGTGGTCAAAATAAGGGTTGACAATCAGGAACTCTGGATTAAATGTCTGGCTCTGCAACAGACTGTGTGAAACCATGGTCAATTCATGATGCTGTTGCCACTTTCCTTCTCTGTGACATAGGGTACTACTTTACCTCACAAAGTTCTTATGAAACAAAATTCACTAACATTCTGGTGAGGTCAGATGCTACAGTGATAAGCACTATATGGAACTCTTTAAAATAAAATTCCTGACATAGATAAGATGACAGTTCAGAACTGTCAACTCTGGCAAGACCCCTTCAAACTGAGGTGACTAGCTGCAGCAATCTTTTATAAAAGCCAAAATCAGACAATGCCTAAGAAATCTCTGAATTCAGTGAAGGACTAGCAGGATTCTTTGGTTAGAATGCTGAGCAGTGTGCTCTGTCTGAGGAAGACCAAATTCAAACATTTTTCTTCCCAGTTTCATGGTTTCGCTCCTCCTTGAGCCCCCTATTCTGGATTACAAACTCTTCTCTCATTGCCAGCCTCCCACAGAAGTGATATATTCAAATAGCTACACTTATTAAGACTGGCTGTTAAACTAGTGATAGTCAAATCAGCAGAGGTACCCAAACATTGTTCTAGAAACATTTTGACCACCTCAAAATAGGCAGAACCAATGGCGCACTGATCCTTCAATTTGTTTGAGGAACTCAAAAATCAGGCATGTGGCAGGGCAACAAACAGAAGAGCACCTTTAAAAAAATCCTCAATTTCCTTAAACATGCCACAACCCCATAACTTTTGTTCTTTGAGTTCTCTAGATTGTTGGCCTCACAGTGGATGAGTGAGGAAAGAAGAGATGTGGTACATGCCCATTCCATTTGAGACATGGAAAAATATTTTATTACCACATGCCTTATTGTCTTAACATCTTCAAGCTTTCTCACATGACCCCTATATTAATTACCTATCTAGTAAACCTCTGAATCTTGGGGCCTATTTCCAAGATGTTACAAGTCTACATCTACCCACTTACCAGTGAGAAAGTGTTGAGGGATCTCTATTGTGATCTATGAAGGTGGTGAAAGGGCATGACTTATATATTAACAGAAGAATAAAAGAATGTGCAAGATTTTTTTTCGTCCTTCTCCTCATTTCTGGACTCTGAATGTGTCAATTATACCAGTTTAGATCAGATTTCCATACATTCACTGGGTCATGCTCCTTAGTGATGCATAAAGAAAAGATATAATATTGAAGAGTAAGAGAACCTACAGTTTAACATGCATCATGGTTGGGGATGGAAGAAGGTTCAAGTTACATCATCTGAAATTCCTTCCAGGCTTAATGATTAATTTGACCCTTAGTTTTCTCTTGCACCATGACCCCACCCACTCTCAATAAACAACAACCAGGAGTGGCTTGAAAATTCTAAGCTTACAGAACTTTTCTTCAGTTGGAGGAGACAATATAGTGTCCTAACATTACTTTGTGTTTAATACTCTCAAAGAACTCAAAGCACATAAGACAGCAGTCTTCTCCAGCTCACACATGAAGTTCTGATTCTTGGAATGACCAGAAGGCCCAGAACATGCAATCTCTTTATATGTAGCCAAAATCATTACAGTTGGGACAGGATACATTTGAAAGTCCTTCATTTGTACTTTGCCCCTCAGTTGCTGCTAAGGCAGCACATCTTACTTCAGTGCAGTGCTATGCCTGCAATCAGTGAGACATTGAGATCCAGTGAGGTAGACTACTATGAAAACATGTCACAGATACTGTTCCAGTCTCTCTTGTAAGACCTAACAGGCCCTCTGAACTCTAGGAAAGCTGCAAAACCTAGGATATCCTGTACACTTGCAATGGACAAAGTAAGACTCCTATATATTTCAATTGTCTCTGGGGACAAATTAGGGATTTGGATATTTTAGACATCAATATTAATTGCTTGCTTCTCGGGTAGTCAACCAACTGCTGAAAACATAATTTTTCTTTAAATCCGAGATTCTAACAATTGCTTCCCATCTCTTCCTTTACCCTTCCTCACCCACATGATTGCTGAAGCTAATCTAACTTGAACTAATGCGAGGTAAGGTCAATTCTTAATTCTACCAAATGGAAAGATGTGTCTAATTCATTTTAAAGTGAGGTACTGTTATACAAAGATCTACCACATTTACCTTGGGCTGGTCACATCACGGGGATTATGGAGCCATTCTTGTAATTTAGTGTTAGATGCAACTCCCACTTTCACCAAATATGAATATGATTCCACATGAAAAGCCCAAAAGTGCTTCCCTTTTGTGATTCCATTGTCTCCAATGATGTAGTCCAGGGTTGTGTAGCATCCCACTTGGATACGTTCAGCCCCTAGCAGCAAAGGAAATCCAGCCCTACTTTCCACAGAGGTTCTCCTTGGATTCAGCACGAGACGTTCACTGTTGTAGCCACATTTATCATCAAAAAGAAAACTAAAGACTAGAAAACAACAACAACAAAATCACACTAGGTCAATATTTGACCATGAGGGGTTTTTGTACGTATGTTACATTTTTCTAAGGTGAGCTAACACGAAAGGTAGGAATAAATGGTAAATTTTCAGAATGGAGAGAGGTAACTAGTGGTGTCCCCCAAAGGTCCATACTGGGATCAGTCCTATATAGCCTATTTACAAATGATCTGGAGAAAGGGGTAAACAGTGAGGTGGAAAAATTTGCAGACGATACTAAACTGCTCAAGATAGTTAAGACAAAAGCAACCTGTGAAGAGCTTCAAAAAGCTCTCACAAAACTAAGTGATTGGACAACAAAATGTCGAATGAAATTTAATGTTGATAAAGGTAAAGTAATGTAATGTACATTGGAAAAATAATCCCAACTATACATATAAAATGATGGGGACTAATTTAGCTACAACTACTCAGAGAGATCTTTGAGTCATTGTAAACAGTTCTCTGAAAACATCCACTCAATGTGCAGCAGCAGTCAAAAAAGCAAATAGAATGTTAGGAATCATTTAAAAAGGGATAGAGGATAAGACAGAGAATAGCTTTATTGCCTCTGTATTAAAACCATGGTACCACCCACATCTTGAATACTGCATACAGATGTGGTCGCCTTATCTCAAAAAAGATATATTGGCATTGGAAAAGTTCAGGAAAAAAAATTGTAGGGGTTTGGAACGGGTCCCATATGAAGAGATTAAAACAACCGGGACTTTTCAGCTTAAAAAAAGAAGAGACTGGGGGGGGGGGGGGGGGGGAATATGATAGAGGTCTATAAAATCATGACTGGTGTGGAAAAAGTGAATGAGGAAAAAATTCTGTATTTGTTCCCATAACATAAGAACTAGGGGTCACCAAAATGAAATTCATAGGTAGCAGGTTTAAAACAAATAAAAGGAAGTTTTTCTTCACACAGCTCCTGTTCGGCCTGTGGAACTCCTTGCCAGAGGTTGTAAAGACCAGGACTTTAAGAGGGTTCAAGAAAAAACTAGCTAAATTCATAGAGGTTAGGTCCATCAATGGCTATTAGCCAGGAGGGGCACGAATGGTGTCACTAGCCTCTGTCAGAGGCTGGGAATGGGTGACAGTAGAGGGATTAACTTGATGATTTCCCTGTTCTGTTCACTCCCTGTGGGGTATCAGAAGATAAGATACTGGGCTAGATGAACCTTTGATCTGACCCAGTATGGCTGTTCTAACGTTTTAAAAGATAAACAACTGGTAGTACAATACAAACTACTGCAAACATTTTACTGGTTACCAACTCATCTCAACTTAATTAATAAACATGGTGCTTCTTTATTCATATATACAAGCACCATTAGGATGACAGCAGATTGAAAATTTAAAATTTACTTGAAAATGGGCATAAGTTGAAACTATACGCATTGTACATTGATTCAGCTGTCTATGAATTAACTGAAGCCTGCTATACCTTGAGCTGGAGGTGTGTGCAAGATAACTTCCCTGCTCCAAGGGCTGCAGACAGATCCTTTATATCCTCTGACTCTAAAGGCATAGCTGCTATTATTTTCAAGGTCCGAGATTACTTTACTCTTGCTGCAGGCTTCAGTTTCTTGCCATGTTACATTCTCCTCTTCTCTATTAAGTTTACGGTATTCAAGGATATAGGTATCAGCTGAATCTGTCTTCTCCAGATGTTCCCAACAGATCAAAGCTTTATTATACATTCTGCTCTTCTCCTCGTTGATCTCTGGTACATCTACACCTGAAATAACCATCATATACAAGAAAAAGTATTTTTGTATGGAGTAATCAAAATTCTTCCTCCTGTGTGAAAGATACTATGAGTGGGTGTTTATTAACTGACTAAGCAAGATATATCCCTCAAGTTCCCTGCTCTCATTTTGAATGTTTCCAGTATTCCTTATCTACTTATTTAAAATATCAAGAAACTACAGAAAATTTTAAAAACCTACACGCAATGTCCTTTGTGTATGTTGTGCCAGGTGTCAAAATGTTTATCTAGGCCAAGTATTATTACCCGTCTAAAAGATACTTCTAACCATCAATGAACAATTCTGATATAGGAGGATTACTGAATAAGCAGGAGGCCTACTGAATAGCAACTAAAATAGTTTTTGGTACCAATACCTCCAAAACACAAACTATTAATTACTATAGTTACTCCTAAAGTAGTTCTATGTGAAATTTGCTCTGCACACGAATAGTATTTTTCCATTTTTGGTATTATGAGACTGCATGTTAAGATGGAGCGAGAATTTTCCCTGACCTTACATACTTAGTGTATGCTTAAAAATTAGAACCAAGCTATGTCAGTCAGAACTGTGAAATATTTTGGACTGAGGACATTACAGTTAGGAGGATCAAAACTTTTTGTGTAGATGCAGCTAGGTCAATACCAGGATTCTTCCATAACGTAAAAACCACCTCTCAAAGGCAGTGGATTAATTACATTGATACAACCCCCCTCCCCCTTCTGTTTATCTAGGAAGCATTAGCTGTAGCACCACACGTCCACTGTGGTAGCACATCCATCCTCTTAGTAAACATTGAGTTACAAAACTGAAAAGCTGACGTTTGATGACATATGTTGGGAGTGCAGAAATCTCTGCAGCACTAGCTTAAAAAACAAAACAAAACACCCTTTTTCCTGCTGGGAAAACAGCTTTTGGGAGGAGCATCGTGGAATTTGCAGCCATAGTCCAAAGATCTTAGAAATCCTGCCTAAACCTAGCCTCCTGTTAGAGCTAGTAACACCACCAGAGCCACACCTCAGGAAAGAGGTAATAAAAACAACCCCCTTTATTACATTTACCACTGGTGTAGAAGGACAGATCTCCAAGAATCTCTTCTTGCTTTGTTATATCAACCACATAGTCTTCAAAAGAAGCTTGAGCTGCTGGCCGGAAACTCTTCAAAGATTCAGTAGCTTTTTGAATTCTAAAAGAGAGAAAAAAAATAGACTTATGTATTCAGCAAGGTTGGACTACATTCACAAGGGAAGGAGTCGACTTTGACTATGTCTGCAGAGCCAAAAAAGTCCTGTGGCAAGGAGTCTCAGAACCCAGATCAAGAAGTTCATGTTTTGCCTTTCCCCATCCACCCAAAACAGCAGCATAAACTTTCCTGCTCAAGTTAGAGCTGGGCTCAGAAACTCCTCCCACCTCACTGTTTCAGAGCCTGGATCCCGGCCCAAACAGGAAAGCCTATAGTACTATTTTTAGCCCTGGAGCAAGAGTCTGAGTCTACAGACCTAGGCTCCAGGACTCATTCCTATGGGTTTTCTTTGTTTTTGCAGTGTAGATGTACCCTTAGGCACTGACCATTGCAATATCTAACTTTTAAGCTCACTAAAAGACACTTGGAGAAATTCACTACTAGATTCCCTATACAATGCATGGGGGACAGTGAGATGCCTAAGAAGTGATTCACAAAGACAAGCATGCTGAGCAGGTAGCCACCTAAGCTAGCTGTCAGCAAATGCTGAGGAAACAGGTATATAACTCCTGCCCCTTAAAAAGGAAGTTAAGATTGCAGGCCAGAAGCAGCATGCTTGCCAGATTATATCTTGCAAAAAGGGATAGGCTGAGGAAACCTGGGATTCAGATGTGAGCTAGGAGCTGAACTTTTCAGCACTGTCAAGATTTAGGCCATGCACATATCCACCAGCAGAAACTTAAGACACCTGGCTGTGTCTAGACTTCACCTGCGTCTGGACTACAGCCGTGTTCTTTCGAAATTAATCGAAAGAACGCGGCTTTTCTTTCGATGGTGGTAATCCTCATTTCACGGGGAATAATGCCTTTTTTTGAAAGTGTTCTTTTGAAAAGAGGCATTCTTGAATGCAAACAGGGCTTTTTCGAAACAGAGCATCCAGACTGCCTGGGTGCTCTCTTTCGAAAAAGTGGCTCACTTTTTCAAAGAAGAGGTTGCAATCTAGACGCTCTCTTTCGAAAGAGGCTTTTTTGAAAGATTCTTTCAAAAAAGCCTCTTTCGAAAGAGGCTTGTAGTCTAGACGTACCCCTAGGGAACTTTAGGCACTAATAAGATTCACAAAACCCCTCTTTTCTTAGGCACCTTAATGCATCTTCATCTCCCCTGTGAATCTGACCTGTCTTGTATTGAAAACAGCATTAAAATTCAAAGCATGCAATCCTGCTGCCCTGGGCAAAAATCCAGACATCATTGGAGCCAAGGTTTCACTCAAAAAAATTTGTACACTGACAAAAGAAACCTAAAAAGGTAACATTACAATTGGCAAACTGAACACGTACACATGCCTCCACAAAAGTAGCTTAAAAAAAAAAGATTAATATTAATTACCAGGAACGGAGATCAGCTTTTAGGATCAAAGAGGTTAAACAAGGAAGATATCTATTAGATTATCAAGTCTACCTTCACAAATTCATGATATAGTCTCCCTGCCAATGGTGGGCTGTGCATTAATCGAAGAGTGTTCTACTTTGTCACTCTGCATGGATGAATTTCTGACTTATTTCCATAAATTGTTTCCTATATTATGATGCAACTTAAGAATTGCCATCTCAGTAAAGAATGAACTTATTATGTTAATCTCTACACAATGAGCATCAATGACATCCATAATTTTAGTCAATAGCCAGCAATATTTTAATAAATTTGAAAGAAATGATGAAAGACAAAATTTTAAACAATCTTTATAATGTAAGGTAATTAAATACCTGACATGGAGCTGTTTTGCTGTTTGAACAAAACAAGACTGGTCTGTTTCTTTGAGCACTTCCTGAGCATATCCCACAAGTCCATTGTTTTCTAGAAGTCCTTGATATTCCTCTATTTGGGTGTGTAGTTTCTCTAGTCTTAAGTTTTTGGAAGCCTCAATTGCTCTCAGAGCAGCTGATCTCCTTTCTTCCAAAACATCAAACAACTTGTCAAAGTTATAAGATGCTTCTTCTTTAGCTCTCTCGCCATTGCACTATTACAAAATACAAAGTACACTTAAAAAAAAATAGGAACCGTTCCATAGTATTGTGGAATCTTATGGAAAAAGTTTTATGAAAACTTTTCAAAACAGCATTGCAAAGTTCTTCTCAGTCTTGGCAACGAATTTTTGATGGGCAAAAACAGATAGTATTTTCATCATCACCAAAATACAGAGCAACCGACTAGATCTTGTGGCTAAGTTGGTAAATTTTCATGACAATTTCACAAAGCTAATGTAGTAAGTGAGGGGATAAGAAAATATTTCTCTGCTCATCCAATGCAATATACTAGACATTTTTCAACCTGCATCATTCCACATGGATTTAAACTGACTCTTGAACAATTTATGCAATGGCAGCTTAACAAATTTACTTGATAGTGGAATAATTTAAGCACTGGAAAATAAGAAGTTTCCTTATAGCTAGAATACTATATAGTATTCATGTAATATTTCCATGTAAAAAGAAGAGTTATTTCTATTCTGAGTGTAGAAAAGTGATTTATAAAATAATTTCCTGGTGTCAACTGCTTTTCAAAGTTTATATATTTCCCCAACACACACACACACTGAAGCTGAATTTCCTGAAATAGGGTAAGTGAAAACTCCTGGTTCAATTGTATTTTGTATTCTCTCTGCACATCTAATACTAGCTTCCTCTCAGCCTCTTATGTTGCATATATAAGCGGTTTCTCCCCAGCCTGAATTTCTGTTATTTCCTTTAAAGTTGGATTTTGACTGTATTATAGTCTAACTAAAATTTAAGATGGATGACATTCTCTGTCCTAAGAAAATATATAGCCTATAAGGAGATATCATCAGATATTTGGTACATTGGAGTTGAACCTTTTTGACTAGGTCTCAGGGGGTTAGCTGTGTTAGTCTGTAACCAAAAAAACTTCAATAGTCCTGTAGCACCTTAGAGGCTAACAAAAATACCTATAAATAGTATCACGAGCATTCATGGGCACAACCCACTTCTTCAGATAGCAAATATTATGGAGCAAGGGGCACAGATTTCTTTACATTTCAAAATCTGTGTTCCTTGCTCCATAATATTTATCATCTGAAGAAATGGGATGTGCCTTTTTTGACTAGACAAGCAACTCTCCGTTATTTTGTGCAATCAATGTCACTCACACTGTTAAAAGTCTACTCAGGCATCTGTTCATCTCAATTTGCAGAACATACACCATTTTTATTGATAACGTAAAAGATAATACCTAAGAGCAAATTTTTGAAAAAGAGAATGTTCAAATATCTGACCAAGTTATACCTACCTCAGTTTCTTTAATTAAGAGACCCAGTTCAGAAATTTGACCTTTCACCTGGCTCTCCTTACTAATGAGGTATTCAATGTCCTTTGAAAGTTTCTCCTGTTGAAATATAATAGCAAGTTAGAAGAAACAGGATAGTATGCCTACCCTGCAGTTAGTGCATGTAAGCCATCTACAAGACAGACATCCAATGCTCAATCTGAGTTGTTCAGTTAATTTACCTATTTACAGAAGACCAATAGCCTGGGATGGATTATACGCAAGCAAAATGTTACAGGAACATACGCAACCACGACAGGTCACTGATCAACCCTATCTGGTGTTCTGTAGTTCATGTCAGATGTTTCCAAGGAAGGTAAAAAAATCTCTGTAATACACCTAATCTTATTTTATAGTGTATCATGCACTAGGGAAGTAAAATCCCATTTAAGTAGTTAACCAGTTAACTGATTAAATGGTGTCGGGCAGGGGCTGCTCCAGCCCCACACGGGGCTGCTGACTCTCCACCTACATGGGCTGGGAATTGTCTGCCCCTTCTCCCTCCTTGCTGCTGTTTCCAGCCCCATTCGAGGCTGCCAACTCCCGGGGTGATGCTTACCAAGTAACCGGTTACCCATCCACATCCCTACCATCTACCTTCTAAGGACATTTCTTCCCAGCCTCTGAAACCAATTCTCTTATAGCCTGAAGAATGAGATTTAAGATATTTGTGATAATTATAATACTTTTGTAGTCCCTTATATGAATAAGCTCCTAAAAACCACAAAGATAATTAAGATTATGATGGCTGGCAGAATTTGACTTTTTAATGTAATTTTGATGAATATCACCATTTAATTTTAAGCATTTTTAGTTGTATCTATTTAAATTGTCACAGTTTCAGGATATTATTGGGGGTCATACAATAACTTAATTACCTAGACACTGGAATTCTAAACGTTAAATATTTAACTGTAAAAACACAAGCTGTCAAATTAAACTCTTAAGTTCTCAAGGAGCATTTTTCTTACTTTCCATAAGTGTAAATTGTTATTCTGAGTGTAAATGTGTGCATTGCCTTGTGACATGGTGCATTTGATTTTAACCAATAAAAATCTTCCAAGCCTAATTGTAATTGAGTTGTTAGGAGTTTCTGAATAAATGCTTCTGTATGGTGATATTCCATACCTTGGGGGTGCACCCTATTCCTCATCTGTATGTAATTGTGATATTGCATATAAAGCATGCCATGGAAGGTACAAGGGAAAGGATATACTCTGCTGAAAGTCATTTTTCTATCTAAACATGTATATCATTAATGCATGTGAAATAAGAATGGTGATCTGTGGTTTTCATTAAAATATGCTGTGAACTTGGGAGGTGCCAAGATGCTAATGCTACAGAAACAGACAATGGCAAGGGAGGTAACCAACATCCGGGTGGGAGTTGTGTTACAGACATCACCAGCCATTGTCCAGCAAGGGAGCTACAATGCAATGACTCACCTGCATGAGGCCACACCCAAGGAATTGCTCAACCTTGCCTGAGAACTCAGCAATGCACATCACACATGCCCAGATTTATAATTTCCAAGCTCATGGACTAAGATCATAAAAACCAAACACAGGGACCCATGCTTTACCTTTTCTCCTGCCCCCTACCTATGCTTCAAGCTACACAGAAACTTGAGAAAACTGAAGATGCCAACAGAAGGGACTGACTCAGGTTTCAAGGATGAAATCTGTACACTGCAATCTCCAGTGGGATGAAAAAAAACCTGCTTAATCTAGTTGTTGCCCAGTCTAATAGGATAGAGAGTTTAGACTGCATGTTTATATTTTCTTTTGGTAACCGCTCTGACTTTTTGCTTATCACTTAAAATCTATCCTTTGAAATCAATAAACTTGTTTAATTGCTTATCTTTATCAGCAAATTTGCTTGAAGTGTTTGACAAGGGAGCTTGGCTCAGGTTTGCAAAGTTTCAGTTGAAGAGGTGGATGGTACATTCCTGAAGTACAGTACTGGGAGTTGGGCAGGGGAAGAACCTCTCTGTGTGATTCATGAATAGTTCTGGGAACATTCATGCAATCTAGCTGGATGTGGGGGCTCCACATGTGGTTGTGCAAAGTGATAACAGCATCTGGAAGGGGTTGCTGCTGGCCACTAACAAAGCCTTGTGAAAGACACTTTGGGCTGGAGAGAGTTCACAAGTCACAGTGGTCCCAGGCTGCACTCTGGGGACCCCATCACATACATCTCCCTGTTTTTCACAAGAACCAGAAAAGTTGAAAATACTGCAAGGATGGGGGGGAGATATAAAATAATCAGTGCTGGAAATCTAACAAGAAGGGGAAAAAACCCTATCCTAAACCAGGTAGCATCCATCAGGTATAAACACACCCCCATCAAAAACAACCAAATATTTGAGTCTCAGAGGGGTAGACATGTTAATCTCTAACTACATTTTTTTTTAAACAATTGTCCTGTAGCACCTTAGAGACTAACAAAAATATATAAATAGTGTCATGAGCGATCATGGGCACAACCCACTTCTACAGAAGACAAATATTTGAAATTTGTTCAACAGTTCTACACGTATGCATGTAGTTCAGTTTGTTTAAACTAACTTGTAGTTCTGTTAGGCTTCTAGAACTTGTTTCTGCTATTGTACAAATTTGCTTTCCACTATTTAAGAAAAAAAATATCACTGTTTGAAATTCCATTTGCACCTTTGTTTTTTAGTCAGTTCCTCCCCAAGTCATACGACAAGACACTGTTTTACCTGAATAGCCAGTAATTCCATATTCTCAACTTTTTTGGAGTCTGTGCTTTACAGTCAGATAAACATTAACTGAAACATTTTATCAAAATGGGCAGATAAGGTTTATAATTTTAAATGAGCTGGAGTATGTAGTTTAATGTTTAGATAGCTATTAACACCTACTCAGACTGAAGAAAATAGTTACAGTGTGTTCTATTGTGCAACAGTCAGATGGATAAGTAGGGCTCTACCAAATTCACAGTCCATTTTGGCTAATTTCATGGTTATAGGATTTTAAAAATAATACATTTCAGCTATTTAAATCTGCAATTTCACACTGGTGTCATTGTAGGGACCCTAGGGTTACCAGATGATTTCAAAAGAATACCTGACATACTTATCTCAGATGGGGGGAGAGGGCCGGCCGGGAGGAGAGTGGGACTGGCCGGGGTGCACGCAGATCCCGGGGTGCTGCCCGTCCCACGCACAGTCCCAGTGGAGCACACGGGTGAGTCTGGCCCCAGGAATTCCACCCCACTCTGGCCCCGCCCCTCTCCCTCTTTACTGTGCAGCTGCGTACTGCCTGGCTAGTAGACACATTCATACAGTGTGAGCATATCTACCAGCCAGGCAGTACGCAACTATGTTTGATACTCGTGATAATATTAAAACTTAATTAGAAAATACTGGACATTTATATGTCTGGTATTTTCTCAATTTGTTTCCCGGACAGAAAGCTCAAATCCCGGACTGTCCAGTTCAAAACCAGACACCTGGCAACCCTAAGGGGCCCTGACCCAAAAAGGACTTGGAGAGCATGGGTGAGAGGTGAAGGCCTAGATGGAGAAGGCAGCTGAAGCCCCACCCCTTCTTCCAAGGCCATGCTCCTTCACAACCTCCCTCCCCCCATTAAGCACTGCCCAACCCCAGCTCTGGACTGGAGCTGCTGCGTGGCACAGCTCCAGCCTTCCCCAGCTGCCCAGGAGCCTGACTGCCACGGCCCCAGCCCTTCCCAGGCGCCTCGGTAGTGTAGACAATCTTGGGAAGGCAAAGCCTTCTCTTTCCTACATTACCTGCGTCGCCCATACTTGAGGGGGAAATCGCAGTGCTGCCACCCCTACTTCCGCATTCCAGCCTGCAGAGCTGGGCAGTCAGACTCCCTGATATGAAGGCAGCACAGAAGTAAGTGTGGCAAGACTGCAACCTCCCACCCTAAAATCATCTTACAGCCCTCCCCATGCAACTCCCTTTTGGGTCACAATTCCCAGTTTCAGAAATGCTAGTCTCCCCCAAGAAACCTACAAAGTATAGAATAAAAGTACAGAAAAGACCGGATTTCGTGGGACAAAGGGTGGGATCAGATTTCACAGTCTGGAACACATTTTTCATGTCTGAATTTGGTAGAAAAAGCATTAATTACAACAGAAATGTAAAAGCCTAGGAGTGTTTAGAATCCAACATCTAATACACTTAGGCTACGTCTACACTGGCCCCTTTCCCGGAAGGGGCATGTAAATTTCACTAGTCGTCGTAGGGAAATCCGCGGGGGATTTAAATATCCCCCGCGGCATTTACATAAAAATGTCCGCCGCTTTTTTCCGGCTTTTTTAAAAGCCGGAAAAGAGCGTCTAGACTGGCCCCGATCCTCCGGAAAAAGTGCCCTTTTCCGGAGGCTCTTATTCCTACTTCGAAGTAGGAATAAGAGCCTCCGGAAAAGGGCACTTTTTCCGGAGGATCGGGGCCAGTCTAGACGCTCTTTTCCGGCTTTTAAAAAAGCCGGAAAAAAGCGGCGGACATTTTTATGTAAATGCCGCGGGGGATATTTAAATCCCCCGCGGATTTCCCTACGACGACTAGTGAAATTTACATGCCCCTTCCGGAAAAGGGGCCAGTGTAGACGTAGCCTTAAGGAAAAATGAAATGACATTTAGTCTTACCTTGAGTGTTTTGTAGGCAGTGCTCATGGTTGTTACTCTGTGATTTGCATGAGATCCACCCAGTTTACAAAGATGACACACAGGCCTTCTGCAAATTTCACAGTACATATTTACTCTCTCCATTTCATGTTCTGGACACATTAAGATCTGCCAAAAAAAAGCGCAAATATTTTTCTGAAATATAGTTAACAGCTCATTAAGATACAGTTTAGCAGTAAACGAATCCCATAATCACTGGACTATAGTGCAAACTCAAGTAATGTGCATTCATCTTATTTAAAATCCATTGCTAAAAGTAAGTATTTACCAGTGACTTGTGTATAGGAGGACAGAGGTAATATGAGCAAGTGGATGGATGCAGTCCTCAACTAATGCAAACTTTTACTTCTGAATTCCAAGAACCAATTATTATCTTCTTTAGCCTTTCCACTGAAGAGGACAATCTGTTTATCCAAGTTACTGAGAATTTCAAAAGTGCCATCATTAGGCTGGAAGTATGAATGTATGGGATTCTATGGCTACAGACTGACTTGCAAAATGAAGGGATGCCCTGATGAAATTCCTTTAAACAGACCTCAAAATATGAGGATTCAATTATTAGCCACTGTTTGGAAGACAAGTCACTGTTTCCAAGGAATTTCTAGCCTTCATAGCCGAACACATTTCTACTTATCTTGTCTCATAAAAAGATTCATTGAAAGTACTAGCCCTCAAGCAAGGTGAAAATGGAAAAGACCGAGCAGATTACCTTGTCCTTCTCTCAATTAAGGAACAAACATAGTATAAACTTCTCTCAGCTACACCACCCAAGTCACCAAGTTCTATCAATTTTGGTTTAAAATTAATCAAATAGAGGACTAGGAACATTGTTCAGAGGACTAATACTTTACACATTCAAGTCATGTCCTAACAAAGCATGTGATGCAAGTGCACATTTAACCTTACATAAAAGTGCTGGCATCCCTCAATAAGAGGATCACAAAAGCACTAACATAGCTATATTGTTTGTTCTGATAGAGAAGTCTGTATAATTTGACATGATTAAGCCATCATTATCAACCAGGTAACTTGATAATGTTTCTTATAAAACATTACAAGAACAGGTCTATTTTCATTGTCGCAACTTCAAGTATGTATGCATATGGTTGTGACAATATATACCAAGAATCCCAAAATCATTGTGTCTTCCCGCTTACTTCCTCCGTCTGCAAAAGTGATATTTGGTTTAAGCCCTAAATCTTAAAAAAAAAAAAAAAACCCGCACACCACACACAACCCACAATATGTAGATAATTATACTCATCAGAATCTATAGAAAAATTCAGAAAGATGTCAAAGTCACTAGAAGTTTAAAAAAAATTAAAATGTTTATTGAAGTTAGATAAAATGACAAGGATTTTCTGAAATGATATCCTGTATTAGTTTTCCTCTAAGTAAAATTTGTTGATTAAAGTACTGAGTCTAGAGATCCAAAGGTATTTTCTAAAAATTGACATTCTAAATAAAAATATTTGTTGTCAGCAAAATGCTTCTGGGAAAAAGATGTCTTTAAAAGGAGAGAATGAAAGCCTGAGTCTGTGTATCTCAAACAAACACCAAGTCTTTACAAGTCTCTACACATTTTTATTGTTGGATTTTCTGTCAGATTACAGGATGCTTTTTTCATATAAATTAATCTTAAATAGAATATTTTTAAATCACATCAATTAACCCTACAATATTAAAATAGGATTATTAATAATTTCAGGGTTTCCATCTGCCCTGAACTTGGATCAGTCTGCTTCTTTCTGCTTTTATAGATTAAGTAATTAACAAAATAGAATCCAGAACTATCTTGAGTAGTCTGGATAGTTAAGAGAGAATTAACAGCATAAATGTGTTTCAAAATTACACAAAACTTCTGCAGAACTGTAACTCAGTTTCCTTGCTTAGCCTTGATTTTCTAGAATCTAGAACCATTAATCAATTGTGACAAGATTTTAACCTTAGAATCCTGCTTAAGTTTAAACACATTTTAAAGAGCTTCTACTAGAAAATATGTAGCTGTCTGTTTGTATATAGCTTCCAGACAACTTCCATAAAAACAAATCCACATCTGTAAATCTATTTACCTCTCTGCTTCCAGAAGTACTTTGTTTTCTCTACGTCACTTACTTAACACAAACATATTTGGCCCAAATTAGACATGCCTTTCAACCTAAGTGAACCAAATTAAAAAAAGAAAAGCAGGCCTCAAAAGCAGGTTAATATCTTAAGAAAGTATACCCAAGATAGTCTAGTGATGCTAACAGAAGAGTTTCATAACTCAAGCAATATTTGTGGTATTTCTGGGTCCTAACAACCATCTTCATAGGTTATTAAGACTGACCAATTGTCTTATATTGAAAGGACAACTCTTGTAGCCAGTGGCATCATATGGTGACATTTATACCATAGTTTAGGTTTTAAAGTTCAACATGGACACCAGGCCTGGCCAAAGAGTTTACAGGGCCCAAGGCAGCATGTCGTGGTTAGCTGCACCATGTGGCCAGGCGACTCCCAGCCAGGGCAGCGAGTGAGCAGTCGGGTGGGTAGACACCGAGCAGTGCAGGGCCCAAGGCAGCCACTTTGCTCGCCTTGCCCTGAGTCCGGGCCTGATGGACCCCACACATTCCACACACCTAGTACTGAATTGTGCCAGAGACTCAACATTCTGTTACTGACCGGTAGGAGTGCGGGGGGGGACGGGGACGGGGGGAGGAGAGAGAGAGACAGAGAGAGAGAGAGAGAAATATTGTTATATAAATGGTGCATTCAAAGGGAATACAAATAGAACTATTGCCACAAAACTTTAGTTATTGTACTATTTCTAGAAAACACCCAGTGCAATTATTTTTAAATGTTATTTAAAGTGACTAAAAAGTCTAAAATCATTTACACCTTGTTTTTAAAAAGCGCCATATCTTCATCTGATGGGAACCATAGCAAACATTTAATTGTATTAAATGGTTCACTTCCAACCTGTGCATTTGTCAACACCTACCTCTTTGGCATCAGATTAATAATTGTAATGCAAACTTGTACAATTCATTTAATAAATGATAGTAATGGAAACCAGGTGGTTACTTCTTATGGGCAGTATTTGCTCTGCATTCTCAGATCAGATGCAAGAGACAAAAAAATCTGCAAGGTATACCAGATTAAAAACCACTTACCTTGGGCCTGAAGTTAGTGGTTGGTCCTACATACTCATGTTGGGCTTTTAGAGTTCCCCAAGGATGATGTATTTTGAAGCATTCATTGCAATAGCTTGCACTGCAGTCCATGCAACTCTTTGTAGATTCTTGAGGTGGAGGTTTACAGAGATCACACATAATAGCTGTGGCTGCCCTGGCTGCCTGTCTGTATCTTTCCACAATAGTTTCCAAGGTGAAATTTCGAAATAAGCCATTGATGCCTCGTTCTCCCAGATCTACATCATGCCGACAGCCAGGACAAGGAAAAATGGTCGTCCTAGGAGTCAGTGAATTGCGTTTCCAGCCTGTATAGATGGCAAGATCTAGTTTAGTCAGGATATAATGGGAAGAAAGATTAGGACAGGAAAGCAGGAAACACAGCACCTAATGTAAGAATCCACAAGCCTAAATTCTGAAGAAATCTTGAGTCACTTTAGTACGTCATCCAGAATGGCACAGTATGAACTCAGATAAAGTCCGTCAAGCCACAGAAGACAATATATTTTCCCTTTCAAGGCATGGCCCTGATTGGATACAGTAGGCATAGTAAGTCAAGTTATAATTCCAAATGAAAATGGGGTGAAAATATTCAACAATTCTGACTAGAGCGCTGCAATGTGGCAATTCTGTTTCTTGCTATAGTAAAATATGCCAATAGCGGTATACTCATGCCTTTTCCTTCCAAGTAGGCACTATATAGGTCTATCATTCTAAGAGACCATACCAGTTAAATTCAGTGATTAATCTTGCCAAAACTGTGAATGAAAAGGAAAATGACCTAACTGGTCTGTCCTCATTCCTGGTAGCAAGTCAAATATGGCACAAATGCACTCCAGATATTTAAACTCCTCTTACTTTATATGGGAATGAAAAATATATTCTATTAAGCTTGACAAATTTACATGGCAATTAAATGAGTGTAAAAACCTGAAACCCAATCACTAACAGACCAAGAGCTACGAGAATAAATCTAAATCTAGCTTTGGATACCTCAGCATTAGAGTCTCCAATATTTTCTGGAATCCATATTTGAGTTAAAGTGACTGGTGTCCAAATTCAGATGTGGGATTTTTTAATATAATGATCTAAATGGAGATTGAGATTAAAATAGCATTGTTCCCAGATATACACAGTTGAATTTGAGCTTTTACAAATGTGTTATGGTTGCAACATATATAGTTAGTCTGTCTTAAGCAGAGACAAAACAGGACAAGCTGGGCATTTAGAATACCGTACTAGGAAATTCTAGCCAAATCACTCAATCATAGCATGCACTGTCCGATCTGGTTTTTCCCAAACAAATGTTTAAAAATGTTATATTTTGAACCAAAGATGTCAGAACCACCTTCATGAAAGGAAGGCTACTTCCAGTAAGGTTAAGTGAGATGGTAGTTTCAAGTCCAAGAGGAGGAAAAGCTAAAAGGAATGCGTATTGGCAAGAAGTAATAACAGCGTTCTATCCTATTATGATGGAACTTTCAATACAGACAATTAGTTGGATATTTTCAGGGCCTTAGTCACCAGACAAGAGAAACCCCAGCACCAAGATGAGGTTTTCTGGTTTTTTAGCAGGTTTAATATAGTTTCACCTAGCCTGTATTAAAGTTTGCCTGGGCAGAAAGGAATTTTGCTTTACTTTTAATTGGGGAATATAGAGCATTATGGTGACACTACATAAAAACCAAGAAATCTCCTGCTTCTTCCCTTGATAGTCATTTGATCTTCCATTGATCTTCCATTGTTCAAAGTTGGGGGTAAGTGGCTAGCTTCACCACACACCTTGAGTATTAAGATTTCATTACATGCTAAGATATCTAGTGATGCTGATCTCTGGCTTTCCCTACTATACTAACCAATTCCAAATTTTCTTCATAACCTCTTGCATTCTGCAACCTCTCTGTAAAAATATCCCCACTAGGAACTAACTCCCTTTTAGAACTCTTACTTTAGCATAAAAACTATTTTTCAAAACATGCTCTGCATGATGACAGCTGTGTGCACACTTCAGGAACTGAAAGGCCCAGCCATAGAGTGAGCAACCGTGCACAAGCTGATATCGAGCTCCAATTCAGAAGTTCCTGTATTTTTATCTAGAGAGCCTACAGAAAGATGGCCAGCTCAGATTTATGAATAGATACAATTAAACTGATTAGTGTAGTTAATGCAAATGCAGATTTCTGGCTAAAAAGGAGTCCAAAGTCTTCTGGTACTTACTTGAAGTGAATTTAATAACCCAAGATGGATGCTCTGGAATACCTGTAATTTGGCATAGATGAGCAACACACACATGAAATGTATGAAAACAGTACTGAATTAAAAGCCTTATTTAAATGTATGCCCAGCATATATGTACACAAGTTTAAGTATACCTTCAACAGACACTTCAGAAAGTACTTATAAAGGCCTAAGAAGAAGAATTATTTCACATTCAAACCATGCAGTGAAGAGTAATGAGTAAAAATAAGGTAATACTTACATTCACTAATAAAGCAAATCAATTATGAAAAATAATGGTAGCTTATGCAAACACAGCACACGAGCAGTTTAACATGCCAGTTAAATGAGCAATGAAAAAGCAAAACAACAGATGGAAAAAAAATATGATGCTGTGGCCAAGTTTAAAAACAGTACAAACCAATCCACTAGCATGCTTTTGAAGTCTGGACCAAGTGACACACAGAGGTATGGTTAGAATTTGTTTAACCAAAAGATGAGTTAACTGCCAACCAATTGTGACTTTTCATTCTGTCACTTAATGCACAAAATCAGACCATGGTAATGACTACATGCTTTATACATATACTGGTGACACCATGCCTACAATACCCCATCCAGTGGCTAGGAAATCCAAAAAGATCTTTAAAAGAGGTTCCATGCCTTTCTGTTAAATTCACTTCAATCATTTGTTTTTTTCTTAAACTCATGATTACTTCATGGGGATTTAAAGCCCTCTCAACAGGGGAACAAGTGCTTTTACTAGTTAAAGCTATTTTAGCTATATGGAAAATAAGCCTTGTGGCTACCAATGTAAATTACAAGGCTACTCTCCATATTTTATTAAAGTCTATATAGTGTTAAAAAGTAGGATTCTGATCACTGTATTCCATCTTTGAAACAACATAAGATGAATAACCAGGCACATAAATATATTATAGGTAATGAAATGGGTTCTGTTCCCCTTCCACCTTCATTTCAGAAAAGCAAAAGCTATGTTTTGCAGATATATGAAAGATAGAATATGCCTAGAATAATTTCATTAAAAAAAAATAAAAAACCTTCAACTTCTATGGTTATCTAATCACTTGTAAAGTAACACAGACTGTTCTGTAACGTCTTTTGCATGTTACAAATCCAGATTCTACCAATCAGTCCTATACACACTAATAATCATAGACCATTAAGATTATTTTCCACCTCTAAATGTTTAGAATATTTTGAATCCAAAACTCTGTGGTACTAATAGTCTTGCTTGTAAGTAAACTATATCCTACCAATTCTCAGATTGAGTTTAACTTCTACAAATGCTCTAATTCCATTAAAAAGATAAAAATGTGGTTCTCGTGGCAAGAAGTTTAAACCCCAATCCTGCCAACACTTAAGTACATTAATAAACACGAGTAGTAAGTCAAGACATGAAAATCACACACATTTTATCTACATCTTTTTTAAATAATGTTTTCTTCTAAGAGAGTATACTAGATCAACATTTACAATGTGGAATAGCATTATCTGTAGCAGATAACCAGAAAAGGGATAATACATCTTTAAAATATAAATTGATTCTGTTTTTCAAATAAAACATGATATCACCAGTATTCTGTGATCATGGTGGATATGAAAATTGAATTTGTGGAGAGATTTAAAATTTTAAAAGGATATTTTAAAGGTCAACTGGATTCAACTAAACACTTAAATGAATTCACATTTCCACCTTATGCCTATAGTTAGAACTTTTTCTAATACCCTTACAAAAATGCTACAAATTGACTCTAATTTCACTCATATTAGGTACAGCATAAATTTACAACCTTTTTGTTATAATCTTAAGTGTTGCTTGTAGCTGACATATAGCAATGTGATTTTTGACAGTGTTTTTTTAAGACTACTTATCTATCTGTAAAAAACAGAGGACGATTTCTATTCTGCTAAATCTTACATTATTTGAGTAAAATATTTAGAAATGTATAGAATGACTTATGAAACTTATTTTTCCTTCAGTTTTTTTTAGATTTGCACATTTTTAATGAGAAATTTGGATTCACAATTTTCTGAAATTCATTCACTTTTTCCTCTTTCAACAGTACATACCCAGTTTAATTTCTTATCAAATGTCTATTATAATTTGCAAGAATGACAAATTAGTTTTCCATGTTTGTTTACTTTGTACATTTAACTGTATTTAGATACGTGTGTTTCAATGTTTCCTGTTTGTGTGGGTCACCCACCAAACAAAAACAGATTATTTATCAAGACAGGAAAATGCAATTGTAAAACTACAAGAATTGGCAGAGAGATTTAAGGAGCAGGTTTATTTAGCACCTGAAACTATATGCTTTTTGTAAGTTGGCTATTCTTGGAATTATGTTCCAGCATGCAGAACATTTATAAAATAATTGTTAGATGCTTTTGCATATACAGAAACAAAAGCAGAGCTTGCTGAGGAAACATCTATAAACTTAAATTCCTATATTAAGAATATGCTGCTACAAACAGCATTCTACTAGGAATGGATGTAAAGGGGTAACTGGTTAACCAATTACTCGGTAAGCACTGCCTTACCACAGGGGTGGGTAAGAGGCTGCCAATGGACCAAATCCAGCCCTCCAAGCCACTGGATCCGGTCCATGGCTGCCTCACTGGGACCTTTTAAGTGCACAGCAGTGGCAGTCATGCAGCACATGTGGCTGCTCTATTCTGGGAGTGAGGCTTTGTGCCCTGTCCTGCCCTTCAGCAAAATCTCTCAGCTCCCATTGGCCAGTTTCTGACCAATAACAGCTGAGATATTTTGCTGGCAGCCAATAAAGCCTTCCCCCCACCCTACCCTCTTTCACTCTGCCTGGAGCAGAGCCACCTAGAGCAGCTTGCAACTGCAGCCTTCAGGTTCCTGCAGGGCTACTGACTGAATAAGCACCTCCCAGCCAGAGCCAGTCTCTGGCACGCGCGCGCGCGCGCACACACACACACACACACACCCCCACCCACCCACCCCCAACTACCTGCCCAAGGCCACCTCCCAAACTCTCTGAACCCCCTTCACCCAGGTCACAACTTCCTCTCAGACCCTGCACCTCCTTCCCCAGGCCAGAATCCTCTCCTGCTCCCATACACCCTCCCTGATCCTGCACCTCACTCGTCCCAAATCATCACCACCCAAGCCCTCTGCATCCCCTTCACCCAAGTCACAACTCCCTCCCAAACCCTGCACCCCCTCCTAGAGCCCCTCCCTCAGGCCAGAATCCTCTCCTGAACCCATACTCCCTCCTAGACTCTGCACCCCGAGCCTCGCCCCAGATCACAACCCCCTCCCTTCACCCAAACGCTGTCTCAGACTCCAGCTGCTCTGCCCCCGGCTTCCCCAAGACTGCCGCTGCTGGAACTGACCAGCGGTGGACTTGGGGAAGCCGGGGGCAGAGCAGCTCCAATTGTCCGGCTGGCCAGAGCACTTCCGGGTTCCAGTTGGTGCTGGACTATCGGGAGTGCCAGAGCATTGGATGCCGAACTGGAGTTTTACTGTATTTTAAATAGGATTTTACATCCCTACAATTTACAATTATCACATAAATGTAGTACATTTGAACCCCTTTAATATGGCAACCCTAGGAAATAGAGTATGCTAAGATTAAAGAATTAGCCAGCTCAGGGAGGCCGCTGCGAGGTCTGAGTGTGAGGGGATGTGTTATAGGACACTTACCAGGCATCCTGATCCTGGGGGCATATGTGGCCTGCGCCCCATGCTGCTCCCAGGCACCACTCACAGCAGGGAAAAACTGCAGGGGAAGCTGTTTCTGTGCTGCCGTTCCCCCAGCTAAGGGTCAGGGGAAGTGGCAGTGTGCAGAGGATTGGTACCAGGGGCGTTCCCGGAATAGGGATGCCAGGAGCATGGAGGGTTCAGGTGTATCAAAGAGTGTATCAACAAGTCAATTTTCATAATTATTAAATACTTGTCCCAGGCATGCTGAAACATTAACAAGTATCTGTATATCACAATAAAAGCTATTTCACCACTTCCAAGCGTCAATTCCACTTGACAGTTTGGAAGTAACAAGAATAATCATCTAAGTCAGGGCTACTCAACATGCAGCCTGTAGGCCACATGCAGCCCGTAGGCCACATGCAGCCTGTTTGTTTGTGGCCCATGGTGTGGTTTGGGTTTATGCGGGGTCAATATGCAACCCAAAACAAAAAAGTAGTCAATATAATGGTCTTCTGTTGATATAGGTTTTAGTAGTAAAATTCCTGGACTGTCATTGCTCATTAAAAGTGCTGTCATAGGAATGAAAATCAGGTAAATATTGCATTGTATTAATAATCAGCAGAACTGACTTAAATGGGCCCTGCCTGTTGTGTAGTCTTGCCTTAATCTTTGTATTCATGCCCATCAGTGTGAAAGAAGCTATTCTCGTACAGGCAGTCCCCGGGCTTCCTGTAGTCAGCCGCTGGTCAGTTTCAGCAGCAGCTGAATCTGGACGCCAGTTCCGACTTACGTACAAATTCAGCTTAAGAACAAACCTACAGTCCCTATCTTGTACGTAACCCGGGGACTGCCTGTATATATTTGCATGTATATGCAACCACACTTAAGTTGTGGCCCTCAGTATGTGCTGTGAGTAACGTGGCCCCTTGGGACTTCCAAAGTTGAGTAGCCCTGATCTAAGTATCTAAAAAGGTAACCAAAGCCCTTCTAACAACAAAAAACAGATACACAACCTCTCCACCCCCCAAAAAAGAGACACCAACATTTTGACATCTCTTATTTTCCTCATGCTCGGATTAATTTCCTGGATCCCAAAACTATATCAGATGACAGCTTCCTTTTTAGTTATGCATTGCTACCCATCCAGGCTTTACCCAGACAGTCCAATTTTGGGCCTCTGTAGCCAGGTGCCATTTAACGTTGCCACTTGCCAGGTGCCAATTTTCAACCAGAAAGTCCAGTCAAAAAGGGGCCCTGTCTGTGTCCTATCAAACATATTGACTGGACACTAGAAGTCCAGTTACTACTGGAGCAGGGGCAGTCATGGGGTCATTAACCCACCCCAGCTCCCATTCATCTAGGGCTACTTTCTACATGCAGGCATGCTCCTTGTCAGGCTGCAGCAGTTCCCATCACAGCCTCAGAGCAGGAGGTGGCTAGCTGGGTGGGACAATCCAGTGAGCAACAGAGATGGGGTGCCTTGGAGGGAAAAGACAGAGCAGGAGGCTGAGCCTTGGGGGTCAGGTTACCAGCCATTTAAAATAAGTGTGGGAACCTTAGGCCCGTGGGCCAGACGTGTCCCTGGCTTCCCTAGATCTGGACCCTGAGGCTCAGAATTCCCCCCAGCATTGGGAAGCCCATGCTGGTGCTCCAGTCTCTCTGCTGCCCCACCAAGGGGCTGGAACACACAAAAATCTACTAGCCTGGACCCTGCCTAGGCTATGGTGTACGAGGGGAATGTGGGGGGGAGTGCCTTTTTCCTCAGAGGCAACCCCAGTAGGGTTGGGGGTTTTTTGTTCATTTTCGCTTCTCACATCTGTGCAGCCCTGGCAGATTTTTCTGTAGGTCAGAGCCCCCCCCCCGCCGCCCCCCCCAAGCCAAAAAAGGTTCCTCACCCTGATTTTAGAAGGTAGCAACCAAGCATTTAAGATACCTTAAAAAGCATTCAGTTATTCACTCTTCTTTATGGTTAACTAAAATTCATATTGCAATTATTTTCCCTTTAAAGAATGGATAACTAACCATAGAGTACATAGAGGGTCAATGCATTAACTACAATCTAATCTACAGGTGATTGGTTATGTAGCCTCTAGAGAAATAATTATTTAGGAAAACAAAATTTCTTTTTCTGTCTATTGCTTAAGAATAATCCCAACAAAAAAAATTTGTATGTTTAGTCCAGTTGACCTTTAGATCAATTGCAGAGCAGAATGAAAAGTTTCTCAGTTAGAAATCTTCCATAACTTTGGTCAAGTCCACAAAAGTTTAGCAGCTGGACAGGATTTTTAGAAGAACTATATGCTAATCAATAATATTCAAATTAAGATCTAAATACTATGCTATCTACAGCCATAGAAGAAGTGAAGCATTTCTACCTCTCCACCCAAAAGACCTCCGCTGTGTGGCTGTGAACAATGAACAAAAAGCTGATTTTAGAAATGAAAGAATAGATTCGCCATTTGTTTACAAAAGATAAAGCACCAACTGTTTTCTTCTCCACTGCAAATAAAGTATTGTATCACTGAAATGAAAAATTGTTTAGTTTCCTAATACACTATACAGTTCTAATGCATGAAGGGGGGGGAGGGAGTCAAGCTCTCCCCTTTTATCGTATTCCAGAATAATTCACCATTTACATAGCTTAGTAGAACCAAACATTGTATATAATTTTTCTAGTATAATGGCATTATACTTAAATATTTGCTAGCAAAATTTTCATTATAAAGCTCCTCTATTTTCATTAAATAGATTCTATAAAATGAAGACCAGGATATTTAAGTTAACATTTGTACACAGTTTAAATTAGAGGATAAAACATTTACCAATTTCAGACATTTTTGGTATTATAACAAACTGCATTTGTGAAAAGTGGGCTGTGCAGATAATAGCTCCATAATGGAGACCAATTTGCTCTTGGTATTTAAAGGCCAAGAAAGCACATAATTTCTGCTACTTATTAATTCATGACTAAGGCTGCAAGCTTGTCATGAAAGTCAGATTCCATGACTTTCCAGGACTTCTGCAGTGGCCAGTGCAGTCTCAAGTTACTGCATCCTGCTTCCCAAGCCGTTTGGGTGTAGGAGGGGGCTCAGGGCTGAGGGTTAGGGTGAGGGCTTTAGGAGTCCTCTGGTTCTCCCCTAAAAGAGCAACATGTCCCACCCTCTGCTTTTAGGCAAAAGCATAGCCAGGCAGCTCCAAATACTGCTTTCACCTGCAGGCTCCACCTCACAGCTCCCTTTGGCCATGGTTGTCCCCTCCCCTTCCTCTCTAAGCATCCTCAGCAACTCCAGATTCCCCTCCTCTCCAAGTTTTAGTCAGGCTTATATAGTACAAGTCATGAACAGGTCACAAGCCATGATTTTTGTGTTTACTGCCCATAACATCTGTCCCTGGTTTATTAAAAATACACGATTAAAACATAGCCTTAATTAATAATATACAAGTAATCAAGTTCTGTCAACAGACATTTATGTTTATTTTTGAGCATTTGGGGGTTTATTGATTTAAATGTTCACTGTTGTAAGAAATTATGGGGAGTCAGATAATTATTTAATGACAATAGATGCGGAAAATCAAACACATTAATATTTAAAGTTTTAACACAACACAATCAACATTGTATGTCAAAATATACAAGAGTTTGACAAAATGATTAGTAAATTCAGGCAGATTTGACTTACTTTGCCTATATGTAAATTTTGATAAATTTGGATGAAAATGTTCTCTCGGTGGTGTATATATGCATGGTGAAATTTGTTGGTTGGCTAATAAACCTTCATATAGTTTATAAAGGACTAGCTACAAGTGTTGTCCTTGGTGTATGTGAGCTAAGGCACAACTGACTGGAGTAACTGACTGGGTGCTTTGGGACTAGGAGTAACTTGCAAATTTCTGTGATTCTTGGCCTTAAGGGCCACCTATCCCAGAAATACACACACACAGCTGAATGACAAGACAGACCCCAGGGGAACCTTTAACTCTGTGTAAGGCTGCTAACGTGCCTGAAGAGTTTGCACATAGTACATAGTTGAGGAAATCTCTTTAGAATTAATAACCAATTTAGGGTTTGTACCCTATTTTTTCCAAGTTTGCCAGCACTCATGCGCTTAGGCCACCCTTGGGAGCATCCCAAAGTCAATGGGAGTTTTGCTCAGAATACATGAATTCGTACAAAATACTAAATACTCTGGAAAAAGAAATGAGGCCCATGACATCTCAAAATTGGTAACCCTACTTCACTTGTCACTTTTTACCATTTTGTCAAAACTGTAATCTCTGTAATTCAGGTCTTTCATATGTAGAATAGGTATGAAATTGCCACTTTCCCTTGAGTGTTGTAAAGATTACATATTTTTAAATAACCAAGATGTTTGTAAAGAACTAAGATACTATGATGAGAGTACACCACAGAAAAGCTCCAGAAGAAATTAATAATTATGAGTTTAGAGCAGAGTTTGGATGGCATATGGCAAATTGTCCATGAGTTATTCACTCAGTGAGCACCAGGGGTACCTAGATAAGGTGAGTGGGGTGGGAGTCAGGTTCGCACTTCCAGAAGGAGCAAGGTCTCAGGTGGAATGGGCGAGGCTGGGACAGCCAGCTCTCATCGTTGCCCAGAGCTGCCGCGCTGGTTCCCCCACCCCCCAGTAGACCCTGAAATCCACTCAGAATATGAAGCCTTGCCGTGCTCCAGCAGCAATTTAAAGGGCCTGGAGATCTGGCTGCTGTTATTCCTGTATTAGCAGTGCCCTTTTGAACCACCACTCCCCAACGTAACTGCCCCCTTATCGTCAGTAAGCCTAGGGAAAATTGTTCATTCTGTGCACTGAATGAGGTAGGCATCTTATGGTTAAGATAACATACCATCATGTAATTACAGATAGAATCATAGTGAACATGCAAAAGGGGGACCGATTAAGGTTCTATAACCAACACTTAGTTCTGTCATTTCTTAGCTTCCACATACTTGACTTTGCAAACCCAGAGTCCTTTTGGCAAGTTTGCTTTAGATATAATAGTAACAAAGTGTGAAAATGCTAGAATCAGAAGTGCAGGATAATGTCTCACTGAACACAATTTACAACAAATCTACAGTGAACATGCAGTGCTAGTAAAGAGGTATTACAATTCACATGTCCCTGCAAAAAGTACCACCAAAGAACTGCTGTGAGGTTAAGCATGTTGGACACTTCCTGGGCGACAGCAAGCCAAAATGCAAAACTTCGAAGATAAATGTAGGATTTTATTTTTAAATTAGCCAATTCAGGTGTTCAACATATTGATCAAAGTCCATCCTTTTGAGGGGAGAGGGACAGGAAAAAAGAGCCAAAGAGGTGTAACTAGCCATAGTTATCTTAATGTAGTTCTTTAAAAGATTATGGTGATGTAAATTTTTGCTTTTAAGGCATGAAAAACAAGAAATTAACATTGCTAAAACCTGAGATGCAAGTATTAAGAGTTGTCTATGCATGAAAGTTATTCAACAATAAAGTACAGTATGGCATGAATTTAAAGGGAATCCACTCTGGAAATGGATTAAGCTAATTCAAGGCACCTTTATTCCAAAATAAGAGTGTGCACGTTCAGAGTTATTTCAGAGCTATAGGGTATGTCTACACTACCACCCTAGTTTGAACTAGGGTGGTAATGTAGTCAACCGGAGTTGCAAATGAAGCCCGGGATTTGAATACGAGGAGTACAGGTAGTTCGGAATAGGAAGCCTAGTCCGAACTACCTAGTTCATGCCGCGTGTAGCCGCGGGCACAGAGTCCGAACTAGCGGACATTTAAAAATGGCGGCGCCCGGCAACATGCAAATGAAGCCCGGGAAATTCAAATCCCAGGCTTCATTTGCAACTCCAGTTGACTACATTACCACCCTAGTTCGAACTAAGGTGGTAGTGTAGACATACCCATAGCTATTTTAGTATACCTTCAAATGTAGCCAAGCCTTGAGATTTTTCTTTCCTATTACATAACATAAATTTACAGAAATAAGGTGTATTTCTTTCACTTAATATTCATAGATGTTAACTGACTAATAAGGGTAAGTTAAGTGTCTTCAAGATAAATTCAGTCATGAAATAACAGTTAAAGAATCCAAAAATTAAGCATTCCATGATACTTTACACAGAGAACTCTGGTTCAATCTTCTTGCAAAGTTGTTTGCCTGAGGAGTTCCGATAACACATATGCATAGTAATTTATTAATATACCGTAGTAAAATGCTTGACGCAAAACAGCTATGTATTTTAGAAAGGCTGCATCAAAGACTTCAAAGGGGGAAAAAAAGCCTCCAGACTGAGCAACCTAAAGCCTGGAGATCTGTATCTTTAGAAAATGTCACGTCTTTTGTTTGAATTGAAGATTATGTCACAAACAAATTTTTTGACTAGGGCAACTTAATATCAGGAAGAATAAGAGTTATGAACTAATTTACAGGGTACTGTATTTAAAAATAATAAAATATAAAAGAGTTTTTTTTAATGTCCACTAAAGTAAATCAACTTTACAACAGAACATCCCATTTCTGCTATAAACACTAAAACATTCTTAAGTTACTCCTGTGACAACATTCAGCACTTAAAAGCATCAAGCTTTCATCTTTACTAATCAAATCAGAGTACATATAAAATGATGGTACATACCTGATCTACTAACCCTGTCAATTCGATCCAAACTAGGAGAATGTATTCGAATACGAGGGCTACTTTGACAGGAGGATTCGGACCCTAGATCAGTGAAAGAGTCTTCAAGTGTGAAGAAGAGAATTTCTTTTAAACATTTGTGACAGATACTGTGCTGACAAGGGAGGATCAGTGGATGGGTAAATAACTCCTTGCATGCTGGGCAGATGAGCTCTCGTTCAATATTCTTAATTGTAACCTTGAAAAGAAGAGGTGGGGGGAGGGGAATAAGACACGATCAGAAACTGAGCCAATAAGACTCTCATATGCAAACATTCAAAACTGCATTTAAATCTTGCATCAGAAAAAAAAAGTGACAAAAAATAAAAGCACAAGAAAGCTAGACTTGCATCTCAGGTCCTCTTGAGAAGTCAAAAACATAAAACAAAGCAATTTTTAGATTAATCATAAAGTTCCTTTCTTTTGGCTCCATAGTTCACTTTCTAAAAAAGGGCCCAAAATCATAAAACCAGGTTCCCTTTCTACATTCCTAAAACCACAGATTAGATTCAAGACTTTAAATTGTAATTTCTGTCACCACAAGTACTATGTTTTATTATGCAAAGGGAGTGCAAACAGTAAATAATACATAAAGCAAAAGTGAAACTGTCTAAAATCAAAATCTTATTTCTACTTCTCCTTCCTTGCACAATAATCTGCATTAGAGTTGTACATGACTCTTTAAAAGTAATAATCCTGAAAACATAATATAAATTTGTGTAAGGCTTTTTTTTAAAAAAAATATCAAAGCCATGTATTTTGCTTTTACTATCTGAAAGTATGGCTTTACCAGAAATAACTATAATCAATTGCATTTTTCCATTTATTTCAGTATATTTAGTTACAAAAACTTCTTCCATGAGAGATTCGAGTTCTCAATAAGCACCTCTGGAAAAAAAAAAAAAAAAACACTATTCCTCCCGCATCCGCTTAAGTTTGCTATTGTCTAGCGTGCACTCAGTTTGGTTTCTCCTTCTTCCTCACCACGAATACAAGAAAGCACATTGTTCCTAAGGCGGCGGGAGGGAAGATCCCTGTCCCAATTACAGGCCAGTCAAAGTAAATTACAGCCTGGTTGAATGAATTGGGAGACGCGCTCTGCAGCGCCCTAGGGGCAGTGCTTTGTGAGCTGGGTGGGGTGCGAGGGCGCTTGGCTGCTAAAGACGCAGTGAGCAATGGGAAACCTTTTTAGTTACCCCAAGGGCTGCTCCTGCCCACCACCTCCCCCCTCCCCCGCGGGGTTTCTGGAGGGGATCGCGCCGCTGGCAGCCGGGGGCGCGGCAGGGCAGCTGGGCAGGGGCCGCAGCCTGACAGCTCCTGCTCGGGCAGCGCCCGGACGGGAAGCGCAGCAGCATGAGTCTGCAGAACGCAGGGAGCGCGCTGCCGCCGGGGGCCGGGGCCACAGGGCAGAGCCGCCCGGGGGGCTGAGCCGCGCTCAAGGCAGGAAGTTTGGGGCTGGCCGGGGGACCCACCCACGCGCCCCGCACTCACTGCGGGCTCCAGCCGATCGCCCTCCATCCCGGCGCCGCCTGGCGCTCCTGCGGCGGGGGCGGGAGCGGCGGCGGCTGCAGGCTCCCAGCGCAGCTGGCCGGGCGGGGCGGGCCTGGCAACGCGACCAGCGCACAATGAGGGGCGGGGCGGCACCTGGCACCTTTGTGAGCCGGGAGCAGGAAGCGCGAGGGGCCGCGGGGCGGGCTGGCCCGGGGGCGGGGCCGGGGCTGGCGCTGTCCAGCAGCGACCGGCCCCGGGACACCGCCCAGCGAGGCAGGCGGAGAGCGGAGAATCGCTGCTTCACCCCCGCGTAACCCCTCCACCCCCACGCACAGCCCGGGGCGGACTCGCCCTGCTGGCCCCTGCCACTCAGCCCTGGGCCCGGGCGGGAGAGAGACTGATCAGGCGTTGGCAGGGTGAGAAAGTTGCACCAGTTTCAACTTAAAATGGTTTGTAACCCAATGTAGATAAACTCCCGATGCGAAGGCTCCTTCGGGGGTAGGCTTGATGTAAACAAAGTCCCACTAGACTGAAGCAAAACGTAAGACGGCAAATGATCGTCTCATCTGAAGAAGTAGGTTTTATCCACACAAAAGCTCACGCTACTTACATTCTTGTTGTTCTCTTAGGTATCACAGGACTACTCATTTTTTAAATTACATGGCAACCCCTTCTGAGACTAAGTAAGAACTGTCACCCACCCCAATCTTACACTGCAGGGTAACTCTACTGGTTGGCCCTGGCGAATCAGACCAGCTGCCTGGTGTAGACAAGGCATCAGTCATAGCAAACACAAAATTCTGCAATAATAAAAAGGGGGGTGTCCAAATGTTGAGCAAAAAAAGCACCCTCCCCCCACAAAAAAATCATGGCACCTTTAAATCTCACACTCCCCATCTCCACCATGTCCCCACCATCTGTTGCCATGTCTCCTCCCCTTGCTCCATCAGCTCCCCTGGTGCCTGCTCCCCCCCCAGCCTCTCACCCTCCTCTGCTGTCCTGACTCCTGCCCTTCTCATTGCCCTCAGCCCTCCTGAGACCTGCCCCCCTCCACCAGCCCTTCTCTCCCCCCCACCCATGCCCACTCCTCCAGTAGCCCCACTCTGATCATGTGAGCTACCCCCCCTCCTAACACCTCACACTACACACCTGCCCTGCCTCTCTCCTCTGGTGCTGGTCCCTCCCCTGCAGGTGTCTGTCCTTCTGTTTCACCCCAGAATCCCCTGGCACCTGCACCTTCCCTTACCCCGGCACCCTCCTGGTGCCTCCCCCTTCCCTCACTGCTCCTGCCCCCTTTGCCCCTGATGCCCACTCCCTCACCACCATCTGCCCCCGTTGTCCTCATGCCCCTGTGCCCTCACACGATTTGTTCTATCCCCGCCTTCCTCATGCCCACCTCTTCTTTCAAGCCTTCTCCTAGCACTTCCCCCTCCAGCCCCAATGCCCTTACCCTCTCCTCTCCCAGCACCACCCTGTTCCCTCCCGCCCACGGATACTTCCCCTCCTGCTCTTTTCCTCATTGTCTCTACTTGGCCCCCTGGCATTTGTCTCTCCTCCACCCTGTCCCTTGGTGCCTTCCCCTTTCTTCTCCTGACCTGCCCCTCTCCCCTCAGCAGAAGCCCTTTCCTCTCCCACCCCTTCCCCCTATTTTTACCCACACCCCCACCTTCTGCCTCCCAATTTGAGTCTGTGATCAGGCCCGGCCCCAGCTGCTTCCGTGACCCCAGACCATGTGCTAGGCCTGGAGCTGAGCTGCGTGGTTTTAAAATTTAAAGTCCCGGGCTGTGACATCACGGCACACCAGACGTCTCCTCTCTCAGCTGTTGCGCGGGAGTTTGAACATGCTACACATGCACTCGCTGAGATATCTTGCGAACCTGGCGTCTCCCCTCTCATCTGCTGCACGGAGGGGGTGTGCGAGATGATCGGAGGGCGTGCATGCTGCCATGCAACAGCTGAGAGGGGAGACATTGGTTCGCAAGACATCTGAGGGAGCACATGCGCGGTGTGTTCCAGCATCTCCACTCTCAGCTGTTGCGCAGCGGCATGCACTCCTTCTGACAGTCTCATGCACCCTCTGGGGTGTGTGCACCCCAGTTTGGAGACCACTGTTTTAAAACACCGGCACAGGCGCACATAAGTGCCCCAGCGGGCGCCATGGCACCCATGGGCACCACGTTGGGGACCCCTGCTCTAGGGCTAGGGTGCAACAAAACAAGTTAAGTAGATAGAATTGAAGCTTTGTCACCAATGGAGACAAAGAATATTTCCTCTCCAAAAAAATGGCACACACTACTCTGAGAGAAGAAAGAAACAGGTACTTCCAAAAGTAATTAAGAAAGACTGCCTAGAATGAAACTGAGAATTCTATCCACAAAGGCATCACTGTTCTGGATCAATGTATGCCCTTGCTGGGAACTAATCACAGTGATGTCTATAGACACAAAATTCTCTGATTAATCCTACTGGCATTGATGCAGAAGCACCATCTTGCTCCTCTCCGGGTAGCTAAGGAATAACTAGCCATAAAGGAACAATTATTTTGTGAAGCAGGATGGGCTTCTGTAGTTAGTGCCATGGTGTCCAACCAGTTGTAAAGCAATAGCCACTATAGGGCACATCTACACTACAGGACAAAGTCAAATTAAGAAACACAACTTCAGGTATGTTAATTGAGTAGCTGAAGTCAAAGTAGCTTAACTCGACTTTTGGCACCGTCTGCATTGCAGGAAGAACACTCTTCCTTCAAAATCCCTTACTCCCCATGAAAGCAGGGTTACCAGCATCATCCGGAGTGCCCTCTCATTTTAAATTAGCTGTCTTAACTAGATCACTAATTCGAACCCTGGAAAATCGACAGCGGCAGCTTCAATCTTCCTCTGTAGTGTAGACGTATCCAAAGTGACTACTGCTATAGTGAACTGGCCACATTATTCTGAAAATGTAAATAATTTTGTGAGCCAACGAGCCACTCTACTGGCCAAATAGCCACATGTGATTAGCGGCTAACATGTTGGACACTATGGGTTAGTGGAAGTACATCACAGACTCAGTACTGAGTCTGAGTACTTAACTGAGAAAATAGCACAGCAAGAACTCAGAAGTTTGTGGAAAGAAAGCACCAGAGGTCATGTTAGAGTCATCTGAAATAGACCTCCAAGGGTACCTGTTCTCAACTGGTATCTTGGGAGTGGGACTGGAATTCAAGATTTTCCAAAAAAAGGGAAGAGGGTCAAACAAAAAGGGAGTGAAATGAAGGAAATGGGGGGAGACAGACAACAAATGCATTACATTTTGTCCAAAACTAGAAAAGGTCAGGAATTCCCACCTGATGCCTCCTCTGCTACTAATTCCCTCTGTGGAAATGCGAAAAGCCCCTAATTGCTGTGTTTTAGGCCTTCCATATGCTAGAAAAGTTTATCAGTTTAAATGAAATTAATTTATTTTTACACTGAGCTACTTAAACCAGTGCTGAACTTTAAAGTAGAAAGACATTTAATCCAATTTGACGCTTACTTGTATTAATTTAGCTTAAATCAGTAGTTTAATTAACATAAGGTAGGATTAAACCTGGTCTATGTGCACCTTCATTATGGATTTGCACCAGTTTAACTAGACTGATTTAAAAAAATAAACTAGGTCACTGGTATAGACAAAATCCTAATTCTTATCTTGATAAGTGGATAAGATTATCTGCCTCATAGGCTGTGCCCATGATAGACTGTTTTGAGAAGTTTCCCAGCACTGGTGCATTAGGATAATTTGGGGGGGACCCCACACAGGGTGCGCTCTGTGCCAGTTCATCGTACTTTAGAACAGGCCTGGAAAACAATGGTAAAGAACCCCATGTCCTGTTTTTGTCACCTGTGGGAGACTCTCCCTCTCCACTGAAAAGAAAATTATTGCAAACAAGATTTCTGGGCATTTAAAATATAAGTATTCAAATTGCTGTGCAAACAGTAAGGTGCTCTGAATGTTTAAAGTGTACTGGGTGTTTTCCAATCACAAAAAAAAAAATAAGTAAGAGTCTTTGTCTCAAAGAGCATCAAATGTATGGGTATGTATCAGAAATAAATATGAAGAGTAATTTTAGAAAAGCGGAGAAGAACAGGTTAGGACTTCTCTTTAATGATAGCTGGATGGATAAATAGTTGAAAAAGCCAGAGGTTTTTGAGCATCTGTATTACCTTCTTCCCCTTTTCCAGCAAGCTTCCATTTAGAAATATGCAGAATACATCCTCTCCACCCATATCCAGGACAAAAAAACCACCACCAACAAAAAACCCTATATAACATGGATTAGCGTCTTTAGATATTGGGGGAGGGGCAGAAACAATACCATCTGTGGACATGGAGAAGTAAGCTTGTGGAAAAAACCCACATTATCTAAGAAGTTCAAAGTTAAGACATACAATGTCCTTAATTCACACAATGAGAGGAGGTTTTTAGTTAATTAAACAGATTGAGTTGTGGCCTGAATTTCAATGTTAAAAGGCTATCAAGTTTAAGCCTTACATTTGACCTACTTGTTATACACACACACACACACACACACACACACACACACACACACACACACACACACACACACACACACACACACACACACACACACACACACACACACACACACACACACACACACACGTCAGTTTAAAAGAATGTAATCAAGATAATCTGGTATTTTTTTCCCAAAATTCTTTGATGATGTTACTAATGCCACCACGGAGGATTCATTAATACAAAACAAAAAACAAACAAAAAAATACACCACACCAGAGAGAGAGAGAGAGAGAGAGAGAGAGAGACTAATTTTCTTTTCATAATTAATTTACCTTTTTCCTTTACTGAGCTTGAGTAGTGAAATTTGACTGGCAAATTGCATTTACTGGAAATGGCAAACACAGCAGTACTGTTTTTGCATTTGCAGCACTGCAAAGGAATGTTTACGCTTAAAACAAAAACATTTTTTTAAAAGTTAAGTCAACAGTTGCAAACATTTTCTTTCAAGTTTGCTTTGTAAACCACCTTCTTAATAAAATCCAGAAATATTATTGTTAAGGCTACTGGAACTGACAGGGTCACTAATTTTTATGTGCTTTTTAGTTGCCCCAAACTCATGCACAGCTCTGTAGAAATAACCTATTGAACAGACGAGGGTGGAAAAACAGGTTAGTGAGGAAATATTTTATTGTCAAGATTCCAAGTGGGTAATAAACCATGAATTAAGACTTCATTTGGAAGTTTATGAATAACTGCTTTATCCTTTTAATTTCAGAATGCCTTGACTCTATGGGCATGTTCCATCAGAACTTTGAAATAATTAAAGCATCACCCACTTTTGTCTACATTAGCAGAGTACAACAAACATGACTGAATTGGTGCTGAACACAGTTCAACTGCAGCCAAGAACAAAACCCTTTTCTGCAGTGCCACCATCTCTGAAATAGTAACAAATAGGGTTTAGCCTTGGTAACGCTTGTCTTTACAACATGGTCCACACCAGCTGGCAAGGGGTACATATGAACACCTGTTGCCAACAACAATTAGTTTTGCTAGTGTACATAAGGCTAAACCTCTCACTGCCCAATTGCATTGTAGAGCCAATAGTTGTTATTGTCAGCATTTTGTGAGTGATTGTTTGTCCAATCCTCTAATAGATCATTAAGGTATTAACTGGTTTGTGTGCTGGTTTACTTTGGCTTCAGGGCCCTTGGAAAGTAGGGTTTTAAATAGCTGGGCCTATATCACTGTATGGATGAAAGGTCCCAGAGGCCTGGGCTCCAACTAGTAGATCTGGGAAGAAGCACATGTTCTCTCTTAGGAGGGGAGGGCCTAATCTCCCTGAACACCTAATTTACTACCTTTTTTACATCCCCTAGCTCCAGCACTACTGCATTCTCAGGATAGTTTTCCCTGCACCATGTTTGTTCATATTGCTGTATCATTGGAAGGAAGCAATCCAGCCGGGGGGGAGGGGAGCAAAGCCTCTATGAAGGGCCCTCCAGCGGCAGCACAGGCTCCCCGCTGTGTGGGAAAGGAGGAGCAGGGCTGAGCTCCTGCCACGTGCCAGTGAAAGTCAGCTTGAGTGCCACTTCTGGCACATGTGCCGGGGGTGCCGACCACTGGTCTATTTATACATACGTCCTTAATGTGACGTTGGCTGTGTAACTAGCTTCCCATAATAACTCAAAGTTTAACCATTACAATTTCTTTTATTTTTTTCACGCTTCAAAATAAAGCCATTGTGCCTGGAAAGCCTATGGATGGTATTCTTAATTTTGAAGTGATTAATATCTGTATAATCTAGTTTCCAAGTGTACTTTAAGAACTCCACAATGAATAGAGGCACCCAAGGACGACAGGTGCTGTACTTAAGTTTTTATTTAGCATTTGTCAGAGGCTAACACACCAGTCCAAAGTTCAGAGGGCTTGCATAACAGATGTGTTTTGTAATTTGGATTGGTTGTTTCTAAACAAAATCCTAGATATCATCTCCCCACTCAGTCCTTCCAGAATGTGGCTACCAAAGTCATTTCTTTTGCTCCTTACTTTGACCTTGTCACTCATTATCCAGGAGTTACTTCATTGCCTCTCACAACACTGTACATGAGAGACAAGAACTTCATCCTTGTTGCTAAGCCCCTACATTGGGCAGCTCCTGCCTACAATTGGAACCTTTCTTCCAGATCTTTCTCCTCCAGGGCATTAATGAAGTCACCTTTGATATGTGATAGAAATGTAGCCGTGTTAGTCTGGGGTAGCTGAAGCAAAATGCAGGACAATGTAGCACTTTAAAGACTAACAAGATGGTTTATTAGACTAACGAGATGTTTATTAGATGATGAGCTTTTGTGGGCCAGACCCACTTCCTCAGATCAAATAGTCACAACCATATATACCAAAGGATACAATTAAAAAAAATGAACACATATGAATATGAGTTACCCATTACCAAGATAGCTTCCCCAATTATCACCTCTAATACCATTAACTCACAAACATCCCACTCTCCCAACCTCTAATATCATCAATTCACAGACACTTACCTTCCTTCCTTCCCCCCCCCCCCACACATCCCCCTCCTGTTCTGAAATGTGATTTGTCCTTTTCATATGTGTTCATTTTTTTAAATTGTATCCTTTGGTATATATGGTTGTGACTATTTTCTTCCACTATTTGATCTGAGGAAGTGGGTCTGGCCCACGAAAGCTCATCATCTAATAAACCATCTTGTTAGTCTTTAAAGTGCTACATTGTCCTGCATTTTGCTTTACCTTTGATATGCACTTTGATTCCCTTCAAAGTTGTTTCCATGCTGTGCCTACCATAGAGCATGCCCCCAGCCCATTTGCCAAGCCACCTCACTGTCCAGTCAAGGCTGTGGTGGCTATGGCTAATGCGATTGTCTATCCTCTATCTTAAAACATTAACCACTATCAAAATGTTTCAAGTGTTACAGTTATAGAATCATTCTGGTCTCTCTCTCCAGAACCCCACTTTATTTGAAGAGTATGCAAACTGAAGTCATCATGATACAACAGTGAGGGTCATAAACAAGTTGAGAACTTGTTTTTATGAAGCACTGCAAAATTTAAATAAATGTAAAGGCAACAGTGGATTTTTAATTAATACATGCAGCCAGCCACTAAGACCATCAGTTTCATTCTTTACCCACAATAGCCACGTTCCCAAATACAAAGTGGGAAAATGTTGAGATCTATAGAATCAGAGGTTTGGGCGACATTTAAAACTTAGATAAATATAACTACAATTTTCAGAGATGTGAAAAATCCACATGACTGAGCGGTGTAGCTATGCCAATGTACACACTGGTGCAGGCTCAGCTAGACCAACGGAAAAATGGTTTCAATGTTTGAAGAAATGGTGTTCCTACAGCAATAGAAAAAACCCACCTTTTCATCACGAAAGACCTAGTTTTCATCTACACTAGGAAGGTATACTGACAGTTATGGCACTGTATTATAGCCATGGCCAAACAAGGCTTTAATTTCTATGCCTCTCTCATGGTACTTAAGCCATTTATAGGCTCTAACAGTCCTGGGGGCTGGCCATTCAATCTCCACTGCAGGAGCAGAGAGGTGCTACAGGTCTTGATCCTTAGCTGGCCTTACAAACACTGCTGAGCTGGTTTATAAACTTCTTCAGCTGGACTGCACAGGTTGAAGGTTACATTCTCAGCAGGGGCAGATACAGTGCCATGGAACCTGCACAATTGCCAAGATGTTATGATCCCCCTCAATTATGGGACAGATAACAATGATGGGTATATCAGTACTTTTCCTTTCCCCACTACCTTCTCCCTTTGTCACATTATGTCCTTAGCTCATGTTAGCTCTTCAGAACAGGACAGAATCCATCTATGAAGTGTCTAGTATACTACTGAGTGCTGTTTACAAATAATTTAGCTTCTACTAATATAAAGCACCCATCCTCACATTCAGGAAACCAACCCAAACACTCACCTATTGATAGCAAGAACATCTGAAATAATATTTTATATTTGTGTGTGTGTTATACTCACCCACCATAAACAATAACAACTCCTGTTCAAGTGAGTCATTATGTTTACATGGTATTTTGGAGTGAGCATCCCAGCCTTAGTCAAACAAACTTGGATTAGTAGGGCTCTCACAGCACTAAAAATAGCTGTATGAAACACACAGAAGTTACTGTGATTCTGTCCCAAGCTTAGACTACACGGCTGCTAATAAACCCTACCATGCTTCCTCTTTTCAGTTCCTCACACAGTTATGGCTCTATACATTGGTACAAAATCCATACCCTCTCCTGAAATTAAGCAAAAACTGTACCATAAGATAGTTATCAATACACTCACTATTCAGGAATGTATCAGACAGGGATAGGGAGGCAGAGTTTAGGGTATTTGAAGAGCCTAATTAGGAGTTCCCTGACTTCCAAATGCCTTTTAAAATACTATTCAAAAGCACTCGTGTTCTAAAAGGTTTGGGGTTGTTTTTTTAAGCACTCTTTATAGTACAGTGTTTTGTCTGGAAGCAATATTTTTAAAGCTGCTTGTTATGAATCACAGGCTCTCTGGAGACCCAGATAAAAGAAAAAGAGTGGAGTAAGAAGAAGTGAAGAAAAGAGCCTGGGGAATTGACCAAGTTTTGTGTATATCGTGCCCCTTATTTTAACAAAAATCTACAGTTAAAAATAGTCATGAATAAACTAAAGTATCACTTACATTTTTATTGATTTATAGTCTGCTCATATAAAGCCATGCAAGAAAACTAAATGCAGCAGTGTCAGCACTAAACACCATTTCCAGAGCTGCACTGATATCAGCTTACAAAATATATTTGTGTAATCACCTGGTGTTAAACATCTAAGTCACTCCTGTTAGAGGACCCACCGTGTGAATTCCAAGATCCATTGCAAATAAGAATAAAAAATTGAGCTATAAATGGGACAGAGTTTAGTGAATGGAATGGGCTGAAGAGGAGATGTTTTATTAAATATTTTCACATGCCACTGTTGCTAAGCGGCATTTCACATAACAGAGAGTAACAAAAAAAGAGAACTGATATGTCATTAGTATATTATATTTACTGAAGAGGAGACTGATGACATCAAGGAAGGTTGATCTTGTGGTTAAGGCACAAGAGAACTGGAGGAAGATCAACCAATTTCCCTATGCCACAGTTCCTCTTTTGTAAAACGAGGAAAATTAGCTTAGCCTCCCAACCCTACAGACATATTGTGAGGTGTCCGATATTGGAATGATCACCATAGAAAAGCCCAAAAACCAAGAGGTCAGAAAATGCCAAAAAAGGTACCAATCTTACTGTCTTTATAAACTCCAACCCCCCTCCGTGTAAGTCAAGTGAGAGTTGATGTGTATTAGGATTGCAGAATGGCTCTTTGTGAATTAGCAGTCAAGATCCACATTGACACTACTTATGTTACCTGTGGATATATACATTATGCACAAGACAATTTAGCACTAGTTATCAGCACAGAACAATAATTTGGATGCGGGGATGGAAATAAAACTCTTACAGAACAATTCAAGAGTAGGAAGGGATTCCTTCCCTTGGAAACAATGTTTATTATTCACAACATTTAGAGCATTCTGATTCATGACGGGCAAACATTTTTCTTCAGAATTATCTTTATAGGGCACCAAGCACAAATCCCCTTTAGCAGGATTTAAGAGTATTGACGAGAGAAACAGAAAACCACAACAGAGGCAGGAAAATTTCTCTCACCCCAAACATTTATAATGACAGCTATCATTATTTTCAAGTTACAGTTGCTTATAAGAAGTGGGGGGGTGGGGGGAGAGAGAACGGGACATGAAGATGATTGAAATAAAACCACTTTTGAGTATGTATAAAGAGTTGATTATGCCTTGAGAACAGAAAGAGGAAGTGTGCACAAAATCATTCCCTCAACATTTTAAAACTATCTGAAATACACAAATTACTTTAACAATCACAACATATGGCATAGGCTTTTGGGGAAAGCAAGCCAGATATAATGGGAATACAAGGATATCAAGGGCAATCACATACAAGAAGGGGTTAGGGATATAGTGTAGATGATTAACCATAAGAACGGCCATACTGGGTCAGACCAAAGGCCCATCTAGCCCAGTAGACTGTCTGCCGACAGTGGCCAGCACCAGGTGCACTAGAGGAGGTGGACCAAAGACAATGATCAAGCGATTTGTCTCGTGCCATCCCTCTCCAGCCTCTGACAAACAGAGGCCAAGGACACCAATTCTATCACCTAATCTCCATGAAATTATCTAGCTTCTCTTTAAACTCTGTTATAGTCCTAGCCTTCACAGCCTCCTCTAGCAAGGAGTTCCACAGGTTGACTATGCTCTGGGTGAAGAACTTTCTTTTATTAGTTTTAAACCTGCTACCCATTGATTTCATTTGGTGTCCTCTAGTTCTTCTATTATGGGAACTAATAAATAACTTTTCTTTATTCACCCTCTCCACACCACTCATGATTTTTTTATATCTCTGTCATATTCTCCCTCAGTCTCCTCTTTTCTAAACTGAAAAGTCCCAGTCGCTTTAGCCTCTCATCATATGGGACCCGTTCCAAACCCCTAATCATTTTAGTTGCTCTTTTCTGAACCCTTTCCAAGGCCAAAATATCCCATAAGCAAAAGGTTATTATAGGTTAATTCTATAAATGACACTGATTCTCTCTCTGCCGCCTGCGGGGCCCCGTCCTCCCCCCCACTAAGCTGCACAGCACAACTGCACAGGTGATTAATCAGCTCTGCCCGGTCTGGGGCGGAACTGATTAATCACCCGTGAAGCTGTGCTGTTGGGCAGCTTAGAGGGAACACTGCCCCTGTAAATTTTTTAGCAGGCCTGCCAACAGCTCAGCTCAGTGACAGCTTGCGCTGGGTCTGGAGCCTACCCCTGCTGTGACTCTGCATTTAGAGTGCATTAGGAGCTAGGTGGGTAGGCAGCTTGGCTCAGTCCTGGCTTGCATAGGGGCTGGGACCAAAATGCAGAGCTGCAGTGGGGGATAGGTCCCGGATCCAGTGCATCACAGGACTAAGCCTGGCTGCTTGCCCACCTGGCTCCTAATACAGTTTAAATGCAGTGCTGCAGCGGGGGCACAGTGTTTAGGAGTCAGGTGGGCAGGTAGCCCAGCTCAGTTCCAGCTCATGTTTTGGAGCTCAGACTCTCTACACATCCACCTCCCCAACAGGGGCTGCATCAGAGGCCGCAGCACGGGGTAACAGGCAGCCAGTCCACGAGGGAAGTTGGTTTTTAAACGGGCTCCCCTTGTGGACTAAGTTCCTGCCTGGCACCCCACACTGCTTCCTCTGATACAGAGGCAAGCACCTCGGAGTGGCAGGGGGTCCTCAGGAGTGGGCCAGAGCACACTGGCTGCTAGGTCTACCCCCCTGGACTATAAAATAGTCATGTTACTGATAAAAATTCATTAATCAACTATTCAGTTAACCAATATTCAACTACCCTAGAAAGGGTCTGGGTTTTTGTTTTGTAAAGATGAAATTTTTGAAGATGCAGACACTGACAATTCCCCCATGCCATATCTCACCCGGGGGTGGGGCCACCCATGTGCTGCGTGCCCGGGGCCGGCACAGACCTCGCACCGCGCACCCGGGGGTGGAGCTGCCTAACCACCGTGCACCCGGGGCCGGCACCGATCATGTGCTGCACACCTGGGGCCGGCGCCGCTCATGCGTCCAGGGGCTCGCACCGCTCATGCGTCCAGGGGCTCGCACCGCTCATGCACCGCGCGTCCAGGGGTGGGGCTGGCCCCGATCACTTGGTGGGCGCATAGAAATGGCCCGGCAGGCACTATGGCACCTGCGGGCACTGCGTTGGGGTCCACTGTCCTAGGCCAAAGGTCCCATTGGCAGGGTCATCCCTATGGTGGGGCAAGGCCTGGGACATCCCGGGACCTCAGGTCCTGCACATTCCCCTGCTTCCTCACAGCTCCTGATATCTCCTCTCCTGAGCAATGCCAGGAGCTGGGGAGGCAGGATGGAGCAGAATGGTTCCAGCTGGCCTGCCACTGGCTCCCATGCCTCATCCCACACAGATCCCATGTCCCTGTGAAGCATGAGGCCCCCCCAAGAGCGAGGCCCAGCGCAACCGCCCCAAACCATCCCTCGGCACAGGTAATCCACTTCAAGGAGAGGCAAAAGCTAGGACCACAGAATAATTCAATCTGTTGCTGTCTACATAGGGTGCAAGTGCTCTCATAGGCCCAGTCTGCATGAGGAAAAAGTGTGTTTTAAATGCATGATAAGCCCTTAGCATTAGCAAGGCAAGTGATAGTTTTCACACCTGAGCGAGGTAGGTGCAGAGCCTCCATTTACTCTCACCCAACCGTTTGAAAGGGCTGCTTGCGTCATCCACACTAGAATTACAAAATACATCAAAACCATACCTCTTTTCCCTAGTGTAAACATGTCCATTGAGTTAACATATTTAAAAGTTAAGCACTGGTGTACATCTTTGCAGTTCTCCTTAATTTTCAGTAGAACAAATCCATAATGAGAATACAACATTTCTCAGCCTTTTTAGATTTCTGGGTTTGAAAAAGCCAACAGGCCGACAACAGCAATTTGGGTCCCAAGACAGAAATCAATGGGCCTCCTCTTCCCACCCTCACCTCCCCCAGCAGTGAGGCAGACCATCCTCATCCCCCACTTGCTTGGATGAGCCTCAGGGCAGCCACACTGCACATCCCTTCCTGGGATCCAAGTTGACTGCTCTGGGAAAAGCTATAGCATCCTCTCTTGATGCAAAGACATGTTTGATATGCTCTATGTAAGTTCCAGGGCCTGGTACCAGGCCTTGGAAACTACATGGGGCATATCAAAAGCATACTTGAATCAAAAAACTTTCCCCAAAGCCTTCAAAGGTGTTGTAGCAGAGACTGGGATCACCCAGGGCCTTAGCTAATTGCCCCCTTTGCTCTTGCCTGTCCGGCAGACCTGCTAACAGCTCTCAAACTGTGGGTTCTGACCCCAGTTTAACAGGGTTGCAAGAGCTGGCCTTACACTTGCAGGAGCCCAGGGCCAAAGCCTGGGCCCCACAGATCTGATGCCAAAGCCAGAGGGCTTTAGCCCAGCATGTCAGGGCTCAGTGAAGTTGAACACTCCTGAATTACACTGACAGCTGTGAAATCACCTGTGTTGGAGTCTCCTGCCCCACCAAGGGTGTGGGCTCCAGCCAGGGCCTGACAAGGCCAGTCCCTCTCTCTGCCACTGTGATTCCTGCCCAGCTCCCGGAAAATAGCTCCTCCGCCTGCTCCCCGCCATGCGCAGCCTGCTCTAGTATTGTTGGAAGGGGGGAGTTCAAAGGCTGTTTCATCACCGCCAGGGTGGCAGAAAGGGCACAGCTGGGGTGTGCCACCTCCTCCCCATGAGCTACCAAGCAAGTGAGGAAGGCCTAGTCTGGCATCGCTTCGTGCTGGCCGAAACCCTGTTCACACTGGTGCTCAGGGCGAAGCCGGTTTTGGTTCAGCAGAGGCTGCCCCAAGGCACCAGCTGGCCGGGCAGCGCTAGGCGCTCACACACAGCACACTGGCACAGCTACACTTCATTGCCCACAGCCACCGACTGGCTCACTCCACTTCAGCTACCCAATAGGTGTAAACAATTCCGGAGTCAAGTTTAAACGACTGCCCTGGAGGGAGCTTTTCTCTCTCTCACCCCTCCCCTCCCACTGAGGTGCCACCCACAGAAAGGTTTGGGGAGACGAAAGGCACCCGGGTCGCACGAACACTTCACTCGTGTTCGCCCCTTTGGTGCCCGTCGTGCCTAGCCATAGGAGGGGCTCGCAGGGTGCCCGCCGAGCCGGCTTAGAGACGATCGAGGGGCTGAGGTTTGGTCGCGTCGGTGTCACGCGATCTGGATTTGCTCGGACACAGCGGGCGTCGCAGCCAAGCCCGCGTGTAAATCAGTTGCTCGCGTCGGATCTAACCCGGGGTTTGGCCACAGGTGAATGCAAACAGCCCCATCGCCCGCCGTGGGCTTTGCCTGCCGCGGCGAGCGCGGGAAACCTGCGGCTGAGGAGCGGGACCGCAGCCCGCGCGGCTGGGTCCCACCGTCCTTACCTTGCCTTTCTCTATCAGCTTCACTATGTAGCCAAACTCACTCCCTCCGTCTGACTCGCACATGCTTGGGCGGGCCAGCAAGAGTTTCCAGCGCATTGACTGTCGCCCGCGGGCCCGGCCGCAGTTTTGTCAGAGAGAGAAGAGCGAACCCGCCCTGCGCTCCGCCTGCTCGCAAGGAAGGAGCAAAGACCAGCGCTGCGCGGTCTTCATTGATTGTGTTTGCGAGGGGGGTCAGGGAGAAGATGAGCTAACGGAAAAAACGTGAGAGGCTGTCGGATGTGAACATTTCATTAGATGAACTCTGTCTCGGGACAGTCAAGCTCCGCCTAAAGAGGCTGCTTCTTCCTCCGCCTCCTCCTTCGCTCCCCACATCGCATCAGCTGGGAACAACAAAGCGCCAGTCCATTTCCAGAGGGTCCCATGAATAAATGTGTCTAATCTGATCTTCAGATTGATTCAAGCAGCCTTTTGATTTGTTTGGATTTTTCAGACTGGCTTGCAAGCCTCCCCCCATCAGACAGCCTCTTTGTAGGTTAACAAATAAAAGAAAGGAACAATACACAGCAAAGGAAATAAAACCGGCTGTGGCATTCAGAAATTAGGTCCCGCCGCAAATACTAGGGCATGCCTGGAAATCAGCCTATTAGGCCTGTATAATTAATGAAGCTAAGTGTGTATTGATCGGGAAACTGGGAGTGGCTAATTAAAAAAAACATGCAATAGTCTATGGGATTTTTATGAGCTCCATTGAAGGGTTATATGCAACTGATGACAGATTTAAAAGATACTTAACTGTTTATTTTAACATGACGCTGTCAGGTTAAAAAAAATCAATTTGTCACCTGTATTACATCAAGTAATTAGGACTGAGGGTTTTTTAATATGGGATTTATTTTTCACATTATTGCTGTTTCTCTGCTTTTTAGTGTTTAATTCATCTTGGACAATGAAAATGCCTTCATTTTCCACAGAGACATGCACCAGCACCTGGTTATCTTTACACATAGGCTGCATCTAGACTGGCAAGTTTTTCCGCAAAAGCAGCTATCTACACTTTTGCAGAAAAGCGTCCGTGCCAATCTAGACGCTCTTTTCCACAAATGCTTTTAATGGAAAAACTTTTCCATTAAAAGCATTTGCGGAAAATCATGCCAGTCTAGACGTAACCATGCTGAATGGTCTCGCAGAAGTCACAGGATGTCTCAGAGTGTACACATTTAAGTATGTAAGTTCTTGCAGGATCAGGACCTAAAGCAATACCTTAAGCTGTGTTTAGATGTTATGATGGCCTTGAAAGACCTTTGGCCCCAAGGCTGCAATTGGATCAACCAAAATGAGCTTTGCTCCCTGGGGAACCACACACAGACACACAGGGGATCACCCACATAAATCTGATTACAGAATCAAGGCCTAATATTGATAAGAATGATTACTGTGTAATAAACTATTCTGAAATAGCTATTTCACTGTAAACATCTTGGCTGTGTCTAGACTGGCCACTTTTTCCAGAAAATCAGCCGCTTTTCTGGAAAAACTTGCCAGCTGTCTACACTGGCCGCTTGAATTTCCGCAAAAGCACTGACTTCCTACTGTCTGAAATCAGTGCTTCTTGCAGAAATACTATGCTGCTCCCGTTCAGGTAAAAGTCCTTTTGCACAAAAGTTTTGTGCAAAACGGCTAGTGTAAACAGCTCAAATTTGTTTTCCGCAAAAAAGCCCCGATCGCGAAAATGGCGATTGGAGCTTTTTTGCGGAAAAGCGCGTCTAGATTGGCACGGACGCTTTTCCGCAAAAAGTGCTTTTGCGGAAAAGTGTCCGTGCCAATCTAGACGCTCTTTTCTGAAAATGCTTTTAACGGAAAACTTTTCGGTTAAAAGCATTTCCGGAAAATCATGCCAGTCTAGACACAGCCCTTGGGTGTCCCTATGTACCAAAAACTATTTTGAAAGAGCTATCCTGGTTAATTTCCCCATGTAGACAACTCCTGAAGAACAATCAGCTTTACTTTCTGGTTCTTTTGCATGGTAGATCCCTATTGTAATGTCAAATCTGTAAACACTGTAGTAAAATGTTTAATTTTTGAAAAAATCAATTATTGAAAAAGTAGTTAACATTTTTTATCGATAATAGGTTTTGTAAAACATTTTTGTCTCCAAAAACATATATTTGTCACTTTTTAAAAATATCTGACACTATCATTTCAACTCATGTTCATCCTTTATTTCAACCTGTCTATCTTTGCCTGAGAAATTACTGGTGCTCTTTCCTGGTTTGTGAGATGGATAATTGATGTAATTTACAATGACACAAAACACATTCCTGATGTTTATATGCCTCTTTTCAAAAGGAGTGACTTGACACTACGGCTTAAAGTGGATTGGTATGTGGAGGTACAACATAACAGCAGCTCTACCAAGATTCCACCTTGTTTTTCTAAATTATGCATTTGTGGTTTTTAGGGGGGGGGAGAATGGGGGGAAACAGGGCAGGAGAGGACTTATTTATACCCCAAACTGAACTGGTTTACCATATATGCATATAATTTATACTAATTGTGTGTACATGGTCACACTTGTAATGGTGTAAGCTATTGTATTTGAGCCATATGCCCATCCAGGGCTCTGCTGCACTAATTGCAGCATACTACAATTTCAGCAAGAATCCCAGACTCGTAGGCAATTTTCATGCCAGTTTATGGGATAGGTCCCAGAGCCCAAAGGAACTGGGAATGGAGGAGTAAGATTCCCATGTCCCCCACAAGCTGTGTCCCAGAAGTCAACTGATGCCTGCACAATTCGCATATTTCTGTCACTGTGAGGGAAGCCCCGAGGGATGCTGCACTCCTATCCATTACTAAGGTGAAAAAGCAGCTCCTGTGATCCCTCCTGCCCTCGTGTATTTGTGACAGCACCCAAGGAGCAGCAGGTACTTTGAAATTGCTTGAGATGGACTATACAAGGCCTACTGAAATTTTCACATGAGGGCCCATGACACACCCAAAAGCAATGAGGGGAGAGCTTGTACTGAAACTTTACATCACTCAGTTTATTTTATGATGATAAAGGATGGAGCAGATTCATATGTGATTAAACATGAGGACCAGATCCTCAGTTGATGTGGATTGCTGTAGCTCCAATTTAACTGTCATGGTGCTATGTTGATTTACACCCAAGATAAATATTTTGGTGTCCAAATGTCCATTTTCTCAATAATACAGTGTGCACCATGTTATAATAATAGTTAGGGCAACACTTCCTTCTCTTTGCTGGTTTTAGGGCCTCTTTGCTCCCTTCCACACCAAAGAGAGCTCTTCTTTGGCTCTTGTGTACTACCCACTCATCTAGCCCTTTGGTGGTACAAACATTCTAAAGGGTATCTGATAACGGAGCATCTGTTCAGAGGTTGGGCTTTCCAAGTTTTCTGTTCCTGCAGCAACATGATCCCAGCTCCTTTATACAGGTTATACATGGAAACAATATACCCTTTCTTAGGAACCAGGCCACATGGATAGATATCAGGCTTGTTTGTTACTAGATACTATAGATCAGATGACTCGTTAACCAAAGAGCTTGTTATTTGAATACAGTCATGTACTTTCAGTACACTTTCAGCACCTGGTGTATTTGTGACTGTGGTTTAGGAATGAACAACATGAGGAAAGGGAAGAAAGAGCTGTCATCAGTCAATACAGCTGAGAGGTGCTTGATATATAATTTAATATCATGCTAGGTATTTTGTTTCTTTGATCCAACTAAGTGACAAGTACCTTCTTTACAACTCAGTAAGTAGTAGTAAATCCCACCTCCCCCTCCACTAAGGAAAGCAGGAGCCCAGACAGATTTAATGCTAGTCAATCTAATTTTTGAGAGGGACACACTGCAGAGAGTGTGGCAAACTTCCACTATAGTGCTATAGTTCCTTTTCCAAAGCATTACCCTACAGCAGAGGTTTGTTCAGAAGAGCATCTTACAGGTAACACAGTCATCATGTCTACTTTGGGGGGAGGGAAATGATAGCAGCAAAGCTACAGCATGGTAGCTCTGCTGGCATAGTCCCTTAGAGTAGAGGCAGCCTACCAGAACAGAAGGGCTACGTCTAGACTGGCATGATTTTCCGCAAATGCTTTTAACAGAAAAGTTTTCATTAAAAACATTTGCGGAAAGAGCATCTAGATTGGTACGGATGCTTTTCCACGAAAGCACTTTTTGCGGAAAAGCATCCGTGCCAATCTAGACGCGCTTTTGCGCAAAAAAACCCCGATCGCCATTTTCGTGATTGGGGCTTTTTTGTGCAAAACAAATCTGAGCTGTCTACACTGGCCCTCTTGCGCAAAAGCTTTTGCGCAAAAGGACTTTTGCCCTAACGGAAGCAGCACAGTATTTCTGCAAGAAGCACTGATTTCTTACATGAGATTGTCAGTGTTCTTGTGGAAATTCAAGCGGCCAGTCTAGACACAGCCAAGGGGTTTGTCTAGCACTGTAGAGACACTATATCCCTGAGTGACAGGAAGTAGGGTGATTGACAGGTCAATGGAAGACTGTCCTAGGTGCATATACACTGGGGCTGTGTCTAGACTGGCCAGTTTTTCCAGAAAATCAGTCACTTTTCCAGAAAAACTTGCCAGCTGTCTACACTGTCCGCTTGAATTTCCGCAAAAGCACTGACTTCCTACTGTAAGATATCAGTGCTTTTTGTGGAAATACTATGCTGTTCCCATTCGCGCAAAAGTCTCTTTTGCGCAAAAGGGCCAGTGTAGACAGCTGAGATTTGTTTTCCGCAAAAAAGCCCTGATCGCAAAAGCGCATCTAGATTGGCACGGACGCTTTTCCGCAAAAGCACTTTTTGCGGAAAAGCGTCCGTGGCCAATCTAGACGCTCTGTTCCAAAAATGCTTTTAATGGAAAACTTTTCCGTTAAAAGCATTTCCGGAAAATCATGCCAGTCTAGATGTAGCCTGGGGGTTAGGCTGGTATAGCTACAGTGCCCAGCAGTGTGGATTTTCCACACCGCTGAGGGTGTAACTGTAACCTAAGTTTTAGATGTAAATCAAGCCTTAGGAGTATAACTATATGAACCTGAGTTTTACATGCAGATCAAGCCTTAGGATACTAATTTAGTCAGGAAGCAAGTGCTGAATAAATGCTGTGCTGGGGAAGATAGACAGCCATGAGACATTATTATCTCCAGAATGATAATCAGACTGGGGCAAAACATGCACTTTTGATCTGTTTAGTAATGATAAGCACTGGGAAAAGCCAAAGAATTTACAGCCGTTTCCCACTTCAGAATACTGAAAGCTATAGTTTACCATCTCCTCTCACTGCTGTTTGCTACAACAAACTACCTACTTCTTACTTCGGCATTTTTCAGTTGAGGTCCAGTGTTTATTCACTTGATTCCCACAATGAAGTGACACTGAAAGAGCTCCACTGAACCAGTCAAAATACCAATACAATTAAAATTAAAGGCCTACCTGGTTTGGGGGGAGGGAGGAATGAGAGAACTGGCTAAATTAAAAGCTGGTAATGGGATAGAAAGGCTTTCACTTTTATGTTGCTGATTCAAATCCAGCCCAGGTTGGTATGACTGAAAGCTTGTCAGCTAGCAGCTTGTCTGAAAAGACTTTGTTCCCAGTCAAGAAGCATAAACTTTTTTAAAACTGCTGCCAGAATTGCACTTAAAGCCTTACCCATGTTAGCCTGTGTATATTGGGAGCCTGGCCTGGCTAGTTTTAAGAGCTCTCTCTACAATGGCGGAAGTGCAAACCATTTCAGCATTGATTCAGCAGGGTAGCCAAGTTAGTCTACAACTGAAAAAAAAAAACTTTAAAAACAAATAGACTAGTAGCACCTTAAAGACTAACAAAACAAGTAGATCAGTGTTTCTTAAACTTTTTTGAGACCATAGAACACCAAACAAATTTTTTTGTTTTAATGTGGAACACCTGTGAAAATTTTCTTAAACAAAAAAATTTGTCAGACAAAAAAAAAAGACAAAAAACAAAGAAGTCATCATGACACACCTGCGAGTTGTTCATGGAACACCAGCGTTCCGTGGAACAGTTTAAGAAACACTGATGTAGATAATACCATGAGCTTTTGTGGGTACAACCCACTTCTTCAGATGACAGGAGTGTTAGAAGTCCAGATCCAAGAATAAATAAGGAAAATGGTGGGGATAGGGGATGGAGAGAGAAAAAAAGGAGGGGGGAAAAGGAGAGAAAAAAAGAAGAAGAGAGAGACAGTGAGTAGATGGTTCAAATAGTTACAAGAGGCTGATATGACTTAACTAACCAGCCAAACAATGGAGATGCTAATTGTTCTTATCAGCCTCTTGTAACTATTTGAACCATCTATTCATTGTCTCTCTCTCTCTATTTTTTTTCTCCTTTCCCCTCCTTATCTCTTCTCCCCCCTTCCCCCCCCCCCCCCCGCCCTTATTTTTTCTTTGATCTGGACTTCTAATACTCCTGTCATCTGAAGAAGTAGGTTGTGCCCACAAAAAGCTCATGGTGTTATCTACATCAGTGTTTCTTAAACTGTTTCTTAAAAAGCTCATGATACCATCTACATGTTAAGGTGCTACTAGTCTATTTGTTGTTTTTAAGTGTTTCCTGTGTACAGTAGGTCAGTGACCTAGGGAGAGATTCACAAAAGGACTTGGGAATCTAACTGCTATTTTAGGTGCCTAAATCCAAAATCAGGCCATGTTAAGAGTCATAAACCTCCCACTCACTTACTTGTCCCTGATATCTGCAGGCAGCTAAACTTGCTGGCTGTGTCTACATTGGCCGCAAGTATTTGTGCAAGTGAAAAGTGGCCACTTTTCCACAAAATCTTGCCACCTGTCTACACTGGCCGCAAGTATTTGTGCAAGAACACTGACGTTCTAATGTAGGAAATCAGTGCTTCTTGCACAAACACTCTGATGCTCCTGCTCAGGGATAAGCCCTCTTGCGCAAGTATTCTTGCACAAGAGGCCAGTGTAGATAGGCAACGTTAATTTCTTGCACAAGAAAGCCTGATGGCTAAAATTAGGGTACTCATCTATGGCAAGGAAAATCCCTGTTTGAGAAGGGATTTGAGCAGGGTATTACTATTTCAGCTGAGACTTAACCACTGAGCTATGGGGGGAGGGAGAGGGTGCTCAGTCTCTCCTGTTGATGTTCTTCCACTGTGAATAAATAACAGATACGTTAAAAAAGGTTTCAGCTCTCAGTTGGGAAGTGAGCAACCGAGGCTGAGTTACATCATTGGCTGGGTACACCCTATGCAGATGGCACTTATATACCTAGTTGCTGTTTAATCAGAAAACGTCAGTGTCTTAGGTTTTCAGTCCTTTTACAAGCACTACCTTGACACAAATAGACTCACACAGTAGAATACTTGGGGGGAAGGGGACAAAACCCAAACATCTCCCCTTTACACCTACTCATATGCAAGCAAGGCCAGGATGGTGTAAGCAAAACTGTGCAATCAAATGCCCACTGGGTGCTTCTACACAATAGAAACATCACTCAGATAAATTGCAGTTAATCTATCATGCTTATTACCGGTTAAGAACACTCAGATCAGATGTTTAGAACCTGCTGCTTGTGGGGGTGGAAAAAGCTCCTTCCTCCCTCTTGCACCACCCCAGTATGCCTAGGTCAGCAGCACTCTACTGGAGTTGGAGGTCTCTGGAGCCTTTTTCAGTGGTGCCCGATCTTCTCTTTTCCAGCTGCTCACAATATGCTGATTTCCTGGCGTTCTAGCTTTATTCTCCAGTGAGAGGAAGAGGAGATGTCCAAAAGCCAATCAGGTGTGGACCACCTTAGACAAATGGTTGAGAACCTTGAGCTAAGCCCATAGAAACTGATTTGTGAGACCAATAGGAATTTCTTTCATCTTTTTCTTTCTTTTGCTTTGTCCTCAGAAATTCTTCCCCTCTATGGAACTATCTTGCTAATTTCCTTCAAAAGTTTTGTGGGTGATAATCCAACACACACAAACTTATGTCATGCATCAATAGCGAACCGCTTCGCTTTGCTTAGTGTTATTTAGATGTTGAAAAGGCATCCATGCAAGTAAATGCCATGAGCCGAATCCTCAGCTGCTATTAACTGGTTTACCTCATCTGAATCACTGCTCCCTCATCATACATAATCTTACTAGTGCAACCTACAATAGTATTGTGTCCTGGTGCTGCTATGTGCAAGCTAACGTATAATGGTAATTTGTATTTCCTGACCTGTAAAATATGTTTCTTTTCCAAGGAAAGCTCTGGATTTGTTCATTGGTTCCTCCATTGCTTGAGTTTCTGCTGTTGAAATAAATCTGGGCAGTGAAGCTTGATACTATTTTCTTTTTTAGTCTCTTAGGATTCTAAGGTATTTGCCCTCTTTCATTAGATTGTGAATCCAGCCATGCACATACCCATTATATAGGTCTCATTTCTCATTAAGGGGTCTTCCCATATAAATCTACACAAAGGCTTAATGTCACTGGCAGTCTTTCCATGGGGTTGGGGGGAGGGAATGCCTTGAGGAGAGCGGCTGGAACTGGTGATGCAAGTGGCAACAGATGAAAGGTTAATATACACGCTCCACTGTGATGGAAAGGAATTTAAGGAAAGATGGGAACCAGATGCATGGTTTCTGAGTAGGGACAGAAGGACTTGACAATGACAGAGAGGGATACAGACATGACAGTAAGGTACTGGCTCTTCATCTGACAGTGAGAAAATGCTGTTAACGGTTCAAACACCAGGAACAGAGATACAACAAGAAAGGTCAGATTGTGGACAGTAAAATAAATAAATAAATAAAATAAAAAATCTAATGTACAATGTAAACAACCTCAGCCTTCCACTGTACTGTTAGTGTAACAAACACTAGAAATCATTGGAAAGAGCTATGCCTTGCCAAGATCAGGTCCCTCTCCTGAGAAGCAGGACATTCTTTTATTCTCCTAGCTATGTTCAAAGAAGGATTTCATGGGCCTGTGTTCATATAAAATAAAACCAAAGAGAATGAGGATAGTGGGTTATGAATTTTACATAAGCTCTTCCCTCCACAGGGAAGTGGAGCTGATGGAAACTGCCACTGAAACAAGAGTCAATGACACATAAAGAGCCCCTATTACACTCCAGAGAAGTTTTACAAACACGGGACATGCCATTTGCACAAATTTTCCAACCAAAGCTCAGTACTCAGGTAGACAAGCTTAAAATCCCACCCACAGTGGGATCCCACCCACCCCTTTCCAATTGCTCTACACTGATATCTTCTAGATACCACAGACAGCTTTTATTTTTTCCTCTTTCTCATCAATGCTTCAGAAGGGTGGGGAGGGGAGGCAGCGAAGGAAGGGAAACAATACAATTAACCTGAAACTCTCAGCAAGCAATTAATGCACATACATTATCTTCTGTCAGGCAGCTTAGAGTAGCCATTTGTTTACTTTAGCATTTCTTCTGCCTTCGCACAAATTCATTTCTTACTGGAGTAGGGATCAGCTGGGGATATGTACAATATATAACACTTGTGCCTTTCATGTAAAGATCTTACTTGCTCTTTTCACACAGCAATTCCTAAAAACTGATTAATCTCTTCAGAAAGGCTCTTCCACCCTAAAAATGGCACCCCAACTCTGGCACTGCACTTTATTCCTTCAAAACAAGGAAATTAGTTACAAATCTAAAAATCCAAAGCAAGCAGCCATCTCCAAGCAGAGATTTTATCCCAAAAGGAAGCAAAGGAAGTGCACTGGGCACTTTGATTTTACATGGAAAGCGCACAGATACTATGTTGATGAGTGACCTCATAAACTCTAAAATAGTTCGATCAATTAAGCTTCATAATATACCTGTGAGTTAGATAAATACAAAACCCCTCATTTTACAGAGGGGGAAACCGACTTTTACCCAAAGTCACACAGCAAATCAGCCATGGCACAAGGACTGGAGTCCTGAGAAGTCCCCCCCCCCCCCCCCACCATCCACCTTGAAGCGGCAGATAATTTCCAATCCCTCTCTTCCTCCCTAGATGTCCACAATAATTCAAATCTTCAACCAGTGATCATGCAGAACCTCACTTTCCTCTTCCACTCTCATTCCTTTTCTGTCCTTCATCCTTGCCTCTACTCTTGGGAAAAAGCACCAGAGCAATAGTAGGCTCCTCCTCCTCAGACACACAACAATGCAATAATGTTTTAGAGAATTATCAGCACTACCCAATACCAGTCTCCACATCCTTCAAGGGCCCTCTTCCAACTTTGCCAACCTCACTCTCACATCTGCCTCCAGTAGTGGTTCCACTTGTGGCTCAAGCACCCTATCCTGAAGCTCAATAGTTTCACATGTGAATCCCCTGTTTCCACGTACAGTCCCACAAAAGGCTAAGAGATAGGAGTTCTTGAGGATGCAGGAAGCTGGTATTTTAATTATGTTCAGTTAATGACATCAAAAGATCTTTCTTTCTATTCTAAAGCCATGATTTGTGTGTCAAGGAATCTCTTGCACCAACTAGGGATGTGAAAGCAAATTCCTATCGGGATAGTCAACAGGATAGTTGACTAGTCACTTGACCCCCCCCCCCCCCCCCCGAATGCTGCGGGGAGCTCGTCGGGCTCCTCGTGGCATTTCAAAGGGGGAGCGCTGCGTGGAGCCTGGGATCAGCTGGGCAGTCCGTAGGGCTGCTGCAATGCTTCAAAGGCAGAGGTACCCTATCGACTAATCAAATAGTCGATGCAAAAATGCATCGACTATTTGACTAGTCAGTTACCTGATATTTAACTTCCTTAGTACCAACTCTACAAGGCTTTAATCTTCTCTCAGGAGTGCTCGGCGCATCTTACAATGTCTGGTTTGAGGAATTTATCCAAAATCTGCTTATAGGCTCTCTAGAGGGCATGTCTACACTAGGAAATTATTTCAAATAATTAAATTCAAAATAATAACTCCTGAAATAACAACATCGAAATAGCATGTCCACATTATGGGGAGCCTTGAAATTAGTCTAAAACAGGCTCTGTTACCTCAACTTAGAGCCCCAGGAAGCACTGGGGAGTAATTACTTCAAGGCAAATTTCAATCAGAAGGATACCTGGAACCAAACTTGAACCAACCTTCAACACCTATTACCCTGGAAGGCAGTAAAGATTTATTTTTGTAGGCTTTGTCTACTCTTGCTGTGGTGTACAGAGGACAGGTCATACAGACAAGGCCATCCTTATGGTTTATGGCGCCCTACATGGAGGGGAAGGGGACGGGAGGGGAGGCAGAACAGAAGAGTGGCTGCTCCATGGGGCAGGAGCTTCACTCAGAGCTGTGGGGGCAAGGGCAGGGCAATGAGGCATAGGCACAGGAACTGAGGGGAACCTCAACAACCCCAAATTTTATGTGAATTCTCAGCTGCTATCAGCCCTGTGCCCAGGGTCCTGGCTGCCACCTAGAGCTCTACTCCCAGCCTCACACCTGCCCCGAGTCTCAGCCCCCAGTTCTGTTCAGGTCCCTGGCTTCCAGAGACATGACTCTGCTCCTGGTCCCAGAGAGGTAGAGTGGATGAGCAGCAACTGGGTGCAGTCAGAAGGAGGTTGGGGCTGGCTGCCAGAGCCAGTACTGCCTGTACTTTGCTTTTTGTCCCACAGCAGTGTCACTAGACATATACAGCATGCAGCTTGCCTAGCCCCCACTAAATTTAGGGCACCTGTTGCCCCAAATTTAGTGGGGCCTTACACAGTTGCGTGCCCTGAGTATGCATAAGGACAACCCTGCAGACAGGTGTAACTACATGCTGCAGTAAAAGGCTCCAATAGTGAAGAAAGGCTGTGTTGGGGTAGGGCAGCTGGACACTACACTGCTAAAACTAGTACTGCAGATATGGAAAACACTGCTTGGGAGTGTAGATAGGCAAATGGGGGTTCAGGCGTGTAGGACATGCTACTTTACTCACATACGCCAGGTCTCATTGTCTACTAGGGATGTAAAATCCCATTTAGTTAACTAGTTAAACATTAAGTATAACCAGTTAACTGATTAAATGGGTAGGACAGAGAACTGCAGGCAGGGGCTGTTCCAGCCCAGCTGCTTCCAGACCTATGTGGGGCTGTTGGATCCCAGCCCAGCACCACGTGGGGGCCCAGTGGGGCTGGAGCAGCCCTCTGCCTGCAGTGGACCATGGGTGGAGGGGCTGCTCCCAGGGTACCAGTTAACCATTACCTGGTAGGCATCACCTGCTAACTGGTTACCCATTAACATCCCTACTAACTACTGCGTTATTTCCACCCAATGGTAGCTGAATGCGCAGTGTCCGTATTCTACACATTGACATAAGGGTAAAACATTCCACCAGAATTAAATTATAGGTAACTGGCACAAAGAGCAAGAACATTAAACATTGGAAATGAGGAGTACAGTTCAGGTAATGCTAATAACATAACGAACCAGCTGTGCTTTCTACACCCTCATGTTACTGATGGCAAATTATGGAAAGAAATTTTTCCTGTTTAGACAGGAATATTTTCATGCCTAGTGTCTGACCCATTTCCTCCCCTTCCTCACAGGTTCAAAGCAAAGATGAACGTGTGCGGCAAAACCAAAGCTGGATTTCAAATGCATAAAGTTTTGAAACATCAGGATCCAGAATTTTGATACAACTTATATCTATTCTAGATAAAGGTCAGCCAGGAACCTTGGATCCAAATCATTTTGACTATCTCGCCCCACTGTTCTCCGACCTTGGTCCATTTCTAAGCTGCTGACCTTAGAAATGCAAAAGAAAAGGAAATTCACTGTAGCGTCTGTGCCTTTCCTTCACTAAAGCATGGTCTGTAGTTTCCTCTGAGACCATCTCACGTGACATTGCTGTGCTGTATCACATGCCTCTGGGAACAAGTTCATTTAAGAAATATAGGTTAAGTATGTAGACTGCTATTAATATTTTATGTGGTTTTTCAGTATGCCATTGTATATTTATAAGGAACCAGTTCACGCATGTAACCATGCATACCATGAATATGTAACCATTTTATGTGGCCACGCTAGCTTATAAAGTCTGTTGGTACAAAGGGAAAATCTGGTATACAGAGCTTTCTAAAAATATGAATTGAATAAACGCGGGCAGACTCTATTTGTCCTATATGGCATCTCCATTACTGGAGATCTGCATTCCTGGTAGCCCACTCTGCAATCTTCTGCTGTGCTCTTTGTTGTTCGACAATCCTTTAGAGCACCCAAGATACTACATTGTTTATCCAAGATCTTTTATTTCTTTCTCATGCTCTTCTGCTTTAAACTTTCCTTTCCAGTGCTCATACAAAAGTTTGCCTGACAAGTGAGCCAGATTTAAGGGGGCTGATTTTTCTCTGACTTACCTCAGGCTGACACTAGTATAAATCCATTAAGCTCAGTGGCGTTAGTCCTGTTTGTGTGTGAGTCAGATTCATTAGCTGCTCCCCAGGTGTTGATTTCCTCAGGGCTCTCATAGCTCCACACAAAAACGAAAGAGTTGAAATTGGAACCAAACAAAAAAACCCAACCAAAAACGCTTTTCTTGCTTGGTAGTCAGTAACATGTTGACATTGTACAGTACATCAACATTGTACAGAATAGTAGTGACAAAATGCTGGACTTCAAGTGCAAACTCAGGCAAAGTCTATACTGGCAAGTTACTGTGCATTAAATCAGGCCCCAGCACTGTAACTTTTGAGGTGCCCACGCTGGCAAGACTCTTGGTGTGCACTAGCTCCACAATTAATGCACTCTAGGTAAACCAACTTGGCAAGAAGCGTAGAGTTTGCTGCACTTTGGATACAATGCTGGGGGGCCAGTGTGGACAGTGTGATGTAGTTCTGCATAGGGATGTGAATGACTAGTCAACTATCTGAAAAGCAAATGCTTATGAGATAGTCGATAGACTAGTCGACTGGTCACTTCCCCCTCCTTGCTGCCTCTATCAGAAAGAGGCAGCAAGGGGAGAAGGGAGAAAAGGAGGATACTTCAAAGCAGTACCATCGCATGTAGCCTAGGACCAGACCCCTGGCTCCACGTGGTACTGCTGCTTTGAAATGCCATATGCATTGGGAGTCCCCAACTGGCCCGGGCTGCATGCGGCATTTCAAAGCGGCCACACTACGTGGAGCTGAAGGTCAGTGGGGGACTCCCTAGCTGACCCCGGGCTCCGCACGGCACTGCTGCTTAGAAATGCCACGGGGAAAACAGGGCTAGAGGGGGACTGCTTGAGTCCCTCACTGGCTCCGAGTTCCCCACAGCGCTTTCACCTTTGAAGTGAGCTACACTTCAAAGGCCCTTATCAGTTAATCAAATAGTCAATGCAAATTGCATTGACTATTCAATTAGCCAAATAATCAAAATTTTACATCCCCAGTTCTGTGCTGAGACTGGCCTCTGTTTGAACTTTATTGCCCCAGCCCTCAGACCTGCCCTCTGCCTTCTTTTTAAAATGCGGAAGTCCTCTTCCTGTTTGCTCGGCGACAAGTAGTGTTCTCAGTGCATCTCTCCAGCTGGCCATGCCTGCTCCACCAACTGGGAGATCCCCGGCTTGGAGCCATGTTGAGGCACTAGATCTCATCAGCATTTGAGGAGAGGAGAGGAGACAGTCACTGCTGCACTCCAGTCATAGGAATTATAATGCCTACAGGCACACCTCAAGATGTATGGCGGAAAGGGGCCACAACTGGGACATACTGCAGTGCGTGGTCAAAGGCAAGGAGCTGTGGAATCCCTGCCATAAGGTACAGGAAGCAAACTGCTGCACCCACTACCTCCTGGTTCTACAAAAAGCTGGATGATATAGATAGGGATGACTCCACCTCCACTCTGAAGACTCCCATAGATACCTCTGGAGCTCAGGGGCCATCCAACAGTGGACTGAGACAGGAGGGGGAAGTGTGGCAGAGTGTGCTGAGAGGGACCCAGAGCTGAGGAAGAATCTGCATCCACAGAGGTTTGCAGTCAGGAACTGTTTAGCACTCCTGATGAGGTGAGCCACTGGCAGCCCTTGGAGGCTCTAGATCAGGGATCGGCAGCCCCCTGGCACGCATGTCACAAGTGATATGCAAACCAATTTTCACTGGCACTCGGGGCAGAAGCAGCGGCGAGCTTATGCTGCAGCTCCAGTCTCAGCCACTCACCTGCATGCTGGAGCAACAGCTCTGGCTTCCCGCTAGAGCAAGGGGCAAGAGAGGTGTGTGCAGGTCCCTGGGCTGCCCGACCTGGGCATGCAGCTCCCAGGAGCTAAGAAGTTAACCTTCCCTCCCCCTCTACCGCTGCGCTACAAGCTCTGCTTCCTGCTTCAGGAGGGGTCGGGGCTGGGCCTGCTCGACTAGGTGGCTGGTCACACCACTCCTGGGCATGCCTCACTGCTCCCTATGGGCTGTGGAGGAGGGGGATCGGGGAGCCCCTTTCCCAGCGCCCTGCTGCACCTGACTAGGCTGAGGCCAGTCCTGGGCAGCCCAGGCTCTGCCTGCTCCAGCCCAGGAGCCGTAAACTGCAGGCAAATAGTTGGGTTGGGCAGGGAAGAGACTCTGGTGCTCCTCTCCCCACACCTCTCCCTGCTCCAGTGCTGCTCCCGGGGACTGAGAGTCCCAGCACTGTAAGCCTACCAATGAGTGCACTGGGGGCACAGGGAAGTGGAGGCAGGAGGGGGAGTGAAGGAGGCTCCAGGGCAGTATGAGAGGGGCCTGGGTTTGCACTGAGTGGTATGAGGCGATGCAGGGGATCAGGCTTGGGGGGGGAGAGGGATCATGGGGCTGAGGGGAGTGAGGCTGGAACAGAGGGAAGATGTGAGGGGGGTATACAATTTCACTTTACAGAAGCTGCATTGTCCTTTACTCCCCACTTCTTTGCCTCTCTCCCCAGCTAGCTATTTGGCTGCATTTTCACCCTCTCACCTTTTCTGTGTTACCTCCCCAAACCCTCTTGCCCCCAACCTCCCTCTCGTACCCTCACCCCACACCCTCTCCTGCTGCCAAACTCCCCTTCCTGACTCTGCCTTTCTCACCCTGTCCTGCATCCCACCTCCTGCCCAGATTCTGCATCCCTATCCCATTCACTGGCAGTCCTGTCCCACACAAGGAACCCCCCATTTTTGTTCCCACCTCAGAGCTTAAGGGGGTCCACAAAATCCATTAACTCTGGAACCCCAGAAAAGTAAATCTGGCCTATGGGAAGCCATGAATCTCAGCCCTCCTGGTCCCTTCCCCTCACCCTGCGAGGCTGGAGCACCAGAGGAGTGAGATGTCTCAGTTGGGGGCCACATCAGTGACGGCTGGTGGTTTTGGGAGGAGTGTTTTTGCTTCTCACTTGTGTGGTCCCCAACTGATTTTTCTGCAGGTCAGTGGCCCCTCACCCAAAAAAGATTCCCCAACCCACGATAAAGAAAACATTGAAACCTTATTATATATTGGACATAATATTTTACTTTATTTAAAATGAAGTTTGATAAACTAACATGAGAAAGTTAAAATGCTTAATCCATTTAATAATTTAAATTAAACTGTTCTCTCCAGCTGTAGCACTAGCAAAATGGCTCGGGTGTAATTATGTGATTAATGATGAGTTTCCATTAGCAACTGGTCGTCCAAGGAAAGGTTTGCCTTGACCTAGATGGCCCATTCGGTACGTGGTGGAGAGAGCCCCTCCCCCACCCAGGAGAGCAGCACAGCCCATGGCAAGAGGGTTAAATCTTGGCACTCCACTTCAGAAAGGTTTCTGAGCCCTGCTGTAGAAGATGGGCCTGGTAGGTGTGCTGGGTCTCAGGAAGCACTCGAGCAACTTGAGAGTGGGAGGGTTACAGAAAGGAGGCATTTTGGTTCTGTGTGATGCTGCTCCCAGATGTTGAACAGACTGTTGGTGCAGTCTCTGACATCGTGCTAATCTGCCTCACACACCTCATCGAAAATGTCACGCAGCCGCTGTGCTCCTCAAATGTGCTTGCAAAGCAAACATGGTATTTGACCCTTGAGAGCTGACATTCCCTCATCATTGTGTCAAAGGGGTGGGGGTTTATCGCTGGGCAAAGACAAGACATGTATGGCTCTTGACAGAACCCATGATTGAATAAAAGAGACCCTTCCTTTGCTTCATCTTAAGCAGGGAAACATCTTCCAGGATGAACTTCACCTGTGGAAATGAGTGGCCATTACTAAATGTAACGCTCCCCCACCACAGTATTTTCTCCCATTCACACCTGTCTAGGGCACAGAATGGCCATTGTCAAATTAAAGCTTCTGCTCCCTGGCAAGAATAAGAATCCTGGCCCAGCTGCACCAACAGATTTTCCTGCACCACTACAGCAAGGGTTTCCCTGCCTTTTCCCTGCTCCACTGCTCTCAGAGTTCCCCCTACCCCCGTAGTGAACTCGCCAACGTGAGGTTCCTGTACGTTATGTGCACTCGCTCCAAGACAGTCAGGCAGTGTGAGGTAGGTGAACAGTGCAAGTATTTCAGAGGGGTTAGGGCAGTGCTGTGTCTAGTGTTAACAATGGACCCTCTGTAACATGTTGCAATCGTGCCTTGATAGCGCCCACCTTGGAATGCCAGTCAGAGGTCCTAACACCTGCCGAGCATCAGAAAATGGCCAGAAAGCACCAAGAAAGACTAGAAAGGAGTTTGGGGGGGACGTGCTGAGTCACGCTGCCACCGAACACAAAGAATTGAAGGAGTGGAGGGACAACAGGAGGGAGCACAAGGCGAGTACGGGGCGGCTCCTAAACATGGAGCAGCAAGTGAACATGCTGGAGGTGCTACTAGCACTGCAGCTGGAGCAGCTGCACAACCAGCCTCCCCCCCCAGCAGCTGGTGTCCCAGAACTGTTTTCCATACACCCGCCATCATCACCAATGCAATGTGGGCACCCTCTGTCAAACTCCACTCTTGCCTAACCAGCCTCCACCCATGCAGACTCCCACTGGCTCCAGATGCACTCAGTGCTCATCTGCATGCAGTTTCTCTCTGACGAACTACAGCCCTACTCGCACAGCACATCAAACGGAAGGGCTGCATATGAACCTTGGACATGTAACACTGTGAAATTTTCCATCCATGCATTACCCCCTGCCTCGTCCCTTCTCCCCATCCCTATTTCCCACCCAGTGCAGCTCTTTCATGCTTCATGTGTGTCCTACATTTACAGTGTTTAATAAATGAAATGCACGTGGTTCAAAGCCATCTTTATTCCATTACATGAAAGCAAGTGTACCTCAGCAACGCTACCATCACTGCAGTGCTACCATCACTGCAGTGCTAAGTGCAGTGCACAGACCAATCAGAGTAACCCCCTAGCAACACAACCATTGCATTCCCATAAATGGCAACAGGTTTTACTGACTTTCAGCTGAAACTGCTGTCTCAAGGCATCCCTGATCCTTACAACCCTGCACTGTGCTCCTCATTGCCCTGGTCTCCAGCTGTTCAAACTCAGTTTCCAGGCACTGAGCCTCAGTGGTCCATCCCCGGATGAAACTTTCACCCCCTCCCTTTGCAAATAGTATGGAGAGTACAGCACACACCAGTAACACAGGGATTTTATCATTGACCAGATCCAGCTTCCAGCTATAAACAATACCAGTGGGCTTTCAAATGGCCAAAAGCACACAGCCATCTGCTCAGCCTATTATTGAACTGCTCTTTGCTGCTGTCAAGGCTCCCCACGTGTGACTTCATGAGCCATAGGATTAAGGGGTAGGCAGCGTCTCCAAGGATCACAATGGGCATTTCCACTTCCCACATAGTGATCTTCTGGTCCTGGAAGAAAGCCCCTACTTGCAGTTTCTGAACTGGCCGGTGTTCTGAAAGATGCGTGCTTCATGCACGTTTCTAGCCCTGCCTGTGTTCACATCTGTGAAAAGTCCCCCATGATTCACAAGCACCTGAAGAACCTCAGAGGCCAATGTACTCTCAGGCTCGGTGGCCTGGTGCCAGAATTAGAATGTGTGTAACATCCATCGCCATAGCACAGTTTGGGAAGCCCATCTGAACAAAACCATCCACAATTTCTTACACACTGCCCAGAGTCACAGTCTTTTGGAGCAGGAGGAAATTGATGGGCTTGCACACTTCCATCAGCATGAGTCCAATGGTTGACTTTCCCACTCCAAACAGATTGGCAACTGAGCAAAAGCTGTCTGGAGAAGCCAGTTCCCACGATGTGATCGCCATGTGCTTCTCCACTGTTAGGGCAGCTCTCGTTCGTGTGTCCTTGTGCTACAGGGTAGGAGTGAGCTGAGTGCACGGTCCCATGAAAGTGGCTTTCCTCATCTGAAAATTCTGCAGCCACTGCACATCATCTCAGATTTGCATGACGATGTGATCCCACCACTCAGTGCTTGTTTCCTGAGCCCCAAAGCAGCATTCCCCTGTGATCGGCACCTCCATGAATGCCACAAGAAATCTCGTGTTGTATGAACACTTCACAAACTCCTCCTCATCACTTTTTTTTAGCTTCAGGAATAACTCCACTGCCATTAATGATGCATTAGTGAGACCTATCAGCATTTTCATCAACAGCTGAGACTCCATTCTCAGAAACCAAGGAGGCAGAGCGCACAGCACAGAAGCCATTGAAAGAGGGCACCAAATGCAGACAGAAGTGCAGGGGGTGCTGGGATGCCAAGTGATGCACTACAGGTCATTGGGGCAAGACACAGGATGCCTGCACCTCCCCTCTGCCTTCCCACAAACCTCTGCAGCAGAAGAGGAAGAGGGGCTCTGTGGGATAGTGGCCCAGAAACCACTCTCCAAAGGCGCTGCTAGTGCCTCAAGTGCAGTCATGCTCCTGTGCTGGTGACTGATAGTGTGGACACCCCACAGTGTTTTCACTGCTGCATTCTGTGACTTCCGGTGCTTTGCATCTGCCAGTGTAGACATGGCCTAAGAGGAGCATTAAAAGACCAGCATGTTAGAGGTGTGTTCTATGCAGGCTTGGTCTGTGTTGGAAAAGATTTTTCAATGTATCTGTGTTGGCAAAGCGTATAGTAGGAGAAAATAAAATAAGAAAGAAGATTGTACTGGTATAGCATATACCAGATCAGTTGCTAAAATAAGCTACCTTGGCTGGCTAAAGCACTTTTATGGTGGCACTAGCCCAGGTCCTTCAGAGCAAAGAGCTGGGTTGATGCTATCCTCTTTGACAACTTGAAGCAAAGGGGCACGTGGAAGAGGGGCAGGTGTACAGAAGACAGGGCAGGGCAGGGCGCTGAGGATACGGAGGGTGCAGGAGTCAGGGTGGGGGTTGAGGAGAGGCTCAGGACAGGGGGGTTGGGGATGTGAATGGGTGCAAGAGTGCAGTATGGGGATTGAGAAGGGCGCAGAGTGGGGGAATCCCATCCAGCAGGACTCTCTCTCCCCCCACAGCCTCTGCCCCCAGCTGGCAAGGGCCTTCTCTCTCCCCTCAGGCTCCCATGGCTGGCTGGGGCCTTTCCTCTTCCACAGGCCCCCACCCACTTATTCAGCAGGGGCCTTTCCCCCATCCGTCAGGTCTTTCTCCTTCCCAGTGCTGTAGCCAAGGCCTGGGAAAGGGTAAGAAAGGGTTTGGGGGAGGCAGGGGGACTATGCGCTACTTACCTGATCTGGGGGCAGGCAAGATGGTGAGCCCCAGCCCCAACTGGACATTCCCTTGGTGGTGCAGCTTCCCCCAGTGGTCATTCTGTCATATAGCTTCCCCATGTGCTCACTGCCTCCAGTGACCACTGTGAATTGTGTGTCCCTCATCTCTGCCCCCTCCCTTTCCATGTTATGGCACTGTCTGTTTTCTGGGCACAACCAAACCCTGACCTTGCTTTAAGTTAGAAGAAGAGGAAGCTGAATACCAAGTTTGGTGGCGCTGGCTCTTACCATTTAGGAGTTCTTGAAAAAACAGACTTGCAGACGGACACACTCTAAAAATATAGATAACAGCATCCACACTGGGGCTTTTATCCAGTATAGAAATGTTGCAAAAAATCAGCCAGCAAAAGTTTCTAGTGCAGACCTGCCCTACGTATCCCAATAGGGCTCCTACCACTAAAGCAAAGTTTCCTATTTAGTGGCTGAAACTTTTTTTCTGTTAGTGCCATGTGAGACACAGCTTCTTAGCACAGCGAGTGTGATCCAGACATTTGTTTCTAGTGGAAAAAGAAACACAACCTTTTGCACCTGCCCCTTTGCTTCAAGTCGCCAAAGAGGATGGCATCAACCCAGATGCCTCACAAAGCTGCTCCAGCTGCAGCAAGCTCAGACTGGCGGGATGGAATGAGGGAGGGGGGAATCCAGGCCAGACTTGGTATCGGCTGAACAGCTGCTGCAGAATTTTGTTTCCCTTTTTAGAAAGGAAACTGTGGGAAGGGTTGATCTCCGGATGCATTCCACAGCTTGCCAGTGCCCTTAAACAGAGCACGTTGTGGGGGACCTACGCTACACACCTCTCACATGCTGTCAAAGTGCCTGCCCAGGTTTCTGCACCACAGCCCCACTGCCTCCAGAGGCCACAGGGAAGAACTAACTGCCCATCCCAACTCCTTGTGTGGAAAGCTGCATGTTCCCTCTGTCGTGTCTTAGTCTCTGCCGGTGCCCTTAAAGGCATATTGTGGGCCACCAGGAGCGTTGCTACCATCTGGAGAGTGGTTACAGGGGGGGAGATAGATTGCTAGGGGGAATTTTCATGGCATTGGAGAATTAGTGGCATCCAGGTATAGGCAAAGAATGAAGTGGACAGGACCCAGCGTAACATTTTACAAAAGTCTCCTTGCCAGACCTATGGCTGGCCCTAATGTGCCCATGGGGCCTGTGATTTAGTAGGAGCAACCTACCCAGGACAGTCTGTGGGAGTATGCCAAGGAGATTGGAGTGAGGCCCCCATGTCCTCAGGATAGCCCAGTGATTAAGGACCGCACCTGGACTGTAGAAAAAACAGTTTTTCTGACTTGAACCTGCATCTCCCACATCCTAGGTCAGACCAGAACCCTAACCACTGGGCTCCTCCGGACTATTTTCTGGCAGCTGCGCTCCACTCTGAATTCCACCCTGGACCTGACACACTTCAATCAAAACTAACCTGTTCACAGTTAGGGAAATGTATGTCAATTAGTCAAAAACAAATCAGCTCAAATGGGGGGGAGGGGTGCTCATAAATGGTGAAATGGGGGGTGGGGGGGCAATGGCAAATTGCCAGAGGCCTGAGGTCTCATCCTAGTTGTTAGAGAACCATACATACTTTTTTTTTTTCAGTCAGTCCACAATCATGCACCAGTATTTGCTTGTACTCTAGCTCCCTTTCTCTGAGACTAGAAGTGATTTGCTAGTAGAGCTATAATGAAAACCCACCCCCAAGGCAAGGAGTTGTCATAGAGAAACAGCAGGCAAAGATTCAAGCCTGGTAGTATTAATAGTTTGTATGGTCCATATATGTCTCGCTATAACAAAGTGGAAGGCAACCCAGGGCCAACTATCCTCCCGCTCTTGCTGTAGCTCTATGTATAAAGGAAAGCCTTGGGGCTATATTTGAAATCCTCCTACATATTCAGCTTTTGACACAGCCTGTCTCTGTCCTCTCTGGGTGGCTGCATATTTGAGAGACTATTTAAGGAGGAAGCAGTGCAGCCAGCACAGTCTGCATGCCTCTGATCCTCAGGTTACTTGCTCTCAGGTCTGTACACTCATACTGTACTTTCAAGCTGGCTGCTTTCTTCTGACTTGTATCCCTACCATTTGTAATACTACTCACATATTCGTTCCTAGATGCCTGTGTTTGTTAGTTCATTAGTACATAACACTCCCCACCACCACCACTTAGACCAGCTTAAAAAAGCACTGAGAGTAGATACAGACAGACCTCACAGCACAATAAAGGACAGAGATAAGATTATATGGCCTTTAAACATTGATGAGTCTCTGCAATGAAAATTTACATTTAAAGGGGTATGTTTTAAAAAACACTGTTGGAGTTTGATTCCCAAGACTAAGCAATTATTTTAAATTGTTTGAATTTTGTAAGACAAAAAATCACGATTTAAGGGACGTTTTTGCTAAAAATCAAGGTTATTGTGGAGCAACCTCATAAATACAGGGTTGTAACATAACACTTTCAAATTATCTGAGCTAAGCTCGTCATTTAAAAAAAATGCCAGTTTACTTTGGCTCGGAACCACAGTCAGACTTAAGAACCATTTGCTTTTGCTAAATTTAGCCCTAGGTGATTAAAAATAAAACCCTTCTAAAGTTCTACCCTGGTTTTATTCCAATCATCTTCTTTTTCCTTGTCACTTAAATATCTGATTGTGCTTTGTGAATCTCCCATACAGTTATAGGCAGCCACATGCTGGATCCACTTTCCTAGAAGAAAAGCTACATTCAGCAAAGCCTGCATACGATGTGTGTTGTGGCCATCTGAGGAAGGAGGTGGTGGCATGGAGGGGACATGGATGCATATGAGGAAGACTACAAGAGCAACCTAAATATAGCCTCACTGCTATGTCATGAGAATGTTGTAACCTAGGTTTGTAAAACAAATGGATATACGATCACCAACCTCCATAGGGAGTTTTCATTCACTGGGGCTAGCGTCTGCACGCTGTCTGTGCCTCGCTCATCTTGGCAGTGTTCGACTCAGATTAGCTCTTCATCATGGACAAAGATCTCAATTTATTGTAAAAACACATGCTTCCCTTCACCACCTGCTTGTTCCCTGCCCCTGCCTCTTTCATTTACACAAACCTATCTAGCAGCTTTAGCTCCATTCTCTAGTACACACCTCAGAGTATGTCTACACAGTGACTGGCAGACTAGGGATGGGAGGAGCTTGGGAGCCTGAGCCACAAGGGCAGTACATTTGTACAACCATGTTCAGTGCAGTAGCCCAAGCCTAGGATGTCAACTTGGCCTCTGAGAAAGGCTGTTGGGGATGTGCAGAACTTCCTTGCTTCAGGCAAGGCAGGCCTGCAGATGTTTGGTCTGCTCACCTGACCCTGAGTGGATGATTCCCATCAAAGTACAGATAGAAAGTAAAGAGCATTAGTGTAAAGACTGGCTGAGAGAGAATTAGCAGCCACATCTTATTATGGAGCACTCCAAAGCAGAGCCACAGCATCTGGGATGGAACTTGTGCCCAATTCCAGCTACACCTCTGTCTCCCCTACCGCTCCAGACAGTGCTGAGAGAAACCAGCTTTTAGCTTGGCTCCTGCTCCCCCCACTTGTTGCTTCTCTCTGATAGAGGCAGCAGGGGGGGGGGGGAGGGGAAGGGAAGTGACTAGCTGAATCACTACTCAGCTACCCATAAGCATATGGCTTATCAGGCAGTCGCTTACATCCCTAGGAGGGAGAAAAACTGCAGCTTTGAAGGCATTAAGCATAGTAGCATTAAGAAGGAATAAACTGTCCTATCTTCTTTCCCCTAATACTGATACATTTGTCTGTTACTCACTGGTAAAGGCTGAGCATATGAGACATGTACATGGCACAATGAGGTGTTTATTGAAAAAAAAATCACCATCCTCCATAAGTGAAAACCACACTCATATACCCCTTTAGCCATTCCTCATACATGAGACCTTGTAAGTATGTTCCTTGGCTCAAATTCATCAAAGGCAGTTTACTTACCATGCCTAGCACTGTCCCCTGCAACTTAGAATGAAGGGAAGAGGGGGGCAACATGTTCAACGTATGGAATTCATAGCTACGGGAGCATATTTATACCATTTAAATCAAATACCAATCAGATTCTAATCAAATCTGCCACCACTTCATCAACAGTTCAAACATTTTTTCTTCCAGCTATTTTTTTGTTCTGGTGCAGCCACTTCCTCCACCCATCCATTCCCCTTTTGGTCTCATTAATGGCTACACTGCCCCTTCCAGGCCACGCAAAGCACTGCAATAACAGTCAGCCTCCTTGCCCAGCATTCTGACATCCCCCCCCCCACCAGCTCCCCATCCCTACTCACACCTTCAAACCAACATGTACCATAAGCCAGCAGTTCCCAACCGCTGGTCAGCGGACCATTGCTGGTCTGCCATCTGCTGGGCCCCAGTGACTGCTGAAACTTAAGCCGGCTGTTCACTGCAGCTCAGCTCCAGCAGCCATGGTGGAGGAGGTCTGGCAGGAAGCAGCAGAGCAGGAGGCATCTTCCTCCCATCTCCGTCCTCTGCATTTGGGGAGGAAGGGGGTGCGAAGGAGGAGGGAGCACATGTGAGCTGCCAACAGCCACTCCCCCTTTCCATGCAGCAGTAACAGCTACGTTCCCTATAGGGGAGCAGCCTCGGTCTGGGGAGTGCAGGGATAGGGGCAAAGGGATATTGGGTGAGGGCGAGGTGAAGTCACGGAGCAAGAGGGTGTTGGCATGGGTTATAGGAATCAGAGGTTAAAGGACCAAAGGGCAAAGGGCATGGGGTGTGGTCAAAGGGTGTTAGGCACTGGGGAGCTAGGAGCTCCACTGGGGCTAGGTAGCCAGTCAACGCTGTATTTGCATATTTTTTATTTGCATAATGAATATGTAAATAAAATTATGCTAGTCTGCTATAGGTTTGTGAATGGGTTTGCTGGTCCCTGGCATAAAAAAGGTTGGGAACCACTGCCACAAGCTATCAAAATGTGTGACCTGTGCCCAACAGGTGCAGCATGCTGTAAATGGCAGATTTTAACTATAAAACTAATTATTTTCTTCCCACTGTGAAAAACCAATACATTAGTTTTACATCATGTTAAGGGGGGCAGGAAGGGAGAAGAGGTATGGGAACTTGCAGCTTAGGTTGCAGAGGAGAGGAGGCTATGAATCCTGTACAAGCTACTCTCAAATGCAGCTAGAACTCTTTCCGCACACCACCATGTAGCCAGTGATGTTTCTGGCCATAGCTGGTGCACTTTTGCTCTCCTAGAGCCAGAGATCCCTCTTCCATCAGTTCTAGACTCTCAGTGTCAATTAGATAGCCAGAGTCATTTTGTTTTTCCTTACACACTAACAACTAAATAATTTTTTTGGGGAGGAAGAGGGGAGAAGCCAAAGACAATAACTCTTTAGGAAGACTTCCTTAGTTCCTAGTAATCCAGTACAAGTTAATGAAATCTCTCTCTGCAGCATCCAATCTTGGTTCCAAGACAAGCTAACCAGTTTAGCAGAATTGGGCTATTGTAACATAGCAATTGGTACCCACTAGTGGCCATTTAGCAATGTTCCAAGATTCTCATCTTTCTTCATAGTAATTGGGATACATTTTCTATACTGTCATGAAGATTTAAATTTTAGTGTGGTTTTAGTTACAGTGATAAGGATCCTACAAAGAATCTGCTTATCTGAGGGACTCCCCTTCTCTCCCAACATGACTGCTCCATTCCACACCAGTTGGGGCACTGGACTGAAAGGAGAGCCCACTTGGTATGTAAAAAGCACATTTGGAAAGGCATTCACCATGAGTTTGGAAAGGTACCCCCCTTTGCTGCCTCTATCAGAGAGGGCTCATCTAGATTACGCTTAAGTTTTGAAAGTGGAATTTGCATATCTTCTTCTGATCTCACTTTCTAAAGTGAAAGTAGTAGGGATGCAGTTTTTTCGACAACCCCTCCGCCCCTTTTTGAAAAGTCACGTAAACCTCTTTTAAAACTTCAGAGTAGTCTAGACATAGCCAGAGAGAAAACAAGAGGGAGCCGGCTTAAAAGCCAGTTCCCCCAGCACCATCACCGGGGAGCTCTTGTACATTTCAAAAACAGGGAGCGCAGGGCCCGCACGGGACTGTTTGAGTCCTCCGCTCCCTGCAACGCTTCTGCCTTTGAAATGTAGCAAGATCCTGCGTCTCTCCTCTGCTCTCTGGTGCCTGTCCCTCCCCTCCACTCCACTCCCTCACCATGTCTGCTCTTCTGCTTCACCCCCACAACCCTCTGGCACCTACATCTTACCTTTCCTCCTACATCCTCCTGGTGCCTTCCCCTTCCCTCACTGCCCCTTTGCCCTCTTCCTCCCTGGTGCCCGCCCCTTCACCACCCTCTGCCCCAGTTCTCCTCACGCCCCTCTGCACCCTCACACAGGACTTGCTCCAACCCCCACCTTCCTCATGCCCACCCCTCATTTCAACCCCTTCTCTCAGCACCCACTCCTCCTCTCTCCTTTCCCAGCATCACCTTGTCCCCTCCCTTCTCCTGCATTCCCAGTCTCCTCCTGCCCTTTCCCCACATTGTCTCCTCTTTGCCCCCTGGCATTTGTCTCTCCTGCTCCCTGCCCCTTTCTTCAGCTACCCTGGCCCCATCCTCTCCTCTCAGCACAAACCTCTTCCTCTCCTCACCTCTGCCTTCGCTTTATTTATCCCCCTGCCCCTTCCCTTCTGCCATCCTGACACCTGCACCTGACGGGCAGGGCAGCGTGGTGGGCGGCTACCCTATGTGCTGGGGCTGCAGCCAGGGCCACAGTGCTACTTTTAGGTCTGCGGCACCAGCCCAGGAACAACTGCACTGTGGTCAGGCTTCAGTCTGGGCACATGGGGCAGCACGCTATTTTTAATATCGCAATTCCAGTCCCAGCAGCTGCCATGCAGCTGCAGCCTCAGCCCAAGCTGTTCCTAGGGGATGGGCCACACAGCAAGTGGCTGTCCCATGTGCCAGGACTGGAGCTGGACCACAGTGCTATTTTTAGTAACGCAGCCCAGGCTCCAGTTCCAGTAGCCATCAGTGGTGGCTGCCCAGCTGCTCCTGGGGTGGGCAGTTACCCGCCACGGGGCCCCACCCCGAGAGCAGCCGGGGCCGCAGCTGTACAGCTCTGCTGACGGGGTGGGAGGAAACAAAATTCTTGGTGTGCGCCCGCACAGGCAGGCACCGTACAGGGAACTCTGGTCATGACACGGCTGAGCAAGAAAATGCAATAAGCAACTCACTGTAATATAAAATTAGATTTGTGTCTACCAGCTTCAATACTATTGGAAATCAAAATCAAAAGTGTTTGTATACTGTAATGTTTGGTGTCCATGTGTCAAATTTGATGAAGATTGGGACATTAAGAATGACAATGCATTCCAATTGGCTGCTTGTACAGAGACAGATTTCTATTTTAAAAGATCAGTGTTTCAAACCAATCAAAGTAATTAGTCTCAATGAGGAAAGGCAAAAGCATGAACTGTTCAGGGACTTGAGAACAAAGCCAAAGGAGTTAACGGGGAACAAACTTGACTTTACAATTTTGTAAGTTATTCCAACTCAAGAGAAATTGAAGCCTGCCATCAACCATGCCAACATTCAGCTTGAAAAAAATCTGGCTGAAGTTGAATAGCTAGAAAAGGAGAAGAGTGAAGGAAAGGAGGAAGAAGGCATTAAACTATTTCACTGGCATGCTACCATTGTTTAAAATATTTACTGCTGATTCACTAGCTATGTAGCTGATCATTTAAGTAAAAAGATGGCAAATGGCATATTTTCTGTTAGAAACAAACCAGTTTTCCAAAAGTTAAAAATGATTATGGATTTGGCCAAGGCTTACTGTTTTCCGTGGACCCCTGTTTCTTGCGTTTTTTCAACATGATTTTTACTAAAGACACAGCCACAAGGTGTGACTTGTTAGCCATACATTAGAGGAATTCTTTGTGGATTATGCACCAATTTCCAGTGGGACAAAGGCAATGCAGGAGATGTCACACAGGCCAATAAAAGGAGTGCCATTTCCTCACTTGCACTCACTTCTAATACTAGCGCTAAGCCCTGGTTTAGCACAATTAAGAGTACTGCTCTTCTTGAGCTCACTGCTCCTGTCAGTAGTTGGGAAGGTGGTGGGTTCTTGCTGGAGAAATCAGACAGCTGGTTCTCCAGCCAAGGAGAAATGCATTTAAGAGTAGTTCCAACAACCACTCCCCCATTTTCATCAGCAGCTTGAGTGACATCTTAGAATGGCAGATTGGTTACTTCTCTATACTATGAGGTGCTAAAGATGGCCGTTGCCACTTCCCTGTGAGAATAGAAAGGTCAGCTCTCCCCATTCCCTTCTAATGAGTTGGAAAGACCAGCCCCAGGGTCATTCTTCATCATCATGAAAAGTCCAGGTTTTTCTTTAGTTTCTCTTCTTAGATCAATTTTAGACAGATGTCAGGAACTTATCACTTGTTTGGCTTCCAGCAGCATCTCCCAAGCAACAGGGAAGCTGGAAATCTGTTTTTAAATGACAATTTGTGGCTTTTTGATTTGCAGGTCAACAACCTTATAGTGAGGCTAGGTGTATCATGTATCCCTACCCTATGTTTATGAAATTTAAGCAACTGTGATTTGTCACATGCTCAATGGCTAGAAAATTATTTGCTTGAACTCAGAACGGCACCTCAACTGCACCTCTCAATTCTGATACAACTAGAGATTACACTGGCAAACTGATGAAAATGAAACAGATGAAAATTTATTGAACTATTTGGAATAAAGCTATTTAAAAAAAAGCATCAAACAGTGCTTTTAAAATACAACTTTGTGCTCTTCATAGTCAGACATTTAAAAGAGAATCAGAACTTTTTTCTTTGATATAGAAGGGGAGAAATAGTTTGAAAGAAATTAAGATGTAACTGAGTGGTATATAATGCTACCAGCATTTCTGACATGCTATTTCAGAAATCCTCTGTGATGGCACCTTGCCAGATGGTACCTTTACCTCAGGATTCTGCTGACAACTTCTCTCATTATTAATATGGTATGCCCTAAAAATCTAATTAAAATCCCATTAAGGTGATAAATACTTCATATCAAACTATTACATCTGCCTAATTTGAGCATTATGAGGGGATTATGGAATTAATGTAATAACGCCACACAACTTTAGGAATCCTGTCTATATTGAATAAAATAATTTTATTTGTTGTTTACAAAGGTTATGGAAGCTGACATCTACTTTCAATTGAGACTTCACATAGGAGATTCTCTATCCAAATGTGTGTGAAGCATTACGGTCATTAAGAAATCTGAACGTCAGTGCTATACTGTATGATAATATGTAAACAGATTTTTGAAGACACTTTCCCCATTATAAACTTTGACACAGTATGCACAAATTTAAAAAAATAAAATACAAATGAAAACCATTTGTCTCAAGGGATTTCTTAGGAGTACAAGCCGTCTCAAGAGTCTGCAGAGGCAAACTTCTACATAACTGAAATTTCCTTTTACCCAAGAGAAGAATACCTGGCTAAAGGCCATTCACTATCAAAGTGATGCCAAAAACATGAATTTGACTGTATGACCCCAGCACTTAAAAAGAGCACATTGGCTATACATGGCTTTTCACCCTTGGCTACAGTTATGCTACCAAATGAAGCTTGAGTCTAAATCAGTCATGTAGAGATGTGCACATCATCTGAACACTGTTTGGAGTCCTTAGTTTTCCAGATCTGATGGAGGTGCTGAAGGCGCTCAGAGGTTCTTGTGCTTACATTCAGGGCAGGATGAACTTTGCAAATGCCTGATTCCTCCATTAATGACAGGCCACAGATCCCAAAATATGCATGCAAAGCATCTGAAAACAAAATAAGGAAAGGGGTTACTTAAATGTAAATACTTTCTGGTGTTTTGTGCAGTAATAGCCAACTGGTTCTCTGGTCCAAAACACCAACCTATTTTAAAGCTATCCACTAAAAGATAAAATGGCAAAGAGAAGTTTCTAGTTACATTTTGCTATATCTATCTCCAAATATAAAAATGTTAAGTTAACTGAACCCTATCACATACTGAGTATGAGAAGATGATCCGGAATTTCTGACCTCAAACTAGATTCTAGGAAGCATAACTACTTTATCCAGTAAAGGGCCCTCCCAGCTGGCTGATGACATCTGAGAGTTTATGCCAGAGAGAGCTGGATGAGTCTGACAGAGTTGCAAGCTTATTTAAAGCACTCCCTCACTGGTACTCTAAAATATTTCTTTAGAATGGAGGAGGATTATTTTTAGCACAGAGAACTTACTCCTGTTACAGTAGCAATAACTTCTCTAGATGAGGGCATACAAAGCTGATAGCTAACTGTTCACTGAACCAGCAAGATAAATTTTAGTACTAGCAGTTACCAAAAGGCAGAATCTGAAAAGTACAAGTATGTCCGTAACACCTCCACCAACCCATCCATGGAGGTTTCTCTAAAGCTGGGGAATAAAGATGTCTTTTACCTGGTCCTCCCAGACATATCAATGTTCCCTAACCTTTTTACAGTTTCACTGTGATTGCACGAACTGCCAAGCTAACCTTTTTCAAAAAGGTATCTGCATATACTCCAGCCAAATCTCTTGAAAGAAATGCTCATTATAAAGCATCACTGCCGTGCAGACAGAAACATGCTCACTTGACTACCTATATATGGCACATTTAACCTAGACGCTCTGAAAGTCTGCACTGTCTTGCGCAACAATGCAGAATTTAATGCCAGCCAAAACATACTGACTGTGACAGACTGAATTGTGCACGGCTTCTTCTATCTGAAGTGAAAACAAAAATCTCAAGGCTTTCGAAGGTTAGGAGTTGTGGAGACATATTTTGTGAATAAGGCACACAGGCAGACAACAACCATGGAACATAGCAACTGGATGAACCAAGTAACGTTTGTTTTCAGTTACAATTACGCTTCCAGTGACTTTACATACACAAGAGACAGAGTTTCTTATTTCACAGCCCAGAGATCGCAAGTGACACTGGTCCAAACTTGCAGCCACGAAGAGCAACACAGCACAAGGAGAATGAACTGTGTCTTTTAAATTCCGTTTGCAGAGCCACGTATACAGTCTTCACTTTCTTCAAATTCTACTCTGTTACAATGAAAGCAATAGGCAGGGCTCGACAAATTACGGAAAACCCTACTCGCCAGACAAAAAAAGGGACTCGCCACCCCCCCAAAAGTGTTTTTTATAGCATAAATTCCTACTAAGAATAAGAACAGTAATTACTAATAAGTTATTAATAAATATTACCCAAGTTATTAATAAATATCTTATAAACCTCTCCCTTTTCCCTCTGCTGCCATGTCTCCTCCCCTTGCTCCATCAGCTCCCCTGGTGCCTGCTGCCCCCCAACTCTTCACTCTCCTCTGCTGTCCTGACTCCTGCCCTTCTCACTGCCCTCAGCTTTCCTGAGACCTGCCCCCTTCCACCAGCCCCTCTCTGCCCCGTGCCCACTCCTCCAGTAGCCTCACTCTGATCATGTGAGCTACCCCTCCTCAACCCCTCTCCTAACACCTTCCTCTACACACCTGCCTTGCCTATCTCCTCTGGTGCTGGTCCCTCCCCTGCAGGTGTCTGCCCTTCTGCTTCACCCCCAGAATCCCCTGGCACCTGCACCCTTTTGGTGCCTCCCCCTTCCCTCACTGCCCCTGCCCCCTTTTCCCTCTTTTTCCCCAGATACCCACCCCTTCACCAACCTCTGCCCCCATTCTCCTCATGCCCCTGTGCCCTCACACATGCCTTGTTCCATCCCTGCCTTCCTCATGCCCACCCCTTCTTTCAAGCCTTCTCCCAGAATCTCCCTTTTCCCCCTCTAGCCCTCAATGCCCTTACCCTCTCCTCTCCCCGCATCACCCTGTCCCCCCTCCCAATGACACCTCCCCTCCTGCCCTTTTCCTCATTGTCTGCACTTGGCCCCCTGGCATTTGTCTCTCCTGCAGCCCTGTCCCTTGGTGCCTTCCCCTTTCTTCTTCTTCTCCTGACCTCCTCCCCTCTCCTCAGCACAAGCTCCTTCCCCATCTTTTTCCCCTCCCCTCAGCACAGCACAAGTCCCTTCCCTTCCCTTCCCCTCCCCTACCTGGCTTCTGCCTTCTGCCTTCCACTTTGCAGGGACCCTTTTTGAATCCGGCGGTCACCAGCCATGACGTCAGGACGCCACGTCATGCCAGCGTCCTGGCATCTGCCGGCGTCCCACCCTCTGGCTCGCATCCCGCCTCCTTGCGCCGGAGCTGCACACAGGCAGCCCAGTGCTGAGAATCGCCACACTTCCCCCTTCCCAGCGGCGCTCTGCTCCTCCACCAGCCGGTGGATCAGACAGGGGCCGCACGGCCCGTAGTGCGGGCTTCAGCCAGCCCGCCACAACAGCCCACCGGGCCAGTCCGCCCCTGCACTCACCAGCTGGTAAAGTCTACTTGTCACAGGCGAGCGGGCGAGTGTATTTGTCGAGCCCTGGTAATAGAATTCATAGAATCACAGAGCTGGAAGAAACCTCAGGAGGTCATCAAGTCCAGCCCCCCTCCCTAAGGCAGGACCAATAATTTCACTGACAGCATGCTTTGAATTGCAGATATAGAGAACCTTTAAAAGTTGGGAGAACCTTTAAAAGAGAACAGAACATAATCTTTCACACTTTACAGGTACTATCTGAAGTTAAAAAAAACCTGACCTGTGCAAATTTCATATAGAAGCTATTGGCTTGTTAATGTAGAATTTTATGATGCCACTTCTATCATCAGTCATCCTTCAGAGTAGCACTGCATTTTAATAAAGGATAGTATCTTTTCAACTATGGCACTGTAGCTATTTCTTAAACGCAGAAACATGAACTTATGCCAGCAGCTATATGGGAAAATGTCTCAGAAGATGTACACAGCAATTTCAGTTCTGTGAAATCTTTCACAGTTAATATTCAACAGCAGTAAAAAAAAATACAAAGAAATTATACTAATTTATTAGTAAATTTCCATGCTTTCAAGACTTGCATATTTCAAGAGCTGCCAACATTAGTAGAGAGTTTGCATACTAGTGACTTTTATCCCTAGATGCAAATCCTGCTAGAGCGATCAAGACAAAAAGTTCATAATTCCTGCAGTTCCATATTCAACTTGCCTGTCCAGTTCCGTGGCCAAGAATATTCAAATTCAACACAAGCACGTTATATAAAAAAGTGATGGTTACTAGAACACAGCAGACATGCTTTGCAGGAAGTACATAAGTGAGTATGTGCATGCCCAATACAAAACCAAAGATGGTAGGTTCATTTTCAGCTGAACCAATCTTGAGTCTTAGCAATAAAAATGTGTATTAAAGGTAAGATATGTTTAAGAAACCTTTACACATTTGAGCTTTTCAACAGACTGCCTTTGACTAATGTACTAATTAAAACCACAGAAGCATCTCAAAGAAAAGTGGATTTTTAGTTCCATTACAATGGCAATGATTGAGCTACAAGATGCACAGCAAATACAGCTATTCCTCACAAACTTTGAACTTGTCCTCATTCAGCACAAAGTGTCCTAGCTCTTCATGAAAACATGGATTAGAGTTTGTTTAAACCAGCTTTTAATGCAACAGGAGCACTTGTGAGCTCCTCTTATACGAAGGTATAGGTAATGTAAACAATTAAACCGGCCAGTTGGCTAGTAAAACTATATATGGAGGCTTGGAATGGAAAAAATGTTAAATCTTTTGCTTCTTCAGTCAGAAGAACTTGGGCACATCACAAGAATGATGCCATTTAGAAAGGAAGGAGAAGAGGTAACAGTGAAAATACTGATGTGCTACAGCTGCTGTGAAACCCGGGAAAAATGCAAAAATCCCTTCTTCCCACAGGAAGTAGTATTCCAATAGCTACAGGATTAAGCAGGGCTCTAAGATGAAGAAAAGATTGCTAAAAATCCAGCAAGCACCATTTGCCTTTCCAAACATGAACAGTAAAGGCTAAAACTCATTGCCCAAAGTATAGATTTACTCTGAGGAATGTATGTAAAAATTGCATTTTACACAATACAGCTGCTCCATATGTGTTGTAATTTATTTCTTCTGTCTTTTATTTCTAAAAGCACTGCAGACCCAGTTACCAGACTAATACTTTACTAAGGCTGTGTCTTATACAAAAGCATAAAGCACTTTTGTACCAACATAACAATTGTGTCCACATTAGGGACTATACCAATTTTAAGTATTTTGGTAGAAAAAAAAATCCAACCTCCATCCAATATTTAAATCGATATAAAGATTGCATATAGACAAAGCCTATGTCTCAGTATATTATCTGTGCAAGCCCACAGAACATGGAAAACAATGGGACTGGCTCAGGTGCAACTGGAGGGCCACAGTTAGAACTGCAGACTCTTATTTGGAATCATGTAGGTGATGGAAAGAACTCAACTTGATCTCTGTTGTGTTTTCACAGGACTAGCAGTTAGGTGCAAAGTGAGCTCATTTGGTCTGGATAAATACAGAATCTCACAATGCCATGATTGTAAGAGCAGAGCCACTCTTTCACATTTTAAAATAGGTACAGCCATAAATAAGCTCTACTAAGTGAAATAGAGGCAGACTGAAAATTCTTTCACATGCAGATACTGAACCAACACTGCTTTTATTGTGACTATATTTTATCTTGTTTTAGAGTTTTCAGACTGTTTATCCTCTCTATGCTTTATCCTAAATGCTGCTACAAGAGTTATCATCAATGCAAGGTTTGTTTTCATGTTCTGATACATCTCCATTGAATTCCAGCATATTTTCAAATTGTTCCAAGATCAGATTACCGACTGCTGAAATGCCAAGTTTTAATATCTGGAACTGAGCTACCTCCTTCCTAGACACACATGAGCTCTAACAACTATGCATGCCTGGGCTCTGGCTACTACCCAAGTATCCAAGACAGAATGAAGTATGGAAAGGGTTATTTTTCATTGCTATTAGTAGTGTCAATTTTACCATACACAAATCAGTGAAAAAATATTTTCATCTCTGGAATTCAGTTAGGCAAAGAAAGAAAAATGTTGTGTAAGTTGAGTTTTATCTAACTCTCATTCACATTCATAAGGAACAGTATATCCTGTTTGCACATGCGTTGTGATAGCTCAACTAGTGACCCTCCAAATGGATTGTTTTAGGATCTTGTCTTCTAGGTACATGCACATAGGTGAGCGAAAAAAAGGTCAGCTTTTCATGAAAAACATTTCTTTCTTAGGAAAAATATATGTGGATACAAATGTATTCCAAAACACTTTGCACTGCCAGCCTGTATTTTCAGTAGTTCTGTGTACATGTTAGCTTCCAGTGAGTTGTAATTACGTTAATTATATCTCCCTTTCTAAGGAAGCAGTGTGGAGAACGTAGTCAATTTGTATACAGTGATCAGTGCAAAGTGACTGATGTGCAAAAATCGCATATAGGCTTACAATGAATGGGACAGGATCCCTGCTAGTTTTTTTCAATTTACATATTAGATGAAGTTTTTTCTCCTACACCATTAAAGAATTTTCTTAGATTCTAAATGTGTTTGAGATACAAATGTCCTTGATGAGCCAGTTAACGCAACCCTTTTCTCAACACTGAATGAAGTTTAAGGTTATTGATTTTTTTTTTATATTTTGACATATGATGTTGACAATTGTGTTTTAATGATTATAAAGCTTTAAATTTTGGGATCTCAACCTCTCATTGAATAAATATTGTCAATTTTTTTACAACTATGAAAACTGAAATGAATAATAAAAATGTTTAAAAATAAATCAAAATTATCCATCAGTTATAAACAGTAAAAAAAATTTTGTATTAGCTTTTCAATAACACTTCTCTAGTGATACTGTTTTTGTTTATTACAAAAAACAGGCTCTAGAATAATTGTATATGGGCCCTTGATGAAGATACGCATTACACAATCTATGCTATAAGTTAAAATAATTTTGAATATATGGAAATACTATTCAGATATTTAATAATATAAACAAGTTGCTTGTTTTCTCTTTCAATAAGGGACTGTTCATTTGTAACATTTTAAAGAAGGAAAAGGGGAGGATGGAGATATACACTCTTTACATTACAAAAATAAAGCTTTGTAGGTATGTGTTATAGCTTACTGTTTGTACATATTTCTGAAGGGTAAACAATTAAAAATATTCACTTTGTGCGATGAAGATAATCCACCTCTTGGATCACTGGAATGCATATGGCAACACAACACACATCAGGATTCTGAGCTAAATTCCTCCTAAATTGCACAACCACTCAGATTTTTAAGCCCCACACAGGGGCCATTAAGCCCTGAAGCTGCTGGGGCCAGCAAGGAAGAGCTCTTAGCTGCCTACTCCAGCACAGAGGTGCCATGGCTGGTGGAGGGGAAATAATCAGAGATAGCCCCAGCACTGGGGGAAAGCATCCCTCTGCCCTGCTGAAGTTAGCTCAAGCACCAACCTCCTGCCCCACCTTGAGCTCCCCTTCTAGCCCTGAACAAGCTCCTTCAACCCAAAGCCCTCATCCCCAGCCCCACCCAAAAGCCCACACCTCTAGTCTAGAGCTTGTACTCTGTCCTGCACACCAACCCCCAGCCCTGAGCCCCTTCCCAAACCTGGAGCCCCTCACCTGCAACCCAAACTCCTCATCCCCACCCACCCCAGAGCCTGCACTCCAGAGCCCGAGCCCTTGTATTCCAACCCACTCTGCCTCAGCCCTGAGTCCTCTCGCACACTCAGAACCCTTTGGCATCACTCCCACCACATGACATTTTGTTATGTGCATCAATATGAAGGTGATTTCCACATTGGTGAACATAAGAAAATTCATTCTGCTTAAAGGTAGAAAAAAAATTATAGGGGACACTGATTGAGAAGTTAAATTTACCTGGGTGGCTATCTGGCCACTTGGCAAATCCACCAACAAGACGATCTTGAGTAGATAAGATGTAATTTCTGTTTCTCTCAAAATTTGTATATTGGAATATTTTCAAGAGCTGGAAGAAAGTTACAGCATTATGCAATGTCTATATATAAAAAGAAGCTTTACCATTTTAACCGATTTAAGTGGTGCACTGGGACATTGTTGTGCAAGGTTTTAGTATCCTGGATTCTTGCAAGAAAGCATCAGACATATGTAGTCCAATACATAGATGTACATTGATCAACACTGTTTAGTAATTCAAAGGTCAAGCCTGTTTGCACGGACTATATAGTTAACCCGAGGAGATGAAGTTTGGTTAACTGAGTCAAACAATTAAATACATATATTGTAGCAATGTCTCACTTCTGCTTCTGTTTTACCTTAAGTGTTGCTCCTACCCAAAATGAGTAGCAGGTGTCTACAGGTTTGTTGGGTCGTCCATGATAGCCATTCTGTTGCCTCATTATGCACCATCTTTTGATTCTGTTCAGTTCTTTTTCTGAAAAGACTTCCTCCAATTTACCCATCAAGCACAGTGAAGCAATACCACAGAATGTGGAACCACCTGTAAGAAATAATTCTGTTTCTGCAACTTTTTCCATGGATGTTCAACTTCTGATTAAGATCAGAAAAGCTACAAAATAATAAAAATCTAACAGTTGTATAAAGAAGTATAGAAAGGTATGAACTGTAAAATTCAGACAAAGTGATCCTTAATCCAACACAGAGCTCAAAGTATTATATGTACGATTGCAAATAGAAACCGTTCAGTGTTCCATTCATGGAAATGTTCTTGCTCATTTGCTCAATGACAGTTGTACCCCCACTACTTACTGCTGCAGACTGGCTTCCATACACAAGCAAGCTAATGAGAAGCAACAGTGTCAAATTCAACAAGGAGTCACATCATTCCAATACACGAAATAAAGACTGCAATCAAAATACATCAAATTTTCCCATTCATGATTAAATTTACGTTTGGAGTCGTAAGGTGTAAGTTCTTCTTCCTCTGCCTCTTTGAAGGGGAGAAAGAAACCCATATTCCCTTCCAACTTTTAATTTCTACTGAACATTTACTATAATTGTTGCTTGCTTCCTGCTGCAGCTCCACCTGGGAGATTTACTGGTTCCAGGCATATAAACCGCTGACTGTTGAAATACCTCACGCCAAGTCGCGCCTTCTTCACCCCCCCCCCCCCAAAAAAAACAGTAAGCAAATGGTCTAGTCACACTTTATAGACTAACAAAACATGTAGATGGTATCATGAGCTTTTGTGGGCACAGCCCAGATTCCTACGTTTCTTCTATAACCCAACAGCCCATCCTGAGCCAGGCTAGGCACGCTCCCTCTGAAGCCAATCAATACTGCTGCATCAGCCAGATTAGTTGCTGTAGTTACATAATTATGTAAGTGTCCTCATTAAAATGTCTCACAATTGATTCAGTGACGCCACAATTATGGTGGATGAAAAACAAAGCATACAAGACAAGTGCTAAGAAGAGTTTATATTAAGCAGATATTAGTACTATGTTTCCTTTAATGAAGACACTCAGTTGGAAAAACTAGACTTCTCCCAATCAGGCGATTAAACTATCTATGGGCATGTAATAGATTCTGTAGATAACTAGCTAAATCGCTAAGCCAACTAAAGTTATATGCTGCTGGCAGTTCCACACTCTTCCCAGCTCCCAGACTGCTAATCTTAAACTGCACGGGTCAAGTAGAGACTGGTTGCTCTCTCCACTTGGCTTTCATTTGATGAAATGCAGTGAGAGTAACACACCCACACCAAATACATGCCTAAATCACTTTTCTGCATAAGCAGTTACTGTGACATTCTATGATAATAGGAGGAGAGGTGACCATAAGAAAATGTATGTCAAGATGTGGTCCATGCTATGAAAGTTTAGGAACCCCTGTGTTATAACAAAGGGCATTCCAGTAATGACTCTTATATTTTAAACTGAAGCTGAAGAGAAGTTTGAAACTGAGAAGAAAACCCCAGATAGTTTCTTTATGACTTCCAGGTTAACTCAACTGGCAAGATTTTCTGAAACACAGCTAAACAACGAAGAATTACTTTTCAGAATTTCATCTATTCCTTTTAATTATACATAGACTCCATGAAACAGCCTTTGAGAAGGTCAAAAAAAGTCCTAAGGAAGAATCTGAATAAGCTGTAGATACTCTGAATGGGACTCAGGCCCCTTTACACAAGTGGAAATGTAAAGAGGCTTTGAAGTTTGTGCAATGAAAACTAGGCCAATGGACTTCTCTCGTAATCATTCAAATGTGAGAGACACACAAAAGTAACAAAATGGTAAAGCACTATGGATAAGTTACTAAAATGAACATATTTAAATATGGTTTGCTTTCAACTTCAATATACCATGGAAAAACATGGACGTAATCACATAAAAACCAGTGGTAAGAATACAACTGACTAGCTTTTAGCGGCCGTCATATGAACACAAAGTCTGAAAATCAGAGATGATCCAACTTCTCTAGGGAGTGCCTACATTTCTCACCACTGTTTGTTGCTGCCAATGAATAAATGGAATGTTCATGCTCAAGAAAACACCAAGTCAAGAACTCCTGACTTCAGCAGTAATTTTTTTTAATAAAAATTTACTATCTTTTAAAAATTCAGTTCCAAGTAGACTCTGTGGTTCAACATAGGAAATCATTATAGGATACATCCCCAACAGGCAGAACTAGGGTGTATCATGAGGAAGGAGTACTGCAACAATGGTCCCACAGTGAGGGATGAAAACAGGTATCAGAGGGTGAAGTAATCAGAAAATTTCTGAGGTAAAAATACTCGAGTAAGAATATTTTTGGGACCCCTAACTGGTCTCATCTTGGGATGGAGCCACTCATAGCAAAGAAAGAAGCCCACATATTCTGGGAGAATCTTTTGATGTGTTCCCCTTTTCCCCTCTTCTTTGAAAACCTAAAATACCAACAATGGAGGAAAAGGCCTGCATACTGAATCCCAGAATTGTTTACAGAAGATAAAGAGTCATTTAATTACTGCATTTTTAAGAATGGAGAAATATTTTAAAGGCACTTACCATGAGATTCAAGACCAGCTCCCTGTGCCAGACCATTATCATAGGACTGAAAAAAAAAATCCATTTTAGAAATAAATTGTTCAGACTAATATGTATTTTGAACACTATGTTTATAACCTCATTTTATTAGCAAGGCTTGTATCACAAACTACACCAATTATAACATTTTAACTTTAATTAGTTTTAACTGGCCAAAAACTTTTCAAAAGGCATACACTGTGGCTACGTCTACACTAGCCACAATTTCCGGAAAAGCCATGCAAATCAGGTAAGTCAGGATAGGGAAATCCGCGGGGGATTTAAATATCCCCCACGGATTTAAATAAACATGTCCGCCGCTTTTTTTCCGGCTTGGGGAAAAGCCGGAAAAAAAGCGTCTAGACTGGCGCTTTAAAGTAGGAATAAGAGATCCTCCGGAAAAGGGCTTTATTCCGGAGGATCACGCCAGTCTAGACGCTTTTTTTCCGGCTTTTCCCCAAGCCGGAAAAAAAGCGGCGGACATGTTTATTTAAATCCACGGGGGATATTTAAATCCCCCGCAGATTTCCCTATCCTGACTTACCTGATTTGCATGGCTTTTCCGGAAATTGTGGCCAGTGTAGACGTAGCCTGTGGGTCAAAAGTTTATCAGCACCATGTTGACCTATCAGCAAAGTGACACAGTCTGAACACATGTAAGTTTTTTTTGTTTGAGAAAAGACCAAACTTTCTGTTTCAATCAACTGTTATATTTCAAAATGCTAAATTTGAGGTTCTTGAATTATGCAGCATTTCAGTGCTAAGGAAAAACCAATTCAGTGGATGCATAAAAAACATTCTGCAGGCACTGTGTTCCCCTTATGGGGACAAAGCATCAGCAAAACTCCAGACAAGGTAAAAAACTATGCTATTTGTCTATATTTGCTCTCAAGTCAAGAGTCATTTAGTGTACAAGAAAACAACAGTCATGCCACTAGTAAATGTAAGCAGACTGTAGTACAACACTGTAGTACAATCTGCAGCAAAGACAAATGTCTTATGTACCAAACAGCAACAACAGTCTCTATTTAGAGAAAAAGAAAAGAATGGGAAAGCAAGATCATTCTGCTGGACAAATCATAGGGACTCTAGGGACGTAAAATCCCATTTAATTAACCAGTTAACTGGTTAAACTAAAATGGAGACAGGCAGGGGGCCTCTGTAGCTGGGCTGAAGCAGCCCCCCTGCTGCAAGCAGGGGCTGCTCCAGTTCCACAGCTGCCAGCTTTCAGCCCATGAGAGGCTGCCACTCCCCGCCCACAGCTCACATGGCGGGCTGCGAGCAGGGGTCTGATCCTGAGTACTGGGTAACAACCTCCCTAAGTGACTATAAAACTTCCCCTTTAAAAAATAGTTTCTTCATTCCAATTTAAGCCTCCTAAAGCAAGGAAGCTTCAAGGACTAATATTCCATACTGGACTCATTCCATTTCCTAGGAATTCCAGTTCATGTGAACCTTTATCAATGGTCATCAGAGCACTGGGTGCTACTTGCCCACTGTGCCACAATACTGAAGCAAGTTAAAGAATGACCGCAGAATATACTAGAAAGCACTTTGGTTAGTGGGGTTTTTAAACACAGATTTGTTTTATTTTAGTAGCAGACTTCAGTATAATCTCCCCACAAAAAAACATGTATTTAACTAAGTTAAGGGTATTAGAGTGTAACTCATTACCAGAGACCCAGGAAACAATCAGCTAAGGCAGGGGTGGGAAACCTCAGGTCCAGGGGCCAGATGTGGCCCCCGAAGCTCATAACTTCCTCCCCAGCATTGGAGAACCCACGCTGGTACTCCAGCCCCCCGCACCATCTTCCCGTGGGACTGGAGTGCACAAAATCTATTCACCTGACCTCTCATCAAGCCGCTGGTGTGTGAGGGGAATGTGGGGAGTGTCTTCTTCTCAGTCAGGGGCCATCTCAGTGAATGTTTGGGGTTTGTTTTTGCTTCTTACTTGTGTGCAGTCCCCAACCCATGAAAGGTTCCCCACCCCTGAGCTAAGGGTTCATCGACACTGAAATTACACATCTGTAGTTGTCCTGTATCAGCTGACTTGGGCTCATAACACTCAGGCTAAGGGGCTGTTTAACCGCGGTGTAGACATTTGGGCTCAGGCTCAAGCAGTGGGACTCTAAGGCTACGTCTAGACTATACCCCTCTGTCAACAGAAGAATGTAAATTAGACACTTCAAAAGTGCAAATGAAGCAAGGATTTAAATATCCCACGCTTAATTTGCATAATCGCATCATGGTGCTCTTTCGAGCAAGCGCCATTTCAAAAGTAAAACCACAGTCTAGACACACTTCTTTTGAAAAAGTGCCCTGTTTTCAAAAGAACCGCGTCTAGACTACGGTTTTACTTTTGAAACGGCGCTTGTTCGAAAGAGCACCATGATGTGATTATGCAAATGAAGCACGGGATATTTAAATCCTCGCTTCATTTGCACTTTCAAAACGTCTAATTTACATCCCTCTGCCAACAGAGGGGTGTAATCTAGACGTAGCCTAAGAGTGCCAATGCCCGAGGTGTGAACCTGAAACTGCACATTTATACCTCAATGAAACAGCTCCTTAACTGGAGCCTGAGTCAGCTGACATACGAGTCATTTAACACCTTACCTACATTCCCACTCATCAGTTCCCCTTCTTTTGCTCCCCTCCCTCCCCTCCATCAAGGCACAGTCCAGGCATCTCCATTTACATTCTGCATGTAACAAAGGCGACATGGGGAGAAGCAACATATGGATAGGGAATGAGAGACTTGAGTTGTGTGAGGGACATGGGGAAGCAGCAGGGATTGAACTGGAGGCAGAAGCAGAAAAAGCTGCTGTACTGTGACGAACCAACCGTATGTTGAGAAACTGCTGAATCTGGCACTATTTGGAGGAAATCAGTAAGAGGAGATATAACTGATGTAGAAACAGTAAATAATAGAGAGAGGTTAGATCAACCTCATTAGCACGCCAACCCCAACCCAGAACTGCCGCAGCTCTCTCTCCAACTCCCCTCCATGCCACAGCTGGCAGGAAGCTTCCCGCCACCCTAGGCATGGTACCTAACCCAGAGTTTCTGCTACCAGGGAACAGGCACTCTTCATTCACCTTAGCCTAGACCTGCCCCGGTTAGGGGACAAGTCACCTAGTTGCTGGCCCCAAGTTGCTGTGGTGAGAGGGCTGGGGGTAGTCCTCTCTTCCCAGAGCAGCCTGCACCCCAAACCTCTCCTCCCCATTGTGCCCTCACTCCCATTTTGCCCTAGTCTGAGTCCACTCCTACACCCCAACTTCTCAGCACCATCCCTGCCCCACTGGCCATGTAGAATAACTAGTGATATATCACCGCCATATAGGTGCACATGACAAGAGTCATTCTGCACATGGACATAAATTAGAGGGAACACTGCATCTAATACATTTTAAGCAGGAGTATGGCCTTGGCTAACCTTAGAGAAGTTGATTCTAAACAAATGCTATGAACATTTGAAGACTGAGCATATGCAACACTAAGTTCCCTTAAGTTGTGCATTTTGAGCATGCAGTCCAGGCTGTATGTGCTGCCAAGCTTCATAGGCCCATTAACTGCTGAGCAATGGCAAGCTGATTAGCACTGGAGAAAAGAAAAACTAGGCTGGCGAAGCTAGTTAACTCTACAAATAGAATAATTATAAAAAGGAGGAGGTGTGCTTAATGTACTGTGAAGTAATTAGCTCTCAGGAAAAGTCATTAAGTGTGCAACCCAAATAGTGCACTATGTTCAGCTGCACAATTAGCCTGAAATTTTAATAGACAATACTTGACAGCTGGCTGACTGGTGCCCATTATTCACAGGCACCAAATACTTTTTGTGCACTTGATCCTATTAAAGAAAAGGGAATATTTTTGTTTCTTTAATTCTTTTTTATTTTTGAAAGGATAACAAAAATAATTCTTCACTGCTACAGTATGAAAGTTGAATAATTAATTCCTATCCAAATTAGGAAACATGTAAATCAATTAAATACAATCTTAACTCTAACCCCCTGTACATTTCCTTCACAATCATCTTTAGTGATACAATCATAATCAAAATAGCTAAGTTTGTTCCTCTACTTTTAAGGATGATTAATTCCAAATGATATATATATTTTTTACATTTATTGCACCAGTGATTCAAAATCATTCCTCATGAGTTCACTAAAATGCCTCCCAAATCAGTATCACAAATTCACTCCTGAATACGAAAGTCAGAATGGACTTTAAGTTACACATGTCAACAATACAAATTCTGCACTCTGTACCTTGATAGTTCTACTGAAGAGGGGAAAAGGAGACATCACTGCAGAAATAGGTTCCAAAAAGGGGTAAAAAAAACCACTTGTGACAAACAGTAAAGGTAGTACATACAATACACATAGACAGCTATGATCTAGAAAGATGTTACGTTTAGACAGTTTCAATATTAAAGCATAGCTCTAGTCTGAAACTTATATTCAAACAAACTTCTGCTTTTATTGATGTGCTTAATTCTACAATTCAAGTAGCAGTAGCAATTTTTTGGATTTAAAGTTTGTTTCAGTTCTGACAACAGTAAATTTTAGAATTAGAATTTAGGCATTCAGTTACAAATTTCTATAATAGCTAAACAGTCTCACTGCTATTTAAACAAATTACTTGTACCTCAGTTGCATGTCATAATTTACATCACTAAAGAAATAAATTCATGAACTATGACTTGCATTCAAATATATAAATAGGACTCATGTACTTGCAAATGGTAACATAAGATATGGTGAAACAAAACCACATCTTTGTATGACAGCAGTTCACTAATGATGCCATCTATTTTGCCTTGTAATTAGTGGACTATCAAAACAAAGTACCATTGTAAAAAAATAATAGAGCTAAACATTTGCAAGAAAAGCACATCACGCAAGCTAAATATATCATTGTTTTATAATTAGATAGTTTTATTTTCTTGTAGGACTTTCTCCTAACATCACATATAGTCAAGAAATTTACTTTTGAAAACAAAATATTTTTATTTTAGTTTATGTATAGCATTCCCAGAATTTAATAGCAACACTGCAGATTTTTTTTTTGGGGGGGGGGGGGGATTTTACATGTAGCAGATCCACCTTGGGCTAATGTAACTGTGGCCATTGTATTGTTTAATAAACATACAGCAAAATTTGCTTATAAGGTGGAAAATGTATCATCCTAGCAGCCTACACAATACTCCACACAGCAGTCTTACAATAATAGCTGAGACTCATTTTATTTTTCTGTCTGATATAAAGCATTGGTTTCGAGCTCCACTGGTTGGCTGCTAAAAATCATTCAAATATGGGAGAAGCAAAAGGGTAATCAGGAAGATGTGCTCTTCAGGTCCAATAATTTGCAAACTGTTAGGGTTAGAAAAGCTCACTTTGAAAGTCTAGGTTCCTAACATGTAAGCAGTTGTACCTAGCTCCATGTCACCTACCAGTTGTTTTCTGACACTGGCCCATAATTAAATATAAATAGCCAGGAAGTAGATATTGCTGGCAAGCAACTTGCTGTGGACCCCCCCGACCGAAAAGAGTCGCTAGTAAGCATAGAGCTATCAGAATCTGTTCTTTCAGTTCACTTATTAATTGTATTACCATAAATCCAATGAGCCTTAGTTATCACATACGATCCCATTGTGCTAGGCACTGTACAAACACAGAACAAAAAGACTGTCCCTTGCCCCAAAGAGCTCACAAACTAAGCTTAAGACAAACAACAACTGATGTGTATAGACAGACAGACAGGGGAAGTATAAAGAAACAAACAGTATTGATTAGCATGACAGACAGTGGTCTCAGCACACCAGTGGCCTAAGCACTGCTAAACTTTCTATAGCGGGAAAAGGAGAGATTTAAGAAAGAGAACACACTACTTTTGCAGATGTTTCCTAGGAGCTCCTTAAGTATGAGGGGCAGCCTGGAAGAAAGCACAAAGAAAATTTAGCAAGTGAGTAATGGAGGCCAGTATCATGGACTGATCAGAGGCATGAGTCCAAAAAAGAATGTGTCTGAGGTAACAGAGGTAGCAGGGCAGTGGAGGGATGTAGAGGAGTGACATGATAGGAAATCATTTGCAGCTGTGTTCAGAATAGACAAGTGAAGTTAAGATTACATAGTTAAGGCCAGCAAGAAGGACGTTGCAGTACTGGAGATGAGGAGAGCTTGAGCTGTATGGATGGAAAGGAAAAGCTATATTTTAGAGATGCTGTGCATAAAGAATCTGCATGATTCAGACATAGCCCAGATGCGAGGACCTAGAAGGAGGTCCACTTTGAAGATGACATCCAGATTATGGGTTTAAGTCACAAGCAGGCTGGTGCTGTTGTCAACAGATATCAAGAAAGGAGGTAATGGGGGCAAGGAGATTCAGAGTTCGGGATGTTAGCGAGTAATCGACTAGTCAATTATCCAATAAGTAAAAGCTTATCAGACAGTCGACACACTAGTCACTTCCCTTCACCTTGCTGCCTCTATCAGAAAGAGGCAGCAAGGGGTAGGGGGTGGGGGAGTAGAAGGTGGAGGTGGTGGGAGAGGCTGGCTTACATTTCAAAGACTGAAACGCCCTATGGAGCTAGTCAGTTAGTTGATTAATCTAATTTTAACATCCCTATTAAGAGTTCTGTTTTAGACATATTGATTTTGAGCTGACAGACATCCACAAGGCAGTATCAGACAGACAGACCAACCAAGACTGCAGTTTGGATGGAAGGAGACAGGTCTGAAGTAGAGAGATCTGTGAGTCATCAGTATACAGGCAATAGCTGAACTGGTGTTTGCAGATGAAATTACCCAGAGATAAACTGCAAGATAAGAGTAAATGGAATCAAAGTCAGAGCCCCGTGAAAAGTGCTGGGTGGGGATGGAGTGATGAAGAAAACACTTCAAAAGTCATGCTGTAGAAGCAAGGAGTCTAATAGAAGAAACAGGAGAGGAGAATCATAGAAAGCCCAGGGAAGACCAGATTTCAAGAAGAGGAGCATGGTAAACTACGACTAAGGCAACAGTCAAGGCCAGGAGGATAAGGCTGAAGTACCAGTTCTAAGTTCAGTCATTTACTAATTATGCTTAGCAGTGTACAGCTAGACCATTCTGATAAAAGCAACTCAACCAATCATTACAGTTAATCTGCATTAACAGTTTCGCTGGTAGAATGCACAGATGGTGATTTACCTGGCCCAACTGCCAACATGAGCTTTTAGCTACTAGTTTTATACTATTTACAACAATAGTAAATAAAAGACAGCCTGTTTTTCATCGGAGTAAATGTTACAACCTTGGAAAGTACATCAGCATGTATGCTAAATCCTACCATGATGAGGGACCTACTGATTGCAACATGGCAACACAATAGGATTATCCAATCTCAGTGAAAAACTGAAGTCTATTGTGTAGTACAGGAGAGATGGAATGATGTTTTAACTAGAATTTTAGACTTTGGAACAGCTCTGCTTCTTTAGTTCAAGGCTGTTGCAGTCTAGAAACATTATTAAATGTTGTCCCACCCAGTCCATTAAGGAAGATTGTACTACATTAATTAAGGGAGGCTACACTGGATTCTCCAAGCTTTCTGGTTTATTTATTTTGCATTTATTATAGTACTGTACCATTACTCCTTTCTTTCAACTCAGTATACCAGCAAACACATAGGAGAAGATGAAGGGCTATGGCTTATATTCAGTAGAGTTGGTGATTGTAGCAGGTGGCAAAAACAGCCTGCTGTTAAGATCTGAAAAATCTCCCCCTAGGCCCCCCCCGCAAAAAACCAACCAAACAAAAAAAACCACACACAAAACCCAAAAAAACCCACACAACACACTTAGGAAAACTCACCATACTTCTTCTAATATATTCTATTGCTTTCTTCATATCCATGCCTGACCAGTTGTTCAGCATGTAGCAAATACAGGAAGCACAGTATACAAATCTCATGTCATTCTCGCTACCCTCAAGCACAGCACAGAAACTGAAAGAAACACAGATTTTTCTCTCATTATGGTTTGTCACGGTTATCACATTATGAACAAGAAAAATGCTTGGCCTCTTGTACCATACACTCATCTCAAGAGGATATTCCTTAAATATTTCAAACAATACTGTTCAGGAAGACAATACTATGTCCATATTTGGGAGGACAACCACATATTTAAGTTTAATATTGTTTTGATATTGTTTTAATATTGTGCTATCAAGTGAAGTGAACTGACAAACCATTTATATTTAGTGGTTCAGGCAATTTTATCTAGACAAATGTCAGAGTACATGTATACATATTAAAATACATATTTTACTATTTGTATTCTTCCATCTGGTATATTCCACTTTTATAGATGAGTTATACCTATAATTCCTCCCTAGCAATCTTGGTGTTCATTTTGGTAAGGCATGGTGCTGGCTACTTACTCCTTTTTTTTTTTTTTTTTAAATACATCATGGAACGGATTCCAAGAATGAACGTATTGAATTGGAAATAGGACTATATACAGGGCTCGACAAATTATACTATCTACTTGCCTATGGCAAGTAGATTGTAACCCGGAAGAGCTGGGTTCGGGCGATCTGCACATGTGCAGAATGATCTGCGCATGCACAGATCACCGGACAGCATGGCTGGCGATCGCTGTGGTTCGGCGAGCCCTAACTATATCTATTTAAGTGTGTGTTATGGTCAAGTTTCAGGGTTTATATTTTTATTACTCACATTTTTCTTTTAGTCTTTTAAAATATTCTTAAATTATAAAAACTATTAATTAGCTTGCCCTAATCAGGCACCAGCCTAGGATTCTGTGCTTTCAAAACCTCACAAACAAGATCACCACAACATTTTGCTTTACAACTTCCTAACAAGATTTCCTTTAGCTCAAAGATATGCAGTTTGAATACTTAGAAACTTTTAAAACATCTGAAGCAGGGTCAGTGCATGGAAATATTTTTAAATGTCTCCCTTCTAGATCAGTCCGAACTAATGAAGCCATCCATTTGTCTCTAAAATCTCTACATAAACTTTTGTGTTGGGGTCTTACTACAAGAGAACTTCACCCATTTGAGGTGCAAATCTACGTGTGCATACATACTGGCCTAGTCATATGCCTAAGGCCAGGTCTACACTTACCACAAGATTGATGATCTGGAGAGCTATCTTCTGGGGTTTGATTTAGCGGTTCTAATAAGACCTACTAAATTAACTGCTGATGACATCCCCAGCATTCCACTGGGTCATGAGAACTAAGGAAAGCTGACAGGAGAGGTTTTTTCCCATTGACCTGCAATGGGGAGAGTTCTGAAATTTGACTTAAGGTATGTTGACTCCAGCTACTCTATTCTCATAGCTGGAACTGCATCTCTTAGGTCAATTTTCTGGCATAGTGTAGACATAGCCTAAGTTGGACAAACAAATGCATACTTGCAATTTCTGAAACTTGTGTCAAGAGAACTGTTTCAATCAATCAGAGTACAGGCAGTCCCCGAGTTACGCGGATCCGACTTATGTCGGATCCGCACTTACGAACGGGGCTCTCGCCCCGGAGCTCGCAGGCAGCGGGACCGCCCAGAGCGCAGCGGTCCCGCCACCTCGACCTCAGGGGCAAGAAAAGCTGCTCCGGGTGCCCCATGTCTGCTGGGGACCATCTCCAGCAGACCAGGGACACCCGGAGCAAAGCCGGGGAGGCGGAGGGGTCCCGCCCCTCTGAGGCTTTGCTCTGGAAAAGCCTCAGAGGCGCGGGACTCCGCCGCCACTGCGGCTTTGCTCCCGGTGCCCCTGGTCTGCTGGGGACCATCTCCAGCAGACCAGGGACACCTGGAGCAAAGCTGGGGAGGTGGAGGGGTCCCGCGCCTCTGAGGCTTTGCCAGAGCAAAGCCTCAGAGGCGCGGCACCCGCCGCCGCTGCGGCTTTGCTACCCGTGTCCCTGGTCTGCTGGGGGGGCGAGGGGGGGGGCACAGCTAGTGCCCCCCCCCCAGCAGACCAGGGAGATGTGGAGCAAAGCCCCGGGCCTGTGGTAGAGCAGGTGGGGCGCTGCCGGTTGGTCCCGCAGCACTGCTCCTCGGCGCTACAGGAGCAACCCAGCAGCACCCCAGCTGCTCTGCCCCAGGCGTCCCCAAGTCAGCCGCTGCTGAAACTGACCAGTGGCTGACTCCAGGAAGCCCCTGCCTCAGGGCTTCCTGGAATCAGCTGCTGATCAGTTTCAGCAGCAGCTGACTTGGGGATGCCTGGGGTTCTTAAGTTGAATCTGTATGTAAGTCAGAACTGGCGTCCAGATTCAGCCACTGTTGAAACTGATCAGTTTCAGCAGCGGCTGAATGTGGACGCCAGTTCCGACTTACATACAGATTCAACTTAAGAACAAACCTACAGTCCCTGTCTTGTACGTGACCCGGGGACTGCCTGTATTCTGTTTCAATCAGATGCCCAACGCACGAGGCTCAACTCTGGAAATAATCACATCCAGCTACATAGTTTCCTTTAAATTTGGAATTTTTATTTTACGGACGCAATTTAGCATTGTATTTTAACAATTCTGAGTTCTTGAAAATGGTTTATCTTTGTAGACCCCTATCATCTCTGTAAGTCTTGGCTGACTCATAAGCTAAAAATAAATTAAGCCAACACTTTCACTTGATTAACACTGCTATCTCAGTTTAATAATGAAATGGACCATAGTCCCTTTAAAAATCCCTGTTATGCACACACAGAAATTGAATTGTACAACAGTGTATCTGATAAGGCAGATGTATAATATTGACACTAAATAGCAATTTAAAACAGTATATATGTGGCTTTACAAATAGATTAAGTACTTAGAATCTGGATTTTAATACTATGAATGGAAATCACAACAGCACAGCCAGTTAGAACCTACACTACAGCCCTACAAATCCATGGGTATCCGTGGATCATTTTTGAGGATTCAGATACCAATTTTGTATCCACGCAGAGCTCTACCTATGAGCTTCTAAGGAACTACATGCCGGTCTCTTGTTTCAGTACTCTTTACAAAGACCATTCAGGTTAAGTTTTCACTTCTAATGACAACTTTTTACAGATAAATTTGGGGTTTAAACTGAGAGTCCAATTACGTTTTAATCTCCCTTTATTACACCAGCTCTGCTTCCCTGAGGAGCTTGCTATATTTAATTATTTTAACTCCAAAGATTGGGGAGAACTGGTTAGGCAAATATGTTATTTGCATATTACTGTATTTTATAGTATAGTTGCGCTCCTTTGGCTAATATTCAACAGTAAATGGAGTCAATTCTCTCCTCTAAAGCTGGACACCAGTTAGGAAATATTCTCCCTTAGTTGCCAAGAAATGTAGAGGTCAGTTGCTAACTTCCCACTGCAGTCAAAGATTCCACTGAAGGCCAGGTTTGCTGGAACACTAATGGAAAAATCATGGACAAAGAGAAGATTCAGAAATAGAAGGGATGTTTTCACAGTCAAGATCCCAGAACACTTTATTCATGAAGGAACATGCTCTCTTGAAACAATGACAGCAGGATCTCTAGGGAAGTACTGTACTACAGACAAATTTCTACAAAGTCTAATGATAGATTCGTAAGAGAGAATGTAATAAATCACAGAGTAGAGCTCTACATGTAATCAGCTCTGGCGTTTTGTCTGTTCAGTTTTCTACTCAACAAGCTAGTAATTGGTAAACTCAGTAGTGCCTAACTATGGTTAGTTCTCCAGATAGACAGACAATCTCAAAAATTATTTAAGAGTCTGGGAGCACCACATACTGTTCAAAATCTCAGTCTGTTGAATTTTATTTAAAAAAAACGTGCCTTTGTATGGATCTCTTGCACCTAAGTACAAAGAAAAGTAAATCACCAAAACACGTTAATTATGCTTTTCAGTCTTTAAATAAATCAAAACGCTACTATAACAATTTATCATGCAAAGAAGGAATCAATCTACATGCCCACTAAAGGCCAACTGGGAATCACAAAACAGAATACAAAAACAGACTTCTTAATCTGAACCACACCTAACTCAAAATAGACAAATAGTTTAAGTTTTACACAGTTTCCCGGTACTTTCTAACAGGACTACCAGTATTTTCAATCCTATATTACAGTGGATGTAACATGTTCTCAGCGAGAAAATCATCCCTGAAACAGCAGCAGCTCTAAGGGTTTGTTTAAACAAAGTCGCACAGCTTTAACTAGAGTATAATTAAAGTGGTACAATCCTCTTAGCTAAGATTAAGATATAGTGCTATAAGGGTTCTTATTAGTGTTGGAGATGTAAAGGGTTAACCAGTTAACTGGATCCCTGGAAAGCATCACCCTTATCACACTTAGTGGTTGAACAGCAGTTTGGCTGGGCCTGCAGTGCCACAAGCAGGCCCCCACCTGTGAGATCCTGGTTAATCGGTTAAACATAATATTTAACCCATTAACTTTTAAAATGGGACTTTACAACCCCATTCAGGAAAGGGAAATAAGATACATAGTATAAATGTGTCTTATGCTTCTAATGGTCCACACTAGGTCTATGCTGGTTAACTATTTGTTTAAAAAAAACCCTACAACCTTAACTGAACAAGTTTTGCATGGGCTGGGTGATGCTGAAACACTATTTAGTACTGAAACAAATATTCCTACCAAAAGTAAAAGTTTTCTTTAAAAAAATGCATACATTAGATTTTCAGTTTTAATACCAACTTTACGTAGAGTAAAAGTTTTATTATCCAGCACTCCTGGAGGAATGGGGGCTGACGTTAATCAAATGTGCTGGATACCCAAGCTTATTGCTTTGCCCTGCCTACTACCCAGAGGAAACCACAGCAACCAACTCTCATCCCCTTAGGATGTCTGGTGACCTTTACCCTCCCCTTGAGCCACAGGGCCATCATATGTGGCAGGCAGACAAGTGGGCCAGCTGCCTGGGAGCCCTCTGGCAGATCTGGCTTCGGACAGCTCGAGGCAGGGTGAAGAGGAAGGTGGCACCTGAAGACGAGAGCAGCTGGCAGTGCTAGTTGTCAGAAGCTCCACAATGGCCGGAGGCATCAAGCCAACCCACTAGACAGGCAGGAGCAGGACACACGCACCCAAAGACGCAGGGGTATGGCAGCTGGGGGCAATGCTGGTTAACATACCAGTAGTTTTCCAGATATTCAAATACCAGATAACAAACCTTTATTGCACTAAACTGCAGATTTGGCTTGCACATACTGTAGCAGAGTATTTGTTTAATAAAAGGGACACACACAAGCATTTTTTGCCCAACTACATCTGCATTCTCCTAAACAGGACAAGACACCAGGTCACAGAGCTAATAGTAAAAGCTGCAACTCAATAGTGCTGGTGGGATATGAAAAAGTTAGCATACTGAAATTAATATGGATACTTTTTTTTTTTGCAGGCTGACCAATTGCCTCTGACTGCAAGCAGAATCTTTCAGTGTCTATTATTGGATCCGAAAGGAATATAATAATGCTAGTTTATGCACTGGAGTTCATTTTTAATTGCTTCAGAAAGAGAATACAGATATGGTAGGTACCTAGTATTCTCAATCTTCACCTCAACCATACCCCTGAATCTCAACTTCTAACTTTCATCCTCTCAGGGTTGCTCCTAACTCAGCTAGATGTGGATTCAGATATCAATTTCACATTTGCACAGGGCTCTACTTGCCTATATTCTTGTTTTCACAGCAAACTGAAAACTTAAGATGGAGAAGAACGAATACCGATATTTTATAGGGGTAAAATGTATATTTTGTTCCATGAGTAGTTATTTCTCAAAATTTTCCAGAGTGCCCTGTATGTAATAAAGAACATCCTGTACCTTCCATCTTCCAGTTGGAGAGCTCTCAGTCCTGCCAAGCAGGCATCTTTATTTACTCGACTCAAGTCATCTCCAAGAATAACCAAGCATGATAGTCCAGTGTATGTCATTGCTATGTGTCCACTGTCATAGGGATGAGATATACCAGGACCCTAAAATTAAAAGAAAATACATTTAACTTGTTTCATAAGCTCTTAACTACAATTAAATAGTCAAAGCTTTGACAACATTTTAAAAGGTAAAGAATGTTAATTTCTGCGGTAATTTTGATTAAGTGGAATTTATCTGACTAAATATGCCCAAACAAGCTAAATTATTGCACAGCTCCATCTAACATCTTTCCTGAGAAGCTGGGAGCTTACAAATACTTTCAATAAACTTAAATATGAAATTGCAGAACTACCAACTGTAATATGAAAATTAGTGCTTAAATCAGCATTTATCAGATGATGGATGGCTAATGAAATGTGCATATTTAAAAAAGGCTTTCAAGGCAATCCTGGAAAGTAAACTGATAAAGCTAATTTCAGTATAGGCAAGTGGTTGAAACCATCATTATCAGATACAGATAAACATGCTATATTGATGGAATAGCCAGCATAGCTTTTGTAAAGAGAAACCATTCTTCATCAATCTATTAGAATTCTTTGAGAGGGTAAACAAACAAACAAGGGAGATACAGTCAATGTAGTGAACTGGACTTTCAGAAAGCCTTTGGCCAGGTCCCTCACCTACGGCACTTAAGCAAACTCAACACTCATGGGGTAAAAGGGAAGATCCGCTGCTCATGGATCAATAACTGGTTAAAAAACAGGAAATAAAGGCTACAAAGAAATGGTCAGTTTTCACAAAACATATAATTAGTTGTGTTCCTTAATTATGTATACTGTTCAACATTCATAAAAGACTGGGAAAAGGAAGTAAGGTAGCAATGTCTGCAGACAACTCTATTGGGTAATTATGTATCAAGTCCAAAAATGACTGTGAAGAGTTCAAGGGATTCACTAAATTGGTTAATCAAATGGTAGATAAATTCAATTAGTAAATGCACATTGGAATCCCAACTATACACACAAAATGATGGGGGTCTAAATTAGCTTTTACCAGCCAAGAAAGATCTTGGAGTCATGGTGGATACTTCTCTGAAAACATCCACCCGACATATATCAGCAGTCATGTTAGCAATCACTAGGAAATTGATAGATAAAACAAAATACATGAAAATGCCACTACATAAATCCATGGTATGCCCATATCTTGAATACAGCATGCATGTTTGATCAACCCATCTAAAAAAACATATTAGAATGGGAAAACTACAAAAAAGGCAACAAAATTATTACAGGTATGGAACAGCTTCCGCCCAGGGAGAAACTAAGAAAACTGGAATTGTTTATTTTGGAAAAAGATACATCCAGAAGGGTGATATGACAGAGACCAATCATGAGTGGCATGGGAAAAGTGAATAGGGAAGCGTTATTTATCTTTTCACTTAAGGAAAGAACCAAAGTTAGCCCAATCAAATTATTAAGCACTTAGTTAGCTTCTATCACATTTAAACTGCAGAGCTGCAGTGGGGATAGATCTTGGATTGCCATGAGCCAGGATAGAGTATCTTCCTTCCCAAAATTGTATCGACTAAACAATTAGTCAGTTACCCACTTCTTAAAACCCATAATATGCCTAATCCATAACTGCATTAGCAATTGCATAAGCTATTGGTTTTGACAGCTAGGGCTTTTGGCACTAGGAAGGTGCAGAGGAATAAGCTTCTACTGAATAATGAAATAATCCATGCTCAGATTTACTTTGTTATGCTTCAGAATAAACTCCATTTAATGAATGGAAATGAGTCAGACTCTCCAACTGCAGACGCAAAAGACAATCTAAATACAACTTCAGTATAAAATGTTGTTTTCATCACAAATACAAGCCAAGCTTCTTTTTTTTTTTAAATCGAAAAGCTTCAGTTCTGCACCCAATTCCACAGCTGGGGCAGAGAGCACATTGATGATGCACAGACTACATGAAAGCCAAGCACACAATAGGCAGAGCCAACAGCACAACATGGGAATGGGGGGGTGGGGGGTGGAATTTTGACAGGGCAAGTCCCCTACTCTTAACAAAAACACTACCATGAATTTACTTATTATAGTACTCAAACTGTGGGCATTGTGCATTCATAGAGGGAGACTGTCCTTAATCTGGAGAGTTCACTGTGCCAAAGAGAAAAAGATTTGGGTAGCAAAAATGGATACCACATATGAAGCTTCACTTTCTGTGAAGTACTATCAAGGCAAAGATTGGCTAACAGCCAATGAAAGAAGGCAGGAAGTGAAACAGGAGCAGAAGAAAAGGAAGATGGGCACAGAAGGGGAAAAGTAAGACTGGTAATGGAGGGACTGTGAAAGAGAAGGGAAATAGGCACAGAAGAGTAAAAGATGTTAAGAGTTTAAATTGCTGAATACAGAGTAACACTAACAACTTGGATTTGGGAAGGGTTGCCAGATGGTTGAAACAAAAATACCGAACACCACTCCACCCTCCCCCCCAAAAAAAGCCTGGGAAAAAATTCTGTTGAAGGGGAAAAAAAGGGGACGGAACAGGACCAAAGTTGGGGTTGTTTTTTTTAGAAAAAAGAAAAGAGACTCCAAGGACTTATAAAGCCAAAGAAATATTTTTTTTAAAATAAAATAGCATGTCCCCTTTAAGTACAGGGAAAGGAACACGGAAGCAGTTGAGCATTGCTTCCCCTAGGTCTTTTGGCTGGCAGCCATTTTGTGCCGGCAGCCTTGAGTACCAGGTAAGCATGGGGGCTGGGGACGGGGCGCTGGCGGTGTTGGGGGCCAGAGGAAGACAGTGGGAGGGAGAGGTGGCCGGACGCTGAGTGTTTGTAGGGTTGACAGGTGCCCGGCATTTTCACCTCCTGGCCATGGAAAAATTCAGAAAATACTGGCCATCTCAGGTGTCTGGTATTCTCTGAATTTTTTACCGGGCAGGAGCCAAAAATACGACTGTCCAGGTGAATACTGGACACCTGGCAACCCTAGCTGCTGGGTACTCTCCACTCACAGGTGTTAGCTCCACACTCAGGGTAGAGGCTCTTCCTCCAGCACACATGATTGAAGTGAGATGCTCCCTGGAGCCCGTGGGCATGCTCTCATAGGGGATAACACCAACAAAGTGCAGGTCTACAGTCTGCACCCACCTAACATCTTGCCTCTTGCCCAGCAGTTGTAAATGACGTTAGGGTGAAGTAGTCTCTATAGGTCAATGTTTCTTAAACTGTGTTCTGCTGCACACTGGTGTGTCACGAGGCAATTAGAGGTGTGGCGCAGAAAAAAAGATAATTCAAAATGGCCACCCTCAAAGGGGCAGGCGACTTTTTTTTTTTTGCTCAATAACTTTCCCCTGGCCCGGACACCCCCAAAAAATCCTTGGTGTTCCTCATTTAAAAAAAATTGTTTGGTGTTCCTTGGTCTTTAAAAGGTTTAAGAAACACTGCTCTAGGTTAGTGGAGATTAAGATGGGCAATTTGCATTCTCAGTTCAGATGACAAGGAGGGGTGAGGGTTACTGAAATTATGGGATTATCCCTCCATTGACACAGAACTGAGGTGCAGAATCGGAAGCCATAGAGGACTTTAACACCATCTCCTCTTGCCTGAGCAGCAGCCAGATAGTATCTGTGGAGGGACAAGTCACCAGTGCTGGAATTAACTCCAACCCTAGGCTTTGAACCATATTGCTCTTCCTCACCTAGCTCAGATGACTGATTAAGAAAGAGGGGTCCAAACCTCAGTCAGAATAGACAAGATGTTTTTGCCATCTCATCTGAATCCACCAATCAACAAGCTGCATACTACTTTATCTAACTTCAAGGCTGAGTTAGTTGTGCCTGCTGGGATCTGATCATGGTTTCAAGAGTTCTAGACACTACAACTCTGAAGGTTACAACACTAAATCCCAACATCTCAATTTTTATTTTCAGTAGCCTACTGCCCATGACACTTACATTCTTTGAATTTTAGAATCCTCCCCTACCCCAAACATATGCACAAAGGGAATTATCACAATATCCAGGACCATAGAAACAAGTTCAGTCACAATAAACATTCAGTTTATAAATGACTGTTAAAGATCAAGTCATTTTTTCCACACTAATCCTACATTTTGTGCTAATGTTGCCCTTAGTGTCCCCTGTAATGTAGGAGGGTAACTAGATTTCTTTCCATGTGTTTTACAATCTGCGTAATATACATTATAGTCAGTCATTCACAGTAAAGAGTTTGGAAAAATTACACGATACTTTGCAACAACGGCTTATATAACATGGACGCATGTCAGCAATCTACACTGACAGATCAACTCAATTACCAACACTGTGTCTAGACTACATCCCTCTGTTGGCAGAGGGATGTAAATGAGGCACTTCGAAAGTGCAAATGAAGCGGGGATTTAAATACTCCACACTTCATTTGCATAATCACATCATGGCACTTTCAAAAAAGCCTGCCGTTTTCGAAAGAACCGCGTCTAGACCGTGGTTTTACTTTCGAAATGGCGCTTTTTCAAAAAAGCAGCATGACGTGATTATGCAAATGAAGCGTGGGATCCCCACTTCATTTGCACTTTCGAAATGCCTCATTTACATCTCTCTGCCAACAGAGGGATGTAGTCTAGACACAACACAAAGGTTTTAATGCAACAGGATTATACAAACAGAATAGCTTAAATGCTTAAATTGTTTTACTTTGCATGCCCAGGAAGAGGAGGAAACACGCCTGCACTACTTATATATGACACTAAAAATCTGTAGTCGGCAATAAATATTGATTGCATTCCAGTATTTTGTCTATACATGCATCTCATTAGTTTTTTTCTGGACATGGTCCACATGTAGCTGTTGGACCAGAGAGGATTTTTACCTAGTAGGGTCCAGTGGATGAGCAATTAGGAACTCCCATTTTCTAAACCAAGTGCTGCCAATCAATTTTCTGTGTAGTTTGGGCAAGCTACAACCTGAATAGCCATTTCCCCATTGCCATTTGTAAACAGAGAAACAGTTCTGGGGCAGAGGAGGTGTAGTGGGGATTTTTTGTAAAACTATGCAAGTGCAAACAATTAAATATTCATTTCTTTCAAAGGTTCCTGGTTCAACGTTCACTTCATAGTTCTGTAGTTATGATCTAAGGTAGGGATGTTGGATGGCAGGTAATAGAATGAATTCTTATCAGTTACTCGACTATTCTATAGTACCAGGGATGGCAGCCAGTGCACTCCAGCCCCACTCCCGGGAGCCCCTGCTACCCTGTGCTGCTGCCTCTCTATCAGAGGCAGCAGCACAGGGTGCCAGGCGGAGTTGGTCTATGAGGGGAGCCAGTTTAAAAACCATCTCCCTATGCAGACTGGCTACCTGCCTGCCACCCCACACTGCTACCTCTGATATAGAGGCAGAAGTACGTGCTGGCAGCAGCCCGTTTGCAGGGGTCTGAGCTCCCCACAGACAGAGGCTTCTGGGTGGAGGGGGGGAAGGAAGGGAAGGCTGCTGCGAAGTAGCCTCTGGCCACAATGGCCCAGGCTGGTCCCGGACAGAGGCTGGTCTACAAGCAGCCCCTGGTATACAGGGGGTCTAAACAAAGTGGCCTCCGCCCGCAGCAGGTCCAGGCTTGCTGCGGAGCAGCCTCCGTCTGCGGGGAGCTCGGAGCCCCAATGGACAGGGGCTGCTGCCACGAAGAAGCCTCCCTACTCCACTCTCACCCCCCCCTTGCTGCTGGCTAAGCCGGCTTCCACTCCTTCCCCACCCTTTGCTGCCTTTGATACCAAGGTAGCATGGGGGCAGGGAGAGAATGTGAGTAGTCAAGAAGATTAACTGATAAACCTAGGCTTATCAGTTAATTGTATACTCGACTACTCATTTACATCCCTACTCTAAAGAAGCCACAAAATCATTTTCTAGTTACCATGGGGATCTTATCTTTTGCTCTCGTGTGCGTACCACCACACACACACACTCACACTCAACTAACCTTGGATGGATTGAATGGCAACCCCAAATATGAAGATCCTCTGAATCCACAGTGATTTAAATTTGATCCTAGGAGGGGGGAAAAAAAACAAAACAATCTCAAAACACCAATTTCAAATTCTTCACATAATTCAAAGTATTGGAATCACTTGTTTTTCTCTCTCATCTTTTCAGTAAATTGCCAATCCCAGCATACTATTATTTCTAGGGGCAGGGGGAGAGGGAGCGGGGGCGGAGGGGAGAGAAGAGAGTTCTTTCAGAATGACATTGGTGCACTTGCTGAAATATATTTTGTGCTCACTGAAATTTCCTCCATTGATCTGAAAAACGATATTGCCTAGTTGGAAAAAAATATAATAGGTTGTTTTTCCTCTATATTTCCATACAGAAAGACAGTTTAAGATCAGTTCAGTATGGTTTTAAGTATGCAGTGAAATGTTTAGCCATTTCATAGTGATGGAAGAAAGGCTCATATTAAAACACATAGGATGATATATAAAATTAAAATAGCCTGAAACATCAGAAGGTTTAATAGAAGCATTGCTTATCTCTCTCATCCCAAAAATCTGCAAGCATGAGAATCTTTTATAAAAGGGAAAATTGCTCACTTAGCAATCATTCAAATGTGAAAATCCTATTCATATGTTTTCTATTATATTGATTGTCATGATATCTTAGTACTTAGGACATACTCTTATATACCACATGCCACCAAAAGTCAAGCACAGTGCAGGTTCTCCAGATAGCTCAAATATGAACCTCTGAGCTCCTGTAACTTAGCTACTTGACTCAAGAACCTCCAGAGATGAAAGGCTAGTTAGTGTTCACCCTCAAATAGATGCTTTTATGTCCCTGTGATGGGGTGAGGTCACAGGTGACCCCTTGGGGGTGCCTCCTGGGGTGCTGACCCAGCCACTGCCACTCGTCTTCCTGCTCTGTGGGGCTCCTCACCTCCCAGTCCTGCTGGGCCAGCTTCCGGGTCTCCCCCAGCCAAGGCCCCAAGCTGAAGTCCCTGCCCCCACCGAGAAGCAGCACAGACACTGAACCTCCTCAGGTCCAAGGAGAGTACAGCTTAGGGCCCAGCCTCCTGGAGATAGCACTCCCCAGATGGGATCAAACCCCAAAGAATTAGGTAAGTCCCCTTTAGCAATGAAAGGGGGAAATGTGCACACTGGTTGCCCTCCCCAAGTAACAATCACTTACACTGGGTTTGATAAAAAATAAAAATGGTTTTATTAAGTTGAAGCAGTAGGATTTAAATAGTAATAAGTGAAAGTGGGCAGAGCAAAATAGGTTACAAATCAAAAGAAACAAAACCACTTGACTAATTCTACATTGAAATCTCAGTACAAACTTAATCAAACTCACCCTAAAACTTCTTTTCCAGCTGCCACTCTAAACAGGGTTGTCTTCCCTCTCTTCCCCCCTCTTCTCCCCAGGGTCCCTGGCTCCTTCCTTCAGGTGCAGCCCAGCCAAAAAGACCCAGGCCCTCAACTGAGACAACTCACTCTTCTAGCACTCCAGCCCCCATGGTGTGAGGGGAAGGGACAGGGAGGCCTGAAGTTCAGGGCTTATCACAGGCCAGATTTATTTTTCTTGGGTTCCAAAGTTAGTGGATTTTGTGAACTCCCTTAGGCTTTGGGGTGGGAACAAAAATGAGAGGTTCAATGTGTGGGATAGGAATGCAGGATGGGTGAGGAGAGCAGGGTCTGGAAGGGAGTTTGGTGGCAGGAGAGGATGTGGGGTGGGGGTACGAGAGGGACCTGGGGACGGAAGGAGGTTGGGGGAGTAATGCAGGAAAGGTGAGAGGGTGAGAATACAGGCAAATAGCTGGTTGGGGAGGGAGGCAAAGAAGTGGGGAGTAAAGAAAAGTGCAGCTTTTGCAAAGTAAAATTGTATCCCTCCTCACATAGAATCGTAGAGCTGGAAGGGACCACAGAAGGCCATCAAGTCCAGCCCCCTGCCCAAGGCAGGACCAATCCCAACTAAATCATCCCAGCCAGGGCTTTGTCAAGCCGAGACTTTAAACACCTCTAGGGATGGAGATTCCACAACCACCCTAGGTAACCCATTCCAGTGCTTCACCACCCTCCTACTGAAATAGTTTTTCCTAATATCCAACCTAGACCTCTCCCACTAATTTGAGATCATTGCTCCTTGTTCTGTCATCCGTCACTACCGAGAACAGCCTCTCTGGAACCTCTTCCCTCTGTTCCAGCCTCACTCCCCTCAGCCCCATAATCCCTCCCCATCATTCCATGCACTTCAGTGCATCTCCTGCCCCCTCCCATCCTGCCTCCACAGCCTGATCCCCCACATCGCCCCATCCCACCTCAGTGAAACTCCTGACCCCTTCCATCCTCCTTCACATCCCCCATCTGTCCCCACATCCCTGTGCCTCTAGTGCACTCACTGGCAGGCCAGTAGCACTAGGGTGAGAGGGGGGCAGAGTCTCTTCCCTGCCAGACCAGCTCCTTGCCTATTGGCTGCAGCTCTGGGGCGAGGGCAGGCAAAGCCCAAGGCTGCCCAGGGTTGGCTCCAGCCCAGTGGGGAAGGGGCCTGAGAAGCAGACACAGCCCTGCCCCATCCCAAAATAAGAAGCCTGTAGCTAGGAAGGGGCAGGGGAGTTAACCCTTTAGGTTCCTGGGAGCTGCACACCCAGGCTGGGCAAGGACAGCCCCAGGGACATGTGCGCGCCTCTTTCCTCCCCCTCATCCCAGGAGGAAGTCAAAGCTAGTACACCAGCCTGCAGCTGCACGGCTGAGGCTGGAGCCACAACACAAGATCCCAGCTGCATGGGGGGAGAGACGGGCTTGAGCTCCCACCCTGCGTGCTATGGGAAATCAGCTCGCGTGCCGCTTGTGGCATGCTGCCGGGGGTTGCTGACCCCTGATCTAGACAATGTAGTTACACTGCAAGCCCCAAAACAGATGCACAGAAAGGAATCTTACACTTGTGAGATTTACCGGTTGAGGCCCCACTGTGTCTTATGTCTACAATAGAAACTTACTCTAGTTACAGTGATGCAAGTTTTTCTAACAGAAAGGTCCCTAGATCTAGTTTCTATTTAGCCCACGGGTGGGCAATAATTGCTACTGAAAATTTTTGAAGTAGCCTGGGGCCACCCTTGATTGGTCTGGGGCTGGGGGAGCCTCTTTGCTCCCCTTCTCACTAGGCACCCACGCCCTGGAAGAAGCTTGGCACGCTCTCCCAGTCCCAGGCCAATCAGGGCCTGGGGGTGCAGGACAGTGGGAAGCCTCCTCCTGCTCTGTGAGGAGCGTGTGGCACTTTGATGTGCTTAATGCAGCTCCCTTGCCCTCAGACCCTGATTGGCCTGGGGGTGGGGGAGCCCGTGAAGCCTCCTCCACTCCCCTCCCCCCCCCCCCCCGGCACTGCCAGCAGCAAGCGCTTTCAAAGCGCCATGTGCTCCTGGCAGGGCAAAAAGAGGCTTCAGACACTCCCCCGTTCCCAGGTCCTAATTGGCCTGAGGGGCAGAGGAGCAGCAGCCTGCAGAGGCCCTTTTGCCCACCTCTGATTTAGTCACTCACAGGTACAGTGAAGGCTCCAATGTGCTGGACCTCTGTATTGGCACATAGCAAGAGAGTTCCCTGCCTAAGGAGTTTTACAATTCAGTTTTAGACCAGATACAACAAATGTAAAACAGAATGAGGAAAGAGGCGACCGAAATGAGCTACAGCATAACTTGGTGCTTCTAGAGGATTCCATGTTATATTTTTTTTCTGAAAATAAATAGGATCAGGTGTCCCTGAGTGAAACAGATAAAATCACTAGTTGGCCAATTTTTATAGAAAAAAAGACTTAAATCTAAACATCCTTGTTTCTTGATTTAGTTTAAGTTCCAAAATCATTTAATACACACGTTTGGAAATCTCCCCTCTCATTAAAGAACAGTCTTAGGTTTATAATTATGTGGCACTTTTCTTCATTTATAGTTTATAAAGAAATGTAGTAATGTTGCTTGTTGCATATACAAATGTTCTATGACTTTGGCTGTTTTGCCATTATCTCCTAACTAACAGGTTAGAGGAAATGCCCTCTCTCCCTGGGAATGGAGTGCAGCAACTTTGCGGCCCTCTCCCATGACTAACAAAGTCCAAAGATACTTTTTGTTATCCTAAGTAAAAGGGATATTTGTATTTCATGCCAATATGTGGATGCTTCCCAGGGTTGCACAGCTATATTACAATTACATAGTCAGATTCCAAGTTGCAGTTCCAGAGTTTCAAACAGAAGGATTTAAGCGGATAGAGGAAGTGATAAAGGAAGTGAAAACAACCAACTTTTAGCTGGGCAATTTTGTCATGAACAAGTCAGACCAAATTATTTATATGACCCTTACATACAGAGTGAGCACTGGTAAAACTTTCCTTCTGGCTGGATGCTCCTCCCACTATTGTGTTTGGGCTATTTGGGGGGTGGAGAGGGCAGGCCTGGCCCTAGGGCAAGGCAAGCAAGGCAAAGGCTTTGGGCTCCGTGCTTTTGGGCCCCCACGCTGCTAAGTATTCACCATCCACTGGCTGGGCCTGGGGCCCTGCTCCCAGAGCCCTGCCTTGGGCCCTGCAAACTCTTTGGCCAGGCCTGGGAGAGGGAGCAGTACTGTTCCCTTTTTCTGCAGGACTACTGGTAGCAGCACTGCCTTCAGAGCTGGGCAGCTGCAAGGTATCGGCTGCTGGCAAAGCAGCGCAGAAATAAGGATGGCATGCTATGATTGTGATACTTTTACTTTTTTACTGCTGCCTGGAAAGATGGGCCCTCAGTCAGCTTTGAAGACAGTGCAGAAGAGTGAGCAGCAATACTGTGATCCCCTTAAAATAACTTTAAGATCCACCCTGCAACTTCCTTTTGTGTTCGCACCGCCCCCTGCTCCTGCTGCACAATTTGAGAAATGCTGTTCTCCACTGCAAAAACCTGTAGGATAAAAGCGCACAAAAGACCAGATATTACTGGGGGGTAGGGGAGAGAAGAGAAGGGAGCAACCAGACTTAACAGTTCAGGATGTGTTTTCCCCATGATGGTGAATTTGGTAGGGCCCTAGCCCACTCAAATGATGAAATACCTTTGTGGATGTGGAATCTATGATAGAAACAATTCCATTAAACTGATCAGAATTATGCATCATATGTAAGGTTAAAATTATGTCATGATTATTTTTAGTGAAAGTCATGGACAGATTGTGAACAATAAAAAAAAATTCACAGAAGCCTGTGACCTGTCTGACTTACAAAAAATAATGGGGGTGTCTGACTGAAGCCCAAAAGCGGAGAAGAGAGCCCAAACCTTGCTGTGAGTGGAGGGAATGGGAGAGACTGTTCAACACCCATCCCAGGGCTCCTAGGGCTCCCCTACCTTGGAGAGCTCTGGGATACCCCCACCTACTGCTGAAATGGAAAATGTCACAGGGGTCTCTGAAAGTCACAGAGTCCAAGACCTCTGTGACATATTGTTAATCATACACAAAGTCCTCAAACTGTCACAATGCAGCAATAAATCCTGGAAGAGAGGTTCACACAGCAAATCTAACAAAGATACCAACTTAAAAAAATAACTTTTCTGTGACTTTCTAGCCTACTATAACTAAGTGAATGTATACATTACAACCTAAGTTGGATTGACTTACAGCCACTACAGTAATTACTGAAATGACTGCATCAGTCTCCTTCTGTCCATGGTGTGTATCCTAACCAGGAGCATTGCCAATGACTGAAGAGGCAATGTGGGGGGTTGAGAGCCAGGGTCAAGGAGGAGAGCTGAGAGCTCCACACAGCTTCTTGCCAGGACTTCAGCAGCCTGCCAGGTTCTCATCCACCTCGATCCCACAATGTTAATACAGTAGAGTCCCTATCATCCGACGTAAATAGGACAGACACATGGTCGGATTACCGAATATGTCGGATGATAGGGACTGCTGCCAGGGAAGAAGCGGGCCCGGCAGCAGCAGCTGTCCCCGTGCTCTCTAGGAACAGCTGATGGGGCTCCTGCCGGGGCCGCGTTTTCCCCAGCAGCAGCGCATCAGCTGCTCCTAGAGAGCACCGGACAGCTGCTGCTGCTGCTGCCGGGGAAGAAGCGGCCCCGGCAGGAGCCGCATTAGCGGCTCCAGGGCAGGAGAACGGCCCCACTCGCTGCCCCATTGTCCCGGGCAGGAGCGGCAGCAGCTGCTCCAAGAGAGCGACAGGGCAGCAAGCAGGGCCGTTGTCCCCACCCCACAAAGTCCCCGGAAGCTGCAGGGTCAGATAAAGCGGAGTGTCGGGAATCGGATAATCCAGACTCCACTGTACAAGAGTTGGCAAAAGGGGGACAAAAATATTCCATTTTTAAAAAATAAAAAAATCAAGATACCCTATTTAAAGAGCAAACTGTTTAACCCTAACCCCTAAGGATTCCTGGGAGCTTAAATTTAAAACTTTGCTAGAGACTAAAAATCAGTCTTAATTAAAAACACTAAAACTTATTACAAATGTTTTTATTCACTAATCCCATCCCTCCTATGATTACAGGGATGCTAAGGGGACCATCAATGCTCTCTCAGAATATGTGCTAACTATTTATGCTAAACTATCTGTTCTATTTTGTATTTAGCTGTGATAGCCTGTACTTTTCCCAGACCTGAAGAAGAGCTCTGTGTACCTTGTAATCTGCTCTCACCAACAGAAGATGGTCCAGTAAAAGATATTGCCTCATTGACCTTGTCTCTGATCTCTTTTAGTCAGTCAATATTTTTAAAATGTGTTGCCAGAGACAAGGAAATGCTAATACCTTGAGTCTTTAAACATGTGAAAGGGCATTAGCAAGCTGCATGTTGTAAGCTGAAATATTTAACTGTACTGTAGTTATGAAATAGCACCACCTAGTGTCCATTTTCAGTTTTGATGCTATTAAACTTACACTGGGCACTCAATGCAACAAATCATTCAAATGAAGTTCATAGCCACTCACTGCTCCAGTTATGAACAAAAGACACCCGGAAAAAGATCCCTTTCCCTTGAGCAGAAGATCAGACTAAGTCAAATTATCCTACCCTAGAGCAATGATTTAAATGAAGAAAAACAACAATTATTTCAGTTCAGGACCTGAGCAAGGCTGGGTAAATCCTCTAGTTTTCAAATATAGCAGAGTTTTGGAGAAACCAAATGGTGGGTTTAAAAATCAAGAGATATAAATTCACCATAACTAGCAACAGGTGCCAAGTAACTTACCCCACTATACAGAGGGGTGTGCAGCATGGGTCCCCCTACATCTGTTCTAACTGCTTTCTTTTTTGAAAACACCCAGCAAAATCAAAGAAGAAATTAATCAAATAGAGACCTTAAACTAATTCAGAAGCAAATTGAACACAGTCCAGAGTCTGTGTAACTGCTCTAAGCAATAAGAAGGAAATGAGAAAGGCCAAGGCCACTGTCCTCATAGCGGAGCACAAAGAGGCACAGGGCTGAAGGTACAGCCCCCACTGAACACTACTATGCAAAAGACTAAGTTGGGGATGGGGAGAGGACACATGAACGTACATGAAAATCCACATGCTCAAAGAACAAACTACTTATGACAGGCACTCAGTTTCATAAAATAAGTCAGCTGAAATCAGTTGCTGTACCTCTTGAATATCTCTGTTTTTGCAATGCTTCTGTTCTATTACCTTTCCTTATATTTCACATGTATTAAGGTCTCACCCAATTTCTTAAAATAAAAAAATCCGAAAGTGAAACCTGACTCATTTGAGCTTCAACTTCTGTCAGCGCATTTCTGTAAGGCTACTGTAAACTATACATTTGTGTTCTCATACTAATTTATACAGGCAGTCCCCGGGTTACGTACAAGACAGGGACTGTAGGTTTGTTCTTAAGTTGAATTTGTATGTAAGTCGGAACTGGTACATATTGTAGGGGAAACTCTAGCCAAACATTTCTCCAGAGCTCAGTTTTATTCTCCCACACCTCACTTCCCTCAGTCCTTTATTCTCAAGCTGAGGTGTCTGTTGAGAAAAGCCGCTCCGCGGCTCCCTGGTCTGCTGGGGGGAGGTGGGGCGCTAGATTCGCGTCTCCCTGGTCTGCTGGGGGGAAGCAGCTAGTGCGGGGTTGCCTCACCCTGTTTGTAAGTAGGGATCCGATGTAAGTCGGATCCATGTAACCCGGGGACTGCCTGTATTAAGGAACTGAAATTACATTAAAAAAAACTTTCAAGGGTTGTAAGCCCTGGTATTAAGGGTCTTAGACATAAGACCTTTTCTTTAATAACAAGGCAAAAGGCAGAATGAATGCCATTAACCACACAAGAAGTGCATCAATATCTGTAATGAACACCAGGGTGTGGCTTATTGCTAATGCAATATAGATAGTTACAGCCATTAAAATACATTTTTAAGTATCAGAATTTTGAGATTTGTTCTTCCACTATGAGACACAGTTCCTAGTAAAACCTAAAGTTTATAGCATTTTAAACATTCTCTATTTTGATTTTTTTAAACTGTTTGGTGGCCCATTCAAAACATTTCTTCCATTACATCAGCAACCCAGATGCCACTTTAACAACAGTTTGTATCCCAAGACCATTTCATCCCACTTGTATAAAACTAATTACTAAATAAATATTTTCACAAGACAGCTGAACAATTACAAAACACTGCTGAAATAGCAGCTTGGTACAGGCAAGTGTAAGTGGGTATTGGAGTTCTGTTTTTCCAGAAAGAAAATTCCAGTACAGGCAGTCCCCAGGTTACATGGATCCGACTTACATCGGATCCCTACTTACAAACAGGGTGAGGCAAACCCGCACTAGCTGCTTCCCCCCAGCAGACCAGGGAGACACGAAGCTAGCGCCTCCCCCAGCAGACTAGGGAGACGCGGAGCGGCTTTTCTCAGCAGACACCTCAGCTTGAGAATAAAGGACTGAGGGAAGTGAGGTGTGGGAGAAAAAAACTGAACTCTGGAGAAATGTTTGGCTAGAGTTTCCACTACAATATGTACCAGTTCCGACTTACATACAAATTCAACTTAAGAACAAACCTACAGTCCCTATCTTGTACGTAACCCGGGGACTGCCTGTAGTGGATTTTTAGAAGCTGGTGCCTAGGCGCAACCAAAACACAAAGTCAGCCGATGTGAAGACGCATATTCCAATTTAAATCACAATACCATGATATATTTTCACAATTTTTTCATATACATAACCCAACACGCTTTAATACAAAACAGTGCAACATAAGAATGGTCTAACCAGCCTAACCCAGTATCCTGTCTACTGTCAGCGGCCAATGCAAGGTGCTTCACAGGGAATGAACAGAGCAGGTAAATCATCAATTCATCCTGTTACCCATTCCTATCTTCTGAGAAACAGTGGCTAGGGACATCATTCCTCCCAATCCTGGCTAATAGCCATTGATGCTGACCCTTCATGAATTCATCTAGTTCTTTTTTGAACCCTGTTCAGAGGCCCACATACAGGAAGAGGAAAATGCTGCATAAGCAGGAAATTGAAATTAGAATCATAGAACACAAGAACTGGAAGGGACCTCGAGAGGTCACTGAGTTCAGTCCCCTGCCTTCAGGACCCAGTACCATCTAGACCAGTGCTTCTGAAAGTGCTCCGTGAAACCACTTTGAGAAACACATTAAATGGCTGCCCCAGTTAGTTTATTTACTGGCACCGCAGCCAGGGAGCCTCACAGCTCCCATTGGCTCCCTCTTGCACTTTGCAGCCAAGGGGGGCAGCGGGAAGTGGTGGCCTAGCCTACACTGCTTCCTGCGCCTTCCCTTGGCTGTAAAGGATGAAAGGAAGCCAATGGGAGCTGCGAGGCTCAGTGGCCGTGGCACCAGTAAATAAACAAACTGGGGCGGAGAGTTAACGTGTTTCTCAAAGCGGTTTCATGGAGCACTTTCAAAAACACTGGTCTAGACCATCTCTCATAGACGTAAGTGATAGATGTAACCATGACAAGTGTGGATAATTAGCTGGGGAAGGGATACACTAAGAGGAGGAGGAGAAGGAATCCCAAAGGAGAGAGTATGGAGTATGTGTTTGAGAAGGAAGGGTCAACTCCCTATGGAAGGGGACTGTGTATTAAGATACAGGATGAAATCACTAGTGCACCTCTTAACTAAGAATATATCTTTTTCCCTAATGAAGGCAAAGACAAGGTGCATGTCAAGGGAGGATAAGACAGCTACTGGAGGAAATGAGCATTGCTTGGGTAAGAACAGAAAGCTACCTGAGACTGGAAACATCTACAAATGTATACTGGGGCCCATGTCAGATTTTTGCTTGCCCAAGTCATGTATCATTTAGACACCTTCAGCTCTCACAGAATCTCTGAGGTATTAGTGACAATTAGGAATGTAAAATCCTGATCAATCAGCTAACTGCTTAAATTTTAGGTTTAATCGGTTAACCTATTAAGTGGCGAGCTGGAAGCAGGAGCCAATGGCCTCGCATGCAGGCTTCTGCTCCTGGCTACCCCAAGAATGAGGCTCACTGCTGCCACTGCTGGCTCCGACACATAGGGTGCAGGGGGAGCAGCAGCAGCTACTTGTGCAAGGTGACCAGCTCCTGCTCCGGCCCTCCAAGTGCAGGGAGCTGTGTGTGTGGCAATTGCTAGTAAGGATGATGATCATCAGGTAGCCTACTAACCATTCACATCCCTAGTGAGGATATAAACTTTAAAGTCAGTAATGCTACCATTCCAGAAAATATAGAAAAGTTCATTTAAACCACAAAAAAGTTTAAAAAGTCTCCTATAAAAGGTGGAGGACATCTATTTATTCTGCGTCAAAGTTCTTGCAATGAAACATTATTTCTACAAAAACCAAACAATTGCAAAAATGTTCTTTTATACGATCAATTTTAGGTATCAGAATTAGACAGGTGCACTTGATTGTTTTCAGAACAGATTTGCTTTGTGTTTTAATAAAAAAATAGCTACTTCATTAAAAAGGCAGTTTAGGAAAAAAATATTAATTCATAAGGGTGACTCGACCAGTAGGGAAAAGTATGGGCCATCAAAACAGTAGTGAGAACTCTGCTGATGGAAGAGATGGCAGATGAACTACACTGCGTGAATATGAAACCAAAGACCACGAACTATTATTTATTTATTAACCAGAAAGACATTCAGATTAATTCCATCACAGAATTCTGGTGAACAGACTGATGAAGGTAGAATAATTAGAATTATATCCTCAATATTCAGCTACCCATTTATTTTGTATTTCATAAATAAACCAATTTGACTAGATGAAGCATACTGAAAAGTAGTAGTCATTTCAAAATTTGAAAAGCTACCAATTTATCTGATATTTTAAAATGGCTCCACTTTTTCCCTTTTGGCTCCTCATTGATACTACTATCCAATCCATTACTTTGTTAGTGTTATTTACATCTTTAATCCACCTACTTCATTAACCAAAAGGAAGCCTTAGAAATAAGTGACTTCTTATAATTTATTTAATTTACAGGAGCGCCTTTCAGATCAGCGGTGTGCAACCCGTGGATCGCGACCCCTAAGGGGGTCGCAGCTGTCTTCCTGGGGGGTTGCAGCGCTTTGATCCATGCTGGCTGGTATTTCCTTTTCCTGGCTTGGCGCCCGACATACATGTGGCAGGGGGAGCAGCAGGGGAGTGGATTGGCGCTTTAAATTTAGGGGGCTGCAACAAAATGTTCCTAGCTTCCCCCCCCCCCCCCCCCCCAACAAAAATTTTCCTGGCTCTAGGGGTCGCGAATGAAAAAAGGTTGAGCACCACTGTTTTAGGTGACACACACTTTTCAAATACTCAGTGACAGTCCCAGCTCCAAAAAATACTCACAATCAAAGGCCAAATGAAACAAATATGAGAAGAGAGACAAAAGCAGGCAATTAATATAGTTAAAACTCCTGCTCTTCATGAGGTGAAGTGGGATTTAGAATGGAAGGTTGCACATAGAAAAGTTCAAGAGGTTGCAGCATGCAGTGAGGGGCCTCATGGAAAAAGGCAACTCTGCTACAGGTTCACAAATGATGGACAAGACTGGGAATATGGGCAGTGTGGAGGCAGCCTAATTAGCAGACCTTAGATCTGAACAACTGCAATTGGTGTATAACTGTTCCTAGAAGGCCCCGGACTCTGGCACTTTCCTTTACATTGACTAGACAAAACCAGAATCTGCAGAACTGGAGAATATACTAAAGGTCCACCTATCCTCACACCTGTTACCAGGGGGTTGACTTTTTACCTATAAGGCTTAAGGATTAATTTTAGGGATTGAGAGACTGTCCAATAAGGGGTATACTTACCAAAAAGATGTACATGTGCTTAATGACAAATGAAAAGAGCAATTTTTATAACTGCTTATTTTATTTTTATAATTATAAAAATAAAATAAGTTGTTGGAGGATGCACTAGATGAAGTCTAATGGCTACTTGTCCAAAATTCTGAATCTACTGCACAGTACTGGAATAGGACCAAAACCATCTGCTAGACCCCATGACAAGTGCAGGTTCATGAACTGCAAGTGAGGAACAAATGCTTTATACAAGTAGAAAACTAGAAACAGGTTATTTGCCTTTGTTAAGAAAGCAAACCTTGAAAGCAAACAAAGCAAGCATGAGGTGAGTATAACACTACAATTCATTTTGGCTATGTCTAGACTACATGGAAGATTCGAAAGAGGATATACAAATTCCACGGGAATTTGCATATCTTCTTCCGATCTCACTTTTGAAAGTGGAGCTTTCGAAAGTGAAAATAGTCTAGATGCGTTTTTTTGGCAACCCCCCTTTTTCGAAAAGCCACTTTTCCTCAAAAAATGAGGTTTACACGGCTTTTTGAAAAAGGGGGGGTTGCTGAAAAAACGCGTCTAGATTACTTTCACTTTTGAAAGTGAGATCGGAAGAAGATATGCAAATTCCCAAGGGAATTTGTATATCCTCTTTCAAATCTTCTGCATAATCTAGACGAGCCCTTAGGGATGTAAATAACCATGAAAAAATGTTAACCCATTAAACAATTTTAATCATTTAACCCATTAATACCCAGTGGGGGCTGCTCCAGGAAGAGAGCCCCTACTGTTGGGGATCCTGCCGGTTCTGCTGCATCCGGTAAATGGTTACCAGGTAAATGGTTAACTTTTTACATCCCTAGTTCATTTCATACTCATTTTGCAGATCTACAAAAGGCTAAACATTGTAAAACAAGACAAGTTAACAGTCTACACAGTTATAAAATGTACTCAGATTGCCTGCTATTCCCTGGGATACTGCACCAGCTCTGTTCATTCTAAAAAGATTAAAATGGGTAATTTCACTATCGAAGCTCCAATAACCAGATTGTTTATTATTTTTCATTTTCAGCAGCTGCTGTTTTATTTCCCATTATTCCTCCACTGCTTTCCTACATTGCTGGCTCGCAACTGCTTCAGTATTGCTTACATCCGTGGTCACCAACAGGTCAATCGCAATCGACTGGTCGATCGCGAGGCGTCCTGTCCGCCCCGCCCCCATTTCCCTCCCATCCCCGAGAAGCCCCACTACCTACCTCCAGTGAAAATGGAGGTAGTGTAGGCTTCCCAGGGATGGTCAGAAGTCCCACAGGTTAGCGCCACTTGTGGTGATTCCGGAAGTGCGCTAGCTGCTCTGCCGGGTGTACTGTGGGAGGGAGTATCGGCTCCCTGCACCACACAGGAGGGGTGAGTCAACCCCGGGGGAGGCGCGCGCGCGGGGCTTCCCTGAGCCGGGGGGGGGGGGGGGGAGGTTGGCCCTGGGGCCGGCACGCGTGCGGGAGGCTTCCCTTTGGGGGCAGGGGAATCCTGGGAGGAGGCAGATACAGGGGACTCTCTGCCTCCACTGGCACCCCACTTCCCAGCCCCCACTCCGCAGCCACAGAACTCTGTCCCCACTCCCATCCCCACTCCCCGAACTCTGTCCCCACTCTCCTGTCCTCAGCTACAGAACTCTGTCCCTACTCTCCTGTCCCCACTCACAGAATTCTGTCCCTACTTCCCTGTTCCCAGCTACTGTCCCTATTCCTGTCCCCACTGGCACTCTGTCCCCTGCTGCAGAACCCTGTCCCCTGCCCTCCCAGCACCCTGTTTCCTCTCTCCTGCCCCCAGCCGCAGAACTCTGTCCCCACAAAATGTATAATTATAAATGCTTCATTTTAGATTTAAATAGCATGAATAAAAAACAGACCATTTATTTCATAACTATAAACATGTGATTATAATTTTATACATCGCATAATTTAAAAATAAACTGTTTATCAGAGTGTGTAAGTTAGGGTACGTCCAGACTACATGCCTCCGTCGACGGAGGCATGTAGATTAGCCAGATAGGCAGAGGGAAATGAAGCCGCGATTAAAATAATCGCGGCTTCATTTAAATTTAAATGGCTGCCCCGCTCTGCCGATCAGCTGTTTGTCGGCAGATCGGGGCAGTCTGGACGTTCCCCTGTCGCCAGAAAACCCTTTTGTCGACCGCCCCGTTATGCCTCATCCCACGAGGCATAACGGGGCGGTCGACAAAAGGGTTTTCTGGCGACAGGGGAACGTCCAGACTGCCCCGATCTGCCGACAAACAGCTGATCGGCAGAGCGGGGCAGCCATTTAAATTTAAATGAAGCCGCGATTATTTTAATCGCGGCTTCATTTCCCTCTGCCTATCTGGCTAATCTACATGCCTCCGTCGACGGAGGCATGTAGTCTGGACGTACCCTAAGGGTTGGGGATAGCAAATGATGGACAGGAGGAGAATAGAGAGGGCGGGGCTTCAAGAAAGGGGGTGTGGCTTCAAGAAAGAGGCAGGTCTGTAGATCTTCGCCTGTTCGGAGATTTAAAAAGTGATCTTGGGTGTAACAAGGTTGGAGACCACTGGCTTACATTAATTACAGCTATGTCAGTGGCCAACTCTGTACAATAAGTGATAAGCACAATACCTGCATACGATTTGCACATCCCTCTCATAGAAGTAGCCAGCAACTTTAAAAGGAGACCCCCAGCAGTTGGCTCAAGTATGAAAAGAACACATGGCAAGCCATCATACTTCACTGATTAGGAAATCTTAGAAGCACCATCAAACTAACTGTTCTGCCCCAGTGTGAATGGAAGAGTTGACTAAAATGTCACTTGTTCATAGCTTTAAAATCATTTCATGGTTTACACCAGTGTTTCCCAATTGGAGCAAAACGAGGGGTTCCGTGAGGAGCCGGCGCTCCACCGCCCCCTCTGAAAAAGAGAGAGAGAGCGCCAGCTAGCCAGCAGAGGCATGGGCAGCGAGTTGTGTGGGCTTGTGGTGCCCATGCTCCTGCAATATCTGGAGCTGGTCCCGACCCCATGCGCGCGCGTCCTCCCAGCCCGGCCCCAGAGCATCTCTCCCCGTCCCCAGACCCGTCCCCACCGTGTGCAACCTTTCTTGAGCTCCACCTAGCTGGCTGCTGCTGCCCTGCGCAGCGCGCTCAAACCAGCGGGTGGAGAGACGCCCGGACGTGACATAACGTCACAGCCCGGGATTTTAAACTTGCTGGGCGCTGTGATGCACCGCATGGCTTAGTTGCGGCTTCAGAGTCCGGGGACAGAGCACAGATTCCGGCCCCGCAAAGTGGAAGGCAGAAGGTACAGGAGAGGGAGAGGGGAGGGGCTTGTGCAGAGGGAAAGGGAAAGGGCTGGGAGAGGAAGGTGCTTGTGCGGAGGGGAAGGGGAAGGCACCAAAGTGACGGGGTGGAGGAGAGACAAATGACAGGGGGCCAAGTGCAGACAATGAGGAAAAGGGCAGGAGGAGAGGTGTCAGTGGGAGGGGGACAGGGTGATGCTGGGAGGGGAGACGGTAAGGGCATTGGAGGCTAGAAGGGTATGGGGAGGTGCTGGGAGAAGGCTTGAAAGAAGGGGTGGGCATGGGGAAGGCTGGGATGGAGCAAGTCATGTGAGAGGGCACAGGGGCATGAGGGGAACGGGGTCAGAGGGTGGTGAGGGGGTGGGCATCAGGGAAAAATGGAGCAAAGGGGGCAGGGGAAGTGAGGGAAGGGGGAGGCACCAGGAAGGTGTAGGGGTAAGAGAAGGTGCAGGTTCCAGGGGATTCTGGACAGACACCTGCCCAGTGGAGGGACCACCATCAGAGGAGAGACGCAGGTTTGTAGAGGGAGGTGTTAGAAGAGGGGATGAGGAGGGGTAGCTCACATGATCAGAGTGGGGCTACTGGAGAAGTGGGCACAGAGAGGAGAGAAGGGCTGGTGGAGGGGGGCAGGTTGCAGGAGGGCTGAGGACAGTGAGAAGAGCAGGAGTCAGGACAGCAGAGGAGGGTGAGGAGTCAGGGGGCAGCAGGCACCAGGGGAGCTGACATGGCAGTAGAGGGAAAAGGTAGAGGTTTAAAAATATTTATTAATAACGTGGGTGGCACATCCAAACAATCCACATGAACTCAATACTGGTGCACAACACAAAATTCATTTTGCTCGTGTGAGGAAACTCTTAGGCTATGTCTACACTGATTGTTACTTGTGCAAGAACATCTTCCATGTGCGAGCTGTGCTTTTGCACAAGAGCATCTATGGCAGTGTGGACACTCTCTTGCCCAAGAAAGTGCTGATGGCCTTTTTAGCCATAGGGCTTTCTTGCTCAAGAAATTCATGTTGCCTATCTACACTGGCCTCTTGCGCAAGAATAGTTGCTCAAAAGGGCTTATTCCTGAGTGGGAACCGGGGCTAGACTCAAGGGGAGGAAGGGACAGGGAATCGGCTCTTGGCTCAGCAGTTTTGTGGGGCTTGGAGGAGGTGCAGGGAAACAGGGATCAGCTGTGCTGTGGGGAAGGCATGCAGGGAACCAGTGCAGGGCTCAGCTGGGCTGAGGTGGATGGGGGAGGGCATACAGAACAGATGGGCAGCTCAGCTGGGCTGTGAGGGGCTGCAGGGAACTGGTGCTGCACTCCCTTGGATTGTGAGGGATGGTTTTGGGGGAAGTGCAGGGAACCAGCAGGGGTGGGCAGCTTAGTTCGGTTGCAGGGGATAGAGGTGCAAAGAAGCCTAGTGGGGGGGGGGGGGGGGGGAGACCAGGAGCCCTGAAATGACCTCCCCTGGTCCAAAGATTCCTCATCTGGGACCAGTCAGGTCTAGAGGGTGCCAGATCAGGGAGGTCCAACTCCTACCCAAGTCCCCTCCTCGCACCCTCCCTCGTAGCCAGACACCCTACATCCAGCCTGCTTCTGCACCCTACCTATCTGGTCTGCACCCTACCCAGACCTTGTCCCCTTCTGCCCCCAGCTCCCTCTCAGATCCTGCACCCCATCCCTATCCTGCTCCTTGGCAGCCCTGCCATCCACCCTAGCACCGCCCTGGCCCCAGTAGCTTGCCTCACACCCCAGGACTCAGCACCACCCTGACCCTGGCCCCAGCCCCAACACCCTGCCATCCACGCTAGCACCCAGCAGCACCCTGTTCCTTGTCCCAGTACCCTGCCAGTCACCCTAGTGCCCAGCAGGACCATGTCCCTGACCCCAGCACTCTGCCACCTGCCTGTCCCAGCACCTTGCCCCAGCACCCTGCCACCTAAGCCAGCATCCTTCCACCCAGCAGCACCCTCTCCCCAGCCCCCACTAGCACTCTGTCCCCTACCCCCACCAGCACATTTGGGACCATATTAGTGAGGCTTGGGGGTTTTTGGAGGAGCTTTTTTTTGTTTTTTGCATCTCACTTGTGTGGCCCCAACTGACTTTTCTGTGGGTCAGTGACCTTTGACTCAAACCAGGTTCCTCACCCCTCTCATATATAATGACAATGCTAAAACCTTTTGAGTTTGACATATTTTATTTAAAAATGAAGCCTGGCCAACAAGCCCCCAATTGGGACCAAACCCCCATTTCACTGCAACATCATAACACTCCTGCACCACCTAACCCCAAATCTGAGCCTATCATACACTGGAACCCCGTCCTGAGCCTCTTACATCCCCACACTCCTGCATCCCCACATCCTCAGTCTTCTGCCACAACATTCCTCCACCATCCACACATCACAAATCTGTGTCCTGAGCCCATCATACTCACAAACTTCTTGCCCTGAGTCCCTCACATATCCAGCCCAAAGTGCTGCACCCTCACAGCCACAAGCCCTGGGTTGCTCAGCACCCCAACCTTCCACCTGAACCCAACACTCCCCAGCCTAGAGCCCCCTCCCTGAGTCAACAGCCCCTTCTCCTGCATCCAAATTCCCTCCCAGAGCTTGTACTTCTCACCCCTTCCCACACCCAAAACCCTCATTCCCACCCCACACCTCACTCTCACTAGGTTGAGACAGGTATAAGGGCTGGGTATAGGAAGTGATGGAGAGGAGGGGAACAGAGCAGATGAGGCCTCACAGAAAGGAGTTGGGGGGGGGGGTGTCTTGGGGAAGGAATGTGAATTTCATGAATTGGTGGGTCCCTCTCTCCTCCTCTGCCCCCCCCCTTTTTTTGCTTGACAAACCTAGGGGTTCCTTGAAATTTTGAAAAGCTGAAAAGGGTTCCTCAGCCAAATAAAATTGGAAAACACTGGTTTCCACTGAAACTGGTGAAAAAAGTTTAAACTTTTGGATTCTTCTGAACAGTCAGGGCAAGAGAGGTTTCCTGCCCACCAGAACTGATAAGCACATTCAACTTTTACTTCAAGTCGACAGGAATCACAGGTATTCACAGCTCTGAAAAGTCACATCTATGGCTTTGTCTACACTATGCAGCTTTTAGTGATACAGTTGTATCATTACAGTCATGCCACTAAAAGTTGTGTGGTCTAGACAAAGCCAAAGTAATGTAGCCTCTGTTTGTTAGCTTTCCTGTGGACAAAGTGTTGTTCACACCAGCACTTGAAACAAAGCTTTTGCCTTTTGAGTTTTAGTGTATTTAAAACCTCAGACAGAAAACTTCTGTTGTTCAGTTGCCAATGTCATAGACATAGCCTGTTTTCTGTGAATAAACTGTGCACTATTCCCAAGGGCTAAAAGCAACATAAAAGGTGAAAGTGTCAACAATTTAAAAAAGCTAAAAACTCACTCACTGTCTTCTGTGGGCAGGACCTGCAGGGAATAAATCCATTCTATTATATCATCTTTGTTCACCACATCTAAGGAATCCAACATATCCAGACCAGAGAGTGCGAAAAACGCAATTGTCAACCTAAAAGAAAAAGATAGGACTTTCACTTCCCACCATAAATTTCACACAGGAGGTTAACAAAATTAAATGCAGAAAGGAAAAAAAAAATCAAAACCTCAACTTTTTAATTCTGGTTTTACCTGCTGCATGCAACAGTGTCCTTACTTTTAATTATATCTATATTCCAGAATGAAGCTCTTCATTACATGAATCACATCTCTGTCGGTATGATTAATGAAGTCTTATGTTGTGTTAAGTGTTCATGTTGGAAAGAAAAGTAAATCAAGCATAAAAAGCTTGCTTGTGGCAAGCCTCTGAAGATATGCCTGCACTGCAACAACACCTTCAGCTAGCCAAGGCCAACCGACTTGGGCTCATCGGGCTCAAGTTAAGGAGCAGTTTAACTACGGTGTAGATGTTTGGGTTCAGGCTGCAGCCCAAGTTCTGCAATCTTCCCATTTCCCAGCATCCTAGAGTCCAGACTGAAGCTGTGTCCAGACTCAGGGGTTTTTTCAAAAAAAGTAGCCTTTTTTCGAAAAAACTTCACCTGCGTCTAGACTGCAGCCGCATTCTTTCGAAATTAAATCGAAAGAACGCGGCTTTTCTTTCGACGGCGGTAAACCTCATTGCACAAGGAAGAACGCCTTTTTCGACGGAGATCCGTCGAAAATAAGTGAGTGTGGACATGGGGAGGCCATTTTTAAGAAAATAATGGCCTCCAGGAAGAAGCCCTGGTGGACAATCTGGGACATGGCTTGCATGTCTCTGGTTCCTGTCTGCAGCCATTTCTTAAAGGGACAGGCACCCTCACAGCCACTTGTGGCAGCAAAGCAGCCAGAGCACACGGCTGGTGAAGTGCAGCATGTCCCAGCCCCAAGACCCTCCTGGCCCTTCCAGAGAGCCTTATGGGGATCCAACCAGGGGCTCCAAACGCCGGGCACCGTCATGGTCTGGCCAAGAGATCAAGACCCTTCTCGAGCTCTGGGGAGAGGAGGAGGCCTTACAAGCCCTAAAAAGCAGGTGGCGAAATGCAGACATTTATGGCCGCATGGCAGAGGCCCTGGCCCAGAAAGAACACTACCCCCGCACCCAGGACCAGGTGCGCTCCAAAGTTAAGGAGCTGCGCCAAGGGTATGTGAAGGCCAGGGAGCATAACTCCCGTTCTGGGGCAACCCTCCAGTCCTGCCCTTACTATAGTGAGCTGGACCAGATCCTGGGTGGTGGTGGTGAAGCACGCACACCACGGCGTCTCGTGCAGTCAGGCTTGGCAGACCCTGTGGTGGACGCGCCAGAGCAGAACCCAGAGCAGTCAGGAGATGGGGACATGGTGCCAGAGGACAACAGTGAGGAGACGGCGACCCTCACCCTGGAGCCAGTCACACAGACCCCAGAGGCCTCCCAGGTGTCATCTGACGCAGGAGATGAAGCAGCAGGTGAGTGCAGTGAGGTTGTGTAACACCGGGGGGGGGGGGGGTGATGCACAAGGGAAACCTGTCATGCTCAGGCTGATGCCCAGGTCACACACAGTGTTACCTTCAGAATGTCTGATTCCCCTGTCTCAGGGAGAGGGCATGCCCTTTTGGACAGCTATTGCACACATGACTGATTGTGATAGAAATGTAGCCGTGTTAGTCTGATCTGAGGAAGTGGGTCTGGCCCACGAAAGCTCACCCCCTAATAAACCATCCTGTTAGTATTTTAAGTGCTACAGAGTCCAGTTTTTTAGGACTGATTGTGTCTTCCTCTTTTCCTCCACAGCCGGACCAGCCGTGCAAGAGGGCCGCAGCACCCCAGCCCCACCTCCATCTCGGGGACATGGGAGCCGCAGACACAGGCGTGTGTATGCGGACATCCTGAAGCAGCATGTGGAGGCCGTGCAGGAGCTCAACACCATCCTGCGAGAGAGGGCGGAGGCAGAGGATCAGTGGCATGACCGGCTGATGGAGGAGCTGGTCCAGCAGCGCACGTCCCTGACTGCCACTCTCAGGGAGGTCTGCGGCTTGCCTGCTCCTGTGCCTGGTCCTGCTCCTCCAGCACCCCATGACCCCGCCCCACCAAACCCCCCTTCCACAACAGCATCCCTTTCCCCCCTTGGACCTCCCTCTCCCCCAGCCCCTCAAGTTCCCCAGCCCCTCTCTCCCCCTGGCCCTCCTCTCCCCCAGGCCTCCCCATCCCAAGAGCACCCTATCCAGCCAACTGACAGGTGCACCACCCGATCCCGTGGCCATGGTGGACCCCGAACACGAGGCCCAAGCAGGAGACTGAGATCAGGCAAGCACCGTGCAACCTGATCCCCTTCCCCCATCCAGGTTTCAAGTCCCCTTCCCCCCCCTCCAGGTTTCAAGCACCCCCATCACCCCAGTTAAATGACAAGGAAAGTGTTCAACAAAATGTTTATTGTACATAGTTTGGCATGAAACTATATTTTCTACATCAAAAATGAACAAAAGCTTTTTTATGTTTGCAACAGTTATACTATTTTCCAGTGAGTGATATTTAAAAAAATAAACCAGAACTTATTATTTTGAGACAAACCCTGGTGTTTATGATTTCTCCAAACAGGGTCAGGAGATGGGTTGTGTAGGGAAGCTTCTTTTGGGCCAGGGCCCAGTCCCCAGGCAGAAGCCCCTCAGTAGAGTCAGTGGCCTCCACTTGATAATTGCTCCCGTAGGGCCTCCCGTATGCAAACAGCAGACCAGTGAGCCTGGCGGATGGCAGCTGTCCGGGGCTGGGCAAAGTGCCTCTCCTGACCATCAGCACCTGTACCCCACCCTGGTAGGAAGGCCTCCCCTTTCCTCTCCACCAGGTTATGGAGAACGCAACACGCGGCCACCACCTCAGGGATGTTGCTCTCCCCCATGTCTAGGCGTGTGAGCAAGCACCGGAATCTGCCTTTTAAACGTCCGAACGCACATTCCACCTGGTTGCGAGCCCGGTTAAGGTGAGCATTAAACTGCTCCTTGCTTGCATCCAGGTGGCCGGTGTAGGGCTTCATCAGCCACCGCATCAGGGGGTAGGCTGCGTCAGCCACTATACACAGCATGTGCACATCCCCAACCGCAAAGTTGTGATGCGGGAAAAATGTTCCTGCCTGAAGCCTCCGGTAGAGGTACGAGTTCCTGAAGATGCGGGCATCATGTGCCCACCCTGACCACCCAACACAAATGTCAGAAAACTGGCCACGATGGTCGACCAGGGCCTGGAGGACCATAGAAAAGTAGCCCTTTCTGTTAATGAATTGGGCTGCTCGATGGGGCGGTGCACGGATTGGAATGTGTGTCCCGTCGAGCGCTCCTCCACAATTCGGGAAGCCAAGGGCAGCAAAGCCGGCCATGACGCTGTCCAGATCTGGTAGACAGACGAGCCTGTTGAGCAGCTCCGAATTGATGGCCCTCACCACCTGCAGAACGAGACAGACAACAAAATGTTAGAAGGGGTGCCTTATCTCTTAGGAGGAGAACCCACCACCCACCTTCCCTCTCAAACACCCCGGGAATCCCCTCCTCAGAACTCCCCCCCCAACAATTCAGGGTGAGTGGAGGAGCTCCCTCCCACTCCCACTCCACTTGGCCCTTTCTGACAGTCTCCCTTCCCCCCACCCCAAACTGTGACTGTCCCCAGACAATGACTTACTTCCATCAAGATGTATCCAACAGTAGACCTGCCCACTCCAAATTGGTGTCCCACGGAGCGGTAGCTGTCGGGGGTTGCCAGCTTCCAGAGGGCAATGGCGACCCTCTTTTCCACGGGGATAGCGGGCCGCAGGTGGGTGTCTTGCCGTTGCAGAGCAGGGGCAAGCCAGGTACACAGCTCCTGGTGGTCTTTCGCATCCGGAAGTTGCGTAGCCACTTTTGGTCATCCCAGAGCTCCATCACGAGCCGGTCCCACCAGTCAGAGCTGGTGTCAAGCCTCCAAAAACGCCTGTCCACAAAGAAGTTTGGAGGCAAGGGCAATGCGGCTGCATGACGGACGATCCCTCCGTACCTCTGGTCTGGGTCCAGATGGGGAAGTAGCCTCATGACTGTGTCATGCAGATGCAGCAACACTTGCTGCATGATGGCGTGGGGCCATCGCCTGCCCAGGGGCAGCTCTGGCTCCATGCCAAAAAAATGGGTCTACAACAGAAAAACTCCAAACCAGCACTGCAATGCCTTGCTTACCTCCTAGAGGGACAGCGAAGACAGCTGCAGAAGCAGAACAACGGGTGTTCAGGGGCGTCCCTTTAACCACGCGTCTCTGCAAAGGGCAGGCAGCAGCACCAGGAAGGAAATGCTGCCCCCATGCCCTGGCAGAAGCGGTTCCGGGTGGCTTTGAATTTCAAAAGAGCATCCAGCAGTCAGGACGCTCTTTTTCTAAAAAGCGGATCGATTTTCCGATCCGCGTATTGTAGTCTAGACACGCTCTTTCGAAAGAGGCTTGCAGTCTAGACATAGCCTGAGTTCAAACATTTACACAGCAATTAAATAGCCCTTAGCCTGAACGTGCTGACATGGGTCAGACACAGGATTTAACACTACAGTATAAACATACCCTTTTAGAGGCTTGCCACAAGCACAGGGACTGAGAATAGTTAAGGACAGTGGAAGAAAAGGAACACAGTCAAACAAAACCATTATTTTAAAAGGTTCCTGGGAATAAGGAGGTAGAAATGAGGCAAAAATATGAAGGACACACTTCCACTTAAAATATAAAGTGGCCCCTGTGTACAGACATATTCTTTCTAAAGCAGCAGCAGTTTTGCTAACAGAGCATAACAGAATCACACTCATATTCTTGAGCTTTTTCCTGAGACAAGACTTTCATCCATTTAATGCCAGCTCCTGCCAGTACAGGCACTTGCTCCTCCCTTCTTGCTGCTGCTCTCTGATCGAGGCAGCAAGGGAAGGGGAAGTGACTAGTTGCATCACCTAGTCAACTCTCTGATAATTAATTATCCGATAAGCATAAGCTTGACTAGTCACTTACATCCCTATCTCGGCTAAGAGCCTACACATCAAGAACTTGGTGATTGATATATGTAATGTATTCACCTTAATCTCACTCTCAACCTTTTCTTTCTTTAGTAATAAACCTTTACATTTTAGTTTCTAAAGTGATAGAAATGTAGCCGTGTTAGTCTGGTGTAGCTGAAACAAAATACAGGACTATGTAGCACTTTAAAGACTAACAAGATGGTTTATTAGTAGATGAGCTTTCGTGGGCCAGACCCACTTCCTCAGATCAAATAGTGGAAGAAAATAGTCACAGCCATATATACCATGTGACTATTTTCTTCAACTATTTGATCTGAGGAAGTGGGTCTGGCCCACGAAAGCTCATCATCTAATAAACCATCTTGTTAGTCTTTAAAGTGCTACATAGTCCTGTATTTTGTTTTAGTTTCTAAAGGATTGGCACAGCATGCTCTTTTGGATAAGATCTGAGGCATAAATTGACCTGGGACTGTGGCTGGTCCTTTACAACTGGGAGAACCTGTTAGGAGTTGGTGAGATTGGGTTTATAACCTCTCATCTGTGTAAGATACAGGTCTGATTGTGGTCCAGGTAAAGCTGGGATGTTGGAGGGGTTTTGCTCGTGAGGCTTCCAGCTGCCCAGATTGGCAGTTGAAGTGCTCTGTGTGACTGGTTTGATGCCTTAAAGGAAAGGACTCCAGCAATAACCCCTGAACTGACACCATCAGTGGTGCTCAGACCGGACCCAGTATATTACAATGGGACAGTGGGAAACTTGGTCACACCCATCATGAGTGGGCATCCATCCAACTAAAATCATGCCGGATCACGAGTGTTGCCGGACCAGAGAGTGCCGGATTAGAGAGGTTCAATCTGTAGTGTCAATTTAACAAAGACATGCCTAAATACAGAGATATAATGCAGCAGACTGTCCACAGAAATCTCCCACTTGAAACCAAATTTTTATCAAAGAGCGTCAGTGGTGGGCATCCTGCAGCATCCTCACCTGTGCCAACGGCCCCCCCCCCCCATCTTCCCTTCTCCCCCATGCACCTCTCACACACTGGAGCACTGGAACTCTCACTCCTACTCTTCACTGCGAATCTGCTGATTCCCACTCTGCTCTTTTCCAGAGCTGAAATGCTGTGAATTGCATGACTGACCAAATCGCTGGGAAGGGGAGGGGTGGGACAAACCACGAATCAGCAGATTTGTGTGCTCTGAAAGTGCTGGGAGGGACAAGGAGTAGGAAAAGTGGAGCGCCAGTTCCCCAGTGTGTGAGAAGTACATGAGAAGTAGTACAGACTGAGGCTGCAGGTGGAATTCCAGGGGGCCATAGGTTTCTGCGGCCCACTGAGGTGAAGGAGGGCCACTCATGTGGCCCACTCCCTATTTTTGGTTGCCCATCACTGCTCAAAGAACTTGGAACAGTGCAAGATTAATTCTTCAAGGTTTCTTACCAGGGTACCTTCAGATGATTACTGGTAGATCTGTGACATCACACCAGCCTTTGTAAACAATATCACAGCAAAACCATCATTTAGAGCAGGGGTGGGCAAAAGGGCCTCTGCAGGCTGTATCCGGCCCCAAGGCGAGGCAGGGGAGGAGGAGACTTCACTCGCTCCCCTACCCCCAACCCTGATTAGCCTTGGGGTGGGAGGAGTGTCCCTGCACTCCCGAGAGGAGCGTGTGGTGTTTAGAAGCGTCATGCACTTCTGTCAGGGTGGGAGGAGATTTAGCATGCTTCCCCGCCCCCAACCGCTGATTGGCCAGGGCGCAGAAGAGAGAGCCGCAAAGTCTCCTTGCACCGCCTGCGGCATGGGAGCCTAGGGGAAATCTTAGGGGAGGGGGAAAGCAAAGGTGCTCCCCCACCCTCAGACCAATCATGGTCTGCGAATGAGGAAGCAGAGAAGTATCCTGACCCCACCCCTTCCGGTGTGTCCCGGGGCCACTTCAAAAATTTCTGAAGTGGCCCCGGCAAAAATTATTGCTCACTCTCGATTTAGAGTCAACAAAAAGGAAATTAAAAAATAATTAAGTTCAACTAAATTAAAAGATTATCCAGTTTTGGTAGCCAATATTTTCCAAACTTGACAAACATCTCAAGAGATCATCTGTGAGCTAGAGCATAAGGCAAATTCTGAAAGATCCTTTTTACATATTACGCTACATGGCTAATTGAAGACCATACCAAGTCAAATAGGAACAAGCAACACAGGAAATAAACAATGATGCATCACAAACTTCAAAGAGTCTTTACAGATAAAGAGTCTGAAAAAATCAAATCAAGGGTAAGAAGATCTTACGACCTTCTCTTTGTAAAAGAACTCTGAAGCACACTCAGTGTGATGGTAAGAAATACATCACTAAATTCTATAACTGAACAGTTATCTTTGCTTCTGCAGCACACAATAATTAAAATTAAAATAAATTTACGTAATTGTTGTCTTGTGGTTTCATCATGGAATCCAGAATCTGAGTTTTCATCTTTGTAGTCACATTTAGTTCTCCAGTGGTCCTGAACAAGTCACAGCCTTTGATTCAGCATTCCCATTGCTAAACTAGGAATAACATTTTGTCCACACTCCAAAGATTACTGTGAGGATTACATAACATTCATAAATTACCATGTTATAAATCAGGGCTACTCAACATACGTCCTGGGGCTGCATGCGGCCTGTGGTGTGGTTTGGATTTACGCAGGGTTCAACACGCGGCCCGCAGGTGGGAGCCAAAACAAAAAAGTAGTCAATACAATGGTCTTCTGTTGATATAAGTTTTAGTAGTTAAATTCCTGGACTGTAATGGCTCAATAAAATTCTGTCAAATGGGTGGAAATCAGGTAAATATTGCATTTTATTAATATCAATAGAACTGACCTAAATGGGCCCTGCATGTTGCGTAGTCTTGCCTTAATCTTTGTATTCATGCCCATCAGTGTGAAAGAAGCTATTTGCATACATATTTGCATGTATATGCAACCACACTTAAATTGCGGCCCTGGCATGTGCTGAGAGTATTATTGTGGCCCCCTGGGACTTCCAAATTGAGTAGCCCTGCTATAAACTGGTAACTTCCACTGATTTAACATATTGATATTTCAGTATCATGCCCCATTATACAGTAGTCACAAAATACTACTTATGTTTAATTATTTAAATACTTAATAGAAGCTACAGTGCAGTTAAAGATTCTTATTACCACTAAACTGCCAGTAAATGGAGGGCTCCAAAAAGTTACGTTCCTGCTAAGCTGTGTGGTTGTACAGCTTCCCATTAAGCCCCATGCAGAGGCTCCAGCCTGCAATAAGGAGAGATGCCACTCTCCAAGCCCCAAAGCTGCTGCAGCCAGAGGAGAGGGGTCCTTCCCCGAAGACCCCAAGACAGAGCTACCACTGGCAGGAGAATACCATGCTAGGGCCAGCAGGGAATGGCTCTTTCCCACAGCCAGGACAGCTCCATGCTGGGGCCAGCCCGGAAGCAGCAAGATCAACAGTTCCGGACCCACGGCACATGGACCACAGGGTTCCCACATGCTGCAAAGCCTCATGCCCTCCCCACTCAGGAGCCGGACTTGCTGACTGCTTCCAGGGCACAACACGGTGTCTCAGGACAGGGAGGCACCTTGCCTTAGCACCTGCTGACCAGGAGCCACCTAGGTAAGCCCAAACCCCAACTCCTTCCCCCTGACACCCCCAGAGCCCAGAGTCCCTCCTGCACCCCAAATCATTCATCCCCAGAATGCCAACCCTCTGTCCTAGCCCTGAGCACCCGATCCCTGGCTCCACATTAGAGCCTGCACCGCCAGCCAGAGCCCACATGCCCTTGCACCAGGCCTGAGCCCGATAGCACCACTTAGAAACCCTTGGCCTCACTCCCACCACGTGAATTTTGTTACAGGCACCAATATGAAGGTGGTGGCTCCTGTGCATTTCAAAGGGAGAGGCAGAGTGGGGGTGGTGGCACAGCAGGATAGTGAGCACCCCGCTTATCGACTAATCGAGTAGTCAAAGGAAATTCCATTGATTACTTGATTAGCTGATTAATAGAAATTTAACATCCCTAATAGGAAGGGAAAAAATATAATGTCTAGCTCTGTTTCCCAGATAATAGCAAATATCGGAAATTGCAAATATTGGGAAAAATCAACTATAATTAGGCAGGCCAACAAAGAATCTGAAGCACATCTAGCAAAAGACAACAGCAACTTTTTAAAGTATATCAAAAGCAAGAAACCTATCAATCAGCAGAGCCACTGGACTGCTGAGGTGCTAAAAGAGCATTAAAGGAAGACAAGGCCGTTGTCTTTACATTTGCCTTCACTGCAGAGGATGTGAAGGAGAGTCCCACCCTGAGTCTGAGTTTTAGGGAACAAATCTGAAGAACTTTCTCTGATTGAGATAACAATACAAGAGGGTTTATATATCAAATTGATGAAATAAAAAGTTACCATAACCAGATGATATTTACCCAAGAGTTCTGAACAAAATAAAAAAATGAAATTGCAGAACTTCTACCAATGGTATAGAACCTATGATTTTAATTAGCTTCTGCTCCAGATGCCTGGAGGATAGCTAATGTGACGTTAATTTTTTTTAGAAGGCTCCCAAATAGGGATGTGAAAGGTTAACCGGTTAACTGGCAAGTATCATCCAAAACGGGTAATCATCAGGCACTTAGACAAACACTCTTTTTGCTGGGAAAAGGTAAACAGAGCTTTTGCAAAAGAAAATCATGCCTCGCCAAACTATGAGAGCTTTCCAAGATGGTTAATAGTCATGTGGTCAAGGACGATTCAATGCATAAACAGGCAGTCCCCGAGTTACGCGGATCCGACTTATGTCGGATCCGCAGTTACGAACGGGGCTTTTCTCGCCCCGGAGGACGGGAGCGGCGGGACACCCAGATGCGTCCTCCGGGGCGAGAAAAGCTGCTCCCCATCTCCTGGTCAATGCAGGCGCGCTTGGGCTGTCCCCCTGCGGGCGTGCTCCGCGGCTTTGCTCCCCGTCTCCCTGGTCTGCAGGGAGACGGGGAGCAAAGCCTTGGAGCACGCCCGCAGAGGGACAGCCCGGGCGCGCTTGGGCTGTCCCGCTGCGGGTGTGCTCCGCGGCTTTGTTCCCCGTCTCCCTGGTCTGACCAGCAGACCAGGGAGATGGGGAGCAAAGCCTTGGAGCATGCCAGCTGTGGGACAGCTGCAGCGCGCCTGGACTGTCCCGCTGCCCGCATGCTCTGCAGCTTTGCTCCAGGACTCCCAGGTCAGCAGACGAGGGAGACGGAGCAGAGCCGTGGAGGACTTGGGCAGTCCTGCCACCCCCGTCTCTCTGGTCTGCTGGGGGGGGGGAGGGTGCAGCTAGTGCCCTCCCTCCCCCCAGCAGACCAGGCTTTTCTTGCCTACCTCTGGGGTAGAGCAGCTGGGGGCTGCCGGGTTGGTCCCGCAGCACCGCTCCGGACCAACCCGGCAGCACCCCAGCTGCTCTGCCCCAGGCGTCCCCAAGTCAGCTGCTGCTGAAACTGACCAGTGGCTGACTACAGGAAGCCTGAGGCAGAGTTGCTCTGCCCCGGGCTTCCTGGAATCAGCCGCTGATCAGTTTCAGCAGCAGCTGACTTGGGGACGCTTGGGTTTCTTAAGTTGAATCTGTATGCAAGTCAGAACTGGCGTCCAGATTCAGCCGCGGTTGAAACTGATCAGTTTCAGCAGTGGCTGACACCAGTTCCGACTTACATACAGATTCAACTTAAGAACAAACCTACAGTCCCTATCTTGTACGTAACCCGGGGACTGCCTGTAGTTTACTTTCAGAAAGCTGTAGAGGAGATCCCTCACCAAAGTCTCTCAAGCAAACTTAGCAATCATGGGACAAAAGGAATATAAGACAGAAAAAATAAAGGACTGGTTTTCAGAATGGAGAGAGGTAAATAGTACTGTCCCAAAACATCTGTACTGGAACCAGTGCTGTTCAACATACTCATACATGACCAGGAAGTAGCAAAGTTTGCACAGCATATTACAAAATAACTTAAAATAGCGAAGTACAAAGCAGACTGAAGAGCTACAAAGGAATCTCAGCAGCTCCCTTGGAGCTGCCTGCCCCCTCTCCCACTACCTCTGATAAAGAGGTGGGTGGGAAGAGAGGAAGGAGATAGTATGCACAGGGAGCAGTGTGATGGGGCAGCAGGAGCCAGCTCCCCACGAGCACTGGTTCTTGCGAAGCTGCCTTCCCTCTCACTCTGCTGCCTCAGAAGCAGCCAGCACAGGAGGAAGGTAGAAAGGGTGGGGAAGAAGAAATTGGAGCTGGTGCTCCATATTCTATTATGAAATATAGCGTGAGAAATTTCAGCAGTTACACATTTACACAAATAAATGCATTTTAACATCCCTAGCCCATTTCTTAAACCCTTCATGCAGTTCCAGTCACCCCAAAAAGATGAGAAAAATGGAAAAGGTACACAATAAAGAAACAAAAATGTTTAGGAATATGGAACAGTTTCTATGTAAGGAAAGATTAAAAACACAGACTATTCAGCGTGGAAAAGGTCTATAAAATCAATGATGGTGTGGAAAAACTGAAAAAAGTATTATTTATCCCTTTCACATAACATAGAAACCAAATGAAATTTAAAAAAAAAAAAAAAGACAGCAGCTTTAAAGCAAACAAAAAAAAGTACTTCTTCGCACAACACATAGGTCAGTCTGAGGAACTCATTGCAAGGGGATGTTATGAAGACCAAAAGTACCTGAAGAATTAGACAAATTCATGGATGACAGCGCCATCAAAGGGTATTAGCCATCAAAGATGGTCAGAGACACAATCCTGTGCCCTGGGTGTCCCTAAGTGTCTGACTGCCAGATGGTGGGACTGGACAAAGAGGGATGGACCACTTGATAATTTCCTCCTTCTCTTTGTTCCCTCTGAAGCACTTGATATTGGCCACTGTTGGAAGACAGAATACTGGCTCGATGAACCATTGATCTGGCTCAATACAGTCTACCATATTCTCTTACGAAATAAACAGCCCCATATTGGCCCTAAAGTGATAGATGTGATCTATTAGGTCTTTTCCCTCCTTAGGAAGGCCTTCATGAAAAGCTGACCTGTTTGTCATTTACCCATAGATCCATGGCATCCAACATTCTAGCCACATGTGGCTATTTGACCAGGTGACTGCGGCTAGTTCGCTACAGCAGTAGCCACTATAGCAGCTATTGCTTCAGAACTGGTTGGACACCACAGCCATAGATCAATGTAATTGTCTCAGATATTTTTCTCTTAGCTCCTCACAAGCTCAAACAGACATTTTACCTTCCCGTTTTTTCCCCCTCTCACTAGTTTATTTGGGGTTTTCCCTTTGAGTGATATTCAGTGAATCTTCCTAAGCTGCCAGAATAGATAAAACTTTTTTAGAAATTTTTTTAAAAATAAACCTGTTTAAAATGTATGATAACTTATGTTACAGTCTAAACATGCCATTCACATTATTTAAATAAAACAAATATGGTGAAACAAGTTTCCAACCTTTATGAGTTAACGTATGCTTTTTATATTCAGCATGAGGGAGTAAACACTTAACTTCTGACACCAACTCTTATAAATAGCACAATGTGTCATATTACAAAAACAATGAAGCAATTTCCAGTCTTTGTAATGGAGTGAATGACAGTATTTACTCCCCTACCTAGATATCAGTAGTCAGCCATAAAGAAAAAACGTGTGTTTATTTTTTTATCAGATCACACAATGCTTGAGTCTGTTAATCAAAGTAATTAGAAACTACATTCTGAAAAATGCTAATGTGGATTTAAACAATTATGTAGAAAGAATCAAGTAATTTTACTCCAATAAAATCTTGGTTTTGAAATCCAATTTCAATCCAAATGCAGCTTTGAAACAGTCTCAATCAAAAATTGGGTATCTAGTAAACAAGTGTGATATAGTGGGGATGCTATCTACTTCTGTAATCCTGTTGTCACTTTGGTGTTGCATTCACCATTTATCTTGTGGGGTTATAGGAGATCCTACTGTCCTATGCTGCTCTGTAGTGACACTGTGTGTGTGCCACAGTTTCCCCAGGCCCTGCAGCACTAGCTGCATGAGGAGGGGGAGGCTGGGTGTGACTCACTGGGGAAGTATGTTCAGTCTCTCACTCCTAAGGCCCAGGTGACAGCAGTAACATCTTGGGCCAGGAAGGAGGACAATGGAGAAGGCAGGGTTGCCTGGGGCTGGTGAGCAGAGGCTGGGAGTGTGGGTCAGTGTGGGCTAGGAGAGTGCAGAGGCTGAGAGCGGGAAAAGGGATGAGGGGCCCAGGAGCCCTTTCCCCCGCAAGAGAAATAATGCTGCCTGCCCTGGTTCCTGGCTAACATCGATCTTAAGCTACACTGCATCTCTGTGAACCAATAAACCTTCTGACTCTACTGGCTGGGTGAGAGTCACACCTGGCTGTAGATGGGGGTGCAGGGTCGGGGACCCCCCAATGCGCAATCACAACAAGAAAACACATCATTAACATTTTCTACTAGAATACTTAATTTCTGCATTTTGTATATGAATAAACATATATTGTACTATATAATTAATTTTAATAGACTTTTTCAGTATGGTGCAGTCTCTTGGTTAGCAAAAAGAATGATCAAAAGTAGTGTAACAGCTATATCTAGTTGTAAATAATATTTTAAATGTGTCTTAATGGATGTATGAACCAACGAGAATTTCTCTCAAAAAAAATCTTGAAAGCATACATCAAAAGTTAGATTATAAAACATGTATTTCTACTCTCTGGTTTAAATCATTGCTTTCAAATAAGTGACTTAATTCAGCCTGCATGCCTGCTGACCTTAAAGACACAGAACAGGAGTTCTTTCTAATGTACGGTGGAGAGCCACAAGGACTAGAAAGATCACTTGTTTATCCCAACTTTCTCTTGGTTACCTTTGTCCCAAAGTGCCAGGTTGGGAGAACAAAAACTGCAGTATTGTGGGTGCTTTTGCTTCTCTGTTCCATAAAAATGCTAGCTTAGGAACAGCCATGACATTTTACCAGCCAAACCTTCATGGTCAAAGAATAATTTGACAGGAACACATGTATCTTATAGGGATGTTAGATATTGGTTATTTTAGTAATCTTATAGCTGCAACAATTTGTAATGATTACACGACTACCAAAATACTCCCGGGCGGGGGGACGGGGACGACATGGCTAGCAGGCCCCTGTATCTGTGGGAGGTGGTATGAGGAAGCAGGCTGCCCCACATACTGCTGCCTCTCTGTATCTAACTGGGGAGACAGGAAGGCAGGCAGCAGCTCTGGGGAACCAGCATGCACAGGGGGTCTATTTAGCGTCCACACACACCACCTTGCTGCATCTGATACAGTGTCTGCAGTCTCTTGGATTAACCAATAAGACTAGACTTACCGGTTATCATTTAAATGTCTGTATGTTAGCATCCCCAATATCTTACCTACACCTCACCCCTGCACCACCAGCAGGGCAGCTGCATGGGCGATCGTGCATTAGCACAGGGTTCCCTCCCTCAGGGCTGGGGCAACCACCCGCAGGAGAGGACAAGCAGCTCACCGCTCCCTACCCAGAGCCCTGACACGAGCTGTCCCTGAGCGGCTGCGAGCTGCCTGCCCAGTCCGGCGCGCTAACGGGATCGGAGACCAGCGGCTGCCCTACAGCGGGACTCGTCACTGGAGGCTAAATCCAGAGGCCGCGTCACAGAACAGATCCCGCCGCCGACACGCGAACGGGCGGGATCCCCAGCCTGGAGGCGGCCACGAGCACAGCCCGACCTTGCGGCGCCTGGAGGGGACCCGGAGACCGCGCCAACGGGCCCCTCCGCGGCGTCTGCCCCCAGCGCGGCCGGTACCTGCTGGTCTCCAGGGACGAGTATCTCTCGGGCAGGATCTGCAGGCAGCGCTGGAAGAAGCGCACGTGCCGCTCCTTCAGGAAATCCAACCGCTCCTCCTCCCCGCAGCCCGGATCCTCCGCCGCCATCTTTGCCGCCCTCCCTACCCAACCCCGGCGCGCTCAGTGACCACTTCCGCCGCGGCCGGAGGGGCTCGCTCACGTGATCTGGGCGCGCACGTCCTCCAAGACGAGAGACGCTTCCTTGTCACGTGCCTCGGGGCTGCAGCACTTCCTGCGTGGAACCGAGCATGCTCAGTAAGAGCTGCTGCCTTCACTCTCCCCGCACCTTCTCTTACGTGGCGTCAGGTGCTGCTCCCAGCTCTTTACAATCGCTTAAAAGCGGCGCAGGGGCGCGGGGCGCAGCGGCCGGTTCTGTTAACGTCCTGGTGGGGCCCAGCGCGGACTGGAAGGGCGAATCGGGCGGGGGCGGTGATTGGAGCTGGGGGGAAGCCGGTGCCAGCACCTGTACTCAGGTCCCCCCCCCCCCAGGGAGGGGCAAAGGGGGTAACAGGTGCCAAGGGTGCAGATCTGGGGGCAGGGCGGAGAGGGGGTTTTCTTGCCCTTCTCACACAGACGCGTGCCCAAGCACAGGGCCGCTTCCCGGCTGCTCTAGCAGGTACAGCTGCTCGAATTGCCCTGCCAGCCCCGCAGCTCTTCTCTGCAGTGGGGCAAAATGCTGCAAGTACTTCAGGGCGCATGTAACATATTTTGAAGATTTAAAAGTCTCTATGCAGGTAATGCCGTACATAAAGTCTCATAATAGCTACAAATACACCCAGGCTGCGTCTAGACTGGCACGTTTTTCCGCAAAAGCATTTGCTTTCGCGCAAAAACTTGCCAGCTGTCTACGCTAGGTGCTTGATTTTGTGCAAAAGCACTGCCATTCTACTGTCTGAAATCAGTGCTTCTTGCGCAAATGCTTTGACGATCCCGTTCGGGCAAAAGCCCTTTCCCGGAAATGTTTTTGCGCAAGAGGGCCAGTGTAGACAGCTAAAAACAGTTTTGCGCAAAAAAGCCCCGATGGCGAAAATGGCAATCGGGGCTTTCTTGCGCAAAACCACATCTTGATTGGCACAGACGCTTTTCCGCAAAAAGTGCTTTTGCGGAAAAGCGTCTGTACCAATCTAGACGCTCTTTTCCGCAAATGCTTTTAACGGAAAGACTTTTCCGTTAAAAGCATTTGCGGAAAATCATGCCAGTCAAGACTTAGCCCCTTATGCATGGGTTCCATTGTTTGAGAACAAACAACTGTTCTTAACTCATTTTGGGGTGCTGAGTTCAAAGATTATATCCATTTTTGCCCATGATGTACAGATTTTCTGAAAACTGGAGTCTACTTTTTCAAAAAATGCTATTATAATGCTTTATACATTATATGCAGTGACTTATTTTCAAGAACTTGAATGCAAAAATACCTCGAACTGATTGAATTTGTCAAAATGAATGCCATCTAGTTTAATTTAATGTGCCCCGATGCTGACAATGCTGGAGGCAATACTGAGTATCCACCAGAACATGTCAGTAATGAGCCACAACTTTTCACCCAAAGTGAATTTAATGACTTGGTGAGAGACCTGGATCTGCCTAAAGATTCTGCTGAGCTTTTGGGATACAGACTTCAAGCGAAGAATTTGCTTTCCTCTGGAACAAATTTTGCTTGGTACGGAACCGCGAGAAAGAGTTTGTTCCATATTTTTCTATGGATGGTCTGTTTGGTATACTGCAATAATATTGCCTGATTAATAGAAAGCTTGGGGACAGCTTACTAACCAGGTGACTGAAGACTTTATTGACTCTTCAAAAACAAGCCTAAAAGGTGTTCTACTGCATAATGGCAATCAATATGCCTCTGTGCCTATTGCCCATTCTGTCCACTTTAGAGAAACCTATGGAAATCCTGACCTTCTCCTTGGAAAAAGGTGCATTGTCCAGAGCATGAATGGACTGTATGTGGAGATCTGAAGGTGCTGTGTATGCTGCTTGGTCAGCAGGCTGGTTACACAAAAATGCCATGCTTTTTATGCAAATGGCATAGCAGAGCAAGAGATCTTCATTGGGTAAGGAAACAGTGGCCACCAAGGGAGAGTCTGACTCCCGGGTCCAAGAATATAATTCATGAAAAACTGATTGAACTCAACAAGGTACTGCTACCTCCACTCCACATCAAGCTAGGTTTGATGAAACAATTTGTGAAAGCATTACCCAAGAACGGTGACTGTTTCAAGTACATTTGCAACAAGTTCCCAGCTTTGAGTTACCAAAAAGTTAAGGAGGGTATCTTTGTGGGTTCTCAGATCAGGAAACTGATTCTTGACACTAACTCTGAAGAAGCCATGAATGACACAGAGAAAGACGCTTGGGTGGCCTTCAGAAATGTCTTACAAAACTTAAGGAATAACAAAGATCCTGATTAAAAAAACATTGTTGGCAACATGCTAAACATATATGAAAGACTTGGATGCAACATGAGCTTGAAAGTTCATGTTTTGCTTTCCCATCTGGATTATTTTCCTGAAAATCTTGGAAGTGTCAGTGAAGAGCAAGGGGAAAGATGTCATCAGGATATCAAGATGGTGGAAAAGAGAAATCAAGGACGTTGGGATGTCAACATGATGGCTGATTACTGCTGGTCTGTGCAAAGAGAGACTGATGGTGAAATGAATAAAAAGTTGTCAAAAAAGCATAGATTCAGTCACATCTAATCATTTAAAATTACTCAGTTGTTAAATTCACACTTTGCTCCTTTGTTCTTTAAACATGGGCTTACCACAGACCTTCTAAAAGAACTATAACTTACTATTTACCAAGTTTTTAATGCATACGGTGAAATAAAAAGTATGAAAAATGTCCAATTTCTTTTTAATTTGTGAAAAATCCTTACATTATAGAGCAAAATGGATGTCATTTTAAAAATCAGCATAGCAAAATTATGTAAAGTCACTAATTTTTATCAAAACAATTTAAACTTTGTTTCAATTTGCAGACCTGTGATATTTGTCTTCTCTTGCAGTGATTTCCTGAATTGCGTTCCACTCCTTCTAACCCATTTTAATGCTCCTTTATAAATGTTAATTCTATTACCCTTATTAGGGGGCTGTGCCCTCTCCTCTTTCCCAGAACATTCACCTCCTTCACATTCACCATTAGCTCCTCACTCATCCCCCAACCCTCCCACAAAATCTATAAGCCCCATGCTCTAAGAAGTATTAATCTGGCTCTCATGGGAAGCCCTGAAGCTTGGCCCCCTTCCACTTGCGTAGCATGAATGAAGTGAAATGAGCATCCCCCTCTTTCTTTTTTTCTTGCTTCTGAAGAGGGGGCCAAATCTCTTGGGGGAGGAGGGGTTCTCCTCCTCTAGGGGCAGGTGTTATTGAGAGATTTTTTGTTTTTTTGCTTCTTACCTCCAGACAAGGGTTGTCAAATTAAGAAAAGACCCCCAGCCTCATATGCATTGAAGATAGGACAGACAGACATCTCCATTAGTATACAAAATGGAGAACAGCATGTCCAAAGCATGAACCACACTGAACTATGGGATACCAAAAGCAGGAAAGCACTGCCTTGTGGGAAATCTCTGCTCCAGATTAAGGAACTCACGTCTGCAGACACCCAGATCAGTAATTATCAGATCCATTGTAGTAATAGATACTCTATTGATAGAAATGTAGCCGTGTTAGTCTGGTGTAGCTGAAACAAAATACGTACAGGACTATGTAGCACTTTAAAGACTAACAAGATGGTTTATTAGGTGATGCGCTTTCGTGGGCCAGACCCACTTCCTCAGATCAAATAGTGGGAGAAAACTGTCACAACCATATATACCAAAGGATACTCCAAAGCATCCCATGAAGTCAAGTCATGCAAATTTAAACAATTTTTCACGGTGAATACACGATAAAATCCCTCCAACACTGTTCTTCAAACTTGGAGGGCGGGGAGTATGGGGCTCAGCATACTGAAAATAAGATTGCCACAACAAAAAGAGAAATGTAGACCAAGTCCCTGAATTAGTCTGAAGAATTGCCAATTGTTGCACATGTAACAGTAGATGATGCATTTGATTTGATTACAAGGCATCTGCTACATCTATGCATGGACACTAGTATCAGAGGTTAGCCAATAATCATTTCTCGCTCTCCACTGAAATACACCAAATGAGAAGTTGGGCTGAAAGCGGCACACAGGAAGCCCGGAAAAAAATATTTAGGGTGTTCTTCTCTCTAGTCTTTAGGGAGGGTACTTGTTTCATTCTTCTGTCTTGCAGTCTGTGGTGGCATTATATTCTGCTCTGTCAAAGAAAGGCACTTTTCGTCTCTCAAACACTGATGTTGAGCTATTTCTAAATTGTTTTTCTGCTGTTGACCAGCTGCTGTCTTCACTGCTGCTCATTAAAGGAATCCTGCCAGTTTTAACCCCCTTTCTTCCTGTCCAACTATGCCATATCATCTCTTCTAATTTAGAGATATAGGTTCCAACCTCCATCCTTCTGTGAGAAATATAATGGAGCCCACTGATTTCAGTGGCACTGTACAGTAATTGTAACTGAATTTTGCCCTTATCTTAGTACAGAATGTTAATATAACACCATCATATGTACCTTTAGTGACTCACTGTTCCCATGTGCCCTCGAGCATATGTTGGAATTGTTTTTAAATGTTTTTATGCAATATGGAATATAATACACCCTAACAAGAACAACATATCAAATCTTCTTACGATGCAATATCTTGGGCATGGCTGACTTAAAGCTCCTTCCAAATTAATGGCCAGGATTCTAAAAGGAAGCTTATAAAAAGTACAACATATGATTTGCCATGGAAAATGGAAAGTCAAAAACTGATCATGATGGCACCATTGCAGCAGAAGGGAATGGGAGGCAAGGAAGTGATTTGAGCAATATTTTAAAAACGGAGTCTCTACAGTTATGAATCTAAGGTCATAAATAGGTACCTGAATAGCCTGATTCTTTTTTAAAGAACTGCTGAGCAATGGACAATTCCTGCTGTTTTCAATAGGAAACCAAAGAGTTAGTCCCAGGTTCAACATTAAACTAGCATTGAGGCTCAAGTCAAGTGACTAACCCTGTTCTTCAACTTCTCTTTCTATGAAATGGAGATACCACCTACCATCTGTAAGGCATTTTGAGATTCTTGGATGAAAGACACTATGCATAATGAAAATAGTATTACTAAAACAAGAACAAAATAAATATTTATTTTGCAAAATAGCAGTCCCTATCCAAGTCATATTGACACTAGTACAATAGTCTGCAGCACAGAATAGTCATTCTATTATCACTCATCTAATTGTGAAATATCTTATTTGTTCAAATATAAAAACACCAATATTTTAAAATAACTAATTGTGGAAATTATGGACACAGCAAATGTGGGAGAAAATATGAAGCAATTGCAACACAGCACATTTGTTCTTCAAAAATACTATTTCCTTCCATAGTTTCCCAAAATGACTAGATCATATATGATCTATAATCTAGAATAATGTACAAGAACAGTAATTTTAATATAACTGATTGTTGTTCCATGACATTATTTATAGTCATCTTTTTCTATTCTGTTATTTCATTTTCACATTTATGGAACTGTGGATGATATGCCAGTTATCAAACACATACCATAATGAATACGCTGCTAACACAACAAAAATTAAATGGTCAGAACCTGAAACCCATGTAATAATACACAATTAATATTCTTCACTGTATAAAAAAGTTTTCATAAAACTTTTAAGACTCGGTCATTTTATTTGTATGTAATTAATCTTCCAAAATAAAGTATATGCAGATGATCAGCTATAGCCCTTGTCTCCAGGTTGGGACAGCCCTATGAGAAAAAATAAGGATGAGTAGTTTGTAATAAAGTATCTTTATATATAAAAATAATTCCTATGAGACAACAGAGTGATGTCATCATGTCACTCTGTGCCCCACTGCCTCCTCTGCTCTCAGCTGCCCTGCCTCCTCCCTCCCTTCCCGGTGTCATGGGTCAGGAGTTGTGTGCCCTACCCTCTCGGGGGTGGGGGAGGCGGAGCTGGAAGCCCGCGCGCCCTCTGTCCTGCCTTAGGGGTCAGAGCAAGCTGCTCACCCTCCCACTTCACAGGCGGAGGGGCCAGGAGCCATAAGGCCTCCCCCCTCCCTACATCCCCAGCCCTGTCACACACACCCTTGTCTGAGGCTTTGCACCCTCAGCCTTTTCTCACACCCCTTTGGCCAAGACCCACACCTTTAGCCCCTTCACTCACCACTCAGGCGAGACCCCGCACCCCAAACTTGCTCCTGCGCCCTTTCCCCTGGCCAGACATCCTTCCCACAGAGAGAGGGGGGTTGGCAACCATAGCGAACAGGGGGCGCAGCTTCCTAGTATTTTAAAAATATATAAATGTGTGTCTTTTTCTTACCTGTGTGGAATATATGTAAGTGCCTGCACATCTGTTGATCCAATCTCTTTTGTGCGTTCCTCCCAACCCTTGGTAGGTTTGTACAGTCTGGATGGGTCCCTGGTTACATGAACTTCAACCTGTCAACAATATTATTATGCATGGGAGGTGGGGGGACTGAACAATCATGTAATTTAAAGTGTGACAATTGCCTTCCACTCCTGCTAAATGGGGAACAATTAAATGCCCTTTGACCACTGCATGCAATGTAGTTGTAGCCCTGTCTATTCCAGGATATTAGAAAGACAAGGTGAGTGAGAGTATCTTTTATTGGGCAAAATCACCCAACTTGTCCCTTTGCTTAGTGATAGCTGAACAATGGAAAAACTTAAGGAACTAGACCACATGACAGTGGCTGAGCCCTGCGGTCCAATGGGTTGGGAGGAGAGAGGTGGGTGTCCTGATAAACAATCTGAGGACAGGGAATTGATGGGATTGAAGCTGTATGTCTGTATGAGAGTAATGCACAGAGGTGAAAGTAAGCAGGTGCGCCCTGTGCGCAGTTCCAGCAAGACCTGGCTGAGCTGCAGCAAAAGCCAGCAAGGAGCTATTTAAAGAGCTAGCAAGGACCTGGGTTGCAATAGGACAGTACCTGTAAGAAATGTTAAGATACTTTTATTACTATTAATGCAGCAAGAAACAGGAGAGAAGCACAGATTAAACAGCAAGGAACTGAGCCAGAGGAGGATTTATAATGTGACAAGGAAAAAAAATGCTGAGTGTTTTGGGTTAAGTATTGGCTGGAAAAAGTCTTGGAACAGTGACCAAAGAAACCGTCTCCTGCTGCTTGATTCCTAATGCATTGAGGAAAACTGGATTTTAAATACATTCGTTGTCAATAAACAGGATTGCATCAAAAAAAAATACCTGGACTCCATTATCAATTTCCCCTAACAGAAGAAAATTTTTAACACATCAAATAGTCTAATAGCACCTTAAAGACTAACAAAACATATAGCTGGTATCATGAGCATTCATGGGCACAACCCATTTCTTCAGATGACAGGAGTGTTAAATGCTAGATTGCTGATAATGCGTTGGAGGGGTTTAAGTTGTAGACTGTAGGTGATAAGTGGAATTCTGTTGTTTTCTCTTTTGGACTTGTCTTAAAGTAGTTCATGTCCGAGTACTTTTTTGGCTCTGTCGATCTGTTTTTTCACTTCTCCAGGTGGGTATTTCAGTTTTAAGAATGTTCTATAAAGATCCTGTAGGTGTTTGTCTCTGTCTGTGGGATTGGAGCAAATCCGGTTGTATCTTAGGGCTTGGCTGTATACAATAAATTGAGAAATGTGTATGGGTTGGAAGCTAGAGGCACGAAGGTAAGTGTAGCGGTCGGTAGGTTTCCAGTATAGGGTGGTGGAAATTTGTCCATCATTTAATTGTACTGTAGTGTCAAGGAAGTGGATTTCTCACGTGGACTGATCCAGGCTGAGGTTGATGGTGGGGTGGAAGTTGTTGAAATCCCTGTGAAATTCTTCAAGAGTCTCTTTCCCGTGGGTCCATATGATGGAGGTGTCATCGATGTAGCATAAGTAGAGTAAGGTGTTAGGAAGTGAGAGCTGAGGAAACGTTGTTCAAGGTCAGCCATAAAGATGTTGGCATATTGTGATGCCATGCGGGTGCCCAGGGCTGTGTTGCTGACTTGAAAATACAAATTGTCTCCGAACTGGAAGTAGTTGTAGGTGAGGACAAAGTTGCAGAGCTCTGTAACTAGGTGTGCAGTGTTGTCATTGGGGACAGTGTTCCTGTAATCCGTCTTCATGTGGAATGTTGGTGTAAAGAGCTTCTGTGGCCAGGGTGGTATTTTCAGGTAGAATACTGATGTTTTGTAGTTTCCTCAGGAAGTCAGTGGTGTCGCGAAGGTAGCTAGGAGTGCTGGTAGCATGTCATCTGAAGAAGTGGGTTGTGCCCTGTAGCCAGACAGCCCGCCCCCATCACATCCATCTTATTTGCCTCTCTGAAGCATACAGGGCAGAGAAGGAGCAGTAAAATCAGCATAGTCTATGCTGGCTCATCTGATCCTGAGAAGCTGAAAAAAACCCAGATATGTGGAGAGAGAGCGATTAAGTCAATAAGCTGGCCTCGAGGCTGCGAGAACGGACCCGGCTGGCACCCATGTTGATTCGAACACACACAGTCCCAGGAAGAGGAATTTCCCACTGAGAAAAGAATCCCCAGTAATCCCAATTTAGTTATCTCTCTTACAAGTGTAAATTAAGTTCACAACTCCTTTGTAAGAACTGGTCTCACAAAAGACAGACCAGCCCCATTTGGCATGACAGACAAGAAAGAGAAATACGTGACCCCATGAGTATAAAAGATAGGTCCAGCACACACTCACTTTGAGTGTCATTCTACCCTCTACCTGCTGGTCGGGTTAGGTGTTTGACCTCCCGAGGTTCTATGGGGACGCCCACCTCGTATGTTCGTCTTTCCTAGGAATTGAGGGACCGGCCCTGGCCTGACATGCTGGAGTCGAGAGGCACAGAAGGGGGTAAAAATTGTACCTGGATGTGGTCCTCTGTCCTAAGTATACACATAGAAAGAGTAAGCTGTTACTTGGTACCATTATTTCTATTTTTCTATCTTTATCTTCTTTGTAACCATTTTTAAGATCTATATTTTGCTAGTAGTTAAGAAATAGAACAATAGCCATTGCAACCATATGATTTATAAGCTTCTTCAAATAAACCTGTAACTGTTTAAGTTTTAACCTGACTCCTTCAGTTGCTGTAATAGAACCAAGCACAATTTAAAAGAACTTCAGCCGGTCTTAAGGGACAGATATAGGGAGCCCTGACCGTCGGCTGACATGCCAATGAAAGCTCATGATACCATCTACATGTTTTGTTAGTCTTTAATGTGCTACTAGATTATTTGTTGTTTTTTAAGTTTTTCCTGTGGCAGACTAACTTGGCTACCCCTCTGCAGCAGAAAAAATTTGTAAGACCCTGATTACTGGCTTACAATAGGAAAAAACAGTACCTTTGAATTTGTTACAAGAAATAATTACACTGGCTAGATCAATAGCATAAGAAAAGTAAGAGTGTGCCTGTATGATAGTCCCTCCAAGAGATGCAATAAGTCTCATTAGTGTCAAGAGCCTTTGGTACACATGGAGTTCACTGATTATAAAAGTTTGTGCAGGAAAAAGGTGCAGGATTGACTACTCTGAAGACTAACATCCACTGTAAATTCACAGAATGAGCAGCAACTACTGGATGCTCAACCTTTGTGAAAAATAGTCAAATTATTTTAAGTGCCTAAATAAGGACTCAGGTGCCTAATTTTAGGCATCTGTAATTAACAATTTTTGGGCCTTGGTACATTTGTGTTTTGCTATATTTATCCACTTTTAAACCAAAAAAGATAGCTATTTAAGCACATTTGAAAAGAAAAATAAGTGTGTTGTTCTTTTTAACAAAAATTATGCCCTTTTTCCATTGTAAAAGAAGAAAAGAAAACTTTCCATTCTGACGTGGGTTGCTTGTTATTTTGCAATGACAAAAAATTGTCAGATGTAAAAGGTCAAGATACTTGGATAGGAAAAATACTTGTCTTTTAGAAAAAGGCAGCTGAAAAATAGAATAAAGCTATTTAAAAAAAATTAATTACAAGCATGAAAATATACTAAATCAGATTATAATAAGAAAAACTGATACATTCAGTAAATGTGTTACCTTTTCCCTTAACTTTGCCAGTCTCCTTTCTTTTTCTTTTTTTTCCTCTTCTTTTGTCTGCTTTTCTAGAATCTTTAGTTCAAGTTTATGAAGATCCTGGAAGATACATAATGGATGAAATAGAGAGTATTTTTGGGAATTAGAAAAAATGCTATTGCACCAATAGGTGTTTTTTTATATGTTCAGAAAATTTTTTGAATGCTTTAGAAACCAAATGTTTCCTAGAATTCATACTGGTTAAGAACTGATGTGACCATTCAATCATCTAGGTCGGACCGCTATATAATATTTCACCTAGATACCACTCTGGGGAAACCAATTACTGCAGTTACGACTAAAGCATTTCAGTTGTCTGGACTCTGAACTGTGCGCACCACAGAGTAGATGGGGGGAAAAAAACACCTACACAATTAAATTACACTGACCAGTTTCTAAAGGTTACCTTTTTTCGAAACAAACCCTTATACTGTACTGCTATATATTTGCAAGATTCAATTTCCATTTTTGAAACAAACAGTAATTTAAGAAAATATTGGCAATGGATAGTTCCCCCACCTAGACCCCAAGCCAGGAAAATACTCAAGCATATACTTAATTTTAAACTGTTAGTCCACTGAGGCCAATAGGAGTACTCTGGTACTTTAATACGTGCTCAAAATCTTATTAAACTGTGACACTAAGGAAAAACACCAGAACATTACTTTAGTAAACTCAGGAGCGGTGCCCCCATGCTCACTAGGCTCACCAACCCATCTCTGGGGGTGGGCAGACCCAGCTTTCCCCCCTCCTGGCTGTTGGGCAGGGCTGGGGCAAGGCCAGCCCTGGCTCTCCCGCCTTCCTCCCTCCCCTGCAAGCTGTACTTCAATTTGATCCCCGCCTTCATTCCTACACTCACCATCCTGCCTAACTCCTTCCCCTTCATTATCCTGCCTATCCCTCTCCTTTCATCCCTACCTCTATCTCCATTTCTATACCCATCCATCCTTCCTAACCCCTCTCCACCCCCACAATGTCTGTCCCCCTGCCTCCATTCCTATATCCTCATCCCTATCATCCCCCCTTATCACACCACACATCCCCATATATCCCCCTTCCTCCCTCCCTACATACACCCTGTCCCCTCCCACAAATTCATCGAGCTGCATGCCCTTCCCCCCCAAGAGCAGCATAGCTGTCCAGGGAGCCCGGAGTGCAGAGTTGCCACTCTGGAGAACTGGGGAAGCGGCCAGGGTAAAGACCTGCTCAGCTCGCAGCAGGCCCAGGAGAGCACGGCCCCAAAGCATTGTGGCTGGGCTGGGCTGCACAGAGCAAAGCGGCACGGCAGGCACATGGGCCAGACAGGAGGACCCTGCTCCAAAAGGCGTGCAGGGATGGAGCTACTCCCACCCCATTTCACAGAACAGTCAAGTGGTCAGGGCTCCTGGGGCACAGAGTGACGTGATGCCGTCACTCTATTGTCCTGCAGGAAAAGTTTTTATAGCTTGTGAATCTAACAATAGTTCTTACAGGTGAAATAACCAGGGCTCGACAATCTATTGAATCTACTCGCCCAGGGTGAGTAGATTTCAGCCCAGCGCCCCGATTACGGGCGGCGAGCGCATGCGCAGTGCGGGGCTGGTGAGTGGCTTTCGCCGCGGTTCGTCAACACCTGGAAATAACTGTTATTGATAATTCACTCCCCGGTCTTCCACACATTCTAATGCTACATCTACTCTGTACCTTACATCTGGGAGATCTGAAACTCATGAATGAGGGATGGGACTACTCACTCGCTCTTGAAACTTAGAAATTTCTTCTGCAGCAATTCTCTTCCTCTCTTCTCTTTCAGCATCCTCTCTCTTCTCCTTTTCAAGTCTTTGTTGAGCTTTCTGTTCCTCCTTTTGCTGAATGTGCTTTTCTAAGAGTAGCTTCAGTTGGAAATGGCGCCGACGATCCTTCTGCTGCCTTTTTTCTTTCTCTTCTTCCTCTTTCAATCTAGATGCTTGTTTCCTTGCAAATTCTATTTCTTTATGTCTTTTCCATGCTTCAATTGCTGCTTGTTGCTTTTTCCTTTCCGCCTCTGCTTTCTGCTTTTGAGCTGCTTCTTGTTGAAGATTTTCTCTCTTCATTTCCTTTGACTTCTGATTTTCCTTGAAAATTTCTTGCTTTTCTTGTTGCTTCTTCAATTTCCATTTTTGAATAGACTGCACGAGAACAGTAAGAAAAAATTCTTGTACCTCTTAAAATAAGTTTAGACATGTAAAATTTTATATTATTTCCAAGGGAGAGAATCACTGGACAGAACTGTGTGATCTAAGGGCAAGGAATCCTAGAGGGCAGGAATCCAAAGTAGCAATTCTATCTCTGACATCTCTTTTTACCTTTGTAGGAAGCTTACTATCTCTTAGTTTCTTCACATGTAAAATGGAAATAACTATTTATCTACCTATCTCACAGCTGTGTTTGAAGATTAATATCTATAATAACTGGAATGTATAAAGCTTCATGGCATTCACATTACTGCTTTAAAAAAAAAAAATCAGTGTTTGTGCCAGTTTATCTATTGCCATGAAGAGACCCAGGTCCAATACCCCCCTCAAAATTTCTAATTTTCTGAACCAATGGATCAAGATATATTGCAAATGTTCTAGTCTTTGCCACCAGCCACTCCCCACCCTCGCACACAATGTCTGTCTCGTCTATTTAGACTGTAAACTCTTCAAGGCCAAGACTGTCTACTACTCCATACAACATTTAGTAGAATGAGGCCCCATTCACGGTTGGTTCTTAGGTACTACTACAATAAGATTAATAATTGTAATAAGTTCAGCTACTGCCCCAGGCACTGCAACATGTGCTTAGAGAATCATTTGCTGATCATTCTTGCTGAACACCGCCAGCAGAGTGACATTTTTAAAGAGTACATGTTTTAAGAAAAAAGCTATATCTGCCATCACAGCTAGAAGTGGACGGAAGAGGGTAAAAAGCAGGTGTGGCTTTTAAGAAATACATTTGTTTAAAATACAAACATACTTTGTATCTGAAAACTCTCATACCTCTTTTTTTCTTTCCTCTAAAATCATAAATTCTTGATACCATGTTCCATGCTGTTGAATATCTTCTTTTGTTCTTCCAGAGAGATACTCAAGGGCTTCTTCTATATAAACAGATTTTCCTTTATGTTTTGTCCATGCTTTCAAGAACTGTTGATGATCATAATCATCCCAGCCTCCTTGTCGTCCTCCTGTTTGCTGAAGGAACCTTTCAAATTCTACTACTTCTTTAGGTAGATGATTTTGCAGTGTTTTGTCCACTGGAACTTTGCCTGAGAGCAAATTGAAAACTCTTTCTCTGGTTGAACTATGTAGTGCCCACGTGTCAATTTTCTTCTCTAAGGCTCTGAGCTCATTAGTAGTACTCTTTTCCTCCTTCATAAGATCTTCATATCTAAAATTTTAAAAAATAAACTGAATTTTAAACAAAAGATCAGAAAATACCCATGAGTTCACTTGAAACAGTGATTATTCAATTCCCAGACAAAAATCTACATTAAAAGGGGGCTAAAGTTGAGATTATGGATCACTAATTTAGGGTAAACAAAATTAGAGTAGAATCTCAGAGTTACAAGTGGAGTGGAGGTCGTTCACAACTCTGAACAAAACATTATGGTTGTTCTTCAAAAGTTTATAATTGAACATTGACTTAATACAGCTTTGAAATTTCACTATGCAGAAGAAAAATTCTACTTTTTATTTTAGTAGTTTACATTTAACACAGTACTTGTACAGTACAGTGAAACTGTTATCTGGCACTCTGTTAACCAGAAAACTTTGTTAACCAGCATTGCCTCCAGCCACAATATTGTCACATCTTCAAGCGCAAAGGCCTGGCTTGGTTTACCATGATTGGCTTAAAAAATTTTTTTTTAAGAAGTACTAATCATCTTTAACTCAAAATAGAAATGTGAGACCAACTGCCTCACACTACAAAACTACTAATATTAAAAACTTGAGTTTTACTATTATTGTCCATTGGTTTTTCCTAGGTTGATGGGACCCTCAGATAACTGGAATTTTTAGATAACTGGAATGCCCTAATCCCTGAGCGTGCTAGATAGCACCGATTTTACTGTATTTGCTTTTTTTGGCAGGAGACTTGGGGGAGGGCATCTCTTCCGCTATCTGATTGTGTACATCTGAGTCCAAAGATTCCAAATGAGGTATGTGGTTGACTGCTCAGCTTGTAACTCTGGTGTTTATAGCTCTGAGGTTCTCCTGTACAGAAATTTTGTATTTGGAGGTTTTAGAAACTCCATCTTTGGAGATTTTTAAGAGCAGATTAGAAAAACACCTGTCAGGCACTGTCTTCTAGAAGATGGTGCTTGATCCTGTCATGAGTACAGATTACTAGACTTGATAGCCTCTTGAGATTCCTTCCAGGTCTATAATTTTATGATTTATCCCCAAATTAAGAGTTATAAACCCAAAGAAATCAGAGTTAAAGTTACTCTTAAAAGAAATATAAACAAAAATGCACGGTTAAAGCAAGCAAACAAACACAATCCTTACTTGTATTAATACCACTGGGACAGAAGAGAAAGAAAAAAAGAAAGAAATGTGCCTTTAAAAATCAGTTTAATCTAACCTAGCCTAGAGATGTGATAGCGTGGGCTCATCAGCTAACCTTCAGGTTACACGCAGGGCCCCTGCTTTGCTGCTGCCACCTCTCTCATGTGTAAATGTATAACCACTGAAAAATTTTAACAGTTACATGTTTCCAAAACAAACAAACGAACAAAAAACAGTACCACCTACCCTCATTTTAACATCCCTTCCACTACACTGGAATGCCTTTATCATACTCATAGGGTTATTGCATGATACTACTACAGATAATCTAGTCTTAATAGTTTGCTTTGAATATATATTTACTTAAAAGATTTATTACAGAAAAAAGAAAATAAAGAAACAGGATGGAAAAAAGACAGAAAGAGTGATTTATACCATACATTTAAATTAAGTTTTATTTTGGTTTTGTGCAACTGATACAGTTATCTCAAAACTATAAAACGTTCAGAAACATACATTAGTCGTTGTTCTTCTTTAAAACAATGTATTACATTTTCAACTTCTTCCATCATTTCTTTGAGCTTTTCAACAACTACAAAAACCAGAAAGAGGCACAGATATCACTTTCCCTATAGAAGAATACATCTTTTATATGCTAGACACAAGAAAATATGACATTTCTTAATAAACTGACTTGAAGAACAAAGGTGTATAATAAAGCAAGCAATTACTACTTAAAACATATACATCCCAAATAGCCTCTATTTCATACATCCCTAATGGGCAAAATAAGTTTTTACTAAATTAGTAACAAATTACAGTTATATGTACAATCGCATTTCCTGAAATCAAACTATACTATAATAATAAATTACTGATGATACCAAGGGAATTCTTTATTTGTATTATTATTCTATTCTGAGTGAGACTCCTTGCAGGTATACAGGTCTGTCTGCATTCTTCCCATTGCAAAGAAAGTGTGATTTTAAACTGATTTAGTTAACTCAGTAGAAACCCTTATGTGGACACACTTTTTTTAGAGTAAGAAGGGCTCATTCCGGATTATCTTTAAATTATTTCCAACCTAAGAACTAGTTCTCTTATATTACACCGCCAATGTGCATCAGTCTTGATTTGGAGAGAGCATCTCTTGGGGCAAGAGTGTTAGGCTTTGTCCAATAAGAAAACTATATGACAGTATTTCTTCACACAATACACAGTCAACCTGTGGAACTCTGCCAGAGAGTGCTATGAAGGCCATGATTGTAAATAGAGTTCAGAAAAGAACTAGAAACATTAATGGAGCATAGATCCATCAATAGCTATTAACAAGGATTGGCAGGAACACAAACATGATCTGAAGTGTCCTAAAAAGGGATAGAGAATAAGACAGTGAATATCTTATAGCCTCTACATAAATCCATGGTATGCCCATACCTTGAATACTGTATACAGATGTGGTTGCCTCATCTCAAAAAATATATTGGCATTAGAACAGGTTCAGAAAAGGACAACAACATGATTAGGGGTTTGGAATGGGTTCCATATGAAGAGAAATTAAAGCAACTGGGACTTTTCAGCTTAGAAAAGAGGAGACTAAGGGGAGATATGATAGAGGTCCATAAAAACCAAGATTGGTGTGGAAAAAGTGAATAAGGAAAAATTATTTACTTATTCCCATAACACAAAAACTAGGGGTCACCAAATGAAATTAGTAGGTAGCAGGTTTAAAACAAACAAAAGAAAGTTTTTCTTCATGCAGTGCACAGTCAACCTGTGGAACTCCTTGCCAGAGGAGGTTGTGAAGGCCAGGACTTTAAGAGGGTTCAAAAAAGAACTAGATAAGTTCATGGAGGTTAGGTCCATCAATGGCTATGAGCCAGGATGGGTAGGAATGGTATCCCTAGCCTATGTTTGTTAGAGGCTGGAAATGGATGACGGGAGAGGGATCACTTGATGTTTGCCTGTTCTGTTCACTCCCTCTGGGGCTTCTGGCATTGGCCACTGTTAGAAGACAGGATACTGGGCTTGGCTCTACGTGGCCGAGGCTCAGACACGCTTTTCCAGGCCCACCACAACATGAGGTGGGCAGGTCTTGCACCATGGCCACTTCCCCAGCTCTCCAGATCAGCCACTCTCGGCTCCCTGGGCTCACCATGGAGTAAAGCTGCCCTAAGAGGCTTGTGCGCAAAGGCTGGGCTGGGGAGCAGGCTGTGGCTCCTGCTGCCGTGCCCAAGGCTGTGCTGACAAGCTCAATGGTGTTCCTGGGGCGGAGGGGCAGAGCACACAGCTCAACAAATTTGTGGGAGGGAGCAGGGTGTGTGTAGGGAGGGAGGAAGAGGGAAAGAGTGTATGTGGGGATGGGCAGTGCAGTAAAGGAGGATGGTGAGAGTGATATAGGAATGGAGGCAGGGGGATGGGCAGTGTGAGTGGGCAGAGGGGTATTAGTTAGGGAAGGATGAGGTGTCTGAATGGAGAAAGGAAGTAGAGGGTAGGGATTGGCAGTGTGCTGTGGGGAGCTGTTAGGGAGGATAGTAAGTGCAGGAATGGAGGCAGGGGGATCAAATTGCAGTACACATTGTGGGAGGAGAGAGGGAGAGACCTGCCTGATGGTGGGGGAGGGAGAGCTGGGGCTGGCCTGGCCTCAGCCCTGCCAATGGTTGGGGGAGGGAGGAAAGGGGAGAGGCTCGAGCTGCCACACCTTAGCATGGCCCTCCTAAGTGGCCGGGGGAGAGCCAGGGCTGCCTACCTCCAAAGACAAGGGGATGGCGAGCGAAGTGAGCTGAGAGCACCGCCCCTAGTTTTTCTTCAATCCTTGGCATCCCTTTTGACAGTTTAGCAGAGAAGCCAAGGTAGAAGCAGACATTTTCAGACACAATCTTGAGCTGATGACAGGTCTTGGTCTCTAATCTGGACTACATTTGAAATGGTAAGAGCTCTGATTACCAGTGTCCCAAGTGTTTCAATTTATCCCCCAAGCATGTTTTATTCATTATCAACAGACTATTCCGGTTTATATCAGTACAGATGGCCCTTGATCTTTATGGCCCTTGCTCAATTTCCTCAGACATCAGATAGAAGAGAGGTGTACAAATATATCTAAGTCTCAAAAATATATTCATTCCACTTAACATTGCAGTAAAATTCAAGCAAAAGAGCAGACTTCAGCTCAGAAGGTACCCCACTCCCAACAGAGTCCCAGGACAGTGCCTTTCCTGACACTCCCTTCCAAGATTCACAGAAGAAGAGTCAGTTTGGAGAAAGGACATCCATATCTTGCACTGATAGCACAATCTTTCCTGCAACACAATTATTCAAGAAAATTAAACTTTTTCCTATAAAAGGCAAGTATTTCAGACTCCAAAAACAACTTACATTCTGGTGTAGGCTTCACATCTTTCAATTGTCGCTGAAGTCTCTTAACATTATTGTGTATTTTTGCTAGTTGTTGCTGGATTTTAGCTTCTGTGGAAAAAAATAAGTTAATTAATCAGGTTAAAAGTTTAATTGTACATCAAATTGAAATGTCTTTCTCTTACCCACAAACCACTAAATCATGCACCCCAACATCTCTGGTCTGGCTACCTTTCATGTCTTCTCTGATACCCTTCCATTCCAACAATAATTCCGCAAAATTCCAATAATGATACCCCCTTTCATCATCTTCTCACTGAAGCAGATCCATCCACTCTTTCATGCTGACCTTTGTACTTGGAACATCAATTCTGACTCTGCTTGAATAGCCTCCTCCCTTGACTCATTCAAATCCCTTCTACTCACTTCTGTCACAAGGCCTATAATATGTGGAGGGCAGATAGATATCCTTAAAAAGCAAAACAGCACCATCAAAATGTGTATTAACTTTATATTGATACCTTCTTTCCCTTTTTCTGCTTTGTTTATTTAGACTTTTACATGCTCAACGAAGAGGGAGAAACAATAACAGGAAACTTGGAAATGGAAGAGGTGATTAAGGATTCCTTTGTTTGGGTTTTCATCAAGAAGATTGATGGTGACAATGCCTAACACAGTGAATGTAGTGGAAATGGGGTAGGTTTACAAGTTAAAATAAAAAAAGAACAAGTTAAAAATTACTTAGAAAAGTTAGGTGTCTGCAAGTCACCAGGGCCTGATGAAATTTATCCTAGAATACTCAAGGAGCTGATGGCTAAAGGCTCAGATACCTCCTTTATCTTCTTTGAAAAGTCATGGCAGTCAGGAGAGAGTCCAGAAACTGGAAAAGGGCAAATATAGTGCACATCTATAAAAAAGAAAATAAGAACAACCAAAGAAACTACAGACCAGTCAGTTTAACTCGTGTGCCAGGGAAGATAGCGGAGCAAGTAATTAAGGAATTCATCTGCAAACATTTGGAAGATAATAAGGTGACAGGTAACAGCCAGCATGGATTTGTAAAGAACAAATCATGTCAAACCAATCTGATAGCTTTCTTTGATAGAATAAGAAGTCTTGTGGATAAGGGAAAAGCGGTGGACATGTTATACCTAAAATTGAGTAAAGCATTTGATAACAGTCTCGCATGACCTTTCTATCAATAAGCTAGGCAAATACAACTTAGATGGAGCTTCTATAAGGTTATCCAGCCAGTTATGTACCCACCTTTCTCAAAGAGTAGTTATTAATGGTTCACAATCCTGCTAGAAGGGCATAACAAGTGGGGTTCCACAGGGGTCTATTTTATGACCAGTTCTGTTCAATATCTTCATCAACAATTTAGATATTGCCATAGAGAGTACGCTTATTAAATTTGCAGATGATACCAAGATGGGAGGGGTCACAACTACTTTGGAGGATAGGGTCAAAATTCAAAATGATCTGGACAAACTGGAGAAATGGTCTGAGGTAAGTAGGATGAAGTTTAATAAGGACAAATGCAAAGTACTCCACTTAGGAAGGAACAATCAGTTTCACACATACAGAACCGGAAGCAACTGTCTAAAGAGTACTGCAGGGATATACGGGTCATATTGGACCACAAGCTCAATATGAGTCAACAGTGTGACTTGCAAAAAAAGCAAACATTCTGGGATGCATTAACAAGAGTGTTGTGAGCAAGACACAAGAAGTCATTCTTCTGCTCTACTCTGAGTTGATTAGGCCTCAGTTGGAGTACTGTGTCCAGTTCTGGGCACCACATTTCAAGAAAGATGTGAGAAATTGGAGAAGGTCCAGAGAAGTGCAACAAAAAAGATTAAAGGTCTAGAAAACATGATCTATGAAGGAAGACTGAAAGAATCGGGCTTGTTTAGTTCAGAAAAGAGAAGACTGAGAGGGGACATGATAGCTGTTTTTAAGTATTTAAAAGGATGGATGTTACAAGGAGGGAGAAAAATTGTTCTCCTTGGCCTCCGATGATAGGACAAGAAACAATGGGCTTAAATTGCTGCAAGGGAAGTTTATGTTGGACATTAGGAAAAACTTCTTAGCTGTCAGGGTTGTTAAATATTAGAAGAAGTTGCCTAGGGAGGTTGTGGAATCTCCATCGCTGGAGATATTTTAGAGCAAGTTGGATAAGCATCTATCAGGGCTGATTTAGACAGTGCCTGATCCTACAGCGAATGCAGGGAACTGAACTTGACCTCTCAAAGTCCCTTCCAGTTCTAGTATTCTATGATTTGATGTTGAGTCACCTTAGTTTGTATGCTCTTCAAAATCTGTATCAGGTCTACTACTTATTTTGTGAGGCACTTAGCACATCTCTAAATTATTTTTTGCACTCCCAAACATAGCATTTTCAAGTCCCAGTGATGGTGTCATGATGATGAGGGTTAGCCAGCAGCCTGGGGATTAAGAGGTTAACTACACCAGCTGGAGTGGCCAGTAGGAATGTAGGTGGGACTTTCAAACTGGGACAAAGGAATGTGACTTTTTGTCCTCTTTGGTCTCTCAGGGTGAGTCCTCTGAAGCTACAGGGAGGGACAAGCATGTCTCTCTCTCTCCAAGAAACAATTCTTCACTTTCTGTAAGTAGGGTAAAGTTTAGTTAATTTCGTTAGGCTTTATTGTTTTAAGGTTTGGGTATGGGATCTGATATCTGGCACTGCTTAAGAGATGTTTGGCTTTTCTTTTTAACTAAGTTCTAGCCCATGGTGTAATTCCTCCATGAGTATATTTTGTTATCTTTCCATCTGATCCTTATGCTTGCAACAGGAATATTGTTGTAATAATAAAAGTTTTCTCTTTTCTTTTTATTAAGCTGGCATTGGTTACGTGTGTGTCCTGATTTTTATAACAGGGGTGAGATTTCCCAAATGATCTTTCCCCTAATCTCGTTATTAATATTTGGGTGGTGGCAGCAGAAGTTTTATTCCCAAAATCTAGGTTTTTAAGATTTTGGGGGGAAGTTTTATACCAAAGCCTGGTAGATAAGGCTTTGGGGTACACTTGCTGGCCCCCACTTCTGCATTTGTCATGCCAGAGTGGGGAAGGAGCCATGACAGATGGTGTCACCTTCCTGGAACGGCACAGTAGGTCTTTTCTGAATATTGAGTGTGCTACCCTCTATTTCAAGAGCATTCAAAGTGTGAACCAACTTCTGCATTCCATCCTGCAACCAACATACCTTCTTATGATGTCATCTACGCTTCCCAGACCTGAAATACATAAGCGGACATTTCAGTGACTGGATTCTGTAGGACCAACTTCCAATACTTCAAGCTCCTGAAATCCAGACACTGAAATATTCAAAAAGATCTACTTCTTTTTAAGTGATCAGTGTGGGAGATACTGAAAATCCTTGATTATTTTGTGGTGTGGTATAAGTTTATTGTACTTTAACTAAGCAACATTAAATCTTGATGCGTTTAGGTTAATACTTCTTAATTCTTTCATAATACTGTTCTTTTTATAGTGCACTCTCTCTTCTGAACAGTACATACAGTAGCAAAAATATTTTCACAGACCAGTACAAGAATTTGCTTTTTTCTATTAGCAAATAAACCAATTAAGTAAGTGAGTGTGGACAAGGAAAGGAACAAATATCCTACTTTCAGCTTTCCTGTTGTTGGTCATTTTATGTTCCATTTCTTCCAATCTGCTGTACTCCACCCTGAAATCACTCTTCTTGCTGTACAGATGGCCATTTTTGTCTTTTTCTATATTCGCAAGTCTGAGAAAAAATATTGCTTGGCTTTGAAATCACATTTTAAAAATCACCTGAAAATTAATTTAAAATATAAATGTACACTCATTATGACTTAGAAACTATTTAACTCTGAGTAGCGGTCTTTATTTTTGATTAAGAAAGTTAGTTTCAGTAAATGCTACACACAAGTGCATCTTTACAGAATTTACAAACTGAGCTTTAGGTCCGGGAATATTAATTAAAATAGCTGATATTAATTTATCATGCAACTAATGTTTTATCACTTAGAACGATAAGATTTGAAAGATCTGGAAGGATTAGATTTGTATTGGCAACTGTAAAAAAGGGGGAGAAAAAAAATCAGAAAAAATCCTTTGCAAAAGATTTATTCTTAGTGCAGGCTACACTGTAAGTCTGACAGAAGTAGTGAGAAACCACACTCAGCAAAGTACAATTCTGCTCTTCCCTTCAACAGACCATGGTGAATGGTGATTTTATATCTAATGGGTTTGGAGTCCTTCACATCCTTTAGAACAGTCTCACATTCTCCCTCCATTTATAAACTACCTTCTTTACACTCAAGATTCTGTGAGCCTTATAGACTACTAGAAGACTTAACAGGCATTGCTTGGGTCCTTTAAGGGCAAGAGGCTGGTGGTGTGGGGGGTACAGGAGTCAAGAAGGGGATAGGAGTGCACAAGTCAGGGCAGGTGGATGGGAGGGGCAGGGGGCTCAGGCTAGGGAGATGGCCCTGTAGGTTCTGGCCCCTTCCAGCCCCTCCTGGGAGGTGGGGCAGGGATGCTGTGCCCGTATCTGGCTGCCATCTTCTCCACGGGTTGGGGGGATGGGAAGACTCATGGACAGACACACAAAAGTCTAATATATATATAGATGTATTGTTAGATGCAACTTTCTTCCTCGGCAGTAGTGTAATACTAATTTTAGTGGAGGTATACTAAAACTGGGGACATATGTGGTTCCATGCCACTCCCAGGCACCACTCCCAGCTGCTATGGGAAAAGCCTTAGGGAAGCACATCGCTGCACTGCCTTCCCCCAGCTAGGGGGAGAGGAATGGCAGCACACAAAGTTACTTCCTCCTCTGTACCATGGGGTGGTCCCAGGTTAGGAACACCTGGAATATGGAGATTCAAGTGTACTTCTGAGTTTTTTTTGCCTCTGCTGCTACCTGGTTGTATACTTCCACTTCCAAATGACATATGTTGTTGATTGGTCAATTTTTAACTCGGGTGTCTGTAACTCTTGAGGTGCTACTGTACTTCACTTAGGCAGGAACAATCATTTGCACATATACAAAATGGGGAATGACTACCTAGGAAGGAGTACTGCAGAAGGGAATCTTGAGGTCATAGTGATTCACCAGCTAAATATGGGGCAACAATGCAACACTGTTGCATAGCAGCTCTCGGATGGGAGATCACACCCACTTTCAGGTACCCTTTGGATTGGGACCCTCCCACTGGTTAAAATACCATGAAATTCCAGATGTAACTGAAAACACAAAACTGACTCCTTAAAAAACTCTCTCACTGTTAAATTGATCAAAATGGAACATGAATTTGGTAGGGCCCTATACTATGATTCTATGTGTAGAAATAAGATCTGAAAATGTGTTTAGAAAGTAAGGCTTAAATCACTCCATCCTAGACAAAGGAATGTGATCCCATCTGCTTGTAAGTGTCTCTAGTGTCAACTGAGGAAGGAGACACAATGCAAGTATATGTACAGGCAGTCCCCGACTTACGCGGATCCGACTTACGTCGGATCCGCACTTGCGAACGGGGCTTTCTCGCCCCGGAGGTCGAGGTAGCGGATTGCTACCTGCGAGCTCTGGGGCGAGAAAGCCCCGTTCGTAAGCTGCTCCGGTGCCCCTGGTCTGCTGGAGACCGTCTCCAGCAGACCAGGGGCACCGGGCGGGTTCCCGCGCTTCTGAGGCTTTGCCAGAGCAAAGCCTCGGAAGCGCGGGAACCGCTGCTGCTGCCGCTTGAGACCCGGTGCCTGTGGTCTGCTGGGGACCGTCCCCAGCAGACCACAGGCACCGGGACCCAAGCGGCAGCAGCGGGCGGGTTCCCGCGCTTCTGAGGCTTTGCCAGAGCAAAGCCTCAGAGGCGCGGCACCCCGCTGCCGCTGCTGCTCTGCTCCCCGTGTCCCTGGTCTGCTGGGGGGGGGGGCGCGGATAGTGTGCCCCCCTCCCCCCCCAGCAGACCAGGCTTTTGTTTTGGACCCTGGAGCAGAGCAGCTGGGGCGCTGCGGATTGGTCCTGCAGCACCCGCTCTGGGCACTACTGGACCAACCCGGCAGCATCCCAGCTGCTCTGCCCCAGTTCCTGATTCAGCCGCTGCTGGTTAGTTTCAGCAGTGGCTGAATCAGGACGCCTGGGGCAGAGCAGCTGGGGTGCTGCTGGGTTGGTCCAGTAGCGCCGAGGGGTGCTACTGGAGCAACCCAGCAGCACCCAAGTTGCTCTGCCTCAGGCGTCCCCAAGTCAGCCACTGCTGAAACTGGCCAGCGCTGACTACAGGAAGCCTGAGGCAGAGTTGCTCTGCCCCAGGCTTCCTGGAATCAGCGCTCATCAGTTTCAGCAGCAGCTGACTTGGGGAAGCTTGGGGTTCTTAAGCTGAATCTGTATGTAAGTCAGAACTGGCTGAATCTGGACGCCAGTTCCGACTTACATACAGATTCAACTTAAGAACAAACCTACAGTCCCTATCTCGTACGTAACCCGGGGACTGCCTGTATATGAAAGCAAAGTCATCAAACTACCAGTGGGAAAGTATGAAAGATACCTGTGTGTCCACACCCTACCTTGTAATAAATCATTGCACAAAATATGCCTTCTGAAGTATCATTTTGAAATTCATAATTTGTTGGTCATAATTACTATTCAAGTGAAATATGAAACTGTAAACTCTAGAACCACAAAGTTACAAATACCTTGGGAATGGAGGCTATTCATAACTCTGAACAAATCATTACGGTTGTTCTTTCAAAAATTTACAACTGAATACTAACTTAATTATGCAGAAGAAAAATGCTGCTTTAAGCACAGCAACAATTTTCTTATCTTGTAATTTTTTAACCCTCCCATTTTTAGTAGTCTCAGAGGGGTAGTCATGTTAGTTTGTAACTGAAAAAAAATTAAAAACAACAACCTTAGAGACTAACAAAAAATGTACATGGTATGATGAGATTTCATGGGCACAACCCAGTTCTGAAGAAGTGGGTTGTGTCCATGAAAGCTCATGATACCATTTTTTTAGTAGTTTATCTTTAATACAGTTCTGTATTTGCATATTTTTTTCTCTGCTGCTGAATACTTACAGTTCCAAATGAGGTGTGTGGTTGACAGATCAATTCATACCTCTAGTGTTCTTAACTCTGATGTTCTACTGTATAAAATTCCACTGAATGGTATTATTAACTGGGGATGTCAACATGTAGCCAACTACACGATTAACTGATAAGCCAGGGCTTATTGGTTAATCTTGTCAACTACACGCATTGCCCCCCTCCTTGCTGCCTCTGTATAAGAGGCTGATCCACAGCAGCAGCCCCTGTCCGCAGGTTGTCTGAGCTCCCCACAGACAGAGGCTGGACCGCAGCGGCAGCCCCTATCTGCAGGGAGCTCAAGCTCCCTGCAGACAGAGGCTGCTCCGGCATCCCACACAGCAGCCTCTGTCTGCAGTGAGGCTGGGTCTGGCACAAACAGAGGCTGGTCTATGGCAGCAGCCCCTGTCCACAGCGGGTCCCAGCTGCTGCAACCCTGCACGCTGCCTCTGTATCAGTGGGAGTGGCAGGCAGCCGGTCTGCGCAAGGAGCTGTTTTTTAAACTGCTTCCCCTTGTGTACCAGCTCCCGCCTGCCACCCCACGCTTCTGCCTCTCATAGAGGTTCCCCAGGAATGGGGCTGCAGTTACATAACTATTAAATTATATGATATCTAACATCTCTATTATTAACACATGTTCCTAAACTGAGATTAGCAAACATGTTTGTCTCATACAAAGGACTGTATGCTCTGCTTAATTTGCATTTATGCAATGAACAGAGTTATCAAGCAGGAAGGGAATATAAAGGAAGTTCAAAAGTGAGAAAAAGCAGCAGGGAACATCCTTTCCCATACACACGCTATCTCCTGAAGGTTAGCTAGAAACTTTTTCAAGAGGAGACTATAAAACTATAAAAAGGAGAGATAAACACCCTGAGGATATGTCTATACAGCAGGGCTAAAGTCAAATTAAGCAACGCAACTTCAGGTACATCAACTGCATAGCTTAAATCAAAATAGCTTAAATCACCTTTAGGCACTGTCTACACAGCCAGAAGTCGAAGGAAAAGCACTCTTCCTTTGACTTCTCTTACTCCTCGTGAAATGAGGGTTACCATGAGTTGGAGTAAGAAGTCCTCCAGCTTGACATTATTTTGAAATAAAGGCTTTTCGTGTAGATACGCACTATGTTATTTCAGAATAACAGTAGTTAACTGCTGTGTAGACATACCCTTAAAGACCCTCTTTTTCTCTACCTGCCCTTCACATTCATTCACCTATGTTTCCTCTAATCTTTTCCATCCATGCACAGAATAAACATTTATGTGCACCATGAATTAAAACACAAAACCTAGCTGTGGGTGCTCTGCTAATCAGCTGGGTGGCATCTGAATCTCTCCAGAGAGGCTGCACAAGTGCACATCTTATAGGGAACATTGCTGTATATAAAAAGATACCTCTGAGGAACTCGGGAACTGGAGTTCACTGATGTACAGTTTGGACTGGCAGAGTCCTGAAGAGTTTGCTGGAAAGGCAAACAAGCTAGTGTATCCATGACCTGACACACAGATTAGCAGTAGCAAAGCTCTCACTTGCTGGGATTAAGAGGAGAACACAGAGCTCACAGTTCTAGAATCCCTGTTGATCACCACTACTTCCGTACTAATCGTAAAATTACCTTAAAACCTGTCACCCACAGAATGTGTTCATAGCGCTATTCTTTAACTTACTGATTTTTTAGTTTTTCTGCTGTTCTTATGAATTCAACTTTCTTAGCTTGATCAGCTTTTATCTTCCAGTTCTGAAATTGAAAGTGCTGACCGGAATTTGGAGTACTGAAACAGTAGTCACTCTGTACAAAACACAAAAGAAGGCATTCTTTATTAAAATAAATTAGTTTTGTATTTTTAAAACACTCATTCGTTCTCAGTAACATGGTAAAGGAAAACACATACTGTGCATGTACTTTACCACTGTGTTATTTCAGTTTTACACTAGTGTATACCATTGTAAAGCTAGAATAATGCAGTGGTGAAATGGGAATTTTATTTGTAATATTATTTTAAAAAGAAAAATAGTACAATGTTATAGCACTACAATTAACAGTAGTTGCCGGTCATAGGAACCGTCACTCTGGATCAGACCCGTCAGCCATCTAATATCCTTTCTGACAGTGACCAGTACCAGATGTGTCAGCATAAAATGCAAGAACCTTGTAGTACACAAATGAGGAATAATCTCCCTTCACATGTCTCTTCTTGGTCTTATTCCTACAATCATTCGGAATTGGCTTAAATGCTGAAACACGAGGTTTAATATCCCATCTATGTGATAACCCAGGATAATCTCGATAGTAATGTAGCATACAAATTTGCAATCCTCACTCACAGCCTACAAACAGGCTGATAACAGACAGTTGATGTGCTAAAACCACTGTTAATCTTGAGGCCAGCAGCACTGTCTCATTTCTTGGTACCCTCTCCCATTTCCACTTATTGTCTCTTGTTTTACACTTAAACTGTTTGGGGAGGGGACTACCTTTGTTCTGTGTTTGTGCAGCACTTAGCACAATAGGGTCTTGGTCCATAATTGAGGCTCCTAAGCGCTATTGCAATATTAATAAAAAATAACATTAAGAAACACTGATGAGCGTAGTCCCATTTAAGTTAATAGACAACTTGACTAAGATACACTAACTTAGAAAAAGGGCTAGAGTGATAAGGGTCCTTAGCTCTTACATAGTACATAGTACTGTTCTTATTAGTCTTTAAAGTGCTACACAGTCCTGTTTTTTTGTTTCGGCTAAACCAGACTAACACGGCTACATTTCTATCACTATTCTAAGATCAGGGACTGAATAATCATTTCCCCCCTAAGATTAAATCTACCTAATATCAACATAAGGTACCTGATAACAAGTATTAGGCGTTCTCCATAAGAAAAGTCAACCTTAAAGTCAATGACTTCTCAATGGGAAGATGAGAAGAATCAAACCCCCATGACCACTGCAACTGGAAGAAAACAGAATATCTGGCTGGGGACTTACATGTCATATAGAGAATACATGTCTTCCCTGCTATAAAGGTGAATTAATTTGACTGCTCCAGCTAAAGACTATTTATTGGAGCACCTGAACTAGCATCACATCGTTAGACATGCCCCTCATTTTGTCTGTTAGAATTGCTACTTTTTCCCTTATTGGACAAATACAAAGTGGAAAAAAATGGAAATAATTAGATGTGTGCAAACAGACTGATTACTTGTTTTGCTTGCAATATTTCACCTCCATTTCCTTCACTGGTATTTTCTGTATTTAGAGTGCAATTATCTTGGAGTAGGAATGCCATCCTTATATTGATCTCTAAAGTGATTACTGAGTTCTTGGTATTATACAAATAAGTATGAGTAACAAACATTATATGCTGAAATGAAACATAAGCATAGGATGATAAAGCATCATCACTAGCTGAAGACAATATTAAAATAAATTCAGCTCCTTGCCCACTACCACTATATAACCATGTTTAAAGCATCCATGTTCAAGTAAAACATGGATGCTTTAAACATCCTAAATGCTAACACATTCTGTAATCAAAGTGGATAACAGGAGTTGACCAACCAGTATGTACAGGGTCAAACTATGACATAACTGGATTTTTAAAGACTAGATTTTTCAAAGCATTTTCTCTGTCTAATTACACTCAGCTTTGTTTTTAATCATTTTAAAATGTAGTTTAAACAGATCAAAGAGGCCACTGTTCAGAAACTATTGAAAATGACATCATGAAGTATCACACTGATGATATCTCCATAACTGAATATCAAATTTGCTCAGTTTGGAAGACCATGAGATTGTATGGGAGTCACAAAGGGCACAATTTAATCAGCAGTACAATTATTACTGTGATCATGCTCAAGAAGAACCCAGCTTGATTTTTATTCATCATACCACATTTAGTCACTCAGCAACCACCAAGATTCTAGGCTCCGTAGAGTTAAAAATCTATATAAAAACAGCCATATTGGGACAGACCAAAGGTCCATCTAGCCCAGTATACTGTCTTCTGACAGTGGCCAATGCCAGATGCCCCAGAGCGAATGAACAGAAATCAGTAATCATTAAATGATCCCTTTCCTGTCATCCATTTCCAGCCTCTGACAAAGAGAGCCTAGGGACATCATTCCTACCCATTCTGGCTAATAAGTATTGATGGACCATTTATGCATATGCTTACTGGGCAGTTGAGTAGTGGCTCTCCTAGTGGCCTGTAGCAGGGCAGGCAAAGCTGCAGCTGGCAGCTCTGGTACATTTCAAGGAGAGTTGCAGGAGGGAACCTGCTTGAACAGGCACCTAAGCAGTCCCCACTCAAGCGGGTTCCCAGCTGTGCCTCTCCCCTTGAAAGGTACAAGAGCCATGGGCAAAGGCTGGGTGCAGAAGGAGAGCAAGTGCTCCCCCGCCCCATCACTAATCAAGTAGACAATGGAAATTCCATCGATTAGTTGATTAATCAAAATTTCACATCCCTAGCGAGGACTCAGGCAGAAGGTGCAGGCCTCCCTCCCCCCACGGCCAGTCAGTCCCCAGTACCACCCAGAAGGCTCGACACAAGGCCGAGGCTCCGGCGCGGATTTAAAGGGCGAGGCAGCGAGGAGGCTCGGTTTGCCCCCCGTGGGTGGGAGGGCCGGACTAGCAGCGTCGTGAACAGGGGGGTAATGAAGAGACACGGCGGGAAAGCCCCAGCGCAGACTGAACTGGCCCAGCTGCAGCGTTGCCCTCACCCGCTGCCTCCCAGGCTGCTGACGCGACACGGGGGGGGGGGGGGGGGGGCGAGGCCCGGGCTTTTCACAGCCCGATGCGCGCGGGCGGGACACAAGGGAAAGGCGCAGAGGAGCCGCGCAGTGACGTGGGGGGCCGCGAGCGGGGCAGCGGCCGGTAAGCCACGAGCTCCCTGACGTCACAGAACGTCCGCTGCCAGCCCTGACCGCGGCGCGGCCCAGCCTCGAGGGGCGGCAGCGGGCGCGGGGACACGCCACGGGCTGCAGCAGCTTTTGTCTCTGGCAGCCACAGGGCCCGGCCGCAGCCTCCCGGCCTGGGCCGCAACACAGTCCCTGCCGCGGGGCGGGAACGGCGCTGCCGGCCTGGCCGTTACCTGCTGTTGCCCGGACGCGGTTGCCACGGCCGCCATCTTGGAGGCCAGCGATTTCCCGCTTCCGGCTCCGGGTCGCTCGCAGGATTCAGGGAGAGGGGCGGGGCTGAGGCTAAGCTCCGCCCATACCGCCCGCGCGGTGGAACCACCTACTGCCTGCGGCCGCTTCCCGCCATCGCCCCCTGGTGCCTCCGCTTCTCGCCGCGAGGCTCCTGTCGCACGCGTGTGCCGGGCTCACGGGGACCCGGGTGTTTGAGATGCGGCCCAGTACAAGCCCAGCGCAGGCTGCAGAGGGGCTGTTTGAGAAGAGTCAAATTATTTCACCCCTTTCGTCTGCACTTGTAGATGCTTTTACCCAACCGGGGCGACTGCACTTTTCGCACCAGTCTTGCAGAATGTCAGAGCCTCGGCATGAGGGTAGTAATGAATTGAGCTAATGATTTAAGCCGGTGTTAACCACCAGATACTGCCCTCCCATGAGTAAGGACCAGAGACCAGCTCTTAACTAGCAAGAAGCTATGTTAACATCCTGCGTGAAATTTACAAATGTGTAAAGTTGAATCACTTAATGTACAGCGAGTTTTAGTGAAAAGGTTTGCACAGAAAGGATTCTGCAATAATTGTGTAGATATACATACAGGTTTTTTCCAGTTGACACAGCTTATATTTTTCACAGGTCAGATGTAGTTCAGAAAGAGGAACGAATCTATTTTTTACTTCAGCTACAGCTTAGTTGTTTGTACATTCCCCTCCTCTTCCCCCCTTGCAATAATTTACCATAGGGAAATGTTCTTATAGTTAACCATCTGAGTCAGAGCTGCCATCAGATTATGGCACGATGTGTCAAGCACGATTAGTGCTCACGATGTGGAAGAAAAATGTACTTTTGCATAAATCTCTGCAGATAACAGTGCGGGTTATATTTTTTCTATCTGTTATTCAACTGCTATTGATCGAATGCTATTTGTGGTCATAGTGATCATGCTGTTGTCTCTGATTAACCTGCTTGCATCAGATAAGTATTTACTCCATGGAATTTTTAGACACTGAAATAAAGGTTTGTAACGTGGCCATAGACATTCAGTTCTATGGCCCTTTGCTGACTAAGGACAGTGTTGTGGTATTGATTTAATGCTATCCTGTTCTACTTATCCTAGTAGGTATTAGACATCACACATTTCAGGCCCTATACAGATAATCCCCGACTTACGAACAAGTTATGTACCAAGCACTTGGTCATAATTTGATCTGTTCGTAAGGTGGGCCCCATTCATTTACATGTGTCCGTGCTGTTCATAAGCGCGGATCACACGTTCATAACTCGGGGACACGCTCAATGGGAGGTTGGTTGTAAGGACGAACAGTCGTAAATCGATGCGTTCGTAACTCAGGGACTACCTGTGTAACCCTTCTGCCTGGTAGGCCTGGCAGCAACTAGGGCTGGGTGCAATATCTAGGGGTCCATCTCACACAGAACCAGCTCGAGCTCTCACCCGGAAACCTGGGAAATTTACACACCCTGGCTGCATCTAGACTGGCAAGTTTTTCCGCAAAAGCAGCTGATTTTGCAGAAAAACTTGCCAGCTGTCTACACTGGCCGCTTGAATTTTCACAAGAACACTAACTTCCTACTGTCTGAAATCAGTGCTTCTTGCGGAAAAACTATGCTGCTCCCGTTCAGGCAAAAGGGCCAGTGTAGACAGCTCAGATTTGTTTTGCGCAAAAAAGCCCCGATCGCGAAAATGGCGATCGGGGCTTTTTTGCGGAAAAGTGCGTGTAGATTGGCACGGACGCTTTTCCGCAAAAAGTGCTTTTGCGGAAAAGCGTCCGGGCCAATCTAGACGCGCTTTTCTGCAAATGCTTTTAACGGAAAACTTTTCAGTTTAAAAGCATTTGCGGAAAATCATGCCAGTCTAGACGTAGCCCCTGGGTGCCTCTGAATCACCCGAAGTCCCAAAGTCCGACACCCCAAAAATCTCTGTCCCTGGTCAGTGCCGCCCAGAGTCCAAAAGTTCACCTGGAGGCTGTCTCTACATTGGTGCAATCTTGCGCCAAAGCGGCCGATTTAGCGCAAAAACAGGCTGCCTGTTTACACTGGCGGGGAGCAAGAACACTGACGTTCTAATGTGTTAAATCAGTGCTTCTTGCACAAGAACTATGATGCTTCCACTCAGGAATAAGCCCTCTTCCGCAATTGTTCTTGCGCAAGAGGCCAGTGTAGACAGGCACCATGAATTTCTTGCGCAAGAAAGCCCAATGGCTAAAATGGCCATCGGAGCTTTCTTGCGCAAGAGTGTGTCTACACTGGCACGGATGCTCTTGCGCAAAAACATATCTCTTGCGCAAAGGCACATGCCAATGTAGATGCTCTAATGCGCAAAAACTTTAACGCAAGAACTCTTGCATTAAAGAGTATTTGCACAAGATCATGCCAATGTAGACACAGCCACAAGGTTTTACCTCCTAACCTGGGTAGAAATGGGGGAAGGGTGGATAGATAGGGGCACCTTACATGGTCTGAGGCCGACAGCCCCACCTCTCCATAGGGTTCTGCTGCAGTCTTCAACGCAAGCCACTCTGCCACCACTCCTACCAGCTGCGCCGCGCTGCTGGTCGCCTGCTGCTGCTCCTACCAGCCATGCCATGCTGCTGGTTGCCTGCTGCCACCATTCTCGCCTGCCGCCGCTCCTACCGGCCGCACCACGCCACTGGTCACCTGCCACCGCTCCTACTGGCCGCCTGCCAGTGGTTCCCACCAGCCACTCTGCTGACTGCCGCTGCTTCGCTAGCTGCAATGGAACTGGCTCCCAGCGAAACCAGTGATTTCAACTCTTTGGCCACCACCTAGACTGGCAAAGGATTCCAGCTTCCACTGCACTAGCAAAAAGACCCCTCATGGAATCTGCTTGGCTACGTCTAGACTAGCATGATTTTCCACAAATGCTTTCAACGGAAAAGTTTTCTGTTAAAAGCATTTATGGAAAAGAGCATCTAGATGGCACGGATGCTTTTCCGCAAAAGCACTTTTTGCGGAAAAGCGTCCGTGCCAATTTAGACGCACTTTTCCGCAAAAAAGCCCCGATCACCATTTTCGCGATCAGGGATTTTTTGCACAAAACAAATCTGAGCTGTCTACGCTGGCCCTTTTGCGCAAAAGGGACTTTTGCCCGAACAGGAGCAGCATAGTATTTCCGCAAGAAGCACTGATTTCAGACAGTAGGAAGTCAGTGTTCTTGCGGAAATTCAAGCGGCCAGTGTAGACAGCTGGCAAGTTTTTCCGCAAAATCAGCTGCTTTTGCGGAAAAGCTTGCAGTCTAGACACAGCCCTTTAGGTCCGTGGTCACCAACAGGTCGATCGCGATTGACTGGTCGATCTTGAGGCCTCAACCAGTCGATCACGAGGCGTCCTGTCCGCCCCGCCCCATTTCCCTCTCACTCCCGAGAAGCCCCACTACCTACCTCAAGTGAAAAATGAGGTAGTGTCGGCTTCCTGGGGATGGACAGAAGTCCTGCAGCTTAGCGCCACTTCCAGCGATTCCGGAAGTAGCGCTAACTGCTCTGCCGGGTGTACTGCGGGAGGGAGCATCAGCTCCCTGCACCACACAGGAGGGGTGAGTCAGCCCTGGGGGAGGCGCGTGTGCGGGGCGGTCGGCCCCGGGGCAGGCGCGTGTGGGTCTTCCCTGCGCGAGGGGGAGGGGTCGGCCCCAGGGCAGGCGTGCACGTGCGAGGCATCCCTGCGCTGGGGGGGGTCGGCCCCCCGGGGAGGCGCGCGCGCGTGGGGTTTTCCTGCGCTGGGGGGTCGGCCCCGGGGCAGGCATGCGCTAGTTTCCCTCGGGGGGGGGGGAATCCTGGGAGGAGGCAGATACAGGGGACTCTCTGCCTCCACTTGCACCCCACTCCTCAGGCCCCACTCTCCAGCCACAGAACTCTGTCCCCACTCCCCTCCCCACTCTCCGAACGCTGTCCCCACTCCCCTGTCCCCATCCACAGAACTCTGTCCCCACTCCCTTGTTCCCACTCCCCGAATTCTGTCCTCACTCCCCTGTCCCCAACCACAGAATTCTGTTCCCCACTCCCCGAACTCTGTCCCCACTCTCCTGTCCCCAGCCACAGAATTCTGTTCCCACTCCCCTGTTCCCAGCTACAGAACTCTGTCCCTATTCCTGTCCCCACTGGCACCCTGTCCCCAGCTGCAGAGCCCTGTCCTCTGCCCTCCCAGCACTCAGTTCCCTCTTCCCTGCCCCCCGCCGCAGAACTCTGTCCCCACAAAGGCTACGTCTAGACTGGCATGATTTTCCGCAAATGCTTTTAACGGAAAAGTTTTTCCATTAAAAGCATTTGTAGAAAAGAGCGTCTAGATTGGCATGGACGCTTTTCCGCAAAAGCACTTTTTGTGGAAAAGCGTCCATGCCAATCTAGACGTGGTTTTGCTCAAGAAAGCCCCGATCGCCATTTTCGTGACCGGGGCTTTTTTGCACAAAACAATACCACGTTGTCTACACTGGCCCTGTAGCGCAAAAGCATTTGCGCAAGAGGGCTTTTGCCTGAATGGGAGCAGCATAGGATTTCCACAAGAACACTGACAATCTTACATGAGCTCGTCAGTGTTCTTGCGGAAATTCAAGTGGCCAGTGTAGACAGCTGGCAAGTTTTTCCGCAAAAGCAGCTGCCAGATGCAGCCAAAATGTATAATTATAAATGCTTCATTTTAGATTTAAATAGCATGAATAAAAAACAGACCATTTATTTCATAACTATAAACACGTGATTTTAATTTTATACATCACATAATTTAAAAATAAACTGTTTATCAGAGTGTGTAAGTAAGGGCTGGGGATAGCAAGTGAGGGACAGGAGGAGATTAGAGAGGGCGGGGCTTCAAGGAAGGGGCGGGGCAGAAGATCTGCACCTGTTCGGAGATTTAAAAAGTGATCTTGGGTGTAAAAAGGTTGGAGACCACTGCTTTAGGTCTATCCTTAAAACAAAGGGGGAAAGGAGAAGGTTGGGAAGTCTTACAGCTCACTCCTGGCAGGTGTGAAGCAGGCTGACTCAAGCCCTTTAACCCTTCCCCCCAGTTCAGTTCACTCACTCTGGAAGTGGGGAGGCTTGTTCCTTGGAGACCTCTTACAATGATGGTGTCTCTCCTGCAAGCACTGGTGTCATGTTTTACAGTTCCCACATTTACGAGCATGATTTGTGACCCCCACAACAGCCCCAAATTATTTACAATACACTACATTCCATTCCAACACTGATCCTCCATCAGCCCTGGCTGAATTGGATTTACATAGCCACACCTCGTATTCCCTCTCCCTCCTGGCATAAGCTGTATTTACATATCAACAGTTAGTTAACAGTTAATTATTTTTCAGAGCTATACAATTGTAGTGGGCACACCCACGCCCAGGACAGCTCTCTCCGTTTAGCTGGCTGATAGCAAGCAGCAGTTCAGCCCCTGCTTACACCTGTATTTCTCCCATCACATAATTGTGTTATATCATACAAAGGAAGGAAATTTTGAAGTATTTGTTTAACATAAGGCTATGGAGATTGCAATATACATGTCTGTTAATCTGTTTCAACAAAAACATCAAGGAGTCCTGTAACTCTTTAAGCTTATACCCAAATAAAATTGTTAGTCTTTAAGATGCCACAAGGCTCCTCAATGTTTTTGCATTAGATATGCTTTCATTTCTATACTAGTTATTTAGAATGTCAATCCAAGGGCTAGTTAAGGGCTAGTTAAGACATTCTGCTTCAGTTGCCATTGGTCCAAATATGTTTTACCAGTCTATTCCTGTTGCCGACGCCTTTATGCTTCCTACTTTAGAGGCTTGATCCAATGCTCATAGAAATCTGTGGGAAAACTCACATTGACTAACTTCAGTTGTTCTCCAGAGTGGTCAGCTTTCTAGTATTTCTCCAGCAGCCAGAAAAGTATAGCACAGTGTAATTAATGATTATCTTGTTTAGCACGATCCCCTTCAGCTCATTGATGAGTAGAAGTTTATTGATAAACTTCTGTACTGCTTAAATGGGGGGATAATGGCTAGGTGGAGTGTACAGTGGAGTGTATAATGGAGAAATAAAAGCAGTGATACAAGAGATCCTCCAGATGATTAAAAGAGTTTCTCTTGAACAAAGCCTTCTTCTGGACACTGACTTAGTGTTGAACACCCTCTTGACTCCTGCTGAAGTTACCAGGAGTAAAGGATGCTAAGTACCAATTGTTACCCCAGAGACTTCAGGTAAGCAGTTAAAAATGGCCAAATGGTGGAAAAGTTAGGGTTACGGATGTCTCCACCAGAAGCTAGATTCGGCCTGACAGTAGCGTATCTATCACCACTTGACTGTTTCAGAAAATGACGGACAAAATGTTTAGGGCCAAACCATATATTTGAAAAAAAAATGGTTGAGCACAACAAAAGACAATGGTACATTGAATTGAACGACTCCACCGTATCCCAAAAAGAAGGAAGATAGAAAGAGAACCCGATACAAGAAGGGGAGATCTTACAACAATGAGGAGGCGGTGATGGAAGCCTGTGACCTTCTACCCGTAGGCTATTTGGAAGCCCTTGGGGAGGACTGACAGGGAGGTCCCACGAGGCGAATCCCTCCTGTCAAAGGAGACGCCTGAAGGGAAGAGGACCCTCGCCTCAGTGGTGGACAGCGCTGCTGGAGAGTTTCACGAATCCTTCGACCACGTGAAGATCCACTCAGGGACACGGTGGTAAAATGTCTTAACACAGTCCATAAATCCAGTCCCAAACTAGTACTGAGAGGTTTTCCAAGTACTCAATGGAGACTCAGTAGATCATGCCAGTATAGATTGTCCCTAGGCCATAAGTCCACGCACGCTGGAACTTCTCACAGGAATAAGGGAAGATGACAGGAACCTGAGACAAACTAGAAGAGAAGAACCCGAGCCCTTGACAGGACTAGGTTTTTAAAGCACTTACGGTGGGAAAACCAGACAGGGGGGCTGTGTCTAGACTGGCCAGATTTTCCGGAAAATCAGCCGCTTTTCCGGAAAAACTTGCCAGCTGTCTACTCTGACCGCTTGAATTTCCTCAAAAGCACTGACTTCCTAGACAAGACACCCTCAATTTTTTACCCCATACATTTTAGAAAACTTGGTTCTGAAGTAGTTTATAGGACTTGCACTGTTGCAGCCATCATATACAAGATCTCCTTTGTAAGACTACAAAACCATGTAATTTGCAATGAGGTTTCTGTAAAAAGAAAATCCTGAAATGTAAGATTATCAAGTTATGCTACTACTTTCCTCTCTCCCATAATCTCAACTCCTCATTACAGGTCTGTGGATGAGGTTAGTCAGGGCAAGCCCTGGTAAAAATTTTGAGGGGGATGAAGAGACAAATGATTGATATGTACATATTCTCTTCTCCCTCATGACTGAAACAGCTGCTGGGAGATGTTTATAACTATCTCAAGCCCATATTGTTTTATTGATCCATCAAGACCAAAGTGTGTCCTTTGTTATGCTGCAAAGATGAACAAAATGCTTTAAATGTATTCAGTACATTTCTTGAACCACCCATTATCTTGTTTTTTCATTCACATTCTTTATTTCAGTTAAACTTTTAAATAGCTGTCAACTGAATTTTTCTGCACACTAGAAATAATACATTCAACTTGTAGCTTTGCTAGCTAAAGAGATTTCAGGAAATGGTGCTGTACCCAGCTGCAGAACACAAAAGCATTCACAGATGCTAACTAAATGGCCAATGCAGAAGACATTTCATTGCCTAATTGATGTTTTTAAGAGCATTTTCCTGCTGTATTTTTCCTTTTTGTTTTTAGGATTGCAATTACATTTGATTTCTTTGTGCTGGTGATTTTTATGTACCAGCCTCTGAATAGAAATTAACTAGGAGTGGGAAATGTTTCAAAACCTGAAAACAGTCATCAATATAAATTATGGAGGATTGTGCTTAGAGATTGCTACCTGCAATGGTCTGAAAAATATCTTTATTTCCATTATAGTGTTTGCTAATTTTCTGTGTCTGTTTTCTACACTATTCTGATTTGAGAGAGACTAGCTGTACTAGTCCATTTTTGTATTTGCTTTGTTTCATCTGGTTTATGAACCATTCTAAGGTTTTCTTTAGTGAAGTTAATAACTGAGAGCAGTTCAGGCCTTAAACTATGCAACATATTAGGCTTCAACAAGCAAATTTATTGGTGGGTATCTCAGTCATACTGGGATTTCTCATCCATTTCCAAATGGCCAAGTCATATAGAACAGAAGTTTCAGGGGGTAGCCGACAGTCTGTTAGGGTACATCTACACTTGCTCTCTAGTTCGAACTAGGGATGCAAATGTAGGCGACCAAAATTGCTCATGAAGAGGGGATTTAAATATCCCGCGCTTCATTAGCATGATCTCACTGGCGTGTTACTCTGCTCAACAGCTGTTTTGAAAGTGAAAGTACGTGCCGCGATGCGTTAGTTTGAACCAAACCCCTTGGTTCGAACTAACATTACTCCTCATTTGAGTAACGTTACTTCTTCATCTGAAGAAGTGGGCTGTGCCCACAAAAGCTCATGATACCATCTACATGTTTTGTTAGTCTATAAAGTGCTACCCGACAATTTGTTGGGTTTTTTTCATATAGAACAGTTCACAGTATATTCCCTATATGCACCAGAATCCCTTGCATGATTTCTTACTGCTATTAGTTGGAGGTGCCATGGAAATCATGCAGTGGTTCATAGATGTTTCTGACATCTTAGATGGCCCATCCCCGTAGTCCTTGAGACATATGATGGTGCTGTCCTTGAGTGGGTCATTATATACTGGTTGGAACTAAATCATTAGTTCTCAATGGGAATCACAAGGTTAAGAAGTAGGGCTGTCAAGTAATTTACAATTTTTTTTGATTAATTGCATTGTTAAATAGAATACAATTTATTTAAATATTTTTGGATGTTTTCTACATTTTCAAATATATCGATTTCAATTACAACACAGGATACAAATTGTACAGGACTCACATTTTTTTTACACATACTTGCTCTGTAAAAATTATAAACGAAAGAAACAATATTTTTCTATTCACTTCATACAGGCACTGTAGTGTAATCTCTTTATTGTGAAAGTACAACTTACAAATGTGGAATTTTTTTTGTAACTGAACTTAAAAACAACATAATGTAAAGCATTATAGTTTACAAGTCCACATAGTCACACTTCTTGTTCAGCCAACTGCTCAAACAAATTTGTTCCTATTTGCAAGAAATAACAGTGCCTGATTCTTGTTTACAGTGTCATCTGAAAGCGAGGACAGGCATTTGCATGGCACTGTTATAACCAGTGCCATAAGATGTTTACCTGCGAGATATAGTGTGGTTATGTGCAAAAAAAAAAAATCTACCTTTGTAAGGTGCATTTTCTTAATATAGAGATTGCACTACAGTATTTGTATGACGTGATTTGAAAAATATAATTTTACAATGCACATTTGTAATGAAATAATATAATGTGAGCACTGTGCACTTTTTATTCTGCATTATAAATCAATACATTTGAAAATGCAGAAAAACATTTAATAAATTGTAATTGATATTCTACTGTTCAACAGTGTGATTAAAATTGTGATTAATCATGATTAATTTTTTGAGTTAATCATATGAGTTTACTGTGATTAATCAACAGCCATATTGATAAGTCATTGGAGGTAGATTACAGTTTTAATTTTTGTCATTTACTTTGTTTGCAGGAGTACTATCCAGGTAATCACACAGAAAAATAGTAAGGATGTCAGATTTAGTTTTTAGTTAAATCTTATTCAGGCAAACTCCCACTGACTTCTGAAAATTTTGCTTGATTTGGTCTTCAGTGGTAATGAAAGATATACACTTGCTGAGACTGTGATAATGTATTATTTGCCACCCCTCTATTTAGTTTATATGTACAGTGCATGACATTGCATTCATCACATATTCTGCTATTGCAGGTAGTTTACATACTTTGTTAACAGTAGGCTCTTTGTGGGGGAAAAAAGGGATTTGCCAGTTGCAGGGTATTTAGGCCAACATCAGAAGTGTCTACTGATTTGGGGTGCCTTTGTTTTTGGGATGCCCAGCCTGAGATACCTTATGCCTGACTTCCAGAAGCATTGAGTATATGCATCACCAATTCAAGTCAACAGGAAATGTGGGTTCTCCATACCTCTGAATATCAGGTTTAAGACTGTTCTCACATATGGCAAGGATAAATGCTACAGGACTGGAGCGGAGGGGGGAATCCAAAGGTGAACTTTACATCACATTTGCATCCACACACATCCAAATTAGTGTTGTGTGCAATTCAGTCTGGGGCCTTAATAATGAATTCTGCTAATACAGTTGTGCTCACCAGTGTGACCAAAACAGAATTTTACTAAAAAAGAAGTTTGTAAATGAAGTAATGATCTAGTCTAGAGATTTTTAAGCAGTTTTAACAAACCCAATACTGTGCTTCAGACACACCACCCAGCACAATCACAGTAGAAGAAAGCAGTACCGAAATCAGTGTTTCAAAATAACTTATCAGGGGTAAATGTTTGCGTAGCTGAGGGCCCAAATATTAGCATAATTTTATTACTTGGGGAACAGGAAAAGGCCCTAGCTTAGAATAGTCATGGAAACCATGCTAGCAACAACCATATTTAGTTCTCACTACCATGATTTCTATTGTAACGTTAGCAGAGTCTAACCAAAACACGTTTGTTATTTTTTCTGTGACTCAGGATATGCACTTTGCATTAGATTTAGCTTCAAAAAAGGAAGGACAAGGCAGAACCAGGAGGCAAGATCAAATCAGTATCTTAGATGCCTATATACAAATGCAAGAAGTATGGGTAATAAGCAGGAAGAACTTGAAGTGCTAGTAAATAAACACAACTATGACATAGTTGGTATTACAGAGACTTGGTGGGATAATACACACAATTGGAATATTGGTACAGAAGGGTACAGCTTACTCAGGAAGAATAGGCAGGGGGGGAAAGGGAGGAGGTGTTGTCTTATATATTAAAAAGGTATACACTTGGACTTAGGTGGAGATGGACTTAGGAGACAGCTGTGTTTAGAGTCTTTGGGTTAGGTTAAAAGGGGTAAAAAAACAAGGGCGATGTCATGCTAGGGGTCTACTACAGACCATCTACCCAGTTAGAAGAGGTGGATGAGGCTTTTTTTAAACAACTAACAAAATCATCCAAAGCACAGGATTTGGTGGTGATGGGGAATTTCAACTATTCAGACATATGTTAGGAAACTAACACAGTGGGGCACAGACTACCCAATAAGTTCTTGAACTGCATTGAATACAACATTTTATTTCAGAAGGTTGGAAAAGCTACTGGGGGGAAGCTGTTCTAGATTTAATTTTAACAAATAGGGAAGAACTGGTTAAGAATTTTGAAAGTGGAAGGCAGCTTGGGTGAAAGTGATCATGAAATCATAGAATTCATCATTCTAAGGAATGGTAGAAAGGAGAACAGCAAAAGAGAGACAATGGATTTCAGGAAGGCAGATTTTGGTAATCTCAGAGAGCTGGTAGGTAAGATCCCATGGGAAGCAAGACTAAGGCTACATCTATACTGCATGACTCTTGCACAAAAGCTTATGCAAATGAAGCGTAGATTACCATATTGCTGCACTACATTTGCATATTAATTAGGAGCCGTTTTTACACAAGAGGCTTTTGCACAAAAAGCAGCTGTGTAGACAGCTCCTTATTGTGCAAAACCCCCCTCTTGTGCAAGAGCCGTTCTTCCTGAAAAAAATGAGGAAGAATGGCTCTTGTGCAAGAGGGCGTTTTTGCGCAAAAAGGAGCCATCTACACAGCTCCTTTTTGCACCAAAACAGCTGCTAATTAATTATGCAAATGAAGCATGGCAATATGCTAATCTGCACTTCATTTACATAGGCTTTTGTGCAAGAGAGGTGCAGTGTAGATGTAGCTTAAGGGGAAAAACAACTAAAGAGAGTTGGCAGTTTTTCTAAGGGACATTATTAAGGGCCCAAAAGCAAGCTATTCCACTGAGTAGGAAAGATAGAAAATATGGCAAAAGACCACCTTGGTTTATCCAGGAGATCTTGCATGATTTAAAAATAAAAAAGAAGTCATATAAAAAGCGGAAACTAGGACAAATTACCAAGGACAAATTACTAGGACAAAATAAGCAAACAATACAGGTATACAAGGGCAAGATTAGAAAGGAAAAGGCACAAAACGAGCTCAAACTAGCTACAGACATAAATGGGAATAAGACTTTCTATAAATATATTGGAAGCAAGATGAAGACCAAGAACAGGGTAGGCCCACTGCTCAATGAGGAGGGAGAAACAATAACAGGAAACTTAGAAATGGCAGAGGTGCTTAATAACTTTTTTGTTTCAGTCTCCACCAAGCAGTCTGATGATGAAGGAATGCCTAACATAGTGAATGCTAGTGGGAAGGGGATAGGTTTAGAAAATAAAATAAAAAAGAACAAGTTAAAAATTATTTACAGTTAGATGTTTTCAAGTTGCCAGGGCCTGATGAAATGCATCCTAGAATACTCAAGGAGCTGATAGAGGAGGTATCTGAGCCTTTAGCTATCATCTTTGAAAAATCACGGGAGACAGGCGAGATTCCAGAAGACTGGAAAAAGGGTAAATATAGTGCCCATCTATAAAAAAAGGGAAATAAGAACATCCCAGGAAACTACAGACCAGTCACCTGAATTTCTGTGCCAAGAAATATAATTGAGCAAGGAATTAAGGAATATATGTGCAAACACCTGGAAGAAAATAAGGTAATAGGTAACAGCCAGCATGGGTTTGTAAAGAACAAATCATGTCAAACCAATCTGATAGCTTTCTTTGATAGGATAACGAGTCTTGTGGATAAGGGAGAAGCAGTGGACTTTGATATAGTCTCACATAATCTTCTTATCAATAAATTAGGCAAATACAACTTAGATGGGGCTGCTATAAGGTGGGCGCATAACTGGCTGGAGAACCATTCTCAGAGAGTAGTTATTAACGATTCACAATCCTGCTGGAAAGGCATAACAAGTGGGGTTCCGCAGGGGTCTGTTTTGGGACTCGTTCTGTTAAATATCTTTATCAATGATTTAAATATTGGCATAGAGAATACGCTTATTAAGTTTGCAGATGATACGAAGCTGGGAGGGGTTGCAACTGTTTTGGAGGATAGGGTCATAATCAGGGCTCGCCAAGCGGTGGCGAGCCCTGCTCGCGAGCTGTGCAGTTCTGCGCTCTGTGCGTGCGCAGATCTCCGCGCCGGCTCATCCAGGGTGTAATCTACTCACCATGGGCGAGTAGATTACATTATTTGTCAAGCCCTGGTCATAATTCAAAATGATCTGGACAAGCTGGAGAAATGGTCTGAGGTAAGTAGGATGAAGTTTAATAAGGACAAATGCAAAGTACTCCACTTGGGAAGGAACAATCAGTTTCACACATACAGAACAGGAAGTGACTGTCTAAGGAGTACTGCAGAAAGGAATATATGGGTCATCTTGGACCACAAGCTCAATATGAGTCAACAGTGTGACAGAGAAGAGCAATAAGAATGATTAAAGGTCTAGAGAACATGACCTGTGAGGGAAGACTGAAAGAATCTGGCTTGTTTATTTGGAAAGGAGAAGACTAAGAGGGGACATGATAGCAGTTTCCAGGTATCTAAAAGGGTGTCACGAGGAGGGAGAAAAATTGTTCTCCTTGACCTCTGATGATAGGACAAGAAGCAATGGGCTTAAACTGCAGCAAGGGATATTTAGGTTGGACATTAGGAAAAAACTTCCTATCAGGGTGGTTAAACACTGGAATAAGTTGCCTAAGGAGGTTGTGGAATCCTCATCTCTGGAGATATTTAAGAGCAGGTTAGATAGACATCTATCAGGGATGATCTAGACATTACTGAGTTCTGCCATGAGGGCAGGGGACTGGACTCGATGACCTCTCGAGGTCCCTTCCAGTTCTAGTGTTCTATGAATTCTATAAATTCAAAAGTAATCCCTGACCCTTATAGCCCCTTACATAGGACACACCCTTTCAACACATCCATGAAGATAACAAAAATGTGAACAGGGACAAATATATGGTATAGATCCATAGATGATAAGCATTTGCAACCATCCAGAGACCCCATAACACCAGCAAGGAACTCTGTGCATGTATAAAGAACACCAAGTATACCTAAAACAAGACTGCTAGTGTGAATGCACTGTACTGTTAACTTGCACTGATAATGGTACAATTCTTTAATGAGGCTTAAGAGCCCATGAGATTTAAGGGAAGAAAAGATTTACATTCATTGGAGTTGTTATTTCAATTTTCTCTGGTTTGTCCACCAGATGTCATCTGAAAAACACCTGATCACTTGCAATTTCCTTATATTTTTTTTCCAGTATACGTAATAAAATACTGATGTATAAAATCAAATGGGATAGAAAGTTTCTGAATGGAAGTTTGCTAGGAAGGAATTTAAAGTTTCCTTGATATTCAGTTCACAGAGAGTTTTTAAACTTTGTCCATGATCGCCCTTTCTTCTCCCTGACACCTCACCACAAAATGCACCAGCTCCTCCAGATGCACACTTACATTCAGACTTTTTTTCCATTTTAAGTGTTTATAAAGCAACTAATCCTTGATAAATTGGTACTACATGCAACCATTCTAATGCACCCCATGGCTACGTCTACACTGGCCCCTTTTCCGGAAGGGGCATGTTAATTTCAGAAGCCGTAATAGGGAAATCCGCGGGGGATTTAAATATCCCCTGCGGCATTTAAATAAAAATGTCCGCCGCTTTTTTCCGGCTTTTAAAAAAGCCGGAAAAGAGCGTCTACACTGGCCCCGATCCTCCGGAAAAAGCGCCCTTTTCCGGAGGATCTTATTCCCTACTTATTGAAGGGCGCTTTTTCCGGAGGATCGGGGCCAGTGTAGACGCTCTTTTCCGGCTTTTTTAAAAGCCGGAAAAAAGCGGCGGACATTTTTATTTAAATGCCGCGGGGGATATTTAAATCCCCCGCGGATTTCCCTATTACGGCTTCTGAAATTAACATGACCCTTCCGGAAAAGGGGCCAGTGTAGACGTAGCCCATAAGTCTGGGAACTGGTTCCTATGGTATTTCAAAGGAAACTTCTTTTTCTTCACACTTTTTCATATATAGGAATCAAAGCGATGGCTTAGTGAAGTCTTCTGGAACCAATGGAAAAAAGTTGCAAGTTGATTTTCTGTAATAAACTGAAAACTAGGAACTAGAACATTGCTGCAAGGCATAATGTCAAAGGAAAATCAACGTGAGATGCTTTGATCGTAACAGCAATAGCCAGTTTATTGTAAATGATGAAGGACCTTGACATACTTCAAAAATTATAGCTGAAAGAGAAAAGTGAATTGTCACACTGATTACTAATTGCTTGTTTGCTTTGTCTGGAATAGCCCCCTCAGCTGTCCAGTAGTAGATTTGATAACAAAATGCATTAGTCCACTAATAAATTATGTGGGCATTTTCTACAGGATTCCTGAAACTCAGTCTGTCTCACAAGCACTATTAACATAATACAGTTTCACACTGTGGAGCCAATCCAAAAATACTATTTGTACTAATAAAGGCTGTAGATCCTGCCCTAAGACAGCTACATTCAGATCATATAATACATATAGCCCTAAGGCCTGGATAATAGTGTTATCCATCACAGGCCTGTTTGTGTCATATCCTGCATATACATGCAGTACAGACACTGCAACACAGCAAGATTGAAACCAGAGGAGCAGAGGAAGCTCAACACTTTACACGGTTATGCAATACTTGGTGAGACTCAGCCTTAGTTTGATCATTCTAATTTCCCAATTCGTCCAGGCAGACCAGAGTACCCCCTACTCCCAGAGGCACGAATAACGCCTTCCCTGCACTGTAACTTCATCTGGATGTCATTACCCAGAGTGTGTCCTGACTTGTCAGTGTCCAATCAATCCCACAATCCAATTAGTTCCACATGATCAGTGATTTTACTGCACACATCTCTAGACTTTCTCCAGCACAACACAACCCATCCCACAGGCTACAGAAAATGTAGCCAACCTAATGAAATGGTTCCTAGTAAAAATGGAATTTATTCAGCTACTTGAGTAATAGCAAATTACTGGCTGGGAGGCACTTAGTCTGCCTCAGGTTTCTGCAGGTATCTGCTACAGGCTGTTTGCTATTCCACTCCAGGCATGGGAGGGGGAAAGGAAAGGAGAAGGTTTCCCACAATGCCCCTGCTCCCAGCAAAAATTCTCAGCTCCTATTAGCCAGAAACTGAGAGACTGGGCCAATGGGGGCTGAGATATTTTGCTGAGGGGTACGAACAGCATGAGAAGTCTCCTTCCTTCCTCTCCACCCTTCCAGAGGGGAGAGCTGCTGGCTTTTTTATGCGTGAGCTGTTCTCTGCCTAAGGGTTCCGTCGAGGTGGCTGTGGGCCTGCCTGCAGCCTCTTGCCCACCCCTGACCAAAACTATACAAAATTATAAGAAATTCTTATCTGCTGTGGTCATTACAAGGTGACTGATGGAACTATGAAATTGTAGTGGGAAGATCAACTGGATTGATACTGATGCAACGCCTCTTACTCCTACCCGCAACAGCACCAAAATTGTTTGGAGTGAACTGGAGGAGGATAGAGGTGTCCTCAAGTTTTTGTCAGAGATGGTGGCTCATGTTGGTAGTGGGCACACATGAAACATTAGCAGTGTTTTTGTATATTGAAATTAAGATGTGTCTACACTGCCAACAGAAGTGTGATTGCAGCTCAGGCATGCATACCCATGCTAGCCTTAATCTAGCTAGATTAGAGTATCTAAAAACAGAAAAGACAGTGCAGCAATTCAACCCTGTTTTGTAGTTTCCTGAATTGTCCTTATTTGCTTTTTACAGATGGGCACTACATTTGCCCTTCTCCAGTTTTCTGGAATCTTCCGTCTTTCATGCCTTTTCAAAGATGATCGCTAATGGCTCAGATATCTCCTCAATCAGCTCCTTGAGTACTCAATATGAACTGAGTGGGTGGACTAATGCCACATTCCACAAGTATTCTTGAGCCAAATTAATTCTAACAACAAGACCATGTTCTTACTATTTTTTTTTATGATGTCAGAGATGTGTCCCTTTCAAAGCAGAAAATGGGCATAAAGCAACAAAGCACTTTTGGCTAGCCCCTGGCATGCAGCCAAAAGAGTCATGTGTCATGCTGATGTTTGCAATTGGAAATGAAGAGAGCAGTAAGATGTTCCAAATACCTCAGCCTACACTGAAGGAGCATATTTCCTTGACATGCATAACATGATATCCAATAAATAAGGAACTATAGGCAGTTAGAATAGAGCAGAGGCAGAATGATACAGTGAAAATGAATTATGATTGGAATCAGGCTCTGAATTGCTGTGTGACCTGATGGAAGTCACACTTTCTTTGTGTACAATCTTTCTTTCCCCTCACCATCTTTACAATGAGGAAACTACCTTTCTTTGTGAAGTATTATGAAAGCTATGAACGGAAAATGCTATGTAATTACTAAACATTAGTATTGTTACATATGTGATGTTATCCTTTAAAATAAGAGCCTCACCTTTATTTGATTATGTGGACTGAAATATAAATACACTAACGCACCCTAATTATCTGCTTGCAGTCTGCCCCCACTTTAGTGACATTGGATTGTCTAATTAAATATCTCTGAATTGCTTGAAATTCTCAGAGCAGTAGCCGTGTTAGTCTGTAATTTAAAAAAAACTTTAAAACGAGTGATCCTGTAGCACCTTAGAGACAAACAAAAAATATAGACATTATCTCTGACAAAGGATTAATGGACACAAATCAGAAACCTGTTGGGGAACATTTTAACTTGCCCTGACACTCACGGATCTAAAAGTGGCCATTCTCTTATGGTACTCTACATAGCAGTGTTATTTTGGAATAACTAACATTATTCCAAAATAACACAGTCCACAACTACATTATAAGAAGTCATTTCTGCACAATGTCAAAATAATATTGAGCTGGAGGACTTCTTACTCCGACTCCTGTAAACCTCATTTTATGAAGAAAAGTTGAAAAGCAAGAGTGCTTTTCCTCCAACTTCCTGCTGTGCGGACAGTGCCAAAAGCCAAAATAAGCTATTTGGACTTAAGCTGCACAATTGATATAGCTCATGTTGTGTAGCTTATTTTAGCTTTAGCCCTGCTGTGTAGACATGCCTTTACAAAATAATTTCAGGAACCAACTAGAGAGAGAAACAGTGGAACTAGCTTTTGCATGCAAATTAAAATAATTTACCCAGGGACTAAAGAAAGACATTTCTTGGATGGACCGTTATATTCAACACCCAAATGACATCAAAAGCTAAGTTTCAGACATTTATAACCCAGTCTATTAGCCTCATTTATCATGGACACTTTAATTAACAGGTTTTTTTTTCATTTCTCCTCCCCCCTCCCTTTTTTTCTGCTTTATATTTGTCCCTCTGTGCCTCCTGCTCCATATTTGTCATCCGAAGAAGTGGGTTGTGCCCACAAAAGCTCATGATACTATCTATATTTTTTTGTTAGTCTCTAAAGCTGTTTCTAGACTGCAGGGACTGCTTCGGTGCTCTCTTTCGAAAACGCAGCTCACTTTTTCAAAAGAAGAGGTTGCAGTTTTAGATGCTCTTTTTTGAAAGAAGCTTTTTCAAAAGTATCTTTTGAAAAAGCCTCTTTCGAAAGAGGCTTGCAGTCTAGACGTAGCCTAAGGTGCTACAGGACCACTCGTTTCTGAATTACTTGTCAGCCACACATCTGAAACACATTGTGCAGAAGAATCACTTGGCATAGACTAACATGCAGTTTGTGGACAGTAGCCTCTCCATTGTAACTAGCATGGATCAGAAAACTGCAACACAACAGCAGTTAATTATAGAACCTGCAGAAACTGGTAACTGGAAAGCCATTGTAGGGCATGCAGGGCTGTCCCTACCTGTGCCCTATGCAGCCCAGCACTCGTATACTCTAGGGAAAGCGCTGGTGGTCCTGAAGTTGTGGAGAAAAGGGGTTACCAACTCTTCCAGACCAGACACCATTTACTGTAGCTATATGCAGTCAAGTTGGCAACCTGGAGCAGGTCTGGAAGGGAGGCACGGGCTAGAGGAGCAGCAGGTGGCCATGCAGCTGGCTGAAGAGAAGCAGTGCTTTTAAGAGGCAAGTGTCACTTCCCTCTAGCTGCCACAGCATGGCTACCCACGCTCAGTCCTTCAGCCCACAAGAGCTGCTTGCCTCCACCTGGTGAGTGGGAGCTGCTGTCCGGGGGGCAGTGAGCAGCTGGACAGGTGTGTGGGCTGGGCGGTTAGGCTCTGGCACCCCCCAACACCATTCCCCATAGGCAGCATGTGGGTGTATAGGGCACCATGAAATTTGGGGCAAATTGATGTTCCAAATTTTGTGGTGCCATATGCAGCTCAATGTTTTGCCTATCGAGAGAGACAATATTGAGGGCATAAGGACGGCTATACTCGATCAGACCAAAGGTTTATCTAGCCCAATATCCTGTCTTCCAACAGTGGCCAATGCCAGATGCCCCAAAGGGAGTGAACAGAAACAGGTAATTGTCAAGTGATCCCTCTCCTGCCACCGATGGCTAGGGACACCATTCCTACCTATCCTAACTAATATGTATTGATGGACCTATCCCCCATGAATTTATCTAGTTCTTTTTTGAACACTCTTGAAGTCCTAGTCTTCACAACGTCATCCGGCAAGGAGTTCCACAGGCTGGCTGTGTAAAGAAATACTTCCTTTTGTTTGTTTTTTAAACCTCTACCTATTAATTTCATTTGGTGATCCCTAGTTCTTGTGTCATGGGAACCAGTAAATAACTTTTCCTTATTCACTTTCTCTATACCTGTCATGATTGTACCTCTGTCATATCCCCTCTGCCCACCCCTTAGCCTTGGTCTACACTAGGGAGTTATTTTGAAATAATCCCCCTTATTTCAAAATAATAAGCAGAGCATCCACACTACTAAGCCCATTATTTTGAAATAACGGGCTGGTTATTTCAAAATCTGTACTCCTACTTTCTTCAGGGAATAAACTTATTTCAAAATAGTTATTTTGGGAGTTATTTTGAATTTAGTTATTATGAAATAATTTCCTACTGTAGACATGCCCTTAGTCTCCTCTTTTCTAAGACTAAAAGACCCAGTCTTTTTAATCTCTCTTCATATGGCACTTGTTCCAAACCCCTAATCATTTTTGTTGCCTTTTTCTGAACATTTCCCAATGCCTAGATATCTTTTTTGAGATGAAACTACCACATCTGCACACAATATTCAAGATGTGGGTATACCATGGTTTTATACAGAGGAAGTAAGATATTCTCTGTCTTATTCTCTGTCTCTTTTTATGAATCCTAACATTCTTTTGCTTTTTTGATTGCCACTGCACACTAAGGGCATGTTTTCAGAGGACTATTCACAATGACTCAAAGATCTCTCTCGAGTAGTTGTAGCTAAATTAGTCTCCATCATTTTATATGTATAGTTGGGATTATTTTTCCAATGTGCATTACTTTGCATTTATCAACATTAAAATTTATTTGCCACTTTGTTGCCCAGTCACCTAGTTTTGGGAGATCCTTTTGAAACTCTTCTTAGTCTGCTTTGGTCTATCTTGAGCAGTTTAGTATCATCTGCAAATTTTGCCACCTCACTGTTTACTCCCTTTTTCCAGATCAGTTATAAATATGGTATGGCAGCAACTGTGGAATATGTTCACTTGCCTTTGTTACTGTATGGACAGGATGTTATAGCAGACTGAATTGTATTTTCAGCCACCAGGTATTCTGCAAAATTGATCATGCAAGTGGTCAAGAAAGAGGAGGGACTGTAATTCTAATTTTCTTCCCACTTATAGGGATAATTCCAATAATTACACTGGCATAAGTAAGAGGCGATGCTATGAAATGTATCTTGGAATATACAGTGGGAAGGGGGTATGAGCAACCATGCCATATGTTGCATAATTCATGGTCTTGAGCACCGTATCATACGGTTTTAAGATCTGTTAATCAGGCGAGACAGTTAATGAGGAATCACAAGGATAAGGAGTCAGCCAAATTGCAGCAGATCAGTTAGTCCTAGCTCCTATACCATGTGCTTCTTCCTGCAACCAGTGTAGGGGCACAGATAGAAAATGGGGCACTGCTTGCATTATTAACAGCCAATGAAACAAACTGGGGCAGTACACTGCCACAGATCTCGTCTAGTTGTTTCTTTCTGCTGAATGCTGCCTGGCTTTTATGATAGTCACTAGCACTTACATGTCACCATCAGATTTTGCTGCACTCATGTAAATTACATGCACATAATTCTCAGCACAGGGTGTGTGTCAATACTCAGCAGGCCTTGGGGAACCTCAACTCAGCAGCTTGAAAGTTTAGCCCATGAATGACAGATCATGTGACTCTTCAAATGTATTGCACTTACTATATTACAAATGTAGAAGAAAGCTATTCAAAGAACAAAATATGCAGGATTTAAGATCTTTTTTGGATAAGATTGAGATTTTAAGTGATGATCAAGGGTTTTGCACTATTATTGTATCTGTACACTGGGGTGCATATTGAGGAACCTTATAAAACTGTACAAGATTTATTCCAGCTGTATATCAGTATGTTACAGGAGTGCAAAGGGGAATAGGAGAAGAGACAGAAAAGGAGGAGGATTATTTTTACGGAGCAGCCATAATGTTTAAAGAAAGTTAGTGTTTATGATTTACTAAATGACTAAGTCCAGCTATCTTTTATTATATAGATTCTGAACTTGTGAGGAATAAAATTTTGGATGTTGTTTAAAGAGAAACAGCTGCTATACATGTGCAACAGAGGTATATTGTCCACTGAATGTCAGTTATGCAGTGCCAAAAGTTATTGAGATTATAATGGAATAAAATGAAGGCAATTTTCTTAAACTACTATTTTAAATCTTAGACAGAGGACTGCGAAGGTGGTTTTTTGTGAGGGTGTAGTTATTAGATATTATCATGAGCAAAAGATTCCTTACTGAATATTTTAGTCCTTGCATACCAGAGACTCAGTTTTCTGACTGCTACAAATCTTTGGCTGCATCGTAGTTGTCACCCATTGCAAAAGCCTGAAGCATGGAAGGTAGGCTGTCTTCAACTTAGGCAGTTCTGTTCCAAAATCAAAGACTCTACCATTTCAACTAAAAAAAGATGTTTCCCTGACTATCAGCAGTAGTACAGCTTATATGTAAGGCCACATCTTACCTGTAGATCAGCACTCCAGAGGTTGATCTTCTGGCATTCAGTTTAGTGGATATAGCAAGGACCCACTAGATTGAATGCTGAGGGCACCATTTTTGGTGCCAGTACTCCTACTCTTTGTGAGTCCCTCCCGTTGACACCAAAATTCAAATTAATATAGCTGGAGTTGTGTATCTTAATTTGATCTTATTCCCTGGTATAGACCTGGCCTTACATAGGCCAAGCACCAGTGGGACCAATCCCTGTGTACAGTAATACATTCCACTATCATGTAGACCAGTGCTAGGAGCAGACTCGCCAAACCAGTTAATGTGAAGCAATTAAATGTGCATTTTCCTTTCCATTTCTTCTGAAATGTCTAAATGGCAGACACAGCAATAGCAGTATTCGAGATTTTATACATTTTCAGCAGAAATACTCCAAAAATTATGCAGAGAGGAAACATGTTAATGACATATTCAGGCTATCCTAATTATATTTAGGCTAGTCTTCAGGAACTTTGGTACATCCAGAATTAGAGGACTTGCCTCCCATTATCTTCATAATTGCATATTAAGAAAATAAATTCCATAATAGATTTCGACTGTTAAATAAAATGCAAGTCATTGCAAAGACCAATTCAGTTGCAAAGTCAGTCCTTGGATCTTCAATAGCAAACAGGTGGGGTTTATTATTATATAACATCCTAATAGACAGGGCTCCCCAGTTTATGCAGAGTGTATATCCTCAGAGAGATGTGCACATAAGCAGCCCCCTGGAAGGTCCATATCCACTCCTGCCATATAATTATTATATTTTTCACACAAAGAATATCATATGAAAGGTCATGATCTGATGAAACCCATTCCTTTGTCAAAATATACACATCACTAGTGTGTATGAAGTTATGAGATATCACTTTACAGTTACTATTGACATATGTTGTAAGTTTGGGAGTCTCCCACTGCTCCTTCTCCAGTAACAACAAAGGAGGTGATCAAAAGCAAGGCTGATATTAAACCACCATTAATCAGAAGGGGAATGGTAAACAAGGGATCTATAATTCTATGAGAGTTGAGTAAGCATCACATAATGCAGGATTGCTCAACTCTGTGACTCAGCAAAGCCCACCACAACATGTCCGGGCTATAGTTCTCCAGGCCCATGGATTGAGGATATAAAATAGGGGAAGTGGCATCATGTTTTGACTTTTCTCTTCCCCACCTATGCTGGAAACAACAAGAATGTTGGGAAGATTAAGACTTGAACTAAGGAGACTGGTTCCCAGACTTAAAGGGGATGCCTGTGTTTTAAAAAACTATAACATCTATTCAGGGTTGTCATCTCGACCAGTGTTGGTGTCTTATACAGCCTAGCACCGGCATCCCCCCACACCACATAGGGGGAACAGCTGCTCTGCTGCAGGGGGCAGAAGCTGTAGGTAGTAGGGGATTGCTAATTGTCCCAGATTGGATGGATCAAATGCCGTTTGCTGTAATGACATCTGGTCTGGGGGAGTTAGAGCAGGTCAGGGAGAGAGGCTCACCTGCAACCTCAGGGCAGCAGATGGGAGGCACAGGCGGTGTGAGCGTGGGATGGAGGAGCAAAGGGTGGCCGTACCGGTGGCCAGAGAGGAGCAGTGCTTTGAAAGGGAAACCATTTCTTCTCTCTAGCCGCTGGCTCCATGGCTGCCTTCTGCTCCTCTGGAGTGCTCTGGCCCATGTCCTTGTGCTGCTCACCTCTGTCTGGTGAGCAGAGCCCGGGATGGTGGTGGTGTGTGACCATGAGATGGGGGTTGGGGCCACCAAAGCCACCACTGCCCATTTCAGGCATATGCAGCAATGTAAGTCACCGCTAAATTCAAATTTAGTGGTGGCTACGCAACTGCATATGCCTAAGGATGGCCCTGCATCGACTGGATGAGAAAACTGCTTGAGTCAAATGTTGTCTAGACTAATTAGGTTTAAGATTTAGACTGTGCACTTACCTTTATTTTCTTTGGTAACTACCTCTGATCTTCTGTACATGCTACTTGTAATCACTTAATATCTGTCTCTCTGTAGTTAATAAATCTGTTTTATATATTTTATTTTGATTGAAGTGCTGGGGAAATCTCAGCTCAGTTTACAAAGTTTACGAGTCATTTCCACAGCAAAGAAAGGGCAGACTGAATAATAAAGTGATACTTGTCAGGTTTCCAACCAAGGCAAGATGATACTGTTCTAGGGTACAAGGCTGTGTCTTGGGAGATTTTTCCCTTCTGTGAGTCATGAGTGGCTCAGGGAGAATTCACACAATTTAGCTGGGTATGGGGCTCCACATGCTGTTGTGGTGAGTGATCACAGCACCCGGAGGGATTAGTTGCTTGTCACTAGCAAATCATTATGAGAGACAGTCCAGGATGGAGGGCTAAGGGGGCACAGCCATACCCCAGTTCCAGACTGTACTCCAGGATCCAATTACAGCTCTCCAATAGCAAATAGGTGGGGTTTATTATTAATTATTATATAATATCCTAATGTTGTTTAGGAGATGTGCACATATCTCTCATGATATTATACACATTGCATCTGAGATTAAATATATTACAGTTTTATGATCAGTCAATGTGTTATGACTGGGCAAATTCATCGTTGTTGTCCATCTTGCCTGTTTTGTTAGTCCTGAATGTTTCATTTTTCTTGGCTTTGTTTCAAGTCTACATATTAAAATATTTTGTTAAAGGATAATAAGTTTAGAGATTTCCTATTGAACCATGATTTCAAACAAAAATCAATGTAACGATCTACCATTTGTTGTACAAGAACACTAAGGACCGACCTATGAACTACAGCAGTATCTTCTATTCTAGTTCAGTAGCAGAACTATTGCATTAACTTCTATTTTAATTGTTTATAGCGTTACAGCTTTAAAAACATATTAACTTCCGTCTCAAAAATCCCACAACTAGTTTATTCCTGGTATTAAGGTCATATGAGAATTTCTGGGATAGACAAGTTATTTTAAAATATGGTGAAAATATGAGCACCTTTGGATACTGTCTAGAAAATCCACTAACGGTCATACATGAGCTTTCTGAAGGGCTTCCAAAGGGAGAAAAGAAAACCAAAAGCTGGTGTAGGGAACTGCCTCTATGAAAAATGATAAGCTACCATTTTTTCCAGCAAAGGCCTGTCTGCCAACATGCACGTGAGTAGTTCCATTGATTGTAAATGAAGAGTTTATATAGGAGGGAGGATTTTAGGATCAGGTTCTTATGTTGGTAACAAAGTCATTAAAGGTAAGAACAAAGCCAGTTGAAGTCATCTTGTTATTTTCAGCTGTCTAGGGAATAAAAAAATGAAAAATTGGACTCTATAAACCAAGCAATTCAAGAGAAGAAACTTTTGGGTTGCTGTTGGAGTCTATAATTAGTACAATAATTGCCCAGAGACACGTGGCTCTGGATGATAAATGGCCTAAAATAGTTATCAAAACTAATAGAATGGAAATGTGCTAAGAACATAAACTCAACAGATATTTTCTTACAGGTCTATTCTTTTAACAGATGTTCATAGGAGGGCTCCATCGTCCTGTAATGTATATTGTGAATGGTGTGTGTTTATTTAACATGGAAATGTCTTAAACAGAAAAAGGTTCAGTTTCTATTTTACCATTTGTAGCCCAGTAAGTTTTATTCTTTTATCAGGTTTATTCCATTCTTGATAAATAGCTGTTTCATTATACTTCTAAGCAGGTTTCAGTTGCAGTGCAAAATAATGTCCAATTTATACTTTTAAAGATAATCTTTAAATTAGCCCTTATTAAAACCACCCTTGATTATTCAGACCCTTTTTCATTATCAAGCAGCCTCAATACTTCTTGGAATAGAATAATCTGTAAAGTATAAAGGCACAGATGAATGTTAACTTGTCCTCATACTCATGGGAAAATGGACCCACTCACTGGCTTTCTTATTATTGTGACCATCTGCATTGAAATAGTGATTACAGACACAGACCTACTGTATTTAACACTAGTCAAAGGGAGACCCAGTCTCTGTCCTTAGGAATTTACAGTCTAATATATTTGCTATGTGCTGTACCCTATTCCATTCAGACAACAGGGCTGAGGGTCTGCCCATGTAGTCAGAGGGCTCCAGGCAGAAAAGCACATTGGAGGGTGAGGGAGAGAGAATCAAGTACATGCCAATATCACTTGATTTCTCCCTGGACATTGAGATTTAAAAGTTCTGACCCAAAGCATTGGATGGAATCGCTATGATTCATGACTAGCAATGGGAAATTCAGACCTAGAACTTGACCCTGCATACATTGAACTAGCAAAATTCTAAAATTCAATGGAGCAGACTTGGGCCCATAGATAAAGAATATAGGCCTTCTACCAAAGAACCCAATTTATATGTTGTAATGGACAGGAGTGCTGGCTAGCAACTGGTGAGTAAGGGTTAAACTCAGGTAGCTAGTGGGGGTGTTGGCAGAAAGCCAGGAAAGCCAATGGGGAAGTCTGTTGAAATATGAATTATATATAGATACCTAGCTGCTTCTTCCTTTGAGTTCTAAGTTAAGGCCTGGAGGGAGCAAGATGCAGTAATCAGAATTACCATGACTACAAGGAATATTAGGCATGGGAGTGAACTGGACCTTCAAGTACGGATCAGCACAGATCGTGAGTAGAGTGAGGAATGTATGTTTAGTCGTGATCAGAGTATTTTTCTTTGTTCTGTGCTTGGCTAAGCTTCTCTGTGTAAAATCCATCCCCCCTCCCCCATTCACTAGCTAAGCTGTACCTAGAGATACTATGTTCTCTGTGTTTTAATTTGTTTTTCTCAGTTGCTCTGTAACACCTAGCAACCAAGTTTGCTTTATTAAGGATACCTTTTTGGTTTTTTGTTAATAAAATTATCTTTTTTAAGGAAATGATCTGATTCTTGTGTCCTGGAAGGTAACAGGTCTGTGTGTGTGCCTGCCTAGCCTGAGAGGTCAGCTATGAAAGACACAGTTTGTTTTCTGTGTTTTCTTTTCTTTTGTTTCTTTTCTTTTTTTCAAGCTCTCTTGTGGCAGAAGAGCTTGGGATACCGCTGGGGAAGGAATTCAAGTGTTCCTTCCTGTTTTTTCAGGGTTCTTTAAAATCACTCAGGGCAAATCTAAACTTTTTTTTCCCCGAAAGAGGATATGCAAATTCCATGGGAATTCGCATATCTTCTTCCGATCTCACTTTTGAAAGAGGATCTTTCAAAAGTGAAAGCAGTCTGGACGTGGTTTTTTCGGGGGAAAAAAACCCTTTTTCGAAAAAAATGTGTAAACCTCCTTTTTTAAGATTTTTTTTTTCCTGAAGAAAACTGTGTCCAGACTACTTTCACTTTCAAAAGTGAGATCAAAAGAAGATATGCAAATTCTCTTAGAATTTGCATATCTTCTTTCGAAAATTCTACACATTCTAGACATAGCCTCAATGGTGGCAGCCTTCCAGAGTCAGTGAATTTGTGACTCTGGGGAGTTTTTTTTTTTTTTTTTGTAAACAGAGTCTTTAAAAGGCAAGGTATTTAAGGTCTTTTGTGGGCCCCCACTTTTTGCACTCAGTGTGCCAGAGTGGGGAATAGCCCTGACATATCTCTGGAAAGGACACTGGGGCTCAAATTCTGAACAGGGCAAATCTTCCTAAAAGGAGAACCTTTGCTCTTTAAAGAACATTTCTTTCACAAGCACTTCGTGAGAGGAGGCTTTGAAGTGAATAGTCCTCTTTTTAAACTCTATTCTGAACCACTACAGATTTTTCACCTTTGTGTTTTGCCAGGACTTGACTAGTTTGCTAACAAATCATTGATGCCAACTTCTTGAAGGTGCTACGGAAGGGGGCAGAACGAGGGCAGGGCGCACTTGAAAAAGGAGGAATGGGGTGAGGTCTTGGGAGAAGGGGTGAAATGGGGATGGGCCTGACTGAGCATTGAGTACCCCTGAGGAAATTTTAAAAAGTCAGCGCTTCTGTAACAAATGATGTGCTTATCTATTCTGAGAATAAAAGAATTGCTGCATTTCAGAAAGAATTCTAATGGAAGTAACTAGAATCCTTATTTCTCCTGCTTTGACACAATTTTCAGTATTTCAAAAGGAACCATAAAAGCTTGAAATCATAACAACTTCTGAGCTCTTTAAAACAGCTGGAAAAAAAAAAAGAGTGGGAGGTGGCAAGTTTCCTGCCTAGTTTTTCAGAATGAAGAGGAAGAAGGTATTCAATCAAGGAAAGAATACCATTTAAAAGAGCAGAAACAAAGGGAAAGGTATTTTTTGTACCAAAGGAAATTTTACCAGAAGCTGTTCTAGTTCACTTTTAAAGGGGAGCAGCTCAAGCTGTCTCTACAAGTCTGAGTAACTTAATTGTGACAGAGTAGGACACCCTGAATTTTTCCTTAGGGGAAACCACAAAATGTCTCGAACAAAATTATATTTATGATTTACTTGGCTTAAAGCACAGGGGAAGTTAGATTAACACAGCTTGTTATTCAAAATTGAGAATGTACATGTATAAAATAATGCAAGCCAGGTAAATTTTACTATCTCACATTTGTAGGCACAACTCCATTGAATAGATTCCTCTGTATCTATTGCATATTAATTTGTGCTTATATTTCTACTTCAGTATTGGATAATCACATTCCGTTCTCTCTGCCTAAGGTTCCTATGGGGTATTAACTATACATAAGAGGAGTAATTTTGAACTAACCTAGACAAGTTTTACATTGCTGTAACTGCATTGCTTTCAAAAGGGGTTGTCCTAATTTATACACTTGTATCACTGAGATCAGAATCAAACTCAGTATTATTCATTTAATGTCTCAAAAGGTGCATCTACACAGCAGAGCTTAACTTGAAATAAGCTATGCAAATTGAGCTACGTCAATTACGTAACTAATTTTGAAATAGCTAATTTCAAAATTGGGAGTGGCTACACAGCACTTATATCGAAATAGAGCACTCTTCCTCCAACTTCCCTTACTCCTTATTCAATGAGGATTACAGAAGTCAGAGTAAGAAGTCTTCCAGCTTGACAGTATTTTGACATTATTTTGAAATAACTGCCCACTGTGTAGATGCGAACTAAATTATTTCGAAATAATGTTGCTGTGTAGACTTACCCAGACTGTTAGATAGTGTTGCTGTGTGCTATTAGGGGCCTGGGCCAGTGGTAGTCTTTCCATTGACTGTAATGTGAGTTGGATCAGGCCTTTAAACATTAGTTACCTGGAAAATTTGTGTGAAATATTATGTTGCCCTCAGAAGTGACTGTATTTGAGTGCTAGGTGAAGAGATTCTTGTGGCCTGGATTCTGCTGTCCCTATGCAAGTTGGATATTACTTTCTCATCTGAGTAGTCCCATTTGCCTTTATGGGAGTAAGCACTGAAGTACTACTCAGCAAGAGTAAAAGTCTCAGAATCGAGTCCTGTGTTTGTAAAGCAATTTAGAATGGAAGGTCCCTTCATAAAGTTAAATGATTATTGTTATGGTCATTTGTGTCTTGGTTTTTGTAGTTTTACTCTTCATTCAGAAGACTTTACTTTCATTTTCACAAAATCAGAAATCCCATTTATTAGGATACCAGAAGAAAAAATTAAAAATAAATGAAGTTTTCCTGTAAATACCTGAGCTTAACCACAAAACAATGTACTGTTCTACCCCTTTTGTTCCTACAGGGGGATATATCGTATAATGATTCTAAAAATATCTATCAAGTAATTTACAATTGCAACGAGGGTAACTTCACAGGGACTGGAGTCTTGTAACATTCCCAAGGGTTCAATGCTGAGATCTCTGCAGAAGGGCATTTAGCATGGTGTACTTTTCAGATCACACACAGTAGAGCCAGCTGCACTAAAAGGACTGCATTACTTCCTAGCTTCAGCTATAGCTTGCAAGGACATTCATCTTCAGTACTTATGCAAATTCATATAACTCTTTCAGAGCCCAAATGTCAATAATGTAGTATTATTTCAGTTTCAGAGGAACACAGTGTAGGAACAGCCATAGCAGAACAGAAGGATTATCCGTTTAGTCCAGTATCTTATCTCAAGCAGTGGTTACTGCTAGATACTCCAGGAGAGGGTGAAAACCAACCTTCCCTATAAGCTTTGCACTTGTGCGACTGCTCAGGGGGAATTCAAATGCTGCCCAGCTGATTAGCAGAGCACCCACTGCTAGGTGTTATGTTTCTATTGGTGGTGCATATTTACGCATTCCTCAGTGCACATAAAAATGTATTCTGCACATGGACGGAAAAAATCCACACATGGATGGAAAATATTAGAGGGCACATTGGTAAAAACCCCACTTAAGTCACACAATGTGCAATGCTACTATGTCAAGGGGGAAATTTCTTCCTGACACTAGGTAGTGATAGTTCATGCTCTCAAATTTAAAAGCATACATATTAAATTTTCCTTGAAAATTTAATAATCACTCCTATGTAACTTCATATAAATGCCTGCCCCTTTTCTCTCACATCATTCTGACAGAAAACTGCATTCCTCTATTGAAAGAAACTGAATCAGTGAGTTTGCATTTAAAATACAAATCTCTATTAGTGATTATTTAACCTTTTTATAAGATATAGAAGAGGTACCATGTAGCTATGTTAACACCACAGAAGAAGCAAAGTAATTTGAATTCACCTTTATATTAGAACAAACAAGTGAGGGTCCCAGAGAGTGAAACATCTACAGGGTAGGGGAAGATGGCAGAAGTCTACAACCTCTTCTACCCTGGGGGAGAGACTTCTGGGACCTGGTACAGGTTGGATCTCCTGGGTCTAGCACCCACAGGACCTGATCAGTCTCAAAGAGGGAATTTACTGGATCAGGGGAGGTCCCATGCCACCAGTTGCCCCGCTTGATGCCCCTCCCCGCTACTGGCTCTGGCTGCTGGGTTGCTGTGGTCCTGGTCCCAATTCTGTTACTGGGGTTCCACTGCCAGGGCTCCGGTCCATCCCTGGTTCTGCTTCCACTAGCCCCACTAGGCTCCCAGCCCAGTAGGGCTCCTAGCCGCTGGCCCTTCTGCCACTGGGCTCTTGGCTGGAATTCCCTGGTCCAGGAAGACCTTGTGGTCCTGCAGACATTGCTGGACCAGAGTCCTGGTATTGGGAGGTCCAACCTGCACAACCCAAAAGCTGCATGGCTCTGTCTTAGAAGGGAGCATGGCCAGAACAATTGGGCTTTCACTGATTTAGTTCATCCCCTCAATGGCTTCCACGGATGGTAATTATATCCACAGAGTTCCACTGAAATAAGCCACCTCTGGGATGGAGAGTAGCAGCCAAACAGAGAGTAAGTCCATGGCACACTGCATAGCAGTGTGGAGAGATGAGACAAAAGGAAGAATGAAGTGGAGCACATCAGGAGTTTGGTTAATACAGCTTATGCTCCCTCGTGGCCAGTGACAAAGATTTTGCTGTCACTGGACTGAAGTGGAACAGAGAGAAGTTAAAGGACTAGATTCTTTACCAAAGAAATTCCATCCTCAGAAAAAGATTAAAAATCCTCAGAGTTATGGAATAACCCTCCCGCACCTCAAAAAAACCCCACTAACTTTATAAGGTCTTTTTGACCCCTGAGAAAAATACTGCCTACAAGGAGTAATGAGGCAATGCAAACTAGGACATCCTTCTCACTGCATGAATTTCCAGATGTCTGTTGAGCAAAGAGAGAGGATGGTTCTGTCTAGCAAAAAGCAGCATTTATGAAACTCCTGGAAATGAGTCTGTAAATTACATAACACCCAGTAAAACCAACACATATGAGCTACTGTGTGCTGAAGGCTTGGTTTAGAGTCAATCTCTATCTATTTTGTTTGGACTAGGCCAGGCAAACAGAGTATGTACCTGTTCTTTCTTCAGGATAAAATGTTTCTATTAATTTTCTTCCATAATCTAGGTGTTAAGTATCTATAGGTTAGTATTAGAATGCTGGATGCCAGTTCATTCCAGGAAAGGGCTCCAGCTTTGGCTGTCTTGTGTGTTCCGTTCAGATCTGCTGTCTGGGATTCCTACTCAAAATCCAGTAGAGTGTCATCTGCTTGTCTCTGTGGCATGACCTTGACCTGATTCTGCCCTTGCTTACACCAATTTTACACTGGTGTAATTCCACTATTGTAAGTGGAGTTACACCTTACTTGCATTCATTGAAGGGAGAGCAGAATCAAGTCCTTTATCTGAAGACTGAAAAGAACTGGGCTAACTGAAAAGGACAGGTCTAGCTAAACTTGGAGGGGAGAGGTATATCTATAGTTTTCACATTTTTTTGCTGAAAGTGAACCTGACCAAATACACATGCGTTTATCAAACGAATGTGCATGATGAGATACCATTTACCAACCCACTTGCTTTGATCGTATCTGAATTAATTTGGAAAGATTATCTTGTGAATGGATCAAATGGTTCACATCAATATTGCCTGACTAGAAAATAGACTCTGATCAAATATCAGTGGACAAGAACTGAATAGCTCAGCTGGTTCACATCATCTTAAAGTGCAATTAACAGTAAAACATCTATGGTGGATTGAAGGGCATTTGCACAGTTTGTCTCATACCTCCAATTGCATTGCAAACAGATATAAAAGTCAAGAAGAGTACAGGAACATGGACTACAATAAATAGTGTAGAAAGCATATGATATATTTGCATCTTACAGAGGCAAACAATCATTTGAAAAGAAGTCAATTGTGTGAGTGAGACTGGCACATACTTTTGTGAAAAAGTCATTACTGTTTAGTTTGAGTCAACAGTTGCACCAACATATGGTATCACATGCTATTGTGTTTACTTTGTTTCATTTTACTCTTCTCCTGTAAACGGACTCAATAATCCTAGCAATCAATGTGCTGTTTGATGAGCCATTACATTATGTCACGGTGCAGTGTAGAATTAATGGGAGCTGTGCACCTTTGTTTGCATTATTATGTGGTGTTAAATTCTTAAACTATAAAAAGAGATTTAAAAAAAATCCTTTGGAAGCCTACACTGACACTTGTGGCTGACATATACTTAGAGAGGCTGCAGGGGGACACTGGTAATTCTATACCACCTCTGCCATCTATTTATCCTGGGACTGGCAAGGGAACAGTCTGATCCTCATCAGAGCAGCCTGAAGGTTGCTCTAAATTATGCCTGGCTATCCAAGGAACCGTTCCATGGCTGAGGGTCTGCTGGGGCAGAGGGAAGCCCTGGCTATGCTCAACTCACTGAAGAATGTCCACTACACCAGGAAGCAGGAGAGGGTGGCACAGAGTCACTGCACCAGCTCCATGTCACAAGTATTTTTTGTGTACTAAGGGAATCTTCAGGGAAGCAATTAAATTGACTGGCCATTTTATGCCACTGAAACAATGCAAACCATCTGAATTAGAATTCTAGATTAGAAACTAGATTAGAGAATTGTACCCTGCATTTTTTTACATTTTCCAGTGTTTATATTTTTGTATGCCATGGATTTTGCCAAGTGTTAATTAAAAAACCCTTTCCCATTTTCACCTGTCAGCAGCAGCTATACAACAACACTCCTTCGAAGCATAACTCATCCTTTCTTTGCTTAGTTGGGTGAAGGACAGTTCTCAACCTAAAGAAGACTGATGTTAAGCTCAAGTGTCAGCGGAAACTTTGAGAAGCTCAAAAATGGACATTTTACCCACATTATTCAGGGGCAAATCTGCTGCTCACAAGGCAAACCAGGAATTTGGGGGGCACACACATATGCCGGATTGCTTCAGTAGGGGAGCATATTTTATCACTTTGGTGGTTATCTGAGTTATTTGGAAAGTCTGGCATTTCCTCTTAGATATGAACACACACTGATCATTTCCATTTTCAGCAGGCTAAATCCATGCAACTTGCTCCTCTCAGACTTCTCTAAGGGTACGTCTACACTAGTCCCCTACTTCAAACTAGGGAGGCTAATGAGGGCGACCGAAATTGCTAATGAAGCACGAGATTTAAATATCCCGCTCTTGATTAGCATATTCCTGGCCGGTCGTCATTTTGGAAACTGACTAGCCCGAAGTACACGCAGCAGAGAAGCAGGATTCCAAGATAAACCCATCAGTTCGAATTAACTGTTAAACCTCATTCCACGAGGAGTAACAGTTTCCAAAATGGTGACCGGCCGGGAATATGCTAATTAAGCATAGGATATTTAAATCCTGCGCTTCATTAGCAATTTCGGTCGCCCTCATTAACCTCCCTAGTTCAAACTAGGGGACTAGTGTAGACATACCCTAAGTTGCCTAAAAGGGTGCTGCTATGTTCCAATTTAGTTTTAATGCTGCAATCATAGATACTATCCTTATTTATGACCTTCATTTCATTGCTGAGGAGTCAACTTAAGCATCTGCTTTGCACAAAAGAATCATGATGGTTTCTTTGCAGAATAAACCTAACCTGGATTTGGTTTTGGCCTGGAATATTTCTGAGACTTATGCGGAACAGTGATAGTTAGGTATTCATGAATAAATACAATGCTCTAACTTGCAAATATTTCAAGGCATGGCTGACCTGCATTCTTCTGAATGTGCTTGTGCATGCACATGTGTGCCTGTGCACACATCTCTGGACCCAGCTTATTTTTGTAAAGGCTACTTGTACAAATGAAAATGTCATCATTCCAAGTGTGACATGCCAAGCAGTTGAAAAAAGTATTGAGTTTCTGTTCTGGCACAATATCAAGGTTTTAGTTATTTTGCACAAAGAATCCACAGCTCATGTGAAGCATACGCTATGTAGCAAAGACCTGTTCCAATCTGGAACTGAAAAAGCTCATAAGCAGTGCAGAATTGCCAGATTAGTAACACCGCAGTGGAAAGACAAGCATGCCAATTTAGTAATTGGTCCAATTATAGGAACTCATAGAATACTCTGTGAGGGGAAATAGTCACTTCTGTTCATTAATAGCTAGTATAAGTAGCATGAAGCATTAAAACATTTAAAATATAGTAAAATTGACTAACTTAAAAACTATAAATAGAACAAAGAAGTGGTCTGAAGTGAACAAAGCCCAACACATTGGGAAATTTGCTAGCAAACATCAATTAACCCCTAAAAAGATGGACTGCTTTGGTGAAAACACCAGATGTACCATTTTAAAAGCCTACATTTAGTTATGAAATAAGCCCTTAAAAGGAATTGCACTGGATGTATTCTCTGATTAATAAACATCCTCTTTAAGCAAACTTCCTGATGTTGGAACAGCTTTTGGATTAAGGGTACTGGGTCTGCTTTTTGCCATAATATTTCTAACAAAAGCATTTGTCTTCTTTTTCATCCACAAGATCACAAGAGTTTTCACCAGCACCACATCTCAAAGGTTTCAATTTTCTGAACAGTAGCATTAATTGCCTATGATTCACAACCAAATTACAGAAAAAAATTGCACTTCGCAAGTGAAGCATTGTACAATTCAAGACCCTCAGTTTTTCCAAACATTCATTAATGAGGCCAAGGCTGAGCAAGCTATCCCTAGTCTTCCAATTTCTTTAGAATAGCCTCCATGGTTGGATATGATCCCAGATAATTCAATTCATCTACTGTCTCTATAGCTTGACTATTAATAATGATGTCTGCTTGCACCTGTTTCTTAATTATGTCAATGTGCATCCATTTTTTCATGATATTCAGGAATTGTCCATATTCCTCACTAATGGCTTTCACAGACCAGTAGTTTTTGCATTGCATCAGAGGTTGTAGTGAAATGCCTGGTGTCATGAGTGTATCTAAGGTCAGTTAACAGTTGGAATGGAAATCCCAGCTCCTTCCACTTTATCAAAACCTTCCCAGGCTTGTCTCAGAATACATTCTGTGTTCCTGTTGAAAAGACTTTAGGACAGAATACACCCTTGTCTCACACCCTTCCCAACAGGCAACAGTGAGTGGTCTTCCACTGATGTTTACACTCTGTTCCGTTGTGGATAGAAGAGACTTGGAAAGTGTTCAATAAGATGCTTTGGAATCACCATGTTTGCTAGTATTTCCCAAAGAGGGTCATGACAGAAGGTGTTGGATGATTACAAGTAGTTAATGAAACACATGATCAATGGGTATTGGTCCTCTCTGCATATTTCAGTTATGTGATGGATATTCATGATTTGATTATGTGTGTGCCCTGTCCTGCTCTGAAACAAGTGTGTTGGGGTGGTTCCACATCTATCGGTCACTGTATGTGAATTATGTAGAGCAGCACTTCAGTCACATATAATATCAGGGAGAGTGTATGATTGTTTACGCTCTTGTCTCTCTTTTCTTTGGTAAGGGTAGAAAGTTTCCTTTCAGCCACTTGTAGGAATGACTAAAAATTGGCCAGACATCTTTGCATGTTTTCCACATGAGATCAATACAGTACCACAGACTTAGCAATTCTACTGGTACATAATCTACTCTGGTGCTTTCTTAGGCTTTGTTTTCATAATAGCCTGCATTAGTTCCTCTGGTAGGCTTGATAGCTTCAGCTCCATACTGTCTTCCTGTATTGTGAATAGCTCTTGAGATGAGGCATACAGACTGGCATCATCACTCCACCAGCACTTGATATCATCAGTTTCAGTGAGGATAACTCTGCCATCATACTCTTTTATTATGTTTGGTTCCATCTCAGGGAAAATTTTGGTAAGAAGTTTGACCACTGTGAACATACCCTTTTGTATGATTTTTCTCTTTGTAATTCTCAAGTTCTGCACAATTTGCCCTGATTGTATTCACTCGTTTTATCTAGTCTGCCTTTGGATCTGTCTGCTCAGTTCTTCATTCTCTCTACTATGCTCATCAGTCTCCAAACCATTCCCATTCATTGTGCCTTGTTTTTCCACCAGCTCAAACACCTTCTCAGGTAATAATGGTGCAGTCTGATGCTAACTTCAGAATGTGTGTTTTGGTGGCTTTCAGCATGGTAGTTTTCATTTCTCAGCCTAAATTCTGCAGTGCACGGTTAAATAGCTGATGTCTGCTGCCTCCCTACCACACTCCTATCATACCTTTTTTTGGTAGTAAGTGAAGCCCATATTTAATTATTAAAGCACTTTGTGATCCTTTTAGATGACAGATGTTATATAAGTGTAAGATATTAATTGCTATTACTTTAGTCTCATGAGATTATGATCCAAGAAGAGAGATGAAATATAGAGGCCTAAGGGAAAATTCTGAAAGATAAAAGAACTTCATGGGAAAGCATGAAAAGTACTTTCCAGTACTTACTTGACCAGTCCTGTCACTTTTACCCAGATGAAAGCAAAACCACCTGAAGTTTATCCAGTAATTTCTGTAGCTCATTTCCAAAAACATGTGACTCTTCAATACTTTATGTTGGGAGAATATTCATCATAACTAATTAAAGAGAGTCAAGAAACACTGGGACAGATTTTCAGAATTCTCCATTAGCAAAGGAAAAATATGCATGCAGCTGAGTACTTAGCTCATGATCCTGCAAAGTGTTTCAGCTGGTTCCTCAACTCTGATCCAGAGCTGGCCCACAACATTTTGGCACCTGAGGCAGGGAGCTCAAATGATGCCCCCATGTCCTCTTGCTTGGGCCAAAACTGAAAGGTCTCAGTTCTGCCTTCTTCCTGTTCTACTCCTCTCATGGCACTGCACCATCTCTGTGCATCTATCTAGAGCAGAGAGAATACATATGCACCAGCAGCAGACACAATTTTCTACACTCTGGATCCTAGGGCGCCCCCCGAATAGTCTGGCACCTGAGATGGCCACCTCAGTACGCCTCATGTTAAGCCCAGACCTGCTCCGATCTGACCCTTCCTAGGACATTTCAGTCTGAGATTACATCAGATGCATTCCTGAACTTTGCTCCACAGAGACTATTAACAAAGCAAAATGCTATTCAATTGCTGGACATTTTTCATTCATGTACTAGGATATTAAATTGAGGTTATTTTAGTAATTGCATAGTCGATAGAATTTTTATCGACTATTTGATTACTCAATAGCAGCCCCGCTTTGTCCTGGCTTGTGCTGGGACCAAACCCCACTGTGGCTCTGCAATTTAAAAGGCTGTAAGATCCAGGCAGCCTCCTTCCCCACGGTCCCTCCCCCCAACCCTGGCTCCTACTGTATTTGAAACTGTAGCGCTACTACAAGGTTTGGTCCATGACCCCATATGAGCAGGCACTGAGCCAGGCTGCCTACTCACCAGGTTCCTAAATTTAGTAGAAGCTGGGCAGGCAGGCAGTCCAGCTCAGTCCCTGTTCGTGTGGGGTCACGGACCAAATCTTGCAGTGGCTCTACAATTTCAAATACAGTAGGAGCTGAGGAGCAGGCTGCCTGGCTCTTACTGCCTTTTAAATTTCAGAGTCGAAGTAGGGTTTGGTCCCAGAGTGAGCTGGGACCGAGCAGGGCTGCCTGCCCAGACAGTAGAGCTGGGACCCTGCAGACAGGGGCTGCTGCCAGCAAAGCAGCCCCTGTCCACAGCACCTGGCCATGGGAAGTGCCTGGGGGGGAGCAGAGAGAGTGCTGGGGGGAGCTGGCTTTTAAGCACCGGATCCTGCTTCCCCCTCTTGCTGCCTCTGATACAGAGGCAGCAAAAGGGTGGGGTGGGCGGAAGGATGCAAGTAGTCGACTTGAATACCCGATAAGCTTAAGTTTATCGGGTAGTTAACTAATGAACTACTCTCTTACATCCCTATTATGTACCAGTAACTATAACGAAATAGATAGTTCAGCCATATATGCACTGTGATATGAAATCTCTGGTATCCAAGGAAACGGAGAACAAAGATAACTTATGCTGTAAAAAGCTAAATCAATTATTCTGTATCATTTTACCTCTCCAACGTGCCTAGTCTGTTGTTAAAGTGAACAGAACTAAAAATACAAAACACATACACAAGGAAAATCAAACGTTAAAATGGACCCAAGGTGAAAAATTCAGAATCCAATTTCAACCACTCTAAAATGTGTAAGGGGGTATTTGATTTGGGGGTGTTATTTGGTCCATTATAAACAGAGACAAATTGAAAACTTTGAGTATGATCCTAGCAAGAGATGATCTTCTCTCAGGCTGACATCTAGAGCTACATTTGGATTCCAAGGAGAGAGAGCGAGCGAGAGAGAGAGAGAGAGAGAGAGAGAGAGAGAGAGAATATATATAGATATATTAGGAAAAAATGTTAAAGCATTGTCCAACAATCCCCACAACAATGCAAGAAAGCCTTATGCTCAGGCCTGTTCCTGTTTGTATTTCAGAAACACAAATTTATTAGAATTTCCAGCTGTTGGAAAAAGATGCCAAGATCTGGAATTTCTCATGCCAACACTGGGCTTATGCATTGTATGAGTGTGAGATATGAATAAGAATATATAGAGAAAATTGTTTACTCCCTTTCAGGAAGGCAGCAAAGATAATTGTGTCTTTTCCTCTGCCTTGCACAGCACAGTAAAACCTTTGTTATGCTCTTAGCTCTATTGCTAGATTTATGTATAAACAAGAAAAGACATGAAAATAAGTGCTTTCTTACTGTTCTTCCACATACAAAGTGTAAAAAGGTGGGAATGGTGGCTATCCAGAAACCTTATGTTCTTCTAGTTTCCAGGGCTGCTGGAGTCTATTTGTCCCCTGGAATATATTACATTGGCTGGTAGTAAACCCCAGAGAGCAATTATGTCACCTAAGGATTGCTGTGGTACATCAGTATTCTGTCTATTTCTTGTCCCTTATGTATTCCTCAGGAGTAAATGGTATAGACTCATGGATCTCCACTCCCCATCCCATGTCGGAGGAATCCTGAGATCCTCATTTAGGGTTTGTCTACTCTTGGAAACAGTAATTAGTAGAAAATAGTTATTTCAGTGTAACCCCTGTGTGAACACACTTATTCTGGAATCTGAGACTATGCCTACACTGCAGGCTTCTTGAGCAAGAAGCTTTTTGCAGAAGATCTTCCACAAAAACTTCTTGTGCAAGAGCATGTCCACGCTGTAAAAGCGCATTGGAAAAGCGATGTGCTTTTGCATGAGAGAGCGTCCAGGCTGTATGGATGCTCTCTCACAAGGAAGCTCTGATTTCCATTAACAGAATGGTCACCAGGGCACCTGTGCTTCTTCTGATAGGCTGTTTTTGCACAAAAAAACCCTGTTTCCCATCCACACATGTCTTTTTGCGCAAGAGCTCTTGAGCAAAAAGTAGTTATTCCTTATTGAAAGAGGAATACCTACACTGCAAAAAGCCCTGTTCTATCGAGTCACTGTAAATTTTCTTGCGCAAAAATGCTCCTGAAATGTGGATGCACCGTGGGTTTTGGCGCAAAACCAGCCATTTTTGCGCAAAAATCCTGTAGTATAGATGTAGCCTAAGTGTCCACAGGGAGACTTACGTTTCCAAGTGTACACAAGTCCTTGAGCATAATGCAAAGGGGCCAAAGAGGGGCTGAGGATCTGGCTGTCAGTCTGCATGATCTATTTTAAATGAAGGAATAAGTAACAAAACAAAAGTAAAAGCTCTGTAACCCTCCAGGTGGTGCACCAGCAGCCAGGGCCAGGTTCAATATCCCTCTTACAGAACAGAACCTGCTTGAGCCCCAACCCAGACAACCTGGAAAATGAATCCCATACTGGGCACTTTTAAGAGCCAATATGTGCTGAGTCTGTCTATAACCGTGGTCCCCAACACGGTGCCTGCGGGCGCCATGGCGCCCGCGGGGGCACTTGCATGCGCCCGCCAGGTGCTCGGGGCTGGCCTGGCCCCGGGCACATGGCGCGGCGCTTGCGGGGAGCGTCAGCCCCGGGCGCGTGGCGCTTGCAGGAGGGAGGGGGAAGTGCCGGCCCCGGGCGCGCAGCGCTTGTGGGGTGTTTGCGGGGGGGGGGGCCCCTGGCCCCCCGGGCAAGCAGCTATGGGGGGGGGGCCGCCCCCGGGCGCGCAAGTGTCCCCGCCCCCTGGCGCCCGGCGGGTGAATGGCCACGCCCTCTGGCGCCCAACAACCTCAAAAGGTTGGGGACCACTGGTCTATAACAAAAGAAACAATTAAGAGGAGAGGGAAGCACAGCATTGATTTGTGAAAACACCTCAATGACTCAAAAGTATGCAAACGCTGGGGAAACACTGTCTCCCCACAGAGTATCTTAGGCAATAGTCCTTTGCCTCAGTTTCTACTTTAAGGATATAAATAGCCCTTTTATCAGATGCAATGTTGGTTGCCAGGGATCCTCTTCTCTGGTGCCCCTTTCCTCAGCCCAACTGCCTTTCTTGGAGTCCTCTGAGGTCTGGCCCTCTGCCAAGCCATCTAAAATTTCAGATGCTTTTGGGGTAGCAAAAGGTTCAATGGGAAGTCCAAAAATGGAGACTCAAGCTAATAATTCTTTTGCTCTCTGTCTCCAGTGAACTTCACTGCTTTTTTAGCCTCTGCAGAGCTTCTCCTACTTTGCTTTCTCCCCAGCAGGATTCCCCCACTGCCTCCTTTCCCAAGGAATTCTGACATCTTCCCATAGGGATCTCCTTGCAGGCCTTATTTAGGGCTCTCCTTCAGGAGTCTACCCTGTTCCCTATGGGTCCCTTCTGTGCCCTCTCTTCCTCTTTCAGAAGTCTTATGCCAGGATTGTCTCTCTGGTTGCCTTGTATCTTGTTTCACAGGCTCACCACAGCAGTTAGCTCTGCTCCTGTGGTTCAACTCTCCAGACGCAGCCAGCCCCAAACCACGGGGCCTTCCTCTGAAGGAGAATCCTGTTTCCTCTGCATCCTCTCCCCAAACTGAGCTCCCTCAGCCTCCTCATAGGGCCAGGTGACTCATAACTCATCCCCTAGCTCTGGCCAGGAGGCAGTCAATTGTCTCACAGATGGAGCATGTCTCTTTTTCCTCATCTCTGGCAGATGTTGGGGATTCAGTCCATCACAACCATCTTGCAGTGTAGGAGTCCAAAGGAAAAAATTCCCTTTAACACACATTCCCTTTCCCTTCTCTGCACCTCACTCATGGATTGTTGTTCAAGGTCAGCGAAGTCCCAGAGTCCAGCAGTGTGCGTGGGTGGACCCTGAAGCTAGCTGAGTGATATCTCCGTTTCTGCCATTGCTCACCGCAGCTGTTGCTGTCACTGCCAACTCTGACAACCATTGCCTTTAGCTGCGCTGCTATTGCAACACTTAGCCCAATATTTAGTGATTTCATTGGGTCATGGGGGAACCTCATTGCTTCAGTCACCTGTCTGTTGTTTTTCAGCACAATACTGTCCTTACATCACAGCTAGTGCTCACTCCCTAGCCCATCTTATCAGTGATTTTTGCTCTAGTGATCTCTGAGAAGAAACAAGGACATTCAATTGAGTTTAATCATCTCCATGCAGTAAACTCAGGAGAGGAAGAATTAAATGGTAAATAAAACCCTTTAAATAGAGCCCCCCCCCCAACCATCTCTCAACTGGATTTGGCATCACTATCCCCATGCTAATAGGTGAGGTTTAAGTTTCAGCGACCTCAGCAACTAGTTCTGCTGTCCTTTAGTCATACTATAAAGATATTTCATTAGCACTGTATCTAAGACTTAAGTGAATTTTAACCCAAAACAGTCAAAATCGATTACTTTGATAAACTGACCCCCTAAGCAAAATAGGTGTGCCTAATCAAATAAGATCTACTCCTGAAGTCTTGTGTCGCCTCCCGCCCTCACCCGTTCATTAACAGATAGCAGGAGAAGAATCATTCAGGCATGAATTACACAAGAAACAGAAGCATAACATCTCTGCAGAATTCTATAGCTACATTCATACTATTCCAAAGCCTCCAAAATGAAGAGTCCTTCCTGAATATTTTGGGCCTGATTCTACTATCTAGCCATACATACATAGGTGATTCACGACAGTATGCAGAAGGTGCAATGCCCCCATGCCCCCACCAAAATTTTAATTGCTAAATGGGAGGCCCCCTCATGCTCCCACCCTGTTCCTTTGGGTGGCCTATCCTGCACCCCATCCCCCCACGGCACCAGTCACCTATGTATATACAACACTTCTGTCAACTTCAGTGACATTTGGCTTATTATTTAACATTTATATTTCAGTAGTGCCAAGAAGTGTTAACAGTTTGGCAGGTGGATGAGACAAACAAGGAAGCAGAAGGGTGAGGGAAGGTGAGGTAACAAAAATAATGAGGTATCTAAGCACAGATTACCAGTGTGTGCAATTCCAAGACAGTCAGGAGCAATGATCACAATTCAGCAACTGCTTGCAGTTGAGAAAGGATAAGTTTATGGATTCTGAATGGAAACTTTCCCAAATATAGGGATTGGTGCTGGAGAAAGCACAGAAGTATTTGTGGAAGAAAGAGAGTAGCGGGCAACTGAAACTGACATCCCTGGCAAAGTGAAAGTGAGAGTCGATCTCATGATAACAGAATGGATAGTCACGAGGCACTAATTTAGGAGGGCTTTGGAGCGCAAGAACACACAGTGCTTCCAGAAGAAGTAAAGGGAGTGATGCCAGCTCTCACAGTACTAGCATGACTCTTGTGATACTTATAGTTTTCTTAAAGCCCCAGACTATGGAGGAATGTGATTATATGAAACTCTCAGATTTAAAAAAAAAAAAAGTTTCTAAATCTGATGGCTGTGGAGAAAAGTTTGAAAACCACTCCCTTCCTCTGTGCAACTTTAATGCTCAAAACTTAGACTGCAAATAAAAATAATCAAGTCTTGTGGTTTTCTAGCCAGCCAATCTTCTGATTTGGGGGAAGGGCTCAATTCATGACTTTGGAACATTTGGGATTGGCAATATAGCAAAAGGCTGAAACACAACAAGCCAGTTTCTGCAACAGTTATTCCCTTCAAGCACTATAGCTAAGCTTTCCTCGTTGCTTCCCATTATAAAACCCTGTTTTCAGTTACTTATGCTTTTGCCAGATTTCCACTAGTCAGGCTGAACTTTTCAATGCCAGGTTTCTACCTCAAGTTGTTTTTTATTTGTTTTTGTTTTTGTTTTTAAAATTACTGCACAAAGAATCCTGCCATTTCTAAGGCTGAGATTATGGCCAAACACATAGGCTGCGTCTAGACTGGCATGATTTTGCGCAAATACTTTTAACGGAAACGTTTTTCCATTAAAAGTATTTGCACAAGAGAGTGTCTATACTGGCATGTTCCTTTGCGCAAAAGCATCCGTGCCAGTGTAGACGCTCTCTTGCGCAAGAAAGCTCCAATGGCCATTTTAGCCATCGGGCTTTCTTGCGCAAGAAATTAACGTGGCTGTCTACACTGGCCCTCTTGGCAAGAATACTTGCGCAAGAGGGCTTATTCCTGAGCGGGAGCGTCAGAGTATTTGCGCAAGAACCACTGATTTTCTACATTACAAAGTCAGTGTTCTTGCGCAAATACTCGCATCCAGTGTAGACAGGTGGCAAGATTTTGCGCAAAAGCAGTTACAACCCTATTTTTTAGAAGGTCTAACGTGCCCATGCTTCACAGCAGGGACTTAAATTCAGCAGCAAAGTAGTCAAACTCAATTAAAGAACTGGGAGGATATTTAGTCCTGTTTGGGAAGGACAGGAAAGAAGAGATAAGGGAGAATTAGAACATGCCCATATCCAGAGCTGAGCAGTGCATGGCACAGAGAAGTCAGGAGGGATCTGAAAGAGAATTCTAGCATGTGAGCTTCTGAGCTGGGCAGTTATTTGCTGACCTTTGCTAGGGAAGCTCCACAGTAATTAAAGACACCAAGCGAGGGTGAGCAATGAGGTAAAAGTATCCCAGCACTAACAGAGCAATACTTGTTTATAGTGTAACCTAAGTACACTGATAGGTTGCTCAATATATTTAGAGCAGCAGTGATTGATCACAACCACCAAAAATAAAGCTGCTGGCATATTCCACTGTATTATATATCATTCGAACACTCACCAAGTCTGGGGGGCCAGCGGACATTTCAGGTGCTCTGAAAGTTCTCCTATATGAGTGTGCTATAACATTCCATCAAAGTCACTTCTCTAGCCTGGAATTTAGTAGGGCATCATATCCCTCCAATAGAATTTTATAGAATTCGTCCAAAACTATGGAACAGAAAGTACCTGCATGTGAAGACTGAGGTCCCACTCGTGAATTTCTCCAGTTAAGAAGGGAAGCCACAGGGAAGTGCCTTGACATTGAAGGACCGCATTGCTCCTAAAATAGGGGTGTTGAGGATGCCCGATGAATTGGCATTATTGGAATGGCCAGAGACATTTTTAGAATCCAGGAAGTGGGAACTGAGATGTATAATCCACCCATACTCCCTTTGGTGGTGGTGTTTCTACCTTCCCTGTGACTATATCCCCAATGCTAAGGATCTTGCAGGCAGAGGAAAGTAGGACTGAGGCTTCTGCAAACAATGGTCCTGACACACCTTGAATCTGGGGGAGGCTTAGCACTGACAAAACCATGCTAAGACAGAGGTTTCTCCAGTGTTGAGATGATCTCTGGCACAGAGGGAAATGCACTAATCAGTTTCAGCCTGAGAACTGGTATTTTTAGAGCCTTTGGCACCAAGGCTACCTCAGCACTAAAAGATCCAGGCAATGGATTTAGTTTCCTCCATGGAAACCCCAGAAACAGACCGCATGTTCTCCTGTCTTGGGTCTACAGGACCATGCCAGTCCTGCCACCAAAGCTTCCTATTTCCCTACTTCCAGGGGATTTAAACCCTTACAAAGTTCTACTCTCCTAGAATGGCGATGGGGCCCTACCCACAGATGGGTCTGGCACATAAAGACTCAGTCTTTGAGAAAGTCTTGAGGCAAGTGTGCCTGTCTTTTCAGGAGCAAGATGTAATGGCCTACCACCAAGAACAATGATCAAGAAAAGGCCCTCTCTGCGCCACATCAATCAGTGGTAATGTCTGTCCAACTCCAGAAGGCTAGAAGGGCACAAAACACAGTTTAAACCTGGTCTTTTTCTCTTCAGAGGCCAGTTCAGATTGATGAGCCCAGAACCAAAGCTGGAGCCAGGAATTTAAACTCTAAGGCCACGTCTAGACTGGGAAGATTTTGCGCAAAAGCAGCCACTGTTGCGCAAAATCTTGCCGCCTGTTTAGACTGGCCGCGAATATTTGCGCAAGAACACTGACTCTGTACTGTACAAAATCAGTAGTTCTTGCGCAAATACTCTGATGCTCCCACTCAGGGAAAAGCCCTCTTGCGCAAGTATTCTTGCACAAGAGGGCCAGTGTAGACAGACAAGTTAATTTCTTGCACAAGAAAGCCTGATGGCTAAAATGGCCATCGGAGCTTTCTTGCGCAAGAGAGCGTCTACACTGGCACGAATGCTTTTGCGCAAAAGCAAATCTTTTGCGCAAAGGCACATGCCAGTATAGACGCTCTCTTGCGCAAATACTTTTAATGGAAAAACTTTTCCGTTAAAAGTATCTGCGCAAAATCATGCCAGGCTAGACGCAGCCTAATGGCACAGAAATGACCTAAAATTACCCAAAGCCTGTGTAAATAATCTAGTAGTCCATGTAAAACTACAATGGTGCTACAAGATAATAGGTAATTTGTGTCAACAAACAAGCCAGTGGCTGTGAGCAAGAAGGAACTGAAGGAACTGGAGATCACTTAGCCTTTTTATAAACTAGTCTGTAAGCATGGGGGTGACCCATGTGGTTCCAACACACACTGCTACTCTAGAAGGTGCACAAAGCTCAGCTGCTTTAGGGGAACATCCCCACAAGTGAGAAGATGCACAGGCCAACGTGAAGATGAGCAATAGTTACTGATTCTGTTAAAACGGAGCATAGCCTCCCTGCTGCCATTCCACCATTCAGCACATCAGCTCATATTCAATTGTCATGGGCTTCTTGGGTTTTGCCTTTGCAATCCTTGCAACTAAACATTCTTCACTCATCACCACATTGTCCAGTGCCTTCAAATACTAAAGAAACAGAATCACATACAACCCAGAACTATTTATTCCGTGGTGATCCCCAAATCAGATGTGAAAAGGCCCACTTTTGCAAACTGTGTGGCTGTCCTTCATTTCTATAGCGCACCAGTGAAAACACCCCCACTGGCAACCCACATAACAGTGTGCAGACACAAGAAAGGTAGGACAGCATACGTGCTCAGAGACATCAAATGATTAGTTGTTATCTCTATAACTTGTTATTCAAGCATTCAAAAGCTTTACTCTCAATGCCTTTAACATGCTGAAAATAGTTAAAATAGTAGCAAACTTGCCAGCAGCTCCCACTAACAGTCTCAAGGAACTCAATGGCAATACAAAGTGAATGGGCAGGGGATTGCTTTAACCTGCAGTTTAAAAAAAAAATCCAATTAGAAAAACCACCTCATTGATTTTTCACTATTCTGCAGCATGTGATGTACTCTGCTGTATACACTAGCTGACTCTCTGCAGTTAGTAGAGAAGAGGTCATACCTGCTGCAGTTAGGCTGAGAAATCAATATCCTCTACTTAGCTTATCCAAAGTGCTGTGTTGGTTTACTTCATTAATAATTACCAACAGGTACCACTGGAAAGGCAACCTCTCTTATCGCACATTTGACCAAGGCTTTTTATTTTGAGCAAAATTAGATGAAGGCTGCATAATGAGCACATCTTTGACAGGAGTGTGAATGGATTCAAAAGCACCCCTAAAATTACAGGAGATATAATCAGTAGGAGGTTTGCAAAAGAAGGAGCAACCTGTTCCCTCAGCTGTCACAGAGCCATGAAAACTTGCTCTGTTAGGGTACGTCTAGACTGCAATGATATTTTGGGATACCAGAGGTACCCTGAAATAGCTACCCCGCATCCAAGGAACGTGTCCACTAATTATTTTTGAAATAGCGGATGTGCTATTTCGGCATCCCTGTAAACCTCATTCCGTGAGGAAAAAGGGATGTCATGAAATAGCACTTTATTTCGAAATTTGGAACTGTGTAGATGCACCAAATTTCAACATAGCCTATTTCAAAATAAAATCAAAATAAGATACGCAATTTGCATTATGCAAATTGTGCATCTTTTTTGAATTTTAGAGTGCAGTGTAAACATACCCTCACATTCTACAATTATGTTTTATACTGTAGTTTTGTCACACACCATGTTCGCGTTTTCCAGTGCACACTAGTTCCTTTTTATGGTGACATACTGAGTTGCCATTAAAAAAAAGTCACCAAAAAGAGTCAGTAAAAGCCACTGAAGAAAACCAAAGTAATTTCAACATTATTTTTTCTTTTTCCTGACATCAGCACTTGTATGCTTGCATTTCAATTGTCAGACTTCTCAACAACATTGTACAATAATGACTGCCATAACAAAAGAGGCGATGGATCAGATTATCATCTGGTGCAAATTGGGGCAGCTTTAGTCAAATCAATAATGTGATTTCAATTTACACCCACTGAGTCTCTCTCTGTCTCAGCTCTCTCACTAAACTTACTTAGAAAGCCCTCCTGTACAGCATGTAAGTAGGAGAAGACCAGGTTTTCATGTCTTTTCCTAAGACTCTGGAAACAGAGCTGTAAAAGTAAATTTGTAGATTGTAAATGCTTTCTGTCATTCATTTTCATTTGTATAGAAGCTAGCACAATGGGGCCCTCAGAGGTTGGCCTCTTGCTACTAAATAAGGTCATGATAAATATTTATATTATGGTAACGCTTCCAGCTCACAATCAGGTAGGGCTTTCTTGTTCTAGGCACTGTACAGTTAAATAGTAAATGACAATGTTCAGTAAGAATAATAAAAGAAGAGACACAAGCTGCAAAATACCTTCCTCTCATATCTTCATTTGTACAAAAACGTATCCTCTCCTCAGACAATCTGATCCTCTCCTCTGCAACATTCTGCCTCACATATTCAGCACTGAAATTCAATATCTTAAACAAAGGAAGGGGGATGGTCTCAGTCAGTGGTCCTTCTAAGAATTTCCACCCATGAGCAGAGTGAGTTTTGTCTTGTGCACCAATACTGGGGTCATAGACGCTTGTTTGGATGTGTGCCACTGTGGCCCCCACCAGGTACTAACAAATCTCTTTAGATATATGTGTTATGGAAGAAAGAATACTAAAACAAGGGATAATTAACACTGGTGCAGCTATTCTCTACCCCCCGCCAGGGCCCATAGAGGGCAGATGGGGGACAAGGCATGAGGTAGACCCAAGGGACTGGCTAGGTCCATTGTGAGAAGCACATGGAAAGAGACCCACAGCCGGGTGAGGGAGAAGCTGCACCCACAGACGGAAGTGTGACTTTCCTGAAGGCATCAGAGCTCAGGTTTACAAGGCCTATGTTAATGGTGCTCCCCCAGCCTCACTGGGACACATGCAGTCTGCCTACCAAGGAACTCCCAGCACCTTCTTTCACTCCAATATTTGACCACCTCATAATCACTAATACATGTGGCCTCACAACTGTACAGCGGGGAAACTGAGGCACAGCTACGTACATCTAGCATAATGGAATATGACAGCTTTATATACATAGTAATGTGAGCTCAGAATTTTGTAACAGATAATCTAATGACTAACCACAGATAATCTAATGACTAATATATTTTGAGCCATTATATTTGGCACATGTGAAGGTTTAGCTTAATTGAACTCAGTCACGCCATGTCTGAATATCTTACCTAACAACAGATATAAAAAGAAAACTATTTTCAGACAGCTTTAATAACCATTTTGCAAAGGGGAAAAGCCACAACTTTTGAGCTCTAATCTGCATTCTTTGAAGTCAGTGGCAAAACTCTGGTTAACTTCAGTGGTGTAGGACTGGTTCCTTGTTCCATTCTTGTACTTTTTGGTGTTGTGATGGGGCATCGAAGCTCCACACCCCTGTTGACGTGGCCTGCAGGACAGCCAGAGACCCGCTGGAGAAGGGGGGATCACGGCATCCCACCGGCCACGCATGTGCAGGACGCGGGGCAGGCGTCTTTACGCCCGATGGTCAGGGCTGACGCCGGCATGATGCAGGGCATCCTGTAGAAAGGGCATGACATCTGGAAAAGGAGGGGGAATGCAGGAGCGGTGGCAGGGAATCAGAGGGTGCTGCGGAGGCCCCACCAAGATGGGAGCTGGGTAGTCGGAGGCCCCCAGGTATGGAGGAGAAGGGGAAGAAAGCAACCCAGAGCAGGGCGGTTTGGATACCCGTGGGTTGATGCGTTATGGATAAGCACCCTGTCAACCAGGTTAGGGAAGGTTTTCCCCACCTTTAGGGCCCTGTGTCAGGACCTGGAGAGAGGGCGGACACGGGTCCTCCTTCCCCAACTCAGAGCTGACCCTGAGGATCGCCCTCCCAAATGGGATCCTGGCATTGAACTTGAGCTGAGAAGGCGGTATACTATTGAACTAGAAACACTTAGCCGGTTGATGGGCTGTGGCCAGATTCACAAGGACCTAGAATAGGGGCCTCGGTCGAGAGAGTGTGCGCCGGTGTACTAAAGGGACAGGGTTTCTCTAGTACAAAGAGACCTCCTTTGGACAATTGGGAAGTCAGGAGAGGATGTTGGTGTGAGGTACTCTGAGATGTGGTAGGGGGCTCCGCCCGACTGCATGACAGGGGTCTTCCTAAATTCTGATTCTCTTCAGCATTATTTGAGCAATTCACAATTCCTAATTATTATGTGGGACAAATGGTGGGGGATCCCTTTTAGGACAAGAAATCCTACTTCTTATTTTGGTAGGATAGTTAATCAAAATGTTAATCTTCTGAGAATTAGACTTCTTACGAAGTGGCTGGAGAAAGGATGGTGGTACAAAAAAGGAAGAGAAAAATAGACTAGAAGGGACACAGAAGGGACAAAGGCCCCAGTCCCAGCCAGCTGAAGCAGCCATCCGCCCACCCGCCATGTGGCCCTGGCCCTGGCCAGCTGGCCAGAGCAGCCACCTGCCCACCACGTGGCCCTGGCCCAGGTCCCAGCTGGCTGCGGAAGCTGCCCACCCATCCACCTGGAGCAGCCACCCACTCACCCCATGATCCTACCCTTGGTCCCAGCAAGCCAGAGCAGCCACTTGCCTGCCGCATGGCTCCAGTCTCAGCCAGCTGCAGCAGCCACCCTCCTGCTTGCCACACAGCCCCGTCTCAGTCAGTCAGAGCAGCCACCGGCCCACCACATGGCTCCAACCCCAGCTGCCAGAGCAGCGGGCCACATAGAGGCTGCAGGAGCTAGAACCCACTTTGCCACTTACTTTCCAGGTCCTGCAGAAAAGTGAGTGGTGCTGCACAGCTCTGCCAATGAGGTGGGTGGGACTAGAATTCTTTATGCACAGCCACGCAGGTGCATACCTTAGAGGGAACTACGGTCTCAGTCTCTTCCAGAAAAGAGATGTTAGTTCTTACATATTCCATTAGCCTTACTCAGTAGTATTAATAGCATTACTAGCGCCATGTTATTACTATTATTCAAAATACTAGATACAATTTTCTTTTTTATAGATAGACCAGAATTCCATCAAGTGATAATTTACCATGTAAACCTCTTTTTGATGTACCAGTTTTACTAATTTTATGTAAATAATAATAGACATAGTTGTAGGCAGGATAAAGTAGCTATAAGTAAGCTGTAAGTAAATCTAGAGGCTTCTGTTCATTCACTGAGCATTAGTCAGAGGGCGGGGCTATCAGGAAGGTCAGGGCTTTAGAAAGCAGTGAGTCAGCAACCGAGAGTTTTGAGAGGGAGTTCTCCAGGTAAAAGAGGAGCAAATATGGAACCCTTGAGGTAAGTGGCTGTCTGTAGTGTGTGTTTGGGGGTTACTTGCTGTGTGCTGAGCTTGTGTGTGTCTGTGTGTTTGGTTTGTTTGTTTGAAGGAGCATGTGCTGTGGTCGGCAGTTGGAAGCTGTGAGTTTCTAAAGGTTTGAAATCTAGAAGCCTCTGTTCATTGGCTGAGCCTTAGTCAGAGGGCGGGACTATCAGGAAGGCCACTGTTTTATAAAGCAGTGAGTCAACGACCAGGGGCAGCAAACAGGGAGTTTTGAGAGGGAGTTTGGAATGGGAGTGGGAAGGGGCTGAGGTATACTTGCCATTCTTTATAGTTTAATTTAAAGTTTTTAATCAAAACTTCCTGATTTAACTAAAAACCCTATCAATAATCTAGGTAGCTGTAGGAGAGAATGCAGGCAGAAGCCCAGCAACAGAGTGGGGGCTATCCTGTTTATTGCACTCAATGTAGCATGTATGATTACCTGGCCTGTGGATGGGTGGTGTGTGTGTGCATTTGGTGCAAGGAGCTCCTAGCCCTCAGAGACTATGTATGGGCTTTGGAGGCCAGGGTGGCTGAACTGGAGGAGCTGAGGGAGGCAGAGAGGTACGTTGATGAGGCTTTCCGGGACACTGTAGAATTGTCCCACCTCCAGTCAGACATCCCCTGTGCTGTTAAGGAGGATGAAAGGCTCAGGGAAGGAGAGCAGTCAACGGGAGCAGAGGGAAACCTTCCCATAGTTGGGACCCTCCTTCCAGATGTTGGGATATCCTTTTGCACTGAGGTTACCTCTCTGGGGTAGGGAACTCCAGTCATTAGGAAAAGGTAGGTGTTAGTAATGGGAGATTCGATAATTAGAAATGTAGATAGCTGGGTTTGCGATGACCGGGAGAACCGAATGGTGACTTGCCTGCCTGGTGCGAAGGTTGCGGATCTCTCGAGGCATCTAGATAGACTTATGTGTAGTGCTGGGGAGGAGCTGGTGGTCATGGCACATGTAGGTACCAATGACATAGGGAATGGTAGCAGAGATGTCCTGGAGGCCAAATTTAGGCTGCTAGGAAAGAGACTGAAATCCAGGACCTCGATGGTGGCATTCTCGGAAATGCTTCCAGTTCCACGCACAGGGCCAGATAGACAGGCAGAGCTTCAGAGTCTCAATGCGTGGATGAGATGATGGTATAGGGTAGAGGGGTTTAGATTTATAAGGAACTGGGGAAACTTTTGGGATATGGGGAGCCTATACAGGAAGGATGGGCTCTACCTAAACCAAAGTGGATCCAGACTGCTGGCACTTAACATTAAAAAGGTCCCAGAGCAGTTTTTAAACTAAGAGATGGGGGAAAGCCAATTAGTGTAGAGGAGCACATAGATCAGACAGAGATGTTTCATAGAGGAGAGTCTATTGATAGAGAGTCTCTAGATTTTAATTAGGAGGCAAGGATGGAAGAGGATAAAGTATGGGCCAGATCAGATGAAAAACATTCACCTAAAAAAGAATCTGACACATCAGAAATGGGCAGACAAATAAACAGTGACAAGTTTTTAAAGTGCTTGTACACAAATCCTAGAAGTCTAAAAAAAAAAAAGATGGATGAACTAGAATGCCTCGTGTTAAAGGAGGATACTAATATAATAGGAATCACAGAATCCTGGTGTAGTGAGGACAATCAATGGGACACAATCATTCCAGGGTACAAAATATATCGGAGGGACAGAACAGGTCGTGCGGGTGGGGGAGTGGCACTATACATGAAAGAAAATTTAGAATCAAATGAAGTAATCTTAAATGAATCAACATGTTCCACAGATACTAAAAAAGACACCATCCATTGCTATGGATAGTAATTCCCTGCTCTAATAAGAATATAAAAGTAGGAATCCATTATTGACCACCTGACCAGGACAGTAATAGTGACTATGAATTGTTAAGGGAGATTAGAGAAGCCATCAAAATAAAGAATTCAAAATAGTGGACGATTTCAGCTGTCCCCATATTGACTGGGTACATGTCACCTCAAGACAAGATGCAGACACAAAATTTCTTGATACCTTAAATGACCGCTTCTTGGAGCAGCTGGTACAGGAACCCACGAGGAGAGAGGCAATTCTCTATTTAGTCCTGAGTGGTGCGCAGGATCTGGTCCAAGAGGTAACTATAACAGGACCGCTTGGAAACAGTGACCATAATATAATAACATTTAACATTCTTGTGGTGGGAAGAACACCTCAGCAGCCCAAACCTGTGTCAATTTGTTACACCAACCTGTACCTGTATGCCCTGTATTGTTTTGACAAGGGTCCCCTGAGTTATTGTTTACTAAGTTATTGTTAATAAACCAGTTTGTTTTATAGTTAACCCTGTTTGTAGCCTTCTCTCCAATAATAGATGTGGTTTGGGGGAAGGAGTCTGCTGTGTGGGGATCTAAAGTGTGGAACATAGGGCACATCCAGTTAACAAAAGGCAAGACTGGAGTTCCTGGTTAACAAGAGCAGAGAGCATCTGATGGAAAATTTCCTTCCTGAACCAAGAGGCAGCCAGCAATAATGCCACAGTTCAACAAAACAAACCTGAAAAATACGCAGAGACAGAGCCTGACAGAGTACACTTCTCATAAGGAGGCATGCTATCAAAAACAAAACAAGGTGCTGCTTACAGCTGTGAAGAGAAGTGGGGGAAGATATTCTACAGTTATAAATCATGAAGGAAAAGTTCCTGGCCAGACAAGATTTTAAGCCTGGCTACCAGCCACATGTGCCAACCTTCAGAAAGATTCAGTCAAGACCTTCAACTTATAGACTCATAGACTTTAAGGCCAGGAGGGACCATTATGATCATCTAGTCTGACCCCCTGCACAATGCAGGCCACAGAATCTCACCCACCTACTACTCACCTATATCTCAGATATTGAAGTCCTCAAATGATGGTTTAAAGACCCCAAAATGCAGAGAATCCTCCCGCAAGTGACCCGTGCCCCATGCTACAGAGGAAGGCGACTCTAGATCTTTATCCCTGTGATGTTCCCTTGAAGTACCCAAGGTTGTGAGGCACCTCACCACCATTGGCCCTTAGCATGAACAAGTCTTGTTTCTGCCTGCAGTGGAACACCAGCCTCTGGCAGCATGAGCCTTTGTCCTGGTAGCGATAGGCACATACCAACTTCCAAGTCTTCAGATCATTCATTCCCTGCAAATTCCAGCCCTTTAGCTACTGAACACAGAATTACCAGGCCTGTTGTTCCCCAAGAAGAGTACACGCCAGCTTGTAAAATTCAACTCAGGATCATCACTTTGCTTAACACCACACCACATAGATATATTTATGGTGAAAACAAAAATAAGGATTTTTTTGTAATCAAAGACTAGAGATTTAAGTTATAGTGAGAGGCTATTGGAAACAATGGTTACATGTAAAACAAAGTCATAACGTGCTTTCTAGAAACTAAACTTAACTAAGTAGTTAACTTCCAGTCCAAGGAAGATTCTTATTCAATATTCTCTCCAATATTCTCAACCAAGGCTGGTTGAGATACTGTTTTCATTTCCTGTGAAGTGAAGAATGTCAGGGTGTCTTCTTTATCTTCTAAATGCAGTAAAACAAACTTTGATGTGAATCTGCCAGAAAACCTATTTTTCACCTTTGTTGCTGACCATTCTCTTCACATAGTCCCAAAAAACATAATGTTCAGTATAAATAAACGTAATTCCTTATACAACATCAGTAAACGCATTTTATATTGATATCAATGACCAACGTAATGCTGACTTTTATTTGAGGTCTTACATGACATCCTTTAGTGCACTAGAATGTATATTCCAGACCCAGGAGATCTCTGTAGTCCCTCTGCACCCCTTTGCCAGGTCACATTAAGAGGTCCTTGGTCATAGTCTTCACTTTGGATGGGAAGGAAATGGAGACAAAGTCACCAGCCCCAGAAGGAGCTTTCACTCAATGTCAATGAGCCACTTTGCACTGTGGAGTTAAAGGGAAGCTAAATAGCTAGATGAAGGCTGCTGGGCAAGTGAGTCTTGCCCACATGCTCAGGGTTTAGCTGATCGCCATATTTGGGGTCGGGAAGGAATTTTCCTCCAGGGTAGATTGGCAGAGGCCCTGGAGGTTTTTTGCCTTCCTCTGTAGCATGGGGTACAGATCACAGCTAGAAGATTCTCTGCATCTTGGGGTCTTCAAAGTATTTGAAGGCTTCAATATCTGAGATATAGGTGAGAGGATTATTCTGGGAGGGGTGGGTGAGATTCTGTGGCCTGCACTGTGCAGGGGGTCAGACTAGATGATCATAATGGTCCCTTCTGACCTTAAAGTCTATGAGTCTATAAGTCTCCACCACTGCACTGCACCAGAGATGGGAGGCAAGACAAAGCTGTCCGAGAAGTACAGCCAATGAGCGTAATTTTTAATAGTGCCCAGCATTGACTTTGTTCTGCTCCCATTGAAGTCAATGATCAAATTCGCACTGATTTCAGTGAGACCAGAGTAGGACCAAGCTGAGGGCTTTTGGCTGGCCCAGGAAGACCGGTGCTGCAGTCAATACAGTGAGTACAAAATTACAGAAATGGCGCGTATTTTCTATGCAAATAGTCAGGGAAGTGGTAGAGTTGATGAAAGCTGGACAGTGGAGATCTGTAGTTATTAGTGGCTTATAGACTCATAGGACTGGAGGAAACATCAAGATGTCATCTAGACCAGTCCCCTGCACTCATGGCAGGATTAAGTATTATCTAGATCATCCTGACCCTGACAGGTGTTTGTTTAACCTTCTCTTAAAAATCTCCAGTGATGTATACATAGAATCATAGGATAGTCTCCTATTCACATAATAATCAGGGTTTGTTCTTTTCATGGTTTCTAGCATAGGTGGCTGGTATATTAGGCAGGGGAAGGCATTGCCTTCCCAAACTGCTAGCCTGGCCCTGCCCACACTCCCTGCTCCCAGAACGCCTACTTTAGGTGTACTGGGATGGAGTGTTGCTGCCCCTAAGTGCTGCCCTCTCCGTACTCTGGGGCTACGTCTAGACTGGCATGATTTTCCGCAAGTGCTCTTAATGGAAAAGTTTTTCCACATTTGCGGAAAAGAGCGTCTAGATTGGCACGGACGCTTTTCCACAAAAGCACTTTTTGTGGAAAAGCGTCTGTGCCAATCTAGACACGGTTGTGCGCAAGAATGCCCCGATCGCCATTTTTGCCAGTTTTTAGCTGTCTACACTGGCCCTCTTGTGCAAAAACATTTCCGGAAAAGGGCTTTTGCCCGAACGGGAACGTCAAAGCATTTGCGCAAGAAGCACTGATTTCAGACAGTAGAACGTCAGTGCTTTTGCGCAAAATCAAGCGGCCAGTGTAGACAGCTGGCAAGTTTTTGCGCAAAAGCAGTTGCTTTTGCAGAAAAACTTGCCAGTCTAGACACAGCCTGGGAGTATTTTGAATCCTAATCCCCTAGTTTGTCAGGTTCCTAGTAACTGCACACACTTACTTTCTACATTGTCCTGCAGTGCTGCCTTCTTTCATATTTTCTAACAGTAGTATTAAAAGGGCAGTACACACAAGTGGCAACCATAAAGAGAACTTCTGTGGGCTTCAATAAAAAATGGCTTTGTTTTTCCCTGAGTGTTCTTTAACATTTGACCTACTGTACTTGAAAAGATGTCTCCTTTCTGGGAAAAATATTTGAGTTAGCTAGTTATTTATAACTATAAAAAAGAGGTTTGATTTGTGTGTCTTGCTTCTATTATATTTGCCATCCTATTCTTTATTTCAATAAGCTATGTTCTACTTTGTTGCCCCAAAATTATAAGGAAGTATTATTTTAAAAATCTGCTAATTATGACCAGTTGTGATGGTGATTTTTTAAATAGATCTCTGATTATTAAGAATTGACCTGGGACCATTGCTCATTTCAGCTATCAGACAGTGGTGTTACCACTCTGAATACTTTCTGAGTACCATAAATACTCATACCACTTCATGCAACCTATAGAACTTTTGAAAAGTTCTTAAAATTTTGCCAAAACTCTGAGTCCTTTGTGTTATTTCCTTATCAAGTATTATAACAACTACAGCTGGGTTGGACAAGGGATTTATTCTTTGCAAGTTAGCATAACTCAACCCGTTGAAGCTGCTGTCAGATTTTCCTGATCTCATTAGAAGAGGGGAGTTCTCAGCCAAGATGATATGTTCTGCTACGAGTGAGGGAGTTAAAGAACAAACACAGCCACCAACGTTTTTTGCTTTTGCTTTTTAATTTAAATTTGAAAAATGGCATGGAAAGCAAAGGCAGAGTAGTTACAATGGTACATTTTATAGCTGCATTGAGAATCTTTTCATGTCCCAAAATGTCCTAGAGTCTTTGGGGTTCCCTTTAAGCTTCACGGCAGCACAGCTTCACAGGTGATTAATCAACACTGCCCAATCAGAGGCTCAGGGCTCCGTGCACTGAGCTGACTGACTGGGCAGAGCTGATTAATCACCTGTGAAGCTGTGCTGCTGTGCAGCTTAGAGGGAACACTGGTTCTAACCACAGGAAGCACTTGCAGGGAAAACAGTGAAAAATCCACATCCTGGATTGGCGATGTTAAACAGATCCAAGACCCAGGGTAAACAAGGCTAGGTCAATGGAAGAATTCATCTGTTGACCAACTTACTACCTCTTCAGGAGGCAGATGACATATACTACTGGGAGAAGCCCTACTGTTGGCATATATAATGTCTCCATGGAAGTGCTATTGTGGTGTAGCTGTAATGTGTCAAGTGTAGACATATGCCTAAGTATAAGAAATGTTGTCCACTCCTGGTGTGATTTCTTTGTTACAATGACATTGGAAAGGCAATTGCTATGGGATCTCTAGGATTGAGACAGTTTGTATAAATAGGAATCCTTCATTTGGTATGTCTGTCGTCAACTTGGGAGAAAATAGTCTGTAAGCATATTGGGTTAGAGATGATGCAGAAGCTTTTTTGTTCAGCTAGTCTGTGTTTTGACAGTGAATTTGTCCACTTGTAAAGGGTAGCACAAGCCCCGCTTAAGCCATCAAAGTGGAATTTCCATAATATATAGTAAAGCTGGTGAAAAGTGTTCTATCAAAACCTTTTTTTTTTTACAAGAAGATTGGATTTTTGACAGCCAGGAATGCCTGAAAATCATAGAAACATGGAGCTGGAAGGGATATCGAGAGGTTGTCTGGTCTAGTCCCCTGTGCTAAGGCAGAACCCCCAGACAATGATACTGCAAACTGGACCATCCTTGACTGGTTTTTGTCCAGACTATTCTTAAAGTCCTCCAGTGATTTCATCTTATTAATTACAGACCAATTCTCCAAATTATCATGATTTCCCATGATGCATTGGTTTCTCCTCTCTAAGAGGGGAGGACTATGATGCATCATAGGATATGCAGTCTGAACAAGAGCTATTAAGAAGTATAGGAGCATGAGGCATGCATGAACTATATCTTTCACAAGTCACTATAGCAGCATTTCCAAATTGCAATATTTTTATTTTCTACCAACATTTGTCAGTTTTCAGTCAAAAAACTGTCAATGGTTGAATTGTTGCTGAAAAATTGAAATATTTTCCGATAAGCTGCTGTGTCTAGACCTTTTGCTGGTTCTTTGCATAGGAAAAATGTACATTGAATGCAAAAATGAAGCCACAGTCCCTACCAACTTTCCATTTAACATCTATAACAGAGTTTCAGCACACCTGCCTTACAATGGTTCATAGATGGTACACAACATATGTGTGTGGTAGTAATTATTATTTCTGTAGTACCAGCTGTGTGCCACACTGCACAAGCAGGCAAGGGGAATGGCATCTGCCCTATTGCCTTAAGGCAGACCATCCTAGACTATAAGGTAGCTGACTGATCAAAGAGCCATGGCTAAGCAGTGGTGTTGGGATGTTGCATTATTGGGATGGTTTTATGCATTTGCATATTGCAGTTTGGCAATAAATGGCTTAGAAGGGGGGACTAGGGTTTATAAGGCCTCTTGAGGAAAGTGTGAAGGAGGAGGTGAGGAGGGAATGGTTGACTGGGCTGTGGAGAGGGTTACAGGCTTATGGAGCCACATGGAGGATGGCACACAGGAAAAGGGCACTGAGGGCATAATTAGGCATTTGGTTTGGCAGGGAGAAGCACTGTAAACAAGAACAGAGAGGTCTGTTGGATCCAGGTTGTTAGGACCAAACAGTGTAGTTTCGTATGGATATGTGCTACTGGGCATGTTCATTAAACATATTAAAATAATCCCAACCACAGTCTGGTTTGTTTTAAAAAGGCACAGACTGATTGTCAAGGGCCAACACACTAGCTCTGAGGGTAAGTCAATTATCTGAATGAGCTCACCCCACTACGCTTATAATGAGCTAAATAAACTCTTGTTCTGTGAAATACACACAGCTGCTCTGTAACACAAAGACAGTAAGGGTGGGTTAGTATCTCTAAGTTACTGCTTGTCCAGAAATTATCTACCCACTTACTAGCTATACCCCTAGAAACCAGTACAGCACAGGCAGCCTCACCAAAACAAACAGTGCATGCACCAGCTGAAGGCAGGATTGTAGCTCAAGGCAGAGTTTACATTCATGCACTTTGACTTAGAGCAACTCAAAGTGTTAAATGCCATAGGGAGAGCAGTCTGCACTTTGTTAGGGTTTCAGCTTTTAAGCTGAAAATAAGATTTAAACTACTATTGAATTGTTTTCCCTACCTGGACATTGTATCGGTCTGGCTGACTTCTCCCCATATAGCCCCTTAGTGGCTAAGATAACACTACAGGCAGCTTGCCTCAGTTTCTCCTCTTGAACCAGTCAAGAAACTCTTTTGTCCATCCCCATTCCTTTCCCTGGCAAACTATAGGAACACTAGCAAATCTGCTGGAAAAGATATAGGAGCTTACAATTTAACATATAATAGCCAAGAAGATCAAAGTGTTGTGCCACCATGTAGGCCTGGAAATGGGGAGAGTGGGAGATACATTGCCTCGCTCTCCCACCCTTAATAGAATCATAGGGCTGGAAGAGACCTCAGGAGATCATTGAGTCCAGCCCCATGTCCAAAGCAGGACGAACTCTAACTAAATCATTCCAGCCAGGGCTTTGTCAAGCTGAGACTTAAAAACCTCTAGAGATGGAGATTCTACCACTTCCCTAGGTAACCCATTCCTGTGCTTCCCCATCCTCCTAGTGAAATAGTTTTTCCTAATATCCAACCTAAGCCTCTCCCACTGTAACTTAAGACCATTGCTCCTTGTTCTGCCATCCGTCACTACTGAGAACAGCCTCTCTCCATCCTTTTAGGAACCTCCCTTCAGAAGTTGAAGGCTGCAAACAAATCCCCCCTTGCTCTTCTCTTCTGCAGACTAAATAAGCCCAAATCCCTCAGCCTCTCCTCATAGGTCATGTGCTCCAGACCCTTAATCATTCTGGTTGGCCTCCGCTGGACCCACTCCAATGTGTCCACATCCTTTCTGTAGTGGGGGGCCCAGAACTGAACGCAATACTCCAGATGTGGCCTCACCAGAGCCGAATAAAGGGGAATAATCATTTCTCTAGATCTGCTGACAGTGCTCCTCCTAATGCAACCTTCCTTCTAAAAATAAATCAATAATTTGTCTTCTGTAAGTGCCCCCACTTTAAATAGTTTTTGGAGGCTGCTACAAACAAAAGTAAGACTGTTCGGCTCCCCACAGCTATAGCAGACACCCACTTGGATGGATATAAGAAGCCGATCATTTATCACGCCAAGGACAAACAACTGCTCATCTTGAGCTGATACCATATAATATTCTTAATGGACACAGCAAAGAGGAGTTCACATGCAGCAAGCAGCTCTTATATAAATGGTGCCTATCAACATCAGAGAGCAAATATGTGTCAGGCTAGTCTGAACCCACACCTGTCATGCTGTTATCTCTGCTCCCTATCCTTAATTCACCACTGTAGCTTTTGGCTTGGCTAGCTGGAAATTTGATCTCGTTATTTTTAATACTTGTTCTTTTCTGTTTTACCAGGGAATGAAAGAACAGACCCACCAAATGAAGGCCATAAAAACAGTCTGTCTCCTAGTAAAAATGTGTCAGTGCTGGGTGATAACTTGGAAATTAAACTTTTCCTTGCATGTATGGTAAAATGTGTGAATAAAACATCAATGTTCAGACTTCCTCCAGAGGAACCTAATATGGTGGATAGATTCTGATTGGTACTTAATTTTTTGTACATTTTGATTTTTTCCTCTTTTATTAAAAACATGGTATGGCTCCTCTGTTCTTTCCCCATCCAGAGCCTCATTGGATATTTTTATTTGTTAAGACCAAACTTGGCTAAATTCTGCCCTCAGTTACATAGGTGTAACTCTAGCCCATTCAGGCTATGTCTAGACAGCGGTGCTATTTTGGGATACCAGAAGTATCCTGAAATAGCTATTCCAAGTCTTTAAATGGACCTGTTATTTTGAAATAGATTTCAAAATAACAGGCATGCTATTTTGGTATGCCTGTAACCCTCATTCCACAAGGGTTAAGGGACTTGTCGGAAGAGCGCTTTATTTCAAAATTTTGAAATTACTTCAAAATAAGATATGCAATTTGCATAGCTCAAATTGTGTATCTTATTTTGACCTACAGGTACAGTGTAGATACACCCTAAGAGTATGACTGGGCAGAAGTGAGTAAGATTAGCCTGTGAACATATTTATGTCTTTGGAACAATGCATCTATCTATTTTAGATAGTGTGATGCTAAGAACAGAGATTTCGAAAGATGCTAAGCAATTTTGATGGGATTTTTGGCTGCTCATCGCCTTCAGAAAACCAGACTAGGACTTCTAAAAACTAAAACTTAGTGTTGGTTATAATCACAGCTGTGGTTTTATTTCTCTACATGTAAATAAAATATTCTCTACATTTTGTTAAACACATTTTTATATAGAACAGCAGTCATCTCTAAAGACAGAAAGTCCACCTTTTGTTCATGCAGCATTCATATCTCAGTTGATATGTGTCATATGAGGCCAGATGAACTCTCAGGAACACCCAGAGGCTGTACAGGAAATAGTATATTTCACACTTCCTTCCCAAACAGTACGGAATCCATATTCTTACACCATTTTAGGAGACACTGTGATGTTAGAAGTACTTGTCTTTCAAATATGAAAAAAAACTGAGATCATGAGTAAATGTAGTTAACCCATGGAAATTTCCATGAACATAGTGGTCTTAACCTTACTCTACTTACGCTACAATGATGACATTTTCATCACATGGACCCGTGGGAAGGAGACCCTTGAAGAATTCCACAGCGATTTCAACAACTTCCACCCCACTATCAACCTTAGCCTGGACCAGTCCACACAAGAGATCCACTTCCTTGATACCACAGTACAATTACATGATGACCATATTTCCAGCACCTTATACCAGAAACCTACCAACCATATCACTTACCTACATTCCTTTAGCTTCCATCCAAGACATATTTCCCAATATATTGTTTATAGACAGAACCTAAGATACAACCAGATTTGCTCCAATCCCACAGACAGAGACAAATACCTACCCACTTCTTCAGATGAATGGTGTTAAGGGATCCAGGTTGCAAAATAAATAGCAGAGAAAGGCTGTGTCCAGACTCAGGGGTTTTTTCGGGAAAAGTAGCCTTTTTCTGAAAAAACTTCACCTGCGTCTAGACTGCAGCCGCGTTCTTTGAAATTAAATCGAAAGAACGCGGCTTTTCTTTTGACGGCGGTAAACCTCATTTCACGAGGAAGAACGCCTTCTTTCGAAAGTGCTTCTTTCGAAAGAAGGCGTTCTTGAATGTAAATAGGGCTTCTTCGAAAGAGAGCATCCAGACTGGGTGCTTTCTTTCGAAAAAGCGGCTTGCTCTTTCGAAAGTTCCGCGTGCAGTCTAGACGCTCTCTTTCGAAAGAGGCTTGCAGTCTAGACATAGCCAAAGAGAGGGGATGGGGAGGGAAAGAGAAGGGAAAAAATGGAGGGAAGTAGGTTGTGCCATGAAAGCTCATGATATCATCTACATTTTTGTTAGTCTCTAATTGAAATGCCAACGGAACTTAGGGAGGCAGAATGTAGGTAGCCATGTTAGTGTGTAACTGGAAAAACTTAAAAAACAACAAACGGTTCTGCAGCATCTTTTAGATACTAAATCTTAATTAGACATCCTATTCTTCCTACCTCAAGTAATTGTGTAGCATTGTTGTATGCTGTTAAACAGCTACTGTGTTTCAGGCCAAAGGTGGTTCCATGTGAGTAGAGTGCACAAAACTGATTCCTATGTAGAGTTTGTATATCAGCAAATTGTAAAGCAATTTGAGATCCTATAGGACAAAAATTTCTGTACCACTACACACAAATACATTCAAAGGTTTTGCGCAAAAGGGCCAGTGTAGACAGCTCAGATTTGTTTTGCGCAAAAAAGCCCCGATCGCAAAAATGGCGATCGGGGCTTTTTTGTGCAAAAGCGCATCTAGATTGGCACGGATGCTTTTCCGCAAAAAGTGCTTTTGCGGAAAAGCGTCCGTGCCAATCTAGATGCTCTGTTCCGAAAATGCTTTTAACGGAAAACTTTTCCATTAAAAGCATTTCCAGAAAATCATGCCAATCTAGACGCAGCCTCATTGATTTTAATGCTAGAGTTGGTCAGGACTGCATCACATGGCCAAAGGTGCTTGGACATCATGGTATCAGAAGTGAGAACTCAAATGGCACTCTTCTTCTCCAAACCTGTGCACAGCATGAGCTTGCTATTGCAAGCACATTCTTCCAACCGACGAACAGATACAAAGCAACTTGGATGCACCTTTGGTCTAAGCATTGCCATATGATTGAGTACTTCATCACCAAACGAAGAGAGCTTCCTGATGTCAAGTTGACTCGTGCAATGCATGGCATTGGCTCCTGGTCTGACCACTACATGGTACGAAGTGTTGTCTCCTTGAACCTTTGTTCATCAAAATGTCATCATTCTGCTGTATGCCAAAAAAAATTGGATGTAAGTAAACTTGAAATACCTGAGACACAAGCGCTGTTTCAACGCAGTCTTGATGCTTCCTTAGTCATCAGCAATGAAGGTCTAGAATGGTCACCCACTATTAAGGATGATTGGATAAACATCGAAGAAACAACCTACAGAACTGCTGTCGAGATCCTAGAATTCTAAAAACACAGGCACAAGGATTGATTCGATGCCCAAGCTTTTCTTGATAAGATGCATATGACACACCTGGCTTGGATCAATGATATATGAAATTGGCATATATTCAAGCTAAACAGGAGGCACAAGTCAAATTATGACAAATGAAAGAGGACTGGTACTCAAGCAGTTAAACTCTAAGATGCAGCTGATAGACATGACTTTAAAGCATTCTATGATGGGCTGAAGGCAGTCTATGGGGCACACATTGCTAGCTGTACACCATAGCGCTCTGCTTATGGCCTCACTTTGTGAAAATGTTCAGCCCAGCGGTCAAGGATTTTAGCACTATCCATGATCAAAGTATTGAACCAGACCTCAACTTTTGACAGCAGCATTCTTGAAGAGATTCCTCAGTGGGCTAATGATTTACAGCTGGACATACCACCAACTCCTGAGGAGGTACAAAAAGCTGTTAAACAGATGAAATCTGGAAAGGCACCTGGCACTGATGCAATTCCATCAGAAATTTATAAAGCTGTTGGTGGCCAGCTGCTGTACTGTCTCACCCATTTATTTAGCACCATTTGGGAGAAGGAGCTAGTCCCCCAGGACTTCAAAGATGCCCTGATTGTACAAATATATAAGAGGAAAGGTGACCATGCGTGTTGTGATGACCATCGGGGCATCTCTCTGCTCTCTATAGCTGGTAAGATCCTGGCCCACATCTTTTACAATTGGCTTTCTCTACAACTATTCATGACCTTCTGTTTTCTGATGACTGTGCATTCCTGGCTTATTCAGTGAAGGATGCACAGGAGCTTTTTGATTGCTTTGTTACTTCTGCTCACTGTTTTGGACTCACAGTGAGCCTCAAGAAGACAGAAGTTATGCCTCAGCCTGTCTGGAAAGTGCTCAGCACTCCAGTAATCACTGCTGCTGGTACAGTCCTTAAGGCTGTTGACAAGTTCTGCTACCTGGGAAGTGTACTGTCCTCTAGCATAAATGTGGATCATGATGTATCGGCTCGACTAGCCAAAGCCAGCACTGCCTTTGGAAAATTGACCAAATGCCTATGGAATGACCATGGTATTAAACTCTATACCAAGACAGCGGTTTATCAGGCAGTTGTCTTGAATGTCCTGCTGTATGGCTCGGAGTCATGGACAATATATTGTCAACATGTTTTGAAGCTCCATCAGTTCCATATGCATTGTCTGAGGAAGATTGCCCATGTGAATTGGTGGACAAAATTCCTAATACGGAGGTTCTTGAGCTGTGTGGTGTCATGGACATGGAAGCAGTGCTTATGAACAAACAGTTTAGCTGGATTGGTCATGTTATGAGGACGGATGATACACGGACACCAAACATGGTCTTCTATGGCCAGCTTGCTTGTGGAAAGCTCTCTATTGGTGGTCAGTAATAAGCACTATAAAGACATCTTAAAGGCCAATATGAAGTCATGTGGCATATCTCCCAATCATCTGGAAACTCTAGTTCAGGACAAATTGTCCTGGCAACAAACCATTGTACAGGCTCTTAATTGCTTTGAGAGTCAGTGTATCCTGGCACTGCAGGAAAAGCTCAGGATCCGAAAGAACATACAGCACCTGCAGTTGGCGGCTTTTTATGTGACATCTGTAATTGGCTCTGCCGATTATGGATTGGTGTAGTCGCTCACCAATGGCATCATAGAAGATGAGATCCGTCGATCGACGGCTCAGTCCAAGAGTTGATGAATACCAGTTCTACTGTGTGAGGCCTGCTTGTGCCAGAGTTTGATTTGTTCTGTTGTTTGAGAAGAGTCACACAGAACATGTGCCACAAATCTCTGTATTCAAACACTTGTTTTCTGGAAGTGCTTGGGTAGCTGAGACAATGTGACTTTCAGTAGAAGCCAGGTGTCTAGCTACCTTTTGGGCTTTCAAAAATCAACACCTGAAAGTTTTCCCTCAGAACTTGCAAGCACAATGGTGAAAAAGTTGTATCTCAGTAATAATATACAAAGTCAAGTTTTCAGAAAGATCAGAGCACAAAAAGGTTTGTTCACTTGTTTTTGTATATAAACATACTATGTGCAATAAGATTACATACAAACATAGGTGAACAAACTTATTGCATGCAAGTCTGATATTAGCATGTGCAAATGGCTATTTAAATATACAGCCAGCCATGTATCTGCACAGCTATCTAATTTCATATGCATGTTTCAGTTGGCTCTCGGGTTTCTCTGTCTGAAAATTTTGCCCATACTGCTTACTCCATATTCAGTATTAAATCAAGCCATGTTGTCAGCTGCAAAAGTGTAACTTTTTTCCTTACCCACATCTCTCTCTCTCGGATATATATATAAACATTTTTCCTGTGGGACAACAGAGTGACATCATCACATCACTCTGCATCCACAGGAGCCAAGCTCCATCCATTCCCAGCCTGGCCCTCACCAAGACCAATATGCAGACTGGGAGCTGGGGCTGTCTGTGGCCCTGAGCCTCCCCTCCCCTTCCCAGCGGTCGTGGGGGAGAGCCATAGGTGCCACGGCCTCAGCCCAGCCCTCCCTGCAGCTGGGGAGAGAGCTGAGGTCAGTGTAGCCGGGGCCTCCTTGGAGTCAGGAGGGCAAAGAGCTGGAGACAGCCTCAGCCCCAGGCCTGCCCCAGCACCTGAGGGTGGCAGGGGGCAAGAGCTGGGGCCAGGTCCTCTCTGGTAGCTACGGGGGGACAAAGAGCCCTGGGGGGACAGGCAAATAGCTGGGGCTGGTTGGGAGGAAGGGGGCAAAGAGCTGGGGCTGACCAGGGGGTGGGAAAGAACCAGGGCCGTGGGGGGGGAGGGAAGGGGAAGGGCCAGGGCGGCTTCAGCCCCAGGTCCTCCCTAGCCCGTCCCCAGTGGCCCAGGGCAGGGAAGAGGGAGAAGAGCTGAGGCTGGGGCAGCCTCGGTCCTAGACTCTCTCTGGCCAAGAGAAAGGTTGGCAAGTGTAGTAAGCAGGGGACACAGCTCCCTAGTTTTATATAAAGTCATTTTTATAGCAATACAGGGACAACATAATCTCCTAGAAGTACTATCTGATTTAAACAGATTGAAGTGTTTGGTTGACTTAAGCTACTAGATCCCAACAAGCTTTGTTTATACAGCTGTGACTTTCAGCAAATCTGCCACATCATGCAAGTGCCATATAAATATAACTTACCAAGTACTTGAGGCTATAAATCCCATAGCAACGATGTTATATAAATAGAAAAATAGTCTTCAGGAGTCCACTTCATATTAGACTGTCATTTCTTTTCCTCTGCTGATAGCCTACAGATTACCACATTACTTCTCACCTATGAGGTGACCCAAACTAACAGTTACTCCCATGGAAAAATCCACACCAGAGAGCCAAGGTGGAAGAAATCTCTGCCAGCTTTATATCTGGGATGGTGGGGAGCAGGAACATGAGGTAGGGCAGAATTTCCTCTCCTCAACAAACAAGCATTTGAGGGCTTCAATCACTAATTCCTCTCCTCTTCCCCTTTCAATCTTTCTCATATGTAATCTCTCTTAATATAAGACATCTCCCCAGATTGCTGCAGGGAGATAATACAAATAACATACATAGTCCTGCACTTATGACCACTGAGTCCCACCTTGGTGGTGTTTCCAGGCACTACAATAGTATAAACAGCAGTGGTAATCAAATTAGCCAAAAGTGAGTAAAGGCAGCTAGTTAGCATTGTGACGTTTTGGTGCTTGGAATGTATAGGTAGTTTATTTAATGTGGACCAAATCTTGAAGTCTGTACTCAGGAAAAGTTCAATTGAAAACAATGTACATTTCTCTGAGCAAGATGAGACAAAATGGTAACAAGGAGCCCAGGTTTTGGTCCAGATATGTGATTGTGCCTGGCCAGCAACAAATCCGTCCATAGTCTACACTTGGTCTGACATCCATTGTACTAATCAAAACAGATTGTCAGTCAAAATATTTGTAAGTGTTCCTCTGTTCTACAGGGCATGATATAATATTTATAGGAAGAGAGCTAATGGTGTTAGGCTGAGTTTCCTTCACTGATGGTTTTATAGGGGAACACTTGAAAAAGTCACAACCCTCTGATATCAGTATTTTCCCAGTAACTAACAATGTCAGAAGATCAGGACTTCAGAGGGAACTAAGCAGCAATAGTCAAACTAGAAAGTGTTCATGGCAATGGCCAATTAATTCAAAATGAGGAAGAGAAACGCCATCCCTCAGACCCTCAAGGAAAATACTACTCAAGCAATTCAGCTTATACCCAAAATTCTTCACAAGACATTAGAGGATTTTTAATATTAATGTTGCCAACATCATCATTATTACTAGTGCAGAACACGTCATTCACTTAAGAAGCTGGATACTAAACATTTGCCCTGCTTTCCAACATCTAATACAAGACTGTGGAGTTCCTTAGTTGCTGGAGGGGAAAAGGAGACCTTTTATTGATGTCAGGTGTCCAAGTGGCATTGCAAATTTCCTCGGGCCACTAGCTTCAGTCAAGGATATATTATAATCATCTAGAATTCTTAGTTTTCCAGCTCCATGCAACCTTAAACCCCTTTAAATTTTGTCCTAGTAAAATACAGCATTCTAAGGCATGTTTAGAGTAAGTATAATAAGAATACGCATTGGCAAACGGGTGGTATTTTTAATCTTACTTTTCTCCTTACACTATGACACAGTCCCTGTTCAATTAGATGAATCATCATCTACTCCATCAGTAGCATGCACTAAAAACAAAGCAAAATAAATTCATCACAATTAAATGTTTCTTCAAAAAGGTATAATCAATAAGCTGTGATATAATGAAACAAGTTTAATTCCATTTATGTCATTTAAAATGATAGCTTGATCTATTTCACTGCAGTTCCCTCTTTTAAACATGGAAGTACATTTTGTGATTCAGAACCATGCCCCCTGACATATAATCACATGTTTTATTCTATTTTACTGCCTACATACAAGGACTTGCTTTTTGCCTTGATTGTTTTGCTCTTTCATGCTTCGCTTTGGCTCAGGAGGGTTCTAGTGCTCTTTTAAGCAGCAGTAACAAAAATTGTTTTATTCTTACATTTCACATACAGAGCTATAACCTCTTTTCAAAGCTCAAGTCATAGACATTTAATTGTACATTATTATTTTCCCAAAATGTTGCCAGAAATCATAGCTGGCGTTAAAAGCACAGCACAACAAAATACAATCACAGAGAACATTTTTCCCCTGTACAAACTCGATAGTAAACAGTGTAGAAAGGAACTCTGCACTTTTCAGCCTATCCCCAGTAGAGATGGCCTTGCCACAAAGCCCCAGCTCTAACCCCTCTGCATGTCTCATTTGGCAGTGGCTGGGGCATGATTTGGAATCAAAACCAACATTTGGATCTGAATTTAGTGGTTAGCTCCTACCTCTGAGGTGGACCAGAGCACTCCTCCCTCAGATCTCAATGTATGGGGAGAGCGGATTAAAGTTGGATCCAAATTTTGCAGCACAGCTCCATCTCAAGTTTTCACAATTTGGAAACAGGCCCTCTGCAATACAGAGTTAGGATATACACATTTTGGGCAATACTATGAAAATACCACCTATACGCCTCACACATCTTATCACTTTTGTTTCTAGAATTCACATGGCTAGTAGCACCTAAAAGCTTGATTGTGGCTTGCAAGCATAACCCAGAGTAAAGGGTGGGGTGTACAGGTACTAGTAAAGTGTGGTACATGAAGCCACACCATCCCTTACAGGCACACAGGGAGGCATTTTGCCTGAACACATCCTGCATATCCCAGAAATGCACCAGGACAGCACTCATTGCTGCACCCACTGCCAACCTGAGTAAGAGAATCAAGCTTATTTCCAAATTTCCTGCCATACTTCCTGGTGGTGTGTGAAAGGGGTGGTGCCATGGCCTTGCCTCCTTCTGCCCTTCCCCACCTCCTTCTGGCTGCTAAATTGCACATATGGGGAAGTAGGATGAGAACAATCTTGGCAGTCCCTTTGCACATTTCAGGATAAGCTTCTTGCGCCAAGCTAGTTTGAAGCCCCCCCTTGCTGGGAGAGGCAGGGAACTCCTACACACACAGTGCCCTAAATAATAAGCAGTCTGTGGCAGCTTAGAGACTTACAAATATATTAGATCACGAGTTTTTGTGAGTAAAACCCAGTAGCCTTTAGAAATGGAACAGAGCTTTCTGGGGTCATCAGGTAAACATTTCATCTGGATAGGCACCATTGCAAATCTAAGATGAAATGTTATCATCCCAGGCACAAAAGCTACTCCTGCAAGCCTTACGATAATGATGGCTGAGAACCAGAACACACCAATACTATTTTAACTGATCATCATAAAAAAAAATTACTTACCCACAACAAGTAGGATGTTGCCAGGTTACTGCTAAGTGTCATGAGCATGGTAAAAGAACGCAGATGCACATTATTACAAATTGGGTTGCTACCATATGTTTTCAAAAAGATCTGCAAGTACTAGAAATGCTCCCAAAGATGCTGTACTTTTCTGTATTAGTGTTGTTCAGAGGATAGTAAAGGAAGGCGTACATTTGTTGATGCACATTTTTGATTACTATCCTTTGGATAAGACATTAAACAAAGGTAATTTCTGATGTTTGACCAGACCAAAGTTAAAAGATTCAAAGTAAAAAGGAAAAAACTGTGCTTCCTGTTCCAGTTAACCAGGCTATAGAACATAAGTTTTAAATTAATTCTTTAAGTTCTTCCTACCTTCCGCCTCTTTTTTATTTTTATTTTTTAGTACTTCTTAGCTCATTGATAGTCTCTTACGTCGGGACGTCATATACTAGGCATTTCATTATAACTCATGCAGTCCATATTTATGAAAATAAAGAAGGATCCATTCTACAACTTAATCAAACCAGGAAGCTGAATGAGAATTTCGCTGAAGGAAAACATTTCAAAAAGTAGCAAAAGCTTTCTATGTCATGAAGTCTAAGACAGGAAAGAACCATTAGATCACCTAGTCTGACCTCCTCTATGTCACAGCCAATTGACACCGAGCACCACACACTGTTTATTTATCCTCAAAGATTTCATGCACCTGTCACCGTGATAGGTAGGCAGCAAGATACTCTGCAAAAGGTATGACATTAATTGCATTTTATTTTTTCATTTGCAGTTCTCTGTTAAAAGATTGGTATATTTAGGCATTTAGGCCGTGCCTATGATGACTGTATGCCCTGTGCTATTCAGATGATTAGCCTCAATGATCTAATAATTCCCTCTAGTCTTAAAAAAAATCTGCAAGTGCTTAATTAATTCTAAACATAGGTTTTCTCCACTATTATATTTCCTCCACTCAACCTATACAAGGTAAAATAGTTTCAAGGGTTTTTTTTTTTTTTTTTTTTGTTATTAATACATTCGGGTTTACAGAACTCTGTCAGAAAGAATGATCTCAGTTGTGTCCAGAAGAATTTTGTTTAAGGCCATTGTTAAAGGGTGACGGGGATAGAGTCGCACAGCTGCAGGCCAGCTGCTGAGTAGTCACTTTCATCCAAATCTAGTAGTTTCCCTCTTGTAATTAACACTGCTCTTGCTCCCAGGAAACAGAATTGTCAGCTTAGGTCTTTGTCAAAGAAGGCATTGCAGACCCTCAAACAACCAGAATCAAACCATGAAGGGCTTTGGAAATCTAAATTAGGAGCTGTCACTCAGATCAGTACTCAGTGCTAAGCTAGTGCAGAGAGTGAAACATTGGGGATAGGGTTGTCAGATGGTTTCAACAAAAATACCAGACATACTTGACATTACATCTCAATCTACATTACATCTTATTCAGAAAATGCTGGACATTTATATTTTCTTATTTTGTTTCCTGAACAGAAAGCTCAAATACTGGACTATCTGGTTCAAAACCGGACACCTGGCAACCTTAATTGGGGAATGTTTCCATTTATCATGCATAGGTGGGCAGATAGTGCATCATGCACCAGCCAGTATATGTGGCTTCAGCACAATGCAATTCAGGTGCAGTACATTGCAATAGTGAAACCCAGAGAACACAAAATATACTCTAGTCGCATGTCTGTTTGTGTATCTGGTATCAGTATGGAATACAGAAGGACATGCTTTGATGTCAGTTGGAGCTTTGCCCAAGTTAGGACTGTGTCAAAGCCAAAGAAGGCTTTATGATTTGACCCAGAGGCAGTGGCTGTATCTTAATAATTATTATTATTTATCTCAAGAGCAGCATGTTTGTCAGTTAAAAAAATATTTATTACTGATACCTGAGATATCCAGAATAAACTGAGCAAAGTAAAACTGTCTCCCAAGCTTACAGAAGGGTCACATTCAAAAGCAGGATATTTAAAGGGATATTGCCCAGTTTATAAATTTTAGCTCAGTGATAAGAACACTCATGTAGGATGTGGAAGACTTGCATTCAATTCCCCTCTAAAGAAAGACAGAGAAAAGATTTGAACTGATCTATATTCTACGGGTGTATTCATTATTTGGAAGCATTCAACAGGTTGTTTATGTGAACACACTTCAATGTATGGGTTGTCCATGAACTGTTCTTGTGGCCTGCTTACTACACTGTGATTGGTTCTGTAAGTCACATGGTTTCTGCTTATCAACTAGATAGGTGAAACTTTTTAAATAGAAGAAAAAATGAATGTCAAACAAGACAAATACTTCTTGCATGACATTTCAGATAAAGATTGTTCATGCTAAAATTCATGAAGCTTTCATGATCCACAAGCATTTTCACAAATAAATGGTCATCTGAATACCTACAAACAAAAAATAATATGGCTTTACCAAAACCAGAAAAACTCACCGGCTGTGTCTAGACTGGCCAGTTTTTCCACAAAATCAGCTGCTTTTGCAGAAAAACTTGCCAGCTGTCTACACTGGCCCCTTGAATTTCCGCAAGAACACTGACAATCTCATGTAAGATCGTCAGTGTTCTTGCGGAAATACTGTGCTGCTCCCATTCGGGCAAAAGCCCAATGTAGACAGCACAGTACTGTTTTGCGCAAAAAAGCCCCGATGGCTAAAATGGCGATCGGGGCTTTTTTGCGCAAAAGCACGTCTAGATTGGCATGGACGCTTTTCCGCAAAAAGTGCTTTTGCGGAAAAGTGTCCGTGCCAATCTAGACGCTCTTTTCCGAAAATGCTTTTAACGGAAAACTTTTCCGTTAAAAGCATTTTCAGAAAATCATGCCAGTGTAGATGTAGCCACCATGTTTATTCACAAAAACATTTGGAAATTACTTTGTATTTACTGACTAACTCTGCTATGCCTCATACTGGAAATATGCATAGTGGTTCAATGATGAGGGGAAGCAGGCTTGAGATCTGAAGTTATCATTAATTCCAAGTTTTTAAAGTGATTTTTTTTGTGCTATTTCCAATGTACCATCTAATCTCGAGTTTTATTCAAATTCATATTCATCTAATACTAGTCTCACCTGCAATATAATAATAGTTAGGGGCAGAACATCTTTTTTCCCCATGAGCCAAAATTAGATAAACTGAAATATTTTCCATAAGAGGATGAAAAAGTCCACTGAACTTTTGGATGCATTTTGCAATATTTTCACAACCTTAAAAATGCTCAAATCTGTGATGCTGTGCTACAAATAAATAAGGGAAACTTACAAGTTGTTTTTTCTGAAGTGATTGCATGCAGTCTCAATCCTATCAGAGCAGTCAAGTGAAACTTACCAAATAATACTCTTTGCCAGGTTCGTGACTGAATGGAAATGCTTTTAGTTCTAACCCAGTCTATTTTGCAATTTTCACTATGAGTGAAACTAAATTGTGCATCAGTGGAGGCGGTGGGAAAGCTAAAGGTCAATGTTTAAATTCAGCAGTTCTCTAATCTACTGAGCCTCTAGAAAGCAGCCCACTTTGTGTATGAAATGTGTCAGCAGACAGGAGAGAGAGACTATGCCAAGATGGAAACATCAACTCTAGAGGCTACTTGAGAAATAGCCAGCATTAGAAACCATGCTAGAGCCATGCCAGAGCCCCCACGGCTTGAAAAGGAATCTTTATTAATGCAAGATCCCACAACGCCACTCTCCTGCCCACTTCCATTCAACTTCTTTCAAGTCAGTTTCACCACAGGCACTAACTTATTCAGATCCAGGAGATGCTCGACCCCTCATTCCATCCATTCCTCCAAATCCCCACCCTGCCCTGCCTCTTCCTGTTCCTGCTCCTCCCTTCTCCCAAGAGCCTTCTGCACCTCACAGAACAGCTGATTGCGATGAGTAGGAGGTGCTGGTGAGGAGGGGGAGGAACTGACTTGCAGGGCTGCAAGTGGGGGGTTGAGCACCCACTATTATTTTTCTATGGGTGCTACAGCACTGGTGCACGTATGGAGTCTGTGAATTTCACCATGAGAGAGACAATCTGTGCAATGGGCCACTAACAAATATTAACTAATCCTTTTTAAAATGCAACCTATTCTCCTAGTCTCTATATGTCCCTCAACTCCAAGAGACTTGATCAGAACCTGTACGTTGGGACAACTGTGAGAAATACATAGTCAATAATGACTTCAGTAATTCTTATATTGAGGGATGTCTGTATGTAATCCCTGCTCATTGGGATTTTTTAGAAACTGGATTTAGAAGTTGTTAGAAAGACTTGGGATACTTTTAGTCCTTATATTTGGATTTCAACTTATGAACAGATTTAAAAAAAAAAAACTCTACACAACCATATATCACTCTGTAAACTTAGTTTAGCAGGGGGGAAGGTAATGGCAACACTAATCAGGCCATGAAGTTATCATGGATTCACAAAATAAAACCCTGTCCTAATGTTATGAAGATTCACACAAAAGAAACACTCAGAGGAAAGAATTGAAGGACACCATTACAAGAAAAAAGGTATTGGTAGTTAATAGAATCAGTGCATTGTAAAAAAAAAATACTCAAAGTTGATATGATAAATAGTGCAGATTAGGAGAATCTGGTCACTAGAATGAAGCTTTGAGCATTGCTGTACAGTGCTGAATAGTATTCAAAATACAATGCTGGAATAATAAATAGAAGTGCTGTGGTGAGTAAGTGAGAAAAAATGTCACAAAATGACAGGATAGAGAACTCATTGTCTTAATAGATAAAGCTTACCACAGAAATGAGGAAAGCATAGGGAAGAAAAACCAAATAAATAATAAAACTGGAATGTGCTGTTCACTAAATGTGGTGTGTGCTATCCTTGAAACATGCATGGCATAAAATATTAGCAGTGAAGTTCAGAGCAGCTCATTTGCCTTGAAGAAGTGTCTGAACTCTTTTCCTTACCTGTCCACCAAAGAAAATAGACTTTATACTTGTATCAAAAATGTAAAATAGTCTCCAGTGGGCACGTAGTTTGATTTTACCACCCCATCCTAGTGTTACCCAATATTATATAAAGTCAACATTGGGATGGAATCTTACAGTACAGGTTGGACTTCCGTGATCTGGCACCCTCAGGACCTGACCAGTTCCAAATAAGGGGATTTACCAAGCCAGGAGAGATCCCCTACCACTGGCCCCCCAACTTGCCACTGGCTACGCTTCTGGCCCTGGCTGATCACCCTGCTGCCAGCCCCAGCCAAGCTGCCTGCCGCTGGCCCCAGCTCCCCTACCAGGCGGATGCCCAATTCTGCCAGGCAGGGCACTCAACTGCCAGCCTGACTCCCAGCCTCTGGGGCTCTCTGGACCAGGAACATCCATGATCCTGAACCACAGATGTTGCCAGATCAGAGAGTCCTAGCTTAGGGAGGTGCAACCTGTACTTCGTTGCAGTTCTGTGCATGGCTTTAAACCACAGCTGTTTCTTATCCCAGATGAGGGAAGGAGACAAAACACACAGTGAGTTTTTCCTCCCTTAAAGCTGATTTGTCAGTGAAATTTGATGCAGTATAATTCAGCCAAATAAGATCTATAATCCACCCAGTACCTTGTGTTTTCAGAAGGAATGAAATTTCTAGGACACTTTAGAGATGTATTTGTAAGAGACATGGGGGATTTAGGAGAGCACACACATGTAGTACTATCCATTTCCTAACTTCTCACAGCCAGGACATTTCTTTTTCCTTGTCCTCTCAGAGGTTTTCCCATAGTTTGTGTTATAGTTGCAAGATGCATGATGACCTCAGTCTGTAGCAATGAAATCTTGTAATCTTTACCAACCTCCTTTGAGGAAATTCAGAATTAAATCACTGAAGCTGGAACAATCTGGGTTTTTTTTTTATTGCATGAGAGACCAATTGCATTCCTCTCTGAAGTTCATACTTACTTTGATTGATGGGAAATGGTCAGTTCTAAAGCAGCCAAAAAATGATAAACGATAAGCAATGTATCTTCCAACTGCCAGTTCAAGAGCATTCTGATTGTCACACCACTCTGAGCAACTGAAAATCACAAGTCTCCAGACCCATCCATTTCCCTCTGCAGATAAAGACTCTGAATATGTCTACATTGGTCCATTCAAGTTGATTGCTAATTAAATCAAGTTAGATAACTTGTTTGTATGTGCTAGTCTGCAGATCACACAAATATTTGTGGTCTATCTCTCATGAGTCCTAGGCTAAACCACAATGTTTGTATTAGATATGCTTTAGTTATTAGGCTCAATATAGGTGTAACTGAGTGAAATTCTCTGACCTCTTTTATAAAGGAGCTCAGACTAGATGATCTAATTGCCTCTTCTGACCGTAAAACATATGTACCTGGAACAAACACTTGTGAAATTCCATTCTGGCACATAAAACATACTAGTTAATTCATGTTCATTGGCAATCAATGAACTGAACTTTAAAAACTCCAGTACAGACAAATGTTGTCATCTAGGACGCTTTATAAATCTTGTCTAGGCTAGAAAGAAAAGTTTTCTAAAAAGGTGTTAGCTAACACATTTTAATGAAGAGCATTTTAAAGATGTGTTAGAATTGAGGATATGTCTACACTGCAGCTGGGAGGAGTAACCCAGCTGGAGAAGACATACACCTTAGCTTGCATACTTAAAAATAGCAGTGTAGTCACAACAACAGGAGAGACAAACAGAATTAGCTGCTTAAATACCTAGGATATCAGACAGGACTGTACTGTGTACATCTAATCAAGATGGGAAATAAACCTCACAGCTGTGGCACAGACATGCTAAATATAAACAGGGTTAGGCTAGTCCTCGTAACCCTCTATAAATGTGTTATCTAGTCCTGGTTAACCTTCAGCTCTCCCATAATGTTTGTCTTGGTGGCCAAAAGGATGTGTTCTTCCACGTATGTCTGCTCAATTTATTTAGTGAGAAGCCCTCTTCATACTTGTTAAAAAGCTAGCATGTTTGAAGCCTTGTTAACTGGCTGTGGTCTAGTGCAGTTACTCCTTAGGCTTTAATGCTATCAATTTAGTATATCTTAAGGCAGTGTGCCTTGTCTATACCTGTACTAAATTTTTCAAACCTATTTAGCACATTTCATTCTCCTGCACATTTCAATACTCATTTTGTTCTAATTTAGATAAGGCCTCAATTTGTTTACAAAGATTCAAGAGCTACTTGGCAATTCAGATATAATCTGTAATTATGTGGTAATTTTTGAGGCCTGCCTGGAGAACTCCCATATATGCCATGGTTGGGCACGCCAGTGTTCAGAAAATTATACTGCTCACTGTTCATGCTGTTCCTGAATTGAGAGATTTCATTATTAGTTCTACCATCTGGGTATCTTCAGCGAGCACTAAAATTCAGAAAGGAAACAAACAAAAAGCCCCATATTCAGTCGTCTTCTCCCTTAAAAAAGACCCCAAAGTGCAATTCCCGGAAAGATACAACTTAAGCAAGTATTTTCTAGAATTAGAATAGTAATGAGAAGTCCTGTGGCACCTAGAAGACTATAACAAATGCATTTGGCCATAAAGCTTTCATCAGAAAAGCAACCTGTCCTGATGTAACTAACCCAACGATTTGTACAAATAGGTGAACAGCAAAGAAGCACCAAACCCTTGATGATGACAAGAGTTAAGAGTCAGGGTTTTCCCATGTGATAGTGTTCCCAATATGGCACATGTTGGCAATTTCCTGCCAACACCCAAAGGCTACACAGAGGATGCTTTGGAATCAGTCAGGCTCATATGAGCAAAACATCAGAGCCACTATTTAGGAGATGATTCTTGAGACTTGAAAGAGGACTGTCCCAACTGCTAACCCCTGAAGCTGAAACTGATTTATGTATAGTTAGTAAATCGGTACCCCTTTGGCTTACAGAACGTATTAACTGTGAAAACATGCAAATCAAAAACAGACTTTTAGAGACTGTGGTATTGGAGCAGCCTTGAAGGGAAAAGGTATTTTGATACTGTAGTTTTATAGTTTATACCATTAGGGCTCCTTAATGATGAAAACATTTTTTTCTCTCTCTCTATTAGACCCAGAACTCATATTAAAAAAATCTTCCATATCAATGAAAGATAGAGAATTACCTTTGAGGTGTATTTCTGCTGTAAGTGTTTTGTTAAACAGACCATGCAGCAATACAATGAAACCAATGAAGTTGCAATTCTGATATTTGGTTGATTAAATTAGTCACCCTTTTAAAAATAATAAATTTCTGCACGCTTGGCACTGATGGTATTTAAAGCTGTCAGATGAAGAGTTAATAGTTGGGTTCTTGGGAGTTGAGATCATATTCTGTTCCCTGCTTTGACCTTTTCTTTGTTCTGCTAGTTGACTCTATATTAAACATTGTGACTATATTGCATCAAAGCTGAACTACATGAAACAGATAAAATAAAGTAACTTTGGCTTATAGCAAAAACTGAAGAGTATGGGATATTCTACTAAAGCCTTCACTGATACTTTCAAATCAGTCTTGCTGAAAAGAATCTCATCCAGAAACATGATTCGGAGTATGGTATATATGGTCAGTAATCCTTGGTGTCAGGGTAAAGAACTATGACTCCTTTATCTCTGAGTCTTCAGCCTTAATAAACAAAGCAGGAAAATAAAAAACACTACTTTCAGCTGGTCAAAACTTTGATATTTTGGCATCAGAAATTAATTAAGTCTTGTGGTGTATGTAATCGTAAAAACAATGCTGCTTAAAAACAGATATCACTTCAGAAAAACGAGAATACATCTGGAAAAAAAACAATACCATTTAAGAAAATCACTATGAAATAGTTCATCAGTGGCAACTCTCTTCATTTCTGTAGGGTTACCATACATCCATTTTTCCCCAGACATGTCCTCCTTTTCACTTATTAAATCTCCAGCCGGCCGGCTTTTTTAAATGGCTAAAAAGGGGGCGGGACATGTGACTGTCACTCAAATTGAACATTCAGAGCTGCGCACCCAGACATTAACAGCTGCTCTGCACACATGCCCCAGCGCCTGGAGGGAAAAGCACGTGGCTGCAGTGGCGGCAGCTCTGGTGAGACCCAAGGCAGATCTGATATGGGGGGGTCGGCTCCTCCCATCGAGTCACTGTGTTACCCTCCGCCCCGCTATGTTATGTCCTTGGCTCTGGGGGAGGGGAAGAAATTGGGTTAGAGCAGGGGCGTTTGGGGGTGCCCGGCTCTGGGGGAGGGGTGGGTTAGAGCAGGGGGTGGGTTAGAGCAGGGGGTGCCCAGCTCTGGGAGCAGGCAGGGGCACTGAGTTAAAGCAGAGGAGCCTGGGGGGGTACCTGGCTCTGGGGGAGGGAAGGGGTATTGGGTTGGAGCAGGAGGGCTGGGGGGCATGGTTAGTTCTGGAGGAGGGCAGGGGCACTGGGTTAGAGCAGGGAACTGGGTGATAGAATTTCTGGCATCTTTCCTTCCCTGTAGGTGGGCAGTGGGTCTGTTGGTTAGATTTGGGGGTTCCAGTCTCAGCTCTGTGAGGACTGTGGGAGCTGGTGCTTGGTGGGGCGGGTAGGAGAAAGGCAGGGATTCTGGGAAGCAGGATTCCTGGGTTCCTTTTCTAGCCATGCCACTTCTCCCCTCAGTGCCTCTTACTTCATGCGCCAGAACAAGCCCCAGCCAACAGCCTCCCTGACCCCCCACTCTCTCCTCCTGACCCCAAAGCAGCCCAGGCTGCTGGCTGATTGGTGGCATTGTTGGAGCCCGCACTGCCGTGTCTCAGAGTGGTGTGGTGGGGAAGTGGAAGCTCGGTATGCGGCGGCCCCTCGCACCATGAGAGCCAGCAGCAGCAAGGCAGTGGCCAGAGCCCTGAGCTTGGCATGCACGGGGACAAGTTTTGCCGGCTCCTGTGCAAGTGGAGCAACCACTGCCGCAGCGGCACTGGCAGGACCCAGCTGTCTTCTTTTTTGAAATTTCAAATATGGTAATGCTAACTTATGCTAAGGAAATGCATATAAAAAGGAAATCAAATATTGGAGAGGATATTGTGGAAGAACAAGGGCCTTTCTGCATATTTGGTGGGGATTCCTAAGATAACAGAATTTTGATGAAAATACATAGAATTTTCAAGAGAACTGAAGTAGGTTTCCCACAGTACTCATGATGATTCTTTTAGGTTACAATTCCAAGGAGGTCACTGACTCAGCAACAGACCTATTGATAATACACTAACCACCAGCAGCTAGATGAGTGATAGCTTGTTTTGGAATAGGAGTAGCAGCTCCCCCAGCATTAGCGGCACAAAGAAACAAGAGATGGGAAATCATTTTAAAGGAAGACAGAGCTTTATTTTAAAATGAAGCAGATGTTACCATTATTGGAGTGCGGATAAAATCAATATGCTGACAATGAACCAAGCGTACCTAAATCTGGTAAAGGTGACTAATATAGGAGAACAAGAGTGGAGCAAGACAAAGGATTCTCATAGGAGAAGACATTTATAGCAATTGCATGATTTATAGAAAAAATGTAATAAAACAATAACAATTCTAAACATGTGGGAACTGTAATAACTTTATATTTGGACAATGTGTGCTGAAGTCTATACAGTAGGCCTTCTAAGTTGGTATTTATGTTGTCACTGACTAGAGGCCTGAGATTTTGCTTTTGGTGGTGGTGTTGTTTTAGGTTAAATGAGATGGAATAAAGTGAGATGTGTGAAGATTGTCATGACCAAGATTTTAACACCAGTGGTTATTAGGTTAACTTGAATTTAAATACATAACGGTATTAACTCGAAAATTACATTTTCAGTTCATTTTTGTTAATTACAAAAAAAAAGATGCAATACAAATAGACTTTTGGGTTGTCAGTGTGCTAAATCTTTATTTCTAAGGTTTCTTCCTATGTCATATAGCCATTTTGTTCTTAGGGAAGAAGCACGCACTGGGATTCCCAGGGACTTTATTTTTCCTCCTCCTTGTTTTCCTTAATCTAAAATGGAAGACTCTGGAATAGAAATACACCTTACTGTTCTTTGAATAAAAAAACATAAAAAGATCAATGTCATTGTGTCATAAGAATGCCCCAAAAATGTGTGAAACAGATGTAATTTTAACACTCTGCATCAATTTATCTCAAGGTATAAATAATCTTTATGAATATTATACTCTAATTGTCTTCCAGTCAGCATCTAAGGCTGAGTAGCGATGCTGCTTTCTTAGTCTACATAATAACTAGGGTTATGGAAAAACCTAGTGACTTTACATAGGTTATAGGAAAAGTTGTAAGGAGAAGAGCTAAAAAAAAGTTCAGGTAGGCCCTTATCCAGCAAAACATGTAAGCACATGCTTACCTTGAGGTACCGTTGTTCCATTGACTTGCTTACATGTTCTGCTAGATCAGGGCTATAATCCCCATTATGGTCTATATTATGCTACCTTTTAATCCACACTGGCAAGCACCAGACTCTATAAATCAATAAGGAGACCTTCAAGCAGTAAGTTTCACACTGTGAGTAAAGGTATGTTATTCTTCCTGTGTTGATATTCATCCAAACTTCTCAAATTCTCCCTGTCCTTTCTCCCCTCTTCTTTACATTCCTCTTCTTTCTCAGTCCCCCTTTCCCTGATCCTCCCCAGTTCTTACGGTTTTGGAATAGGCATTGAGACTGGCATTCTACTTGGCTTTAAGCAGAGGCTGATATCTGTTCTTAAATTCTCCAAGATTGTCTGTGACCAGAGAATCTAAAAAACACTGCCAAATTTCCCAACCAACTGAATTTAGAGGGTCAAGGAAAGAAGAGGTTGTTCATCCAAATCTTTTCTGAATCTAAAAGGTACTGGAATTCAAAGGTGTGTTGACATTCAAGACAGTTCTCAAGTTTTTTCAAAGTCAGTTCACCCATGCCTAATTCGGAACTGCCTCAGCTGAATCAGCTCCTGAACAAAGTTGCATGAATGTTCAAAAAGAAAACACAAAACAGAATCTCAGCTGATTCCTGGTTTAATTCAAAACTGGAAATTGGAATGTAAGAACTTACACAGCAGCCATGCTGGGTCAGAGCAAAGGTTGAATGCTGGGTTTGAAACAGATATCACTGATGGTACCTGATATATAGAAGGCAACTGCCACAGACATATACACAACTTCTCGTGCAATTTACAACACCTGCAACTTTTAGTCCCTCCCCCTGATTTTGTCTGGAAAGGGTAGGGAGTCACCACTCTGTCATTTAGCTGACAAAGTTAGTCACGGAATATACTTCACTGACATGACAACCCACCTTTTTTTGTTGGTATTAAAAAGGGAGAGAAGACAAGAGCTTAAGAAAAGGCAGAGGAGGGAAATTTTAAGAAATATGTGAATGCGGAACAAAACCTGGTGTTAATTCCAGTAAATTTAACATGCCATTTCTTTATCACATTTTTTAAATAAATTCCTCAGATTAAGAACATAACAGTACTTGTCATGTTAGTGTTTTTAATAAGATATTAACAGACAGCACACATCAACTTGCTGTATCCAAATGGAATTTTCTGTACAGAAAAAGGCAATAAGCAATGATCTGAAGTTGCAGGAAGAAAGGTTTAGGTTGGACATTAGCAAAAACTTACTGTCAGGGTGGATAAGCACTGGAATAAATGGCCTAGAGAGGTTGTAGAATCACAATCACTGGAGACTTAAAAGCAAGTTAGACAAACACCTGTCAGGATCTAGATAATACTTAAGCCTGCCTTGAGTGTAGGGGCTGAACTAAAAGACCTCTCAAGGACCCTCCTAGGCCTACAATTCTGATATTCTATTCTATTCTATTCACATAAAATAGTTAACAAGTTTTATAGAAAATATTTGTTTTGGTATGTTAGGAAAAACACCTTTTTCTTTTCATTGATTGGGTCAATTGAAGAGAGAGACACTATAAATTATGCCTAAGTATATAGATGAAAGGTGTGCAGGGCAGGGCTCCAGCAGAAAAAGCAATTAACCAGAAAGTAGAAGGAAGATATTCTGGATTTTACAAGCTGCTCTTTGTTGTGTTTTCTCCTACAATCCTGCCACTTCTTTCCTTATGCATGTTGGTTCCTTCCACTTGCACTGAACTATCAATGCGTAACTTGCACCTTAATTTAGATCACCTTTGAATCTGCAACTAACTTCTTGCACAGTCTCTTATATGCTTTCCATAAACACTGAGCCAAATTAATCCATGATATAATTAAATTAAAGTCAGTGGCATTACAAAAAGGTTAATTTGGCCAACTATTTTTAGCTTCTCTCAGTATTCCTTTTGTTTCTACCATTTAATTGTCACATGCAAAATGTCATGGCACATGGAAACCAATGAACATACAAATTCTTCATTTACTTACCAGAGGCTGTGAAGTTTGTAGGTGGTTTAGCACTCAAGCAAACAGTGCTTTTGACTTATGACTCATACAAACAAGATGCAAACCTACAGTGTCCTTGAGAAATTCAGAGATGAACTGATTGCAGTGGCAAGATATTGAACACATGAGTGTGAAATATTTCACATTATCCCATAGGTGTTTAATTATCCATGGAGACTTTTTAGTCCCAAACTTGGGGAAATGCTCATGCATGTGTGTTTACAATATAGCAGCATTAGAAAATCCTGTGGTTATCACCCCAGATTGGGACTCAGAATATCTGGGCTCAGTTTCAGCTCTGCTGCAGATTTCCAGTGTGACATTGGGCAAATCACTTAATATTTGTGTGCATCATTTTTCCACCTGGATAGTGGGAAAGAGGAGAAAAATGCTCCCTCTTTCTCACCTTCACTCTGGCCCAGACAGGACTTTAGGTAATAAATTCTTCTAGGCAGAGACTGGCTCTTACTCAGTCTTTAGACAGCATGTAACACAATAGGGCCCCAAAGGGCAGACTCAGTTTGGGCTTCTAAGTTATTGTAATACAAATAAATCATAGATATTAAGTTCTATTGTCAATGCTTGCCTCAAAAGTGCATAAATGAGTCTATTGCAAGTGTTTAGAGTATTAGATGAAAAATATGTATTCAATAGCTTGTTTAAATATAAGATTAACAACTCTCGTGATAAAACATACAGAGGAAAAACAACAATATGTAAGTGTTAGTGACTGAAGCTTTGTAACAAACAAAAATCAAAGAATTATTCAGTAAGTGACAAGAGGAAAAGAAAGATCATGTGAACAACTGGGAAGGGAACACTGTGGAATATAGGTTATGACAGCTGGGACTGAGTATATTTCCATATATTGCTTCCTAAATTGGCTTTTGACAGCTTAGCCTCATATTGAACCAGAAAAATAAATCAGAAGGGAGCTGCCTCCATTGTTCTAAAAAGGGGGAGTGGTGAAACCAGGTAGCGTGGAATATGCAGACGATATTTTGGAGTTATGGGTTGGAAGAATACAGCTTGTTGCTGTATTATTTCAGGAGCGGTTGCCATGGCATCTCTTGCAGTTAAGAATACATTTCTAAGGCACAGTGATAGGGTCAAAGCAGTTATGAAAAGGGTCAGATTTTCAGGGCCAGTTCAAATAAAATCAGATTCCCTATAAAAGGGTCAGAAACCGAGAAGAATCAAATCTATTGGCTGGAATAGTGATTGGCGCACTGGTAGCCAGGCCAGGAACTGCAGCCAAAGGGCAGAGGCAGAGTTAGGAGACAAGAGCGGGTTCAAAATAAAGCAAGAGTAAGGCTGATGCAAGGGCAGGACTGCAGCAGGACTGGGAACAAGTCTGAAGAACACTAAAGCCCTGTGGCACCCGTCCCCACCATCAGAGTTCCACACCATGAAGTGAAGTTGGCAAGTCTAAGCTGATGTTTCTCCTGAGGCTTGTATGCCTGTCTTGAGAGTCACCAGATCAGCTTGTGGCTTGGCTAGAGCCTAGCACGTGAATGATTCAGCACCTCACAAAAAGCCATGCCCTTGCAGAAAAGTCTCAAATATAATGTGTCTGCTAACCCCCATTCCAGCTCCAAACAAGAGCTGGTTGCCAGAGTGGCTGACAGACTTGCTGGGGCCCTGGACAAGTGGGGACTTTATTATTATAATGAATGTCATATATAGAGCTTGTCTTTGAGGTAGTGAAAGATGAGTGCAGAAAAAGATGTGCCTCATTGTATAACTTCATTGTGTAACCTCACATTGGTATATAGTTAGCCATTTGGGAGGCGTTATAAAAGGAAGGCCCAAGCTAAGAAAGATTTCCTGCTCTGTCACCTTCTTTAGGGAAGCAAGTACAAAACAATAGGGTGACACCAGCTCAGTCTGGTCCTTACATTCTCCTCAAATGTGTCCTCAATTGCACAGTATTCATAGCAACAGAAGGACCACAACATCCTCTCCTCCAAAGAGGGACATGATTTTTCTCTTGCCTGCCAGTTCCCCAAGTGGCATGGCGGTGCCGTGTTGTTTAAAAATGTTATTTCCGCACAACATATTGATACCACAGGAAGACATGTGGAGAAGGGACAGCCACTAATCTGAAAGACATGTGTACATTCTGAGTGAGGAAACACTGCTGCTGTTGTATAGGAGCCAGGATTGGTATCCAGATAACTACACTTTCGCCAGCATATATTGGGAAATTTCCAGTACTTCTTGCTTCCAGGAATTGCATGGGAACAGCTTGTCTCAAAGTACCTCCGCATGTCCACCTTATTCCCAGTAAAATCTATGCACTCCGTATCAGGCCAAATTTACTCTGTTCCTGAGATCTGGCTTTGCTGGTTACTCAAAGAACAAAACAAACCCAGACTAAATCTGCAGGACCTCCCCATTGCTGCCTCTACTATTCTGGTGGATTTAGGCCACATCTGTCATGATAAACCAGCAGAGAACACTCAGCAGATTTTCACAGGGTTCTAATTTCTGCAAACTGTTGGGTCAACAAAAGAGTCCTGCATTCCTTTATGTAATCCAAGGTCTTGTCACCATGTTGCATAGCCCCAAGTTTGAAAATAAAAGATGATCAAGGGAGCGGGCCAGGAAGAGTGGAGAATTGAGCCATAGTTTTCCACATACTAAAAGTTTAGGTCTGTTTAGATTCAGACTAAGGTTTGGGCCAGGGTTAAAAACAGAATTTCTTTTGTTCCAACCTATCTTCTACTCCTTGGTTTGGGAATAAAAGTGGAATTTCTTTGGAGCAGCAGTAGCTGGATGTATAGCAGTGATGCTTTCCACTTCAGTTTTTCTAGAGCCTCCACCTCACTACTGTTATGAAAATTAAAGCTGGCTCCCTCAGCTGTAGGAATGTGCTGAGCTGCAAGTACTGCTGTGATACAAAATTGGATTTATTGGGAGAAAAATAGGACCTAGAGTCCAATAAATGTATGAGCCAGAGCCAAATTAAAGTAATGGGGTACCATAGGCACTGCTCAAAGCTCCATGCTATATCCCCTCTCTCATTCCCTGGCACCTTCCACTGACCCATTCTCCTCCTTGGGAGTCAGGGCAGTGGCCTACGACACCTTTCTCCTCCTCCCCACAGCATCAGGAGTCTTTCTCCCCTGTGTGTCTACACTACCTCCAAGCATCTAGGATTGTAGTAGAGGGTTCTCCTATGTTTACCTCAGCTGCTGGAAGGTATCTGCTTGGCTGGGTAGACAAAATCCACTCCAGCCTTCTCCTAACACACATGCAGTCCTTTGCCATGGCAGTGATGGCCCAAAGGATGCAAGAGGTGATGAGACCCCTGACGTTGGTGCCCACCCCCCCATGTGATGAATGAGGCAGTTGAGTTGAATTGACGGGTAGGCTCATTTAACACAGACTTGGCATCTTGTTCTGTGCAATAGGCTACTCCACTCTGCATAAGCATCTTGCAGAAGTTTAAAAAAAATAAAATAAAAAAGTGCTTTGCCATTGACTACTTACTTCCTTGGGTGGGTCACTCTGCTTCAGTTCTGCCAATGGTAAAAAAAAAAAAAGAGCTAATAATCATATTTACCACTATAACAAAGGTGCTGAGAGAAGGAATGTTCATCCAGGACATGGAAGACATAAAATAGTTACTTAAAGTATTAGTAATTAATATATGCGGACTCATTACCGCCCTGAAAGGGGAGGGTTCCTGGTTGTGATGAGACAGCTAACAGGAAAACCCATACTTTGCTGTGTTGTGGGTTGAACAAAAGAAGAATTTCTCTCAAATGGGTGAGAATTGACTCCTCACACTCTAACGAAGTTTTAACTACTGAAAAATGCTGTTCCTGTCTTCCTGACTTCCTTTCACATTTATCCTTCCTCTAATTTCCTTAGTCTCTGGTCTTAAAATTCACTATCACACTCCTTTACACTAAACCTTCAAGCTTCTCACTCCAAAATGGTGGATTTTAGCAGCTCAGATCTTGTCAGTTACTGCATCTATTTTGTCATTGCCTTTTGCTGATCCCTGTGTGCCAATTACATTGCATTAAATGAAAGGAGAGGTTACTTTTCAAGGTAACAATGGTGAAATCAGATGAATTTTCAGCCAAACCCACAGGGGAGCAGAACTATGTTGGCAGAACAACTATCAAGGCTGATGATAACAAAAAATAGGACAAACGCTTATTTGTTTCCTGACATGATTTGAACTTGCCCTGTGCTGACACTTGCTTATTGCTTCTTTGTATGAAATCATTCAGTACACGTCTAAGTTCCTGATATAAAAGATCTGTAAGGGAATCATTGTAATTATTGTTAACACAAATGGGCTCTAAGCATAAGAGCATGTATAGTAGAAAAAACTGATTGAATCTTATTAGCATATTAGGTAACTTATTTCAACATGTTAGAACAAAATGTCCAATTACATCCCCACCATTTTCCATTTGAGATCACGGGGAAAAAAATGGAAGACAGGAGAGATTCCAGAAGACTGGAAAAGGCCAAATATAGTGCCCATCTATAAAAAGGAAAATAACAACAACCCAGGAATCTACAGACCAGTCAGTTTAATTTCTGTGCCAGGAAAGATAATGGAGCAAGTAATTAAGGAATTAATCTGCAAACACCGGGAAGATAATAAGGTGACAGGTAACAGCCGCATTGATTTGTAAAGAACAAATCTTGTCAAACCAATCAGATATCTTCCTTTGATAGGATAACGAGTCTTGTGGACAAGGGAGAAGTGGTGGACATGGTATACCTAGACTTTAGTAAAGAATTTGATACGGTCTCACATGATATTCTTATCAATAAACTAGGCAAATACAACTTAGATGGGACTACTATAAGGTGGGCACATAACTGGCTGGATAACCATTCTCAGAGTAGTTATTAACGGTTCATAATCATGCTGGAAGGGCATAACAAGTGGGGTTCCGCAGGGGTCTGTTTGGGGACTGATTCTGTTCAATATCTTCATCAACTATTTAGATATCATAGAGAGTATGTTTATTAAGTTTGCAGGTATTACCAAGCTAGGAGGGGTTGCAAGTGTTTTGGAGGATAAGGTCATAATTCAAAATGATCTGGACAAACTGGAGAAATGGTCTGAGGTAAATAGGATGAAGTTTAATAAGGATAAATGCAAAGTACTCCACTTAGGAAGGAGCAATTGGTTTCACACATACAGAATGGGAAGCAACTGTTTAGGAAGGAGTACGGCAGAAAGGGATTCTAGGGGCATAGTGGTCCACAAGCTACATATGAGTCAACAGTGTGACACTGTTGCAAAAAAAGCAAACATGATTCTGGGACGCATTAACAGGAGTGTTGTGAGCAAGACATGAGAAGTCATTCTTCCGCTCTACTATGGGCTGATTAGGCCTCAATTAGAGTATTGTGTCTAGTTCTGGGCACCGCATTTCAAGAAAGATGTGGAGAAATTGGAGAAGGTCCTGAGAAGAGCAACAAGAATGACTAAAGGTCTAGAGAACATGACCTATGAAGGAAGACTGAAAGAATTGGACTTGTTTAGTTTGGAAAGGAAAAGACTGAGAGGAGACGTAATAGCAGTTTTCAGGTACCTAAAAGGGGGTCACAAGGAGGAGGGAGATAAATTGTTCTCCTTGGCCTCTGAGGATAGGACAAGAAGCAATGGACTTAAACTGCAGCAAGGGAGGTTTAGGTTGGACATTAGGAAAAACTTCCTGTCAGGGTGGTTAAACACTGGAATAGGTTGCCTAGGGATGTTGTGGAATCTCCATCTCTGGTGATATTTAAGAGCAGGTTAGATAGACATCTATCAAGGATGGTTTAGACGTTACTGGATCCTGCTGTGAAGTGAGGGGATTGTACTCGATGACCTCTCAAGGTCCCTTCCAGTTCTCGTGTCCTATGGTTCTATTTCATTTAAAATGTGATAGCTGTAAAAAGATTTCACAAAAACTAGATTGACCATTTCAGGAAGAGTAATATGTAGGCACAACTTGTGAGATTAATTAATAGTGTTGGTTTTCCCATACTGAAAGCTACCATACACCTCAAGTTAGAAATGAGTTATCTAGGTTAGGAGTGGGAACAAACAAGATAAAACAAAAGTAATGTCTCCAGGCAAATGCATGTTGCGCCTATGTCCTCTGAAACTTGTCAGCACGTAACTTGGCCTTTTCAAAATGTCTGATTGAAGGTGCCGACTCCTAAAAATGTAAAAGTGCAGTATACAGAAGACATGGTATAACAAATCCAAGCCACACCACCACTGTCACTTTGCAGCTTTCAGTGGAAATTCAATTAGAGCTTCCAACATTTCTGCACAAGAGCTGAATTTTGTAGTCTTAAATTTCACTGTATCATGCTAATGACTCAAACTATACCCTCTCCACAGAAGTTGATGTACTCAATGATCTAATAAGTATTTTTAATCTCTAATTACTCTGATACTAAATAAACTCTTAAATGCAGACTTTTGGATACAATGCATTTTTTTTCATTGCAAAGGAATCATCATAATGTATACAAAAAATCTTAGATTGCAGAGAATTTTATCCATGCTGCAGAATTCTATAGGATGGTTATAAACCTTCAGATGGTATAGGGTTTAGAGTGATTTATATATAAGCCTTTTTTTCTAGAGATGAAGTGCTTTCATTCAGCAAAGAGTTTTCTGTTATGTCCAGAATCAGGTCTGCAGGTCATGAGAAGAAAAGACTTCTGTTTAATATAGTGACTGACAAACTCTTTGAAAGTCCTCATTTCAAAGTGGTTGGCAAAGGAATGTGAGTTAGGTATTGGCCACTCAGACTCCATAAGCAAACATAGCAGTCACATACTCAGCAATTGCTCACACATGACCTTGGACATTAGAACCTGTTTAAGAGATACTGAGGCCTACCTTCAAAATGCATCATGGAATCTTTACATTTTAGTCAGACACACACCAAAAACCTCAGTTTCCCATGTCCTCTGAAGAACAGCACCTCTACCAGTGCATTAGCTCTTCTCTCTCTCCCAATATATTCAGAGTCAGTGTATTAGTCAGTGTATATTGCATCCTCTCTTGAGATCTGCTATAGTTCCAGAGACTGACTCTTCAGCTCAAACTGGGGAAAGGGCTGTGTTTAGTTCTGGAGGTCTCAGTTCAATCTTAGATGCTGGACAAAATGGAAACTGTTGTGTATGTGAGGGCTTGGCTGCAATTTGAGCTCTTGGGGGCTTTAAATGCTCAGGATGAGCTTCCTTTGCCCAGAGGAAATGTCACGGTCAGGGTCGCAGTTTGTGTCATGTGTCCCCCTCACTGCCACAGAGAATGCAAGTCCATTACTTCTCTCAGTTACAGAGGCTAGTTTTACAGCCCAAGCTGTAGGGACTCATGTTTTCCAATCCAGAGATCCAGTTGTAGCCACTGGTGCATTGGTAACCATCACATCAACAAGGAATAGAACACTATTCCCCAAGACAGGATTCAGCCCTGCTGCAACAGGCATGGAAAAGCCACTGCCGCTTTCCACGAAGGGTTCTACCCAGGAAGAGAGCAGCATTAATTTCTGCCTGGAACTCCACAGGAATCCCATCCATCATGCTGTGCTATCTCTCTTTGCCAGATTCATGCACACCACATGAGGAGGTTACTGGCACCTCACATCCACATAATTCCAATTTAGACAGGCTTACTGTTGCCTAGCACTGCACTAAACTATGATTCTGAAGAAACCAACACGGGCCCTGTGTGAATCTGAATTCAGATTTCCAACCAAGAGGAAAAGTGAAAACAAGCAAACTAGGCCAAGATCTTTACAGCTATATGCTATGACAGGGTCAGGCCAGAGGGCTACAGGAGAGTAAAAGCTGGGAAATATATTAGTCCTAGATTAAATAGGTTCCTGTCCCCAGGGTAGACTGGCAAGGGCTACTCCAGGATCAGCAGGAATCTGCTAGAATCAAGCAGGGAAATCAGGACAATAAACGCACCTGGAGCCAATTAGGAGGCTTTCAGACTTAAAGGAGCCAGATTAATCAGGATGCCAGGGGGCCTATTAAGAACCAGTTAAGAATGGTTTAAAATGGCTTCCCTTCTGTTAGCTTAGCAGTGGGTATAAGGAGCTGAGGAGAGAAGGGCTGTGGAGGAGTTGGGAGAAGCAAGTGAAAGCAGCTAGCAGAAGGAAGAGCCTACTGTAAGGAAGGTGCTGGGAAGGCCGTGGTGCAGGGGATCGTAGCTGTCATGTAGCCTTTATTGGAGATTTGTGGGCAGCTGCTTTAACAGGGTCCCTAAGTTGGAACTTGGAGCAGAAGGTGGGCCCAGGTCCTCCCCCCCACTTTCCATTTCAGCACTGGAGAAGGATTGGCTTTAGAAAAGGGGTTTGTCCTGCTTGGAGTAGCCACAAAGACTGTGGAATTGGTTCCCCCTCTTTTCCTCATGATGGCCTATGATGCAAGTAGCTCAACAAACAGCAGGCTGGTGCACTGAAAAAAAAATGGCTAAACCGAGGCCTATTGTGAGCCTCTAAGGTAAGCAAAACTGCCTGAAAGTGCAGGACCCACCAAAGTTGAGAAGTTTTGTCACAATGCCAACGAACATACCAGGCCCTGCTATTATGTCATCAATCCATTTCCACACAGACACAAAACCCTTTGTTACCCAGAGCAGGGGAAAAGCAACTTATGGAGCATCTCCAGTTTAAAACCTTGTGTATGAATTGTTTATTGTTCTAGGCTAGGGAACAAGTTGTCTTGTCTTTGGCTTTGATTGGCAATTTTATTGAGCACTTAATGATCAGTACATTTTACAAATGGTTTTTGTTCACTAGAATAATGAATGCTCCCTGTTATCCACTGTCACTGACTTAGATGAACAACAGATGTGACGAGAGGCAGGTGATTATTTTTGCTAGGCTCAGTACTGTTTTTAATTTTAAATTACTGTAACAATTGCAAAAAATGTTAGTCTCCTCCCAGCAACTTGGAGTTCTGTTTATTCAGGAAAGCAAGGGGAATGGCAGGCCAGACTCCCATACTTCCTAGGATGAAACAAAATACAGGACTATGTAGCACTTTAAAGACTAACAAGATGGTTTATTAGATGATGAGCTTTCGTGGGCCAGACCCACTTCCTCAGATCAAATAGTGGAAGAAAATAGTCACCGCCATATATACCAAAGGATACAATTTTAAAAAAATGAACACATATGAAAAGGACAAATCACATTTCAGAACAGAAGAGGGATGCAGGGGGGAGGAAAGGAAGGTGAATGTCAGTGAGTTAATGATATTAGAGGTGGGGAAGGGTAGATGTCTGTGAGTTAATAGTATTAGAGGTGATAATTGGGGAAGCTATCTTTGTAATGGGATTCCTAGGATGAGTGTGTTGTTCAATCCCCATGTTTATCAGTCCTTGAGTGTCAACCAAAAGGATAACTAGTGCCAACTGTTGTGATGGTTTGAGAGAGCCGAACATCTGTCCACGAGGACAAGGGTCTAAGCCAGAATATGTTCTAAATCAATAAAAGAAATTGCCTGACTGTGGACCAAAAAAACCCTCACAATACACCCTTCTTCCAACTGCAGACAATAGCCAAGTGCTCAAACGGTAGCTCAATTTCTTTCCACATGTGAACTCTAATTTTTTTTTCCTGCTTGTGAATATGAACATGGCTTTTGAGTCTTGCTGTACCTTGTGGCAATCAATGGCTGGACTAATTTCTTTTCCTTCAAAAGGTTAGCCAACTCCCAGTCCATGCCCTTTGCAATGTTCAGGGCTGGATCTGAACTCAGGCCTCTGACATGAGTGAAGAGTAAATTTTACTCACTGCTTAGTTTATAATGAAGAGGTGCCAGGGCTCAAGCAATCTTTTCATGTTCATAACTGCTACAATAAGTCCAGCAGTGCCAGAACTACGAATTGCCAAGGTCTTAGAGGTACTGAGCCTCAGTCAGGGTACAAAGCAAGCACTAGTTTAGTTGTAGTTCAGTACCAATAAGACTTGAAACCCCAGAAACGTATTAAACAAAATGGTGAGTCCTCTACATTGGGGCAGATGTATAAGTCTTTAAGAATCAGAACAGAACAACCCAATTCAAAATAGAAATGAAAAAGGAACTGAACACATTAACCCTCTTTCTCTGAGCACACTTGTTACCAGTCAGCTGTTGGTGACAGAGGTCAGAGCAGAACATGGCAAACTCCCAGGAAGGAAACAGAATGAACATTGTCTTTTTCACAGAGCATTAGGATTCTAGCACATTCTGGCTGTATGGGATTAGTTGTATCTGCCCAGTTTCTTCCTCACCTGGAAGAATTTGCCTCATGGCAAACCACTGATTAAGGGTCATTACTCTGTACATATTTGCAGATTCACAGAAAATATAAATGTGAAAGCTGCCAGCTTGATAGCCTGGAAGCCCTCCTTTGTTGTTTCATGGAATAGGTACAATATGGGCAACACAATGATGGTGTCCTCCACCTGGGCCTCAGCCCTGAGCTGAAGAGACTACCTCAGAGAAAAATGCAATTCCAATCCCGTGCCCATTCAGTACCTCAGTGTAAAAGGTGCCAAATGTGTATGATGATTTGAAGGTCAATTACACTGCTGCAGCTTTAAAAAACAAATCAGCCAATCATAATAGTTCACTAGGGTTTGGACTCCTTTCATAGTGGCCAAACAGCCTTCAAGTGATAAGGAGCACTGATCACTACCGAACTTGAGCACATTGGAACTAATCTACAAGTGAAAGTTTCAGAGCCCCAACTATACCCAACTCCTAAGATTTCCAGTGTCCCGTTCCTTATTTCATACTCAAAGAATATAGTATTGCTCTTTAATAATTGTATTGGATTAATACAGGTATGTTAAGCAACCCCAGGAATACACCAGTGTCACTAGATTGTTCTGAGCATGGAATTCTTATTACTGAACAAAATACAGGACTATGTAAAGTGCTACATAGTCCTGTATTTTGTTTCAGCTACACCAGACTAACACGGCTACATTTCTATCCTTATTACTCAACAGTTCTTGGTTTAAAAGCAATGAGTAGTCCTGTGGCACTTTAGAAACTAACAAAAATAGAATCATGAGCTTTCATGAGACCCTAACTCAGTGGTCCCCAACGCAGTGCCCGTGGGCGTCATGGCACCCACAGGGGCATTTATGTGCGCCCGCCGAACAATTTGGGTCGGCCCCGGGTATGCGGCATATGCGCGGTGTCGGCTCCGGGTGCGTGGCGCATGGATGACCCCTGCCCCAGGCGCACGGCCCATACCAGTGCCAGCCCCTGCCCCGAGGCGCACGGGCGGCCCTTGCCGGTGCTGGCTCCGCCCCCAGGCGCGCAGCAGCCCCAAAAGGTTGGGGACCACTGCCCTAACTCATCTAATGAAATGGGTTTTACCCATGAAAGCTCATGAGCTTATGTATTTGTTAGTCTCTAAGGTGCTACAGGACTTCTAATTTTTAAAGTTAGTCTGTGACACAAAACTACCCCCCTCAGAGTTCTTGGTTTTGTCGCTTAGAAAGAAAACCTATATATTCAGCTAGGATTTAATTTTACATAAATTGCACACATACTGGTTTTTCTTTTTCTGTTGAACAGTATCAATCGTGTTTCTAAGTAGGGCAAATCAATTCATTTCCCCCATCTTTGTATTATTTCATTACCTTATTTCCTACAAGTGTGTGTACGCACATATACACACACCCTGTAACTCATAACACTCAGATTTATCTGCTTTGCTTAACTAATGCCTTTAAAAGTATACTAAGCAAGAATAGCCACCTAAGAGGAGCATTTACAAGAAATTACCTTTCCTTACACATGCAAATACAGAGTTGATCCATAGATTTGTTTAGCATCTTAAAACTGAGTTGTGTGTGAATAATATGCATTTTGGTTTACTAGCTTGAGTTGTTGGATGGGTTGATAACACTGGTCTACAATTTTTTAGAAGTCGTCTGCTTCAGAGATAAAATGTGCTATTTATTATGTATTTTGATGTGCTGAATTCAAATATGATAATTAGAACAACTGATTGGCTACCGTTTCCAAGATAAAGTTTTTACATTTTACATCGATGTATACTGTGTAGATAGTAGAGTTTTAATCATAAATTGTAAACCTAGGTCTTCTCATGTGTTTATGGTTGCTTTACATGATAATATTTCACCTGTCCTGTTTATGTAAAAATCAGCAAAAGGGTTATATAAATAAAATGTATTATGAAACAAAAGGCAAAAAACTATTATGTACATAGTTTAGTCCTATTCAGTGTCTACTCGGCGCTTCTTGGCTTGTCTCGTATTCATTAAATGGAGCATCTCGTCACTGTCCAGCAATAGTCTGCAAGCACTGATGGGCTCCATTTGCCCGGATAGCGTTTCTCCATTGTTGCAATGTCCTGGTGAAATCGCTCACCGTGCTCATCGCTCACTGCTCCGCAGTTTGGTGGGAAAAAAAATCTACATGAGTGCGCAAAAAAATGTATCTTCAGTGACATGTTGCAACCAAGGCTTTTGTATGCCTTGAGGAGGTTTTCCACTAACAACCTGTAGTTGTTTGCCTTGTTGTTTCTGAGAAAATTTATTGCCACTAACTGGAAGGCTTTCCATGCCGTCTTTTCCTTGCAGTGCATGGTCAAATGCATCATCTCGAAGAAGTTCACGAATCTGAGGACCAACAAAGACACCTTCCTTTATCTTAGCTTCACTTAACCTTGGAAATTTTCCACGGAGGTACTTGAAAACTGCTTGTGTTTTGTCCATGGCCTTGACAAAGTTCTTCATCAGACCCAGCTTGATGTGTAAGGGTGGTAACAAAATCTTCCTTGATTCAACAAGTGGTGGATGCTGAACACTTTTCCGACAGTCACTGGAGCCTGGGAGGAGTAGCCAATCTATCTTGATGTAGTGGGAATCTCTTGCATGACTATCCCATTTGCAGAGAAAACAGCAGTACTTTGTGTATCCAGTCTGCAGACCAAGCAAGAGAGCAACGACCTTCAAATCGCCACAAAGCTGCCACTGATGTTGGTCACAGTTTATGCACCTCAAAAGTTGTTTCATGTTGTCATAGGTTTCCTTCATATGGACTGCATGACCAACTGGAATTGATGGCAAAACATTGACAGTATGCAGCAAAACATCCATGACTTCTAGGAATAACACGATGCAATTCATATCATGTATGACGCAATACCAGCTGCAGATTGCATCATTCATTGTTTTGCCTAAAAAGCAAGTACTGTCCAAACCCAGTCAGATTTATTCATAGATCCAGTCAAAGATGTATTTTAGCCATTTCTGGTTTAAATTGAGATTCCTTCCCTTTATAACTCACTTATCCTCCACCATTCACAAGTCAAGGGTCGCATATACTGACCCAATAGCACATCTTAAAAACTAGAGCCAAACAACAATTTTAAACATTTTCGTTCTCAGTGACCCAGAATTAGTAAAGTTTGACTACATTTATTTCAGAAGCATTTTGGCTGTAGAGCACTGTAATACATGTAATCCAAGAGCACTATTAATTTTCCTTTTATTTGATTTCATATTAAACAAACATAAGCATTGCTCCTCATTAATTATCCCTTGTTTTAATATATTCTATACCCTGGAGCTGTTTAAAATATATATTTATAACTAGGGTTTTGTTTGTACTTGGGGGTGCACATCCACACACCACCTCCATATTGATGTTCCACATAAGAAATTTCAACCCACTCCAGGATGGAAAATGTTAGAGGAAACACTGCATACCTGCACCCAAGATCTAAGTATGGAATTGTCAGTGCTGGGACCACCATCTTGAAATGTCGCAAAGTATAGAGCTGTTCAAGTTTGAGATCCAGGATAGGTCTATATCATTCTGCATTGACCTTTTTCTGTGTTGTTCTGTTGGTCTCAGGAAGGTTTGGTATCAGACATGGAGAGATCATTGTGCCATCTGTGATTTACTGAATCTCCTCATTGTTGTATGCAAATATACACCAACAAATCAGAATCACCCGGCAGTCTTTTACTTAACGAAAATCATCTATGCTATTGCGAAAGAGCTTACCCCTCTAAAAAGGAAGAATCCTCACTGGTATTTTTTATCCAGTGGGAAGGCAAGAAGCTTGTAGTCAAGGGGCTTGATATGTCAGTGGTGGTAGCCAATGAACACAAAACTGCGTTGTCCACATCAAGAGAAGCCCAAAGCAAACCCTTTGCAATCATCTGGCTTTCTGTAATTAGTGGTTGAAACCACTCTTTTTGGTCCTATGGCAAATGATCAATAAAATGTGACAATGTCATGGAACTGGTGAAGAAATATTTTTCTGTCAAGGCCCTTCTTATGTTGGCCAGCCTGGTCCTGATTGGCTGCCTCCTGCACAGCCTTCCAAGGGCTCTGTTAATTCCTTAGATCCCAGTGTGGAGCAGGAATCCCATCACAGGATGCAACATCAGCAAAAGGTTACTCCAGCTCCAGCGTGAGCATGAATTCTCTGTTAGTACTCCTGAGAACAGGCCTGGGCAAAATATGGCCTGCCAAGCCACCAGATCCAGCCCATGGAGGCAGTGGGAAGCACCAGGCAGGCTCTCCTGCTCGCCCCTCAGGCTGCTCAGAAACTCAGCTGTGGGGTGCTTTCTCTTTGAGTCCTGAGGGAAGGGGGTTAGGGAGAGATTCAGACACTGCTCCCACCCCCAGCACAATCCTGTTGGCCAGTTTCTAGACAAACTGGCAAATGGGAGCTGCCTGTTTGAAACAGGCAGAAACATTTTAAATTCTACAAGCAGGCTGGTTTGGCTGCTAACTGGTAATTCTCCTGGCCAGAACCTACCTGTGGCACCCCAGCCCCTCCTTTCCCACCCTGCTACTCCACATGCACCCATACTCCCTCCCAGATCTGGCACCCCAATCTCCTTCCTGAGATCACAATCCCCTCCTAACCTAGGTCACATTCCAAAACCTGCACCCCAGTTCCCTACCCCAGATCACAACTCCCTCCCAGACTCTATTCTCCCTCCCGCACACCAGTCCCTTACTCCAAGCTCCCTTCTGCACCCTACCTCCATCTCACACTCCGCACCTCTTCCATTAATACCATGGAAGAATGAGGCCCCTGACCACTTCCCAAAATCTTAGAGTGCCCCCCCATAAAAAATTATTGCCCACCCCAGTCTCAGACAAAGAGATTAGGATTCCTCTATGACTTGGAGATTTATATGGGAGAGGAGTCTGAGCAGCATTAGTGAACCTTAGGGTTGCCAGGTGTCCACTATGGACCCGGACAGTCCAGTAAAAAATTCAGAAAATACCAGACACCTAAAATGTCCAGTATTTTCTGATCTTTCCCCCCGAGACAGGAGGTGAAAATACTGGACTGTCCAGGTTAATACCGGACACCTGGCAACCCTACCACTCAGCAACCTGGCCCAACCTGCTCCCCCCTGCTTATCTGATTCTGCAGGGGAGCCATCTGGTCCAGAGCAGGGGGAGAAGATGGCCACCAGCTGCCTGTTTTTAAAGGGACCATGCTGCATGCTGGGTTTAATTTTTTCATGCTTAACTTTTGGGGGGGTTTTTTTGGCTCAATAACTTGGGCCCCCCTCCTCTTTTTTCTCAAACAGAATTTCCCCCTCAGATTGAATACTTCAAGGTGCCCAAAGCTAGTCAAGGGTCTCTGCTTACGTAGGCCACAGATGTCACCAGAGCGCCTTGAGTGGTTAAGGTGGCTACAGAAGGCAGACTTGGATCACTCCATGAAGAGCTGCACTGTATTTGCTCTTGAAAACAGAGAGTATGTACTTAGATCAGAAGTGAAACGCTGGAATGCCCATCACTAAGGGAAAGAGACATGTGGCAGATCTTGCAGGGTTTGAAACCAGCAGTCTTTGGCATAACTCTCAGAGAAAGCTTCAAACAAACCAGGGCTAACAGCAAAGGAGACTGACTGAAAGGAGGAGGGAAGCACTGCCTTGTGCCAAACAAAATAAAAAAACCCTGCAAAATAAAATAAATACATTGACGAAAGCTGTAACGCTAATAAGTGGACACTGCAAAGTTCTCTCTCAAGCCAAAGGTTGTTAATAAGGACCTGGAGCAGCAGCAGGTCCACCTCTCCCTACATATCCTCTTGCCAAAGCACAGGGATTCAGGCATGAAGCTGTGGACACTTACAAATCTCCAGTCAGGAGTGACAAGTGCACACACATCTTGATATGGAGCACCCATAGGACTAAACTCAGAAAAGAATCCCAGAGTACACGGGGGAGGAGGGGAACAAACCACTTCTTTACACTGAAGTTCATAAGTAACCTCTTTTCCTACTTGTAGTCTAAGTAGGGCATTCTGAATTTAGTTACTGTCCTCCTTTTGTACAGATCCAGTCTCCCTTTTTACATTTCTGCAGCTATCACTTAGCTGCACTAATTTACTACTATTTATTTTATTATGGTAGCACCTTGCAACTCGTACTGGGATGTGGGCTCACTGTACTAGGCTCTGTACAAACACATTCCTTTCCTGAACTGCTCAACACCTGAACATGTAAAACTGACAAAAAGCAGAACTCTCAGTGCTTAATTTGGGCCAGGGTTTGTCAGGGCTGAACCCCAGCACCTCTAGGCTTGGCTGTTCAGAGCTTTGGATCCTTGGCTTTTCTGCATGAGATAGGAATGTAAACAAAACTACTTGAGCCCTGGCACACCTTTCATTACCGGTTAATCACTGAGTATTATTCATCCCCATTTCACAGATGAGGCACAAAGAGAGAGTGTGACATGCCCCACGCCCAAAAATCACAAAGGAACCAGACATTCAACCCTGATCTTCTGTGGCCCAATCCAGTTACTTTACCACAAAACCCATCAATTCCTCTCTACTATTGCTTTTGATTTCCCAACCACATTTGACACAAATCAGACTTAAAGACGCTGGATTTAAGACTTGTTGCAACCATTTGTAACCCATTAACATACCTTTCTCCTAGAACTTCAGATGTATTAACTGCCCACTTGACTTTCAGTGGTGTCTTATAACATGTTAATTCTTGATGCTAAACAATTTAGTGTATCTTGAGTTTGTGACACTCAGAGTACTTTTCCAAGATCTGAAGAAGAGCTTTGTGGAAGCTTGAAAGCTTCATAAACAGAAGTTGGTTCAATAAAAGATATTCCCTCCCCCACCTTATCTCACCAATATTCTGGGACCAACAAAACTACAACAATCTTGTAAACAAGTATGGAATTATGGGGATTCTGCCACAATTATGGAATTCTGCCACAATTCTGCTGAGTTGCCAAGAGGACTTTTGAAATCTCCCAGAAGCCACTCAATCAAGTTGTGGGACAAGCACAGGTACCAAGAGCACAATGCACAATCTACAGCAGAATTTGCCCAAGAAAGGATATGGGACAAATCACAGCCAAGACAGCACAGCTTGTTAACACCTGCACACCACTGGTGCTCACACCATATTTTTTAATCAGTTCATTTCTCAAAATGTAGCTGCAACCTCTGTTTATCAAGCACTTGGTACAGGTTTCCAGCATTTTCCCCTCTCCTAGTTACTGACAGTAGACGGAATAGCTCAGTCCTCTTAAAAGCAGTTAAAAAAAATAAAAGAAATCACACAACATTCCAGCTCTTCAACACTTCATACAGCACAGACATATGCTTTACTGGAAAAATCTCAGTTCAAGTCTTTCGGGTATATTGTTTTGCTGTCCAAGATGATATGTTTATACACAATTCTCTAAATAACATGGTTCTGGAAATCATTTTAGTTTAAGGAATGAACCATCTGTAAACAAAGAACTGTCTAATTTAATTTGAGGTTAACTGATTGTAAACCAAGCAGATTTTTTTTTAAAATGGAAACCTTTTCTGCCATGTTTACATGTCCTCTTCACAATCATTTTTTAAAAAGTTAATCTACAAAAATGATATATTTTTAGCTTTGCAACTGAGGCTGCGATTGCCACTTCATATTGGGATGACTGCATTCACAGTCTTTTGTCAGGAGTGCATTAACATGCCACAGTATTTTAACCCTGTCATGAAGAAGCTGATTTCTATGCTTAGGCTACACGTACACTTAACACTACTGCAACTATCATACTTCAGCATAAACACTGAGGCTATGTCTACACTGCAGGCTTCTTGCGCAAGAACTGTTTTGCGCAAGAGTTCTTGTACAAAAGGTCTTGCGCAAGAGTGTGTCCATATTGCCATGTGCTTTTACGCAAGAGATGTGCTTTTGCGCAAGAGCGTCCATGGCAGTGTGGACACTTTTGCACCAGAAAGCTCTGATGGCCATTTTAGCCATATGGGTTTATTGTGCAAGAAACCCGTGTTGCCTGTCCACACTGTCTTCTTGCACAAGAGCTCTTGCGCAAGAGGGCTTATTCCTTGTGGGGAGAGGAATAACTCTTGCACAAGAAGCTCTCTGTTCTGACGCTTTACTACAAATTTACTTGTGCAAAAACACATGTGCAGTGTAGACGTAGATCAGTGTTTATGCTGAAGTGTGTACGGCTGTTCTGCACAAAAAGCCTACAGTGTAGATGTAGCCATAGGCTATGTCTAGACTGCCCCTTCTTGTGCAAGAGAATATGCAAATGAGGCGAAGCAGTGAATATGGCTACACCTCATTTACATACTTAATGAGCTGCCATTTTTGCGCAAGGAGCCTTTGTGCAAAAAGAAGCCATTTACACGGCTGAAAAAAAGTGGCAGAACGGCTCTTCTGCAAGAGGGGGGTTTTGTGCAAAAAGTAGCTGTGTTGACAGCTTTTTGCGCAAAATGGCAGCTCATTAAGTATGCAAATGAGGTGCGGCAATATTCACCACTTTGCCTCACTTGCATATTCTGTTGCACAAGAGGGAGCAGTCTAGACGTAGCCTTACTACAGTGGCAGGGAAGGTTCTTCTATTGCTGTATGCAACCCACCTCCCCAGGAGGCAGTAGCTAGGTTGACGGACTCCTTCCATCCGCTTTGTGCTGTCTGCATGATGGCATAGGGTGGCTTAACTGGATTTTTCACAGCCCTGAGAAATGTAGCTATACTGATGTAACTTTTTAATGTGGACCAGGCCTCAGTCTGAAACCAAGACTACCAGCAGGCGAGCCAACAGACTTTCTGGGCCCCAGGGCAAGTTGGATGGGGTCAGGCATGGCTTTCTGTGGAGCTAGCTCTCAGTGCCACCCAACTGCACCTCCCCTATTATGGTAGCAGCAGCAGTGCCTGGGAGCCCCAGATCTCTTTGAATCATTGGGCCCCAGGGCAGTTGCCTCCTTTGCATCCTTCCTTCCCTCTCCCAGTCAATGGGCCCTAACAAACTCTAGGTCAAGCAGACCCAAACCACTAATTTATACCTGAGAGCAGCTTGACGTTTCATCCCCCCACACAGAGGCACTGGAGCTATTTTGATATGGGGGGGGAGTGATGAAAGCCATTGAACAAAGCTGTACACGGTGTATATGATTAAAACTACTTCAAGCCAGGGGTTGCTGCCTCCCGCCCCGCCCTAGTTCCAGCACCTCTACCCCCACAACTAATTAGTGTTACACCTTTTTTGATTTAAGGTAGTTTGGCTGTACGTTAGTGTATTATCAGATTAAACCACAGATTAACAAATAATTCCCTAGAAAGCATCTGTAACGAGATTAATTTGGTTCCTTCCAGTGAGTCTATAAAAAGAAAATCCTCTAAATTAGAGCTATAAACAGCTGAATTGTAATTGACAATGAAAGATCTTCTCAAACTACAGATATATATTCCTTTCTATTGTACTTTCAGATTTTCATTGTCATTCAAGTGTATGCATGTCTATGCACTGTATATTAGATCTGCATACAACATGCTAAGAGAGCAATTTCCAGCCCATGATATTAGTGTAAGTCATTTCTATCTCATTCTGGTTATATCATCATACTTAAATATATTCTGGTGCTTCCAACTATTACATCTAATATCTCCTCTCTCTGTCACAAGCTGGTCCAATTCCAGTCTCTGAGCACACATCAGTCTTTTGTGAAAGGAACTAACTACTGAATTCTATGCATTGCTAGCTCCCTGTGTCTGGGTAGTGACTCCTTGCTGTTCCTAGCTCGCCAAGTGCAGACCTTATATCTAACACTCTTAGCCATAGGCCCCCCACAATCCCTGGAACCAGTGATTCACTCCACTTGCTTAGAAACAAACTTTCCTCTGCAATCCAACTCACTGTGGGAATTTCAGTGTCTCCAATTATACCCTTCCAGGGCCATGGTGCAGCAAACCCAGAAACAGAGGTAGAGCCCAGTGCAGATACAAAATTTGTATCCACATCTGCAAAAATGAGCATCAATGGATGCAGATACTTACAGATATAAAGTGGATATCCAGGGATTCGCAGGGCTCTATACACAGGTTTAGCAAATTAATTTCTTAAACACTCCTCTTAAAAACGCATGAGAGAGGTACAGATCTCTTGAAAACAAAACTCCAGAATGCAAGCCCCTTCATTCTAATCTCACCTCTTTTTTTCCTGGTTCAAGTCTTTTCTGTAGGGCTACCAACTCTCACAATATTTGTTGCTTTTCTTAAAGCCCCCACTCTCAGAGGCCTGTGATTAGGTGAGTGTGACGGGAGATATTAACCCCGCACCGAAGCTGAGGGAGTTGTGTTGGCCCAGCTGGCTGAGAGGGCCTCACCCTCATAGCCCTGCTGCGCAAATGGAGGCTGGCTATAAAGGCTTCTAGAGCAACTCTGTCAGGTTTAACTGCTGAAGGGGAAGGTGCTGCTTCAAGAGCACCAGGGGAGGAAGTACAGCCAGACCAGATAGCAGGCAGGCCAGGAGAGGCTGCAGTAGAAGCCGTGGTTCTTGAGTGCAAGTAGTATTCCAAGATCTGGTAGGAAGTAGTCCAGGGCAGGGAACTCCACCCCAAGCACTCAGCATGTTGCAACAGGATTCCCTGCTGAGTGAGCAGTGGACTGTGCCACTGCCAACAGGGCTGTGGACTGGTAGAGGGAGATCCTAGGCCCCTTACTCCCTCCTTTAACACCCCTGCACGGGGGAGCTTTTCCAGTGATATATTGACCAAGGCCACTCGACTGTAATATCCTGAATAGAGGGGCTTGCGTATTGATGGAGGCCACTGGGACATAGGGTTGCCAGATGTCCGGTATTGGACTGGACAGCCCGGTATTTGTGGTAAAAAAAAACAAAACCCAGAAAATACCGGACATGTAAAATGTCCAGTATTTCCTGATTTTCTCTTATGAAAGGCCACTTGGGACATTCTTTCCCCACCCACGTCTGTCAGGGGCAGGGAGAGTGTGTGGGAGTGTGTAGAGATTTAAAGGGGCCATGACTTTTTTGGGGTGCGGGTTTGAGGGGTTTTTTTTGGCTCAACCAATTTCCCGGCCTCCCCCCCGTGTACGGTATTATTTGTGAAACTAGCTGGCAACCTTACTGGGCTGTAATATCCTCAATACAGGAGGACAGTATATTAACGGAGGCCATTGAGCCATTCTGTGACTAGACTTGGTGCCTGTAAGGTCATTCAATCCAGAGAGTAAGTTCGAGGGGCCTCCGAGAGCTTGTCACCCCTTGTCAGTGAGAAATTCAGCTTTCATTTTAAAAAAAGTTGCCAGCCATCATGATTGTGGGGGAAAAAGAGCTTGAAAATATTATACCCACTCCCTAGAAGTGCTATCACTTCAGAAAAAAACCCAACCCCTCCCCCCCCCACAGCTTTTTAAAAATGAGTTTTTAAAAATTTCATAATTTTCAGGTGCCTGCCTTATAAATTTTCAATGTTTGGGGTTGGCAATTCTGCTTAATGGTGTAAGGTCCCTCCTGCCTCCACTCTTCTGTCTGGGTCTCTGGTCCTGGCAATGAAACAATTGCCCCCTTTGGAAAGTTAGAGAAGCACACCTTTCAAAATAGCCTCTGTCCCGCTGAAGAAACTGCAGATCTTCCAGTCACCTGCTTGGAGTGGAGAAAATTCCGGCCTCCATACCCCTCTCCCAACAGGTCTCTGAAGAGATTAGTCCATCCAAAGGCAAAGGCCCTGCAAGTGGCACCCATGTTTCACCTGGGAAGGGCCATTCAGCGCTGATGGTGCTTGATTGCTTTGTCAGTTCTCCAGACATAGCTTCTTCATGTATCCAGTTATTTCTACAAAATGGATGGCCTAACCCCAAACAGTTACCAAGTACAAGTAGCGTTCACAGTATCAAATGAATTCACAACTGGAAGCAGACATATTCCAACATTGCCAACACTTTCCCCTCCCCCCTTTTTGATGGAATGTAGCATGGACCACTGCTACATGCTGCATTAATGGGGATTCTTTTTTTAAAAGGAATTTTTTTGCTGGCTCTCCATTTAACCCAATCAGTTCCCAGAGTCCCAGCATTATTTCCTTTATAATCTTTTAACAAAACACTTCTAATGAAGAGCAAATATAGCTGCTCATTTCCTGTGAGGTCATCAGTGCTTTGTCCAAGCTATATCAATTTAAACCAGCATTTTAATCGGTCCATAATCTGCCCTAAAAAGATCATATTTAACATAAAAGCTATATCTATGATACTATTTTATTTTTCCCTATGCAGCTTGTGTCGACAATAATTATGTAACACTCATATCAGGCATACATGCATTTATATAGAAGATAGTATTAAGGGGTAAATATTCATCATGGTAACAAGTAAAATATAAAACAAATCAAGAGTTAACAGAATGGCTATTAATAATGCTGGCACTTATTTAGCCATTTACATAGTCAAACCAATTTTATAAATATTAACTCAGGCCAAAATGTTCATATTGTTGGAAGCCCAATGGATGGACACTCCAGGCACGTTTAGCTCCCATTGACTCCAACTGAAGTAGTGAGTGTTCAGCACTTCTGAGAATCAACCCTAAGATTCAAGCTGGGAGGTCACAATCAGTATGCAGTTTTGAAAAAGTTGATCTAAAGGCCTAGGTCAAGGTCCCAGAGTAAGCCACTGCCAGCCTAGGGCTTAGAACTCAGGGGTTCCTGGCTTCTATCTGGTGCTAGTTAGCTGTGCTGTATGTTGATGTTCTCAAGAAAGGTATGTCTACATTGCACAGCTATTTCCAGATGCTGGAGGTATCCCAAAAGGCTTCCCCACGTCTACACAAGCCGCCTGTTATTTTGAAATATATATTTTTTTAATAACAGGTGCACTGTTTCACCAACTTGGTAAACCTCATTGCATGAGGGATAACGGATGGCTCGAAATAACACATTATTTTGAAATAGATTAGAAATAAGTAGTATCTTATTTCGAGTTTAGGATGCTGTGTAGACAAACCCTAAATGTGTTGTTACCTATTACAGCAACAACATTTAGTGTTATATTTTGGGCCCTACCACATTTATGGCCATGAAAAAAAGCACCACAGAAATCTGGTTGTGTGCATTTTTATCTTATGTTATACAGATGTCATGGTTGAGAACAGTGTTTCTCAAACTGGAGGTAATGATCCAAAAAGAGAGATGCATAAGGTTATTTGTGGGGTCACAATATTGCCACCTTTATTTCTGCATTGCCTTCAGAGTTGAGTGAACAGAGAGTGGCAGCTGTTGGTTGGGAGTCCAGCTCTGAAAGCACATCCTGCCAGCAGCAGCACAAAGTAAGGGTAGCAGTACCACAACCCTCCCCTACAATAACCTTGCAACTCCCCACAACTCCATTTTGGGTCAGGGCCCAATTATAATGCCAGGATATTTCAAATTTAAAGAGCTGAAATAATGAATTTTTTTTAAATCCTATGACACTGAAATAGACCAAAATGGACCGTGAATTTGGCACAACTCTAGTTATATTAAATCAGTAGTTCTTAAAGTGTGCTTCATTGAGCAGTGGCAAGTTCTGACTCTCTGTTTCCAGTTGTTAAAGATTGTTTACTGCTCTTATGGATGTTTCTACCCACTGTTCAGCAATGCTCTTAAAACTGAGTTACCAGAACTCATTTTAACAAGGAAGTGGGGTGGCCGGATAGCAAATGTGAAAAGTTAGGATAATTTCTTCTGGAAGGTGGGGATGGGTACAGTTGCATATATAAGACAAAGTTCCTAATGTCAGGATGTCTTGAAGGAAGGCATCATTTCCATCCAGTTCCATTCGTAAAACTAACTGGCAAAGTTTGGAGAGAAGAGTCTTTGCTTCCATAACTAGAAACCCACGCCAACCATTTCCAATACATTGTGCACAGCGCCAGGAGGAAATTGAAGAAGGTCTGATCATTGGTCAGAGTCTGGATTAGTGAACAGCTACTCATGTCCCAGACTGGCTCCAAAGGAAGCTATGCTGGACGTAGATTTCCATTCATATGTTTGGAAAAACATTTCCATTTAAGGAAGAGATTTCATTAGAAGTAGCAAGAAGTGTGGCACAGCATGATTTAAAGAACTGGTGTATTTACCTTTGTAAAGAAAATTGCTTTTATGGCATTTGTTTGTTTTAGTCTCAGTTTGTCATTAAAATAAGCTACTTTCTGCAAAGCTTATTAGGAATCCAGTCTCTTAGCAACACCCCTCCCACAAAAAACAAGGCAGCAAGACTGTATTAATTCCCTCTTGGGGAACAGGAGATTCTGATCACAACACAGATCGCGCTGTATGTTTGCCACAGGAAGCAGAGCTTGAAAGAAGCTGTTCCTTGTTGGGCAGATACCACATAAAAATTCTCTCTGTGACTAAGACAAATTCCAACCATATCCTAAAAATGGACTTGGGAAACTGTCTTTTCTCCCATAGGGAATTCCATACACAAGATTCTGTGAAGAAGATGTGTATTTAATATACACAGGCTGCACATTACCATAACATTGATTTTAAAAGAAAAGGCTTATTTTAAACAGTATGTTCCTTTTCTAAAACACTACCATTGTTTACTGGCTGAGATACAGGACCATAAAACAATTCTATTTATAGAGCCTGAACTCTCATGAAAACCTCTGAGCCAGCTCTTTTCAAAAATAATTCTGACTCAGCACAGACTTTTAATGATTATTTGTCTTAATATGTAGGCAAAATGGTCCCCCCCATATTTATGCCACATTCTGCTTGAGGAGGTGTGATATTAAATCAGGAATACCTATATTCAGCCCTCAGATACATGATTCCAATTTGAAGGTAGAATTTGCCCTTCATCTAGGACTGTAGCATTTAAAAGGTATGTGGTCAGGTTTCTATATATTTTAAACTTACCTATATTTATCCATCCAATTAAGACAGCAAAATAGCATAGCAGGGTAGGTCTCCAATTGTCTATTGGCCACTAGTGGTGTGAAAAGTATATACAAGCTATTCACTGAGCAACTTCTGTTACATTGAGGAAATCTGTCAGTGTTAAGATTGTAATGGCTCTAGCAGTCATAGCCTCATCCAGGATCTTTTAGGATTTCCAGAGGCTTAAAAACAAACAAAACCCCCCTCAAAAAACCAAGCACTTACCTCTCTACACATGGTGCCTGCTTCATGTATTTTTCACTGAAGGCTTCTTAGTGTGAATCCAACAATGATCGTATTTGAAGACAGCATCAAAATTGGAGGAGCAGACAATTCTCAGGAAGCCAAAACCAAACTGCCCAGTGATCCAGCAAGATTAGACTACTAGAAGGAAGTGCAAGCAACATGAGGAAATTTGGTACTAATACATGTATAGTTCTGTATAACTACCAGAGCGGGGGACAGGCAACATAACCAAGCAGTATATCCATTACAAAAAAACAAAACCAAGTCTAATTTAACCTCATCTCCTTTGTGCTACACTACTATTACTTCATGTAACTAAGCACCAGAGTAACTACAGTGTCCAGAGAAGAGGTGACCCATAAGATGATGTAGTCTCATCATAGGATAACATTCTTATCATTCCACTAGTATTTCTGGAGGATGTTCAATAGAAGCTACTGATGTTAGTTATTTTTAAAACTAGCTGTTAAATTAGTGTTAAATTAGCTGGCTGCAGAGCTTGCTAGAACTCTGTTAATTTTCCCCATAAATCTTAGAGTGCTGAGCAAGATTTGAAGAAGATTTGAAGAAAGCCAACTGACCAATTTTTAAAAGGGTGAATAGGATGACCCAAGTAATTATAGGCCCGATGTCAGGCTGACATCAATCCCAGGCAAGATAATATAGCAGCTAATATGGGACACTGTTAATAAAGAATTAGAGTGTAATGTAAATTATTGCAAATCAATATAGCACTATGGAAAACAGATCCTGCCATAGTAATCTGATATCTTTTTAAGGAACTTACAAGTGTGGTTGATAAAGGTAATAGTGCTGGGGTACTATACTTAGAGTTCTCTAAGGCTTTTGATTTGTTACTGTACAGCAGTTTAACAAATTAGAGAGTGACATAAACATGGCACACATGTGGATTAAAAACTGGCTAGCTGATAAATCTCAAAATGTAATTATAAAATGGGAATCAAACTAGTAAGCTTCCAGTGGGATCCCACAGGGATCAGTTCTTGGCCTTATGCTATTTAACATTTTTATCAGTGACCTGGAAGAAAACATAAAATCATCACTGACAAAGTATGAAGAGGAATACCAAAACTGGAGGAATGGGAAACAATGAAGGATAGGTCACTAATGCAAAGTAAGCTGAATTACTTGGTAAACTTTAAGTATATTAATATGGCTACATAGCAATGCATCTATCTGGAACAAAGAATGAGGCCATGCTCATATGATGGGGGTCTCTGTCTTGGGAAGCAGTGACTCTGAAAGAGATTGCGGTTAGTAGTGAACACTCAGCAGAACACGAGCTCCTCCCAGTGAGAATCTTTTGCCAAAAGAGCTAATGTGATTCGGGGATGCACAGACAGGGGATCTCAAGTGGGAGCAATGAGGTTATTTTCTCTCTGTATTTGGTACTGGTGTGACTGCTGCTGGAATACTTGTGCTTCTGGTGGATAGTGTTCAGGTGTGCCTTTACTAGATGACAGAGTTCACAGCCTACTGAGCCATACTCATCACAGGCTAGTCCAGAATATGGGGGTGAAACCCCTCCCTAGTCCTGGTTTCCCTATTCAGGAACAGACCCTGTAGCAGTGTGGGGAAGATGGGGGAGAGGGGGTACCTGGGCCCACCCACTACTCCAGGTTCCAGCCCAGGGGCTTTAAGGCAGCAGCAACAAACAGGGTTTGTTCTACTCCCTGTTACGGTTGCCAGATGGTTTGAACAAAAATACCGGACACACTTGACATTACATCACAATTTACATTACATCTTATTTAGAAAAGACCAGACATTTATATTTTCTCAATTTGTTTCCCAGACAGAAAGCCCAAATATTGGACTGTCTGGTTCAAAACCAGACACCTGGCAACCCTACTCCCCATCTAGCAACTACTTCCTCCAAAAAATCCCTCCCAGTATCTTTCCTCTGGTACCTCCTCCTCCAACACACTCTTCCTGCCTTGCAGCTCCCAACTCTCACTCAAATGCCTCTTGCTCTCAGCACTTTGGCTCCTTCTTCCTCACAAGCCACCTACCTAACAGAAGAGGAGCCATTTTAAACCGGTCTCAACTAATTCTTGATTGGTCCCAGATGGTCTCATTAGCCTCCCTTGGCTCTGGAAGGCTCCTAATTAGCTCCAGGTGTTCTAACTGGCCTGATTGTCCAATTCCTGCTGGTTCTAGGCCAGTTGACCCAGGGAACAGAGACCCACCGGGGACATCTGCTGGAGAATCCTGCATGGCGCAGTGAGCACAGGCGTGTACTTGGCGCGGTTCAACCCCACCCCCGACACGTGCCTCTTCTGTGGCGTGAGGGAGACGCTGGCGCACATCTACAATGAGTGCGCCAGGCTACAACCCCTCTTTCAGCTCCTCCAGAACCTCCTCTTGCGGTTCTGGCTGCACTTTTCCCCCCACTTGTTAATTTACGCACATCCCATCCGTGGCCCCACAAAGTCGCGGGACCTCCTGGTCAACCTCCTCCTAGCTATGGCCAAATGGGCAATCTATAAAACCAGCGAGAAGAGGTTGGCCGGGGGAGGGGCCTGCGACTGTGGGGCCTATTTCCATTCCTGCATCCGCTCACGTATCCGGGCAGAGTTCCAATGGGCAGCATCCACTGGCTCTCTCAAGACCTTCGGGGGGCAGTGGGCGCTGTCCGGGGTTCTCTGCTCAGTATCCCCATCCGGTTCCCTCATTTTAACCCTTTGACCCTCACACCTGTACCTGTTTTTTCATTATTTATCCCCCGTAAAAAAAAAAAAAAAAAAAAAAAAAAAAAAAAACAGAGACCTACTTAATCTAAGGCTCACATACTTTCCTTTTAGCCATACTTTCCTTTCTACTCTTATATCCCTCTGACCTGACCCTGTCACAATACAGGCAATGAAGTTTTTAACTTTGCTGATGAAGCCAATAGTAAAACAAGTGACTTCAAATCTTTTATGTGGCTGAAAAGTCATGGGCCACCCCTACCCAATGTTTTCCTCTCAATTAAGTTGTTGAACCTGCAGTAGTCAATTTACAACAAGAATAAGCGTGATTTGCTGCAAAAGTTTCTGACTACACCTCAGGCTGTTTTTGTGATTACATATTCTCATAGCAGAGCTAGAATGTAGGTCTCTCAGCAACCGGTAATCATAACAAATGTGGTCACTTGATTATTTAAAATATATTCTCTACCCAAAGGATCTAGTTTTTTCTGTGGCACCTGTTGCTTGAATGTTTAACATTTTTATCCTGAAATGACAGGCTCAACATCATGCTCCAGTAAGTTATCACTTAACATTTACAAGGTTGTCATGCAGCATGTGTACAGTCATCGCTGATTCATTGCACACTATAGTTACTCACATTTCAATACATGTCAGATGCTTAGTTGTACAACATGCAGTATGGAATTACGGATCACCAGGCCTATCGGTAGCAATTCCAGGCCCCAGGGCAGAATAATCAATGGGCCCCCACGCATGCACAAGCTGCTGCACCTACGCCAGTGGTACCCAGCAAACTGCGGTCTGCATAGCTTTCAGCACAGTCAAGGTTCCTATATGACCACTTGGCAAGGGTGCTGTCTAATCGTGCAAACTGAAAGATCCTTGCCCCATCCCCTGCTCTGCCCCGTCCGTGAGGCCATGTACCTGTCCTGCCTTTTCTGAGGCCCCTCTCCCTGCATACTCCATCCCCTGTCCCTCCATCACTTGCTGTCCCCCACCATCACTCACGTTCACCAGGCTAGGGCAGGGGACTGGATGTGGGAGGAGCAGGCTCTGGGAGGGAGTTCGACTGTGGGAGAGGTGAGGGGGCAGCATTTACCACATCACCTCCATATTGATGCATATAACAAAATTCATTCCACTTAGGAGTGGGAAAAATTAGAGGTAACACTGATCAGAGCTAGATCCTTAAAGATATTTAGGAGCCTAACACCAATAGAAATCAATCTGAGTCAGGTGCCGAACCACCTTTGCGAGTCTGAGCTTCAGATTGTCTCGTGAGACTGCCATAGACCCTTTCACGAGACAACTCACAATTTAGTATTCGGAGTAGAAAAAGTCCAGGGCCACACACTGAATGAAGATATTGCATATTGAACAGCTACCCATTCAGTGAGCACTATTCCTCCTATGCACTGACTGAGGAAAGGGTCCTGTGGAAAAAACAGTTTGTGATCATGTAATTAAAGACCATATCATAATATACATATGCAGGGCCTGAATTAAAGTTGCACAGGCAGCCTTAATTTTCCCATTTCCTAACTAGAGTGTGACACCTTAGTTTTTGATATGTAATAACATGTATCCACCCACTAACATCAAGGCCCCTGCTTGGAGTAGATCTAAAGGGTCAAGAAAAAGATCAGAGAGATCTGATGCTGCCACAGGGAGCAGCATGCGATCAGAAAGGTGATAGGAAAGTAGAAGTAGATGTGAGATTTGGGAAGCTGCCAAAGAGAGATTAAAGAGACAAGGAAGTATTGGGAAGAATGAGAGGATCAGATTAGTTAGAAAATTCTAGGGTGAGGTAGGGATGTAATCATAGAATAGTAGGACTGGAAGGGACCTCAAGAGGTCATCGAGTCCAGCCCCCCGCCCTCAAGGCAGGACCAAGCTCCGTCTACACCATCCCTGACAGATGTCTATCTACCCTGTTCTTAAATATCTCCAGAGAGGGAGATTCCACCACCTCCCTTGGCAATTTATTCCAATATTTGACCACCCTGACAGTTAGGAATTTTTTCCTAATGTCCAATCTAAACCTCCCCTGCTGCACTTTAAGCCCATTACTCCTTGTCCTGTCCTCAGAAACCAAGAGGAACAAATTTTCTCCTTCCTCCTTGTGACACCCTTTTAGATATTTGAAAAAATATAAAAGCTTATAGGTTAATGCTATAGACTACACGCATTTCCCTCCCCCCGCCAGTACATTTTTTAGCAAGCTGGCCAACGGCCTAGTTCAGTCCTTGCTTGTGCTGGGTCCAGGACCTACCCCTGCTGCAGCTCTGCATTTAAAGTGTATTAGGAGCCAGGCGGGCAGGCAACTTGGCTCAAATCCGGCTAGTGCCAGGTCCAGGAGCTCAGACCTCCATGCTGCCACCCTGTGCTACTGTCTCTGTATCAGAGGCAGCAGCAAGGGGTGACAGGCAGCTGGTCTTGGAGGAGAGCTGGTCCTTGCAGACCAGCTCCTGCCTAGCATCCCACGCTGCTGCCTCTGATACAGAGACAAGGAAGTATTGGGAAGAGGCAGAGGCAGCAGCACAGAGTGGCAGGGGGCTCCTTGGGAGTGGGGTTGGAGTGCACTGGCTGCTGGTCCCACCCCCAGGTACTACAGATTAGTCAAGTAACTGATAAGAATTCATGAGATTAATTGACTATTCAGTTAACCGATATTTAACATCCCTGGGGTGAGGATACTTTCAGTTTGTGATTCATCAAATAAGCCTTAAAATCAAGTTAACAAAATAAGCAGACAACTAGCAGCTTAAACTTTATATACAATTTATAATGTGTATCCATAACTTCCTCTCCAGAGTACAGCAAAAAAATTTATACTAGCCAAGATGGAAGCAAAAATTACCATGCAGACTACTTTACCGCAACCTCTTACAAAGCACACACCAAATTTTACAGCCATGTGCAGAAAACAAGAATCCCCCCAAAAGCCAGCTGCAGACTTGGAAGGTTCCATAAGATATACGTGAAATTTAAAGTTTGACTAGGAATTTGCAGCTACAAAACAAGCTAGGGATATTAAAAATGCTTAAATTAGTCAACTAGTTAAGCTAGTTAACCACCAGCCACAGATAGGGGTCTGCTCTGGCCACAGCCCCACTTCAGCTGCAGGCAGTGGGGTCTGCTCTGGCCCCATGGGATGGGGGCAATTCCAGTCCCACTGGCCCACTACAGCCAGGGTCCTGTGGGCTGGGCACTATGGGCATGGGGGCTGTTCCTGCTGGCTAGGCCCTCCAGTTAACCCGTTAACTAATAAGCATGCCAGTAGGGCTAATTCTGATCAAGTAACCAGTTAATCATTTAACCTTTTACATCCCTAAAACATGTACGTGTACCTACATCCATTAATTCAAGGCCAGATTCAACAAGCCTCATTTATATTGGGTAGCACTCAGGTGAGCATTTCCAACCTCCTTGATGTTAACAAAACTATACTTGTGAGGAAGGTTTGCAGAATGAGGCCCTCATTTACCAGACTACTAGAAAGTAGAAGACAAGATCAGTGAAGTTGAACTACTATAGACGACAACAGAAGTTGGCCTAATTTACTGGGACCATCGAAAAGCAAAATTAGATGGTGCCAATTTGCCTGACAACAGTGATGCTGCAAATACCTTTTGAAAAATATTCACATCTGCCAATGCATAGCTACAAAGGAATTTTGTCCAAGCCTTTTATACGCAGCAATAGATTAAATCATTTGCACTATTAAATCATTTTATACACTAGTAGCTGGTAACAATCTACTTTGCACCGAATGTTATACATAATACATGCCTAATTCTAAGAGTGAGTTACGCCTATTTTAGTGTATTGTGGCTTGACACAGACAGAACATGACAAATCTGGGACTATGTCCTATCTTCCTGTAATGAAACCCACACAGGGGGCCGAGAGAACTCTACAGGGTGACCAGATAGAGCCTGGAAAGGGTGGACCACCTGACCTGACTAGGCACTGCAAGGAAAGGAGAAAACAGCTCTCCACAGCAATCATCTCTCTTGTGAGGGCTTGCCTTGCCCTGCCCATGGCAGCTATACTACTTCTCTCCAGCTCACCTGTGTGGCTCCTCTCATGCAAGCTGAGCTGGATGTGTTTGAGCAGGTGCAGAGCCACGCTGGCACTTTCTCGCCCTCCCTTAATGCCTGTGTGGGTATTGTCAGCTCAGAAGGGGAGTATGCTCTGAACTTCAGATAATTTGTTGGTTTGATCTCTGCTGATCCACACAACCCTAATGCCTCTGATTTGAGGCAGAGCACTTTTGGTAGGCCCAGGGGGAAGGGAATTATAGCCAGAACCACTGCCTCTCCTCTCTACCTTAGCCCCACACCAATCCCATTAACTTCTTCCCAGTCAAATGAGGGAAAGCACACAGCATGGAGGGTGCAATGAATAGAAATTGGGAGAATCACTGAAGCTCCCTTATAGTCCTGCACTTGCTGTCATATGCAACAAAATGTATTTTAAAGATCTAGTAAAACGTAAATTATTTAAGGACATCAGGAAAGCAGCTCTCCTCTCTTTCAGTTGGTAGACATGACTCATTCAAAAAAGAAAAAATGCATGTCTTAAAGCAGAATACATTCTAAGGGTATGTCTATACCACGGGCTAAGGTCATAGAATCATAGAACCATAGAGCTGGAAGAAACCTCAGAAGATCATCAAGTCCAGCCCCCTGCTCTAGGCAGGACCAATCCCAACTAAATCAACCCAGCCAGGGCTTTGTCAAGCCGAGACTTAAACACCTCTAGGGATGGAGACTCCACTACTTCCCTAGGTAATCCATTCCAGTGCTTCACTACTCTCCTAGTGAAATAGTTTTCCTAATATCCAACCTGGACCTCTCCCATCTCAACTTGAGACCATTGCTCCTCGTTCTGCCATCTGTCACTACTGAGAACAGCCTTTCTCCATCCTCTTTGGAACCTCCCTTCAGGAAACTGAAGGCTGCTATCAAATCCCTGCTCACTCTTCGCTTCTGCAGACTAAACAGACCCAGCTCCCTCAGCTTCTCCTCATGTGTCATATGCTCCAACCCCCTAATCATTTTGGTTGCCCTCCGGTGGATCCTCTCCAATGCGTCCACATCCTTTTTGTAGTGGGGGGCCCAGAACTGGACACAATACTCCAGATGTGGCCTCACAAGAACTGAATAAAGGGCAATAATGACATATCTGGATCTACTGGCAATGTTCCTCTTCATGCAACCTAATAGACCATTAGCCTTCTTGGCTACAAAGGCACACTGTTGACTCATATCCAGCTTCTCATCCACTGTCACCCCCAGGTCCTTTTCTGCAGAACTACAACTTAGCTGGTTGGTCCCCAGCCTGTAACAATGCTTGGGATTCTTCCATTCCAAGTGCAGGACTCTGCACTTGTCCTTGTTGAACCTCATCAGATTTCTTGTGGCCCAATCCTCCAATTTGTCTAAGTCCCTCTGATCCCTATCTCTGCCCTCAAGCGTATCTACTTCTCCCCCCAGCTTAATGTCATCTGCAAACTTGCTGTGGGTGCAATCCATCCCCTCATTCGGGTCATTAATAAAGATATTGAACAAAACCGGTCCTAGAACCGAACCTTGGGGCAACTTCATCTATGTTAATTGTGTAGCTGAAGTTGAAGTACCTTAACTTGACTTTTGGAGCTGTCCACATTGCAGGAAGTCAAAGGGAGAGCACTTTCCTTTTGACTTCCCTTACTTCTTGTGGAAGCAGGACCACCAGTATTGACTGGAGTTCCGTCCACAGTTCAAATTAGCATGCCTTCACCAAACTGGCTAATTCGAACCCTGGAAGATCGACAACTTCGATCTTCTCTGCAGTGTAGACATACCCTAAGTGGCCTGTAAAACAAGTTGTAAAACAGGATAGATCAGGAGGCTATTCTGAGGATGTGCTTAGTTTTACTATAATTTACACTTAAAGCATCTGATTCTCCAGTTTTGCACCTTCTGCAGTGTAACCACCTATGACATTCTGGGGTACAATCAAGATCAGTGAGTAGCCATGTCATCCCTGCCCTGCAAATTTGAGTGCCTCCCAATGCTTTGCTGCCATAGCTTCTACCTGGCTTACTCACAAAGAGCCAAACAGCATACAGGTCACACCCTGAGTGACTGTGTATAGTCACACCCCTTGTCCAGCAACTCTGACTCCAGCAGCCTGAGCAAACATCAACCACATTCTGACTTAGTTAAACATTTCTCAGGGGTGTGAACAATTCAGACATGGTTAAGTCAATCTAACCCTAGTATAGACTCTGTTAGGTGGAAGAATTCTGCTGACTTAGCAGTCTACTCTGGGGCTTACATTGGTGTACCTTTGTCTCTCAGGGGTGTGGGTCTTTCACTCCTCTGAGAGAGATAGCTATCTTGATGCAAGTCCTTTGTGTAGATCAGGCCTATGTTATTACAAATGAAGCAATGCTTTCTGGAACAGCAAAGCACAGAGCAGCATAGGTACCCTGCTAGATGAGAGCTCATCCCTAATAAGTGAGGAGCTATAAAAGGGTCCACAGGAATTCAGGGGGAGGGATAGCTCAGTGGTTTGAGCATTGGCTTGCTAAACCCAGGGTTGTGAAGTCAATCCTTGAGGAGGCCATTTAGGGATTTGGGGCAAAAATCTGTCAAGAATGGTCCTTGGTCCTGCTGTAAAGGGCAGGGGACTGGACTCAATAACCTTTCAAGGTCCCTTCCAGTTGTAGGAGATTCCCGTTCCAGGAGACAGGCAATCTCATTTTAACAGGTTTGAATTAATGTATAGTGATGGGTTAGCACCTCAGCACTTGGGAATATGGGACAATCTACAATATAGAAGTATTATTTCTCCCTACTATAATGTTCTGTCAAAGCCATTGTTAGAAGCCAGGGAGGAATGAAAAGTGATGGTGGTCTCCTCTGCTCCACCCATTTATGACACCACTAAGAGTGGCTAGTGGTCAACAGTTTAAACACATTGTTCTAATCTCCCCTCTCCTCTCTTGAATGCTTTGGCCACAAAATAGTCAATAGTGTTGACATAAATAGTCATGATTGGGTCATAATACCCACCTAACACAGTAGCACCTATTTTACCTATACTTTCCACGCTGTGCCACGCAGATTTTTCAGGTGTTGAATTTTCTTAGACACTGCAGATAAACAGAAAAATTGCTGATCTCACTTTCTATGGAAAATGAAAGTACCATAATGGTTATGTTGTTTTGCAAGTGAACTATTTTACTAAGCAAACCACACTTCCACTTTTCAAGTGTGACCATTATGATATAAAGACAAGGTCAGATAGGAGCAGTTCCTCTTTTATGTACAATTACTCCATTTGGGGAAAGGAATAAAGGGCTAAATTTACAAAGGGAGTTAGGTACTACAATGTCTAACTTTTAGGTATCTTGTCATCCAGGGGAATCTATAGTCCTGAGTATAGTGCACGGAGACAGAGGGAGGGAGAGACAGAGAGTCACAAAAGCCAGCAAACTGAGCTGGGAGTCACTTGCAATAGCCAGTAGAAATGCTGAGGCGGAGAATGGGGTGATCTAACTCCTGCCCCTTAAAGGAGTAGGCACTAAGTTTGGGCTGGAGGGAGGCAACTCTCACTTCTTAGGATTCTCAACAATGAACCCTTTCTTGGAGTTAAGCATTGAAGTGTTTAGTTTTTTTTGTTTTGGGGTTTGTTTGTTTTTTGCAAGGAACACCCATGCCCCCTCCCTCCTTTCTAATGTTAGCCCAGCAGTTAAAACACAGCCTGGGAGAGACCCAGCTTTAATTGCCCCCTTTGTAAGATGTAGAGAAGAGATTTGAATTTGAGTCTCTTCTCAGGAGGGAGCTCTGACCTGGCCGTGTGGTGGAAGTGGTGCTGCACTCCCTGGTTTGAAGTGGTTTCCCTTATATACAAAGTTTACAGAGGCTCAGTAGCTCTCAGCACCCCGACTGTACAACTTGTTCCAGCCCCTCTAAACCCAGCTATTGCATATTGTAAGGCAGTTCTCTCAAAATGTCTCTTCTTGAAACTGTTCTACTGTGTGGCTACGTCTAGACTGGCATGATTTTCCGGAAATGCTTTTAACGGAAAAGTTTTCCGTTAAAAGCATTTTCTGAACAGAGCATCTAGATTGGCACGGACGCTTTTCCGCAAAAGCACTTTTTGCGGAAAAGCGTCTGTGCCAATCTAGACGTGCTTTTCCGCAAAAAAGCCCCGATTGCCATTTTTGCAATCGGGGCTTTTTTGCGGAAAACAAATCTGAGCTGTCTACACTGGCCCTTTTGCGCAAAAGTTTTGCACAAACGAACTTTTGCCCGAACAGGAGCAGCATAGTATTTCCACAAGAACACTGACAATCTTATATGAGATCGTCAGTGCTTTTGCGGAAATTCAAGCAGCTGGTGTAAACAGCTGGCAAGTTTTTCCGGAAAAGTGGCTGATTTTCCGGAAAAACTGGCCAGTCTAGACACAGCCTGTATGTATAGGGAAACAGTCACTGAAGCAGTACTGTGCACTGTACAATTGCTGCAGTGTTTTACATCAACAATACCTATACAGCAGTGATGGCCAAACAAGAGGCAGGAGTTTTGCAGATCAGTTTGTAAAGCACTTTAGAACCCATCAGTGTGTAAGTTCATTAACAGTCTGGCAAAGGCTGAAGTTAATTTTTGTTTCCATTACATTCCATCATGTAGGCCTAAGCATCTTTCTTCATAACTAAGAGTACCCAATACCACCGGACAAAACAGTGTTAACATTATCGAGATGTCTCAGAGGGAAAGTCTTGTTAGTCTGTATCTCCAAAAACAACAAGGAGTCCTCTGGCACCTTAAAGACTAATAGATTTATTAGGGCATAAAATGTTGTGGGTGAAAACCTATTTAATCAGATGACCTGGAGTGAAGTTTACAGACACAGGGATGTATATGTAAGGGCAACTAAAGAAAGGGCATACTTGTATAAATGAGGCTCATCTAGTCAAGGTGAAAGTGGCTCATTCACCGCAGTTGATGTGGAAATGTGGATATCAAGAGAGGGGAAACTACCTTTGTAGTGTATTAGCCAGTTAAGATCCTTATTCAAACCTAAATTGATAGTATTATCTATATGTGCAGTTTTAAGTGTCATGTTACTGAAAATGTTAAGAGGCTATGCCTATCTCAACATCTGGGCTTGCTGTGCAGCCAATAACTGTTAAGAAGATGAGGTAACAGGCCACAGAGTTTTGACACCATCGTTTTTCGTCGTCCCTTGGTCTTTCTAGCTAGATAGGCTGGCCTTTTTTTTTTTTTAAGTCACCTTTGTGGCTTTCAGTTGTGACACTTCTGGACTAAAGGCATATGAAAAGTAAACACTAAATTACTGCAACTGGTTTATAACCCACATAAAAACAATTCCTTTTCCTGATGATTTATATAACTCAAGATATAGGTGCTGGTCCCTCCCCTGAGAACTAAAAATTATATTTTTTAAAGATATAAACCTCTAATTGTATTACATATTGTTTGGTACAGACTTTTATGGCTGGATCAACCGTCAGCTGCTAACGCCAATCTAAGTGTGTGTAGGGAATGAGGCAGGTAATATAGATTGGAGAGTCCTAGTTTTGAAAGTCTTGTAAAGCTCACAAATAAAAAATAACCTCTTCTGTTTTTCTCCTTTTCAGAATCAGACACTTTCCCCAGAGTAGGATGACACAGGAAAATGCCCAAAACTCAAGCCATCTGATTGCCAAGCTAGCATCAAAGGGTGTCCCTTGAGGTCCTTCTGTAGAGGACAAACTTCCCTCCCAAGCGCATGGAAAAATGGACTTTAGACAGTGCTATTTTTATTGTGCTCCAGGGGATCAGATTTTTTACAAACAGTAAAAGGAAACTCTCCTTGTTGCCTGAATGTAAGGTAGGTCTAAGCTACAGCCAGAAATAAACACACACTCAGGATAGCAGGGCTCAGACTTGTGCACTAAAAAGAGCTGCAACAGTCTGCTCTGGATCGGAACACTTTTTAGAGATAGGGTTGGAGGGCCCAACCCAACCTCTTGAAACCAAACACCTACATGGCTATTTTTAGAGTGTTGGCATAAGTCCCACTAGTACACAGCTGGGAAGCTGCATTCCCATATGTAGTTTAGACATACCCCATACAGAGCCTGCCTGGAGGGAGGTTCCTGCTGAATTCCTACAAATGCTGTTTTAATCATGACCAGTGTTCCCTATAAGGAGGGTACTTGTGCAGCCGCTCAGGAGAGTGTCAGATGCCACCCAGCTGATTAGCAGAGCATCCACAGCTAGGTTTTTCTGTTTCTATTGGTGGTTCACATTCACACATGCCTCAGTATACATAACATATTTATTCTGCAGATGGATGAAAAAAATTCACACAGACAGAAAAAATTAGAGGGAACATAGACCATTATTTAGTTTAATATTCAATGGCTCCTTGGTTTTCCTATACTAGTTAAGCTGAAAGGTAGAGCCAAGACTAACTGAAAACTGAGGCAGAGAATTTGTACTGCAAGGCTTGTACACAGAAATCCACATATGGACACAACTAGTATCACAATTACTGTGACTGTCCACAATGTCATTGAATACTAGTGAAGAGAGGAGTCACGACTTTTTAGCACCATGTCATGAAAAATTCCTAATGGCTAAACACTCATGTTAACACATTAGGGTCAAAAGATTCTTGTTTTCATCTTCCCTTTATATCGTAGAAATTCATGCTACCGCTAGGAATTTCCCGTGCTCTTTTCCAACCTAGGTATTCACATATAAGTGAATATATCAAAGCTCTGCTAATGGAAGCAGTTTTGCACCGTTGCCTGCTGCGGATACAATAGGAACATTCTCCTAGTGAAGAAGCTTATGCACAAATAAAATGACCCTGGTGCCAAATAAGGCATCCTGACACTTGCAAGAAGAACACACGCTTTCTCTGTCACAGAAGACTCTCTCACTGGATATTTTCAACTACTGTAATACTCCATCTGACATTGTTCATGTCTGATGTAGGAGCAAGAAGCAGAACTCATGTGAAGGAAAGTTTCAGAGGGGTAGCTGGGTTAGTCTGTAACTGAATAAACTTAAAAACAACATAGTCTCTAATGTGCTGCAAAACTAACAAAAATGTAGATGATATCACAAGCTTTCATGGGTACAACCCACTTCTTCAGATGAAACATGTGAAGGAGTGGTGGGAAATGGCATTGGAACATTGGATTGCTTCTTGCCCTTTATGATTAGAGCAGTATGTCCAGTTGTCTAGATTGGTGTCACAGTTTGTAAGAAACATTCACTTTTTTAGAAATAGGGCACTCGTCTCTTTGATAAAGAAGCTACTGTTTGTGGTGGTGGAGCGAGGGTGTTATGTGCCATGGGGCAAAAGCGAAATTTGTGACCCCAACCAGACCCCCCCCTTGCCTGCCCCGCCTCCACATGGGACTCCCTCCAGTACACCGGGCCATTCCGCTTCCAGCCAGATTGACCAAAAGGCAGCTGCGGTATCTCGGAGGGGCGGGCAAGGACATAGATGCTGTGGCCCAAGAGGTGAAGGGTGTTGTGCGGGTTTTAGTCACAGATGGGGCCTGCGCACCAGCTGCATGCTATGCATGCTCAGCCTGAACCCCCACCCTATGTGCCGCCCCCCTCGCTTTTCACTCCGTTTCAATTTACAGAAGAGGAAGGTGCACAGGGTCCTAGCGCAGTCCTTCCCCCTCTGCTATATTGGGGCCCCTCTAGTGTGACCTGGGGGCAACTGCTCGCCCCTGCCGCCTCCTCGCTATGCCACTGACTGTTTGGGTCAGCCCCAAATTGATTTTCAGATAACAAAAATCTCCAATAAACACTATTTGCCAGTTCAAACCAATTCTTTCATATTATTCTGGAACCTGTTAGAAAACACTTCTGAATCAGATGACACTTGCCCTGTCAACAGCAAGGCAAAGAGGTAAAGTCAAGCAGGATACACAGCAAAGGTTGGTTTTTACAAGGTACCCACTTTTACGTGACAGATGCACAACTTTAAAGGAAGCCAATGAAAGGCACGTTCTTAATATTATGTTTCTGCAATACAAAAGAACTAGAGAAGGTCACAACATAAGGGAATTGGAACTTCCTGCACACACAACACTAGAGAACCTTTAAAATACATTGAAAAATGAACACATTTAGGACCATTTCTCAAAATTCCTAAGTTGTGCAATGTTAGAACAACCACAGATTTAAACAGAGGGCAGAACTTCTAAGGACCTTCATTCCAGTGCAGAAACCTACCATCAGTGCTGTGTTTATGGATTCATAATTCAATTAAGGACATGATCTCGCCTCCTCTCCCAGAATTTTGTACAAGGTAAAAAGCAATGAAGAGGACAGCTATTTATTAAGGGCAAATTCAACCCTATATGAATTCCAGTGATGTTGAGTTGCTGCCAAGTTCTGCAATCAGTAGTTGGAGAATAACTTCAGAGAAATAGTAGCTAAGTTATTCCTTAGGCTGGGTGATGAGGATCATGTTGAAGCCCATGTCTCTTCTGACATACCTATCTTCCCATACAATTTTGTTTAAATTAAAATAAACCTGTTCAATTGTGAGACATAAGAGCACAAAAGGCTTATTTAGCAAGAGCCCAATCCTGCTGATGCCCTCAATTTCCATTTCAGTTCCAAGCAGAGCTCTGGAAAAAGTGACACAGGGGAGAAAAAATTGCGGGGGGAGGGGTGGGGAACACATTACAGATAAAAGGGACAGGAGAGAGAATGAGGAGAGTGGGAATTAAGTAGAAGAGAAGCTAAGGGAGGGAACAGAGAGGGATGATCAGAGATGAAGGGATTAAGTTAGGAGACACTGGGCTCACCAATTTTAAATTTCCATAGTGTCAGTCATTCATTCCATATACAGAAAAATAAGAGGGAACAGGAGTTGCAGCTCTTGGACACTGCAAGTGGGCTGAAACCTGGGCAGATATTCTCCTCCTACCTGCGCAGGTGGGAAGAGAACATTCTGAACTAAAGATTCCAATGGCCTGTGATGGTACAGGGATTTTTCACACTGGCTAGTATGATTAGTTTTTAGAATGGTAGGTGTCAGCTAGGTTTTCTTAAGCTATAACTCTTCAATATCCTAACCTTTGTCAACCATTGAACAGTTTCCTCTCCCAAGCCCCATTTCATAACCTTCAGTATGTCAAAACAAGGAAGAGTTGTCTTTTCTGAGTAGATCAGACATTTTATTGGCATCACTCCATACAAATCTAATCAAGTAGTGCTTCCCTAAACCTAACTCCCACAGAAGTTGTCATCAACTTGAGCGTCAACAGTATGAGCTCACACAGTTAAATATGAATTCATTATTTCTCCCCAACCTGATTAATAGGCATTTGTAACCTGTATGCAACTACTAATTGTAGACAAACTTGATATACATGGTTTTTTCACCTTAGTTAGGAAAACAGGCAGCTAAACCTCATTGTGTGGCTCTGGAGAGTTTGTGTGGCTGCAGATTTCATTTAATTTTCCAATTCTATTTATGCCATGGAAAGTAACAGTTGACAATAGTAACTTGGGAGTCAAAAGCAGGAGAAAAATGATCTTTAAAAATGTTACCGCGGCAGTGCTCAGATACCACAATGATGGGCACAGTATAAGAACAAGACAACAAAACAATTAATAGTTGTGCCTGGCTTTTTTCCAAGAGACTATACATGCGAAATAAAGTAAGTAAATTTAAACATTAGGAAAGCCTGCCAGTGAAGTCACAGGATATATTATGTTCAGCGTGTCTGACACATCCTCCAATCATGCTACTTTGGCATAAGGAACTAACAGCATGACTCAGTTCTAATTTTCCAACTCTAACTGTGATTTGTATGAAGTAGCACAGTCATTTAAAAGTCTGCTGTAAGTTGCTCATGAACTGCTTTCCACCCATAAATATAACCCAGCAGCAGCAGCAAGGGCCCAATGCCAGATTCTTTCTACTAGGTTCTCACATATCCATTGGTCTGGACTAACCATCAACTTAGCTAAGAGTACAATTTATGTAAACATTTTATTTTCTGCTTCAATTTTTGCTCATTTTGAAACCATGTTTTATTTTGCCTTGGGGAGCGTATTAAATGATACTGGGAACGCCTCAGAGGACAGAAGAAGTTGCACTTCAGTTAGATAGATGGTGCACTAGTTGTGGCTGAAAGTATAACAAAGACTGTGCTGTACCAATGGTAGGAAATGGCAACCATTCACATGCTGCAGAAGAACAAATCTATGTTTGTATGCCAGCTTATGTTTAGGGTGCAAGATTAGGCAGAACTATAATGTTGCTTGTCTCTACTAAGGATGTTAAGGACTAGTCGACTATCCGATAAGCAAATGCTTATCAGATAGTTGAGTCGACTAGTCGCTTTCCCCCCTGCCGCCCATTTTGCTGCCTCTATCAGATAGAGGCAGAGAGGCTTGGAAAGAAATTGTTGATGGCCTATGTTCCCATAGGAGCTAAGGGCAAAGAAGATGATCAGATAGAGGCAGCAAAGGGGGGGGGGGGGGGGCGGGGAAAGAGGAAGTACTTCAAAGCAGCAGTGCCGCATGGAGCTGATCCCAGGCTCTGTGCGATGCTGCCCTTTTGAAATGGCGTGACAGTTTCAAAGGGGCAGCACTGCACAGAGTCCAGGATCAGCTGGGGAGTCCCTAGCTCACCCCGGCTTCACATGGCATTTCAATGTGGCAGCACCACATGGAGCCAGGGGTCAGCGGGGAACTCTGAGTCCCCTGCTAACCCCAGGCTCCATGTGGGCACTTCCGCTTTGAAATGCACAAGAGCCCCCACTGGGCTCTTATGCATTTCAAAGCAGAAGCACCTGCGTGGAGCCCAGAGTCAGCAGGACTTCCCGTTGGCTCCAGGCTGCAGTGGAGTTCCACATTCCTCCTTTGAAATGTACAAGAGACCCTGGAGCAGCTCTTGTAGATTTCAAAGGAGGAATGTGGAAGTGTCTATCGACTAGTTGAGTAGTGATGAAAATTCCATTGACTAGTTGACTAGTAAAATAACTGGTATTTAACATCCTCAGTCCCTACATTTTCCTCCCTCTATTTCTTCCAGAGTTAGATGAAAGATTTGACCCAAAAGAAACCATCTCTTGCCTCATCAATGCCTGTGGCAATGGGCACTCTACTGAGCTTCTGCCTCATACAGAAGAAAACTCATCTCCTTTTAGGATACCCCAAAAAGTTAGTCACATATACTTGAAACATATTTGACCCATTAAAACGTGCAGCTGCTTATCTGAGTAACTGGATTTTCTCACTGTAAAACTCCTTGGTCTCTCTCATCCCTTTTCTGTTGCTTGCTACTCTGACTCACTGTGTCACGTATAAATTGAAATGAGCAAATTCTAGTACTAACAAGTGTTTGCTACTCTTTGGGGCACTACAAAAATAAATGTAACTTATAGTCAAAGATCCCAAAAAACCCAAACAATAAAAACACAGTTCAAAGCTTTGCAATTTGGCAGCCCACTTCATGAGAGATCATCTCATAGCTTTACCCACCTCCCCTTCTAGAACTCCAGTCTAGAATATACATTTCTCATTCTGTAAGTTTCAGGAGAAAGACTTCAGAGCCCACACCTTTTTGCTAACTTTTTGGTGTCACGTGAGTTTTTCCCTAAAGTTTGTTCTGAAAATAACTGATTAGGTTTGGTTATGTTGTAAACATAAGCAACTGAACTATATAACATTTAAAGCAGCACTACCTTAATTTTGTATACTTTCTCTCCATCAGCTGCAATGTCTTCGTGAAGCTTGAAGTTAATTTCCTCCCCACTGCCTGTTCAGAACTCAAACCATTTGAGACAGCAGTCATGTTTAACTCCCTTTTGGATACAGTCATTAGTAGCAACAGGAGGAAAAGCTGTAACCCTCATAGTTTAGTCCTCCTTACTTTGATAGAAAATGCCCTTTTTAGAGGAATCCACAGTAGCCCTTAAAGAAAATAGATACTGACTCAGCTAGTGGTTCTCCAAAACAATTTTAATTTAATTTGCATTTGGAGCCTAAAGAGATTAAGAGCAAAGTTTGTTATTCCTTTTTTACATTACTATTAAAGCTTAATTACTTCATGTAAAAAAGAAATTGCAGTATTTCAATACGCTGAGCTAGCCCTGCATAGGAAGTCTGTGACATGATGGAACATTTATACAAAATGAGTTAAAAATCAGGTAAACAATCACTTTTCCACTTTGCAATTAGCAAAGAGTCAAAGTCCATACAACAGTTATTTTCACACTTACCGAAGCCACGGGATTTGTACAGTATAAAACAGTGTTCTTCAAACTACATTAGATTATCTCTGCCCCTCATTTACAATGATGCCATCAACTCTTCTGACACAAAATTACTTTGTAATACCAATTACCATGCCCTGTCATTTGACTTTACAGTAAAGACAATCAACATTTGTACAATGTCTTCATATTCACTTATAAAAATTACATAACCCAGTCAGTATTCTACTCTTTACATTTGAAACTCATTCAATGAAACTTGTAGCATAGTCACATACACAGCCACTATTACTTTGCAATTGATATGAAAACTGAAGCGATACAAATGATTTTCCTAATAAGGATGTTATCCTTCTGTATAAAGTCTCTCATGACACACCATTCCTTTCTAAAAAATAGCATTTTTTAAAAATGGAAATAATGTATGTCCATCCAGTTTTAAAAGCAGTTCTCAATAGAGGATCATTTTGGGAGCTAGGAAATATTTACCTATATCTTCTATCAAGAGTTGTTGCAGAATGGTTTGGAATGAGATTGGATGACAAAGAGATTGGGATTGATATCTCAAAACCAGGTTGAATTTAGTAACTGTCAGCCTTTTGATGATCTACAGGAAATGATCTGACAATCTCATTTAAGCAACTAGCGAATAGATGTCTATATCACAACAAATGTAAAATGCTAATCTTATCTGAGGCACTAAGGATTGTGTAAGGATGAAGACTAAAAAATTATCCTCTCCCTCAAAAATTTTGGTCCTCCAGGTAGGATATTTAATGCTGGAATACAGAACGAAAATTTACATTAGTATCGCTGTATCTAATCTGCAGATAAACAGATGGCTCTCAATTCAACCCCTTTCACAGACACTATATTCATTTAAAATTAGAATTTGCATGTCAGAGAGTCTACCTTTAGCATCTGCGAAAACACAGTCACACTTATGCAGTAAACATTTTGCGCTATAGTAGTCAGACCCACCAAAGATAGCAAAAACATATGGAGAGTACTTGCTATTAGGATGGCAACAACAGTGAGAGAAATACAAAATTCACTTTAGCATTCTGAGGGGGGAAAGAAGAAAGTTTCATTTTATACCACTGTAGTTTTCATCTCCCTGGCTGTAGTATTCCAATGAAAGCTTTGGTGGGTTGAAGAAAAAAATCATGTGTGTGGGCACATGTGCACCCGCACATACATGTATAAAGAAAATCCACCATCACATTCTCAACAAGCAGGCCTTTGGGGGATATTGGTATACTATTTTCTTAGGAACATGCTGTAGATTGTTTACATTTTATAAAATGTGTTGCACCTCAAAAATACATAAGGTGGTATGCAATGTCCTTGACACACGTGTGTCACTGGGTTGGTACCTGTGGAGCCGTATATTCCAGTTATAGAAATATGTAACAGGAAGATAACAGAAAGAAGAGTATTAAGTAAATAAGGACAGAAAGGAGAAGATAAAATCATTCATTATCACGTCCTTTACTTCCTTAGTATGCTTTAGTTTCAGCTAAAAGCACTACTGAATTTTCGCATCACTGTGTTTCACTAGGATAACCCCGATACTAGCAAAAAAGGAGTAACACCACCAAGAACAATGTAATCAGAACCTTGTTTCAGAAGGCGGAAAGCTAAATTTAGAGCCCTCTAATAAACTCAATGAAAGGCCACAGCACCTTATTACTGTCAGTGGCATCTTGACTGCTTTAATTTGAAAGTGAAACAAAAATTAAGAAAGGTAAAATGAATACTGGTGGCTAAGTGGCAGATGTGTTTAAAAGCACCAGTCGTTACCCTCTGGAAACCTAGGTTTAAATACCTGGAGACCATAAAAGTTCCTTAGGTGGGCTCCTCTAATTACAAAAACAAAATTCATAATAACAGAGGTGCTGTAGGTCAGGATGAAGTTACACTGGTAGATTAGTGCCATATACTTTATGATATTTGCATGCATTTCTTTAAAAAACAAACGGTGCAATAAACTTTCATACTAAGACTTGGGAACCTTCATCAAATCACTATATAAAGAAAATTATATTCTCTAAGGTTTTGGTAGCCAGAAAATTCATGAGTATGTTTTTTACTTCAGAACCAGAGTAACAGCACCGGAACAACAGTGCAGTATTCTTATTATTTTTAAATCATAGTTGTGAACTCTCAAAGATAAAACTCTTGCAAAAATTGTCCAAATACCCATTATCCCATTCAAAGTTAGAAATTTAAAACTACAGGTTGAACTCTCTCAAAACCAGGACTCTGGTACAGCAACATACGTGGTCCAGCAGGACCAGAGAGTACCAGTGGAAGGCCAGAAACAGAAGCCCTGCAAAAGCTGGAAATTCAGTCTGGCTGGCTGCAGGGGGCCCAGCAGCCAGGAATCCTGCTGTGGGAGTCTGGCTGAGCCAGCGGCAGGGTGGCTGGAATGCCAACGGGCTCTGATGGTGGTAGGGCAGCAGTCTACCACAGTGGTAGGGCAGCGGTCTGCCACAGTGGGGCCAGGAGCCCTGGTGGCCAAACAATTGGTTTCCCCAGCAGGGCTGGCAAGGTCAGCAGCCCCAGCAGCAGGGCTGATGCTGCCACAGTAGGGCTGGCAGAGCCATGAGCCCCGGCAGCTGAGCAGCGGTCTTCCACGGTGGGGCTGGGAGCCCTGGCGCCAGGACTGTAAGCTTTTAGGGCTACTGTTTCCACAGCAGGGCTGGCAAGGCCAGGAGCACTGGGGTTTGGACAGTGGTCTGCCACAGCAGAGCTGGGAGCCTCAGCAGTGGGACTGCGGACTGCTGTGGTAAGGCAGTGGGGCTGGTGGCAGGTGGGGAGCCAGCCATGAGGCCAGGCCAGGAGTGGAGATGGGCTAGGAGGCCAGTGGCAGGGGGGCCAGAAATGACCTCCCCTGGTCTGGCAAAATCCCTCATTCAGGACCACTCAGGTCCTGAGGGTGCCAGACCAGGGAGGTCCAACCTGTATTAGCAATGAAGAGCAGAACAGATTCTAGAATCCCTTTTTCTATTATCCACGTTGATGTTCTAGCCACATTGTGGCTCATTCCTATGTTGTGGTGTTGATCACTAATTAAATCAACTTGCAGAATAGTAAGTGAAAGAGGAAGAATGTTCAAAATAAAAAAATGAAGCAATGAAACTATTTGTTCTTACCATCAACAATTGATGCAGCACGTGTTTTAATAATTATAAATTAAAGAAATTCAGCCAATTGAATAGAAATGTACTACTGTATCTTTGTGAGATTCAGTCAACTCAAGCTTTGCTTTTCATACAAACAATACAAATGTGTCATAGGACAAAAAGTAAAAAGTTGTTTCAATATAGTTTATGCTGTTTTTAAACTTTGAAATATGTATAAATTACAGGGCTACTGACAGCTTCTGCTAACTTTTTAAAAACCATCCATCTCATTAAGATCTGAGGGTGACATAGCCACTCCACTTCATAAGCTAAAAGGAGAGAGAGAGAGAATACCTAAACAATCAAAATGTAAGGAAAGCACTGCCTTTTCACACTGTCAGTGATGAGCTCATCACCAAGGCAATTCACAAACATCAAAGACAAAAATACTTTAAAATCAAATTAAAAAACGTAAAGCACTAAGTTCAAGTCACCTCAGTATCATGAATTTGGCTTTTGAAATCCTTTTGCTATCATCTGTCGCATAATCTGATGAAAATACAAATAAATCCACCCAATTTTGGAGTTAAAAAAACCCACTAGGCATGGTTATTGACCATCACTGTAAGGAAAAGCCAAATCAAATGACATCCACTGTGCTTGACCACTGAATTGGCAGTAAGTTGTACTCTACTCAACCCAAAATACATTTTTCTCTTGAGAACAATGTTAAGACATTTGTAGGGCTAATGTGCCAGAATAAGTTTTACTCTGAATCAACAATAAAGTGCTGAATTGTATTAATTACCTGAATCTTACTCATTTATAATTTTCACTTATAGATTTCTAATCAAGTTGAAAGAGCCCTTTCTGCTGCAATAGCTAAGCTGATGTGCAAATATTATAAAAATAGGTAACTTTCAATAGAATCTATGTACACAACATAGATTGTGTTTAAGTATGGCTGACAATGAGAGGTGAAAATGCATGCAAATTATCTAAAAGGGGATATTTAAAATGAAGGGACACTGCTATGGAATTTTGATATGTTGGCAGAGAGCCACTCACTATAATGTAGTATAATTATACTAGATGTCTAATCCTGAACTGACAAGTATCATGCCACCAACATGCTTTAGTTCCTTTTTGTAGGTAAGGAAGTTGACTTGTAATTTCAGACTACTGCATACATTCAATTTATTTCTTATTCAAGTGTATTAAGTTTGAGGTTAAAAATCTGAGCAACTCTCTACAACTAGTCACACGATCAGCACAAACAAGACATTAGTGCAGAGGGAAAGTCTCAGTTGTACATAATAAGAACTCTTCCCCTTGCTGCATGATGCATCAGAATGACTTAGATTAAATTTCAACTGGGTTACCAAGAGAACAAGAATAGATTTTTCTCCCAAATTTATCACACATTTCCAGAGGACTAAGAGAAAGCAGTCTCATATACAACTAGAATAAAAGTCAAACCAAAAAGTTTAGACAACTGACAAGTAGCTCCAAAAATTGTCATGCTGTGAAGGAAATAGTCTCAGAAAAAGCTCCGTAAAACTGCTGTTTGAGCTGAAGTTGGCCAATTGCTGCATAGAAATATGCTAACACACAACAGTCATGTTTAAGCCAGTGCATAGAGAAGATAAAGCACTTATGGTAATTGCAAATGTTAACAAGTCCATACAACTTGTTCTGTTTAAGCAATGGAGTTCATAGAAAAAACAGAATTTGAGTAGAAATGTGCAAGCAAAAACAAAAAAGATGACCTACCAACTGTATAAAATCCACATACCAGTAATAGTAAAAAGACACCAGTGAAAAATATTCAACTCAGTCCCCATCACACAACAAGTAACCCAACAGAGTAGACGAGCCTTTGGCAGACAATTTTAAGAGTCTAAATATGGCATTACATTTCTAAATAATCCACAAAATATATTATATGGCATATTCATATTAAATACTGGGTAGCCAATCCTGCAGATCTGATGCTAATGATGCTTTAGCCAATGAGAACACGATAGGTCAAACTAAATGAACGCTGGTGTATCACAACAGTGCTTGAGAAAGCAACAATTAATGTCACCAACTTGTGCTTCAACAGCACTGTGCAAATGTCACACTATCATCTATGGAGCAACACAAAGTTTTCTAGTTTCTCAGGGATGTGCCCTTTATAACATATGCTGTGATTCACTATAACACGAGCAGCAAGACACTGCAATGTGGTATGATTTATGGGCTGGATCAAATTTTTTGCCATTTCCTTCTCATCCAGCAAATCACTAGCAGTTTGTTTATGCAAGTTTGTGGTGTCAAAGTGTGAACCTGACTTGATAAGAAGATTCATGATGTCTGGATGGTTGTTCAGTGCAGCAATGTGCAAAGGGCTGTTATCATCAGAGTCTCTGACATTTACATCAGCACCACATTCCACCAGTATAGCAGTAACTTGTAGGGAAGGGAATTTGCAAACAGGGTATCGACCCACACATGTAGTATTCTTATCAACAGCAAGATGAAGCGGGCTGAAGTTATTCTTTCCTCTAGGCTGCAGTTTAAGAAACCTGTAAATAGTCTGCTTTTTAAAGTGGTCCTGTTCCGGACTGCAAGGAACTTTTTCCAGCAAGCAAATTAAATGCAAAATGATAGAAAGAGCTTTGTTAAGCTGTATTTGGTCAGGTGGACATTGAGTTTGTTTGATAGCCCGATCTATTTCAAGGACACTTTTGCACAGTATTCCCATAAGATCATCAAATGTAACAGTGGTGCCTAGCAGGCCTTTTGCCCTATCCTGTAGCATGAAAGAAAAGAGTTCAGCAAATGACAGTAAGCTGCTGGCTGTCATAGGGCTCAGGGGGTCTAGGTTGCTTTGCTGCATGTCCAAAGCATACTTCCATAGGTTGATGCATCGTTTAAAGTTTCCGGAGTCTGCATAGACGGCACCTCTGTACCTAATATAATAGGATGTATCTGGGTGAGAAGGACCAAGAATACGTTCTCTAATTAACAGTGCTTGCATTCTCATTTCATCAGGGTCTGCAATAAGATTTTCTAGCTCTTCTGCACTATTCACCTCCTTGGCATAGTCATAAGCCATTATTAGTGTTTGTGGCACAGGTTTGCTGAGGATATTAGTCCTGTCACTGTACCTCATGTCCATAGCTCTTTTCCAATATTTCAGAGCACCAAGCAGATCTCTTTTTTTGTCCACAAATGTTGCTCCTAAAAGCTCCAAAGCATTGATGCGTTCTGCCTTACTAGTCTGTACATGCTGGGTCAGGAAGTCCACAATATTTGTATGACCTGTCACACTGGCTGATAGAAGGGGAGTCATTCCGTAGCCATCTTTTTCCATCTTTGCACAGTATTTAAGAAGCATCTTCATGATGTCCAAGCTTCCAGACTCTGCACAGTCATGTAATGCAGTATTTCCTGACAAGAAAAAAAAATAATTACACAAAAATCAAGGTAAATTCATAAATTCACACTAATAGCTAAAGAAGGAGAAATATTTAGTGCATACATGTAAAAACCAACAAGCTCCAAGTTAATAGTTGGAATATACCAGACTTGATTAAAATACCAAGGTTGCCAAGCAGCTATACAAAAAAATTACTTGATAAAATTAAATATGCTTCAAGTAAACTTTTGTCTCACTACTCCAAAAACAAAACTAACCCTGAAACCTCCACTCTTTGGTAATTTCATATTTGCTTTTAAGGATAAAACGTTAACTTGAAACATGCTTCCTCTATGCTTCTATATACCCTGTTCTGTATCCTTCCACCACCTGATTTAAAAAACCATAATACATGTAATTTGTGCCAACTCTTCAGCAGGTTCATTTGCAACCACACTATGTTATCTTTACCTCCTATCTTTCATCAGCATCTTGAGATAATATCTTTCAGGGCAGGGATTTTTCTTTTTGTATTGTACAACACTAGTGCAATGGGGCTCCAACCTCTGTGGGGTCTTTTTCATGTAGCTTTTCACATCTGATTACATTATTCCACTGACACAAGGCTGACAAAGTAAAATGCATATAGCATATTTTGTCCACACGGTCTTTATCCTCAAGTCCCAAGCTTTATCCCCTTGCTATTCTGGTTAGGATTCCCAAAGCCAAGAACAATTTAATAGAAGAAAAAAAAATTAGTATATTGTTTCTTGAAAATATTATGGGTGTCAATACGAGTGTGTAATTTTGGTGGACACAAACAATGTGTCTGATGCAGCTAATTTCTTTAAAATGTCCACAATTTAACACAAGCAGTTCTTTAGCTCTTCATCTGTTACATGCATGTGTAGCCAGACAGCCCCCTCCCCCCCATCTCAACCAATCTTGCTTGCCCTCTGAGATGTCTGTATACAGGGCAGAGAAGGAACAATAAGAAAATCAGCATAGCCATTAAGCTTTGATCTACTTTGATGCAAGATCAGGATATGCGAGTGTTCCCTGACTCTGAGTGACGATTAAGGCAATAAACTGAGCTCGAGGCTGCAAGAAGTGCCCGGCTGGCACCCATGTTGATTCGAACACACACAGTCCCTGGGAAAGGAATTTCCCACTGAGAAAAAGAATGCCCAGTACTTCCAATGATATCCTTTCAACTCTCTCTTACAAGTGTAAATTAAGTTCACAACTCCCTTGTAAGAACTGGTCTCACAAAAGACAGACCAGCACCATTTGGCATCACAGATAAGAAAGAGAAATACGTGACCCAATGGGTATAAAGGTGGGTACAGGAGCACACTCACTTTTGAGTGTCAATCTACCCTCTACCTGCTGGTCGGGTTAGGTGTTTTGACCTCCCGAGGTTCCACGGGGATGCCCCCCTCGTATTTTCGTCTTTCCGAGGAATTGAGGGACCGATCCTGGCCTGACACGCTGGGACCGAGCGACGCAGAAGGGGGTAAAAATTGTACCCGTATGTGTCCTTTTGTTTTAGTGCATGCATAGAATAGAGCTCTTTAAAGATTAAGCTGTCATTTGGTACCATTATTTTCTATTTCCTATCTTTATTTTTCTTTGTAACCATTTTTTTATTTTAAAGATATATATATATATATATATATATATATATATATATACACACATACACACACACACACACACACACACACACACACATATATATATATATACTTGCCAGCAGTTAAGAAATAGAACAATAGCCATTGCAACCATATGATTTATAAGCTTCCTCAATGAACCTGTAACTATTTAAGCTCTAACCTGACTCCTTCAGTTGCTGTAACAGAACCAGGCACAATTTAAAAGAACTTCAGCCAGTCTTAAGGGACAGATATAGAGAGAGTTTGGGCGTTTGGATTTGTGTCACTCCCAGGTGGCAAATCCGTTGGGGCACTTCTCAGCCTCCCCCAGGCTGCCCGCTGCGAAGGAATTACAGAGTCTAGCAGCTAAAATCTGAAGTGTAATAAGCTCTCCCTGTACACTTATTGGGCACCCGTCAGCTTCCTCCAGGTTGCCCGCTGCAAGGGACCCTGGTCTCAGCAGTTAAAGTCTCGGGTGTATAGTACACACACAGTATAGGAAGAGCTTGGGCGTTTGGATTTGTGTCACACCCAGGTGGCAGAATCCACTGGGGCATCTTTCAGTCTTTCCCCATGGCTGCCCGCTGCGAAGGAATTACGAATTCTAGCAGCTGAAATCTAAGGTGTTAAAAGCTCTCCCTGTACACTTATTGGGCACCCGTCAGCCTCCTCCAGGTTGCCTGCTGCAAGGTACCCTGGTCTCCGCAGTTAAAGTCTCGGGTGTATAGCACATACACACTGCCCTGACCGTCGGCTGACAGCATGTGTTCTAATTTAATACAGAACTCCTACTACATTAATAGGACACTAATTAGAGAAGTATCAAAGTTTACACACAAAAATACAGCTACAATTGCAGTCAAAATTCTAGCAAATAGTAAATTTCTTACAGCATCAGAATTAAGTGGAAGTCAGTTGAGAATAATATAACCTATTTGAATTATTTCCTTGCTATTTAATCAATATTTTTGGTGAACAACTGTCACTCCGCAGGAAATCCGGGTATATTATTTTATTGTCAATCATTTTTCAACAGGAGAAATGAGAGTTTTCCCCGGGATCTTGCTATTTTAACTCCTGCAGCTTGGATTATTGTTGCCACCAGCCACTTCAACATGTTCTCCTGCTCCATGTTGTTCATGTATTCTTTGCTCAGTTGCATTCCAGTAGGTTTATTCCACCCGAGAGCACAAAGAAATAAATCTGGCAATCTAGAAAATTCTCTAGTGTGGGGGAGGTCCCAGATGATACAAAGCCAATATATCTGGCTCCTGCACCAAAGCCCGAATGAAGGTGGTGTGTCTTGGTACGGGGTAGGAGTAGCTGGCATATGCTATGCTCCAACTATGCTATGCACCAACCAAGTATGGCCATTAGTGAATTGGTGTCTTTCAGATCTTGCTGAAAGAAATATCTTTAGGGACAGCAAACAAATCTTAAAATTTACTATAAACATTCAAACAGGGATTTTTTTCATTGGTAATAAAGACAATGTATGTTTACTAAATAGAGTTTGGTCTTTGTTGGAGGTCAATACTACCATATTTAAGGATTCGTTATGATTGTTCTCCCTTCTTCCTTTTCTCTGAAGTATTGTGAACCATGTTAAAGGAACAATTTACATTGAAATATTTCTTCTACTACATTGTAGTTAAGTACACAAAACTTGTACAACTAAAGAACTTTGGGATAGTCCACTGAGTCAGATCTCAGTTTTCTCAGTCACCAATGCTATTGCAGAAGTCTTTTTTTAAAAACAATATTTCATATGTGCATAGTCAATTTCCTTCACATTTGTACATACTAATTATTAAATATGTAGCACATTAAATATGGCAGCAACTTTTTTTTTTTTTTTTTTAGCATTAGGGCTTCTTATATTATTTGAAGTAATTTCTGCCAATTATAAAAGTAAAATTTTGTCTTTTAGCTCCTCCTGCCCCAAAAAAGCGCTAAATTTAAAAAGTGAGTGCTGAAAGTTTCCTTGCTGAACTTTTAGGAACATTAACAGAAAATCTACCTTACTCATCCATGCATTCGTGACATTAAGAAACTGTCATTGGCAATAGGCCACAAATCTGTACAGAACATAAGATTTGTTGTTTGTTTTTAATTTTCTAGTTCTTATGGTTACAAAGATACTCTTTAAACATGAGCTGGTGCAGTGAGGTTTTCTGCAGTCTACATTACAATTCAAATGCCTATACTACCAACTACAACAGTGTGAAATTATAATTGGAGTCTAGTCACTTTTACTGGCATTTGGGAAAGCTACTTATCACTGTAATATTGGCAGGCACTGGAGTTCATCTGAAAAGGGGGAGTTAATGGAATGGGGAGAGGGGGCTGCTCCATCAGAGCAGCCCGAAAGATGGAAAAAGGGTATAGGAGCTCCATCTTTACTCATTTTTCCCATTTGCCTCTGGCTATGTAGTTACCTTGCCTGATATTAGTTTTTAAAAAAACAGCTACTTATTCTGTTCAGTGTCAGCAGAGCATGGGGAAATTAGAGTTCTTGCTGTTCATTTCTTAAAAGTATATATTCCTACAATTTAGGCAAAAACTATGGACCTCATGGTGCAAAGTGCTCTCAACTGCCACTTGATAATTCCTATTGACTTCACCATAATTTGAACAGCTCTCATGACAAACATTTTCAAATTACACATATTTATGACAGAGTATCAAATATTGTTGTATGCAGAATTGTAGCTGAATCGGTCCCAGGATAAGAGAGAAGGTGAGGGAGATAATATATTTTATAGTTTTTCTCACCAATAGAAATTGGTGCAAAAAAAGATAATGCCTTATCCACTTTGTCCCAAAACAGATGGAATTATGGGGGGTTTATTTCAACATAGATCTCTCTTCTACTTATTGCAACCATCTATGGGTCCACAGGATTCCTCCTTGACAGATGCCCTAAAACTTCATTAAGGAATTAACAGGGAATACAAGATAGAGACAAACAACTGGTATTATCCATAGTTTAGTATAAGATGTCACTTCATAAATAATGTAATGTAATGTTTGCATTCTTCAGATCCTTTCTTGTTTGTGCACAAAATAAAATATTTTGAGAACCAAGCAATGGAATGGAAGAGGGACTAGAACAATTGGTGGGTAAATGATTTAGTCTCAAAAGACAGATGACTCTCCCATGAAAATAGAAACCGGCAATGGCCAAAAAGCTATCAAAATGTTAATTCTTTTCATGGACAAAATCAACCTAGAACCTCGCCCTGTCAGCACTTACTTCTAAGCTTAGTACTTATTACCAAAAGTGGCACTATTCATTTCCAGCAGCAGCAAGTACTATGCTTGACAATATTTTCAGGTTCAGGCCTATAATTTGCAAAATATTATGAAAATTATGACAAAAATCTTTCAAATCAACACTTGCCCACTTTAATAAGTTATCCTTCAAAAAGGGTTATAAACATACATTTTAATACTGATTTTAGTTGCATTGCTAACCAAATATCTACATCCCCATAAGCATGGTTTTTTTCCTGGTGTTCTTTTTCTATTCATTTTAATCTGATTTTACTTGTATAGTTTATAAGGAAGTATCATTCTCCTGCTGTTCCATATATCCCCGTTTTCCTTTTTTGGAAGGTTCTCAGCTGTGCCTTCTGTTAGGAGCTCTGCTATAAATTTTCAAAACAAGCTAACTTTTCCAAAATAGGATTGAAATCAAAGTGACAGCCTTGCAATCTCTGTATGAATTCTGGGACAAGGATATTTCCTGTAACTTTATATCCTACCAGTTTAAACATTTGATTTATCTTACAACATTTTTTCCTCCCCTAGTTTTAGCCTTTTACAATTACAAAGCATTCATTTACTATAACTGATGTCAAAACATAAGATGCAGAAGACATACAGAAAATGGAACAAAGGGGAGTAACAAATTAAGAACAGAACTGAGGTATTAGCTTTGTAGTAATTTCTACTTTCTCATCATATTATTGTATACAGACATGGAGATTAAAAAAGGACAATGTTGTAGGTTTTATTATGTATAAAATATATCTATTGTCATGTAATTTACACATATACAAAAAAAGACTTTCATACCTTACATTCTATTTTAAAATGTTATTTCTCAAGAGGAACAAAAAATTCCCACCCAAATGCACTTGCACTTATGACCATATGAATTGCTTTTATCCCCAGGGCATGTTGTACAGGTCAATAATGTCAGACTTTCTTAAGAATATCTTTTCTTTTTGCCATCTAGTTTATGTTGATAACTATATTTACTATCAAGGTAAGTCCCTTAACAGAAGGGAACTCAATGTGGAGTAATGTCAACTTGACAGCAGTATCACAGGATATGACCGCCCTGCAATGACCCTTCTGACAAAAGGTAGCATTTCAGGTATCCCTGCCTCAGTTTTCCCTCTCAACAACCAAGTCATTCAACCTCAATGTCTCTCAACTTAGTAGTATCTTCCATGGGCTGGTGTATTATAAATCTTATGGACTTTTTTTTTTTACAACAATGTCCCAGATAAACAAAAGGTTCTTCTGGATTTTTTTTGCTCTGAAGCCCACCCTCTGCACACTGTTCCCAACCCTCTCACTTTCCTTTCTGTCTTTATCTTGCAGTGAGAGCCCCAGCCCTCTTCCTGGAGCTGGGAAATTCAGCCACTTCTTATATCTCTCTTTAACCAAGAGATTCCCAGCTCTCCTTCTGGTTCTGGGTTGTAATTTAGTCACTGGAGATGCTTAGCCAGCTCATCTCTCAGCTGACACTTTCCCCCCAATTAACCCTCAAGACTCAGAGGTCAACTGACCCATTTTCTCCTCCTAGTGTCTGCCTTGTTATTAGATACTAAGGCAGCATATAAACTATCTACCATGCCTGCTTGGTTGGGTGAGGAGTGGTGCCTTGCCCTACTGTCTGCACAAGGCTCTTCCCCTCAGCCCCTTCAAGATACACTGGCAGGACATCCTCCGAAGTAGCATTCATTCCTAGTACCTCTTCCTCTGTGGACCACTAGGGACTACTGCCTTTAACGAGGCTATTCTGTCACTGACACTATACTTTCTCTTCCTTGTATTTGTTTCCAGCACTGCTAGGCAGTGTGAAAACACAGAGGTGAAACATCCACAAGGAAGATTTTGCTAGGATACTGAATATTTGGAAACAGATATCACCAGTTCAGGGCTGGGCAAAATATGGTCTGTGGGCTGACCAGCTGTGAGCCCAGGGGAGGAGGGAAAGGCTTCCGGCCAATGGGAGCTGCCTGTTGTCAACAGGCTGCTTGCAAAGCAACCTTCCCTCCCTCTCCTTAGGCTCATAGCTATTCAAAGACCACATGGCCCAAATGGGTAGCAGGTTTAGAACTAATAAAAGAAAGTTGTTCTTCACACAGCGTGTAGTCAACCTGTGGAACTCCTTGCCAGAGGAGGCTGTGAAGGCTAGGACTATAACAGAGTTTAAAGAGAAGCTAGATAATTTCATGGAGGTTAGGTCCGTAAAAGGCTATTAGCCAAGGGATAGAAGTGGTGTCCCTGGTCTCTGTCAGAGGCTGGAGAAGGATGGCAGGAGACAAATTGCTTATCATTGTCTTCGGTCCACCCTCTCTGGGGCACCTGGTGCTGGCCACTGTCGGCAGACAGGCTACTGGGCTAGATGGACCTTTGGTCTGACCCAGTATGGCCATTCTTATGTTCTTATGATGCCAGTGCAGGTGTGGGGCAGGTAGAAAGCCTGCCTGAGAAGGCTGCTGGCCAGGAGTCAGGCAGGTAAATCTCCAGGCCACAGCCTGCCTCTGACACCCCAACCCTCTGTCCTCCTACCCCACATCATTCAAATTCTCTGCCGCCACTCCTGCCTTCATATCTCTTCCCAGATCCTGCACCATGTCACAACCGAAACACCTGTACCCCAGTCCCAACCCAGGTCACACCCTAAACTAGGGATGTTAAATTTAGATTAATGGGCTAATTGACTAGTCGATGCAATTTGCATCGACTATTCAATTAGTTGATAAGGGCACCTCCACCTATGAAGTGTAGCAGCAGCCCCAGGACTGTTGCTACACTTAAAAGACGAAAGCACTGTAGGGAGCATGGCACCAGCAGAGATTCAAGCAGTCCCCAGCTGACTCCAGGCTACACATGGAATTTCAAAGTGGCAGAGCCATGTGGAGCCAGGGTCTGGCCATGGGCTCCATGTGGCGCTGCTGCTTTGAAGCACCTCTTCCCCCACTTTGCTGCCTCATTCTGATAGAGGCAGCAAGAGGGAAAGTGACTCGTCGACTAGTATGTCGACTATCCAATAAATATTTGCTGATCAGATAATCAACTAGTTGGTCACATCCCTCCCTTAAACCCTTGCACTCCAGTCATCCTGCCTCCCTCATCCAAGCTCCCTCCCAAACCCTCACATTCTCTCCAGTACCCAATCTCTCATGGCACCTAAGCGGAGACCACTAGGGTTACTACATTAGAGATATACTATGCTTTCCAAGAGATATACTTTGTTATGATACAAACATTGCAAAACCAAAAAACACTCAAAACTAAATGTAGCAGCTAACTGAACAGATTCAACTCTAACTCAAACATTTTTAAGAGCTCATGAATTTACAATAAATGAACACAGAACCATTAAAAAAGCAGAATATACCACAGAGAAATTCACTGCTCTCTCACTAGACTTTCATTTACAAATCTATTTTTCCTTTTTACCTACTCTGAAAGAAACCACTGTTCTACTAGTTATCAGGCTGGAATTAGAATAAGTAGTTAGGTTCTGTTTTGCAATTATTTGTATTACAGTAGTAATTACAGGACCCAAATGTTCAGAGAACAGTATAAACACAGTAAGACACCATTTCTGCCTCTACATATACACTTAGAATGCTAAAGCAGCACAGCTCACAGTAGTGCTTCACTGGGGACACTCATTCCAACTACAGGAGAGATTCTTCCGTTGCTTTACTTAGTCCATGTCCCTAAAAGTCAGTTGCTATGTCAACAGGAGAATTCTTCCATTGACCTCCTAGCACCATCTACATTGGGGTTAGGTCTTCATAGCTACATGTCTCCAAGGGGGAGTTGGGGGCTCATGCCCAAATGACACTACAATGCCAATGTAAGTTTTCAGTATAGCCCAGCCCTAAACTTTAAAATCAATTAAAATGAAATGCAACAAGTCTTTGTAATAATCAGAAGGGACCCAAGGAGGATGACAGAGAAAGGTTACAAGAACACTGGCTTACACAGGCCAGATATATGCACAGACAGATGGCTATGAGTGGGCTATCTTTTAGAAATAATATACTGATAACTAAATGAAACCTTTTTAAGGGGGAGACTGAGAAATATGAACTCATCCTTCAATTAATATAACAGTAAACATAAGCCAAACTGAAAGGGATGTGTGAACCTGCCTAGGAGCTTTTTGGAGGAGTACTGTTTTGGGCAGGTATATGTGGGAGTGAGCGAACACAGACTGCAAGGGATGGGACTGTGCAGTTCAGAACACAGTTAACCAATGAGCCTGGGGCTCAATAGTTAATCCTACTGGTTACACACAGCCTTCCCCCAGCTGCCTGTGTAAAAGCTGGCTCCAGCTCCCACCTCTCCTCTCCCCCCTGCATGTAAACTTATATCTTCTGAAAAATTCAGTGGCTACACGTTTACACAAATAAATGTATGTTAACATCCCTACAGTATACACTACCAAGTATTGTCATCAAATCTTATATTAACACCTAAAACTCGAGAAAACAAATCGCCAGAGGGTGTTCATACTTGCTCCCTCTGTCAACAGATCATGTCCACACAGGGGGCACCATCATCAACAGTGTGAGTAGTGCACTATGTAACAGTCTAATAAAGGCTGTTACCTATCTAATGATTATCAATTTCAGGGGGACTTTAAAGAATGGGTGGGGACAGTAAAGACAAGTTCCATTCTTGAGGATATTCCATGCATTACCAATTAATTTGGAAAGTATCACAAAACACACCTTTTAATAAAAAGTAAAAGTGTTAAATATTAATTAAAACTATAAAGTGGCTCAAACAACAATATGACAAACAGCCACTAAGTGGGTAATTGGCAGACTACTCTAGTGAGCATCTATAAAGAATTTTCACACTGGAGTATAGGTGTTAAAAACTGAGGAGAGGATGGCTTGTTTGGAAAAATATTCATTGAAAAGGCAAGTTATAGTTCTCTGTCCCTTGTTATAGGTACATGTTTAAGTATTCTTTCTGTTTGAGACTGCAGTTATGTCACAAGCATGACATTAATTTATTACCACAAGCATAACTTATAAACAAGTTCAGCATTATAATTCTACTGCTAGATCAAATGAGGAGATAGCTGACAAGAAAAGAAAGGCTTATGTGAAGAACCTCTCTTTTGATATGTAATTTCCGCACATCACTTTTCCAAGGGAAACATACAAAAGTGTTAATAGATATTAAAGAAATGGTGTCAAACATTTTAAAGTCTTTCTAAAGAAATCAGAGTTATGATACAAATATCACCTTAGAAAGTTCAAAGTGAAATCTTTATTCAGATCAGAGTGTCTTCTCTTTTATAAATTAGTTGTATTACTCCATTTCTAATTCCCTTTCCTTCCTAGAGTTATGAAATCTGACTATTCTTCTAGATACTGGATATTTATGTGTATCAGTAGGACAACGAACATTGGCATGCCATTCTGAACAGCATGTATTGACTCCTGAAACTACCACAGAAGAACAGAACATGTTAATCTTGTAGTGAAGTGGATGCAAGTCCATTAAATTGTTAATCGTGACTGTTTAAACAGGCAAACAACTTTTTAATTATTCCTATTTGCCCATCACGGTTTCACCCTAAAACAATCAGCAACTTCCTTTACTAATAAAGTAAAGCTACTACTGAATTTCTCCACTCATCTAGTTCTCCCAAATTTCTATGAAAATATTTTAATTTAATAGAGTAAATCTCAGTTAGCTTTTTAAAAGAGGGGCTCTAATATAACTGTAAAATGTAAAGGTACAAAGCCAACAGAATGAGAAAGCACTACACAAATGTATTTCAACGCAACTAATTCCTTAACTCTCCAGTGCTACCAAATTATATCAAATTTATACTGGTAACTGGTAAGCTCGGATCCCACTTTAGTCGGTTAACCAGGATTTACATCCCTACTAGGAACAAATACTTCTTCTGGCTGAAACGGAACAGGAATCTGAACCCACTTCTTAGAAAGAGTACTCTAACTACTGGTGGGATATTATGGGGGCAAGTCTCAATCTCTCCTACTGAAACACTTCTAGTTGTACAAGTAAATGTTAATTGAAACAGTGGAACTCAAAAATGTATGTGGGAGACCCAAGGTGAATGCCTTAACAACCAGGCTATGGTGTATAAAAAGGAAGCCGCAACCTCCTTCATTTTTCAGATGACTGACCTATCTTAGGCCCCTAACATAGGAAAGGAGGGTTCAGAGCTGTGAATCCCAAGCGAAGGGAGGTGCCTCTCTGGAGCCCAGAATTAAACCCCTAAATTCCTCACTTCTGAATTTCTATTGGATGTCTTAGGTGGCTCCCAGCTAAGCTTCCTGGCTTCCAGAAAGGCCATGGTCAAGCATGCAACTCTCCCTGAGCATTGGATAGTGAACCTGAACACCTGATTTGGGTCTGTAGATTACATTATAAGACTGGTGGTTTATGGTGGTATCTACACAAACAGCTGTGCAGCCACAGTGCTGTAATTGGGCCTCTGTAATACTTCAGTGTCAACACTTACTACAAAAGACAGGACTATGCAGCACTTTAATGACTAACAAGATGGTTTATTAGGTGATGAGCTTTTGTGAGCCAGACCCACTTCCTCAGATCAAATTACTACAGTGACAAGAAGGGTTCTCTCATCACTACAGTGAATCCACTTCCCCAAGAGGTAGCAGCTAGGTTAATGAAATAATTCTTCTTATCAACCACCCAGCAATGTTTACACTGTGAGGTTAGCTCATCTTACCCACATGTTCAGGGCTGTGCATTTGCCCTGAGCACTTCAACTGAATCTAGCATCTCTTCTTAGTGCAAATCCAGCCTAAAAATTAGGTGTTGCAATGTCCAAGTCCCTTTGTGGATCTAGACCTCAGTTTTACTGATGTGGACTTATGAGCCTACATTTACTTCCTTATATACATAAATTTAAAAATTTAAATAAAATAATGCAACTATCTATGTAATTGATATCCCAATTCACTATTGATTATGGGTTTATCTGGAATATACTAGACTGAACCACCAGAAGTAAACATTAAGAATTTTTACAGTATAGTATTGCAGGAAGACAACTAAAGCTGTGCTCTCATGAGTAAGTTTAAAAAAATCAGATTGGGCAATGAAATAGACAAGTTACCTATATTAACAAGTCTTCATGGTCATGTTTTAATATAATTTCTCATACTAGGAAAATAAATGCTATCAAACAAGGATTATTACCTTGTTCACAGATGCAGCTCTCTAAATTATATTTTCAAGACTATTGGTGTCTCAACATTTATGAATAAAGTATTAAAGTATTTAAATCACTTAGTTTCAACATTAATTTTTTTCCACACTGTAAATTAAACATTTTCCTTCTTTTAAATTCAATTGTGAAAGAAGATGCAATTATCAGGCTGAGTAATATGTATTCCTTTTAAGATTCAGTTTCACACAGCCTTCATGCTCAAAATATCTTCACAAATGTATTACATGACGCATTGCATTACAACCGAGAGAGAGACAGAACACATTTAGAGCAAGGCCTTTATTCCCAAGAAACAGAACCTTGTTTTTCAAAATGAAGGTTGGCAAGCAGGCAAGACAAAAAACCCAAAAGAGAAAAGAACTGCCAGACTTCTTTATGCTTACTATTAGGTTAATTATTTTAATATACAGCACACCACATTCTGATTTTGAAAAGACAAGAGTTGTTTTAAATTAGCTATTGACAAGAGAAACTAATAGGTATATAGAGGTGGAGATTTTGCTTTTTCTCCCAGCTTAGGGAATATTAAACAAATTTCAATCTACATCTAAATTGAAGCCTTAATATAGGTTTCATACTTAACCAAAGTCTGCATACATATCCACAGGAGAAATCCAATTGAACAAGTCTGCAGATCTCTGTTAATTTAGCAAGTTGCTATATTGGATATGACATCAAAGACATCTTGAGAATTTTGGAATAGCTCTTATCCATAGACTAGGGCTACGTCTACACTGGCATGATTTTGCGCAAGAACTCTTTTGCGGAAGAGTTCTTGTGCAAAAACTCTCCCAGAAGAGAGCATCTACACTGGCATGTGCCTTTGAGCAAGAGATGTGTTTTTGCACAAGAGCATCCATGTCAGTGTAGATGCTCTCTTGCGCAAGAAAGCTCTGATGGCCATTTTAACCATCGGGCTTTCTTGCGCAAGAAATTCATGTTGCCTGTCTACACTGGCCTCTTGCGCAAGAACAATTGCGCAAGAGGGCTTATTCCTGAGCGGGAGCATCAGAGTTCTTGCGCAAGAAGCCCTGATTTCATACATTAGAACATCAGTGTTCTTGTGCAAGAACTAGCAGCCAGTGTAGACAGGCAGCAAGTTTTTGTGCAAAAGCGGGTGCTTTTGCGCAAGATCGCGCCAATGTAGACACAGCCCAGCTGTAATAGATTTCACTGCTTGCAAAACATGATTTTCCCCCCAAAAAAATATCCCTCATGCTAGCAGGCCCACTACATACCCCTTTGCCAAACTCCTATTTGCCAGAGATTAAAGGGTGCGAAGGAGATGAGATGGGGAAAAGGAAGGTCATGTTATAATTGACCAATTATAATGGTTTTTACAATAAAAACAGATGTTACAGGTTTCCTAATGTGAGAATTAAAGTAGTGTTTTAACAAGAACTCATATTCTTTTGTGTTTGAAACCTCAATTTCAGTGATCAGCACAGACCACTATCACTTCAACAACAAAAAATTTGACGCCTGGAGCTAGTCAGTCACTAGAAAGGCACACCACATACATTTTGCCAGGGGTTGCACAGTTATTCAATAGTAAGATGTTGGGATCAAGATTCTTGAGTTCTGTTTCTGACTCTGGGAAGGGAGTGCTGTCTATCATGAACATAACACTGCCATTCTTAACAGTGGAGTGGGAAACAGTTAGCTGACTGCATCCAAAATTGCAAAAGTGTCTCGAAAAATCCTGTACACTTGAGAAATCTGTCTTTCACTTAGGGTCTAGTTTTTTGGTCCTCACTACAAAAAACTCCAGAACTACTACTAACGGTATACCCAAGCAACAGAATGCAAGCAATATGATTCTTGACAGTCTCTCTGCTATCCAGAAGCTTCTATGTAACATCAACAAAACTTACCACAGTATTGTTATTTTCAAGCTGTAGCAGTGAAAGCAGAAAATAGTTATACTGAAACAATCTACGACAATAGGAAGAGAGTTTGGAAGTTTTGTTTTTCAAAATTAAAACTTCAGACATTCCCTCATCCATACAGTACTGAGTGGATTGTTTGTCCCATTTGTTATTTTTTCCCTTCATCTATATTTGTGTGTGACAAGGTATGTTTTAAAAAAAAAAAAAAAAGAGTACATTACTTTCTAAACAAGTTCCTTTCTGACTATTTGACCTCATGCCATTACCCTCTTTAAGAATCTGTGGAAACTGTAAAAGAGGATTCTGGAAAATGGTGATAAGAAGTGAAATTTGAATATACCTTGAACCAAGATTATTCAATATTCAGCTAATTTAAATTTGAAAGAGTTACCGTATATACTCGAGTATAAGTCGACCCGAATATAAGCCGAGGCACCTAATTTTACCCCAAGAAACTGGGAAAAAGTATTGACTCGAGTATAAGCCTAGGGTAGGAAATGAGGCAGCTACTGGTAAATGTAAAAAATGAAGATAGATACTGGGTCTAGCCCCGGAAGTCGGGGCGAAAGCTGCTCCGGTGCCCCTGGTCTGCTGGAGACCGTCTCCAGCAGACCAGGGGCACCGGGTGGGTTCCTGCGCTTCTGAGGCTTTGCCAGAGCAAAGCCTCAGAGGCACGGGGAACCGCCGCTGCTGCCGCTTCAATCCGGGTGCCTGTGGTCTGCTGGGGACCGTCCCCAGCAGACCACAGGCTCCCGGACTGAAGCCGCAGCCGCGGGGGGGTCCCGCGCCTCTGAGGCTTTGCCAGAGCAAAGCCTCAGAGGCGCAGGACCCCCCCGCTGCTGCCGCTTCAATCTGGGTGCCTGTGGTCTGCTGGGGACCGTCCCCAGCAGACCACAGGCTCCCGGACTGAAGCCGCAGCCGCGGGGGGGTCCCGCGCCTCTGAGGCTTTGCTCTGGCAAAGCCTCAGAAGCGCGGGAACCCGCCTGGTGCCCCTGGTCTGCTGGAGACGGTCTCCAGCAGACCAGGGGCACCGGAGCAGCTTTCGCCCCGACTTCCGGGGCTAGACCCGGCCAGACCCGGCCAGCGGCAGAGACGCGCTGAGCCCGCCCGCCTCAGATCTCGAGATGCTGACTCGAGTATAAGCCAAGGGGGGCATTTTTCAGCACAAAAACTGTGCTGAAAAACTCGGCTTATACTCGAGTATATACGGTATAAGCCATCTTTCATCGTACAGCCTTGTCACACATTTTAAATTTTCCTCTCACCCACTGTCACAAACACCTATGAGGCATTGGTATCATTTGCTCTTGTCTTGCTCTTGACTCAGCTGAAATCCTCCAGTCTTAATGAGGTCCTATCTTTACCACTGCACTTCATCATAGGCTCTTCCAAATCTCTACTTTCTAAGCTTTAGTAGTCTAGCAATAGCATTCTGGACTAGGGATGTTAAATTGTGGATAATCAGCTAACTTAGTCAATGAGGTGGGGGCACTCGCTACCCCCGCTGTGGCCCTGCAGTTTAAATGTAGTAGGAGCCAGGCCCTACTACATTTAAACAGCAGAGCTGCAGCGGGGTTAGTTCCTGGGGGAGGCGTGAGCCAAGACTAAGCAGTCTGGCTCAAGCTACCCCCAGGAGCTAAACCCGCAGTGGCTCTACCCTTTAAAGGTAGTAAGAGCCACCTGGTTCTTATGATGTTAAAAAAGGCAGAGGCACAGTCCTGGCTCATACCGAGTCCACCCCTCTGCGGTTCTGCCTTTTAAATAAAGAGCCAGCTGGGTCCCCCACTACACCTCTGCCTCCTCCACCCCCCCAGCACAGAGACGGTGCTGGGGGGGGGGGAGGGACATCGGCTTTTAAGCTGACTCCTCCGCTGCTCCCCCTGCCTTGTTGCCTCTCAGAGACAGCGGGGGAAGAGGGGGAGAAATGTGAGTAGTCGACTGAATCTGATAAGCCTAAGCTTATTGAGCAGTTGGCTATTTGACTACTCTTTTACATCCCTATTCCAGACTACTCATGTATTCCAGTGAATTCCATCATTTCTAACTGCTTTTGTATCTAACTTTTCCATTGAAAATTTGTCATCCTGATTTTTGGAACTCTAAAAACTTACCCACTCCATCTTCCACAGACCTAAGATAAACTCTTCGCTAGCCTGTGGGTACTGTATTTTACCACATATAACCCGCAAGTTATATGCCTTTTTACAACACTCCCCTAGCCTCCGCAGGGCATACATTTTTTTTTTTTTTACTCACCTAGTGAGTTCCTGCGCAGCCGCCAGCCTGGGGAGTGCTCATCACCTGGTTCCTGTGCAGCCACAGGACGGGGCGGGGGAGCACTCATTCCCTGATTCCTGCGCAGTTGCAGGAACCGGGGGATGAGCGTTCCCCCGCCCGGAGGCTGGCAGCTGCGCAGGAACCGGGAGATGAGCACTCCCCTGCCCCTTCCTGCAGCTGCGCAGGAACCAGGGGGATTAGCGCTTCCCCACCCAGAGGCTGGCTGCTGCGCAGGAACCGGGGCATTCAGGTTGGCTAATTCCCGCTCCCCCAGCACCATAAATTAGCTAATATACCCTGGCACAGTTTGAAAGAAAAGTCTTTTATACCCTGCTGGTTATACTTGTGCGCGGGGTATACAAACTTTTTTTACTCAATTCAGAAAAACCGCCGGGTATATTCGGGTGTGGGGTATATTCGCTAAAATACGGTAGTCATTTTTCTAGAAGTGAAGGCCTGGGGATAAAGAGAGTCATGTATGGTACATAACTCACATTTATTTATTTATTTACATTGTTCAGAGGTTTATGCCCACACCCTTCCTGTTTTCAATAAAATTTCTGAAAGACTCTGGAGCGCCACATGGTAGCAGCTTTCTAGAGGTATTCCACTTAATGAAGATATAATATTTAGCTGTCTTAGGCAGCTTTACATTTTCAAAGTGCTGTACAAATAATTGAACAGAAAAGCTTTAGCAGGTATAAAGCAGAGGCAAACACTAGAAGGCTCCCTCAACGGTCATCTTAGGAAGCAGGGGGCAGGATTCAACACATGCAAACCAGCAGTAATGGGATATTTGGAAAACCTACTCCTCAGATGCTTACTAGGTACACTCCCTTAAAGATCCCCTTCCTATAAGCAGAACAAGTAAACATTCATGTATCCAAAGAACATAGTAGGTATAGGAAGAACAACAGGGACATCTATAGTAACTGGTTTCTTTGTCCATAAAAAGCAGCACCAGGACTTTTCTTTCCCTCTATCCTATGATGAGACCCCCTACTGACTATCAAGGACCTTCTATGGGAGGAGAAGGAAGTGAAATGTGCATGGCTAGATTCTAAGGATGTTAAAGAGTTGTCGACTAGTCAATTCCTTCCTCCTCCTCCTTCCTCCCCGCCTCCTGCTGCCTCTATCAGATTGACGCGAAAAAAGGGGGAGGAGTGGTAATCCAAAGCAGCAGTGCCCCGGGCTCCATGCAACACCTCCCCTTTGAAATGCTGCCGCCAGAACCCACAGCAAGCCCCCTGTGCAATCAAATCCTCCCCAAACCCAGAGTCCCCATGGTGGCATTGCATCCAAATTGCCGTACACAGAACCCTCTCAACACACACCTGGATGCCCCCACATTAAGCCCCTCTACACTTGGATCTTGCCTTGCTGAGCCTGTCTACCCACACCTGATGCACCTGGTAGGGTGGAGCAAGGCCCTAAGGTGTTATTGGGCAATCCCTAGTTTTGCACTATATTAAGGTTGGGTGCATCAAGAAAACTCTGAACTCATCTACACAGCATGGCAATTAGCATGAAAGGGGTGTGAATTCTAAAGCTCACTTACAGTTTGGTAAAAAACTGGCCCATGTAGCTCTATTGTTGTACACTACAAGTTCCCTAATGCATTCAATGTAATACTGTTTCAACAGACTTTTTGAATAGTGCAGACAAGTTTCCTCTCAAACTGTAGAAAGAGACATCCTAGCAGAGAGTAATAAGGCTGAAAATTAAAGCTCATGAGGACATTTCTGGAAGCATGCCAATTGCAGATCCCTTTGAAATTACCAGAATGTTGTAGTTTTTTGAGGAATGCAGTTTTGCTCAATTCTGCTTTGGGATGTTACATTTTTATTAATCAACTAATCAAGTAGTCGATGGAATTTCCATCAACTACTTTATTTGTCAATAAGGTGGGAGGGGCACTCGCTATCCCCACTGCCCTCTGCCTATGAAATGTAGTAAGAGCCGCCAGCGGCTCTTACTACATTTCAAAGGGAAAGGTGCAGCGGAGAACCCAGCACAAAGCTGTCCCCACTTGTGCCAGGTCCTGACTGCTGAGCCTCTGCCTTTGAAATATAAAGGCAGTGGTGCCACAGTCAGGACCCGACACAGTCCCTGCTCACGCCGGGTTTCCCGCTGTGCCTCCGCCGCCCTGTCCATCCGCACCCGCACCAGGGAGACGGTGTTGAGGGAACCAGCTTTTAAGCCAACTCCACCCCGCATTGGCCCTACTTCCCCTTTCCCCTTGCTGCCTCTGGGGGGAGGGGAAGGAGGGATGCAAGTAGTTGACTCAACTAGCCGAGAAGCCTAGGCTTATCAGGTAGTCGACTACTTTTTACATCCCTAATTCTGCTGCCCACCTACTGTTGATAAAAAAAAGGAGGAGGTCTCTAGCACTTGCTTCTCCCTTTCCTTGTAGCTGCTCACTAGGGATCTTCAGAATTTAGGCTGCTTCCGATAGCATATGAGGTGTTTCCATCTGATGTCACCAGCAATGGACAGAGTCTACTTCCAAAGAGCAAGAAAAGACAGACCATACTATATATACATACACTATACTATATATACATACACAATATATACAAACACTTAAAAAAAAAGACCTTTACTAGGCTATAACACATCCTATCTGGCACTCAATTTTTTTCATAACAAAAGGATCAGCTACTCTATAGCACAAAGATGGGAAACCAAAGGCCCAGGGGCTGGATGCAGCCTCCAGCTTGCCTGATTCCAGCCCAGGAGGCTCAGGGTCCCCTCCACTATTGGGGAGCTTCCACAGATGCTCCAATCCCCCCGCTTCTCATTTGTGTGTGGCCCCTAACTGATTTTTCTGTGGGTCAGTGGCCCGACCCAAAAAAGGTTCCTTCCCTGCTATAGCACTATACAAAAAATAAAAAACATTTCACCTGTGTGGCAATACTATACGGAAAGTGAATGTTTAGCATAAGAGCATACGAGAGAGAGAGATATAGTCCTGATACCAAAGAGCTTTGTCAGCAGTGTGCTTCTGCTGTTCACAAAATATAGTCTCTCTTAGGTGTTGCTGAATGGGTGAGACTTGTGCTGTTGTGCCTAAATCATGAGTCATGCAGAAACTGAATAAAGTGAAGAAGGGAAGAAATGAAATTATAGAGGATCTAAGATCAGAGGGGAAAAAATGCTTATGGATATGTGTCTATAAAATGTTATTTAAATACAGCAAAGACTAAACACTGTCTGAACAATGCTAAAAGATATTAAGGATCAGTAAGTCTGAGACCATTTACAGTCCACTGGCAAAGTGCCTTTATGATCCATCAGACCTTCACACTGCTGTGTTGTAATCACCCTCATCATCACATTACAAAGCAGATTTTATATATGATAGAGTTGGAACAAAGTCACCTCTACTACCAAAGACTACTGAAACAAACAAAATATATCCCAAAAACTATTTCTGGACAATTCACATTTCTATTTTTAAACACAAGTTCATGATGACTCATGAGTGGTTATTCATCTTACAAGCACAAATAAGTTACTACACAGCAGGGAGAATGTCCGCTCTTATTTCTATCACCAATTAGCATTGAGATTTTTTTAAAAACATTACTCCACACATCTTTCAACTTTCACAGTAGGTCTTTAAGTTAATGAACATTTGCAGTACTGTTGTATCCATGTTGGTTCCAGAATATGAAAGACACAAGGTAGAAAGAGGATAGCTTTTAATGGACGAACTTCTGTTGGCAGAACAAAACTGAGGTGTTCTTTCCCACTTCACTTGAAATGGTTTCTTGCAACATGCTTTAAGCCATTCTGCTCAACAATCAGTCTTGTTCTGTATTTAGCTGTGACACAGCAGTGGTTACCTTCTCCAGCTCTGAAGCTCGAAAACTTGTCTCCTTCACCAAGGAAAATGCAATACAAAATTTTACTTCACCCACCTTGATTCAGTTAGTGACAGTGTCATTGGGATGCTCATTTTTTTTCTGCTAACAAATGATCATTTAAAGAAGTACTAAGAATACCATACAATAAACTATATACCACACAGGTTGAACCTCTCTAGTCTGGCATGATTTAAGTTAGTGTGATGGCCACTTGGCCACACACACAAGTTTCCTACAGTCTCAGTTTGTTTACAGCCACCAGTCTCTTGGCATTCTGTGCTGCTATTTAGCTCTACGTTTATTCCTAAATGTCTTCTAAGAGCCCAATAAACAGTAGAAATGTTGGTAATACTGCTAGACAACTTTGACTTCACATGGTCCAGCAAATTCTCTAGTTTGGCATCAGTCAGGTCCAGAGGGTGCTGGAGTGGAGAGGGTCAACCATTAGAAAGGTCTCTTGTTAAATTACTGTGTTAACAATGTAAATAGAATTAGCCAGAAACAGGAATTACAAGTACCATGTCATGTGAAGGCTTTAGTTTAAGGGGAAAATACCCTTGCCAGATATCAAATCAACTGTCCAAACACAGACCATCTTTCCAGGGTTAAAAGTGTGTGGTAGTCTGCACTAACCATTACACCTATGAGTCCATACACCTTATGAGTTAATACATTAATATATGCACTGCTGATGCAATTAAAAAGCTGCAACATGCCCAGACTTAGAACAAAAGGTCCATGCAACTATGATCATAGCAAAAAAGGCAGAAGTCTTCACTTTGAACAATGGTGCCAGGATCATTGTAAACAGAAGCAAAAAAAATCTGTTGTGACAACAGCTCCACTGTTTACTGAAACTCTTTTTTGGCATGAGCTGAATCACATTGGTCCTTAGCTTTACCCTAATTTCCATTAGTTACTGGAGTCAACTGATAATAGCCAATAGATCAACTGAAAACTTCAAGAATCAAGGATGCAAATTTAAAATACAGAAAAGACTTCCTCCATTTCCCTATTCTGATCTTAACAGTGCAGCAGGCCAAAGAATTTTGTTCAATGCATGATATATTTGTCAATGAACAACATTAGATAACAAATGGCCCAAAATTCTGCATGATGTAAATTTATCTATTTGAAGTTAGTTATCACATGACCCACTTACATTTTCTGGCAGAAGCCTGTTAGCCAGAAGTATGCATTTGCACAGAGGTGGGCAAAAGGGCCTCTGTTGGGCCAGTTCCGGCCCGCCAAGTGTGTTGATCTGGCCCATGGAGCGGAGGCCTTGCCATTCCCCTCACCCCTAGGCCAATCAGCACCTAGGGGCAGGGGGGAAGTGCGAAAAGTCTCCTCCCATCCTGCCTCTGCCCTGCAAGGTGTGTGTAGCCCTTAGAAGCACTGTGTGCTCCTGGCAGAGCAGGAGGACGCTTCACGAGCTTCACCATCCCCTAAACCCTTCTAAGCACCGCACACTCCTTGCAGGATGGGGGGAGACTTCGTACGCTCCCCAGGCCAATCAGGATTTGGGGGCAGAGTGAGCACATGAAGTCTTCCCCTGTCCTGCAAGGGGCTCAGCACTTGAAGTCAACTGCCAGCTGCTGCTCAGTTGGCAGTTGACTCTAAACATGGTGCTCCCTTGCAGGGCGGGGGCAGGGAGTGAGAAACATCACATGCTCCCCCTCCCCAGACCCTGACTGACCAGGAGGCAACAGAGGGGAGTATGTGAAGTTCTCTCCCACTGCAAGGGAACAGGGATACCTAGAAGGAATTGCCAGCTGTTCAGAACTCTCCCACCCCCAGACCAATCAGGGTCTATGGGTGGGGAAGCATGAAAGTATCCTGGCCCCACCCCTTCTGCCTGAGGGCCCTTTCCTTGGAGGGGGGGGGGGCAGCCCAGGGCTACTTCAAAAATTTCAGAAGTGGCCCCAGTCAAAAATTATTGCCCACCTCTCATGCAGCAAAATCTTTTAGAAACTAGAGTTTATAAATTAAAACATGTGAATTTAGAATGAAATTTAGTAACTGCTTTTGTTAAGTAATGAACCAGTAAGCACACTGGAAAACAGCTGAAAAATGCATATAACAAACTATAACCATAATGCTATAATTTCAACTTCTTGCTGGCACTTTGAACATTTACATTATCAAGTGAGATGAACATTAATGGATGGTGGTGTCCAACAAATAAAAAAGGTAACAGCAGCTATATAGTATCAGAAACTTTGGAACAAGAAAAATAGGATATTGATCTTACCTTTAACACTTTTTCTATTAACATCAGCACCTTTTTCAAGCAAATACTGAGCAATTTCTTTGTGTCCTTTGTAACATGAAATCATCAGGCACGTATGCCCATGTCGGTTTGATACTTCCAAGTCAGCTTTATGCTCCACGAGGTATTTTACTATTTCCAGGTGCCCATCAAAACAGGCTGCCCTAAGTGGGGTTGAATTTGTCAGTGTTGTGTTGTTTACCGATGCTCCATGATCTAACAGACACTGGACTACCTTCAAATGACCAGCAGCAGAAGCAGCCCATAAAGGAGGAGCACCCTCAATGGTCTCACCATCAAAATTCACTGAGCCACCAACTTCAATAGAGGCACAGCAATGCTCCAGCAAGTATTCCACCATATCAAGATGCCCATAACGGGCTGCCATCAAAAGTGGTGTAGCACCACTAGTTTTTTCAGACATTAGCAAGGCCACCTCTTCTTTAGTTTTGTTTGCCAGTAACTTTGCAAGGAGCCGCAGTTTGCCATCACGAGCTGCATTGAACACTGCTGTCTTTAGATCCATTTAGTCTGTGCCTCTTATCCTTCCAGGATACACACCTGCCTTTCTTCCGAGTCACAGATAATGGGACTACTGGAGCTACACGGTGCACATAGAGGCTCCACACCCTTTTCTGAGATCTGTATTATCTCTGTGAACAAACAAGAAAACTCTGATGAATCAAATTAGGTCCTAATAATTCAAAGCACAGACAGTGCCCAGCAATCTGAAAGAGAAAAGAAAATGGAAGTGTTTTTCTTTTGCCTTTTTAATACACTAAACCAGTGGTTTTCAACCCTAGGCAGGGTCGTTACCATAGAACAGTGATTTCCAATCGGTGGTCCGCAGACCTCTAGGGTCCCCTGACTGCGAAGACTCCCACAGGGGTCTATGCCTCCATTCGCAATTTTGTAGCAATCCGCGAATGAGAAAGGCTTGAAAACCAATGCCCTAAATGCAGCGACACTTTCCTACGCCTTCGCTCAAACTGACCGCCCACTGCCTGTGCCGCGCGGCACCAAACCTCCCGAGAGAAAAGGAAGCGCCACCTTCGGGGGCTTCCCCGGGTTTTGGGGAGCGCCCCCTCCCGGGAGGCTGGCGGGAGTGAGCGCGGATCCTCCCCCGGCCTCGCTCGCACGCCTCGCAGGAAAGCCCCTCTGCGCCGGCCACAGGCAACCGCGCCAGCTGCACCAACTTGAGCCGGACCCAGCCCGGGCAGGGAGCGCCGATCTCCCCGGCCCCGCCCCGCCCCGCCCGGGCCAGGCAAGGGGAACGAGACCGGTCTTGGGTGGGGTGGGACCGGCCCGGGGCAGGCAGCCCCCCAAGCTCTCCCGCCCCTGCCTGGCAGGTTCCCAGCCCCACAGACCCCCCAGCCGCCTACCGCGCCCCTGGGACCCGGAGACCCCCCCGCCCCCCGAACAGGCTCCGAGCTACCTGCCCCAGGCGCGGCGCCCCCCGGCTCCCTCTCCCCGGAGCCGCCTCAGCGGGAAGCCTCCGCCGCGCGCCGCGCCCCGTCCAGCTCCTCCATGACAGGCGCGTCCCCACAGCGACGAGCGCCCAAGCGCAGCCAAACCGGCCGCGTCGTGTCCTCCGCCAGGAGCCCCAATGGGGAAGGGGCCGCCGCCCAGCCAGCCACTAGGAGCGGGAACGCGCCGCGCGGAGGGCGGGGCTTCGCCCGGGCTCAAGCTAGGCTGAGAGCGCGCAGAAGGGGAGGGTTGCTCAGCGGTGGGCGGAGAGCGCTCAAGTTTCCTTACAGCTGGTCTGAGCCTTCCCCCTGCCTCAGCGCGCCAGGAGCCTAATGGGCTTCCCGTGGAGCCGCGTGTGCGTCCTCCCTCCCTCGCCCGGAATACAGACTCCGCCATGTGATGGGGACTGGATGAGTCTGCCTCAGTTTCCCCCTCTGAAAAATCATGCCTCCTCCCCAACTTTGTAAAGCGCTACAGAGATACAAACATGTAGGAGCTGAGCCTCGTGTTGCGCTGTTCCCCTCGAGTTTTGCATTGGGGTGTTTAGCTGTCACGTGAATCCAGGATTGCACTCAAGCTTGCATGGGTGAGGGGACTGAATGGCTCAGGAGACTGGTGATGTGCTGACTGTCAGCTTTGCAAGCAGCCTCTGTAGGAGGTTGGATTTGAAAGACTTCTTAGCGCCCCTAAAAATGGTCTTTCCACCTTGATATTAGGGCACATTAGAGGTAACATAGGGAAATCTGCACTACTTCTATCCAAACTGGTACTAGCACTGCAACTTCTGGGGCTATGAATCGGACACCTTTCACAGAATTAACTACGCTTTAAAAAGTGAGGCTCTCCTAATTTCAAGTGGATGGTGCACTGCCAGGCTTGCTCTGAGACTTAGAAGTGTTTATGAAAAAGTAGGAAGGAATTAGGTTGCTTGGACCTCTCCCACCCCTCCCCACTCCTGTTACCAGAGAAACCAAGATCTCTCTATATCCCAGTCTATGGTCAAGGGGGGAACCTCCCAGCTCTCCCCTATTGTGCCTCTGACCCTAAAATAGGGAGAAGGGAAGAATCAGCTCTAAGAAAAGTTTCGGGGGCTGCGGTGTAGCCAGACACGAACCCCATCTTGGTTTCCGTCCCCCCCCCCTCCCCCTCCCCCGAGAGCAAGAGAAAGGCAGTCAGCCTTTGATGCCCTGGAAACACAGGTGTGCTGCCTGTCCCTGACTCTACCATAAACAGAAACCAGACAGTAAATAGGCTAGCTGACGACCCAGGGCCTCCCGCCGTCCTGATGGCTAGTACCAGTAATTGACACACCTGCACTGCCCCAGGAGAGGAATCTTCGCCCATCACATACCAGAGGTGCCCATTGTCTGCATTTTCCCAGGTGTGAATTATGCTTTGCACCCTTCATGGGAAACTTGGCATTCAAAGCCATTTTTCCTAATTGGCCACTTGAGACCAGGAAGAAGCCTACATGACCCAAGGGGTATAAAGAGGGGTATAGTAGCCCACCCCATTTGAGCTCCAATCATCTATACCTGCTGGCAGGTATTGATTGTCTCCCGAGGTCTGTGGGATGCCCAATCTTGCCCTACTTCTTCCTGAGGGATTGAAAGAAAGACGCTGGCCACGCCAAGTCTGGAACGCAGGGGTGAGAATTATACCTGCTATGTGTCTATTTTGCATGCATTTAATAAGAGCTCAGAGAACCAAAGGGGTTTCATGGTACCTATTAGTGACTTCTTAGTGTAATTTCTGTCCTGTCCTTTGTAGTGGCTGTGTTATCTGTAACACAGTAGTAGCATTTAACAACTAAGTTTACCCTGTAACAATAAAATGGTAACTGTTTAAGCTTTAACCTGACTCCTTCAGTTGCTTGTAACAGAACCAAGCACAATTTAAAAGAACTTCAGCCAGTCATAAGGGACTCACTGCCCTGACCATCGGCTGACAGGTGGGTAGAACCATAGTCTGTTTCAGTAAAAACAAGGAGTCCTGCAGCAAATGTATTTGGGTATAAGCTTTCAAGGGCTAGAGTCCATAAATGTTAGGACTAAGAAAGCTAATTTCCTATGTTGCCTAGGGCTCATAACTACCTTGGCCAGTCATAGGCTAGGATTCCTTCCTGGGATGATTCTCCTCTTATCACATTCCCTCTCTCCTCTCCCTGCCCCTCTGACTTCTCTTTGGCTACGTCTAGACTGCAAGCCTCTTTCGAAAAAGAGCGTCTAAACTACAACCAGTACTTTAGAAAAAGCAAACCGCTTTTTCGAAAGAGAGCACTCAGGCAGTCTGGATGCTCTCTTTCAAAAAAGCACGGTTTGCATTACATAGTGCCTTTTTTCAAAAGAGCATTTTCGAAAAAAGACATTCTTCCTCGTAAAACGAGGTTTTCCGTGGTCAAAAAAACTGCTGTGTTCTTTCGATTTACTTTCAAAAGAACATGGCAGCAGTCTAGACGCAGGGGATGTTTTTTCGAAAAAAGGCCACTTTTTTCGAAAAAAACCTTTAGTCTAGCAAAAAACCCTAGTGACATACTTTAGCTACTTAGACCATGTTAACATAGTCCAGAAGGAACTACATGGGACAGCCAACCTGTGGCTTCAGTGGTGAATCCAGCAGTGTCCCCCAATCCATTTGAAATTGCCACAGGTTCCCTATCAGACCCTCACTGAATAGCCTGTCCAACTCTGTTTGCTGTAGAAGAATTGTCATTCACACCGCTCTCTTTATCAGTATTGCCCATTATGTTGATAGATCCTGAGTTGTGCAGGTCTGTCTCACATTTTGGAAGATGAATTTAAAGGACATTTACAAATTCTGAATTTATTGTGGCTAGGGAATCACCCAGGATGAAGAATCATCATGAGGAAATGCTATGATCAAGTAGAATTTGTCCCAGAGAATAAATACCACCATCTTGGATCTTCAGAATTTAGAGATGCTTGTTAACCCTTAAGAAAATGGCTAGCTTCAGTTGATTGTTCTATCAGGGCTGGCCAGATAACCTGGAACTTCTGACAAATGCTGTGCTAGGAAAGAGAGAGATGGTCAGCTCTATCCTGAACACACCTGGAAACTCCCCTTTTGTCAATTTTACTCTGTTGCATTTTCTCAAACCAAAAAGCAACAGGGGATTGTGTCAAGCTGTTGGGTGGATCAGATAGAGACTAGATGCCACAGTGGCTCCATGAAGATTGTTCAGCGCGTGGACAAGGAACAAGCTACTCTCACCTCATTCAAGGTGTAGGGATTTTTTTGAAGGCATTGTGAAAGGTAGTATTAGGATGGCAGGTTCAGCCCTTTTAAGAATCTGAGAGAGGTGGGGCTAGGACACAAGAGGGACAGGAGCAGGTACTTCAGGACTAATCCTCTTCCATTAGCTCCATTGGCAATAGAATCAATCTTATTCAAGATATAAAGTTTCATTTGAACATGGGAATATGGGCAGCAACCCATGAATAACCAGGGACCTGTTCTGTAAGCTACAGAAGGGATGGGGATACACACATAGTAGTGATACAAAAAATATGTATCTATAGGAGATAATGGACAATAATTGTATATACAGAAATAAAACATCACAGAAGACCAGGCTGCTGTAAGTGCCTTTTTATGCAACACAAGTGAGACACCATATACAGAATACTGGTTACACTTCTGTAAACATTTGGACCAGAAAGATAAAAACAAATTAGAGGGAATTTGGGAGAATAGCAATTAAAATTACCATGGGGATGGCTATATGACTGCATGAGGAAAGATTAAAAAGTAACTATCTGTATCTTGGTGTGACTGGGCGTCTGCTCTTTAAAGACACTCATCATTGGCAAGAGGGTGTGGACCTGGTGCTTTAAAGGTAAAACCCAACCCTGGGAGAGGGTTGAGAGCAAAGCGTGCAGCTGAGGCAGATACTGCCAATTAGGGGCCAGCTGGAAGCTCTGGCCTAGCCTGACTCCAGGGCTGTAGGGATTGAAGCAAGGCATCAAAGTGCTAGGGCTGTGTGGAGTCAGCCAGGATAAGCAAAGTCATCAGGTCCACACCCTCTTACCAATGATGAGTGGCCATTTCAGATTGCAGTTTGCCCGTGGCAGGAGCTAGATGAAGATTGGAAGTGAGTCAGTGAGGCAAGGTGGGTATCGGGAAATTGGGGTTCCCTGGAAAGGGAGGCCCCCACAGTAAAGAGACTGACAAACAACCCCTCTCCCCCTGGAAGGGGGCTGAGAGACACTGAAGTGTGCACTGCTGGAGGGCAGAGTTCTGAAAAGGTCACCATAGTCTGGGAGCAACATGGGTCTGGAACTGAAGCAAGTAGTGAGGACATGGGGAGACAGCAGCCAGAGTGAGGTGCTTCATAGATGAGCTATTTCCCAGTGCTACCAGCAGGAAGCACCATAGCAGTGAGTGTCTGCTGCATGACACTTGGCTAAATGCTAAATTAGGATTAAATGGGGATTCAAGGCTTATATAGAACTACCTACAAGTACTGAAAGGGAGGGAAGGATTATTTAAGATGGTTTGGCGGTTTTCATGAGCAGTAATGGTATGTAACAAAGGAAAATATATGCTTACTATCAACAATGACCATTTGGTGGTGAGGTTATATTAGACTACAATAATCACATAAAAGGTTGTGGAAGCCTAGAGCTTTATTTGTTTAAAGTTAAGACTACATTATACAATCTAAATTGTATATAACAAGAATATACTCTACAGAAGAGTTCTGTTCTGGCAGAGAGAAAGATAAGAACCTTATGTCTTGCCTTTCTAATTTCTAGAGTATTCCACATGATTCCCTGGAGAGAAATGTAAGGCATCACCCTTAACACACTTCCTACTCCTCCAAAGCCCTGATCCATTAATGAGCTTTGCATGAAACTCGCTGTAGGATTGTGCCACTGTAGACTATTGAGAGTAGCCCTAATGATGTCCCAGGGAATATTAATGATCGTTAAGTACTATTTCCAGCAGTCCTTCAGGAGTGGCCTATGGACTGTAGAAATTGTAGCCACAGAGCTGTCCTTACATAGGTAAGACTGGAGGTATATTGTGGCAAATTTGTAAGGGGGGAGGGGGGGAAATGGATTTGTCTTGAAATTTTACTTAACTGAAAAATCTGGAGCGTGGCTCTATAGTTAGTAAGTACATTGGCAACATATGTTCATGTGAAGCCCTTCTTTCTATCCTTTTTTTTGTGCATAGTTCCTCTTCATACTTAGGTGTCTATTATCTTTTTTAATTCTTTGAATACCTTCATAAATGTAGTACTCAGGAAAGTGAAGAAGTTGTAGGGCTGTAGATATACTTCTGACTCTTGCTAAATCCTGACGTGGTCATATCCTGATATTCCATTCCTGATCTGTTAAGATGGTACCTCACTTGCAGTGCCTGGCCTTCTAGAACTAGAGAACATAAACCATTAATCATGTCAGTCTATATTCAATTTATTGCTAGCTGGATCCAGTGGGGCAGGGGCAGGGAACCTTTTTTGGGTGGGGAGGGCTGCCCACTCACAGAAATATTCAATTTATTGCCAGCTGGATCCAGTGGGGCAGAGGCAGGGGCAGGGAACCTTTTTTGGGTGGGGAGGGCTGCCCACTCACAGAAAAATCAATCAGGGGTAGCACAGAACCGAGAAGCAAAAAACCAAAACCCTCGCTGAAGTGGCCCCTGACTGAGAAAGGGACACTCTCCACATCCCCCTCACACACCAGAGTCTAGGTTGGCCCAGGCTAGTAGATTTTGTGTGCTCCAGCTCCATGGTGAGGTAGCCTAGTAGGAGAGGGGGCTGGTGCATCAGTGTAGGCTCCTCCATACTGGGGGTGGGGCCATGAGCCTCTGGGGCCAGATCCAGGCAAGCCGGGGACTGCATCTGGCCCCTGGGTCTGAGGTTTCCTATCCATGCACTGGGGTCTAGAATGGAGCCACAAAGCCATTTTGATGTATCTGATGTGTTTTGCTGTTCTTCAAACTAATGAATTAACCTATTGTACCTCAAGGTCTCCTAAAAACAGATTCTGAGGTTACCACTTCACACATCAAGAGCTTAACCTCCATCACTCAGCAGTTTTCAATCACACACTGTTCTTTCCTGTGACATGCTCTCTGGCTGTTGATAGGTGTTAGCAACAGCATGTGAAGTGATAATTTCCATCACTGCCACTGGATTCCTTCTCACCCTGAGTTATTCTTGGTCTCACACAAATTCATTCTCTAAATCAGGGGGTTTCTGATAATGTGTACCACGTTATTAATAGGGATTGTGCCTTGCAGATACTAATTGTTCTGTTCTCAATTGCCAGACATCTCGTCTCCCATTTTATGTTTGTATATTATTCTTCTGGCAACTACAGTAATTCATTTCATGAAAAGTAGTATTGGAAAAATAGTTAAGGTAAGCTATCTTTAGTTTCTTTTACTGTGAGTTATCAACTAGTAGTAACTTTGTATTTATAACCTTAACTCCAGCTTACAGAAGGTGTGGAGTTTTTTTTTTTTTTTTTTTTTTTTTTTAAAACCATCCCCTCCGGAGCTCCAGAAGCCCTGGGAACTAGGGAAGTGCTTGTCCCACATTGCCAGCTTTGTGAGCAACCAACATGCTATGAGCTTTCCCAACTTCTTCTCTGACACTAATAGCTGCTAGCACTCCTGCTTCCACTGCCAGACGATGCAGAAGAGCTCCAACCTTGGATCTCATTGAAGGGGCGGGGGGAGGAGTCCAACCTCCATGAACTCCACACCAAGAAGAGGAATGCTAACATCTAGGGCAGGATTGTTGACTTCCTGGCATGGCCTTTGGTCAAGAGGAACCTGGAGCAGTTCAGGCTCAGAATCAAAGAGCTGTGCAAATCCTATTAGAAGAGTAGGGAGTAGAGTAGATGTTCTGGGGCAGGACCTCATACCTGCCACTATTATGAACAGGTGGCTCCCGTTCTGGGATGGGGGCCAGTTACCTTCCCTGCTGTAGTCATCGAATCTGGCCAAGACACACCTGGTGTCTGCCTGCAGGAGAGTGAGGTGGCAAAGGAGGATGAGGTCAGCCACATGATGATGCCAGGAGTTGCTCCTCGCTTTAGAGCCTGTCCCCCTGCTCCTGGGACATCTTCCAGGCTTCCGATGACTCTGAGGAGGACACTTCCGGTGAGTTCTTTAACCTTCTCCATCTACTAGAGAGGTCAGGTGACAGGTTGCAAGGGGCTCTTGGCCTACTCGGGGGGGGGGGGGGGGGGGGCAAAGGACAGCTTGTTCACGTGACGGCAGATGGAACACCAGGCTGTCCTACAAAGCTTTCACACAGGTTCAATCCTTCTCGCAAGGTTCCTAGAGGGGCCTGCCTTATTCCAGCCTTGGTAGTAGGACACCTTCCCATGCCAAGCCATTAGTAAGTAATTTGGGGTCATGGAATGACACAGCTGTGCAGCACACGGCCCAGGTTCGTGCCTGCAGTCAGTCAGCACCCGCTCCCGGTCAAGTGCAGTAATGCGGAAAAAACAGATATAGTACATGGGAATCTGCCACTAGGAGGAAGAGAATGGCAAACCCATTAGCATTCTCTCCAGCAAGCAGCATTTGCTGCTCTGACACATCCCTCTCCCTCAATGGGCAGGGACTGAAGTTCTCTCTGTGGGACACTGCGAGTACTGGGCCCAGTGCATGCAGGACACAGTAGAAAGCTGAGCACTCCCATTCCTCCTTCCCACAGATGCTTGGCCTGGTCAGCACCTTACCATGCCTGCTTGTCTCCAAGCCATGTGTATTGCCATGGTTCCCTGGGACATCTCTGCACTGCTGGAAAGTGCCTGTATTCTAGGCAAAATATGGCTTTGCTCGCAACACATCGCCATTGTCTGAACTAAGATCTTTGGTGTTGGCTCAGATTAGGATTAGGCTTTATGTAAAGTGTCTCCTGTGATGACTGCCCTTGTAACTTCTCTTCACAGCTGGGACAGCTGCGAGCTGGGCACATCCCCCACTTCCTACTGAATCTACTTGCCTGACTAGGATCCGCAAGCCTGGGATGAAATCATGAGGGAGCAGATAGTCAGGAAGTAGAGGCAGAACAGTTGGAGCAGGTCACTGAGAAAAGGGAATGCTGGGGTGACCAGGAGGAAAGAGGCTGCACAGGAACAGCTTGTGCACCAGCAGATGAACATGTTCTTCTCCATCACCATGGTGATGGTGAAGGAGAACATGACAGCATGCATGGAGCAGGCCACAAGCTGCTTCCCCTGCAAGGATCCTCAGGGGCTGCCAGCGCCCCAGAACATGGCGGGGAGGAGGAGGCTGGCAGCCAGAGCCTCCAGGCCATACACAGGAAGATGCTAGTCCCAGTCTTGTCCAAGCCCCACTCCCCTATTCCAGGTTCTCTTTCCATTCCCTCCCATTGTATGTCCCCAGAATAGACTCCTGTTTAATAAACAATCTCTTTATTGTTAGCTCTGCTGGGGAGAGCGGGGAGTGAAAGGAACACAAAGGGCCTTCAGAGGCCCCTCCTGAAGAGCCATGGGGGGAGAGTCTCAGAAATGGCCTCGCACAACTTCTTTCAAGGCCTCTCTGAGCATAGCCCCTTCCTGTGCTCTCTGTATGGCACTGCAGTTGCTCTAACGCCCTGGCCAGGCATTCTGCCTCAGCCTCCCCACCCTGGCAAAAAAACTCTCCCCCTTATTCTCACACAGGCTGTGCAGCACACAACAGGCCACCACTACGAAGGGGATGCTGTACTTGCTAAGGTCCAGGCAAGTGAGGAGATGCCTTTGAATGCCCAAATGCATATTCCACCACCATTCTGCACCTGCCAAGCTTGTTATTGAACTCCTCCTTGCTGGGATCTAGGCTGCCTGTGTAGGGCTTCATGAGTCAGGAGTAAGCTGCATCACCCACGATCACAATGGGTAGGTCCAGCTCTCTGACTCTGATTGTCCAGTGGGGTGGGGGAAAGGTGCTGATGTGCATCTTGCTGAAGAGAGATGAGTTTCAAAAGATGTGCACATCATACACCTTTTCTGACCATGAGTGCCTGCAGCACCATGAAGAAGTACACCTTGCAGTTAATGCACTCTGAGGCCTGGTGGTTGGGGGGCCAGGATGGGGAAGTGTGTTGTCTATGACCACCCAGCAGTGGGGGAAGCCTATGTTGCCAAAGTTGCCCATGATGTTGTCAACATTGCACAGAGTGACAACCCTCCACAGCAGGACATGGTTGATGGTCTTGGCTACTTGTATGAGCACAGCCCCAACTGTGGACTTCCCCATGCTGCACTGATACCCAATTGAGCAGTAGCTTCCGGAGGGCAATGGCCACATGCTTCTGCATGAGGAGGTTGGGTCTCAGTCAGGTGTCCTGTCACCTGAAAGCAGGAGCGAACCACTCGCAGAGTTCGAGGAAGGTGGCCTTGCACATGCAGAAGTTGTGCAGCCACTGCTGATCATTCTATCCCTGCCTGACTATATGGTTCCACCAGTCTGAGCTCGCACTTATCTGCCAGAAGCAGCATTCCACCGTGTCCAGGGAACTGAGGGGCATACACAATAACAGGATGACAAGGACTTGGCTGACCAAGGCCTGCGGGCCTTGCTGGGGTTCGTCTTCCTTGTCCATGTCCTGTTCCTGGTGGTGTAACATGTGGACACGGTCGATGTATTGCACTATGAAGCACAGCATGAGAGCCATGAGCATGGTACTGCTTTGCAGCAGTTCTGTTTTCATGGTCACAGTGCTGTGGTGTCCCCGAGAGCAACCAGAGAACAACAGAGCGCACCAACTGTGTCCTTTTTCTGTCCCACAAGAGTGGAGGGGTGCCTTCTGGGATGCAGGTATGGAGAGGAGCCCCTGCAAGCACTCCTTGACGTTTTCTTGAATGCTTCCCGGGACTCTGAGCCTGAGGCAGGCTCCGGGAAGGTGGAAGTGCTACGTTGGAGTAAATTCAATTCTTGCTTGCAGTGGGGAGACAGCCCCTTAACTTCTCAACATCAGGGGCCCAAAACTCAAACTTAGTAAATTCGAACTTATCGCGTAGCATAGACAAGCCCTTGACTACTTTCTTCCCAAATTCTTCCAGCATGGTTGGAATTTTTAATTATACTTTGCTATCTGATTTCACGTTGCTGGACTTCGTACAGGCAGTCCCCGACTTACGTGGATCCGACAGGATCCGCACTTACGAACGGGGCTTTTCTCGCCCCGGAGCTCACGGGCGGCAGGTCGCCACCCGCGTCCTCCGGGGCGAGAAAAGCTTCTCCCGGTCTCCCTGGTCTGCTGGGGGGGGGGGGTCCAGCAAAGCTGCTGGACCCCCCCCAGCAGACCAGGGACACGGGAGCAAAGCCGCCCAGGCAGCGGCTTTGCTCGGGTGTCCCTGGTCTGCTGGGGGGGGTCCAGCAGCTTTTCTGGACCCCCCCAGCAGACCAGGGAGACAGGAGCAAAGCCGCACAGGCATCCCGCCGCCTGGGCGGCTTTGCTCCCGGGCAAAGGAGCAAAGCCACATGGGCGGTGGGGTCCCTCCACCTGTGCGGCTTTGCTCTGGTCTCCCTGGTGTGCTGGGAGGGAGGGGGCGCAGCTAGTGCGCCCCCCCCCCCCCCCCCCAGCAGACCAGGCTTTTGTTGCGGGATGCCTCGGGTAGAGCAGCTGGGGTGCTGCCGGGTTGGTCCTGTGGGAACCTACTGGGCAGCGCCCCAGCTGTTCTGTCCCAGGCTCCAGATTCAGCAGCTGTTGAAACTGATCAGGCTGATTCCAGGAAGCTGGGGGCAGAGCCACTCTGCCTCTGGCTTCCTGTAGTCAGCCCCTTGTCAGTTTCAGTGCCATCAGCTGAATCTGGAGCCAGTTCCGACTTACATACAAATTCAACTTAAGAACAAACCTATAGTCCCTATCTTGTACATAACCCGGGGACTGCCTGTATTTAAACAGGGGCTGTTTAATGCTACGATTTTACACATTTTATCAGTTTTACAGATAAGTATGTTTAACTTCCCCAAAATGCATATAATTATTTAGTAGCAGAAAGCTTGTAATACGCATTGTTGGGTTGTTTGAATATACCATGTGATACTGATGCTGTTCCACAAGAGAGATGTTTCTGGGAAGGTACAAATAAGGCAGGTACATTGATATTCTCAAAGGGAAATTCCAGAATGTTGAAATTGTCTAATTAATCTACATTTCTTCTTACTAGTCTGATGGTCTGTAGTCTAACTGTATAAGATCAGTATTTTTTTTCTGGAGTAATTATTCAAGATCCTGAAAGATTTAACAACATATATTGAGATTTCTTAAAGCAAGCTGAGAGATTTAGACACATATCTAGCAGTAACATTAATAGCACATTTGAGTGTCTAAGTTCTCTAGACCATAATCTGCCAATTTTTGAAAAGCTGAGGAAAATCAAATCAGTTCTCCACTTCCCCCATCTAGTAACCCTAAATATGTGATGTAAAAGGTCTCCTTGTCTTAATTTATACATTTTCTGTGCCCCCTCATTTACTCCTTTGAAGCCCCATTTTTTTAGGGTGGGGGGAAAAGCTGTCCTAGGTTGTTATGGAAGTTTCAACTACAGTATGTGTCTAATAATTCTACTTACAGTTTTAATGCAGTACATTTTAATATTGAAGAAAATAGTTTTATAAAATAAAATTATGCTCAACACACTTTTTCATGAAACCTTTCAAATCCATCAAAGCAGTTTTAATTTAATAGTCCATTAAGTTGTGTGAGTAAAGAAATTGGCCACAAAGGTCCAAATTGTGTCCTTACTGGAAGCAGCCAGCACAGGATGATATTTATGTTGCTAGCCATATAAGGCAGCATTGTTTGTGCCAAACTAACCAGTTTGATAATCCACCATATATTGCTGCTTCTCTAAGCAGGAACTACATCAGTTGTTTGCACAGGCACTGGAACTAGGGCTGTTGCTGCACCCCTTGGCTTCAAGCAGTTTCCATCATATATAGGGTTTACAGTTTGGGTCCATGGCATTTGGCTCTCCTACTGACTCTGCTATGGTCCTTAATGCATTACAAAACTGTAGGGCTGTGTCTAGACTGGCAAGATTTTCCGCAAAATCAGCTGCTTTTGCGGAAAAACTTGCCAGCTGTCTACCCTGGCCGCTTGAATTTCCTCAAGAACACTGACTTCCTACTGTAAGATATCAGTGCTTCTTGCGGAAATACTACGCTGCTCCCGTTCAGGCAAAAGCCCTCTTGTGCAAATCATTTGCGCAAGAGGGACAGTGTAGACAGCACAATACTGTTTTGTGCAAAAAAGCCCCGATGGCTAAAATGGTGATCAGGGCTTTTTTGCGCAAAAGCACGTCTAGATTGGCACGGATGCTTTTCCACAAAAAGTGCTTTTGCGGAAAAGCGTCTGTGCCAATCTAGACGCTCTTTTCCGCAAATACTTTTAACAGAACTTTTCCGTTAAAAGCATTTGCGGAAAATCATGCCAGTCTAGACGTAGCCTTGCTGTCTGAGCGGTCTTGAATAGCATTTCAGATTCCCTCTACTTCCCACCCCGACTTCATATGCAACATCTTCTTATCCTTCTTCACTCCTTGCACTCCAGCACAATGAGGGGATTTACCTCATAAATGTAAATATGGATCTGCAAAGCTCTAGGCATTACATTTTGAAGTGAAATATAAGATTTTCATAGTGGGTAAAGAACCATACCCAACACCTCCTGTTTTCTAAATATAGAACAGACATTTCACTTACAATAGAATCTACCAGACTTGTCGTGATGCACATGAATATATACCCCTAACTCTGGGCATCATCACAGACCCCTAAATTAGTTTTACCACAGAGAATAATTACATAGCTGATTATTCAGGAAGCACAGTAAACTGATGAAGTGCTTTAATGTTCACGCATCACAGCTGTAAGCTAGCACACATGCAGTGTTGTTCTGGTTTAGTTTAATTTTCCCAAAATAAATATCAGTAGAAGAAAAAAAAGGGGGGGGGGAGATGAGAAAGGTAGGGAAGACAATACCACATTCCATTTAGCAAAAGAACCACACAGTATGAACACAATGAACAAACAAAATAGAATATAACTGATAGGCAACAATCTGGACTGCAACACTGCAGTTCCTGTAGAAGCTAATAACCAACTGAGAACATTGTGATAGTAGTTCAGTCCTTGGCTTCAATTGCAGATTGCTGTATCTTTATATTTCAAACAGCTGCAGCTGTAACTGTCTTTGGAAGTTTGCAAAAGCACAAGTGCAGAGTATTTTATAATAATTATGACCTCTCAAACTATCACTTACTAGTGACTCATTCCTAGCGAAAAATCAAAATTCACAGCAGCCTGGGTTTTCTATTTTGTGAGTGAATGAGTAAGTGAGAGTGTGTGTGTATGTTACATCTGAAGAAATGGGCTGTGCCCACAAAAGCTCATGATACCGTCTACATGTTTTGTTAGTCTTTAAAGTACTACCAGACTATTTGTTGTTTAAGTTTATCCCAAATATTGGGGGCACTGCCAAGGTAGGCAGGATTATATATGGAACTGTAGTGTATGTTCAGAGCTCATATGCAAAGGCCTGTTTTGTTTCCTGTTTCCTGTTTTGTTTTCTGCTGATATTTTCTGTTTTGAATCAACTATGAGTATCTAGCTAGAGGTGAGCATGTGACCAGTTAGCTCATGGACCTGTCTGGGAGTAGCTCTCTGTCAAATTATTAACAACTTGCCTATTAATTTATTCTGATTATGGGATGACTGAAACCAGTTTCTAGAGCAGCATTTCTCACACTGAGGGTATTGACCTAGAGTGGGGTTGCAAGGCTAATGTAGTGGGGAGATTGTGATGGTACGGCATTGTCACCTCTACTGTTGCCAGCATCAGTAAGAGAAGCATGATATTATTTTTGGGAGAGGAGTCATCACAGCCAGAAATATTTTCAGAGGGAATCCCAGCAAAAAAAGTTTGAGAACCTCTGCTCTAGAGAAACGAGGGAGTAAGGACAGCAAGAATAGCCATGCTCAGAAGCATAGCTGCATTTTGTGAGCTTGGGAAGCATCAGCAATACTAGTGTTTGTAATTTTCATGCAGTCCAGATACAGATGCTTTGATTGGTCCTCTGAGGCGGATTATGCTGGTGTTGAGCAGGCAGAATGAAAGCTGGATCTTCTCCCCATAAAGGAAGTTGTGCTTGCAAGAGTTAATATAAAAAAAAAACACATGGAATGAGTGAAGGAATATAGAGTAGAGAGAACTGGCAACATCCGGGTTTGTACCATTCCCCTCTCCGCCTCACCTACCCAGGTGCCCAATAAGACAGGCTGGCTCATTTTCTTCTGCAGCAATAACAATAATCAGACATGCAGATGTCATTCTCATTCTGACTTAGCTGCCTATTGAAGAGTTGTGTCTACCCTTTGCCAAAGAGGGTTGCTGTAATTTGCAGAATACTCCAGGATCTCTGTCTCCTCTAGCATTCTTGGTTGGCAGTAATGTCCATGGATATCTTTTGTTAGCTGCATTTGACTAAGCAGCAACTTCTACTCTTATTTACGCCTTGCAATAGATATGTATTTAGTCAGTTCCTCTCTTATCTAAGTTAGCACCCCAATTAAATGTTATATGTGAATGCCTATTCTGTGGTCTCCAAATTTGGAACACTAAAATGCACTTTATATAGGGCGACTCACAACGACTCCTCGAAACTTTAGTTACAGCAGATTGTAGCTGTTTGCTTGCTTTGTAGTGTTTATTAGCTCCTTAGATTGCGTAGGCTCTCATTTTTAGATCAATACGTCCCTTGGGTTCTGGCTATACAGCAATTGCCTCTTTCTTTATGCATCATCATCCTGACAATATATGTCAGATTAGGTGATTCTCCTAACAGGCTTGGAGATGAGGTCTGAAGAAGTGGCAGAGACAACAATACATTCTGTGGAGGGAGGGGCCTTGCCCCTGATTTTTTTGTTTGTTTTTTGTTCTCACACAGAGCTAGAGTCTGTTAATATTGAGGAAAGAATGGAAGGTTTTTGCATTTACTCTGCCTTTTATCTTAATGATGAATGGGGGCGGAGGTGAGACAGTAGCAAGGACAGTTCATACTATGCCATTTGTTGGTTTGGCTGACAGGTATTTTCTATATGCTCCCAGAAGTTCTGTAATGGGTACATTTTTAGAAAAGAAACAGCTAAGTCATGTTAATTACAGCCATAGCTTTTTGTTAGGCCTTTAGAAAAATTAAAATGCATCACTTATAATCTACTCTGTAGTCAGTTAAAATATATAATTATACATACAATATAATTACAGTTGGATAATATGGGTCTTTGTTGGGCTTGTCGTCAAATACTTTCATCATCTTACCACAAAACCTCCATGTAACTTTTTAATACCACCCTTCTCATTAGGGTATCTGAGTATCTTATAGTACTATGCATTGTACTGGCATTAGAATATAACCTGTCCAGCATAATTTTTGGACTGGAATCATGACAGAGTTTCAACTCACAACAGACAATAGAAGTTTGATTTGGCTAATGTCAGTGACCAAATCAAACTGCCGGTAACTCCCAGCTCGACATTAGCTTAATTATCAGTGACCAGGTGTGCAAGCTAATACCTTTCATTGAACCAACTTCTATTGGTGAGAAACAAGCTTTTGAGCCATGTGAAGCTCTTCAGATGAGGGAAAAGTAGTCAAGCCTCACAGCTAAATAAAAGGTGGAACAGATTGTTTAGCGTATGGCAGAGATGGGCAACCTAAAGCCCATGGACTGGATCCTGCCCCCGCTGAAACTCAGGGCTCCCTCTCCCTCCCCACTCCCACAGCAAGGAAAGCTGTCACGGGTGCTCCAGTCCTGCAGCAAGTTTCCAAGCCTTAGCACCCTCTTTCCCCCTTCCTCTGTGGCTGGAGCATTAGCACCAACTCCCCAGTGGGAGGATATAAGGGGGAGCCGATCTAAAACTCCTATGTGGACGGCTTTGCCTGGTGGGGAGGGGAGAAGAAGTAGCGCTGCAAGTTGTTCCCAGTGGCTGGGCATTGCAGCCAATGGAGCAGCAGAGGTAGTGCCTGCAAGCGCAGGGTGGCACAGAGCCACCTGTGCTGCCCCCCTCCAAACAGGAGCTGCATTAGGTAAGCACCTGAATCACCTGCCCCTCCTGCACTCTTCTTTCCTCCCCGTCCTCTCCTGTACCCCGCCTCTTGCCCAGACCACTCCTGCACCTTCCTTCCTCCCAGACCCCACAGCCCTGCCCTCAGCCCACTCCCCAGCAGCACACTTCCACACACTGACACACTCATTTTTGGCCCCATCCCAGAGCCCGGGGGTCCCCACAATCTACTAGCCCCAGTCTCCCAGAAGACTTAATCCAACCCTAGGAAGTATTAGAGCGTGGAGGGAACCCCAGTGCCCCAAGTTGCATAAGCAAGGTGAGTGTGTCTTTTTGGGGTGTTTTATTGTTGTTCTTGTTTGTTTTGCTTCTTTCTTGTTTGTGGTCCCTGACTGATTTTACTGATTTTTTTTTTTCTGTGGGTCAGTGGCTCCCGACCCAAAAAAAGGTTCCCTCAGCCCTGGCGTAAGTAGTTAGCACATTTTCAGAAACCAAAGAAACAGTTACTATGTGGCACTGTCTGTGTTTTAAGATAATGTAAAGCAAACTCAGTGACCTAGATAAAAATTCCTTTCCTTCCCCACCCCTCCCCAGCTGGAGCTGCGTCACTGGGAGTGCTGAGAAGCTCTGTCTCTGCAGCTCCCATTGGCCAGGAATCACAGCCAAATGGGAGCTGCCCCAGGTAAGTTTCCCACACCCCAATCTCTGTCCCAGCTCCAAGTCCTCTCTATCACCCTAGCTTCCTCCTAGACACCACATGCCAACCCTGAGTCCCCTCCTGCACTTCTATCCCAACCTCCTGCCCTGAGCCCACTCCTGCACCCCAATCACCATCCCCAACCCCACCCTTGAGCCTCACTGCAGACTCTAAACCTCTTGGCCCCCCTCCCACCACAGATCATCCACGTGCAGAATAATTTTGTGTCACACATCACCTCTGTATCAGCACACAATAAAATTCATTCCACACATGGCTGTAAAACATTAGAGGGAACACTAATTGTCCAAACCTTTTCCATTGGTTGGAATAATCAAACCCTGTCTCTCTCCTGAGGGTAACCAATGATGCAAAAGTGTATTTCCTGCATGTGTGCTGCTTCAGACCGGGCCCATAGGCTGCTTGCCTTTTGGTCCCGACAGTAATAATTATCAACTGGTATTGCAGAGTTTCCTACAGAGGGAGGAGAAACAAGGCAGCTTTGCACAGGACCTTGTGGCAGAGGATTGCAGGATACTTGTATGTAAGTTCCCTACAGATCTCTATGGAAGATTCCTGGGCCATGCTGGTGTACATTAACAAACTTTTCTGCAGGGCCCCCACTGCATAGCTGCATGGGCTCCCTCTCTTCTCTACCAATAGGCAGCCTCAATCTTCTACCACTATGCATTCTCAAAGCAAAATGTGTGCATACAAGAGCTTGCCTATCCTGCTCCAAGTGGTGGCAGAGCTGGAGTGCAGGGAATGACTAGACCCCTGCAGAGTCCAAAATCAGTGTCATGGCAAGCCAGCCCCCAATGACCTTGTTGCATGTCACACAACTTCCTCTACCACCATCCTCAGGGTAGACTTTGCCAGCTGCTGCCACCATTCCCCCCGAAGCATATATAAGGCTCCTGCTGGTGGCGGCAGAGTTGCTGCCAAAGGTGGTGTTCTACTCCTCGTAGAAGTGGCATGTCTTTGACGCTATTGTGCTTGAACACTGGTTGGTCTCGCTTGCCTCTGTCCTGGTACACCCATCTTAGCTTCTTGATCTTAGCACAGCACTGCTACGTGTCCCTTCTCAAGCAATTTGCCTGTAGATATACAAGTTCCTATGGCTCGAGCAAAGTTATGACTGTACAGCCTCCTCTCCCCACACCCAACAGCTTCAGAGTACTGCAGACAAGAGCATGTATAGGCACAAAGCCAACATGGTTAGCTCAAATGTGTGAACAGTCCACACCAACCAAACAGGAAGAGGAATTTCAAAAATTCCCAGATGTTTAAACGAGAGAGATGCATGTCTGTGTATCTGCAGGGCAGCAGAGTTCAAACCTCTGACCAGAGTGGTCGTGATGGGTATTGTGGAAAACCTCCTGGAGGCCAATTAGTAACATGAGCTAGTGCAACGTCTACTCTGAAATTGTGTTGCTCAAATTACAGCACAAAAAGAGCTACGCCTCTCCTTGTGGTAGTTTTATTTTGCGGGCGCAGCAGGGGAGTTACATCAGTGAGAGGAAAATTTCAATGCATGCACCTCCACTGTTTTGTTAAAAAGCAGACTTTTGTTGACAAAATTGTGTAGTGTAGAAAGGGTCTGAGCAAAACCTGTTAGGATGGCAGATTGTGATAAATAATATACTCCCTTTGGGTTATGAAGCTGCTGCAAGATTTAGGAGTCTCCATAAATTTGGTAAGGCATAAAATAGCAGGGTATAACTTGTCTAGTGGAAGCTTGCAGAGGTAGAGAGGGGGTCATTTGTATCTAGGGGTACCATCTAATTTGCTTTACTGTATTTTCCGGCGTATAAGGCGACTTTTGATGTTAAAAAACATCCCCCCAAAATCGGGGGTCGTCTTATACGCCGGGTATGCGGCTTTGCAAAGCCTCGGGGGAAGCCGGCGGCGGGGCATCCCAGGCGCGCCTGAGCTGCCCCGCCGCCGGAGCCCCTCCACGGCTTTGAAAAGCCTCGGGGGAAGCCGGCGGCGGGGCAGCTCAGGCGCGCCTGGGATGCCCTGCCGCCAGCTTCCCCCGAGGCTTTGCAAAGCCGCGGAGGGGCTCCGGCGGCGCGGCAGCCCCGGCGTGCCGGGGCTGTCCCGCTGCCAGGGCGTCCTCAGAGGCTTTGCTCCCGGTGTCCCTGGTCTGCTGGAGACGGTCCCCAGTAGACCAGAGGCACCGGGAGCAAAGCCGAAGCGGCGGCGGGGTGCCGCGCTTCTGAGGCTTTGCTCTGGCAAAGCCTCAGAGACGCAGGACCCCGCCGCTGCTGCGGCTTTGCTCCCGGTGCCTCTGGTCTACTGGGGACCGTCTCCAGCAGACCAGGGACACCGGGAGCAAAGGAGGCGGAGGGGCGCTGGGGTATAAGACGAAACCCTATCTTTTAACTAAAAAATTAGGGGGTCGTCTTATACGCCCAGTCGCCTTATACGCCGGAAAATACGGTACATTCTTTTAAAAACACAGAGTACCACATGTTGCAGGAATATTTTCTGGTTAAACATGTATAAATATTTTGGGCTTTAACAATTAAACATCATCCAAGAACTACTTAAGATATTTACCCTTGAATTTGGGCCTCTCTCCAGCATAATGTTCATGGTTTATGAGCACAGCAAAACAACTGATTTTACAGATGAAAATAAATCATGGCCCAAAGTAAAACCGTGGATGTTCTGACTTCTTTGACCTGGCAGCCAAATGGTCTCCTTCTCCAGAGACCAACTACCTGAGTTTAAAGAAATCTGAGCTGTTTTTAGAAACATTTGACTAAGAAACTCAAAGGCTCAGGGACCAGTTTACACCACCTTCCCCTTCCTTAACTTTTTCTTCATCTTCTTTCCCCTGTTTTCATACTTTCTTTCTTTCCTTGTGTTCTCCATCCATGAGTTGCAAAGCATCATGTTATTTGATTTCACAGTTTAACATTAAGGTTGTTGGATACGCATATTAACTGTATGTTGTACATTAGAGATGGCAACTTTAATTTTAGAAATGTTCGATTGTGATGTATTGACAAGGAAAAAAAAAACCCCTGACAATAACTACATCAAGTAGCTCAATATATGCGCAAGAGCCGTACCAACCCTCCAATGTTAAAATCCTCCTCCTTTGATCAACCCATGCCTTTAAGGAAAGTAGACAAGCCTTGCACCCTGCACTTTAAGAAAACAAAACAGAGTTATGTTGATGCCAGGTTGTATTTTAGAATTCTAAACCCAGTCTTTACACACACTGCTGTCTCTCTGAGGATGCGAGCTGCTCTAGTTCGCATTGTCTGTGCTGGATACTGAACTAGGTCATAAAGGAATTTCAGGGGTTCTCAAGCAACTGGGAAAATCTCAAGGGGATTGGAACCAGGCTTCTGGAGACCTTAGAGAGGGCTGACGGGCAACATTTCAACCTTAGGCAAATGGTAATTATTTGAGTGTTCAGCAAAGCTGAGTAGTATCAGCCTCCATACAGCTTTGGTATCTTGTTAGTCAGCAGGGGTCTCACAGCAGGTGTTCATTTTAATACTGACATATATGAATTATATAGTGTAAGTTTCATCCTGTGGTCAGAATCCCAGACAGCATAAATATCACATAATGAATACATAGGCCCTCATCCTCAGTCCCCAATTTTACCTTTTTGTTTAACCACAGGATAGGCATGGGATAGAATCATAGAATCATAGAATCATAGGACTGGAAGGGACCTCAAGAGGTCATCGAGTCCAGCCCCCCGCCCTCAAGGCAGGACCAAGCTCCACCTACACCATCCCTGACAGATGTCTATCTAACCTGTTCTTAAATATCTCCAGAGAGGGAGATTCCACCACCTCCCTTGGCAATTTATTCCAATATTTGACCACCCTGACAGTTAGGAATTTTTTCCTAATGTCCAATCTAAACCTCCCCTGCTGCACTTTAAGCCCATTACTCCTTGTCCTGTCCTCAAAAACCAAGAGGAACAAATTTTCTCCTTCCTCCTTGTGACACCCTTTTAGATATTTGAAAACCGCTATCATGTCCCCCCTTAATCTTCTTTTTTCCAAACTAAACAAGCCCAGTTCATGAAGCCTGGCTTCATAGGTCATGTTCTCTAGACCTTTAATCATTCTTGTCGCTCTTCTCTGTACCCTTTCCAATTTCTCCACATCTTTCTTGAAATGTGGCGCCCAGAACTGGACACAGTACTCCAGCTGTGGCCTAACTAGTGCAGAGTAGAGAGGCAGAATGACTTCACGAGTTTTGCTTACAACACACCTGTTGATACAACCTAGAATCATATTTGCTTTTTTGGCAACAGCATCACACTGTTGACTCATATTCAACTTGTGGTCCACTATGACCCCTAGATCCCTTTCTGCCATGCTCCTTCCTAGACAGTCGCTTCCCATCTTGTATGTATGGAACTGATTGTTCCTTCCTAAGTGGAGCACTTTGCATTTCTCTTTATTAAACCTCATCCTGTTTACCTCTGACCATTTCTCTAACTTGCTAAGGTCATTTTGAATTATGTCCCTATCCTCCGAAGAAGTCGCAACCCCACCCAGTTTGGTATCATCCGCAAACTTAATAAGCGTACTCTCTATCCCAATATCTACATCATTGATGAAGATATTGAACAGTACGGGTCCCAAAACAGACCCTTGAGGAACTCCACCTGTTATCCCTTTCCAGCAGGATTTAGAACCGTTAACAACAACTCTCTGACTACGGTTATCCAGCCAATTATGCACCCACCTTATCGTGGCCCTATCTAAGTTATATTTGCCTAGTTTATCAATAAGAATATCATGCGAAACCGTATCAAATGCCTTACTAAAGTCTAGGTATATGACATCCACCGCTTCTCCCTTATCCACAAGGCTCGTTATCTTATCAAAGAAAGCTATCAGATTAGTTTGGCATGACTTGTTCTTCACAAACCCATGCTGGCTATTCCCTATCACTTTATTACCTTCCAAGTGTTTGCATAGGATTTCCTTAATTACCTGCTCCATTATCTTCCCTGGGACAGACGTTAAACTGACTGGTCTATAGTTTCCTGGGTTGTTCTTATTCCCCTTTTTATAGATGGGCACAATATTTGCCCTTTTCCAGTCTTCTGGAATCTCCCCTGTCTGCCATGATTTTTCAAAGATCATAGCTAAAGGCTCAGATACCTCCTCTATCAGCTCCTTGAGTATCCTGGGATGCATTTCATCAGGACCTGGTGACTTGCTGACATCTAACTTTCCTAAGTGACTTTTAACTTGTTTTTTGTGAATCCTATCTTCTAAACCTACCCTCTCTCTGCTTGTATTCACTACGTTAGGCACACCTCCAGACTTCTCCGTGAAGACCGAAACAAAGAAGTCATTGAGCATCTCCGCCATTTCCAAGTTTCCTGTTACTGCTTCTCCCTCCTCACTAAGCAGTGGGCCTACCCTGTCCTTGGTCTTCCTCTTGCTTTTAATGTATTTATAAAAAGTTTCTTGTTTCCCTTTATGCCTGTAGCTAGTTTGATCTCATTTTGTGCCTTTGCCTTTCTAATCTTGCCCCTGCATTCCCGTGTTGCTTGCCTGTATTCATCCTTTGTTAGTTGTCCTAGTTTCCATTTTTTATATGACTCCTTTTTTATTTTGAGATCGTGCAAGATCTCCTTGTTAAGCCAAGCTGGTCTTTTGCCATATTTTCTATCTTTCCTACACAGCGGAATTGTTTGCTTTTGGGCCCTTAACAACGTCCCTTTGAAATACTTCCAACTCTCCTCAGTTGTTTTTCCCTTCAGTCTTGCTTCCCATGGGACCTTACCTACAAGTTCTCTGAGCTTATCAAAATCTGCCTTCCTGAAATCCATTACCTCAATTGTGCTGGTCTCCCTTCTACCTTTCCTTAAGATCATGAACGTAAGCAACTAGTCAATTAGTCATCTATCCAATTAGCGTAAACTTATCGGAGAGTCAACTAGTGATGTAACTAGTCGCTTCCCCCCCTTGCTGACTTTATCAGAGGCAGCGGTGGGAGGGGGGGTGGAGAGCAGGAGCTGCTGCTGCAGGGAGTCGGCTTAAAAACTGGTTCCTTCCAGCACTGTCTCCGCAGGGAGCAGGCGAGGTAGACGCACAATGGGGAAGCGGAAACTTAAGCAGTCTCTGCTTGCGCCACTTCTGCTGCAATTCTACTTTCGAAGAGGCTCGGACATTTCAAAGGCTCAGGTGCCGCAGGCAGGGCGTGGCCAGTCCCCCGCTGGCCCTGTGCTCCGTGCGGAGCTTCCACTTCTGAACTGTAGCAAGAGCCCAGTAGGGCTCTCAATGACTTGTCAATTAAGTAAGTTAATGTACATTTAACATCCATAGGATAGGCTTATTTAGCCTGATATATCTGTGTGTGTTATGCAGTAAAACTAAATGCTATGCACTATGTTCAAAGCACTGTATAGACAACTAATTCTGATAAAATCATCATCAGGAAAGTATGCAAGTACTATTCTTATTTTGCAGGGAAGGAAATTGAGGCAGCAGAAGAAATTGCTTCTCTGAGGTCATGCAGCAAGTCAGTGAGGGTGACACAGGATCTCCTAACGTCCAACTGCTATTGGACAGATATTGTGTCAAGGATCGAATCCTCCTGTCTTTTCTCCTCAGCCAGAGACAAGTGGTTATGATCATAAGTTCACGACCACCATTCGCACATAATGAATGATTTTAGAGAATGAAACATTGACACAGAAATGGGTATTAAAAATATTAAAACACCGAAATGTCATGCTTCTCTCTTCTTTAAAAATGGCAAAGACTTTACTACAGCATTAGTATTTGCTCTGCTCCCCATCAACAAGTGCACTTAAATCTGACAAAACTGAACCATAGGATCATAGACTACCAGAACTGGAAGGGACATTGAGTCCAGTCTCCTGCCCTCATGGCAGAACAAAGCATTGTCTACCATCCCTGATAGATTTCTATCTAACCTGCTCTTAAATATCTTCAGAGGTGGAGTATTCCGTAGGCAATTTATTCCAGTGTTTAACAACCCTGACAGGAAGTTTTTCCTAATGTTCAATCTAAACCTCCCTTGCTGTAGTTTAAACCTATTGCTCCTTGACTATCATCAGAGGCCAAAGAGAACAATTTTTCTCCTTCCTCGTGACACCCTTTTAGATACTTAAACTGCTGTCATGTCCCCTCTGTCTTCTCCTTTCCAAGCTAAACAATCCCAATTCTTTCAGTCTTCTCTCATAACTCATGTTCTCTAGACATTTAATCATTCTTGTTGCTCTTCTCTGGACCTTCTCTTTCGTGAAATGTGGTGCCCAAAACTGGACACACTACTCCAATTGAGGCCTAATCAGCGCAGTGTAGAGCAGAAAGACTTCTTGTGTCTTGCTCACAACACTCCTCTCAAAGCATCCCAGAATCATGTTTGCTTTTTTAGCAACAGTGTCATACTGTTGACTCATATTTAGCTTGTGGTCCACTATGACCCTGAGATCCCTTTCTGTAGTACACCTTCCTAGACAGTTGCTTCCAATTGTGTGTGAAACTGATTGTTCTTTCCCAAGTGGAGTACTTTGCATTTGTCCTTATTAAACTTTATCCTATTTACCTTAGACCATTACTCCAGTTTGTCTAGATCATTTTGAATATGAACCCATCCTCCAAAGCACTTGCACCCGCACTCCCAGCTTGGTATCATCTACAAACTTAATAAGTGTACTCTCTATGCTGGGGTGGGCAATAATTTTTGATGGGCCGGCCACTCCCAAGATTTTGGAAAGTGGTCAAGGGCTGCACTCTCTCATGGTATTAATGGAGGAGGTGTGGAATCTCAGCTGGAGGTTGGGCAGAAGGGAGCTTGGGGTAAAGATTGGGGTGCAGGAGGGAGATGGGGTCTGGGAGGGATTTTGGGCGAAGGAGGTAGTTGTGACCTAGGGCAGGGAACTGGGTGAAGGGTTTTGGAATGTGACCTAGGGTGGGAGGGGATTGTGATCTCAGGCAGGAGATTGGGGTGCCAGATCTGGGAGGGGGCATGGGTGTATATTGAGTAGCAGGGAAGGAGTGTGGGGCAGAGGGTTGGGGAAAAGAGGGGCTGAGATGCCAGAGGCAGGTTCTTGCCAAGGGACTTAGCGTGCCTGAGAGCTAAAGGCTTGCAGAGCTTAAAATGTTTCTGCCTGTTTGGCCATGTGCTTGAATGAGTGAGAAAGAGAGTTGCGCTTTGTGGCTGCCTGTTGTTCAAACAGCTCCCATTGGCCAGTGTCTGTCCAGAAACTGGCCAATGGGATTGTGCTGGGGGCAGGAGCAGCGTCTGAATCTTCCCCCCCTTCCCTCTGGACTTAAAGATAAAGCATCTTGCAGTTGTGTTTCTGAGCAGCATGTGGGACAAACTGGGGCACCTGCCTGGGGCTCCCCACTACCTCCATGGGCTGGATCTGGTGGCTTGGAGGGATACATTTTGCCCAGGCTTGCTCTATCTCAATATCTAAATCGTTGATGAAGATATTCTGCGGAACCCCACTTGTTATGCCCTTCCAGTAGGATTGTGAATCATTAATAACTATTCTCTGAGAACAGTTATGCACCCACCTAATAGTAGCCCCATCTAGGTTGCATTTCCTTAGTTTATTGATGAGAAGGTCATATGAGACCGTATCAAATGCCTTACCAAAATCTAGGTATATCATGTCCACCACTTCTCCCTTATCCACAAGATTTGTTATCCTTTGAAAGAAAGCTATCAGATTGGTTTGACATGATTTGTTCTTTACAAACCCATGCTGACTGTTACCTTATTTTCTTCCAGATGTTTGCACATAAATTCCTTGCTCCATTGTATTTCTTGGCACAGAATTCAGGTGACTGGTCTGTAATTTCCTGGGTTTTTCTTATTTCCCTTTTTTTTTTAATAGATGGGCACTATATTTGCCTTTTTTCCAGTCTTCTGGAATCTTTCCTGTCTCCCATGATTTTTCAAAGATGATAGCTAAAGGCTCAGATACCTCGTCTATCAGCTCGAGTATTCTAGGATGCATTTCATCAGGCCCTGGCAACTTGAAAACATCTAAGTAATTTTTAACTTGTTCTTTTTTATTTTATCTTCTAAACCTACCACATTCCCACTAGCATTCACTGTTAGGCATTCCTTCATCATCAGACTTCTTGGTGAAAACTGAAAAAGAAGTCATTAAGTACCTCTGCCATTTCCAAGTTTCCTGCTATTGTTTCTCCCTCTTCACTGAGCAATGGGCCTATCCTGTCCTTGGTCTTCCTCTTGCTTCTAATATATTTATAGAATGTCTTGTTACCCTTTATGTCTGTAGCTATTTGAGCTCATTTTGCGCCTTTGCCCTTCTTGTCTTGCCCTTGCATACCTGTGTTGTTTGCTTATATTCATCCTTTGTAATTTGACCTAGTTTCCACTTTTTATATGACTCCTTTTTTATTTTTAGATCATGCAAGATCTCCTAGTTAAGCCTAGGCAGTCTTTTGCCATACTTTCTATCTTTCCTGTGCTGCAGATTAGCTTGCTTTTGGGCTCTTAATAAAGTCCTTTTGAAAAACTGCCAACTCTCTTCAGTTATTTTTCCTTAGTCTTGCTTCCCATGGGACCTTAGCTACCAGCTCTGAGTTTACTAAAATCTGCCTTCCTGAAATACATTCTCTCTTTTGCTGTTCTCCCTTCTACTATTCCTTACAATCATGAACTCTATGATTCTAAGGAATAGTAGCTGCTTTCCACTTTCAAATTTGTAACCAGTTTCTCCCTATTTGTTAAAATCAAATCTAGAACAGCTTCCCCCCAAGTAGCTCTCTCAACCTTCTGAAATAAAAAATGGTCCCCAAAACAGTTCAAGAACTTATTGAATAATCTGTACCCCACTGTGTTAGTTTTTCAACATACCTCTTGATAGTTGAAGTCCCCCATCACCACCAAATCCTGCGCTTTGGATGATTTTATTTGTGTTTTTTTTTTAAAAGAAAGCCTCATCCACCTTTTCTGCCTGGGTAGGTGGTCTATAGTAGACCCCTAGCATGACACTTGGTTTTTTACCCCTTTTAACCTAACCCAGAGCCTCTAAACATATCTGTCTTCTACATCCATCTCCACCTCAGTTCAAGTGTTTACATTTTTAATATATAAAGCAACACCTTTTTTTCCCTGCCTATCCTTCCTAAGCTGTACCCTTCTATACCAATATTTCAATCATGTGTATTATCCCATCAAGTGTCTGAGAGACCAACTATGTCATTGTTGTGTTTGTTTATTAGCACTTCAAGTTCTTCCTGCTTATTACCCATACTTCTTGCATTTGTATATAGGCATCTAAGATACTGATTTGATTTTGTCGTCCAGTTCTGCCTTGTTCCTTCTTTTTCTCTGCTATGATAGCCCACGCTCCCTCTCATTTCTCACCCATCTCCCAGGTCTCCGTGTTCTTCACTTACATGTGGGCTTTGGTCACCTGCCCTGTTGAACCTAGTTTAAAGCCCTCCTCACTAGGTTAGCCAGTCTGCATCCAAATACAGTCTTCCCCTTCCTCGAAAGGGGAGCCCCATCCCTGCTTAGCAGTCCTTCCTGTAATAGCATCCTGTAGTTGAGGAAGCCGAAGCCCTCCTGGCAACACCATCTTCGCAGCCAGGCATTCACCTTTAGGATGCACCTGTCTCTGCCTGAGTCCCTATCTTTGACAGGAAGGACTGAACAGAATACCACCTGTGCTCTAAACTCCTTCCCCTGTACTCCCAGAGCTCTGTAGTAACTGTTGATCTGCTCAAGGTCACACCTTGCAGTATCATTCGTGTCCACATGGATGAGTAGCATACGGTAGTAGTCAGAGGGCTGGATAATCCTCAATAATGTGTCTGTAACATCTTGGATACAGGCCCCTGGAAAGGCAGCACACCTCCTAAGATGACATGTCAGATGAGATGAGATGGGTGCCTCCATCCCCCTCAGAAGAGAGTCTCCAACCACCACTAGCCTATGTTTCCTCCTTATGGTGATGGAAGCAGACCTCCCAGCCTTGGGGGTACGAGGCTTCTCTTCTTCTTTAGGGGGTGATACCTTATCTCCCGTATCCATGCCCCAGTACCATGGTGAGAGGGTTGGGAGCAGGAGTGGAGCACTGCCTGCTGCCAGAAATGACTAGTTGCCAGTGTCCCCCCTGAGCCATCTTCTCCTCCTCCACAAGTGGTGTCAGCAGTCTTTTGTAGTGGGACATCTTCCTCAGCTGTCTTGACATGAATACAGTCTAGGAATTCCTCTTGGATTCAGTTGCTCCTCAGCCTAGCCCACTTCCTCCTATATGTCTCCCACCTGCTGCCTGAGAGATTCCACCAGCAGGCACCTTTCATGGTCTCCCCAGCCCAGATTTCAGTAAGTGGTAATTGCAAGCCACAGTCCCTGAAAAACCACACCAGGATCTGGGTAGAGGCATCCATGGTTAGGTGATCTGTCTGGCTATAAGCACAGGTAGAGGAGAGAGAAGCAGTGCTGGAAAAAGTGTTGTGGGTCTTCCTAACCCTGTTAGGACTCCCTCTTAAACTTCCCTCTCTGCAGCCCCTGTCCACTTCGCTCCCCTGGTCACTCTGCCTCTGGCTTTTAAGGTCCACTCACCTAGGTAAGGCCTGCTCCCTTGTTAGCCATACAGAGAAAGCTGATCCTGAGGCTGATCAAAGGCAATCAAGGGAACAAAGGATCAAACACTCCCAGACTCTCAATCCCAGCTGCCACAGTAACTGAAATCACCTGAAATCAGAATAAAAAATTCAAACAGTCGAGTCAACTTACTCACACCTAAAGCTAGTACACTCACCTGGCAGCCTGTTCACAGAAGATTGAGAGGATTAAGCCTATGATTCATGTACAGGAAAAACACATACCAGTGTTTTTAATAAACCTAGAAAAACACGCCTAAGAATTGGGATACTATAAATGTTTTCACTTTAACTCAAAATGACTTAACTTCTAAAATTTCTCCCTTTTTCAACATGAATGCATGACTCTAATTTTGATGAGGTAATATATTTAATCTAACTTCAGTTGGTGAAAGAGACAAGCTTTTGAGCTACAGCGAGCTCTTCTTCAGGTATATCCTAACTCTAAACTCTGCTCACAGTCTCCCAAGTTCCACCTCTCTATGCATCACTTTTACAGTTTTTTCTTTAAAGACGGGAACAATAAACAAGTTTAGTCAGTAGAAATTAGGGAAAGAAAACGTGTTTATTTTAATTTTTAAAATGCATCTACTCATGTAGTCAAAATGCATCATTAGAAAATATATGCTTTTTAAAAACTGCAAACATGACAAAAATAGGGCACACATTTTGAGATTATTTCTCAAAATAGCCGCATATATTTTGTATGGCACAGAATGCATGTCCCTGGTTATGTAACACTGTGGTAAGCATCTCTCATACTTATATTTCTGTTAAGAGAATAGTTTTCCTTACAGGATACTATCCTGTGCCGCTTCTATTGGCTCTCTGTAGCAGCTATTGTTAATATTACCGTATTTAATTCCAGTAACAGCTACAACATGTGAGGAGCAGTACAAACTTAAAGGAAGACACAGTATTTGCCTAGTAGAGCTTACAATATAAAGAGAAGCCAGACATATAGATTCAGGCATGGGAAAGTGGCATATTATATCAATAAAATGGTCAAGGTGATGATTGGCCACATCTCGATAATACTACTGAAACAATATCGATATTAAGTAATAAAAATAATGCAGTTCTGGGAAACTTTCTGCAGGTTAGTTTGTCAAAGGAAAAATAGTTTCACTCAGCAAACATAAATGAGGCAACCAATATACCTTCTTCAATTTAATTATCTATTTAACTGTCTTTATGCCTGTCTTTCATCATTCCAAAAGCTCTAGTGCATCTCATTTGTTCTTTCTTTCTCCCATATTGCTTTCTGTTGCCTATATTTAGACTCCTGGAAAATCTTCTGTACTTGTTTAGCAAAGCCAGGACTATCTTCTTCCAGTGCATTAATGGTTTGCAGGACACAAGGAGTCTTCTCCCTTGGAAGTGGATTATTCAATGGCCTCAGTGGTATGACAGAGTTGTATTTATGCTGTTTGTTGAGAGCGTTCATCAGAGAGGCGTATGACTGAAATTCACACCAAGCCTCACTCAAGAAATGTTCTGTCAACAAAATAATAGTCCATGCAGACCTATTCACTGCATCATTTAAGTTTTGTAAGAGATGTCTGCCACTAGGCATTTCAGCAAAGATTATTCCAGGTTTAATACAAAATTTATTTTGTAGTAGATGCAGGAGACGGTTGGCTTCATCTATATCATTCCCACTATGCAGAATCACAAACTTGTAAAACACATTCTCAGGATCTTCATCACTGCTATGAACTTCTGGGACATTTGTGGAGATCTCTTCTGTGTCAAGAGACAGACCACACAATTCATGATTTTGCTTGATGTCTCTCTGGCCTGCACTCACATTAGTACCCTTTTTCATGTTATTTGGTGGAGGATTTCGTTTGGTGTTAATGTTGCCCATTATGATAAATGTTCACGTCAGAAGATGTGTTCAATATCAACTCATTTCATTCTAAAAAAAATGAAAAATAAAAAGCTGTTGAACCTTATCACAACCTAAAAAAAGACATTCATAGCAATCTAGAAATACCCTGAACTGTCTGAAGTGAGCTGTTACACATCCTAATGAAAAATAACCAAAATACTGAAAGGGAACTGGTGGCAGAAGTGGACAATAAGTTATACAATAAGATATTACATAAAATTTTAAAAAAGTGATTTTAGGCCATCCACACAGCAGCATGTCACAAAACACGGAGTTAACTGTCCAAACAGAATTCCAGATGTAATTTTACCAAAACACTGTGTTCACCTTAAAGATGTTTACCAGAAAGATGTCAGCAAATTGGAGTAAATTCATAGGAAAGCAAGTGCCCGGGTTGTAGTATGTTATATCTAAATTATGCAATAAGGCTCCACCTCCCATACATGCACTGAATTCTGTAGCAAACAATAGGAACTGTGTGTGACAGTGGTTGATTGATTTTAAAACCACTTGATAAACTTCAATTCATAAAGTTTTATTTCTGTATAGGTTGAACCTCTCTAGTCTGTCACGCTCTGGTCTGGCAACATCTGTGGTCTGGCATGATTTTAGTTGGCTGGATGGCCACTTTTTATGGGTGTGACCAAGTTTCCAGCGGTCTCAAAGTTAGTTTGCAGACACCAGTGCTGTGTCTCACTCTTCTATGCTGTTATTTAGCTCTAATTTATCCCTAATTGTCTTGTAAGAGCCAGGTAAGCAGTGGAAGTGTTGGTAATGCAGCTAGACTAATGGTTCCCAACCTGTGGACTGCAGACCCTTGGGGGTCCGTGGAAATGTAAAAGTAAGGATTGGGCTCACCGCAATAGGCCTGATCCTTCCTCTTCCCCTCCCCCTTTTTTTCTCTCCCCTGCAGCCATGCACGCCGGACGTGGCTTACTTTTGATCTCATTTCCTGGATGCTAAAGGAGCACGGAGAAAGTACTTGCATGCCATGTATGCTTCTCACATATCAGCCAGGCATGAGAGGCATGTCCAGAGAACGGGATCAAAAGTAAGTTGTCCCAGTGTGCATGCCTGCTGTCACCCCCCATGATCCTGAAGTTCGGCCCTTGAACTTTATGAACTATTATACATTTCAAATGATTATCAAGTAATGGAATGTTTGAAAATAGCTATATTGTTTGGGGGAGGGGTCTGTTAAATTTTAATAGATTGTAAAGGGGTCCATCTGCTCAAAAATGTTGGGAACCAGGTGTGCTAGACAATATTGACCTTCTGTGGTTTGGCAAATTCTCCAGTTTGGCACCGATCAGGTCCCAACGGTGCCAGGGAAATGGAGATGTATGGTCCAATTCCCTTCCCACAGAAGTCAATGAAAAACTTCAAATTGACTTGAATGGAAATTGGAGTAGACCTACGTAATCAGATTATACATATGGTCTTGCAGAAGTGCTACAAAAATGTTTAAAGAACTAGAGTGAACTAGGAAAAATGGATATGCCTGTACATGCACTGGTGAAGTAATAATTAGGGGAAACATAACACAATTTATAAACATATGATGAGTAGAGATGTAAAATTTCGATTTGGCTAATCAAATAGCCGATGCAATTTACAGTCTGTTCAGTTAGTTAATAAAGGCGCCTCTGCCTTTGAAGTGTAGCAACAGCTCCAAGGCTGTTGCTACACTTCAAAGGTGAAAGCGCTGTGGTGAGCATGGGGCCAGCAGAGGATTCAAGCATCAGGGGATTCAAGCAGTCCCCTGTCAGAAAGAGGCAGCAAAGGGAGGGAAGAGCATGGGGTGCTTCAAAGCAGCAGCTCCACATGGAGCTGGGGCAAGATCCCGGGGCTGGTCCCATGCTCCCCGTGGCATTTCAAAGCAGCAGTGCCTCATGGAGCCCGGGGTCAGTGGGGGAGTCCCTAGCTGACCCTGGGCTCTATGCAGTGCTGCTGCTTTGAAAAGCCACATGAAGCCCAGGACAGCCCCGGGATCTTGCCCCAGCTCCACGTGGTGCTGCCGCTTTGAAGCACCCCATACGCTTCCCCCCTTTGCTGCCTCTTTCTGATAGAGGCAGCAAGGGGGGAAAGCAACTAGTCGACTAGCATGTCAGCTATCCAATACGCATTTTCTTATCAGATAGTCGATTATTCACATCCCTAAAGATGAGTGTAAAAAATCAAGGAGGGAGGGAAACTGTTTAAAGTGGGTAAAAATGATATGATGCCCAGGAATTAAGTGAAATTAAGAACAGAACAATTTAGGCTGGATATCAAGGGGAAAAAAAAACTTTCCAGTTGTAAAAACTATTAAGTTATGAAATAGTCTCTGCAAGCAAGTTGTGGTGCACTTAGATAAAACACTACAAATTGATTGGGATGTATCATGTATCTGCTATATTTTACTATCTAATTTAACAGATCTTCCCCATCTCTAACATTTATGATATAGCACAAGGGAAGCAAAGGGAAACTGGTAATCTTTTTGTACTTTTTAAAAAGAGAGTAAGTTTTCATCATTGAGGAAAGTGAATAAATAATTTTAAAAACCCAGACAGATTTATGCAGAATATTTTTCATGTTGTATAAAGGGTTAGTTGTTCATTTGGAACATGAAAAGGAGTGATTCAATTTCTGAGTGCTTCAATAAAGGGGCATCTATATTACTTTAGTGACACATAAGTCATGATGTTTTGCTAATGACAGAGTGACTGCTTTGACAGAGCTCAAGCACAATGACACTGACAGGGATTGAGAAATCTATACACACACTGAAGAAAACAGATGAATGATTTTATAATTCCTCGTGAAATGCTGACCTGGGCTAGCAGACCAAATCATTTTAGTGAGATTTTAGTATTTTTTCACATGTATTTCTTCTCTGAAAAAGAACATTGCTAAATTTCTATTTTAGTGCATAACCCCAAGATACGGTAATTTACTTCCCATTTAAAATCATTCTGAAACTCTTGTCTTTACACGTAGATTAGCCCCTAAACCCTCTAACTTTCTCTGTTTTTATTAAAATTAAATTAATCCAATATGGACTGCTGGTTTGTATCTGTTGATGAGAATGCTTCATTATTTATTTTTATAAGCTTCAGGAGTTAGCCAAGTTAGTCTGTATAGAAAAAAACAACAAATGGTCTGGTAGCACTTTATAGACCAACAAAACATGTAGATGGTATCATGAGCTTTCGTGGGCACAGCCCACTTCTTCAGATGACCGGATCTTTGAGTTTAGGATGTGCAGACCCAAAATAAATAGGAAGGAAAGGGGGAGAGGAAAAAAACGAGGGGGGTTGGAGACAGGAAACAGAGAGTATAGAAAATCAGGAAGGTAGAGGAAATCAGTAAGTATCTGAAGATTGGGTAGTTAAAACAAAGAAGATAAGAATCAAAGTCAATTGATAGTATCCTTCCTGACATAGGAATCTACACAAAGAGCTGTTTGCACCGTCATTGAATGTTAGGTTGGTAGTGTACCAACCATCCTTCATCACCAGGGCTCGGAGAACTGCGGTGAGCCCTGCTTGCCAGCCACGCTGTCCGGCGATCTGCACATCTACACCCGAATCCGGCTCTTCTGGATTGCAATCTACTCGCCACGGGCGAGTAGATTGTATTCTTTGTCGAGCCCTGTTCATCACGATGAACTCTAATTCCAATGCTTTGCTGTGTATCTGGCTAGTAGAATTGGTTTGTGATAAGACAGCCACTTGAAGATCTTTTAAACAGTGATTAGGAAGATTAAAGTGTTCCCCAACAGGTTTCTGTATGTTCCCTTTACATATATCTGATTTGTGTCCATTGATTCTTTCCCGCAGAGACTATCCAGTTTGTCCAATATATATAGCAGTGGAGCATTGCTGGCATTTGATGGCATAGATCAAATTACTAGATGTGCAGTCAAATGACCTTTTGATTTGGTAGCTTATGTTGTTGGCTCCAGTGCTGAATTCACTAGTATAGATATGTGGGCAGAGTTGGCATCGTGTTTGGTTGCAAGGCTGTAGGATCTTTATAGAGCATTCCTAAAACTTAAATACCATCTAAATGTTGTTAGTGTATAAAGTGTTACCAGACCATTTGTTATTTTTATAAGTGAATGCTCATACTGACAAATGTATCATAATACGCAGACATTTCTGCAGTAATACACTCCTTTGTATTAAATAGATTAGCTATATTGTCCTCATATGTTTGCTTTTTAGAAAGTAACACTGTGCATGGAGCCATTTTATCAAGGACCATAGCTATGGCTCCAATCCTATAAATATTTACCCATCTGAATAGCCACACTGATTTCAAATTAATGAAAAATATTCTTTAAAAACTGGCATTTAAAATTCTATTTATTCCTGTTTATTAACATACCCTAGAAGCTTTAACCTAACTTGTATTGTGTTAACAAGGTATTGGTCCTTCATAGAGCTTGTACACATTTGTTAATGTTGCTCAGTGTTGAGTAAAGCAGATGTTTTCAAAAGGAGTTCCAGTAAAATCGGACACACTTTGCAAATGTATAAAGAAAAAAAGTTAAACCAATATTTTGGCTGATCCACCATGAAAGTGTCTAAATGAAAAGCAGTTTGCTCTTGCATTGCCCATACCTGCTGTGTTTCTTAAAAAACAAAAAAAAAAACAAAAAAAACAAGAAAGTGCTTATAGTCCAAAAAAACTTAAAAAATAACAAATAGACCAGTAGCACCTTAAAGACTAAAAAAACATGTAGATGGTATCATGAGCTTTCGTGGGCACAACCCCAGGAGGGTAGATTCCCTCTATCTTCAGATTATTGGAGTATTAGAAGTCCAGATCCAAGCATAAATAAGGGAAGGGGGGTAGGAAAAAAGAACAGTGAATAGATTGTTCAAGTAGTTGCAAGAGGCTGATAAGAACAATTAGCACCTCCATTGGTTGATTAAGTCATTGGGATGTGGAAAGTAGGTGTAAAGCCAGCCAATGTCTCTGTTCATTCTATTCACATAAGAATTAAACTTGTAAATGAAGTTAAGTTCCAACCATTCTTTGTGTATTTGGCTTGTGGAATTGGCTTGAAACAACAGGGTGACTTGGAGATCCATTAATGAGTGCCCCGGCAGGTTAAAGTGTTCTCCAACAGGTCTCTGTGTATTGCCTTTAGGGATGTCTGAGTTGTGTCCATTAATTCTTTCCCATAGAGACTGACCAGTTTGGCCAATATACATGGCAGTGGGGCATTGCTGGCTACCCCTCTGAAACTTATATTCAGAGTTTCTTTGCAACATTGGAACAAATGTTATTTTAGATGGAACGGTGCCATCTTGTGGCACATACACTTACAACACAGCATGAGCATATGCATCATAATTTATATTCAATGTATGTAAAAATATTGTACAGAATTAATACATGACAGCTCTGGGGTATTTTATCCCTTCCTTGGATCAGGAGCAAACTACTCTCCTGGATTTCTGGAGGGGAAAGAGTCCCACTAACTTTTGAGAGGAAAAGACGTAGGGCTAAGCCTCAGTCAGGAGTGTATCTCTTGAGGAGAGAATGATTTTGTCCAGACTCTCTTAACAGGAAGGGTCAGATTCTTACTAGTCACTCTTTGGCAAATACTTATTTTTGTTGGCATATGCCAATAATGGGTGTTTCTTTACAGGGAGAATTAATCAATGCAATTTCTTCTCCTGCATAATTTTTTAAATAAAATTTAAACTTTTTAAGTACACACACAGTGCCAATATGGCCCCAATTTCAGTTATTCAACTTTTGCTAGAATAATATTTTCATCTTTAACTACAGAATGGAGAAGCATGTTGGGAAGATTCACACAGCACAGTCATATCTTTTTCAGTAACACATATCCATGTGAGGTTGATTGGTTTTGTTAGGTTATATGGGAGGTAGGGGAAAGGTGCACTGCAAAGAAAAGACCATAAGGGAAGGAATAAATAATTACTAGAACCCAAACCTGATGGTGTTCTAATGAAGATATGAAATATGCCACTTTGATAGTCTTTCCCCATATTTCATGCTGTTACACATAAATACATAAAACCCTAATAACAAAAATACAAGCTAAAGGAACTTGCAGAAAAAAACCCTTTTCATTTATGGGCTTTTGCACTCTTCATATTTTGTGCACTTAAACAGAAAAATACTAGATGCTTCATAAAAAACATTACCTAAACAGAACAGATATTCTAATGCTAACCATGCTGAATTATGCCTACAACTAATTAAGAAACCAATTCAGTATTCAGAGGGTTAGCATTAGGGATGTTAAATATCAGTTAATTGAATAGTCCAGTTACCTCATGAATTCTTATCAGTTACTCAACTATTCTATAGTATCCGGGGGCGGGGCAAGCAGCCAGTGTGCTCCAGCCCCACTCCCGAAGACCCCCTGACACTCCTGCGTCTGTATCAGAGGCAGCAGCACTGGGTGCCAAGCGGGACCTGTTTCATGAGGAGAACCTGTTTAAAAACCAGCTCCTGGCACAAACCGGCTGACTGTTGCCCCATGCTGATCTCTCTAATACAGAGGCAGCAGCCCCTGCCTGGGGGGAGTCTGAGCTCCCAGATGCAGCATGAGCCAGAAATGCCTGCCTGCCTAGTTCCTAACACACTTTAAAGGCAGAGCCGCAGTAGGGGTAGGTCCCAGACCCGTCGCAAGCCAGGACTGAGCCAGGCTGCTGGCCAGCCTGCTAAAAGATTTACTAGTGGAAGCGGAGGGAGGCAGGAATGCATGAAGTCTATAGCATTAACCTATAGGCTTTTGCTTACACGATTACATCCCTAGTTAGCATAACATTCTCCTTGCTTGCTACTGCTACCAACAAGAAGGCAGGCAGCCATACTCTGCACCAGTTGTAGCTTGTGATTCGTATTAAGGGGGAACCCTAGATTGAAACTGGAGTACATCATCATTCTCTGTCACAACAGCAAGTGGGGAACAGGGAGCAGGGGCAGAGGCACAGTGGGGAAACAGCGTGAGTGGGGACTGCAGGTGCTTCTTGTACATTTCAAAAGCAGAGGTGCAGCCGAGGAAGGGGGGAACAAGAGCTGGCTTAAAAGCTGGTTCCCTCCTAGCACAGTCTATTGGATGCCGCCTCCCCTGCCCCCGCTGCTTCTATCTGATAGAGGCAGCTGGGTTGGGAAGGGGGGAGCTGGGCCCCCTCGCAGACAGGGGCTGTTGCCACCAAGCAGCCCGTTTGCTGCAAACAGAGGTTGCTAGACTCAGTGAGAGCTGGGACCGAGCAGTCCTGGCTAGTGCTGATCGCTGCCCATCAGCTCTTGCTACACTTAAAATGCAGAGCGGTTGGCTCCAGAGCCGGCATGAGCCAGGACTGCTCATTCCCGGCTAGTGTCGGCTCCTGGAGCTACTCCTTCTGTAGCTCTTCACAGCAGTGCTTATTGGCTAATCGTACAGTTGATTTAAATTGTATTGACTATATGATTAGCCAGATAATCACATTTTAACATCCTTACACCAATGCCCCCAGAAAATGCAACTGTAAATGGAAATCCCTAAGCACTTTTTTGTGAACTTAACAGAGCTATACTAATAAACTCATTAAAGGTGAAAGAAACTATTGATTCCACACCATGAGGCAGCCAAATAACCTCGTTAGCTGCTCCAGAAACAAAATATAAAAATGCACAGGAAGCATAACAGAATGCAGCTCTCCAGAAAGAAAAATCTAGGAAACAACATTGCTGAGCCTCAGCATCCACCAGAGTTGCCTCCCAACTACCATTTTATCTAATGCAACTTTATGTGTTTCAGGGGGAGAGATTATTTGATGTTGTAAAATCCTTACAAGGTGATGTGAATCATTTGTGTTTGCATGTGCCCCTCTAAATGAAATTCAGTTTAACGTGCAGAGGTATTTATTGTTTTATTTCCACTGACACTGGAGTTCCGAATATTCCACAGACTCACAGATGTGAGTTGTAAGCCTGACCCAACAATGCTGCACTTTCACACTAAAATCTTCAAATTTAAGGCACTGGCTTTTAAAGTAACTGAGATTGAAAGTGAAAGAAAAACCACAGGCGGTGGTGCATGTGTAACACTTGTATTTTCATGGACTTCTGCTGAGGTGCATTGAGATACACTGACTGATGTTGTTTGCAACCAGGACCATCACAAAACTCATAAGCCAGGATTTGCAAAGTTCAAGTTCCTACACTAACCCTACTTTAGGTTTCTTAATAACAGACAATACATAGAAACCATCTCAGTTTAAAGTGAAATTTGTCTTAGTTATCTGAAATCTTTTAAATTTGTCTACTGTGATACCTAATCCCTGATAATGAAGTGTTTCATGCTTATTTTCTTTTACTGAAAGTGGTTAACACAATTCATCTCATACCACTTTCTACACACAGTTTTAACTGTAGTCATTATTTGGAAGGGGAAAATGGAAATTACACATTATATAATACTAGAAGAGTTACCCAGTGTTGTTCTGGGATGGGACTTGGGTTCAATATGCAGGCTGCTCCAGGGAAAGAGAACAATCCCAGCCCTCTCTCACCGCAGCAGCTTGGGGCCAAATAAGAAGCTGCAGCAGGCAGAGCTGGGAGAGGGATGTCTGTCACCCAGCTGGGGGACAGATACACAGACACACAAACAGAAACTCTGAAATTAGGTTGTACCTTCCTAAACTGGGATTCTCTGGTCCAGCATCATCTGTGGTCTGGCTGTGAGCCTTTGCCAGCCTAAAACAGCCCCAGATGGTGCTCGGCAGCCAGTGGAACTGGTGTCCAGTAGCCCACAGCCTTGAGAGCCTGCGGCAACCTCAATCAGAGTTGGAAGTATCGCAGCGGGCCAGACACAGGGGGGCTAGCTGAGCCAGAGGCAACGACAAGAAAAGTCAACAGGCGGGGCGGAAGGGAGGGAGAGCAGTGGCAGGGAACCTCCCCAGTCCTGGCAAATTCCCTCATTCGGGACTAGGGATGTTAAATATTGGTTAATGGAATAGTCGATTAACCTCATGAATTCTTATCGATTAGTTGACTATTCTATAGTCCTTGGGGGCGGGGCCAACAGCAGCACAGGATGGCAGCAGCTCATGTCGGGGGGCACTGAGCTCCCAGACCCAGCGCGAGCCAGAACTGTGACGGGCTGCCTGCCCACCTGGATCCTTAATACACTTTAAATGCAGAGCCACAGCAGGGGTAGGTCCCAGACCCGGTGTGAACCAGGAATGAGCTGGGCTGCTGGACAGCCTGACAAAAAATTTATTTGCAAGAGGATCTAGGGAGGAAATGCATGTAGTCTATAGCATTAACCTATAAGCTTTTTCTTATTGGTTAATCGACTACACTATTATATCCCTACTCGGGACTGGTTAGGTCCTGAGTGTACTGGACCAGGGAAGTCCAACCAGCAGATAGTTTTCCCTTTCTCCACTGTTGCCCCTTGCTGGCCCAATGAGGTTATAGCTGTTCCAGTCCCCATCTCTGATCCCTTGTAGTCATTCTGCAGTATATCTGTCTCCTGCCAGACACCTTCCTTTTCATTATGAGAAAATCAAATTCCACACACATCCCATTATCCTGGCACAACTAACCCTGACCTTGCTTTAAGTTGATAAGATGATGGTCCTAGCTCTTACTGTTTATGACAGAGTGGGCAAGAGGCGGCTTGCGGGCCACATCCGGCACTCTTACTATAGAGCAACTGCACCCGCTTTAAACAGCAGGCTGCTAAAAGCTTCCTGTGATGACCCTGCCCCATAGCAAAATTCCTAAGCTCCCATTGGCCAATTACCAGCCAATAGGAGATGAGAAATTTTGCTGAAGGCAGAAGCAGTGAATGAAGACTCCTCCCTCCCTCTGCCCCCCTATGCTGGAGCACAGTCCTGTGGAGCACCCTGCCCAGCACACCAGCAGGGTTCCTGCAGAGGTGCTGCCTGGGAGCTGTTTAGGCAAATGCCTCCCAGATAGAGCCTGCCTCTGGTCCCGTTTGCCCCCCAACTACCTGCCCCAGGCCACCACCCAAACCCTCTGTATCCCTTCTCTCCACCTCCTCCAAGTCACAACTCCCTCCCAGACCCTGCACCCCCTCATACACCGCTCCCCCAGGCCAGAATCCTCTCTTGCACCCATAACCCCTTCTGGACCCTGCATCCCAAGCCCCAATCATAATGCCCGCCTTCCCCCAAACTCCCTTCTACACCCCACCCATTGTCTCAGACCCCATGCCTCCTCCACAGAAGTGCAGCCCTTTGGCCACTTACCAAAATCTTGGAACGGCCCACCCCCTCATTAAAAATTATTGCCCACCCCTGGTTTAGGAGGAGTTCTTGAACAAACCGATTCACAGACAAACACACACTTCTAAAATATAGTAAGAAAATGATATCTAGTCTAAAAGTGTTATGCATACCATCTCTGAATTACACCAGATGTTAGTTTTTAATGCTGACTAATTATGTTAGTAGATTGAGAGTGTATTCACTCTCACCAATGCCTACACACGCTGGGCTTAGTTTCTAGAACAATCCCTCTTTCAGTGTTTCCTTTAGTTCCAATAAAAATGAACTATAGCTATGTTTGACAAAATTCAGGTTTTTTTTTCATAATTTCAATGGATAGCATCAATGTTTATTTTTAAGCATTTTAAAATTATTTCACATTTCACAATTGCAGGATATTATAGGGATCCGATTTTTTATGAGAAAAATGTAAAAAGTGAAGGTTTTATAAACTGTTATAATACAAACTGTCAGCATCATGTCAAAATATGAGTAAAACATAACATTTTTACTTCATATGTGTTTGAAGTCATTCATTAATCCATTTGTTAACAACCCTAAGTCAAACATCACTACATTTTTGCAATTTAATAAGTTCTCATGTAGTATTTTCCTTATTTTGCCTATCTGGAAATTTCAGTTATCAATTAAAATGTATTTTCTTGTGTTTGGGAAATCAATGTTTACCAATATTTACCCAATAAAAATCTAACGTTTCTAAGCCTTGCAATACTCTGAGTTCCATCCTGTGAAAGCTGCTTCTAGTTGTTTTCTCCACAAGAATTCCCCTCTCACCCCAAAGTCCCCCAAAGCCATGTTCTAACTTTTAGCTCGATTCTACTCTTAAGTACCTCTTATTCCTCAGAATAAATTTAAAAATCACACCTTTTTCTGAAACTCTGTATTGTTACAAGTAACACCAAAACCAGCTACACTATACTTGATAGATTTTTGGACGAGAACAAATATTTGAGATTAAGCAAAAGTTTGTCAATTGATCAAAGTAAACCATGGGTCCCAATGATTCCCCTGTGTAGTCAATTTCCCTTTTTAGTTTCTGTGAAATTTTTACACATCAATAAAGGAGAAGAAAAAAATGTAACCCAAAAATGTAATTGTAAGGGCTCCAAATCTAGCAAGGATCAGTAAGTAATGTGTGTGTGATGATGCATCAGGGACCCCCCTGATTCTGCACCCCTGTAGCAGCATGAACAGACTCCACCAGCCGGTCAACTATAGAGGGTTTTTGGCTTCTCCAGGTTACAGCATAGCATGGATGCAATGTGGTTACAGGAGTCAGGGCTAGGCAACCTTAGACCCCTAGGGTTAGGGGTCCATCGCCCCCCTCAACCCTCTGCACCCAGCTTAGTCTGTTCCCTTCATGTTTCCCAGCCAGAAACTGCCTCACTCCCAGACCCTGCCCCCAGCCAAGTGTTCCCCTCCACCTCCCTTCCTTTGTCCCTCTGGGAAGAGATGTGTTATCTACTCAAGCTGGGACTAGGTGTCTGGGCCAATACACATGTGGGTGAGTCAGTGGGAACCACACATCACAGTGCAGTGGTCAGCGGACAGCACCCCCACTATGTGTACTGCTTAAACTAAGAATGTTAAAAAAAGTGTTATTCATTAATCTTATAGTTGAAAAAAATGTTATCAATGACATGATTCATCAATAAGGATTATCACTGCAAGCAGACAGTCCCAGCAACGACCCCTGCTGCAGCTCTGCATTAGAAGCACTTTAAGAGCTGGCACTCAGTGGGAGGCAGCAAGCGTGAGGGGGGCAGCTCCTCAGAGACTGCATGCATGGAGAGCCAGCTTAAAAGTCGGCTCCCTGCGCCTATGGGCTCCCTCCTACCGCCGCTTGGCTGTGAAAGAGACATAGCAGCTTTGGGAAGAGCGGTGGCTCCGTGGGATCCAATGCACGTGGGGAGCCAGCTCCCTCCTGTCTCCCCTCCCCCAGTGCTGCCTGGGCGGGGAGGGGGGGAAACCAGCACATGCAGGGAGCCAGCTCCTCCTCGGGCTGCGTGTAGCGGTTTGGATTCACCAACAAGCCCAGGCTTATCGGCTCATGGTTTGCGGGCGCGCAGGGCCCTGGCTCGGACGCTTGTGCTTCGGCTCCCGGGGGCAGCGCGGTGTCTGGCGCTGGGAAGGAGGCGCGGGCGGGCGGGACCGCGGGGCGTGGAGGAAGGGGCGGGAGCCCGGGGTCTCCCCCGCCCCGGGAAGGGAAGCGGCGCGACGGGAGCGGGCCCAGCTGGGCTCACTTACCCGGGCGAGGCGCCGCGGCCGCGTCCTTCCCCGCGGGCGGAAGCGCTGGCGAGGGGCCGGGGCGGGGCTGGACCCCGCTTCCCCCATCAGCTCCGGGAAGCGAGGCGCGTGAGGCAAGCGGGCAGGCCCCCGCCCCGTCACGCCGAGCGCACGCAGCCGGGCCGGGAGCCGGGGGAGCGCCCCGCTGCCAGCGATAAGCCGGGCCGCGGCGAGCGGCTGGGGCCCCGCTGCGGACACGCGGCCCCGCTGCTAGCACAGAAGCGAGCCCCGCGCTGGGAAACGCGACAGCCCGAGCAGCTGGGTGGGACTTGGAAACTTGTCTCCAGTCGCCGCAAGCCACGTCCCTCACCTCACTCACCTCTGTGGCCTTGCGCGCTACGGTGGCAGCCGCGCCTTGGAGGCAGGCGCTTTGGTCATATGGCATCGTATTGCATCAATTTCCATTTCTGGGGTTGTTTCCCCTTCCTCTGACGCCACCGCTGGTTACTGGCCAGCGCTGTAAGAAAAGGGGGGAACCAGACTCAGCGACGCTCTAGGCCGACTTGGAGCGGCAATTATGGAGCAGGCTACTTAGGCGTTACTTCCATTTTGACCCACAAAACCCGCAAGGGGCTGCCACATTACCCCTGTGGGCTAAAGCCATTGCGCTCCTGTGCTTTGCCTCTGGGCATGTGTGGCGCAGCCTCGCTTGAGCTGTCTCCTGCTTGAGATGCACATGACCACAATGTTTGGGGTTCAGATGCTCATCCCCAGCTAAGCCCTAGACTCCTAGAAAGAGCAAGTAGGAAAGAGGCATTCAGTGGCTTAAGTCGTGGGATGGGGGAAGAGATGGTGGTAAGCCAGTAAATCACTTCTGATTATACAGCTAATGTGGCTTCAGGCAAATTTCATTACAAAACAGCAAGGAGTGAGCAGCTCTCTTTTTGCTTAATGGTTTGGGTACTCCCTCTGGATAGGGGAAATCCTTAGTTCAAGATTCCCTTTACGATAGGGGAGTGACTTGGATCTGCCATGTCTCAGCTGAGGCCTAACTAGTGCAGAGTAGAGCGGCTGACTTGGGGACACCTGGGGCAGAGCAGCTCGGGTGCTGCTGGGTTGGTCCAGTAGCGCGGCTGCTCCTTGGCGCTACTGGACCAACCCAGCAGCACCCCAGCTGCTCTCCCCCAGGCATCCTGATTCAGCCGCTGCTGAAACTGATTCAGCCGCTGCTGAATCAGGACTCCTGGGGCAGAGCAGCTGGGGTGCTGCCGGGTTGGTCCAGTAGCGCCAAGGAGCAGTGCTGCGGGACCAACTGGCAGTTATCTGGGTGTAAGAGGAGCGACTATATGACCCTATTGAGTTTGTCACCCTAGTGATGGTTGTGAGCTTGCTTGTTTAGTGTGGTCTGTTTGAAAGGCTGAGCTTGGAAGGCAAGGCTAAGAGCTTTATAATGTTGTTCTAGCTTGCAATCCTCCTTTGACCCTCATCTCTTGATGCTCTCTTGAGAAGGGGATAATCAACGGACCATGGTAATACCAAGGTACAAAATATATAGGAATAACAGAGCAGGTTGCACTGTTGAGAAGTGAAAGCACAGAACCAAATATAGCAAAAAATCTTAAATGAATAAAAAACTACCACAAGATCTCTATGGCTAGAAATTATATGCTTGAATAAGAAGAGTATAGCAGCAAGAATATACTACTGACCTTCTGCCCAGGATGGTGACTGTGCCTCTGAAATGCTTAGGAATATTAGAGGCTACATAAATACAAAAAAATAATAGAGGATTTCAGCTATTCCTATACTGACCTCAGAAGGGGATGCAGTTATAGAATTTCTAGATGCCATGAATGACTGCCACGTGGAGCAACTGTGGAGATTCCCTCTGAGAATTCCCTTTTCCTCTTAGCTTATGCAGAACACCTTGTCCAATTCTGGGATTGTTTAAAAAAACACCTCAGTTCGATTCCACATTTAATCATTCAAGGTTCCTTTATTTGATATACAGCAAAGCTATGCTGAAGTGAGCAAACTCAAGCACAAGGGGGAGGTATGGGCCATGCCACACATTCAAAGTTACACAGCAAACCTCTTCCTCTCTATATATTTACATGTAATATTACATAACAAGTTTTTGGACTGACATGGTTACTTTGCAGGAATCAAGCTCTGTCCATGCTCAACCTAGTCCTGGCTTCCTATGTGCATTCCTAATTTATTTTGTCCCTTGTGAGTAAATGGTGAACTGGGTGTTCTCCCTTCTATAATCTTTTTAGCCTACTGATCTATTTACTTACCTTATTTAGCATAAATATTCCGTTTTCAGCTAATCATTTGCTTACCTCCTAATTCTGTTCCCCAAGAAATGAGGCCTCCTTCCAGGTGTTAATTACACATCAGAGCAAGCCTCATCTATATCAGCTAGTCTTGGAACCGACAAGGGGAGAGACCATTCTTGATTTAGTCAGAAGTAGAACACAGGATCTGGTTCAAAAGATGAATAAAAGCTGAAGCACTTGGTAATAGTGACCATAATGTAACTAAATTTAATTTCCTTTGTGGGGAGAAAATACCAAAGAAACCCACATAGCAGGATATAACCTCAAAAAAAAAAAAAAAACCTACACAAAAATGAGAGAGCTAGTTAAATGTAAATTAAAAGGAAGTCACAAGAATGAAATGTCACATGCTGCATGCAAACTTTTAAAAACATAATAATGGAGGCTCAAACTATGTGTAAATAAATTTAGAAAAAAAGATTTAACTAATTTAGAACAAAACCAAAACAAATTTAGAAAAATGCCACCATGGCTAACCAACGAAATAAAAGAAGTGGTTAGAGACAAAGAGGCATCTTTTAAAAAGCGAAAAACAAATTTCACTGAGGGAAGGAACAAACTCTGGCATTTCAAATGTAAAAGTATAATTACAAAGGCCAAAAAAGAATTTGAAGAGCAACTAATATGACACAAAAAGTAACAGCAATTTTTTTATAATTACATCAGAAGCTGGAAGCCAGCCAAACAAACCTTGGGGCCCACTGGAATAGTGAGGTGCGAAAAGAGCACTTGTGGAAGACAAGGCAGTTGTGGAGAAGCTAAATTAATTCTTTGCATCTGTCTTCACTGCAAGGCTGTGTCTACATTGGCACCCGGAAGATCCCTTATTCCTACTTGAAAGGGTTTATTTCCCGCAAGATCCCGTCTAGACTGGCGCTTTTCTCCGGCAAAACCCTGAACCGGAAAAAGCGGCAGCCATGTTCATGCAAATGCCACGGGATATTTAAATCCCCCGCGGCATTTGCAATTCCGAAGTGTCTCATTAGCATCCCTTTTACGGAAAAGGGTGCCATTGTAAACACAATACAGGACTATGTAGCACTTTAAAGACTAACAAGATGGTTTATTAGATGATGAGCTTTCGTGGGCCAGACCCACTTCCTCAGATTCCTTTGATCTGAGGAAGTGGGTCTGGCCCACGAAAGCTCATCATCTAATAAACCATCTTGTTAGTCTTTAAAGTGCTACATAGTCCTGTATTTTGTTTCAGCTACACCAGACTAACACGGCTACATCTCTATCACTATTGTAAACACAGGCCAAGGAATCTGAGGAAGACTCCTCACACCTGAGCCATTGTTTTTAGGAGCAAATCTGAGGAACTGTCCCAGACTGAGGTGTGAATGGAGGAGGTGTGGAACAAATTTATAAATGTAACTAATAAATCTCCAGACTCAGATGATATTCACCAAATAATGAAATTCCCTGGTATGTAACCTATCACATAAATCATCCTCTATATCAGATGACTGGGGAATTACCAATATGGTGCCCATTTTTTTAAAGGCTCCAAAAGTACTCCCAGCAATTACAGGTTAGTAATCCTAACTTCATTACCAGGCAAATTTGTTGAAACAGTGGTAAAGAACAGAATTATCAGACACATAGATGAATATGAGTTGAGGAAGAGAGTCAATATGGATTTTATAAAGGGAAAATCATGCCTTGCCACTCTCCTAGAATTCTAAGGTAAACTACTATGTGGACATGGGAGATCCAGTCGATATAGCATAGTTGGACTTCCGGAAAGCCTCTGATCCCTCACCAAAGTCTTGTCAGCAAGTAAACAGTAGTGGGATAAGGAGGAAAGACCAATAATTTGTTAAAAGAAGAATCAATTATCAGTTTTCAGAATGAAGATAGTGTCTCCTGATTCACCATCTTTGAAAATGATCTGGAAAAAGGCATAAACAGTGAGGTGGCAAAGTTTGCAGATGATACAAAATTACTCAAAATCCAAAGCTGACTATAAAGAGTTGCAAAGAAATTACACAAAACTGGGTGAATGACAGACAAAATTCAGTGTTAATAAATGCCAAGTCTTGGACTGGACTGAGCCGTAGATAGACGGATCCCATCTTCTACAATGCCTTTGGTGAGTGATCAATTACAGATGTCTCATAGACAGGGCTCGACAAATTATGGAAAACCCTACTCGCCAGACAAAAAGGGGACTCGCCACCCCCCCAAAGTGGTTTTTTTTTAATGGCATAAATTCCTAATAAGAATAAGAACAGTAATTACTAATACATTCTTAATAAATTTCACCTAAGTTATTAAAATAACTTATAAACTTCTTATAAATAAATATAATATAAACTTCTACCTTTTCCTTCTGCTGCCATGTCTCCGCCCCTTGCGCCATCAGCCTGCTGCCCCCAACCCCTCACCCTCCTCTGTTGTCCTGACTCCTGCCCTTCTCGCTGCCCTCAGCCTTCCTGAGACCTGCCCCCCTCCAGCAGCCCTTCTCTCCCCCCTGTGCCCACTCCTCCAGTAGCCCCACTCTGATCAAGTGAGCTACCCCTCCTCATCCCCTCTCCTAACACCTCCCTCTACACACTTGCCCTGCCTCTCTCCTCTGATGTTGGTCCCTCCCCTCCAGGTGTCTGCCCTTCTGCTTCACCCCCAGAATCTCCTGGCACCTACACCCTTCTGGTTCCTCCCCCTTCCCTCACTGTTCCTGCCCCCTTTGCCCTCTTTTCCCTTATACCCACCCCCTCACCACCCTCTGCCCCCATTCCCCTCATGCCCATGCTCTCACACATGCTTTGCTCCATCCCTGCCTTCCTCATGCCCATCCCTTCTTTCAAGCCTTCTCCCAGCACCTCCCCCTCCTCCCTCTAGCCCCCAGTGCCCTTACCTTCTCCTCTCCCAGCATCACCCTGTTCCCCTCTCCCACTGATACCTCCCCTCCTGCCCTTTTCCTCATTGTCTGCACTTGCCCCCCTGGGATTTGTCTCTCCTGCACCCCTGTCCCTTAGTGCCTTCCTTTTTTCTTCTTCTTCTCCTGACCTTCTCCCCGCCCCACCCCACAGCACAAGCCCCTTCCCCATATTTTCCCCCTTCCCGCCCCACAGCCCAGTCCAGCCGCTTCCCCACCCCCAGGTCCAAGCAAAACATTTCCCTCCCTTTTTTGTTGTCTTTTACACATTTGCATTTTGCAATGTCCAGCTTCTCCCTATGGACAAGCACCCCTCACTCCCAACCCACAGGGGAAACAGGGTGCAGGGACAGCACAGAGCCAGAGGGGTACAGGGATCAGTGGGGGGGCGGACAGGAGTGGCACGGGGAACAGGAGGCACAGAGACGCAGGGATCGGGGAGAGCAGTGCGCGGGGTGCGGTGGAGGCATGGGGTATGGGACACGGGGAACGGGAGGGGCAGAGGGATCGGGGTCTAGGAGCAGTGCAGGAAACAGGCAGCACATAGCTGGTGGGGGAGAGCAGGGATCGGGGGGAGCAGGGTGCGGGGTGCAAGGGCGGCGCAGAGCCAGAGGGAGAGCAAGGGATCCAGAGTGCAGGGTGCATGGGGAACGGGCAGCAGGAGCCAGCTGGTCGGCCGGGAGTGGTCCCTCCCTGGCAGCGCTCAGCTCCTCTGCTGGCTGGCGGATCGGATGGGGCCGTGTTGCCCGTAGTGCGGGCTTCAGCAAGCCCGTTACAACGGCCCACCGGGCCAGTCCGCCCCTGCACTCGCCAGCTGGCAAAATCTACTCTCTGTGGGGAAGTGTATTTGTCAAGCCCTGCACATAAAAAGCTGCCAACTGCCGGCGCTGTATGTTCTTTTTGGATCCTCCGCTTTTCTCACAACGCCTGGATACGTTGACTCTCAAAGCAATTAAGAGCCTTACAGGTTGCCCTGTCCCCATGGCCACTCCAGAACCCAACCCACCTCCCTACCATTTGGACATCCCTTATCCTGCCTTCCTGGTGCCTGAGCCAGCTCCATCCAGGGGGTGACCGGTGCTGGCGGGAGCCTAGTACAGGCTTTAATGAATACCAAGTAATGCTGTAATGAGTCTAGGCAAGCAACATAGCCTCCCTCTGACCAGGAAGAGGAAGGGCCCTTTAAGACCCTTGGTGGGCAGTGGCAGAGCAACCTGGCCCCACCCTCAGAAAGCAGAAAGGCAGGGCCAAAAGTATAAAAAAACTGGGCTCAGAGCTCAGTTGAAACCCAGCTGCTGAGCAGGTCAGATGCTCTGCCCATGCTCCAGCGAAGAAAGGTCTACCCATGCTGCCCTCATCGGGAGAACTGGGTTGGGCCACTGCCAGCCCCTAAAGACTGGCCAAGGCCACCATGGTTACTGTGGAGCCTTGATGACTGGACAGGGGTGCTGAGACCACTGCCATGGCCTGAAGACACTCTGGGACCCTCGCCAGGCTCAGACTGCTAGACCTGTCCACCTGGGCCCCTACTGGAGCCAGAACCTATGGATATGCTGCCAGCACCTCCATTCCCAACTGACCCCAAAGGACCAGTGCTTGAGCCAGTTAGGTTCCCAAGAAGAACCAGGAAGTGGCCCAGGGCAGCTGAGGAGATGGAGGTCAATTGGGCAGCATGTTGTAGCTCAAATTCCTGCTGACCTACAGAATTGATCAGTGTGTTGTGGTCAGGATCCCCACTGACCCAATGGCTGCTGTGCTGCCACTGTTGGGGCCCTGGGTTGAGGTGCAATGGAGCAGGTGGGCTTGTGTCCTCTGTTCCACCTTCCCCTTGGTTGGCAGGCTTCCCCCGTGAGGGCAAAACACCTCTTTGTCAGTTCTCTGCCAGCAAGGAGACCTGACCTCTGTTCTGCCTGTAACATAGAACCATAGAATAATAGGACTGGAAGGGACCTCAAGAGGTCATCGAGTCCAGCCCCCCGCCCTCAAGGCAGGACCAAGCTCCGTCTACACCATCCCTGACAGATGTCTATCTAACCTGTTCTTAAATATCTCAAGAGAGGGAGATTCCATCACCTCCCTTGGCAATTTATTCCAACATTTGACCACCCTGACAGTTAGGAACTTTTTCCTACTGTCCAATCTAAACCTCCCCTGCTGCACTTTAAGCCCATTACTCCTTGTCCTGTCCTCAGAAACCAAGAGGAACAAATTTTCTCCTTCCTCCTTGTGACACCCTTTTAGATATTTGAAAACCGCTATCATGTCCCCCCTTAATCTTCTTTTTTCCAAACTAAACAAGCCCAGTTCATGAAGCCTAGCTTCATAGGTCATGTTCTCTAGACCTTTAATCATTCTTGTCACTCTTCTCTGTACCCTTTCCAATTTCTCCACATCTTTCTTGAAATGTGGCGCCCAGAACTTGACACAGTACTCCAGCTGAGGCCTAACTAGTGCAGAGTAGAATGGCTGACTTGGGGACACCTGGGGCAGAGCAGCTCGGGTGCTGCTGGGTTGGTTCAGTAGCGCGGCCGCTCCTTGGCGCTACTGGACCAACCCAGCAGCATCCCAGCTGCTCTCCCCCAGGCATCCTGATTCAGCCGCTGCTGAAACTGATCAGCAGCGGCTGAATCAGGACTCCTGGGGCAGAGCAGTTGGGGTGCTGCCGGGTTGGTCCAGTAGCGCCAAGGAGCAGTGCTGCGGGACCAACTGGCAGCGCCCTACCTGCTCTACCACAGGCCCTAGGCTTTGCTCCACGTCTCCCTGGTCTGCTGGGGGGGGGGGGGAGAGCACTAGCTCAGCTGATCCAGCTGGAAGCGCCGCGGGTCCGGCCCGGGTCCTCCACCGCTTTGCTCCCCGTCTCCCTGGTCTGCTGGCTCCCCCAGCAGACCAGGGAGACCGCGAGCAGCTTTTCTCCCCTTGGAGGAGGTGGACGGCGGGACCAGGCGTCCCGCCGCTCCAGTCCTCCGGGGCGAGAAAATCCCCTTTCGTAACTGCAGATCCGACATACGTCGGATCCGCGTAACTCGGGGACTGCCTGTAATGTGAAAGCTCGTTACAAGCAGGCAACTATACTGCACTAACTCAAATTTCTAAATAGCCTTATAGCTTCATATGGAGGGCCTTGAAGTAATCTGCTTGTGGAAGCAGGCTCTTTCCTGGCCAGGCCTCTCGCGCGTATTGCCATCCAAGCAAAAGGTCAAATTCCCCTTAATGAAAACCCTTACACTATGTAACTTAAAGATCAGCGACGAACAGGAACCAAAACCAGACCTAAAAAGTTCATGTAAAGTTCATGCTGGTTGTGCTGACTGTGCCATGCCCAATAAGGCAGAAAAGGAAAAACAGGAAACCATCTCACCGCCTTACCCCTGTCACTTAGGCTAGCAGACCCTGTCTGCTAGCCTATCTCAAAAAGTGTGCGAAAGCTCTCTATAAAACAGCTTCCCCTCCTGTATCAAATTGAGGAATCCCGAATAAACATTGGATGGCGGAATATGAGCCAGGGCTGAGGACTGATCACCGAGGGCCACCTCCCGCTCACCGAACCAAACGAGTTCCTGTAGAGCGTAACGTATACCAAACATAACGAATACCAGATATGTTGTTGTTGTAGTTTGTGTGTCTGTTAAATGTAAGTATTGTTATCTGAAATTGTTTAGAGGTATTGTTAAGTAGTAGTGTTAAAAGTTTTAGGTAAATGATTGGTCTTCTAAGTAAGACTGATGTAAATGTAAGTGTTAATAAACCCTAGTCCCTTGTTAACTATTGGGATTTAGAGAAACCTCAAAGAATTTTCTTCACTGTATTGCATTTTGCTTATTAGACATTCTAATAATTTAATGCCTACGTACGTAAGAAATTGATAAAATCATAATTTATACATAGAAGCCCTTTAATAAAAGTTTAAAAGATATTTAGTAATAGTTTGCCTGTTTCTGCGCCTTCCTGGGACTAGCCACATTTCCGAACCTTTTACTTTAAACCACACTGCTCTCAAATTGAAAAATGTGAATAAGCAATCAAGTGGAATCTATTCTAATAAATTAATTAATGGATATTTTAAAAATACTTATTCTAAAATAATTTAACTGGCTCATTCCTACTTACTGTAGGATGGGAGCTCCTTCCCCATTCAGTCCCAAAATAAAAATTCATTCAGACCATGTTCATATATTAATTTTTATTTTCCCATACAATATTCACAGGGTCTGCCTTTTTTTAATCTTAAACTAACAAATGATTTTAAACTAAAACAAGAACTGACATTTCGTAAACAAACATCCAAAGAATGATCAAAACCTGGTGTCTTATGCAGTACATAATAAAGTTGTATTGTGTTAAACACTGGGTGATTTAGTTGTGTACCGTACACCTCGTTTGAACGATGTCATTAATATAAAAAGACAAAGCTTCAACTGTCACAAATCTTAATTTTTTCCACCCACTGTTGATTTGTTAGCATGTGTCTATTATACTCTATTTTATTCAATCACTTATTCTAAAAAATATATACAGCTATGTTTAAACATGTGTTTTTATACCATGTTTCTACAACAGAAAAATAAAAGCTTTCTTTTAAGATCTTACTGCATAACATACAGCAAGATACAGGAGGATTGGTTTGAATACCCAACTTCAATATAAGTCAATTCCGCAAGACCTGTGCAGCTAGAGGTACACTAAGCTAACAGTACCACTTTACACAATCAAACATTAGGGAAAAAAGGCGCGCGTGTGCGTGTCTTAGTCTGACTATAAGCCAATATTTGGGTTACTGTCAAAATTGGTAAATGGTGTAACACAAAGCAACTGATGTCGAAATTATTTCACATCTTTAAGTGTTTTCATTACAATTAAAGCTACTCAAATTGATCTTACAAGTGATAGTTCAAGATTCAGATCACAATGGAATATTGCCAAAATTAGTTAGATAATATTTTCATCAAATTATTGTAATGGCGAATGTACAACACTGAACTGTACCCATTTGCTTTGTTATTGCATGTAATTAAGTTTATAAAGAATCCTGCAGAAAATCAGCTTGCTGCCAAACACAAGAATAAAGCAGCCAGGCACATTCAGAAAAGAGTATCTCATGCAGGCACAGGCTTGTGGCATTTAGGAAAAAGTCTGTGCGATTTTATTTTTGCACTAGCACTGGCATGGTTTTTACTTCTCCCAATAAGAAGCTTGTAGTGCTTTTAAAAAGTTCAATACAAGGTATGAGGATACCAAAGAGATTCCTGGAACTAACAAAGATCCAATTTTTCACCTACCAATCTCATGGCTTCTAAAATAGGAATTAGCTCAATTATTTCTTGGATGTTTCAAACTGCAAGTAACTGATCTACTCTTAAGGACAAATCTAGAATCTCCTTTTGCTACAACCACTGCATTTTAAATTGATGGCCCTGAGTTTTTGCCATGTGCCAAAGCATTACATTTTTTAATATATAACAAACTTTTTGCAGTTTCCCCAGAGTTGGAAATGTATGATCAACACTGGCAACAAATCAGAATTACTGTTGTTCTACTTAAAAAAAAAAAAAAAAATCAGTGAAAACCCTCTGATTTTCTTATTTTTAGTTTAGCTGTAGTTTCTCTTGTGCACTTGAGTATTGGTAAAATGCCTTTAATCCTTCCAGCCTAAACTATGCTTATTTTTAAGCATATTTTGAATACCTCTGTTCAAACAATTTATGTACATGTTTGCAAACTTCCATATCCTAATAAACAAGACTTTCCAGAGTACACAATACAGCATCTATTAAAAGATGTGAGAAATGACAATGTAGGCTACAAACCTACTAAAAAAAAAAAAAGAGACACCCTGAAACATTGCATGACCACTAGCAGCCAGAAGTGGAAATTAAATGCACAAGGCAACAATGCATCACAATTGTGAAAGATACAATGCAGTATGAACAAACTGGACTCAATGATTAAATAAAAAAGTTCATATGTGCCTCACACAGATGTCATACAACCATGTCCAGTGTCAATGCTGTGTTGCTTACAGCTAGTTTACCTGTTTTCCTAATTTTGAAGAACCACAGTAGCATGTGACTACAGAGACTGCATAAGTTCAGTGACAAAGTTACAAGATTCTTCCCATCTTATTGCATTTTTTTTAAATAAAAAGACTTCGAAATTTGTATTTTAATTGAATACTGAAAATTAGTTTCCTGGATAGTCTCAGTTCACAATTTGTTCAATAAAACAAATATTGTAAAACAGAAAATTCACTATGTTTTAAAGGGAAGAATATCTGTTTTAAACCAACCAATGTGTTTAAATATAAAACTTAGCAAGTGTGAAAGATGGAGACTCACCATTCTGTAGAAGAACAGTATTTGTGTCATGACGTGTTAACTTGCAACAGGTTTACAAATAAGCAAAGAAAGAAATATGGATTTGGATTTTTCAGAGCAAATCAAAACAACGCAGTTCAATGCTCTGTGACTATAGTTCATCACATTTGCTTGTGTTTTCAACTCAACACCTTTAGGCTGAACAAGCTAAAAATATCAATTTTCATTTCTTTCATATAATTTGTCCCCCCCCCCAAAAAAAAACTTACCACAGATTAATCAGTGAGTACAAATAAAGGAAAAACAGATCACTACTGAATGCTGACACAAACATAAAAAAAATACAGTAAGTTCTTAACTTTTCAAATATTTCAAATAAAAAAGGTGTCCCTTTCACAACTCTGACTACATTTTGAAATTTGCAATGAATGAGAAGGGGCAAAAAGGTATTAAAAATGTTGCCCATCTTTAGTTCTTTTGTATCTACAATTAATTGGAGAACAGCCAGTTTACAGATGAACATGTACAGTGGATTTGAAGCATTGTTTTACTACTGGTTATGATCCAACACGGGTTGTTGTGGTTCTTTTATCAGAGAAGAAGCTTTTGAGAAGAAATACTTGCCCAATGCTAACTACTAGAAGAATGATGGCTTCCCCTATTGACCAATAAGCTACTCTTGTATTTAGATCTTCTGCTCTGCTGCGACCTTGTGCTTCTCTCAAACGGAAATGAGTCTGATAATCGATAACAGACTTCAAAGCTTCATGAATTGAAACACAAGCAGACTCCATCTAGACAAAAAAAAAGTTTCTGAATTAGAAAAGCACTGGAAGAATTCTGTTTGTGCTGCATGAGTTCCAGAATACATCCTGGTACTGCCTGGGTATTTAAATAAAGTTTTAGAAAATGAAGGGTTCACTATGCAAGCTGCCCCAGGAGAGAGGACAACCCCAGCCCTCTCTTACCACAGCAGCTTGGGCCAGGTGAGACATGCCAGTCCATAGCCCATGCAGTTGTAGCAGGCACAGCTGGTGAAGAGGTGCATGTCCCCCAGATGGGGGAGGGAGGGAGACAGACAGATAAATTTTCTGTATTATGTAGTAGATAGCTGTCTTTCTCCAGTCCTTCCCCCTGACAACACAATGGGGTTATAGCTGTCCCAGTCCCCATCTCTGGCCTCTTGCTGCCCCTTTGTGGTTGTTCTGAAGTATAATTCTCTCCAACCAGACCTCTCCCTTTCCATTTTATGAGAAACACTCAAAGGCTGTGTCTAGACTGCATCCCTTTTCCATAAAAAGGATGCAACTTAGACACATCCCAATTGCAAATGAAGCGGGGATTTAAATCCCCCCCGCTTCATTTGCATAAACATGCCTGCCGCTTTTTTCCGGCTCGGAGCTTTGCCGGAAAAAAGCGCCAATCTAGACGCGGATCTTTCGGAAAATAAAGCCTTTTCCAAAAGATCCCTTATTCCTCTTAAAATAAGGAATAAGGGATCTTTCGGAAAAGGCTTTATTTTCCGAAAGATCCGCGTCTAGACTGGCGCTTTTTTCCGGCAAAGCTGCGAGCCGGAAAAAACCGGCAGCCATGTTTATGCAAATGAAGCGGGGGGATTTAAATCCCCGCTTCATTTGCAATTGCGATGTGTCTAAGTTGCATCCCTTTTTACGGAAAAGGGATGCAGTCTAGACACAGCCAAATTGTATACACATTCCATTATCCTTGCACAACCAAACCCTGATCTTGATTTAAGTTATAATAAGAGGAAGCTGCATACCAACTTTGGTGGTCATAGCTCTTACTGTTTAGGAGGAGTTCTTGCCCATTTCTGAAATATATAGTTGAGTATGTATAGCCAGAACTTCTGTAATTTTAGATGAGAATGTTTATTCTTTCAACTAATATGCTTGGCAAAACTAATTGTTTAGGCTAAAATGTTCTGTGCCAAGTATTGGCCTCAAGTTTTATTTTATTCCTTTTGTTTTGTTTCAGGTTAAATGGGTCAGCCATTTAATAGAACAAGATTAGAAAAATATACATTGTTTTGCCCATACTTAAATTTATTTCAGCAGTTTGTTGAGAAACATTTGAATATTTGAAGCAGGGACTTAAAAATTTTTAAGGGCCAGGTGGGTGTCAGGAATGTGTCTTTTGCCATTCCAGTGAAAATCTGTCCAAGTTGGCCATGCAGGATGTTTTTTAAAAATTGCAATTCATACATGCTCAATTCACTAAATTATCTGAAGAGAATTTAATTATTTTTTAATTATTTGGTGTTTCTATAGAATGAGAAAATTTAGAAATGAATGGTTTGAAAAGTTCAAAGTACCAATACCTTAACTTTCAGACAAGAGTGCAGTCACAACACTGAAATGCAGCTTTCCTAAGAAAATATACCTGTCTGTGATGTAAACAATTCAGTGAATTATGTGTCTCATCATATGTAACTATTTTTAATTTAACATTTAGTATTGCAGAGAAAAGCAGATTAGCTTTTAGTATAAAATCTCAATATTTTACCACGATGGCATAAAAATGTGTTGTCATCTAGTGACGGCAGGTTTGTATAATTTTTGGTGGTGCCCAGAATGGGTCTAGTCCCCTCCTTCCTCCCCCCGCCCTGTAAACCGATATATATTTTATTAAATAATGTAAAAATGGACTGGAAACCGTAAGCATTTAACAGTTTCCCTTTATTACACAATATCACTATCATAAGAAAAAATTATTTAACTAAGAATATCAACATTATTAAACCATTGTGGATTCCATTGTGCATCAAATATATATTATATTATATTATATTATATTTTGTTGTACCTGTTTTGATGAAGTGGGAATGTTCTGAATGTTCTCTCTGATGGACACGTGACCAGAAATAAAGTCCCCTCTCTAAGGGCTTTTCCCACCATCCTCCTACTAATAGGGATTAGTTTGGCCCCAACCAAACCCCGCTCATGCAACTATCCTGAAATTGCATTAACCCCACTGTGTGTGACATTAACTCGGGGGCGGAGAGGGGAAGTGTTCCAAGGGTTTCCTCCCATGAGCAGAATGAATTTTGTGTTGTGCACCAGTACGGAGTTCATGTGGCATGTTTGGATGTGCCACCTAAGTTGTTATTAAATATATTATAAACCTCAACCCTTTCCCTCTGCTGCCATGTCTCCTCCCCTTGCTTCATCAGCTCCCCCGGTGCCTCCTGACCCCCAACCCCTCACCCTCCTCTGCTGTCCTGACTCAGACACCTGCCCTTCTCACTGCCCTCAGCCCTCCTGAGACCTGCCCCCCCTCCACCAGCCCTTCTCTCCCCCGTGCCCACTCCTCCAGTAGCCCCACTCTGATCATGTGAGCTACCCCGCCTCATCCCCTCTCCTAAAATCTGCCTCTACACACCTGCCCTGGCTCTCTCCTCTGGTGCTGGTCCCTCCCCTGCAGGTGTCTGCCCTTCTGCTTCACCCCCAGAATCCCCTGGCATCTGCACTCTCCTGGTAGCCCCCTTCCCTCACTGCCTCTGCCCTCTTTTTCCCTGATGCCCACTCCCTCATGCTCCTGTGCACTCACACGACTTGCTCCATCCCCGCCTTCCTCATGCCCATCCCTTCTTTCAAGCCTTCTCCCAGCACCTCTCTCCCCCACCTCTAGCTCCCAATGCCCTTACCTTCTCCTCTCCCAGCATCACCCTGTCCCCCCCCCTCCCACTAACACCTCCCTTCCTGCCCTTTTCCTCAGTCTCCACTTTGCCACCTGGCATTTGTCACTTCTCCACCATGTCTCTTGGTACCTTCCCCTTTCTTCTCCTGACCTGCCCCTCTCCCCTCAGCACAAGCCACTTCCTCTCCCACCCCTTCCCCCTATTTTTCCCCTTCTCCACCCCACCTTCTTCCTTCCAGTTTGCAGCACTGGAGTCTGTGATCGGGCCCCAGCTGCTTCCGGAGCTCCAGACCACTTACTGTGGCTGGAGCTGGGCCGCGCGGTGCAACTCTGGGCAGCATGGTTTTAAAGTCCCAGGTCATGACGTCACCCTCTCAGCTGTTGCGCAGCGTTTCAGCACGCCACGCATGCGCAGCTTTCATTCCAGCAGGGATGCTCTGGGGGGGAGGGGAAAGGACGTGTGGGGGCCGGTGCCCGCGGCCTGCTCCAGGCAGGGCTGGGGGAGAGACCCAGTTCCAAATATTGGTGGAGCAGGGCTCCCGGCTCTGAATATTACTGGAGCCTGGGCACCAACAGCTCATATCTTGCCGCCTATGTTGTCATCACTAAAATACTGGGAATTTAGATATATTTACTCTGTAACCTTTCAAGGGCATTTTATTCACCCACTCTGTATTTCTTTCCAACAATCTCATTCATCTCCACAAATCATCTGGGATCTCTTGTGATCACAGACACACATTATTCACTGCTACCAGAATAGATTGTACAAAATTTAGTGCGACACAAGGGTCTAATTATACTCTACTCTGACTCACAGCCTATAAGAAAAAAAAAAAGGCATAAAAATAGTGGAAGAGGCTTCCTTGTCATCCCTTGTCTAGCTGCTACTTCCTTCCAGAACATATCTAGAAAGCATGTCTGATGTTGAATTCCTTCCTGTCCTTGCAATGTGGTGCTCCTCTAACTTCTCATCCAAATCATTTCCTTAAACAGTGTGCTATTACAAGTTCGTCTACTCTTCTCTAAATAGGAGGTAAATCCTTAAATCTTAGTTCTACTTCTGTGATTAATGACTGATACTTCAGTTTACACAAGTTCAGTTTTACATTCAAACTTTAAGCAGACACAAGTTCATCAACAACAACTTGAAATCATGATTTAATACAACTTCCTATGTAATTCAGGCTGGAGTTTTCAAAGCAGCATGGGGAAATTAGATGTCTTACTGACTTTCAAAACTTCTTTGAAAACCCAAGACTCATCTGTTCCACCTTTTCTTTGGCTATCATGTCACTTTAAATTGGCCTTTTACCTGGGTAAGTGCAGTGACTCTGTTCTCACTAGGAAACAAAGGTGGATCTTCTCCAACTTGGAAGTCGAAGTACACTGTTTTGTGCGTGAAAGTAGAAAATTCATTGCTGAAGCAGAATTTGTATGTTCCATTCCTAGATGCAGTGAAGGTAAAGCTATCATATTGTTTTTTCATCTCTTTGTACAACACAATGCCATCAGGATCTTCCAGTCGACAATCAACATCATAATGTCCTCCAGTGATCACCTGTGGAGTGAGAGAGATGATTGGCACTTTAACCCAGCAGAAAGTTATTTTCAGTACTACACTTTGCCTAATTCATTAAACAAAAAACAAAAAAACAAGATGACAGTACTCAGTAATAAACCAAGTTTAGCAGAGAAGTTGTTCAATTAAAGAGTATTAATATATATTAGTCTACAGCACTGAACTTGGGTTTTACACTAGGGATGTAAGCGAGTAGTCTACCCAATAAACAAAAGCTTATGGGATAGCTGAGTATCCACTATTCTCCTCTCCCACCCCACCCCCGAGAGGCAGCAAGGGGAGGGACAGGAGCCGGTGCTGGGGAGAGCCAGATTAAAAGCCAGTTCTTCACCCCAGCACTGTCTACAGCAGTGGTCTGCAACCTTTTGGGGCTGCCGGGTGCCCGGGGGCGGGGCTGCACATGCGCCCAGGGGCAGAGCCACCCATATGCTGCATGCCCACTGCTAGTGCCACCCATGTGCTGCACTCCTGGGGCCAGCTCATACGCCATGCACCCAGGGCCGGCACAGCCCATGTACTGCCCACCAGGGGGTGGGGCCACCCATGTACCACGCACCCAGGGGCCAGCACTGCCCATATACCGTGCGCCCGGAGCCGGCACAGCCCTGGCACCATGCACTCAAGAGGCGGGGCCACACATACGCTGCGTGCCCAGGGGCTGGCACTGCCCATGCACCACATGCCTGGGGGCGGAGCTGGCCCCCATCACTCGGCGGGCACACACAAATGGCCCGGTGGGCGCCACGGTGCCCATGGGCGCCACATTGGGGACCACTGGTCTACAGGGTGCTGCCTGCCCCCAATCCCCACTACCTCTATCAAAGAAGGCAGTTGGAGGGATAGGGGAGGCTGCTGTGAAGCAGGTTCTGCCTGCAATGGGCAAAGGCTCGCCATGGGCAGGGGCTGCTGGACTCAGCGCAAGCCAGGACTGAGCAGCCCCCGCTCGTGCCCGTCTGATGCCGCACCTCTGATTTTAAATGTAGTAAGAGCCCAGTGTCTCTTATTACATTTAAAATGCAGAACTGCAGCATGAGTGGCTCCTGGAGCTACCCTGCTGCAACTCTGCATTTAAAATCTAGTAAGAGCTGCTGGGCTCTTACTACGTTTAAAATGCAGAGGCACAGCATCCCAGACCACTGCAAGCAGCGACTGCTCAATCCTGCCTAACGCTGAGTCCAGCAGACCCACAGCGGTCCTTATCAGCTACACGATTAGTTAGATATCTGCAATTTAACATCCTTATTTTACACACTAACTCAACAAGAATAGCTCAGAATAAAACACTACATACATTCAATTTTAGAAGATAAATGTTTTTTCAAAGACATTAACATACAAATTCATGAGAGTTTCATTTCAATTACATTATTACTTTATTTTACTTAAGGTTCTCAGCAGGGATGTGAACAGGATGTTTAACCCATTAACTAATTAAACAGGATTTTACATGCCTAGTTCTCATACTTCAGTGATAAGTAGAGTACAAGAATCTGACAAGGAAACTATAACATTGAAATAATGTGCTAAAACAATCAGATTTACTGTATTCTAGGCCCACTTTTCCAGTTCCATAAAGACCAATGTAGTATTAAACAAGCTGGAGTTGTTCCAGCATGCTGGAATTGCCAGAAAGCAACAATGGCTCCTGTCCCCCGGGGATAGGAGACCCGGGAAACACACAGAACCATGAATAGTGATTCTTCAAATCATGAGCGTCTCCTGTAAATTAAAGATAAATGTTTTAGGACAGACTTCTACCCATACAAATTGAAACAGAAAAAAGAAACCCAGTTTGAGGAAAATTCTTTTGAACAAAATATATAAGTTATATTTAAGTTCCCGGTGATGGAAATATTTGGGTGTCAGTATTCAAAGAAATCTTTTAGTTTTTTTTTAAGATACAAGCTGCTTCAGAAATGGCACAGTAGATCACCAATACTCAGCTACAAGTGGGAGATACAATTACTTCTAAAGAGCTACAACTAATTTGCCTAAACACAAGATGATTTTAGAATTTGTTTTAATGCTAGATTTCAAAGACAAAACTGATAGAAATGGAAAATCACCAGAATAATTTTTCTACCCGTTCAGAACAAAGACATTTGGGCAGAATTCACTGATGCACAATTACTCCAGAAAGCATTGGTACATGTTAAATGCTGAAAAGCAATTGTGTTAATTCCTAATTGTTTATGATGCATTCTATTTAAGCTTGGCATAATTTATTTAATATGTAATTGATGAATAATATCAATGTTTATTTGTAAGCAGATTTTTTTATCCAGTTTATATTAATTTAAACTTTCATGGTTGTAGAAAATTATGTAGACCCAAAGATTTAAGAAGTTGAAGCTTTATGAATGACTCATAATTAAGTGCAGCTTCAACTTTATGAATTCCAGAGCTGTCTGTTTTTTATCAATGTTGTGAATATATGCTTTATGCAGCATTTTTTACATCAGCATTTTTCTTACTTTGCTCATGCGTAAATTTATATTTCAATTATCAATTTGTACATGTACAGTGAAATACACATTTACTGATAAAATATAATATTTCCAATGTCAAGTATATTAAATGCAGCAATTGAATTCCACAATATACCTTCTCCAAGAAGTTATCTAAATACAAGATAAAGCAAGGAAATTAAGTGCATTTCACAAATTAAATGCACAATTAATAGTGATTCACTCTGAGCAGACACAGTCTCAACAATCAAATTAATAAAGCTCAGAAGTATGAGCCCTAAGAAGTTCAAGGAATACCTTTTTATAGCAACATTTTAGCAAAGTGTCCATTTTACAAGAATGGAGCAAGTTTCATACACAGGTGGCACATACATGTATCCTAATTACATAAAAGCTTACAATTCATGTTTTTACTATATATCTAAAGCATAGAAAGTTTACATCTTTGCCTCCAATATGACAATTACAGACTTGCATACATGTTATTAGGCAATAATATTCCAGAACAACAACTGGTTAGTCTTTAGTCAATGAAAACCTAATGCTGAAGTAAGGTTTAGGGTTTGAACTCAGAATCACATTGAAATTCAGGGACAGACTCCACTGATATGGCACAACATGTTTATTTTTTAAAAAAGTGAGAAATATCAATCAGCTGCAAACCAGATAATCACACAGTGAAAAGTAGGCAGGGAAAACGAGGGTGAGCTTAACAGGTGTGTGGCAAAGGGGTTAAGTCAGTTGAACAACTGGCTTTACAGGGAAGTGGGATATTATCTAGCTGATTGTGGGGGGTGGACGTTATGTTGACCAACAGGCATACATTAAGGGGACATCTACACAACACTATTTCAAAATAACTTAGCCCATGTCTATACAGCAGGCAGTTATTTTGAAATAACGTCCAAATACTGTCAAGCGGAAGGACTGTAATCATCATTGTGCTAAGAGTAAGGGAAGTCAGCAGAAGAGTGCTCTATTTCAAAATTGATGTAACTCAATTTGTGTAGCTTATTTCAAGTTAAGCCCTGCCGTGTAGATGCACCTAAGCGGATTTAAAGACGGTGTTATCTGGAACAGCAAGGTGCACTTGATGCCCTACAAGATCACTTTATCAGAGTATTACTGAGCTAGAACTTTGAAGTGATGCTGGCTAGACCTGAGTGTATTGAGCAACTACTATAAGAAAGAACAGAACAGCTACCCAAAACTTAGGGACCCTGAATCCCCTGTGCTCTTTACTAAGGGAAACTCTACTTGGCACTATCAAGCTGGGGATATCACTGGCTCAGCGAGCTGTAGGTCCGGGTGCCTCAAGCCAGAGAAGAGAAGTGGGCTTGACCCATCAAGGTGTCTGCTTGCAGACGGGAGGGAGCGGTGCACCTGGCACTGCAGGGTGCCCTGCACGACAGCCCCCAGCTCCCATGGAAGCGCTGCTGGGGCGGTGCCGGGAGCCCCTGGCGGGCTGAGGGCGGGGGTACCGCGGAGGGCTGGCCTGTTACCTGGAACTCCAGGGTGCACTTGGTGCCCTGCGCGATCTCCTCGTAGAAGCACTGCTTGGCGTTGTCGGGCAGCTCGAACGTGATCTCGGAGGCCCGCGAGGCGCCCCCCAGGGACAGGAGCAGCAGCACCAAGCCCCGCAGCCCCGAGCGCGCGGCACCAGGGCCCAGCAAGCCCCGCAGCAGCATCTCCCCAGGAGGGCGGGGGTCTCGGCGGCGCAGCTAAGAGGACAAAGGAGAAGTTGTCGGGGCAGGTCCGGGAGCGGCTCCGGCCGGGCGGGCGGGGGAGGGGCGCAGCGGCGGCCGCACCGAGCAGGCCTAGCGCGCAGCCCGGCGCCAGCTACAGGGCGCCCCGGAGAGCGCGCGGGGGACTCACTGCCAAGGGCCCGGATGGAGGAAGCAGCGGCAGCCGGTGCCTGTGCGGCGTGGCGAAAGGAGCGAACGCGCTGGGAACCCGGAAATGGCTCAGCGGGTCGCGCGCCTCCGAACCGGAAGTACTTCCGGGTTGGCCCTACTAGGGTTTTGTCGACGTGGTGTTTGGGGAGGAGAGGGCGGGGCGGGGCGGGAGGGGAAGGATCATGGTAGATTCTAATCCCGCCCCCTTCCCAACAGTTGCGTCATTGAACTGGGAGCGTTGAGAAACGCCTGCGCGCGCGGGCAGCGAGAAGCCAGGGCGTGGAACGTTGCAGGGGTGGAGAGGCAAGCTGAAAGCAAGAAGACAGCAGCTGTGCAAAGCCTTTGTGACTGGATCTTGGTTTCAGTCTGTGTAACAGCAGGGCCAAGCTTCAAATCTTCGGCTTTAAAGCAATTTTATTGCGACCTGTTGTGGTTACTGAGCGACTGTAGACTTAAGTTTGCTTTTATATTTTAGTTGTATACTGATAACTTTGACTTGCACGGGGTTGGCTTCAATTTAACCAGAGCTTAGAGGACCACTGTTGTTTTTTAAGTTTTCCTCACAGGGTGCTACAAGACCATGGGTGGTGTTTTTTTTTTTTTTTTAAGTTACAGACTAACACAACTACCCCTCTGAGACGTTTAAACATGGAGAGCTTAGGACTGAAGCAAGAGGTCTTTTTTTGGACATTCAAATGGAACAATCTCAACAAGTTCAGTCATGTAGTCTTTACTTATGCAAACGTCCCATTGAAGATTTGATAGGTTTATATAAATAAGGGGCAGAAAAGATCTGGTAAATCATTCAGGCTACGTCTACAGTGGCATGATTTTGCGCAAGAACTCTTTTGCGGAAGAGTTCTTGTGCAAAAACTCTTCCAGAAGAGAGCATCTACACTGGCATGTCCCTTTGCACAAGAGCATCCATGCCAGTGTAGATGCTGTCTTGCGCAAGAAAGCTCTAATGGCCATTTTAAGCATAGGGCTTTCTTGCGCAGGAAATTCATGTTGCCTGAACAGTTGCACAAGAGGGCTTAGTCCTGAGCAGGAGCATCAGAGTTCTTGCGCAAGAAGCCCTGATTTCATACATTAGGACATCAGTGTTCTTGCGCAAGAACTCACAGCCAGTGTAGACAGGCAGCATGTTTTGGCACAAAAGCAGTTGCTTTTGTGCACGATCGCGCCAATGTAGACACAGCCTCAGTTTCTCTGCCTATGCAGTTGTATGGGTGCAGTTTAAATGATCAATTCTTTGCATACACCTCTCAAATATATTCCACTGTACATATATTTTACCAAGATGTAAAGTTATACATGAGTTAACTACTGCCACTTTAACCAATGTGTCAAAATACAGTTACTATTTATATACCTATCAAAAATCTTGGCTATCAAATTTGAAATTAATTACATTTTGACATCTAAATAATTTTTCACATTGGTAAGGTTGTGTAAAATGAAAAGGGCCATCAATAGTATGTTGCTCCTCATACTTGAAAACCTAATCCTGATTGTCCCTGGCACCTGTAACACACGTGTTTATTACCATTCTGATTTGTGCTAAGTCATATTGTAGTGTAGGGGAAGTAATACCACACTTTAAAATCACTTGTGCATATGGTCCAGTGTATTTACTAACCTCAAGTCTCCTTTTTTCCTATAGTTCAGTGTAACTGAAATGAATTATTCACCTCTAGTAAACCAACACATAGTATTGTTCAGGCCAGGATATCCTCCCATCCTTGATTACATTTGAAATAAGAAGTGGAGGTCCCAGGGATTGTTGACTGAGACAAAGATAAGTTTTGGAAGTTTGAGATCACTGTGTGAATCTGCAGGATTTGATTCTCTTCCAGTCCCCGTAAACCAGGGGTTCCCAACCTTTTTTGGTCCCTGTACTCCCTTGGCTTTTAGTAAACCTTCCCATACCCCCTATTCAATATGAAAGGAAATAAATTCTAGACTCTAGAATCCACAATTTTTCCACTAACACTACTACTTTTGGAATATTTCAATTAGGATAATCTAGTTATTTACCAAATATTCCCCGTACCTCCTTGACAAGCTTCTCATACCCCCTGGGGGTACACGTACCCCAGGTTGGGAACCCCTACCTTAAACCATCTTGCAGGGTTCAATGTATTAAACTCATTGCAAACCCTGCCAAATTCACATACCTCCAACTGTGCATATATGCTGACCTGCAAAGAAACCAACTGATGATTTTTTTCCCCATGGTTGCTTGTTTTGCTACCTACCATAATTCTTAAATACACTAGGGGGTGCTATTTAACTAAAATAGTTTTTCAAGAGCCTTTCCCCTTACAAGTTCATAGTACCTTGTGCTTAATTTCTTTACATGCTCAGATGTGTTTTTCAATTGAATTATAGTGTAATATTACAATATTAAAGGTGATACCAAGAACCTTTAGGAGCTTTCCTAAAACTCCTATAATGCTTTTCAGTTTCTACAGGGTTGTGTGGAGATGAGCAGGACCATTTGTCCCATGATGTAGGAGGGATTCAACTGAGTGTTACAGAATCTGGAACAAAGACTTTTTAGGACTATAAATATGATTTGTAAGACATTTCCTTTCTAGGTAACTAGCTCATAGGAAATGCCATATTGTATCAGACCAGTGGGTCCATCTAATCTAGCATCCTGTCAGCGACAGTAACTAGTACTTCTGAAAACAGTGGCAGGTACACCGTATTAAGCAGTTATGTGATAACCTGCACCCAAATAATGTTTCCTCCTAACCCAAGTGGCATAAGTTTAGAATATTCCCTGAAGCTTGAGGGCTTACGTCCCATTCAGAACTCTGATTTTTCAATATTCCCTGTGATAACACTGGATATTTTTACTATCCCTATAAATGTCCGATCTCTTTTGAACTCTGCTTAGTTCTTGTCCTCAATGCTATCCTATAGCAAAAGAATTAATGCCCACAAAACAGATATCAGACAAGATCACAAAGAAAAACCAGTTTCTTGACATTTTAACCAGAAAGGACACTCTCTCAATGACTTAACCACCTGCATTCTGCTACAAAGACCTTTTACATCTGCACTTGAAAGAGAATCCTCTGAACTGTCATTCATGTTAAAATTCGACACTCCCCGGGAAGGAATGAACAAATGCGCAAACTATCTTACCCATTACCAAGATAGCTTCCCCAATTATCACCTCTTATACCATTAGCTGACAGACGTCCCACTCTCCCCACCTCTAATATCAATTCACAGACACTTACCTTCCTTCCTCCCCCCCCCTGCATCCCCCTCCTGTTCTGAAATGTGATTTGTCCTTTTCATATGTGTTCATTTTTTTTTAATTGTATCCTTTGGTATATATGGTTGTGACTATTTTCTTCCACTATTTGATCTGAGGAAGTGGGTCTGGCCCACGAAAGCTCATCATCTAATAAACCATCTTGTTAGTCTTTAAAGTGCTACATTGTCCTGCATTTTGCTTCAGCTACCCCAGACTAACACGGCTACATTTCTATCACTATCCTATAGCAATGCATTCTATTTGCTAATTGTGCACTGGGAAAGAATATTTTCTTTTCTTGCTTTGATCTTGTTACCTTTCATTTCCGTTGGATGGCCCTTGGCACTTATATTATGAAAAGGGTGAATAGAAGTTCCTAATTTAACTTGTCTGTGTGGCTCATGATTTTGTACTTTTGTCATCTCCCCTCTCACTCACCTCCTCTCTAAGGTAAATAGAGATTATTTATATATTCTTCACGTTTAGACCTGGACACCAACGTTACGTCTACATTGGCAAGATTTTGCGCAACTACTCTTTAACGCAAGAGTTTTTGCATTAGAGTATTTGCGCAAGAGAGCGTCTACACTGGCATGTGCTTTTGCACAAGAGATCTGCTTTTGCGCAAAATCATCCGTGCCAGTGCAGATGCTCTTTTGTGCAAGAAAGCTCCGATGGCCATTTTAACCATCGGGCTTTCTTGCGCAAGAAATTCATGTTGCCTGTCTACACCGGCTTCTTGCGCAAGAACACTTGTGCAAGAGGGCTTATTCCTGAGTGGGAGCATCATAGTTCTTGCACAAAAAGCAATGATTTCTTACATTAGAACGTCAGTGTGCTTGCGCAAGAACTCCCCGCCAGTGTAGACAGGCAGCATGTTTTGGTGCAAAAGCAACTGCTTTTGCACAAAATCATGCCAATGTAGACACAGCCTAAGGATATAGCTAACTCCTTGTTTGAGGTTCAGAGCTCAAGTGAAGTCTAATTTAAGGAGAATCTAAATACTACTATTTTCCGAAAGATCTCAGGGAATTTACTAGTTAGGAGGCTTTGGTGAACATCTTCTAATAAGACATGGGAACTCTAGGAAACCAGGAGGATGGATGGCTTAGCTGGAAGTAATACAGAACGCTTACTGCAAATCACCCACAGCATTTTTCTTGAATCCAGGGGTTTAAAAGACAAAAGCTTGCTTTCCTAACAAGTACTTCTGGCAATAAACTATTTCACATTTGGCAGAATTGTACTAGCTATGTGAGGCACGGCAGCAGGGAAGATAGATGTCAAATGCCTTTGTACTTAAACTACAGCAAACATTCTTTTTGAATGTGATTAAATGATCACTCCCATTGAATACTCATTGCTTGATGGAGGCACACAAACCGCAACTGCAAATTGTGGCTTTGCAACCAGCAGCTGCTGTATTCTCTACAAAGTGCGGAGTACATCTAGCTGAATGCATTAGAAACCCTATTATTAAAAGAAAATACATGAGGATGAATAAGGAAATCCAACCACTGACTTCAGATTGGTGAAGCAAATCAACATCTCCACAAAACACAGAGTGAATCAGTCATATTAAATATCACTTTGCTCAGTTCTAATCTAGACCCACAGGTTCAGGTCCAGAGCCCAGTCTTCCCTAGGTAGTCTCTCCTGTTTCTGGAACATCAACTTTCAGGGGTCCCTCCTTAGAAAATTTATATAAGACTAAGTTGTTGTTAATCTGTCATTCATAATGGACACAGCAATGGCTTTGGACCCTGTCAACGGTGAACAGAAGTGAAACAGCATATTAAAATAGCCAGATTTCATTAGATCTTTGGAAAATCCATGGATTTCACCTGTCCTGATAATGAAACCAAACAGGTCCTTCTGCTTGTGTCTTGAACTGGTACAATCTGAATGCCGTCTGTGATGGTGGCCGATGCCTACCCAAAACAATGAACAGATGCTCTTCTGGAGTTCAGGCACATACTCATTGCCCAGTTGAGCTTCTGTTTATCCAAACCCTATTGCATCAGTATTTTATGTAAAGTATAATATATATTTGTATTCTTTACTTCTATTTTTTGTTTTCCAGATAGACACCAGAAAGGCCAAATTCTGTCTACAGTCACAACCTTGTGCTTATGTGATTTTATTGCCTATATTATTGCTTAGAATGTTTAATACCTATTTCTAAATGAAATCTGAATATGTCTAGCTATTGTCCTTCACAGGGCAGGATTTAAAGCCACTTACTATCATCCAGTTTCTCGTTAGTTCTTTTCCTCTCCCCTCCCACATTTCTCCCTTTTCATAGCCTTGTTTGTTATAGTAGTTTGTTATGTTTAAAATGCAGCTATGGATAGAGCCCTGAATGGATACAAAATCTGTATCTGCATCTGTATTTGCAAAAATGTGCCACAGATTTCTTCATCCACGGATGTGGATACTTACGGATATAAAGCAGATATCCATGGATTTACAGGGTTCTACTGGTGAACTTACAGAAAGTAAATTGTTATAAGCTAGCAGCTCAGTTGGTGAAAATAAGTGTAACTCCATGGAAACTAATGGAGCTTTGTTCATTCACAGGAGTTGAAGATTTGGCCCTTTGCTTGTCTCTCATTTCTCAGATATATATTCTGCACAATAAAATCTTATTTAAAATGTTATATGGCAAAGTAAAGCGTATTAAAGTCAATGTTAAGGCTGACCATACTCTGCTCCCTAGTGAGTATGCCTTGTACTGTTTTACTTACACAAATAAAATTTTAAACAATATGAACATGCTCGCCATCAATATGCTTGCCACCTATGCTGCAGCAGATGTCTGGTGCAGTGATATAGGATGTGTTTTGTGATAATAAATTCTTATCCATTTGATAACTGCATCTTACAAAGAATTGTGAAATGATCTCTTGTGAAATGAAGTGCTTTTCTCCTTTGTAAAGCTTAACAGGCAAATCAATTAACCACGTGGTATATCGGTAAGGGCAAGAGTTATTTTGCAGAATATGAAGTCATTTGGGGAGGGCGTGAAAGACAGAGAGCTCTCCGTTTTCTGTTTCAATAGGCTCTGAAAAGGAGTTGTTTATTTCTTCCAATTCTTCAACTATACAATGCAAACCAACCAGTGAATATTTTTCTATTGAGGTCAGAGTTTTAAAGGAGAGTATTAGACTGCTGTGTTATGATGAAGTATATATTGTGGGGCTTTAACACACACATAAACAGTTAACATACATATAGGCCCAGATCATCAAAATATGATTGGATTCCAACATGGAACATGAGTCTAAGGACTAATAGGTTTGAGTGTAAAACATTCATCAGAGAAATATTATGCTACCACTTGGGAGGCTTTTATTCCAAAGCATTTAAGCTTTCAAGTTACATTTTAGAGATTGCAAGAGGTACTTTATTTAAGGCTTTAGATATTGAGGTCTTCTCCCTACAGAAAAGTGTATATTTGGGCTGTACCTGTTAGTTTTTCCATACCACTTGGTCTTAGTCCTAGTCCTGAAGGGAGCCACATCGAGGCAGTTCAATTTCCAAGCCAATGTATTCAGAAGAGACTGTCTGTCAGGGTTCCAGTAAATCATAATTGTGCCTTAGGTTAATAGATAATTCAGTCTGCAGTCCTGCAAGCAACTGTGCAATCACAGCCTTCTGCGTTATTAATTTGTATGTTGCAATTATTTTTACATATCTACCACCCAAAGATCTACAAACCAGATCTTCTTCTTTGATGTTTTTATAAACTTTCTATTTACTGCTGTTGCTCTTCTTAATGTGAGCAATTAAACCTGAGCTCCCTTCACCAGCCAGCTGTGAGAGGCATGCATGGAATGCAAGCATTTCCCCCTCACTCCTTTAGCATCCAGGAATGGGATGAAAAGCAAGCCGCATCCCAGAGCGCACTACTGTTTTCTGCCTGCCCCCCTCCCCATGCACTCTCCAGGGCTCTCTAGATGCTGCTGGCCCTGCAACTGCCAGGGCTGGAGCACCACAGCCACAGCTGCACATTCAGGGCAGAGCTTCACAGCCACCTGGCTACGCATTTGGGGCCAGAGCTCCCTGGCTGCTGCTGGGATTGGTGCTCCCTGGCCAATGGAGCCAGAACAGGATAGGAGCTCTGCAGCCAGGACAAGAGCACCCTGGCTGCTGTTGGGGTTAGAGCTCCCTGGCTGCAGCCGGAGCTCCATGGCCGCTGTCAGGCTTAAGCTCCTTGGCCACTGGGGCCAGGGAGCTCTGCTGAGGTCAGAACTCCCCACTATACCACCTGTCCTTCTCCCCTTCACTGCGCTCCCAGATGAGTTGCTATGCCCCCTACATTGCTCCTGCCCTGCCTTGCCTCCAGACCTCCTTGTTTCTGGGTTTATGGTCCAGGAAAATCTGTAGTCCGTGCCAGACCACAGATGTTGCCACACCAGGGAAATCTGTATTTGAGTAACAGGCTGATGCACAATAGCTGATGCACAACACTGAAGCACAGACAAACTTTTACTTTATCTCTGTATACAAGTGAAAAGTCATCTACATGGTCATATCTGTGCCAGATAGTTAAGATCAAAGAAAAAAACGCTTAAAATATTCGTATCAATTAGACTGTTTGCTCTGCTTTATATTATTAGTGAAAAATAAATGCAGTTGCTTTCAGGAGATTTTGCCCAACAATGTGACAAGCTATAAATGTATATTCCTTTTGCAGAGTTTTTATGGGATACCAGAGGTCCAGGGAATGCATCTGCTTTTTCAGATGGGTTAGGGTTTTTCAGAAGGGCAGGGGGCCTGTTGGTCTCCAGGACACTGGGGAGTAATGCTCACAATTGTCACCAGAGCAATCAGTGTTGGGCATTGTGGGATAGCTTCTGGAGGACTGTTAAGGTCACCATAAGTAATGCAGTATCTGCATTTGCACCGTGTTGACCTCAGTACATCAACCATAGCTTAGCACAGCTTGTGGAGGTGGTATTACTGCTTCACTGTAAGAGTGCACTTCTATTGGGAGAAGATACATTTATGTTAAACACATGTACTACTAGGTCAATGCAAACTGGCTTACATCAACTTACTTTTGTAGAGTAGGCCAACTGAAGCCCTAAGTTGCTAGAACCAAAACCTTTAATTAAGTGAACAATCCAAGCTTTTGAATTTGTGACTCAGTTATAACTGATTAAATGCAGTACTGTGTTGTTTAATCAGCACATGGCATGCGTGGCATTCTAGAGGATGATGTTTGCTTAGCAACAAGTTGGGCATTTTTATCAGTGAAACCTAAAAGTGAATGTATATCTCAGGTTGTTTGTCATACAGATTTCTCTTTCTATAAACCGTGTTGTGTACATGCATCATATTAAGAGCCAACTGGGGATGGGATGGTGGTAGGGGACTCTAGCATAAAATAAACATTAAAACCATGGGGTACAGTGGTTTCTTGTGTACTGCAGAGCCTGGAGAACTTAAAGGGGACCTGCTTATCCCGTTTTTTGCTTTTTTATGCTGTATAAAGGGTTTTTGGGTAGGGGTGAAGTATGCTTTTTAACTTTCCAAACAACAGAAATATTAAAATGTGATCTTCTGTAGTTTTGTTGGATGAGCAATTGGAAGGATAAGGGCCATGTACAGTAAATTCTTACAATCTTAACTGCAGTGCTAAGTATGATGAATCTTTAACAAACCCTACTTTTATTCATAATGTGAATTCATGATTAAAGATGAACAAGTGTAAGAAAAAACCAAAAAAACAAACAAAACTAAGGGGCATAAAACAGTTCAGTTATTCACTCACCTCTCTTTTCACTCTATGGAGAAGTTGACTGCACAACATATGTTGCAAAGTGCCTAGTGGTTCGGAAAGCACCCATTCACTTGTGGCTCTACAGGGTGACAATTCATAGGATGAGTGACAAACAATGTTATAATCATAGCTGTACATCCAGCAATAGGTGCAACAACAGTGTTCTATGCATATCTGTGCACTAAAGCACCACATGATTTCTAAAAGCCCCAAAACACCAGGGCCAGCTAAAGCACAGTACACCATAATACAGTACTCTGGCACACTATTAAAATGCTCTTTTAAAGCCCCCACCCCAAGCCATATAGTTCTGCACTGAGCTCTTCGAATAGCCCTGGAGTCCGGCTGTTCAAACAGCTGCTCTACCTCCAGCACAGCTGCAACTTTCCCCTCTTTGCTTCACAGATATGATGAAGGATAAACATTGGGATTTTTTTCACTGATATCTAATGTCATGAGTAAATAATGGCAGTGTACTTCAATCTACCCAAAGTACATTCAGCTGTCATTCTGCACCTGCTGAGCCAGTAGTTCAGGGCTACTCAACATGCGGCCCACGGGCCACTTGCGGCCCACGGGCCATTTGTTTATGGCTTGAGGTTTGGTTTGGGTTTATGTGGGGCTCAACACATGGCCCGTGGGTGGGAGCCAAAACAAAATAGTTGTTAATCTATAAAGGTCTTCTGTTGATATGCGTTTTAGTAGTTAAATTCCTGGACTGTCTTTGCTCATTAAAAGTGCTGTCATATGGGTGGAAATCGGGTAAATATTGCATTTTAGTAGTATCAGCAGAAGTGACTTAAATGGGGCCTGTGTGTTTAGTCTTGCCTTCATCTCTGTATTCATGCCCATCAGTGTGAATGAAGCTATTTGCATATACATGCAACTACACTTAAGTTGCAGCCCTTAGCATGTACTGTATCAGTGTGGCCCCGGGGTCTTCCAAAGCTGAGTAGCCCTGCAGTAGCTGAATCTCTCTTCAGTGCTATCAATGTATTTGGCATAGGTGACATGTGAATCCCCATTTGAGAGGCTAGCCCTTTGTCCCTTCTATCTGAGGCCCTGCCCACTCATATCCCCCACTCTAACCTTCTGGGGGCTAGAGGAGCACCATGCCCTCCACAGCAACCCAAGTATCCTTGGCCAGCTGTCTGAACTGCCCTTATTCCTGGCCTGTCCACCAGAGCCACACAATGTGTCGAGCTGTCCTGTGCACGAACCTGACCACCAGATCCACTCTGCGCTCTGCCCCCCCCCGAGCCACCCCAAGTCAGCCTTGGCCCACTTGCCAGAACTGTCCTGAACCCCAGCCCACCCTGAGCCCTAGCTTGAGCCCTGAGGTGAGAAGAATTAGGTGAGGTTTGGAGAGGCTTAGTCTGGTGGCTCTGCAAATACTGCAGGATTGGGCACATTGCATTCACAAAGCTCATCACAGTAGTGCAGAGCTGTGCAGGATCCATGCTTCTCACAGAGATGGCAGGTGTGCAGGTTTCCAGGTCTTTGGTAAATAGGCATGAAATATTGTGAAATGAAGATAAAATTATGGGATGGTAAAAACTGTATCATGGGACGTTGAAACCATGTTCCCAATCACCCCATGTGACATATTTGCCCACAAGAGACCTTGCAGACTCTTCCCAAAACACTAAATGTGAAATGGTGACAAATTGCATGGTAGGATAGTGATCTTTCTGCATTGATGTAATGCTTTCTGCATTGAGGTAAATGCTGTAAAGGGTAAAATTCTAGGTTTTTATTATAAACTGTATGTATGTTTTAATGTATTATAGAATCATAGAACACTAAAACGGGAAGGAATCTCGAAAAGTCATCGAGTCCAGTCCCCTGCCCTCATGGCAGGACTCAGTACCATCTAGACCATCTCTGATAGAGGTCTATCTAACCTGCTCTTAAATATCTCCAGAGATGGAGATTCCATAACCCCTCTAGGCAACTTATTCCAGTGTTTAACCACCCTGACAGTTAGGAAGTTTTTCCTAATGTACAACCTAAACCACGCTTTCTGTAGTTTAAGTCCATTGTTTCTTCTCCTATCCTCAGAGGTCAAGGAGAACAATTTTTCTCCCTCCTCCTTGTGACACCCTTTTAGATACCTGAAAACTGCTATCAGGTCCCCTCTCAGTCTTCTCCTTTCCAAACTAAACAAGCCCAATTCTTTCAGTCTTCCTTCATAGGTCATGTTCTCAAGACCTTTAATCATTCTTGTTGCTCTTCTCTGAACCTTCTCCAATTTCTCCACATCTTTCTTGAAATGTGGTGCTCAGAACTGGACACAATACTCCAACTGAGGCCTAATCAGCACAGAGTAGAGCAGAATAATGACTTCTCGTGTCTTGCTCACAACATTCCTGTTAATGCATCCCAGAATCATGTTTGCTTTTTTTGCAACAGCGTCACACTGTTGACTCATATTTAGCTTGTGGACCACTACGCCCCTAGAATCCCTTTCTGCCGTACTCCTTCCTAAACAGTTGCTTCCCATTCTGTATGTGTGAAACCGATTGCTCCTTCCTAAGTGGAGTACTTTGCATTTATCCTTATTAAACTTCATCCTATTTACCTCAGACCATTTCTCCAGTTTGTCCAGATCATTTTGAATTATGACCCTATCATCCAAAACACTTGCAACCCCTCCCAGCTTCCTATCATCTGCAAACTTAATAAGTGTACTCTCTATGCCAATATCCAAATTGTTGATGAAGATACTGAATAGAACCGGTCCCAAAACAGATCCCTGCAGAACTCCACTTGTTATGCCTTTCCAGCAGGATTGTGAACCGTTAATAACTACTCTCTGAGAATGGTTCTCCAGCCAGTTATGCACCCACCTTATAGTAGCCCAATCTAAGTTGTATTTGCCTAATTTATCTGATAAGAATATAATGCGAGACCATATCAAATGCCTTACTAAAGTCTAGGTATACCATGTCCTCCGCTTCTCCCTTATCCACAAGACTCGTTATCCTATCAAAGAAAGCTATCAGATGGGTTTGACATGATTTGTTTATTTTAAAAAAATCCATGCTGGCTGTTACCTATCACCTTATTATATTCCAGGTTTTTGCAGCTGAATTCCTTAATTACTTGCACCATTATCTTTCCTGGCACAGAAGTTAAACTGACTGGCCTGTACTTTCCTGGGTTGTTCTTATTTCCCTTTTTATAGATGGGCACTATATTTGTCCTTTTCCAGTCTTCTGGAATTTCTCCCATCTTCCATGATTTTTCAAAGATTATAGCTAAAGGCTCAGACACCTCCTCTATCAGCTCGTTGAGTATTTTAGGATGCATTTCATCAGGCTCTGGTGACTTCCAGGCATCTAACTTTTCTAAGTGATTTTTAACTTGTTCTTTTTTTTATTTTATCTTCTAAATCTACCCCCTTCCCACTAGCATTCACTATGTTAGGCATTCCTTCATCATCAGACTTCTTGGTGAAGACCGAAAAAAGAAGTCATTAAGCATCTCTGCCATTTCCAAGTTTCCTGTTATTGTTTCTCCTTCATCACTGAGCAATGGGCCTCCCCTGTACTTGGTCTTCCTCTTGCTTCTAATATATTTATAAAATGTCTTCTTGTTTCCCTTTGGCAGTGTCTAGACTGCATCCCCCTCCCGAGAGAGGGATGCAAATCAAGCACTTCGGAAGTGCAAATGAGCCCAGGATTTAAATATCCCGGGCTTCATTTGCATACTCACGTTCCAACGCTGTGCCGATCAGGCTCAGTGTCGAAAGTGAAAGTAAAGTGTAGCCGTGGCTCTGCCAACAGCAGGGAGCTTTTTCCGCAGCTCCTGTACTCCTCAAAAAATGAGCACTTTTCCCAGAGTGGTCAATTATAGCTCTGACAGGACAGAGTAATGGTCTTAATTATGCTGCACATTCCATGGTTTAATCAGTAATTTATTTCACAATATATGCATCATAGATTTAGGAGTGTTTGCCTGGAACATCTGATTTTTAAAGAGGTCAATATTTGAAGAGATTTGAGACTGCAAATACATCCTCCAGGGTTACCTGAATGAAAGTTAATAAGTCACACATTCAACAATGATCTACAGCTGGAGTTGTCACTGGGCATATTGTCAAATCTGTTAACACAAGAAGTTATAGTGGGGTTTAGAGCCTTCAGTGAGAAAATATTTAAAAATGTCTGAGAATTATAGTCAAAGTTCAGTAGACTTAAAGAAATACCTATTTGTGAAATCCCAAATGATTCCATCCGACCCATAAGAGAGGAACCAGATGGTGCAACTATGACAAATCAAGTGGGCTATGTTCAGCACCATCCATGTATAGTGACGCTGTGGTCAGCTCCATCCTAAAGGGCTGTACCAGGCCAACAGGTATTCACAGCAGAAAAAGTAAGGCTACAGAATGTGCAACTGTTCTATGGTGCCTGTAGGAATCAGCCTAAAGATTAACCTGAAGTAATACTGTTTGTATGGAGCAACATCTGTGATGCCATATTAACAGCACTGAAAGATTCACAAGGCAACTGGTGGTGGTGGTACAGTCAACTGCCGCACCACAACTCTGCAAAGCCTGCTGCCTGGACTTGGGAACAGGAAGAAAATGGAATCAGATTTTGATTTCATTTATACTGCTATAAATCCATTGAAATCAGTGGGAGTTATTCTGAATGTATATCAGTATAGTAGATTAGAAAAGCAAAGGGCCCAAGCATTGCAGGTTTGTCCTTGGCTAATCCTGAAGATTCCAAAAAGTCCTAGCATCTTTTGCACTCAGGGGAAATAGTTTCATATCAGCCTTGTTACTCCAGAAAGTGCTGTCCTCAGACAAACCTAACCATTGAATTGTGTTAGTTATAATGCCTGCAATTCCATCTTGCCTCTTCTTTAATCCATAGAATTTGTGCCATTGTCCATGGTGATTTAGAGAAAGGCAAAGAGAGGTGTGTGATCAAAGGGGCTTTCAGTCTATGGCCATGTCTTCACTATAAAGATTAACTCTGCCTCAATGGATCTTCCAGAGTTCCATTTAGTGGGTTTAGTGAATTAAACTAAATTTAACCTGCTAAATTAAACTCACCTGCTGTGGAGGTAGTGCAGAAACTCAAAATAAGTTACGTTGACTCCAGCTACCTAATTAATGTAGTCGAAGTTGCATATCTTAATTTGACCTTTCCCCATAGTGTAAACCTGGCCTGAAGCATTACTTCTTGTACACTGCTAGATCCTCTCCTAATAAGCTTCTAGTGTCCAGGTCCTTAACTTATCTAAATCAGAGGGGCACCACTGAGTTATCAGTGCCTTTTTTTTCCAGATGAGGATTGGATCCTTTAAGGTTTTAAAATTAAAAATAAATATGAAGAAACAACTGCATACTGTCAAGCACGACACGTGTGTAAATGTAGTAGTTAGTGAATGATACAATATGCTTGTTGCTTTCCAAGGGGATGTTTTTGATGTAAAGTAAGGATGACACAATAAGGTAAGACTCTAAAGCAAGAAAAAACTGTCAAGACCACTTCAAAGTCGCACACATGTTGTAACATATACTCCTGTTTATCTGCCTTATCCTGGATAGTGAGAATGACTGTATTATTGTCTGAGCCTGTTTGATCTGATAAATTGGTGAGCCTGCACTCTTGGCCTATGTTTGCCATCTGTCAGGTTTTCAACTTGAATGTCAGGTTTTGTAAGTTTAGAGCAATTTATAAAGAAAAAAAATGAAGCATTTTAGAAATCCATGGGGATTGCCACTGCAGCTAGATTTTTCTATCTTGTGATAGTGAGCCTGAGCTAATGGGCTTTTTCAGCACCTGAGAGCATGGACATTTAAAGCTTCTTTTGTTGTAGTTCACCTGATTGCTGGGGAACCTATAACAGCAACAATATAGAAGGGAAAAATTCCCTTCTTATTCCATTGCTTCTACGGCCTTAAGGCATGTGTGGCAGAGGATAAGAACCTGGGCTCACTGACTGTCTACCAATAGAAGGGACAGATCCTCAGCTGATGTAGATTGTCATTGCTTCATTGACTTCAGTAGGGTAACTACAATCACATAGCAGACTGCTAGCCACATCTACCTGCTGGCTTTTATAATAAAAGATCCATTGCCACAGATACTAGATTTCCTATCTCTGGGTATGTCTACACTACCCCCCTAGTTCAAACTAGGGGGGGGGTAATGTAGTCATACGGAGTTGCAAATGAAACCCGGGATTTGAATTTCCCGGGCTTCATTTGCATAAAGCCGGCCGGCGCCATTTTTAAATGCCAGCTAGGTCGGACCCTGTGCCGCGCAGCTACACGCGGCACGGGATCCGACCTAGCTGGCATTTAAAAATGGCGCCGGCCGGCTTTATGCAAATGAAGCCCGGGAAATTCAAATCCCGGGATTTGCAACTCCATATGACTACATTACCCCCCCTAGTTCGAACTAGGGGGGTAGTGTAGACATACCCTCTATATATATGCTGACTCTGCGTAATCCAAGTCTTTACGCAATTGTAAGTCTTTTTTGAATAATGGATTGATTTCAAAGTTTTCCATTGTATATAAAGAAAGTATTCAGTGTAAAGGCACTATGCAAACCAAATGAAGTGAAAGAAGGGAAAAGTGATAGAAGTGAATTGTTTGATGTAAAGTCTTGTGGTACGTAGGTTACTTTTTAGATGTAGATACCATGGGAATTATCAGCCATATAATTATGTCAATATTGATTAGTAGGCAATACTTTTGCTTCTAGAGCCTTATGTACACTAGAAAGTTCTTTTTAAGAATAGGTTTTTATGCTATAACTAATGAGAGGATGCATCCAAATGCTTTGCCCCCTGCCCTACCCTAGTTTAAGCTACTTTCCTTGTGGATCCTTACATCCAAACAAAGGCCTTAATTTTCCCCAAATAATCAGACAGCATTTTGGACAGATGTCCTATCTGTTGCACTATCCTAATGGTGCACTATTCTCCTCCTAGGCTTTGTGCACTCTGCAATTATTCTCATGATTGTGGGATACCCACGAGAAACCTATTATAATTTGGGATTTGGAGGTCAAACTAAACAACTACCACTGTATTGGTAATCATGCAGCTTGATGTCTTTGGCTTTGGATGATTTTCAGAGACAGCTACAGTGATTCTGCAGCAGTTCAGGGAGAGGAGGAAATGGATGAAAACAAGTAGTTACTTCAGCAGGACATTATCCTGGAACAGCTTCACTTCTGGGCTTGGCCAACTAGCATTGAAATAGGATTGTGATACAGGCCTGGGGATGACAAGCAATGAGAATTTGCAATGAGAACAAGCAATGAGAACTTGGGGATAATAAAGGCTACGTTCCTAGAAATCTGTGCAGCGCTCCCCCTGTGCAGTCCTCCCCCTGAGGAGCAGTGACAAAACATTTACATGATAGCTCCCCTCAGAATGAAGAAATAGATGGCAATTGCCATCAGGAAGTGGCTAACCAGAGTGGTGTGAGTAGACCAACTGTAAGGGCTGTTCTCCTGGAGTTGTGCAGTGCACTGGAAAGGGTGCTGCTAGACCAGGTCATAAAACTTGATAATGTACAGGAGATTATTTTCCTGGCCAAAATATGGGTGGTCAGGCCTAAGGGGTAAAACCTGGAGCAGAAGGAGAGCCTGCAGCAGAAATCAGAACCAGAGTAAAAAACCAGGAATCAGGCCTAAGGTCAGAGCCACAGGCAGGAATCGAGCCAAGTCTCAGGGTCTGGGGTCAAGCCAGGAATCAGAAGCAGAGTTCAAAGCAGGGAATAAGCTCAACGATTTGTTTTAGTAATAGGCCATTTACTGTCAGATTACACAAACAAAATTCCTTCTTAGAAACTGATATGATAAGGCCCGTAATGTTCAGTATTTTATGTCTTAATTCAGCTAGGTACATAAACATGTACCTAATTTTAAACCCAAATAGTCCCAATTATTTTTCTGCTTAGGTGTAGTGTATCTTAAGTGACTTGTAGATAAGGGGCATTATACTGGAAAGTTACTCTAGCCCAACACATGACAGAAATAGTGAGAGACTCAAAGAACTCATAGAATGATGGACTTAAAGAGCTTGATCTGGTGACTTGATACAGTCTATCAATGTTTACATGGGGAACAAATGTTTAATAATGGGCTCTTCAGTCTAGCAGAGAAAAGTATAGTATGATTCAATGACTGAAAGCTAAAGCTAGACAGACTGGAACTAAGATATACATTTTTGACAGTGAGGGCATTTTAACTACCGGGACAATTTACCAGGAATCATGGTGGATTTTTCCATCACTGATAGTTTTTAAAATCAAGGTTGGATGTTTTTCTGAAAGATCTGCCCTGCAAATTGGGGGGAAGGTCTCAAACCTGTGTAACACAGGAGATCAGGCTAGATGATGGCAGTGGCCCCTCCTGGCCTTGGAATCTATGCAATATCCACAAAAGCTCCATTCATTTCAGTATGGAACTATGAGCAATACCTGTTCTCCTGCACTCTGAATGCTTTGCAGAATTGTAGTCTTGACCTTCCTGGTGAAACTAAACTCTCATTTCTAATTCCTGAATATCTATTACTTCCAGAAAATACCATGGACCATTGGAAGGACATTACGTCATAGGGACCCAGGTGGGAGTGAAGATGAAGTTAGTTCCTGAGAGTTTCACTGTCTTCTGCTCCTCAGCAGCAGAGAGCATTGTTTAGTTTTGGTTGTTCAGGAGTTCTAAAAATATATATTATTGTCAGAACATGAAGGAAAAGGAACAGGTCTTTTGAGTGATGGGATTTATAATAATTCAGTGACATCAGCTTTGCCTCATAAGGATTGGTTCAAAAAACTCAGCTTTGGGCTCAGACATTTTGGGGTTCATACTGTGATTAAGTCAGGCCAGATGGCTGCAATGGGAGGGAGGGGAGGCAGCCCTAGAAGGGTACGAGACCCACTCCATTATTAATTAGAAGTGGGTTACTGCAGGTCATCAGGATCAACTAAGAAGGGTTGTCTCATGCAGGTTCCATTAGCTGAGAGAGAACGGAACCATCTAGGATTGGCTGATTCCACTGCAGGGCTTCCTGAGACCTTTTTATATCCTCCCCTGTTAGTGGGAAGGGAAGAGATGCTAGACACACTCCCAGTGCCTAGTAAGCTAGAGACAGCAGGGCAGTAAGCAGCTCCAGAAGAGAGGCTGGGCTCCCTACCATAGGGGAAGACAGTGAGTCTAGCCCTCTGCTAAGGGGAGAGCTGACTTCCTAAATGTGGCAGATAAGGGCTGCTTTATCTGAGGCCCATCCTGCTGGGTGGGAGAGTAGTGCAGAAACTGGAAAGGGAAAGAAGGGCCCTTGTCACAATATATTTTAACAATAATTTTTTTTCCAGCATTTTTAATCATAGAAGACACATCTCTACTCAGCAGCCACCAGTAAGGCTAGTATAAAAAGATAAAATTCCATTTTTGCCATGTTCTGTTATTTGGAACACATTTCTCTCTCTCTCTCTTTTAATGTCCTGTGAATCTAAGTGGCACAGATTCATGCTGTTCCCTTCCCTGAAGATAGATAGTATGGAACAAGATATTTAAGAGGCAGGGAATGTTCTTTGTGGACTTTTTAAAATGACCCTACAAAGAATGATGCAGAATTAGTAACAACTTATTCTGAAACATGGAAGGAAAATACACTGGAATGAGGAATCTTACAAATTGTCTCTCTCTCTAGCAAGCTACCAAGAGTGAGAAAAATAATTTAATGCTCCACAGAACTTATCCATGTTAAATACACCTGACAAAGTTGGCAGAAAAATCAAAACAGAATAGAGACAGCGGAAAGAGGAAAATGTGCCTCCAACATCCCTAGTCCAGTACTTGGGACCACCAGACCTGGTGGGAGTTTTGCCATTGACTTTGCTGGCTCAGATTTTCACACTCTGGATACAAGATTCATTTCTCAACCCCCCTGAAAAAAGAAGAGATGGTACAGAGCCATTTATATGCCCACTTCACAAGAATTATGGCTCCTAGGTACTCACCCATTGCTTATCAAATGCAGTGTCTTTGCATTAATTTGCACTTTGGCACTTCATTACATAGCAGAAAACTGTGGGGGTCAGAGGAAGGTTCCTTGTTCAAAGCATCCATATTACAGTCTAAGCAGATGGCAGGTGTTTCCTCTCAGTATAGTAATATTAATATACAGGATCTTTGATCCACGTAGCATTTCAATCTAGTAGTAAGTAGAATGTGGTAATTTTCTGAAGTTGGGTTTAGGAATAAGATGATAGAAGAAACTCCATCTTAACACACTTCGGCTTTGTCTACACTAGCGCAATTTTGCGCCAGAAATATGCAAATGAGGCTAAGCGTGGAATATCACCGAGCTTCATTTGCATATCTAATGAGCCACCATTTTGCGGCAGAGGCTCTTGCGCAAGAAGGAGCATCTACACTGCCCCTTCTTGCGCAAGAAAAACCCTCTTGCGCAATGCTGTTACGCTGATTATTTTCAGGAATAACGGCATTGCGCAAGAGGGTTTTTCTTGCGCAAGAAGGGGCAGTGTAGACGCTCCTTCTTGCGCAAGAGCCTCTGCCGCAAAAATGGTGGCTCATTAGATATGCAAATGAGGCTCAGCGATATTCCATGCTTAGCCTCATTTGCATATTTCTGGCACAAGATCATGCCAGTGTAGACAAAGCCTTCCAGTGAAAGGAACAGATGGGTACGTATGCCAGTCTCTTAGCCCCTCTTTTACTCTTGGTTTCACACAAACCTAAACCACAGAACAAAACTGCTAAATGAGAACTATTAAAAATGTTTCAGTCATAACTGGGAGGCAAGAGCAAGGCCACAGAACTCTCACTTCAGAGAGCCTTATGCAAATAACACCTCCACTATGGATTAACCACATAGAAGGTTTACAGAGAACACCTCCAGGTGTTTTGCATTTCAGACCATTTCCTAACCTTAGGATTGTGCTGGAAAGCTGAAGAGGAGGCATATCCTGCACTGAATGGACACTGCAAGACTCAGTAACAGAGGCACTTAAAATTCAAACTTACGTAACACAATAGCAATGAAAAACGTAAACAACAAATAGTTTAGTAGCACTTTAAAGACTAACAAAACATGTAGATGGTATCATGAGCTTTCATGGGCACAGCCCACTTCTTCATATGAATAGCAGTGGTCATGCAGCCGCATGTTGTTTGGACTGAGTGGGGGCTTTGCCATACAGTGCTTGAAACACCCTGGAGTCCACCCTGCAATGTTTGCAATCACAGATTCCAGACAGATGCGCAAGTGTGCCAACGAGCCTTCAAGTCTGACCTAAAGCCAATGCAAAATTTTCCGTTGATATCAGTGGACTTTGGCTCAAGCCCACAAAGGGCAGCTCTGCTCTAAAAGTTGTTTCTGCAAAAGCGGCAGTTGGTGTTCCTGGTTTGCTGCTGTCCACCTCAAACAGACTCAGTTTGCGGGTAACAGGATTTCCCCTTCCTCTCAACTGCCATCCCTAACAACTGGGTTCTGTTCCTGCATCCCATGGTTGCCTTCCTGGTCGACTTTTTCCCTACATGCATGAAAGGCCAAGCCAGGATTTGAGGATAGATGACCAAGTTGCTGATCTGACACATTTCTGTTCATTTTTGTACACATTTACTGTCATAGTTCAGGGCAACTGCTCCTGTATTTCTTCACAGTGGCGCTCCAGGACCTTCACTCTCAGGCTATGTCTAGACTGGCATGATTTTCCGGAAATGCTTTTAACGGAAAAGTTTTCCCTTAAAAGCATTTTCGGAAAAGCGTGTCTAGATTGGCACGGATGCTTTTCTGCAAAAGCACTGAACCATGGCCAATCTAGATGCAATTTTGCGCAAAAAAGCCCCGATCGCCATTTTCGCGATCAGGGCTTTTTTGCACAAAACAAATCTCAGCTGTCTACACTGGACCTTTTACACAAAACTTTTGCACAAAAGGGACTTTTGCCTGAATGGGAGCAGCATAGTATTTCCACAAAAAGCACTGATTTCTTACAGTAGGAAGTCAGTGCTTTTGCGGAAATTCAAGTGGCCAGTGTAGACAGCTGGCAAGTTTTTCCACAAAAGCGGCTGATTTTCCGGAAAAACTGGCCAGGCTAGACACAGCCTCAGAGTTTCAGCTCTCCTGGCCATTTTCTTGTGTGCAGACACACATCTCTCCCCCTTCTTAATGGGGTATCTCCAGGTTGCACAGTTGCTTGCTTTCTTTGTGTTATTGCCCAGGGACACCTGCTTGCTTTCTCTTCCAAGACAATTAACAGTAATGGCTGCAGCTACAAATTACCATACAGCCCATCTAAGCAAGCCTATTGTATTCATAAGGTACAAAGAATTGCATAGAAAACACATTCAAACAATAAAAGAACCCATGTGCATGTTACTAAGCTTGCCATAGTTTACTCCAGCTGGCAGGAACAGTCCTTCTAACTAACCCTACCCAAGAGAGAATCCTTGTGGGTACAAGTTTGCTACAGCTTCAGCTCAGAAGAAGCACATAGTCTTACGTTGCCTTAGTAGGCTCAATCCTTCCAACCTTACCCTATACATTGGTGCTCTCCATGGTTAAGGTTCCTGGCTGTTGCTGGATCAGGAAGAAGGCCCAAGTCAGTTTAAAAATCAGTCTATTTAACAACAACAACAAAAACAAACAAAAACCACTTTCTTTGTCTGTTGGTCCTTGGCCTATTCTATTTGAAATAGTTTATGCACACCTCCACCTCCCCAGGGGATGGCATCTCAAGAGGTGAATTTGCCTAATCAACCCTTGCTGCTCCTACTTTTACCCTTCCTGTGGAAATACGTACAACCCACAGTAACACACACACACACACACACACACAACTTCATTTTCAATACAGTGAGCTCCAAAGATATTAAATCTAATTCAATAAGGTTTAACTTCATATAGCAAATTTCATTCAAAATAAGGCAGGAAATTGTGAGTAGGTCACATTTACATCTACCAACCTGCACACAAATTTGCCCCAAACAGAGGTGAGGTGATCTTGCAGTTGTAGCACTGGATTGGAATGCAGAAGATCTGTACTCAGTTCCTTGATCTGCCTCAGTCTCTCTGTGTAGCTTCAACCAAATCACTTAATGTCTCTGAGCCTCAGTTCCTTTCTGCAAAACAAGATGGTAATTTGTCTTGTCTTGTCAGTGTAGGCTGTAAGTTCTTTGGGGGGCAGGTGTGGTCGCCCACTACATGTCTGCACAATTCCTAGCATGAGGGGAACTCCATTTCAGCTGGAACTTCTAAAAATTATTATAATGCTAATAATAGCAGTAATTATTAGCTGGCTGTTTTTTAAATTAGCATTTGTTTGGACTCCTACTTTTTCTCATCACCTGAGTGGGTTTAACTGGTAAGGAATGCAATAAGGAATGGATTAGCTCAGGTTGCCAATTGCTTAATCACATCTATGAAGTGTGGGAATAAAAACAAAAAAAACCAACAACCGCAAGCCTATTTTTTCACATGGTGCCTTATCAGAGGGAATTTACAGCAAGACTGGATGTACCATCTGTGCTTGTGTAACCACTCTCCTCAATCTTTGGTATACAAGCAAATCTTTCTGTGTCAACAGAGGGATATGACCTGTCCTCATCCTTTGATACAGAAGTTCTGGTAATTTTACTGACCTGTCCAGCTGGCAAAGTTGGGAGTTAGCTTTGGGTTGATGCCGGTTGAGGGTTGATGCCTGGCCTGGGAAGGAGCCCAGCATGAACTCAACTGCTTATTCTTTTTATTTTCCATCTGTTTCTTCAGGTGTGTTTGGAAAAGCACCACAGCACAGAGGGCAAAATCTCTCCTGGAAAGAACTGGATCCAGATGTGTACAAGCAAAATGATTTAGACATGCACTTCTAGTTGTCTTAACAAAGAAAAGGCTTGAAGATAAGATGGACATGAGCTAGATTCTGAACCTTGCCTCCATATGTTCAGTTCCAATTGTAATCAGCAGGAATTCAAGGAAAGGATTTAAACCTGATGGCCAAATCTGTCCTCAATTACAACCAAATTATTTCAGTGGGATTACAAGAATATATGTGAGGACAAAATCTGGGCTTAAGTGTTTTGATTTATGGACTTTATGTTTATATTGGGGGGGGGGGGTACATTCAGATGTGAGTTTAAGAAAATTTAAGTTGGTGTAACTTGCACCTTCTTCCAACCTCTTCAGTGTCTGAGAGTCATTGTTAATTTACCAAAGTGTAACTAATGCTTTGCCTCTGAACTCAAGACTGAGGCTAAAAGAATTTAAGTACGAGTGATGTACATGTTAAGAGACCAGAACAATCACCTGCAGCAGGAAAAGCAGCTAAGAAGTGGATCTAAGCTAATGCAGGCCACTTCCACTTTAATTAACAACTTCTTCTGGTATATTAGGCATGCCTTTTTACGGTGCCTCATGCTCCCCTGCCAGCAGTGTTCCTCTAAACCCTTTCCATCCACAGACAGAACAAATTGTGTTATGTGCTCCAAGGCATATGTGAATGTGCAACCACCAGTCTGTCTATGGGCACTCTGCTAATAAGCTGGGCTACATTTGATTCTCTCTTGAGTGGCCATCCAAGCACTCATCTTTCAGGAAACATTGCCTGCCAATATGCAAATTTATGCAATATTGCAAGGGCATGTCTATACTAGGAAATTGTTTTGAGATTCTTTATTTTGAAATAATAATTCCTGAAATAACTATTTCAAAGTAGCATGTCCACACTACAGGGAAGCCTCGAAAGTAGTCTGAGGCAGGCTCCTTTAATGTGGATGCACTACCTTGATTTATAGCTCCAGCAAGCCGTAGGGAGCAATTATTGTGAATGACACTGAGGAGTAGTTAGTTTGAAATAACAGCAGTGGAGTGTTCACAGTACCATTATTTTGGAATAACTATTTCAAAATAAGCATTATTCCTCGTGGAAAGTAGGAGTTATTATTTTGAAATAACCGATCCCTTATTTCAAAATATTGGGGTTGATAGTGTGGATGCTCTGCTTGTTATTTCGAAATAAGGGAAATATTTCAAATGCACAGGACAGAGCATTTGCCTGGGGAATGTAGGGTTAGCTCCAGTCCCGCCCCCCTCTCCACTCACCCTAGTGTAGACCAGGGCCAGATTAGACCCACAGAAACCCAAAGAAAAAGTCTAATATTTAATACTCCAGTCCTGCTCCTACTGAAATCAACTGGAACTTTTTCCATTGTAATTTCCCTAGATTAAATCAGTTTTTGAGTCTGTCCTCTGCTTTCACCTCTCAATGTAGATAAGGCATCACTACTGACAAAAGTGTTGAGTTCCACGCAACCGAAAGGGGTCATGTTTCCATTTGAACAGGTACGTTATTTCTTAACAGCGAGTTTAAGGCTTTCACGGTATATTTATACTAGTTATATGTTATTCCAGTATTAAAGTATTTTTTATTTTTACAGCAAAACAAGTCTGTTTCCCTTTTTGATAGATAATATTTTAGGCTTACGCATCTAGGACTTCACAGATGTCAGCTTGTCATTATATAGCATACACTGGCCATTTAGAACTTTATAATAACTAGCATTACCCATCCTGTTGTAGACGGTAGACTTACACGTGGCCTCCTCCCTCCCCACTGTTCCTGAGGGTGGAGAGGCTTGGGTTGCACAGCCGCCTCTCTTCCCGCTGCTCTGGGGCCAGGGAGGCTTGGGCCATGCGGCCTCTCCTCTCCCCGTTGCTCCCAGGGATGGGGGAGAGGGGGAGGAGGTTGTGGAAGTGCAGCCTCTTCCCTCCCCGCTGCTCCAGGGATGCTGGGGTGTATGCGCGCTCTTCCATTCCCCATGGTGCTGTGCATGTGGCTTCCTTCCTCCCCACTGCTCCAGGGACTGAGGAGGTGTGGGCTGGCACAGACTGCAGGGCCTCCTCCCTCCCTGCTGCTCTAGGGGCTGGGGAGGCTTGGGCCAGCTCAGGCCACGGAGCTTTCTCCCTCCCCACTGCTCCCAGGGATGGGGAGTTGGGGTTGGGGCCATGCATCCTCTTCCCTCCCCGTTGCTTTGGGGATGCTGGGGTACGCGCGTGCATGGTCCTTCCCTCTCTGTGGGACCTCAGCAGAGGGGGCAGAGCTGTAGGTGGAGCTAGAGGCCTGCTCCCCCCTAGACACTTTTCAAATCTTCTCAAATGTTCTCTGTGACAGACGGCATGATGGATGCCTCGCCTTTTTTAATAGTATAGATGAGGAGAAGTCAGAGCCTTCTGCTCCAATGCACAGACTGCTACCATGTGAGCTAAAAATTATTTCTATTAGCAGTCCAGAATCTATGACACACTGTCGATTAGTTCTTATTCCATCCCATTAGAAAGCAGTGATATGGTCATTACACTGTACCTTGTCCTGCATACAAAACACATGATTTAGTTTATATTCCTGTTTGACTTTACAGAGCCAGTGTAGCTAAAATTATTATTTAAACCTAGCTACTTTAATTAGAAAATACTTCATATTGCTTAATATATTCCACCAATTCATCTTTTATTCCTGCTGGCAAATTGTCCACTAACAGATTGTAACTTTCACCTTTATCTGTGTTGTTCAAAATGTCACACACAATTTTTGCAAACAGTTCTTGAGCTATAGCTTGTTTGTGAGCATTCGAAATCCAAACAGCTTCCCATTTGGATGAGTACAGTTCTTAGACTCTGATTCTTGTGCAAATAACAAGTAGTAGGAAATTACAATTCACTTTCTGAAAATAGTGACTTAAATACACTCTTCAGAAAACATTTCTTTTTTTAAACTAATCTGTTGGAAAAATGGAAAACGGAGACAAAGAAAATGAGTTTAACATTCTGAATAAATATTTTATTTATGTATTACATCAGTTCTATTGAAATTTACAGATTAATTTTGGACACAGAGTTTTTAAAATATTTCTGCTCTCCAAGGTGAAAATATAATATTTGTATTTAATGTGTACATTATTTTTATATTATGAATTAAAATACTTTAGCACTAAGGAAGAGCTCTTAGACCTGGTCCAGGAAGACTGAAAGTCTGAGCTAGATCAGTGTTTCTCGAAGTGGTCCATGAAACCACTTTGAGAGACCTGTTAACTGGCCATGCTGGTTTGTTTACTTACTGCCCATGCCATTTCCCACGACTTCCCATGACTGCAAATGACGAACAGTAGTGGTTTCACGTACCACTCTGAGAAACACTGAGCTAGGTGCATTAAAAATTTCATCCTGCCTTTGTACCACTCACCACAAATTGGCCTTTCTCAGAAGCCAAGTGGAGTTTGAATGGACTTTCTGTTGGTGTTTGTATGGGAAGGTTCCATTCCTTTTGTGTTCCCTCAAGATTGCCAGGTTATATGTGATGTGTCAGACATTTGACACCGCACTGGTGGTGCACCTTACTTGGCATGTTAGGTAACAGATATACTTCAATTTGCAGTGCCAGGGGTTGACCCTGCATTTCTTAGAAAAAACTCCCCATGAAGGCAGTGAGGATTTTTCTCTCATTAAGGATATGAGGATCTGGCCTCCAGCTTTAAAAGAAATGAAGATCTCGCATGTAGAAGGATAATGTATAATAATCCCTGTAGGTTCTCCCTCCACATGCTCTACTCAGTTACGGTGCACCCTCTTGAGGATCATAACTGTAGTAAAGAAGTGACCTAGCCTTCAAAATGAGTCCAAGGGAGGGAATTGTAGATCTCATTAACCCTTCATTCAACAAGGTAATTTCTTGCTCTTTTAAATCTCATCTCTCCCCTGTATATACACAAGCCACAGCTTAATCACAATATCAAGACTGGCTGAGGGCCAGAAATCATCGTTTCCCACAATGCATCATAGAACTGTAAACTGGTATTAGGGTTCATATGATGCAGGCACTCCCCACTTCCTGAGGAACTGGCAGTTTGCCTCTGTGGTGTTCCAAGTCTGTGCTACAAAATGATTTTGAAAGGCTGGTTAATGTACTGTGCTAGCTTTTCGCTATCTGACAGAACTTGAAAGCTAACCAATAGGTCCATCGGTTGGAGTGTATTCCACTGAAATGCATTTTAGTTGGAAATGCACTCCAACATTTCAGATACATAAATATACATCAAATTGAAGTGTTGCATATACCCACAACTGGGGAAAAGGGCCTGGAAGGAAAAAAGAAGGGGAGAAAATCTCTGAAAGGGGAAGACAGAGGACTTTGGGAACTCAGTGCATTTTCTTACATGGTATGAGCTCTGAAAAACAGAATAGGTATGGTTAGAAACTGGAGAGAAGGAAATAGACTAATTTTATACCACCACAGAAAGTATGTCTCTGTCCATCCTCCACTGCATGAAGAATCACTGTCAGAGGTGCTCCAGTGTATGCAGTCAGGTTCCCCTCTACTAGTTGCAACCTAAAGAGGACATAAACCCACAGCAAGGAGAGAGGTGGATGAAGAAGGGAAGGGAGAGAAACTGAGACACAGAAGAGGGGAGAGAAGAAGACAGAAAGGAAGAGTGTGATGCCACAACTCCACAGGCACAAGACAGTGACAATTAAAATGCTGAAAATATAAAGATGACTCTTTTGAAATAATTTGGCATACGTACACTTTCTGAGACATTTCTGGGCAACCACAAATAAGGAATGGTTTCATGCCAGAGTATGAAAACTTTCATGGTTCTGCTGCTGCGATAGTTTTATCATATATAGAGATCTCTCTGCCCAAACCTGAAATTGCCACTCTGGAGTGACATACAAAAGTACTTGTCAGTGAAAGCAACTCTAGACAGCAGCAAGTGAAGTGAAGTGAAGAATACTGCATCCAGTTGAAGCTATATGGGAATTGCATGTAGGCAGAAATTAACATCCAGAGCTGAAATATGGTCAGAGCACAGGCTTGAGTCTGGGGGAAGTAGGAAACAAATTCCTGCATGATGATCAACAAATTAGCCATGAAGCATGACAATGGACACGAACACTATTCATTTAAAACCAGGAGCATAACAAAATTATACATATGCTTGGGATCCTTGCTAGGACAGAGGGTATTGACCTATTCAACTTTTGGAAGAACATTTTGTTTCCTGTGCTGCACATGAAAGTTAATAGATAACGATGAATGAAAACCAAATGGAGAAGAGTTACTGCCTCCCTCCCACTCCAATGGGTGCTACGCAGGTGCAAGGGATATTGTACAAGCTGCTTAATTGTCAAGGGAGAGAAACAGTTCAACTTCCACCGAATACAGTCTTTCTGTTAATGACATCAATGACAAAATTCACATGATTTCAGTAGGTGCAGAATCAGATATGATGGCATTTACAGATGTTCAGCACTCTGTGAGAGATGTCAGGAAATCTTACGAAATGCCCTTAGTCTCTAGTCAAAAGGCCAGTCACATGACCTCAGATTTACCCTTCAGATATAATTTCTCTCCCTTTTGGAACCCTCATAAATTGGATTATTGGTTATTTAGTTCCAAAGGTGGACAAAGGACTGTACAAAAGTTTCAGAAATGTAGTCGTGTTAGTCTTGACCTGGAAAACTTAAAAAACAACAAAAGCCTTGTAGCACCTTAGACACTAACAAAAATATAGATGGTATCATGAGCTTTCGTGGGCACAACCTACTTCTTCAGGTGAATGGAGTTTAAGGGGTCCAGTTTTCAAATAAATAGCACCAATAGGGTATGTGGGCAGAAGAGGAGGAAAAAGAAGAAAAAAAGGAGAAAGAAATTGTCAATTAGAATGTCCATACTAAATGAAGCTGGTAAGAATACTTAGTACCACTTTAAGTACCCTTTGTTCATTTTTTTTATGTCATTAGGATGTGAAATGTTACGGGCCATCCAGCTAATGTCTTTGTTTAGACTTCTGTTGTAGGAATCAAACTTGTAAATTAAATTAAGTTCTATAGCTTCCCTGTCCAGCTGGCTTTTGAAATTGGTTTGAAATAATATGGTGACTTTGAGATCTATTAATGATTGCCCAGGCAAGTTAAAATGTTCCCCAACAGGTTTCTGTGTGTTGTGTTTTCAGATATCTGATTAGTTTCCATTAATTCTTTCTCACAGAGACTCTCCAGTTGAGCCAATATATATGGCAGAGGGGCATTGCTGGTACTTGATGGTATAGATCACATTAGTGGATGTGCAGTTGTATGAGCCTCTGATGTGGTGGTTTACATGGTTAGGTCCTTTGATGATGTGTGGATTGTACAATGGGTGAACAGTAGTCAACAAAGTAACTGCCACAGTGGTAACCTTTATTGTACCTATTTTATACATAGGAAATACAGATTGAGGTTAAGAAACTTGCAGAAACAAGGTCATAGAGCAAATCATAGGCAGAGCTAGGAACAGAACCCAGATCTTAATTTTCAATAGTAGATGTCACTACCATAACAACGCTGGCTATTAACTCATAATTCTATCTAGCTGTGATCAACACAATTACTCAGTCGGTTCCGTTATTCAGAATCCAAATCTTGACATAGAAGTATTTGTCTCAGGATTTCTTCTGGATATCCCAGTTTTCTTGTGTACAAGGATCCTGTCCTACTCACATACCATTGCTTGTTGTTGTTGTTTGCTGTCATCACAGTACTCCTAACCTTCTTATTCACCAGCTCATTCTCATCTTGGAAATCATATGTTACTTCTGAAATGTGATCTATTCATCTCAGGCATAAGTCTACACAGAAAGAACACTATAGCTCTGGCTAAGGATCTTCAAGCAGGAATATCATAAGCCTCTATCTTTTGATAATTTGTGGTTAGGGAAGATTGCTCATAATCAGGAAGGCAGGATCCTATTCTAAAGTATACCAAAGATTTCCGCCATGAACTGGGGCAAGTCACTTAACCTTTTCGTGCCACAGTTTCCACAACAGAAATGCATATTTACTTACCTCACAGAGATGTATGAGGATGAATTCACTAAGGTTTGTAGGAAGGTACCGTGTAAATGCAAAGTATCATTACTCTTATCAGTCTTCAATATCAGGCGTTATTTCGAATCATCCCTTATCCCTCATGCAATGAGATTTACAGAGACATTGGCATAGCAAGCCTATTATATTTTGAGATAATGGGCTTGCTCTTAAGACGTGGAATTAGCTATTTCAGAATACCATTGCTGTGTAGATGTAGTCTAGGATATCCCACATATTCCATAAGTTCTCAAAGATCATTGCTAATAGCTCAGAGCTCTCTTCAACAGTTCCTTATGCATTATAGGATGTATTTCATCAGGCTGTGTCCACTTGAAGATATGTAACTTGTCTAAATAATTCTTAACTTGTTCTCTTACTATTTTAGTCTCAGATCCTACCCCATTTTCTGATATTCACCGTTAGTCATTTTTTGGGGGTGAAAACTGAAACAAAAGGTAAGTTAACATGCCTGTCATTGCCACATTTTCTGTTATTTTCTTTCCCTCCTCACTGAATAACAGGCCTGCTCTGTCCTTAGTCTTCTTCTTGCCTTTAATGTATTTGTAAAATGTTTCCTTGTTACTCTTTATCTCTCTAGTAACAGAGGAGTAGCCGTGTTAGTCTGAATCTGCAAAAGCGGCGAGGAGTCCTGTGGTACCTTATAGACTAACTGAAGTGTAGGAGCATAAGCTTTCGTGGGCAAAGTAGTCTATAAGGTGCCACAGGACTCCTCGCCGCTTTCTCTCTCTAGTTCGTTTCATGACTTGGCCTTTCTAATTTTGTCCCTAGAACCTTATGTTATTTTTTATATTCATCTTTTGTCATTTGACCTAGTTTTCTCTTTTTGTATGACTCTTTTTTGAGTTTCAGGTCAATAATTAATTAATTATTAATTATTTTGAATTTCATCTCAATATTCATGTACAGTATTATGATTGTAATGAATGAAGTTTATAACTAGATGGCTTCATTTCTCATGCTAATATGTCTGATGAGAAACCAAGCAAAAACTCCTCAGAAAATGTAAAAGACATAAAAACAAACATGGTGTAAAATGTATCACTTACTGACAACCTCTTTTAGAGAAAAATTAGGAAATTATGTCCCAATTTAGAACATGGCCCTAACTACAGAGTTGCTACTAGCTGCCTCCCATAACATCTTCTGTTCAAAAATCTGAAAGCACTTCATGGACACTAAATGCATATATCCCTATGAGGTATGGAAGAAATACATCCCCATACTACAGGTGGGAAAACTGAAGCACAAATCCAGGATGTGGGAGACCCCAGCTCCAAGCCCTTGAATCATTTACTGAGGGTGGAACAGCTTGAACAGACAAGACTGAGAGAACCCCACACTAGAATATCGCATGGTCACTCAGTGGTTAGAGTACTCTTCTGCCAGATGGGAGACCCCTGCTCAAATCCCCTTCTACTATGGATGGGATGTATGTATTTTGAACTTGGGTTTCCTACATCCCAGGTGAACAGTCTAACCACAGTGCTGAAAGTTACCAAGTTGGCACCTCCTCGTCTGTCCATTTGGTGTGGTGTGATAGTGGCACCTCACTCATTCCTGAAAAAACTATTTAAGGGACTAAGCCACCATGCAGTAGGAGCCCATTTACAGATTGCTAGACAGAGAGAATCCCCTCCTTGCAGTGTGGATTTAGATACCTGTCTCTAAGGAACAGGCGAGGCATACTTCTCTGGTCACCTTCTCCCAATGGCTAATGTAGGTGGCTCCCTGCCTAGCATGCTGGCTTTTGTGGATCTCACGCCTTGGATGCCTCTCTCTCCCCATTCATTGTACCTGCCACCTATGCACCTAAATTGATTCTGTGGATCTCAGTGCTATCTCTGTGATTTTCTAGGTGCTTAAAAATTCAGTGCTTTAATGCACAGAATTGCAATGAATAAGATCCTTCCTGGATCCCACGCTCAGAACTTGATCTGACACCCTTTGGAGCCACTTTTCATTCACTTCAGTAGACCTTGGATCAGGTTCTTGAATTATTCAAGAAATATTGTCATGAACCCATTTACTCTGAGTCCTAACAGTTTAAAAAAACTTCTTTTCTGAGGTCAGTATGGTTGAGCCTGATCAGAGTAAGCCTTCAATGATGCAAGCTTCAGCAAGAACAACACAGACTAGCGTAAAAGGAAAGAGAGAAACTACAATAAATTATTTCAAAATAGATAACAGACTTGCTCCTGCTGCATCACTTTGTGCCTCTTTGCTATCATTATATAGTTATTGTGCCACCCTTGCTTAGATGTAGCTACGTTAGTGGAAACAAAATGAAAGCATTATGTATATGCATATTCCTGTTGCAATTACAGGCAGTCCCCGGGTTACGTACAAGATAGGGACTGTAGGTTTGTTCTTAAGTTGAATTTGTATGTAAGTCAGAACTGGTACATATTGTAGGGGAAACTCTAGCCAAACATTTCTCCAGAGCTCAGTTTTATTCTCCCACACCTCACTTCCCTCAGTCCTTTATTCTCAAGCTGAGGTGTCTGCTGAGAAAAGCTGCTCCGCGTCTCCCTGGTCTGCTGAGGGGGGCGCTAGCTTCGCGTCTCCCTGGTTTGCTGGGGGGAAGCTGCTAGTGCGGGGTTGCCTCACCCCGTTTGTAAGTAGGGATCCGATGTAAGTCGGATCCATGTAACCCGGGGACTGCCTGTACAGTAAAAAGTTTTTTAAAACCATAAAAACTTATTTTTTCAACTATTTATTCCTAATTAGGTCATCACTGAGCTAAGCTAGTCCTGGAGTTTTAGACCTGGGCTATGTCTAGATTGCAGGCTTCTTTTGAAATAAGCTTTTCCTGAAGAGATCTTCTGGAAAAACTTCTTCCAAATAGAGAGCATCCACACAGCAAAAGCGCATCAGAAAAGTGATCTGCTTTTTTGAAAGATAGCATCCAGTCTGAATGGATGGTATCTCGCATTTCAGCTGTGATTACCATGGACGGAGTGGCCACCAGGGCACCTGTGCTTTCTCCTCTTTCCTCTTCTTTCGAAAGAACTCCCTCTTCCCTGTCCACACACGCCTTTTTCCAAAAGAGCTCTTTCGGAAAAAGGCTTCTTCCTCATAGAATGAAGATTAACAATGTCAGAAAAACCCCTTTGTTCTTTCGGTTTTCTTTTGGAAGAACGTGATTGCAGTGTGGACGTTAAGTGAATTTTTTTCTGAAAATCGGCCGTTTTTCTGAAAAATCTCTGTAGTTTAGACATACCCTTAATGTGTTTTCATTGTCTATGCTTACATGGATGGATATAAAAATTACCTTAATTGATGAAAAATGCAATTCCCCAGGTTAAAAGGCTAGCCAAGTGGGAAATGTTTCCGTTTACTCACTATGTGATATAATCTGGCCAACAAACAAACCCAAACCTAAAAACCTTATAGGACCAGATCTCTATCTGGCCATATTATATTTGGCCCAGGCCCCGGAAGTAGGAGAAAAGTAACTGTATGCCACCTTAGTGTACTTTGTCTCTTGGGATAGATCAGGAGCTGATTTGACCTTTCTCACGGGGTAGAGCAACCCAAAGACTCCTGTAACTGATGCCTAGGAGACCACTGCAGCAGCTGGAGATTGCCATAACACACACGCCCACCTATGTCTCCTTTGTATCAGTAACACCCTGTACACTAAAGTCTAGGTGGGAAGTTAGAGTCAGAGTTAAACCTAAGACTTAATTTCCCCAGTAGATTATAAAAATCAGAAAATAAATTGAAATGAAAGTGCATCCTTAATTGATCTCTAACGCATTGATCATGGCATGCTGGGATCCATCGGGGGCTGAAGCTATGAAATTAACTAGAAAGGAAGAAGAAGTAGGCTGGTAAGGGTAGAGGAGCACACAACTTATTTTCACTTACATAGTGGGTGTGGTAAGGGTTTCTCTCACACTTATGCCACCTTCAATGATTCTAATCCTTCTTTCATGGAATGCAGAGAATGAAGACTTTTAAGTTCTTCTTAACCAATAAATGGACTTCTCTGTTGCCACAACAATTGATTGTGACAGGTCAAGTGTGAAGACTAGATTTACCATAATTTGAGGTTTAAATTAAGGGCCAGATCCTCAGCAGGTATAAAATAGCAATAGTTCAGTTAACAGTAATGGGATGACACCAATTTACATCAGCTGAGGAACTAGAACCTATGAGCTCACAGAGTCTTACTTCCTTTTTTGTAAATTAATGTACCCCGAAGTGGCTTTGTGCACCACTCTCCATAAGAGAACACTTTCAAATGACATTTTTCCACCAGGAGTGGTCTGGTTCTTAAAGCTAGCAAACACAGACTTCTCACAGCTTGGTCCTCCTCTACTACAAAAATAACTAGTGCCAAGGAATCCAAATACATCCTAGTCATTTCCTTGGCATGCAGTAGCCTTACCATAGTGCAGATGGTTAAGACATGGTTTAGTCCCATGCACACTGTACTTCTTCTTTTTACAGTATATGTAAACTTGTAACCAGCTCTGGGAATGAACCATAACCTTCACTCACTCTAACAGTGTCTTGCAGATGTCTGCATTCCGGTGATTATTCTCCAGCTAGAACTGAAAATGCAGATAATCAGATTCAGGACCTCTGAAGGGGTCTGTGCAGATGCACAGGATGCGTAGCTGCTCTCATGAGTAGGTGAGCTCCCTCTTACATGTTATCAAAAAGGATGCTCCTGGCTGTTTGCCAGCAATATAAATGGACACATGACAGCTAGTTAAGATGACCCTGGAGCTGTGGGGTGGCACACAGATACTAAAACAGTTTATGCCAGGTTTGAAGCAATGCACATCTCAGCTAACAGAAAGCATGAAGCAATGCAATGTGGGATACTAGCTGGAGGCCAATCAGCAGCAAAGTAGTTAGGAATTGTCTACCCAAACAGGGTAGATCTAGACTGCAAGTTTGGGAAGTATGCCGAAATAGCTACCCCGTGTCCAAGGAACACGTCTGCTATTTTGAAATAATTTTCAAAATAACGGACGCACTATTGTGACTGTAAACCTCATTCCATGAAGAATAAGGGATATCTCAAAATAGTGCTTTATTTCAAAATTTGGCACCCTGCTAGACGTGCCAAATTTCAAAATAGTTATTTTGAAATAAAACTGAAATAAGATACACAATTTGCATAGCGCAAATTGTGTATTTTATTTCTATTTAAAGGTACGTCTAGACTACATGCCTCTGTTGCCAGAGGCATGTAGATTAGGCTACCAGACATAGGAAAATGAAGCAGCGATTTAAATAATCGCCGCTTCATTTAAATTTACATGGCTGCCGCGCTGAGCCGACAAACAGCTGATCAGCTGTTTGTCGGCTCAGCGCGGCAGCCATGTAAATTTAAATGAAGCTGCAATTATTTAAATCGCCGCTTCATTTTCCTATGTCTGGTAGCCTAATCTACATGACTCTGGCAACAGAGGCATGTAGACTAGATGTACCCTTAGAGTGCAGTCTAGATGTACCCTCAAAGAACAAACTCCTTGTGATGTGGAGTTACTCCTGTCCTGAGGAGGATTCCTTTGATCTAAGACAGTGGTTCTCAACCTTTCCCGACCACTGTACTCCTTTCAAGAGGTTGATTACTCTTGCATAGCCCACATTGCACCTCACTTAAAAATGACTGGCTTACAAAATCAGGCGTAAAAGTACAGAAACGTGACAGTACATTATGCCTGAGAAATTACCTACTTTCTCATTTTTACCCTATAAGTCAGTTAGAATATCAAGATTGTACTTATTTTTCAGAGTGACACTTGAACCTGTTTTTCACTTGTGAGCAAGCCCAGGTGGTGGGGTAGAAGCATGTAACTTAACTTTGCAGGACCCCCAATGGCATGAGACTCCAGGCAATTGCCTTGCTTCTCAGTTTCAGAGTGGGCCCTGAACTTGTGATCCCCTATAACCAATCCCATGACCATGACCCTCCTGGGGGCTTCAATCCCCAGGTTGAGAAACAGTGAGCTAGATGAGTTGAGTAGCCAGTGCAAGACCTCTGCGTACCTCACTGACCTAAGACTTCAGAGGGGTAACCGTATTAGTCTGTACCTGGACAAACTTCAAAAACAACGAATAGTCTAGCAGCACCTTAAAGACTAACAAAACATGAAGATGGTATCATGAGCTTTTGAGTGGGCTGAATAGGCATTATTCTTCATAGCATGAGGTTTACAGAAGTCGGAATAAGCCTCCCATTATTTCAAAATTATTTCTAAATAACGCTATTGCTGTGTAGACGCTCACGTAGTTATTTCAGAATAATGGCCGTTATTCTGAACTAACTTTGTTGTGTAGACACACCCTTCCAGCCCTAGGAGTCTATGATTCTAAGACCGAAGACACCAAATAATTCACTTTTTTAAAAGGGGTGTATGTAGCTGGCACAAAAGACCTTTAAGGCAAACTAAATTAACATTTCAGGGTTGACAAGCCTTCAATTAAGTATAAAAGCCATGTCCTTGGTTGCAGAAAGACACAGAGACAGACACACACTTCCTTAGCACATTTAATTGATTGGCTTGCTAACTGCAAATATGTGGTTTGTGTTGGGGCATATGTTTGGGGAGTGAAGGGAAGGGACAACACAATTTTCTGGCTTGTGCTCTGAGGGGTTTCTAAAACACGGATGAGTTAGAACAACAATAGTGGCACTCCAAGTGAGATTAGAAAATTGCTCTATTCTGTGGCTGAAACTGAAAGCTGAATGGGGGTAGCTCACCACGTTGTGACTTGTTTTCATAGCAGAGGGAAACCTTCCCACCCAGAGAACATGTTGTGCTCATGATAATTTCATGTAGTCTTACTGAAAAACAGAGAGCATCACAGGAGGAAAATAAAATGCCATAAGAATTTCCATTCTGATGTTGTTACTCAGGGCTAAAGCAGTTACAGTTTTGTAACCCTGCAGGAAACAGGTTGGGATGGCTGTGTGTTGGAAAAGTGTCTTCTTTACAATGGGAAAAATTATTCCTGTTAGCAAATGCTGTGTTAACTTGCATTTCAATTACCACATTACTGACAGCTCTCACAAGGGCAGCCCTGTTGGTCTGTATCGGTAAAAACAATGAGTCCCCTGTCATCTTAAAGACTAATGGATTTATATGGGCAGAAGCTTTTGTGGGTCAAAATTACTTTGCCACATGTATCTGACAAAGTGGTTTTGACCCACAAAAGCTTCTGCCCAAATAAATCTATTAGTCTTTAAGATGACAGGGGACTCTTCATTGTTTTTACTGATACAGACCAAGAGGGCTGTCCTTGTGAGAGTTGTTAATAATGTGGTAATTGAAATGTAAGTTAACACAGCATTTGCTAACAGGAATAATAAACTCCTCATTGTTTTTACATGTTATTAACATGTAACCTTAACACTAGGGTTAAGTAGCTAGCTTTTTAAACACGTCTTTCTCTACAGTAGGTGCTTAACATGGTAGGAAACAAGTTTTACTCACACATTTAACACACCTCATTTTCCCAGGGTCTACCAGTAGGAAGAGGTAAGAACAGTAAATAAGCAGGAGCAGAGACAGACTGAGTACCACATATGGCTCAGAAAAATAAGATCAGTAGTAATTCGAAACAGATTTTTGTCATCAGAGCACTGGTTCATATCTGATTTTGAATTGGTAGTGACAAAAAAAAATCATTGCTATCTAACGGCTATAAAATAAATTGCTGGGCTCAGTCAAGTTCTTGGTGGATAGAATCTGTAACTTCAGGACTGATGTCACCTTTATTTGCAATCTCAGCAGAAAGTCCAAATATTGAACAGCTTACAAGGAGCAGTATTCCCTGTAAGCTGTGCCTTGTGCAGCAGTGCAGGAGAAATTCCAATATTGCCCAGCTGATTAGTAGAGCACCCACAGGTAGGTTTTGTGTTTCTGCTAGTGGTGTGCATTTATACATGATTTGGTACACATACAAAATTTATTCTGCACATCTATGGAAAAGATTAGAGGGAACCTTGTTGAATAGGCAAGGGGAGTGACCATGGAGGTATTCAACACTGATGAAACATTTACAAACCCATGCGGGGAATCTGCTGCTCCAGTTGTCCCTTGTTCTGTGGCTAAAGGGGTTATCACAGTTTCCAGGGCAGTAAGGCTGAATCTTTCTTGTGTATAGAGCCATTTAAAAACAGAGGCCAGAATAGACTATGTGCCAGGCAAGGATTGCAAAAGCTTTCAGGAGTGCAGGAGCATATTATAGCACACCCTAAGAAAAGAACAATACAAAACAGATAAGAAATGTCAGAGGAACTGCAGGCAGATCTGCCTGCTTTAAATTTGGAAAGGCTACACCCTGGCAGTACAAACAACTTTTTCCCAGGGTTGGGAGGGGTTTGAAAAAACAATTTAAGAATATGCTCATGAACAACATGTACCTTTTGTATCGCTGTAGCTCTGGAACAGGTTCTTTAAATAACAAAAAACAAATTGCCGCTAATACAGACTTTGACATTGCTGTTGTGTTTTTTCTCTGCTTCTATAGCAAATATAAAACCCAGGTCTTGCTGGTGGAGGGCAGAATTTAATCTGCCACATGATGTTTAGAAATTGAAATAGGTAACAGAAAAGCAAACAAACCAGTTAGAGTAGAGATTAAAGACAACTGATGGAAAGTTACAGTGTTGGCATTTCTGCTTTCACAAAGGCCAAAGTTGTTGGACTTGTGTCCCAAAAAATCACACTGTTTTTCTTTTTATTTATGAATTGTGATTCACTGTTTTACTAATCTCCAGTAAATAAATAGGAAGACACAAAGCCACTGAGAAGAAAACAAGCAGCAAGATGGCCTGTGATTGGGGATAAGTGGATAGCCTAATAAGTTGTATTGTGTAGTGCTTTTCACCTATAGGTTTCATAGTGCTTTGCAATGTGATTAACTCCTTTTTACTTTTGGGGAAACTGAGGTACCGAGCAATTAAGTCGCTTGTTCAAGATTCCCCAATGAATCAGTGACAGAATTCTGTTCTCTGAACTCTTAGGTTAGTGCCCTATGAACTACTACAGCTTTATATGTAGTGGAGAATTTGTGCCGATTTAAATGTATTTTTAAGCCACTTATTAAATGCAATCAAACCAGTTTAAACCTTGCTCACGTAGGTCTTCCTTGCTTTAGTAAATTGTCAAATTTAGGCAAGGGTTTAACTGACTTAAATGTATTTACATGGTAGGTTTGCCATGACTTAACTAGATTGATTTTAAAAAAAAAATGAAGTTAAACCAGTACAACTTCTCCTGTATAACAGACAAGGTGTAGGAGAGAGGGAAGGAAAAGAACACAGCAAAAGGACAAGAGGGGAAGGCACCTACGAGATATGAAGAAGTCTACAGTATCTTTTTTTTTTAAAGCACAAATGAGCTGGTTCTGCATAGAGGTTACTCCATTGGGCCAGGGTGAAAAGAATCTTTGACCTCCAGTTACTCTGCACACAAACAAATCCTCCTTTTATCTGCATTCATTTATTCCATGTCTGCAATATTCCCTTTGGGGGGGCGGGGAGGGGAGAGAGGAAGCATGGCCAGTGGGGCTATAGAGGTGAAGACCCAGTGTTAGCACCCACTCCTGAGACTTTTCTGTGTTTCTGGAGATGGAGTGTAAAACTTCTGTTTGAGAGGTGCAGTGACATGACTCATTTCAACCACCATATGACTTCACTCCTAGCCCAGGGACACCACTTAGGTTGCAGACACATTTGGAGATTTCTCCAGTAATATAGCAGGATGAGATACAGTTTGGATAAAATGTAAAACCATAATTAAAACACAGCATTTTAAGTACTTTTTGCCAGCAGGGATCGGATACTCCTTGCCCTTCCAATTTTGGACTCAATATGTTCCTTTAACGTCCGGATGTGGTTCCAAAAAGGATTCTGTATGTAGACATTCTTCATGGACTCCTGATCTCCTTTGCTAACATATTGCAATTACCTCTGGTTTCTTTATTCCACTGGAAACCTAAGATTGACTCCCTCCAACTCCTAAGAGAAGACTTATCCTGGTGTTGAATTTGCCTGGTAAAATATCAGAGGGGTAGCTGTGTTAGTCTGAATCTGCAAAAGCGACAAGGAGTCCTGCGGCATCCTATAGACTAAGGCTGTGTCTAGACTGGCGAGTTTTTCCGCAAAATCATCTGCTTTTGCGGAAAAACTTGCCAGCTGTCTACACTGGCCGCTTGAATTTCCGCAAAAGCACTGACGATCTCATGTAAGATTGTCAGTGCTTTTGCGGAAATACTATGCTGCTCCCGTTCAGGCAAAAGTCTTTTTCTGAAAAACGTTTGCGCAAAAGGGCCAGTGTAGACAGCAGGGATTTGTTTTCCGCAAAAAAGCCCCGCTCGTGAAAATGGCAATCGGGGCTTTTTTGCGGAAAAGCGCGTCTAGATTGGCCATGGATGCTTTTCCACAAAAAGTGCTTTTGTGGAAAAGCGTCCTGCCAATCTAGATGCGCTTTTCCGAAAATGCTTTTAAAGGAAAACTTTTCCGTTAAAAGCATTTCCGGAAAATCATGCCAGTGTAGACATAGCCCCAACAGATTTATTGGAGCATAAGCTTTTGTCGGCAAAGACCCACTTTGTCATGACATGCCTCTGACAAAGTGGGTCTTTGCCCACGAAAGCTTATGCTCCAATAAATCTGTTAGTGCCTCATTTTCACAGGTGCTTATGAAAGTCCTGACTAAATATTTTATCAGGAGTCCTGTGGCACCTTATAGACTAAGGTCCCAGTTATTTCTGAAGGGAATTGTTGTCTAACTATCTACTGCTTTTGAAAGTCCTTCCCAAAGCCTCTCCCATCAGACTTTTTTTCCAAGTTTCCAGGAGTAAAAAGAAAAAAGTCCAAGACAGGCTTAAAAACTGCTTTCTATCTGAGCACATGGTAAATGGCTACTATTGAGATTCTAAAACTCTGTGTAGCACTTATTGCCAGTAAGGCTGAAGATATGCAACTTATTATAAAATTTTAACTACCTTTTTCTATCACAGTGGAACGTATGGTGTGTCTACACTGCACCCTTAGCTCAAAATAAGATATGCAATTTGTGCTCCGCAAATTGTGCTCCGCAAACTGTGCATCTTATTTTGATTCTTTTTCGAAATAGGCTATTTCAAAATTTGGCACACCTACAGTGTGCCAAATTTTGAAACACCACACTATTTCAAGATATCCCTTATCCCTCGTGCAACCAGGTTTGCAGGGATGCCAAAATAGTGCATCTGCTATATTTCACAATAGTGGACATGTTCAAAAGACGTGGAGTAGCTATTTTGGGATACCTCTGATTTCCCGAAATAGCACTGCAGTATAGATGTACTCTGTGTCATTTAAGATGTGAAGGAAGAGAGCAGTGGAATTTTTATACGTCCTCATTTTCTACTTTTGTTTTCATAAGAAAACTAAGGAAAGCCATATTTTCACTTAGCATATCTTATTGTCCCATGCACGTGCTAGGACAGACCAATTGATTCTTTTATTAAGGAAGAAAAAAAACCCCAGATCTCACTGATTTTTGATGCATTTTTATTATAATTATATTTTGCAAAAACTCCTGTGTATAGTAGCTCATGGCTAAGGATGAAATATTGTAACCACTGAAATCTATCAAAAAATCCCATTTACTTCAATGGGGTCAAGATTTCATAATTAATTTTAAATGCTTGTGTCTTTTTAACTCCTCTTTTAACAATGGTATTGCCTAGGGAAGATTTAAGAGATAATAATGAGAAATCTAAGGAGGATGGAATTAATCACAAGTAATGAGCATTATAGATGCTTTAGATATCAGGAAAGAAGCTGCAAACTTTTGAAATTTGTACTCAAATCCAGTTTTATTTAGGTTACCCTAAGGACTTCAGTAGCTATACAACAGAACTCTGGAAACTGGATATTAACCATATTAGACATAATTCGTCTGGTTAAAAACCCAGACCTTTCTCCAAATCAGTTAACTTTTCAAACAGTGTTGTACATGAACTGCATTATTGGTCCTGTTTAAAAACAGATCTGACAAATTATATTTTTTAAAAATAAAATAAAAAAAATGCACAACTACCAAAATCCAGAGCATTAAAACATAAAGAGACTTACCGGTAATTTAAAAAACAAGACAACTGCTGTTAATAGTACCTAATACATTACAAATGGGTACATATTATTAATGGTGACTTGAAGCTACAAAATTTAGATAACTAAATACACTGAGCACACATACCACATTAAAAAAAAAAAACCTATTTAAAGAGGCAAATGGTGTTTTAAAAGCCTATTACTGATATTCTCAGTAGAGTCTCAAATTTGGAATTTAAAAAAAGAGGCTAGGATCAGAAAAACAAGATACTTGATTCTGACTTTACAACAGCCTATGTAAAGGCATCTAACCCCTGTAGCAGCTTACAGCACTAGTCACCTTAGACTTTCCATAAGCAGTATTCATTCAGGATAACTACATATTGCCAGGAGGCTTCCCTACTGTATTTCTATGCACAGGTTACTCAGCTAAAGCTGGCATCAGCTATACAATTCTTTAGTCCCTGGGCAAATATTCAGCAGGCCTTAGCATATTCATTCTAGTGCTTCTCAGTTGTTCTCTTGTGACACTGCTGTTGCCTAAAAGAAAGAGAAGAGAGTCTTTTAAAAGAAAAGACTTACAAGTAAGTTAAGATGCTCCATCTACTTAAAGTACTTATATGACCTTCATTACCATGGCAGCTGGGGGCTTCATTCATTAATATATTTATTCTCAACACTTGGGTGAGGGAGGGAAGTGCTCCCTCTTACACAGTTAGGCCATGTCTACACTAAGGCTGTGTCTACATTGGCCCCTATTATGGAATAGGGATGCAAATGTAGAACTTTGGAAGAGGCAAATGCGCGGGGGATTTAAATATCCCCCGCGGCATTTGCATTTTCATGGCCGCCGCTTTTTTCCAGCTTGGAGATAACTCCAGACTGGCGCGATCCTCCGGAATAAAGCCCTATTTCGGAGGATCTCTTATTCCTACTTGCAAGAGATCCTCTGGAATACGGCTTTATTCCGGAGGATCGCGCCAGTCTGGACGCTTTTCTCCGGCTTATCTCCAAGCCGGAAAAAAGCGGCGACCATGAAAATGCAAATGCCGCGGGGGATATTTAAATCCCCTGCGCATTTGCCTCTTCCAAAGTTCTACATTTGCATCCCTATTCCGTAATAGGGGCCAATGTAGACGTAGCCTAAGAGATTATTTTGAATTTACTAAGTTTCACTTCTGGGCACCTGATTTTACAAATTTGAAGTTCCGTGTCCTCACTATGGAGAAGAATCAAATCTCCAAGACAGGCTCTATTATTGTGGATGCACTACTTTGGACTCAGAGCCCCAAGAAGAACTCTGGGGAGCTGCAGGAGGCCTTCTGGAGGCCTATTAGTTCAAATTAGTAGCACTGGAGTGTCCACACTAATGTTATTTAGGACTTGCAAGTTCAGGAATAGTGTTATTCTTCATGAAAAGCGGGACTACACAGTTCAAATTCCACAGCTCCTTATTCCGGATTAATGGACTGGGTAGTGTGGACACATCTCCTACAAATTCAACCTTGGGTGGCTAATTTTGAACTAAAGTCCTAGTGTAGACCTGGGTTTAGGGAAGGAAGGCAGAAAGACCACAAGATTTTGTGCAAACTTGGGCAACTCCATGGCAGAACAGGGAATTTAACTCTGGTCTCCCGAACCCCTGCCTCATGTCCTATCTACACCAGACCATCCTTCTCCTCATACCTATTGAATGAAGCTTGACCCTGTCAGCAAAATTAGCCCCCAGTCTGGTGGAGGGTGGGGTGAGAATCACCTAACTGTACTTGAACATGAATGCCTACTAGCAAACCACATGATGATGTACTACACATATGAGAGGGCATGATCAAGCTTAAGAGATTTTTCTTGGCATGAAAGTTCTCTATATTATTACTGCAGTATAATTATACAATAGCACTCACAAAGTACACTCTGGATCCATATAGTTTGCTTTATTTAAGCACACAGGAGGATACTTGTTGGGGAAAGTCACTGGTATGTTGGCTGATTAACACTGAAAAAAGGTGATTGGCATATACAGCTGGTTGCAGTTACTGAATAACTGACCAATTAGTTTTAAAAAGACCCCCAACATAGCCAGATTCCTCAATGAAACCCTAGCCAAACTTATAATTACATCTTATTGAAAACTACATCAGGAGTTTACTTTTAAATTTTGCTTAGTTTAACTTTAAAAAAGCCAATATAAAGTGTTGTATATTTAATTTTTCAGGTAGATTTTCTTGTTCCTAAGAAAACAAATACACTTTAAACCAGTCATTCTCCTTTATACTTTTAACCTTTCCTCCCAATTTGCACTTTACTGCCTCCTCAATTTCTTTTGACACTTGGTAAACAGCAAAAAGATCTGTGTCTGTTTCCAATGATCTTTCCAGAAACCCTCACTGAAGCTAAAAATTTTTTTGCAGCATGAAATTATTTGAAGCAGCTGTATGGCCAAACCGAGGCTCCATCCACCCCCCTTTTACTGTTTAAAGTTACTGGAACTAAGCGGAGACACCCAATGACTAAGATTTTCCCCATTCAAAAATCAGCTACAACTTCCCATCACATGCACAAAATGTTGCCAGTTGCTACAGAAGAAAAACAGGAAAAAAACCAACTATTTCCCAGATATTTTACTTTGTTATTACACACAGACCAAAGACTTCCCATCAGGTAAAGAGCTTTAAAGAAAGAGAATACACACACAGCAAAATGCTTGAACTCTTATTCTCACGTGACTGTGCTCTTCATTCTCTTCAAATCTATCTTATTTCTTCTAGACAATAAGGACTATAAAAAGTTTAGTTGTCTGCAGAACTTTCAAATGTGTAAAGTTTAAAGTTTGGCGCTTGACCTGGTTGAATCAATTTCTTATCGCTTTAACATAAAAAGCTCCAAAGAAACACAACTATTTGCATTGTGCTTGTTGGACTGGAGGGATTTTGCCTATTATGCATAAAGCCTTAGTTGAATCTCCCCTACTAATGGCTCGGTAATTCATTACCTGCTACTCCTTCAGTGAGAGTTAGAAGCGCTCATTACCTCTCAGCATCAGGCCTTCTGTGACCATCCAATCCAGCCATGGACCATCCCAAACAAAATCTGTGCCATTTCTTCAGCATTGTAGGGTTGCCATCTTTCCCAACAAGATGGACTAGACACCATATGCGGCAACAGTGTCTGGTCCATCCAGTTGGGAAAGTTGGCAACCCTATACCACAAAACAGCCTTTCTTCTATAAAGGTACTAGATTGTGGCTAGGTTAGATACGCTGAAGTGTTCCAAAGAGAAGGCCATCAAGCACCACTCCCAGTCCTGGTACTGAGACTCCATACAGAGATGAATTCGGCTTTGGTGCTGTGCCACTAACCGGACCAACCTCATTCAGGGAGTCTCTGCATTTCAAAGCTTGTTTTTAAAACCTCAGAACACTGTGTTCGTTTTTTGTTGCCAACAAGTTACAGGGAGAAAACAAATTGGTCTTGAAATGTGAAACTGCTTAGTCCAACAGCACTTTCAAGTCCTTTTGCTATCAAGGGGCATTGAGGGTTCCTCCATACTTCATAAGATTGGACCTTTTTTTTTTTTTTTTTTTTTTTTTTTTTTTACACACAGGAGTGCTGGGGGCAGACAGATGAGCAGAGCCAGTGATACCTAAATCCAATTGTAGTTCTGACAACAACACTGCCCCATCTGTGAAATAGAGATAAACTTGACCTCCCTCCTAGGGATGCCATGAGCATAATATCTGTTCCATGCTTTGAAGAACCAAAGGAAGCACTGCAGTATAAGTGCAAAGTAACATTTTAAAACTAAGCAATATAAGAAACTTAAGGTTGATGCCAAAACTAAACTTCCTCTTGAAATGTTTTTCATCTCTAGCCTAAAAATGATCAGGCAGTCCATGCCAAGAACTGTGTGTGTGCTGGGCAACCCACCAACAGAGCCACGGTTGGGATGGACAACAGCATGGCAAGCTAGCTCTTTGCTCTGTTCATGTGAGGACACAAAGGGTATTCATTAGCTTGTACTTACCCCTGGAGTCCTTTCTCCAAACTGACTATAGAATGTCATTTTGACTTTGTGCTTGTGTCCAGTTCTTTGATCAAAGGTGTTACAGTTGTCAAAGGCTGGGCTGTACAGATGTAGACTAACAGCAGACTCTGTGTGGCTTGTGTTCTCTACCCGGTGCAGGCCAATGGAGTCTAAACAAGCAAGGTGTGAGAAGCAAGTCTACATTAATAGACGGATCTAATGAAATCTGATAAGTGCTGGGAGAAGCACGGTAAACCAAAAAGAAAGGTAGCCACACCTAGGAATTTGGGTTTTACTTTCTTGAACAGATCTCCAAACCTATTGGGACTTCAGAATACCTTGCTCTCTAAATTTCTACATACAGATTTGTGTGTGTGTGTGTGTACACGTACGTACACCATTGATAATTTATTATTAGCTGCCATCTCCAGATTATTTTTTCTTTGTTTCCTACGAGAGGCTGGTGTTTTGAAAACCTTGGATCGAAGATTTGCTTTTCTAAAGAATAAGCATTTCAGGTTTTTGCATTGCTAGTTTTCAGCCTGATAACAAGGATATCAACCACGTTTAAACTGAACTACTTGAATTTCAAGTGTAAATTCACAGCAAGGAGACGTTCACAGTTGTTCATCTTCCAATTACCCTTTCCCATTTGCCTGGGCTTTTGTTTAAAGGGACAAATTACTAGAGTGTGGCAAACATCCAGTCTTAACTAAAACAGCAAACTCAATTGAACAGGTAATAAAAAACCCACTGTCCACAGGGCGGCTATTAATAAGTTAACGTCACTTTCTAAGAATCAGGGGTGAAACTGAGTTATTATAAAATACCCAAAGTGAAAATTAAATCTACCAAAACTCATGCTGATAGAACATTAAAAAAGAATTTAAAAATTGCTCAAGAGTCCAAGTTTCAAGTTTAGAGCAAATGCAACTCAGCCCTTTATGCTTATGTAATATCTTATATAATACTCAGCCCTTAATTGCACAATGTAGTCCCAATACTGTTACTGTGGAAAGCACTGATGCATTCCAACTTTGGCACATTTAAAATGTACCCACACTTTCATGTAATGAGGGAATAAATCCCTAAAATTTATATTCATGTACTCAGAGATTAAAATCAGCTCACTCCCGTGGGCTGTCTTACACATGCAAACACCAAGCAACAGGCACCAGTATAAAAAGCAACTGCCATGCTACATGGAATACTCTTTCTGCACCACATTCAGATAAATGATGTTGGAGATATCCTGATAGAAACACAAATACTTTAAGGAAGGGCCATCCCAAGGGGGGTCTGGGGCAATCCCCTTCCATGCCCTGCCACACGCTCTGCCCCATCCACTCCTCAAGCCCCACCCTTGCTCTGCCCCCTTTCGCAAGCAACATGGCCCTGAGGATTATGGGACCCTGATGCATCATGTGGGTGGCAGGAGCCAGAGTGGCCCAGCAGCCAATTCCACCCTCAAATGCTACAATGCCCTCTCCTGAACTGCTGCACCCCACTTCTCTACGATGGCAGGAAGCAGAGCGCCATGGGGTGAGTGCATCGGTAGGGTCAACCCCCGCTGTCATCCTGTGCCAAGCCACATTATCCCCTGGTTCTCTCCCTTCCACAGGATTGTTGGGGCAGTTGCTGTGGGTCCCCCAAAAGTGCAGGGCCTGGAGTGACCACTCCTATGGATGGGATGACTCCACTTTAAGGCATCGTTAAGGAGTTAAGCTGGCAATGCATTTTGTTTTCTTTTACTCGTAAGCTGAAATATCCAACCAGGAAACACAGAGGAAACAGACATACAGTTCCCTCAGAAGACTACTTAGTTTTGAGGGGAGGAGGGGGGTTGGTAGATAGCTTTAAAAAACAAAAAAAACAGAGTTTAGAGCATACACATAAAGTTCAAATATTTTCTGAATCAATTAAAAAGTCTTACTTTCCAATGCACTGATTATATTAAAAAACAAACATCTCTTTACCTCCAATAAAAACCCTGAGCACCTGGAGTAAGAGAGACATCTGTTCACTTCAGAAAGTCTGGTTAATGAAAATACACCTCTTAGTTGACAGGAGGCATGGAAAATAATCAGAAGACAAAATTTTCAGAGGTATTGGCCCTGGCTGGCTACCCAAAAGACTAGCTGTGCAGGGTCAAATAAATGTTTCAAGATGTTTGTTTTATTTACAAACTTCTAACAGTAGAAAAGTATACCTAGAAAAACAACATTGAGTGCATATAGAAAGTTGTATAGAAGCAGTTATACCAGCGGTGATCAACCTGTAGCCCACAGATCACATGCGGCCCACTGGGGCTCCACCTGTGGTCTGCGGACACCCTGGCTGCTTCCCTCCACACATGCCTCTGACACACTGGGACTATGTCTAGACTCCAGGCTTCTTTCAGAAGAAGCTTTTCCAGAAGAGAGCTTCTGAAAGAGAGCATCTACACAGCAAAAGCGTATCGAAAAAGCGATCTGCTTTTTCAAAAGATAGCGTGCATTCAGAGTGGATGCTAACCCACATTTAAGCTGTGATTACTATGGATGGCGTGGCCACCAGGGCACCTGTGCTTTTTCCCCCCCTTTCCTCTTTTTTCGAAAGAACTCCCTCTTCCCCGTCCACACACACCTTTTTCCCCGAAAGAGTTCTTTCAGAAAAAGGCTTCTTCCTTGTAGAAAGAGGTTTACCAATGTTGGAAAAACCCCTCTGTTCTTTTGATTTTTTTTTTTTTTGAAAGAACGTGATTGCAGTGTGGATGTAAGTGAAGTGAGGACACACCCTGGGGCACCAGAGTACAGAAGTTCCTACACCTCCCGCCTCCCTCCCAACACTTTTGCAGGAGCCACAAATTGCCTGATTTATGTTCCATTCCCCCTTCTCTCCCGCCCTCCCAGAGCTGGAATGCCACAAATCAGCTGTTTGCGGCATTCTAGCTCTGTGAGGGAGAGGCAGGAACGGAGCGTGAATCAGACAACTCATGTGCTCCAAAAGTGCTGAGAGGGAGAGAAGAAGGGGAGAGGAGCAGGTAACTATGAGGCTCTGGTGTCCCAGTGCACCAGAGGCACATGGGGGAAGGGAGGCAGATGGGGGGCTGCAGGGCTATGGTCCACCGAGGTGAAGGAGGGCCACTCATGCAGCCCATCATCCACTATTTCTAGGTGAGCATCCTTGAGTTACATACATTGTAATCAGTCAGAAGCAGTCAAGAAGCTCACCATTTTTATACAGTAGTGTGCATTATTTCACATGGGGAATTGTGTGGACGATTGCAGGTTTGGTCTTTTGGGTGCATTTGTAAAGAGTAACGTTATTCAATAAAAAAGGCACATTTATTCTCTACCCCAAATCAAGACAGGTATGAGCTTCTGTGCACCCCAAAGAGTATAAATACAGGATTCTAAAAGATCAAAGTATATTTCAATCACTATTAATTCTACTGCTGGCTGTTAGATTTATTGATTGTGTGAGCGATTACTACTCTACGAGGCTACGTCTAGACCGGCATGATTTTCCGCAAATGCTTTTAACGGAAAAGTTTTCCGTTAAAAGCACTTGCGGAAAGGAATGTCTAGATTGGCACGGACGCTTTTCCGCAAAAGCACTTTTTGTGGAAAAGCGTCCGTGCCAATCTAGACGTGCTTTTGCGCAAAAAAGCCCCGATCGCCATTTTTGCAATCGGGGCTTTTTTGCGCAAAACAAATCTGAGCTGTCTACACTGGCCCTTTTGCGCAAAAGCTTTTGTGCAAAAGGACTTTTGCCCAAATGGGAGCAGCATAGTATTTCCGCAAGAAGCACTGATTTCTTACATGTGATCGTCAGTGTTCTTGCGGAAATTCAAGTGGCCAGTGTAGACAGCTGGCAAGTTTTTCCGCAAAAGCAGTTGCTTTTGCAGAAAAACTTGCCAGTCTAGACACAGCCCTACAGTATTGTTCTTAGGTTTTCAACTGTAGCTCAAAAGGACCTTACAGACCTAAGAGATATTTTCTTCACTAATCCAAACGGAGAGACACCTATGTATTTTGGATTTGCATACATGTGATTTTCCAATTGTTTTACATTTAACTTCATAGCCACATCCAGATAATTAACTGAAAATGCAACTCAGTTCTGCAAGGCTCTGAACATTCGGGAGTTAAAAGATTTGAGTCTTTATTGTGGATCTTAATAATGAATTTAGATGCATGGGGTTTTGTTCTGTTTGAGGAGAGACAAACTCTAAACAAGTGCTGATATACGACAGGGTTAGCAACAGTACAAGAACTTGGCTAGATCAGTTTACTAAAGAGTGAACTTTTCAGTTACAAGTTGTTATCACTGATGGTCAGCAATGGGATGGTCATATACAAGACATTAAAACAAAGCTTACCATGGATATAGGCACATTGATTTTCTCCCAAAACACGTTCTGACTTCTTAGTCATTGCTCCAGTCCCTTTTTTTCCAGGCCACTCAAACAGAGTCTCTTTTAGATTCCCCTGAAGGATCTTCATAAAGCAGTGTGAGTCTGTGTGATCATGAATACTGCTAGAGAAACACAGAGGAACTGAACTCAGTGTGAGGTATACATGTAATTCACCTACTACACATAAAACAGACTACTTTTGGGAATTTTGTGCCAAAAACTTAAAGATTCTCCAAACCATATTTTAAAATTCTGTATCTTTTATTTGTCAAAATAACACAATTAATCATGCTCATTTCAATTATTTTGATACTTTGTTTTGAAATTCCTGTCAACAAATATATCTGTAGTAATACAGATAACAAAAAAAGATTCAGGAAATGTTTTTTGACAAATAGATTCCTTATTAGGCATATTAATACAGAACTTTGAGTAATAATTCATTTACACTACAAAACAGAAATGTATTTCCTGCACCCCTCAGAAGCAGTGCAAAGGCTTGGCAGAATGGGGAGTAACTGAGGGACAGGGAAGTAATTGTTGGGAAGGAGCCTGGGCGTGAATCTAGACGGTTGCTGGGTGTGAGTGGAAGAAGTATGGAATAGGGCTTTTATTGGGGGGAGGGGTTGTTTTGGCAGCTCCCACTTGTCCTAGCCTCTCCCATTCAGCCACCCACATCCCCATAACCCCTGTGGCCCAGAATCCCCACTCCCATTTTGTTCCTCCCCCAATTAGCCCTTCTGAACCCTAGTCTAGGTGACCTCCCTGAAGCTCCCTGTGCCCTTCTCTGTCCGTCCATCCCCATATCCTGGACCTCCTCACCTGGCCCCATGGGCAGGGCGCTGTGAGGAAAGCAGTCTCTCTTTCTCCCTATCCACAGCTGGCTGCGAGCCGGCTGCCCTCAGCTCTGGTGCCACAGCAAACCCGGAGGCAAAAGGAATAACTGCAGCGCCTCTCCGGCAGAATGTATTTTCTGCGGAGAAAAAAGAAACTGCAGGGGACATGAATTCTGTGCCTATGCAGTGGCAGAGAATTCTCCCAGGAGAAACAGACACTATAGTGTATTGTAGAGTTATACCAGTATGTGCAGGACATGAATGCTATTGCACACTTATCAGAACATCAGCAAATCTCAGATATTCAATAAAGGCTGATGTATTAAGAAGCTATTACAATAACGTAACAACAAATACAGGTTTTGGAAACTTTAATGGGATTAGCCATACTAGCCAGAAGTAGACAAAAAGGAAAATTCCAGGCAAGACATCCTGGCTGTTGAGAAGCAAGAGGGCACTTTCCATGGATTTTGTTTGTATCTGAGAGAAAAGATAGAATCCCAAACTTGAAACTCAACCACTATCTGGGAGAGGGAGATTTTTAGTTCTTCTCCATCCTCAGGTCTTCTTTGCTGCTGTGAGGGACATGAAGTATGCAGGAGAAAGGAGTTGCACTGTTTCCCACTGGATTTAATAGCAGTAGCTAAACTGACCAGACAGAGCGGTTCACTGCACACTGCTGCTGCTTGGCAAAACTGTGAGCAGCAGCAGGAGCACTGGAGCAGGTTGGCTACCTACTCAACAATACATTTGCATAAGGGCTAGAAATGTAGTTAATTTAAAAGAAATGAAAGCTTCCCTGCTGCAGAAGTTGCTTTGGAACCCAAGGCAACCAAAGGAAAACCTCCTGCTTACTCTTGTAAGTGGATTTTTTTTACCCCAATGTACAAGACTAATCAAGCTTCAAATCTAGAATATTAAGGATTTATACACAACAAATGTTATTCCAATCCAAGCAAAAGTTGTATTGCTCTTGGCTTATGAAATGCAGGATTCTTCTTTCTTTTTTTAAAAAGTAGGCAAGTTCACTAATGCCACAGATATTCCCTCAACAATTTTATCTTCTAATGAATTTTCTTAAATATTTTATCCTGTTTACACAAAACAAACTGTGGTATCATTCTAGTCACCAGGAAATGCTTCTCCAAGTCGTAAATCAGTACACTGTTTGACAGTTTTAGTCTCTGCTTAAAGAAGACCTTTTAGTAACTAGCAGATCTAGACAGCCTTCTTCCATTTTTTCCAGGGAAGCATGGCTCTGTCTCAAATTAGACCTGACAATGTTAATTGATTTTCACATCTAAAGCAAACAATTATAGATTTTCTGCTTACGTGCAGAGTCAGTGAATATTGGACAAAAATTTACAGGCTATAAACTCTTTTTTTGATTAGCCAATAAAGTTGTGAAAGAACTTCAGCGAGACAGATCCAGCCCCCACTTCTGGCACATACACACCGCATAATAAGCAACAGTACTGGCATGTTCAATTCTGCAGAAGAGGCAGGCTATACAGACTCCAAACTCCTGCATACTACAAAACAAAGCTCTGCAGGAACTTCAATGACTGTGTCTATGCAGATCCACTAGTCAACACCCCCATAAATCCCAGTAGAGTAGTCACAGCAGCTGCAAAGTCTATTGTCAGTTTATGGCTGTGATAGCAACCACAAAAGTGGCTGTGTTATATGATATGGTGGAGAGGAGAGAGGTGAGAAGATTTCATTCCTTCCCACACCCAAACCACACAGACCAGGATTTAAACTATATATAGGTGTAATAGAAGCAAAAGTTTTATAACCTCTAATACATGGACTTAATCCTGCAGTCCTGCTCAAGCAGAACTCCTATAATACAACTGGAGTTTTACTTAAAGACAGAAAGATCTACCACTAACTGTGGGGTTAAAAAAGCTCATTAGACAGAACAGAAGCTTAGATGCGGTCAAAGGCTGAAAACCACAGAAATCCCCTAAAATCACGAGATACACAATTTTGAAAATTACTTCTTTGGCATAGTCATCATTATTATCTTTTGTTTGTAATCACTGGTTAACCACCCACTAATGCTTGTGAGTTAGAGGGTTTGTTTCTTTTTATAGTACAATGACCCAGAACATTATAAAGACAGTATTTTTCATTTGGTCTGTATTTCTATCTGCAAATCTTTGGATACAAACCTGCCATGCCCTTCACCCCAGCATAAGATCATCAAGTTGAACTTTCCATTTCCTTTATCCACAAGATTTCTTGTATACCTGAAATGGAAAATATTTTTTCGTTTAAAAAAGCAAACAAACAAACAAACAAAAAACCACATGTGTGCGTATAAAGAAAACAACTACAAGGAGTATACAGAGGGTGAGGGCAGCCTATATTACAAGGTCCCTTCAATTTGGAAAGCAAATTATGCAGAAAAAGTGAAATGGGATTTTCAAGTAGTTTTTGCCACTCCACCTTTTCAGGTTGGAAAAGACTGGAGAAACAAATAACTGATAGCACCAGTGAAGCTTTTAAAAATTAAATCCAGTACTGAGGTTTAGAAGTATATATTTGGAACTGATGTAGACAAAATACTCTAATCAGAATAGTTACTGAATGAGGTCATTTCAACAAACGGCTTTATAATTAGAAACAGAGTACTGCAAGGAAGAAAAGAAAATAACTTTTTTTTCCTACAGCTCATTTTCACATTCTTGGCTTTCCTATATATGACTGCATTCTTTTGCATTCAGCAAAAAATGTTACAGTTTAGGGGTAACCACATATTGCTTCTTTTCTGAACTATTCTGGTTTTTTGTATTTATAATTCTTTTGTACATCTGAAACTCAGTACCAGCATGGTAATTTCTGTCAAACAGCTATGTCTAAAACAGAGCTCTGAAGAGGAGAAGACGCTAAAAAAAAGTTTCCTATAGTAAATCAAACACACAAAAGGAAATGCAGAAAAGGTATGCATTTTACATACATATTATTCATCGGAGTAATCAAGGGCTTGAGGCCCTCTTGTGTCCCTAAACAATACAAGTAATTTCATTCTCTGATTCCTAACTGAAGGCCCAATTTTGCAAGCTTGCACATGGGTAGTCTAAGTCAGTGGTTCCCAACTACTGGTCTGCAGACCAGTGCCGGGCCATAAAACACAGGCTGCCAGGCCGCAACACACTGCCAGGCCATGCCCATGGAGCTGGGGTATATCCTGGGCACGTGGCCAGCAGCTGCCACAGCTAAAGCCAGCTGTTCATGGCAGCTCTGGGAATGAAGCTGGCTGCTGTGCTGGGAATGAAGCTGGATGGGAATGAAGCTGGCTGGTGTACCCCAGCACCGGCCCCCTGAACCGCCACATAGCAGCCGGTTTCAGCTCTGGCAGCCACCATGTGGCGGGCGGCTGCCACAACTGAAGCCAGCTGTTTATGATGGCTCTGGGGGCCAGGGCTCGGGTACATATTTTGGCAGACTGGTAACATTTTATTTGAATATTATTTGCATAATGAATATGCAAATAAATTGTTACTGGCCCATCAGTAGTTTGTGAATGGGTTTGCTGGTTTGCAGTATAAAAAAGGGTTGGGAACCACTGGTCTAATTGACTTCAGTGGAGTTATTAATGATGTGAAGGAGGGGGCAGGGGGAGAGAAGAGAGGATGGGATGCTTCAAAGCAGCAGTGCTGTGTGAAGCCTGGGACCAGACCTCGGGCTCCATGTGGAGCTGCCCAAGCTTTGAAATGCTGTGTGCAGCCCGGGGTCAGCTGGGAAATGCCGTGTGCAACAGGGGTCAGCTCCTGGGCTCCATGCAGCACTGCCACATTGAAACACCGTGGGGGATTGCTTGAGTCCCCTGCTGGCCCCATGCTCTCCACAGTGCTTTCTTTCATCTTTGAAAAAAGCAGAGGTGCCCTTATCAACTAATCGAATAGTCGATATAAATTGCATTGACTATTCGATTAGCCAATTAATTGAAATTTTACATCCCTAATATGCTTGTACCTTTGCAGTAGGGTTGCAACTTTCTAATTGCAGAACAATGAACATCCTTGCCCTGCCCATTCCACTCGCTCCATTTCATCTCTCCTTCCCTCACTCCATCTCCCTCTCCTTTACTCTCCCCTACCCTCCCTCCCTCCCGCATTTCCACTGAGCTAGGGCAGAGGGTTAAGGTTCAGGAAGGGATGAGGACATTGGCTGAGGGGGTAGGTTCTAGGGTGGGGCTGGGGATGAGGGGTTTGAAGTATAAGACAGGATTCTAGTCTGGGGCTGGAGATTGGAAAGGGCAGGGTATGAACTCCAGGCTGGGTGTGTGGGCTCCTGGGTAGGGCCAGGGATGAGGGGTTCAGGCTGTGGAAGGGGGTCTGGGCTGGAGCTGGAGGTTAAGGAGTTGGGAGGGGGGTTGAAAACTCCAGTTGGGGGACGTGAGAGCTCTGGGATGAGTGTTTTGGAGTGCAGGAGGAAGCTCTGAACTGGGGCAGAGGGTTAGGGTATGGGCAGGTTCAGGTGTGGGAGCCAAGTGGCAGTGACCTCAGGTGGTCCCGGCATTTCCGGGGATGGAGAAAAATCAACCTGGCTCCTTGGAAATGGAAGCATGTCCCTCTGGCTTCAAGGTGGGCAAATGGCCAAAGGTCCTCCACATGCTGCCCAGTATCAGATTCCACCCAGAGCACCAGTTCTGCAGCTCCCATTGGCCACTTCCACTGCAAATGGAAGTTGCAGAGCCAATGCTCAGGGCAGTGCCTGCAAGCAAGGGCAGTTCATGGAGTCCCTCTGGCTGCTCCTATATCTAGGAGCCAAAGGGACATGCCGCTCTTCCCAGGAGCTGCATACAGGCCCTGCGCACAGAGCCTGCTTCCCCGTTATGGTGAACCAGACTGATTGGAGCTCCTTTTTGAGCAGGTATTCTGGTCAAAAATCAAATGCCGGGAAACTCTTCTTTGCAGGCCTGGGGACTTAAGGATTATGTGTGTTTCTAACAAAAAGGGCTTCTCTGCTGCAGCCACTAGTAAAGATTTTCAATAGTCATGAAGAAGTTTTTCCTGTGTGTTAACTTGATATTTGTTTTGCTTAATTTTTTGTTTTCCTACAAGATATCCCCAAGTTTTAATTGTCAAAACACCGTGGTGGTAACAAATCACTTTCATTTTATCATATTTAGAATAGAACTAGAACTGGAAGGAACCTCGAGAGGTCATCAAGACCAGTCCTCTACCCTCATGGCAGGACTCAGTATCATCCCTATACCATCCCTGATAGAGGTCTATCTAACCTGCTCTTAAATATCTCCAGAGATGGAGATTCCATAACCTCCCTAGGCAACTTATTTCAGTGTTTAACCATCCTGACAGTTAAGGAGTTTTTCCTAATGTCCAGCCTAAACTCCCTTGCTGCAGTTTAAGCCCACTGCTTCTTGGCCTAACCTCAGAGGCCAAGGAGAACAATGTTTCTCCCTCATCCTTGTCACAGCCTTTTAGGTACCTGAAAACTGCTATCATGTCCCCTTTTAGTTTTCTCCTTTTCATACTAAAATGTCCAGTTCTTTCAGTCTTCCTTCACGGTCATGTTCTCTAAAACTTTAATAATTCTTTTTACTCTTTTCTGGACCTTCTCTAATTTCTCCTCATCTTTCTTGAAATGAGGTGTCTAGAACTGGACACCGTACTCCAATTGAGGCCTAATCAGCACAGAGTAGAATGGAAGAATGACTTCTCGTGTCTTGCTCACAACACTCCTGTTAATGCATCCCAAAAACAGCATCACACTGTTGACTCATATTTAGCTTGTGGTCCACTATGACCCCTAGATCCCTTTCTGTGGTACTCCTTCCTAGACAATCGCTCCCATTCTGCATGTGTGAAACTGATTGTTCTTTCGTAAGTGGAGTACTTTGCATTTGCATTATTAAACTTCATACTATTTACTTCAGACCATTTCTTCAGTTTGTCTAAATCATTTTGAATTATGACCCTATCCTCCAAAGCAGTTTCAACCCCTCCCAGCTTCGTCTCATCTGCAAACTTAATAAGCGTACTGTCTATGCCAATATCTATTTTGACTTCACTAAATCATAATGTTACTTTCTTCATTTATCTCATTCCATCTTTAGCTTCTAACCTATTTTTATATAAAGGTCTTTTTATGTGATGTCACAATATAGGAAGCTTTATCTGATCAAACGCCACAATATGTAGTTTCTGCATAGCAGGTATGACTGGTTAAGCAAGAGGATGCTACAATAGTTCCAGTGTTATAACGTTCATACCAGAATACAAGTTTTGGGGTTTGTTCTGAATGGGGGAAAAAAAGTTAAACTGAGAAGAAAGGAGATTATGTTTAAATCCAATATATTGCATCAGCAATAAAGAGAAAATTAAGAATTATTTTGGAAGTGCAGAAATAATGTATGAGTTACTGATTTCTCCCTTACATCTGGTGTATATCCATTGTATTTAGAAAAGTAACAATTATTATTAAGCCTTAACTGATATGCTTAACCAACACTATGATAAAAGAAAAACTTAATCTGGAGATATCAGAAGGGGGTGAGGGAAAGGAATCAAATGAACATGGTACTTTTTACGGCCTGACAACAGAGCACTGTGCATCCATGCAGACACATGTCCCCAAGTGTTCAGTAAAACTAGCACACACACAATAAGGTGATGTGCTTTCCTTCATCCAAGATTTAGCAACCCTCCCTCCCCAACACACTTAGATGGAGAGCTGGGCAGGAAATGGGTTCCCCATCAAATGCATATTTTCAAGATTGCAAAAGTTTTCCTGTACACATTATGATGAAAGGAGACCTTTCAAAGTTTTTCCCCAAGAAGCAAGAGTGAGAGACATACCCACTCCAAAACCACCAAAAAAGCCTGATGCTAGGGCACCCAACTAGGACATGGAAGACCCAAGTTCAAGTCCTTCCTCTCAATCAGGCCCCCAATCTCTGGTTATATTAAAGGGAAGGATGTTCTTGACGTCAAGATGTGGAAGTGAGACACAGAGGATGCAGCATCTATTCCAGGCTCGGACAGAGATTGCTGGGAGAAATCACTCAGGGTAGGTTTGTTTACCTTAGGAATTTTCTTTACTCTTCTCCTGCTCATCTAGCGCTAGCACATCTCCCTTCCAGTGGTACATCTGTAAGGTACCGGTGACAGCAGATACAGGAGTTTCTATCACTGCACCTTGTCCACACACCAACCCTTCCACTAGTGGAGCTATGCCAAAACGGTGGCCGAGGATCTAACTCAGCTCCTCACCTGCAAAGGGTGGCTACTACTTGCCCCACCTTGCAGGTGCGGCATGGGGAACACTCTGTATGTCTGGAGCGGCGAAGGGCACTGATGAGCACCACAGAAAATCCTATAACGAGATGGTCACGCAGAAGCACCGCTCTGATGGTTGCCTCGGTGTGTGAGAGGTGCGGGAGGAGGGGGAGGAAGCGATCCAAGCCCCCCGGTCTGCTGACTGACTTCACACTCTTCTCTGAGCCCTGACCTCCTCCCCCAGCTTCACCCGCGCCCCGCGGGCAGCCACGCGGCGCACTGAGCCGGGCTCTGATTTGGCCTGAGTCTCCGGGCGTAGCTCCAGGGCCGCTCTGATTGGCTGCCGGAGCCCCATCCCTGCCATACCTCCGAACCGCCCTTTGCCGGGCCGCCTGCGGAGGCGCGAGAAGGAAAGTGGCGAGGGGGCAGAATGGCTGAACCGCGGCCCCCGCCCCGCCGCAGAGCGGGGTTGCGCAGGGATTAGCATAGGGGGGAAGTGGAGCGAGGGGGCAGGAAGGAGGAATGAGAGAAGAGTGGATGGAAGATGCCGCCCCCGCCAGCGCAGGACTGGAGAGGAGGGGACAGGCAGCAGGGCAGCGAGGAGAGGGGACTGAATGGAGCAGCCGCAGGGGCAGCGGGGGAGAAGAGCTTTTGCGGAATAAAACCCGAAGCCTGGCGCGCTTAGAGGGCTTTATTTCAAACCCGCTGCCCAACAGCCTCCCCTGGCCGCTTCCCGGCTCCGCCGCGCCGCCCCTGGAGCTCTGTGGGGCTCGAGGGGGATCGAGCGAAGCGCAAAGGCTTGTTCATTTGGGAAGGCGACCCCCTGACCTTCTCCTAACAACTCACCGCACAAGTCAGCGGCAGAGAACTGGGGCAGCCTACACCGGTACCGCACAGGAGATGGTAGCAGCTGCCCCCTTTCCCCAGCGGGGCGGTCCCGGCCCTGAAAGCCGGCGTTGTGTAGCCCGCCGCTGTGGAGCTAGAGCAGCGAGCTAAGCTGAATTAGCCTCCCACTGCCGATCCGCCTGGGAAGCTTGCCAAGATATTTTCCCTGGGTTCTTCGTTTCTGAGCTGTTTCCAGGAGACTGATTTCCTTCTGAATTTGCAAACCCTTCAACACTTGGGAGGATGCCTCCTCCCATCCGTCATCCTAAAACATCTTTGCTATTCACATGAACGCCACGCATCTGGGGAACACTGTTAGAAGGGAGCGGGCTAAGCACGCAGTGTACTTGCTTGAGTAGACAAACCACAGAATAAAACCCACATGCATCTTAGGTCAGATTCCTACCCACAGCTGTACCGAAAAGGATCGCAACAGCGTGGGCAGTGGCCAATCATGTTATCCAACCCTTAAAGAAACTCTTTATCGTTGTGGTGTAGTACGACATGCTCTTTGTTTAACAATCTATTGCAATTAAGTTTACACCGAGATACCAGGTGCCTCCTTCACCAGAGGACAAGTTATCTAGATTCCACTAGATGACTGCAAAGACGACGACTCCTTCTCCTCCCTTTCCTCAAACCGATTTTAAAGTTCCACTCCTCTGATCTCTATTGATTCCACTTTATCAACACCCCCATAGCACAAATTACGCCTCCCATTTCCTAACAAGTATGTTCACATCATATGTCTTGCTTGCTGCGCTGTTCGTTTACTCTTTAGACGGTCTCCTTTTTGCGTTACCACCCCTTGCACTGAGATAAGAAGAGCTGACTTTACCTGTATTGGTCAAATTGGGCATATTTCATCCACTCTGCAGGATTGCTCTCATACGATTCCATTAAGGCCTGCACTTCTTCTATATTGGCTTTATCGCTAGAAAATATGTGATGCAGGATCCGGATAAGCTCCTGTAAAGTATGCGCTTTCCACATGTGTGTTTGCACGGGCTGCTCCATGCTACACCTTCCCCACTCCGGGCGCACGCAGACAAACTGCTTGTGAGTAGATAAGTAAACAGGTTCACCTGCTCCTACCTAGCAAGCGACAAATAGCCCTGCAGCTTGCTGCTGCTGCCTCTATTTATGCTCCCGAAGTTTCAGCGGGAATGTACCAACTATCCAAGGAGGGTGGGAGGGAAGTTAATAAAACGGATTAGTTGGCTATCGGATCCTGGGTTGTGCTAGCAAACAGAGCCCTTCTCCCCCACGCCCGACTAAGAGTTCAGGTGTGGCTTCCCAGAGTCCCCTGCCTTTTGTACGGGAGGTCGCACTTCATCACGCTGATGTCCTGCCCCGTTCCCAGCCATTTTCTGAAGTGTATTTGAGTCTCTTAAGAGTCAGACTGTGGCGGGTACAAAGCCCCAGCCCTGGATGCTCAGGGAAAAGATAGGGAGGCTTAAAAAAAAGTCATGAATGACCCCCCCCCCAACTCTGATCCATCTGCTTTATGTAGGAGTAAAGTATCCCTCACCGCAGTATCTATTACCTCAGAGGTTTGCACTGCAGCAGTGCTGACCCTCACGAAGTCTGGACATATCTCCCTCCTCAACACAGCGTTAGAATAACCCTCTTTTTCCTCATTCGCAGCCTCTCAGTAGGAGATTCCTCTCCCCAAGGTGATAACAGTTACTTAGCTCTGCCTTGGCTGCTCTGTTCTGCAGAGCCGGGATCACCGTGTCCCGTCCTTGTCCCAGAGGAAGGGATGGGTTAAACTTTCTTAGCCAGCTGGAGGTGGAAAAGCATCAACTCGGCAAATCTCAGTCCATTAGCAATTCTCTCAGGATTAGAGCTCCTTGACTTTCCTTCTAAAGCAACCTAGTTTATAACATAATAAATATACTGCCCTGCAATACTTCCTACCCTTCCTGCATCTCAAAACATTTTACAAATAGTAATGAATTTAAGTTTTTTTTTCAAAAGTACACATTTAACTGACCTGGGAGCACATGCCTAACAGATTCTTGCTCCTTAAGTCACAGAGGCACTTTAGAATATCCCACCTTCAGTAAACTAATGAGAAAGGAAAATATCTTCATTCTGCAGAGGGAAACTGAGGCACAGACATGGACACCTGAGACCACACAGGAATTCTGTGGCAGAACCAGGAATATAAACTAGGTTTTCCGATGCTTAAGGATGGTCCCCTAAACATTTCCTTTGCCTTTTGTAATTCTACAACTACTTTTGTGCATACCCCTGACTTTATCAAGCACCAGGACCTCCTTTTACCATCACCCTATGCTGCAGGGGATAGGAGTTACAGCACCAATTCCTCCACAAGGGTCCAGCAGCAGGCCATCAAAGGCAATCTCTTCCCTTATACCTAGCTGTTTACAAATGGAGAGGGAACTCTTAAGATTACTGGGGCAGGTTTCATAGACACCCTGAAAAGTACAGATGCCGAGGAGGAACAACAGACAGCAACCACTAAGCCAATAGCCAAAGGAGAGAGCTCCCTACTCATTCAAAGCAATTGGACCTATTTAGGAAGGGCAGTCCCTATATTTTTTAGCAAGATGATTTTTAATTATTTTCATTCTGTCTTCTAGAAATAATCCCTCCTAATTCCATGTAGTTTAGTGTAGTAAAAAGTTTTGTTCCCCATTTCAAACAAACTGATTCCTAGATTTTTAATATTGGCAGATGTGCAACAGAGGGCTAAGTGGGAGAGGACAGATGCTTGCTGCTGAGAAAAGGGGAGAAACTAAGAGCAATATCATCTTCAGCGCCTTTCTCCCACGTGTGTGAGGCCTCTCATTGTGGCTCATCTTTCCTTTTGACAAAGCATAGTCATGCAGTCACCATGGGGATGGGGTCATCATTATGAACAAGACACCTTTGTGTTTATGCTACAGCCATAACATGGAGGTTGACACTTTTCTCCAAGCAGAAAAGTTGTAATGAAGAAATTTAAAGGTTTTTAATTTTTTTAAAAAAAGCCATAAAAAGCTTTTATAAAACATAGATAAAAGACATGATAAGGATATAAATTTTAAGAGTTTAATGTACCAAAGCACATTAAGGTCATGCTCCTGAATATTAGCTTGCATTTGAGTAGTCCCAGTTAGTGAAATGGAACTGCTTGCATCCATTAGCACTTAGCCATGGTGACTGGCATTCTATGAACAGGTATATCATGCTTTATTTTGGGACCACAGACTTTACCCCAGAATCCATAACTTGCTAGACGACTAGATTCAGAAGGAGGACTTAGGCAACTTAAGCATAGGTGCTAGAAATACGGATTCTGCTGCACACCCTGGCTTTAAGTAGTTTCTGTTATACACTGGGTTTACAATTTGGTTCAAGGGCTCTCAGCACCTCTGCACCTAAGTGCCTAAAGTGCCTGTTAAGTCCAACACTGGCATTCACAGAACCAACCCTCCAGTTCCAAGGGACTTTAGGAGTTTACAGAGTTAGGAGCCAGCCATGTTTTCACTTAAAATACCAGAAATGCCCAAATTTCAGTGGCTGGGCATGTACACAATCACCTACATCCTGAGAATGTCCAGCAGTCACCTAGCTCATTCCTAAACCTTGGTGGAATTCACAAACAAGGTCCCCCATCCCCACTTTCTTGCCTGGGGCCTAATTCAGTTGGCATGCTCTGAATATGGCTTGATTTCCTGGAAGAGCTGATGAATGGCTTTCTTGTAATGAAGTGGGATATGTGGGTTTGAATCCCCACTCTGCATCACAAGGAGCAAGGACTTGATCCAAAGTTGGAGCCCTAGCGAGCGGGTATTCCGGAGTGGCTTCCCCTATCTCTCTTGTTGAAACTATTCCATTGTGTATGTATAACTTTAATCAGGAAAGAGATAATAGCTCCAGACAGGAGGGGCATGTGCTCCAAATGCCATGGCCAGGGGGGCAAGAGGCCAACCACAGATGGGGTAGGGTCTAGTGCGAGGTATCTACCTCCCTCCCCCAGTTACATGAGCTAGATTCTTCATGAGCACCTCTTTCCTGCACTGGTAAATTCTCTCTCTCTCTCTCTCTCTGAGTCCTGGAGATTACCAATAGAAATAAGTAGTACATAATCAAGCTTTATGTGATTAAGAACTTTAGGACTAGGCCCAAGATGGGCGAGACTTCTTTTAATTTCCCCTCAGATTAATTGTGATGTCAGTGTTCCCTATTTTTTTCCCACTCATGTGCAGAATAAATTTTGTTATGCACACTGAGGCATGTGTGAATGTGCACCAGTAGAAACACATGCTGCCTACTATGAGCACTCTGCTAAACAACTGAGCGGTATTTAAATATCTGCTGGGTAGCTACCCAACTGCTCATCTTACAAGGAACACAGATTCCAGTCTTCAATTTCAATGCTCCACAGAAACACAATTCCCACATGAACATAACAAATACTACATTATCCATTAAATGATTATTAAGAAGCCATGTTTTCCAATTCCCAAGACCAGGTTTACTATAACTTTGTTTCCAATTTAACTATTTGCTCTTAAACCTAGAAATGCCACATCTTTGGCACACTCAGGAGCCTCACCAATCACATTTGGTAGTCATGAAACTGTATAATGACACTGTAACCATCATTTAATAGTGATGCTACGAACTAATTTAGTTCTGTATCACAATGCACAAAATACATCTAGGCTTCTGACAGATGTGCCACACACTCTTGAATAAAGTGAGAGTGGGCAATTTCCTCTTATTTTGCTTTAAAAAAATTAAGAAGCCAATAGCAATATTAGAGAGCAGAAAACACAAGTGCTCCATTGATGGGCCCATGATGTGTAAGATTTCCTTTAATTCCCACACAGATTAGGTCTGCCTCCCTATCTTAATGTGATGTCAGTAGTTCCAGTCATCAACCTTAAAGATTTAATTTTATAATAAACCTTAACTAGTTTAATGTATTTCAGTTTGTCACCTCTCACTCATTCTTACTTGTTTTCCATTTGATGCTCTACTTGGTACTCTTTTCAATTTAACTATGCATTTCTTCAATTGTACTGCATTAACTAAGTGTTGTTTAATCTATACATAGATGGAAGATTATTTTATACTTGCATTACTTTACACTTCATATTTCACTTCATGACTGGGTGCCTATTCTATCAAAATTATCCTGCCAAACCTTTTGTGTTTCTGAACCACTTCCTTCATTTTAGGCTTATCTGTAAATTGAGATACAGGTTGAACCTCTCTAATCCAGCACCCTCAGGATCTGACCTGTGCTGAACCAGAGAATTTGCTAGACCACAGGAGGTCAATATTGTCTTAACACTTCCACTGCTTACTGGGCTCTTAGAAGACGGTTAGGGGTAAATCTAATATATAAAGGGGAATGTTTGTATGTTTGTGCTCTAATAACTTGGACACTATAGCTTTGTCTACACTAGCGGCTTCTTGCATCAGAAGTATGCAAATGAGGCTAAGTGTGGAATATCGCTGAGCCTCATTTGCATACCTAATGAGTCACCATTTTTGCAGAAGAGGTTCTTGCTTCAGAAGGAGCTGTCTACACTGCCCCTTCTTGCGCAAGAAAACCCCTCTTGCGCATTGCCGTTATGCCAATTATTTTCAGGAATAACGGCAATGCGCAAGAGGGGTTTTCTTGCGCAAGAAGGGGCAGTGTAGACAGCTCCTTCTGGCGCAAGAACCTCTTCTGCAAAATGGCAGCTCATTAGGTATGCAAATGAGGCTCAGTGATATTCCACGCTTAACCTAATTTGCATACTTCTGACACAAGAAGCCGCGAGTGTAGACATAGCCTATAAGACCTACCACAACCAAACTTTCCATGGGATAACCTTTCCTCCAGGAGAAGGTTTTAAGGTACTGTGGGAGGGGAGAGATGAGAGACCAACACCACTCCTGGGGGCTACACGGAGCTTGGCAGTGTGAGGAGAAGCGGCTTCCCCACCATTGCTGGAAGCACATGGAGGCTCCTCTTCAATACTGCGATTGGCTCGGGGCCCAGCGGCCGATCAATGGGCGGGCGGGTTGCTGTCGGGGCTCGCTCTAGGTGGAGGGGGCAGGGCTGCTGTTACCGCTCAGCTGCCACTTCGAAAAAATGTCTGGAAGGAGGCATATCAGGGACCCAGAGGTGAGAGTGGGGGGCGGGAGGGAATGAATGGGCAGGGGGCTGGTCCAGAGGGGCTGGACCATTGGGGGGGCATATAGGGGGAAGGCAGGATTGGGGGGGTAATTATTGGGGGTGGGCTGGTCCGGGGGGGAGCAGGATTGTGGGGGAGGGCTGGACAATTGGGAGCGAGCGGTGGGAGGGTAGGATTGTAGGGGGATGAAGGAAGTGGGGCTGGACAATCCTGCAGGGAGTGAGTGAGAAAAGAAGCCCATGGCGGGGGAGGGAGGTTGGGTCTCCTTTGAGGGGCACTGGCCCAAGGGGCAGCACTGGATGAATTAATCCAAGGTGGGGAGAGATGGGGGAATCCCTCAAATCTGGGCACTAGTCCTGGGTTTCATACTGGATGATCCTGGGGCTAGGGTGAGAGATGCAGTCCATGGGAGGGGCAGCTGTTCAAGGAGGTGGTGCTGGAGGAGGGACTATAGAGGTGCCAGCAAGCTCAGGTAGTTGACTCAGTTTCATCAAAAAAGATGGGAGGAGAGTTTGAGGTGTCACCTTGAAATCTCTCAGATTCAGTTAGGTCAGCCCCATTGATTGAGGCATCCCTATATTCAGCTCTTGGATGAGAATTTGCAGACCCAGCCTATCCCCTACTTCCCTACCAAAAAAACATTAGCTTCCACAAGGATAATTAGCAAAAATAGCACCTGATAGGAAGCAAAACATTGCCCTATTGAAGAGGGGCCTCTGTATGCTTCCAGCAATGGTGGGAAAACAAGCCATGGGCTACGTCTAGACTGGCATGATTTCCCTCAAATGCAACGGGAAAGTTTTCCGTTAAAAGCATTTGCAGAAAAGAGCATCTAGATTGGTACGGACGCTTTTCTGCAAAAGCACTTTTTGCGGAATGTTGCTGGACCAGAGATTGTCCACGAATGTTGCTGGATCAGAGATTCGACCTGTATTACCCATTACAACTGTGACTACATCAATTAAAATATATTTTCTGTGTGGCTTCTCTCCTTGCCAGATTCCATAGACCACACACTTCTGGCTCAAATTCTTCTACCTACTAGCCATATATTCACTCACCTTAATGAGTTTAGTAACTCACCTTCATGAAGTGTATAAAATAATCTATCATTTCAGACACAGATAAAGAATCTCCTCTTTTAGGGAGGAACTGCTATCACACTGGTTCCTGAATGATGTCATATGGATCACTTGTGGTCTTCAGAGTGATTTATTGTGGTCAATGGAGAGCTAGCCACTTGATCACTGCTAGAAGCAGCTGGAAACAGGAGGAACATCCAGCAGTATCTCTGACTGTACTTGGGACTACTGCTTCATAGGGTACGTCTAGACTACATGCCTCTGGCGCCAGAGGCATGTAGATTAGGCTACCCGACAGAGTAAAATGAAGCGGCGATTTAAATAATCGCCGCTTCATTTAAATTTACATGGCTGCCGCTTTGAGCCGACAAACAGCTGATCAGCTGTTTGTCGGCTCAAAGCGGCAGCCATGTAAATTTAAATGAAGCGGCGATTATTTAAATCGCCGCTTCATTTTACTCTGTCGGGTAGCCTAATCTACATGCCTCTGGCGCCAGAGGCATGTAGTCTAGACGTACCCATAGAGAGCACAAAACACAAGTGCTCCATTGAAGGCCAAAGAAACCACTAACAGTTTATGAAAGTTCAGAATAGAAGGGAACAAAAGGAAGCCAGGTTGCATGTCCAAGAGGCAAAGAGAGAAGAGGATTAGGCAACTGGATATTATTTCTTTGGAAATCAAGAAATAGAAAAGCATACGCAGATGAGAAATAAGAGGGGGAGATTAAAAGAACAAAAGTAGTGTTCTCTCCACAAGACAAAACACTTATAAGCAGTTACCAATATGAATACAGTCTAGTTTAATTTTTCCTTGTAAGCAACTGCAGCCATTTTTGAATTTTGAAGAGAATCCCTGTTACACCTTGAAGTATAGTTTTTATTACATAGGAATGTGATTTACACTGGAAGTTATGCAGACTGTCAGGATTACCTGCACAATTCTGTGTATCGTTAGCTTGGAAGTATTTGATCACCCTGGATTAAAAAACCTGGTACATGTGAAGAACTGTATTTAAAGGCATTTAAGGACTAGCATTCCCTCCCAGAAGGACAGAATAAGGAGGAATTCACAGGAGAGGAATGAAAATAAATCAGAGAATCTCCCTAGACTTTTCCAGTTAAAAGACTGAAAGAACAGTTTTTAGCTAACAAGTGAGAGAAGAAAAGAAAAACGGTCTTTAAGTCTATAAAAGTGCAAATGCAAGGACAAACAGGAATGATTTAGTGTGGCTGAAAGGATCTGCCAAGTCCTGAGGGGAAAAAAACATGTTACTAAGTGAGTAAGAGGTAGATGCTGCATCTTGGCAGGGGGTAGACTAAATGATCGGCACTGTCCTTTTTAACCCTAAGTTTGAAATAGGACAAAATTAAGCAAATTTAACACATATGTAGAACAGATACCTAACAATGAGATCTATTAGCACTATAAATCCCACCCATTCCCTCCTCAGGAGCAAGAGAAACACTATTCCTTGCTTCATTTAAAGCTGAAAAGTTTAAAACTGAAAGAAACCATCCTGCAGTGGTGGGTGGATGGATAAGATGACATATCTTTTCCACCTCTAGCTTCTATTCTTTCCTTTTTTCTGCTTCTTGCATAATTCCAAATGGCCTTCTGCACCACACCAGTAGTTTGCTTAATTAAGACAATTAAAATAGACCACCTCAGTCTAAAACTAATTTAAGAGACCCTCAGTCATGCTTTAACTCCTAGCCAAATACATTGCCCACAGGAGCCACAAGCTTGAGTAACCTAATCACAGGTGTTTAACAGGCAAAAGTGATAGAGTCTTCAGGTGCCCTCTAGTGGCTGTTTTATGTTATAATTGCTTCATTGTAACCCAACAGTTGGCTTTGAAAGGATAACATTTATTTTTCTGGTTTTGAATTTAAACAAAGGGACAGTTGTTTAATTGTTTTAGAATGCAATGTTTTTGTATTTATTGGAAAATAAAAACTTCATAAATAATGAGTTATAACCTGGTGTATATCAGTTTTCTAAAAATATGGTAATTATTAAAATTATTCATTTGGAAACAGATTTAGAACACATTCATAATCCTTCAGAATTCCAATCTTTTAAATACTCAACATATTTGCATACATTAATGGGTTGGTTGCAACGATGGTAGCTGAAATCAAAGAATTTTGATCTTAGCTTTCAGCATTAAAAATATCCAACCACCACACATTTGATTAAAACATCCTAAACATAATACAAATTATGCATGCACAGGATGTAGCCGCACTTCTAGGGAAGTGATTTGGTAAAGGAATGTGATTAAGCCTTTACCCACCCCTTTAACAGAGCTGTTTGGCAAACTTCCCTTCCCACACATCAGGCGTCAGGGCACGGGTGGGATGGAGACTCGGTATCTTTCTTCCAATACTGGAGTACCAAGTCCTCTTTAGGAGGATCATTTCCTGTGATGTTGTCACAATAGCTGTTGTCACAATAGCCCAAAGCAGTGTTCCATTTTTCTTGCTGGAACAGTGACTGTACAGAAGGTGAAGCAGGAGCACAAGTTGAAGCATGCTTATAAGAGGCTTTAGCAATCCAACATCTATTTCCGTGGAACTGAAAAGAATCAATACCTGGATCATTCTCTTTCTGATGTTGCTGGTGGGTAAAAGCAGCCAAGCACATTTTTCAAGCATATTGTAACTTTGGTGAAAATATTAAACAATTAGGATAATTCTAAGAAACATGTTTCCTGCTATTGCTAAGTCAGCAGCCAGCAGAGGAGACTAATGTGGGGAAAGAGGGAAAGACCTGGCACTCACAGGAAGGGTGCAGCCCCCGACTCACCATTAAGGGAAGTGGACCAAGTCAGCCTCAGATGTTTTGCTCATCCAGAGCACTGTTCCAAAGGAGAGAGTGGGACTGGCCTTGAACTCGCCAGCGGGAGTGGAGCAGCTGGAGCTGCCTCGCGTCTCTTACCCTGCTACTGGAGGTAAAAGTGCGCCTGTATGTGAGAGGGTGTCAGGGGTTGATCACTGCTGCTGCTGGCACCAGCCCCTCTAGCCCCTGTGATGATCTCAATTGGGGGAAGAGGTGGGACAGGACAGAGCAAAGGCGGGACAGAGGCAAAATAATGGCAGAGGTGGATGGGGGTTACCGTGCCCCCACAATGTGTGTGTGTGTGTGTGTGTGTGCGCGCGCATGCGTGCACATGTGTAGCTGGTGGCCTCTTAGGTCTTCTCTGACCAGTCACCTTTATTTTTTCTCGTGTGCAATTGTTTATATATGTTACTTATGAGACAAACCCTATAAAATGATTTCCAGGAAGTGAGGTACAAGTGGCACACTACACATTCAAAATAAACCCTTCACAACAGGTAAGAGATTAAACTGCACCTAATAGATATGAACATTATCTCTGTATACATGTGCAATGAATATCCCTCCTATGAAAGGGAAGCCATATCGTCAATACAGTATTCAGAGCAATGCAGAGTTATGCAGTTCAGAAGGCATGAAATAATTATCTTTTCATATATTGCAACCCAGGAGCTTTGCAACAGGAAAGATGTCTCTATTCTACAGATGACACATGTAAAATTATTTCTATACCACAATGATAAGGAAGAAAGGCTACTGATCACATACTTCTATGTAGCTCTTCTTTTATACAAGACATTGGCATCATTCTGTAGATAAATGCACAGAACAAAACAAATTCTTAGGCAGTAATGTAAAATTCTTTTCAGTATGTCCATGGACATTGTTTCTGAAGATTACCATCCTTTTTCTTTTCTGGAGGCCAGTCCTAGATATCAATGGCTGCTTTCCACTTATCCCCATGCTTGAGATTTGCAGTAATGAAGTACAAGTTTACCATCACTTCCAAAACACTATAGGGGAGGTGGTGGAGGAAGAGAGAGCAGAAAAAGAGAAAAGCAACAAGAGGTTAGATTACCAATAAAGCAGTCCATTTGTGAATTAAATCTTCACTATTAGACAAATGCAACATTTGTCATTAGACAAATGAAACAGTGTCATCCGTTATTAATATATTCACACAATAGCCATGATGTTACAACAAATTCATATCACCACTTTGGGTACAGCAAGCATACAGTGGATTTAAAAAGACAGACAATTATTCAGTTAGTTTTTACTAAATAAATATTAACAACAATACTAAAAACTGAAGTTACCTCATATAGTGTCCCAACTTCCTGATCTGGAGAAGGAGCAAAGGATTGATTCACATATATAAACTGTGAGGGAAAATAACAGACGGTGAAAAATCTGCCTGGTGAGTTGATCTTCCCATTTATGAGGAGTACTTCTTCAACCCTATATCTGTCAGGGACAAGGTGAAAGCTACCTTCTGTTCCCCATATTTACCTCAGTTTACACATTCAAAGTTCTGCATCAAAGCTACTGTTCTTTAGGAAGAGAGGTACTGCACGGAACCTAGCAATTCTATTCTTTAACTGGCCAACAGGGACTTTGCTAGAATGCCAAACACCCAGAGATGGGTTATAACACAGAAAGCCCTTTGGAGATGTTCTCCAGTATGCTGATCATGTCAGTGAGGCCCGCCTTCCCGTTCTCTAGCATTATACAAGTGCATAAGGAAAATTCAATTGCTTTTGTTTCAAATAAGGTTTTTGAGATTTATTTTCCTGTGTGCACTATAAGTGAGGTGTTTCTCCTTCTGTTTTATTATATCTTCCATATCCTGTTAGACAGCTGAGTTTGTGCCCAGCACAACTAGGCTAACCTAATGTAAATGTGGATGCAACTATGCCAATGGAAAAATGTTTATGTTAACATAGCTAACTTTGTTTTTGGAGCTGATGTTCCTCAGAGGGAAATACCCCTTCTCTCAATGCAGGCTGTCTACACACTCCGGGGTGACGAAAACCTAGCTATACCAAATGTGTACAGGCTCCATAGTCAGCAAGCACAAATTCTCAGGTTCCCTTTGGAGAACCATCACTTTGTACATCATCACTGTACAAAGCAGCAACTTAGGCAATTGAGGTCACATCTTCACTTTCAGGGCATCCCCACTATAAGTCGCCTTGGTATACATCCATTCTGCACTCAAGTCATTGATGCTTGTAGGAACAAACAAACAAACAAACAAACAAACCCCCAACCAAAAAATTGGTGCAAATGAGTTGGGTGTGGGGGAGAAAAATTTGCTTTTTTGGACCATATCTTGGACTTATAGCAAGGACAACCTGTACTGGGGGATGGATGCTATGGTGATCAAGCCCCCATGATTCGAGTCAGTGGGTCTAGTAAAGACCAAATAAATTGAACACTGAGGGCACCTCCATCAGCACTATCAGGAGGAATAAGGGAAGTCAATGGGAGCGCATTGACTCCAGCCTCAGAATTCACATAGCTGGAGTTACATATCTTGCATCGACTTTGCCCACAAACATAGACCTGGACTTACAAGCAGCCCATAGCATCCCAGTACTGACTGCAGCTTTGCCAGCTCCACAGCTGCACCTCTCCACCTACCTGCAACCCCTGGGATTACCCTGGCACGTCTACATGACACCGAGCTGTGGCAGCTGGCCCGGAGGCTGCACAAGGCAGGGCACGTACCAGCTGCTCGGAGGCCACCAGCTTGAGGAACTTTTTGATGAAGTCAATGAGCCCCTGGATGGTGCGGGTCCGCTCCACCGCCCACTTCTTGGTCTTCATGATCGGCGTGTCCCCCACGGCCTTCAGCAGGATGTCAACTAGGACGGAAGCGAAGACTGAGCGCGGGGAGCGATGGAAACCGGCAGCTGCCGGTGGGACGCAGGCAAAGGGAACAACCCCGGCGCCAGCTCACTCCCCCCCGCACCCGGGACATGGGACCGGCCGCTGGGCCGTGGGCCCGCTCGCGACCGGGAGATACCAACGCGCCCGCAGCATTTCCTCCCCGCCGCACAGCCTCTGCTTTTCCTAATTGGCTGAGCAAGCTGGAGTGGGCGGGCCCATTGGCCAATGGGCCTGGCAATCTGAGCGAACGCCCCTTCTCGCCCCGCCCCCAGGGGAATCATTCTGTTACTTTTCTTCTTGGTATCCTCGGCGGCGGATTCCTCGGTCACCGGGGAGCCAGCTGAAGGGGGAGGCGGCTCAGCAGCCCCCACCGCGGCTCCTCTGTCCGAAGACTCTTCCACACACTCGCCTCGGCCCCCATCCTGAGGAGAGACCGGTAGCTGCTCCTCCACTTCAGACATACTGCTCCCGGACAAGTAAGGGCGGAAGTGACGCTGTTGCGTGCGGCACCATATTAATTCCTGGCGGTGATCACGCAGGCCGCAGAGCAGCCCGCCCTCTGGCGCGTGTTGACTATCTCAATGAGCGCTGCCGTTTTCTTGTCAGGTGACTTGGTGTCACGTGAGTAGCAGGAGCGGTTCCGTTTCCGCCCCGGGCAGGAATAGTGCGGGAGCTGCTGCCAGAGCGAAGGGGGAGGGGCAGAGCTCGCAGCGACCCGGCCGGCTGCAGCGGCCCCCTCGCGCCGCCTCACCATGATCAAGGCGATTCTCATCTTCAACAACCACGGCAAACCCCGGCTCTCCAAGTTCTACCAGCGCTATGTAGGGGCGGGGCTTGCGGGCCTGGGGAGGGCAGGCGCCGCGCGCCGGGGGGGGGTCTCTGAGGTTGGCCGCGCCCGTAGCGCGGGGCAGGCTGGGCCGCGGGAGGCGGTTGGGGCTGTTAAAATGCGTGACGCGAACAGCCGCGCACCCCCGAGACGTGTCAGCGGTCGCGCTCTGACAGGCGGGGCGGCAGCCAGCTCCTCGGGGCCGGTGCGTGCCCCCCGCTGCCACCGGCAGCCTGCGTGTAACCCGTGGGCCCGGGCTCGTGTCTACACGGACACACGCTCACATTCCTGGCTGGGAGGCCAGCGGGGCAAGGGCAGTATGAGGCGTGGCCAGGGCAGCTGGGCGGGCTCTGGGGCTGCCCTCCCTGTATTAGCCCTGGAGGATGGTGCGGGTTTTAGCTTGCAGGCCTGTGGTAGCTCAACTGAGGGGTGACCCTGTGCTGTTCTGTCCCTTCCCGGCACCTGCCAGCCTGAGCCCTGGTAAGGATGCTCCCGAGTAGTTGACCAGTCAATCGATAAGAGTAGGCCAGTGGTTGCCTGTGGTAGATCTTGGAGTCTCTGGCAGGTGATCCTGAGTAGTTTGGCAAAGAGGCTATCAGGTGCCAGCACTTCAGCTGCCCCCTCCCCACACTGCTACGCACTTTTTGCCTTGGAGCTGCCCCTTACCCTGGGAGCCTCCTGCTTTCTGTGCAGTGCAGGGGAGGGACAGGAGGGGTGCTGAAGTTAGGGTGCCCCCTCCCACTCTGTATCCTTTCTTCACAGAGCAGAGAGGGGGCACAACAGGACTTGGGATGGAGTTTGCTGGCTGCTTTTGGAAGTTGTGCAGGGTCAGGACAGGGGTGAGCCTGCCGTAGCCTCACTGCACCACCACCCAGGAGTCACCAGCCTTGCCCAGCTGGAGCCCATGTCCCATCCCTGCTCTAGCCCCGAGCACCCCTGCATCCAAACACCCTCCCAGACCCTGCTCCTAGAACCCCCTCTGACATCCCAACTGCCTGCCCCAAGCTTAGCTCAGAGCTCCTTTCACATTCCAGATCCCTTAATCCAAGACCAGAGCCTGCACCCCAACCCTCTGCCTCAGCCTGATGTAAGTGAGTGAGGATGGGCAAGAGAGAAAAGATGAAGTGAGCAGGGGTGGGAAAGAGGCAGAGCAAGGATATTTATATTTGAGGGAGATCTTGGATTGCACTTAAATTTAAAAAGCAATCTCATGCTCAAAAACGTTGGAGAAGTTGGTCTAGGCTAATGAGTTAATCTAATCGATTACTTGCATTTCACCTCTCCTCCCTCCCCCCGTTGCCTCTATGTGAGACAGCAAAGGGGGCGAAAGCAGGAGCCAGTGCTGGGAATAGCTGTCTTAAAAACTGGTTCCTCAGTGCACCAGCTCTGCCGTACTGCCTGATGCCTCAACCTTGTGCTGTTGCCTCTATCAGAGGCAGCAGCATGCTGGGAGGGGGGGGGGGGGCACAAGAGACAATAGGGCAAGTTGCCACAAAGCAGCCTCTGTCTGCAGTCAGCACTAGGGCAGCCTTCCCTCCCTCCCACAGCCTCTCTCTATAGGGAGTTTGAACCGCCCCACAGCCAGGGACTGCTTCCAAACCGCACTACTGCCTCTGTATCAGAGGCAGCAGTGAGGGGTGGCAGGCACATGGTTTGCAAGGGGATCTGGTTTTAAATTAGCTCCCGCCTGGCTCCTCTGTGCTGGTATAAATCAGGGATGTCAGCATATAGTTGTTTAAATGACTAACGGAGACACCTGGGATTTTCAGTTAATCCAAACAAGTATACCCTCCTCCCCCCCCCCACCTTTCTGTCTCTGTATCAGAGGCAGCAGGGGGATTTGGCAAGACTGGGGGAGGGGGGAGCCAGCTTTTAAGCTTAAAAGCCGACTCCCCACAAGCACTGACTGCGGAGCTGCCTGCCTGCCACGGACAGGAGCTCTTTATCGTAAAAGTGCAGTTTACAAATGTAGATTTTTTTTTTCTTACATAACTTCACTAAATACGAAATGAAACTGGAAATTTCAGTGGTTACACTTTTTTTTAAAAATGCATTTTAATATCCCTAATGTCAATATAAATATTCAGTCTATTTTTCAGGGATGGTTCTAGGGGATGTTTCTTCTCAAAAGTACTTGTACTAAAGATGTATGTTAAATAAGTGTAGGTTTTTTGAGAGCAGTAAAACATTTCTACTATTGCCACTTTTTAAGCTTTCTCTGTTCTAGTTTAGAAATATAACACCATCTAGCACAAAGGCAGACTTCAAAGATAATGAAATAGCGTTACAAGAAGAATATGGGCTTCGGGTGACGGATTAGAAGGCTTCAGAGCTGATTGTTTGAATAGTGCTGTAAATAGAGTACAAACTATATGATATATAAATTACTGTTTATAATCCACTTTAGTCCTATAGTAAAATACACTTTCTTTTCATAGAGTGAAGATACACAGCAACAAATTATCAGGGAAACTTTCCATTTGGTATCTAAACGTGATGAAAATGTTTGTAATTTCCTAGAGGGAGGCTTGTAAGTATAAAGTTTAATAGAAATTTCAAATGTTAATGAACAGCGAAGGATGTCCCCAAAACCCTTCAGGAGTACCATATTTTAGAGCAGTAATTTAGTTAATATTTCTGTCTAGGTATTTCTAAGAGGGATACTTAAAAAGCAGTTATTTAGGTAACCGGGCAATCACTGAAAATCTCAGTGGTTACTCAGGAGCAGAGCAGGCTGGCCCCACTCCCAGGGAACTGGCTGCACTGCAGGTTCTGCTTTTATACTCCAGAGCCTGCAGCATGGGGCGGCAACTGTCTCCCTGGGAACTGATGCATGACGGAAGCCAGCTCCCAGATGTACCAGCTGCTGCCTGCCAGCCATGCTCCCAGTAAGCAGGCTACCACAACCACACTGCTGCCTCTGATACACTAGGCTAGAGCAGAGTCTGTCTTCCTATATCTCTGTAGAACAATTTGCACATTTTGGGCTTAAGTGTAATAATTAAAAAACCTAGAACTGGAAGGGACCTCAAGAGGTCGTATAATACAGTCTTCCCTGCACTCATGGCAAGACCAAGCACCATCTAGACCAGTGGTTCCCAACTTTTTTATACCGTGGACTGACAAACCCATGTGCAAATTTTTGGCAGATCAGTAACATTTTTATTTAATATTTCCATATTCATTATGCAAATAATGAACATTCAAATATGCAAATAAAATGTTACCAGCCCATAAAAAGTATGTGAATGGGTTTGTTGGTCCATGATATAAAAAGGTCTGGACCCCAGAGACTCCCTGTGCAGCCCTAACCCTTAGCGCCCTCCTACCCCTCCACTACTTGCCATCGCCAGCCACTGACCTCAGAGTTCCTGGCACCCAACCCCCCCAATGCCTGCCTCGCACCGTCAGAGCCCCAGTGCCAGCTCCCCATCCCAAATGCCTCAGTACTAGCCTCCTGCCCCTTAACTTCCTCCCCACCCCTCCGGTGCCAACCTCCTGTTTGCAGAGCCCCACTGCACCCAACCCCCCCCCCCCCCCATGACTTCGCCCCTATGCTGGCCTCCAGTCCCTAGTATTAGCCCCGTCTCCAGTGCCAACCCTGCCTCCATAGCCTCCTCACTACTAGCCCCGCCCCCGGAGCTTCCCAGTGCCAACTCCCCACCTCGGACACCACAGTGTCAGACCTCCACCTCTTAGAGCCCCCCATCCATTAGAGCTCCCCAGTACTAGCCCCGTCCTCAGAGCCCCTCAGTATTAGTTTCACCTCCAGAGCTCCCCAGCACTAGCCCGGCCCCCAGAACTCCCAGTGCTTGCCTTGACCCCCTCACCTAGCCCTGCACTGCTTCCCGGACACCAGCTGAGCACTGGTTGTGGCAGTTCTAAGGCTGCTGTGCTGGGCTCCATGCGGCCCTCGTGCTGCGCAGCGAACTACCCTTCCATGGCTGGGAGGAGACTAGGGGTGTTAAATATCAATTACTTAAGTAGTTGAGTAATCTCATGAGTTCTTATCAATCGACTATTCTGTAGTCCCTAGGGGTGGGGCTGGCAGCCAGTGCACTCCAGCCCCACTCCCGAGGAGGCCCTTGCCATTCTGTGCTGCTGCCTGTGATACAGAGGCAGTAGAGCGGGGTGCCAGGCGGGAGCTGGTCCACGAGGGGAGCCAGTTTAAAAAACTGCTCCCCTTTCAGACAGGCTGCCTGTCGCCCTGTGCTGTTGTCTCTGATAAAAGGGCAGGAGCGTGGGGTTGCAGCAGCCCCTGTTAAGGGGGCGGGGTCTGAGCTCCTGGACCAAGACAAGCCTGAACTGAGCCAGGCCGCCTGCCCACCTTGCTCCTAATACACTTTCAATACAAAGCTGCAGCGGGGGTAGGTCCCGGACCCGTCGCAAGCCAGCACTTGAGCCGGGCTGTTGGCCAGCCTGCTAAAAAAATTTACTGGGGGGGGGGGGGGGGAATGCGTGTAGTCTGTAACGTTAAACTATAAACTTTTGCTTATTCGTTAATCGATTAAGTGACTACACTATTACATCCCTAGAGAAGACCTTGCCCGTGCTCTATGCTGGTTGGCTGAGAGGTGGGGGGGGGGGGGGGGGAACATGCCTCTTCCAACAGCCATAGTGGGAGGGGAGGCGCTGGGCGGTGAATCCGAGCCCTGGTCTGCAGAGCCACCATGGCCTGGCAGCTGGTGGTTTGCGAGCATGGGCTGCTCTGGCTCCCACTTCACACTCCGAGGGACTGGGTACCTTCGCCCAACCCAGCTTTCTCACCCCTTCTGCTGAGACCCTGCATCTCCAGCCCACTCCTGCCCCCTCCTCCCTGGCCAGACACCTTCCCCTCTGCCATGGGAGCCTGCCCCCTCCCTCTCCCCCGGCACCACTCCACCATCTGAACACAACTCCTGAACACTCCCCCCTCTCCCCCACATACACAGTCCCCTCACCCCTTCCACTGAGACCCCCTTCCCACCCCTCAGCCCAACACCTACCCCCGGCCTGCTCCTGCCCCTTCCCCCTCTGGCCAGACACCTACCCCCAAAGGGGGGGGGGTTGGTGAGCACAGCGAGCAGGGGGCACAGCCTCCTAGTGACACTTAACATGAGTTAACTAACTGTTCTCTTCTATTGGGAGAGCTTAGAATAGACTAGAGCAGGATCTGTTTTTCTATATCTCTGTAGAATAGTTTGCACATTTTGGTCATAATTGTAATAATTATAATCTTAGAATTGAAAGGGACCTCAAGAGGTCATCTAGTCTAATCTCTCCTGCATTCATGGCAGGACCAAACACCATATAGACCATCCCTGACAGGTGTTTGTCTTACCTGCTCTTAAGTCTCCAATGATGGAGATTCATAAGCTCTCGAGGCAATTTATTCCAGTGCTTAATAACCCTGACCATTAGAAAGTTTCTCCTAATGTCCAACCTAAACTTTCCTTGTTGTAGTATAAACCTATTTCTTTTCCTCCTATTATTGGAGGTTAAGGAGAATCATTTTTAACCATTTATGAGTACCTAAAAGGTTGTTACAAAGAAGAGGAATATCAGTCTTCTCTTTTTCAGATGAAACAAACCCAGGTTTTTTCAGTATTCTTGCATTGGTCATGTTTTCTAGACGTTCAGTCATTTTTGTTTTTCTCTTTGGGATTTTTCCAGTTTTGCACATTTTTTTTCCTGAAATCAGCTGTCCAGAACTGGACACAATACTTCAATTGAAGCCTAATTAGCGTGCAATAGAGTGGGTGAATTACTTCCTGCTTCTTACTTATGACACCCCAGATTGTTGGTTTTTTTAAACTGTTTTACTCTGTTGGCTCATATTTAGCTTGTGGTCCACTATGACACCCAAGTCCCTTTCCATGGTAATTATACCTTTAAGGCATAGTATTTCAAACTCTAAGGCATAGAATTTCCAACGTCAAATGCACAGCAATGCCTAGATAATTGTGATAAAAGTTGAAATTGAGTTCTTAATTGATTTTTGCATTTGTTTCTGTATGGCTTTTTTAATGTTTGCTTTGAAATCAAATCACATAGAAAAGTTTTTATGTACATTTTTATTTTAGCCCTTTGGGAGCAGGAGACTAGTATCTTCAGGCATTTATGTGAAGTTGTGTGGAAAGTACTGGTGTTCTAAAGGTTTTTAATAGGCTTAACTGATTAATAGAAAATTGTAGAGGTCCCTTGTTTGTACAGACTTGTGTTCTACTAGATTCTGGTGACTTCTTTTGTAAATCCAGATGAGGAGGGTTTTCCCCCAATGTACAGGATCATTGGCTTAATACCTGTATATCTGAGTGCTACAAAATATTTATATTTTGCTTAAAATTCAAATTTTTAGCCGTCCAAAGGAAAAAGAGATGCCTTCTGCTGTTTGCAGTTAAAAAATGTTTCTTACAGGGAGACTACAGAGGATGGGCTGGAGCATATCACTGTTAATTCATTTAAGATCTCTCTTCCTTTTGTAATTCGTTAACTTGATAAAGGGGAAGCATAAGAAATTTAAATTTTGGCATCTCTTTTAATATTGAAATAGAACTAGTTGACTACAGTGCGCCTAGTACTTGTAATGGGGACATAAGCAACTAGTCGACTACCTGATAATCCTAGGCTTATTGGGTAATCAAGTCACTACTTGAATAGTCATTCCTCCCCCCCCCTCCCCCCGTTTGTATCAGAGGTAGCATGGGGGAAGAGAGGAGGAGGAGCAGGAGCCATTGGTGCTGGGAGGAATTGGCTTTTAAGCTGGTTCCCCCCAGCGTCTCTGTGAGGGGAGGCAGAGGCACAGCAGGGAAAATGGTGCTAGCAGGGACTGAAGCAGTCCCCGCTCATGTGGGATCCCGACTGCTGTGCCTTTCCCTTTGAAATGTAAAAGAGCCATGCTACATTTCAAAAGGAGAGGCGCAGCAGTGAGGCCCCCACGCGAGTGGGGTCTGTTTCTGTCACTGCTTGCTCAGGTTCCCCCCTGCACCTCTCTGAAAAATGTACAAGAGCTGCTTGCGGGCTCAGAGGGATTACTTGATTAACTGATTACAAGTTAGGGATATTGAATTTTAATTAGTGTCAAATATTCTGTAGCACATCTGTTGTACTAATTCAGTTTATTACTAAGACCATAAATTTGATTTAAGTGAATGTCAGCACAGTCCATGTGTACTAATCACTAACATTAATACACATATACTTAATCTTTTTCAACTCTTCTCAATGGCTCCCCTGAGTGGGACTGGGAAAGATACTTGGACATGTTAGCCCCTTCTGAATAATATTCCTTAGTTTCTGCACAGTGACTGCTAGAATGTCAGTGACACTTGAATGCATCTTGGTAGAAGAGTGTCTTTGTTCATCTGTGTGCCATAATTCTGGTGTGTAGCTGCATATATTGGTGTGATTACTTATGTCTATGAGGATATTTACTAATTGCACTTATGTAGTAATTATAATTCAGAGTTAAGATATCATGTTGGTTTGGCTTGTTTGTTTTCTGGAAGTCCCTTTACATTAAATTACATTATGAAATAAGCATATTCTGATAATAGTGTGGTCGTTAGCAGTATTATAGAAAATCTCATAATTTAAATAGTGTTCTGAAAAGTTTCTACCTTGCTGTTAATAAGTTTTGCTCACTTTTTCTTGACACTAACCTAGTTTATCTCTTCATTTTTAGACTAATAGGTGGATCTGACAACAAATTAATCTACCGACACTATGCCACATTGTACTTTGTCTTCTGTGTGGATTCTTCAGAAAGCGAACTTGGCATTTTAGACCTAATACAGGTAAGTGTTGTTTATAAAGGAAATTCCATATTTTTTTCAAGATACCTTAGTGTTTCTGCATCAGGTTTTACCTTTTTCTGAACTGTTTGAAAATAAAGATTATTTCCCTTATAGTGTAAAGTACAGCATACTAGTTTTAAACATTGTACAGTTTCCTGTAATTACTAGAGAAAGTTTTCCCCCTTCCCCAGTTCAATATTTAGGTACAAAAATAGTTCATTTGCCAGGTAATGAGCTATATTATAATCTGACCTATTTTGTTGTGGTGTCACAGAGACCTAGCGTCTAGTTTGGGAACAGATTCATTCCGTTCAAATAGCTGTCTCCCTGGTTTTGTTTTTATTCTTTGCTCAATTTGGTATTTTGTAGTGTCTGAACAGTGGAGGTTACTGGATACCACATACAATGAATGATCTTTTCACAGATACTTGCTCTACAGAGTAGAGTTGCTATGTTTTGTAGTATATCTTCTTACTCAAATGTATTAAAATATTTATAACATGAGGAGAAGAATAGCACATTAATATTTAATGTAACTTCTTATGTGTTTCTGAATACTCTTTATGTACAAAAATAAATCATCATTTTTAATTAGGAACAGTCGGATCAGAAAAAAACACTTGAGTTATTTAGTCTGTTCTCTTGCATTTTGCAAAGCCAATTGTGTAATTCTGAATTTTCTTGCAGTGCTCTAATATGTACAGTGATGATGCTTCAGTAGCCTCCTACTAACTTTATTCTACTATCCAATGACGTTGTCTAACCTGTGTTTTCTCTTCCTGTCTGTAGAATAATTGCTTTATGTATCTAGGTAGGTGTGCAACTATCTTAAAAACATCAAAATCTCAGTGGTTTAAAGTTGTACAGAGTCTTGCAAGTTCCAGTTGTGCAGACAGTTTTACGAGAGGCATAAAGCAATGTGATCTGAAAGATGGATTTCTTAACTTCAGGTTACTATGACCATAGATGTGTCTATGATGAGGGAGATAAATCACAGATTACTGTAATCTTAACAAGTCTGAGGCCCAAAAAGCCTAATGTTAATTGAAGCAGGCATGTGAAATGCAGGTAGAACTGGGTAGGAGCTGATTTTCTTGTTGTGGAAGAATTTTTTTTTTTTTAAACTCGTGTCTCAAATTTTGACACAGTCCATCTCAAATTTTCACAAACTGGAAATCTGGGGAAAGATTCAGATTGGGTCAGTTTAAAACATTTGGTAACTTCAAAACATTTCCTTTACATTTTCCTTTATTTTTTTTCTTAACTGTAAATTAATTTAAATTTTGAATTGAAATTCAGGGAACATGTCAACAATTTCAAAATTTCTTTCCAATTATTTTTGGTCACAGGATAGTCATCAGAAACAACTCTATCCCAGAGACAAATTTGATTTCAACCAATAGGCATTTTCCAATAAAAATGTTGTAGTTGGAAAATTTCCTGATCAGCCCTTTTAGTTCAGGATAGAGTTGGACAGAAATATAAAAACTTTCTTCTGATAAAATTGAAACTTAAAAAAGAAATCTCAATCAACTGTAGGTCCATTTGACAGATTTGCTTGAAAACTGACAGATTTGTGTTTTGGCTGACCACCAGAGGGAGTGATTTCTACAGCCTGACCTCCTCTTACATAGTGGAGGTTGGAAATTCTCCAGAGTGTCAACAATTTTTGTAGTGCTTCTATTGCGGTAGTGTCCAGATACAGTAAAACTCTGATGGTCTGGCATCTGATGGTCCGGCACCATCAGGAACCCGGAAGTGCTCCGGGCAGCTGAACCATTGGAGCTGCTGTGCCCTCAGCTTCCCCAATTCAGCCGCTGCTAAAACTGACCAGCGGCTGAATCCGGGACACCTAGGGCAGAGCAGCTGGGGGGCTGCCGGGTTGGTCCCATAGCGCTGCCCCTTGGGGCTGCGAGACCCAACCTGGCAGCGCCCCAACTGTCCCCGATTCAGCCGCTGCTGAAACTGACCAGCGGCTGACTCCAGGAAGCCTGAGACAAAGCTGCTCTGCCCCGGGCTTCCTGGAATCAGCCGCTGGTCAGTTTCAGCAGCAGCTGACTTGGGGACACCTGAGGCAGAGAAGCTGGGGTGCTGTCGGGTTGGTCCAGTAGCGACGAGGAGCGGCGCTGCAGGACCAACCCGGCAGCACCTCAGCTGTTCTGCCCCAGGCGTCCCCAAGAGAAGCTGGGGTGCTGCCAGGTTGCTCTCGCTGCGCCAACTGAAACTGACCACTGAAACTGACCAGCAGCGGCTGAATCAGGGATGCCTGGGGCAGAGCCGGACTATTGGAAGGGGGGACTGAGGGGTCTGGGGTGGCATCCCTCCCACCCCAAACCCCTCATAGCCCCCCCTTCCAATAGTCCGGCAAATCTGATAATCCGGCACCCCCTGGGTCCCAAAGGTGCCGGATTATCGGAAGTTTACTGTATTAGGATCCAAGTCTGGTTGTGCAGCACTTCTCACAAACTTAAGAGATGGACCCTGTCCCAAGGAGCTTGTAATCAGAAAGACTATCTGTAAAAGCATCTCAGTTAATGAGTATAGTTTAAAATAGCTCACAGAAAATTACCGTACTTTAGCAAATATAACCCTCAGGTTATGCAAAGTTTTACGTCCTCCCCCTCTGCGGGCTATACTCGTCCGCGTGTGATACAGTGTGTTTTGTCTTCCTTTCAGTAAAAAAAACAAAAACAAAACAAGACTGACTCTTACTTGAGAAAAGCAGCATATTTGAATTTAAGAGAGGCAGTTATATTAAAATTCATTAGTTTACTGTGCAATTAGTAAAAGAATAAAAACAATTAAAAAGCCGTCTTCACATTCTCATTCACTCTGATCTCTAGAATCAGCGCCAGCATCCTCCTCCTCAGTGTCTGAGTTCTCAAAACCATCAAAACTCTCGTCATAGTCACTGTCTTTAAAAACATCCATAAAATCCATAGCCAAGGCTAGGTCGGTTTCGGTGACAGTTGAGGTCTGTAGTACAGTATCAGAATTGTTGTCATACTCGGAATCAGAGCTTGAAGAGTCAATGTCGAGAAGAATTTCACATTTGCGGAACCCGTTGCAAGTAGTAGCTGCTTTTACTCTGTCCCAAGCAGCCAAAACACATTTGCATACTTCCAAATAAGTTGCACGGCGCTGTCGACCTGCCGGAGTGAATGTATGTTCCCCATTTTTCATCCAATTGTCCCATTTCTCTCTGATGAAGCACTTGAACGGGTGGTTCACTGCCACGTCAAGTGGCTGCAACTTGCTGGTCAGCCCACCTGGAATTATGGCAGTATGTGCACCCACAGAATCTAAAAGTTTCTGGACTGAAGTTTCTTTGTGGGCGGCTAAGGAATCTAAAACTAGCAGAGATTTAGGATTAAAAAAACCCACCTTTTCGTGCTCGAAAGCAGCTGTCTGTCCACGTCTTCATTACTTCAGTATTCATCCAGACCTTTCTGTTACAAACAACACAAATGCCAGTTGGCAGTTTCTCTCTAGGCATCGTTACCCTCTTAAAAATCACCATAGGTTTTAATTTATCACAATTTGCCGTGCATGCCAACACTACAGTGAAACAGGCACGCTCATGACGGGTAGTTGCCACACCATACTGTTTTCATTCCAGTTTCCTCAACAGACCATGTAGCGGGAATATCAAATGACATGGGCACCTTACCCATGTTAAAAATGTTGCTTGGTTTCAAGGCCAGTTGGTGAATTTGTTTATGTACAAAACTTTTAAAATCATGCATTTTCTTTTCCCATTCGTCGTGAAGCCTTTGGCCAGCAGATGTGCATGCGCAAACTGACAAATTGTTTCTCTGCATAAATTTGTACACCCAATTTCCCGAGTCCCCCTTAAAAATCATAGATTTTCTGTTCCATGGCCATGAGTTGAGCCTTGAGTTGTATGGCTACCGTTGACTCCGCACGATCGATCGATCGATCTCTCCTCTCCTCTCCTCTCCTCTCCTCTCCTCTCCTCTCCTCTCTCCTCTCCTCTCCTCTCCTCTCCTCTCCCCCCCCACTTCAACAAGTTTTCTTCCAGGTTTGGCCACTTAGCTTTCTGTCCATGTCGTGTTCTTTTCCTTGGGTGTAACTTTTCAAGCTCTGCTTCTTCTTTTCTCCACTCCCGAACAGACTTTTCATTCACAGAGTATTTTCTCCCTGCGGCTCTGTTTTCATTGTTCTTTGCAGATGCCATTACACACAATTTAAAATCGGCTGTGTAGGATTTGCACTTAGACCTGTTCAAAATACAAGTTAAAACCACTGAAGGCATAAATGAATGGAAAAGCGGTGTGATTCAAAGGGGTTATATACCAGCGATAAGGGTTGTAGCCTACTTACTGCTCGGCATTATCAGCTGCTGCTCATTGACACTTGATTACAGGTGCTTTTCGTTAACATTACCTGCGGTTCATCTCCCAGTATACAAGCCTTTTTTTTACTCGATCAGGGAAAACCGCGGGTTATATTTAACACTATTATAAATGCTTGATGAAAGATACGATTTGGGGGCGGCTGATATTTCACAACCCCCATGTAATATCCTATGTACTCATGCTGACCAGCTCTTCTAGCAAGGTGGATTGTTATACTCAGCACCAGGACTGCCAACAGAATTGCTGGGCTCCTGGGCAAGGTGGGAGAGGGGGCATCTCTGGGACCCTGGAAGAGCTGGAACCTCGGGTGGGATAGGGCCTTGGACAGCTGTCCCTCTCCTCCTCCCCACCTCCAATTGGTGATGCCCCTGCTCGGGACTATTAGAACTTTCAGATTTCTTTGAAAGTCAGCCCCATGTGTGGTGTTACTGCATTTATTTAGTACTAGGGATATTAGCGAGTAGTCAACTATCTGATAAGCATAAGCTTAACAGGTAGTCAACTGGAGTATCAACTACTCATTCCTCCCTTCCCCCCCCCCCCCCCCCCCTCTGCTGCCTCTCTAAGAGGAGGACAGGAGCCGGTGCTGTGGAGAACCAGCTTAAAAGCTGGTTCCCCCAGCACCAGCTCTGCAGCTCACATGTCAGAGGCAGTGGGGGGAATAGGGTAGGCTGCTTCAGCAGCAGCCCCTGTTAGCAGCAACCCAAGCTGGCCCCCCTGGCCGGGACCAGCCTCGGCTGTCGCGAACAGGGGCTGTTGCCAGAGCAGCCTTTGTTTGTGGCTGGAGCAGCCCCTGGCCATTGCGCACAGAGGTTGCTCTGGCAGTGGTCCCCTGTTCATGGCAGATGGCTGGCTATGGTGAACAGGGGCTGCTGGACTCAGCCTGAGCCAGGACCGATCAGTCCCAGCTCACACTGGTCCAGAGTGCTGTGCCTCTGCACTTTAAATATAGCAAGAGTCCAGCAGCTCTTACTACAATTAAAACAGAGCCACAAGCACAAGTGCCTTCTGAAGCCAGCACTGCTCAGTCCTAGCTCAAGCTGGCTCCTGTAGCTACCCCTCTGCAGAGTGGTCCTTGTCAACTATAATTGTATAGTCAATACAAATTGTATCGACTACCTGTTTAGTCAGATAACCGCAATTTAGCGTCCCTATTTAGTACTAGATCTACTAATGTCCAACCATTGAGGTATTACATGCATGGGATAATCATTAACACATTAATCAGAGATCACTTTGAGACACTTTGGATGTTGACATTACAGCTTGTACTGCAATGAAGATGCTTTCCCAGGCAGACTGGATTAATCTCTCTCTTTTTGATAGTGCACTCTACATTTGACACACTAAAACCCAATTGAGTTAAGAAAACCTAAAGTGGTCTGATTAACATCAACTCTCTAGATCTGAAGTAGACATTCCATAATATTTCTTAAACTGCATAGATTTATCATTTGATAGTATCTGTGTTTTTAGATATATTTGATTAGTTATCTGGGGTTTTTTTTTCCATCTGTTAATGCTGTAATAGAATGTAAGTACTTAATGCAAGAGGAGAGAGGATGGTCTTGTCTTGTGTCTAAAACATTGGACTTCAAAGATCTGGTTTAGGTTTCCTTCTCATCACAGACTTCTTATTTGAAGTCGTTTGGGCAAGACAATCAGTCTGTCCCTTAGCTTTCAGTCTTCTGCTTGTGTGCTTTATCCTTTTTCTCCCACTTTTTGTCTATGTAGCATGGAAACTCTTGAGGGTTGAAGGGCTGTGTTGATACATTGCTGAGCACAGTGGTCCCTGATGCTCCTAAGGTTCTCTGAGTCTTCTGGTAAGACAAATTAAGAACGAGCAGCTGTTTTGATTATTTATACTTTTTACTCAGTATTGTGTGTAGTTAGGTTTTGAGTAAATTTTAAAAAAATACAGCATTATTGTCGTGGTTCATGTAATTCTAAAAGTAAACCACAAAGGGATGCCAGGAATTAACTTTGGATCATAATTAGTTATGGAAAACATATTTATTTTTATCTCTAGTCACCAGATATTGGCTTCAGATTTATTTTCTTCCAGAATTCATTTTTAATTCTCAGTTTTGTGACTCACATTGTTCCTCAGTATTTTTTATGAAGTTTTTGTGAAAATCAGTAGGTCACCAGTAATTCCTTGGTGTCAGTTTCATGGTTAATTTATTGTTCTAGTGTTAGTACAGGCAGTCCCCGAGTTACGCGGATCCGACTTATGTCGGATCCGCAGTTACGAACGGGGCCCGTCTCCCTGGTCTCCAGCAGACCAGGGAGAGGAAGCAAAGCGGTGGAGCACGCGGGCAGCGGACAGCCCAGAAGCATCTGGGCTGTCCGCTGCCCGCGTGCTCCGTGGCTTTGCTCTGCTTTGCTCCCCGTCTCCCTGGTCTACAGACCAAGGGGAGAGGGAGCAAAGCAGCGGAACACGCGGGCAGCGGACAGTAAGAACAAACCTACAGTTCCTATCTTGTACGTAACCCGGGGACTGCCTGTAGTCTCAGCTGCAGTGGCATCCCAATAGTACATTTGACCTAGTTTTTTCTCTTAAGGAGGAAGAATTTCCTGATTCTTTTGACCCATAAATGCTGTCACATCTGAAGCAATCACTGCAGTGTTTGATAACTCTCTGTGCTTTTGTCTCTTGGTACAAGTGTTTGACTCTAAAATATGTTTTGTCATAGGTATGTTGGCTCTTATTTTATCCACTGATGTAGTTATTCTGAGACTTTAAAGAAAACTTAATTTTAATTAACCTTCCTTATAATAGTTTGTATTCTAGAGTAATACTTTTTAAAATCAGTATGACACACAACTAGTAAATTTGTTTAGTCTGACCCTGGGCTTCTACCTACCAGTATTACAAATAATCCCAGCTATCACCAGTAGAAGACTGAAAAATTTAAAATATTAATAGAAATCTTTATCTTGAGAATTCCATCTGTGGGGCTCTAAAAAACTAATAGTTTTCTCTCAAATTCCAATATATATAGTGCTGAATTGCTCATGCTATATAGACAGAGGTATTTGGACTTCAGTGGTTATCTTCCTAAACTTTTTTGTATTGTCTTAAATACCTAATCATCCAAGTTATGGATCTACAGCTGTTGAGGATTGGGACAGTTTAAGAGAAGGTTGGTTCAGTTGTTGCTTTCCTATTCCCCTGTAAAACCAGTCTGAATATAAAATCACTATTGAGAACCAGTTCTCTTATTGTGCCTTATTTTAAAATATGTCCTTTTGTATAAAGGAACATTTTTCAAGGCACTAGATCGGTGTCTTCAGATCTGAATTTTTAAATCTTTGCCCAAGTGTGTATTTGTTTATTTCTGCTTTGGAAAATGCCCCCCTCCCCAACTTCTAAACATAAATAGCACTGAGATAACTGTTCCTCTAGATAGAGGATACACTTTTTTATTTTCTCATTGTGGCTAAATGCTAGACAAAAGTACCCTTTTATATACATTACCCTTAAGGCATCTGGAGGTTGAGAGAATTTCCCCTGGGTAGTCAGTTGTTTTCTCTAAGTCACATTGTAAATATCATTTAAACAAATTTAACATGTGAACTTATCATTCTTAACTTGCCCTGTTTCAAGAAGACATTTGATTTCTTAACTATTGGCTACATGAAGAATATTAGTATTTTTAAAAACATGAATAAAAGACACCTTATTGGGGTTAGTATTTGATTACATTTAAGATATTTATTTGTAATGTTAATTGTTACAGTAACTCGTGTCTTGAATCAATTTGAAGAAATAACACTGGTTTAGATACCTGTGTTTAGGGGCATAGGTACCTAAAGCCAACATTTAGGCACCATTGAGAGAGACAGCAGTAAGCAGTGGTTGACTAACCCAGTAGTTGTCTAAATGTATTGGGCATCTAAGTTTCCATGGGTGGGCATGCACAGTCTTTATGCCCTAAGATGTACAGCACCCTGAATCATGCCTAATCTTTGCTGGAATTCTCAAACCAGGCTTTCCCCTAGCTGTCTTAGCTGGAGGTCCATGCTTGCTTTCAGCCATGGCATAAGACAGCCAGGGGGCTAAATAGTTAGTTGTGTGTCATACTCAATAACGCAGTGGTTAAAGCACTTGTCTGGGAAGTGGAAGAGTCAGGTTAGCATCTCGACTGCTTGATTTAGAGCTGTGGTGTCAAACACACTAGTCACTAGCCACACATGGTTATTTGGCCACTTGAGCATGGCTAGTTAGCTTGAACAATGTGGCTACAGTGTCTACTGCTTCCAAACTGTTGGACACCATGGATTTAGAGCCAGGGATCTGAACTCTGTGCTTCTACATCCCAGGTGAATGCCCTAAACACCAAGCTATTATCTGTTGAAGCTGTTCTACTTTGCATAAATAATAATTTATCTGAGCAGGGACTTGAACCTGACTCCCTATCCCAAGGGAATGCCCTAACCCAGAGATCGGCAACCTTTTCATACCAAAGAACCAGACTACATCAAAATTCAGAACAAGTGGTCAACAAAGAGCCATATAAGAGTGCTCATTTGCATGACTAAAAATATACAACTTAATATTATTGAGAATTGGCATAATGATTATTAATACAGGCAGTCCCCGGGTTACATGGATCCGACTTACATCGGATCCCTACTTACAAACGGGGTGAGGCAACCCCGCACTAGCTGCTTCCCCCCAGCAGACCAGGGAGACGCAAAGCTAGCGCCCCCTCCCCCAGCAGACCAGGGAGACGCAGAGCGGCTTTTCACAGCAGACACCTCAGCTTGAGAATAAAGGACTGAGGGAAGTGAGGTGTGGGAGAATAAAACTGAGCTCTGGAGAAATGTTTGGCTAGAGTTTCCCCTACAATATGTACCAGTTCCGACTTGCATACAAATTCAACTTAAGAACAAACCTACAGTCCCTATCTTGTACGTAACCCGGAGGCTGCCTGTAGCATAAATGAAAATTTTATTCGATGGGACTTCTGCTGCATCTTTTTGCACATTTCTTTGACATTTACATCATAACTGGGCAAATCCAGCCTCATGCATGAATCTAGGCTATCTTTTTGTTAATCTTATGATGGGGGTTGGGGCTGTGGGATACAGGAATTTGGAGTCGGGTGTATGGACGGGTTCAAGGCACAGGTTTGGGGTGTGTTGTGGGGTGCAGGAGTGTTACAATGCTTCAGCCAGATGGGCCCCATCTGGGGGCTTGTTGGCCAAGCTTCATTTTTAAATAAAGTAAAATGTCCAGCACAAAAGGTTTCAACATTGTCTTTATTTACAGCAGGCGTGGGGGGCCACTGTCCCACAGAAAAATCAGCTGGGAACCACACGATGAGAAACAAAAAACCAACAATTCCTCCAGAAACCTCTAACCCTCACTGATGTGGCCCCCCAACTGAGACATCTTACTCCCTTGGTACTCCAGCCTCCTGCGGAGGAGTGGGAAGCCAGAGAGTACTGAGGTTCAAGGTCTCAGGCTAGGTTAACTCTTCCAGGGTTAGTGGATTTTGTGGGGCTCCCCAGGCCCTGGGGTGAGGCCAGAAATGAGGGATCCATTAGGGAAGGCCTAGCTGCTAGTGAGTGGGCTAGAGATGGGGGTATAGAATATGGGTGGGAGGTAGAGTGCAGTGGAAAACTGGGAGTAGGTGTCTGGCTGGGGAGAGGGAGTAGCAGCAGCCTGCTGGTGGGTGTCTTGCCAGAGGTTTGGATTGTGACCTTGCTCAGGGCATTGGGGTGCAGTATCAGGAGGGATTATGGGCTCGGGAGGAGGGCAAAGAGTTTGAGTTATGTGAGGGTGATGAATAGGCTGGGGTGCTAGAGGCAGTCTCTGGTCGGGATACTTACCACTGGAACTTGTAGCTCAGCCCATTTCTCCAACAGGAGCCGTCTCTGCTCCCACTGGCTGCCTGGCCATGTGCTCGGTGACTAAGAATGGGGGGCCTACTTCCCGAGCTACCTGTTCTTGAAACAAGCAGTTTCCATTGCTCACACCCAGCCAATTGGATTGTGCTGGGAGCAGCCATGAGGCAGTACTCCCCTCTCCCTTGCCAGCACACGGTGTGGAAACCAAACGGCCCCACAGTTGCTTTTCTGCACTGCATGTAGGGGTGGGGCAAGCAGGGGAGTCTGCCTACAGGCTCCCTGCTGCCTCTGTGGGCCCGATCCAGCCAGTGGAGAGTGTTTTGCCCAGGCCTGCTGTAGCGCCATCGTGGGCTGCCTGCTGCAGAGGGGCTGGAGAGGGAGCTGGGCTCAAGCTTCAAAAGAGCCATATCAGGCTCCCTCGTGAGCCATAGGTTGCCAACCCCTGCCCTAACCACTTGGATATAGAATCAAATTCTCTCTCTTCCCCTCCCTCCCTCCCTACCAGGAGCTTTCACAATTGAGAAGTGCTCTGAGCTGGAGTTAAGCACCTTACTAACTCTAACTGCCTTTGAGGAAAGGGGACTAAGCCCTGTCCTTGGTTCAGCATTTTCTTCTACTGGCTATCTTAGGCAGCACCTTGGTCAGCTTTTTGACTTGTGTGAATCCAATTCTTAGGTGCATAACTCTCCACTCAGTGCACGGAGTCTGGTCAACAACTCTTCTTTGTAGTTTGAAGGGTAGCTGTGTTAGTCTGTAACTGGAAAAACTTAAATACCGAATAGTCCAGCAGCACCTTAAAGTCCAACAGAACATGTAGATCTGTGGTCACCAACCTGTTGATTGCGATCGACTGGTCAATTTTGGGGGCATGACCATTTGATTGCAAGGTGTTTCAGTCCCCTCCCCTTTGTTTCCCTCCACCCCAAAGAAGGAGCCTGCCCTGGTGCAACCTCCTGGGAAAATGGAGGTAGCACCAGGTTCCTGTGCAATGGCGGGGGGAGTCCCCGGCTGCGCGCTGGATCTGGCGTCTCAGGAAGCACGCATTGCTCCTCCCTTCTTCAAAACATCTGGCGTGCTTCCTAAGAAGTCGGATCTAGTGTACAGCTGGGAACTTCCTTCCCCATGCTGCCTGCCTTCCTTCCTACAGTGGAGGGGGTGGAGAGAGGCAGGAGAAGTCCCAGGCTGTACGCCAGCTCCAACATCTCAGGAAGCATGTTGGCTATTCTGGGGAGGGGAGGAGTAGCGCACACTGCGGGGTCCCCAGGTACCAGCTGAGTTGTCCCTGCTCCCTGGCCAGACCCCTTCCCCCTCCACCAGCACTTTCCCCTGGCCCCCACCTGCATCTTGCCCCTGGCCCCATCCCCTGGCCAAACGCACACCTGCCCCCCATCAGTCCCCTTGCCCGACCCCCACCAGCACCTTGCTCCTGCCCTGGCCCCCACCATCATCCTTCCCCCTGGCCAAACCTCCACCAGCACTCTGCCCCCTGGCCAGACTCCCATCCAGCATCCTGCTTCTGCCTCGTGTCTAGACCCCCACCAGCACCCTGCTCCTGCTCCCTACCCAGACCCTATCTGGCACCCTGCTCAGATACCATCCAGCACCTTGCCCCTACCTCGTGGCCAGACACCCATCAGCACCCTACTCATACCCCCTCCCTCCTGGCCAGATCCCTATCCCCAGCTTGTTCCTGCACCCTGTTTTCCACCCAGATTCTACATCCCCCATCCCTATCCCACTCACTGGTAGCCCTGTCCTGCACACTGGATCTCTCATTTTTGGCCCCACCTCAGAGTGTAGGGGGGCCAAAAATTCCACTAATCGTGGAACCCCAGAAGAGTTAATCTGGCCTGAGATCTTGAACCTCAGTCTTACCTATCCCCTCCCTTCCATGAGGCTGGAGTGCCGGTGGAGTGAGGTGTCTCAGTTGGGGCCACATCAGTGAGGCTTGCGGTTTTTTGGAGGGTTGTTTTTTTGTATCTGACTTGTGTGGTTCCCAACTGATTTTTTTCTGTGGGTTAGTGACCCCTGACTCAAAACAGGTTCCCCATTCCTCTCATAAATAGACAACACTGAAATGTTTTGTGTTGGACATAATATTTTTTAAAAAAAATGAAGCCTGGCCAACAACCCCCAATTGAGTTCAAGCCCCCATCTGGCCGTAGCATCATAACACTTCTGCAGCCCCCAGGCTCAGGGTTAGAGTCAATCATACACCTGAACCCCCTGCCCTGAGCCCCTCACATCCCCAAACTCCTGCACTGCCATATCATCAGTCTTCTGCCACAATACTCCTGCACCATCCACACACTGAAAATCTGTGTCCTGAGCCCATCATATTCCCAGCCTCCCTGCCCTGAGCTATTTGTGCACCACAACCCAAACTCCTGCACCCTCACATCCACAAGCTTGTGGCTTGCTCAGCACCCCAACCCTCTACCTGACCGCAACACTTTTCAGCCTGGTGCTACCTCCCTGAGCCAGCATCCCCTTCTCCACCTCCTCCTGAACCCAGATTCTCTCCCAGACCTTGTACCTCTCACCCCATCCCACACCTAAATCCCAAATTCTCTCCCAGAGCTTGCATCTCCTGTCTCAACCCCATGAGAGTGCGTAAGGGGTGGGAACAGCAAATGATGGAGAGGAGGGGAACAGAGAGGGCGGGGCCTCAAGGAAGAGATGGGATTTTGGGGAAGGGATGGGGTAGATCTTGGCTTGCCCTGACATTTGAAAAGTCATCTTGGGTGTAAAAAGGTTGGAGACCACTGATATAGATGGATACAACCCACTTCTTCAGATGAATGTTTTGTTAGCCTTTAAGGTGCTGCTGGACTAATTTTTTTTTTAAAGTTCTTTGTAGTGTTAGTTTCGTATTTTTTGCTTAAATTCAGTGATTGTATTAAATGATACACCTGTAACTCCGCTAGAGGGAGAACTTGTTTTGATTTTAAAATGGAAATTAATAGACATAGCTCATGATGAGACAGCTCATGAAGTAGTGTTTGTGGGACAAATCGGTTGAAACTGTGCAAATTCTGGCTGCTTTTGCTGACAAAGATGAGCAGTCCCAAACACCTGGAAAGGGAAAATCTCAAACAGAGGGGCTTCAGTTTGGGAAGTCAAGAACCCTGCTTTACCCCTGGGAAGAGAGAGTGCGATTAGAAGGCTGATTGTGTTTCCCAAATTCCCTCTTCTGCTGCTACTCACTGCTTCTTTTGTCTCCTGTATAGGCAAAAGAGCCTAAGAGATGTTATCACTGTAATCCAACTGATCACTTAAGGAACAAATGCTCATTGTTGGGGAATAAATAAGCAGCAAGTAGGTAATGAAGGTGCTGCTTCTCCAACAGTGGCTGCTTTTCACACAAGATTTATAAAGCTGGTTAATTCAAAGCCAGGTTGTAAACACATGAAGTGTGTCAGATTGAATAGCCAAGACATCCCTGCTTGGAGAGATACTGGGGAAAAATTTCTGTAGTTCATAGGGACTTGCTTAAGGAGCAAGAGATCCTCGGGGACTTGGCTGAATTAGAATTGATTGGTGGCCATAAGATCCTTGTACCTTTGGCCAAGATACAGGTGCACACAGAGCAAAAATGAGCTGTGTTAACTTTTGCTGCTCTTTCAAAGAATTTTGCACCATTTATTTTGGGAAGTGACTCTCTTGAGGTGGTGAAGTCCATCCCAGAGGTTGTTAGCAGCAAGAAGAAATCTTGTGCTAGAATCCCAGAGTGAGAAGGGAAATACCACAGAAATTATCAAGGGGATGAAATATTGTCTTTCTGGTTCTTCTCCAACTGAACTAGGAAATTTGCATCAAGGGCTTGGGGTGGAGGAAGTCGGCTCTGATCCTGAGTTATTGTCTAGCACAGGGGTTGGCAATATTTTTCTTAATGGGGGGCAACTCCTAAGATTTTGGGAAGTGGTCAAGGGCTGCACTCTTCCATGTTAATAATGGAGGAGGTGTGGGGTCTGGGATGGAGGTTGGTTGCAGAAGGGAGCTTGGGGTAAAGAATTGAGGTGTAAGAGGGTTTGTGGAATCTGGGAAAGAGTTTGAGTGAAGATTAATGAAGCAGCTTGTTCAATTTATTGTCACCAAGCAGTCCGATGGCACCTTAGAGACCAACAAATATATTGGATCATGGGTAAAACCCACTTAATTTGAAGTGAAATTTTCCCATGATCCAGTATATTTGTTGGCCTCTAAGGTGCCTAGGACTGTTCATTGTTTTTAAAGTTGCAGACTAACATGGCTACCCTTCTGAGACTTCAATTTATTGTATTTGCTGTAGAGCCTAGGAGTCCAAGTCATGGCCTACAACCTCATTGTGCTAGATGCAGAATACACACATAACAAAAAGGAATCCCTTCCCATCTAACTCAGGTTCTTAAAGCAGTAATAGAAATGTAGCCGTGTTAGTCTGGGGTAGCTGAAGCAGAATGCAGGACAATGTAGCACTTTATAGACTAACAAGACGGTTTATTAGATGAGCTTTCGTGGGCCAGACCCACTTCCGAAAGCTCAATGAGGAAGTGGGTCTGGCCCACGAAAGCTCATCATCTAATAAACCGTCTTGTTAGTCTTTAAAGTGCTACATTGTCCTGCGTTCTTAAAGCAGTGGTGCTCAAAGCATGGTCTGCGGACCACTAGTGGCCCGCCACAGCCTCCCAGGTGGTCTGCAACACAAACTAATTCCTCCCTCCACTGCAGTGGGGAATCCATGCTGGCGCTCTAGCCTCGCATCCACCAAGTCCCGATCCCCCCCAAACTGCTTCAAAAGAGAAAGGGACAAGAACAGGATGGCTCCAAGCTACATTTCTTGCCTACGTCCTGCCCAGCTCAGCTTCTTTCCCCGCTGAGGGGGGGAGGAGAAGGAGGAGGAATTGTGAATAAAGCCTCAGCCCAGAATGGCAGTGTAATCAAGGGCTTTCTGGGGTTGGTGGGGGCAGGGAGTGTGCAGAATGTAGAGAGAGCCCCAGCAGAGAATGGCAGTGTAATCAAAAGCTTTCCCTGCCTTGTGGAGGGGGGGGGGAGTGAAGAGACAGACCAGAACAAGCAGCTCCATGCTGCGTTTCTTGCCTCCCTTCTGCCCAGTTCGCTGAGGGAATGCCAGCTAATGATGAACTTTCTCTGATGCTCTCATTGGCTGGAGTTGCTGCCAATGGGATCAGCAGGAGACCTTGCTTAAAACTCATGAAGCTGCAGAGCCAGGTAAGCAGCTCCCCCCAGATCCAGATCCTGTATTCCAACCCCTCCTCATTTGCCCCTTGCCAAGACCCCACATACCCAGTTTTTCTATACCATGACCTGGCAAAAGATGATCTGTGGGCCAGATCTGGCCCTCCATGCTGCAGATCTGGCAAGAGCCTCAGCTGGGTCCCTGTCTGCCTCGCCCCCACTCAGCAAAGCTGGCTGCAAGGCCATGTGTGTGTCTTTGAACACTGAGAGTCTGGAGGGAGAGGAGACCAGCTTTTCATACTGCCCCTTCTCCCAGTAGCTTCCATTGGCTGGTTTTGGCCAATAGCAGCTGCCTGTTTGTAGGACAGGCAGCATGGAAATTGACCCTCCTTCCTCATTCCCCTGGGGTTTACAGCATTCAGTTTTGAGCAGTATACATAGCTCCAGCAGCTCCCCTGAGCAGGTACAGGGTCTGGACGGCAGGGGGCCCAGCAGGGGCTCTTGTACATTTCCAGGGAGGAATGTGGAAGTGCTTATCGAGTGTGGATGAAATTCCATTGACTGCTTGACTAGTAAATTAACCGTTACTTAACGTCCTTACTTCCCAGACACTGCATCTCCTTGTACACCCCACCTCAGGTCACAGCCCTCTCCTGGCTCTGTACTCCCTCCTCCTACACCCTTGCCCTGGGCTAGAATCCTCTCCTGCACTCATACCCTTCCCAGACTTTGCACCCCAATCCATTGTCCCAGGTCACAATCCAAACCTCTGCACCCCTACCCCAAGTCATACTCCCTTTCCAGACGCTGGACCCCCTCCGCACCCCGCTCCATTGCTACAGGGCATGATCCCCTCCTTCACCCAAACTAACTCCCAGTACCCACACCCCAATCCCTTACCCAAGCTTCTTTCTACACCCACATTCCATCCCAGACCTACACCTATTAATAATGGAAGAGTGCGGCCCTTGATCACTTACCAAATTCTTGGAATGGCTCCCCATCAAAAATTATTGCCTTCCCCTGCTCTGCACCCTCTCTTGGACATCCTGCAACCCTATCTTTATACCATTCTCTGGCAGCCCACTCTCACACATTGAATCCCTCATTTTTGGCCTTACCTACAGAGCCTAGGGGGATCCACAGAATCTACTAACTCTGGAGCCCCAGAAGAGTGAATCTGGCCTATAAGCAGCACCAAACCTCAGGCCCCTGGAGTAAGTTGTCTCAGTTGGGGGCCAGATCAGTGAGATGCAGGGTTTTTTGAGGAGTGGTTTTTTTTTTTTGTCTCTCACTTGTGCGGTCCTTGACTGGCTCTGTGGGTCAGTGGCCTCCAACCCAAAAAAGATTCCCCACCTTTGCAGACAATGTTGGAATCTTGTGTTGCGCATAATTACTATTTACTTAATTGCAAAGTTTGGTAAACTAACATGAGAAAGTAAAAGCGCTTAATTTGTTTAATAATTTTGATAAATATTTCCTTTCATATTGGTTAAATTAAAAAAAACCATTCTTCCTAGCTCCAGCACTTGCAAGTGGCTTGGGCATAATTATGTAAATAACAGTGACTTTCCATTAATAGATTCCATAGTCTACATTCTTAGCTTCCCACTTACTGTCTTCTTCAGTACCTTTTTTATTGTGCTTCAGTAGCGTACACATTTAGCCCTTTGACCATTTCTCCCAGAAGATCCAGAGAAGATTAATAATATGGATCTATGGCTTAAATCCAGTTCCCTGAAGTTTGGATCCAGCGAGATACCCAATGCGAAGGGAGGCAAGGTATAAAATAAAGATGACAGTGTAAATGAGGCAATTTATGAACCAATGTAACACAATTTAAATGTGAACACTGGAACAAGTGCCACTTACAGTGAGGCTGGAGGTAAGCCCACTGAGAGTGAATTGCCTCATAATTACAGAGGTGAGCGCAGTAATGTGTTCGTAAGGGAAATAAATGCACAAACCAGTGATCAAATTTAACCATGAGTGAGCAAAGCAGCAAGAGTAAAACAAAATGGAAGTACAATACTGACTACTTGAAAATGGGGTTTTCCTGGCCTGGAGATGAAGAAGATCCCAATCCACATAGTGTTTTGTGTTATGAAACTTTGTCTAGTGATGCAATGAAACCTTCAAAACTTTAAACGTTATTTTGAATCAAAACACAATACATTGGAAAGTCTGAGTTTTTTTTTTAAGAAGAAATGCAAAGGACTCCCAACATAGAATTCAATGCATTTTTTTGCCACCGGTGGGGGAAATGCTAATGCTACCAAGGCCTCTTACAAAGTATCCCTGTTGGTGGCAAATAGGAAAAGTTCATATTGTAGCTGAAAACCTGACCAAGTCTGCAGCAAAAATAATGGATGATATAATATGAGGGGGGAGGAGGCAAAGAATGCAATCGACAAGGTACCTCTTTCCAACGATACCATTCAGTGTCAAATAACATCCATGGCTGAAAATGTGAAATGCCAGCTTTTGGCAAGACTGCGTCAAAGCCAGTAATTCTCTTTGCAACTTGATGAATCCACTCACATAGTGGGGGATCCTAACCTCCTTTCATATGTCCAATATGCTTATGCTGGAGAAGTACATGACAGTTTTTTTTCCTGTCATTCTCTGCCTACCAGCACAACATGAGAAGCTATCTTTGGAACCACAGATGGCAATAGTGAGACAGTATTAGTCAGCATGATAAGAGTGGTCTCAGCACACTGGAAATCTAACTTGTCAAATTTTTTGTAGGCATCACAGCAAAGAAAGATAATGAGGCAGTCTTGCAGATGGTTATGGGAAGCGCTTCTCAAGAATGAAGGGCAGCTTGGGAAAAGCACAATATGTTTGTTGGAAAATATCAGAAGTGGGCAATGGAGGCTGATATGGGCCAGTTGGTACAAGTGTGAACAGTTCAGTAGTACGTGAGAGATGATAGACTGTGAAGGGCATTGAAAGTGAATACAAACAGTTTGTATTTGTTGCGATAAAGGAGGATTCACTGGATAGATATAAAAGAGAGGGGCAACATGATCAAAGCAATGAGCTAGGAAAATGATCCATTCAGCAGCATATTGAATGGAAATGAGTGTGGCAGGATTGCAATTGTCAAGGCCAGAAAAAAGGCTCTTTTGGTAACTGTGACACAGAATGATGAGAGCCTGGGTGTGAATTTTATTTCTATGGGTGGAGAAGGGGGTCTGTATAGTGAGATGTTATGCAGAAAGAATCTGCAAGAGTTAGACAGAGGATTGAGTTGAAGACGACACTTAGGTTATGGGCCTGATTGACTATCAGCATTGTCCACAGATATTGAGAAAGAAGGTAACAGGTAAGGTGGGGGGAGAAGAGGAAAGATTAACATCCACTTAAGCTCAACATAGCTAGACATCCACAAAAAGATGTCAGAGATACAGGCTGAGATTTTAGTTTGGACGAAAGGAGATAGGTCTGGAGCAGAGAGGTGGGTCTGAGTCCTCAGCAGAGATGTGGTAATTGAATTTGTGTTTGCAGATGAAATTACCCAGAGGTAAGATATAGAGGGAGAAAAGAAGGGGAACAAAGACAGAGCCTTGTGGAACCCTGACAGAAAGCTGGAAGGGGACTGAGGAAGATCTGCTGGAGGAGTGATTAGGAGAACAAGGAGAGGGGAGAGTGACATAAGCCAAAGGAGGACAGCATTTCAAGGAGAACATGCTTTACGGTGGAAGGTAGGTGATAGAGGATGAGGATGGAGAACAAATTCTTAGTTTTGGCTAGGACAGAGTCATTAGAAGATTTGGCAAGAGGGATTCCAATGGAGTGCTCGTGCTGAAACAAGTTTGTGATGGATTTGGAGGAGAGGCATTTCAGGCAATAGTTGTGGACCGCACATTCAGTGATCTTCGTTGAAAGGGAGAAGGGATGGGTGGAAGTTGAAGAGGCAAGTGGGGTCAATGGTGGGTTGTATTTAGGATGGAGAGACTAAGTCATGCTTGTATTATGGGAGGTGGGGGAAATCAGAGGAGCATGAGAGGTTAGGGAGAAGAATAAGGGAAGGGATGAGATGATGGAATGGATTCACTGGAGAGGGGATAGAATAGGAAAGTAGATGGAAAGACTTCTTCTGCCTGTGTGTCATGGAAGGAGGAGAGACTTGTAGAAGGGGAAGAGAAGGCAAGCCAAGAGAAGTGGGAGGGTTATGTCACATTTTAGCAATTTGCTCTTGGAAGAAATTGCCAAGATTCTATGAGGCGAGAAGTGGAAGCAGACTGGGACCCTCAACAGCTACTTGAATATAAATAATAAATTAATTGGTAAAAATAAACAGCTGAAATTCATTTTTACTAGATATTTGACATCCCATTAAATTTAGAAGTAAAGAATCGAATCACAGCTGTATACAATTGCAAATAGATGTTCTTGGAATGTTTTCAGTGTGTGACTATTCTTTTAACTTACTTGTATGTAATCCCTTGGCCATATGCAGAGTTGTATTAAAAGCTGTATGTCTTCACATATTCTTTTGCCGGGGGCCTGCCAGCAATACAGGATCCCAGTAATAGTATTAACCAGACCTGTTTTTCAGATATACAAGGCTTTGTAAAATCTACATGATTTCTGTTTTCCGTATGTGCCACATTTGAAGTTCATAAATAATCAAATTATTTAATTTCTCTAATACCCTGACCTTTTTGTTTTTTCTTCTACAGGTATTCGTGGAAACACTAGACAAATGTTTTGAAAATGTCTGTGAACTGGATTTAATTTTCCATGTAGACAAGGTACTGTCATGTGCTGCAGTCATATCAGTTAAACCACATGTTCTTCTTGACAAGAAACATTTGGTCCTGAAATTGACAGAGTGGATAATACTCCTGTGTTGGTTGGTGGTGAAATTTTGTCAGTTCCTGTCACTTTAAAGTGCAGAAAGTGTGCTGGAACATGTCTTTAAGAATGAAAAATGAAATTCATTATTACACTTACTCAGGAGGTGTTTGCAAAGTAACTTTATAAATGTGAAATCAGAGACCCCAAAATATTGCTATACTGATCAGAGTAGTTAATGGTTTTTAGAAGAAATGCAGTAGAACTAATCTACTTGGATTTCAGTAAGACATTTGATACAGTTCCCCAAGGGAAATTACTAGTTAGAGAAGCTAGGTTTAATATGAGAATTGAAAGGTGGATGAGGAACAGCTTAAAGGGGAGATATGGGAAGGTTAGCTGTCAGGAAAATTACTAGTGGAGTTCCTCAGGCACTGATCTTGGGAGCAATCTTCTTTAACATTTTTATTATTGACTTTGGCACAAAAAGTGGGAGTGCGCTAATATAATAACATTGGCAAATGACACAAAGTCAGATGGTACTGCCAATGCAAGGGAGGACCAATATATTGTATAAGAAGATCTGAATTACTTCATAAACTGGAAGAATAGAAATGGAATGAAATGTAACAGTGCAAGGTCATGCATGTAGAGACTAACAAGAATTTTTGCTATAAACTTGAGACTTACCAGTTGGAAGTGATAAAGGAGAAGAAAGACTTGGGAGTATTGGTTGATCATAGGATGATCATACTAACCAATTCAGTTATAAGATCAAGAACTCATATTTCTGCTCATCCAGAAATATAATTTATGCTGTCATGCACTGACAGTGTCCGTCTGCTATGTACATTGAACAAATATCTCAGACACTTCGCCAAAGAATCAATGCACTCAAAACAGATATTAGGATCACAAAGAAAAAACAGTTTCTTGCCATTTCAACCAGAAAGGGCATTGTCTCAAGGACTTAACTACCTGCATCCTGCTTCAGAGACATTTTAACACCAGACTTGAAAGAGAATCCTCTGAACGGTCATTCGTGCTTAAATTTGACACTTTACACCTAGGTCTCAACAAAGATAGCTTCCCCAATTATCACCTCTAATATCATTAGCTCACAGACATTTACTTCCCCCCTACCCCTCATCCCCCCCCTCTGTTCTGAAATTTGAGTTGTCCTTTTCATATGTGTTCACTTTTTTGATTGTATCCTTTGGTATATATGGTCATGCCAATTTTCTTCCACTATTTGATCTGAGGAAGTGGGTCTGGTCCATGAAAGCTCATCACCTAATAAACCATCTTGTTAGTCTTTAAAGTGCTACATAGTCCTGTTTTGAGTCACCAACGTGATATGACCATTAAAAAGACTAATGTAGTCCTACACTCTATCAGGCAAGGTATTTCCAGTAAAGGCATGAAAGTGTAACTAGAGGTTAAACCTCTTTAGTCCCAACACCCTTGGTACCTGACCGATGGTGAATCACAGAATTTGTTGAACCACCAGAAGTCAGTATTGTCTAACAGAATTACCAATGCTTTCAATGCTTCCTGGACTCTTCAAAGACGTTAAGGGATAAATTAAAGCTAAATAACATCACAGAACACTGAGAGCCAGGCCTGGTGGCTGTAAATAAACTTTACGGGACTGCGGGGAAACTTGGCCACACCCATGATAGGTGGCCATCTGGTTAACTAAAATCTTGCCAGACCACAGATAGTGCCAGACCAGAGACTGCTAGAGTAGAGAGGTTCACCCTGTGCCATTATACAAGGCGCTGCTGAGACCTCACCAGAAATACTATGTGCAATTCTTGACTTCTGTATTTAAGAAAGATACATTTAAACTGATACAGGTGCAGTATCAGATTATTATTGGAAAAAATAAATCCCAACTATACATACAATATGGGGACTAATTTAACTACAACTACTCGAGAGAGATCTTGGAGTCATTGTGGAGAGTTTTCTGAAAATATCCACTCAGTGTGCAGCGGCAGTCAAAAGAGAAAATAGAAAGTTAGGAATAATTAAAAAAGAGATAGAGAATAAGACAGAGAAGATTTTATTGCCTCTATATAAATCCATGATATGCCCATATCTTGAATACTGCATATAGATGTGCTCGCCTCATCTCAAAAAAGATATATTGGCATTGGAAAAGGTTCAGAAAAGAGCAACAAAAATGATTAGGGGCTTGGAATGGGTCCCGTATGAAGAGAGATTAAAAAGACTTGGACTTTTCCTCTTAGAAAAGAGGAGATTAAGGGGGGGATATACTAGAAGTCTATAAAATCATGACTGGTGGAAAAAGTGAATAAGGAAAAGTTACTTACTTATTCCCACAATATAAGAACTATGGGTCACCAAATGAAATTAATAGGCAGCAGGTTTAAAACAAACAAAAAGAAGTTTTTCTTCACCCAGCGCACAGTCAACCTGTGGAACTTCTTGCCAGAGGATGTTGTGAAAACTAGGACTTTAAAAGGGTTCAAAGAAGAGTCAACTAGATTCATGGAGGTTAGGTCCATCAATGGCTGTTAGTCAGGATGGGTAAGAATGGTGTCCCTAGCCTCTGTTTGTCTAGAAATAGATGACAGGAGAGTGATCAAGTGATGATTACCTGTTGTGTTCCCTCCCTCTGGAGCATCTGGTATTTGCCACTGTCAGCAGACAGGATACTGGGCTAGATTAACCTTTGGTCTGACTCAGTATGGCCATTCTTATGCAGGGAACGGCTACTAGAATTATTTGAGGAATGGAAACCTAACTTATGAGACGAGATTCAAACTGCTTTGGTTGTTTAGCTTAACAAACGGAAGGCAGAGGGGAGATATGATTGCTTTCTACAAATACATCAGAGTAATAAATATCAGGGTGTGAGAGGAGTTACTAAGTTTAAAAACTCATGTGGACACAAGAACAAATGGACACAAACTGACCACCAACAAGTTTAGACTTGAAATTAGGCGAAGGTTTCTAACTATCAGAGTAGAGATGTTCTGGAACAGCCTTCCACGAAAAGCAGTGGAAGCAAAAAAAACCTAACAAGCTTCAAGACTGAGCTTGGTAAATATGTGGCGGGGATTGTGTGCTGAGACCGCCTATATTGATATGTGGCCATTGGCATCTGCCAGTAGCAAAAATTCTCAATGACTGGAGATGGCACACTCAGTTACTAGAGTGATACACTCAGTTACTAGAGTGATGGAGATGCAGCCGTGTTAGTCTGGTCTAGCTGAAACAAAAGACAGAACTATGTAGCACTTTAAAGACTAACAAGATCGTTTATTAGGTGATGAGCTTTCGTCGGATCTGAGGAAGTGGGTCTGGCCCACGAAAGCTCATCACCTAATAAGCTATCTTGTTAGTCTTTAAAGTGCTACATAGTTCTGTCTTTTGTTTCATTTACTAGAGAACATTTTTTCCCAGGCATCTGCCTCGTGAGTTTGGCCCTTATGATCTGATCGCCATATTTGGGTTTAGGAAGGAATTTTCTCCCAGGTCAGATTGGCAGAGATCTTGGGCATTTTTCGCCTTTTGCAACATGGAGCACTGCTCATGTGAGGGTTTAAACTAGTATGAAAGGTAAATTCTCTACAGGTTGAAGTCTGTAAACCATGATTTGAAGACTTCATTAATTCAGCCAGAGGTTAGGGGTCTATTACAGGAGTGGGTGAATGAGGTTCTGTGGCCTGATCTTGCTGTGTTATGATCAAAGAGGATTAGGGGATTCTGTCAACTTTTTCTGGAGTCTACCATTTTTAAAAGGTTGTTTAGGTATTACCCAGAACTATACATTTTCTTTTGTAAGTGGTGTGATTGGCACCCTGCCACTCAGACGGTATTTTGCTAACTAAAATATATCTGGTTTTGTGACTTTTCTTAGGTACATAATATTCTGGCTGAAATGGTCATGGGTGGAATGGTTTTGGAGACCAACATGAATGAAATTGTCACTCAAATTGATGCACAAAATAAACTGGAGAAATCTGAGGTAAGGCTGAAAGACTCTATAATTGAGCCGAACTTAAAGCATGATCATAAGTTGCATGATACGGAATTTTTGCTGTTTGTCCTTCAATACCATCCTATATACAGCTGCTTGCTTATAGTGCTAAAAATTGACAGTGCACATTCAATATGTGGTATATTTCATCTTCTGTGATAGTTGCAGAGAATATGGTGTCAGTGTATAGTGACTGCCCTTTATTAGGGTAGAATTCAGTTTTGTCTGTAGAACTTACAGGAAAAACATACATACAGTTTTTACAAAAACTTGTGAAGTGTTTAAATAAATGGTAGTGTATTCAGTGTCACAATCATACTGCAACACAAAATCATACTGCAACACAAAACTGTGGTGGAAGTGGACGGGTTGCGATGTATTCATATAAAGCCCAGTCCTGGTCCTGCTATCACAGATGGGAGTTCTGCTGTTTGCTGTGATAAGGGCTTGTCTTCATGAACAATTAGACTTCAGAACCTGGGGTCAGAAGCTACACTGTGCGCAGCCTGCTGATGTGCACTGATAGTTTGTTAGAGCACTTGAATCTAGTCCTCTTTGAAACGAGGCTAGCTCAAAGTGCAGTAATGAACTACAGTAATTACTCGTTTAACACGTACCCGCTTAACACGTTTTTGCAATAGGTTTTTTTTTAGGGAACGTTTTTTGAATAACACAACCGTCCCCAAAATAACACGAAAATAATCAAATGGCGGACTACTTCACGCGGTGTTATAAGTTGGTAAAAACAGTGGTAATACGCATGAGCAGATGAATACATGTGGTCACAGTGCTCCTGCGCTCATTGACGTGTTTATCTTTGTGTTTTCACAAACCGCAGCAACTTGTGTTGCTAGTTATCTTGTGTTGCTAGATATCTAATGTTGATGTTAACAACCCAGCACCAACAACAAATTGATTTTGCTACCACCATCTGAAATGCAGCCCCTCTCTTTCCATTATTTTTAATGGGAAAATTGACCCCATAGTACATTTTCGCTTAGCACGAACATTTTCAGAAACGCATCTGTAGTGTTAAATGAGGAATTACTATATTCAGGCATGTCAGCAGTGAAAAAGCAGCAGGCAAACGTGGGAGATTAAGCCCTCAGTTTGCCACAGTCTAACTGTTCATTTAGACCAAACACTAAGATCAAATGGTAAGACTGCATTTTGTGAGTATAATGGCCTGATAAATGTGGGTAGGAAACTGCTTAAATTTAGACTTACAGATATCACCAATTTACTGATCTCACCAATTGACAAGATATAACTGTAGTTTAAATTTAATTCAATGCTTCGTTTAGTATAGCTGAATTTGATTTGCAGAGGGGAAAATGCTACAAGTAATATAACTGTGGCATAGAATGTTACGATCTTCTTATAATGTGTCACTTGCAGTGTAAACCAGTAATATGTTAGCTAAGCCTCCTTGGCTGATTCGTGTGTGTGTGTGAGGTAATAATCCTGCATCTGACCAATTTATCAGTTTCTGGACACTCATTGCTATCATTCACATTTATAAATGTGTTGGCAAAATGTGAAGCTGTCTCTAAAATTGAGGGAGGCTGAACATATTGGCACTATGTCAAATAGAAAAAAATAACGTATGTTGTAGGTAGCGTTAGGGATGTGAAAGATTAACTGCTAAGCATCACCCTAAACCAGTAAGCATCATCAGTTAACCAGTAAGCAGTGAGGGCTGGAGTAGCTCCCCACCTGGCGCAGACAGTGGGCTTCTCCAAGCCCCACAGGGGCCCCACTGCGGATGGGGGCTGCTGTCATTTTGATCAGTGCTTGTCTGCAGCAGCCCAGGTGCCCTGCAAGGAGGTGCTGCTCCAGTGGGAGTTGGGAGCCAGTGGGAGCCCCAGTATGGGAGCCCTGCAGGCTGGGGTCTACTCCAGCTGGGTTGGAGCAGTTCCCCAACCCGGATCCCGCTTCAGTTGGTTAACTGGTTAAATATTAGGTCAGCCTTAACTGATTAAACGTAACTGATTAGCTGGGATTTTACATCCCTAGGTAGCATAAATGAAAACTAAATTATTTCTATTGGGGAACACACAATTTCCATTTAAGCAAATACTGTTGTTATATCTATGATATTAAGTGAGAAATGAGCTCTGAAGCTATGTTATGTTCTTTATACTGTTGCTCCTGATTTGATGGCATAGCAACACTTTTTTCAGCCTTTCTGGGCCTGTGATTCTTCTATTGTACACCTCTTTTGTCACTTCCACACACAGCATATCACTGTAAGAAACGTACAAGCTAAGAACAATATGATACAATTTATATACTTTATTCAGTCTGGGTGCACATTGGCATAATTTAATAAGATGTCCAAAATGCCTATTTATCTTTCTGAGAAGGTATGGATTTTGGAAGTAAATGTCAGTTTTTCCCCTTATTCACATAAATTTTACCTTTATTTTATAACTTGTTTACGTATTTTTCTGTAATGGATACAGCAAGGTAGTAACGAAAATGTTAAGAAATATAATTCCTTAAGATTACTATGTATTGTGATGTTTGAAGAACTTCTTGTGAACTCTGCATAAAAAACGCTAGTTAAGGTTTTCATTTACTAACTTGTTCTGTTAAATCAGCTACAGAAGAGTCTTTTGATTGCTTCTCTCAAATATCAGTCAAGCGCAGTGAGCCCTATTAATTGTTGTTTCCCACTACCTCGCTTTCTTTTTCTTAATCTATCTGCACTATGAAATTAATTGATAGAAAAATGAAAAAAAAATTGGTTCCTAGTAAGTTTGACTGCATGTATTAGGCAGATAGCAATTTGGCCTGTTGTATAGAGAGCAATGAATTATAGAAGGTAAAGTTACAGTAGTGGTAAATTGAAATACTTGGTGACTGGGATGGAGTGGATAGCTTTATAAACTGCTTTTAATTGATGCAGTTTTTGAGTACAGTTACTGTTTCTTTTTCAACTTTTACAGCTACTGTAATATGATATTTAAGAGTCTGTGGTGAATGTTTACTCACTTAATTCATTAATCATTTGTATACATAATCTTCACATATGCTCAGATCGCTATTGCTTCTCCATTGTCCTTTTTGAATAAAGTTATTGCAAGTGTCTCTTGCAGCAGAAAACATTCAAAAATCAAAACCAGTGGATCTTGTCATTTTAATCACCTTTGATTGAAACAATATTAGAAATAAATCAACTAACAAATTAAATGAATAAATGACAGAGCTCTCCAGAGGCAGTTTTCAATAGTCTGTACTTCAGATTCATAAGAATACTATACCTTCTAAACACTTTATAGCTTTTGATTTGAGTATGGTTCTCGTTTATTAGAAATGCTTGAATCCAGAAAGTAGTTGTACAAAGGATAAGATGCTTTTCTTTTTGCAATTAAGATGACAAATTTCACTAAATACTTACATCTTCAGAAATTATCTACTTTTCACTTAATTTATAATATAAAGTGAACTTATTAGGTGTTGAATATTTTGGGTTCGGTTTCAATAAAATGCAAGATGATTTTATGTAGACTTTGTCTGTTTTACTGTTGTATGTCGTAAATATTTGAACAGTTAAGCTGCTCCAGTTTTCTAATTGGATTTCAATTGAAATTTAACATTAAGAATTAAATGTGTTTATTACATTTGTGAATGCAATAAAACAAACTCCTTATCAAACGAAAGACTGCTTAGCTGGAGCCCATGGAAGTATGGTAGTGCTTTGCATTGTGATGACGGAATCCCAGGTTTCATTTTTGTTCTGTTCTTTTGTCACCTGGAGTACAAGAGTATGGCACTGAGAGGCAATATGCCCCTTCCTGGAGGGAGGGGAAGTATGTCCTCTGTGCTTCATCACTGACACCTATAATTAAGGAGCGGCATTGTTGGTCCTTGAATCGATTCCCGGTCAGTCCCCCTGAACAAAAAACATAACTGTAATTTGGGACTAAGGGAGGGATGCTTTGGGAGAAGATCATTCGGATACTGTCAGGTCCGCACTAACACCGGGCTACTTGTGTTCAATTTGGTGTTATCAGATGGGTATGAATTTAGTCTTACTTTTAAGTTGGAGCTCATTTTTCCAAACCTCCTGATCTTTTCTAGCTCTTTCCATTCTTCTCTCTTACAGACCTTTATCTTTCAGTCTCCCAGACAGGACAGGTAGACACAGGTATTGCTGACTTTGACAAAAATGTATTTTTAACAAAAAGGGAAAGCAAAATGATGTCAAAGGCAATAAATTATTAGGCCAGACTCAAAAATTATGTGTAATATACCCATGCCAGTCCTTGTAGCCCACTTTTTGTGCTAGTTTCTTCTTGTAGTTCCCTCATCTTTTATTGGCCGTAGTGTATTTTTACTAGCTTGTCATTGACCTCATATGTTCTTTATTTTAATTTTTTCTTCTTACATTGTAGAATTTAACTTTTAGATTTTTTACGTCAGCATTTAAATAACAAAAATTATGGAGCTGAATAACAGTTGATCACACATATAACTGATGTTACTAGTGCAGTGTAATGTTAAAAAACTTAAACTCTAAGCATGTGGTTAAGAACATTTTGCCAATGAGAGCCTTAACTTACTTAGTGTTAGCTCTAAGGGTACATCTACACAGCAGCGTTATTTTGGAATAACTGATGGTATTTCGAAATAGCATAGTGTGCGTGTACACAGCAAACCATTATCTCGAAGTAATTTCAAGATGAAGTACTTCTTACTCCAACTTCTGTAACCCTCATTTTATGAGGAGTAAGGGAAGTTGAAGGAAGAGTGTTCTTCTTCGGTTTTCCTGTTGTATAGAAAGCCGAATTGCGCTGTTTTGACTTCAGCTTCACAGTTGACATAGCTGAAGTTACATACCTTAATTCGACATTTGCCCTGCAGTGTAGACATGCCCTAATAGTACAACTTCCAAACTTAGCATTTCAGATTAAAAATCAGAATCTTTAAGCTCTTGTATTGGAGTGACATTTTTGAGCAAGTTGCAGATAAATAACAAAATCATTTTTGTTTTAAAAGTTTGATCCCAAATAAATAACTGAATAATCCATAGTTTTTAAAATTGAGGTGAAATGTAAAGATGACATATAGATGTTATCATTGGCTTTTTAAGGTTGATGTTATTGTACTGACTCTAACAAACAGGGTGAGAGGGCAGTTGGTACATAATGAACTTCAAATGCATGTTTTTCTCCTCCTTTTGTAAGTCCTGATGTCCAGAGCAGTTGTGGATCATTGTCTCCCGAAGAAGGAGCCAAATCTGGTATGATCACAGGCAGTCTTATGGGGCAACAGCTAGTCACCCAAGACAAATATGAACAAAAGAATGAGGATGAGGAAGTGTACGTTTTAAGTTCCGTATGTGCCAACTGCCTCATGACCCTCGTTATTTGAAACGTTAAGTACAGCAAAGTAATTTGAGAGTCAGTGTGCATTAGTTTGTAGAATATCTCTGAAATGAAATATTCTTAAAAATCAGCTCTACTTACTTTTTTCTTTTGTAATTGGAATTTTAAATCCATAGGTAGTCTGCTAACCAACCAGGTTGTAAACAGCTTAGATATTCACTTTTGAGAAACTGTTGGATGAAGCGTAGACTATGGAAATAGTATATCTTCCCATTTTAAAAAGCCGTTTTAGCAAGTATAGCTGATATGAAGTCAGGTTTTACTATTCTGCATTTTAATATTTATAAAAATATTTTATATGGTAAAAACATGTTTTACTTGAATTTGAAACTTCTTGTATTGTATGAAGGAAATACTCCAAATAAATTGCACCCTTATTTGGTCTCCACAAATCACTGAAATTAAGATGCATTTCACAATGTAAGAAATAGGAGCTATTTTTTCCAGGGTTTTTTTTGCGTACTGCTACTTTGTTTTCTGTTCTCGCACGTTCTGTTTTTTATTTTTGGGTCTGGCAATTTAAAGAAAAAACAATCAAATGAAAATCATTCCCATCCATTACTATCTTTGTGATTCAAGTGCTTGAAATATCTAAGAGTATGTCTAAGTCTTCTATCTGTTTGGCCTCATTTTGATATACCTGCAGACTTCATTTTGTTTTTTCTCTAATTCTATTCATTTATCTAATCTCATGAGCAGAGAACATGATCATTCCTTTATAATCTGTATTGCATCCTTTCATCCTATTCATAACCCTGCTGCTTTGAAATCATACTTCTTCTAGGAAGAGGAGTTGGTATAAAACACCGGCAGCAGTGATATCCAAGTGCATTCCAATACATATGAAGATGATCAGTTTCTCTAACAGGGCTTCAGCTTTTATTAATTCATTTTCAAATCAGCTGCATATTTTTATACCTCCTTTTTACTAAGAGCTTCTTGTGGAGCTGTTGGGAGGGCAGCCTGAATATTTATCCGTTTGTCTGGTAAGAAACATACGTAAATATTGCCTATACTTGCCAAAGCACTAGCAATATGTTCAGCTATAGTTGAGATCTTTTTAAAAAGTGAATAAAATCAACATTTCTAGAGTTATTTTCTTGCAACATATTCTACCAGGATTACAAGGAAAGAATATTGTGACATATAACTATAAGGATGACCTCAAATTACAGCCAACATATTTAGTATATAAGTAAATTCAAATTTCTTGTTAAATAAATAGAACATTTTCTCTTTGTGCTCATAAACAGAATGGTGCTAGCTTTAATCTTAAGAAAAACAACCATATTAAGTTTCTTGTGTGGCATTAATAATTCATGTTGAAGCCACAAGCCTTTAAATATATACGATCAGGTTTACAAACATTCTTGCAGTGGCTATGAATAAAACATTTAACATGTCAGGTATTTCAGGATTAGCATACAGCATGTTTTAATTCTGAAAAGGAGAATACAAAGCAGCTAGGGGAAAAGATGGTGGTTGGTTCACTGTAATAATAGCTGTATGCAAGTTCATACTGTACTTCTAAAACTTCATGAACATGCTTGAAAAATTTCATTTTCACTTGCTTAGGTCATTTTGCTTGCTATGAACCTTCATGATTCACTGCATGATAAAGGCTTGCTACTTAGTTTTTTAAAGTGTTATAATTTGTCCTTCACCAGCATAGCTTTTCTGCAAAAGTATTGAATAGTAAAAGTAGTTGAAAGCTATACCGTACAATATTACAGTAACTACTTTCTTGTTAGGACCTGCAGCAAACATTTTATGAACAAGTTGAATCTGAAGTATTTATTGTAATTCCTATTTTCTTTTATAAATTTAATTTACCCTTGGCAGCAGGAGTTACAGAAAGATAGCAGGACTAATCATCCGTTTACTACTTGATATACTAAACATAAGTCTGCTGATGGATTCAGTATGTAATAACTGAATACAAACACTAAAAGAGAAGTACTTTTACTGTAAATCACATTTTTGTTACTGTAATACCTTTATTTAGATATTTTTATTAGACATCAAAAATCTGTTCCGTGTGTCTTAGAAGTACTGTATGACTTTGTCTTGTGCTTATAAAATTGTGAGACTGGTGGTGCTAAAGGGGCATTGCAGTATGTAAATGCTATGTATGTCATCACAAAACCATATATGAGAGAGGAAGACTCTAGGAGAAAAGGCTGAGATGGCTTGAGAATGTCTGCGCTCCTGTGTATGGTGATGAAGTCTTATTTTTTTCACTCTGGAAGCTCTCTCACTTGTGGGCAAAAAAGGAGCAAACTGAAATGTCATAGTCCTTCTACCAAGGTTATTCTTTGAACCTAACACATAATTGACACAGATAAATTTAGTCAAAAGTGTGCTTTAATTTTGTAAAATTATTTGTGGGTGTCAATCATGGCATTTTAAATCTCAATTGTGTCTTCATTTTCTTGGGGTGAGAGTCAGGAACTGTAAATCTGTATAAAGAGGATAGCTACAGGTATGTAAAAATGACCAGTTATGCTCAAATTTTTATTTGACCATTCAAAATAAATCCTTCAGTACTTTAGGGTAAGTTTCTGCCCGAATCCTAATCTACATTAAATTAGGGTACGGGACCTCCATCCTAGTCACCTACAATGACATCTTTGTTTTAAATTGCTACCCATGTCTGTCTGTCTACATTATTTATAATATTTTGCTCGTTTCCCATAAGTTTTGAATTGTATAATTCATTGCTTTTGTTACTGCTTTAATAGTATTTGCATCTTCTGTATGGAAAACAGTTTACATTGTCCATTTCTTGGAATTTCTCAAATGATTTTCTCTCTCCCGTGACTGAATATTGTACTTAAGAGTGAGCAAAATCAAATTAGAGGAGGAAATTCACATTATTTTGGTATGCTGTAAAATCTTTCTGAACAGTTCCTTGTATATGCAATAAAAATTCTTCAAGACCGTATCCAAAGTGTTTAAAATCAGTTTCTCATTATATTATATTGTTGTTGTTTTTTTTAAAGTAAACTACAAAAAAGTGCTGTGCTTAGCGGAGCTCCTTTATAATGTTTAACTGAGCCTCAAATGTCTGTGGGTTTTGTTTGTTTGTTTACCATTTTTACTTATGAGTTTTTATATTATTAGTGCAACCCCCTGAGTTCCTCTCTCAGGGAGTTGAGATAGTGGTGGCAGGCTTTCAGCTAAAAGAGGGAAATCAGGACCCAGCACTTCTGGTATTCTTTTTAAGTGAGATTCTATACTGTGCCTGAGCTGATGAAGTAGCTTCAAGTCTGCTTTGTGCCTTCACAGTTCTGGGGTACTCACCTGCTCCTTAGCACAGTTTAGATTACCATGGTAGGTGTAGGATACCATTTTAAGTTACAGCAATATGGCCTGGTGCCTATGTGCTACAGCACTGCCTGGAATTTCTAGCATTGCCATGACAATTCTGATATGCCTTTCTCAACCACTGCATGCCTCTAGAGCCAAAGTTTGTGAGGGGGTTCTCAGAAGACAGACTCAGTTGTTGGTCTTAGCCTTGATCCTCTTCTGGCTGGATCTGAAGCTTTCAGAGTCCATTTGCACCTCACTAAGCCTTCCATTTGATATTAAAAATTCTGGAGTAGTGAGGATTTTATCTTATATTTCTCTGGCTCTTTTATATAAAAACAAAATAGTGTAGGGTTGGGGGAAACCTTAGATCTACTCTATTCCTTGTAAAAGAGCAGAAGAAAAAGATATTGTTCCACTTTGTAGCCTGTCTGGAAATTTGGGCATTGTTTAGCAATATCTAATAAATTGTTACAATATCTGTGGACATTTTGTGACCTCTGCAATCCGATATCATGTGCACCTTACCCTAATTACTTTAAATACTACAGGTTTGGACCTCCCTTGTCCGGCACCCTCAGGACCTGACCCATCCTGAAGGAGAGAATTTGCCAGATATGGGGAGGTCCCTGCCACCAGCCTCCCAGGACGCTCCCCCTTCCTGTGGCTGGCTCTGCTTTGGCCCGCTGCCACTGGGCTCCAGCCTGAAGGGCTTGGACTTGGGCTCCGACCCACGGGGGCTCCCTGGGAATGGAACTCCCCAAGTGTAGCAGCCCTGCTTCTCCCTCTCCCGACTGGGAATTCCCAGGGACGGGGCTTGCTGGCTACCCCGCTTCTGCTGTGCTCTGCCAAGGATCCCCAGGAACAGCACTGGCTGGCTGCTCCACTTCTACAGCACTCTGCTGAGGATCTCTGGAGATGGAGATTGCCAGCTGTCCTGCTTTTGCTGCTGGGTGCCCCGCTGCTGTCCCTCCCTGCTGGGGCTTCCCGGGGATGGGGCTCACTGGTTGTGTTGTTGCCCCACCCAGCCAGGGCTACCTGTGGATGGGGGTCACTAGTCCCACTGCTACCCTGCCCAGCCAGGCTCCCTGGAGTCAGAGCTTGCACTCCCAGGTGCCAGGGCTCTCTGATACAGCAACATCTGTGATCCTGCTGGACCACGCATGTTGCCGAACCAGAGAGTCTCAGATTTCAGAGGTTCAACCTATATAAACGTTCTTTCAGAAACATGAATTACATGTAGAGAATAGAATTTGAGCAGTATTTAATTGCAGAAGATGATATTATGAGCAAGTATGAGTCAGATGTCTCCAGAAGACTGCCATTGTTTTTTGTCATATTGCCTACTCAGATTTCTGGGTCCTTACCCACTTTACAAAAAGACAAAAGAGATCTTCCATTTCTGAAGGCTTCATCTTCTGTTTGTTTGAACTCTCTCTTTATTTTTTTTCTTGCTCTTTGCTTATGTTAGTCACATTACTTCAAGTCGCCCAAGTATAAATATTGTAGGGTCTATAGTAATTATTAGTTTTGAGAATTTCTTATGTAAACTTCTAAAAAATTGCTTATGTATAAAGTACAATGTTAAACCTCAGTAGGTAAGTTTTTAATGTAGGAATATTACATTTAAATCTGTATTTTCCCAAATACCTTTTGCCTTTAAAACCATTTTGTAGACTTTTGTAATATGAGTGAGAGTAGTCAGTATTCTTTCTAACTCTCTAGCTACTTTTGGGTCTCTTTTCTGTGTTAACCTGAAATATTGACCATAGATAATTCTATGTGTGTTTCAGCAAGACAGTCTTTTTTTCAAGTTCTACATCTGACCGTACCTGCTCAATGAGTTAGGTTACTAGGGAGAACAGTTTCAGTTTTTAAAATGTTTTAATTTTTTTCTACACCAGTAAATACACTAGAGATTTAATTCTAGTTTATATCTTTAAATATTTTTTTATGCTTTTCATTTAGGAATATCTGTAGTTAGAAACTAGTAACGGAGGAGGTTCTCTCTATCCCAGAGGCTCTGAGTTGGAAATTTATTTAGTCAGCATTTCTGCTACAAATCCTTGTTGTCAGGGGATACAGCTTGTGATTTGGTGTGACAAAAAAATCTGCAGAGTAGTAATACTTGGTATAGAAAGACTTAACTCATGAGAATTTCTCTCCGCCCTCCCCCCACCTTAAATATTAAAGGGGGGAAATCAACATCTTTGGTAAGTTGGCAAAAGACATTAAAATGATTAATGCGTTGTTTTGCACTCTACAGAAAATGTTAAGCCCAACATTTCAGAATGTTGTGTGTAATTTATACATGCAATTACTGTGACTTTATGCAGTTGTAGTACTGAAACATATTTTTTGTTGTTGTTGATGGCAGTGCAGTCCTAAAAAGACGGGTCTTTGATCCTAAATGATATTTAGAAAACAAGCAATAATGCAAATGCATTTAAAACAGAGTTGTGTGGGCTTCTGCTCCTCTTACAAACTTTGAGTCAGATCATTAGTTTGCTGTAAATTGGAGTAATGGCATAGATATTTGCAGAGCTATTTCATTTTACAGCAGTTGGGGATTTAGCCGTTGGTGAGTAGGCATTGCAGGAACATTGTCTAATTGGCTGTGCTAGATTAAAATCAGTTTTAAAATGGCCTTTACTTGTAAAATAAATGTGTGACTTTGACTGATTAAAGACTAGACCAGAGGAAAATAGTACAAAATAGAAATGCTTAATGTTTGACCTGATGCAAGCCATTAAAATTAAGCTGTGACTGTTAATGTCCCAGTATTCTTAGGCATTGCTGATGTCTCAGATGAATGATTTGAGGTTGTGTGTCATGTAAGTGGCTATATGTAGGATCAATACAAATTAAGGGGCAGTATGTTAGCTTCAGCAATATCTCAGTGTGGTGTTTTTACAACTTAGCTTAGTTTCTTCTGGTCCTTCCCTACTCCTATATACTTTTCATCAAATTGATATAGCATGTTTCCATAATATTTTAGAATTTGTGTGAACTGTTTTCTCTTTCTAATTCAGTACTTTCAAATAACCCATTTCATCCCAACCCAAACTACCATCCGGTCTTTCTAATCTTGTAACTGTGGGAACAATTTAGATGTTTGTGTTGTCTGCCTAGACCACTTGTTGTAATAGACTTCACCTGTATTGTATCTTTTCCTTTACTTCTGTATACAGGCTGGTTTAGCAGGAGCCCCAGCCCGGGCTGTGTCAGCTGTAAAGAATATGAATCTTCCAGAGATCCCAAGAAATATTAATATTGGTGACATCAGTATAAAAGTGCCAAACCTGCCCTCTTTTAAATAAAATGGCTACTACAGGTAAAATCAAGGGAAAATGTAATAGAGGTTTACCAAACAAATTTATAACTTTTATTTGGATAAAAAGTAAAGGTATTGCATAGCAATTCTGTGTAAAATCAGTATGTGAAGTTAAATGTTGCTTTTGTCTTACACAGTGATTTTTAAAGGACATGAATAGTTTGTTTGTTTTCTAAATTACATTCCGGTGTCCTTCTAAGCCATATCTCTGTCTTGGCTGCTACAGTATTTTGGAAAAGTATTTAAGATATTCTTTACTTTATGTAATCTATAATGTTGTGGATTTTATATCCACTAAAGTGTATGATTAGTGTGGCATTCCTTAACTACTTCTGCTGTTTGTCATGATTATTTTAGATCCAAATGCATATGTTGCTTGAAAACATTAAACTGTCTTTTTGTGTAAATAAAATCATAATTAACTGGACTTCTAAAACATGTTTGCCTGAAATCTCTTAGCAATAAATAATTGTTTTCCCATATGAGCAAAGTGTGTATTAACGTGTCAAAATTATTGTTAGTTGTGCTATTTTCATGTCCTGTGTTGAAAGAATTGTACTAAATATTGTGTGAATAATCTGGAACTCTGAATGTCATACAAAAATTATTCAAGATTATTAGGAAGAAATTTGCCTCTATTAAAAACGGGTAGCAATGTGTAGACTTGTATTACAAAAAGATGTTTTCAAAAGTGGTGTATGTTCTAAATTCTGAAAATCTTTTCCATGTTGGCTTTATGTGCTGATAATAAAGCATGGTGGCATAGTAGGTTGTGTGAGATGGGGAAGAAAAGATTATGGGAGTAGTGAATAGCTGGGAACACAGGGGCTATGTCTAGACTGCAGGCTTCTTGCAGAAGAAGCTTTTATCAGAAGAGATCTTCCACAAAAACGACTTGCTCAAGAGCGTGTCCACACTGCAAAAGTGCACCGAAAAAGCGATGCACTTTTGCAAAAGAAAGTCCAGACTGCCTGGACACCTTCTCAAAAGTAAGCTCTGATTGCTATGCACAGAATGGTCACCAGGGCACCTGTTCTTTTTTCTTTTTCTTTTTTTTTTTTTTTGCAAAAACCCCCTCTTGCCAGTCCACACAACTTTTTGCGACAGAGCTATTTCGCAAAAAGGCGTTCTTCCTCGTAGAATGAGGAATACCTATGCCGGAAAAATCCCTCTGTTCTCTCGATTTTTTTTTTCCCCCCTTCTTCCCCCCAAGATGTGTTTGAGGTGTGATCACTCCAAGGTTTTTTTTTGAAAAACGGCCATTCTTCAGAAAAAAACTCTGTATTGTAAACATAGCCAGGGTTTACGAAAGGATTGCTCTTTAAAGGGGAAAAAAATGGAGAACTACAGGTAAACTAGGCAGCCATGAAGGGATATTGTGCTAGTATACCATTAGCATAGAAGTTTCAAATATTAGTTGGATTTCTGAGAGTTAAAATATAAAGTGTATCAGCAAATTCAACATCTCCCTTTTTTGAAAATAGAGCAACTGTGGAAATTGTAATAAATTATGGTACTTAGAAATGAATTTAGCACTTAAACTATTAAAATACGTTCACGTCTGAACAGAATTCAGTTCTACCTGGAAGCAATTTTTATCCACTCACTCCTTGAAGAATACAGTAGTGGTGCCTGTATTTGCTATCAAAAGTGTATCTCTGTGAAATTTCAAATTTTTCTGCATTTGTCTGCCAGGGCCAGGTGTAATGTTTCTAGTGTAGTATGTGTAGTTCTGCTGTGAAATTTCAAACAACTTTAATAGTTCGGAACAGAGAAATAGAATGCTAATTAAATCTGCAGGTTAAATGTGGGGAGAGAAAGGTTGAAATAGATATAGAATACTAGAACTGAAAGGGACCTTGAGAGATTATCAAGTCCTCATGGTAGTACCAAGCACCATCTAGAATAGATCATCCTTGATAGTTGTCTATCCGACCTGCTCTTAAATATCTCCAGTGATGGAGATTCCACAACCTCTCTAGGCAATTGATTCCAGTGTTTAACTATCCAGACAGTTGGAAGTTTTTCCTCATGTCCAACCTAAACCTCTTTTGCTGCAATTTAAGCCCATTGCTTCTTGTCCTATCACCAGAGCCCAAGGAGAACAATTTTTCTCCCTCCTCCTTGTAACATCCTTTTAGATACTTGAAAACTGCTATGTCCCTTCCCAGTCTTCTTTTTTATAAACTAAACAAACCCAATTCTTCCAGTCTTCCCTCATGGATCATGTCTTCTAGGCCTTTAATCTTTTTGTTGTTCTTCTCTGGACCTTCTCCAACTTCTCCACATCTTTCTTGAAATGTGGTGCCCAGAACTGGACACAATACTCCACTTGAGGCTTAATCAGCACAGAGTAGAGCAGAAGAATGACTTCTTGTGTCTTACTCGCAACCCCCCTCTTAATGCGTCCCAGAATCATGTTTGCTTTTTTTTTGCAAGTGTCACACTGTTGACTCATATTTAGCTTGTGGTCCGCTATGACTCCTAGATCCTTTTCTATAGTATTCCTTTCTAGACAGCCACTTCCCATTCTGTATGTGTGAAACTGATTGTTCCTTCCTAAGTAGAGTACTTTGCATTTGTCCTTATTAAACTTCATCCTATTTACCTTAGGCCATTTCTCCAGTTTGTCCAGATAATTTTGAATTATGACCATATCCTCCAAAGCGCTTGCAACCTCTCCCAGCTTTGTATCATTTACTCTTTATGCCAATATCTAAATCATTGATGAAGATATTGAACAGGGCTCATCCCAAAACATACCCCTGCAGAACCCCACTTTTTATGCCTTTCAAGCATGACTGTGAACCATTAATAACTGCTCCCTGAGAATGGATATCCAGCCAGTTTTGCACCCACCTTATAGGTGCAAAGTTATCTCTGTGTACAGATATAAAACAAAAGGATCATGCTAAGTTAGAAACATGACTAGGAAAGAACAAAGTGAGATTCAGGTACAAAAATGCAAGCTTACACTACTGAGATATAATGAAAACCAGATATTTATATTTAGTTGGCTTGAGATACTTGGAAAGCAGTAATGTTTTGAGGAACTGTGGGTGGTAATGAACAGCAGGGCTGGATTAACTCTTCTGGTACTCAGGGCTATTAGATTTTGTGGGGCCCCCATGCTCAGGAGTGAGGCCAAAACAGAGAGGTTCAGTGTGGGAGGGGGCTGCAGCTTGAGGCAGGAGAGGGGTGGGGGCTTCAACTGGGGGTTGTGGGCTCTGGGATGGCTCTGGGGCATTTGAAGTACTGGAGAGGGCTCCAGACTGTGGCCAAGGAGTTTGGAGCATGGGAGTGGACTCAGGGTTGGGGTGTGAGGTGTAGGAGGGCACTGGGTGGTGGAGCAATTTCAGGGCTGGGCCAGGGTGGGAGTGAGTTAGGGATGTAGGGTGCAGAAAGCTGCTACTCAAGTTAGCTACCATGTTTAAAGATCTTGGTCTCTGTGTCTGCCTCTCACAGCCACATAATGGCCTCACACAGCTGTTATCCAGGCCGGAGTAGTGTCTTGCAAAAGGGAGTCACATGCAATACCTCTTCAAACGCGTGGCTCTCTCAGATTTTATTTGACAATTCTGGAGGGGAAAAAACCCCACAAATGGCTGTTCAAAACATAATGTGCTAATGCAACATTTTTCTTCAGTAAAAGGTAAGTTTATAAACTAATGCTCAAAATATGAACTAAACAATATTTGTAAGCAGTACCGTTTCTGTCCTTTTTTAGTAAAATTGTTCCTGACTGATAATGCTGGTGGACAAATTTAATGTTAAAACTGGAAATCTGTTTTGGCATGTCCAGAAGCCCTTTATATTTTTTACTGATGCTGGCAACTGCCCTTCACTCTGTGTATCTATAACCTTCAATCAAGGGCTGAATTAGAAACATTTATTTATACTGGTCCCCACAATATTCTTCAGGATATAGTAATATATTTGAGAAATTATAACTGCTTACTCTACATTCATGTGTATTTTATATTGGGAATCATAGTTAATCAGGAGGAAAAAATCATTATCATCATCATTATTCTATAAAAAGGACCCAACGCAACCAGAAATCTAAACTATTGAAATGACATTGCTAATTTCTTATAACTTAATTCTTTACTTTTCTCTTTACCTTTACCCTGTATCTGTACTATTGGGTGATTAATAATAAACACAATTAATTGTATGGGACATTGTTCAATGCATATAGAATATAAGATAGATACTATGAAAACTAACTAATAAAATAATGTAACACCTGACAACTGAGTTAGGGCTGGATTCTCAATCAGTGGAAATTGGCAGAGCTTGATTGATTTCAGTACTTAATGTAAGCCATAGGAGACCATGACCCTCTGTTCTAGCATGATGCTCTGCAATATCTTGGTACAGATGTTATACAGGCAGTCCCCGGGTTACATACAAGATAGGGACTGTAGGTTTGTTCTTAAGTTGAATTTGTATGTAAGTCAGAACTGGTACATATTGTAGGGGAAACTCTAGCCAAACATTTCTCCAGAGCTCAGTTTTATTCTCACACACCTCACTTCCCTCAGTCCTTTATTCTCAAGCTGAGGTGTCTGCTGAGAAAAGCCGCTCCGCATCTCCCTGGTCTGCTGGCGGGGGCGCTAGCTTCGCGTCTCCCTGGTCTGCTGGGGGGAAGCAGCTAGTGCGGGGTTGCCTCACCCCGTTTGTAAGTAGGGATCCGATGTAAGTCGGATCCATGTAACCCGGGGACTGCCTGTAATGAAAAGTCCATTATTAATATTTCAGACTGCAATGAAATAAATATAATCATCAGGGTTCAGCTTATTCAGACTTTTGGCAAATATTACAAGTACTGGTGGTGGGCAGTTTCCCAGAAACTTTGGGCCCCAGTTCTAATACACACAAATTCTCATCCTTTAGTGAATTACACTAAATAAACTCAATTTTAAAATATTGTCTGAGCCAAAATATTTACTCTAAAAAAAGTCTCCTTGACCTTGGAGCAATAGAGATCATCCCCAAGGAATTCAGAGGCAGAGGATTCTACTCACATTATAGCCTTACCCCCAAAGAAATCAGGAGGATGGAGGCCTATCCTGGACCTGCGCAGACTGAATCGTTACCTCCTCAAGCAAAGGTTCAAAATGGCTACCCCTAGTGACTATAATTACAGCATTAGACAAAGGAGACTGGTTCGTGGTCCTCGACCTGCAGGATGTGTACTTCCATATAACAATTCACCCAGTACACAGACACTTCCTCTGGTTTATGATAGGATGAGATCATTACCAATACTGAGTACTTCCATTCGGTCTATCCTCGGCCCCAAGGGTATTCTCGAAGACTTTGGCTGTGGTAGCAGCATATCCACGCAAACACCACGTTATATTTCCTTACCTAGACGACTGCCTCATCAAAGGCACATCGGAAAAAGAAACACTTTGTATGTTTTCTACAACGAAACAAGTATTTGAGCTTTTAGACCTGCTCCTCAATACACAGAAGTCGACTCTGACACCTACTCAAAATATAGAATTCATAGGTGCTTGACTGGACTCTCTGACAGAGCATACTTACCAGAACAACGATTTCAAGCAATCCAGGATCTCATTACCACTGTTACACTGAGTCCTACTGTCCTTATTCTCACATGACTTCAACTAATGGGACATACGGCCGCTACCACCTACGTGGTTACTCACGCTCATGTACACTTCCGATGTCTGCAACACTGGATCGCTATAGTCTACTCCCATCAAAAAGGGCAGGTACACAAGCGAGTAACTCCTCCTCTGCATGTACTTCAGTCCCTCACATGGTGGACCAAACCAAGAAATCTTCTGGCAGGCATACCTTTCCACCGGGACCAGCCTTCCATACATATAATCACAGATGCATTCCTCATGGGATGGGGAGCTCACATGGGAACAATATTGGCCCAAGGCAGATGGTCCACCCAACAGACAACTTACCATATCAACCTCTTGGAGTTCAAAGCTATTTTCGATGTATGCAAGCATTTCGAAACATACATCACTGGCAGAGTAGTCGGACTTTTAACCGACAGTGTATCAACAATGTATTATATCAATCGCCAGGGAGGCGCCTGATCACACTCCCTGTGTACCGAGGCAGTTCGTTTATGGAATTGGTGCATACGAAAGAACGTCACAATAATAGCTTCGTACCTACCAGGAGTAGACAATGTTATGGCAGACCAGCTGAGTACACACTTCACACCGAATCACGAATGGGAGAAACACCCCAGATACCTTCGCCCTATATTCCTTCTATGGGGCTTACAAGAAATAGATCTCTTTGCTTCCAGAGCAAACAAGAAATGTCAGCGGTATTGCTCCAGAGTGGGCATCAGGCGTGGATCTCTGGGAGACGCCTTTCTCCAATCCTGGAAGGGACCTTTGCTGTACGCGTTTCCTCCAGTTTTCCTCATCTTCAGAGTCCTGGAGAAAATTCGCAAAGACAAAGTCATGGTGATACTAATAGCACCGTTTTGGCCACGACAACCATGGTTCCCATACCTTTACCAGATGTCTCCTCAGCCACCTTACCATCTTCCGCTACACTACGATCTGCTGACTCAGAGATCAGGGACTCTACTCCACCCCCAGCCACACATGCTCAAACTGACAGCGTGGTTCCTTCTTGGTTCAGCCAAGGACATTCATTATTCTCACAATGTGTGAAGGACGTCCTCTTGCATAGCAGGAAGCAGTCTACCCTGGTCACATACCTGCACAAATAGTGCAGATTCCAACACTGGTGTTCTGATCATAGTTTGGAACCAACCTCTACATCTTTGGAGAATATCCTGGATTACATTTTGTACCTCAGACGCAGACCTGGTCCTTCCATTAATACGGGTACATTTGGCTGCTATCACCCCCTTTCACCAGCCTATACGGGGTTCTCAATCTTTGCGCACCCCACTACAAGGAGATTCTTAAAGGGCCTTTCTAATCTATATCCACCTCATAGACCACCACCACCCCTTTGGAACTTAGAAATGGTCCTTGATACTTCGATTCGCGCTCCCTTTGAGCTCCTTGCTACTTGATCTCTCTATATAATGACACCGAAGGTGATTTTTCTATTAGCTATCGCTTCTGCTTTCAGGGTGAGTGAACTGGCCGCCCTAATGTCAACCCCACCGTATATCATCTTCAGTAAGGACAGGGTTGTGTTATGTCCTCATCCATCCTTTGTTCCCAAAGTATGTTCCGAGTTTCTTCTCAATGAACCAATTGTGCTTCTCACTTTCTACCCGAAACCGCACCAAACAACAGCCGAGATGAAGTTTCATCTCCTCGATGTGCGTAGAGCATTAGCATTCTACATAGATTGTCTATTCGTTTCTATTTCAGATTGTACGAAGGGGAAACCACTGAAGAGGATCTCCAACTTGGTGGTGGCATGTATTTAGCAATGCTATGCCCTAAGAAACGAACTGTTACCTCAGACCCCAATAGCACACTCTACCAGGGCCATTGCGACATCAACAGCATTTTTACAGGGGATTCCCCTTAGAGACATTTGTAGAGTGGCCACCTGGTCCACCAATGATACCTTCATGAGGCATTACGCAATTCTGCACTCTCAAATGCCAGATACCCTTCTGGCATCCACGGTCCTATCGACCGTAGTCATGTCATAAATCTGAGACCCACCTTCCTTTCGTCTTGAATGCTGCTACATATGCACCAACAGTTGAGCACCCACGGGGACACCACTTGAAGAAGAAAGAGAAGTTACTCACTTTGTGCATTAACGATGGTTCTTCGAGATTTGTGTCCCCTTGGGTGCTCCACTGCCCGCCCTCCTCCCTGCTTTGGATTCTCTATTATATCTTTCAGATGACGGGGTGGTCTCGAGGAACTGGTGGGAGCTGGACCGCGCAACAGATCAAAAGGCATGAACGCATGCGTGGTCTGGCTGGTAACTGCTCATCAAAACTCCAAACTGCGGTGCCAGGACGAGCCCGACACTAACGGTGGAGCACCCACGGGGGGACACATCTTGAAAAACCATCGTTACTGCTCAAGGTGAGTAACTTCTCTTTATAAAAGAAAAAGCTATTAAAGCCACATCGTAATAAAGCTCAGAAAAGGTTCTATGCAATGCTGTTGTAACTGCTGTTGTAACAGAGGCAGCAGCATGGGCGTGGCAGGCTGTTCCTTGGGAACTGGTGCACTCCAATAGCAGGCTTTAAGCCATTTCTCCATGGGTACGGGGAGTCTGCATGTTACTGTGAACATTAACCAATGAGCCCAGACTCATCCATTAACCAAGTACATGGTTACACTTTCACATCCGTAGTTATTTGCCTAGAATTTGGCTCACCCCAGCCATTGAAGCAAAAGTACTTACAACATAAATACTATTTGTATATGAATCCACAGAACATCTTGGTTAATACTTGAGAGAGAAAATGCTTTCAGCTGTGACTGCAATGAAACAAATACAATAATCACTCATTCCTGCTCATTGTTATTTTCAAATGGCTTATCCCAGATGAAAAAGTTAGTTTTCTAAACTTGCATTGAGTGCTTTGAGCAACCAGCACTCAATCAGAAAGCTGGAAAGCATCCACATAATGGAGGCTCCCTAAGGAATAAATAAGGTGCTTGTACATATGAGTTATTTAAATAAATCTTAGCCATTGAATTACTGATATTCAAGCCATATTCATAAGTGACACTAATGATTTCTATGTTGACACTGAGTATTTAGAATAGATTGCAAATGCATTCATATTCACTGTTTCCTGTAGATCAGGGGTTGGCAACCTATGGCTCCCAAGCCAAATGTGGTTCAGTAGGGAGCCAGATATGGGTCTTTTGCTGCTCGACTTCAGTTCCCTCCCCCCCCACACATCCCCCATAGCAGGGAGCCTGTGCTGGTGCTCCAGCCTCACAGCCCCCTCAAGATTAGTGTGTCAGCACTGTCTTCCTGTGGGGGGGAGAGGATCGGGGGAGCCCCGAGCCTTCACTATCAAATCTGGCTCATGGGGAAGAAGAGGAGCCAAAACCATCTGCACACACTGCCACTTCCCTTCCCCCTGGGGGAACAGGAGCACATGGATGCGCTTCCTGAAGGCTTTCCAAGAATCTGACCAATGGAAGCAATGGAAGCCTGGGACCAGCACGTGATGCAAAAACAAGTAAGTGCCTCCCTTCCCATCATGCCCAGACCCCACACTCTCCCATGTAACCTCCTCCACTAAAACCCCACACCTCTAGTCTGTTCCTGCACCCTCCCCCCGGCCAGACACCTACTCCCATCCTGCTCCTGCATACTCTCTTGCTTCAGCACCTCCCTCCTGCCCGGACACCCTACCCCAAGCCTGCTCTGGCACCTTACTCTTTGGCCAAACATACTACCTCCAGACTGTTCCTGCACCTTCCCTTGCCTCTCTCCCTTCCTCCTGGCCATGCACCCTACTACAAGCCCACTCCCACTCAGACCTCACATCCTCACCCCCTCCCGGAGCCCACATCCCACCCATATCCTGCACCCCCATCCCTATCCATTCACTTGCAGTCCTGTCCCACACACTTAACACCTCATTTTTGGCCCCTCTCCAGAGCATGGAACCCCTTTCCCTGGAACCCCGGAAGAATTAATCTGGCCTGAGGCCTTGAAACTCAGTTCTCCCTGTTCTTCCTCCACCATTGCCTGGAGCACCAGGGAGTGAGGTGTTTCAGTTGGGGACTACTTTAGTGAGAGTTGGGGGACAGGGAAGATTGGAGGGTTTTTTTTGCTTCTCACTTATATGGTTCCTGACTGATTTTTGTGTGACACAGTGGCTCCCGACTCCTGCTATAACTAAAGACAATGTTGAAACCTTTTGTGTTGGACATCAATATTTTACTTCATTTAGAATGAAGCCTGGGCAACAAGCCCAAATGGAGGCCCGGCCCCCATCAGGCTGCACTGTCCCCAACCCCGATCCTGGGGCAGGCCGCCATCTGGCTGCAGGAAGGGCTGGTGTCAGCCCCACTCCTACTACAACATGGGTAGGAGGGGAGACCACAATCTGGCTGTGGCAATCCTGACCCACCCCTCATCCAGCCACTGCTGCCCAGGTGCAGCAGCCCAGCTTTGGCCAGGTAAGGTAATCTGACCTCAGCCTCCCCACCTATATTCACGCTCAGCGCTTGTCCCCTACACCTCCCCACACCCCAACCCCCTTCCCTGAGCCCCTCATACACGTTAACTCTGAATCCTGCACCTCCAGCAGCAGCAGAAGTCCCATTTTAATAAAGTCTGAGTACAATGTTTAATTTATGCTATTATTAATCATCATGCCAGTTACCAATAATATTAAGTTGTATGTTTTCAATCCTGCAAATAGGCATTCTTATATGGCTCTTTGTTGACCACTTGTTCTGAATTTTTATGTAGTTTGGCTTTGGTTTGAAAAGGTTGCTGATCCATGCTATAGATCAATATATTTGCAACACCCAACATACTTGTGTTCATAAATGAACAAAAAAATAGAGCCACGAAAATTTAAATCTTAGAAGAAAAGATAATACAATATTTTGCTAGCTCTTTTTTAATGTTTTACAAAGTTGTTGGAATGTACATAAAAGCAAAATATTAGATTTTTTTTTACCTTGCTGTAAATTAAGATATCAAATAAGCCATACAAACAGCTAAAGGTTCATCTAGCCCAGTGACCTGTCTTGCAACAGTGGCCAATGCCAGATGCCCCATTGGGAGTGAGTAGAACAGGTAATGATCATGTGATCCCTCTCCTGTCATCCATTTTCAGGCAAACATAGGCTAGGAACACCATTCCTACCCATCCTGACTAATAGCTATTGATAGATTTAACCTCCATGAATTTATCTAGCTCTTTTTTTGAAGCCTGTTAAAGTCCTAGTCTTCACAACATCCTCTGACAAGGAGTTCCACAGGTTGATTGTGTGATGAGTGAAGAAAACCTTCCCCTTGTTTGTTTTAAACCTGCTACCTATTAATTTCATTTGGTGACCCCTAGTTCTTATATTATTGGAACAAGTGAATAAGTTTTCCTTATTCACTTTTTCCACTCCAGTCATGATTTTGTAGACCTCTTTCATATCCCCCCTTAGTCTCCATTTTTCTAAGATGAAAAGTCCAAATCTTTTTAATCTCTCTTCATAAGGGGCCTGTTCCAAACCCCTTATCATTTTTATACCCTTTCTAAACCTTTTCCAATGTTACTATATCTTTTTTGAGATGAGGCGACCACATCTTTATGCAATGTTCTTATGTATAAACCACTCAGACTACATACAAGTCGAAATTTTCTTGTCCGGTCAAAAAGGAATTTGGATATTTGTATCTGTAAACCAAGCTAATCCTCCCACCCCAAAAGGAAACAATTCTTACTCAGAATAAAGGGAGCAACAGGCCTGATCTTGCAAATCCTCCACAGGTGGAACCTATTGAAAGCAATGGGTATTCTGCACACAGATGGATGACAGGTTTGGGTCTCATGAAAAGCACTAAAGATTTATGATTTAAGATGAAAATTGTTAAATGCAACAAAAATTGCACAATGTAAAAGTTAATGATGTATTTACATTTTTAGTTCAATCAGTTCTTGTTTCACTTATTTGGCACAACTCACATTCCATGTTTTCTCTTTCCTATGTTGAAAGACTGAACAATACAATAGATATCTGAAGGAGAGCTGGGGCTTCCACTATCCACCGATAGCAAAGCAGCTCAGTGACCACTATGGGCAGCAGTGGCTGGGGATGGCACAGACAGCAACACAGCCTAACAGCCACTAGGGATGGGGAAGGCACAGAAAGCAAAACAGTCTAATGACCACTAGGGGCAGCAATGTCTGGGGAAGGCATAGACAGCAACACAGCCTAATCTTCAGCAGGGGCAGCAATGCTGGAGGAAAACACAGGCAGCAATTCAGCCTTATAGCCACTAGGGGCAGAAATGGCTGGGGAAAGCACAGAAAGCAAAAAAGCTTTACGACCACTGCCAAGGCTAAATCCCCACTCTGGCACGATGAATTCACAAGTGGGGCCCTGCAAAAGTACCCCAAAATCTCATCTTTCCAGGCTTTGGTATAAAACTTCCCCCCAAAATCTTGAAAACCTAGATTTTAGGGATAAAAATCTGCTGCCACGACCCAAGTAATGGTAAGAAAACCAGGGAAGAGATCACTTGGGAAATCTCAGCCCTAAAGTAAAACCAGGACACACAAAAATTAACCAATACCAGGTTAATAAAAAAAAAGAAAACTTTAATTAACACCACAATACACCTGTTACAAGCATAATGACTAGATGGAAAAGTCACCAATTAATATACTCATGGGGGACCCCCATGGGCCAAAAGCTTAGTTACAAAGGAGAGGAAAAAAACATTTTTAAATGCACAGACTTCAGATCCCATTTCCCAAACAATAAAACCTAACAGCTTTATCTAAACTTTACCCTACTTACAGATAGTGAAGAGTCTTTTCTTGGGGAGAGAGGCATGTCTGTCTCCCTCAGTAGCTGAAGAGAAACTGCTCAGGGACAAAGGAGAGAAAAACCAAAAATTCCTTTGTCCCAGTTTGAAATTCCTACCTGCATTTCTATTGGTGGAGCAGATACCTGACTAGATACAGTTAACCCCTTAGTCCCCAGGCTGCTGCCCATCTCTCATGGTCATGACAGCCACTAGGGGTAGCAATGCTTCGGGAAGGAAAAGACAGTAATACAGCCTAACAGTCAATAGGGTCAGGAATGCTTGGGGAAGGCACTAACAGCAATTCAGCCTTCTGACCACTGGGGGCAGCAATGGCTGGGGAAGGCACAGACAGCGATACAGCCTAATGGCCACTAGGAACAGCAATGATGTTGGGGGCTCAGAAACAGCAATACAGCCCAATGGCCAGTAGGGGCAGGAATGGCTGGGTGAGACAGATAGCAAAACAGTCTAATGCTGTGGTCACCAGCATGCGAGGCCTCTACCAGTCGATCGCAAGGCGTCCTCTCTGCCCCACCCCCATTTCCCTCCCATCCCCGAGAAGTCTCACTACCTACCTCAAGTGAAAATTGAGGTAGTGCTGGCTTCCCGGGGATGGACAGAAGTCCCGCAGCTTAGCGCCAATTCCAGCGATTCCGGAAGTGCTCTAGCTGCTCTGCTGGATGTACTGCGGGAGGGAGCATCGGCTCCCTGCACTGCACAGGAGAGGTGAGTCAGCCCCGGGGAGGCGCGTGGGGAGGAGGGGTTGGCCCTGGGGCAGGTGTGCGTGGAGCTTCCCTGTGCTGGGGTGCGGGGGGTTGGCGCCGGGGCATGCGCACACGAAGCTTCCCTGCGCGGGCGGTGGGGAGTCGGCCCCAGGGCAGGCACACGCTGGTTTGTCCTCGGGGGGGGGGGAAGGGGGAATCCTGGAAGGAGGCAAATGCAGGGGACTCTCTGCCTCCACTGGCACCCCACTCTCCAGCCCCCACTCTCCAGCTACAGAACTCTGTCCCCATTCCTGTCCCCACTCCCGTTCCCAGCCACAGAATTCTGTCCCCATTCCCCTGTTCCCAGCTACAAAACTCTGCCCTTATTCCTGTCCCCATTCCCCGAACTCTGTCTCCACTGGGCACCCTGTCCCCAGCTGCAGAACCCTGTCCTCTGCTCTCCCAGCACCCTGTTCCCTCTCCCCTGCCCCCAGCTGCAGAACTCTTTCCCCACAAAATGTATAGTTATAAATGTTTCATTTTAGATTTAAATAGCATGAATAAAAAACAGACCATTTATTTCATAACTATAAACACGTGATTTTAATTTTATATATTGCATAATTTAAAAATAAACTTTATCAGAGTGTTAAGTGAGGGCTGGGGACAGCCAGTGATGGACAGGAGGAGAATAGAGAGGGTGGGGCTTCAAGGAAGGGGTGGGGCTTCAAGGAAGGGGCGGGGCAATAGATTTTTGCCTGTTCTGAGATTTAAAAAGTGATCTTGGATGTAAAAAGGTTGGAGACCACTGCTATAATGGCTCCTAGGAACAGTAATAGTGTTCAGGGCTCAGAGACAGCAATACAACTAAATGGCCACTAGGGGCAACAATTAGGGAAGGCACCGAGAGCAGTACAGCCTAATGGCCACTAGGGGAAGCAAAGGCTGGTAAAGGCACAGCTAGCAATACAGCCTAATGGCCATAAGGGGCAGCAGTGCTTGGGGAAGGCAAAGACAGCAATAATGGGCACTATGGAGAGTAATGGAGTTGGAGACAGTCTACCAGCCCTTTCTCCCTTTCACTCTTGATTGTCCTAGCATCCACTAAGAACTGGGGGAATTCTTTTCTCCACTTCCACCTCTGCTGCCTTTATTTCCCCCTTTACTGTATAAGTTCCCCATTCTGTCTCCACTGTCTTTCGCCCCTATTGCCCATTATGTAGTAAAGCTATCAGTTGCCCCCTCTGGTTCCTCTAAAGCCTGTTACTCAATATAGCCACCCCTTTCTCCCTCTCCTGCCCCTAGGGTCCATTAGGTTTATAACCCATCTTTTCTCTACGATACTTTCAGCTGTACTTGTCTTGGTGAGATAGTTTAAGTGACCTTGTCTCCTCTTACCACTCTCCGTTCTGAGTGGCCATTGTGCGGTATAGTTGCCCTTCGCTCTCTGCTGCACCTCCTGCCCTTTTTGCAATATAGTTGCCCCTTTCTTGCCCCCCTCCCCCATGCTCGCTGTGCAATATGGGCACTCCTTTTCGCTCTTTCCCTCTTCTGAATCTGTTGCCCATTATGCAGCCTATATTCCCTCACTCCCCTTTGATCCATTATGTCCCCTAGTGAGTATTAAAAGTACTTTAGCAGCCTTTTCACCTCCTCAGTCTGCAGCCCCTACTGCCCATTGACTCTGAGGAGGGGACAGAGCAACTGTACTGCATAACACCAGCTATGGCATGAAGAGGGTAAAAAGTGGGGTCATTATTCTTAGTGGACACTAAGAGCAGCAATTTACCATGGGAGATTCTTTCCCCTCTTTAACTCTCTGCTGCTGCCCCTAGTGTCCATTATGCAGTATAAGCCATCTGTAGCAGCGTTTCTTAAACTTTTTAAGACAGAGGAACACCAAACAATAAATTTTTTTATGTGGAACACCAAAGGGGAGAAAAGGTTGGGGGAAAGTTATTGAGAAAAAAAGGGGGTTTGGAGGGGAAGTTGCTGAGCAAAAAAAAAAAAAAAAAACCCTGCCCTCGGCTCCCCCTAGTTATACAAGATAGGCTCCCCCTTTCCTTTCACAGTTTCCTGCCTGTAGCAGTGCCCAATATGCATTAGAACTGCCCCTCTCCTGCTGTCTTGCCCATGGTACCCATTACATGGTGTCACTGTCCCTTTCCTCTTCCTCCTCCCTGCTGTCTCTAGCGTCCGTTGTACTTAAACTTCCTCCTTTCCCCTTTTCATTTTCTGCTCTCCCATGTCCCCATGGTGCTGTACAGCCAGCCACCCTTTCCCCTTCTCGGTCTGCTAGCTTCAGTGCTCATTGACTATGAGGAGGAGAAAGGGCAGTTGTACCACATAACAGCCCAGATGCCTTGGAGAGGAGAGGCTAAGTGGTTGGTCATTGTGCATAGTGGGTTGTGGGAGCAGCAATGTGCTATGGGAGACTCTTTCCCCATGTTAACTCTCTGCTGCCACTAGTGTCCATTATGCAGTATAGGTATTTTATCACCTCAAACTGTGCTGCCCCCTACTGGCCGTTGTGAAGCATAGCTTTTCTTCTGCCCCTCGGCTCCCCCTAGTTACGCAGGATAGGCGCCCCTTTTCCTTTCAGTTTTCTTCCTGCAGTGGTGCCCCATATGCATTAAAACTGCTCCTTCCCCTTTTGACCCTCTCTTGCCCCTTGTATCCGTTACACAGCGTGGCTACCCCTTCTCTACTGTCCCTTGTGTCAGCTGTATTTCTATTGCCTTCTCTGCTCTGCCATATCCCCATTATGCAGTACACCCACCCTTTTCCCCCCTAAGTCTGCTATCTCTAGTGCCTGTTGTGTGGTATAACAGCATCTTCACACTCTGCTGGCTATTAATTAGGATGGCTGCCTCTTTCCCCCCCTTCTCTGTCTGCTTACCCCTAATGCATGTTAGGCACCCCAGCCTCTCCCCTTCACTTTCTGACTTCCTTCATGTCCTTCACTGATTATAGCTTTCCCTTCCCCTTCCCTCCCCCCTTTCTTCCGATGCTTTCTGTAGTGAACGTTACACAGCATAGCCTGCCTTTCAGCTCCTTTTCCTCTGTTGCCTCCAAGAGTCATTGTTCAGTTCAGCCGCCACTTTCTCCCTTTGCAAACCCTCCTGCCCTTCATGTGCTTTTTGCAATCTACCTGCCCTTTCTCCCTTTACTCTTGGCTCTCTCTAGCATCCGCTGAGAAATGTCTGATGCCCCTTGTGTCCATAAAAGCAGCATAAACCATCTATCACCTTCGCAAACTGTGCCCACCCTTGGTGGCTGTTGAGAAGCATAGCCTTCTTCTGCCCCTCAGCTCTCCCTGTATCCGTGGTGTAGGATAAGGGCCCCTTTGACAGTTTTCTGCCCTCAGTGGTGCCTTCTATGCATTAGAAGGGTCCTTTTCTCTGCTTTCACTCTGTCTTGTCCCTAGTGCCCACCAGGGCAGCATAAGGACCCCTTTTGATCCTCTTCTGTCCATGGTATTTCTTAGGAATGACAGATGTACATTTTCCCCTTCCTTCTCTCTTGCCCCTAATGTCCATTGTGCTTTTATTGCCCTTCCTACACAGGTGTGTAGTCTTCCCGCCTAAGGTTTTTTTTCTAGATTGTTCACCCAGTTCTGTTGTTTTTCTCTACACTTCCTCTGGTTTGTCAAAATGAAATGTGATGCCCATATCTGGACCTCATGATGGAATTGGCGCATAAGCACTGTGGACAAGAGCAGAGGAATTATGGTAAGGCTTCTTTTCCTAGTCTTACCATATTTGCCATTTGTGCCCATTAGGAGGTGTAGATGCTTCCTTCCACTCTATAGCATATGCTCTTTACAGTGCCAGTTTATAAGATGTAGCCATCCTTTTCCCTTGTTGCATCCTCGCTTGCCTCCAATTTCCATTATGTAGTATAGCTGCTCCTTTCTTATTTTCCCTTTCTGCTGGCCCTCATGCCCTTCTTAATATAGCTGCCCCTTGATCCTTTCACCATCTTCTGTTTCTCATGGCCATTAGGAACTATAGACATCCCTTTTTCCACTTTTTCCCTCTATAGGCCCTACTGCCCATTATTCAAGATATCTCTCCCTTCCTCTTTTCTTTCTCTTCCTCCTTCCCCTCAGGCCCTTTATGCATTATAGTTGCCCCTCTCAGACGTTCATCTTTTCCGTCACCTAGTGCTCTTCTACAGGCCAACCACATTGTTCCCGTTTTCCCTCTTCTGTCTCTCTTGCCCATTGTGCTGCATAGCTGCCCTTTTCAACACTTTCCTCCTCTCACCCCCCTAGGGCCTTTTGTGTCGTTGGCCTCGCCCATCCCTGCTTTCACTCTCCTCAGCCCCTAGTGCCCACCAGGGCAGCATAACACCCTTTTTCTGCCTCTTCTGTCCTTTGTGCTCTTCCCCTTCACTTTCTCCTTCCCCTCAGGCCCTTGATGCAATATATAGCTGCATGTGTTGGCTTCCATCTTCTCTGGTCCCTTGTTCCCCTTATGTAAGTCGGGCATTTCTTTGCCCTCTCTTTCACCCCTGTTCCCCCTTATTCAGCATTGTCGCCCCTTATTCCCCTTGAAGCTCTGCCTCCTGTATTGGATGTTATGTTGTACAGCTGCCCTTTCTCCTCCTTAGGGTCAACAGGCAGTAGGGGCTGCAGACTGGGAGCGGGGAAAAGGGCAGCTATACTGTAGAAGACCCAATATTGGATAGGGAAGGCATTAGAGGAGTTTGGAGGCAGCTCTGCTGCCTGAGGGCAAGAAGCCACAGGAGCATCCATATTGCCTAATGGCCACTAAGGACAGCAATATAACAAGGGGGTGCAATTTGTCCCTTCCTTTTCCTTCTCCAAGTGTTGGTTTGGAATTCCACACATCCCTGTCCTCTACTCTCACTCTGTTGCTTCTAGTGTCCATTATGCCGTTCAGGCGCCCCTTTGCCCACTTTCTGTCTCTTCCAAATCTTGTGGTCTTTAGGCAGCATAGGCCTCTTCTTTCCTTCTCTATATCCTCTAATGGGCGTTGTACAGTGACTGTGCCCTTCCCTCTCCTATGTCTCCTAATGCATCCGTTCTTTGTGCAGTAGAGCTGCCCCTGCAGCCAAGTGCCCCTTAGATATTTTATCCCTCTTCTGTCTCTGGTGCCCCTTATGCAGTGTTGCTGCCTTGTTTTCCCCCTTCACTCTCTCCTACCTTTCATGCCCTGTATGCATTATAGCTGGCTCTGTTGGCTCTCTCTGGCCCCTGGAGTCCATTATACAGGTCAACAATTTTGGTTCTCTCTTTGCCCTCTGCTGCCTCTATTGCCCATTAGTCTGCATAGCCACCCATTTCAACCCTTTCCTAGTCTCCTCCCCCGATGGCCTTTTAGAACGTTTACCTCTCCCATCCCTCCTTGGTCCTCAGCTGTCTATCATCTTTGTGAAGCAATCTCTGTGCCCCTGTTGCCTTGTTGCTCTCTGCCACTCCTTAGTGGCCATTCAAAGTACAGCCTCTCTTCTCCCTCCTAGTGTCCTTTAGGTAAAATAGGTGCCCTTTTTTCTTTCACATTATTCCGTTGTCTACTGTGGCCACTGAGTGTTACAACTGTCCTGTCCCTGCTTTCATTCTCTGCAGCCCCCCTGCAAGCCTCTTTTTCCCCTGGTGCTCTTCATGCAGTGTTGCTACCTCCCCCCCCCCCTTCACTGTCTCCTTATAGCTGCCCCTGTCTGCCTTCCATCTTCTCTGGCCCAAGAGTCCATTATACAGGTCGGCCACTTTTTTCCCTTCTGAGCTCACTGCTGTCTCTGCTCCCCACTACGCAGTATTGCTGCCCCTTTTTCCCCTTGGATCTTCTGTCTCCTGTAGTGGGTTTTATGCAGTAGAGTTGTCCTTAGCCCTTCTCGGGGTCAACGGGCAGTAGGGGCCGCAGACTGAGAGTGGGGAAAAGGGCAGCTATACTGCAGAACACCCCCACTATAGGATAAAGAATGCCAAAGCGGTGTGGCTCAGCTATGCGGCTTTTCAGGTGATAGATGCAGCAGAGTGTGAAGAGGCTAAAGGAGTGGGTCATACTGCTTAACAGGCATTTGGGGCTGCAAGGTAGTACTGGAGCCACTCCCCCACCCTTTCCTGCTCCTTTTTGCTATTCTACGTGCCCCTGTTCCCTGCTCACTTTCTGCTGCCCCTACTGCCTGTTACGCCCCTTAGCCACTCCTTTGAATGCATTTTCTCTCTCCTGCCTATTGTGCCTGTTGGGTAGTATGCCCATCCTTTTCCCTTCTTTGCTCTCTGTCCTCCATTGTCTTGGTGAGACTGTATAACAGACCTGTGCAAAATATGGCCCGTGGTCTGGATCAAGCCGAACAAGCCACCGGATCCGGCCCGCAGAGGCAGCAGGGAGCCCCAGACAGGCTCCCCAGCTTGCCCCATGCACTGTGCAGAATTGCGGCTGCAGGGCTCCAGTTCTGTTTTAAAACTGGAAGGGAGGGGGTAAGTTTTAGGAGCTGCCCCTCTCCCAGCACATTCCCATTGGCTGGTTTCTGGTAGAAACCGGCCAATGGGAGCTGCTTGTTAGAATAACAGGCCGCTAAGAAGAATCACACCCCTCCCCCGGGCTCAGTTATTCATGAAGCACAATGCCAGGCAGGCAGGTGGCTGGCTGGGAAACATTTTAAGTCTGCAGACAGGCAGGCTAGTTGGGCAGCTGGCAAGTAAGTCTCTTGAGCACAGCCTGCTTCTGGCACTGCAGCCCTTTACTGCCCCAACTCTCTGTCCTCCCCCCCACTCAACATACTCAAGCCCTCTGTCCCTCTCTTACACCGATACCCTCTCCCAGATCTGGCACCCCAATCTACTGCCTCAAATCACAATACTCTTCTACCCCAGGTCACATCCCAAACCCCTGCACTCCAGTCCCCTGCCCTAAGTCACAACCACCTGCTTCATCCCAACTCCCTCCTGCACCCCAGTCCCTTACCCCAAGCTGCGTTCTGCACCCAACCTCCATCCCAGACCCTGCATCTCCTCCATTAATATCATGAAAGAGTGCGGCCACTTTCCAAAATCTTGGCATGCCCCCCCCCCTCAAAAATTATTGCCCACCCTGCTGTATAAGCACTCCTGTCTTCTTATGCTCTGTTCTCCATTTGTGGTCCTTGTGAATTAGAGCTTCCGTTTATGCTCTCTTTTTCTCCCCCAGTGTCCATTCTGCAGTTTTGGCTCCTGTTTCCTTTTCTCACACTGCAACCCAAAGTGCCTGTTATGTATTAGAAACTTCACTTTCTGCCCTTTCACTCTCTGGTGCCTCTAAGGTCCACATGGGCAGTACATAGCCACCTCCTGCCCTGTGTGCCGGTTACACTGTGGAAATTTGCCTTTCCCCCTTCACTCTGTTTCCTCAGAATCCTTTTCTGCCTTTTCATCTTCTCTGTCCCCTGGTGCCCATTACAGCAACCAGCTATTGCTTTGTCCTCTTTGCCCTCTTCTGTCCCTATTGCCCATTATGCACCTTAGCTGCCCCTTTCAACCCTTTCTTCCTCTCTTACCAATTGTGCCTGTTGGGAAGTACGCCCACCCCTTTCCCTTATTTGCTCTCTGTTGTCCCTAGTCTTGGTTAGGCTGTATAAGCACCCCATCCTCTTGTGGCCCTTGTGAATTAGAGCTTCCCTTTACCCTGTCTTCTCCCCTAGTGTTCTTAAATCTGTCTAGCCACTCTTAAAGAACTTTCTTAATCTGCAGCTACGAGTTGGTGTTAAAACACAGGTCATTGGCCTTTTCTGCTTCTCATTCTGCAGCCTCTACTGCCCATTGAGTCCAGGGGTGGGGGGCAGCATTAGTGCATAACATCCCATATGGCAGTGGTCTCCAACCTTTTAAAGCACGGGATCACTTTTTGAATTTAAGTGCAATCCAAGATCTACCTCAAATATAAATAACCTTGTCCCGCCTCCCTCCCTCCCCTTCTCTGAGGTCCTGCCCCTGCTCACTCCAGCCTCATTCATTTTCATCAGGCTGGGGCAGGGGGTTGGTGTGCAGGTTCCAGTTTTGGGTTAAAGGATTTGGATTACAGTCCCACCTCCAGGCTGAGAGCCCTAGTGCTCTTAAGGAGGATGAAAGTCTCAAGGAAACAGAGCATTCAATGGGAGCAGAGGGAAACCATCCCGTAGTTGGGACCCTCCTCCCAGAGGATGTTGAGGTATCCTCTCGCACTGAGGATACCTCTGAGGGGGAGGGAATGCCAGTTAAGAAGAGGCAGGTGTTAGTAGAGGGTAATTCGATCATTAGAAACGGGGTATGTCTATACTACCACCCTAGTTCGAACTAGGGTGGTTAATGTAGGCAACCGTAGTTGCAAATGAAGCCCGGGATTTGAATTTCCCGGGCTTTATTTGCATATTGCCGGGCGCCGCCATTTTTAAATGTCCACTAGTTCGGACTCCGTGCCCGCGGCTACATGCGGCATGAACTAGGTAGTTCGGATTAGGCTTCCTATTCCGAACTACCGGTACACCTCATTCCACAAGGAGTAACAGTAGTTCGGAATAGGAAGCCTAATCCGAACTACCTAGTTCATGCCATGTATAGCCGCGGGCACGGAGTCCGAACTAGTGGACATTTAAAAATAGCGGTGCCCGGCAATATGCAAATGAAGCCCGGGAAATTCAAATCCCGGGCTTCATTTGCAACTCCGGTTGCCTACATTAACCACCCTAGTTCGAACTAGGGTGATAGTGTAGACATACCCATAGATAGTTGGGTTTGTGATGACCAGGAGAACCGTATGGTCACTTGCCTGCCTGGTGCAAAGGTTGCAGATCTCTTGAGGCATCTAGATAGACTTATGTGTAGTGCTGGGGAGGAGCCAGTGGTCGTGGTACATGTAGGTACCAATGACGTAGGGAAGGATAGGAGAGATGTCCTGGAGGTCAAGTTTAGGCTGCTAGGAAAGAGACTGATATCCAGGACCTCTATGGTGCCATTCTTGGAAATGCTTCCAGTTCCACACACAGGGCCAGGTAGGCAGGCGGAGCTTCAGAGTCTCAATGCGTGGATGAGACGATGGTGTAGGGAAGAGGGGTTTAGATTTATTAGGAATTGGGGACACTTTTGGGAGAGGGGGAGCCTATACAGGAAGGATGGGCTCCACCTAAACCAGGGTGGAACCAGACTGCTGGCACTAAACATTAAAAAGGCCGTAGAGCAGTTTTTAAACTAAGAGATGGGGGAAAGCCGATTGGTGCGGAGATGCATGTAAATCGGAGGGAGACTTCTCTTAGAGGAGAATCCATTGATAGAGATTCTCTAATCTGTAGTCAGAAAGAGAGGAGGGAAGAGGGCGAACCATGGGCCAGGGCAGACAAACAACCACATACAAAGGAATCCAATGCATCAGGGAAGGGCAGACAAATAAGCAGTGGCAAATTTTTAAAGTGCTTGTATACAAATGCTAGGAGTCTGGCTAATAAGATGGGTGAACTAGAGTACCTCATATTAAATGAGGAGATTGACATAATAGGCATCACTGAAACCTGGTGGAATGAGGAAAATCTGTGGGACACAATCATACCGGGATATAAAATATATAGAAAGGATAGAGCAGGCCGGGTGGGTGGCGGAGTGGCACTGTATGTGAAAGATAATGTAGAATCAAACGAAATAAAAATATTAAGTGAATCAACATGTTCAATAGAATCGCTATGGATAGTAATTCCATGCTCCAATAATAAGAAATTAGCAGTAGGGATATATTACTGACCACCTGATCAGGACAGCGATACTGACATTGAAATGCTAAGGGAGATTAGAGAGGCTACCAAAATAAAGAACTCTATAATAATGGGGGATTTTAATTACCCCCATATTGACTGGATACATGTCACCTCAGGAAGAGAAGCGGAGATAACATTTCTCAATGGCTTAAATGACTGCTTCTTGGAGCAACTGGTGCAGGAACCCACAGGGGGAGAGGCAATTCTTGATTTAGTCCTGAGTGGAGTGCAGGATCAGGTCCAGGATATAACCGTTACAGGACCGCTTGGGAATAGTGACCATAATATAACAACATTCAACATTCCTGTGGTGGGAAGAACACCTCAGCAGTCCAGCACCCTGGCATTTAATTTCAAAAAGGGGAATTACACAAAAATGAGGAGGTTAGTTAAACAGAAATTAAAAGGCACAATGACTAGAGCCAAATCCCTGAAAGCTGCATGGAAACTTTTTAAAGACATCATAATAGAGGTCCATTTCACTCACTGCTGCTCTTGTTCCTTTAGTGCAATATAGCTACCCCTTTAGTTATATTCATCCTCTGTTCCTTCTTGTGGGTGTTGTACAACATAGATGCCATTTGCCTCCTCTGTCTGCTGCCCTAATGCCAGTTATGTAGTGTGGCTCCTCCTTTCTGGTTTAGATGTTTGCAAATAGATTCCTTTATTTTTTGCTCCACCATCTTTCCTGGCACAGAAGTTAATCTGACTGGTCTGCAATTCCATGGGTTGTCCTTATTTCTCTATCTATAGATGAGCACTAAATATATTTACCCTTTCCCAGTCTTCTGGAATCTCTCTCATCTTTCATGACTCTTCAAAGATGATAGATAATGGCTCAGATGCCTCCTCTATCAGCTCCTTGAATATTGTAAAATGCATTTAATCTTGCAGGAGGATTTGAAGACATCAAATGTATCCAAGTAATTTTCAACTTGTTTTCCTTTTTCAGCTTCTGAACCTCTACCCCATTTTCACTTGGGAACCTCTAACCCATTTTCACTTGTATTCTCTATTTGTTTGGTGTGTTTGGGGATATAGCCTATGCTTGGTTTAGCCAGAGGACTGAGCCCTTGAAGACCCCTCTGACAAGGTTAACTGCTGACACAGGGCACTGCAATGCAAAGAATGTGCAGGGGTAGACACCCAGCCAGTGAAGTAATTTTAATGGTCCTACCATAGTGTTGCAATCCACAAAGCCAAATCCAATAACTAGTTTAAGACCTAGAGAAAAAAAAAGCTTGTTAGAACTATTGCCTGTGGCAGAGAGAAGCCTTGAATTAAAATATTTAATTCCAGAATAGTCTCAGAGTTTGTGGAAACCATCACAGAGGTCCTGTACAATTCTGTACTTTAGTAAGCACTTGTCTCAGTCAAGTATCTGAAATATGAGCATCTTTTGTATCAAACAACACAAGGCTGACTTGCTTATCAGGTTTTCATACAAGACTTGGTATCATGGTATCTGACTTCCTTCTGGAGCACATGCAGTCCCTTTAAGGAAATGGATTAAAACCGCAATGCTAGGTCCACTGAAAGGATCACTGTGAAAAATAACTCTGTCCCTTTGAATCTTCTTAAAATTAAAGCCTAGATCCACCTCCAAAGAAGACTATCCTCCAAGCACATCTGTACATGGCTAGGGGGATTTACAGAGAAGACTGAGAAGTAAATACAAAACTAAATTACTGGAAAAAGAGTCAGATTTAGTTTTAAAACTAAACTTCTAGCTAAAGAAAGGGTGTTCCCAGAGTAAGTCATAAAAGTAGAGTTCAGGTCAGGCAAGACTTATGTACCCTTAGAAAGGAACTATTTATCATTTTGTGTTTGAAATGTGGGATGCATCAGGCACAGCAGAAACCTTTTGAATTTCAGCTTTTGTTTTGTAGTTTGAAGTTCCCGATGGGGTTTCTGCAGCTGGAATGAGTAATTCTGAGATGCATTCTTCTCAGCAGAACTTTACTAACTCATATTGCACAACACTACCGTCTGTTACTCATCTTCTGATGGCTGTAGCCACGGTCAGAACACATAGGGGCCCCTGCACTTTGTACATATGAAGCAGAAACACCTTAGTTTGACTAAAAGTATCTGGCTGAGTCTAGGGGAAAATATTTGCAGTTACTTATTTTTAATTCATTGAGTTTACACTCTTTATACTCAGCTGAGTAAATAAGAGGAGTAAAATCTATTATGATGTGCTGCTATACCTCACTTAATGTATTGTGGTGGATAATGTATTTATTGAACTTAGAGAATGAGTGATTAGAGCACTAAATGGGAGAAAAGGCTCTAAGAGCAATTGCAGGTTTGCAGAGAGGAAAATAGAACCAGGGAGCTATTGCAAGGTTGGGGGAAAAGGAGGATGAAAACTGTGGCCAAATCAGGACTTGGGGGGAGGGAGAGAGGAAGGGAATAATCCTTATCCAGATCCATAAATAGATGTGGTTTCATGGCTGGGTTAAAATCTAGCAAGGTTTTCAATTTTCTAACTGCTTCTCTCAACTCTGGTGCTGGTTATGAAAAGTTATTTTGTCAAGAGTCAGTAAAACCCAGCACAATTGTACAGTATTGTATCCATGAGGATTGTACTATACAAATGATCTCCAGTCAAATGACAATTGATGGAATAAACTCTGCTATTATAGTCCTGCTTTGACATGTCCTGAAAGATCTATAATTTACACACACACACAAAACTCCCCACCATTTCAAGGATTTTCTCCAGTTTTAACTTTCTTCTTGTGCTTTTTAGTACAGCTACTCTTCAAATAAATAAAATAGATGCAGAACAAGCTGGCCCTGTGAAATTGTTTTTCAAGTGCTGTCCTAAACTGAGAAGTATCAGTAAAAATAACAAGAGGAGTTCACATATATGTATTGTTTTTCAACAGGTTCCAGAGCAAACTTCTTTTAGATGACTAATAAAAACTTAACTTTTCTGACTGCTACCTCTGCAAAATCAACATGTGATGTGAGACACAAGCTGAAGCTTGACTTTGCTTTGACCTATAAATCAACACTATTAATAAAGATTCTGCTACCGCAAGTTAGTTAACAAATCTGCTGATGTTACATGAGCCAGATGAAACCCAGTTCATTCTACATAGTAATTCAGAGTCAATACTTTTAATACGAGTAAAATCAGTAAAATATTATTTTATATCAGAAATTTGAGTCTGACACTGTGAAGATTGTCACAGTAAACCCCTGCTTTGTAGAAAAGAGAATCTCAACCTTTCTTTAAATGAGTTCCAAGTTAACTTTTGAAAATTGATCTGTGACATATATATTCCATCTTTATTTAAAATAAGAGAGTTACATTTTAGCTACACTGCAGGCTTCTTGCACAAGAGTTCTTGTGCAAAAGATCTTCCACAAGAGTGCGTCCACACTGCCATGTGCTTTAGTGCAAGAGATGTGCTTTTGCGCAAGAGCGTCCATGGCAGTGTGGACGCTCTTTTGCACAAGAAAGCTCTGATGGCCATTTTAGCCATAGGACTTTCTTGCATAAGAAACCTCTGTTGCCTGTCTATACTGCCTTCTTGTGGGAGAGCGCCTGCGCAAGAGGGCTTATTCCTCGTGGGGAGAGGAATAACTTGCGCAAGAAGCCCTGTTTTCCAACGCTTTACTGTAAATTTACTTGCGCAAGAATGCGTGTGCAGTGTAGACGCTCTGCAAGTTTTTGCGCAAGACCAAATGTTCTTGCGCAAAAGCCTACAGTGTAGACATAGCCTTATAGTATATTGCAAGGATGATTTTGAGGAAAAAGGGCTGCATCCAATGTTCATCAAAGACAATGGAAAGACTCGCAAAGTAGGAGCTACAGAGGTACATAGGCATTCAAGTTCCATTTTTAAACCCCACAGCGATCCACAAAACATCTGCTTGGCTGCACCGTTGCCCTGGAGGCTTCTAAAGTTGGTCAGCATCTACATTTTGGGGGTTTTTTTTTGCAGTAAAATTTCTCTAGTCACCTACATTTCTGGCTCTCAGCATGCACACTACTGTCTCATTGTAGGGACCCTATGCCTGGCTCTAGCTTCAGTCCCAGAATGGTTCACAAACAAGAGGAAAAATAGGTGTCTGGCCACCTAGGACTCATGAAGAGTCTGGTACTCTGATTTAACCTTTAGCCTGAGGGTTAGAGTACTCACCCTGACTGTGGAAAGCTGGTTTAAATCTGCCTGATGAAGAAAGGAAATTTAAACAGTGAACTGCTACCATTATAGGTAATGGCTTTAATAACTGGGCAATGGATTATGATGTGGGGTTCTCTCAATCTCTCCTAGTGAAGTTGTTCCACTTTACATATTAATTATTAAATATTAATTGCGCCCAAAGAAGTGGTAGAATTATTTCAGATCCTTGTGGTCAGGCCACTCACTTGAGAGGTGGCAGATCCCTGTTTAAAGTAGGGATGTTAATGTGTACCTGTGTACATGATTAACCAATAAGCCTGGGCTCATTGCTTAAACCTCATGGTTACATGCAGTGCTGCTCTCTCCCCCACCCCCCATCAGAGGCAGGAACAAGTGCTCACCTGCACCCCCCCCACACACAAACATTTTACTGCTGAAAATTTCAGCACTTACACATTTACAAACATAAACTTATTTTAACATCCCTACTTTAAAGTCCTCATCAGGTACAGAGGAACTTCAAGACAGAGCTCTCTCCCTTCAAGTGTGAGTACCCAACCACAAGGTTATAAGGGAGTTTCTTCTACCCTTCCTAGCCCCATGCTGTTTTGTGTGAAGTTAGGTTGTCTCTGAGCATGTCTTTTGGATTAGGTCCTGCACACAACTTTAGGCATTGAATGCCTATTTTCTTTATTAATTCACCAGTAACAAAGATAGGTGCCTCCCTTTGCCAAGACTTAGGCACTGAGCTCTGAGGCAGAGATGGGACTTAGCACATAATCCTTGGCATCTCCCATGAGCTAGCTTAGATAGCTCCCCATTTAGTATGCTGGCTTTTAGATCAAATTCTGAAGTGCTTGTGTCTCTCCGTTCATTGTGTAAGAGCCTCGGCACCTAACACAGCAGGGGTGGGAACCTCAGGCCTGGGGATTGGAAGTGGCGCCTGGCTTACTGGATCTGCCCTCTCAAAGCTCAGGGCTCCCCCGCAGCATTTCTGGTGCTCCAGCCCCCATCATCCAAACATGGGGCTGGAACACACAAAATCTAGTAGCCTGGGGCCCCCAAGGGCCTGCTGTGCAAGGGGAGCGTGGGAGTGTCTTTCTCCTCTGGGGCCACGTTGGTGAGGGTTTGTTTTTTAATTTTTACTTCTCATTTGTGTGCACCCCCTGATTGATTTTTCTGTGGGTCAGCGGCCCACAGCCCAAAAAAGGTTCCCCACCCCTGTAACAGAGCTTTGTGGATCAGTGTATTGGTCATGTTATTTTTCTAAGCTATTCTCAAATAGTTGAAAGAGAGAATCTGACAGACTAAAGAAACACCAATAACTTACTGGCTTGCACCTGCTGTACTTACTTCTATAATTAGAAATACATTGTTTTTTTGTAGCCTAAAATCCCATGATCTATGTGGTATCGTATCCTTTCCTTTTAAACATTCTGAAGAAATATGTCTTCTAATCAAAAGACAGCATAAAGGTATCAATTATAAAGAGTTTTTTTACACAATATTCTTGAAATCAGAAGTTCTTAAGAAACATTGCTACATATTTAATTCACTAAATGCAGTTATTCTGATTCAAAACAGATTTATTATTTAGTCAAGAAATGAATCATTAACCTCATGAACTGTTATTGTCTTTCAATATCTTCACTATTGTTTTTATTGAAAAAGCTTCTGAAATATAAACCTTGATTTTAACTGTCTATTTGCGTGATAATTCTGACATGGTCCTATTTGTTCCCATTATTAAAATATTAGTTCACCAACTAGATGTATCAATAACAGCCAGTATTATGTCATTCCCATTTCTTGAGCTTTGCATGAGGTGGACATCACTTCAGATTAAAATCTTTATGTACTTTTGCAAAATATTTGCTTGCTATTGCATTTTACAGAAAATCCAGCTCCAGTCAGAGACAGTTATAATTTTAAATGTTTAAAAAAACTGTTTCAACGATTGTGACGACCACAAGATACATCAATGTGATGTCTGTTGTACATTTTAAGCTGATGGCAAGAACACAAATTAAATTAAGATCAATTTTCTTGTGGTAGAGCCCTCAAAAAATGGAGAACATTTTATTTGGAAATTTTTTTAGTAACAAACTGTTTTTATGATAATGTACTCAGATTTTAGAAAAACAAGCTCTCGTATGTATCACATTTCATTGTTATAAAATAAACAGCATGTTGGCATCCAAACATAACTAATCTCATCCTGACAACTGAAAATATTATTTTAAAATGTCAAAAATGTCAGTTTTAATTTTTAACTAACAAGGGAGATGAAATGTTTATAAAAAAACATGCTTATGGTGCTGATATGAACATTCTAAAATATTACAAATTCTAACAGTAAATCAGTTAACTACAAATGAACTTTTAGTATGGGGGCATACTAACTTGTATTTTAAATATGTCCATATTTGAAACATGTTGAAATACATGACTGATGCTTGATTTGTTGCTTTCATTCTTGTACGTGGTTTAATTAAGGAGACTTACTGCAGAAAATGAAAATTTTGTATCATTTTGTTCAGACTGTCTGGTCTGTGGGAGGTTGGAGTGATAGCTAATGATACCAAAACCTGGCAAGGGAAAGCATTGAGGAAGATTGGCTGTAAACAAGGAAGACAAGAAGGAGTAGCAAGTGAGAAATCAGGAATGGTATACAGGGAAAATTACATAATAGTAAAATTACTAGCTAAGGACATAAACATAGGGGATGTTAGACCTCGAGGGAATGCAGAAGAATTAAAAAAAGTGTTGGAGATATAAGATCTAGGAAACTATCTGGTGAAGACTTGTTAATAGAATGCAAAATCAAAGAACTATAAGGAAAGCCTAAAACACAGCTGCTAGGAAAGCTAAAAATAAGCTAATTTCACCTAGGTTACTAACTAATATGAAAGGAGTAGTATATGGTACTTGACATGTCAGAAGAGACAATAAAACCAGAAAAGATGAAAATAAAATGATACACACATAGAGTACGTCTATACTGCAGGCTTCTTTTGAAAGAAGCTTTTTTGGAAGAGATCTTCCAAAAAAACTTCTTTCAAAAGAGAGCGTTCACACAGCAGAAGTGCATTGAAAAAGTGATCTACTTTTTCAAAAGAAAGCGTCCACACTAATTGGATGTTCTCTCGCATAAAAGGCCACCTGGAACCACTTCAGCCAGGCTCCAACTACACGATGGGTTTTGCCGGAAGACGCAATGCAAATGAAGCGCAGATTAGCATTTTTTGTGCTTCATTTGCATAGTCTCTTCTGATCCATTTTTCCGCAAGGGGTTTTTGCACAAAAACAAGCAGTGTGGAGATTTCCATTTTGTGCAAAAACCCCTTTTTGCATAAGATCCTTATGCCTCTCCGGCAAAAACTGCTTTAAGAGCTGGCAGGAGACAGGAACTATAGAGCTGTGATTAGTGTGGACGGAGTGTCCACCAGGGCACCTGTGCTTTTCCTGGAGGCATCTTCTTTCAAAAAAACTCCCTCTTCTGCGTCCACGTATACCTGTTTCTGAAAGAGCTCTTTCAGAAAAGGCGTTTTTCCTTGTAGAATGAGGTTTACCAATGTTGGAAAAACCCATGCGGTCTTTTGATTTTCTTTTGAAAGAATGCAATAGCAATGTGTATGTAAGTGAAGTTTTTTTTTGAAAAACGGACATTTTTCTGAAAAATAACCCCTGCAGTCTAGATGCACCCTAAGAGGCTAATTATCAGAAGAGTTCTGCTAATTAAGAGAGAGACATTTCCAGAGAGTTATTTTAGGCTATCAAGTTTCAAAAGAGTAGTTATGTTAATCTTTTTCACCAAAAATAAGTTATGTGGCACCTTAAAGACTAACAAATTTGTCGGTGCATAAGCTTTCTTAGGCTGGAGCCCACTTTGTCTGATGCATCTCAGGCACCATGAAAGCAGTAAAAAATGAGAAATATAAATGGCAGTTGGTAGATGGAGTCTTTATGCAAGAACAACGAAGTTCTAAGGTGGGAGGGGACTATTTTTAGCTGACGTGCACATGGTTGGGATTTTAAAAAACATATTATTGATATGAAAACAAAGCCTGATTATAATATGCCTATAAAAAACTTGTTTAATTGAAAAAAAATAAAACTAGACTATAAAATCCCAAGATATAGCATATATAACCATGACAGAGAAATAATAATAAAAAAGGTAGTGTCTGCACCTTCATTAAAGAGAATCTAAACCAGGAGTGGGTAAAAGGCTGAATCAGGCCCACCAAGCAGATTGATTTGGCCTGCAGAGGCCCTGCTGCTTCCCCACCCCAGGCCAATTAGGGGCTGGGGCCAGGGGATAGCACACAACGTCTGTCCTGCCAGGAGTGCACGGTGCTTAGAAGTGCCACATGCTCCTCGCAGGGCGGGAGAAGACTTTGTGCGCTTCCCCTCCCCCAAGCCCTGATTGGCTTAGGGACAGGAGGGGAAGTGTGCAAAGTCTCTTCCCACTGCCAGGGGTATGGGTGCCTAGGGAAAACCTCTTGGGAGAGGGTAAAAACTTCATGCGCTCTCCCACCCCCAAACTAATCAGGGTCAGTTGGTGAGGAAGCAGAGATGTATCCTGGCCCCGCCTCTTCTGCTTGAGGCCCCGCCTCTTCTGGTGTGGCCCAGGGCCATTTCAAAAATTTCTAAAGTGGCCCCTGGAAAAAAATTATTGCCCACCCCTAATCTAAACCACCTCAAAGTAGAGATTACAAAAGTAAGTATTGACTATAATGTTGTTGAGCTCTGGATCCAAAACAACTATGTCTCTCTGATATATTTCTCTCTGATATATTTTTAGTCTTTACAGAAAATTGTAGGCTGTGGAACTGAGTTAATGTACAGGCAGCTGTGAGATGTCTCTACATTATCTGCAGTGATCTGAACAGTCACAATAGATTGTGGAGAAGTAGGACAAGTGAAAAGAATGGAAAATGGCTAGAGCAATTTTTTGAAACTAATCTAAAAATAGTAAATGATGAATCATAGAATCATAGAATAATAGGACTGGAAGGGACCTCGATAGGTCATCGAGTCCAGCCCCCCGCCCTCAAGGCAGGACCAACCTCTGTCTACACCATCCCTGACAGATGTCTATGAAGCACCTATCAGTTTCAATGCAGTGGACTGAAGCTTCTTGCTTAGACCTGAGAATAGCTTCTAATAATGTAGCAACCAAAGGCAGCTGAGAAATGTACAGAGAAGAGGGAACCACTTACTGAAGTTAATTACACATCAAGGAAAAAGAAATACCCAAGAACAGAAAAACTACACTAAACATTAAGGATTTAAAGACATATGGAAAAATTAAGGGAGTTTCACAAAGGCCAATAAAAAGAGAAAGCTGGAGTAAATATCGTGGGAAAGTAAATAAAGATACCAATATATTGGAACCTTGCAGTGGAAAGCCATGGAATAATAATCTCCAACAAAAAGATATCCAATATTCTGGCTGCCATGTTTCTCTTCACCTTGAATGGTCCCTTGAAAATATGTGTTAGGTACCTATGCTGAACAATTTCTTCCACCTAATATTTTCTTAAGACACTGACATTTCCCAGACCTGAAGAAGAGCTTGGGTAAGCTCAAAAGTTTCTCTCTTTCGTCAGTAGAAGTTGGTCCAATATACGATATTACCTCACTCACTATGTTTTAAAAATTCAGTAAATGATGAGGATAAGAGGATAGAATCCAGAAAAGGAAAAGATAATAATTATGAGATGATGAAGAGATGAGAGGAGGATGTGGATCTTATTTTAAATGAAAACGTAGAGGAAACTCCAAAAAGTGATGAGGAGCAAAAACAATACACAAGGCAAGGACAAAATAAGCTTTGAAATGTCCTTTGATAGGATAACGAGTCTTGTGGATAAGGGAGAAGTGGTGGATGTGGTATACCTAAACTTTAGTAAGGCGTTTGATATGGTCTCACATGTTATTCTTATCAATAAACTAGGCAAATACAACTTAGATGGGGCTACTATGAGGTGGGTGTATAACTGGCTGGATAACTGTACTCAGAGAGTAGTTATTAATGATTCACAATCCTGCTGGAAAGGTATAACAAGTGGGGTTCCGCAGGGGTCTGTTTTGGGACCGGCTCTATTCAATATCTTCATCAACGATTTAGATATTAGCATAGAAAGTACGCTTATTAAGTTTGCAGATGATACCAACCTGGGAGGGGTTGCGACTAATCTGGAGGATAGCGACATAATTCAAAATGATCTGGACAAACTGGAGAAATGGTCTGAGGTAAACAGGATGAAGTTTAACAAAGACAAATGCGAAGTGCTCCTCCTAGGAAGGAACAATCAGTTTCACACATACAGAATGGGAAGCGACTGTCTAGAAAGGAGTATGGCAGAAAGGGATCTAGAGGTTATAGTGGACCACACTGAGTCAGCAGTGTGATGCTGTTGCAAAAAAAGCAAACATGATTCTGGAATGTATTAACAGGTGTGTTGTGAGCAAGACACGAGAAGTCATTCTTCCACTCTACTCTGCTCTAGTTAGTCCTCAGTTGGAGTATTGTGTCCAGTTCTGGGCACCACATTTCAAGAAAGATGTGGAGAAATTGGAGAGGGTCCAGAGAAGCGCAACAAGAATGATTAAAACTCTAGAGAACATGACCTATAAAGGAAGGCCGAAAGAATTAGGTTTGTTTAGTTTAGAAAAGAGAAGATTGAGGGGGGACATGATAGCAGTTTTTATGTATCTAAAAGGGTGTCATAAGGAGGAGGGAGAAAACTTGTTCATCTTGGCCTCTGAGGATAGAACAAGAAGCAATAGGCTTAAACTGCAGCAAGAGAGGTTTAGGTTGGACATTAGGAAAAAGTTCCTAACTGTCAGGGTAGTCAAACACTGAAATAAATTGCCCAGGGAGGTTGTGGAATCTCCATCTGTGGAGATATTTAAGAGTAGGTTAGATAAATGTCTATCAGGGATGGTCTAGACAGTATTTGGTCCTGCCATGAGGGCAGGGGACTGGACTCGATGACCTCTCGAGGTCCCTTCCAGTCCTCGTATTCTATGATTCTATGTTCAGACACCGTAGGGAATTTGAGGGATGTAATAGGGATGTATAATCCCAGTTTAATGGAAAAGTTTTCCATTAAAAGCATTTTCGGAATAGAGCATCTAGATTGGCACGGACGCTTTTCTGCAAAAGCACTTTTTGTGGAAAAGCATCCGTGCCAATCTAGACACGCTTTTCCACAAAAAATCCCTGATCGCCATTTTCACGATCGGGGCTTTTTTGTGGAAAACAAATCTGAGCTGTCTACACTGGCCCTTTTGTGCAAAAGCATTGCGCAAAAGGGACTTTTGCCTGAACGGGAGCAGAATAGTATTTCCGCAAGAAGCACTGATTTCTTACAGTAGGAAGTCAGTGCTTTTGCAGAAATTCAAGAGGCCAGTGTAGACAGCTGGCAAGTTTTTCCGGAAAAGCGGCTGATTTTCCGGAAAAACTGGCCAGTCTAGACACAGCTGCTCTGTGTAGATGCTCCCAGTTTGGAAATAAGCTATTTCGAAGTAAGCTACACAATTGACATAGCTCAATTTGCGTAGCTTATTTTGAGATAAGCCCTGTTGTGCAGATTCACCCCTCGTGGCCTCCTGCCACTGAACGTCATTTCTGTGATTAGCTGGCACTCTCTTTCTCATGGATGCTCCTGGGGGCAGCCACTGGCCTGCACTTCCTCCCAGATAATTTAACAGCCTGGTCAGTTTCCCCTGCTGTCCGTTTGGGGAATGGCTAGCAGGCTTGTTTCTTGTTCAGATCACACCCAAGTTATTTTCTCCAGGTGGTAATGCAGCGTGCTTATCCCAGCCCTTGTTCTGAAGCAGCAAGATAAGTAAGATTTCTCTGGGTCCTGCTGCTGTCATACAATTGTCCTTTTCACTGCACTGGAGACTGAGATGCTCCAGAATCCACTACAATATTGAGTAATCACCAATCTTGCATGATATTTGGGCATATAAAACTGTTGTTTTTCAAAGCACAGGCAGATCCTCAGAAGTCTGTTTTTATTAGATTAACAGCTGCTCTGAGATATATCCATAATTCTTCTTAATTTGGAGCACTATCTGAACCAAAGATTAGTTCCACTAATCAGTCCCAACAGCTTGGCTTTTTATATGCTGCTTTCAGACTAGTTCTTGGCAATAATTTTAATCTATTCCTAATCTCATTTAAAGGACCCTCTTTACCCACAATCCTGCTTAAAAAACCCTCAACTACTCTGCACCAGTAGTAGATAAGAGAGAAGAGTAGAGATATGGGGTTGTGTGTCTACATGTGGTGTTTTTTTTTAAACAGACAAGTCCAGTGATGTTAAAGATACAGGCAGTCCCCGGGTTACATACAAGATAGGGACTGTAGGTTTGTTCTTAAGTTGAATTTGTATGTAAGTCGGAACTGGCGTCCAGAGTCAGCCGCTGTTGAAACTGACTAGCAGCGGCTGAATCGGACACGCCTGGAGCAGAGCAGCTGGGGTGCTGATGGGTTGGTTCTGCAGCGCCGCTCCTCGGCGCTACTGGACCAACCCGGCAGCACCCAGCTGCTCTGCCCCAGGTGTCCCCAAGTCAGCCGCTGCTGAAACTGACCAGCGGCTGACTACAGGAAGCCCGAGGCAGAGCTGCTTTGCCTCGGGCTTCCTGGAATCAGCCGCTGATCAGTTTCAACAGCGGCTAAATTGGAGACGCCTGGGGCAGAGCAGCTGGGGTGCTGCTGGGTTGGTCCAGTAGCACCGCACCTCGGTGTTGTGGGACCAACCCTGCAGCCCCCCAGCTGCTCTACCCCAGGCGTCGGTGAGAAAAGCCTGGTCTGCTGGGGGGGGGGGGCGCACTAGCTGCGCCCCCCACGCTCCCCAGCAGACCAGGGAGACACGGGTGGCAGGACCGCCGAGACGTGTCACGGTCCCGCCACCTGCGTCCTCCGTGGCTTTGCTCTGCGTCTCCCTGGTCTGCTGGGGGGGGGGGGGGCAGCAGACTAGGGAGATGTGGAGTGGCTTTTCTTGCCGCCGAGGACGTGGGCGGCGGGACTGCCCGCGTCCTCTGCGGCGAGAAAAGCCTGGTCTCTACCCCAGGCATCAGCGAGAAAAGCCTGGTCCCCTAGCAAACCAGGGAGACGCGGGCGGCGGGACCGCCGAGACGCAATGCGGTCCCGCCGCCCGCGTCCTCCGCGGCTTTGCTCCATGTCTCCCTGGTCTGCTGGGGGACTCCCTCCAGCAGACCAGGGAGACGCGGAGCAGCTTTTCTCGCCGCAGAAGACGCGGCGGTGGAACCGGGGAGCGTCTGGGAGGTCCTGCCACCTGCATCCTCCGCGGTGAGAAAAGCCCCGTTCGTATGTAGGGATCCGACATAAGTCGGATCCACGTAACCCGGGGACTGCCTGTATATAGATTCGGATTATGCCTTCTATAGCACATCATAGCTTTTTATTTATCATCTTTTGCCATGAGGCATGTTACCTAATGCTGTGACTAGGGATTTAAAAGGTTAACCGGTTAACCCGCTTACCTGGTAACTGGTTAACCAGATCTATCCAAACTCCAGTGGACAGTCATCTGTGGAGGGCAGGCCGGGCTGGAGCATCCTCACTGCACCTGGCAGGCAGGACCCCTGCCCCACAGAGGCAGTGGGACTGCAGGCCTGATGGGACTCCAGCCCTATCTGCTGTGCACCAGTCCTCCATTGATTAACCAGTTAAACAATATAATTTTAATCCCTTAATTGGTTAACAGTTTTAAAGGGTATTTACATCTCTAGCTGCAACTGGCAAACCAGTGTCCAAAATTGGCCAATCATGCAAGATTTGGCAGTAATCCTTCTATTTGTCTCTTTTTTATGTCAGAATGGGCAGGGAAAGGATCCTTCCTTGGAAATGCTTTAGTATTTGAGCTGAATCCTGGCAAAGGATCTACTAATCTGCTAGAGTTCTTTGAGGGGATCAACAAACAAGTGGACAGGGGGGATCTAGTGGATATAGTATACTTAGATTTCCAGAAAGCCTTTGACAAGTTCCCTCACCAAAGTTATCACGGTCCTTTTGTGGACTGATAACTGGTTAAAAGGCAAGAAACAAAGAGTAGAAATAAATGGTAAGTTTTCCAAGTGGAGTAACTGGTGGTGTCTCCCAAAGGTCTGTCCTGAGACATCCTATTCAACTTATTTATAAATGATCTGGAGAAAGGGATAAACAGTGAGGTGGCCAAATTTGCAGATGATACCAAACTGCTCAAGGTACTTAAGACCAAAGCAGACTGTGAAGAGCTTCAAAAAGATCTCACCAAACTAAGTGACTGGGCAACAAAATGGCAAATGAAAATTGAATGTTGATAAATGTAAAGTAATGCACATTGGAAAACATAATCCCAACTATATATGCAATATGATGGGGACTACTTTGACTACAACTAGTCAGGAGAGAGATGTTGGAGTCATTGTGGATAGTTCTCTGAAAACATCCACTCACTGTGCAGCAGCAGTCATAAAAACAAATAGAATGTTAGGAGGCATTAAAAAAAGGATAGAGAATAAGACAGAAAATATCTTATTGCCTCTATATAAAACCATGGTACGCCCACATCTTAAATACTGCGTACAGATGTGGTCTCCTCGTCTCAAAAAAAGATATATTGGCATTGGAAAAGATTCAGAAAAGGGCAACAACAATGATTAGGGGTTTGGAACAGGTCCCATATGAAGAGAAATTAAAAAGACGTGGACTTTTCAGCTTAGAAGAGAGGAGACTAAGGGGGATATGATAGATGTCTATAAAATCATGACTGGTATAGAAAAAGTGAATAATGAAAAGTTATTTACTTATTCCCACAATATAAGAACTAGGGGTCACCAAATGCAATTAATAGGCAGCACGTTTAAAACAAACAAAAGGAAGCTTTTCTTCATTCAGCGCATAGTCACCCTGTGGAACTCTTTGCCAGAGGATGTGGTGAAGGCTAGAACTTCAACAGGCTTCAAAAAAGAGCTAGATAGATTCATGGAGGTTAGGTCCAACAATGGCTATTAGCCAGGATGGGTAGGAATGGTTTCCCTAGCCTATGTTTCTCTGGAAGTAGGAGACAGGGGAGGGATCACATGAGGTTTACCTGTTGTGATCTCTCCCTCTGGGGCAGCTGATATTGGCCACTGTTGGCAGACAGGATACTGGGCTAGATGGACCTTTGGTCTGACACTGTTATGGCTGTTCTTATGTTCTTATGTAAAGATGAGTGCAGAATATTTTCAAGTAGAAAGAATGCTCCCACTGGCTATACCATGACAATGATAAAATATGTCCAAGTAAAGCAATCCCAGTGCTGAGACATTCCAAAGGGTTAAATCAGAGACATATGGTAATCCATTGCAGATCAGCCTTAAGCGTCAACATATTTCCAGTCAACTATGAATGAATGTTCTGCCAGGAAGAGGTCCTAGAATTCTCTAGAGTCTGTAAAATATTAAGCTCTGGCCAAGGTGATCCCAACTGATATACAGCCATCTTCTGTGAAGAAACACAAATGTTTTTTCTGATTAATAAAGGTTCTATAACATTGCTGTGAACTCTTCTGTAATCTCATCTTGCAAAATGATACCAGAAATCTGGGAAGGGAGGGAAAAAGTCACCTGTGGGCTTTGAAGATACTGAAATCATCACTTGTAATTGACTGCCAACATGGATACAAACTAACACTGCTCAGGCATTGTTTAGCCTGTGTGATTAATTATGACTTTAATAGAAAATCAGTTCTGCATTGTAAGGCATATGATAAGAAAAATAGATGCCTTAATTTGAAGTTGGGAAGGATTCAATTTTTATAGATAAATGTCTGTCAACATCAGTGTCCTGAACATGCACAAAACAACAAATATTTCCATTGATAATCAACATTTACAGATGGACAAAATAAGAAAAATGTTGCATGAGAATGTGAGTATGATTTAAAAATATTTACTTTATATACTTTGACATGATCGTGACTGTTTGTGTTTTAACATTTAAAGCTTTAACTGTGAAAAACAATATCTCACTGTCACTAAATAAATGTTTGGTAATTAACTGGCACTCCGCATATTTCACTTGTGAAGATTTATATTGATTATCTAAAAAAAAAGCTTAAAAATAAACCTTATCCATCAAGATAATATGAAAACACCCCTGAATTCCATCAGGCCTATGTAATTTTCATTGGTTTTTAAAATCACTCTGGACTACCTGGCGTATTGTCAAAGATAAAATCCATCCTGACAAGATAATGGGACAGATAGCTAAAAACACTTACAGCAAAAGACGTTTGTATTATTGTGGACTGTTTTGCACACACACCCTACAGCTGTCATTAATCACAATCTGCAGAAGCAGCCATCCCTGAACAAAGTAAGCAATGTGAGCCAAGGCTCTGGTAAACATTTCGTGCCTACTTAAAAAACAGATAAAACTAAAGGAGACAGATTCCTCTCTAGTATAACTCACAAAACAGAGTTATACACCAGGTTTGCTATATGGCCCAATGTATCCACTATGTGACATTTGACATTCTATGCCTGACAAAGAATTCATAAAATCTAAGGGTATGTCTACACTAGCCCCCTAGTTTGAACTAGGGAGGCTAATGAGGGTGACCAAAATTGCAAATGAAGCGTGGGATTTAAATATCCTGCACTTCATTAGCATGCTTTCGGGCGGTCGCCATTTTGGAAATTGACAAGCCCAGAGTAACTGCCTGCATCTACACCCGGCAGTGAAACAGGAGTTCAAAGTAACCCCTTAACTTGAATTAGCTCATTCCATGAGGAGTAACAGCTAATTTGAATTAAGGGGTTACTTCAAACTCCTGTTTCACTGCCGCATGTAGACCCGGACAGTTACTCCGGGCTAGTCAATTTCCAGAAATGGCGACTGCCTGGGAACATGCTAATGAAGCGCAGGATATTTAAATCCTGCACTTCATTTGCAATTTTGGTTGCCCTCATTAGCCTCCTTTGTTCAAACTAAGGGGCTAATGTAGACGTACCCTCAGTGTGTTTTGCACTGTGGCGAGAAATGCCACCTTCCTGCCGCCACTACAACTGTGGAGTTGGGCGGAGAAGGTGTGAGCCCTTTACACAGTTAATAGGAGATTTCAGCCCTGAACAAATACTATTTGAGCCTTCCAATTCCAGGACTCTCTGATCTGGCAACATCCATGGTCTGGCAGGGCCACGGATGGTGCTGGACCAAGGAGCTGGGGAGCCCAGAAGTGGGAGCCAGTTGTGAGAATGCTGCAGCAGCTGGGCCAGGTGGCAGAGCCCCAGCCAGGATAGGGAATCCCTGGTGTCAGAGGGTACGTCTACACTACAGCGCTAGTTCGAACTAACTTAGTTCGAATTAGTTAATTCGAACTAAGCTAGTTCGAACTAACGCATCTAGAACTAAAAACTAGTTCGAACTAGCGTTTTGCTAGTTCGAACTAGTAAGTCCACATTGAGTGGACTCTGAACAGGGCTTAATGATGGCCGGAAGCAGTGCCGGCAGGGCATAAAAGGAGGACTTAGAGCATGGAGATGCTGTCTCAGGCTAGCCGAGGGCTGCGCTTAAAGGGTCCCGACCCCCACCCCGGACACACAGTTCTAAGGGGTGCCCCGCTTGCAAAGAAGTTCTGGCTTGGAGTGCCCTGAGTGCCCACACTGGGCACATCACACCACTCGGCCATCAGCCCGGCTGCACTTGCCGCAGGCTGCCATCTGGGGAGAGGGAGTAATTGGGGGGCTGCAGGAGAGCTTCCACCCCCAGAAGCCCGCAGAGCCAGCCCAGTCCTCCCCATCGGGGGCTCGTACCCCATTCCTCCCTCACCTCCTTCCACTTGCCCTTCCCTAGCCCCCCTTCTTATTGATGTACAAAATAAAGATAACGTTTCTTCCAACATTGACTCTGTCTTTATTGAAAAAAACTGGGGGAGACTGGGAAAAGGAGGTGGGAGAGGGGAAGAGAAAGGCTGGGAGAGGGGAGGGCAACTAACATGATCAGGGGTTGGGAACAGGTCCCAGATGAAGAGAGGCTACAGAGACTGGGACTGTTCAGCTTAGAAAAGAGGAGACGGAGGGGGGACAGGATAGAGGTCTCTAAAAGCAGGGGTTGGGTGGAGAGGGTGCATTCAGAAAAGTTCTTCCTGAGTTCCCATAAAGAAGGACTAGAGGACACCAAAGGAAAGGAATGGGTAGCAGGCTTGAAACTAGTAAGAGAAAGTTGTTGTTCTTGACAAAGCAAATAGTTAACCTGTGGAACTCCTTGCTGCAGGAGGCTGTGAAGGCTAGAACTAGAACAGAGTTTAAAGGGAAGTGAGATCAAGTGATGGAGGTTGGGTCCATGGAGTCCTATTAGCCAGAGGGTAGGAGTGGTGTCCCTGCCCAAAGTTTGTGGAAGGCTGGAGAGGGATGGCACGAGACAAATGGCTTGGTCATTGTCTTCGGTCCATCCCCTCCAGGGTCCCTAGGGTTGGCCGCTGTTGGCAGACAGGCTACTGGGCTAGATGGACCTTTGGTCTGACCCAGGACGGCCATTGTAAGCTCAGGGCTCAGTGTCGGGGGTCTCAGTGGACCCCCTTGATTTTCATGCACACCTGGTCCTGGGTGGCCAGGCTGGCAGCTCTCCTGCCCTAGACGGCCACTTTCCTGTGCCTAGTGCGGAGATCGTGGACGAGGTCCACGATGTCCGCACTAGCCCAGGAAGGTGCCCGCCTCTTGCGGTCCAGGGCAAGCTCCCGGGAGCCGCCAGCCTGGTCCCGGCAAGAGGGGGTGGGCTGGGGGGCATCGGGTGGGTGGCTCTGTGCCGTGCCAGGTGCAGGGTCTGCTGGCTGGGTGCTGGCAGGCTTGCACCTGGCACGGGCACCGTAGCCAGCCCGTGCCCCTTTAAGGGGTCCGGGGCCGGGAGGGGGGCATAGAGTTTCCCTGGTGTTGGCCAGAGTGGCCACCAGGGAAACCTGGGGAGGGCTAGCCTCCCACTAGTTCGAACTAAAGGGCTACACAGCCCTTAGTTCGAACTAGCTAGTTCGAACTAGGCGTTAGTCCTCGTAAAATGAGGTTTACCTAGTTCGAACTAAGCGCTCCGCTAGTTCGATTCAAATTCGAACTAGCGGAGCGCTAGTGTAGCGCATAGGAAAGTTAGTTCGAACTAACATCCGTTAGTTCGAACTAACTTTCTAGTGTAGACATACCCAGAGGGACTTGCGGGGTGGGGAGTACAGCCTCTGCCAGGAAACCCCTGGAATCAGCAGGGTCAGGCAGCGAACAGGGAGCCCCTACCCTGGCCAGGGAATCCCCAGTGGCAGTGGAGCCAGGCACTCTGAGACTGGGGAACCCGGGAAACCCCCAGTGGCAACGGAGCCAGGTGGCCAAGGAGCCCTGGTCAGGGAATCTAGAGACTCCCCAGTAACAGTGGGATTGGGGTAGCCAGATGCCCTGGCAAGGGAACCTCCGGTGGGAGCGGGACCTCCCCAGGATTCCAGGCAGCAGGGAAGCGTTGGCTGGGGAGCCTGATGTACCCCCCAGTGGCAGCAGGGCCTGCAGCGGCCAGGCATCCCACCTGGAATCCTGGGGAGCTCTGGCAGCACACACAGCTATCTAGCCATGTGGGAAGAAAGACAGAATATATGTGATTTAATTAGGCCCAGGGGCATGCACAAGAGGGAGCAATTGGGAGCATCCCCCCCAGTAATCAGTGGGGGCACAGAGCTCCTCCTCAGGCCAAAGGGCTACAGTGGGGAGCACAGAACATGTTCCTTCCAAAGCCTCACTTTTTTATTCCTGCAAATGCCCTGATAGGCTGCACTCTAATCATTTACCATAGCTGGAAATGACCGCTAATAAATTGTGCAGTGCAGCGTATTCTTTTTTTTAATTGCTTCCAGGTATGTGGGATGGCTGTCATCAGTCCTTCCCTTTCTCAAGCTTGTCTCAGCCCATTGTTGGGGTATCATTAGCCTGGAGTGCCCCTAGAAATTCTTCACCTGGTTTGCACAACTGTACCAAACTCACTTGTAACTCTCAGACTTGCAGCAGGGCTTTTCTGAAGTCCAGGGTGTGTATTTTGCTGCTCTCCTTTCTTGCTTTTGTCAGGATCCTGAAAGCTACCATCTCATGATCACTGATGCCCAGGTTGCCACCCATCTACTTCCCCTACTAGCTCCCCCCTGTTTGTGAGCAGCAGGTCAAGCAGTGCATGGCCTCTGGTGGCTCCTTCAGCACTTGTACCAGGAAGTTATCCCCAACATTCTCCCAAAAACTTCTTGGATTGTCTGTGTACTGCTGTATTGGTCTCCCAACAGATGGTTAATGTCCCCTATGAGAACCAGGGCCTGTGATCTGGAAGCTTCTCTTCGTTGTATAAAGAAAGCCTCATCTACCTCATCCACCTGATCTGGTGGTCTACAGCAAACACCAACTACAACATCACCTCTGTTGCTCCCACCTCTAAACTTAAAGACTCTCAACAGGCTTTTCTCCCTCTATATACTGGAGCTCTGAGCAATCATACTGCTCACCTACATACAGTGCAACTCCTTCTCCTCCTCCTTTTCTCCCCTGCCTGTTCTCCTTAACAGTTTATACCCTTTCATGACAGTGCTCTAGTCATGTGAGTCATCCCACCAAGTCTTCATTATTTCAATCAAATCATAGTTCTTTGACTGGGCCAGGGCTTCTAATTCTTCCTGTTTGTTTCCCAGGCTTCTTGCATTTGTGTACAAACACCTTAGATAACTAGTTGACTGCCCTATGTTCTCAGTTTGAATCAGGGGTCCTCCTTTGTTGCTCCTTCCTCCTTGTGTTTCTTTCCAGTATCCCACTTCCCCACTTATGTCAGGGCTTAGGTCACCATCCTCCAAAAAATCTAGTTTAAAGCCCTCCTAGGTTTGCAAGCCTGCCCTCAAAGATGTTCTTTCCTCTCTTGGTTAAGTGGATCCCATCACTTCCTAGCAATCCTTTTGCCCAGAACAGAGTCCCATGGTTGAAGAAACCAAAGCCCACTCTCCAACATCACCTACATAACCATGCATTTACTTCCATGATTTGACAATCCCTACCTGGACTTTTTCCTTCTACATGGAGGATGGACGAGAACACTACTTGTGCTTCTAATTCCTTGATCCTTCTTCCCAGTGGTACATAATCTGCAGTGACCTCTTCAAAGTCATTCTTGGCCATATTATTAGTTCCTACATGGAGAAGCAAGAAGGGGTAGCAATCCGAAGGTTTGATCAGTTTTGGAAGACTCTTGGTCACATCCTGAATTTGAGCTCTTGGTAAGCAGCACACTTCTCGAGATTCCAAGTCTGGACAGCACATGGATGACTGTCCCTCTTAGGAGATAGTCCTTCACCACCATCACCTGTCTTCTTCTCTTGGGAGTGGTGGTCATGGAACCCCCATCTCTAGGACTACGCATTCCATGCCTTTCAGTCAATGGGGTCTTCTTCTGATCCCTTCCCTGAGAGGGAATTCTTCACCATAGTGCCTGTGCAGAGAGCCTGAAAGTGGTTATTTATCTCCATTGGAAATGGGGATACCTGAGTTGACTTTCTTGTCCTGGAGGTTACATGCTGCTAGTTTTCTTCCTTGTTCTGTACTGCCCTCACTGGTTCCTCAGCCTTCTGTGCCTGCAGTATTAAATACTGTCTTCTATCGAGGAAGTCTTCATCTTCTCTGATGGAGCATCTCCAAACCTCCCAGCACCCTAGCCGAAACCCAAGCAATGCTGGGTAAGTCTTCTAGGACATTTATAAAAGAAAGCCTTTGATTTTTTTAAATTAAAAATAACTTATTCAGAAATGTTCTTCACATTTATTGATTTCAAAATTCAGAAACATTAAAATAGCTTAATCCAAATTTCTGTAAATGAGTATTATTTTACATAACCTCAATCTTTATTTTGACAATGTAATACTTCAAAATTGGTATCTTTTTTCAAGCTTTATAAATACATGATTTTTCTTGACTGTAACAGTCCATTCCTCTTTGAAAATAATGTACTATAAATTTGTAATTAGTGAATTTTTATCTGCTCTTAACACTGGATAAGAGAAGTTAAGGTTTATTATTATTAGAGGCAGCACCATTATCATGTTGCTATTTTACTTCTCTGAAAAAATCTTTTCTTTTAATGCTCAACCAGATCTTTGGTAAAATCAGCTAAACGGAGAATGAATCCCTCTCTTCATAACACGTTGTAATATTAATTATATTAATTCTACAAGCTTGTCATTACTTTTACAAACATAGCACTTCGTCACAATAATTAGCATAGGTTTTTGTCCTTCCCCTATTTTGTTTTTGCTGTAAAAATGAAGCATCCTACAAAAACAGAAGAATGAGCTCTCCTGTGGCTTGTGGTAAATTCATAGAAGTGATGCCAAAAAATACAGCATGAAAATATTTGAATCTTGAAATCATTGTTATTGCATTGAGTTTAATACTCGCTAGTTGTTTTCTGATCTCACAAACAAAAGTTTCTTTTACTGTTTAGTACAGTCTGAGGGGAAACAAGTGTAAAAACTAAAAAAATACTGAAATTCTCCTGTGACAGTGGGAGGATAGTTGGACAATTTAGTGAACTATTAGGAAGGACACTAATGTTTTCTTCAGTCCTGGGTTCTGGACAGTATTTTTCAGACAACTACAAAAAAGTAGATTACAACACATGTATCACACAGCAGCCTTTTGAAATCAGTCCAGGTTCTTATAACTAGTTGTGCTTAATCTGGTGCTATTATTTTTAAAAAGCCACTTGTTTCATCTGAACACTGCATTGCACCAATTTTCCTGTATTGTAGCTCTTATTTGTGATTCTCTCATCTGATTTTTTGGCTTCCTGGAAATGCAGCTGTCCAAAACACATACACTTTGAAAGCTTCTTCTCTATTGCTTACTAATGGTTTTTATCTGCCTCTCTTGACTATCCAGTCTTTAGGTGCTTACAAACTATTTGTTTTTCCTGTTACATTCCAGCTCGGCTTTCCCCTTGATTTTTTTATACCCACTACCTACCGCTTCTTGTTTCTCGTTCCCATTTTTTTCTTTTTCCCTTCACTCTCCTATTTATTTTAGTTCTGAACATCCAACACTCTGGCCATCTGAAGAAGTGGTCTGTGCCCACGAAAACTCATGATACCATCTCCATGTTTTGTTAGTCTTTAAAATGATACCAGACTATTTGCTGTTTTTTAAGTTTAACATACACTTTGGACAGTCTTTACAGAAAACCTGGAACAAAGACACTAGATTAATCTTGCTTCTGCAGTATAATTGTCTCAGTAGTGACTTCCCATAATTTCCCTTTAAATGGAAGTTGGATTAGCAAATCAGATTAGCCTTCCTGACCAAATTCATCTTTTTTATATCTGGACTTCAACTCTTTGCTCTTGCACATAATGCATCCTTTTGCCTGTATTTTGATTCAAAATTAAGGAATAGTGAGAAGTGAGTGTATTGGTGTGAAACATCTATAAGCATTGCAGAAAGTATCTATGCATCTAAATACCTTTTGGAATCTCTGTTTCATGATATCTGTTTTACATCTGGAGTAGCTCTGAGAAGAGTTTCCAGAGACTTTGAAAATAAATTATGAATAATGTCCCATTACTTTTCCTCTCACGTGAACAACAAAAAGTTGTATTTAAAAGAGTTTCTGGTTTCCTCCAGTGAATTCCTCGATGATATAATCTTCTCAGGAAAAGCAGTTTTTGCAGTCTCAAGGTGGAAGGGAAAAACTTGTCAGTTTCTTCTGCTCTTTGCATGGGGATTACACAATCCAAGCAACAGAGTGTTATCTTTTTTCAGTCTCAGCATTTTGTCAAAAATCAGGGTCCTGCAGATTGTTTCACTTAGGAGGAAAAATTGATGATGGAGTCCAGGTATTTCTTTGTCGTAATCTTGCTTATTTACAAAGAATGTCTACAAAAAATGGGTTACTTACCTGTACTGTAACTGCTGCTCTTCATTATGTGACTAGAGACATATAGTCTACTGATGTGTGCCTTTGCCTTGCATACTGAAGCCAGAGAACTTGGCTAAAAAGTACTCATTGAGCAGCATCTCTTAATGGTCCCTCCCTAGGGTATTTAAGGCCAGCGCCATCCTGTTTCTCCCCTTAATGCCTTCCCATGGCATGAATGGGTACTTTGATGCAGAGGAGGTAGAGGGTGGGTTGTGAAATACTTGCACTCGTATCTTGAAGTACAACATATACAGTACTGGTAAGTAATTTTTCTCCTTTGAATGCTTGCTCATGTCCATTCAAATGAGGTGTGTGTGTGTGTGATATGTGCACAGATTCTGGAGATTTTTTCCCAGTGGAACCTGTCAGGACAGCAGGGAGCGCCCTGGAGTGGCACTGCTATATCAGCGCATATATACACCTGCTGGTCCCCCCTGCCCTCAGTTCCTTCTTAGCACCCGTGATGGTAGCTGGAGCATCTTTGTGCTTTCTCAACTAGCCCAGGGTATGTCTACACTACAAAGTTAATTTGAACTAACAGACGTTAGTTCAAATTAACTTTGATAGGCACTACACTAGCGCTCCGCTAGTTCGAACTTAATTCGAACTAGTGGAGCACTTAGTTCGAACTAGGTAAACCTCATTGTACGAGGACTAAGCCTAGTTCTAACTTACTAGTTCGAATTAAGGGGTGTGTAGCCCCTTAATTCGAACTAGTGGGAGGCTAGCCCTCCCCAGGTTTCCCTGGTGGCCACTCTGGCCAACACCAGGGAAACTCTATTGCCCCCCTCCCGGCCCCGGACCCCTTAAAGGGGCACGGGCTGGCTACGGTGCCCGTGCCAGGTGCAAGCCTGCCAGCACCCAGCCAGCAGACCCTGCACCTGGCACGGCTCGAGCCAGCCACCCGATGCCCCCCAGCCCTCCCCCTCTTCCCGGGACCAGGCTGGCGGCTCCCAGGAGCTTGCCGAGGACTGCAAGAGGCGGGCACCCGCCTGGTCCAGTGCGGACATCATGGACCTCGTCCACGACCTCCGCTCTAGGCACAGGAAAGTGGCCGTCTAGGGCAGGAGAGCTGCCAGCTTGGCCACCCAGGAGCAGGTTTGCATGAAAATCAAGGTGGTCCACTGAGACCCCCGACCCTGAGCCCTGAGCTTAGAATGGCCGTACTGGGTCAGACCAAAGGTCCATCTAGCCCAGTAGCCTGTCTGCCGACAGCGGCCAACCCTAGGGACCCTGGAGGGGATGGACCAAAGACAGTGACCAAGCCATTTGTCTCGTGCCATCCCTCTCCAGCCTTCCTCAAACTTCGGGCAGGGACACCACTCCTACCCCCTGGCTAATACCACTCCATGGACCCAATCTCCATGAATTAATCTCACTTCTTTTTAAACTCTGTTCTAGTTCTAGCCTTCACAGCCTCCTGCAGCAAGGAGTTCCACAGGTTGACTATTTGCTTTGTGAAGAAGAACTTTCTGTTATTAGTTTGAAGCCTGCTACCCATTCCTTTCCTTTGGTGTCCTCTAGTCCTTCTATTATGGGAACTAATGAAGAACTTTTCTGTATGCACCCTCTGCACCCCACTCATGCTTTTATAGACCTCTATCATATCCCCCCTCCATCTCCTCTTTTCTAAGCTGAAAAGTCCCAGTCTCTTTAGCCTCTCTTCATATGGGACCGGCCCACAAGAGGTTTCTCAGGTTTACGATAGAACAAAACCATTTCCAGTTTTCGGACCTCTCCTTTGATCTGTCCATGGCACCAAGGGTCTTCACAAAGTGTATGGCCACCATGGCTACCTTCCTCAGGAGGGGCAGAGTTAAGGTTTTTCCCTACCTGGACAATTGGCTAATCAGGGGACACTCAAGATGCTATCACACATAGATCTTGTCAAAAGTCTGTTTTGCAGGCTTGGCCTCCTTATAAATGAGGAGAAGTTCACTCTTACGCCCACACAGGTGATAGACTTCATGGGGGCCCATTTGGATTCAACCACAGCCACGACCTTGCTCTCCAAGGCCAGGTTTATGACTATCAGATTCATTATACATGGCCTCATGATCTTGCCTTTCACTACAGTGAACAACTGCATGAAGCTGCTGGGCCACATGGCAGCTTGCACTTATGAGGTCTGTCATGCCCTTCTAAGGCTCAGACCTCTGCAAGCCTGGCAAGCACATGCTCACAACCAGTCCCATACCGTGTGGGACGTGATCCTCACAGTTCCCCAGGATATCATCCACTCCCTCAAATGGTGGCTTCAGGAGGCAGTGGTATGTACTGGAGTTCCCTTCACCAGCCTGAGCCCTTTGGTGCAACTGGTCACTGATGCTTCTGACACAGGGGGTATGTCTACACTACCCCGCTAGTTCGAACTAGCGGGGTAATGTAGGCATACCGCACTTGCAAATGAAGCCCGGGATTTGAATTTCCCGGGCTTCATTTGCATAAGCGGGGAGCCGCCATTTTTAAAACCCCGCTGGTTCGAACCCCGTGCAGCGCGGCTACATGGGGCCCGAACTAGGTAGTTCGGACTAGGCTTCCTATTCCGAACTACCGGTACACCGGAAGTACACCGGTACATAGGAAGCCTAGTCCGAACTACCTAGTTCGAGCCCCGTGTAGCCGTGCTGCACGGGGTTCGAACCAGCGGGGTTTTAAAAATGGCGGCTCCCCGCTTATGCAAATGAAGCCCGGGAAATTCAAATCCCGGGCTTCATTTGCAAGTGCGGTATGCCTACATTACCCCGCTAGTTCAAACTAGCGGGGTAGTGTAGACATACCCAGGATGGGGCACACATCTCTCCGAGCAGTAGATTCAAGGTATGTGGTCTCCCAAGGAATGGAGCCTTCATATAAATGTCAGGGAGCTCAGGGCAGTCAGGTTGGCCTGCGGGTGTTTTTGTCCAACCTGAGACACCAGGTAGTCTCTGTTCTGACAAACAACATGGTGGCAATGTTTTATATCAAGAGCTCTTTCTTCTCCCATGCTGGGAAGCTCTGTTTCTTTGGGAGTTCTGTATTGCCCATGACATCCATCTGGAGGCTGCATACCTTTCCAGGGAACAGGAATGTCTTGGCAGACATGCTTAGCCGGTCCTTTGCTGTCCACAAGGACAAGGTGCTGGTAGACATCTTTCAGAGGCAAGGCTGTCTCCAAGTGGACCTCTTTGCCTTCCACAGGAACAGGAAGTGCCGGGAATACTATTCATACCTAGGTCAGGACTGGGTTCCAAGGGAGATGCATTGCAGACCAGGTGGCCCCAAGTCCTTCTCTATGCGTTTCCGCTCTTCCCTCTGATACAAAAAGTACTTATCAGGGTAAAGCGGTTCAGGGCTGAGGTCATTCTGATAGCACCAGAATGGCAAGGTGAACACTGGTTCTCGACTCTCCTTGACCTGGTACAGGAGAGGGCTCATGGTTCTGCTGCTGGTGTCAGACCTGATTACCCAGGACCTGGGGGAAGGGCCAACTATGCCACTTGAACTTGCCCTCTCTCCACCTGGCAGCATTGAATGTTTATGGCTGACAAGGATGGAGAAGGCTTGCTCGGAAGGTTGAGGAGGGTTCTGCTGGAAAGCAGGAAGCCCTCAACCAGGGTGGAATACTCTGCTAAGTGGAGGCGATTTTCGGTGTGGACCTTGCAGACAGGTTTACAACCCTTATCGGGCCCCATCCCTGTTATCCTGGACTATCTCCCCGATTTGAAACAGGGAGGTCTTTCCACATCCTCCCTCAAGGAGCATCTTCCACCCAGGGAAAAGAAGCAAGACTGTGTTTGTAGACCCAACGGTCAAGAAGTTCATCAGGGGTGTGGACAGCTTGTTTCCTCGCATGAGGCAATCAGTGCCTCCTTGGGACCTCAAGCTGGTGCTTATTAGGCTCATGAGGATAAGGGACCTACTGAAGGTAGGGATACGGGGTGGGTTCTGGAGTAGACTAGCAGATAGGGTATTTGCCTGGGATGGGGTGGGGAGGGGAGGGCAGGGCTGTGGGCTTGAGCCCCATCCACCGTGGAAGCCTCTGGACAGCTGCCACAGGGATGGAGCAGTGGAGCCCCACCTTGAGCCTCTGGCCACATGCTCCCCAAAGCACTTATTCTATAAGGTCGATTTTATAGTGGTGATTACGTCAGCTAGGAGGGTGTCACAACTGAGGGTGCTAACTGCAGCTCCCCCCACCCATACTGTCTTCTTTAAAGACAAGGATCAGCTTTGCCCCCACCCGGCCTTTCTCCCTAAGGTGGTCTCCAACTTTCACATGTCACAAGATATTTACCTCCTGCTTGCACTCTTTGGATGCCAGGAGGGCACTGGCCTTTTATATAGACAGGACAAGAGAATTTCAAAAAAATCACCACAGGTCTTTATTTCAATAGCGGAGAGGATGAAGAGCATGCCGGTATCAGCCCAGTGCTTATCATCATGGCTCACTTCCAGTATTAGGGAGTGCTATGACCTTGCTGGTAAGGCAGTACCCCACATCATGGCTCATTCCACTCGAGTGCCTACCTCCGCAGTGGCCTTCCTTGCACAGGTTCCCATACTGGACATTTGCAGGGCAACTACATGGTCTTCTGTGCACACTTTCACAGCACATTACAGCAGGCCAGGGATGCTGCTGCTCTTGGTAGGGCAGTACTGCAATCAATTTCTGAGTTAAAGAACCACTAGTCTCTGATCCCACCTCCTATGTTTCAGCTAGGGAGTCACCACATTTGAATGGACACGAGCAAGCACTTGAAGAAGAAAAAATGGTTACTTACCTCATAACTGTTGTTCTTCAAGATGTATTGTTCATGTCCATTCGAAATCCCACTTGCCTCCCCTTTGTTGGAGAGTTCTGACAAGAAGGAACTGAGGGTAGGTAGGGCCAGCAGGAATATATATGCGCTGATATAGCGTCACTACTCCAGGGAGCTCCCTACTGGCCTGAGGGTACTGCTGGGGAAAAAGCTCCGGAATCCATGCATGCGGTGCGCGCACACCTCATTCGAATGAACATGAGCAACACATCTCGAAGAACAACAGTTACGAGGTAAGTAACCGTTTTTTCCCCTTCTTTGAGTGGTTGCAGATGTATATTTCAATCAGGCAACTAACAAGCAGTAAGAGAAGAAGGAGGGACCTAGAGTCTGTTTAAAGAACATCTGCAGTTTGCATCTGAGGCAGACATGGTCATAATAGCAACGTGGTTGGTAAAAGTATGCACTGAATACCAGTTAGCAGCCCTGCAAATCTCCAATATAGAAACTTCCCTGAAGAATGTGATTTGAAGCCGCTTGGGCTTTCATTGAATGTGCTACCCATGTGCTGTCCTAATGCAGGAAGTGATCCATCTGGAAATCATTTGTGTGGAGAATGCCTGACTGTTCAAATAATCCACGTTGGAGACCAATACTTAAGGTGATGACCAAAATGTTTTAACTTTCTCCAGACAAAATGCCAAGCATCATCTCACATCCAACACTGTTCATTTGCATCTGTGTGTGGCTTAAACTGTCATCAGAGGAGGTTCTGGAACAGATTGAAAACTTAACAGTAACGAGTCATCAGGACCAGATGGCATTCACTTTTGATTTCGGTGGTGGCTGGAGCGCTGGCCAGGCATCAGTTTCCTGGAGACTCAGCCATGAGGTTCCTTTGGAGATCCCTTCAGATCTGCAGAAGGCTTTATTTATTCTGGGCTGGTCCCAGGTTTCTGCTGTGATGTTACATCTTGTAGAGAGATTTTCTGGCCGTTATTAGCCAGGATGAGTAAGAATGGTGTCCCTAGCCTCTGTTTGTCTGGAAATGGATGACAGAAGAGGAATCATGTGATGATTACCTGTTGTGTTCCCTCCTTTTGGGGCATGTGGTATTGGCCACTGTTGGCAGACAGGATATTGGGCTAGATGGACCCTTGGTCTGACCCAGTGTGGCCATTCTTATGTTCTCAATAAAGAATACAGGTAAGTATATTGTTTAGCTAAGGTGAAACTGTGAACTCGCCTTAGACAAAAATTCTGCATGTAGCCTTAGGGCTACTTTGGATTTGAAAACATGCATGTGTAAGTTACATCTACATTACACACTTGTTTCAAAATAAGCTATTTTTGGAATACAAACTCCTGAAGTAGCTATTTCGAAATAGAGCATCCACACTGATTGAAGCCTGAATCACATTTAAGGTCCCCTGGAAGCACTTTGGGCAGGGCAACAGGACAGCAGTCACTTCCTGTAACTGCTGTATGAGGCTATCTGAGGCTCATGCTTAAAGGGAACCTCTGTACAGTCGTGTCTCAGTCTCATCTCCATTGCCCACCTACTTGAAGGATAGCAAACTCTTTCTCACTGCATGCTCTGTTTGCCCTTGCAGACACCACAGCACTCCAGCCATGGGGCCAGGCCTGCTGAAAAGCAATAACCAGCTCTTAGCCTTCATGCTGCACCTCATGGTGCAGTTACTACAGGCTGCCTTGTGGCTTTGCAGGAACAGGACCCATCGCTCCCTGTGAGGCACCTCCTCTCCTCTCTCCAGATGTTGCTCATGCAGCACAGCCCCTCCTGCTCCCCCCTGCACACTGTGCACTGCCACTTCTGGCGCTGGGACATCAGTTCTGACTGGTGGGACCACATTGTCATGAAGCGGTGGGATGATCAGCAGTGGCTCCAGAATTTCCACATGTGGAAGGACACCTTCCTGGAGCTCTGTGAGTGGATCACCCCTGCCCTCTGGCAACAGGACACCCACATGTGACCCACCATCCCCCTCCACAAGCAGGTCGCCTTCACACTTTGGAAGCTCACCACACCAGACAACTACCATTTCATTGGGAACCAGTTCAGCATGGGGAAATCTACAGTCAAGGCTGTGCTTATGCACGTATGGCTCTCTTACTATTGTCCCAGAGGCTGGTGAACTACTGGAATGGGGTTCCCTAGGGAAGGGAGGGTGGACGCTCCCTCCTGGAAGGTTTTTCAGTCCTGCCTTCACAAAGCCCTGCCCGGGGATTGGGTAAGTAGGGGTTGGTCCCGGTGTGGGGAAAGGAGGTTGGGCTTGGGGACCTCCCAAGGGCTCTGGCAACCCTGTGATTCTCTGTTTGTCTCCTTCTACAAGTGATGATGGCCATCAACATTATCCAGCTGTGCAAGGTCATCATCCTGGGCAACATGGACCCCACTGTCACTGGCTTTGCCTCCATGGGCTTCCCCAACTGCGGGAGAGGGAGGGTGGATTGACGGCACCGACATCTTCATTCAGGCTCCTGACCACCAGGCCTCTAATTATATTATCTGGAAAGGGTATTTGCCATGGTCCTGCAGGCCGTCGTAGACCACCGAGGCTGGATCATTGACATTAACATTGGGTGGTCAGGGAAGGTGCATGATGCCCACATATTCCACAACTCCAGCATCTACCAGAAGATGCATGCTGGCACTTTTTTCTCCCACTGCACCATCAGGGTCAGGGGCCTGGACATGCCCATGTGCATCATGTGGGACCTCTGTCTGATCTCATAGCAACTTATTCTCTGTCCCTCCTTTGCCAAATATCAGCTTTATTGATTGCCATAACATCCTCATGGGAGTAAGCAAACTGTAGGCCCTAATGTCAGGCCTTCAGTCCAGGATGATATAGATTCAGTTGGAGACCAACCTATAGGATGAGTAGAATTGGTGTTTGTGTGTTAAAATACAAGATGTGATGAGATCTGAGGTTTTGGTTCATCTGGATCTCTAAAAAGCTTAATTCCTTTTTTGGGAAAAGAGGAAAGAAGAGAAATACTTGGTGCCCCCTCACCTCCTCAAAACCCCAAACAAGCACTTAGGACAATGGTTTTCAACATTAAAGCCCAGCCCCCAGTACAGACGGAAGACACCAGTTAAATAGCCTGGATTGAGAACTGCTCAAGAACAAAACTGGTACCGCTTCCTGTTGTATTTTGTTGCAATCAGATCGACCAATGTAATGCCCTGTTCCCTGAAGATGGATCCCCGGGTTTTGCTCTTCAGAGCTCACTTACGATTCTGGGCAAAATGCCTGTGAAGTGATCAGCCATTTGGGTATGTCTACACTACCCCGCTAGTTCGAACTAGGGTGGTAATGTAGGCATACCGAACGTGCAAATGAAGCCCGGGATTTGAATTTCCCGGGCTTCATTTGCATAAGCCGGCCGGCGCCATTTTTAAATGCCGGCTTGTTCGAACCCCGTGCCGCATGGCTACACGCGGCACGGGCTAGATAGTTCGAACTAGCAAGCCATTCCACATGGAACGAGGTGTACAGATAGTTCGGAATGGCTTGCTAGTTCGAACTATCTAGCCCGTGCCGCGTGTTGCCACGCGGCACGGGGTTCAAACAAGCCGGCATTTAAAAATGGCGCTGGCCGGCTTATGCAAATGAAGCCCGGGAAATTCAAATCCCGGGCTTCATTTGCACGTTCGGTATGCCTGCATTACCACCCTAGTTCGAACTAGCGGGGTAGTGTAGACATACCCTTTGATTCTAAACAATGGTCACTGGCTGTGAGAATAATGCCACAGAAAAAGCATAAGTTCGTGGCTTTGTGGCAGAACTGCTTGGGGTAAGCAACTTCGTGCCCCGACACACTGGAGTTATTCATTTTGGTGCGTTAGGAGCAGCTCCCCGGGTTCTCCGTTCCCGCTCTAGGATGTCAAGGGTGAGGGCCAACACCTGAGCGGGCATGGCTAGATCCAGAGAGTGGGGCTAGGTCTTCGCGGTGGTGGCGTAGGAGGACGTGCCAGGAACACGCGTCGGTGTTTCGTTCGAGGAGGGGCTAGAACGGGTCTTAGACATTCAGACTTGAGGAACCAGGGGCTAGTGTCCAGATCCGCCTCTTACCTTTTCCCCTCCTCCAGAGCAAGGAGCGAGCGCGAGCGCTTCATGTCTTCTCTCCCCGTCCTCCTGCCTCGCCCCTCGCTCGAGGGGCTCCACCTCCACCCGCCTTCCTGGTGTGCAGCCCAGCTCAGCCGCCGCGGCCGGAGAGTCCCCGACTCCCGCCGCCTGCTGCCATGGGACCCAAAGCCGCCTCCGGCTTCTACTTGGGCAGGAAGCCCGCCGCCCTGCTGGCCCTGCTGCTGGCCGCGCTGCTGCTGGCGCTGGCCGTGCTGGGGGCTCTGTACGGGCGCTGCCTACACGAGGCGGAGGAGCTGCGCGCGGCAGAGGCTCCCCCCTCGCCCACAGCCCGCCCGGGGACGGCAGGCACCGGCTGTTGCACCCCCAGCCCCGGCAGCACGCGCCGGCCGGGAGCCTGGGACCACCCCCGCCTGCCCGGCGCGCTGCTGCCCCTGCACTACCAGCTGCGGCTGTGGCCGCGCGTGAGCCCCGGCCAGCCCGCCCCCTTCGGCTTCTCGGGCCAGGTGAACATCACGGTGCGCTGCGCGCAGGACACGGACACGGTGCTGCTGCACAGCGCCCAGCTGGAGCTGTGGGGGGCGGCCGTGCGGGGGCCCCTGCCGGAGGAGCCGGCCCGCGCCAACGGCGGCGGCAGCATCCAGGTGGAGGAGCTGTGGCTGGAGGAGGAGCGGGAGTACGCGGTGCTGGAGCTGCGGCGGAGCCTGCTGGCCGGCGGCAGCTACGTGCTGCAGCTCAGCTTCAGGGGGACCCTGAGCGAGGAGCTGGACGGGCTCTTCCTCACCCACTACACGGACCAGGGCCAGAGCAGGTGAGCGCCCGGGCGCCGCGGGAGCTAAGCGCTGACACGGGCAGGTGCAGGACTGCAGCAGCCAGCTGGCCCAGACGCCTTGCTCCACCCAGCCGCGGGAGGGGGCGTGGGGCACTTTGTGCGGGGCAGAGGAGGGGAGGCCAGTTCCTCCAGGCTTGATTGGATAGTGGCCTCACATCCAAACCCAAGGTCAATGGCAAGATGGCCCTTGACTGCACTAAATCGGTGGTTTTCAACCTGGGCTCTGCTGACTGGCTGAGATTTCCAGAGGGCTCCTGGCACTTCCATTTGAAAATTTGTAGAGGTCCGCAAATGGGGGGAAGAGGGAGAGACTGAAAACCATTGCCCCAGTTGTTTGTTTTGGGGAGTTTTGAGGAAGGAGCGGGTATTTCTCTTCTTTCCTTTCTTCTCAAAAAGGAATTCTAAGCTTTCTAGAGATCAAGCTGAAACAAAACCCTCAGACCTCATCATATCTTGCATTTTAAGAAAATCAGTACAAATGTCCAACAAATGACACACATCTTGGTAATAGCTTCCTCTAGGTGTATGCCATGGAATACAGTTGTATCCCAATTTGGTATCTGGTCTTATCTGAATAAAAATTCTCCTTTGCTGATGGCTTAAGTTCTCCTTTTGTCTGTTATGTGGACTTAAAAACAAAAGTAGGTTTGTGGCTATAGAACATATAAAAGACACTATACAAATAAAGTAGTCTTGTTTGACAACAGGAATATCCCTCCCCAACCTCAGCCTTTCATGGTTACACAACACACAGTTTGTTATTAGCTAATGTGTTAGCAAATCTTCTCTGAAGAAAAATACTGCAACAGACATTCATAAATTGCTTCTTAATCTGTTCTATGCTTTTTATTTACCAACTTCATGGAACTATAAAACAAGACACTGTAAGTTCCCTCTGTTGGCTTGCAATCTGTAGCTCTGGTTCTAGTGTCCTTATTCTTGGTGAATAAGGAAGCACTTATGAAAGTAGTTCCATTGACTTCAGTGTGAGAAAAGTGCAAGTTAACACAGTAAATGTAGCAGGACTGGGCCCTATACAGTAATTCCTCATTTAACACTATAGATATGTTTCAGAAAATGATTATGTTAAGTGAAAATGTGTTATGCGGGGTCAATTTTCCCACTGAAAATAATGGAAAAGGTGGGGGTTGTGTTTCAAGCGGTGGTGTCTGTTGGGCCTGGGACATAAGGTTACAGCAGGGAGGGGAGGTGTTTGGCTCTGGGGAAGGGAAGGAGAGGAAAAGGGAGGGGGATTGGTTTGGGAGTATGTCCCTGTAACGGTTCTGCCGGGACCCGCACTGCGTCCAGCGAGGGGGGGGGGTCGCCGGGGAATGGCACGGTGAGCGGCGAACCCTCTGCCGCTTTTCAGGGAGGTGGGGGAAGCCCTGTGCAGCTGTCAGCAATGGGCAAGCTGGGGAAATCGTGTTATTCTGGGGACAGTTGTGTAATTCAAAAAAGTTCCCTAAAAAAAATCGTGTTATCGCGAAAACATGTTAAGCGGGCATGTGTTAAATGAGGAATTACTGTATCACCTGTGTTTCATGGTATGTCTCTTCCTTTCTCTCCCCTCACAATCACATTGTGACTTATGAAAAACAGATTTGTCAAAAGCTTGTATCTGTTAATGTTAATTGTTGCTGAATTATTGGCACCGGTATCCTCTCAAAAGAGCACTAAATAGTCAGCACTTGTGCAGTTATATAAGAGCTTTCCTGTGCTATACCACAGTAAAAATAAGACAAACTAGTGGATGGCATGCAGAAAGATTCTAGAGCCCCTTATTTATATTATTTGAGGTGGCCACCATAAGACCTGTTCTCAAAACCAAATATGTGGGCAAAACCATAGTGCAAAACATAGCTCAGACATCTTTCAGCCTCCAGTAGCTTAAAACACTATAATCCCATAAACTACAAGTTTCTCACACACATAGGGAAAGCCAGCGTTCAAATTCTAAAGTGAGACAGATTGGAAGTTATTTTTCTTGCGCTCATTAATATCTATTCTTGCATCTGCAAAAATGAACATGAACAGCCCAGATCTGCTGGCCACTTTCTGCTTCCCTGCCCCATCTCATTCCCTAGTTTGCTGTTACAGCCTATACCTTAGTTGCCATAATGCCTTCCTACTATACCATTCATGCCTTCTCCCTAGACTCCAAGCTGTGTTGCTCAGCTATCCCTTGGCAGCACTACACCTAATTCCACAGGCTTGTCAGAGCAGTGCCCTTCTTCTGGGGAATCACAAGAGGTTAATCCTAGACAGAAAAGCACTAAGCTCCACACCTTTGATGTCATTAGCTTCCTTGACCTAGCACCTTCCCATTAACAGGTGGTACAGAGAGAGTAGGGAGTGTGTGAAATACATGCTTTGTGCCAAACATGACAATCGTGGAACTTGCTTCCAGTCTTGCGCCCCAGCCTTATCATTCTGCATGGCTCCTCTCACACTTGCTAACATTGCCAACATTACTCCTAGTCTAGTATACTTTATCAGATCTTCCAGAGTGAGGCTCCACTCTGGCAAACCAGAAAAGGTTAGTCCATTGGAGCAAATACCTCAAAAGAGACAAAGTTATACTGCTCTGTGCTGTGACTGTTTCAGAGCTCCTCTTCCACTGATGTGTTGATAGGAGGAACTAGGACAGTATGCACATCCAGTGTATCAATGTACACACATCAAATGCAAAACCTTAACTCTGACCTCAGATGTTTCCATGTACTTACGACACATTATGCACTTCACTGTAGATATCTGCCTGCAGAGAATACATCTTATTGAGCTAAGGATAGAGTTCAGGCTGTGTGTTTGAGTGTGATCTTTGTTTTGTTTTGTTTGAGGAATTAGATCCATATGCTGCATGTGTATGTTAGAATAGAATGGTACTTAGGTATAGAGTGGAGCAGTCTGTGAGTGTTGTTGTTACGTAGTATGGATGTTAGTGTTTGCTTAACTGCAACAATAAAATTAAAATAGCTATTGACAGTGCTTTGCACTTTGAAAAAACTATGCACACAGTACACAGATACTATCAATTTAAGGTTGGCTCAGTACATGTTAAATAAAAAACAGTCATTTTAAATGCATTTACCTGCAAAATAACTGCTGCATAGGCTTTGCACTGGCAAATTCCATCCTAAGAATCTGGAAAGAAAACGCATTAAACAAAAATGAAACTTAATTGATTTTCATTGTCCAAACTAAGACGCACAAGACAAACAGAGCACATCAATATGTTTTTCATCTTTGGAATAGGAAAAGTGAATTGCTCGAGGTCAGTAGAGCTAGGATTAGAATCAGAATTCTGGCATTGTTGGGTCCCAACCTACTGATTAATTCATTAGATTAAGTTGTCTATGAGCAGGTTGGCAATTATGAGAATATACCAAATAAATAATAACCACTTAGCTAAAAACATCCATTCATGCATGAACTCAAACCAATAAAAAGGACTTTTAAATAAGACATTAGATCTAACTGACGTAAGAACAGCAAGAATGCAGACAAGAGCAGATAAGCAAAGAAACATGTTAAATTTGCAACCCATAGACTTCCTTTGATTCAGTCTACTGTCAGGCACAACTGAAATCTTTCAACCAGACTGCAATTTTACATAACATAGTTACTACAGAGCTAATTCAGGATCAAAAGGAACAATTCATATAATCTTTTTGCCACTTTGCTAGGCTTTTTTTGGCAAGTTGTACCACAAAATGAAGTCACACAATAGAGAACAGAATGTAAAAGGACATAACAAAAAAATGTTAAATCCTTTTTATTGGTTTTGAAACAAAAAAGTTCATGTGACTTAACCTAACTCCAGTGATATCATTGTATATCAAATCTTGAAAATTTAACTTCTACTAATTGCTTTTTTCCCCTAATTTTTGTTGTGAGGTTATTTGTCTTGAGAGAAGGACAGAAGGAGTTTTTATTTTTACAGATTTCTTCTATTTTTTCTCACAATCTTCATACCTTCTTTTATGGGCCTCTTTATACACTGGGTATTTGTCTAATTTTGCAGTTTGAATTAAGGAAAACTAGAACACTTTACTTAATTTCCTTGGAAAACCTCTTTTAAAATTATATAAATAAATGTAGCCTACCACGCCACTAAATATATAAATCAATATGTATTCTTAGTACACATTTACATTCTGTTCTCTATTGTGTGACTTCATTTTGAGGTATAACTTTCAAAAAAAAGCCTAGCAAAGTGGCAAAAAGATTATATGAATTGTTCCTTTTGATCCTGAATTTGCTCTGTAGTAACTATGTTATGTAAAATTGCAGTCTGGTTGAAAGATTCCAGTTGTGCCTGACAGTAGACTGAATCAAAGGAAGTCTATGGGTTGCAAATTTAACATGTTTCTTTGCTTATCTGCTCTTGTCTGCATTCTTGCTGTTCTTACGTCAGTTAGATGTAATGTCTTATTTAAAATTAAAACAAAATACAGGACTATGTAGCACTTTAAAGACTAACAAAATGGTTTATTAGATGATGAGCTTTCGTGGGCCAGACCCACTTCCTCAGATCAAATAATGGAAGAAAATAGTCACAGCCATAGTCCTGTATTTTGTTTCAGCTACACCAGACTAACACAGCTACATTTCTATCATTATTTAAAATTACTTTCTCTGAATGTGGTCTGTGTAACACTATCTTGTAACTTCTCCTTTCAGAATGAAGTCTTCATACTTATTGTAGCAGTTTCTAGCTCTGAGTCTCTTGCAGTTTGTACTGCAGAAACTCAGCCCTCCTTCTGCAACATGGATGTATTTTGGGACAATCATTTGTAAGGTCTAATAAGGTACCTGACAAGGATATTTTAATTACATTAAAGGACTAATTCTAGTGGAGGATTGGATCGCTCAGACACTATATAATAAGGCCCCTTTACCTCTGGATCTTCAATTCAAACTGAAGTTGATAGTAATTTTGGCAAAGCTACTGTTTTACCAGCTTGCAAAAGATAATGGTTTTCTGTCACTTTGTGTTAACATTTTCTCCTGCTTAGATATCCACATAACTGTTTGCATCTTAACAGAGACAAGAGGCTTAATTGGCATTGAGAATGAACTTTTCTCTCACTTTGTTCAATCAGAGTTAAAACACTTTGATGAACTGGTATGGGAAACCTATGTCTGTGTGAGCTATAAATTCTTATATCTCTGGAGCTCACTGGTACTCTCACACTAAACTCACAAATAAAAAGAAGCAGTATAAGTAATAACACAATATCTATAAGCAAACAGACCATGAATGGTTAATGGTAAGTTGGGTGAGTTACACAATCAGGTCTTGAAATGTATGTGGATGGAGGGTATAAAAAACGAAAGCACTATTTGTAGCTACTATAGCCAGGTCTACACTATACCTGGAAGGTTGCTTAAGGTCCGCAACTCCAGCTACGTAGAATATGTAACTGCAGTCAGCTTACCTTAAGCTGAGTTTAGCGGCGTCCCCACAGTGGGAGGACAATGTGAGCAACCCTCCTGTCAGCTTTCTTTAGTTCTCATGACTTAACTAGACCCACTAAATCGAATGCTAGAAGTTTGACCTCCGGCATAGCGAGTGAAGCAGATTTCTGAAGTGCTTATAGCACCAAAGGGAGTCAAATATGAGGCTGGCCCCAAATCAGGATGCTTTCAGACACTACACAGTAGCTCACAATCTATCCTTGTGGGGTCAAGCTGGGGAATCCTTGGCTGCCATATAGCTAAGAGTGTTATTGACAGGATGAGGGCAGATAGAAAGATGTTTCAAAGACACTCTTGCATTCCTTCTTCCTACTTAGGTTGTATTTGATTAAGTCCGTGGAATTTGGGAAGCATGTTGTACCATCAGACTACATGCAGAACTCTTATTGCTGTGAACTGAATGCTGTGTGTTCAGATCAAGAGTAGTATGTGTCCCTGTGGAATTTGTTCTGAAATACTGGCTACATTTCAATATAAAGCTTAGGATTTTGAATACTATCTTAGCCATTGCAGTTTTGCATAGTACCCATTCTCTACACAATATAGCCTTTTCCTCTGATAGGTAATATAACTGATTCTTGAAGACTCACTAGTTTTAGATGAATACTGATAAAACAGATAATGATGAATACTGATAAAACAAATAATGGAGTGTCCATTAATGCCTGCTTTTTTAATTGCCTTTATTATGTCCAATGATCATCAGGATTAAAAACAGGACCACTGTGGATTACCCAGGATGATCCACCATGATTTACACTGAGCTACCTGCAAGAGCCAATCCCCATACATGGTTCAAATGAGTTTGTGGTGGTCGTAAGCTTTTTAAAAATTGTAGTTGTGTATAAATAGGGTTAACCATTTCAAAAGTGTTACTTTCCATACATCTGGGACATGGGGAAAAGGTGGAGAGTGTTGTAGTACTACCAGTATTGTCATAACACTGTTGTGTTCTAGGAAAAAGGCTGTTTGTAGGCGTTACTGCAGAAACGCAAAAACAATAAGGAGTCCTGTGGAACCTTAACAACAGATTTATTAGGGCATAAGCTTTCTTGGGTAAAACTCAGTTCATCAGATGTATTGGCATGGAAGATACAGAAGCAAGAGTATATAAAAAGAAGTTGCTTGTGTTAATGAAGCTAATCAGTTCAGGGTGGAAGTGGGTCATTCACAGCATTTGGTCCAGAGATGTGACTATCCAGAAAGGGGAAATTGCCTTTGTAATGTGTTAACATAACATAAGAATATAAGAATGGCCATACTGGGTCAGGCCAAAGGTCCATCTAGCCCAGTTGCCTATCTGCTGACAGTGGCCAGCGCAAGGTGCCCCAGAGGAGGTGGACCGAAGACAATGATCAAGCGATTTGTCTCGTGCCATCCGTCCCTAGCCTCTGACAAACAGAGGCCAGGGACACCATTCCTAACCCCTGGCTAACAGCCTTTTATGGACCTAACCTCCATGAATTTATCTAGCTTCTCTTTAAACTCTGTTAAACTCTTTAAACTCTAGCCTTCACAGCCTCCTCTGGCAAGGAGTTTTACTGGTTGACTATGTGCTGTGTGAAGAAGAACTTTCGCTTATTAGTTTTAAACCTGCTACCCATTAATTTCATTTGGTGTCCTCTAGTCCTTATATTATGGGAACTAATGAATAATTTTTCTTTATTCACCCTCTCCACACCACTCATGATTTTATAGACCTCTATCATATCCCCACTCAATCTCCTCTTTTCCAAACTGAAAAGTCCCAGTCGCTTTAGCCTCTCCTCATATGGGACCTGTTCCAAACCCCTGATCATTTTAGTTGCCCTTTTCTGAATCCTTTCAAAGCCCAAAATATCTTTTTTGAGGTGAGGAGACCACATCTGTACACAGTACTCAAGATGTGGGCGTACCATAGTTTTATACAGGGGCAGTAAGATATTCTGTGTCTTATTTTCTATAACTTTTTAAATAATTCCTAACATTCTATTTGTCTTTTTGACCGCCGCAGCATACTGTGTGGACATTTTCAGAGAACTATCCACGATAACTCCAAGATCTCTTTCCTGATTTGTCATAGCCAAATTAGGAAAGAGATCTTGGAGTTGAGATTCTTATTCAGGCCTAAGTTGATAGTGTTGAATGTGCAATTGAACCCTAGTTCAGCTGTCTCCCTTTGTAACCAGTTTTTTTAAATTCTTTTGCTGAAGGATGGTGTGACGGGGCGAGACAGCCCCTCACTGAACCCAAAGGGCCCAGCCAGGGTTACCTGGCTGCAGAGGCCCCTCCCCCACAGCCCTACCGAGTATGCCCAGGCTGTAGCTCCACTATAAAAACCTGGGGAAGGACTCAGTCTGGAGGTCAGCTGGAGGAGAAGGACCTGTGAAGGGAGCTCCTGCACAGCTGTTGCCCAAGACTCCAGGAGAGGCTGGATGGGGCGCGGAGGCGAGCTGGTGCGACCCAGGGACTGCCTGCTGAGGAGACGCCGGCCCAGAGGTTGCAGCAAGCTGGGCGAGTACAGGGGAAGGAGTCCCAGGGAACCAGGTAGGAAGTGGCCCAGGGCAGGAGCGGGAGCCTCCTCTCCCACCCAGAGAACCTCGGTGCGTTTCGACCCCGTCGAGGGAGTGACCCGCTACCCGGTTGCTCACAGGGCCCTGGGCCGGGACCCGGTGGAGTAGGATGGGCTCGGGTCCCCCTACCTGGGGTGCATCCCTGCTACAACCTTAAACGGTGTTCTGGACTCAGGCCAGAGGGCCTTGGCCTTGCCTTAAAGGGCCAGCTTTAAACTGTGTTCTGGACTCAGGCCAGAGGACCTTGGACTTGAGAGGGTCAGGGGCCACGGGGCTGGCCAGGAGGAAGGGGAGCGGGAAGCAGAGCTGGCGGGGGGGGGGGGGCAGCCACTGGCTGCAGCTGGAGTCCAACAGGCCACGCCCCCAGCAGGCACTCCCTCTAGTTGCTAGTACAAGCCGGGAGGAGGTGGGGGGAATGGTTCCCAGCCACTCCCCCCTGCCAGCTTCTGCATGCAACCAGGGGCTCCCAGCTGGGAGGCGGGCAGCGATTGGCGCTGGGAGCCTCTGGTTCCGTGCAGAAACCTGGCGGGGGGAGTGGCTGGGAGTCCTAGCCACTGCCTGCCCCGCCCCGCCCGGCTTTTGCACGCAGCCACAGGGCTCCCAGTGCCAATTGCGGCCTGCCTCCCAGTTGCTCCCCCGCTCCCGCCAGGCTTCCGTCCGGTGCCCAGACGGAAATTCAGAAAATACCAGACATTGCACATGTCCGGTATTTTCTGAATTTTTCTACCGGACAGAGGGCACAAATACTGGACTGTCCGGTAGAAAACCGGACACCTGGCAACCCTAGCCACGCATGCGTGAACAGCCCGGTGGGCCATTCAAAGACAGCGTGGGCACATACAGGTGGGGAGTCTTGGGAGGTGGAGAGGATGCAGGAGTATGGGGAAGCAGAAGAGTCGGCGGCGGTGGTCGGGGAAGAAGAGGGATGTCTGGAGGTGGGTGAGGCAGGGGAAGTCGAGCCAGAGGGGGCGGCTGAGGTGGCCTCGGAAGCGGGAGGAGACGCGGCAGGCCTGGAGAGCAGCAGGAGCGTGGGGGCAGCAAGGGCCCCAGAACCAGGGATCGGGGCAGGTGGATCATTGGTCTGGGGACTCACAGCTGCAAGTAACTCCCCAGGAGGGGGTGACCTGGTGGCAAGCCATGCGAAGGCAGGGACTCTGTCTCAGGTTGGAAACCACAGGGACGATGCAGCGGTAAGGCGCCTGAACCTCAGTCAGGGGGAGAGGAGGAGATGCAGCATATGACAGGGTAGGAAGTGGCCCAGGGCTGAAGGGAGCGAGGGGGAGTCTGGGAGCAAGTCGGAGTCTGCTCCTAGAGCTCCCCACCAGAAGGGCCTTGGGCCGGGGCCCGGTGGAGAGGGAGGGCCCGGGACCCCCTACCCTGCTAACCCCTCTACATCCAAGACCCAGACCTCCACAAACCTGGCCCAACCCCGTTGAACTTCGGACTAGGAACTTTAAACCCACCGCTGGTGGTGACTTGCAGCCAGAGAAAGCAGAATCTCCCCAGTGAGCTGGAAGGCCCTGTAGGCTGGGATCCTCCCCTCGAGCATTGGTGTTAAGCCTCATTGCTGGGATGGGGGCAGCCTGACCCACAGAAACAGGACTAGAATAAGCTGGGGTGGCTTACCCCCAGCTTACACGTAGGGGTCACCACCCCACAAGCAGTTAGGGGCCATTAGGGCCAGTCACAGTCAGCCATAAAAATGTTGGCATATTGTGGGGTTATGCGGGTACCCATTGCAGTGCCACTGACTTGAAGGTATGAATTATCCCCACATTGGAAATGGCTGTCCCACAGTTCTGCCACCAGGTATGCCATGGCATAATCGGGGATACTGTTCTTCACAGCTAGTAGTTCATCCGCATGTGGAATGTTGGTGTAGAGAGCTTCTATGTCAATGGTGGCCTGGATGGTGTTTCCAGGAAGATTGCTGAGGCACTCAGGAAGTTAGCCGTGTCTCGAAGATAGGAAGGAGTGCTGGTAACATAGGGTCTGAGAAGAGAGTCAATATAGCTGAAAACCCTGCTGTAAGGGTGTCAATGCCCGAGATGGTGAGGCATCCAGAACTTCCAGTTTTATGGCTGTTGAGTAACAGATAGAATACTCCCAAACATGAAGTCTTTATACATAATGAAAAAGATTTCTAGTGTTTTAAATGTAGTTCATTTCATATGAGGTGAAATACAATTTGGAGTAGCTGTAATAATCATGCCTTATTCTTAAGGAGCTAGTTAACAGTCAATTTGTCCTTTTTGGGAAAAACTCTAACTTTGATTTTCTTTTGCTCACTTCTGGCACTGTTATGCAGCATTTCTTAAAATAGTTTATAAAAAGTTTCATTTTCCATACATTTCTTTATGTGAAAGAGGAGTAGGGGAGGAGTTAATTTGTTGGCTTATGCAATGCTAGAAAATAAAATTCCATTTGGACTGATTTGTGACAAATGTGGTAGATCTGCAATGTGGGATAAAGTTTACTAGCAATTCAGTCACATTAGGATCTTTGAAAAATAAGCAAACAAACAGTGACTCATACCATTGCCTGACCTGATGTAGTGGTGAAACACCCTCTGTTTATGTACGAGAGATGAAGTATTTTCATTTTACTTGTATTTTCTTTTATGTGGAAATCTGCTGGAATAATTATTTTAAATTCTTTGTGTAATAATGCCTTAGCCAACATGTGTTTTGCTTTATAATTGTGTTTTATAATGAGAATTATTTGTAGGCAGTGTGCCAAATTCATACAGGCTCTCTGGTAGCTTCTACTGGCACAGATTCTGGCATGGGGTACAGAGCAGGGAAAGGGGATGAGACAGAAATTCTACTTGGGTTGGGAGTTTGCAGTGGTGTGAAGTGCCCACAACATCTCTGACAATCAAAAGAAAGTGCTACCCCAATAGTGGAGTATTGCTGATTGGGGAACAGCATAGTTAGGGTAGCAGATTTATGCACTGATTTACTCATTCAGGATACACTCTGCATAGCATATGTCATTGCAACTCCTATGGAATCCATCACGATTAAAGCTGCTCTCTAAGGGTATGTCTACACTACCCCGCTAGTTCGAACTAGCGGGGTAATGTATGCATACCGCACTTGCTAATGAAGCCCGGGATTTGAATTTCCCGGGCTTCATTAGCATAAGCGGGGAGCCGCCATTTTTAAATCCCCGCTGCTTCGAACCCCGTGTAGCGCGGCTACACCGGGCTCGAACTAGGTAGTTCGGACTAGGGTCCTATTCCGAACTACCGTTACTCCTCGTGAAACGAGGAGTACCGGTAGTTCGGAATAGGCACCCTAGTCCGAACTACCTAGTTCGAGCCCCGTGTAGCCGCGCTACACGGGGTTCGAAGCAGCGGGGATTTAAAAATGGCGGCTCCCCGCTTATGCTAATGAAGCCCGGGAAATTCAAATCCCGGGCTTCATTAGCAAGTGCGGTATGCATACATTACCCTCCTAGTTCGAACTAGGAGGGTAGTGTAGACATACCCCTAGTCTGTGGAAGCTCAAAGGGAGGGCTGTCATAATTGCAGGGTAACTGGCCCTGTGTTCCTTTAGGGCACCCATTTAACAGTTTCTGGCTCCCAGCTAGTGTTACCTGTAAGCCGAGTGCTTGGACAGTCTTATAGGAAAAATTCAAATGTCACCCAGCTGATTAGCAGAGCACCCAGAGTTGTCCAGAAGCAGCAGCATGTGTTTCTATTAGTGGTGCACATCTGCACATTCCTCAGTGCACATAAGAAAGTTTATTCTGCATATGGATGGAAAAAGTTAGAGAGAGCATTGCTCCCAGCCATTGCCTCTGGGGCAGAGACTCATGCCTCACTCCACCCTGAGGTGATGAGCTTTCGTGGGCCAGACCCACTTCCTCAGATCAAATAGCGGAAGAAAATTTTCTTCCGCTATTTGATCTGAGGAAGTGGGTCTGGCCCACGAAAACTCATCACCTAATAAACCATCTTGTTAGTCTTTAAAGTGCTACATAGTCTTGTTTTTTATTTCAGCTACACCAGACTAACACAGCTACATTTCTATCACTATTCCACCCTGAGGAGCATTCTTTAAGACTTCACAGCTCCCCAGATATACAGTGTGTTATCTCCAGCAAGATGGACTGCCTATAAAGGTCACCTGCTGTAATTTACTTACTTTCCAGAGGCTATGATCACTATTTCCCTTGCAGTTATAAGTTCCCACAGTGCTCTTTCTAAGCAAGCCCTTTTATTCTTATAAAGAAAACATCAAAAACAAGAAAAGTGTGCAAAAATGCTTACTAGAGATCACTCGCCCCCCATTCCACACTCAAGTCACTCCCTCAAAACCCACTACTGTGTTTGCCCTGGGGACATTCTCAGACAGTCTCATGATAGTCTCAGACTCAGAACCAGAAACCTGGCTGGACAGTTGAGCTGTTTCTTCATACAGATCTCCAGTCTCTAAGAAGAAATAATCAACAGACAATGAGCTCTACCTCAGGGCTTAGCTGCAAAAGCCTGAATTTTTGCATAACCAACAATGAGGAATTTACATTAACTTCTCTCTAAGTATTCCCCAGGAACTCCACTTCATACTTATTGTCCAAAAAAATCTGTTCTTGTCTGGCACATTTTCAACCCAGGCCTTGAAGCTGCCAGACTTCACATCACATCTGCCCCCTAGAGAAGTTGCATACAATCCCAGCTCAATTCATAACACTTAATATAATAAAGATTATCAAAGCTATTGCAGGAAATTGCCCCTGTTCCTTCCTCCCTCCCCCCTAAAAAGAAGTGCATGTAGACTAGGGTTATATCTACACTACAGCCTACATCAACAAAATTTACATTCCTCAGTGGTGTGAATAGTCCATTCTTCTGAGCGACATAACTTACACTGACATAACCCTTTGTGTGCACATTGATATGTTGGTGAAAGAATTTCTCACACTGACATAGCTTAAGCCACTCGTAGAAGCCGCTTTTTACTGCTGACGGAGGTGGAGAACAAAGGGGGCAACTACCCAGGGACCTGGGCAATTTAAAAGGGTCCCCAACCACCACTGGTAGCACAGTGGAGCTAATGCAGGCTCCTTGCCTGACCTTGTTCTGTGCCACTTCTGGAAGTAGTTATCACATACCTATGGTCTCAGAGGGGTCACCATGCATTGCCTCCACCTGTGTACCAACCCTGGAGCTCCCATAGGCCAGAAATCGTGGCCAGTGCAAGCTGAAGGGGTGATGCATGTGAACAGCAGTGCGTGAAGACTCCCTGGCCTCTCTACCTAAGAGCCACTGCCAGAGAGGTGTGCCAGTTGCTTTCAGGAGCCACTTGAGGTAAGCATTGATCCTGTCACGCTTCCCACACTCCAAACCTCTGCTCTAGCCCAGAGTCTGCACTCCTTCCCCGAGGCTGTGTAACACACACCTACTGGGTGTCGGTCACTGTTCTATGTAGTGGCATGTAGACCACTTACTGAGAGAAACAATGAGGGTGCTCTATGGTCTTAGCTGAGAGCCAGCTGACTTTATAGTTCAATCTGTAGAGGCTCATGAACTAAACTTCAGAGGTTCCAGGTTCAGTTCTTCCTGTTGGCACTAAACCTGCACTTTTTACCACACCCAAACTCCCTCCCTCCTCCCAGTGCACCCAGAGTTACTCCCAGATTCAGCACCCAAACTCACCTTCCTCCTGCCATACATACACCCAAACTTCCTGCCCCAGCCTCATGAAAGTGAAGGTGGGGGAGAGCAAGCAACAGAAGGAAAAGGGATGGAATGAGTAGGGTGGAGGATGGGGTCTCAGAGGAAGGGCAGGGGTGTAGCATCAGGGAAAGGACAAGGGTCTTTGGAGTGGCATGATTAGACAGGTTAGCAACCCTACTGGGTGGCATGGGCAGTTGATGAAGGTAGGGCTGGGGAAGGCAAGCCTCTTGCCTCTTCTGCCAAGGCCCTGCTTGGAAGGAGGGGGCTGTGGTCTGGGGCAGGGGTTTGGGGTGCATGGTCCAGGAGACAGTATGGATGCAGGAGAGGATTCTGTCCTGGGGAAGGTGCTCTAGGAGGGGATTCAAGGTTTGGGAAGGAGTTGTGAACGGGGTGAAAAGGGTTTGGGTGGTGACCTGGGTCAGGGGCTTGGGATGCAGGGTCAGGGAGGGCTTATGGATACAGGAGAGGATTCTAGCTTGCGGGAGGGATGTAGGAGGTGTGCAGGGTCTGGGAGGGAGTTATGACCTGGGAAAAGGGGCTACAGAGGATTTGGGTGGTGGACTGAGACAGGTAGTCAGAAAGGAGATACTTACCTAAACAACTCCCAGCCAGAAGCCCTGCAGAAACCTGAGGCAGACTGTCTGCTGCAGGCTGCTCCATGTCACTCTGCTCCAGGCATGAGGAGGGGGGAGACTTCCCACACTGTCCCTGTCCCCAGCAAAATTTATCAGATCCTATTGGCCAGAAACTGGCCAATGGGAGCTCAGAGATTTTGCTGGGGCGGGACAGGGATGGCACGCAAAGTCTCCCGACTCCCTCCCTCCCCAACTGTCCGGAGCGGAGAGCAGCTGGCTTTTTAAAGTGTGAAGCGTTGTCTACCTAAGGGTTCTGGTGAGGCTCGCTGGCAGCCTGTTGCCACCCCTGCTCTGCCTCAGGTACCCTCTCTAGCCTACCAGCAACCACGTCCTTCCTGCTCCACAGCTGGAGCAAGAGCCTCCTCTCCAGGAGCCCCTATTTATACAACCGCAGCTAGGCCCTAATTAGCTGCTGTTTGCCTCAGCCACTTGCTCCTTAGTCTTAGCCCTCTCCCAGGACTGGGTTTGACCCTTGTTCCACCTAGAGCGGGGTTAAAGTCACAATTAATTTTTTGAGTTAATTATGTAAATTAACTGTGATTAATTGACAGCTCTAATAAAAACACAGCATCTCCCTAGGTTCTCTTTCTAAGTCCTTATCAGATTTTGCCACCTACCCATATCTGGATTTAGTCCATTCTCTCTTCTTGGGGGAGGGGTGTCTTCATTGAGGGGTCAGATTTGTGCCCTGTCCCTTGATTTTTTCTTTCAACTATAGATGGACTGTCCGCGTATTGGTCTGGCCATTTCCCAAATACAGTCCTGTCTCTAGGACAATGGTGGGCAACTTACAGCCCACAAGCCATATGTAGCCCATCAGGGTAATCTGACTGCAGGCTGTGAGACATTTTGTTAACTGTGACCATCCACAGGCACCCTTCCTCTGTGGTTTGCCATTCTTGGCCAATGGAAGCTGTGGGGCCGGTGCCTGTAGGTGAAGGGGCCACAGAGACGTATCAACCATCATTTTCTGCAGCTCCCATTGGGTGGGAACAGAGAACTGCAGCCACTGGGACCTACTAGGAGTGGTGCCTGCAGACAGTCAATGTCAGCAAAATCTCTCCTGCCTACAATCAGATTACCCTGCGATGCTGCATGCGGCCTGTCGGCTGCAGGTTGCCTACCACTGCTCCAGAATCTTCGTCTCCTAACCATCGTTTCATGCTGGGCATTGCTCTAACTCCATTAATTCATAGAGCTCATCAACTGTGGAAACCCTCCAACCAGTCCCCCATTTCCTTACATAGCCCATAATTTGAGTTGAAACCTCAGTAAAGATTACATTCCTTTTTTTTTTTTTTTAAACTCCACAAACCTTCTGTATGCTTCAGGGAGAAGTTTGAACTTTTTGCAAGAAAGCTTGCTTACATTGTCTATGATCTTTATATTTCTCTCTGTCCAGAAGGGTGAAAATGGCTAAGGCCTTTGTCCATAATAGTAGTGGAGCCAAACACCAGACTGAGTCCTCCTACCTTATCTTGTTCAGTTCATACCCAATTTCAAAAGTGTTTAGCAACACATCTCTGTCATCCCCTTCCCTAATGCAAGGGGAAAAAAAATTGGAGTCTATGCCATGCACTGGGGCAGGTACTTGACCGTCTGACTTTATATGCTGGATATGGGACTTGCAGGTGCAGTCTCTCCATCTCCAGATGATGATGACATTCCATATCCTTCATTCTTTCCTCATGCTGGCAGTGGTAATCCCCATCTTCAGTCTCATGTTGGCACTATCCATCTTCTCTCTCATTTTGGTGTTACCCATCTTCAAGCAGTTGGATTCAAAACACAGGGGCTGTGTCTACACTGGCATGAATTTCCGGAAATGCTTAAAACAGAATAGTTTTCGCTATAAGTATTTCCGGAAAAAGAGCGTCTACATTGGCAGGCTGCTTTTCCGGAAAAGCCCTTTTTCCGGAAAAGCATCTGTGGCCAATGTAGACGCGCTTTTCCAGAAAAGAGCCCCGATCGTCATTTTCGCGATTGGGGCTTTTTTCCAGAAAAGACTACTGGGCTGTCTACACTGGCTCTTTTCCAGAACTGTGTTCCGGAATAAGGACTTATGCCCGAGCAGGAGCAGCATAGCTTTTCCGGAATAGCGGCTGATTTTGTACAGTAGAGCGTCGTTGCTTTTCCGGAAATTCAAGGGCCAGTGTAGACAGCTCGCAGCTTATTCTGGAAAAGCGGCTGATTTTCTGGAATAAGTGGCCCAGTGTAGACACAGCCAGGGGCTACGTCTACACTGGCATGATTTTCCAGAAATGCTTTTAACGGAAAAGTTTTCCGTTAAAAGCATTTTCGGAAAAGCGCGTCTAGATTGGCAAAACGCTTTTCCACAAAAGCAATTTTTGCGGAAAAGCGTCCGTGGCCAATCTAGATGCGCTTTTCCACAAAAAAGCCCCGATTGCCATTTTCGCGATTGGGGCTTTTTTTCGGAAAACAAATCTTTGCTGTCTACACTGGCCCTTTTGTGCAAAAGTTTTCAGAAAAAGACTTTTGCCCGAACGGGAGCAGCATAGTATTTCCGCAAAAACACTGACAATCTTACATGAGATCCTCAGTGCTTTTGTGGAAATTCAAGTGGCCAGTGTAGACAGCTGGCAAGTTTTTCCGCAAAAGCAGATGATTTTGTGGAAAAACTTGCCAGGTGGTTCATCTCCAGCTGTATCCTCTCTTGGTCTAGCTGTAGATCTGACTCCAGTCCCTGGTATAGTGATGCATTTGGCCTGTATAGAATGGAAGTTACCTCTGTCAGCATCTTCCACTAAGGATTTTCCTTAATTGTCTCAAATTGAGAACCTGAACCCAGTGGATACTTCTGAACATTTGGCCATTGAATCCACTGGTTTCTGCGCTGGCCCACTGCACTCTGCTCCAAAAATCTCTTCTAAACTGCCACAAGACCATCTTGGAGAAGAGCTCTACAGCACACAGGCAGGGTTGCCATGTGTCTGGTATTGTACCCAGACAGTCCGGTATTTGCGCTCTGTCTGGTAAAAAAAATCAGACAATACTGGACTTGTGCAATGTCCAGTATTGTCTGATTTTTCCGGCTGCGCACTGGACGGAAGCCTGGCGTGGGCGGGGGGAAGCGAGGCCACGATTGCCGCTGGGAGCCCTCAGTTGGTTGAGTGTAAGGAGGAGGAGGGAAGCCTCCGCCTCGCTCGTGCGTTGCTAGGAGCCTGAGTGGGACAGGCAGCGCCCTGGGATCTGCAAGTGCCCGGGTCAGTCCCACCCCCCTTCCCTGCTGGCTGGTTCTCTCCCACTTCCCGTCCTGATCTTCCCCAACCAGCCCCCCTGCATCGCCCCCCAGCTTTGCTTCCCGGCGGCCCATTCCTCTTCCTGATCTCCCCTGGCCAGCACCACTGCACCCCCGCCCGCTCTGCTTCCCGCCCACCCTTCCTCCGGCCCCCCCCTTTCCTTCCACCAGCCCCCCAGCCTTCCCCCCCAAGCTCTGCTTGCCACTGGCCCGTGCTTCTTCCTTATCTCCCCTGGCCAGTGCCGCTGCACCCCCGCCCACTCTGCTTCCTGCCCACTCTGCCTCCAGCCTCCCCTTCCTTGCGGCCCCCTACTCCCCGCCAGCTCTGCTTATCACGCCCCCTTCCTCCCGGCCAGTCCCTCCCCCCACCCATGATCAAGTGTGTCCGGTTTTTTTGGGGGGGAAGGGTCTACCTGGTAACCCTATACACAGGTGCTACAGGATCTCTCTAAAGGGATTCCCCAGTGGCATGGAACTGCTGCTGGAGGGTTCTTCTGTGCCTGTCTTGGGTAGAGATGGGGAAAATGTTTTGATCCTGACAATGATTCTTGAAATCCTTTAATAAACTCCAACTTTTTAAAATCAGAAAGTTTCTATTAGAGAGACCAGTAGGTATCCACACCTAATCTACTTCTGAGATAATATCGGTGGCTACATTATTTCTGAGCACTTGACTGCTGTGTATGAGCTAAACTTGGCACGAGACTAATACCATATCAGAAGTGAAATTAAAAAAAACCCAACAAATATATAAAACTGTGAACTCTTTAGTTAGAAAAGAAAGACGTGTCAGAAAAAAATGGCTAAATTAAACAAGATGCAAATCCGCACATGGAGCTCTGTGGGGGACAATTGAATCATAAGCTTTTCTTAATAATGACTAACCCTTTTCTAAAGCCACATATGTATATGATTTATATTTTCTTTTTTCTAACTTGGAAAATTTTATGCACTATGTATAATGGTTTTGATCAGCTGCAACATGCTGGATTAATCATATACATTTTTCCAATGTAGTATGTTGATTGCATCTCAGCTTGAACCAACATATGCAAGGACTGTTTACCCCTGCTTTGATGAACCTGCCATGAAGGCAACCTTTAATATCGTAATTGTCCATCATCCCAGTTACGTGGCCCTTTCTAACATGCCTGCTATAGGTAGGTTAAAAATGGACTTTTGTATTTTTCCAAGTACCTTAATAAAGGCTTTAATTTACTTAAACAGTATATAATTGTAGCCCATTATTTTATGTCATCCTGTGCTAATTGTTATCAAACATAGGAAAACTCTGTTTAGATAACATTCTTGTATGAGCCATACAGAGCAATTATACAGAGCATGGACTGAATTTTAACTGTAAAAAAAGAAATGTAAACAGAAGGAGGTTAGCAGAACATAAGGTTGCAGATGCCAGGTTCTCAGATGTATTTGGAAAAAACTTTGAGTAGACCTTGCTGGTCAAAAGACTGATGTCGACAGGTTTCTAGAGGAAGACATTTTCTCCCAAAAGAAGGAGGTTGCTGCTCCTGTTTTGTGACAGGACAGAAAGCGTTAGGATTTGTCTGTCTAGATAGTAAGGTGGGAGACACTGCTTCCTGGAGCACCCCTTACAGAATGTCACTGGTCACATCATTTCCAGCACCTTTTGTAGACATTTTCTTTTAACAAGATCCTCCATGGCTCAGCCCTCCAGCCAAGTCAACAAAGTTCAAACTTTATCTGAGGTAACCAAACAGTCCAAATGGAAATGTAAACAAGTCTGAATAATTTTTAAGTCTTCTGCTTCCACTGAAAACCCCTATTTCAGGGTTCCCTGACACAGCAACCTACTCTGCTCCCTCCGGACTTTTTCTCCAAAAAGGATCCTGACTCTTCTGAAGTTTCTCCTTGGATCTTGCCCCCTGTTCCATCACAGAGATTGATTCTATTTCTTCAGCTTTCCTACCTTTTCTTTCCCAGGTCACCTGCTTTCAGCTGAGCTTAGCTCCATTTAAGTTGTTTTCAGTCACTCTAATTCCATTGCACCCAGCTGGGATCACTAATTGCCCCTACCTGGCTAGCTCACAGAAAAGGCTGAAGGATAACTACTATCTTATGGGCAAGGCTGAGTCCAGCTTGCCTTAAAGGGCAAGTCAGCCTGTGACAGGGGGCTTATTTCGGAATAGCTATTCCTGATTAATTCTACATTCAAACTTCCCCGCCCCCTTGAGTGCCTTATTTTGGAATAAATATCCACACATGGAGTTAATCAGGAATACTTAATCTGCTTTTGGATTTATGTCCTACTTCATTCCAGGTTAACTTTTGTATGCAGGCAAGGCCTGCAACATGGATTATTGAGACAGGAACCATATTTAGTAAGTCCAAAAAAAGATAGGGAGATTTAGTGAAACCAGTAAATTCACAGACAAATATGCACAGATACTGTCTTGAGAAGTGAGTGGCAGGGGTGTTTGCTGACCATTCAATGATGACATATCCATGTCTGGCAGGTATATTTGACTGCACAACAATTCATGTTTTGCATCTTACTGTATAAAGTTTAGTCAGTATATTTTACTGCATAATTTTTACTAACTTGTTAAGCTGTTGTTTTGTTGTATGTATGAAAACGACTTCTGTTATTTAACGACTGGGAGGATTGTGTGTATCTTAAAAAAAAAAAACTTGATTGCTTATGAAAACTGCCTTGATAGTCACAGAATTGAAGTCTTCTTTTAATCTGCAGAATACACATGGTGGGGTGAGCAGCAGTGCAAGCTATTGTATACTAACCTGGCAATGCCCCTCAATGCTGATTTTCAGGGACTTACTGTGGGATGCTATGTATGATCAAGACTCCATATGAGTGACAGATAGTATTCATATAAGAAACCTAAAAACATGTAGGATTCCTTTATTTAGTTTAAATGGCTCTTTTAATATCTGCGTGGTGTTGGATTTTATTTTGCATGTAAATATTTTTAAGCAATAAAAATAAATGGTTATGAAATCTGTGAGACATGTCTGTGAAAGTAGCTTGGACATATTTCCTCTCTCAGAATTGTCTTCTGTGGATTTTTCTTTGGTGGGTCTGATTGGGCCCATTTTTTGGGACATGTGAGATTTATGCATCTGATAACTCTCTGGCATATTTGACATTGATTTCAGTAATAATAGCGATAATATAAACATACGTATTAAAGAAGTGTAGCATGGGAGAACATGTTTATGCTTGTCCTCATCCCAAAACCAATGCATAGTTTAATATGCTTTGTAGAGTTTTATTAAGATGCTGAGGAATGGAATAGTGAAATCTTTGTATTTAAGGTAATAATTCAAGTAGCTAATGAGCAGAGTGAGAAAATTGGCTTGATTCTATTGACAAAGTATGTGTACCCAGTGCTGTAATACAGAGTATTAAATGTAATGAAAGATGTGTAAAACACTGCTTTGAAAACGCAAAATAGTGTTTTGTTGCATAGGAAGAATAATTTGAATGTTTCTATACTAAAATTATTTTTGTTCTAGACAAAACTGAAATGAAAGATGAGAATGGAAGCATATGGACTGTTACCACATTTAACACCACACTGAAAATGTCAACTTATATAACTGCTTTTGTGGTTTGTGACTTCGATTATGTCAGCAGGACTGAAAGGGGCAATGAGGTAAACGAGAGTCTGCATATCTCATTAGAGCAGCTAACAGAATAAATTGGTTCTGTGGTGTATCATGTGGTTTATAAGATGTAACTTTTATTGAATACACATCCTATTTTGAAAGTATTTGATAACATGGCAAAAGTGTTAACATTTACCCTATAAATCTATGTTCAGAAAAATCTATGTTCATAATAATTAGTGTATGTGTATATACTCTGTACGGATTATTGCATAAATACATTCTGATGTAATTTTTAAACACGAAGAAGAGACGAACAGAGTAAAACCTAGTGAGAAGTTATACTCAAAGTATTTTTCATAATTCAAGATCTGCTTAGCCCTTGTCATTTAAAAAGTGTAAGTCTGTTTTTGCTTAGGGATATTAGATATCAAGTAATAGAATAGTTGAGGAGGCGGGAGAAGGCGGCACCGCAGAGCCAGTGCTGGGGGAACGAGCTTTTAAGCCAGCTCCCCCAGCACTGGTGCCTGCTCCCTCCCCCGCTGCCTCTGATACAGAGGAAGCAAGGGCGATGCGAGTAGTCAACAGATTAACTGATAAGCATTGGCTTACCAGTTAATTGTCTAGTTGACTAATTGTTGACATCCCTATTTCTTCTCCCATCTGAAATTAGTGAGAAGATAATGGGAGCTAGATGCATTGCTCTCTCTTAAGTGCCTTTGAAAATCTCATCCCTAATGACTTGAATGGGAGTGTGGCGAAGTCGGGCCCCCCGGTCAGTGCCGCCGCCGCCGGTCCCCTCTCTCGCCTGTATCCCTCACCCACAATCTCGGCCCCCGAGTCCTGACCCCTCTGTCCTGGCCCCCGGGTTTGTGGCCACCGCGCCCGGGCTTTCGCTCAGCCCGCGGGCTCTGGGGGGGCCCCCGCTCACGAACCAGCCGCGGGGGTTGGCCCTCCGTCGGGCCCGACCTTCGGTCCCCCTCAGGTGCAGGAGGTGGGGCCGTCCGTCTTCGGCCTCGATCCTCCGTGCCCCAGGCTGGGAAGTCTCGTCGCCCCGGTCAAGGGCTGTGCGGGTCCGGGCCCCCTCCTCCGGCCCTCCGGCTCCGCTCCCCTGGTTGCCTGCCAAGTTAAAAGAAATGCCGGCAGCCCCTTTCCCTTCCGGCCTCTCCCCCTTTTGGGCCGGCACGCCAGGGGCGTGCCCCTCCCCCTTGCATCTCCCGTCCGCCTCCTCCTGGGTCCCTTCGCCTGCCGGGCCCGCCGTGCCTGCAGCCGCATGCCCCCGCTCCTCTGCCTGGGCGCTTTCCCCCGGGCTCAGCTCCGTCGCGCCTCTCGGCGCCTCCCCGGGGGCGGGGCTGGCAGTGCGGGGAGCTTCTTCCCCGTCACACACCTCCCCTTCCTGTCCCTCAGTCCTTTTCTTCCACGTCCCCACTCCCCCACAGCGCGACAAGAAGTCTGCGTTGGCGTGTTCCCGCCCCGCCTTGTGCGCCACCGAAAACTTGTACTGTTGTAAGAACAGGTACCACCTCATTATACGCGGGTTTGCCTCCCGCATATTATGCATCCACTGCAAGGGTGCATGGTCGGTTACCAACTATAATAAACCTCCTATAATAGCCCGCCAGGCCCAAGAATTGCCGAACTTGCTTTTTCGTCGTGGGGGCTGGGTGGTCCCGTATGGCCTCGACTTTGTCCATGTGGGGCTTTAGTTGCCCGTTCCTCACAATATACCCCAGGTAGGCCACCTCATCCTGTGCAAACACGCACTTGCCGGGGTTCGCGGTCAGCCGGGCTTTTTCTAGCGTTTCCAGGATTGCGCGGACATGCCCTAGGTGGTCCTGCCATGACGTGCTGTACACTACCATGTCATCAATATACGCCACCGCATACGCCCGGTGCTCCTCCAGGAGCTGGTCCATCATCCGCTGGAACGTGGCGGTGGCCCCGTTCAATCCGAAGGGCATGGTCAGAAAGTGGTAGAGTCCGAACGGTGTCACAAACGCAGTTTTTTCCTGGGATGCCGGCGTGAGGGGGATATGCCAGTATCCCCTGGTGAGGTCGAGGGTCGTCAGGTACCGGGCCTTCCCCAGTCTTTCCAGCAGCTCCTCCGTCCGTGGCATAGGGTATGCATCGAACTTGGAGATAGCATTAACCTTGCGGAAGTCTATGCAGAAGCGCAGCGTCCCGTCTCGCTTGGGTACCAAGACAATCGGACTCTGCCATTCACTCTGCGATTTTTGGATTACGCCCATCTGTAACATTTTCCTCACCTCTTCTTGCACTGTTCCCCATAACTTCCGGGGGAACTGCCGCAGCGGTTCCCGCACCCTCCGCCCCGGTGTGGTCTGGGTGTGGTAGTGCGCCACCTCGGTGCGCCCGGGTTGTGTCGATAGCACAGCCGCAAAGGACCGGAGTAGGGTTCGCATTTCTTCTTTCTGGGGGTCGGTCAACCGGAGCCCCAGGTGCGGCTCCCCCTCGGGTTGGCTGAGGTCTATTCCCCAGGGCCCCAACTCCGGCTCCGTAGGGTGCTTGGTTGCCAGTAGGCTCTCTCGCACGTTCCACTTCTTGAGAAGGTTCACGTGGTAAATCTGGGTCTTTTTGCGCTTACCCGTCAGCTGGATTTCGTAGTCTACAGGTCCCACCTGCCGCCGCACCTCATAGGGGCCCTGCCAGGTCACCAACAGCTTCGAATCCGTCGCTGGCAGGAGGAACAGCACTCGGTCGCCCGGTGCGAACGTCCGCTCGTGAGCCCCCTGGTTGTACCACCGGGCCTGGCGTGCCTGGGCCGTTAGCAGGTTGCTCTGGGCGAGCTCGCCGGATACCTGTAGTTTCTCGCGCAATTCCAGGATGTATTGGACTGTCCCTTTCGTGCAGGAGTCTTGCTCCTCCCATCCCTCCTTCAGGAGGTCGAGGATACCCCTTGGCTGCTTGCCGTAGAGCAGCTCAAAGGGCGAGAAGCCGGTTGAGGCCTGCGGTACCTCCCGTATGGCGAACAGGAGGGCGGGCAGGAAGCGGTCCCACTCCCGGGGATCAATCCCCACAAATTTTCGCAGTATCGTTTTTAACGTTCTATTAAAACGCTCCACCAGCCCATCAGTCTGGGGGTGGTAGACGGAGGTCCGCAGCTTTTTCACTCGTAGCAGCTTACATAGCTCCGTCATGACCCGCCCCGATATGTTTGTCCCCTGGTCGGTCAGGATCTCCAGGGGTATGCCCACGCGGGCAAAGATCTTGACCAGCTCTGCCGCCAGCCCCGGGGCCTTAGTGTTCCTTAGCGGCACGGCTTCGGGGTAGCGGGTTGCATAGTTAATGAGAACAAGGACATACTGGTTGCCCTTCTTGGACCAGGCCAGAGGGCCCACCAGGTCCAACGCCACCCGCTCGAAAGGGGTGTCTACCACGGACAGCGGTACCAGGGGGGCTCTCGGCACCCCCTCGCCCCCGGCCCGCTGGCACTCGGGGCAGGATGCACCCCCTCGCCCCCGGCCCCCGCCTGCTTCTGCTGCTCCAAGACCTCTCGAACCTTGATCTCCCGGTGAATCCCGGGCCAATAGAAGCACTGCATGACCCTCTGGGACGTCTTTTCTACCCCCAAGTGGCCAGCCCAGGGGTTCGCGTGTGCCAGCTCGAGGACCTGCCACCGGAACCGTGCCGGCACTAGCAGCTGCCAGTTTTCGCCCCCTTCCCCCGGCCGCGTGGCCACGCGGTATAGCCGGTCCGCTCTTACCTCGAACCGCGGGTTCTGAGTGTGCGGATGTCCCGGGGGTGTCTCCATCTGGGCCTGCTCCCACGCGTGGGCCAGCGAGCGGTCCTCCCTCTGCTCCCGCAGGAAGTCCTCTCCTTCACCGACCCTAACGCTGTGTGCTCCGGGCGGCGTGGTGTCGCCTGCCTGGGCCTCCGTTGGCCCTCCCGGGTCTCCGATCTCCTGGGCCCCGGGGGAGGCCGCCCGGTCTGTGGTCCTCCCCCACCGCTGGATAGCTTGCCGGAAGCCCGGCCAATCACACCCGAGGATCACGGGGTAGGCCAGGCGTGGGGCCGCTGCCACTTGGCAACGCGTCTGGCTTGTCCCCTCGCCAATCTGCACCCACCGGGTCGGGTACCACCGCACCTCCTCGTGGATGCACCGTACTGTAACGGGGCCCCCCCCTCTCTTCCCCTGGGTGCCACTTCCTCGCGTATCAGGGTCTGGTTGCAGCCGGAGTCCACTAAGGCCCAGGTTGCCCGCCCGTCCAGGCTTACCGGTAGAGTGATTCAGGGGGGTCCTACGCGTGGGGGCCGCCGCTCGACCGTTGAGGCCCGGCCAAACTAGCAGTCCATGAAGGGGCATTCTCTCCGGAAATGCCCCTCTTGGCCGCACTCGAAGCAGGCGCCGCGCTTCCCTGGCTCCGTCGGGCTGGGTGAGGCCCCTCCAGGTGCCATCGCCTCCGAGCTCTCCGATGTCGCGGGTCCGCCTCCGCTCTCCCAGCGGGCCCATGGGATGGGTGAGCCGCCCCCCACCCTTTAGTGGGGCGCGCTCGCCCCGAGGGTGCGGGGCCCCGATTCTGGGTTTTGGCTCCCTGCCTCTGATCTTCCTCCCCCTCGGCCGCCATGTAGTTCTCCATGATCGTGACCGCTTCTCCGAGGGTGGTGGGCTGGTGGCGCCGTACCCACATCTGTCCTTCAGGGGAGAGGATCTGTAAAAACTGGTCTAACACGATCATATCGACCACCTGGGTTGCGGTCCGCCGCTTGGGGTCCAGCCAGCAAGTGGCGGCCTCTTTTAAGCATTGGACCACTGCCTGGGGCCGCTCCCCTGGCCGGTACCTCTCGGCCCGGAATTTCTGTCTGTGCATCTCCGGGGTGACCCCCACTTGGTCGAGGATGGCTTCCTTTACTTTATGGTAGTGTAGGGCGTCTCGTGCGGCTAAGCCCCTATATGCCCCCTGGGCCGGGCCCATGAGGTAGGGTGCCAAGAGAGTTGCCCACTGTTCCTCTGGCCAACGGGCGGCTGTGGCCACCCTCTCAAACGTCACCAGGAAGGCCTCTGAGTCGTCCTCGGCCGTCATCTTTACCAGCCTTAGGGGTAGGGCTAGGGCTGCCCCACTGGCCCCCCCTGGGGGTGCCCCGGCCCCCGCCTGCTTCTGCTGCTCCAAGACCTCTCGAACCAGTTGCTGCTGGTCCGTGAGCTGTTTTATCAGCTGCGTCTGCTGGTTGTCCACCAACCATTTCAGCAATTCCCCCACCTCCATGCTATCCTCCTACTGTGGTCTCTAACCACCACCCGTGAGCCCCAAAGGGTCCTCTCTCTCCTTTTTTTTTTTTTTGGGGTGGGGGTCACCCTATTATGAGGGTGCCCACGTTCTCCACCAGTGTGGTGAAGTCGGGCCCGCCTCTCTCGCCTGTATCCCTCACCCACAGTCTCGGCCCCCGAGTCCTGACCCCTCTGTCCTGGCCCCCGGGTTTGTGGCCGCCGCGCCCGGGCTTTCGCTCAGCCCGCGGGCTCTGGCGGGCCCCCCGCTCTCCGCCCCGCTCACGAACCAGCCGTGGGGGTTGGCCCTCCGTCGGGCCTGACCTTCGGTCCTCCTCGGGTGCAGGAGGTGGGGCCGTCCGTCTTCGGCCTCGATCCTCCGTGCCCCTCCCCCTTGCGTCTCCCGTCCGCCTCCTCCTGGGTCCCTCCGCCTGCCGTGCCCGCTGTGCCTGCGGCCGCGCGCCCCCGCTCCTCTGCCTAGGCGCTTTCCCCCGGGCTCAGCTCTGCCGCGCTGCTCGGCGCCTCCCCAGGGGCGGGGCTGGCAGTGCGGGGAGCTTCTTCCCCATCACAGGGAGCAGCACTGTGCCTCAAGTCCTTAGCACAATTTTTAATTTTTAAAAGCTCCTATTGTATGCCCTCAACCTACTTTTCCTTTGCAGTAAATGATGTTCTTGCCATGTTACTATTGCCCTATTGTGGTATTGTGTCTATAGCTCCTTCACTATATATATGTTATTTTATTATGTTGAATTTTGTTTGTTTTGATTTTTTAATTTGTTGAAAAACAAAAGGTGATTAGGTATAAAAACATATGCTAAAATAATATTGGACCACAGGTAAAGTCCTACCCTAAGGGTACGTCTAGACTACATGCCTCTGGCGACAGAGGCATGTAGATTAGGCTACCCGACAGAGTAAAATGAAGCGGCGATTTAAATAATCGCCGCTTCATTTAAATTTACATGGCTGCCGCGTTGAGCCGACAAACAGCTGATCAGCTGTTTGTCAGCTCAACGCGGCAGCCATGTAAATTTAAATGAAGCGGCGATTATTTAAATCGCCACTTCATTTTACTCTGTCGGGTAGCCTAATCTACATGCCTCTGTCGCCAGAGGCATGTAGTCTAGACGTAATTAGTATTTGATGCACTTAATGTTTAACAGAGCCGCATTGGCTACATGGTGGCCCCATAGCCATTCGAGTAGGGCAAAGCACAGTGGCTCAGGCTGGTCCATTAAAGACAGTGCGACTGTGCAGGAGGAAGCACTCTGGGCACGTCTAGACTACATGGCTCCATTGATGGAGCCATATACATTAGGGTTGTAGGCAAAGGGAAATGAAGCAGCGATTTAAATAATCGCCGTTTCATTTAAATTAAAATTGCTGCCGCGCTGTGTCAATCAGCTGTTTGTCGGCACAGCGCTGTAGTCTGGACGCTCCGTGGTCGACATTAAAGGCATTTGTTGACCTCCCCGGTAAACCTCATCCCACGAGGCATAACAGCTATTCAGAAATGCTATCCTCACAGAAAAGAGTGAAAATGTAAGTTGTCTAAAATAAAGTGTTTGCTTTATTATAGATACGTATTTGGGGTCGGAAAGAAGCAATTAAAAAAGGGTATGCTGACTATGCTTTAAATATCACAGGCCCACTCTTTTCATTTCTGGAAGATTTATTTAACATCAGTTACCCTCTTTCAAAAACAGGTGAGTTACCTTCCTTTCATTTAAAACAAATGGTTGTTGCTGATATAACATCTACAGAAGTAGTGGGTCCTGTCTTGCCAGATTCTTTCTTTAACCAGTGCTGGATTCAGAGAAGACTAGTCCTCACTCTTTATTCTTCAATTTCTCTCCTTTTCCTCCCTACTTTTTGTGCAGCACCTTTCATGATGCAGGCTATGTCTACACTGCAGTTATTTTTTGGAAAAAGGTACACAAATTGCAATTTGCGTACCTTTTTCCGTTTTTTTTTCGGAAGAGGCTTTTCCGACATTTGGCCTGTCTATATAGGGCCAAATATGGGAAAAATCTCCTCTTTTGGAAGAGCTCTTATTCCTCATAAAATAAGGCTTCCGAAAGAATGTGCCCACTGTTTCAGAACTGATCCGAAAAAGCGGATGCATTCCCTGGACACAGAAGGGTTTTTCTGGAATACCGCTGGTATCCTGGAAAAACTCTTTAGTGTAGACATAGCCTTAGGCTATGTCTACACTACACTTCTTTTTCAGGAAAAAGTATGCAAATTGTGGAGCGCAATTTGTGTACCTTTTTCCGATAATTTTTTCAGAAGAGGCTTTTCCAAAATTTGGCCTGTCTACATGAGGCCAAATTTCAGAAAAATCTCCTCTTTTGGAAGAGCCCTTCTTCCTCGTGATACGAGATTTACAGGGCTTCTGAAAGAGCCCGTTTGCTCTTCTGCAAAAAATGTTGGAAGAGCAGACATGTTCCCTGGACATGGCAGAGTTTTTCCAGGATACCGGAGGTGACCGGGATACCCTCAGTGACCTTTTCCCATACTGACCTTGTTTTCTCTGAAACATTGTTCCTAACCTGTAATTAATCCACATTTCTTCAAACCTTCTTTGTCTCCTGTGCTACATTCCCATCTAATTTGTAAGTCACCAGCATGTCTTTGTACCTTCCTAGCTTTCAGTTCAGTGTCTCATCTTAACTTGGACCTCACCAACATCTCTCTGTACCTTCCTTGATGGAAACAGTCCTCTGTAGAAAAGCTCTATTTCTGCTTTGATGAAAATGTGCAATACCATTCCTTAAATCTCAGTATCTTAATTTTACAGATACCCTGTGCAAAGGTGTTACACATCATTAACTGGTTTTAACTGAGTGACACCACTATAAACTAGAGCAGGGATGGGCAATCATTTTTATGGGAGGGAACACTCCAAGCATTTGATAAGTGATCAAGGGCGGCACTCTTCCATGATATTAATGGAGAAGCTGTGCGGTCTGGGATAGAGGTTGGGTGCAGAAGGGAGCTTGGGGTAGGGCTGCAGGAGAAGATTCTGACGTGGAGGAGGGCTGTAGGAGGGAGTGCAAACTCTGGGAAGGGGTTTGATCTGGAGCAGAGGTGCTGTGGTTTGGGTTGTGGTCTATAGCAGGAGGGGGTTGTGACCTGGGGCAGGAAATAGGGCTGTGGAGTCTGGGAAGGGGTATGGGTGCAGGAGAGGATTCTGGTCTGGAGGAGGGGTTCAGGATGAAGTGCTGAGTCTGGGAGAGGGTTGGAATGGGTACAGGGGGACAGGAGGGGGATACAGGAATTTGGGTTGTGACCTGGAGTTGGTTGGGGTTGGGTTGGGCTGGGGTACAAGGCCTGGGAGGGGTATGGGTGTAGAATTAGGGGTGCAGAGGGTTTAGATTGTGACCCAGGGCAGGAGTGTAGGAGGGGGAGCAGAGGGTTGGAAGGACGGAGAGGCTGGGGTGCTAGAGGCAGGCTCTGACCACGAGGTGCTTACTTGGGTGGCTCCTGGCCAACAGCTCAGTGAGACTCTCAGACAGGCACCCAGGCTTTCCATGCCACCACATGCCACTCAGAGCATCCGGCTGCAGATGCTATGTGTTCTCTACATACCACTAAGCCCAATCTTTGATACAGTTGGTACCGCAAGTGTTTAGGTACCCTGAGGATCTGATAATACTTCGTGAGCTGGGGTATTTTCTGTGAACTAGTGGAGGTTTGTCTCTATCAAGATGCTCTCTGTGACCAACTCTTCTATCACTATAGCACCACACTTGCCCTCAGCTACTCTGCAAGTGGAACAGATATCACCCCCTTAGAGTATGTGGCTGAGAACTCACCATATTCTCAAATTTTGGTGAAGGCTCCTTATCTATTCCAGAATACGTCATTCTCTCTATTACACTGACATATTACAGGAGGATAGACTTCAGATGATGCCCACATGGTGGGAACACAGAGGGCTGCTGCCACTTTTGCTATGTGGGCCCTTCAGTGGCTTTTGCTGGGACCATTGTCCTTCTATCACTAATAATTTACATCAAAGTCTTTGCAACACTCAAGGAAAGAGAGAGGAACCCATTCTCCTTAGCTCCCTTTCCACCATCTATGCCAGAGGAAAAGACCTTTGAAGTGCAAGAGCTGATAAGGAAGTGACAACTCTTACTAATATTTCCTCCTCATGTCATGATGAAGTTCTCCTGCCTCCATCACCTCTGTGGCAGATGACTTCAGGCAATTTCTGGAACTGAGGAAGTGGATTTCTGACTTGCTGTTGATTCCCTTAGCAGAGGTTCAGTAGTCCTACCATAAATTGCTAGGTATTTTACAACTTAACATCTATGAAGATTGCCATTTGGGTCAATGAAACTTTTATGGAGCCTTCTCAAATGGTTTAGCAAATTCCAGTTACCACACTACCTACCTTCTACAGGGTGGATAAAAAGCATTATGATCCAGATAGGGAACTGGAGTATCAATTTTCTCATCAAGCACCATATTCCCTAATAGTGGAAGCCATTAATGAACAAGGCAGACATAGTTCAAAGTCTATCCTGTACATGAAGAAGCATAAGAGGCTTGATCTTTTTGGTCATAAATCCTATGTATTGGCTATACTTCAGTTCAGAGTAGCAAATCATCTAATCTCATGGCCAAATACAACAGTACTTTTATTGAACATCTGCCAGAAAACATTCAGATCAGTTTAGATTCTTCTGGCAAAGACATCACTCCAGGTCTCCTTGGATGCCACAGATACTGCAGCATGATCTATTTCCACTACAGAAAAAGCATCTTGGCAGCAGCTGTCCGGGTTTCCAAGGGAGGTTCAGAGTACTGTCAAAGACCTCCCCTTTGACAACTGAAAGCACTTTGCAGACTTGATGTATGCATCTCTCCACGCTTGAAAAGACTCAAGAGCTATGGCTGAAATCCCTAGGATTTTGCACTTCTGTACATAAAAGGAGATTAAAGAGGTCTCAGATGGCAAAAAGAGCACACCCAACCCCATATTCAATGTATCATAGGCCCCTTGAATCCACGATCAAGAAGCTATAATAATAATAATAATAATAATAATTAATAAAGAAACTCTCTCTAGGGCTGTGTCCAGACTCAGGGGTTTTTTCGGGAAAAGTAGCCTTTTTCCGAAAAAACTTCACCTGCATCTAGACTGCAGCCGCGTTCTTTCGAAATTAAATCGAAAGAACGCGGCTTTTCTTTCGACGGTGGTAAACCTCATTTCACGAGCAAGAACACCTTCTTTCGAAAGTGCTTCTTTCGAAAGAAGGCGTTCTTGAATGTAAATAGGGCTTCTTCGAAAGAGAGCATCCAGACTCACTGGGTGCTTTCTTTCGAAAAAGCGGCTTGCTCTTTCGAAAGTTCCGCGTGCAGTCTAGACGCTCTCTTTCGAAAGAGGCTTGCAGTCTAGACATAGCCTAAATCTTCTCAGCAATCCATGTCCTCAAATTACAGTTTGGTTGAGATGCTTAGTCACCTAACCAACACAGCCTAACAGCTGCAACATTAACTTCTTCCTCTTCCTCTTTTAAAGATCCTCAACATATTTTGCACTCTTTGCTTTACCAACTGCTTAGGAATTTTGCCATTGTTAATTGAATATATCCCCACAAATCAGAGATTCTATACTGAACTGGGACTTGAACCTAGTACTGAATTGCCTTATGTACCATCCTTTGAACTCTATGTGTTTTTTATTAGATTTCTCAATTAAGACAGCCTTGTGGTAGCAATCACTTCTGCCTGAAAGTTGGGAGAACTGGGAGCCTTAATGACAGACATCCCCACTTATGATAGTCACAAGTGAGAAAGTATTGCTATGAGCACATCCAAGGTTTTTTTAACCTAAGGTTTCTTCAGAATTTCTTATTCATCAAACCATTGGTCTCCTGGCTTTTTCACTAAAATGCACATGAAAAAGCCACATTCCATACCCAATATGTCAAGAAGGCATCAGCCTTCTATCTGGATAGGACCAAACCATTTAAAATATCTCCTAGTCTGTCTGTATCCATTGTAGCCAGAATGAAAAACAAGGGAGAAATTACATAACTAGAAATCATGAAAAAAGGAAAGACTTTTATTCTTTCCCTTCCTACCTTCTCCCTCTCCCCCGTATGCTCCCATAACCGGAACAAAAGCAAGATGGAGAGAATGGAGAGCCAGAACTACTCAGGAGTGCAGAGAACTGAATCTACTCTCCCAGCAGCTGAGAGAAAAGTTCCATTATCAAAGATTTTAGATCTAAATATACTTAGTTACATGAAACTATTGATAACCTCGGCTTGTACGTAGTTGATTTTTATGTTTCTGATTGAAAGGGTGGCAATGCTTGAGAGGCATAGCAGTGGCATATATAGTTAAAGACATGCAAGAAAATAATTCCAAAAAAGCATTTCCTAGTTTATTGCAACTCGACAGCAAAGAACCACTAAAATATGTACCTTGTAATTGCACATTGGATAAACATACAATAGTCACGTGTGCATTTTACTTTTTAAAAATTTATTTTTTTTCTGTTTAAATCAATTTAGATCTGGTTGCACTGCCTGATTTTGGAGTAGGTGCTATGGAAAACTGGGGGCTAATGACTTTCCAGGAATCATCATTGATGTACAACCCAAGTGATAAATTCAGAGGCAAAAAGGCTATGATTTGCCTAATTGTTTCACATGAGCTAGGACACCAGGCATGTGGTAAAACATCTGTACATGCATTTATTTATGAAGTTGCTTTTTTCAAGTTGATGTAGATGCAAAGTAATTTTTAACATGGGGAAAATAGTGACTTACATGTGGGGATTTAACTCTTGGTGATAACAAGAGAAAGGAATGCTATAGCAATAACCCAAATGATTTTCAGTTGGTTGAAAGCTTTGATTATAAATTAATTTGGCAGATCAATATAAGAAACAAATTCCAGCATGACACAAGAACCTCCACTGAATATCCATTTTATCTTGAAAGAAATTTATAAAATATAATAAAACCATTATTTGAAAACTTGACTGTAACGGGTCGTGTATATACACATAATATCTACTAATGAACCATTTGTTCATTGACTTACAAGATACTTGGATATCTTTGAATAAAATACTCTATTTTAGGAATGAACATGATATGCATATCGAAATAGAGTAAGGATACTCACAATGATTCATGGGAGAACAGATTCCTTAAAAGAATTTTAACAGGAAGATGTAACTATAGGAAAAGGCAAATAGTGAATGGGCTATGCAGCTGTAGAATGAAGGGAAGTATACAAATTTTTATCTGTATCTGGAATGTTTACACAATGATCTTAAAAATTTAAAATTATTTGGTTCGGAATGATAAAATGGTTTCACTTCATTTTTTACTATACTTCATTTAAATTTGCCAAGAGGAAGTAGTTTAAACAACAAAGTTAGCAAAAAGTTAAACTTGGCTACAGTATGTCTGTCCATCTGATGATCTGAAAAATGAGTGTGTTTCTTGAAGGCCAGTAAAATAAATATTATTACTTACTTAAATAGTTTTTAAATAAAGTAACAGACCTTAAGGATTAACAAATAATATGGAATGACATCACACATTCCCAAATGATAAATCAGATTTTTGTTAAATATTAACTGCCAACTAATACTTCATCACAGCTGTTGTAGATGTTGTATTGCTTATCAGGATATGGATTTGCTGATTTTTGGAAGTGGCTGTTTCCCCAGGTCTGTTTATCATCTGCTGGGCAATTTTCCTTTCATTTAAGAACAAGGGAAAACAAAATAGTATTAATTTAATGAGAAATAAGCTATTTGGAAAATATTTGTATTTATTGTTTGAGAAATGCCATGTTTTCAAACTGTAGTCTGGCTTTTTCTGCTAGATTTACAAATTTATATGTGATTATTTAATTTAAATAGAATGGAGAATCTTTTAAAACCACTGTATGTGCTTATGTTATAAAATCTCAGACAAAAGAATTTAAAAATATATAACCATTGACCTGCCTCTGTATCTTTTCTCAAGTTGTATCTTTGGACTACTGAATTTCCACCAATTGGAAAAAAACGATAGCATGTTATTGTGATAATGTATATACTGTAGGGTTGCCAGATGGTTTCAACAAAAATACCTGACACACTTGACATTACATCGCAGTCTATATTACATCTTATTTAGAAAATACCGGACATTTATATTTTCTCAATTTGTTTCATGAACAGAAAGCTCAAATACTGGACTGTCAGGTTAAAAACTGGACACCTGGCAACCCTATATACACATTAAATAAAGAGACACTGTTCTTTTGATCATTCATATCTGTTTAACACAAAGGAATGAAAGCATCATTTCAAAGAAATACAATATGAGATATTTTCTCTTTTTTTCTATTTAAGTGGTTTGGAAATCTGGTTACCATGAATTGGTGGAATGATCTGTGGCTTAATGAGGGATTTGCATCTTACTTTGAATACATTGGAGCTAGTTACATGGAACCCAGATTATCACTGGTAAGTACCAAGTTTTCTTCTTACAACCTATAGTATTGTCCTGATCCTGCACCAGGGAGCTTCAATAAATGGGAGCATTCCTACTGACTTTAATGGTCTCATGGTCAGTTCCAATATAACTTTAAATGAAAACTAGGGGTCTGTGCCCCCTTCTCACTACTCTTGCCAACCTCTCTGTCTCTGGGGGTAGGCAGGCCCGGATTTCCCCCAAGACGCTGGGGAGAGAACGGCTGGGGCCACAGCCAGCCCTGGCCTCTCAGCTCTCCTGGCCACAGCCAGCCTGGGCCTCTTGGCCTTCCACTGCTCCCCCACCACAGGCCATGGTATCTCACCTCCCATCTGTGGCTGCCAGGGCCAGGGGCGGCTTTGGGGCCAGGAGTAGGGCCGAAGAGACCGGGCTGGGATGGCTTCAGACCTTCCTTGGTTGCGGTGGAAGAGCCTTGGCCTGGCCCTTCTCAGCAGCTGGGGAGAGAGCTGGGCCTGCCTCGGCCTGGCCCAGCCCCCGGCAGCTGGAGGGAGAGAGATGGGCCTGCCATGGCCTCAGCCCAGCCTGGCCCATCCCCACCCCCTCTGATGGCTGGGAAGTGGGGAGAGGGCCAGGCCTGGCGGCCAGGGGGAGAGAATCTTGGCCTGGCACTCCCCAGCGGCCGGAGGGAGAGACGGGGCTCTTACCCCCCAGAGAGAGGGGTTGGCAAGCATAGCAAGCAGTGGGTGCAACTGTCTAATTTCATTTAATTTCATTTTAGCTTTTACAACATTCTAAAATTAAATTTCTAACAGAAAGGTAATTTTGAATAAAAAAATCCACATATTTCATTTCAGCATTTTCTAAATGAAAACCTTTCGATTTTTCTGATTTTTTTTTTTTAAACCAAAATAATTTTGCACATTCATCATGGATGCACAACATGTTTCAGCTAATCCAAATTTGCTTTTTTTGTTTAGGAAAAAAAAAGAGTTTTGGCCAAAACGTGTTACCCATTTCCTAATGGTGTGTAAATACTATAGAGACAAAGGTTGCCTCACAATTGCATCTGTTCTTTCAGCAGCATGTACACAACATTTCAGTGTTTGCTTTGAATTTGTCTTACAATAAATTCATTTTGTAATGGTATTCACAATACCTAATTGATATAAGTAGGTTTGGTTTTAGGTACTCTTTTTGTACATACCTATGCAGCTTGTGGTAATTTTTCATTAATTTCTGACACTCCATGTTTTATTACATCAAATTATAGAACATAACATTTTACAACACGCCATATATATTTCAAGTGATCCAATATGATTAATCATGATTCTGTCAGAAATGCAAAGCTGTACATTTTTCATCACTGTGTGAGGTGGGACTTCTCCACAACAGATGATTCCTGTTGCTTGTTTAGGTTAACTGTGTATTATGTATGTGAATGACTCCACAGCTGATAATATAAATGTAAATTTCTTTTGTTGGAGACTATGGAAACATTGATTGCAACTCTATAGTTAAGATTGTGTTGAGTTTTTCTTTTAAAAACAGGATTTCATTCTTTGCTAGGAATGAATATTAGTGTTTATCATAACCAAAATTGCCACTTGTTCTTTAAGCTTCTGCTTAAAGTTAAGCAATCACTTATGTACTTTGCTGAATTGGAAACTACTATAGGTTTGTAAAATGCATTTTCTCCTAGGAGGATCAAATCAGATTTTTAGCCATGGACTCTACTAGTGCATCACTTTGGGTTTCCATCACAGTTTATTTATACTCTCTAAAGTAGAATTTAATACCACAGGAATGTGTAAAGAGCTAAGTTTTCAGAAAGAAGCCTTTGCTTCTTTTTTGTTTTTGTTTTTGGTAGATACAGTTTGCCCTTGTAAAAGTCTGTGTCTAATTTTGTTACCCAAAATATGTGGCAAATCAGAGCATTTAACATAATTAATTATGTGTACAGCTACAGATTTGTGTCTGGAGTCAGGTAATGGCAGGTACAAGAACTAATGGGTTTCACTGCAATTCAAATGCAGGTAAAAATTATCAGCACAAATTGCACCTGCGACATTTCAAAATTTGGATCCTAAAATTGTTTGCAAAATACAAAACAATCTGCAAATAAATTATCTTGCACCTTTTAAAAGCCTGTCTCCTCCTTTCTGGCAGTTCAGCTGCTCAAAGTGACCCACATTAAATTTAACAAAAAACCTACTTGCAGATCCCAGGTTAGTAGTTGATCCTGCATGACAAATACATGTTCAAACAAAACAGATGAACATCAGTTTCTTCTCTTTCTTACCTGAGTATGAGACTTGGGCTATGTCTACACGACGGGGTTTTTCTGGGATATCAGAGGTATCCCAGAAAAACTCCTCCACGTCCAGGGAACGCTTTTTTTTGCAGAAGAGCAGACGTCTTCTTTCGGAAGCCCTGTCTGCCTCCTCTCATAAGGAAGAAGGGCTCTTCTGAAAGTGGAGGCTTTTCTGAAATTTGACCCAGTGTAGACGGGCCAAATTTTAGAAAAGCCTCTTCCGAAAAAACTATCGGAAAAAGGTACACAAATTGCGGAGCGCAATTTGCGTACCTTTTTCTGATAGATCCGTGTAGTGTAGACATAGCCTTGGCTTCAGGACTCTGGGGGAAAAGCTGGTGTAAATTGTCCCAGTTACTTGAAGTTAAGGGAACAAAACTGATTTACACCAGCCAAAAATCTGGCTGTCCACAGACATTGGAAGCCCCTGCTCTCCTTCAAATGGCTATTGTGGTGTTTAGTCTTTCAACATAGGAAAGAGAAAACATGGAATGTGAGTCTTGCCAGATAAGTGAAGCAAGAACTGATTGTACTCAAAATGTAAATACTGTACATCATTCACGTTTATATTTTGCAATTTTTGTTGCATTTAACAATTTTTACATTTTTTCTTAAATCGTAAAACTTTAGTGCTTTTCATGAAACCTGAATCTGCCATCCATCTGTATGCAGAATATCCGTTACCCTCAACAGGTTCCACCTGTGGAGGATTTGCAGCATCAGGCCCTCTGCCCTCTTTATTCTGCATTAAAATTAGTTCCTTTTAGAGTGGAAGGATTAACTTGGATTACAGATTCAAATATCCAATTTCCTTTTTGACCTGATAGGAAAATTTCAGCTTGTATGTGGTCTGAGTGGTTTATATAATTGGCATTAATTGAAATGAGAATTTGTCTTTTTAATTTTCAGAATCAAATCTTTTACTATCACATGTTACAACCTGTCTTAAGAGAAGATAAAGAAATAGCATCTCGGTCGTTATCAATGAGAGAAGAAAACATCAAAGGACCATTTTCATTAATTGGCCTTTTTGATATCTTCACTTACAGCAAGGTAAAAAAGAAAATATTTTGCTTTTAGGTACATTCCAATAACTTTGCAAAACAGATTTAAAAAGAACTAGCAAAATATTTTATGGCAAAACATACAATAGTTATCTTTTCTTCTAAGACTTCATTTCCCTTGTTCTAATTTTTGTTTAATTATGAACACAAGTACATTGGGGATGGCAAATTTATTGATCTATAGGAAACAATGAATATGAATGCATTTGCAATCTATCCCAAATACTCATAGTCAAAGATCAGTGTCACTTATGAAGAATATGGCTTTAATATCAGTAATTCAATGGTTAAAGTTTATTTAAATAACTCATATGTTCAAACATCTTATTTATTCCTTAGGGGGCCTCCATTATCCGGATGCTTTCCAGCTTTCTGACTGATCGGTTGTTTTTCAAAGCACTCAATGTGAGTTTAGAAAACTTAACTTCTTCACCTGGGGTTATCCATTTGAAAATAACAATGAGCAGTAACAAGTTTCTCTTTCTGATTTTTTTATTAATCCTTAATGATTATTGTATTTGTTTCATTGCAGTTGTACTTGAAAGCATTTTCCTTTTCAAGCGCTAGCCAAGATGATCTGTGGACTCATATACAAATGGTACTTATCATTTCTTGTTAGTTCTTTTGCTTCAATGGCTGAGATGGGCCAAATTCCGGGCATATATCAACTATGGAACTTTGAAATGGATTTTATCTGTTCCTAACCTAGTTCCTCCTCCCACCCATCCCCCAAACTCATTTTTGCAGGCCTTTTGTGGCAGGAGATTTGATGGGAGAGGTGAGGGACAAAGGGTATACAGACAGTCCCCGGGTTACGTACAAGATAGGGACTATAGGTTTGTTCTTAAGTTGAATTTGTATGTAAGTCAGAACTGGCTCCAGATTCTGCTGCTGCCACTGAAACTGACCAGGGGCTGACTACAGGAAGCCGGAGGCAGAGTTGCGCTGCCCCCAGCTTCCTGGAATCAGCCTGATCAGTTTCAACAGCTGCTGAATCTGGAGCCTGGGACAGAACAACTGGGGCGCTGCCCGGTAGGTCCCACAGGACCAACCCGGCAGCACCTCAGCTGCTCTACCCAAGGCGTCCCGCAACAAAAGCCTGGTCTGCTGGGGGGCGGGGGCACACTAGCTGTGCCCCCTGCGCCCCCCAGCAGACCAGGGAGACCCGAGCAAAGCTGCACAGGCGGAGGGACCCCCGCCGCCCGTGTGGCTTTGCTCCTGTCTCCCTGGTCTGCTGGGGGGGTCCAGCAAAGCCGCTGGACCCCCCCAGCAGACCAGGGGGACAGGAGCAAAGCCGCCCAGGCAGCGGGGGTCCCGCTGCCTGGGCGGCTTTGCTCCCGGACAAACGAGCAAAGCCGCCCAGGCGGCGGCTTTGCGTGGGTGTCCCTGGTCTGCTGGGGGAGTCCAGCGGCTTTGCTGGACCCCCCCAGCAGACCAGGGAGACCGGGAGAAGCTTTTCTTGCCCCGGAGGACACGGGTGGCGACCCGCCGCCCGTGAGCTCCGGTGCGAGAAAAGCCCCGTTCGTAAGTGCGGATCCGACATAAGTAGGATCCGAGTAAGTCGGGGACTGCCTGTAGTTGTCTTGCCTATGCCAGCTGACTTGGGCTTGTAGGGCTTGAGCTAAGAGACTGTTTAATTGTGGTATACACATTAGGGCTTACGTTATCGTCTGAGCTCTTGGACCCTCTCACCTTGCAGGGTCCTAGAACCTGGGCGCCAACCTGAGCCTGAATGTCTGCACTGTAGTTAAACTGCCCCTTAGCTGAGCTCTGTGAGCCCAAGTCAGCTGGCACTGTCCAACTACAGAGTTTTAATTGCAGCATAGACATACCCGAAAGCACCAGAGAGGAGGTCTGTGTGCTTACAGCCACTTGTGTCCACATGCACAAACCTGCATAGATCATTCTTTCTCTGAATAAGTTTTGTCATCTTTCCCTGGGCCATTTAAATGGATAAACTTTCCTAGTGGAGTGACATGGTGGGTGAAGTAAGCCTTCACTGAACCTAGATCTTCTGTTGGTGAGAGAGATGATCTTTCAAGCTGACATGGAGTTCTTCAGGTGTAGGAAATGTACTGAGAGTATCACAGCTAAATGCAAGGTGAAACACATTTTTAGTCATAATTATTGAACACGCATTTTAAGCGTTAGTCTTTAAGGCGCTAAAGGACTACATGTGTTTTAAAGGATCTTTCAAGGTAAAGTACCTCATTAACACCTTTCTAGTCATAAACGGAAAGGGGAGGACTGGGAAGTGAGGGTTTAAGTGGGTTATAAGTTGTTGCAATAAACAACCTCCAGCTTTTTTTTCTCTCACCAATTGAAGCCAGTCCAATAAAAGATATAACCTCAGTTACTGTGTCTTTTTAATATCCTGGGTCCAACACAGTTACAACAGCACTGCATAGAACCTTTTCTCAGCTTTATCTGTATGTGGCTTTAATAGCCTTTCCTTTTATAACTTCACTTTTATAGAGTAAATATTTTGGCTCAGACAATATTTTAAAATTTGTTTATTTAATGTAATTCACTAAAGGGTGAGGATTTATTTGTTCATATTAGAATGGGGGCCCAACACTTCAGGGAAACTGTCCACCGCCAGCACTTGTAATATTTACCAAAAGTCTGAATAAACTGAAACCTGATGATTATATTTGTTTCACCGCAATCATATCTGAAATATTAATAATGGACTTTTCATTATAATGTCTGTACCAAGATATTGTGGAGAAAGAGTTCATCATGCTAGAACAGAGTTTTACCTTCAGAACAGAGGGTCATATTCTCCTATGGCATACATTGTTAAGTACTGAAATCAATTGAGCTCTGCCAATTCCCACTAATTGAGAATCCAGCCCTGACTCAGTTGTCAGGTGTTACATTATTTTTATTAGTTAGTTTTCATAGTATCTATCTTGTATTCTACATGGTTTACATGAATTGAATAAACAATGTCCCATACAACTAATTGTGTTTATCATTAATCACCCAATCATGCAGATATAGGGTAAAGAGAAAGGTAAAAGAATTAAGTTACAAGACATTAGCAATGTAATTTCAATACTTTAGATTTCCCAATTGAGTTGGGTCTTTTTTTACAGGATAATGACAATAATGTTTCCCCCATCCTCGATTAGCTACAAAGATTCCCAATATAAAATACACATGAATGTAGACTAAGCAATTATAATTTCTTAAATATGTTACTATATCTGCAGAGTATTGCAAGGACCAGTATAAATACATGTTTCATAAATGTTTCTAATTCAGCCTTTTCTTGAAGGTTGTGGATACACAGAATGAAGTTCAGTTGCCAGCACCAGTGAAAAATATAATGGACTCCTGGACATGCCAAAACGGATTTCCCATTTTAACATTAAATCTGTCCACTGGCGTTATCAGTCAGAAACAGTTTTATAATAAAAGGACAAAAACCGATACTTCTTACAAGTATGTTTAGTTCATATTTTGAGCATCAGTTTATAAGCTTACCTTTTATTACTGAAAAATGTTGAGTTAGCGTTGTATGTTTTGAACAGCCATTTATTCTTTTCCTCCTAGAATTGTCCAAAAAAATCCATTTGAGGCATGAGTTTGAGGAGGCATTGCATGTGATTCCCTTTTGCAAGGGACTACTTCTGCCTGGATAACAGCTGTGCAAGGCAGTTATATGGCTGCAAAAGGCAGAAACAGAGACCATTTAAAAATGGTGGCTAACTTGAGTAGCAGTAAGCTTTGATGCTCTGTTGCAGAAGGTTGGTGTGCTTCTTCATGAGCACCTGAGGTCTCTTGCCTGCACAGAACTATTTTTAGCAAACAGGATTCTGAAAGTTTTACAGTGTATGGAAGGGGATGAACAGTAATGAAAGGCGAGAATGTAGGAGAATAAAGTAACAGTAGAAGGAAAGTAAATACCCAGAGAAAGATTCTGTTATCTGACCCAACTTGTGTATTAACATCTGAAAAGGTACAGCGCATCAGAGAAGGGAAAGGGACAGCTGGAATTTTAAGTAATCACTTGCAATCTTATTCAACATCAATTTAGAAATTGCTTTCTTACTATAAAAATTAAACTGTCCAATTTGTTTTTTGTTTTGTTTTTGTTGTTTGTGAAGTAACACATGGATTGTTCCTATTTCTTGGATAAGAAATGGATCTGCTCAACCGTTAGTCTGGCTTGATACAAGTAGCAGTAAGTAATGTTCTTGTTCAAACATGTAGAAAAGCATATAAACATGAGTGATATTTTAAATTACATTAGAAAGTATAAAAACTCAAAATAAAATTCTATATTCTGCTTTAGTTATACCTCATGTTAAATAAGTACATTTAAATGATGTACAAAAATCTGTTGTTGTAACCATAAAAGTACTCTTTCAGTCACACAATGGAATGGATGTTCTGAAGCAAGATTGCCATAACAATGTAAAATCTGCCATTTTATACAGAGGGACCAACTCTGAAGTCCTTCTTCAGGTTTTACTCATTGTGTAGTCAGGCTGCTTCCGTTGACTTCAGTGGGAGTTTTTTCCTGGACTAAGTATGGACTTCGGGATTTGGCCATTATCAGTGCGTTATAATCATATGACACCTAAATACTGTAAATAACTATACAGAGTAACTGAAAATAATACCTTCGTACATCTAAGGAAACTGAAAAAGTGCCGTTTCAATAATGCATAATTTAATTTGTTCTTATAAATTTGAAGGAGCAGAATTAAAATTAATGTTAAAATGTGCACATGCATCCTCAGTCATAAAAAGGTGCAGTTCCTTCTCATTTAACTATTCTCCAACAAACAAAGTCATTTAGGGTCCGTCTAGACTACATGCCTCTGTCGCCAGAGGCATGTAGATTAGGCTACCAGACATAGTAAAATGAAGCGGCAATTTAAATAATCGCTGCTTCATTTAAATTTACATATCTGCCGCGCTGAGCCGACAAACAGCTGATCAGCTGTTTGTCGGCTCAGCGCGATAGTCTGGACACACGGGGGTCGACATCAAAGGTATTTGTCAACCACCCAGGTATGCCTCCTGTGATGACGTATACCTGGGTGGTCGACAAATATCTTTGATGTCGACACCCGCGTGTCCAGACTATCGCGCTGAGCCGACAAACAGCTGATTAGCTGTTTGTCGGCTCAGCGCTGCAGCCATGTAAATTTAAATGAAGCAGCGATTATTTAAATTGCCGCTTCATTTTACTATGTCTGGTAGCCTAATCTACATGCCTCTGGCGACAGAGGCATGTAGTCTAGACGTACCCTTAGACAGAGATAAAGCTATAATCACCACTGCTTTAAACTAAAATAAGCTATTAGATAACTGCAGTTCTGAAAACCTAAAAATTTGAAAGTTTGGAAGTTTTGAGTTAAGGTTCTGGAAAGAGTCTTTATGCTATGCTGTACTCAATCCCACTATTTTCTCTCAATATGAGGCCATCACATATGTCTTCAAATACTTTTTTCAGTACATAATAATGATGGTATAATACTCTGTATAAATATGTCAATTCTCTGTATAAATATGTCAGTTCTCCTCTGTCCTCTCTTTGGAGTGGGCATGGCAAAGTCAAAAGTTGTTACATTTATTTTGCATAACAAGAGATAGAGCTATCAAAGTGACCATCTCACCACATGTGGGTAGAAGAAGCAAATAAATAGAATGGTCATTGACCCCAGAATACACTTGTACTTTTTTATTTAAAATTCAATTAGCCACCGCATGAGTGACAGGTTAGCAGATCAGGGCTGTTGCAGGACAAGGGTGTTAAGCAGTGCTCACATTGAGGGAGCTATACTGAGTTCAGTGCTACAGACTAAACTTGTAGGATTAAAGAAAGGCTTCAATCCTTCCCCCACCCTGTTACCCACACTCACATGTGCAGCCCTTAGAATGATGAAAAATCCCCTTGTACTGGCATTTGGAGCATCTGTCTGGAAAAAAAAATACTGCACATATTGAGTACAATATACAAATATTGTAACCTTGTATTTAAAAAAATACGTCTTCTAATTTGTCAGTAGGCCTCATTCAAGGCTACTTACGCATGAAGTCTGAAGTTTCAAAACAAAGCTCATTCTGATTTGTTCTACCCAAGCCCAAAAAAGGCAACTGAATATTTTCTTAAAAAAACCATTTTTTGCACAGAAGACTCAAATAGCTAAATTAATTTTCGTTAATTGCTCCTGCACTCATTCTCCTAAAATAGAAATCACTTCTGGGTGGGACCAATTATAAAAATTCCAGCTCAAAAGTGGTTTTGGGAACAGTTTAGACAGAGGCCGTTCAGTACAATCTGTAGTCCTAGGGAACACTTGTGTGTGCTGCCCCCAACAATACCCATATTTGGCCCAGCTATCCCATCATTAACAATGCTGGTGTCCTATGCTGCCCAGCTCCAGCACCCCATCCTGCTTCACTGTGGGAGTGGGTGGGTGGAGCAACTTCATGTAGGGGCAGAATAGGAAAAAGCTAGGGCTGCTACCTCTCCCAGAAGCCATTTGCTGCATTGGTGTCTGGCCATCTTGTCCAATCAGTTGGTCCCACCTGTAGCCTCGGGAGCAAGCAGAAGACACAGGGAGCGGTGAGCAGCATGAGCATAGGCTGGAGAATAGGCAGAAGGTGGCTGCGCAGCTGGGTGGAGAGAAGTGGCACTTTGAAGGGGGAACTACTGCTTCACTCCAGCTGCTGTCTGAGCAACCCCCCCCCATGTTTCTCCTGCGTCTTCCAGCCCACGCTCGTGCTGCGCACCGCTGCTTGTGAAGCGGGGCTAGGTGCAGCTCATGGGGGATGGGGATGGAGGCTGCCCGAGTCCATATGTAGCACTCAGCTGCATAGGGCACCTTGAAATCTGGAGCAATTTGATATCCCAAATTCGATGGTACCCCATATGATTGTGTGTTTTGTATATAGGTAGGGAGGGCCCTGGGCCCAGCCACCCCCCGCATGAGAGAAGGGGGCAAATTTGAGTAAGTGTTGATACAACCTGACGTAGTCAAAGTGCTGCTCAAATTTGGCTCAGGCACTACTCTGTAGAGATGTGCCACCCAGGCAGCTGTCTAGGTAGCCTATAGCTAGAGTGGCCTCTGGGTTTATGCATGTCAAAGTAAGGGATTGGGATGGAAGTGCAGTTTCAACTTTAATGATAGCACTGTTTACTGTAGTGGCATAGCCATGCATTAGAAGTAAACTTTTAAAAAGCACCTACATGACTTTGGAACCGGTTCCTAAAACTGTTCACATATATCAACAGGTGTGTTGTAAGCAAAACTCGTGAAGTCATTCTGCCGCTCTACTCTGCACTAGTTAGGCCTCAGCTGGAGTACTGTGTCCAGTTCTGGGTGCCACATTTCAAGAAAGATGTGGAGAAATTGGAAAGAGTACAGAGAAGAGCGACAAGAATGATTGAAGGTTTAGAGAACATGACCTATGAAGCCAGGCTTCATGAACTGGGCTTGTTTAGTTTGGAAAAAAGAAGATTAAGGGGGGACATGATAGCGGTTTTCAAATATCTAAAAGGGTGTCACAAGGAGGAAGGAGAAAATTTGTTCCTCTTGGTTACTGAGGACAGGACAAGGAGTAATGGGCTTAAAGTGCAGCAGGGGAGGTTTAGATTGGACAGTAGGAAAAAGTTCCTAACTGTCAGGGTGGTCAAATATTGGAATAAATTGCCAAGGGAGGTGGTGGAATCTCCCTCTCTGGAGATATTTAAGAACAGGTTAGATAGACATCTGTCAGGGATGGTGTAGACGGAGCTTGGTCCTGCCTTGAGGGCGGGAGGCTGGACTTGATGACCTCTCGAGGTCCCTTCCAGTCCTATTATTCTATGATCTTTCCTCCCTTTGTGTTTTACAGGGTATGTCTACACATTTTTATTTCGGGAGAAGAATACAAATAGTGCCATGCATTTGCATACTTCCTCGTTTTTTTTTTCTTCAGAAGATGTTCTTCTGGTAGTTACCCACATCTACACGAGGACAAATTTTGAAATAAACCCCTATTTCAAAAGACCTCTTATTCCTCCTACAATGAGGTTTACAGGGGTCTTTCGAAATAGGGGTTTATTTCAAAATTTGGCTGCCTGTAGACACGGATAAATACCAGAAAAGTGTCTTCCAAAAGAAAAAATGAAGGAAGTATGCAAATGCACAACGCTATTTGCATCCTTCTCCTAGAATAAAAATTGTGTGTAGACATACCTTTAGTGATCATGTTTAGGGCTCAGCCCTGTAGTTCCCTCTCATCCAAAACACCCATTAAAACCTGATTCTGCAGTCCTTATTCCTGGGGCATAGCACTTCCTGTGATACTACTTGTATATGTACTACTCCATGGTCTTCTCTAGATTGGATTTTATTGTTGTTTTTGTTGTTGTTTCTTTTAATCAGGTTAGTTTAACTGTAGTTGAAACACTTTAACCACCTTGTGTAGGTGCAGTTTTAATACCTTTAAAATTGTTTTAGCTACTCAGGGTCTACCCTAGACTCTGGCTAGCTAAGTAGAGTTTGGTAACTCAATTTTAAAATCACACTTTTTTCCTAGTCTGGACATGCCAGGGGAGTAACAATGACAGAATCAGACCCTTGATGAGTGATCAGACTGCATAAGGACAGAACGGAGTGGGCTTTGTATTTACAACAAAGAAATTTAGTTGGATGTTTGCTACTGTTGCATAAACTGTCCCAAACAATTGCTTAGAATTATTTAAACACTGGGGGCTCGTCAACACTGGCCCCTTTTCCGAAAGGGGCATGGTAATTTCAGAGATCGTAATAGGGAAATCCACGGGGGATTTAAATATCCCCTGCGGCATTTAAATAAAAATGTCCGCCGCTTTTTTCCGGCGTTTAGAAAAGCCGGAAAAGAGCGTCTACACTGGCCCGGATCCTCCGGAAAAAGCGCCCTTTTCCGGAGGATCTTATTCCTACTATTTTTATTTAAATGCCGCGGGGGATATTTAAATCCCCCGCGGATTTCCCTATTACGATCTCTGAAATTACCATGCCCCTTTCGGAAAAGGGGCCAGTGTAGACGTAGCCTGGTAGGGAGGCAATTCTAATCTAAGATTACTGCGGGCCATATTATGGCTTAAGGATAGAGACCCACAGTGGGGCAATATAAAAGCATACTCTCCAGTGAAAAATCCAGGGTGTATTGATCCTCACATGGACATAGTTTCTCCCAGAGATTTTTGACACACAGGCAAGTCTCCATCCATTAGGAGGTTGAATCATTCATTCCACTATACCACCTGCCAGCCTGCTCCTTGGTCAGTGCAGGAGCCTTCCACCTGCCTCCTTTAGGAAGTGGGATACGTTTTTGCATTCTGTAGCACATAAAGGATACATCTACACTGCACGGCTATTTTGGGATATCTCCGGTATCCCAAAATAGCCACCCTGCGTCTACACAAGCCACACGTTTTTTTTGAAATATTTTTCTAAATAATGGGCATGCTATTTCGCCATCCCGGTAAACCTGGGATAAGGGATGGCTCGAAATAGCACGTTATTTTGAAATTTGGTGCTGTGTAGATAAATAAGCTATTTGTGTAATGCAAATTGCATCTTATTTCAAGTTTAGGGTGCTGTGTTAGATGCACCCAAAGAGTGCAATTGTCACGCTGTGTTTGGGGCTCTTCTTGTGTCCTCCCAGTGCACTGGATCAGGCACAATCTGGCCTCAGTTGTGATCTTGCAGCTTATAAAATCTTGAGAAATTGGCTCAGCTTTTTTGTCGCATGCATAGTTGTAAATAGCAATATATTTAATGAAGTGATGATGCACATGCATGTATCTCAGATTAAAACTGAGCCTATATTTCATAGCAGAGTATTACATTTTGCATATTTGCATTAGTGATTGCTAATATGATACAGCCTTCCCATTTTCAAATGTCCCCACAGAAATGTTTCCTGAAATGCAAATATCAGATTCAGGACATGACTGGATCTTGTTAAATATGAATACGATTGGGTACTATAGAGTTAATTATGATCCATTATATTTGAAGAGATTAGCACAACTGCTTGAAAGAGACCCAAAGGTGAGAACTTGTTTATCAATGATATAAATAAATTCTATACAATCAATTTCTTATTGCAATCATTACTAGTAGTTACTTTAATTGATAATTGAAAGCTAGTGCATTATATGCAAATGGGCCAGATCTGTGACCATTAAAGTTACTGACAAAATTCACTTTGAGTTTAGTAGGAATAAAAGTGGGACTAAAATAGCTTTTCTTTTCAAGTGTGTACTGAAAACATTACATTAAGTTAGGAGCACATTCTATCTTTAAAACCATTGTGCCACTGTGGAAGGATCTCTCTGTGTAAGGAGGTTGTTCCATGACTTCAAGCCATTGCAAAACTGTACCAGTGTGTGGGTGTTGCTGGGGATTACCTGCACTTCCAGCTGATGGAAGACATTCTGACAGAAATTTTTTTATTCCACCGGAATGTGTTGATTTCATCAAAACTTCTGACAAAAATTTCCCTGATTCCTTGGGTAGTGGACTCCTGAGTCTGCTTAGTTCTCTGGGGACTAGGGCAGCCTCAAGAGGCAGTAGCCTGGGAGTGAGTTAGCCACAAACAAGCTGAAAAAGTTTTCATTGAGGTTCCTTCAAAATGGAATTATGATCAGAATTTTTCCTTCCATGAAAAATTTCAGGTTTTTTGCAGAGGAAATTTCCAATTTCCAGTGACCTCCACCAATGTTCTGCAAATTCCTGGTTGTCATTTTAGCATCTTGAGACAATTCACATCAATATAACTTAGAACTGCCTCATGGTGTTCTAACTTACAACATAGGAAACTGGCAGAGCACAACATAGGCTCAGGAGAAAGGGAGCATAGAGATGAACTTTAAGGCACCTTTACCTTCTGCCTCAGTTGAGTTGCATGATGTAGTCGGACCCAAATGGAGTGCTTTTTAATGACAAAGTTTAGAAAATGTAAAGACCAAGGCCACTTAAAATGGTTTAAAATGGCCAAATAAACAAATTCTGCTACAAAGTAAAGGAAATAATGGCCAACAACGCTAGAGGAATGGAGAGGCATGGAAAGGGGAAATGTCTCCTATTGGTATTGTTTTATTGACTTTATGGAAACTGCTCTGTAAGAATTGCAATCCATGGGTGTGGCCAGCATGGAAACAGCAGAATTGAGAGCACAGCCTCTCTAAGCTGTATTATTTTCCTTTCCTTCAAACATGTATGGATTTTCGGAACAAGTAAATTCTGAATGTCAGCATAAATTTATGTGGGCTCCCAGTCCATGCTTTGAATTCTCCACTGGCTTTTGTCAGTGAGAGAATCTCTGGGAACTTGAAAGAGTCATACTGCTATGCAGGCTGCAGGAGAGAGAGAAGCAGAGGCCAGAAGTCAGACTAAAGGATTGGGGTTTGAGACAAATAGACCTTGACTCTGGTTAATGTTAGATTCACCTGCTTTGTCGGGAATCCACAGATTCCTTTGACCAACCCCCCACCTCCACACACGTTCTTCTGAGGTTGTTGGAGAAACTCTGTCAAAGGAACAGTGTAAAAGAAATTTGCAATTTAATTCCATTACACAGGTTTAACCCACAAAATTGCCTGATGAAGTTTATGCTAAGAGATATTATAGACTTTAAACATCCGGAAGCTACTCTGGTAGTTAGAAATGGGGAGGAAAAATACTAGTGTAGTGGAGAATCATATAGTAAGAGGGTGGGCAAGCTGTACTCCTACTCTGCCTTCTATGTGCAGAATTTGCATAATATGCATATATGATGGAAGGATAGGTGCATTTTCTACAGCTGCTGGGTGCATAGTCTGTTTTGTAGTAGGAGCCTATAGTTATTTTTACACATTCTGATTACAACGTAAATAATATTTGCACTCTATATAATCCAGTGCAGGGTCAGACTGTAGATTTATTCCAGGGAGACTAAAATTACTAACTGGAGTTCTGCCTATGATTTCTTGTAGCCAGAATGACTCAGAATTAAGAACAAATATAAGGCACCGTAGTCTAGATTAGTATGAGTCCTTGATTCTGAATTGGAATCTGAAAAGGAAAAAAGAATCCATGTCAAGCTGAAGAAATTAGGATTGATTTTAGATACTGTAGAGCTTCTTTATTTTAATTTGCAGTATTGCACATGCTTAAGAAGATTTTGAAAGCTCAGCAGTTCATTAGCTGTTGCAAATGAGTACCAGTACTTGTGTTAAGTCCATGTACACAGAAATAATTACTCTTAAAATTACATTGAATAAATTATTTCAGCTCAACATATAGAACCAAATCCTGTCATCCTCACTCAGGAAAAGCTTCCTCTGAAGTTTGGCTTGAGAAGACTTCAGGTTTTGTCCCAGACTTTCAAAACATAATTAAAAATTCTTTTCCTCAAAATATGTTTGATCTACTAACACCACATAAGTGCTTTCTGCAGGCGATTCCAGTCATCAACAGATTGCATTTGCTAGATGATGCTTTTACATTGGCAGAGTGAGTATAGTTTTAATCTCTTATAGAAAATTATTAATGTACTTTGATATTACACTGCTATATTTCACATTCCTATTTTGACTTTGCTCCTTTGTCTCCACAAATACCCTGTAAAGAAGACAGATCTCAGTAGGGGACTGTAGGACAGCTTAATAACCAGTAGGTCATCTAGTCCATCCTCTGGCAGAATAGTTCCTTTCTGTATCTTTTCTAACACTTTTCCCACTCATATTAAATGTTTCAACAACTTCCATCGGCAGATTTTTCTATAACTCCCCAAAGAGGCACCCACCTCTAGTGTGCCAGGGAGTGACACAGCTTTGCCCCAGGCCGTACCATTGCTCCATCCCTTCCTCCAAGGTTCTCACCCCTCCACCCCCTGCCTCTTCTCACTCTGCTCCATCTCTTCCCTCTCCTGAGTACACCTTGCCCTCACACCTTCCCAGAGCCTCCTGCATGCTGCAGAGCAGCTGATTTGCAGAAGGCAGGAAGCTCTGGGAGGGAGAGTGAGTCGCTGATTCGAGTGCTGGTGGTGAGTGTTCACCACTTATGACTCCCCAATAGGAACAGTTCTTGATGTTAAGCCTACATTTTCTTTTTCCTACTTCATCCCATTGTTGCAAGCTATAGCCTCTTGAATTCAACAGTTCCTTTCAGTTCCTGATAAGTAAGCTTCCAACTGCCTGTAGATGGTTATCATTTCCCTCCTTCCTTATTGACATGGGACAGAGACAGCTCAGAGGGATGCTTTGCATTGACAAGTGTTGGAATTCTGCAGAAAAACATAGTATGACTTTAGTTACCTGCACAGCTCCCTAACCACACCAGCCCCACAGGAAAACTTCTTTGGATATCCAAGTGCTGCTGCAGGTGGGGGCATAAGTGTCACAGGAGCCATGTTGCCAGGGAGCTAAGAAAAACAGCAGGGAGCCCAGAAGTCCTTGGTTGTCCATGCGCTTCCCGCAGATACTTAAATCAAAGCACCTCAACAACACAGAGGGAACTCTGTGAGGGGAACCATAGCATTTTCCTCTCCCCTACCACTTTCTGTATGGTTCCCACCAGAGGGCTCAGTCCGACCTATAATAAGGAATTTAACTATAATTATGTGGAATGGTGCTTTTCACATATGGGTTATTAAGGCAGAGCTTCCCATGGAAGGCCTTAGGTGGGCAGTCTGCAAAAGAGTGAAGTTTATCCTAGTATATACTGGTGCCACGCTGCAGTAATTAATAACAATTTGAAAATATTCCTGAATTACTATTTAATTGTTTATATGCATTCTGGGTAATGTTTATTACCCCAAAGCAGTTTAAAATGAAAAGCTGTTGTTATATTATTTCAAAAAGTCAGTAAATGTACCGTATCTCTAAAATGCTATTACCTGCAAAATATAGAGGAAATCTTCACTTTATTTTATGAGGATGTTACGTGGTGGTAGTGGATGTGGGCCTCATCCTGCCAGCACAATTTAGTATAGTGTGCTTAATGTCATTTGTAGTCTCATTGATTCTTAGTAAAAGCCCTTGGCTCCACAGTATGGCTTTGTCTACACTCGCGGCTTCTTTGAGTAATATGCAAATGAGGCTAAGTGTGGAATATCGCAGAGCCTAATTTGCATATCTAATGAGACACCTTTTTTTTCAGAAGAGGCTCTTGCGCAAGAAGGAGCGTCTTCACTGACCCTTCTTGCTCAAGAAAAACCCTCTTGCACAATGCCGTTCTTCCTGAAAGGTAATAGGTGTAACGGCATTGCGCAAGAGGGTTTTTCTTGCACAAGAAGGGGCAGTGTAGACAGCTCCTTCTTGCGCAAGAGCCTCTTCTGAAAAAAATGGTGGCTCATTAGGTATGCAAATGAGGCTCGGTAATATTCCATGTTTAGCCTCATTTGCATATTACTCGCGCAAGAAGCTGCAAGTGTAGACATAGCCTATGTGTTTGCAGGATTAGACTCTTAAACTGGTCACTGTTGTATTATATTTATTCTCATTAGCTGTCTTCTTTCCTAGATCCCATAGTACCTGGATGTTTTTAATCAGTTATCTAAATAGACTGCAGTTCAAACGGGCTTAATCTGAATACATACGCTCAGTTCTGTATTTTTTTAAAAAAATAGGGCTGGATATATTGAGATTGAGTCTGCATTTGGACTAACAAAGTACCTTGCCAAAGAAGATCAACTGTTTGTGTGGTATACGGCATTGTCATACCTAATACCTGAACCACTGGAAAATATTGTGAACAAGTATGGAATATATCCATTTTTAAAGGTATCATCTTTGTTTTCCTAATATTGAAGACTCCAGGATGTTTAAATGACAAGATCCAACATGAGTCCTTTATAAGAGCTCAACTATGTACCATGAGTTGCATCACATTTCCATTGAAATTTTATTCAGCCTTTTTTTGGTATATTGATCAGTCAAAAGTATATGCACATGCATCACTTTTACAAAATGGGGCCTAAATCCATGCAGCAACAACCACCACCAGTAGTATAGAATGGAAATATTGACTTGCATAGCAGTGCTTCTAGAGAACACCTTACACGTGTGATCTGTAATAGCTTCCAGCTTGTTTTAACTATCATGTCCTATATAGTTTAGGTACAAAATACTTCACATTGCCACTTTCCTTGCCTGGTAACCTGGTGAGATTATTTGAGGAAATCAAGCTAACGGTTCCCTTATATAGTCCACAGTTCAGCAAGTACTTAAGTATGTGCATAACATTAAACTCTTGACTAATGCCATTGACTTCAATGGGACAACTTACTTGTTTAAAGATAAATGTGTTTAAGTACTTTGCTGAATGTTTAATATGGAGGAGGCAGGGAATTTTTCCAGAGTTCTCCTTTCTAGGACTTGCTTTCTTATTTGTTCTGCCAGCATCTGAATTTAACCTTCTTATCAAGTTCCAAAATCTATCTTGTCTTCTAGGACTAAGGGAGCTGTAATGAGAACACAGGCAGTCCCCGGGTTACGTACAAGATAGGGACTGTAGGTTTGTTCTTAAGTTGAATCTGTATGTAAATCGGAACTGGCGTCCAGATTCAGCCGCTGCTGAAACTGACCGCCAGTTCTGACTTACATACAGATTCAACTTAAGAACAAACCTACAGTCCCCAAGTCAGCTGCTGCTGAAACTGATCAGCAGCTGATTCCAGGAAGCCCGGGGCAGAGCAACTCTGCCTCGGGCTTCCTGTAGTCAGCACTGGTTAGTTTCAGCAGCGGCTAAATCAGGACCAGAGCAGCTGGGGTGCTGCTGGGTTGGTCCAGTAGCGCCCAGAGCGGCGCTACGGGACCAACCGGCAGCGCCCCAGCTGCTCTGCCACAGGCGTCCGGAGTCTGCTGGGGGGGGGGGGGCGTAGTCTGCTGGGGGGGGGGGCGTACTAGCTGCGCCCCCCCCCCCCCGCCCCAGCAGACCAGGAAGACGCGGGCGGCAGACCGAGACGCACTGCGGTCCCGCCGCCTGGGTCCTCCGCGGCTTTGCTGGAGACCAGCAGACCATGGAGACGGGGAGCAAAGCCTCTGAGGACACCGGCAGCGGGACAGCCGCGGGGCGTCTGAGCTGTCCCGCTGCCGGCTTTCCCTGCGGCTTTGCAAAGCCGCGGGGAAGCCGGCAGCGGAGCAGCCCAGGCGTGCCTGGGCTGCCTCACTGCCCGAGCCCCCCTGCCGCTTTGCAAAGCCGCGGGGGGGGGGGGGGGGGCGCTCGGGCAGCGGGGCAACCCAGGCGCGCCTGGGCTGCTCCGCTGCCGGCTTCCCCGAGGCTTTGCAAAGCCGCGGGGGGAGGGGAGGGCGCTCGGGCAGCTTTTTTGCTCCGCGTCTTCCTGGTCTGCAGACCAGGGAGACGCGGAGCAGCTTTTCTCGCCCGGAGTACACGGGTGGCGGGACCGCGAGGTCCCGCCGCCCGTGTACTCCGGGGCAACCCCGTTCGTAACTGCGGATCCGACATAAGTCGGATCCGCGTAAGTCGGGGACTGCCTGTACTGTGTGAGCGGTTCTGTGAAAATTTTGTATTTTGGACACTGACTCCAGTTTTCATGTTTTATTTACATTTTTTGTATGTTCCTAGAGTTCCAGTTTTAAAATCATCTGAATAAATGAATGAATGAATGAATACAGCAATATCATATCTAAATGAAAGTAATTTATTTTTCTCTTCTTTTAAAAGAAATATCTGTTAAGAAGAATGTTGCCGATATACCATTATTATGCAAATATTATTCGTCAAAATTTTAGTGCTTTGGCAGATGAGTTTGATCAGTAAGTATTTTTAATATAATTTGAAGTTATTTGATTTGATAAGGACTATATTGCAAACTCCCTGGATTGGGACCCCTCAAGTCCCTCGGGCGCTGAACCAGGGAGGTCCAGCCTGTAATACAGTACTATAAATGTGCATGATATGGGAATTTTAAAATGAAATAGCAGCAAGATGAGCTGACTCTGTTTTCAGAATTGGGGTTTTTTGGTAAATTTAATACTAAAGAATGATAGTGATTTAACAGCCCTGTAGCATTGTAAATCTCTAATTTGTTCATAGAACTTTTGCATCAGGTCAAGAAGGTCCTTCTACTTCTTTGTGCCTCAAACCTGACCAGACCACTTTTAAAGATCAGTGTGTAGTTCAGTTTGCAAGGCCAGTCAACTGTAACATCTCTGCTGAGACATGACTGTTAGGCTACGTCTACACTGGCGCGATCTTGCGCAAAAACTCTTTTGTGGAAGAGTTCTTCTGGAAGAGTCTTTGCAGAAGAGAGCGTCTATACTGGCATGTGCTTTTGCGCTAGAGATGTTCTTGTGTGCAAGAGCATCCATGCCAGTTCAGACACTCTCTTGCGCAAGAAAGTTCTGATGGCCATTTTAACCATAGGGCTTTCTTGCGCAAGAAATTCATGTTGCCTGTCTACACTGGCCTTTTCTGGAAGAGCTCTTGTGCAAGAGGGCTTATTCCTGAGCGGAAGCATCAGAGTTCTCATGCAAGAAGCCCTGATTTTATACATTAGAACGTCAGTTTACTTGTGCAAGAACACACGGCCAGTGTAGACAGGGAGCAAGTTTTTGCTCAAGAGCGGCCATTTTTGCATGAGATTGCGCCAGTGTAGACACAGCCTTATGGTGATAGAGATCAGCTCTCACAGTGGCAAGTGGCATATGTATACATGGTATGACAAGGTCAGGCCAGAGGACTACTAGGCTATGTCTACACTGGCACGATCTTGCGCCAGAGCTATGCAAATGAGGCTAAGTGTAGAATATTGCCGAGCCTCCTTTGCATATATGAGCTGTCTACACTACCCCTTCTTGCACAAGAAAAACCCTCTTGCATAATGCTGTTATTCCTGAAAATAATCAGAATAGCGGCATTGCGCAAGAGGGTTTTTCTTGCGCAAGAAGGGGCAGTGTAGATAGCTCCTTCTTGCGCAAGAGCCTCTTCCGCAAAATGGTGGCTCATATATGCAAATGAAGCTCCATGCTTAGCGATATTCCATGCTTAGCCTCATTTGCATAGCTCTGGTGCAAGATTACGCCAGTGTAGACATAGCCCTACAGAATGGGGAAAAGGGAGTCCATAAAAGCTAAAAAGCCAGCTAATTAGGGGCGGAGGGCTTCAGGGCAATTAGGAGCAGCTGGCAGGGAGCTGGCCCAGCAGATTGGGGCCAGCTGACTCCACTTTAGGCCTGTCAGAGACCTGCTGGAGGCCTTTAAAAGTCTTCCCAATGGGAGAATAAAATAAAAAAAAGAGACAGACACTGCTATAGCAGTTCTAGAGCTAGAAACAGCAGGGGAGGGAGTCCCAGAAGTAATGACTGGGATCCCTATCCCAGAAACCAGCTGCAACCCCCAACCTCTGGCAACAGGGAAAGGCTGCTGCCCAGGGAAAAAGGGACTCTTGCCACAATAGACAGATAGGTTTGTGGTGGGACTAGAGTACATTTAAACATTTCTGTACCATAACTGCTGTTTGGTTATATCTTTATTATTTTATTTGCTGTTTCCTGAGATACATCATGGCTGTGTCTAGACTGGCGAGTTTTTCCGGAAAATCAGCCGCTTTTCCGGAAAGACTTGCCAGCTGTCTACACTGGCCGCTTGAATTTCTGCAAAAGCACTGATTTCCTACTGTAAGAAATCAATGCTTTTTGCGGAAATACTATGCTGCTCCCCTTCGGGCAAAAGTCCCTTTGGGCAAAACTTTTGCGCAAAAGGGCCAGTGTAGACAGCTGAGATTTGTTTTGCGCAAAAAATCCCTGATTGCGAAAATGGTGATCGGGGCTTTTTTGCGTAAAAGCGCGTCTATATTGGCCACGGACGCTTTTCCGCAAAAAGTGCTTTTGCGGAAAAGCGTCCATGCCAATCTAGACACGTTTTTCCGAAAATGCTTTTAACGGAAAACTTTTCCGTTAAAAGCATTTCCGGAAAATCATGCCATTTGATAAAATCAAGTTACAGTTAAAAATTATTCACTGGTATAATGGAAAATGTGTCTCTCTTTCTTTATTCCCCTTCAAGAATATATTTGGAAAAACTTATCAATACAGCATGTTGGCTGGGTCTCCAAGACTGCTTAAACCTATCTTCTGAACTTTACACTAAGTGGATGGAGAACCCTGACAATGAGTAAGAATTAACTATAATATTATAGATGTGTTTATGTAGGATTTAAATCAAATAGGCCATTTGAAGGGGGGAGGGATAAGCTCAGTGTTTGAGCATTAGCTTGCTAAACCCAAAGTTGAGTTCAATCATTGAGGAGGCCATTTAGGGATCTGGGGCAAATCTGTCAGGGATGGTACTTAGTCCTGTCATAAGGGCAGGGGACTGAACCTGATGACCTTGCAAGGTCCCTTCCAGTTCTATGAGAGAGGTACATCTCCATATATTAATATTACATGGGGCAGGTAGTGTAGGGAGACTCCTTGTGCACTTTTTTCCTATACAAATTGGTAAGACCTAAATTGTAAAAACCTAAACTTGACTTTCATGAAGGATGAAGATTGTCTGTTCTGGAAACTGTTTAAGCACCAGACAGTATTGCCTCAATACTCACCTGTGAATATTGTCTGCATGAGCTGAGCCAAACATTGCCAGTTGTGGTGGTGGCGGTTTGTGACACAGGCACTTGCCCATACCAAAACAATTCATATGTGCTACTTAACAATTAACAGTTTTCTGCTATTACTGACCTAGGATCTGATTGGGCAAAGGGTTATCCTAAATTGGAGTCATCACATTGATTTTAATGGCTCTCTAAGAAGGTGTGTAAGCAGCATATGGTTACTGTCTGCAGGCAAAATTGTAATAAGCAGTGTAGAACTTCCATTCTGCCATGACATCCATTCCCTTCTACAACGTTACGGTTGAGAATATAAATGAATAAAAGGCAAGGAATTAAAAAAGAGGGTTTCCACAGGGACATTAACCCCGTTACACTGCATAAGGTACAATATGACTTTCATGGCTTCAGCAGTAATGTAAACTGTTACATATGGCATCGTGGGAAATTTTACAATTGCAGATGGCATTGCTGTGCGGGGAAACTTGACAGTTACAATGTTTTATTTTTAGTAGGTTTTTATTAAGACTGTAGATAATGTTAAAGAAATAAATCTATAGTTAGAACATACCCAGAAGCAACCTAAATGGATTTCACAAATGGAAATAAAAAACGAATGTTGAACTTTTATGTAATTAAATATCTCCTATATTTGTCAACAAAAGCATGTTAGAATTTTCCATTGCAGAAAAGCCCACATGGCATATGTTAATTCTCACTTCTCTTTCCTTCTCTCTTTTCTTATTTTTCTATACAATTGTGATAGTTTTGGCACTGGTGAGTCTGTGTTCTGTTTATTATCACTTTTATATTTGTATTTTATCTGTTCTAGTATAGTTACGAAATGTGAACAAAAATGTTGGCTATTTGAATATATGTTCCTACAAATCAGTGGCTAAGTCAGCTGAGCCTATAATATTTATACTAAAGTTCAGGGGAGGGAGCTAGGGTTAGGGTTAGGGTTAGGGTCAGCTTTCTAATGACTAACCACAAAACATTTATTTTAAAAGTAAACTGAAAAGCTTTAAAACGTTAAACACTATTTTGTATCCAAAATTGAATATTCTTATTGTATAATGACAGTTTCAAGTACTTCAATTAAGGATGCAAGATTTTCTTCATTCTTTTTCCAGTTCCTAATTAAGGCTGATTTTGGCACAGACATTTTTACTACATTTCACACCAGAGGGCTACGTCTACACTGACAGCTTCTTGCACAAGAACTGTTTTGTGGAAGAGTTCTTGTGCAAAAAGTCTTCCACAAGAGCACGTCTACACTGGCATGTGCTTTTCCGCAAGAGATGTGCTTTTGCGCAAGAGCATCCATGGCAGTGTGGTTGCTCTCTTGCACAAGAAAGCTCTGATGGCCATTTTAACTATAGGGGCTTCTTGTGTAAGAAATTCATGTTGCCTGTCTACACTGCCCTCTTGTGGAAGATGAAGCAAAATGCAGGACAATGTAGCACTTTAAAGACTAACAAGATGGTTTATTAGATGATGACTCTTGTGGAAGAGTTCTTGCTCTTAAGTAGCAAAAGCAGCTATTGTCTACTGTATAGCTGAGAGTTTGTCTTGTCAAAAACTCCTAAACGGTAAGAGCTAAGACTGTCAGATTCGGTAAACCGATTCATTTTATTATAACTTGAAACAAGGTGGGGTTGGTTGTGTCAGGAAAATGGGATGTGACTGGAATGGGACTGTTTCTCATAAAACCATTCAAAAAAGAGACACTTGCCACACGAGTGAAAGGGGTTGGTTGGTGGATGCTGTCTCTTTTCATTGACTGCTCTGACCCTGAGTACCTCACCTCCAGGCCCCATTAGAGTGGGAGGTGAGTGCTGAAGCTTCTTCCCCACCCCCATTCATATAGGAATATTGTTGGCTGTTCCCCTTCTTTAGGAATTGAGGGGGAAGTGCACTGTTTGCTGCATTCCTCTTGGCTGGGGAACACAGGAGGTAGATGAACCTGGACTTGTTCCAGCTGGGGGACATGTACTCCTCCCACAGCTGTGCCTGCTGGAGCTGCAGTGGCTATGTAGAGACTTGGCTTCATGCTGGCTATCATTAGAAAGGGCTGGGTTAGTCCTCTCTCCCTGGGGCAGCCTACATACTGAACCCTCATTCTTAGCCTCACTCCAGAGAAATAATTTAAATGAAGCATGCACATTTTCATTTTATTTTTCCAAAAAACAAATTAATTGAGATAAGAAACACTGGGTAAATCTTCTAGTTATTAAAGGTGAGACTAAGGGTTGAGGGTACATTTCCGAGTGAGACCACCTTACTATCAACCTACAATGGAACTCCCAGTCTCTGGGTTGAGCCTGCCTCCCATTTCAGACATTGTGATCTGGTGCACTGGCTTACAACGCTATTCAGACTTGGCCCTTCTATAGCTGAAGACAAGAATTGGATAGGTCAAACCTAGCGGCACTGAAACCCATACATCAGGTCACAATGTCACTCAGCTAGAAGTGAGGGCGGTAATCAAATCTGTTTTAATAGCAATTGCTAAAATTTCACAGGCTTTATTCAAATTAATTATTTCTATCATCAGTATGACAGAATCTATTTCTTATTACTGTTTTATAAATATTCATCTTCCAGTCTGAAACTTTCCATGCATAGTCTTAAGTTCAAAATCACATTTTTTTAAAAACCTGAATTTCTATTTTTGAGTAAGGTAAAGTAAAAATATACTTGCTCTGATGTCATAATGAATAAGATCTTTTTTTGCACAGTTAACTTACAGGACATCTAGTTTTTAAAACTTTACATGTGGCCAGTCCTGAGTAAGGAATGGCTGTCATCTGCATTTGAGAAACAAGTGATATAATGAATCTATAAGTGAAGATTTAGATATGTTCACCATTAAATTTTAAGGAGGAAAAAATAGCACCCTGACTCCCTCCCTGATTCCACATCCCAGCCCTGTGGCCCATGCCTACATCCTAACTCCTGCCCAAACCCTGCATCCCTTCCCCAACCTCTTACCTTTAGTCCTCTTCATAGGTGGCCAGTCTTCAGTAAGGAATGGTTGTACCTCCCAATAGATGTTAATCAATCTGGAGTTAAAAATCCATTGGTTGAAATTTAGGGAGTCTCCTTGCCCCCTTTATTTGCTCTCTTTAAAATTTACTAACACCCTTGAATCACTTATAGCTTCATAATAGCACTTGTTTCTCAAATACCCCAGATGACAGCCATTCTTTACCGAGGACTGACCACATATGAAGTGTTAAAGACCAGCAGTCTTGTGAGTTAACTTGGTGCAAAGAAAGAAAGGTCTTATTCATTATAATACAATTCTATCGTGTCTAAAGTTGGTTGCCTGCCCCCTTGTTTCTCCTCAGATATTTTCCTGTCCATAGTGTTTCTTTTTTCCATTTAGTCCTATTCCTTTAGAACAAGGAATGAAATAAAAAAAAGCATATGCTAGTTTTAATGGTAAGTAATTTAACACAAAGACATTAGGAAATTAAAATGTTCAGAGTCTTATAGAAGTGGGCTCCTTCCTGACATAGGGAATCAACCAAAAATCCAGTTGATTCGAAGTGCTGGTAAAGTGCATAGAGATCCTCATATGTATTAAATATTTCACTAGAATAGTTGATATTGCTAACACCAAAAAGACTTGACACTCTGTGCTGTTTTAGTGATACTTTTGACTGTTGCAGAAGAAACAAATATTTTCACTCTTCTCTCAGCATGTAAAATGTAGCAGTAGGTGAGCCTGAAGGTGTTTAGGATTTGGGTTTTGTTGCAAAATTCATCATCAAAAAATGAAAGTGTGAGTAGAGGGAAAGAATCTGCTGTGTAGATAGGTGACCATTCTCTTTCCTCATCTTGCTTTCTTGAACCATACAGCTCTTTCCTTGAGGTTGATTGTGCTTTCTGATCACCTCCATTGTGGGGATAGGCTTCCAGAAGGCTTTTCTGAGGTGGTGTTTTCATGCAAATATGTGACATCACTTGACATAAGGATTATTTTGGTGAATATGAACTGTTTGCCCAATCATATTTAAAAAGCCATTCAGTTCACCTTCAAGCATCTCTGTTGTGGTATTGTTTGAACAATAAATCTAAAAGCGCTGTCCTCAAATCTGGTTGCTTTTCAGATTTTTGTTCTGTTGAGTGATCTTTTGTGATTATTTTAAATTGTAATTGGTGAATGTTATAATTTTCTGCCATAATTTAGCTACTTGTTTTCATTTGAGAGCAATATGGTATCAATTTACTGTTTTATTTTACAGGATTCCTCTCACTATTAAAAGAACTATCTGTTGTTATGGTGTTGCAATGGGAAGTGAGAGAGAATGGGAGTTTGCATGGAAGATGTATAATCATAATAATTCCACAGAACTAGATAAGAACATAATGCTCTCTGCCCTGAGATGCACCAGAGAGTCATGGTTGCTTCGAAGGTGACTTTGGTCAAATTATATTTTTAATGCATTTAATAGTAAATCAAGAATTTCTCACATCAAGGGCAAAAATAGATGTTAATTCCACAATTCCTAGTCTTAAAAATGGTTTTATAAACACTGCATCACTGAGTCCATAATCCCCATAATTACTATTTCTCAATGGCGTCAAAAAAATCTGTGCAGCTTCTCATTAAAATTATAGCGAGGCTGGATTCTGTGATCTGTTATGTCCATTTTGCACCACTAAGAAGTACAAGGTAGACATGCAAGCAGAGCCTCTCCCTTTTATTAGCGTAAACTTCATTGGTATAAAGCAGTGGTCCCCAACCTTTATGGGCTCCCGGGCGCCCAGGGGCGGGGCCACTCACGCGCCGGGCGCCCGGGGGCGGGGCCGCGCATCCTGGGGCACGCCAGGGCCGGGGACGCCCAAGCCCCTTGTGCCGTGGGCCCGGGGCTGGCGCCGCCGCCCGAGCTACGCGCTTGGGTCCGGCACCGGCGCCGCGCGCCCGCATGTGCCCCGGGGCTGGGGCCGCCCGAGCGCCACGCACCAGGCGCCAGTGCGTGTCACGCGCCTGGGGCCGGCGCCTCCAGTGCGCCGCGCGCCGGGGGGGCGGGGCCAGCCCGGGTTGTCGGCGGGCACCGCGTTGGGGACCACTGGTATAAAGCTTGCAGAGGCTGTATAGCTACCTCCTGTGGCAGCTACTCCTCTGGCAAAGGGGCATGTCAGGAGATGGAGGGGTATATTGTAGGAGAGGGTAGAGTGGGAACAGAAAAGACATGATAGAACAGAGCACTCATGGGCTGCTGTTCCACTATTCTGTGGTCATTTAAGGACATTGACACTTTTATAGAGTTTGTCCTCACCAGCTCTAACCTGCTCAGGCAGCATGTGTTCTGGGTGCTTCCCCTGCCTCCCTGGTGTCCCTCTCCTTCCTGAAACACAAGACAGGACTATGCAGCACTTTAAAGACTAACAAGATGGTTTATTAGGTGATGAGCTTTTATGGGCCAGACCCACTTCTTTAGATCAAATAGTGGAAGAAAATTGGTACGACCATATATACCAAAGGGATACAATCAAAAAGACAAATCTGATTTTAGAACAGAGAGGAGATGGGGGAGAAGGGGGCGGAGAGGGGGGTTAATGTCTATGAGGTAATGATATTAGAGGTGATAATTGGGGAAGCTATCTTTGTAATGGGTGAGATAATTAGCATCTTTGTTAAGGCCCATTCGTAAAATGTCAAATTTAAACATGACAGTTCAGAGGCTTCTCTTTGAAATCTTGTGTTAAAGCCTCTTTGAAGCAGGTTGCAGGTAGTCAGGTCATTGAGACAATGCCCAGGCTGATTGAAATGGCAAGAAACTGTTTTTTCTTTGTGAAACTGTCTGTTTTATGTGTATTGATTCTTTGGCAAAGTGTCTGATGCACGGACACTGTTGGCACATGATGGCATAAGTTATATTTCTGGAGGAGCAGGAATACGTGTTCTTGATCTTGTAACTGACATGGTTAGGCCCAATGATGGTGTCAGCAGAGTACAGGCAGTCCCCGGGTTACGTACAAGATAGGGACTGTAGGTTTGTTCTTAAGTTGAATCTGTATGTAAGTCGGAACTGGCGTCAGCCGCTGCTGAAACTGATCAGTTTCAACCGCGGCTGAATCTGGATGCCAGTTCTGACTTACATATAGATTCAACTTAAGAAACCCAGGCGTCCCCAAGTCAGCTGCTGCTGAAACTGATCAGCAGCTGATTCCAGGAAGCCTGGGGCAGAGCTACTCAGCCTCGGACTTCCTGTAGTCAGCCGCTGGTCAGTTTCAGCAGCGGCTGACTTGGGGATGCCTGTGGCAGAGCAGCCGGGGTGCTGCTGGGTTGCTCCAGTAGCGCGGCTCCTCGGCGCTACTGGAGCAACCCAGCAGCACCCCAGCTGCTCTGCCCCAGGCGTCCTGATTCAGCCGCTGCTGAAACTGACCAGCAGCGGCTGAATCAGGACGCCTGGGGCAGAGCAGCTGGGGTGCTGCCAGGTTGGTCTGGAGCGGTGCTGCGGGACCAACCCGGCAGCCCCCAGCTGCTCTACCCCAGGGGTAGGCAAAAAAAGCCTGGTCTGCTGGGGGGGGGCACTAGCTGAACCCTCCCCCCCCCCCCAGCAGACCAGGGGGACAGGAGCAAATCCGCGGAGCACGCCCGCAGCGGGACAGCCCAAGCGCGCCCGGGCTGTCCCACTGCGGGCATGCTCCACGGCTTTGCTCCTGTCCCCGTGGTCTGCTGGGGGGGTCCAGCAAAGCCACTGGACACCCCCAGCAGACCAGGGACACCAGAGCAAAGCCGCCGCTAGGGAGACCGGGAGAAGCTTTTCTCGCCCCGGAGGACGCGGGTGGCGACCTTACTACCTGCATCCTGCTTCAACGAGGCTTTAACACAAGATTTCAAAGAAGCCTCTGAACTGTCATGTTTAAATTTGACATTTTACAAATGGGCCTTAACAAAGATGCTAATTATTTCACCCATTACAAAGATAGCTTCCCCAATTATCACCTCATAGACATTAACATCCCTGGCTCATCCCCCCTCTGTTCTAAAATCTGATTTGTCTATTTTATATGTGTTCATTTTTTTGATTGTATCCCTTTGGTATATATGGTCATGCCAATTTTCTTCCATAATTTGATCTGAGGAAGTGGGTCTGGCCCACAAAAGCTCATCACCTAAAACTATCTTGTTAGTCTTTAAGGTGCTGCATAGTCCTGTCTTTTGTTTCAACAAAACCAGACTAACACAGCTACATCTCTACTCCTCTCCTTCCTGTATCTAAGGGTATGTCTATACTACCCCGCTAGTTCGAACTAGCGGAGTAATGTAGGCATACCGCAATTGCAAATGAAGCCCGGGATTTGAATTTCCCGGGCTTCATTTGCATAAGCGGGGCACCGCCATTTTTAAATCCCCGCTCGTTTGAACCCTGTGCCGCGTGTAGGCTTCCTAGTTTGAACTACCTAGTTCGTGCTGCGTGTAGCCGCGCGGCACGGGGTTCGAACGAGCGGGGATTTAAAAATGGCGGTGCCCTCTTATGCAAATGAAGCCCGGGAAATTCAAATCCCGGGCTTCATTTGCAATTGCGGTATGCCTACATTACTCCGCTAGTTCGAACTAGTGGGGTAGTGTAGACATACCCTTAGAGAGCAAGAAGCCAATGCATTTTTCGAAATGTCAGTCTACAAAGTCACTTAGAAGAATGTCAAAATGGGCCTTCTCTGTCTCTCAAACTAAACATTCTGCAATTAGAAATTAGTTAACAACCCTATCTGTGGCATGCATCCAGAGAAAATTCAGGTGACTTGCATCTGCCTTATGCATGTGGCAGCTACCAGTGGGCAGCCTCTGAGAACACAGTTGCTTTGGTAGCCATGTTGTCCTGGAGGGAGGGAAGCACTCCTTAAACTCAAGTGATTTCACAGAAATGCCACAGATCTACAGGATATCTTGACATTCCTCACTGTAGCATAAAAGCTACTCCCTCGCCGGAAGGGCAGATGACAACCATGCTCCTGACAGGATGAATCCATAGAATTTAAGATATTTTTTCATGGGGGAAAGGATAATTTGTCCCTAATATTTTCTGAGTAGTGTAAACATAAGGAACATGAATATGTCCTTATCCTGTGCAATGCTCTTTCTACACTGAGAATGTAAACCCAATAAGTAAGAGACAGTCAACATTTATATTTAACACGACCTTATAACATTCTGACAGCTCAAAAGGTCAATGTCTGTATATGTTCTAAACAGTTTTAATGTATTTTTCCAACAGATATTTGCAGTACTCCCTTAACAATTCATTTTCGAATACCACAGTCATAATCATTTCAAATGTAGCCGCTACTGCAATTGGCCACCGCATTGCATGGGAATTTGTAACAGAAAACTGGCTACTTTTAAATGAAAGGTATGGCAAGTAATCAAATGGTGTCATTCATCTTTATTTCTGTAGCTGTTTTTCTGATTCTCTTCTGTACCTTAAGTTTGAGTTGTAGAGCACTATTGCAGATGTTCCACTTCAGAGGCACCAGCATTTCCATTGTGGTTTAAATGACTTCTATATACAAAGGCTAGAATGATCAGAGACTCAGCTTCAGTTAAGGCACCAAAATAAGTGGTTGTGTTTTTAAAGAGCCCAACAGAAGTGGTGGGAGGCTCAGAGCCAGACACCTCCACCCTCAGCCCACTCCTGCACCCTACCTCTCACCCAGACTTCCCACTCTCAGTCCATTCCTGCACCTGTAAGTTACACTGGGTGCCTTACCAACCTTCCACCCAAACCCCCCACCTCCAGACTGCTCCTGTACCCTACCTTGCACCCCTGCCTCCTGCACCCATTTTGTCATCATGGGTGGTTGGCTGGTGGTCCTTAGATAGGTTTGTATTGATCAGGTAGGCCATGTGCCAAAAAGTTTGAGAACCACTGCCATAGAGAAATATTTTACAGGAGAATTACTTATAAACTACACTGTTCATTCTGCATAAAAATCTGCCTCACTAATTTTTACTCAGAATATTTCTTTAAATAAGGATGGTGGAGGGAGAGAACACAAAGACTATTAAATTTCCGTTTAGACAATAATTTCAGGATAATAATAGATGGTATATTTACCAGCATAATCAAAATGCTTCTCTTGCATTATATTACTCTACAGAAATAGAATATTGCTGCAGCTATTGAAAAGTATGGAAAATTTTGTCAATACAGATTTACAAATCCAAGAGGTAAGTCTCTTATATACCATCGGCTAAATAGCAGTGTGGATGTTGTGATTTCAGTGGAGACCAGAGCTAGCCTTCTGAGCTCAGACCCACAGGCTCCAAGCTTCAATATCTATTTTGCTATTTTTTTTTAGAGCACTAACTCAACCTAAGTGTATCTACATACTGAGGGGCTTGCTCCCACATGCAATGTGGACAAACCCTTAAAGTTCTGGTTCCAGCCTGGGGGAAATTTCCCCCCAGAACAAACACTGCGAAGATGGCCGGAAAGCTGTTTTTTCTTCCGAGTGATTGCTCATGTCCATTCCATGTAGGTGCATGCACATGCATCATCGGAAATTTTTTCCCTTAGCAATACCCATTGGGCCAGCAGGGGAGCCCCCTGGAGCTAATATATACCTCTGCTGGCCCTCCATCTCCTCAGTTCCTTCTTACTGCTTGTAGATCCTGCCTCTGCAAGCACTTCTTAGCAGTTCTTCTTGCTGTTTTAGTAGTTCATTGTTCTTATCTAGGTTTTTAGTAGCTGTTAAGCATTGTATTTAGTGTTACTTAAGCACCCAGGCATGGGGCTAGCTTCACTTTCCCTGTGCGTTCGGCAGGGCATGTCCGGGCCTCAAGGCTTCAAGCCCTGCAAGAAGTGCTAGAAGCCTATGTGCTGCAGGGACCCTCATGCAGCCTGCCTTAAGTGCCTTGCAGAGGCCCACTTGTCTGAGGCCTGTTAGATCTGCAAGGCCTTTAAGCTGCCTACCAAGTGGGAAAGGGAGTCTCGCTTGAAGATTATCATGATGGAGGCAGCCTTACTCCAGACACCGGCATCTGATCCGGCACTGGCAACCCAGAGCACACTGGCTTTGGTGCGGGAAGCACCCAGCCACTCGCGTGCCTCCCTAGCACCACACAGGCCTCGGCACCGGACGCAGTCCCCAGTGTCCCAGAAGAAGCAGGGGCAGGTATCCCTTGAGGCATGTGCCCTCAAGTAGGGCACACAGCACCGATGGGCATGGCACCCAGACCAGAATGCTCAGATTGGCACCACTCTAGTCTGCGCCGACACATCAGCCTGGTGGGGATCTTCCTGGAGCCTTCCACTCCAGATACCTTTGAGGCAGCAAGATATTTGATGAAGTTAACCTCTTCCCTGACCTCGGCACCAGACCTGGCCACAGAGTGAGGATCTTGACGGCACCACCCTGAGGCCTTGGTACCTCGTGCCCCAGCTCTGGAAGCAAGAGGGCCCCATGGCCCTGCCCCGATGCCAGTAGCCTCGACCCTAGTCCTGGGTGTGGCACTGCCTCTATCCTCAGCACCAGCAGTAGCCCCACCCTTTCCCATGCACCAACACTGGAGTCAGCACTGGCACAGGGACCAGCACAGGGGCCTCAAGCAGCACCGACCACTATGCGATCAATGAATTCTCCAGGGAAGACATAGCTGTTGGTAGTGCAGTGCTGCAATCAATGATTCTGAACTCCAACCCCACCTGCCATGACGTAGCAGCTTGGAAGTCACCTGATTAGAATTGACGTGAACAAGCACTCCAAGAAGAAAAGACAGTTACCTGTTGTTCACGTCCATTCCAATACCTACCCTTCATCCCCACTGTCAGAGTAGCTGGCAAGAAGGAACTGAGAGAGGGTAGGGTTGACTGTGGTAGATATGCGTTGATATGCGTTGATACAGCAGCGCCACTCTAGGGGTCTCCACAGCTGACCCTACGGGAGCTGTTGGGGGGGAAGTTTCTGACACTCATGCACATGGCGCACATACACCTGATTGGAATGGACATGAATGACACATCTTGAAGAACACCAGTTACAAGAACAGGTAACTGTCTTTTACTATAACCTAGGCTATGTCTTCCCTGCAACAAAGCTGTGTGTGTGGTGGGAGGGGGGAGGGAGTTATAGTAGGATGACTTGCTCTTTAGCTAGCCCAGTGTAAAATCTTCCTTGATGCAAGGCACTTAAATGTTTACCATGAGGAACTAGGCAATGTCAGCACTACACCCCGTCTCTGGTGAATTTTGCCTAGTTTACCAACTAGTAAGACTACAGTGCCTTGTCTGCACTAGGATTTTATAGCAGAAGAGCTGACATGCATTAGTTATCCTGTAGTAAAATGACACCTCTTTTGGCAAGCCTATAAGTTACACTGGGTGCCTTACCAACCCACAGACTTTCCCAAGATCAGGTGAGTACCAAAGTGCTTTAAAGCCATCTTAGCTGTACAACACAGACTCTCACCCCAGAACTGTACTGTCTCTAAGGCTAGATCTACATGAGGGAAGAAAGTCAATCTGAGATATGCAGCTCTTCCTGCTTCTGTCTTTAAGTGACTCAGTTTTCAGCAGTGGTGGGCATTCCCATTCTGAAAATCATTCTCTTTAAGGTATCCCAATCTGAGCCCTCAAAAACTCTTTTCACTTTTGAACACTTAGGACACAGTATAAGAGCTTTGCAGAGCAAGCACCTTCCTAAGCTCACGTTTTAAGGTCAAATTCTGACTCCATTGAAGTCAAAGGCAAAACTCCCATTGAGTTCAGAGATATCAGGATTACGCCCTAAGGCTGTGTCTAGACTGGCAAGTTTTTCTTCAAAAGCAGCTGCTTTTGCGGAAAAACTTGCCAGCTGTCCACACTGCCCGCTTGAATTTCTGCAAGAATACTCACTTCCTACTGTCTGAAATCAGTGCTTCTTGCGGAAATACTACGCTGCTCCCATTTGGGCAAAAGGGCCAGTGTAGACAGCTCAGATTTGTTTTGCACAAAAAAGCCCCAATTGCAAAAATGGCGATCGGGGCTTTTTTGCGGAAAAGCGCGTCTAGATAGGCACGGACGCTTTTCCGCAAAAAGTGCTTTTGCGGAAAAGTGTCCGTGCCAATCTAGACGCTCTTTTCCGTAAATGCTTTTAACGGAAAAGTTTTCCGTTAAAAGCATTTGCGGAAAATCATGCCAGTTTAGACGTAGCCTAAATGTAAATTTAAACCCAAATCTAAAAAAACAAGCTCTTTTCTAGACATTTCTGTCTAAGACATCTGTAGAAAGTGCATTACATTTTTCCACTCAATGTATGCGGTAGACTAACTTTTATGTGGTTTTTTTTTTTTTTTTTTTAGTTGCAGCTTTTTTATAATACTACACTGCACGAGGATCTAAGGATTTCTGCTACTGAAATGTTGCAGTTTGCAAAGTTTACAAATAAGGAAAGGAGAAAAGTCATAGCCCGATTTGCTGATTGGTTACGAAAAAATATAGATGACTGACTTCTGAAATCTGTTTCTTACCTGTATTAGAATGTCTTGCTAGCATTTTAATTCTGTTTCATGATTTAATAAAGAATTTAAACATTTGATTTCTAAACCAAAGATTCTAGCCATGAAGCCAGGCTGACGTGATTCACAATGGAAGGAGAAAATTCTACAGAAAAGATGCAATACAACTATTTGCATATTGCATCTATCTTTTTTCCAATTGTCATGATGCTTGAAAGACTTATTCTTAAATAAAGTCAAGAAAAATCTACAGAAACATTGGAGGAATCAGCTGTATGGTTAAAACACAGGCCTGAGAATTAGAAGAGTTGGGTTTTATTCTCTGTTCTGCCTCTGGCTTGTGGTGTGACTTTAGGCAAGTCATTTGATCACACTGAGCATCAGTTTTTGTATTTCTGAAATAAGAATAGGAAATAATACTTAATTTAAAGCAGTGTTATGGAATTTAAATTCATGAATGTTTGTGAAATGCTTTTTGGTCCTCAGAGGGAAAGCACTACAGGAATCAAAAACTTATTACATATTGGGTGCTTTTTCAGCTACACTTAATTCTTCATTAAAGAATTTGTAGAAGTTTCGCTTTATTCCTGCCTATTATTAGGTATAATAGAGATGACCTATAGCCAAGTTAAACTGAGGCCATTAACTTTAAAGCAAGTATATTAGCTTTTTGGCTAAAATGTATTAGTTTGTGGGTTTAGCAAATATGAACTCCTCAGACCATACAGTTTGTTCATTTGCACAATACATACATTATGAAAAAATGAAGTTGCACCACCTTTCCAGTAGTCAGAGAAAGTATATTATATTACCCTAGGGAAACGCATTGAGGAAGTAACAGGCAATGTTATAAAGGAAATAAAGAGCACAAAACAGAGCAATATCTAGGATTTCAAAATCAGAGTTTCCAAACTGGAAAATTCTTCGTTGAGTTCTTACTGCATATACAAGGAAACTGACAGGCTTAGCTTCAATGAAGGCCTATGTCTAAACTTGGAGCTTGGGGTTCAGTTCCCAGCCTGAGTGTGTACCTGTTGGTCTTGGGTATATACTCAGGGTGGGTAGCTCCTCCCCCACGGCTGGGGCTACACTCTATTTTTAGTACACTAACTGGATCAGAACTAGTGCAGGAGTGTCTCCTGGAGCTGGGAATCAGACCCCCAGCTCAAAGATCCTTAATCCCCTCTGCACATCTCCAGTGGTACAAAGTGTAATTAAAACTGCTGTCAGGCAGTACTGGGAGAGTCTGTCAACAGTGCAGGGGGGGAAGGGGGGGGGGGGGGGGAGAGAGACATATTTACTGATGCAGCCTGCACTGTGCTAGCATAGGTGCTGGAACTAAGGGAGTGGGGAAGCTGCGACATCGCCTGGCTTGAAGTGGTTTCCATTATATATAGGGTTTCCAGTTTAGTTCAATAGGCCTCAGCATCCCTACTATAAAAATTGTTCTAGCCCTCCTGTATGCTAGACACATGCTGGTTTCCCCGGCACTCATTCCAGGATGGGGAGGGATTGGGAATGGTGTGCAATCTGTTACATTGATGATGAACAGCAAAGCAGCTTCTTTCTGGCGTGACTTAGGGATACTTCAGATGGATGCAGGGACTGATTTGGCCCCCAAGAGCCTGCATGATTGACATGAAATGGAAAGATAATGGCATGACATGTATACCACCATCTCCACAATCTCATTTCAGGATTTATATACCTAATTTACAACACTCACCATATCCAAACCATTGTCTTTCCTAGCAATTTGTAACCATTCTCCCCTTTTCTTGTTTACAGAAATGTTAGGTTTTTTACTGAATAAAATATTTAATTAAAATTATCAATGTGTAAATATTTACAAAACAATTGTAAATAAGAAAATATTTAAAAATCACTATTGATTACTTGTGTGCTTCTTTAATAACATATTCTTTATATCCTTACAGCAACAATATAGTGATTGATTTTCCTAGGATTTATACCTGAGTCTAAACAGCCGGAAGACTCTAAAGTATCTGGTGCCTAATGTTGACAGCCACTCAAAGAAAGGGAAGGCGAAACTTTTACCTCTTGGTTCTGCTTCTTCTTGCTTGAGCCTATGCCTAGAGACTATAAAGCTCTATTGGAAAAAGGTACGCAAATTGCAAAGCGTAATTTGTGTATCTTTTTCCACTTTTCTTCTGAAAGAGGCATTTCCAACTATTGGACCGTCTACACTGGGCCAAATGTTGGAGAAAATGCCTCTTTCAGAACATCTCTTCTTCCTTGTAGAATGAGATTTACAGGGTTGCTGAAAAAACGCATCTGCTTTTCTGAAATTTTTCTGGGAAAAGCAGTCTCTGCAGTCTAGACTTACCCTGAGAATAGATAGTCAAAAACATGTCTAAGAATGTATCCCTTTTCCAGCTAACTCTGTTTGAAATAACTGTAGAGGCACAATAGCAGGGAGAGAATTACTTATATTTGTTCAAAGATTAAAATAACAATATGGTCTCTCTAATACTAGCCCTGCCCTTTCAGCCTTCTGCCATAACCAATATCTTCTATGAAGCAAAGAGAAACCTAAATTACTGATTCCATTATGGACCCAGGCATGCTTACTTGCTCTTTATAGTTGTCCCAAACTCAACTTTTTGCATCTAGTCCATTTCTCAGATTTTACTGCAGTATTGTTTTACAAATGTAGACTACTAAGCTGCTGCTTTCTTCTCACTGTCTCAGGGTATGTCTACACTACAGCACTAATTCGAACTAACTTAATTCGAATTAGTTAATTCGAACTAAGCTAATTCGAACTCGTGCATCTAGACCTAAAAACTAGTTCTAATTAGTGTTTTGCTAATTTGAACTAGCATGTCCACATTGAGTGGACCCTGAACCGAAGTTAAGGCTGACCGGAACCAGTGCCGGCAGAGCATCAGGTTAGGACTTAGAGCGTGGAGCTGCTGCCTCAGGCTAGCTAAGGGCTGTGCTTAAAGAGACCCGACCCCCACCCCGGACAGACAGTTCTTAGAGTTCCCTGCTTGCTTGTCTACCTCAATGAGGGATAGCAAAGCAGTCCTGACTTGGAGTGCTCTGAGTGCCCACACTCGGCACATCACAACACTCGGCCATCAGCCCGGCTGCACTTGCCGCAGGCTGCCATCCGGGGGGTCAATCGAGGGGCTGCAGGAAAGCTTCCACCCCGAGGAGCCCACAGAGCCAACCCAGTCCTCCCCATCGGGGGCTCGTACCCCATTCCTCCCTCACCTCCTTCCACTTACCCCTCCCTTGCCCCCCTTCCTGATGTAAAAAATAAAGGATACGTGTGTTCAAAAATAGAAACTCTATTTAACAAAACGGGGGGGGGGGGGGGAATTAACCTCTGGGGAGACTAGGAAAAGGAGGTGGGAGAGGGGAAGAGAGAGGGTGGGAGAGGGGAGGGGGAAACCTGGGAGGAGGGAGCTGGAAGGGGGAAGCCAGGGGAAGAAGGAGGAGAGGAAGTATAAAACTATGGTACGCCATATCTTCAGTACTGTGTACGGATGTGGTCTCCTTATCTCAAAAGAGATGTTTTGGCCTTGGAAACGGTTCAGAAAAGGGAAACTAAAATGATTAGGGGTTTGGAACAGGTCCCATACGAAGAGAGGCTAAAAAGACTGGGACTTTTCAGCTTAGAAAAGAGGAGACTGAGTGGGGATATGATAGAGGTCTATAAAATCATGAGTGGTGTGGAGAGGGTGCATAAAGAAAAGTTCTTCATTAGTTCCCATAATAGAAGGACTAGAGGACACCAAATGAAATGAATGGGTAGCAAGCTTCAAACTAATAAAAGAAAGTTCTTCTTCACAAAGCAAATAGTCAACCTGTGGAACTCCTTGCCACAGGAGGCAATGAAGGCTAGAACTAGAACAGAGTTTAAAGAGAAGTTAGATAAATTCATGGAGGTTGTGTCCATGGAGTGCTATTAGCCAGGGGATAGAAATGGTGTCCCTGGCCTCTGTTTGTGGAAGTCTGGAGATGGATGGCATGAGACAAATGGCATGGTCATTGTCTTCGGTCCATCCCCTCCAGGGTACCTAGTGTTGGCCGCTGTCGGCAGACAGGCTACTGGGCTAGATGGACCTTTGGTCTGATCCAGTACGGCCATTCTTATGTTCTTATGTTGTAAGGTCAGGGCTCAGGGTTGGGGGTCTCACTGGACCACCTTGATTTTCATACAAACCTGCTCCTGGGTTTGCATGTGGCCTTTGGTGGCCAGGCTGGCAGCTATCCTGCCCTAGACAGCCACTTTCCTGTGCCTAGTGCGGAGGTTGTGGATGAGGTCCATGATCTCCGCACTAGACCAGGAGGGTGCCCGCCTCTTGTGGCCCCAGGCAGGCTCCTGGGAGCCGCCAGCCTGGTCTCAGGAAGAGGCGGAGGTCTGGGTGGCAGCGGGTGGCTGGCTCGTGCTGTGCCAGGTTCAGGGTCTGCTGGCTGGGTGCTGGCAGACTTGCACCTGGCACGGGCACCGTAGCCAGACCGTGCCCCTTTAAGGGCTCCGGGGCCGGGAGGGGGGCAGATGAGTTTCCCTGGTTGTGCCCAGAGTGGCCACCAGGGCAAGCTGGGAAGGGCTAGCCTCCCACTAGTTCAAATTAAGTGGCTACACAGCCCTTAATTCGAACTACTTAATTCGAACTAGGCATTAGTCCTCGTAGAATGAGGTTTACCTAGTTCGAATTAAGCGCTCTGCTAGTTTGAATTAAGTTCAAACTAGCGGTTTGCCTGTGTAGCCCCTATTAAAGTTAATTCAGACTAACGGCTGTTAGTTCGAATTAACTTTGTAGTGTAGACATACCCTCAGAGAGCAGTGGGGGGGGGGGAGGGGCGCAGAGTGAGCAAAACTGCTGTGGGTGTGGCTAAAGGGGAGATGTCCAGGGGAAGCAGGAACGAAGAGTTGAAGGCAGAAGTGATTGGGAGGAATTGCAAGGGGAGAGAAGCTCAGAAGAGGTGGGATATTAGGGAAGGGAGGTCAGAAGAGAGAAGCATGAGGAATAGGACCCAAAGGGAAGAGACTGCAGAAAAAAGGGGAGATGTAAGAGAATGGGATGAGGAGAATGGGACAAAGAACTATGAAAGAAAATGTGATGGGGTGTACAAACCCCACAATGGGCAATAAAGTATTAAGGTATTACCCTGGACACAGGTAGCTCTGCTTTGCTGCACCTGTAGAAAATGTACCAGCTGGAGGAGAAGTTAAAAGGCAGAAGAACAGCCCTCTTGGTGGAAGACTAGAGAAGAAAGTAGATCTGCAACTCCAGCAATGGAGAGCTAAAGGAAAGGCAGAATTTCCCCCCCTAATCCCTGCTCAAAGGCCCTTTTCTGAGAGAAGGGAGGCTGCTACAGAGTGTGCTACCCCACTGCTCCCTGTCATATGAATTCTGGGTTGTGTTAATTCCCCTTGTTTTGTTTGGACCACTGCGGTAGGAGAAAATGCTAAGCTTGATCTGGCCCAGAAGGGAGGACCACACCACATCACAGGAGGAAGTAGCTGCTGTCCCAACAGAAAGGAAGCTCCCATGTTGCCCAGTTGCTGGAAGGCCTCTTGTAGTGACTGGACTCCATTCACCTCATACCTCAGATTGGGACAGCTCCAACAAGGTGGTGGGAAGTGGCCCAGGGAAGACAGCCTTACCTGCCCCTGCTTGTCAATTCACTGATAGCCCTCAAAGGGCTCTGAGCTGGAGCCTGGTGGAACAGGGGGATCTGGGTTCCCCTATCAACCACTGTCACTGCCTTACTATATATTCTCCTATGCTAAAGAACCCATTACAGCACAGCATTATGGGATCACCAACCCCAAAGGTGCAAAGCTCCTGAGTCAGACCATGAGAAGAATGAGATGTGTTTTGTTTTTGTTTTTTATCTTTGATCACACCCTGTTCACCTCCACAACCTGTGTGGCTTTGTCCTCTGTTTAGAGAGGCAGTTGTCTAGCCCCTGTTTCAGGAACTCTCATCTGATGATGTGGAGCTTCTAGCTTCTTCCAAAACCCTAAAGCTACTTCTACACTGGCATGATTTTGTGCAAGAACTCTTTTGCGGAAGAGTTCTTGTGCAAAAACTCTGCCAGAAGAGAGCGTCTACATGGGCATGTGCCTTTGCTCAAGAGATGTGCTTTTGCACAAGAGCATCTACGCCAGTGTAGATGCTCTCTTGTGCAAGAAAGCTCTGATGGCCATTTTAACCATAGGGCTTTGTTGCGCAAGAAATTCACGTTGCCAGTCTACACTGGCCTCTTGCACAAGAACAGTTGCACAAGAGGGCTTATTCCTGAGCGGGAGCATCATAGTTCTTGCGCAAGAAGCACTGATTTCATACATTAGAATGTCAGTGTTCTTGCACAAGAACTTGCGGCCAGTGTAGACAGGCAGCAAGTTTTGGCGGAAAAGTGGCTGCTTTTGCACAAGGTCGCTCCAATGTAGACACAGCCTAATTAATTAATTCTGTATCTCTCACACACTTGCCCTTCCCCCAGCCCAGCAATTAATGTGTACCTTTCCAGCTCCCAAAGTTGTAGGGGGAGGTAGAAGTTATAGGCATCACAGTGTGAATGGAGCGACTGTAGGTAATGGAGTGTGTAAATGCTTATGTGTATCTTGTGTGTATTTGGAGAGGGCAGTAGGTATAGAAGGGGATGCTGAGTGGGGTGGGGTTGCTTATGCCTGAAGATTGGGGAAATTCAGTTTTTCACCACAGAAAGGCGGCAAGGAGTGTTAGCTTCCTTTTTATTTCTCACAGCACTTTGTTAAAGTGAGCAAGCTTCATAAAAATAGGTATCTATTATTCTGGCCTCCCACGAACATGGGTTTCTGGGTAGTTGCCTCTCCCTCACTATACCCAGCAGCAGCAGCAGGCAGCTCTATTATATAACATACTAATGATCTCCTCTCCCTGTTCTCAGCGCAAAGAGAGATGAACAGAGGAAACTCCAAGAAGAGAGAGATTTGGACTGGCTGAGAGTGTGTTAAGCAGGAGCTGCTTGGGATGCAGGTTGCAGAGGCAGATGGGGCAAGGCACTATGTATTTGTGTGTGCGTGGGCTGCAAGGACATAACGGGGTCAAATAGCTATTTGGAGTCTCTGGGCCAAAGAGCAGATGGTTGTAGATACAAGAAGGAAAAGTAGTGGAGGAGGAAAGAGGAGCAATTTTCTAAAGAAAAAAAAGAAGAAATGGGGTATTTGTAGAGAAAGGAACCTAAAAAGGGCAGAGAGTGAGATCAAGGCTTAGGGTAAGTGAGTCCAGGAAGAAAATCAGAAGCAGGCAGCTGAGGCCACTAAGAATGAAAGACTGCAGAAGGAAGAAGAGATCCAAAAAGGAAGCTGGGAGGAGTACGAGAGTGATTATGAGGAAAATAGAACTGTTAGTGATAGAAGAAGAGGGATCCACAGATGTGAGTCCTACCTATGCTATAATATGTACCATGCTTGCTATCCAGTTACAAATCAGTCATACCACTGTTATTAATCCCAAACAGCCCAGTGTTGCAGAGGATATGGGACCACATCCTGTCAATTAACCTTGTTGAAGTCTTGATATATTGCAGGTGTCACAAAAACTGCTAATTTGTTCTCACTTGTCCTTCACTTTGGGGTCAAATCTATTCCCCTATTCTGGAGGACAATTTTGTCCAATCATGGTTCATTAATAAACAACTTTTTAAGGTAATTCAAGCTTGTGCCAGTAAATATTTGATGGTGAGTGATGGTTATCAATATTTAATCTAAAATAGAAATTTAAACAAGTGAAAAAACTACTTTTTAATTAAATGTCCATTTAAAACAAAATTGCTTTCCTGGGTATTAATAAAATTAAATCAAAGATCTTTTTCTGCTTCCCACATATCTACTTCTAAGTATACCATCGCATAAATCCCAAATATATGCTCTGAATTATTTTAAAGTGCTTTCTGATTTCTTGTGAAATTCATTATTTAAGTATAAATGTGGGTGTTGAGAGGAAAGTGATGGGGGAGGAGATGCCAGTGCATGTGTGTGAAAGTGAGAAATGGTAGGAGTCAGAATAAGGAAGGAACTATCTTAACCATAATTTTCACCCAGCATCATATAAAGAATATCAGGCTGCTTCCTTACTCAAAATCTATTCCCTATCCCAAAGGAGTTTCTACCAAAATGATATTCAGAGAAATAGTTAAGTTCCATGCAAAAAATGTTATCTTTAAGAATATAAGAACGGCCATACTGGGTCAGACCAAAGGTCCATCCAGCTCAATATCATGTATCCTGACAGTGGCCAATATCAGATGCCCCAGAGGGAGGAAACACAACAGGTAATCCTCATGTGAGCGCTCTCCTGTCACCCGTTTCCACACAAAGGCTAGGGACACCATTCCTACCCATCCTGGCTAACAGCCATTGATGGACCTAGCCTCCATGAATTTATCTAGCTCTTTTTTGAACCCTGTTAAAGTCCTAGTCTTCACCACATTCTTTGGCAAGGAGTTCCACAGGTTGACTGCGCTGGGTGAAGAAAAACTTCCTTTTGTTTGTTTGAAACCTGCTGCCTATTAATTTCATTTGGTGATCCCTAGTTCTTATATTGTGGAAATAAGTAAATAACTTTTCCTTATTCACTTTTTCCACACCAGTCATGATTTTATAGACCTCTATCATATTCCCCCTTAGTCTCCTCTTTTCTAAGATGAAAAGTCCAAGTCTTTTTAATGTCTCTTCATATGGGACCTGTTCCAAACCCCTAATAATTTTTGTTACCCTTTTCTGAACCTTTTCCAATGCCAATATTTTTTTTTAGATGAGGAGACCACATCTGTACTCAGTAGTCAAGATGCAATAAGGTATTCTCTGTCTCATTCTCTATTCCTTTTTAAATTATTCCTAACATTCTATTTGTTGGGTTTTTTTTGACTGCCACTGTGCACTGAGTGGATGCTTTCTGAGAACTATCCTCTACTATCCACAAATAACTATCTTTGGATTTTGGATAGGACATGTCAGTGAAATAAATGGTGTATTCCTAGCGATCTTGGTGCTATTGCTTCAATCTGTCTATTAAACTCATATGGTTGGTGCTAATTTAGAAAAGTTTTTGCAACTCTGAAGTCCAGAGGTTCCATTTTTGCAATGAAAAATGAAATTCTAGGCCTACCCTTGAGGCCACCAGAGAAGTGGCTGTACACTATGCTGCTGTATTATTGTCTCAGTGCAAATCTTGCACTTTCTATCTTTGCGTTGCTTCAGTAACTATTTGTGTAACTCTTGGATTTGCAGTTACTGGAACATTAATCAGTTGATAAGAAATAATTCTTGATGGTTTTTGTTTTAAATGAAAGTATATTTAGATGGTGCATGATCAAAGGTGCAGGAGTCTTCATCAGAAAGGCTGAGTCTGATGAAAAGGAAAAAAACCAAGCTGTTTGTGGCTACTGTTAAAGATATTGATAGCAGGTGAGAAGCAGTGTTTCTTATTGGCTGTCTTATGTCTCAGTGAAAGACACACTAAAATAATTTTGATTTGTGATGTGCAAACCCACTTCTAAATGTTGTTCCTTCAAGAGGAAAAAATGTCCTTATGGTGAGCTGATTTTTTAAGCAGAATTAACAGTCCTTGGGATTTTTTTGCACTGCATTTCCAACAAGGCACATACAGTCTCTTGTTTTGGAAATCAGGCTCATTAAAATTGTCCCATGGCTCTACAGGTGCTTACAATTTTTTTCTCCTCTTTTTTTTTTTCTCTCCATAATGAGCATCATTAATTTGAGAGGAAAGACTTAGGAGCCAGAAATGTGGGGGAGAGGAATTAGAGCAGTAGGGAATGAAGACACGGAAAGGGCTAAATTAGAACACGGAGAATGTAATTTGAATGTTACACATAGTGTTATATCTCTCATTACAGGATGTGAAAAATATAAGTTAATAGTTTATTTGTTAATGAGATAAGAAACTTGCAAACTAATTTTAAATACTAAAAACTGCTGTTTAGTTTCTTACAATTCCCATTTGGCAATTGCTATGGAACGCTGAATAGCAGACTGTGCAGCAATGCTTATTAAAGCACACCTCAGCTGCGCTGGTGGCATTAATTGGCAAAACACCAGTCAGTTGTGTCTTGTTGTTCAGGCAGCAGAAGCAATGAGAATGTTTCAGTGCTACAGCTAAGTTATTTTTTATGTTTATTTAATTTTACTGGGGAGGGTGTTGGGATTGGGGAAGACTGAAGAAAACACATGGAGAAATTAGATAGTTCCATGTGCCTTCAGAATAAAGTCTTTCTAGTGCAATGTAAACATCCATCTACATGTTTTGTTAGTCTTTAAAGTGCTACCAGACTATTTGTTGTTTTTTATGTTTATCCTGTACAGAATAACTCGGATACCCCTCTGAATCTTTTTAAAAGTCATACCTACCTGCATAAATAAGCAGAGTGAGGTGATAGTAATCTAGTTTCACATCTGAATGATGTTTAGATTATAGCTCCAAAAATAAAACAGGATATTCTGTATCCTTTAACTTAACTTGGTGGGTCATGAGCCTGCAAAACTCCCATCTACCCTTGCTGAAAATGGCCACAACAAGACTGGTTAGACTATGGGTCCTCCAAAAAGGTTGGGTGTTAGATCAGTGATCTGGGCAACAGAAGGCCTTGGAGCATTTTGGCAGTTAGGCTGTCCCAGCACAAGTCAGGAAAGGAAAGTTGCCACTTCATGCTGTCTGAGTCCCCTGAAAGCCTAAGTCTCCTTCAATAATCCAGGGGACAGAGGATGTCATAGAGAATGAGACTGAGGTTGGGTGGGCGGGAGGAGGTTGTAAATAGGTAAATGGGAGTAGAGAAGAGTAGCCCCATGACTGTTAGAGGAAAGCCAAGAAGCTTAAAAGAATTTTAAACAACCTGCTATTTAGAAATATTGTTGTTTATGTATTAAATAGTTTATGTGCTTTCCTCCCTTGCTCTTTATTGTTAAGGACATCTGTATCACATCATGCAAGACATCTTCATAATCCTGCATGCTCTTTCATGAGAGAGGGGGTGAATTTGTGTTATTTTCAAGATTGCAAGTTGTGCTTACTGTGATTCAGGTGTCATAATTCATGATCACTTACATTGTTTCAAAAAGTTAAGACTTGTGTGCTCTGGCACTGTATATACTTAATAATAATGGAGCGGAAGAGTCTGACCTAGAGGAAAATGATCAGTCTGAGGTTTCACACATAAAACACTAAATTCAGTTTTAATTGTTCAACTAATCTACCTGATAACCATTGTTTCTTCCTACTCTACATTCAGAGAAAAATCTTAATTTTCAGTTTGAGACAGCTTTCCTCTCAAATTAATTGTATTCATTATGGAGAATAAAACCAACAGATTCACATTGTAATTCCTTTTCTCTCCTGTTATTGTAGCAAGGATTAAATTACAGTCACGAGCACTTCGGAGATTTTATAATTTTTCCCCAAGAGGGATTTGTGGTTTATTTTTCACGACAAAGGAACCCAAATGCAATACAACAAGACTATTCACATAGTGTCTTTTAAATCTGCTTGGTAATCTATTTCCTCTACATTTTATGTCAGCACTTGATTGTAATAATGGTCAAAAGAAAGGAAAATAATATAAAAATAAAATAGGATATTGTATATCTTTAAGAGGTTAAATTAACTTGCTCTTAGGCTGAGCTGTAGTAAATGCCTTAAAGAGGGAATGGATTGAGCTAATGAAGATTGTGCTGGATTTACCATAACTATTTGTTTGCACATAGATGAGAATTTAGCATGATAGCAGTACACTGAGTAATGACCAGTATTTATAATTCATGAGGTTTTCATCATCTTAAATTTGTTCTTTCAAAGTGATAGGGGAAAATGATCGGAAAAATGACAGAAAAAAATCATCCTTGATCTCAATATACTGGAAATTTGAAAAACTCCCGAAAGCGTCAAAATCAGTGTGAATTGTTTCTTTTGGTTTAATTGTAAACTAAACTATAAATCAAAAGCAAAAAATGAAAGTGTGATGAAATGAAGAAATGAAGTATCAGATCCAAGTTTAAATGGATTTCCCAGTTTTATGTGTTGTATGCTAAGTACTTAAAAGGACTGTAAATAATGAGGTGAGGATGAGGTCCTTTAAGACTTTTACCTGGCATTGTCTTCAGTGCTATCCTCTTGGGACCATTATTTTGATGCTTGGCTTACTATTTCAGTCACTCTGGGGCTGATGTCAGGATCTCACTATCAGAGCAGTTGTGCAGCAGTAAAGGTAATCTTTCTTCTGTGTGCCAGGCTGTTTGGTGGGTAAGTACACTTTAAAATTTTGGAAAACCTTTTTTCCCCCTCAGTAACTATTCTGAGTTGGAAACATAATCCTTCAAACTGCAGTTTGCCTCTCCTATTTGTCAAATGAAACCCAGAATAATTATACAGATCATCCTGCAGAATTCAAACCTAATTAAAAGGCCTATCACATCCTGCTGTGGCAGAAATAACCAGAGAAAGGATGTATGGGGACAAAATATCAACAAGGAGCCTATTGCAGAGTGCCCACCTCGTTGTTCTGTTGGGAGATGGTAAGGGTTGCTTTCCCTGTTCTTCCCACAGAATGGGCCATTGTTCTGTCTCTACATCTTATGGGTTCTTTGGATACCGTCAGACCCTCAGGAGGCAAGGGCAACCCTTGCATATGTTTTCTGCTTCCACCCTGGCTCTGGAGGCCCCTCCTTGACTCAGGAAACACAACTCTATTTGGAACTATGCTGTCAGGGAACCACTAAATGGCAGCTCACCCCCAGAACACCTCCCCTTCCTTCACACTCTCATAAAGCATTTCCAAGTGCAAAGAAGGCTATGGAAAAGTTATTTCATGCTCATGCGTGATTAAATGTAAGTCCTATTTCCTGTAGAGTTTGAGAGGTGTGATGTATGTGTGACATCAGCTGTTGATCCCTGGGCCCACAGAGATCTCTGCAGTTTTGAGGATAGGAGGAAGATGGTGTTACACAAACATCTGAGTCCAATCTATATTTGTGTGGGATGGGGGTAGATCTGTGAGGAGGGTCTCCTCTGTACTGGTCCAATGACAGGAGTGTTCAGGCTTACATAGTTTAAGCTAAGCTCAGGCCTGATTTATACCAGAACATGAAGAAATGTTAAGAATCTTGTCAATAAGCAATTTCACTATGAAACGCGGCAACCTTACAAAATGCACGTTCACAGCGAAGAAATACTTATTCACATCAAGCTGTATGCAAGACCAATATTTTGAGAGGGAGGTGAGATAATAGGAGGTGGAATACAACTGACTGCTTTCTTTGTACATGCAGATTTCAAAATGGAAATTCAAAGGGACATTAATACTCCCTGAAACAACATTAACTCTGGCTTGATGTGCTAAAAAGTTGTGCCTGTACAAAAGAGGGGTAGAGGGGTTTGGAACACGCAGAGGAAGAGACCTTCACAGGAACAGGACAAATACTCCAGCAGTGCATTGCTTCTTGAGAGTTTTTATCCTCAGTCCTATGTAGGCCTCAGTATCCCTTATCCCACTTCTAAAGGAGGGAAACTAAGTGTGGTGAATCTTAAGGACCATGAACCTCAGTGTTCCTTGGTCCCTCTGTGCCTCTTCTGTGAATATCTCTGCTGCACAGTACAATTTGGCACTTTTATTTTTAGAATTAATAGAGGACACGAGGATTTGTACGTTTTTGTAGAAGACATTTTCTTCGTGATGTGAAAAAAATGCCAAAATGTATTTCTTTAAGGAATGAGACAGTCACTAGTGGAGTGGAGAATTGCTTGCTCTGACCCAAAGTCACAGAGCAGATCAGTAATACAAGTGGAGAATTGCTATCTTGTTCAATTTAGGCCAATGTTTCAACAAGTGGGTACTGTTTTTTGGTGGATGAGGAGAAACCATTAAAGCCCCATTTTCAGAGATGCTGCACATCTAAAACTGCAGCAGAAGTTGTTGGGAGCTCTGCATACATAACAACTTTGTAAATCAGGACAATAGTCTCTCAAGTTGGGCACCCAAAATTACTGGCCATTTGTGAAAATTCTGACTTTTTAATTTCAGTATGCACCATAATGCAGGGAGAATACTTATCTACCCGTGTGAAGTGCTTTGGATGAAGGGGTGGAATTAAAGGGAAGCATGGTGAATTCTGACTGGGAATTCTAGCCCTAATATAAACAAAGGGCTGACCTTTTCTTTGATCTAGACGGCATGGGTTTTCAGTCTGGGGTGGGAGTATTAAGGCATGTCAGGGGATTGAAACCATCCTACATATCCCATAATGGCAATGGGCAGAGGCCTGGGAAAATTGGAGGGATGTTCTGAGGGAAGGGAAAGAGGATCCTGGTATGGAAAAAGCTGAGATTAGAACTGCTGAGTTAGAAATCTGGCAAAGAAGCGACAGCTCCTTTTGTTCTTTTTCACCTCCCTTTCACCTCTCTGTAAGGAAGCCTCTCAAGTGCTTTATGGGCTATGCCGCAAGTTTTTCTTCTTGCCCTGCAGGGGGAGCTATAGGCAGGGAGACGTCAGGCATCTGTCTTCTTGACTGGGCCTGTCAGCTCCCTACCTCTCTGCAGTCACTTATAGAAGGAAAATAAGGCAGGTAAAATAGAGCAATCCTGTCTGCACCACTTCCCACGCCTGCCCCCAGAGAAGGGGCCCAATAGAGATCTTTTTTTTTGGGGGGGGCGGGGGGAGCTCAAGCAATATGGAGACAGCCACCTCATAGCGGACGCGGGGGGAGGGGGGGTCCTTGCGAGACTGTTGCGGCAGGATTTGGGGGGGAATCAGAGAGATTGTCCACCACCAGGAGGAAATGGCCTGAGACACCCCATATAAAGGACTTAAAAACCCTCCGAGTGTGAGAGACCCATAGTGTGGGGCACCCTGGGAGAGCCATGAGCAGATTGGGGAGCCTCATGCCCCTATGGGGAGGTGAGGGGCAGACAGACCCTAGCAGCACACTGGGGAGAGTGCTGAGATGATTCCCCAGCAAGTGCAGGATGGAAGAATGAATGGGAATTTGGTGGAGAATAAGGAATAGTGGGTGGCTGCAAAATGTGTGTTGTAGGGGTGATTCAGATTCATACACTGTGCCCTACGCCTTGATTTCTAAGCCCCTTCCATAGGTGCATTAAGTGGCAAGACCAGCATCCATCATATGCAATTCTCCCTTTATCCTTGTGCGGGGAGAGTTGTCTGATAGCGAGTGATGAAGGAGTGGGTGATGGTGAATAAGTGTATTGGTTGGCTGATTATATCCATGGGTATCTCCTGGTGTTTTATTAGCAGAGGGAGTGATGCATTTTACATTAATCATAACAGTAGACTCCAAGTATAAGCAAAAATAGTGTAAAATGGAAAGGCGTGGGTTTAACAGGCAAAGAGTTTTCATCTCACCCGTCATTTAGAGCCTCTAGTACATTGGTGAATTGTTGTGATGCTGTCTGGAATGGTAGCATTGTAGCATATATTATCATGGCACATCCTTTGGCGGTCTATGAAAATATGACAAACTATAGCATGCATACCAATTAATTTGCTTACACTGAAAGCTTTTTAAAGAAATTGCATGAACTATGGTACATATGTAGGACAACAGTGACATCTAATGGCAATAGTGATAGAAATGTAGCCGTGTTAGTCTGGTGTAGCTGAAACAAAATACAGGACTACGTAGCACTTTAAAGACTAACAAGATGCTTTATTAGATGATGAGCTTTCGTGGGCCAGACCCACTTCCTCAGATCAAATAGTGGAAGAAATTAGTCACAGCCATATATACCAAAGGATACAATTAAAAAAAAATGAACACATATGAAAAGGACAAATCACATTTCAGAACAGAAAGGGGATGCGGGGGGAGGGAGAGGAAGGAAGGTGAATGCCTGTGAGATAATGATATTAGAGGTGGGGAAGGGTAGATGTCTGTGAGTTAATAGTATTAGAGGTGATAATTGGGGAAGCTATCTTTGTAATGGGTAAGATAGCTGGAGTCTTTGTTCAGCCCCCCCCCCCCCCCCCCTCCCGGAGAGTGTCGAATTTTAGCATGCATGCCAGTTCAGAGGATTCCCTTTCAAGTGACATTCAAATCTGCACTTGAAAGGGAATCCTCTGAACTGGCATTCATGCTAAAATTCGACACTCTCCGCGGGGGGGGGGGGGGGGGGGGCTGAACAAAGACTCCAGCTATCTTACCTATTACAAAGATAGCTTCCCCAATTATCACCTCTAATACTATTAACTCACAGACATCTACCCTTCCCCACCTCTAATATCATTATCTCACAGGCATTCACCTACCTTCCCCCCCCCCCCCCCGCATTCCCCTTCTGTTCTGAAATGTGATTTGTCCTTTTCATATGTGTTCATTTTTTTTAATTGTATCCTTTGGTATATATGGCTGTGACTATTTTCTTCCACTATTTGATCTGAGGAAGTGGGTCTGGCCCACGAAAGCTCATCATCTAATAAACCATCTTGTTAGTCTTTAAAGTGCTACATAGTCCTGTATTTTGTTTCATCTAATGGCAAGTTAGCAATCTGTACCTGAAAAAACTGATGCAAGTCAGTAAGTCATGTGGATCTCTAGCAGCTTTGATGAGCGTTAAGAGTAATTTTTCAGTATCAAGAATTAAGTTTCAGAAGATCAATTGTCTCACTTGTAGACTAGTTCCAAAATAGGAAGATTGTCGTGATTGCTTTGTTTGCAAAAGAATAGGAACAATTGTCTGTTTTGAGATTAGATTGAGGAAAACAAGGAGATGATAGCTATTGTACATTTAAATTTATACAAGATGAGTCTCCCAAATCTGGGACTCTGGTCTGGCACCATCCATGGTAAGGGCCCCGAATGTTGCTGGACCAAGGAGCTCAGGAAGCCAGGAGTGGGAGCCAGCTGTGAGAACACCACAATGGCTGGGCCAAGCAGTGAAACCTCAGCCAGGCTGGGGAATCTGGCCCATGCCAGAGAACCACTGGAATTAGTGACAACCCCCAGCAGCAGGGACCCCAGGAGCCAGGCACTCCCAGAACAGGGAACCCCATTGAACCTTCAGAAGCAGCAGGGCCAGGCAGCCCAGGAGCCCTGTCTGGGAAATCTGGGGATCCTCAATAGCAGCAGGGCTGGGGTGGCCAGATGGCCCTGGCAAGGGAACATTTGGTGGGAGCAAGAATCACTGGCGGCAGAGGAGCGTCAGCTGGGAAGCCCAGGGAACCCCCAGTGCCAGGGAGCTCTGGCAGCAGTGCGCAGGCAGCAGGGTGGGAGCCCAGCCTTGGGAACTCCAGGGAGAGGAGTCTGGGAGTGGGGCAGCCAGCAGGGGATCATTGACCTTCCTTGGTCCAGCAAACTCCCTAGTTCAGGGCCACTCAGGTCCCAAGGGTGCCGGACCAGTGAGGTCCAACCTGTATTTTGCTGAGGAAGGACTGTTGAGTAACTCAGCTGTGTTGTGTGGTGCCTAGGTTTTCCCCATTGTTTTTATAGGAGATTTATAATGAATTTTCCATTAACTGGTGACCTAATGTTCTTTTGAGACATTGAATCCAGGTAAAACTGTGCTAGCTTCATCAATAGTGGTTTTAGGTGCCTGAATTTTTTGATATTTTGTGTGTGAGTCACAGACCAACATTCTCTGTAATATGGAAAATACAGAATATTTTTAAATTGCTAACTTAAACAAGACTTTCCCCAAGATGATGCTTACTAACAGAATTCTAATACAGAGTTAATTGAATCATATTGTATAATAGCACCAAGCTAGTCCTTGAGTCTGATTTGTCTGAAGCCTTCTCTCCAAGGTTGTGACAATTAGGGATAAGGCTAAGAAGAGTTGTGCCTTTTTGGGTTAACAAGATGTCAGAGGAAACTGGTGTTTCAGAGTCTTCAGGACTGATCGTTTTGGGGAGAGCAGGTCATGGCATCAGTGAACAAACCAGCTCGGTCTCTGCTAGCACCTAAAAAAGGCCTGCTAATGAGAAGTGTTTTTGATTGGCATCATTGTTTCCTTGTCTGCACCCAGGCTCTTAGAGAGTTGGGAAGACTGAGAGAGCCAAAGAGTTTGCAAACATTTTAAATGTCGTCTTTTTTCCCTTTTCTTTTTTTTAAATTTTTTGCTTTTATTAATTGGCTTTTTTATTTTCTTTATTTTTAGGGCATGAAAATGAAAGTGCGGCTGTGTGCATGTGTTAGGGATGTGATAGTGTAGTCGATTAACCGATAAGCAGACGTTTATAGGTTAATGCTACAGACTATACACATTTCCCTCTCTGCCCCACCAGTATATCTTTTAGCAGGCAGACCAGCAGTCCGCCTCAGACCTGGACCTACCCCCACTGCGGCTCTGCATTAAAGTGTATTAGGAGCCGGGCGGGCAGGCAGCCTCACTCTGTTCCAGCTTGTGCTGGGTCCAGGAGCTCAGACCCACCTTAGACAGGGGCTGCTGCCACCCCATGCTGCTGCCTCTTTATCAGAGGCGGCTGCACAGAGCTGTTCTTTAAGCGGGCTCTGCTTGCAGATCAGCTTCTGCCTGACACCGAGTGGCAGGGGGCTCCTCGGGAGTGGAGCTGGAGCGCACTGGCTGCCAGCCCCACCCACAGGGACTGTAGAATAGTCAAGTAACCAATAATAATTGTTGAGGTTACTTGACTGTTCAGTTACACATGCTAGGGATGTTAAATATTGATCATCCCACACACCTACTGGGTGTGGTTCAGTGTACCATGTAATGCTCTTAGACCACTTACAGGGGAGAGATAAGAATGAGTGAGCTCTGGCTGTCGAGGCTTATGGTCCCAGGTTTAGTTCTGCCTGTGGGTGTCATACATATCCACCAAGAAAACCATCCTGGGGGAAAATGTGAGAAATAAACATTTCCCATGTTTAAACAGACCTAAATATTTTCTGATAAAGACACTCATTATAGTGTGCTCTGTGTTTAAAAGTTGAAAGACTTTAGATTATCACCTGAAATTTTTAGTACATAAGAGTTGTTAAACGTCTGCATATGGAGAGTGTTCTGTTAAATGTTTGTAGAATAATATCTTCATTGGGGAAGGAAAGCTTAGCTTTCACATATGAAGAGAAGATGCTGTGTAATAGCTCTGAGATTGAGGTTCAGACATTTGGTAATAATTTTGTTTCAATATTAGGCTTTTAAATCAGTTAATCAGATCTGTAATTTGAATCTATGATAAAACTCTTAAATTGGGATACACATCTGGCTGAATAAACACATTCTTAGACACCTTAACATTTATATGAGGATTAATTATTTTGGTATTAATTTGATGATCTAACTTCAACCCAATGTTTAACTTGTTTGATTTGCTGATTAGGTCTTTATTTGATTCTGATTTGATAGCATTATATTTGTAGTTAATTTATTAATAATAGCTTACCTTCAATATGTTTCTAGGTTTTATATTCATTTTAAAGTTTTAGCAACATCTGTAAAATAGAACCTGATGCTGACACATTTCTTTCAGTGAGTAATATGGGTACAGAATCTCTGAGGCTATGTCTATACTGCGGGCTTCTTGCGCAAGAACTGTTTTGCGGAAGAGTTCTTGTGCAAAAGGTCTTCCACAAGAACGCGTCCACACTTCCATGTGCTTTTGCACAAGAGCTTTCATGGCAGTGTGGACGCTCTCTTGCACAAGAAAACTCTGATGGCCATTTTAGCCATCAGGGTTTCTTGCGCAAGACCTTCCTGTTACCTGTCTACACTGCCTTCTTGTGGAAGAACTCTTGTGCAAGAGGGCTTATTCCTGATGGGGAGAGGAATAACTCTTCTGGAAGAAGCCCTGTTTTCCGACACTGTATTGTAAATTTACTTGCGTAAGAACACGCATGCAGTGTAGACACCCAGCTGTTCTTGCGCAAGAAGCCTGCAGTGTAGAGGTAGCCTGAGGGTCTGAGATATATACCAGCTGGTCAATTTTAAAAGTTTGACAAGATCCCTGTAATAAGTCAGTGGTTGTCCCACCTGTATATTTCTCTTTTGATGTTTTTTTGTTTTTTGTTTTTTTTTAGTGTCTTGAAATGAGTGATCATTTGGAAGAAAACACTACAGAGAAAAGCATTTTTGCTCAGGAGGAACCTGCAGAAGCCTGTGCCACTCCAGCTAAGGGATGTCAGCTAGCACAGAAGCAACTGGTAGGACTTCTGAAGTACACTGTTACTGATCAGGGTGCTAGAGCAAATGTGCAACTATAATAAAGTCAAATAGTAAAATGACAGCAATGCAGGTGTTTAATGGAGTGTTCAGAGGTTCCAGCATTCTAGCAAGGGATGTTGAAGGGAAATGGGACAGACCTCTCAACAGGAAGTTATCTTTGTAATTGATTTTACTCTAAGTTCTGGAAAGAATTCCTGGAGTTTGATATTTCAGCTTCCGTTGTCAGCTTCCATTGGTTCCAGTCAGACAGTTTTAAAATACAGTACCTGCTCATATATTACAGAGTAAAACCCAATTTCTAACCACGACATTTAAATGTCTACATGTGGCCAGCTGATGAGATTGTCCCATGATTATTAGAAGGCCAGTGGCTTTAATCTTCAGTACATGATGTCAGCCAGCTTGCAAATAAAAGGCCTTCAATTGACTATTAGATATTTGCCACAACAAGAGAGGTTCTGCATAAATTCCCATTCTACTACCAGTGTGGAGTGATGGAAGCCTCCTCTGGGAACACATTGTTAAATTAATATAAATTGTGACTTAAACAATAGTCTGCAGTGAAGATGATGGAAGCTGCTAAAATTCTGCCACTTTTTATGAATTGTTTGCTTTGACTCCTCTACTCCCTCTATGCCTTTCTTCATACTCATCTCAGTCTTGCAAGTTCTTTCTGGCGCTAATGATCATCCATACCTTCTCCTTGCCCTCAGATTCTTCTTGGAGAGATAGGCCCTGGGGAGCTGAGGGAACAGAGGCGGGTAAGAGAACAGAAGGAATGATTCAGATGAGATTAGGACAATGACAGTATTTTCTATTCCATTGTAGGCTACAGAGTTATTACCTTAAAGGTACATTGTCTACACTAGTGGATCTTCATTTTATTGTATAATGTTGAAATAATGCTTTCCTTCAGTATAAAATAGTAACTTTCAAAATAATTTTGAAAATTATACAATATCTTTCTTAAAGGTTTTTTTTTCAGATGTTGAGATGTATATTCATACTGTAGGAACTGTCTAAGAAACTGTAATTTAAGGAATGTAAAATTAGGTTCACTAGGAGAATTTGGAGAAGAGCTAACATCATATAGATAAAGGACTGGACCAGTCAGAAAAATTAGCTTAACACAGGGAAGAACTTATGGTAGGGTTACCATACGACCGTTTTTTTCCCGGACATGTCCTCCTTTTCACTTCTGAAATCTCCATCCGGACAGGTTTTTTAAATGGCTAAAAATGTCCAGGATTTTGCCCTGCAAAGGGCATTGGGGAGGAGGCAGGGGCACGGGTCTGTCAAATTGAACATTTGGAGCCATGTGCCTGGACCGTTAATGGCTGCTCTGCACATGTGCCCCAGTGCCTGGCAGGAAAAGCACGTGGCCACAGTGGTGGCAGCTCTGGTGAGTCCCAGGGCAGATCCAGTGTGTGTGTGGCTGGTTTGGCTCCTCCCATGGAGTCACAGCGTTACCCTCCACCCTGGTAGGTTATGTCCCTGGCTCTGCGGAAGGGGTGGGACATTGGGTTAGAGCAGGCGGGTGGGGAGTGCCTGGTTCTGAGGGACCTGAGGGATTCTGGCTCTGGGGGAGGGAAAGATCATTGTGTTAGAGTGGAACAAAAAACAGGACTATGTAGCACTTTAAAGACTAACAAGATGGTTTATTAGGTGATGAGGTTTCGTGGGCCAGACCCACTTCCTCAGATCAAATAGTGGAAGAAAATTGTCACAACCATATATACCAAAGGATACAATTAAAAAAAATGAACACATATGAAAAGGACAAATCAAATTTCAGAACAGAAGGGGAAGGGGGGGGGGGGAAGGTAAATGTCTGTGAGCTAATGATATTAGAGGTGATAATTTTGGAAGCTATCTTTGTAATGGATAAGATAATTAACGTCTTTGTTTAAACCTAAGTGTAAAGTGTCGAATTTAAGCATGAATGACAGTTAAGAGGATTCTCTTTGAAGTGTGGTCTGAAAAGGTCTTTGAAGCAGGATGCAGGTAATCAAGTCGTTGAGACAATGTCCTTTCTGGTTGAAATGGCAAGAAACTGTTTTTTCTTTGTGATCCTGTCTGATATCTGTTTTGTGGGCATTGATCCTTTGGCGAAGTGTCTGAGACGTTTGTCCAATGTACATAGCAGACAGACACTTTCGGCACATGATAACATAAATTATATTTCTGGATGCACAGGAATATGTGTTCTTGATCTTATAACTCACTTGGTGACGTCCAATAATGGTATCAGCAGAGTGAATATGTGGACAAAGCTGGCAACGGGGTTTGTTGCAAAGGAAAGTACCAGGGTTGGTATTAGTGTGGTATGTCCTGCAGTTGTTGGTAAGAATCATCTTGAGGTTAGGTGGTTGTCTATAGAAGACTATAGGTCTGTCTCCCAGAGTCACTCGGAGTTTAGTATCCTGTTCCAGTATAGGCTGTAGTTTATTTATAATGTGTTGGACAGGTTTAAGTTGGGGGGCTGTAGGTGATGACAAGTGGTGTTCTATTGTTGGTTTTCTTGGGTCTATCTTGAAGTAGATGGTTTCTAGGTATTCGTCTGGCTCTTTCAATTTGCTTTTTTATTTTTCCGGGTGGGTAGTTGAGGTTTATAAATGCTTAGTAGAGATCCTAAAGTTTCTGGTCTCTGTCAGTGGGATTAGAGCAGATGTGGTTGTATCAAAGGGCTTGGCTATAGATGATGGATCGTATGGTGCGTTCTGGATGGGAGCTGGAAGCATGTAGGTAACTGTATGAGTCAGTGAGTTTTCTGTAGAGAGTGGTGTCTAATTTTCCATTGCTGATTTGTACTGTGGTGTCCAGGAAATGGATTTCTCGTGTAGAATGGTCCAGGCTGAGATTGATGGTGTAGGTTGTTAAAATCTCTGTGGAATGTCTCCAGTGTTTCTTGGCCATGCATTCAGATCATAAAGATGTGATCGATGTAGCGTAAGTAGAGAAGGGGCAAAAGGGGACAGGAGTTGAGGAAACGTTGTTCTAGGTCAGCCATAAAAATATTAGCATACTGTGGGGCCATGTGTGTAGCCATGGCTGTGCCGCTGATCTGGAGGTATAAGTTGTTCTCAAATTGGAAATAATTGTGGGTGAGAACAAAGTTACATTAGTCTGCTATCAGATTGGCAGTGGTGTCCTCTGGGATAGTGTTTCTAATTGCTTGTAATCCGTCTTCATGTGGGATGTTGGTGTATAGAGCCTCTACCTCCATGGTGGCAGGATGGTGTTATCGGGGAGGTTATCGATGTTTTGTAGTTTCCTTAGGAAGTCAGTAGTATCTCGGAGATAGCTGGGGGTTTTGGTTGCGTAGGGTTTGAGAAGAGAGTCTACATTGCTGGATAAACCAGTTGTGAGCGTGCCAATACCAGAGATGATGGGACGTCGGGGGTGTCCAGGTTTATGGATTTTGGGAAGCAGATAGAACAATCCTGGTCGGGGGTCAGAAGGTGTTTCTGTGTGGATTTGTTCCTGAGTAGCTGTAGGGAGGCTTTTAAGGAAACAGTGTAGTTTCTTTTGGTATTCCGAGGTGGGATCAGAGGAGAGAGGTTTGTAAAATGTGGTGTTGGAGAGTTGTCTGGTTGCCTCCTGGTTATAGTCGGCCTTATTCTTAATGTTAGAGTGGAGAGGCTGAGGGGGTGGCTGGTTCTGGGGGAGGGCAGGGGCACTGGGTTAGAGCAGGGAACTGGGTGATAGAATTTCTGGCATCTTTCCTTCCCTGTAGGTGGGCAGTGGGTCTGTTGGTTAGATTTGGGGGTTCCAGTCTCAGCTCTGTGAGGACTGTGGGAGCTGGTGCTTGGTGGGGCGGGCAGGGGAAAGGAAGGGATTCTGGGAAGCAGGATTCCTGGGTTCCTTTTCTAGCCATGCCACTTCTCCTCTTGGTGCTTCTAACTTCATGCCCCAGGATGGACCTCAGCCAGCAGCCTTCCTGGCACCCCACTCTCTCCTCCTGGCCCCACTGCAGCCCAGGCTGCTGGCTGATTGGCGGTGCATGCTTCGGAGTGGTGCGTCGGGGAAGCGGGAGCCTGGCACATGGCATCCCCTCACAGCATGACAGCCAGTGGGGGCAGTGGCAGTAGCAAGACGGTGGCCAGAGCCCTGAGTTTGGCATGCATGGAGACGAGTTTGCTAGCTCCCGAGTCCAGCCTTCTGTGCAAGTGCAGCAGCTGCCTCTGCAACAGCACTGGCAAGCACTAGGTGTCCTCTTTTTTGAAAGTTCAAATATGGTAACCCTAACTTATGGGCATCAAGCAACATAGACATGAGCAAGGGGCAGACCAGCCAACTATTAAAATTTGAAAGGGCGTATTACTGAGAGGCAGAAGTCAAATAATCTTTCAGCAACTCTATTTCTGTTAGAACTTCTGTTCTGAAACTTGTTCAGATTTAAAAGAAAACACCAGGGCTACATCTATACTGCGCTCTCTTGCGCAAGAAAATATGCAAATGAGACGAAGCAGTGAATATCGTCATGCCTCATTTGCATACTTAATGAGCCACCATTTTTGTGCAAGGGGTTTTTGCACAAAAAGGAACCATCTACACTGCAAGAGCCATTCTGCCACTTTTCTTCAGGCAGAACGGCTCTTGCGCAAAAACCCCTTGCGCAAAAATTGCAGCTCATTAAGTATGCAAATGAGGTGTGGCGATATTCACCACTTCGCCTCATCTGCATATTTTCTTGCGCAAGAGAGCGCAGTCTAGACATAGTCAATGGCAACATTATATAAAAGCAAAATAATTTAGGAAATGCAGTGCCTGCTTTCGTAATTAGATGGTATTAATGATGTGGTCCAATCTCTCTGACAGCAACAAACGTGCTGAGCTCCCTCTTTCGGTCTTGAATTCACTCTGGCGAGGGCCTTTACAAGAAGGGAGTGATTCTGTGTCCAATGGTAATTTTTCAAAAACTGAAAAAGCCAAGAGAAAAACCACCAGTGTATTTCTGTGGTGAGGTACTACAACAGAGGTGGGCAATAATTTTAGAAGGGGGGCCACTTATCAAGTTTTTGAAGTGGCCCTGGGCCACCCTGGAAGAGCCTCAGATGGAAGGGGCAGGGCTAGGACACTTCCGTGCTCCTCTGCCCACAGACCTTGATTGGCCTGAAGGTGGGGGATAGGGTTACCAGGTAGACCCCCCCAAAATACCAGACACACTTGATCGTGGGGAGGACCAGCCAGGAGGGGGCCGGGGCTGGCCAGGAGGAAGGGAGGTGGGAGGCAGGACTGGAGGAGGGGGAGGTCAGGGGTTGCAGGGCTGGGGGGGCGGGAAGCAGAGCTGGGGGATGTTGGGGGCTGGACGGGAGGAGGGGTGCCAGAGGAAGGGGGGCAGAAAGCAGAGCTGGTGGGGGTGGTGGTGCAGCCACGGGCCGCAGCCGGAGTCCAACAGGCCGCACCCCCAGCAGGCACTCCCTCTAGTTGCTAGTAGAAGCCGGGCGGGGACAGGGGGAGTGGCTCCCAGCCACTCCCCCCTTCCTGGCTTCTGCACGCAACCAGAGGCTCCCAGCTGGGAGGCAGGCCGCGATTGGCGCTGGGAGCCTCTGGTTGCGTGCAGAAGCCTGGCGGGAGGAGTGGCTGGGAGTCCCCGCCACTGTCCCCTGCCCACCCCGCCCAGCTTTTGCACGTGACCACAGGGCTCCGAGCACCAATCGCAGCCCACCTCTCAGTCGCTCCCCCGCCCCTGCCAGGCTTCTGTCTGGCGCCCAGCTGGAAATTCAGAAAATACCAGACATTGCACATGTCTGGTATTTTCTGAATTTTTTTATCGGACAGAGGGTGCAAATACTGGACTGTCGGGTAGAAAACCGGACACCTGGCAACCCTAGGGTGGAGCTTCTGAAGTCTTTGTCCCCAAATCCCTCCAGAGAGAACCGCCAGCTGTTCTGAACAACTGGTGGTTCCCTCTAGGTGCCAGTGCCCCTGGCGGTGGGAAGAGACTTTGCACGTTTCCCCCGCCCCAGGTAAATCAGGGCCTGGGAGCATGGGGAACAAATGAAGGCTCTCGCTCCCTGCTGAACAGCTGGTGGTTCACTCTAAGCGATGCATGCCCCTTGTAGGGCAGGAGGAGACTTCACACGCTCCTCCGTCCCCAGGCCCTGACTGGCCTGAGGGCAGGGGAGCGGCAGGATGTCCACAGGCTGGATCAACCTGCTTGGTGGGGTGGATCTGGCCCACAGAGGCTCTCTTGCCCATCCCTGTACTACAAGCTGAGCTCTCTGGGTATGTCTGTTCTGCTGCTTTCCAGGCCTGGCTCACAGACTTGCTCTTTTTAGTGTGGACATTGCAGCTTGGGTTGCAGGCTAGGCTGTCAGGCCTAGGAGCTGCCATGTCATGCTTAGCCACTTCCTTTCTGTGCATTCACACCTGCATAAAACTGGAGATTTCTGGGGATGCCCTTCTCTGTTAGCTGACAAAATGGGCTTTGGGCATAATTGATTAAAAATGTAATAGACGGATGACCTGTTTTTAAATGGTACTATCGCTACTTTAGTTTTTTACAGTATGCGCCAATCACTCTGCCCTTTTAATATTTACATTATGAAGATGATTAATTGTTGTGGTAAACTAGCAAACATATGGTAGTAAATAAAACAAATTCTTGCTACCTATGGTATTTATAAACTTTCTTCTGTTTATTCATTCATAGCAGCAAATAGAGCGGCAACTAAAATGCTTAGCATTTCAAAACCCAGGACCTCAAGTAGCCGACTTCAATCCTGAAACCAGAGAGCAGCAGAAGAAAGAGCGTATGGCCAAGATGAACCAAGATTTTTTTTATAAACACAAGTAAGATGGTGCCTTTGATTTATTTAGATATGCCTTTTGAAATTGAGACGTTTACTCAACATGCATAAAAATAAATGTTTTCATAGACTGTGTTAAAATGTAACTCTTTAGGGGTATGTCTACACTACAAAGTTAATTCGAACTAACAGACGTTAGTTCGAATTAACTTTGATAAGCGCTATACTAGCAAACCGCTAGTTCGAACTTAATTCAAACTAGCGGAGTGCTTAATTCGAACTAGGTAAACCTCATTCTACGAGGACTAATGCCTAGTTCGAATTAAGTAGTTTGAATTAAGGGCTGTGTAGCCACTTAATTCGAACTAGTGGGAGGCTAGCCCTCCCCAGCTTTCCCTGGTGGCCACTCTGGGCACCACCAGGGAAACTCTTCTGCCCCCCTCCCGGCCCCGGAGCCCCTTAAAGGGGCATGGGCTGGCTACAGTGCCCATGCCAGGTGCAAGCCTGCCAGCACCCAGCCAGCAGACCCTGCACCTGGCACGACTAGAGCCAGCCAGCCACCTGCTGCCACCCAGCCCTCCGCCTCTTCCTGGGACCAGGCTGGCGGCTCCCGGGAGCCTGCCCAGGTCTGCAAGAGGCGGGCGCCCGCCTGGTCTAGTGTGGAGATCGTGGACCTCATCCACGACCTCCGCACTAGGCACAGGAAACTGGCTGTCTAGGGCAGGATAGTTGCCAGCCTGGCCACCCAGGAGCAGGTGTGCTTGAAAATCAAGGTGGTCCACTGAGACCCCCGACCCTGAGCTTAGAATGGCCGTATTGGGTCAGACCAAAGGTCCATCTAGCCCAGTAGCCTGTCTGCCGACAGCGGCCAACACTAGGTACCCTGGAGGGGATGGACTGAAGACAATGACCAAGCCATTTGTCTCGTGCCATCCCTCTCCAGCCTTCCACAAACAGAGGCCCAGGACACCATTTCTACCCCCTGGCTAATAGCACTCCATGGACCCAACCTCCATGACTTTATCTCACTTCTCTTTAAACTCTGTTCTAGTTCTAGCCTTCACAGCCTCCTGCAGCAAGGAGTTCCACAGGTTGACTATTAGCTTTGTGAAGAACAACTTTCTGTTATTAGTTTGAAGCCTTCTACCCATTCCTTTCCTTTGCTGTCCTCTAGTCATTCTATTATGGGAACTAATGAAGAACTTTTCTTTATGCACCCTTTCCATACCACTCATGATTTTATAGACCTCTATCATATCCCCCCTCCATCTCCTCTTTTCTAAGCTGAAAAGTCCCAGTCTCTTTAGCCTCTCTTCATATGGGACCTGTTCCAAACCCCTGATCATTTTAGTTGCCCTCCCCTCTCCCACCCTCTCTCTTCCCCTCTCCCACTTCCTTTTCCCAGTCTCCCTGAGTTTAGTTTAATAAAGAGAGTTTCTATTTTTGAACACATGTGTCCTTTATTTTGTACATCAGGAAGGGGGGTTAGGGAGGGTAAGTGGAAGGAGGTGAGGGAGGAATGGGGTACGAGCCTCCGATGGGGAGGACTGGGGTGGCTCTGCGGGCTCCTCGGAGTGGAAGCTCTCCTGCAGCCCCCCGATTGACCCTCCTCCCCGAATGGCAGCCTGCAGCAAGTGCAGCCGGGCTGATGGCCGAGTGCTGTGATGTGCTGAGTGTGGGCACTCAGGGCACTCCAAGCCAGGACTGCTTTGCTGTCCCTCATCGAGTTAGACAAGCGAGCAGGGAACCCCTGAGAACTGTCTGTCCGGGGTGGGGGTCGGGTCCCTTTAAGCACAGCCCTTGGCTAGCCTGAGGCAGCAGCTCCACGCTCTAAGTCCTAATCTGATGCCCTGCTGGCACTGCTTCCGGCCAGCCTTAACCTCGGTTCAGGGTCCACTCAATGTGGACATGCTAGTTCGAATTAGCAAAACGCTAATTCGAACTAGTTATTAGGTCACTCTAGATGTACTAGTTCGAATTAGCTTAGTTCGAATTAACTAATTCAAATGAAGTTAGTTCGAATGAGTGCTGTAGTGTAGACATACCCTAGCAGAGTAAGTTTAGTTTACCAGAAGTTTGACTTATTTTTGTGGCACACACATTACTTGGTAACTGTATCCAATATTATCAGAATTTTATATTGATATTTCATTATGTTGCAAGAGTGTTCAGAAGGAAGTACAGGTTGAACTTTCTTTGTCTGGGACAATCTGGTACAGCAACATCTGTGGTCCAGAAGGATGTTGCTGGACTAGAGAGCCCCAGCCAGAGAGGTTGCCAGGGGCTTGGAGCTCAGACAGCCTGCAGAGGCAGTTGCCTGGGGGCAGGGAGTCAGCCAGGAGATGAGCCCCACTAGTCCTGAAGCTGCTGCCTGCAGCAGCCACAGAGCCAGTGCTGGCCAGGGCCATGGAACCCTGGCAACTGGGATGGAGCTCTGCCGGCCGGGGGAGCAGAGCCACTGCCATCTGGAAGCAGAGTGTCCCTGCAGCCGGAAGCAGAGCTCTGCTGTCTGGGGGCAGGGAATCTCTGTGGCTGGGGGCACAAAGCTGCTGCTGGCCAGGGAGCAGAGAACCACAGCAGTCTGAGCAGGGCTGCAGCCCTGAGTGGAGCTCCACCATCAGGCCAGGGGCAAGGCACTGGCCGGGCCAGCAGCCAGAAGGGAATCCCCGGGACACCCGTAGGTCTGACCTCCCTTGGTCTGGCAAACTCCCTCCTTCAGGACTGCTCAGGTTGAAGGTGCTGGACCAAGGAGGTCCCAACCTGTAGTTGTTCCTGTGCAGATTTTTTTCCTCATTAGCTTAGTTCAGTCATTGAACATGTCTCTGAGGGTCACTATTTTTTTCTCTAACAGAACTATGAAGAAGTATGACAAACATGGCAGGCTGCTTTGTAATAACATGGATTTGTGTGACTGCCTGGAGAAGAACTGCCTGGGTTGCTTCTATCCGTGCCCTAAATGCAATTCCAACAAATGTGGACCAGAGTGCCGCTGTAATAGAAAATGGGTTTATGACAGAATTGAGACTGAAGCTGGTGAAGTGATCAGCATGTTACCATTTTTTGTCCCAGAGTGATGTTTTTTTTCCTAGCTTTTGTAATTGAACAATGATTCACCCTTTTCATTCTTTTAAATTTTTTAACCTTTTTATTAAAGTGAATTTTGGTTTTGTGGAAGGGGCTGGATTGACTTGACTAATGTACCTGTTGGTTAAACTGATAAGAACAGACACTACACTTGATCTTAGCCTTCAAGAGGCTGAGAAGTCCCTGTTTATGGTACTCATGCATCTTTCTCTTTCTCACCAATGTGCCTTAATTCTCACCATTGGGGACAAGTATGTATTTCATTCTCTTTAATACTTAGCAACTTTGCTGAGGCATCTAATAAAGTATTTCCTGAAGCTTTACTTTCTAAAATCGCAGGTGTCAGGAATGCTGTAAGCTTTAGGGGGTAGCCAAGTTAGTCTGTACAGGATAAACTTAAAAAACAAAAACTGGTCTGGTAGCACTTTATAGACCAACAAAACAGGTAGATGGTATCATGAGCTTTCGTGGGCACAGCCCACTTCTTCAGATGTGTTTTGAGTTTAGGATGCGCAGACCCAAAATAAAAGAAATAGATTAAAAAGGAGAAGGGGGAAAGAAAAAAAAGGAAGGAGGAGGGCAGGAAACAAGGAGCAGCGATTATGAAAAAATCAAAGGGAAAAACAGCAAGGCAGAATAGGCAAAAGGAATGACGTAATCAGACAACTTCCTTTATTCTCAAAAATAGGATCACATTGTTTTGATTCAGTTTTTCCTCATTTTTTTCAATTGTGCACATATACAGATGTTTGACACACCCATTCTTTTTTGAACGATTCTGCTTATATTTTGCTTCTGATGTGCATGCACTACATGCGGGCAGATAGCAATGTCTTTTTGGGCTGCACATACACCTTCCTTGCCCTCTGGTCCCTATAGATGGGGGCATATGCAGCCACAACTGCCCTTCAGTTTCTTTTTACTGTTTGTGCTTGTGAGACAGAATTCTCACAAATTCATGCAGTGTCTGTGTGTCTGCTCGCAGTGTGATTCTTTCCTTGTTTATTTGTTAGTAATTAGTGTTCTAGGTATAGAACATTCTCTAGGTCAGTACAATTACATTGCTACTTTTTAAGCCTGGTAGAGATTAAAAAATAGAATGAAGTCTTCAGGTCCAGAAAATGCCCTGGATACCTTGGGATGTGGTGGATTCGAAATTTCCACAATTCACATCCTGTCTTTCCACTAGGGTAGTTATTCTCATCAGTGATAGACACTCTTTATCTTCTGCCTTGTTGAAACACATGTACTGCACAAATGCTCTACATGCTGTTCCTTATAAAGGCTCCCAAAAGTGAGGGAATTCCATCCAAAGCTCTTCCTTTTAGGGTATGTCTACACTAGCCTCCTAGTTCGAACTAGGGAGGCTAATGAGGGCAACCGAAATTGCAAATGAAGCACAGGATTTAAATATCCCACGCTTCATTAGCATGTTCTCGTGCGGTCGCCATTTTGGAAATTGACTAGCCCAGAAGAACTGCCCACGTTTACACACGGCAGAGAAGGATGATTCCGAAATAAACCCCTTACTTTGAATTACCAGTTAAACCTCATTCCAAAGAAGGGATTTATTTTGGAATTGCCCTTCTCTGCCACATGTAGATGCGAGCAGTTCTTCCGGGCTAGTCAATTTCCAAAATGGCGACCGCCTAGGAACATGCTAATGAAGCGTGGGATATTTAAATCCCATGCTTCATTTGCAATTTCGGTCGCCCTCATTAGCCTCCCTAGTGTAGCGCCCCCTCTCCACCTGGTTACCTTCTTTTAGAGCCAATCTCCTTTCAGGTTCGGATGGATAGGTCTGGGTTCTTCTGGATCCCGCCACCTACTCAATTTTATTCTTTCTGATTGATGTACTTGGCGGTGCCTCCACCCCCCTCACTCCTTCCTAGCAGGGTTGCCAGGGCAGCTTGGGAGGAAAATTCTAGCCCAGGATAATCCCCACGTATTCGCCAGATAGTTGGAGACTCCCAGAAAATAACACAAACACATACACTATAATAAACACAATTATATTAAACAGGAGACAATTATAACAGAACAGGGTAAAACATTATTTTTAGGGTCACCGGTGCCCTGCAACTGTGAAGTTAGTGTCCCGTTGGTACGCGTACTTTGTTGGGGCCCTTGATGACTGTTGACCACACAATCCTTCTCTGCAGAGGTTTAGCAGTGGGGCTGACTAGGTCCAGTACAGCCCAAAGGACTCACAAATGGGAGAAGGCAGCAAATCCCTCCACAGTTTAATAGGCTGCAGGTAATAAAATCCCCAAACAAATTCCCTGACTTACTAACTAAAAATTGGTGCACTCACACACTCCATGAATGAGCCTCAGGTTGAGAGATGACTCAGTCTCTGCAAAGGGGCTGCTCTCTTCTCACAGGGGTCCTCTTCAAGCAGGAACCAGGCTGCTTCGGTCCCAGAATTTCCCCTCACTGTGAAGGGGTGCAGGGCTCAAGATGCAGACCACACAACTGCACCAAAATTCAAAACTATAGCCTCCCAGGCCAGCCTCCAGACCCACACAGCAGGCAGCAGCCCTGAACTTGCTGCTAGAGCCCAGCTGACCATGCAGTGACTCTCTCACCCAGGGAGCTGGAGAGCCAACTCCGCCTGGCTGGGGAAGCCTCCCAGCAAACTCCACAACTGGGAATCAACAGTGGAGACATAAACCCAGCTGAGGGATCCTGCCTTCAGGTCCCTAGAGGCTAGCTCTCAGGGGGAACCCTGCATGCAGGCCTGGGGCTTACTAGCTCCCACACACTCAGTCCTCCCCTTTTCCTGGCTGGCTCCAGACTCCCCTCAACAATGGTCTCTCCTTCCCCCTGGGAGGGGCATCTCACTCCCTGTGGGTTGCCGGGCAGACTCTGGCCCTGGTAGGGAGGGGGAGCCAAGGCAAACTCAGAGTGCCTCTCCCTGAGCTGCCAGCAGACAAAGCCCCGGGAATCCAAGCAATCTCCTTGGGGGTTACACTCTCCCTGTGCGAAAGTTCTTGCCGTCCTCGGCAAGGGTCATTTAACCACAACACAAACATGCAAGGTCCTTTCCATCAGGTAATAGTATACATTGTTTAGTTGACAATAAATATCATTAGCCAATAAGTAAGTATTGCTGTGTCCACATACAATATTAATTTAAACATTAAATTGTTATTCAATTTACATTAATAACATTCTTACTATATTTAAATAAATGACTTAACCTTGGAGTCTCCATTGTTAACTATCAGACACAAACAATAATAGGCCACCCGCACCCATCTATTTACTAAATGCAGAGGGACAGAGGTGGAGGACCCTGGGACATCATAGGTGAGTTTCTGTACAGGTTTTCGCTCTCGTTCTGAACGTCGAAGTACAGGAGCTTCTTCATTCTCAGGGTTCTCAGCAGTAATGACTGCAGGACAATCAATGATTTCCCTCTCTGCAGGTTGCATGGCTTCTCCCACATCCTCTACAGGTGGAACCATCCTAGCTGGTAAACCACTTGCCTCTTCATGCTGTATTGTTGACTGAGGGGGTACAAAGGGTGCAGCTTCAGGGTTAAGTATTTGAGCTAGAGGAGGCTCAGATTCTCCCTCTCTAACAGTTTCTACCTCACATAGCTGCTCATGAAGCATAGGAGGTATTGGATAATAGGGGAAGAATTCCTCTTCACTGCTACTCTGTGAATGAGGATCATTTTCTCCAGAGGAGGTTAAAGACTCACTGTCTGCCTCCTCAGCAGATTCAAGTTGTGCAGTAAGGGTTCTTTCTGCAGGAACTTTCTTCCTTAGTCTTGAACGAGTAATGGGTCGCCGGGAGGAACCACATTCACTATTTTTCTCTTCACCTATTAACTGCCCCACTGGCAAGAGGTGGTTTCGGTGAATAGTCTTACAAACATTTTTTCCATTTTCCATCCTAAGGCGATATACAGGCAAGTCTGGTAGCTTATCAACCACTATGTAGGTGTCTGCATTCCACCGGTCAGCTAATTTATGTTTTCCAGTGAGACCTAGATTTCGGATTAACACTCTGTCTCCTACCTGCAGATCCTGTTCACGGACCCGACTATCATATCTCTGCTTGTTAGCAAGGTTGCTTTTTGTGGCTGCTTGGGAGGCCAGTCTGTAAGCTTCCCGCAAGTCACGCCTGAGACTCTGAATGTACTGGAGATAAGTTGTTTCGCTAGCTTCATCAGAGGATATCCCAAAACATAAGTCAATTGGTAGCCTGGCTTCTCTGCCAAACATTAAATAATAAGGCGAAAACCCAGTGGACTCATTTTTAGTGCAGTTATAAGCATGCACAAGGTAACTGACATGCTCACTCCATCTGGTCTTTTGGGATGGATGTAGTGTTCCCAACATGTTTAGCAAAGTCCGGTTGAATCTCTCCGGTTGTGGATCTCCCTGGGGATGGTAAGGAGTGGTTCTGGACTTCCTTATTCCCAGGGTTTTTGTAAGTTCACGAATTAGTCTGCTTTCAAAATCTCTTCCCTGGTCAGAATGGATTCGGGCCGGGAAACCATAATGTACAAAGAATTTGTCCCATAAAATTTTGGCCACTGTACTGGCTTTTTGGTCTTTTGTGGGATATGCTTGGGAATACCTTGTAAAATGGTCAGTAACTACAAGTATACTGGAGTGGTTCTTTCTATCAGGCTCCAATGACAAAAAGTCAATGCACACCAATTGCATGGGTGCATCTGTAGCGATGTTCACCATAGTCGCTGCCTTTTTTGGCAGAGTCTTCCGCTTAACACACCGAGAGCACCATTTGCAGTGGTCTTCCACAGATGCTGTCATTTTGGGCCAATAAAACCGATCTCTGACCAGTTCCAAAGTCTTATCTACCCCCAAGTGACCATGATCATCGTGCAGAGACTTCAACACCATCCCCTGGTATTCTTGGGGTAAGACCAGTTGTTTCCGCACATGGCCCTTTACAGTCTGGGTGGTCCGGAATAACAAACCTTTGTTAATCACTAAACGATCCCACTCTTTTAAGAGAAGAATTGTGCCGGGGGAAAAGTTAGCCTTAGAGATGGGTTTTTCACCCTTTTCTACAGCTTCCAGCACAGGTCCAATATTTGAATCTTTCCACTGAGCTCTTCTCAATTCAGTCGGAGTTAACTGGGGCAATTCAAAAGTCTTTAGCCCAACGAGGTTTGCATAAATGGTAGGTATAGCCTTCTCAGACAACCCCAGTGTGTCAGCATATCTTTCCTCATTTACATAAGGGGACTGCACTTTTCCTATTACAGCCTTGCAGGTGGCACGAATAGCAGGAGATGGTATCTCCATCCACTCAGACTCTTCCTCGAGTGGGTTATGAGGGCGACGGGACAATGCATCTGCGTCTGCATTGGTTTGACCCGAACGGTACTGCAGCTTAAAGTCATAAGCAGCCAAGGCAGCCATCCATCGCTGACCAGTAGCATCTAGTTTAGCCGTGGTCTGCACATAAGTAAGTGGGTTATTATCTGTTTTTACTACAAAGGTCGCTCCGTATAGATAATCATGAAGTTTGTCCACAACAGCCCATTTGAGAGCTAAAAACTCAAGTTTGTGCACGGGATAGTGTCTTTCAGAGGCAGTCAACCCTCGACTGACAAACGCCACAGGTTTCCATTTATTCTCATAATTCTGATAGAGAACTGCTCCTAATCCATCAAGACTGGCATCTACGTGTAGTTCATAGGGCTTGGTAGGGTCTGCAAAGGTTAACACTGGTGCAGTGGTGAGTTTCTCAATAAGGGCATGGAAAGCACTGTTGCATTCCTCAGTCCAACGGTCTCCAAATGGTTCATTCACCTTGAAATACCTCTCATTAGGACTTGCAAGCTTATGTTGGGGTGATCTCTTCCACGTTGGGGGGTATCCCCTTGTCAAATTGGTGAGCGGTCTCACAATGGAGGAGTAATTTTTTACAAATCGGCGGTAATATCCACAGAAGCCTAGGAAAGATTGTAAAGCTTTCAGGTCTTTGGGTACAGGCCAGGTGGTTAATGCCTCAATCTTCTCGGGATCAGTCGCCACACCTTCTGCTGACACAATATGGCCTACATATTTTACTCGGGTCTGACAAAATTGACATTTATCAAGTGACAGTTTCAACCCACTAGCGTCCAGGCGGTCTAACACTTTCATTAGTCGAGCTTCATGCTCTTCCAGAGTTTTCCCAAAAACAATTAAGTCATCCAAATACACCAGCACTTCTAACAAATTCATATCCCCCACTGTCTTCTCCATCAAACGCTGGAATGTAGCAGGAGCTCCTGAGATACCTTGGGGCATCCTCTCAAACTGGTAGAATCCCAAGGGACAAATGAAAGCTGTTTTCTCTTTGTCTTCAGAGCTCATCGGGATCTGATAGTAGCCGCTTCGTAAATCTAAGACAGAGAACCATCTGCTTCCTGCTAGGCAAGCTAAGGCATCATCTACCCTAGGTACAGTGTATTGATCTGGGATGGTCCTTTTATTCAGTGTGCGATAGTCCACACACATGCGCACAGTCCCATTTTTCTTCCGCACCACCACAATGGGGGATGCATAGGGGCTACGGGATTCAGAAATTATTCCTGCTTCCAATAGTTCTTGGATATGCTTTCTCACATCCTCAATGTCTGCAGGTGCCAGTCTTCGGGACCTCTCCCTGAAAGGCCTGTCATCTGCCAAACGAATGGTGTGTTCCACGTTAAGGGCACACCCCACATCCCATTCTTCAGTGGAGAACACATTAGGTCTCTCGCTTAACTGCTTTTTTAACCGGTCTTTCCAACTGGGAGATACAGGAGAATCACCAAAATTAAAAAGATCAGGATCCAATGCCTTACAGGGCTTTCTGGCTGCAGCTGCAGGGCTCATAACACTCTCTACTCTATACAATCGTGCCAATACCATTCCTCTCCTGATGGCTATGGGATGGTTGGTTTCATTTCGTATTCTGACCATAATGCCAGCTTCTTCCAGCTGTGGTAAGGACAATAAACCTCTCAGAACCATCAGACCACTAGGGAGGTTATCTCCATCAGAGGACTCCATCATTACTGTATGAGGAAGGCTGCTACTGTGCTTCTCCAGTTTTCCCCTCAAGTCAATCTCACCATGTGGGGGTATGGACAGAACAGCTTTGGATACTCTTACTACTTTCCCTAGAGATTCATCGTCAGAGCTATCATGGTCAGAAGGCATTGTGGATGAGCCCAGGGTCAGTTCTCTCCATGGAGGGCGAACCACATCTGGGGTCTTCTGGCCCAAACGACCACAAAGTGTGGCCAAAGATTGGAACATGTTGCTGTTGGTTCCAATCAATATGGGAATGCCATCAGAATTTTGTGTCTCAGGACAAATCAAAGCCAGAGTATCACAATCCTGGAGACATCCAGCCAGTTCTGCAGGAAAACGTAAAGTCACTAGTACATATCCATCGTATGGGTAACTAGCATTGCTAAGGCCCCATATTGCCAATCCTTCTAGAGGATGGATCTTCACTTGAGGGAGGAATTGCCGATGGAATTCTCTAGTAATGATGGTGACCTGAGATCCACTGTCCAGCAGGGCCCTACAGGGAATCCCTTCTACCATCACATTAACTACCGCTGCTGGGCCTATCAATCCTTCTGGGAATGGGCTCCAGGAAGGCTGTTCATAACACAACTTAGTGGAGCTCTGACTGTAATGGCTCCCAGTATGCTCCATTACTGGGATCCTTGGGAGTTTCCCTGTAGCTTCTTTTTTCGTTGCGCTACCTTCTCTTCATTCCTTGGGTTGTCACACTGGGTGGAAATGTGCCCATCCTCGCCACATCGGTAGCAGAATCTCTTGTCACCAAGGGTCACCAAGGTTTTCTTTACAGGTTCTCTGTTGGGGTCCCTTCTCCCTGGGTGAAAAGGAGGGTACTTCCTTTCTGTCAAAGTTGGTGGAAGAATATCGCTAGGTGACCCCTGAGGCATCTTACTCGTCATAAATTCAGTGAGCTGTGCTGTCAGGGTTTTGAGCTGTTGATGGAGGTCCTCAGTGGTAGGCAGACAAAGGTCATCCTTCAGTTTCTGAGGACCAACGGTCTGGCTCACTGAGATCTTATTCCTCTCTCTAACCGTTCTCTTTTCCTCCTCCTCCCGGACTTCTCGCAGCAGTTGGTGGAATTCTGGAGGACTGTTCAATCGGTCTGCAAGTTTCAATTTCATAATTAGAAAATCATCATAAATGGCACCTCGTATGACCTGTTCTAGTCGTACTCGGCGTTCCTTGCTCCTTTCAGTGCCTTTACGGCGGATGCACAGTTGAAGGGATGGTTCCAATCTGTGAAGATAGGAAGATAGTTTTTCACCTGAATGTTGGTAACAGGATCGAAACTGAAAGTAGAGGTCTTCCCCAGTCTCTAGGCTCCCAAAGGCATCCTCCATCGCCGAGAGATAGTCATCAACAGTGGCAGCAGGCTTGCTGGCTTTTAATGCACAGATTACATTCCCTGCAGGTCCTCGCAGGCTTTCTGCCACACGTTTCCTCTTTTCAGCCTCACTACATTGCCATTCCTGCATCACCTGATTTAGTTGATGCCTCCAAGTGTCATAGTCATCTTCCCCTACAGGCACAGGTTTAATGCCTGAAAAGAACTTCAGTTTTCTGTAAGGGCCTGATTCATATGCTGTCTTTATGGACTCCCCTATTGCTTTTCCCATAGCAAAAATTATTTGGTCTGTAGAACTGGAAGGAGGCACAGGACTACTTCCCAAAAGAGTCCTTAATTCAGTCATGGTCTTCCCTTCCTGCATAAGGAAGTTCCCCAATTTGGACTGAAAACCATTAGTTTCAGATGGTGGGGCAGATGGGGAGGGAAAACGTGATTGTGTTTGAATGGTCACCTTCCATCCGTCCTTCTCTCCATCTGGCAGAATTACATGGGGAGTCACTACAGTAGACAGTATAATCTTGCTCTCTACAAGAAGAGATAAAGTAGCTTCCCCTTGTGCTTTCATCTGACTCCGAACCACACAGGTTCCCCATTCTCTGACATTAGCAATCTCATCTTCAATTTGTCTAATTTCCCATTCAGTGGGTACATTAGTGAGCAGAAAGTGGCGTTCAGGGTCAGCTCCCTCCAGCTCACACCAAGCTATAAGCCTCTTCTGATAATCCATACTGGGAATTTACTTAATATCCCAGGAAGACAGCAGGAGTGTATATAAGGTATGAGTTTAAAAGACGGGATCCCAGCGGTGCCTCCAATGTAGCGCCCCCTCTCCACCTGGTTACCTTCTTTTAGAGCCAATCTCCTTTCAGGTTCGGATGGATAGGTCTGGGTTCTTCTGGATCCCGCCACCTACTCAATTTTATTCTTTCTGATTGATGTACTTGGCGGTGCCTCCACCCCCCTCACTCCTTCCTAGCAGGGTTGCCAGGGCAGCTTGGGAGGAAAATTCTAGCCCAGGATAATCCCCACGTATTCGCCAGATAGTTGGAGACTCCCAGAAAATAACACAAACACATACACTATAATAAACACAATTATATTAAACAGGAGACAATTATAACAGAACAGGGTAAAACATTATTTTTAGGGTCACCGGTGCCCTGCAACTGTGAAGTTAGTGTCCCGTTGGTACGCGTACTTTGTTGGGGCCCTTGATGACTGTTGACCACACAATCCTTCTCTGCAGAGGTTTAGCAGTGGGGCTGACTAGGTCCAGTACAGCCCAAAGGACTCACAAATGGGAGAAGGCAGCAAATCCCTCCACAGTTTAATAGGCTGCAGGTAATAAAATCCCCAAACAAATTCCCTGACTTACTAACTAAAAATTGGTGCACTCACACACTCCATGAATGAGCCTCAGGTTGAGAGATGACTCAGTCTCTGCAAAGGGGCTGCTCTCTTCTCACAGGGGTCCTCTTCAAGCAGGAACCAGGCTGCTTCGGTCCCAGAATTTCCCCTCACTGTGAAGGGGTGCAGGGCTCAAGATGCAGACCACACAACTGCACCAAAATTCAAAACTATAGCCTCCCAGGCCAGCCTCCAGACCCACACAGCAGGCAGCAGCCCTGAACTTGCTGCTAGAGCCCAGCTGACCATGCAGTGACTCTCTCACCCAGGGAGCTGGAGAGCCAACTCCGCCTGGCTGGGGAAGCCTCCCAGCAAACTCCACAACTGGGAATCAACAGTGGAGACATAAACCCAGCTGAGGGATCCTGCCTTCAGGTCCCTAGAGGCTAGCTCTCAGGGGGAACCCTGCATGCAGGCCTGGGGCTTACTAGCTCCCACACACTCAGTCCTCCCCTTTTCCTGGCTGGCTCCAGACTCCCCTCAACAATGGTCTCTCCTTCCCCCTGGGAGGGGCATCTCACTCCCTGTGGGTTGCCGGGCAGACTCTGGCCCTGGTAGGGAGGGGGAGCCAAGGCAAACTCAGAGTGCCTCTCCCTGAGCTGCCAGCAGACAAAGCCCCGGGAATCCAAGCAATCTCCTTGGGGGTTACACTAGTTTGAACAAGGGGGCTAGTGTAGACATGCCCTTAGAGAGATCTACATAGAGCTCTTTGGTTTCCAAAGAAAAGACTGCCTATCCTGACCAGACTGTCTTAGTGTTTGTTCTGGGGAGCCGAAGAGCCACCCTGTGCTCCAGAGCTCATTTTGGAGGCAAGAACACCTCACTCCTCTAACTCCTCAATGCCAGAGTCAATGGGAGCTTCCCTCCCTTTGTCCACCCTTTCCTATGAAGAGAAAAGAAGGAACATGATTCTCAGGAGCACAGATCTCCCACTGCAATACTGAGTAAATCCAGAGTAGGAGGCAGTGCCAGGTTCAAAGAGTCTCCAGATGACCATGGTGATAGGTGAAGAGGCTTTTTGGCTCACTACTCAGATCAACGCACCAGCACCAAAACACTTAACACTGACTGTTTTGGTAACCTTTGGTAACCAAGAGATTCATAGTATCAGGTGACCTTGTAGTACACAAGCAGCCAGTGTCAACATTACTAGCCTTCACAAAAAGGCTGTTGGCTCCAGAGCTGTCCATATCTTAAACTTCAGTGATACTCTAAGATGCTTTGGGCCATACAAAATGTCTAAAAGAAGGTTCCACTTATCAAAGTGATATAATGTGGCCCTATATATATTAGGATTGTAAAACACCCTGGTACATCAACTCAGCAGACAATACTCAGACAATTATGAGGGGTCAGTAAAAGACTCAATTCTACATGACATCTCTCCCATATGGGAATACCCAGGGATAGACTTGTTTGCCATGGTCCAGAACAAAACAAAAAGTGCCACATGTTGAGCTCCAGAAAGGAATCCAGCAAAGGCTCTTATCAGACACATTCCTCATCTCTTGGACACCTGGGCCCTATACACAGATCGGGGCAATTTTAATGAAATTTCAAGAAGCTTTAGAGTTTCACTAAAAGTTATTCCAATCCTAGAGATTTTTGGGTCAGTTCACATTTTTGCACATCTCTACTCCTGGCTAGAGAGAGCCAGAAATGATGCCTGCTTTGCAGGGCTGACTTGCAATTTTTGATTCATTGGACTCTGCCTACCCACCTTGAAAAATTGGCATTAGTGCATGTGAATCACAAGAAGTAGAATAGATTTTGATAATCAGGTGACGGAATGGATATTTACCCTGACATAACTGTGGGTCTTCAAGATGTGATGTTAACATAGAGTCATAGAATCATAGAATACTAGGACTGGAAGGGAGCTCAAGAGGTCATTGAGTCCAGTCCCCTGCCCTCATGGAAGGACCAAATACTGCCTAGACCATCCCTGATAGACATTTATCTAACCTACTCTTAAATATCTCTAGCGATGGAAATTCCACAACCTCCCTGGGCAATTTATTCCAGTGTTTGACTACCCTGACAGTTAGGAACTTTTTCCTAATGGCCAACCTAAACCTCCCTTGCTGCAGTTTAAGCCCATTTCTTCTTGTTCTATCCTCAGAGGCCAAGATGAACAAGTTTTCTCCCTCCTCTTTATGACATCCTTTTAGATACCTGAAAACTGTTATCATGTCCCCCCTTGATCTTTTCTTTTCTAAACCCAATTTTTTCAGCCTTCCTTCATAGGTCATGTTCTCTAGACCTTTACTCATTCTTGTTGCTCTTCTCTGGACCCTCTCCAATTTCTCCATGTCTTTCTACACATGAATTTTATGACCCTCCATCCTTCCATACAATGATCTTTTTTAGCTGGAGTCTGTTTTAGCGAGATAACTGGTCTTTATACTCTTGGTTACCGGGTGCTGGAGAGCATGTAAATCCAGGTATGATCCTAACAGCCACTGCTATTTAAAACAATTCCAAATTAATGTGCAAGGGGAAGAGGCATACCAGAACTGGAATACACATGGACAGCAGATCTCAAAGATATAGTTACTGGGTGGTAAATAACTGTCCTTTTTCATATGGCAATAGCACCACCAACAAAATCCCTATAAACTAATCAAGCTGTTTCTTCTATGGCATAGTTCTCAAACTTTTGGACATGTGGTTCACTCTGCTTAATGCAGACCTTTCTGCAGATCACTAGCCAACAACCCATGGTGACAAAATGGGTGCAAGAGTGGGCTGGAGGTGGGGAACTAGCCAGGAGATTGGGTGCAGGAATAAGGTGGGAATGCAGGGTCTGGCTGGAAGGCTGGGCTCAAAAGCAAGCTGCGGGTGGGGGATATGGGCAGGAGGAAGGGTGCAGGTGGGGGTACAAGGTCTGGGCAGGAGGGAGGATGCAGGAGTGGGATGAGGATGCGGGGTTTCAGCAGCAAGAAGTTAGAGGGCACTTACTGTGCCTCCTGTTGCTCTCCGGCACTGGTCCCCACCCAATGAGAGCAGCAGGGAAAAGCCTCCAGGCAAGCGGTTTCCTGCACTACCATTCCCCCCAGCTGGGGGAAGGGAGAGCAACAGTGTGCAAAGCCATTTCCTTCCACTGAAGGCTGGAACAAGGCTGCGAGGCTCTTTCCCCCTTCCCCCCCCAACCTCCAAGCAGGAAGCTGGTGGTGGTGCTCCAACCTCGTGGGGAGCTGGGATTGGAATGCCAGCATGTGCTCCCCGCTGTGGTGAGGGGATCCCCAAGCCCATGGCCAGCCTTTCATGAACCACTAGCGGGCTGCAGACCACAGAGCCTCTGTTCTATGGGATGTGAAGGAAGAGAGATTATTGTTTTTATTTTTAATATTTTATGGATGGTCATAAGTGTGGCTCCATAGTACAATGATGGGGTGATATAAGTAATGCTGGCAAAAAGTTGGAATTTCCAGTTTGTAGGAAATTATTATAATTAGGTTTCAGTTCAATTTGGAATAAAACAATATTTTTTCAAATTTCCCATGTAATGGGAATGTAAAAAAAAATATTTTGTAAACTCCCAGTCACGATGCTACTGAAAAGAAATATGCTTGTTGGGACCCCAGCAGCTTCTGACTAAAATTGACATGATTTTTGTCAGTTTCACTGCTGCTATTGGGGGACCCTGGAAATCTGGTGCTTTTAGCCCTGGGGCAGTTTATATGGTAGGGCTCTGTCAGAGACATGGAATAAAATTAACATTCTCTTGGACAGATTCAGCTAGACACAGATTAATCTTCATAAATACATTCCTGAAGCAAGTGATTTACCCATTATTTGTCTTCTGGTAGCAATTTGAAATCCTAAAATGGATTTTGACTCCATTCTCCTGAGTATATAGAAACACTGAGTGAAGAACAGCTCCTGTTATGAAAAGTCTGGAGTCTAATTTGAATATGGTACAAGTGGTTGTCAATTATGCATGTGAGAGAATACCCATTAATTTCATTTGGTGACCCCTAGTTCTTATATTATGGGAACAAGTAAATAACTTATTCACTTTTTCCACCTGTCATTATTTTATAGACCTCTATCATATTACGCCTTAAGTCTCCTCTTTTCAAAGCTGAAAAGTCCAAGTCTTTTAAATCTCTTTTCATATGGGACCTGTTCCAAACCCTTAATAATTTTTGTTGCCCTTCTCTGAACCTTTTCCAATGCCAATACATCTTTTTTGAGATGAGGCGACCACATCTGTATGTAGTATTCAAGATGTTGGCATACCATGGTTTTATATAGAGGCAATAAGATATTAAGATATTCTCTGCTTTATCTTCTAGCCCTTTTTAAATGATTCCTAACATTCTGTTTTGTTTTGTTTTGTTTTTGACTGGCACTGCACACTGAGTGGATGTTTTCAGAAAACTATCCACAATGACTCCAAGATCTCTTTCTTGAGTAGTTGTAGCTAAATTAGTTCCCATCATATTTTATGGATAGTTGGGATTATGTTTTCCAATGTGCATTACTTTACATTTATCAACATTACATTTTATTTGCCATTTCGTCGCCTATCACTAAGGCTGTGTCCAGACTCAGGGGTTTTTTCGGGAAAAGTAGCCTTTTCCCGAAAAAACTTCCCCTGCGTCCAGACTCAAGCCGCGTTCTTTTGAAATTATTTCGAAAGAACGCGGCTTTTCTTTCGATGGCGGTAAACCTCGTTTCACGAGGAAGAACGCCTTCTTTCGAAAGTTCCTCTTTCGAAAGAAGGCGTTCTTCAATGTAAATAGGGCTTCCTCGAAAGAGACCATCCAGACTCGCTGGGTGCTCTCTTTCGAAAAAGCGGATTGCTCTTTCGAAAGATCCGCCTGCAGTCTAGACGCGATCTTTCGAAAGAGGCTCTTTCGAAAGATGCTTTCGAAAGAGCCTCTTTCGAAAGAAGCCTGCAGTCTAGACATAGCCTTAGTTTGGTGAGATCTTTTTAAAGCTCTTCACAGTCTGCTTTGGTCTTAACTGCCTTGAGCAGTTTGGTATCATCTGCAAATTTTGCCACCTCACTGTTTACCCCTTTCTCCAGATCATTTATAAATAAGTTGAATAGGATTGGTCCCAGGACAGACCCTCTGGGGACACCACTAGTTACCTCTCTCCATTCTGAAAACTTACCATTTATTCCTACCCTTTGTTTCCTGTCTTTTAACCAGTTATCAGTCCATGTAAGGACCTTCCCTCTTATCCCATCTCAACTTACTTTACTTAAGAGCCTTTGGTGAGGGATCTTGCACAAGTTTAAATCACACGGGCACAGATGCAGAAAACAAAACTACACAATGTCAAGCCTGTATTATTTATTGATAGTGAAACTCAGTGACTGATGTATGTAGGAAGCAAGTAGTAACAAAAGTAAAACAAAATCTAGGGACTTTTCTATTGGCTTTGTGTAGTTAACTGTCAAATAGTGCTATGTCAGAGGGGATTTGCAGGTGAGCATTAGTTAGAATCTGTCACCAACTTAAAGGAAAGATTTGGATGATTTTCCTTTTTCCTACAAAATCACCCCCTCTTGTGATAGTACTAATTCATGTATTTGCTTCAGAAAAATACTCTTAAAAAGCAACTACTTTGATTTTTGGAATAACTTTGTTCTAGAAGGTTAATTTAAAAAACACAGGGGCAAAGGAGACTTATGGACCACCCCACAAGAACTGTCCACACACACACATGCTTTATCTCTTTCTTTCACACACTTACTTTAAATTAGTCAAAGTGTGTTATACTATCACTATACTTAGTACATGTATTCCATATACATACTGTTCCTAATGCTGCAAAGCGTTCACACTTTGGCTAAAATAAAATGAAAACCCAAATATATTTAAAAATATAGATTGAACCTAAGCTATCATCACACTAGCTTTTTTATATCCCATCAGTTGGGGTTGGGTCATTGTACGAGCATCTGCCACCTTTGTCTGTCTGAAAGAGCACTAAGGTCCTTCTGTTTTCCATCTTTTTGTGTACAATCCAACCAGCCATCCATTGCTTCCTGTCCTGCAAGTGAGAGGCAATATTATTGATTCTTGCCACTAGGCCACACTGCCCAGCAAGAGAAAGATGTTATTAACTTGCCACTAGGCCACACCACCCTAGATGGAAGAAGGGAGTTATCATCTTTGGCCACTAGGCTGCGCTGCCCTGCAAGACAAGGGACTCCGACTACCCAGATATGTTGTCTTGGTAGCTGGGACTGTGGAGTGACAATCCAGTCTGGGCCCAAACCATAGGGCCTTAAAGTATATGGCCTGCCTTTAGGGAAGGATGGGAGTACCAACTCCACAACATAGCCCACCACAGACTTTCCTCCCCTAACTTCTCATTTGCTTGGTCATTGTGTTGTCTGCACTCTATTTGACTACAAAAACCAACTAAGCAACATTCATTCTTTATGCCTTTTAAAACTGAGAGTAAGGACTCATCTAGACTACGGAGATGATTCGAAAGAGGATATGCAAATTCCTCGGGAATTTTCTTATCTCTTCCGATCTCACTTTCAAAGTAATCTAGACACAGTTTTTTTGGCAACCTCCCCTTTTTCGAAAATCTGCGTAAACCTCATGTTTTGAGGAAAAGCGGCTTTTCAAAAAAGGGGGGGTTGCTGAAAAAAAGTGTGTCAATTATTTTCACTTTCGAAAGCTCTGCTTTCGAAAGTTAGATCAGAAGAAGATATGCGGAATTTGTATCTCCTCTTTTGAATCTTCCCCATAGTCTAGACATAGCCTAAGATAGAACTACTGCATGATTCAGTTTCTATCTGGGTCTCAGATTCACATTTTCAGCATGCTCCATCAGATTTTAGTAGAGAATAGGAAGCAATTGAATATAAGTGCTGTTTAATCACACGGCCAGACCTGTAGCATAAACCATTGTAACTCCACTATAACCAATGGAGCTATGACTTATACCAGCTGAAGATATGGCACATTGAATTTTATAAATATAGTCATAACTAAAATGAGAAGTAGAAAAAAAAAAAAAAGAAGAAGAAGCATGCTCATGACAACTCATGTAAAATACCACTGACTCATTATATGACTTTGGGCAAGTCATTTCACTTCTTTGTGCTTCAGTTTTCCCATCTGTAAAACTGAGAATCATATTTATCTTTCTTTTTGGAAAACTTTGAGATCTCTAGGTGAAAAGTTATTTATTGGAGCTTATTATTATTATTTAGGTCATTCTTTCCAGCCAAAGGACCCCAAAATACTCAAAATCACATTGTATGCATATACCAGCACCTCTACAATGGAGGGTAGCCACCGAATGGCCTATAGCCATGGTGTCTAACATGCTACCAACTAATCACATGTGGCTGTTTGGCCGATTGAGTGTGTCTAGTTTGCTATAGCAGTAGCCATTATAGTGGCTACTGCTTCAGAACTGGTTGGACACCATGGGCCTATAGCATACTGTAAAACAACAGGGCTGTGTCTACACTGGCATGAATTTCCGGAAATGCTTAAAACAGAATAGTTTTCGTTATAAGTATTTCCGGAAAAAGAGCGTCTACATTGGCAGGCTGCTTTTCCGGAAAAGCCCTTTTTCTGGAAAAGCATATGTGGCCAATGTAGACGCGCTTTTTCGGAAAAGAGCCCCGATCGTCATTTTCACGATCGGAGCTTTTTTCCGGAAAAGACTATTGGGCTGTCTACACTGGCCCTTTTCCAGAACAGTGTTCTGGAATAAGGACTTATGCCCGAGCAGGAGCAGCATAGCTTTTCCGGAATATCGGCTGATTTTGTACAGTAGAGCGTCGTTGCTTTTCCGGAAATTCAAGGGCCAGTGTAGACAGCTCGCAGCTTATTCCGGAAAAGCGGCTGATTTTCCGGAATAAGTGGCCCAGTGTAGACACAGCCCAGGTGATGGAGACCTCCCTATTTACATGAAAAGTGTCATATGATCTTGTCCACATGGAACCTAATTTTAGACTTGTCCAAAAGATCCTCACCCATAAATTGTATGGTACTTAATTTACTTACAGTGCTTAAGAAGGATGAAGGCTTGTCATCTTTGAGATAATCCAAACCTATGGTTCCAGAAAGTCTAGATATTTCAATCCTATGTTTAGACCACTAACCCATTCCTTCTGGCTTAAAATAAACTTCTATGTATTGGCAAGAAGCCAGTCAGATCCACTCCACCTTTTAAACAAAAATGAATCCATCCTGTTATTGAATTTATATATGTCAACATCTTTTGAGGAAAGAACTCTATAGTGAATGCTCACCAGATTCTGCAGTTAGAAAAAAAAAGGGAAAAATACTATGTTTTGAAACCTTTTTCAGGCAACTCTTGTGATCCTCTTAACACTTTGTAACAAAGCAAAACTGATCTTAAGCACTACTGTATTTTGAAACCAGATTAAGGATTCCAGCCTCAAATTCGTAGAATCTGAGACATGTCCCAGCTAAATAGTTTTGCCGGAAGCACAATATCCTAGTTCTGTTGAATGTTTTATTTTTTAACAAACACAATGCTTAGTCTGTAGAGTCTCACTTTGGCATATTAGACATAATCATTAGCATTTTCAAATACATTATGCATGCTTCAGTAACCCATCTGTGATCTCATTCCACTTGGAAAGCAGCTGTGTGGAATTTGGGCCAACAGCAGTCTTTGTACATTTGTTACAATGTAATATTGGCACTTAACTCTGATTTTGACCTTGGCATGAAACATGCAGAAGTTTTTATCCTTTCTTTCCATCCACAAGAATAATTTTATTTTTCTCTAAGAACTAGATCCTGCCAGATACTGAGCTGCTTCCACCTCCAATCAGGGGGAAGTCTATGGACTTGTTCCTTAACACCATTATTCCTTGTGGGCTCGTCTACACTGGCCCCTTTTCCGGAAGGGGCATGTAAATTTCACCAGTCGTAGTAGGGAAATGCGCGGGGGATTTAAATATCCCCCGCGGCATTTAAATAAAAATGTCCGCCGCTTTTTTCCGGCTTTTAAAAAAGCCGGAAAAGAGCGTCTACACTGGCCCCGATCCTCCGGAAAAAGCGCCCTTTTCCGGAGGCTCTTATTCCTACTTTGAATGTCCGTGAACTGGCCCCGGTGGTCACACACGGCCTGCAGGATCACGGAGAAGTACCCCTTTCTGTTGACGTACCGGGACGCCTGGTGTTCCGGGGCACGGATGGGGATGTGCGTCCCGTCGATGGCCCCCCTGCAGTTGGGGAAGCCGAGGGCGCCGAAGCCCCGGATGACGGCGTCCGGGTCGGCGAGGTGGACCACTCTGCGGAGCAGCACCCGGTTGATGGCCTTGACCACCTGCGGAGAGAGACACAGCAAAGCGCCAATCAGGGGGGCGCCCGGGTGGCTGGGAGCGTGCGTGCCCTGGCAGTGCCCCGCGCCCCACTCCCGGAAGCAACCCCCCTGGCGGCGTGTAGTACGGCTGGGACAGCCCGACCCCTCCGGTGCGGAGCGCTTTCGCCTCCTCCCGCCCCCCCTTTGTCCCTGGGGCGGCCCATTCCCTCCTCGCAGCCCCTCTCCCCCCCGGTTCGGTGGCCGACGAGCACCGTACCTGCATGAGCACCGCTCCGACGGTGGATCTCCCCACGCCGAACTGGTTCCCGACGGATCGGTAGCTGTCCGGCGTGGAGAGCTTCCAGAGGGCGATGGCCACCCGCTTCTGGAGGGGGATGGCGGGTCTCATGCGAGTGTCCCTTCTGCGCAGGGCAGGGGCGAGCCACTCGCAGAGCTCCAGGAAGGTGTCCCTCCTCATCCTGAAGTTCTGGGTCCACTGTCGGTCCTCCCAGCGCTCCAGGACGATGCGGTCCCACCAGTCGGTGCTGGTGTCCAGACGCCAGACGCGGCGGGGCACGCCGGTGCCGGGGCGCCGCCGCGGCTCCTCCACGGCCCCCAGGGCGGCCAGGTGGAGAGGCAGGGGGCTGACGTTCACCAGGTGGTGCCAGGCAGCCTCGAGCCATTGGTGGCAGGCTTGCAGCAGCAAGTCCAGAAAGTGCACCAGAAGGTGCAGGGCGAGCTGTGGCTCCATGTTGCCACCTGCGGCGGCCCCCCCTGTCAGCCGATGGTCAGGGCTCCCTATATCTGTCCCTTAAGACCGGCTGAAGTTCTTTTAAATTGTGCTTGGTTCTGTTACAGCAACTGAAGGAGTCAGGTTAAAACTTAAACAGTTACAGGTTTATTAAAGAAGCTTATAAATCATATGGTTACAATGGCTATTGCTCTATTTCTTAACTACTAGCAAAATATAGATACTGCTAGCAAAATATAGATCTTAAAAATGATTACAAAGAAGATAAAGATAGAAAAATAGAAATAATGGTACCAAGTAACAGCTTACTCTTTCTATGTGTACACTTAAGACAGAGGACCACATCCAGGTACAATTTTTACCCCCTTCTGTGCCTCTCAACTCCAGCATGTCAGGCCAGGGCCGGTCCCTCAATTCCTAAGAAAGACGAAAATACAAGGTGGGCGTCCCCATAGAACCTCGGGAGGTCAAACACCTACCCTGACCAGCAGGTAGAGGGTAGAATGACACTCAAAGTGAGTGTGTGCTGGGCCCATCTTTTATACTCATGGGGTCACGTATTTCTCTTTCTTATCTGTCATGCCAAATGGGGCTGGTCTGTCTTTTGTGAGACCAGTTCTTACAAGGGAGTTGTGAACTTAATTTACACTTGTAAGAGAGATAACTAAATTGGAATTACTGGGGATTCTTTTCTCAGTGGGAAATTCCTCTTCCAGGGACTGTGTGTGTGTTCGAATCAACATAGGTGCCAGCCGGTGGCAGTCTCACATATCCTGATCTCTCCTCATATCTATGTTTCAGCTTCTCAGGATCAGATGAGCCAGCATAGACTATGCTGATTTTACTGCTCCTTCTCTGTCCTGTATGCTTCAGAGAGGCAAATAAGATGGATGTGATGGAGGCGGGCTGTCTGGCCACACCCCCCGAAGGGAAGCACCGACACAGACGGGCACAGAGACCAACGCTTTGCTGTCCCTCGGCGAGGTTGGCGAGCAAGCAGGAAAAGCTGAGAACCGGCTGTCCGGGGGGGTCCCTTTAAGCACGAGCCTCAGATAGCCTCAGACAGCAGCCACACAAAGCAACTACTGACCTGATGCCCTGCCAGAACCAGTTTCAGCTGCCCTTAAATGCCCCCCTGTGTCCAATCAGTGTGGACGCGCAAGTTCGAATTAGCAACTAGTTTTTAGTTCTAGACGCGTTAGTTCGAATTAGCTTAGTTCGAATTAACTAATTCGAACTAAGTTAGTTCGAATTAGCGCTGTAGTGTAGACATACCCTCAGTAAATTCCAGTCTGTATATTCAGAGCAGTAGAGATACATACTGGTTATGTCTAGACTGCATCCCTCTGTTAGCAGAGGGATGCAGATTAGGCAGGTTGACATTGCAAATGAAGCGGGGATTTAAATATCCCATGCTTAATTTGCATAAAACTGGCCACCATTTTTGCCAACTCAGTACTTTTTCAGCAAAAAGTGGCAGTCTAGAGGGGGATCTGTCAAGAAAGACAGTCTTTTTTGACAGATCCTGTAAACCTCCTTGCAGGAGGCATACATGAGTCTCATTTTTATGCAAATTAAGCAAGGGATAGTTAAATCATTTGCAGTGTCGACCTTCCTAATCTGCATCCTTCTGCCAACAGAGGGATGCAGTCTAGACATATCCACTGTGTTCAAGATAAGGGATACAAGACTGTGATTTATAAATAAGGAAGAATGACAGATGAGGGCAAGTGATGAAAGACAAATAAGAGTAGGAAAAGAGAAGGAGGTGAGGGAATACAGAATGACAATGAGTAGAAAATATTATGGGAGGGCAAATCCAAAAGATACTTAGGAGCTGAATATAGACATTTTCAAAGAATTCTTTAATTATGCATCATTTCTACCAGCTTCTGTAGGAGATTTTCAAAATTAAAAACTACAAAGGAAATCCCTACATGAATTCTAAATGAAAAGTTGATCTATGAGAACAAACTGTAAAACATTTATGATCAAATGGCATAAAAACAGTATTTAAGGCTCTATTGGTACTTGTGCATCACAGACTACAATAGAGCAGAATATATGAGAACAGTAAAGTGAAGGCAGTCATGGAAACTGAGATATAAAAAGCTGCCCAAGGGATCTAGAAGCCCACTGTCCATTAGCTAAATTCAGCTAAATTCCCTAAAATCTCAGCCATAGTGCCTATGACCCTGAACCTGCAAAAGATTTATGTAGATGGATTAAAAAGCCTCACCACAGCCCCATTCACTTTAAGGACTACAGGCGTATGTGTAGAGCAACAAAGTTATAGTTAACTCTTATAAAAGAGATTGTGAATGCAGATCATGCTAATATATTTGATGGAACTCGTTATTCCTTCATCCTGAAGTCCTCCACGTTAGAATTCAGTTCCTCTGTTGGGGTAAGGTCAGTAGTGTTACTCAGACTTTTTTCAGAGGTGAAGTATATAATACATTTTATTCTGAACAAATAATTTAAATAGACACTATCATTTTAAAAATACTGGATGAAATCTAGCCCCCTCAAGTCAATGGCAAAATTTCCATTGACTTCAACCAGGCTAGGATTTCTTTCTGTATGATTGACACACGTATATACATGAATTATTATTACCTTTAATCAAGGGTTCTCAACTTCTCTCCATCTGATTCCAGGACCTACCATGGTTTCTTGCAATAACCCCAATTCCATAATTCTTTACTATTTATTATTTATTAGATGTTCTTGTGTCTTCTGACACAAGGTAACAGTCTTTTCACCTCCATTTGTCTACTATTATGTCCCTTACTGGTATACCTTGTTTCTATGACAGCAGCATTTTTGTCAATGTATTGTGCTGTTCTTTTTATTGTTGCCAAGGAATGTCCATGTGGCTTATCTAGTAGTAAGTACAGTTTCTTGACATTGGCAACGCATGTCCAAACCACCTCAGCAGGATTTCAAATATGATGATTCAGGGCTTATCTTCAATTCCAGGAAGATTGGCACTCCGGAAATCATTCTTCTGGCATTCGATTTAACAGGTCTAGTAAGGACCCACTAAATTGAACACTGAGGGTGCCCCCCTTCAACACTAGCATACCTTGCAGTCATGAGGAGTAGGAAAGTAGATGGGAGAGTTTCTCCCTTTGACCTCCAGCTGTGGGGCCACCCCAAAAAAATCGATGCAAGGTATGTTGGCGCCAGCTATGCTATTCTTTTATCTGGAGTTGTGTATCTTGCATCAATTTTCTCACCAATGTAGATCTGGCCTCAGATGCTTTCTCACACTTACACTGGGGCACCAAATTTGGTTGTACCTAGACTCAGAGGGGTAGCCATATTAGTTTGTATTAGGGATGTAAGCAACTTGTTCACTATCCAATAAGCATATGCTTATTGGGTAGTCAAGCAGTGACTCAACTAGTTGGTTTCCCCTCCCCACCACTGCCTCTATCAGAGAGAGGCAGCAAGGTGGGGGGGGGGGGGTCAGGAGACGGTGCTAGGGCTAACCAGCTTAAAAGTCGGTTCCCCCTGGCACCGTCTTCACGGGGGCAGAGGCACAGCGGGTAAACGGCGTGAGTGGAGACTGAAGCAGTTCTTGCTTGCGCCGTGTCCTAATTGCTTCGCCTTTGCCTGTGAAATGTAGCAAGAGCCCCATTGGGCTCTTGGTACATTTCAAAGGCAGAGACACAGCTGGGATAATGAGCGCCCCATCTCCCCCTTATCGACTAATTGAGTAGTCGATGGAATTTCCGTCGACTACTCTATTAGCTGATTAATCAAAATTTAACATCTCTAGTCTGTATCTGTAAAAACAAGGAATACTATAACACTTTAAAGACTAAATAAAACACAGATAATTCAGTTAGTCTTTAAGGTGCCTCAGGACTCCTAGATTAGAATGAAAGATGTGTTAAAATGTTTTAGTTAACTAACACATTTGACTAGTCTACCATAGATAAGACAGTGTGTACCAAACATGCAGCTGTCAGAATTGAAGTCCAGGGGTGAGTCTAACCTTTTCAAGTATGTTTAATTAGAGGATATTAGTTAATATGTTCTTTTAATATTCTTTAAAATCCTAATCTAAACAAGTCTTTAGATTATACCAGTGTAAAGAATTTAAAAAAAATGAATTGCCTTTCCAAATGTAGGGGCTGATGTAGTCTCTTTGTTTTCTGTTTTAATTTGCTTCAGACTGGCCAATGAAAACCCCTATTGTCAATTTCCCTTTAGTTTGGGCACTGTTGAGGGGGTGGAGGCACTGGGTTGCCAAGAACTTAGCTGTTTAAATACCCGATTTTCATGGGATTTTTTATGCTCCTGGGTCAATTTCTCCTACCTTAAGCGTCCATAACAGCTGCCACCTTACATTTTGCATTGTCCCTGACAGCTGCCTGCACCCCTTAACCAATCCCAAGAAAGCCCACAGGGTGCAAAGCCCCCAGGGCGCCCCTTCAAGCCCAAAGGGCTATTGTGGGAGCCCGCTTCCCATCGAGGCCCGTGCACTGTGGGGCCAGGCAGTGGCTTAGGTGCCACCACATAAACATGCAGCCAGTGTAGCATCACACAGCAGCTGCCCTCAGAATTCCATTGTTCCGTTGTACTGATCGTGTGCACTGGAATCAAGCATGCTCAGTAAGAGCTGCTGTTGCTGCTGCCCTCACTACCCGGCTCTACAAGTGGAACTATTCTGAAATAGCTGCGGAAGAATAATTTACTCCACAATACCTGTTCTGGTCAATTTCTTCAAGCCCCTAGAGATTTTTTCTGTCAATATTTGTCCCATTATCTGATTGTTTCTAACAAATACCTTCTGGACAACAGTTTTCAGGACCATTCTTTTCTTTTTGTCAGTGTTGGTATCACATTTCCTTTTTCTAATCTTCCAGGAGAGATCATCAGTTCTCCCAATAATTGTTCACATTTTAGAGACATTTGAGCTAATTCCTTTTTCACCATAGAAGAAGGTTAACATCGGTATGTTCACCATAAAAGAGGAATGTTAACCCATATTGTAAATGTCTGTATAGTCACATTTTTCAAAAGTGCACTTTTGTCTGTGAATATCCATTCAAACTTTTAAATCGATTTACTGCAAGCTTGTTCAATTTCTGTGCAAGTTCTTATCTCACAAATATTCCTAATTCGCAACAAATTTTAGGCGTGTGGGTTTGAGTATTCTAGGAAAGAAAACAGGGAGTGTTAATGGGAGAATACACTTTAGCAGCCTCATTCGAAGAGTTATGATAATTCAGTCAGGTCATAGGTCACATTTTATATCTCTGTGATCACAGAAAACTAACGAGCACCACTGGACTTTTGCAATGAAATGTTCATGAACAATACAGACACCAGGAGCACTGGCAGCAAAGTCTGACAAAGTGAACCCCACCTGCCAGGTTTAGCTCCTCCTGGACCAGCGAGACGCGCGCGGGTAGCAGAAACGGACACGAGGCAAACCCGACGCACTAGAATGTCAGTAACTGCTACCCGGAGCGGATTTTGAGAGCGGCTGCCCCGACCCCGCTCTCCCCGCGGCGCGTCTCAGCCACCCGGGGGGCGGGGGGAAGACGCAAGCGGCACAGGAGCACGAGGCAGTTACCCAGCGCGAGGCGGGGCCGCCCGCGTAGCTCCGCCCGGGTGGGGGCGGGGCCGGTTGAGCCTGCCAGGCTCCCGTCCGCCCCGCCCCTGGTCGGGTGAGTGACGGCGGGCGGACCTGGGCGGCGGCGGCGGGCAGGATGGCAGCGCCCATCATCCCCGAGAGCGGCAGGTACGGACCGCCCGGCCCAGCGGCGCCTCCGGAGCCCCGGCCCGGCATGGAGCCCAGAGCGCCCCCCCCCCCGACACCCGGCCTGGGACCGCCAGTTCCTCAGTGTCCCCCAAACTCTGGGGCACCCCCGCCCCCAGACCTCCCCCACTGAACCCCCAAGCTGGGACCCCAGTTCCTTAGCGGGCTGGGATCACTGCGCCTGCGGCACGGCCCCCTCTCGCCGCTTCCAGCATGTGGGCAGCGTGACCGTGTCAGTATCGCACAGCCGGCTGAGCTAGGGCACCCAGGTTATCCGCTCAGCCGGTTTAATTGGAGAAGGGAGGAGAGGGAGTATCGCTATTTTGCTCCTCACTTGGAGACTGGCTCTGTAATTCTCACTGTGAATTTTTATAAATTGTGTTTAAAGTATCAAGAAAATCTGTTTAATCCAAATTAATTTGGATTAGAAGCCAGTACCCCAAGTGCGCTTGCAGGTGCGTGAAAACAAAAATATTTATAGTACATTGTTTAAAGCCAATATGTTTAAGTTAAGAAACTTACGCAATCTTTTTCATTTTACATAGCATCAAAAAAGCAGTGTTGCTCATTAACATGATAGACACAGGCAAATTTCCCCGATTACTCTCCCGCATACTTCAAAAGCTTCATCTAAAGGTGTGTACTCCTTGTCTTTTTTACATGTTTAAGCTCTATTATGAATACATCATACCAGTTACTGAAAATTTTATGTTTTTTAAAATCCTGTAATAAAATACTGTTTTCTTAAGTGTTTAGATTTTGTCTTGCATGTTTAACACATAGATTATTTCAAGTAAAAAAAATACACCTTTTTTCCTCTATAGGGGCTACGTCTACACTGGCCCCTTTTCCGGAAGGGGCATGTTAATTTCAGCTATCGTAATAGGGAAATCAGCGGGGGATTTAAATATCCCCCGCGGCATTTAAATAAAAATGTCCGCCGCTTTTTTCCGGTTTTTAGAAAAGCCGGAAAAGAGCGTCTACACTGGCCCCGATCCTCCGGAAAAAGCGCCCTTTTCCGGAGGATCTTATTCCTACTTTGAATAAGATCCTCCGGAAAAGGGCGCTTTTTCCGGAGGATCGGGGCCAGTGTAGATGCTCTCTTCCGGCTTTTCTAAAAGCCGGAAAAAAGCGGCGGACATTTTTATTTAAATGCCGCGGGGGATATTTAAATCCCCCGCGGATTTCCCTATTACGATAGCTGAAATTAACATGCCCCTTCCGGAAAAGGGGCCAGTGTAGACGTAGCCTAGAAGTATAACCTGTTCTGAGTGGCATTTAGAATACTTCTGGTAGAGGAAGACAGCACTTTTTGTGTAAGGGAAATAAGTGTATTTTTTCCTGTGATTTGATTTTGCTTGCTCTCTATGCAAGATAAAACAACAGATCTAAGAAATAGTATCTTTGGTAGAGATATAAAGGAAAGACTGGGCACAAAAAGCCTTTAAGCTTGAGTGTTTGTATAAAGATGCAGTTGCTATAAATTATAATTTAGAAATAATAAATTATACCTAAAATCATATAAAATTTCATTTGGCTGTAACTTATTGACAGCTACATCATGTCAATGTTGACAGACCCTGGACAATACCATGGCTGAAACCCCAGAAATCTGCCAACTCATGAATAAATTATCATTTTGGAATGTGATATGGATCAGCTCCATGATCAGTAATCTGTAAAAGCTCTTCTGCTTTTTATTACAATGTCATGACTGTTGTTATGCTATTCTGCATATTGGAAATTGTCATGTTGTTTGTTTGACAAGTGTGTCAACGTGTGCATTTCCTGGTGTGTTAGAATTCTGAAGCAAAATTGAGCAATTCTGACCTCCTCTGTTTGGAAAAAAAAGTTATGAAATATTGTCAAACAAGAGATGTCAATGCAGCATATTTTCAAAGGGTATATCCGTTTCAAATCTTATTTAAAAACAATGTGTTTGTGTTAGTGCTCACAGCTCAGGATTATTAAAACTGAAAGCATTTTTAAAATTTGCATTCATGGTTCCCTGTATGTCTGTTAAGTTTGCACAGGAGTTGAAATTGCCATGTAATTAAACTTCCTTGCAGTTCTTCCATAAGTTTTCTTCTTGTTGCACATACTCTATCTTGGTCTCTCCAAGGTAAAGCCGAGAGCTTACAACATGTGAACCTTGAGGGATCTATCGGAGGCAAGAGGAATCTCTCCCACACAGTTTTCTGCCTTCCCTGTGTCTAACAAAGTATTGTAGATTCTGCAGTAGGTTTCACAGTATTGTGTGATAGGTTCTGCTGTCGAAAGCCCCTTCTTGAACCTGCTTCTTTCTTTATTTGTGGATCTGGACAATTTTGGAGCTTCCATGGAGGGGCTTCCATTGGTTTGGGAGGATGGGTGGAGCTGGTTCTCCCCTCTTCTGCTCTTGTGAATTTAGAGGTGAGAATCAAGCCCATAATTAATGATTCACCATTTATGATGGTTGACTGTATTTCATTTCTTTTCGTCTGGACAATGAAAATCGAATAATCAGAAAAATGTTCCAGTGGAAAGCTAGAAGAAAATGTTTTAATCCAAACAGATGCTATTTTTGTGGGAAGCTTTCTTTTGATTTTTATGAAATTATATATTTGGTGCTAGGAATGGATGGCTCTAGATGGGTCAGATTGAATAGAATCAAGCCTATACACACCCTGCATTTGTTCTCTTCATAAAATGGAAACGAATGACTAGTTTCTAGATTAATTAGGTTTGTGGCAAATCTTGTATTACTTTTTGTTGTAAGAGAACAGAAAAGCAAAATATATAATAGTGAAAACAATATTAATAGTAAACTTAGTAGCTCATTAGTCTTTCATGTACATGGTATATATTTGCTAATTTGTTTCCAACTTACCTTAGTCATTGTTGTATCGGTATTTGATAGATGTAACCTTGTATTTTTTTAATTTAGAATTATAGAGGGTGTCAAACTTATAGCACTGGAAATTGAAGTAGGGCAGTCACAGCCTCGGTGGGGGGGAAAATACAAATGTATTTTTCTTGCCCCAGCTGCTCAAGTGGAATCACATCTAAGACTCTGAGAGTTGTTTAATCTGTTTGATTCAATTCTTGATTTTTCTGCTGAAATTACTAACAAGGGTTTGGTAATAGTAACTGTGATTTATTTATGAATGAATTAATGAAGGTATTTACCTGCTAGCGGGGAAAAAGAGCTATTAACTTAATTTTACCTAAGCTACTAAATGACCATTATATAGCATAATACTTTTTTGTGACTATTGAGCTGCACTGGATTTGAATGATAGACTTGGATTCAAAGACAGTATTGTGTTACCAATTTCACAAACTATGAGCTGCCTAACTAAAGGGAACACTGAATTGGTGGAAATTTTAAATAAACTTCCTTATATTAGCCAAGATACTTAAAACTGCATGTTTCCTTTGAAAAGCTAAAGACTAAACTGAGACAAGCTTACCAGAGCTCTTCTTCAGGACTCACCAACAGAAGTTGATTCAATGAAAGCTATTACCTCACCCATCTTCTCTCTTTAATATATGAGGGCCAGCGTGGATACAACAATACTGCATACAAAGATTAAACTACCAAAATACTGCAGACAAAGATTAAATTACCATTTTCATATTTGCATTCTTATTAGAGAGACAATTTTTTGGCCATCTAGGTCTCCTTATAATTACATTATTTTTACTCAAACAGTTCAACTGTTTTTTTTTTTTAGTAGCTGTGCAATTACTGGATTACTCTTTGTCCTAACTATGTTGTTTGTCTAAAATATAGAACATTCTATTTTAAAAGATGGCAATATTTGCCTTGTGCTTAAACATACAGTACATTAGTTAAGTAGGATTTTCCATTCAGTGACCTTTAATATGACATGTTATAGATTTTTGACGTTTTGTAGACGTCTTTCTAAATTTCCCAAAATAGACCTTTATTGTTATCTCTTCTTGAAGAAAATACACTCAGATTGGAGAAATGTAAATAGCAAACCAAGGGGAGCGTATTTAACTGCACTAATACTTGACTGCCTTTTTGGTGCTTTTATTTCTAGTCCAGCCAGTGCACATTATACCATTGTTGCTCTTTTGGATGGCCAAATATAAATATGTAACTTTTTCTACATAAAGGAAATTATCATATGTTGTCAAAAGATGTCTTTAAATAGTAATTTCATGAATATTTTTATAAACAGTGAGAAAAAAGTGTGTAGTTGTATGCATATTTCATAAAGTTCTGATCAAAAGCCCATTAAAAGAAATGGAGAGGCACCCACTGAAGTTAGTGGATTTGGGTGAGGAGTTTGGTATCCTGATACATTTTTCCTCTAACAAGATTTGTTTTCCCTCTCCCATTTAAAAACAAAGAAAACCTTTGACTCTAATGTTTTAGCAAAACTTGCCTTTTGTAAAACAAATTCTGGATGGCAGATGGAATACCAGTAATAATCCCTTTTTTATACTTCAGGCTGAGAGCAGTTTCAGTGAAGAGGAGGAAGAAAAACTTCAAGCTGCGTTTTCAATGGAGAAGCAAGATCTTCATCTTGTTCTTGAAACAATATCGTTTATTTTGGAACAGGTATCATTTATATCGATGTGAATTGTTAAATATTTGAAACACAATGCTTGTTTGATAGGAAAATTATTCTCCAGAGCATGTTGAAGTAGACATTTCCTGAAAATAAATGTAGCAGTTATGCTATTTATCTATTGAAGGATTGATCTTGCGTCCTATACTCAAGTTGCATAGTTCAGGTTGAACCTCTCGAGTCCGGCACCCCCTGCACCTGACATTTTCCAAACCATGCGAGGTCAATATTGTCTAGCAGCATTACCAACACTTTCACCGCTTACAAAACTCTTAGAAGACTTTTGGGGGTAAATTAGAGCTAAATAACAGCACAGAAAACTGGATCCAGGACTGGTGGCTGTAAACACATTTTATCGGACCAAAATAACTTGTCCATACCCATGGTAAGTGGACCTTTGACTAACTAAAATCGTGTTGAACCACAGATGTTGCTGGACCAGAAAGTGCAGGACTGGAGATACTCAACCTGTATCTTACTTTGCAAGTAGTCTCACTGAAGTCAGAGTTGCACTTGAGGAACAAGGCTCTACTTAATGGGAGTGAAGAGGGTAGAAGCTTGCCTTCAGTTTGTATCCTGTGCTTTTCTACACATCTCTGAGCACCAGCTTGTGATCCTTTCACTTAGCAGAATAAAACTTCACAAGTACACCCTGTTTCTGCTGAATTCAGTGGGAGAACATAATAATGGCCATACTGGGTCAGACCAAAGGTCCAGTCAGCCCAGCACCCTGTCTGCCGACAGTGACCAATGCCAGGTGTCCCAGAGGGAGTGAATCGAACAGGTAATGATCAAGCAAACTCTCTCCTGCCATCCATCTCCACCCTCTGACAAAGAGGCTAGGGACACCATTCCTTACGCAAAGTGGCTAATAGCCATTTATGGATTTAACCTCCGTGAATTTATCTAGTTCTCTTTTAAACCCTGTTATAGTCCTAGCCTTCACAACCTCCTGAGGCAAGGAGTTCCACAGATTGGCTATGCGCTGTGTGAAGAAGAACTTCCTTTTATTTGTTTTAAACCTGCTGCCCATTAATTTAATTTGGTGGCCTCTAGTTCTTATATTATGGGAACAAGTAAATATCTTTTCCTTATTCACTTTCTCCACACCACTCATGATTTTATATACCTCTATCATATCCCTCTTTTAGAAAGTCTCCTCTTTTCTAAGCTGAAAAGTCCTAGTCTCTTTAATCTCTCCGCATATGGGACCCGTTCTAAACCCCTAATCATTTTAGTTGCCCTTTCTCTGAACCTTTTCTAATGCCAAGTATCAGAGGGGTAGCCGTGTTAGTCTGAATCTGCAAAAGCGACGAGGAGTCCTGTGGCACCTTATAGACTAACTGAAGTGTAGGAGCATAAGCTTTCGTGGGCAAAGACCCACTTCGTCAGATGCATGTAGTGGAAATTTCCAGAGGCAGGTATAAATATGCAGGCCAGGATCAGGCTGGAGATGACAAGGTGGATCCAATCAAGGAGGATGAGGCCCACTTCTAGCAGCTGATCTGGAGGTGTGAATTCCAAGAGAGCAGAAGCTGCTTTTGTAGTTAGCGAGCCATTCACAGTCTTTGTTTAATCCAGAGTTGATTGTGTCAAACTTAAAGATGAACTGTAGCTCATCAGTTTCTCTTTGAAGTCTGGTCCTGAAGTTTTTTTGCTGCAGGATGGCTACCTTTAGATCTGCAATTGTGTGTCCAGGAAGATTGAAGTGTTCCCCTACAGGTTTTTGTATGTTGCCATTCCTAATATCAGATTTGTGTCCATTGATTCTTTTACATAGGGACTGTCCAGTTTGGCCGATGTATATCGCAGTGGTGCATTGTTGGCCCATGATGGCATATATTACGTTGGTAGATGTGCAGGAGAATGTACCAGTGACAGTATGGCTGATCTGGTTAGGTCCTGTGATGGTGTTGCTGGTGTATATATGTGGGCAGAGTTGGCACCGAGGTTTGTTGCAAGGATTGGTTCCTGAGTTCGAGTTATTATGGTGCGGTGTGTAGTTGCTGGTGAGAATATGCTTCAGGTTGGCGGGTTGTCTGTGGGCAAGGACCGGCCTACCTCCCAAGGCCTGTGAAAGTGAGGGATCATTGTCCAGGATGGGGTGTAGATCACTAATGATGCGTTGGAGAGGTTTTAGCTGGGGACTGTAGGTGATGGCCAGTGGTGTTCTGTTGGTTTCTTTCTTGGGCTTGTCCCATAGCAGGAGTCTTCTGGGTACATGTCTGACTCTGTCGATCTGTCTCCTCACTTCCTCGTGTGGGTATCGCAGTTTACAGAATGCTTGTTGAAGATCTTGTAGGTGTAGGTCTCTGTCTGAGGGGTTGGAGCATATGCGGTTATACTTCAGTGCTTGACTGTAAACAATGGATCGTGTGGTGTGTCTGGGATGGAAACTGGAGGCATGCAGGTAAGTATAGCGGTTGGTAGGTTTTCGGTATAGGGTGGTATTGATATGACCGTCACTTATTTGTATCGTAGTGTCCAGGAAATGGACCTCCCATGTAGATTGGTCCATGCTGAGGTTGATGGTGGGGTGGAAGCTGTTGAAATCATGGTGAAATTCTTCCAGTCTCCTTTCCATGGGTCCAGATGATGAAGATGTCATCGATATAGCGTAGGTAGAGAAGGGGTGTAAGTGGACGAGAGCTGAGGAAGCGTTCCAGGTCAGCCATAAAAATGTTGGCGTATTGTGGGGCCAACTTTTCTAATGCCAGTTTCTTTTTTGAGATGCGGAGACCACATCTGTACGCAGTATTCAAGATGTTGGTGTACCATGTATTTATATAAGGGCAGTAAGATATTCTCAGTCTTATTCTCTATCCCTTTAATGATTCTTAACATCTTCTTTGCTTTTTTGACTGCTGCTGCATACGGTGTGGACGTCTTCAGAGAACTATCCACGATGACTCCAAGATTTCTTTCCTGATTAGTTGTAGCTAAATTAGCCCCATCATATTATATGTATAATTGGGGTTATTTTTTCCAATGTGCATTACTTTACATTTATCCGCATTAAATTTAATTTGCCATTTTGTTGCCCAGTCACTTAATTTGATGAGATCTTTTTGAAGTTCTTCACAGTCTGCTTTGGTCTTAACTACCTTGAGCAGTTTAGTATCATCTGCAAACTTTGCCATCACTGTTTACCCCTTTCTCCAGATCATTTATGAATATGTTGAATAGGATTGGTCCTAGGACTGACCCTTGCGGAACACCACTAGTTACCCCTCTGCATTCGGAAAATTTACCATTTATTCCTACCCTTTGTTTCCTGTCTTTTAACCAGTTCTCAGTCCATGAAAGGATCTTCCCTCTTATCCCATGACAACTTAATTTACGTAAGAGCCTTTGGTGAGGGACCTTGTCAAAGGCTTTCTGGAAATCTAAGTACACTATATCTACAGTATCCCCCTTGTCAACATGTTTAACCCCTTCAAAGAATTCTAATGGATTAGTAAGACATGATTTCCCTTTACAGAAACTGTTGACTTTTGCCCAACAAATTATGTTCTTCTATGTGTCTGACAATTTTATTCTTTACTATTGTTTCAGCTAATTTGCCTGTTACTGACGTTAGATTTACCAGTCTGTAATTGCCGGGATTGCCTCTAGAGCCCTTTTTAAATATTGGCATTACATCAGCTATCTTCTGGTCATTGGGTACAGAAGCTGATTTAAAGGATAGGTTACAAACCAGAGTTAATAGATTGTGTGTCGCTTGTTGTCGTTTGCGAATAATGTCAGTCTGTGCGTTGTTGCAGAAGCTTTGTATATAGAAATTCAGATTGTAATTCTGACCATCAGGGGGAGTCCATAAAGAATTATTTTTCCTTTGGTGTTGATAGGGGGGATCTGGTAGGTCAGATTGATGTTCATTGGTGGTTTGGAAATATTCTCGGAGGCGGAGGCAGCGAAAAAAAGCCTGAAGGTCACCACAAAATTGTATCTGGTTTGTGGGGGACGTGGGGCAGAAATAGAGACCCCGGGACAAGACCGACTCTTCTGCTGGATTGAGTTTGTAGCTGGCGAGGTTAACAATATTATCCGGTGGGTTGAGGCAGTTGCTGTTGTAGCCAGTGGTATGGAGCAGGTTAGAAAATTTATTGTCTTTTCTTTGTTGTAGGGAATAGAAGTGTGTATAGTAGATTTCTTGTCTGGTGGAACAAAAGTCTTGCAAGGTGTCAGTCGGTGTGGATGTTTGTCTTGAGATGAGACGATCTAAGTTAGAAATGTTATTCTTGATGGTTTTCTGTTTCTTGTATAAAATACTTAGGTGATTTCTTAATTTATTGGATAGTGTGAGGCAGAGTCTTTCACTGTAGTCAGTGCAGTATGTTGATCTTAATGGATTGTTCACTTTCAGTCCTTTGGGTACGATGTCCATCTTCTTGCACTTGGATAGAAAGATGATGTCTGTCTGTATCTGTGCAAGTATCTTTGTATGGTTGATGGATTTCCATTCCAAACGGCTAAATGTAGGGCCTTGCATGTAGAATAGTGATAGAAATGTAGCCGTATTAGTCTGGGGTAGCTGAAGCAAAATGCAGGACAATGTAGCACTTTAAAGACTAACAAGATGGTTTATTAGATGATGAGCTTTCGTGGGCCAGACCCACTTCCTCAGATCAAATAGTGGAAGAAAATAGTCACAACCATATATACCAAAGGATACAATTAAAAAAAAGAACACATATGAAAAGGACAAATCACATTTCAGAACAGGAGAGGGATGCGGGGGGGGGGGGGGGGCGAGGGAGAAGGAAGGAAGGTAAGTGTCTGTGAATTGATGATATTAGAGGTGGGGAGAGTGGGATGTCTGTGAGCTAATGGTATTAGAGGTGATAATTGGGGAAGCTGTCTTGGTAATGGGAAAGATAGTTTGAGTGTTTGTTCATTCCTTCTCCGAGAGTGTCGAATTTTAACATGAATGACAATTCAGAGGATTCCCTTTCAAGAGCAGAATGATTTATAAACCTCAACTACCCATTTATAAACCTCAACTACCCACCCGGAGAAATAAAAAAGCAAATTGAAAGAGCCAGACGAATACCTAGAAATCATCTACTTCAAGATAGACCCAAGAAAACCAACAATAGAACACCACTTGTCATCACCTACAACCCCCAACTTAAACCTGTCCAACACATTATCAATAAACTACAGCCTATACTGGAGCAGGATACCATACTCCAAGAGGCTCTGGGAGACAGACCCATAGTCTCCTATAAACAACCACCTAACCTCAAGATGATTCTTACCAACAACCACAGGACATACCACTCTAATACCAACCCTGGTACCTTCCCTTGCAACAAACCCCATTGCCAGCTTTGTCCACATATTCATTCTGCTGATAGCATTATTGGACCTAACCAAGTGAGTTATAAGATCAAGAACACATATTCCTGCGCATCCAGAGATATAATTTATGCTATCATGTGCCGAAAGTGTCCGTCTGCTATGTACATTGGACAAACATCTCAGACACTTCGCCAAAGGATTAATGCCCACAAAACAGATATCAGACAAGATCACAAAGAAAAAACAGTTTCTTGCCATTTTAACCAGAAAGGACACTCTCTCAATGACTTAACCACCTACATTCTGCTACAAAGACCTTTTACATATGCACTTGAAAGGGAATCCTCTGAACTGTCATTCATGTTAAAATTCGACACTCTCCGAGAAGGAATGAACAAACACTCAAACTATCTTTCCCATTACCAAGATAGCTTCCCCAATTATCACCTCTAATACCATTAGCTCACAGACATACCACTCTCCCCACCTCTAATATCATCAATTCAGACACTTACCTTCCTTCCTCCCCCCCTCTCCCCCCCGCATCCTCCTCCTGTTCTGAAATGTGATTTGTCCTTTTCATATGTGTTCATTTTTTTTAATTGTATCCTTTGGTATATATGGTTGTGACAATTTTCTTCCACTATTTGATCTGAGGAAGTGGGTCTGGCCCACGAAAGCTCATCATCTAATAAACCATCTTGTTAGTCTTTAAAGTGCTACATTGTCCTGCATTTTGCTTTAAATACAGAGACACATTTTTAAAAGGCACATACAATATTTAAACAGCAATAATAAAGCTCACTTGCAAAACTGATAAACATTTCTTCCCCGATGATGTAGATAAATATAATATTGTACAAAGTTGCTCTGTGATAGCTTTATTACTTAAGATATCAGTTATGTAAACTTCTACCTATGAAAGCAGTATTTATTCAGATGAGTAACCCATTTAAGTTACAGAGGGGTAGCCGAATTAGTCTGTACAGGATAAACTTAAAAAAACCTCAAAAGTCTAGTAGCATTTTAAAGACTAACAAAACATGTAGATGGTATCATCAGCTTTCGTGGGCACAGCTCACTTCTTCAGATGACCGGAGTGTTGGATGTGCAGAACCAAAAATAAATAGGGAAGGAAGGGCGGGGGCAGTGGATATATAAATCAAAGGGAAAGCCGAATAGTATGTAACATGTAAAACTGATAGCCTATACGCACCTAAAGCCTGGATAGTTAAAAGAAGCAGATAAGTTAGCAATTAGCGAGGAAGAGTACTAATACCAGATTCTACACAGACAAAGAACCATTGGCACTTTCGTTGGTTGGTTGGTTGATAATGTCCCAGCTATCTGGTATCTTAATTCAGACCATGGGCATGAGAATTAAACTTGTGAATGAACTGTAGTTCGGTTCTAACCCTTACCTGTGTATTTGGCTTGTGGAACTGGTCTGTAACAAATCAGCAACTTGAAGATCTCTTAATGAGTGACCGGGCCGATTAAAGTGTTCACCAACAGGTTTCTGTATGTTCCCTTTATGGATATCTGATTTGTGTCCATTGATTCTTTCCCGTAGGGACTGAGCAGTTTGTCCAAAATATATTGCAGTCGGGCATTGCTGGCATAGATCACATTACTTGATGTGCAGTTAAATGAGCCTCTGATTGATCCATTAAAGTTAGTGGGTCTACTTTTGTAAGTAAAAATTTGTAAGCTTGGACTTACAGTTTGGTTCAATCTTGTTTTGCATTCATTTTGGGTAAATTGCATCTCTAAGCTAAGTATTTAGTATTGTTCTTATAAAATATGAATATTTGTTAGTAAATGAATTCAGTTAAAATGCTTCTGTGCTGGATTGTACTTTACTCAAATAAAAAAATAGGAAAAGATCAGTTTTGGGAAAGAAAGATAAGGTCAAAAAAGTTTTTTTTTGATTACTTTCCTTTTTGTTTCAATGAAGAAGTGCCACAGGGATATATTGGGGCATAAAGAATACAATACTTACGTTTAAATGGATGGAAAGATAGATATTTGGCCATTGTAACTTTTGCTTGTTTAATAATAATACCTACCTGTTCTAGAGAAATAGAAGTGAGCTCACCTATGTTATCCCTCTGCCCCAGAAAAAGTTAGAGCTTTGCTCTTGCTAAGTTGTATGTCAAGTCTCTGGCACACCAGCCTGTGAGCCTTACCAGCAAACCCTTCAAGACTTTTCTAGTCCAAACTTTGCATTGCAGATAACAATTAGTGAACCTTAATTCCTCCAGAAATGTTTCTCTGGAGCAGTGGTTCCCAAACTTTTTGGCATCATGCCCCTCTTTTGGATTTTTGAAAAACCCTCAGCCCCCCCCCCAATAGCATCAAAACTTGAGACAAAAAAAAAAGGAACTGAGCGTGACAGCAAAACTTGATGGGGGTGGGGAGGCTGGGTTGCCTCACGCCCCCCCCCCCCTCTGGAATTTCTTCACGCCCCCCAGTTTGGGAACCCATGCTCTGGAGTGTCCATTTCTTCTCACTGGACACTCATAGAAATTAAGTTTTCTGCCTCCTAAGAAACAGAACACATACCACCTAGTTAGGTTTGCTGAAGACTCACACTTCACTTTAATACGCAGCAATGAAATGTTTTTGCAGTAATACAAGATTAAGTTTATTAAACAAACAGAGACTTAAGTGGTGCTAAGCAAGAGGGAAAGACAGGTTTGATTATAAGCAAACCAAAATATAACATGTTTTTTAGTGTCTAAAACTTAATTTTAGCAAGTTACAATCTTTGACTAAGCAGTTTTCTTATTTTCATCAAGTTACCAAAATCCCTAGACTCTGGATTAGGTGATCTAATTTTCACAGAGTCAGAGGGTGCTGTACCTTATGTCCCCTAGTGATAGTTAACTCCAGTGGCTTTTTTGCTCTCCTTATATTTCCCAATGTCAATTTTCTCTGCATCAAGCCCCAGGAAGGCTTCATGGGGTGCAGATTCTGTCTCCTTAGTGTGATTATTACAGTGTCTTCTCCTGTTTGATAGCTTGATGGCTTTGTTCACCTTCAATGTAAATGTATTTCTGTTGTCCTCTGCCTGGAATCAAGCCAGTCAGACAGGTAAATGCACATGCCTTTGTTTAGGATAAGCTGGACTTATGCACTCTCCCCGAAATACATTTTAAGACCATATTTCCAGCAAATACGCAGCTTTGTACACAACACGTATTTATACCATACAACAATTTTTTATATCTGCTTGTCAGTAGTTTACATAAGATTCCTTATGTGACACCTTTTAGATAATAGGATGACAAGAGTATGTTGGGTATAATGGATGTACCAGGCATGATGTAAGGTACAGTATAGTGGGTCCTTTGTCAGCAGGGCCATTCTTACAAATTGTGGGGCCTTATTCAACTGAACTCTCCCTCCTCCACTACACAGCTTCTGCTCGGGTTCAGGTGCTTCCTCCCCCAAGTGGCTTCTGCTGGGAACCTGGGGCTTCCCCTCCTCCTCTCCCCCGAATGCAGCTTCTGCCAGGGGTCTGGGGATTAGGGCTTCTTCCTACTCCCTCCCCTACAGCTTCTACCAGGACTCAGGGACTTCCCTGGAGCTGCAGAGGCTGGATTCCTCTCTGCCTCCAGTCTGATAGCAGGGAACCTTAATCAGCTAGCTGCTGCTGTTTGAGAGGAGCACATAGAAGAGGTGGGGGGAGGGGGCAGGCAGAAGCCGCTGCAGCGGACAGGTGAGCACAGCCTTGTGGTGAGGCCAGAGAGGAACTAGCACAGATGGTCATGGCTGTCCTCCACTATACGAGCACACACGGCTGCCTGGGAATGGCCCTGTTTGTCAGCTGGCATTAAGGGGCTCACAGGTTCATAGTAATCATGTAATGCATGCTTTTGTTTTTCATTAATAGAGTACTTTATTTTAGAGTGAAAAAACGAAGCATTTAGACCTCTATAGAGAAGAATATCCCTATTTTAGAAAAGTACTTAAGCATAAGTTTAAGCACATGCTAAAGAGGTTTTCTTAATCAAGTACTGAAATTGCTTGTATCAGTGTATTTTACACTCTTTTTTTTCTGTTATACAGGCAGTCTATCATAATCTGAAACCAGGTATTTTGCAACAGCAGCTGGAGAGCATTCACCTTGATCAAGACAAAGCAGAAGCATTTGTCAGTGCCTGGACTGCTGCAGGTCAAGATACAATTGAAAAGTTCAGGCAAAGGATTTTGGCCCCTCAAAAGGTATCAGTTGATTTTAGTTTAATTGGAACTAGTAGTTAAAACAAAAGTTATTAGGACACAAGTATTACAATATTCCTTTTTTGTTCTGTAAGAACAAATTCTGTTGACCAGCCAATAAATTAAAATATCAGTAAGGAAATTTTATATATAATGTATGTCATAGGTTTGGGCACTTTAAATTCTGTTCTTCACTTAAGTTATACAGTGTGTAAATCAGTATAAATCCATTGAAGATAATGCAGTACTGCAGCTAAGAATCTGCTCGAGTATGACCTGCAGCAATGCATATGAAGCAACGAAAGAATAATGTGACAGTAGATAAAATACACAGTATATGGATCCTTCTATATTGTGTAATTTAAGTAGAATATACTTAGGACAGTAGCTTTAAATATATGTTTCTTCCCTCCTATTTTTAGTGACCAGTGTATTACTTATTGTTATTCCATTAACTCTGGTAGGGCCTGAACCCACAAATGCTTTTGATAAGATATAATTCATATTCCCAATGACTTTAAAAGAAGTTTGTATTATTGTAAGCATTTTCCCTGGTAGAAAATATATGTTGGACTAGCCCTTTTTTTCAAGATGCCATTATTAGTACTGTAAAATGGTTGGACAACATTGGAAAAAACTAATTTGCTTATGTATTTTGTCTGTCTTAGGGCTTGTCTTCGCTACGCGGAAGAGCGATGCTACCGCGGTCAATCTTCTGGAGGTCGATATAGCGGGTCTACTTAAAACCCACTAAATCGAACTCAGAGGGCATCCCCATCAGTACTATTACTACTGCTCCTTGTGAGGAGTAAGGGAAGCTGAAGGGAGTGTTTGCTCCCGTCAACCTCCCGCTATGGGGAAGGTGCGGAAACTCGAATTAAGGTACATCAACTCCAGCTACCTAATTAGCGTAGCTAGAGTGCATATCATAATTCGACCTTCCCCTGTAGTGTAGATATGGCCTAAGGATAACAGTTGGTTATTTGTAAAAACAACATCAGTTAGTCTTTAAGGTGCCACAGGATTCCTCGTTGTTTTTGCAGATAAACTAAAATGGCTAATCTTCTGAGAGGTGATTATTTGATAATTTTATTGTGTTTTTATTAGTATAGAAGTAAAAAATATATTGTATGTAAAACTAATACATAAAGAATACTTTAACATGCTGCCAGGAAATGAATGTATTTGTTTATAGATGAGAAGGGTCTAGAGGGTTTGAGTGGTGACCTGGGGCAGGGCATTGAGGTGCAGAGTCTGAGGGGGGGTATGGGTACAGGAGAGGATTCTGTTCTGGGGGAAGGATGTAGGAGGGAGTTGGGCTGTGGGAGGGAATGGGTGCTAGACACTTATCTAAATAAGTCCTGGAGAGCAGCACACTCAGGCAGGTTTCCCTGCTTGCAAGCAGTCCCAGACCACACTCACTGTTCTCTGTACTGCAGGGAGAGGCTTCATGCACTGTTCCTGTCCCCATACAATCTTTCAACTCCTAGGCCGTGTCCAGACTCAGGGGTTTTTTCGGGAAAAGTAGCCTTTTCCCGAAAAAACTTCCCCTGCGTCCAGACTCAAGCCGCGTTCTTTTGAAATTATTTCGAAAGAACGCGGCTTTTCTTTCGATGGCGGTAAACCTCGTTTCACGAGGAAGAACGCCTTCCTTTGAAAGTTCCTCTTTCGAAGGAAGGCGTTCTTCAATGTAAAGAGGCCGTCTTCGAAAGAGAGCATCCAGACTCGCTGGGTGCTCTCTTTCGAAAAAGCGGATTTTTCTTTCGAAAGATCCGCGTGCAGTCTAGACGCGATCTTTCGAAAGATGCTCTTTCGAAAGATGCTTTCGAAAGAGCATCTTTCGAAAGAAGCCTGCAGTCTAGACATAGCCCTAGTGACCGGCTTTTTGCCAATAGGAGCTGAGAGATTTTGCTGGAGGCAGGGGCAGTGAGTAGAGCCTCCATCCCTCCCCACAGCACAGAGAGCAACAGGGAGCAGCCAGCTGCTTTTAGTGGCACTGCTCCCTGATTCAGGGGTGGGCTGCAGTCTGGATTAAAAGGCTTGGCAGGCTGGATCCAGCCCAGGGGTTGTATCTTGCCCACCCCTGCTCTCAGATACTACAGGGCTCCTTGTTGTTTTTTCAGATGTAGACTAACACTGCTACTCCTCGGAGACTTAGGAATGTTTTAGTTAGTGCCTGCAGTTTCTACATGGGGGAATTATAACACAGTACCAATGCATGCTACTATTCACATCCATGTAGGTCAAACTGTGTGTCAACATAGAAAAGCTCAGAGAGGCATTCAGCACTTTATCATACAAAAGCTTATGGCATAAATTTCAAACTTGGATGCCCAAATCCTGAATAAAGGATTAGATGTTAAGTGTTGTTGAGCAACACCAATTCCCATTGAGTGGTACTCAATAGTGTGCTGAGCTCCTCTGACTATTTTTATTTAAAAAAACAACAAATGGTCTGGTAGCACCTTAAAGACTAACAAAACATGAAGATGGAATCATGACCTTTCGTGGGCACAGCCCACTTCTTCAAATGACTGGCCTGATTGGTTGCCTGATTTGCGCTGTCTTGGTGGCCATGCTTTTATTTTGCTTTTGTTTTGGGGGATGTTTCAGCTCATACTATTACAACAATTCTGGAATTTACACCATATCTTTGCAAGTCACTTTTTAATGTCCTTTTTGACCTAGCAAAGCAAGACACTGCACTCATTTTATTGTCAGGTTTCTGAGTGTCCTCCTTTTAAACATTGCTTCCACTCAATTCCTAAAGTTTCAGGGAATGTTCTAAGCATCAATAGGCAGAACAATCTATTGAATTTGGTGAGCACTGGAAAAAAAGCCATTTGCACTTAAAACATTTCTTGCGCTTTGTGCTGGAAGCCACCTAGTGTATTTTGCGCTGGTTAGGCCTCAGTTGGAGTATTATGTCTAGTTCTGGGCACCGCATTTCAAGCAAGATATGGAGAAATTGGAGAGGGTCCAGAGAAGAGCAACAAGAATGATTAAAGGCCTAGAGAACATGACCTATGAAGGAAGGCTGAAATAATTGGGTTTGTTTAGTTTGGAAAAGAGAAGATTGAGGGGGGACATGATAGCAATTTTCAGGTATCTAAAAGGGTGTCATAAGGAGGAGGGAGAAAACTTGTTCATTTTAGCTTCTGAGGATAGAACAAGAAGCAATGAAGGGAGGTTTAGGTTGGACATTAGGAAAAAGTTCCTAACTGTCAGGGTGGTTAAACACTGGAATAAATTGCCCAGGGAGGTTGTGGAGATATCTATGGAGATATTTAAGAGTAGGTTAGATAAATGTCTATCAGGGATGGTCTAGACTGTACTGGGTCCTGCCATGAGGGCAGGGGACTGGACTCAATGACCTATCGAGGTCTCTTCCAGTCCTAGTATTCTATGATTCTATGAAAGAGCCATCTATCAGAGATCTCTTTCCCATAGGCAACCTTAATTCTGGAATGTCCGAACTTGAGAGTTTTGACTTGGATACCTTAGTAATATTATTTTCTGTGTTGTTTCATGAATGTTTATATATGAAACCAAGTATATATTTTTGGACTCTGCTGGCTGCCCCATACCAAACAGGCACATTAGACTTGCAACTTTCTTTCTAGAAGTCTAAAAAATGTAGATTGATGTGGATGGTTACCTCAAGCTTAGATAGTTCTGGATGTTTTCTGTTTGTAATGAGACTACCACCAGTTGGTTTGATAAGACCAATGATTTTTAAATGTGGCATGGTGTATTATGTATGGTATAAGTGCTGTAAACTTTACAGAACTGTAATACTTTTAATAGTAATTTTGGAGTTACCCACTTCTCTAGATTGGCTTCAGTTTCCAGCACATACTGATACTGGTTGTCACCTCTGCAGACTGTTTTCTGCAATATCTCGCAAGTGGGAGCAAGTCATTCATCATCAATGGATTGGCATTGCATGGTCTTGAAAGATGATAATGAGGAAAAATAAGTTTCTCACAATTACTTTGAGTCATTCACCACATGAAATGCTGACACTGATATATATATTTTTAAAACCTTTGTGGTTATTTTCTAATTTATTTTTTAATTTGAAGGCTTCTGTTCCACTACAGGTTAGACCTTCCTTGTACGGCACCCTTGGCACCTGAGTGGTCCCAAACAGTGGAGTTTGCCAGACAAGGGGTGGTCAAGGCTCCCTACTCGGCTGTAGACTCTGCTTTTGGGTGGGGCTGCACTCCATGCTGCTACCTCCAGTCCCACACACCGTACCAGGCCTGTCCAGGGCTGCGTTTCCCACTGTGCCAGCCCTGGATGGGGGCTGGCACCACTGCCTTTAACTCGGGCAGTAGCTGCGTCCCCTCCCCCCCCCCCCCACGGCACTGGTCCAGGCTGCGTGCCTAGCTGACTTCAGTCCCAGCCAGGGCGGTGCTCCCTGCCACTAACCCCATCTGGGACTGCACTCCTGCACAGCCCGACTGAGGCTGTATTTTCCATAGCACCAGTCCCAATCAGGGTGTGCTTCTGGTCGCTGGCCCCACTATCTTCAGCCCTGGATAGGGCTGCGCTTCTTGCCTCCAGCCTTGGCCAGGGCTGTGCTTTCCCTCGCCTGACCACCACCACCACCAGCCCATCCCGTCAGACCATGGATGTTGCCGGACCAGAGTGTCCCAGACTTTAGAGGTTCAGCCTGTAGTGATTGCTATTATTTCTTACATATACATCAAAATAATTGGCTCCAGTTCAGTTTCTGTCAAGAGTTTGTCCAGTTATAGTAGTGTCTCCTCCAGGGGCAATAAAACATGAGAGTTTGTGTCTCTGCTACACACCCCCATGCACTTTGTATGCTTCTGAAAATTAAATCTCTTAGTCGCTACCACCTTCATTCTTTGTTCTGTTTTTTCCCATCTTCCTAGATAAGGTTCTCTTGATGGGGCACTGCTGTTGCTATGCTTAAGTACACTTTCATTAACATGTTTTTTTCTGTTTTTGGGTTTGTTCATACTCATGAATCTTTTTGATACAGTCTGTTTATTGATTACTTTTAAAAATGAAATATTTATACATTCAGCATTAGGTATAGCTAGCTTAATGAGATTTAACAGTGCTCTGGTGCTTCATAGGGAATTTCTTCAATTACCCAAACAATCCACTTAATTAAAAACACTTAGGATTTACATACTCTTTATTGGTCTTAAATTGTAAAATTTCTTCTTATAATACAGATAGTGATGCCTGTAGTTGAAGTTGTTTGACACTTTTCCTGATAGACCATTTTTTCAGTTGAGAATAACTTTGCCAAACTTAAGTGGTTTGGACTGAAATTTTCCATGCTACAGGTCTGCCTTAATTTTTTTTTTAAGTTTAAACAAAATTAGCTCATCTCCTTCCATGAACTTAGGAGAAAATATGTTGTTCTGTCCATGTTAGGAAAAAGATCATTATTTTATTGGGAAGCTTTAGTTCCTCCATGAGCAGGGAGAAGGCCTTTTGTCCAAATGTGGCTGTTATAAGGCCCTGGAAAATCTGTTTGCAAATGCTCAATAAAGATTTCTCTGAGATTAGGCAGCTATCTCTCATGAAGATTTTGGCTGCACTGATTATGCCCCATCTCCTCCTAACTTGTACATACAAATTGGCTGCTCCTCCTCCTGGAGATTCTTCCTGCAATTGCTTCTCCTGGCTCCAATGGTCTGCTATTGCTTTGGGCAACAGAACTCAGAGCGGGGATGTGAGGGGACACGCTCCCTTGTACTATAAGTGTCCTTCTGGCTGGCACTCAGGCAACATGAAGGAGGAGGAAGAAACAGGAGATGTCTACACTGGAGCAGGTGGTGTAGACATCCCTGCACCATTTTGGACTGAGCTATGAGCTAACACATTAAATATAGATGTGCAGCTGATGCTGTCTATTGTTCCTCTTAAACAACTTTCTCTTAATGTCATGAATAGTTACTGTTTGGTCTCTTTTTTTTCTGGCACAAACTTTTTCTCTAAGCATTACTAGCCTTTTCCCCGGTCAGTTTCTCACTGTATTTTTTCACCATTTTTATTCATGTGGTTTTATCTGCCTGTGTGTATGCATGCATATGTATAATCATCAACTATTAAGGCTTAGAAGGGCTCTCTCTCTCTCTCTCTCTCTCTCTCTCTCTTTCAGTTGCTTTATAAACCTACACATAAATTCCTTATGTCTCTTTTTTTTCTTGAGCGTATCCTTTTAATGTCTAGATCAAAGGTATTTGTCATTTCACTGCATAATAATGAAGAGGAAAACTGACCAGAAAAATTGGTGTTTATAGTACTCAATGGAGAGTCTGGTAAAACATACAAGAATGTTTTAAAATCCATCTTTTGTGCAATAGGCAGCTGCTACATATCCCCTACAACTGTTAATGTGACATATCATCCTCTGCAGTAAACTGAAGAAGATATTAAACTGCAGGTTCTCGTTTTTTTTTTCTATAGAAGGAACAGATACTTTGCAGAGACCTGTTAAAAGAATACAATATCTTTGCATGCACTACACACTTTCTGTTTCCTGGTTCTAAATCCTGTTTTCTGCCTGCAAGTTTCCAGCAAGGAGCCATACTCCCACACCAGCCTACTAAAATATAAATCGATCATAGCAATTTAGAAAATAAATGAATGTGGTATCTAAATCTTCTTTTTTCTGTCTAGTGAAATGACATAGGGAAAACATGGTATTTCATATCTAACTTATGACTTGATTCTTCTATGCCATGCTCATAGATCAACACTTTCATCTGCACAGGTTCCCTTTAAGTAGGGAATAGGATTGAAGCCCTAAATCAGGGGTGGGGAACCTAAGGCCTGGGAGCTGGATGTGGTCCTCGGCTTGCCTGGATCAGGCCCCCAGGCTCTGGTCTCCCCCTTAGCACTGGCGAGGCCATGCTTGCACCCTATGTCAGGTTTTCATAGATTAATAGACTAAAAAGACAGCAGGAACCATTGTGGTCATCTGGTCTGATTTCATAACATAGGCTATAAGACTTGGTAGAATTAATTTGTATTTGGACTGCAGTGTGTCATTCAGAAAAGTACCAAATTTTGATTTACAATTTGTCAGTGATGGAGAATATACCACAACTCTTGTAAATTTTTACAGTGATTAATGACCTTCATTATAAAACATTTGCATCTTATTTCTAGTCTAGATTTGGCTAGTGTAAGTTTTGACCCACTCAATCTTCCTAACCTAAACTTTTCTCTTCCAGAGTGAAGAACCACTGGTTAAATGTTAGCTCTCCATTTAAGTACTCCTCAACTGTTTTCAAATCATTCCTTAATTTTCTCTTTAAGCTAAATAGATTGATCTCCTTGAGTCTATCATAGTAAGGCATGTTTTACAATCCTTTAATCATTCTCATGGCTCTTCTCTGAATACGCTCCAATTTATCAACTCCCTTTTTGACTTTTGTGTGCACTAGAAGTGGATGTAGTATTCCAGGAGTGCGTACACTAGTGCCAAATTGAAATACACATTGTCACTTGTATCAGCTTACCAAGCATTTCAGGTAGCTGTGAATCAGTGATTTGTCCTCTTTGTTGCTTATCACTTCTTCATTGTTAATATCATCCTCAAATGTTATCAGTGATGACTGTTTTTCTACCAGGTTATTGATAAAACTATTAAATAGCATAGGGCCAAGCAAGAACTGACTCTGCAGAACCCCTGTGGAAACATGCCCATTTAATGATGATTTTCTTTTTACATTTAAATTCTAAAATATTTCAGTTAACCCGTTTTCAATCAGTTTAATTTTAATTTTGTGGTGTTAAAGTTTTTGATCAAAATGTGTAGCACTTTCTTTGATCCTTAAACATAAGTTGTGTGTTTCACTTTACTTGAGAGCACGTTTTCCTGCTTGGATAGCTATACACCAGGACCACTGATGGGTGGCAAGCAGCAGCTGGAGCCTTGGGACCTTTAAATTACTGCTGGGGCCCCAGGTGATGCTCAGGGTTAGCTGGAGGATGTCAGCCCCTAGTCTAGCTCCTTCTGTCTGAGGCCCTCTCCCTTCTGGGGGATCTGGAGCCAGGGTTCCCTCCCACATTGCCAAGTACCCAGAGACATTTTTCTCTAGCCTTGGCATACACATAGGTAATAGTAACAATAATTTGAGCTAGCATGATAAAAATAGCAATTGAGTTCAGGCTTGGGCTAGCTATCTGAGACCATGGCCATGTAGACTGTGTGTGTATGTATTTGTGTGGTTAACACAAACTGCCATGTATGCTTCCCCTTGCTATGCTGCTATTTTTAGTGTGTTAGCTTGAGCAGAGCTAATATGTGGCTGTCTCCCTGAGCTGAGAAATATGCTACCAGGTGCACAGACAGATGCTGTCTAACAAAGAAGATAGTGATCTAATTAGCCACCAAGAATGTGTCCTGGCCAACCTGTTCCAAAACCTTACTAACTATTCTATAATAACTAAGAGCCACATCCTGGATTCAGTGCATAGCCTGTGTTAATCTTGATGCTAAGAGTCACCTAAAGAAGAATCTTGCATCCCTTGTCCTCCAGGATGTGCTCAAGTCACTGCTGCAGCTTAAAGCTAGTGCATGGGTGGGGAAAATGATGGCCGGATTCTAGAGGGCAGTCAAGGTATGTGATTGCAATATATGTAGGCACACCAAAAATAGCTTTAATCTGGCAGTTTGGGTACCAGTAGTAGTGAAGCTGTGGCAACATGGACTTCATCCAGGCCCCTGGGTATTTGCTCGGGTGACTAACTGGTACTAAAGTCTGTGCTGCCAGAGTCATTCAGACATTGACTTGGATATATGTACACATGCTGCAGTCACACCTCTGATTGCCCTATGCACATACCTGTACAGGCAGTCCCCGACTTATGCGGATCCGACTTATGTCGGATCCGACTTATGTCGGATCCGCACTTACGAACGGGGCTTTCTCGCCCTGGAGGTCAAGGTGGCGGATTGCTGCCTGCGAGCTCCGGGGTGAGAGAGCCCCGTTCGTAAGCTGCTCCCGGTGCCCCCGGTCTGCTGGAGACCGTCTCCAGCAGACCAGGGGCACCGGGACTGAAACCGCAGCAGCGGCGGGTCCCGCAGTCCGTGTCCTCCGGGGTGAGAAAAGCCCCGTTCGTAACTGTGGATCCGACATTAGTCAGATCCGTGTAAGTCGGGGACTGCCTGTAGCTGCATTTGTATTATGGCATCTAGCTCTTTCAAAGGAGGCTACAAAAGGTGCCTGTGGTTTTGGCCTTTGGCACAAACTTAGCTTACTTTGTTTGACCAACCAGCATTAATTATGCTCCATGCTAGAGATAGTTCTGTGATAAATTTAAGTACCATTTTGTCCTATCAGAGAGCTAACTTTTATTCAAAAATTCATATTGATTTAATATGAACCAGATCCGTAAACACTTCCATGTGTAAGTAATCACTTTGACTTTGTAGGGGATGTATGTATGTGTATGCTTTAAGTACATAGTGTGCTTGTGTGATCTAAATGTTACCTTCCTACACTGGTCTTTTTTAAATTTTCTTTTCCATGTACAGAAAATTATAGAACACTCACTCTCAATTTAGCACTACTTCTGCCTCCACCCTGTCAGACCTGCTAACAACTATTCTGTCCAGAAGGCTATGCTGTTCTGATTTTGTAATTAGGATGAATCTGTAATGTATTTATTTATGTGAGAGAAATGTAAATTATTCTTCTACTTTGTCACACCAGAATAAAGCTGTCAGCATTCAAATCCTTTTATATGTAAACAGGAGTAGCGTTTGTTTATGCAGAGATTTAATGATGGATATGACAAGGTATTCAACACCATTCCTATGTCTAGGTCCTCTATGAATATAAAACAGTATTATAGGCTAAATGTGATTTAATTGTGATATCCTATATGTATTCTAAACCATATCAGATAAAATCTTGAATTTATTAGATATTTTGATAAATACATTTAATAGTTATTATACATAGATTGTGGAATCATGCACAAATGAAAGGTGCAATTTGTATTACCTTTTAGTGAAAAGCTAATAAAAAATGCTGCGTATCTGAGAATCTTAGACAAATGGAAAATGCAATTTGTACTATATTAGTAAAAAGCTAGTAATTTTTAAACATAGAATATTTTTTCAACAAAGTCAGAATAACAACTCGGGTATTCATCATATGTTTATTAAAGCTTTAGTTGATTAGCTATCACATCATTATCTAAGCTTCTTTTGTAGAAATTCTGATAATATGGATTTCAGCCACTCTTATAATGTGCAGCCTTTGTTACAATTTAAAAGTATTGCTTATTTATTGTCATCACTATCTCCACTGCTTTCCTTGGGGTAAATGCAGCTGGCACCTTCTGCTCTGCAAATAAATGCTAAAGTGTGAAAAGTCCATAGAGGAAAAACAGTGCATGGTTTGGGTGGTTTAGCTGGCACTTCAGCATTTTGTTCATGTTGTAAAAATGTGTAAACTTTCAGCTTGACCTCAGCTTGTGAAAGTCTGGAGGGCACTATTGTCAACCTTTGTGATTTTATTACAAGACTCATAATATTAAATCCACAGCTCTTGGAAACAAGTGAACCCAGATTTCATGTTGCTGTTGTTTGTTTTTCAAAGTACATTTTTAGTTTTCATGGTGGTGGAGAAAAGTTTGAACATGTGACCAGAGTGGATTCTAAAGCTCAGAAACCAGAAGGCAACATTGCCTCACCCCAGTATTTCTATTTTTAAATCTCGTAACTTTTAAACCTGTATCATGGTCTAGAATTCTCACTAATTTTTTAACCCTTTGGGGTTAACAGTTGTGACATTACCCAGGGTATAGTCTGGGCTCTGTATCGTCAATTCTCTAATCTGGGTGCTTTTTATGTGGCTTTGCTATGAGAGCAGTCACTCCTGGTCTGCTCACACATAGCTTCCAGCATGTTTATCACCCCCCCCCCCATTATATTATCTGAATGCTTTAGCCAGCTACTCATGAATTATATTACAGGGCATATTACCAGCATAGACTTTCCCCCTGAATGTACATCTTGTACTGGCCAGCAACCTCCTGGACAATAAAAGCTCACAGAATGTGTATCATTTATTAATAGAAAATATGAACAATTCTTGTTTTCCCAAATGGGGTTTCCAAAACACATCAATCCAAGTATGCTTGTCTAGATAAGACAACGAAACAAATGTATTAACTATGGGAAGATTGAATTTAAGAGAGCGCAAGTAATCTACTTTATACTTGAGAGAGTTTGTGAGCAAGTCAATCTGTCCAAGAGCTCCTACTAACTGGAAAGAGCTAGTACCAACAAATTTGGTATGCAGCTTCCTCTTATTGTAACTTAAAGCAAGATGTGTGTGTGTGTGTGTGTGTGTGTGTGTGTGTGTGTGCGCACTAAAGCTCCACCCCCAATGCATATGGTGCTGCATAAAACCATACAGAAGAGAGACAAAATCACCAGGCAGGTGAGACGGAATAGCTAGGGGTGTGCCTCCCCCCCCCCCTTCGGGACTGCCCCAGTCCCAATCTTCCTACCCCTAAGGAGCCCTTTAGGGTGGGCTGGATCTGCAGCAGCCATGAAGAGGTGCTTCTTACCTGCCCCAAGCTGAAGCATTGAGAGAGGGTTGGGGTAGTCTCATGGGCGGTAGGTGAAGGTAGAGCTGGGGGAAGCAAGCCCTCAGTGCTACCCACAGCCTTGCCCTTTCTGCCCAAACCCTGCCCCTATGGGAGTAAAACTACCATGCAGCACTATGGGGAGGTGGGGCAGTGTGCAGCCCCAGCTTCTCTGGCTGCAGAGCATGGGGAGGGCCTCCAGTGGGCATCCTGGCCCTGGAGCACGGGGCGGGTGGGCACTTGGGGACAGCAATGCTCTGCTCCCAGTATGCCTACAGGAGCCAGGATGGTGGTTGGGAGGGCAATGCCTTCCCCTGCCTACTATACCCACTGCCCCTGGGTAGTCCTCTCTCCATGCTCAACCCCTTGTTCTTCTTCAAGTGATGTCCCCTTGAGTGCTCCACCATAGGTGCTGGTGCGTCTCCATGCTGGCGACTGTAGATTTTTTTCTAGCAGTGCCCTGCCTCACCACGCAAGCACATTGGTGTCTCCTCATGCCGTTGGTGTCCATTAGTTGCACACACTGCACGGTGACTCAGTTTCTTCTTTACCATTCTCAGCAGCAGACGGAGCTCCCTTGCAGTCGCCCTTTCTTGTTCTAAATTATCAAAAATAGTTCATAGTTCTTCAGTTTTTACTGTTCTCCAAGTTTTTGAACACTCCCCCCAGTTTTTTCATATATATAAAAAACCACTTCGTTCTCCCACGTTTTTCTTCAACATGCTTAGCTCACTAGGCTTCAAGAGGTGTGACTCATGTAGAGATGCCATGTCCGTCTCTGATGAGCATTCTTTGTGTATTATGTGCCTAGGAGAAAGATACCTTGCCCAGAAATAACCTCATTGCTCCAACCTGACCGTGAAGGTAAGGCACAACTAAGTCAACAGACTGAAGACTTTTACTGCGAAAAGTTGCTTCAACCTGCTCAAGAGGACTCTTCTCTGTCAACACGGCCTAAGGAAAGGGAAAATGTCCACAGTTCAAACAAAAGTCATCCTTTCTTCCTCCTCAGACAGGACAAAGATGAAAGCTAGGGTCTCCCAGGCTAAGTCCCTGCCAAGTTCTTCAAGGGTGAGCATGGCCAACAGGCCTGGCAGCGCAGCAAGGAAACAGAATGTGCCACATAAATGGGTGCACTCTGAGCCCAGACATAAGTCATTGGCATTGCACACACCACCTGCACCATTGTCTGATGCGTAACCCAAAACACAGAAGTTGACACTGAAGATGGCATCGAGGTTGGCCCATGCTGATATGCCACCCTGATGACTCCAACACCGATACCATCTGTATCACCATTGGTACCACCACCAGCAGCAAACAAGATGGTACTGCATAAAGAAATTCCCAAACACACCATGGCATTGACGAAGCATATCAGTTGGTACTACAGTCACTGGCTTATTCAGCCCACTCTGTACATTCGCCTTGCTCCCTGGTTCCATCAATCTCTGTCAGTGAGGCAGACACAGGACCACAGAGCCGCTTCTCCTGCCAGAATGCCTTGTCCACACAGAGGTGTCCATCCTGGGAGTCACACTTGGAACTTTCAACCCACATGATGCCACCATTGTGTTGGTATGGTCACCACTGGCTGTACCCACCATAGGTATGTGAATGACTAGTTGACACATTAGTCGATTTATTTCTCTCCCTCTCCCCCTACCCCGCCTCTGAGAAAGAGGCAGCAAGAGGGGAGGGGAAAGAGGGTGCTTCAAAGTGTCAACACTGCTCCAGGCTGGACGCGATGCCCCAGACTCTCCCACTGATCCTGGGCTCCATATGGCACTGATGCTTTGAATTGCCGCATGGAGCCTGACGCCGGACTCCCCGTGGTGTTTCAAAGTGGCAGCGCAGCATGGAGCCCGGGGGCAGCTGGGGACTGACGCCATGCTCCATGCAGCACCGCTTCTTGAAACGCCACAGGGAACATGGGGCCAGTGGGGGACTGCTTGAGTCCCCTGCTGGCCTTCTGCTCCCTGTAGCACGTTCACCTTTGAAGTGTAGCAACATCCCTGGGGCTGTTGCTACACTTCAAAGGAAGAGGCACCCTTATCGAATAATTGAATAGTCAATGCAAATTGCATCAACTATTTGATTAGCCAATTAACTTAAATTTAACATCCCTAATCCACCACCACCATACCCAGGACAGTGGCCCCCATGGGACGCATGGTCGGCCCACAGAAGTCAACATGCTGCTCTTTCTACATCAGTCAGAAGGCTACCTAAGTCTCCACCACACCAGGCCTATGACACAGCACTGAACTCCACAGAACATCATCATTCTGAGGAGGAAAACTCCCTGTCCGAAGGAGAAGACAGATCTACCCCACATAATTCCTTATGATCTCCTGATGAAGCCATAATTCCTACCACTCCAACGGATGACATAAGACTATTTCAGGAGTTGTTTGAGAGTGGCTAATGCACAGGAGCTGGACCTCCAGGAGGCACAGAAGAAGCAGCATAGACTTCTGCGTATACTGCAACCAGCGATGTTCTCAAAAATAGCACTTCCCATGGACAAGACACCCACCTCTGTATCACCCACAAATAAGAAGGCAGACCAAAAATATTTTGTGCTGGCCAAGGGGATGGATTTTCTGTGTTCTCATCCCCCTAGTGGTCGACTCAGTACAGGGCAAAACATCCAGGCTACGTCTACACTGGCCCCTTCTTTGGAAGGGGCATGCTAATTTTGAACTTGGGAATAGGGAAATCTGCGGGGGATTTACATATCCCCTGCGGGATTTAAATAAACATGGCCGCCGCTTTTTTTCCGGCTTGGGGAAAGGCCGGAAAAAAGCGTCTAGACTGGCGCGATCCTCCAGAATAAAGCCCTTTTCCGGAGGATCTCTTATTCCTACTTCGAAGTAGCTGCTCCCTGTGTGGCAGCCCTGAGCCTCCTGCACAGGGCTTATAAAGCAGCTGAGACTTAAACTGTGGACATACGATTTAGAGTGGGCTATGGAGATGCTGATGTAAAATACTTAGAGGTAAAAAACTACAAAAAATCTTGTCTTTTCATTATTACATAGCCACAGTAGTATAGCAGCTGCAAACCTAGGGGAGAAATAGAACTGTCTAAATGACTGTTAGTTCCTACTAATAAACATTTCTCTTTCTGCTTAAAAAGCTAGGAAATCAAATGACGAAAATCTTGGTTAACACAGTGTTAAAGTTGCTGGGTGCTAACTTATGCCTTTCCAGAACATCAGGTTCTGCAAAACTCAAACTTTTGAAAATCAGGCAATACAGAGTTAACACAAATCCTGTGCAACCTTAACACTGCCCTTTTAAAGCAATGTCTCACAATGCCTGTAACATACATACTCCTACTCTGATTTTTCACTTTTAGTAGATTGTATTTACTCTATAACAAGCACAGTTCTTTCAAGAAGCTCCAACATATTCCTCCCCCTTCAGTACAGTTACACTTTAATGTGAATGTATCTGGAGTGCATGCAGACCGTTCCTAATGACTATTGGAGGCACCAGGGGCAGAGTTAAGGTTGTGTGGGTATTTACCTTAATTCTGTATTCCCTGTTTCCATAAGTTAGTTTTGCTGAATCTGGACGGGCATAAGCTATTACGGGAGAACTGTAACTCTGTGTTAACTTGTTTCAGAGGGATAGCCATGTTTGTCTGTAACTTTAAAAATGACTAGTCCTGTGGCAATTTAGAGATTAACAAAAATATATAGTTTCATGAGCTTTTTGTAGGTAAAAGCCATTTCATCAGATGGTTTTACCCACGCAAGCTAATGATACTATATATTTTTGTTAATCTCTAAGGTGCTGCAGGACTACTTGTTTCTGTGTTAACTTGCAATTTTATATGTTTAGTTACATAACCAATTTAAAATGCATTCCTATGAACAAAATGTCAAGAAATTTCAAATAGAATTTTTAAAATGTATAAAACTAATTTGAAGCAAGTGATAATTATGCTAATTAAACTTGTCAGCAGGTAACAACTCTTCAGTTTTCTTCTCTTCTTCTATAGCTAGAGAAATTGTTTTCTGCAAGTCCCTTAGTTGTTACTTATATACTAATAATATCTTCCTGACAGGGGGTATTGGGATGCATAATTGGCCAACATTTGTAAATCTTTTTAGATTCTTAACTTAATATAGTGCATACTATTTCTTTTTGTGTGCAATTTTCTTATACAGGCAGTCCCCCGGTTACATGGATCCGACTTACATCGGATCCCTACTTACAAACGGGGTGAGGCAACCCCGCACTAGCTGCTTCCCCCCCAGCGGACCAGGGAGACGTGAAGCTAGCGCCCCCCCCCCCCCCAGCAGACCAGGGAGACGTGGAGCGGCTTTTCTCAGCAGACACCTTAGCTTGAGAATAAAGGACTGAGGGAAGTGAGGTGTGGGAGAATAAAACTGAGCTCTGGAGAAATGTTTGGCTAGAGTTTCCCCTACAATATGTACCAGTTCTGACTTACATACAAATTCAACTTAAGAACAAACCTACAGTCCCTATCTTGTACGTAACCCGGGGACTGCCTGTAATTGAAGGAGTAATAGACTTTGCAGGTCATACTCTTAGCTGTTTTGGTTCTGCAGTGGTAACAGGAATAGAAAGCAATACAAAATACATCTGGTCATGAATATTGTCAGGCATGATAGAATTTACACAGGGAGCAGATCTGCTGATTAAGAATTTGCCATTTTTGTTTAGTCAGTTTCCAAAGCGGACCATTTTTGGTTAGGAGTCTATTTTTGGAAAGGACATTTAAATACGAAACAGAATGTAAGTGTGAACCTTAGGGGGTAAGCACCTTTGAAAATCAGTCTTTTTCATTTCATTTTTTTTTAGATTTGATTTATAGGTTGTTTCTTAAGTGTGTGGAAATCAATGTAAGAGAGTACCCTCTGTAATTTTAGAAACACAGGGACAATACCAGAGCTGTACCCTCATGGCTTGTCATTATTCCCATAGAATAAACAATATTTAAAAGTTTATCTATTTAAAATGGATAAACAATACGTAAATGTTTCTTCTGATTAATTTGAAACAAGCTACATTCTATAGCTGAGGAAGAATTTGCTGAATGTAGAGCCTAATGCTTATGTAGAGCCTGGTTATCCATGTTTACTGAGACAGACAACTGAGAAATGTTGAAGCTCATCTCTTTAGTGCTTTTGCAACATCTGATTCTAACCAGAACTTGTATTTTATAGCTTGAGACAATTGGATGGCAGCTTAACCTTCAGATGGCTCAGTCCACCCAAGCAAAACTGAAATCTCCTCAAGCGGTATTAGAACTTGGAATGAGCAGTGAAGATTCAAAGGTAGGAAAGCCACTGCCTGGCAGAGTGATCTTATGCTATTTTTTAAAAAAAATTATTATTGTAATGTTCTAAGAGTATAACTAGCACTACTGATTGTCACTAAATAGACAGCAGTGTTTTCACGTATTTTTTTAAAAGGTTATTTAATTCAGGCAACTAAAATTAATAAAGAATTGGCATATAATTTCCATTAAATAGGTTTTGGTGTTCTCTGCCATATAAGCAGTTCTTCCTGCTATAAAGTTATTGACTGGGCATGCCATGGGTATAATTATTTTATATGATGTACCTTATGATCAGTAATTCTTACACATTTTGCTCCTGGTTTTCCTCTGCCTTTTACTGTTTGCATTTATACTTTTCAAAATAGGGCTGAGATTATATAAAATAGTTATGCATGTGTTCTAAAAGCATTATACAGGTGTTAATGACAGTGGAGAGTCAAGGTCTTTAAATATTTAATCATACAGCTCTGTCTAGCATATGTTTTTTAGTCACCATGTAGCTAAACTGGGATAGCCGCTGATGTAAACATGCTGCACCAATGTGAACCGTGGGTTGTATTGGTGCTTCTTACTCCAGTTTGAACCTGACATGCTATATCAATGGAAATCACTGTATTACACTTGTGTTGCATTTTTTGTAGTGGATCGAATTGCATTGGCATATCCATAGTGGCAGGTAAGCCTCAATACAGGCAAGTTTGGAATAATGTAGAAAGTAAATTAAAACAATTCCAAAGGTATAATTTTTTTTGTTTATGCTTAAATAGTAAGATTTATGGGTTTTGCATATTTTAGGATAGGATTAACTTACCTTGTTAGTTGAAAGTAACCTCCACTTAAGATTACTACTTTAATTTGTGTTCATGAAAAAGTAAATGAAAAGTATGGAGAAAATTTTGATTCAGGACATCTGCTCTGCTCTTAGACCAGCTTTTAACCACAGTAATTCCACTAATTTGAGATGAATTACTCCTAATTTATATTGGAGTAACTAAGGAGACTTGGGCTCTTGGTCTTCTTGGTGCCTTAAGAAAATGCCTGTAACGGAGTACTTTGTTCTTAGGAAAACAGATTACCTGTCGGTGAATTTTTAAAACCTTAATATAGAAAGCAGATAGCATTTTGTATACAACTCATAATGAACAACATATGTAAACTGAGCTACAAAATGACTAAAAGAAAACACTGGAAGAACATGCACATGCTGCCATAAAGGAATATTACCTGTTAATAGTTTCTCTTGAAGCTTTCTTTTTCTTTCAGTGATGAATATGTAACCCTTCTTTAAAAAGAAATGAATGTATTAACATTTCATACATTATGGCAGAAAGACAGAATGGACCCTAATGCATCCAGCAGTTCTACCTTAAGCTATGGTTATTGTATTCAAATCACATGGGGTCAGGCTTGGTCGCTTTGAGATGGAAGATCACCAAGTGAAATGCACATGCTTCAGGTACTTGTATTACTGAAGCAGTAGTAGGGGATGGTCTTTTTGAGGTAGCATCTGTTTTATTTTTGTGGAGCACTGTGTTGTTGGATATGTGATTTTTAGATATGCCGGTTTTTGATTGATAGGTATAAGGAAGGCTATGTTTGTAATCATTAAAGATCTCACAGCACTTATCAGCCTACTCTTGTGATAAAGCAATGTTCTAGCCAAATTCAGACCTACATAATTATATTCTTCCCTTTTGAATATTCTTAGAAGAAACTGGATATTCTTTTCATTTTTTGACCTAAAATACTTTGTAGCTAATGTGTTCAACTGCACGATTGGCTGCAATTAAGTGGTGACTGAAGTGATTATATAGTTAGACTATCAGTTATTAGTGTTACAGTGATTGGCTGCACTTGTGATTTGATAGTAAAAGCGTTTAGGGAGACCAAATACCTAAACTTAGCAAATTCATTGCCTGAAGATAAAATAACACAATATGATAAGGAGGTGTACACATTACTCCCTATGAAGCTGTTTTTCATAGCATATAATGCACTTTACACAAAAAGATTAATTCAAAACTAGGCCTTAAACCAAATCACTTCATACCAGATCTGTTTACAACTGAGAACACTGTATATGCCATCCAAGATTAAAATTCACCAATCACTCTTTTTGCCTTTTGTAACTTTAGTGCCCTTGTGGCCACGATGGAGTCTGCTCTGTAGATAGTTCTGACCAAGTAAAGGCATGTGTAATAATGCAGCAGAGAAAGTCCCTTCCGTCTCAAGTACATGTTCCAAACTCCCCAGAGTGAACACACATACCCTGGAAATGTACAGTGAATATAGGAAAGGGAAATATCTATTTACAGAGGGATGAATAGAGGAAAACAACAGGAGGGAAAGACGGAGGAGTGGTAAAACAGGAATACTTTCAACATAAGGTCCTGCAGGCTACAGTCTGAAAGGGCAGATACTGTGCAATGTTTCTGCACTCAGTATTCAGTTAAGCCAGTGTTTCTCAAACTGTGCTCCACGGAGCCCAGAGCTCCGCGAGGTTGACAAACTGGAAACATCGATAGGTACAACACATATAATCAGTGGACCGCTGGGGCTCTGCATACATTTTTATTCATGTAAAGGGCTCCGGAGCCCAGAATGTTTGAGAACTGCTGAGTTAAGCCATCCCTAGAGGGATGCAGGGCCTGGGGCAATCCCTCATCCCACAGGTCCCACCTCCACTCCACCCCTCCCCAAAGCCATGACCCACCTTTTTCTGCCCCTGCTACCCTCCCTCCTGCCTCTGTTACATACCTTCTATGAAACCCCATTCCCCAAGCTACATGACCTTGGGGATTACCTGGGGGTGGGTCATGGTAGGGGGCAGCGGTAGGAATTGGGCTCCTCTGCACTCACCATGGCAGTGGGAGGGAAAGCCACCCAGCAGACTGCTCTGCCGCCTGTCACCCAGTCCACCACACTGTGCTTCACCACAGCAGCAGCAAGTGGCACGCCCTAGCCCCAGCATGCTCCACTTCCCTGAGTGATGCAGGGCTTGGAGGAGCAGGCTGGTGTGCTCTGCTTCCCACCGCCACAGTGAAGCAGAGCATAGTGGGCTAGTAGCATATATTCCAGCTATAAAAATACAGTACAGATAAAATCCTTATCCATTGAGTTGTTCACTGACATTAGATTCCTATGGAACCAGTCTGCCTGCATGATGCATCTACTGTGAGCTCAAACCATAGATATCAAAAGTGTCTTTCCCCCGCAGCCTGTACATGTAGTGATGTATTGGCATGTACCAATAGATAATACGGTTTGTTTTTTTAATCAAAAGACTATTTATTTTGTTCAACCCACCTGGATACATTTCCTTTATAAACACAATCCAGTTCCTCAACTCTTTCTGTTGATTCTTTGTTTCTCTTTATTGATGCAATCAAATGGAATTGGATTTTCTTGCAATTACTATGAGCCTTGAATAACAGCTCTGAAATTGGTATTTAGTAGTTGAAATGGTGCAACAGCAAAAGCATACAAATGTTGTAATGTTTTGAACACTGAAATTTAGAAATCTATCTCAACCTGAAGAATAATCATAACTGGCTTGTGGCTTATTGATCACATCCAGTGTAAGACAAGTTTTAAGACAGAAAGGCACTTATCTACCTGCTTCGTAAAAGTGTTGAGGCTTAATTAGTTAATGTTTGTAGAGTACTTTTCATCATCAAGGATTTGTCTACAGAATATGCTAAGTACTTATCTCAGCATCCTAAATGTTCTATAGCTTTTTTCATTTTCTCCGTAAAATTACACTAAGAAATAATAGTAGCATCTTGTATAGAATTTTGATGCACATCCCAGTAACTATTTCAAAATGTCTAATTGTTTATATATGCCATTTATCCTCCATACTTGAAAGTAATGGCCTGTTGTTGCTCCATGAAGAGGAGAGAGTGAAATGATTTACAGGAATTTCTTTCTAGATTAGCTCATTAGGGGGCAGTATTGCTCTTTCCCTTCATTATGTTTCACTAGCACTTCTTTTTTAAATAACATTAAAAATCAATTGTGAAATCAGTAGTTGTGGGAAATAAGTGTTTACATTTCTAATCTGTATACAACAAAAGGGTTCTGTTGCACCCGTTAACAAAATTAATGCCTATTAATCAAAAATATACAGAACAAAGTAAATGTAATTTTCCTTTATTTTCATTTTTGCTAATTGTATTAGTATGATTACATTAATTTATGTTTACTACAACTAACTAAATTAAAGATCAATCAAATATGAGCTCCTTTGTTAGAAACAAACATTAAAATTTGGTACTTAAAATTATTTCTCTGGGGAGGAAATCAAGCCTTTGGATGTTTCTGTGGTATTGTTCTACAGCTAAGATTTAAAGTAGTTCTCAGGTAATATGAGTTGAAGGATACACAATATCCTAGATTTGTATTCAGTGCAGTAATTTTGGCAGGCATAAAATTACTTTCAGAGTTATAGTACTTAAAGTATTACACCAGGAAAAAAAAACCAGCCCAAGGAAATATTCAGTTTTGAATTTTTCTGTGAATTTCTATTATTAATTGCAGTGTGTTAATTGCCAAGAAAATATGTTGTCTATAACTAGCATTAATTAAGCTAGGATTATCTGAATTTTGGTAAATTTATATCCTTATTTGCTACAAGCTTCATTCTTCATTTATACTCAGTCTTTTTGTTTCATCTGTCTTTTCCTGGGGAGCTGGTATGAAATCACCTTGACAACAAAAACATCGTTTAGCTTATGGTAAATTGGATTGGAGTCTGATTACAGATGGTGCTTTATTTATGGAAATTTTTTTTAACTTGCAGTCAAAGTGAGACTGCTGATATCATTTGAGGATCAAAAATGTTGAATTACATTTCTAAATCTAATGGAAAATGGCTTAAAACATTTCTTATGTTGGTAGGTTTACTATAACAATTCTTAAGAATACTGCTGCTAAACGGTCCTTTGTGTGATTTTAATTATTTTTTTTTCTTGTTAAAGAGGCTCTGAAAGAGTGGTATCATTTTATTGGGAATATATTATTGGTTCTAAAATGCTTCTCCTTTTTTCCCCACCTTAAATTATTACCATTCTGACTTTTTTGAGAAATTATAGAAAATTGATAATTTATCTAGGGCCTAATAGTATTTCTGTCTTCCTGGTTGTAGAGCCAGTTAATCGGTGAAGCAAATACAACTTAATTCTTTTTTCAATAGCTGTGTGGCCAAGAATGATACTAGTTTTCAAAGTAGTAATCAGAAGAAAATGCCCTGTGTTTATTTTATACCTGTCTAGACAAATATATTTTCATAATGTATAAATAATAATTTATGTATGTAAAAATGAGGTTGGTACAGTTATACTTTGTGATTATGACATCAGTTATGTCTAAATCACAGAAGAGAAATCTCCAGCAGTCATCTCGCCCTAACCTCAATAAAAGCTCAGAATTATCCCCTTAATCTTTTGGGGCCATCTCAGACATTTGTATGGTGAAGCTCTTAGAAAAGTTTGAGATCTTCAGGATAACACCTGAATGGTTGTACGGAGTGCTTCCTGAAGATAGTGTTTTGAACTCCTGGAAGGGTTTAGAGGCCTGTTCGGTCTGTGTCCCTCTTTATTCTTGAAGTATCATGGTTCCTTTAGAGCCATTGGACATTCCTGCTACCATTCCAGTAGGATCAGGCAACACAAAATGGAAAAAAGTACGTGATTTATAGTGAGATTGGACATATATTGTCTGTATCATACCTGAAAATCCTCATTTCCTAGCTAGCATTTGTATTCTGTTTAGGATTATTTTTCTCCAAATGTATTACCTTGTAGTTATCTAAATTAAATCTTATTCCATTGGCTTATTTTCTTCCCCAGCTTGTTGCTTTCTGCTCTTCTCCATTTCATGTACAACTTCTTTTTGACCTTCGGCTCTTTAAGTACTTTTTCATGTCGCCACATTGGCTTTCTTTGTTTTTGCTAATATTTTTCTTTTGTACTAGAATCGCTATTTTATAGTGTTCATGTGATAATATCTTATAGTAGATTTCAGTCTCTGGGTATCCTGTTACTTCCCCAAACTTGTCAGAAGTGATTCTGGCAGAGTTGTTAACAGAAAAACAAAAGTGGTAAGATTCCAATTTTTCAAAAGTAACCAATTTTTTTCTGACAGATTATATTACAATATAATTTTAAGATAGAAAGTTTATTTGAATGCTTATGTCATTTTCATCAGACTTTAGTAACACCACTGACCTTCTTAAGGGAAGAAGTTGGAATAAAAATGTTTTAAACAGATTTCCTTTAATCACTTTTTAAAAATCAATAAAGCAACATTACTGTACTTGAAACTAAGGCAGAAATTCAACGAATCATCACACAGGGACATGAAAATAAAGGTCCATAAAGATCTCAAACTAGTATTTTGAACAGACTTTTTTTTTCTTGTCAGCCTTGTGGCTCCCCCCCCCATCCCTGATTTTCTGTGAGAATATGGACTTGAGAATTTTGGATTCTGTCTGCTTGCTCTCTTATCTTCACAAAGTTATGCTTTTTTGTTTATTAGGTTTGCTGTTCTTAACATTTCCTTCCATCCTTTGTTGCAAGTAGAGCAGACCAAGAAAAATAGTGCTTTCCTTCTCATTGAGCTATGCTGTCTGCTGACTATGCCTGAAAATGTAGTTTCTGGTCTTCATGCCATCTAGGTAGAAATGACCTGCAGTTCAGCACACTATAGATCTTTAAGAAAAATTCATCAAGTTTCCCTTTTAACTTTTCCATGAAAGGGGGTTTTGCCTGCAGCTTGGGCTTGAAAGTGGGAAACAGTGGCTAATGGTGATAGCCTTTGAAGCTAGGATGGATCTTGTTTCCCCTCCGAGAGTTTGACAGATGAAGTCCAGATTCAGGAAGCACGGCTGACAAATTTACAGCTAGGATAACCTCTTACTCTTCTTAAGAGCATGGTGCTTTCTCAGGGAGCAAGGCTTATCATGATACTGTTTTCTCAAAAAGCCCTTATTAATATAAATCCCACTCCCTTCCCTCGCTGGGTTACTAGTGAGCAGGCAACAGTCGCCTGTGTGCTTGTTTGGATACCTGATGTTGACATTAAAAGAGATCCTGAGAATCCCAGTGGTGATGCTGGATAAGTGGGAATCCTTTATCCACTCCTCTGCTGCAGTCTCTTATGCCTAAAGGAGTTGAAAATTGGCAGTGTCTGCACCTAGCTTGCCCCTGTACATATTAAATTGCATACCTTGGGAACCTCCAGAAATAATAATAATAATAAGTATTAATAAACTGGGGCATGGGTGTTGCTCAAAAATCCTAATGATAACTCTCATATATCCAATATAGTTAAATTAGAGTTAACAGACCTTTTACTGAACAACTTAAAGAACTGGGTATTTAAAGTTTCACTACTAATTGAAATGCACAGGGGAAGGTTAAATAACATCAATTAACAAATATAGGATGCTGTAGTAAGTGAAATGTATCTAACTGACATTTACACTGCTGCCATATACCCAACCCCAGAGTGTACAGATGCTTGCTTGCATTGGTGCTCTTGAAGATCTGCAGCTGGGGTCCACACTCTCCATGTTCTGTGTATCAGTCCCGCCAAGATAACAAGCTGCGCAATCCCTCTGACAACTGGAGCTGGCCCCACCAAATGTCCACAGCTCTCTACCAAGCTCCTGTTCTTGCAAGCATTTTCCCAAACAACAGTGGGACTTATTCACAGTTCCTTCACTGTTGGCCCATCTCAATCAGCTCTAGGCACAGCCGCAGTCTGCCCCATAGCTCCAGGGAAGCCACTATCTGCCTCTGAAGTTCCCAGCTTGATCAGTGTCCCAGCGGGCTCTCAGCAGCAGCTTCTGGCTTCCTAGCAGCAGCTCTTGGCATACACAGAGCTCTACACCTGCAATGTTGCTCCTCTCCTCGAAAATGGAACCCACCTCTGTTTCCCCTGCACAGTCTTGAAGACAGTGGCCTCTTTCCTTTCTCCCCATCAAAGTTTTAGTCTCTAAGGCTAGATTTTAGCACACAGGATCGATCTGTCCAGCTGGAACACTCCCCATAATGATCAGAGACATGGGTGAATGAACTGCCAGTGTGAAAAATTGAGACCGGGCTGAGGGGGTGGGAGGGTTGCAGTGGAGTAATAGGCGGTAATAGGCTCCTATATAAGACAAAGTTCCAAATATTGGGACTGTCTCTATCAAATTGGGATCTCTTCTTACCCTATCAGAGGCCCATATAGTAAAAGTAGGCCTTCGGGAAGAAGAGTAAATTTAGCTTCCAGTTCTTTCAAAAAGAGGGCAATTAAAACAGACTCCCCTTACTTCTCAGAGGGTATGTCTACACTACCCTGCTAGTTTGAACTAGAAGGGTAATGTAGGCATACCGCACTTGCAAATGAAGCCCGGGATTTGAATTTCCCGGGCTTCATTTGCATAAGCCGGGCACTGCCATTTTTAAATCCCGGCTAGTTCGAACCCCGTGCCGCGCAGCTACACTAGGTAGTTCGGACTAGGCTTCCTAGTTCAAACTACAGTTACTCCTCGTGGAATGAGGAGTAACGGTAGTTTGAACTAGGAAGCCTAGTCTGAACCACCAGGTTCGTGCCGCGCGGCACGGGGTTCGAACCAGCCGGGATTTAAAAATGGCGGCGCCCGGCTTATGCAAATGAAGCCCGGGAAATTCAAATCCCGGGCTTCATTTGCAAGTGCGGTATGCCTACATTACCCCGCTAGTTCGAACTAGCGGGGTAGTATAGACATACCCAGAGATACTAGAGGGGTGTTCTCATGAGAGCAAACAGAATGAAATAGTAAACTGCCTTCCATAACATGCATACCACTCTGGTCATTTCCTCATTTGCTGTATAAAACATGTTATCTTGCCTTTTTTGAAAAGATGTGAACTCTGAACATAATTTTTCCATTTTTAATTTTAATAATTGGAAAAATAGATGAAATACTTAGATTAGGTTAGTCAGTAATTTACTCTGTGGTGATATATGGACAGAGTTAAACTTGTTCCTGGAAATTTAAGACCTTTAATGTTTAGTATCTCTAGATTGTCTCATTTTCAAATGTCCTGATATTTTTGAAATACCACGTTCTGATTCAAGGTGTATATATATTTTAGCTTTTTCTTTCTTTTATAGGTTGAAAATTTGGGTTTTAACTAATCATTGTAGACTTAACCCCACAGTCTTTACTCTGGTTAAACTTCAATTCACTTCAAAATAAATGTGTGGGAATTTTGTCTGCAGGATTGGGCTTTACATCCCAAAACAGATTAATCTTACTATATATTTGAGAAATGTGCATCTGTCTGTCTGTGTCCATCTGTGAGTCCATTAGTTCAAGAAGTTCTCCTAAACAATAATAGCTAGGACCACCAAATTTGATATGCAGCTTCCTCTTATCATACCTTAAAGCAAGGTCAGGGTTTGATTGTGCCAGGATAATGGGATGTGCATGGAATTCTGTTTTCTCATAAAATGTAAAGGATGGGATCTGTAGGAGGGAATTATATTTCAGAATGACCACGGTGAGGGGAGGGGAGAGTGGGTGGGTGTGCGTGCGTGCGCTCGTGCCAGAGATGGAGACCGAGACAGCTGTAACTCCATTGGGAAAGCAGGGGGGCAAGTGTGGAGAAAGCTATCTACTATGTATTTCAGAGAATTTGTGTGTCTTTGTCTGCAAGTTTGTCTATCTGTCCTCCAGCTGGGGACATGTACTTCTCCCCTGAATGTGCCCACTGGAGCTGCAGTAGCCATGGATAGATGTTTCTCACCTGGACCAAGTGAAAGTGGGCTGGGTTGGTCCTCTCTCCTCAGGGGAAGCCTGCATACTGAACCCCTCATCTCCAACCACATGTAAATCCAGCATGTACATTTTCATTTTATTAAATAAAAAATTAATTGAGTTAAGGATTTGAGCAATGCTGTGTAAATCTTCAAGTCATAAATAACTTTTGAATGATGGGCAGCAGTGTTCAGTGCAATCTAAGAACTGTGTTTCTGTATTAGTCTTAGAATTCATACCTGGGCAGATAAGATCACCCATGAGTTCTGGATCCTGTGAAGTTTTTTTTGTTTTGTCAGCTTTTCTAACAGTTTCTGAACAAAATTACGATAACCTTCATTCTAAATTAGTGGCATATTGCAGGCTTTTTACTGTAAATTTCTCTTTATTCCTTCTTCATCTTAGCCCATAAAACTTTTTTACTTGTCATTGATGGTAACTCTAGGCAGTCTAATTCACTATTCTAGAAATTATATAGTGTACTATTCTGCTATAAGTTTTTATGGAATTGCTAAAAATATCTCTATCTGTCTCCCATGGAAATTGATGGGAATTTTGCTGTTGATCTCAATGAGAGAAGAATCTGGTGAACCAAAGTAATAGCTTTTTAAGGAAGAAATATGTAGTTCAGTATTTAATAAGCTCTTAATACATGGAAGAGGCTGGTGCGTAGTGGGGGACGGGGACCCTGCATGAGCTGGAAATCCGCTATCCCAGCTTATGTTCGGCCCTTCCTGCTACGCTTTAGCCTTTTAAATGTAAGAGTTGAAAGGCTAACGTGCAGCGGCGGGGAGGGAGGGATCAGTGCAAGCCTGGAATCAGGTGTCCCAGCTCGTGCTGGGTCCCCCCGCTGTGCTTCTGATTTGTAAATATATTAAGAGCTAGCAGGGTCTTAATGCGTTTTAAAAGCAGAGGTGCAGCATTTGGGACTGGGCATGAGCTGGGAATCAGATGATTCCTAGCTTGTGCCTGGTCCCCGCTACCCCCCGCCTTACCTGCCCCTCACGGAGACTCTGCTGGGGGGAACCAGCTTTTAAGCCAGCTCCCCTAGCACCGGCTCCTGTTTCTCTGCCCCTCTCCCGCTGCTTCTGATAGAGGTAGCAAGGCAGGGGGAAGTAACTAGTTGAGGGACTAGTTGACTATCCGATAAGCCTTTGCTTATCGGATAGTTGACTAGTCAACTAGTCGCTTACATCCCTAGCAGGGGCAGAGCTTCCCAGCATTTGTGACAACATAGCTCCTGCGGGGGTGAGGGAGAGGGCGAGAGGAAGAGCAGTGCTTACGGCCCAGAACACAGGCTTTAGGGGCTGCAGCCTGGGGCCCTTGGCTGCAGCATTTAAAGCCCCTTTCTTAATCTGGCTTGCTACTAGGGCTGGAGGAGCACACCTCTCTCTCACCATACGTCTGTGTACAGCAGCCCTGAGCCCACCTGCCCTGGGTGTATTAGGCAGCTGTGTGACTTCAGATCTTGCAGGGAACCTTATTCTCACAGAAATGTTAACTCCCCACTGTTGCACACTTGACTTGCAGTTTAATATTTTAACTTACAGATTGTATGTTAAATGTATGACAGAATATTTACATGCCACATGGCTGCGTTAGTATTAGAAATTTAATGTTTTGTTTCTTATTATTGGTGTTTACGTTTACAACCTTAATGTTTCATTAACGTAGTTTTGGTTTAAAAATTAACCTCTAAATTCCTTTCTGGACATTTATTTTTCTTTAAATAATGAATACAAAGTAAGTCATAAAATCATAGACGGTAGATATAGATAAGACTTACTATAACATGTCATCTTGTTCTCTTCAATGTCATCAATAACCTGTTCTGTGGTGAAGCTTTTATCATTTCTCGTGAGAATGTTGCACTGTACTAGATCATGCCACTTTTTCTGGCATTCGTTCCAGTTTTTCCATGATAAATTTCAGCCTTTTGGAAGATCTTGATTTTTACAATAGTGTACAAATATTTGTTACATGTATATGCCTGCATATATTCTTTCTACGGCAATGCTGATGCATTGGACAGAGACTTGAATCTTCTATTATTCTCTGTCATTCTCTGCTGCTTCTATCTGATCTGTCACTTTGAGATCTACTGTTGTCTTTCCATCTGAGGATTCTTTTTAAGGTCTTTCTTGGGTGAACTAATTTTCTTATACCAGTTGGTTCCTACATGAAGCTGTCAAGCAGAAATTGTTTTGTTGTCACCCATATTTGGCTATACCCAAAATATACCTAGGGCTGATTTCTAATTCTAGTGGAAATGAGCTCTTGGGTGATTTCTGCTATTTCTTCAGTGGAATAATGTCTTTCCAAACAGCATCCAGAATCTTTCATAGGCACTTGTTAGAAAACTGGACAGTTTCAAATATAATTTTTGATTGCTCTTCAGCTCTTGCAGTTATAGGCAAGCACTAAAATTACATTTGAATTTTGAAAATTCTCAGTTTTCTTCTAGAGTTGTACATCTTTGATTTGTATATGCTATTAATCTTAGTAAATGCTGTGGGTGCCTTTCCTATCTTAGATTTGCCTTCCTTCTTGATGTCTCTATCTTGATGTGCTTCCCTTCTTGAGCTTCCTGTAGGCCAATATAGTACGCAAGTAGGGGAATGGTTCTGTTTTCTTGATGTTTTTCCTTCTAATGTAATACTATTTGACATTTGGGCTTCAATGATATTTATTTTAGCATCACTAATATTGAGCTCTGCTTGGTCTATTGTTTTTGCCATGTTTTCTGTCCTTGTAACTTTTAAAGGGTGTCATCTCATGGAATGTTATCATCAGCAAAGTCTAGGACTTAGAATCATAGAACATAGAACATTAGAACTGGAAGGGACCTCAAGAGGTCATCAAGTCCAGTCCCCTGCCCTCATGGCAGGACCCAATACTGTCTAGACCATCATTTCTTGGTGTTTGCCATCATCTCATTGCTATGTGGTGTTTGAGTTGCTAATATACTTCATTATTTCATCTGAAATAATTAAGATTTTAAGTTCAGTCCTGTTTCACATCAGAATCCATACTGAACCATTCTGTCTATTTACACTTATGGAGCACTTTGCATCTCTGTGTCTGACCTTGATGATGACTTCAATTGGGATTCCATAGAGCTGAAGAATATTCCATAATTATGTGTACGCAGGCTGTCAGATGGCTTTTGAAAAATCAATAAAATTGATGGTGTGGGAAGCTTGCCATTAGATACATTCTTCTGTAATAGTCCTTAATGTGACTATCTGATCTATACAAGATCTCTTGGGCCTGTGGTCCAGCCTGTTCTTCTCTAAGCCTAGCATCCACTATCTCTTTCATTATGTGTTGTCACATTGTGGAAGGCCTTCCCTGCAACAGAATGTAATACATTTCACTTCAGTTATTACAGTCAGTAGGATCACCCATTTTAGATCTTTTTGGCGACAATTCCATTTATCTGAAGATCAAAAGAGGTCTGTTTTCCCAAGTTTCATACAACTATTTTCTCAGTTTCATGAGGATTCTAGTGTCAAGCATGGTACAGATGTGGGTCTGGACTTCACACCTGTTCCTTAGTTCAGGAACTTCTTGCAGTACTCTTTTGTATTCGGTTTGTACTGTTGATAAACATTATCACTTTTTGTATAACGATCTTTCCAATTTTTCTTTCAAGTTGATCAATGAAAAGATTGTGATATCTCCTGATACTTGCTGTTCAATATGCCCTTGCATCTTGACCAGATGACCTGGATCTCAAACTAATCTAAATGTAATTAATATAGTTTTTCACTTTGCCATCTGGCAAAGGCCATGTGTATGAACCCACCCATATTTTGTGTGTCTTTGTGAGGGAGTGTCAGCCGACGGTCAGGGCAGTGAGTCCCTTATGACCGGCTGAAGTTCTTTTAAATTGTGCTTGGTTCTGTTACAGCAACTGAAGGAGTCAGGTCACAGCTTAAACAGTTACTATTTATTGTTACAGGGTAAACTTAGTTGTTAAATGCTACTACTGTGTTACAGATAACACAGACACTACAAAGGACAGGACAGAAATTACACTAAGAAGTCACTTACAGGTACCATGAAACCCTTTGGTTCTCTGAGCTCTTATTAAATGCATGCAAAATAGACACATAGCAGGTATATTCTCACCCCTGCGTTCCAGACTTGGCGTGGCCAGCGTCTTTCTCTCAATCCCTCGGGAAGAAGTAGGGCGAGGTTGGGCGTCGCACAGACCTCAGGAGACAATCAATACCTGCCAGCAGGTATAGATGATTGGAGCTCAAATTGGGCGGGCTGCTGAACCTCTTTTTATACCCCTTGGGTCATGTAGGCTTCTTCCTGGTTTCAAGTGGCCAATTAGGAAAAATGGCTTTGAATGCCAAGTTTCCCACGAAGGGTGCAAAGCATAATTTACACCTGGGAAAATGCAGACAATGGGCACCTCTGGTATGTGATGGGCGAAGATTCCTCTCCTGGGATAGTGCAGGCGTGTCAATTACTGGTACTAGCCATCAGGGCGACGGGAGGCCCCGGGTCGTCAGCTAGCCCATTTACTGTCTGGTTTCTGTTTATGGTAGAGTCAGGGACAGGCAGCAAACCTGTGTTCCCAGGGCATCAAAGGCTGACTGCCTTTCTCTTGCTCTCTGGGGGGGGGGGAAACAAGATGGGGCTCGTGGAAAAACAAGATGGGGTTTTGTGTCTGGCTACAGGGAGTCAAGCCGGTGGAAGAACTACATTAGACTATTTTGGCTGATGATTCCCAACCCATGGTGGTTCATTGATATTTTTGTTCCTTGGTTGTCACATCCTATTTCAGCTTGAAATTCTTTCATCATAAACAGTAAGTCACTTTTCCTCAGCTGTCATTTAACCGGACTATACATATTTAGTCTATTTAAAATGTCTTCTTAAATTAACTCTTCCAGCAACATAATGAACTTTGTTGCTTTCCTGTGAATTCCTAGTTTACTAATGAATTCTGGAATGTGGTGCCTGTTGTTGTGTCCTCCCTCAGAAATTCTCCAATGTCTTTATTCATCCAAGGGTACATGACATAGCACTCATTTAGTTCAATAAGTAATCTCTTCATATGGAATTGGAAGTTGGGAGGATCTCAAGTATATCAGTATGATGTGGAAACTAAGATAGTTTCCAAAAATTGTTGGCTGGGACCAGGATCAATGGAGATACCCTCCTTGGGATCTTAACCAAGAGCAGAACCAAGTGCTACACAGCCTTCTCTGGCTTTCTCTTCTGATGACCTGCATCATGGGTGCATGTGTATGCTTCATTCCTTTATCCTCTCCTCTTTCTCTGTACTGTGTGGAGGGGGTGTAGGCTATCTCAACCTGCCTCTGGGCATTGGTGCCTGTCCTGTCTATGACTGGTGCCATTGGACTCAGGGCCGGATTAAGGGGGGGGCTAGCAGGGCAGCTGCCTGGGGCACCAACTTATGGGGGGTGCCTGATGGCAGCTGTAAGGGGCGCCGCGCGCCCAGCCACGCAGCGCCTCTTAGAGCTGCTATCAGGTGCTGCGCGCCTGGGGCCAGGGGCCGCGTGGCACCCCTTAGAGCTGCCATCAGGTGCCGGGGGGCGGGGCTGCGCATGCACCGTGCACCCGGGGGCGAAGCCGCACATGCATCACACACCCTCTGCCAGGGGTGCAGGAATGGCTCGAGCCGGCCCTGATCAGACTGATGCATTGATGTGGAGGCAGCTACTTGATTCTTGCCCCCTGGAACAAGAGGGGTGGCTACCATTTGTTGTTCAGCTAAATATCAGTGTCACAATTTTGATGGGCTCAGAAAGAGTCTGAGGAGAGATTCCTGTAACACAGTGGGCTGCTTGGACATTAGCTCCAAGCACATTGCGTGGTGAGGGAGTATGATCTTCTGTCTTATACAGTGTGGATCCCCTTATCTCATCAGTCCTATCTCCTGCATGAAGGAGAGGAACAGATTAGAATTCTGGCTTGTAGATGGGTCGTTGGTTAGGCCTGGAAGTGTAAAGGGTACATGGTCCTCGTACCCACCCTTATATTTGTAGAATCTGGGAGCCATTGGTGCCCAGTTGAATTCCACACTTCGCTAGAGGTTTGAGGCTGAAGTGTTCCCCATTGGTTGTTAATCTCAAAGTTGTGGTTTCTTCATTTAACCATACAATGTGTGACATTGTTTCTGTGTCCACACCAGTGAACGGATGGTTAATTGCAAACAGGTTATATAAAATTGGGGAATGTTTGCCATCACATTTTCTTTTATTTTAAAATTGACTGATTCTTTAAAATTTAGGAAAGCTGCTCTGCCTGAGTGATGACTAGCCATATGCTAAGAAATGTGTTTGATTATCTGTTTGGCATTGGTGAGGCCACATCTGGAATATTGCGTACAGTTTTGGCCCCCACAGTATAGAAAGGATGGTGGACAAGTTGGAGAGAGTCCAGCAGAGGGCAACAAAAATTATTAGAGGGTTGGGCACATGATTTATGAGGAGAGACTGAGGAAACTGGGCTTATTTAATCTGCAGAGGATAAAAGTGAGGGGAGATTTGATAACAGCCTGTAATTACTAGAAAGTGTGTTCCAAAGAGTATAGAGTTAGGATGTTGTTAGTGGTGGGAGATGACAGAACAAGGCGCAGTTGTCTCAAGTTGCAGTGGGGGAGGTCTAGGATGGATATTATGGAAAACTGTTTCACTTGAAAGGTGGGACAGCACTAGAATGGCTTACTTAGAGAGGTGGTGGAATCTCAATCCTTAGAGGTTTTTAAGGCCAGCCTTCACAAAGCCTAGTTCCCTCAATCTCTCCTCATAAGTCATGCACTCCAGCCCCCTAATAATTTTTGTTGCCTTCCACTGGACTCTCTCCAGTTTGTTCACATACTTTCAGTAGTAAGGCTGGTCTGTCTATGAGCAGAGAGTTGAACTAAATGACCTCCTGAGGTCTCTTCCAATCTTAATCATCTATGATTCTATGAATTAGAGCAAAAAACTAAAAGAACAAAATTTATTCTTTTTCACTTGACTTCCTCAGAAATAGCTGACTAGATTTATTTTTTAAGACTTCTTGAAAGAATTCACCTTTATGGTAAGACCAAATGTGAAATTTCAACCCTCAAAGTATTTTTTGAAAGATATTAACAATTGAAAATGTGGAGCTTAGCAACGAATGCCATTTTTAGCCTTGGTAAGTTTCTGCTATGAGTCTAAAGCACAAGTCATTGATCTATATTACCAGTTCTATTATAGACTAATTGCATATTATGTATGAGACAAAATGGATTAAGACTGGTTAGAATAATTAATCCATAATGCCAACATAACCTGCAGTTTATCATTATATTTATGAAATGACAATTTGTGCTATTCCTCTGCCACTAATTCTTCTTTTCTTTGTGTACTTTGGACAAATCACCAATTCTATGGAGAATTATAAGTGAAAGGCTAATCTTCACAGAGATAAAAAATGTTAAATCTAAGTCAGCATGCAGGTTAATGGTATTTTTCTGAATCGTCAAAAGAATTCTGACGGCTCTATTTTTCTGGACAGTTTACAAAATCCCTAGATCTATTTTCTTGGCACTTGCTCCTGATGAGAATGCTGAGTTTTTATCTACATGATACTTCTCAGACTCACAAAACCAGGTTTCCTGAAGAATTAATACATGTTCTTAAAAGACTACAAATGGAGTTTCAGCGGGGTAGTCTAGTTAGTCTGTATCTTTCATCTTGCTAACATCTGTCCTGCTTGAGGAACTGAGAGTATTTTACCTCCTGTCAATAATGTGTGCATTTGACCCTGAACAATCTCTGTAACAATTCTGCAGCACCCTCTACTGTCATGATGAGGAATAGGATGGTACAGGTGATCACCTCAATCAGTTGCAAGCCCAGCAGTTTTCATCCATCCTTGTTTGGTTTGATTTATAGCGGTCAAGAACCTATAATCTGTAGTTATTTTGGCATCTAAGTTTGTGCCACTTGGCTTTCATTAACACTCAGCTAAGTTTAACAGCAGCAGTGACAAGCAACCTTTTCCAGTGGTGAAATACATGAAAAATGACCTCTTTTACAGTACAGACACCACCAATATAGCATAATGTACAGCCCCCAAGCAAATCTTGCTGAAAAAGTACAATTGTGTAAAATCACTACTAATGAAATAACATATACATCTTTCTAAGAGTGCCCTGCCAAGACAGTAATTGAAAGAGACTTCAAAGGAAAGAAAACATGCTATTTTTTCTCCCTTGTCTAATGAGACCAGCTACATTACTAAGAATACATTCTGAAACTTTGTTGCAGAAACAATATAAGAATAAAATAATTTAAGAATGTTTAATGGAAACATTCTCCTGTCTTGTTGTGTTTATGTAGGAAGAAGTTACCATAACAGTTTCTTTTTCTCTGAACTCTTGAGAAACTTGTATCAGGATTCCTGCTCTCTTCAGAATATGACCTTGAAGTCAAAAGTTAAAGCTATTGCTCTCCAGCATGAGAGAGAACCCCCCAAATAGATTGAGATGAAAAATAAATTTCAGCACAGTGCTGTCCTGTTGAAGTTGCTGCTGTATTTTCCCAAAGGAACAAAGCACACTGCAGTGTGATAAATATAATAAAAGTAGTATAGGAATGGCTTTGTAAATTCAGGTTGCCACTTTGCTTCAGAATATGTGGATTAGTGTGGGGGGTCTTCCGTGGTATATGATCAAGATTTGTTAGAGAATTCTCAATCAGCAGCTGCAAGAAATGCCATGAAATGAATGAGTGCTTGCAAAAAATGTTTAAAAAGGGATAGCAATGTTATATTGTTTTCCCTCTCCCTCTGTCTTCCCTCCCTACCACCAAGAAAGCAAAAAGGAAAAAGCATGGAGTGAAGGAGAGGAGCGGGCAAGACAAACTGTGCTAAAGAAGAATTTAAAAAGGAGGAGGACAAAAGAGTGGGCAGGTACACAGTTACTTAGTTTTAAGGACCAGATTCTGGTCCATGTGAGCTACTCTGGAAATGTATAGAGGCTTTGGGGCTGTTTTGGTCTCCATAGATATACCCTTGGTACAGGAACAATGTAGGGTCTATATAAGTGGTCCTGTGCTTTCCCAGTGTGGAAGTATTCCATGGAAAGGGAAGTAGCTTTTAACACATGGGCTGTGTCCAGACTCAGGTTTTTTTTCAAAAAAAGTAGCCTTTTTTCGAAAAAACCTCACCTGCGTCTAGACTGCAGCCGCGTTCTTTCGAAATTAAATCGAAAGAACGCGGCTTTTCTTTCGATGGCAGTAAACCTCATTTCACGAGGAAGAACGCCTTCTTTCGAAAGTTCCTCTTTCGAAAGAAGGCGTTCTTCAATGTAAATAGGGCTTCTTCGAAAGAGAGCATCCAGACTCACTGGATGCTTTCTTTCGAAAAAGCAAGCCGCTTTTTCGAAAGTTCAACGTGCAGTCTAGACGCTCTCTTTCGAAAGAGGCTTGCAGTCTAGACATAGCCATGGTGGCAATATAGCTATTCTGGACTTTGGAGCTGAGTTGAGTTTTGAAGCTGCCCACTGACAGCTGTAAAGAGGCTGCTCTGATTTATCCTGGAGTCAGGGACTGTGCTTGCAGAAGGACTTTTGCTAGTATAAGCTGCATCCACAAGCGGGTGAGGGAATTTGCTATTTAGTGACTTTTTCACATCCCTAACTGAAATAGATCTGACGGCAAAACTTCATAGTGTAAATGTGGCCCTACTCAGCCTGAACTTACATCAAGATTACATTAGTGGTGTGTTTTTTTTTTTTTTTTTTTTAAGATCCTGCTGATTGAAGACCAAACTCAGTTGTGGATATTAGGAGAGTTCAGCTACTGCTGTAGAGGTCAATATTGGGATCAGCATCATTAAATGTCTTTAATAATGTGCACCTCTTTGAGAGCCTGTATAAAAAGAGAGGAGGAGGATCTTTTAAGGGTTTAAAAGAGCTGCTTTCCCATGTGTAAGCGGGGGAATGGTCCCGCTATTGTAGGGAACTTTCCTGGCTTCTACAGTATACCATCCCGGTGAAATGGACCAGCGAAAGGATCTGAGTCCCCGCTCCCACTTCCTTTACCCCACGGCTTCCCTGATCCTGAGGGCTCCCCCTCCACTCTCCTGAGTAGCAGAGTCCTCAAAACCCCAACAAGGCTGGGCCCAGGTTTCCTGGGGCTTAATCCCCGACCTTGTAGTCACTAGGGGCAGGAGTTAGGGTGTCCCCACTCCGAGGTGCTCTCTTCACATTGCATGCTTTCTTGGCCCAGTGATCATTTCATAAGGTTCTAAGCAAATACAATTTATTAAACATCAACTGATTAAAGATAAAAGAATAAGAAAAAAATGAGAGTGGTTAAATGAGAACACACATCCCTGCTCTGTAGCACAGGGACATCAAAACAGCAGTCTGCAGAGTGTAAGGACGGTTCACAGTCTCTTCCTTATAGGCCCCGGATGTGCTGCAGGGGGGCTGCAGGCTGGACATGCTTGCTCTGGCAGTGACCACACAGCCTCAAGCTCTAAGTGGCCAGACCCCTCTCCCAGTCTGGCCTGCTGGGCCTCTTGGCTGGTGATATCTCCCTGCCCAGAGCCTCTCCCCGCATTTTGTTGGTCCCAGCTGCTCACCACACGCAGATGTAGGCTGTGCTGCTTTGCCAGTCTCCAGCTCCTTGCATTGCTTCTCTGTCTCTTTTGGCTTCTCTGAGCACTGCCAGTCTGCTGCTCAACACAGGGTCTGCGCTCCTTTGACTGTGTGCGCCTGGCTCTGTTGCTGCAAAACTGCCCCTCAGCACAGCTTGCACTCCTTGGGCTGTCTGTGCCTGGCTCTGTTGCTGCAGGACTTCTTCTCCACACAGCTTGCACTGCTCTTAGCTGTCTCTCAGCTCTCTCCTTGCTCAGAGAGACCCAGAACAATCCCAGCTCACAGGGAGGACAGGGCCTGGCCTCTTGCTTTCCTCACTGGCCTGTCCAACCTGTCCAACCTGTCAATCAGGCTGAGCTGGAGTGTTGGCTGCTTTCCATTGTCTCTGGGGTCTGTCAGTTTCAGGGCCCTGATTTCTCATGGACCCTTCCCCTTTTGATACTGGGAGCTGGCAAACCGAAATCTCCCACAGAGTTATAGTAAGGGGCTAACACATGTCCCCTTACACATGGTAGTGGTGGCAAATAGGATTCTCCACTGGAATGCACTGGCTTTGCCAACGGTACTATAGTGAGACAGATTCATTTAAGTGGCCTAGTGGCTTTTAATTGAGAACATTATAACGAGGAATAGAAGTGCATGAAACTAAACCAGAAAAAAAAGCCAGTAAGGGTAACTAACAGTTAAAAAAAGTCAATGAAATGTTCTACACAGTTGAGACATTTCTGCTAGAGATTAAAAGTGCAAGTTAGGGAAAAAATTGAAATTCATATATAGGAAGATAATTGTTATGCAGGATTAACTATTGGGTCCTTTTAATCTGACAGCTAACTCTGTCAGAGCTTGAGAATCATTCTAAAAAATTCCTCAAGCTCTTGTGAGTTCAACTTGAAACTGTAAAAAACTCGGGTAGTCACTAGTGAGATTATTTTAAAAATCAAGTTAGCATTTTAAGCCACAGTATAAACTGCTGTAGTCTTGAGGGAGCCGCAAAGATCTTGGAGCTATTGTTCATTCCAAAATGAGCAGCATTTTAATCTAAGATGTCTGGGACAAAGAAAATGTGTTGCTTTAGTGCTCTGAAGAGGAGACCCTGACAAATGTCAGGTCGAGGCAAACAATCATAGAGTGAAACTAACATCTACAGCATATACTTCAGATATATTTTTAGGGGGAAAATAAGATTGATTTTCATTTAAAAATACAAATCATACATAAATTTAGCATTTTGGTTCCTACAAGGTGGAAAGACAAAATATTTCTGCCACTGTAAGGAAAATCATAGTATCATAGACATGTAGAACTGGAAGGAACCTCAGTAGGTCATCTAGTCCATTCCCCTGCACTGAAGGAGGACTGAATTTTATTTAGTCCATTCCTTACAGGTGTTGGTATAATTTTAAAAGCCTCCAGTATTAGAGATAGCACAGCTTCCTGAGATAATTTGTTCTAGTCCTTAACTACCTTCACAGTTAGAAAGTTTTTTATAATGTCTAGCCTGAATCCTCCTGGCTTCAATTTAAGCCCCTTACTTCCTATCCTGCCTTCGGTGATTAAGGAGAACAATTTGTCATCCTTCTCTTTATAACAACTTTATCAGATACTTGAAGATTCTTTTCATGTAATTTATTCCTCCTCTCTCCCCACTCCTTGGTATTCTTTTCTCCAGATTAAACAAACCATTTTTCTCAATCTTTCCTTATAGGTCATGTTTTCTAGATCTTTGATCATTTTTGTTGCTCTCCCCTACAAAATTGCTAACCCTTCTGGATTGATGGGAGTCTTCCAGAATCAGCATCAATCTCTTGGTGACTGTTGAAATCAATCCTGGAGATTTTAATGGGATATTTTGAGAAAATAACATGCCATGATGGCAGAGAAAAAAAAATCTCCTAGAATAGCTTCAGAGTTGGCAACCCTAGTTCCCTCTGGGTTTTCTCAAATTTGTACACATCTTTCCTAAAGTGTTGTGCCCACACCTGGACGTAGTACTCCAGCTGAGGCCTTATCCATGTTGAGTTAGTGAAAGAATTATTTCTTGTGTCTTGCTCATGGTTTCCCTGCTAATACATTCCAGACTGTTTGCTTTTTTTGCAACAATATTAGATTGTTGATTCATATTTAATATAGCATAAGAATGGCCATACTGTGTCAGACCAAATGTTCAGCAAGACCAGTATCCTTTCTTCTGACAGTCGCTAATGCCCGGTGTCCTAGCGGGAATGAACACAACAGGTAATCATTGAGTGATCCATCCTGTCACTCATGCCCAGCTTCTGACATACAGAGTCAAGGGCCAGCATATCTGCCCATTGTGGTTAATAGACATAGATGGATCTATCCTCCATGAATTTATCTAGCTCTTTTTTTCAACCCTGTTACAGTCTTGTACTTTGCAACATATTCTGGCAAGGAGTTCCACAGATTGACTGTGTTTGTGATCTATTGTACCCACCATATAATTTTTTTTACAGTACTCCTTCCTAGGCAGTCATTTCCCATTTTACATTTATGCAATTGATTATTGTTTCTTTAGGCTAGTACTTTGTATTTGTTCTTATTGAATACCATCCTTTTTATTTCAGACTATTTCTCCCAATTTTTCACAATAATTTTGAATACTAATTCTGTTTTCCAAAGAATTGCAACCCCTTCCAGCTTGGTATAATCTGCCCTGTGCCATTATACAATGGAACCCTGTGCCATTATACAATAATTTATGAAGATCTTGAACAGAATTGCACTATTGTTCCCTCTAATCTTTTCCATCTATGTGCGGATTTTTCCATCCATGAGTGCAATGCATTTTTATGTACACTGAGGCATGTGCAAATGTGCACCACCAGCGGAAACAAAAAGCCTAGGAATGGGTGCCTTGCTAATCATCTAGGCGGAATTTGAATCTCTCCTGACTGACCGCACAGGCACATAGCTTACATGGGCCACTGAACTGGACCCAAGACCTTCTGGAACGCCACTTATATGCCCTTTCAGCTTGATTGTGAACCATGGATAACTATTCTGAATACAAACAACAAGGAGTCTAGTGGCAAATAAATTGTTAGTCTTTAAGGTGCCACGGGGCTCATTATTTTTGCTGAAAAAGGCTAACATAGCTACCTCTCTGAAACCTATTTTGAGTACACTTATCCAACCAGTTATGCACTCATGTTATAGTAGGTTCTTTTAGACTGTTTTTCTCTAGTTTATTTATGAGAAGGTCATGTGTGACATTAGTAAGGTTTCTGATACTGTTGAGAGACCCCGCATCATTGGCTTGCTCCCTATTAAGCCTTGTTGATAACCTGTCAAAAGAGGATTCTAGGGGTATGTCTAGACTACCGGGTTTTGTCGACAGAAGTTTTGTCGACAGTATCTGTCGACAAATCTTCTGTCGACAAAGAGCATCCAGACACATTGAGTTCTGTCGACAAAGCAAGCTGCTTTGTTGACAGAACCCTGTAGTCTAGACGCAACCCTACAAGCAATAACACCTTCTGTCGACAGAACTCTGTTGACAGAACATGTTATGCCTCGTAAAATGAGGTTTACCAGCGTCGACAAAACTGCTGAGTTCTGTCGACGTTATGTCGACAGAACTCAGCAGTAGTGTAGACGCTGGTATAGTTTTGTCAACAAAAGTCCACTTTTGTCGACAAAACTCAGTACTCTAGACACACCCTAGGTTGGTTTGATAGGATTTATTCTTGATAAAGCCTTAGTTATGGTTGCTTATCACCTTATTTTAGGTGCTTAGAAATTGATTATTTGCTCCATTATCTTTCTGGATACCAAAATTGAACAGATTGGTTTATAGTTTCCCAGATTGCCCTTATTTCCTTTTTTCCCCAGTCCTCTGGGATTTCTTCCATTCTCCATGAGTACTCCCAAAATAGTTGCTAACGGCTCAGAGATCTCCTCAGCTAGCTCCTTAAGTGTTGTAGGGATGTATTTTCTCAAGCCTGAAGCTATTTAACTAGTCTAAATCAGCAGTTCTCACATGCATTTCATCTTGACCCCTTGCTGATGATAAAGTCATTTCATGACCCCTGCAGGGAGGACTGAAGACTAAGCCTGTCAGAGTGCTGCTGCCCTGGGCAGGGGGGCAGGAGGCAAAACTGAAACCAAAGGTCTTCGACCTTGGCCAGGGGTTATATAACCTTAGCCCTGGACACTGGGGTTTGGGCTTTGGCTTGAGATTTGCTGCTGCCCAAGGCCAACATGAGCCTTTGTAATCCCAGTAAACTGGGGTCATGATCCACCATTTGAGAACCCCTGGTTTAAATAATTCTTAACACGTTCTTCTATTTTAGTCTTCGATCCTATCCTATTACATGGACTTCACTATGTTAGTGGTCCAGTCACTGCTTTTTTTGGTGAAAACTGAAACCAAAAAAGGCATTTAACATATTGGGTATTGCTCCATTTTGTTGTTGTTTATTCGTTCTCATTGAGTATTGGGCCTACCCTGTCCTAGGTGTTTCTCTTGAATCTTGTGTAGATATAAAATGTTACCCATTATGTCCCTTGCTAATTTAATATTTTTTGCCTTGACATTTCTAGTTTAGTTTTATGCCTACATGCATGTATTCGGCTTTTTGGTGGTGGTGTATATTCATCCTTTATAATTTGACCCAGTTGCCACTTTTTGTATGAATCTCTTTTGAGTTTAAGTTAATTGACAATCTCCTGCTTAATCTACACTCTTGCTATGCTTTCTTTCTTTCCCCCACATTGCGATATTTTGCTCTGAGTTTAATAATGTTTATTTAAAAAACTGCCTTATCACCTGCATTTTATTTCCTTTAGACTTGTTTCCTATGGAATATTATCTTCCAGTTTGCTGAGTTTGCTAAAGCCCGCTTTCCTGAAGTCTATTGTCTTGATTCTTCTGTTTTCCCTCTTGCCTTTCTTTAGAATTATGAACGGTGTCATTTCATGATAATTTTCCTCCCAGCCACCTTCCATCATCAAATTCTTAGCTAGCTCCTCCTTATTTGTCAAAATCAGATTTAGATTAGCCTTTCCTCTAGTCGCTTTTCTGCCAGCTATAATAAAAAAAGTAGTCTCTGATAAATTTCAAGAATGTTTTGCATAGTCTATGCCTTCCATATTGTTTTCCCAGCACATTTCTGGGTAGTTGAAGTTTCCCATTTCTTCCAACTCTTATGTTTTTTTTTTTTTTTTTTTAAAAAAAAGCTTCCTCTACCTCTCTTCCTTGTCAGGTGATTGGCAATAGGCACTTCTCATGGCATCACCACCTTTGTTTTTTATTCCTTTATAACTAGAGGACTTTTCTGCTGCTTAAGTATTGCCATGAAACATTTAGATGTTCAATTGACACACTCTTGTCTCATTCTGATTTTTTTCAGTAAAGTATTCGATTTAGAAAGCTTCCAAACCAACACAAAACAATTTGAATGAGTTATAGCTTGTGTTTTTAATAGGACTATTTTATTTTTTATTTTATTTTAATAGGACTGCAAATATTTGAAAACCTAAAATACTACTACTGTTTTTTTTATCAGCAGTGCTGCTTCAAAAATTATCCTTTTTTTTTATTATTGCTTTGAACACTAAGGATTTCCAGTCTTTGCTTTTAGTGTATCTAAAAAAAGAAAAGAAAGAAAGAGTTAGCTTCTGAAATTGCAGAAAGAGCATTGCAACTGAAAAAAAATGCAGAATTAATTTCATATGTTGCTCATCAACAAAAAATTTGTCAGTGCTCTACAATTCAAGAATTGTATAGCTGTGGCATGAATTTGTTTAATTCCTCCAAACACCTTGCAAATGGGGTATTGTTACAATGGCTGCAGATTATTATTGCTTCTGGAAAAAATAGCCAATAATGTATTATTCAACCACGAGAATCTGGGACAGTTTTAAATTAATCTTTTTTACTGAATCAGTGTAACGTTGATACTATGTCATAGGCAGGAAAAATAATTTACTTTTGAATTTCATTCTTTGGAAAAAAGTGAATTATTTCAGACTACAGGAAATTTCTTTAAAATATAATTACATATGGTTGCCCCCAATCCATCTCTGATTTTTGACTAAATTTTCTCCTAGGTTAATCATAGTGGGGAGCTGGTAGTGACACCTATATTAGTTGCCCTAATACTTTCCAATGTAAAGATTCTTGTCACTGTTTTGTGGAACAGTTCTGTCCTCTGTATTGTATGCTGAAGTTATTTGAAATTTGGAAGGGGAAAAGTCTTTGGGCTAAGGAATTGTCTTGTCTTTGACCCAGGAAATTACATTCCAGTTTAAAATGTAAACGGTTAAAAATCATCATTTCCTTTTTGCTAGTTGCTTTGTTGTCAATATTTTGGCAGTGTGCCAAAATAATCAATATGCACATTTTGCTCTAAGGCCCTTGTTGTTTCTAAAGCAGAAGCAGATGGAATTGCACTAGGAACCTTGGGGAGCACATAGCATGGTTGCTGCTGCAGCAGATGTAGCTGGAGAAGGGAGAGGGCTGGGTTCCCCCAGCCACTTCCTGGATCCAGCATAATGAGCCAGCTGCCCATCTTCTACCACTTTGGAGCTTACCATTTTATATAAAGCTGGACTGGTCTTCCTCTGACCAATTCCAGACCCAATATATAGCTTCAGCAACTTATACTCCTATCAAATGGGATAATGTCCTGCTGCTGCTGTCAGCTAGTGTAGTTAATCTTATTGCTCAACCTGTTCTTCACTAATAAATATCTAGGGTTCAAATCCTGCTGATGTTGCATAATGGAAGGTTTGTTCTAGTTGCACATAATAGATTTTTTGTACCATTTCTCTTATTTTTTTCTATATAAAATCCGTTTTTCTAGAAGTCAGAAAGAAGGTGTGTAGTGAAGAGGGCAAAGGATTTCAAAGACTGGTCCCATGGTAGGGCAGTTGAATACTATAAAGGAAAGGTCAGTTCTGTTTATGTCTCTGCTCTGTGTTGCTGATCAGGGCACTTCTGACACAATTTTGGTACATGCATACTAATTTTGTGAGAGTCCTATAGCCAGATAATCTGAAGTGCTGACGGCTCACAACTGCAATAAATGAGATTTGTAGATGCTCCACAAGTTGGACAGTAACACAGTGTGGACTACAGGAATCAGCATAGGATGGAGAGTTAGAAAGCCCTGAGTTCTAACACGGATGGTTATTGGTTTAATGTGTGGCCCAAAAAGTCTGTCTTTTCCTCATTTCATAAATGGGGATGAAGATATCCTTATCTCACAAGGGAGATGAATTCATTAATAGTTGAATCACTTAAACATTGCTGAGCTTAGCTCCCTAGAAAAGATCATGAATAAATGAATAATTCAGTAGTCAGTGTAGTGTTTGGAGTGTGATGAGGCTAAAAATAAATAGTGAAAATCTATCTTTTTACATGAGCACTATTTATCCTACCACTAAATATTACAGTAAATTAGTAAAAATTTCTAAATTGGCCAAGTTCCTTAGCAGCTTAAGCTAAGTTTTCAAAAGTGACTTAAGTACTTTAAAAATCATTGGAAGTGAGGCCACTAAGTCTGAAAATTTTATCCTATAATCATGATGTGTACACATAATGGAGCATAATAAAAGTTGTGTAGACAATCTTAAGATGGATATTTCCTTATTTACAGTGTTAAATGAGACACTGCCACTGTTAAATTGTAAAATCTGAAAAAGTGGAATGGATAAAGTGTTAGAAAGCACAAGTTAGAGAGCAATCATGAATTGGCGAAGGGATGGACCAGGTGATCAATAGAACTTTTTCAGCAACTTCTGTGATTATATGAAAGATTGATAAAATCATAATTTTAACCCAACAGAAATAACCATACAAGAAGTTCTATTGAGGGGATACACGTGTGACCAGTAAGTACAGTAACTTGTTTTTCTTAAAGTTCCATTACCATGGTTGCTGACATTATGGAGCCTGAGAGTCAGTGGAGAAAGGTATGTGGAATGTCCAAGTAGAATCAAGGTCAATGCCAAAGGGGGAATTGGGGCAAGTAAAGCAGGCTGTATTTGTGTAGAGTTGTTGTAGGATTGAATTTCATGGTTTTTAAAAATAATTTGTGTGTTTTTGTTAATTACAACATTCTTATCAGGATTTTTACCTTTAAGTCACTGATATGTAGTTATAACACCAATCAGTGTTTTAAGTTTGTGTGTATGTGTACGTACACACACATACACGTACTAGGGAGCTGTGTCCTGTGCTCTCTATGCTCACCTACCCCTCTCTCTGTGTCTGCTTTCCCTTTCCCGAGAGACCCTGTTGACACTGACGACGTGATGATGTCATTCTGTCGCCAGCCAGAAACATTCTGTCTTCCAGCAGGAAAAACAAATATGTAAAAACTTGTCTGAGAATATCTATTTCAACCCTTTGACAAATTATTGGTGGTTGTTGTCATTCAGAGGCTTCTGTAATTAAACAAAATTTAAATTCAGGATAAATGATCAAATCAGTCAATACTAAGAGCTCTTTTGGGCAGGAAAGCCACTCTTTCTGCTGTTCAGGCATGTATTTACATCTAGGCTGCTAATCTAAAAGATGCCAGTTTTTTTACCCAGCATTGCTTGGGTCCTTCAGGGCAGGGAGCTGTGGCTGTGTGTGAGGGTGCAGGAGTCAGGGCAGGAGCTTTTAGGGATGTGGAGGGCTCAGCCGGGGGGGGGGGGGGGAGAGGGAGGGAATGGAAGGGAAGGGATGAAGAGTGTGTGTGGAGGTACAGGAGAAGGAGTTTCAGGATTGTGGGGTGGGGAGGACACAGGGCCAGGGGAATGGGGTGTGGTGGGGGTGTAGGAGTCAGTGTTTGGGGGTAAGTAAGGGCTCAGGGCAGGGAGGCTAGCAGTCAGGGTTGGGGTGAGGAGGGTCTCAAGGCAGGGGTGTCAAGTATCAGAGGGGTAGCCGTGTTAGTCTGAATCTGCAAAAGCGACGAGGAGTCCTGTGGCACCTTATAGACTAACTGAAGTGTTGGAGCATAAGCTAACGTGGGCAAAGACCCACTTCGTCATGCATCTGACGAAGTGGGTGTTTGCCCACGTTAGCTTATGCTCCAACACTTCAGTTAGTCTATAAGGTGCCACAGGACTCCTCGTCGTCAAGGCAGGGGGTTATTGTGTGGGGGATGCTGAAGTCAGGGTTGAGGGGTAAGGAGGGGCTCACGACAGGTGGCTGGATGTGTGTGGTTGCAGGGCCTGGTGGGGGCTGTGCTGCCTGGGTAGTGGCTCTCCAGGATTGATATGATAGAGGTGTATAAAATCATGAGCAGACCATGAGAGGGCTGATAAAGAAAAGTTATTTATTAGTTCCCTAAATAGAAGAACTAGAGGACACCAAATGAAATTAATGGGTAGCAGATTTAAAACTAATAAAAGAAAGTTCTTCTTTACACAGTGTGTAGTCAACCTGTGGAACTCCTTGCCAGAGGAGGCTGTGAAGGCTAGGACTATAATAGAGTTTAAAGAGAAGCTAGATAATTTCATGGAGGTTAGGTCCATAAAAGGCTATTAGCCAGGGGATAAAATGGTGTCCTTGGCCTCCGTTTGTCAGAGGCCGGAGAGGGATGACAGGAGACAGCTGGTGCTGGCCACTGTCGGCAGACAGGATACTGGGCTAGATGGACCTTTGGTCTGACCCAGTACGGCCGTTCTTATGTTCTTATGATTGGCTGCATTGGGGGCCACTGCCCAAGTAGCAGGTAAGAAGCTGTCCACCTTTCCTGCTCCCTGCTGCCCCAATGGGGTGATAATTGTCCTAGTCCCCATCTCTGGTCCGTTGCTGCCCCTCTGTGGTCATTACACAGCATAACTGTTCCTGCTAGCAGCCCCCCTCCTTCTGTGTTATGAAAATCACAACACATCCCATTATCCTTGCACAACCAAACCGTTATCTTGCTTTAAGTTATAATATGAGGAAGCTGCATACCAAATGTGGTGGTATTAGCTCTTACCATTAGGAAGTGTTTTTGAAAAAATGGACGGACAGACAGACTCACTCAGACAAACTCTGTAAAATATATTCATGCTTTCAGAGGTTGCAGCTTTCCTTTTTCTGTAGATCATAATGGAAGTCTCAAGTAGGGTTATTAAAATGCGATTATTAAAGTAAACATGGAACTGCTGAAATTTCAGTGGTTACACATTTACATATAGGGAAGGCAGCTCCTGTCTGTTGCCCCCTCCCTCCCGCGTAACCATGTACACATTTACATTTCACATCCCTAGACTCAAGACAAGCATAATGATCTTAAGACAATGTAAGAAAAAGCAAGGATCTCCTATATTAAACAGCTGGGCATTTCAGAAGAATTTATATTATCAGCTAATAATAAATTCATACAGATTATAGTAAGGTTATGAACATAAAATCAGTGTTCAGAGGCAGGGAGAAAAGTGCCCCTTCAGATAAATAAAGTATAAGTCTCTTGTTAATGGAGTCTGGGGGGAAGAGGGAGGGAGAGGGAGAGGACAGGGGGAGTTGAGAATTAAATGTTTTAGGAATTCCTAAAAGTTTTGAAAACAGGAATTTAGTCTACATTTTTTATTATGTGGTTATGAGATATTTGATCAACTTCAGCCTATTACTATTATTATTTACTGAACGTCATCACTCATCAGCATGCTTCATCTTAAAGAAACATAAAGGAATATACAGTCCCTATCCCAACAAGTTTACAATCTAGATCAGACACACAGTACAGTTCACACACATAGGTACACAGATTGAAGAATCAATCTCATAGCAGTTGTAGCTATTATAAAAATCAATTTATATGGTCTCTCTTTTAGGGGGAGAAAGAGAAGGAAATTATGGTCCACAAAAGGACATGATGGAGGATGAATAAAACTTATAACAAACCTTAAGTAATAGAGGGGACTGACTACCAAGTCATAGACTGGGAGGACACCCTCAAACAGATCAAGAAAGTGTGATTCATAGATGTGGTACATAGAGCCAGCTTCTGGATACTATATATAAAAGAATTACACTAAAATAAGAGCAAAAATGTGTCTGATTTTAATCACTTTGGATCCTCAAAGGAGAAAATGGGAAGGGGATGGAAGTAAGTGTAGTAAGGAGGATTTACTGCCGTGGCGTCCTCACAGGTCTCTGGCTTCTTTGATGATGATACCCAGAAGGCTGCTTTCATGTGTGCTCCATGATGTCGGTACAATGACCTCAGCAGACCCTGAGAGGGCCCCCAAAGACCACAAACCAGATAAGGATCGAAGGTGCCAGGCCAGGTTTATTAAGTAAAGTACAGTAACAGTTGTCAGTAGATTCTACTGAACCACTACAGTGGAATGACTCAATCAGTGGGAAATTTCCACTGCCCCTTAGGTCATACAAAGGCTCAAGAAACCACTTTATATACAGGTACAAACAAATCACACATCACTGCTGACGTGTCAGGTTGCCACCCTCTGACGTTACTTAGATACTACTCATCACCCTGTACCTCGTGGTTTGATTAGATCATCTCTGTCCATCATGCTTTCATTTTAGACCCTTTCCTGAACCTGGGTCCGTATCTGTGAGGCGTAGGTACCAAGGTCTTTTTAAATGAGCTGGTGATACCATGTGATTTCAACTTAGGGCCAGTATCAATTATTGTTCATAGAATCATAGAACTGGAAGAGACTTCAGAAGGTCATCAAGTCCAGCCCCCTGCTCTAGGCAGGACCAATCCCAGCTAAATCAACCCAGCCAGGGCTTTGTCAAGCTGAGACTTGTTCTGCACCTGGACGTATTACCAATTAGTGTTGTGCACTCTCAGCCTTGTTTGTGCCAAGTTCTGGGAGCAGGGACCTGCGTCTTGCTCACAGCTTAACTTTGCTTTATGTTAACCATGTTTTGTCCATTGATAGCTAGGCCTCAGGTGTCAGACCATACCTATGCTGCATGAGCTTATGTTTTAGGCCTTCATCTTACTACAGTAAGCAATTAAAATTGCAATATGAGCCATTTTCTAGTGTTAATATGTATATTGATAAAGGAAAAGGTGAAATCACCAAATGTAATAGGGAAGCTAAGACATAGGTAAAAGGGTCAACAGAAATACAGACTGTGAAATGCTGACTTAAAAAAGGAAATGAAAGGCCATAGAAGAAATCATAGCCTAAGCTGGGGGAATTAGTATAACTCTTAAAAATATTAATAGAAGTTAGGAAAAACAGTGTGGCTAACTCAGGAAGTCTTAGAAGTAAAAGAAGCTGTGTGAAGTGTAATGTTGCAAAATATAAAAGGAATAAAGAAATGTATGGAAGAAAGCTGAAAGGGGAATAAAACTGGATGCCAAACAAAACAGAGACTGAAATAAAGTTTGTCCAAGAAGAACAAAAACAATTTGGCATTCAATACAGAAATGTTATAGATTGATGTGAAGAGAAGCAATAGCATCACCAAGTACTAGTGAAAGAAAATCTTCACAGGAATGAGATACATGGGTTTATAGCTGAAAAGTTTTTTTTAAACGAGCTCTAAGTGTTTACATAGAGTTACATTGTTTAAAAACTTTTCAGCTACAAACTCATGTATCTCATTCCTGTGAAGATTTTCTTTCACTAGTATTTGTTGATGCTGTTGCTTCTTTTCACATCAATCTAAAGTAAAATGTATGTGTTTTAAATGTGTGTTAAAAGATTCTGGGGTCATTACACCCCAGAAACCTGAAAAAAATCTTAATAGACTAATTAAAAATTACATGTTTATGGTCTGTTCTGTTTGTTACCACTACACTTCCTTAGAATCAAGGAGATTCTAACACACTAAGAAGCATCAAACATAAGGACAGCCTTTAAGAAAGGAAAAAGGAAGAACACTGTAGAATAATGGAAATTAATGACAGAAAATAACTTTTTTTAGACAGAATTGCATTTACATTTTCTATTAGAACCTAATGTACTTCAGCACATTGCATAAACCCTGCAAATTTAAACAGTTTTAGACAGCTTGTCACAATTTTACTTTCTGGGGCATTATGTTAAGCTGTCCTAGTGAGCATTCATTAATAGTTTAGCTAACATTAGACATTAAAAATGAAGTACTACAGCACTAGGAGGAGAACTAACCAACTCTCGTTAAAGACACTAAACACCTCCACAAGTTACTGTGAAATAGTAAGTTTAGCGCTTTGCAGACATAAACGTATATCAGATGTTTAAAAGAATTACAATACTTTGTATAACCTGGTATTACAGGCAGTCCCCGGGTTACGTACAAGATAGGGACTGTAGGTTTGTTCTTAAGTTGAATTTGTATGTAAGTCGGAACTGGTACATATCGTAGGGGAAACTCTAGCCAAACATTTCTCAGAGCTCAGTTTTATTCTCCCACACTTCACTTCCCTCAGTCCTTTGTTCTCAAGCTGAGGTGTCTGCTGAGAAAAGCCGCTCCACGTCTCCCTGGTCTGCTGGGGGGGGGGGGAGGCGGCGCTAGCTTCGCGTCTCCCTGGTCTGTTAGGGGGAAGCAGCTAGTGCGGGGTTGCCTCATCCCGTTTGTAATTAGGGATCCGATGTAAGTCGGATCCATGTAACCCGGGGACTGCCTGTATATTCTTTGTGTCATGCCTACAGAATAATAAGGAACTATTTGATAGAGATGTAGAAGTAACAGTACTAAAGTCAGGTAGTTTAACGAGCAGTACAAAGCACCAGATGGTAATAATATCACTGTTCATGACACTTACATTTTGTGGAATTCCACTTTGACACTGGTTATTAAAATAGCATGGACACATAAATTTAGAGTATTTGTTCTTGTTTGCATAGATTTACTGTGTAGGTAAGTACAGGCAGTCCCCGACTTACGTGGATCCGACTTACGTCGAATGCGCACTTACGAACGGGGCTTTTCTCGCCCCGGGTGCACTTGGGCTTTCCCGCTGCAGGCGTGCTCTGCGGCTTTGCTCCCCATCTCCCTGGTCTGACCAGCAGACCAGGGAGATGGGGAGCAAAGCCTCGGAGCACGCCAGCAGTGGGACAGCCGCGGTGCGCCTGGACTGTCCCGCTGCCCGCGTGCTCTGCGGCTTTGCTCCGCGTCTCCCAGGTCAGCAGACCAGGGAGATGGAGCAAAGCTGTGGAGGACTTGGGCGGTCCTGCCACCCCTGTCTCCCTGGTCTGCTGGGGGGGGGGGGTGCAGCTAGTGCCCCCCCCAGCAGACCAGGCTTTTCTTGCCTACCCCTGGGGTAGAGCAGCTGGGGGCTGCCAGGTTGGTTCCGCAGCGCTGCTCCGGACCAACCCAGCAGCACCCCAGCTGCTCTGCCCAGGCATCCCCAAGTCAGCCGCTGCTGAAACTGACCAGCGGCTGACTACAGGAAGCCCGAGGCAGAGTTGCTCTGCCCCAGGCTTCCTGGAATCAGCCGCTGATCAGTTTCAGCAGCAGCTGACTTGGGGACGCCTGGGTTTCTTAAGTTGAATCTGTATGTAAGTCAGAACTGGCATCCAGATTCAGCTGTGGTTGAAACTGATCAGTTTCAGCAGCGGCTGACGCCAGTTCTGACTTACATACAGATTCAACTTAAGAACAAACCTACAGTCCCTATCTTGTACGTAACCTGGGGACTGCCTGTACTATAGTGGGCCTGGGTTCTGACCCTTTGCCAGTTTCATAATTGTTAACTCTATTTTTTTAAATATATGTACACCAACTTTCTTCTTCCGCAAAACTGAACACTTCTGCTCTGCCCATGCTTTGCCATGAAGGCCCCCCCCCAAGTTTTGCCCCTTCTCCAAGGCTTCATCCCCACTTGCTCCATCTCTCCTCCCTTCATTGCTCACTCTTCCTCACCCTCACTTTCACTGCTGGCAGTAGGCCAGTGCAAAGATGAAGGGTTTCAGCCCCAGGCAGGGGACCTGTAACCTGAACCCTGCTGCCCAGGGTGTTGGGTCTCGGGCATTGGCCCTTGGCCCCAACAAGTCTTAAACTAGCACTAGTGATCCCATTAAAATGGGTTCTGACCCAGTTTGTGAAACCTTGCTTAATCTGTCTCTCCTACATTTTACTGATTCACAAAATTTGAAATTTGGTAAACCAAAGAAGATAAATGCTGCATATTAAAATCAATTAATTATGCATGTCTTTGAAAAGTTTTCTTATTTTGCGTGATGAACTTAATTTGTTTTTACTATGACTGAAGAGACTGTGCAGTATCTTCCTCCAAGGGGAATTCTGCACTGAACTGTTAAAAATTCGCACCAAAACATTAAAGTCTATGCACAATATTTTAAAATAGTTCAAAATTCTGTATATTTCATAATCACACCAGTTTCAATTATTTCTGTAATGTATTTAAACTACAGTACAATGGGTAGAGAACAGGAGTGTCGAGCATTAGAGGAAATCTCCAAACCTCCTCTGTAGTAGTAATATAGATAGTATTGACCCTTTCCTTCAAGTTATAGGCAACTGAAGAGCAAGTGAAAATTGAGGACTCAAGCTTATGATTTTTATTGGCTATTGACCATCTCCAGAAAGGTCTGTCATAAACAGTTCATGGAGCAAATTTTGATAGGAAAACCCTTCAGACCAAAAATGTAAAATAATCTCTAAAGCAGCATAAGTATTATGATGCCATACTGTCCTTTACACCTCTCTGGTAATGTAAAGAAGCCTTAAAACTTTTACACCTGCTTTTTACTCCGGGGGGGTGATGGTGGGGGGGGAATCACAAAGGCAATGGAAACAATTCACTAAGCAGGCAGGCTGCTACATTCTGCTGTGAGGGGCCAGAGCTGCTTCTCACTTACCACCTCAGAAACACCCCAAAATCCAAGAGTGCCACCAAGAGAGAGGGACAGTGTTTCTCTCCATCTTATACACACAACTGCCCAGCTCCCCATCCCCCTTACTAGCTGCTCTGAGCTTCCAAATCTATCTGAGTAGGCTTCCAGGGAGGGGGCACTTGACTGCTCTTGTGGCATCCCTTTGCTTCCCTGTGAGATGTCACTTTTTTGTGGGGAAGCAAAGAAATCTGCAGGTATCATCAATTCTGCAAATGTGCAGTAATGCACAGTCATTAATAAACTTAGGGAGCTGGTAGGTAAGGTCCCATGGGAAGCAGGAATAAGGGGAAAAACTGAAAACTTTTGGCAGTTTTTAAAAAGGACATTAAGGGAACAAAAGGGCACACTACTCTGCTGAGTAGAAAAGATAGGAAGTATGGCAAGAGATCACCCTGGCTTATCCAGGAGGTCTTAAATGATCTAAAAATCAAAAAGGAATCCCATAAAAAGTAGAAACTAGGTCAAAGTACAAAGAGTAAATATAAAGAAATAACACAAATATGTCGGGGCAAAATTAGAAAGGCAAAAGCACAAAATAAGCTCAGTCTAGCTAGAGACAGATAGGTTAACAAGAAAACATTCTACATATATTAGAAGCAAGAGGAAAACCAAGGAGTGGGTAGGTCCATTACTCAGCAAAGAGGGGAAAACAATAACAGAAAATTATAAATGGCAGAGGTGCTTAATAACTTTGTTTTGATGTTCACAAAGAAGGTTTAGTGATTGGATGCCTTCATTAATGAATGCAGGAGAAAAGGAGGTAGATTCAGAAGTTAAAATAGGAAAAGAACACGTTAAAAATTATTTAGAAAATATAGATGTCTTCAAGTCACTAGTGCCCGATGCAGTGCATTCTAGAATACACAAGGAGCCTACTGAAGAGGTCTCTGAGTCATTAGCTATTATCTTTGAAAAGTCATGGAAGATGGGAAAAGATTCCAGAAGATTGGAAAAGGGCAACTATAGTGCCAATCTATAAAAAGGTCAACAAGGACAACCCAGGAAACTACAGACCAGTAAGCTTAACTTCTGTACCAGGAAAGATAATGGAGCAAATAGTTAAGGAATCCATCTACAAACATCTTGAAGATAAGAAGACATTTGGAAGATATTTAAGAGCAGGTTACATAAATATCTGTCAGGGATTACCTAGATGGTGGATGGTCCTGCCACGAGGGCAGGGGACTGGATTTGATGACCCCTCGAGGTCCCTTCCGGTTCTAGTATTCTATGGTTCTATGATTCTGTAAACTCTCCCAGGAGTAGTATCTGTATTTGTGGTAATAGGAAAAAGTTATAAATAATTTCCTCTAAGAAGGAATGAAATCAGTAGAGGACTTTCTCTAACTAGTTGCTTCACATATATAAGATTTGAATAAGGTTGCAAAGTATAAATTCCCTGCAGCCAAAATCCATTTTGCTTTATTGAAGTGCACTTCCCACCACAATTGCAAACTGCTACCAGAAACTATTTATTACAGTGTCAGAGCAGCAATTCTTGTCTTTGACTTTCATATCACAATCTTATTAATATTCTAGTCTGTTACTGAAAATGTGCTGTAATTTTGTGATGCTTTCTTTAGCTATTAGTCTCTGTGTAGTGCTTATGTTTCATAGAGAAGAACTGAAGTTCTATCTGTGTAAATAGTATTATATTAATTCTACATTTTGCTTGAACTCTGTGTACCTCTGTCACTCTTAGGAAGGCTGCATGCCACTCTTTTGAAGTACCCTCTCAGCTGAGAGTGCACTCTTTCTCTCTGTCCCTCCATCTCTCACACATAGTGTTTTCCCATCCACCTCAGCAAGTTCCTCTCCTCATCACAGTAGATGGATGGAAAGACTCTGAGTGTGAAATGGAAGGAGAAGCAGAGGGGCTCTTCAAGGTGCAGCAGTGGGTGTGATGTAGAATCTGGGGGACAGTGAAGGGAGGGGAACTGTGATGGCACTAAATAGGGAAGTGGGCGTTCTGGGGGATAAAGAGGGAAGGAAAAGAAGTGGTAGGGTTTTAATAGCTGGGAAGAGAGAGCAGGGGATCTCTGCAGTCTAGCTAGGGAGAGTGATGGGGTGGAGCAGCTGAAGTTGGTGGGAAGATGTTGAAGAGGTACAGTTGGTGGCCAGGTAGAGCTGGGAGGTGAGGCATTCTGGGAGTATGGTTACCAGGGTGCTATAAGAATCTATATAGAGTAGAACTGAGTGCCAGGGAAAGTTGAAGAAGTAGGATGGCTGCACTTTTGGAGTCATGCAGCATTGCTTCTTAAAGCTGTTGCTGGCTAATTTGGATGACAAGAAAAGAGCTAGCTGTTGGAGAAAACAATGTGGGGATGGTATTTTTTAATATGCTCAGAATATGAAGCTTTTATGAAAATCCAAATGAAGATAGTGATGGACTGTAATTATATTTAGTTCTCAATATATTTGAGGGACTAAAAGAAAATATCTGGGCGATGAAATAACATTTTATATATGTTTTAAAAAATTCAAATCTGTATTAACTGTTTACTAGCAATCCACACCTGGCAACTGTGCTTTGCCAACATAGTGGTGTTTTACACTATTGTATTCTTCCAGTGCTAGATTTGGCCCAGTCCTTACCCATAGCATTGGTATAACTAACTATGATCATTGTAGAATATAATTGAAGTAGAAACACTTGAATTCTTTTTAATTTGTTGAACATTTAGCTTTTTCATTACAAAAATCACACAGTACAGTACCCCTTTCCTGGTTACAGTAGTCTATTTCAGAGATTCAGGTTTATTTCACATTCACATATTGGTTAAGGTTTTGGAAAACTCTGCCCAGAAATGGGTGCTTGCCTTTTCCTTATCATACTGAAGTACAGGTTGGACCTCCCTGGTCTGGCACCCTCGGGACCTGAGGGGTCCTGAACCAGGGAGTTTGCCAGGTCAGGGAAGGTCAATGTTCCCCTGCTAGCTGTTGGATTTCCTGGCTGGGGCTCCTGCTGGGTGTTTCCCAGGGTTCCCTGGTCCAGGACCATCGGGCTGCCACCAGCCCCATTGCTGGGGCTCCCGCCAGGGCTCTTTGGCCTTGGAGTGCCTGGCCGCTGCCTGGCCCCACTGATTCTGGGGCTTTCCGCAGTAGGGGTAAGTCCCACTGATGCCAGGAATTCCCTAGCCTGGCTGGAGCTCCGCTGTCTGGCCCAGCTGCTGCGGTGTTCTCACAACTGGCTCCCACTCCTGGCCTTCTAAGCTTGTTGGTCTAGTGGATGTGGATCATCTGTGGATGTTGCCGGACAAGAGAGTCCCAGATTTTGGAGGCTCATCCTGTACTGATATTGTCCTGAAGCAGAGACCTGGAATGGATCTTTTGTTTCTAACTGATATCAAAGACCAGATGAGTTTATAAGAACAAATTATGTATACAAAAGAAAAGGAGCTTTGATTTCTTAGGTGACAGACAGTACTCTTAAAAATAAATTTATTCAACTATTAACCATTCTGAGTTGATACACAGGCAGTTTCACCTGTAGATTGCCAAGTTCTTGTAAAGGAAAGAAGTATCTTTATATCTGCTTTACAGATAGAGAAACTGCAAATGGGAGTGAATTGACTTGTTTAAGATCATACAGAAAGTCATTGTAATAGAGATGTAGCTATGTTAGTCTAGTCTAGCTGAAACAAAAAACAGAACTATGTAGCACTTTAAAGACTAACAAGATGGTTTATTAGGTGATGAGCTTTCGTGGGCCAGACCCACTTCCTCAGATCAAATTGTGGAAGGAAATAGGCATGACCATATATACCAAAGGGATACAATAAAAAAAAGTGAACACATATAAAAAAGACAAATCAAATTTCAGAGCAGAGGAGGGATGGTGGGGGGGGAGGTAAATGTCTGTGAGCTAATGATATAAGAGGTGATAAATGGGGAAGCTATCTTTGTAATGGGTAAGATAATTCGCATCTTTAAGACACTGGCATAAAGTGTCAAATTTAAGCATGAATGACACCTGCAGCTCCTCCAGTGCCTTCACTGCTCCCAGCCCCTCGCGGCAGGGCTGCAGCTGGGAGCTCGAGCAGATGCAGTTCTGTGCAAGAGCAGGAGACAGAGCTGGGGGTTCTGCTCTTTTTCTTGCACAGTTCTCAGGACCCAGGAACCACAGCAGGGAAAGGATCTGAAAATGGAGCAACTGGATGGCCACATGCCCACAACTCTTCTGGCATGGCCACCCTGCTCCTAGCCCGACTCCTCTGCCCTTTCCCCTGGCTGGGCTGGCTGCTGTACAGACAAAAGAGACCCTATGTGGAAGGGCTGGAACTGTCAGCGTGGGGCCATCCAGCAGCTCTACATTCTGCTGTCTCTCTTTCTGGTACACAGTACCAGCTATAAGCAGCTTGCCGGTGCAGTGTTCTGTACCGTACCACCAGATTTGCCCTGCTGGTGGGCAGGTTATCTTTCTAGTAATAGCCCCACATACCCATAGATTTGTATGCAGCAGAACTGAGAAATGGTCTGTTTATCTCACTGGAGGAAATGCTTTTAACAGAGATAAGCCAAACATGCAGGAAGGTAAGAAGTATACTACAGTACTCAAGCTTAGAAGGATTTAATTTTTATTGGTAAATGTTGGTAAATATCAAATTCCCTGTTCACACACAAATGAACAAAAATATTTCCAATGATAATGATTGGGCTGGAATGGAGAGATCGTCAGAGTCAGACAAAGGCTACTTGACAGCTTATTAGAGTTGGATTTATGGATATTCACTTTGAATATTTTGCCCCCACGTGATGTAGACAATTTGTGTTTTAATAGTTATAAAGCTTTAACTTTTTGAATCTGTTTCTACTGTATTTAAATTGTCCGACTCTCCCCATCGTCTGAGACCCAGATTTCCTGAATTTGTGAACATTTAAATCAATACAAATAAAGTTTAAAATCATACTTTTTCACATCCATAAACATTTAAATTAATACAAATAAAAAGGGCTAAATATTAATATTAACTCAGTAACAACAGATCAGCTGGAAGAGTCTTGGCTGTCACTGTGCTGCACACCATAGTATGCAAGGGACCAGATATATGTGGTAGAGGGCTACTTGTACATTCTTTGGTCTCCACTGAGTAATTGCTCAAGGAACAGGAATTCCCGTTAGAAATCCATCAGAAACTAGGCAAAAGTATCCAATGGTGAAATGGCTCTTTTGAGTCAGTAGCTCAAACATGTTACCTCCTTCTCATTATCCGTTTTGAAAGGACTGTTTTCATGGGGGTCATTTGCTACTTCCTATATCCTTGGCTCATGCCTGCACTCCCTCATACTTCCTGTTCCTCAAGCTACTCCTGGGCACCTGCTGGGGAGGTGATAGTTCTTACCACCAACTTGTCTTTGGCTTGGAAGTGGAGGCTCCAAGCTTCCACCTGCCCTTTGGGAGGCTGTGGCTGGGAGCAATACAGGCAGTGGAGGAGGTGTGCTCCTTTCCCCGTTGCTGCTACCAGAGTCGAGGGTAGCTGCCCCAGCGGTTGGCTGCCATTGCCACCCCATTCTCCTCCTTCCCCGCCTTGGTAGGAACCACCACCTGGCCTCCAGTTGCTCCCAGCCACACATGCACACATTATTATTATTATTCATTGTTAAATGCACAGGAAAATATGAATATGCAGAATGTGTCAGCACCATCAGAACTACTGCCTCTTTAATTCTGGTGCAATTGAGGACAAATGTAGAATATTGGAAAATTCTCTTTAACAAGTATTAGAAACTATTTTATTGGCTTTTTAAAATATGTCTGCGCAGCAGTTTTTCAAATTCTTGTTAACCATCACGTCCTCCCTCCTTTGATTTGCCTTGTATACCATGGGCTAAAATTACCATAATGAATATGCAAATATGCAAATAAATTAATTACCATAATAAATATGTAAATGTTTCAGTGCTGGTCCATCAGCCGTTTTTGAATGAGTTTGCCGGTCCTCTTTATAAAAAGTTTGGGAGCCACTGATCTAGGTGACAGCGGTATTTGTTAAATATATCCTACTTAGTTAGTTGCTTCCTTCAGTAGCTTTATTTTTAAATCCTCAGTTTTAGTTCATTACAAATTTGTCAACGACCCAAAATGGACTCCTATTCTTAACATGCTTCTGGTATTTTCTTTTATGAATACAACCAGGTTTTTTGGCAGTCTCCTTCCTTAAGCAGTATTATCCTGCCTCTGTTCATTGCCAACAAAAGGCTGGGTTTTTTACTATTAACATCTATATCATAAATAGCCTGATTCATCTCCAGTGTTTAACTAAGACCATTAAAACAAGTTATTGATACCCACAACTCTGACATAGTCATAAACATCTTGTGCTCTTGTCTATCCCCTGAAATTACTTTAAATATTTTTAAATAAATATTTTCATATATAAATAGTCAACGGGGACAGATAGAGAATCTTAGTATAGTTAACCAATATTTTTGTTTATCCTCACGACTCTGCTGATTTTTTATAATCCAGTGTGAAGTGCTCATTCTGTGTTTGTGATGTTAGTATTTTGTAATGAATATGCACATGTCAAAAACCGAATTTGATTTTTCTATAGAATGATGGAGGAGGTGCAGCTGGTCTAGAATCAGTTTATGATGGACTGTCCTACAGGAGTCTGCAGTTGTCCTAAAATATTTTTGGACATGACATAATGCTGCCTCGTGAAACTTCAACTTTACCCTGGAGGATAAAGTTACAAATGATAAAATGTGACCATTGTAAAATGAGTGAGCAAATGCTTGTTTTCATGAATATCCTTGAAATTTGCCTGAATGGTTGAGGAAAACTATCAAAACACGGTAGATCATTGGGTTTAACTTTAAAGTAATTGTTTGATAGTTTTCTGTGCATGGAAGTCCTTTCTGATTTTCATTGTCAAAAGATGATACATGCAGCTAGGAAAGAACAGAATTTATTTTCACACTGGACATACCCAAAGATACCTCTAAGACATTGAGCAGAATAAATTACAAGCCACAATGACTCAAAAGAAAACAGTTGTCTCTTGTTTATCCCTTGACTGTGGCCTCTCCATTTCAGCTGCAGATATAGAATGTGTGAAAATCAACAGAAATTCAATACTAAAGAGCACATGTAGAGACTCTTTCCTTAATCAGATGCTGCAACTTAGAGACAAAGACTGCATTTAATATTTTATCATATTATTTTTTCCCAATTCGTGTTTTGTTTTACTGCTTCTGGGCACAAACAGCACACCACCTGTTTTTCCTTGGATGGTAGTATAAAAGGTTAACGAACAAATTCAGGAAGAACTGTGTATCTGATGAGCTCCCATATTCCTATACTAATTGTAGTTACCACATGTTATTTTACTGGAAGAGTGAATTTAGGATATTGTCTAATCCAGGGCTGCTTAACACGTGGTCTGTGAGCCACATGCGCCCCCTTTGCAGCCAACGGTGCTGTTTGGGTTTACGTGGGGCTCAACATGTGGCCCCCGGGTGGGAGCCAAAACAAAAATGTAGTCAATATAATGGTCTTCCGTTGATATGCATTTTAATAGTTAAATTCCTGAACCATCGTTATTCTTTAAAAGTGCTGTCACATGGGTGGAAATGGGATAAATATTGCATTTTATTAATATCAGCAGAACTGACTTAAATGGGGCCTGTATGTTGTGTAGTCTTGCCTTAATCTTTGTATTCATGCCCATCAGTGTGAAAAAAGCTATTTGCATATATTTGCATATATATTGGCATCTATATGCAACCACACTTAAGTTGCGGCCCTAGGCATGTGCTGTATCATTTGTGGTCCCCAGGGCTTCCGAAGTTGAGTAGCTGTGGTCTAATCTCTCACTACCTCCTATGGTAAACCTTCCGTTAACTTTGTTAATTTAGTAGTCAAAGGTGAACAGTAAAATGTGCCATCTCTTACATAATGAACCTTCCCAGGCAGTGAGGCTGCCAAAGTGCTGCAGAATTTTTTGTATTTTTTTTTAACTTCATTAAGCAATACAAAGGGACAGTTCATGACAGGTCAAACCTCATATTGATTAAAACATTAAAATCTGTAAACCAATGTGTACAATAAAACAAAGAGCTTGGTGAAGGAGGAAGGGTCTCCTAATGGCTGCTCCAGTGGTACTAAAGAGTAACTTTAGGAAAATGAAATCAAAAGGATTGAATTTTTTAGATAAGTAAAGTTAAGGAAGTAAAAGGTTAAATAGGCTATTACAATGGACTATTTTAATATTGTTCCAGTAGAATAAAAAACCATTTCCTCTGCATTTTAATTTAGACTATAAGAACATACTATGGATAGCTTTCTCTACTTTCTGCATTGGCAATTGCTTGTGCTTAGTGACACTTTGTGGTGCCTACTGCAGCATTCCCAAACAGCAGTACTGAATTGTCAGTCAAACATTCTTTCATGCCAAGATGACATATATCCACTGCTTTCATGGTTTGAGGCTATGAAAATGCTAGTTTGACACTCTCCTATCTCTTTCTGCCCACCAAAATGACTTACAGTAATAATTGGTTGGGTTTTTTTGGTTATAAAGTCCATGATTTCTCCGGTGTTTTTCTGTTTTCATTGAATGTTTGGCCATAAAAAATTCCTCCCATTCCCCCTAAAAGTTAAACAAACCATATCAGCTGGATTATATTTCAAATGCAGTCTTTTTAATTTGTAGCAGCATAATTGGAACATCACCATTTTTTAAGTTCTCAGATCAGGAAATCCAGTGATACTTAAAAAAAAAAAAAAAAACCCCTCAAGTAAACCAAAATGAGAATAATGGAAAGCAGAATGTCTAGTGTAAATCATCGTAAACTGATTCAAAGACCATTGAACTCAACAAATAGATTGCCATTGAGTTAAGTGGACTTTGGATCAGCTTAATATCCAGGTAATGGAGGAAGCTACATCTCCAAACCTCCCCTCCCCACCTAATAGGTGGGAGTCATAGTTTACATACTTCCCTGGAATAATGGTAGAGGGGAGTGGTCCGTGGCGCCTGGCTGAAAATTGAATGGTACTCAGGTTAATATAGGCATCCTAATGAGTATTTCCAGACTTCTTGGTAGTCAGAATTTCTGTGGACTTCCTGAAATTACTAGCTGAACATGTTGCTTGATGAAACGTCAGCTTTCCAATGGCCAGTGTTTTCTGTGTAGTTTACCAAGTCTTATTTTGTAAAAAAGAATATTGTTCTGGTGATTGTATCATTAGGAGGAAAATGTGTTTTTAAAAATAAAGGGGGAACATTTACTTTCCTTGATTAGGTCTTTTTACTAACACTGTTTCTGTGTCTGTAGGCCCATGTTATTTTATTAATCCTGCACTCAATATGGAGCAAAAGTAAAGAATTAATCCCAGTTTTACATATTGAATGCCCACCTCAAACATGCTTGCAGAGGTGATGAGTGATCAGTACAAAAATGAATTCTATATACTTAAAAATAAGTCCTTTTTGAAATATCCTTGAAACCTTCTGATGTGCTGGAAATAACCCAGAAAAGCTTTATTCTGGTATGAAATTTGTTGAAATATATGTTATAATCTTGAGGCTAAATGATTCTTCTTATTCTGTCCTTGATATTAAGAAAAACATGATGACATAAGTAAATCTGATTCTATTGAGAAACTAATTATGATTTCTATTCTTTTTCAGTATTTGTCTTTTTATATTTTTTGATCTGAACTAATTTGTTTAGAAGCTTCAGAGAGGTAGCCGAGTTAGTCTGTAGCAGGAAAATAGTCCAGTAGCACCTTAAAGACTAACAAAATATGTAGATGGTATAATGAGCTTTCATGGGCACAACCTGATGTCCAACACTCCTGTCATCTGAAGAAGTGGGTTGTGCCCACGAAAGCTCATGATACCATCAACATGTTTTGTTAGTCTTTAAGGTGCTATTATAGGTGCTACTAGACTATTTGTTGTTTTTTAAAGTTTTTAAATTGTTTAGGTTTTGTGGCTGTTTCTTGAACGGCATTTGATTTGTCATACTTAATTATGACTTCTTTATAAAATGAGCTTTGTTTCCAAGCTTAATGTTCTATCTTCTGGGATTGTTTTCTCCCTTCTAAATATAAAAAACTTCTCTCTCTCAAATCATTTCAAATACTTCTTCCCACGCAAACCTAAAATAACCAGGTTTTGTGCAGCTAGTAATGAAATTCACCTGATATCTGTGATAAGGTACTTCCATTCAATGGAAGCCAGTAGAAATTCCCCTTTTGTGGCATGGGTGCTTGGATGCAAAGATCATCCATACATGATTGTTTCCTCTATGTTCTTCTTACACAAGATTGTGTTGTATCTTAAAAAGTTAAAAGAACTTTATGCAGGCTTCTAAACTAAAGGGAGTTTTGAGAATTAAGAAGTAGGATCATATGCTTTAGGACTACCAAAAGGAAAGAACAGGAAACTTGAATGGTGACTGTAGAATGAAAAGCAGAAGTTATTCAGATGATGAAAAATTGATTGTGCCCTCATCGTGGGGCTAACCTTTTCTGCATATGGAACATTTAGCTTTGTTGTTTTCTCTGTCAGTGCTAGCAAGTCTGTCAAATGAAACCAAAGGCCGTATGTTATAGCCAAAGGCACTTCAGTGTATGCTGCAGAAATTGTAGTAAGAACTCAGAGCATAAAACATAGGTTCTTTGGGTAGATTCTATCAAGATTCTTAGATTAAAATGTCACTAGGAGTTTGCCTACACATTTCCTCCCTGATAGCATAATTACCCCAAAATGCTAAATTTTTGATTCTGTGAACTATGGGAGTTTTATAATAATTCCTTAAAAAAATAAAATTTGTATTTCATTTTTAGTTGGTCTCCTGTTAATGACTGATTTTTTTTTTTTAAGAAAATTTTGATCTTTCACGTCTGAAAGGAAAGCCAACTTTAGGAAATGATTTTGTGTGTAAGCTTGGTGATCCAGGTGGACTGTGCCCCTTTTAATAAGAGTCTATTACAAATTCCTAATAATCTAGTGTTGCCAGATTAAAAATGTTAAAAAAGGACTTTTATTGTCCCATTACCAAGTATCAAATCAGAGGTTGTCTTTAATTATCACTCCTAACAAAGAGGAGTCCTGTGGCACCTTAAAGACTAACAGATTTATTTGGCTATAAGCTTTCGTGGGCACTGGAGTTTTTCATTTTTTCCCCTAGGAAGCATGTAAAATAATACTTTATTAGGAATGTGGTGGTAGTCAACAAATCTGCTAGCACTAAAGCTGCATTGTAAAACACCATTCATTATTGAGCACCATCATTTAAGGTCATAAGACACAGCTCCCTCCCTACCATTTTTCCTTGTCATAAATGTTAAATGTATTCACAGTGCATACTTTAGAAGTTACTTAATTGTAATTACCTGAACCTAGAGAAGCAAGAAATTTCAAGGTAAAAGGGACACATGCACAACTGGGGCCAAATAACAGTTGTTGATTTTATTACAGGCAATAAAACTTACTTGAGTAATGTTTGGAAAAAAACAATGTGAAATGAAGTTTTAAACCCCTCACAAATAGACCATCCTTACATATAGCTCTGAGTTAAGTTGAAAAGTCTCAGTTTAAAATTCATTATGCTGAGTTGAATAAATACTTCAGTCTTCTTACTAGCTTTAAGTAAATTTTACATGGCAAAATTTAAGAATATTAAATTTTAACATGTAAATGTATCCATGATCTTAATTAAAAAATGAGAGACCTTTACGTCACTTTGGACCTGAGAAATGCTTTGTAGTGCATTTGCCCTGTTGGGAATACTTTGAGCCTCACATCCATTTGAGATTCATGGGGGAACCAAGTCTGCATTGCTTTCTTCACATCCAAAGAATTGACAAAAGGAGTAAGAAAACTAGCTGAGCACATCTCAGAGAATTTGAAAAGGGGCCAGTCACCCACAAAGTAAAGACAGTAGGTAGTCCATTAAGACTCTGATTCAGCAAGGCAATTATTTAACTTTGTGTGCATGAGTGTTCTCATTGACTTCAGACAGCTAATGCTTATAGTTAAGCATATGCTTAAATGATTTTCTGGATTGGGCCTCAAATGCCCTTCAGTAACAGTCAGTAAAAAATGACACAACTTGTTCTGGCTATTATACCAAAATGGAGGAATCTGCTTGATTGCCTCAGGTATCTTTCCAATTGAGGTTCAGATTGGTAGACACAGAAGTTCGAGAGAAGTTCAACACCGTATAGATCTAATCCTGAGGTTTTATTATGCACAGCGCTGGCAGAGTATCACTTCACTTGTTAGGTACAGTGAGACTACCAAACAGTGAATTACAATAGATTATATAGAGTGCCGATGGGCAGAGAGAGCGACAAGTTGGGAATTCCCAAGTCCCTGGATGGATTCTAGCAGCAAGACAAAATTAGCACAATAAGAAAATAGTCTAAAAGATTACATAATTGCTCTGCCTATAGCTCAGGTTTACATGTATGCTAATAAACAGGTGTTATGGCTTAAGTGTCATTTTGCAGTAAATAGATTAAATCCTGATTTCAGGTCCAAAGAAAGGATGGGTGGCATCTCCAAGACAGGTTTGCTTGCAAGCACATCCCTCTGTGGTCTTAAAACAAAGAGAACAGTAAACAATACACAGCATTGGCAATTTGTTTATCGATCACACCCCTTTGGACTGTATTGGAATCTATTAGGGACAGGTATTATTACTCATGCTGGCCGTCTCCCCTCCCCAAACGCTGGCTAGTATACACTGGGAGGATACACTGCTATCTCCTCCTGAACTTGTCAGGCAGACTTTCGAGGCCACTCTCAAAGAGCTATGTGTCTATAATTCATGATAAGGCCCCAACTACTGCCCTGCACCTGCGGTTATGCTGTCTCAACTTGTTTCATGTCTAGTTGTACAAACAAGGCCTGTCTTTGCTTATCTTTGTTCCCCTTTTAGCCATGTTTTGTTCATGGTTATCTAGGCCTCAGGCTCTGACCAGGTCCATAAAGTGTGGGCCTGTGTGAAAGATTCTTAACAGAAACTGTGGTCAAGATCTTAGGGTATGTCTACACATCAAAGTTAATTTGAAATAACAGCTATTATTTCGAATTAACTTTATTAGCGTCTACACAGCCAAACTGCTATTTCGAAATAAATTTGAAATAGTGGAGCACTTATTTTGAATTTGGTAAACCTCATTCTATGAGGAATAACGCCAAATTCGAAATAGCTAATTCGAAATAAGCGCGGTGTAGACACTTATTTCAAAATAGGGGGCCTCCAGCCTTCCCAGGGTGCCCTAGTGGCCACTCCAGCCTCAAACAAGAACACTCCTTTCCCTTCCCTCCCTCCCCGGAGCCCTTAAAGGGGGTTGATTCTGGCTACAGTGCCTGTGCCAGCTCCAAGCCTGCCGGCCCAGAGCCAGCAGTCACTGCCCCTGACCCAGTGGCCCCAAAAAATGAGCCAGCAAGCCACTGGCAGCAAGCCCTCCGCCGCTCCCCAAGAGCAGTCTGCCAGTTCCCAGGAGCCTGCCAGGGCCTGGAGAAGGTGGGCGCCTTCCTGGTCCAGGGTGGACCTTACTTAGGCTTGGGGGGGATGCCCCCAACGTCCATGATCTCCGCACTAGACGGAGGAACACAGCCATCTATGGCAGGATAGCTGCCAGCCTGGCCACCAAAGGCCAAATGCGAACTCAGGAGCAGGTTCGCATGGAAATCAAGTTGGTCTGGCGAGACCCCCAATCCTGAGCTTCCCCTCCCCCTTCTTCCCCTTGCTTCCCCCTTCCAGCTCCCTCCTCACAGGTTTCCCCCTCCCCTTTCCCACTCTCTTTCCTTCCCTCTCCCACCTCCTTTCTCCAGTCTCACCAGTTTCATCCCTCCCCCCCCAGTTTTGTTAAATAAAGAGAGTTTGTGTTCATGAAAATGCATATATTTTATTTGACATCAGGAAGGGAGGCTGGGAGAGTAAGTGGAATGACGTGGGGGAGGAATGAAGCATAAGCCCTCAGTGGGGCAGACCAGGGAGGCTCTTAGCACTCCTCAGGGTGGAAGCTCTCCCGCAGGGCCTCCTGGATACTGACAGCCCCCTGATGGACCTCCTGGATGGCAGCCCGCAGAAAGTGCAGCCAGACTTGCATCAACAGGTCCATGAGAAGCACCAGAGTGCCAAGGGTCAGCTCCGGCTCCATGTTTCAGAGTGCTGTGGTGTCCCGAGTAAGGGCAACCAGAGCACACAGAGACAAAATGCTTTGCAGTCCCTCATCGAGGTAGGCAAGCAAGCAGGGAAAACTGAGAACTGGCTGCCCGGGGTGGGGGGGGGGTCCCATCAAGCACAAGCCTCAGGCAGCAGCCACACAAATAAACTCCAGACCTGATGCTCTGCTGGACTTGGTTCCGGCCGACCTTCAATGCAATTCAGTGTCCACTCAGTGTGGATGCGCTATTTCGAAATAGCAAAATGCTATTTCAAAATGCATTTTGTGTGTAGATGTGTTATTTTGAAATAAGCTATTTCGAATTAACTATTTTGAAATAAGATATTTCGAAATTACACTGTAGTATAGCTGTACCCTTACATACATATTACTGGGATTTTGGCCCTTCAATACTAAAGAGATCACTGAGGAACAGTGTTATGCCAGTGACTAACAATGTTTTTGTGGAAAGGTATAGGATCATGGGTCTGCATGATGAAATCTGCTCCAGAATCTAGTCTGACTTATCCAAAGATAGTAAAGCTGGAATCTGGTATTCTCATCAATCTACAGTACCTACAGATGCAAGTTTTTAGAAGTGTAAGTAAGTGTGTGTGTATTATATTTTAAAACTGGATACATTATTTATTTAAATAATGTTTGGACAGTATTGACCTCCTGAAACTTTAATCATTAATTTATTTTAAATTCCAGCTTCATGTAAAACATTTTACAGTATAAATATTCTATGCACTAAAATATGTTGCATCATGCAGCGCTCAACAAATAATACAATCTACTCGCCTGTGGTGAGTAGATTGTAACCCAGAAGAGCCGAGTTCGGGTGATCTGCGCATGCGCAGAACGATTGTGCATGCGCAGAACGCCAGACAGCGTGGCTGGCGAGCAGGGCTCGCTGTGGTTTGGCAGGCCCTGTGCATCAGGTTCGTGCTCTCATTTAAAAAGAAACACATTACTTTTAAAATGGATAACTCAGACATTGAATGTAAAATCAATATTAATGAAAAAATAGGAATGTTAACATTTAAAAAAAAAGTAGAAAGAGGTAGTAAAAAAATCACAATCCCACAAAAATATACATAGCTACCCATCAAACATGTTAACTGTCCTCATTCTTTTCTTTCCTACTGTTTGTTACTCTGGTTTTTGTCTTTATTAGACCTTAGTCTTGCAAAAACTTAGCACATGATATGTTTAATGTCAGCAGGGCTACACGTGCTTGAATTTAAGGGCTTGTCTTCACTACCATGTCACATTGGCTCAGCTGCATCTAATGTAGCACATCTGTCAACAAAAGAACATTCTCCTTTCTACATAGAAACTCCATCTCAATGAAAGGCTGAAGCAATGTCGGTGGAAGAGTGTTTCTCACTAACATAGTGCACAGTAAACACCACTTTAAGTCATTGTAACGTATATCACTCAGATTTCAAGGAAAGTGTTGTTTTCACACCTGTGAGCAGCCTAAGTTACATTGATTTTACTTCCTGAACAGTCTTAAGGCTGGTCTCCACTGCCAGTTTAGGCAGACTGCTGTATTTATGCAGAGCTCTGTTGACTTCAGTTGGGCCCAGTCTGTTTGCACAGTATATATTACAGAATTGGGGTTTATGCTTGCAGGCTGTTCTGGGCAGGGACTGTCTCTGCGTGTAGATTTGTACAACACCAAGTTCAAAAGGGCAAAGTCTTCATAGGAACTCTTGGGGCCATTGGAATGAAAATGTTAGTACTGTACTATACATGTCTTCCTCTCTCAAAATAGTAACTTAAAGAAGGATAAAATATTCCTGTTTTAAAATTTGTTTGTTTATCATCACAGTACAAACCTTCAGTGCGCGTGGGGAAAAAATCACCTACTGTAGAAAAAGCAAAATATGAAGGAAGCTTCCTTTCAGAAAATATTATCAACACACTTTAGCTTCTTAGCTCTGTGGCTGCCACAAATATGTGCAGCCATGGCCTACTTAATTTTTCTAATTACTCTAACAATTTTACTAAAAGGCCTTAAGTGTTGGTTAGTATGTGAAAAATAGTTCTTCCACAGTACAATCAGTAAGAAACAAAAAGAACAACAACCAAAAAGTCACTCTAGGTTCATCTAGTTTCCTGTGTTACAGCATCTTCTACTGTACTTGATTAGTTTTGGCAGTCTATTTTGAAAGACAGGTTTATTCCCTTTCCATCTTAGGGCACATTTACACAGCAGGGCTAAAACTAAAATAAGCTACACAACTTGTGCTATATCAATTGTGTAGCTTAAGTTGAAATAGCTTATTTTGGTTTTTGGTGCTGTCTACACAGCAGGAAGCCCAAGAAAGAGCACTTTTCCTCCGACTTCCCTTATTCCTCGTAGAGGGGTTACAGGAGTTGGAGTAAGAAGTCCTCTAGCTCAACGTTATTTTGACATTAGTCAAAATAACTGTTTGCTGTGTAGACGCAGACTTTGTTATTTAACGCTGTTGTGTAGATATACCCTTAGTGTTCACACTGCTTTGAATTTTTCATGGTATCTGCAGAATGGCAATAGAAGTTTCATAAAGTTTTGTCTGCCCTTTTTTAGTTTTATACATTCAGCAGTCTAAACTTGGTGCCTTCTGCTTAAAGTTTTGGGAGTAAGCATTTGTAATATTAGACACTTGGCTTCTACATTATCTCTACTTTTCTGCAAGCACGTTTTTTTTTCTTGGCTATTATAAAACAAAAAAAACTTCTCTTCAGAATCTCTATTAAGTCATTGTATTGCTTTTTTTTTCGAATGCCACTAGTTTACATTTTATTCTAGTTTAGAGTTTCCTATTGATTCTCTGTTCGTTTCAGCTGTTTCAAATTTTCTCACAAAATTGGTAAGAAAGTTATAGTCATGGTAATGAGTTTTTAGAGGAGAAAGTCTCTGTTACTGCTCATATTTCAGGGCCTGAAAATTTTTCCAGAATTTCTCTTTAAATTTTGGAAAGTTTAGGGATTATGAAAGATGCTATTGAGTGAAATAGTCCTTAAGTGCAAGTTACATCACAACTGACTCCCAATGTTCTTTAAATGTAACATAGAGGGATGACTTAGGGGGAGAGTGTAATTCAGTCTCCATGTCCATTCAGCCCCTGAATTTGCTGGAACTACACAAGGATGCCAGTTGTAATGGCCATCTTGATGTGAACTGGAAACTGGACTGAGACTACATTGAGAAATCCCAAACATTTCTCGTTAGCGATCCAGTGATTAGTCACAGCTTGGGTTATTACTAAATGTAGTAGTATATATCTGTGAAACCATCTTATATTTGTAATGTAAAATGCCCATAGCACTATGAAACCGAGTTGCATATACAAATTATTTGAGAGTGGAACAGACGGAGGTTGCTCTACAATTCAGGAACAATAACCTGGCCCCTGTGTGTGCTCCTGGATTTGCTTCCAGAAGGCACTGAATCAACTTATTCTGTATTTTGACCATTTTTCTTTGTTCCCATAGATAGGACTTCCTAAAGCACTTATCTTGTTGATTTTAAGTGCTTTTGAAAATTCTACCTTTAGCTTTGTGGTGTCTCTTCATATATTATCAAATTTTGGTTTATTTTCTCATGTCAATAATTTTTGCTGTTCATAGTATCTGCCTAAAAACCTTAATTGGTATTGGAATTGAAGAAACAGTTACCTTAATATATTTAATATTTTCTAATAATGTCACATTGAATTTAGAAAATTAGTATTTAAGCTTTTTTTGGTTTCTTTTTATATTCGCAAAACACAAGAACAGTATGCTGCCCTTTTGTCAAATTATGATATTCTTCCTCCCCAGCCCAACTGTGGCAAACAATAAAAAAAATCAGTGCTGTCATTGAAAAGACTTCTGATCTTTTTGTCACTTTAAAATGTTGATATTTATAATACTGTTACTTGAAATTGCTGTTGATTTTTTTTTGGAGGTGTGTGTGTAAATTTCTCAGTTGCTGTCATAAAACCTCTCATCTTTTATCAAATAAACCCAATAATTATCAGATTCTTTTTGTAAGAATGATTTTGTAAATTAGGTAAAACATTATAAGGACTACAAAGATTATTCCCTCTAACATTTAGAGGGAAACTGAAGAAATGTTTAAGCAAATAACATTTCATTTTTTGTGGTTAGGTGAAATCACCAGGTAAAAAAGTGTGAGTTCACTATCATATCAAACACGTAAGTTGTATATGGAGAGTTGTGTACCTATAGAATCCAAAACAATTCCTCTCAATAAAATTGTGGCATTAGATGGCCATTACAAAAAGAATCTCTAAATCAATACAATCAATGCACATCATTGCAACTGTATCTATTCTTAGAATAGTAGCTATAAAACAATTTTTAGTAAGATGTCTTCACTATCCTTCACTTAGAAGCAATGTACCAGTTCTTTACTATGAAATCATCTTGCATTTATATAGTCTTTCATCCTGACTGAGATTTTTTTCTCTCTCTCTCATATTCATTTAATGTGCCTTTATTTATGCTGTACACACACTTTGTCCACTGCTGAAATGCATATTAATTGTTACCTGCTACATATTTTATTCAAGACAAGTGAAAGTCATCTTATTAAAACCCTTTTTTCTGGACCAACTAAGACACGAGTGGTACAGAGGGCAAGGTGTGATTTACCAGCATTTGAATGGATTTAATTAGAAATGAGTAACAAGGGAATTTAAGTACACAGACTGTAATTACCCAAGTCAGAATACTTGTGAAAAATGCTATAGAATCTTTCATGAACGGTTAAGAAATTTGTGTTACTCATATCATTTGAAAGATGACCTGTCCAACATCACAGCACTCCCAATAGAAAGCCTATTCATTAGTTTAGTACTGACTCGAAGGGAAAAACCCTCTCTCTTACTCCTATGTTAAATACACCAATACAGCAATGTAAAAGGATAAAATAAATTTAGATTCTATGTTTAAATGAACTTGAGTGGCATAAAGGAACTGAGGTAGAGAGCCACACTCCCTTTTGTAGCCTTATATTGCATGTTTGAAGGGGCTTGTTCCTCAACAGTGACTTCTAGTAAAGTTTTCCAGGCTTTCAGGCTGATGAGCTTCCTACATTCTGGAGGGCAACATCACAGAAAAAAACGTGTGTAGGAATCAGCCATTTGGTATGTTCACTGTCCTTTGTGTCAGCACAATGTTTTGACAGTGGTGACTGCACTTTTGGGACATCAGTGGTGGCTTCTCTTTGATATAACACATTTGCCATATTCGCTGGCAGTCAATGAGAAAAATATGTTTTGGTAACATTGAATTTTTTTCCAAAGTCTTTTAAAAGATGAATAAAATGCAACGTGCTGTACATTTCACAGATAGCATGTGTGCTCCAAACGCATTTTATAAGTGTGTGTGTAGGTATGTGTGTGTGTATGTATGTGTGTATATATATCTCAGACACTTCGCCAAAGGATTAATGCCCACAAAACAGATATCAGACAAGATCACAAAGAAAAAACAGTTTCTTGCCATTTTAACCAGAAAGGACACTCTCTCAATGACTTAACCACCTGCATTCTGCTACAAAGACCTTTTACATCTGCACTTGAAAGGGAATCCTCTGAACTGTCATTCATGTTAAAATTCGACACTCTCCGGGAAGGAATGAACAAACACTCAAACTATCTTACCCATTACCAAGATAGCTTCCCCAATTATCACCTTTAATACCATTAGCTCACAGACATCCCACTCTCCCCATCTCTAATATCATCAATTCACAGATACTTACCTTCCTTCCTCCCTCCCCCCCCGCATCCCCCTCCTGTTCTGAAATGCGATTTTTCCTTTTCATATGTGTTCATTTTTTTAAATTGTATCCTTTGGTATATATATGGTTGTGACTATTTTCTTCCACTATTTGATCTGAGGAAGTGGGTCTGGCCCACGAAAGCTCATCATCTAATAAACCATCTTGTTAGTCTTTAAAGTGCTACATTGTCCTGCATTTTGCTTCAGCTACCCCAGACTAACACGGCTACATTTCTATCACACAAATATGTGTGCATTTTGAAGTGTGCACACAAAAAAGAACTATAGTTGAATTTGTCAGTGATTGGACATGAAAGTAACATGTAGTAAAAGGGAATTAATCCTATTCTTAAAGGGCTTAATCACCTCAGCAATTACAGGAAATAGAACTTTACTAGCAGAGAGTAGATAAGCTGTGAAAAAGAGGACCTTCCATATTCATTTTGATTTACCACTGGTCCAGAATAGGGATGTAATAGGGTAGTCGATTAACCGATAAGCAAAAGTTTATAGGTTAATGCTATAGACTACATGTATTTCCCCTCCTCCCCACAATTGCCAATACTTTTTTTAGCAGCGTGGCCAGCAGGCTGGCTCAGTCCAGGCTTGAAACTAGTCTGGGACATACCCCCACTGCAGCTCTGCATTTAAAGTGTATTAGAAACTGAGTGGGCAGGCAGCCCGGCTCAGTTCTGGCTTGCACCAGGTCTGGAAGCTCAGACCCCCTCCTAGACCAGGACTGCTGTCACCCTGCGCTGCTGCCTCTTTATCAGAGGTAGCAGCACAGGGCGACAGGTAGCTGGTCCACAAGGGGAGCTGATTTTTAAACTTCCTCCCCTCGTGCCACTCCCACCTGGCATGCTGCACTGCTGTCTGATACAGAGGCAGCAGCATGGAGTTACAGGGGGCTCCTCAGGAGTGAGGCTGGAGCGCATTGGCTGCTGCCCCTACCTCCAGGGACTATAGACTAGTCAACTAATCAATGAGAATTCTTGAAGTTACTCAACTCCTCATTTAACCGATATTTAACATCCCTAGATCAGAATTCCAATGAACAAGAATTGTGAGCAGGTCTCACTGTCAAGAGACCCTGCTCTGTACAGCTTTATAGGGTGATAAAATTAGATTATATTTCTTCTGATTCCCTTGTAGAGTGTAATCTCGGGTTTTTTATGTCAAATAATCAGCAAAACTGAGACTGCTGAGGATTCAAGATGCACCTCTTTCTCTCCTTTTTCAGGACTTGTTATTTAAGTGTTGTATTTTTTTTTAAAAAAAATCATGATTAGACATTGAAATATAGCACTTAATTAATTCAGTGTGAGACTAGTTCCATGCCAATGATTGTTTCAGTGCTTACGTGTTGCGATAAGAGCACTGGGAATCAAATGGGTATTTTCTGTATTACAAAATAACAAAAACACAGGGTGGTTCAACGAGGAAAGGAAAATAATAAAGTATAAATTTAATATTAATCAAAATTACTATAATATAGATGTACAATTTAGCTAAATTTACTTTTCAGTGGGAACTATAGTTTGAGTTTTATGACCTTTTGTAGTTTAAATTTTCAGCCTTGTTGGTGTATTGGGATTTTTGTTTAATAAGCAGTTTTTAATAAAGTGGTAGCCACCTACAACTTTTCTGTGATTATTGGGGTCTGGAAATAAGTAATATAAGTAAAAATGTTGATGCTTTTGAGTGGAATATATATTAAATGTTAAAAATGCTGCATTGGTTGATTTAGGCTTGTTTCATAATACATCAGGAAACAGTTGTTAGTTTATAACGAACTTTCTTTGGGATTATACAATAGAGGCAGAAGAAGTGTAAGAATCTGAAAACTAGTTAATTATGTGGAGCAGTATAATATATGTTAAGCCTTCATTTGAACTCGTCTCAAGACGATCAATTGTACAAATTGAAAGGATTAATTTTTTTAAGAAGAAGAGTCTGAGAAAATTAGTGTTAGAGCTCCAAATTTTCCTAGTGATTATACTGGTTAATGTCAGTGTGGTAAATGCTGATCGAGAACCCTGAGAGTATGTCTAGACAACATCCCTCTGTCGCAAGAGGGATGTAAATTAGACATACCGACGTTGCAAATAAAGCAGGGATTTTGCCGAGTCAGGAGTTTGTTGGCAAAAAGTGGCTGTCAAGACGGGGAGCGTCTTGGGTTAGCTGCCCAAGTGTGTACAAAAATAATTGGATGGAATTGTATCTGTAGACTTGCCAGTATTGCTCCAAGTAATACTTCTATTTTAACATACTAGCCTGAGCAGAGTTCGCAAACATCTGTCTTTCTGCACTGTACAGAACCCTTCTAGCTGCTGTGTCTAGGTGCCCACAGAGGCAAGGCAGCTGAAAACGTATGTTATGCTGGCTGAAAATGGGATGTGGACAAGATGTGGTCTTATTTATTGCATCACTTCAGCAGCCCTTGCCATTGGAGCCCTGGCCATCAAGTAGAGCTGAATGATCTAACAGGGTCACCAGCAGAAGATGGCTTTGGAAACTCTTCCTTCAGGATGAATTCCTCAAGTGTCATGAGGAGTTTTGGTTAGTTCATAAAGATTTCTGTGAATCTGGCCCCTGAACTTCTCTGATTTAAAAATGTTGTTCTTTATACATGATCATTGTGAAGAAAAAGTCTAACTCTGCTTTTTAAAGATTTAAGCAAATTACTGAAAACTTGTAATTTGAATTTAGAGGCGATGTTAGAATTAAGTCAGGTTAATTCATGCATAAATAACTGTGTCCAGTTCTTGGTCTGAAAACGTAGGGTGAAAACATCAGATTAATTGTAGAGGGAAGTGAGTGTCTTCTGATACAGGGGTTAATAAGGAGACTAAAAGGACTCTTGCAGAAGGTGTGATGGAATACTGTACCCTGCAAAGAAAACTCTTTCCTGCTTTTGGTTATTCCACAGATGTTAAATGACAGTAGTTCTGTTATGCTAACAATGTCTAATATTCTGTTCCTTTTACAGTCAACACTTCTCATAGACTCATAGACTTTAAGGTTAGAAGGGACCATTATGATCATCTAGTCCGACCCCCTGCACAGTGCAGGCCACAGAATCTCACCCACCCCTCCTAGAATAATCCTCTCACCTATATCTCAGATATTGAAGCCTTCAAATACTTTGAAGACCCCAAGATGTAGAGAATCCTCCAGCTGTGATCTGTACCCCATGCTACAGAGGAAGGCGAAAAACCTCCAGGTCCTCTGCCAATCTACCCTGGAGGAAAATTCCTTCCCGACCCCAAATATGGCGATCAGCTAAACCCTGAGCATGTCGGCAAGACTCATCAGCCAGACACCCAGAAAGTTCTCTATAGTAACTCCTATCATCCCTCCATTGACCTATTTCCCACTGATAATGAATGGTCAATTAGTTACCAAGATCATGTTATCTCATCAAACCATCCCCTTCATAAACCCATCTAGTTTAATCTTGAAACCAGATAGATCTTTTGCCCCCACTACTTCCCTTGGAAGGCCGTTCCAGAACCTCACTCCTCTAATGGTTAGAAACCTTCGTCTAATCTCCAGTCTAAACTTCCTACTAGCCAGCTTATATCCATTTGTTCTTGTGTCCACGTTGGTATTAAGCTTAAATAATTCCTCTCCCTCCCTGGTATTTATCCCTCTAATATATTTAAAGAGTGCAATCATGTCCCCCCTCAGCCTTCTTTTGGTTAAGGTAAACAAGCCAAGCTCCTTGAGTCTTCTTTCATAAGACAGGTTTTCCATTCCTCGGATCATCCTAGTGGCCCTTCTTTGTACCTGTTCCAGTTTGAATTCATCCTTCTTAAACATGGGAGACCAGAACTGCACACAGTATTCCAAATGGGGTCTCACCAATGCCTCGTATAATGACACTAGCACCTCCTTATCCCTACTGGAAATACCTCGCCTAATACATCCCAAGATCGTATTAGCCTTTTTCACGGCCATGTCACAATGACGGCTCATAGTCATTCTATAATCCGCCAGGACTCCAAGGTCCTTCTCCTCCTCCGTTACTTCCAACTGATGTGTCCCCAGCTTATTACTAAAATTCTTGTTGTTAATCCCTAAATGCATAACCTTACACTTCTCACTATTAAATTTCATCCTATTGCTGTCACTCCAATTTACAAGATTATCCAGATCTTCCTGAATGATATCCTGATCCTTTTCTGAATTGGCAATAGCTCCCAACTTTGTGTCATCCACAAATTTTATCAGGACACTTCCACTTTTGGTGCTAAGGTCAGCGATAAAGAGATTAAATAAAATTGGCCCCAAAACTGATCCCTGAGGAACTCCGCTAGTAACCTTCCTCCAACCTGACAGTTCACCTTTCAATATGACCCGCTGTAGTCTCCCCTTTAACCAGTTGCTTATCCACCTCTCAACTTTCATATTAATCCCTGTCTTTTCCAATTTAACCAATAATTCCCCACGTGGTACTGTATCAAATGCCTTACTAAAGTTGAGGTAGATTAGATCCACTGCATTTCCTTTATCTAAAAAATCTGTTACTTTCTGAAAAAAGGAGATCAGGTTGGTTTGGCACGATCTACCTTTTGTAAAACCATGTTGTAATTTGTCCCAGTTGCCATTAGCCTCAATCTCTCTAACTACTTTCTCCTTCAAAATTTTTTCCAGAATCTTACATACTACAGATGACAAACTAACAGGTCTATAGTTACCCGGGTCGCTTTTTTTCCCCTTTCTTAAAAATAGGAACTATATTAGCAATTCTCCAGTCAAATGGTACAATTAATAGTGATTTCACCTGGGTAAGACGTGTGGGGGCTCAGGTCCCAACGAGACACTGCTTATGATGGTATTGAAATAAGTAAAAAGGGAAGAAATAGGGTTTGTGATGGAACCATTTATTTTCTTCCCCATTATATGTTCATCTGCTATCAGAGTTGAAAGTGGGCAGGTATAGTATATTGGGAAAAAGTGGCTGCTGATATGGGCCGATATAAAGCTGACTTGAATCACTGCCCCCTTTTCTCTCCCTCCCTCCCTCCCCCCAGACTGCCAATGGGGGTGGGCAAAAGGGGCAGCGACATGAAAGTGCTTCTGCATCCTACTGACAGGGTTGTTAATGGGGTGGGAACACCCTGCCCCAGGGCCTGGCAATTTAACAGATCCTGGCAGACTCCCAGTTGCTGCTACCATTACCACAGCAGCAGCTGGAGCTGCTGGCTCTTTAAATCGCCACCAGAGCCCCAGGTGATGCACACCATGCAGCGCTGAAGAGCTGAATGGAAGAAGCTGGTCCCCAGCCCTGCCTCTTGCTCCTGAGGCCCCGTCATGTCCAGGGGAGGGCTTCTGTACAGGCAAGATTTTTAAATTACTTTCACCCCTGCCTCATATATTCTACTTTTTCTTCCAGTAGTGAAAAGGTGTCTACATTCTGGTTGCCCTTCATGTTTCTTTTCCTTAGAGGCATTTAAATATATCATGGGTCGGTTTTAAAAACCATTCAATATAGGAAACAATATTTCAGATATAATTTATATATTTTTTCCATTTATCCTCTCCTGTTCTTAATATTGAAAACAAACATCCTGTCTTCATGGATGTCCCTACAGGTTTATTTATCCTTCATGGGGTTTCTTCAGTTGAATGCAATTTCTGTTTTTTGTGACTTTGACTTTGATGTAACAAAAGGCACGTTCTTTCTTTAGATGAATATCTGGAAGCAGAAACAGATAAATTCTTGATAAATATTTTGTTATTACAAACTTTTAAAATTATAAATATTACAACAATATATGTGTAAGAACATAAGAAAAGCCATAGTGGGTCAGACCAGTGGTCCATCTAGCCCAGTATCCTGTCTTCCAACAGTGGCCAATGCCAGAGGGGCGTGAACAGAACAGGTAATCAAGTGATCCCTCTCCTGTCATCCATTTTCAGCCTCTGAAAACAGAACACCATTCCTACCCATCCTGGCTAATAGCCATTGATGGACCTAATTTCCATGAATTTCTCTAGTTCTTTTTGACTGTTTAAGTCCTGGTCTTCACAATATCCTCTGGCAAGGAGGTCCTCAGGTTGACTGTGCTCTGCGTGTGTGCATAATAGTTTTCAATAACATATTGGTGGTTGACTTATATTGATATAATATTAAATGAATACAAAACTGTATGGGGCAGAGATTAAATGTGTGTGCAATTTTCGCAATGAAAAACTAGGGCAGAAAATATAGAAAAGCAAAAAGCTCTCCCACAGCAATGCTTTTGTTCTGTGTGTTGGGTGTTGTTGTGGGTGTTTTTTGTTTGTTTGTTTGTTTGTTTTGGTTTTTTTGTATCAGAAGGTCTTTATGTAGCTAATCTTCTCCCTTCACCAGGATTAGATTGTGATACCTCAATGCAGTAGTCAGTAAGTACAAAACACAATGAAATAAAATAAAACTACTAATTCTCTCATGGGATATTGGGCTAAGTGGATAATAGGGAAGGCACTGTGATAACACCAAACACTGTTCTGGGGCATTCAAGTTCCATTTAACTTCCACTGCTAACCCTGCTTTCATGAAAATACTCTCAAGTGTGGAAGGGAGTGAGATAACCCAAACATATCTTAAGAGGCATTAGTTTTAGCCATTTGAATTGAATTTTAATGGATTAATTTGGAAATCTACTCAACCTGAAATTTCATTTAATAGGAACATGCAGAATTGTAATATAAATTAAATCAGAAATATTTATTTCAATAAACTTTTACAGACAATGTGCCTTAATAAACCTCTCCAACTGGAATATTCAAGCCTTTATATCAGTGGTCCCCAACCTTTTGGGGCTGCTGGGTGGGTGGAAGTGTTGGCCATACAACAGTATCTGTAAGAAATTTAAGTGTGCGGAGAGTGTGGGAGGCACAGGGCAGAGGTTGTGGGTGTATGTGGGGTGCAGGAGTTAGGCTGGGGACAGGGGTCAGGTTGTGGGGTGTATGAGAGACTCAGGCAGGGGGATATGAGAAGAGAGCTCAGGGCAGGGATGAAGCAGAATAAAGTTTGTTTGGGTGGGAGGACACACCACATACCAGATGATGATATGTTAAATTTTCCACCCCAACCTTTCAGATTCTTAGGGCTCTTTCAAAGCCGCAGAGGAGCTCCGGCGGGGGGGCAGCCCAGGCGCGCCTGGGATGCCCCGCCGCCGGCTTCCCCCGAGGCTTTCAAAGCTGCTGCGGCTTTGCTCCTGGTGCCTCTGGTCTGCTGGGGACCATCTGCTGGAGACCAGGGAGAGGAAGGGCCCCGTTCGTAACTGCGGATCCGACATAAGTCGGATCCGCGTAACTCGGGGACTGCCTGTATTTGATTGGCCCGACTAAAAGTAGTCATAAAATCTAATAGAAGGAAATGGTGTTAAACAGTGTAATACCTATTTTCTTTTTTTATTTTTGTATTTATGACATTTAATGTTTTCTCCTTTTACTGGATATTTAAGAAAATAAATTGTTGCTGGAATCTAGTCTTTAAGTGTTAAGAATATAAGTTTCTTGCATGGGTCAAGATTGTGTTTGTGTGCATTTTTTAAATTCATCCAAGTTTAATAGTTGCTAAATTTCATACAATATTGAGAAGACAAATATTGAAGGTAATGGTTTAAAGGGAAAAGAGTCTAGCAGTAATGCATTTCATATTTAGTTACTGTTGATGTGTTGTAACTATATTTACACATACATTTTGAACTGACCATATGGTTCAAACATTCATTAGTACTGTATGTTTTAGACACTTTGCTTACAGTAGCTCCTCATTTAGTGTTGTACTTATGTTCTTGAAAGATGCGACTTCAAGCAAACAGTGTTAAGCAGTGTTTCTTAAACTTTTTAAGACCGAGGAACACCAAACAATATATTTTTTTTAACGGGGAACACCAAGGATTTTTGTTGGGGGTGATTCCTCTTGCCCCCAATGTCCTTCCCCTCTCCTCTCCCAGCATCACCCTGTCCCCTCCATCCTCCCTCCTTTTGCTCTTTTCCTCATTGTCTCCACTTGGCCTTCTGGCATTTGTCTCTCCTCCACCCTGTCCCTTGGTGTTTTCCCCTTCCTAGTCCTGCCCTGCCCCACTCCCCGCAGCACAAGCCCCTTCCTCTCCCAGCCTCCTTTCCCCTAGTTCTCTCCGAGTCCCTCTCCCACCATTTGCCTTCCAGTTTGTGGGGCTGGAGTCTGTAGTCGGGCCCCAGAAGTCCCCACAGCCCTAGCCCCAGCTGCTTCCAAGGCAGGACCATTAGCAGTGCTAATGTTAGTGCGGCATTTCAGTCCCCACACCACCTTTGGCTCCTATTAGGAAGAACACTGGGGGGGGGGGGAGGCCTGAACGTATCCCGCTCTGCAGCTCTACAGCCGAGCTCTGTGCGGTCTCTTCTGGAACTCTGGTGGCAGCTCCCAGGAGTGGCTCACTGGCTGCAACCAGCGCCCCTCCCCCTCTGGCAGCAGTGGCGGCTGCCTGCGGATGGAGGAAGCCGGGCTGGTGGTGCACAGCAGAGGCAGTCCTGCAGCGGGAGGGAAGGGCCACGTGGTGGGGGAAGGGGCTTGCCAGGCAGCTGCACGTGCTGCACATGAGCTTGGCGCTCTGGACACTGCACGCCACTGGCAGCGACCCTGGCTGCCCGCACAAGGCACCACGGGAGCTGCTTACATGCTGGGTGGAGGCGGGGAGTTGCTGCTGCACTGCGCTAGCGCTGGGTGTCTTTAAATCCGGGACTGTCCAGTAAAAAAGGGATGTATGGTCACTATATGTCCATGGCACACCTCCGACTCCGTCGCAGCACACCGATGTGCTCCGGAACACAGTTTAAGAAATGCTGATGTTAAATGAATTCATTTGCACCATAATGATTAATGTAAATTGTTCAAATGAATTTTTTTTTCATCAGGGATTATATACAGTCACTAATTAGAGGATTGTGTGGGAACTTACTCATGAGTTCCATGAGCTTCTCCTGAAGCAACTGTGTTAATATCAGGTGGAATATTTCCCAGGGAATGCCTTGCTGCTAAATGATGAACTAGTATTTGGCTGAGCCCTCTTGGGTTAACACATTGTTAATATCGCGCCTCACTGTATCAGGCAGAACTGAGGGAGGCGGGATGGAGGAGCTACTATAGATGCACGGCTGTGGCTGCAAACTCTTCCCTGCAGAAACTGAATGTGATGATGAACCCACGCTAATCTGCTGGGGTGCACCACACCTCTTCCAGACAGTGCATGCATGGCTACACAGGCACTGACTTTCCAAAGTGCCAAAGGGTGTCTAACCTCTGGCTCTGCCCCACGATCACCAGCGCTCCACTCCCTCTCCGGAATGTGTCCTCACTCTCCTCTAACCTCCTGAATGCTGCAAAACAACAGATTGCTGCAGGAGGGAGGGGGGAGTCTGCATGCCACATTCTTGCTCCTCCTCCCTCCCTCTCCTCCAGAGCCTCTTGAATATTGCCAAACAGCGGATTGCTGTGAATGGGAGGTGCAGGAAGGAGTTGCTCATCTATGGGACCCTCCAGTGGGCAGGAGGCACTGGGGTTGGTGGATGAGAATTGCTGGCCCAGCCTGGTTCCAAGCCTCCACCTATTAGTGGGCAACAGCCAAACAATGTTACAAGCAAATATTGTACAACTTCCAATGAGCATGTTCTCTACTAGATCAGGTACATTACAAGGAAACAGACATTGTTAAATATTCGAAGACTAGAAGAATGACCTGGAGTTGCCTGGAGCTGGGGCTGGCTCAGAGTGATGGGGGCTGCGCAACACAGTTGGGTGGCTGCTCCCTGGGGGCAGCCCACGGTGGCGAGGGGCCATGCTATTGGCCAATGGCTCTCCCTGGGGCTGGGATGCTTGCTGCCCCTCTGTGGTCCTTTGTGAGTACAACTGTCCCTGCTGTCACATCCCTCCCTCTCTGTTTGCTGTGAAACAGTCGAATTCCAGGGACATCCAACTGTCCAGGCACAACCAAACCCTGACCTTGCTTTCAGTTATAAAAGGAAGGTGTATACCAAATTTGGTTGTCCTAGCTCTTACTGTTTAGGAGTAGTTCTTGAAAAAATGGAGTAACAGATGGACACACGGACAGACAGATGCACAATCTCTCTAAAATATATCGTTGATAAACACCTAGCTTGCAAAATCTGATCATTAAATTATTCATATGAATTTAGTTACGTGTTACTAAGCCCCCAGTGTACTGGAAAGTTAGTCACAGATTACTGCCTACAACTGGTTGGTGTTACTGGTAATGATATAATTTCATCTTTTTGTCACAGGAATAGATACAGTTAATGGCTTTGTTTTACCAACGAAAGCTCATGATATATATTTGTTAGTCTCTAAGGTGCCACAGAGCTGCTTGTTGTTTTTGAAGTTACAGACTAACACGGCTGCCCCTCTGAGACTTTAATTTTGTTCATTACAGCATTAGAATACCTGAAAATAGTTCCATGTTTGACTTTAGGGGGGTTTGAAAGCTTTGTTTTAGTGTGCCCATTTTGAAAGTGTGTGTTTTTAAATTATTTGGGAAATGGGCCTGTTTAGTTTATGTACAGTGAGACAATAGTCAGTGGTATGTTTTTTGTAATTCCTCACTTTAGGAAGTAACTTATCTTATTTCACATATGCTGGCTGTTATATTTTTCTTAAAATGGTCTTTTATTAAGATGATTTAAAAATAGTCTTAAAGATTTTGTTGTGATTCCTTTAAGTCTTAAAATTGTTTACTACTTAGCTCTATCATTTATGCACAGCATGGGCATGTATGTCTCTTCTTTAAAACAGCTTTCATGTCTGTCAGTTTTTTAAATATTTTTAACGTGAATGCAGTAATTTTATCAGGTCTGTCTTGTTTTGTGAGTGCAACATCAGGGTGGCTAAATACAGCTCTAGCAAAATATATTTAGAGTCTAAACATGTTTGGAAAAATCTAGCCTCAAGGATATTAAATTAGTTACCAAATGAGGGTGTGACAGGCTTAAAGGTGAAAGAGATTTATCATATTTATATTAATGCATGTAAACTAGTTTGTCTTGTATTTTGTAGCCTCATTTGTGACATTTTGTATAATATTATGAGCTTGTTGGTACATATTTAAATAAGCTGGTGATGCAGAGCCTTCACTACTATTACTGCCTTTCAATTTAGAAATGAAGGTTTATTGTCCATTGTGGAATATCTCTTCTCTCAAAAACACAAGAAGAAAGAATTGCTATTTTTCTTCACCCAACAACATTGGTACTTGCATATTGCTGGGAGCCAGACATCATAGCTAGGCAAAATTATTGATCAAACTCAAGATACTGTTTTCACAATGGTAATTTCAGCCAAGCATTCTTTGGTAAAAAGGCAAGAGAGAAGGTAATATGCCATCATATATATAGTAGCCCAGTGTCTGAGAGTCTGTAATGCCAAAATGCTGGCTATTCCCTCTGGGGGGCGCTGTTGCCTGAAATGCTGGCTGTTCCCCATACAGCATGGGGAGTGTGGAACCCAAAAGGCCATTTGGGCTCCGCAGTCCCCCGAGTGAGAGGCAGGTGGGGGAGGAGAGAAAGAGAGAGACAGAGAGAGAGGCAGGAGGTGGAAGAGAGCTGAGAGAGAGAGAGAGACAGAGTGAGAGACCAGAGGCTCAGGAGAGAAGACCGACGTGGAGGAGAGACCTGAAAATCCCATCTTATGACGGGCTAATTGGCTAGTTTGAAAGAAACAGCATAAATGTTCTTTAAAAGTTTATATAGGTAACACAATTAGGGTATGTCTACACTACAAAGTTAATTCGAACTAACAGACATTAGTTCAAATTAACTTTGATAGGCGCTACACAGGCAAACCACTAGTTCGAACTTAATTCAAACTAGCAGAGCGCTTAATTTGAATTAGGTAAACCTCATTCTACAAGGACTAACGCCTAGTTCGAATTCAGTAGTTCGAATTAAGGGCTGTGTAGTCACTTAATTCGAACTAGTGGGAGGCTAGCCCTTCCCAGCTTGCCCTGGTGGCCACTCTGGGCACAACCAGGGAAACGCTTCTGCCGCCCTCCCGGCCCCGGAGCCCTTAAAGGGGCACGGTCTGGCTACGGTGCCAGTGCCAGGTGCAAGCCTGCCAGCACCCAGCCAGCAGGCCCTGCACCTGGCACGGCACGAACCAGCCACCCGCTGCCACCCAGCCCTCCGCCTCTTCCCGAGACCAGGCTGGCAGCTCCCAGGAGCCTGCCCAGGGCCGCAAGAGGTGGGTGCCCGCCTGGTCTAGTGCGAACATGTGGACCTCATCCATGACCTCCACATTAGGCACAGGAAACTGGCCATCTAGGGCAGGATAGCTGCAAGCCTGGCCCCCCAGGAGTAGGTTTGCATGAAAATCAGGGTGGTCCAGTGAGACCCCTGACCCTGAGCCCTGAGCTTAGAACATAAGAATGGCCATACTGGGTCAGACCAAAGGTCCATCTAGCCCAGTAGCCTGTCTGCCGACAGCGGCCAACACTAGGTACCCTGGAGGGGATGGACCGAAGACAATGACCAAGCCATTTGTCTCGTGCCATCCATCTTTAGCCTTCCACAAACAGAGGCCAAGGACACCATTCCTACCCCTTGGCTAATAGCACTCCATGGACCCAACCTCCATGAATTTATCTAACTTCTCTTTAAACTCTGTTCTAGTTCTAGCTTTCACAGCCTCCTGCAACAAGGAGTTCCACAGGTTGACTATTTGCTTTGTGAAGAAGAACTTTCTGTTATTAGTTTGAAGCCTGCTACCCATTCATTTCATTTGGTGTCCTTTAGTCCTTCTATTATGGGAAATAATGAAGAACTTTTCTTTATGCACCCTCTCCACCCCACTCATGCTTGTATAGACCTCTATCATATCCCCCGTCAGTCTCCTCTTTTCTAAGCTGAAAAGTCCCAGTCTCTTTAGCCTCTCTTCATATGGGACCTGTTCCAAACCCCGCATCATTTTAGTTGCCCTCCCCTCTCCCACCCTCTCTCTTCCCCTCTCCCACCTCCTTTTCCCAGTCTCCCTGAGTTTTGTTCAATAAAGAGAGTTTCTATTTTTGAACACACGTTTCCTTTATTTTTTACATCAGGAAGGGGGGCTAGGGAGGGGTAAGTGGAAGGAGGTGAGGGAGGAATGTGGTACGAGCCCCCGATGGGGAGGACTGGGCTGGCTCTGCGGGCTCCTCGGGGTGGAAGCTCTCCTGCAGCCCCCCGATTTACCCCTCCCCCCGGATGGCAGCCTGCGGCAAGTGCAGCCGGGCTGATGGCTGAGTGCTGTGATGTGCCCAGTGTGGGCACTCAGGTCACTCCAAACCAAGACTGCTTTGCAAGCGGGGAACCCCTGAGAACTGTCTGTCCGGGGTGGGGGTCGGGTCCCTTTAAGCACAGCCCTCAGCTAGCCTGAGACAGCAGCTCCACACTCTAAGTCCTAATCTGATGCCCTGCCGGCACTGCTTCCGGTCATCCTTAACCTCGGTTCAGGGTCCACTCAATGTGGACATGCTAGTTTGAATTAGCAAAACGCTAATTCGAACTAGTTTTTAGTTCTAGATGCACTAATTAGAATTAGCTTAGTTCGAATTAACTAATTCGAATTAAGTTAGTTCGAATTAGTGCTGTAGTGTAGACATACCCTCATAGATTTGTTTCCCTGTATGTATAAGTCGTTTTCTTAGTTGCTACTTTGTCATATATATAGATGGGGAACTTAAGCACAGAGAGATGAAGGTCAGAAATTTCTGCTGCTTTTGAGTGCTCAGTCTGAGCCATCTAAGATCTGATTTTTTTCAAAGTGCATACCATTTTATAGCACTTATACTTTCAAAGCACAGATCCTGTTCATTTCAGTTGAAGTTGTGAGTGCTTAGCATATCTGCATGTGAGTTACCAGTGACTCAGTTCAGGCCCCCAGGAAATGAAAAATTCAAAATTAGTGACCTCCTGTGAAAAGCTGGATTTAAGAGATTTGCTTATTACTACATAGAAACTCTGTGGCAGAGCCATATATATATATATAATCTACTTCTCAGGGCAACACTTAACTGCCTAAATCCTGAGACCATCATTTCTGTTCCTGAAATCTCATTCTTGTTCACCCTTTTCAATTTGTGCAACAAATAAAGCAGGGTTATACAGGTCTCCTTCACTACAAACTCTGATTCATCCCCAGAGCTGGTCCATCCTGTGCACTGAAAACATAGGGTCCCTGTAGAGAAAAAAAAGTGTGTGATTATGTAATCAACAACTGTATAAATTATTATTATGCAAAGGTAGGGTTGCCAAGTGTTCGGTATTTTTGCCTCCTGTCTGGTTAAAAAAAAAAAATCAGAAAATACCAGATCCCTAAAATGTCCAGTATATTCTGATTTTTTTATTTCACCTTCCAGGAGGTGAAAATACCGGACACCTGGCAACACTACAACACAGGGCTCAGTAACCGGGCCCAGACCCCGGATCCCTTGCCGGGCCCCTCAGACCTCCGCCAGGCCCCTCTGGATTACCCCCCACCCTCTGCTTACCTGGTTCCACAGGGTATGTCTACACTACAAAGTTAATTCGAACTAACGGACGTTAGTTTGAATTTACTTTGATAGGCGCTACACTAGCGCTCTGCTAGTTCGAACTTAATTCGAACTAGCGGAGCGCTTAGTTCGAACTAGGTAAACCTCATTTTACGAGGACTAAGCCTAGTTCGAACTTACTAGTTCGAATTAAGGGGTGTGTAGCCCCATAATTCGAACTAGTGGGAGGCTAGCCCTCCCCAGCTTTCCCTGGTGGCCACTCTGGCCAACACCAGGGAAACTCTATTGCCCCCCTCCTGGCCCCGGCGCACAGGCTGGCTATGGTGCCCATGCCAGGTGCAAGCCTGCCAGCACCCAGCCAGCAGACCCTGCACCTGGCATGGCTCGAGCCAGCCATCCGATGCCCCCCAGCCCTCCCCCTCTTCCAGGGACCAGGCTGGCGGCTCCTGGGAGCTTGCCCAGGACCGCAAGAGGCGGGCACCCACCTGGTCCAGTGCAGACAGGGTGGACCTCGTCCACGACCTCCGCACTAGGCACAGGAAAGTGGCCATCTAGGGCAGGAGAGCTGCCAGCCTGGCCACCCAGGAGCAGGTGTGCATGAAAATCAAAGTGGTCCACTGAGACCCCCGACCCTGAGCCCTGAGCTTACAATGGCCGTAATGGGTCAGACCAAAGGTCCATCTAGCCCAGTAGCCTGTCTGCCGACAGCGGCCGACCCTAGAGACCCTGGAGGGGATGGACCGAAGACAGTGACCAAGCCATTTGTCTCGTGCCATCCCTCTCCAGCCTTCCACAAACTTTGGGCAGGGACACCACTCCTACCCACTGGCTAATACCACTCCATGGACCCAACCTCCATCACTTTGTCACTTCTCTTTAAACTCTGTTCTAGTTCTAGCCTTCACAGCCTCCTGCAGCAAGGAGTTCCACTGGTTGACTCTTTGCTTTGTGAAGAACAACTTTCTGTTACTAGTTTGAAGCTTGCTACTCATTCCTTTCCTTTGGTGTCCTCTAGTCCTTCTGTTATGGGAACTAATGAAGAATTTTTCTTTATGCACCCTCTCCACCCCACTCACGCTTTTATAGACCTCTATCCTATCCCCCCTCAGTCTCCTCTTTTCTAAGCTGAGAAGTCCCAGTCTCTTTAGCTTCTCTTCATATGGGACCTGTTCCAAACCCCTCATCATTTTAGTTACCCTCTCTCTTCCCCTCTCCCACCTCCTTTTCCCACTCTCCCCGAATTTTGTTCAATAAAGAGAGATTCTATTTTTGACCACACGTTTTCTTTATTTTATACATCAGGAAGGGGGGCCAGGGAAGGGTAAGTGGAAGGAGGTGAGGGAGGAATGGGGTACGAGCCCCCTATGGGGAGGACTGGGCTGGCTCTGCGGGCTTTTGGGGGTGGAAGCTCTCCTGCAGCCCCCCAATTGCCTCCTCTCCCCAGATGGCAGCCTGCAGCAAGTTCAGCCTGTCTGATGGCCGAGTGCTCTGATGTGCCCAGTGTGGGCACTCAGGGCACTCCAAGACAGGACTGCTTTGCAAGCGGGGCACCCCTGAGAACTGTCTGTCTGGGGTGGGGGTCGGGTCCCTTTAAGCACAGGCCTCAACTAGCCTGAGGCAGCAGCTCCACGCGCTAAGTCCTCATCTGATGCCCTGTCGGCACTGCTTCCGGCCATTCTTAACCCCGGTTCAGGGTCCACTTAATGTGGACATGCTAGTTCGAATTAGCAAAATGCTAATTCGAACTAGTTTTTTTAGTCTGGGTGTGTTAGTTCGAATTAGCTTAGTTCGAATTAGCGCTGTAGTGTAGACATACCCACAGGGACTTGTCTTGTGGCTGGAAAGAAACAAAATGACCACCAGCAAAAAAAAGCCTCTTCTTAAAGGGTCCATGCTGATTTTTTTTATTGTTATTTATTTATTTTTTTGCTTAACAATTGCTGTCAGATTCCTTTTTTTCCCCTCAACAACTTTTGTCTTCCCCCCTTTTTTTTCTCAACAAATTTTTTTCCTGGTATTTTTTTGGGGGGTGGCGGGTAGGGGAGAGTTCGGTATTTTTGGTTAAACCATCTGGCAACCCTATGCAAAAGCAATCTTAATTCTGGCATTTCATAACTTAGAGTTCTTGATTTTAATACCTTCATGTTGCTCTTTAAAAATAAATTTTGTGAGGTGTGTGTGGGGGGGTGGGGGGGGGGGAAGGGGGTTGTAATTTCCTATCATTTTTTAAAAAGCAAACTGAAAAAATCCATCATATTGCTACTAGGCTTCAGTGAGACTGAAAGATACAGACATGGTTCATTTTTAATGAACGAATTCCTAGGAATACAAATACTTTTGGAATGTGAGTGAAGATCAGGTACATTTTTTGTATCCTTTTTGTCTTGGGCTAATTATAGCATTACCTATTATATACCATACATTTCTGTGACCATCTGCTTATCAGTTAATATCATAACACTGCTCTGATTGTGTCTTTTGTTAAATGCATGTATAGATTCACATTAAGCATTTTTTCATAATAATTTTCTATCAATGCATCTGCCTTGTTAAAAACAGTATGTTCCGGTATAATGACACATAAGAAGGCTTTTTTTTACATTGTATTCAATGTGTTTCACTGTATTCTCTACATCTTTGAATGACTTGAGGGAGAGCTATTGAGTGATCAACTTTTAGAAAATCTGGCCACTTATTTATCTCTTCATTTAAATATGAATTTAGGAGCCTAACTTTAGACACACATTTTGGAAATTTTGGTCTGTTTTTGGTGTATGTTTGTTTATATCTTTTTTTGACTAACAGTGTCTTTGTTAAAACTCAGCGCCTATGAAATGGCATAACAAGGCCCCAGAGATCCCTAGTGCAAGAATAGGTTAGGGCTCCCTTCCTCATTTTGAGATCTGAGCACCCCAATGCCTCAGCCCCACTGGTCATAGCCCCCAACATCTTTGCTCCCAACCCTATCCCATTGCCTCCCTGCACTTTTCATTCCTCCCACAGTTCACTGCACTGCCCCTACCTGCTCCTAACCCCTCACTTTGCAGATCCCCAGCACTCCCTGCTCATCAACAACTCATCACCCTACTCTTTTTCCTAACCACTCACTGGCCCCACTTAAAGTAGGCAGCTCCAGCCAACAGTGTTTCCCAATGGCTCAGCTCAATCCCATCGCCTGCCCTGCCCTCACACAGTGTGGGCTACATCTGAGTAATAACTGGTGACCTGATGTATGGGGTTGTAGCATTGCTTAGACTCAGCCCAACTCCCCCTCTTTCATGACTGAGGAATAGTTGAGCAAACCTGATTGGAACTGTGACCCTGTAACTCCAGTGGCTGCCAGCCAGCCCCTTTCACCTGCCTGGTGATTGTCTCATTTCTGTAGGGTTTTAAGAGAAACAATCCCATTCCAGGCATATCCCATTTTCCTACCAGAAAAAAACGGTACTCCCTTGGGTTGACAGAGGGACTATCATCCTGCAACTGAGTGGTATTTTTCTGCAAATCACTTTTATATCTAGTGGGCAATAGTGGGTGTATGGGGGAGGTTTTTTTTGTGTTTGTTTTTTGCTAATAACCTGAGATAAAAATTTTAAAGTGCCTAAATCACATTTTCATAGGTGACATAAGCACCTATGAATCTTAAGTGCTTAAGTAATTTTTCAAAATGATACATAAACTCCTAATGCATTTAGATCCTTTTAAAATTGTTGTCCCTCCACTTCAATTAACATTTTCTCTCTTTTTTATTTGTTGACTTAATTTCTTTAAGCAGTTTATTTACTATGGAAATAATGTCATTAACATGAGACAAGTTAAATGACTATCCAAAAATTCTGCATAAAGTCATTTTATACAGTAGTTTGCAACGTGTACCAGAACTCGATTTGAGGCTACAACGAGTAAAATATTACTTGAATATAAAATCAGTTTTAATAAACACCACCTGTTTGTTTATTATTTTGTTTTCTTTATTGTAATGGCTATTCATTGCAGTAACTTCTGTAGAATGATACATAGCTAAAAAGATTACAGATGAAGCAACATGTTTCTCTAAAATTATATCTGTTCACGTGTGATAAGATGCCTGTGCAACCCTTTCCCCCACAGTGTCACCGTTTGTTTTTTGGACAAACAAGGCTGAATTTAGACTTGTTTGAGTTACAAGTGTAAAGTAGGATTTGAGGTTTGTGGCTACATATCTAAAAAGGCATAAATACGTTATTGGAGGGTAACTGACCCCCTGTCATACCATTTCTGGTGCTACTGCACTCTGTACCTTTTGCATTTGCTCAGCCTTTTGTGAGTACTCCGGATCACTACTTTGAGTGAATTTGTTTGAAATTCTTTTCTGTGGCTTCACATGTATATTTAATTTAATAAAGACATTTAAAATACAGTTGCTGACAGTGAAGACTAGGGATGTAAATATCTTTAAAAACAATGAACTGGTTAAATGATTAAAATCATATTGTTTAGCTGGTTAACCATTGGTGGGCTGGTGTGAGATATCAAGGGTCTCATGGAGTTGTGGGCAAGCGTGGCATGGCCATCGTGCCATGGCTGGGGTCAGACTGGCCTCAGCCCGTGGCCATTGCAGTGCGGCTGAAGCATGGTCTCACCTGTCCCCACTTGCCACAGAGCCAGGGCTAGGGCTGCTGGGGTGGCCAGGGTGGGGGCCAGGGTCTTGCCTATCCCCTCTTGGGGCAAGCGCTACCACTGCAATGCGACCGGGGCTGGGGTCTCAATTGCTTCTGCATGGGGTTGGAGCTGCTTGTGTGGCTGGTTTGCAGTTGTGGGCAGGGCATCCAGAGCCATAGTGAGGCTGAGTCTGGGGGCCTGGGGTGTGGCGGGGTTGGGGCTGCTGAGGAGCCACTGGTCCCCATCTGGGGCCAGGGCTGCAGTTGCTGTCAGGGCAGGGGCTACCACTGCAGCACAGCCAGGTCTGGGGCTACTGTGGGTGTGTGGTGGGGCTGCCTGTCTGGTTAACCGGTTACCTAGTAAATATTCTGGTAAGCCTAATGCTTAACAGTTAAACAGTTAAAACTCAATACATGTCTCCATTAAGTAAAAAAGTTATCAGACATAGTCTCTAGGTTTTGGAAAAAGCATTTATGTAATCACTGTGGTATTACATATAAGCTCAACCCTGGCAACAAAGGCATTAATGAAGCATATAGGTCCCATGCCAACAAAGAGAGGATTAAGGATAGGCTGAGGCTCCAGATGGCCCCAAACCACTATCCCTGCATCAAATGTCAGGCATGAAGAGGGAGTTAAAAGGAGCCTGGTCGAGGGCTGACCAGGGAAGAAAAACAGTGCTGTTGCTCTTGGTTTGAAAGAATTCTTGTTGCCGCCCAGAGGCCGAAGTAGCTTGCTAGTTAGATAAGCCCCTGCTAGAAGCATAGGCGATGACTTTTTTGGTTTTCCCGGTGAGTGCCTTTGGAGAAGTACTTGTGTTGGGAGTGGATGGGAAAGGGTAGGGGAGTTTTTTGGGCGGAGGGGCCAGGCTATTTTCAGTATATTTATATACTCCTTTCCTATTCTAGTTATTGAATTTGTCATTGGTATCTTTAATGTTTTAATAATTAAATTATGAACTACTTAATTACATTATAGTTACAGCATATTAAAATTATTGCAGTCACCTACAAGCTATCTTCAGTATCATCCCAGTTCAAAGACATTATGTCTCACTGTAGCTGTCTGAATGAAACTGTCAGCATTCTTATTTACATCTCGTTCCCTGGTATTGATGTATGTTAAGAACAGTTACATTATTCAGTTGCATCCCATTGATGAATGGAGATTAATTTTTAAGTCGTCAGAAGCTGGAGAATGAGTTCAGGGTGACACAGGCACTGTGTGAAGGATTCTTATAAATTTGCAGTACTCTGGAAACATAGGGCTACCAGAGTAGCAAATGACTCCAAGATCTCTTTCATGATGGGTAACAGCTAATTTAGGCATCACTATTTTGTATGAATAGTAGGGATTATATTTTGCCATGTGCATTACTTTCTATTTTACATTGAATTTCATCTCCTGTTTTATAGCCAAGTCACCCAGTTTTATGAAATCTTTGTAAATATTTGCATTCTATTTTGGCCTTAACTATCTTGAGTACATTTTTTATCATCTGCAAATTTTGCCACCTCACTCATTACCCCTTTTTGCAAATTATTCATTCAGTTATTAATATATTGAACATCACTAGTTCCAGTACAAGCTCCTTGGAGCTACCAAGCTTTCCTTCTCTCCATTCTGAAAATGGATCTTTGTTTTGACCCTTTGTTTCCTATCTTCATGGGCAGCAGGTAATGTAGGCAAGGGAAGGCATTGCCTTCCCAAGACTGCCTAAATTGCACTGCCAGGACAGCTGGGCATGAGGCGTGGCAGCCTGGGCCCATAGCATGGCAGCCCCACCCTCATGGTGGCCAGGAAGGATTGGGCTTGAGGGCTGGGTTGGATGGAGCTTGACTGGGGAGGGGGGAGTTGCTGAAGGGGCATGGTCATAGGGGGGAAGAGGTGTGGCTTTGGGCAGAAGGGGTGGGGTTTCAGCTTTCCTCCCCCAGCTAACGCTCATGCCTATCTTGTAACTTTAGTGCTTGGGAATTCTTTCAGGATCATTTTAACAATCCTTAATTTAATGTAAGACAAGTATTTTATCATCTAAATTACCCTGCTTCTCGTGGTAAACTAACTCCCTGCTCCAAGAGCAGAAGTTGTTCACAGCACAGAACTCATCACATTCCACACTCAAGCTCTGGCTCCTGGGTGCTGAGACCTAATGTTGTTTTCCTCATGGGTACTTGAGCCCCAGTTAAGTACCCATGGAGTCAGTGCCTATGCTTAGAAGAGTGATAGAAATGTAGCCATGTTAGTGTGGTGTAGCTGAAACAAAATACAGGACTATGTAGCACTTTAAAGACTAACAAGATAATAAACCATCTTGTTAGTCTTCAAAGTGCTACATAGTCCTGTATTTTGTTTATGCTTAGAAGGGATGACCAGACCTTGGGGGTAAGTCAGTGGAAGCACAGACTGGTTGTAGATTAGCTCTGCATATGGGCTTGTTGGATGGTTTCAGCTGTGGTTGTTTTGTTTCCAAATTCTTTTACACCTTCATTCCTCAGAAGGGGTGGGATTGAAGCACACTTTGTTGAGAAGAAATACGTATGTACTGTCTTCAGTATGCATTGTATTTTTCTATATTTTAAACTGAACCTCATGGCTGCTGTTTCTTGAAGTAGTTGAAATCGTATGTGGACTAGCGATATAAGTGACTAGTTGACTAACAGATAAGCAGGAGCTTATCAATTAGCACTATCAACCAGTTGCATTCCCCCCATCTCCCCAGCTGCAGCTCTGCAGTATTAAGAGATGGGAGCTGGCGTGCGAAGACAGTCACTGGTTCATTCCCTGCTCCCACGGGTGATGGGTCAGCCCGCATAGCCTCCCCTGATTCCGCGCTGCATTATAAGGGACCTGGCTCAAGCCAGACTGGCGATCCTAAACGGGTTGTTTATTTAAAAAAAAATCTATTGACTACTCAATTAGGAAAGTAACTGCATTTTAACATCCTACTGAGTGAGGAAAACATGCGAGAGTGCTGTATATCTTGTGGTAGTGCTTCTTGTTGGATTTTTGTTTGGAGAGGAAAGAAAATTGTTGGTCCTGGCAGACTGGGAGTGGTCATACTTGAGAAGACCCAGCAAGACAATCTGCCTTCAGCAGCTGCAGGGAGGATTTACCAGATCTCCTGCTTACCGCAATAAGTCAACCAATGAAAACCACCAAAAAGGAATCCTCCTTATTCTTAACATTCAGTTTATGGGAATCTAAGCATAACTGAACTCTTAGTTAATCTCAGGATCTCTGTGACAAGGTTGGTAGAAATTCCAGTTCGATACTGACGTGATAGATTAGTGCTCCTCTGACAGGGAGACCTCATTGGCAACCTGAGGAATAGAGAAGCAAGCAGGAAAGGTTGCAAAAATGCTTGGGATAACCAGATTCCACTCATATTGTAGCTTGGCTGCGCCCTATCTGCTGGCCCTGCGGGACTCTGTTGGGGTGCCATTTAAGGGAGGGTAGGGGGCCCCTTCTGAGTTTGAACCCCTGGATTTCATGCTTGAGGTCTGCTTAAAGCCCATGCCCTTATTCCAGAGGCAGTTCTTAAATGCAACAGTTAGGGCTACTTGCAGCTTTACTTTTAGAGCAGGCAGTTTGTTATGAAAAGTGGGAGGGGCAGGGTGATTGAGAATAACAAATGGCTGGTTATTCAGGTAATTGAAGGATCGTTAGATCATCATGAAAATTTTGCCTAGTACCCCACTTAAAAGATAGGGGGGAAAGTATTGTGCTGCAGGGATCTTCTTTTGGATCACTGCTATTAAACTTCTCATAAATGTTCTTGAAAAAGGGAAAAACTTAAAAAAACAACAAATAGTGTAACAGCACCTTAAAGACTAACAAAACATGAAGATGGTATCATGAGCTTTTGTGGGTACAACCCACTTTTTCAGATGACTGGAGTATTAGAAGTCCAAATCTGACGCTCTTGAAAAAGGGGTAAACAATGACTAATCCAAAACTGAGTGCAAAGAGTTACAAGGGATCTCACAAAACTGGGTGATTGGACAACACAAAGGCAGATGGAAATTCAGTGTTGATAAGTGCAAAATATTGCCCATGGGGAGGGGGAGAGGGGGGATTAACAAGACTGGGACTTTTTATCTTGGGGAAAAAAAATTATAGGGGGGGGTCTGTTAGAGGCTTAGAAAATCATGAATGGTGTGGAAAAATAGAATAAGGAAATGTTATTCATTCCTTCACTAACATAACACAAGAAAATTATATTTATAGGCAGCAGACTTAAAACAAATTTATTTTTTCATGGCCAACTTGTGCAACTCTTTGTCAGGAGATGGTGGAAAGACCATTCTGATTTTCTTATATAGAGTTGAAATGTATCTGCCCCACTAGACCCCACTTCCCTTTCAGAGCTGAGAGCGAGCCCAGGAGTCCTGACGGGGGTCTGCCTCTCTCTCTCTCTCTCTCCCCCCCTCCCCACAGTTCATAACAAAATAAGAATATACATTAACATTTTAAGGTTAACTAGTGTCCCTTAAGTGACTTGCCACAAGATGTCAGAATACATTAGTATTAGAGCTGAGTTGGTCTGATATTTATTTATTTATTTTCTTTTATAGAGGAATTAGATATAGTGCTCTTGCTAACTGTAATGTTGTCTGTGAAAAAAGCAGTTTTTTCCAGTTTCTTAGTAGCCCTGGGATAGAGATGATGCAGAGGGGAGTGGTGGAGGGGAGAAGGAATTGGTTTCCTCCATTTGGTGCTTGGCTTATAACACTACTAAATTTAAATTAAATTAAAGGAGATTGCATATCTCCTAGAACTGGAAGGGACCTTGAAAGGTCATCAAATCCAGCCCCCTGCTTTCACAGCAGGACCAAGTACCATCCCTGACAATTTTTGCTCCAAATCCCTAAATGGCCTCTGCAAGGATTGAACTCACTACCCTGGGTTTAGCAGGTCAATGCTCAAACCACTGAGCTATCCCTCCCACTCAGAAAATCATGAATGGTGTGGAGCCACTGTCCTCTGTCTGCCTCCCCATGCGCTCGCTTTTCCTCCCATCACAGTATGTGCAAGTCGCTCCCCTCTCCAAAATCTAAAATGGTACCCCTGGATCCCGTGCAAGCTGCAGGTGCAAACTTTCACTTCTCTTCCTTCTTCTGTAATATCCTATTTTAAAACATGGATGCCACTTTCCTTGTTTCCTACAAAGATGGGGAGGAAGCCTGTAAGATTAGAGTAAGGTGCCCTTAGTGATAGAGCTCTTAGAGATTACTTTCTCTCTCCTTTCTTCATCCCTTCTTTTCCCTGCCTTCCCCAAAATCTGAGAAATTGGAGAAGGAATCGGGGAAGGATGTTACAGATTCTGATTGCAGGGGTCATTCCTGCAGAGAGAGAAATTTCTAAGGCTCAGTTTCCCCAGTGAAACAAGTAGCAAGAGGTGCTGGGAAGTTCACGGTAATACAGATTTTTCTGCAGCTCAGCATCTCTCACTGTGGTGATATAGATGGGTATTTCCTCACCTGTCTGCAGTTTTTGAAGGCAGTTCAAATCTGTATCACAATCGATGCTAGGCCTGTCCCTATCTTTGATCTGATCTTCTGCCTTAATAGCAGCAGTCAAGTAGTGGTTCACTTTGCTCTCAACTTTTCTTTGCCAGATTTGTTGTCTGTTTTTTTGCAGCAATAAGACCCAGGCACTGGGGCATGCGTGTGTTCCTTTTCCCAAAAAATATTAAAATGGATCCTAAATTGCCTGGGGAGAGAACCAGGGCTCATACTTTTCCCAAATCATTTTAGGGAAGTCTGACACATAATCCAGTCACAGGGAGATGGACACCAAAGGGTAGGATGCTGAGGGAGATGTATCCAGAGGACTCAAGACGCTGCATAAAGCAAGCCATAAAAGACTGACTTCTTCAAAGTGAACACAAAAAAAGAAAATACAAAAAAACACGAAGAGGTATATATCCTCTGACTCAAACACTTCTTCCCTCACTGAGGAAGGGTTGCTTTAGGAGTCAAACTTTGAGCAGGACACCTTACTATATATTTTAGAAATATGCCTCTGTATGTCACTCTGTGATTCTGTTTGTTCAATAACTCCTCCTAAATGGTAAGAATTATAGAATCATAGAATAATAGGACTGGAAGGGACTTCGAGAGGTCATCGAGTCCAGCCCCCCGCCCTCAATTAGGACCACCAAAGTTAATATGCCGCTTCCTTTTATATTTACTTAAAGTAATGGCAGGGTTTGGTTGTGCCAGAATAATGGGATGTACATGGAATTTGATTGTTTCTCATAAAATGGAAAGGGAGTGTTGTGACAAGAGGGAGTTATATTGCAGAATGACCACAGGGGGGCAGCAAGGCCAGAGAGAGGCCAACAGGGGGCAGGGTGGACAAAGGGACAGCTATCTACTATACATTTCAGAGAGTTAGTCTGTTTGCGTGTCTGTCCTAGTGTCTGTCTGTCTATCTGTCTCCCAGCTAGAGGACATGACTGTGCCTGCTGGCACTTCTCACCTGGCCTTACCCTGCTGCGGTGAGAGAGGGCTAATGTTGTCTTTTCTCCTTAGGGCAGCCTGCATACTGAACCCCACATCCCCAACCCCACCTCAGAACCATGATTTAAATGAAGAAAATCAAAACTTATTTAGTTAAGGACCTGAGTAACACTGGGTAAATGTTCTAGTAGTACAAAGATAGCAAAGATTTTCCCTCTTTCAAATGTCTGAAATGTGCTAGTGGTAAACACCAGGAAAAACTCCTTAACTCCCTCCAGAGAGCTTTCACTTGGCAGTGATCCTGAAAAAAGACTAAATATCTCCTGGTTTATATTTCTCCCAAGTTGGACCTCCCTGGTCTGGCACCCTTGGGACCTGACTAGTCCTGGAAGTGGGATTTTGCCAGACCAAGGCAGATCATTTCTGGCCCACCTGCACTGGCTCCCCAAACCCTGGCCCAGCGCACCAGCATCCCTTCCAGTTCCCCACCTACTGCCGATTCCACTAGACACCTGCCACTGTAGCAGCTCCTGGCTCCACTGGATAGCGGCGCACTGAGGCTCCTGGCCTCACTGGGAAGCTGCATGCCGGGGCTCCTGACCCCACTGGGCAGCTGTGGGCTGGGGATCCCAACTCCACTGGGCAACTGCGTGCCATATCTCCGGGCCTCAACAGGCTGCCGCTATGGCTCCCAGCCCTGCCAGACAGTCACATGCCAGGGCTTTTAGCCCCACTGGGCATCCCCGCTGCTGTGGACTGAGAGGCCCCACTGGCAGCTCGTTCAGGGCTGCTCGATGCCTTACCAGCCCTGCAGGGCTCCTTGCTACTGGCCCTCAATCGGGACTCTCGGGTCTTGCAATCTCTGTGTCAGACCACGGATGTTGCTGGACCAGAGAATCCCAGTTTATAGTTTCAACCTGTACTTCATCTGCTGCTTTCATGTCTTGTATTAGAGCCACAGATATAGATCATACTTCCTATTGCCTGTTGTACCGTTCAAGATCAGAAAAATCTTCTGAATTGGGTGCCTTTTAAAGAGAGACTTTATTATGAGTGGCTGCTGTGGGAAATACCCCTTTCTCCATCCTTAATAGTGTAAGAGCAATAATACACATCATGATACACATGTACACATTATGGTGTCATGACAGAGCTTTATGATTTATTTATTTATCATTATATTGTTATATGGATATATAAAGAGATTTGTGCATCTGTGATTCCATCTGTGTGTCTGTCTGTGAGTCTGTTTGTTTAAGAATTCCTCCTAAATCGGGGTGGGCAATAATTTTTGGTCGGGGGCCACTTCAAAAATTTTGGAAAGTGGTCAAGGGCCGCACTTTTCTGTGGAGGGGGTGCAGGGTCTAGGTTGGAGGTTGGGTGCAGAAGGGTGCAAGGGGTAAGGGACTTGGGTGCAGGAGACAGTGTGGGGTCTGAGAGGATGTTTGGGTGAAGAAGGGGGATTGGAGTATAGGGTCAGGGGATTGGAGTATAGGGTCAGAGAAGGAGTGTAGGTGCAGGAGAGGATTCTGGCCTGGGGGAGAGGTGTGACCGCCCCCCTCCCCTTTTCCTTCCACTCCCTGGACCGGGCCCAGGGAGTGCTGGCAGTGGGGAGGCCAGCATGCGCTCCCCCTTTCCTTCCTGCATCTGGCAGGGGAGGCATGTTCCGGCCCCACCCCTGGCCTGAACCTCCTTCTCCATCTCTGGTCCCTTCCACCAACTCCTGGTCCTGGGCTGGTCCCCTCCCAAACCCCAGCCCTCCTCCAAATGCACTCCTCCTCCCCCCAGCTTCTTAGCTGCTTCCCTAAGCACCAGATCACCACCCCCTGACCCCGGGCTGGCCCGGGAAGCGCCAGTGGGAGGCCTGCACGTGCCCTCCCTCTCCACTGGTCTGCACCCAGGCAATGCTGTGTAAGTCTGCTAGTATTATTATAAAATAAAAACTCTATCACAACATCAGCTCCACCTAAGGCCATAGAAAGCCAATTCACTGGCAAAGCAGCTACTATTTACTGCTAAATATCCCAGGGGGCAGACTCTTTGGTGATTCAGTAGGTTGTGCTGCCCTGGAAACCTCTTTTCAGTTAGTTAATTAAAAAAAACAACAACGTAAGGAGTCCTTTTAGCTCAAATGGAAATATAGACTCTCCTGTGTGTCTTGGCACTCTTTGATTCAAATGACACTTTTATGCAGAACATCCATTAGCTGATTGAACACTAAGTGACATGAGAGAGAGAAGGGATACTGCAGAAAAACCTCTGACCTTCAAATATACAGGACTACAGCCTGACTACATAATGTAGTTCCCTGAATGGGAACTAGTGGCAGAAGATGTTGAAGTGTGGGATCACTACTACATGAGAGAAATAAACCTGAGGCAGAGAGCACCAGACTAACTTACACCTTAAGCTTAAATGCAACCCTAAACCAAGGTTAATGATATCCTATTCTTCAATCAGCTGAAACTCCAGAGTATGAAGACTGCAATATATCATCTTAAAACTGCAGTAGTTGATCTCCCAGACAACAGGAAGGCTTAGAAATTTACTCCAGCTTGTTTTTAGAGCACAAAGCATTCCAGAGACAGAGGGTTGCCTAAGCTCAATTTATTGAACTGATTCTTCTGGAAGAAGAAACCCTAAATTCTTTTGGCCCTTCTTCCTCTCTGAGAGATACTCCCAAAATATTAGTTATTTTTTTCCCCTTGGGCAGAATCTATACTCCCTCTAAAATGGCCAGCTCTTCAGAGTACCCTGCCTGTAAAAAGGCCACACAACAGTCATTGTGGATTAATGTTGTTTTCTGGAATAATATGGATTTGTCAACACTACCAAGAACCAAATGATTCCACAATGTAGTAGTATGTACAAGAGTTAACATAGCTATCAGCTTCCACAGAACTATTTCTATCAAGACACGGTTCAGAAACTGATAAGAAAAATGGTATTGTAGAGTGTGACTGCACCGTAGTGCCCCTGCTGTTTGAACATGGCACCATGGTTCTCCCAATCTCAGTTTCTTCTCACCCAGGCTTTGTGTCTCTTGCAGATTCATGTGGCTCAGTTCCCTTTTGGGAGACAAAAAAAAATTCAAACTTTAATACTATAATAGGGTGAAAAGCCCTAAAATAGGCTCTAGGGAAGTACTCTGGGAGTCTGCATTCTCTCCTATTGCAGGGAGACTGAAAGGTAGCTCTGATGGGCTGAGACTGAAAGGAACTCCAGGGAAAAATTCTGGGAGCCAGCACTTTGTCCCGCAGTGGAGAGAGTTTTTGCCCTACTTAAGCATCCTCTGAGCCTACCTTCTGCATTTCCTTTGTCTCCCAAATGTAAAACCATGGTAATTGGAGATATGGATTTAAACATCAAAATTGACGCTGAATGGCTAGAGAGGGTAGATCGATTCAAATATCTTGGATGCACAATAAGCCAAGATGGTACATGCTTTGAGGAAATAAGAATAAGGATCATCAAAGTGAACATAGCCTTCAGTAAACTTAGGTACATTTGGAAACTTAATACTGTGTCCTTACATACAAAATTAAAAAATTGAAATTAAAATGAATTAAACCGTCATAGTAGCTATAGCAACCTACAGCAGTGAAACTTCAGAAAACAGATGCTCAGAAGTTAGATGTCTCATCATAAATGCTTGAGAAGAATATTAGGAGTGAGTTATGAGGAAAGAAAAACCAAACAATGAGATCAGAAAAATGTCAAAAGCGAGGTCTCTATCACAAATGATTTGTAAGAGAAGACATCAGTGGCGTAGAGTATGTATCATGAATAGATCATAACCCATTACCAATTATAGCTCTCAGTTGAAAGCCTTAAAAATCAACAACATAGGAAGACTTCAAAGAGTATGATTATCAACAACACAGAAAAAATTAATTTGAAAAGGTAGGACTTAGGTCACATGGCAGCTGATAAGCAAGCATGAAGAATGTGGATAGTCCAATGTGCTGAAAAGCACAGGATGGACTAAGGTCTAAGGAATTTCCAGATTGTTTCCCTTTGAGTACACAGCTCTCTACAGGCCCTGGCTCAAGGCCTTATGCAGAAACCTGCCCACAACTTGTGGTTCCCCTGTCTAGATTGATCTCTCTCAGCCTTTTTATAAGGCCCAGCTGTCCCTTAAATTCAACTCCTACACCAAGGTTAATGACATCCTATTCTTCCAATCAGCTGCAACTCTAAAGTATGAAGATTTCAATATGTCCTCTTAAAAACTGCAGTAGTTGATATCCCAGACATCAAGGCAGCTTAGGAATTTACTATTTCTAGAGCACAAAGCATTCCAAAGATAGAGGGGTTACTAACCTTGACTTCTTGAACCCTACTTAATTTTGGCCCCTCAGGCAGCAAATTAATTTTGACACAGATAGGACCAGTTCTGTTTCCCCTTAAAGGAGGCAGTCAACCTGTGATACTTCATTATACCAATATATATTATTGAGTGAATTTCCACGAGTCCGCTCTGGAAGTTTCCTAATTTCTTGAGTTCACAGAAACTATCATCTGTGCCCTTCCTTGTCATGTTGCAAAGAGGTACTCAGAGGGCCAGAGTATATACAAAGTAGAGAGGGTTGGTGGAACAAATCGATGCCACCGTCACATGCTGGGAAGCTAATTCAGGGAACAGTTTCATCCAAAGGTAATGGAGGAGCAGACTTCCAACACAGTATCAGTTGGAAGATATTTACTTTTCAGAGTAATAGTTATACCCTAAGAACTTTATCTACAGTTCTAACCAGCCAAGATGTACTTTCATCTAACAACAATGTTGCAGTGACTTTTTTCATTGAGAGAAAATTATTACAGTTGTTATATGGCTAAAGTGGTACTTTTCAGAAACTATAAATGGGACAAGCTGTTTTTTCCCTTGAACATTCATACTTGTTCATTCAGAGCCATGAAAGCCTCCTGGCTTGAAGGGGTAGATGCACACAATGAATTGTGGTAAGGTCACCTTGTGTTTCTGCTCCAGCTTGTGTGTGCATATGTATGTGCTTGAGGAGAATATACATATAACTCATAGACATTGCCCCCTCCTTTAAGAAACATCCTCTTACTGTAGGTATACATATATAATATTAATTTTTGGAATTTAATCTGTGATTGATTACTAATTGAATTGGTTTCTTGAGTGCTAACATCTAAAACAGCAAACCACATTATCAGACATTAAGTTTTATTATGATTTTATTGCAAGTAGTGATGTTTCAGTTGTGTAGTTACTCTTCTCTTATATACACATGCCAACAATTGCAAAAGAAGAGAAAAGAATTGCTTTTACCACTAATGCTGGCAAGAGTGTGACATTTTGACTGTTATATTTTTTTCTGAAATACAAATGTAGCATATTGCAATGTCTTTAAGTTGTAAGGAGCAGCTCCGATGGAACATCATCAAAGAAGGAATCTTTTAAGGGCTTGAGCACAGTTCAGAGACCAGTAATTTTGATTAGAATTTATCATTCCACATTAATGTATCCAGAGGCACAATACTTTTATATTCCTTTTCTTTTAGCATATCGATTTACCAATAATTGATATATCTCATAATATTTATTTGTTGTCCTTTGATTATATTATAAATTAGCATCCAGTGCTCCATCATGTATGATGTGTATAAATGACGGCACCAGGAACCACAAAGAACAAATTTAGCTTCCATCTTCGACTTAAGGGCTACTGGTTATTTCTGTTACCAACTACTTTTATGCAAATAAACAAAATAATTATTATAAAATAGTGAAACTTTTACACAAAGTGTAAAGAAAGGGAATAGTTGAAAGTGTGTAATAGGATCTGTTGAGATTACTAGCCAAATGTGGACATTTGAAAGCTTGTAATTCTCCTCAGAAACATGCTGCTAAGGAATTTCTTGTGCAGTTTTACCATGATAGCTACTACTCTTGTGGTTTCATTTTGAGACACTTTGCTTTTTTTGTTGAAAATCTTATTTTTTTCAGTTCTCAAAGTCACTGTAGCTTATTCAATAGTGGAGCTATAGGAAGTAGTCCAGCTTTTCTGTGTAAACAGCATAATTGCAGTGGGGGAGAGTTGGATGATATACAGATACTGGATATGTAGCTTACACGCACTGATTTACTAGACTTAAAATAAGTCATAATTTTTAGTAACATTGTTCAGTGCCATGTGTTCATGCTCTGAAGCCTGGTTTTAAAAAGTCATGCATGGTAACAATAAATTTTATTTTGCTTCTGGATGTGAGCAAACCTCTAATTTTTTTCTCCCTCTCCCACAAAAAAAGCGAGTGTGTGTGTGTGTGTGTGTGTGTGTGTGTGTGTGTGTGTGTGTGTGTGTGTGTGTGTGTTCCCATCACTCATTAAAGTCAGATTTTCATTTTTAAAGATCCAGTCCAACTCTCCCTGAGGTTATTGCAACTCTGACTTAGCATTCAGGTTTATTAGTTGCCAATCAGATAATGAAATTGTAGTTTCTTTCAATTAATGTTTTAGGGCATTGATGGAATATGTTTTTATTTAAAAACCCCTATTGAATTTAATCAATGGCAACAATAAATTAGTATATTTACAGAGTAACAGTTCAGTAATTTTTCAGTAGACATTGTCGTGCTGAATGTAAAATGCCTGTTTATCAAAAAATGCAATAAACTGTTTTGTCTCATATATACTTGTGCTTATCTTTAACAATGAGGGTAGTTCAGTGGGACTACTCATATGTTTACAGGTAAGCATGTTTCTAAATGTTTTGTTGGATCTGGACCATATGGAACAAACAATTCACTGTTCTACATTTGACTGGAAATTGTGTGAGAATTTAAGTTTACTGTTATAAATCACAAAAACAGTTCATTAACTGCATCGTGTCACAGAGATACTTTTAAGAGTTAGGGCTTCTTCATAACGGTATTGCTGAAACAGAAATTATGTCTATAGAGTCATGACATAGCACTTATGGCACATTTCAATAAAATCTTGTGGAAAGCACTAGTCTTACACACTGTTCCTTCAAGATTTACCTTAAAGTTAAGTTTGTATACACAACAAACCTCTTGCCCTTTAAGCTGTGGGAGTGTGTAAACTTAAAAGCTTTGTTCATAAGATCCCAAACACAGTTATTTTCTGCGGAAACTTATGAATGAGTGACACAGATGAATTTGCTTTAGAATTATAATCAGATAAGAATGTAAAAGATCCACTTAATATATCATGCGACTATACTAATGAAAACAAAACTATTAATATGAAGTGACTAAAGTTATTTCCTTGAAGAACACTCAAAGGAGGCTATTTTCAGAGTTCAGAAAATATGTACAGTAAATAGCGTTGGCAACATAACTGAGGTGAACAAATGTCGAACAATAGTATTACGAGAATTCTATTTCAATGATACACATACACACATATCCGGGACTGTGGCATGCTAGATTATCGTCACGGTTGGAGTCTGTTAATCATGAGCCTGAAAGTAAAGTGCTGCAGCTGCTATAGCAGTAGCACTGTCTCAGGACGTGCCTACTCTTATTGTGAAAAAGGTGATTCACAAGTATAGTACAATTAATTAAAAGGAAATAAAATGGTGAAATATTAGTATTAAAAATACCTGATACCACATACACTTTAAGAAAGCATTAGAAAAATATTAGAGATTAAAATAGTTATCGGTCAAATGTAAACCATCATAGCTTTATTGAAGTCAATGGAGCTAAAGCATTTTGCGTCAACTTGAGAATTTGGCTCACATAATTACATTTGAATTAAGCTACTTTTGTTTTTGATGGCTGATGTTAAGTGCCCCAACCTCTAAGATCGAGTCTCTTCTGCGTCTCAGCAAGCTTAGGCAACCCAATGCCCATAGTGAGAGGTTTCATTTTATTTAAGTTTGATGTTAAGCTGAATTGATCATTGGGTGATGTTCCTTCCATTGGTGTGTTTTGTAATATTGCAGAAACCAGAACCAAAGCAGTGGATGAAGTTCACTAAAATATATTGCTGAAAAATTTGTCCTGTTGATCATGGAGGCAAAAAAGAGAATGGATGCAGGTTGTGCACTCTCTTGATATTGGTGTAGGGGAATTTGCCTGGATAGAAGGAATGTGTATAATATCATACTCCATTGTCTCCTGGAGCCCATGGATGTCCCTTCACAGATGCTCTGTGAGACAGGAACTCCAGGTGGGTTTTGGGAGACAAAATAGAAGTAGAAGAGAGAGCCAGTCACACTCAGCAGGAACATCCCCTGCCTACCATGGAAATTTCTGTATGACAAGCCCATCATGCATCAGTGCCTGCTATGTTCAGCATAATATGCAGTTCACTCTGTCTGCTACTGACCTTCTGAAAAAGGACTTCGATAATTGCACTGGGACACATGGTGGAGCAGAGCTAACTAAGAATGTGGTAGGGCTGCTAGAGCTGTGTGGAGGGGCAGAACATCATGGCTGTGTCTACACTGGGCCACTTATTCCGGAAAATCAGCCGCTTTTCCGGAATAAGCTGCGAGCTGTCTACACTGGCCCTTGAATTTCCGGAAAAGCAACGACTCTCTACTGTACAAAATCAGCCGCTATTCCGGAAAAACTATTCTGCTCCCGCTCGGGCATAAGTCCTTATTCTGGAACACTGTTCTGGAAAAGGGCCAGTGTAGACAGCCCAGTAGTCTTTTCCGGAAAAAAGCCCCGATCGCAAAAATGGTGATCGGGGCTCTTTTCCGGAAAAGTGCGTCTACATTGGCCACAGACACTTTTCCGGAAAAAGGGCTTTTCCGGAAAAGCAGCCTGCCAATGTAGATGCTCCTTTTCCGGAAAAACTTAAAACGGAATAGTATTCCGTTTTAAGCAGTTCCGGAAACTCATGCCAGTGTAGACACAGCCCATATGTGTAAGACAATCCCTGCCTCTGCTCAGTTAGAGGGGGGCATGCCTCGGTGACTGGTCACCATCCTCTGCTTATAGTGCAGCTTTGAAGCCCCTATAATGAGTACCAGTGAATTAGGGGACTCAGCTAAGCCTTCTGAAGATTACAGGACATTGAGAAATGGTAGAGAGTTAAGAGGACTGTAGGTAGGAAAGTAAGGAAAGGTGAGTTGGAGATCAATGAGATAGATGAAATCTATATAGATGGATCTAGAGAATAAGTGAAGCAGTTAGATGGAAGAAAAGCATGAGTGGTGTAGGAAAAACAGTTAAAGGAAGGTGGAGCGTGTAAACTACATTTGATTTTTTTTTAAATAATGCAGCACATCTTCAGAAAATCTATGATTTTTCATTTTTAAATAGTTACTGTATAACTGGGGGAAGCACAGTGACATTAGCAAAGAATAGGATTCAGTAAACGAAAGCTTTAACCTGTAGTTTTAATTGCCAGGGTTGTATTGCATGTACAAACCAACTGGAATGCAGGCTTTCCCAATGTTATTTTATAATGGTAAGTATAAATATTTTTGGAAACAGTCCTAAAGTAATAGTTTGTACAGAAGTGCCAAATCTTACAGGAAAAACCCTTTTATGTGAGGCTGTATGGAAAGTTCAAGGATGTTGCATCCTGCTGAGCCATTGGGTGTTACTATTTTCAGTAGTTGTTTATTACTTGAGCCATATTGATTTCCAGACATTATTAATCCATACAAAACAGGAAGAATATAATATCCTCACACAGTAGCAGAATTGGTATTAAGATTGTTTGTATTTTGTTTTCCCCCTTTAATTGGATTATTTGTTAAGATTGACCAAGATTAGCTTCATGCAATAAATTTTGTCTCTTGTAAATCCTGCTGCCATTTGGTCTGATTCCGATTGCTTCTGCTGGCATTGTTAAAATGCTAGTATTCTTCATTCTAGAGGTGAAGCAGCAGCAGAAAATCTTTGATCTGTATCCTTTGCCCTAAGTGGGTTGATTATATGATTAAAAAAATCAGTGCAAAATTAGACATGATGAAACATAACAGTAATTTGAATTATGAAAGAAATAATGCATTTTGTTTTTATGTCTTCAAGCGATCTAAGCTACTTGTCTCATTGCAGTAATTCTTATAGCAGAATTGCAGCTCTGCTAGAGATAAAGTTGAGCATCGCTTTATTTGAAGGTCAACTATTCTAAGGATCTGTCTATACCAGGCTATTCAACTTTGGAAGCCCCAGGGGCCACAGTGATACTCACGGCACATGTTGAGGGCCACAACTTAAGTTTGGTTGCATATATATGCAAATAGCTTCTTTCACACAGATGGGCACGAATACAAAGATTAAGCCATGGCGCTGGACCCAAACGCGGCTAGTGTGAGTCAGTCAGCACCTGTCAGGCTCTACCCACAAGTCTAAGCAGCCAGCACTTCCCACAATGCCTCAGTGCTCCCAGTGCCTCCCTGGGGGCTAGAAATGATGACATCCTGTACCCATCTGTTCCAGCCAGCCCGTCCACTTGCATCCTTTAGTGCTCACCCCACCTGGGAGACACCTTGCCATTGCATAGTATGTTTCCAATGGAGGCCATGTTCAAAGGATCCCACGTGTGGGCCACGTGTTGAGCCCCACATAAATCCAAACTGCATCGTGGGCCACAAACAAATGGACCGCAGGATGCATGCAGCCCATGGGCTGCATGTTGAGTAGGCCTGGTATACACATACATTTAGTTTACAGCAAGATGGAATGCAAATCGACCCCACACTTGCCTGCTGTGCACAAAGTACCCATGTGGATGCTGCTGCCATCAACTGACAGTTCTCTAGAGCACTTTCATTTACCCACTTTAAAATGGAACTACAGTAGAACCTTAGAGTGACCAACACCAGAGTTACAAACTGACCAGTCAGCCACATGTATCATTTGGAACTGGAAATGCACAATCAGGCAGCGGCAGAGACAAAATGGGAGAGAGGGAGAAGGAAGCAAATACAATACAGTGCCACGTTAAACTACTAAAAAAAGTTTTTAAAAAAAGACTTGACACAGTTTCTGTACTTGTTTCAGTCTAATTAAGATTGGTAAAAGCAGCATTTTTCTTCTGCATTGTAAAGTTTCAAAGCTGTATTAAGTCAATATTCAGTGGTAAACTTTTGAAAGAAGCTAGTGTTGGGTAACCGTATACCCTTGTTTTCCTGTGGACTAAATGTTCATGTAGACAAGCCCTATGTGCTATAAAATCTGAATGCTTTTACTTCAAATGAAATTTGCTATGCCCCATGAGCTTTTTGGATAGTGTTTGTGGTCCAAATTCTGATACTTAGGAGCAAGGGGTTCCCAAGATACCAACATTTTACAAGATGAGTTGATTTTTTTAACATTGTTTTGCTCACATCTGGGGCTCAAACCAAGTTTGGCAGGAACTCCGAGTATCATTAGCTGAAGAGAATGAAGTTCACATATGCAGCAAGACTAGAACTCTGTTGAAGCAAGAAGGCTTCCAGGCAAACTGTTGTCACAGTAACTGGGTGGCTCAAAAGGTCATGTTGTGTTCATTGAAGCTGAGCTGCACTTTGAGTTCAAGCTCTGCTTTTGGCAGAAATATGAGAATGGATTGGTGGGCTGTTGCTGTTATCTGTCTCTGCGCCAGAGAAATGTCCCCTGATTCGTACCGTTGCTTTAGAAAGGGCCCTATTTCCTTAAAGATAATAAATTACACATTCTTTACTCAGCTATGTGAGAGTGACTGCTGGTCAAGTTGCTACTTTTCCATCTGTGGGATAAAGATTTACACTGGTGGAAAAGTAGCCTTGAATAGCACAGCTAATTTAAAAGGTCCTATAATTAATTCTAACAATATTACTCTTCACTGTGTCCTTGGCATGTGCCTTGTGAGTATTCCTTGCTGTCTGCCTGCATTCTGCTCCTTTTGAACATTTTGCCTAAAACAAAAATTTCTGGGTTAAGAGCAATATTGTAAAGTGCACTCTAATCTGCATGCAAATTCTGATTTTACTTTAGATTATCAAGGAAGTTAGCAATGACTAGACAAGAGACTGAATTATACACTCATGTTTCCACTCATGTTTCCCGCACAAAGGAAGTGTGTATGATGAAAGGCAAGCAAGTTGCGGGTTCACTCGATCAGTAATTCCTGATAGAGAACCCCTATAATGTGAGCTGCTCATAACACCTGTGCCCTTCTCCCTCTCCCTGCATGAGAGCCCTTTGGAGGGCTCTGCACTCCTTGCCTGTTCCCCTATGTGAGCTGGCTGATGGAGTCTGAGTCCCTCTGTCTCTCCACCTTCTGTGAGCAGAAAACTGGGTCTGAGTCCCCAATCTTCTTCCATGTCAGACAGGGCGTGGAGATGTGGGGACTGCCCCTCTGAATAGGAAACTGAAAACAGGCAGGCTTTGATCATGTTCCCAACATGCAGTGCTAAGACCAAGGTTAGAAGCTGACAACTGGCATGCTTGGTGCATGTCACAGGCTCACAATCACATACATTTGGGAGCGTGGATGAAATCGCCCATTGAGATTCTTGGAGCAGTTCACACATCTCATATTACTGTTTCATGCTGTGTTCATCTTCCTAGGATGCTCTGGTTCTGTTGAGAACATCACACTTTGAGATGAATAGATTTGCTCTTACCTCTTTGAGCCTGCTGTTCTTTTCCATACACTAGGACCAGATATGGAGAAGGGACTCTGGATCTTCACTTTCCTGCCCTTTCTTGACTACAGTGGTACACACATTCCTCACAGCCATGGGGCATAAAGTGCCCAAGAGCGTGCTAGAGGTAGTGTGTGGAGTGAGATTCAAAATTGCAGAGGATGTGTGAGGAGTATGTGGCCTTATAGCAGGGAGGGAGTTCAGAGGAATAGGTATGGTGGAGGGAACGTGGAGAAGTTGGGGCAGTGGTAGGGGAGTCTGAGTAGTTGAAGAGAATATGGTGGGGTCAGCACTCAGGTGGAGTAAAGGAACAGTACAGGGAAGAGTGGAATGGTACGGTGTTATGTGGGGAGAACCTTCATCTCTGTTCGCCTGCAAAAATTCCACAACCACCAATTAATTAATAATTGGCCCCTCTCACAGTGGTATCTGAGTGTGTCATAATCTTTCACGTGTTTATCCATACAATATCTGGTGTGAGGTAGAAAAGAGGTATTAGTTTAATTTTAGAGTTCGGTAACTGTGACAGCGAGTGGCTAAGAGCTTATAGAATCATAGAACTGGAAGAGACCTCGAGAGGTCATTGAGTCCCATCCCCTGCCCTCACATCAGGACCAAGCACTGTTCTAGATCATTCCTAACAGGTGTCTGTCTAACCAACTCTGAAATATCTCCAGAGATGGAGATTCCACAACCTCCCTAGGAAATTTATTTCAGTGTTTAACCACCCTGGCAGGAAGTTTTTCCTAATGTCCAACCTAAACCTCTCTTACTGCAATTTAAGCCCATTGGTTCTTGTCCTATCCTCAGAGGCCAAGCAGAACAATTTTTCTTCCTCCTCCTTATAACAACCTTTTAGATACTTGAAAACCACTATCGTATACCCTCTCAGTCTTCTCTTTTCTAAACTAACAAGTCCATTTCTTTCAATCTTCCCTCCTAGGTCATGTTTTCTAGACCTTTAATCATTTTTGTTGCTCTTCTCTGGATCTTCTCCAGTTTCCCCACATCTTTCTTGAAATGTGGTGCCCAGAATTGGGCACAGTACTCCAGTTGAGGCCTAATCAGCACAGAGTAGAGCATGCCTTGGTCACAAGACTCCTGTTAAAGCACCCCAGAATCATGTTTGCTTTTTTTGCAATAGTGTCACACTGTTGACTCATGTTTAACTTGTTGTCCACTATTACCCCTAAATCCCTTTCAGCAGTACTCCTTCCTAGACAGCTTGTGTAAAGAGGAATTTATACCAGTTGAAGGTATGGTGTGAACTTATAACACTATTGTCATAATGGTTGGACCATTGGTATGGACACTGTTCTGCCTACTGGTTTGGCTTATGTTAGTTTGGAACTGGTTTAAGACAACCCAGTCAAGCTATTTGTCTCTGTCTCACTCTCTCTCACACACACACACATTCAGATGTAATAACAGCAATTTAAATATACCAGTATAACTTAAGGTGTAGACAAACTCTGAGTGACTTACCTATGATCACACAGGAACTTGATGAGGGAGCAGGTAGCTGGCTCAGGGTTTTTCAAGTTGGTGTCCTGAACACTAGATTGTTTTTCTTCTCATGCTATCTCTTTTCAAAGAATGTCCCCATTCACTCATGGTAGTCCTTATATCCTCAGCTTTTTAGTCTGCAGATCTCATGGCAATGCCTGCCTCTCCATGAGGAGACAGAAAGATGGGAGATGAGATGATGCAGGGATAGTGAAAGGCCATAGCATTCTGTGAATGGAGTAATCATTACCAAGTAGTCAGAGGCAGTGGAGAAGAAGATCTGAGCTGTAGGGTTTAGGATTATTGAGTTAATGCAGAATTCAGGTTGCCCAATGATACCTTCTGTCTTTTCAGAATGTGGAAGGTGACAAAATACAGACATCTGAAAACCAGGAAATTAAGAGTTAATGCCACTCCTGCAACTCAACTTTAACTCTGTCATTTTTTAGTACTACCTTAACTTATCCTCACAGATGCTACTAAGCACTGGAACAATGTAGGATAAAGTCTAAGACCTCTTTGCCAAGGCAAAACTCTGCTTTAGTTTAGATATAGCTACTTTCTTAAGGCTTATATTGAACATCAGAGTCTACTCTACATCATTCACCCTAGACTTGCAATAAACAACCAGTTCCTCCTCCCCAGCATACCACACACTTTTCTCTTTGTCTTGTGTGTTCCTTCTTATACACTGAATAAGACAACATTGTGTCTACATCCCATTTTCAACTAGAACCACACTTTCTTTGGCTAATCTTTCTTGCACAATATCTGGGAGGGTGCTTACCAGTGCAAAAAGACACGTGCTAGTGCTGTTCAAGCTAGCATGCTAAAAATAGCAGTGTGGCTACTTTGGCATGGGAGGGCCATTCCTGGTGTTGGATGGGTTTGTACTTGGGCTGCTAGCCCCCAAGCCATGCCCATGTCACAGTGAGCATACTGATATTTTTAACCTGCTAGTTCAGAGCTAGTATGTGTATGTCCGCCATACTGGGAAGCACCTTTCCCATTGCTGTGTAGATATACCCTAAATCTGAGAGATTACTTGTATCCCATGAGACTGCTAGGAATCCCTAGGGTAGGAAAACACACTTATGCTCTTCTGTTGAAACAGCCTCCATATTTCAGTACTGACAATGAACCATACTTGATCCCTCAAGGTACATGATGCAATACTTTTCCATAATCACATTCACAACACTGCCAAGCTGCTCCAAGTAATCTCTCTGCTGTTTAGTGCAGGTGCATGTAGCACAGCGAATGCAGCCAGAGTGCTGCAGATGAATTCTGGAATTCAAATCTGTGGAACACAGCAAAAACATATAGCACTAAAAGCAAGTTCTCATAGTTCATGTCCGCTTATTAGCTAATATATATTTAAGAGAGTTTGTCTGTTTGTTCAAGAACTCCTCCTAAACAGTAAGAACTAGACCATCAAATTCTGCATACAGCTTTCTCTAATTGTAATTTAAAGCAATGTATGGGTTTGGTTGTGCCAGGAATATGCGATGTGCCTGGGATGAGGTTACTTCTCATAAAACTATATAGAAAAAAGACAGAAACACCAGAAAGGTGAAAGGGTCTGACTGGAGGGGAGGGGGCACATCCCCCTGCCCAGGACTTCCCTTGCCCCAAGCTACCCTTCCCAAAGGCATTCTTTAAGGAGGACCGAGGCGTGGTGGCCAGAACCTCCCTCCCACCCCCAATTCGTATGGGGACATTTCTGGCTGTTCCCCTTTGTCAGGAAGTGAGGGGAAAGTGCAGTTTGCTGTAGTCCTCACTCTAGCTGGGGAGCACAGGGCTCAGACAAACTGTGCACTTTGCTCTCACTCCCTGACAGGAATTGAAAGGGGAAGAGCAAGCAGCCCTGATATCAATTGGGGGAAGAGGGGAATTTGGCCCCCTGTACTCACTTCTCTCACACACAGAGTCCCTTGCCCAGAGTCCGTCCTCACCCCAACCCTGACTCCGGCACTCCCCAGCTCCCTGCTCGGAACCCCTCCTTAAGAATCCCACCAATACTGGGATGTGCTAGTAGATTTATACATTTTAAGATCAGAAGGGATCATGTAGATCATCTAGTCTGACCTCCTGTATAACACAAGCCAGAGAATATCATCTGGTTACGTCTGTATTGAAACTACTAACTTGTTTTTAACTAAAACAACTTCTAGAAAAGCACACAGGTAGATTCAAAGACTTCAAGAATTGGAGAATCCACCATTTCTGTTGAGAGTTTAATCTTTGTACCTTCATTACTGAATCATTCCCAGGCACTATTGCTAGCTCACTGGGGACAGTGTTGTATTTTTGAGGCGGTGTATATCTTAACCCTTCATTTAAGCATCGGCAGCAGGTAGAGTCCTGGTTCTGCCCCTTCTTCTTATAACAGGAGACCCAAAAACCCTCACCCCCATGGCCAGAGCCCTATATCCCCTTCCCCTTCTGAGGCCAGAGCCCTGATATTCCTTCCCCTCTCCCTCCCCCCCGCAGCAGCTGCGGGCCAGTGGACGGCCCTTCCCTATCTGCCCAGAGGAGACACAGGCCAGTTGCAGCTGCGCTTCGCTTCCCAGATTCCTTCCCTCCCAGACTCTAAGTTGTCCTGGGGAAAAGTGTTTCATCCAAAAGATGCTTTTGCTATGCCCCATGCAGGTTGAAAGGAGGTGGTATTGTCTATTCATCTCTCTGGGTTAATCATTAATCTTCCTAGGCTTTGTCTAGAGTACACCTTTCTGTTGACAGAGAGATGTATACTAGGCACGAGGAATACAGGATCTTTCAAAAAAGGGTTTATTTTTCGACAGATCTGCATCTAGACTGCCGTTTTTTTGAAAAATCTCAGTTTCGGGGAAAAAAGCAGCCATGTTTATGCTAATGAAGCACGGGATATTTAAATCCCTGCTTCGTTAGCAATTTCGATGTGCCTAATCTAGAGTTGTAGTCTAGACGTACCCCTAGAGAGCTTCTCCCTTCCACACAGCTACCGCCGCTCATTTGGGTGGTTTAATTATGTTGATGGGAGGGCTCTCTCCTGTCAACATAGAGCAGCTACACAAGACATCTGATAGCAGCACAGCTGCATTGATGCAACACAGTTGCATTAGTACAGCTGTGCTGCTGTAAGGTCTGTAGTGTAGATCTACCATAATTTATTCAGACCTGCATATAACAATGAATCTAATGGTAAATTTTAAATGCCCTTTCTTCAGACATGTGCTGGGATATCTGTCCTATGACCCAGAAATAATCTTGAAATATATATGGCTTCTCAGATAATGAAATTCAGAAGATTTTGTTTGGCAGATACATATTTTTCTTTAGTGTCCTCCCCTCACCTGAAATATTTCACAAAAAGAAATAATATGGAACAGCTGCAGAAAAATTTGTTCTGACCTGGTTTAGACACATTGAATCGATGCTCAAGCCTCAAGTGAAAATATGAGAGAGAGATTAATTCACTTAACAAGGATGACAAAGGCAGTCTGCATTCAGTGTTATACTTCATTTTGACACAATTCTGTTCACGATTTTAATGGAATTAACTCATGATCTATGTACCCATTATTATTATGTTAGTTTCTATTTCCTTTTTTGTTCTTCACTCTCTTAAAACTGCAACATAAGCATATATGCAAATACACTGTATAGCATTTTAATACCAGCAGTGGAGGGACATTATGACATGAGATGATTCTGGTGTTTTCAACATTCTACCCTCTCCTTTTGGCCCTTTTACGCTGACATATCAATAGTATTAGCCCTTATTTAAACCAGGTTTTAAAAAAATGCCTGAAAATATTCTTTGCTTCTAATAATGTGCTCAAGAAAATAATTTTAAACACACATTTTAAATTGTCATGCTTGTCTGGCGAGGCAAGCCATGTGTAAACCATTTGAGCATGAACTGTGTTCAGACTGTTTCTGTCTTGCCTTGGGATTAGCTCAGACGCTGTTGCTGAGACTGTCTTACCCTGTTTCCTTCCTGACTAGACAAAGAATTCTACACCTGTTAGGCTGCAATTGTTTTGAAAAATGGGGACAGCTAACATTGATTCTTTCTAGTACAAACACAGCCTGAGTCTCACCAACTTCAGCATTACAACAAGGATCATATTTCACAAAGACAAGCTGTTCTGAACAGTTTCTACTGCATGTGAGCCCATTTTTTGTTCATTATTAGGATCACAGGTTTCTTCTCCATTTGCTTTATTTCTCTTTAATAAACAGTTGCTTTTCAGAATAATGAAAGGAAATCAGACTACAGGATAAGCTTCCCAAATCAGGGACTCTATGGTCCCGCAATATCTGTGATCCAGCAGGGCCATGGATGTTGCTGGACCAACAAGCTCCAGAGGCCAGGAATAGGAGCCAGTTGTGAGAACGCTGCAGCGGCCAGACCAGGCAGCAGATCCTTGGCCAGGGTAGGGAATCCCTGGTGTAAATGGAACTGGAGGGGGAGGGAGGAGTTCTGTCCCCATTGAGGAACCCCTGGAATCAGTGGGTCCAGGCGCTGAACAGCGAGCCCTTGCCCTGGCCAGGGAACCCCCAGTGGCAGTGGGAGTACGTGCTTCTTGCCTGGTCAAACTCTGGGAAACCCCCAACAGGAACAGGGCCAGTTGGCCCAGGAGTCCTGACCAGGGAAACTGGGAAACCCCCAGTAGCAGTGGGGCCAGCAGAAGCCCGGGGAATTCCCAGGGGCAGTGGGGTCAGCAGTGGCCAGGTGTCCCAGCTAGAATCCTGGGGAGCTCTGGCAGCAGCGAGCAGGCAGCAGGGTGTGAACCCAGCCTTGGGAGCTCCAGGGACAGGAGCCTGGGAGTCGGGAAGCCAGCAGGGGATCATTGACCTCCCCGATCTGGCAAACTCCCTGGTTCGAGACCCCTCTGGATCTGAGGATGCTGGACCAGTGAGGTCCAACCTGTATTTTCTCAACAGCCTAAGACTGTCCTCGCAAGATCTTATGTCAGCAATGGGCAATCTAGGCTAGTGAGTGGACTGCATGAGTGGCCCTCCTTCATCTCAGTGATCTGCAAGATTGTTGTAACCAAGACAGTCTCCTAGGATTGTATTTAGTTTTGCTAATTGTGCCTGCATACCTAGAATTTGCAGAATGTGCCGACTGAACCATATTCAACCACTCTGAATGCAGAGTGGGTGCATGGCTCTCCCTCAGTTTTGTGTACAGTTGGCTTGACCTCACTTCCTGAGCCCTTTCTTTAATTCAGTATCACTTTAGTAATAGTAGGAAAAAAACTGTATGGATGGAAACGAGCAGAAGCATGGGCAACAGTAAACAAAATGTCTCACTTGGAACCCTGATGGGCGGCAGGTTGCCTACCACTGTCATATTGTGTTGTGGTCATGTGAAATCATTCAGACACATGACAATGGTGACATTTGATGTTCTCTAACCACATTCTTTTAACCTATTTCATTGTCCACTTCTCATTTTACTGTGTCCTAACACTATATATTGTTATACTCTCAATGCACAATTAGTATTATAAGTAGAGCTGGCTGGGAATTTTTTGCATTGATCCACTGTTATGGACTTGAGGTATATGGACTGAAGGGTGAAGTGAGAGATGAAAGTCAAACTTGGACCTTTAAGTTTTATCACTATAAAGGTATTTAATATGTTTTTTAGCCAGCTCTCACTTTTGAAGCTGCTTTCCTAAATCTCATGCATTATTTATAGATGAGTGCACATTCATGCCAAGTAGCTTATTTAAATGCATCATTACTGGACACCTCATCAGCTTCATCCATTTCATCACTGTGTACCTTTACTTCATGTCAAATATTATTTTACTGGTTGTGCTCGGATAAGGATTTTACTAATGTTTGAAACCATTTACAGTATATTGTTATTGCCATAGTATGTAATGATTGCACTATTAATGCTTTTTTTCTATTTATATGATTCTATTTCCTATTTGAGGAAAGGAGTCATTTGTTTAGAAGATTATGTTCACTTGTTGTTATTTTGTAATCTAGAACCTTTGCTAAGTATTTTATGCATAATGGGTTACCAAATTCAAGGTCCATTTTTGTCAATTTCTTGGACATAGGATTTTTAAAGATCATAAATTTCATTTCAGCCTTTTAAGTATAACATATCATGGTGTTATAACTGTAGGGTCCTAACCCAAAAAAGTGTAGATGGGTGGGGTCTCACAAGGTTATTTCTGTGCTGCTGCTGGTGGCAGATTGCCTTTAGAGCTGGAGAGAGGTGGCTGCTGGCCAGGAGTCCAGCTTTGAAGGCACAGCGACTGCCAGCAGCAGCACAGAGTAAGGGTGGCATGGTATAGTATTGCCGCCCTTACTTCTGCACAACTGCCTGCAGATCTGGGCCCTCAGCATCTGCAACTTTCTGGCCACCCAGCTGCTAAGGCAGCAGCCCAGAAGTAAGAATGGCGTGGTATGATATTGCCACCCTTACTTCTTCACTGCTGATGAGGGAATGCTGACTTCAGAACAGGGCATCCACCCAACTGCCTCTGCTCTCCAGCTGCCCCACTCTAAAGGTAGTGCAGAAGTAAGTGTGTGGATACCTTGCCTCCTCTCCCCCCCCCCCCATAACTCTGCAGCCCCCCTGCAGCTCCCTATCAGGTCAGGACTTTTCCAACTTCTCTTCCCTGTGAAATCTGAATACTACAGGATAAAAACACACAAAAGTCCAGATTTCACAGAAGACCAGATTTCATGGTCTGTGATGCAATTTTTTGGCTATGAATTTGATAGGGCCCTAAAAATGGGTCAGGATTTCTGTTTACATTGTCTTTTGACATATACATATGTCTTGACATATATATTATTATATAAGTCCCTGTACATTTTGCTATCTCAAATGTGAGTTAACAATAGTGTGAATGTGGTTCTGGTTTCGGAACTGATTATTTGAAGCCAGGTTTTGATTGACCACTAATGCCTCTTTGGTGATGTCACAGTAATGAAACAACCTAAAATGTTGCACAGATAGGATCTCAAGTCCATCTGTGTCATGATCATGAGGGTTAGCCAGCAGCCTGGGGACTAAGGGGTTAACTGTACCTAACTCAGGTAGAGTTGGCCAATAGGGAATGTAGGTAGGAAATTCAAGCTAGGACAAAGGAATTTTGGGGTTTCCCTCCTTTGGTCTCTGGGTAGTTTTTTTCTCTCTCCAGCTATTGAAGGGGACAGGATGTCTCCCTCTAAGAAAATACTCTTCACAGAAATATTGTGGTGATAATAAAAGTTCTTTCTTCTTTTTATTAACCTGGTATTGGTTAATTTTTGTGTCCTGGTTTGTACTTTAGGGGTCAGATTTCCCAAGTAATCTCTCCCTGGTTGCTTTATTAATACTTGGGTGGTGGCAGCGGAGATTTTATCCCCAAAATATAGGTTGTTAAGATTTTGGGGGGAAGTTTTATACCAAAGACTGGGAGATAAGTTTTTGGGGTACTTTTGCTGGCCCCCACTCCTGCCTTTATCATGCCAGAGTGGGGAAGGAGCCATGACAATCTGGAAGGAGAAAACTCCCTAAATCTGTCATGTTATATGGATTTTAGCATAAAGAAAATTGGAATGAAGGAACACTTTCCCATACTTTCCTCCATTTAATATTTTCCTATTGCAAAGAATAAAATCACTATTCATCTTAACTCACGTGAAGGCATTTATATTGCCTTTGCAGTCAAAGCTTCTAGACAGTATCTTCCCCTCGTTGGGAAGTGAAGGGACAGAGATTGGAACTAGTCATTGTTCAGGCTTAACAGGGAAGGGACTGAGAGAGGCAGAATTCTAGATTGATGATCTTATTGTGATGTTGGAAAAGCTGGGTTCAGATCTTGTCTTAATATGTTTATTTTTTCTCACTTAGTAAGTTCAGGGACCCTCTTTTTGATCTGTCTTCATACAGAGTGTTGGGTTCCTGAAGTATGAGTAGGTACTGTGATAATACAGATACTAATAATGTATAGTGTTTAGCTGTACCCCGCCTAGCATGACCATAATGGTGAGGCAAGAGGGTTTCAGAATGCCTTTGACTGCCCTGAAATGGCCCCACCAAAGCTGTTGACTAATGTAGGAGTCTTTTTCCATTTCTTGATTGATCCTAGTCATCAGCCAAAGTGAGAGAGTATGACTCATGGCAGTTCAAATATTGAGCCACACAGATGACAGGAAATGATTTTTTTTTTTTTTTTTTTTTTTTTTTTTTGCTGGGGAGCGCGGGAGTGTGTCCATTTATGATGAATGTAGGAGAGAAGAATCACTTAAATGAGTTTTTGGAAGGGCCTACCAGTAGTTTGGGAGTATGAGTTTGTCCTCCCAATTATATGACTAAAAACGAGACAGAGTTTTTAAACAATGAGTAATTTGCTAATGTTCTTTGGCCTAGAGATTGCCATGGAAGTAACTTCTAAGATTAGGTTTTGAATGTTCAGAAGTACATTATTCCACAGCTGCCATCGAGAGTAGATGTAGAACCCAGGAAAAATAGACATTTGGTATAGGAGAGGCAGACAGCTAAAAGTTGAGAGAGAGAGCTGCAGATATATATGCACTTAAAAAGGTACAGTGCAGTTTGATTTCTCTAGGAGTAAAACCAGTGGGTTTCTGTTAGTGGACAAACAAGAAGTATTACTAGAAACATTATAGCAAATATGTTCCTTGTTATTTAAAATGTTTCAACAATGAATAACTACTTGTGTCCTGAATTTAATCTTAGTGAAGATTCATGAATTTGTGGTTTTGGGGGTGCAACTTTGTAAGTAGAGAAGAAAACAGTTTTACCCTCCCATGAAACGTTTCAAATTTTTAAGAAAAAAAGTCATCCTGAATTGTAATGAAAGGTCAAAATTCAAATTCTTCTTCAAAGACTGTCCCTGTGGGTTCTCCACCTTACGTGCTTCAGTGCCACTGAGCCCACGATTGGAGATTTGTGACAGCAGTGTCTGTGGCCGGCCACTCGTACGAAGAGCCAGTGTGTGTTCTGAGAAGACTATTACACATGCTCAGCCGCCCCTGCCCCTAGTTCCTTCTCAATCACTGCCCGTTTTAGTCATGGATCAGCAGTCTCTCTTTACCTCATCCGTTACTTACTTACCTGTATATAGTTTATCTCAAAAACCCTTCCTACTTTATTCCTCCTAACTCTCCTTTTTAGTCGTCATGAAAAAAACAAAAACAACCATTGCTGGACAAGGGACATACTAACCCCGCACTTATTGCCGGCTCTCTAGGATATGCCGGGCGCATTTGGATTTAAAAAGTGTATGGGCTTCAGACTACCCATTTCAATTTCTGATAGAGTGTGTTCAGTGTCTTGGTGAATAGCATGCCTCAGAACATTGCCCACATTGTCAGAAACTAACAACCCAATCCAGGAGATCGAGAGAACTACAACTGAGAATGCTGCAGATGGAGAAAAAGGCTCAGTTGGCTTCCAACACAAATCACCTGGGACAGAGTCGGAAACAGCGGCTCACATGGAGTTGAGCCCTAAGGAGTGGAAAAACAATGAAAAGATCCTGTTCCTCCTCAGGGACTGAGTCTCCGTTGAGGAAGTGTGCTCCCCACAAAAATGCTGCAACCCCAACTCCACCACAAATGGGGTCTGATAAGCAGCACGCCAGCGGGACCAGCAAGGAAGAAAGCCGGAACCTGAAGCACTCACAACGTGCCTCAGAGATGACACCATCAGAGGCAAAATGCAAAGCCTCATCAGCGGCAGCAACTCAAATGCCCACGGCACTGTCCGCAACTCAAAAAAGACTCCGCTTGCAGGTGGCACTGAGTGCAACCAATTTAACGGAGGTAGCACCACTGGCACCACAAAACTACTTGGCACCAGCTCCACATACAAAGCAGCCGACGTTCCACTTAACGCCACTGCATACTCCACATGCCCCCTGCTGCTATCTGCTCTCACATTTCACAACAGCAGTGGCACTCACAGTCAACTCGGTACCAGGGACGCCTCTCCTCAGCACCAGCTGTACCCCGAGCATCTCAAGGTGCACTTTTCCAGCCACGCCTGCCAGTTCAGTTGCCTCTATTCAGACAACGAAGATGTTGTAACTTATGGGAGGAGTGTTGGACACTACAACAAAATCAGCAATGGCATCACGAAGTGGCTCCCACTCCTGATCATGACTAACTGGCCATACTGGGACCCCTGGGTGGCTTATGGAAAACAACAGTTTGCACAGACACATCCAACACCAAGGTCTCAGGCACCAATGTGATGCAGGCCATAGAACAATACAGCTCGGACTCAGAAGAAAACAGGCTGTGGACTTTACTGGGGAAGAAGCAGACTGTGAGGGACTCCAAAAAGATCTCACCAAACTGAATGATTGGGCAACAAAATGGCAAATGAAATTTAATGTGGATAAGTGTAAAGTAATGCACATTGGGAAAAATAACCCCACCTATACGTACAGTATGATGGGGGCTAATTTGGCTCCACCACACATAATTTCTCCACCCACACATAATTCATCCACATCCCCAGAGAATACAAGAATGCTTACACTATCAACTATGAGGGATGATTTTAAGTTGTTCCAAGACCTTTTCAAGAAAATGGCTGACACCTTAGCGATCTCGCTATCAGATGTGCCGCAGACGAAACACAAGCTTACAAACATTCTGTACACGTCTCCCCATGCAAAGTTAGCCGTCCCCAAGAACGAGGTACTCATGGACTCCACCAAGAATATAGGCACGTGCCAGCCACAATCCCTGCAACATCCAAACGAGTGGACAGAAAATACTATGTCACTCCCAAGGGAGCACCAAACTCCCTTTTGTAGACGCTGTGAATCAGAGGGAAACAACAAGCTACACATATAACTCCATATGATAGGGATTGGAAGAGGCTGAAGGCAATGGGGAGAAAGGCATATTCGTCAGCAAGTCTGCAAATCAGAATTGCTAACTATACTGCATTATTAGCAAAGTACACACCCCATATTTTTGATCAACTGACACCTTTTATTGACTCCCTCTCAGGCAATAAAAGAGAACAGTTTAAAGTGAACATCATGGAGGGCACATTAATATCCCGTACAGCCCTACAGGCTGCGCTCAACTCAGCGGACACAACAGCCAGATCCCTGGCTTCAGCTGTGGTAATGAGTTGAGCTCCTGACTTCAACTTTCAGGCCTTCCAAGAGAGGTCCAATCCACCATAGAGGACCTTCCATTCGAGGGTACAAAACTCTTTGCAGAGTCCACAAACACTTTCTTGCATACCCTGAAGGACTCAAGGGCCACACTCAAGACTTTAGGCATTCAGGTACCTGTTACAAGAAGAAAACAAAACAAATCATTCCACCAAAGATACAGACATACACCATTTAATCAACAACGGCTATATGACAATAGAGGCCGATCAAGGCAAAACAGATGGAGACAGCCCTCAGATCAATCCTCCACTCAACAACCATCAACATTCAGGCAACAATTTTGAAATTCTGGTCGAGCGTCTGACAACCCCGAAATTTCCGAGGCAACAATGCACATCGTCCACAGTATTTGACAACAGACTAGTCAACTTTTATCCAGCTTGGTCAGCCATTACCACCGACAAGTGGGTATTGGAAATTGTGAAAACAGGATACTGCGTCCCGTTCATAGCTATTCCCCCACCCCACTTTCCTTTTGTGTCCCTTTTCAGGGATCCCTCTCATGAGAAATTGCTCCTACAAGAGGCGGAACATATCCTAAGTCTCGGTGCCATAGAAGTAGTACCAAAACAACACAGGGGTAAAGGGTTTTACTCTCATTATTTTCCTCACCACCAAAAAGTCGGGCGGCTGAAGACCTATCTTGAACCTTCACAAGCTTAACCATTTTTTCAGATACCAACAATTCAAGATGGTCACTCTAGCCACTATCATCTCTGCCTTGGAAAAGGGAGCATGATTGTCTACTGTCGACCTCCGGGATGCTTATTTTCATATATCAAGACATCCAACACACAGGAGGTTCTTTCCTTTTATAATAAAAGACATACACTTCCAGTACAGAGTACTACCATTCAGACTCTCAATAACCCCAAGAGTATTCTCAAAGATACTGGCAGTCATAGCCACACATTTATACAAAAACAGTATTTCAATATTTCCGTACCTAGATGGCTGTCTATTAATGAGCCACACACATGTTAAGACACACACCATGCTGTCTCAATAGTGAGATCACTTTTCGACACTCTTGGGCTCCTGATAAAAACTGCAGAGTGCACTTTGATTCCAACTCAAACCCTGGAATTCATAGGGGCACATCTAGACTGCACAAAGGCCAGAGCTTGCTTACCTCACCACAGATGGGTCACTATCAAGAACCTGATAGCAACAGCACAGACCAGTCCAATCATAACAGCATGACTATGCCTACAAATACTGGGACACATGACAGTGGCCATGTTCATAGTACCCCACGCTCAACTACATACGAGACCATTACAGGCTTGGCTACGCACAGCCTACCGGCCAGGGACCCACCCAATGAGCAAATGCCTCACTATGCTGAGCAAGATAAAATCTTCCTCACATGGTGGACACTACACGACAACGTATGCATAGGAGTGCCCTTCCAGTGCAATCAACCATCAATCACAGTAATGACAGATGCCTCACTCCTACGCTTGGGGGCACATCTACATCACAAACTTGTGCAGGGTCAGTGGACCCACAACAAAACCAGGTGCCACATAAACTTATTAGAGCTAAGAGCGGTAAGAAATGCCTGCAGACACTTTCTTCCTCTAATTCAGAACAGAACAGTCCAAATCCTGACAGACATTATCACCATGGTGTATTACGTCATCAGACAGGGAGGAACACGCTCATACCAGTTATGTAAGGAGGCTTTTCGCCTCTTGGAATGATGTATCCCAAGGAACATACATCTGGTTGCAACTTACCTCCCAGGCAAAGACAACACATTAGCAGGCAACCTAAGCAGACAATTCCCATAGAACCACGAGTGGGAAATAAACCACTCAGTGTTCACCCATCTTGTCAAAAATGGGGATTTCCAACAGTGGACCTATTCGCTACACACAGCAATGTTCGTTGCTCACTATACTGCTCCAGAGCGGGCATAGGTCTTCACTCCCTGGGGGATGCCTTTAGTATACAATGGAAGGCACACCTCGCATATGTATTTCCACCATTTCCCCTCATACAACGGGTGCTCCTCAAGATCAGATGACAGAGCCAGTGGGATACTAATGACACTGAACTGGCCCAGACAAACATGGTATCCCTTCCAGTCCTATTATTCTATGATTCTATGACACTCAATCTTCATGCACCATCTGTCAAGCGTTTTCTGTGGGGTCTCCACAACATGTTACCTCCATGCAAGGACCCAATCCCTACATGGGACCTGAACCTAGTGCTAAAAGCCCTTATGGGTAAACCTTTTGAGCCTCTCACCACCTGCTCGCTACTACACTTATCAATGAAGGTGGCTTTCCTTGTAGCGATCACTTCTGCCAGACAAGTGGGTGACATAGCAGCCTTAATGACAGACTTCCCCCCCCCCCCATACACAATATTCCATAAGGACAAGGAACTCTACGGACTCACCCCAGATTCCTCCCAGAAGTACTCCCCTCATTCCACTGTAATGAACCTATATACTTACCAGTCTTCTTCCTGAAGCCCCATAATAACAAAGAAACAGCTTTCCATACTCTGGATGTCTGCAGGGGGCTCGCTTTCTATCTACAATGAACAAAGCCATTCTGAAAGACTCCCTGACTGTTTGTTTCATCTACAGAGAGATCACAGGGATTGCCCATTTCTAAACAAAGACTATCAAACTGGATGTCCAGCTGCATTAAACTAGCGTGTACCCTGGTACAGAGAGAGCCCTCACCCACCGTGCAGTCTCACTCAACAAGGGCCATGGCAACCACAATAGCATTCCTACAGGGTGTGTCCACAGAACACATATGCAGGGCCACCCCATAGGCTTCAACACATATCTTCATGCAGCATTATGCAATCCAGAAATTTGCTGAGGCAGAAACAAGATTTGGCCAAAGAATACTTTCAGTCACACAGGCTCAGCAGCAGAAGTTCCCACCTCCTCCTACGAGTTCTTCAAGGTGGTTGTCCCCGTGGGTGCTCCACCACCCACCCTCCTCTCCTCTGCTTTGGAGCAGAATTTGTCTGGGTCAGAGAAGGTCTTGGGGGAAGGAGAGGGGGTGGCTGCGCATGCGCAATAGCCTCCTTAGAACACACATCGGCTCCTTGCACACATAGCCAGCCATAGACACTACTGTCACAAATCTCTGATTGTGGGCTCAGTGGCATTGAAGCCCCTAAGGTGGAGCACCCATGGGGACAACCATCTTGAAGAACTCCAGTTACTGTCCGGGTGAGTGACCTTCCCATATGTCATGGAAGGGAAAGATTGAAAAAATTCCATTTCTGGAAAATGATTTTTTTTAATCTGTCTCCCCATTCTGTCTAATTCTGTAGATGGGTGACCATGTCAGTCCCTCCTGGAAGCCTTGCCTCTCCTCTCCCAGTAGCTCCTAAATTATTATATGGGTAGGTTAGAGGGGAAAGGAAGTGGAGCGCAAAAAAGGCCACCATTGTTGAGTGATGTAGCCAGCATATTCTGGTGTGCTTCATAATAGCTGAGCTAGCATCACCAAATTTGGTATGTAGCTTCCTTTTGTAACTTAAAACAAGGTCAGGGTTTGGTTCTGCTAGGACAGTGGAATGTGCCTGGAATTGAGTTTTCTCATAAAATGGAAAGGCCAGGGGTCTGGCATAAAGGACATTTATACTGCAGAATGACCGCAGGAGGCAGCGAGGGGCCAAAGATGGGGACCAGGACAGCTATAACCATATGGGCTGGCAGGGGAAAGGGGTGGAGAAAGGGACAGCTATCAACTGTATATTTCAAAGTTTGTCTGTCTGTCTGTCTGTCCGTCCCCTGGCTGAGGCTCACTGCAGCTGCCGTTGCCATGGACAACCACTTCTCACCTGACCCCAAGCTGCTGTGGTGAGAGAGGCCTGGGGTTGTCTTCTCTCCCTGGGGCAGCCTGCATACCAAAGCCCTCACGAACAGCTCCACCCCAGGGCAATGATTTAAATGAAGAAAAACAAAATTTATTTGAGTTAATGATCCAAACAATACTGGATAAATCTTCTAGTGTATTATATTTTGTAAACCTTTCAGGAGTAACTGCAGTATCAAAGCAGGAGGTAATTGTTGTTCGGTTATTTTGAGACCTACTCAGGAGTTCATGCAGCTATAAATTGTGGTCTTATGTTGATAATTTTTAAAGTCCTGTGTGGAAAATAAAATTTACTGCCATCGTGCTTTCTGTTGTTCCACATTATTAGAGAATCCATGTTCTCACGTACTCTGTTTCTACTTTATATCTTAATAAGCTGAATAATTAGATATTTCATCTTTTCTTTTAAATGTCAGCGTCTTTTGGTGATGGTTGAGGATGTGTGATGTGTGTTCATTGTGGTTAGAATGTTCTTCCTCTTTTACATTACTTTTAAAAACATTTTTGGCTTAGTTCTGTGCTGTGGTGTTATTAAACTGCTGGGCTTAGCTTTTTTATCACCGTATTAACTTAATATTTAATTAGGCTGTTTATGTGAACAATGCATCAGGATCAGAAAAGTAAATTACAGTTATCGGAATGTGTTTATTATGTTACATTTTTACATAGTGTGCATCCTTCTTGTTATTTTAATTAAAATGTGAATTTTGCCACATCCTTATACTCGGACATCAGATCACGACCATGCAAATATATTCCCCACAGAAATATACAAAAGACCCTGCCACTGATTTGTTTATTACTCCCTTCCTTCTCTCTTCTAACCTGCAGTTGGACATCACCACATGCCAGCTTTTAAAATTGATTTCTTTATTTAGAAATCAGAATTATATATGATATCTCTCTAAAATTACTTAATCAATTAAGAGATTAACTACCATTTCTCAATGACCTAAAAAGTATTAGGTTTTTTATGATTGCTGTCAGTGTGTTTGACACTCTACAATGCCTAAAGGGAGACATGCTCTAAAGTACACAAACTATACAGATCAGATAAGTTGGCAAGATAGCCAAGTGGCAAGTTGAAGGCCCAAGAGAAAAATCTGGGTCCATTATTTTTAAATCAGTTTCTATTGTGTTTTAGAACACCAGAAATTTAACACCAAAGGCTTCACAGAAATGCCTGTTATGGAATAATTTGGATAAACAGGGATTTGGTCATTTCTTACATAAGTGGGAGACTCTTCCAGTTCTAAGAGGATAGCATAGAAGAAGGCATAAAGACTACTGTGGATCAAGAGCTTCCTCCTTCAGTTAACTGCCCAAGAACTGTTATTGTTTTCTAGGATGAAAAACAGTCCAATCAAAACAGTATCTTAGATGTCTGTATTCTAACACAAGAAGTATGGGGAATTAACTGGAATAACTAGTTAATAAACAGCTGCAACATACTTGACATCACAAAGACAAGGTGGAATAATAAACTTGACTGAAATATTGGTACAGAAGGGTACAGTTTGCTCAGGAAGGATAGGTAGGGAAACAAAGGGAAGAGATACTGTCTTTATACCTATCTATACATGCAGTTTGACTGAGTTTGAGCTGGAAATAAGAGGCAGTCTTAATGAAAAGACTGGGTAAAGATAAAAATGGTAAAAAACAAAAGTGATGTCTACCCAGGAAGAGTAGGTGGAGGGAAACAAATTACAAACAGCTAAGAAAATCATCTAATATAAGGACTTGGGTGGTGATGTGTGGCTGCTGGTGAGTATTTTCTTCAGTATGGGACATTGTCTGTAGGGAGGCAGACAAGTCCTCGATTAACGACAGCATCTTCATCAATGATTTATATAATGACATGGAGAACACTTATAAAGTTTGTGAATGATACCAAGCTGAAAGGGTTGCAAGTACTTTGGAGAATAGAATTAAAATTCCAATTGGAGATATAGTCTGAAGAAAATTTCTATCATCATGTTGTCTCATATGAATTTGGATATTTGACAGAGGTTTAAGAGTGAGCCAAAGAGCCAGACTCACACCATCATCTAAACTAGACTGGCCAAACTGGCTTGTGAGCTGCATGCAACTCTTTTAAAGTTAAAGTGTGACTTCTAGACCTCCCCATTCACCCCACTTTCTCTGCCCACCAAATTGGGCAAGGGAGTGGGAGCTCGGGGCTTCTGGGTGATGGGACTGATGGCTTTTGCCATGCAGGGATTGGGCGTAACAGCCATAGCCTTGTGGTGGCATGCTGAGGCAGAAGCAGCTCTTGTACTTCTTTTTATAAATGCTTATAACTATAGCTTTATTAATACCATATTAAAATCACTGCCTTTTAGAAAAGAGCCAGTCACTTTCTTACAGAATCTGTACTTACAGGCTTGGTAGAAGAAATCTCACAAGGGAAACCATTGTATAGTAGGTTGACTTTTTAATTTAAGTGCATAGGACATAACTCTCTCTTCTTGACATTCAGCAATATACAGACATTGTAATAATTAGTTGAGACTATATCATTATGATGTATAAGTCAACGTCTACCTTTAAGCAATACTAGAAATTTATTTCAGCATCTGCTCCCCTTTTTTCTCAGCATTCATCAAATATTAAAAAGGTCTTGTTTTATAAAAAAGCATATTTTATTATGTCAGATGACTGGGATCTATTTAGATTGCAATTCCATATTTACAGATCACTATTCTGAGAAACTCAGTTTTGGGGAAATAAGTTGTTCTAGCCTCCATTCCAGAATGGTCTTTACTGAGACTACCAACAGGTGGTGTGGTGCCAGTTGATATAATATAGTTTTTCAGGTGTGCATTCCTGAGATCTTGGAAATAGACTGAAATCACCCACTCATTTAACATAATCCATGAACAGATGCCAGCCATTTTTATTTATTACCAGGCTTGTCTGGATTCTAACTCTTTGGACTTTAATATAGTGGACTACAGTAAAAGCTGTTTTATCTGGCACTTCACCATCCAAAAAGCTCTTTAATCTGGCATTTCTGATTTTCTTGGACAGTCTGGTTTACCGTCTGGTTGGGGCTAGCAGGCTCCCTGTCTGGCTCTGTGGGAAGCAGAGACATGTTCTTGCTGCTCCTATGCAGAGGAACAGCCATGAGGGCTCTGTGTGTAACCCACAAAAATGGGCTATGTCTACACTCACAGCTTCTTGTACAAGTTCAGCCGTTTTTGTGCAAGAATCTGCAGTGTCCCGCCCACTCTTGGGCAAGGAAATTTACAGTACGGCGTGGTAAGAGACGGCTTCTTGCGCAAGCGCTACACTCTTTTTTATCAGGTGTAAGCCCTCTTGTGCAGGAGCTCTTGCGCAAGAGGGCAGTGTGGACGCTCGGCAGGGATTTCTTGCGCAAGAAACCCCTATGGTTAAAATGGCCATCAGAGCTTTCTTGCGCAAGACAGCATCCACATGGCAATGGGCGCTCTTGCGCAAAAGCACAGCTTGCCCGTGGCAGTGTGGACGTGTTCTTGCACAAGACTTTTTGCACAAGAACCCTTGTGCAAGATGTTCTTCTTCTTCGAGTGGTCCCCGTGGGTGCTCCACTCCAGGTGTCGGGTCCCGTCCCGGCGCCGCTGGTCGGAATTTTTCCATAGCCGTAGTTGGGCCGGACCGCGCATGCGCGAGCGCAGCGCGCGGCGTTCGCGCCTTTGCAACGGTCCGGCCCCCCCCCCTTGTCAGTTCCTCTCAGCCGCCCGTGGTCGCTGGCGGAGCGCCGTTTATCTCCTCACAGGACCGTCTAAAACAAAAAAAAAAAAAGAAAAGAAAACCAAAACGAAGATAGAAGAATAATAGTTAATCGAATCGAAAAAAAAAAAAAAAAAAGAAGAAGAAGGAGAGGGAGATTATGCCTGGCTCACCAGGTTTTAAGCGGTGTATACACTGCAAGGAGGCCATGCCTGCCTCTGACGGGCATGAAGCCTGTGTGAGATGCCTGGGAGAGTCGCATGTACCGCAAAAATGCGCTCACTGCGCAAAGTTAACTCCCAGAGCCCGCAGGGAAAGGGATATGCGCTTAAAGCTCCTCCTCTGCGATAAGGCGCTACAGCCTTCTGAGCAACATCTCTCAGAAGCGCCCGGAGGGCAAGGTAAAAGAGCGAAGTCCCCACCGGCAACGGGAACGAAAAAGAAAAGGGCTTCCCCTACCCGCTCCCTCCCGCCACCCTCATTGTCCCGGGTGTCTCAGGGACATAAACAGGGGGCCTCCGGGGCCGCAAGACAGCCGGAGAGGTCAAATAAGCCGCAGGCGGCAACATCAAGCCGCATGTCATCGGCACCGGCTATACGCCCCGCTGAGAGCGCGAATGACACGCAGCGCTCGGCACCGCTACAAGGGCTGGAGCCGCGGCAGTCTGCCCAGCCGCGAATCAGAACGGCACCGCAAATGCCTGGACTAGGTCAGGGTAAGCCAGCACCGGGTCCGGCACCGGATGCAACCCTGACAGACGGCACCGGGGAGCTCAGCGAACGTGGTAGACAGAGCGCCCCCCTCCGTGCCGACTCGGCACCGGCCGATCAGTTTGTAGTTGCAACGGCACCGCAGGAACAGCTGACTGAGGTGCCGGCCAGGGCAGTAACACAACAGGACGACGCAGTCCTGGTTAGTCCTCCCCCTGCCCATTCTTCTTTATCAGTGCAAGGGGGAGAGGCTCCTTCTGCCTCTGCAGTCCCCACTAAGGCTGCTAAGAAATCAGTAACGAGGCATTCAATTTCACCCTCACTCGAGCCTTCAATCTCTCCCTCTCATTCACCAAGCATTAGTCATCGCACATCTTCTCATAACCAAGCAAGGTCCTCGCGATGCAGATCAAGGTCTCGTTATTCTGATCGTCACGACCGATGTCATCGTTATTATAGGGAATCATCATATAGATCTCGTTCACCAAGTTACTCCCCCCCAAGATCCTATCATAGGGGGTATGCCAGTAGATACTCCTCCCGAAGGTCGTCGCCTGATCACCCTGATCATAGGGGCCATCGAGCATCTGAATATGAAAGACATCACTATCGTCCTAGCCATTGCTGTTGCCATACTCCTCATGAATCGCGACAATTATCACCAATTAAGGACTGGAAGGGGGCGTCATCTCGACAGCAAAACCACTCACCTTCAGTCCAGCTATCTGAGCCTGAAGAAGGACAGATATCGGATACGGAGGACCAGCTGCACAATATGTCACAAAAAGATATGTCGTCATCCTACCCTGATGACGCACTGTTTGAGGGGGACCCATCTCCCCCAGACGACACAAAGGACTTTCAAGATCTGTTTAGGAGAGTGGCCCAGTCTCAAGAGTTTCAGATATTGGACACTCCAACGAAACAATTCAAGCTCTGGAGGAACCTAAACCCTAAACAACAATCTAAGGTCGCCCTGCCTATGGACGAGGCTATCCTCCAATCAGCAGCAGAAATCTGGCGTACTCCGGCTTCGACTCCACCAACTTCGAAACCGGCAGAAAAGCGATATTTTATAGCATCTAGAGATTCAGAATTTCTTTTCACTCACCCGCAACCAAACTCTTTGGTGGTCGACGCAGCTCTTCAAAGGGCTAAGAACCCGCAGCTGAAAAATGCGGGCATTGATAAGGAGGCGAAGAAACTGGATGCCTTTGGCCGAAAGGTTTACACATCAGCCACGCTGCTCCTTCGCATAGCGAATTACACAGCTCTCCTAGCGAATCATAGCTTTGATAGTATAACAAAGCTTACTGAGCTGTCCCAGAGATCATCAGAGGCAGACAGGGAGCTACTACGATCTATTCTCAAGGAGGGCTATGCGTGTTCAAAGGCTAATCTTCAGATAGCTATGGATATAGCTGATACAGCAGCTCGGGGAGTAGCAACAGCGGTATCAATGAGGCGATCTTCTTGGCTCGCCACGGCCGCGGTACCTAAGGAGCTGCACTCCAAGGTAGAAGACCTCCCGTTCGATAAGGTAAAATTGTTTGCAGAGAAAACAGACGAGGTCCTTCATACTGGGAAGGACTCAAGAACAACACTTCGTACGCTCGGTATGTACGCACCACCATTCCGTCGCCGGCGTTATTTCCCATACCAGAGACGGTATGACTATCAGTCGAGGAGGCAGCAAAATCGCCCCTTCGACCAAGCGCGATCGAGACAGCGCCCCCAGCGGAGGCGTCCACCACCGCCTAGGATGACAGGCACGGCTGCCTCGAAGCAGCAAGTTTGACTCCCTGGTCGAGGGCAAGCGCACACTACCAATCAACCTGGAAAAACCCATGTTCCACCACCGCTTACGACCTTACTACCACCAATGGGTCGAGATAACATCGGACAAATGGGTACTGGAAGTCATAAACAACGGCTTCACCATTCCTTTCACCTCCATCCCCCCCACCACCCCACCCTCCCCGTCCCTGTTCAGGGACCCATCTCAAGAAAATCTCTTGCAACAGGAAGTTCATCGTCTCCTGGATATCGGAGCAATAGAGAGGGTCCCCGATCAGTTCAAGGGAAGAGGGTTTTATTCCAGATACTTTCTAACGGAAAAGAAAGCGGGGGGTTGGAGACCCATTCTCGATTTAAGAGGTTTGAATCGTTATCTGCGCAGACAGCGTTTCAAAATGGTGACCCTGAATTCCATAATACCATCCCTCGATCTAAACGATTGGTTCGCTGCCCTCGATTTACAAGATGCGTATTTTCATATCACAATACATCCCGCGCACAGACGTTTTCTACGATTTGTGATAGGCCACGATCACTTTCAATATCGGGTTCTACCGTTCGGGCTGGCGTCAGCGCCCAGAGCGTTTTCAAAGACCCTGGCCGTCGTAGCAGCTCATCTGCGTCGGTTACAGGTGATAATATATCCGTACCTGGACGACTGTTTAATAAAAGGTGCCACGCAGCGAGAGGCATCACAAATGGTGGCGACGGTCGAGCAAACTTTCGAATCACTCGGCCTCCTTCTCAACAAGCAGAAATCGACACTTATTCCAACTCAGTTTATAAGGTTTATAGGGATAAACCTAGACTCGCGCATGGCAAGAGCTTACTTACCTCAAGAAAGATTTCAAGCAATCAAGGATCTCGTTACTATACTCACTGGCAACATGACCATATCGGTACACAATTGCCTTCGTCTCCTCGGACATATGGCAGCGGCCACTGCAGTAGTTCCTCGTGCGCGCCTCCACTTGAGGAGCCTTCAACATTGGCTGTCCACGGTTTACGTCCCCGTGAGACACGACATTCAGAAGCTAGTGTGGTTACCTCCACATGTTCAGAGATCGCTGCAGTGGTGGACAGAAGCGAAAAACCTCCTCACGGGAGTCCCATTCCATCGACAACAACCAACGGTGCAGATAACATCGGATGCCTCGCTCATAGGCTGTGGAGCCCATATGGACAGCGAGCGAATACAGGGCAAATGGTCACTCAGCGAGAGGCGTCTGCACATAAATCTGTTGGAACTTCGAGCAATCTTCTACGCATGCAAACACTTTCTTCCCCAGATCAGAGGGCTTACAGTAAGGATACTGACAGACAACGTAGCGGCGATGTATTATGTCAACAGACAAGGAGGAGCACGATCACGTTCCCTATGCGCCGAAGCAGTGCGGTGCTGGAATTGGTGCATACAGAACAGCGTAAGCATAACAGCATCGTACTTACCTGGCACCGCCAATGTGATTGCAGACTCCCTCAGCAGACAATTCCCCACGGATCACGAGTGGGAAGTGAGGACAGACATTCTATCTGCGATATTCCAGAGATGGGGTACTCCACTGGTAGACCTATTTGCAACATACGACAACAGGAAATGTCACCTATATTGCTCGAGAGCAGGGCTCGGCAAGGGCTCTCTCGGCGATGCGTTTCTGATCAGGTGGAAGAAAGCACTTCTGTATGCGTTTCCTCCCACGCCGCTTATCTCCAGAACACTGGAGAAAATCAGGTTAGAGGCAGCAACGGTCATTTTGCTAGCTCCAGCATGGCCCAGACAAGCCTGGTTTCCATTCTTACACAGGATGTCAATCCAGCCACCTTACCTTCTTCCTCTCCATCAGGATCTCCTCACTCAGGAAGGGGGGACACTGTTACACCCCAGGCTGCAGCCGCTGCACCTGACGGCGTGGCTTCTCAGTGGTTGAAAGGAGATGAAAATCTATGCTCTAAAGAGGTCAAGACAGTACTTCTTCACAGTAGAAAACAGTCTACACGGAATACGTACCTGGCAAAGTGGCGGAGATTTTCTGACTGGTGCATTCAGAACAATATACACCCCCTATCATCTCCTCTACAGAATGTTTTGGACTACATCCTTTATTTACGAGAGTCAGGTCTTACACTATCGTCTTTGAGAGTGCACTTGGCAGCCATCAGTGCTTTTCATCAACCAGTAGGGGGTTCCGCGCTCTTCTCTCACGCAATTACAAAGAGATTCTTGAAAGGACTTCAAAACTTATATCCGCCACGAAGCGCACCTTCTCCTTCCTGGAATCTCGACCTGGTGTTGGATACCATTATGTACCCACCTTTTGAGCCCTTGACATCGGTTTCGCTACATATTTTAACGATGAAAACAGTCTTCCTGCTTGCAATTACATCGGCAAGACGGGTAGGGGAATTGGGGGCGCTGATGGCAAGCCCCCCCTTCACTGTTTTTTCCAAGGACACAGTAACACTCCGATTACATCCGGACTTTATCCCCAAAGTTTGTTCTTCTTTTCATATCAATGAACCTATCGTTCTACCGACCTTTTATCCCAAACCTCATTCCTCCAGTAGAGACGCTCTGTTTCACACACTTGACGTCCGACGCGCACTGTCGTTCTACATAGACAGAACGCGCCAATGGAGACGAACTGACAGGTTGTTGGTATCTTTGGCACCTAGATCGAAAGGCAAAGCACTTTCCACTCAACGCATTGCAAAATTAATCACACTCTGTATTATGGAATGTCATTCACTTAGAAACAAACCTCTCCCTTCATTACCTTGGGCTCACTCCACGAGAGCTGTAGCGACTTCCACTGCATTCGCAAGGGGAGTTCCCCTGGCGGATATCTGCCGTGCGGCTACTTGGGCTTCTAGTATAACTTTCGCACGTCATTATGCCATAACGAAGAGGTGGGCTTCAGACGCTGCGGTAGCCTCTGCGGTACTGTCCACGGTAGAAAATAATTGACCCGGAGCGCGTTTTGGGTTACTGCTTTGTACTCACCTGGAGTGGAGCACCCACGGGGACCACTCGAAGAAGAAGAAGAAGTTACTCACCCTGTGTAGTAACGATGGTTCTTCGAGATGTGTCCCCGTGGGTGCTCCACGCCCCACCCTCCTCCCCGCTCCGGGTCTCTCTGCTTTGTCTTTCAGGGACCGAGCGGCGAGAGGAACTGACAAGGGGGGGGGGGCCGGACCGTTGCAAAGGCGCGAACGCCGTGCGCTGCGCTCGCGCATGCGCGGTCCGGCCCAACTACGGCTATGGAAAACTTCCGACCAGCGGCGCCGGGACGGGACCCGACACCTGGAGTGGAGCACCCACGGGGACACATCTCGAAAAACCATCGTTACTACACAGGGTGAGTAACTTCTTCTTGTGCGTGAAGCCGCAAGTGCAGACATAGCCCTAGTGTGGTTACTGAGCAATGCAAGTGGTACCTAGACCACAGCAACAGTTAAGATCAAGAGACCTCTACAGCATGGGCTCGTAGCCAGCTGGCTTTCAGCTCAGAGGGTAGAGGCGCCTATACTCTGCTTCAGGGTTCCCAGGTTCAAGTGAATCCGGAGGTGGTTACAAGTGGGGGCTTGTCTGGAATCTCAGCTGGGTCTCTGAAGCTCGGGATGCGCTTCATCACCTAGGGAAAGTATGTAACCCGCACACCTAGTGTGGTTACTGAGCAATGCAAGTGGTACCTAGACCACAGCAACAGTTAAGATCAAGAGACCACTACAGCATGGGCTTTTAGCTCACAAGGTAATCATGTCTTCCTAATCTATTAGAGTTCTTTGAAGGGGTTAACAAACATGCGGACAAGGGGGATCCAGTAGATATAGTATACTTAGATTTTCAGAAAGCCTTTGACAAAGTCCCTCACCAAAGGCTCTTGTGTAAATTACATTGTCACGGGATAAGAGGGAAGGTCCTTTCATGAATTGAGAACTGTTTAAAAGACAGGAAACAAAGGGTAGGAATAAATGGTAAATTTTCAGAATGGAGAGGGGTAACTAGTGGTGTCACCCAAGGGTCAGTCATAGGACCAATCCTATTCAACTTATTCATAACTGATCTAGAGAAAGGGGCAAGCAGTGAGGTAGTAAAGTTTGCAGATGATACTAAACTGTTCAACATAGTCAAGACAGAAGCAGACTGTGAAGAACTTCAAAAAGATCTCACAAAACTAAAACAAAAGACAGAACTATGTATCACTTTAAAGATTAACAAGATGGTTTATTAGGTGATGAGCTTTCGTGGGCCAGACCCGCTTCCTCAGATCAATATGTGGAAGAAAATCGGCACAACCATATATACCAAAGTGATACAATTAAAAAAAATGAACGCATGTGAAATTGACAAATCAAATTTTAGAACAGAGTGGGGGTGAGGGGGAAAGGTAAGTTTCTGTGAAGTAATGACATAGGGGTGATAATAGGGGAAGTTTCTGTGAAGTAATGACATTAGGGGGATAATTGGGGAAGCTATCTCTGTATCACCCCTAATATCATTACCTCACAGAAACTTACCTTTCCCTCTCACCCTCACTCTGTTCTAAAATTTGATTTGTCAATTTCACATGTGTTCATTTTTTTTTTATTGTATCACTTCGGTATATATTTTCTTCCACATATTGATCTGAGGAAGTGGGTCTGGCCCACAAAAGCTCATCACCTAATAAATCATCTTGTTAGTCTTTAAAGTGCTACATAGTTCTGTCTTTTGTTTCAGCTACACCAGACTAATACGGCTGCATCTCTATCACTATTTCACAAAACTAAGTGATTGGGCAACAAAAAGGCAAACTAAGCTTAATGTCAATAAGTGTAAAGTAATGCATGTTGGAAAAGATAACCCCAGCTATACATATAGTAATTTCAAACATCAACAACACACAGTAAGAAAAAACAGTCAATATTGAAGTTTGAAAAATAATCACATGGTTATTTGGCTATGATAAATCAGGAAAGAGATTTTGGTGTTATCGTGGATAGTTCTCTGAAAACGTCCACAGAGTCTGCTGCGGCAGTCAAAAAGGCAAATAGAATGTTAGGAATTATTAAGAAAGCGACAGAAAATAATACACGAAATATCTTACTGCCCCTGTATAAAACTATGGTATGCCCACATCTTGAGTACTGTGTACAGATGTGGTCTCCTCACCTCAAAAAAGATATTTTGGCCTTGGAGAGGGTTCAGAAAAGGGCAACTAAAATGATTAGGGGTTTGGAACGGCTCCCATATGAAGAGAGGTTAAAGCGACTGGGACTTTTCAGTTTAGAAAAGAGGAGACTGAGGGGGAATATGATAGAGGTATATAAAATCATGAGTGGTGTGGAGAGGGTGAATAAAGAAAAATTATTGATTAGTTCCCATAATAGAAGAACTAGAGGACACCAAATGAAATTAATGGGTAGCAGGTTTAAAACTAATAAGCAAAAGTTCTTCTTCACACGGCGCATAGTCAACCTGTGGAACTCCTTGCCAGAGGAGGCTAGAACTATAACAGAATTTAAAGAGAAGCTAGATAAATTCATGGAGGTTAGGTGCATAAAAAGCTATTAGCCAGGGGGTAGAAATGGTGTCCCTGGCCTCTGTCTGTCAGAGGCTAGAGATGGATGGCACAAAACAAATCGCTTGATCATTGTCTTCGGTCCACCCCCTCTGGGGCACTTGGCCCTGGCCACTGTCAGCAGACAGGCTACTGGGCTAAATGGACCTTTGGTCTGACCCAGTATGGCCATTCTTATGTTCTTAGGGTAGAGGCTCCTATACTCCGCGTCAGAGGTCCCAGGTTTAAATCCGCCTGGAGGCATTTACATGTGCACTACTCCAACTCCACCCCACCCTGAGCACTGGCTCTGTAGCTCCCATTCAGTGCACCTTCAACTTGGAGCAGCAAGAGCATGTCCCTTCTCCGCCCCAGCCCAGAGCCTCTTCCTGCCCTCCAGAACCTCATATCAGGCTCCAACCCAGAGCCTGCACCCCCAGCCAGAGACCTCACCGCTCCCACACTTATTCTGGTTAATTCTGAAGTTAACCAAAATATTTAACTGGCACCCCTCTCCCGATGCTCCCAAACCACCTGGTAACAAAGTTTTTACTGTATTAATCAGAGGTTAATACAGAAACTTTCAGAAGCATATTTTAGAACATAGATTTGAGCAGTCTATTGTAGCTGCTTGTACAGGCTGCAGGGCACCCTACTAAATCTTGGAGTATGTCTACACTACCCCCCTAGTTCGAACTAGGGGGGTAATGTATGCATACCAAACTTGCTAATGAAGCCCGGGATTTGAATTTCCCGGGCTTCATTAGCATAAAGCCGGCGCCGCCATTTTTAAAAGCCGGCTAGTGCGAACCCCGTGCCGCGCGGCTACACGCGGCACGGACTAGATAGTTCGGATTAGGCTTCTAATCCGAACTATCTGTACGCCTCATGGAACGAGGTGTACAGATAGTTCGGATTAGGAAGGGGGGTAGTGTAGACATACCCTTGGTTAGCACAGAGAACTTTGTTTAATTCTGTTACCAGTCTGTCACTATCTGACTCTTTGATCCTTACACTTGTTAATTAGGCCAACTCCTTCTGATATTTCATTTATTTGAAAAATTTACCTTAATTTCTCTTTGAACAGGATTGGATGCCTAAACTCTTTTGTGCTCCATTTTAATAAATGTGTGGAATAACACTGACCTACCTCACTAGTTGTTGATTGGCTCAGTTTATTGCTTTTAAAGTCCTTTGAAATTCTCAAATGCATGTGACATGATGCAATTTTGCTGGACAGACAAGACATTCATATCATCAAGCGGGGAAAATACATTTTGACTCTGAAAACTTTGACTCCTTTCTTCATGGAGAAAAATCAGCATGAAAAGAACTAAAATATTTACCTTCTTTAAGTTTTGCAAAAATATTTTTTCTCTGGGTTAGCCACTAGTGCTAGCTTACATAGGTTACAAACACATAAGGGCAGGGACTGGATTTCCTTGTCTTATACAGAACCATTGGGGATTTTATTTTTATATATATATATATATATATATATATATATATATATATATATATATATATATATATATATATATATATATATATATCAGTGATAATAATTGTTAATGATATTAATATAACAGGAAAATGTTATTTTAAAAATGTGTTTTCCCTAATCCAAATTCACCTGTTGCTCAACCAAGTGTTCCCTATTTCATGAAAGGAAGTAAAATTCTCTCTCAGATCATTACTTTTACATAGAGGGGGTAAATTGATTTAGTAATGAGAATCAGAGCCATCTGAGGGAAGATGTGCAGGCAGACAAGATGGTTTGAGTGGTAACTGGGAATTAGGCTATAGAAAATTACTTACTATTAAATTGTAAAATATTATATTCTAAATCAGAGCAGATAAAGTTCAGTATAGCCCCTTTAATAGTGTTTTAACATCTTCCTCTCAACCTGACACTTGAACTGTTTGACAGTTTCAGGCAGAAAAAAAATGATTTGGGCAGGTAACATGACTGTATCAAAATCACATCAGGTTATAAAGTAATCCAATAGGCCAGTAAGTAGCCTTTATCAAAACTAAGGTCCTGTTTTGACATTACACAAATACCCAGGAGATCAGCAATTTCAGAATGATCACAGAGAAATGGGAAGAATGTTACAAAGACATTTTACTAATCTGTTTAGATTTCTATGTTAAATATTCTCCAGATGAAATTCAGTCTGTCCTCAGAAAGAAGAGACATGAACTTTGAAGAAACAAGCTCCTTAGTATGATATACACCTCCTTTTTTATATGTTTGTCCTCTTCACATTAAATATCTTGAACATGGCAGGTCTGGATAAATAAAGGTATCTTCAAGAAAACTTTGCCTTATCATCTTTTTTTCTATTCTAGTTCTTTGTTCCACAATGACTCTGTGTTTCTCTCACTATTCCTGTGTTCCTAAATTTAACATTAGGGAGAGATTATTTAACCTTGTCCAAATCAACTGAAGGTTTCAATAATAAAGATAAAATATTCTCAACCATATTATTTTAGTAGTTCACTAACAGAAACACAAGTAAGTGTGTTTGATGTCTGTGGTTTTGATTTTTTGAAATGGGGTTTTCATTGATACCTTCTGAAAACCAAACACTGTTTCACTAGGGAACTGAAACAGTGATACCAAACCACTCTAAATACAAAACATTTGGAATACTTAAATATAAACAGATAAGTGGAGACAACAAGCTTGAACAAAATGCTTCAGAGAATATAGAAATGGATCGGTGTAGGACTAAGTGGTTTCAGTTTGCAGTAAGTTTAACATTTCTTGTTGTTCGTGGTTCATAATTACTGAGATGAATCTAGAACAGAGTTAAACTACCATGTTTGAAACCAGAGCAAACTCTGGATGTGTTTTAAGCTGTACCATTTTTTTCTTAGAACCTATGGGGAATGTGGAGTATGTTCATTCAAAAAAACCCACATTTTTCCTTAATCTCTCAGGCCAAGTTCCTTACCAAATGTCACTGAGGACTTCATTTTTTGGTTTTGTTATTAATGTTTTTCAAAGTTCTGATTTTACTATAAGGTGAAATTCTCTTCCTCACTCCCAACTTCCCTAATTAGATTATCTTTGGCTCTCAACTTAGGGAAGGATGAAGGAATTGAATCTGTCACCAAAACCTATCATTGGCCCTTCCGTGTACCAGGGATGCAGGCCTCTCTCCTGGCTTCAAATAGACCTGAATTTGAGTGAATTAGAGGGGAAGGATTACATGGATTCAGTAGCCCAGTATCTCTTTGCATATAGGGAGTAATAAGGAGTTGCAGCTTCTATCAAACCTATTACCAGTAAGGAACACTCCATGTGCTATAAATGTGAGCACAGTCAAATTCTGAGTCAGAAAAAGAAGGCAGGTAGTTTTCCAGCTCAGGAATCTATCTACTTTGGTGCTTTAAAAGGAAATTGTTACTGGTATGAATAGGGTTGCCAATGCTCTAAGACTGATCTGGAATCTCCCTGAATCTCCTGGTGACTGTTGAAATCAGTTCTGGAGATTTTATTAGGATATTTTAAGAAAATGGTACTGTCATGTTCGGGCGGGGGGGGGGAGGGGGCAGGAATCTCCCAGAATAGATTGTGTCAGAGTTAGCAACCCTAGATATGAAGGTAATTCAAAGTTTAGACTTCAAGGACCTGTGTTATGTGCATTGACTTTATCCAGATGAGCCATAAAATTCAAGAAGATATGTTTACTTTTCACTTGACCATAATCAATTTTAGTTTTATGTTGTTTTACTCCTTCACTGGTCCTGGGTTTTTGCAGTGTTACCTGAATTAGTCAGCAACAAGTATAGGAGGCCCCCGACATGTAACCGCCCGAGTTCCTGCCCCCCTTCACTTACAGCTATTTTTGTAAGTGCAGAAGGGGATGGAAATCCCGACTTATGTCCTTGGCCTGCCTTTACAACAGCGCATGGTGCCTATCGTAAATGAGGGCTTGAGTTATGATGCCCCTGACTTGTGACACGACACGATCCATTCCTGGGGGAGCAAATTGAGGGCCTCCTGTACCACATATTGACTATGTGCTATGTGAAGTACTTCTTTTCATTTGTTTTTACACCAGCTGCCCAATAATTTCATTGGGTGACCTATGGTGCTTGTGTTGTATGAAGGAGAAATTCTTATTCACTTTCTTATTCACTTTCTCCATACCATTTTGCCAGAATTTGTCTGTTTGTCAAAATCAAAACATTCCGCAGGAGGGCCCATGGCAATTTTAACAAAATTCTGGTAGAAATCATACAGGTTTCCAGTGGAGGCTTACTTGGCTTTTTCCCCTGCTTGCTAGCTCTGCTCTTCAGCAGCCTACCTGCTGGACTAACAATGAGCCTGGACTTCCTGAAGCTCTTCACTAGGCCACCTGGTAGGTTGACAGCAGCCTGGGAACCTGGTTGCTTGGAGAGTTCTAAGCATCTCAGCATCACTAGGCTTCCTGGCTCCGGAGCAGCCTATCAGATAGGAATGAAAACCAAACTGCATGCAGCTGAAATCGCTTATCACTTATTCTGATGTATTTATTTGTACTGTGGACCTATGCAGTCAGCTTGGGAGGAAGGGGCTATATAAGTACAAAGAAAGATGGGGACTTTTCCTGAGATGGTGGCAATTTAAAAAGACAATAAATAAAAAGCATCAAATACTGAATATGCAAATTATGCAAGGTATTTGTCTTTTGGATTATATTTTATTTTGTTTTAGTATTTTTACAAAAGTATAATTGCTCTCCTAGGTGTCCCAGACAGCACCATCACTGACCGAATGTTCCTTCTGTGTTCACAATAAATTCTGGTCCAGTGTCAGAGGGCATATTTATATAGGGTCATATAGGTACAAAAACCCTTGGGACATCTGGGATGATCCTGTGCCCATAAAACTAGACAACTGGCTCTGGGTACTGAGAACCCTTTTGCATTTCTGGCACAGCTACCTCAGAAACCTGTTGGGGAAACCTAGATATGAAAACAAAGCAAACTCAGTCAGATGGTGCTGAAGTTACTGATTACTGAAATGTCAAAGATAATTCTTTCTGGCAGCTTCAGCTGCTCTTCCCTTCAAAAAGGAGGTGAGTAGAGAGGCTCTTCAGCTTTGGAGGCTTTCTGTGTCAGCAGCAGGGTCCAGCATAACCTCTTTACAGCATTTTCTGGCATCTCTGTTTTCTGCATCTCTCTAATTAGAAATATATAAAAGTTTGGAACGCTTTGATTTTGTTGATTATTGTAACAGACTTGTCATTGATACTGTTCCAGAGTTATACAAAGCCATTTTACTTTTTTTTGCATAATATATCTTTAAAATCTTCTAAGGTGCAAGTAATTGCAGCTGGCATTTTTTTTTTTTTTTGACTGTCAGAGATTTCTCCCTCTTAGTTAATGACAAATAAAAGTGTGTGTATGTCTAGAGAGGTGATTCTCAAACTTTTTGGCCCATTCGGCTCAACACAAACCTTTCCATGGACTATCAGCTGCTAATGGAAACTTGCTGTTAATTATATAATTATGCCAAGCCATTTTGCTAATGCTGTAGCTAGGAAGAATGGTTTAATTTAACCAGAAAGAATGTAAATATCAATTGAAATTATTAAACAGATGAAGCTCTTTAACTTTCTCATATTAGTTTATCAAACTTAATTTTAAATGAAGTAAAATATTAATCTATGACCAAAACAAAAGGTTTCAACATTGGCTTTATTTATGGCACGAGTGGATCAGGTGCCACTGACCCACAGAAAAATCAGTCAGGAACCACACAAGTGAGAAGAAAAAAAACCCCAACCCTCCAAAACCCCTCAACCCTTACTAATGTGGTCCCAACTGAGACATCTCACTCCCCTAGCACTCCAGCCCCATGAGGGAGAGGAAGGGACAGGGAGGACTGAGATTCAGGGCTTCCCATAGGCCAGATTAACTCTTCTGGGGTAAGTGGATTCTGTGGACCCCCGAGCTCTGGGGTGGGGCCGGAATGAGGGGGTTCATTATGTGGAACAGGACTGCAAGAGGGATGATGGTGCAGGATCTGGCCAGGAGGTGGGTGCTGGAAGGAGTGAGGGTGAAGGGTCTGGGTGGGAGGTAGGGTACAGAAGCAGGCTGGGAGTAGGATGTCTGGCAAGGGGGGAGGGTTCAGGTGCAGGGTAGGGATAGGCTATCTGGCCCATGGGGAGGGGGCAGGAGTGGGCTAGGGGTGCAGGATTTCGGTGGGAAGGTATGTGAGTGGGGACGGGACACAGGGTCTGGGCATGAGGGGAAGGAGGCGCATCATGTAACACTACCTCCCACTGACCACAGCAGGGAAAGCCTCCAGCCAGTGCATCCCATACCTTGCTGTTCCCCCAGCTGGGGGGGGGAGGCGGGGGATCAGCAGCATGTGGAGCTGCTTCTTCCCTATAAGCCAGACTACCCAGTAAGGCTCAGGGCTTTCTCTTCTCCCCCACTCCCTCTAGCAGGAAACCCGTCCTGGCACTCCAGCTTTGCTGGAGGTGGGGGCAAGGTTGGAGCACCAGCGAGGGCTCCCCACTGTGGGGGGCTAAGCAGGAATTGAGCTCGTTCTGCAGACTCCACTTTGAGAACCACTGGTCTAGAGTAATGTCATTTTTTTGCTTTATCATAGTGAACTATGTAAAGATATATCCATGGTTACTGTGGAACAGTAGGCAGTTGGCATGTTAAGAAAATTGTCACTCAACTAGCAAAGCATGTGATCTATTCATGTTAAGACCTGCATTTTGATTCCATGCTAATAGCCTGGTTACTATTAATGTATGCTGTCTGGTACTGACCTGTTTTGTCTAGAATGTGTGTTGGTTTATGAAATGTCATGACATTTAAGGGTTATGGATTAAAAAAATTAAATTTTCCAAAATAAAAAAATTCTCATACATTTTAATAGTGTTTATGAAAGAACTCCTCTACATCTTGCCTGTAGCAGGATGGTACAGAGTGAATTAAGTGTCAGTCCTTCTGTGTCCATGAAGAGGAATTACTAATCTGGGCAAAGAAATTAATTGTCTGTGGGAATGGACAGATGGATTTGTTTAAAACCTTCATGTTAATTGGATTTTTGAAAAATGAATACCTTTTCAAATGAGATTTTAGGCTTCAATTTTTTGTAATGCCATTTACATTCTGAAAGCAGTAGATTTTTCTGAGGGAAGGTATGCATGAAAGTGTCAGAAAATGTGTCTTCAATGTGATTTACACTTTCTTCCTATGGAAGTGCAAAACTAGCTCTGATGTAATGTATATAAAAATGTAAACGAGATCATGTACATGGGCTCTTTTTTATTCATCTCTGGTGGAAAAACAAACTGTCCTCATAGGCTAGTGGTTGGTACCCTTCCCTGTCATAGGTGAGAGCTTAATTTAGTTTTCCTTTAGAATGAGTACTGGGGGTTTGTGAAAACTAAAATAATATAAAATGCAGTGAACACATTATCTGCTTCATCCAGGACAAGTTAACACTTGAAATTCTCTTCACCTTTTTCACTTCTCCAAAATTTTTTAAACTTTACCTTTATAATAATATGGCTAAAAAGGAAATTAAAAAACAAGAAAACATTGTAATCCATTTTGTGTTTCAAGGAAAAGAAAAACTGAACAGACCAACGATGTTTGGAAAGATATTAAGAAAGTAATGCAGTATGAATGCAAACTATTCTCCTATTACAGTATAAATGCTATAGAAATCTACTAACAAAGGTAATAAGTATTTGTTGAATTCTTAAGTGAGTTAGCTCAACAGCATTTTTTTTATAAACTGCCATTCATTTATCACCATGGACCTTTTATTCTACTGCAGCTAAGATTCTGTCAGCACTTCCATTATAAACCTTTTTTTCCTTTCCAGGGGCTAATAACTTGGCAATAGTAAACTTGCTCTAAGCTAAACTCTGGCATGAATGGTATCTACCCAGGAGGGTTTTTTCCTTGTAAAAAACAAACCACCTAGTAGCCGTTTGACTTATTTCAAATACTTTTCTCCTATAAAAGTTGCTCTAAAACAACTTCAGTTTTAAAGGCCAGTGTACAGTAGCTTAAATAATAGATGCTGCAAATGTGCTCCAGATATTTCACCACAAAGTTCCCAAGGGATTTTACTATGAATATTAGATTTTCCAGGCACAGTTAAGGGAGTATAGAAGACAGTTTCTGAAATTGGATAAATAGGCTGGTCTATAGAAAAACCAACAAACAACACCACCCAGAATGCACAATAAGTGCAAATTAATTGTAGCTCACTGGCAACTAGCTGTATTTGCAAGAAAACCAGACATTTTGATTAAATGATGCATTCCTACAAGCCTTATAGTATAAGGCAATTAATGACATTATTTGACTGAGGGGGCAGAATGGCTTTTACCACTCCAAAATGCACTTTTTTAAAAAATCTCATTTTTTCTCATGTATACTTGATTAATGTACCGCTTGTGCCAAAGTCTTTGCCCAGTGCTCAGAATTTGAGTAACCTGGCTTTATGTAGGGATTTTCTTTGGGGATGTAAGAAAAAATATTTTCCCCTTCTATTTCATGGCCAGACTCTCATCCTCTCCATGGGCTAAGCCCTACTTTCTCTTTTGCCCACATTCCCACCTTCACATTGCTGTGGGGAGAGTTGCTCCAAAAGTACTCTAAGGCAGAGCTACTCAACTTTGGAAGCCCCAGGGGCCACAATAATACTCACAGTGCATGCCAAGGGCTACAACTTAAATGTGGTTGCATATACATGCAAATATATGTGCAAATATATGCAAATAACTTCTTTCACACTGATGGACATGAATACAAAGATTATGGCAAGACCACACAACACACAGGCTCCATTTAAGTCAGTTCTGCTGATATTAATAAAATGCAATATTTACCCGATTTCCATCAATATGACAGCACTTTTAATGAGCAATGACAGTCCAAGAATTTTACTACTAAAAGGCATTTCAACAGAAGATCATTATATTGACTACTCCTTTGTTTTGGCTCCCACCCTCAGGCCGCATGTTGAGCTCCTCTTAAACTCAAATTGCACTGTGGGCTGCAAACAAACGGGCTGTGAGCCGCATGTGGCCTGTGGGCTACATATTGAGTGGCCCTTCTCTAAGGTGTACCTGCAACGTCCCTTTCCTATAAAGTAGAAGAACCACTGCAGTTTTACTGTGCTTAGTATCCCCTACTCCCATGTGTTGGTGGGAGCATGTCGCTGTGGAGGATTTTACCTTGAGGTAGCTTATGGATCAATAAGTCTAAAGAACTGCACCATATTCACAGAACAGACATTGCGAATGGAACAGAAGTACTCCTATACCTGTCCAGGACTCTGGAATGATTACCTCAAGGAGTGAGAGGGTATTTCATTCTCTGCACTCTTTCATGTCATGAGATTTACACTCAGGTAACCAAAATATTCTAATTATGATTGTGCCTTTGATATTGTTTATACAGCTTTACTGGAACTGGATTGTGATTCCTTACTCATATTACCTGCACTACCAGAGACATAATTTACACAGGCCAAAGCTCTATCACAGATCATAGACCTAATAACTGAGCTATGCAGTTTGACAAGGATAAGTAGGGAAGAAATTCCCTTCTTTCCAAGCTCCTATGTCTGTGGTGTGCAACACACTAGCCATATGTGGCTATTTGGCTGGATGAGTGTGGCTGATTGGCTTGAACAGTGTGGCTGTTTGGCCAGTTGAGTGTGTCTAGTTGGCTTGAACAATGTGGCTATTTGGCTGGTTGAGTATGGCTAGTTTTCTTCAGAACTAGTTGGACACCACGGTTCTAGTTTGGAGAGCAGCAGCAGAACTGATCTTCAAGCATTACTCAGCCTCTTCTTTTGTGTTCCTTTGTGAGGTCCAGGATGAATGTCCATGGAGATTGTTGTGATAGATCCACCAGCTCTATCACCTTCCACAATATCCCAGTTCACTCCATGGAGTAATGTGGATGCAGGGTAACCAAATATCAACTCTTCTTGCCATAGAACCACCATGATCATGCTGTCATTTTAGGCCCAAACTTGTTTGAAAGTGGCTGTATTTAATTTGTGGTCATTTTTTATTTTAAAAACCACTTTACATTGTTAGTTCTGTAGGAGATGTTCCCTGGAGATGTAAATACTTTGGGTAAACATGAACCTGAGACACACAGACATGTACAGTATTATTGTCTCATTTTAAAGTTTCATTTACTTTGGCAGATTAATATGGAAAACAGTAGTCTGCATAGTTTGATTGTTAAATACTGTAATTGTACATCATGGACTACTAGCACTGCTTTTGTTTGCTCTAAATAGTTTCAGTAAAATGTGTGGCACAGAAAAGAAACTGTCAAGGAAATGCCATAATGCTGTATCTCTACATTTTACCTATGTTTTCTAAAAATATTATTATCAAAATACCCCTCTTGGCAGTCCTCTTTGATATTGCTTCAGGGAGGTGACATGTTCCAAAGAGCTTCTTGGTATGTAACAAGCTTTCCACAAAGTGATTTGCAAATCGGTTTAGATTTTTGTCTGCAGCTCTTCAGTCTCTTGTTTGCCTAGTAACATTATCACATACCAGTCTGTAAACAATTATTTCAGTTAATCTATAAATACTTTAAATAGGTTTGTACACTAAGATGAAACTAAATCTAGTAGCATAACTTACTTTTCAAATGTGTGCCACGCAGTCATGATGACGAGTATTCTGAAATAAATGACTAAACATCACACCATCTTATCCAACAGATCTTTTGCTTGCAAAATTTTGCTTGCAATTTCTTGCAAATTTTCACTCCTGTAAAATTTAGACTTAGTATGATTATAGGTGAATGAACTAGAATATTTCTGACTTGTGCATGTGCAAAAACTTAAGTTCTTGTAATATTATACTGCTGGTGATATGGGAACCAGTGAGTACTCAGCATAAGAGCTAGTTGGAAATTTTCCGACTACATTATTTTTATTAAAATATACTGGTATATAAAAAAGGCAAGCTCTTTTCTTTTCAGGGGAAAATACTAGTTATCGTAAGGAAAGCTTTCTCAGGTCAAGGATGGAATTTCTGGTCAAACCCAGAAGAGAGGAAGAGACTGATTCTGTAGCCCACTGATCAGGGCACTTATGTGGGAAACCCAGTTTCAAGTCCCTTCTCTGCCATTCTCACTGGGCTAATCTAAGTGGATGTCTCTCTTGTTTTTTGTGAAATACTTCAAAGGGTCTCATTTTCATCCTAATACTGATTGGCTTTCCTACCCACTTTACTAAGCATAGCTTTCAGAGACCAGTGTGAGTTTGCAGTGTTAGCAGCTGAACAACAATCACCTCTTTATCATGAAATATAAGAATGGCCATACTTGATCAGACCAAAGGTCCATCTAGCCCATTATCCTGTCTCCTGACAGTGGCCAATGCCAGGTGCTTCAGAGGGAATTAACAGAATAAGTAATCATCAAGTGATCCATCCCTTCTTGCCAATTCCCAGTTGAGTCAATTGAGCAGTCTGCTTTGGAGTCATAAAGTTTTGATCTATTAAAGAAGAGAAATGGTTCAGTTAACTGGAAAATGCCACATTGACTAATGATATATTAATCAGTTATAATGTATCAGAATTCAGATCATGGTATTGCTCCAGATTATCTGCATTTACCATGGTGCTGGCAAGGGGAGGAGGGGCAGGGAAAGGGAGCCATTTGATGATAGAGGGATGATCGCTGAGTGGCACAATACAAGGATGACTTACCTTGACAATATCTTTGCAATAGAAGAAAATGGCATGATAAATGAGGAGGCAGAATTACAGATGTTCAGACCATGCTTTTAGTCTTTGGTTCCTAATCTATCTTGTCTGAATTGAATTTAATCAGTTTGAGCTCATTCATTTCCCTATTTCTGTCAGGGATTGGAAAACACAGAATCGCAGATTTTCATCTCATTAAAAAAGCAATGTAGAGCTAAGTGTCATTTTGTGGATTGGTGATGCTTCAGGCCAGAACTTTTCACTATCTTACCTAGAAGATATACGTGCTTATTGAACAAAAGGGATGACAAAATAAAATTCTGCAGAACTAGACACAAATGTCCTTTAAAAAATAAGATCCATAACTGTATCTTTCTAAAGAAATGCTACTCCTTTTCAATCCTGCTAAAATAACAATTCTGAAAGCCATTCATACACTGTCTTTCTTTCATTATCTTATTGTCTATTAACCAGCAACAAAATTTCTCCTAATGTTTGCTTTACAAAGATAAAAAAACCACCATAATGTACATACAAATAGGCATTACACATGCAGGATATTAAGTTAGTCATTTCTTGGTAAAAATTAGTAATATTTCAACTTTCTGATAACTTCCCTTTCTGTTTTTCCTTCTACTCCATCACTTTTACATTACTTGAAAAGGGGGAAACAATAATTTCCAAGTTAAGTAGACTGAGTGCTAGAAGGTGCATAAAAAACATATTTTGTTATTAATAGACCATTCTAACCTGCCCAAATACTTTATTCTAATCATCTGTAGAATAATCCAAATACAATTCTATGTTTCACTCATCTGTCACTCTTTTAGTCTCACATGACCTGTAAATAAAAACATCTATACAGGTCAAATCTCCCTGGTCTGGCACCATTGGGACTTGACCAGTCACAAATGAGGGATTTTGCGGGATCAGGGTGGTTAGTTCTGGACTCCCTGCTACCAGCCCCCTCCAGCCTTGTCCTGACTGCTGTCCCCGCTGCCCTTCAGCTGCCGCTGCCCTATTGGGCAGCCCTGCCACCTCTTCACACTGGGCTCCTACTGTTGCACCCAGCTCCTGCTGCTAGGCAGCCCTGCTGCCTCTGCTCGCTGGGCTTCCACTGCTACGCCAGGCAGTCTGACCACCTGTGTGCGCACTGGCTCTTGCTGCAGTGCCCGGGAGCCCTGCTGCCTTTGCACACTGGATTCTCAGTGCCGCTTCAGGTAGCCTCTGCCAGGAAGCCCTGCTGCCCTGCCAGTTTGCAGGGTTCCCAGGTGCTAGCCCTCCACTGGGAGACTCTGGTCCTGGAACATCCGTGGTCCTACTGGACCATGGATGTTGCTGGACCAGAGAGTCCCGGTTAAGAGTTTCAACCTGTATATATAATTCATACCCTTTCTTATCAATGTTTTTCTTCAAAATGACTAAGTTCTAGTAATTCCTTTCCAGTTGTAGCACTTAAATAATTTTTTAAAAGTAAATATTTAAATATATCTGCTAGAATTTTATATTTTCCTTTAAAATGGAAAAAGACATTAATGCCCTTTAATTCTCTTCTCCCATAAATAAAAAAGAACGTTAAATGTCTGGAAGTTTAGAATTATTAATGAATTCATAATGGGGACATTTGTTAGATTATTATTTTAAAGTTTCTAACTTCTTGCCAAGTTACAAAACTAATATTGACAGACTTATTCTTTACACTTTTAACATCTTTAATAATCAGCGTAGACAAAACATTTAACAAATTGCATGGATTCAATATCGTTTGAGCCACTTCAGGCAGAAAAGCAATTTAGTATCTCCGTATTTTCAAGATATAATAAAATAAAGCTGAGCAGCCTAGTAATTCCATAAAGCTGTACGACATTTCCTCCTCTCTCATAAAGATGAAATAGATTTTTGCAAAATGACTCCATAAACCCTTATTTTTCCATTAAAAAAAAAAGTCTGACATATAAATATGTTTCTTAAACTTTTTTCATTTTAAAATGTTCATCTTCATGTAAGGACAGGGACACGATTGACATGTAATAATGCCATTTAAGAAGTTAATTTCCCAAATTATCTGCATTAAGCAAAAATAGTTTCTCTCACAGTTAGATACTAGCTACATATCTACATTTATCCTCTAGTTAGATTTCCCATGAACTGTGTGATTACTTTTTCATTGTGTAAGAAAACACTTGGAATATTTTTCTGTATTTCCTCACTTTGTTTAGTTCAGTGTTTCTCAATCTTTTTTTATAGTACCTCATTTTCAAAAAGGTACCCCTTTTTTTTAAAAAAAAAAGTACACCCAGTACCTAGAATTTTCAGACACACTACATTTTTTTCTACCATTGCAACACATTTGTTTAAACAATTTAATTGTAGCCAGGTGGGCGATTAAATTTTTGGATTTAAAAAGTACAAAAATAATAAAGCATTGTACAACTTACAACAACAATTCCGTTTTCTCCAAATTTTAGTTGTTGATGTACCCCCCAGACTTCTCTCGAGTACCCCTAAGGGTCCTCGTACCACTGGTTGAAAAACACTGGTCTAGTTCACATATAATGGACCTGAACCTATACCATATTAATCAATTAAAAATTTCCATGGACGTGGGATAAGGTCCCTATGCTTTGCAGGATAGCTGATATTTATAAGATATTTAGTTGATATTTGTAGTAATAGTCTACTCTGATACAAATAAGAATACCAAATGTTTTGATTGTCACATAATGAATAGGCAGGAACACCCATTAAACTGAAGTGGATTTTTTGGTACCATCCCCTTTTTTCCAAGCTTACCGCATTTTTATTTAATTTAATTATTGCCACGAGGAAAAAAATTTCGCATGAAGAAAGTTTTTTGGCATCAGGACAAGCATAATTTCACTGCATAAGTGAGGGGGAAGTACATAAGAAACCATATCTAAAAAATGTGCACTTATCTACCTGGGGCAAAGCAGAAGCCCTGGCAGAGGGCAATGAGAAATGCACAGAAAATGGCAAGAACAGCATAGCATGAATCTTCTGATCCTTTCCCTCCATTAAATATGGACCTTTGGTCCCCAATCCTACAAACATTCTGTGGAATTTTGTGCCCAATGCAAAACTCCACTGACTTCAGGACTGCCGGCATACAACATAGCTTGTAGAAATAAAGACTTAAGTCTGCAAAGGTTTCTCTAGTTTCTCTATGTAGCGTAACATCCACAGAACACAGTCCATTGTCACATGGTATCCTGAGGGGTGAAATGTTTTCTTCCTGATCCTGTGTAGTTCTCTAGACGTTGCAATTGTTTTAAAAACTTCCTATTTCTATTGGTTAAAGTAAATAATCCAGGTATTTCAAAGTAGCTAGATGAATATTTATGCTCAAGTATAGGTTTGCTAAACAAAATAGCCAGTTTTTAAATGATCACCATTAAGTTGTTGCTGCTGCCACTTTTATAATTAGTATTTTTTTTATAAAGAAACAAACACTAAAAAGGAAAATAACTTGCCGCTTCTATATGCAAATTCAAATATATGAAGTCCCTGACTTACGAACATGTTGTGTTCCAAAAGTTTGTAAGCTGGTAGTTTGGAACTTGAAATGCATTTTCCCATAGAAACAATGTTAGAAATGATAGGTTCCCAGGGTAGGCCACAAAAGTCAGCTTACCCCATAATGTAGCTGAAATCCTGTATATTTGCAATGAAAAATAGTAGAAATAAGTGTCTTATTTAGCCTTGAATGCTGGTGCTTGAGGAAAGGCAGGTTTAATGGAGAAGTAGATGATTCTGAAGGGAACTTGTAGGCATCCTCTGGCTGTCCCCTGCCACAGGCTCAGCTCCAGCAGCCCTTACCCCAGACCTGGACAAAATACAGCCCACAGGCCCCATTTGGCCTGCCAAGTCACCGGATCCGGCCCTCAGAGGCAGCGGGGAGCCCCAGGAAGGCCCCCAGCTTGCCCCACAGCCCCGCATGCCATGCAGAAAAGCAGCTGCAGGTCTCAGTTACTGTTTTGAAAGTGGGGGGGAGGGAGTTTTAGGAGCCGCCGCACCCCCAGCACTTTCCCATTGGCCAGTTTCTGGCAGAAACCAGCCAATGCGATCTTCTTGTTGGAATAACAGGCAGCTAAGAATCACGCCCCCTCTCCTGGGCTCAGTTATTTATGAAGCATGTGGCCAGGCAAGTGGGCTGGCTGGCTGGGAAACATTTTAAGCTCTACAGGCAGGAAGGCAGGCAGGTTATTTTGGCAGCTGACAAGTAAATCTCTTGGCCACAGCCTGCATCTGGCACCCCAGCCCTTTCCTGCTCCAACTCTCTACCCCTCCCCCTCACTCAACATATCCAAACCCTCAGTCCCCCTCTTACACCCATATACCCCCCTCCCAGATCTGGCACCCCAATCTCCTATCCCAGATCACAGTACCCTCCTACCCTACGTCACATCCCAAACCCCTGAACTCCAGTCCCCTGCCCTAGGTCACAACCGTCTGCTTCATCCCAACTCCCTCCCAGACTCCATTCTCCCTCCTTCACCTCAATCCCTTACCCCAATCTCCCTTCTGCACCCAACCTCCATTCCAGACCCTGCATCTCTATTAATATCATGGAAGAGTGTGGCCCTCGACCACTTTCCAAAATCTTGGCGTGGCTCCCCCCCCATCAAAAATTATTGCCCACCCTGCCTTATCCCCTGGCCACCCAGCCCCTGCTCACCAGGAAGCGGCATGAGCACAGGCCGGAGGACTTTGGAGAAGCAGTAGGTGGCCGTGCAGCTGGTGACTGGAGAGAAGCAGCAGTTTCCTCTTCAAAGCAACCGCCCCCTGCTCCTCTGTTGTCCTTTGGCCAGAACTCACTGCAACCTGTGCCTCTTGCCTGCTCCCATGAGACTTCAGGTGAGTGTTTGTACGTGCAGATGTGTGCAAGTCAGATGTCTGTAACTTGGGAAGTACCTGTACTACACATTTCACAGGATAACCAATATTATTATGCAATTGTGCAACTTCACAGCTTATCAAAGTTGCGAGACCAGTTTTCTGACTGATAAGGGGTGTGATGTATTGCACTATTTCAATATTTTGCTGAATCTGAGGGACACTTTAATTCCACAAAAGATCTAAACTTCCTCCATTCATTTAAGTCTGCTGCAGTTTTTAGACATGTCTTGATGTTCCCTTTATTTGAATGGCTGTTCTATGTAAAAGTAATACCAAAGCAGATGTGCTAGAGAAAGACCTAAGTCACCAAGTTCTGATCAGATCCAAACTTCCTTCCTAAAAGTTTGCCTCTTAGTTCAGACAGATTGGCAGGCACAAGGTTTGGACCAGGATCTGAACTTCCTCAAAGTTCACGACTAGGGTCAGGCTTATCTCTGATTTGTACACACTAGCAATGAAAGTATTTGTAATACATTGTTAACCAGGTCAGCTCGAAGGTGATTTTACAGAGAGGTTCGTTGTGAGGTTCCGTAAAGACAAAATGTTCCCTACCTAGGTAGCTGAGCAACCAGCACAGTCATTAGTAGAGAGTTTTAGCAGCTGAATCTACATCACATCTATATCATTCTGTTTTGTGATTCTTGAGAGGAGAACCTCCACATCTCTGACTTTTATGATACTTCTGCACGCTGTAATATTTACCCTTTAATAATTAATGGCTTAATGTGCTATTCATTTTCAGATTCCAGATATTAGGGTAAATTCACCCTGACATTTATGTTGGCTTCTGCCAACCCTACACTCAGAGGTACCAGGAACAGAAAACTGACTGAAGTGAGATGATAAAGTAGCCCAAACTCAGGAAACTGTAGGGGACCATCAAAGCCTAAAAAATACACTGTTAACTGGGGACAAGCTATGACCATGATGGCCATGTTTCAGGGAATCCTCACAGCATCTTTCAGCATCAGGCAGGTTTTAAAAACTGCTCTCTTATAGCAAGTGTGGACATAGAAGATGAATTGCCTTTCTTTTCTAGTGCAAAGATGTAATTTAATAACCGTGTGCCAGCTTCTCTCAATCTCTGTTTCAGAAAGATAAGTGAAATCTGTAGTTTCTCCATGTTTTCATTTGACAAAAAGAGGACTTTAAATTACCTGTACGAATCCAAAGTGTAAATTGTAACTAAATTTTGAAATTAGCACTCACTTAGCATGTATTAACTACTTTGAGTTTTGAAGAATAGCATGACAACGTGATGAAAATAAATTGAACATAAACTTACATTTTTAATGGCCTTTTCCCTTTGCATTGCAAATAATTTAATTACTGTGCAAAATATGTACTGCTTATAGTCTGAAAGAACATAAAAAGTTAATTTCTATCTATGAATAATATGCTAAGTGGCTGAAGTAGTGATCCTAGTTGAGAAAGGGAAAATAAATGTTTACATTCTTCTCTATTAGTCTCTAATTGTGCATCTACATAGTGGCGCTAGCTCAGAATAAGCTATGCAATTTGAACTATGCAAATTGCATAGCTTATTTCGAGAGAGTCTATTTTGAAATTTGGCACTGTCTATACAGTGCCAAATTTCAAAATAGACTGCTATTCCGATACGTACCTTAATCCTCGTGGAACATTAGAATAGCAAGCCCATTATTTTGATTGCATTTCGAAATAACGGGCATGCTGTTAAGACATGGAAAACACTATTTTGGGATACCGGACATATCCCAAAATAGTGCCACTGTCTAGACATACTCTAAGGTGCCACAGGACTACTTGTTGGTTTTTAAAGTTACAAACTAACATGGCTACCCCTTTGATACGTTCGTTTTGTGTCTCTACATGGAGTGAGCAATTTGAAATGATAAAGGTATGTGTGTCATACCTCAGGGACCCCTTAGCTGTATATGTTACAGTATATTTTGGTAGGAAGAGGAATACAGCTGCTTTACATTTCTAACCAGGTTTATGACTCTTAAGAGTACTTAGTGTAGTAATAGGAATAAGATATAATTTGCAGAATAAATTAACAAATAATGCAGAAGATTGGTATTGGTTCCTGTGAGGTGGTGTACCAGGCCCCCAGAGGTCTCATGGAGCAGTGAAGACCTGCCTCAAAAGGCGGGAGGGAAGCAGCCAATCAAACATCAATGGGTTAGTTAAAAGGAGCCACAGAGATGAGCAGATCAATTGCTGGCTGGGACAGAAGGTTTAGGAACGACTGGAAGTCTGTGACACTTTCCAGGTGAGGAGGCCTGGGAGAGACCTTGCTCAGGGAGGGAACGGAAAACTTCAGCCCTAGAATAAGGGTAAAGAGGAAGGGGGCTATGTGGGAAGTGACCCAGGGAATAGCAATGGAGTTAAAGAAGCAACATAGTATTATTATTTGTAGGGTCCCTGAGTTGGTCAGGGCCCTGGTTCCCCTGCTGGCAGAGTGGCCAAGTACCAAGAAGGGGACAGGAATGGTTTAAAAGCCCAAGAATAAGGATAGAGTTTAAAGGGCTCAAGAACTTGGCTGAAGACATCAGAGAACCAACTATTTGTTGAAGTTTGTTACTCCTAGTGGGGTACTGAATGTGGGAGTTGACCTGGCTGCAGGACTGGGTCGATGAGAATTGCTGAAAGGAAAGAGTTTCCAGAGAAGAAACCTGGGGTCACTGTTCTATCACAGGACAGGAGCAGAGTTAGAGACAGACTAGAGGGGCCTGAGAACTGAGCCCAGAGGAGGACAAGGGCACTGCTTCAGGACCTGGTGAACCTTTAAGAACTGGGCCCAGAGACAGGGCTAACAATGTTACCAAAGACAAAGAGATACCCTTTGTTGGACCTTTTACCCCAGGAGAGGTTTGGCATTCACACACAGAGGGCTGTGACACTGAAAATCTACCGGCAAGGTTAGTAACCTAACTGGGGTTGGGAGCAAGAGAGAGTGAGTGCAGGTTTGCACCTGACTGATGAGAGGGGCCCATGAGAGATGAATGGCCTCTGTCACAAGTTGGCAACAGAAATCGGATCCTTTTAGACCAGCCCCTGAAAATCAGGGGAAAATTGAGAAGTTAATAAGACTGCTAACTGTGCAGCTGACTGCCAACTGTGCTGAAACCCAGAGGGCACTAGCAGAAGGGCAACACAGGACTCAGCTGGCTTCCCAACAACAGCAGGATGTACTTTTGAAGGCACTTCAGCTACATCAGCTATAACAACTCCAGCATCACCATTATTGGGCTTGGCAGGGAGCTCAGCCATGAGAGCAGCCAAATAAACCTGGCTTTTACAGATGCCAAAGGGAAAGGAGTTAGACAGGCCCACTAAGTGGATTCAGGTATTGTGGACAAGGGGGCCATGCAAGCTGAATTTGCTCCCAGGGTAAGTGAGATAAGAGGGATTATTGGCAAGTGCAGAGTACTGCGAAACCTGGAGATGTTTGGGTCACATTCCAGAGGCTCCAATGGTGGAGAAGAGAGCTGATAAAATACAGCATGGGTCCAAGAAGAGTGATGTCCCAGGAGTAAGGCATTTTAAGTGTGGGGAACTGGAGCAGGAGTGCGAGACCTCCGGTAGGGTGCCTCAAAGTGCCTAATACACCTTGTCACAGTTCCTTGTCTTAATCAGTGGAGTACTCTTAAATGGTGAAAAGTAATATGAGAAAGTGATGCTAATAATTTTCGAAGACCTTTCTTATATATTATATTTGGCAGCCACAGCTAAGCTGTCCTGTTGAGTCTTAAAATTATAGTGACACATCTGCACACACACACACTTTTTATTACATTTAGTGAATGCTGTATTGCAACTGGCAGAGAGTCAATAATCCATTTGTACAGTACATATTGTTCAAAAAAGGAAAGAACATGGGAGGGGGCTACGGAGCAGGCATGGAAAGAAAGCAACCCTTGTCTAATCACAATAAGTCTTTGTTGGGCTTTTTCCAGCAGGGGGCAAGGGAGGCGGGGAAAAGATGCAGCAAGACACTTTACCTGCCATTAAAGCTCTTTCAGTTCATAATAAGGATGTAAATGAATAGTCGACTATCCGATAAGCAGGAGCTTACTGGGTAGCACTATTGACTGCTCGCTCACCCTCCTCCTCCTCTGTTGCTCTGCACTACTAAAAGGACAGGGAAACCGGCACGAGAGGGCGCTGGCTGACTCTCTGGTCCCACGGCTCTCAGCACAACCCTCCCACTAGCTCCCCTGTTCCTTTAATAATGCAGAGCTCAACAGTGGGATTGTGCTGAGACCTGTGGGACTAGGGATTTAGCCAGCGTTCTCTTGCACCAGCTTCCCTGTCCCTTTAATAATGCAGAGTGGCAGCGAAGGGTTGTGCTGAGACTCAGTGAGAGCTGAAACTGTCCTTCCTTATCGACTAATCGAGTAGTTGATGGCATTTCCATAGTCTACGTAATTAGCCAATTAACTGCTACGTAACATCCCTAGTTATAAATATTTCAAGTATTAAGTCAATGTAGTTAGTAATTCATTGTATAACATAAGTAGTTAATCATGATTTACAAAATCCTATATATTATGTTACATGTATTTTTTCACAAACCTGAAAACTTCTGATTTCTTCATCTTCTAATCTAGGCTATGTCTCTACTGCAAAAAAAAGTATGGTTTTTACTTTGAAATAGTTCTCTAGGGTTTAATTCTTAGCGGAAACGTGGGCCAGGTAGTCTTTACCTCAGTATATCTAATTAACCTCATTTTGGGTTAACCTTATCATTGAAGAAGAACCTGGTGTGCCTTATCTGCACTAGGATTTTATATCATGATAGTTCTCTCAGTGTGAAGAGACCAATCCTGCCTCTAAAGCCCTGTTAATTTCATCAGTTTGTGTAGATATTTATACCCTGTTTGTCACTTTGATAGCTGAGCATCTTTGTCAGTCTTTTTGGGGACAGAAATTGCAAAGTTTGCTATTTACATTCACTGTTTTTGGAAATAGACTAGCCATTTCTGAAGGTCTCTGGGGAGTTTGTGCTTTCCTTATCATACTGGGCAATGAGTTGTAATGGAAATTCTGTGAGAACACACACTGTTGGACCTGAACGTATTGGAGTGGGCTTAGTGCCATGTATCTCTGAATGCATCTGTTTTCAGGAGCATGTCTGCTAGGTCTTGGGACATGTATGAATTAACATAAGAGATTCACCATTTAGGAGACTTATTTGCATTTGGGGTAATGTTATCATTGTTGTTACCACTGTAGAATTTTAATGAATCAGCAACAGATATTCATGTGACCAAAAATGAGGGACTTGACTAGAAATTTCAATGAAACAATATTTAAAACTTCTTTTCCCAACCAGCGAGTGTGACTAAATGACAAAATATTGTTGATACTAGAGTTCTCATTCAACTCTGGGAATAAAGCTCTTTGCCAACAAAGTATTTACTTGGATGGGGAAATTTTAAGAATAATCATATACAGAAAGAGAGAAAATTTCACAGTTTAAATGACAAATTACACTCTCTCTGCAAAGTTTTCTCTCGGCTTGCCTAATAGTTTCAAGAAATAATGTTGGCATTTTCAGGCCATCTCTCTATTTTCATGCCAAGCAGCATGTGAAACACCAATTCTTAACTTTCAGAAATAAAAACTATTGAAAATCAACCTCTTCTTAAATACAGGAGTCGTCATTTCCAGGCGGAATTGTTAAAGAGAAAACAACTCATGCAGATGAATGGAAAACACTACTAGTGCACTGCAGAATGGAGCAAAATACCATTGTGGTTCTGCTGACTCTTTTTAAAGATCATAAACAATTTTACTACATTAACTATACATTTGCTTAAATGGGAACATACCTTAAAATAAAGGAATGTTATATACTTACAAACTGAACATAAAAATTAATCTGAAGTGGGTTGTGCCCACAAAAGCTTGTGATACCATATACATTTTTGTATTAGTCTCGAAGGTACTGCAAGATTATGAATTTTTTATTCCAGTTTTTTCCAGTTACAAACTAACATAGCTACCCGTCTGAAACATAAAAATATAGATGAGGGAAATGAATTACTTTTAGAATAAAAAATGTTCTTTTAATTTCACATCCTAGATTTTGTTTTACAATGGTTAAATATTAAGACTGCAAAAAATCTAGGTAGATATAAGTAAGTGGCTTGGGCAATGGAAGACTTGGATTTTTCTTAACTTTTTTTTTTTTTTTAAATCACAAGGAGATAGAAAATTTGGAAAAGCCTGAAGAGTAACTCTCAGATTTGACCATGGTGTGGAAGGTTGGGGAAATTATAACTTCTTCCAATCTTATAACTTCTTCTTCTTGGACTCCATCATACTCAGTTTGCTCTGTTAGTATGAGTCCTAATTAGTGTAATCTAACTTCAGAGAGGGGGAAAAGGTGAAGGTGAAAGTGAGGATTGGTGTACTTTAATTAATAATTCTTATACCTTCTTGCTATGCTGCAGCCTCTTCTGTATATTCTCAGAATGAGGTGCATGAATTTAAACTCCCCTAGATTATATATCCCCTAGATATAAAGAGTGAGGGGCATAAGCTACGTACTGAAAAGTAGTGGTCCAGCTCTGATTTGATGCAAAAAAATATGCTGAGAGGTCCAAAGAGAGGTGTAGAATACTGAGCATCAATGTTAATTTAAAATTGCATCTGAGTTTGGTACTACATTTCTTGATTGGGTTATCCTAACCATTTCAACATATTAGAGATTTTAATAGAACCTTATCAAAGTAAACTGGAGCTTGAAAAGTAGCTGTGGAAAAATTCACATATTAAATGAGCATAATTCTGAATTGGCTTAAAATAGCATTAAACCTAGGATTATGAAGAATATATTGAGTTTGTGTTTGCTCTGTTTAGTTCCTCTTAGCAGATTGCACTGAATATTCTGAATATTTTACATGAATTAAAAGCTACACAACATTTTACAGAGACAGGAAATATCTTTATTGGACTAGTTTCTGTAGTTGGCTTGGGTTTCTTGCATGATTTCCAAGTAAATTTCCTGATTATTATTTTTTTTCTTCCAGTGTGTGGGTGCATGTGATGATTTTTTGGGAGGGGTTATGAGTGCAATTAATGGTTCCTTGGTTTTTTTTAAGTTCTTCTGCAGAGCTGTTCATTATATTTGGAATTGTATGTAGTGGTCAGAGGGGATAAAGAGGGTGAGACCTATGAGGATGATGGTTTGTTTCTTGCATTTGCTCCAGAAGATGATGTCACTCTTACATTTTGCTTTCTTTTTCTTTGTTGTAGAATTACCATTTCACATGGCAAAGTTCAATATCTTCCATTGTTATAGACATGTTGGCCCCAGTATATTAGAGTGACAATGTGGGTGAAGTAATATCTTTTTATTGGACCAGCTGAAGTAATAAAGATATTACCTCAGCCATCTTGTTCTCTAATATATTGGGATCAGCACAGCTACAACTAAAATTAATACCTAACGTGTTATTGTCATCAGTGAATACTTATAAATACAAGCCAACCTGTGTCTCTATCTGTTGCCTTGAAGTACTTGGCATTAATTGATCAAAGCCATGTCTATTTAAGAAACTTGTGTCAACTCAAGAACCATCATCATACAGCTCCTACAATTAGTGCATCACTTGTGTCTGTTTATACTTGGCTCCCTATGTCAATGATGTGCATGTTGAGTGGGAGTGGCTATGTCCATGCACGGCTATATCCGTTCACCATGAGTGAGTATCCCATTGTGTAGTGCATTACTATCCAGTGCAGTCTTTTGACACGTTTTGGTAGTGCATGAGGGGGCTGAAACATTGCAGAAATGTGACTGTGAGCATAGAGTCAACTTCCCAGTTTGCAACTGTCTCCATTCTGTAATGTCATGTTTCCCACAATTTTCATGCCTTTTTTTCAAAATCCCACAAATCCACATGGCTCTCCTCACTGTCCACTATTTCCAACAGAAGCATGAAGCCTGCACAGCTCTGCACGATTGTCACTAACATTAACATGATTGGGTGCATAACCCTACAATATTTGTAGAGCAGCAAGAAGAGTCATGGGGAATATGATAATTCCTTGAAGAATGGATTGCTGAGAGACATAGTGACAACTGATTAAAGATTGGTGGTGATGTTCATGGAGCAGCTGCAAATGGCGGAGTTTCTCTTCTGGGCCTAAGAGACTAGCATTAATTGGTGGGATTGCATCATAATGCAAGTTTGGAATGATGAGCACTGGCTGCAGAACTCTAAAATGGGCCAGGCCACATTCCTGGATCTGTATGCCAAGCGTCCCCCGATTCTCCAGCAGAGGTACACCAAGTGAGAGCCACAGTGACAGTGAAGAAAATTATAGTAATTTCACTGTGGAAATAAGCAACACCAAATTGCTGCTGGTCAGTTGGGAATCATTTTGGAGTTGGAAAATTACTGTGAGGACCATTGTCATGCAAGAGTGTGGGGACATTAATCACCTCCTAATATGCAGGACTGTGACTCTCTTCAATATGCAGGATGTAGCGGATGGATTTGCCTCAACAAAGTTCCTAAGCTGCAGGGGAACAATAGAGGGCACACATCCTGCTCTTGGCACCAAACCACCTTGTCTCAGAGTACATTAACAGAATGAACTGATTTTCTATGATTATGCAAATGTACATCCTCTACGCCACTGGAGGAGTTCCCCAACTTCCCTATCTTCAGGAACCCCCTTATCCTTCCTATGATCCAAGGGTACCAAGCTCCATCCCTCGGGCACTTGGTGGTGGGCAACACCAGCTTCGCTGATGTCAGTGTGGGCTAATCAGGAAACGTGCATGACACTCAAAGTCTTTTAGAACATAGCATGGTTCAGAAAGCTGTAAGCAGAGAATTTCTGCTGAAATGCCAACAGTGATCCTGGGTGACCCAGTGTACTCCTTGCTCCCTTGGCGATACATGAAGCCATACATCTGCCACCTCAACAGGACCCAGGTATGCTTCATCTACTGGCTCAGCACATACAGAATGACAGCTGAATGTGCATTTTCTCATTTGAAGGGATGCTGGCATAGTTAATCACAAGATTGTACCTTAGTGAGTAATATCCCAATGGTTAGAGCTGTCTGTTATGTTCTACATAATGTCTGTCATGCAAAGGGAAAAATATTATTACTGAAGTGGAGGAGAGGTGGAGCAGCTACCTGCTCAATTTGAACAGCCAGATACAAGAGTTGTTAGCAGAGCTCAATATAGAGTTCTGCAGCTCAGGGAACCTTTGAAAGACCATTTTAATAGTGAACTAGAGTACAGTATGTTTCGGTAGCGTCCTCTACTTGGCCCTGCTTGTTTCCATAACATAAGAATTAGGGGGTCACCAAATGAAATTAATAAGTAGCAGATTTAAAACAAACAAAAGGAAGTTTTTCTTCACACAGTGCACAGTCAACCTGTGGAACTTCTTGCCAGAGGTTGTTGTGAAGACCAGGACTTTAACAGGGTTCAAAAAGAATTCATGGAGGTTAGGTTCATCGATTCTTATTAGCCAGAATGGGTAGGAATGGTGTCCCTAGCCTCTGTTTGTCAGGGTCTGGAAATTGATGACAGGAGAGGGAATCACGTAATGATTACCTGTTTCTCTTCATTCCCTCTGCGGCATCTGACATTTGCCACTGTTGGAAGACAGGATAGTGGGCTAGATGGACCTTTGGTCTGACCCAGTATTGTCATTCTTATGTCCTGCTTTTGTGACCTGGTATGAATTACTTGGTGATTACTGTAAATATAGGACTACAGAGTAAAGTCCTCTGCAAATAAGCTGCTTGTGATAAGTCATCTCTTCAGAGATAAGACAGGTTTTTCTATATTAGTATCTTGGGAGGCTTTCAGAAACTATGGTGATGAGCTCTCTTATAAAAACCTAAATGAATGGATAAAAGACATAGAAACACCAGGTAAGACTATATACTCTAATGTGGCAACCGAATCAATAGGTTGTGGCGACATTATTTTTGTTCCTTGTCTCAGTCACAACATATGTAGAAGATTTAGTGCAGGCAGGACCTAAATGGAACCTTGCACCTGAGCAAAAGCCTTGGACAAGCCGAGCTTTAACCTAATTTTTGGGTCTCATCCAGGCTACAGATTTTACTTATATTCTGCTGGTTCTAACTGGCCTCCTAACTCAGTTATAGTTTAATTGTGATTGGTGGTAAACATAGTTTGTGTTCACACAGAATATAGGTAATAAAGAGATAATCATCATGGTAACCACTAATGTGCCATCCTTGCCTGGGCTGGCATAGAATTATATTTGTATGACCTGGTTATGATGCTTTTTCTGCAACACAGACAGACTTAATTATAATCAGACTAGTTGTTTCTTCCTCTCAGTACTCTGTAATGGTCATCACATTGTGTGCACTGTCAAGTGTTTTGTTGGTGCCACCTTGTATGCTAGTCATACAATCCTTTGCTAAGGCACTATGACAAAATTGCCTGCATTTTCCCAGAATGCACTAATGCAAGTATGCTTAGGCAGAGTAGCTGGTGGAGATAGCACAATGGTTGATATAGGCTCTGGTTGTATTGTGTTTAACCCCCTTTTCCCTCCATGCCCCCAACAGAATTATTCCCATCTGATATACAGGCAGTCCCCGGGTTACATGGATCCGACTTACATCGGATCCCTACTTACAAACGGGGTGAGGCAACTCCGCACTAGCTGCTTCCCCCCAGCAGACCAGGGAGACGCAGAGCGGCTTTTCTCAGCAGACACCTCAGCTTGACAATAAAGGACTGAGGGAAGTGAGGTGTGGGAGAATAAAACTGAGCTCTGGAGAAATGTTTGGCTAGAGTTTCCCCTACAATATGTACCAGTTCCGATTTACATACAAATTCAACTTAAGAACAAACATCGTAATGAAGAACAAAAAGTGGCCCCTAGTCCTTGGTACATGCAAAGGTTTCCTTACTAATTTAAGATATTAATTTCACACACTCTTAAATTATTTTAAACGAATACACATAAGGAATTGGCACCATTTTAACTACATCAGTTTTTAAACTATTTTTGTTAAATTGGTGCAATTTTTGTGTATTGATAAGACCATTGACACAGTTTGTATACAAAGTCCTAACTGGCCTTTGTGGAAAATCCATTGTTATCATGCAGAACATGTACAAATCCTAGAAAGTAAAACATTGACATAACATCTGGAGTAATAATTATAGATTTAGTGACAAGAAGATAAGAAAGTGACATGATCAGCTAAAAAAATAGACGTGGAAAATAATAGAAACATGAGATGCTAAGACCAATAGAACTCCTTTTCCCTCCTTTTTATATGTTCCTCTTTATTATGACTCTCTTCAATGTAAACAGTGCCAACAAGAGAAACTTAAAGTGATGCATACAGATGCATTAATATCTCTGGTGTATTTTAAAAAGTGCACATGTGTACACATTCCCTCCCCCATAACTGGTCTGTGCAAACTTATTGTTCCCATTGTTACCTTTGTGTGCTTCAGCCACTTATTTTCCTTTTGTTTAAATCTAGATGTAAACACTTCAGCCAGCAAGTGTGTCCTTGTGGTTGTGCATCCCAGTACATCGATGTCTGTGGATGCTGCAGCAATGCACATTGCTAATAATACTGTGCAGTCCTTGGCATTTTTTCACCCTCCTACCACTTTTCTTTGAAACCACCAAAATAGCAATGTATGAAAGTGGGAACACATTTGCCAGATCAGTTATATAATTGAAATCGGTGGCAAGCATTAAACTGCCTGTTCTGTGTAAACAAGTAAAGCAGGATGGAATTTTTAATGTAACCCCCGTCCATACATTAGCACATGCATGTACAGGATTATTGCCTACCATCTGCTTTATCCACAGTAGTTTCTATCAGTTGTGTTATTTTGGGTTGGTTTTTTTTGTATTTATGCACTACTTTGAAGCTGTTGTATTGTTAACTTTGGCTGAGACTGAGCGTAAATGACGATAGCAGTCTCAGCATGTTAAGATCATAACGGTTAGATTAATGATAGAGGTATTATTTCTATGCTGGCGTATTGCATTAATGGATGTGTAAGTTCAATCAAATACATTGCCTCCAGTGTCTCTGTATAATGGTATTTACTTGGTCTCAAACGGACTGCTGAGAAAAGTGAAACATAATCTTCTATTTTATCTGCGACTTAAAAAAATAGATAATGAAATCATTCTCTTCCTAGCATGTATTTTATTATGACTTGTGGAATCACTTAAAAAAAAACCAGAGGCAATTGTACGTCTCAGTTCTTTGCTAAAATGGAATTTATATTCACTAGGGACATTGTGATCTTTAGAAACAATTAAGCGTTTCTGGTGCAGGTGTTGTACACTCCATACAGCTAAAATTAAACTGAAAATTCAGTGAAAAATTAACATTCTGATATAACTGGAGAGTAAGAAAATAATAAGAAATTTACTGAACATACTAATTCCCTCCTTTTTATTTTTTCTTCTTAGAACCTGGAGAAAGTTTTTGTGGAATTCAGTCATCAGGAGCTGTTTGATTTCTATAACAAGGTCCAGGTTTTAGTTACCGTTTTCTAATATTTTAATAATTTTAAAGTATTTTAATAACTTTCATTTCACACTGATAATTCTCATGCTAAATATTCCCACATCACTGATTCACTTTATTAAAGAAATGCTTGAACTTAACTTCCTTTGCAAACAGCTTATGATTCTGAGGAGGAATCATTGCCTGTATGAATGCAATCTGATGAAACCAGAACAAAATGGAAACAATTTTATTGAACAACTAAATTTGTTAGTTTATAATTTAAAGCATTTTCAAAAACCATGACTGAATTAAATGTTAAAATAAATGTGAATACAATGGTTTAGTCATTCTTAACCGTATCTTGGTTAAATCTAGCTGTTAAATCTAGAAGATGCACTGAGGACTAACAGTGAGGAGCAGCCTGGAAGGAGCATCTTTGAACGTGTGGTGTCTTTAGGCCAAAATGCTAGGCTTGTAATCCAGTCAAAATAAATTCTATTGTTTTTTTACTTTGTTATTATGCATTGGAAATTCACAGCAAAACAGCTGTGTGTGTAAAAAAGGAAGTATTTAGACAACAGTTTCTTTAAAATTTGAATATTTAAACTGCTGAAATGAATTCTAATAGCTTCATGTAAAAACAAAATTCATGAGTAGAAATTTTTATTGCTATATGAATAGATTTAATATCCATAGTTGAAGCTGCAGTTATTTCTTGTCTGTTTCCATGTTTCTACCCAACATTTTATATAAATTCTTTTTTTTGTTGTTCCTTTAAATAGCTGGAGACTATACAAGCACAGCTGGATTCCCTTACATGATGTTTTTGAAGACTTGTTTCTCCATCCTACTCCTGCCACCTCATTATTTTGAATTGAAGATAGATTGCCAAGCTGTGTGTGCAGATGAATCCAATGGGTTGCTTCCTGTAAAATTATATGTCTTATCTCCTCTTAGACCAGTAACATTAGCTAAGGGAAATCATTGTTAAGAGTTCTGAGCTTCTAATTGACTTTCTTTTATTTTCTGAACCAACAGCATTTGTTAAAAATAGTTTTACTTGAGAGGGGAAAAAGAGACTACCGTTGTGTTGATTTATAGTTCTTTTCTGCTTTATTACCTGTGTTGTTTGAGCCATTACATGTCTGATTGCAATTCACTCGCTAGTGAGGGATTGGAATAAAATCTGTATCAAAGTTGTTAAAAGAGTACAAAACTTAAGGAGCAACATTAGAAGTAGTAGTTAGTAAATAGAATTTTCTCCAGCCATTTGAATTCATTCCTTCTCCCCCCCCCCCCCCCCACAGTGGCTAATGTTTATTGCAGATTAGCCAATTTACATAAATAAAAAATGAAGAAAGTGGATTCTCTTTGTTTGGGTCATTTAATTTGATTTAATAGCATTAATGTTTATTTTTGTTCTTGATTATCACAATGTCACTGCTTTGAATATTTGCTCTTGACCTTGGGATTAACTAGGGCCTTTAGACACTGCAGTAGTACAGATAAGGAATAATAATAATTGAGTATAAAAAGGGAGATTGAAGTACCGACAGTAGATTATCAACAACACTGAAGTAGTCATGTGACCAAATTCCTGAAAGCCATTCTTTGATCCTTCCTAATATTACCTGTTTTTATCAATATAAGTGAAGATTTTCGTAGAATGAAACGCCTCAGAATCCAACTTGTTAATAAGTTCACATTTTTACAGTATGAATTCAAGTCCAGGAGCACTTGATTCTGTTAGAGGGCTAGAAGACCTCTTTTTGCCTGTCACTGACAGAAAACATACAAGCACTGTCAATACATTATCTTAATAATAGGAAAGATAAGTGAATCTTCCACTCTGGAAAGTGAAAAGAGATATAAATTCAAGATGTTAACATGCCTTTTTTAGCTAAGCAGTTCTGGGAACCAAGGCTTTGCACTTTCACTTCCAAATCCTACAGTGGACCTGGTTAACACTCAGGGTGTGTCTAGACTACAGGATTTTTTCGAAAAAAGTTGCCTTTTTTTAAAAAAAAAAACTTCACCTGCATCTAGACTGCAGCCGTATTCATTCAAAAATAATTCAAAAGAATGTGGCAGTTTTTTTGATTGTGGTAAACCTCATTTTACGAGAAATAACGCCTTTTTTCGAAAGTACTCTTTAAAAGGCGCTATTGAATGCAAACTGTGCTTTTTCAAAAGAGAGCATCTAGACTCTCTTTCAAAAAAGCGAACCGCTTTTTCAAAAAATCTGCTTGTAGTCTAGATGCTCTTTTTCGAAAGTATCTTTTGAAAAAGCCTCTTTCGAAAGAGGCTTGTAGTCTAGATGTACCCTCAGAATAGCATTTGATAGTTCTCTTGATATCACAGTTTATGAATGGCATGAGTTTTAAGTATCACCAAAAACAGTCTTTGAGTAGCTGCGATGTGGTTCCCCGGTGTCTAATTTGTGGCATATATCGTAGAGCAGATCACCAACTCACTTTGTTTTTAGGAGGGATATTGTCAGCTGTTTCAAAATTTCAAAAAAGAGGAGTGAACTCTTCAGTGACTGTAAAATTAGAGGAAAGGTTTTGAGAACAGCAGCCTAAGTAGAAGAAAGAATGAGTAAAGGGCACCTGAGAGATCACAACCAATAGGCCCAGTGTCTTTGGGCAAACATATCTATTGAAGGAATATTTTAATTGCCGATAACTAAAGCTACGTTTTACTCATGAGTATTTTAGTAAAAGTTTTACATAGGTCATGGATCATGACTTGTACATGGCTTGTACTATACACCCCTAACTAAAACTTGGGCCAGAGTGCAGAGGGCGGGGGGAAGGGTGGCAGTTTAGTGTGCTGCTGGTGATAAGGAGGTGGCCCAGGGCCCCTGTGGTGCTGGGGGGGGGGGGGCACTGAGTAGCGGCACATGCCCTGGGTAGGGATGTAAGCAACTAGTGATGTGACTAGTTGCTTCCCCCCTTGCTGCCTCTATCAGAGAGAGACAGCAGGGGGTAGGGGGAGGAAGCAGGAGCCGGTGTTGGGGGGAGCCAGCTTAAAAGCTGGTTCTCCCCAGCACAGTCTCCACAGGGGGTAAGGGAGGTAGAGGCACAATGGGAAATGGTATGAGCGGGGATTGGAGCAGTCTCTGCTCATACTTCTTCTGCTGTGATTCTGCTTTTGGAATCCCCCGCATTCTTCTGCTTTTGAAATCACCCGTCGGTGCTCTTGTATATTTCAAAGGCTCAGGTGTCACAGGAAGTGTGGGGCCTTACCGCTAGCCCTGCATTCCCTGCAGGGCTGCCTTTTGAAATGTACAAGAGCCCCACTGGGATTTGAAATGTACAAGAGCCCTGGTAGGGCTCTTTCTACAGTTCAAAGGCAGAGGCGCCCTTATAGATTATTTGATTAGTTAATTCATCTAAATTTAACATCCCGATGCCCGGGATTCCTCTTGGTGCTGGGGGTGGGGGGCTAGCAGGCTCACCTATCCAGCTTTGTACAACTCTGCAGAAGCAGCCAACATATTTCTACAGCTCTTAGGGGGAAGGAAGGTCAAGGGGGGGTCCTCCGCATGTTGGCCCTCGCATGAGTTCTATCTTTGTGCAGCTTCCATTGGCTGGGAATTGCCGCCAATGGGAGCTACAGGGCTTGTGGCAGGAGTAGCATACAGAGGAGCCCACCTTCTTCCTAGAGCTTCAGGGACATACCAGCTGCTTCTGATGAGTCCCCCTAGGTAATCACCACCCTATGCCCCAATTCCCTGCCCCAGATCTGAACCTCTTCCCACACCCAAACTGCTTCAGCTTCAGCTGGTGTGGCTGGCCCAGAGGCTGCCCGATCAGCCATACCAGCTATTGCAGAGGTCACAGAATGTCATGAGACTGATAACATACCACCATCCTTGCAGTATAGTGTGATACCATAAGTGCAATGACAATAAAAGAAAAAGATTGTATATTTGAAGCATATTGGGGCTGAAAAAAAAATTTGAACTTCACATTCATACAAAACACCAAAATTAAATGAGTAGATCAACCTATCTTTATCTTACATAATATGCTTAGTTATATCTAGCTGTATCTTAAAACAAAATTGATGTCTCTGCTTCAGCTGAATGCATTCTTTGCTAGCACTTCTCTTTGCATCATAATGAGTTTTGACTCCAGGAGGCTGTAAGGAGTCTTTTGACTTGCCATTTTTCTACTTTTCTTTATTTCCCCTACTTTCCCTTCCCACCAATCTCCATTCAGTAATGCCAATAAGTTCTCAGTGTGCACCAGTCAAAATTTAACATTATCATCACTATTAAACATAAACTATTTTATGCTTGGTATCTCAGGACCGCAGCATTTCTAACTGAGGGAAATTTTTACCTGAAAAAGTAGCCTTCTCACTAGTCATGAGCAGCTCTAAGCAGGTGGCATCTCAATGTTATATCTCAGGTGGCATCAGACCAACAAAAATAAACACCCACTCCAATATGAATTGTCATCTGATACAGTCAGTGCTTTCACATGCCTTCACAAGCAATTCTAATGTGGATGAGCAAAATTTGCAAATGTGGGCCTTCTTAGTCTGAAAATCACACAGCCTAACAGCTTCTCCCTGGGAGAGAGCAAAATAAAATAATGGTTATCAGGTGTATGGGGCTTTGGTATTTGGGATCGGATGCTCAGACAAATCGGTTCCCAGTGATCTCAGTGATATGGTGGAAAACTTTATGGAAAGCCAAGACTATTCAATCATCAGAAAAGTTGATTTACAATCTGGGCTTCTGCAAGATTGTATAGAAGGGAATACAGGATATAGGGCAAGCTGAAGCAGGCTGTGAAATACATTAGGAGAAAATACATCTATACAAGTGCTAGCTAGAATAAGTGGATGGTCTCAGCTGCCCTTTGTTGTCTCGCAGCTTCCCAGTCAGCCTTATGTGGAGTTAAATCCTTGTGAGTGTCAGGCTCTTTGAATTTAGAAGTAAAAGGGCTACCTGTAGCCTTGATCAAATAAGATCACATTACATTTATCAGAGGAGGATAGTCTATGGAGCTGTGAAAGATAAGAACAGTTTTATCCTATTACTAATAGGTCAAAGCTTTGCAACGTAGTCCGCATCCTATTTCTAGCCTCCAAGGATTGGGGACAAACAGAGCAGGTGTCTGTCTGGAACATCTAAATAAGTTTCTGAAAGAAGTTTGTCTTCAAAGCATTCTCATTTCACCATCCTCAGACTGTTCTTATGTTTTGAAAGGAAAATAATCCCATCGATTTGCCCCTACTTTGATCATTATGATTGCTCTTACATGTACTCCTAGTATCATGGTAACAAAAATATGCTTTAGAGAAGAAGGAAATTCATCTAATCTCTTCCCAGACAATTTTTGTGTTCAGGTTTCTGTACACAGAGAAAGCTAAAACAAACAGAGTAATACAGTTTTAGGAGTACCTTGGGTTCATGATAAACACAGACTCACCATTCCAGCGAAGTCAGTAATAGGCTTGGACTAAGGATGAATACTATCAAATACAAGGCCCACCCCAGGTAATTATTTACAGAAAATGAAAATGAAAATCAAATGTGACAGAAACAAAAATCTCATTCTTATTGAACCTTTTGGAAATTCTAATCACCTACACAGGCACATTTCAGTGATTTAGAACTCATGATGCATGTCCAAGTATACCCTTTACATCTCAGCTCTTGGTAGAGATCTAATTTCCATTGTATATTATTCACTCCCTCAACTGCTGAATTCTGAAAATCAGGCTATGTCTACACTACTAGGTTATTTCGAAATAAGCTTACAAGCAGGAATTATTTCAAAATAACAGGGTTGGTAGTATGGACACCTGCCTTGTTATTTTGAAATAAGGGGAGTTATTTCGAAGTAACTCTCCAATGTAGATATGCCCTCAGATTTTATTTTGAAGGGATCTTCTCAGTTCAGTTCAGGGAATGAGTACTAGAAAGAGAAATGGCATCCACTAGCTGAGAACATAGTGATTCATTTATGTCTCAGAGCTCTGCTCCATCCATGGATAACAGTTGTTATGTCTGATAGGCTTCTCTTAATTACTGGGAAGAACATGATTGGATTTGGCCTTACCTCAGAGACATCTCCAGTTCTGGAAGGAACAATTTCCTTTTTCTGTGCACTGCCCACTAATGAGGAAATTGAGACTAAGATTTACATGGCAGAAATCAGATTAGCAGAGGTGCTCCTTCACCCAAAAATATCTCATTCATCCTAATTCAATTTGGTTGTCTGGAATGTCTTTGCCCCTGGAAACAGTTAAATAAAGTGTCCCGTGGCTTTCATGTGTCAGGACCCAGGACGTGAGGTGGTGAATAATACCTTGCAAAGTTAGGCGGTGTTTCTGCTATATGCCTTTTTCACTGCTCTTCGGGACAGTATAAAACACAGGAATGTAAGAGCGGCAGTGATACTCTTTCTTCCTTTCTGACTGAAAGGACTATGGTACTTGAGGTTGGTTGCCTTGGTGTTGTCTCTTCAGATGTTTTTACCTCACAGAAAAGGACTGCTGTTGCAAAATTAGTCCTTCATCTGGGCCCAAGCAGGTTCAGAATGAATATTTGGATAAAGTAATTATTGTGTTCAGGGATCTCAAAAGAGAAGTGAATAGAATTTATCCTACTGACTGTTGCAAAGTTCTCAGTTTAACTGCCATATTAAACTAGTGAAACATGACCTTGGGCCCATGATGGCTTTAATCTAGATGTATGAGTCTCCAAGCAAAGAGATTGGGTATCTGTGATATAAATTCCTTCATCATGTTCAAGAAAAAGCACCAAATGATTCCTTATAGGATCAATTTTAATCCAGCCCTGGAGATCATGGAACATGATCTTGGAATCTCATTCTGCACTCTACATCATTGCTGAGATTAAATATCTGCAGGCGGTGTCACAATACTTCCTGTCCCTTAAAGTAGCCCTCCTGGTTACTATTTCCAATCAGATGAGTACTTTATTTGAACATGGCAGCTTTCTCTAAAACAATCCATATTCTACTTTTAGTTCAAACAAGTAGTCCTTACAACTGTCATAACATTTATTCCCTTATAAATTCAAGAAATATTCCTTCTTGGGTGAAACATTAAAATCCAATACTTAGAACTGATAGCAATTTCAAGGCAGGGAGTCATGTTTCCTGTATTGAGATCTGCTAGGTGGACATGGGACCATCAATACATAAGTTAAACAAATTTTAACTTATGCTAATACCATGTTCTATCTTTGATAGAAGTCTTAGCCACTCCTCAGTACCCAATGGAAGATAGATGTTCTAATGTAATCTCCATTTTGGATGTCCAGATTTAAAGAATGATCCATTCTGTAGGTAAACTGCTCCCATAAAAATCCCATCATAGCCAATGTATTTGCTTTAGCATGAAGTATAAGAAAATGTTTCTGTGTTTACCTGAAAAAATCCTTTATTCAGGTAATAACATCTGCAGTTCTGGCAGGGAAAATAGAGCATCCAGTATTGGGATGAAAACTGACATGGAAGGATTTGGATTTACTGTCTTTTAATTGAATTTGCCATGATAAATCCATGGTATGCCCATATCTTGACTACTTATCTCCTCATCTAAAAAAAAGAATTCTTGGCTTTGGAAAAAGTTCAGAAAAGGGCAACATAAATGGTTAGAAGTTTGGAATGGCTGCCATATGAAGAGCGATTAAGACGACTGGAACTTCTCAGCTTAGACAAGAAAAAACTAAGGGGGGATATGGGAGAGGGCTGTAAAATCATGAGTGGTGTAGAGAAAGTAAATAAGGAAAAGTTATTTACTTGCTACCATAACACAAGAACTAGGGGGTCACCAAATGAAATTAATAGACAACAGGTTAAAACAAACAAAAGGAAGTATTTCTTAATAGAACACATAGTCCACCTGTGTATTTCCTTGCCAGATGTAGTGAACGCCAGGACTTTAACAGGATTCAAAAAAGAACTAGATAAATTTATGGAGGTTAGGTCCATTCACGGCTATTAGCAGGACACGCAGGAATGGTGTCCCTAGTGTCTGTTTGTCAGAAGCTAGGAGTGGGCAACAGGGATGGATCACTTGATGATTACCTGTTCTGTTCATTCCCTCTGGGGCACCTGGCTTTGGCCACTGTTGGAAGACAGGATGCTGGGGTAGATGGACCTTTGGTCTGACACCGTATGTCCTTTCTTGCTGTGTATAGTAAAAATGGTTGAGCTTCTCATAATACAAACTACAATTTAGAAAAAAATAGATGTTCTCAATGGAATAGAACTTCAGAAGTTAGGACATTCCTCTGATGGATCTGCCTCCAAGCTGCAACTGGCTGACACACCCATTGCAAGGTATCTGTGGACCTTATTTTCAGGTGAGCGTAGATAAATCTTCCCATTCTTCATTTGAAGGTTAACAGAATGAAAATGTTTAACTTTCAGTTATGCTTGCTTCCTTCTTTGCACTTATCTGTTCCACTAGTTTTCAACATAATTAGGAGATTGTGCTGCCTTTTGTCCCGTTTCCTGCTAATTAAACTGAAAATTAATGTCCAAAGTTCCCATAAATGTTTACTGTACATTTATGAACTTGGGGGTTTGTGTTGGTGAGTATTCATTTATTCTGAAGGTCTCAAAAAAAAGATCACAAGCTACGAAAAAAATTATTTCCTGTATGGATTTAAGTGTCTACACATGCATTATTCATACGTTTTTTGCCCAGGGTTATTCCTGACTGATCTTACATGCAAGCTGAAAAAATGGAAAAAATAAACAAACAAACAAGCCAAGGAAACAATAATACAATGAAACCTGTTCAAGAGTGATCTTATTTGGAAACCTAGCTTATGAGATCATTGCCATTGTATCTCCAAAAATAGCGGCAACATTTCTGCTCCATCTATGTTACAAGACCACATCTGCTAAGAAACCAATTTGTTGCTGGTTCCTTGATCATACAAGAAATTTTTATTTGTTTTTCTTTTTGTTTGTTAGCGGTGAATGTGATCCATTTATTTAACTGTTGGTTCATACTAGTTTTCAATTGTCTGGTGCTTAAAAACTCGCTTAAATTTAACCAGATTGTCATAATAAGGAAATAGTTAATGTGTAACAAAATGAATAAAACTTACACACCACAGCAATATGGGGATTTATGACAGTGGTGCTGATGCAGATTTTCCTGTGGAACTAAAAAAGTAAGCACAAGATCAGCACAGATTGAAAAAATGATTGAGTCCTTTCTGTACTTCAGAGGTGATTAATGCAACATGGTCAAGTTAAGTCCTTTGAAAAGACATTAGTTGGATTTTCATTGATATGTTTTTAAAGCATGAATTTGGTCTTATTACATGGTCAGATTTTAATTTCCTGCTAAGCCATGGTTCATGCTCAGAGCAAAGATATACATACATTCTAGTTGCTGAGTATGTGATATTTGTATGATTACCCTCAGCAGCAAATGATAAGGGTACAAAATGTTTTTGAGTTCTATGGTACAAACTATTCCATGTTATAATAAATGTGCAGAATTGAACTAGAATATTCATAATACACCACTGCCCAGCTGCTGATAGCAATATATAAGGCTGCTAAATAATCTTATGAAAGCTTGGGTTTGTTGTTCAGGGAATTCTTGAATATTTTAAACCAAAGAAAAGTTATACTTAACATTTAAAATAACTTGGTGTTCTCAAGGGATTTGTGGGTGCTCTGCATCTCTGAATGTTGGAGCATTAATCTCTTGATATTGTGGTGTTTGTATTTTTGTAATATGCTTTCATACCAAGTCTTGGGTTCTGCCATTGTTTTGAAGATTTTTTACTTCATGTACATTATTCTGGTAAGTAGTAACTGTGTCTGAATGCAAAACAGTAGGAACAGTTAGAAATCAGCAAGTTGTAGGTAATACAAATCAGTTGGCTAAACTTGCCATTAACTTACAGTAATATTACTACATAATTCCTATGTAGTGTTATTCATCCAAACGTCTCCAGCTCAAAGAAATCATTATCATTGTCCCCATTATGATGCAATGAATACCCATTATAGTCACTTTTACAAGAGAGGACATGCATGGGATACTCTATTCAAACTATATGTACTGTGTACTTTACCCCATGTATATAGGATACAGTCTAAATTAATACAGTACTTTGTTGATTTACATATAGTGGTGTATTTGTTTGGCTAAGGCTCCTAGCATAGGTACTAGTGGTAGAGTTTTCAGTGAACACCTCTAAACCAGAATACTGTCATCTAGGACAGTGAAGTTTCATCTTACTGCTTTTTAAGGGGATAGTACTCAGAATAAAGTGACTCTTAATCTGCTTTACAAACTTACTCCATATAGCTGGAAGCTCAGTCCTGCTCTTTATAATGCAAATACCTCTATAAGGGGCTTGTGGAGTGTGCTTTATTCTACTGTACATTAGCTAATGCATATATTCAAGAGGTGAAATGTTTCAGTATGGTAGTTTATCATCTTTGAGAAGCAAGTTGTGTTAGAAACAAATAGCTTGTGACTACAGTACTGTAGCTAGAATTCATACAGTCATATAGACATTCACGTGATGCTGCTTCCAAGGCTGTGTCTAGACTGCAGGGTTTTTTTGGAAAAATGTAGCCTTTTTTCGAAAAAACTTCACCTGCGTCTAGACTACAACCTCATTCTTTCAAAATTAAATCGAAAGAACATGGCTTTTCTTTTGATGGAGGTAATCCTGATTTCACGAGGAATAACGCCTTTTTTCAAAAGTGTTCTTTCGAAAAAAGGCGTTCTTGAATGCAAACAGGGCTTTTTCGAAACAGAGCATCCAGACTGCGGGGGTGCTCTCTTTCGAAAAAGCGGCTCACTTTTTCAAAAGAAGAGGTTGCAGTCTAGACGCTTTCTTTCGAAAGAGTCTTTTTAGAAAGATTCTTTTGAAAAAGCCTCTTTCGAAAGAGGCTTGCAGTCTAGACGTAGCCCAAGTGTTTTGTCATCCTCAGGTAGGACTTTATTTGTACTAATTGAAATCTAAGCCCTAACCTCTGGCTGAAGGATTTCACAAGCCATAAACTAATGACCTAAATATTATACATAAAATATGAGTTCTAAATATTTACATTATGTATAACCAATGGCTTGTTGAGCACAGTAGTCTCTCCCTTTTAAGCTTTCTACACACACAAAGAACATTTGCTGTGAATTGGGGATGTCACCCTGCTTCCACTTGGTAAGCTGTTCTTTCTACGCTATCCTCTCAAGCTTCCAGTAGAAGGAGGAAGAAGGGTTGGCTGCTAGTAGAAGAAAGGAGGAGCTATATGGGAAAGGAAGGAAGGAAGAAAGGATGGAACTGAAGAGTTGGCTGGGGACTCAGCTACTTTCCAGCTATCTTCCAGACTTAACACTGCTGAAGCCTTTTAATTTATGCAATGACTGTAGGACCTTTTCCCGTAAAACCACCTGTCCTCTACTGAAAGTTCTGTTTTCACTTTGAAGGCAGTTTACATTTTAGAGCACTCTCACTTGAAGCATATAATTTAGTGCATTAGTTTTTCTTTTTCTGTATTGTTTCTTTATCTTGTATTTTGTTACATTCTTGTGAATTTATTTACATGGACATTTCAAATTTTCGGAGAGAATTTCTTCTCAGGAAACTACATCGTTTGATCTCAGATTTTTCTAGTATGGAAGAAGAATGCAGGAGAGCCTTCATGAAGTCTTGGCATTGTGAGGCTTGCAGCATAGTACTCCAATTTGTGTTTTAAAAATGTATCTGCTAGGTACCATTTGATTTTTTTTCTCTCTGAATATTGTCCATGTAGAGGCAGCTTCTAGAATATATACATCCCTTGGCCCAGAAGATCTCAGTGCTCTGGAAAGCAATGAATCTTAGGGGCTTAGTAGGCACCCTCTCAGATCTCAACATTCATCTAAACATCTGTCATAACAGTTCTTTTCAACTGTCAAAGCTGTGAAATTAGAATTTTTTCTTTCTTGATTTCTCTTTGTCTACATTTGGCATTTTTCTTGGACTAGTTCCTGGCTTTAGCATTAAACTGATTTTTTATTCTTAGTGTTTCAGATAGTTGTTTTTATGGCTTTTCAAGGTACCAGGGGTCAGCTCCTATATCCATTGACCTCAATTCCGTTTCTATGTTAACATATCATATTAGAATGGATGACACTAAGAAGAAGGATAACTTCAAATGTGCTGCATACTGCCAAGACAGATGTCTTCTGGGCTAAAAAATCTGTTGGGTCTTATGTCTCAGCAAGAAGTATCTGCAGGGACACTGCACAGCTAGTGCCAACTTTTGCAAGGGCACGAAATGACTTATTTTATGAGTGAGGTTAGAGACTAGTAGAGCTATTGAGGTGAGCCAGACCATGTCTCAGTCTCAAAGACATTTGACTCCTTCACCACAGTAGCCTGAGGGGAAATCAGAGTTGATCTGCAAGCTGCCGGGACATGAAGCTGCAGAGTCCAGAGATCTCTCTCACTGAGGGAGAAAGTAGATATCACTAATTGCTATCTTCAGTCCCTTTTCATCTTGAAAACATGCAAGAAGCATATGTCTGCTGAAGTGTCAGTGTGGGAGAAGTCTCATTTCTTCAGTTGGTGACCCCAAGATGTATTCAATTGTGAATGCACATATTCCCTTGCTCTCCTCATGTCTCCAAGATAAAAAGAGCAGAAACAAATGAACCACCTCTCCAGTTTCTTCTTACCACCGCAGAGCCTGGAACTGGATTCACCATTGTACAGTGCAGCTGCTTTGTCGTCATTCTTTGATCTGTGAATATTTAACAGTTTGTCTATAGTACATTTTTACATACTTCTTAATAGTTTTAATAAGTGTATGGTTTAACGGAGTTCTTCTAGTTAGATTCCCTCCTTGCTCATACCTCCTTACAGGTATTGAACTATGCCCAGAACTCCAGGCTTCAGAAACTGTATTTCCTACTCTTGTTCCTTCCTGGTCAGTGATGGCCATGAATTCTGCTAGTGTGCCTCCTGCCACAAGGTCAAACTCTGGAGCAAGGGAACTCAGTCACCCACAATTGTGGTCTAACTGGGAAGACAGAACTCTTACAAGCATAAGAGCCTCCATCTAATTCTGCATTGATGGTAATGCCTAAATCAAGCAAATATGCTTGATCATCCCATAAGGACTTAAAACAGGTCCCAGGGTTATGACACAAAAGTCCATAAAACTGATACATTATTGGTATCAGACCCCATACTGGCAACATCAATTCCATCGATACCATGACAAAATATTGGAATTACTGTAGTTGTTTCCAGGAAGGAACACCACAGTAGAGCATCAATCTCCGATGGTACCATCACTGTCCAACACACCATCAACACAGCCTCCCTCCTTTGACCCTGTCAGTACAAGCAGGTCAGGCACCTCACTCTCCATGGAGGACAAGGATTTATATTATACCAGATGTCATTTCCCCATCCCGACCCTCAGTTTCCCCCCATCACCAGGATCTTCTCTTGTTAGAGAGGTCCTAACTCCGCCAGGGGATGTTGGCTATGACACAAGTCTATCCTTTCTTTCCTCTTCGCAGCCTCACTTTTCGTCAATCTGAACCAACAGTACTGCTGATTAATCCAGGCCCATTTTTCTCTTTCTCCAGAGAAATTCAGACCACCAAAAAACCATCATGACATCCTACAAGAAATTGCCATATAGGTGATCCAGAACCTTCTGCACATTAGCATTTACCTCAGAAGCAGTGGATTCTATCATGTCTTGGGGCTCTCCAAAACGCCCTCCTGATAAAGTTATAGGTTATAATAGGAAAAATTAGATTTGTATACCAGATATACAGAGCCTATGTACTCTGCTAGGGAGTCACTCCACCATTCCCCCCGAGGGAACAGCCAGAGCTGTTTCCTGACCCCCTGGAAGAGAAGGATTGTGAACTGTGTAATATGATGGGGACACTGCTGAGGGGCAAATTATTTAAAGATAGGACTACTTAAAGCCCAAGACTGGAGTCCTGCAGTGATCTTCCTTGTAGCCATACAAACCATACTTAATAAAAGCATTAAAAGTCCACTAGGAAATGCTATTCAGCCAATGGAAGCATTTTTCCATCTAGGCACACTTGAAACAAGTATGTCCTGTGTCAGCTGACAGTCCCCTTATTCCTTTCAAAATGACTGGGCTCTCCCTCAACTCTGTATGAGTTCACCTTGCAGCTGACAGTGCTTACCATCTACCATCAGGTGGTTACTAAATTTTCAATCTTGAAAGGCTGAATCAGAATCGTCTTGCCAGTTCTGGAATTTGACCTTGTACTTTCAGCACTTCTTAAGTCTCCCTTTGAACTTGTAGCCATATGTTCTAATTATCATCTATCAGTGACAATTATATTCCTTGTGGTCATCACCACAGCCAAGGTAGATAAGCCTTAATGTCAGATCCATCATACGCTATATTTAAAGCTAAGATTTTGTCATGCTTATTTTTAGTAAAATTCATGGACAGGTTGTGGGGCAAAAAAATCACAGAAGCCTGTGACCTGTCCCAGATTTTTACTGAAAGTTGGAGACAGAGTGCTGCTGGTGCTTGGCATTGCCCTAGCCTTACCACTGATCTAACAAGGGAATCCATGACTTCTGTTACAGAATTATAGTTTCAACTTTATTCCATAAGGATGAAATTTCATTATGACTACACTTGAAGTTCACCTCAAGGTACTTTCAGAGTTCAGCTTAAGCCAGTGAATACAATTACCTGTTTTTTCTGAAACCAGAGAAAAGAGTTTTTTATCTCGATGTGTAATGAGCCTTTTTTTTTTAACCTACAAAGGACAAAAGCTATCAGAAAATCACCTAGATGGTTTCTTCCCATAGTAAAATGACTCCAAGGTTAAGTTATATCTACTCAGAAGATTTCTCTCTGGAGCTTTGTTGTTTCATACCAGCTGTAACATTTTCTCCCCTTTCATAAAATAAGGGCTCATTCTGCATGAGTACAAGCCGTATGAATAGCATCACTTCAGAAAATACCGTGGCTTCACATTTTCATGGCAGCTATGTGAAATTTCAACTGTAAGTTCATGAGACATTATGCTGTAGTAGAGGACTCCACCACTGACACATCCTTTGTAACAGTCATCATTGAGATGGCTCTATTACCTTCAACCTTGAATTTTTCTCCTAGTTGAGCGTACTGTTCATCAGTTACACACTTTGGAATATACTTAGGGACCAGCACTTGAAGAAGAATAAATTACTTACCATATAGTAACTGGAGGTTCTTCAAGATATGTGGTCCCCATCTGTATTTCATTACCTGCTCTCATTTTCCTCTGCTTCATCTCACTCTTGGATTTGCAATAGAGAAGGAACTGGAGCGGCATTTGTTCCATTCCTCCCTTTATACTCTTTGGTTGAGGAACAAGGGTATCTGTTTGAACTAATGTATCCTGTAAAATCTGCCTGGATACATGAAACCACATGCTCACCCAAAGTGGAATACAGACAGAGATCACTTATCTCAAAGAACCTCTAGTAATATAAGACAATTAACTTACTCATATGAAAGAGGGTCTGGATACACTCTGGATGCAGATTTCAGTTTTTCATATCCATGTATTCAGATGTTCTTGGGTCTGAGGACTGGGGGTTTGGGATCTTCTCTTTTTTTTTTAATCTAGCATGTTTAATTAATGTTCCTCCCTTTCAAATCAAATCTTTACAGCCTTAGTTCTAGTTCTAACTGTCCCCACTCCCAGCCCCAGAATAGAGATTTTTGTTTGTGCTGCGTTTACCCCTGCAAACACTGTAAAGTTATCTGGTGGACAACTATGTGCAGAGAGCACCAAGAAGAATTTGTTTGCTAATCTCTAAAATGGCAACAGAAACATAATTGTTTGGACAGGAAACTAAATTCTTTAGGGATTGTCTCTACTAACACTGTCAGGATCCATAGAGAAGGCATTATGTCAGTTCAGATGGATGAAACACTCACACAGGTCCCCTATCAGACCAAAGAAAAATCCTTATCAGAGTATAAAAGTAGAAAGGAAAAAATGTTTCCTAGAGTTGGATGCTTTCAGAGTAGCTATATTAATATATCAAAATGCCTTTCAAATGCCTTTGCCACAACATAGGCAAAGTGGAACAAGTAGCACTATTCTCAGTTTAAAGGCAATAAAACAGTGCACTGCTAACTTTATTACCTTCAGACAGAGACTAGTACATTGGGCAATACTTGCTCTTTGGTCCGTAGAGCCATTGGAATAAATGACTACATCACTCTCTAGTTCAGCAGAAAAAACAGCGCTTAAATCAACAGGCTTCCAAGTGGATAATCTCTGTTAGCAAAATAAACCTGTTTGCATTTGCTTCACTTCTATAGTAGAGCATGAAAGCCAACAGCAATATTCCCAGATGTACTTGCTACTCTGAAAAATTATGCCTTTCCTTTAATGTCTTTAATCCTCTGACTCTACAAAAACAATTAAGTGAAGTTTGCAATATGAAAGTAATAGTGACAAAATTACCATGAAGATCATGCTATAGTACCACAGTTGAGTCAGGACTCCCCTTTAATGGGGTCACCAGAGCTCACAATACACTTGCTGGGGGCTAGGGCCAAAGCCTGAGCCCCACTATAGTCCTGGATACAGAGCCGTCCCTAGGATTTATGGGGCTTTAGGCAGTACTATTAAACTGGTGTCCCTATGCCCGATGGCAGCCGGGGGGCGGGGGGGAAGGGGGAGAGAATTTTTTTAGAGATGTGATTTTATAATCTTCAGCAATATACTAGTTGAAATATTTTGAAAACAAATTTTAAATTAAGATCCTTTAGACGAACACCGTAAATTCAGAAACTGACAGTATATATATCTGGGGCTAGCAAATGCCTGTTAAATGGCTTCTTTAACACTTGAATGGCTCTTTCACAGGTTCAATGTTCTGCTAATAGGGCTGGCAGGCTTTGTCACTTCTAAGTTAACTAGATCCTTTCCTGAGGAAGCAAAGCTACAGAACAGAGCTAGGAAGAGGCAGATGGGCGGACATTAAGACCCAGTGGTGCCCTGAATTTTTGGGTGTCCTACATAAGAGCAAGAATGGCCGTACTGGCTCAGACCAAAGGTCCATCTAGCCCAGTAGCCTGTCTGCCGTCAGTAGCCAGCACCAGGTGCCCCGGAGGGGGTGGACCGAAGACAATGATCAAGCGATTTGTTTTGTGCCATCCGTCTCCAGCCTCTGACAAACAGAGGCCAGGGACACCATTCCTACCCCCTGGCTAATAGCCTTGTATGGACCTAACCTCCATGAATTTATCTAGCTTCTCTTTAAACTCTATTATAGTTCTAGCCTTCACAGCCTCCTCTGGCAAGGAGTTCCACAGGTTGACTAAATGCCATGTGAAGAACTTTTTTATTAGTTTTAAACCTGCTACCCATTAATTTCATTTGGTGTTCTCTAGTTCTTGTATTATGGGAACTAATGAACAACTTTTCTTTATTCACCCTCTCCACACCACTCATGATTTTATATACATCTATCATATCCCCCCTCAGTTGCCTCTTTTCCAAACTGAAAAGTCCCAGTCGCTTTAGCCTCTCCGCGAATGGGATCTGTTCCAAACCCCTGATCATTTTAGTAGCCCTTTTCTAAACCCTTTCCAAGGCCAAAACATCTTTTTTGAGGTGAGGAGATCACATCTGTGCACAGTATTCAAGATGTGGGCGTACCATAGTTTTATACAGGGGCAGTAAGATATTCTGTGTCTTATTTTCTATCCCTTTCTTAATCATTCCTAACATTCTATTTGCCTTTTTGACCACCGCTGCACACTGTGTGGACATTTTCAGAGAACTGTCCACGATAACTCCAAGATCTCTTTCCTGATTTGTCGTAGCCAAATTAGCCCCCATCATATTATATGTATAGTTAGGGTTATTTTTTCCAATGTGCATTTCTTTACACTTATCCACATTAAACTTCATTTGCCATTTTGTTGCCCAATCACTTAGTTTTGTGAAATCTTTTTGAAGTTCTTCAGTTTGCTTCTGTCTTGACTATCTTAAACAGTTTAGTATCATCCGCAAACTTTACTACTTCACTGCTTGCCCCTTTCTCTAGATCATTTATGAATAAGTTGAATAGGATTGGTCCTAGGACTGACCCTTGGGGGACACCACTAGTTACCCCTCTCCATTCTGAAAATTCACCATTTATTCCTACCCTTTGTTTCCTGTCTTTTAACCAGTTCTCAATCCAAGAAAGGACCTTCCCTCTTATCCCATGACAATGTAATTTACACAAGAGCCTTTGGTGAGGGACCGTGTCAAAGGCTTTCTGAAAATCTAAGTATACTATATCTACTGGATCCCCCTTGTCCACATGTTTGTTAACCTCTTCAGAGAACTCTAATAGATTAGTAAGACAATACACAACTGCATATTCCGCGTGTAGGTAAGGTTGGGTCTGCCTGGATGATAGGGCTCAGGTTTCAGGCTCCTCTGGGCTTCAGCTTTGGTCCCCCCACCAGGAACAGCAAGATTCAGGTGGGCCTCTCTCTTGGATTCATGTAGTAATTTCTGTTGTCAGAAGGAGCCCACAGTGCAATGCAGTTTTGAGAATTTCTGGAACAGCATTTGAACTCAGCTAAGACTGAGTTGTTTCATTGAGCATAGCAATATAAAATGATCTATTTCTCTAATGATCATGCCAGTCAGATACAATTAGCCTAACAAGGGGAGCTTAAATTCTGAAAGGCAGAGCTTTACAGGGAAGGGATATTGAGACAATGATGTGATGCATGTATGATATTTGCTGACAACTTGTGGTTAAAAACAGAAGCCTTATACCATCAAATTAGCAAAAGGAGTGTTTGTATGGTGATCAAATATACAACAGTGAGTGGTGTACAAAGTCTAATATATTGATAGACTGGAATCCCTTGTTTGTAACAGTGTAAATAACTTGTTTTATCCATTGTGGATTTAAAGATATTGGATCTTAAAATTGCAACATTATCCCAAATAGTAAACCTGTTTTAGATTTCTTTTAGAGGTTTACAAAATTTGTTAGCAGTTTTCTCTCATTCTGAGGCTGCCTGGAATCATCATTCAAAGGTAGCCTGGCATTTCAGTCATAAGAAAAAAATCAAACATCAATACTTAAAAAAAAAAAAAAACTCTAGAATATTTCTAAATTAGGATTCTCTCCCTGCAAATAATATAACATATTTTGATGGGTATCTACACCACACAAGGCCTGAAGGGGTTAAAGTGATTAGGGGGAGGACATTCAACACCTAAGCTGCACCTGAAGGAGGAAAAGCCAAGGAGCAAGTGTTAATTAGATGATGCTCAGCTGGACAGAAACTGGGGATGTTAAATTTCGATCAAATGACTAATCGAATATTCAATGCAATTTGCTGGTACACTTCAAAGGCAAAAGCACTGCGAGGAGCATGGGACCAGAGGGACAGTCCCTCACTGGCCCCGTGCTCCCTGCAGCGTTTCAAAGAAACAGCGGCTGATGGAGTCCGGGGTCAGGTGAGAACTCCCCCCACTGATCACAGACTCCATGTGGTACTGCTGCTTTGAAATACCACATGCAGCCTGGGGACCCTCCAGCTGGTCCCCGGCAGCACGCGGTGTTTCAAAGCAGAAGCACTGCTTGGAGCCCAGGGTCAGCTGATTCTTGCCTCCATGCAGTGCTGCCACTTTGAAATGCCATGAGGAGTATGGGGCCTGCAGGGGACTGCTTGAGTGTCCCGCTGGCCCTGTGCTCCCCGCAGCGCTTTCACCCTTGAAGTGTAGCAACAGCCCTACACTTCAAAGGCGGAGGCGCCCTTATCAACTAATGGAATAGTCAAAGCAAATTGCATCGATTATTTAATTAGCCAATTAATCTACATTTAACATCTCTATCTCAGACTACCTTTTTGTGGGCAGGGATGCTTTGTACAGTGCCTAGTTCAATGAGGTCCATATGCAGCCATGGGCCTGGGTGATATTACAACATAATGAAATAACTCCTTATTTCATTTCAGTTAAGTTAGATCTTTATGAAGGAAAATATCAGAAGTAAGAACACTGAAATTCAGTCTGCAGCATTCATCAAGATTAATTCTGTTTTCATAGATCTAATCATAGTGTATTTGTCATTCTGTCCAGAATCTACACACAGCAAAGAAAAACTATGTCATAGGTTTAGTGTCAGAAGACCCTGAGGAGAGAATTAAAAAATTACCTAAAGAGAACTAGATTTTAGGCTTTCACAAACTCTGTATCTTACCACCTAGATACAAGTTTAGGGAAACATTTAAAACCATTCTAACTAGGCGACTTAAAAGCTGAATATCTGAAGCCTGCTAATCTCCACCAGATGTGATCAAAGCACACACTACTAGGAAGACAAAGCTCTTTTACAGAGAGAATCTGAAAGTTACCTGTTTTAATATTCATATTTGTATAGGGCATTATAAGATAAACCTCCAAGATTTGAGGAATTCAACTTTTGCAAATAAAAGATTCCATGCTGTTATTTCTAGTTAATCACTTTTAGCCCAAGTTCTTTATGATTTGTTCTCTCACATATTGATCTTTAATAGGAGGAATAGTGGCTTTATTTCTTCCAATTCTTACTTGACTCTTAACTCTACTGTGTCTATAGTTATAGCCAGTATTTAGCTGGAGAGGTACGTGTGTGCTGAACTTGTGTGAAGTAATGCAGAAGTATATGCCTTCTAAATTATGTTGAATTCAGTCACATAAGCTATGTCTAGACGATATCCCTCTTTTGAAAGAGGGATGTAAATTAGACATATTGAAATTAGCGGGAAATTCAAATCCTGACTTCATTTGCAATTTCAATATGTCTAACTTACATTCCTCTTTTGAAAGAGGGATGTAGTTTAGACGTACCTATAGTGGTGCTTACTGATTCTTACAATAACTTTTATTAGAGGCATGCATCAATACATGTTCCATCATTCATCTTTGTCCAGCTGTCTGAACGTGACACAAATGAGAGAGAGCATTAATCTGTACTGCTTACCCCAGTGATCGAGTAGAGCTACTTTGGCCTAGGGATGTAAAATTTAGATTAACTAATCGATTATTCAGTTAGTTGATAAGAGTTCCTCTGCCTTTGAGCCTGGTAGGGCTCTTGCTACAGTTCAAAAGTAGAAGCCCAACAGGTGCCTGAGCCTTTGAAATGTACAAGAGCCCCTCCAGGGCTCTTGTATGTTTCAAAAGCAGAAGCCCTGCAGGGAGTGTGGGCCCAGTGAGGCCCTGCTGGCCCCGTGCTCCCTGTGGTGTCTCAGCCTTTGAAATGTTCAAGAGTCCCAGTGGGACTCTTGTACATTTCAAAAGAAAGCACCACAGGCAGTGCGGGGCCAGTGGGATTCCCCTGATGGCCCTGTGCTCCCTGTGGGGCTTCTGCTTTTGAAATGTACAAGAGCCGCTCCAGGGCTCTTGTACATTTCAAAAGCAGAATCATAGCAGAATGGCGTGAGTGGAGACTGCTTCAGTCCCAGCTTTTGTTGTTTCCCGTTGTGCCTCTACCTCCCCTACCCCCTGCAGAGATGGTGCTCAAGGGAACTGGCTTTTAAGCTGGCTCCCCCCAGCACCAGCTTCTGCTCCCCCCCCCTTGCTGCCTCTCTCTGATTGAGGCAGCAAGTGTGGGGGGAAGCAACTAGTTGCATCACTAGTCGACTATCTGATCAGCTTATGCTGATCAGATATTCAACTAGTTGACTAGTCACCTAGGGTATGTCTACACTACAGCGCTAGTTCGAACTAACTTAGTTCGAATTAGTTAATTCGAACTAAGCTAGTTCGAACTAACGCATCTAGAACTAAAAACTAGTTCGAACTAGCGTTTTGCTAGTTCGAACTAGCAAGTCCACATTGAGTGGACTCTGAACAGGGCTTAAGGATGGCCGGAAGCAGTGCCGGCAGGGCATAAAAGGAGGACTTAGAGCATGGAGATGCTGTCTCAGGCTAGCCGAGGGCTGCGCTTAAAGGGTCCCGACCCCCACCCCGGACACACAGTTCTAAGGGGTGCCCCGCTTGCAAAGAAGTTCTGGCTTGGAGTGCCCTGAGTGCCCACACTGGGCACATCACACCACTCGGCCATCAGCCCGGCTGCACTTGCCGCAGGCTGCCATCTGGGGAGAAGGAGTAATTGGGGGGCTGCAGGAGAGCTTCCACCCCCAGAAGCCCGCAGAGCCAGCCCAGTCCTCCCCATCGGGGGCTCGTACCCCATTCCTCCCTCACCTCCTTCCACTTACCCTTCCTTAGCCCCCCTTCTTATTGATGTACAAAATAAAGATAACGTTTCTTCCAACATTGACTCTGTCTTTATTGAAAAAAAACTGGGGGAGACTGGGAAAAGGAGGTGGGAGAGGGGAAGAGAAAGGCTGGGAGAGGGGAGGGCAACTAACATGATCAGGGGTTGGGAACAGGTCCCAGATGAAGAAAGGCTACAGAGACTGGGACTGTTCAGCTTAGAAAAGAGGAGACGGAGGGGGGACAGGATAGAGGTCTCTAAAAGCAGGGGTTGGGTGGAGAGGGTGCATTCAGAAAAGTTCTTCCTGAGTTCCCATAAAGAAGGACTAGAGGACACCAAAGGAAAGGAATGGGTAGCAGGCTTGAAACTAGTAAGAGAAAGTTGTTGTTGTTGTTGACAAAGCAAATAGTTAACCTGTGGAACTCCTTGCTGCAGGAGGCTGTGAAGGCTAGAACTAGAACAGAGTTGAAAGGGAAGTGAGATCAAGTCATGGAGGTTGGGTCCATGGAGTCCTATTAGCCAGAGGGTAGGAGTGGTGTCCCTGCCCAAAGTTTGTGGAAGGCTGGAGAGGGATGGCACGAGACAAATGGCTTGGTCATTGTCTTCGGTCCATCCCCTCCAGGGTCCCTAGGGTTGGCCGCTGTTGGCAGACAGGCTACTGGGCTAGATGGACCTTTGGTCTGACCCAGTACGGCCATTGTAAGCTCAGGGCTCAGGGTCGGGGGTCTCAGTGGACCCCCTTGATTTTCATGCACACCTGGTCCTGGGTGGCCAGGCTGGCAGCTCTCCTGCCCTAGACGGCCACTTTCCTGTGCCTAGTGCGGAGATCGTGGACGAGGTCCACGATGTCCGCACTAGCCCAGGAAGGTGCCCGCCTCTTGCGGTCCAGGGCAAGCTCCCGGGAGCCGCCAGCCTGGTCCCGGCAAGAGGGGGTGGGCTGGGGGGCATCGGGTGGGTGGCTCTGTGCCGTGCCAGGTGCAGGGTCTGCTAGCTGGGTGCTGGCAGGCTTGCACCTGGCACGGGCACCGTAGCCAGCCCGTGCCCCTTTAAGGGGTCCGGGGCCGGGAGGGGGGCATAGAGTTTCCCTGGTGTTGGCCAGAGTGGCCACCAGGGAAACCTGGGGAGGGCTAGCCTCCCACTAGTTCGAACTAAAGGGCTACACAGCCCTTAGTTCGAACTAGCTAGTTCGAACTAGGCGTTAGTCCTCGTAAAATGAGGTTTACCTAGTTCGAACTAAGCTCTCCGCTAGTTCGATTCAAATTCGAACTAGCGGAGCGCTAGTGTAGCACCTATTAAAGTTAGTTCGAACTAACGTCCGTTAGTTCGAACTAACTTTGTAGTGTAGACATACCCCTACATCTCTACCTTGGCCATGAAAAGAAATATTCCTAAATAGATGACAGTCTTAAAAGATATTTGGTATAATACTAATCAGTTTAGTTGCAAATTCGATTGTCATTTATTCAAGTTCATTAGTTTCTAAATCAGTCATTTTACAAGAACTATACTGGAACAGCTCTCATGGGAATTCCCTTCAAAATTGTAACCCAGACTGACAGTTTAGCCAAGAAGGATGTTACTTTGTTGTTTCAGTTCACTACATTTCTATGCTCATTTGGATGCTATGTGTATGAACTGTTCTGTAAAAACACTTTTTTTCATTCTATTTTAACTGTTTTCCCTCATAGAATATAAAGATCCACAAGCTTAGAGTTCTTTATTGGACTCAAGTTGGTCTGGCAGTTCCAGAATTATCAGAGGGCAGTTCCATTCCAACCTATTTCTTTCCAAATCAGTTTCTGGACTAGAATAAGCATCATTTTTATCTGAAAAAAAAATTATGGTGGGGAAAAAAAAGAAGTGAAGCTGAAGCCCAACTTTCATACACTCCACTTCTCTGCTGTTCCATATCTTTGGTATTCATATGACCAGTTTATAAGATCCAGCTTTTAGATTTATTTTTATTACTCATGTCACTTATAAAATCATATGGATAAAATCCGGAATACTGTGTATTTGCGCAACTGTTCTTGCGCAAGAGGGCAGTGTAGATAGGCAACATGAATTTCTTGTGCAAGAAAGCCCTATGGTTAAAATGGCCATCAGAGCTTTCTTGCGCAAGAGAGCATCTACACTGGCATGGATGCTCTTGTGCAAAAGCACATCTCTTGCGCAAAAGCACATGCCAGTGTAGACGCTCTCTTCTGGAAGAGTTTGAGTCACAAGTGTGGATGGAGAATAAAAAATGCACATTGCAAATAGGTGAAATGTTTTCCCCTATACACTAAAGCATTTAGCATATTTTGACTTTTTTTTGATGTACTGAGTTACTCCTATTAATTGTGCCATGCACAAAGGCTGCATAAGTTCGAACACAAGGAACGTGTTCAGCTAGACAAGGTTAGAAGAAGCTTAGCAGCTTGCCAAGGTGTTTTTCTATGAGCCCCTTTTTTAATATACTACAGGAGGACTCTGGAGCATGGGTTGTAACAAATGTTCTTAGGCTACTTAGTTTGGTTTTAATTTGCTTACTCCCATCAAAATATACACAAGTGGTCTTGCTGAAGTCAGTTGGGAAACTCACAAATGTAAGCTATGATTCAGTGTGTTTCCATCTTGGCCCTGGTAGCATTTATCTTTCTCCATTTGTTCTATGTTTCTGTACATTGAAATTGTGCTTCTGAGACATAAGTAGCGTGGGATGGTTAATTATACTTTAGTATGACTTGTATAGAGTAAGCAGTCTCAGGAAGAAGGTTTAGAAAGCCAGGTTTTCGGGCCACATTCAGCAAATACAACTTTAGTAGGATTATTCACATACTTAAAATGAGGCAGATGTTTAAATACATTGCTGAATTGGGGCCTAATCAGAATTGTCAAAACTTCTTTGATTTACAATAAACAAAAAAGTTTAAAATCTTCTTTGAATCCTGTCTCTAGATCTAGCATATTAAAAATGCTAATATGTGTGTGCTCTTCATGTCTCTCTTCTGCAGTGAAAATGATAGGAAACTTGAATTCTTTCTGAAATTATAGCTATCAGACCTCATGTTAATAATACACAACAGGCAGCACCAGACAAGAAAATGAACAAATGAGAGACAATTTTGTATCGGATCCTCCCTTTTTATTTTGGATGAGCAGCAGTGAAGTCAACTAGAATCTTGACCCTTAAAGTGCTGGCACAGGGGTCAGCAACCTTTCTGAAGTGGCATGCCAAGATTTAACTGAGCACTACGTGGACCAACCAGCTGAATGCAAACCTTTCCATGGAGCACCAGTTGCTAATGGAAACTCACTGTTAATTACACACCAGCCATTTTGCTATTGCTGCAGCTGGGGAGAATGCTTTAATTTAAATTATTACACAGACTAAGCATTTTAACTCATGTTAGTTTATCAAACTTCATTTTCAATAAAGTAAATTATATCCAACACAGAAGGTTGGAATGTTTTCTTTATGGTAGGTGTGGGGAACCTTTTTTGGGTTGGGAGTCACTGACCCACAGAGAAATCAATTGGGGACCACATGTGAGAAGCAAAAAAAATCTCCAAAAGCCCTCAACCCTCACTGATGTGTCCCCCAACTGAGACACCTCACTCTTCTGGCACTCCATCCCCCATGGTGTGAGAGGTCGAGGTTCAGAGCTTCCCACAGGCCAGATTTACTTTTCTGGGGTTCTAGAGCTAGTGGATTTTTTGAACCCTCTTAGGCTCTGAGGTGGGAACAAAAATGAAGAGTTTAATGTGTAGGACAGGGCTGCCAGTGAGTGGATTAGGGATACAGGACGGGGTGAGGAGGGCAGGGTCTAGAAGGGAGTTTGGTGGCAGGAGAGGATGGGTGGGGCCATGAGAGGGAGGTTGGGGACAGGATGGGTTTGGGGGAGTAACACAGGAAAGGTGAGAGGGTGAGAATACAGGCAAATAACTGGTTGGGGAGGGAGGGGAAGAAGTGGGGAGTAAAGGACAATGCAGCTTCTGCAAAGTAAAATTCTATCCCCCCTTCACATCTTCCCTCTGGTCCAGCCTCACTCCTCTCTGCTGCATGATCCCCACATCGCCCCATGCCCCTCAGTGCAACCCCTGCCCCCGCATCCTCCTTCACCCCCCTCCTACTTCCACATCCCTGTGCCCCCCCATTACTCATGGGCAGGACATCAGCGCTGAGATGACCGGGGGGGGGGAGGGGGGGGAGGAGGCAGAGTCTTCCCTGCCCAGCCATTTGCCTGCTGGCTCTGGGGCTGGAGCAGGCAGATCCCAGGGCTGGCTCTAGCCTGGCTGAGTGCAGAGGGGCTCCCCACCCCTGCACACGAACCGTGGAGAGCAGCCCTGGCTCCCATGAGCCATGTGTGCCAGTTGCCCAGCCCTGGCTCTGTGGAGCAGGCCCAGCACCTCCCCCAAGCAGGAAGCCTGTAGCGTGAGGGAGGTTAACTCCCGACCTCCCGGGAGCTGCTGGCCCAGGCCTCTCTTGCCCTGCCAGCCGGAGATAGCATTGCAACAACACACTGAGGCTGGAGCCACAGCACGAGCGCCCAGCTGCAGGGGGCAGGGGCAGAGCTGCCGCTTGTGGCTCACGTGCCAGGGTTGCCGACCCCCTGTGCTGGCAGAAAGCATCTTGATCGGGGGTGGGCAAGAGGCGGCTCGCAGGCCGAATTCAGCCCGCCAAATTGATAGAGCCGGTCCCCAACCACCGCTTCACCCGCACCCACCTTTCCCCTACAGCAGCTGCACCCGCTTTCAACAGCTGGCTGCTAACTGCTCTGCAAACTGGGTAGGGAGGAGAAAGCTGTTCCCACCCCATAGCACAATCCCCAAGCTCCCATTGGCCAGCGTCTGGCCAATAGGAGATGAGAAAATTTGCTGACAGTGAAGGAATCCTCCTCACCAGGCCCAGGGCGCAGCCGGTCCAGCTCACAGGCAGGGTTCCTGCAGAGCTGTTGTCCAGGTAAGTGCCTCCCAGCCAGAGCCTGCCTCTGGGTCCCCTCTACCCTTCCCCCACCCCAGGCCACTACCCAAACCCTCGGTATCCCCTCTCCCCAAGGTCACAATTCCGTCCCAGACTCTGCTCTTCCTCCTACACTCCCACCAGCCAGAATCCTTCCCTGACCCATCCCCCCCCCATTCCTCTGCCCCATGTCATTGGAGATATTTAAGAGTAGGGTAGATAAATGTCTATCGGGGTGGTCTAGACAGTATTTGATCCTGCTATGCGGGCAGGGGACTGGACTTGATGACCTCTCGAGGTCCCTTCCAGTCCTAGTATTCTATGTCACCACCCAAACCCTCTGCACCCCTGTTCCCTCCTTCTCCCAGATCACAACTCTCTGTAGGCCCTACATCCCTCACTCAGGCCAGAATCCTCTTCTGTACCCATAACCCCTTCTGGACCCTGCATCCCAAGCCCCTGATCCAGATCATAATACCCTCCTTCCCCCAAACTCCCTTCTACACCCCACCCACTGTCTCAGACCCCATGCCTCCTCCATGGAAGTGCAGCCCTTGGCCAGGTAACAATGTCTTGGAGTGGCCCCCCCCTTTAAAAATTATTGCCTACCCCTGGTCTTGATGGTTTGCAGTTTTAGTTCATCATGTTTGTTCTTTCGGTGATTTGCTGGCAATGAAAGGAACAGTAAACTTTTAAGCAACATTTACAGATGTGCCAGGAATCACAGCTCTGGTCAGTTTCATTCTGCTGCCATCTGGAATATAGAGTGGAATAAAAAAAGAGAGAAAATGCATTGGGAGAATGTGGATTGTGGGAAGGGGAAGAAAAAGATAAGGCAGAATAAAAGGAAGGGAAATATCAAGACTATAAGGTAACGAAAGAGACACCACAATTCATAAATGAAAGGGTAGGAAGGAAAGCTCATATTTATTTAGTTTTACCAATTGCATCACATGTGATTTTCCACCACCCAGATTCTTCTAGATGTCTATCAGGCCCATTATTGGATGCCTGTAATGATACAGCCTCAATTGCTAAACCAGGCAGTCTGTTGCCACTAGTTTGTACTGCTAAGAAGCTTTCCTAACATCTTAGCTAAATGCTTATCTTACCACTTGCATCTAAAATACACTCACTGCATAAATATGTAGCAGATGTTGTGGGATCCTACATATTTTCCTATATGCTCCTGTTGCTTTTTGTTTAGTCTCTATATTTGTTCACACATCCTCCTCCTCCTGCTGCTGCACTAATTTCCCCAATTCCATACAGATGTGTTTGTTCTGAATCTTCATGGTCCTCGACTGTGCTCCCTCAACTAGGAACACTTTCAAGTCAAGGAGGAAAAAATAGCATAAATTGTGAAATATGGAACTTTTTGACAGTGTCAAAAGGAACTATATCTGCAATTTCATTAGTCTGTATTATTTCCTCTTATAAGGCCCAATGCCCACTAGACACAGTGGGTGTCATTCCATAGACTTTAATTGACATTGGATCAGACCTATATTCTTGGACTATTAATGCCACTGCTGGCCATGTGAGCTACTTAAGGTTAATCTTTTCCACTGGGTCCAAGAATTCAGCCTTTGTAGGGCTTCTGTCTATTGCTTCTTTAGCCATGTGAGATAATTTCTGAAAGTTCAAAGCCAAGTATCTTAGTTGGTAATTTTAACTCTATCTTGAAATCAAGAGGCCAGTCCCATCTGCTATTTTTGCAATTAATGACTGGTATTTTAAAGTTCATATAATAACAATCACTTTTATGGACTCTTTATCAGTATATCATAAAGCACTTTATGAAAGTGGTTAAGCACAACAAACTTCATTTTACAGATGAAGAAAGTGAGATAGACAGTGGAATTATAGGATTTGCCTGTGGTTGCACAGCAAGTTAATGACGTAATAATTAAACCAGAATTCTATCCACTTGGCCATACTGCCAGATTTTAGTTCTTAACTTTAAAATATTTTAAATTCTGAAAACCTCAAAAGTAATCAAATTAAGAACATAATTACTTTACAACTTAAGTAATGTTCTAGTTTTAACTAAGTTTACAAAATACAAGTAAATATAGTTGATTTGCCTCTTAAATATCCCCTTGTTTATTTGACCTAAATTTCTACCTCCCTGTTTGCTTTAAAAGAATTACGTCAGTTTGCTTCAGCATAAGGTTTTTGGTAGATGGTATATTTAGCATATAATGTATTGGCAAAGTGTTTCTTTTTATTTTTTTTAACACTTCACTAGTCTGTAAATACAGCTGGGAAAGAAAACTGTGTTATACAGCAGTATTATTTCTGAGTTGTTTTTATCAAATATTAGTAATACTTAAAGAAAGAATACAAGTGGGAAATGGTGTTTATACAAACCTGATGTTCTCTGACTTCACTATATTTTTCTCAAGAGGTTATTAACCTGGTATTTCATAACAAGAAAGAAACTAAATCATAGGAAGTTCATCTACATGCACATTTAGTTACATAATTAATCAGCCAACATCACAGAACTTAAAAAAACCCTTAGAGTTTGTGGTCTCTGAAGACTGATTTTATTACATATTAAATAAGATCAGATTTCCCTTTTGGATTTTAAAGTCTGAATGTTTTCTTTATATAGTTTACCTATTTAGAAATTTGGAAAAAGAATAAGTTACTCCTGCAAATCTATACATATCAATGTAGTGAGGAGGTGCGATCCCTCTCAGTGACAGAGTTTGGTAGCATGCCCTGCAGCTGCCTGGTGATGGAACTAGGAGGGCCACAACTTACCAGGCCACAACTTACCTGCCAGAAGCAGAGAGGCGGGACAGGAAGTAGAAGCATACATGACCAGCCTTGATGCTCAGTTGAGGAGGAGTGACTGGAGGCATGACACTTCTGCACCATGTCTGGAGGCAAGCACCAGGGAGGGCCACGGTTGCCCTAGGGATTGACCTGACCTTCTAGGGAGTGTTGGTGCCCTTGGCAGAGCACCCAGAGGAGGCAGCGGGTACAGATACCCGCTGGAGGAGGATTGATGCAAGTAATCCAGGGGAGCCAGATGGTAATCTGGTCATCTGAGTCTGAACCTGGGTCACCGTGTTATGGGTGGATTCTCGCTGACTCTGTGGGTGGGCCCTTGGTTGGGATATGGTGGAGTTAGCACACCTCCCCTCAGCCATCCCAAAGTGGAGTGGCAGTACTTCCCTTCCATAGCTCAGGAGGCCTGTGCTATATCGCATGACGCGTTATCTGAGCTGGTGGACAGCAGTGGTATTCATCCCTGTCATGCTGAGAGGCCAGGGAACCCAGACTGGTATTGAAATGACTATCTGACTGGGAGAACAGAGCTCTGATTCAGTGGTAGGCAACCTGTTGCCTGAGGACCACATCTAGCCCATGGGGGTTCTGTATGTGGCCCACGGGACATTTTGGTTGTCATTACCCACGCACAGTTTTGCCACAGTCCACCAGTTTCTCTCCACATAGTTTTTTCCTACTGATATTACTCAAGTGACAGGTACATAAAGCAATGGTACATAAAGTGAGGTGTGAGCTTATTGCACACAACATTGACTGTGAGAGCCATGCATTCCCTTTGCATCCAATCATAGCACTGCTACGGTTCAATTGGCACACCCCCTCAAATTCTAAAAACACAAGTGCAGTTAGCAAAACTATCCTATCCCAGGAGACAGGTACCACAGTATTAGATTGTTGTAACTAAGACTAAGTACCTACACCAAACAAACCTGTCACTCAACAGTGACAGTGCTGCATCTCACTTTCCTAGAATTTCTCTCTTTTGCCCATACCCTATTAGTTAAGCATTCAAACTTTTCTCATTCTCCCTATAAACTCAATACACCAATAGCCATTACATCTTGAGCTGTTGGGTCAAACCTCATAAGCTGTTGGCTTGTCTGGGCTAACACGTAAAAGCAGTAAAAATGTATGTTAGCCATTGAAGTCGGCAACTGTGATTGAATACACAGAGGGAGCAGAGCTGTTATGTGAGAAGGTGTCATTTCTGCAGTCAATTTTCAGAGTAGAACTGCACTTTAATTTCTCACCACCTAGTAGCTGCTAAATGTTTAGAGGAAAGGACCCATACTTCCTCCCCCAGGTTTAACAACTGTCTGGTTATAGCAAAAATCAAAGAAATAGTACTCATGGACAAGTTACCATTAAAACAAAAAGAGGACAGCTGCTAAGGAATTTAATGGGTTCTCAGGTATAGGATATTCACCACCTGTTAATCCAAAACAGCTCAGTCTCAGTCCTTGCATTCAGGCAAACTGCCAGGGAAAGCGAGAAAACGTGGTTTTATGCCAACCTTGCACTTTAACTGATCTGGGTCCTTTTGGGTGACCTTTATGCTAGCTAGAGATAATTGGAGCTCAGCAACCATTCTATGCCTTTCCCTTCATGGCCTACCCCCAACATAATCCCTATGCTGAAGGAATGTCCTACATCTGCTATAGACCAAATAGGAATTTGTGCACACCAGGGACATGCTTAACTGCCGAGTTGTGCAGCTTTGTGACCCCCTTTCTGTCACAGGGACAGCATAAAGGGACTATGTAGTCTTTGTGAGTAGCAACTGTGATACATCTAGGTCATAAAAGATAGGACAAGATCCAGGAGTCCACCCCTTTCTCCTGCTCTTATCTAGTCAGTCTGCAATATATATCCTATAATGTAAAAAAGCCAATATAGCTTTTACTATGAAAGTCTTAGCACAACTACTGTACCATACTGCTGTCTTGGTTTTTTGGTTATTATGGGCACTATATTCTCTCTTTACAGAAATAGCACTTTTAAATCAGATTCCTCCATCTCTTCATATGTTAAGTACCTGTCACCTTGAATAGTTCATTTCATTTTAATGGTCCTCCTCGAGAAGTAAGGTACTACTCAGTGTGAGTAAGGATGGTAAAATATGGTGCATAGTAGGGTTACTAGCCCTTCCATTTCAAAGACTAGGCTAAGATAATCAGCCCCACTCCATACAAAGCCACATCAGTTTGCTAGTGACTTCCATAGGTTTCCTAAGCTATTGCACTGCGACTATGGAAACTTTACGCTCAATCGAATATTAACTGGAGCAGGAGTATTTTCCCTATTTTTGCCCATGAACATCCTTTGCTGCTTGGGAAAATGGTCTTAGCTGGTGACTCTGAGGGTGCCTCTATACTGCTCCCTTACCTTGAAATAAGCTACACAATTTGCTTATTTTGAGGTAATTTTGAAATAGTTTATTTTGAAACTTGGCACTGTCTACACAGTGCCAAACTTCAAAATAAAATGCTATTCTGAAACGCCCCTTAACCCTTGTGGAACAAGGTTTACAGGGACATTGGAACAGCGAGCCTGTTATATTTTGAAATAACAGACTTGCTCAAAAGATGTGGAATAGCTATTTTGGGATACTTCCGGTATCCTGAAACAGCTCCACAGTGTAGACGTGGCCTGAGGGAATAGTCAACCAGAACTTCCTGCTATATATGTGCTATTGCTTATACTGCACATATGTGCACACACAAAATTATGCCTTTTGCTTAATTTACCCAATCTGGATTAGTTAATGCCTTATAAATCAGAGTACTTGTCCTAGTATCCTTTGGAAAAAACTCTAAATTCCCTCATATAAAATGTAATATATTACCTTTTCAATGTATGCTTTCTGAAAGTTGGTAACTTCAAGATTATCCAGATACCTGGAAATTTATCTGTGATGCATTATAAATCACATACTTTCTGATCCCCAAACAGAATGACTTCAACAAAAAAAAGAGTGGTCCTGTAGCACCTTAGAGGCTAACAAAAGAAATATAGATAGTATCATGAGCTTTAGTGGGCACAACACGCATTTTCAGATGAGTGCTCCACAAAAGCTCATGATACCATCTATATTCTTTTGTTAGTCTCTAAGGACATGTCTACACTACAGAGAAGATCAAAGCGGCTGCTGTCAATCTTCTAGGGTTTGAATTAGCGGGTCTAGTTAAGACAGTGAGTTCGAACTGAGAGGGGCACTCCGGTTGATGCCGGTAGTCCTGTTGCATGAGGAGTAAGGGAAGTCGAAGGAAGAGTGTGCTCCCTTTGACTTCCTGCAATGTGGACTGTGTCAGAAGTCGAGGTAAGATATTTTGACTTCAGCTACGTAATTAACATAGCTGAAGTTTTGTATCTTAATTCGACCTTATCCCATAGTATAGACATACCCTAAGGTGCTACTGGACCACTCGTTTTTTTTAAGTTACAGACTAACATGGCTACCCCCTGAAAATTATTTTAAACTACAAATAGAATCTTAACATTAAAATGGATTACTTTTGTTGATCTAAAACACATATTTTAAACTTACATAAACATTAATGCTGATGACAAACATGATGGCATTTTGAACTGCCACATTCACTGGCAGGGATTTTGTTAAGTATATCACATGGAAATGCTTCTATCTAAAGGGTGATGATTTATTTTTGACAGATTATTTTGCTCTGTCTCTATCACACCTGTATCTATCATTCTTTACTTTTGACTTTAGTCATCCTGTTTTTAGGTGCTCAGATACTGCCATGATAAGCAAAGGACAAAAGGTAAATATGAACCATGTCACAAATACACGGACAAAGCAATATCACAAAAAATCCCAGCTGTGAAAGAGCTCATGACCCTTCTCCTCCTTTGCAGAAAACTCTGTAAAATGACTGCTTTATCTTGGCTAATATTTAAGACCCTTATTTGGAGCAATGACTACTGTGCTTTCTTTACAGTGTTTCTCCCAAAGATGAGTAAATAAAGCGCAGGATGCATCTGAGAGTAAATACCACACAGGGAAATAAACGTTAGCCTGAGAAACAATCAAAAGAAATCTGTCATAGCTGCACCATTAAAGGCACAACATTAGTTTGTCTCATGTCTACAGGAAAAAAACCCGACATCTTTACTGTTACTAGTGGTTGTTTGGTCTAATAACCCTATTTAAAATAACTGCACAAGTTCTCAGACCAAGAATAAATACCTCTTGAAGGGAAGCTGAGGCAAATTTACCACTTATTACCACAGAGCAGCTTGACATCATTTCATTTCAAATTTCAAACTGACTATCCACGCAGCAGGATGGATATTCATTTTAAATTAAACATGCCAGGAATTAGACTTCAAAGGAAGAAAATTTGTTTCCTCACTGGAAATTCTCTGTCTGCACCAGTAAATTTTGGCTTACTATTTTTCTTGCTAAAATTAATTGCTATCCATGCTAAGCTGGAGCAATTAGATCATGAAAAAAAATCTCAATAGCTCATGTTGGGGGTGGAGGGAGGAGAAGAGGACAAGAAGTACAAGGAAGGAGGGGGTAGTTATCAATGTATTGGTACCAAATTCTAGCTGAGAAAATACATGATAGGGAGCTTAGGAAAGCAAGGTCTGATGTTTTAATGAATTAACTGTTGGTCTGAAATACATAACTGGCAGTGTGTGAAAATCAGGGAATACAACATAGAATGAGAGAGACAAAGCTTGCCTCAACATTAATTACAGCTAAAGGAAACATGTTATCTTAAAGGTGTCCACTGCAACCATATCTGTCTTGTCTATACTCATAAAAGGATTAGGTTTAGAGGGTAGCCGAGTTAGTCTGTAACAGGAAAAACTTCAACAACAACAAATAGACTAGTAGCACCTTAAAGACTAACAATATGTAGGTGGTATCATGAGCTTTCGTGGGCGCAACCCACTTCTTCAGATGACAGGATTAGGAACACCTATTTTAAGGAGTTTATGAGCAACTGGAAAAAATTGGCTTGAACCAGAATCTTGGTTGACAAAGTCCAACCCCTTAAAATACCCTTTTAAAAAAAATCTCTATTTAAATTGTAGCAGAAAATGAAATGTTGCTTGTCGTTGATATGGAATGTGATTAATATGTTAGGAAGTGGTATGAGTGTATCTGTATAGTTAAATGACATCAATGATTGTTTCAGAATAACGGTTAATGAATATGTAGCTGTATTTTGTCATGTCTTACACTACAGCCATCATACAGTATATTATTGATGTAAATGTTGCATACAAATGCCCAGATAGGTTTGATGCAGCAATTACTGGGTGAAATTCTATGGCCTGTGTTATGCAGGAGGTGAGATTACATATCATAATGGTCTCACCTAAACTAAGCACCAGGCCAGGGTATAAAATGAGATGGAGTCTATTAGCTAAGGATTATAATGACATCATCTATATGCTTGAATTCTAAAATATTCTTGTGAACTGGTCTTGAGCAGCATGTACACATCTATTACTGTCCTCTTCTGGATGGACTTGGAACTGCTATACTGTGATTCATAGTCTCTATACAGCTAATAACCAAAAGAGTTTAATTCAGCTCAAGTGACAAGGGTCTGTGGTTTTAGAAAAGGTGGTTCTGCATCCCATTCCTTTTGTTATTATGAAACTCTCAGAAGCCCTGGCTTACAGCACTGTAGCAACAGTGAAGTTCCTGTAGGACCACAGAATTGTTACAAGGATAAGGGGGCGGAGGGCAGGAGGACATGATTACCAAAATGTGTTGAAAAGCTTGTGCCTGGGGAAAAAAAAGCTTAACATTTTCTCTAAAGGTTACTTTAGGGCTTTCTGTAGAGTATAGAGAAGGACAGCAGCAAGTTAAGAGAAAAGAAACATAGCAACAGCACTCCTTGTCACTTAATGTTTAGAGGAAATTATGATGAGTAGGAAATGAACATACAGAAGTAAAATATTCAAAAATATGCATGTTTAAATAGATGGAAAACTGGAGAAAAGAGTGGAAATAAGTAAGATTCTAGAAGTACACTTCAGTGGCATGCTATAAAGAATCCTGTCTGTCACCATTCAACGTGCCATAATTTTAGTACCTTTCCACATGAAGTGGTGCTATTTCAGTTCTATTGCATTCTCTCCCCTCACCTGTGTGCCAAAGAAGTCTAACAGATGAACCTTCAAGGAAACACTTTATTTTGCAGACATGGGTTGATATTTTATTATACAAACCACATCCAGATGAGAGAACATCGCTATGTGCTGTTATGCCCAATGCTGATGAATATACAGTGATATTTCATCTAAAAGCAAAATCTCAATTAACTTCCCTAAGGTGTTCCTGCACCCTGGGATTCCTTCCTGTACCCATTGATCCAAGTAAAACATAGAAGAAAAAAGAGAAGCCAGACTGACAGGGAAAGAAAACTCTTCTCTTTTGTCCCACCCACTGACCCTAACATTTCTGCCAAAGATGTTAATGGAAAGAAAGACCCTAAAATGCAATTCAAAACTCTTTTATGGGACAGGGAATCAGGTTTTGGGATAGTGACAGGACATAGTTTTATGTTGTTAGATACTGTTCTCCTAGTTTGGATATTTAATCGAGTATGCAGTGCAGATCTTGTACAAGGCTAGAGATTAATCATTACACTTATGAATCATTTCCCCCTTTCACTGCTATTGCTTCAGTAGCTCTTCATTTCCAGTGAAATACAAGCACAGTTCCTTATCTTCAAGTTCTCATTTGTATAGGCTCAAGGTAGATATTAAGTATACACCTTTATTGCTTATTTTATAGGAGGAATAATGCAAGTGTGATCTCTTTTATACTGCACCATCTTTTAACATGTTTTGTCTTGGAATACTGAACCGTAGTTATTAATTTGTGTAAGCAACATCATATCTTCTCTGCACTGCTTGCAGAAAAGAAGGCTTTACAGAAACTATGCTTAACCAGGGAGAGTGCATGTGCTGTTTGATTACTCTTTCTGGGTATGTCTACACTACCCTCCTAATTCGAAATAGGAGGGTAATGTAGTCATACCGCAATTGCAAATGAAGCCCTCGTGAAATGAGGAGTACAGCTAGTTCGGATTAGGAAGCCTAATCCGAACTAGCTACTCCGTGCCGCGTGTAGCCGCGCGGCACGGGGTTCGAACTGCCGGCATTTAAAAATGGCGCCGGCCGGCTTTATGCAAATGAAGCCCGGGAAATTCAAATCCCGGGCTTCATTTGCAATTGCGGTATGACTACATTACCCTCCTATTTCGAATTAGGAGGACATACCCTCTGTTATTAAGTATTTTCAGGGATTAAATAAGCATTTAACAGAAATGTACTACTATTCCAAACTTAATTCATCTTAGGGACAAATATTTTATGTGACTGGCATCTATACATTGTGGTTATGGACTAGGTACCCGTTAAATTTAGTACATCTCTGATAATGTTACCCCTGTTCAGGAGTTGGTACACAGAGCAAACTTATAATTAAAATATTCCTATTTGGAAATTTTCATAGTAAACTTAGCAAAATACTTGACTATATTTTTAAAGATACAAATATTAATCATTTTCCCAGTGTCATATTAGGCATTACAGTGGATTGGTGGACGACAATTCTGTTCTACAGAATTCTGCTAAGAAACCTTGGTTGTGATTGTGTTGACATAGTTCCTCTTGTCTTCTACAGATATAAATTCTATGTTTTTATGCCCTCTTCTCATGTAAAAGGGACTCTGTCAACAAGTATAAGATTAACATTTCTGTTGCCTAACAAGAAACAATGAGGACTCCCAGCTGTTACCACAATACTACTACTACTAATATTAACAGTAAGAAGTTTCATAAAATTTCATAGGCCAGATTCTGCCTGACATACTCCTGTTGAGAAAGATTTACTGCAAAAAGCAGCTCCATTGACTAAAATGAGACTGCTCTCAGAATAAGGTACCACACAATGACATTAAGAGTGGTAGAAAGTAGCCAACACGAATAAAATATTTCCAATACAAAATGTTAAACATTTACTTGCAATATAAACATTCCCTAGCAGTGTTGTAAATCCAGTTACTATAACATTGTCCTAGTCTGTGAGGAAGTAAAACTGACCAATTGACCATAGTTTCATCGTCCAAGCCAAGTTAAAATGCAAACTTGAACAATGAACATAAACACTAAATGACTTTTTTCACAATTATTTTAACAATTTGACATGAAAATTGCATCAAATAAGAATTTCTGTTATTAACAATATAATAGTTTTATCTTAGTAGCTTCTCTTTAAGATCAAGACAGAAGAGTGGTGGGTTTATAAGTAATGGAAATTAAACTTTTTCAGCCCTTGTTGAGCTGTTGTCCGTAATCACCATGTTCCAAAATAAACAAAAAGCAGCAGCAGTTTCACTGGGTTGTTATACAGAAGATGCGTGAAGACATGTACAATATTTATGTTAAAGCAAATACAATTTTAAGTAAAAAGGCCAACCTTCTCACTTTTAAAGTTGCTTGGGATTTTTTTTCTCCTCCACAAGTATCTCTATAGCTGTCAGTTAATTGCATCCAGAGATCAAAAGCAAATCTGTGTCAGACATGAACTGCTGTATCCGAGCCGGAGGTTGCTTCTACTGTACTTTTAACAGATCATGATCAGCATCTTCCGTGAGTGGTGGTGGTTTTTTTGTTGTTGTTTTTTTTGTTACAGCCAAAAAAAGGTTAAAGGAACAAATGACAAGAGTATTTGCCTTAAATCTTAATCCCAGTTTTTATGGTTCTAGGAGTTTATCACTTGTGTAAAATTATAGGATTTGCCATTTTCTAAGGTGCTAGAATACAAAAAGGAATTCCTTGTTAGAAATACGGAATATGGAATAGGATGTTACATTCTGTTAATTCAGCAGAGCTGTCCCTATATTCATGAACATGAATGCCTGTTGTATACCTATCAGAGACAACTGCTGGGGGGGGGGGGGTCTTTATGGGTATGTCTACACTAGCTCGTTAGTTCGAGCTAGGTAGGCAAATCAGGGAACCGGGGTTACAAATGAAGCCTCATTCCACGAGGAGTAACAGTTAATCCGAACTAAGAACTTAGTTCGGATTAACTTTAAACTGCCGCGTGTAGCCGCAGGCAGTTCGTTCGGACTAAGGGGGATTTAAAAATGGCAGCCGGACAGGAACATGCAAATAAAGCCCAGGATATTTAAATCCCGGGCTTCATTTGCAACCCCGTTTCCCTGATTTGCCTACCCAGCTTGAATTAACGAGCTAGTGTAGACATACTCTATGAGAGCTAGTTTATGATGCAGCATTAGCCTTACTATGGCGCATCAAGCTAATTTAATTGCATCAGGAAATGAGCAAGGGCACCATAAAGGACACATCCAATCAGAAATTCCCAGACACGGCAGAAGTCTTAAGTAGGGACATCTTCTGCTCAGTATGCTAACAGAGAGCAGGGTTTAAAGGATAGAAAAGATGTGGTGCCCACAAAACTGGTTTTCAGCCAACTGGAGCGAGGTCAATGCTGCCACTTGCTCCACACCAGCACCAGAGAACATCATTTTTCTGCAGTAAGGGAATATGCTATACTTGAATATGGTTCACTAGGAGATCAGAAATTGTCAGATTGGTATTTTAGTTCAATATAACATTGATGAATTAGCATCTAATTCTGTCATTCTAATTTGATAATTTGCCTGTTCATTAGGATAAGTAAGATTTGCATAATAGTTCTCACTCTTCTGTTTAGAAACAAAATAGTCTGATATTTGTGTGGACTAAATGGGATCAAGCTACCAGCTGACAGGAGACTAATTTGATTTTAAAAAGATACCACTGGTGTTACATTGACTTTGATACTGCTGGGCAGCCTCTGCTTCTGCCCTATCCATAGAGGTTTTGGCTTTTCCCCCCTAGTTATTTTGCTGTCTTTCTCCACGCTTACCATTTGTATCAAGCTAATCTTAAATACACATTTTTCTTTTCAAAATCTAGAACCATCCTGCAAATTGTCCATTGGCTAGTCCAGCCATCAGGGGGATGGTAGCCAAGGCGAAGGTGGTCCTCTGTTCTGGGGGACCTCACAGGATCCCTGAAAGTAGGGAACTGAGTCACAGGTTAGATAATTAATCATTATCTGGATCATACATGAAGCCTAAATCTGAGTTGTGGCTTGAAGCCAGGTCTTTTGAATCCCAGTCCAGTGCTCTGTCCACTAATGCAACTTTTCAACCTATTGCAAGTTTCAGTCACATACCTCTAAGAAAAGTCAAGCAGACAAAAGGGCTCTCTTCTCCCAGCATCCTCTCATAGGTCTTTAAAATTCAGCAATTGTCATCCTTCCAATGAATTCTTTATGTTGCCTCTAGTGGGTATTGTTATACATCTTTTCTTTCATAACTAGATTTTACACATAACATGGAATACTCAATGGAAATGCTACATTTTTTTTCCTGAGGCTACTTGATAATATTTTTTCAATCTATTAAAGCATCCAAGCCCTTTCAAAGATAGGTCTACAATGTGATATGCCATATCTCACTTTAGACGCTTGCAAAACTTGTAGTCTCTGGTGGGAAATTGCTAACTTCAGATCAATTAGAACATCATGTTTCTTCCCTTTTTATTGTATATTTATTTTGTGTGTGTCTAAATGTTTCTGGTCAAGGCATTTCCAGGGAGCTGTCATTCTTCTAGCACAAAAGTGCATTATCAAAGTATTTCTTCAGGTAATACCAGAAGAATGCTAAAATCATCGACAAGTCCAGAGAATGAAGGAAAAAGTCAGATACCTAAGGGTAAAATTCTTGATGCTTTAAATTTAAAATGCCAGTGGTTTTTCTAGGCAATGCTGTGGTGATAGAGAATTATATCTAGAAATAAATAGATGAAAATAAATATAAAAGCCTTCTGGGGCATTGTAGCACCATTGATTTCAGTAGTTACTCTTAATTTACACTCGTGTCAGAGAGATTATACTGTCCCTGTGTGTTCACATCTATGCTCATGATAGTTTTGTATATTTAAATATGTATGTCTTTTCTGGACATGATTGAGGGTTGTGGGTATTTATATATATAAAATTTATACAAATATTTAATAAGGAAAGGCAATACTTGTGGAAGTTTCGGTATTTCTGTAGTTGAAATAGTGGTTCCTTCTGCTTACTTCGTGGCAATAGCTATGTCAAATTAATTGGTTTCTTTCTGTCTCTGGGTCTAGTTCTGTGGTTCTCCACTGGTGGTCCATGGACCACCGGTGGTCCATGGTGACTTTTTCGGTAGCCCACAGGAACATTGTCCAAAGTCACATGGCGTGAGCAGGTGCCACTGTTAGGCTGTTTTATGCTGTGTTCGCAAGCACGCGGCACGTCATCCATAGTATCACCTAGGACTCAACCGCATCGTGTTGCCAGTAACTTCCGTCTGAGGCACTCAGCGTCAGTGTAGTTGCCGCCATTGTGCTGAGCGGTTGCAGTGTTGTTCATCCTGTGCTACATGTGCTGTTTTACAGGTGTGGTGTAGTTTGTTTATAATGGCAACGACAGGAAGAAATGTCAGGTGGAAGTATTCGGAGGACTACATCAAATTCGGCTTCACTTTTCAAGAAAAAGAAGGTGTGGATTTGCCACAATGTGCTGTTTGTTTCAAAGTCTTGGGGAATGACTCAATGAAGCCAGCTAAGCTGAAACTCCATCTCGAAAAGTGTCACCCCAACTTGTTGCAAAAGGATGAAGATTATTTTGAGCAGCGGTTATCAGGTCTGAAACGGCAGCGCCTCGACTCAACAAGTGCATTCTACAATAAGACAAGCAATTCAGTGCGCGCTTCCTACATTGTTGCATACAAAGCTGCACAGGCCAAGAAGCTTCATACCATTGTAGAGCAACATGTGCTCCCCTGTGCAAAAGAGATGGTGCGGCTTGTCCTTGGCAAGGAAGCAGCAAGAAAGCTGAATGATTTATCTGTCTCTAACAACACGGTATCGAGACAGATAAATGAGATATCACAGAACATCAGTGAACAAGTTGTGGATGAAATAAAGAAGTCTCCATTGTTTGCCATACAATTGGATGAATCGACCGACGTCTCATTGTGCTCTCAGCTATTGGTGTTCACACAATACATGGTTGAGGGAGACTTCAAAGAGGAGTTTCTTTTTTGTAAGACTCTTGATACCACCACAAAGGCTCAGGATGTGATGGAAATTGTTAACAATTTCTTTGACGTACATGGCCTGGATTGGGTAAATCTTGTGGATGTCACCACTGATGGTGCACCTGCCATGCTGGGCTCAAGATTGGGCTTCCAAACGCTGGTGAAACAGCACATTCCAATAGTAACTAGAGTTCATTGCTTCATTCATAGGGAAGCTTTGGCATCAAAAACATTGCCTGATCAACTGAATGCCTTTTTCAAAGGGTTGGTGAAGGTGGTGAATCACATCAAATCATCGGCTCTGAACACCAGGCTGTTCAAAAGATTTTGCCTGGACATGGGTTCCAACTTCGATGTGTTACTGTTCTATACTTCTGTATGGTGGTTGTCAGCAGGGAACGTACTCAACAGAGTTTTTCAATTGAGGGAGGAGTCGGATTTATTTCTCCAGGCTCAAGGGAGAGAGGAATTCTGAAATGTGCTGACATAATGAGATTTAGAACTTCCGTATCTTGTCGATATTTTTGGAATCTTGAACAAACTGAATCTTCAGCTGCAAGGGAAAGCATATTGTCTTAGCTTTTTCCAGATATTTCAAAACAAATGCAATAATAGTATATATTTCTATCTTCTTTATCTGCAGGTTGGTGAAATAGATTAGAGAGAAAAAGACAATGAGTGTGTGTGTGTGTGTGTATTGCGCACACACAAGAGAGAGTGACATTGAAAAGGAAAACACAAAGTTAAATAAATGAAGAGGCAACCAGGACCTAGCCTAGTCCTTGCAAAATTTACAGCAGCCTGGACTCTGTCTACAGGGTATGAAACAAATATAAAACAAAAGTCCTGGAGATATTTCAGACCAGATATTTAGCACTATTCTCTCTCTTATGTAGCATAAATGAGTGGACAACTGACTTAAATCTACAGCACCTCCTTGCAGAGGTTAGTCTCCAGGCAGTATAAAAAAGGCATAGTTATGTGCATCCCACCGATTCCCCAGAACAGGTAGAATTGTGTGGGAGCCTATGACATGCCATGTTCCAGTAGTATTGGCCCAGCAAGCTGCTATAAATTGTAGCTCAAGTTCATCCCCATTGAATGTGGAAGAGATGTGGCTACATTAAAAAGTGAACAGCCACTGTAATCTGTGGAATTCCCTGTCATGTGACATGGGTATTAGTCTTTGTAGTCCTGACCTAGATCACGTGACACGGGCCAGGAAATTAAATGCCATTTCTACTTGCATTTGATATGTCACAAATTTATCATAGTAAGAAATGTGCAGGAGATTAGGAAAGAGAATGCATGAGTCTTTTATCATTTTGGTTTGATATCACTGGAATAGGTTTTTTTAAAAAAAGAGTCTGCTTTCATCCTTCTTTGGCTTCCATGGTCACCTCTTTGTAATGGAATCATACCAGGAAGGAATCTGGCTTTATCTTCAAGTATGATTTACCTTGACCTGACTCAAAATCAAACAAAAGTAGTTATGTTAATTAACATATTTACCGTAATTTAGCGAATATAACCTGCGGGTTATATTCATTTTTACAAACTCCGCACTGTCCCCCTCATGGGGTATATTTGGGTGCAGGGTATACAGAATTGTTTTTACTCACCAGGTGGTGAACTCTTCATCGTCTCTTCCTGTGGCTGTGCAGCTGCCAGCCTCCAAGCTCTGGGCTGGGGAGTGCTCATCCCCTGGTTCCTGCACAGCGGCAGGAAGGGGAGGGGGAGCTCTCATCCTCCTGCCCCTTCCTGCAGCAGCTCAGGAACTGGGAAGTGAGTGCTCCCCCCGCCCGGAGGCTGGTGGGTCCTGCTCCCCTGCCCCTTCCTGCGGCTGCGGAGGAACCTGTGGGATGAGCGCTCCCACCCAGAGGCTGGAGGCTGTGCTGGAACCTGGTACAGTGAATGGCTAATCCCCACCCCCCACCGCACCATAAATATACTCCCAGCAAATATACCCCCAGCACAGAAAAGTCTTGTATAACGCATGGGTTATATTCATGTGCAGGGTATACAAGATTTTTTTTACTCAAATAGAAAAAACTGCGGGGTATATTTGGGTGCAGTTTATATTCGTGAAATTATGTTACTGCCAAATAATCACTGCTTATGTGCAAGCAATTCACAGTGTCTGAGTCTTGAGAGGAAGAAAGCACTTGCCACTCCCATTAGACCTATAAGGCCTAAGCCTTTTAGAAATGTGTAATAAGTAAATCATTGCCTGTGAATTTAAAATAAAACTGAATGCTTTCCCCCCGTCTCCCAACTTTTCTGATCCAATATAAAATGCTGCACAATCTTTCTGATAGAAGAAGGGTTAAGATAATTATTCCATATTCTAGATGACATTTACATAGGTTTAGGTAATTATATAAATCCCCCAAATCACTGATATTCTTTGCTCTGAAGTGTTCTGCATGTCAGGTTAAGCTGACCTTAACCCTTATAAGTACTCACTGGAACATTAAACCTCATTGATGGTAAGTTTTTGGCATCAAATACAACCAACATGTTTATTTTTTTCTTTTTAGATAGTACTCTTCATTGTAAGAGAACTAGAAGTACACTGGATTGCAATCAGTACTCTGAAAAGCACACCTGAACTGTAAGTCAACTTCTCTTTCTGTGTTAGTTCACATTTGTGCATGTACCTTTCTAATTTTGTCTCTATCTCAGCCCTGGTCTTACACTAGAGAGTTATTTCGAAATAACTTCCCTTATGTCAAAATAATACGTGGAGCATCCACACTAACAAGCCTGTTATTTCAAAATAATGGGTTGATTATTTTGAAATCTGTACACCTGCTTTCCTTGGGAAATAACGCTTATTTTGAAATAGTTATTTGGAAATAGTGTTAGTGTGGACACTCTGCTATTTTGAAATAACTACTCCCCAGAGTAATACAAAGTAATTACTTCCCAGTGCTCTAAGTCAAAGTAACGTGTCCACGATAATGGAGCCTGCCTTGGACTTATTTTGAGGCTCCCCCATAGTGGGAACACACTATTTTGATTTTTTTAATTCAGGAGACATTTCAAATTTAGTTATTTCAAAATTTCCTAGCGTAGACATGCCCTCAACTACCCTGTCTTTTAGTCCATTTCTATGGAGGCCTCCCTGATGTAATTCTGAGTTACACCAGAGATACATTTCACCCAATATGTTTTCAGAAATTGTCACTAATTTAACCTACATTCGTTGATTTCAGAATTCCCTTCCTTAGTAAATATTTTCTTGTATGTGAAATGCTTTAAGTATAAAGTTGTACATTAAAAGGGTTAAAAAAAATCACATTGACAACATACAAGTTCATGACCTATTGGCAGCATAGTTAGTTTCATGTTTCATGTTTCATCCTGAAGATGCAGGATAAGATAAATGCATGTATTAAAAATGTAGGTTTATATTTATTCTGAGATGATCTCAGAATGATCTCATAAACATTTTTTAGGGTGAAGCTTAGGGGTCTTAAAAATTAATGAACAATAAGGCAGCTTTCTAATATACTCCAAATATTTCACAACTTTGGGGTAATGTAGCAGTTCATGACTCACCACTATGGCATCTCCTGCTGGCCAATCTGAGAATCAGCTTTTCCTTGGTCTTCGAGTACCCTCCACTACTCCCCTCCTGCTAGTGTTGCCACCACTTGCCAGGTCCCATGCCCCTCTTAGTCCACAGTGCCCCTTCCTCTTTAGTACTACCCCACATTAGTGCCCTCACATGCTGGGGTCCTCACCTTCCAGGGAACTCCAAGCCCCTAAACCCACTTTGCATCAATGACCCACTGCAAGTCATCACCTAGCCCCTGCCTTGGGGAAAAATGCCATCTGAAATGGGCACTCCCCATTGGCTAGGGGGTACAGATCTGCTGCCTTCTTCTGCCCTGGCTGCCTCTCTGCAGCTCTAGTACCCCACAGGCCTTGAAAGCAAGGCCTCAGCTTGGGGATTTGCCCAGCCAGAGCTCCCCAGCTTTGCCTACCCTTCCCCAGCACTCCTCTGTTTTAGGTACCTCTCTAGCCTACCACACAGCCAAGTACTTCCTACTCCACAACTGGAGTGCATGCTGCTCCTCTCCAGGAACCCTTCTTATAGAGCCTACCCAGGCCCTGATTGGCTGCTATTAGCCCTCTTCTGCTTGGGTTCCAGCCTTCTCCCAGGGCTCTTTTAACTCATTATGGGCCAGTGCAGGGCAACCATCCCATCACAGGTATCTTTATGGCCAGTATTGTGAATGGATGGTCTTAAGTGGTTCTCAAACTTTTTTTGGCTCCGGAGCCCTTTACATGTGTAAAAATTTATGCAGAGCCCCAGTGGTCCACTGATTGTATGTGTTGTACCTATCGATGTTTCCAGTTTGTCAACCTCACGGAACCCCTGGAGATGTCTCGCGGAGCACAGTTTGAGAAATACTGCCTTAAGCAATCAATATATGTCATTGGTTTCATTTCAGGCTAGATTACCAATTAAATGAAATGAGTTGGTGGTATTAGCCCATGCATAAGTGGATAGATGACTACATCCCAAACAATATCAGTAGTTGTTCGGTAATTTCTGGATAGGCAAAGACTGAAAGAGCACCAGTCGGGGAAACAGTTGATCCTTTTGCTCCTTCATGTAGTCCTTATGGATCATGATATTAGAAATACTGACAAATGAAGATGAGAAAATTGTTCTGCCAAACTGAATGGTACTTGTTCTGAGCAAAGCAAATTCAGTCCTGGTGCTTGCTCTTCCTGGAGTACTCAAATCAGCTTCCTTCGCAACAGATACAGCTGGCAACAAAAATTACCCTAAGTACTTATTCTGTTTTGTTTTGTTTTGTTTTATTTGTTATTATACATTTACATAGCAGAAAAGATTAATCTGCTGCTTTGTATCGATATGTCCGGAGTAGTGGTAAGACCAATTGTTAATGGCAGTAAATGGAATATGTGCAAATTTTCATAGGTGGGCTGGACTGTGGGGAGTGCATGGGTAAAAGTGTGTGGTAGGAAACATTGAGGTCTGTGCTGCTACATTACTAGAGTCATTGGACCTATTGTAGTTACAATGCCAGAGTGCAAGAATAGAACCAGACACATGATGCTTACCTCAGGAACATTCCTCCTGGCCTTAGAGTGAAGAGAGAGGCTTAAAAAAATAGTCTTGCCCCTCTGTGTACACAGGCAAGCAGAAGGACAGTCCATTGCACCATCTAGCCATCTGGAATCATGTGAATTCTTGTTGTATCATTAGGAAGCAGTCCTAGCGGTGGGTAATGTATTGGAATAATTTGTATTTATGGGAGAGTTGGAGGGCTAGAAATGTCTCAATCCAGTTTAGTCATGTAGAGCCTGCTACCTTTGATTTCTCCAAGTGCAGTCTCCTTATCCATGTGACAAAATAATAACATGGGTTTTTTTGTGAGAGAGGATGAAGGTAAATCAATAGCAAGCCTTTGCACAGGTTTTTTTTTGTGGTATTGGAGTGTTAACAAATGCAAGATCAAGCTCCTGTACTTCATCTCTGCCCCCAAGCTATTCTAATATGAACCCAAACAAATATTAATGGACTGAGAAACTTTCTCTGCTGTGACCACAATGTAGGAATTGCAAGGGAAATTTCTCTAGAAGCAAAAGGAGTGGTCAGAGAAGACCCAATTGCCTAATTTGAAAGAAAAGCCTATTTAGATTAGATTGAATATATTGGAGAAATTGCACAGGAATAATTAATTCTTGTTTTAAAAAAATCCCTGTAATATTGCCAAGGTCAGTGAGGTCTGCAGTGATTTCCTGTCTGAGTAGCAGTCAGGCAAATTAAAGCTACTGACTGCTTTATGTTACACATCCAGTATGTTTTCTACCCCCCCAAAATACAGGCAATAAGTGGAACATCTTTGGGCCAATTCCTCTATTGCTACCAGCACTGATTCCTTCCTGGCCATGATTTTTTAGATCTGCCCAAGATTTGATAGTGATAAGGCTGACACTAAATAATTTGAAAAGAGAAAGCCACATACTACCTACATATTTTGCCTACATTATTAAAAAACCTGTGGCTACGTCTACATTTCAGGCTTCTTGTGCAAGAACTGTTTTGAGCAAGAGTTCTTATGCAAAAGGACTTGTGAAAGAGCTCGTCCACACTGCCATGTGCTTTTGCGCAAGAAAGCTCGGATGGCCATTTTAGCCATAGTGATTTCTTGCACAAGTAACCCATGTTGTCTGTCCACACTGCAGTCTTGTGCAAGAGCTCTTATGCAAGAGGGCTTATTCCTAATGGGGAGAGGAATAACTCTTGCGCAAGATGCCATCTGTCCTGATGCTTTATTGTAAATTTACTTGCTCAAGAACAGATGTATTGTAGACGCTCTGCAAGTTTTTGCTCAAGAATGGCCATTCTTGCGCAAAAAGCCTACAGTGTAGACCAGTGGTCCCCAACCTTTTGAGGTTGTCGGGCGCCAGGGGGCGTGGCCGTTCGCCCGCCGGGCGCCAGGGGGTGGGGACACTTGCGTGCCCGGGGGCGCCCCCCCCATAGCCGCATGCCTGGGGGCGGCCCCCCCACAGCCGCGCGCCCGGGGCCGCCGCTCCTGCCCCCCTCCCCGCAAGCGCCGCGTGCCCAGGGCCGGGGCCAGCGCTTCCTTCCCCCCGCAAGCGCCGCGCACTCGGGGCTGGGGCCGGCGCTTCACCCCCTCCCCCCGCAAGCGCCGCGCGCCCGGGGCCGGCGCTTCCCCCTTCCCCCCCGCAAGTGCCGCGCGCCCGGGGCCGACGCTCCCCGCAAGCGCCGCGCCATGTGCCCGGGGCCAGGCCAGCCCCGAGCACCTGGCGGGCGCATGCAAATGCCCACGCGGGCGCCATGGCGCCCGCAGGCACCGTGTTGGGGACCACGAGTGTAGACGTAGCCTAAGAGTGTTCTGTGCAATGTGAACAAGCTTAGAATCTGTGAGTGTTTGAGTCTGCTCCTAGGGTGGAGTAACAATGCTCCAACCATATGGAGGAACAACTCCTGGTTTCCTGGAGCTTCCTCAGTTTATGGAGAGGAGGAGAAAAAAATCTTTGTAATCTCCTCTTCAATTTGCTGATGGCTTAAAAAATAAAGGTGAGAGTAGGCATCTTGTGATGGTTAGTTCTGCTTATCTGTCACAACAAAGAGAAGAAACACCTCAAATAGTTACCTTAAATATTCTGTAGTCAGAAATATCAACCTGTTTCTTCCCCCACACAAACATTATTAAACTCCTTTTGCTTTTGGAATTAATTGTGATGAGTTGTCAGAGCGCCAGAGATCTTTGAAGAATAAATCAAACATGTCAGTTTGCTCTGAATTTTCCACACTTCTCTGGTGCATGTTAAATTGGAGACCTTTTAAGTACATTGTAATCCTGTAGCAGGCATTTGTCAAATTAGAATTTTCTGTGGCATCAGTATAAATTAAAGCTAGGTTGATATTTATTTTCTTACTAAGCTGATAGTTATATTTTACTGTTGGAGCATGCAATTATGTTCACTAGCATGGATTTATTTTCAGCATCTACAATATATGGGATTTTAAAGGGGTTTGCTTTATGCTTACATGCAGCTTTGCATACATAGATGCAAACTGGGGAAGGTGTTTCCTCATTTTAATGTGTTATTCTTTTGGCAGCACGTGATAGGGTTTTACTGTGTACACAGGATTTGCATGAATCTCAAATTAGTTCTTTCACCAATCAAATGATCTTCACTGTGTAAAAATGCATAATGAAATAATAGTGGCTTCTGTAGATTTATATTAAATTTAATACTAATGTTTCCAGAATGTCTTCACATGTCCAGCTCTCTGTAGGTGTTCACCACAAAGTCCTTGTTTTACATTTTTCCCTTCGGCACATTTAGAGAATTTAAAACATACAACCCCGAAAAAGCTCTGTGCTCCTTGTTTCATGTATTGTCTGTTAGGCAAATAATGCTAAAGGATTCCATAATTGTGAAACTAAACTGATTTTTATTAAGAGTAATATGTAAAGAGATGATGCATCTGCAATTAGCATTGTAACTATGTATATACAGACCGTCAATCTCTTCTAACAGTCTATGCTCCTCCCTTCAAGTTTCATGCAGTCTGCTACATCTTCCCTTTTTAGAATTTTTGTTGCCTTTTGGGTAACAATTTGCTGACTTGTTGGGTCCAAAGGTTATTTGTACATACCCTGCATTAGGGCCAGGGACTTTACCACCTTACCATTGCAGCCCTTACTTTACAAGGCCTCGTGACCTCCCAGCTTTTGTTTGTGTTATTGCTATTGATGGGGATCTGACTTCTACCTTGTTGCGGCCTTCATTCAATTGGACTTGTACATTGTTCATGTCTGACTTTCCCTTATCTGGCCAGGAATAGTTCAAGCTCTTTTTATGTCCTCTTGTTCCTGGCTCCAGCCCCTGTCTGTCCTGGCTATCAGCTTCTACTCCACTGTTGCCTTTGGTGTCCTCTTTAACATTGGTTCCAGTCTATAGCTACCTCATCTGACCTATGCTCCTCTGCAGCTTGGACTGTTGCCTTTTTTCCATTGCTTTGTGAGGTTATTTTGGTAGTTAGTCCCAGACTGGATCACCTGTAGTAGTGTTGGGTTTTTGGCTTCTTCTTTTAATAGGCTGCCTGCTTATCTTGGGGTCCACTCAAGTATTCCTGTGTTGTGGCCATTGTACTCCTACTTGGCTGCAGCAAGCTGTTCCCTCCATGTTTCTCCAAGCAATCCATCCCATGCTAGGCTAATGCCTGTGAAGGTGCCATAGTCTCTACCCCTATGCTTGTCCCCTGTACAAGACAGTTAAATTTTGTATGAAATTTGTAAGGCATCATTTGAAAACTCATGATTTGCTGATAAAATGTTTAGCAACATTAGATGTAGAGCTTTAAGATTCCACAGTATAATGTTGCCAAGACATGTTCCAACATGTTCTGGAGTGCAGTCATAAACAGGTTCTCCAAAAACAAAATGCTAGCTAATGGCTGAGACAGGGATTAAAGAAATTAAATGGACCATCACATAATTAAGTGGAAGAAGAAAGTGTGTGGGCAAAAAAATCTGTTTTTTGACAAAACAGCAGCTTAAGATTCCTATGCAGACTTTGTGTCATGCAGACTTTGTGTCTCCTGAACATCAGCTGGAGATGGTTCTTGACCAAGGGAAAGGTCTGTAAACGGAGATGGCAGATTCCCCAAACCATCTCTTCCCTAATGTCTACCATAGCACCAACTACCCCTGAAGAACCAAGGAAGCAGCATTGGACTGGGGAATTTGAGAGATCCTGACACACAAAGGTTTATCTAGCAAGACTGCTGGAAAACCTGGTGAGAGAGATCTTTGTTTTGTATTCATTTAGTTTGCTTAATTAGATGTAAGTAGCATTTTACCTTTATCTTCATATAAACAATTCTGGCTTACGTGCCTCATTACCTATAGTCACTTAAAATCTATTGTTCTGTTTTTAATAAACTTGTTTTGTTTTTTTATCTAAAGCAGAGTATTTGGATTGAAGGGGTTGGGAAACTCCATTTGAGATAACAAGATCAGTGCATATAGTTTTCTATTAATAAATGACTGGCTTCGTTTGGGCTAGTGTTGTCCAGGAGGCTCCTGGGTAGTGCAAGATGCAAATTTCTGGGAGTTTGCTGGTGTTGCCCTATAATGTAAGTTGTGTGGCTGGCTATAGCATTCATATGGTATGACTGGTGCAGTTGGATATTCTTCCAGCAAAGCAGAGTGAAAGGCACCCACATTGAAGAATTGAGGAGACATAGCTGTCCATCAGTACTGCTTGTACCCTGGATAATGTCTCAGATGGTCTATTGCTGGATTTACCAATCAGTCTCTTTGCTATCTTTCCTGATAACTCTGCTTTCCCATTGCTTTGTGGGTGCCCAGGGGCATAGGCACTGACTTTTACTTTTCTCCACCCTCGTTCCACCCCCAGAGCTGTGCAGTTTTGCAAGTGTGCTAAGTTTTCCTTTCTATCGCTAAATATATGCACTGAGTTCATATTACATATGGACAGTAATTTTAAAATCTATAAGAAAGATACTAAAATATTCACAAAAACCATAACAGAACATGGTGGGCAGATTCTGGCACCCTTACTAGGGATGTTAGATATTGAGTAATTGAATAGTTGTGTAACCGCACAAAATATTGTCGGTTACATAACTATTCAATAGTCCCTGGGGACAAGGGCAGCAGCCAGCGTGCTCCCAGCCCCACTCCCAGAGAGCCCCCTACCACCCTGTGCTGCTGCCTCTTTATCAAAGGCAGCAAGCAGCGCAAGGTGACAGGTGGAGCTAGTCCGCACAGAGAGCCCAGCTTTTTGCACAGACTGGCTGCCTGCAGCTGTATGCTGCTGCCTCTGATACAGAGGCATCAGTGCTGGGTGACAGTAGCCCCTGTATGTGGGAGGATCCAAGCTCCTCATGGACAGAGGCTGCTCCATGGCAGCCTTCCTTGCCCCCACACCCATGTGCTACTGCCTCTGATAGTGCAGGAGAGGAGGTGCAGCAGCACCGTGGAGCCGATACATGTAGAGAATTGGTCTGAAAGCCGGCTTCCCGCACATATTTACGTCACCCCACCCCACTCACCTTCTATGCTGCTGCCTCTCTAAGAGGCAGCAGGACACGAGTGAAGGTGAGCAAGCAGATCTGGTGCTCGTGGGGTACCAGCTTTTAAGCTAGCTCCTCATGGGCAACAACTCCCATTCTCCCCCTCCCTTGCTGCCTCTCTGATACAGTCAACAATATTAACCAATAAGCCCAGGCTTGTCAGTTAATCGTATAGATGACTACACGTTGACATCCCTAACCCTTACAGTGAGTAATACCTTACTCTATGAGTAGCCCTTTGACGTCAAATCTGTGCATTTTTAGGTAATTATATAACCACCATCACTAATATTTGGGCAGCTCAAAATAGTGGTCCTATTATCTCCATTTAACTCAAATGGGGAACAGAGACTTGGAGAGACTAACCAGGGTACCATCCAGGAAGACTGGGGTGGAGATGGAGATTGAACTTTGGCCTCCCAAATCCCAAGCTAGCACAATAAGCATTAGTTGATCTACCCTGCCCATTTAAAAATCCTCCAAAATCTATGGGGCTATTAATGAAGTAAAGTACTACTCATCGTGAGTAAATGTAGCAGAATCCTGCCCTACATGATTATAACTACACAGAGGCCAGATCTTCAGTTGCTATAAATCCTTTGACTTCAATGGAGCTATGCCAGTTCAAACAAGCTGAGGATCTGGGCCATATGTCTATAAAGTATCTATTTCATATGCTTTTCCATAGCCCTTGTAACGAAATACTGGGAAATGTATTGTAGGAAACAAATCTGCATTGGCAGCAAGTTGAATTTCATTACCTAAGAGTTCTTTCTGTCTTTGTGATGAATACAGTCTCCCATAAATGCAGTAATATATACCAGTAAGTCCTTTTTGCATACCTGTGCATTTCTCTGAAGAACAGAAATATTTTGCAATTAATTTTTATTGCCACTATTTCTCATGTTATTCAGCTACATTAGGCATCTTAATTACTTATTTACAATGTGTTAGTGATGCCATGTCATGTACCCAGCTTACTCAAGAGCTGATGGAAGCTGAGCTTTTTTTAAACATTTGTTTTGTTTTCAGCATCTGTCGTTAGTGGGCCTGTCATACAAGACCCCTGCTCAGCAAAGTTCTTACACCTGGCTAACTTTAAACACCTTGCTTAACTGGGGCCCAAATGAGGCTGTAATGCGTGGTCATTTTCTGTTCTAAGCACCCTTTCTGTATTTCCCTGCCATCGCTTTTCTTTTCTCCTCTTGGAAGCAGAGGAAACAATCTGTAGCATTTCATTCACCCTGTCTCCTGATATGCTAGCAGCAGATGTAGAAGCAACAGTAAGTCACCCAGCAGCAATATCAGCATCAGCAGAGAAAGATGCTGAAATGGCTGCAGTAACAGCAAGGGGTTGAGAGAGAATCTCCAGAATAAATCCTTATTTATGGCACAATGTTTATAAAGCAAACAGATTTTGGTGTCATGCCTTGGGATCATAATTTAACAGGACTGAATATTTGTTGTTTATACCATCTGGAGTTACACCTTTACTTTGTAGTTTCCTGTGTTGCACTTGATAGACCCTTCATATTTTGTTCGGAAGCCAGTGTTCTCAGTTTACACACTCAGATGAATAATTGTGTGTATATCTTTGCCTTGTATATTTAGCAAGCACCTGTGCTTTTTCCTCTTCCCGCTTCTTCTTAACGAACTCCTTCTTCCCCATCCACACACAGCTTTTTGCTAAAGAGCTCTTTCGGAAAAAGGCTTCTTCCTCGTAGAATGAGGATTACCAATGTTGGAAAAACCCCTCTGTTCTTTCAATTTTCTTGTGGAAGAACGTAATTGCAGTGTGGATGTTCCTCAAGTTTTGTTGGAAAAATGGCCGTTTTCCCGACAAAACTCTGTAGTGTAGACATAGCCAGAATGCTGAATGGAAAGCAACAGGAAAGGCAGAAAGAAAAATCTTCAGCCTATGTACAGCTGTGTAAACAGTGTGGGAGATCGAACCACTTCATGTCCTAATGCTTGAACCTATGACAGGAAGAAAGAAGCAGTAGGACCTACAGAGATTGGTGGGAATGTAGAGACTTACAAGGAAGAGAAGGAAAACTACAGGGTGACTTCAGTAGAACCATAGGGTCTCAATATACACATACTACAGAAGGTGGCTGCTAGCTGTACTAATTCCATATTTGTAACTATGATATTAGTTACATAACTAATTTGATTTCAACTGGATTATCAAAATAGATAATCCGGTTATCTAATGTAGATAGATCCAGTTATCTATCTACAGTTATGTAGAATCAGCTGTCATGGAATCACAGTAACCCCGATAAACAGCTGTATTCAGTTGGAGAAATGTGATCAGGTGCTGATGATGTACCATTCTGAAGCTAGTGGGCAAAAGAAGGCTACTGATTTTTAAAAAAAACCCACACACCATTTGGAGACACATCACTATTTGGAGTTTGTAGTAACTGACACATAGGAGTACAACCCTCTGCTAGGCGGCAGGGCAGAGAAAGCCATGCACAGAACCAGAATATTCTCAGTGTGAGTGAGGAGGGAGAACAGTCACCTGGCCTTGACTAGCATTCTAACAGAATATAAAGACATCTTTTAAGGAGATGGACACTTATAAAGCAAGCACAATTTAGAAACAGAACCCAACGTGTGTGTTGAGCTAGTTTAATAAGGACAAATGCAAAGTACTCTATTTAGGAAGGAACAATGTGTTTCGCATACAGAATGGGAAGCGACTGTCTAAGGAGGAGTACTGCAGAAAGGGATCTAGGGGTCATAGTGGACCACAAGCTAAATATGAGTCAACAGTCTGACATTGTTGCTAAAAAAACAAACCTGATTTTGGGCTACATTAACAGGAGTGTTGTGAGCAAGACACGAAAAGTCATTCTTCTGCTCTACTCTGTACTGGTTAGCCTGAATTGAAGCATTGTGTCCAGTTCTGGGCACCTCATTTTAAGAAAAATTGGAGAAGGTACAGAAAAGAGCAACAAAAATGATTAAAGATCTAGAAAACATGAGCTATGAGGCAAGGCTGAAGGAATTGGGCTTGTTTAGTTTTGAAAAGAAAACTGAGAGGGGACATGGTAGCGGTTTTCAGGTATCTAAAAGGGCATTACAGGGAGGAGCGGGAAAAATTGTTCTCCTTGTCCTCTGAGGATAGGACAAGAAACAATGGGCTTAAGCTGCGGCAAGAGAGGTTTAGGTTGGACATTAGGAAAAACATCCTAAGTGTCAGGGTGGTTAAACACTGAAATAACTTGCCTAGGGAGATTGTGGAATCTCCATCACTAAAGATATGTAAAAGCGGGTTAGACAGACAGGAGTGGAACGAGGGTGGAGCACCCTCAGGGAAAAATAAAAGCCAGTGTACCCACAAAACAATGGGATGGCAGAGTTATCAGTAAAGACAGCCAAGGGATTGATTGAGAAATCCAGCAATAGACCTTCTGTGACATTATTCAGGGATGTCTCCTTATTTCTTCACCCTGCTTTACTGGGAGAGCATCAACTCCAGCAGTATTATATAAATGCTATAGCCAGCCACACATAACTTACATTACAGGGCAACACCAGCAAACTTCCAGTCACAGACTTTTCCCGCAGAAATGTGCATCTTGCACTAGCCAGCACCCTCCCAGACAACACAAGCCCATATGAAGTCAGTCATTTATTAATAGAAAACAATATGCATCAAACTAAACAGTAAGATTTGATGCACATATTACATGATCATATCTAACCTTATCTTAGAGTAATATGATACTCCATGTATGACTAACATAACATCTTAGAGTAATATATACAATATGACTTTATCGTGTATAGCTTCTTTCATTCAGACTGCATCTTACATTTCTTTACGATTAAATAATACTGCTGTAGGGTGAAATAATAAATAATATGTGAGGGAGTGGGAAATTAGGAGGCATAGCTGAAGAAGAAAAGAGATGTTTTCAGATGAGATTTGAAAAGAGACGGAGAGTCAATGAGGCATGTAAATGTATTCTTTAATCTTTATAAAGCATCTTATGCTCCAGAAGAATCTTTTCCAGTTAGCAGATTTTCTCCTTTAGGCCACAGATCATCAAAACCACATGCTATCACCCTTGCCAAGGTGCGTGACTCACCAGCAATCAAAGTACATCATTCTGCATCGTGTGGTCAGTTAATATTAGAAATTGGTCAAGATACTTCAATACTTAGCGAGAAAGAAAAGGGCATCCTTGAATAGGCAGGAAAAAAACCCAGATATACCTTAGACTAGAAACTTTTTTTTTTTTAACCAGAAGACTTCCTTTTTTTTAACCAGTACACTGACTCATTCACAGATGTCAGCTGTTTAACATCCTTTCTCCCCAATCTCTCTGGCACAGCTGGTCTCTCTGAAAGATGAATACTATATCCCAATCATGAAAAAACTGAGTTGAAATACTGCAGGTAGGGAGAAGTTGCAATCTCACTGCTGAAGCTGATGATTACCTGTTCTGTTCATTCCCTCTTGGAAATCTGGTGTTGCCCACTATCAGATGACAAAATACTGGGCTAGATAGACCTTTGGTCTGACCCAGTATGGCCATTCTTATGTTCGGAAGCAGTGAGGAGACCCTTTCAACTTAACCATTTCATATCTCTGAGACAAATTTAGTCTTCTTTATTTTCAAATCAGTGTTAATTACAGTGGAAGGAGTCATAAGTCAGAATAGTTAGAAGAAGACAGTTTTTTGTCACTTCCACTCAAGCAAAGATGTGCAGGTCTGTATAAATGTATATCCCATATATTCTGGATGGAGATAGACAAGAGACAGACTGTACACTAATGCGAGAAGCCTGGGCAACAAACAGGAAGAACTGGAGGTTCTGGCCCAGTCCAAGAAATATGACTTAATTGGGATAACAGAGACTTGGTGGGATGACTCCCATGACTGGAGCGCTGTCATGGAAGGGTATAGACTGTTCAGGAAGAACAGGCAGGGGAGAAGAGGAGGAGGAGTTGCACTATATGTAAGAGAGCACTACGATTGCTCTGAATTCCAGTATAAAGAGGGAGAAAAACCTGTTGAGAGTCTATGTGTTAAGTTTAAAGGAGCAAACAACAGCAGTGATGTTGTGGTTGGTGTCTGCTACAGGCCACCGAATCAGGTGGATGAGGTAGATGAGGTTTTCTTTGGACAATTGAGCGAAGCTGCCAGATCGCAGGCCCTGGTTCTCGTGGGGGACTTTAATCACCCTGACACCTGTTGGGAAACCAATACGGCAGTACACAGGCAATCCAGGAAGTTTTTGGAGAGTGTTGGGGAAAACTTCTTGACACAAGTGCTGAAGGATCCGACCAGGGGCCGTGCGCAGCTTGACCTTCTGCTCACAAACAGGGAGAAACTAATAGGGGAAGGAGAGGTGGGTGACAACCTGGGAAGCAGTGATCATGAGATGGTACATTTCAGGATCCTGACCAAAGGAAGAAAAGAGAGTAGTAAAATACACACCTTGGACTTCAGAAAAGCAGATTTTGCCTCCCTCAGAGATCTGATGGGCAGAATCCCATGGGATGCTAACATGAAGGGGAAAGGAGCCCAGGACAGCTGGCAGTATTTTAAAGAAGCCTTATTGAAGGCACAGAAAGAAACCATCCCAACACGTAGCAAGAGAGGCAAACATGGTAGGAGACCGGATTGGCTTACAGGGGAAATCCTTGGTGAATTTAAGCACAAAAAGGAAGCTTACAAAAAGTGGAAACTTGGACAAATAACCAGGGAGGAGTTTAAATGTATAGCTCGAGAATGCCAGGGGGTTATCAGGAAGGCAAAAGCGCAAATGGAATTGCGACTGGCTAAGGATGTAAAGGATAACAAGAAAGGTTTCTACAGGAATTTTAACAAGAAGAAGGTGATCAGAGAGGGTGTGTAGCCCCTAATAGATGAAGGAGGTAACCTTGTGACAGATGATGTGGGGAAAGCTGAAGTACTCAACGCGTTCTTTGCCTCTGTATTCACGGACAAGGTCGGCTCCTGGACTTCTGCGCTAAGTGATGCAAGATGGGATGAAGATGGACAGCCCGTGGTGGGTAAAGAACAGGTTAGGAACTACTTAGAAAAGCTAAACGTACACAAATCCATGGGTCTGGACTTAATGCATCCGAGGGTACTGAGGGAGTTGGCAACTGTCATTGAGGAGCCTTTGGCCTTTATCTTTGAAAAGTCGTGGACATTGGGAGAAATCCTGGATGATTGGAAAAAGGCAAATGTAGTGCCCATCTTCAAAAAAGGGAAGAAGGACGATCCTGGGAACTATAGGCCGGTGAGTCTTACCTCGGTTCCTGGATAAATCATGGAAGGGATCCTTAAGGAATCCATTTTGAGACACTTGGATGAGAGGAAAGTGATTAAGAATAGTCAGAATGGATTCACAAAGGGCAAGTCGTGCCTGACCAATCTGATTAGCTTCTATGATGAGGTAACTGGCTTGGTGGACATGGGAAAGTCAGCGGATGTTATATACATTGACTTTAGCAAGGCTTTTGATACGGTCTCCCACAATATTCTTGCCAGCAAGTTAAGGGAATGTGGATTGGATAAATGGACGGTAAGATGGCTAGAAAGATGGCTAGAAGGCCGGGTCCAGCAGGTATTGATCAACAGCTCGATGTCAGGATGGCGGTCGGTTTCTAGCGGAGTGCCCCAAGGTTCAGTTCTAGGACCGGTTTTGTTTAATATCTTTATTAATGACCTGGATGAGGGGATGGATTGCACCCTCAGCAAGTTTGCAGATGACACTAAGCTAGGGGGAGAGGTAGATACTCTGGAGGGCAGAGATAGGGTCCAGAGTGACATAGACAAATTGGAGGATTGGGCCACAAGAAATCTGATGAGGTTCAACAAGGACAAGTATAGAGTACTGCACTTGGGACAGAAGAATCCCAAACATAGTTACAAGCTGGGGACCAACCAGTTAAGTAGTAGTTCTGCAGAAAAGGACCAGGGGGTTACAGTGGATGAGAAGCTGGATATGAGTCAACAGTGTGCCTTTGTAGCCAAGAAGGCTAATGGCATATTAGGTTGCATTAAGAGGAGCATTGCCAGCAGATCCAGAGATGTCATTATTCCCCTTTATTCGGCATTGGTGAGGCCACTGGAGTATTGTGTCCAGTTCTGGGCCCCCCACTACAAAAAGGATGTGGACGTACTGGAGAGGGTCCAGTGGAGGGCAACCAAAATGATTAGGGGGCTGGAGCATATGATCTATGAGGAGAGGCTGAGGGAGTTGGGTCTGTTTAGTCTGGAGAAGCGAAGAGTGAGGGGGGATATGATAGCAGCCTTCAACTTCCTGAAGGGAGGTTCCAAAGAGGATGGAGAGAGGCTGTTCTCAGTAGTGACAGAAGGCAGAACAAGGAGCAATGGTCTCAAGTTATGGTGGGAGAGGTCCAGGTTGGATATTAGGAAAAACTATTTCACTAGGAGGGTAGTGAAGCACTGGAATGGGTTACCTAGGGAAGTAGTGGAGTCTCCATCCCTAGAGGTGTTTAAGTCCCAGCTTGACAAAGCCCTGGCCGGGTTGATTTAGATGGGATTGCTCCTGCCTAGAGCAGGGGGCTGGACTTGATGGCCTTCTGATGTCTCTTCCAGTTCTATGATTCTATGATAAGGGGATGGTTTGAGAACATGATCTTGGTAACTAATTGACCATTCATTATCAGTGGGAAATAGGTCAATGGAGGGATGATAAGAGTTACTCTAGAGAACTTTCTGGGTGTCTGGCTGGTGAGTCTTGCCCACATGCTCAGGGTTTAGCTGATCGCCAAATTTGGGGTTGGGAAGGAATTTTCCTCCAGGGTAGATTGGCAGAGACCCTGGAGGTTTTTCGCCTTCCTCTGTAGCATGGGGCACAGATGACAGCTGGAGGATTCTCTGCATCTTGGGGCCTTCAAAGTATTTGAAGGCTTCAATATCTGAGACATAGGTGAGAGGATTATTCTAAGAGGGGTGGGTGAGATTCTGTGGCCTGCACTGTGCAGGGGGTCAGACTAGATGATCATAATGGTCCCTTCTGACCTTAAGGTCTATGAAACTATGAAACTTTAGCTACTATACAGGTAGCTATACCACATTAGGTTTTCATATGAACTCAGACTACTTGAGGCTATGTGAAATCCATTTTAAAACAAGTAAGGGATCCACATGCTCTTTTTGAGAAGACACTTGAATTTTTTTGCTATCTTTAATATTGAATAAAAGGTAGTTGATTTACAGAAAAGATGAGCATCTCTTTACTGCATAGCTTTTGGGATAACAAATGTGTATTATTTAATCATTCTAGATACTTGCCTGGAATAGAGAGATGGTCAAAACAATGTATTTCTCAGATATTTTGAAGGAAATAAAGTTTTAATTTTATTAAAAATGTTAGTAAAAATTGTGTGCATTTTTTATTATTTTTGAAAAGTTTTATTTGGAGAGAGAAAACACTTAAAAAAACTTTTCCCACTTTTTGTTTACACTCAGAAAAAGTGTTATTTCCCCCACTGAAATGAAAGAAAAGTTTTTGAAAAAAATTGAAAAATGTCTGTGAAGATGTTTCATCCCATTGAAAAGGTATTAATTAAAAAACAGGTTTTAGACAAAATGTTTTCTTCCAGTTCTAGCCCGGAGCCACCTACTCCTTCATCTTCTAAATGTTCATTTAGATCAGTTGTTCCCAATCTTTTTGGCATCACGCCCCCCTTTTTGATTTTTGAAAAACCCTCACGCCCCCCCCTTCCCCAAATAGCAGCAAAACTTGTTGAGTATTAAAAAAAAAAGAACTGAACAGGGCAGCAAAACTTGATGGAGGGGGGGGAGACTGGGTCGCCTCATGGCCCCCCTGGAATTTCTTCATGACCCCCAGTTTGGGAACCCATGATTTAGATTGTGCGTGGAAGGCGTCATAGATTTATTGATTCTAAAGCCAGAAGTGACCATTAGATCATCTAGTCAAATGTTCTATATAACACAAGCCCGAGAATTTAAACCAGTCACTCCTACATTGAACCCAATAACTTGTGTTTGACAATAGCAAATACAATTTATTGGATTCTCTTTGCTCCATTGTCCTGTCAGTCTCTGATGGGATGATAGTGCTGTGGATATGCTGAGTTGTGCCTGAGGTAATTAGTTGCATTTGGCTTTGAGCACTTCAGCTGCTTGAGTTATGGACATTTCCTCAATAACCCATCCTCAGCTCAGTCTTTTCAGTAGGATGAAGGCTGCCTCAAAACAAGATAAATTACTTATCTACTTCATATCTATTGTTGTTTACCCTTCATTTACCTCACCTGATTTGCAATCTAACAGTGGTTTTGGAGTGCTATAGGAGAATCATTTTAGAAGAGGAGCTATTCTGCGCTGTGGGGTTTTGTAGTGTTTAAAGCTCAAGAATGACTGGATATATTTTCCCACTCCCCCAAAATACAAAGTGCTTGCTTCCAGCGACTGCTTTATTCCTTTGTTCTAGTTCAGGTTAAGTGTGGCAGGGAAGATCTCCGGTCAGAGATCAGTTTGCACAGAAACAGGCCAACAATTAATTCTTTTGCATTGAATACTCTACAGGTTTTTCATTTCAGTATAAATGCAGATTCCTATGTCTTGTGTCTCTGTCTCTCTTCCCAATCCCTGAGAATGTAAGGAGGGAAAGCATAATGATTACAACATCCATTAATAGCACTGCTCTACTGCAAAGAGCTTCTTCCAGAATAATTAAGTATGGAGATAGCTATTCTACACATAGAGTAATTGCTTCTGTGAAGGATTTTTTTCCAGAAAGGCTGTGCATGGTTAAAGGAACTTTTGCATCCTTTTTGCATGACCTTGTGGGTCCTTTGCTTGTCTATTAAATTGCCTTCCCCGTGCACTGGCTTCCCCACTTACTGCCATCTCTGGATCATGTATTCTGTGACAGGCATCATTTTAGCATGAACTATTGCTATTTTATGAGACTGATGTCACTGGTTATCCTGATCCATGCCCACTATTTAATGGGGAAAGAGCAGCTAATGCTTCAGAGCTGCTGATTCTTTTTTCCTCACAATAAAATTCCAAACACTCTAACCCTGGATTCACCTAATTTCCAATGCAAGAGGCAACTGATTCCACAACATGCCTGGATACCAAAATAAACTAATTCATGGTTTTCAGGTGGTCCCTGATCACATCTAGCACCAGACTGTAATTTGGTAGGTTGGCTCAAACCAATGAACAATAAGTCAGACAGTTTAGGATAGGCACTTTCTGCAATTCTGTCTAGAATATAGGAGGCATAAAGAAATCTTCCCCTTTTATCCTATCACAAGATGTTTTCAATTCTTTACGTTTACTTCCATATCTTTGCTCTAAAGGATTTGAAAGGGTTAGGGAATCCGTTAAGGAAATGGAATACAGATGGGACCTCGCTGATCCAGCACCCTCAGGACCTAACTGGTCCCAAAAGAGGGGATTTGCTGGACCAGGGAAGGTCCCTCACCGCTTGCCCCGTGCTGACATTAGGGCTTCACCCTGTTCCCTCTGCTGCCCCTACTCCCTAGGGCTCTCTAGATGCGATCAGCCCTGCTGCTGCTGGGGCCAGAGTGCCAACCTTCACAACCAGGGCAGAGCTCCCCAGCCACCTGGCTCCATAGCTGGGGCTAGAGTTCTACACTCAGGGCAGAAGCTCGCAGCTGCCTGGCTCCACGGCTGCGGCTGGAGCTGTGCAGCCAGGGCTGGGGCAGAGAGCCAGAGCTCCATGGCAGGGCTGGAGCTCCCTGGCTGACGCTGAGGCCGGGGCCAGAGCTCCTCCCTGTGCCGCCAGTCCCTCCCCAGCCCCCCCTTCCACTCAGGCGTGCACACACACAAACTGGGCTCCAAGCTTAGTTACTGGTGCCCCCTATGGCACTCCTATCTAGCTACCAGACCTCCCTGTTCCTGGGCTCTGTGGTCCAGGAACATCCGTGGTCATGCTGGACCACAGATGTTGCCGGACCAGGGAGTCCCAGTTAAGGGAGGTACAACCTGTAACTCCTGTGAGCCTTCCTTGATTCCAGTGGCACTGAAGCACTTTTTATGGTGGGAGTGTTCCACCCCACCCCCACTTTACTCTGTCCACACCCCTCACTGCCCCAGGTCAGCACCATACCTGGGGGAAGATGAGGAGCCTTGAGTGTGGGGCCTACTGTCTGGGTATTGGGGTCTGCAGCAGAGTATCTAGGACCCCTCAATGGCAGCGGGGCTGGCAGCCAGGACTCTGGTAGGCATCAGAGCCCCCAGGTATGGACTGGCAGCTGGGACTCCAGTGCAGGGTGCAAAATTTGGAGAGGTGCTGTAGTACCCCCTAGACCTCTTCTTCCTACACTGAGGCTAGATTCTTATATAATCTTTACTCTAGCAAACACCCACTGATCTCAATATAATCGGCCATATATGCTGACTATCTGATTTTTTATTTTAAATGCCATCATAATTGAATCAAGTAAATCATGGCTGTGGTCTTTAACGATTACTGCAATCTCAATTTTTAAATATCATTCATTAATAATAATTCTTCTTGTTCCTTCTGTTGCAAACAACACAATCATTTGAAAAGATAATAGGTAAATAAAAGCCTTTGTGTGTGTGAAATGAACTTGAGAAAGCATTGTGATAGAATCTGCATTATAAAGTGGACTATGATCTTGTGCAGGGGCGAGCAATAATTTTCGCAGGGGGGCCCACTTAATGAATTTTGGTATGTGGTCATGGGCTGGCTACACCACAAGAAGGGGCAGGGTAAGGGGCTAGCCTCCCTTCAGAGTTGTCTGGGGCCAGAGGCTTTGAATTATAAACACCACCCCACTGGTACCACAGTGCCTGATAGTCACATGGGGTTGCTGCGACTATTTAAAGGGCTCGCTGCTCTGACCCCTGGTGGGATAGTGCCATACCCCAGAGCCACTTCCTGGAAATTTGGTGGCACAGGCAGCAGGATATAAATAGAAAGTGGTCAGATGCAGTCCATGGGCAGGATCCAAGTGTTAGGCAGGCTGCATCTAGCCTCGGGGCTGCATCTTGCCCTGCCCTGATCTTGTGGGTAATCCTGGAAAAGTGATCCATCATAGTTTGTAAATATTTTAGTTATAATTATTTGGTTGGGTATAATGAATACTCCAACATATGGATCTCTACATTCATGTTTATTGCCAGTTTATTACTGTTTTCTAAGTATACGATGTTAATGATAAATTAATATACTGTCAGTTTGAAAACAAAGGTGAACAATTTTTCTCTGTTTTGAGAGAGGACTGAGAATTACAGTTTTCTTTGGTATAGACAAAGAATGCAATATGATTTCTATCCAGAAATTTGTCATTAATAGTAACTGGTGTAGAGATCTGTATTATCTCTTCTTTCTGATACCTTTGCTGTCAGTGCTCACACATGACTGAGGGATCAGAAGCACTTTTTCTAGCCTATTTGAATGCTGTTTCTCTAATGGATTATTTTAATGAACTCAGCTTTAGTATGTGTGTGATATTTGCCAGTATATCTTAGGGCTTCCTTAAAGGATGTCAAACTTGTCTCATTTCAGAGCTATGTAATGTTAATATTCTTCAGAAAAAGGCATAAGTGGCTGATGAGGAAAGGGAGGATGTTTGTGTAGCCATGTAATTTTTTATTTGATATGTATATGAAAATAAGCCCAGGATTAACCTGTACCTTAAAGTTGTCTACAATCACTTCTAACTTATGCCTCTAGTTTTTTGTTGTTGGGGCTGGGTTTTTGAGGGGCGGGCAGGGAAACAGTTCTTTGTTTCAGAAAGAGGATAACATGGATAATTTTGCTTCCTTGAGATAGTAACTTTTTATGTGCTCTCAGCCCTTTTAGCTGGGTGATCGTTCTGTTTTGTAAGTTTAAGATACTTTGTGGTAATCTTTATAGGAAATGGATGGTAAAAGGTACAGAACATTTATTATGTGTCACTTAAACACAAGTGTAAGGAAGCGCATTACACTTGTAAGGGTTAAGTGAGGGCAGAGCTAAGGCACCAAACAACATGGAGCACATTGTGAATGTTCAATGCAAATTTTAAAACATTTACTAAATTATTAGCAATATCTATAGATCTTTAGAAAATTATCACAACACTAGCTGTCTGCCTGGAAGTCCAATTCAGATGCTGAGCTTTGTCTGTGTAGCTCTACCATTTCCAGCTGTCTTCTTTTCTATATCCACTATGGAGCACCGCTGTAACTGTTGCTGAGGCACATAGCCCCCTTGACTGACTGGCTTTAATGCGCCTCTTCTCCTGCCCCTCCCCCTCCCTCCTCACACACACACCTGCTTTGAAGCTGAATCTTTACTACTGTTGCTCTATTTCCTACCAGTAGACTTGCCATAGCCTGAATCAATAACTGGGAGTTCATATTCAATGGTACATTTGTTTTTTTAATACCCTGAGAAGCAGTGTTCCCTCTTACCTGTGCAGCAGCACAGCTTCACAGGTGATTAATCAGCCCCACCCAGTCAGAGGCTCAGGGCTCCATACAGGGAGCTGACTGGGTGGGACTGATTAATCCTCCCTGAAGCTGTGCTGCTGCACAGGTTAGAGCAGTGTTTCCCAATTTTATTTAGCCATGGAACCCTTTTAAACTTGAAAGAATTTTGCAGAACCCCTAACAAAAGTCTTATATATGGAGCTGAAAAAGCAGACCACAAGGATAATAATAAACAAATGCTAAACAAGGTCATGAGCTCAACATTTAGTTTAATTGCACATATTTAAAAACAAAAATCACATTTAATGTGTACAAAAAATAAAGTTCAAAAACTAATATGCATTATAGTGGCAGTTTTCAATGTGAAGAGTGGTTTTTCTTCTTTTCTTGGCAAATTCTTTTTATATTTGGTTTAATACTGGAAAGTTGGATTTGCATATCTGGCGCGGCATTCACGTGATCCATGCTCCCTGAGCGTGAGTATGGGGATTTACAGTGGCATATAACAAGCGATTGCACCTGTGACTGACTACACACAGCGCTGAGTAGTGACATTATTGTCCCCGCTCTCTGGCTAAGCTGGCATTACACAAGAATACTTATCGTGGCAAACACAAATGAAAATTCTTTTCAATAAAATTCATAAATGCTTAAATATTAATTACTATTTTTTAAATCCTAAATGTTGTTGTAATAGAATTTTCTCGCGGAACACTTATTTTCACTTTGCGGAACCCTGTGGAACACCACTGGGTTAGAGGGAACACTGCTGAGAAGAGCAGATTCCTATTTTCTCTTTTAAATTAGAGTTTCTTGTTAATAGCTACTGCCATAGCCATAGGGCATACAGGGATGAGCTAAAAGATTGTATTTTGTCTCTCTCTTCCCCCAAGATTGAACACATGCCTTCTGTAAATTAGACATTCATTAAAAGGCCAGGGCATGGTACAGTAGGCACATGGGCAGGCAGAAAAATCATGGATTCCCAAAGTCTTCCCATGTATTTCCATTGGCTTTTTTCTTGGGTTCTGCAGTTTCACAGCTTTCATTTAAAAACAAACAAACAGATCTTCCTTTTTGCAGTATAATCTCAGAGTTTATTATCTCAACTATTAGCAGTAGCTTCAGAGGGGTAGCCAAGTTAGTCTGTAAGGGTACGTCTACGCAGCAGAGTTATTTCAAATAACAGCCATTATTTCGAAATAACTTTACTAGCGTCTACACAAGCCAACCACTATTTCGAAATTAGTTCAAAATAGTGGAGTGCTAATTTCGAAATTGGTAAACTTCATTCCGTGAGGAATAGCGCCAGTTTCAAAATTGCTATTTCAAAATAAGCGCTGTGTAGACACTTATTTCGAAATAGGGGGCCTCCAGCCTTTCCCAGGGTGCCCTGCTGGCCACTCTGGCCTCAACCAAGAAAACTCCTTTCCCTCCCCCGCTCCCCGGAGCTCTTAAAGGGGTAGAGTCTGGCCACAGTATCTGTGACAGCTCCAGGCCTGCCAGCTCTAGGCCTGCCAGCCCACAGCCAGTATTCACTGCCCCTGACCCTGTGGCCCCAACATGAGCCAGCAAGCCACTGTCAGCCAGCCCTCCACCACTCCCCAGGACCAGTCCCCCAGCTCCCAGGAACCTGCCAGGGACTGGGAAAGGCAGGTGCATTCCTGGTCCAGGATGGAGATCATGGACCTCCTTCAGGTTTAGGGGGATGCCCCTGACATCCATGATCTCTGCACTAGATGAAGGAATGCATCTGTCTATGGCAGGATAGCTGCCAGCATGGCTAGCAAACACCACATCCGCACCCAGGAGCAGGTGCGGATGAAAATAAAAGAGCTTTGGCAGGCCTATGCCAGGGCCACAGGGGGCAGCTCCCAACCAAGGGCAGACACACCAAGCTGCCCCTATTTCGATGCCCTGGACTGTATCCTGGGGGGCGGGATGGTCGGTGCCTCCCAGGTGGTCATCAACCCTGGGGCAGAGGGCCCTGACCAAGGCATCGAGGAGGAGGAGGGCCAGGAGCTGCAGCAGACCAGATGGAGCATGCTGAGCATGGTTTCCTCTTCCCCCGAGCTGCCCCAGTGGACCTGTTGCCGGTGTCATCCAAGGCCAGGGAGGCAACAACAGATGAGTGCTATCACTGTCCCCTTATGCAGGAGGAAGGGAAACCAGAGACTGCACGTGTGGGCCTTGCTGTCCATGGATCACGCAGCAACCTGTGCACGCACCACCCCTGGGCATATGGCCCCAGCTGGCTGCCACACATGGGCCTTACCCTGTTTGCCACACGTGTGTGTGAAGAGACATGACATGCTCCTGACCCTGGGGTAGGACACAGCAGGACGCCCTCCCTCTACAAGGCCCCTCTACACAGAGGCAGGGGACATCTCTTCCCACCCCTTCCCCCCACACACACTATATACAGCACAGGGGCATGGGTGTGGTCTCAGGGAAGCTCCCACTCCTGGGGCTAGCAGGACATTCCGAACGTGGCCTCTGTGCAAGCATATCGGCTCTGATGGTGCAGGGCACGGTCATCCTCATCTTGCAGATGGGGGCTGGGCTTCAACCACTGTGTCCCCAGGGATAACTGACCACTTCTCTTGTTTCTCCACAGCCGCACCTGCTGCGCATGCAGGGTGCACCACCCCACCTGGGACATCCTTCCGCACCCGAGGGCACTGCAGGACCATCCGTGAAGTGGAGGGGTACCAGCAGGAGCACTTGGGGGCATTGCAAGCCCTGCATTGCACCCTCCAGCACCGAGTGCAAGAAGACCTGCAGCTCCGGCGGGAGCAGCTTGCCCAGGGCCATCTGCGACCACTTACAGATCTTGGTGCACAGATTGTTGCCTGCTGCCTCCCCAGCTACCGCTCCTTCTCCCACTTCTGCTTCTTTCTCCACACCCTTCCCACCCTCCATCCCCTCCCCATCCCCCCAGGGATGTCAATGCTCCCGCACCCGTGGTGCTGGGAGACAGTTGGCCCGGTGAGACCCCCAACCCTGAGCCCTGAGCTTCCTCTCCCCCTTCTTCCCCTTGATTCCCCCTTCCAGCTCCCTCCTCCCAGATATCCCCTTCCCTCTCCCATTCTCTCTTCTCCCTTCTCCCGCCTCTTTTCCCCAGTCTCACCAGTGTTTCATTCCCTCCCATCCAGTTTTGTTAAATAAAGACAGTTTGTGTTCATGAAAATGCGTGTATTTTATTTTATATCAGGAAGGGGGGTTAGAGAGGAGTAAGTGGAAAGACGTGAGGGAGGAATGAGGCACAAGCCCCCAGTGGGGCAGATCAGGGAGACTGTTAGTGCTTCTCAGGGTGGAAGCTCTCCCGCAGGGCCTCCTGGACACTGACAGCCTCCCCCATCCGCCCCCCCCCCCAATGGACCTCCCGGATGGCGGCCTGTAGACAGTGCAGCCATGCTTGCAGCTCTGGGTCCAAGAGAAGCACCAGAGTGCCCAGGGCATGTTGCAGAGTACTATGGTGTCCCGAGTGAGGGCAACCAGAGCACACAGAGAAAAAAATGCTTTGCTGTCCCTCAGCAAGGTAGGCAAGCAAGCAGGGAAACCTGAGAACCAGCTGTCCAGGTGAGGTCCCTTTAAGCACAAGCCTCAGATAGTTTCAGGCAGCAGCCACACAAAGTAACTCCTGACCTGATGCCCTGCCAGAACTTGTTCTGGCCAGCCTTAAATGCGATTAAGCATCCACTCAGAGTGGACACGCTATTTCAAAATAGCAAAATGCTATTTTGAAATGCATTCTGTGTGTAGACATGTTATTTCAAAATATCTTATTTCGAATTAACTATTTCGAAATTAGATATTTTGAAATAATGCTGTAGTATAGACGTACCCTAACAGGGAAAACTTTAAAAATAACAAATAGTTTAGTACATAGGTTCCCAAATGGGGGGCACGCCCCCCTGGGAGGGGAGGAAGAACTTCCAGGGGGGGCATGAGGCAACCCAGCCCCCTCAATCAATCCGCCTTCCCCAAGAAAGAGCCCACGCTGACATTACCTCCTGCAAAAATGGAGGTAGCACCAGCTTCCTGCAGTGGGCAGCGGGTAAGTCCTGCAGCTGCAGGCCAGAGCCGGCATCTCAGGAAACACGTGCGCTGCTTCCCCTCCCCAAACAGTCAGTGTACTTCCTGAAAAGCCGGGTCTGTTGTGTACCAGTGACTTCCTTCCACATGCTGCCTTCCTGCGTGTGTGTGGGGGAGGAAATCCCGGGTACGCGCCAGCTCCAACTGCTCAGGCAGCATACACCTCCCCGCGTGCTGCCTGAGCGACTGGAGCTGGCGTGTACCCGGGACTCCCACTTTCTCTGACCTCCTGCTCCCCCACGTGCAGGAAGGCAGCAGGCAGAAGGCAGTGTGATTGGGTCCAGTGATGAAATCGCTTGTGTAGATGTATGGGCAGAGTTGGCACCAGGGATAATTGTAGAGATGGATTCCTGGATGATTATGATGGAGATGTATTGACTGCAAAGAATTTGTTTGAGGTTAGGGGGTTGTCTGCGGGCAAGAATTGGCCTTTCCCCCAATGCCTCCGAGAGTGAGGAGTCATTTTCCAGGATAGGTTGTAGATTGTTGATAATGCGTTGGAGATTTTAGATGTAGACTGTAGGTAATGACAAATGGACCTGTCTTGAAATAGTTCATGTCTGGGTACTTTTTTGGCTCTGTCAATCTGTTTTTTCACTTCTCCATGTGAGTATTTCAGTTTTAAGAATGCTCTATATTGATCCCTTAGATGTCTGTCTCTTTCTGTGGGATTGGAGCAAATCTGATTGTATCTTAGGCTGTGTTTAGACTACATCCCTCTTTCAACAGAGGGATGTAAATTAGACACATCAAAATTGCAAATGAAGGGGGGATTTAAATATCCTGCATTTCATTTGCATAATGGCATAATAGTGCTCTTTCGAAAAGCGCCATTTCGAAAGTAAAATTGTGGTCTAGACACGGTTCTTTGAAAATGGCAGGCTTTTTCGAAAGATCCTGTACTCCTTAAAAATGAGCTTTACAGGATGTTTCGAAAAAGCCTTCCATTTTCCAAAGAAAAGCATCTAGATTGCGGTTTCACTTTCAAAATGGTGATTTTTTGAAAGAGCACCATGACGCGGTTATGAAAATGAAGCATGGGATATTTAAATCCCGGCTTCATTTGCAATTTCAATATGTCTAATTTACATCCCTCTGTCGAAAGAGGGATGTAGTCTAGACACAACTTGGCTATATACAATAGATTGAGAAATGTGTCTGGGTTGGAAGCTAGAGGCATGAAGGTAAGTGTAGCGGTCGGTAGGTTTATTGAACTATGTTAAATGAAGTCTTATTCGAAGTTAAATTAAGTTAAATTAGCATTTTCACAGTGCTAGTATGCGGCAAGGTCAAATGCACTAAACTGTGTTACAAATGGGGAGGCAGCAAGATCTAGTGAATAGGGCACTAGACTGAGAGATGTGGGTTCATTTCTTGGTTTGGCCATTGACTTGAGGTGAGACCTTGGGCAAGTCACTTAATTTCTGTTTCCCATCTCACCCTTTCGGGGGTCCTGATCTTGGTGGGTGCTACTGTAATATAAACAATATCAATCAATGAGAGCCATGGTCAGGTCGGCCCTGTTTGAATATTGTTCTGTTTCTTTGCTCTTAGCATATTGTAATGAGCTGTGGATACAAAACACATTATACTGTACTCATTTCTGGACAGGACTAGCAAGGTAACACTGCATCGTTTTATAATTGATAGGGTGTCTGTGCAGGCAGAATTGGATAGAAGCTATACATGAATCTGAAGAATGCTTGGAAATAAACCCACTTGGAATCCTACAGGCAACATAAAAGAAAAGAACTAAAAAGTGCAACCCTTTCCCATATATCTTAAACTTAAAGCATAGTTGCCTGCACTGTTGATCATTTGGACCAAAAACATGGCACAAATTTGATTGTCTGGTATATCTGTGCTTATGTATCACACTTCATGAACGTGTTCGCTAAATCTGTCATAGCCAGGCCTGTCATAGCTAGATGATGGAATTAACTACTGTAGTTTGTAAAAAAAAAAAGTTTATATCTTAGACTGACCGCCTGTTGATATACATTTAAAATGTCCATCAGCAGCAACAGATTTACCTGGACCCCACCAAAGACCTCTTTATTGTTTGGTCTGATCTGTTTTTCTATGTGACCCATTTCCTACTTATCTATAATTTCCTCAGCTTCCATTTATGTGTGAGGGTGTTCCGAAGGAATGAAGCTGCAAGTGTTTTAACTATGCAAACCAACTTTTTTTCCCCATTTTCGATCTTTCAAATAACTTTGTTGATTGCAACTTTTTTTTAAAGAACTGGAGATTTCATATGAACTTGAAAAGTTCCTTCATTGCAGCTTGCAGAATGAGCTAAAACAAATTTGTTCATGGCCTTGCATTCATCTTATATTAACATCTGGTCTCAACAGATAAAATGTAGATCAAGTAAGCAGACAAAATTGAAAGAATGCTTAATAATACTTGGCATGTCCATTGTACCTTTATCCATAATTCTTAAAGCACTTTAGAGATGTGACTACATTATATTAATAATAAGCTACAGGCAGTCCCCGAGTTACGCGGATCCGCCTTACGTCGGATCCGCAGTTACGAACGGGGCACTTCCTCTCCCTGGTCTCCAGCAGACCAGGGAGAGGAAGCAAAGCGGCGGAACGCGCGGCCAGCTGACAGCCCAGACGCGTCTGGGCTGTCAGCTGGCCGCGCGTTCTGCCGCTCTGCTCTGCTCCGCTCTGCTCCGCTCTGCTCTGCTCCCCCCCCCCCTGGTCTACAGACCAGGGGGAGGGGGAGCAGAGCGGAACACGCGGCCAGCTGACAGCAGGAGGTGGCTGGTCTGGGATCATGCAGACTTTTTTCCTGTGCTAGCAGTGACAAGGGCAGGTGTGTGCTGCAGGACAACCATGGAGGCGAATAGAATCAAAGAGGATGGGTACAACAGAAAACAGAACAGGTGGAAGTAGGCTAGAAGCAGGAATCCGTAGGGGATAGAACACATTCCTCTCTAGAACCTTGCACCTTACATTGAGCCCAGGATTCCAAAGTTACATGATTCCTCTTGTGAACTAAATAAACATGGAATCCACTCAGAAAATATCTCATTTGTGGAGGCGTGTGTGTGTGTGTGTAATGGAAACTGAATGACGGGGGAGGAGGGAGTATTAAATAGCTATCCATTCAGTGATCTTGTGGGAAAAGTGGTATGTGATCATGTAATTAAAGTTTGTGTGGATAACTTTAATTCTGACCTTTTAATTTTGAGTGCTAGTCTTTGTAACCTTAGTGTTCTTTCAACATTGCTTTTTTAAGTACATATAATGTGGTATATTTGTGTATAGGCATAATGCCAAAGTGTATGTATAATATTATGCCTTTTGATGGATTGCTGCCAGCAGGGATTGAATCCAGTACCTCCCCCGAGTGCTTTTTCGAAAGATCCTGTAAGCCTCATTTTTTGAGGTGTACAAGATCTTTCGAAAAACCCTGCCATTTTCGAAAGAACTGCCTCTAGACCACGGTTTTACTTTCAAAATGGCACTTTTTCCAAAGACCGCCATTATGCAATTATGCATACGTGCAGAATATTTAAATCCTCGCTTCATTTGCACTTTCAAAGTGCTTCATTTACATTCCTCTGCCGACACAGTAATAGTCTAAATGTAGTCTAGATGTAGCCCTACTGTATAATCGCATGTTCTCCTTACATTTACCCCTTCTCCTGTTGTCTTCCTGTCTTGATCGTGTTATTGACAAGTAACACTGGGAGGAACTTTGTCTGTTGTTTCCCAGTAACACATTGAGCACGTTTGGATTCTATAGACATAATAAGAAAATGATGTGGACCAGAAGACTATGCTTTGGAATTACCCTCAGTACACTTCTGACTGGTGATGGCAGTGCAGTGCACAAGTTCCTGATCATGGATGAGCAAGGGAAATAGGCTGGAGTTGAATGAGGGATATAGTGCAATAAGCATGCTATAGCTTTTCTTCTCTCTTTAAGTATAGCAGGTCGACTGAATGAGAGGGGAAAGAGGAGGGGATAAAACGAACCTAGTATGAAGACTATCCATGATTTTCTGGTATTCAGGAGCCTTCTCTCTCAGGGTCAATAGGACACAGATAAGCCAGGTACTACCTGCTGCTTAAATCTAAAGTAACAAGAAAAGAAAGCAATATATAAAATGAATATACTGCAGCCAGCCATGTGACACTGTATCTAATAAGTTCCAAAGAGGAGGACTTTCCTAACGAACTCTAGCTGGGGGCAAACAAGCAAGTAAGAATGGAGAACTGGAAACGAGGTGTGTGGCAAGGTCCTCGCTCAGGCCCTTTGCCCACAAATCACCCTTTAGCCACAAATCAGCCGGAGTCCCTATATCTTTTGCAGTCACCCATGCCTTTTTATTGTCTGTGCCAACATCCCACCACCTTCTATTTACAGAGCTTTGGTTTTCCTGCAGCTAACTCAGCTACCCTCTCTACGACTACATCTAGACTATCCAGTATCCCGCAAAAACCCCACCGCTTTTTTTCATGGAAGAGAAAATGCACTTTTTCGGGGAGCCCTGTCTATCTCATTTCACGAGGCATAAGGGCTCCTCCGAAAGAGGAGACTTTCCCGCCATTTGACCTGATCTAGTCTCTTCCAGAAAAAAAAAGCGGAGAAAAGCTATGCAAAATGCTTTTTAGGTCTTCCGCAAGAGACCTAAGTCACCGTGGCTTAACCACCATGTAAAAGAAGCAGTGAGGGACAAAAAGGTATCTTTTAAGAAGTGGAAGTCCAATCCTAGTGAGATAAATAGAAAGGAACATAAACACTGTCAAATCAGGTGTAAAAATGTAATAAGAAAAGCAAAAAAAGATTTTGAGGAACAGCTAGCCAAAAACTCAAAAAGAAATAACAAAATGTTTTTTAAGTACATTAGAAACAGGAAGCCTGCTAAAAAACCTGTGGATCCCCTAGATGATCAAGCTATAAAAGGAGCAATCAAGGACGATAAAGCCATTGCGGAGAAACTAAATGATTTCTTTGCTTCAGTCTTCACGGCTGAGGATGTTGGGGAGATTCCCGAATATGCACCATCCTTTGTGGGTGGTGAATCTGAGGAATTGTCCCATATTGAAGTGTCATTAGAGGAGGTTTTGGAACAAATAGAAAAACTTAATGTTAACAAATCTCCGGGACCGGATGGCATTCATCCAAGGGTTCTAAAAGAACTCAAATGGGAAATTGCTGAGCTATTATCTGTAGTTTGTAACCTATCCTTTAAATCGGCTTCCGTACCTAATGACTGGAAGGTAGCCAACGTGACACCAATATTTAAAAAGGGCTCTAGAGGCGATCCTGGCAATTACAGACTGGTAAGTCTAACTTCAGTACCGGGCAAATTAGTCGAAACAATAGTAAAGAATAAAATTGTGAAGCATGTAGAAGAACATAATTTGTTGGACAAAAGTCAACATGGTTTCTGTAAAGGGAAATCCTGTCTTACTAATCTATTAGAGTTCTTTGAAGGGGATAACAAGCATGTGGATAAGGGGGATCCAGTAGATATAGTATACTTGGATTTTCAGAAAGCCTTTGACAAGGTCCCTCACCAAAGGCTCTTGTGTAAATTACATGGCCATGGGATAAGAGGAAAGGTCCTTTCTTGGATTGAGAACTGGTTAAAAGACAGGAAACAAAGGGTAGGAATAAATGGTAAATTTTCAGATTGGAGAGGGGTAACTAGTGGTGTCCCCCAAGGGTCAGTCCTGGGACCAATCCTTTTCAACTTATTCATAAATGATCTGGAGAGAGGGGTAAGCAGTAAGGGTATGTCTACTACCCTCAAAAAATGAGGAGTAACATTAGTTCGGACTAAGGGCTTTAGTCCAAACTAACGCGTTCCGGCGCGCACTTCCTGGTTCGAATCAGCTGTGATTCGAACTAGCGCGCCGGCGAGATCATGTTAATGGAACGCGGGATATTTAAATCCCCGCTTCATTAACTAGTTCGATTGTCTCCATTTGCATCCCTAGTTCGAACTAGGGATGCAGTGTAGACATTCCCTAAGGTAGTAAAGTTTGCAGATGATACAAAACTGTTTAGGATAGTCAAGACAGAGTCTTGTGAGGGACTCCAAGAAGATCTCACCAAATTCAGTGTTTGGGCAGCAAAATGGCAAATGAAATTTAATGTGGATAAGAGTAAAGTAATGCACATTGGGAAAAATAACCCCAACTATACGTACAGTATGATGGGGGCTAATTTGGCTACGACAAATTAGGAAAGGGATCTTGGAGTTATCATGGACAGTTCTCTGAAAACTTCCACGCACTGTGCAGCGGCAGTCAAAAAGGCAAATAGAATGCTAGGAATTATTAGGAAAGGGATAGAAAATAAGACACAGAATATCTTACTGCCCCTGTATAAAGCTATGGTACGCCCACATCTGGAATACTGTGTACAGATGTGGTCTCCTCACCTCAAAAAAGATATTTTGGCCTTGGAAAGGGTTCAGAAAAGGGCAACTAAAATGATTAGAGGTTTGGAACGGGTCCCATATGAGGAAAGGTTAAAGTAACTGGACTTTTCAGTTTAGAAAAAAGGAGACTGAGGGGGGATATGATAGAGGTCTATAAAATCATGAGTGGTGTGGAGAGGGCCGATAAAGAAAAGTTATTTATTAGTTCCCTAAATAAAAGAACTAGAAATGAAATTAATGGGTAGCAGGTTTAAAACGAATAAAAGAAAGTTCTTCTTCACACAACGTGTAGTCAACCTGTGGAACTCCTTGCCAGAAGAGGCTGTGAAGGCTAGGACTATAATAGAGTTTAAAGAGAAGCTAGATAATTTCATGGAGGTAAGGTCCATAAAAGGCTATTAGCCAGAGGATAAAATGGTGTCCTTGGCCTCTGTTTGTCAGAGGCTGGAGAGAGATGGCAGGAGACAAATCGCTTGATCATTGTCTTCGGTCCACCCTCTCTGGGGCACCTGTGCTGGCCACTGTCGGTAGACAGGATACTGGGCTAGAAGGACCTTTGGTCTGACCCAGTACGGCCGTTCTTATGTTCTTATGTTCTAAATGTTGCAGTCTAGACCTAGCCTAGCTGGCTGGGGCACACACTCAGCCACTTTCTGTCTCCTTTCTTTCCACTTCCCTTCTGTCAGCCTTATCTAGTCCCTGACTAATGAGGCCCACAGCCACTTCCCATTAGCCCCTTAGGCACGGGCTTGCTTAGTTGGCTTCCATTGCCCTTTTCAGCCATGCTGTGGTGGCAGAACTTTGGCTTAGCCAGTAGCCTTTCACAGGTAGTAGTAGTAATAATAATTGTATTTAATAGGCAGCCTTTCTCCTGTCTGAATGCTAACGGCAACATGCAATACTTTAAAATACATTAATATAAACCCTTTGATTAAAATATACATAAAAGCAATATCAAGACAATAAAGTACCATTGTTAGATCCAGTGCTTTTTTTTAGGGAAGAAAAAAAAGGTGCAGGTACTCTAGGGGAAAAGTTGTTGAGCTCTGACTGGAGTGGCTGGTACTGTGTCTGGAGGTGCCAGTACTGTGTACTGGGCAGTACCGTCACAAAAAAAGCACTGATAACTGTGACAAAAGATCTGATGACTGTGACAAAAGACTTCGCTCACTGGAAACTGCTCTCGGTGGATGTGAGTGGAATGGGGAGAAAGCTGCACTTTTTTAGAACTCTGTTTCAGCATTTGGCTGACTGCAGTATGTCATGTCCATAGGCAGATGGGGAAATAGTCTGAGCTGGATCTGCAGATTTCTCTGACACCCAAATGGAGTGGAGTCTAGAATTATCTTTATTTTTATTGTTATGCTTGTAATATAGGAAATAACTTTAATTAGCCCTGTAATTAGCCATTGTAACCCTGAATTTACCTTCAGTTATCTATGCAGAGGAATCCTAAATTGCCTCCAAGATCCCTACCCTTAGAGACCTTAATGCTAGTCTAAGGATGTGTCTACACTGCACCGTTATTTTGAGATAACTAGTGTTATTTCAAAATAACAATACAAGCGTCTTCACAGCCGTTCTGTTATTTTGAAATAATTTCAAAATAACGGACAGATTTATTCTGAAATCTGTAAACCTCATTCTATGAGGAATAACACCTGTTCCAAAATAGCTATTTAGAAATAAGGTGAGTGTGGATGCTCCACTTCTGCTATTCCGAAATAGCCCCTCGCCAGGGCCATTCTAAGGGTATGTCTACACTACCACCCTAATTCGAACTAGGGTGGTAATGTAGGCAACCGGAGTTGCAAATGAAGCCCGGGATTTGAATTTCCCGGGCTTCATTTGCATCTTGCCAGGCGCCACCATTTTTAAATGTCCACTAGTGCGGACTCCATGCCACGTGTAGCCGCATGGCATGGAGTCCGCACTAGCGGACATTTAAAAATGGCGGCGCCCGGCAAGATGCAAATGAAGCCCGGGAAATTCAAATCCCGGGCTTCATTTGCAACTCCGGTTGCCTACATTACCACCCTAGTTCGAACTAGGGTGGTAGTGTAGACATACTCTAAGTTATTTCTCAGTGCCTCCTGAGGCTCTAAATCGAGATAGCATGTCTACATTAGGGAAGCCTGCCTAGGACTAATTTTGAGGCTTTCCTGCAGTGTAGATATGCTATTGTGGAATAAGCTATTTTGGAATAACTGTTCTGGAATAGTTTACTTGGAAATAAGCATGCAGTGTAGACGTACCCTAAGTGTCTTAGCCATGGAAACCCTAACCCAACCTCCAAGTACCCAAGTATGCTACTTAGTGGAAACACAATCCTGGATATGGGATTTATATCTGTTGTATCCCAAGCTGAACATCTCAGAACTCTACCCATCCACATATCTCTACAAGTGACACAATCACAGGACCTAAGCACATAAGCCACACACCATCAGGGGCTCATCCACCTGCACATCCACTAACATAATAAAGATGTTAAATATTGATTAATTTACTACTTGAGTAATTGATGGAATTTCCATCAACTGCTTGACTAGTCAATAGGCATTTCCACATTTCAAAGTTGGAACTCCTCATGCAGCCCAGGACCAGCGGGAAGTCCTGCTGACTCTGGGCTTCACGCTGACACTTCTGCTTTGAAATACACAAGAGCTGGGGCTGCACATGGCATGCCAGCTTTGAAATGTACAAGAGTCCCGAGTGGAAGCTCTTGTGCATTTCAAAGCAGAAGTGTCCACACAGAGCATGGGGTCAGCGGGGGACTCAGAATCCCCCACTGACTCTGGATTCCAGCTGGGGACTCCATGCGGTTTTTCCATGGAACCTGGGATCAGCTGGGGACTCCCCAACTGATCCCAGGCTCTGCGAGGCATTTCCGCAGAACCCCGGGGTCAGTTGGGGAGCTTACTGATTTGGACTAGTTATGTTTTTTGAAAAGGAAATATTCGAGACTACTTAGTGCTCTGTCACTCAACAGATTACATTTTGCACTGTGGTTTTGAATACTACAAAAAATCCTGCTAAAAGTGTGTTCGTGGTCAGGTTTGCTTCAGGAAATGCTAATATTAAAGATGTAAGTGGAATCCTATTTCAAATTAGAACACAGTGCAAGCTGTAACTCAAGTGTCACTCTCCTGATCTGCATTTATACCAACTCTTCATCGTGATAGATATCTAAAGATAACCCCCCAGCTTAAAATCAGATTTAATTGTGTTGACTTAGTTTAATTATTTCTATCAGCAATGTATTTTAGGGGCCTTTTAAAAATCAAATACAAATTCAGCATAGTTCCAAGACATTTAGATATCAAAATTACAATATAGATGGTTTTATTTAAATATGAATGATTAAAACTAAATCCATTTAATTTTTCTGGAATCTAATGAAGTATGTGAAATGCTATTTAACTAGAGGTTTCTAGTCTGAAAAGGTACATAATGTATTAAGTATGTAATAGTAGCACTTGCTTGCTATGCATATTTATTTGCTAACATTGATGATTAAAATAAGTCTATTATATCTTGTTTGTATTAGCACAGCCAATATAGAAAAGGAAGAACAAACTAGATTCTATGTGTCTTATATATCATCGGCATTGTCGAGCAAGTTCCAGTTGCAGAATCATTATTTTTCATGCATTAAGCAGAAAGAACCCTACTTGTTTTTGGGTGCATCTGCACTGCACCCATAGCTCGAAATAAGTTCTGCAATTTGAGCTACACAAATTGCGTAGCTTATTTCAAGTTAATTTTAAAATAGCTTATTTTGTCATTTGTCGCTGTCTATACAGTGCAAAATTTCAAAATAAGCCACTATTCTGAAATGTCCCTTACTCCTTGTGGAATGAGGTTTACAGGGACATCGGAATACAGAGCCCGTTCTATTTAGAAATAATGGGTTTGCTTTTAAGATGTGGGATAGCTATTTTGGGATATCTGAAATAGCGCTGCAATGTCGACCTAGCCTTTCTGATTGTTGGTTGATTTGAAGCACTGACAATTTTAAAAATCTGTAATTTAGCCTATAAGGTAAGTAGGATTTTGTCATATGAGCCCAACCATATTTCTCAATCTAGTATTTCTAATGGACAGTGATTAATATTCACATATTAAATTAATAGGACTACTTATGTGAGCAAGGTTGCCAGATTGAGAGTCTGAATCGTTTTTAGAGATAAGCAGTTTGCTGTCTGTGGCACAGTGTAGTTTTCTGCATGTTTAATGCAGTTAGATAATTCTTTGATGTTTGTTTGCTTTAGCAATGATTATTAGTACTGAGGATTCATGGCAATCTGCTGTAGAATGGTTTGTAAGAAGGATAGCACTGTTCTTAGTCTGGCCAGTATGTTCTGTTCATTATGGTCACAGTTCACAAAAACATTAAAGTGTTTGCTTATCTTTAAGAATGGGATCCAGTAGTATTGAAGTCAGGCTTAAAATTACATATGCTCTTAAATATTTTGCAGGATTACAGCTGAATTGTGCTGCCAGCGGCAATTCTTTCAATCTTTTTTCAGGGTAATTGGGCACTTTGGGCCAGATTTACCCATAAGAACGGCCATATTGTGTCAGACCATCTAGCCTAGTATCCTGTCCGCCGACAGTGACCTATACCAGATGCCCCAGAGGGAGGGATCACAACAGGTAATCCTCATGTGCTCCTTCCCCTATCGCCCACCTCTAGAGGCTAGGGATACTATGTCTACCTATCCTGGCTAATAGCCATTGATGGACCTAACCTCCATGAATCTATCTAGCTCTTTTTTGAACCCTGGGAAAGTTCTAGCCTTCACCACAAACTCTGGCAAGTTCCACAGGTTGACTGTGCTGCGTGAAGAAAACAGGTAATCCTCATGTGATCCTTCCCGTCACCCACCTCTAGAGGCTATGGATACCATGTCTACCTATACTTGCTAATAGCCATTGATGGACCTAACTTCCATGAATCTATCTAGCTCTTTTTTGAACCCTGGGAAAGTTCTAGCCTTCACCACAAACTCTGGCAAGTTCTACAGGTAGACTGTGTGCTGCATGAAGAAAAACTTCCTTATTTTTGTTTTAAACTAGTGATTTACTCCAGTATCACACCCATAAATTCAGTAGCTATTCCAGAGTATTTACAGTTGAAAGCAAAACTTGGTCCATTGTCTTTTTTTCTCCATGAGTTTTGCACAGATATAAATAAGGACTAAGATCTGAGGAGTTTATGTTGTGGTGTTCCCTGATGGCAGCAGGTTATTTTCATTATTTTAATTCCATTTACGATTGTATGTTTGGGTCCTGTCATGCTAGCGAATGCATCAGATTCATGTTAATTAGAATGTACTTTACAGCTTGCTACCATCATAGAACTCCCTAAGTCAGAAATAATGGATCATCAGATTTGCCAAAATAGAATAATTTACCTTGAGTTGTGGTGGAACATGTAAAATCAAGATTGGATGGTTTTCTAAAGGACATTCTCTAGTTTAAAAAGGAATTCAGGGAAGTCCAGTGGCTTATGTTATACAGGACGTCAATCTAGAAGATGACAAATGGTTCCTACCTACCTTATAATCTATGAACCAAATTGAGGATATGCGACATATTATTATTCGTATTAAGGCTGTCAAATGTTTTTTAAAAAAATATAAATTAATTGAGACTCAAAAAAATCGCAGCTTTAATTGCACTGTTAAACAACAATAAAATATCAATTTCAATTTATTATAAATATTTGTGAATGTTTTTATATATTTTCTAATATATTGATTTCAATTATAACATGGAATACAAAGTGTACATAACTTACCCAATAATAATAATATAAAGTATGTCTACACTACAGAGTTATTTTGAAATATCTAATTTTGAAATAGTTATTTTGAAATATCTTATTTCAGAATAATGCATCTACACACAAAATGCATTTCGAAATAGCGCGTCCACACTGATTGGATGCTGAATCACATTTAAGGCCAGCCGGAACTGATTCTGGCAGGGCATCGGGTCAGAAGTTACCTTGTGGCCAGGGTGGCCAACAGGGCACTCTGGGAAGGGCTGGAGGCCCCCTATTTTGAAATAAACATCTACACAGCACTTATTTCGAAACAGCAATTTCAAAATTGATGCTATTCCTCATGGAACAAGGTTTACCAATTTCGAAATAAGCCCTCCGCTATTTTGAATTATTTTTTAAATAGAAGTTGGCTTGTGTAGATGCTAGGAAAGTTATTTTGAAATAACTTTGCTGTGTAGACATACCCATTGATTATAAATATTTGCATGGTAAAAAAAGTTCAGAGCGTAAGCTACAAGTTGAAGCATGAAGGGGCATATGAACATTTAGCACATCTGGCATGGAAATACACTGTAGCACTGACTACAACAGGGTCTTGTAAATATCTGTTCTCACTTTCTTCAGATGACATTGTTAATAAGCAGTAGGCAGCATTATCTCTTGTAAATGTAAAATTCTTTGTGAGGTGAATTGAAAAATACAGTTTCTTTATCTTTTTTTACAATGCAAATATTTGTAATCAAAAGTCATAATACTAAGTGAACACTGTACACATTGTATTCTGTGTTATAATTGAAATAAATATATTTGAAAATGTAGAAAAAAATCCAAAAATATTTATTATTTTAAATTGGTATTCTGTTATTATTTAACAGTGAAATTCAAACTGTAATTAATCATAATTAATTTTTATCTAGGTAATTTGTTTTGATTTAATTGCTTGAGTTAATTGTGATTAACTGATAGCCCTAATTTTTACTAACAAAATAGATCCCACGTTGTTATTTTTCATATTGTTCAGCTTAGTAATAGCAACAATGGTATACTCCAGCTGCTTGGTGCCACTGAAGCTGTGCAAAGCAATCATAAAACCAGTGTAACTGGTCATATGCTTTAGATTTACAGGAGTTTAGTATCAGTAGATTCAAGGGAGCCAGAGCATACCTGTGAATCTAGCTCTAGGTTTTTGTCCCATATATGGGTCCTGGCATGGTAGGAGACATGTTAATGTATTTAAAGTCTTTTATTGTTAATTAGGTTAATACCCTTAGTACCCCATGTATTGCTGTTAACTATTGCAAATATATAATTATCCAAATGCATTGATAATGTATTGAGACATGAATTCAGATAGACTCAGGTACTTATTTGGTTAGAGGAATAGCAGACTTTTTTGAATTACAATTATATTTTCCTGGGGGCACGCTAATTTTACATAAAAGAAGGGCAAATGTCTGGCCACTGGACAGAGTATAGACTGATATTCTGTATCCTTATGCTACAAGGTCTGTAACTGACATATGCTTATAGATCCCTTACTTTCCATTGATTTGTAGTATAGCATCGAGCCCATACAAATGGCAAAATAATCAAGCTCAATCATGAGGATTATCCTAAAATTAGAGCTGAAATTTTGCTCTAAGAGCTTTCAGTCCTTGACTTTCCTGATTGGGGATCCAAAGTGCTACAAATGAAGATGTCTTGGTGTGGCTCAAAGTTTTTCTTTTCTATTCATAACAGCCTCATGATTATCACCGAGAAGGATGTCCTTCAGATTCAGAGATGTGGTATTACAAACTTGTTCTGTCATTGTGGGTTTCCTTTAAAGAGAAAGTTAGAGGCAGATAGTACGTGATACCAAAATCCCAAAACAAACAAAAATGGAGTGACACACACACATTTTGCTCCTTGAACTACCGCAAGAGATATTGTATTATTTTTTCACAGTTTCCTAGGAAACCAGTTTAGCGTAAAACAAATTCTTTGTCTCCTGTTCTTTGCAAAATTGTTTGAACCATCACATCTCAGAAAAGATTTCTTCCCAAGCAATTTAAGCACCATTAAAAAAAGCTTAATCTGCAGTTTGTGGCATCAATAGGGGTGATACCTTTATCAGAAGCTTACATGCTTTAGATTATATTTGTTGAAAATTGATAAGATTATGCTATTATTTCTGAAGAGTCTCTGAAATAAAATCTTTGCTGCGCATATTTGGTTGGGGTTTTTTGGGGGGGAGGAGAGGTGTTGGTGGATAAGTCTTTTTCTGTGACCCAAGGCAGCATTTAAAAAACAAATAAACCCTGAAATCATTTGTAGGGGCTCTTATCAGCATTTCCATGCTAGACTATTGTTTGAGAGAGAAATACACATTTACTTCTTGCTAAACATTGAAGAGGCTTGAACAAGATTTCCATAGACATTGGGTTGTATTCAGTGTTTTTATTTTAAGGAGCAATGTGCATGCTGATTTATGGGTTCCCATCTGAGATAAATGGTTCAGAAGGTAGGAGCTAAAATGTTCGGCCAAAGTCATTTGTGTCTTCTATTACAGCAGAATGAGCTTCCCCGCAGTACAAGCAGCTTGTATTAGGGGTAAATCATCAGCTGGTGTAAATTGACCTAGGAACTATGAAAATTTAAACTGGATGAGGATCAGTGCAAGATAGATTAAAATGTTACTATCCATAGGGCATCTGTAATCTCTGCACTGGCATGAATTTCACCAGTAATGCTCAGTAGTGAAGAAGAGCTTCCATACTTTCTAATCATGAAGGATGTAGGATTCTGGGATCACACAGTTCTGAGGTGCATAATTTTTTTGGTTTGTTTGTTCTAATTTTAAAGTTAATTTAGTGTTGGCTTTAGAATTTCCATTTTATAGACTGTCATATACAATTGTTATAATATCCCAACATGCTCATCATGTATTTCAGCAGTAGTCTTGTAGATAAGGGGGAAGTGGTAGAAGTGATATATCTAGACTTTAGTCTGGCATTTGATAGTCTTGCATGATCAAGTCCACCAACAGGAGAGGTGTGAAGGGAAAGGGAAAGCGGGCAACTGCCCTGGGGCCTGGTGATATAAAAGGGCCCAGAGCTCCTAGCTGCCACTGCTGTTACTACTGGAGTGCCGCGCTGTGCGCTCCAGGCAGCACTAAGAACTGAGTCCGGGTGGCACTGAGGGCCGGCTGAACCCAGCCCTGTCCCTTCCATCCAAGACCCCGCTCCTTCTGGGGGCACAATGCAGTCCCCTTCCCCCTTATTGGTGAGGCTGTTAGCTCTGCTGTACATTATTTCATTAATAAACTAGGGAAATAGAACCTCAGCAGAGATACTATAAGGTGGATACATAGCATGTTGGAAACTCATTCCCAGGGAGTACTTTTCTGTGGTACACAGTCATGTTGGAACAGCATAAAAAGCTGGGGTTCTGCAGGGATCATTTCTGGGACCACTTCTGTCTGTGTAATATCTTCATCGGGGATTTAGATAATTGCATAGAGCAGAGTAAGCTGCTGGCAGACATGCACCATTTTTTTACTGTGTCCAGAGGCATGGAGCCTCGCAGCTCCCATTGGCTGCTGTTTGCCATTTCCAGCCAAGGGGAGCTGTGGGCTTTAGGAATGTGGGCTGCAGCTCCCCTAGGCTGGAAATGGTGAACCACAGCCAATGGGAGCTGCGAGGCTCTATGGCTATGGGCACGGTAAGTAAACAAAGTGGTGCAGACCTGCCAGTGAATTTCCCTGGTGGCCCTGCAACCCCAGTTTGAAAAACATTTACATGGAGAATGTGTGTATAATGTTTGCCTAGATCATTTTGAATTATAACCCTATCCTCCACAGCCCTTGCAACCCCTCCCAGTTTGGTATCTGCAAACTGGAGAAAAGGCCTGAGGTAAGTAGGTTGAAATTCAATAAATTGGTTAGAAAATGCTGTTAGGAAGGAACAATCAGTTGCTCACATACAAAATGGGAAATGAACACTTAGGAAGAAGCATTATGGAAAGAGATCTAGGGGGCATGGTGGACCACAAACTAAATATAAGTCAACAGTATGACACTGTTGCAAAAAAGCAAACATCATTGTGGGATATATTAACAGGAGTGTTGTAAGCAAGATAAGAAACATAATTATTCCACTTTACTCTATTTACTGACTAGGCCTCAACTAGAGTATTGTGTCCAGTTTTGGATGCCACATTTCAGGAAAGATGTGGACAAACTGGAGAAGGTCCAGAGGAGAGCAACAAAAATGATTAAAGATTCAAAAAATGGGACATAGATGGGAAGATGAAAGAACTATGTTTGTTTATTCCAGAGAAGAGAAGATTGAGAGGGGACATAACAGCTTTCAAGTATCTAAAAAGTTGTTACAAGGAAGAGGGAGAAAAATTATTCTCAGTAACTCCTGAGCAAGGGAGGTTGGACATTAGCTTCCTAACTATCAGGGTGATTAAGCACTAAAATAAATTGTCCAGGGAGGTTGTGGAATCTCCATCACTGGAGATTTTTAAGAGCAGGCTAGGCAAACACCTGGCAGAGATGATCTAGATGGTGCTAGGTCCTGCCATGAGTTCAGGGGACTAGACTTGATGACGTCTCGAGTTTCCTTCCAGTTCTATGATACTGTATTTTTTTATGATCTCTGACTATTTTATTCCATTATTTATAATGCTATTATTCTGTCCAGTGGAGTTAAAGCAACATTGTTCACACAGTTGTTGAACTTCCAAATGCATCATGGCCAGCAAAAGAAAACATTGATCTAAGTGATTTAACAATGGTGCTGTTATTCTTAATAGACTTTGTCATGAAACACTAAGCAGATGTGACAATGATCCTGGGTAATCATATTTTTGTTCCTACTTTCAGACATGTTAACTGTTATCCAGACCATTTTGAAGGGTAACTCTCATTTGCTGATCAGTAATCACACGTACCTAGATATGGAACAATCCCTTTGGACTGTTGGTTAGAAAAAGCCGAAAATGTGAATACCAGAAAATTTTAAATACAGGTAATAAGCTTTCCTAATTAAAATGAAATGCAGATGGCACTGCCACCTAGCAATTTTCACCTCACTTATTTTGACTCCAATTATAGCTTTTCCCTACTGACTTACACTGTTTAAATTACAAAGTCAGAAGGATGGATGACTATTTACCTGTTTCTATTCATACAGATAAGTCTAACACATTGTCCTTTTCTGTTTAAAGCACATGATAATGGTCTTAGCATTTATTTGGGAAATAGAGGTAACTTTATTCTTTAAAAAAAGAAAACTAAAAACTACTGAGAGACTCATTAACAGACATTCTCATCAGCAAGAAGCATAGGACTGTCATACAACACAATGTGTTCTTTTGACACACACTTTGGTTGGAGGAGTTATCTTTTGCTTTTCGGTTTCTATTGCATTTTGCCTTTTGATCTGTCTCCCACTGCATAAAATTTGCTCCTCCCCATTAAAAGCTAGAGCACATGGTTTTTGTGGGGTGAATAAAGCAGGATTTGCAGGGATAGAATCACCTCAACCCTTGGGCAAGCTACAGAGCTTCAGTGGCACTTCGCTGCAGCTGCCATTTCAGGTTGAAATAGAAGCTACTGTTCATTTGCATGTGGTCTTGCCCAGCTGTGGTGGCACGCAGCTGTTGTGGCCATTGTGTCTCCTGACCTACCCATTAAGTTCCACACTCTCTGGAGCTGGCACAAAATTCCTCTCTGACACTCTGAGTTCAGGATGTGCTTAACCCTATGCGTACTGAAGTCAGTGGTGAAGCTGTCAGTGGTGCAGAAGCTCCTTGGTGTGCCTGCTCTGCTTGCACCATCACCACTGCAAGGCTTTTGTAGTGCATGGTCTATTCAGGCTCCCTCCTGGGGGCAATTTCAACCACCTTGAGCAAAAGTATGAGTTTAGACAAAAACTGAGTCTTTTCACCTCAAAACCAGCTTAGCTAAACCTTTTGCCTGACCAGAGTCATCCAGCTGCAAGTTGTGGTGGCTCCTTTTTGGCAGTAGAGGAGATGGCAACCCTGCTGCTCTGGTGGACTTGCCGATGTTAGAGGTTCCTATGTCACGACATAGGCCTACAGTGGGTGTGAGTCTAGAGATGGTACAAAGCCTGCATTTTCTCAGGTAGAAATGTTTTGATGTCTCACTCTGTGCTGTGAGGTTAGGCTTCTCTGTATGAATTGATCATCATTGTCCTGGCAGTACAACTCCTCTGGATGATGAGCACTTACTCATACAAGTAGGTCTGTTGATTTAGTGGAGCAGCTTAGGCGAGTGAGACACTATATCCCAAAGCAACATTCTGGCACCCCCATATTTTCCATGGTGATATGATTATAATGTTTAGTACAAAGTGTGTCGTTGTGAGGTTTAATTTTAAAAGTCTTGACCCATTTACCATTGATATTCTGTTAAATTGTATAGGCTATCATTGTATGTGCAGTTTTGCTGTGTGTGTGTGTGTGTGTGTGTGTGTGTGTGTGTGTGTGTGTGTGTGTGTGTGTGTGTGTAAGTAAGTAACTGCAGAATTCTGGGATAGAGCACATAAGACAATCGACACTGCTTGACTCACATTATAGCAAAAGATCTTTCCAGCAAACTGGAAGAACCTATATAGGAGGGAAAGTGACATATCCATTCCAGATTGAGGGAGGAATGGACTAGTAATAAACTTACACTGGCCAGGTGTCTGTCCAGGACCTAAGCTGGGGAGCTGTGGGAAATTGGCTGGAGCTTGTCTATTGTTGGTTCATGAATGTCTGGCAAAAGCATTCATGTAACTCAATTGGATGTGTCCTTGCCTGAGGATGACTCTACAAGTGCAGGACCAACAGGGACTTGCAGTTTGCTGTAGCATCAGTGTGAGAGGGATTCCAGGTTGGTAAAAGACAGAGGGCTCAGCAGTACCCCAGTCCACCTTCACAATAAGTGCTAACCACTGTAAAAATGACTCCAGTGAACAAGGATTTATCTATAAAATTCACTTTTTAAAATTCATTTAGGAGAGTATGTTTGATTTTGTGCAAAATATTTATGCAAATTAATGCTGATTTGCAATGAGCTTTCACACATAACAACATGCTAAATGAGGTCATTGTGATGGATACTGTGACATTAAACTGATTAAAATGCTCAAAGCTCCATTGCTTTCTCCTGACACTTTCTTGCTTGACCCAACCAAACCAGAGGAATTTCTGCTATATGATATCCACTAATTAATTTTTTCAATGACATCTTCAATTTTTTTTAAACAGCAAATGAAAAATGTCTCTTATTTCATGATGCGCATTTTTCTTCCTCATTTATTCCTCCTCTACTAGGCCATTACTGCAGCACATTAGCAGGATGAATGACTGCCTTTACAGACTTTTAACGCTGCTGTAGAGACAGCCTTTAAAACAGGTGACTGAGAGAAAAAGTACCTTATCCCAGAAAGAGATGCTTTTTTCTTACAGGCAGATTATTTACAGAACCTTCCAATGGTCTTCCACAGACAGTCTCTGCTTTTGCACGCTCTTGATCAAGACCTTGGTTTGCAATTACTGTTGTTCTGCTGAAAACAGCAGGGTGAGCTTCCCAAAGAAGTCGTTCATTCCTAATCTTAAATTCACCAGGGTCTGAAGTGTTCTCTGTTCTCAGGGATGAGCAGTCTAAAAACTAAGCAATACTCAGTCGGAGAACTTCCCTGGTAGCACAGGGTTTTTCAACTGGCCTCCTCTTTTTCTTCTCTTAGCTCTGGAATACTGTTTGATACCTTTCATCAAGTGAAAATTAAATATATCAAACTATGCCAGCGAATGCTCAGTCCTCCTCCCACTCTGCTCCAAAGGTTAATGAGACTAGGGCTATCCTAGAATAATTTAAGTGGAATAGCTGCTAATGCTAATGTCTTGAGAAAATAATCCAAAATGTCAATGGGAAGTTGAAACATGGAAAACAATAATGTTGAAAGGGATTTAGGAGTGACAATGGACATCAAATTAGACATGAGTTTCAATGTGTTACAAGAGCAGAAAGGTAAATGCCATTTTGGGTGGTATACATGGATAGTACAGTGATGGGCATAGTGTATGTACCTAGCTAGACAATATTCCCTGCCTATATAGACTAATGCAAACCTACCTAGAACTTTATGTTCAGTGTTGGATGTTGTCCCATTGCTGGAAAGCTATTCACAACTGGAGGCAGCTGAGAAAACAGCAGAGCTGATTAAAGTGCTGGAACAACTGAGGAAGAGAAAAGAGTTAAATATGTCTAACCCAGCTAAGTACAGGTTGAACCTCTCTAGTCTGTCACTCTCAGGATTGGTTTGATGCCAAACTAGAGAATTTGCCAAAATATTGGAGGTGAATATTGTCTAGCAGCATTACCAGCACTTCCATTGATTACTGGGCTCTTAGAAGACATTTAGAAATAAAACAGAGCTAAATAACAGCAAAGAACGTTGAGAGCCAAGATTGGTGGCTGTAAACAAACTTTATGGGACCGTGGGAAACTTGGCAACATCCATGAAAAGTGACCATCCAGCTAATTAATATCATGCCGGACCACAGATGTTGCTGGACCAGAAAGAGCCAGACTAGAGAAGTTTAACCTGTAGCCAGACAGGATGTGCTTACAATTCACAGCTACCGTATCCGAAGGGAAAAACACTAAAGGAGGCATTATTTAATATAAACGATAACCATGAGTAATAGTCTGAAGGGGAAGCCTTAGATTGAATATTAGGGTAAAGTTCTTGCTAGTGAGCTCATTTAGCTTGAATGATTTGGCACATTCAAGACGAAGCTGGAGAAAACATAGCAGAGAGAATATTCATACGTTACCAGAAGATGGATATGTTGAACTCTATAGACCTTTTCCATTTCTGCACTCTGATTTTTTTTTTTTTGGAACTTCTAGGAATAGATCATGCAAGGTTTTGAACACTTCTTGAGAAGTTCTGAGTGACCTCAGCTCCCAGAGAGGGAAAGCAACCTCTGGTGGAATCAGACACAGGGTTGGATCAAATAAAAATTAATGTGGTGGACTCACCTTTGTCGTCATTAAATGTGCATCCATGCCCTATCTAAAATTCAGCATGATTGGCAAATTCTGTTCAAGAAAACCCTAGGTCTGACAGGAGATAGGCAAGCATAGTTTTGTGGGGGAGACACTGGCCTAAAGGTCAAGAGACTTGAATTCATGCCTTGGCCACAGACTTCTTGTGTGAACTTAAAGGATGATTTAAAGCCCACTGAAGCCAATGAGAATGTTCCCATTGACTTCAATGGATAGTGGATCAGATTTTTAAGCATTCTATGGGCCAATGCCCCATATGTAAAATGAGGCAGAGAGATAATGGTAGATATATGGGGATCTATCTAGACAATGTTGCAGGTCAGGAGTGAGTGGCATTACAAGAACTATTTAGGAAAGTGTGTGCATGGCCTGCACAATGACTAACTTCAGTTATTACAGTGTATCCCTCACATCCATTTGTTGTAAACTCATATTAGAAAACTGTTAAAATAGTATGTAATGGAAAGTTTGTTTAATGGCTATTAAAAAAAAAAGTGTAGTCCAGATTTATGGAATTCTGTTATACAATTTGGAGTAGAATATGCATGTAAATTTAATAACACCCAGGAATCGATAAATAAACTCATTTATTCTTTAGTATTTCCTTGCAAAATTAAAGTTTAATATGTTATAACATTCTGTAAATCATGCCCCATGAAGTTTAATAGTTTTATGCCTGCCATGTAAAAAATGTGACCTCCCCATTTATTCATATATAAAACAGAGAACTGAAGTCTCATCTGTATAATTATCTATTTTTGGTGGACCATGCATGATTAAAATCACAGCCTTGCTCTGTTAAACTATCAAGTCTGCCATAAATATTTGATGATGAACAAGCCCATAAAAAGAAAAATGCAGAATATGAATAGAGGGTGAGCAAATACGTAATTCAATTTTTAATTACCAGTGTCTCATGCTAAAGTCAAGTTCATCTTCCATAAGAGGAAGAAAATAACCCACAATTTCCTCTCTTACTGTAAGCTTCTTTAAACAATCAGCATCACATCTCAGTTTAGAGCTCTAGTGAGGAGACAAATCATCACAAACAAAAGAACAGGACACAAAGACTATGGTAGAACAGTCTAGTTTTATTACCTTATGCAATCAAGAGCTTTTTTCCTTTCCCTTTTCCCCTTATTTTCCCCGTTCTTTCTGGGTTTTTAGTTTGTTTTGTTTTGTTTTTTTTACAACATACATTAAGTTGTGAATCAGATGTTAGGGGGATGTGGAGATGAAGGAAAAGTCAGTGACATCACAATATTTTACAACTTTACAACAAATGAGAGTCTGAATTTGTTGCATCTACCAGTGTATATCAAGGGTGGAAAGCAAAGGCACACTTAGGTTTATGTACCCCTCTAAGTGAGGGGTGCCAGGAGATTCAGTGTAGAAGGATTAAAACAGAAGACCCACTGAGTACAAAATGAGCATTTCAAGGTCAACCTGGTAACTGATGTGACGTATACTACAAAGGCATATCTCTGTACAAGGCTGTTGCAGTGATTATTCATTTTTACATGGTCAGAATGCTTTGCTTAATAATAGCAATGGGCACTGCACATTTGGTACTCAAGGGGTTGGAGTTTGGGGGGGGTAGAGGGAGGAAGGCTGTAAGTTTCTACTGCTACTTTTTGTTTTGTTTTTTAAGAAAAAAAAGACTTTGCTGCTACATACTGTTCTGAAAGGGTTTAAATAAAAAAATTGCTTTGGATACAGATCTATCTACAGCAGTCTGCATAGTTCACTAATTGTGAACAAGTCAGTTTAATAAAAAAAGCAGTGATGGAATGAAAGATTACATGCAAGCACCCTTGTTACACACTTTGGTCTAGATCATCCAGACTTTCTAAATACCATCTACACGCTAGCTGACTTGAACTCTCTTTTTGATTGTTCAGAAACAAAACCAAAACTCTGCAAAACAAATTAATTATAAAATTCCCAATGAAAACAACTTCCTCAAATATACTGCCCAGTAGATTAAAAAACAAAAATGGCCTTCCCTTATTGTTTACAGTATGTCGACAGAGTTTTTATAACAGGTTAAAAATAAATCTATTTTTGTGCATGAATAACTGAAACATTATAAAATACCTTACACATGGGCATGGGCACACTTAGGCCACATGCAGAGTCACATGAAAGGAAAAAATCAAAATTAATTCCCTCCCCAAAGGTTTTATATGCTGCATTGTTCTGGATGGCCTTATTGTAGCGGTTATTTAGTTACAGCAGGAGCCAGCCTGCCTTATCCTACTTCCATTTCATTTCATATACTTGGTATGCACATGGCAGAATGTGTCGATGGTGCTTGCTTCCGGTGGCTGGCCAGTCACACACAGTGCTTGTCTCTATCTAGTGGATAAACCAGACTTGGAAACAGTACATTACTCATTTCTCTATATACTGAAATGATATGAAAGTATAAGAGGGAGGAAATTGCCAACCACAATACGGTGTCTATGCTGCCAGCATAGCTTAGAGGTGGTCTGAGGGCAGAATTGGCACAACTAGAAAGTCAAACTGAATTGAAGGGTATAGCACTACTCTAGTTTCTTGATGGATATGGTGGTGTTACAGTAATCACTACATTCTTTGAATTTCTTTACTCCAATTCTTCATGGGGCTTAGTGGCGAGAAAGTAAATAAATATTTGCATTTATTCAAAGGGTGTGTTTAGGGGAAGGTTTTACATACTACAGCTCACAAACATACACAACTGAGGGTGTAAGGCACAAATTTACATGTGGAAGAAAACAGGCTATTCACAGATGTATTCCCAAGAAAAACCCGTGTGATAAGACCATAATTTATGCATGGTAACAGCCGGCATATTAATTAGTTCACACTGTTTGTGGATTTTGTTTGCCATCTCACATGCAAGGTGAAATGAGATGGCACATCACAAGCTGGTGCCTTCACAGAAAGTATTAATGACTGACAAAGCCATGTTGACAGCAATGGTGCACAAATGTGCAGTTTTTAAAGAGTTCCTTTTACAGTTGCTTTAGGAGTTATGAATTCAGGGGATTTTATTTGTTTGCCTGTCATAGAGCAGAAGCCCAGCCAGCAAATTAACTAACAGATTTAAATAAATATTCCCCCTTTTTCAGCTAGAGAGCAAACAGTCCAAACACAAAGTTCAAAATTCCAGCTCCAACTTATTTAACTCAGTGAATTTATTGGAAAAATAAAAGAGTTTTAATTACTCCAGTTAATGGGTTTCACGTTAAATAGGTATAATTTTCAACGTATTTTTTTTTTCTGAAGAGCTGCTCATAGGATGATATGCAGAAGTCATTTCCTTAGGAAAAACAAAAGATGAACAATAAATAATAGGCGTTATTTGCGTTAACAGTCACATGTTATTCATTAAAAGAGAAGAGTAGCAGAAATCTATGACATAGTTTTGCCCAACGTGGCATTTATCTGCTATAACCAAATGGCTGTAACACTGATGGGCATTTCACAGTACCTGCACAGAGTAAACGTCTGCCATTGTTAAGTCAGAGTTAGCTTTATCAATGATTTTTTTTATTTTGTATTTAATTTTTAAGTTCTTTTATTTGCTTTGCTTTCAGAGCACTCTTTCCCAGCTCAGGAATGCACTGTGCAATGGGGCAGAGGGGTGAAATGTCACAGTCATCATTCACCTGTGTGCTTTTGGCTCAACGTTTGTGATGTTAAGTTAGTGTTTTGAGTAAAGAACTGTCAGGTAGTGGGGGTGAGTCCTGCAGTTGCAAACCTTCACCATGGATCCGATGGCTTGGTTTAAAAAAAATTCCACTTTTCCCAGAGAGTAGGATCAGCGCATCCTCGGTGTAACAACAGCCTTCTTGTCAAGTGGAACTAGTGATGCAGTTGCAGAACACTGGCTTTAAAGGGCAAACTCGGTTTAATATCTGTCCCCCCCACACCACTGTGATTATGTGCACGCATCATTGGGCTTCATGGACGTCGAAAGCGGGGCAAAGGAAGGTTTGGGGGGTACATCCGGTTTTAGCGAGGGTGTGCGTTTCAACCCGGATCTTGTCAGTGAGTTGTACGCGGTGAGACTAGGCTGCCTAGATACAGTCACAGCCTGTGCCTGAGCAGCATGAACTTGTATAGAGTCCACTCTCTGTGGGGCAGGCGGAGGGTTGTCTCCCCTGCCAAAGCTCTGATTTCGAGAGAGGTGGGAGGAATTAGAGGAGTTAGTATTGTTTCTTTTGAGGGTTGATGTCTGATGATTTCTCGTGAGTGAGTTCGTAGGGTAGTTTCTCTTGTAGTCCACATTGTAAGCAGAGGAATGCATTTCTAATCGTTTGCCCAGACCACTCTGAGCTAGAGAGGAGCCAGGAGGACCCAGCGAGGCTTCCCTCTGGGGTACTTTTGGTGGCATGTTATCCAGATTTTCCACCAGGTTAACCCCATGGTTGGGACTTTTGCTGCTGAGATGCTCCTTTATGGTTTTGTACTCAAGTGTCGCATTCTGGTCCTCCATAGCCATATGCGCCATATCACTCATTTTTGGCTGATCAACATACTCATGCTGATAGCCTTGCTGAGAGATGGGCAAGACCACAACGCTTGGGATATGGCTGGGAGAAGCCCTGAGAGGCAGGTCAGTTGGAATCACAGGAGATGCCATTGGGGGGATATCTTTTGTGCAGGCATTGATAAGGTTCTGGTTTCTTTCCCATTCCCTGCTGCCACGGCTGGGCTTCCTTTTCTGTTGCAGGGTTGGGGTAGACTCAGGGGTTGGCAGAGCAGCCAAGTCCAGATGGTGCTGGTCAGCCTTGATTAGCATTTTGGCAGTGCTGCCCGGGGTAGCAAGTTTGCCATTGTGCATCAAAGGTGTGAGAATAGCTTCTGGTTTTGGCTCCTTGGACTGTGTGTCCCCAAAGAGACCGCTCAGCTTGGTAACACTACTCATGGAGCCACGGCGGGAGTGGGACAGCTCCTTCTCCTTCCTCTGGACAACAGCCACGTCTCTGCGGCGATGGTCACAGATGCAGTAAACTATGATTCCCGAGAAGACAGCCCCCATGACAAAAGCAAGAATGACTGCAATAGCCAGGAGGGTGACCGGCACCAGCTGATCGTGGCCTTTGAGATAGCTCTCACGAATCACTCCTGCAACAAACATCATACAGTCATAAGCAAAATAACTAACAGGAAAAGCTTCTTATTGTATCTAGTCCATTCAAAGGCATTAACTGGGGATTTTATTTGTGCTCAGCTTTTCATTAACTATCCCAAATGCACATCCATACTGTACCTGTTGGCTGACCTTGCTTTGAGCAAAGTTGCGCTTACGCTGTTGAATTAAGAGTTAGGCTTGAACAATTAAGAGTTGAGGGGAGGGGGAGGGAAGAGGTATGTTCAGGGTATAAATTCATTCTTTACAAAGAGAAGCCCATTTGCTGAATTTGGTCTATATCTGAGATCAGCTTTCAGAACAAGTTCTGAAATTCCATGGTATTTAGACCAGGAAATGAAATCCGGGGCCTATTGAAGTTAATTGCAAAACTCCCATTGACTTGAGCAGGGCTGAGATTTCCCCCAGGGTTTTTAGATAAGGTTGTTTCTCAGGCTGAGAAATAGCACATATTTCTTCACCCACTCGTCAAAACCATCTCTCCCCCACTTTATGTTATTTCATATTTTATTTCTGTAAATTACTGACACTGAAAAAGCTGAGGAGTCAGAAGCTTTATGTACGTTACATAAATCATTCTCAAATCCTTTCAAGCTTTCTGCCGTGCTATTTATTTGTTGTCTTTGTCACAAGGCTTGGAAGCCAGTGTCATATGTTTGGACTGCAGCTGGGATGTCATAGAGACAGAGTGTGAGGCCAACACTGAAATACATTGAGACAGAATAAGTTGAAAAATACCCTCTAGATTTTAAGAGTGTCATTGCTAATTTTTTTTAAATCTCTCTTGTTCTGAACAGGTAAATATGCTGTATACTCTGCTGTCCTGGTAAAAAGTGAACACATACACACACACACACGACCATTTTATGGCATTACACTGTACTTAGAGATGTCAGGTCTTATTTTTGCTGCTAAAGTTTGCTGTCATTGTTGGCTTCTTCAGCAGAGTTAATATCCTTAGCCTAATAAAAATGATGTGACTGAATCAGTCAACAATCTTACAGAACATTAACCAAGATATTGCATATCTAAAGAGCATTGCTTTTCCTTTCCCTACTTAGTTGTGCACCAAGCCTGCATACGCTAATCAAATGCAAGTGTGGAGCCAGTTGGTTTTTTTAATGCTAAGTGAGAAGGAGTCACAACTGTCAGATCATAAGTGCCTGACAAAGTAGTTTAAAAAAAGAATCTCAAATACCCCATTCTCTTCTCCCTGAGAGCATGCAAATGCAAGTGCATTAAAAGCATACTCCGAGGAAACATAAACAATGTTCTTATTATGAGCGAGAGAAAATGTACCTCAAAGGGCCTCACAAGACTTTGTGAAGATACCAATCTTTCATGTCATAAATCAACAGGTTTTATGTATTTGGTAGGCGGATAGCTATGGTCCAAATTAGAACCAAGTGCAAAAAAACAAACAACCCCCCCCACAAAAAACCCTATCCAGAGAACAATTTCAGGATACCATTGAAATGCTGCTGTTGACTCATATAAAGCTTCGATAATCACTCTGTCTAGACACAATTCTAGTTTTATACTTAAATTATCCCCATTTTAATTAGTGTGTGTAAGTGGACAAATGATATTTGAATACAAACCAGGATTTTTAAAAGCTGAACTGCTCTTGAAATCAGAATCTCCTGTTTGTGACATCACAATTGGTTGCCATGGAAATTACTGTTGTGACAGAGGATTACGATTTCAAGTGAGGAACAAAAAAGTAGAGGGCTGTTATCCCTTAAGAAACAAATATCCTGAATTCATGTGGATGTCCTTAGTAATAAAAGAACATGGAAGTAATTCCCAAAGGGAAAACAATGTGCAAAAAGAAACTATTTTTAAATTAAATGAAAGAAGCCCCGGAAGCTTTTTAAGGGGCAGATTTTACCACCCTTTCTCCATAACTTAATGTGATTACTTAATGTGAATATGGTAGAATCTGGCCTGATAGTTGAGCTTAGAACAACAATAGAATGAAAGTTTAGCGTTAAAAGTTTTAGCCAAAATGCAAATCCTTTTGAACCTTACTTAAGAGGAAGCATGGGCTAGTATTAAGGCATGGGATTTGAAATGAGGACATCTGGCTTCTATTCCTTGTTCTGTTGCACCTTTCCTGTTGTGATTGTGGACAAATCAATTAGCCCTGGTCTACACTAGGACCTTATTCTGAAATAACCCTCCCAAGTTCAAATGTATAAGTGGTGCGTCCATGCTACCAACCCCATTATTTCAAAATAACGGGCCATGGAATTCGAACTCTGTACTTTTCCTTTTCACGAGGAGTAATACTAATTCCAAAATAGTAATTTCAAAATACTGTAGATGCTCTGGTGCTACTAATATGAACTTATTGGTCTCCAGGAGACCTCCCGCAGCTTCCCAGGGTTCTTCTTGGGGCTTTAAGTCTGAGGTAGTGCATCCACATTAATGGACCCTGCCTCAGACTAATTTTGATGCTTCCCCATAGTGAGGACATGCTAGTTCGAATTTGTTAAATTGGGAGTTCTTAAGTCAAATTTAGTAATTTTGAAAGTTTAGACTTGACCTTATACTCTCTGAGGTTCATTTCCTCTACTGTAAAAAGTGGATATTTACTTACCCGAAAAGGGTGTATCTGGCCAAATTCATTTATATTTATAAAGTGCATTCATCTCCTCAGAAGGAGGCTCAGAATTGGAAAGTATTTTAAATGCAATGTATTGCTTTGGTGTTGCAAAACTGGTCATAAATATATTAGGTAACATACACATATATGCTGGTAGGCACTATGAGATGAGTTAAGGTTGCCTTCAGCCCCTGAGGATCCAATTTGACAGGTGCCTCATCCAGATCAGACCACTGGAACTTGGGACACAAAGCAACTGGGCCCATAACCTACATTTTCTTGCTTTTATCAGCTCAAGTTAAAACCTGATATTGATTTACGGATTCTTTCACCTGAGTTTGCCTGAGTAAGAAAATGGAATAAATAGATTCAATAAAGATTAAATGATTGTTTCAAATTCTTCCATTGATATGACAATTTTGATACTGTTTGGATTGGTAGAAACTTGGGACACTGTGACATAGTGAGCCCTTGCTAGTGTATCCGAAAACTGTATGGGACCCTGCTATCACTAACATATTTCAAATGGATGCTGAATCATTACAGCTTGCATTACAAAACTATGTGACAGTTTGGAATGAGTGTCCATATGTGCTTTTGAGAGCTGTAGCTGAGTAGTAATGGTGCTGGAGGTCAGAGTTTTTTCTTCACTGGCAGAAATTAATCAGGAACCCTGCAGCAACCTGACTTGAGCCAGTGCCATTTGAGCTTCACTTTCATGAGCTCTATATTCTGCTCAAACTTTAATAAACTCTAAGGCTACGTCTACACAGGCATGATTTTCCAAAAATGCTTTTAACGGAAAAGTTTTCCATTAAAAGCATTTTCAGAAAAGCACGTCTAGATTGGCAGGATGCTTTTCCGCAAAAGCACTTTTTGCGGAAAAGCGTCCGTGGCCAATCTAGACGCGGTTTTCCGCAAAAAAGTCCCGATCGCCATTTTTGCGATCGAGGCTTTTTTGCAGAGAACACTACTGTGCTGTTTACAGTGGCCCTTTTGTGCAAAAGTCTTTCAGAGAAAGACTTTTGCCCAAACGGGAGCAGCACAGTATTTCCGGAAAATCACTGACGATCTTACATGAGATCATCAGTGCTTTTCCGGAAATTCAAGCGGCCAGTGTAGACAGCTGGCAAGTTTTTTCGCAAAATCAGATGATTTTGTGGAAAAACTTGCTAGTCTAGACACAGCCTAAAAGAAAACTTAGTCATAAGAGAGCCACATGTCAGTTTCTGTAGCTTTGCTCTAGATATGTGTGGCTTGTATGGCTGCAATGTTGTGTTAATGAGTTATATTGATCATAGGTCAAATCCAACTGACCTTCCTTACTTGAGTAATCCCAACAATGTCAGATTTAATCATATGATTTAAAGTGGGCAGGATTTGACTACCAATTAAATGCATTTCAGGGCACAGATAAAGTAAAATGCACTAAAAAGTAGTGGCTAGGGCTGTTTAGCATCCTGTTATTATGAGATAACCTTACCAAAACCATATCTGGAATGAGGAGATGATTTCAATCCATTACCAATGCACATCTCAAGTATTTAGCACCATTGGCAGCAGTCCCAAGAGACAAGGACTGACTGAATGAGTCTAAACTATCTCCTGATGCTAAGCTACAATTGCTCTAGTAGAAAGACATTGGCTGCGGAATGGGAGCAGGCCCTGCTGCTGCCCATGTAGTCCTTGTCCAGTGGCTGTTGAGAGAATGGCAATTTTCAGGGCATTTATGAACAGTAATCATTCAAAGTATTAACATAGGCAGACCAATGGACAAAAATATAGAACCTAAACTCTTGAAAATTTGGAGCATATAAGGGGTTCAAATCATCATCCAAGCTATACCTTTAGACAAACAGCCAAAAAACTGTAATGAGTTCATGGCACTGAAAAGACTTGAATCCTTGTTTTATTTAAAAACCTAGTAATAACATAATGTGGTGGTATACTTAGTTATTGAGGGTTTTTTAAAAAACAAGATTAGAAAATGTTCTGGCCATGAGTTTTGCTAATTGTATAATACCATAACAGATGTCCTATACAAAACATTATTTGCTACTTTTAAAATCAGCTGAGTAGGTCTTCATTGATTAAAACTTTCTAAATATGACTATTGATTGATTATTGTATTTTATGTGGTTATTAGTGCATTAGAAGGGGTTTTCTTTTGTTTCAAACTCAACTTTATCTTCAGGTATACTCACAAGCACATCCTTCAAACATTCATACAATTTTCATGTAGTATATGAAGGTTGATCGCCATAAATGACAACAAACCATTCCCTGGACAGGTTTGTGTTATTTACAGAATAGATGCAAATAAATCTTAGGAGAAAGTATGCTGGATAATGGTGGAGGTAAACCACAGAAAGCTTCAGAGAACATGTTTGAAGATATGAGTGCTCAGCACCTCTAGGGATCAGGACTTGCATGTAACTAATAATCTAATCGTGTTGATACTTAAAAAACCTCTTGGGATCCTTGAGCCATCTTAGCCCTCTACTTCCCTAATATATCCTCTTTTCCATAACAAGCCTTTGCTCTGCTTTTTCTTAACAGCTGTACTATCCTCTTGAGAGACTGAGGGGCAGTTTAGTCATCTGATGTCCCACTTTTTTGGGGGGTGTTCTGCTTTATGGAGATATTAAACATCCTGGTCTTTTCCTTCTCCTCCTCTTGTTTAAAGGAACCACTTCCACTTCCCTTTCTCCCCCTTTCCCTTATTTATTCTTGGATCTGGGCTTGTAATGCTCCATTCATCTGAAGAAGTTGGTTGTGCCCACTAAAGCTCAGCATACCATCTACATGTTTTGTTAGTCTTTAAGGTGCTGCAAGACTGTTAATTGTTTTTAAAGTTTTTCCACTTCCCCTTAGCCAGTGCAATTGTCTCTGGTATACATTTTTGAGGCCTGTTGATCTTACTAATTTAAAATACGTAAAAGAATTTAGTGAATTCTCAGAATTTATGCCCAGGACTTTGAGACTGTAAAATCTTTGAGCATGCAAGATCATCTCTTTTTACTTTTCCATTGGTGCTGCTTATATAATGACTAGGGAGTGATCTCTCATTCTCTGGGATTTAGCATTCTACTGTATATACAATCATGCATAAATTATGAGGAACCCCCCAAAGTGCCATTTAAATGTGAAGAGGTGAGCTTTAGAGATCTATCAGAAGGATATCTTGGTTCTGTATGCTTCACCATGATAGCAAATTGCATTCGAGACACCCAGGGTTGGGAGGATAGAAACAGGAATTGTGGCCCATCTTCACCCCCACAAGAGAACATGCTACAAAGGTAGTTAGTGAATGGATGATTTTTGATAGGGATTGGAAAAAAAACGTTTCATAAACATCAAAATAGTTCAGCTCTGAAATGAGGGATGGACAAAGTGTAGATGAAATAAAATTCTTTATCTGCACTAGTATAATTACAGGTGTGATAATAATTATCCATAGGTCTAATATCTTCAAGACTAAACAGTAGTTGTATTGTGTGACCTTGGGCTCTGGAAACCTGTGTCTTCTGAAACCTAATTAACAAGTCTTCTACATTATACAAAAGAACACATAAACTACCATTGCTAAGCTGTGTTTCAAGGACTTGATCCCACCGAAATCAATAGAAACACCTCTTAAGAAACAATCAGTGTCATAAATCAGACTGTTCAATTTTGTTGTACAGTACTAAGAACCAAAGCCAAATCATAATTTGGAACAAGGAAAGCCCAAGAAATAATGTAAAATGTGATGGTTCTCCCTTTTTGTGGGGGAAGCCGAGGGCTTGCTATCAGTTCGCCAGCCTTCTTGTTTCAAGGCTGTTATGATATGATGGATGTGTCTGTCTCCATAGTGAAGTGATTAATAGGCATCTGTGGAGCGCAGACCCAGTGACCATAGAGCCAACAAAAACTCTCTGTATTCTTTTTTATTACATCTAGTCAAAAAAGACAAAAAAGTCTCCCATATACAATCTCGAGTTTGTTTGTCTTGTCTGCGATCACAGCTAAAGATGGCAAAACATCAAGAAAAGCCCTAGAGTCAGAGTTGTCTAAAAATAGATTCTGGAGTTTGTTTTTTGGTGAAGGCAATTCTGAAATTTCAGTGTACTCATCACCACTGCTTTGGTGAATGAAAATGAACCAACTCGTTTTTTCTGATTTGAATGACTTATTGAAAAACCATTCCAGAAATACAAGGGACTGACTTCTGACCTCATTGCCTCACATGTAATGTCACTGAAGCCAGTGGAGGTCACATGTGAAATGCAAGGCAGAATCTGCTTCACTAGAACACGCGTTACCTGTCAACACAGACAATTTCATTTCAATACCCTTGATAGCTGTACTCAGTGTTAAAAGACATCTCTATATTCTGAGCAGGACAAACAGGATGACCACACCAAAAGTGAAATGAGAGTGCTCTGTGGTTTTCTCAGCAGGAAGCTATCATCTTTATGTTTTCCAATATAATGTGGACCAGATGGCAAAGTACTAACCCTAACCAGTGGCAATGGCATACATGGAAAAGGAACTTCGAAATGGTATTTGATATATGATATTTTGGCAGGGATGAAGGGAAACTACTGAGTATAATGTTCCAGTGACTAACTGCATCATGGCAAAGGGGCAGCAAATGAGTTGTACACATTGAAGCTATTTTGAGCTGCACATCTTGACATGATATGCTCCGTGGTTGAATGGGATTCAGCCCACATCCATTCCTCCCCCACCTTTCAAATCACTTGATCATGTTGAGCAAGGTGAGCCTGAATAAAGAGGAAAACCTGCTGTTCACATTTTTCTTTACCATCAGCTTTTTGTTTATCGTTTGTGCTTCTCGTGCTGCATTAGACTTAATTAGCACTGCAGAAGGTGGTGGTATTGGTTCATTATGAATGTTTGTGTTTATAGGCTTTAAAATATAAATTTTGGATTGAAAATGGGGTTTCAATATGTGCATTCAAGCGTTAGTGCTGTACTTACATACATTCATGTACTGATAAATTCTATTTCAGGTCTGAAAAGCTTTTTTTTTTCATTTCTCTAAATAGATATGACAGAAAAGAATTAGCTGAAGTTGAACTGCACAACCAAATCAGAGCTGATGGCAGACACAGGAATATCCATGGTCTTTGAAAATTTTCTTTGCTTGAAGGAGCATTTTCAAGGTCATGCAGCCCACTCTGGCAGGATTCCTGGGTCATAGAAACAAGTAAGAAATGTACTTCCCACCTCCTACTCCTGTTCTACTGGCCCATTGTGGTTTTACCCAGTAGCCATTCTTCGGGGCCTGCCCATCTTACCATTTAAAATGTCACTATTGGCCAACAGTTAAAACACTCTTGTTAAAACTACTGGCAAAGGATACATTTTTAATGGGGACCACTGCCTTATTTTCCATAAGCTTTGCAAATGTAATTTTCATGTGACTGAGTTTTTCTGTCTTTGAACAATCTATACCAGCAGCTCAGAATTTGAGGAATTTCTGCAATATCAAAACAGTGTGCACACATGCTAGAGGGAAAAATGAGGTTAGTTTGCAGTTATAAATTTTCCAAGAGAGTTTTATAAACAACGATGAGAAGAGCTATATTTCATTGATGTGTAGATTCCACAATCAGAAAGGACCACAAAACTGTGAAAAAAATCCAGTGACTATGTATTTTTAATAACACGCAGTACAACCTGAAAAGCACCAGAGTTCCTGATCAAACATAAATGAGTCAGTGATTTCTGATCCCTAATTCTATCCAAGAAGGACTTATCTACTGGTTTTTGAAGGTGTTTTGTTCCTTCTTCCAATAGATCCAAATTAAATTGCCCCTCCTCCTCCTGATGAATGACTTTCAGCCTCTCTATAAAAAAAGGTGATTGTGTCCTACAAGAAGAGAAGCTGCACATGCATGTCTGCTTATAAAGAGAAGAAAACAAATCTAATGTAAGGGTCAAATGTAAAGAAACCTCTCCCTGAGGAGCTTTCTAAAGGTCCCAGGTCAGACAGCTGGTATGTTGACCTAAAAAAACTTCTTTAGGAGTGATGTCAATGTAAAGTCTTTAGTTCAATGAGAGGCATACAATCTACTTTTAGTGTGCATTATATTAGCTACATAAATCCTAAAGCATGAGTTGGATCTATTGACTATATATCACTGAAGATACAGTATCAAGGATAAATATTTGTATAAATAATTTCTCTTAAAAAGCATGTAATGTAGTTATGAAAGGCCCAATCCTGTAGTTCTTATTCAGGCAAACCTTCCACTGAAATCAAAGAATTTTTTTTATTATGTTTTTGAGTGGTGCCTCCATAAATGAACTAAAGTATTGATTTTTTTTAAACATGATGTTAGGTTCAAAGTGCATATTCCACTGCATCTATTATTTAGGCATGATAGATACTGCAGCTCTGAAATCTGCATGCTTTAATTTGTCCCAAAGGTTAGACGTAAGGCAAGTCCCTGCAGTAGAAGCTGCCTGACTGTATTTCCCCCAATGACAAATGGTATTCAGTGGCTGTTCATTGTAAACTTTACTGATTTCATTAGTGTACTTGTTTCTCCCCTTTCACCCTTCACAATGAACAAAGGTAAGATTTGTGTGTGATAAGAAAAGGCATAACAATTGTGTTTCTTATGGAAAAAATAAAACATGTGAGTTTGCAGAGAATACAACAAGCTATATAATAAAATCCAAATGTCAAAGAAAATTAATTCCTTAGTAGTTTTTTCTCTGAAAGTTTAGGCTGCCTTGTGTTTTCAAAAGGAAAGCCTCTTTAAAATCTTTTACATTTCTTCTGATTTAAAAGAATCTCTACACATTTTAGGATCTTTTGATAGTGCTTGAGATCTTAAACATAGTTAGCTGCTTTTTATTAGTTTACTTCAGGGGATCATCTCACAGCTGGGTTGAACTAGATTTACATATGCTCATGTGAATATGTATGATTTCAGTGCTCCAGAGTAATTGTTGTAGCCTGCAATATGCATCGCTCATCTTAGCTGTTCCCATTTCACTGCATCTTACTTCTCTCCTGGCACAGAACAAATTGAGGTTTTTTTTCCTCTGAAGGCAGCAGTAGGCATTATGTATTCCGGGCAGCCTTGTGCCGTTCCCGAGGCAGTTCTTATGTGCAGTGTCAAAAAAAGAGAAGCCGTCATTGACAAATTCTCTGGTGCTTCTTCTCTTTCCATACAGCCTAGTCTGATCTATGACCTCTCTGCACAGTGGGGAAAACTCAAGTTTGCTAAGTGTCAATTTAAGCAGCTTTGCATGGCTCTGTGAAACTGGAAGCTTCTCTGACTAGCACACTTGAGGAAAAATCAGGGTTAATTTTTCATCATCATGTGTGTGTCCCAAAAACATAAATCATTTCTTCTTCTCAAGACAAAACATGAAAGTAAGCTACTAGTGTGAATGAAGAGGGCACAGCTGAACTAATTAATGAAGTATCTGTTGAATACCCAGATGTTTAATTAATAAGAGTATGCCCTGTACATCATATCCTCTGAGGTCCATCAAAAGTGCTATTAAGCTGTCAAAGAACTAAATGACTGATCCTGCAACCTTTACTCATGCAAGCAAGCAGCCCTTTGCTCATGGGAATTGTCCTAGTGACTTCAGCTGAACTATTACAGGAGGAAACTATTTGAAAATCGGTGAGACTTCTGTGAATCCATCATATTATTAAAATCACAATATTTATCACGTAGTTGGCGATAAAAAGCAAATACAGTTGTTGAAATTTTAGTTACTTCTACATTAATGGTAAAATATCTGGTCTCAAAGCTTTACTCTAAAGCTTTACTCTAAAGATATGAATAAAAACATATTTTCCTAGCTATTGTTCAGTAAAAAGGAAGATTGGATGACTGTGGCTTAGAAATAATTGGGGGACTGAAACAAACAGGTAGAGAGGAAAAAATAGTTGGTTTATAGGTGATATTGTGCTTGTTATTTTTCTGCCCTTATTGCACTTCCTAGTTTTAGTATGACCTTGAATACATTCAGTGAGTGTTAAATCATTTTGAATTTGAGGCAATGTCCCTGCTACAGGCAGACGCCTTTATACCTCTGCTTCCATTTCCACCTCAAAAATAGAAGACCAGAAGCTGATTTCTATTCTCAGTTATACCAATTCAAATTGGGAGTAACTAAAGAGTGGAGTAACAGAGAGCATTACAAGTGCATTCTGTGTCTCTTAGGCATGTACAGTACAGGTATGTAACTGAACATTTTCTCTGTTGGATATCCTGTCATGGTATTACTCTCATCTATCTCCAACTTTGCTCTCCAACTGTGCTGGTGGCACACTGAAACTCTTCCACCTATGAAACTCCATAAAGTCAAATTCCTGGTCCTCTGCATATTTCTACTGTCACCCTCTCATTCACATTCTCACTACCTTTAAACTTATCCACCATATTTATCCTGATGATAATTGCTTACTTATATCTTTTAATACTTTCAGAGACTTCACACCCTCTAGCTGCCTTATCAGGTAACTTTTGCCTTTGATCCAGCATTATTTTAGCAAATGCTTCAAGAAGAACAATATTTCTGCTGGCAAGAGTCCCAAACACAAGCACGACTTGATGTTCTTGATTCTACTCCATGAGTCTGACATTTTTGCTTTCTATTGATTATAATGTTGATTCTTAATTTTCCTAGATCACCCATTTCCAATTCTCTTTTCATCACTATAGGTCACTATCTAACTGTACTTCTAATGAAAAGCTATGCCTTTCACGCCTCTCATCTTGACTCTTGCTCTTTACTTGTCTATGGCCTCCTCTCCAGTCCCTGGTCTCCAGACTCTGTTATATGCAGTATGCACTCAATCTTCATCCACATACAGCTTCCCTGCATTCTAATTCATTTCAGGCTCCATTTCAAATTTTCCTTTTTGGATTTCAAATCAATGAGAATGATGGTGTTATAGCAAGGTACTTAGTTGACTTTTTGCATATTTGTAGCATGTTCCTTAGGATCTACTGTTATAGAATTTTCAATGGAGAGGATTTTTTTTTCTTGGGAGCTTCCATAATAACAGCCATACTGGGTCAGACCAAAGGTCCACCTAGCCCAGTATCCTGTCTATCAACAGTGGCCAATACAATATGCCCCAGAGGGAGGGAACACAACAGGTAGTCCTCACGTGATCCCTCTCCTGTCACTCATTTCCAGATAAACAGAGGCTAGGGACACCATTCCTACCCATCCTGGCTAATAGACATTGATGGACCTAACCTCCATGAATATATCTAGCTCTTTTTTGAACCCTGATAAAGTCCTAGTCTTCACAACATCCTCTGGCAAGGAGTTCCACAGGTTGACTGTGCACTGAGTGAAGAAAAACTCACTTTTGTTTCTTTGAAACCGGCTGCTTATTAATTTCATTTAGTGACCCCTAAATCTTATGTTGTAAGAATAAGTAAATAACTTTTCCTTATTCACTTTTTCCACACCCACCATGATTTTATAGACTTCTATCCTATCCCCCCTTTTCTAAGCTCAAAAGTCCAAGTCTTTTTAATCTCTCTTCATACGGGACCCATTCCAAACCCCTGATGACTTTTGTTGCCCTTTCCTGAATCTTTTCCCATGCCAATGTATCTTTTTTGAGATGAGGCGACCACATCTGTACAGAGTATTCAAGATGTGGGCGTACCATGGTTTTATGTAGAGAATAAGACAGAAAAGATCTTATTGCCTCGATCCCATTTTTAATTATTTGCTTTTTTGACTGCTGCTGTACACTGAATGGATGTTTTCAGAGAACTATCCACAGTGACTCCAAGATCTCTCTCTTGAGTAGTTAAATTAGTCCCCATCATGTTGTACATAAGTTGAGATTATTTTTTTTAATGTGCATTACTTTGCATTTATCAACATTAACTTTTATTTGCCATTTTGTTGCCCAATCACTTAATTTGGTGAGATCTTTTTGAAGCTTTTCACAGTCTGCTTTGATCTTAACTATCTTGAGCAGTTTGGTATCGTCTGCAAATTTTGCCACGTCACTGTTTGTCCCTTTCTCTAGATCATTTGTAAATAAGTTTATTAGATTGGTCACAGGACAGACCCTAGGGGGACGCCACTAGTTACCTCTTTCCACTCTGAAAACTTACCATTTATTCCTGCTCTTTATTTCTTGTATTTTAACCAGAAATCAATTCATGAAAGAACATTCCCTCTTCTCCCATGACAACTTATTTTACTGAAGAGACTTTGGTCAGGGGCCTTGTCAAAGGCTTTCTGGAAATCTAAGTATATTATATCCATCCACTGGATCCCCCTTGTCCACGTTTGTTGACCCCCTCAAAGAACTCTAGTAAAATAGTAAGGCATGATTTCCCGTTACAGAAACCACGTTGACTTTCCCCCAACAAATTATGTTCATCGCTGTGTCTGACAATTTTATTCTTTACTATATTTTTAACTAATTTGCCTGGTACTGTTGTTAGACTTACTGGTTTGTAATTGCTAGGATCACCTCTAGAGCCCTTTATAAATATTGGTGTCACGTTAGCTATATTCTAGTCGCTGGCTACGTCTACACTGGCCCCTTTTCCGGAAGGGGCATGTAAATTTCAGCAGTCGTCGTAGGGAAATCCGCGGGGGATTTAAATATCCCCCGCGGCATTTAAATAAAAATGTCCGCCGCTTTTTTCCGGCTTTTAAAAAAGCCGGAAAAGAGCGTCTAGACTGGCCCCGATCCTCCGGAAAAAGTGCCCTTTTCCGGAGGCTCTTATTCCTACTTCGAAGTAGGAATAAGAGCCTCTGGAAAAGGGCACTTTTTCCGGAGGATCGGGGCCAGTCTAGACGCTCTTTTCCGGCTTTTTTAAAAGCCGGAAAAAAGCGGCGGACATTTTTATTTAAATGCCGCGGGGGATATTTAAATCCCCCGCGGATTTCCCTACGACGACTGCTGAAATTTACATGCCCCTTCCGGAAAAGGGGCCAGTGTAGATGTAGCCATAAGGTATAGAAGCTGATTTAAAGGATAGTTTACAAACCATAGTTAATAGTTCCGCAATTTAACATTTGAATTCTTTCAGAATATTAGGTGAATGCCATCTGTGCCCGGTGACTTGTTACTGTTAAGTTTATCAATTTGTTCCAAAACGTTCTCTAACACCACTTCAATCTGGGTTAATTCCTCAGATTTGTCACCTAAAAAGAATGACTCACATTTGGGAATCTCCTCAATATCCTCAGCCATGAAGACTGAAGCAAAGAATTCATTTAGTTTCTCCGCAATGAATACAGGCAGTCCCTGACTTACACGGATCCGACTTATGTTGGATCCGCACTTACGAACGAGGCTTTTCTCGCCCCGGAGAGAAAAGCTGGGGCGAGAAAAGCTTCTCCTGGTCTCCCTGGTCTGCTGGGGGGGTCCAGCAAAGCCGCTGGAGCCCCCCAGCAGACCAGGGACACCCGAGCAAAGCCGCCGCCTGGGCGGCTTTGCTCGTTTGTCCGGGAGCAAAGCTACCCAGGCAGCGGGACCCCCGCCGCCTGGGCAGCTTTGCTCCTGTTCCTCTGGTCTGCTGGGGGGGGGGTCCAGCAAAGCCTCTGGACCCCCCCAGCACCCCAAGGAGACAGGAGCAAAGCCGCACGGGCAGCGGGGTCCCTCCGCCTGTGCGGCTTTGCTCGGGTCTCCCTGGTCTGCTGGGGGGAAGGGGGCACAGCTAATGTGCCCCCCCAGCAGACCAGGCTTTTGTTGGGGGATGCCTCGGGTAGAGCAGCTGGGGTGCTGCTGGGTTGGTCCTGTGGGAACCTACTGGGCAGCGCCCCAGCTGTTCTGTCCCAGGCTCCAGATTCAGCAGTTGTTGAAACTCCAGATTCAGCAGCTGATCAGGCTGATTCCAGGAAGCTGGGGGCAGAGCAACTCTGCCTCTGGCTTCCTGTAGTCAGCCCCTGGTCAGTTTCAGTGGCAGCAGCTGAATCTGGAGCCAGTTCCGACTTACATACAAATTCAACTTAAGAACAAACCTATAGTCCCTATCTTGTACGTAACCCGGGGACTGCCTGTATATAATTTTTTAGTGCTCCGTTAGCATCTCGATTGTCCAAGGGCCCCCCTGGCTGTTTAGAAGACTTCCTGCTTCTGTGTACTTAAAAAAAATTTTGCTATCTCTTTTTGAATTTTTGGCTAGCTGTTTTTCAAACTCCTTTCTGGCTTTTCTTACTATATTTTTACACTTAATTTGACAAAACGTATGCTCCTTTCTATTTTCCTCACTAGGATTTGACTTCTACTTTTTAAAAGATGTCTTTTAATCTGTCACTTTTTTTTTTACTTGGTTGTTAAGCCACAGTAGCACTTTTTTGGTTGTCTTACTGTGTTTTTTAAGTTGGGGTGTACATTTAAGTTGGGCCTCTATTATGGTGTCTTTGAAAAGTTTCCACGCAACTGAGATTTTACTTTTGTCACTGTACCTTTTAATTTCTGTTTAACTAACCTCTTCATTTTTGCGTAGTTCCACTTTCTGAAATTAAATGGCACAGTGTTGGGCTGTGGAGGTGTTTTTCCCACCACAGGGCTGTTAAATTTTATTACATTATGGTCACTATTTCCAAGTGGCCCAGTTATATTTACCTCTTGTACCAGATCCTGTGCTCCACTTAAGACTAAATCAAGAATAGCCTCTCCCCTTGTGGGTTTCAGAACCAGCTGCTCCAAGAAGCAGTCATTTAAGGTATAAGAAATTTTATCACTGCATCTTGTCCTGAGGTGACACGTACCCAGTCAATATGGGGATAGCTGAAATCCCCTACTATTATTGAGTTTTTTATTTTGATAGCCTCTCTAATCTCCCTTAGTATTTCATAGTCACTATCACTGTCCTGATCAGGTGGTGAATAATATATGCCTACAGCTATATTCTTAATAAAGTTGCTCATTGATCTCTTTTCTTGCCATATAAAATTGCTGCATATTCCATTAAGTTCTTTTTAATGCTATGTAGGAGGAAGTATGCAAGGGACATGTAATACAATATATCATTTGGGGAAAGCTATTCATTTTTATTAAATTATCTCAGCCAAACACAGATAATGCAAAGTTATTTCATCTATGAAAGTCTTGATGTCAAGTATTAACATGGGCTTGCAGCTTTAGCAATATTAGCTTAGTTAAATTGGGTGAGATCTGTACCCTGTGGCATATGAATGCCTCCAAGGACCACTGCCATGGAAAATTAATTAGCATCTTGCTGACTGGGTGCCTAAGCACATCACCTTTGACTTGGCCATATTTAGCAAAAAGTATAAAGACTGCTGTAGGCTTTCAAGATCTATTTAAGGCACTGAATGGAGACTAGTGTGTTGTGATGATAAAGAAGGATGTTATCTGCAAAACAGCTATTTTTTTTATTATGGATTCTGAGTCCCTAAAGCTCTCAAGAGTCTCTGTAGAGCCTGTGAGTTGCTCAATGGTGAGCGCATACTGAAGACGTAACTGAGGACACACTTGCATTGTGCCCCTCTTTGAGAGACTCTGATTGAATGTTATTTGAATAAAGAATACACAGGAAGAACATGATGGAGGCTGTAAAATGATGTTAGCGATTAGATTTTGCCAGTACTACAAACAGATTGGTTCTATGGGACTATGTAATGCTAGGGCCGCTAATGCTACAATGTTTGTTAGTTTGATGTGACGAATGCTGTTTATTGTTTATCAAATATTGTGACTTGTGGCCACACCTGTACTTATAAGCCAGAATCATCAGTATGAATTAATAGGGGTAGAGGTAGCTTATGTCTTTTTAAAAGACACTTTTACCAGTATTTTATTATTATATTAATTGATGTGAATGATACTAGTCTGACTGTTTACCCTGCAGGAGAGTAGCTATACTGACTTCCAAACTGGAAAGGGATAACATTCCCTTGTCCAGGGAGGGATAAAACAACTGAAGTATTCTACATTTAAAGCTCCAGAACAGATTTATGGAACTTGTTGCCGAAGCTGTTGGACTTGATACAGTTGCCAGGAGAGAGGTCCCTTACACCTTTCTCATACATATTGATAGTGCTGCTTCAAATGATACCATTTATTCTTCAGTAATTGCAGGAATTTTACTACATCTTTGTCCTTTTGTAAGAGTACATGGGAGTATCTGCCAGTTGTTTCTTTAGTCACAACTGTAAGTATCATGGGCAAACCATTAATGAGATGGCATATTTTTTGCAAGCATTCAATGGCCTTTATCAAATTTTTTAAAAAATCATTGTTGGGCATACAAAAGAACCACCTGTGCCCTAAATGTGATAATGTTGTTGAGTCGCGTTTCCATTTGAGCTTTTGTTTCTTGGAAAATACTAATTCTCAGTTGTTCATGAAAGGAGTAGTTTCTTATCCAAGCGTGACTGTGATGTTAAAATAGCTGTGTCATAGCTTCTAATATATACTTTAAAAGCTTTCCCCCAAAAAACAAAACATCCTCTTGAGAAGACTGCTGTGAACTGCCATTTATTTTAAAATTTAGATCCACGTGACAATTTTCACTAGCTGAAGATCTGCTCCAACATATTTACTGGAAAAATGCTACATCCTTTGCAGTCAACATGGGGGACAGTTTCCTTGACTAGTGGTAAGAGTCCTTTGGGTCACTGGCCACCTAATGTGAGGCCACATCTATACTTACCTGCAGACGGATGCTCTGGAGGTCAATCACCTGGCGTTCAATTTAGCGGGTCTCGTAAGAACCTGCTAAGTCAAATGTTGAGTGTACCCTCATCGATACTGGTACTCCTACTCCTTGTGAGGAGTAAGGGAAGTCGATGGGAGCATTTTCTCCATCAACTTCCTGGTGTGGGGATAGCGCCAATGTTCAAATCCAAGATACATTGACTCCAGCTACGCAACTAGCGTATCTTAATGTATCAATATACGGAGAGTTGCATATCTTTATTTGAACTTATCCCGTAGTGTAGACCTGGCCTAAGTAATTGCAATCTTCAAGCAGGTGTGGTCCAACACACAGCTATGTCTGAGACCCAGGGAGCACTATGGTGTCTTTACAACTTTCTCCTGAGTTATGCTGTCTGCTTCTCTGCCACAGTTGAATATTGGGGGGATACATAGTAAGATGAGTGCCAGAAGACTAGCGATCACATCCTTTTTCAGTTACAATGACTGATGTGTTCAGGGTAAAGATAAATAGTTTATGGGCGGATATTGGAATGCTCCGACAAGGAGTTGCCAGGATGTAGCAAGTACTTAATTCCATCCATCTTTAACTTTCTTGTGATTATAATAGTTGAGGATCTGCTTTATTATCTAGAAAGATATTTTGATGTATTGCTTCAATTGAGCAGAGAACTTACATTTTATTAGGTGGTTAATGCTTTTAATAGTCCAAATACAGCATTTTAATGACCAGAGGAGAGTTGTGGTGGGAGGCTGTATTTTGTGTCATGGCTGTAGCAAAGGTATTCTTGGATAAATAATCTCTACTACATACAATGGGTGAGCTAGTGGATGGTTAATCTATTGTAAACAGATTAGATTACATTTCTAAATAATATAATAATTATAATGCATAATCACAGGATGGCTAAATTAAACTGCACAGGCTCCTCACCCTACTGCAGTTCAGTTAAGTTGTCGCTTCTTTCTTCTCCTCCATTGGTGGAGGGGCGGGGAGAGAGGGGCTTTGAGTGCACACGACAGATAGTCTCTTGGCTCTCAGTTGTGCCATTCAATGCCACAGCCACCCCTGATACCCATCAGGAACAATTGCAGGGAAAATCATGTTCAGTCCCTGCAGCCTGAAGTATCTTGCTATATCAAGGACATTTGTAGGAGAGATTATGTTTCACGTGCAATGCATTTGGCTTCCTGCATTTAATATTAAATAAAATAAACCAGGGAAAAATCTGAATTATGCTACTTAAACTAGCATAATTAAGTGTGTCAGTCATTAATCAGTCAACTAAGATATACCCTTGAGTGAAAGAAGTATCTAAAACTCTCTTTTTTTACAATCCTCATCCAGTATAAGGATCAATAGCTGGGAATATCACCAGAGAAAGGATATTGAAAATAGTCAGGGAAAGTTTATCCACATACAAAGAATGGAAGTGGTATTTCATACGGGATCTTGCAATTAGCAAATAATCTATAAGCTAACTGGAAATTGCAGGCTGCTCTCAATCAACACTTAGGTGGCAAATTATTACAGAAGATGTTCCCTATTAATTAATATAATCATTGAATCTAAGCACATACTATATAACTTATAAGAACTATGAATTATTCAAATAACTTTAACAGAGTATTGCCATTTTAATTATACACTGGCATTAATTTAACGCAAAAAGATGCTATAAGACTCTTTTTTAGAGTTATGTTATTTGCTCTAAAGTGTCTTCGAATTTCAGAGCCTTTTCATGGTTTTTAAGTTGAAAAGGCTAAATTCTCTCTTGGAAACTTGACCTATTTGTGGGGCCTAATAACTACCCTAATTAGCATAAAGCCACTGTAATTATCATAGAGATGGTGTAGCCATCACTTACATCACTGCCTCCAACTGTTCTATTTTCAGATATTGTGATGACTGTGTGGGACCACAACTGGATAATGCATTTTACAGCCATTCACAGTCTGAAAATATTTTAGGATTAGTGTAGAACAGGCTGCAGGAATCAGAAAGTCAAACCCTTTGTGCTCCACCATGCAGTCGCCCCTATAGGAGAGGGCAGCTGCTGAATGTTGTCCATAAGGAAGTATATCTGATACCCTGATTCTTGCTGAATTGGATGCAGCCTCTTTTGCTACAAAAATGGGGAAAAGTCCTGTGGCAATAGCAGTTGTTCCCTGGTGGAGTGAAATCTTTATTTCTTACTCCTTGAAAGAGCAGAAAACTCTAATTCAAAGAGCTTTTTTTCTGAATGGACACCCAAGTTACTAGATCTACAATAAAAAGGGAAAACACTAAAAATAGAGCTTGTCAGTTGTCAAATGTAGCTTTGATGGATTGCAGGCTTTTAAAGCTATGTAAGTGGATAATTACAGGCTGGGGGTGAATATGTCTCCTGACTCCACTTTTGACACCTGATGAGCTTTGTTTTTAACATATACCCTTTTTACTTGTATATCGAGCAGGTTGGATGTTCTTTCTGATTTAAAAACAAAACAAAAAAAAAACCCCCAGCAACCATTTTGGAACAGGATTTTCCATTCTTCCAGGGAGACTCAGAAGTCAAATGTTAAGTTGGCAGCTTCTGTATTGAGTATCTTCATCTTTATCCTCAGAGTAGGCTGATAGGTTTCTGTTGCTATTTGAACTGATTCATACACTGTTACTGATGGTTCCTCAGCTGCTAGCTAATTATGAAATCCATCCACCCTGCCAGCTAATTGGTCTAAGAAGAATTGTAGAGCTGTTTTGATTTAAAATTAATTACTGTGGTCAAGTATAAGGCAATCCCATGTGTGATCTTAGCTGCATTTTGCAGAAAGCATGGCTCTCTCCTCTCAGCTGTTTTCTTGATCTTCTCCCATCTTTTAGCACTGTGAGTTTTGCCTTCTCTCTTTACACATATTGGTTAGAAAGCTTTTTGACTGAATCAGTTGGGGAGTCAATTGTTTTGTGATTCAAATAAAGTTCTAGAAAAGATTCAGCCTGGAGCTGATAACAGATGCTACTAAACTGCTACCTTGCATTACATGACCTCCTCGCTCTTTCTTTTAAAACTTATCCATGGATCTCTCCATTTACCTTGCCAAGTAGACTTCTCTCTTGCCCCTTTTTTTTACTGTCTGTCATATACAGTATTACGAAAGTGTTACTGAAATAAAGTCTTAAGACAGTTTGTCTGGAACTGCCTTCCTGCATCTCACTGTTACACCAATTTCCCATTTAATTTCCATTTTCAGCTGAAAAGGTTTCATTTCCACTCTCACCTATACCCCTTAATTTCTGTGCCTTGTTATTAATTATTACTGCCTATTTTATTCTAATATGTTTTGGTCCAGGTTAGATTTGAAATGAAAGATGCATCAGGAGAAAAAGTTACATTGCATAGCTTTGGAGGTGATACACCAGGAGGTGTCATCAGTAATAGCATCTCCACACCACTCTGCAAACATGCCTAAAACTGAGCCATAAGGACCACTTCTCAAAACATCAGGATAATTAGCTGGCAATCTTTTTGCTGTGACTGCCCATTAGGGTGGTGGCTTTTGCAATGAGGATACCTATCCATTAGGAATTGCACTGAGACTATTAATTCGATTATATTGTTAATGCTGACCTGGTCTGCAGTCAAACTGTAGTCCTAGGCTATGTCTACATGTGCAGCTTCTTGCGTGAGAAATATGCAAATGAGGCTAAGCGTGGAATATTGCTGAGCCTCATTTGCATACCTAATGAGCCACTATTTTTGCAGAAGAGGCTCTTGCGCCAGAAGGAGCTGTCTACACTGCCCTTTCTTGTGCAAGAAAAACCCTTTTGCACAATGCCGTTATTCCTGAAAATGATTGGCGTAGCGGCATTGCGCAAGAGGGTTTTTCTTGCACAAGAAGGGGCAGTGTAGACAGCTCCTTCTGGCGCAAGAGCCTCTTCTGCAAAAATGGTGGCTCATTAGGTATGTAAATGAGGCTTGGCCCTATTACACGCTTAGCCTCATTTGCATATTTCTCACACAAGAAGCTGCAAGTGTAGACATAGCCCTAGAGGTGAAAAGCTCTGAATACCATTGCCAAATCCCTAACTATCCAATTCCCTCAGATGAGTCACTTATTAAGACTATTCCAGAGAAGCATTTGATTGTCTCCACAAACATTGTAAGAAATTACCTTTAAAAACAAACATGAATTCTATTCCTTTTATAAACAAGTACATTTATAACAATTTAATGCTAATTCATCTGAGAACATTTTTAAGTAAAAGAAATCTGTTGGGTTTTGTTAGGAATAGATTCCTCTACTTTAATTGAAATGTGAATGTTTTACTCTATATGGAATACATAAAAGGTTTAAATAGACTATACACTGCACCATCTCAAGTTACTTAACTGAAACTCCAGTATGAAATATGGTATTATCTGGATTACCACTAACTTTCAAACCTATCCCCACAAACTACTGCTAGAACTAGAAAAGCAATGGAGATACCCAGAGTGTCAGGACCGATTCTCCACTCTGTTACACAGTTTTATTATTTCTGTTTTAACTGAATTGCAGGCAATAGATTTCCACCAGCAGAGTAACAAATCAAAGATTCAGCAATGACTGTATTTTCACTGCTTTTCCAGAATCTAAGTTCTGTACTTAGTACTTATAAATGTTGTGAAATTGATACAGCTGACCCGCCTCTTTATATTGTATGGACAATAGTTTGGTTTTGATCTGGGATAATGAAGACAGGTATAACTTACTCCAGACATCTATGCATCTTGGGTACTTGCCTCTTTCCTGGCCTGGAACTGACTGTGCATACAACTACTTCTTTCATTAAACTTAGTAAGGGGCAGTCCCTTTGCACATTCCCATGACTATGATTGGTTACAGGCAATTTTGTTGCCCTTGGAGATTGAACAGATAACATGGAACTCAAAGGATGATCTGCACAAATTCTGTGCTACACAGAATCAATTTGAGCTATTACAAAATGGCAGCAGGATCATAATGAATTTCCCCTAGAGTGCATCTGTAAATATGCTTTGAATCCTTCCGTATCTTGAATAAATCAAAATCAATTAATGTAAAAATAGAGCAAACTTAAATGTACTCTCTGGGACAAATTTGCTCATGCCATGAAGGGATACAGTGCCATTAGCTTCAAATTATGCAAAATGAAATGGTGCTTCCCATCTTTATTGTAGGCTGTTATTGTTTTTATTTCAATTCAATGTGAACAAGACTTTGGTAAATAACCATTAAAATCAAAGATGGATTTCTACCCTCTTAATCCTCTATTATGATAGTATCTAAGGGTACGTCTACATTTGCTCCCTAGTTTGGACTAGGGATGCAAATGTAGTGTAGCAAAATAGCTAATGAAGTGGGGATTTAAATATCTCGTGCTTCATTAGCAAGATCTCACCTGGCACGCTAGTTTGAATCACAGCTGATTGGAACCAGGAAGTGCGCGCTGGGACACGTTAGTTCGAACCAAAGCCCTTGGTTCGAACTAATGTTACTCCTCAAAAAACGTGTGTATTTCAGGGCATGTGTTTAACACTTCTGAACAACAAAACTTTTGTTGTTCCGTTGTCAGTGTAGACACTACCTTAGCTGATTGCTTCACACTGGTGCACAGAAATTGTGACAGGGCCAGAGTTGCACATATTATTAAAAGAAGCTGAGAAAAAGGAGGTTCCATTACATAATATTGACATTTGCATCCCTGACATTCTAATTAATTCACTGGCTACTTTTGTCATTTGTACACCTCACGTCTTATTTTGAATCTGCTATATATTATTGTGTTGAAGAAACTGAAAAAAAGAAAGGAAGGGTGTAAAGGGTCACCTAACCATGCAAAAGACATATTAAAACTGCTAAAAACAACCTCCTGGACTTTTATCTTCCAGTGGAGTACACAGCCAACCCCTCTGTTGCTTGAATTAGGCATAATAAAAACTGTGGAAAAACCCAAGAAAGCGAAAACTATGGCTGCATCTAATTTTCAAACACAGTGGATAAGAGGGCAGGCTCCAGCCATCTAGCAAGTGAGAGAGAAAACCAAGAGGTTGGCTGTTGTGCATTAATGAATTCAGGACTTGAAAGAGATCAGGCATTTCTAAAGAAAGGCAGCAAGGACAGAAGACAGTAGACAATGGCCAGTAGGGATAATGAAGGGCAAGGTCAGTTATGCTTGAAGAAAATGACTTCATTTTCTTCATTTATACCTGCTAGTAGATTTATGTATCTACTCACCATTTTGTTAGTAGGACCATACATATATACAGCACTGTCGTACTATTCAAAGAGTACAGGGTAAAGCCTTGGAACATTCCACACAAGGAGCTTGGTTTTATTACTAATGGGAGGGAGGCTAAATACAATGGCAGCAGAAGGAAAGGTTAGACAGGAAGGTGAGGAGCTACCATTTTGACAGAGGTGAGAAACACAAAGAATTAAATTAAAACACAGCAAGAAAAAACAAAAGCACACTCTGGAAATGTGTTCTTTTTGGAGAAGCCTGGGAAAACAAACAAAAAAATGGCCGAGTTTGCCAATTGCAATTGATTTTTCATTCTGCAATATCAACAACAGATTATTCAGTGGCCTAAATGAAAAGGCCAATGAGATAGCAACAAATTGCTCCTACACTATGAAGTGCATTACACATTTTCATTTTGGCAAGAAATGTGAGGTATCTCAGAAACAACAATTCCAGAGTATATTTAGTTACCAAAGCTGTGGCACACAAATGTCACATTCCCATGAGTCAACGCATTTAAAGAACCCCCTCGTTGCACCTCCGCAGATATTCCCCAACATGCCTGTGCTGAATTAAAAGCTGAGCATATGGATGTGACATCATCAAGGCATCAATGTCACAGAAAATAAAGTAGCAAGTGGTTTCAGTAGAATTAGAGCGAAGTTGTTTCTGAGTGCAGGAAAAGAAAGAAAGCACCTTCTAAAAGAATAAACACAACCACTAAAGAACACCACACAGCACTTTGCAAAACAAAGGGAAAATGTTTAAAAACATAAAGAGATTTTGCAGGGGGTTTTTTGTAAACAAGTAAAGGGAAAAATGTCCACAGTGAAAGTGAAAACGAAAAAAATTTATAAAAGAATATTGAGCTTAACCTTGATCAGTTTAATATCGCATAACAACTCATTCCTTTGCCCTTTAAAAATATTGAATCAAAAGTAATTTTGGAACCAACCAGGGTCTGACTGGGCAAAGCAAGGAGTAACAGCACACAAGTACATGGTAATGGTAAACAACCATGCAGTCACCTCTGCCACCATTGTTTGTATGTAGACTACTTCCAGCTTTGTCAATATTCATAATTAAGCCCCAATGAATGCATATTATTTAAATGAGCTTGTCTAGTGCTAATAAGATTTTTTGGTAACCATCACTCACAGAGCAAGCAACCTCTTCATTCAGTAACTTGAACCAAAAGTCTTAAAATCCAAAAATACAATACATTTTTAATAATATTTCCACTGTGTGCTCTTCTGAAAGCTGCTTGTGCCCGGCAAATAAAATGCCTTTAAGATGTAGCCATCTGTCCATTAAGAGCACCGCTGTACAAAACAGTTATGAAGCAAAGAACCACACATAACAAATGGCATTAAAACTAAAATAAACCTTTGCATTCTTGGCATATTTATGACCAAATACTCCACTGGTGTAATTCATTAAATCTCCATAGATATTGCTAGAGCTACAACAATGTCCACCAGCTGAGAGGCTGGCTAACCCCCAGGATCTGTCTTTCCAAATTACAGATGCAGGCCTACTTAAGGGTAAATACATCTATTTAAGTGGATGGGAGGAGGCGGCAGCCAACCCTTTCTTTTGAGGGTGGTGTAGTGGGAAGGAACAGAAATACTTGCTCAGATTCGTGTGTATTATCAAAAGATAGATGAACAAAAACAAACCAATTACTTATCTGCCATTTACAGTGTGCCAGACTTATTGACCAGAGGAATTAAGGATTACAGGTAAATCATGCATTATCATTGAGTCATTTTGTTTTCCTTTCTGTAAGTACATGACAGACAGAAAAGCAAACATTCCTGCAGCTGTTACCATAGCAAGAGCTAATTGCTTTTACAATAAATCAAAGGGCCCAGCAACAAAGTAGGAGAAGCTTGCAGGCTCAAGGAGGATTACTATGCCATTTATCAAGGGGTCCACTTCAGAGTAAATCCACACTTTGATATTTGACCAGGGGTGGGCAAATACTGGTCCATGGGCTAGATCCAGTCTGCCAGGGTTACCTTCTAGTGCCCACCTTCTTGCTATATTTTCCTTCACAGCCACAGGTGATTGTTGGCCACGGATCACCGTTCCCAGCCAATGGGCACTGTGGGAAGTGGTGTCCCAGTCCATGGTGAGCCATGGGGATGAAAAGTGAGGTGTTCCCTTATCTATCCAACCTAAGGGCATTCTCAGATCATGCCTCCTGGATCAAGCCTCACATAAATGACAGCTGGGTGCAACCCAATCAAGAATATTTGGGGCAGGCTGGTTAATTAGAGTGTTCTAGGATACCCAGGCACTGCTCACAGGTGATGCAGGTGATTTGTTTTCAGATTCACACTCTGCCTGATTTGAAGCAGGGACTATGAATCGGACCTTGGTGTGTGCCCTAATCATTAGGCTATTGCTATAAATCTGTGTGGGGTTCTTTCTCTGTTTTTTCCATGAGAGAAGAATGAGTCTGGCTGAGGTTTCTAACTTCAAGAGAGTGTTTCCCTGCAATCCTAAGTGGAGATAAGTGGTTTCCTCTGGTCCAGAGTTAGCTGCCCAACCTTGAATGGCAAGGCCCAAGTTCCATTCCTTCTCAGCATTTCCTGTTGACTAGATTAGGCAACTCTCCACTCAGCTTATTGGTTTCTGAAAATCCCCTTCTTAGTTGCCTATCACTTCCTATGCATTGTATAAGAAACCTGGGCACCTACCTCAGAGCTGTGGATTCTACTATTTGGCAAAGTGCCTAGTGCCCAAAGTCCCTTTCCGGATCTAGCCATAAGTGCTCTTGAAAATTCAATCTGGCATCTCTTTGCATCTTTCAATGCATATATACCTTCATAAACTTATCCAATACATTTCCATGTCTCTCAGTTTCCCTATCTAACTTACAGGGGCATGAGGCTAAATTAATTTCAGTATGCTGAACACTTTCCAGCCCTCAGATGGAAAAACTGTAGCTCGGAGTGTTAATGGTATTGTAAAGCAGTAGAAGTGGTCCATCATTAACTCATGAAGCTTACACAAGGTTAAAGCCCCACTTCCAAAGCTTTGTTTACATTTGTTTTGTGTGGGTTCTTTAGTCAGTGACTATTGAGAACTAAATCCTAGACTAGCTGTTTTGTTTCTGCCTTTTTGATAAGCTTTTAATTATAGTGAAGGAGCTTTATTGCATGATACTGTGATCCAGCTGGAAGTAGTTACACTGTAGTCACCCCGTCCTCCCCCTCCACCACATGGATTAATTTCCAAGGCCTTACCCTTCTTGTCTTGGTGATTATGGGATGAGACTGCTGCATATGGATCTGTGTTTTCAGATGAGCCAACCGGATCCTTCCAATCCAGCATACGTCCCCTAGTATCATAACCCTCTTGAGCCGGAGAGTCAGAAGTGGTGGTGCTTGGAACTAGTGAACTGGCATGGCCTGTTTTTACATTGCAAATACAGTTAGGGAAGACACCACAACATTAGTCACTCACTATGCTGTCTCACACTTAGGAGCATAAAATAATCAGCACGTTTCATGAATGCTGGAAGGGTTTCCTGAGACCAAGCAACCCTTTAAAAGCATTTTTCAACACTGCCCAAAGGAAATACAGATTATGAATTTGTTAGTGTTGTGAGAAACTAATTAGAGTGGGCATGTGTGTACCTATGTCAGTGGGAGACATGGGCCTTGGTTATAATCAAAGTTTCACTGGTTTACCTAAAGGTTTTGGTTTGAACTGGTGCAAAATAGGGATGTGAACGACTAGTTGATTAGTTGCTTCCCCCCTTGATGCCTCTATCAGAAAGAAGCAGGAAGGGGAGAGAGGAAAGAAAGAGGTACGTCAAAGCGGAAGTCCCATGTGGAGCCTGGGGCCAGACCCCGGGCTCCATGCAGTGCTGCCACTTTGAAATGCTGCGAGGAGCCTGACACCAGGCTCCCCGTGGCATTTCAAAGCAGCAGAGCCGCACAGAGCCTGGGGTCAGCGGGGGAATCCCCAGCTGACCCTGGGCTCCACGGGGTGCTGCCACCTTGAAATGCTGCAGAAGCCTGATGCTGGGCTCCCCACAGCGTTTCAAAGTGGCAGCGCCGCATGGACCCTAAGGTCAGCGCGGGAGTTCCCTGCTGAGCTTGGGCTCCATGCAGCGCTTTCGCCTTTCAAGTTCAAAGGCAGAGGTGCCGTATCGACGCGACTACTTGATTAGTCAGTTACATAGTATTTAACATCTCTCGTGCAAAACATGGCTTGGTTCACTCTTTCTACAATTTTAGTCCAGCCAGCTTAAGTCTGTAAGGCATTGAGCTAAACCAAGATAAACCTGGTTTACACTGAATTAAGCATGTCCACACAGTTTTGGACTGGCTTAATTTAATTGATTTTTAAAACCAACTGAAAGTAAAACTGGACAAAGTTTCATATAGACATTCTTAAGGAGAATTACATTAACTGTGGCAAAGAGAAGTCAACTGATTCCCGTCTCATGCTCTCAGGGGCAGGAGAGAGTCCGGGCCCGACAATGTTCCCATGATAGCACTGATGTTTTGAAAAGCCACAAGCTCTGGGAATGGCTTAAGACTGTTTTAATGCTTTGGAGTGGTTTACAGCCAAATGGATGTATTAGTGTGAAGAAAAGGGGTCCCTATTCTAGGGCTGTGTCTACATTGGCAAGATTTTGCACAGTGGAAAAACTTGCCACCTGTCTACACTGGCGGGGAGTTCTTGCACAAGAACGCTGACGTTCTAATGTAAGAAATCAGGGCTTCTTGAGAAAGAACTATGACGCTCCCACTCAGGAAAAAGCCATCTTGCGCAACTGTTCTTGCGCAAGAGGCCAGTGTAGACAGGCAACATGAATTTCTTGCGCAAGAAAGCCCAATGGCTAAAATGGCCATCAGGGCTTTCTTGTGCAAGAGAGCATCTACACTGGCACAGATGCTTTTGCGCAAAAGCACATGCCAGTGTAGACGCTCTCTTGTGCAAATACTTTTAATGCAAAAACTCTTACGTTAAAAGTATTAGTGCAAAATCTTGCCAATGTAGACGTAGCCTCGGAGTATAAGGATAGCTGTCAAGCACCAGCTTATTAGGTCCTGGCTCTATTCACCTGATCTAGATCAGGATCACAAAAGTCAATACCCTTGTCTCATGACGATGATCTACTGACTGCAGTGGCCACCACAGCAAGGTCCAGGTGAGATTTGTCTGCCAACTGCCTTAGTGTAGAATGCTAGTTTTTTTAATCAATCCAGGCCCCTTCAAGCCTTAATTAGTTCCGGCTTAAGAAAAGGGTTTTTTTTCCAAGCTGTTTATTTGACTGCAAACCACTTTGTGTTTTCTATGGAGGCTGTTGCAATTTAGCATGCACTGCAGGAGACATACTCTTAAGGTTTATAGGTTTTTTTCCATGGAGTTTTATAACAATTCTGCAATCATTATTGCTGTTTTTAACTATAGAGGTTGTGGCAATCACCTTTGACATAGTTCAGATTAACTAACATGTTCAGGAGGCATGTCAGCCAGGCACAAGGCAGTTTTCTCATGAAGTGGACTTTAGCTGGGGAAAGTGCCATGGTATTGAACTGATCTCTGTGCGTTCAATGGTCCTTATACCACTTCACAAGACTGAGTTGCAAATGAACTCAGTGAAAAGGCAGAAACTTTTATTAAGTTGCTGCTATGATTTAGAGCAGGGATGGGCAATAATTTTTTGCTGGGGAGCCACTTCAAAAATTTCTGAAGTGGGTCTGGGCTGCACCGGAAGGGGCGGGGCCTCAAGTGGAAAGGGCATGGCTGGGATACGTCTGGATTCCCCCCCTCATGATTGGTCTAGGCGTGGGGGAGTGCCTTTGTGTACCCGCCACCCCCACCCACCACCTCTTTTTCCCTTAGATGCACAAGCCAATCAGGGTCTGGGGGCAGGGGAGCGTGTGAAGTTTCCTTCACTCTGGCCCCGCCCTGCACAGTGCTTAAAAGTGCCACACGCTCCTGGCAGGGCAGGAGGAGGCTTTACACACTCCCCCGCCCTCAGGCCAATGAGGGCCTGGGGATAGGGGAGCGTGCAAAGTCGTCTTCCACCCTGCCAGGAGCGCCTGGCACTTTAGTGCTGCAAGCTCCTCATAGGGTGGGGGCAGGGCGGAGGAAACTTCGCACGCTCTTCCATCTCTAGGCCTTGACAGAGCGGGGGAAACTTTGCGTACTCCTCTCCTCTTCCCGTCCAAACTGATTGGAGGTGGGGGAGCAGCAGGGCCTCTGTAAGCCAGATCCACCCCCGATTTAGAGTTTCACTACTGAATTATTGTAGAGAAAAAGAAAATGCTTTTGTGCGTCCATATACTTTTGAGGAGGTCTTTTGAGTCATCACACAGATTTACATGTGGCAGCACTTTGAACAGTATTTAACACAAGCCATGCATGAAGCTGTCTCCTGTATATAACTGATACAATTTTCAGGAAAGGAGGTCAGCTCCAGTGTTTTTACCATGGATCCAATCTTGAGATGCTACAGCTAATCATTAACAAGATTAATTTAGCTCTGTACCCCAGGCTGAAGGATGATACTGACAAGGGTACTGTATTATTCTTTAATCTAGCATGACAGGAAGTGTGGTTCCATTATCAGTCTTTCTAAAGTACTGCAAATTAGAGGCTGCATTTTGTTTAAATAGAGCATTTTTTAAATTTTGCTTCAATAAAGAGAAGCCAAGTGGTTATACATGTCTAAAGACCTCTGAAAAACCAAGAGCATTGCTAGAAATACTGTTAGCAAATTCGGTTTAGAATCCATGTAACTGTTATCTCCAGGAATTCCAAAAGCCTCTTTTCTAAAGGGACTAGTACAGATCCAGTTACTGAAAACATGTGACTTCCTGAAATAGGAATATACTGTAGCTGTACGGCTTTTCTACTGTTCTTACTTATGCCTATCAACTCCTGTGCTCATCCCAAAGAAATAACAGAAGCAACAGGACAGAAACAATTTAGGGTACATCTACACTGCAAGCTTCTTTCAAAAAAGTTTTTCCAGAATACATCTTCCGGAAAAACTTATTTCGAAATAGAGCATCCACATTACAGGGAAGCCTCAAAATTAGTCTGGGGCAGGCTCCCCTAATGTGGATGCACTATTTCGACTTGGAGGCACTGGGGAGGAATAACTTTAGAATGGCCCTGGTGAAGAGCTATTTTGACATAGCAGCACTGAAACATCTACACTCGCCCTATTCCGAAAAAGCTTTTTCAGAATAGGGCTTATTCCTCATGGAATGAGGTTTACTGCCATTAGAAAAAAACGTCCGTTATTTTGACTTTCTGTTGAAATAACGCAATTGCAGTGTGGACGTTAGTATTGTTTTTCTGAAATAATGGCTGTTATTCCAGAAAAATGGTGCATTGTAGATGCACCCTTAGAAAGTGGAAGTTATGGGCTTTCTCTGCCTTCTTTTCCCTAAATACAAAACCACTGCCAGTATTCATAAGGCTCCAAACTACAACTTGACACACATTCACCAACTGCAATACTGTACAATATTTGATCAGCCCTACATATAATGCTACACTCAACATAAGAAAGCAGTTAGTTCTAGCTTAATAAGGAATTAAGAGAAAACACTGTCAAATAGCAGGCATAATTTATACCTGCATTTGATATGTATTTTGTGTCCTCCATCTCCATGCAGACACTTTCAATTTAGCTGTGTTCAAGGGGAAATTTTATGGTAATGCAATAAGTATAGTTAAAGAAAAAAACATTGCTTCATACAGTAATATAGGGGAAAGATATGCCTAAGGGACACATTCTTTATGAAAAGATTTCCTGACCCATATGCTACAAATGCATGGAGAACTCCTTGGTAATGGAAAGCTATGGATATATGATGATATTAATGTGTACCAGATGGCATTTAGGTAGAGAAATGTTTCACACAAATGTAAGAAATCAATCTATTCTCTCAAACACATTGAGATTTGACTTTCTATATGTAACTGAGGTGCACTTGCTTACATCTGATTTACCTGAGTGTGGGGCAGCAGCAGATTAGAAATAGAAATCTTTCCCATTTGGGGTCAGGCTAGATCCTGAAAACACTGCTGGACACAGAGTTTGTTCCCCTTGGTAGGCTCACTGTGCCCTATGAGTGTTGACACCATCACTCCCTTGTGAAATTCAGATTTATGATGGTGCACTGCTTAGGCATATGTGCTGCTTAAGCAATGTAAATAAGGGTTACAAATGCTGCATAGGCTTAGTGCTGCCTCACAGTGCAGGAGTGACTTTTGCCCATAGTGATTATTGTTCCTCAGCAATGCTTCTCATATGCAATGTTACATAACATGACTTTCTCTCAAGTATACTAAGGCTACTTTATACCACTCTGTCTGCATAAAATGGCCTTAAGTTATATTCACACCCACTTAAAAACCCTGGTACATAACTACAACAATGTAAAATGGCTTATCATAAATAGGAACCAGGCCCAATAGCTCTATTTTAACATGGCTTATGTTTTAAAATGTCTACAGTTACTACCTCATTAGGATTGTGTTGTTGTTTTAAACTACCCCCATTTGAATAACTATGGATTTATAGTACTCCTAAAGCTCTGATTTTGAAAGCAGATGTTTCAGGACGCATGCTGTTTGGAAAAAAAAGTGATTTAGTGATTAATTTGTGAAGCTTTTCGTTTGCAAGTCTGTAATCACAATAATACAGCAAGAACAAGCAATCAGATGTAACTAGAGTAGTGCACATTGAGGAAGTTGGAAGCGGTAATATGGTTAGTGTCTGTGAGCACTGCTGATGAGTCAGAAGAACTGTACTTCTATAACTACAGTTTATTCTTACCATGTTCTTATGCAACAAAGATGAACTTTTTAGCTTGAACACAAAGTCAGGGATGCAATGTGGATTTAATAGCTGCTCTAATATGTGGAAGGTGTTAAAGACTCCAGAGATTAAGATGTTCCACACACTATACTATTAACAACTGTAGCAACCTAATTAGACAATTAGAGGAAAAAGCTAAATCAATACTACAACGGGGAAAGGAATGTAGCTAGGAGGGGTAAAATAAGGGCCCAATTCACTAAAAATTGATGGTTAAAAAAGAATTTACTTGCATACAATTTTGCAGAGGGGAAAGCTTGCTGTCAGGTAAGAGTCCTAGCCTTTCATTGAAATATGTGGCTTTTAGTTCATATGTATCTGACTTTCACAGAGTGACCTTCTTCATGGGTATGGCAAAATGAATGTGCATGAATGAAGAGTCATTTATGTGGGCTTTCCACTTTATCACTTGATTATAGATGATCATGTGAGGCTGCCCCATATGCCAAATTCAGGAGTACCCTGATGCCAAGAATACAAAGATTAAGGGCTTGACTATCTTCTCACTTACGCTGCCATAAATAAGGAGAGCCGCGAGGAAGTGGAGCACACTTGGCAGGCACACAGATTTGCTTCCCCATGGCTCCTGCCACCCTGGAGGGGGAGAGGGAGTTTGACCGCTGCTCCCCTGGGTAATCCTTAAAGACACGCCCTGTGGGATGGGGTGCCATAGGGCGGGGGAAGAAGAATAGGCGGTGAGGGGAAGGAGTAGGGTTTGGGAAATGGAAATCAATAGCCCTCCTTCCACTCGCAGGCCAGATTTGCAACTGCTCTGGCCAGGGATGGCCTGCGGACTGGGAGTTTGAGATCCCTTCTGTATACCCAGGCCAGAGTAAAGATCAAGTCTGCCTTGACATTTTTTACCTGAGATAAGAACAGCTGTTTAGGGTAAGAATTTCCATGTAACAAGTTTCTTCATGGATTAGAACTAGCTGGCATTGTTTATTGAAATGTAGTAACTTACTTTGAGCTGTCTGTTTTCATTTGCAATCACTTAAATCCTATTTGTTATACAGGCAGTCCCCGACTTACGCGGATCTGACTTATGTCGGATCCGCACTTGCGAACGGGGCTTTTCTCGCCCCGGAGCTCACGGGGGGCGGGTCGCTGCTCGTGTCCTCCAGGGCGAGAAAAGCTTCTCCTGGTCTCCCTGGTCTGTTGGAGGGGTCCAGCAAAGCCGCTGGACCCCCCCCAGCAGACCAGGGACACCCAAGCAAAGCTGCCGCCTGGGCGGGTTTGCTCGTTTGCCCGGGAGCAAAGCCGCCCAGGCAGCAGGACCCCTGCCCCCTGGGTGGCTTTGCTCCTGTCCCCCTGGTCTGCTGGGGGGGTCCAGCAAAGATGCTGGACCCCCCCCCCCAGCAGACCAGGGACACCCGAGCAAAGCCGCCACCTGGGCAGCTTTGCTCATTTGCCCGGGAGCTAAGCCGCCCAGGCAGCGGGACCCCCGCCGCCTGTGCGGCTTTGCTCGGGGGCAAAGGAGCAAAGCCACACGGGCGGCGGGGTCCCTCCACCTGTGCGGCTTTGCTCGGATCTCCCTGGTGTGCTGGGGGGGGAACTCCCCCCAGCATCCCAGGGAGACAGGAGCAAAGCCGCACGGGCAGCGGGGTCCCTCCACCTGTGCGGCTTTGCTCGGGTCTCCCTGGTCTGCTGGGGGGGAGGGGACGCAGCTAGTGCGCCCCGCCTCCCCCCCCAGCAGACCAGGCTTTTGTTGAGGGACGCCTCGGGTAGAGCAGCTGGGTGCTGCCGGGTTGGTCCTGTGGGAACCTACCGGGCAGCGCCCCAGCTGTTCTGTCCCAGGCTCCAGATTCAGCAGCTGTTGAAACTGATCAGGCTGATTCCAGGAAGCCGGGGGCAGAGCAACTCTGCCTCCGGCTTCCTGTAGTCAGCCCCTGGTCAGTTTCAGTGGCAGCAGCTGAATCTGGAGCCAGTTCCGACTTACATACAAATTCAACTTAAGAACAAACCTATAGTCCCTATCTTGTACGTAACCTGGGGACTGCCTGTACTTGATAAAAACACTTTTGTTTATTAGCAAGCCTAGTGTAAATAACTGTTTTGGGGGGGGGGGGGAGTTAGGAACAACAACGGTGCAGAGCTCTGTTTCACTGAGAAAGGCAGCTGACCTTATGAGCGTTTGCTGTGTAAAACTTTTACACAGGATAACACAGATTTATTTGAGGTTTGGAAGGTCTGTGTTCCTGGGTTTTGAGCCCTTATAACAAAGCTCTCCCAGAGCAGAGCTAGTTCACTGTCTGTGTTGCTCTGTTGGGGGGAGGAAGAGTAATCCCAACTCTGTGCCTTGGCTAGGGAAGATCAGAGTGTCTTGCCCCCAAGGGCAGGAAGGCTGGCATCAGTTGTTTGATCAGCGCACTAGGGGACAACCTCAAGGAGATTTTGTGATCCAACCAATTACAGAAACAATAACTAATACTTTGGCTCTGAAAATCAGAACTTTCTGTGTGATGCCATTTGCCTGTAGATGGCTTGCTGGGATGTGGAAGCACCAGGAAGTTTGGGAGAAGGAAAGCAGCAACAGGAATAAGACGACCCAAAAGTTTGGAAGCAACTGAAACCTTCATGTTTCAGGGCATGAGCCAAATTCTAACTAGTGAGGCTTGTAATGTAATTTTCCTTATGACTAGGCTACTCCATAACTGCCTGAAGCACGGTTTGTTGCTCCTTTCCCTACAGCATCTCGTACTGTATGATGACAGTGACAGGATACTTGACTAAATGGACCTATTTTCCTGCCTTCTTTTCCTTAGTAAATAGACAACATTTACTCTTTCTTGGTGTTCTGGTGAAACATGCTTGGGTGAGCTTGGTTAAAAGCTCCACAGTTGGACTGCCACTAACACTGGCCATAAATTATTTTAGCTCAATTAAGTAATTTTTGGGGGAAGTCATAAAATTGTATGTGAAAAAGAACAAATAATCCTAAAATTAGTGAATCAGGCCCAATAAAACAAAAAAGACAATTTCTACTGGGGAATGGCATTTACTAGCTAACACAAGGATCTGAGGGAGACTTTTTAAAAAATATCAATAAACTAACCATACACTGTGTTGTAAGATATTTCATGAGCTGGTGAAGGAGTTGAAATAGCTATGAAAAATAAATAAATTAAGAAAAAGCATTTTAAAAAATCAAGGCATGACAATATTTAAAAGATTAGTAAGATAAGCCCTCCAAAATTGAGCAAAACAGATAGGTAATGATGTGACTAAGAACTTCCTTACCATTCAGTGCTACAAAGGAATCTGAAAGAAAAACAAAAACAAGAGGTAAAAATCATTGTTTCTCAGACATACTAAGTATTTGCTACTAACAAAACCTCTTGTGTGTCTGTTATTTAATGTACTGTGGTTGTACCCATAGGTCCCAATGAAAATCAACTGGGCTATGCTACACAAACATAGAAGATGACACAGGATCTGCCCCAAGGAACTTACACACTAAAGCCTCACTCCTTTAGAGACAACAGTGCAAGCAGACCCCAGCCACTGCACGACTCTCTTTGTAGGATCAAGTCCCCAGAGCACATAGCTTGATTCTGAATAATTTCTCATCCTTATTTTATAGTTAATTGACCTCAAATATCACCCCACTGCCTTTCAACCTATTTGAGCCATTTCTTATAATCATTGCAGTAGAAAAAGGTCCCAAGGAGGGACAGTTACCTCACAGACCATTAGTTATCAAACATTTAAATAGTTAAAGCCTCAACTTATGCATACTTTAAACTCTGCAAGTGATGGCTGTCTGATTGTGTTCAAGTCATTCAGTGTTTGCTTATGGAGAAATTTGGAGAAATCCCTACTCTGACTTTTCCATGTCTCAAGCTGAGTTTTGGAGGTATTTGATATTTTACGGAGGACTAAACCTAGAGTGAGATAGCCGTTGGTATCTCTATGTCCATGGAACAGTGGTATGTGGCGAAGGATGCTATGGAATTCTCTGTTTCAACTACAACTTTTTACAGAGTAAATATAAAAAAAGGCTTGATCCTGCTGACATTGCAGGTAATGACAAAAACTCACAAAGACTTTAAGAAAAGTGAGACTGAGCCCATACAAAATAAGGGCCATTTAAATACTGTCCTGAGAGAGATGCCATGGGAAGCACTGCAGGAATGTGTATTAAAGCTTTCTAGTAACCCAGATTTCAGTGTACCCTGTCCTCCTCACCCATGAGTCAAGACTGATGTGGGAGTAAGATGAGAACATACATAAGAACATAAGAATAGCCATACTGGATCATCTAGCTGAGTATCCTGTCTTCTATCAGTAACCAATGTCAGGTGCCCCAGAGGTGATAAAAGGAACAGATAATCCTCAAGTGAGCTATCCCTGGTCATTCAATCCCACCTTCTAGCAAACAGTGGCTAGGAAGACCATCCTGTCTAATAGCCATCGATGGATCTATCCTCCATGAATTCATCTAGTTCTTTTCGGGATTCTGTTATAGTTTTGGCCTCCCAACAACTTCTGGCAAAGAGCACTACAGACTGAGTGCACATTGTATTAAGAAATATTTTCTTTTGTTTGTTTTAAACCTATCTTTTGGTGACCCCTGGTTCTTGTGTTATGAGGAGTAAATCTCACTTCTTTATATACTTTCTCCATACTAGTCATGATTTTATAGACCTCTATTATATCTCCCTTTACTCATCTCTTTTCCACACTGAAAACACCCAATCTTATTAATCTCTCCTTGTATAGAAGCCATTCCATACCCCTAGTCATTTTTGTTGCCCTTTTCTGAATCTTTTCCAATTACAATATACCTTTTTTGAGCTGGGGCAACCACATATACACATAGTTTTCAAGATGGGAGCATACCATGGATATATAGAGACAATATGATAGTTTTTTGTCTTATTCTATATCCCTTTTTTCATGATTCCTAACATTTTTTAAATGTTTGCACATTGAGTGAATATTTTCAGAAAACTATCCACAATGACACCAAGATCTTTCTTGAGTGGTAAGAGCTAATTTTTAGACCCCATCATTTTATATGTATAGTTGGGATTTTGTTTTCCCCAATGAGCATTACTTTGCATTTACCAACATTGAATTTTATCTGCCATTTTGTTGCCCAGTCAGCTAGTTTTGTGAGATCCCTTTGAAGCTCTTTGCAGTCTGATTTGGACTTAACAACCTTCAATAATTTTGTAGCATCTCCAAATTTTGCCACCTCATTGTTTACCTCTTTTTTCAGCTCCTTTATGAATAAGTTGAGTAGTGTTCATCCCAATACAGACCCCTGGGAGACACCGCTATTTGTAAATTTCCATTGTGAAAAACTTATTTATTCCTATCCTTTGTTTCCTATCTTTTAACCAATCGCTGAAAGTACCTTCCCCCTTTTCCCCTATGACAACCTACTTTGCTTAAGAGCCTTTGGTGAGGAAACTTGTCAAAGGCCTTCTGAAAATCTAAGTACATCTGTTCCAAAAGATTAAATCCCAAGCTCTCCCAACCAGAGTGTCTGCAATAAGAAATGGCTGTATAAAGAGAAAGAGGTCCTGGCATTCTCTGCAGTGTGCCTATGCAGGAGTCAAGCACATTCTGGCCTTCAGTCAACATGCTTCATTGTTATTTATTCCATAAGTGTTGGCTCACTCTACATTAACTCCTCAGCTCCAGCAGTCTTATTGTGGCCACAGGCAGCAGTGGAAATTGTTTTGTGAAGAATTGGGTTCATGGTTTCATGGGTTTAAAATAATGTCCAGGTTCTGAATTAATCCAACATAGGCAAGAATAAGAATGATGGCTGTCTTGAATGCAGCCCGAGGTATTTCTGGGGTCTCCAATCAGCACATAAGGTTTCACTGCATGTGACGTGCTGCAGTCCCTGAGAGCCAGACTCTTTAAGGACTGAGTGACAGCTTTCACTCTGAATTTCCAAGGTACAAAGAGGCATATTTTCCAAAATGTCATACAGGGATTGTGCTTCAGAATTCCACTGCTGGGAATGATGGGGTGAAATCCTGCACTCTTGCCACACTAGAAATTTACCTTGTAAAGTTATATGTGGTATTTGTGTATTAAATCTCTCTCTAATTAAAAGAGCTTAGGCTCTTTAAGGATATTAAGGTATGTTAAGTATGTCAAATGAAGCTCAATGTATCCGTAAGCACTGCTGAACAAATTTTGAAATAAATATTTTGTGTAAAGCCATGCCATGGGAGTAGTTATTAAAAGGATTTTTGGCATGGGTTTTAAAATGTCCCTCATGGAATTAGCACATAGAGGCAGATTTAAAGGGTTATTTTAAAAAAATCACTTCACATGTACAGTCCAAAAGGCCACATTTTCTGAGCCCATGCTCATTATGTTGACTAGCACCTTACTTGACCACAGTGCTTTGTACTTCAATGTGAATACTTTAGGTGCTCGTGGTAAACTCATATGATCATACTATGGCCACTAGTGATTAGTGTTCATTCAAACTCATTGCCTACATTGTCCCCGTTAGTAAATGTGCATAAATCAAGAAAATCAGAAAAGAACTCCATAACATAAACAAGCCCAACGATGTAGGCAGAAGCAGCCAATGCGTATAGGCCAATTCAGCCGTTGCCTAGGGCGCCGTGTTAAACAGGGCGCCCAATGATGACATCACGCCATTGAGGGCTGTGGAGGTAGGGGCGCCAATCACGCATTCTGCCTGGGGTGCCGGCAGCCTGCCTCGGGCCGCCCCTGGATGTAGGCAACAAGAATGAATTCCTGACACCATTACTATCAAGGTCAAAATGCCCACTGATCTATGTGGAGTCTAGATTTCATCCCTAGAGTTTTAGATGCACAAATAATAAAGGGTTTGGCTTATTATGTGCAAAATTATATTTTCCTAAAGTCTAAACTTAAATATGCTTAATCTAAAAGAACTTTTGGCACATGACGCAGCCCATAAAAATGATGATGGGTCACTGCACTGCCCCAGAAGCATCCCAAGTCAGCACTTGTCTCTCCAGGAGCTGCACTTCCCTCTATGCTGACCCTTACTGCTGAGGGGTTACCTCTGGCCATCCAGTTGCAAATTACTGCCTCCCACTACATGCTGTCTCAGCTGTGTTGGCCAGTGAGTAGGTAGTGGAGACAAGGCAATAGACACTCCTCACTCCTCCTCAAGTCACTGCTGTTCCAGGGAGGGTAGCCTTGCTTACCCCTGTGGGCTGGGACTCAAGGTCTGAGAAAAGAGAGCAAAGGAGCTCTCACTGTCATGTATGGGAAAACAGACCGAGTCACAATCTCACCCAACATTTGTAAACAACAAATGTTCATTTTGCATTGCACAGCTGAGACCCTGCATGCAAGATCACACATAAATCAATCAAGCCCTTCACCCACCCTTGAGTTTATAACAGCAATGAGGATACAGTACTATACAATTATATATCTGCTATAATTAATATCCTTTAATGCTGGATTTGTCCCAGAACACAACTGACATTAAGACAAGTGCCACTGTTTGTATAAGCCAAAATGGTAATTGTTTTCTGTAAACAGACACACAAATGCTTTTCTTGTACTGGTTACTTTAAGTGTGGATGCTGCTATTGTTATGTGTTTCTTTGCTACCAGTAGAGCTCTGGGCAGGTAATGGTGATTTTGGAAAGTGAGAAAGATTCTCTGAGACAAGCTGAACAGTGAGTAAAAGCTTTGCTTACTTTGGCAGTCACCCAGACCATCTGTATTGCCATGCTCTACGTCCTGCTCAAATGCCAACCTAAACAACAGATAGAAACATAATGGTGTGAATAACAACACTCATAGGCCTCAGCGGAAAGAAGTCATACCCTCTAAAATGAAATAAAGATACAGAGAGAAACTGGTCATTTCTTTATTACGCTACTGGGAAACTTGCAAAATGCAAGCAGAGACAAATGGAGTTATTTTCACCTCTTAATGGTTTCTTTTGGGTGCAGAAGATGTGTTGACATATTTTTCTGCAAAATCTACGACCTCTTGTATTGTTAAATCAGGCAAACAGATACATATCTTTATGAAAAATGGGAGAACATCTGCGAATAAAGTGATAAGTCTAAAACAAACAATGAAGCGATCAGCAAGCAATTATGATTCTATCTCAGCTTGCTTGTACTCTGCAGACGGTGCACTGATATTTTGACAAGAAAAATACATTAAACCAGTATGTAGGTACTGAGCCTAGGAACTATGATAATAAATACTACAGAAATTTCATAGATGCAGAGATAAATGTCAACACTATATCCTTTAATACTATTCTACCAAATGGCTGTCTGAGGCACAATTCACATTGTTGTAATGAAGAGAATACATCAGGACACTTATAGTTAACACAAATCCACAGAGAATCTTTAAAAAATCATTGTAAAGTAATATATATAAAAATAACAGTAGTTATGTATTTATTGAAGACCTTATAAGGAAGCAACTAAGCAAGGCTGTCAGCAGGAATACAGTGGGTATCTAATTATCAACAATACACCTGTACTCAGAACCTGAAGTACAGCCAAGGCTTAAAGTGAGCAAGACTGTGGTGTGTCAGATCTGGCCAAAATATCAGGTGGGTCTGTTGCCTGCAATGAGGCATTTATAAATGTATTTAAACAAGCTTTTAGAGTCCCAAAGTGTTGTCATGAAGTACTAAAATTCCACTGTTAAGCATGAGAGACCCACCAATTCCTTCAGTGTACTTTAGTGCTCTGTGATTCATCTTAGTAAATTAGGAAGTCTGGTTTCATTTTTGGTGGTCAAACTGCTTCAGTAATTTAATTTGGAATTTTGTCTCTTTTAATCAACTATGATGACACCAGTGTGGTCCTGACGTGCTCACTCAGCTCTCCCTCTTTGAGCAATGCATGGGATTTACTATGTATCTGTCTTCTCTTCTTTACCTAAGGGTAAATAAGCAGTGGAGAGTTTGCATCAAATTATTCTCTGGAATTCCATAGAATGCAAATGGGATGAAAACAAACATTTTTCACATTCTTTTTCCCAAGAGCTCCTGCTGGATTTTTTTGAACACTTGTGTCCAAAAATAATATCTGATTAGCATAATTGCAAAAGCAGCTAATTTTTACTTTGTGTATCTGAAGTCAGTGGTTACTTACTTTACACCAGCTAGCAGCTGTGTGCACACCCCACCTTCCTTCACCCAGCCACAGTATGGGTCTCTGGAGGCTATACAGGCCCTTAAGAAAGAAAAGATCATGAAGTATTCTGGAATTTTTTCTTCTTCAGATCTCTAATGCACATTATGGCATGCAAAAGGGTTTGAAATGTGGAGAGAAACCCTATCACAAAACACTTACTTTTTGCACTTGCCATGACGCTCACATCGTCCCAGGGGAATCTTTATCACACAGGTAGAGAATGCTACATATAGAGAACTGCTTTGTTTGTCAAGCTGCATTCCCATAATCCTCTTGTCTTCTACTCCATCATAGCTGCATCTGATTTGATAGAATAGGATAATGTTATAAATGGGTTTTCTAGGCAAATTTAATTATGGCATAATGACTTTTTAATTTGAGTGAGTTACAGAAGGGAGAAATGATCAGGCCAGGGGAAAAGAATACAGGAGATCCATTGAAGTCATGTTACTAAGGTATACAAACAACTATTAAAATGGATATATACAAGGGGGAGTTCTCAGCAAGGAAGACTCCATATGGCCCGTTTTGAATTCACTTCCCTCCTTAACCTTTATGATAGGCTGCAAAACTATTCTTTTTATATTTGATGAGCGCTGAAGGTTGCAAGGTCTTATTTTGTGTGTGGGTTTTTGAAGGAAATCAGCATTTTGAGGGTGGAGAGTTCATTTTTGTTGATTAGCTACTGCTCTGTTTGTCTTTGTTGGACTGTATTGTCAGGGATGCTTAAGAGCTGCCTGTTATGGGCAATTGTCTATATGTGTTGAAACTAAGATAAATGAAAATCAGAGAGAAGTAAACACAAAAGAAACATTCAAAATGACTCTCCAGTGGCCATTCCTTTTTTCTTGAGACTACCTTCACCATGAAAATTCAGATGTGTCAATGCTGCCCTGTAAATGAGTACAAAGAACCAGATACGCACTTTTCAGGATTGTAAATGTTCATCTCCTCCAGGAAAAGGCTATCATTTAGGAAACCGCTGTTTCCTGTCCGGGCCAAGAACTTCAATATGATTCCTTTCTCTGAGCCCAGGAAAACCACTGTTTGATTCTGATGTGGCCCAGCAGCAGTGTCTACTGCAATCTTGGTCAGACGGTATCTAGCAGGACAACATAGCATCTGTCATTACTTGAGTTAGTCTATCATTTATGTTATCACTTTTTCCATTTCAAATAATAGTTCATAGCTTTCTAGTAATTATATAAGAAATAGAAGCTATTTTTTTTCAGTGAGACTGACCTTATAAGTTCACACACAGAGCTCTAGTTGGGCACCAAAAAGGTGCTGTTTTGTCTGTGAATATGTATGTTACACAGCTAGCAAAAGTGTTTGCAGCAGCAAAGCTCAAGCAGCCATCTGAAGAGGTGCATAAGTGTCTGAAACCACTTAACAATTACCTTTCTAATCAGAAGCAAAGTGCTAGTCTGATGACTTCTACGAGCAGGGAAAGAAAATTAGCACATGGAAATGTTTAAAATGTCATATTCTGTTATAAAAAGCAATAGTGATGGCATATCCATATTCATCTTTTAGATAGTAAAAGCTGTGTCAGCATAATACTGAAAAGCTGAAAGCTAAATCAGCTGAACTTATACTTCACCACATATGACCATACCACTACCATCAGATAGCCCAGGGATAGGACAACATCAGCTCATGATGAAAAACAGCTTTGTTGAAGCTGAACCTGAGCAAGACAAAGGTGATGCTAGTGGGTAGAAGAAAACCTTAGAGGAGTTTGTAGCCATTGTCTCCTTTAGTTGAAGGAACACACACACACAATTGATAAATTTGGTTCATAATTTAGGAGTGCACCTTGACTATTTGCTGGTGCACACAACAGTTTTCAGTCTTCTCTGGTAGGATGAGAAATACCAAAGACTCCAGTCCTTGGTTATACATTCCTTACATATACCTGCATCGCCTATATGTGGACAGTAGTATGGCAAAACTCCCAGCCATGAAGCCTCCAGCTCTGAGGAAACACCAGCTAATTCAAGCGTGTTGCAGTACATCTTCTCAACAACATTGTCTGCCACAAATAAATCAGATCTATCCTCCACTCCCTTCCCTGGCTTCCAATAGAATATTTAATCAAGGGCCAGGTTCCCAGTCTTTATCTTCAAAGCTGTCAATGGCCTGGGCCCGCAGTATCTAAAAGACCATCTAAAGCTTGATACATCGGGAATTTTCTACAATAAGGATAAAGCTCATCTATGTGCAAGACAATCTTTCTTGAGGCCAGTACGAGACTGTGGAATAAACTTTCACAGACCATCACAAACCTCATCACCTTCTTCTGCAAGTGCTAGGTGTCCTGTTTGACCTTATCTTCTCTAACAAACACAGAGCAACATGTACATTAAAAAAAACCCTCCTCCTTTAAACAAAACCCAACCCAAATTAAACACCACACTGCACACACAATTCTCCCCCATGGGAGAGAATGAGACCAAGAGAATAAACTGTATGAGGCAGATGTTAGTCACTTCACTTAATGTGCTACTCGAAGGTGCTTAGATATTATCATGATGAGAGCAGTTTAAGAACCTTTACAGGATAGAATAGAAATGTGTTTCCCAACAGGTGGGAGTGACAGATTCTGAGGATTGTTGATTTACGTGCCTTTGTATAAATCTCTGTATTATTATTTCTTTTCTTGTTGTCATAGAACAGATGGAGGTTATATTATTATTTCTTTTTTTACACTTGTGTAAACACTGAAACACAGCAGCACATATCCTGACAGACATCTTTGTATCCTGTGAACATATCCTGACAGGCATCTTTATATCCTGTGGATATATTCCCTGGCCATCTGTTGAACTTTACCCAAAGTTTTCTACAGAACTATTTCAAATACTGACCCATAAGCTAACATGCAGGGCAATGTTCCCTGCTCTCCATTTCCTCTGCAATCTGGTTTCAAGTGCATCTTGGCTGAAAAGTACTGAAAGCTTTTCCAGCCTTGAAAGCCACTCTGAGAGTTCCATAGCATCTATTCAGCACTGTCATCATTCATAGCTGGATTCATGCCCAGCACAGCAGAAATTATTATTAGAATTTCAAAATATTCCTAAGTCTAGTTCATTAACACATCCCAACAACATGCTAAGAGGGTGAGGAAAATCCATTTGGAAGTTAGTTATTTACCTGACCATCGTCCTCAGGAACCAGGGCCTGTTGACAATTGAAGGAACAGCCTCATCCATGAGAGGGTGTGTTTTGATGAAGTTTAGAGTATCATCTGGGAACTCATTGGAGGTTATGTACTTTTCTAATGACACAGAGCCAGCACAGCAACCTGGCCTAAAAAAACAACAACAAAAGGGCAGGGGAGTAGTGCTTATTTAGTGCCTGAAGGCACATCTTCTGAGTGAACTGCTTTTCTAAGCATCTGGCACTAGGCAAGATTGTGCCAAAGTTTCTGTGCTGAGCAACTCAGAATGCCACCAAATGAAGTACTGTTAGATTTCCTTTGGGCCCACTCAGACCTTAGTGAATGTTCAGGACCCTGTTCTGCTGTCTCAGGAATACTTAGATTTATTGCCACCCAAACAAGCAGATCATGAAGCTGAAAATACATGAGTCAGTAGTACATCCAGCCACATGGAGTTTATATAAATGTGCAGACTTATTTGGCAAGATCCTGTACAGGGACAAGGCACTCTGCTAGTTTTAACTGGCCCCACAACTGTAGTGCTTTCATATGGAATAAGTGCACTCCATTTAATTTTCAAGAGAAAAGTTGTTTTTTACAAGTGTGAAATAAGCTGTTCCAAATGGGGAAGGGGGGAACTAGCATCAATATGAACACCTTATTTACTGTGATTTCACTTTGTTTCTGACAAATATAAGAACCCCAGCTTGGCAATATCCTGAGCAAATCTCACTGAATTAAGATCAACTTTAATGAATGAAGTTAAACTTTTTTGAATTAGGTTTTAGTATCTTTGGGGTCCATTGTATTACAACTGCATCTTTTTACATGTTACTGTAGGATTGTGTGTAATTTTTCTAGGGACTTGACTCATGTAAATGTTAGGAACTCCAATAAGTTTGGGAGAATATGTGTGAAGTGTGTATCCTAGGAGGTAGTTGGGAGGCCTTTGACAGCAATGTCCTAGCAAACAGCCATTGTCTCCTAACTAAGTACTCCAGATCAAAGATCCCTGTATAAAGGATGAACTCATCTTTTCATATGACTATGCTTGTTCTGAGCTGAATCTGTGATCTACAAATATATAAGCATGGCCATTCTGGGTAAGACCAAAGATCCAACTAGCCCAGTACCCTGTATTCCAAAAACAGCCAATGCCAGACGCCCCAGAGGGAATGAACAAAACAGATAATCATTGAGCAATCCATCCCCTGTCATGCATTCCCAGCCTCTTCTAAAAAAGGCTAAGATCACCATCCCTGACCATTGTGGCTAATAGACATCAATAGACTTATTCTCCATGAATTTCTCTAGTTGTTTTTTTAACCTTGTTATAGTCTTGGTCTTCATAGCCTCCCAATTTCAATATATCTTTTTTGAGCTGGGATGACCACATCTGCATCTAAAACCACAAGAAAACCTCTGGGGTGGGGGCACGAAGCACTGCTTCTCCTGGACCTCATCTGAAGGTCAGGATGAAATCTGGTAAACTTATTAGCATAAGTGTAGGTTCATTTATTGTTCTAGTATGTGTCCTTTGTAGTGCTTTGTCCTTAAGAATAAAAGAGGCCTGCATAGGCAGGGCTGGGCAATTACACTTCAAGGGCACTTAAATTTAAATGGCTGCCGCGCTCTGCTGACCAGCTGCTGATCAGCTGTTTGTCGGCAATCGGGCAGTCTGGATGCGCCGCAGTCGACAAGGAAGCCTTTGTTGACGGGCACAGGTATGCCTCATAAAACCAGGTTTACCTGCGCCGATCAACAAAGGCTTCTGTGTGAACTGTGGCGCGTCCAGACTGCCCCGATCTGCTGACAAACAGCTGATCATCAGCTGGTCGGCAGAGTGCGGCAGCCATTTAAATTTAAATGAAGGCACGATTATTTAAATTGTGGCTTCATTTCCCTCTGCCGATCAGCCTAATTTACATGGCTCTGTCGACGGATCCATGTAGTTTAGACACATCCCAAGAGGAGAAGTAAGCAGGCCTGTTGAGGCAGACTGTTTTCCTGGGAAAATCACTGTATAGTCAGAGAACTGGACAGCATGAAGATACCTTGGTCTGGAAAGAGGGAGGGCTCCACCCAAGTGAGGTAACTGTGAGGGAGCTGGAAACCTGAGAGTGCGGGCCCTTGATGCGCCATAGAGATGAATACAGGTGTAGTTGCCTGAACAGTGACATCCAATACTGTTGGCATGAATGAATTTGCCCAGCAGTTAGACTGAGATGCAGTCTGAGTGTTCTTGGATAATTGCAATGCAAACTTGCTCATCTTATTCCTGAAAAGTCCTCTTGTCCCCTAAGATAATCTCACATTTTAGCCTGACCAGAGCAATCAGGGCAGGTCTACGCTGCAGAGAAGATCAACCCTCTGGAGGTTGATTTTATAGCGTTCGATTTAGTGGGTCTAATGTAGACCCATAAATCAAATGCTCAGGGCAGCCCCTGATGGCGTCTGGTACTCCTTCTTCTGCAAGGAGCAATGGAAGCTGGAGGGAATGTATGCTCCCGTTGGCCTCCCATAGTGTGGAGCCATCAAGCTCAGCTTAAGGTAAGCCAAATCCAGCTGCAGCATAGCAAAATCAGGTTTTTTTCATCACTACTTCCTGCAATGAACTGCTCAGCCTCTTCCTCTTTCCACTTAATTCTTCAGCTGCTGTACGATGGGACAACAAAAGAGTAAAAGTCCCCTCAACTCTTTATGAACATATATGAATAGCTCCATGGAAGTCAGTTGCATTAGACCCATTTTCACTATGACACTAGCCCTACATAGTATATAGTCTCCAGATTTAGGTAACTTTTCAAATAAGGGTCCTAAAATTGAAACCTTATTTAAGCACTTAAATAGAAGTGACCTTATTTTTTAGAGAAGCCTAGTGCCCCCAGCTCTCATGGACTTCAATGTGACTTAGAATTAATCAATAGTGCTAAATATCAGTTGCAGAGGCCAAATATCTGAATTCGTTCTGCCAGTTCATCCCTTGGCAGAGGTCATGTTGTTTGGCATTGGCTCAAAAGAAGCATTAAAATATTAATGCTTGACATATTTGTTTGGTAAATACTGGCTCAGCCTCAATTCTTGTGATGCAGCTTTATCTGCTGTGTGACCCCACATAACCACTGAAATGGATGTTCACTTATAAAATCTAACAGTGGTGCACCTCTCCGCAATATCCTTTATATGAACGAACACTTCAAATAAATGAACTTAGAGTGCTTGTGCTGCATTGAACCAAAGAGGCAGCTTAGTATGTTAATGTGCAATGGCTGGCAATACAAAGATGCCCTGTGGTAACAAAATCTTCACTGTCTACTCCTGTGAGTAGATAGTATCATGAAGGCTAGCTAAGCTAATGGATAGAGGGGGAGGGGAACATAGGTACTGAGACACTATGGTGAAGAGATCGCAAGATCATCTCATTTGAAGAAGTGGGTTTTTGCCCACGAAAGCTCATGATTCTCTCTCTATATATCTAAGGTTAGTCTCTAAGGTACCAGAGGGACTACTCATTGTAACACAACTACCCATCTGAGACTTTAATGATCTTGCAGAGTCATTCAAGCTTCCTATCCAGGGAAAAACTTACAAATCAAGTTGAAGATAGAAAATCTCAGTCCTAGTAATAAAAGCAAAATGGTAAGTTCAGTGAGGGTATGTCTACACTACAAAGTTAATTCGAACTAATGGACGTTAGTTCGAATTAACTTTGATAGGCGCTACACTAGCGCTCTGCTAGTTCGAACTTAATTCGAACTAGCGGAGCGCTTAGTTCGAACTAGGTAAACCTCATTGTACGAGGACTAAACCTAGTTCGAACTTACTAGTTCGAATTAAGGGGTGTGTAGCCCCTTAATTCGAACTAGTGGGAGGCTAGCCCTCCCCAGCTTTCCCTGGTGGCCACTCTGGCCAACACCAGGGAAACTCTATTGCCCCCCTCCCGGCCCCGGCTCCCTTAAAGGGGCACAGGCTGGCTACGGTGCCCGTGCCAGGTGCAAGCCTGCCAGCACCCAGCCAGCAGACTCTGCACCTGGCACGGATCGAGCCAGCCACCCGATGCCCCCCAGCCCTCCCCCTCTTCCCAGGACCAGGCTCGCGGCTCCCGGGAGCTTGCCCAGGACCGCAAGAGGCGGGCACCCGCCTGGGCTAGTGCAGACATCGTGGACCTCGTCCACGACCTCCGCACTAGGCACAGGAAAGCGGCCGTCTAGGGCAGGAGAGCTGCCAGCCTGGCCACCCAGGAGCAGGTTTGCATGAAAATCAAAGTGGTCCACTGAGACCCCCGACCCTGAGCCCTGAGCTTAGAATGGCCGTACTGGGTCAGACCAAAGGTCCATCTAGCCCAGTAGCCTGTCTGCCGACAGCAGCCAACCCTAGGGCCCTGGAGTGGATGGACCAAAGACAGTGACCAAGCCATTTGTCTCGTGCCATCCCTCTCCAGCCTTCCACAAACTTCGGGCAGGGACACCACTCCTACTCCCTGGCTAATACCACTCCATGGACCCAACCTCCATGACTTGATCTCACTTCTCTTTAAACTCTGTTCTAATTCTAGCCTTCACAGCCTCCTGCAGCAAGGAGTTCCACAGGTTGACTCTTTGCTTTGTGAAGAAGAACTTTCTGTTATTAGTTTGAAGCTTGCTACCCATTCCTTTCCTTTGGTGTCCTTTAATCCTTCTATTATGGGAACTAATGAAGAACTTTTCTGTATGTACCCTCTCCACCCCACTCATGTTTTTATAGACCTCTATCATATCCCCCCTCCATCTACTCTTTTCTAAGCTGAAAAGTCCCAGTCTCTTTAGCCTCTCTTCATATGGGACCTGTTCCAAACCCTTGATCATTTTAGTTGCCCTCCCCTCTCCCACCCTCTCTCTTCCCCTCTCCCACCTCCTTTTCCCAGTCTCCCCCAGTTTTGTTCAATAAAGAGAAATTCTATTTTTGAACACAATTGTCCTTTATTTTGTACATCAGGAAGGGGGGGGGGTTAGGGGGGGGTAAGTGGAAGGAGGTGAGGGAGGAATGGGGTATGAGCCCCCGATGGGGAGGACTGGGCTGGCTCTGCGGGCTTCTGGGGGTGGAAGCTCTCCTGCAGCCCCCCAATTGCCCCCTCTTCCCAGATGGCAGCCTGCGATAAGTGCAGCCGGTCTGATGGCCGAGTGCTGTGATGCGCCCAGTGTGGGTACTCTGGGCACTCCAAGCCAGGATTGCTTTGCAAGCGGGGAACCCTGAGAACTGTCTGTCCGGGGTGGGGGTTGGATCCCTTTAAGCACCTAGGCTAGCTGAGACAGCAGCTCCACGCTCTAAGTCCTCATCTGATGCCCTGCCGGCACTGCTTCCAGCCATCCTTAACCCTGGTTCAGGGTCCACTCTGTGTGGACATGCTAGTTCGAATTAGCAAAATGCTAATTCGAACTAGTTTTTTAGTCTGGATGCGTTAGTTCGAATTAGCTTAGTTCGAATTAACTAATTCGAGCTAAGTTAGTTCGAATTAGCGCTGTAGTGTAGACATACCCTAAGTGTTTAAAACATAATGGGCCAAATTCAGACTTGGTGTAACTGGGTGCAACCCCCATGTAGGAGCAAATTAAATGATGACATTAACAGTGGTGGGGGAATGCCTTATGGATTTGGGGCCAGTGGTATAACTCTGTTGACATATATAGAATTATTCCAGATTTACAACAGTATACTATTAAATGGAATCTTGCCCTGAGCGTGACTGAGTGAGTCAAAAAATGGGTGTAGGCAGCAAGGTTATGTAACATGCACTGAACTGTTATTCATTTGGTCCACACAATGAGTGCAATGAACATTCTAAGGGAAGGGGACATATGGGAAGCAATGAATATGGGTAGTAAAGCAGATCCCCTATTTTATCTAACATTCTCTGGTTAGTTGCTTTTCCGTCTTCCCCCTTATTTCCTCATACTTGGCACATTAATTATATTTGTTATGTTCCCCTATGAATGGCAAATTGGTGCCATTCATTTCCTGACAATGTGTCACTTACACAGCCTTTAAGCAACCCCTGACTTTGACCTAATGGGTAAAATCCTGATCTGACTTATCCTGTATTAAAGCTGACTTCAACAGACTACTCCTGATTTATGTCACCATAACTTAGATCAGAATCAGACTGAATTCTTATTTCACTTAAAATATGCATTTCCCATTACATTTGTATTTCACATTGCTGCTCAAACTATCACACGTGTGTGCATCAACACACAATTCATTACTACACAGCATATCAATGCATACCTGGGTTTCGGCACTCGTTCATCAGGAACTGGGGTCCATGTAGAATCTGGAGACTTTTGTTCTTTGAATCTCCCAGTAAATACATTGGCAATGTCAAGCATGTCATAGGCACAAACTGCAGAGCCCGGGATGCTGCAACGTGACATTTCCCAGAAATTGTTACTCATTATGCAGTTATGCATAAAATTTTGACTGAAAAACATGCTTCATAGAAGTCTTTCTGTCACAGGCTAATCATTCCTGAACTTTCTAACCTCTGGGTATTGACAGTAAAAGTCTGCCCCATGGAAAAGTTTAAAAAAGTATCAATGGGTAGTCCATTCCTATCAGCACAACTTGCCTCAAAAGCCTCTATAGAAAGAATGAATTTCAGTAATCGTGAAGAGGGAAATGAATCTGGGAAATGATGCCTGCCATTGGTGATGTATGAAGCATCACAGGCTAGCCAATTTAGTGTCCAGCACTTTGAAAATCAAGTTCCTGTAATGTATAATACACTCTCAATATTGGATTCTCACAGTTCTTGCTGGGCCCCAAAAATATAATCTGGAGATAATTTGGAATTTGGAGCTGATGCATCTCTGTGCTGAAGGATCTCATTAAGCCTGAGAGTTGAACAGTACCACCCCATGCTTTCAGGTTCAGATCTCCATCAGGTTTTCCTATACATTTTTATTGACTTCCGACGCACAGTTAACTTCAACAACTGTAAAAAGTTTGCAGGGAATTAATACAACATTGCTTATAGCCACTAAACATTTTAATTAAAGCTTTCTGATTATTAGCATGTATCCGGCTAGTAACCATGTCCAAATATAATTACATCCTTACACAAACACTACCAGCAGGGTTTAGAGGTTCCTCTTGCTCAATGACTTAAGTTATGAATTATTCATTTATCTACTATTCATTTATCAGTTTACACATGAACTCTTGAATTTGTGTCTGACTTCTGCTGCTTGATTTTGATCAGATAAATACTGAGCACCAGTTGGCCAAGAGTTATAATCAGGCTTTTTAGCTAGTAGACTGTTACACACCACTGAAAATAACTTTGCACTTGGCCTTTGAAAGTGGGAAGAAAACTATGAGAGGGAACATACATTAATATGAAAAGAGTTTTCTAAAATTAATGAGAGTTTGTCATTTTAATTTCAAAATGCAACGTCCAAAGGTCAGCAAATGAAACAAATAGGGGACTCTCACTAGCTCTATTTGAAACAGAGGGAGTTGGATAGCTCTCTAAAGGCTGGGTTGTCTCATGGAAGTAGACAAAGTGCTAAGGTTATTAATGTGAGTTTACGTTCTGAAATATTTTAAAGAGAAAGAGCCAAGTTCATCTTGGGGTAACTTTGATGGAGCAACACCAGGATAAATTTGGTCCTTAGAGTCTAACTGAGGGATGCCTTGAGTATTTGGGGCTCAATCCTGAAAATAGAAGAGCAATCCCTGCAAGTGCTGAGTACCTTCAGTTCCCAGTGAAATCCCACTGGAGATGGAGGAGTTCAGCACTTTACTGAATTAAGCTCCTAACGAAGGGCCAAAAGCAATTTAACTGCAGGAGGTTTGGTATGGAGAACAAAAACACCTCCAGCGTGTAACTCTGCACTCCCTGCATAGTGAAGACATCCTGGTGGAGATGGATATGGGCAGGCCAAAGATCTGGCTATTGAGGTTCACAGCAGTGGGAGCCACTTAGCCACCTACTAGCACAGCGGGAGAACAGCAATCCATATCCAATATTTCCCATAACCCCAGTACCAGCTTGACCCAGACCCATCACCTATTTCTAGGCTGGGAGTGAGTACTCCTTTCCTACTTGCCCCTTCTAATTCCTGTGAACAAAGACATTTTACGAGACCCAGCTCAATGGATAAGAAATTAGCTATAGCTACTCCACGCACAGAACTGTTCTTGCAGTGTCTCCAGCCAGAATATACCACCCTTTTGCCCCTGCAAAAATGACTATGCCCACAGGAATAATGCTTTACATTTTACATGATGGTTGCTGGGGCTTAAAGTCTCATATAATATTTCCCAGAGCCCCACCCCCGGGGGGGGGGGGGGAGATTTGAATGTTGGGCTAGAGAGGGGAGCTCAGGGCTTCTGCCCTGAAGGGTGGCAAGTCTCCAGGCTTCAGCTACAGGGAGGTGGGTCTCAGGGCTCACGGTCATTGTGGTAGATACCTTAATGATTACCAACAGCACAGCATGGAAACCATTGGAAAACTTTCCATTTAGAGACAATTCTAATGACATACCTCACTCTCCAGGGCTTTCTTTTGATTTTTTAAATTGGTTATTGTTTTATTAAGGTGATTTCTATGAAATCAGGGTCATTTGCTCCTGTTGCTTTGTTTTTGTTTGAAGTCATGTCCTGCATTTGTGGCATAATTATTCCACAGCGACTACTCCAATTTTGTTGTCAGAAGCAGTAATTATACATCGGAGGCCTGCGTTTGCTCCCGTTCTAAATCAGTGGGAGTTTTGTCATTGACCTCAGAGGGGTCACCCTTTGACTATAAGTGGGAAATGTACAACCAGCGCAGATGAACTCCAGCAATAAAGTTCATGTTGCAACCCCAATGTCCCTTATAACAGGGAAAAAGAAACAGACCCCTGGGGCCCTGCAGCATATTTTCGTTAATTAGAACATTTTTTTAACTTTTCCTGAGACCTCAGTAATTAGATGCAGTTATGTGTTTTAATAACTTATGGAACAGCATGTTATAATATATACTGGTAACAAATGCTAAACAGATGCCTTTATATACTCAACTATAAAATGCAGGTGTTAGAACAATGGATCCCATTATTATTTATTTCTTGTGTTGTGGCAGTGCCCCTTTACAAGAACAGGTCTCTGTTGTGCCAGGTTCTGTACAAACACATAGGAAGACAGGTCTGTGCAGAGAGGGATTCTGCACCCATGAGATGGGAAGACCTCTTCTCACTTGGCCATGCCCCCTGCTTTCCTCTCACATTACAGAATTGTCTTTAACACAGCATCCTGGGGGTAGAGATGTTAAATTGCATTTAATCAACTAATGGACTAGTTGATGTAATTTCCGTCGATTAGTCGATAAGGGGGGAAACTGCGCTGCCAAGCTCTTAATACATTTAAAAGGCTGAAGTGCGGCGTCTGGGACCAGATGCGAGCCAGGACAGCTGATTCTTGGCTCGCGTCTGATCCCCCACTACGCCTTTGCCTCCTCTGCCTCTCGCAGAGACTGTGCTTTTAAGCCAATTGTCCCCAGCACCGATTCCTGCTTCCCACTCCACCGCTCACTGCCTCTGATAGAGGCAGCAAGGGTGGGGGGAAGTGATTAGTCAAGTCACTACTTGACTATTGGATAAGCATAGGCTTATCAGATAGTTGACTAGTTGCTAACATCCAGACCTGGGGGTTGCTGTTCCATTGACTTAGAAAGGGCTGGACATCAGGAAATGAGATCTGGAGTCTTCCAGATTCTCCCTTGCAAACTCATGGTGAGAGATACAGAAATTGACACAACATGAGGTTCTGTTAACTTCCACTAGTATCTTCTCCACACTTTGGAGCCATTTATTATGGGTGTGTTGGCAACTAGGTCAAGAACTGAAGAGCACAGCCATTCAAGAAGACAGACTGCAAGAAGCTAGCAGGAGTTGGTGGGGTGGGGTGGCAGACCAGGGACATGTGTATGGATATTAAGGGATCCGGGGTAACCAGGCTGGAACCCACACCTTCTTTTAGAGAGCTGGGAGAGTCCAATCATGCTCTGACAACAGAAAGAGCACAAAATTCTGCTAGCTGGACATTGCAGAGTTTCCTGTTCCTATGTAAAGTTATTGCATCATACAAGACAATGAACCTAATGCAGGTGCCCATGTAGCACATGATTTAAAGCTCACCTCAAACAAGTCATATAATTTAATAAACAGTAACAGAGTATTTAAAAATGGAAAATTAGTACCCACATGTACATGCTAAATAAAAAAATATATTTTAGTAGCTACTGCTTCTTGTTGTTTTAAAGTGTAAAAAGAAACTGCAATAAAAAGGCAAACACATGGTACATAGGAAGCATAAGCCAAAAGGCAATTGCACTGGTTACCTGTTATAGGGGGTGGAGAAGGTTGCCAAGACAATATCATGGCCATTGATATGGATAACATCTGTAACTGCCTGCAGTATGTTAAAATAGAAGTGTGAATCTCCAGGAACTGAGCAGTTCAGGCGAGCCTTGAGAAAGGAAGTCCACTGTTTTTCCAGAACTCTCTGAGATCCTCCCATATCATTCTTGCAAACCTGAGCCACTCGTGGGAAAACTACCTGCAGCGAAGGTAAGAAAAAAAAAGAGAAAATGAAATATGTCTTTGATCAGAGAAACTTTATTGGAAGCCTGCCTTAAAAAAATAAAAATGACACAGTGAGGTGCTTAATTTAATCCCATGTTTCCATAATCGGTGACAAACCAAAACAAAGGAAAATTCAGCTTTGGAAGAGTGTGCTATAAAAGATAAGGCTGTGGCATTTAATACCCAACCATAAATCCTCCCGCAGATCAGTTCTCAGCCCATATAAACTCATTTCCATACAGGCTGCTTAGCTTTCTATTTCCCCAAACAAAAGCACTTTATATTCACAATCCCTGCAACCCACGCTGCCAGCTTCTGGTTCTCATATCTTCGCCACTCAAAACTATGCAAACCTCACTGGGCTTGTATTCATATCCTGCACCTTTGTGACCCTGGTCAGCTTTTTTGTCTGCTTAGTCGGAAGCCTTTTGTGGAAATATAAAAAAATGTTATTCAGTAAGTGTTCGATTGTTCTTTACAATATAGCAAAGAACAAAATTCCTGCCTTGTTTACTTAATGCTCCTGATTCTCATCTCCTGAGTACAGCTGGCCTCTTTAAAGTAAAAATTTAACTACTACAATTTAATATGATGAATTAAGTGAATTTGCCATTTACTTTGCCGAGTTAGGAAAATAAAAGAGCTTCCCGCACATATTGCCACCATCATGTTGTGTATCCAGACACTGCAATCTTTCACTCCAACCAACCTTTTGGCCTGAGCAGCAGGATCCTCTCAAAACGATGACCTTGTCATTGTGATTTATGGTTCTCATTTCAAGGTCATTCCTAACAGCACTGGTCCTAGAGCAGGGTTTGGGTTTTTTTCCCCTGAATATTACAAAACAATTCAAGGCAATTTTCTTACCTTTCCCATACTGTTGTACTCCACTGCAATTTCCCGAAAGAAGAAGTAGATGTAGTCACCATAATCCACTGCCTGGACAAAGTAAGGTTCTGTAAACAAACAACACATTCTGATGAAGAGTACATTACATAATAGATATATTTTAAAAATGTGTGTCTGTCTGTCTGTTTGTGAGTCTGCTTGTTGAAGAACTCCTCCTAAATGATAGGAACTAGGACCACCAAATTTGGGATGCAGCTTCCTCTTATCCCATCATAAAACCTTGTCAGGGTTTGGTTGTGCCAGGACAATGAGATGTGCCTGGAATTTGATTGTTTCTCATAAAATGGAAAGGAAGGGATCTGATAGGAGGGAATGAACACAGAGGGGCTACTAGCCTGGCAGCAGCTGACACCTCAGCCTGCCTTCGGGAGCAGCTGCCAGCCCCCATTGTTCCTGGGCTAGGCAGTGCCAGTGGGAGGCCTATGCGGCCCTCCCCACCTCCAGGTCAACCTCCCTACTCTGGGATGTCCTGGGGAGAAACCAACAGCCAGGGCACATGGCTCTACTCTCCTCCTGGACAATGCACATTATGTGTCTACCCAAAGCACACAATGCATATAATTTCCTTTAGTTTTGCAGAGGGGGTAGAGCTCAGTTTTCAAACCTTTCACCCAGAAAATGGCTTATCACATAGGAAACAATGAATTTTGACTGGAGGCAGTGGCTGAAGGCAATGCAGTGGAGAACCAATGAAAAGCAGTTATGCACTTGCATGCATGCCAATGAAATGACCTCTCCCTGTGGATTTCTGCAGGAGAATAGGGAAAGGTGAGGATGGTGACAGTTTCAAATATGGGCATAGCTAGCTAGTGCAAGGGTAGATCCTTATGGCCAAAATCTCCTGTGTGGAGAGAACAACAAAACATGCAACCGATATTCCCCAGACTTAGCAATAGCAGTAGTACATATGGCTCTCTCTCTCTCTCACACACACACACACACACACACAGGTTTCTTCTGCATTTTCGCATGCAAGCCAAGCCCTTATACCTCAGCTTGTCTCACTACCATTAACGATGCCTTTGTGAGGTGAAGCAATAACTCTCTTAACAAAGAGGGTATTTAGAAATTGCCTAATTCAGCAGCAAAGCCATACATTACCTAAATACTACTACAAAAATAAGGCTTTGTGTAAGAATTGTATTTATACTGATCAACCGTAGTGTTGCAGAACAAATTATATCTCATAAAAGCCTAATTATTACCTACCACAATCCTAGGAAAGGAGTTGGTTTAGGCACAGCCCAAGAACCTTTGTCTCCTCTCCCAGCTCTGAAAATTCCATCTTTTTTACACAATAGCTATAAAATGAAAGATTCAGGCTTGGAAATGTAGTTTGCTGTGATGGCACTTGTAGTTTCTTTCAGTATCCAGTAACTGGTAGGGGAAGTGGGGGGACAATGTAAGTAAATCAGTGTAGTAAAAGATGTAATTTAGTTTCTTCTATCCGATGGAAAGCATTGCTGAAATGAAACTGTGGCAAGGTCTGTCAGCGATACAAGACTCTAATCAGAGATACTACTCCTTTTTTTTCTTAACTACTCACCTTTTAACCATTTTGAGTCGTGTTTGACTGTCCTCAGGGTTGGGCTGTCTCCAAGGCTCCGGTAAATTACTGCATCTATTGCAAGGAAGTCAGTCACTGTGGCAGAATATAGCTTTCCCTCTTGCAGAGTAGGAAGGAAAAAGAAAAAATAGGACGGGGGGGGGGGGGGAGAAATATAATTATTTGCCTTCATCAATCATATGAGATGGGACAAATGAAATCATCTCAATCTCTTGGGAATGAAAATTCTCAGTGGATAACTGGAATCACAGGCATACTGAAATATTCATTTTTAAAATGAAATGGCAATTTTTAGAAGGGTGCACTGCAAAAAAGGGTATTCCTAGAAAATGTCCTGTTTACTAGATCACATAAATTGAGACTGAAATGTCCTGCCCGGCTTCATTGTTGACTCCATTACCACAATACCTTAGGTAATCTAATGTGACTGGAATAGTGGCAGGAAAAGATGGGGCTGTTATCCACAGATCCCAGCAAAATAAATGGATACGAGGGAGACCAAGAGACTAGTTTTTCACAAGTTTGTCAAACTAGATACTTCTAGAGAGCCTTTTTCCTTGATTTTGTCATGCTAGCTAATTGACACTTATTTCCTTTTTTCTTTTTGGTCTTTCATGTGTAAAAAACTCCCTTCCTTTAAGGTCTCATCTGAAAAAACACTAATGTAGGGGATGAAGGCTCCCTATCCTTTTGGGCATCCGATCTATGCGTAGGCATGTTTACCTCTTAAGGAGCATAGGAGGAGGAGAGCTGAGAATGGGCACAGAAAGGACAAGAGATGAGGCAAAACATAACAAGTTAAACAGGAACTCTAACAAAGTTTAATTTGATAGCAACTGCAAAATCTGCTCCTAGTACTGTAGGGTTATTTTAGGTTATAAGAAATGTCTTTCATCCATGATAATTTATAGTAGCACAAAGAATAGAACATTATGCAGCTCCAGTAACTCAAGTCTTTGTCGTGTTTAAATGAAGTAGGTATGAGCTGCACTACTCATTGGGATCTACACTGGTATTAGGCTAGAACTTATATGACAAAATGGGTGTTCCCTTGTTCAGAGATTTCTCAGCCCTTTTGTCCTACCTCTGATAATTTCCAACTAACAGAAACAGACAGCATTTCATGTTCTCTCAAGATTTAAAAAAAAACCAACAGATTAAATCTTTTCATTTAGAGGGCAGTAATCTAACTTCTGCACCACACAACAAATATCAGATTTTGGCTGTTTAAAAACAGGTCCACTTTCTTAGGCAAAAATAAATGTTTTAAAAGCAGACACTAAAAGGCTGAACTTTTCAACTGTGGATGTTAAAGCTTAACACTAATACTTGCCTCATCCCAATAGGTCTTGTGACCAATCACGCTTCACACACACTAGCTACAATAGCTGCACAAAGGATCTTATACACATAAGAATATCCTGCAGATAAATCAGGTGGGCTAGCTCCCTAAGATGCTGACTACAACAAAAGGTTTTCCTAGGGGATCAGACTTTATAATCCATCAACCACAGAATCTTTTTACTAAAGCTAGGTGAGTTTACTTGATCTATTCTGTAACGATTTATTTGACAAACTTTACATCTTGTACTGAGAGGCATTCAGATACACAGAACCTCATTATTCAATTATCTATTTTTTGTGATAACGTGCACTGTATCTTACTCCTAGGAACCAGTTTAAGTGTACTGTAAGAATGTGTGACATGCACCCATGACGTGGGAATGGTGCCTAATTTACTTCACCTGCTTATCTAATACACTTATATTAGTGGATGCTATTTCTTTAAAACCCTCTTCCTCAGAAGCATTAAACTTATTCTGGAGTAAAAAGAGAAGTCAGAAAAAAAAAAAAAGGCCACTCTCCAACTTCTAGAAAAATCTCTCTAATTCTCTAGAAAAATCTCTCTAATTTTCTCCTTACTATAATTAATGAATTATTCCTTAGTATTTTTAAATTAGATGGCACTATTAATACTATGCTAAGTGAGGGCATGCTGCATCTTCCTAGAGAATCTCATATTTGTAAAAGACAGCATGTCAATTCAGACACTGTAGATGATACTATGTCTTCTTGGTTACAGCAATGACCTCCATTTAGTGGCTGATCTGCTTATGAACTGCTGCGTTCTCAAGTGAATTTCTAACTTCTTTTTGAGTAAGTATCTAATCACCATTTTCTATGTAACAGCAAGATACTTGCTCAAAAAGAGTATTAATGTTTTCCTATGTGGCTAGCATAATTTACCATCTATGTTACAGCCAAACCAAAGATGTGTTCACCAAGGTTCTTACTAACACAAGTGCAATAATTAAACAATATAATCAGAAATATGTAAAAGTGGAGAAGTACTAAAATATCATTGTATAATCATTGGCTTAAATTAACCCCATTAATATGCACTCACATTTTAAATTACTGTGAAAAACACTAGTTAACTGCATTCTGTTACATGCAGCATAAATCATTATTAAACCAACAGATTTCTCGCCTTCCCCTGCCACAGCTGGGAGTGATCTGTCAAGATGTTTCTACTTTAAAAAAAACACAGCACTTCTGCTTTCTTTGTTGATGCAGAGAGGAGTGCATTCACAGATATTTTTAAACATCTCTGAACTGACCTTCCTTATGAAAGATACCTTAATTTTAACCAAATATAGGGTCATAGCCTGTTCCTGCTAAAGTCAATATGAGTTTTGTCCTTTGCTTTCATAGAAGCAGAACAGGGTCAGGATTTCTGTCTCACACTGATCTGGCATTCTTTTATCTCACTTCTATCAGCATGGATCCAGTAAACATGAATCAGAAAACATGCTGTAAACAATGTTGTTTATAGTATTGAAGTTAATCCTGCAGCTTGAGAAGTTTCCTGCACTAATGATACCTCATGGCCCCTATTTTGAGTCTTTATTCACTTACTGTGCCACATTTTAAATGAGACCTGAGGAAGCTGTGCAAGCTAGAAAGCTTGTCTCTCTCCCTAATAGAAGTTAGTCTAATAAAAGATATTACCTCACCCATCTTGTCTCTCACATTTTAAATGTGTCATTTTATGGGGATGGATACTGTATCATAGGAAGCAGGACCTGCAAGAAGGGAAGGAGTGAGATAGTCTCATTTTTCTTTATTTACCTGCAAACAATGCAACATTGGCATGTTTTGCATCATAGGGGCACCTGGCCATTCCACTGAACTCATCTCCTAGGAAATCCAATGTATCCATCTGAAAGAAAAAAAAAAAAAAAAAAAGGAATGTATTCAGAAAAGAAACCAAGACAAAACCTATGCACTATTCATGTCAGGCAGAGAAGAAGGTCCTTTTTTGTAGCAGCGGTTCTGCTCAGAGTTAAGAACAATGCAAAATAATAACATTACAAAAAATCAATCTAGGAAAGAGCATCCAATAAGTCACACATCTTTAAAGCTTCTTGTTCTCATCCCCACTACATTTTACAAAAGTCTTCAGCTGATATTTTATCTCTGCATAAGCTTCCTGTTGAAGTGTAATAGGTTATGCGATCTGTGGTTCTGGAAAATATGCAAATAGTATCCTCAAAATGATGCAACAGTAGTGCTATTATCCAGAGCAATAGCCTGCAACTCAGACAAATAGGAAGGAAAGCACAAGGTAATTTTGTATGTGTGCCTTTTGCCCCCCTTCTTAAACTGGGACACTATTTTGGGTAGTCAAAACTGTGCTATTCTCTTTCCTGAGTGCACTTTGGAAAGGTCGGCTTTCCAAGTGTTACTGCAATGATTGAGCTTATGGTATACAGAAACACTCTTACCATCAAGCAAGAATTAATCTGTGTGGTAGGGCTAGAATCTTAGACTTAAGTGTAACCCCTGGGAAATTAATTCACCATCAGGTACAGTAATTATACAAATAATCAGCTCAACCTTATGCACAAGTTCAAGAGGTTTTAGTAAACTACAGGGAAAGGTGCAGATCCCACATGTTTAAGATTAATATATTACAACTAGTAAGATTATCCAGCAATGTAGAGCTAGCTTAGCCTTTTATTTTATTTTTCAGTAATGCAAGGAACCTACAGGCCTGTTTTCTGTAAAGCATTGGCTTAAGAAAATTAAAGTAAAATAGGCCTATGATCCTTAGCATAGAAATATTGGACTGACAGTTATCCCAGATTTTGGGGAACCGGGAATAGCTTGCTCAAGAGAGGAAGCTGGTATATAACAATACCAGGCAACTGTAGGAACACTGAATACTGGGCCTGGTCTAACCACTAACTTGCTTGAGCAATGGTAATGCATATGATAAAGAGCTAAATGGCATTAATATGTTAACCTATAGGATACTTGCACCCAATATTATGAGGCTTAGTAAGTTAGATTTAAACATGGAAAGTTGGCATCAGAGTGAATATTTGTGATAGTACCCAGGTCCTTAAATAGACTAAGCCACCACGTTGCAGGGGCTAGCTTTCCATCCTTCAGCTCTTCATTGTTAGCTAGCACTGATCTTTGGGTGTTGAGGTTCTGGACCACTGGATTCAGTTGACATGCCAGAGACAAGGCTCATTCTTTGTCTCTCACCCCCAGGTCCCCAGAAGGGTTGAATATAAGAATATGAGCAAATGCAGGGAATGACATCAAAGACATCACTAATATTGTATATTATACCTATTTATTGATGTGGTTTGGCGCTTTTTTGTTTGTATTGTTTGTTTAAAAAAGATAGCTAGGCTTTCCTTTATCCTCAGTGTGACTGCCTTTGCTAATCACCCTGAGCTCCTCTTCAGAGCCGGCTTTAGGAAGTGCGGCCCGCAGCAGTTTCAAGTGGGGGGGGGGAGGGGCGGATTTTTTGGATTGAGCAAAAAAAAAAAAAAAAGCCCAGTATAAAATCCACCCACCCACACCCACACCCCCCTCGCCTGCAGCACAGGCAGCTGACACACTCCTCCTCCAGGGCCGGGAGGGGCAGCAGATTTCTATAAATTTTGGAGGTGCCCCATAAGCCACACCGACTGGCCCCTGTTAACCACACCCCGACCCCCATTAGCGACCCTTTCTGATCCCCGTTAACCATGCCCCGACCCCCATTAGCCACACTCCCTGACCCCCGTTAACCAGACCTGTGGAGGTGACACGCTCGGGGCAAGATGGACACATGACCAGAAGTAAAAGGTGTCATGTAACCCCTCTCGAAGGACTTTTCCCACCATCCTCCTACCAACAGGGATTAGTTTGGCCCCCCACAAAATCCACCTCATGCAACTATCCTGCAATTGCATTAATCCAATGTGTGTGACAATAACTCGGGGGCAGAGAGGCTGGGGGAAGTGTTCCCTCTAAGGCTATGTTTACACTCATGGCTTCTTGCCACACTGCCTGCCTGCTCTTGTGCAAGCAAATTTACAATATGGTATGGTAAGAGAGAGTGTCTTGCACAAGAGCTACGCTCTTATCTAACAGGCGTAAACTCTCTTGCGCAAGAGGGCTGTGTGGATCCTCTGCAGGGATTTCTTGTGCAAGAAACCCCTATGGCTAAAATGGCCATTGGAGATTTCTTGCGCAAGAGAGCATCCACACTGCCATGGTTGCTCTTGCGCAAAAGCACAGCTTGCACATGGTAGTGTGGACATGTTCTTGCGCAAGAACTGTTTTGCAAGAGTTCTTGCGCAAGAAGCCGCCAGTGTAGACATAGCCTAAGACTTTCCTCCCATGAGCAGAATGGATTTTGTGTTGTACACCTGAACTGAGTTCATGTGGCTTGTTTGTATGTGCCACTGTGGCACCCAAGTTATTAATAAATATTTTATAAACCTTTACCTTTTCTCTCTGCTGCCATGTCTCCTCCCCTTGCTCCATCAGCTCCCCTTGTGCCTGCTGCCCCCAACTCCTCACCCTCCTCTGCTGCCCTTCTCACTGCCCTCAGCCCTCCTGTGATCTGCCCCCCTCTACCAGCCCTTCTCTCCTCCATGCCCACTCCTCCAATAGCTCCACACTGATCATGTGAGCTACCCCTCCTCATCCCCTCTTCTAACACCTTCCTCTATACACCTTTCCTGCCTCTCTCCTCTGATGCTGGTCCCTCTCCTGCAAGTGTCTGTCCTTCTGCTTCACCCCATAATCCCCTGGCACCTGCACCATCCCTTAGCCCTGCATCCTCCTGGTGCCTGCCCTCTTTGCTCTCTTTTTCCCTGATGTCCACCCCCTCACCACTCTCTGCCCCCATTCCCCTCCTGCCCCTCTGTGCCCTCACACATGACTTTCTCCATGCTCACCCCTTTTTTCAAGCCTTCTCCCAGGGTCTTTCCCTCCCCCTTCTAGCCCCCAATGCCCTTCCCCTCTCCTCTTCTCTCCCAGCATCACCCTGTCCCCCCTCCCACTGACACCTCCCCTCCTGCCCTCTTCCTCATTGTCTGCACTTGGCCCCCTGGCATTTGTCTCTCCTCCACCCTGTGCCTTGGTGCCTTCCCCTTTCTTCCCCCTCCCCCTCCGCACAAGCCCCTTCCTCTCCCGCCCCTCCCCGCTCCACACAACTCCCTCCCCTACCTTCTGCCTTCCACTTTGTGGGGGCCGGAGTCTGCACTCGGGCCCCGGACTCTGAACCCGCAGCTAGGCCGAGTAGTTTCAAAGTCCCAGGCCCGTGACATCACGTCACACCCGGTTGTCCTTCCCCACTCACCTGCAAACGCTGCGCATGGCAGCGGCAGCAGCAGCAGCTGACAAGGGGGAGCTGCACTGAAAGCCGCACACGGCAGGGATGGGATGGGATGGGGCCGAGGGGGACTCTCTGGGGCCGGGTGGGAGGACGCACAGGGGGGCTGGCAGGTGGAGGCTGGAGACTGCTCCAGGCAGAGCCAGGGGAGAGACCAAGCTCCAAATATTGCTGGAGCAAGGTCCTCAGCTCTGAATATTAACTCGCCGCCCATGGTGCCCGGCACACTTCTGGGTTCAGAGCGCAGGACCCCTTTAGGCGTGGGGCCCGATTCAGGGGAATCGGGTGAATCGGCCTAAGGCCGGCTCTGGTGCTCTTTAAGATATGAACTTGTCAGTTTTAATTCTGTGGAGCTTGATTCTGGGATGAGAATCTTATTTCCCGCCACCCCACTCATTAATTAGTATTAATTGGCAATCAATACATTTATTATTAGCCATTAAAAAGGCTCAAGTTACATCAATAACTTTTATGTTGGAGCAAAATCCTTCTAGTATATTTAACTACTTCACCAGTACAGACTGTATAGCTCTAATGCAGAGTTCAGAATCATAGACCATGAAAAATAACCCATCTAGCACCATCATGCTACCATAATCAACTTTAAGCTCATATATAATGAAATCAAAGTCAATCAATGGATGCTTTGCCATCAGTTGTTTCTTGCCATGTGTCTTTTCTGTCAAGACCTTCTGAAGGGAAGCAGTTGCATTTACTCTAGGATGGGAAAGCATTTCAAGTGATGGTGAAGGGAAATGAGCCATGCTCAGGAGCTCCTTCCCTCTCCAAGGAGCACAGCATTCCAGGGTCATCTTCACTTTCACTTTACAATGCTGAGGGATGGCCTTATCTTCAGTTTGGCATGTCTCAATTGCCCTGATGCCATCTGAAATCCCTGAAATACAGTCAGTGAAAGTATGTGCCTGTATCAGAATGACCTTCTATAGGCCCCAGGAGACATCACCGTGCAGGCTCTCAGAGCATGGTAACAGGTGAGGGAATCAGCATGGGCCATATATCAAGGGGAATGAAACATCTGCAGAAAGGATCCTCACATTAGGATGCCAAGAAAATCTGCATTCGTATGAAGAAATAGCTTTTCAACAAGGTGACTCTTTGGGATTTGTCACCGGCATTAACTGTACTGTACACCAAGCAATGACAAACAGCAAACTAAATTTAGGATTGAAAACAGGAAACCTGGCTACATGACACAGATCAGAGGTTGGGGATAAGGGAAGAAAAAAAACACTTTTTTTTTTTACCAGACCAGTTAGTCTAACTTCAATTCGCCATTTATCAGGAATCTGCAAAATAGAATTAACTAGAAATGCATGTCTCTCTGAAGAAGTTTCTTTCCCAGACCAATAGGTAAGACTATGCTGCTGCTCTGCACATGCACAGATGTTCCTCCCAGGCTAAAGCTATTGCAGGTGCTGAACTACCATGGCAGAGGAAGGATGGTGAGAGGCAGGGTCATACTGTGTGTCAATGTTGAAGATGCTTTCCTGGCTGTTTATATTTTAAGTTCGTTTTCAGGACACTTCTTACAATAACTCTCAGCCTGATTCTGTACCTTGAAGTAATGAGAGGTTTGCCATTGACTATTATGCGAGCAGGTATATGCTTTTTATCAGTAGTAACTGGATCTTCTCCCCCCCCCCCCCAAAAAAAAAGGGGGGTTAGGAATCCAGCTGGTGACAAAGGCAGATTCTAAAAGAGTTAGGCTCAGCTCTTAGGCTGAGTTCTAAGGCCCTGAGCTATCATTCAGGCAACTGGAAAAATACCCATAGATTTCTGTGGAGTCCAGCACAAGACCTTCAACTCCACCGTATGCTTTAGTAACAGACAGCTGGGTAGCTCTTTAGTGAAGCCTGTTCCTAATTTCTGTGTGCAGTTTTGACCTTGTAGATACCCCATTTCTTCTCCTCCTCTGCATTTCCCTGGAGCAGTCTGCTGCTGAAATCACTTTCACAGAATGAAGAAGTGTGTAGCATCCTGCACATGTTCCCTACTAATAGCGTTCCCCAAATAACAGTACAGAAAAAAATGCATAGTTTCTATTATGCTAAGCCCATTAGTGTCTAGGCAAGCATCTTTGGCATTGGGTACAACACAATAGTCAAGATTCAGAATGTTTTATGGATGAGAACTCTCAGCAACAGGCCTGTACTTTGAGGTGTATCATTAATAAACTTTTTTATTTAAGAAAATTCAGAGGACTAGTCCATGTTTTTGCAGTTAGAAGTTATTGTTCAAGACAACTGTGAAGGATAAGATAAAGTAGCAATATACTTTGATGTGTAAGGGTTGCAGGCAAACTACAGAAGCACAGTCAAGATTCCACATGTACAATGCTGAAAAAGTCAAATAAATGAGGATAAACTATATAACGTATACTGACCCCTTTTATGCTGCCAACCACACAGTGAAAATAAATTGTCAAATTTCTAAGAGCAAAGCTGCAAGCTCCTGAACACAAAACTTACCTTGTAGTTCCTGCAAGAAGGGTTGAAGGCATTTGTTCCACAGATAAATAAGGTATCATCATTTCGTTTCAGGAGGACCTTAATAAAATTATGACACTCGTCCTGCGGAAAAATAATAAGTATTTTACCCACTATAGTACAGATCCTTTGGCTTTATTCTTGTGCCATACTTTTTTTATTGTAAGGGATAAAATGAAACAGGCTAGTAGACACTGTGATATTCTGGGCTTTTGTTCCACAATGTTTTAACTGACAGTGAACAAGACCATGAATTTTCATTCTGTTTGTTTTAACACCGTTGCTTGGAAGTGAAGACATTTTATTTACATTACAGGTCGGACTTCATTATTGTTCAAGAATTTTGTTGCTTTACTCAAGATGGAGGAACTTTCAGATACATGGCTGTAAGACAACAGTATCATGAATTAATCCAATGGAATACATTAGAGTAAAACTGATGGAAATCAGGTCCAGAAATTCTGGGCCTGAATGTGATTTGACTAGTGTTAGTCATAGTTTGCAGTAATGTAACATTGGAATCACACCAGAATCAGTTCCTCTGCGTCTACAAATGCACACTTTGTATTAAGGCTTTTTATGAGATTTTTTCAGTAAACTCCCAATGGAGAATGGACAGCAGTGTTTAGCTATACAAGGCTGCATTAAGCAATATCAGTACATCTAGCACTATGTCCGTAATTCCCACTGCTTCTAAGTATTTCATGATGTTACTGCAGCTGCTGTCGTAATGTTTCATCACATTAAAAGCAAACTATTTTTGCAAATTAAAGACTTCAATAAGTTGATGGAAAAAGCAATTACTAACAAAGAAGTGAATGGCATGATCCATTCCGCATCACAGAGAGCAGTCTGAGATAATAGTTAAGAAACTAAACTAAAGTGGCAGCTTCAGGAGAAATGAAAATTGCCTACCTTATGTTTCCCCTTCATTCTGCATGTGTCTACATCACCCTGTCTAGATTTCCATGTCAGTTTCTGCAAAGATCAAGAAAGAAATCAATTAGAGCCCAGAGGTTGTTGCATTTGATTTCAGAAGTAAGAGTTCCCTAGGGGAGACTAGCTGCTGAACATATATTTATTGAAAGCTTTCTGCACCCTTTCTCCATTATTAATTCACCATAAAAATGAAAGTTCAGTGATGTAGAACATTCACTTAATTTTCTGTTGCTATCTATTCTTTAAACCAGAATCTATCTCACCTTTTAACACCTAGAAACATGTGAACTTAACAACTGGTCAATTTTTAAAAATATATTCACTTTTTAAAAACTCTTTTCTTTTCTCATAGACTCATAGACTTTAAGGTCAGAAGGGACCATCATGATCATCTAGTCTGACCCCCTGCACAGTGCAGGCCACAGAATCTCACCCACCCCCTCCTAGAATAATCCTCTCACCTATATCTCAGATATTGAAGCCTTCAAAAACTTCGAAGACCCCAAGATGCAGAGAATCCTCCAGCTGTGATCTGTACCCCATGCTACAGAGGAAGGCGAAAAACCTCCAGGGCCTCTGCCAATCTACCCTGGAGGAAAATTCCTTCCTGACCCCAAATATGGCGATCAGCTAAACCTGAGCATGTGGGCAAGACTCACCATCCAGACACCCAGAAAGTTCTCTAGAGTAACTCCTATCATCCCTCCATTGACTTATTTACCACTGATAATGAATGGTCAATTAGTTACCAAAATCATGTTATTTCATCAAACCATCCCCTCCATAAACCCATCCAGTTTAATCTTGAAACCAGATAGATCTTTTGCCCCCACTACTTCCCTTGGAAGGCTGTTCCAGAACCTCACTCCTCTAATGGTTAGAAACCTTCATCTAATCTCAAGTCTAAACTTCCTACTAGCCAGTTTATATCCATTTGTTATATCCATTTTCTCATCATTTCTTTTAATTTGATGTTGTTTTTAAAAAGCAAATTGTTGTAAATGGACTATAAACTCATTAGTTATCAAGCCAAAGCTTACACATTGGCACAGTCTAATTCAGATGAACAAGGAAACCCAATTCACATTATTCTCTTTAACTACACATTAGCTAACAGGCTCAGAGATCCTTTGTATATCAAAATACAACAGGTTTTATCTGCTAATATTGTTCCTCTGGAATGATTACAGGTAAATCCCAATTTTCATTTTCATTCCTCTGTGAACTAGAACAGGGGTGGGCAATAATTTTTGTAGGGAGGCCACTTCACCAATTTTGGTAGTGGTCCCAGGCTGGCTCTGCCCAGAAGGGGTGGGACCTTAGGCAGAAGGGGCAGTTCCCCTTAGGCACCATGTGCCCCTGAGAGTGAGAGAGGAAAGGAGACTTCGCACGCTCCCCTGACAGGCAGGGGAGCACACAAAGTCTTTCAGCTCCCAGCCCTGCCATGACAGGGGCACATGGCACCCAGAGGGAACCACCAGCCATTCTGAAAAGCTGGCGGTTCCTTCTGGTACGAACTCCCCTGCCCTAAGATCCTGATTGGCCTGGGGGCAGAGGCATAGCAGGGCAGGCTGCAGGCCAGATCAAACAGCTTGGGGGGCTGGATCCAGCCCATGGGCTGTATCTTGCCCAACCCTGAACTAGAATCTACATACACCATCTTATGAATTGAGCAAATCTTAAGCCTTCCAAGTGGCCAAGTTACAGAGTTACAGAGTTTAAGGCCAGAAGGGACCATCAAATCATCTAATCTGACTGCCTGTATATCACAGGCCATCTACACCACCTCAGCATCCACATCTTAATCCAGGGGAGTCCAAACTTTTTTCAAAAAGGGCCAGATTTGATGAAGTGAACATGCGTGAGGGCCGACCATTTTGCCTGACATTCTTTGAACCATTAAAATTAAATGCAAATTAACTATTTTATGCAAAGTTTATTGCAAACAGCATACTTTTCATTTCGTCACATGGATGACAAATCTAAACAGGTGTTAAATCACTCTGCCTTTCATATCTGAAGGCCAGATGAAAAAAAAATCCAGGAAGCTGAAATATATGTCAGGAACATTGTAAAGTACATTACATATTATTGGTAATAAAGGTTGTCTGTCAACTTTTAAGTTCAAAAAATATGAACAGGAACATAACACCAAGTATACATGTTGTGTCCAAATATATTTATAACTGATTTAGACCAACTGACATTAACTGAGATTTTACAATGTATTCATCTCAATACATATGGATTCGTTGGGGGCCATAAAAGATAAATATTGCCAAATTACCTGTGGGGCCGTATTAAACCAGAACACGGGCCGCAATTGGCCCGCGGGCCGGACTTTGGACATGCCTGTCTTAATCTAACAACAGAAATTAAAGCCCACAAAAGACTAGAATATGTTGTACCCGAGGCAACGAATGGGAGACATGAGAGATGAAGTGCCCCTAGGGCCCCATGCCAGGGTAGGGAATTAAGTGTGATACACCTGAGTGATCCCTGCAGATGGCCCCCACATTTCACTGCAGAGGAAGGTAAAAACCCTGAAGATCCTGACTCCACATATAGTCATCAATTAGGCCATGGAGTGAGTGTAGTTGATTTGAATAATTATAGTAAAACTTCATTAAAAATTCCCTATTTAAAAATACTAACACCTTTATACCTGACAACATTTCCACTGAAGGAATTGAGTTAGTGCTCATTCATTAAGGCTGTCTACACTCGCGGCTTCTTGCGCAAGAACATTTTGTGCAAGGGTTTTTGTGCAAGAAGTCTTGCGCAAGAAAACATCCACACTGCCATGTGTGCGCTGTGCTTTTGCTCAAGAGCTCCCATGGCAGTATGGATGCTCTCTTGCGCAAGAAAGCGCCGATGGCCATTTTAGCCATAGGGCTTTCTTGCGCAAGAAATCGCTGCTGAGCGTCCACACTGCCCTCTTGCGCAAGAGCTCCTGCGCAAGAGGGCTTATACCTGTTTAAAAAGTGCATAGCTCTTGCCCAAGAAGCCCTCTCTTGCCACGCCGTACTGTAAATTTCCTTGCGCAAGAGTGGGCGGGCAGTGTAGATGCTCTGTGGATTCTTGCACAAGAACGGCCATATTTGCACAAGAAGCTGCGAGTGTAGACATAGCTTAAGAGTCCTTCACTAAAACATTTTTCATGGATGTAACACTAGTTTTTGTTTCCTCGGCTTCTCAGTGACATCATTTTAGTATGACTATCCTGTCATAAGCTCATCCATAACATGGATTTAACACATCCATTTTTCCTTTCCTGGGCTAAAATTCACCCCTGTGTTCTATGAATACCACATATAGCACGTAGGATATGCAGTATGCAATCAGTATAATAAAGTTCGTTGGAGGTTATTTCTAGCAACATTCATGCTAATATACAGGAGAGCAATGCAAGCAAAACTATTCCCATTATGGATATAAATTTCCCATGTACGCAATGTGGATTTTCTTACAACACTCTAGAGCATGATATTATAATAAGATTTTATTTATTGTTTACTTGCATGACCAACTAAAAGTTTGTGTATGAAATAGGGATGTGACTAGTTAAATTCCAGTCCTGAGGGGCCTGCCACTGGTAGTGGACACTCCAGCCCAGCCAGAGCAGCTGCTATCTGTGGGGGGGGGGGGGGATCACTACAGCCTGGCCATAGCAACCTACCCTTGCTTATTTGCCCCGTTTCATTGGTTAACTGGTTAAACATAATGTTTAATTGGTTAACTAGTTGAACAGGATTTTACATCCATAATATAAAAATACGTAAGTAGTCCTATTCCTTTGATGATGATTTTTAGTACTCTTAATTGGTACAGTATAGTAATTATAGAAAGCTACATAATATCAGTGAATAGGTGTTTGATGGGTTATAGGGACCTCAATGTATTTCAGTACTGGCTGTTTATCAGGCGACCTAAGTCACTTATCAGGAATTCATAGAGGTCATGACTGTTATTCCAGTTTTCCCCATACATGGCTAGCAATTCCACCTTACTTGATTAATGCGGTTTTTACAGCAGTGCTGGTAAGCTGATTGAAACAATATCCACTTCCTATTTATTCTGGGTTTTTTTCTAGTGTCTTTGGTTTCAGGATGATTAAAAAGTAACTTACTTTACTAAAATAAATTTCTTCTGTATGTGATGTATCCATATCAACAGTATAAATATGGTCCCTGTAAACAAATATAAATGAATGCAAAGTCAAAAGCAGTAGTCAATTTATTTTATACAATTAAAAAAAAAGAATAGACACTATACAAGAGAACATTAATGATTGATTGGATTGCTTTTTCTGAGAATGCGCTGTAATACATAAAGTCTTTTGCTTTTCAATATGAAGAGTAATTCTAAAAACAAAACAAAACAAACAAAAAAAAACCCAACTCAAGATTCTTCCTAGTAACAGCTTACTTGTATGAACAAGGTTTAGGAAAAGGGGCTAATTCTATATCCTCTGGGGTGGGCATATGTTTTTGTGCATCTTTATATCAGCTGCAATCCTACTTAGGCAACCTTTACCAGCTTTCTGGGATGTTATTCAGTATGCCATTCTTAGTCCTTCAGAGTTAAAGAGGTTAATGCCTTTTTTTTTTAAAGTTACACCTCCAGCCTCAGCCATAATGATTTGATTGACAATATGGAAGGGAAAAAATTGACAGCAACAAAATTGTTTCCAGAAATTATTCTACTCTTCACACACTGATGGCCAAATCAAGCTCTTAAATTCATCCTCAAAAAAAGTTTACATGTCTTTCCTGTGCTTGCCTTCCTGTTTTGCTGAGAACCTGGGTTTTTTTTTTACAATTAACTGCCAATCTTCCCTGAGCAAGGGGAAACAGACTCAGAAAGTCTGGTGAGGGGTTATTTTTAAGCAGTTCCCTTATGAGTGACTGGAGCACAGAGATATTGTTGACTGGGGCTAGGGTTGCCAGATGGTTGAAACAAAAATACAGAACACCCGCCCCCCATAAAATTTGTTTTTAAATAAAACAGCATTAAAACAGCATGTTCCCTTTAAGAGTGAGTGCAGGGATAGGAACAGGGGAGCGGTTGAGCGCGAAGACCCAGGGGAGTCATTGCTTCCCCTTGGTCTTTTTGCCGGCCGCCATTTTGTGCCAGCAGCCTTGCGGAACCAGGTAAGCATGGGGTCTGGGATCGGGAGACTGGGGGGGCGTATTTGGGTGGGAGGCCATGGGCTGAGTTTTTGTAGGGTTGCCAGGTGCCAGGCATTTTCACCTCCTGGCTGGGGGAAAAAAAATCAGAAAATTCCAGATATCTTAGGTCTCCTGTATTTTCTGATTTTTTTTAACCAGACAGAAGGAGAAAATACTGGACTGTCTGGGTGAATACTGGACACCTGGCAACTCTAACTGGGGCACAGAATTAAAAAACAAAACACCTGAAGAAGCCACAACAAATTGGGCAAGAGATGCGAAGAACACCCTACATCTCATATTCCTTGAAATAGCAATGATTTTTCAAAAATACAAGAAGTTTTGTGACTAGAAAATAATCTAGAGCTTTAAAAGGGGGCTATATAGGAGTTTGCTGAAAGTAGGATTCAGACCACTTCCATTTTAAAAGCCTCTCCTGTCAAGATTAGCTTCCTTTTATTGAGTTTGAGAGAAACAATATTAGCTTCTGACTAAAGCAGATAGAAAACACTCTTTGCTGTAAAATGAAAATAAGCAACACTTCTGTCACCTGGAGAAAAGGGACAGCACTGCTAATAGAAACTGGCTTTTTTAAAAAAAAAACGTGTCTGCCACTGCAGTTGAGGCAGTTTGCTTCATGCCAAAGTGAAGAGATTTTTTTTTTTTTGGTCACAGTCAGTAAAAGAATAAAATTACAAAATTAATATCAGTTTTATAGTAGTTGGTGCTTCTACATAACAGTGGAAGCCAATAATCTGAATTATAAATGGACTGATAATTATGCATTGGAAACACCTGAAAATCTATTCTGATTGCTCTCCTTCTGGTACAGCTCTTTATGTTAATGATCATTTTAGGGTTGTGGGTTTCTTTGTAAAAGATTAAGTAACAACAAAAATCCAGTAGAAGTAAAGGGGTGAGATTCCAAGAGAGGCTTGTGTCACTTACTATCACTCAAACAATGGCTCTTCTGAGAGACTTAAGTGAGTAAGCAACTTACTTTTTGTCTTGCCAAAGTGTCCTAGGAGAATTCATATCCCAAGTTGTGGAATTACCTCTATGAAATTTGATTTCTGGATAATTAAAACCATTTCCACATGCTGTATCTAACGCACAGTTGCTCACAATATTGGCAAAAATTAAAAGAACTGTCCAGTGAAAGGCACTATAGATATGAAGGGACTGTTTTTCCCTATCATCCCCAGTACTGTCTACTGGCTGTGGCATGTGAACAGTTCGCTGCTAATTAAGTAATTCTAACACAAACTGACTTAATCCTACTGCTTCCGTTTTCCCACCTCCAGTCAGTAGAGCTGAATTTTGTTGCCATGGTATACTCTTGTGGAGGAAGGGAATTTAAATAATGCTGCTGGCTCTGCATGACCCTTAGCCACTCAGTGCAGTGTCTGGAAATGTGTAACTGCACTCTGGTACTGCAGGGGCTCAGTGAACCATTCTGATCATACATATGGGAGGTGACAGATCATGGGAACAAAAGCAACCACCAAATAAGATGGCACTGAACTGTGAACTTTAGGAAAGGTGTGTGCAAACCTGTACTGTCTGAGGGAAGAAGAAAATACTCCTATTCTGTCATATATGCGGAGGGACAGCTCAGGGGCAACATTTCAAAAAAAAAAAACTCAGATGGGGGAAGAGGCAGAAAAAGTCGTGACAATTTCTAGAAAACAATTTGTATTGACTACACAATTAGTCGATAAGGGGAGCTGCTCAGTCCTGGCTCACGTTGGATCCAGGAGCTATCCCCCTTGTGGCTCTGCAATTTAAATGTAATAGGAGCTGGGTATGCAGGCAGCCTGGCTCCTGCTACATTTAAACTGCAGAGCTGCATTGGGGGTAGCTCCTGGAGTTGGCGTGATCCAGGGCTGAGCTGTCCCAACTCGTGCTGGCTCCAGGACCGCTGCGGCTCTACCTCCCCCACTTCTCCCGCGCTCTGCGAAGATGGTACTGGGGAGACTTGGTTTTTAAACTGGCTCTCCCCAGCACCGGCTCCTGATTTTACCTCCTCCTTGATGCCTCGGAAACAGGAGGTAGCAAGGGTGGCAGGATAGCAAGTAGTCAAGTAATCACTCAACTAGTCACTTATATCCCTATTACAGGCAGTCCCCAGGTTACGTACAAGATAGGGACCGTAGGTTTGTTCTTAAGTTGAATTTGTATGTAAGTTGGAACTGGCATCCAGATTCAGCCGCTGTTGAAACTGACCAGCAGCGGCTGAATCGGACAAGCCTGGGGCAGAGCAGCTGGAGTGCTGCTGGGTTGGTCTGGTAGCGCCGACACTTGGTGTGGCGGGACCAAGCTGGCAGCACCCCAGCTGCTCTGCCCCAGGTGTTCCCAAGTCAGCCGCTGCTGAAATTGACCAGCGGCTGACTACAGGAAGCCCGAGGCAGAGGTACTCTGCCCCGGGCTTCCTGGAATCAGCCGCTGATCAGTTTCAACAGCGGCTGACTTGGGGACGCCTGGGGCAGAGCAGCTGAGGTGCTGCTGAGTTGGTCCAGTAGTGCCGCACCTTGGCGCTGTGGGACCAACCTGGCAGCCTCCCAGCTGCTCTACCCCAGGTGTCGGCGAGAAAAGCCAGGTCTGCTGGGGGTGGGGGGAGCGCACTAGCTGTGCCCCCCCCCCAGCAGATCAGGGAGACGCGGAGCGGCTTTTCTTGCTGTGGAGGACGCGGGTGGTGGGACCGCGGCGCGTCTCGGAGGTCCCGCCGCCCGCGTCCTCCGCGGCGAGAAAAGTCGCTCCGCGTCTCCCTGGTCTGCTGGGGGGAAGCGCCCCCCCCCCCCGCTGCCGGATGCGGCGACAGTGGGGGAGGCACCCTGCACTAGCTGCGCCCCCCCCATTCGTAAGTAGGGGTCCGACTTAAGTCGGACTGACTTAACCCGGATACTGCCTGGATAGAACACAATTTGTACCCTACGAAGTTGGGAGAGGGGAAAAAAGTAGAAAATATAAAATAGCATAAGCCTATGAAAAGTCCTAGTGAAGCAAACTATGGTCTGGAGGAGAAACTACTCTGCTTGCCCAAAAGTGAATGATACCCTGGGACAGATGCTCAGCTGATGCAAATGGGTGTACTGCTCTAGCCGTGTTGACTTCAGTGAAGCGTGAGTATGTCTACACTGCACTGTTCTTCCAGAAAAAGCTACGCAAATTGCGAATCATCATTTGCGTAGCTTTTTCCTCTTCTTTTTTCAGAAGAGGCTGTTCTGATACTTGTCCCATCTACACTGCTCCAAAGTCGGAAAAAAAAACCTTTTTTGGAACATCCTTTCTTCCTTGTAAAATGAGGTTTATGGGGATGCTGAAAAAGTGCGTCTGCTCTTCCGGAAAACATTTTTGGTAGAGCAGATGCATTCATTCCCTGGACGCAGCAGAGTTAAAACTCTACAGTGTAGACATAGCCTTTGCTAACTTACATCAGCTGAATAGACATCCCATAATTTGCACTGCAATCTTTCCAAAGCCACAAAAATATTTAATAATGGTACATAATTCTTATATACATCCTCATATCATATTTAACAAATAAGCAATTGACAAAGAGAATTTGTTGTATGCCAGACATCTAGTAATAAATTGGTAGCTGTCTCTGAAATCAGTTTGTCCTTTTTCCCAAGGAAATTAACTGCACAGCAAACAGTGAGCACTGGATTTTCTCAAAAACTTCACTGTTTAATCATTTGTTTTGGTTGCTTTTCAGATAATTGGGTACAAATGTAAACTTAGTATCACTATATTTAGATGCCTAAAAACAACTTAAAAGAAGCATCTGATATGGTAGCTAAGGGATTTATGCTAAATACAGTTTCAATTAATTCTGTTATGAAGCTCTTTGATAAACACTTTCAACTGAGTTCACATTTGCTTCAGTTTCTCAGTTTATTGCCACCATTAGTGTTACAGATATAAACTTTCATTCAAGCTAATTATGGAAAGATTACTCATGTTTGAAAGTTTATCACTTGAAGATAAAAATGACCCTTTGAATTTTAACTTTTATCACATAGGCTTTTCAACTTAGCAGGGATTTTTTTCCCAGTTATTTTCTGAGGAGGAAAATAAACTACGTAACAGTTTTTAAGTTACTGGAGCAAAGAAAAGTGTAAGAAGATTTTTTTTGTGCTCATATAAGTAAAAGTTGATTCTTTCTGGTTTTTGGCAGGTCATTTGTCCCCAGTAATGTTGAAGCCCTTCTGTATTTAAATAAAATACACACATTCATACCCAAATATTATATATATTACATGCACTTAAGACTAATATTTTAAATATTTTTAGTTTGTCTAGTTTAATCCATCAAGCAGATTTGCATTAGTGAGTCTCAGTTCTAATTGTCATGCGGGAAAATAATCTACCAATTTAACAAACATGAGTACAGAAAATAAGAGAATTCACCCATGAAAAAAAAACATATTGCGGAAATCCTGCCGCCAATCTTTCTCTGTCCTCCTCCCACCCCATGCACCTAACCACACTGGTGATATATTTTCATGAGAAGGCAAAGAGTGGAGCACCCTCCCTGAGAGACTCTCCACAGCCTCTGTTGTTAACAAGCCAAGATTCATACTTGTTCGTTGAAGACTAATTGCAGGTGAAGTTATACAATGGGATACCCAGCCACTAGGTACGTGCACAGCATGGATCCTGTTGCTCAGAATACTACCTGGAGCACCATAAATCACATCCGTTGCTTCCTATTCCAAAACCAGTAGTAGTAGCTGTCAACTGTTTGGGCAGTGTGGTGGGTGCTATAGAGGTGCTATAGAGGCTAAAGCTGAGGATTCCAGTCCTCCACCTTATTGCCCACCCCTATCTATTTATTTGGAGTAACACTTTCCCTCGTTCCCAGAATTTGGCCCCTAATGAACATTAAAGGCCAGCCTGGCTAGTCCTTTAGTGAGTGCTACAGGTTGCAATGCAGAATACCTGATTTTGAGACTTGATCATCCTTTAGTGCCTTTTGGACAGGAATTGGAGACGTTATAAAAACATGGCGTGCAATACTTGAGAACAGGCTGGAGTATGCACAGGGATCAGCACAATGATGTTTGAGTAGGGTCTGAGGAAAGGGGAAGGGGGGGGGAGACAAAATGGCTTTGTTTTGAAAATAGATGCTCTTAGCTTAAAACAGTACTTCCCACTCTGTCGCAATTCCAAAACTGCATCCTTTTCTAGGGACTGCTGGTCTTGAAGAGTATTTGCTAAGGAAAGGAAAGATCATAGGAAACAAGAAGAGGAATGGGGACGCAAAATCTCCAAGGCATGTGGGGAATGCAAGCCTGTATTTGAAGAGTTTGTCAGAAAGTAAGCTTTGCAGTGAATTCTTCAGATTCCTCCACTGTCTAGACATAATGAGAAGCACTTTGGAAGTGCAATTATGGTGTAAAAATGGCACCTTCTTACTCAACAATTCAGTTCCTTGGCATATCAATCAATCCATCAATCAGTGGCTCTAACACATTTGCCTCCTGAATGTATTCTTTCTTATGTGCCAATCAACATGGTATTTAGGTATGATTCTGTGACACTTATATGATAACATTAAGTTAGTATTAAAAAGCCAACAATTTATGGGAGAATTAGTCTTTACATATAATATGCTCCAGATCTGCAATGGGTGTGAATTGGTGTAGCTCCATTGAAATTGCCACAGCTATGCCAATTTACACCAATTAAGGAGCTGGCCTAATAAGCCTCTCATGTCAATGCATGTGTTTCTGTATTTAAAAATATATCTGTCTAGCTAAAAGATGCAGAAAAGACATTAAATTAATCTCTTGCAGTACATCAAAAGAAAAACAGTGAGCATATTTAGTCTGTTTTTTTTTTTTTACTACAAAATATGTCTAGAACAGCAACATTAAAGATTAATTACTTTTATTCAAATATGAATGCATGCACAGAATGGATCATTTATATTTGTTCTCCAAAAATATATATAATTAATTGTTGCTAAAAAAAAAAAAAAAATCACAAACTCCTGTAAGGAAATATTGGTTCTGGCTCTATATTGCAAGCTCTTGTAAGTCATTTCAACCTCCATTGGCTTTCATGGTGGCTGCAGGTCCCAGCACCCCTAGAAGTTGCTCAACTCCTTGCAGGATTGAACCCAAGGTGACAGATGAACGTGGCTTTTAAGATGTGTCACAAACTATAAAGACCAATGTATGTGATCAAATCCTAAAATAAATGTCTAGCAGATATGAACTCAGAATATCATTTTTTTTCTAGTAGAAGGTAGAAGAGAATGAGGAAAACTCTACTGACCTAGCAGCGATGTAGAGAGTTCTGTTCATTATCATGATCAGCTGGATGTCTAGCCTGTGCCTTTGTGTGGCGTTGCGTCCTGGCTTGTGCCCCACAAACACCGGATACTGTTTTGTATCTGTAAGAAGGGGAAGGGATGGGGAGAAAGAAAGCAAACGACAGAGAGACGGTCACATTATGAAGTCATGGAATAACCCATCACCAAATCCACAGCTAAAATCTTTAGTTCCTGCTCCTGCTGTCCCTTCCCACAACATCACCTGGGGTACTGAAGTAACAGCACAATGGATTGCATAGCTCATCAAGGTTATAATCTTTGCTTGCAATTGTCAAGAAGAAAGCCATTATGTTTTTAGAAATGAATAACTGTAATTCCTGAGAGCTTAAAACTGCTCTGAGATCTCTTGGCATAAAGGTACTTAGCACTTTCACACAGTTTTCTTTTCATTCCCTGCAGTGATTTAAATGCTGGATGCTGCCTGCCAACGTTTATATTTCAGGACAAAGCTATTTTATGTATACTATGCAGTGGTTTTCATTCTGAGGTCTGAAGACAACTGGAGGTCCACAGACTATGTCTAAGGGATCTGCAAAAGATTGTCACTACCATAGTACATTGGTTTTCAATCTATGCTACATGGACTCCTGGAGGATCCACAGACTATGTCTAAAAAGTCCAGATCTCTATTTAAATGTTTTATGAGTCTGCAAATAAAAGAGGGTCACTGTTTTTTAATAACCTGGCACTGCAGTGACTATGCTGGCTAGTGGGCAGAGCAAAGGACTTGGCACTACTAGGTACAAAATTGCCAACTCCATGGGTTTCCTGCAGTATTGGGCTGTCACTGCAAGGCAGCTGTGTGTATTTTTTCTAGAAGCTGTGGGTACCCATTAATTGACATTTATTTATTTGAATGTTTTTGGCCGTATTTATTTATTTTTGGCACCCTGTCTGATACATCACTTTTCCTGGCAGCCAGATGATAATGCTGATTGAAAGTCTGCGCCAGTAGCCACTCAGTCTTTTCCCTAACTCTGACAGTCAATGAGTCATTATATGCCAGTGCTCTCATTGCTGGAAAGACAATGTGCACTGATGAGGTCTATATACAATCTGTCTGTAGATCCTATAATAGCCACCCAGAAAACATTTCTGACAGAGTTTCTATCTGTCTGTCTGTCTGTCTGCAAAAGGCAGTCAACTAGCCAGCTCCCAGGAAAGTAATCAGAAAGACATGCAGAAGACAGAAAGAAAAGGAGACTGTAAGTAGAAGCAGCATTAGAAGGCAGAATTCCTGCACAGTCACATAATGCAGTTGACTGGCATCAAATCAAGCATTAAGCCCTTTCCCAAAAATCTATTGGCTCCAACCAAATAAAGCTACCATAAGGGGCTATTATTATAGATACTCTAATTTTTATCATAAACTCTCTCAGCTCTAATCATGGTGGAGTTACTGATTCACTGTCCAGGCTTGGGAAAGTCCCCCTGTGTTTTCATCAGCATAGTTATAAAACTGGGTAGAAACCGGAACTTCCCTGTAAACCAGATGCTGCATTTGATCTGAGCATTCCTGGGTAAATAAATTAACCAAACTCACTGAAGATTTGGGTTCAGAAGGTTAATCTTCCTGATCAAGATTTACTTGAGAAATAATAATTTTTAACATTCCAGCTTTCCTCTGTCCAACACTGCTTCCTTTGTAACTGACGGACCTTGTGTGAATTGGGGCCTATATGTTTGTAGCCATCTGACATTCATAACATAGAAATAGACCTTTCCCATGTTTTCCTTTGCAAAGGGGTTAAGATTGCTGACTTGCCGTTCCTTACCACACTTTTACAGATGCAGGGGACAAGCCACACAGGTGCTGAACACTTCCTTATTGCTGCAAAGCATCCAGGGCTAGATTTAGTTGCTGTGCCCTGCTATCTAATGGAATTCACAGCCCCAAGAGAGGCACCCAGGATTCCTACAGTGTGTGGGGAGAATTAGGCACCTAAATATGGAATTCACAGTCTCCAGTAAGCTGAGCAGGCTGCCAGCTAAGATAGCCAGCAGGAAATGCTGAGGAGAAGGGCCCAAGCCCTGCCTCTCAAAAGGTGCCTAAGCGCAGGTCTACACTAGGACTTCATTTAGACATAATCCTCACAAAGTCGAATTTATAGGTGGAATGTCCACTCTACCAAGCCCATTATTTCAAAACAATGGGCTGAGGAATTCAAAATCTGTACTCTTTTCCATTGGGAGCAACATTCAATCCAAAATAGTTATTTCAAAATAGCATTAGTGTGGATGTTCTGGTGCCACTATTTTGAAATAATTACTCACCAGAGTAATTTGAACTAATTGCACCCCAGTGCTTCCTGGAGCTCTAAGTTAAGGTAGTGCATCCACATTAAGGGAGCCTGTTTTGGACTAATTTCAGGAATTCTATGTAGTATGGACCAGTTAGTTGGAATTTATTAAATTGGAAGTTAAGGTGAATTTACTAATTTTGAAATAGTTTTCTAGTATAGACATGGCCTTAGTCTGAGCAAGAGGGAAATGCCTGTTTCCTCTCAGGTACCTAGCTCCATGAGATGGTTCATAGCCATGAATCCTAAGTCAAGTCAACCCTTTCCCAAGAAAAACTGAGCTGCAGATGGCATCTTGCACTTTTATCCAATAGCAAAATGCAGGACAATGTAGCACTTTAAAGACTAACAAGATGGTTTATTAGATGATGAGCTTTCGTGGGCCAGACCCACTTCCTCAGATCCAATAGTCCTGGGACTAGAGCATTCACTTAGGAGATGGGAGGCCTCAGTTTAAATCTCTCCTCCACACCAGACAGTGGGGAATTTGAATGCAGGCGTCACACTTTCCAGGAGAGTGCCCTAACCAGTGTGATGTTTCTCACTCTTCTGTTGACATTGTTCCAATTTGTATAAAATAATATCATACTCAGAGACATGAGAGAGTGGCAATGATGTTATAGGTGGAATGCACTCATCTGGAATGTGGGAGACTCAAGTTCAAATATCTGTACTAATGAATATTGAATTATTTATACAAAGTACAATAGCTCCATCAGGAGAGAGGGAAAGCCCAGAAATTACAGCACTCATCTGTGAGGAGGACCTCTGTGTTTAAACCCAAGCCTCACATCAGGCAGAGAAAGCCATGGTCAGGGGAGATGACAGACATATCAGGCCTCTGGGCAAGGTGGGAAGAGGCCAGCTCCATGCTCCCGGAAGGGGAAGGACTTTGGGCAGAAGGGGTGGAGCTGGGGCAGCCAGCCCTCAGCACTGCTGGAGCATTCCATGCTGCCTCTCCAGTCCTTAGAGCCACCTGGAGCATGCCTGCAGGGCTCCAGCAGTGATTTAAGGAGCCCAAAGCTCTCAGTGCCACAGTAGCTACAGTAACAGCAGTGATGGCAGGGAGCCCCAGGCCCTTTAGAATTTCTGGGCCCTGGCAGGCCTGGTCATGGCTACGGGTTAAAGGGACAGGTGGGACACTACCTTGTTCTCCAACTGTCCTTTGTCCGGTCTATGACTATGTCTAATGCCATGGTGTCAAACTAATTCTGAAGCTGTAGCCACTATAGCAAACTAATCACACTCAGCTGACCAAATAGCCACATTGTTCAAGCCAACTAGCCGCACTCAACCAGCCAAATAGCCACACATGGTTAGTGGCTAGCATGCTGGACACTATGGAAATGGATTGCCATACTGGTGGGGAGAATGCCTACATTGTATACTCACAGGGCACCAGTGTGAACGGGATGCCAGGATGCTGGGCAATGTAAGATTTCATGGCATAAATTTAGGCACTGCCTAAACTTCACAAGTGGAAACTTTGATGCCTAGGTAACTCCAGAGTTACAAAGCAGCTAAGTGTGATTCTGTAAATACCAATTAAATCTGCTTGTTGTACCTAGGCTACTAAAGGGGCTGTGAGATGCCTAACGCCCCCATATGAATTTAGTCCTGAGAAGGTTTTTTGGCATAATTGTGATTGGACTGTGGTAACCATGATAAAGAGGCACTTAAACTGAGGGCCTGAGCCAGGTAATCAAATGCAGTGAATGATTTCCTATAAAGTTGAGCCATATTAAATAGGACCATTTTGATCCTGACTTGCAGTGTCCTGTGCTAGTCCAGTCTCAGAGAGACTCCCCATTAATTCAGGTCAGAAAATGGAGAATATTTGTGGCAAAAAAATATGTCTTGTCACTAAAATGTTGTTTTGTCAAAATCTAAATGCTAAGTGGTGAAGTGGGACAGAGATTCCTCAGAGACTGAGCAACCAAATCTGGTCATTTGTGTAGTTCTAGTCAATCATTTCAATGGTATATCCTCCACACAGCTCCATTAGTGAGCTACTACCACCAGAACTTTGCTTTTGGGTGTCAGGTAAGAAACTTTCTGCTCATGAAAAACAAGCTTTGCTCATTTGTTGTGGGTTGCATGGGAAACTGCAGACTAGCTGCACTGCAGAAACTCCAAGTCAGCAGTTTCCAAACACTGGGCCGTGGCCCAGCCTCTGGTTCCCAGGCCATGGTGGCTCTGGGGACTGGAGATGGGGTACACCACTCTTGCCACAGCTGTTGAGAGGCCTGTCCTGCCCCCACCTCTTAGCCAACCAGTGCTGGGCAGGGGCAAGGTCTACTCCTGCCTGCAGAAAAGCACTTCCCTGTACAGCCTGAGGGCTATGCAGTAAACTGCTCTTCTGCAGCTGGACGGAGACTCTGTTCCTACCCAGTACTGGTTCGCTGAGCGGTGTGGCAGGACATGCCTCTCCCAACAGCCGTGGTAGGAGGGGAGGCTCTGGGCAGTGTACCCCAACCCTACCCCCAGAACCACCACAATGCAGGCAGTAGCACAGGGCTAGGTGAGGGGGGCAGGGCAGGCACTGGGGGCTCCAGGGTCAGGGCTAGTATTGGGGAGTTCTGGAGGCTGAGCTAATAGTGGGGGAGTTATGGGAGCAGGGCCGGCACTGGGGGGCTCTGGGGATGGGACTAATATTGGGGGCTGGCATAGGAGGAGGCTCTGGGAGAGTTGGGTGCTGTGGAGCTCTGGAAACAGGAGGCTGGTACGGGGGGGTCTGGTGCTAAGGGGCAGGGAGCTAGTACTGAGGCATTTAGGATGGTGGGCTGGCACTGGGGAGTTTTTAAGGCGTGAGGCTGGCATTGGGGGGGTGTTGGGTGCAGGGGACTCTGGGGCCAGTGGCCAGCATTGGGGATAGTGGAGGGGTGTGGGACTCTAGGGGTTAAGGCTGGCACTGTGGGCTCTTGGGGCTGGGCTTTTGGGGGACTGTTTTATTTGCACATTTGCATATTCATCACGTGCATACTGAATACACAATCCTGTACATAAAATGTTACCAGTCCACCAAAAGTTTGTGAATGGGTTTGCAGGTCCCTGGTATCAAAAAAAAGCTGGGAACCACTGTTATAGGTTATGGCATTAGAGGAGCAAGTAGCTCATCAGCTCTGTAAACAGGTCCTGGTGGAAGTGTTCTGCTCTAGTGTAATCACCTGACTGATCTGAAGAGCCATCAAGAAACAAAAAAATATTGTTCACTTCAGATCGGCTAAAACTGTGTAAGCAGGAAGTTCAGTGATCAATACATTCCTTTTTGAAGCATAGGGGAGAGCAGAAAGCAGGCAGCGGGCCTTTCATACTTACAGTTGCCATGCGAAATACTGATTGGCTCAGAATCTTCTGGGAAACCAGCCCCAGCAAAGTGTAGCAGTGTGAAATATAGCAGCAAGGCTTCTGACCTCATAGTAGTTCAGCTGGGAGTCTTTATTTCTTCACTTCACCCTGCGGAAAACAAACAAGAGTGTAAGAACTTTCTGTCCATTCTCTTTTAACAGCTGCACACAGAAAGTAGGGCTTGAATGGTCAACAGGTAACAAAGGGGATTCTCATTGTCAAGTTTAATTTTTAAAAGGGCCTGTCCTTTTGGCCCCTTCTCTTTCATTCTTGCCCTACAATAAGCCTCACTTGCCCATATCAGTGGCACCTACAGCTTGATTTTGACCGGATTTAAATATGCCGTGTGCTGCCTGTGCATTTTCTGTCTCTGCTGATTGGACCCAGTAAAGAAACTTCAACTTCTGAGTCAATGTATAGCTGACAAGAGTTTTTAGGGAAATACTCCATCTGGTGTTTCTTTGGGTAGGTTTACATAATTAGATGATGACTCAGGCCATAAATAAAAGCTGCACTACATTATATAGGTTTTAAAAAAGTGATTAAGGGTTATACTGGGAGACTGATTCATACCCTGCAGAGTTGTGAATCAAACACAGAAACACAGAGAGTTTGATGGAGCACTCTGAACATGTCATTGAGCTTTACCATAAAAATATGTACCCATCAATTTAAGTACCATAAAATCAACAATCCAACGTGCAATACAATAAAGGTGAATAGAACTGGCTAACATCAGGTTTTTTCCCTTCATGTTTCACCAATGTATTCACTCATTAACATTTCATCTGATAAGTAAATAAATAAACCCTCAAATCTTGGAGATAAAAAGAACCAAAGTTTCCTGTGCATACAGTGAAAAAACTGCATTATAATACAGTAGTCTGTCAATCATTCAAGATTTATGTACAGGAGTCAAACTTTATAACCTAGATAATCTTTGAAAGTTAATTTGGCAAATAAAGTCTCAACTTGCCCTTTTGCAACATCATTTAATATTAGATACCTATGTCTCCAATTCCATGCCAAAAAAAGCATTAACAAGTTCTGAGTACTGCATTTTTGCTTGTGATTTCACTGACACAGTTGGTTCCCAATCATTTATTCAATTGGAAACATCACACTAATTAATTTGCCTTTTCTAATATATGCTTTTAATGAAAAGCCCAGCTCTTATAACTTAACTTTAGATGGAAACTCTGTTGAAGGGCACTGTGATCCCTCAGGGCAATAACTAGATGATTTATTATACTCCATGTTTCCCTATTATTGTTCACACACACAAACTTGAAAACTTGGCTGCTTCTGTATTTTTATTAACCAATGTTTGAACCCACAGAAAATAAACTTTGATGTGAGCCACTTTGATTAACTGACTCCTTGGCTGCCATGCAGCATTTGAAGAATGGTGAAAGTACAATATTAAGTAAAACATAAAACAGAAACTGGCTGCTATTATATTTTACATGAGGAAATATATGGGGAGAGACTAATGCACAGGCGTCTCAAGAGAAACCATTCTGACTGGAACGGGTTAGGTTGGTGGCCACCTGTGACTAATGAGACAACTGTGCCTTCCTGTAGCTATCTTGTTGTCTCCCTTCCTTCATCAGTGACAATTGTGAGCAGGGAATATGCATGGTTTATTTGCATAGTGCCAAATTTAATAATTCTTGATTGAGGTTCTTATGTACTACTACAACAGAAATAGCAAACAAACAGCAATAATCGAAATCAGACTTTCCTCTAGGGTTTGCATTTCATTGCATTAAAAGGAAAAAAGAATAAAGGGGCTGATTTTCGTCCTTCTTACAAGCCTTCCTGAAGTGCAGTTTTGCTTTTTACCTTTAAAGACTCATTTTTCATATTCAGCATGAAGTGCCTATTTTGTCTCTTACAAGTGCATTGCAAGGTGACAAAGTATAGTGCTTTACTATATCAATAAATTTCAATTCCTTCCTCATTGCAAATGCTTTGGTCAAATGCAAAGCTCTTTTTCTGAAGTACAGGAAAGGAAGAGTAGTTTATCTAGAAGAAATTTAACAAGCAATTCAGTTTTTCAATGTAAAGCTTTTTACCCACTACCAGTCTGCAGGCTGATAAGTCAAACTTAATATGGCTTACAGTGGGACTCTGCAACAGAAGAATAGCGTCTTTATGTTATTTTCTATCAGCACATCATCAACTAGCTAACAATGTATGTATTATATGTGGAAAAGCATTAAGCCAGCATTGATAAATCTTAGCCATTTCACTGCAAAGCCTTAAAAACTTTTTTTCACAGACGGTTGTGATATATTACTCCCTTCTTGTCACTCAGCCTTCTGAACTGTTCTGTGTAAACATGTAGCCAAGAGGCTCTCCCCTCAGATTAATTATAATTCTGTTATACCACAGAGTCATTTTAAATATAATTTTTTTAACTATACTTTTTTTTAATAGTTGAGATTTTTTCTTTAGATGAACACAAAGAGAAGACTAAGGAGCTTTCAGTTCTGCCATCTAAGGGTGTGTCTACACAGCATCCTGACTTCGAAATAAGATGTGGACTTTGCGGCATGCAAATTGTGTAGCTTATTTCAAGGTAATTTTGAAATAGCTTATTTCGAAATTTGGCACTGTCTACACAGAGCCACATTTCAAAATAAGGCGCTGTGCTGAAACATTTCTTAATTCTCGTGCAATGGAGTTTACAGGGCCGTCGGAATAGCAAGCCTGTTATATTTTGATATAATGGACTTGCTCTTAAGAAGGGGAATAGCTATTTTGGGATACTGAAGGTATCCCGAAATAGCTCCGCAGTGTAGACGTAGCCTAACAGCTCAATAGTGCAAAGCTGTTTTTATACACAAAGGCCAGACTTCACAAAAAGAAGTGAAGTGTTGTGATGATCAGTGACACAACAACTAACTTTTTTAGGTGCCTTGAGGATCATTGTGATTCACAAAGCCTTAGTTAGGCTCCTAAGCTCCTACACAATGAATAGACATCTTAGACTGTGATTCACAGAAGCCAGCATGCTAGCAAGGTGTCATCGAAGCGAGCCAATGAGAGATGCCAACAACAGGGCTGTGTGCTAAACCTTCTGCATTGGAGGCCCCATCCCTCTTTGTAATTTCCAGATTTAAACCCTCTCTTAAGCATGGCGCCAAAAGGCAGATCCAAACATGTGACCTCTGCAGCTTCATGAGCCTCTTTACAGCTTGAGCTAAAAGCCAGCTGGCACACAGCTAAGATTGAGGAGTACACTCATTAGTTCTTTCTCTGTAAGTGGTTTAAGTCCTGCTTACACAGGACAGTGAACAATACCCAGTGTGTGGGTTACATTAGCGTTATGTGCCTTCACCGTTTTAGCAAGAAGTTGGATGGGAGGAGACACTCCAGAGTTTTTAGCCCCGTGATTAGGGATGTGGGGGAACCTCCCCTCAATTGAATTCCTCTCTCTCTCTTTGAGATTAGATAAGTGCTCTACTCATTGGGATATAGGCTATTTGGAAGTGAGAGCAAGGTGTCCCTCAGCCTCTCCTGTTGAAGCTGAAGCACTCTAGATAATTAATTTAAAAAAGTCACTGGAACAGGGGGACCTGATTCTCCATCTTCCAGGTCCCAGCTGTACATTCTAACCACCTGGCAATAGAGTCATGCTTTTGCTCGCTCACTTGCGCTCTCTGGCCCAAATGACTTCGCAAGAGTGAGCGAGCGCACAAGCATGTGTGTGATTCTATAGCCTGCTGGAACTCAGGATCAGTCTTCCTGCTCCAAGGACTCTTTATTTAAGTGCAGTGCAAAAGTTTCATCCAGAGAGACTGAGGGAACCCCACATCAAGTGATGAGAGCACTCACCTAAGAGGTGGTAAATTCTTGTTCAAATCCTTTCTCCCCTCAGGTACAGGAAGAAACTTGAAATGGAGGGTTCCCAGGTAAGCATACCAACTGCTGAGCTAAATGCTATGAGGGATCACTATCTTTTCCCCCATAATGTTTCAGAAATCCTCTGAAGTGCCTAATCCAATAGGCATGCTTGCAGGGCCCCTACTGATTGGGCCCTACACACCCAAGTTAGGCAGGGAAATGCCGGTGCTCCCCTGGTTTGTGAATAGCTACGGGGAGGTAGCAGCATGCTCAAAGACTGAAATAGAGGTGCCCACTGAACTCTCCACAAAAACTTAGGGGTCATGTGAGTTTAGGTCCCACAGGATTCAGCAGGAGTTTTGTATATCACAGTGGTGTCAAACCTGAGACTTAGGCACCTAACTTGTTTAGTGAATTCAAGCCAAAATACTCTGTTTTATTTGTTTCTAATAAAGATGGAGGCTGATTGTGTACCACACTTACACTTTGTGTAGTCAGCACCAGTACAAAATTCTCCCATTCTGATCTGTTATCACATTACACCCACTCTTTCCTGTGGTAAATGCAGTGCAGTGGAGACCTGGGTCCAAGATTACTCTATCAGCCTATGTCAACTTTTTCTGGAAGGTAATTATACTGATTTAATATGAATTTGTGTATTCTTTCTGTAGGGCGAGATTTTTTTTATCAGTTCCAGTGAAATTTTAGAAAGATGGTTGTTAGAATTAGTTACCTGCCTTTCTATTATACATTCCCTTTTCAGCAAGTCCTCTCCACTCTAGCTGGGCTCCTGGGAATGATAGAAATGTCCTGACTTACAAGTGTGATGGAACTACTTGCTAACCAAATGCCTTTCCATATGCAACATATGATGAAGCACAAATAGCCAGATGGTGATGGCCAGAGTAGAGGTATCGTCTCCAAATAATGGCTTTGTAATCATCCACGTTTAGCTCCTCAGCTGGTGTAAATTGATATGGCTCCATTTACTTCAATATAGCTGCACCCGTTTACACCAGATGAGGCTCTGTATCAAAGAACTTCCATTATTCCTATTCAGAAAGCATACATTGCATCAACAGAAAAGTATTTATTTTGGCAAGAGGGTTATTATTTGCCTGGGTTTTTTAAAATTGTAAACTGCTGAGATACAGCATGGTAAATGCTTTAAGAAGTAGCTGAATGAAAGATTCCATTTCAATTCTACAACAACTTGTTCAGCTAGTGAGGTTTTGAGAAAGGGGATGACTTTCTTCTGAGTTCGGAGCGACACAAACAAGGAATCTGGTTTCCTGAATTCCTAAGACTAATGAAGGTATACATAGATGAAAAAGTGTCTTACCTTGAACAATCTCCTTGAAATTAATGAGGTAGCACAGATGTTAGGGAGAGGAGATATTTCCTAAGTAAATATATATTTTCCTTTCTTTGTCATTGCAATGATTAGATATAAAGAAATCATATAATCTGGCTTTGTCTACATTACAAGGTTTTTGTGGCAGAGAGTATGCTGATGATGGACTCATTAGCATGAGTTGCGATGTCATTAGCATATTTTCTGCTGATGCTTTTTGCGCAAGGGGTTTTTTGCAAAGAGAAGCAGTGTAGCTGCTTCCATTTTGCACCAAAAAACCTCTTTTGCGCCAGAGCCTTATGCCTTTCTCTATATATAGCCAAGAGAGGCATAAGGATCTGGCGCAAAAGGAGGTTTTTGCACAAAATGGAAGCGGCCACACTGTTTCTCTTTGTGCAAAAACCCCTTGCGCAAAAAGCATTGGCAGAAAATATGCTAATGACATCGCAACACATGCTAATGAGTCCGTCATTAGCATACTCTCTGCCACAAAAACTTATAGTGTAGACATAGCCTCCTTTGTCTGCTGTGCAAATTGAGTCCTTTATGGGAAAAAATAGGGAAATGTTTCAGATTGTAAACTCGTGGAAGCAAGAATACAGCACGGTGTAGCACTGATCCTGATAAGGGCATTTAGATGCTTCAATATCAATAAATAAATAAAGTTTATGTAATTATTAGTCTCTAAACTACACATTGGGAAAAAACAAATTTCTGGCATCAAGGAGTATTTGAAGATAAGGAGGTAATAATATCCCTGTCTCAATATGGCTTGTGATATAAAAAGAATAGTTTCATTTTTTTGGAGCCAAATGCAATATATAACTTCAGGAAGCCTATAATTCTATGAGCCAAAGAAAAAGAACCAGCATGACATCAGCCTTCTGCTGTCTGATCATTTTTAGTGTTTACTGAGGGATGGTTCAAGGCAGAAATGCATGCAAAATAACCCTTTGGCTAAGGAAATGAATATATTGCTACTGCCACAATATCCTATTACAGGCAGTCCCCGACTTACGCGGATCCGACTTACGTCAGATCCGCAGTTACGAACGGGTCTGCCCCAGAGTACACGGACTGCGGGACCTCGCGGTCCTGCCGCCCGTGTACTCTGGGGCTTTGCTCTGCGTCTCCCTGGTCTGCAGACCAGGAAGATGCAGAGCAAAGCCACGGAGGGGCTCGGGCAGCGGGGCAGCCCCGCTGCCCAAGCCCCCCCCACCCCCCGCGCGCAGCTTTGCAAAGCCGCGGGGAAGCCGGCAGCGGGGCAACCCAGGTGCGCCTGGGGTGCCTCGCTGCCCGAGCCCCCCCGCGGCTTTGCAAAGCTGTGGGGGGGCTCGGGCAGCGAGGCAGCCCAGGCCGCCTGGACTGCTCCGCTGCCGGCTTCCCCGAGGCTTTGCAAAGCCGCGGGGGAAGCCGGCAGCGGGACAGCCCAGACGCCCCGCAGCTGTCCCGCTGCCGGCGTCCTCAGAGGCTTTGTTCCCCGTCTCCATGGTCTGCTGGTCTCCAGCAGACCAGGGAGACGGGGAGCAAAGCCGCGGAGGACCCAGGCGGCGGGACCGCGGTGCGTCTCGGTCCGCCGCCCGTGTCTTCCTGGTCTGCTGGGGTGGGGGGGGGGGCGCAGCTAGTATACCCCCCCCCCCCATCAGACTAGGCTTTTCTCCGGACGCCTGTGGCAGAGCAGCTGGGGTGCTGCTGGTTGGTCCCGCAGCGCCGCTCTGGGCGCTACTGGTCCAACCCAGCAGCACCCCAGCTGCTCTGCCCCAGGCGTCCTGATTTAGCCGCTGCTGAAACTGACCAGCACTGACTACAGGAAGCCCGAGGCAGAGTTGCCCTGCCCCGGGCTTCCTGGAATCAGCTGCTGATCAGTTTCAGCAGCAGCTGACTTGGGGACGCTTGGGGTTCTTAAGTTGATTCTGTATGTAAGTCAGAACTGGCGGTCAGTTTCAGCAGCGGCTGAATCTGGACGCCAGTTCCGACTTACATACAGAGTCAACTTAAGAACAAACCTACAGTCCCTATCTTGTACGTAACCCGGGGACTGCCTGTACCTTGTGACTGTGTCTGGACTTTATAAGAAGGGTTTAACTTTACTCCGCAGATATTACATGTAATATGTAAAAATGAAGCACTAATTTCCTGATAGAATCTGTGAAAATTGAAAGCTAGTTTGGATCCTGAGAACAGAGGCATAGTCCTGAAGAGCTACAATCTTCCTTGTTGGAGAAAGTCCTGTTTAACTTTTGAGCTCAGCTGTACTTTCAGTTAATCAGGTGTAATTCTAACAAAGTCAGAATGCAGAACAATGCTGGGGTTTTTCTGTTGGTCTCCAATCATGATCAGTCTTGCACAGCTTTTGCTGGATTCACACATATCATACTTGAAATCAAGGCTAGATATCTTTCCAAAGAATATGCTGTAATTCAATCCACACACTGTTGAAGCTTTCCAACAAGGACTTAACAAACATTTGAACTATCTCACCCATTACCAAGATAGTTTCCCCAATTATCACCTCTAATACCATTAACTCACAAACATCCCACTCTCCTTACCTCTAATATCATCAATTCACAGACACTTACCTTCCTTCCCCCCCCCCCCGCATCTCCCTCCTGTTCTGCAATGTGATTTGTCCTTTTCATATTTGTTCATTTTTTTTAATTGTATCCTTTGGTATATATGGTTGTGACTACTTTCTTCCACTATTTGATCTGAGGAAGTGGGTCTGGCCCACGAAAGCTCATCATCTAATAAACCATCTTGTTAGTCTTTAAAGTGCTACATTGTCCTGCATTGAGCACCTGGGGAAATCTAATGGCCCTTGTTAGACTTAGGGTGAGTCTACAAAGCAGGGCTTAACTTGAAATAATCTATGCAAATTGAGCTACATCAATTGTGTAGCTTATTTTGAAATTGGGAGCGTCTACACAGCACTTATTTCAAAATAGAGCACTCTTCCTCTGACTTCCCTTACTCCTCGTACAATGAGGGTTGCAGGAGTCAGAATAAGAAGTCCTCCAGCTTGACAGTATTTTGACATTATTTTGAAATAACTGCTGGCTGTATAGACATACCCTAAGTGATCTTAATGACCAGGGCTTGACAAATGACAGCAAAACCCACTCGCCAGTGTCACACTGCGCATGCACAAGACCCGCATTGCGAGTAGATTCAGTGATTTGTCGAGCCCTGTTAATGACCATAAAACTCTATGACTAATAATGAGAAGAATACATATATATTCATACAAACTAAAGGAGACAAGCTACCTTCCTGCAAGCAAGTTTTGGAATGCGTGGGAAAAAACATTCTGAAGAATCAATGAATGAGAAATTCAAGTGTTCAAAACATACCTTCCTCCCAAAGAAAAGAATAACGGAGACAATAAAACCTGCCAGAATCCAGGGGGGTCTCCATAAATACCTGGAGAAAAGGTTCTCATATCACTTTCAGGTAATATGAAAATTAATGAAGGGATAGGAAGAGAACTTAGACAACATAAAAACATCTACAAGTTCTAAAAGGCAGGTTTGCCTAAATTTGTTTGCTCGCCTCTCTGTATAAAATTTTGATAAATGATTTAGGAGCCTAAGCCTCATTTTCAAAAGTGACACAGATATTTAGGACCCTAATTGAAAGCACATGTGTGTATATGTCTCTCTCACTTTATATAAGGAGAGTGCTTTCTAATAGTAAAAACAAGCTATGTGACTCAATTGCCCATCGTGCATTCTAACTCCCACTCTACTACAGCCTTGCTGTGTGATGATCGTCAGCTTACTTAAACCCCACTGCCTCCAGCTAGGGTTGTTAAATATTGGTTAACTTAATAATAATTAACCTCATGAATTCTTATTGGTTACTCAACTATTCTATAGTTCGCAGGGGTGAGGCCAGCAGCCAGTGCACCCTGGCCCCATTCCTGAGGAGCCGTCTGCCACTCCACGCTGCTGCCTCTGTATCAGAGGCAGCAGCACAGGGTGCCAGGAATGAGCTGGGCTGCTCGTCAGCCTGTTAAACAATTTACTGGCAAGGGGGAGGGGATGACTGTTGTCTATAGAATTAACCTATAAGCTTTTGCTTATTGGTTAATTGACTACACTATGATTCCCTACCTCCAGCTGGAGAAATCTTTGGAAATCCTAGTATAAATTCAGAGTATCACTATTATTATTGTTTACCACTTCTAAATTTACAGTACCCAGACAGAGAAAGTCATGGCTCTATGCAAGCCAGAAAAAGAAGCTAGAAATAAAACAGCAATAATAAGAATGTAGCCTGCAATCCACTAGCCCTGTGAAAAGAAGAAAGATGGACAGATGCAATCAGCAAAGGGAGGTATCCAGGAAAACCATCCTATTGCTAGATGTGATTTTTGGACAGCAGTTCTGTTTTGTAATGGTTACATCTACCACCCAGGGACCACTCAGATATGGCTGAGTGTGGCAGTGAAAACAATCACACACAATGTTCTGATGACCACTGGGGGATGGAACGGTGCCATAGGCAAGCAGACAAAAAGGAATTAACAGAAGTAATGGAAAGCTCAAGGGTGCTTGCAGAAATGAACAAGCACTACAATGCAGGTGACACAGTGGTAATCATCAGGAAACTGTTTGGAGTGCCAGGCATTAGCACTGAATTGGCACACAGCAAAATGATGTCTGGGAAGGCCAATTCTATTTTTCCTCTGATGATAATCAGACACCTGGGTGCAGGTGGCTGTAACTACTCATGCCAAGTCCCTCTTCCACCATAGCTACCAATCATCAACATCACTCTGTGCCCCACTGTGCTTCTATCATTCATCTTCCCCCCCTCTTGTCCTGCTCCTGTTGTCTCTTCAGCTGCCCATCTTATTTCTGTGGCCACACGTCTCAAACAGTCCGGGTATCTGACTATGATTGTATAGTAGCCACCTGGGCTACTTCAGTTTACACACTGACTGGGACTTCTCCCACATGCACATGGCTAGGGCGCAGACAATGCCATGTGGTCCAGGTTGGTGTGCAGTGAAGCCCTTTCCTGCTGACTATACCCTCTGTGATTTATAAGTTTCTTGGAGCAAGGTCTGACCATTTTGTAGGTGTTTATATAGTGCCTGGTACAATGACCACCTTATCTAGGATTTGACTCTGGATACTACCACAATAAAAATAAAATAAATAAATGCATAATACATGTGCATATAAATTCTATGCACATTGATTATGCATATCTCCAAGTGCACCCCACACATAGGCGAAATAGATAGCCATCCTCAGATATATGCACTATACTACCATTGTAGTTGGATTTAGCATTGCTTACTTATTTCCCACCTGCTGCAGGCTACATGCCAGATATAACGACTGGGCTAGGGGATACATGGTGGTGAAACATAGGATATATTCTGATTTATATAGCAAGTGACAGCATATACCTTTACTGAAGAGAGTAATAAAAAAATCTATCACACAAGTACAAGCAGATACTGCATAATCATCTATTCAAGGGTGGATGCAGCTTTCCAGTAAAACCAGAGCAACTCAAAATCAATTTTCAACTCAAAATGCAAATATTTATCAAAAATGTTTCAAGAGGGATTTGTTCTTTTGCAGCATGTTGAGGTTTGTGTAAAAGTGAGTAATCATTTGCAACGTTACACTGGCAATAGATCATGCACAGCCATGTCAGGTCTGTTGTATAATATCTTCTTCCTGGATCAGTAACTGATAAGCTGAACAGATTTGGAAAAAGCCAGGCAGAACTGATGAATCCCTTCCTGAAGAAGGTGTCATATCTGTAGATAGTGCTGGCAACCTATCTTGTATAGACCATTATTACCAATCACCCCAGTATAGTACAAAAGGAAAATGTAAAAAAAAGAAAAAAAAAAGGCTTAAACAGGAAGAACCTTCTGCTGACCTGAGTGACACAGTTCCAGTGACTACAGATTTAATAGGATTCTGTGGTTCAGATAGGGAACAATCAGATGGAAGATGAACATCTCCCAGATGGAATTAGAAGTATCTCAGGCCTATCGATTTGGGTTGTTACCTTTACTGTAAGCAATCTACAGGGACCTTACCAGCTCCCTGTTAAGTGATATTTGCACTGAAATACAAAGCCAATGCAAATGAAAAAATGGCCACAGTTCCTTGCTGAAGCATCTGTTCCTTTCTACTCCCCTGGTTATCTCTTTGTCAGGGTACCAGAGGTACACATTTTAAAGGAATGGGTAATTCTGTGGCAATAACCTGCTCACATGGCAAAAGAAACCATGAAAATGTTTTGCCTTGAAGCTGCTGGTGGCATTATATCAAGTAGTATTTCACTTTCTATAACTACTTAGTTTTATACTGAAAATAGGCTTTCCAAAACTGGCAAAAAAGCTACTTGTGCTTGGAGGATCATTGCTAGAAACTTATTCCATTTTATTTTGGGGGCAATAAGCCCTGCATTAAAGAACAAAGGCAGTGCCCAAATTATTCCTCTTCTTACTACCAGAAACACATAGGCTGCGTCTAGATTGGCATGATTTTCCGGAAATGCTTTTAACGGAAAAGTTTTCCGTTAAAAGCATTTTCAGAACAGAGCGTCTAGATTGGCATGGACGCTTTTCCGCAAAAAAGCCCCGATCGCCATTTTCGCGATCGGGGCTTTTTTGCGGAAAACAAATCTGAGCTGTCTACACTGGCCCTTTTGCGCGAAAGCTTTGCGCAAAAGGACTTTTGCCTGAACAGGAGCAGAATAGTATTTCCGCAAGAAGCACTGATTTCTTACAGTAGGAAGTCAGTGCTTTTGCGGAAATTCAAGCGGCCAGTGTAGACAGCTGGCAAGTTTTTCCGGAAAAGCGTCTGATTTTCCGGAAAAACTGGCCAGTCTAGACACAGCCTATATAGAGCAACAGAAATAACTTTCAGTCATCACAATAATGTCTTTATTATTTTAAATTAGGGGTGTGAATTTCTAATCCCTCCAGGTGATATTTACCACCAGGTAACCATTAACTGGTTACCCAGGAGGAGTGTCCTGCAGCGAGGCTGGGACTAGGAGCCAGCAACCAGCCCAGTGTGGGGCTGGGAGCAGGAGCTGGACCTCTGCCCTGGATCCCACTTAGGTTAATCTAATGTTTAACCGGTTAACTAACATTTAACGGGTTAACTGATTAACTGGGATTTTACATCCCTGTTTTAAATACACCTCTCTTTGTAAGAGATAAAAATAGCTCTATTGATTGTTTGTGGACTTCAATAAACCACTGTCAAGATTTTGAACTGATGTAAGAGCTAAACATAACACTGCCTTTAGACAAGACAGAACACCATCTCTAATATACACTTTGCTGTTTCATCTCAGCTTAATAGAAAACAGATACACTACCAGCAACACCATCATTTTTCCCAGCTGTGACTTTGCCTGGGAAATATCATTGCTAGTCAATTGACCTTCTATTCCCTCTTTCTGTATATGGAATTAAAATTACACTGTACCATGTGATTCAAAGGTATGAGAAAATGAAATGTGGTCTTCCCTTTTTCTTTTGTTATCAATAACAGCAACGGTGAAACATAAAACCATGTATGTTTTCAAAACACTGTTGCCAATTGCCACTGATTAAAACTTTGACAAAGCCCTGCAGACATCCCCTGAGCTGCTACATGTCTGCGGTAAACATAACATCAGGATCAGGCAGTAATCCTAAAATAATCCCTCTAATGCATTAAACTCTTCAGGTCAGATTCCCTCAGTTACTCAGCATATGCCTCCTTTCATTGTTGTTGGTGCATATTTAAAAAGGTTCCAGTCTTTTCTTCAATCTCCTCCCCCACCCAAAGGAAAAAAAAGTAATTTACAGTTGATTTATGTCTGCACAACAAAAAGAGCACAGTATTATTCCAGACCAAAATTAGGATCCCAAATAACATATCATTGTGTTTTGGAATGTCTGATTGCTGCTTTACATAATCATAAATAATTTTTTGCATATTTGTTTAAAATTCAAAACTAGACTCAAGAAATGAAATATTATCTCTTGATTTGTGGCATTTGGTTGCTTTCTTTAAGAAACTCATTCTTATTTATTTGAAATGAAAATGCCCACCTTTAAATTTCATGAAACAGCAGAGAACACATTTAAGTCAACTGTTGAGTAATCAGAGCACATCATCTAGCTTTTGAACAATTATGGATATGTAATGTTAGGCACATTAATGCAATTTACTTAGAAAAAAGAATCACTAACCTGGCTTGATTTACATTCAGTAGAATAGCAACTTTCTACAGTATATGTTTAAAAAAAAATCAAATTTAGCTCAAAAGTGATTGAAATACCACAAACCAGAATATGGATCAACTTCATGGCAACCATCCCACAATGCTAACCACTTTAGAAAATTTAAATCATTGCTTGATTAATCCAATCACTTGTGCCATATCCCATGAAAGTGCATTACCTCCACAGCAACAATGTCAACTTAATAAGAACCTAGTACCCATTATATATACTAGCACAGTATAGACTTGTCAATAACAGGATTTGGGCCAAATTTCAAGCTCATTGTCTATCACAGAATCATAGGACTGGGAGGGACCTCAAGAGGTCATCTGATTCAATCCCCTGCATTCATGGCAGGACTAAGTATTATCTAAACCAAGAGTTTCAAATTTCCGGCCCATGGACCATCACCAGTGGGAGTGATTGCATAATCTGTCCTGGGACTCCTGGAGGGCTAGCGGTTCCTTGTCTGTTACTAGCCCCCAAGCCCACCCCTTCCCACCATCACCCTGCCCTCTCACTTGATGGCATCCTGTCCCTGAGAATGTGGCTTCAGAGATCACTGGGGAGGGGATACTTCCCCCCATGTGGCAGCAGTGGTCACGTCCTCCTCTCCGCACACTCCCCACAGCAGCAGGAGTCATAGGGGAAACAGAGCACAGTGGGGCGAGTGCAATTGCCCAGTGCTTACCTGTGGCTCCATGGGGTGTGCAGGGGGCGTGACCAGCCACCACTCCCAATGATTCTGAAGCCGTGTCCTCGGGAATGAGGTGTTGTGGGGAGGAAGTAGGCAGGGTGATGGTGGGAAGGGGCAGGTCTTTGAAGTCAATCACAGACAGGCTCTCCTCTGGCCTGCTGGGAGCACTAAACCAGATTGCACAATCACTCTGGCCTGGGATGGCTCATGGGCTGGGAGTTTGAGATCCCTGGTCTAGATCACCCTGACAGGTGTCTCTCTAACCTGTAAATTAATATTTCCAATTATGAAAATCCTCCCTAGGCAATTTATTCCAGTGGTTAACCACCCTGATAGGAAGTTTTTCCTAATGTCCAACGTAACGCTCTCTTGCCACAATGTAAGCTCATTTCTTCTTGTGCCATCATCAGAGGTTAAAAGGAACATTTTTGTCTTCCCCCTCTTTGTAACAACCCTTTAGGGACCTGAAAACTGTTATATGCCTCTTTAGTCTTCTCTTTGTCAGATTAAACACACCGGCTGCGTCTAGATTGGCATGATTTTCCGAAAATGCTTTTAACGTAAAAGTTTTCTGTTAAAAGCATTTTCGGAACAGAGCGCCATTTTCGTGATCGGGGCTTTTTTGCGGAAAACAAATCTGAGCTGTCTACACTGGCCCTTTTGCACAAAAGCTTTGTGCAAAAGGGACTTTTGCCTGAACGAGAGCAGAATAGTATTTCCGCAAGAAGCACTGATTTCTTACAGTAGGAAGTCAGTGCTTTTGCGGAAATTCAAGCCAGCAAGTGTAGACAGCCAGCAAGTTTTTCCGGAAAGAGGCTGATTTTCCGGAAAAACTGGCCAGTCTAGACACAGCCACCAAGTTTTTTCAATCTTCCCTCATAGGTCTTTTTTTCCTAGACCTTTAATCATTTTTGTGGCTCTTTTCTGGACTATTTCCTGTTTGTCCACATCTTTCCTCCAATATGTTGGCCAGCTCTGGACACAGTACTTCAGCTGAGGCCTAATCTGTATGGAGTAGAGTGGAAGAATAATTTCTCATGTCTTATATATTTACTGCTAATACATCCCAGAATGACGTAAGTTTTTTCTGCAATAGAGTTATGCTTTTCACATATATTTAGCTTGTGGTCCACAATGAACCAACCCCACATACCTTTCCACAGTACTTCTTCCTAGGCAGTCATTTCCCATTTTGTATATGTGCAACTGATTGTACCTAAATGGAGTACTTTGCATTTGTCCTTGAATTTCATCCTATTTATTTTAGACATTCTCCAGTTTGTCCAGTTCATTTTGAATAATAATCCTATTCTCCAAAGTGCTTGCATCCCCTCCCATCTTGGCATCATCTGCAAATATTATCAGTGTACTCTCTATGCCATTATCTAAATAACTGATGAAGATATGAAACAGAATTGGACAAAGAACTGATCCCTGCAGGACCCCACTCATTACACTGTTCCAGCATGACAATGAACCATTGACAACTACTCTGTGGGAATGGTTTTCCCACCAGTTTTGCAGCCACTTTATAGTAGCTTAATCTGGATTGTATTTCCTCAGTTTGTTTATGATAAGATAATGCAGGATAGTATCAAAAGCCTTACTAATGTGAAGATATCCTGCATCTACCACTTACCCCTATCCATAAGGTTTGATTCTTTGTCAAAGAAAGCTACAGGTTTTGTTCTTATTAGCTTCTAGATGTGTGCAAATTCATTGCTTATTTATTTGCCCCCATATCTTTGCTGGTACAGAAGTTAAGATGACTGGTCTATAATTTTCTAGGTTGTCCTAATTTCCCTTTTTTTTCTTATAGATTGACATTGAAAGAAGTCATTAGGCACCTCTGTCCAGTGTTCCCTGTAAGCTTCAGGGCAACACAGCTTCACAGGTGATTAATCAGCCCTGCCCAGTCAAAGGCTCAGAGCTCCATACATGGAGCTGACTGACTGGATGGGGCTGATTAATCACCTATGAAACTGTGCTGTGGTGCAGCTTAGAGGGAACACTGCCTTTGTCATTTCCACATTGTAGCCATTTATTTTATGTACAGGTATTTTTAGTTTGGGGGAGTTTGCTTTGTACAGTTTGGAGCCCATAGGAACACAATAAATTGTTGCACATAACGTATACAATTACAAGAACATTTATTTTTAGCAATTTCATTAAAATTGTCAATAAAATTATAAATGCAACAGCCATTAAAAAAAAGATAAGTGCCATGAACTAACTACAACTATAGAAATGCTTACATTTTGGGGTGATGTAGAGTTTTTTGGCCCTTGGATGGATTGATTATTAACACGGTAATGGGTTTTGCTAGAGTTTTTTTGTAGGAAGCTTAATTTGTTTATTTTGGGTACCACTTTTTTGTACAATGATTTTGTTTATACCTTCATTGTGCATTTTTTTTACTGTTTTGTTTTCTGAAGACTCGAGGGACCCCACATTTTCTAGAATGTATATAGGCACATGTTATAAACACATTTTTGTTATTAGAGCACTTTTATAATTAAATTTAACTTGTCCATATTTGCTTTTGCAATATTACCAGTTTTTGCCTTCTTTTTTGAATTTTAGGGTTTTGGGTTATTTTTAGGTTACTTGTTTTTGTATTCAAGGACTAAAATAGCAAAGCTAGATTTTGCAAACTTTTGCTTACCGTTTTCTTGTATTTTAGCTTGTTTGACCTATTACCTTATTTCTTTAAATACTGTACTGCTTTCTCTTATACTTTTTCCAATTTTATTGTTTTTCATTAACATATATTGAGCATACAGAGTATAACATTAATTAATCAAACAATTAATGAATAATAAAACTAAAATTACTGACTACAACATTTTCTGATACAATTCCCTCCCCCCCTTATTGAGTAAAATAGCCCTATCCTATCCATGGTTTTACTTCTCTTACTTCTTTTATGTCTTACTTTCTTTTACTTCTTACTTCTAATGTATTAGTAGAATGTTTCCCTTTTATGTTTCTAGTTAGTTTGATCTCATTTCATGCCTTAGCTGTTCTAATTTTGTTTCTACATCCTTGTGTTATTTGTTTATATTTATCCTTTGCCATCTGACCTAGTTTCCACTTATTGTATAATTCTTTTTTGATTTTTAGATAATTGAAAATCTCCTGGTTAAGGCAGAGTGATCTCTTGCCATGCTTCCTATCTTTCCTATGTAGTTGTATGGTTTGTTCTTGTGCCCCTAATAATGTATCCTTGAAAAGCTGCCAACTGAAATATAGCAACATTCTACTCAAACAGGGAGACTTTTATAAATGTACATCAAAACTCTGAAGGAGAACGGAAAAGTAAAGGCAGGTTTTTTTCTCCTGGAAAGCAGCCTCTTCATCATGATAATTTATGTATGTCCCTGATAGATAAAAACTGCAGGTAAGCAAAGAGTTCTTGGAGAGTTGTGTTTATACATTTATTCCCTTATTTGTGTATGAAATCAATTTTCTCAAGTTTCTCTCCACCTTGCGGAATGGCAAGAAGGAGACTGCTGTAAAAATGAATAATGGTCGAAAAACAGATGTAATCCCTAAGGCAAATTTTAAAAGCACCTTGTAGGTAAGCATAAGTCAATGGTGATAACAAAACTGAGAGCACTGCAGCAAGAATGAAACTGGAATATTGCTTCCACCATTTCATGCACACTTTATTTCAGGTGCTTAAATATCAGAGCAATGCATATGTAAAATGTAGATAGATTGTCTAGATTTCTATTTTACTTTATTTATTTTCATTGGTAATTTCTGGAATTGGATACTTTTCAGATTTTTTCATACGTGTGTATGTCTATAAATAAACAGGCAAAAGTCCTAAAGGATTCTGAATGTCTATCTAGTTTTACTTTTCCAAAATGGGATGATCCCCAGGCTTGCAGTTACCAATCATCCAGTTCCTGCACTCTGCTGTAATTGCTAGTTGCAAGTAGCAGTCTCTGAGCTCTACTCTGGCTGGATATATGCCCAGAAAATTACCAAATTACACATCATCCAGAGCTTTGCCAACTTTATGGAGAGAGATTGATACAAAAGAGAATCCTACCCTCAAAAAGGGAAAAGAATCACTGATGAGACAACATGGCATATATTTCATCTATAGCTTCATTTTATCTACTTTGGTAATAGGAAAAAAGTAAATTAAAGGAGCCAACAGTTGTATTAAATGATCCTACTTCCAGGGTACTCTTAATACAAGCACCTATTGTCTGCTATCCTGGACACAACGTTAATTACAGTAATTAATATATTTTAGGATAATATTATATGCAGATATTACCAATTAATCCCTAAATATAAAATCACAATTCCTTTAATAAATAGAACACTGCACAATCACTCTAATTACTGACAAACCAGGATCAAGAGGAAATGTGAAATTATCTGATGAGAAGGGATGTGAAAAAGAGGCACAAAACTGACATATAGATAGTCAGGAAACAGATTGTGCCAATTCAGAAAGAGCTCAGATGTGGCACCAAACAGGCACACTACATTTCTATGCAGGCATACATGCAGCCAAACTTATGTCAGGAGAACTCCATCACTCACCGGTGTGGATGTAATGCCTGGTGTAGACAGCACTATGCTGACAGGAGGACTTCTCTGGTCAACAAGAAAAGCTCTTGTGCATAGATAGTATCTTCACTAAGTGCTACAGTGGCACAACTGCACTGGTACAGCTGTGTTGCTGCACCACTGTAGGTGTAGACATGCCCTCACCCATTTACTCTAGAGTACAAGCATCCATATGTATTCATTGTTTCTTGAGAGGATGAGAATAATATAAAAAGGGAGTCAGAGCAACATTGGTAGCCGCCTAGATTACAAGTTAGAAGAGTAATAGCTCTGTTATTATGTACTTTACATCTCTGGAAAGGCTGAGGAAAAGAGCCTGCCCAGTGCAGTGAGAGAAAAGAGGTCTTCAGAATATAAATGCATGAACTGAAATGATGGGTTAGTTTCCTTGTCGACAAGGGAAAGCTCTAATCCATTCTCAGGATAATTGGTAGAACAAAGCAAAGTCGTTTTCCTCTCCTTCAGGAAATATTCACTGCCCTTTCAATAACCTAGCCAGGGTCTTTGCAAAGGAAATAAAGAATGTCACATGGATGAATCAGCAGTCTGTTTCCAGGTAGCAAGCTAAGACAGGCTAAGCTATTCGGCCCACCATAGTAACAATAATACAAAAAGACTTCTATGTCGTTGATGTTTCTACAGTTATTTTAGGAATGATTGACTTTACTTGTGTTCCAACAAATAATAATGAGATATATTGGAGAGGGAAAAAACTTCGACCCATTCACACAATTAAGGCTGATGTGGAAAACATTATTACAGATAATCCAACTAATTGTGTAGAGTTAAAAATTCATACAGCAACAGACATCAACATTCTGCCAAACTATGAAATTATACCCACCAGCTGACTGTCAGGATAGGCTACTAACTAACTCTAGAGATACATAATTGTTTGGTTTGGCTGTAATTGAAACTTAGTCCTTTTTTTCAGATGACCAAAGAGTTTTTCTTCTCCCTCTCCACAGACTTCACCCTTCAAAGGGGAGGAGGAGAGGGCACATGAAAAAAATCATTAAATGAACATTTGTGATATTCTACATGAGAGTCTGATAACTTTACAGCTTTAAAGGATAACTATTGTTTTCTAGCTGGCATGATTGTTGGGTATTTTGGGCTTGTATAAATACTTCATAAATTGTATGATAAAAGTATAATTCCTGTGTAGAACCAGGAACATTGTAGTTGCTGCTGTGTTGTTTCTCCTGCTGCATCTCTGCTGGTTATATCATCTGTATCAAATATGGCTGAGAGCAATTTCCAATGACTTTTGATGGGCCTCAATAACCTGCAAGTTCAACTGGTCAGTTGCCAGGGTTTGTTGATCTACAGCCAAGATAAGGATCTCCGCCAGCAGAGAGAGAAGAGATTTTTTTTAAAAGCACAAAAGGAATTAGATCAAATACTCAAATAGCTTTTTAATGAGACTGCAGGATAGATGTGTGTTCTATGGTATCTTGAAAAGCCTGAAGAGATTTTTGCTGGCATGATGGTTTTGCGTACTTGCAACAGACTCAGTCTTCCAGCCCTTTCTCATGAGAATAAACCCACTGGTGTCTACAGGACTACACCTGAGTACAAGCTGAAGGACTGAATCTTACATTTTCTCATTACTTTAGAGCAATGATAGGGAATCTTTTTTGGGTTGGGGGCTGCTGACCTACAGAAAAATCAGTCGAGGGGCACACTCAAGTGAACAGCAAAAAACAAAGCCAAAAAACCCACCAACACCACCACCAAAAACCAAAATCAAACCCTCACTGATGTGGCCCCTGACTGAGAAGGAGAAAGACACTCCTCACATTTCCATCACGCCTAGGGCACTGTTTCTTAAACTTTTTAAGACCGAGGAACACCAAACAATATTTTTTTTTTAATGAGGAACACCAAGGATTTTTTGTTTGGGGGGACAAAAAAAAAGAGGCCAGTGAAAAGTTATTGAGCCAAAAAAAAAAAAAAAAAAAAGTCGCCTGCCCCTTTAAGGGCGGCTGTTTTGAACTCTGTTGTTCTCTGAAGCACACCTCCAACTGCCTCGTGGTACATCAGTGTGCTACAGAACACAGTTTAAGAAACACTGGCCTACAGGGCCAAGCCTACTAGATTTTGGGAGTGGCAGGGGCTGGAGCACCAGCACAGGCACCCCAATGCTGGGGGAGGGAAGTCCTGAGCCACAGGTGCTAGATCCAGGCAAGCTGCGGGCCGCATCCGGCCCCTGGCCCTGTGATTTCCCATCCCTGCTTTAGAGCAATGATTCTTTGGCTTGCTAGATTCTTTGGCCCCCAATACCAGTTACAAATAAAGGGCCTTCAGATAAAATCAGTGGAAATGTTAACATTGGAATCCATGGGATTAAGCATCATTCATAACTCCCACTGATTTCAGCAGAAGTCATAGGTGCTCAGCAGCTTTGAGCATTTGGCTCATGGAATGGATGATTTTGCAATACCTCTTTTATAAATCCTGTAGGAATCAACTACTTTCTCCTGACCTTGTACAGATTTATTGGCCAATGTCCTTGCTCCCATTCTTTTTGGTGAAGTGAGAAAAGACACATATTGCAGTTCAGCTCCCCATGAACTATAGTAGGGATCTCCCGTCTAATATCAGCCTTCAGAGAGTTTGAGTTCCACTGTGTCTTTCTTACGGTAACCAAAGTAGCAGACTTCGGTCATGTTTCTCTTCTGTTACCCATTTCTTTTTGGAAAATTTCCCTTTTACTAATTCAGAACAGACTCCCATGGAGTTTCTTCTTTTTTGGAAAACATCAGCAAAGGAAGTTCCAGTTTGACTCCAAGTAAATATTTATTTATTTGATGCACACTTACATATATTTCATCCCAGATTATGAACACCTCTTTGTTTACTATGTCTGTGATTATGTACATTGGTAACTTTTGATGTCCTGAACAACAGGATCAATATCACCCACGTGATGGTATATGGTTGCTCAGTTCAGAGGCTTTCAACTTCAAATGCAGCACAGCTAATACGTTATTCACAAGAGTTTAAGATTCACACTAATATAGGGATGTGTGTGCATATGTACAAAATTCTGGGACACAGTATCCCCAGAACAGATTTTCAGAGATTCTCTCTCTCTGATTTGGGATTAGGATAGTGTGAAGGCCCTGCATTATTTTCTCTTTTATGCAGTTTCTGTGTGTGTGTTTTCACCAGTTCTGAGAGAAAAAAATAATTAAACTTTTACTGTCTATATCCCTTGCTCTGGAAGTGTTGAACTTCTCTACTTCTAGTATCTATACGTCCCTCCTACCTCCTGACCTTCAAGAGTGACTTTTCATGGATATCTATCACAGAACTGAATCATCAGTGAAGCAGGTCCTGGATGACATCATACTTGTAAATAGCTATGGAAAGCAAATTTAGAATTCAGTTTTGAAAACCTGTCCACCAGTAAATTGATTTTAAAAGTTAGGTTCACCCCAAAGCAGCACCACTTGGCCAGTCACAGATAAGCAACACAGCTCAAAGAATCATCCACAGAATAAATGAAACTGAAAAATATTTTGATGAATTATTTTGAATAACAAATACATTTAAAAAAATATTGAATCCACAAATAGAAAAAGGGTTGAAATTTGCCTAGTACTTATCACTTCTGTTGAGGCCCTGAGTTTACCTCCAATTTCAGGAATCAAGCACTTGCTCTGCGCTTCTCAGTCTATCCCTAGAACTGAGAGCATTTCCCCTAGCAAGCAAGTGTGCACCTTTCACTAAGGTTCTGTGCACGCAGCCTCCTCTCTCACAGAAGCTGATTGCAGCAACTTGAATGAAAACTGAAGGGACAGTTGCAGGAGAGAAGTATTTGGAATAGTCTCCATGAAGTCAGAGTATGCACATGATTAAGAAAACTGAGTTAAAAGTGGAGCTGTCATAAATTGCTTTAATAAATAGCCAGTTAAATTTAATAAGAATGGAGTCCTCTAAAGTTATTACTGAGCACATAGCACTGTGCAGGAAAACACCAAGCATACTTTCTGTTTAACCTCCAAAAGCCTCCACAGTCTATAAGAGCAAGGTATAATGATGACTTGCCTATAAAAGTTAAGAATGCTGCCTCCTTTACACAAGTAACTGGGTACCCTCACACCCACACTTTTCTTGAAGTTCCAAGTTCTTCCAACCTCTCCCAAGAGCAGATATTTCCAAACTGTCTCTTCCATCTATTTAGGGTGCAAATTCTGAGGGACAGACGGCCTCTTACCCTGCCTTTTGGACACTGCTAACTACATTGTCAGTGCTTCTAATAATCATCATGATCTGGATGATCAGAAAATAATTTTATTTCATAATACTGGAAGCTACTATTTGGTTTGAATTTGTGTAAATCAGAACTATAATATTCACTTATTAGTGGGTAACACTAGATAGGTTTGCAGAAAAGATATATTTTAATGAAAGATTGCAATAGAAAGATGTGGATGCGGTTACAGGAGTGAGAGAGAGTTCTGAACAGGAAGCTGCCTCCTTTCTGGGAGGTGAGTACCCTTTCTCCCCTCACCTCTTTCTTCCCCACAGAATGAAGTTTGCTGTCTGCTCCTCTATTGAACTGAACAACCTGCTTCCCCTTGGGAGTAGAATGTGCTGCTTCTCTCTCATGGAAGAGCTGAGTAGCATGAGGTCCTGCCCCTCTGCTACAAGAAATGGGCACAATAGCCCAGCAGCCTTCTGCCTGACTGAAAATACAAATGGTGACAAAAATCTAATTTGTAACATTTTCCACTTCAGTTTCTTCAAGTCACAACCTTTGTTTGATGTTATGCATGTTTAGAAACATCTAGAATTAATCACATCAGAAAAAATGCTGGCCTAATATAAGATGTATACCATGGGTTCAAAAATGCAAACATTTGCCAGTATTCTCCTTCTCTCTGGATTTATTATAACTTTGAAAAAAATGCATAGAGCCATATAAAACCTTTTATTTCCAATATGCAGCTTTCTAATATAAACACAGACAAAAGGTATGCTCTCCTTTATGACAGGCCTGAAATAAAGCAGCCCTAATTAGCAAAACCAGATGCTATTTAAGAGTTAAGGCAGGAAACCTATCCCCCCCAGCTTATCCAACAGCAGCTTCATCCCTCTCTGGCTCATCCTCTCTGACTCCGGTGACGTATACATTAGAAATTTGATTACTGATTTGCTTCTAACTAACCACACACCATTATCCAGGGGTTACCAATATCCTAAAAGGCTTTAGTGACACTATGCCTGCTGAAGGAAAGATTACAGCATGTTCCCACCAGTTCCCACCAGTTCCAAACCCAGTGCCAGTAACTGGGTTTGGAACCATTTTCAAACATGAAGTCATGGTTGTTGTATCCCAATTTGTGTCTGCCATACACACAAATTACAACCTTTGTGCTACATCCCTGTGCAAGAACTCTGCTGGGGATTAATATGTGTCATGGGATCAACTAGACTGTTTAAAGAAAAAGTAAATAAAAAGCCTTGGCTACCCCGGACTAAACCATCTGGGATGCCACCCTTATTGGTTAATATATGTCTCCTGAAAGTGTGATAGAGATCTACAAAGTTTAAGAAAAAACAGGCCTCTGCCCTGCAAAGCTTACAGTCCATCTAAACTGATAAAGCATGTTGAAAGTACTCCTCACTTGCAGTTCTGTTTAAACTAAGTAGTTTTATTTAGTCATTTTGATTTTTAAATCACCAATTTTAACTCTGAGCACAGCCTCTCCAACCAAGGCCAGCACTGTTAAATGTATATATACAACTACTGCACCTCAGTCCTGTAACAGGGACTTCAGAACCCTATGCATGCACATAGAAATGTTCACCAGAAAAGATGAGTTATTGCTAGCACGGTTTCTGTTCCAGCAGGGATGTGGCTTGAAAATACAGTTTCCAGTTCAAGAAGCACAAATATGATGATTCATCTCTCTGGTAACAGTCAATTCATAATAATGTTTTTGTTTTGTGTTTTTCTCATTATTGAGTGGTCACTCAGAGCTGCGCTTTTTAGGTGCACTGACAAGAGCTACATAAATACCAAGAGGACTGCTGTGAAATCTCTATCCTGAAAAGTTGCCATAAAAAATAGAGCAACAATTGGATAAACAATGCAATCATTATTAGAGAAGCTGGAGCAGGTTTAGAAATCTTTGAAGATCGATCAGATAGTTGACCCCATTCTTGATCCAATAATTATGGAAGAGCATTCAGGAAGCATTTTTAAATCTGACAACAGTGTTCCTTTATCACGTAAAATGAATAAAGTTTAATTAATTTTAATGATTTCTGGAACTTGTATTCAACAAGGATACCCCAGTAATCACCACAAATTCACAGTTAAAAACAAAACTCAGAAACAACCACTTTAGATAAGATCAAGGTTTAACATACAAACAATTACCAGATGTTCCAATTAATGGAATAAAGTTTCACTCAGGAGTTATTAATTTTTTTAAGCCTCAGTTCTTGCAATGATGAAAAGGATGATACTAAATATTATTATGGGTTCTTTTTTAAGTCAGATTACAAAAGATAGTAAGTATAGTGACCACCAGGGTAAAGAAAGAAAACATTACAACACATTACAGCTTTCTGTTAAAGTAACAGCCAGCTCTTATATGATATAAATAGCAGCCATGACTCCCCTAGGATCACATTGTTGTGTGAGTCTATATACAAACGTCACTGATGTTTCTCAGGGACCACTGGAGCTTTGCAGGTCTATTTGAACAAACTATTCTAACCCTCAGATCCCCATCTCTGAAAACAACACTTTTATTTCTAATCCAAGGAGTGGCTAATGGCCTCAAGCATATCTTGCAGTGAAGAACTTAGACCAATTCTACAATTTCAACTTTGGCAATGTAATTTCTCCCTTCTAAGTCAGCCCCTGTAATATGAAGTGACTAAAATTAAGCTTGATAAAGCTTACTGGTAGTTATTTCTCATTTCTAAAAGCAATGTGAACTAGAGGGTATCTGATTAAAGAAATGTGCACATCCATAGGCCTTGCCTTGTGGCCTTCTCTTCCCTTTATTTTCTTTGATTGGAAGACTGACACTGCATGAAAATTTGATTCTTGGGTAAGCCGAGTCATGTAAATTAGCTTAACGAAATAGATGGCTGTGTGTACGTCCCTTTGATATTGATTAGTCTCAAGTATCCATTCAGCTAATGACTAGAGCAATAGTATGACAGCACTTTTGGAAGTATCATAGCTATACCATTTAGAACCCTTTACTCATCTTGGGCTCATCTCTTACATCCCACAGTCATATTCGTAAAAATAGGAAAGCTTCTAAATAGCAAACAGCAGCAGTTAACAGTCTAAGACATGACTGACACTACATAAAAATCTGTGGATATTTTACTGACAGCCCAGAACTCAACATCTAAAGGCGATAATCCTTTGTGTCCTCGGCTTTCAAAGCAGATATCCTACGCACTGTGAATGTAATTCTATCCACCCTCATCACGATCTGTTCAATGGCTGCCTACTACTGGTGCCCAGAGAGTTTAATCACATTGCATTAAATACCCATGCTCATTGTCACTTGAAATAGGGGAAGTCTCAATGGGTTTTCCCTATATATACTAAATGGCATTCTTCAAAGCTTGAAGGAAAAAATAAAATGTGCCACCATAATGCATTTTTCCTGATTATACAATGATTTATGATCTCAACTGTACTACAAGACCAATCATTCACTATTATTTCTATATATCTATTATTTATTGAGACCCAACTGTACACTCAGTTCTCTATAGGAGGATGTAGTCCCTGTGCCCAGTAAGTTTATCTCATCTTAGCCCAGTTTGGCAGCCATTCCCCATGTGGTATTCCTACTGACTACACTGAGAATTCTCTGTGGGAAGTGATTGCAGAAGCAGGCCCTAAGTACTACAAATAATACAGTACAGAGTCAGTGATATTGAGTTAAATTTTTTATGAATATACAATACTATTAGGAGAGTAAATATTGATAGGCCTCATGGAAACTAGGGATGTAAAATTCCATTTAATCAATTAACTGGTCAAAGTTTAGGTTTAACGGGTTAACCGATTAAGCGGGATTGGAAGGGGAGGCTCCAGTCCAGCTGGAGCAGCCCCCAGCCCGGGGGGCTGCTGCTTCCTCTCCTGGTTCCTGTGGCTCCAGGATCCTCCAGCCACGCCATGGCTCTTGGCTCTGTGTGGGGCGTTCGGCTCCTGCCCTGCCCTGCCCTGCCGTGCGGTGGGCCCAATAGAGCTGAAGCAGCCCTCCACCCATGGTGTGAGCTGATCCTGGGTGCTGGTTAATTGTTACCTGGTAAGCATCACCCTTATTGGGTGATGCTTACCAGGTAACTAGTTACACCTATAAAAAGGTATATGAAAAAACTGTAATGATGAACATGTATGTAGACTCAAAAAGGTGTCATAATGCAAGGGTTCCAAAAACTCTTTTCTACAGATCTTTTCCTCCATATTCACTGTTGCCAGGCTGATCTGCTCTACAGCAGTACTACTACGCATTGAACACCGTAACTCTTGGGATTCAAGGCAGCAGCTGCTCAATCTGTCCCTTGCTGACTGGGCAGTAGTCAGGCTGCCTAATTCCTAACAACAGGAAACAAAGGAGTGGGGTGTGCCAATGGAAAGCTCAAAATAATTCCTGCTCTGGCCATTTTAGGCTCAGGAGTGATATTCTGCCCTCAGATTTTTACAAGCATTTCCCATTGTAGTCAACATCATGGAAATATCTGAACGTAGAATTTATTCTGAGGTGAGAGCAAAGAGAACCTGGAAAAGGAACAAAGAAAAGAGAAAGTGGGGGGTGGAGACCAGGAGGGTCTCTGGAAATGGGGCTGCAGGAGGAGAGAGGTCAGAGAATGGGAAAGAAGGAAGGAGGAGGGGGGAGGGGGATTGGTAGCATTCCATGGAAGGAGGAAGGGAAGTTTTTTGGGGGAAGGTAAGTAGGATGGATGAAGGAATGAAAACCAGGGGAATGTTTCTGTGGGGCAGGAGGGGAATTGCAGAAGGGGCCAAAAATGGAGATGACTTTAGAAGGAAGTAAATGAGATGATAGGTATCATGATATCAGAGGCGGAAGAAAAGGAAAAGATGAGCGATCATTGCAAAAGATGGCTAGAGAAAAGTGGCCCAGCAGGAAGAGAGAAATAAAGAAAGAAAACAAGTGAGCTGCATAAATAAAACCTGCTTCCCCCCAACTTTAAAGGTACTATTATATATTTTACTGGCTTTCATGAATATGATATATATTTTTAATTTACAAATCTCACTAATCCTTTTAATCTTACGTAGATGAAGGATAAAAGCAAAGTATATATATGTGTATAGACATTAGGGAATGAATGATATTGACCTCTAGGCTACGTCTAGACTGGCATGATTTTCCGCAAATGCTTCTAACGGAAAAACTTTTCTGTTAAAAACATTTGCGTAAAAGAGTGTCTAGATTGGCATGGATGCTTTTCCACAAAAGCACTTTTTGCGGAAAATCATCCGTGCCAATCTAGACGCAGTTTTGCGCAAGAAAGCCCCGATCGCCATTTTCGCAATTGGGGCTTTTTGCGCAAAACAATACCGCGTTGTCTACACTGGCCCTCTTGCGCAAAAGCATTTGCGCAAGAGGGCTTTTGCCCGAATGGGAGCAGCATAGCATTTCCGCAAGAACACTGACAATCTTACATGAGATCGTCAGTGCTCTTGCGGAAATTCAAGCGGCCAGTGTAGACAGCTGGCAAGTTTTTCCGCAAAAGCAACTGCTTTTGCGGAAAAACTTGCCAGTCTAGATGCAGCCCTAGTGTTTGATCCATAGAATGGATACTTATGTTCTCGCTCTTACTAGCTAAAGTTGAGGATCTCAAAGTGTAGCATGTAGTCTGAGGCACATTTCCTTAGCATTCTGCGGATATCTGGCTGGTCATTTGCTGCTGGTTCTTCCCCTCTTTTCCAGCTATTAAATCACATTAAAAGACAGCCAAAATATATTAAATATTTCCCTATGCTCACATTTCCACATCAGCAATTACAGTAGTTGCCTCAGGGGTGTATTTTGATCACATGTGGGGAGGTAGCCCTCAGTGCATGAACAGTAAAAGCTGCTGGTCCTTGAAACAATCATTGTACAGGCAGTCCCCGACTTACGCGGATCCGACTTATGTCGGATCCGCAGTTACGAACGGGGCTGCCCCAGAGTACACGGACTGCGGGACCTCGCGGTCCTGCCGCCCGTGTACTCTGGGGCTTTCTCTGCGTCTCCCTGGTCTGCAGACCAGGAAGACGCAGAGCAAAGCCGCGGAGAGGCTCGGGCAGCGGGGCAGCCCCGCTGCCCGAGCCCCCCCTCCCCCCGCACGGCTTTGCAAAGCCGCGGGGAAGCCGACAGCGGAGCTGCCCTCCCCCCTCCCCCCCCCCCCCCCGCAGCACCCCAGCTGCTCTGGTCCTGATTCAGCCGCTGCTGGTCAGTTTCAGCAGCGGCTGAATCAGGACGCCTGGGGCAGAGCAGATAGGGTGCTGCTGGGTTGGTCCAGTAGTGCCGAGGAGCGGCGCTACTGGAGCAACCCAGCAGCACCCCAGCTGCTCTGCCCCAGGCGTCCTGATTTAGCCGCTGCTGAAACTGACCAGCGCTGACTACAGGAAGCCCGAGGCAGAGTTGCTCTGCCCCGGGCTTCCTGGAATCAGCTGCTGATCAGTTTCAGCAGCAGCTGACTTGGGGACGCTTGGGGTTCTTAAGTTGATTCTGTATGTAAGTCAGAACTGGCGGTCAGTTTCAGCAGTGGCTGAATCTGGACGCCAGTTCCGACTTACATACAGATTCAACTTAAGAACAAACCTACAGTCCCTATCTTGTACGTAACCCGGGGACTGCCTGTATTCATATGTGGTTCAAACTGAATAAATTTTCAGAACTACCGTGCTTAAGGAATTTTCATGGGGTTAGTGTACACAGCAGCATTATTTTAGAATAATGTCTGTTATTCCAAAATAACTATGCAAGCGTCTAGTCTACACAGTTAGCCCATTATTTCAAAATAATTTTGAAATTATGGGCAGCTTACTTCGGTGTTTGTAAACCTCATTCCACAAGGAATAACACCTTTTCCGAAATAGCTATTTCGGAATAGCAGTAGTGTGGACACTCCACCGCTGCTATTTTGAAATAGCTCCTCTGCTAGGCCATTCAAAATAATTACGCCCCAGTGCTTCCTGGGGATCTAAATTGAGGTATCATGCCCACATTAGGGGAGCCTACCTCAGACAAATTTCCAGGCTTCCCTGTAGTATAGATACGCTATTTCTAAACAAGCTATTTCAGAGTATTTCTTCTGGAATAGCTTATTCTGAAATAATTGTGTAGTGTAGACATAGCCTTGCAGTGTGGTTTTAGAGGTGAAGGATTTGGGTTCTTGTCCAGCAACCTATATGTTTTTGTGTATGCATGTGGACTTGTTACAGAAATACCAAAAAAATTCCTCCTTAAGAGTACAAATAACCTAAAACATTGCCTGGGCTTGCCACAGGCAAGGCTCCTCTGGGCAGTTGAAACAGCCACTGCCTGCAACGCGCCAAGGTCTGCCGCTGACGGGGGCTGTTCCCAGGTGGCTGGAGCAGCCACTATCTGTGATGGGCCCCATGGCACTGGAATATCACCCTTCCTGCAGCAGGTGTGAAGCTGCTTCAGCCCTCACTGATTAACTGGTAAGCCTCACCCATTGGGGTGTTTAACCAGTTAACTTTCGCATCCCTAGTACACAGTTCCTAAAGGGAAAAAGGGGCAGTTTAAGCCTTTCGGGGGGGGAGGGGGGTGTTAATGATCGGCTTATAGGGCCAGTTCAACTTCCCATTATAGTCAATGGAAAGAGCCTCATTAAATGTAATGGGAATGGATCAGTAACATATACAAGGTACTTTGGTCAAAAAAAATCAGACAAACTACAGATATTTTTGTTTGAAAAATATCTCCTGAGTACATACAATAGTTTTTTGAACTTGGTTTACAGCACACACCAAAATCCATTAGTTCTCCTGTTTTTATGCAACGCATCATGATTGTTAGAGTGCAGCAGACAATTTTTCACAGGTTTTACTAAAATACCATTTTATTTTATTGAGTTTGCTTTTACTGCACAAACTTTCAGCATTCTAGGTAGTGCAAAGGTCAGGGCTTTAGATGCTATCGTAGCATTAGTTGTACAGTCATTGCCATACGTTTAAACTACTGGCCTGCTCCTGACAACCTGCCATTGAATTTGATTAAGTGAATAGAAGGGTAACCGGCTGGAGGGTAGCAAGATGGAATTTGTATCCTGTACTTAGAATGATAGGTTGTATCTTGTTGTGGACTTTATTGTACACTCTAAATCATAATACACAAATTCAGCCTCACACTATCTTGCAACAAGAATGATGCATTCATGTATGGGAAAAAGTTTCTGCTAAAATATGTGGCTCTTTGTATTAATCAGACAAGAAGGATTTGGGCCATAGACTGCAATGAGAATTGCAACCCCACTGCCAGAAGCAGAGTTTAATCTATCAGCTATATAAGTTGTAGAAGTTCTCTCTGATTTCCTGGGTTTGTAAGTTTAAATCAGCCCCTTAGTGTTGTTTTAACACAGTTGTTTGTATTTAATTTTAATTAGAAACAGTTGAATCTCCTGTTAACTTGTAAGCAAACAAAGAATCCTCTCCATGAGCCCTGGGATTCCTGCTTGGCTGACTTTAAATAGATGAGACTGACCAGATATTGACTGTCCCTTTAGTGAAGAAAGGGACATTGTCCCAGGAATTCACACTCATGGGAACTCAGTCAACACAATGATGTATTGCAAACTGTGAGTGGACTAGGACCAATGAAAAAGTTTTAGTGAGGTGGGCTTAAAACACAGTGACTGCCAATATGTTGAGAAGACGTCATTGCGAAAAAATCTTGGAGCAGATACTGGAAAGCAAGTAAAAAATGTAACTTATTTACAGAGATTTTAGGATGGGGGTGAAAAAGAAAAGAAAAAGCCTGAACCTTCCAGAGAGTGAATTGGCAAAATCCCAATCCCAGCTCCTCCTGAAAAGCTCAGTGTGCTAGTGTTTTCTTCAGGTACTACATTGTCAACAGCAAGATGTTCTCAGCAGTAAAATAACAGCTGCACAATACAAGCAGCAACTGAATGGTTGAACAGCTTTTTTTTAATACAGGCATAGTGTGATAAAAACCTGGTGTTCTTTTGTGCATCACAAAGCCTGTACTTTGCTGACTTCAAGTTCAAATCTCATGGGCTATTAGAAAAAGGAAGAAGGACAATGAATTAATATGCACGAGAAAAGGGAATATGCTTTATTCTGGAAGCCAGACCTGTGCTAAGAGCAGCATTAATATCCTAAATACCAAGCCAGTAGCAACTTTTATGTCAATTATAAGGCAGTTATTTTGGCATACAGTGATCAATCACTGTGTCACAGTGCCACTCATGCCCATTTTACAGAGTGAGGTAAAAATTGAACATTTTCCACTGAATGGTTGTGTTTTCCAGCAGAGGTAAGAATAAAAGACATACCATTGTCATTATATATTAGCCCTGCGGTAGATGAAAAAAGGTTGCCTTTTCCCCAACAACCCCCCTCAAAACAAAAACTAGATCCTCCCCTACAAAGTAAATCATAGTAATAGAAATTAGAGATGGAAAATTCCTTTTAGACTCGAGGATGTTAACTAGTGTCATAAATTCACCAAACTGTAAATATTTATTACTGGCTCCTAATTATCTGATTTTAATTGAAATAACAATAAGAGAAACATCATAAAAAGACTCCAGGAGGACAATGTGCCAAAAGGCAGGGAAGGCAAGTGATGGTTGATAGTGGCAATTTAAAGGGAATACATTCGGAGGTCCTATTTTTGCCTTCATTCCCCCCATCTGTTTTTAATGCACATTTTCTGTTTCCTCTTAGTGTTTCAAGTCCATGTTTTCCAGGTGAAAGATGTCCAGTAATTCTAAGATTGAGCCTTTTATTCGTCCAAAAACCAGATACTATGCAAGTAGTTTATTTATCATTTTCACTCCATTGTCTTCCAGGACAAATGTAGACTAGTCACTCTTTGCTCCCCCTTTCAGCTCTTCCACTTACTTTTTATGACTGTATACCTCAATTTGTCTGTCTGTAAAATTTGTACAGTGATAGCTACCTCACAGGGATATTATGGGTCTCACTACCTGTAATGCACTTTTAAGATCCTCAAATAAAACATGCAATACAGTGCATGATAGTATTATTCTTTGGCAGTTCTTCCTTTTCCAGTTGGCACAGTTCCCTCTTTTCCCTGCTTCATTTTTAATCTCTCTCAGTCCTTGGGCTACATCTTATTGTTGTCCCTAAACTCAGGCCAGGAATCCTTGGCAAATATAATTTCCACAAGCAAAGTTAAGTCAATGTCAGAGTTTTCACTGTAAACTATAGGAATTATAACAAGTCATACTGACAGTGACATATAATTGAGTTCTCTTACCCCTGTTGCAATGGTTCTTCATAGAGATCTCTCAAAGAAGACAAAGTAGCTGAAGGTCGACAACTGGATTAGTTCCATATATACTAGAGGCTGAATCTCCTTATGAACATTTATGCACACTATTCTAGGAGACAGAAAGCCCAGACTTTGTGGAATGCTTGAATTACATGCTGGCTTTGCTGAGACAAACTGCTAATTGGCAATAATTAATTGGTAGTCTAAAAATTCTGATTTTGTGGAAATGAAATTAACACCGCAGTACTTCTGTCCATCAGTTTTCAGAAACTAAAATGATTAATTTAGGAAGAAGAGATACTTTAAAACTGTACAATGATTTCTCACTTCTAATGGTGATGATGGCTTTGAATGGAAAATTATATAATAATATAATTGCAAACAACTCTGCTGGAAACTAAGGAATACCATGGACAGGGCAAAGGATTAATTAAAATATGCTGCTCCTAATAGTCCACCCACACACCTTTTGACTGTCGATACTGAGCTCACATTATTGTCATCACTGTTCAAATGCTAATTCCAAAGCATACAATAGTAAACCCAGTGCACTTAGTCATATCCTACACATGAATGGATATTCAGGACAGGAGAAACCCCTAAATTCTGCAAGCCTTAAAGAAATTTGATCCATAAAAATGAGAAGCCTCATGTTCTAATATATTACATCTTAGTTTGCATCTTTGTTTTCCTGCATTAATCATCTCTAAATGAGTCCCATCTTCTTTTAGTGAGTTATGTCACTGCAGCCAGGTCTTATAAAATAACACTTCTATTTAAAAAGGGAAAGGACAATTAAAGGTGCATAACCAGCTCTTCTTCAGTCTCGGAGCACTGCAAAACATACTGGAGGAATGCTGATGAGAAATTCAGAAGCAATGAAGACAAATCTCCAGCTTCACAAACATTCATTTGCTTTGTGGTGGTATATTGTTTTTAGCTAACAAATCAAACTACTTGTCTTGCTTACATCAACTTGAAGTTTATCATACTTGTCCTGGTACCATAGATGTAATGTTGAGCATCTGACATGAAGTTTAGCAGATTGAGGTATGCTTTGCAAAACAAAAAAAGAAAAAAAAAAGAAAGAAAGAAAGAAAGAAAAAAATATCCAGGCAAAGAGCAATTTAAAGATGCTGATCTTAGTTATACCAGGTTTACTCATATTCCATAAATTAGGGCACATCTATACTTAGCACAAGATCAACACTCTGGAGGTCAAATCTTCTAGCACTTGTTTTAGCAGGTCTACTGTAGACCCATACATCCAACACTAAGGGCAGCCCCTGTTGGCATCTGGTGCTCTTCCTGTGAGGAGTAAGAGAAACCAATGGGAGCAAACCTCCTGCTGTGTGTACACTGCTATTGCTTGACTTAAATTAAGCTGACTTCAACTACTTGTTTTGTATAGCTGGAGTTGCATACGTTAAGTTGACCTGGCCTTACTGATTGGCTTCAATGGAGTTATTCTTGATTTATGTCTGTGTAAAAGCAGAATGAGGTATGACTTTTTTTTTTTACAATAATGAAATTGATTGCTGTACAGCTCATCTTATACTCTAAGGCAGGGCTATTCAACTTTGGAAGCCCTGGGGGCCATAATGATACTCAAAGCACATCCCAAGGGCCGCAACTTAAGTATAGTTGCATATACATACAAATACATATGCAAATATATGCAAATAGCTTCTTTCACATTGACTGGCATGAATACAAAGATTAAGGCAAGACTACACAACACACAGGCCCTATTTAAGTCTGCTGATATTAATAAAATGCAATATTCACCCAATTTCCATCTACATGACAGCACTTCTAATGAGCAATGACAGTCCAGGAACTTAACTAGTAAAATGTATATCAACAGAAGACTGTTATATTGACTATTTTTTTGTTTTGACTCCCACCCGTGGGCAGTGTGTTGAGCCTTGCGTAAACCCGAACTGCACTGAGGTCCACAAAGAAATGTGTCGAGTAGCCCTGTGCTACACTGAGCTACATTACACTTACTGTAAAGAGATTCCAGTGGTCTGCATCCCTCCCACATCTCAAACAGTGCTTTATTTCAAGCTGGAGACCATGTGGGATTGAGCACTCTGAACATCAGTCCTGTCTATGAGCACTGGGATTTTGACCATAGAACCCTGAGGTTTTAGCTGCAGAAGCCAGAGAACACAGGAACAGCCTGAAATTGGCAAAAGGGGAAAGGAGTGTCTTTTCCTTTTATTCCCCCTGTTCCTTCCCTTGCTGTGAAAAAGGCACTGGTAAAAGAGTGCTAGAGCCCCAAGCCAGCATATTTACACTTGGCTTCCACTACAGTTTCATCTCATAATCAAAATCGAAAGTGTTTTTAAGTGATAGCTGTGTAATTGGATCGTAATGCAGCCCGATTTGGAAAATTCTAAGGGCGCAGCTTTCTTTAGTGAGAGGCTATGAAAAAGGTAAGCAAGCAATTATAAATCAGTGTATTACTGGTTGGATTGAGCAAAAGAAGCAACAGAAGTATCCTCCCCCTTGAACGGCTCTGAAATAAAATAATAAACATTAATATTCAAAACAGCAATACATCCTGCAAAAGAAAACCCCACCCTGCCCTCTCTAGAAAAGCAACCTGTCTCACATTTCACACTGACGGGCATGAATACAAAGATTAAGGCAAGACTACACAACATGTAAGCCCCATTTAAGTCAGTTCTGCTGATATTAATAAAATGCAATATTTACCCGATTTCCATCCATGACAGCACTTTTAATGAGTAATGACAGTACAGGAATTTAATTACTAAACAGCATAGCAACAGAAGACCATTATATCGAATACTTTTTTGTTTTGGCTCCCATCCGTGGGCCGAGTGTTGAGCCCCGCATAAAACCAAACTGCACCGCAGGCTGCAAACAAACAGGCCGTGGGCTATGTGTTGAGTAGCCCTGCTCTAAGGTTATCATTAGAAATTACACACTTTATCCTTTGAAATCTTTAATAATATGTTTGTCTAATTCAGATATGGGCAGTGTCACTGAAATAACTTCCAAAGAGTAATCAGCATTTTTCTTTCTGCCCTTCACATTCCTGCTTCTTTTTCATTTTCTCTCTTCAGATCTAAGCGTACACTGAAAAGTCTAGTTTATAAATGCCCAGGAAAGATGCACAATTTAAAATGTAAAGATACTTTCTAAGAATCATATTAAAATGGGAGTAGTTCCATATTTTATGGAATTCCCAGAGTAGATGGATTTTCAGTTTCATTTCTTTGTTTTTGATCTTTATACTATGCTGCTTAAAACGCTTATAGTAACCACAGATACAAGATCTTCCACCCTTTTCTCTTTCACATTTGTTGTCTCTGCTTGTAATTAATGACCATCACGTTAAAGCAAGCTAATAAACATGAGCTTCCATAAATTAAGATGTTGTGAATGGAGATCAGTTTGCATGTAGGCTGCATTTCTTGTGGCTGAAGATCAAAAACAGTTGTATAGACGAAACAAGAGGGGAGACACACTTCTCTACCTTTTACTGAAAAATGTCTTCTAAATTGTCTTCATTCAAAGACAATGGAGGTGATGACAGTTTTGACTAAGTGCCAGCTGCAACTAATGCACCTTTAAAAAGTAAAAGACTTGTGTTTGGCTTTTGTTTAACTTAGCCAGAGTTTGTCAACTGTTCCCCAGATTCATTCCTCCTTACAATATAAAAAAGCTTTCAGTCTTTGGGAATATGGAATTAAATACCCATATAAACTGTAGAAAAACTGAACATGATACAAGAAAAGTGGTCTCTCTCTTCCCAGTTTTTATACTCTTTTCTCCCCATTCTATTTTTCTCCTTTTTTTAGAGATTACTTTCAAGCAAGGAAGCACCTCCATTGTTATATCCCCCTTGTCTTTAACTAAACTCAACAAGACACATTTCTAGCTCTTTGTCAATTAAAGTCACTATAAAAATGTTATAACTATTGCACAGATTTTTCACCCTAACAACCAGCACATAATATCCTCGCAGATAAACAAATCTAGGCTACATTACTACCTTTCTGAATTACAGCTTTCTGAAAAGCCTTTGAGAATCTGGATTGAACTCATGCTCCATGGAAGTCAGTGGGAGTTTTGTCACTGAATTCTAAGGAGCTAGGATTTCATACTAGGGATGTTAAATTTCGATTAATCAGATTATCAAGTATTTGATAGAATTTTCATTGAGTACTTGATTAGTTGATAAATGGCGGTGTGTGTGGGGAGGGGTTGCTTGCTATCCGTAGTCCCCACTCACACCTGGTCCCAGAAGTTGCGCCTTTGCTTTTGAAATGTAGCAAGAGCTGGGGGTGGAGCTCGTGGCTCTTGCTACATTTCAAAGGCAGAGGCAAAGCAGGGGATTGGGCGCGAGCTGAGAGAACTGTTTCCCAGCTTGTGCCCAGTCCCCCACTGTATCTCTGCATCGCCTTCTCCTCCCTTGCTGTGAAAGCAACAAGTTGAGTAGTGACTCGACTACTTGGCTAGTTGCTTACATCCCTATTTCATCCCTGATTTTCTAAGGCCCTATTTTGCTTCTACTGAAATCAACATTTATCCGATAATTTTTCCATCTGTTTTGGACACAGATTCATTATCTGATAGTGTCAACTAAACAAAAGGGTTTTAAAAAATTATGATCAATACAGCCAATCGTGTACAGGTTCACAGATTCAGTCCATCGATTCTCTATGATATCCATTCCAAAGCACACTATAACTAGCATTTTCTACAGCCCCCATTTCAGGAATAAAGAAAAATGATTTAATTATTACAAAGAGATTTGATTTGTGTTAGCAAGGGATTCATGTTGATCAAGGTATAAACAACAATACATAAAAGTAGACCCAAGTCTCCTTTAATGAAACATTAAATCATTGATTTTGCTCAGGGGTGGGTTCATTTGTTTAGGGACAAAAGACTACAAACTGAAAGCTCAGCCAAGACATTAAATGAAAACTTGATCTTTCTAAAGATTTGGGTAAGTAATTATTGATGTAACTGTCAGGACCCCCTGGTTACTAAGAATAATATCAGTCTCTATCACATAGGTGGGCAATAATTTTTGATCGGGGACCACTCCAGGATTGGTAAATGGTCATTCTTCTATGGTGGGGTGTGGAGTTTGAGACAGAGACTGTGCAGAAGGGAGCTCGTGGAGTGGACTGGGGTGTAGGAGAGGGTATGGAGTCTGAGAAGGAGTTTGGGTGAAGGAGAGGATTGTGCTCTGGGCTAGGTGGGGTTGCAGTGCAGGATCCAGGAGGGGGTATGAGCAGGGCCGGCCCGAGCCATTCGTGCGTCCTGCGCCCCGGGAGCACAGTGCCGCCCCCGGGAGTGCAATGCGTGCGCGGGCCCGCGCCCAGGCGTGTGGCCTCCCCCCCCCGTCCCCGGGTGCCTAGCACATGCACTGCCGGCCCTGGGCACGCAACGCATTTGTGGCCCTGCCCCCGGTGCATGTGTGGTGCCGCCCTTGCTCAGGGAAGGGCTTAGGAGGGGAGGTAGGGTCTGGGAGTTGTGACCTGGGGGAATATAGAGGGTTTGGGTGGTGACCTAGGGGAGGGGTATGAGAGGGGCTGGGATGCCTCTGGGCCAGGAATCTCTTACCTAGGCATCTCCCTGCCAGCAGTCCTGAAGGACCTCAAGGCATGCTCCCTACTTGACAGCAGCCCCAGGCCACTCAAAGTGGCTGGCTGCTTCCTGTAGTTCTCTGTTTCAGGTACCGGGGGGAGGGAAGGGTGCTTGAGGGAGGCTTCGTGTGCTGCCCCTACTGTCAGTACAATCTTTCAGCTCCTAATGGCTGCTCTCTGGCAAACGGGAGATGAGAAATTGTGCTGAGGATGGAGGCAGCATGTGAAATCTCCTCCTCCCCACATGCCTGGAGCAGAGTGCCACAGGGAGCAGATGGTGTTGCGCTGTGCTGGAGGGTCCTGGTGGGGTGGCCCACAGGTTGGATCCTGTGGCTTCATGGGCTAAATCAGACCGTGGGCCAAATCTTACCCACCCCGCTCAATCATACGGGGATCAGCAGGTGTAGAAGTCTCTACTGGCTTGAATGTTATCTCCAGATCACAGGTACTCCAAAGTTTCCTCAGGATGCAATGTGCATTATATTGTTGGATGCCTATGAATTGGGAAAGCCTTGAAATTAGAGATACACAGAGATGCTGCTGGAGATTTTGGGGCAATAAGAAAGATAAAAGGATAAGACTAGGAACTAGGGAGACAAAAAAGGAAGAAAGAAAGAAAACTAGTGAGTAAAAGGCATCATCCCAATCAAATTGTAGGGCTGTGGGAATTACTAAGAGTATGTCTACACTACAGCGCTAATTCGAACTAACTTAGTTCGAACTAAGCTAATTTGAATTAGCACATCTAGACTTAAAAACTAGTTTGAATTAGCATTTTGCTAATTCGAACTAGCATGTCCACACAGAGTGGACCCTGAACAGAGGTTAAGGATGGCCGGAAGCAGTGCCGGCAGAGCATCAGATGAGGACTTATAGCGTGGAGCTGCTGTCTCAGGCTAGCCGAGGGCTGTGCTTAAAGGGACCCAACCCCCACCCCAGACAGACAGTTCTTAGGGTGCCCCGCTTGCAAAGCATTCCTGGCTTGGAGTGCCCTGAGTGCCCACACGCGGAACATCACAGCACTCGGCCATCACCCCGGCTGCACTTGCCACAGGCTGCCATCCAGGGTGAGGGGGCAATCGGGGGGCTGCAGGAGAGCTTCCACCCCGAGAAGCCCGCATAGCCAGCCCAGTCCTCCCCATCGGGGGCGCGTACCCCATTCCTCCCTCACCTCCTTCCACTTACCCTTCCCTAGCCCCCCTTCCTGATATACAAACTAAAGAAAATGTGTGTTCAAAAATAGAATCTTTCTTTATTGAACAAAACTGGGGGAGACTGGGAAAGGGAGGTGGGAGGGGGAAGAGAGAGGCTGGGAGAGTGGAGGGCAACTAAAATGATCAGGGGTTTGGAACAGGTCCCATATGAAGAGAGGCTAAAGAGACTGGGACTTTTCAGCTTAGAGAAGAGTAGACGGAGGGGGGATATGATAGAGGTCTATAAAAGCTAGAGTGGTGTGGAGAGGGTGCATAAAGAAAAGTTCTCCATTAGTTCCCATAATAGAAGGACTAGAGGACACCAAAGGAAAGGAATGGGTAGCAGGCTTCAAACTAGTAACAGAAAGTTGTTCTTCACAAAGCAAAGAGTCAACCTGTGGAACTCCTTGCTGCAGGAGGCTGTGAAGGCTAGAACTAGAACAGAGTTTAAAGAGAAGTTAGATCAAGTCATGGAGGTTGGGTACATGGAGTGGTATTAGCCAGGAGGTAGAAATAGTGTCACTGCCCAAAGTTTGTGGAAGGCTGGAGATGGATGGCACGAGACAAATGGCTTGGTCACTGTCTTTGGTCCATCCCCTCCAGGGTACCTAGGGTTGGCCACTGTCGGCAGACAGGCTACTGGACTAGATGGACCTTTGGTCTGACCCAGTACGGCCATTGTAAGCTCAGGGCTCAGGGTCGGGGGTCTCAGTGGACCACCTTGATTTTCATGCAAACCTGCTCCTGGGTGGCCAGACTGGCAGCTCTCCTGCCCTAGACGGCCACTTTCCTGTGCCTAGTGCGGAGTTCGTGGACGAGGTCCACGATGTTTGCACTAGACCAGGCAGGCGCCCGCCTCTTGCGGTCCTGGCCAGGCTCCCGGGAGCCGCCAGCCTGATCCCGGGAAGAGGCGGAGGGCTGGGTGGCAGCGGGTGGCTGGCTCATGGTGTGCCAGGTGCAGGGTCTGCTGGCTGGGTGCTGGCAGGCTTGCACCTGGCACGGGCACCGTAGCTAGCCCATGCCCCTTTAAGGGCTCCGGGGCCGGGAGAGAGGCAATAGAGTTTCCCTGGTGGTGCCCAGAGTGGCCACCAGGGAAAGCTGGGGAGGGCTAGCCTCCCACTAGTTCGAATTAAGTGGCTACACAGCCCTTAATTCGAACTAGTAAGTTCGAACTAGGCTTAGTCCTCGTGCAATGAGGTTTACCTAGTTCGAACTAAGCGCTCTGCTAGTTCGAATTAAGTTCGAACTAGCGGAGCACTAGTGTAGTGCCTATCAAAGTTAATTCGAACTAAAGTCTGTTAGTTCGAATTAACTTTGTAGTGTAGACCTACCCTGAGAGAGTTGACCGCATACAAAGTGAGGGTAGGAAAAAGAATCTGGATCTGGATAGCATAGTTCTGGAGAAGGGTTCAGGTTGAGTTGTGAAGAATACTGTGGTGTTATCTACATGAGGAAATATTGTTACATTAACTAAAGATATGAATTTTAATATATTTAGTTCAAGTGCTTTAAACTTCCAAAGTGAATTAAGCTAAATCCAACTAAGAACACTTTGCTTCTGAATAAGTGTGTGTTCATAGGGCTTTTAATGAGTTTTAAATACTGCACCTGAAATTCACACCTTTACTTAACTCAGCTTAAATTTCCTGAGCATTCCCTGATAAACATGCCATGGGACAAGCTGTGGAGAAAGGTGGAAGGTTTAAATGACATACAGATCTATGAGGATTTATGGTTTCTGAAATCCAGATCTTTGAGATTTGACTTTCACTATTTGTAGACAGTGTTTCCACAGTGGTATATGTAGCATTTAACATCTGTGTTGCTTGCAGGATCTTAAAAGACTCTCCTGGGTTCATAGCAAGGTATTACCCAAGTCAGTCTCTTGTCCATCACAGACATTTTCCATGTAAGGCACTACATGCTGATCCACTTAATCAGCTGAATGCCCGGGGCATAACTACTGAAAATACTGTAAGTAGAACATATTTCAAACAAAAGCACAGCATGTTCTGTCCTCGCTGCTCCTATTATTTAATAACTATCAAGGCTGCAGCTAAGACAGCAGAACTTTGCCACAAACTGGCCTTTTGCATCTCATGCAAACACATTTTCCTATTCACCTTGACCTTTGGTCACCAGTGGTGATTTACAAACTATTGTTTTACAACGAGTAGTCCTGTACAATATGACACATCTATACATTCCAGCTGTTTGCTCCCATTATTTCATACAAAAGCATTCTGAACTTCACTTCAACTATAAACTACAGTCACTCACTGAATAAATAAAATAAAGTCCCTTTCCCCATCTCAGTGTTGTTGAACACTGTGATAAGGATTAAACTAATCCAAACAGCAGTCTAAACTAGGGTAATTCCTCTAGCAATTCCAGTCAGTAAAGTCTACTGTCTCTGTTTACCCTGATAGAATATGGCTCCAGTCATATCAGCTAAGAATTCTATTCTCTATAGTGCAGGTGCTGTGTTCCATAAGGCATGCAAAATGTTGAGGTCTAGTTTAATTAGTTTTCTGACAAAGTTTGGCAGTTTTATATGTTTAAAGTATAATGACTAACAAAAATATAATCATGTTCTCCAATTAAAAGGAGTTGCAAGGCTAAACAAAGAAACATTTTCAAGACCCTCGTTGTTTATGACAAAGAGCTTCTGTGTCATATTCTTTGGACTTTGTAAGTGCTATAATTATTCAAACAAGTAACTGGAAATGGTTTTCCATCTCTCATACTCCAGCATCTTATTTGTCCCATTCCCCCAGAGTAAAACTGACATATGCCTATTAGATTAAACTATTTGAGGACTCTCTTTGGTAAGGAGTTCTTCTGAGGGCATAGATCTGCTACAGTCATGCCTGCACTACTGTCGTCCAAGCCCTCCTCAGAAGGGAAGAGGCCCAGAGAAAGAGGATGAAACTAAAGTACCTTTATGCTCTACTGATTTTCACTTACTATAATGGCCCTTTGGAGTCTCTGACACTTGGCACAACTTCCACAAAACTTCCCCATGAGTTGTGCTGTATGGTGTACTCTTCATCACAATCCAGAATAAGACCATCTGTGTCAAAGTGATGACAGGCTCCGTACATAATATGTATATGTCCTGCAATTATCACTTATTTTACAGACCTTTCAAGTCAAGGGGAGGTTTTCTTATATACAGAATATGTGGTGAAAGCTTATGATTTTTTTTCTCTCAAAATATGAAAATTATAGAACAGCAATACTAACACAGAATTTTCATTAACTGAACATTAAAAATATGGGATATGTAAGTGAATAATACTTGTAACCTCTATGAAGTCCAACAAGAACTTCACAGCTACTAAATGATTTTATGTTGAAGGTGCTAAGGTATCATAACAATAGATTCAGTAATCTAAAACTCCTTAGAACCTATTAATAAATAATATTCAAATATGCAATGTTCAACTTAATGTATCACTTTGCTTTCTGAATTAGTTTTATTTCTTTCACAAACTTTTTTTTGCTGTTTATTGGTTCCCATCAGAGTTGCAAATGGGCTTTTCAATTTATGAGTACTTGATATGCTATTGGCCTTTTGGCTAAGAACAGATGTTATGTCAGTTTAGCATCTGGTGTGTTCTCTTGCCAGCTGACAATATCTTGTTTTTGTATGGGGATGTCCTGAGTAATCTAGTATGTCTTCATCTTTAACTTTTAGGAATCTATTTGATTCTTTCCTCACTAGAACTGAGGAAGTGCTGCAAAATATACCTGTAAACTTTGAAACAAATGCTCTTTCTGTTTTTACGTTCCTGTGTTGCTTGCTCTTGTAGATACTCCAATAAATTTGGTTTTTGGCTCAACTGTTAGTAGAAACAGTGAACTACTGGAGAAAGTAAGTCACTTTTACAGAAATATTCCTGCCATGGGAAATTATGCAGAATTCACGAATAACACTGAAAGGGATGCTTACTAAAGTAAATCGTTGTGTTTGTTCTACTGTGGCTTTGGACCACAAATAGAGGTGAAGAACATTCATCCTTTGTTTTTCTTATCCTGTATCAGTTATAACATAGAAACTAGCTCCTGCAACTACAGATGATTTTGGCCAATTACAGAATCCAGGCATTCAGCTATGGAATATATTTTTAACAGAGATATTGGACCTCCTCCCTGCTTTCTGGCATATTCTTCCACTGTGGTTGTATCTTGTGACCAAGAAACTGCACCTGGCCAATTTACAGTAATTTTGCCCTCTTGAACATTTTTTTTTCCTGTTTCAAGCCTTGATTAAGGAAATTTAATTCCTGATTTCAAATAAAATTGGTGTGCCAATCATATACCAACCATTAAATTCAAGTGCTGATGACTTTTGTGGTTAATAAAATAACTTCCACTGCACATGGCAATTTTTTTCAATAAAATCTCACTGGTCACGAAAGGATAAACTTTCTATGTGATGCTCAAGGAATAAAGTTCAACATACTTATGCATCATATTTTTTCACATACTATTCTGACTAACTCCCCTAGAGAGTCACCTTTATCTGGATATGTATCCCACACTAGACTCTTGATAAGTTTTGAAATTATACTAATCTTTCTCTCATTCATAAAAATATACATTTACAACCTATAAAAAATTAAGACTTAATGTTCATATTAAGAACTGCCCTGCTGTTTCTCCCATATTACTCTTTCTTCTGCATTAATCACCAGGTGCCAGATTTTGCCATACTTACTCATGCTGACTAGCCCCTTACTGTGTGAGAAATCCTGTTTAAACTATACTGTATATCCAATAGTTGATTCACAAACAATCCATGACCAAACCAAGGAAATCCCAAAATCTACAGGAATAGCATTAGTTTCACAAAATGGTTATTTACTGTGGTGTTATCTTGTTAACACTATCGTAACTGACAATGAGTGAATGATGTAACTATTTAGTAAAACTTTATTTCTTTATTACTCATGGTATCTTTAGTGCTGACAGGTGACAACCATAAATATTGTTTGCAAACAGACTGACCCAGAGGAACAGCTGTCAGGAAATGTGATTTGCTATTTTGCATTTTTAAACCAACTTATTTTTTATCATCCCATTATTCCTAACTCCATTTTATTTGCAGTCTTTCTGTTTTATTCAGAGCCACATTACATGGAGTGTTTCTCTTCAACTTTCTGCGTCTGGAATCATGTGATTATATGAGAATCTCAGTGTCTATTTTAAAAAGCCCCTGGCTACGTCTACACTACGAGTCTTCTTGGCAAAAAATATGCTAATGAGGGTCTCATTTGCATGAGTCGTGTTCTCATTTGCATATTTTCTGCCGATCCGTTTTTGCACTCGGGTTTTTGTGCAAAAACCCCATCGTAAAAATGGCTCGGCAGAGAATATGCAAATTAGATCGTGACTCATGCAAATTAGTCCCTCATTAGCATATTTTTGCTGAGAAAACTCATAGTGTAGACATAGCCCCTATGTTCTAGCCCACATAGGTAAAGAGAAAAGACAGAAAATATGCATTTCAAAGACACAAATACCAGAAGATAATAAGGAGATCTCAACATTATAGTTTTTTGTTTTGTTTCATGATTCAGAAGTCAACCTTCATGTGGTTTTGGGGGTCTTGACTCGTGATTTTTGAGTAGTTATAGGCAGCAATACTGTATATATTTGAAATTCTGAGGAACTCAAAAAGTTAAAAACTTTCTTGAGAACCAATGTTCCCCGTAATAATACTGTGAACCAATGTTTCAATGTTCATTTGTGCATGCGCTCAGGAGACATTCCAATGTCACTCAACTGATTGGCAAAGCACTCACAACTAGGTTTGTTTTTCTTTTGATGGTCCACATCCGTACACGTCTCAGTGCACACAACACAATTTATTCTGCACAGGGATGGAAAAGATTAGAGGGAACATGCTGAGAACTATGTTTTGTTTTCATTTTGTCTATAAATAGTTTATCCAGTGACACATTTTAGTGCACTTAGGATTTGGGAATGGACTCCGCTAATGAAAGCTTGGTGTGTTGCAATGATATTTTTCATAATCTTTCTGGGAAAATGGCAAGAAGATCTGGTTGCTTTTGTTATGTACCTTCATGTCAGCTGATCAGTTAAGGACTCAATCTTGCAGCCCTTAAGCATGTGCAACTCATACAGAGGTCAATGGGAGATTTGCGTAAAACGATCCGTGGGATCTGGCTCAAGATAATACCAATGTTACTTACTGTGGGGGCTGGAAGTAAAGACCTAGTGCTCTGATCGAAGAGATAGGGAGCCCTTGCAACAGTCATTGCTGGTTATCTAGCAAGTCTAGAAGTCAGGCCAGATATCTTTCTTAACAGCTGCAAAAAATGAGTGAGGAATATAAAACATGAAGGCAAAACTCTGGAGAAAAAAAAATCCCTTCATTCATAATAAATGGAAAATTGTCATATTAACTTGTTATAAGACATTTGTTTTAATAATATTTGCATTATTAAATAAATGAAGAATCGTTGCACTTAAACATTAATTAATTAAACACTGTAATACCCTTGACAGATAAATTTAACCTATGCTCAGTTTACAGATGGAAAGAAACGAAGGCAGAAAAATATTTAGTGACTACCCTAAGGTCATATAAAAGTCTGAATCTGAATAGGGATTATGAAAATAGTTTAACTCCACAGACTGTGTTTTGACTATGAGGCCAACCCTCTTTTCTCTCACAGGCAGCATGTAAATAGGTCTATGATAATTAAGTCAAATACCTCTTCTATAGAATCCATACAAAATGAGATTATCTAGCCGTATTTCTATTTTAGTTTACAAGGCCTATATCTCTTCTGGTACATATTGAATGTTAATGAGCTACCAAGCCGTACTCTGAAAGATCATTTTGTATAAGATGCATCCATCCCTTATTAACACATTTCTTGCATATTTTTTTCAGAGGTCGGCAGATTTTTGACATCTGCTTTAATACAATCTGCTCCCAATGTCAATTCCCTAAACCTGTGATTCTCTCATACAACAGACAAAACCATAAGTAACACTTGTTTTCTGTTGTGAGTGCAACTGAACTGCACTTTGAGCCTGAAGGTCTGCTATAAATTTTACAGTGTCAGCAATGTTTATATGGATTGCAAAAAGGTTACAGAAAGAGTTATCTCAAATGTTACTTGATACAGGCAGAGCTTCAGTGCTCCAGTTCTGGGGTTTGAAATCAGCACTGTGAAATAACTTAACAAATTTGCTAATGTTAACAATAATTTGCTTTACAGAAGCTCTCTGATAGAGGTATTTTGTTACCAATGTGGCTCCATAGTTCTCTCATCCTTTACCTCCATTTGTTGAGTCAGTCTGAGAAGCGCTGCAAAGCCAGAATATGTCTATCATTTGAATCGGCATTCAAAATCTGTTTTACATAATATTTCAAAATAAGATAATAGCAGCGCAAGAATATGCAACTATGGAGTGAAACGAAGGCCCTATTCACATTATTGTTGAAAACTGCTAGCAATAACAATGCTAAAGTACATGATTTGGTATTATATTTCTATCCCTTTGTTAATACCTGAGAGCATGTCTACCCCAGGGATTTATTTCAAAATAATTCCCTCTTTTCAAAATAACAAGGCAAGCATCCACACTACCAAGCCTGTTATTTCGAAATAATGGGCTTCTTATTTCAAAATAGTAACTCCTGCTTGTGAAGAGGAATGAGCTTATTTTGAAATAGTTATTTTGGGAGATATTATTTTGAAATAACCTGATAGTGCAGATAAAGCCTGAGTCTCCTATTTCAGCTATTTAGCATCCAAGTGTACGGAAATCAGAAGCGGGAAAATTAAGACCAAGACAACACTGGAAACCTCAAAATAATCCAGTTTAGATTTTTCGAAATAAAAAAATGTCAACATTCTAAATTCTGGTGCCTAAAAAGGCCCTGGAATCAAGTGCCTTGTGTCCAGCTGGCAGTATACAGATGTCCTTTTTCCATCATTTTAGAGTTTGATACTCAGCTGTATGACAATTTATACCAACTGAGATCTGACCATCCTTCTCTAACCCTGAAGATAGGTCAGAAGGTATCAACTCCTAAACTTCTCATTGCAGGCATGACTGATTAATGTCTTTGATGTTGGGCAAAGTGTAGTTTTGAGCAGATACTTCTTCATTTATTGGGTAAGTCAGTATCATATTTTTCTGCTGGGGTATTTGATGAAGAAACTTACTGCTGTTTGAATGTATTTCTAAGTTTGGAATATTGTAACTAATCAAAGGATGGATGTATTAATGGGAAAAATGCAGGTGAGATGGCCAAAGGTACATAACAAATGCTATTTAACATGTGACTCTGCCATTCATCCCATAGGTACCACATGTAGGTGGCATATAATTTCAAATATTTTTGTTTCCCTGTAGTATTTTTATTTATATCATCTAGCCCAATTTTTACATTTCAAGCTTTTTGGTGTTACAATGAATGAATACCTTAATACGTTTATTTCACTATTAACAAGTGCTAATACACACACAACAAGTGCTTATCCAAACTTCCCCCAAGACCACCCTGAAACTCCAAACAAGACCAAAACGCTATACTAATATCAGAGACACTGCCATCTTTGTCTCTTCTTCTCATTAGTACACAAGCTCATTAGTTTACAAATGATATAATATATTATGCCTGTATTCCTTGTTAATATTAAGGACCAAATTTTCAGAGAAGTAGGTTATAATCACACTTGCAGAAAACAGTACAGTACTGTCAGCAGTAGCAATAAATGGGAAAACCAGAGACATAGGGAAGCCTGTAGTCCTAATGAAGTGAAAATTCTACAACACATTGTGCTATAAAATGAGATTTGGCTTCTTACTGGAAGAATAAAACAATGGATTCAATAGCACACAGCACTACCGATTGAGTATGTTCTGGCTCCTTTAATCAGGGCTACTTTCCATGCAGAGGGGGGATGGGTAGGAGGGAAGGAAGACAATCAAGGTCCTTACATTCTGAATGCTGTCACGTTCCATGGAGCACTGCACCATGAATACACTAATTCAGACATGGGTCATAAAAATGCTACCATTAGAAAATATAAATGGTACACATACATGTGTAATTTAATTTATAATGTATCTATGACAGATTTCTGCTGGGTTCAAAATAGTTTGGCATCAAACAAAACTGTGTGTAATAAAGCCAGGTTCTAGCCAGGTTCTTAAAACACACAGGCAACCAATACTAAAAACATTCACAAAGCGCTCCAGGAACTGAAAAGACAGTGTGTCTGTTTGAACCAAAGACAGTTAATTGCAGCCTATCCAAGTAGGAGCTAGTCCATCTAATTATTAATGAGACATTGTCAAGCACTTTTAGCTTTGAAAAACCTGGTTTGAACTAAAGTAGAATTTTTAAAAATCAGTCTTTTTAAAGAAAATCAAAATATTTGAAAAAAATCACAGCTGTTACTAATCAATTACATTCAAAAGAATAACATGTACAAAGCTCCTCTGGCAAGATTCATAATCAAGATAGGAATTAATCATTTTTATAAAGCACACATTTTAAAGTCCAGTATTTTGACTATCTGAAGGAATATTTCCATTAAAACTTGGGGTTTGGAAATTCACTGCAATATATTTTTTGCAATATACATATTTTTGTAATATGCATTACATTTTTTTAAGTCTTACAACAATGACAGTTTGATAATTCCCAGATAGAAGAGGTAGATCATGGACAGCAGCAATGCAAGTTCTGCCAAATGCTGCAACCTTGGTCTGACCCTCTATAGATGAGTCAGCAAGGATCAACATGTTTTCGTTGTTATAACTGCTCTAGGACCAGTGCTTGGAAGAGCCTCATTACAACTACTGTGGATTTAAGGTTAAAAGAGAGCTACCATTACAGGCTGCAAATTGATACCTTCAGTCAAATCCATTAAAAAAGTCTGCTAGGCAGTGTTTGATAGGTTAGTCATGAGGTCAAAGTAGAAATTTTCTACCAAGATCCAAAGTTTGAGTGAATTGGCTTCCTAATTTTGGACACTCCAATGAAATACAGGGTTTCACTAGAGTTCAAAAAGTCTTCTATATATATATTTTTTGCCACTTTGTTACAAAGAAAGTAAACAAACAGAAGAACAATAAAATTTACCTTACTGTCCTTTAGCTGTTCTGAACCAAAATGTCAAGTCCAATTTAAAAACCTATGTGCTTTTGAATCAAGAGTGTCAGTGCTGGCTTTGGTGAACTTCATGTAGCATGCTAAATGGCTGCTGGAGATAGGGTTGCCAGATACCTTCACAAAAAATCCCGAACAGGCAGGGGAAAATTGGTGAAAACCGGACACCTGGTAACCCTAGCTGGAGAGCAAATCTTCTTTCTCTGAAAGTATTACGTGCTTGTTCCTGCAGAGGCAGGTCTCCAGTTCTAATTCAATCACTTGTTAAGGATGAAAAGAGAATTTTTCCATCAAAGGCTTCCAAGAAGGAGGCAAGAAGGTCAGGGAGTCTCTAAGACTTTGCAGGAAAAAGAAGATAAGTGAGGGGTTCTATTTTTCCCCACCTATGAAGCTCAGGAGTTCTATAGGAACATGATCTTTTCCCTACCCTACTGTTTTCTCTGACTTCCCCCACTCACTTTGACCTCCTGAGGTCATTTGGTGGAATGGTTCATCAGAAAGAAATCTCACTGGTGTAAATCACAGATTTATAAGGCAGAGGAGACTGGAAAGGTGCTAGTACTTCCTCTCTATCTCTTATCTTCTCCCAATACACACCTTACTATCTCAACTCCTCTGCTAGTTGGTTTTCCTGTTCCTCACCTAGGCTATGTCTAGACTGCAAGCCTCTTTCGAAAGAGAGCGTCTAGACTGCACGTTGAACTTTCGAAAAAGCGGCTTGCTTTTTCGAAAGAAAGCATCCAGTGAGTCTGGATGCTCTCTTTCGAAGAAGCCCTATTTACATTGAAGAACGCCTTCTTTCGAAAGAGGAACTTTCGAAAGAAGGCGTTCTTCCTCGTGAAATGAGGTTTACCGCCATCGAAAGAAAAGCCGCGTTCTTTCGATTTAATTTCGAAAGAACGCGGCTTGAGTCTGGATGCAGGTGAAGTTTTTTCGAAAAAAGGCTACTTTTTTCGAAAAAAACCCTGAGTCTGGACACGGCCCTAATGTGCATCTATACTGCACTTATAGCTTAAAATAAGCTACGCAACTTGAGCTAAACAAATTGCATAGTTTATTTCAAGTTAATTTTGAAATAGCTTATTTCAAAATTTGGTGCTGTCTATACAGCACTTATTTCGAAATACATCGCTATTGTGAAATGTCCCTTACTCCTCATGGAATGAGATTTACAGGGACATCAGAATAGCAAGTCCATTATATTTTGAAATAATGGGCGCACTCAAAAGTCATGGAACAGTGCAGACTCAGGGTACGTCTAGACTACATGCCTCTGGCGACAGAGGCATGTAGATTAGGCTACTGGACATAGTAAAATGAAGCGTCGATTTAAATAATCGCCGCTTCATTTAAATTTACATGGCTGCCGCGCTGAGCTGACAAACAGCTAATCAGCTGTTTATCGGCTCAGCGCGATAGTCTGGACGCTCCCGTGCCGACATCAAAGGTATTTGTCGACCACCCAGGTATGCCTCCTGGGATGAGGGATACCTGGGTGGTCGACAAATACCTTTGATGTCGTCAGGGGAGCGTCCAGACTATCGCGCTGAGCCGATAAACAGCTGATTAGCTGTTTGTCAGCTCAGCGCGGCAGCCATGTAAATTTAAATGAAGCGGCGATTATTTAAATCGACGCTTCATTTTACTATGTCCAGTAGCCTAATCTACATGCCTCTGTCGCCAGAGGCATGTAGTCTAGACGTACCCATAGACCTAGAGACCTGTTCCTTCCAGCTTCCCTCTTCCTCAAATGTTCCCTGAATGGCTCCCTGTACCCCATGTTCACCCTTTTATAAGGTTATGATATATTGTACAAAGTATGCCTTCTGCGAGATCACTTGAAAACTCATAATCTGCTGAACATTATTGTCTAGATAAAATATGTGTACAACGTTTTATGTAATGTTACAAGATTCTACTGTATGACGCTGTTATACTCCAGGGTTAAGAAAAGCAGGCCCAAACCTATTTTTCAAAGACAAAGTCACACTGGCATTCCAGCTGGTATTAAAGGGGTACTCCCTACTTAAATATTCATTCTCCAGGAAGAGGAAGAGGGTAAACAAGAAATGTACATTCCATCATAGGGACAGTTCAAAACTCATGCCCACAAGAGACTTTCTGTTACCATGAGTCAGCAAGAATGTTTCCCTCACAAGCAATTGAATTATAAAGAGGGGAAGAACATGGTTGACTTCACTCATCTTCCTCCTATTTCTGTTAGCCATCAGCTTAAATTTTATGTTTACTATTTTTTTGTAACCTATCCTGACTTTTATGCCACAGTTTTTGTAATTCACTTAAGATCTTCCTTATTTTTTTTTAGTTAATAAATTTATTTTACTGTTTATCTTAACCAGTGTGTGGCAAGCTCCATTTGGGATAGCAAGGTTGGGGCATATCATTTCCAACAAGCAGTGTAGATGGGCCCGTTTGCACAAAAAACCCTTTTGAGCAAGATCTTGTATGTCTCCTTTTTTGAGGCATAAGGGATCTTGCACAAAAGGGTTTTTTTGCGCAAAACAGACCCACTTGTTTTTGTCCAAAAACCTCTTGCACAAAAAGCATCAGCAAAGATATTCAAATGACAGCACAACAAATGCTAATGAGCACTTCATTAGCATATTCTCTGCCGACAAATACTTGCAGTGTAGACATAGGCACAGTAGAGCAGTGTAAGAAGCAGCATAGGTTGGAGAATGGGATGAGGGAGGAGGATACAGCTGTTGAAGAACCCAGGTTGTACCTGGGAAATGTCATACTCTCACTCCCCTGGATGGCTATATTCTCCCTCCACTAATGTTCCAACATTAAGGATGGCAGGATACATGCCAAGAACCAATAGCTACCTATACTGCAACTTCTCGTGAGCTGGACCTTAACTCTGAATTTACATACAAAAATACATACATACTCTTGAAAGGTAATATATATGCAGATCACTGATGTATTCCTGCCGTATTCATTTCAGTTTACTGAAGGGGTTATATGTGCAGTAGATTTACATTCAATACAGCACTGTACATTTAATTCATAGGGGGTGAAGCTCCACCCAAAGAAAATGCAGACAAGGTAGATAGCCTTTTGCACAGCAAAACTTCTAAGGTTATCAAGTACAAGGATATCCGGAAGGATCTTCTTGAGCTTGGAAGCTTGTACTTAACATACAAGGTAGATATCAACTTGTCATAGAAACTATTTTTAAGACATTATTTAATTTCCAAATATGTTTCTAAAACCCTCTTGAGTTACTGACAGGTGTAACCCCTAGGTAATAGGGATGTAAAATCCCATGTAATTAGTTAACTGCTTAAACGTTGCTCCAGGGGTTGCAGCACCCCCACCCACAGCATGGCAGGTTGCTCCAGCGCAAGCAGTGGTTCAACATAACTGGTAAGCATCGCCATTACAGGTTAACTGGCTAACAATTCATATCCTTACTAGGTAACCAATGTATTATTTAGTGCTCTAAGATGTATGCTGAACCAGGAGGCCACATTTTCCTACCACTACATTAGCCAAGTAATGGTTAATAGAGCTAAAAATGTGCATTAGAGATAAAATACTTCATTAAAGAATGTTAAGGATTTCATTTCAGTCAAGGAAAGCAAAGAAATGTATTTAACCGAGTCGTTCCATTCTTAACTTTCCATTTAATACATGCGCCTAAGACCATGTTTGCTCTTTTGTATTGTGTACTGTACTGTAGAGGCAGAATGAAGTAAGTTTAAACCACAGAGTGACAGCCTTAATTTTGAATTTTCTTGCCTTTGTTAGATTAAATTACTGCTACTAAAAATACTGCTTGTTTTGTATGCTGAACCCCCACGGATATCAATTGAAGTACTGTGCACAGTTCAAGGAAATCATATGTTCTAAGACTGTGTTTTAACACAATTTTTTGTATGTACGGAGATGATAGGCCATCCCAGACATTTAAGCTTGTCCACAATTTTATGGTTCCTACCTCCAGCAGAAAATCCAGTTCTGACAATATCTCCAATGTGGTCCTCCTCTTTATTAAACAGATCTTCTTCCTAGCCACACCCACAATAGTGCAGGCAATGGCATTACCATAGAGATCACCTCTTTTGTTGTTTGACTGTGTGGCAGTTACACAGTGAGGGTATGTCTGGTTTACAGGATCAGTCAGCAAAGGCTTCCCCAGCCGACCGATCCGCATCTAGACTACCACGGTGTGCCAGATCAGCGGATCATCGGCACAGCGCGGTGGCCATGTTTATTTTAATTTTATTTTCTTTGCCCATGCCGGGTAGCCTAATCTACATGCCTCTGGTGACAGAAGCATGTAGTCTTGATATACCCTGAGAGTTAACATATTGATTTAAGAGATGGGGTTGGTGGGCAGGTGTTCTCAACGAGATATCTTTTCGTTTGGAACTCATTTGCTCACCTCACTCCACCCTGTCTGTGTCAGACAGACTCCATCTTTGACAACCTCAGGATTTACTGCAATGCCCACTTATTTTGCCCAGCTCTTTAATGGCAGAGGGCTGTTGATTGGGATTTTGGAATACATGTCTGGAGAGTCTTTGGTTGAAACTAAACTAAAATATAGACAGTTTTATTATGTATCTGATTTTTTTACATGTGCTGAAAAATTAACAACTAGCACCTCTTATCAATCCTAATAAATAATGGCTTGACTGGAAAGGCTGATTACTTCACTGGTGCCGCCAACCTACCAGTAAAATCAAGCATAATCATCTCATTCACACAACTAAGCATTGTTACCTCACTTCCATGACATACCCAGAAAGACAAAAGCTTTAGAGTTGCCTAATTTCCTCATTTTAGTCCCATGTGAATTTTATGCTGTTCATATTGTGAGTTCCTGAAACATTTGGGGCTGAAACATATTATATACATTCACAGTAATAAAGGAAAATCATTTAAACAAACAAAAAAGACCTAATCATCCCCGCTCAGATTGGCGTGCTGAGGGAATCCTTTGTGCAACAATCCTTCTCCTTTCCCATGGAAACAGAGGTTAACTGCCTCCCCAGAGGGCCTGTGTAACATTATAGATCTGTGACTGGAGAGTGGGGCAGAGAAAATGTGGAGGGTATGGGTCTGAGGAAAAAGCAAGAGAGCAGAGAGTCCACACAGTAATGCAGCCTCTGTTCACCTTAACTTTTTTTCCACTTCTCTCCATAGTGCTTGGTCCTGCCATGTGTACAGAGGGCTGGAGTTAATGACCTCTTGAGTTTCCTTCAAGTTCTATGATTCTAAATGAGTAATCCCCCTCCACAGAGTGGTCTGGGGTAAATGCTAGATGAGTATGCCCTGGCAGGATGCACTCGATGGTGACACCATCCTGAGGCAAGAGGGCTAGGAACCTGCTGGCACAGGTCCTCTAAGCAGATGACTTTGTCCTTCTGCAGATTTCTTGGGATATTCATGGATCTCAAAGGACCTGCATGGGACTTCATTCACTCCATACACATAAACCTCATCCCCAAGAAAAATGATCTAGAGAAAAGTCAGAAATAGCACCCTCTGACACCAACGGACTTAACCAAGCTCAGAATTAGATGCTAAATGCTGACAATCAGGCAGCAGTTTAATTAAAGATGGTTAAAAATACTACTAAAATTATCCTTTTCCTGTTCCAAATTTAAAAACTTTCAAAGCAATAAATTGTACAAAAAAGTTTTTGAGCCGTGTTTCATCACAATGCGAATGAAATGTTTTAAAAATGGACTAGGATGACCATATTTCACTATGGTGAATACAAGACAACTGGTAAATTTGCTTGAAAGCAAAAAAGTTCAGTGGCAATCAATCAGACCGATGTGGTCTCCCTCCCATGCCGAAAATAACCCATGCTATAAAAACTCCAAGACCCAGCAAAGAAAGGGGGCCATGTAGATCTGGGTAGAGCAAAGGGGAGGGAAGGCTCAACTATAGGTCTAGTATGATTTCTATTTTGGGAGCTCAAGCAGCTCCATATGGCAGGATCAGGGAGGCAACACCACCTCAACCCCGATTCACCCCAACAGGGCACTCAGCCTGTCTTGATTGTGGTGGAGGGAGGCTCAATCAAAAATTATAACTCAAAGTGGGGAGGCTCAGCTCAAAAAATTTGAAAATAGCTCAGGGTACAGGGAGGAGGTTGCTCAGGGTGAAGATGGAGTAGCAAGGGTATTTTTGCAGGTGGGAGGTAGCACGGGGCAGGCAAGGAGTAGCTAGGGGCTGTGTGTGGCCAGGGGTAGCTAGAGGTTGTGTGCCCTATGGCCCCTATTCACTGAGGGCTCTAAGGCTATGTCTACACTCGCGGCTTCTTGTGGCAGAAATATGCAAACAAGGCTAAGCGTGGAATATCACCGAGCCTCATTTGCATACCTAATAAGCTGCCATTTTTGCAGAAGAGGCTCTTGCACCAGAAGGAGCTGTCTACACTGCCCCTTCTTAATCAAGAAAACCCCTCTTGCGCAATGCCGCTATGCCGATTATTTTCAGGAATAACGGCATTGTGCAAGAGGGGTTTTCTTGCTTAAGAAGGGGCAGTGTAGACAGCTCCTTCTGGCGCAAGAGACTCTTCTGCAAAAATGGCAGCTCATTAGGTATGCAAATGAGGCTCGGCGATATTCCACACTTAGCCTCATTTGCATATTTCTGCCTCAAGAAGCTGCGAGCGTAGACATAGCCTAAGAGTCATGGCACAACAGCTCTAACTAGCTCTGTGAGAAAAGGGGGCTGGGAGCAGAGGAGAAACTTGAATCTCCTGCATCCCCATTGCCTGTGCCCTGGCACCAGCCAAAGGAGCAACTGCCCCACACTGCCTGGCTCGGGCATCCCACCTCCAAACTAGCCAGGAGACAGGGAAAGAGGAGTAGTTGGTCTGTCCCTGAGACTGCTCTGTGGTTCGACAGAAACTTTAGAGGGCAACGTTCCCAGTCCTCCCCCCAGCTCTGCCCAGGAGTTCAGGGGGCTTCTGCTGCATGGGGAGCACCAGGGATCTGGGATCCAGCTCTGCCACCCCCAGCTTCAATTCCTCACCCCTGCATTGGTTACCAGAGCTTGGGCATTCAGCTCCACAGATCCCAGCTGCATTGATGGGAGGAAGGGGCATTCCAGAGATCAAGGCTTTTAGACCAGGGGATGGACTTGAGTACCAGAGATTGGGGCTTCAGCCGGGGGGGGGGGGGGGGGAAAGGTTGCTCAGAATCCTAGTGGGGTGCTGAGAATTCAGTGGGGTGGGGGGGGGGTAGCACCAGGAATTGGGGCTTCAGCCCTGCAGGGGCTGTCAGGTATCGGGGCTTCAGCTCCGCAGACTGAAAGGGCTGGTAGCCCCCATGAGAAACCCTGTTTTAGAGTGCACACAGGGAAGGGTGTAACACACCTCTCACTCATCTTCCACCTGGACCTTACCACTCTATCACACACAGGCTGCTTCTCCTCCTACTGGCTTTGTATCTTTCTGCCTCTGGACACTGCCTGAGAGCACCACCTACCCACATGCATGTGCTAGCCACAAAGAGGAGACTGCTGCAGCTGTGCTGACTGTGATTGATCAGCATGGGGCACATCGGAGAGGAAAATATGAGATAATTTGCTCTTTAAAAAAAATTCAAGACACCTTCAAGGTGGTTTAAAAAAAGGATTGCCCCATTAAAAATGGGGCAGATGGTCACCCTAATCAGAACCAAAATTGCAGACCCACCAAACTCTGAGAAAGGTCAGGTCTGGAAGCTAAGGCTCATGAGACCACCCCAGCTGAAATAAGAACATGTTTTTCAATAAAAAGAGCAAATTACCTTAATTTTATTTATGCTGCTGAGCACTCGCTTAATATAGAACTGTGGCAGCCTATTTTTCTGTACCCTCCAAATATTTATTTACATTTCAAAATAATTGCATTTCTTTACAACATAAATCAAGAGATAAATACTCTGAAACCATTAAAAATATACTTCATCTGAGTTGGGACAATTGCCAGAAATTATTTAATAATTTGGAGCAATTTTTACTTTTGTTTCACCAATGGAGGAAAGATTGTTTAAAAGCTGTGAAATCTTTGTTAGCTGCTTCCTTCCTTTCTTTGTAGGAAAATCCAGCTAATTTGTTTGAAGTTAATCTACCATTTTAAGAATCCCCTTTGCATGATAATCAGAAAACCAAATAATTTAGAACTAAACCTAGACTGCGCTATTTTAATATTAACGTAAAATGACGTATTGCCAAAATGAACAGCCATGGCCTCGATGAAGGAAAATATCTATTATTTCATGTCTAAGTTTATTAACACTTGTATAGCCTGACATTCCTACTACCCTTGAAATTAAACATGAATTTCACCAATACTTTGATTATAAGCAGGATTGGGCCCTAAAAGTGCATGTTAATCCAAGCCGTGGTTCCTCAGGGCAGCAGTGAATCTCATTTGAATCAGACACATTATGTCCTTTACTCACTACTGAAAATTGGCTCTGAGTGCATGTTTGTGTCAGTTTCACTAACCCACTTTGAGATATCACCAGGCTCTACTGCAGAAAGCTATCAACTGCATTGCATCTTATATTACTTGTAAGCAGCAAGACAACACACAAACATAAAAGCTTCAGAGCATTTAAAAAGTGATTTTTGGGTCTTTTCCTATTTCTATTTAATGTTTTCACTCCCCATGCTAAACTCTGGCTGGCAAGAATGTCTGCACTGAGATTTATAAACACAAGAGGGCAGACTATATGTAACGTGAAAAGAAAAACAGAAAGAAAAGCATATTTTTCTATTAGCTTTCAAGATGTAAATAGCGGAGATTAAAAAAACCCCAATACTTTAAGTTTAAAAGATAAATATTTTTTATTGTCAAAGAAAAATATCAGGCTAAGCCCTTCTTTGTTCCCTTAATGATAGTGGTAGTTTTACAGAAGATTTAATTTTAAAATTAGCTATGTTATCAAGTGACAAGCTTTTTTGCTTGAAAGTTCAAGCGTTTTCTGAAGCTACTACATAACACCAAGGAAAGCTGCTTGTTTTGTACTATTTTTTTCTGTACTAACTAATGATAATGTGACATATCATCTCCAAGTAAATTCTGTATGCAGAACAAGACACAGTTTAGGGTGTAAGTGTATGGCATTCATCTTTGCAGAGGTCTTCATCTCATAAGAAATTTATACAGCAGCTCATATTTGGCTATTAAAAGTAAATAAAATTGTGACCTGGAAGAGTGGGGAGGGTTCAATCTTGTTCACTAAATATCAGGCTTTTCCAAATTTAACTTTTTTAAAGAGTTCACTTTTAAAAGTTTTTGCCACAAGCACTCTACAAGAAATAACTTCTTCAAAACAACTGCTATCTAAGTTTTACATGTTTATATATGTAGAGAAAGAAGGCACTTCTGGATGGGTTGAATGTCATGGAATTTTTCTATTTGTTTCTTTAGAGAGTTGAAAATCTCCAGGTTGAGGGTCCAGTCCATCTCCCACTGAAATCTGTAGGAGTCCTTCCATTGATTTGAGTGAGAATCAGATTGGATCCCTAAAGACCGATCCTGTTCCCAATGAAATAAACAGGGATTTTGCCACTTGAAATAAGATTGGTCCGTAGTTTTGTCAATTAGGTATAAGTAGATTGAATGCTACAGCCTTTTAACCCTTATTCTTGTAAGTAGTCTCAAAAACTTGATGAGTAGTCATTCAACTAGTTCTTACTTGTATGAGAAGTCTAATTGGTTTTCATGAGATGATTCACATAGGTAAGGACTAGAGATGTTAAAATGCGGTTAACTGACTAGTCAACTAGTCAGTGGAATTTCCATTGACTAGTCGATAGGCTCTTCTGCATTCCTCCTTTGAAATGTACAAGAGCCCACACAGGGGCTCTTGTACATTTCAAAGGAGGAATGTGGAACTCCGAGTACAGCCCATAGCCAGCAGGAAGTCCTGCTGAATCTGGGCTGCATGAAAGTGCCTGCTTTGAAATGTACAAGGGTCTCCAGCGGGGGCTTTTGTGCATTTTAAAGACATGAAGCCCAGGGTCAGCAAGGAACACAGAGTCCCTTGCTGACCCCAGGCTCCATACATGCCGCTAGGAGCCCAAGGTCAGCTGGGGACTCCCCAGAGGATCCCGGGTTCTGGGAAAATGCCATGGGGAGCCTGGGATCAGCTGGGCAAGTCCCCAGCTGACCCGAGGGTCCACAGCAGCTGCCCCTTTGAAATGTCAGAGGCAGCATTTTAAAGGGGCGGCTGCTGCACAGCTGATCCATGGATCAGTTGTGCAGTGGCTGCCCCTTTGAAACGCTACTTTGAAGCACCCATTCCCCTCCCTTCACTGCCTCTATCTCATAGAGGCAGCAAGGGGGGGCAGGGAAATCAACTAGTTGACTAGTCGACAGAGTATCCGATAAGCAAATATCGGATAGTCGACTAGTCGATTAGTCTTTAACATCCCTAGTAAGGACTACTTGCCTAAAAAGGATTTGCAGCACTGGGCCCCAAGACTTGCACCCTCAGGTTCATCATGAATCAGGACTGCAGAATTAGGCCCTGATACTGTACCATGTACTCAGAAAATACTACAGGACGAGATTTAGAGTCTGCAAAGTTCTTAGGATTCTTGGACTGCAATGACAATCAGTGTTTCCTTCTGTTTTAAACTAACACTTGTTACTGACCATTTTTTTTAAATGTCTAAAAGAACTGATTTGCTATTCAAGGTAAATCGATGAATGCATTCTTACAGATCCCTTCTCTGACATTAACGGTCATTACTCATTCTACATTTTCATTCCCTCTTCAGTACATCAGCAGCATATACTTGCAGCACAATGTTACAAACAACACTTGTTAGGTGCTATTTATGATTTTGCAAGTGATGTCATCTCCACCATCTCAGTTACACAAGATATCTTAAGAAATAATAAACACAGATAAATATAACTATTGCATAAACATATCTCTGTTAAAAATGTAAAGCAGTTGTTAAAAATGAAATAGAATATTGGTGTCTGAGAACATAGTCTAATTATTACATAGACTAGATTTTTATTTTAAACACTTTTTCCAATTATAGTCAATTTTTTATTATAAGCATATTTAAATTATATACAGTACTTGGAAACATATTTTGTCAATGAAAGAACTGTGTTATTCAAGTTGTTAGTCATCCAGTCACCTTTTATCCCTGTTTTCAAACTGTTAGCTCCAAGTTGGCTAACTATCCATTTGGTCTGTTAAACAAGAACAGTGCCTTTTCTCCCTCTTCCTTGGGAAAGGAAGTGTTCTGGCAATATCTCCGGGTCTTATGTTCAGAACAGGATAAAAGTTGAGAAAAGAAGACACCACCCTACGATATATGCTTGTGGGGAGGGAATTAATCAGAGTATTTGAAAACACTGAACTTCCCTTCCTCTGAACTAAAAGGAAACACCTTGAAGATAATTTAAAAAGTGTAATAGCTTATGCAAAAGTCCTTCCCATTCAAATAATATTTTTAAGGGCCAGATTCTGTAGGCTTTACTTAGGAAAAACGCCTATGGAATTCAAAGTGTTCTTTTGTTTGTTTGTTTTTGCCTGCACTGCAATACTGAGACCCAAAAGAACCACTAAAAAGAAGTCTTATTACTTGTTTGCAAAAAAATAAAGTTACTTTTCCCTCCCCACTCTAGTTACTGCCCCATGAAAAATCCGTAAAATATATTGCATGAATTTACTTATATTAGAGGAAATCTTATTAGACTAGGTCATGTTATGTAATCACTTTCCTAGAACACATTACAGCAAATATTAAAATTCAATTTAATCTAGTTCCTTTCTTAGTAAGATGGTTAAGGATCAGTTAGTCATAAATGCAAAACCTGAGAATTTATAATTAATAAGTACAAATTACTCTAAAATTGATTAGTTGACTGCTACTAAAAGTTTATGTAAGCTACAAATTTATTGTTCACACACAAAACTTTAATTTAAAACTCTAACATATTATACCCTATTTTCGGTATAAAGCTATTCTTAGAAGCAAAGCACTATTAAAAGATAGCCAGACTTTGATTAGATGATTCATCAACCAGGCTTCAAGATTATAATTAATAGGTTGAGGTCTGCTCTGAGGTACCAGTTAATGAAAAAGGTGTTAAAATTCTAAACCATTTTTTGTCATTGGGTAGTAGCTCATTCCACGGAGAGGCTTCTGTAACTCCAAAAATGATTACTTTGGAATAAGACTTGTGCATGGAGTGACACACAGCTCCTCTGGCATGTGTTATGGAAGATGGTACTCTGCTGCTGGCCTGTTCCACTACTACCCTTACCCACTGCCTACAATATCTCAATTGTACCAGAGCACTGGAGAAGTACAGACAAGGCTCCAACTTCTCTTCCCATCACTTCTCCCTACCCCTACACTTAGAAGGAAGCAATGGGTGCCTAGCACCCATTTTATTGATGTTACCCAGACTTAAGGTCCAGGTAAGCAGACATTGGATAAGAGGAAAAATCCTTTCATGAATCAGTAAATGGTGAACATATAGGAAACAAAGGGTAGGAAGCAATGGTCAGTTGCCAGATTGGAGAGAAGTAAATAGCAATGTCCCCTAAGTAGGGATGTAAAAGGTTAACCGATTAACCATTAAGCATTAGGCTTTCTGGAATGCTTATTTGGTAACCAGTTAATTGGACTGCCAGCCACATGGTGCCAGCTGGCAGGAACCTGATAAGGTCATGGTGGCCAATGGGACCGCATGGCAGGCAGGCAGGTCCTGGCCACACTGCAGTGGCCCACAGATCCCAGCCAGTCAACCCTGGTGGGTCTACCACAACAGCACCAGTGCCAGACTTGGCCTCACACCAAGTGGTACCAGACGTGGCCAAGCCAGAAACCCCAGCTACCACGGCATCAGCTCCCAGCCAAACCACAATCCCAGTGGCCGCAGCAGCACCAGCCTCCAGCCACTCTGCAGCCCTGGATCCCACAGTTGTAGCTTCTGTCCACAGCAGCTACAGCTCTGGCTCCTGGCAGTGGTCCCGTCTCCCAGACCCAGCCGCACCGCAGTGCCTTGTGTCCTGGACCCAGCAAGTCCCCAGCAGCACCAGAACCAGTTCCTAGATGCACTGTAGCCCTGGTTTCCGCAGCCCTGGTTCCAGCTGCGCCACAGTGACCCTGACTCCGGCATACCTGAACCATGTCACCTGGTTACTTAGAAAAGTTAGATGTATTCAAATTGCTAGGGCTGGATTAAATGAATCCTAGAATACTTAAGGAGCTGATTGAGGAGGTATCTGAGCCACTAGCCATCATCTTTGAAAAGTCATGGAAGATGGGAGGGAGTCGATAAGAGTGGAAAAGGGCAAATATATATATGAAAAGGGAAATAAGAACAACCCAGAAAACTAAGGATCAGTCAGCTTAACTTGTGTACCAGGAAAGATAATGGAAAAAATAATTAAATAATCCATCTGCAAACCTCTGGAAGATAATAAGGTGATAAGTAATAGTCAGCATGCCAGACCAGCCTCATGGCTTTCTTTGATAGGATATCCAGTCTGGTGGATAAGGATGTAATATTCCTAGGCTTTAGTAAAGCATTTATTACAGCTTCACATTACTTTCTGATAAATAAACTAGGGAAATGCAAAATAGATGGCGCTACTCTTAGGTGGGTGTATAACTGGTTGAAAAACAGTTTTCAGAAAGTATTTATCAGTGGTTCACAGTCATGCTGGAAGGGCATAACAAGTGGGGTTCCACAAGGATCAGTTTTGAGACCAGTTCTATTCAATATTTTTGACAACAATTTAGATGATGGTATAGAGAGTATGATTATAAAGTTTGGAAATGATACCATGCTGGGAGGCATTGCAAGTTTTTTAGAGGATGGTGTCATAATTCAAAATATTCTAGACAAACTGAATATATGGTTTGAGGTAGGGATGTTAAATTGCGATTAATCAGCTAATTGAGCAGTCGATGGAATTTCCATCAACCACTCGATTAGTCAGGATGCTTGCTACCCCCCGCTGGGTCTCTGCAGTTTAAATGTAGTGCAGCAGCCCCGACTCCTATTACATTTAAACTGCAGAGCCACAACGGGGTTAGATCCTAGGGGTGGTGTGAGTTGAAACTAAACAGTCCTGGCTTACGCCAGCCCAGGAGCTAACCCTGCTGTGGCTCTGCCTTTTAAATGTAGTAAGAGCCTGGCGGCTCGCTCTGGCTTTTAAGCTGGCTCCCCCAGCACCGGCTCCTGCTTCCCCTCCCCTTGCTGCTTCTGATATAGAGGCAGTGGTGGGAGGTAAGGAGGAAATGAGAGTAGTCGACTCGACTACCCAATAAGCCTAGGCTTACTGGGTAGTCAACTATTTGACTGCTCTTTTACATCCCTAGTCTGAGGGTAAACGGGATGAAGTTCAATAAGGACAAATGCAAAGCACTTCACTTAGGGAGGAACAATCAGTTTCACAAATACAAAATGGGAAGTGATCTAGGGGTCATATTGGACTACAAGCTAGGGAGGAACAATCAGTTTCACAAATACAAAATGGGAAGTGATCAAGGGGTCATAGTGGACTACAAGCTAGGGAGGAACAGTTAGTTTCACAAATACAAAATGGGATGTGATCTAGGGGTTACAGTGGACTACAAGCTAAGTATGAATCAATAGCGTAACACTGTTGTAAAAAAAAAGCAAACAATTCTGGGATGCATTAATAAAAATGTTGTGAGCAATACAGGAGAAGTAATTCTTCTCCCCTGCACTGATTAGGCCTCAGCCAGAGTATTGTGTCCAGTTCTGGATGCCACACTTCAGGAAAGATATGGACAAATTGAAGAAAGTCCACAGAAGAGATACAAAAAAATTATTTAAGGTCTAGAAAACATGACCTATAAGGGAAGACTGAAAGAATTGGGTTTGTTTAGTTTGGAAAAGAGAAGACTGAAAAGGGACATGATACAGCTTTCAAGCACCTTACAGGTTGTTTGTTGGAGGAAGAAAATTATTTTTCTTAACCTCTGATAATAGGATAAGAAGCAATGGTGTTAAATTGCAGCAAGGGAAATTTAAGTTTGACATTAGGAAAAACTTCCTTACTGTCCAGGTGGTAAAGCACTAGAATAAACTGCCTATGGAGGTTGTGGAATCTCCCTCATTGGAGAGTAGATTAGACAAACACCTTTCAGGGATGATCTAGATGGTGCTTGGTTCTATTGTGGGACTCTATGCTTTCTCTGGTTAATGGAAAAGATTTGGGGGTCGGGAGACCTAACTGCAATGTAGGAGAAAGTCACACCACAGAATTAAAAACTATGATGTCATTTGAAAGTACAAAATATACTATATTAATTTCTGGGCCCAGAAATCTACCAAAGCCAGCAGCAATTAAAGCCTTACCATCCCCTCTAATTTACTTTAAACTGTTAAGACTTTAAAATCAGTCATTAGGTATAATTCATAAGGGATGGTTACATGTACTAAAACTATTTGTTGATCTTTTTGGAAAACGGATAAGCTGGTGTAGTGAAATTCCAAATTGAAGCTCATAAGCTCATCTTTGAATGAAATCTAATGATTTTACAGTAAAAAGAGGCTAATTTTTCAGATTAGTTCAATTTATAATGAAGTCAAGCTTTCTTTAATCTCACTGCACAGCTTTTAGTATGATGCCTTGCTTGATAGGAATTTTACACGTTTTTTCTTGAAAGAAAAATACTGGTCAAGTTTATCTATGGCTATGTCTATGGAGTTTTTTTCTGTTGTGGAAGAGCAGACATGCTCTTACAGAAGTCCTATCTTCCTCATTCCACGAGGAAGAATGGCTCTTCCGAAAGAGGAGGTTTTTCCAAAATTTGTCCTAGTGTAGACGGGCTAAATTTTGGAAAAGCCTCTGCCAACAAAACTATCGGAAAAAGGAACACAAATTTCAGAGCGCAATTTGCTTACATTTTGCCAAAAAAAGGCAGCAGTCTAGACATAGTCTATATGATAACAAAACTGCATTATTAAAACTGAAGAGAAGCATTGGATTCCTGTTTGAAAAATTGGAAATAAAATCTAACAAAAATGGGACTGAAATATTTGCTAAAATGAATGGATCATTCCCACCCACGCTGAAATCAATGGAAATTTTGCTTCCCTAAGAAGAAGCAGTTCCATAATTTGTGTGCCAAATGAAAGCTGTACAATATTTTACATTGCATACAATACACATAAATAATTAGACTGAGAAATATATATTGTTAGTGTTTCTAGATATACCAGATCAGTACTCTTCCACTTTTTTCTCCAATGTCAAACAAAACACCATTTTACAGGTGAGCTACTAGTATTTGCTTCTAGTTCTGCCTATATAAAGCTACAAATGTTTTAATAGAATTAAAAACAGATATTACAACCTTAAGGAAAAGTAAAGGCATGTTCTCATACAGTGCTGAAAGAGCACTAGTACAGAATGCCAAAAGTTTACTTCCTTTTTTTTCCTGCTAAGTAACTCAAATGGCCACAGTAACCAGTAAAATGTTACCTCCTCTGAACAGAGATCTCCCTCTCCAAAAAGGAAAGGTTAAATTAAGCTAATGATGGAAACTAAACAAATGTTTACTCTGTTAAACACATGATGTCATGTACCTAAGTTCAACAGACTCTAAAACAAATTACCTGGATTGCTTAGTAAGCCCTAAATGCCCTAATTTACCCAACCATTTATCAACAGTCCTAATGAAAAGCCTTTCCTACTCTTGCAATAGATAAAAGTAGCCATTACTCTCTGAACTGTACATTTTTAGCAGCAAGACTTAGCAAGAAGCAAATCTTGGGAGTAAAAAAATCAGCTGTATGTTCACATAACAAGGTCCAGAGAGACACATCTAGGAGTTGCCTCTTTTAATCCAACACTGAATTATGTTGGGAGCTGTTTTCTATTCTTTTAGAGCTCTACTACTGCCAAAATAACTGCAAGGTTTGCAAGTCCTAGTATATCTCAAGCCTTTCCCAAGGCACCCCAACACTATCTGAGACACTGAAACTATGGCAACCGAATAAGAAAGCAGCTTCCATGATTAATAGATGAAGATCCCAGCGACAGTGTCTAGGTAGGCCATAATTCAAGAACACGGGAGAAATTAGCATAGAATTTCTCAAACTACCAATAAAAAGTAGATTTTGAGAGGCATCAAGAAGACTGTGCTTTTGTTCACCTAAAAACAGTACAAAGTGCTGACTATTGTTTAGATACCCATCTTTTCAGTGTGATATACATAAGTATCTCCCATGCAACTGACAGATAAAAATCCGCCAGATGAAGGGAGTGATACAGCCAATTTCATACATAGATGTTTCAAAGCTAAACACAAGCATATCTACTATTGGAATCATCCAATTGAGGCTGCATGACTGGACATAAAGAAATAGGGGTAATGTTTCCTGGATTAGGAGTATGGTGGGATGCAGCTTTTTGGGATTGGTATTCATAAAAGGAACATTCCTTTTCATCAGCAGCATCAGGATACTGTCATTTTTACTGCTGTAGACCATGGTCACTACAACATTGATGAAAGTCCTGGAATTCTTACTAAAATGCATAATCAGTAAGTAAGTCAGAAGTTCACTATCCCCTCTAGGAAAACTTCTGATACATAGTGTCTATCTCAGGGGCGGCCCGTGAGACTAGGCAAACTAGGCAGTTGCCGGGGCGCCCCGTGATTACGTCACGGCCATTGACAGCCGTGCAGGCGGGGGCGCCAATCACGCCTTCTGCCTTAGGCGCCAGCTGCCGCAGCCAGCCTCAGGCTACTCCTGGTCTATCTGCTGGTCTCAGGCTAACCTAAAAACCCATAACAAAAACCACTCTTCACTTCCTTCTGCTTCCATAAACATTTGGCGTCCACTGAAGGTAATTAAATTCAGGAAACCCAAAAATATTGTGATATACTTTCTTTTTAACCTACCATGAATGGCCCAATTCTGCAATCTTTCATGCAGGGAAAACTCTTATTAATTTCAATATGGCATTAACTTTTAAAAATATTGTTGAAGAAATCCTCTGAGTAGCAGGGGAAGGGGATGATTTAACCACTGAAAAGAAATAGGAGAAGGCAGCACATTAAACATGAATTCCAAGTATCTGCTCTAAAATACTGTATATAGAAATAGCTATTACTAACAATACTTTTAAAAGAAAGATCATGAATGCATGAATTACCATATGTCTTCACTCTTGAGATATAGCAACTGGCAGTTCCCTTAATAGCTGGCTTATCTACTTCATTTTACATCTCTGTTTCAACCACTACAGATATACTTTGGGAACTTAATAAAAACCCCTTTCATACAAGAACATTTTTGTATTTCATATACTGTATTATATACCCCTCTTTTTTGGCTGATAAATAACTATAATTCCATACTGTGGAAGACTCCGGGAAGTTTGAACTTTCATGGGGTTTTGCAGTGAATTATGGGATAATGTGGTTGTGGTTCTTTTCTCGTAGTTCTTGCTTTTTTAAAAGTTGTTTACACAAAGTTATATCTACTTTCAATTATAAAACTATAACTTGAGTCAAACTTTAAATTTCAAAAGACACTAGGCTGGCAGACTTATTTCTGTTCATTTGGTGACAAATGCCAAGAATAAGCTGATTTTGGAAAGTGGGAGGTGGGAGCAGGAGATTTCCAAAAGTATCACTTCCCTTCTCTATATCCTGTGTCCCCTTCATTAACCATTAGCAACTTTTCTGCTTCTGAAATGTAAAAAATAATTAGTCCTTCTATGTGTATATTTTTAAAATAAAACTATGACTTTCTCAATACTGTATTTGATTTCTTAACTATACATGTCTTTAATTCTAAAGTTATTTACATTTCCCCTGTTGCTTTGACCCTTTGATCTCACTGTTGCTTTAAAGGGACAGGCTATATTAGTTTGTGCTTTGAAAATCTTCAGAAGAAATCTAGGATCTGCAATAAATGGCAATTGACAAGGGGGTACTCTTCACTCTAAAGTGCTATATCAAATACCCCAGTTTAGTGCTTGAAGGCACTGCCCTTCTATCAGTGCCACTCTTTGGATGAGTCCTAAACCAAATTCGTGACCATTTGTGATAAAGGTAATTAAAGATCTCATAAAACTGTAAAGTTTAGTGCTCAATTATTTCCAACATCAGGAATACTGAATTAATTCAGCTGACAGACCAAATTCCAGCTGCAAATTGCGTTCTGCTTGCCCAGCGCTGCAAAAACCTACATTGGGGTAATCAACTATTTTTGGTCAAGGTCCAGACTCCAGAGCAAATAATACAAAACATAATAATGATGATGATAATAATAATAATAATAATAATAATAATAATAATAAATACATAAATAAATAAAAAGATTTCCCAGGCTGTTCAAAAGTATCTGGTGGTCCAGATTTAAGCCATGAATTGACTTCTAAGTGACTTTAATCATGTGAATGGTCCCACTGAGATCAAGTAAAGTTATTCATTTACCTAAGAGTTCACAGATCAGGAACCAATTTTCTCTGCTGTTTACTTCCTATCCTGACAATTGTGTTGCTGCTGCTGTTTGTTTTTGAATTATAATTCCTCTTTGTACCAGAGGTGGTCACATTTCTCTGTCAAAGTGATCTCCATATATCCCATGCACACCTCATTGTAATACAATGTGGAATAACTGGTTAATGGTTGTTAAAAATACTTTAAGAATTACCAGGGATGGTGGTGGGTGTAACTGGTAATTGAAAGATATGCAGTTCAGCACAATTTATTGTGGACCTTATGTGCCAAAATATTTATGAAAAATCAGAATTAATATTACTTTCCAGATTTTATTCTGTAAGATTTTTGAGTATTTTATTATACTATATGGTAGTCATGTACCATATACAAAACATTCGTTTGGGTAGCATAACAAGGTGTTCCTGCAAACAAGTAGGCTGCAATCCATGTGTTATCACAGGCCAATTTAATCATAAAACATTTTATGTCTTCTCTTCTGTAAACTGTGTGAATTCTTTTCAGATGTTTTTTATGTATCTTCTTGCCCTTCAAAACAAAATGACAAATTTCCTCTTTCCTTACAAACACACACACACAAACAGGTTCACAATCACCTATTTCCTTTTAAATGCAAACAGTTCTATTTTGGATTTTTCACAGGTCATTAATTTGCTCCTTTAAAAAAAAAAATCAATGAATCAATGAAAACAGCTCCTTGTCTTTACCCCAGCTACCTCCTTCTTTTGACTTCAATTGCAATAGCTGCCTTCCTCAAATTACATATATTAAAAAGGAGCCATAGCTAACATCTACTTTTATCTTCAAGTAGTTAAGAGATGTTAAATACACTGTTCCTTGCAAATTTTATTAGCTCCCTCCCCCCTTGCAGCACTGGTTTAGCTGATAAGGTAGATTATGCAGTCATAAGAAAAAAACACAGTTCTCATGTAAACTAATTGCAAATATGCAGAACATCTCGGACCGCATTATTCTTTTCACTCAAAACTGTTCACTCATTTTCATATCTTCTCTGATTTCTATTATATGAAAAGCAAATGTAGCAAATATCTTGTATTGCATGAAATTAATTATCTCTCTATATAAAAAAGTTTTTCTTGCAGGGTGACAGAATTTTCTTGCAGGGTCACATTTTCACACCAGAATGACATCATCATGCTTTCACGCTCTCTGGCCAACAAGGAAAAAGTGGCCAGAGAGTAGCAAGCAAGGGCAGAGCTCACTAGGTCAGTGTTTCTCAGTCTTTATTTTTTTTAAAAGTACCCCTTTAAAAAAAAAGTACCCCCAGTATCTATAGTTTTCAGACACACAATTTTTTTCTACCATTGCAACACTTTTGTTTAAGCAACTTAATTGTAGCCAGGCAGGCAATGAGATTTTTGGGTGTAAAAAGTACAAAAATAATAAAATGCTGTAAAACTTAGAACAAAAATTCACTTTTCTCCAAATTTCAGTTGTGGTGACATACCATTCAGACTTCTCATAGCACGGATTGAGAAACACTGCACTAGTTCTTATAAAACATACGTTTAGCATTTACACAGGTAAGGCTCTATATGCAGTCCTTTGACTAAACTTCCATTGAACTCAGTGGAAGATTTTCCTGAGCAAGGAGTATAGAACTGAATCTGAATCCATCTGTTTTTATATTTAGGGTGTGCTTGGTTTTATACTAAAAGAATACTCCCTTTGTCTTACTGTCTTTGGGTCTTTTATAAATAGTTACCAATATAAAAATGGGATGTTTAATATTCTAAAGAAAACTGTATAAACAGAGAAACACATTGGCACTGTAGGTGATTTTGGTGGTTTGGTTTTGTTACTCATGCCAGTAGTTCCATTCAAAGTCATGTGGGACTACTACTATAAGGAAGGATTTGCTGGCAATGGCCCACTATTTTTCAAAATACTCTGGCCAGCCCAATTAAACAAGATTAGTTAAGCAAAACAAGGTCATTTTTCTTTTTCACTGTTTGTTCTGAAATCCTCAAACCAAACTCTAAAATCAGTAATATTTATGCATAATTTAAACCAGTCGAATAAATTTGGTCAAGATTTGCACAAAGGGCTTGATCCTTCAAGCCTTTCTTCAAGTCCTACTGGGAAGTCAATGAATGTACTCCTGTGGGAAAGGATTATTCACATGAGTAATGGTTGTAGAATGGGGTCCAAAGTAAATAAGAACGTGTAAACCACAGTCATTGAAATTACAAAGACAAGATAATAGCTGGAGACATGATTTTGCCACTATATTTAAGGTTGGGTTAATGATTAATGTTAGTTCTGGATTATATTAAACAGAAGTTATCAGAGTATATTTCAAACAATACTATAAGATATGTAGCCCAAAGATAAAGAAAAAGGTGTTTGGGATGATTTAATTCCTCTGTTATGTATTTACAAAGCCAAACATCCTTTCCCCCTCCCCCCATTAGGAATTTCCATTTTTTATTTATAGCAGAGTTAATTAAAGCCACTGTTTCTGTATCTGCATTGAACTTCATGATCTTCATTCTGTATCAGTTTAAAGGAGGTCTGAAATGTATAAACACTGGCGTAAGTATGTAAGTTTACAAAGATACCTGAACACCAGCAATTATTTTATGAAAGAAAAAAAGAGAAGAACAAATTTCCTTCTAAACAAGAGGTCAAGGATTTATCAAAGCAGACGTGTAGGAAGAACCCAATAATTACCATATCACAAGTAGCCATGAAACAGTCAATCCTTTGACTGTGGTTTAAAAAGTCCTACTTCCTAAACTTTGTCAAAGCTGGTGGGTGTCTAGCTTCAAAGGGACAGGAAAAGCTGTGATTGTTACATTTAACCCTTCCTCTGGATGTCAGTCGTCAGCACCGATTCCCTCTCCTCTCATCACAAGCAAGGAGCAAAGCAAAAATCTTTGGCACAGAGCGCTCCGTGCAGGCCAAATCAGATGTCTTTTCATACCTAAGATAAAACTTTCACTAACATTTCCCGAGCCACAAGAAGGCCCCAAATGGCTTCTCTGGCCCCGGAGCCAACAATCCCGTGACCCGGACTGATTTATCTACTTCTGTAATTGCTTGTAGGAGGCCAGCAGGCACCAGTCCCCAACCTTCCCCCGGGCTGTCTCAGTGCTGCTCCACTTTTCCAATATACCAGCAGGCAGGAAAACAACTCATGGGGATTTGCAGGCTCAGGCTCCCACTTTCGCTCATGCAAATTCACAGCCAGAGCACTTAATGCACATTACTCTCAATTGAGAGCTTTTCATGCTCCTACACACACACACACACCCTCCCACCAGCAGCATCCTCCCTGCCACCATCATCCCTCTCCGCCCCCTGCTGCTGACTAGGGGTGCGGATGGGGGCGGAAAGCCCTCGGGTCCCTTCAGATCTAACGCCCTCTGTCTGAAGTAGTCCGGTGGACAAGGGTCTTATCGCCATCTCGGTTCCTTCCCTTCTTATTCCCAACCACTGGGAGTCCTCCCCTCCCCCCTGTATGTTTTCACCCAGGCAGCACTTTTCGGAGGGAGCTCGGAACAAACGCTTCATTGTGCGGTCCAGCCCTGTTAGTTCCTTTTAGACAAACTTTGCCTGGCTCCCCGGGATCTTCACTGTCGGGAGGGGGGCAGGGGTGCGCAGGAGGGCAAGGGCTCAGGGGAAGGAAAGGGCGGGGAGTTTGGTTCCCCCAAGGACCGTGTTGTGGCTCCTTCATACTCGGGTCAATGCGGACAGCTGGCAAGAGAGGAGCGTTCCGAGACTCCCCTCCCTTCAGGCCTGGGTGCAGCGCCTGGCCCCTCTAGCAGGGCAGAAAGAAGCCCGGAGCGGGGGGAGCGAGCGCCTGAGCCGCATCCAGCCCCAATGGAGCTGACAGCAGCGGCAAGAGGGGGCGGGGACCGGTCCTGCCCCAGAGCCGCCCGGAGTCGACTGGCGCTGCATGGCCCCCGACACATGCACACCCCAGCTAGGAGAGTGGGGAGGGACAGCACCAGAGCCCCTCTCCGGGCAGAGTAACGGCTGGGAGGGGGCGCTCAGCCCGGAGCTCCAGCCCCGTGCTGGCGAACAAAGCCGGGCAATCAGGCAGCAGCGCGCATCCACACCCAGGGACCGGGATGGGCACGGCGGGCGCAGGGCAGAGCGTGGGGGGCTCCAAGCCGGCAGGCGGCTCCTTTGTTCCACACCCAGCGCCCCTGCCAGTAACTGCAGCCTCGGCACCCGGGCTAAAAAGCAGCGCCAGGGATTGCGCACGTGCAAGGCGCCCACATTGTCCCTACAACAAAGACTCTCCCCCCGCCGGTCGCCCTGCAGCCCTGGGGCGAGCCGCTAAAGGCGGGGGATGGGCGTCCCAGAGCCTGCGCCCGGCCCGGTCCGGCCCGCTTTGGAGCTGTCACACGGGGCGCCCTGCAGCGCAAGTGGCGCGCACGCCCAGCGGCGGGGCAAAGCAGCTCCAGCTCCGCGTCCGCTGCTCACAAGCGGGCGGAGTGAGGCGCGAGAACAAACGCGGTCAGCCCGGTAGCGCGCGAGCCCCCGAGGGGCGCCCCTGTTTCCCTGCGGGCTGAAGTGCCAGGCTGGTCAAAAAGGCAGCCCCCAAACCGCAACCTGACCCGGCAGGGGCAACCGCACAACGTGTGCCTGGACAGGCGGCTCTCCTCCGCCTTGCAGAAGCGCTGCAAACGCTGCCGAGCTAGAAACCAGAAGCCAGCCTTAACCACACACCGAACACGCTCCTCGCGGACCTGCCAGTGCAAACCAAGAGGAGCCTTCCTTTGCAAGCAACCCAAAGGCTTAGACAGAGATATGGAGAGGGGAGTACCGTACCTTTTCGGTGCATGTATCTGGGCAGCTAGAGGACAGAACTAGCTGATGTAGTGTCCCATTTAGTAATCCATTTAAGGGGATCTCTCTGGGAAACTGGATCCACTCTCTCCTTTGCAATCCTTTGTCATTACTACATGTGTGCTTCTTTGGGGGATGGGATGTTTAATGTTGCTACTTTCTGGAATGCAAATGCAATTTGCTCATTTCCAATGACGGGAGAGAAAAGGGGGAAGAGAAAAAAAAAAGGTTTAGCAACAACTCCTCTCCAAACCCAAATTCCACTAGGATTCCACTCCAGGAAGTCTCCTTCAGTCGAATCTTAGGAGGCAAGTCATTTCAGGGTCTTGTCCTGCTCCCTTTCTACCAAAAGTGCGCCAGGTGTAGAGGCTGCTTCAGGAACACTCCTAGGCAGGCGGCACTCAGTGCGCCACGGCAGGAAAGAGCGGTCGCTTTAGCCCAAAGCTCCTGGTCATTGAACTGTGTTTGGAGAGGAGTTCGGAGCAACCTCTCTCCCAGTGCCCTGCCTCTCTTCCCACTGGTAGTCTCCGAGTCCCAACTCTTCTGTCAAAGGAAGGCAGCTTGGTGCGGGCGGAGTCAAATCCCGGACTGGATCTCTCCAGATGGACTCGCTTGATTCCACCCACCCATCCTCTCCAGTCCCTTGCTATACCGAACAAGGATGAGCATGTGCAATGGGTAGAGGATAGGGTGAGGGCATGGCAAGCTTCCAAGTGGATAATCTCCCCTCCCCCCGCTATATGCAAACAAGGAGATAACGAAAGTGAAGAGCTGAAAAAGCGCTTATCCCAAATACTGTATTTATGTACAGTGCATTGTGTTTGCAATCATGACTGGGAATGAAGCAGTGATGAGAGAAGTATTACTGATCCTTGACTTTTTAAAGAGGCAAGGAAGAAGTACTCCAGGAGACGAGATACAAATACAAGAAAGGACTTACTCATCGATTTTCTTAAATGGAAAAGTTTTAAAGGATGAGGGTAAGTGAATTGTTTAGACTTTCTAATTCTGCGAACAGTTCCAGTTCTCACTTCCTAGAGCAATAAGCATCCTACACACAAAGCGAATTGACTACAAGGTATGTAAATATATGTAAAATAACTGTTCAGTACACAGTATTTTTGGACAGTAGTCTTGTACAAATATGTAGGTATAACAGCTCCTTAAAGAAAAATAGACCAATAAGTTAACAGAACTGCTATGGTAGTCTGAACATTGTGTTTGCTATTTTGTAATTACATGTAATGATATTTTTTTATTTAAATCCTTATTAAAGGAAATGCAGTGCCAATAAAAAAAACATGGACTACGTGCACAAGCACATTTGAAGTATTAGATTTATTTTATGCGATGCATGAAAAGAAAGAACCATTCTTCTAAAAATCTTAAATTGCCAAGACCCAACCTCCATCAGTCGCCCACGTTTAAAAAAAGGAAAAGAAAAGAAGAGACATTTTTAAAGGAAACTTCCCAAAGGTCAGTACATCCCCGCTCCTCTGGATTCCCAAGGCATATCCTTATTTCTCTTCCATATGTATATGCTTATGTTTACACCAGATTTGATTTGAGTGAGGTAACCATAAACGCTGATGATGCTGGCAATCGAAATTTCCATCGTCGCGATTGTTGAGTCCACTAAAACTGTTTCCATGCTAGTAGCAATGTTTCGTTTTAAGATAGTGAGAAGCAGCAAAATAGAAGGGAGATAGACTTGTGTACAAAGATCTGCAGAAAAAAAGCTGAAAATATGACAATGAAAAATTCACTCAGGTGGTCTAACTTCTACCTCCGAAACGTAAGTGCAACGGAATAGATTCAATATAGGCATGTATGGTGTGTAAGTACAGTCTGCGTGCGTATAAGATGTTATGATTAAGAACATGCTCGCACACAATAGCTTTACCTAGTGTGAAGGGGATCAGCCCAGAGAAAGCGACGTCTCAGCTCTGACTCGCTGTTTTCCTGTGTTCCAGAAGGGGCCGCTGCACTAATTCGCCTGTGCGAACAACCCGTGGATTGATTACATTTGCAAAGTTGCTGCCTGATCCAGCTTCCTTTGAAGGCGACAGCAAAACCACCACAAACTTCAATGGCAGCTTGATCGGACGTTTGAGTTGCGCTAGTATTAGCCCGGCTGGAGCTTCCCTGCCTCCAGTCATGCTAGTATGGATTTACACACGTCTCATGCTTTTCGGTTTGTGTGTGCATAGATACACGGACATCTCCCTCCCTAGTTCCCGTACAGGAGACCCATGCTACGTATGTCGCTAGCTACCTCCATACAGTTCCCCATTTTGAAGTATCCCATTCTATTGTGCAACCTAATCGTATATTACTGACATTACCCTGAGGGCACTAATCTGAAGTACCATGATGACATCAATCCGATGGCCTCTAGGGAAATACGGCTGGTCCTGTTTGGCAGATCAGTCCCAGTTTCCTCCCCCCACGCTACCAATCGCAGTTTGCTAGTTGCTGGCTGGGTTAATCCGTCCATGCCTCGATGCCAATCAGTCCAGCGAGGAGCAAGAGCAGAGCTAATAGATTAATCCTCCGGTTTCCCAACCCCCCCTCCCGGGAACCCTGCTCTCTCTGATGCTGCTGCCAGTCAATGCCGCTATTCCGGCGAGTAGCAGCTCTAGCGCCCCCAGGCTCGGGTACCGCGAAGGAACAGAGCCGGAGCCGTCTTTCACTCTTGTCTCCGGCGGTAGCTGCTCCAGCCCTACACTCCGCGGCTGATTTACATGTTAATTGTGTCTGGGAAAACTTCTTTAATTGCCGGAATTAGGCAGAGCAAACGGATTGTTTCACAGGCTGAACCAAATTAATTCCAGGTTTAGCTCCTTCCCTTAGAGAAACAAACAATTAAGCTGTCTTGTTTGCTTTATGGATATCGTTGAAATGTGAGACACGTTGCTTTTCTGGAGAGGGCGGGGTGGGGTTTTCTTTCGCAGGCTGTATCGCTGTTTTGAATATTAATGTTTATTATTTTATTTTAGAGACGTTCAAGGGGCAGGATATTTCTGTTGCTGCTTTTACACACACCAGCCAGTAGTACACTGATTTATAATTGCTTGCTTACCTTTTTCGTAGCCTCTCGCTAAAGAAAGCTGCGCCCTTAGAATTTTCCAAATCGGGCTGCATTACGATCCAATTACACAGTTATCATTTTAAAACCCTTTCGATTATGAGATGAAACTGTAGTGGAAGCCAAGTGTAAATCCGCTGGTTGGGGGCTCTAGCACTCTTTTACTAGTGACTTTTTCACAGTAAGGGAAGGAACAGGGGGAATAAGAGGAAAAGACACTCCTTTCCCCTTTTGCCACTTTCAGGCTGTTCCGATCTTGTCTGACTGCTGCAGCTAAAACCTAGGGGTTCTATGGTCAAAATCCCGCTGCTCATAGACAGTATTGACGTTCAGAGTGCTCAATCCCACTAGGTTTCCAGTTTGAAACAAAGCACTGTTTGGGATGTGGGAGGGATGAAAACCACTGTGGAATCTCTTTACAGTGAGTGTAATGCAGCTTAGAGAAATCTCCATGTGTTACTCAAGGATCTTAAATCTGGATATGAAACAACCTTTAATGTCCTGGGAAGGAACTAAACTATAACCTGAATTCATTTGGTAGTTAGATCAAAACCACCACCTCTTGTTTTGATCTAACTAGTGTGTGAATGTTTCCTAACAGTACTTTTACTGTATATGTACCCCATGAATAGATTCACAGCACTGCTGTCCTTTCTTTCAACAATAATTCTACTGTACTGCATTGAATCTTTAGCTCCATTCTCTTTTATATCAAATTATTGTTTGGGAAAATTTTTAAAAAAAGATACTGGAGCAGAATAAAAAAAAGTCAGAGACTGGAAAAATCCAGGTCTGTGTTAAAAACAAACAAACAAACAAACAAACCAAAAACAAAAAAAACCCTCTGCATGTTTTGAGGTCTTCAGTCTAGTGGTATGAATCAATGCTTTTGATAGTAATTTCCATTTTTGAGTTCTCAACTGCCCCATATTGCAATAACAGCCTCAAGTAATACATTTCAGAACCAGATAAATTAAATGATGGAGTACAGTTTACAGCTAAGGGATTTACTATTTGGCCATAAGAAGCATGGCATTAAAATAATTACTTCTTTATGACAACTGTTTTTCTGCCTTTTACTTTTAGATAATGAAAGGACTGCTAGAAATTGGCTTTGCTGTGGCATTTATTTTAGGATATAAAGTTACACAAATTCATTCAATTTCTAGCTGTTAGATTACAAGGAAAAAGACTTTTCTGGTATCAAGCATATTTTCTCCCTCCACCCACAACAGTTTAAGTCGAATATATGCTTAGAGTAATTTTCTAACCAAAGAAAGAGACTTTATATATTTAATATATCTTTTCACTGGAAATATAAAGCAAGATAGCTCAGCACCAAGCAGAATCATTTCTGAAGATGGATAAATTTTAACTAAGCAATGTTACCCTAAATCTGAAATTAGAGAAACTGAAGTAGTACAGTACCTATGATTTGGGTATCAAATACAGTGTCAGGGATGAAGCCAGATGAATGGGACATGATTGGTGAGTGCCCTACCCCCATTTCCCTAAAGAGGCACCAGACTGATAGTGCTATTTGTTTAAGTCCAATTCTACACCAGGGAGCAAAGTCGAACTTAAGTATGGAACTCCACCTATGTGAACAGTATAGGTGGAGTCAGCGTGCCTTCCTTTGACTTAGTGGTGTCCCCACTGTGGAAGGTCAACAGGAGAAACTCTTCCATCAACTTCCCTTACTCCTCATGACCCAGTGAAGTACTGAAGTTGATGGGAGCATGATCAGTGGTTGATTTAGTGTTTCCTTACCTACTCAACCAACCCCTGGGAGATCAATCTCTGTAGCATCAGTCTCCTGGTAAATGAAGACAAGGCCTAAGTCACCAGAAATAGAAAAATTGAAATAATATCTCCCTCCCCCTATCCCCACCGATGGAGGCTATCTATTCAACAATATGCAATATTTACATTCAATTCTGTATTACTTGGGCTCCCAAGATTCCATTGACTTCCTTAGAAGTTTGAAAGGGAAGTACAACAAGATCTAGCCTGCACTGTATACTTCATGCTCTTCACTAAAACTTCAGAAATGCTCTCACTCACTCTCCTCTCTTCAGCATAGAAAAGACTCTCAAATGGAGGTGGGTGGAGTATTTTAAACTTATTCTCATGAATGAAGGCCAGATTTTTAGATTTCAAAAGGCTTTGCAAGAAAATGCAGCTGAGAAACCTATTTCCTTATTTACTAAACATTATTATTAGTGAAAAGTTATATCTAAGCTCTTTTGTAAAACTGCTTCCTATCCAACCATTTTCTGTTTCCTTCATTTCCCTACTTCCAATCTGCACTAATGTATTTCTTTCAAATCTCACATTCAAAAAAACTTCCTGCTTCAGCCTCAGAAACTCACCTTTAATTTCCTCTCCCCTTACTCCATTCTCAGCTGACTAGAACCAGTCTGCAAAATTACCTATTTGCATCTTCACTGCTTTAAACTTTTTCCCCTTTTGCTTAACTTTGTCTCTATTTTTGCTCTCTCAATACCCAACCCAGTGAAGCATTTTTTCTCCTTTGTTTCTTCTACCTTTGAGAGCATTGTGCTATTTTTAATAGTGTAACAGCAGCCTTCACACTATTTTGTGGTGGAGTTTGATCTTCTGAAAACTGACACACAAATCCTGTTCACCTTAACAAGTAACTTGCTGGGCCTGTGAACAGGAATATGAGGAGGAGAGGAAGATTTGGACCCTTTAGCCTATTTTATTGTAGGGTAAAAGTACTGGTTAAATTCACAACTTAGGTGCCTAATTGCCACTAAATATGCCTAAATCCCAGCATTAGACCACTAAGGGTACATCTATACAGCAGCATTATTTTGGAAAGACTGACATTATTCCAAAATAATAAAATGCATGTCTACACTACAAGCCTTTATTCCAAAATGGCGGCGAGCTGGAGGACTTCTTACTCCAACTCATGATTACCTTCATTTCACAAGGAGTAAGAGAAGAAGGAAGTGTTCTTCCTTCAACTTCCTGCTGTGTATACAGAGCCAAAAGCTGAGTTGAGCTATTTTGACTTAAGCTATGCATTTGAAGTAGCTGAAGTTGAATAGCTTCATTTGACTTTAGCCCTGCTGTGTAGGCATACCCTTGGATTCACAACCCTCCTGCTCTAGTGCAGAAACCCATGGGTACTCCAACTTGCTCAGCACTTGAATTTTTCTGCAAAAATGTCCTAGGCATTTTACATGAGACATCCAGACATTTAAAACCCAGAGTGATGCATAAACTGGGGGAAGATAGACATTCCTCCATGTAGGACTTAATTCAATAAGTGTACTCAAACCTTGCCTTCTGGATCAGGTCCCCTATAAGCATGCTTTAGACAAAGTGGGAGAAAGGACAAGCTCTTTTTGGCTAGTGGTTAGGATAGTAACCTGGGATGTGGGAGATGCCTAGGTCAAATACCCCCTCCATCTGAGGAGATGGGATTGCGAACCTGGATCTACAACCCCTAAGGTGTGTATCCAAACCACTGGGCTATGAGATATTCTGATGTGGGGCACTCTAAAGTCTCTCTTGTTGAAGCTGTTGCACTGAATAACAGAAGGAGTCACTGGGGTTGGGGACTGGATCCTGGGTCTCCCACCTCCCACAAATCTAAAGAGTCACTGTCACACACAGTCTGTCTCTTGATTTTTTTTAAAAATCCAGAGTTCAACAGTTTTAACAGCTACACTACACCTGTAAGTCAAAATAAGATACATAATTTGAGCTATGAAAATTGTGTATCTTATTTTGAAATTCAGAGCTGTTTACACAGTGCCAAATTTCAAAATAAAACTTCTATTCCAACCTGTCCCAGTAACCATTGTGGAATGAGGGTTACAGGGATGTTGGAATAGCACACCCATTATTTCAAAGTTTATTTTGAAACAATGGACTGGTTCAAAAGATGTGGAATACCTCTGGTATCCTAAAATAGCATTGCAGTCTAGACATACCCCAAGGGAGCCCCACATCAAAACAGAGAAGGAGGGAGTGTGTGTATGTGCGCCAGGACCGGCCCGAGCCTTTCGTGCACCCCGTGAGCGCGGTGCTGCCTCTGGGTGCGTGGAGCTCCCTGCCCAGCCCAGCAGCCCTGCACAGCGCTCCCTACAATGTGGCGCCCGGGCGGTAGCCCAGTTGGCCCGTATCTTGGGCCAGCCCTCATGTGCGCGCACACACAAGCAAGAGAATGACTCTAAAGCATGGTGTTTAGAGCACTGATTTGGGAGACCCAGGCCTGCTCCAATGACTTTTTGAATGCATTATCCACAGTCCCATGGCTTCAACAGGAGAAAGTAAGGCGGGCCCTTATTGGAATAACCCATTGTCCACCTGTTAGGGCATTCAACTGCAAGATGGCAGATCCCTGTTCAAATCCCTTTCCCCTCTTAAATGGACGAGGAACCTGAAATGTGGGTCTCCTATATCCCAGGTAAGTGCTCTAACCACTGGGCCAAAAGTGTTGAGGAAATTCCTAAATACCAAGGTAAAAGGGGACCATTGTGATCATCTAGTCTGACTTTCTGTATAACTTCCCCAAAATAATTCCCACAACGGGTCTTTTAGACATCTAATCTTGATTTTAAAATGGCAAGTAATGAAGAATCCATCATGATCCTTGATAAATTGGGCCAATGGTTAATTGTTCTTGGTATAAAAAATGTGCACATTATTTCCAGTCTGAATTTGCCTAGCTTTAGCTTCTAGCCGCTTGATCATGATGTACTTTTCTTTGCTGCATTGAAGAGCCCATTATTAATATTCGCTTAGAACAGATCCCTATGGCACCCCATTGGAAATGCACCTGCTTCATGGAGGATTCTGTTTGCAGTTATCATTTGAGACCTATTAGCCAGCCAGTTGTTCAACCATTTAACATGTATACCATCTACATGTTTTGTTAGTCTATAGAGTGCTACCAGACCATTTGTTGTTTTTCTGTACAGACTAACTTGGCTACCCCCTGAAGCTTCTGTTAATTTTATGTCACTCCTTTCAAGAATGGTATAGGCACCTAGCTCCAAGGGGGATTCCTGGCTGTGAATTGCTAGCAGAGAGGTGTGGGGCCTAGTAGCTGGCATCTCCCAGTTGCTAGCTTAGGAAGCTCACTGCCTATTAGACTACAACTTGCAAAAGCTAGCATAAGGCACCTCTCCCCATTCATTGTTTAGAAGCCTAACTCAAGCTATTTAATTGCAGTGATTTTCCAGGTGCCATACTTTTGTGCATCCAGGCCAAGATGACATTAAAGTTGCAGAATACAATTATGTTAAAATGCAAGAATAGAACACTGAGCAAAAAGACATCTTAATACAGATATGTTTTCATTCTTTCTAATCTTACAGCAACAAGGAATGCCCAAACTGTAAATATGATTTCTGTCAAGACAACATTGTTGAATGCTTAGCAAAGTAATTACTCCTACACAGAGAAGATAAGATCCTTCTGTTAATCGCATCAGAGGAATTCTCAAAATTCAGCTGTGTTCCAAGTATGTTTAAAAGCAGCTTGACATTAGATCAATAGATAATCATTCCTGCTCACACCATTACCAGCAGGAAGAAGCAGCTGGGTGAATAGTTAACTTATAGGGGCCTGATCCCAAACTTCTTTCTTGGGCAAGGAATCAATGGACATTTTGACTGAAGAAGGGCTATCAAATGAAGCCCATGATTTAGGGCTATAAGCTTTTGACGTTTCAGATATATTGAAGTGAACTGAAATCAGGGTAAGAGCAGGATGGCCCTGTGCAATATGCTCAGGGGAGTAAACAAAAGAGTTCATAATCCACATCAGGACTTTACTTCATGATATGTCCCCCCTCCTCTAAGAGTCCACAGAGAACCTTGTGCCAACTCCATGCAATTGGGTGTGCACAGCTGTGGGGAATGACAGAAGGGAAACAGGGCCAGGGAACAGCTGTTTTATGCAAGATGCTGCCCTGGTCAACCAGTTGTATTTCTGCCAGGAAAATCAGCAGAAATTCATGCTATTGTAGGACAAACAATAACTGCTCATATGTCATCTGCTTCCCACAGAGGGAGTGGTGCACAGGCCTGGTCAAACTAGGTAGCAGAAGCAGAATTCCCGAGAAAAACCTGGCTGGTGTCAGAAGAGCAGGGTGACTGGCCCCCTATACAGAGACTCCAGGTATGGGGACCACACTAGGGAACAGAGTTCTAGAACTGAACAGATGTTAAACAAGTAGAATTCTATAGCTATTTCATAGCAGAACCCTGTTATATAACACGTATAATTTTGATCCTCATTTGATATAAAGTGTCATTATATTGACATCAGTGCAGCTCCTAAGATGACAGTCTCCATATGGTACTCCTGTTACATGTTATGTTGACCTTTCCTTTCTGGTTTTTATTTTATTTCAGTTCTCTCAGGAATTTATTAGTTACTATGAAAAAATAAGTGAAAAATCTGTGCAAAAATTAACTTCACAGTTGCTTGGATAAATATTGGGAGATGGGAGTGTCAGCCCTCCCCCCCACATGCCTTATAGTTGAGTCCTCCCAGAGTTGAGCTTGTTTAGTGTCTGTGTTGATCTGCAGGGGGGCAGTAACCCCAACTCTGTGCCTTGGCTGGGGGAGCCAGGGAGGGGAGGGGAAGATCAGAGCTTCTGGCTCAGCAGGACAGCGTGGTGGGGAGGGAGCGCCAGATGGCTGGAAGACGGCCATCAGTGGCTTGTTTACCACACCGGGGGACAACCCAAGCTGATTTTTGTGATCCAACCTGTCACAGGGAAGGGAGAAGAAAAACAAATAGAGCAAAGAAAGAATATTGAAAGTAAAACCATGTTAATGCTGGGCTGCTGACTATGCATCTCCTTCTAGGATGGGGGCTTTCCAGCTCTTCCTTTTTCTCTTTGAGCACTGATTGTACACACACATGTTTGTAAGTGCATTTGTGTCTCTTCTACTTAATGCAATTTTAGCTATGTGAAATGTGTTAAAAGTCATCTGGGGCAGTGCAGAAGAACTGTAGGATGTAGTCTGTGTCATGTAGGAGGCCTGTCACATGCTAAGTGTGAGTGTCTTTAAAGAGTTCTCAAAGTGTACAAAGCTGATGTTATAGTTCTACAAGAATCATATGGTTCAGTGAATGAGCAAGCTGCAAGATATTAAATTCAGGGCTATGATCTAATTGCCACTGTGAATTCTGGAACATATGACCTTGCCATCTATACCTGGTATAGTCTTATAGATGTTTATCCTGGAAGAATCCAAAACAACAAGAATCAGACAACTGACCATAACGAATATCAACAAGCCTCCAAATCTTTTTCTTTATCCATCTTTCTTCATCGTGCCATGTACAATGGTGACCTTTATGCTTACCATTCACAACAGGGTTATAGCAGAAATGAGGCAGCCAGTGACAAACTCACAGATTGGGCCTTTTTTTTAATCCCAATCAGGGACTTAGTCAGATGGAACCATGAATACAATTCAGCTCTGTGCATTCTGATGAAAGACAATAGTGGCATTCCTTTGCGTGCTTCACAAACAGTACCACAAAACTTTCAATTAGTGAAACTCCAAAGACAAAATGCAGAATGTTGAATCAACACCAAAATTTCATCACCATTTCCACAAAGTGAACTGGGGTTCATATACTATTGGTGGTACTGAAAACAGGATACTCTATCAAGTTGATCCCAATATACTATGACCACTTTGTTCATTTTCTTATCAAAGCTGTTCTGAAACACATTCTCTGCAGCTATTGCAAGCTTTGCTGACAGCCAGAGATAAGCACTCTTCAAATAGTATGAGAAGAGCAGCGATCCAAACACAGCAAAAGCACTAATAGAGTCATTGAATTCTGCCCTCCCAAAGAGATGGAATGAGACTGTGGAGGGTCTTGACTTCACTCTTTCCAATTGCAAGTCCTTTGTAATTCCAGTGAAACCCTATCAACCAAAAGTGATGGCCAATGCCATTGCCTTATTCCTTCTCTGTAACAGACCAAAATTAACAAAGTGACAGAACACAAGACCATAAGAGCTCTTTCTACTTGACAAAGTCCCACCACTTCCCTGCTATTATCTCCATATACTACAGAAGATAGTGTGGCAAAAATCTGGCCAAGCCCTTTGGGTCTCACCTACTGGTAGATAATATTAGCCTCAAAAGACTCACTGTGGTCCTATACACAACTCCTTTCTCTTTACAGGAGGCAGAGTCCACAGCTTAGAGAGCTAGACTCATCACAGGATACTTCAGGACTACTGGGGGGAGAGGGGGGGAGTGTTTCATCCCCAAACCATGGCCTCCCTTCTTGGGACAGGCTCAGGGATGGCATGGGGGAAGGTTTGGGGGGAACCCAAGCCCACCCACTACACCAGGTTCCAGCCCAGGGTCCCAAAAGTAGCAGTCAAGGTTGTTTAGCTTCCAATTTAGCAGCTTTTTCTCTGGGCCACTTCCCTAAACAACCCCTCTAAAATGTCTCCCACTGGCACCAGTTAACCAGCTCTTACACAGCTTCATCTTGTTTCTCCTTCCACTCTGTTATTCTTTGTCTTCCCTCTCACCTGACCTGGGGAGGCCTTTTAAAGCAACTCCACTGGCTGTAATTGGCTGCAGGTGTTGAGTGACTTGCCTGAGGGAGCAATCTAGTTAATTAGCCCTAGGTGTTTTTCCTGCCTTCATTTTATTGCAGCAGGCTCTAGTAGTTTATTCTGGAAAGAGAAAACCACTTATCCAGTGCCCTGTATACCTGCCTTCCACAAGAGTGTGGCAGACTTCTGGATTCAGTCTGTCACAATAAGAACAAAGCCCTCATGGCCACTAAACATGGAAAAACTACTGACAAGGATGACATTGTAGTTAATGATTTTAGTTTATTATTCATTTATTGTGTGATGCTATGACTAATTAGTACAGGGGTGGGCAAAAAGGCCTCAACGGGTCGTATCTGGCCTACCAAGTGGGTTGATTTGGCCCGTGGAGGCCCTGCTGATCCCCTGCCCCCAAGCCAATTAGAACCTGGGGATGGGCGTGAGGGGCGGAAGTGCACAAAGTTTCCTCTGCCTTGTCAGAAGCACATGGTGCTTCAAAGTGATTGGCCTGGGGGTAGGAGAGCACAGGAAGTCTCCTCCCACCACCAGGAGCATGGGTGCCTAGGGAGAGCCTGGGGAGGGGGAAAAGGGGCTTCCCCACTCCCAGACCAATCATGATCTGTGGGTGGGGAAGCCCAGAAGCATCTTGGCCCTGCCCCTTTCAGTGCGGCACCCGGCAAAAAATTATTTGCCCATCTGTACGGGTTCGGGCTCGTCGGTACAACTCTGTACCCGTCCCTTCCGATGGGATTCCCTGCTCCTGCCCCCCCCTCGGGGAAAAAGGGGAGGGGGACTATGTTACTTGGACGCCTCTCATGGAGGCTGTTCGTACACCCAGCCTGTCACAGTGAACGCTCTACCGTGACACCGTAACCAAATACCTGCTGGATTCCCCCACCAAGACCGCGGGACAGGAGAAAGGGGGGCCCGGGCTCACCCTCACTCATGGGCCCCAGCCCAGGGCCCTAAGGGCACGGGTCACTTCAGACCCGTCCCGGCTGACGGGGCATCCTGCCGCAACTCATCAACCCGCCAACCCGTGAGGTTTCTGCCCTGGGCTGCTTCCTTTCCCCGCCCCCGGCATCACACCGTGGGGAGGCTCACCTTCCCTATGGCGGCCAGGCTGTCGATGGGCTCACCTCTGGCCAGAGGAGTGGCACACCGGAATCCCTGGTTCTTCAACAGCCTTCCTGGCTCGGCCATCTTCGGGGAGTATCTCTCTGGCAACTCCCCCTGCCTCCAACCTCCTATCCCCCCCTTTTAGCTATGGCGGCGGTGTTTTTAAACGTCCCGCCGCCCCTACACATCACCCGTTGGGGGGGGGGAGGCGACGTCATTCCGCTGATCCACAGAGCACCGGACATTCGGGGGAGGGTGGAGTGCTACCGCGCTGTTCGCGTGCTCACTCCGACGCTCCCCGCCTGCTGCCTGTGCGCCGGCCGGCTTGGCCCTCCACAGTGTGGCACCGGAGCATGCTGTGCACCTCCAAGCTGCTCCCTCTGCGGCGCCAAGCAATACCTGCTTGGCGGGAGGCATCGTGCGGGGCGGGAGTGCCCTGTCACACCATCCCAGAATTAGTATGTCATGTTATATATAGCAAATGTGTGAAGTAGAATTAAGTTGTAGTATTATAGAAATATAAAATTCATCAGTACTTAGAAAGAATAATTATATATTCAGTAATAGGTGAAGAAGGCTGAAAAGCAAGAAATACAATAGCAAATTAACTCCATGATATTGACATTCCACCTCAATCTTTCGCAGTAGTTATTGGACCATTGTCCTGGATTGCAACTTCTCATATATGGTATAAAAGCCAGGAAGGGAGGGAGCATATGGATTGACAAGGACCGAGAACATGATGCCAGGCGGCCCCATGTAGTGCTGTAGGCCTTTGGGAAGAAATGTAAAAGAGAGATCCACAATATCAGCAATAATGATTTATTACTGTTACTGAGGCATCAATTAGCATAATCAATTATAAAAATGCAGAATTATCCTCTTTATCATCAGAGCAATCCAGGGTGCTAGTAACACATTTGCAATATTCCAAATATTTGCAAGTAACCAGATCACAACAGTGTTATTTAAAAGAATGGCATTATAAATAGGACATGTGAAGAGGACACATTCATTTGCAAATCTGAAGGAACTCTACAATTTACTAGGAATAGATTTTTTTGAAAAAACAAAAACATGGGCACATTATAGTTTTGACCAATCGCTTGCAATTTCACAGACATCAGACAATCAGCCTGCTGTCATTCCCATATGTGACATTGTTTCAACAATAGCAGAACGAAGCATGTGTACTCTAGAAAACACTGAAGGAGGGAGAGCTGATATGTAGACATTAGTGGCTAAACATGTTAATGCTTTTGCTAAACACAAGCATGTGAAAGGATGGAAGTAACCGTTGAAATTGCAAGAGGAGATATTTTTTCCCCTCATAGCAACAGTATCCTTTTCCAGATTAGGCAAGATTCATTGAATTTTTGCTGCAATGAGAATAATTCATCAGAGTACTTCAGCATGCAATTCTCCAGTTTGGCCAGTACAAAAACCAGAGGTGACACAGCATCTTACTCTTGATCATTGAAAATTAAATGAAGTGACTCCAGCTTGTGCAACTGTTGAAGCCAAAATGCTCTATCTAAATACATTTAATTCCCAAAGCTCAACGTTTTTCTACCATTGATATTGCCAATGGCTATTGGTCAGCACCCGATTTAAAGAAAGTCTGACTTTCATGGGGAAGTGGGGTCAGTACCATTGCCAAGTCTTGCCCCAAGGATCCCATAAGAGCCTGTCTGCCTTCCGTGGACAAATGATCTAAGTTCTTTCTAGGCTTTCCAAACCATGTGTTTTATTTCAATATGAAGATGACATTTGTTTGGCTACAGAGACACAAAAGGAACATCTGGAGTGCCAGGATGAGCTTTTACAAATCATCAAGGAAGCAGGACAAAGTGCAGCCTGACAAAGGTATGACTAATAGTCTCCAACTTTGTTTTAATGTCTCAAGGAGGTCAAACACCAGCTCAACAGCAGGTGGATACAATTCCTGAATTGCATCCATGTCCATTTACATAACTTCTTTACGCTCTTTTCTACATGCCCAGAAGGTAGCTATATGCAGAATCACCTTATTGAAAAGGGGTACCCAGCAAAATGCAACTCTTGGCCACAGTGAGCAATCATAAGATACTATGTCATTTGAACTGACAGATCAGGGAAGGATTCACGCTCAGTGATGGTCTATCTTAGAGTTTCATGTTGGCTCCCTGACTATTTAACATCTATATTAGTTACTTACCTAATAAAATTTTGCATACATTAATTTATGCTAATGACTTGGCTCTTGGCGCACGAAGCAAAGATCTTGCTATTATTGGCAACAGCCTCTCCACCAACCTCAAAATAATGGCAGAATAATTGTAATATTGGAAGTTCCTCTGAATGCCTTCAAATTCTTGGTAATAACCTATGACCTAAACCAAAAGGCATCAAAGAATCACACACTATCATCTTTTGTGGTCTGAAATGAGAGCCCTATTCAAAGCACCAGCATGCAATCTTGAACAGAAGTTTGACTTTTAAGGTTCACCTGGAAAAAATATATGAAGAAAAGTAAAAGCAAGGACTAGCCTTATCTCAAAACTTGTGGGCACAACATTGGGTGTCAAAGTGCACACACATTTCAAACAGCAACTCTAACCCTGGTATGCTCTACCACTGAATATTATGTACCAATATTGCAGCTCACATACCAAATCTCAGGATGCACAGTTTAATGCTGCAATGGGAATCCTAAACTGAATATTACTGTCAACACCCATTCTGGCACATAACTCCACTCTAAATCTGAAAACACACACACACACACCTCACAAGAACAATTTAATGTTACCAATTCATAGCCAGCTTGATCTTATCACAGAACCTACCAAAAGACTGAAATCTTGCAAGCCCTTTGGGGATCCTCAATGAATCCTGGTGCACATTTGAAATAATTCTGGGATAATGCTAATATCCCACACGAACACCTGGTTGTTGACCCCATAGCATAGGAGAACTTCAGCTTATCCAAGAAGCAATGATCTTCATTGACCCACCTCAGAATATCATGTATAATATGCTGTCATTTTAGGAACGTAAGAGACAATGCAAGCGTAGACACTAGTTGCAAATTGCAGACCACATTGCTCACTTCAGTCCTTTGGTGGTGGGTATCTCAGACAACACATAGCCACTTCCAAAGCTATACACTGGCTTACTAATCTAGACTTGGTTGAATGTTGCTAATTACCTCTCTTGCCATATGAAAGAAGAATAAGCTGCTCCCACTGCAGAAGATTTTCAGCGCCTGAGGATCTGGCTGATAGAATTTAATGGAGAATTGTTCATTTTGTATATAGTTTTTTAACCATCCTATAGAATTCCATAGAAAGGATACAATTTTTTACTGTATTCTATCAGTCCCAAAAATTTTTAGAAAAGTCATTTGTTGCTATTAAATTGTACAGGATTGTCCATAAGGGGAGCTTCTTTTCTTCACACATGAAACCTTCAAAATCCAAAAAGCCTGGTAATATCTGTCTTCTACAAAGCCAAAACACTTTCCCACTTGATGAAAAAATTTAGCAAAAATTATATGAGGTGAACTGTGTGGGGTTTTAGACTGCCCTTCCCAAGGGTTTTTCTGTGGGAAGGTACAATATGCTCTTTAGTTAGCATTTATACAGTAGCTTAGTTAGTAGCACTGCGCTTTACTTTTTTTATTCACCATTTCCGAAGTTTTTTTTTCTTTAGCTCTGTCAAGCTTTCTTCATTGCCATTACATCCTTTCTGAGTACAGCTATGAGCCAAAGATAATAAAATTCATAGATTTTCAGTTGCTGGTCCTGTTTATACGATCAAAGTTTGAAGCTAACCCCATGGTGTTGTTTAGGGGTGAAAAAAAAGCACTCTGAGAATGTGCAAAAATATCTGAACTGGAGAGTCAAGCCAGTTTAAGCATTTTTCAAGGTGTTCTCAGCAGGACTTGATAAAATCAGGGCATCAATCAAGAGCTTAGGGAAGGTGGTGAGGGAAGTGTAGATTTATTTTGGCTTTGTCTGTGTTCTTACTGCAGATGAATGTGTCCCAAAGCAGACCATTATTGCAGTTCCCAAAATAGCAATGAACAGTTCAGATCTAGTGGAGGGGGGCAAGAAAAGTGTAAAATTATCATAATTGAAAAGTCAGTGTTGAAAGAGGTCGATATAATAAAATGTTTTAAATACAATTATAGCATCAAACTGAGAGCAAATCCAATTTAAAATAATAAAAAGTAGTTAGTTAAATAAGTAAAAATCATTGCTTTCAGTGTCCTTTCAGCTGAACTAAGCCCTTAGGAACACTCAGTGTTTTGAATTGCTAGGCAATACAATATTACCAAAAGAGAAATCTTTAATGGTTTCAGTAGCTGAAAAGAAAGAGGCTTTATTCACTCCCCTCCCCCCACTTTAATTCACAACATTAAATCTCATGCAGCTGACTTTAAAAATCCTTGGAGTTGATGGCATTGGAAGAAATAAAAGGATTTGGAGGGGGTGAAAGGGGAGAGCAAGCGAGAGAGGAGAGGAAAGCTCCAGCTGAGAAGACTTTGCTGAGATTAGAACAGACTGAAAAAATAGCAGAGGTGTATGTGTATGTGTATGTGGGGGAAACAGAGAGAACTAAGGAGCAAGAAAGATGTATGTGAGAGAGTTAGGAAGCTAACAAAGAAAAAGCTGAGAAAAAGGCTGATGCCTAGCAAAGTATTAGTAGGTCATAGGATGAGAATGTAGGACAAATGTGATTGGCCAATCACTGTTGGTCCCTGAAAAAAGAGGAAAAACTGATCATACAAATCAGATTTTCTCCTCTATCTTGTGGGAGTGCAGAATAAACAAAGGGTGCTTAGAAAAGGGGATCCTGAGTTCTTCTGTGTTTGCATGTGTTCTGAAACAGCATAATACTTTTAAATTAATGGAAAAATTTATGTCAAACACATTATGACCAAATAATTGAAAAGAAAAAAAGTATGTCTCCATTTTGACTGATCAGCATTCATCTGTGTGAGTCAAGTCACAATGATGTCTGATATGCAATTTTTCATGCACCCAAAATAAGGTCAAAATAACTCATGATTTGCAGATACTATGAATGTAACTCCAGAGAGGGGTGGGCAAATACTAGCGCACAGGGTTAGCCTCTAGTGGGCCCCCATGCTGCTGTATTAACCTGTGCCTCTGCAGATACAGGGGATCACAACCTGCACCTATGGAGGCACAGATGAATATAGTGGCAGCAGCTCACCAGGGGCTAATCCTGGTGACCTGTCACTGTTTTATTGGCCACCCCTGGTTCAGAGTGTAGTTAAGGCTAATGAAGCTAGAAAGTGTATGAGGCAATATCACTCTGGCATGGTTTATCCAGATTGCAACTCAAGGTACTAGAGGAGAGCAGGTTTCACTAGGCCGTTAACTCTTGGTCTGGGAGAAAATTAAAAGAGAGTGGGCCTAAAGTCCACACCCTTCTATTGCATCAGGTAGTGCAGTCAAGCTGCTGTAAGAGGGTTAGTATTCTACATCTTGTAGGGAATGCGGAAAACTTACTCCTCCCCCAGATTAAGGCAGAGCATGAAAATTGTGACTGCAGCCCAGGTAGAATAAAAAGATAATAGATGCAGGTCTTTCTGGTGATTTTTGAGTATCCTATATTTTACAGAGATAATACTTAAGAACAAGACCAAAACAAGATATTTTCATGGTTCTGCTTGTTCATGGGTTTTTTTTTTAACCATTATCTTTTAAAGGCTAAAACCTACAGCGGTGTCTACATTGGCATGATTTTGCGCAAAAGCACTCACTTTAGCACAAAAACATGCTGCTTGTCTACACTGGTGGGGAGTTCTTGCGCAAGAACACTGACGTTCTAATGTGTGAAATCAGTGCTTCTTGTGCAAGAACTATGATGCTCCCACTCAGGAATAAGCCCTCTTATGCAACTGTTCTTGCGCAAGAGGCCAGTGTAGACAGGCAACATGAATTTCTTCCGCAAGAAAGCCCGATAGCTAAAATGGCCATTGGAGCTTTCTTGCGCAAGAGAGTGTCTACACTGGAATGAATGCTTTTGCTTAAAAGTACATCTCTTGCGCAAAAGCACATGCCAGTGTAGTCGCTCTCTTGCGCAAATACTCTAACGCAAAAACTCTTGTGTTAAAAGTATTTGAGCAAAATCTTGCCAATGTAGACGTAGCCCATAGGTATGGAGTTCCAAACCAGTTCAACATATCTGAATATGGAGGTTTTTCTTTCACACTTTTCTGGTGTGACTACAGGTTGAACCTCTCTAGTCCAACACTCCCTGCTCCAGCAACATCTGTGGTCCAGCATGATTTTAGTTAGCCAGTTATTTGCTTATCATGGGTGTGACCAAGTTTTCCACAATCTCATAAAGTTTGTTTACAGCTGCCAGTACTGGCTCTCAGTGTTTGGTGCTGTTATTTAGATCTATTTGACTTCTAAATGTCTTCTAATAGCCCAGTAAGCAGTGGAAGCGTTGGTAACACTGCTAGTCAATATTGACTTTCCATGGTTTGGCAAAGTTTCTGGTTCGGCACCAGTCAGGGTGCTGGACTAGAGAGATTCAACCTATATCAGGAAGTATATATTAACAGTGTTGAGATACTAAAAGATTAAAATAACTATGAGACTAGAGCCTGCCAATGTTATCTATGTTTACTAACACTTTATTCCACATGTGGTTCCATTGAAGTTAATAGGGCTAGTCATGGACTAAGGTACTACTTGGTGTAAATAGATCTGATGGAATCTGGGCCTGTATAATGATGATGACAACCATCACTGTCACTTATACACCTTGCTTCTGTGTTGATTCTGATCTTTCTTAGATCAATTTATCTCCAGTGACATCAGGAACTACTCCTGTTATACATTGGTGTGAGATCAGAATCACATTCTGTCTTACAATGCCCTTTCATATGTAAGGAGAATCATAGAACACTAGAACTGGAAAGGACCTTTGAAAAGTCATCAAGTCCAATCCTCCGTACTCACAGCAGGACCAAGTATCATGTAGATCATCTCTGACAGATATGGGTCTAAACAGTTCTTAAACATCTCCAATGATGGAGATTTTACAACCTCTATAGGCAGGGCTGGATTACCCAATAGGCAGACTAAGCATGTGCTTATGGCACCAGCAAATCAGGGGCACAAAAAAAAAAAAAAAAGATTTTATGGTATAGTATGGTTTTTATTTTGAATTACATATGGGGGAGGGGGCGACACCATAATCTTTTCAGTGCTTAGAGCCTCTAAAGGTCTTAATCCTGCCCTATCCATAGGCATTTTATTCCAGTGCTGCCCCAACTTTCAAGATCATTTCCCAAACACAGCCCAACCAATGTAGAGAATTCTGGGATCCAGAAAAAGTTAAAGAACTGGTATAACATATAGGATATAGAAATAGATATGTGTGTGTGTAGTCTATGGGTTATATCTAAGAGATGTATTCTTTTGACATTACAGAATGCATATAATTAGAGGGCATATCTGATAATTAGAATGCATGCCTGATATAATTAGAGGGAAAACTGTTTATATGATGAACTCAGAAACATAATGCTGAATCAGTTATGCTAAAATTAAGCTACTGAGGAACATAATTGTTGCTTTATTGAATAATCCTTCACATGTTCTTTAACTTTAACCTTTTGCTGAAATAAGTTGGGCAAAATTTGGCCCTAAATAAGCAACCCTCTCAAGACTCCTGTGAGCTAAAAGAATATTGCCCGGGAAACTAATGGACAAATTGAGATATGATGTAACTTGTCCTGCAGCTTGAATCAGTGGCAAAGTCTGGAAGAGTGTCAGGAACCCCATCTCCTGGGCTATGTCTACACTGCGCATTGTTGCACAATAAGATATGCAAATGAGGTGCGGGGATGAATATTGCTGTACCTCATTTGCATATCTAATGAGCTGCCATTTTGCGGCATGGGCTTTTGTGCAAAAAGGAGCTGTCTACACTGCTTCTTCTTGCGCAGAAACTCCTCTTGCGCAGAGCCATTCTTCCTGAAAATAAGCGGTGAAACGACTCTGCACAACAGGGTTTTTTTTGTGCAAGAAAGAGCAGTGTAGACAACTCCTTCTTGAGCAAAAGCCTGTGCCAAAAAAATGGCAGCTTATTAAGTATGAAAATGAGGCATAGCATCCCTGTGCCTCATTTGCATATCTTACTGTGCAACAATGCACAGCGTAGACATAGCTCTGGAGTGAAGTCCTGGCCCCACTGATATCAAGGGGAATTTTGCCATTCAGTTCACTAGAGTCAGGATTTCACTACTAGTTAACTGCTACACTGAGGAGACCACTCTCTGCCTTATTGTAACTGAAAAAAAGACATTGCCTTGGTGGAATTTAAATGCCCATAATGGACATTAAATTCCCTTCAGATTAATTATGAGAAATTAGTATTGCACTCTGCAAACATCATTTTAACATCTTGGCTGACTTGGGAAGTAACCAGCTTGCATTTACACAAGAGAAGACATGCTAGTCTGGGACTTACTGGTGATTATTAGAGCTGAAAAGCATTTGCTAATGAAGCCTGCCCTATCACCAGAGAGAGAACTAGCATGTCTGTTCATTTCCTTGGAATCATCCCTTAGCTAATCTCTTTCACTCAGGCACAGGTAAATCCCAGCTGGAAAATTCTTGGGTTGTTTAAGTAGGTTCTGTCACAGTTCAGAGCAATTGCACTTGTATTTCCCCTCAATTGTTCACCAAGGGAATCTACTCTCAGGCTTCTGACTCTTTAGCCATCACCTCTCTTTGGTAGAGAAATCTCTCTTTCTTTTCTGAGGTGGGTATTTCAGGGTGCCTGTAAATTCCTGCTTACACTATAAAATCTTCAGCAAGTCAGCCTGCCTCGTTAGGCCTGCTTTACCTTCTCCCCAGACAATATAAACAGCATAATTGCCCACAGTTAATTATCACACAGTGTTTTCTAAGCAAGCACATTTATTTTTCAAGTAAAAATATTGCAGAAAAATGCTAACAAGCCTGGCATAGTTCACCCCCAACTCCAGCCTTGGGGTAGGGAAGGTATTAGTCCTTCCAGCCCTTCTCTAAGGATTACATCCTCACATCCAGTGCCTTAGAGGCACAAGGGCTGACTGCTTGTGTGGGCCCCCCCTGGGGGGGGGCAGAGGGGGAAGCTGGCTCTGTGCCTCCAGAAGGAGTGGGACCTTGGGCAGAACATGTGAAGCTGGGACAGCCAGCCCTCAGCATTACCTAGATCATATCAATGGTCCCCCTCCAGCCCTCAGAGCTGTGCAGAGAGCAAGGTGTGGCACTCTGGTGATGATTTAAAGGGCTCAGGGCTCCTTTGAATCGCCAGGCCTCAGGGCAACTGCCTCCTTTGACAACCCCCCTCCCTCTGTCAGCAGGGCTGCCTAGAGGTGTCGGGCTCAGCCCTGGCAGGGCTAGACACAAATTAAGCACTATCCACCTCCCTTGGATAGAAGATGCTGTCCATTTGCTAAATCAGAAAGACCCTGAGTCAGTTTAAACTAAGGCTATTTATCCAAAAGTCCTTTGCAGACTCCAGTTTGAACTAGTATATGCTTCCCCTGGAGGTGATACATCTCTGAAGGTGTTATAATCTGAGTGAATTTACCTAATCCCATTCTACTGTTCACAGAGCAACTCCCCTACCCTAGTGTCCCAGGCGTGGGGCTTGAAACAGTCCCCCACAGCAGTGCCCCAGGTGTGGGGCTCAGGACAAACCCCTGCCATGGGCCCCCCCATCCCCACTCCACCCCTTCTCCACCCCCTTGTCTGAAACCCCCTCCCTGAGCAACACAAGTTGGGGAATTACTGGGGGCCCTGGCATGGGATGCCCCCCTCCTCCATTCACCACAGTGGCTGGAACCGAAGCAACCCAACAGCTTACTGTACTCCACTCCACTCCACAGCCTTCTCCTAGCCCACTATGTTCCACTTCACCATGGTGGTGGGAAGCAGAGTACCCTGGAGATGAGAACAGGGCTCTCTGCTTCCTGTCACAACAGTGAAGTGGAGCGCAGCAAGCTGAGAGAAGGCAGTGGGGCAGAGTAGGCTGCCAGGTCACTCCAGCTCCTGCCATGATGGTGAGGGGGTGTCTCCTGTTGCCATCCCACACCAGGCCCCCCAGGTAATCCCCCGGGTTCCCTTCATATGACACTTGAGGCAGCTGCCATGCCTCCATCCCCTTGAACACAGGTCCTGGGGCGGCACAGGATGGCTCTGACTGTTCTTAGATCCTGCAGGGGCTATAGTTACCTTCCCCCATACAATTACATGCAATCTCTGACCTACAATGATACATAAAAGTTAATACAGTAAGATCTCCCAAAGATATTGCAGGAAATTGCCATATCTGTCACAGTTTCTAGTTATTCCCCTGAGGCCAACGCTGTTATAACAAAATGGGAAAGGAAGTGAAATATACTTCAGAGAGGCCAGCCAGTTTGAACATTTTTCATTAAACCAACAAAGTGGTCAGGAAACCATGCAGGAACAGAAGCCTGCTTGAGTCGTTATACAAATGGGAATTTTCCAGCTATTAATGGACACAAACTTTGATTTTTGAGTTAAAAGTTTGCCCTTTTCCTAATCCATCTCACCAAACATACACATAAGAATGCATCCTGTATTGCTAATATTGACATTATTGCTTATGTTAAAGCATATCTATATGTCTAACTATGCACAAATACATGGAAACAATAGAACTAAACAGATTATATATAGCAGAGAGGAAATGTGGAAAAACATTAAATTTCATGAAATAAACATCATATTAAATATGTGTGTTATCATTTATGAAACTCCATTCTCTGAAAAGTATTCTCAACAGCACCATTTATAACATTATTGATGACTGGCTCTTTTGCTCATGATACACTGAAGCCAGCAACCTTCCTTCACTGCTGTGACTTCCTGTGGTGCTTGTGTGTATTTCACATAGTTTTCTGCATAGCATATGTATTAGGGTTCACACAGAGCCAATCCAAGGGCCTACATACCACTTATGCCCTATTTTGAAGGCATGCCATGAGTGAATTTAAGCAGTGCACACACATTGCAAGGGCCCAGTAGGGAATTTTTACTGTTAAAGTTACCTCTTTTTATTTTTAACAACATAAAGGACAAATCTGGTGTAATATATTACCTATATTTTCCTATGGATGAGAATACCTGGTGTCAAATCACGTTTTCCCCCCAGTAAAGTCATTGGGGCCTGGATATGCATAGGAACTTAGGCACCATTTTTTGGTGCCACTGTGCTTTGCAAAAGCCCAGCTTGGCTGCAGCCTAACCCTGCAGGCAGCTAAACTCAGTGCATAATTTTTTATAGTAGAAGATCCTTAGTGACCTAAATTTCTACCTCTCGGCACGCACACTGCTGCTTAACTCTAGTGCCTAGATGTTTACCTTGCCTAAGCCTCACAAGCACCAAGTCTTCTCACTAATTTCATACTGGAGTCTAATCCAATGAGTTTGCCCAGAGGCTACCAATATATTAGGTCTTATTAAAAATCTTGTTAGGTGCTTGACTCCATAAGAGTGGTTTGTGGTTGTGGCTCTCTATGAAAAGTTAGGCATCTCCCTGAAGCTTGGACTTAGGGAATCTAGGGGTGAGGAATCCTTTTTGGCTTGGGGGCCACTGACTCATGGAAAATCAATTGGGGCTAAACACAAGTGAGAACCAAAAAACGCCAAAAAAAAAAAAAAAAACCCTCTCACTGGCATGGCCCCAGCTGAGGAAAAAGACACTCCCCACTAGGGGGGCCCAGCCTAGAAGATTTTGTTTGTTCTAGCTCCATGGTAGAGCAGTGGGGGGGTCCAGAGTGCCAGCACATGCTCCTTAATGTTGGGGAGAGCAGGGAGGGGGGAGGCTGGGCCTCAGGGTCCAGATCCAGGCAAGTCGGAGGCTGCATCTGGCCCTCCCCTGCTCCAGTCAATATCTCTCATTGGCTAGTTTAGATGGGGAGCTGCCAAATACGCTGACTTTCTAGGTTTGCTTTCTAAGGCCTAGTCTACACTCACTCCTGCATTGACCTACTTCAGCTACACAAATAGCACATAGTGTAGCTGAAGTTGACATACTCACTGTGGCATCTTGCATGCAGTAAGGTTGGCATGGGATGTTCTCCTGTCGATGCCGGCTATTCTTCTCATCCTGGTGGGACAGGAGATTGCTTGGAAATTGATTTATTGCATCTAAGCAGAAGAAATAAATCTACAGCCGGTGGATAGATCAGTTCAGCATTGATCTCCAGGTGTAGTGGAGACAAGCTTTCAGGCACATGTCTCTCCCTGTGCATTGCATAAGGATCTTTGGCACCTAACTCTGGCTTTTTGTATCCCATTGCTCTTCCAGTGATTTTCTGGAGGCCTAAATGAACACTAAGGCGTATGTCTACATTATGATACAAGTCCCCATGGCACCAAATCTCAGAGGCCAGGTCAGCTGACTTGCACTGGTGAGGGCTGTGAGGCTAAAAATTGCAGTGGAGACATTTGGGCTCAGGCTGAACCCTGCGGTCTAGAACTCTCCCCTTTCACAGTGTCTCAGAGCCCAGGCTCCAGACTGAGCTTGATCATTTACACTGCAATTTTGTAGCCCCACAGTCTGAGTCTGATGAATCCTAGTCAGCTGACCAGTGCCAACCATGGTTCTACCGTGGGTGTTTTATTGAAATGTATGTATTCCCTCTATCCCTTTGTGAATTAGGGCCTAGCAGGTTTGCCATTGATTCCATAGGAGCTTGGATTTCAACCATGATTCTCACAATTCTTTGCATAAATCAGTTTTGACCCTTTCTTTTAAACTCTGGGATTGCAGAACATCAGAGAGATTATCTTCCTAAACTTTGTGATATGTAGTACAATATGCATAGAACTAGAAAGTCCAGCCCAAATCCTGGTCTCACTGAAGCTAATGGCAAAACTGGCATTGACTTGAGTACAACAAGAAATTGGCAATAGGTATAAACACCGACCCCAGCACCAAGCACTCAGGCTGGGTCTGGAGTACACATAGAGAGAGAGAGAGAGAGAGAAGCAGGGAGGAACTTTAGATCCTTTTCTCCCACAGCCTACCTCATGCTAACGGAATGCATAGTCTACTCCAGCCCATTGGAATCTTGTGTGATCCCCAAGGCTCCATAATGTCCATTCTGTGGAGGGTAGTCTATGCCACAAAAGGAGTACATGCACTAATAAGAACCTCCCTGATACAATCAGTCACTAGGTGCAGCAGAACTGCACAGATTTCAGTGCCTGGGGAACCTCCACATGTGAGGAGATAGGTGTTTGGATAGTGAACTTCTGAAATTCTTTTTTGTAGAAAGAAATGGCTGTTCACGTTTATTAGCAGGGCTCACCGAACCGCAGCGAGCCCTGCTCGCCAGCCACACTGTCCGGCGATCTGCGCATGCACAAATCGTTCTGCACATGCGCAGATCGCCTGAACCCGGCTCTTCCGGGTTACAATCTACTCGCCATGGGTGAGTAGATTGTATAATTTGTCGAGCCCTGTTTATTAGTCACTATTCAAGTGGCAACAAATAGGCATTTTCAGTGTCCTCCTCAAGACTTTGCAAGGCAGATGGCCAATAGGTAGGACTGGCCTGCAAAAGATCACATTTAAAAATCATTATATGGGCTCAAAGCTGCATTGGAAACCAATAGCTAAAGCCCTGCACAGATACAAAATGTTGTATCCACATCTGCTTCTGTATCCAAAAAAATGAGTTGAGGATAACTGCATCCACATCCAAGGATGCAGATACCCATGTATATAAAATAGATATCCGCAGATTTGGAAGGCTCTGCCAGTAACTAGGGTGGCCAGTGTCTCCCCTCCCCCTTTTTGGTTTTTGCCTGTCTAGAATTTAAAATTAGTTCTACTACTATTGCTGCAAAGACTGTATTAAAAATGTTTCTTAGCTGACACACTTCCAGCCTTAATTTTCCAGTAGAGCTATAAACCCCAGCAAGTAGGGGGCTTGTAATAAAAACTCTGCTGCCACCTTAATGACGGTAGCACATTATAATATGCAGGTTGCTGAAAGGTCTGGTTAATGAATATCAGTAGGATAAGGAAATGATGAGGGCACTTTTTAAGGTCTCCATGCTGTGATAGATTTATATCACTAATTACAATGAAAGGTGCAGCGGAATCTATGGACATTGCTTCTTTCCCCCAAAATCAGCACTGCCGTTTATTAATTAAATTGCATATAGAACAGTATAAATCTTCCAGTGCTTATTCCACTCATTTAATACATACTAATGAGGAGGAGCTTCTGAATCTGGTGATAGGAATCATTTATTCAGTGGTGGGAAAAATAACATCAGGATTCAGACCCCCTGCTGACTTTGCGCACAGTTCTGCTAGATTTATATTGGTCTACTAATAAGTAACTGAATACATTAAACAAGGCACTTGTCATTGCATGGGTTACAAGGGACTCCTTGTTTTTCTTCCTTGAGTATTCTTTAGTGAGGAGATTAGGGGGAGATGGGCCCATTATCTAAGTCTCTTCCTTTCGCATTTCATCCATCAGTTCAAAGCTACCCTTTCCAAATAGAAACTATGCCAAAGTTCTCATCAATCATTAAAAGTCCCAGCAGCTACAAACTGGCTGATTTTGATGTGAAGTACAACAGTATTTCCTCTCTTTCACATAAGAAAGTGAACCACATTATACTATAAAGTTCAAACTCTGTTATATGGTATGCATGAGTAGTGAAGAAAGAACATATAGGATATTCATCCAAAAAGAAAAAAGAAAAAAGAAAAAAATCCCTTAGAGTGCATCTTTGGAAGCAAATACAATAGAAGCAGAGGGTTAGAAAGTTTTCTGCTGCATACATTGCTCCACACATAGCCAAAGTGAAAAAAAAATTGGTTGAGTCCTCTAAACAGTAATTTAAGTTTGACCTGAGATAGGAAACTTACTTACCTCTGAGATTTGGGAACAGACAGTAGCATTCATTATACTGACACAGATGAGTGACTGCCATTAAAAAGTTAAAATATGCCAACAATTACCCTTGCAGCCATCAGTATAGAATTGGGGGTGGAGGGTGTGCTTTGGAGAAGTAAGGAAGGTTGGTTGTCATCATAAACAGCACTTTAAAAAAAATCATCATTACCATCAGTTGCTATAAACAGAGACCAATTTACTCTGCCTCCAGCAGTTCTCAGAAGGCAGCCAAAGTCCCAACAATGCACTAAAACCTCCCTGGAAGAAATATTCTTTCCTGACTCCTGCAGCAGACCAGTTTACATTGTGACACAGGAGATTTGATTACCTTTAGTATCTCAGCCTGCATACTGCAAATGTTAGCAATAGTGATAAAATGATCCATCATTTTCCAAACTCCATTTGCAGTATTTGATCCTATATGAAAAAGGGGGAGCAATCAACTTTTTCATGCAAGTCACCTCCAAAAATGTAGATAGATAAAGTACTACATCTTTTCCTGAAGCATAGGAATAGTACAGATTGAACCTCCTAAATCCGGGACTCTGTGGTCTGGCACCATCCTTTATTCCAACAGGATCATTCATGTTGCCAGACTGGAGACTCCTGGTACCTGGGAATGAGAGCTGGTCAGGAGTCCAGTGGTGGGGAGAACACCATCGGGACTGGCAAGCCCTATCCTGGAGAGCCCCTGATGGGCTCTGCACAGTGGGGCAGCCAGGGAACCCCAACTTGGCATGGCAGCAGCAGGGCAGCCATGGAGCCTAGTCCTTTGGAAGCCCTGGCTGGGTGGGACAGAAATGAGGCAGCCCAGAGCCCATTTCCCAGGAAGCCCTGGCCGGGTGTAGAGCAGCAGTCTGGAGCCAAGCCCAAGTCCAGGAGCAGCAGGGCTAGAGCGGAGCCAGCAGGAGGCAGGGGCAATGACCCGGGAGACTGGTGACAGGGAACCTCCCCTGATCTGGCAAATTCCCTCAGTCAGGATGGGTCAAGTCCCAGACCAAGGAGATCCAACCTGTACCACTATACTGTGGTATACTCTGTGTGTGTGTGTATTGTGGGGAGGTGTGTGCGTGGCACTATATATATTTGTGGGCGGGGTGTGCATTTGTAAGGGTTATATTCATATCACAATAGTTGCCTGAAAATGAATCATGCGAAGGAGCTGTGTCAATCAGGGTGCATGGGGAAATAAAAGAATGGAAGTTGGAGATTAATTTCTTCCCAGCTCTTAGCCTTCTGTTCCATAATGCAAACGTAAAGGGTAGGATTTGTAAGAGTTGGGTGCTGTCCTCCCATTACTGTTCAACAGAGTTGGGTGCCTAACTCTTCTAGGTGCTTTTGAAGATTCCAGCCAAAACTTCCTGGACAAGTCAAAAATTAAAGAGAAAAGCAAACCTGTCATTTTCTTTAGGTTTCGTTCATGATTACAGAAGTTTGAATATTGTGTTAGAAAAAGCAAGAAAAACTGTTCCTAGCAGAGAATAAGAATAGGCCCAGGATCTCCTTTATATAACATGAAGGAAACTTCAGTACATTAACTGTCCACTTCTTATTTCCTTGCTTGTTACAGTTTCCTTCCACCCTAAAGCTCTTCTGAGTGCCCATTTTGTCAATGGGGTACTTTTTTTTGGAAATCATAATTTATCTAGAAAAAAACTGCTAAAACATTATTTTGTAAGATCTGGAATCAGGGTGGGGATTGTAAGTCACCTCTAAGCATTTGGGTAAATTGCAAATAATACTTTACTTCAATTTTAAATTATGGCTTTTTCCTCTGAAGATTATTTTCTCGAACACATTTTCCCATTTCTTTAACATCAGATTTGGATTTAGACTATACAAATTAGCTGTTGGTGATTGATTTAGGACATAGTCTGTCAAATGTTAACATAACTCATTAGCTATCAAGTGAGTCGTGATTCTTGCCCGTTAAGAACATAAGAACAGCCACACTGGGTCAGACCAATACCCCATCTAACTTAGGCTACGTCTACACTAGGAGTTTTTGTGGCAGAAAATATGCTAATGAGTGACTCATTAGCATAAGTTGTGATCTCATTTGCATATTTTCTGCGGATCTGTTTTTTCACTAGAGGATTTTGCGCAAAAACAAGCAGTGTGGATGTTTCCTTTTTGTGCAAAACCCCCTTTTTGAGCAAGATCCTTATGCCTCAAACAAGGAGGTATACTGATCTTGCGCAAAAAGGGTTTTTTGTGCAAAAAGGAAATGTCCACAGTGCTTGTTTTTGTGCAAAAACCCCTAGAAAAAAACGGATCAGCAGAAAATATGCAAATGAGATCACAACTTATGCTAAATTAGACCCATCATTAGCATATTTTCTGCCGCAAAAACTCATAGGCTGTGTCTACACTGGCACCCTTTTCCGTAAAAGGGATGCTAATGAGACACTTCGGAATTGCAAATTCCGCGGGGGATTTAAATATCCCCCGCGGCATTTGCATGAACATGGCTGCCGCTTTTTTCCGGCTCGGGGTTTTGCCGGGGAAAAGCGCCAGTCTAGACGGGATCTTGTGGAAAATAAGCCCTTTTCCAGAAGATCCCTTATTCCTACTGGATCTTCCGGAAAAGGGCTTATTTTCCACAAGATCCCATCTAGACTGGCGCTTTTCCCCGGCAAAACCCCGAGCCGGAAAAAAGTGGCAGCCATGTTCATGCAAATGCCGCGGGGGATATTTAAATCACCCGCGGAATTTACAATTCCGAAGTGTCTCATTAGCATCCCTTTTACGGAAAAGGGTGCCAGTGTAGACACAGCCACTGTGTAGACATAGCCATAGTATCCTGCCTTCTGACAGTGGCCAATGCCACTGCCAATATCTCAGAGGGAATGAACAGAATAGGTAATCATCAAATAATTCATCCCCAGTTTCCCATTACCAACTTCCAGCAAACAGAGGCTATTTCACTTTCTGCTCTTAGCACTCCTCCCTCAGCTGTTGTGATTGCTCTCCACAATCTTCCACCCATGGAAAGGTGAATTATGAAGTCTCTGTTCTTGACTATTCCTTTGTTGGCCAACCAAGGATAAGCACTCAGCATTGTGTCATCAATATATTGCCTAGAAAATCATGTGTTTCATCTCCATGATGTACTTAGTCTCCGGGGGCCCTGAGAGCAGGAACTCTGAGGTTGTTGCCAAATCTGGGCCATTTCAATGGTATTACAAGATAATCATGCTGCACTAATGGCTTGGCCTGCAGTAGTTCATTTTAAGCCACAAGTAGTAGCAAATTATAGTCAAGCATTCGAAGGAGTCAGTAATATTTCTGTAGGAAACATTAAAAATCAGATTAATGTGGTTGTTAAATGAAATAATCCCATCTAACTCCATCTGGGCCATGTTACACTTTTACCTTTTGAGGCTTAGATCCTGGATTTAATATTCAACTCTGAGTTCACTGAGACAATGGCAGAATCTGCTCAACAGCTTGGCATCTTGTGAAACTGAGATAGCCCTTCACCTTTGCCAAATACAAAGGATGATAAAAACACAAGTCAGTTTTCCCAGCTGAATTAAAATAAACTGCCAATCACTTTGTAGTACTCATTTATGTTGCTGTTTAACTGTGCTAACCTTCAATGGCATTGTGTGGTGTGTATAAAACACCCACTGCAGAATTAATAAATAGAACTGCAGAAGCAAGCTGTTTGCCAGGGATTTGAACAAGTCCTCATCTCAACCCCTTTTCATCCATTAAACTCAGAAGAAATATATTTGTTACTTGGCAGTTAGGCTATATCTACGCTGCTGGCTTTTGCCGGCAGAAAGTATGCTAATGAAACGCTCATTAGCAACTTCTTATGCTTCATTTACATAATCTCTGCCTGAGGCTTTTTGCACAAGAGGTTTTTGCACAAATACTAGCAGTGTAGATGGATCCATTTTGTGTAAAAAAAACCTTTTGCGGAAGATCAGTATACCTCTTTTAAGGCATAAGGATCTTGCCTTAAAGTGCTGTCCTGTGAAGATTTATCTCATGTGACTAACTTTATACACATGAGTAAGCTCTTTGGCTGAAATCCTGGCCCCACTGAAATAAATGGCAAATCTCCCACTGACTTCATTGGGGTAAGATTTCACCCTTTTTTGTCTGATGGGATGATTCATGGGAATAAAACTCTGTTATGCATGAAAATTTTTTATATGAATTAATCGGAGTCATAGCTTGTTTCTTCAGCATTTCTAAAACATAATTCCATGTAAAACTGTTATTTGAAAATTATATTAAAGGTTCTGATTTTGAGGGCAAGGTTATCAAAAAAGGATATTGCTCCATAGAGAATGGTTTTCTCCACCAGCTGTAGATAATATTTTACATAGTAGACCACATATGAAGCATAGAAATGGAAAGAAAAAAGTTAAAAAACATGTTTGGGTGGTTTTTTTTGCTCATCTTTGGAAATCTTTTCTGAGGGGCCAAATTTTGTGACTGGGACTCTGAAAGAGGAATATTATGCATCTCTTGCTACGTCAAATAGAACATCAGATTTGACAACTCTCACTATTGCTGTTTTATTTTCCATCATGCACTATTTATAGCCATTTCACAGAGTTGCATTCACAATGACTAATACAATTTTTTGTTCTATTTTTGAAAGGTTATCAAGGAAGACAGGCGTGAAAGGGCTTGCCATCTACACTTGCTTTAGATGCAGTTCTACCTACACAGGTTTCTAATATGTTTTGGCTAACCAACGTGGTTATGGGATCAAAAGTGACAGAATCAGTATTGTCTAATTCCCATCTAAACTAACCATGTTAGAAACCATCTTAACTGGAAACATGTTTTAGCATTCAGTAGCTTCCACAGAGTAAAATAAATATTCCATTCACTGAAGGGAGATACTGAAACAGAGGTAAGTATTTCGTAAAAATAGAAAATTTGAAAATTAACCTTTTATAGCTAAAGTAAATATTTCTTAAATAACAACATGCATAATGCTATTGGGGACTGTGCCCTTTGGGGCTCTGCTTCCCATCAGTTTGAGGACGTTATTGTGAAGGTCTAATGTATTGTTCTGCACAGCCAAATGGAACTGACACAGAATAAAATGAAGCACAAGACAGCAGCTTAAGGACTGAGGAATCACTCAGTACTCTAGCGCCAAAGAGCACCATAGAAAAAATCATTGGTGTTTTCAACAGTGCAATACTGCTCCTTATCTCTGTTTGTGCAAAAGTCTAAAATAAATCTCATCCAGCTCAGTCTCTAGTGTCATAGCTGAGCCATGAGTCTAGGGGAAATGAGAAATATTTCCCATTGGCAAGTTCAACTAATAGATGTGGTGACTGCCAAGACACTTGCACAGGATCTACAACTGGTAGAGTATCAGCTGCTGCTGCACTCTGAACTGGGGATGTAAATTCCAGGTAGGTGATACATATTCGCTTTAGCTCTGATTGAGCTGGTGTGCTAAAAATAGATGCGTAGCTGTGGCAGCACAAACCATGGGAGAGGCTTGTTACCCTGTATGGATTCATCCGAGACACAAGGCACATGGATTCAGGGCAGCCATGGCTGCGTTCTATTTTTAGGACACCAACTCCATCAACGCTAACTCCAATGCATCTCTTTGAGCTTGAATTTACACCTCCTGCTCAAAGTATAGGCATGTGGTACCCTTAAAAAGATAAAATACTGTTAAACCTATTTTGATACTTACTGTGCCATTATTGAATTTGGTGTGTTTGGGGAGCTGTTTAGCCATGGGCAATTTCCTAAAGCACAACAATATATTAGTGATGTTATTCTGAGACAATCCCTTTCTGTGATTAAAATAAACAGCTAAAAGTTTTTTGTAGACATAGACTCATAGACTTTGTCAGAAGGGACCATTATGATCATCTAGTCTGACCCCCTGCACAGTACAGGCCACAGAATCTCACCCACCCCTCCCAGAATAATCCTCTCACCTATATCTCAGATATTGAAGCCTTCAAATACTTTGAAGACCCCAAGATGCAGAGAATCCTCCAGCTGTGATCTGTACCCCATGCTACAGAGGAAGGCAAAAAACCTCCAGGGTCTCTGCCAATCTACCCTGGAGGAAAATTCCTTCCCGACCCCAAATATGGAGATCAGCTAAACCCTGAGCATGTGGGCAAGACTCACCAGCCAGACACCCAGAAAGCTCTCTATAATAACTCCTATCGTCCCTCCATTGACCTATTTCCCACTGATAATGAATGGTCAATTAGTTACCAAGATCATGTTATCTCATCAAACCATCCCCTTCATAAACCCATCTAGTTTAATCTTGAAACTAGATAGAGCTTTTGCCCCCACTACTTCCCTTGGAAGGCTGTTCCAGAACTTTACTCCTCTAATGGTTAGAAACCTTCGTCTAATCTCAAGTCTAAACTTCCTACTAGCCAGCTTATATCCATTTGTTCTTGTGTCCACATTGGTATTAAGCTTAAATAATTCCTCTCCCTCCCTGGTATTTATCCCTCTAATATAGTTAAAGAGTGCAATCATGTCCCCCCTCAGCCTTCTTTTGGTTAAGGTAAACAAGCCAAGCTCCTTGAATCTCCTTTCATAAGACAGGTTTTCCATTCCTTGGATCATCCTAGTGGCCCTTCTTTGTACCTGTTCCAATTTGAATTCATCCTTCTTAAACATGGGAGACCAGAACTGCACACAGTATTCCAAATGGGGGCCTTGTATAATGGTACTAACACCTCCTTATCTCTACTGGAAATACCTCGCCTAATACATCCCAAGATCGTATTAACCTTTTTCACGGCCATGTCACAATGGCGGATCATAGTCATCCTATAATCAACCAGGACTCCAAGGTCCTTCTCCTCCTCCGTTACTTCCAACTGATGTGTCCCCATCTTATAACTAAAATTCTTGTTATTAATCCCTAAATGCATAACTTACACTTCTCACTATTAAATTTCATCCTATTGCTATCACTCCAATTTACAAGATCATCCAGATCTTCCTGTATGATATCCCGATCCTTTTCTGAATTGGAAATAGCTCCCAACTTTGTGTCATCTGCAAATTTTATCAGGACATTTCCACTTTTGGTGCCAAGGTCAGCAATAAAAAGATTAAATAAAATTGGCCCCAAAACTAATCCCTGAGGAACTCCTCTAGTAACCTTCCTACAACCTGACAGTTCACCTTTCAGTATGACCCGCTGTAGTCTCCCCTTCAATCAGTTGCTTATCCACCTCTCAACTTTCATATTAATCCCTATCTTTTCCAATTTAACCAATAATTCCCATGTGGTACTGTATCAAATGCCTTACTAAAGTCGAGATAGATTAGATCCACTGCATTTCCTTTATCTAAAAAATCTGTTACTTTCTCAAAAAAGGAGATCAGGTTGGTTTGGCACAATCTACCTTTTGTAAAACCATGTTGTAATTTGTCCCAATTGCCATTAGCCTCAATGTCTCTAACTACTTTCTCCTTCAAATTTTTTTCTAAGAACTTGCATACTACAGATGTCAAAGTAACAGGCCTATAGTTACCCGGGTCACTTTTTTTCCCTTTCTTAAAAATAGGAACTATATTAGCAATTCTCCAGTCAAATGGTACAACCCCTGAGTTTAGAGATTTATTTAAAAAATTTGTTAATGGACTTGCAAGTTCATGTGCCAGTTCCTTTAATATTCTTGGATGAAGATTATCTGGGCCCCCCGATTTACTCCCATTAAGCTGTTCAAGTTTGGCTTTTACCTCGGATATGGTAATATCTACCTCCACATCCTTAGTCCCATTTGTTATGTTACCATTATCCCTAAGCTCTTCATTAGCCTCATTAAAGACTAAAGCAAAGTATTTGTTTAGATATTGGGCCATTCCTAGATTATCCTTAACCTCCACTCGATCCTTAGTAATTAGCAGTCCTACTTCTTTTTTTGTTTTTTTCCTATTTATATGCCTATAAAACCTTTTACTATTGGTTTTAATTCCCTTTGCAAGGTCCAACTCTACCTGACTTTAAGGTCCAACTCTACCTGACTTTTAGCCTCTCACTTTGTCCCTACATGCTCTAACCTCAATAAGGTAGCTTTCTTTACTGATCCCTCCCATTTTCCACTCCTTATATGCTTTCTGCTTTTTCTTAATCACCTCTCTAAGGGTATGTCTAGACTACATGCCTCTGTCGCCAGAGGCATGTAGATTAGGCTACCAGACATAGGAAAATGAAGTGGTGATTTAAATAATCGCTGCTTCATTTAAATTTACATGGCTGCCGCGCTGAGCTGACAAACAGCTGATCAGCCTTTGATGTCGACACCCGCGCGTCCAGACTATTGCGCTGATCAGCTGTTTGTCGGCTCAGCATGGTAGTCTGGACGCGCGGGTGTCGACATCAAAGGTATTTGTCGACCACCCAGGTATACCTCATCCCAGGAGGCATACCTGGGTGGTCGACAAATGCCTTTGATGTCGACACTCGCGCGTCCAGACTATCATACTGAGCCGACAAACAGCTGATCAGCGCAATAGTCTGGACGCGCGGGTGTCGACATCAAAGGCTGATCAGCTGTTTGTCAGCTCAGCGCGGCAGCCATGTAAATTTAAATGAAGCAGCGATTATTTAAATCACCACTTCATTTTCCTATGTCTGGTAGCCTAATCTACATGCCTCTGGCGACAGAGGCATGTAGTCTAGACGTACCCTAAGATGCTTGCTCATCCAGCTTGGTCTAACACACCTGCCTATAAATTTTTTCCCTTTTCTTGGGATACAGGCTTCTGACAGCTTCTGCAGCTTTAACTTAAAATAATTCCAGGCCTAAAGATAATTTCTTTAGTCCAATCAACTTCCCTAATTTCCTTAATTTATTAATGTTAGCCCTTTTGAAATCAAAAACCCTAGTCTCAGATTTATTTTTGTTTATCCTTCCATTTAATTTGAACTGAATTAGCTCATGATCACTTGAGCCAAGGTTGTCCCCTACAACCATTTCATCTATGAGGTCCTCGCTACTCACCAAAACCAAATCTAAAATAGCATCCCCCCTTGTTGGTTCAGCAACTACTTGATGAAGGAATTCATCAGCTATCACATCTAGGAAAATCTGAGCCCTTTTATTATTACTAGCACTTGTTCTTCAATCTATATCTGGAAAGTTGAAATCTCCCATGATTACGCAGTTTCCATGAGTATTTTCTTCATTAAAAAGAAGAGAGGTCTCTATCCATATCCAAATTGGATCCTGGTGGTCTATCACACACCCCAAGCACTATCCCAGGGGAGGATCTGATAGTTATCTTTCCCAACGTGATTTTTGCCCAAACAGACTCTGTCTTCTCCATTCCATCACTTTTTATTTCTTTACAATCTACCTCATCTTTGATATACAATGCGACTCCACCACCTTTACCCTTATTTCGGTCTTTCCTAAACAGCACATACCCTTCAATACCTGTACTCCAGTCATGCCTATTATTCCACCATGTTTCTGTTATTCCTATAATATCTGGTTTCACTTTCTGGACCAATAACTCTAGTTCCTCCTTTTTGTTACCTAGGCTCCTGGCATTGGTGTACAAACATCTTAATTTTTGCTGTTTGGCCTCATTCACATTCTTTACCCAATTTGGCCCAGACATTGTACCTCCAACATGACCTATTAGACTAGTATCCACCCTACCTTTCTTCATGTACATTCTCCTACCCCCAGCTATATCCTTTCTTACTTCGTTTTCTTCCCTCTCAGTGTTAAAATCTGGCGTAGAGATTACCTGGGCATCTCCCAACCATCTCCCCCAAATTCCTAGTTTAAAGCTCTCTTAATCAGTTGAGCCAGCCTCCATCCTAGAAGTCTATTTCCCTCCCTACTTAGGTGAAGTCCATCCTGAGAGAACAGTCCTCTGTCCATAAATGCCTCCCAGTGACCATACATCCAAAAGCCCTCCTTATAGCACCACTGCCTAAGCCATCTATTGATCATCATAATCCTGTCACATCTTAGTTGCCCTTCTCTAGAAACAGGCAGAATCCCACTAAAGATCACCTGAGCCTCAATTTCCTTGAGCATCCTCCCCAGCCTAGCATAGTCTCCCTTAATTCGTTCCAGCGAGAATCTAGCTGTATCATTTGTTCCTACATGAAGGATGATCAATGGATTCCTTCCTGCTCCCTTAATAATTCTCTTCAACCTCAGTTCCACATCCCATATCTTAGCACCTGGCAGACAGCACACCCTTCTATTCTCTGGATCAGCTCTGGTTACTGGCCTATCTATTCTTCTCAATAAGGAGTCCCCAATCACATAGACCTGCCTTTTCCTAGTGTCAGTGCGATTCAGTGGTCTATCTCTTGGTTCCTCTGGCTGCAAGTCCTTGCTGTTTCTATTTTCCCTTGTAATCCTCTTTAACCCATCCTGTATCCTCCTAATGCTCATTATTGGTGTTGTCTCCATTAACTCTTCCCCTTTATCTATGGGACTTGCCACTCTTCTCTTCTTCCTTACCCTTCTATCTTCATTATCTACCTGCTGTACCCCTTCTTCATTCTCCAGCTCCACATACCTGTTCTTGAGCTCTATTTTTCCTTCACTGACCCATCTTTTCCTCTGCCTGCTTCCATCTGCATATTTAAACGTTCCCCTTCAGCCACGTCATGCCTTTGCTCCATCATCTGCTCAAACCCCCTTCTAAACTCGACCAGAGTTTCCACCTGCATCTCCAGTCCTCGGATCTTTTCTTCCATCAGCTCTATCAGGCGGCACTTCATGCAAACAAAACTCCTTTCAGGTACCCCCTCCAGAATCATGTACATACCGCAGCTACCACATCCAATCATCCTCCTTGTGTTCTCTACTACTTGGGCCATGGCCACTACTGCCTCTATGTTTTATCTACTTTCTCACCAAAATCCTATTAGTCCGGTGAACACAAAAACAGACCAAAACATCCCCTCCACAGCAAAAACAAACCCCAAACAAGTCTCAATATCCAAACTCCCTTTACAAACTCCCACTCAAACTCCCCTGTTTACAGCTCTGTTTGCTGGCTCCTGTGCCGCTGCAGCTATCTATGCTGCTGCCTGACTAGAAGGCTACCTTTATAGGACCCCTAATCAATTAAGCCCCGCTCCCTAATCAGGGCTCAGCTTCTCTCCCAGCACACTACCCCTATAAGCCTCTACACATACAAACAATACAAATACAAAACCAAATACAAACTTCTCCTCCAACAGAACTCCCATTCAAACTCCCGTTTACATTCCTGTTGACATGTCAAGGAATAAACAACTTGCAGCAAGTGTTGTACAACGAAGCACAAAGCATAGTGGTGAAACCATGATAGCTAGACCCAATCAACTGCTAGGTAGTGGGAGAAAAAGGTTGAGGAGAGATTCTGGTAGAAACAGAGTTGTGAGATGTTCAGAAAATCCGTATACCCATTTATCTGTTCAGTTTAATCTACACATCCTGTGAGAAATCCCAGGATTTTGTAGGATTGGGGCCATAATTTGTAGAATATATATACTTAGGATTCTAGAAGTAGGTCTAAGTTGCATCAAGCGAACTTTCTGCAAATGAATTGAAATTTGCTTAGCACCATCTCTGAATTTGATCCATTATGTTTTTAAATTCTCTCTGCTGTCCCTTCCTCTGTATTTTGCTGCCTTCATTTTTCAGAAGTTTTATTTCACTAGTGATTTGATTTTACTAGTGATGTTAAAAAACTCTTCTTAAGCTTGAATGCATGACAATATTTTTTTTATATAAATGTGAGTTTGTTTACCAGAAGAGTCTTGTGGTAAATCTAGTGGGACAATGTATTTGTCTAAGTGAATGTTGTTATAGGTGGGAGTGTACAGTAGACTTAAAGAAAATTAGGAAAATGATTCAAGCAACTATATCATTTTTCACATGGCAACATAACATCGAGAAAGAGCATATGGGGTTATATGGACATAATACAACTGGGAAAAACAATTGATTCAAGTTATCATCACTTTTTAATTAACTTGACCTCTTCCTGTTGTTTGTCATTTTCACGTAACGAGTAAGGCACGCTTGGGCTACTGCTGCTTTAATATAAGCAGCAGCACAAATTCATTTATAGCAGTGATTTCACCTCTATAATAATTGCAACACCAGAAAAGAAAAAAAAAAGGAAACCTATGAAAACTTGAACAAGTAGAATAATTCATACAGGACAAGCAAGAAGATATTGTTGATTGACTAACATGAAATGTGTTTTATTTCCATTGAGAATTCTTTTCCTTTTCCTTTGTTTTATTCTGTAGCATTTGAAATTGAGTCACCGAGTGTAATCCATCCATACTTCTTACGAAAATGTACAGTATGAAAATATGATAATAAAACTATGAAAGCCTTTCCTGAGGAAGTGACACAAATCTGCTTAGTTCAACGCTATGACCCTTTGCTGATGACTATGTCTTTTTCACACCTATATACCCAAAAGACCACATCTACCAGTGTACAATACTGGGCAATGTCACTGGGATGATTGGAGGTGCTCAACTGTATGCTCCTATGAAGTAAATGAAGTTTCCAAGGGGGGCATAGCCTGTGAGGATGCATAGACTTTAGAATTTTTTTCACACCCATTGTTCCACCAGAGTCTGAATGTGTTAGCCTTCCAGACATCTTGCAGATCTGTTGGAGGGAATGGAGTGGATGTCTTGAGAGCAGCAGCAGGGCACATTAGACTCCTGACATTGTAGACAACATTTTTCAAGCTGACACTTAGCTTCAGGGTTGGTTTCCTTGTGACCATTTACAGTTAGTAAATTGTGTTCCCTCCTCACCACAGTTCCTCCTGAACTTACCAAATGCCCCATCCATCCTCAACAATTTCACTATTTCCTCCTCTTCCCCTTGCCTAAAACCTGACTTTCCCCTTGCTCACCTTCATCCAAATGTGATATAAAAAGTAGTGTGTAATGGGAAATCCACCATAAAACATAAACTATTCCAATGGTTAATTACCCTTCACACACGGCTACATTTCTATCACTATTCTATTATGAAGTATGTACTTTATAAATATGTACTTTATTTCTAGTCCAAATTTGTCCAGCTTCAGATTTTAGCCTTTGGATTTAGTTAGACCTTGACCTGCTAAACTAAAGACTCTCTTGTCAAGTTTTTGTTCCCCATGTACGTATTTATAAAGTGTGCAAGTAAATTATTGCACTATTGGCTTTCCTCATTAACCTTTATATGGCCTTTCTGTTGTTACTGCTAGTCTTGGAGTAAATTGTGAACAATTAGGACAGGCATCTCAAACTTCTGGCCTGCGAACCAGCTACAGTCCAAGCACTTCCCTAATCTAGCTATGAAATATTTTGAAAAAGTTATTTAGTCCAGCCCTCATGTCTGCTGGCCCAAGGGGAAGGATGAGAATCCTGCAGCATGTAGGGACTTACCTGTGCACATGACTCCCAGCAACACCCCATAGCCCAACACCCATGGACTGCATCTAGACTGGCATGATTTTCCGGAAATACTTTTATCGGAAAAGTTTTTCCGTTAAAAGTATTTCCGCAAAAGCGCGTCTAGATTGGTCCCAGAGTTATCGTTATAATGATGCGCTTTTGTGCAAAAGTGCGTCTACATTGGCGGGACGCTTTTGCGCAAAAGCAGAAGCCCAGAACCATTTTGAAGAGGGCAAAAGGGCACCAGCCCTTTCTGGGGGAGGGGGCTGGAGCTCCTTTGAGACACGTGCTTAAAGGGATCTCCTGGACAGCCGTTTCTCTCCTGCTGAGTGCTTGGAGACTTCTTGCAGGGACTGACAGCCGTAGCAGTTTTGGTAGTTGCCCTCTGCCTTTTTGGACACCACTGCCTTTTGTCTTTTAGTGCCTTTGCCTGTTTTTTTTCATCTCCCTTGTTTTTTCTGCCATGGAGCCAGAGGTGGCCATGTGCCTGCTCTGGCCCCTGCTGGCCATTTTGGAGTGCCTGCAGCTGGTGCTCCAGGCTGCTGCCCTCCTGTTCCAGGACCTGGAGGCGCAGATCGCTTTGGACTCCCTCACCAGGGAGGCCATGGCGTCCCTGTGGCATCCCCTCCCCAGGGTGGAGAGGTCCTTGTGGAGACTGGACACCCGTGCCGACTGGTGGGATCGGCTGGTCCTGGGACAATGGGACGACCAGCAATGTCTCTGGAACTTTCGCATGCGAAAGCAGATGTTCCTGGAGCTGTGTGCTTGGCTCACCCCTGAGCTCCAGAGAACCACCACCCGGCTGCGGGCACCCATCCCCGTCAACAAGAGGGTCGCCATCGCACTCTGGAAACTGGCCACCGTGGACAGCTACCGATCGGTGAAACACCAGTTCGGGATGGGCAGATCCACCGTCAGTGTCATCGTGATGGAGGTAAGTCCCAGGGGGAGTGGGGTGGAGGGAGAGTGCTACACTCCATGCCCAGGGGCAGTCAAGACTCCATTCTGGGTCACCCAGGGGTTTGGGCCTTTCCTCCCTTGCACAGGCCTGCTGGTGGGGGGGGAGTGGGGCCTTGGCAGCCTTGGCATGTGTGTGCGCGTGAGCACAGAGGGCAACACATGGGGGGGGCCCAAAGGAGCGCACACTCACCCTGCCTTATGTGATGTGTTCCCCTGTGTTTCTCTGCTACGGTGGCCGGCTTTGCTGCCCTCGGGTTCCCCAACTGCGAGGGATCCCTGGATGCAACTCACATCCCCTTCTGGGCCCCGGAGCATCGAGCGGCCCATTTTATGAACAAGAAGGGGTACTGCCCGATTGTACTCCAGGTCCTCATGGACCACTGTGGCCACTTCCTGGACATTTATACAGGCTGGTCCGGCAGGGTACATGACTCCCGCATACTACGGAACTCTGGCCTGTTTTGCAGGCTGGAGGTGGGCACCTACTTCCCCCAGTGGGAGTTTACTGTCAGGGATGTGCCTATGCCCATCTGTGTCATCAGAGACGCTGCCTACTCCCTGCTGCCCTGGCTAATGCGGCCCTACATGGGGCAGCTGGACCAGAACTGGGCCCGGTTCAACGACCACCTCAACCGGGCCCACAATCAAGTGGAGTGCACTTTCAACCGCTTGAAAGCCCGCTTCCAGTGTTTGCTCACCCGTCTCGAGATGGGTGAGCGGAATGCCACGGAGGTAGTGGCCGTGTGCTGCGTGCTCCACAATCTTGTGGAGCGGATTGGGGAGGCCTTCCTCCCCTCATGGATGGCTGCCGAGGACCAGGCCTACTAACAGCCCCGCACAGCCGCCCTCCGCCAGGCGCACCAGGATGGAGTGTGCATCCGGAAGGCCCTGTCGGACATGTTCTCCCAGGCGCCATAGTAGGGTCGCCTCGGTCTCCCTTTACAACTCCCTCCCATCGCCTACCCTTTCCCCTCTCTCCCCTCCCTTCCCCTTACCTCCCAATAAACACCAAACACAGTTTTTCTGGAACACAAAAACTTGTCTTTGTTATATTTACAATGGGGAGAGGGGAGACCTTCAACTTGGAGCGGGAGGAGACCTTCAACTTGGAGGGGGAGGAGCTACTTCTGGGAGGGGTGGCCTCTGCGACCGCTCCTGTGGGGATGGACCTGCACATGGGGGGCAGGCCGCGTCGGGGCAGGCTGCACGGTGACGTGAGCAGAAGGGGCAGGGACAGGAGCAGGAGAGGCCATTGCAGGAGGGGACATGGGCAGTGCTAGGGGAGGGATGGCGAGTGCATGGGACAAGGCCATGCCATAATGGATGGCATGGTCAATGTGTGCAGTGAGGGTGGCGATTGAATCCACCATGCAGATGCACTGGGCCTGGAAGGAGCCCCAGGCCTCCTGGCGCCACTGCACACCCACCTCCACGCGCCGAGTGATGGCTGCCTCAACATGCTCGACGGCCTGCACGTGGCGCCAAAGGAGCTGGTCCTGGTGGCGGAGTCAACGCCGTGGTGGTTGGGTGGCTGGGGGTGCTGCTGCTGCCGCCGCTGCTACAGGGCTAGAGGGTCCCCGGCTTGTGCTTTGTCCCGCTGCAGGGAACAGAAGAAAGGATGGTTCAGTCAGGCAGCCCGGCCACTGTCCCCACACCTCATGCCCTCCACCCTTGAGCCCAGGTGACCCCACAGTAGTGTGGCTTGGGCCCACTCAGTAAGGCCCTTTCCCCTCGTGTTGTATGTTTGCATGCTTGGAGGAGGGTCCTTCTCCATGAATTGGAACCACCGGTCTGTGTCCTGGCCCCTTGGAGGGTGGAAGGGCGCTTGTGTTGTGTTAACCTGTGGAACTCCCTGCCAGTGGAGGCTGTGAGGCTTTGGGCTAATCAATGGTGTTTGACAGGGAGCAAGATGAATCCCCACACAGTTCCTGGGAGCACATCTAGCAGACGTGGTCTGGGCTCTCAGATCCCCATCATATGGGATGTGTCCTGGACGGAACCAGGAGAGTGACTGGGGAGTATATCATCATTGCAGCAAAACTCAGGTGGCCCTAGGGCCAGCCCAAGCTCTTTCCCTCTCCCCCTCCCGCTAGCCCTTACACACGTAGCCCAGGGACATGTGTGGCTGCAGTGGGGACTTCCCTCGGGGGGCCAGCCAAGTCACCGGAAGCAAGCAAGGGGCTCAGTGGGGGCCACGGTCATGGCCTGTGATGCAGCGGTTTTCCCAGGAGCAGCTGTCTGTGCCTCACAGCCAGGCATGGGACGTTGTGCCATTCTGTGTGCTGCACCCTTGCGGAGGTGCGGGCTCTGGCCGGAGCCCCTGGGGCCCTGGCTGGGTTCCAGCCGGCATCTACCCTCCCCCCCGATCCTGCCGGATGTGTGTGAGCAGCACGGTCACAGGTGTGCTCTGGAGCTGCCTGCTGCGGCCACATGGTTGCACGTGCTGCATACTGTCTAATGCTACACAGCCCGTGCAGCTCACGTGGCCTGAGTGACATGCTCTCTCCCCCGCGCCCCCTCCGGGCACCTGGCTCCCCCCCCACCCTTGTGAGTGCAAAGTTCAACACTCACCGGTGGATCCTTCCCCGGCCTCTGCGGACGCACAGGAGATGTCGGGGCTGCCGGAGGGGGCCTGCAGGGTAGCGGTGCTGGCCTCGCCCTCCTACCCACTGCTGGTGTCTCCTTCCTCCGCCTCGGTGGTCCTGGTGACGGGGGGGGGGGGCACATGCAGGCGTCCACAGGGACGTCCGGTCCCTGTGGTGCTGGCTGGCCCAGGATGACATGGAGCCATTGGTAGTGAGGGCAGGTGTCGGCTCCTGCCCCCTGGCCCTCGCTGGCCTGGACGTAGCCCAGGCGCAGTTCTTTCACTTTAGCCTGGACTTGCACCAGGGTCTGGGCTGGATGGCCCTGCTGGGTGAGCGCCTGGGCCATGTGGGCAAAAATGTCCGTGTTCCAGTGCCGGGAGCGGGTCTCGTGCAGGGCCTCCTCCTCCTGCCAGAGGTCCAGGAGGGCTTCCAGCTCCCCCGACAACTAGGATGGGGCCCATCTTTTTCTGGCCCTGGGGCCCTCCTGTGCTGGGGGTGCGGGTACTTGATCACCCCCTGGAGCTGCCATCGTGGTCTGGGGTGGCGTTGGGGACAAGAGGGGCCACGTGGCAGAGCTGTGGCCAGAGGTCCGAGAAGGGCTCCTGCCTCGTGACCTCATCAGCCTGTGTCTGCTTTAAGGGGGCTCGGGTTACCAGGAAGTCTAGGAGCTGACTGTGGCTACGGAGTCTCCAAATGGCCACTAGGGCTTTTTTCCGTTTAGCCTGCTTTTCCGCAAAACATCTTAGCTGCCTGTCTACACTGGCCCTCTTGCGCAAAATCATTTCTGCAAGAGGGCTTTTTCCTGAACGGGAGCGTCAAAGCATTTGCAAATCAAGCGACTGCTTTTGCGCAAAATCTTACCAGTCAAGACACACCCACGTAGTCCTGGCTGCAGAGGGCACCACTTGGTCTGGGAAGCCACACTGGCTGGTTCTGCTGCAATGCAAACTGCATTGGAGTGGCCAGTGAGACACCTGAGCTGATGCACTTCTGCAGCCAGTGGGGTGGGGCCAGTGGGTTTCATGTTCAGTTACCCGGGGCAGATGATTCCAGCACAAGGACATGAACGTTAGCAGCTGGAGGGAGGGTGAAGTGGGGAGGAGAGGGGTAGGCAGGATCCCAGTGCAATGACATAGATGTTAGTAATGGTTTCAAGGTGAGGACTCAGTTTCATGTCTTCTGCAGATCTCTGACTAGGCTCCTGGACACATGAAGAGATGCTGTCAACTTGTATGTACTGTATTGTAAACCCCAAGAGTTCAAAACTCATGAATCATCCCCCATCCCAACCCCAAAAATAGAATGGATTCTTGAAATCAGTCTGGCAAACACTAAAAACTCTCTGCCAGGTGAAGAATTGTATACAATTGTATGACAGTTTTTTTATTTCTAAGAAATTCAGAATAAAAAATACGAGAAACTTTTTTTCCCCAGGCACCATCTTCAGTGACATTATTGGGCAGAGAGGAGGATTTGAGAACTAACACTGGCCCAGAGGTAAACTGAGTTTGAGATGCCTGAATTAAGGCCAGAGATTATATTTTAGTTTCATATTAGTACAGCATCACAAAGAGCCTTAGGGCCATTGGAATAAAAGTAACAACAATCTGCGTATTATTGGATTAAGGAACATGGTATGTTGTATTTACAAATGTGTATTGATTTATACTTCCTATTGTGAAATTTTAAAATTAGGTAAAATTCTCAGTGCTTAAGATTGGAAATGTTACGGTTTTCGAAATAAAGAAATAAAACCTAGTACACATTAATGGATTCAGAATCCTTCTGCTTTCTGCAGACAGGAGTTTGATTGCTCTTTTTCCCATTTCAATCTTCTAATCTAAAAAATGTTCACAATTTTTACCAGGCATAATTACATATTTTTCTGTTACTTTGATCAGGAGAACACCTGGGATTCACTGGGCCAGGTCCTCAGCCATTATAAAGCAGGGGCTTTGGTCCATTATCCCTCTCTTTTCTTCTCCATTCCCTGATCTAGAGATATATGATATACGCTATACGGATAATGAACCCTTTGTACAATATAAGACCATTCTCAGGAGCCAAGTTGTTCTCAAAAGGTACTGTGATAACAAGGGTAATAAGTTGAGACTACCTAGTACATTCAACTTTCTCAGAGAATTTGACATCATAAACGAGTCTTATAAAGCAGTACTCTGAGTGGAGAGTAATACAATTTCGCTGTTTGTTAGGCATTTATACTGGAGCAGATAACTTCCTGTGTAGGTGCAGACTTTGGAAAGTCTAAAATCTGAAGCTGATTTTATTGATGGAGAGACACCTTCTATAAATCTTTGGAGCATCAGCTGGCTACACTAAAAGTAAGTTTTGAAGAGATTGAATGCAAATTGAGAATAAGCCTTCTACAAATAGCTTCAATAATAAAGAAAATATAATTAGCCAGTGTAGCTTAATCTCTGATTTATGGATATTTTATCTCATTTCCAACAGCTAATTGCAAAATCTCTTATTATGATCTTTGGTGTTCTTGGATACAAAGGGTAATATTGTCAAGAAATACTTATTGTTGGGGGTAATTGACAAAAAGAGGAAAGTAGAACAGAAGGACAGAAATGAAGAGAGAAGGTATTGGTAAACCATATACTTATGAGAAACATTATACTTCAGAAGAAGCGTTTGAAACACAATAGCCTAGTGATTCAAGATCCAAGATTCAGTCATTTTAAAACCTCTTAGCCATGAGATAAGGAATATTTTTCAGCTTGAAACATATGTTAACAGAGGCAGTTTTAACATCAGATATTGTCATTGTAAGGTAGTGATTTTTATATCAAAAAAGTCATTATCCTTCAAAGATATATGAACCTTTGAGGATTCAAAATATTGAATGAACTTAAAAGCTCTCTTGTACTACACTCTGGTTTTGCATGCATTGCTTTATCTTAGAAATTTATTGCCAATAAAATTCTTCATTTTGTATTAGATTTTAAAAAAATCATTACAATTTTATTTGTTGCTTCTGCTGTGCTATTTTAAAAATAATAAGTAATGCATAAATAAATAATTATAGGTGGTGAAGGTAGCAATACCTGTATTGAAGGCTCCCTGACACTTTTCATTATAAGAGCCTTTTTCAGTTGTTTATAACTTTGTCAAACTTAAACTGTTTGGGCAGAAATTTTCAGGGATGTGCCTTAGATTGAATTTTTAAAAATGTTCCAGTAAAACTGGTTCAGTCATATCCAAGAACAAAATTGGGGAAGTTTGTTGTTTTACTCATCTTGAAAAGAATATTACAAGTCTTGTGTAGAAGCTTCAGTGATTCAATGCTTCGGAGCAAAGGATTTCATATTTGATAGAGTGTTCACAAAATGTTGGGAAAACATCTTTTGCAGTCCCTATGAAAATTTGCCCAAATTAAAAAAAAAATTACAAATAAAATTAACGACAGTCTGTATATGCTTAGTGAAGACTTATTAGCATTTGGCAGCTAAATACTCTGGGTATATCTATACTGCAGAATTTTTTTTTTTTAAACCAGCTGTTTTTCTGAAAAAAACCTTCATCTACATCCATACTTCAATTGTGTTCTTTTGAAAAAATATGGAAAGTCAACAGGGTTTTTTTTCCAACATTGCTAAACCTCTTTCTATGAGGAAGAATCCTTTTTCCGAAAGAGCTCTTTCGGAAAAAGGCATGTATGGATGGGGAAGAGGGAGTTCTTTCGAGAGTAGAGGAAAAAGCACAAGTACAATGATGGCCACTCTGGTCATAGTAATCACAGCTTAAATGCGAGATAGCGTCCCTTCGGTGTGGACGCCATCTTTCAAAAAAGCAGATCACTTTTTTATACACTTTTGCTGTGTAGATGCTCTTTTTCGGAAGCTTTTTCATAAGAGCTCTTCTGGAAAAGCTTCTTCTGAAAGAAACCTGCAGTCTAGACATAACCTCTGAAGCTTCTAGCTGTGATGAACATGCTTCTTCCCCTCACAGATGTGCTGACCAGACTGCACATATGTCAGCTCTACAGAATGACTCAGCCTGTTCTGTTCTAGGATTGCAGGACCTGAACAGGATTTCCCTGAAATCAGGGCCAGCTTGAGCCATTCCTGTGCCCCGGGCAGCGGGCGCGCGATGCATGCGCGGCTCCGCCCCCAGGAGCACGGCGCTTGCGCGGCCCTACCCCCCAGTGCACCTTACAGCTGCCATCAGGAACCCCCATAGGTTGGCGTCCCAGGCAGCTGCCCGGATAGCCCCTCCCTTAATCCGGCCCTGCCTGAAATTGCTCCTTCTAGCCTCCAGAGGCACAAAATTGCTGAATTAAGGATTGCACCTCAATGTTTACATTTCCTAACTTTCAAATTTTTGACTATGTTCTTTTAACATAATTTTGGCTACTATAATAATAGAAATACATAATGAGAAGATACTGGTAATTTGAGGCTTGAACTACTTCAGAAATAAGTAACTGTCATAAACCACTCTCGTGCTTACACAGGACTTTAGGTACTAGGACTGTCTAAAAAGACAATATTTTTGGGCTTTCATCCTGCAGTAGGGTTACCAGATGATTTCAAAAAAATACCAGACACACTTGATCTCAGATGCGGGAGGGGAGGGCAGCTGTGAGGGGAGCCGGGCTGGCCGGAAGGAGGTCGAGGAGAGCGGGGCTGGCCAGAGGAGACCTGGGGGGGGGGGGGGGGGGGAGGAGGAGGAGAGGAATGGCTGCTGGAAAGCAGGGCTGGCCGGGAGGGGGTCGGAGGGAGTGGGGCTGGCCGGGGGAGATGCGGGGAGTGGAACTGGCTGGTGGGAAGCAGGGCTGGCCAGGAACGGTTTGGGGGGAGCAGGGCTGGCTGGGGGAGATCGAGGAGGAGGAGAACAGGCTGGCAGGAAGCAGGGGTGGCAGGGAGAGGGTCAGGGGGAGCAGGGCTGGCTGGAGGGGAAACCAGCTGGCGGGGAGCAAGGCTAGCCCGGGTGCACACAGATCCTGGGATTCTGCCCATCCCACTCACGGTCCTGGCGGGGTGCACAGGTGAGTTCAGTCCCAGGGACTCCATCCCACCCCAGCCTCACCCCCCTCCTTTCTAATGAGTATTTGTGTACTGCCTGGCTGGTGGATATGCTGACGCAGTGTGAGTGTGTCTACCAGCCAGGCAGTACGCAACTACGTACTGATACTCATGATAATAATAAAACATACTTAGAAAATACCGGACATTTATGTGTCCGGTATTTTCTCAATTTGTTTCCCGGACAGAAAGCTCAAATACCGGACTGTCTGGTTCAAAACCGGATACCTGGCAACCCTATCCTGCAAGTTAAGCACATGCTTAACTTTACGCACATACACACATCTTTTGTAAGGATCCTGGCCTTAGTTAATTCCAAATGTGGACATTAAAATAAAATGGTTTTTTTTAAAAGTGGGGGAAAAGTAAGGGTCTGTCTATACTGCAGTTTTTTCTGGAAAAATGGCTGTTTTTCTGGAAAAATTACACTTACATCCACACTGCTATTCTGTTCTTTTGACAGAAAATCGAAAGAACGGAGGGGTTTTTCCAATAGCAGTACACCTCTTACGATGAGGGAGAAGCCTTTTTCCAAAAAAGCTTTATCAGAAAAAGGTGCGTGGGGATGTGGAAGAGAATGTTTTTTCGAAATAAGAGGCCTCCAGGAAAATGCACAGGTGCCCTGGCTGAAAGTCCTCAAAGAGAGACATTTAAGTAAATCTCGCTAGAATTTGCTCACAAAGTGCACAGGCAGAACTGTGCATGAATATTTCTGCTCAGTTGTTTTGTGTAAATATGCCGAGACAAAGTTGAATTATAATTCTGACTCATAAATTAATAATATTACAATTGTTCAATTTTTCTACCCATGATTTGTCAGGCAAGGCCTATTCAGGTAACCTGGAAAGAGAAGTACTACTCTTGTTAGCCTAGAGCTTCCCAAATTCAGAAACACCAGCTCTTTTTGACATAAAGAATGATCCAGTGAATAGGCCACATCCTCCCTGTTCTTTATTAATGTTACCCAACCAGTCAGGATCCAGAAATAGTACCACATGATTAAACTATCTAACCTCATAGTGGAGCTGAATGCATAGCAGATATTATAATGAATATAAAATACACGAATAATGTAAAAACAGAAAAAGGCTTAACTTTATTCACTATGAATAGTTTGCTTTGGTTTTGTCTCTTGTTCTCTTTTTTGTAATGAAATTAACAATGGACAAACTGATCTGGATGAAATAGGACAGATGCTAAACTGTTGGGCAAATAACTGCTTTTTCTCTTAAGTGGCAGGTCCATAAAACTGGGGGTGGAGGGCGGAATGGTTTGAGTTGAACCGAATCTGAAGCTTTTCAATTTTATTTGGTGAATTGAAAAACTGAGTGTCTGACTTTCTCCTTGAGCATCCTAATTGCTGGGTTAAATGTTACAGGGAGGGGGTAGAATTGTCATCATCAGTATTATCTCTTCCTCTGGCCATTTTTGTGAATGGTTGAAACTATTTGTGTCACAGTTGCAAATAGTTCTGAGTCAATCAAAGCAGTTATTTTTGCCAAATAAACCATTTGCTCAAAAAGTTTTGCTAGCTCTTTTCCAAACACTTTACTCTGTTTTAGAACCAATCCCAAACTGAAAAAAAAAAATTCTGAAATGTGCAGAACAGTATTTTTTTTCACTTGTTATTTATGGCAGGGCTTGTAAATAGAAACATTAAAATATGAAAAATGATGTATACACAATATTTCCAGCCAGGTCAAAAGTGCCAAAAATCTTGCAAGAAAGCCTATTTCCTTGAAATTTTCAGCTTTGTCTTGCAGACTAACAAAAGTTTCGGATGAACTCTGAACAAACACTAAAACCTTAAGTTGCTTATCTGAGATATGCCTGGACTATGAACTCATTGAGGTTTACCAATCCCTAGAGTAAACATGTCCCTGTTTTTCAAAAGAAAAGTACAGCACCCTTTAAATGTGAGAAATAATTTGATTTTCATGGTATATACTGAGACTATTGCTAAGTGTAGTTATTTCTTTAAGCAAAGAAATAGGTTAAGTTAAAACCACCTAGCACAATACATATTACCAATTAATTGCATAGTTAGACTGTGCCAAAGGAACTCATTGATTGCCCTGTAATTTTTAACATTGTTCTGGCACACTTATTGATGGGCAGACTAGAAAACCCATACATTTCCACACATATGGGATTATGTTGTTCAATCCAACTCCCAGAAAATAAAATAGAAACCAAAACCAATTATACAAATGAACACGGAAAAGGATTTCACTGCAAAAGAAATAATGAGATTTTTTTTTTCAATTTAGATTTGAGTTTTCAATGCTAGCACACAAAGCCTGGTTGATTTGATACCTGTAATATTGAGAGGGGCACGGGGCTTTTGGTGGCTTTGTCAGCTGCCTCCCTGAAAGGATGCAGCTGTTGACCTTGTCTTCTGCTCAAACAGCTGGAAACTGATGCAGCTAATTGGTTCCACTGACACAGGAGTCAAAGACCTTTTTTTTTTTAAGTTCTGTTTTTCCCCTTTTCTTTCTTAATGTACATTATTAACTTTCCAGATGGGGAGCATTAAATTATGTGGCATTTCAAAGAGAAAAATCTCTTAAAGTTGATGAAAAATGTCCTTAAAATAAAGAAAGGCTGCTGAAGTGAAGACACATTATTTCTGCAATTAGCAGCTAAGTCCTGGTAGAATTCTTAAAGAACTGTGGGAATTCTGATTCATTTTCTAGAATACCATAGCCAGTAAAATGCCCTGACTAGGCCTTGGTAAAACACCTCTTTGCAGTTTCTGAGAATGAGGTTTTAAAAGATTATTCTAATCTGCTAGGTTAAAAGAAGGACAAGCCACTCGATTTCACTTTCAGAGAAAATGTGGCTTATGAAATTAAATAAATAAATAAACCAAACAAAAAAATCCAAACAACATAATTGTATTGTGTCTAGGGTTTATTTGTGCTGCCTCTCTCAACTGTAGCAATATTACTGTAATTCTAAGAATAAAAGGAATTAAAGTATCTAGTTTCCTAAATGATTTAAGTATTGAAAAACAATTCATAGATTTTCTTTTGTCATAATGTATAGTTTTGATTTCTAGATAGTTCTATAGTTTGAAATTGAAAGTTGTGGACAATTTGAAGATCTAATGACGGTTGCTGACAACAGAACTAAAACAATACATTTCATTCTTTAAGAACTGCCTTCACTAACAAGACTGGGAATTGACAGACTTCTGAGATTTTCTGTGTTTAAGGGTATGTCTACACTGCACGGCTATTTGGATACCGGAATTATCCCAAAATAGCTACCTCGCATCTACACAAGCTGCCTCTTATTTCAAAATATTTTTCTAAATAATGGGCGCGCTATTTTGCCATCCTGATAAACCTCATTGCACGAGGGATAAGGAACGGTTCAAAATACGACGTTATTTCAAAATGTGGTGTTGTATAGATACACCAAATTTCAAAATAGCATATTTCTAAATAGATTTGAAATAAGATATGCAATTAGTGCTATGCAAATTTTGTATCTTATTTTGAGTTTAGGGTGCTATGCAGATGCACCCCTAAGAGAACAACAAATAATCCTCTCCAGTTTCATCTCTGGCTCACAAAAGTATATTTCATTATTTTGGGTACGCTACTGGAGAATGGGGTGTTCAAAACCTAGCTGACTGTTATTCTACATCATCCAGAAGAAAGTTGAACGGGACTCAGAAGAAAAAAATGGGGATTTCTGTTGTAACTATTTGCCCTTCAACTGAGCAAAAAGAAAGTTACAAAGAGTAGAAATATATGACTATTTTTCACAGTGGAGAAAGGTAAACAGCAAGATTCCCCAAGGGTCTGTGCTAGGGCCAGTGCTGCTCACAAATGATCTGGAAAAAGGGATAAACATAGGGTGGCTAAGTACAAATGATACAAAATTATTCCAGATAGTTAATGTCAAAATACCACTATGGAAATCAATGATAAACACACACCGTGAATACTGTATGTTATTCTGATCACCTCATCTCAAAAAAGGTATATTGGAATTGGAAGAAGTACAGAGAAGAGCAACAAAATGATTAGGGGAATAAATCAGCCTTTGTATGAAAGATGAAAAAGACAGACTGTTAGCATAAAAATTATGTTTAAGAAGGCTTACGATAAAGATGTATAAAATCATGAGTAATATTGAGAAAGTAAGTGTTATTTACTCCTTCACATGACACCAGAACCAGAGATCACTCTGAGAAATTAACACATGACGGCTACGTCTAGACTGGCATGATTTTCCGCAAATGCTTTTAACGGAAAAAAATTTCTGTTAAAAGCATTTGTGGAAAAGAGCGTCTAGATTGGCACAGATGCTTTTCCGCAAAAGCACTTTTTGCGGAAAAGCGTCCGTGCCAATCTAGACGCGGTTTTGAGCAAGAAAGCCCCGATCGCCATTTTCACGATTGGGGCTTTTTTGCGCAAAGCAGTTTTTAGCTGTCTACACTGGCCCTCTTGCGCAAAAGCATTTGCGCAAGAGGGCTTTTTCCTGAGTGGGAGCAGCATAGTATTTGCGCAAGAACACTGACAATCTTACATTAGATCATCAGTGTTCTTGCGCAAATTCAAGTGGCCAGTGTAGACAGCTGGCAAGTTGCAGAAAAACTTGCCAGTCTAGATGCAGCCAATAAGTTTAAAACAAACATAAAATCATAGACTGGAAGGGACCTTAATAGATCATCTTTTCCAGGCCCCTGCTGTCATGGCAGGACTAAATATTATCTAGACTATCCCTGACAGGAGTTTGTCTAAAAATCTCCAATGATGGAGATCCCACAACCTCTCTAGACAATTTATTCCAGTGTTAAACTACCCTAACAGGAAGCTTTTCTAATGTCCAGCCTAAACTACCCTGGCTCTAATTTAAACCCATTGCCTCTTATCTTATCCTCAGAGGTTAAGGAGAACAATCTTTCTCCTTCTTCCTTTTAATAATCTTTTATGTACTTGAAAACTCTTATGTCCCCTCTCAGTTTCTCTTCTCCAGACCAAAAAAAACCCATCACACCAAAAATCCAAAAATACCCAAAGCAAAACAAAACGAATTTGTATCTTTTCTCATAGGTCATATTTTCTAGACCTTTAATAAATTGTTTTATTCTTCTCTGAACTCTATCCAATATAGCCACATCTTTCCTGAAATGTGACTCCCAGACCTGGACACAATACTCCTGCTGAGGCCTAATTAGTGTGGGGTAGAGTGGAAAAATTACTTCTTGTGTCTTGCTTACAACACTCCTGCTAATATATTCTAGGATGAAGTCCCCCACCTTTTTTTACAATAGTATTACACTTTTCAATCATATTTTCTTGTCCCCAATATAATCAATAAAAGGAAGTGCTACTTCACAGAATACACAGTCAACCCATGAAATTTGTTGCTCAGGAATGTAGTGAAGGCCAAAATAACAACTAGGATTAAAAAAAAAAAATAGAGAGAGGATTAAGTTCTTAGAGTTGGGTCTATCACTGGCTATTAGCCAAGATGGTCAGGTATGCGACCCCATGCTCTAGGTGTCCCTAAAACTCTGAGTGCCAGAAGCTGGCACTAGATATTAGGAGACCGATCACTCAATAATTACTCTGGTTTTTTTCATTACCCCTGAGACATTTGACACAGGCCACTCTTGAAAGACATTATAATGGGATAGATGGACCACTCATCAGACATAGTATGGCTATTCTTTTTTTCTTATGCACATAGTTTCATTTCTCGTGGAAACAAATGGTAACACTTAGCAGTTTTATTCAGCTTCACTAATATTTTGCTCATGTCTTTAAATTATTTCAACAAAAACCTTATACATTTTAGAAACCCTAATTAATTTACAAATCAGGAGCTGGATTGTTTCCCTTCAATCCATGTAATGAGGATGCTTTACATGTGTAGGTCTTTCCCTTTTCAGTGGAAGGAGATCTCAGCCATCTCTATGGCAACATCTCTCTCTTCTGGACAGCAGTCTGTGCGTCTGGTCTCTTGAGTGAGGAAAGGTTAAAGACTGGAGACAACAAGACTGGGAGAGAAGTGGAGACCCCAGAGGAGAGACACATATCACCCTTTCTTCAGCCTCATAATTATTCCTTATAAATAGTAATATAGTGTGGGCTGAACTGTCTTTTCTAAAGATATCCAGTCCTACTTCCTGAGAATAATATTGCTTCTAGGGAATTAAGGGATGGAAGTAGCTGAGGGTTCTGACTGATACATAGGCACAGGAGTGCCAGGAAGCTTCCCTGGGATCAATGGGTGGGCTTCATGACCTTTCTGTGTGTGTCAATCTCTGTGAGGAAATTCTTATAAACAGATGGAAGGATCTGGCTCCAGAGTAGAAAATACTTTGGGCTCTGATTCTGATCTCGCTTATTCTAGTGAAAGTCAAATTTAACTGGGGTGAAGTCAATGGAACTACACTAGAACAGATGAAATTTTCAAATGTATTAGTCATGTCTTGGTGGCAGATAATTAATTTAAATAGAATAGAAATGAATCCCAAATGGCAGAGAGGTAAAGTTTAGTTTCAAGTTTGGGGTGTTTATTTAAAAGTTTAACCAAACTTACCTACACAGATACATGCATTTGAAGAAGAAACTGGGCTGGAAGTTCCATAATGCAGCATTTCAGGTAACACATTTATTGCTTTTTGTAATATATTCACATTTGACTTTGGCTGAAAGCAGGAACACCAGAGGTACATATAAATTTAAAAAGTAACATAAGAATGGCCATATTGGGTCAGACCAAAGCTCCATCTATCAGAGTATCGGGTCTTCTTCCAACAATGACCAATGCTGGGTACCCTAGCAGGAATTAACAGAAAAAGTAATCATCAACCTAGCTTAATATTTCTGAAATCGGTTTATGTTCAGTTCAAATTTTGTAGCCGAAGACAGTTTTCTATTCAGTCAAGCTCCTCTTTCCCATACCTTAGGGTACGTCTAGACTACATGTCTCTGTCGCCAGAGGCATGTAGATTAGGTTACCAGACATAGGAAAATGAAGCGGCGATTTAAATAATCGCCGCTTCATTTAAATTTACATGGCTGCCGCGCTGAGCCGACAAACAGCTGATCAGCTGTTTGTCGGCTCAGCGCGATAGTCTGGACGCGCGGGTGTCGACAAACAGCTGATCAGCTGTTTGTCGGCTCAGCGCGGCAGCCATGTAAATTTAAATGAAGCGGCGATTATTTAAATCGCCGCTTCATTTTCCTATGTCTGGTAGCCTAATCTACATGCCTCTGGCGACAGAGGCATGTAGTCTAGACGTACCCTTAGACTATAACTTGGTGAAGCAACTTTCAGGGGAATTCTATAATAGGGATCTAACCTCAATTTGATTGTTATAACCAAATCCTAAATGCAGGTCCATAAGGGCTGTAACATCTCCAAATCAGATCATACATAGAAGCAAGATGGCCTCTTGCAAGGACAGAGGAATTCTGCTAGACTTTTAAAAGTTTTTGTCAGGATGTGACTGGCTCCATCTGACTTTCACAATCTCTAATGTGTGGATCAGTGGCATTCCAAAAAGTTTCAAGTCTTTTTATCCTTTTGAAAATATCAGAGGAAATCAAACAAATCCCTTCCAATGCTTGGAATTGATGCCTCACTGATTATTGGGAATGAGAGCAGCATGCTAACACTAACAGGAAATGTTGCAAAGTAATGTGGATTGATGTAGCTGATAGAGCGCTCTGAGTTTAAATCACTGAAAATAAATTTCACTATCCTTCCCTCATATCTTTCAAAGTATACCAATTAGATTTTAGAATGGATCATCTTATTCGTCGAGCATTTAAGTAAAAAGGTAGGTACTTTGCTGACTCTGGCCCTAAGGCACTGTTCTGGGGCTCAGAACTTTTAGATTCAATTCCCACTAATGCCACAGACTTCTTATATGATATCAGCAAATCACTTAAAAATGTCTCTTCTCCCATCCTTTGTGTCTTTTGACTGTAGGCTCATCAGACTCTCTTACAATGTGTAAATATGTACAGAGGTCAGCACAGTGGGACTGTGGTGATGTCATGGTCGTACCTCCCACTGTGGGTCAGAGTTGAGGCCACAGTACCTTACTGTGTCACTGGGATCATGGCCCTGTGTCAGAGGAATTAACAGAGTAGGCTTCCCCTCTCTACTGGCTGGGACAGACTCGCTGCTCTGTCCTCATCAGGGAGCTGCCACTGTAATTGATGGAGAAGTGCCCCTTCCCCAGCCAGGCAGCTCCATGGGCAACAGCCTTGACCTGGGTGGGGCTCATTAAGCAGCTGCAGGCCATGCTGCCACCTAGCTTAGAGGGAACCTTGGTCCTGGATCCCAGTCCCACATGCCTGGACTTTCCAGCTACCACTGGCCCTGGCCTCCACTCCCGGGCCTCTCCAGCTGCTGCTGGCCCTGCTGCCATGGGAAAGGAGTCTAACTGTAGGAATGGCTCCATTAAAGTTGGGGATGGGCTCTCTCTATCTTCCAAACTAAATCTTTATCCAGAACCTACATTTAGCCTGAATGGAATTTTTGGCAAGATTCAAAAGGTATTTAATTAGGATTCCCCCCCTTTGGGCTTTTGTTTTTAAATGCTGCTGCTTGTAAACACTTCCTACTTTTGTCTGAGCCTAGATCATTTAACTTGTTTCAAACTAGAAAATGCGGACACTCACATAGATATCTTTTATGAGATTTCCCGCACAAGTTCAATTTCACAATTCGATGGATCTCATCTTCTATTACGCCAGTGGTGAACGACGAAACCAATCCTTGATAAGTAAATCCAATTACAGAGGTCACATAAACATTCACCATCTGTGGGTGTTGCACATTCTTTTTGAATCCTACACTTTTCTTGTAATCTCTGGATATGTTGACTTTTGAAGTGTTTGAGAGTCTGAACAATAGTTTGCTGCCAGAACAATCTGTCCTAAGCTATGATTTCCAGGTCACTGGGAGATATGCTGCATTCACGTTGACCTTTAAGATATTTTTACAGTGCTTACACTGACCACCAATAGAGAACTTAGCACAAACAAACCAAAGAAGACCATCTTTGGTATCTGTGTATCATCCATCCTCATAACATGATCAATCCAGTGAAATGGGTTGATTTACAAGTATTGCTTCCATGCTTATGACTTAAGGAGGCTTAAGGATCTCCATGTTAGGAATTTTGTCCCACCAGATCACATGGGTAACCTTCCTGAGGCATATGGAACAGATATGTTTTGAAACTCTAATAGTGATATATGTTCTATGACTCCGACTCATACAGCAGGATATCTGCCTGATAGACTCTTACCTTCCTATTGAGTTTAATACCATACTCACTCCATAATTGTTTGGTCAGTCTTCTGAAGGCAGTGCTGGCTTTGGCTAGTCAAGCAGATACATCATCAAGATTCATCAATGTTTATGTTGGAGAACAATATGCTTTCAAGGTACTGAAACTTATCAATTGCCTTCGGGACAGTATCAGCAGCTGTTATCTCCGGAGTACTGGGCTCTTTCAGAACAGACTGAGACATAATCTCTGTTTTCTCGAGGCTCAGAGCAAATCCAAAATGGTGAGCAGAAAGAGTAAAACAATCAGAAAGTTCCTGTGCATCCTCAATTGAATGAGCACAGTCATCAGCAAACAGGAGGTCACAGAGAGTTGTAGTGAACACTTAGGTGCAATCCTGAAATCTTCAGAGGTTGAAAATGCTACCATCCATTTGGAACTGAATAGTTATGCGCAATATTCAATCCTTGAAAGCAACTAACAGCATAATTGAAAAGTAGATGCTGAACAGGAGAGGAGCAAGGACACATTCTTGCTTTGTACCATTTGATACTTCAAAAGGTTGCTGATGTCTCTTCATTAGGGATGCAACCTTCGTGAAAGGACTGAACTATATTGATAATTTTTTCAGGATAGCCAATTCACCTAAGTTTCTTCCAAACCCCATTTTTATTGACCGTGTCAAATGTCTTGGTCAGGTCAATGAAAATCACATAGAGATCCTGGTGTTGCTGTCTGCATTTTTCTTGTATTTGTCAGGCTGTGACTATCATGTCAGCAGTGCCTTAACTAGAACGAAATCCACACTTTCAGGAATGATGCCATTTGTGAACACATGTAATGACAGCTGATTATAGAGCATGAGCCAGGATCTTACCAGCTAAAGACAGCAGTGGGATGCCCCAGTGGTAATCACAGCATGCATGGTCACCTTTTCTCTTATATATGTCTACAATCAGGTCCTCTTTGAAGTCTCAGGGGACTCAATATTTCTCCCAAACAGTGATAAATAAACAGGTGAGATGGCGAATCATCTGACCACCATCAGCTCTAGAAATCTCTGATGGGATCACGTCACTGACAGATGCCTTTCCAGATTTCATCTTCTTGACAATTTTTTTTCCCTCGTGCTGGGGTACTATGGCGTTTTTAGGGTGAATATAATTCTGCAGACTTTGGAAACTGATATGCATATACAGATCCCTGAGCCCACTGGCCTCATGGGTCAGCATGTAAAGCCAGTGCTGAAGCAAAAAAGTATGTCCACATGTAAACACTGCACTGACTTGCTGATACAGAAATCATGATGTGTATGTGGAATTTTTAAATGACGCTATCTAAGTACAATAAACACATGAAAAAGCCACTTTGACCCTTCTTCTTAAAAATCTTTTTTGGTTGATGATTCCTGTCATTATGAAGCTATGTACAGTAGTCTGATTTTTCACCCTTCCAGTACATGGATATTTGGGGCAAGGAAAGGCAGTGGGAATGTACAGTTGTGGCCTGGGTTTCAGAGGTTTTATAAAGGTTTGCCCTTTCCAGAGAGGGATAAATGTTAAATCCTTTTTAGCATGGTCTCTAAACTGGATTTCAATTTGTTGTTAGTGCAAAAATACATTGGCACTCACAGGTGGCTTGCAGTTGCATGTGTATGTGCCTTAATTGCAAGACCATTAAGACCACCAATAGAGAAGACATATACAAGTCTTCCCCTGGGAAACTGGCAGTATAGTTGCTGTGCTGGCATATGCTGAAGACCCAGCTGTCTTTCTATTCACCCATATCAATATATTCCTCCCAGGCTGTTGCATCCCTGGCTACTAACTTGCAGCTTTCCTTGCAGTCTATCCATCTGGGGCTGACACTGAAAATCAACCCTGCCACTTTTAAAGATAGCATCTCTCCTGAAGGCAAATGATCACATGAGCTGCATCAGATACCAGAGAAGCAAAAGAAAAAGTCTCCAAAATGAGTTCATCTGTTTGCAGGCTCCAATCACCTCTGCAGTTCCTGAGATCAAATGTACACAGCTTTTTATGCCCTGCAAGTCAATCTCTTTTCAGGGAGATTCAAATGAGAGTCCATGAACAGTTAGGGAGACCAGGCAGAAGCATCAGAGCAGTCAAGTTTTTAATGCTTATCTCTTTCTGTCATTTGAACTTCTCAGCCTTTACTTGGCTGTGAAGCTGAACCCCAAATACTTTGTTTATTTGTTTTCAAACAGCAGCAAAGGCACCTTAGTGGTGTTGGCATGCAATACAGTGCCTCCATTTCATTTTGGGTTAATACGCTCCCTATTATACTTATTGTTCTGTATTTACTCTATTGCCTGGTACTGTAATACACTACTTTCAGTATTCTAATGGGATTTCATGGGGCTGCCATCGCTAGCTTGATTTGTAACAGGAAGCTAGGACAATAAAGGCTTTGAGAAGATTAATGTGAGAAATGCATGCCTTTGTAGAGGGGCATCAATGCAAAATGAAAAACAACACTGTCTCCCATTGCTTGTTACTACCATCTCATTTTCACCAGTAAATAACTAGTGCATTTCACTCCACAATGAACACAAACAAAGGGAAGACAGCCTTGATCAACAATGAATGCACTATAAGGGGGGAGAGAAAGGGCAGCATTCCTTTGAGGCATTTAATATTCACCTATCAACTCTACCCTCCCCCAGTCTTACATGTTTAAAGAAATGTCCTCCTTTTGTATCCAAGGAAACACCCGTCTCCCCCTGAAAACAGCAACTTCTATCAGAAAATGCACAGCATGCTGTAATTGGTCTAACAAAAGATTGGGCAACTTAGCAGCAGGTTGTGATTGTAAACTCATGTACATACTCCACCAAAACCACTTTGTCTCCCAACATAGCTTGGATGAGAAATTGTGTTTGGTAGCACAGCATGCATGACTGAAAGCAAACAGCCAGCCCCAGAGCAAGGTGGCCCCAAGAAAGCAGCCTCTTCTCTTTCACTAGGTATACATTATGGTTATTCATGATGCACACTCAAAGAAAGTCATTGAGCGCTATTAGGGTTTCTCAGTGTCTCGGGAGGTCTTTGAAAATGTAAAATGCCATATAATTACAAAGAATTATTATAAAGTAGAATTTCAGCTATGCTATTACTTCTAGACTAAAAGAGAGGATGGGGAACAGAGGAAGAGGAGAGATGATACACTTACTGATGTTTTAAAGGGACAGTCTCTGTAGCTATGTGGAAATCATTGTGATTACAATTCAGATAATTGTCTATAGTGTCATACCAACCTCAGGGTGACCTGCTATAATTTATTCCTGAGAAACAAGGAAAAAAAGTTTTCAGACCAATACAACAGTCGATTGATCAATCTGTGCTACCAAAACACAGCCCACTCAAAACAGAGCTTATTACTTCTCTGTGGAAGCAGCCACGCTCTTGTTATCACCAAGTTTGACTACTGCAATACAATTCAACTTGGAGTGACACTGGAGAAAACTGGACATTTTCAGCTGCTCAGCAGTGTGAACATGTTGTTCCACTTGCTTTTTATTTGCTTCTGAGTGCTTTTCCTAGTGCTGGCTTTAATCTACAATAGCCTGTGGGTATGTCTATACAGGTTGGACCTCCCTAGTCCTGCACCCTCAAGACTGGAGGAATCCCAAACCAGGGAGTTTGCCAGATCAGGGGAGATCAGTGTTCCCCTGCTGGCTACCCGCTTCCAGGTCCTTCTCCCTGGAGCTCCCAAGGCTGGGCTCCTACCCTACTGCCCACATGCTGCCACCAAAGTTCCCCTGGATTCTGGCTGGGACGTCTGGTCCCTGCTGACCTCGCTGCCACTAGGGGTTCCCCAGGCTCCCCAGCCAACTCTACTCTGCTGTCACCAGGCCCTGCTCTCACCTGAGGTTCCCTTGCTGGGCCCATTTGGTCACCCCAGCCCTGCTGCTACTGGGGAAACCAGATTCCTCAGCCAGGGCTGCTGCTGGGGGCTTCCCGGGGTTCCCCAGTCTGGGGCCACCTGGCTGCTGCCAGCCCCACTGCCAGTGCTAGTCCTACTCCTGCTAGGGGTTCCCTGGGGTTCCTTGGCCAAGGAGCACCTGGCAGCCACCTGGCCCTGATGTCACTAGGGGATCCCTGGCCAGGGCAGGAGCTCCCCGTTCACCACCTGGCCCCGCTGATTCCAGGGGTTCCTGGGTGGGGATGCATTTCTCCACCCCCAAGTCCCTCTGACCTCAGAGATTCTCTAGCCAGGCTGGGGCTCCACTGCCTGTCCCAGCTACTGAAGCAGTCTCATGGCTGGCTGCTGCTCCTGGATCCCCAGCTCCTTGGTCAAGAAACATCTGTGACCATGCCAGACCACAGATGTTGCCGGATCAGAGAGTTCCAGATTTGGGAGGCTTATCCTGTACTACAAGTGCAAAAATGAGAAAGACCTTTTCATTCACATTAGTAAATTCACCTGTCAGAGGCTATAGTTAGGTTAACAGAAAGGTTCTTCCATTTATAGCAGAGATTAGGCTGATGAAACTAGATTGTAAGGGGCATTATATTTTCAGAGCCCTGAGGAATATAGCTAGGTGAACTTAAATGTTGTGTGTAATTGAGGCCACTAAGATTCAGGCTAAGAAGAAATTCACTCCTTTCCCTACGTGACATTCCTACAACTGAGATACGTGTAGGTGCTCCTGTTGATCATCATTGAATCAGACTCTGGGGATTTGGAGGCCAGACATACTCAATAGAAAATCGACTTGCTTTTCATGGTTCACCAAAGTCTACATTTATTAACCTATGGTACAGGGCTCATATGTTTGCTTGAGTATTTGTTTGTGGGTGGGTTGGATGACATATCAATTAAATGCAAAAGGTGTATGCTCATAAAGTTCAATGTAAATAAACAAATGATGGACAACTCAGAGAACACGGAAACTTTTGCCTTCTGAATGCCAGATGGCAATGGATGCTGGTGAAAACCACGGTAGGTCCATTCACTAATTACACAAAAACTGACATATATGCAGCTACCATATTTCTTATGCACCCTCTCCCATCACCACATCCATTATATACTGGAGTAGTTCTATTATGAAAGCAATAACAAACAAGTTGCTTTCTAATACATTCCTTTCCTGAAGTCAGCTAGAGGGATCCTAAATTGATTTAGGTGTGACTTGGGTTTTAACTGGATTAAAGTCTGCACTCCATTAAAAACCAATCAACTGATATGCCTTGCAGGAATTTTACTTTATGAACTGTACTCTGCATTAGAGCCCGCATTTTCCAAAAGATTGATTTTGTCCTGTTTTTTCCTCATCAGTTCCCTACACTCGAATGAAGGCATGAGTAAATTATAGAAATCCTCCGGGCTATCTCATTGTTTTCTTTGTGGAGCAGAATTCACTGCATATTGCACAATGGTGCAAATGCAAATTGCAGTTGACTGGTATAGTTCTAGGAAAGCATTGGTTAACAGAACATCATCAGTAAACCTTTTATGGCTTGATCCAGAACCCACTGAAGTCAGTGGAAAAACTTCGGTTGACACCAGTGGTCTATGGGTCAGCCTCCTAAGTGCCTTGCTTCGGATACAAATTTTGAGAAAAAAATCCTATAGCAATACAGAAGCCAAAATATATTGCCATTTGTTGATTGGAAACCTATATCAATAGTTGATTTTGTAAAGCAGAAGATTCTTTGAATAGGCAGTGTTTGTACAAGCTTAAAATACAACCTAATTCAGAAGTGCAGCTCTTCTGTGAACTCTGCCTGTATGTATATTTGAAAGTGTTAAATAGAGCATTCCAGAGGAATCAGATTTATAAAAAATTGTCATATACCTGATTTTCAGTGTGTGTGGAGAGGAGGAGAGGGAGAGATGTTGGGGGAGGGGGGGAAGATAAGCACTTTGTAATGGAAGGACTAGATGGTTTTTACCAAGCAGCAATTACAATGAATGTAAGACTGCATTAATTGCACTGTCATGTGCTTTAGAGTGCTCTGGTTGGTTGCCAATTTGAAGTGATATTTTTATGTATGCCTCACCAGGAAATACTATCTAATACAGTGGTGCCCAGCTAGTGTGTAGTTAATGCCCAAGATCACTTTCTGAACTTAAGGGCAATCCAACATTTACCTTAATCCTTCCTAGAGGACCTGCCCCTTCTGCAAAGAGCTGCACTTCTCACTCCATGCCCCCCCCCCCCCCCCGGTCACTCCTTCTTCCACACCTTCACATACTTTTATTGGCTTGGAATAGGGAGTTGGGGTTCAGGAGAGGGATTCGGGTGCAGGCATCAAAAGGACGTTTTTCTTCGCTCAGTGCACAGTCAACTTGTGGAATTCCTTGCCAGAGGGTGAAGACTAGGACTTTAACAGGGCTTAAAAAGGAGCTAGATAGATTCATGGAGGTTAGGTCCATCAATGGCTATTAGCCAGGATGGGTAGGAATGGTATCCCTAGCCTCTGTTTGGCTGGAAATGGATGACAGGAGAGGGATCATGTGACAATTACCTGTTGTGTTCCCTCTCTCTGGAGCATCTAGTATTGGCCACTGTCAGCAGACAGGACAATGGGCTAGATGGACATTTGGTCTGACCCAGTATGGCAATTTTTATGTTCTTAGGCCGAGTATGGATAGCTCTGCGTAGGGGTTCAGAGCTAGGGTACAGGAGGAGGTTTGGGGTGAAGGAGTGGGTCAGGGTTATGGCAGGGGGTTGAGGTGCAAGAGGAGGAATGTGGCATTGGCTCTGGGAGGGGTGATCAGGGCTGAGACAGGTGCTTGGGATACAGGAGTTAGTGTGTGGGGTAGGAAGGGACATGGGGGGCTGGTTCAGGAAGGAGGGTCAGGGTTGAGATGGGGTCCAGGAGGGGATGCTGGCTCTGGGAGAGGGCTGAGCACTATGGGAGGGATAGCTTAGTGGTTTGCGCATTGGCTGCTTGAGCCTAGGGTTGTGAGCTCAATCCTTGAGGAGACCATTTAGGGAATTGGGGCAAAAATCTGTCAGGGATGGTACTTGGTCCTCCTGTGAAAGCAGGCAACTGGACTTGATGACCTTTCAAGGTCCCTTCCAGCTCTAGGAGATAGGCAATCTCCATTTGTTGAAGGCTGCTATCAAATCCCCTCTCACTCTTCTCTTCTGCAGACTAAATAAGTCCATATGCCTCAGTCTCTCCTCATAGGTCATGTGCACCAGCTCCCTAATTATTTTGGTTGTCCAATGTGTCCACATCCTTTCTATGGTGGGGGCCCCAGAGCAAGACACAATACTCCAGATGTGGCTTCACCACTACTGAATAAAGAGGAATAATAACTTCTCTAGATCTGCTGGAAATGCTCCTTCTAATGCACCCTAACATGCCATTAGCCTTCTTGGCTACAAGGGCACACTGTTGACTCATATCCAGCTTCTCATCCATTGTTATCCCCAGGTCCTTTTCTCGTGAACTGCTGCTTAGCCACTCTGTCCCCAGCCTGTAACAATGCTTAGGATTCTTCCGTCCCAAGTGCAGGACTTTGCACTTGTCCTTTTTGAACCTCATCAGATTTCTTTTTGCCCAATCCTCCAATTTGTCTAGATCACTCTGGATCCTATCTCTGCCCTCCAACATATCTAGCTGTCCCCCTAGCTTAGTGTCATCTGCAAATGCCTTAATTGGTTTCTAGGATAGTTCTCAAACTGAAAGCAGTTGCATATTGAGTAAGCCCTGCCTTGTTATACAGATATTGTGGTTTTTTTAAGCACACCTCACAAATCTGGGGGAATATTTTTCAAAAATTCTGTTATATAGCAGTTTTAATGAATATGAACAACAAAAAAAAGATTAAACCACTAATAGCCAGTGGCATTCTCATGTATTCATAATGCTTTGATAGTGCTTCTGATCTACCAGAGTAATTATTTATGCTGAGAGTGTGTGGCCTAACAGTGCTTTCAAAGGCGCACAGTTTAGTCCTATTTATGGACTTGAGTCTCCTCTCACAATTCTGACATAAGTCAGCGGTTACTGACATTCATCAAGGTACAAACTCACAAGAACAAATTGTTTGCCATTGGTATTCTCCGTTTGTAGTGCTCAGGTGGTGCCACCAGGGGTGCAGACACAGACTGTAACACTCCAGCTGGGAAATCTCAGAGGGGTAGCTGTGTTAGTCTGTAACGGGAAGAACTTAAAAAACAACTAATGGTCCTACAGCACTTAAACACTAACAAAATATGTAGATGGTATCATGAGCTTTCATGGGTACAACCCACTTCTTCAGATGGAGACACTGTGGCAGCTGAGGATGACAGATGCACATAGTGATCCAGCAAAACTGGTTCCTGTGCCTCCCTCCCATCCTCCCGCACTCATTACTGAGGGAATGTGGGGTGTATGAAGGGGCATGGTGGAGGCTGGAAGGATGAATGGCTACTTATACCTGTGTCTGGGGCTAAGGAGAGAATCAAGGGGTAATAACCAGCTCCATCATAGTCCCCCTTATCTGTTGTGTTCAATATAAGCCAGAAGCCAGAGAGAATCTGATCTATATTCTTTGAAAATATGGCCTTATAAATAAAACTATTGGCCTCATCTTAACTATAGCAGTGTGCAGTATGAACCGTATATATAAGGTTGAACAGCTCATTAATGCACCTCTTGAGTTTTAAAAACAAGTAGTCTCATGGCACTTTAATGACTAACAAATATATATATAAATACACAGTATCATGAGCTTTCAGATGAGCTTGAGTGGAGAAAAAAGGAGGACTCAGAATTTATAATAGAAAAAGAAGGTAGAAGGAAGGGGGGGGGGGGAAGTATCTATCAATTGTAGTGCCAGTGCTAAAGTTACAGACTAACATAGCTTCCCTCTGAGACCCTTGAGTTTTGTTAATACTCAAGGGCCTCAAATTGGGACCTTATAGTTTTAACTTGTTAAAATGTTTTTTTCCTCCTTTGACTATTTTTGGCCCCACTGTGTGACCAGAGAATATTTGTTTCTCTGAGATACTCTCTCTCTCTCAAAAAAAAGAAAAAAATCTCTGATTTTCCTATTTGATGGTCTTAAGCACTTACAAGATCAGTATATATTAACTGTGCTTCAGATACCTAAGGATGTGGCAATGTGGCAATGCATTAATTTAACTGCTTCTTTTTTTAATTTGCACTCTCCAGGGAATGATTGCTAGGTGTGTCATGAAAGAACTAGAGAGATTTTGTAATTAAAAAATGCCAACATCTAACTCATCTCTTCCATTTCTGTGAAAGACTGCAGCTAAGAAGTCAGCTAGCTATGGTCAATTGAATGTCCTTCACTATTAAGCTAATCACATAGGGACAGATTCTGTTAGTCGTATTCACATTACATTGTACCTTGTTCTGTGAAACACACCACAGATTGCAACCTGACTTCTCGAGAAGGGAAACACTCTCAATAAGGGTGTCAGAATCTGTTCCTTAGTGCTGAATAAACATATTGGACCTTGTTCACCCTTGACTTACTTGAATTTTATGCCAGAATAACTCCACTGAAGTCAATGGAATTACACCATCATAAAGCATGAGTAATGCAGTGCTGAATCAGACCTAGTATATGTTGAAGTTGGTTTCTTTTCTTTTCAGTGTAGTGGCTTGTAAGCAACCAGCCTGACAGCTTTGGACATGGAGGGGATATGAGATGTCCGCAGAGGCACGTATTTTGTGTATTGTATATGTTCGCTTAAGTCTCTTGACTTCAACAGAGCTAGAAGGGCCAATTCCCAGCTGAAATGTTGGTCCCCTTAAATTGTATTTATCCAGTATGGACATTGTCAGTGCAAACTTCTTCATACTGCCCCCACTTATGTGCTGACATCTACTCTGGAGGAACCACCTTTGGGGCTGAGGATTCAGCTTCAGTCTCATTTCTGTCCTTATTTCTGCCACGACTGTAAAGAAAAAGCCACCACTTCATTTCACATACTATAAGCCACAAGACAGCCACAGATACTGTGTGAAATCTCTACCACTATCAGGTAAAAGGCTTTGTATCCCACTACCCATTCCTGGAGTCCTCCAGTGCCTCCATCACACACTTTTCCCTAAACACCCCCCAGTCTCTCCATCGTGCACTGTTCCCTAAACACATGTTTGTGCACACATGCTGCTATATAATGGATAGTCCATGCTAGATTTTAGTTTAATCCATCAAATATGTCTCAGGGTCTGGTGCTTTTTGCCTCTCTATTAAATTGAGACTATAATAGAGACAGATCCCTAGTTTTAAATCATGTTGGTTCAAGAAGTACAGCAAGAGTAGTTTTCAGACTATCATGTTTCTGACCTACTTTCTTCCTTTCTAATTTCACCTAATTATCAAATTTACAAATAATGTAGAAAGCTTAGCAATTCATGATGATCTCTAGTTCAGATTTCTTCTTGGTCTTTAGTTTCTGAATTTTTAATACTCAGTTCTTGCTTGAAAAGAATCTTTCCAGTTCAATAGTAAAGTGACTTTCTCACCCTTTTTTTTTTTTTTTTTCAAATTATGTACTCAAAGAAAAGGAGAGCACCATTCCCACAGCTGACTAGCAAATAACTGAGATTTAGCAGGGTTAAAACATGCATTAACATAAATTTAACTAGCGGTTTGAGTATTGTTTTATTTCAGGCCCTGTCTACTCACAGTTTTTGCAGTGGTTTAAACAAGTTAGGGAGGTGATTGTCTACTGAACTAGCTGAAATCAATACATCCCCTAGTATTGGCACAATTACATGGGGAAAAAAGTGCTTTATGCTGGTATAGGTTATACTCCTTCCCTTATGAGAATAACCTGTGTAGGTACAAGTGCTGTTATAGTCGTATAATAGCCAGTGTAGAAAAAGGATCATGATTTTAATGTGCAGACAAAGCCACAATTTTCTCTTGGTCTTTTTTCCGTCGTACATACACAATATTAACTAAAATGATATACTGCATAAATATAAGCTTAATTTAAAAAATGCAGTGGCAGGTGCCCTGTTAAAAGGGACTTTAAAAAGAAAAATATAAAATAGAAGTTAAATTTTAAATTAGTTTGACTTTCAAAAATACTTTAGCCAGTTTTTTCTCCAATTTGAGGTGCACAGCAACTAGAAGGATATAAACATAAGACTTTAACCTATATTTTTGGTATGGCAATGAACCAGCTTCCAGTGACCTTTATACTGTGATGAGACTCATACAGAGAAACACATAGGCCCAAAACTGCTTCCTAACTATATAAGTCACCACAGCAATTTTAAAATCAATTTGATGTTTGAGAAAGAGACAGTGCAGCTCCCTCAAGATTAGTGACAGCAGCATTTTCTCAGGAAAGCCATAAAGTAAAGCAGCACAATAGTCTATTTTTAAGAGATCACAGACACGTGCACTACATCAGTCTGTGAAGACAGAATTGGCTAAATTCCAGCTTAAATCTGTGAGTGACAAATCAGATAGAACAGTCTGCAGCACAATTTTGACCACTTTTTAAGTAGCAGAAATAAGAATCTGATCAGATTCAATAAATTGTTTCTATCAGTCCCCCTATTTGTAGGAATTGGGAAAAATAAGAATCAGCCGTTCAAGTCCAGATTTTTTTGAATGTTCTTACTGGATTGGTGTTTGGGTAAGTATAACTCTATGCTAGAAAAGCTCTATTCTTTCTATGACAACTCTACTTGTGCAGATATCCTGCACCTTCCATTGCAGCATCTGAACAAATCTGATAGCAGCTGTCCCAGAGAAGACTACATCATGTGATAGTGTTACAGAGTCACCAAATGATACTCCCATCGAATGCTGAAGAAGGAATTTGATTAGGCTAAGGAAACAAAAAGCAGTGTAATTGCTCTTACTCAGGCTCTGTCTGCTTCACTATACATCATCTGCTTAGAACTTTCCCCAGCTTCTTCCCCACTAGCTTTGTGTTACAGCTTTAAATGAACAGTACACATCCTTGCTGCTATTTTCAGATCTCAGAGGCTCAGAATTTTCTTCAGTAAATAAGTCACGTCAGAATAATTATGCACCTCTGACCAGGGAGAAGGTTGAGAGAATGGGTGTTTAGAAATACAAGGGTCACATACTTGTGCTGGCCAGCTGCATTTGAAATAAACAAGAAAACGCCAGTAGAAAAAAACTTATCTCCATTAAATGTAGGTAAATAACCGCAGACCCATATTTGTGAATATCTGCTAGACTTTTTTCAATGAACTAAATGTTGGCCATGTTTATAGTACGTTCTGAGTTTGTTTTGCATGCACATTCATGCAGAGTATATTGCTGACACTGTATCAGTGGAGACAGAACAACAAAGGTTTCTTTTTAATGTAGAAAATATTGTGAACTACAAATACAGTTGAGGAAATAATGATATTCTTACCAATAATCCTGAAGCTAAAATAACTGAGGCTGCGTATTATTTCTCTACTCACTGTGGCTGGTTTAGACTACCCACTATAATCAACTGTGTTAAAGGCTGCTGATGTAAACATGGAAAGAAAATGATCAGCAAATCTATAAGCAACACAAGCAAATTAACAGAAGCAGAACCAAATACTAAAATCATTTCAAAACTATCCAGCATGGATTGTGCATTTTAGAGCTTTGTGTCATTAAAAGGCGAGCAAAAGCCAAAAGGGAAATTACAAAACCTTGAAGGAAAACTGAGAAACTAAGATTGTGATTCCTTTATATATTTTGCCACCATCTTATACAGATTTAGGCTATAAATGGAGGGCTTTTTAAGGGGCAAATTTAAACCCAGTGCAAAATTTACTAATTCTATTGGTTTCAGAAAACAAGCTCAGTATTTACAATATATGCCTCACATCACAATCAGTCCCATTGTTTGTATAGTGCTGTGAACATATAACATTATATAAAATCACAGTACTGTATTACTAAAATGGAAACATGGATTAGGCCTATTGAAAGATTTGTTAAGGTTTACAAATTTTTAGGGTTGAATCTGTAAAATGCATTGGGAAGTACAGGGCCAAGCAGTAAGACAGAGCTTATCATCACCTTTCTGTCCAGTACTGAGGGTAGCTGTGAGTGATATCAGCCATATCAGGGCTGCTCTGAATTGTGCCATCTTGCACTATTCCCTTGAGGACCGTCATGCTGGCAGAGACTCCTTGAGCACAACACCTTCCATCTATGCTTTAACCCCTATCCAGCACTGCCACTATGTTGGGGGCTGGGGAAAATCTTTAGCCTCTCACTAAGAGCAGTAATGATTCCTATCTGATAAAAGGGACTTTGTGGGGCTTAGTATCAGGAGCAGCCCGAGGCCGGCTGCAGCAGCTGGTGCCCCAAGCAGAACGCGCAATTGGCGCCCCCGCCTGTAGGACCATCAACTGACTGATGTCTTCATCGGGCGCCCCGTGACATCATCATCAGGTGCCCGGGCGGCGGCGCCTGAGTCCCCCTACAGTCACGGGCCGCTCCTGCTTAGTATCACGTGAAAGTCTGGGAAGTTTGAGCGCATCTGGCCTGAGTTATAGTTTTATGCAGTGGTGTTTTTTGTGTGTGATGGTACTGCCTGGTATGCAGTACTGGCACCGCCAGATGCAATACCAGCACCTCCAGGCAGAGCTTACCTGGAAAGAACGGAGCGTACTGGCACCTCTGTACGCAAATGTCCAACAGTCGGCTGAGGTAGCGGCACCTTATTTTCCCTTTTTTTTTACAAAAAAGCACAGGTTTTATGGAAAGTTGACACTATGACAGTATTTAGCCATGAACTTTAAAGTTAGTTTTAAACCCACCAGAATTAAAAGAGAAGAAATAATTCCACTGATACTCTCCAAACAGAAACCTGACAGTACATCACTCATAGCTTTACCTAGAAGTCACACTTTACAGGCCAAACTGAAGGGCTCCCACAAAGAAGAATATTCTTTATATTTTTCTACTGAGAAGTACAAGAAAAAAAAAAATCCTGTACCAAGTTCTTCACATAAGACTGTAAGCCTTTATGTATTAATAATAACTACTGCTGAAAGTTAAAAATCAAGTTTACTAAAAGTATATTTTCCTCTGCTGTTTTCAGTGGTAGGATTTGATTTCTTTTTGCAGGATTTCATATTTATTTACAGAATCAGTAGAAATGACAGAGCTTTCTTTTTTCAATCAATACATTGAATTAACAAATGCAACATGCAAAAACAAACAAGCAAATTCATTTTGTGTAAATATGAGAAGAATGGACGAGGGAGAGCTAAGTGGTCTCACCAAGCACTGAGTGCTGCAGAATTAACAAGATGTATTTTATGCCACAACAATGAAAGTTCTCCAGTCACACACAGTATTTATTGTTTGTTTGTGAAATGGAGTGCTATTTTTTTTCTGGTTCATATCTATTTGGTTGTTATTTTGTTTAGCTGCAGCTTCAGTGCACCTAGGGCTTTAATATTCCTTTTGGATGTGTTTTCCAAATGAAAATGGGTTATCTAGGTCATCTCTATGTGTTAATTTAGATTTGGTGTGTTTTGTTAAGTGGCAATTTTATGCATTATTACAGCCAGTCCCCAAATTACGAATGGGTTACGGATCAAACACTTGGCCGTAATTCGAAATGTTCGTAAGTTGGACCCCATTGAGTTACACTGCAACTGCACTGTTCGTAAGCGCGGGTCACGTTTGTAACTCGGGGACCGTCTTTATGACCGCTTAATGGGAGGTTTGGTCGTAAATCGACCATTCGTAACTCGGGGACTGTACTGTATATAGTGAAAAAAACATGTGTGGACTTTAGATAGAGGAATGGACCAGTGCTGGCTAGAGATGTAAGTGACTAGTTGGCTATCAGATAAGCAGATGCTTATCAGTTAGTGACTCAACTAGTTGCTTCCCCACCCTTGCTGACTCTATCAGAGAGAAGCAATAAGGAAGGGGGAGAAGGAGCCAGTGCTGGGGGGACCCGGATTAAAAGCCGTCTCCCCCGGGCACCATTTCCTTGGGGAGAGAGCGCAGAGGCATAGCGGCGGGGGACCAGGTATGAGCCAGGAATCAGCTGTCCTGGTTTGTGCCCAGTCCCAGACATCTCTGTTTTTAAGTGTATTAAGAACCATCAGGAATTTCCATTGACTACTTGATTATTGAATAAGGGGGGAAACTGCAGAGCCGCAGCAGAGTTAGTTCCCGATTCCCGACTCACACCCAGTCCTCCTGCTACGCCTCTGCCTTTTAAATGTATTAAGAGCCTAGCAGGGTTAGCTCCTGGGTCCAGGAGTGGAAATTCCATCCACTACTCGATTAGCTGATTAAACACAGTTTAACATCCGTAGTGCTGGCTACTTGTTAGATCTCAAAACAATTTTTCCTGTGCAGAGCAGTCACTATATGTCACTGAGTGCCAAAGCTGGGAATTACAAAGGCGGAGGAAGGGAGAGGGGAAGTAGCCAATACTGTGAAGTACAGCTTACCTTTAATCAGTGTGTGCACATGCCTCGTCTTTGCTGAACACAATAATATGCATACAGGGAAGATGGTACCACACCCTGTCAAACAGCTGGGTCCACTAGCCAGGCAGTAGACACTCTCTGACTCTCTCTCTCCCTAGTATTTGATTGTAAACCTGATACGTTGCTGACTAGAGCTGGTGTAGATGGAAAGTTGCCCCTTTAACTCTCTTCCTCAGTTAGGGCACCCATGCATTAGATGACAGGGACGTGTCATTACTGTCAGGATAATTATAAAAAGTTCCTTCATAATTCACATACATTATAGTATACAATTATATATAATTAAGATGCTACCATTTCATTTTAAAGTACAAGAGTTATGTAATTAATATGAGATAATATGGAATAAATTATAGGTTAATATCTTAGAGCTTTATTAACCAGGACACTTTCCCACAGTAGCTTGGACTGATATCTGTACAGTATGATACCATTTCAAGAAATAATGGGCTTTCTTTAAGGTGAGCACAGAGGTCTTGTTTCTTTTACCCTCCCTTCTCATTCATCTTAGTTATACAGATATGCTTCTAATCGTTGGGTTTTCCAGATACAAGGAATTACTATGTACTTTTACTCAGAATGCCATTTTTCTCAGACTAAAGAGAAACAACAAAACAAGATGGATCAAGTGGAGCAACCCCACCATCTATCAGCTGAAGCTCAGGGCTAAAGTCTCTGTATGTATCTTCTCTGCATCTGGGTCCACATTAGTGTTAGGGTGATGGATGGTTTCTAAAGGCTAACCTAGAAGTGGAAGTGTATGAGAACGCAAAAATTTCAACTAAGGGACTAGCACCATATATAAAGAACTATATGCTATGTATAGTTACCATGACACCTTGAAATAAGGGGATCCCCATAAAGCCTATGGGAATATGTAGAATGGGAGGAGCTCACTGGGAACCACTGGGGAATAAATGGAGGAGGTAGAATGGTGTATATTGCACAATAATTCAGACAAATAATTGTTTATCCAGACAAAATATTTAGATGTGCCCTTCTCCAAAGGCCATGGAGGAGCACACCAAAGATGAATCTACACAGCAGGACTTAACTCCAAATAAGCTAAACAAACTGAGCTACGTCAATTGCATAGCTTATTTTAAAATAACTTATTTCTAAATTGGGAGCATCTACACAGCACTTATGTTGAACCCTTCTCATACAATGAGGGTTACAGGAATTGGAGTAAGAAGTCCTCCAGCTTGATAGTATTTCAACATTATTTTGAAATAACTGCCTGCTGTGTAGACATAGACTAAGTTATTTCAAAATAATGCTCATTATTGTGAAATAATGTTGCTGTGTAAACGTACCCCAAATGGCCTATGGCAAGTGGTGGACAATTGGGTGTAATGGGTATGGCATAGGGGATATTTTGCTGAGAATTTGCATGACTAAACTATATACCTCTTCATGCTGCACTCTGCATTTGGTACACAAATGGATTGTGAAATTTACTGCTGTGATTTATTGAACCAATGCACATTGCCTAATTCCATACTAAGGGTGTGTCTAGACTACAGAGATTTTTTGAAAAAAGTGGCCTTTAAAAAAAAAAAACCAGTACCTGCGTCTAGACTACCGCTGTGTTCTATTGACAGTAAATCGAAAGAAAGCAGTGGTCTTGTCGATGGCGGTAAACCTCATTCTATGAGGAATAACACCTTTTTTCGAAAGTCATCTTTCGAAAAAAGGTGCTATTCAAGAAAAGAGGGCTTTTTTGAAAGAAAGCATTTAGACTCTCTTTTGAAAAAGTGAGCTGCTTTTTCAAAAAATCTTTTTGTTGTCTAGATGCTCTTTTTCAAAAGAGGCTTTTTTGAAAGATACTTTTGAAACAGCCTTTTTCGAAAGAGGCTTGAAGTCTAGACATAGCCTACGTGGCTAAATCAAGTGATCAGGACTCTCTGTGTTGCTGCAGATTATCAGGGCAGCTGTGTACTTGTGTTATGCTGAGTATGGAAACAGGTAAGAGGGGAACAACTCTAAAGAATAGCCGCTAAATATAACCTATAAGTAATATACTATACCTTCCCCTCCAGTGCACTAGATAATCTGGACCCAACCTTCTCTGGCCCATTATAATGGGAAGTCTGGGACACTAATTGGAATAGGTTTAGTATTCCCACATGCCTACACAAAGGACAGTAGCACAGATGGAGTATCGATGCCTTCCATCTTGATCCCTGACCTAATCAGGAAGTATGGTGTCATACATCCTATGTCTTTCCAATGATATCTGAGCAGGAGTCTCCAAGAACAGAAAAAGGGCGGAGTATTAGGATCTAGATATTCAGGCTTGCCTCATATGGCCTATACCAGGGGTGGCCAACCCACGGCTTGCGAGCTGCATTTAACAAGGAGAACTTCTCCCCCAAAAGCGTGGCTCATGAAGCCGCTCCTACGCCCCCCCAATGGCCCCCCGCCTCTCCCCACTCCCCCAGCCCCTGGCTCCCCTGTGCTCACCATTCAAAATGGCACCCAAGATGGTGGCTGTTGACGGGAGCCTGATATGGGCAAAAAGCCTAAGCGTGTTTCTTAAAGGGACAGCCTCTCTCTCTTTTTTTTTTTTTTTTTTTGCTTGACAATTCTGGGGGAGCTCTTCGCATTTTTTCCACTGCTGTTTCAGCTCTCCTTGTTAAATGGGTTGGCCAACCCTAGCCTATATTTTTAGATATCCAGATTTATACCCAGAGTGCAGCATAAAGAACTTAGGTATATTCTTACAGGGGAATGAGGAAAAAGAATCAAAATCACCATATATCAGTGTGTGATTGTCTGAAGCCTTGTTCTTAACTTAAAGGTTTTGGCTCAGCATATTGAAATAAGGCACATTCCAAACCTGTCATATTGAAATAAGGCAATTTGGGGCTGTTAGAAAGGCTATCTAATCTATCATCTCTGTCTGGTTCTTTGATTATTTCTGTCTCCTATATAATTAATTGTGCTGGGGTAAACAAATTAAGGTGGTGGGATATAATTGGTTAGATAATCAAGTTACAATATGTTAGGACTGGTTAATTAAATTTGAGTAGAATGATTGGGTAAGGTATACCTGAAAAATATATATATGTGTAAAGAACAATCAGGAAGAGAGTGGGAAAAAGAAAAGGAAACTGGATTCATGCTTTCTGGAGTCTATCTTGAATAAACATAGAATTGTTTGCATCTCTGAACTTTGGGTATTTCTGTTCTCTGTTCATGAGAGAAGGACCAGGGAAGTGGGAGCATGAAGGGATAAATCTTTAAACAATTAGATGAACACAATTACAAAGCTATCTACATCACGCTTATTCATTTAAAAATAACAATCTTACAGAGCCAGTAGTAATTCAGGGAAGTTTTAATATGACTGAGTGATTTGCAATTAATTTTCCAACATACTGCTATATCTATATGCAGCCAGACATACCTCACAAGTATCAGGCTTGTTAGGTTTCAACCCAAGCACGCTCAAGCCGGGTAAAATGTTTGGATGGGAACAACTTCTAGGAGAAACACAGTAGCCACTGGAAGTGATGCAAGTGACTCAGTAGGAGTCTTTCTGAGAGGTGGTTGGAAGCATCAAGACTGGCTAGAGTGAACAGGTTAACAAAAGGTTCAATAGCTATTTAGTACCTATTTGTGGATGTTTCATACCCTAAGCTCAGTTCTCAGTTGCACCTAGGCAGACCTGGACACACCCCAGTTAGGGAGCTGTAAAGGTACTTTTTGTTGTTCCCTGATCTTGCAGCTGGTTCTACTCTGTCCACATGTGAAGCAGTTTTACCAGCCTCTAGGCTGATCTTATCAGGTGGGGTTTGCCGGAGACCAGTGATGTCCCTGCCACAATCCCTTTCCTCTTGCTTATTTGCCCAAGACATGCCATATAGGGACTACTGCAAAATGCTTATTTGTGCAGAATAACTTTCTGACTCCGTTGTGTTACTGGGTGGGGAGCAGGATCAAGGATCAGACCTAGCATTTGCCAGTTTGCCTGGAACAGCAGAACCCCTGCAGCTAACACAATTGTGTTCATTTTTTTATGAGTTATGAAACTATGATCTTGATTACTTGTGGAAATTAAAATCCAATGGTAGAGAGCCCAAAGAGTGTTCCAAACTTCTGTCTGACAGAAGTACTTAAATGTAGACCTCTCTGGGGCAAAATGCATCAGTCCAAAGGCTGGCTCTGACTCCTATTGACTGAAACTGGGTTTTGGATCAGGTCCAAAGCAATGCTGCTCCTTATCGGTGGACAAGAAATGAAGAACACCATATCCTTTTAAAATTTCAGAGGGGAATTTTGCTGAAAGTGGGCAGAACATAATTACCCAAACTGGAATTTTACTATGGTATGAGAATGAACGTCTCAACTTTTGTCAAAATTGCTGTGACATTTTAAGTGACCTCAAGTGTTCAAGACCTCTATTTTACCTCTCACCTAAAAGCAGCCCCATCATGCCTCCTATAGCAGTTCTGCTTCCTTAGGCAGACTGGAAAATATGTGTTTATAAAGCCACAACTGGCCAACAGTCTCCCACACAGTGAATGTTCTGATGATTCTGGGAGTCAGCATCCCATCTCTTTAGTTACCGGAATGGGGGAGAGGGGCCGATTACAGCTTTATGTGACATCACTATGAACAGTTCCAAGAAATTTCCAGAATACTTCCAGCAGACAGAGAAATACAGATCAACTATTTCTCATGGGTAATGCAAACAGAAAAACGTTTGCTTTTAAAAAAACCCTTTAATTTGTGTGGCCTGTATACATGTTAAAGAAATAAAGGAAGAAGGGAAAAAAACCCTTATTTTGCATTGAATTTCACCCTTACAACTTTAAAGCTGCAGGGATCCTTGAAGTTTATATGAAGCCTTTTATAGTGACAGTAGATTTATGATGAATGAGCCAGATCTCTGTTGGTGTAAACTAATGTAGCTTACTGAAGCCAATGACCTATGCCAGTTTGCACTAGCTGAAGATCTGGCTTATTATTTGTTTATAATGCTCAAAATGGCTATGATATTTTCCACCCCCACCAGAAGATACAATCCATGTGCCAAATGGTTTATAGTCTAAGGTTACAGTCTGTAGTCTGCATGAATGGACTTTTGCTTTTGTGGGTAGGGTCCTTGACTTCAGTGGAACTCTATCTGCACACAGTAGTTGACCCATATGTATCTGATTGTGGAACTGGAGTCTAAGAAGAGAGACAACAAGATTGGTGGGCAAGATACAATCTATATGTGTACTCACATTTTATATGCATTAAATACTTTTAAAAACATTGTTGGCCTGATTTTCAGAAGTACTAAAACCATAGTTCCCAGTGACTTCATCAGGAGTTGTAGGTACTCAGTACCTCTGATGTTGAAGGCCTGCATACTGTGTTTTGGCAAAACCAATTTCCATGAGCTATAACTTACTGCCTCCCACCAAAATGATGATTACAGCATTATAATTCTGTGTACTCTTCACAGAAGGAGTGGATCTGAAAAAAAGCTAAATAGTCAGCCTGATTAACAGGAGGTTCATAGGCCCTAATTCATTTTTGCCCAGTCTTCACAATATATTGTGCTAGAAGATGCTCATTCTTATTTCATTAATTGTTTTAGAGACACATAGTTGAAAGCAATTAAAAATAAATGTTTATGAAAAATTAGCAACAAGTCAGCCATAGCCCAATTTAGCAGACACAACTGAGTTGAAAAGCAGCATAGAATCATAAGGCCTAATTCACTAGTGAGTAACTCATTTCATGCTACTGTAATCCCACTGGCTGAAGTCAAGACGGTTATACTAGCACAAAACTAAACCAAGTGAGAGATGAACAAGGCCTATGGACTCTCCTATGACATTAAAGAGACCTCTGAAAAACTAGCTCATTCCCAACTTTGTTACAGGATCCTAATATCCCTTAAATCATCCAGATCAGCTGATCAGAGGGTCTTGATAGGAACATTTCCACCAATGATTGTTTCAACATTCCTTCTGCAGTCCTTCCATTGCCTAACTAGTCCTCTGCTAAAACAATGCTGTGCTGAAGAAGGATCTCAGGCTCTTCAAGGCCCCTTACTAAAATGCCACCCACTTCCATATTAAGGGTGAAATTTCCCTGGTCAGTTTCCCTGACTCTAACATGGAATTATTTTCAGTTACTACTAACTTATCTTTGCTAAGGATTGCTCTGGGGCTAACAATATGTGGGATGGATCAGGTTTTTCCAAATGGCAGATATTTTTCCAAGTATTTCATTGGGTATAATACACCCAGTGCTTCGTATGAGCTTTTTATTCAACCCATTCTCTTAATTTCACAAGTTGAACTGTGTGCAATAAACTCAGTATATCTTTCAGGACTAAAGCACAACCCTTTCCAGAATGTGATGCTCAGAGTCAGATTTTTAGAAAAGTTGTACTTGGTGTGACAGGTAACTGTCCCTTGTGATATGTTGTGGCCCTTCCAATGCACTGCACTCTATTCCCCCATGTGAGATGTCACTTCCTGGTCAGAATTCCCTCTTGTGGGGAATCTCTCATTCATAAAGTCTCCTACTCCATATCCGTTCATCCTTTGCCCCTTGTGTTCATCCCCTGTTAGTCCCTGGATTCAGAGCTCCTACAACCCACCTTCTACATCTGTGTGATACTTCAAATAGATTCAATTCCCCTTAAGGAGGAACTTTACCATCCTTCTTCATTGCTATATGTGGATAACTCATGCTGGCTGAAGCACCTTGATCAGCTTCTCTGAGAGCTGATGTGTTTTAATTCTTTCCTTCTCCCTAGACAGGCCTCTTTCAAACTACCTTCTCACTTTCTCCTGGTTGACTTTCTTGGAGCTTTTCTGGTGCAAGGCCTGGACTGATAAGCCAATGACTTACCTGTCATGTGGCTGTGATAATTTTCACCACCCCTCTTAAAGGGGCCAGTCACCCTGCGACCGTGTGTGAAAATTGTTCATTGCAAACTGAGCAGCTACCAGAACACTCCTACCTCTCACTACCTGAATTAGGCCTATAACTAGGTAGGCAGAGGAACTGTTTCCCTAATTTGTTCCTGCATTTCAGTGGCAAGTCCAACTTCCTCTCACAATTCAACTATGGGGCAAATAATGGAGTCAGATAAGGCAAGATCAAATTGCTCCCATAGAAGAGAGGCTGGGCCTTTAGAAAGCTGGCACCTTCACATGTATTGGCCAAGTAATGCTGTCTGCTTTCTTGGCTGTGAGAAAGTGTTTCCCCAAGGCCAATGTTTTCCAAAGAGCTGAGCACCCCCAGATTGGGACACAATTTTCATAAGAGTGTTGGAGACTGAACTCAACTCAGAATAACCATGGACACTGCTTGCTGTTGGGTACTTTTGAAAATTGGACCCATTTTGGTGCCTCATTCATAGCTGAGCCCTTCTGAAAATCTGGGCTTGATTATGGAGGCTGATGTCTTGAAAATCTAATAATGTACTTTGAAACTCTGGTTCCCATAAGCAGTAGCTGAGCAGCTATCAGAACACTCCTACTTCTCATTACCTGAGCTAGGCCTATAACTTGGTAGGCAGAGGAACAATTTCTCTAATTTGTTCTTGCATTTCAGTGGCAGGTTCAATTTCCTCCCACAATTCAACTGCAGGGGCAAGAATGGGCACGCCTCACCAGCACCATGAAGTTATTTTGCTGAGTCTGTGACAAATGAAAGCTTCTCTAAAAGTACTATATTTTGTTCTTCTACCTCTTTAGCTGCTTAAATATTGATAGAAAGGAACAACAGAAAGCATTATCTGCGGGATTTGAAGGCCCATTGCTATCACTAGTACTCACGAGTAGTTAGGTGGAAGTCAACAGAACTACTGACATAGTAAGTTACTCCTCAGTTGAAGTAAGGCTGGCAGAATTGGGCCCAGACAGATTATATGAATAACTATAATCCATAATCAAGTATTATCAACATTCTGCAGAATTAGGATTGCACAGAATTGTATTGTAATCCTAAATAAATTCACCATTCCTAGGAAGTGCAGATATGAAAGTTACTGGCTAATTAAAGAGTAGTGACAACTGCCTATCGTACTATAATGCCAAATCACATAGTCACTGAAGTTCAATTATATGCTGTTGGACTCAAAAAGAGAGAAGATATTACAGGAAGCATTTTTAGTGCATCTTTATAGTCAGCTAATTTATAATATATAGGGTGAGAGAAAAGACTCATATGACAGGTAGGATCCCCCTCCCTGCCAGCTGCATTCTCAGCATGTTGATGAATCAAGCCCACAGCAAGGTGTCCGTCACTAGTACTTTTGTTAGTCTATCTCCTATTTGAATGGCTATAAATCAAGCCTTGAAAAAAAAAGGTGGAGGAGGAGGGACTGAAAATGTCCCATCATAGAGTGTCATTTTTTCTGTCTTCACAACTAACTGTATATTGTAATCCAAGTCAGGATTTAAATAGCTGATTGTTGCTGGGTATATTTCTTTTTGCATTGTGTTTTCCTTTCTCTATGTACTTCAGAACTATATAGTGTTTTTCATCCCCATAAATTTAAAAGACAATAGCTATCTATTTTAGAAAAGACCGATATACAATAGATAGTGATAGAAATGTAGCCGTGTTAGTGTAGTTGAAACAAAAAACAGGACTATGTAGCACTTTAAAGACTAACAAGATGGTTTATTAGGTGATGAGCTTTCGTGGGCCAAGATCACTTCCTCAGATCAAATAGTGGAAGAACATTGTCACAACCATATATACCAAAGGATACAATTTAAAAAATGAACACATATGAAAAGGACATTTACCTCCCCCCACCTTCTGTTCTGAAATTTGATTTGTCCTTTTCATATGTGTTCATTTTTTAATTGTATCCTTTGGTATATATGGTTGTGACAATTTTCTTCCACTATTTGATCTGAAGAAGTGGGTCTGGCCCACGAAAGCTCATCACCTAATAAACAATGTTAATCTTTAAAGTGCTACATAGTCCTGTTTTTTGTTTCATACAATATAGAACTTCTTCATTGAATGTTAGCCACTTATGTCAAATGGAGGAGAACTAATAGAGTCCTATATATATACAACATCACCCTAATTTTGAAAGGCATGTTTTAAAACTAATGGCACAAGAAGGGTTTTAAGATGAAATCACTCTATTAATTTATTTTTATCTTTGTCAAAATAGCCAAAATAGAATGGAGGGAAACAAATAAATTCTGGGACCTCTATTTATTACAGTAGCTGCAAGGGCATGTGAAAGACATCTTGAAAACACTTCATACCATAGCTGTGACTCCTAATAAAATGTGTTGCCCTCACCCTGGCTGGCACAGCATTTAACAATACTTTAGGGGAAAGATGCAGAAACAGGTTTCTTGGCTGATTTCTCAGTTTTCATTCATTCACTGTGGTCCAAACAATGGCCTTGTCTCTTCATGCAATTGTATGGCCCACACAGCCTATGCCATGTGCTTTGGATTGCAGCAGGGATTTAAGACTAGAATGTGCTGTGTGTGGGGCAAGCATAGCAGTTTACAATTCATGAGCAGTTGAAAATGTCTTGCTTGCCAAGAATGCTGGGCCTTTGTTTGAGACTGCCAAAGGGAATACTACTAATTAAAGGGTCACTAGCTGAGCAAGGAGCAAATACTTGCTTGAACAATCAAATAAATAAATGATTATAAATCTTTACTGTACACTGTGTTGTAACATTGCAACCTTCCAATAATTTATGGTCCCTTACCTCACATTAATAGGAGGTGCGGCAGCTGAGTGGTTCAGGTGCTTGTGTGCAATCCTGAGTGTTGTGGGTTCAAGCATTACTGATCTCATGCTGAAAGATTGTCACCAGTCTTTCCAGCTGTAAATGGGTACTGGATCCATTGGATTAGAGGAATCAGACCTGGAGTCAGCCAGGTTACTCCTTTGTGTACTGGTGGCTTTAACCATACCGGCCTGATTGCCTGCATGGGATAGACCAGCTTTTTGACCTCATTTCATGAGGCATTGTGTATTACAGGGTGTAATGGCATGCCTTGGGCTGGCTCAATGTGGAGTTCTGCCATAAGTAATGTGTTCCCACATGTTTTGTTTCACATTGACATACCTATATTTGACATTTGTTTCACTAAAGAAAAGATGTTGATGAGCATTGTTGATATCTGAAATAACATGGTAACACCACAAAACAAAAAACAAACAAACCCCCCCTGCCCCAGTAATCTTGGTGAAGAGCCTGAACTAGAGCTTTTTGAAGTCAATAGGAATCTTCCTCTTGATTTCATAGGCTTTAGATCAGGCCATATTTGCACAGAACATTACAGTGAAATACAGCTCGACTTTCTCAAGTGTCATTCATAGGAATTATATCTCCCAATGACTGCAAATTCAATAAATCAATTACAGAGATACATAGTACCAAAGGGGGAAAGAAATGAAGCATTATAGGCACTTATAGAAGGGAGGAGATTTACAAGTCTCAGCTAAAACTACATGGAAGTCCATAATGGGGCAGGTTATCCCAGGGTTTCCTGCTGCAAGGTTCTGCACCTTTCTGAGGCATCTAGTGCTAGATATTGTCAGTGTCAGGACACCAGGGTAATGCCCTATTTAAAAAAAAAACCTGCTGTGTAGACGGGGTTATTTAGAAAAAACCCTTCTTTCAAAATAACCCTTACTCCTTAAAAATGAGGTTTAAGGGTTATTTTGAAAGAAGGTTTTTTTTCCCCTGAAATAACCTCCAGCATTTTTTTTAAATAGGTCATTTTGAAAAAGCGCCCGGATGCCATTATGCAAATGAAGCATGGGAAATTCAAATCCGCGCTTCATTTGCCATTTCGCTTAGCTGCATTTGCATTCCTCTCTCGAAAGAGGAATGCAGTGTAGACATACCCCAGTTGAGTGGTGGCTAGCAAGAGCTGGGCTTTGGGATCAAGAAGAATTTTGATTCTATCTGGCTTGTCTTTTTCCCCTGGTGGCGAGGGAATTTTTAAGGGTAGCTGAGAGGTGTTGAACTCTGTTTAGTGTCGGAACTGGAGCACTGCTTACTGTTGCATTTCTTGCTTGCTTTTCATTTCCAATGGTATTTTTAACTGTGATTTTGTGTCTTTTTTTTTCTGGTGGAGTTTCTGTTTCTGATTTTGTATTGCTCTATACCATGCTGTTTTCTCTTAGCTCCGATCTATTAATAAACACAAACATTGGACTAGGCGGCACGTGAATCTGAACCAGTGTGACAGTTCCTAAATTCAACTGATTTGATTAATCTGGCACTAATTTGTATGTGAACACTCTTTCTTCAGTTTAAAAATAGTTTATTTTAGTTTAGCTTAATCAGTACAGAAGCCAATTTAAAAGTGATCTCCTTGATTGAAAAAACCTGTCACAGACTTTAATTTGTTAATTTAAACCACTCAACATAAAATGAGTGTCTCCACATAAACTTGCACGGCCTTAACTAAATCAGTTTTAAAATACACTTTTAGTTTGTATGGCAACTGCCCTTGGGATTAATGAGGTTGAGATATACTTAGATTATGAGCACCTTGGGGCAGTGACTATCTTTTTTGTTACATTTATTTAGTCCCTAGCAAAATGGAGCCAAAGTCAATGGTTTGCATCCCTACATGCAGCTTCAATACAAATAAATTCCTCTTAATAATAAAAACAATGAAAGGATTCTCAAATGACAAGCGATGCAGAAGCAAAGGCTCTTGCACTAGTGGACAGAATATATAGTGACAGAGGGGAGGCCAATGGTAAACCTATGGGGCATGGAAGAAAAGTAGAGTGAAGGACTAGAAATTCCCCTCACCCTGTCAATTAAAAAGGAATATATTGTATTGTATCCTGCAATGAATGAGAAGCCAATAAAGATGTCAGGAGCTGGGATTCATATGGTCATGCTTGCTTGCACAAGTGAAAAAGCCACCTGAAGCAATTCACCACATGATGGTCAGTGGAAATATTAGAGAAGAGAGATTTTGAATAGCTAAGGTAAGAAAACATAAGGGTTCTACTTCAGTTTCTTAATCTGTGAAATGTAACACCCCTCTAAGGGTACGTCTACACTGAGGGGTTTGAAAAACTCCGCCGCGTCCAGGGAACGCATTTGCTCTTCCGCTTTTTTTTGCGGAAGTGCAAACGCACTTTTTCGGAAGCCCTGTCTTCCTCATTCCATGAGGAAGAAGGGATCTTCCGAAAGAGGGGGATTTTCAGAAATTTGGCCCAGAGTAGATGGGCCAAATTTCGGAAAACCTCTTTTGAAAAAAAATATTGGAAAAAGCTATGCAAAATGCGGAGCCCATTTTGCGTAACTTTTTCAGAAAAAAAGTTGTAGTTTAGACTTCGCCTAACTGACAGAGATTAATATATGCAGTGTAGTTGTAGGATGGTCCCAGGTTATTAGAGAGACAGGCTGGATGAGCTTTTGAGCTTACATAGAGCTCTTCTGTGAAGTCTGTGAAAAGTAGCACTGTGTAACCTCCAAAATTTGTCTCTCGCCAACAGAAGTTGATCCAATAACAGGATTAATTAAAGTGCTTTTCAAAGGAAACGATGATGCTATAAATGATAAGGATTATTATTATAGCAATCTTCTTGTGAGAAAGAGCTTCCAAAAGCCTCAAATCTCTACGTTAAAAGTGAACAAAATTGAATCAGCTTGAAAGGTGCTTAATAGTTTAATAAGCAAAATGCCTGCCCCCATAATAGTCCCTTGTAACAAACGGTAAAAGTCTTATGTAAATATAAAGCATTACTGTAAGGCCTGTATAAAAGAAGGCAGTTGCCAAGGCAAATACTCAGCATTTGTGTCATCAGAAGATCTTTTCTACATCAGCTCTACTAGCCCATAAAAAAGTGTGTTGGCTACTATGTGTGAGCAGTGCAGTAAAAAATAGTTCCCAGCTCAATAAGGAGGAACTTGTAAAGCTTACAAAGTCCAAAAAGCCTTCATGCTACAAGCTGAATGTTGGGAAGGTAATTAATTTCAGGGTAGGCTGAATACTATGTTCCTTTTGTCCTGGCAGTTTGGTTGTGTACTATTCCAGAATGCAGAACGATACAACCATCATCCCCAGCCAGATGATCCTGTGCCTTCTTGACACTTCACATTGCTAATATAGCTTTGATGCAAAATAATTGGACAAGGACCACCCGAGTGAGTGGTTACAGCATCTCAGGTGGGGGATCGACTTCCTCTCTCCTTCCTCCCCATCTCTCACTTTCACCCCTGGGTTTTAATTATGCTACCACACCTTGCACAGAGATGTGAAAATGCTATAAAAGCCCTTATGCTTGCAAATAAAGTTAACCAGACACACTAATTAATGAGAAGAGAATAACTGCAATTTGTGTGTTTTCCAGGGGTTAGAACTCATGTGTTTCCACTGTGTGGAAAAAAAAAAGAAAAAAGAAAAACAAGACCAAAAAAAAAAAAGCCAACCAGGATTGCATTTAATTATCCTGTGATCCCAGGTGGCCTTCACTTTTCCATGCCTGTTAGCCACTGAATGCTATCAGAACTGCTTAGCCGAAAGCTCCCTTTTGCATGCTTGATGGGCATTGCAAATCCTCCTGCAGAGTTGCTTTTCATCTCAAAACAATAGCAAGCACAGTGAAACATCACCATATGTCCTTAAATCTACTTCCCTTTTGCTTCACAGGTTACATTCAGCACTTTCTGCTATGACCAATGATCAGTTTGCTTCATTTGGCTAATGCCCACCAGCTTCCATAGTGAGGTGTGTGTGCATGCACACACACATGTATATATGAAATAGAGAGTGGGGGAAGGGCAGCTTAAAGCCTTAATTCAAGATTTTTTTTTTTACCAGAAGAGAATAGCAACATCTGCTACTTTGTCCACTGAGTGCATACTCTCTTCTTCAATATAATTTCTTTATAATTTATTAATATTTATATTTTAGATAAAGAAAAATGCAATTTCAAAGCAAAGCAACTCCTATTTTACAGCTTATTTTTTCTTTTCATTCTAGTTATCATGTGACACAATCATCTTGTTTCATGACAAGAACAATTATTGTAGTCTCATCCTGAATAACTTGACTCCTTTGGGGATACCTATATTCACCAAGGAAATGGCAAAGTAGAACAACTTACACTCAGTGATTTAGAATCCAATTCTTATTAACCAGATTGCACTGTGAAAATCTTCTACAATCTGTAATTTTTTGTTAATACTGGAATTATAAAGATTAGAGGGGGGAAAATCCACTTGGGAGCCATTACTACCACCACTGGAATTGTGCTGAATTTCTCATTTCTGTCCATTTGATTGGAATTTTAAATCATCTTGCATGTCAGGATATTGGTAGCTTCATAAGATACAAAATCTGACAGTTTATGGCCTCAGTCTATATCTTGCTGTCTTTAAAGGAAAGGTAGTAAAAAATGAAATTACGGAAAACAGATAAATGCCAAAATCCTTTGATGGTGTATCTTGTAATTATCACATCTGCTGCAAAGCATCTGAAAAATGGCTCTGGAAATCTGCCATGCTGCAAAACAACTCACACAATGAAGGGGAGCAGGACAGTAAAGGACAACTGATAATGAGTTTTTTAAATGGAAGGTTAACCTTGTAGCAGTAGCTCTTCCTTGCTCCCTCTTTTGTTGTAGCTTCTGTTAGATTTTCATCTAAGATCCATGATTTCCCCCCTACTTTGCAATGCCATCTGATGGCACATTTAGCAAATGTAGCATGGGAACAAATTCATCCTTTGTTCTTTCATTTCTCTAAACTCTGTTTTTCAGAGTTATAAACTCATCTATAAAGCTAAAATCTGTCTACAATTTCTATGCAGTAGGTTTTAAATTTTTTTGTTAGATGTAGTTTGGATTGGCTGTTGGTGGATGAGGGAGGGGCACTAAACACTGTTAAGTGATTTAGAATCTGAAATAACAACAGATATACTGGGGCAGACAATTGGTCCATCTAGCCCAGTGTCTGGTGTTACAGCAATGCCCAGTGCCACATGCTTCAGAGAAAATGAACAGAATATGGTAATTATTGAGTGATCCATCCTATCTTCCAGTCACGGCTTCTAATAGAAGTTTAGGGACACACAGATTATGATGTTTCATCCCTGCCCAATTTGGCTTATAAGCATTGAAGGATCTTATTCTCCAAGAATTTATCTAACACTTTTCTGAGCCCAGTTATAGTTTTTGCTGCTGGTTGACTGCACATTCTGTGAAGTATATAAATACACGTTTATACTTCTAAAGAGGCTGGAAAGCACCTTGAGCAACTTTCTTCCCAGAATCTGAGGCCTTAATACTGAATTCATTGCTCATAGGCAAAGCCATTCAGTAGTAAGCAGTGAATTTCAGGATTTGGGTCTGAGTGTAGAATACAAGCTGTCAGTCCAAAATATACACTGTTGCCTCTGAACATTTTCAGACCAAAATAATCAGTTGAGCTACCTTAGTATAAAAATCTGCTATGGATCAATAACTCTTTTTAGGAGGATTATCCATTCACCTATTTACAACTAGTCTAATTCTGCCACCCTTTCTCAATGGAACTGTTTATTACACCCAATGGAAGTTATTACACCCAAAGCAGTATTACACCCAATGGAAGTTAAGAATTGAGAGGAGATAATGGAAGTGAGTTATAGGCAATGGATTTAAATATTAGAGGTGAAACAGGAAGCACGTAAGATTTCTGAACTCCCCATTAAAAATCATCATTTTCATTTGCTTATACCTTTTACTGTATAGGCTGAAAGTTTCCATGCTGGATGTCTCCCTCAGTCTGAATACTTTTTGGAATGTTTCAGTCCAATCAATTCAGCCATTTCTGAGATTCTTAAAGAAAAATATGATATCTTGCCATATATAAAACAAGTCTGGCAACCTTTCCTCCGAGAAGTTCTATTACCCTCCATTAATTGAGTCAGGGACCTGAAATTTGCAAAAGAAGTGGCCTTTGGATCCAAGACAGAACTTTTGCTGTCTCTGTGAAAATCCTTCCAAATTTGGCCATTGAAAAAAAATCAGTGTATACATGTTCTCCCGAGGCACAGTTTAGTAAAAACCTCAGAAGTTTTCATCCTTACTGAACCTCTTCTAACCCTCACACCTCCTAGCACTTACCAGACTGTGGATTGACTTTTAGGTGATCAGGAAGTCACATGTAATCTTCTGTGTGCAGGATATAGATACCGGCCGCAGAGAACTGCAGGAAGGGAAAAGATGGTCTTGGGTTTATTACACAAATGAAGGATAGCTCAGAGTCTTCAGAGAATTGCATTCTATTCCTGCAGGGGCGGATGAGGATTTTGCAGGGCCCAGGGCAGCAAAATTTCGCGGGGGCCCCCCCTTTTGACACGGCGCATGCGCTGTGACACCACAGCACATGCGTGGGACTTCTTAAAGAGCGGGGTCCAGAGCGGCCACCCTGCTCGCCACTGACGAAGCTTTGAGAAGTGATCACTAACTGCATGTCTCCGTTTTCTCAACGCATTATTGGCACTCTCAGCTGTAACTGAATTCAAGTGGGAGCAGTGCTTTGAATGTATGAAATGTAATATAATGCTAAGTACTCAGATCCTGGTCACCTCCAGTTGGGTGCCCAAGATTAGTTAGCGGATACTTTCAACCTTAATCTCTCTACCTCCATTCCCCATCTGCAAAATGGAGAAATACCTCCTACATCACAGGAGTATTGTGAAAATAAATTAGTTTGTAATTCATCTTGATGCTCGATAGAAATTCTGTCTTCATATTAGGGTTTCAATCATGTGCAGTAAATAAGGCGCAGGGAGGAGGACCACAGGTGGAATAATGAACAGAAAACAAAATATTGATTAGATTTTCATTAACTGAGCACCATCCATTGCCTGCATGGAAAGAGGCAAGACTTCTGTGGAAAAATAATAGTACATGATTCTATAATTAAACAATGTATCCTAATGCGCATACACAAGGAGCTAAATTAAGGTTGAAAAGATCAGAATGGCCAGATAGGGTCAGACCAATGGTCCATCAATTCCAATATCCTGTCTTGGACAAAGGCCATGTGTCAGATGCTTCAGAGGGAATGAACTGAACAGGGCAATTTTTAGCAAACCATCCAGTCCTCCAGTCTCTGTTATTGAGAGTATAACCGTAATCCTATCTTTTCCTAAGGGTAGAGTGCTTGATATTGCAATAATTAATAGTGCTATTGTAGTTTATGTACATCATAGATACAAACAAGTTCTACATTTTGCAATGGAAAGGGTGAATCTGTAACATTTTGCCTCTGCTACAAATAAGGAATAGTTCATTGCCACATTGTCCCAAGTCCTCTGATACAACTTTCCCCCTTCCTTTTATTGCAACCTGTGGGGTGCCATACACCCCATGAGATACATTGAAGAAACAGTTCCCTAGGAATTGCAGCTATGTCTGGCTCATGTGGATTCATGGAAGTGCTGAAGAGGTTCCCTCCTTCACAAACTTAGGTGCGGGTATGTCACTTTCAGGCCTGAACAGCATATAATCAGCATTGTTAAGGTCTCCGAAGCAATTATTATTGTACATGCTGTTTCCATAAGCAGCTTTTTGGGAAAGATTTGGAACATTCTACTTTTGTGTTCTTGTGTTTTGCCTCTGTTTGCATATTTGCCTGTTTTATTACACTTGAAAATATGAATAAAACATTAATATGTAGAGTAAATACTAGGTGTGTACTCTGTACCTCAAAGTAGCACCCTAGAACCTCTGTATTCATTGTTCACATATTATAGTGCTGTTTTGTACAAAGTATGCCTTGAGTTATTTTAAGTCTTGATCTGTTAAACGTTAATATCCTGTTGGATTGTATGGGCTGTCATTATATGTGAATTTATGATGCATTATATATACACTACTGAAATATTCAGTGAGGTTGGGAAATGTCCACAACCAACTTTTCAATTGCAACAAAGAAGTAGCCAGATGTGCTGATGGCCCATTAAGAGGGAATCCATACTCCCAATGGCCATCTCACGACTTCTCAGAGAGAGCCTGCATGCAATGAAGACTGCCTGACCAATGGGGACTGCGTGGTGCCCACATAGCAAATATCTTTCTAGCAAGCTGGAAGAAACTATGACAGAGGGAGAGAAAGAGAGAGAGATCATCATTTGGTCTCACTCTCTGCCTCCCCAATCTCAGCACCTGAAAACACATCTGAAAGAAAAAAAGACTTTGAACTAGTCCTAGGTTGGAAAAAAGAGTCTTAGTCTGTGTATCAAAGAACTACAACCTGTTTGTACCATGTGTCAGGATGAGACATTGCTCAATTCAAATCCTATTTAATTGGTAGAATTTAGATTGAATTTATTTATTTTATTTCTTAATTATCCAAGTATAGGCTCTACAGTTGCTACTTATAATCATTTAAAATCTATCTTTCTGTAGTTAATAACTCTGTTTTATATTTTATGTAAAACCGTTTTGAAGTGCTTGGTCAGTTTATAAAGGCTGGTACATATCCACATTCCTTGAAGAAGTGGCTAATTAGCTAATGAGCTTACATTGGCCAGGCTTCTGATCAGTGCAAGACTACAGTTCTGGGTGCAAGGCTGGGGGATTCAAGGGAATTAGCTGGAGTTTTCATATTGATTATGCATGAGTGGTGGGGAGATCATTCATGGGTGTGTTCATCCCTGAGGCTATCTGTGTAAGTGCAGTGCTTGACATCAGCAACGCTGTAAGAGAGTCAATCCAGGTTTGCGGGCTTAGAAGACTCAGCAGTGCCACAGTCCATGTTGCACGCCAGGGAATTCCACATGTGTGGGGGTTTGATGCTGAACTCATTATACTGTTGTAGCTCTGGAATAAATGCACTAAAGACAGTGGAGTTACTCTGTCCTTATGCCAATAAAGAAATCAGAATGTGTTCAAGTGTCATACGCATCTTTAAAATTGAAGCCATGAATTCTCAATGTGAGGATAATGTTGTTCGTGATAAGGTGCCATACTCTGTCTTAAGGACAATTTTCCTTTCTGTTTCTTTTGGATAGCACTTGCTTCTTTCCCGAATGAAACGAGACACAAAAGACTAGCTAATACTATCCATATAATGGGGTTACTTGCAACAAGTGGAATGCTACTGAGCATGATCACAGGTCAGAATCGGCCCCAAAATAAAGTAGTCAAATAGCCTACACGCATTCTGTGCAAGGCAGGATGCTCATAGTTATAGGCTGTCTCTGTTTCTTTGCCTATTGTGCAGAGGTGCTACTGGAATCAAAGCAAACACTGTTTTCCCATACTGTATGGAACACCACGGCACCTTCTGCAGTGCCATGGCTGTAATGGTGTGAGGACAGGAAACCATGAGAGGCATAACCATGAATTAATTAGCTGTGTGCAGAGCTAAACCAGACAACATTCAGCAGCTTTTCCCAAGCTTAATTATAGATACAGAATAGGAATAGCAACATCAAGCTGCATAGCTCAGCAGAAGGGAAAGAGAATATGTGTTATCAACCGTGTGTGGCAATTTGGGGGTCAGCGACTGTTTATATTTCATATGTGTGAAGTGCTTAGCACAGTGTGGCCTCACACCTTCGCTGAAGCCTCTAAGCATTACAATACAAATAAATGGCAATGCTAATTGGAGCTAAGCAGTAACACTAATGCTGTTTTACTGCAGGCCAAAGTTGAATAGTAAAAGCAGGAAGTTCCATGGCTGGTGGTTTAGGAGGGATTTTTCTGCAATAATGGTTGTGGTAAAACATATTTTTGCTGCTCCTTCAGCTTTTAATGGGAAACCCTAAAAGCCATGTCTCCAAAACAGGAGACCTGGCAGCAAGACAAGACAGAACATTGTTCCATTCCCAACCAAGTGGTTTCTGAGAAGATGGCCAGGGGAATCATTGTGTGACAAATGACTGAACCTTCTAATTTTAACGTAGTAAGTACAAATCTTAGAACACAATAAAGATGCCTGTATCTCTCTTCTCCCATTTGCTTTCTGGAAACATTGAGCACCTGCTTGTAAATGATTCTGAGTTTATACAGCTGACAGGAAAAAAAAATGTTCACCCTATTTTCACACCATTCTTTTAATTGCTGCTGTACAGGCAGGCATTCTTTATGAAGCCTGAAGTGAATAGTCAGGATGTTTTTAGAATCTGTTCTCTTTCATTGTTTTTCCACTCCAGAGGCTTGGTGAAGATGCACTTAGTGACATAAGAATGCTTTCAGAAAAGCTGGTAGTGATGCAGTAATGAAAATATGCTCAAAATTATTCCTTGATAGGGCCACTGAGATTTCAGAGTCATAGTTCCCATTTTTACATTAACCAGAGCGGTGTTTAATTTTTTTGTACAATCTGATACAAAACAATAACTACAGAAGGCTAGAAATAGAAAATAAAACACTCCTTCCCCACAAACATGTGACAAAGGTTGTACATAACATTTTGCATTTAAGTTGTTTGTCTCTCATCTATCTAGAATGAGAAATATTCAGGAAACAACCCATGGTATAGATTTTAGACGCCTAAAATTTTGAAAGGCCTTTAGTGGAATTTTCAAGAGTTCCACCATGTGTGTAGGCCAGGGCTCCATGCCAAGGGCTGCAACTTAAGTGTGGTTGCATATACATGCAAATATATATGCAAATATATGCAAATAGCTTCTTTCACACTGACGGGCATGAATACAAAGCACTTCCCACAATGCTCCAGCACTCCTGGCACCTCCTCTCTGGGGACTAGAAATGCAGACATCCTGTACGTGTCTGTTCCAGCCAGCCCGTCTGCTTGCGTCTTTCAGTGCTTACCCCACTTTGGAGATGCCTCACTGTTGTGGAGCTTGTTCCCAGTGGAGGCCACGTTCAAAAGATCCCACCTGCAGGCCACATATTGAGCGTGCATAAACCCAAATCGCACCACGGGCCGCAAACAAACAGGCCGTGGGCCACATGTGGCCCACAGAACACATGTTGAGTAGCCCTGGTGTAGGCTAATTTGAACATAGCAATAGGTGCCTCTCCATACCTTCAAGCACAGTCACCAAGATATTACATGGGACAGGATGACCTGATCACTGTAGTTAAAAAAGATGGTGGAAGGAAGGAAAAATAGGAGCAAGAGAAAAGATAGCAATGCTTATAAAAGATCATATTTTTTTAGTTTATCATCATCTACACCCAGTCTTTAATCTCATTTCCCCGCAGGAAGCAGGTCCCAGTTGATGTCCCTTCTTCTGTAAGCTCTGTAGCTTTACCCCAAGGCATTCCCCTTCCTGAAGCTATCCCCTTTCATACTTCTTAAACTTCCCAGTTTTCTTGAGTGTTACTTTCTCTTGTTCTCTTTCTTTAAAATGGGATGGAATTGGCTTATATAGTTTCAGAATCCTCCCATTCCTAGCAGCCTCTGAGAAGATGGGCTAATTGAAATCAGCAGCTTGGGGATTGGTTTTTCTCTTCCTCATCCTCATGCTAAAGTTCACTATGTCATAGGCACCTAAATACCTTTAGAAATCTGGCCCCTACCTGATCATCAATCCTCAGTGCATTGTTGTACTGCCCCAAACAAAACAGGCATAGTCGCACTTCAACCCCAAGCTTCAACCGTACTCCAGAAGAGAAGGACATTACACAAGCTCTCTTCCTGGCCCAGCTTACTTCCTTCTGTTGCTTGTCTCAGTTGCATAGGGTAGTGTGGTAGGTATGGTGCAAACTCCTGCTCTCCCACTCACTGCACACCTGTTCAGGGTGAGACTTAGCAGCCCAGAGGCAACTCCTTTTCCCACTTCATTACCACTCACAATACAATACAAGAAGCCTATGCAGGGGAATGAAGTGATTCTTAAAGCCCATGTATTCTTTTCCACAGCAATGCAGGCAGCGTCCTGTTTTGGTCCTGTGTTTGTTCACAATACTAAGTGCCACTCAATAATAAAGATCAGACACTATGTGTAATAGTGATTACTAGAGTTTCCTATAGCTAGTTGTATCTCTTAATAGCACTGAACTAACCTGCGATTCTTCTGAGAAGGAATTTGCAAATGAACTTTAAAAATTTCAGAGGAGGTGATAACAAGCAAGATGTAAGCACAGTGGCATTTACAGTGTATTTGTATAATCAGCATTTAAAGAGCACATCTAATTGCACAGCTTACCTACTAGGTGGGTCTGATCAGAGGGAGAACAGATGGATGTTTCTGTTTTCTAATACTTAAGGCCAGATTGTGAATGCACTGAAAGTGGCATGGAGTGAGGATGTTGCAAGGGGACATCTGTCCCTATAAACACTCTGTGAAAGAAGCAAGCAGAATTGTACTCTCTGAGCTGAGGAGAGTGGTATCCGACAGCCTTGAGACAAACAGTGGGCATAGGGGGTTGCAAAGATGATAGGGAGAACTCTCCTTCTTCCAAGAAGCCAGAAGAGATGACCAAATTCTGCCCCCTTTTTACATCCCAGAGAAGTGTGAGAAAGAGTTGTGGGGGAAGGTGAATGTACAGCCAATTCTTAAAATGCAGTAAGTATATAAGGCAGATCCTTTCACAATCTGGGAGCAATGATATTAAGTATTGTTTTCCCAATGCTTTCCCACTCCTAACTTGATTAACAAGGCTCCTTTGCTCCAGGTTTTCAACCCCCTTCAACATCCTCTTTCTCCACCTCTCCCATACTATAAGCACTGAGAACAGTAGCCATGAGACAGAAATCTGAGAGGTTCAGACGCCAGCTTTCCTGCAGTGGGCAAGGAGAGACACAAAGTTCATGGCCCTTCCAGGCAGCCAAGGAAGTATGGGGGAAGACAGAACATGTGATCAGACATTATTCATTGAAACCAATTCATTAAATGAAGTCTCTGGGCAAAGTCAGGACAGGCGTCTGGTGAGAATCCCAGTGTTCCTCTCCCAGAAGTTGGAGTTTTCCATTGCCTCTGGACTCAGCTGGTGGAATTCCCGTCTTTCATATTGATCTCTGGCTACTAGGCTTGGGGTCCAGGTCTGTAAGCCTGAGTTCCACAGTTATTCCTTACTTCTATGAGGGGTTGCCTGAGAGACGATCCCATTGGGACCGAGTTGTGTGCTGAGTAAGAGTTGCAGGACTTGTACCAGGCAAGTTTCTTAGGATCTGGCGACAGGAAATAGAAACGTCTTCTATTTGTAAAAACGAGGAAGGTGAAAAATTTCTTACTCATCTTATTTATCCTTTTCATAATAATTAATAATTAAACCATCCAGTAAGCAGCAATGTTCCAACATTGTATTTCTCCAGAAAATGGAATAACAATTAGTTTTTGTGAGATGCTATGGATAAGAAACAACCTTCAGGACAGTGGCAATGGAGTAGACTTTTAGGAGTATTGGACAATATAGTCCAGGAGACTGAAAATGAACTATATAGTCTTTCGCCATAAAGACTTGGGTTCACATTCAGGCTAAATTAGAGGGACTGAGTATTGATTGTTGGTAACTTTTATGAAAGGAGTTCTGTGGTCTCCAGCCAATATTCAGGGTCAATGACCTAGGCCTATACTGCTTTAATGATCCTTAATGCTTTGGACTTGATTAACTTAAATGATACTGTACTTTTGTTCCCTAGTTAGATGAACTAACTTTATCAGAAAGACATCAGCCTGCTCTGCTTACCAGGACTTTGAAGGGAAAGTTGGGAGAACTTCAAGAAGATAGAGAAAGCAGGAGGAGATAAGACTAGGGGATTTTAGGAAATATTAAAACCTTCATCGTCCATTTTTTCCATTTTGAAGCCATAATATTTAGTTGCTTATTTGAAGTCTTCATTTTAAAATACTTGGATTCCTTTCTTACTCTGGGAGAGATATAATCTTATTTATACTGACCGATAAGCAGATTCATTTTTAATATTTACATTTTCTCTTGTCACATACCAAGTAACTGCATTGTGTTTGTGTGTGCATAATCTTATTTGCAAGCATGCACTGCAGCTCACTATATCTCTATCTGAGTTGTCTCAGAGGTGTAACTGTGTTAGTCTCTATGTGAAAAAAGCAATGAGAATCATAGAATCATAGAACCATAGAGCAGGAAGAGACCTCAGAAGGTCATCAGGTCCAGCCCCCTGCTCCAGGCAGGACCAATCCCAACTAAATCAACCCAGCCAGGGCTTTGTCAAGCCGAGACTTAAACACCGCTAGGGATGGAGACTCCACTACTTCCCTAGGTAACCCATTCCAGTGCTTCACTACCCTCCTAGTGAAATAGTTTTTCCTAATATCCAACCTGGACCTCTCCCACCACAACTTGAGACCATTGCTCCTTGTTCTGACATCTGCCACTACTGAGAACAGCCTCTCTCCATCCTCTTTGGAACCTCCCTTCAGGAAGTTGAAGGCTGCTATCAAATACCCCCTCACTCTTCGCTTCTGCAGACTAAACAGACGCAACTCCCTCAGCCTCTCCTAAGAAGTCATATGCTCCAGCCACCTAATCATTGTGGTTGCCCTCCGCTGGACCCTCTCCAGTGCGTCCACATCCTTTTTGTAGTGGGGGGCCCAGAACTGGACACAATACTCCAGATGTGGCCTCACCAAAGCCGAATAAAGGGGAATAATGACATCTCTGGATCTGCTGGCAATGCTCCTCTTAATGCAACCTAATATGCCATTAGCTTTCTTGGCTACAAAGGCACACTGTTGACTCATATCCAGCTTCTCATCCACTGTAACCCCCAGGTCCTTTTCTGTAGAACTACTACTTAACTAGTTGGTCCCCAGCTTGTAACAATGCTTGGGATTCTTCCGTCCCAAGTGCACTTGTCCTTGTTGAACCTCATCAGATTTCTTGTGGCCCAATCTTCCAATTTGTCTAAGTCACTCTGGACCCTATCTCTGCCCTGAAGTATATCTATCTCTCCTCCTAGCTTAGTGTAATCCGCAAACTTGCTGAGGGTGCAATCCAACCCCTCATCCAGGTCATTAATAAAGATATTGAACAAAACCGGTCCTAGAACCGAACCTTGAGGCATTCCACTAGAAACCGACCTCCATCCTGACATCAAGCCATTGATCTCTACCCGTTGGGCCCGGCCTTCTAGCCATCTTTCTAGCCATCTTACTGTCCATTTATCCAATCCACATTCCCTTACCTTGCTGGCAAGAATATTGTGGGAGACCGTATCAAAAGCCTTGCTAAAGTCAAGGTATATCACATCCACTGACTTTCCCACGTCCACAGAGCCAGTTACCTCATCATAGAAGCTAATCAGATTGGTCAGGCACGACTTGCCTTTTGTGAATCTATGCTGACTATTCCTAATCACTTTCCTCTCTTCCAAGTGCCTCAAAATGGATTCCTTAAGGATCCCTTCCATGATATTTCCAGGAACTGAGGTAAGACTGACCGGCCTATAGCTCCCTGGATCGTCCTTCGTCCCTTTTTTGAAGATGGGCACTACATTTGCCTTTTTCCAATCATCCGGAATTTCTCCCAGTCTCCAGTACTTTTCAAAGATAATGGCCAAAGGCTCCTCAATGACATTTGCCAACTCCCTAAGTACCCTCGGATGCATTAAGTCCAGATCCATGGATTTGTGTACGTTTAGCTTTTCTAAGTAGTTCCTAACCTGTTCTTTACCCACAAAGGGCTGTCCATCTTCATCCCATCTTGAGTCACTTAGCACATTAGTCCAGGAGCCCACCTTGTCCGTGAATACAGAGGCAAAGAAAGCATTGAGTACTTCTGCTTTCCCCACATCATTTGTCACTAGATTACCTCCTTCATCTGGTAGGCGCCGCACACCCTCTCTGATCACCTTCTTCTTGTTAACATGCCTGTAGAAACCTTTCTTGTTATCCTTCACATCCTTAGCCAGTCACAATTCCATTTGAGCTTTCGCCTTCCTGATAACCCCCTTGCATTCTCGAGCTATACATTTAAACCCCTCCCTGGTCATTTGTCCAAGTTTACACTTTTTGTAAGCTTCCTTTTTGTGTTTAAGTTCACCAAGGATTTCCCCTGTAAGCCAATCCAGTCTCCTACCATGTTTGCCTCTCTTGCTATGCGTCAGGATGGTTTCTTTCTGTGCCTTTAATAAGGCTTCTTTAAAATACTGCCAGCTGTCCTGGACTCCTTTCCCCTTCATGTTAGCATCCCAGGAGATTCTGCCCATCAGGCCTCTCAGGGAGTCAAAATCTCCTTTTTTGAAGTCCAAAGTATGTATTTTACTACTCTCTTTTCTTCCTTTGGTCAGGATCCTGAAATCTACCATCTCATGATCACTGCTTCCCAGGTTGTCACCCATCTCTCCTTCCCCTATTAGTTCCTCCCTGTTTGTGAGCAGAAGGTCAAGCTGTGCACAGCCCCTGGTCGGATCCTTCAGCACTTGTGTCAAGAAATTATTCCCAACATTCTCCAAAAACTTCCTGGATTGCCTGTGTACTGCCGTATTGGTTTCCCAACAGATGTCAGGGTGATTAAAGTCTCCCACAAAGAACCTGGGCCTGTGATCTGGAAGCTTCTCTCAGTTGTCCGAAGAAAGCCTCATCTACCTCATCCACCTGATTCGGTGGCCTGTAGCAGACACCAACCACAACATCACTGCTGTTGTTTGCTCCTTTAAACTTAACCCATAGACTCTCAACAGGCTTTGCTCCCCCTATATACTGAAGTTCTGAGCAATCATACTGCTCTCTTACATACATTGCAACTCCTCCTCCTCCTTTTCTCCCCTGCCTGTTCTTCCTGAACAGTCAATACCCTTCCATGACAGCACTCCAGTCATGCGAGTCATCCCACCAAGTCTCTGTTATCCCAATTAAATCATATTTCTTGGACTGGACCAGGGCTTCCAGTTCTTCCTGTCTGTTGCCCAGGCTTCTCTCATTAATGTACAAACACCTCAGGTAACCAGTTGATCGCCCTATCTTCTCCATTTGAATCAGGGGTCCTCCTTTCTTGCTCGTTCCTCTCTGCATTTCTTCCAGGTATCCGACTTTCCCACTCCCCTCAGGGTTTTGGTCACCGTCCCCCAATGATCCTAGTTCAAAGCCCTCCTCACTAAGTTTGCAGTTGAATTGTCCAGTTCATCTGATTAAGTGAGTTTTACCCACAAAACTTATGCCCTAAAAAAATCTGTTAGTTTCTAAGGTGCCACAGAACTCCTCATTGTACTCTCTGGGTTGAGACTTTGTCCCAGGAACTGTTTCTGGGGCAGAACTGGTGTGTTGTGTTCTATCCTCATTCCACAACAAGGGAGAATTCCTGTTAAGGGCAGTGACTGAATAACTGACCTCCATTCCTATCCCCGTTCACTACCATCATTTTTATGTACTGTAGTACAGGCAGTCCCCGACTTATGCGGATCCGACTTATGTCGGATCCGCACTTACGAATGGAGCTTTTCTTGCCCCGGAGCTTGCGGGTGACAGGTCGCCACCTGTGTCCTCCAGGGCGTGAAAAGCTTCTCCCGGTCTCCCTGGTCTGCTGGGGGGGGGGGGGTCCAGCAAAGCCGCTGGACCCCCCAACAGACCAGGGAAACCCGAGCAAAGCCGCTGCCTGAGCAGCTTTTCTCCTGTCCCCCTGGTCTGCTGGGGGGGTCCAGCAAAGATGCTGGACCCCCGCAGCAGACCAGGGAGACCCGAGCAAAGCCGCCGCCTGGGCGGCTTTACGAGCAAAGCTGCCCAGGCGGCGGCTTTGCTCGGGTGTCCCTGGTCTGCTGGGGGGTTCCGCGGCTTTGCTGGACCCCCCCAGCAGACCAGGGAGACAGGAGCAAATCCACACAGGTGGCATCCTGCCGCCTGTGTGGCTTTGCTCAGGGTCAAAGGAGCAAAGCCGCATGGGCGGTGGGGTCCCTCCACCTGTGTGGCTTTGATCGGGTCTCCCTGGTCTGCTGGGGGGGGAGGGGGTGCAGCTAGTGCGCCTCCCCCCCAGCAGACCAGGCTTTTGTTGCGGGACGCCTCGGGTAGAGCAGCTGTGGTGCTGCCGGGTTGGTCCTCTGGGAACCTACCGGGCAGCGTCCCAGCTGTTCTGTCCCAGGCTCCAGATTCAGCAGCTGTTGAAACTGATCAGGCTGATTCCAGGAAGCTGGGGGCAGAGCAACTCTGCCTCTGGCTTCCTGTAGTCAGCCCCTGGTCAGTTTCAGTGGCAGCAGATGAATCTGGAGCCAGTTCCGACTTGCATACAAATTCAACTTAAGAACAAACCTATAGTCCCTATCTTGTACATAACCCGGGGACTGCCTGTAGTCACATGTGTGTGGTCCTATCAGCAAAAAGCATGGGAATGTATATTTAATCAAAATTAATCTGCACAGTTTATTTAAAGAATTATTTTTTTGTAGTGTTTGTGCAACTTTATCCAATGCAGTCAAAGAACTTGGCAGGCATTAAAAAAGCAGATATTTATACGTATGAAATAATATCCACACTTACATTAGTTGGGGCAAAAATAATAAGTATAATCAGTTCTCTTCCTTTAGAATGTCAAACATATGAGATCAGGCTTTGGACGCATAGATTTCCTCACTGACACATTATTGTCTAACTGTCTCACCTTTTCCTAAAGCATCTGATTCAACCTTCCTTGGACACAGGATACCAGATAGGATAAATCATTGGCTGGCATGGAAGCTCTTATGTTCTTAACTGCTGAAATTCTAAAGGCCAAGCCCCCAAAAAAGGTGGATGGAAAAGCTGGAACAATATTTATAGTGGGGGTGCTGAGATTCATTGAATTAAACTGTAAACCCCTTATATGATGGAAACTACTTCAAACAAAGGGTGTGGCACTTTTCACTAGTGCAAAGTTTATGCAATAGGAAAAAAAATGAAGAGCTGACATACTACAAAGGGAACATTTAATATGGTGTGAAATGAACACTGCTATTTGGGATTTGTGCATAGGACACAATGATAGTAATTTTGCAGGCTCAGATTGAGACACATTAAAGTCATCTAATTTTCAGAAAGTACCAAGTAACCTATCCACAGGAAACAATCAGGACTCTTTATGATGTCTCAAATCGAGCCCCCCAAAATGTTGGTATCCAAAATTAGTATTCACTTTTAAAACTGTAGAGCTTTTATATGCTTGCATTCCTAAGGACTTCATCTGTCACAGAGTAGCTGAATCATGACAATGAAATCCCCTCACAAAGGCAACAATTTCAAGACGATAAGCAGGAACAGATTATTGTGTTCTGAAGCTGATGCTCCTGCACTTGCATCAAAAGCCTAATGAGCATGCTGGCTGGGGGGTATACCCTCCTGGCCACCTGTGCTACTGTTCAAAGATTAATGGAATCAACTGATGCAGCAAAAATGTCATCACCAAACCTTATGTTTTCACTGTTCAGTATCATTTCACCTCCCCCTCCCTCTCCCCGAACATGTGAGAGAATAAACAAAGCCTTCTTCCCCTACTTAACTTAACCAGAAAGTTTGGACCAAATCCCTCAATCTTTATTTTAAAGATTCAAAAATTGGATTTTCTAGATCATTTTCTTCATTATAGCAAAGGACAATATTGCTTATTTGATTAGCAAAAGGTATGTGCTACTATTTTACTTTTCTTTTTATAGGTTATATATATGAAAAAGTGAATTAGTGCAGCAGTGCATACAAACCAAACGAGCAATTATTTTCCTTTTCACTAATGAGGAAAAGGTATTGCATAGAGGGCAAGAGTATAACCAACAGATATATGTGCATGTGAACTGTGCTCTTGCCCTCTATACAAGTAATCAAAATACATACAGGCACTGCTAGAGCAAAAGAGAAAGGCTGTGTCTACATTGGCATAATTTTGTGCAAAAGCACGCGCTTTTGCGCAAAAACATGCTGCCTGTCTTCACTGGCGGGGAGTTCTTGTGCAAGAACACTGACGTTCTAATGTGTGAAATCAGTGCTTCTTGCGCAAGAACTATGATGCTCCCACTCAGGAATAAGCCCTCTTGCACAACTGTTCTTGCGCAAGAGGCCAGTGTAGACAGGCAACATGAATTTCTTGCGCAAGAAAGCCCGATGGCTAAAATGGCCATCGGAGCTTTCTTGAGCAAGAGAGCGTCTACACTGGCACAGATGCTTTTGCACAAAAGCAAATCTCTTGCGCAAAAGCACATGCCAGTGTAGACACTCTCTTGCGCAAATACTTTAACGCAAAAACTCTTGCGTTAAAAATATTTGCGCAAAATCTTGCCAATGTAGACATAGCCAAAGGGTTTGACATGCTAGAAGCTAGTGCTAGGACCAATTCATTGATTTGGGGAATACTTAAAAAACCTCCCTTCTCACAAAAGGAGGGCATCGTGACTGGCAGGCTTTTTAATTTTTTAGTTGTTGAAAGTCCCTTTACCCATGCCCCCAGATTCTTTATGTTTAGATGTTGACTCTCTTTACTAAGATGAGTTCTTTTTTAGCCTGTTTCCCATTCTGAGTTAATTCCCCAAATGAGAAAGTCAAAGAAAAAAATGCAAAAAACCCATGATGACCATTGTGTTGGCCGGAGTGTGCTCTGTCTTTCGTGTTTCTATTTCTTCTCGCTGTTGGAAAGAGGCTATAAGAGTGCACTCAGTACTAAATAGCCACACAAACTCATGTATCAGCATCAGGCACAGACTGTGACTCCTTTCCATTTTACTGCATTGTGTATTCTGCATGGCAATTTAATTTTCTCACTCAATACTATATTTAATGCGTAATCCCTTTCTGTGGAAGCTTATCAAACTTGGCAGACTTATTTGAGAAGGCTTTTTGGCAACTTTTGGTCCTGTGCACGCTCCGAAGACATGCCAATATTGTACAAAGCTTTCTCAGGATATGCTGTGACCAGCCATACCCAATTAACTAGCAGCTGAAAACCTTCAGAGTAATTAATTGGCTAATCAAGATGAAACTCCAGAGAAACTCTCACTTAGATAAATTGTCATCAATATAACTCTTTCAACTGACTTGCTCACTGTTTGGCTTCACATTAATACATCCCAAAATGAATTAGTCTGAGATACCTTTTGCTTGGATTTTCTCCCATATACTCTATCCATTCTCTAATATGTGTCTGTTTACACACTAGGAATAACTAGGTGATGTTCTAGTTTTTATACTTTCAACGCATTTCCTTTTAAATATAAACCCCAGCTGCCTAAATACATTAATTAACGTAAAAGAAAACTAGAAACCTAAACTTAGCTAGAAGTCAATTAATGAATCTCAGTTTCATTCAGTAATGGGAATTTTAGAAAAGAAGACACCATGGTCTGTCAAAACAAACCCTTTGAATCCATATATGTATTCTTCTTCATTAGAAACAGACCTATTGTTATTGAATACCATCCCTTCCATTTAGACACTAAACAAATGATTATTTTCAAAGCACTCCCCTTTGTAAGATGAATATTCCATCCCCTTTTCACACTTTGTATAATTATGTCAAGGAATGTTTACAACCAGCTCTTGGAACACATTTTTAAAAGGAATGGAAGGCAAACAGTTAAATGTTTTAAATTCTCCAATTTCACTCATATCACCCCACCTGCACAAATATTTTTTGAACAAAAGGAGTGAGAGGAAGATATCCCTACCCGAAAGTCAATCAGTCCCAGCTTCTCTGAGCAGATAAGGGACTGGAACAATGAAGAGGTTACCATAAGTCAACATGTGGGGTGGAAAATGAACAATTAAAAGACCTTTTGAGCTTCTCGGCACTTTAGTGTGAATAAACCAGTGGACCAACAAAGCAGGCCCCACAGCACCTGCAAAAAGGATAATCCCCCTGAGATGGTTTAATGTCTCCTCCAAAGTGAAACAGATGCTCATTGTGAGAACACATTTAACATACAGTTGTGCTTCCTTAAAAGTGCATGATGAATGCAATCTCTATTAGTTGATTTCTTTCACTTTAGGCAATATATGCAGCCAGCTTTATATAAGTCAGCAAACACTGCATTTTACTTAAACTGGGGTGCACTATGTCTCTTAAAAGCATGATTCATTGTTAAATTATTTTTTGTTGGCAATACAAAATATGTGTGAGCATGACTGTATGCCTTCTGCCCCTGGATGCGATAGGTTGCATAACAAGATTTGGGTTCATATCTAGTGTTTACACTGCCCTACAGTACTACAGGGTAGCCAAGCTCTTTGTGAAAAAAGGACAACAAAGTTTACTGAAGAAATCACCTATGTATTCAAGATAGTCAGCAAGATCTGGGGAAGCTAGAAATGGACTGAAGTCAATGGTAATGGTAGGTGATAATTTATACAGGTGCTTAAACATAGATTTAGGAACTAACTTTAGGCTTTGCAAAGATAACCTAGAACATGTAAGTCAGATTAAACTGATTTATGCCAATTATGAGGGCTGAAAGAACAATAACTTGCCCCTATTTTTCATCAGGAGGAAGAGGGGGACTTAAAGATTCCACGCACATGCACACTGGCTATAAGATGGCTCAGTTAACTGTGGTATCTATCTCTGAAGAATCATCTCACTGATTCTCTGCATAATTGTTAGTTTATTCTAGTACATAGCACTACGATAATGGTGGACAGGCAGGAGTTATATTTAGAGAGACAGACAACAATAATATGGTTTCACAGCTTGTTGAAGAATTCTCAGGGAAGCTCTGTGTATTAGCATAAGGTACTTGGGACTGCCAGGTCCAGCAACATCTCTGTCCTGGCATGGATCACTGCTGTTCCTAGACCACAGAGCACAGGAACAGGGAGGTCTGGTGGCGAGAGAGGATTTCTGCAGGGGGCACTGGCAACTCAGCCAGGAGCCCAGTGTTGGGGTGGGGTGGATGGGTGGCATGGTGGGGAGTTCTGGCCCCACTGGCAGCTGTGGAGCTCCAGTCTTGGCAGCAGCCAGAGAGCTCTGGTCCCAGCCTGGGAGCTCTAACCCCAGCCCTGTTCTGGCTCCAACAGTCGGGGCACCCCAGCCCCAGCAACATCCAGGGAGCTCCGGCCCTGGCCCTCCACCCCGGCCCTGACTGTGCAGCTCTGGCCCCAGCCATGGAGCCAGGAGGCTGTGGAGTTCTGCACTGGCCATGGAGCTCAGGCTGTGGTGCTCCAGCCCTGGCAGCAGCAGGGCTGGAGGCATCTAGACAGCCCTAGGGCACTGGGGCAGCAGTCCAGTCAGGCTGGTGTCACGTTGCTGAATTGGAGGGAAGCAACCAGATCGCTGCTGCACCCCTAGGTGGGGGTGTTGGCCCCAGAAATTGGTGTAGGGGGAGCCATGTGGGGTATTGAATGGGAGATTATTGTTTGTTGATCTTATGTACACTATTTATGTGAGTGTATAATGTCTATGTGTGTAGGTAGGAATCTGTAATCTGTGTGGAAGCTGAATATTTCTGTGAATATGGTTGAGCATTGCTATGGACAGGCTGAGTAGTGAAGCCCTGTGGAACAATGGCCCTTGATGGCCCAAAGACACACCTAAAGCAGGAGGGCGGAGACCCAAGAGCTGCCAGCAGAGAGAGGCTGAGGACCAGGTGACCTGCTGCATACTAGAAGAGGCCAGGAAGGGTATAAAGAGGCCATGTGGTCGATGCCATTTTGTTCTCAGCTCAGCACTTCATCCCAGAGGCAGCACTGCAGGGATTGAAGAGCCCGGAAGACCTGTGAACCCATCCTGATCGTAGGATGTGCAATAAGGACTTTTAACCAGCAGCTGCAACATCTCTGCTAGAGCCTGCATCGAGGACTGGGAGATTCGGTGCATGTAACGTACTGTACTTTAATAACCTTACTCTCAGGCTTTTCTTTCTTGTAATAATAAACCTTTAGATATAGATTCTAAAGGATTGACCCAGCGTGATTTGTGGGTAAGATCCAGAGGGTAAATTGACCAGGGATCTGTGGCTGGTTTCTTGGAACCGGACAGGACTTGTTCGGGGTAGGTGGGATTGGGTGCTAGGACCCCCCACCTGTGTATAGGCCCGGGGCCATCTGGGGCACGGATATTGCTGGGGTATCAGAGGGGTTTTGCTCGGGAGGCTTCAGGCAGGCAGCTGAAGCGCTCTGTGAGACTGGTTTGTGGCCTGTTTGGAGAGGTCGCCAGTCAGGGGGACTGTAAAGAGCCCCGGATTTGAGCAATTCGCCCTGAGCGGACTCCCTAAGCTGTGCCCAGACCCGGCCCGGTCCGTCACAGCTGGTGCCCTAACCCAGTGGCAGCACGGGCCAGGAGGAGAGGGACCTCCCCTGGTTCAGCAAATCCCCTCATTTGGGACCAGTTAGGGGACCTGAGGATGCTGGATCAGTGAGGTCCAATGTGTACTGCAGTAGCACATATATTTATATTTTCACATTGGGATTTAAGTGTTTAATAATTCTTTGAAAATGTAAATTAGGGATGTGAGGGAGTAGTCGAATAGTTGACTACCCGATAAGCTTAGGCTTATTGGGGAGTCGAGTTCACTACTTACATTCTCCATACCTTGCTGCCTCTCTATCAGAGGCAGCAAGTCGGGGAGGGAGCAGGAGCTGGTGCTGGAGGGGAGCTGGCTTAAAAGCTGGTTCACCCTAGTCTCTGCACTGCCTCCTGATCCCTCTCCCCCCTTGCTGCTGCCTCAATTAGAGGCAGCAGTGGGAATGAGGGAGGGCTACTGCCACAAAGCAGCCCCTGACCACGGGGGACCCAACTCCCTGCTAGGACCTACTGCACACAGGGGCTACTGCCATCTGGGCAGGCAGCCTGGCTCAGTCTTGGCTTGCGCTGGGTCTGGGACAAAACCCCGCTGCAGCTCTGAAATTTAAAAGGTGGTAGGAGCTTGGTAGCCTGTCCCCTGGCTGCTACTACATTTTAAATTGCAGAACTGCAGCAGGGTTTGGTCCTGGATCCAGTGTGAGCCAGGACTGCGTTGGCAGCCTATCGATTAATCAAGTAGTCAATACAAATTCTATCGACTATTCAATTAGTTAAATACTGCCTTCTTAACATCACTAGTGTAAATACATTCAGCTATGTTAACTATATGTGAAAACATAAGTTCCAATGCATATTTGACCGCTATAGCACATTAAAAATACCAACCCTTCTCTATCCTAGTTTCACCGTCCGTAAAACAGATAATAAGGTATACTTAATCTCAGAGGTTTGGGGCCCAACTATGAACCCCTTTTACTCTCTTGCCCATAAGTAGTCCTACTGAAGTTTAAATGACTCACTGTGGGAATAATCATTCCCTTTGGGAAGCAAGGGTTTCACAGTATGGCTCTCTGTAAGGATTAATGCATTGTTTGTGAAGTGTTTTAAAGATATTTAGGTTTGCAAAAATGCTTTATTACTGATAATGATATGCCCTGCAGTTTCCCTTGGCTCTGCCACACAGTTAATGGGATGCATACTTTAAGGCCCTGTCTGCTCATCTGTGGTGCCTGTCAGTTGGAAGACAAAGATCCAATTGCTATTTTCTAAATGGACTGGTGACAGCACCAAAACCCTGGCCAACGTTCTTTCTCTCAATAAAAGCAGTTTCTAATTTCAGTGCCTAATGTGTGAGCTATTGTTGAGTGCATAATGGCTTCTGATTTTTGCTTACATAGTCACTGCACTCTTAAGGTCTAATTCTGATCTCACTTTCAGCAGCATACAGTGACTTAACTTCATAGAAGTAATCTGTGGTACACCTCATTTATGTACCAGTAAACAAGTAAAAAGGCCTTGAATATTTAACTCCTCTTTGGAGAGCAGCTTAAGACACCATATAAAATTTGTCTATTTTCTTCTCTTCTAGCATGTCACACTGTGATATCTATTAGTATTTTAGATGAGAATGAAAATGTTTATGGTCAATAAAGGTGCCCAGGATGTGAAATGAGTTTTATTGATTGAATGATTGACAGGTTTACAAATCAAATAGCTAACTAAATTCTGTAGAAACTGATAAATATTTAAAGGTAAATGTTTAATTTGATTAGTGGAGATTTATGTGAATAAATCCACAAGCAACTATGTCAGATTATACACTGCACAGGATTGTGCAAAAATCTTTGGTAAAGGAACTTCTGCTTTTTATTGTGAAAGTAGATTTTGCTGGGTTTCACCAAAAGGCCTACTGAACTTGTACTAACTATTAAGCAAGCTATGTGGAGTTTTACACCAAGTCCATACAGGAAAAGAGGTGAGTTTCACCTGGTTTGATATAGACATAGCGGCTGTGTCTAGACTGCACCCCTTTTGCGGAAAAGGGATGCAGATTAGACACAGTGCAATTGCAAATGAAGAGGGGATTTAAATCTTCCCCGCTTCATTTGCATGAACATGGCTGCCGCTTTTTTCCGGCTCGGGGCTTTGCCGGCAAAAAGCGCCAGCCTAGACAGGGATCTTGTGGAAAATAAACCCTTTTCCGGAAGATCCCTTATTCCTGATTTTAAGTAGGAATAAGGGATCTTGCGGAAAAGGGTTTATTTTCCGCAAGATCCCTGTCTAGACTGGCGCTTTTTTCTGGAAAAGCCCCAAGCCAGAAAAAAGCAGCAGCCATGTTCATGCAAATGCCGTGGGGAAAATTTAAATCCCCGGGGCATTTTCAATTCCGACTGGTCTCATTAGCATCCCTTTTCTGGAAAAGGGTGCCAATGTAGACACAGCCAGCCAGTCTAAGATCCCAGCTTCTATTGGTTTCTCAGCTTTAACAACTGAGCCTGCCTACTGAGAAAATGTCAAAAGGTAAGAGGAAAGGAATGAGACTTGTGACTCAAATCTTCTCACCCCATATTGTGGATTGTAAGATGTAGGTGGTCAGACTTAGTGGTAAAGCAGCATCAGTCAAAGTAGGAGTTGGGAACCAGGAACTGGAGGCAGGGAGTCAAGGCCAGGGGCAGGGCATAGAAACACAGATCTGAAACAAGGTAGGAGCACAGGATGCAGGAACCAGGAAGAGAACAGAATTGGAAGAAGAAATCAGGAACAAGGCTTGTCTAGAGAGTCAGGAAAGAAAGTAGAGTCCAATGTAGAAGTCAGACAGAAATGTACCTAGTTGCTCAGACAATTTACTGTGCCTTCTTCTGAGACAGAGAAGCTGGATGTCTCCTCCAATTACAAGCTTCATAAGCAGTGTCTCATATGCTAGGGTCTACAAGCCAACAATCCCAGCTGGTACCAACAAGCTGTCAGTGATGGCTACAATCTGGAGACTATCTAGGTACTTCTGATCTCTCAACTCTGGTCCTTTTGAGGGTCAGGAAGAGTTCTGCTGTATCCTTCCGTTGTGTAGGATAAAACCTATGAAAAACACGGTGGTATTGGCTAACTTAATACAATACAATCAAATTAAAATAATGGGATCGAAGATCATATTAACAGTGAGGATCATCAAATATTGCAACGATTTACCTAAGAATATGGTATATTTTTGTTGCTCGAATTCTTTACATGAAGATCTCATTTCTTTCTAAAAATGTGTTCTAGCTCAAAAAGAAGTTATTGACTTAGTGCAGAAATGAGTGGGTGAGGTTCTCAGGCTTGTTTTATGAAGAGAGTCACACTAGATGTCAAAACTGTCCCTTTTGGCCTTAAATGCTGTGAATTAAAAATTAAAAATTGTTGGGTACTTTTGAATTGGAAAAAAAAATAATTGAACCCAGTGGAAAGGAAACAACAATTTTTCCCAGCCATAATTATATCCATTAAGGTTTTGTCTGTGAAAAACTTTACACAATGGGTTTCTAGCATTATTTGATCATAAGAAATGTAATTTCCACAAATTCATCCACATCTGCTATTCCTAGTCATCATCCCTGTGTTCCACTTCTCACTTTGCTCCTGATGAATGATAGTACATACTTCACAAGGAGAAATAGGTTACAATCATGACTCCCCCTGCTCTCATGAATATGGGATGGCTGGTGAATAACTACCCTTGCCCTCTTTCTCCTTTGGGTCCCATGCTGATCTCTGTTCTGTAGGATCTGAATGTTGGTGCCAGATTGTTCATTTGCATTATCCTTGTTCCCATGTCATATTCTGAAATTCATAAGCTGAAACTGCTTAGACACTGGAATAATGGTGGCATATATCCCACATAAAAGGAGATTTGTATTTTGCTAATTAATTAATCAGTATAGTTTGCTTAGATGACAGATTTTTGGATGCGGTTCAATGACTCTCTAGCATTAACCATACTAACCTAGTGCAATTATTTATATCAGGCAGAACAGAGTGTGACACTAGATCATAGGAAAGAGTCTTCGGAAGAAGATCATCATTTAGGAGGGAAATGAACCTAGACTTCTCTCGTCCCTTCTTGCTAGTTAAATAGCATGATGTTATAACAGACCATGACAAAATCACCATCCATGCTTCTTGGCATAAAACCAGCATTATGACTAAGAGTTCTGACCTCCCACTTTCTGAAAGATAATAGACAAATATTTATTTTTTAACTACATACAGTTAGACATCAGGGGTATGTCTAGACTACATGCCTCTGCCGACAGAGGAATGTAAAATAGGCTACCCGACAGTCAGTGAAGCGGGGATTTAAATATCCCCGGCTTCATTAAAATAAAAATGGCCACCACGCTGTGCCGGCTCAGCGCGCGAGTCAAGATGCGAATCAGTCGACAGGGGAAGCCTTTGTCGACCGCTCCCTTATGCTTCGTGAAACAAGTTTTACAGGAGTGGTCGACAAAGGCTTCCCTTGTCAACTGATCCGCATCTTGACTCGCGTGCTGTGCCAACAATCAGCTGAGCTGGCACAGCGTGTCAGCCATTTTTATTTTAATTAAGCCAGGGATATTTAAATCCCGGCTTCATTGACTGTGTTGGGTAGCCTATTTTACATGCCTCTGTCGGCAGAGGCATGAAGTCTAGACATACCCCAGGGTTCCCAAATTCAGGACAAGGCATCAGCCTTTTTCTTTACCTTAATATGATGTTAATTGGTTAACCGTTAAGCATACTGGTGAGTATGAGGCTTACCAGTATGCTTACTAATTAACCAGTTTGATTAACCTGCTCTTTCTGGTGAACCCTGGTGGTGGCTAGTCATGCTGGGTTGGAGCAGTCCCTGTTGTGGTAGAGTTGGTGTGCTGGGCAGCGGGACTTCATGACTGCATCCACACTGGTGACAGGACCTCACAGCTGAAGCTGGATCCCACAGGTGGGCTAAGCGGCAGGCTCTAAGTTAACTAGTTAACCATTTTAACTACTCTAATTTGGATTATGTTCTGGTCAAAGTACTAAATTCCAGAATTACAGGGCTAGATTCCAATAAAGTAATTTAGAATTGGTTCCTTTAGCTTGGTGTAGTCATGCTAAGGGAGCATAATAATATAAAACAATATTTGTTTACACAAATAAAGTTTAAGCCACTTAAACTCAGGCAATGGCATAACACTTTTTCTCAATGACAGCTTAATTTTGTTCAGAGGGGGTCAGTTTCCTCATAGAATCATAGAAGATTATGGATGGAAGAGACCTCAGGAGGTCATCTAGCAAATCACTGCTTGAAAAAGGACCAACACCAGCTAAATCATCACCATAACATATCATGTTTACCGATATCTCCTTTTCATGGCTTTTAATTTATTGATGTGCATCATGTGCACAAATACTCTGATAAATGCCTCTTTAATAGTGGGCAAAGGTCACAGAGATGACTTGCAAGGTCCTTTTAAAGCCTTACGCATAAATCACAACTTTTGCTATATTTTTTACTATTTCAGGGATACGAGTGACACTGTTGCAAAAAAAGCAAAAATGATTCTGGGATGCATTAACTGGAGTGTTGTGAGCAAGACACGAGAAGTCATTCTTCTGTTCTACTCTGTGCTGATTAGGCTTCAGTTGGAGTATTGTGTCCAGTTCTGGACACCATATTTCAAGAAAGATGTGGAGAAATTGGAGAAGGTCCAGAGAAGAGCAACAATAATGATTAAAGGTCTAGAAAACATGAACCATGAGGCAAGGCTGAAGGAATTGTGCTTGTTTAGTTTGGAAGAGAGAAGACAGAGAGGGGACATGATAGCAGTTTTCAGGTATCTAAAAGGGTGTCACAGAGAGGAGGGGGGAAATTGTTTTCTTTGGCCTCTGATGATAGGACAAAAAGCAATGGGCTTAAACTGCATCAAGGGAGGTTTAGGTTGGACATTAGGAAAAACTTTCTGTCAGGGTGGTTAAACACTGGAATAAATTGCCTAGGGAGGCTGTGGAATCTCCTTCTCTAGAGATATTTAAGAACAGGTTAGACAGACATCTGTCAGGGATGATGTAGACCATGTTTAGTCCTGCCATGAGGGCAGGGGATTAGACTTGATGATCTCTTGAAGTCCCTTCCAGTTCTACTATTCTATGATTCTATGAATCTATGAGTCTAACAGAAATTCTGCTTCAACCTGTCACAGGTTTTTTTCCATTCCCAGATGCTCTGCAAATGGAGGAATAATTGAAGCAATTCTCTCATTTATCTTTCAAGTATAACTACTGCTTGCACATCTCACCAGGATGCTGCTTCTTCCACACAGGGGCTTCCCCATACAGCAAATTTTCTCGCATTTAAACAAAACCCAAACCAAAACCCCTCTTAGTCTTTCCCTCCCCAGATGGGGTATTATTCTTCTCTACAAATCTCTCATGTCCAAAGTAGGATGAGTTTGTTGAGCAGACACATTTTTTTTTGCGCTTCACTTAAGCCCAGAGCAAATTCTGGCACAACAGAATAACTTTAAAATTCCTTCTCAGCAGGAAACTGCTATTCTAGAGATAGAGGCTTGAAGGGATTTCCCTCCTCTTTACAGCCTTCTTCAAAGACCAAAGACGTGTTTCAGAACCATACTTTCTCTGAGACCTCATTATAACATGAGTATACTCAGATGTAGCTAAAATGTACCTACCTTTAAAATAACAGCAGGTAGTAAATTTCAAATGTCAATTACAACCATCACCCTTAAAATCTTCCCATTCAAGGTGGACTTTAGCTAGAGGAACAGTCAGAGAGAATCTAGACAAAGCTAAAATATTCAGACTTTTTCCTTGTAGTTTGTCCTCTTCCTTCACAAAACTTTCCTTAACCAAGGTGATGTGCAATGCAGTGCCCCTCCACCCAGTACACTCAATGCCATTTAATCTTAATTTATTCTTCAGTCACTATTTTTTATTACCATGTCAAGATGTGATTGTAATCGAGCTTATGAGGCTTATCTTCTACTCCACAGAGTCCTCTGGGATCCAGGAAGTAGCATAAGCACTCATGGTGCTAGTACTGGCACTTATGGTAAGGATTGGGGTTGCAGATTGTGGGTGACTAAATTTGCGGCAATTTGGTTTTATATGGCCATCAGCCCCACAGTGATGGCAGATTATCTGTCTTCCCTTAGGATAAGAGGTTTTAAAAATCTGGGCTCCCTTGAGGTTTTTAAAGAAAATTGGGGCTAGGTTTATTCTTCAATCTTTCATCCCTTTTAATATAGGAAACAGAGAGACTAAACTTCCCCTGAGGTTTGTGCCGCTTCTGAGCCCTTGACTCGACATATTCATCAGCAATTTCTGCTGTCACCAACACCAAAGCTGTGGAATGGAAGGTTTCTGTCATAGATGACTTCCAACACTCCAGACTTCTGAAGAAGTGGGTTGTACCCACTAAAGCTAATGATACCATCTACATGTTTTGTTAGTCTATAAAGTGCTACTAGATTATTTGTTGTTTTTTAAGTTTTTCCTGTCAAAGATGGCCAATTTTACTTCATAAGTCACAACCCATAATAACTGCTTGTGTCACAAATATAACTGCTTGTCAAAGTTACCATCAGCCGCTGCCCCGATTATCCATTTCTCCCACATACCTACATATCTTATGCACATATTTCATGAATGTATGACTTTATGAAATTTTGCAATATGGTTGTTTATGGAAATATGTTGCAAGTTTAAGAGTCTCTATTGCTATGTTGTGATTAACTCCAGAGGTGTGTTATGTGACCATTATATCTGAATTGGAGTTGTAAACAAGGGATTTATAGCACTGCAAGAGGACTGCACAAGCATTACACAATGGGGGTGTGACGGGCCAACCCCGTCACCCGTGCCGGGTCCAGGCACATTGGCGGCTCACGCTGTGAGCGCCGGCTGTGCTGCCGTGGATGCGTGGCAAGCCGGCAGCCGCTTTTAACCGTGGCACTGGCACACCTGGGGGCGGGGCACACCCGAAGGGTGGAGAGGAAGGTGGAGGACGTGGAGGGGAGGCAGAGAAGGACGTCGCTGGACCAGGCAAGGGGGCTGACGGCAAGCGAGCTGGGGAACGTCTCCCTTCGTCCCCCAAGTAGTGGGGGGCAGGCGGGAAGCAGGGGCGGAGAGCCCATGCCCAGACCGGCGGGGCTCCGGACCGCCGAGGATCAGCCAAGAGACTCCCGCCAGGAAGCCCGCAGAAGCCGCTAGGAGGAAGCCCACAGATGGAAGAGGTACCCAACCCCCCTTCCTTAGTAGGGTGCCGGGCCGTGACGGTGACTAGCCTCGCGGAACCGAAGGAGACCCCATGATGCCGAAATAGCGTATAGGGGAGGGCCCAGGAGGAGGGACCCCCTTGCCCTGGAGAAGGAAAGGCGCTCGGGAGAGCGGGAGGTCCCCGTCATCCCTCCAGCATACCTATGGGGCAGGAAGTGACCCGACTGCAGCAGGACTCTCGGACTGGTGGGAGCTAGACTTTGGGGGGAGCAGCGACTGGGGAACTTGTCGGGCCCCAGGGCATAAGTAGGAGGGTTCGAGTCCTAACGGGGCCTCCCTGGTATAGAAGTACCCTACTACGCCCTACAGGCCTAAAGCAAACGGACAGAGGGTAGGGGAGGGTCCCTCCGTGAACTGAATGCGGGCTCACCCTACCCCACAATCCTGCAGGGTTAAGAGGGAGGGGGGTGGTTACCCCCTGACGGTGGGATTTCTCAACTCTGTGATTCAACAAAGCTTACCAGGACATCTCTGGACTAGTGTTTTCCAGGCATATGGATTGAAGATATAAAATAGGGGACAGAGGCATCATGCTTTGGCTTTTCTTCTCTCCCTGCCTATGCTGGAAGCAACAAGAATGCTGGAAGACAAAAACTTGAATGGAGAGACTGGTCCCAGGATTAAAGGGGAAGGGTGCCTGTGTATTAAGGACTATAACATCTAATCAAGTAAGAAAACTGCTTGGTCCAAATACTGTCTATCTAATAAGGTTTAGACTGCACTTACCTTTTATTTTCTTTGGTAACTATCTTTGACCTTTTCTTGCCACTACTTATAATCACTCAAAATCTATCTGTAGTTAATTAATCTGTTTTATATATGACCTAAAACAGTAGTGATGGCTAAAACTCAAAGCCTATGTTTACACTATAGCCTCTTACACAAAAACTCATGCAAATGAGGCAAAGCGTGGATTATTGCCACGTCTCGTTTGCATAATTAATTAGGCTCAATTTTTGTGCAAAAACCCCCTCTTGTGCAAGAGCCATTCTTTTGTATTTCAGGAAGAACGGCTCTTGCGCAAGAGGGGTTTTGCACAAAAACGGAGCCTCATTAATTATGCAAATGAGGCATAGTAATATTCCACGCTTTACCTCATTTTAATATTTTTTGCACAAGAGGTTGTAGTGTAGACACAGCCAAAATGTCCATAGCTTGTGTTCAATTTATACAAACTTCCAAAAGTCTAGATGTTACACACTCTTTCTTTTCCCAGTTTTTGACAGAGGTACGGATGTGGATGAAAATAAACTGATGTAGACTCATTCTGGATATAGGCTTATTCTAGGTAAGGCTGAAGAGAAGCTGATGGAGGAAAGAAACATTAATGGGCATCTACACAGCAGAGCTAAAGATAAAATAAGCTACACAACTTCAGCTACGTCAATTGCGTAGCTTAAATCAAAATAACTTATTTCAGCTTTTGGTTCTGTCTACAAGAGCACTGTTCTTCTGACTTCCCTTACTCCTCATAAAATGAAGGTGACAGGAGTCAGAGTAAGAAGTCCTCCGGCTGAACATTATTTCGACATTATGTTGAAATAATTGCTTGTAGTGTAGACGCGAACTATGTTATTTTGGAATAACATCAATTATTCTGAAATAACACTGCTGTGTAAATGTACCCATAGAGTCCTGAACTAGACACATGATTAAGTACTAGTGAGTTTCAACTTTTCCTTGTATAAATCTCAGTTTTGAATCTATAATGGCTTCATTGCTCCTCTTTGGATCTCCATTTGATAGCTGTGATACTTAATGACTTTTTTTCTGATAGTACTGATCCAGAAGCTATAACTTCCACAGTGAAGCAAACCTTAGCGTATTTTTTGGTGCTTTGTAATCTCAGAGCAAGAACATGGCAAGCCTTTGGGCAAAATGATTCAAAAAAGAGTAAAACAAATGGACTGGTAAAACTGCATTCAATGCTAGTACCACAAATATGTTCTTCACCCCACTACAATTGGCAGAGGTCTAATTATCATCATAGTCCTTGCTCTTCAGTGCCTTTCTGAAAGCAGTTTTGCAGAGAGAGAGTGTTTCTGGGTGTTGAACAAGAAGAGGTCATGAAAAAGTTGGCTCATCACTGACTCCTAGATAACTTCCTACTCATCTTGTTTGTCTGCACTCCTTATCTTTACGATGAAATGCCACGGTACAAAGTCACTGTATCTACTGCCAGATGCTAAGCTAGAGTGAAGAAAGGTAAATTAAAGTGGGAGACTGCTGTTCTCTTCAGCTTTTTTTTAAGCTGTTTACTTTATTTTCAAGGTAGCAGCAGTGTGACCATACATTTCACATTCTGCACTTGTTACATGTTTGGAATGCAAAGAGTGAGATATGTGTGTGAGACGTGCATGTTGAGAGTCTCTGGGTTAGGCTAAAAGGGGTAAAAAACAAGGGTGATGTCATGCTAGGGGTCTACTACAGGCCACCTACCAAGGTGCAAGAGGTGGATGAGGTTTTTTTTAAACAACTAACAAAATCATTCAAAGCGTAGGATTTGGTGGTGATGGGGGACTTCAACTATCCAGATATATGTTGGGAAACTAACACAGGGGGGCACAGAGTATACAAAAAGTTCTTGGACTGCATTGAAGACAACTTTTTATTTCAGAAGGTTGAAAAAGCTACTGGGGGGAAGCTGTTCTAGACTTGATTTTAACAAATAGGGAGGAACTGCTTGAGAATTTGAAAGTGGAAGGCAGCTTGGGTAAAAGTGATCATGAAATCATAGACTTCTAAGGTATGGTAGAAGGGCAAATGGCAAATTAGAGACAATGGATTACAGGAAGGCAGATTTTGGTAAGATCAGACAGCTGGTAGATAAGGTCCCACGGGAGGTAAGACCGAGGGGAAAAACAACTGAAGAGAGTTGGCAGTTTTTCAAAGGGACATTGTTAATGGCTCAAAAGCAAGCTATTCCACTGCATAGGAAAGATAGAAAATATGGCAAAAGACTGCCTTGGATCAACCAGGAGATCTTGCATGATTTAAAAATAAAAAAGGAGTCATACAAAAAATGGAAAGTAGGACAAATTACCAAGGATGAATATAGGCAAACAATACAGGAATGCAGGGGCAAGATTAGAAAGGCAAAGGCACAAAATGAGCTCAAACTAGCTACAAGCATAAAGGGAAACAAAAAGACATTCTATAAATTTATCAGAAGCAAGAGGAAGACCAAGGATAGGGTAGGACCATTGATCAGTGAGGAGGGGGAAACAGTAACAGGAAACTTGGAAATGGCAGAGGTGCTTAATGACTTCTTTGTTTTGGTCTCCACCAAGAAGTCTGATGAAGGAATGCCTGACATAGTGAATGCTAGTGGGAAGGGGGTAGGCTTAGAAGATAAAATAAAAAAAGAACAAGTTAAAAATCACTTAGAAAAGTTAGATGTCACCAGGGCCTGATGAAATACATCCTAGAATACTCAAGGAGTTGATAGAGGTATCTGAGTCTTTAGCTATCATCTTTGGAAAATCATGGAAGACAGGAGAGATTCCAGAAGATTGGAAAAGGGGAAATATAGTGCCCATCTATAAAAAGGGAAATAAGAACATCCCAGGAAACTACAGACCAGTCAGTTTAACTTCTGTGCCAGGAAAGATAATGGAGCAAGTAATTAAGGAAATCATCTGTAAACACTTGGAAGATAATAAGGTGATAAGGAACAGCCAGCATGGATTTGTAAAGAACAAATCATGTCAAACCAATTTGATAGCTTTCTTTGATAGGATAATGAGTCTTGTGGATAAGGGAGAAGTGGTAGACATGGTATACCTAGACTTTAGCAAGGTGTTTCATATGGTCTCACATGATATTTTTAACAATAAATTAGGCAAATACAACTTAGATGGGGCTACTATAAGGTGGGTACATAAATGGCTGAATAACTGTTCCCAGAGAGTAGTTATTAATGGTTCACAATCCTCCTAGAAAGGAGTAACAAGCAGGGTTCCGCAAGGGTCTGTTTTGGTACTGGTTCTGGTACTGGTTCATCAACGATTTAGATATCAGCATAGAGATTATGCTTATTCAGTTTGCAGATGATACCAAGCTTGGAGGGGTTGCAACTGCTTTGGAGGATAGGATCATTATTCAAAATGGAGAAATGGTCTGAGGTAAACAGGATGAAGTTTAATACAGACAAATGCAAAGTACTCCACTTAGGAAGTGTAACCCTTCTGCCGGGTAGACCTGGCAGTAACCAGGGCTGGGTTCAATATCTTGGGGTCCATCTCACACAGAACCAGCTTGAGGCCCCACCCAGTAATCTGGGAAAGTCACACACCCCTGGGTGCCTCTGAGAGGCAGTGCTCCCCCACTTGCAAGCACTGAGTCTGAGTGTAGGAAAGAAACATTTAATGAAACAGAGAGAGAGAAGTCATCCAGCATTAACTTGGGGAAAACACCACAAACAGAATTCATAACCCATACATGAGCTAAGCTCCCCCCCAGCCAAGAATCACTTGAAGTCCAAAGAGTCCAACAACCCAAAAGTCTCTGTCCCTGGTCCATGTCACCCAGAGTTCCAAAGTTCACCCTCAGGGTTTCACCTCCCAACCTAGGTAAAAATGGGGGTGGGGGGATAGATAGGGGGCATCTTACGACACTCCGCCACGCTCCACCAGCTGTCTCATCCCACGCCACTGGACGCTCCGCTGGTTGCCTACCGCCGCTACTTACCTGCTGCCGCCTCTCCGCGCCACGCTGCTGGTCGCCGCTCCTTTCCTGCCGCAGCTCTGCACCACGCCGCTGGTCACCAGTTCTCGCCTGTCACCGCTCCACGCCACACCGTTGGTCACGCTCCTCGCCTGCCGCCGCTCCTACTGGCCACATTATGCCACCAGCCAGTGATTTCTACCGGCCACTCTGCTGGTCGCCACCACTTCACTGGCTGCAATGGGTCTGGCTCTCAGCCAAACCAGTGATTTCAGCTCTCAGTGACTGCAACTCTTTAGCCACCAGCTGGACTGGCAAAGGAATCCAGCTTTCACTGGACTAGCAAAAGAAAAGACTCTTCAGGGAGTCTGCTTTAGGTCTGTCCTTAAAACAAAGGGGGAAAGGGGCAGGTTGGGCCAGTCTTACAGCTTACATCTGGCAGGTGTGAAGCAGGCTGACTCAAGCCTTTAACCCTTCCCCCGCAGCTCAGTTCACTCAACTCTGGAAGGGGGGAGGCTTGTTCTTCCGAGACCTCTTACCATGATGGTGGTGTCTCTCCTGCAAGCACTGGTGGCATGTTTTACAGTTCCCACATTTACAGGTAGCATGATTAGTGACCCTCCCCCCCCACACACACACACAACAGTCCCAAATTATTTACAATTCTCCACATTCCATTCCAACACTGACCCTTCATCAGCCCTGGATGAATGGGATTTACATAGCCACACCTCGGATTCTCTCCTGAGCTGTATTTACATATCAACAGTTAACAGTTAATTACCTTGCAGAGCTAAACAATTGTAGTGGGCACACCCACCCCTACTTTTAGCTGGCTGATAGCAAGCAGCAGTTCAGCCCCTTCTTACAGAAGGAACAATCAGTTTCACTCATACAGAATGGGAGCGACTGCCTAGGAAGGAGTAAAGTAGAAAGGGATCTAGGGGTTATAGTGAACCACAAGCTAAATATGAGTCAACAGTAAGACACTGTTCCAAAAAAGCCAACATGATTCTAGGATGCATTAACAGGTGTGTTGTGAGCAAGACATGAGAAGTCATTCTTCTGCTCTACTCTGCACTGATAAGGCCTCAGTTGGAGTATTGTGTCCAGTTCTGGGTGCCACATTTCAAGAAAGATGTGGAGAAATTGGAGACGGTCCAGAGAAGAGCAACAAGAATGATAAAAGCTTTAGAGAAAATGACCATGAAGGAAGGCTGAAAGAATTGGGCTTGTTTAGTTTGGAAAAGAGAAGATTGAGAGGGGACATGATAGCAGTTTTCAGGTATCTAAAAGGGTGTCACAAGGAGGAGGGAGAAAACTTGTTCTTCCTGACCTCTGCAGATAGAACAAGAAGCAATGAGCTTAAACTGCAGCAAGTGAGGTTTAGGTTGGACATTAGGAAAAAGTTCCTAACTGTCAAAGTGGCTAAACACTGGGATAAATTGCTTAGGGAGGTTGTGGAATCTCCATCTGTGGAGATATTTAAGAGTAGGTTAGATAAATGTCTAGCAGGGATGGTCTAGACAGTACTGGGTCCTGCCATGAGGGCAGGGGACTGGACTCGATGACCTCTCGAGGTCCCTTCCAATCCTAGTATTCTATGATTCTATGATATGTGTGCGAGATATGAGCACATGGCTGGCCTTTGCATGGCCATGTAGTGGGGAAGGGACTGAGTAAGGAACTTCTCACCCCACTAGCACGGCTGTTGTAAAGGTCAGCTAGAATTGCAGCCCCCATGTTCAAGGAAGGGCTGTCTAGATATTCCCATGACTCAACTATAAGAGAGCAGGAAGACATGGAGAAAATCAAGAAACAGACAGTGCAATATCTCTGTTCCTCCAATGTGAGCTGTATCATACCAAGTAACCCTTAAAAAAGTGTGGTAATCTGTGTACTCCTCTCACACACTGGGAAAGCTCTCGGAGATAGAATGCCTGATGCCATTCCTCCCATACACTGCCTGCAAGGCAGAGCAGTGGCTAAATGCTCAATACAATATATTTCATAGACTCTGCAATGTCCTTGAGAGAGGACTAAAGGCTCAATTCTACTACACTTGCTCATATGGAGAAGTCCCTTATTCTGCAAAAGGTCACACTGCATTAAAGTATAATCATAAAGGCAGCAGAGTGGAGCCCAAAATCGAAATAGCTCAGTTATATACAGAATGCCAATGCATAGGTGTAGCACAACATGACAATCCAATATTAAACGTTAGTCTGCAGGACAACAATGTTCAATGACTTTTATAATGATTCCTTTGAGTTCTACAGCTGAGCTTCTTTAGGTTTGGACTGCAAGGACCCAAACTGATACAGGTGTTTTTCAGACTGGCAATGAGGCAGAGCAAAATCATCAGGAATCTTAGGGTGTGTCTAGACTACACCTCTCTGTAAACCGAGAGATGTAGATTAGGCACATCTAAATTGCTAATTAAATATCCCATGCTTCATTAGCATAAACATGGCCGCCACTTTTTTTCCAAAATGGAGCTTTTGTATGTTAGAGTAGCCTAGTGGATTGCATCAAGAGAGGTTTAATCACCACCAGCACTAGGGTTAGGGGAGCTGTAGAGGCAATATAGAGCCACTGTTGCCCCTTCCAGCCCTTCTCATTTGAGGATTGTGCCCTGCAAGTAGGATCTAAACTAGAAATGACAGAACACCATGAAAGCAGTCTAGATGTGCATCTGTCAAAAATAAACTCTTTTTTAACGGATCCTGTAAACATTATCTTTTTAGGAATACAGGATCTGTCGAAAAAGGGTTTATTTTTCACAGATCCACGTCTAGACTGCCGCTTTTTTCAAAAAAGCTCTGTGTTAAAAAAAAGCAGTGGCCAGGTTTATGCTAATGAAGCACGGGATATTTAAATCCCTGCTTCGTTAGCAATTTAGATGTTCTTTATTTTCATCCCTCTGTTGACTGAGGGATGCAGTCTAGACGTGCGTTCCTTAGAAACTATGGAAAGCAACAGTTAGGACAGGCTGCAGATCTGAATTCTTGTCTGTGGATACTTTGAGCAGTGCCTGTCCAAGTGCTCTAAAAAGGTAATTAAATGAAGATAAAGGTATTTCATAGAAATATTTTTGCAGAGTGCTCTAAGTCTGTCTTTTTGGTGCTTTGTCTTGCCTATGTTATTTTGCACAATTGCTTGTTAACTGCGTTCAGCTTTGCATGTTTCTCTCAGCAGCAGAAATTTCAAGGACTTCTGAAAACAATGGGAATGGCAAGAAACTATATAGTTTTCTCAAATGCATACAAGCATGATCTGATCTCCTTCTCTGCAAATCTTATTCCTCAAACACTGCATAGTATGGGCCTGATTTTCACCTTCTGTGTGTTGTTCTAGATCACTAGTGAGCCTGTTGAGGTAAAACGAGGGTATACATAGTGGCTACGTCTACATTGGCCCCTATTACGGAATAGGGATGCAAATGTAGCACTTGGGAAGAAGCAAATCCGCAGGGGATTTAAATATCCCCCGCGGCATTTGCATTAACATGGCTGCCGCTTTTTTCCGGCTTGTAGATAAGCTGGAGAAAAGTGCCAGTCTGGACGCGATCCTCCGGAAAATAAGCTCTCTTGAAAGTAGGAATAAGAGATCCTCCGGAAAAGAGCTTATTTTCCGGAGGATCGCGTCCAGACTGGCACTTTTCTCCGGCTTATCTACAAGCCGGAAAAAAGCGGCAGCCATGTTAATGCAAATGCTGCGGGGGAATGGTTGGAACACATTATGATTCAAGTCTGCCTCTTTTCTCACCTCAAAAACACCCAGTTACCCCTGAGTGGCCCTGACATCTTGAGTGTGGTGAAGCAGTAGAGATTACATACAGTCCGTTATGCCAGCTTTTGATAGCTTCTTTAGGAGGCGGCAAACATAATGACACATGACTTCAGAGGGAAATAGACTTGTTCCACATTGTCTGGGGTATCCTTATCTGCCCCTTGGGAGCAGCTTTAGCTGGGTGGATAACATGGTTCAGTCTTTTTGGCCATCAAAGTGCTTACAAGTGGGCTTCTTTCATCCTTATAAATGGTCAATAGACCACCTGTCTGTAGTGTTTGAACATCACTCACTCTATCCCACACATAATATGGCCTAGCCTGCCCTAATAAAATGGTTCATATCAGTTACCCTGATGTAAAAAATATACGAGACACACACAATGAGGGGTAAATTCATTGAGGTCAACCTGTGCAGGGATAGTGGGCTTTTTAATTCACAATAAAACTTAAGGGTCTGGTCTTCACTATGTTTTTTATGTTTGAACAGCTTCCACAGGTTAGTTACCCAAGCAGTGAAGACAAGGCCTAAAATGTTTGACCTGAAGGGATTGAGCTAATCTTAGTGAAATTTCTCTTTCTTTCTACCAAAAACAAATAGTTTACTAAAACTGCCATGTACATGTAAGCTCATATAAGTTTGCCATGTACAGCACAAAGATTAAAATGCCCAGAATAATCATAAAGAAGATTTTTATCACTCTTAACTATGAAAAGCTGAATTTCCTGTTGGCTCCCCAGCATAGCCATTTCCTGTTGGCAGTTGCTTTTTCCCAATGTTTGTCTTTATAGCAGGATCGTTTATTCAATCAGCAGACCTAGTATTCCAGGCCTGACTCCAGTCTCTCTGTCAGTTTGTCACAGGGTGGCTTAGTCAGCTGGCAGGCCCAGGGCTCTGACTCTTGCCCTTGTATTAGTCTCCAGCGGAGTGGTTTGGGTGGTCAGAAGGTCAATTGGTCTGGGCCTCAATCTCCAGTCTATTGGTTCGTGGTGTCCCCACCCTCTTACATGAATTGGTCTCTTTGATAGTAACCTGTAACTCATCCAATCTGCCAGGGTGAGCTCCTGGCAGGGTCCCACCACTGTATTTACCTGCATAGCCATAGGTACTGGATCTCCATTCTCAGCCAATGGGAGCTGTGTGAAGTGGGGCCCCAGTCTGTGCTACTTCCCACAGCTCCCCTTGGCTAGGAATGGTGATCCACGGCCAATGGGAACTGTGATCGCTGATCCCTGTGGCTGTGCTGGTAAATGTAGTGATGGTGGCCTGTCAGGAGCTAACTCTAATGAACTGCCACTGTGTTTTGCCCATTCCTGTCACAGCCCTTTCCTCCTTGCTGTCAGGGCTATAGCTCTAGGTTAGATAGAAGGCATCCAGAGCCCTTCCTCTGGATCAGGTCCTGGTCTGGAGCCCTGAAAGTGAATACATTAGCTTCAGATCAACTGAGCGACTTGGTCACCTTTCCATGGGCCATTTCCTACCACCCATGCATCTCATTTTGGGGTGTGACCAAAATGGACTTAGAGTTTTTATTTCCACCTCCCATAACTAGAGTTGATGCCTGTGGCCTTCTTGCAACCCTGTCCATGATTCTTCTTCCCTCTTGCAGAATGTCTAGGGGTAAGAGAGACTCACAGTCAGGCCCCCCATGATAGAAGTTTACTTTTCTGTTGCTATAGAGTAGTAGTCCTCCAGGACTCCAGTCCTCCTGTGAAAAAGATGTGGGGATCACGGTGGATAATTAGCTAAACTGAAGTTCCCCATGTGACTCCGTGGCCAAAAAAGCTAATATGATCCTGGATGCCTAAACAGGGACTTATCAGGTAGAAGTGGAAATGTTCTTTTATCTCTGCATTTGGCGTTGTTGTTGTTGATTGCTGCTGTTGATGTGTTGATGTGTGGGAGATGGTTCTGAGAAGAGCCGAGTTCGAGATTGTTCAGAAAAGAGCCATGAGAATGGTAAAAGATATAGACAACATGCCTTCTAGTGACAGACTCAAGGAGCTCAGTTCATTGAACTTAGCAAAAAGATGGTTAAGGGATGACTTAATTAAAGTCCATCAGTATCTACAGGGGGAACAAATCTCTGATATTGAGCTTTGCAATCTAGTAGAGAAAGATGTACCATAATCCAATGGCTGGAATCTGAAGCTACACACTGGTGATAAAATCTTAATTTTTAACAGTGAAGGTAATTTACTCTTGGAACAATTTAATAAGGGTTGGGGTAGATTCTCCATCACTGACAATTTTTAAACCAAGATTCAATGTGTTTCTAAGAGATCTGCTCAAGGAATTATTTGGGTGAAATTCTATGGTCTTGTTAGATGATCAAAATGGTCCCCATCTGACCTTGGAACATATGAAGAAGTTAAAATTGTATTAGAGATAATTTCTTGTGCATCAAGGCATGTTCAAGTAGGCTTCTAAAGCTGCTCTACCAAATATTACATATTTATCCAGTCAAATAGGTGGGTATATAAGTTTAGAGGCCCATTTAAAAATCTGGTACTCAATATCTATGTTAGTGTGTTTCACTAAAGCACTTGGAACCAGCTGTTAGCAAGGAAGTTTCTTTATAGACCCATCTTCTATAGACCCATCCTCTTTACTATCCTAACAGGCACATTCAAGCTTTGTGATTAAGATGTTTTCTTCATGGGAAAAAAGAATTTAGTTTGTGAACATTGACAGCATTGTTCTCTACAGTTTGCTATGGAGGTGAACAGTTCACTGAATCTTTGATGCTCACCCAAACTCACCCATATGCAATTATGTGGATTATTAATAACAATTTTTATTTTTTAATTGTGTGCACACAGACCATGCATTAATGTTCCACGATAAATCCAAGAGAGAGCATGCGCCGTGGCAAAGGGGGGCCTCACGGAGTTATGCTGCCCGGGGCCCCGCAAAACAGTCATCTGCCCCTGCTAGCATATATAGAGAAAACAATCATTTCCAACTTGTCACCATTCTCTCCCCCTCCCTTGGTATTTGCCAGGCTTATACCCATGATTTTCAGTATTGTATCAGGAAAAATAAATGCCCAGATTTGTATGGAAGTCAAACTTGACTTTCACTGACATTCGTGTAAGTCTAGACTTAACTCAATTGAAGTGAATGCAGTTACTCTAGTTTTTCACTCATAGAAATGAGAGCAGAATTTGGCAAATTTAATTTGAAGGCAGAGTCATTTAAATAGACCTTCTGATGGCACCTTCCTCTCCCTTCTGGCAGCACAAGTGTTGCACATGTGTTCCTGTGGTCTTATAAAGCACTTAAAAAAGGAAGAAGACAAGAATGAGTGACAGCTTGAGTTGAGACGGTCTACAATAACACAACAGGCACGGACAGTGAAATCTATCTGCATGACACCTGTTAGTTATGCACAGCAGGACTGTCTATCGTCCCTTGTAGCAAGTTTTCATTTCCAATGCATACTGCAGAGCTGGGAGAGAAGAAATTAACTATAAGACAGAATTGAGAATTTCTGTCACTGTTTATATGCTGTCAGACCACCATCCGGGATGCAGTACTTTAGCTCAAGGAGGGGAAGAGAAAATAGTTAATTTCACAGACGACTGCAAACCTTATCCCTAAAAATAAACTCAGAAACATGTATCTTTGCATGAGGCCTCTTTAAAGTCAGTAGTCCCATGCTGTCTAAGATGAAGGAGACTTACTGCATACTGCAAACAAAGTAAAGTGGTTGTGAGTAAATGAAAGGATAAGTAATATATATTCATTTTTCAATATGACACCCAAGTATACTGAACTGCAGGAAAATATCTTCAGACGTACAGTACTTGGATTTTCCTTAGTGTGAAGTAGAGAAGGAAAACATCAAGAATATATAACAAATAAAAATACATTTAAAACCAATGTGATCTTTACTGGTAGGAGAATTAGTTCAATTGGGAGATTGTTCTCTTAGTTTGTGAAAATTTTATAGTGAACCCCCTGTGTTTTTTTCCTGGCAGCTTTAATACAATTAAATAGTGGTCACCGACCAGTAGATCGGGATCTACTGGAAGACCTTGGAGCCTCTGACAGGTGATCTTGACTGGCTTGGCCAAGAGGCTATCAAATGCTGGCACTTCAGCTGCCCCTCCCCCCACTGCTGTGCACCTCCTGCCCATTGCCTTGGAGCTGTGCCCCTGCTCCCGCTTGCTGGGAAGGGCAGGGAAGGAAGAGGAGGGGGGCGCTGATGTCAGGGTAACCCCTCTCCCACCCTGTATTCTAGCTCCACAGAACGGAGGGGGGCACAGCAGGCTTGGGATGGAGGAAGCTTGCTGGCTGCTTTTGAGAGTGGTTCAGTGCCAGGACAGGAGGGAGCCTGCCTTAGCCCTATTATACCATCTGTGGTAAGCAGTGTCCAGCTGGAGCCTGCATCTTGAACCCTTGCCCCAGTCTTAAACCACCTCCTGCACCCCAGGCCCCTGCCCTTGTCCTGAGCCCCCCTAGACCCAAACTCCCTTACAGAGCCTATACCCTGAACCCCCTCCTACAACCCAACTCCATGCTCCAGGCTCAGCTCAGAGCCCCTCACACTTCAAACCCCTTAACCCAAGACCAGAGCCTGCACCCCAACCCTCTGCTCCTGCCTGATGAAAGAGAGGAAAGATGGGGGATGGAGGGACGGAGGGAGGGTGAAGTGAGCAGGGGCAGGGCCTTGGAGGTAGGGAACAAAGGAGTTGGGGCAATAGTATTTGGGTATGAGGTAGATCTTGAATTGCATTTAAATTAAAAAACGTGATCTCGTGCTTCAAAAGGTTGGGCTATGTCTACATTGCCCCGATTTTGCACAAAAATATGCAAATGAGGCAAAGTGTGGAATATTGCCACACCTCATTTGCATAATTTATGAGGCTCTGTTTTTGTGCAAGAGGATTTTGTGCAAGAGTCTATACAGCTCCTTTTAGCGCAAAACCCCCCTCTTGCACAAGAGCCGTTCTTCCGCATTTTTTTCAAATGGAAACAGAGTCTCATTAATTATGCAAACGAGGTTCGGTGATATTCCATGCTTCGCCTCATTTGCATATTTTTTTGCACAAAACGAGGGCAGTGTAGACACAGCCATAGAGATCACTATAATAAAAGAAAGGCATCTGATAACCCAGCACCTCCCCCTCTGCTATCATCAGGGTCCCAATTGCATTCTTCCTCATTGCTATCCAGACAACTTCCCCTCCCTAAATTCTTACCTTCCCCATCAAAAGCTGCAGTGGGTAACCAAATTAGTCTGTACAGGATAAATTTAAAAAACAACATATGGTCTAGTAGCACTGTATACTCTAAAAAAACATGTAGATGGAATCATGATATAGCTGTGCCCACGAAAGCTCATGATTCCATCTATATGTTTTGTTAATCTATAAAGTGCTACCAGACCATTTGTTGTTTTTTAAGTTCTTTCCTATCAAGCCACCCAGTAAGCCATCCTTCCCAACCCGCCTTCCTGATGTTAAAAAAAATACATGTATTTTCATAAACACAAACTCTCTTTATTTAACAAAACTGGAGAGGGGGATGAAACTGGTGAGACTGGAGAAAGGAGGCGGGAGAGTGGAGGAGAAAGGGTGAGAGAGGGGAGGGGGAAACCTGGAAGGAGGAAGCTGGAAGAAGGAAGCAAGGGGAAGAAGGGGGAGGAGAAGCTCAGGGCTCAAAGTCGGGGTATGTCTACACTACAAACTTAATTTGAACTAACGGACGTGTAGACACTTAACCCAAGAAGGCTATGGCAAAGCAGACTTTTTTGTGGTCAGTCTTTTTTTTTTTTATCTTTATAAAGTCCTATTGTCTTCCATATGATAGTTTAATTGAAGGGAATTTTGTTCATTTCCACCTTGTAGCTAATACAAAACACCACCAACAGTTCTAATGTTCAATTCTCATGCTAATGGCCTCAATTGTGATGAGGGATGGTTGGGACACTATCAACCTAACATTCAATGAAGGTGCAAACAGCTCTTTGTGTAGATTTCTGTGTTAGTACCCTTCCTATCTATTGCCTTTGATTCTTATCTGCTTCATTTTAACTACCCAATCTTTAGTATCAGAGGGGTAGCCCTGTTAGTCTGAATCTGTAAAAGCGGCGAGGAGTCCTGTGGCACCTTATAGACTAACCGAAGTGTAGGAGCATAAGCTTTCGTGGGCAAAGACCCACTTCGTCAGATGCATGCCCATGAAAGCTTATGCTCCTACACTTCAGTTAGTCTATAAGGTGCCACAGGACTCCTCGCCACTTTTACCCAATCTTTAGGTGCTTACTGATTCCCAGTTCTGCCTTCCTGTTTTTCCCTTTGATATTTCTATACCCTCTGCTTCTTGTTTCCTTTCCCCCTCTTTTTTTCCTTCCGCTCTCCCTTCTCCCCTATTTATTTTGGGTCTGCACACCCTAAACTCAAAACTCTGGTTTTCTGAAGAAGTGGGCTGTGCCCACAAAAGCTGATGATTCCACCTACATGTTTTGTTAGTCTATAAAGTGCTACCAGACCATTTGTTGTTTTTTAAGTTTATCCTGTACAGACTAACTCGGAAACCCCCTGAAGTAGTTGTAAAATCAGTTTTTTTGGGTTGTCTAAAGGAAACCTCCTCTGAGTCCATTGGGTTTCTTACTGGTGGTAAAATAACTGCATTTGTACCAGATAAATAAATAAATTAACTAAAAATTAAACTAGTTACTGTTAACTGGAGTATCAGTTATATTACTAAGAGGAGCTGTAGGGGGAAAAGTAATAGAAAACATGTTTATTTTAGAAACATTAAATGTTATGCTCTTAACTAACCATTAATTTATGCTGCTACTATTAAACAGGATGCTGGGGAACCTTCAAAGTAGAAATGGAAATGTGCAGCCCTATCTAACATGCTATAAATATCCACTCAGTATGAACCAGATAGGGGCTATCAAACTGGAACTAAGGTACTGAATAGATACAAAAGATTACAATTATCCCTACACATTCAAAGTACTGCTGTGGAGTTTTAACTGCATGACTCCGATAAAGTCAATGAGAGTCACATGATTGAGCTCACACTATGCTTTCAAAATGTAAATGTTTTTTGTCTGTGGGTTTTGATGTTCTCAGACTAATATAAATTACAGACCTCACCTAAACTGCATAAACAGTGTTCGTAGGCATTTTCAGATCAGGATTTCTAGTGACATTTTGAAACCATCAAGGTTCATTCTTGTGGCTTATTCTGCTACTAAAATTCCTTGATCAAAATACAACCTTATATTATCCTTTGGGCACAGTTGATTCTGGGCAGGTTAAGCACTCATGTTGCCTGATTTTGAACCCTCTTTAATACTGTAGGTTCAAAATTTTTACTTGAGAATTAAGCGTAGGAGGATAGTCTAAAACATAGCAAAGACTTCAATTAATAAAAACTGCATGGTCTGGGATTTTCTCTAATAATGCAGTCTACCTTTGAACAGACTGTCTTATATTACAAAACAACAAAACAAAACAACAAAAAAGACTGGTAAACTCGAGCTGAAAGTGTTTTGAAGAATTTTGAATTCTGTGATTTTGTGTCAGAAGTTGTTATAACTACTACAGCATCCTTGTGGACACAATACAAATAAGATACAGTCCCTGCCCCAAAATGCTGGTTACACTACAAAGTTAGATCAACTTAAATAGGTCACTCAGGGCTGTGAAAAGTGAGATGTAAACAAGCCATCCTAAGCCCCAGTGTATAGACATTGCAAGTTTGGCAGAAGAAGAGGTGGATTTATTACAATGACAAAAGAACTTCTTCTATTGCTGCAATGTTTACACTGCAGCAATGCAACTACAGCATAGCTGCTGTAGTATTTCTTATGTAAATTTCTTACTTAGGTCTACAATCTAAAGCACCCAAAATTGCAGTTTGACCCAGGTGGATAAATACCTGTGCCTACATAGAACCTCACTGAAATCATTAGGACTGTGCATGGGTCAGACTTTTTGGATTAGATTGAAAAATTAGGAATTGTTACAGACAAGAGGCAGTGGAGGGACACAAATGGTGCAAAGAAGTTGTGGGAGGAAATCTAGGAGCTAAAGGAACAAGGTTAACAGAAGCTAGCATGATAATCTTATTTTTAAAAATGTGTTCTATCTAAAATGAATGCTTTTGTTGACTCATTTCTTGTGGGTATCATGGCAAGCAACTGAGAGTGTAACAGACATACTTGAAGTGCATAGTGGGAAGAGGACAGGGAAGCTTGTTAACAAATGACATTTGCTGCTTGTATTTGACTGTAGTGCAGAATGAAGAGTCACTGTGTATTTTCTGGGAAATGCCCTTCTCCTTTCAAATTATAATTGAATAAGGTAGTTTATTGCTTCACCTTAAACCCACTATATATGATTGAAACTAACTACGTAAGTATCCACTTTAAGCTGAAATATTACCTTTTTCAAATGCAAAATTGCCAATATATTTAGCAATATCTTCAGACCTGGAGAATATCTACTTGGCAACAGTGATCTGCCACATTGATGTTTAATAAGTGTGTGTTTATTAGAAGCGCCGGGGACATCTTTTGGTTTTACAGTATCTTTCCTCATTATTAGTATATTGCCTAATTGCATGATTGATTTTTTTTGGGCTTAGGTTATGCAAGACATCAATGGCAGGCAGCCTAGGCTGGTTGCCATCCGTCTTCACTGTGACTCTAAAGTACTCCCATGACTATGCACAGGGAAATAGTAGTAGCTCAGTTAGATGTCATAATTAACTGAAACATAGACAAGTTATCAGCTGTAACAATTCTAACTGGAGAGACTTAATACAAATACCTTAAATATTTTGTGTTATGCTACATAAAGTAATTGGCAGGAGAATACACATACACACAACTAAATTTAGAAGAAGCACATAAGCCAAGTGATTTTCAGCTGTGTCTGTGTGTGCACAAAACAGTCCCAGATTCTGCCATGAGTTACAATAGTGTCTTCAATACAGCTCATTTTCTTCCCCTTTCTTCCTGAGTCTTACTCTCCATAATAACCTTGAGTACCCAGAACTGAATTATGTTTCAGAGCATGTTTCACCCCACTCAGCTACTCCCTAGCTAGCCTCATTTTACTCACTCTTTTTACCTGCTAACTTAGCAGGGGAAATAAATCTCTAGAATCCTCTCTCCCTCAACTGAGCTCTGCTGCTGTTAAATAGGTCCAGGTGCTTGTTTTTCAATTAACTGCCAATCAGCTACATAGTTTAACTAAGATGTGCTTGATCCTCTTAATTTAGTCTCTCACAGGTAGACTGGACCCTGACATCTTTTAAAGGGATCAGCCACCTGGTAATAGCCTGGCATTTTCCATGCTGGGGTGGTTTGTTTGTTTGTTTGTTTTTTGAAAGTTTCAGTAAAAAAAAAAAAAAAAAATCCAGACATTTCTGAAAATGCTAATAGTGAAAAATATGCTATTTTGCCCATGTTAACATTTTGTTTTTATAATACTTTGATTGATAAACTCCAGTGATGCTGTGCTTTGGAGCAAGGACTTGAAATTTGGCAGGATGGTGCCCCTGGTGCCTTTTGCTGTTTCTGTGAAAACTTGCCTAAATATAGACAAGTTAAAAGCCTTTGAAAAATCACAGTTCACATATGCTCAGCAGAGACTATTTAGGGTTTGGCAGTTAAATTGTTGGAAGATTCCATCTATGCTGAATGAGCTCCAGCCCAGGGCTTCAGGGGCTAAGCAGCACAGCACCCTGTGCAACTGCTGTTCCTAGCAGCCACGATGGCATTGGGCACCAGTACTCAGGCCAGCCAGGCTGTCTCTCAGTGCTCCTATTGCTGGTACCCCATCAGGGAGGAGGAAGCAGCCTGATTCAGCTCTTGTCGGGGAGAAACTAGGACTGAGAGCAGGTGGGTTTTGGGTGGAGAGCGGGCATGAGAGCCAAGGGGTCTGAGAACAGTGGTTAGGAAGGCTAAGATTGGAGGAGGACTGCTCTGGGGTCAGAGGAGGAGGAGAATGAGACAGGGTGGGATAGGAGACTGGGAGAAGGATCCTAGTGAAGAAGTAGGGTCAAAGATTTCAGGGCAGGGAGACAGGACAAGGAGCCTGAGTGGTGGGCTGGGTGAGACTTGGACTGGCTGGGCAAGGAAACTGGAACATGGAAGGAGGGCATTTAGAAGGGGGGCAGACTGTGATGAGGATATTGAGGCAGTAGACTGGAATACGAAGCCAGGGTAAGAAGAAGATTGAGTTTCAGAAGGGAGTGCTGAAGGAAGAATAGGACTGGTTGAGCAAGGAGAGTCAAACTGAAATAAGCAGCCTATGGGATGGCGACTGGGACTGCTAGGTGAGGGTACTGGGATCTGGGCTGGGATGAGGAGCCATTTGGGGAGAGGGGGAGAGACAGGAATGGGACAAGAGCAGGCTGAATGGAACAGGGATGGAAGGGTCTCTGATTATGAAAGAACATTTCCCTCTAGTCTTGAACCTGGAATGAAAACTAAGATTCCTCTTATCGTTGCTCAGCTGGGAGCTAATATTGATGAAATATACTGTCAAACTGTGTGTCTCATACCTGTCTAGTGGCTGGTCCACACAGAGGATGACAATCAATTTCTGCTGCTATCAATTACTTTGTTACACTCCTTCCAACTCGTGATTTTATCTTGAGCTGTGATACTTGTCATTTTGTTAAAGCCTGACACTAGCCATGGCATTGCCTAAGAATCTCATCTTTCACTTTAAAAAAATGACGTGGCTTACCCTCCTGGTCATACAGAAAAGCTTGGGAACATGATCTGACTGCACTCTAAAGGCTCAGAAAACAGTTGTCAAATGAAAAATATTTTTAAAAAATCTCTTGATTTTAAGACAATCTCAGGATTTCCCCAGCCATGATTCATACTTTGTGAACACTTGAGGTTGTCAATACTGCCATTAGCTAGGTAGAGGAGGTCTGAGGAATGGAACTAAAGGTTCCAATCCTGTTGATGACCAGGATGGGTATCAATATGATGCCACATAATGACATTTCTCTTTGCTTTTCTAAAACCTAGAAAATTGTGTTTTAAAAAAACCCTACATTAAAAGAATTGTAAAATGTCTAAGTTAAGCATTCAAAAGTTAAGGAAAATCTACATCATGATTGTCAGTGTATATGTATTAATATAGTCTTTTATTACAGGATTACAGTTTTTTTCACAGGTCCACATATTCACCGTGGATATGAATCAAAGTCATATATTGAAGTAGTATGTCATCTGTAGAGCCTCTGCCTCTGTTGTAGAATTTTCAAGCTGTCTAGTGAATGAGCCAGGAAAGTGCAGGGAGAGAAAGGATGGTCTCCTGGTTAAGGCAAATAAATGATACCTGGAGAAATTCACAGGCAACAAGTTTAGAATTTCCTATTTTTGAAACTTTGACTTTCCAACCTTTCTGACATAGTTTTCCGGGGGTACTTGAGATATACTTTGGGCCTGATTCTGCTCTCACTTATACTGATATAAAATAATATTCAAAGTTAGTCTCTTATTCCACAGGGAGAATGTAGTAAATTAGATTAAGATTATGTAATACAAATATTGTATAGATGTGATTCAATCTAGCTTCTTGTACTGAGTGAATGCAAGGAAAATGAATAACCCTAGAGTGAGGTGAACATTTTGATTTGTTAGATTTACACCTGGGATAAAGGACTACAAAGTGTGCAGGGTGGTCAAGATTTGAGGCCAGAAGGAGCATTTGGTTAGGAGAGCATGCTACTTCTCTTTCAAATGATTCATGTCAGTGTTTTTCTTGCTAGAGTCAGTAAAAAAGTGTTTGTTTTTAGCCTACTTTCTGCCAAACTTCTTTTCCTGTTTCTTCCCTTGACTTTAGTTTATTTTTTGCTTACGTCTGCTGTTCCAGTTGGCAGTTTGCAGATACCTCTGAAAGAGACTTTCTCTCTCTTCATACGCACATTACCTACACCCACAGCAGTACCCACGCACACACATGCTGTGGAATACAATAGTTTTACGTACAGGATGCTCTGCATCAAGAGGGCAGGTCACACATCCAAAGCCCTGGCAGAATCATGCATATTGCATGTTTTAAGGAGTAGGTTAGTTGCTATCGGTAAAAATCAGTATCCTGGAAAAGGAAACCATAGTCCCTACTTCAGCAGCAGGAAAGAATCTCCCATCCTGAGGAAGAAAGATTACATTCACCCTGGTGTATGATTGCCCAGGAACAACTTCCCAAATTACAACGCATGAAAAGTTCCCAATTTAGCACGTTATCAGGATAAGACTATTGAGCTGCATGCAGAATAAAGCTCATATTCATTATTGTTATTAAGAAGTCTAATTTTAGTAACAGCTATTTTATATGAACCAAAGAAAGAACTATGTTAACACTGGATGGAAATTTCAATAAGAATAAGAAAGGTCAGGTCTGTCTGTGCTTCTTTAAATAGAACACACATATTTATATGATTAAATACGAAACTGGCCTGTGTTGGAATTGGGATTTAAGTACATCTGTCTCTCTCTGTATATCTATACGTACAGCTATATCTATACCTATCTATAAATACTATAATATTCTCACTAGAGTTTATAATTGAATTTTTAGGACATTTTGGTGTCTTTCCAGGTGTCATATATTGTCATCAGGCCTAAATTAAACAAAGGGGCTCTGTTCTTTCCTGAGGTCACTAGCTGCTATCTTAATATAAATAATCTATTTCAACAGGTATTGCACGGTGTATATTAATACAAACATCATGAAAGAAAAGCCAAAGTTATTCAAGGACAGTAAGTCTTTTTTTTAATACGTGCATGCTAGATAAACAACTTTTCTGGAACAGGAGTTCAAAATCTTTCATATAGTTTTTCCTTCATTATGGAAATTGCTACTCTTTCTGCCTAATTGGAGAATGGTAAGTCAATCACTTGAAGATGGAAGGTATATACCTACTGCTTGTAACAAAGCCAATGACTATTAAGGTTGGCTGATTAAAGCCATGGTTCTTGATGATAAATGGCTTGGAGTCTGAGATAAGGCAATGGTACTTCCAGTGAAATTTTTCATGTCATAGAAGAGGAAACAAGATTGGCAAATTTCAGAGTGGACATTAATGATTGTTACTGGAGGATATTTATAACCAATGGCATAGGAAACTAATTAGTTGCTTTTCATTTGTACTTAGTAAGCTAAATCTGATATGTTCATACACAGTTTCCTCAAAAGATAAATAAAAAGGAAGTATCATCGTCATCAACATGTACACTGCCTCTAATGTCAATATTGAGTGAAATCAGAAATAGAAATTAATTTGGTTGACACAAACTATACAAATATCTATTGGAAAAAAATCACTGCATTTTATTTAATTACCTTTGGAGAATAAATGTGTTCTACGTAGGAAAATCATATGCTGGATTCAAGGTACCCTGGAAAATCAAATGAAAAAGAGGATTTTCCAAAAGAAGATGTGATTACATTCTAGTAGAGGATAAGAAAATATATTTCACATCATAAGAGTGAAAACAGACGGGCACAGAAAGACTACAGCAAGATGAATGAGGAGAGGTGCAAAAAGCTTAGATAGGAGACAATTTCTTCTTACGGTTTCATGCATCAAAATTACCTTTTGCAAGAGAAATTGGTAGAAAGTAAATTTTCTGTTTATATAACATTATGTATGAATGAATGTAATAAAGGTAACATACATCTGTTGAGTAGGTTTGATGCTTCGCTGCCTGGTGCCACACTGTGATTTACATCTATGCAAAATTAGCATAAAATGCTATCAAGTGCAAATTCTCCACTCACTCTGATCAGTGGTAGCATTTTGCACCTTCTCCCAGTAGGTGTGAATGACTACACAGTATGCGAGGTGGGAGATAATCTCAATGTTTTATATTTTTTAATCTGTCTGTACACACACCCTCTTGAATTTCTCTACCAGAATAAATTGGTTTACAGTTACTGAAGTCACTAGTCTGCTAAATTACATGAGCCTAAATTTTGGCCTAGTGTGATACCCACAATTCTTCTGGATAGTAAAAATTGTTACCTATTTGAATGTTAGCTATTGATTTATTAATCTACATTGGACTATGATGTCCATAATACTTTCACATTTTCTCTTGTTTCTCTTATTTTACATGAGATTAGTGTTTAGTATGAATTTTCATTCATGGAAAAGAGAGGCTATTTTCCCTGAAGTGCCCTTGAAGTAGTCCTGTTCCATATGGGAGAGTGGGTCAAAAGTCCTGGTGAAGACTTTCACTAGTGAATATGGGATGCATCTCAACAGAGAATTTCCATCTTATTTCTCTGAGATGCTATTCAGAGAAATGCAGCTACAGTGTATCCCAAGCATATGAATGCAAAGCATTTTCCTTAAATTTCAACTGATTTATGAATGCATCAATGAATGTTTAATGCCATTAAATAGTTCAGATAAGAGAAGTCATTCAATAAATCAGAACAACAAAAAGATTCAAATGAGAATATTTTGGCTCAAAAATATTATTGCTTTTGATAAGATTTCATTTTAGCCTTTCACTTCAGCTAATATTACATTTTATTCACCAGGATTCTTAAAACAAAATTCATTCAGTTTGGATGATGACTAAAATGTAATATTTAAATCAGCACAATCTATAACAGATCCCCCACAATAATATATATTATCCATCTCCTTTAGCAATATGCAGAAGCCAACATAAAGCAGCTGCAAGAATTAATTTTTAGAGTTGGTTGACATTTCTGAGCTGACTGCCTCTCAGAGAAAATGATCTCATTCTCCAGCAGTCTAATGACAATTGCCAGACTGACAAAATACACTCTGGTAAGATTCATTGCCCACTCAACCCTTGCCTTTTTGTTGCAGTTAGAAACTGACACAAACAAAATCCTGAATCAAAATATTAAAATCTGAGAAAATTCATACTTGGACCTACATCATGGGACTATTTCAAGTGGCAGTCAGGGGAGACACTGGAAGATTTAACTGAACCCCATTAGTAAGCATTGTTGTGAAGGAGGGGTGGTTAATAGTGAAATTCTCTCCAATGTAGAGGGCCCACACAATGGCTGTCTACTATTTAAGGGTTTGTCTACATAGTTAATTAGTGCACAACAAGCCAGGTTGCAAATCTACAGTGCTCGAGCCTGCTGGGGCCTAACTAGCCATGTGAAATCTGCTAACACATACTAAAAGTTCCATAATGTGCTTTGACTTATTGCTGTTTCAAAGGAGCAGGATGTCAAAGTGCATTACAAAATTTTTAGTGCACCATAGCAGGGACACAAATTAGTATGATATACAGTCACAATATAGCTTCTTTTGAACTAAGTTTCCACGTGGAAAAGCCCTCTACCCCATTCACATCCTCATAAAGAGGCTTATGTGGGAGCTAAGTGGAGCCTGGACCTTATGAGCAGGAGTAGATTACATACTTAGTGCACCAAAAAGGGACAAATTTGTGTGGGGAAATCAGCATGAAATGTTTTTCTTGTGTTCCAAACAGTTTTATTTCCCTAATATTTGACTTTTATGCAAATTTCCAGGAGAAAGTTACTCTCTTGCTTGATAATATACCAAAATCTACTTTCCACTGAATTTAGTGTTTGTATGATTTTGTGTGAAAGTATCTTATTTTCTATTTTTTTTTACAGGGATTCGCAAAAGCAAGTTTACAATGAGCACACAGAAACAGTAGGTCAACATAACCCCCACCATATACCACATTGTTTCTTAGGGCTTGTTAAGTTCCTATGGGAAGAAAATCTAAGGGACCAGAGTTCAGAAGATCAGGCAGTTTTAGCTGATGAAGTAGGTTTTGCCCAGGAAAGCTCATGATGGTGCCACAGGACTACTTGTTCTTAAAGAGTAATTATTGATTGTTTGGTCAAAAGAGAAAAGTCTACTCAGATCTATTGACTAAACACCTAAAGTCTGGTTATTGCTGGTAAGGGTGTCAGAGAGGTGCTGGGCATCACCATCACGTATGGGCAAGATCCAGCCGGATCTTGCCCACCAGGCCATTTGATCCAGCCCACAACTTGCCCTGCTGCTCCCCCATGCTCAGGCTAATCGAGATTTCAGGGTGTAGGAGTACACAGTCGTGTGCTGTTTAAAGTGGCTGGTGGCTCCCCCTGAGCCTTGCTACGGGCGTGTGGCGCCTAGAAGGAACCACCAGCCATTTTGAAGAGTGAATGACTTTGTGCACTTTGGGGAAGTATGCAAAGTCTCCTCCCCTGTCCAGGGCATGGGGTACCTAGAGAAACTGCCCTTTCTGCCTGAAGTCCTGTCCCTTCCACCCAAGGCCCTGCCTTTTCTGGGGGAGAAGCCAGCCCGTGACTACAACCAACATTCATGAAGTGGCCCCCCTGCAAAAATTATTGCCCACCCTTGACTGACATCATCCCCTATTAAGCTGGAACTGCCTCTTCCCTGTGTCCAGTGTCTGCAACTCACAGCCTCAGTTCCACAGACAAGTCCCTCTGGACCCAGGCAGAGAGGAGGGACAGGGAGAGGGAGAAAGCAGTGAATGATGGGGGAGGAGATGGAGGAAGAAGAGTGAATGGATGACAGGGACTTAGGGAGGAAAGAGGTGAGGTGCAAGAAATATTGGCACACCTGCTGGAATGTCCACTTTTTAAATATTACAAGGTTGGTGACCCAAGAGGTGGCAGCTTTTATAACATCTCCTGCAATTCTCTATTACTTATAGACAAGAAATGTAGAAATATCTTCCCCAATTAATATGGCACAGGAATTTAGGTTGTCAGAATGTATTTATCCACATGGGGCAGAAATCATCACCCATTTCCTTTTGCCCCACATAGTGGCACCTCCATTATCTATACATTTTGCATTTCCCAGGAGACCTATATAAAAACAAAGTGTAGAATGGACAGGTTAATTGAGAACAATTTCGTTAGTACAAGAAATTCTAGCACACAAGAACAGGAAAACTTGAAGCTGTTTCAAGGACAGGTGGAAATTCTGATCTGAAGGTATTCAGTAACTCTAAGAATATCCTTCACTCAATAAAACAGCAGAGCTCCCTTTCTGTCTGATTAAAGGAAAGGTTTTAAATTGCTCAGGTAAAAAGAACTATAGTGATGCCTTCCCAATCATAGATAAGTATCAGCTACTTCTGATTTGCTATATTGTCAGCTAAGTAATGACTCATTTTGTGCATTGTTCTGGCAATGCTGAAGACAACAGGAGAGTAAACCTTATCCACAGGCTCCTGTTACACTCAGACATTCTCCTCAATCAGAGGCAGGCATTATGAAACACAGTTAGTGCATTCACAAATTAAAAGGAGAGAAACAGTCAACATTTACATAGGCTCTTGATACACCCATTTGATTGTCCCCTTAAACGTCAAGGCTTTATTGGAACATTCATTTGGCTTTAAAAAAACCCACAAGCAAATTTAGGAGAGAAATGTACTAAGTGGGCCTCTAAGCCATGTTAGTGACTGGAAACTTTTTTTATTTTAAGTTTGGTCCCATCCCCCTTTTTTTTGTTAGAATTACCTGCGCATTTTCATAAGGCAGACAGAGTATGTTATTTTGCAACCTAATGTTGATAATGACATTTATATCTCCCTAAAAGATCAGAGACATCAATAGCAGGTGAAACTTTTTGTGTTCAATAGACCACTCAGAGTGCATACATCACCTTTATACTACACAGACCAGCCAGAGAAATAGGAGCACACATTGTGGCTGAGTCACTGTGATTTCCCAGTACATATGACCAGTCACTGCTCACCATTTACCACTGATTATCCCACACTCTGAGATACCACAATTCCCCTCTGTGAAATCACTCCCTCATAATCTCCCCAAGAGCTGCACAAAAGATTCTCCTCATGGCTTGCTCTTGTCCCATAGAAATGAAGTAGAAGTGATCTATTAAGCTGGTAAACTGTGACCGGTTGGGAAGAGGGAGGCTGAGAAATTAAATGGAAAACCTTCAGAATTGCACTTTGTGCCTGGGAGATTTCCTAGAATGTGGCTTTTGGGGGTAGCTAGTGGTTTAGGAGCCCCTAGTAATCCTGTTTGAATGGATATGTGGTGCCCAGGAGCAGGAGGGCCCCAGAAGTATTGCAGATAAACAGCCCTTCTAGGTATATGGATACAGTCTCCTGAAGAAGCCCTAAGCCTTGGGGGCTGAACTGCTCCTGATTTGGAGAGGGCAAATCTCCCTTCCATGATGTAATGATTCAGTGAAAATTTCATGAGGGAATGCATGAGAGCCCCTCCTCCTACAGGGAGGAGTGATCCAAGTCTGTGGTAACCGTGTGGGAGTTATTGGCAAATGTCAAGTATTTAATAGCTACTGTATATGTATGTCAGCACTGGTTCAACCTCCTCCACACAAACTTCTTATATTTTGAAGCATGCTCAAGCATGAGGTTCTTTCGAAGTGAAAAAGAGAGGGGCTTCATAGTTCTACCCAATCCTTTAATATCTTACATTTGAAACCAGGGCTGATGTCACATCACCTGCTAAATTACAGGATCAGATTTCAGGTTTCCCACTGCTGAGCTTCATTTCCACTCTCTGCACTGGAATAACATAGGAACCAGATAGACAGATTTCAGTAAGGTGGTATGTGTGCCATTATCACTTTGCTGTCACAGTGCATTATCCCCTATCCCCACCCTGGTTAGAGTACGTATCATTTTCACAGATTAACAGTTATCTGAACACACCACTGAATGTTGTTCTGCACGAGAGCTGCAAGTTTAACATGGTGACAGCTATCTTTTGCTTATGTGGCATTAAAAAAAGTCACATAAGCCATTTAAAAAGAAGCTGAGCAGTTTCAAAGCTACTGTGTAACTAGTGCTCTCTATGCCGCCAACTAGAGTATGCTTTGCTGGCAAGAGAACAGGTTATGGTTATTTATATGCAAACATTCATTTGTTTTCATTCAGAACTGTACACAGTTATTTTAGATAACCAGTAGTGAAAGCAAGTCAATTTCCACCTCAATAGTTTGTGTTTCTACCTGAAAAGGAACTCAAGCAATTTTGATAATGCATTATGTGTCTACTGAAGTAATTTTTCTCTTCCTGGCTTTCATAGAGGATTTATAATTAATTAACTTTGGAGGAAAGTATTGAAGGGTAAATTTAGCAAATAGTAAAACATTTATTTGCTGGATGAACACCAGTGACAGTGTGGATGGTCACTCAGGCAGCAATGGTTTAATCCTGAAAAGTGTTGGGTACTTTGTTCATCCTTTGAGTCCAAAGATGACCATGATACCACTGGATAGTTTGGTTTCTGTGAATGCTTGAGTGGCTGGTCAGGCCAATTTGAGCTTTGAATGGTCTGTGGCATTCTGAACAAGAGCTGCTATTATGAGTTAGTTGATTAACAGTGGACATGCTGCCCTCACAAGATTTTTGCTCAGGATTAGAAGTTCTGTGCTCACCGACTGTAGCGCCATTATGGGTAAGACTGCATTCAGTAGAATGCTCATGAGTGAGATTGTCCCAGCATTCCCAAAATGCTGGCTCAGTGTTGAAATACTTCAAGATAACATGAGGAAGTCCTTGACGCATTTCTTCTGGCCTCATTGAGAATGCTTTCCCTCCTTTACAGACCATAAAAAAGATGTTCTTTGGCAGTTTCTCATCCGACATTCTGGTGACATGGCCTGCCCATCTCATCTGTGAGTATAAAATCATCAGCAGAGTACAGAATGCCTGCTTGGAATGCCTGCCTGCATGAGAACCTCAGTATCCAGAAACTTGTTTTAACACCTTCTCCTTCTCCTCAGACATCCCGTTTGAAAATGATTCAGCTTCTCAGCATGGCATCAGTTCCCCATCCTGGTTTCAAATGCATTAATCAGATCTGGCAACACAATGGCTTTGTAGACCGCTCTTAATGTTTGTTGACTGATGCCTCTGAATTCTTATACATTTGCATGTAGTCTGCCATAGGCCACACTTGCATTGGCAATTGTGGCATTGGTTAAGTTGTTGATGAGAACTGCACCTGACAGCGTATTAGAAAAGTAGGTGAACTTGTCCATTGTCAGGAGGGTTTTGGCCATTCACTGTGATAACAGGTTCTATATAAGGCTTTCCTAATGCAGGCTGGTACATCATTTCAGTCTTCTTGATGTTGATTGTGAGATCAAAAATGTGTCACAAGTCGAAGAGAAATAGCCTATAGTCTATGCCTTCAGCTTTTACCTTCTTTTAGTGGAAAGGCTAACGTATCCCAATGACACTCAGAACTATAACATATGGAGTCTTTTACTCCTGTTAGACCCACCCTTTGTGAACAGGTTTGACATGCGGTTCCAGATGAAATGCGGTCCAAACTTCTCAAGACAGGTCAAGCTATGCCTGCTACCATAAGTAATAGCACACAGTATTAACTGGACAGATACACCTGGCTCCCTCAAAAAAGGTGTGTCTGCTGGACGAAGCAATCAATCAGATATACTTATTTCCAAAGCTGTGAAGGTGGATAATAAGAGTTATGTGGGCAGCTGAGGGCATTAGTACAGGTTCAGTAGGATTTGATGGCCTCCCATTGCATCCGAACCTGTCTCTAAACATCTTGACATCATTGTGCCGCTGGATTCAGACTGGTCTGGATGAGAGAGTGAGAGAGAAACTGCATAGCTTTCTCTCACTTAAATCCAAATCACATGCTAATCATGACTCATGAGATCAAGCCGGTAGATACCTACAATTTTTCTTAACTTCAGGTCTGAGTCCCAAAACTGCTAAACAATCAGACGTAAGTTTCTGAAGGTGACATTACCAGTAGGGCTGTGTGAGGTTACATGATCTGCTACTTTCCTCGTGATCCTACAGTCCTTAGTCATGTGAGCTATCCCATTTAGCTATTCACCATGTGAAGGAGGGCTGTAGAAAATTATTTATGGAGACAAAACTCCTATGAATGCATTTATGCAGGCAAAACCTCCCACAGGAGTTCCATGAGTGCCATTCACCTCTGTGCAGAGGCTCAGCACAAGCCTTATTCAATACTTAAGCACTCATTTGGGATTTGAACAGTGAATAGGCTTACAAGTTCATCCAGTATGCTCATGGACTGCAGGATTGGTCCCACTGATTAAACAATGTACAAAACAGAACCAGAAAGATGAAGGAAAATATTTGTAAAGGAAAATGTTCCACTGTGGGTTTTTTAGTAGGGGTGGGTAGTGGAAATCAGTACAGTTATAAAGCAAAATCTTAACAAAGATTTTTTTTTAAGTAAATTATTTTATGATGGCTTTGTTTTTAAAGAAAAATGTCCTTTGAAGGAACAAATTGGGGGATAAAATATGTTAAATGTTTGAAAATCTCCTTCCTCTGACTTTGTTTTTGCATGTATCATTAAAAAAGAAAGGGCTATAAAATGGATAGAAGACTCATTTATAATGAAATATGATCAAAACCAGATTTATTACAAATGATTCAAATGTTGAGGAAGTCATCATTAGTGTGTGCAAACTGAGGCCTGCCATTCTATTGAACTGGTGAGGAGTGTTCCAGTTAGTGGAAAGGTAGAGAGGTACACCAGTGTTCATTCTTATCCTCATTATAACATGGCCCAAGGCCTAGAGCAAAACTTTTTTTGCTTTAGAACATAATGAGCTTTGTACCACATTGAAAGTGTTTGAAAATGATTTGACTGCTCATGTTTTAAAAATACCAGATCAAAGAAATCAGCAAACACCCCAAAATGGGGTTAAAATATACTTTCAAAATGGTAAAGTGTGGTGCTATAAAAAAAAGTAGGAAATAAATTTCATGCACATTGATCCTATTGTGTTTATTGTGGGGTACTGTACATTACTCACAAACTGACAGATGGTGCTAGATGAATCTGACAGTCATTAGTGTGAGGAATATTGTGAATCCTAATTCCATTTCAATCTCATTCCATAGTGTTTTTTGCATTGTTCCTCTATCCATGTTAGGGGCTCCTCCTCCCCATGCTAATTTGTAAAACGAATTTTATTGAATGCGGTCTAATCGTATTGCCATAGTTACAACCAAGAAATCGAAGATTGCTGCACTGAGCTGAAAATAGCTGACTTCATACAAGGAAAAGAACTAATTCTTATGCAAAGCTCTGTACTCTAATACAATCTCTTATTCAAAGAACAATGGAAAGTTTGCTCTTTGGAAGCACGACCTTCTAATGTCTTTTCTTTTTCCAACACTATGCTGCAAAAAGGGGCTGAATGAAATGTGTAAAAATGCTGAGAGATGTTTATCTCTGCAGCCCAGTGTTCAGCATATGTGTTATTATTCAATCATGGAAAAAAAAAGTTAAAGCAGCAGTAGCACTTACCTTTATAAGGGATAAAGTTTAACCATTCACTTCTGATTACTTTAATGGGTATCACATAGCTAAAAATGTTGCATGATGCTTTAAATGGGTAGGGATAGTCCAGAAATTCAACATTTAGGCTAAAGTTCAGTTATTTTATTCTACTTCTTCAGGCAGCAGATTTGGTACATTATGAAAACAGGATGCAGAAATGGTGCTGCATATTATTCAAATTATCCTTGATTCAGTGAAGTTCCAGAGGAGATAGGACCAAATTACTCCTTACTGTGTAAAGCTTGCGTTAATAGGTCTGTATGTAGAGATTCTTGGGGGAGTCACAGATGAGGGAGAACAAATCCTCTTTCCCGGGCTATTACGTGCTACTGGAATAGCTGGGTCTGCAACCAAGGGGATATTGTAGTTTCTGCAGCCACTGAAAGCCCCCCATTAAGTAGGGGATATGGGCCATGGATCCACCCCCTAAATTAAACCAAAAGCTTGCATATAATAAGGGAGGGAAAAATAATGAAGGGAAACTAAGCAGAGAGAGAAAAAGAAGCAGTTAAAGGGCAAGGCAAAACTCATAGGATGTGTCTATACGGCAAAGTTATTTTGGGATACCTCTGGTATCCCAAAATAGCTATCCCGTGTCTTTTGAATGCATCTGCTATTTTGAAATACAGCAGATACGCTATTTTGCCATTCCTCTAAACATCATAGTACGAGGAGTAAGGGATGGCTTGAAATAGCACTATATTTTGAAATTTGGTGCTGCGTAGACAGCGCCAAATGATTAAATAAACTATTTTGAAATAGACTCAAAATAAACTTCACAATTTGTGTAGTGCAAATTGCATATCTTATTTCGAGTTTCAGGTGCTGTGTAGTTGCACCAAGAATAAAATATGTCTTGAAGAGAAGCTAGAGGAATGAATACTCTGAAAGAAAAATTAATTGAAACAATTCATTTAAAATGAAACATTTTAGATAAATAATGATTAAATTTTATTAACCTAGCTTTTTATTTAGATCTTTTTAGATCTCAGAGTGATTTGCAGAGGAGGTCAGTATTTGAGGGTAAGGACAGCTGCCACAAGAAATACCCTTCCCCCATCTGAGGATCAGATAGACAGATCTAGAACTAAAAAGAGCCAGACAGTACTGTTGCCTAATAAGCCTTTAAAATCCCCCTTGATATTTTATTAGCATTATCAGAAACAATACACAGTTGTTTCCTGGCTGGCTGGAAACTGGTTACACTATGTGGAATAAACTGACAGCTAACTGAAATGTCATTGATGGATAATCAGTTTAGAAAATGATGGATTCAATTCAGCAAGATTCTGAGCACTTCCTGAAGAAAACAGAGCTATGTCTATACTGTGCCCATTTTATGCAAGAAGTATGCAAATGAGGCTCAGCGTGGAATATTGCTGACCCTCATTTGCATAATTAATGAGGCTCCATTTTTGTGCAACCCTCTCCCCCCGCTTGTGCAAAAGCCGTTCTTCCTGAAAAAATGTGGAAGAATGGCTCTTGCGCAAGAGGGGTTTTTGCGCAAAAAGGAGCTGTGTAGACGGCTCCTTTTTGTGCAAAAGCCTCTTGCACAAAACCAGCCATAATTAATTATGCAAATGAAGCATGGCAATATGCTAATCCGTGCTTCATTTGCTTAGGCTTTTGCGCAAGGGGGATGCAGTGTAGACATAGCCCTTAAGAGGCATTTGGTACCTCATAGGATTAAGCCCAGAATTGTCTCCGTTTTTATCAGTGCAGCAGTTCTTCTCAGTCACCCTCAAATTCTGTATTTGTATGCTAATGGTACACACTTTGTGGTTTAAATCCCCTTCGTAGTTCCAAGAATCCCACACAGTGAAAAGAGACCAGAAGCTGAGAGGCACAGGTATTCCTTTAAATGTGTAGTATAGTATTTCAAACTTTAAAATCACATTGCTTTGCGCCCAGTCTGACTTTATGCACAAAAGGGGTATTTCTGAATGTAAAAGGAGTTAATTGTGCACTTATGTGTCACTTTGTTCATACAAATATCCTTTCATATGCACCAATTTATATTTTTAGTACAAATATAGTATATGAGAATGGAATTTCAGGTATTTTTGACTCAGTAGATCAAGAAAAAATGCATACAATCATGCAGTAGTGATAGCTTATATTAGTAAGAGCTGGGCTCGACAAATAATGCAATATACTCGCCTGTGGCGAGTAGATTGCAACCTGGAAGATCCGGGCTCGGGTGATCTGCGCATGCACAGATCGCCGGACAGCGCGGCTGGCGAACAGGGCTCGCCGTGGTTTGGCGAGACCTGAGTATGAGTATACTAGTTTTAAAGAAAATGGTGCAGTGCAGTGAAGTGATTATTTGGTGCATGAAGAATATATAGTACCATTATGTACATTGCTTGGGAAACTATTACATGGGATAAAGTAGATTTTGTTTACATAAGAAAGTTACACTGCTTTAACTTCAATTGGTTTTTAAACTGGTTTAGTTAAACTGAAATGAAAGTGTCCACAGGAGGGATTTAAGAGGGGCTCACTTAGGCGAGGTCTATACACTAGATCTGAAAGGTTGACTTAAGTTATGCAACTCTAGTTATGTAGAATACATAGCTGGGGTCGGCTTACCTTAAGCTAAGCTTAGCACCATTCCCACTGCGGGAAGCTGCCAGGAGCAGACACTCCTGATGGTTTCCCTTACTCCTTGTGATTGTGAGGAGAACAGGCACTGGCCAGAGCTGGCCTCAGCATTCAATTTATGGGTCCAGAACTAGACCTGCTAAATCCAATGTCAGAACATCCATCTCTAGCGCAGTGAGTGAAAACATACCCTTAGTGCTTTAGCTAGCCTGAAATGAATTCCTGCTTGATTAAGCTAACCCAAAATAAACATCTTTTATACTGAAATAGGAGTGTGCCAGTTTAAAACAGTTCAAAACCATTGCCACTTTGTCAGGGAGAAAGATGCCTTAAAAATTTGTCTGCAGTTTCATGCAACTTATAATGCTAGATAACATGACATCCCAAGGCAATGACAAAGGTTACAACAGTTATTGCCATAGTAGGCAGTATCAGCCAGTATTTGGATACCTGTGCCTGTGCCTATTCACATCAAGGTAGCATAGGGTATTTCTACACTGCATGGCTATTTTGGAATACCAGAGGTCTCCCGAAATAGCTACCCCACATCTACACAAGCTGCCCATTATTTTGAAATATTTTTCAAAATAATGGGCGCTCTATTTCACCATTGCACAAGGGATAAGGGATGGCTTAAAATAGCATGGTATTTTGAAATTTGGCACTGTGTAGATGCATATTTATTTTCTAAATAAAAATAAGTTATTTCGAAATAGTTTAGAAATAAGATATGTAATTTGCATAGCACAAATTGAGTATCTTATTTCGAGTTTAGGGTGCTGTATAGATGCACCCGTAGTGACTAGCCACATGTTGACCTCAGTTTCTCAGGTCTAAATGAAATCATCCTCATGATATTGATTTTAAGTAGCTTTGGTTAGTTGATGACTGCTATCATTCATTTATGCACATGGTGAAATTCTCTTCCTTGCCCAGAACCTAGCCCAATGTGTTTTGTGCTGTGAATTAAGCAGGTGATGGGTGAAGAGTGAATGGTATCAACCCTCCCTGCCAACTCCACAAGGCTACTATTCAATCTGCTGCATGGTGTAGGGCTGCAGCACAGCCATTATTTCAGACTTTGGGCAAGGATTGTGGTTGCTGCCCTTTAGGACTTCCAATAAGAATTTCATTCTATGCACTAATCCAGGGGCCTGTTTGCAACCTACATCACTCCCTTCTATGTTGGCTGATTCCGAGCCTTCAGAGCCTAAGGGTTGCAGAAAATCCCTAGTGCACGTGCTTCACTTTTGCTACTACAGTTAATGGAGCAATGGGGCTCACTTGGCACAAGGATCCTGTAGAAGGGGACGAAGTTTCCTCAGGAGATATTAGTGAAAGCCCTAAAACAAATAAAAGCTGCTTAGAAATTTTCCTGCATTTGATGGGTGGGTTACAAATTGACTAAGGCTGCTTTAATTTCACGAGAAATTATCTGGAAGCTCTAATTCCACAGATGTTTATATTTATGAAGATAAAACACACTGTAATATGACATTCAAAGCAATGGGTGAGGGGACCATTGAGTTTCTTTCAAAACAAAGATTACAAAGCTAATATCTTGGAGAATGCAGTGAGATTTATCACATTATGTAGCTCATCCCTTCAGGATAATTAAGTGGCTTCCTTTAGATTTTACGTATGCGCTATCAGAGCTAGTGGGAGAGAGAGAAACAGATGTTTGGATAACAACGGGTAGCTATGCAGGCTCTTCAAACATTGAGCAAATTATTCATGAATTTTTAGTATCACTTTGTATTGTGGAGACTTTAATTACACCATTACTGCTCTGACTAGCATTACAGACACATGTGTATGAAGGAAGAGAGAAAGGGCATTAAGCTGAGGAATGGGACGGAGTGAAGATTAATTCTTTTCCACATTCTATCCCGGATCACATAGTTAGAAATAAATCTCATCCTCCCTTTGCCTCATCTTGGCTCAAAAAGGAAGGAAATCTCTATTTTAGGCATTGCAATCTCTGTATTTGTATAGGTTTTTCTTAGAAACTGAGATTAAATAATTGTTTTTAAATGTGGAGTCCCCAAAGACACTAGTCCTGCAAGCATTTAATCATGTGTTTAACTTTACACAGCTGACTACTCCAATTGAAGTCAATGGGATCATCAGATGCTTACAATTAAGAGTGTGTGTAGGATCAGATCTAAGAGACTATTAATAAATAGCTCATATGAGGGGTAAGCTTAGCTTTCATTTACATGTGGACAAAACTGCCTGTGACAACTAATGGCTGGATTGTTACTTAACAGCTTTCCTTCTTTGCATATACTGTGTTGTTTCCTGTAAATGACAAACATTCAACACGTGCAGTTAAAATATACTTTTTAAAGATTAGTAGGGTACATCTAGTCTACACCTGTCTGTCAACATAGAGATGTAGGTAGATTAGGCATGTCAAAATTGCTAATGAAGCAGGGATTTAAATATCCTGTGCTTCATTAGCATAAACATGGCCGTCATTTTTTTTCAACATGGAGCTTTTTTGAAAACCCCCCCACCCCGGCAGTCTAGACGGGGATCTGTTCAAAAATAAACCTTTTTTTGACAGATCCTGTAAACCTCATTTTTTGAGGGGAAAAAATTTTTTTTTGAGGCAAAAAAGCTCTGTGTCAAAAAAAAGTGGCAGCCATGTTTATGCTAATGAAGTGTGGGATATTTAAATCTCTGCTTCATTAGCAATTTCGATGTGCCTTATCTACATCTCTCTGTCGACAGAGAGGTGTAGTCTAGACACAGCTTCAGAGATCTCAATCAGTTCAACAGATCCAGATATAAATTTAAAACAACAAATGATCAGGTAGCACTTGATAGACTAACACAAAATGTAGCTGGTATCATTGTTAGTCTATCAAATGCTACCAGACCATTTCTTGTTTTTTAAGTTTATCCTGTACGGATTAACTTGGCTACCCCCTGAAGGTCCAGATATGTAATTCTAATACTTGCTGATTGCTTCCACTTTCATACTGTCTATGTGCCAGGGAAGATAATGGAGCAAGTAATTAAGGAATTCATCTGCAAACATCTGGAAGAAAATAAGGTGATAGATAACAGCCAGCATGGATTTGTAAAGAACAAATCATGTCAAAGCAATCTGATAGCTTTCTTTGATAGGATAACCAGTCTTGTGGATAGGGGAGAAGTGGTAGACATGGTATACCTAGCGTTTAGTAAGGCATTTGACACAGTCTTGAATGACCTTCTTATCAATAAACTAGGGAAATGCAACCTAGACGGGGCTACTATAATGTGGGTGCATAACTGGCTGGATAACTGTTCTCAGAGAGTAGTTATTAATGATTTGCAATCATACTGGAAGCGCATAACAAGTGGGGATCCACAGGGGTCTGTTTTGGGTCAGTTCTGTTCAATATCTTCATCAATGATTTAGATGATGGCATAGAGTATGTGATTATTAAGTTTGCAGACAGTACCAAGCTGGGAGGGGTTGCAACTGCTTTGGAGCATAGGGTCATAATTCAAAATGATCTGGACAAACTGGAGAAATGGTCTGAGGTAAACAGGTTTAATTTTAATAAGAACAAATGCAAAGTACTGCACATAGGAAGGAACGATCAGTTTCACACATACAGAATGGGAAGTGATTGTCTAGGAAGGAGTACTGCTGAAAGGGATTTAGGGTTCATAGTGAATGACAAGTTAAACATGATTCAACAGTGTGACACTGTTGCAAAAAAAAGCAAACATGATTTTGTGATGCATTAATAGGAGTGACGTGAGCAAGACACGAGAAGTCATTCTTCCACTCTACTCTGCACTGATTAGGTCTCAGTTGGAACATTGTATTCTATTCTGGGCATCACATTTCAAGAAAGATGTGGAGAAATTGGAGAAGGTCCAGAGAAGAGCAACGAGAATGATTAAAGATCCAGAAAAAATGACCTATGAGGGAAGACTGAAAGGACTGGGCTTGTTTAGTTTAGAAAAGAGAAGAATGAGAGGGGATATAACAGCAGTTTTCAAGTATCTGAAAGGGTGTTATAAGGAAGAAGGAGGAAAATTGCTCTCCTGGGCCTCTGAGGCTAGGACAAGAAGCAATGGGCATAAATTGCAGCAAGGGAGGTTTAGGTTGGACATCAGGAAAAACCTCCTGCCTGTCAGGGTGGTTAAACACTGGAACAAATTGCCTAGGGTGGGTTGTAGAATCTGGAGATGTTTAAGAACTGGTTGGACAGGCACCTGTCAGGGATGATCTCTAGACCAAGGGTGGGCAAAAGGGTCTCTGCGGGCTGAATCTGGCCCGCCAAGGGAGTGCATCCGGCCCACTGAGACTCTGCTGCTCTCCTGCCCCCAAAGCCTTCTCCGCACTGTGGGGGAGCGCGCGAAGCCTCCTCCCTCCCTGCCAGGAGCACATGGTGCTTTGAAGCGCCATGTGCTGCTGGGGGGAGGGCAGAGGAGGCTTCATGTGCACCCCTGCCCACCGGCCAGTCAGTGCCTGTGGGAAGGGGAGCAGTGTGAAGCTTCCTTCACCCTGCCCCAGCCCTGCGAGGAGCCTGCAGCATTTCATAGTGCCATGTGCTCCTTACAGGGCAGGAAGAGGCTTTCGGTGCTCCCCCACCCCCAGGCCCTGATTGGCCTGGGGCTGAGGGAGTGTGCCAAGCCTCTTCCAGGGCATAGGTGCCTAGTGGGAAGGAGGGGGAAAAGGGGATCTCTCAACCAAAGACCAATCATGGCCTGGGGGCGGGTTACCCCGGCCCTTCCCTTTTAGGCCCTGCCCCTTCTTGCTTAGGCCCTGCCCTTTCTGGGGTGGCCCGGGGCTACTTCAAACATTTTTGAAGTGGCCCTCGGGCAAAAATTATTGACCACCCCTGATCTAGACAGTGCTTGGTTCTGCCGTGAGGGTAGGAGACTGGATTCGATGGCAGCTTGAGGTCCCTTCCAGTTCTAGTGTTCTATGATTCTATATGTCTGGCTTGATCAAATGTTAAAATGCTTGGTGCAATCATTAGGAATATCATTATACTTCATTGTCACTGTAGTCATTTCAAGGAGAATGCTAGGAATCTCTTGCAATTGGAATGCCTGGGGATGTTGAGGAAGACTTTCCCTGAGTCTATTTGTTAGAAAAGTATTTTTTCAAATAATACTACAAGGCCTGGTTCTCATTTAAATTAAGGTCTCTAAATATGTTGCCAGCAGTATAAAGTAGCTTAGTATAAGTGAGACCCAGATCCAGTGATTTTTAGGTCTTTGGGATTTCCCATGCAAACAGCTGGGTAATTGTGAATTCATTTTTAGGTTTTATGTTTAAAAGATATGGAAGACCTCAGTGGAATGGCAGATTTTTAAGCTGGTGTTATCAGTTTCTCTGAGTACTTTTAGGGCTTACCTGTAAGGTCATGTCTGCTCTTATAGCACTGCAGCAGCATAGCTGTACCAGCAGTGGGGGAAACACTATGCAGATGGGAGATAGCATTCCTGTCAGCATAAATCAACAACAAACAACCCTGTGAGCAGCATAAGTGATGTTGGTGAGAGAAGCTATGTTGCTGACATAGTGCTGTGCATACTAGCACTTACACTGGATCTTAGGGAGTGGAATATTTGTAAATTCTTGAATGACATAAGTTGCTGAAATAGACGGTAGTATAGACATACCCTCAGTCTCTGAAGACTTCCTCCTTTAGAAAGTTTTTGCATCTTCAGTTTATTTGAAAAAGCAGGCACTCACAGGCTCAGAGACCCACATTTGGGTTAGTATGAGGATAGTTAGTATGGGTTTCTTCCGTTCTGATGGCAAATCTTTCTCAGAAGCAAAGGAGGCAAATGAAACTACTGTACTGTCCTCATAACCACACAGGTTTTTGAAACAGAACTGGTCTCAATTGAATGTTTCTTATTTTGTCTGTGCCTAAAAGGTTGCTATACCATAATATGGTCAGATATTTGACACTGGCTGCTTGAGATGTGCTGGCCAGACAAATCACATGGTATTTGCCTATGTTCTGAATATATAGTGACTTCAAATTTGAATATCTGTGTGTGTGATTTTTAAATTCCGTTTCTGTAAATACCGACACATGTGACTTTGAAATTTCCTTTTCGTAAATAATCCATGTCAATAAAACTTCATTGCTTGAATACTTGTAGGGAGCTAATGTGAAGGGTATGTCTTCACTGCAGTTAAACATCTGTGAATAGCTCTTGTCAGCTGAATTGGATTTGTGAGGGTTAGGCTAAGGAGCTGCTTTTTTTGGCAGTATAGATATTTGGGCTCAGACTAGAAGCCAAGCTCTGGGACCCAAATTCATGGGGTCCCAGAATCTGGACTCCAGTCTGAGCCCATACATGTACACTGCTGATTAAGCAGCTAGTTCAAGTCAGCTAATACCAGATAGCCACAGGTTTTTAATCACAAGCATAGACAAACCCTAAAGGGGTCAAATCATCACTGATGCAATTTAATTTTAAAATGTGAATAAAGATTTGTGGGAAACTTTTTGCATATGATAGGTATGTTTGAACAAAGACTGTATCTTCCTCTATTTTTGTCCAGACCCAGGCACTGCCGTAATGCAAATTACTATTATTCCCCCAGTTATAAACATCAACACAAACTAGTTTGACTGTGATATGAAGCATATCTGTTTTATCTAGCACTACTAGGGCATGTCTATACTAGGAAATTATTTCAAAATAATAAAATTCAAAAATAATAACTCCTGAAATAACTATTTTGAAATAAGCTTTTTCCCCAAGGAAAGCAGAAGTACAGATTTCGAAAAAACAGCCTATTTCGAAACAACAGACTTGGTAGTGTGGACACTCTGCTTATTATTTCAAAATAAGGGGGGTTATTTAAAAATAACTCCCTAGTGTAGACAAGGGCTGAGAGAGAGGATGAATCACATTATTTGGTTCCTGAGCCAATGGTCATGGAAATTAATGGACAGACTTCCATTGACTTAAATGGAGTTTGGATCAGCCCCTTTGTAATTAATATTCAAAATTATAAAATCTGTTAAGACTTGCTTTGCTGCTTTATGTGATCAAAAAGAGAGTCCTGTCAACATTAGAAATCCATGCCTAAATATAGGGTCAGGCCAACCCTCTTGCTGCTATGCTGCCACAATTTTTGGGATTTCAAGGGATGAAAATAGTGTTGCCAACACATCCATCTGTCCAAATTGAAGAATAATGTTAAAATGAAGATCCACCCACATGAGTGATATGTTGATGAGCAGGGTCCTAAGTGTTGTTGAAACAGAATTTCACAGCGCAATTGAAAGAGGGAATTATTTATACAAAGTGGCTTGTATTTGCAATAAATTATTTGTGCTCTCTTGTTGCATTGCCCACTTCCTGTAAATATGTGTTTACTACTGTCATTTCACAGTGAAGAGAAAAGGTCACACAATGCACGTTGTGCTTTTTATCCTATTAGTTCTGTCATGGAGATGCAACAGACTAAAACAAATCAAAGATGTACAACCCGAGCATTTGATGGGTATTCAGTGAACTTAGGAGTGAGCAGCTTTGGTTACACAGTGATGTTGCAGACACATTAAAAACCTTTTGTTAAGCAATTAACTTGACATCCTCTAGTAGCATGAAATATGGACAGGTTTCCAGTATTTTGTAATGGCTCCTTTGTAGGGAGGCAGAATTATCTGAACGATAGTGTGATTCACTCAACTCTGTAATGACTACAAGGGATATTACATTGCATGCTTCAGGGCCTCAGCCAATCTTTAACTACTAGAGATCAGTATAAGACTTAATGTGGGAGGCAGATTACCTCACACTTACCTACCACAGGGTACTTACATCTTCCTGTGAAGTATAGGGTCACTTGCACCCTGTCAGAGACAGAATACTGAAGTAGCTGGCCCTCTGATATGATTCAGAATTGCACATCCAATGTTCCTATGTTTCTGTATGAGGTGTAAATATAGATGTAAGGTATTTATGCTTCTACTAGCATTAGGCAAATATTGCAAAGATACTCTGAAAATAAGTCCCTTCCCTTTTTAAAGCCATTCACTTCAACTATGTTCATGCCTATTTTGTGACTATGTGTGAGAAGCACATTTTAAATGATCTTTCTGTAGAGAATTCATACAGAAAATCAGACTCTAAGAATCAAGCTCATCCAATCAAGGAGCAGAAATGCAGGTGACCAATTATACAGTGCACATTTTGAATATAAAATTCTTTCACCAAAGGGCTTGCAAATGAACTACAGACTAAAAATTATTCACAGAAATTTTGTGAATAATTTCAATTAATGAATAAATGATGAAGAAAAAAATCACAATCTGCTCATGGGCAATTTGCAATTGCAATGTGAAAAAATGCAAGTTTTGCTGATTAAATTATTGTGAACTTATTATTTAGATCAAATTCAGATATATGGTAGGCATGCATGGTTTTTATTTGTGCATATGTATAAGGGTAAAGAGAATGAAATTGGCCCTTAATTGAATTTATGACAAAGGAATAAAAAAAACACTAGGAATTTGTTCACTCGGGTAAGAGCTGAAATCATATGGACTTGCTCAAGCAATAAAATTTATAAATGCTTTTTTCTGACAACGAAAGATTGTTTCAGCATCTGTATTACAGACAGAGGAGTTTTCAGCTTTGATACATACATGCTTGGTGGCTGACTTGTTTAAAATAGACAAAGCAAATAAAGCTTAATGTTTTTATGTATGCATTTCCTGCATAAGATAAAAAGCAAGAGTCCTGAAAGTGATCCACACCAACTGAATCCAGAGAGAAAGAAACAAAAAGATGAAAAAAAGGGCTTAGAAAGACTATCGTGTGAAGAATGAATACCCTCAGCCTGATCACTGAGCAAGGTGCAGTTTACTAAGCAGTACTGGAGCAAATGAGGTAACCAGAGACCAGCCTTGCTCAGATGAAATTATGCCACTAGCCTACTACTGACTCAGGGAAGTCAAAAGTTTTCTTGGGATAGAGGTGGATTGTGTTAAAATTCCCTTGTTTACTTGATGACCTGCTGGTTATGGTAAAAAGATAAAAGAATTTGGATCCAGCTGAGATGCTTAGAGCCCTGATAGCTAGGTTACCCAAAGAAAGAAAGAATGCTCTGTAGTTACCCAGGAAATTAACAGTCCAGTCCAGGAGGAAACAATTGTTTGAAATCAGAAGTAAGAGTTCAATGGCTACTAGGAGAAAACTCTTAAGACTAGGTTTCTCATCCCTGCATATTACCGTAGTATAGTTGTTAGGTACGTTATAGAACATTTGGTCCCTGTAAGTTCCCTAGCAGGGATAAGAAAATAAAAATGGTCAAATTTTGGGTCAGATCAAAGATCCATCTAGCTCAGTGTCCCATCGTCTTATGGTGGCCAGTACCAGGTGCCCCAGAAGGAATGACCAGAACAGGCAATCCCCATTCCCAGCTGTGGGCAGATAGAGACACTATCGCTATTGATGAATCTATCCTCTAGTTCTTTTCTGAATTCTGTTATAGACTTTGCTTTATCATGATGTATGCTTTATGTTGTGTTGTTTCAGTCTTTGGGGGAGTGTGTATGTGTTTAAAATCAAGAATGAAGTGATCCGTGATGCAAAGTAGTCAATTAACCTCATGAATTCTTATCAGTTAGTTGACTATTCTATAGTCCCTGGGGGTGGGGCCAGAAGCCAGTGTGCTTCAACCCCAATCCTAAGGAGTTCCTTGCCACTTCACGCTGCTGCCTCTGTATCGGAGGCAGCAGCGTGAGGTGCCAGGCAGGAGCTAGTCCACAAGGGAAGCCAGTTTAAAAACCCACCCTCCTTTCGGACCAGCTGCCTGTCGCCCCATGCTGCTGTCTCCAATACAGAGGCAGCAGCACAGGGTGTTAGTAGCCCTTGTCCAGGGGAGGGGCTCAACTCCCAGACCCAGCACAAGCTGGAACTCAACCGGGCTGTCTGCCTGCCTGGCTCCTAATACACTTTAAATGTAGAGCCACAGTGGGGGTAGGTCCCAGACCTGGAATGAGCCAGGACTGAGCTGGGTAGCAGGACAGCTTGCTAAAAAATTTACTGGCAGGTGGGAGTGTGGGGGGAGAAATGCATGTAGTCTATAGCATTAACTTATAAGCTTTCACTTATCAGTTGATTACACTATTACATCCCTAATGCGAAGGATAATATTTTCCTTTACTTCCTTCCCTCTTGGTCTGGACAGCCAAAGGAGTGCTATATATCTTGAGGAATCTAAGAAATTGATGTCTTAAATAAAGGGAAAAAAAGAAATGTGTTTGTGAACTTGATTACACTGAAAAATTGATAGAGACAATTTAATTTAAGGGCTCCATCATTATAGATACACGGGATATACTGCTGATCATAATGAATTTATTTAGTATTCATGGGATGCTATGTTCATTTCCATAGATTATACTCTAGTGAGATATAGCCTTACTTAACTATTGGCTATTCCTAGCTAAAATGTTAGAGTAAACAGTTTCATCAAATGGTGAATTCCTTCTATTGCCAAGTGTTTAGAATGCAATTGTTCTATTCAGATAGCCAGAACTTTAGCTTCTTTCTGCAACACAAGCAAGTGACCTCCCACGCAAACATACAATTGACCCAGGGCTATCAACAAATGAGAAGGAATTGGTTTTTTAAAAAAACTTCAAGCATTAAGAATTTTGGCTATATTTAAAATCAAGTGACAATCTAGCATGCACAGACATTAGAGCTGCATTAATAATGCTATTATTGAGGTGGTCACTTGCCATCAACTTCTCAGTCTTCTCAAGAGCATCATAGGGTTATGGGCATTATTCTCTACCACTCTGACATCCTTTCCCACCATGTGAATTTCTCTGTCGATGAAGGATTTTTTCCCCTTGTGACAGGGAACTTGTGCTGTGTGTCTTACTTGTTTGACAGATTTGTATACCAGTCCAATCAGCTAGGGTGCAGTCCCCGGTCCTGGATGCAGTGCAGAGCAGCTGTAAAGCTGCCCTTAAAATGAAGTAGAGGATTCCTCAAGTCCTGACAAAGAAGAATTGTCTGGAAAAGAAACTTATGTCAAGGTCTGTGCTGTCCCCTCATCTGGCCACATGTGGCTTAAAGTCCTGTTTCTCCAATTCCCATCAGCCCTTGCCAAGGGTCAAGTCAGCCCAGCTGAGGACTGCATGTCTAAAGTAGCAGAAGAATGAAAGCATCAATAATAATTATAAGCGAGGCCTTGACAACTGTCAGCAGCCAGGGCTTGCATAAGACTAGCTAGCTCAGTTTCCAGGCAGACTAATAAACACAGATGAGCTACAGCAAAACTTCCTGATTGGCCAGCTCCCCTGATTTCCAGCAGAAAATTAGCAGGTGTACTCAAAAGCCCAAAAGAAGCAGATCACTACTAGTCCCTTGATTATTTCCACTGCAGTTGCAATCATAGCTATGCTTGCTTTGTTTCCAGCCTTGCTTCAGGCTGGCTCCTGGTTCTAGCTCCGAGGTTTGGTTCTAGCTACTGGCTTCTGATTCTGGCTCAGACATTTGGCTCCAGCTCCTGCTTACTGGCCCTGGCTCTAATCTCTAGGCAGGATTCTGAGGGTATGTCTAGACTACACTTCTCTGTCGACAGAGAGATGTAGATTAGGCATGTCGAAATTGCTAATGAAGCAGGGATTTAAATATCCCATGCTTCATTAGCATAAACATGGCTGCTGCTTTTTTTCGAAACTGAGCTTTTTTTGTATTCCCTCATTTTTTGAGGAATACAGAATCTGTCAAAAAAGGGTTTATTTTTGACAGATCCGTGTCTAGACTGCCTTTTTTCGAAAAAGCTCCGTTTCGAAAAAAAAGCAGTGACAATGTTTATGCTAATGAAGCGTGGGATATTTAAATCCCTGCTTCATTAGCAATTTTGACGTGACTAATCTACATCTTTCTGTCGACAGAGAGGTATAGTCTAGAGACAAACTGACTAATCAGTAGATCAGACAATTTGCATCCTGCTTGTGGATAGCACCCAAATGTGAGGATGTCCTGTCCTGTGAAGACTGAGCACCCTTTTTTCTCATTGGCTTCACTGGAAGCAAAGAATTTCAGAACCTCACAGGATCAGAGCCATCATCAGGATTTTATACAATGTCTCTTCTTCCCAAGTCTCTGCCATAGCTCACCTGCTAAAACTACATCCTTGCTTTCTTTTTTAATACTCTAAGCTCATGGTTGGATTACAAATCTAGACATGCTGTTGAATATACACTTTTGTAGATGTACTATTTTGGTTTCATTGTGCTTTTCCCTTATCTGTAGGTTACTTTCTCCTCTCTCTTGCCCTTAAATTCACTAAGAATATTCCACTAAGACAGGAAGCATATCAGTAGTTTACTAGTAGGGAATGAAATATGAAGTCTTACTGCTTAAGGGCCAGTTTCTTCAACCATGTGACTGAGTAGTTCTTATACTCATGAGGAGTCCCATTGAGATGAATGGAACTACTTATATGTGGGCAAGTACTACTTAAAGGCATTAAGGGCTACAGAATCAGGCCCTGAAATTTTAAACTTTTAAATTTTAAATTTAAATTTAAATTTTCATGAGAGTCATTGAATAAAGGTCTCATCCTAGATAGACCAGGTGTCTTTAATTCCCTATTCCTTATTTTAACTAGTGCTGCATGTAAGACTGAGGCCTAGTTAGTGCTTGTCCATCTAACTATGTGTTTATCATTGTTCTATATGAATATCATACAGACAAGACAGGAAGGTAACAGAAACTCTGCCACTAAGTACTGATACTCTAGTGATTTATCTTTGGGAGGTGATCAGCGGCAGTGCCCTAGTTTAGCCTTTTGAATGTGAACAATCATCATAATTCTAGTCCTGAGTAATGGCATCATAATAATCATCTTGAGTGAAATTAATTCCACCTGTATAAGGCCAGAATGATCAGGCTGTCAGAGAGTGAAATGAGAAGATTTAGAGAGGTGGAAACTGACCTAGGACAAATGACTAGTCTCTTGGGATCAGAAGCAACATTATTCTTTTGTGATCTTTTGTATACAGCAAACAGCTGTCACTAACTCCAGTTTGCACGATAGACTGAAGTGCTCAGTGGAACAGTCTATCCCCATGGTAAGACTTTTACAGTTCTTCAAGTGTTCACATTTGTTACTGGGTTGGTGCAAATCCAATTATAGAACATAAACCAGTTTAGTCCTGGTTTTTTTTTGTTGGCAATCTACCCTGAGGTTGGCATTCATGGTTGTGAGCCACTCCAGAGAGCATGACACTAGCTTCAAGTAGGGAAACAGCCTGAGACATAAGCCCTTGTATCAGAGGCCTGGTATGGGGCAAAACCTGCTCACAGAATCTAGCAAGAACAGGGCTGATATTACAAAAATACACATTCCTAAGAGCGCCAAGTACAGAGTGCTCACACAAACACCATATTGAGTGGTGTCAAAACATCCCAGTATCAAAGATGGTATGAAAACATTCTCCAAGATTAATAAAAACACATTGACCCATCTTAAAACATAGGTCAGGATGACAGTATGTAGCTTGTTTATAGCTGGGTATAAAAATGTATCTCAGAGGGAGTGTCTTTGGCCAATCTAAGGGAGAGTGGAAAGTTCCACCACTGACTGAGCTGTATCTATTGTCATGGGCATACAGTTCTTAGTATCCCAGTAGAATCTGCTAGGTGCTATTATCATGCTTTGTTGACAATAAACCTGTCTGAGTGTCACTGGGCAGTTCACGCAACGTCTTTTGTATCAATTGTTTGTGAAGACCTGAGAAAGCACACAGGGAGAACACACACCCGCAGTCAAACATCTGACCACAACAGGTAGTCATCAGCAGTTGGCATCAGTTACTGAAGGTCAGTTTATGGTAATGGTTGATCTAATTTAGAAAGAGCTTTACTACTACCTTACATACCAGATGAACCTTGCTGGAAAATGTGTTGATTAGAGTGCTCCATGGCTTTGTAGTCCAATGCTCAGATTATAGAAAACCCTAGAATACAATGGCGCCATTGGCTCTGCTCTTTGTTTTTCCAAGATAGACTGTGCTTTGTGTCTTACAATTTTCTTTGGGGGTAGAGGGACAAGTCTTTCAGATAAAACTTGAAAAGCCAGGCTCAGATTTCTGTGTCTGGACATTAAAATTGCCCATGCTACTTTTCGTATGAATAAGTTTATCCTGATACATTTGGGCAACTTCGGGGATCTTGTTGAAAAACCTAGAAAGTGAGAGCTTAATATATTCCTACAGGTAAATAGATTACTCACCATATAAACATTAAATAAGTCCTTAAACTTTATCATTTCAATGATTTTGCACAGACCCAATTAGTCTCCAGGCCACGGCCATTTTAATTAGGGCCTCCTTGCTGGAAATATTTATAGCTTAAAAGGTTGGGAAATTATTCTTCATTTCCATTTCAATTTTTCTAATGAAGTAAAACACAGACTAACTTTGAGAGGGACAAACTAAGGAATGTCCTTTAATTGAACCCAGAACTTCTTTCTGACTTATTACATTTCCTTCCAATTTTCAATATTTTCTTGTACAATGACAACAGACTGTTTGGTATAGTTGCTGGAGGTACCATTCCAGAGGTATTAAGATGCAGATATACATGTATATATGGATGGAGAATATACTAAATAATTCCACTGAAAATAAAAACAGCTCCTACCATATAAAGAGGTAATTAATAGTGCATTACTGAGCAGCCTCATGGATAAAATGACCATGTATATATATATATATATATATATATATATCAAAGCTATTACAACTGGGGCAGCTGTGTTTTCACAAGACTTTCCATAGCTATGCTTCCTTGTGTCAAGAAATATTTTATTATGTCAAAATAGGCTATTAAGAGCCAGACTTTGCTTCCATCAAAGTCAGTAGCTAAATTTCCATTGGCTTAAATTGGACTAAGATTTGTCCCTTCATAAAAATCTTCAAACATTTTTGTTTAAGAGAAACAGATTATTACTTCCATGAAATGTTCTATGTATTTAGATTTTGATATGAATTAGGAAATAACTTTGTTAGAGCTGTGTAGTTCTTACATTTCATTTCTTAATTATTTTTTTTACTGATTTATACTATATTTGTTATGAGCGTGTATAGATTCAGTTAGGCATATCAGCCACATGGCTACATAGGATAAAAAAACTATCTCTGGAAGATCTTGGGCGTTACACTGTTTTCTCTTTCTAAGGAAACGGGTTCAGAATTATTGCAGTTATACTTTTATTACATCATGTATGAATTTCATTTCCATTTAAGCCATTGTAGATTAATTTCTATCACTATTGAAAAATTGTTCATTTGCATTTACATTTGGTTAAGAGTTTTTGCACATAAATTAGAATAAAAAAACCGAGAAGCAGGCAGTATATCTACACTTGAATCCAAGCATAAAACTATGCAATTATTTAACAAAAAAGGATAAAGCAACATACTGATTTCTAGTTGTTATAGATTTTAGTGTGACAGACTGAAAAGTAGAAATTCATCACAGTGAGTTTTCATGGACTTTCTGCTCTCCTTCCCTATGTGCTCATATACAGGGATGTCCTTGGGATTTATGGGGCCTTACGCAGTACTATTAAATTGCTCCTATGCATAATGGCAGCTGAAGGGGAGGAGGGTGTCTGATTTTTTAGACATGTGATTTTATAATCTTCAGCAAAATACTAATGAAATATTTTTTAAGTAAATTTGAAATGAAGGTCCTGCAGACTAACTCAGTAAATTCAGAAACTGAAAATATGTATCTGGGGTTGTCAAATGCCTGTTAAATGGCTTCATTATCACTTGAATGGCTCTTTCACAGGTTCAGTGTTCTGCTAATAGCTCTGGCAGGATTTTTCCACTTAACTAGAGCCTCTCTGGGAGTAAGCAAAGCCATAGAACACAGATAGGAACAGGCAGATGGGTGGACATTAAGACTCAGTGGTGCCTCAGATTTTCAGGTGCTCCATACAAGTGCACTTTCTTTGCATGGGTAAGGACGGCCCTGTTCACATAGAGAACTAATGTGTAATGCAGGGTAAGAAGAGGCAGCAGCAGCAGATCTAAAGGGATAGGAAGCTATGATTCTCTATCATGCAAACCTCCCCTTATCTATAGTAGCCCCTTTACTCTGAAGACCTGATTTTCAGGGATGCTGAGCACTCCCACCTCCACTTGTACTGGAGTTGTAGCTGCACAGCAATTCTGAATCTCAATCTCCAGTGGTGGTGGTGTTTGAGGCAAAAGCATTGTCAGTTGAATAGGTCAGACTAGATAGTGGATGCTGTCTCTATGGAAAAATGCTGTCTCTATGGAAAGTTGTAGCAGACAATGTTAGTTGGGTTAGAATTAATTCTCTTACTCTATCATTCATTTACCACAGTGGGGACTACATTATACAACAGCATAGGGGAGTCTATGGCTGCATGGGGTGGGAGCTGGACCTCTGAGGCCAAGATTTGTCGGACACCACTTTTGGGCTTATGGAGCATTTGTGGTTTGGGCCTAATTTTTTCAACAGACTCCTCACTTAAACTACCCTGCCTCTTTCCTGAGACTATCATCAGCTAGCATCAGATCTGAAGGAATCTGCCAGGCACAGGACATGACAAGACACTCACTTTTTGAAAGTTCTTTCCCACCTCCACTTCTGTGATGTTGTTATAAGGAGGGGGACTATTCCAGAGGTATTAAGATGCAAATACAGATGTATATAGCTGGAGAATACACTATAAGTAATTCCACTAAAAATGAAAAGCTGTTATAAGATCAGGGGTGACTAAGTCCAATTCATTGGTTGGATTGGTTGAATTGCTTTCACCTGCTCTGACACAGGAATGCTGAGTCCAATCTACTCACAAGGGTTAGCTACCTTGTGAAAACTTAAAAAACAACTCATAGTCCAGAAGCACGTTAAAGACTAACAAAACATGTAGATGATATCAGAGCTGTTGTGGGTACAACCCACTTCTTCAGATGAATAGAGTATTAAAAGTCCAGTTCCAAAATAAATAGGAGCTGGGGGTGGGAGGGTAAGGAGGGGGGAAAGGGAAAAGAAAAAACGTGAATTAGAGTGTTTATGTTACATGAAACTGATAGAGAAGGTGCAAATTGTTCTTAAGTACACATTATCTTTATTGGCAATGTCTTTATTCATGCCTTTGTGATAGGCCCCAAACTTGTAAATGAAGTTAAGTTCCAAGGCTTACCTGTGTATTTGGCTTGTGGAATTGGCCTGAAACAACACAGTGACTTTAAGATCCATGAGTGGCCGGGCAGGTTAAAGTGTTCTCCAACAGGTTTCTGTGTGTTGCCTTTCCTGATATCCTGGACTTTTAATACTCCATTCATCTGAAGAAAGTGGGTTGTGGCCACGAAAGCTCATCTACATGTTTTTTTAGTCTTTAAGGTGCTGCTAGACTATTTGTTGTTTTTTTAAGTTTTTCCAGTTAGGGTACGTCTAAACTACATGCCTCTGTTGACGCGATTAAAAAGGGAAATGAAGGGAAATGAAGCCGCAATTAAAATAATCGCGGCTTCATTTAAATTTACATGGCTGCCACGCTGAGCCAACAAACAGCTAATCAGCTGTTTGTTGGCTCCAGGCACTAGTCTGGATGCTCCCCTGTCGAAATGAAAGCCTTTTATTGACATCCCCTGTAAACCTCATCCTACGAGGCATAAGGGGGATGTGGATAAAAGGCTTTCAGGTCGGCACGGCACGTCCAGACTAGCGCGCAGAGCCGACAAACAGCTGATCAGCTGTTTGTCGGCTCAGCGCGGCAGCCATGTAAATTTAAATGAAGCCGCGATTATCGGCTACTTCTCTGTATCTTGTGAAAGTTCCACAAAAACATAACAGCACCTTAATCAAGGCTTGATGTCCATTTTTCTTCATGAGCTGTAATGGCATACACAATGAGATCTTGGGGCAGGAATGGAACTCCTAGGCATTAGTGCAATACAAATAAATAATAATAAATCATAATAAATGTAATAATAATATAAAATCTGTTTCATATGACACTTGAGATATGCTTATCAGGTATTTCTATCTGTTTCTGGAGTTTTGGTAGCAAAAATTATTCTCGAAAGAACTTTCACTGAATTAAGACAAAAAATCTTGTCTTTTCAAATAGTTATTTATTTTTAGGATAATTTACTGCAATTTCACTCAATCTGAACTTTTAGTTCTTTTAATTTGCTTAGAATATAAGCATTGTCTGGATTCCTGACACTTAAAACCATCCATTTCTCTTTAGCTCATCTTTCGGTCTATTCAGAAATGCATCCATAGTCTTTTATTATTTTCTGTAGTCCTGGATTTCAGCTGAAGCAGGCAGCTGCTCCTAAAAGGATCTTCCCTCCGAAAATAGTATTGTTAATGGAGGGAACAGGCTGAGTCAGCAAGCTCCTGGGCTACCTACTGGATTTGGGATTTTTTTTTTTTTTGGTCATCACTCTTTGCATTTGTTGCTTCATAAGAGCCAAGCCTGATCCTGCAAAATGGTGGACTTCAGTGGGAGTTGAGTACTTGGTACTTTTGAGAATTGTATTATATATCATTTTACTTTGTCTTATTCAAAATGTGCACTCGTCCCACTTTTCTGAACATCTCAGATGTAGAAAACAAGGTTGGGGCCAATTCTTCAGTCGCTTATACATTCATTCACAAGTTTAATTCTCATGCAAATGGTATGAATGGTTCCAGCATTATCAACCAACCAAACAATGAAGGTGCTAATGGTTCTTAATGTCTGTGTAGAATCTGGTATTGATTATCTTCCTTTACAAGTGTAACTAATGGTTCTTATCAGCCTCTTGTAACTATTTATTTCTTTAAGGTGCTACTAGACTATTTTTTTAAGTTTTTCCTGTTACAGACTACGTTGGCTATCCCTCTAAAGCTTATCTACTCACTTTCTCTTTTCTCTTCCTCCCCTTCATTTTTTTCCTTCTCCCCCCCTTCCCTCATTCTCTTATTTATTCTTAGATCTGTATTTCCAATACTCCACTCATCTGAAGAAGTGGGTTGTACCCACGAAAGCTCATGATATCACCTACATGTTTTGTTAGTCTTTAATGTGCTACTAGACTATTTGTTGTTGTTTAAGTTTTTCCTGTTACAGACTAACTCAGCTACCCTTCTGAAGCTTTTTTACTCAAACAAGCAATTTCATTGACATAAAGTAAGGCCAAGGCATGATGAGGATCATGTGAAATAAGATGGTCAGGTTGGGCCGTATCTTTGCTTAGACTGTTCAAGTTTTTAATACTAAGAAAATCAGAGTACTCTGAAGGGATGCCCTTCTTTCTCCCTGTGCTGCTGCTATTAGGTCCATATATTGTTGAGCTGCACACTAGCAGTGGCTTAAGTATCAGATTGCTGCACCAAATCCATAAATCTTCACATTTGTCTTTCTATTAAAAAAAAACCTGGACACAATCTGCAGGGACAAATGGATTAAAGTTAGCTGAAAACAAACTTCAAAGTCTCCTTTTTCTGCAGCATTCATTGAAGTGCTCAATCAATTGCTTTCTGTCCTATTTTAAGCCAAGTCCTGCCAAAATATCAGCCTCCAGTTTCTTTAATATTCTTTACTTATGTTTTTATGTTAAATAAAATAAAATTATTTTTAAAGTGCTGATTATAGTTGTGTTTAAAATAAAGGGATTCTGGAGTTGCTGAAAAACAATTGCATTTTCCTTTAAGTGTTTCAAGAATAAATGTCCAGGAGTGACATGAGATATAGAAATTTTCACAACCCTCAAATATTCCCTCTCTCTTTTTAATTTGCTCAAATGCAGTAGCCAATACAATTTCATAGATCTTGAAGACACTTTGGCTATGTCTACACTGGCCCCTTCTTCGGAAGAGGCATGCTAATTTCTAACTTTGGATTAGAGAAATCCACGGGGATGTAAATATCCCCCACGGGATTTAAATAAACATGGCCGCCGCTTTTTTTCCGGCTTGGGGAAAAGTCGGAAAAGAGCGTCCAGACTGGTGCGATCCTCCGGAATATAGCCCTTTTCCGGAGGATCGCGCCAGTCTGGACGCTCTTTTCCGGCTTTTCCCCAAACCGGGAATAAAGCGGCAGCCATGTTTATTTAAATCCCGCGGGGGATATTTAAATCCCCTGCGGATTTCCCTATTCCAAAGTTAGAAATTAGCATGCCTCTTCCGAAGAAGGGGCCAGTGTAGACACAGCCTTTGGGTACATGTGACTATGTACCGAAAATAAAAAGTGTTCACAACAAGAGACAAATATTTGTCTGGAATAAACTATTCTTGCTTTCTTTGACTCAATTGGAAGGAGACAATTGATTAGCTCTGTTTTAGAGTAGCCATGGATTTTCTTATTTGCTTCTGCCTGAATTAAATATTACATTAAAAACTGTTTGTTGCCTAAATAGGAAACTTACCCAGGTTGGGGTTAGATGTATAAATTGGTTATTGGAACTAGAGACAAAGATGGAGAACACTGCAGTTAGCTCCTGGAAAGTATGAAGAAAACTAATTTTGTCATATGATGCACCAAAGTGCACACTGAAATGTTAATGGAGACCTCTTTGTGACCCAAAGATTCAATGCCAGGAGGCTGTTTAGAAATCCATTAAGGACATCCCTTCCCATCTATTTATTTTTACTTATCACACAGAACTTTAAAAGGAAGAGACAGGTGTCACACAGATTGTGACAGGAGAGTGAAAATACTAGAAACGTAAAAAATACTGTAGCGAAGAGCTACATCAAAATAGATTCAAAATGCCATTTTGAATAAAATGATTTTTTCCATGAATTTATATTTTGACAAAATTTTGTTTTTAAAAAATTGGGAAAATGAAATGTCCTTTTGTAAAAGTTTTATACGATTGCAAGATGTTTTGTGGGAAGAAAAAAAAATCCAACCAGCTCTACTTAAGATGCTCTTGGGTACTCACAGACTGAGTGCAAATGCATTGTGCCTTGCATGTCTTCTCAGTCCTATTTATCCTCATGTCTTGTTCATAGAATCATAGAACCGTAGAGCTGGAAAAGACCTCAGAAGGTCATCAAGTCCAGCCCCCTAGTCTAGGCAGGACCAATCCCAACTGAATCAACTCAGCCAGGGCTTTGTCAAGCCGAGACTTAAACACCGCTAGGGATGGAGACTCCACTACTTCCCTAGGTAACCCATTCCAGTGTTTCACCACTCTCCTAGTGAAATAGTTTTTCCTAATATCCAAGCTGGACCTCTCCCACCCCAACTTGAGACTCCTTGTTCTGCCATTTGTAACTACTGAGAACAGCTTTCTCCATCCTCTCTGGAACCTCCCTTCAGGAAGTTGAAGGCTGTTATCAAATCCCTCCTTACTCTTCTCTTCTGCAGACTAAACAGACCCAACTCCCTCAGCCTCTCCTCATAGGTCATATGCTCCAGCCCCCAAATCATTTTGGTTGCCCTCTGCTGGACCTCCTCCAATGCGTCCACATCCTTTTTGTAGTGGGGGGACCAGAACTGGACACAATACTCCAGATGTGGCCTCACCAGAGCTGAATAAAGGGGAATAATGACATCTTTGGATCTGCTGGCAATGCTCCTCTTATGCAACCTAATATGCCATTAGCCTTCTTGGCTACAAGGGCACACCGTTGATTCATATCCAGCTTCTCATCCACTGTAACTCCCAGGTCCTTTTCTGCAGAACTACTTCTTAGCTGGTTGGTCCTCAACCTGTAACAATGCTTGGGATTCTTCCATCCCAAGTGCAGGACTCTGCACTTGTCCTTGTTGTACCTCATTAGATTTCTTGTGGCCCAATCCTCCAATTTGTCCAAGTCACTCTGGCCCTATCTCTGTCCTCAAGCATATCTACCTCTCCCCCTAGCTTAGTGTCATCCGCAAACTTGCTGGGGATGCAATCCATTCCCTCATCCAGGTCATTAATAAAGATATTGAACAAAACCGGTCCTAGAACTGAACCGTGGGACACTCTGCTTGAAACTGACCGCCATCCTGACATCAAGCTGTTGATCACTACCCACTGGGCCCGGCTTTCTAGCCATCTTTCTATCCATCTTACCGTCCATTTATCCAATCCACATTCCCTTAACTTGCTGGCAAGAATATTGTGGGAGACCATATCATAAGCCTTGCTAAAGTCAAGGTATATCACATCCTCTGACTTACCCATGTCCACAGAGCCAGTTACTTCATCATAGAAGCTAATCAGATTGGTCAGGCATGACTTGCCCTTTGTGAATCCATGCTGACTATTCCTAATCACTTTCCTCTCTTCCAAGTGCCTCAAAATAGATTCCTTAAGGATCCCTTCCATGATTTTTCCAGGAACCGAGGTAAGACTGACCGGCCTATAGTTCTGGATCGTCCTTCAGCCAGACTACATCATGCTGTACTCTGGGTGCTCCAGACTGGGGAAAGGCACAAAGTGATTCTGTCATGTGGCTCTGATTGGCAGTAGGGCACATTAACAGTATTAACAGTCCCTGTGTTTCCTGGAATGCCAGGACTATACCCTCTGCGTACTCCTGACTCCCTGGTTTCAAGATATCTCAGGAGGGAAGGAGCCATTGACTGAACCCCTCCCTACACATGAACCAAAAAAGCCTGAATTTAGGATGATTGCATTCCATATAAAATGGATGCTGTAATTGAGCTATAAAGATCATTCAAATTAGTATTTATAAATTAGTTGCCTCACAGCATTAATTAGTTTGTCATATTTTTAAAAGAAGTTGTTTTTGAAATGTTTAGGGAATTAAAACTTGTTGGTTTTATTTTTTTTATCCTACCACTTGTAAAGCAAAGTACCTTAGCACTCAGTATAAAGGAACTGTAGAGACAGAGGGAGGAAAAGTATACAATAATATTTAAATTCTAAAAGTGATATGAAATAGCTTCATTATCTCCTGACTGACCAGGACTAGAATCCAATCACTGCTCAGCATGGAATTTCAGCTCCACAGAAGAATAATTAGGTATATGTTTCTTGCTGTAATGGTTTAAAAAGTCAGACTAGTTTCAAATTTCAGTAGATGTATGATTAAGATTTTTTCTTTAATCAGCTTGGGGAAGAGGAAAAAAGAGATATTCCACATTGTGGGGGAAATGAAGATGTTGCTTGGTTCTTTTGACCAACCACTGTAGCTTTAAATTGCCCAGATGTTTGAATTTTCCTATCACAAAAAAGTAGGTATAGAAAATACATTGTGAGATCATCTAGTCTACCATCTGCAGTGAGGCAGGGACAAACATACCTCCATCATCTCTGCCAGGTTTTTGTGTAACTTGTACTTTCAGTGGTGAGAATTCCAGAGTCTACTTTGGTAACTTATTGCAGCACTTAACTATCCCTATATTGTTATGAAGCTTTTCTTAACATCTAAGCTAGAGCTCTCTTGCTGCAGATAAAGCTGATTACTTCTTGTCTTACTTTCAGCAGACATTGAGAACAATTGATCATGGTCCTCTTTATAACAGCCCCTAACTTACCTGAAAATTGTCATTAGTTTTCTCTGTGTCTTCTTTTCTCCAGATATGCATAGTTCCCTTTAATCATTCTTCTCAGGTTTTCTAAACCTCTTATCATTTTCATTGTGTCCACATCTTTCTTAACATGTAGAACCTAAAACTGAAAACAATACTACACCTGAGGCATCTCCAGTGCCAGATCAAGTGGAATAATTACTTTGCCTTTCCCCCATACTCCTCTGCCTTTTCCTCATCCAACACTTCCTCCTCATTGTTCACTTCAGGGCTGTAACTCCAGCTCACCTGAAGAATCCAAGGGACTCTAAAGTGTGGGTATTGCTACTAAGGATGGCATGCAGCATGACCCTGCATCAGAGCAACTGTTACCCTTCATTATCTTCTGGTACACACATGCCACTGTTCCTTGATTTTCAGTCCCTGTTGCTCATGCCTCTTGTTGCCCTTCTCCACCATGCCAGGAGCCAACTGCTTGAAGTTATCTATGTTTCTATGGCTGTCTGCATAGACTCTTCTCCCCACAGACCCAGGAGATCCAACACCTCCTGTGTACTCTAGGCAGGAGCATCTGTAGTGTGGAGAGAGCACAGCCCATTGCTAGATGAGCAAAAATTTGCAGCACATTCAGAGATGAAGAGCATGTACCTGTGTACCTGGCCTCTGGGCAGCAGAGTTCAAAATGTTGACCAGAGCAGTTACATTAGGACATTGTGAGACACTTCCTGGAGTCCTCTAAAACCGACACAAGTATAGTATTTTGCACTTGTATTTATTGAATTTCATCTTGTTGATTTCAGAATAACTCTCCATTTTATCACGATCCATTAGAATTCTAATTCTGTCTATCAAAGTGCTTGAACTCCTGTCAGCCGACGGTCAGGGCAGTGTGTACGTACTATACACCCGAGACTTTAACTGCTGAGACCGGGGTCCCTTGCAGCAGGCAACCTGGATGAGGTTGACGGGTGCCCAATAAGTGTACAGGGAGAGCTTATTACACTTCAGATTTCAGCTGCTAGAATTCGTAATTCCTTCACAGCGGGCAGCCTTGGGGAAGGCTGAGAAGTGCCCCAGTGAATTCTGCCACCTGGGTGTGACACAAATCCAAATGCCCAAGCTCTCCCTATATCTGTCCCTTAAGACCGGCTGAAGTTCTTTTAAATTGTGCATGTTTCTGTTACAGCAATTGAAGGAGTCAGGTTAAAGCTTTAACAGTTACAGGTTTATTGAGGAAGCTTATAAATCATATGGTTGCAATGGCTATTGTTCTATTTCTTAACTGCTAGCAAGTATATATATATATATCTTAAAAAAAATGGTTACAAAGAAGATAAAGATAGGAAATAGAAAATAATGGTACCAAATGACAGCTTAATCTTTAAAGAGCTCTATTCTATACATGCACTATAACAAAAGGACACATACAGGTACAATTTTTACCCCCTTCTGCGTCACTCGGTCCCAGCGTGTCAGGCCAGGATCGGTCTCTCAATTCCTTGGAAAGACAAAAATACGAGGTGGGCGTCCCCGTGGAACCTCGGGAGGTCAAACACCTAACCCCACTAGCAGGTAGAGGGCAGATTGACACTCAAAAGTGAGTGCGCTGCTGTACCCACTTATATGCCCATTGGGTCACGTATTTCTCTTTCTTATCTGTAATGCCAAATGGTGCTGGTCTGTCTTTTGTGACACCAGTTCTTACAAGGAAGTTGTGAACTTAATTTACACTTGTAAGAGAGAGTTGAGAGGATTGAATTGGAAGTACTGGGCATTCTTTTCTCAGTGGGAAATTCCTCTCCCAGGGACTGTGTGTGTGTTCGAATCAACACGGGTGCCAGCCGGGCACTTCTTGCAGCCTCGAGCTCAGTTTATTTCCTTAATCGTTACTCAGAGAAACTCTCATATCCTGATCTTGCATCAAAGCAGATCAAAGCTTAATGGCTATGCTGATTTTCTTATTGTTCCTTCTCTGCCCTGTATACAGACATCTCAGAGGGCAAGCAAGATTGTTTGAGATGGGGGAGGGCTGTCTGGCTACAACTCCCCAAACCCTGAAGATTGGTATAATCTTCTAATTTTATAAGTATACTTGTCATTACCCAATCCACTAATGAAAATATATAATGGTACCAAACCCATGTGGGATTCTTGATTCTTCTTCTCATTTTGACTGTGATACACTGATGTATAGTCTCAATATATGTTTTTTCAACCAGCTGTGTACCCACTTTATAGTATAGGTTGGTCCTCACTGGTCCAGAACCCTTGGGACCTGACTGGTCCTGAACGACCGCAGAAGGTCCCTCTCCTCATGGCCCATGCTGCCATTGGGCTAGGACTGCAGCCTGCCCCCACTGCTGTCCTAAACGTTCCCCCTCCCCCCAGGGTTCTCTAGGTGCCACTGGCCCTGCTACTGCCAGGGTCGGAGTGCTATGGGCAGAGATGCGCAACCAGGGCAGAGCTCTGCAGCCACCTGGCTCCACAGCTGGGGATGGAGCTCCGCAGCCGGGGGGAGGGATTGGGCCAGAGCTCCCTGGCTGCTGCTGGGGCTGGGCTGGAGTTCCCCAGCTGCTGAAGCCAGAATGGGGCTGGAGCTCTGTGGCTGGGATCAGGGCCAGAGCCAGGAATCCCTGGCTGCTGCTGGGGTTGGAGCTCCCTGAGTGCGGCTGGAACTCCATGGCTGCTGCCAGACTAGAGCTTCATGGCCGTTAGGACCAGGGAACTCTGCTGGGGCTAGAACTCCCTGCCATGTTGCCTATTCCCCTCCTGACTAAGTCGTCGGAGCCTCCTATGGCGCGCTCCTGTCCCACCGCCAGACCTCCCTGTTCCTGGGCTCTGTGATCCAGGAACATCTGTGGCCCATGCTGGACCATGGCTGTTGCCAGACCAGAGAGTCCCAATTAAGGGAGGTACAACCTACAATTATAACTTGACCATGTTTCCCTACTTTGTTTATGAGAATGTTATGGGGCCTATGTCAAAATCTATACTAAACTCAGAATAAAATCACAAACAAATTCCAACTGATCAATGGACAGAGTGCAGGTGAGGAGGCAAAATGTAAAAAACAGATGGAATTTAGCACATGGATACCATGTGTGCAGTATAGTCAATCTGTGCAGTTATGTCATACATAGACTACATTGTACGCAAACTTGCAAGTTTTACCCGCTTATCAGCTGTATTGATTTTTGTAATAGCAGAAGCCCTCTGTATGCTCCAGTGGTTAGCGAACAGAGCATGAGAGTGGGAGACAGGAACCTCTGTGTTGTTATCACTGCAATGGCATTGACTTGCTGTGTGACCCTGGGTAAACTCACCTGCCTATGACTCAGACTGCCGCTCTGTAAAACTGGGACAATAATTAAATCTCACAGGGCCTGCTGTGAAGATTTCTCTGTTTGAAAATGCCAAGCCCTATATTATTGCCTGGTATTCTTAGTCATCGCTATTATTAATGGAGTATCTGTCTCCTTGCTTGTCTTCTTTCCCTTTGGATTCAGCAGCTTTGTTGGCAGATTTGAGGTGGATCCTTTACAGATTTGCTTTTCCACTCTACTATCAAACTATTGCCAATACTATTTCCTCTTATTTTTCCTTCCCGGCCAAAAGGTCCTCCTACTCTGCCCCCACACTATCCTTACTCTCACTGTTTCTGCAACACCCAGCATCTGAGGCTCTCTAATTACCAGCCAGAGAGACCATTATTTGCTTGATTGTCTTACTGGCACCACTATGAGGGCCACAACTTCAGAAAGAATCATTTTCTTTGAAGCACAGACTTTTACAAGCCAGACAAGAGTCCAACAGGTACAGGTACGTCAGGGCCTTGGCTATTTTTTTAAAAAGACATTTGAGAGGCCTATTTAGAGTTTGAAGGAAATCTCACCATAGCTTTAAATTTAAATCAAATTACTCCTTTGATGGTACTGTTAGTTATAGCTTCCAATATGTAGGGTAAGCTTATTTGCAGACTTGAGAGACAGGTACTTTTGTGGGGGGAAAAAGAAGTTAACGTGCTAAACTAGGCTTAATACATATAACTGCATGTGAAAAGATTTAGTATACTAAAGAGGCCAGAGGCCAAATTAACTTAATAGTTGGATCAGTCAGACAATAAACAGGCACTTAATTTAAAAATGTACCAAAAGTCACAGATGGAGACCCAGATTCTTGGCTGTACTGTGGCTGCTTCAGGCTGACAGACCAGCATATGAGAGCCACAAGTCCTACAGATTCCACCAGTGGAGAGTTCCTTCCTGAAAGGGCAATTCACAGGTGATATGGGGCTGGCCTAACAACTTCTTTGGTGCCCCCTTTTCCCATTTTCTGGGACAGAAGTGTATAGTGAGGGGGGTAAGAGTCAAGTCTGGGTCACCTGAATGGCTTATGGGAGCCACTAGAAGCTGGCATAAGGTAAAGAGCTGTGAAGCAGCTTTTCCCTGCTCTCAGTACTGGCCAAGCAGTCAGTCAGCACCTGTATTGATTGGGTGGTGCTGAGCACAGGTTGGACTCAGTCCAGAATCTGAGCCAGGCTCTTTATTCTAGTGAATACATTTTTTTCTTCTTTTTAATATAAGCTATTGGTGAGCATTCCACGTCATAAAATTAGTCACAAGAATTAAAGTAACTGTTCATGTCCCAGCAAAGCATTGTTCTCAAAGACATCTGTATTAATTTTTGTGCTCAGAGGCACCCCCTCCAGCTTGGGGGTGCTAAAAAACCCATGCTCTGTCCCAGGCTCTACCCTCATTTCATCCCTTCCCCCCTCCCTGCCTTTGCTCTACCCTGCCCTCTTCCCCCCAAGACTTTAACTCTTCCCCACCTCTTCAAAGCCCTGCTCTGCCTCCTCCCCTGAGTGCACCCCATTCCCACTTTTCCCTGCCCTCTCAGAGCTTCCTGAATACCTCAAATCAGCTCTTTGTGGAACTTCAAATCACTGGGAGTATGGGAGAGGAGTAGGTAAGTGGGCCACTGGTGCACAAAAGGCCTGGGGAAAAGGGGCTAGAGTGGAGATGCTTGACACCACTTCCCCAGAGTTGGCACCTCTGATTGTGCTCACTGTCCTTCCAGAAAAAAATGAGAGGTAATCAGACCAAACGTCCCCAGAATCAGTCAATGTACTGATTTTTTTTTTTTTTTTTGGTCATTGCTTAATATGTTCCTACAGGACACACATATAGGTTGGTGTCTTTCATTTCCTTCACTGAATTTAAGACTTTAAAAGCCAGCTTATCTCATGAGGCTTTCAATAAGTAATTTTAATAATAAAAACATGACTATATCTGCCTGACCTCTAGATTTCCCTGAGTCCTTTCCTTTTAAATTCTAAGTAGTTTGGGAAGGGACTGTATTTTTGGGTAGCGTATAATGCTAAACATATTGTCTTAACAAGTAATAAAGAATAAGTAACTCACTGCATCAAGATTACATTTTTGACATTTCATGACCTATGAAATGCATAAACAAAGAACACAAATGAGTGACTCAGTACAAGCGAGCAGAGAAGGAAGCTTGAAATGAGGTAGGATTATTTTTTCAATGTGCTGTGCAAGAATGTTTCTATAATGTTAATATCATAATTTGCCCTTTGTTCTGCTTTTACAGCAATAGATTGACTGACAAGACTGGTTTTGTAAGGGAGGAGGGGGAAATTTCAATCTAAAACGAATCATTCTTAGCATGTTAAGGTGTATGTCCACCCATGCCGCTTGTAGGAAAAGGGTGTACACAGGATTAGATACATTTTTATACAGTACTTTTTGTTTCTAAGGGCAGCATACTAGCCAATAGATGTTCATACAGAGGTTTGCACATTAATGACTGGGTTGTGTCTTGTACTACACACCTTTGTAGGGGAATACCCACAACCTTACCCTTACCCATTAGCCCATATATAGGCTAACTGGATTTTCTCTCTAGTGGTATGGCATAAAAAAAAGAGTGCCAGGTACTATTTACTCCCTCCACAGGGCAAGAAGAGCAGTGGGTTGACAGTCATCAATGAGTGAAGCCAGGACTCCACACGCCTCCACTTGCTGGCCTATGCAACTGATTTGGCACAGTAATGTGCTCAGGATTGTGCCTAATGTCACAGTCTAGGCCTTCACATTTCACCTATAGGACAGGTATTGGTTAACAGGGATGAGCACTGAGCACTAGTAGAGTTGCTGCTCTGCATGGATCAAGCTCTTTAGAACCATCAGTGAAGAAAGTTTGCTTGAATCATTTAATGCATGAAGTTTCAGTTAGAATATTGCATCCATGCCCAGTGTGACAGATGCCATAAAGCTTTACAGTGTTTTGAGACTTTCACTACCAACATTGCTAAAAGCTTCTGGGAAATATTTTGCACATTTTGAAATAAAGTATTCAGCAGAGCTGAAATTTACAAATTTTGAATGCGTAGACATCTGGAGCATTAGATGCTTAATTACAGCAGAAACAGTTGTGAATGAACAATAGGAGACATTTCTACTTTACATTGCAGGTTACTGATTAGGTTTGAGCCTTTTATTCCTTTTTTTAAAAAACAACTTATGCAAGTGATCATGTTCTGCTATTCTTAAGACTTTCATGCTTCTTTTTCTTTTCACAAAAGCTTAAATTAAAAAAAAACTAGGTAGCAGTGCTAAAATTCTCTTTTTATAGAGCAGGGAAGACAACAATCACATATAGATGGGCTTGGAACAATAGTCAAGAAGGGTATTTTGTTTCTTGGTCGTAATTATACATACTGTAGTTCTGTGCACTCCCTCATTGTAAATTACTTATTCTTTATGCTTTCACTATTTTTAACTATTTCTCACCCATGGCTGCAACTAAACTCTTGAAGCAATATAAACCTGATGAGTTTACTATGATTGAAATAAGGGCTTTGTCCCATATACACTAGGCAAGTCCAAGTATCATACCCTTCCCTTGTTTGTCCATGTGAGAGAAGTTAGGCCATTCAAACAGGAGAGATGACAGAGAAGGAGCACTGAGGTGTATGAACCATGCACTGTAACTGCTGGTTCTTTACAATACAGAGGTAAATTTACAAGTTGTTTCTTCAACCAAGTGCTTTGTCATTGTAATTTTTCTTTTGTAATGAAGAATGAAATCTACAAGTTGTTTATAGTAATTTTTTGTTCTTAGTATAAGTGAGTGAAATTCAAAAGCTGCTGATTCTGGACTGCCATTCAAAGCATACATGCTTTTCTTGATTTTCAGAAAGTGAATTTTACTAAATATCTTACAAACCTATTTTATTTTCAGTGTGATCATACAGTGCTGATTATGGGACTCTCCCATAGTGGCCCAGGGGATATTTTGGGACTATGAAACAGTCCCTACTTGCCTTTTGACAAATGGGGAACACTGCTAAAACAGGTTTTCCCTGAAGAAAAGTTGTCTGATTAAGCATATTTCTCTAACTTTCTGTGCAAATTTTAAATCCAAGAGTCCCAAAATCATGATGCATTTATTTTGGGGTATCCAAAATATAGTGTTTGCAGTGACATAGGCTGCCCACAACTCCAATAATGCTGGGGCACCAGTAACAGGCAGATGTTATCTACAAAATGGGAAGAGCCAGCCAATAAACTCTGAGGAAAGACAATGAACTGATTCTGCACATCTGTTGGGGACTCCTGAATATAAATGAAGCTCCCCAGGTAGAATATAAGGGAAAGGTGTGGTTGTACTGCCCATTGGCCTCCCCCAAGCATGAACGACTGCACTATGCAGCTGCTTCATTGTTTGCAGACCTCCCATCCTTACTATTAAGTGTGCCATAATTGGGATTAATGGCTGTTTCAGAGTCTATAATAATATTGATAGGATTGTTACCTTCAGAAGTGATAGCTCATCCAGGACATGCAGTTGATAAAAATGAATCCTGTTACAAAATAATCTTTTTAAGCATCTGAAATATGACAGCCCACAGGCTGTCATTTCCCCCATGTAGATATATATATTTTTAAAAAGCAGTGCAAGTGTTCTGGTCATACATGGAAAAATAGCGTTTTTCTCTAGGTTCTGGCCATTCACTGAGACAAAGGGGATCTGGGGTTAATACTTAACTTTGTAAGTCACGCGTCATCACTTTACAAATAAGGAACAGTAATACAGATGTATTCAAACCACTCAGCTGGTGTCTGGCAAAAGCAGGAGTAGAATTTAGATGTTTCCTATTCCCTGGCCTGTGCATGAACTACTAGTTCAGGCTGCCTCAGACCTAGCTATCTAAGGGCATGTCTACACTAGGAAATTATTTTGAAATAATAATTCCTGAAATAACAAAATCAAAATAGCATGTCCCCACTACAGGGGAGCCTCAAAATTAGTCCGAGGCAGACTCCATTATTGTAGATGTGCTACCTCGACTTAGCTTAGGAAGTCCTGGGAGTAATTACTTGGAATTGCTTTGGGGAGTAGTTATAGCATCTGGGGAGCGTCCACACTAACGCTATTTCAAAATAAGCATTATTCCCCAAGGAAAGCAAGAGTACAGATTTCAAAATAACCAGCCCATTATTTTGAAATAACAGGCTTGGTAGTGTGGACGCTCCATTTATTATTTCAACATAAGGGAGGTTATTTAGAAACCGGGGCTAACAAATCTCATGGAATCTTCTGTGTTCTCTGCAATTGAAATAGGTTCTTACTGGATTAAAAATTCTATATGCTATGAGACATTAGGTTACACTTTTTTTTTTGCCATCTATTAGGTATTAGTAGAAAAGCAGTGTCTTCTGATAATGGTAAAGAACTGTTTTGTTATATTTGCACATTGCACAAATTGAAGTAATATATTTTTACTGCCATCACCTTAAATCCTGAGATACAAATTGTGTGCTAACTGCTTTGAGCAGGATAGTACAAAAATTTAATTTGCACTCACCAGCCTGAAACAAGGGGAGTGCAAAATGTACTTGTCACACCATTTTCACATTTTACAGCATGACTTCCTGAAACTGAACCAATTGCCTTAAAACATTCAGAACTAATGCCACACCATAGAACAAAGACAAGCTCCCTAGAAACACAAGAGACTTGCAAAAGAAAAGAAGAGTTCATTAAAGGCTATTAAAGAGTTCTTTAAGAGATCGCTGTAAGAAAACACTTTCATGGGCATATGACATGCTATAACAAATATTTAACAGATAAAAACTTTTTAGGTGCCAGATATCCAGAAACAATCTGAATTATGTTGGGGATCTTGAAGGTATGTTTGGGGGTATGGAGGAGAGTGAGAAAGAAACCTGAGATTCAATTGACTATTAACCACATGCAGTGTATGTGCCCCCTTCTCTCACTTTATCCCTTTGTCTTTTGCTATTCTTTATACAGCTCTCTTTAGATTGACTCAGATGATCAAATATTCAAAAGTGGAGGTGCAAACTCATATGATCAAATACTCAAAAGTGGAGGTGCAAAATCCATGTACAACAAACCTGCATCTACAACTCCATGCACAGTTTCTTCTGTCAGTGTACATGCAAATAGGACAAACGAGCATGTAAAATGCTAGTGTGGCATATGTCACTTAGGGCACGTCAACTCCAGAGATCAATCTTCTAGTGTTCGATTTAACGGGATAGACTTGCTAAATCAAACACTGAAGGCAGCCTCCACCAGTGTCTGATACTATTACTTCTACAAGGAGTAAGGGAAGCTGACAGGAGCATATGCATTTTGTGTAGCTGCAGTTGAGTACTTTAAGATGGCCTTCCTGGTCGAGTATAGACCAGGCCCCACTGAAGCATTTAAGCACATGCTTATTTTTAATCCTGTGAGAATCCTGAAGGTGAGCAATATTAAAGTCAGTGGGAATACTCACTTGCCCAAAGTTAAGTATATGCTTAAGTGCTTTGCTGGACTAACCAGCAATTTGTCTCAGTTGCTTAATCACCCACATTTTTTTTTGCACATTGATTTTGTGTTTATGAAAGATGTAATCCTAGTGCTTAATGCTGCCATTTTGTAATACCTGAGAGTTTCCTAGCGCTTCAATTTCCTCAGCATGGTTTTGGTCTGTTTTTAAAAACCAGTTCATTTGGTTCTGCGGGAGAGAAAAAAGAAAGAGAGAGTGTTTGTATTACTCAACAGTGTCTTTGGGGTTTTTTAGTCTGGCAATCGATGCTACTGCTAAGCTTTTCTTCAGCATGTGTCATTTTGCTGGCCATTACCCAAGTGAAAGTGGAAATAGTAGTAACTGCAGGAGAGGTTTAGCAGCAATAGGATTACCAGATTTTCCATTATAGTTTTTGGGGGCTGATCATTCCATTGTGTTCCAGTAAAAAAGAGCTGTGACCTACGCAGGAGAGGAAAGTCTCGATTTCAGCTTCTCTTCATCACTGTCCTGGTTTTACAGTGTGGCACAGATTGCCACATTTTTCCTCCTACCTGCTCTACTCCTACATGATTCATTTCTCTTATTCTGGGTGCTGGCACACAGGTTGTTTGATCTCTTGGGTTATTATACCAAGTTGTGCTAGGTTCCCCTCCTTCAATTTAGAATATGTTGCCCAGTGCTTAAATATGCATGCCCTGAATCGAGGCATGTCTCTCTTCCCTCCCACATCTGCCAGTCCCTCTGGCCTGCAATTAACCCCAGTCCTCCAAAGCCCAAACCAGTCCTGTTCCCTCAATCCCTGACTCAATGCTGCCCTTTCATCAATTCTGCCCATCTAGTCTTACTTTTGCTCATTCTGAGATTCTTAACTCCTTTCTCTCAAGCCTGGGGTGGTTGAAGCAGGATCTCTCTCTTCCAAGGCTGGGTGTTGCAGGGAGGGAGGAACTAAGGTTCCTGTGCTAACAAGTAAGGATAGGGAGAATGAAAGAAGCCACCCTGAGCTGCTGGGCTCTTTCTGCTTCCCCTCTGAGCCTGTGAGAATGGTGTCCATTCCAGAAGGAAGTGGGAGAGAGCTCTGTCTGTTTTCTATAGCATCTCTGGTTAGTTGCTCTTCCCCAGTAGGGTGACAAGTGTGAAAAGCAGCCAGTCAGAGAGGGTTCCCCTAAGTGGTGATAAAAATGTGTGCCCCTCAATGACGTGGTTCCAGTGACACCCACAGCTATATGCATGTTACACACACTGGGTACCAAAAGCAGGGGTGAAGCTAGGGCGGGTAGTCGCTTTTGCTGCTCTCCCAGGCATGCTCAGTGGCTGCAATGTTGCTCAAGGGCATAGCACTTGGCCAGGCAGACCTGGAAAGAGGAGCTGACTTGGCATGGATTTAGGTGGTGAGGTCCTGGGGCTAGCACTTGCAGCATGGATGGCTCCACAGTGATTGTCTGTCATTCCTGGAATTTCCCTGGCTCCCCTATGTAAGACTTGGGAACTGCTCACTGGGTGGGTGTTACCTTGCTTTGGGTGAGAATTTTGTGGGAGAAGGAACTTTGGTCTGGAACCCCTGAAAGTTCCATGCATTGTGCATACCATGTGAAAATTTTCTGGATAAGATCGTGTCTGATTTACTACTTGGAGAAATGAGTCAGTGGCACAAAGGTTGACACATCTTCCATCTTGCTGAAAAATGGCATCATATGACCAGCCAATGCCTTTGACTTCCACATTTCTTGCGCATCAAGAGAATGTCTTTATGTGGAAACTGTCTTACTGGTCTCATCCAAGTTCTGTTTCCAGATCTTCTGAACTACCCATTCTATTAATGGCTGATCAATGAATAGCAACATGGCCCCAGTTGACCTATACTCCAATTAAATATCACCCTACTTAAACTTTTCTAAACTTTTTCCCTCTGCCTATTTTTTTTGCTTTAATAGCCCAGACTGTGTAGTGTCTTTTACAGCATTATCAATTCAAAACATTACCCATCCTGTTTTTTGGAGTGATATCTGAATTTGAGTTTTGACATTTTAAGTATAAACACAGTTTAAAGTCTTTGACATCTGGAGAAAAATCTTTCCATGCAATATGCTAATGCAAAGGGAATGACTAGTACACTAGCAATGGAAATGAACTTCAGTTTGTCTTAACTGTTGCCAATTCCAGTGTGATTTTTTTTTACAGAAAAATATAATTTGGCATTAAAACCTAAAATTAGAGGGGCAGGGAGAGGATGTCAGGATTTAATCTCTGAGCAACATAAAACCTTATAATAATAATATCACCTCTGAAACAGTGGAACAGAAAGGCAGACCCTTACATTGTCTTAATCTCCGTGGGTCTGTGGTGAAGAATTCCATATCCATGCTAGTCCACTTACTATGATAGATTATTCAGATTTTTTTTTAAATTGCTGCTGTTAAAAACAGTCTCTGGATGATTGCCTCAAGAGGTTGCTCAATTATTTATGATGCTGATGCAGAAAAGTAATATATCCTGAAGACGACATACCATTAATTAACATATCTTTGTGCTTATCTCTTCCCTTTTCACTTTTAATACTATTGTCAAGGCTTTGCTAATTCACTAACTTAGTAAGTATGTTTTGCTTCATTCCAAAACAGGAACATTTGTCGTCTGGTATAAACATAAGTTACTGGTATATTATCTCAGTTTGAGCAAAACTCATCATTTTAACTTGGTGGCATGTGCCATTACACCTGCTGCAGTCTTTCTTCCTGATAGTTGGGTGTTTATCTTGACAAACAGTGGTAGGCTAGACTTAAGTAGTGGTTCCATGACATTGCCTGTGCTGGAGAAAAATAAGGCTTATGATAGGGTTTCTGTCTATATTTTAACTTTTTTTCTTTAAGGAATTGCATTATTGATAGCTCTCTCTTTCCCTAAGTCACAAATCACTCATTTCTTTCAGTTCTGCTAACGTATTGTCCAGACTAATCAGTCCCAAACCACCAATTCAATCAGTGATGCTGAACCCTTGTGCGCTGAGCCAACCATTTCACAAACTTGCATTTGATGTATGGCTTCCTAAAATGTTTATAAACTTGAAAATTTATCATTTCCTATTGCCACTTTATATATTAACAAAATGTCAATTGCCCCTTTTAGCACCTTAATCCATGTTAATTTAGGTGATGATAAAAAGCAGCCAAACACCCAGGGGTCAACAACAGAATCTTTTCAGATAGGTCTTTCTCCTATTCCATAAACAATGCAAAATGGGCTCAGAATCAAATAAAACAGCATATAGGATATTAAAATGAAAAGTGACAGTGGTTTTGGTCCAAACTTTTGGCAAATACTTCTCAGGATGAATAAGGATGGTAAAATCTGGCTTTTTCATTTTTTTATTCACCCAGGTGATTTTTAAGACTAGAAAAATCACTCTTTATTTGAAAAAATAAACTGCTCTAGGGGGTCAATTTTTGTTCCTACTGCAACCCTTTAAATTCCCCTGTGTATGTAATAGAATGCAGGAGAATATTATGGTGTATTTTCTGATGCTAAGATTCTACAAAACTCCAATTTCCCCACAGAGTTTTGATTCTCAGGGTGGAGCCATGGGTTCTATGCTGCATGGAGAAGAGGAGGCAGATGAAGGAATTCTGATGTAGTGGAGAAACACAGGGCTTCCATCCAGATCGGGGGGGAACTACCTCTTTAGGCCATACTAATACCAGTCCCTGTTCATTAAGGAAATAACCCAGAGGAAATTCTATATGGAAGAGGAGAGTTTTGTCAAATGTGTGATTCCTGCCTAAGGAATGATCTACACCAGTGTTCCCTGAACTCATTTCTAAACTGGTCTGAGAATAACATAGATTTAAATGTTTAGTTTGTAGACAAGGCAGGAAAAAGTACAGTGAACTTATTTTGATATAATTAGGATAGGGCCTAGCAAAACACCATATGTAGAAGAACAGTTTGATTAAAAGACTCTGCTTTTACTAATATCAGCCCTTTCAAATTATTCAGGGCACAGTATTATAAAACTCCTCACACATAAGTTATTTGCAGAGCTTTCCTTTGACGTCAGGATTCTCAGAGCCAAACAATTTGTTGATCACTCTTGCACAGTACAATATAATGGTTATATCAAGGCCTTGGTGGGGATATTTTAAATCCAGTATTAATGACACAATGGGCTGTAGAAGCTCTTATCAAGCCATTAGGATTTATTGTGTCAAACTGTCATGTATTAGCCTTCATGCTATGTACTGAGAAGCCAGCTTCTCATCCCATTTAAAAATAAATAAATAAAGTTATTGGGCATGAACAGAAGCTGCTTTTCTAAGTGAAGTAACCTGATCAATTTTAATTTATTTTCCCAAGTAAGAAAACCAATTAGTTTCCCTTGGAACCAATCACCTGAAAAATTTTATTAAGCCACCCCCTGAATAATAATCCCTCACCCCCAGTTATTTTCAATTTCTCTCAGCACAAAAAGCACCCGAAACCATAACATTTTCACATAATTCAAAAATAGACCAAAGAGATTTTAAACTCTGTTCATAAAAGAATATTTTGTTCATCTACAGAAACCATGGGTTCAATTAGCTCTTCGGGGATGTTTAGATTGACTTGGACACATATATAAATGGGAGGAGATGCTTACCTATAATGATTCTTTCAGAAATACACAGACTTAACCTGATTTCCCAACTGGGGAATGGAAAGGAATTTCTCTTCTGGACACATTGACAGGGGTTTTATTCTCCTCCCTCCATTCCTTTGGAGCAAAAGGTAGAGATAAGGTCAGTATATCCCTTAATTTCCTGCATTTACAAGAGGATGTGAACAGTCCTCTTGGCCCTTCCTGTTTTTCTTTTTCTGTATCTCCAGTGGGAGTCATGTACACATATCAAAGGGATCATATGCACTTTTTTATGCCTAAGCTGAGCCTCAAGCAAATTTTGATGACTATAACTCCTGAAAATAAGAAATTCAGATGGAAATGCTGACAGACCCTTTACTTGTAGCATCATGAAAGGGTGGGGTTGATGGCAATATTTTTAGCACAGTGCTTGAGAAATAATTATCCTATTTCTCCCATAATCACGTCTCATGCTTTCAACTGAGACACACCTTTCCCCTAGGGGTGAGAATGGCATATTAACAGCTATAATACAGGGATTACAGTAATTTTGAATAGAATAGTAAAATCATCTGGGTCTGCTTCCTGTGTATATTCCCTGTTAAAGACTAGGTGGCTAAACTAAAAACCAGATAGCATGAAAATCTAAGATGATGATTAGAAAAATGATTATAATATAGGTCTTACTGAATACAAAATGCAGACTTTCCCCTCTTGATTTAGTTTGTCTTACAGCCCACCTATGCTTTTCAGATTTTATGCTCAAATAGTCCCAGCAGGCATGAACTGCAGTTAATCCTTAACTACTATCAAATGTATATCTGGAACATATTTTTTCTACTCAAAACATATATAGAAGTTGTTTTTTCCTTTTATTCTTTAGTGCTTTCTAAAGTTTGCTGCATGATGTTTGTACTACACCTTTAAATAGCTGCATTTTATTTTTGGCATTTTATTAAATGAGTCTTTTTACTCATCCCAGCATGATGGGCTACTGCACCATCTTCCCAGCATGTGCAAATATATGCGTCACTAGAAGATGTAAATTGCTTTTTCCACCTACCCCAATGGAATTGCAGCTTGACATTTTTCTGCTATCAGAAAGGCAGCTCCACTGTACTTGAGGTTAGGAGAAAGTATGTACATAGACTTGGGACCCTGTCCTGTCTATCATAACTCATTGCTCCCCCATAGTTGCTTAGTTGCATATATATTTGGAGTGTAAGATTCCTGTATGCATGTATCTATAACTTAATATTGATAAAAAAAAACCTTTATAAACAACAAATAGACTAGTGGCACCTTGAAGACTAAGAAAACATGTAAATAGTATCATGCGCTTTTGTGGGCACAACCCACTTCTTCAGATGACAGGAGTGTTAGAAGTCCAGATCCAAGAATAAACAAGTGGGGGGGGGGGGGGGGGAGGGGGAGGGAGAGTGGAAGGAGGAAAAAAAAGGAGGGGAGGAAAAAGAAAGAGAGACTGTAGATAAGCTACAGAGGGGTAGCCAAGTATTCTAGTATTGCTAGAAGCAGAACTTTCCCCAGTTGTTTAGTTTGATTGTAAAATTAATGACTGTTTTATTCTCTATGATCTTTGGACATAATCTCTGACTGTCTGTATTTGGTAAAACAAAAGGGAACAGAATCAGCTATAACACCTCCAAGCCAACCAAATATCTTATAATTTGAGAGTTTTGAACTATTTATAGTAGTCATATTGTAACCACCAGCAGGTGGATTTGAACCTGGGCCCTCTAAAGCAGAATATAAGAGCGTCTAACCTCTGTAGCTCTGTACCCTCTAAAAGCCATCTAGCTCCCAGTCCATCCTGTAGAGGTCTCTTGATCTTAACTGTTGCTGTGGTCTAGGTACCACTTGTATTGCTCAGTAACCACACTAGGGCTGTGTCTACATTGGCACGATCTTGTGCAAAAGCAGCCACTTTTGCGCAAAAACTTGCTGCCTGTCTACACTGGCCGCGAATTCTTGCATAAGAACACTGACGTTCTAATGTATGAAATCAGTGCTTCTTGCGCAAGAACTATGATGCTCCTGCTCAAGAATAAGCCCTCTTGAGCAAGAGGCCAGTATAGAAAGGCAACATTAATTTCTTGCGCAAGAAATCCCTATGGTTAAAATGGCCATTAGACCTTTCTTGCGCAAGAGAGCATCTACACTGGCATGGATGCTCTTGCGCAAAAGCACATCTCCTGTGCAAAGGCACATGCCAGTGTAGATGCTCTCTTCTGGAAGAGTTTTTGCACAAGAACTCTTCTGCAAAAGAGTTCTTGTGCAAAATCATGCCAATGTAGACGTAGCCTAGGTATGTGTGTTATATCATCACTCCCAAACACCATTGATATGTCCTTCAAAGGGCAAGAAAACAAAAAGTTTCTCTATGTGGTTTGTTCTCCCTTTTCTTAATGCATATAAATTTTGCAGCTCAAGACTATCTGTTTAGAGCCAGCAGATTGTGCTTCCATACTGGAGCTGTGAATTTGGATTCTGAGCATGGTCCCATATTCCCGAGTCTATAAGGAGTGCTGCGGAAGCAAAGTGCTTAGCTCTCAGAATGATAAAGACTCTTTCTGGATGCTCTCAAGTGACCCTTTCTGACTCCAGGGGCACTGTAACTTGCTATAACTGCACACAATTTGTGGTCACCTATCCCTATTTTTCCCCACGAGACCACTGCCTCATTCAGAGCACAGGATGAAGTGTGATTACTGAATGCGTAACTATTCAATATTTCTTTTTGTATTCATCACGGTGGGCTCCATCTCTAGAGTACTTACTGCATATTATCCAAACTCTGCACTGAGTACAGAAAAATTATTTTCCCCATGGTGCTTATTGCTCTTTGATTCACAAACATTAATAACTGTATCTTTGCAAAACCTGGGAGATGACATGGCATTATTTCCCTTGTTTTATACCCAGGGAGCTGAGGAACAGTGATATTAATGACAAAGTTATCGAAAGTGATCTCTAATTTGAATGCTCCGCTTTCAAGGGGCCTGATTTGTCAGAGTACATAGTATTGTTAGTACTTTATTTTTTCAGAGCCGAGCTCCCACTGACTTGCTGGCAGCTGTGAATTCTTAAAAACAGACCCTCAAGTCAGGTTTCCATTACAATAAGGAACCCACAAATAATAGCCACCTGTGAAAAGTTTTGGTTTATGCGACTTCCCCAGCAGCACACAGGGACCTTTTTTGGTAGAGGTAGTTCTCCAGAACACCGTTTACTTGGAATGTAACAGGAACCACATTTTCCATTTTGCAGAAAATTCCAAAGTTTGTGAATCCCCTCCTCCAAAAAAAAAAATTTTTTTTTGGAAATAAATAATTTGGTGTTGATGAAAGCATTGTGTTTCAATAACATAGGATGAGTTTGTTCCAATTTTGACATTTAAAATTGTTTTAATAATATAAACATTTTGAAACAGGATATAACCAAACAAACAGATTCCCATGCCATTTTTCACTATTGTTTCTATTGTCTAATGTGGTGAAATGTCCCACATCCATCCCTTCTTAGGACAAGTCCCTCTTAACACTTCCCATAATTTAAGTCACTTAGGGTATGTCTACACAGCAGGGCAAAAGTCAAATTAAGATACGTAACTTCAGCTACATCAACTGCATAGCTGAAGTCGAAATAGCTTAATCTGGCTTTTGGCACTGTCCTCTGACTCTTCCTTTGACTTCCCTTATTCATCGTGAAATGAGGCTTACAGGAGTTGGAGTAAGAAGTTGTCCAGCTCGACTTTATATCAAAATAGCAGCTCACCGTGTATATGCGCACTGTTATTCCAAAATAACGCTACTATGTAGACGTACGTCTCGACTACAAGCCTCCTTCGAAAAAGAGTGTCTAGACTACAAGCAGATTTTTTGAAACAGCAAGCTGCTTTTTTGAAAGAGAGTCTAGTCGCTCTCTTTCAAAAAAGCAGTTTGCATTCAATAGCGCCTTTTTTCGAAAGAGTACATTTGAAAAAAGGCATTATTCTTCGTAAGGTGAGGTTTACCACAATCAAAAAAACCGGTGCCGTTCTTTTCATTTACTTTCAAAAGAACATGGCTGCAGTCTAGATGCAGGTGAAGTTTTTTCGAAAAAAGGCTACTTTTTTCGAAAAAAACCTGCAGGGAAAGTCAATAGAAGCTCAATGCCTAATTTCTAATTTATGCCAGTGAAAACCTCGCCTTGGTATTACCGCATAAATGTCCAAAAAATGCTGTAATTTCAAGCTATATTCAAAAATTTTGTATTGCAGAGCTATGCCAGAGAATGTTCACAGGGAACACTTATTAAAATTCTTCCTCCAAACCGTACAAATGTGTGGAATGATTTCCTCACCTCCTTCCTCCCCAAATATTGGTTAATCATCCCTGTAAAAGAGGTCTTCTACCCAAGGCTAAATAAAATAATTTTGTAGAACACACAATTATTGGCAGGTATTAAAAAAATAAAGTGGGTGAATATGTTTAGGCTCACAAATTGATTGTCAAAGTTCACAAAGCGAATGCTGTGCAAGAATGTCAATACAGGCAGGTAGTTTTTCCAGACCAAAGTAGAAACATTTTCAGCATGTGGCACTTAATGTTTGTCAAGAGGCACTTTTGACTTCTTTTGTAATGAGATAGGAGTTTTGTTTAAATTAACAAACACTCAAGTTATGCACTACTTGTCACAGAGAAAATTTATGGTAACCCTTGTTAGAATACCTCCACTATATCTCTGCAGTACTAGTACACAAAGAACTAACGCCAAAAAGGTTGCACATTGAAATTGTAAGATTGAAAATAATACATTTGGATTTTTCCCCTGCAGTAGTGTTTATTCTGATCCAGAGATAAGTTAAATGATTTTAAGATACCCCTAAAGTTCTCATAACATATTTCTAAGATGAATAGAAAATCTGAGAAATAGGGACACTAAAAACAAAATCATTCCCCCCCCCCCCCAGGGGAAAAAATCTTAGAACTGTGTCTCAAAAGAGTGTCTGAGGAATTTGGATTATCTAAATGATGAGAAAAGTCAGAGATACTAGCGATTTTAGCCATCTTACTGCCAGAGCTTTCTCTTAACACCCTCAAATCCCTCTTTAATACAAAATCTCATGCACAGTGATCCTGGAATCAGAAAAAGCAGTAGATTGGGTGGATTTCCCAGGAGAAAGGGATAAAAAGCAGTAAGTAGCCTACTGAGAAAAGCCATAGATTTGAGAAGTCTGTGTAATATTACAGCAGTGGTATAAACATGTCATGTGATGGGGTAGAGACATAAAAACCAATCTCTTACCACCTCTCCTATGCATCTCACCCTTATAATTGATGGAATACCTTTGGACACATTCAAACCCAAAAAATAAAGCAAAACATGAAGGTGAAAGAGATTAGTGCTGCAAATCCATGAGGATAAGAAAGGAAGAAAATGCTGGCAAGTTTATAGTGCTGGACTAAGGACCCTGAGGTTCTTATAGCCTTTAGTAGCTCACTGAATTTGCTTCTGGCACATGGTGGAAGCTGAGCTACTGTTTCCTTAATATTTCTTCGAAAATGACTAAGCTAAGAAGGAAGATTCTCTTGAAACTAAAACAGCATTATTATTAATTTTTATTCCTTTAAAGCTTCCCCCTCTTTACTTATTGCTCAGTTTAACTTCAATAGTTACTTACTTTTAAATAAGAAAAAAGTAACGCTAGTGGAATGTAGCCAAGTTTACTGGAGCCTTTAGGGTCCTCAGGGTCCTGTGACTTCCAGTGCATTTAAATTCACTTTAAATATTTAAATATAATTAAAAATTCAAATTTATGAACATACATGTTCTCATTAAGCCAGATTATGTTATAAGAGCCACAAATGCTTAAAGCACTTTAAAGCAGATCATTTACATTTTCAGAGGCCTACTCTATATTAAAAACATAATATAGCAAACAGCGTCATTCAAGATAAGAGACACTGAGTTTTGATCTGGTGCTTAGCAGTTCACTCAAGGAATGCTCAAGTAATTGCTATATTAAACCAAACAATTTCTCTGAAAATGTAATATATAGGATTATATCCCTGTATAATATAATGCATCTGAAGGCCCTTATTCAAAGGCCACTGAAGTTAATAGAAAGGCTGAGCACAAGGTCAACAGGCCAATTGCACCAAAAAAAAAAAAAAGTATTTAAATCCCCACGCTCTTCCCGCACCCACCAGACGCAGCAGGGAAAGAATGTCTCAAAAACAGAATTTTCTTCTGTCCGACAAAAATAGAATTTTCTGTTTTTTTTTTTTTTACCAGACGCAAGCCGCAAATATCAGAGAGCCCAGGCCAATACCGGACACCTGGCAACTCTACCAAAGCGATGTGGCCATGAGAGCAGAGGGAGCTGGGGCCACGTTGCTCTGCGTCTCCTGCCAGTGCCGGTGAGTGCAGGAGAGTTGGGCAGACCCCTGCTCTTGGTGCCAGCTTTCCCCCTGCCACCCAAGGACTCTGGCCCCACTCTTTGCCAGGGCATTTGTGTGTGTATGGGGGACGAGGGGAGGGGCGGGGCATATGGCCCTACCCTCGCAATTTGGAGGGGTTTCTGTCAGTCACTCCTATAAGCAAGAATCATGTGTCCCAGAAATCCTATCTTTAATTTGGAAATCTTTAAACACGTCTAAAGTTGCATGTGGCTGCCAGATTTCTGAATTCTGTAATGTAAGTATTTACTCCCTGTTCTTAATCTTTCTTTTTGGGTGAAAAACTCACCTTCTCTGTACAGTGTAATTCTGCCTTGTGGGTAATAGTCTTCAGACATCTTTATCAGCTGTTACAATGTCTAAGGAATTTATTCCTGGCAATAACATCTCACTCACTTCTCAGCCTTTTTACACCCAGTAAGATAATAAAACAGTTTTATCTTCATTTTCTCATCTTTATCCTCTTTGGATATCACTGTTTAGAGACTCAGTTCTTGCTTCCACTGTTTTCATGCTTATGCAAAGCCTTTTGTCTGGAAATCCAGCATTCATAGTGGTTTCAGTCCCTCCATGCTATAGGTTTGCTCTGTTTTTAAGTGATGTTGCAGGAAGAAGTAACAAAAGACAAAGGGATTCATAACTGATGTCACTTGCCATTCCAGCATTCCCAGGATTGTCTAGATTATACACCTTCTGTCATCTACCCATTGCTGATACAAAACAAGGGAGCTCTGTACTCTCTTGGTTACTGGGTATAGCTATAGGATAAATTTTCCATATTTCTCCCATCTTCTTTCTCCTGTCTGGCTGGCTCTGTGTGGCATTTGCCTTTCCCTCTTCTCTTTCCCTTCTTGAGAAGATCACCTCAGTAGCTATCTCATTGAGGAGAGGGGGGGAGTTCACAGAAGTACATGTCCTGCAGGATGGACTGGATTGATTAAAACTCCCATGTTTTAATCAATGCTATGTACAGCATGCCTGAAAGGAAGGGGAGTATGGAGATTATTTGAGTGATAGGTCACAAGCATGATCCCTATCAGCAGAACTCTTACCTGCGCTACCTTAGGAGGTACAAGCTGCACACACTAGAACCAGCCACCTTCTCTCCACTGCAAACTCCTTTGTGTGATGAATAAACAGGAAGCTGACATCTGGGAGTAGATGGCTCTGCTGCTACAGCTTGTCTGGCTCCTTGTTTTTCTCTCTCTCTTAGGGTATGTCTACACTACCCCCCTAGTTCGAACTAGGGGGGTAATGTATGCATACCGAACTTGCTAATGAAGCCCGGGATTTGAATTTCCCGGGCTTCATTAGCATAAAGCCGGCGCCGCCATTTTTAAAAGCCGGCTAGTGCGAACCCCGTGCCGTGCGGCTACACGCGGCACGGACTAGATAGTTCGGATTAGGCTTCCTAATCCGAACAATCTGTACACCTCGTTCCACAGATAGTGTACAGATAGGAAGCCTAATCCGAACTATCTAGTCCGTGCCACGTGTAGCCGCGCGGCACGGGGTTTGCACTAGCCGGCTTTTAAAAATGGCGGCGCCGGCTTTATGCTAATGAAGCCCGGGAAATTCAAATCCCGGGCTTCATTAGCAAGTTCGGTATGCATACATTACCCCCCTAGTTCGAACTGGGGGTAGTGTAGACATACCCTTAGGAGGAATGGAAAGAGGCCACTGAGGAGCTGCAAGAGGACCTGACACCATATTTCAGGTAAGGCAAACGAGTGGCCAGCCAACATTCACCAGGAGCAACGTGGAGGAAGGAGAGATGGCTCTGAGCTCTTACTACTCCCCTTTGTAAATATGTCGGCCCAGGGGACATGTTCTCTTTACTGTTGGTTCCTAAAAACTCCTCTCTTTTCCTGCCACATCCCTCTTTGCTTGCAGGAGGGAGATGGATGAGTTGTGTACCACATCATCTTCATCATCATCATTATCTCCATCAACATCATCTCCTCCTTCTTTCTGGAGAGGGTGTAAGCTGCAGTAGAGGCGACCAGTATTTATTCTGGGCATGCAATGTGGTGGGAGCAGGGGGACTGTGAATAGAGGCAGTATGTTTTCATTAAAGGCTTCATATGTGTGGGGGAAGCCATTATCCATTAGAGGATGGGATAGGTAGCATTAATTGTACATAGGGTTTCCAGGTGCCCAGTAGTTTACTGGACAGTCCGGTATTTGCGCTCTTTGTCTGGTAAAAAAATCAGAATACCGGACATATGCAATGTCCGGTATTCTCTGATTTTTCCAGCTGCGTACAGGACAGAAGCTTGGCAGGGGCAGGGGGAGAGGCTGGAAGGCAGGGCCATGATCGGCACCAGAAGCCTGGCAGGGGGTGGCTGGGACTCCCAGCTCAATCACAGCCTTCCAGTGCTGATGGCAGCTCCGCCTCCCAGCCTGTGAGTCCCATGGATCCTTTTTTGAGTGAGTTCCATGGATCCTGGGTGTCGGGTATTTTTTGGGAGACCATCTGGTGTACACTGTGTGAGAGAAATTTCATAGGGTAGGCCTGCATGAATTGAGATTAAGGGAAACCTTTTCAGGGCCCAACCTTTTTAACCCCTTTGTAACTTGTTCCCAGTGTACCAGCAGAAGCATGGGCAAGGACCGCCTCCGACGGATCCCAATGTTCCCTAATGGCTGAACTGGCAGAGAGGAGCATTTTGTGGGACATCATGCATGAGTGACAGTAACATTTATATTAAATGAAAAAACTTTGTAAGGATGGCCTCACTGGGTGTATGAACGAAATCAGTTTAGCAATCAGTCACAGGGACCCACCCCACACAATTAACCTGCCATAGATTACATTTATAGTTGAAGAAAGCCTTAGAAACAGGTTTTATACCTGCATTGCACCTTAGCTGGCAGATTAGTCTGCTTTTTAATACATACATTCCTCATGTTGGTAATTTGTCACACGTAGCAATGTCTCATGTTACAAAGTAGGGTTGAAAATTAAGAGCTAAGCCTGTCAGTATTCACTGAACAACTCATGGCAGGAAATGAAAATGCCCATGCCTTGGGGGAGAGGCTGGGAGTACTTATTTAAATTCACAAGTTAGTAGGTTTAACTCAATCTGCATTTTTCAGTCTGGGATCAGTGGTATCAGTATTTTATTGCAAAACTACTCAGGATGCTCAACAGAATGGAAACTGCTAGAAGAATCCTTCCATTGGCCTAGTCACATCTACACCTGCTACGGGTAGGGCACAATTTTTCACACCGTCGAGTAATGAGTATGATTGACACATATTTTAGGTGTAGCCCAGATCTAGAAAGTAATTGCTAAAGCTGGTCAAAAGTATTGTCTGATTTTTTCTAATAAAAAAGAGGCTTTTTAAAAAAAAAAAAAAAAAAAAAACAACCATACATTAGAGAACGCAGTGTTTGAAAATTTTAGGTTTTCAAGTAATTCTCTTTTCCCCCACAAAATAATTCTTTGCCAAAATTTTCTACTAATTTAGAGAGCTGTACAATGACAGCTCTTTACAAACCAAAAGACAGAAGACAGAAGTATTCCAAATGCTTTGAAGCCTAGAATGGGAAATTAGCATATGTTAAAGCAAAGGTGGACAATAATTTTTAAAGTGTGGGGGGGCACTTCACAAATGTCTGAAGTGGCCCCAGGCTGCCCTGGCCTCTGGCAGTGCCTCTGGCAGAAGAACCAGCAAACTTCACATGTTCCCCCCGCCCCCAGACCCTGATTGGCCTGGGGGTGGGGGAGCGCATGAAGTCTTTGCACCCTGACCCCTCTCCCAGCACCTAGATAGAACCACCAGTTGTTTTGAACAGCTGACAGTTCCCTCTATGCACTGTGCAACCTTTCTGTGGGAGGAGACACTGCATGCTTCTTCCGTTCCCAGGCCAACCAGAGCCTTAGGGGGCAGGGGAGTGACTGAAAACTTTGCCCCATTACCCCACCCTGCTAGAAGCAGGCAGAGCTTAGAGAGAACCACCAGATGATGGTTCACCCTGGTCCCTCGTACCCCTGGTGGGAGGAGGAGACTTTGCAAACTCCCCCATCCCCAGGTCTTGATTGGCATCGGGGCACGGGAGAGTCAGGGCGACCGCAGACTGCATCAACTGGCTTGGTGGGCTCTATCCAGCCCCCGGAGGCTGTCTTACCTTTAACTGTGTTAAAGGCAGTGTGACTTGTCTACTCATGACTTTTCAAGTATGTTAGCATGACTTTCAACAACACACCTTTTTCCTGAAGATGGCTGAAGCCACATACGTAAGTCTTATAGTGGGGAACCATATATAATAAATTATGTGCACTTTTAGAGACTCTTCAGTCTTCACAGTTCTTGAAAAACTAATAAATTTGACACATGACCACTATGAAATATGGTAAAAACAAACAAGTCTCTTTTGGCAGATAAAGTGGGGGCAAGCAGAGCAAAACTCACCCACTTAAAAGAACCTACACTCATCCCACAACACTTCACTTGAGCCCCATTTATAGCCTTTCTGTAGCTCTGCAAAGTAGTCAGAGCTCTCAATGTGAAAGCAGAAATTGAATCCACATCTGCCTTTTAGTCCTGGGCTTTAACTACTAACATGCTCTAATCTCTACCTTGCTCTCCATTGTTTAGTACAGAGATCTGTGCATCAGCCTTGCTCACCAATGAAGGCATTCAGTGTTTACAATGTGTACTGTCACATCTGATGATTCTGAATGGTTTTTGTACATTTATACATCAGGAAATAAAAAATATAATTGTTTATACATTCCAGTATGTAACAACAGTGAATTTAACTTAGAGCTGAGAGAAATGACATTAACTGTGGTATCTGAGTGACTACATGTGGATCATTGAAGGCATATGGCAGAAGAGAGAAATTTGGCTTGCAGTTCAAAGAAGGTTTCAAATCCTTGGGTAGAATCTCAGAGCACTCACATTAATTACATTTCAAAGATCTGAATGTTAGTTGGAAATTTACTTGTGGGACTGAAACTTCTGAAAAACAATTTGTTTCATGACCACGGCTCATTTACAATGTCAGAAGAGCTTTAACATGAGAACTAACTTGCACTAACAACTTCAATGAAAGCATGGAAAGTTTCTAGAGAACAAAAAATGACCTCAAACTACTTCCTTCCCTCTGCTCCTTCCAGAGAACAAAAAAAGTTTCTAGAGAACAAAAAATGACCTCAAACTGCTCCTTCCAGAACACACACACATTATGGGATTACCAGGATCAGCATGGGATATTTTATGGCATATAATAAGGTGGAGAAAGTAGCTTTGCTGCGGGGATGGATAATGATGAGGACGACAGAATTAGTCTGTGGAGGACACAATCCCCCGTCAGGCTTGAAATGTGATGAGTAAAGGAGATCAAGGAATAGCAAATTGCAGATTGGAAGGATAGTTGTGGCGGGGGAGGGCTTAAATCCAATGAGAAGGAAGTATTCATATGGAACCATGGAGATGACAATTGAAATGAATATATATTGGGGCAGATCCTGATCTCAGTCATAGGGTTTTCTAGTGGAGTAACTACTGATTTTAGTGGGATTACTCCTTACTGATATCAGTTAAGTGAAATTAGAGTCATTGACCACAGACATATCAATATATGGTCCTTCTCCCAAAAGACTTACAGAATCCATAAAGAAGCACACAAATCAATTTACCCTGATACCTCTATGTCCTTCTGGACACAACCCAAGAAATACTTTGGGAGTACAAAGTGAAAATAAGTGGCATTAAAGACAAATAACTTACTTATGGTAGATCAGGTTTTAGATACTAGTTTGAAACAAAATATTAATTATCGGAATGTCTTCCTAGAACAAGGACGGGCAATAATTTTTAATAGGGGGGGCAACTCCAAGATTTTGGAATGTGGTTGAAAGCTGCACTCTTCCATAGTATTAATAAAGGAAGTGCGGGGTCTGGGATTGAGGTTGGTTGCAGAAGGGATCTTGGGGTCAGGGATTGGGGTACAGGAGGGAGAATGGAGTCTGGGAGGAAGTTTGGGTGAAGGAGGCAGTTATGACCTAGAGCAGGGAACTGGGGTGCAGGGTTTTGGGATGTGACCTAGGGTAGGAAGGGATTGTGACCTCAGGTAGGAGATTAGGGTTCCAGATCTGGGAGGGGGTATGGGTACATGTGAAATTTAGGGGCAGTAGTGGGGGGCAGAGGGTTAGGGAAGGGAGGGGCAAGGAGGCTAGAGGCAGGTTCTGGCCAGGAAACTTACCAGCCAGTAGCCAAACCAGCCTACCTGCCTGACTGTAGAGCTTAAAATGTTTCTGCCTACTCGGCCATGTGCTTGAGTGAGTAACTGAGCAGGAGGGTTGTGCTTCATGGCTGCCTGTTATTCAAACATGCAGCTTCAATTGGCTAGTTTCTGTCCAGAAAGTGGCCAATGGGATTGTGCTGGGGGCAGGAACAGCGTCTGAATCTTCCCCCTTCCCTTCCAGACTCATAAAAAGAGAAAGCCCCCTGCAGCTGCATTTCTAAGCGATGTCCGGGACAAGCAGGGGCACCTGCCTGGGGCTCCTCACCACCCCTGCGGGCCAGATCTGGGTCCAGCCTATGGGCCGTAATTTGCCCAGGCCCATTCTAGAAACTCAGTTCCCTCCACAGCATTAAGATGTTTTAGTAACAAATAAACAAACAAACAATCTGAGTCTTCTGAAGGGCACTACAGAATATCACTCCTAATTAGCAGGGAGCAGAAGCTGGTCTACAGTAAATATTTGGAGATCAACTGAAACAGTATAAGTAGCAGCAGGAGTTGTTGTATATGCTCTGTTGATGAGTTAATATTCAGAGCCTGTTTGGGCCTGCAAAATATTTCCACCATTCCCCACAAAAATATGTAGCCTATTCCAGTCTACCATTCCCATCCTCCCCCACAAAAATGTAACTTATTCCTGTTTGTAGAGCACATCGCCAGCCTAAGGACTTGAAAAGGTTCTCGGGGAAGATACTTTGGGATGCAATCCAGATTTAATTGATTCTTTTTAGAAAGTGTGTACTATAGGACCCTATCCAGCCACCTGCTATAAAAATTGATTCCTACAGCTTGTTTCTTTCTAGTCCTAGTGGGGGAGGTATTTTACTTGTTTACATTTCTGGATATCTCAGCAAGGAAAAGAGCTAGTACTGTACTTTTTCATGAAAGCTGGGATTCTTCTCCATGTTTATTGGCTACTGTTCTACAAAGGGAACCATGATGGGCAGAACCCATCAGGATCTGCAGGATCACAAAATCAAAAGCTTCTACCACTGTACATGGCATGGTGCTTCAAAGGTAGAACATTATTCAGCCAGTAGGTGCTATGTGCTGAATTGAGATCCAGGTAGACCTTGGGTTCTGGTAAAAAAAGACAAATCTGTGAAATCAGTCGCTGTTTTCTTTACATTTTTCCTGTTTAAGAAGATTGGTGATTCCATTTATAATGAGAAGACTAATTGCATTATTAGTCAATTTTTTTCTTGCATGTATATTTAAAGTTGTATCCCTCATGTTACATTAGTAGTATCTCTGTATGCATTATCCCAGATTCAGGATTGTGCAGAAATACATGCAGTTATCGCTGTTGTATATAAAGTTCTGATCATTTGGGATGCAGCAAAAATGAAAATCAAAATTTATTTTCTATCACATACCATAAAATCTGATTTTTCAAAAGGAAATGAAAGATTCACTTAGAAATTAGAGACCAAAGCCATTTTGTTTATTTTTAAGTATTACTTAAGATCTTCTATAAACTTTGGACATTTGTTTTTCACGTTGGTTTCCTGTTGCTTTTTTTCTTTGTTTAGGTTCACCATATGTACTTCACTGCTGCACTTCCAAATCCCTGCAAGATATATGAGACATTCTATATTAAGTAGATTCAGTTTATTTCTTTATATTTTACCCTGCGGGGTGGGGAAGATACTATCACAGAATCCACCATTTAGTGAAATTCAAAAAATTTGAATGGTCATAATGGAATATGTAGTAAGCAAGGAAATACCAAGGGGAAAGAGCTTTAAGTTTATAAACAATACATCCAATAACTAATTTTACATTTTAAAGAGAGTTGTCTGAGATTTATGTTCAGCCAGCCATATACTATACAATCTAGGCTGCATAGTGCAAGCTTCTTCAGTCTATTTACATCCTTACAATATACTGAAAGTAGGATGACAAAAATGAATCAAAAGTAATATTTTTATCTTTAAGAAACCATATGGCAATCTACATGAAATATTCAAATACAGGAATCAAGAGAATGGCTTGAGAGAAAACATTGCAGAGTTGAGAACTGCTACCTAAAAGAGATAAGTATATACCCCCATGCATACAGAAGTGTGATTGAGAGGCTAGTTCTGAAGCATTGAAGTAAAGGAGAGTTTTGCATACCATGGGTATGTTTATGATCTGTTAGAATTCTGAATTGCATGAATCACTAGAATACATAAATGTGTTTATGTAGTTGTTTTTCCTGATATTTGTATAGGTTTGATCAGATACATTTCATCTAAATGTGCATATATATTATATGCCAATCATGGCAGAGAGCGTTTAAAATATATGTAACGGTATATTTTCCAATCAGTAATATGCATCTTAGTATTCAGAAATTATTGGTCTGAGTCTCTATTTGCTTTCTAACCACCCAGCACTCTTGTGGAATGAACTGAAAGACTGTGTATATTTTCTAATTAAAAACCCCATTAGATCATTACCATTTATTTTCATTAAAACTTGAAATTAATCTTGCAGTAAAATGCCTAGGGACAGCTTGGGAACCATTGGCCATTTGCTTTTTCCAGTTATTCATTTAGCTTCTGATCCTGGCAAATGCTGAGCACCTCCCCTGAAGTACTGAGCACTTGCCATTTCCATTGACTTTCCTGGGAGTTGATGAAACATAGCACCATCGAGGAGGCACTCAGTACCTAGCAGGATGGTTTGCTACGTAGTAAATTTGCATCTGAGTTCTTTTATCCACAGCGGATTTTTTTTTAATCTTCATGTGACTGCAAATTATGTGATTTACTTCACATCCAAACTACAGCGTAACCAGATAACGGGGGAGCCAAATTTTGCCTCTGTATGCGAATGTACACATATCCTAGGGCAGTGTCTGGATTTAAAAATAAAAGCAAACAGTAAATGTTGTTGTCTAGTGCTTATGCATTTTCTTGCAATAGACCAAGTTTCACTCTCCTTACTCATATAGAAAGCAATGGGATCAAGTCAGTCAAAGAGGGTTTGGTTTTATGCCTACACAATCAGTTTTTAAAATCAAAACTTATGCGGAAAAAACCTTAGGGTTATCTGCTCAGCTGATGTATCTCTGGAGGTTTTACCTTCATACACAGCAATATGACAATAGTGTTTCCCTTTGCAGATAAACTCCTCCCCCAATGTGGAAGAAGGTGGGAGTGATTTTCCTGGATCGGACTGAATTCATTCTGGCTACTAGAAATACATAGCTCAGGAGTGGGCAATCATTTTTAAGGGGGGGGACACTCCAAGATTTTGATAAGTGGTCAAGGGCCACAGTCCTGTGGAGGGGGTACAGGGTTTGGGATGGCAAGTGGGGTATAGAAGGGAGCTTTAGATTTAGAGGACTGGGGGTGCAGGAGGGACTGTGGGGTCTGAGAGGAAATTTGGGTGAAGGAGGGAGTTATGATGAGGGGCAGAGGTTTGGGGGCAAGGTCCAGGAGGGGTTATGGGTGCGGGAGAGGATTATAGCCTGGAGGAGGAGTGTAGGAGAGGGTGCAGGTTCTGGGAGGGAGTTGTGACCTGGAAGAGAGGGATACAGAAGAGGAGGGGGAGTGTACCAGAAGCAGGCTCTGGCTGGGAGGCAGCTCTCCAGGAAGCTGAGACAGGATCCCTGCCTGTGAGCTACATAGGCTGCTCCATGTGGCTCTGCTCCAGTAGAGGGAGGGAAGGAGAGAGAAAATGGGGGGGAGGCTGCTTCATTCACTGCCCCTACCTTCAGCAACATTTCTCAGCTTCTATTGGCCGGAAACTGGTAAACAAGTATAATGCAGATAAACAGATTGTTGCTCTGAAGAATAGAGCAGATGATTTCAGAAATATCCAGGAAGGATTATACCTTTTCATCTCACCCCATTCTTCTCCTATGTTCACAATCTATAGAATGAAATAGGCTGGCAATAGATCTGTACGGGGAAGGGGGGGAGGAACGAAGTGTGAAAGTTTCCAGTAAGTGGCATCTAAGTTATGGGCATGCCACGTGATGTGGTCTGATTCCTTGGGTTTAAGCCAATGAATGGTTTGTATATATGAATAGATTCTCCAATCCTTCATCCAAGTATGTGGGAGTCTTAGAGGGAAGAGTGTTGGAAGCCACTTGCAAAGATACTTGCAATACATTCCTGAGCAGATAGCAACAACTGTTTTAAGGTCAAAATTCTTTGCTCCATAGAATGGTGTTTACATTAGAGATGTTAAATATTGGTTAATTGAATAGTCAAGTAACATCACGAATTCTTATTGGTTAATCGACTATTCTGAGGGCGGGGCTGGCAGCTAGTGCACTACAGCCCCACTCCCAGGGAGCCCCTTGCCACTCCGCACAGGGTGCTAGGCAGGAGCTGGTGTGGAGGCCCAGATGTTTCCTCATGCCTTCTTTCCTTTTCCAAAGCATGTCTCCAAGCTGACAGATGTTGCCAGACTTCCCTTAAAACCACAATTAAATGGGGGAATGGAAATCTACCCACCGAGGATAATGTCCATATAAAGATCCTAGAGAATAAATCTCCCCTCTCCATTCAAACACAAGGGCTACGTCTACACTGGCCCCTTTTTCGGAAGGGGCATGCTAATTTTGAAAGTGGGAATAGGGAAATCCGAGGGGGATTTAAATATCCCCCGCGGGATTTAAATAAACATGTCCGCCACTTTTTTTTCGGCTTGGGGAAAAGCCGGAAAAAAAGCGTCTAGTCTGGCCCGATTCTCCGGAATAAAGCCCTATTCCGGAGGATCTCTTATTCCTACTTCAAAGGAATAAGAGATCCTCCGGAATAGGGCTTTATTCCGGAGGATCGGGCCAGTCTAGATGCTTTTTTTCCGGCTTTTCCCCAAGCCGGAAAAAAGCGGCGGACATGTTTATTTAAATCCACGGGGGATATTTAAATCCCCCTCGGATTTCCCTATTCCCACTTTCAAAATTAGCATGCCCCTTCCGAAAAAGGGGCCAGTGTAGACATAGCCAAGGTGTTTAAGGGACCTGTTACTTCATGCAATTGGGGCAATTTCAGAATTGGTAAATGAAAGATGAATGTGCTATAAAGATGAAATACTTAGTCTTTGGGTTAATGCCAGCTTTAGCTCTGCAGAAATCCTTCACTGAAGTGGTTGGATTTGAGTCCTGGGAAAGGTCTTTAAAAGCAGGCAACATCAAAGCAAGAGAGAGGTAATAAATATGGGTAAAAGATGACAGAGGTACATTAATATTTGATGTAAGAAGTGGAGTGTTTTAGACATGTTCATATAATTAATGCAATCAAGTACAGTGTTTGTGCTATTGCATTGTTTTTAATATTGCAAAAATCTGTTCTACTTAAAAATAGAATTATGATGATGTGTTTCTGTTTTGTAAAGATACCAGCCATAAAAAAGTTGGCAGAATGTGTAGGAGCATTTCTGAAGCTGCTGTTACAGAAAACCAGACTGGAACATTTGCCAAGCTGCATGAGAAAACAGCAAGTGAGCAAAGTGAAACAGCAAATTTTTAATGTTTGTAGTGACTATTTAAAGTGATCTGAGGTTGAAGATAGCAATTCTAATAGTTTGTTCAAGCATAGAAGACAAACTGTTTAGAAATATCTCAAGTAAAGTAAGATCTCAACAAAGAAAAAGATTGGTAATTTTCAAAGTATTTATAATCCATTCATCAAAAGTAATCCCCAAGAATGACTGAAAGTCAACCAAATAGAACATCTATTTGGGGGGAACCTCTCCAGGTAAAATATGTAATATATGTGTAGTCCCCTGACTAAAGGTGCATCTGCTTATTTTCTGGGAAGATCCTGTGTGCTGCAATCTAGCCCCAGAGACTACAATTCCCATGAGCCCTTGAGGAAATGAAGAAGGAAGTTTTTTGGGAGGTGGGTCTGAGTTTCTCCATGTGTGTGGAGGGAGGCTGAGCAGTCTGTGCACTCTTCTCTTTGTTTCTGGAAAAAAGGAGCCAGGCTGCCATGGAGGAGTTTTATCCAGTCCAGGAGCTGTCAGGTTGCAGCTACAGACTTGGATTCAGAGCCTTTGGGACTGGAATCTAGCAGGCTGCTTCTGATTGCCCTTTGGCTGTACCTGTGGCTAGAAGTCCTACTCTGCACCCAGCACACAGAAGGAGACTAGAATCATCCACTCCAGCTACAAAATCTTCAAGGGTGCCCATTCAAGCAAGTGTATGGTACTGAGAGTCCTGAGGAATGCACGCTCTGGGGTGTAATAAACGATGGCAGTGCAAATGTCAGGGTATGTCTACACTACAGCACTAATTCGAACTAACTTAATTCGAATTAGTTAATTCGAACTAAGCTAATTTGAACTAGTGCATCTAGACCTAAAAACTAGTTCGAATTAGCATTTTGCTAATTTGAACTAGCATGTCCACATTGAGTGGACCCTGAACCGAGGTTAAGAATGGCCGGAAGCAGTGCCAGCAGGGCATCAGACTAGGACTTAGAGCGTGGAGCTGATGTCTCAGGCTAGCCGAGGGCTGTACTTAAAGGGACCCGACCCCCACCCCAGACAGACAGTTCTCAGGAGTTCCCCGCTTGCAAAGCAGTCCTGGCTTGGAGTGCCCTGAGTGCCCACACTCGGCACATCACAGCACTTGGCCATCAGCCGCAGGCTGCCATCCGGGGAGGGAGTCAATCGGGGGGCTGCAGGAGAGCTTCCACCCCGAGGAGCCTGCAGAGTCACCCCAGTCCTCACCATTGGGGGCTCGTACCCCATTCCTCCCTCACCTCCTTCCACTTACCCCTCTCTAACCCCCCCTTCCTGATGTACAAAATAAAGGACATGTGTGTTCAAAAATAGAAACTCTCTTTATTGAACAAAACTGGGGGAGACAGGGAAAGAGAGAGGGTGGGAGAGAGTGGGAGAGGGGACGGCAACTAAAATGATCAGGGGTTTGGAACAGGTCCCATATGAAGAGAGGCTAAAGAGACTGGGACTTTTCAGCTTAGAAAAGAGGAGACTGAGGGGGGGATATGACAGAGGTCTATAAAAGCACGAGTGGTGTGGAGAGGGTGCATAAAGAACAGTTCTTCATTAGTTCCCATAATAGGAGGACTAGAGGACACCAAATTAAATGAATGGGTAGCAGGCTTCAAACTAATAACAGAAAGTTGTTCTTCACAAAGCAAATAGTCAACCTGTGGAACTCCTTGCTGCAGGAGGCTGTGAAGGCTAGCACTATAACAGAGTTTAAAGAGAAGTTAGATAAATTCATGGAGGTTGGGTCCATGGAGTAGAAATGGTGTCCTTGGCCTCTGTTTGTGGAAGGCTGGAGATGGATGGCTCGAGACAAATGGCTTGGTCATTGTCTTCAGTCCATCCCCTCCAGGGTCCCTAGTGTTGGCCACTGTTGGCAGACAGGCTACTGAGCTAGATGGACCTTTGGTCTGACCCAGTACGGCCATTCTAAGCTCAGGGCTCAGGGTTGGGGGGTCTCACTGGACCACCCTGATTTTCATGCAAACCTGCTCCTGGGTGGCCAGGCTGGAAGCTCTCCTGCCCTAGACGGCCACTTTCCTGTGCCTAGTGCAGAGGTCGTGGGTGAGGTCCATGATCTCCGCACTAGACCAGGTGGGCGCTCGCCTCTTGCGGACCTCGGCAGGCTCCCGGAATCCTGGTCCCAGGAAGAGGGGGAGGGCTGGGGGGCATCAGGTGGGTGGCTCGATCCGTGCCAGGTGCAGGGTCTGCTGGCTGGGTGCTGGCAGGCTTGCACCTGGCACGGGCACCGTAGCCAGCCCGTGCCCCTTTAAGGAGTCCGGGGCTGGGACGGGGGCAGACGAGTTTCCCTGGTGTTGGCCAGAGTGGCCACCAGGGAAAGCTGGGGAGGGCTAGTCTCCCACTAGTTCGAATTAAGGGGCTACACACCCCTTAATTCGAACTAGCTAGTTCGAACTAGGCTTAATCCTCGTAAAATGAGGTTTTCCTAGTTCGAACTAAGCGCTCCACTAGTTCGAATTAAGTTCGAACTAGCGGAGCGCTAGTGTAGCGCCTATCAAAGTTAATTCGAACTAACGGACGTTAGTTCGAATTAACTTTGTAGTGTAGACATACCCAAGGGTATTGGGATCCTCAGAAGTCTCACATCACTTAGTATTTTTTGTCCTGTGACAGCTTTCCAAACCACCCATTCAATATTGGAGTACCATGGTACTAGGTGCTGTGCACAAAGGAAGACATGGTTCCTTCTCCAAAGAGTTATCAGTTTAACAATTGTGTCCCAAAGTAGGACTTTTACATTTGAAAGAGTTGCCTAGAGTAGCCAGGCTATTTTATGTAGAGACATTGCTGCATATCACTCTGCAGTAATTCCACTATCTGATTTACAGGCTTCAGGAGCAGCTGCATTCAACTTTCCACTTCAGTTGTAGAGATGCTCTCTATGATGTGGGGTAACTAGCAGGGGAAGCAAAGCAAAATTGGTTGATACTTGAGACTACAAGAGAGAATAGAACATTTAGGGAAGAGGAGATTGTTTAGGAAACAGACGGAAAACCTGTATAATATCTGTCCTTTGATATGATCTCACTGTTACCTTGTACTCTCCCACATTGTTGTATCCAGCTATCATCTTTTATCAGATATATAGATAGTCCCAGACCCCAAAGTAATTAATCTTTTTACGTATATGAACAGAACCTAGCACAATGGGGCCTCAATCTCAGATGGGACCACAGAGGAGCTACTGTAGTAATATAATAAAAATAATTGCTCTTATCTAGTCTTCATAGTTTAAAAATACTTAATTTTAAATGTGTTGATGAAAGGAATGGCCATTATTTCCTTTAAGAGTTAATCACGTGAAGTATGTTTACCTCTAGCAGAGCGGAACTTTTGGGGATACCCGTGAAATAAGGCTTTTTAATACCTATCAGTTTTTTTCTGTTGATGATGGATATTGCTTTAATACACAATATATCAAATTCATGGTTGCCCAATACTTGGCTGACAACTTGGCAGGTGAGGACTAATTTGTTCAACTTGAAACACCTGACAACTTTTATGGCTGTTGAGACATTACATTTGTTTGGCTAGAGCATGGAACACACAGTATGAATGATGCCAAAAGCCAGCTGTGTGACAAAAGAACTGCCTTGCAAAGAAAAACATTGAAGAGGAATGTTTGTATTAGTAGTCTACTGTTTGAATTATTTTAAGGTCTTGATAATACCACAGGCTATAAATGCTTTCAACTGTAGAATATGTAACAAAGGTCATAGATATGCATGGTATCTCTGCTGGATCTTTGTGCTAATTTCTTATGAAAGACAATGTATTGTGAGATCACTCAAGCTATTTTTCATCATTGAACTTGGACATGATCACAATATTCAAAGTATGTAGGTTTATTAAAAGGTGATGTTTATCCCAGCACAAGGGACCTGCTCAAGTCTTAAAACTCCAAATAAGCTGCAAAAGAAACATCTTACTTCCCATCTCTCCCAGTGCACAGAGTTATATCACCTATACCAGTGCATAATTGAAATGGCTAGTGCATACATGTCAGATATCATACAACTAATTAGAGAGACTATTGAAGTAGATCCTTAGCTAATATAGTTAGGCATAAACTGAGGTCAATGGAGCTGTGCTGCTTTTCACCAGCTAATGAGCTGCCTTTCTACTTCCACTGTGATTTCACAAAATTTTGTTACAGCTATGTCTATCCTTCCTGACAACTTCAGTTACACCCTGCTTTAGAATTGTAGTACTTTGTTCTAAGCCTGGTTTGATTTAACTGTATTCTATCCCCTTTCAAGGTTTAAGTCCAGTGGTGTAGGTGTTGATATTCTGTATCAGAATATCATGCACTGAAATCAGTCTTTGGACATGTGAAGGCTCGGAGGTTGCACCCTGGAACTAGTGCATAAGTATGGTAATGGCAGCAGCAAATGCAGCAGCTAGAGCCTTTGTTCATATTTGAAAGTGATCTTCAAGTACGTGTTTGGCCAGACAACTCTGAGACAAATGTGAATTTTTGATGATACCTTTGACTGTGCACTAAAAATCTTTCTATCATTGAAACCTGCCTCTCAAGCATGTACACTTACCTCAAAGAAGAAACTGGATAGAAAATTTAAAAAAATACAGTTGTATACATAAAGTTTTGATCTGCAGTGAGCTAGAAATACCCTAAGAGGGTCAGATCCTGGAAGTGCAAACTAGTTGGCATAAAAGGCTACTGAAGCATTCCCCTAATATGAAAGAATTCAATTCCAAGATGACACAGAACCAGCATAATGGCTCTTTGTTGTCACCCCCCACAGAAACCTCAGTGGAGGGTGGGAAAGGGGAACATTGCCAGAATTCTGCTATCCTCCTGCAAGCCCTAGGTCACTTCTGAAATGGCTCTTTCAGGGACACTGCAGCTGGGCAGAACAGAGCAACCTCTAGTAGTGCAGGGGATCAAAGTAGACAGTGGCCAGTGCCAGGATGAAGTGTCCACTAAAGCAGCCAAAAGGTAGATTTAGTCCAAGGAATCCAAGGCTTATCGATATAGTTTCATTTCCCCCCTCTCTGCAGAGGTTTTATACTTTTAAAACAAACATACAGTGGAACAGAATTTAATTGACAGCAAGATGGGCAAAACCTGTACAAAGCAGCTTTCTTTTATATGAGCAAACAAAATGGTTGAATAAAAAACTTTAACAGCTGGCACAGACCCCCAGGATATAGATAAAAATGCCATCATGCTTTCATACATCATGTGCTTTTATGTTCTCCCACTCCCACTCCTGGAAGTAGCTAAGGGCTAGTTCTAATTTTTGCCTGACTGCAATGCCCTGAGAGCTAATTTTGGCAGCACAGCTCCAGCCATACTCCCATTCTCCAGCTGTACACTGAACACTTGAAAATCCCTTTACATGGTGAAATTCTACTGCTTTCAGTTTTTGCTGCAAATCCCTACACCAGGCAAAGATTTTTGGGAGGCGAGGCAGCACCAAATGCACCATGTTTGTTAGTAAGGTATGTGAGCGGTTTCCCTTTTAGCAGACACATTCTGATTGCTAACTAGCTGGTGGCCAATAGCATCTATTTCATATGTTGTTTGGGGATTGACATAGATTTGGCAAAGAATCCTGTAAAAAAATCTCATAACTGCTTCTGTGCTATGATCCAGGTCTCCGTGAACACTCAAGATCTCAGGGAGATACTAAGCACATTCTACTTTCTGATAGCGATTTTACATTTGTTTCTCTCTCCGTTTGCTTTAAACTTAAAAAAGCAGCAATTATGAAAGAGTAGATTTACTGCTAGAGCACAGGCTGCATGAAAACTATCTGGTTTTCTGGTGCCACCTGCCAATGACTGCCCTGGTCCTCCAGTAGTCCTCCTCTTCCCTAACTCAGCCCGTGAGCCACAATTTAAATAGACCCTGTTACCCCAGGAGTGTGTAACTGAAAATTGCCCAACTATCCTCACACAAGTTCTATGGCCTCTCTAGTTCTCAGCTTTTTAACATCATTATCTTCTTCTATCAGCCTAGTTGCTTGCCACTTTTTTTGGTGGTTAGCAGAGGAATGGGGACCTCCCCATTACAATGGGTTCCAACCCAGGAATCCTATATCCAGCAAACAGGATCAGTTCCTTCCAACTTTTTGCTGCTCAGAATTGGTTTATCTCATGCTTTCTACCCCACAACCTTCCTAGGTTCACCATTCTCTCAGGGCCTTCCTTTATAATCTCTCTCCCCCCCCCCCCCACCAAAAAGAGGATCTCAGGACTTACTAAATCCGCCTAGAACTATCTCATCACAATGTATCTTGTCCCAGCAAACAACTACAAAATCTCTTTCCTCCCCACCCCCCTTGTAGTTTCAATTTCCTCTCCCAGCGCTTTCTCAGCTGAACTTATTATTAAGCTGGTCCATCCTTTAGTTGCAGCCTGGTATGCTAATTAGCCTCTCACGTGCACATTAGTTGATTCAGAGCTTGTGCAGGGTACACACTGCATCACAGTAATCTTAACTAAAAATCCATTATTTGTTTTCTAGTTATGGGAAATGCAAGTGATACCTACTTCCTAAAAAGATATTTCCTTAAATTTTGTATGTAGGCAACACTAGGATGCTAAGTATAGCAATCATGACTACAAGTTCTACTGCTGTAAGCATTACACATTAAATCTTTGCTTCATTAAATCCAATGGCAAAACTCCTGTTGACTTCAATGGGGCTAGGATTTCACCCTCTGTCTTCCCTGATCACCAAACTTTCATGGTCATAGTTGGTGTAAGAGGCCAGACAGTGCAGAAACTAGTCACTTTAGGAATGAAGCCAGCACATAATTAGTGGCAGCTCAAGGCCTAACCATCTAGTTTCCCAAAGCTCTGAGTCTACACAGAAGTAACCCATGTTGTCTTCCCACCGCCCTTGCCTCTTTGTTCCTCTTGCTTCTGCTGCAATGGTGTTGTATTACCCTGGGACATCAGATACTTGGGGCCAATTAGATGTGTCCACATTTCTGAAGGCTGCCTTGCTATCCTATTAAGATTAAATTCTCCATTGCATCTACATCTGCTCCTGATTGTGAAGCTTTTCTTTTCCAGAGATCATGCCAGATTATTCCAGCCCACTGGATCTGGTTTAAAAAAAATAGAGAGTTAGACACTAGGGCTACGTCTACATTGGCAAGATTTTGCGCAAACATTTTTAACGCAAGAGTTTTTGCGTTAAAGTATTTGCACAAGAGAGCGTCTACACTGGCATGTGCTTTTGCGCAAGAGTTGCCATCGGGCTTTCTTGCGCAAGAAATTCATGTTGCCTGTCTACACTGGCCTCTTGCTCAAGAACAGTTGCTCAAGAGGGCTTTTTCCTGACCAGGAGCATCATAGTTCTTGCGCAAGAAGCACTGATTTCACACATTAGAACGTCAGTGTTCTTGCGCAAGAACTCCCCGCCAGTATAGACAGGCAGCATGTTTTTGCACAAAAGTGGGTGCTTTTGCGCAAAATCATGCCAATGTAGACGCTGTCTAGGTTTTATTTCCACTTTTGTTGATGACTTTCTGTTTGACCTGCTGTGCTTCAGTTTCTTCATCTCTAAAATGGTTCTAGCGGTGATTACTGTCCTTTGTAAAACACTCAAGGTCCTAGCAATGAAAACCCCAGGGTGAAATTCTAGTTCAATACAAGACAATGGTATTTTGGCCCACTGATTGCCATAGAACCCAGATTTCAACCCAGCTGGTTATGTTAGTGTATTATAACAGAGATACTCTGAAGCATCAGTCTGTATGCTACAGTTTGTATGCAGTTTTTATTAATGAAACATATATACATGTGCAAAATTGTGGATGAATGCATTTTAAGCCTTAAAAATAAATACAATAAGTGATGGGATTATAGCCTAGACAACAACTTTTGCCTTCACCTATGTGATTCTAAAGCCATCTTTAGAAATATTCAGCTTCCCTTCCTTCAAGACGGATACTTACAAGAGATAAAATCTGTCCCTCAGGTGGAACAACAAAGCCATTTATAAGAAAGAAAGCTTTCAATTTCATTTGGTCAGCTTTCTGAGTTTTCATAGAATCTTAAACCTGGTTAAATGATGCTGGTTTCAATTTTTGTTACAAACTCCCCAAATCATTCAGAGATTTCAGTCAAAGTTTATTTGGGTCAAACTTCAAGCACACCTGGAATAAGTTTTTAGTCAGCTTGGTCCTATAGATGGTTTATGGCAGAAATAAAACTAAGATATTTTGCATTGCTCAGTCTCCAAACTACTCAGAATTTTTGGCTGTTTTGAATTGTATTTTAGTGAGTGACTTTGAATTTTCAGCATTTTACAAAGATGAGTCCATTAAACCTTGCAAAATCCTTGTGAGGTAGATTAAGTATTATTCTTACCAGTTGTTATTCCTATTTTGGCAAATCAGGAACTAGAGGCACAAAGAGGTTGTGACTTAACTGGAGGCCACATTGCAAGATTGTATTCTTAGCATATGCCTCAGGTACCACATGATCAGGAAACATCACCGAATGTGGTCTGCTGGTTGGATCATTAGCTTGGGTTGGGTGCTGACTAGTAGTGCATTGTAAATGCTGATTCATGCCTGGTGGTGCTCTAAATAAAACACAAAGCTCCCAACTCCTACTAGTCCCATATTATAACCCTTTGGCCATATTCCTTTCTTTTTCATGTGATCTCCCTCCTCAAATTCAAAGTGAACTTTGTATGAACCTGTGCAGACAAAAAGAAAACAAAGGTTCATTCAAGTAGGGTTGCCAGGTGTCCGGTTTTGAACTGGAAAGTCCAATATTTGAACTTTCTGTTCAGGAAACAAATTGAGAAAATATAAATGAGCAAATATAAATGTCCGGTATTTTCTAAATAAAATGTAATATGGATTGCGATGTAATGTCAAGTGTGTCCGGTATTTTTGTTGAAACCATCTGGCAACCCTACATGCAAGCCCTATGTCAGCTAAGAATTCCATACAAAGCTTTACTCCTGTGTGCAAGGATTTCTCATGTAAATAAGGATTTATACAATTTGCCTCCTATTTATTCCCCACATCCTGATATAACCTAGACAATGAGCCTTTTGATTAAGAAAGTTTAAATCTTTGAATGGAAAAAAAGGGAAGTGAACACTGGACACTGTCATCTAAATTCTATTGTGTTTGAAAATACAAATGTAGTATGATTAGACATTCTAGATATTATAGCCATTCTGTGATTCACTGAAGTAAGGTAATCATCAGTGCACTCAATGGGGTATTGCAGTTCCAGGACTCATTATCACTCTTTCCAACAAGCAGGGGCTTTGCTAAGACACATGTTTTTATTTCTGTAAGGAAAATTAAGGGCAAAATTCACATCTCTGGAGAGAGAAACATCTCTGCAGAGAACTGCATAGGATATGCAAAGATAAAAAGAGCTCAGGTAAACCCTGTGTATACAGTTCAACAAGAACTCTGCTTTAATGTTGTAAACTCATTTGTCAAGTGGAGGGGGAAGAGATGTGAATTTATCTCTTCCATGTGTGACCCTTATGTCCTCTCATTATGCTGACTGATTAAACAGCAAAAAGTTTAGCATATGCCAAGGAAATGTCTCTACAAGTTATGGGTCATGCATGCTATGCATGTGGAGAGGCCAGATTTTTTTGTTACATTGTTTTCATAGTTTGTTACTATAATAATTTCTGAGGTCTGAACTGCTGAGTGAAAAAGAAATTCAGAGAATTAACTTCAGGTATGTTTGTGCTGTGATCTCAACTACTTATAGCAGATGGAATGGGTTAACAATGGATATGCAAATATGCTGATTCTACTCTGGTGTAAGTCTGTTGGTTTCACTGGAATTATTTCTGAGTCACATGGATGGAAGTGAGAAAACTATCAGGCCCAATGTAACCATTTATACAGATTCAAAGGGACTTACAAAGAAGAAAGAACACCTCATAGTCCAATGTGCGCTGCAGTCCTCTGATCCCAGAGCTATCTGGGAGCTATGTTGGTCCTTTTCATATATCAGAACAAGCTAACAGCTGGATGAGAATAGCCATCAATGATTGGAGATCATACAACATGTTTACTTTGTGAAGTAACAGCAATCATATTGACCATGTGTCAAAATTTTACCTCTAATTTTTTGTGGTATCCATACTATAACGATCTTATATAGCAACATTACATTCTCTCTTGCATTGTTGTGAGATATAATGTAAGTCCACAGTTCATGAGGCTGACTTAATTTGTCATTGATATGATTTCCTATTAATACAATACTTTGGCATGGAAGTGCTGCTGACTGACATACCACTGGCACCAGTGCTACAGGGTTCATTTTGGAAGCATAGATTCTCCAAAGCTATATACAGAAATATTTTAAATGGCAGTTCATTGCAGGTGACAGGACTACAGAGAGCTTGGTCTCACGGGGGTACAACATTGGAATGCCCGAAGGAAGACGATAAGACTTATGATTATTCTATGCTAGTATACACCTAGGCACTTCCTATGCATGTGATCAGAACAAAGAGGTAAGAAGTATACCACAGTAGCAGAAACACAAGGTAGAAAACTGATTGATTAAATCTAGTTTCAGATGACAAACACAGTACCTTTTACTTCCAAAGAGGTAGGGTATACAAAGATAGCTTTAGGCATGTTGCTTTGGAAGTACACCTGCTACGTAAGGTGAATGCAATAAAACTACATGAGATGGCTTTCTGGAGACCAGTGTCATATAGAACCTTTTAGATGTAGTATATTGCTGGCTTACAGCAGTCAACCTGGCTGATGTTGGTTATTTGGGGGCTTGAATATATTTTATAATGAAATAAAGTATGGTAAAAATTGTCTATGCAATACATAAAACCCACTGCTGTTTAAGGGACTAACTGCACAGTTCAAGGGGAGACCAAAACCTTCATAGTTTATTCAGTACTGTTGTACTCTATTATTTTTAATTATAGTTTTAATTATTGGAAAACAGTTCAAAGACAATAGAAATTAAATTAACATTTTATTATGCATATTTACATATGTTCTTACCCAAGAGTTATCAGATAGGAAATGATAGTTCTAATTACCTTTTCAATGTATTTGTCACAGTGGATTTAGTTTTCTCGATGGTTTTGCCCTTCATTCAATGGATCAAGAAAATGACGTGACCCTGGTTAGGTTAGCATCCTTTGGATCTTATAAGTACCTGATAAAAAGTTTAGGTAACTGCAATGATAATTATAGATAAAGTGATGATATATACAAAACTTGTGTAAAAGAAACCATAGGTCAGTGCTGCTTATGTCATGCCATTTCCACAGCAACAAAAGTAATTGCAGTTAATTACCAGGTTATTAGCATATTTACTTCTGAATTCTAGGCTAATCAAAACACTGCGTGGAAACACAAATCATTATTTTGTTCTTCCAGCAAGGTGGCAGTACTGTTCCTATATCACTTGCTCTAAAAGTGCTGTCATTTTTGTTAATGAATTAATTTTTCTTCCTTATAGCTGCTAGTCACAGATTAAAAATTTGCCTTGAGAAGTTAAACGATTCCCATTTGAGTGATTTACTGATTTGCCTGTGCATATTGTCTCTTGAAAGCATCACTTCTAAGGTTTCAGTATAGTTATTGCTCTTCTTACAGCATTCTATGGTATTGATACTGCAGAGTGGGAGTTGGTAGTGTTCATCAACTATCAGGAAGAATTAAGTTTCTATCACTACCAAGAGTTATAGTTTCCGGTCTAAAAATAGAAAACTTCCTTCCCACTGTTGGGAAGAAAACAGAGCTACAACATAAGAGTAATACTCGGAAATGGATCAAAAGTAACCCATTTTTCATTATGGCTGAATTCAGGAAAGCATCTCTAATCAAGAAAGCACATACTTAACTTTAAGCATGTGCCCAAATCCTACTGACATCAATGGGAGTTTGGGGTACCTTGGAAGATCCAGCCCATAAAATTGCATCCACATGTAGTAGAGTCATTCTTTACAAGTAAAGTAATATTTTTCTTGTCTGTGGTTCTGATGCTTGTCTTTAAAATGTTAATTTGAAACTCTGATGACCAAATGCAGGACCAGATCCTGAGGGTATGTATTCATGTAATCTGTCCTATTGAAATCAGCAAGACTGACTACTACTGACTACTGAAAGTTCATATGCAATTTTATTTAAAATAAAAATACCTCCCCACACAGATTTTTTGAACCATCCATAGAAAACAATGGAATTCTAAGGGCATGATTAAAAACCTATCAAAAGAAGATATTTCTGTGCTATTTTCTGTAATCATTTTGAATCATTGCTATATAACCTATCAAATGTCTATAGAAATGTGCTATTTTCCCTATTTCATTTCATTCTTACAGATTTGTTCTAAAAGAAAAGGGATTTGCGTGCCAGATCTGTTCCCACTGATATCAATAACAAAATGTCCTTTGAACTTAATAGTGCAAAATTGTGCCCTTGATGAACAATTTGGCCATTGCAGAATTACCAGACCAAAGCTTCTGACTTCCTTGTTGGGGACTAATTTAGCTACACTACTCAAGAGAGATCTCTGAAAAAATCCATTCAGCGTGCAGTGGCAGTCAAAAAAGCAAACAGAATGTTAAGAATAATTAAAATAGAGAATAAGACAGAGAATACCTTAATGTCTCTATATAAAATTATAGTACGTCCATATCTTGAATACTGCATACAGATGTGGTCACCTCATCTCAAAAAAGATATATTGGCACTGGAAAAGGTTCAGAGAAGGGCAATAAAAATGATTAGGGATTTGGAACGGGTCCCATATGAAGAGAGATTAAAAAAGACTTGGACTTTTCAGCTTAGAAAAGAGGACACTAAGAGAGGATATGATATAGGTCTATAAAATCATGACTGGTGTGGAAAAAGTGAACAAGGAAAAGTTATTTACTTGTTCCCATCACACAACAACTAGGGGTCACCAAATGAAATGAATAGGTAGCAGGTTTAAAACAAACAAAGGACATTTTTCTTCACACAGTGCACAGTCAATCTGTGGAACTTCTTGCCAGAGGATGTTGTGAAGACTAGGACTTTAACAGAGTTTAAAAAATAGCTAGATAGATCCATGGAGGTTAGATCCACCAATGGCTATTAGCCAGGATGGGTAGAAATGGTGTCCTTAGCCTCTGTTTGTCTGGAAATGGATGCTAGGAGAGGGATCATGAGAGGATTACTTGTTGTGTTCACTCCCTTTGGAGCATCTGGTATTGGCCACTGTCAACAGACAGAATACTGGATTAGATGGACCTTTGGTCTGCTCCAATATGGCCATTTTTATGTTCTTTTGTTTTTATTTTTCAGTAGTTTTCCTACTCTCTGAATAGGAAATGTTCTATATACAGGGTAGGTGGTGATATTTACAATATTACACAGAAGAAAATATTAAACAAATAGTTAGAAAGAACTGAAAAAAATATTAGTAGGCAAGAAAAATCAAATCTAGACAAAGAACTGATCACTGAGAATTTTTTCTGTATGTGTGGCAACAGCAGAGAAGGTAAAAGCTGGCTAACATACAGTGAAAATCCTACAGATTAAATTTCCATTATTAGACAGGATTTTTGTACTCTTCTTGCATATCATCAGAAAATGGTGAGAGATGTGAGTTATATCCCTTGGGAAAAATATTAAAATTATATATCCCATCTTCTGGTCGGTTTGAAACAGATATGAGAAATCCTCTATTATTGTTTGAAAAGAGTAAGAGATAACTACGAGCGTGCCCTTGCTTATGTTCCCTCTGAGTTAATACCATTATAGATTAATGTAGATTGCACTAAAATAAATGATCCTTAGGATAAGTGGGCACTACCTGAATATGCATTGGTTGCTGCATGTGTTTCCATGAAATCAATTCATATCAGGCTAAAAATACCCACAAAGTGCTTTGAGATGCAATATATAAAAAAGCAGTATAACACTGCAAGCCAGAACCATATAGTATACTTTTCAGTCTTTAATTCTTGAATGATTGAGATCAGTCCAATACCTCACAGTGAAAACAGAGAAGCTTAAGGCCACTCCTGTTTCAATGTGCCATGCGTGCAAGTTCCATGCAAAGCGGTTTGCCACTGTTATACGTCTGCTTAACAGAATGGTGAATTGGCTTACATGAGTGGGAAGGCAGTTTCTTCACATGTCAATGCTTCGGTAGCCAGTATAGTTATTTTTCATCACTTTTATAGAAGTTTAATTCAGTTCTAAGATATTTTGCCAAAGTTTACAGTTGGGTCTTAACTCTTTAGTTGCATCTTTTTGTTGAATCTCTCTTTCTCTCTTCAATTCATTCACAATTTCCAGTTTATTTCCATTCTATATTCTTTCTAGTAATTATCAGGCATGTACATGAATTAGAGCTCCTTGGGTGTACAGGTTTAATAAAAAGGTCATGGAAATTATACCAATGATTTGTTATCTGTTTATGACTGAATTTTTATACAAATGAGCATTTACGTTATCCAGATAATCTGGTTTCCACCCCTGTAACAAAAGTGCTAGCTAGGATTAAATGTATGGGGCCTGGTCTACCCACAAGTCACATGAGACAGAGAACCTCTATGGATGGGTCTTCCTCCTCCTGAACAAAAGTTTGAATGTCTCTCCATCCCTTCCCAGAGCTTGTGGGATCGGTTGCAACTGAACCATAAAGGTTGAGGGGTATTAGGCCAACTTGGGGTGTAGAATCCTACATTAAATGGTGATAATATGTGTGATGGGGTGTGGTCACAGAAGACCTTTTGGGATTGTTCCTCAGCGTGCTGACCATGCCATCTATGCCTGCCTTCTTGCTCTCTGGGCTCCCTACCACCCTGTCCTGCTGGACCAGACAAGGCACAAAGTTGGGGTTACCATCCCCTGCATAAAATATGCATATATTTCATTTTATACTAACAAAATTACTAAAGACACCTATAGGATTATAACAGGTTACAACTTTTACATGTTCTCAATGGGTGACTACATAATTAATAGTAAATACATAATACATACATAATATTTCATAACAGAGTGCTTTATTTTCCATTTTCAAAACTCTTTAAGATATAAAGGGTCCTCCTCCATTTAGAGGTGTTGGGTAGGTGGAAAGGAGAACTAAACCAAACAATCTATGAAGATGAGATAAGCAGAGCTCTCTCTTCAGGAAGAAAAAGTTTTAGCTTCTCAGAAGAGGTACAGTAATGTTTTTTAAGGCACTGGGCTTAAAACTAGTGCATCATTCTTGTGCTCTCTATTATCATAGAAAATTTGTGTCTGCATGCATTGTCCTGCTGCCTCGATTGTCAGCATGACTAGCTCTGTGGCAAGCTGCAGTTGGCTCCACTATTTACTGCTACACCTCTCTGTGAAAGGTGAGGCATTAACATCCGCTGGAATTACAGCAGAAAAGCCTCACCTCTCTTCTTGCCAACGAAAACCTGCGATGCTCATTTACTTTAAGAATAACAATGGTGGAGCTTTGTGAAATATTTGCATTGGAACATGAAGGGCTCAGCATTGGAGATGTTCACATTTTATTTTGTTTTCACAAAAATAATCCATTTTTAATGTATGTCAGATATGCTTCCTAAGCTTTACTAAAAAATAGAAGTTACCATTTTGGAATGATAATGGTCTATTTGTTCTAAAAAATGGCTCTGTAAGTGACCAACAACTTTTTATTCAGAAATGCAAAGCCTTTCTAAATCTTGTATGTTCTGTCATGAAACTGTTACTTTGAGAAAAAAAAATCACCAAAAGTGAAATCTTTGAGCTGCAAAATGGTCTAGAAAAAAATGGTGAAGGGGAGAGGAGGGAGAACAGGGGCTATGTTATTTTGCTGTTAACATGCAGGTCTGATTAATATATATTGTCTGGAAAGGACTAAGGCCCACAACCCTCCCAATACACACATAGGGTGAAATCCCGACCCGGCCAAAGTTAAGGGCAAAGCTCCAATTGCCTTCAGTAGTAGCAGGATTTCACCCATTAATGTAATGTGTGAGAGTAGTGCCAATGAATTCTGGTTACATCAGAGCTTTCATGTTTTCTGGTTCTTTGCAAATATATTTTGTAACTTTATAGCAATATAAAATCTCAGTTATCTCACATTTGTCTGTATAACTAGCTGGAAAAGCCTCAGAGAGATACTGTCCTGAAACCAGGAAGTGTCTTGGACTTAATTAATTATATTAACTTTAAAGCCAATGACATGAGGAAATTCAGTGCAGAACTTGAAAAGAATCAGAAGAGAAGTGTATGGTCCTCATCGGTCAAAGACTTAAACAGGTGCTTAATTTTATGTTTATGGTAGTCTAATTGGTTTCAGTGACCATATGCATAAATGTAAGCACATGCATAAATTATTGTGGGACTGGGCCTTACTATTTTTCAGGCCTACTGTAACTCATGAAAAAACAATGCACAATCTTTGGCAGGTTTTTCCAATGATTATATACACCTTACTTCCAATATATATCTAATGAGATAAGTTTGCTAGCAATGTTAGTCTGTTTCAACAAAAACAACAAAGAGTCCTGTGGCACCTTACAGATTAGAAAAAATACCTGGGCATAAGTTTTGCGGGCGGCAACCCTGAAGTAGTTTCCAGTCCACGAAAGTTTCTGCCTAAATAATTTTTTTTGTCTGTAATGTGCCACAATACTCTCTGTTGTTTTTGTTGAAACAGACTAACATAGCTAACCCTCTGAAACGTAGCTCATTGGAAGTAAGGTGTACATTTTTAATAGTGAGATTATTTAATGATCGGAACAACTTGCCAAAGATTGTGGTGCATTTTTACTAATGGCAATTTTAAGATCAAAACTGGATTTTTTTTGTAAAAGATATGCTTTAGTCCAAACTGGAGTTATTTTGGGCAAGTTATATGGCCTGTCTTATAAAGGAGGTCAGATAGATGATCACAGTGATCCTTTAGAATCTATGACTCTGAATTATGATGGGAGAGAGTGTATCTAAACTTACATATTAAAAAACAATTTTGGAAGGGGTTGGGTTAAAATCTTGGCTCCACTTAAGTCAATGGCCAAATTCCTATTGACTTTAGTTGGGGCAGAATTTCAAACTTTTAAAAATAATTCCCCATTCCTATTTCCATTGAAGATAATGAACTTTGAGAGCTTAATCCAGACTGTTTGTGTCAAATATTGTATCACTCACCTTAGTCACATCAGGTCCCAGTTGAAATAAGCGTGATGACGCAGGTAAGACAAGTGCATTTTGCTTCTTTGTTTCTAAAGCTCTGTTGCCGAGTGAAAGAGAAACTTAAACATATTGAAAGTTGAAAATCTAGTTAAAATTGATTTATACATTTCCTTTACTGGAAAAGTCTGGAAAAATACTGTTAGCATTTTATGTTTCTATTATCCATAAAATGTTCAGTTTATTGCATTCCAAATGGCCACCATTTACCTTTCCATACATTCAAAAATTCTTTTAAGCTCTTATGTCTGATTTATAATCATTTCCATGTGTGAAAATGAAATTAAGTTATTTTTCTATAACCAATTTGCAAAAATCTATGCAGTCACATAGAAACAGTTTTTTTTACTTTTAAATATTTTGGCTGTGTCTTTTAGGGAAGATAAAAGGAGTCTGAGTCAAATGGCTGTCAGTGAGTTTGTGAAATTACGGTACATCACCTGTTGTGGCCAATTTGTCTTCAGAACTGGCAGTGAATATTCTGAAAACTGAACTTTTTGTTCATTAAAATGATGACAATGTATCTTGATATAAAAAGCATAATTTCAGAAGAGATATGCCCATCAGGCAATGAGGTACACAGACGACTGGTGTAATGGGTTTCAATGGGAGTATTTGCATGAATAAGGACTCCTCCTCCCATGAATAATGATTACAGAATTATACCCATATCCTGTCCAACTACTGACATATTGAATAGGGATTTTCATAATGGGAGAAATTATTTCTACTAACACATTAAACATATTTTAGTAGCCTGTAATTCTACAAGTAGAAGGCTGATCTTCACCCTCTGCTCAGGCTCTTTAAGCTGGGTAAAAAAGGCCAGAGTGGTATAAATAGCCTAAAAGCTCCCTATCCAGATAAGGGAGGATTCTCCTTGTGCAGGCACTATGGAAGACAGCTGCAATACTAGTTCTAGAGGACTCTTCTGTTAATCCCCAAGAGAGAGATCAGGAAACAATAGTGGTACAGCAGCATTGCAGCCCAGAGGACAGCAAGAGCTCCTCAAGTGCCCATGCACACTTTCCAATCTACCTTTGAGATACCACTAAGTACCTCATATATGGATTTGCACTGCAACGTTTCTTGGCAGGCGAATTTACAGGCCTAGCAAGGAACTCTACTCAAAACCTACTGCACAAGTGCCAAGTACAGTTTTCAATGGCTTGTAGCTCACTGATATCAAAACCAATTTTCATGTAAGCACTTAATGACACTTCCCCCCAGTGAGCACTATTTTCTGTCTTTCCATACAACCCCACACTGGATAACAAAGGACAAGCTGCTGCTCTAGGCTTTACCCCACTACATCTGCAAGTCATTCGAACAGGCTGGATAAAATGTTTAAACAGAAAGCACAACAGCTTACAATGACAGAAGGGAACAGAACAGACTTTCAGCTCTCAGCTTCCAAGGAAAGGGCTGACTATAGACAAGAACTTTCCAGACAACTGCTGCCTGAAGTCCCTCCCCGAGGTAAGGAAGACCTAATTCTGATAGACATTGAGAGGGTGGCCTTTGCCTACTATCCTGCCCCTCTTACTAAGTCATTTTGTTTTTGTTAATCAACTTTGCCTGTTCTGCCTCTGTGGTGACCTACCTCTATGACTCTGCCTGGTACGCTTCAAAGTCTCTCCTTTTTTTGGATCATCTGTAAACAAAAGACAGAGGCAGAAAACCTCACTGAACTGAGAGCTCCCATGCTGTGCCCAACCATAAGGAAGTGGTATGATGGTAGGTCATTTATGTTTTTCTTGTCACAACAGAACTATCACAATGAATTTGCTCAATCGTTAAAATAGTTATATGTTACAAAAAATAATTCCTCAATATTGTGCCCTAATGGTGCATATCCTGACAATTCCGGAATATGGCATCCAATTCTGGGCACTACATTGTCAGAAAAATATTGACAAAATGGAGGGAATTCAGAAAAGAGAAATGTATCAAGTGGCTGGAGAAAATGCCTCATGGAAAGAAATTAAGAGCTACCTATCTAGTTTGATTAAGTGATGATTAAGAATAGAATAGCAGACCATGCATATGTGAAGGATGTATGCACCAAGGAAGCGCCTGATTCCCCCCTCATCTCAGATCTACATGCGAAGAGGGATATTTATAAATTGGATTGGGGCCTAAGGTTTAGAAAAATCCCCCAAGGGACTGTGGTTACTTACCCGGTAGCTTGGGACTTTCAGGATTACACTAAATAAAATGATGGAAAATGAACTATAGGTAAAACTCTAGTACCAGCATGCATTACCTAGTAATCTAATACATTTTTACCATCTCTTCCTTCTGTGCTTCTACAGAATGATGTGATTCTAATTAGCAGTCATCACAGTATAAAAAATATGGCATACGTCACAGTAAAATGTCATTGAAATAATTGGAAACATACCAGCTGTGATCATCATGTTCCACAGAGGATATTTCTAACATTTCTTCTGAAATCATGTTTCACTGTTAATATATGTTAATTTGATATGTGAAACCATTACATAATAAATCAGTAAAACTGTATTTACTGCACCAAAAACTAAGATCTACATGGACTTACACCCCTGCACAAACTGACGTCAATGTGGTTGTATAGGCTGTAAATCAGTGAACATTTTGGCCTTACAGTGTGGCAAAAGATTAAAATGACAGCTGGCTGTACATAGTTAATTTGATAAATAAGAATGGGAAAAATTTGACCTTATTTATTTTAACACTGGGAATTAAAATAAAGCATTAAAAGCAAAAATAAAACCAACTTGGAGGTTCATGACCTTGACCAGGAGGATAATGTATAGAATAAGGAAGATTAGTAAATTAACAATTGGGAAAGGATTTTGATTTTTCTGCAGAAGTTAGTGATAATCTTTTCATTGGGCTTTTGTCTGGTCCACACTACAATAAAACAGCTGTGGCTGGCCCAGGTCAACAGATTTGGGCTCACTGAGCAATACAATTGAAGCATAGCTGTTTGGGCTCAAATTGGAGCCCAAGCTCTGTGATCCTCTCCCACTCACGGGCTCTCAGGGCACATCTACATAGCAGGGCTAAAGCTGAAATAAGCTACGCAACTTGAGCTACGTTAATACAGGGCCGGCCCACAACATTTTGGCACCTGAGGCGGGGAGCTCAAATGATGCTCCCATGCCTATTCGCTTGGGCCAAAACTTTGAAAGGTCTCAATTCTGCCTTCTTCCTGTTCTACTCTTCTCATGGTACTGCTCTGCTACCTACCCCAATAAAGGAGAACTATGCCTTCTTCAAAAATGTTCTTCAAAAATTGTAAGTAACATTTAACTTTCAAATGCCTGAACAGCAAATGTAACTTTTCTTGTCTGCATAGTAAACACTGGCATTTTTATCTGTTTGAATAATCAAAGTGGTGCTTTCTGTGTCTTCTTGGTTGCAAAGATTTGAACTGCTTCCTCAAGGTCCACAGTCTCGGCCAGCTCATGTTCTATTGAGATGGTTGCAAGACCGATCAGCCTCTCCTGTGTCATTGTGGAGCGTAGATGTGTTTTTATTAACTTCAGCTTGGAGAAGCTGCGTATTCCACTGGCAACTGTTACAGGAAGTGTTAGAAGTATGCATAGAGCAACAAAAGCATTTGGAAAGAGGGTGGTCATCTTAATTGGCACATATATTCCAGGACAGCCTTTGGAGTTGATCCTGCTGAAATGTATCTTGAAAGGGCTTTCAGTTCATCACTTAAATCACCTGCATTGATATCGCGTATGTCATCATGTATCAACACTCTCTCTAGTACCATGTATTGCTGGTGTAGGTCTTCCTCAGGTATAGTGAGGAGTTTTGGAATATCATACAACATTGCAAATATATTGCTGTGTTCCCCGAGCTGCATAAAACGTTCTTCAACTGACTGTATTGCAGAATCTAGCACCTGGTTAAAGAATTCAACTTTGAATTTTTTTGGAGGGTCTCTTATGGGATTATCCCATGCCTCATAATCAAAATGTTGTCTTCTTCGGTCACTCTTGTATTCTTGACTGGGTGGGAAAATAGCTTCAGTTTGAAGTTCCTCTGCCAATGCACTCTTCAGAACGTTTTGAAATCCCTCATCTGACCGGTAAGACTGTAGGTATGACTCTGCTTTGTCCAGTTATTCCATTGCTCCAGATATACCAAGGTCAACATCTTGGAGTCTTTTGCTTACAACATTTATTTCAAATAGTATATCATGCCACAACACTAAGCCACACAGAAATTTGAAGTTATGTACGTTTCTGGTGATTCCATTTCCCTCTGCCACTGTTCTTCCATGAACAGTTCCTGTCATAGCATTATCTTCCATAATGGCAACTATGGCATCATCTATCCTCCCAATTTGATGTTTGATAGGCTTTATCGCATCCTAGCCTAGCCTAGCCAGCAATTCCATAGAAGTATGTATGAAAGAGGGCCCAACTGTTTTGTATTTCTGGGGCAATAGTGTGTATTTTGTTATATGCAGGAGAAAAAAAAATACATTTTGCAAACTAAACATTGCTGAATTTGTACCACTTGGATAACTCCATTATCTGATTCCATTCATTGGCTGTTATTTCATATCTACAGTCTGCTCTCCATCACTTAATAGCTTTGTCATTTATCTTTTAAAACACAGTCATGAGACTGCACAATGTAGACATAACCTCAACTGCTAAATTGAAAGCAGTTTTCTAATACAGATAGTATGGTTTGTTCCTTTCTTCTCTGAAAGTGTTTACATAAAGTAAAAAAATCTGTATACATTTGTAGTGTGCACGTTTTCCCTTTTTTAATCCATTTTCTCTATCTGTTTGTTTTAAATGGTTGTTTAGCCCTAGAAAAATTTATCCACTTATCTTATTGATGTTCACCTTGTCATAGAGGCAGAGTGCCCTCACTTCAAACAATCATCATGCACTCCAGTGACACGTTCAACACCATGGGCTTGATTTTCAGTGTGCTTTACAGGTGTTTGTTCTCCAGAGCATAAGACTTTTCTGCAAAGCTTTACCTACCGCCATAGGGCATGTCCACATGTCAGGGCTAAACCCAAAATAAACTACACAACTTGAGCTATGTCAATTGCGTAGCTTAAGTCAAAACAGCTTATTTTGTCTTTAGGTGCTGTTTGCACAGCAGTAAGTCGAAGGAAGAACACTCTTCCTCTGACTTTTCTTACTCCTCATGAAATGGAGTAAGAGTAAGTCGTCCTCCACCTTGCCATTATTTCGACGTTATGTTGAAATAACTGCTATCTGTGTAGCAGACTATGTTATTTCAAAATAACAGATGTTATTCTGAAATAACACTGCTATGTAGGCATACCCAAACATAGCTGGTATCAGAGGTAAGGGAAGAAATTCCTTCCCAAACTTCCAGGTGTGGCCCTGCCCACACTCCCTCCTCCCCCCTGCCCAGATCTTCTCTTCTCCAGCGGCTGCCTGGGCTTTAGCCATGTTGACACTGAGGATGCCCAACCTTCTGTGCTGGAAAAGCTGAGGGTGCATGCCAATCCCCCTCCCACTTTTCCTGTGCTGTGAAATTGGGACTGTACACTGCTTGCCCTTCTTGTGCTCTAAGGCTAGTGCTGTCCACTGCCCGCCAACCCTGTGCTCCCAGGCTGGGAAGGCTGGGGTCATGCATTGCCCATTCAGGGAGTGGGGTGAGCTGCGGGACTTGCCCCTGCAGTGGGCTTGGCTCCCACTGAGGGCCTCATGAGGCAGGGGAAGGGCTTGACTCCCCCAGCCCTTGGTTCACCCAACACCCATGCCTGATGCCACACACAAGGCAGGGAGTGGAGCAAAATCTCACCTGGATGAGATCCTGGTCTCTCTTCCCTTTGTTTCAGCATTCTTCCTCTCTTCCCCCTTTGTTTTATCTTGTCTGGTAGGCTCCGTCTATACTGCTAAAAAATGTTTGTCATTCACAGGTGCTTAACTCCTGCCCAGAAAAACGTAAGTTTTGCCATGACCAGTGGCAATGTAAACAGCTCATTGACAACACAACCCCCTGCTCATAGGGGGTGTAAGTATTTTTTTCAGCAAAAGTGCCAAAGAGCATTTATACTGCCTGACCACCATGTTATGAAAAACTGTATAGTATAGAAAATGTTGTGTAGTGTAGAAAAATGTCCTACCCATCAACAGCTCAGGAGCTGAGTTCCATTTTTACCAGTTAATCACCTGCTTTTAATTAATCACTTATTTTAGCTCACACTGCCGCGCCCCCCCCCCCCCCCCCCCCCGCATCCTCCTCCTGTTCTGCAATGTGATTTGTCCTTTTCATATTTGTTCATTTTTTTAATTGTATCCTTTGGTATATATGGTTGTGACTACTTTCTTCCACTATTTGATCTGAGGAAGTGGGTCTGGCCCACGAAAGCTCATCATCTAATAAACCATCTTGTTAGTCTTTAAAGTGCTACATTGTCCTGCATTTTGCTTACCAAGTGCAGTCAGCCCTAGGCTATTCACACTCTGGCACATGCTCCAAGATCTAAACTCTTCCTTATTCAACCTGGGTTTGAAAGCACTATTACTTCTTATTTCTGATATGACTAACATATGCTCTTTTTATGTGGTCAAGTGCCTCACATATGCACAGTCAGTAAGTACACTTTTAAGTAACACGTGGTAGTCCAAGAATTCTGGCATGCTGGAATACGAGTACAGCACACAATTTATATAATGAGATGAGGTTTGCTAGTTTCTGTTCTACCAGTAACAATAATAGAATCTCTCTAGTACCACTCTAATTTGTCCCACCCTATCATGTCTCCTGAAGTCAGGCAGCACTAGGCCTCCCATCTCAACTGGCTATTCCATCCATTCCATTTTAATTCTCAGTTTTCCATTTGATGATTGGAATCTTTTAATATTGTTCTAAAGCATCTTCAAGAATTTTTTAGGAGGTTCAAAGTGAATCGGGGTGGGGGAAGGAGGGGAAGATCCAAAACCGTGGGCAGGACGTTTCTCTCTACCCACACAGGATGAAAGACAAAAGGCAATGGATGTGGTTTAATTAGACTGCAACTTAATTTACTTAACATTTCTGGAGGTCCTATGCAACTAATTGTACAGAGCAGGTGACCTTTTCCCTAATAATTTCCACATAATACTCAACCTGGTTCCAGCCAGCCCAACCTTTTATTTTATGAGGATTAAAGTTGGCTGGATAAGATGATAGGGTTGGCTCCCCTGTGTGCCAGATGCAGGAGATCTCAACCCTACTCCCTTAAGCATCACTTAAGGCATTCTTTCTTTCAAACCCTTCTTCAAGCCGTTGTATTCTATAACCTTGTCCTAGACACAACAAGCACCTTTACTGGTCATCTACCACAAGTTTTATGTACTAAGTTTCCACTTTGTAACCTAACTCACACCCCACTTCACTGATTTCAGGCAGGTTTCTACCTGGCAGAGCTCAGTCCATGCCTCCATTGTTACTATCTGTGCTACTGTGGCTGCAACTCATTGTACTCATACTAGCTGGCTACGTCTAGACTGGCATGATTTTCCGCAAATGCTTTTAACGGAAAAGTTTTCCATTAAAAGAATTTGAGGAAAAGAGCATCTAGATTGTCATGGATGCTTTTCCGCAAAAGCACTTTTTGTGGAAGAATGTCAGTGCCAATCTAGACGCGCTTTTGCAGAAAAAAGCCCCGATTGTCATTTTCGCGATTGGAGCTTTTTTGCGCAAAACAAATCTGAGCTGTCTACACTGGCCCTTTTGCACAAAAGCCTTGCGCAAAAGGGACTTTTGCCCGAACGGGAGCAGCATAGCATTTCCACAAGAAGCACTGATTTCTTACATGAGATCGTCAGTGCTCTTGCGGAAATTCAAGCGGCCAGTGTAGACAGCTGGCATGTTTTTCCACAAAAGCAGCTGCTTTTGCAGAAAAATTTGACAATCTAGACACAGCCGCTTAGTATGAGTGTAAATATGTGTACATGAGCAGAGGAACAACACCTCTAGCTCATAGTGTAGACATAACCTTACAGTAATTTAGTCTGCACCATGATTCCTGACCAATCACTTTACTTTTTTCTTGTAATACTGAACAACTTTGATTTACATCTTCTATAAAAATTATAAAGGCGTCAGCATACAATGAAGGCTGAACAGAATTACTTGATCACACAGGTGTTTGTTGTGATGATGCTTTACATAAACCAATATTGTCCTTAAAAACATATCTGTGCTACTAAATCTTCCAGATAGAGTGACCATGATATATTCATTCAATTCTGTATTGTTCCTACACATGTCTGTAAACTGACTGGGGCAGACACCCACTTTTTTACAATATCATCTAAATATGTGATGCTACTTGAGGTCCATATGTGGTAGGGATATTGATGGGAAGTGATGGGTGACAAACACTGACCAGCATATCAGAGAACATATGTTGCATCAGATAAATGGCTGGAGCAAAGTATGGCCCTATTCTGTTGCAAAGAGAGGGAGGATTGTGAAATTGTGCACCACTTTATAGTCTGTCAAACTATATTTTACCTCTAAATAAAGAAAAATTATGCTCCTGAATCATTATTAGCATTTTAAAATATTAGTATGTTTTTATAATACTCTACAGTGTACACAGGGAATTTGAAGCAAAGCATAATATGATTTTGTATGCTTCAGTGAAACAGAAGACAGTGAAAAGACATATGAAGGTGCAGCACAAAGTCTTGGTAAGATTATTACAGTTTTAAGACTTTTATTTACTTTAAAAACAAGTGAATAAAGTAAAGACAGAGGCTCTGATTGTGATCTCAGTTGTAATCGTGTGGATCCCAACACTTTCCATTGACTTCCATGGAGTCACTCTGGAACTGAGCTGGTGTAGCTGTGATCACAATTTGGCCTTAAGTTTTCATTGCTAATTGTTTTAAAATTAAGTCACACTTAAATTTTTATCATCCATCTCTGTAACTTCTATTTTTTCCTCACTCTTTTATGAGCTAAGAAACAGCCACATGTCCTTGAAACCTAAAATGCTGTCAGTGCATTTTTCTTTTTCTTGCTTTTTAAAATGAAGCTTATTATGATGATCATTGATGAAATGTCAGGATGTATTCAATCAAGTGTAAACATGTAGCCCAGGACACCTTTACACACACACACACACACACACACACACACACACGAAAAAAATAAAACCATACGTTTAACTGACATTAGGAACTTTGCTTCTAAGTCAATTGACGTTCTTATAGAAATAAGTAGTATTTTATTACCATTTGAAACAAAGGGGGTATTACAAATGAGGAACAAAGGGTCATAGCCAAAACTAATAACAAAATTTAACGTTTTTGTCAGATGCTAAAGTTTCAACTGAATCCCTTTGGTGTTTCCTTTGTAAGTTTAATTTTGACATTCCACTAACATGGATTTTTTTAAAGTACTCCATTGCTAAGTAAAGCTCACATCTGTTCATCTCTGAAGAAGTTTACAGTGACCTGTGAATTTGAATTTTAAATCAGATAGCTTTTCAGGTTATAACTTTTAAATTAAATAGAAACAACCTTGCATTTTAAATGAACCTATGCTGGCAGAACAGCTTTGACATAATTTTTTACCTTAAAACAAAACAAAAAAAACCATATGGACTTGATGTTAGCCAATGTCACTTTCTTTTTTATACAATTATATACATCTGTTATTGCAATAAGGAAAATGGTCCTTCAGCAACACACATTTGCTGACAGAAAATTTTCCAAACTACTATTAAACATGTAAGACCTGCTCTTCTGCTCATATTTTTGAAAACTCATGTATTTTTTTCAAAAGAGAATGTTCTCTTCCTATTTCAAATGTTCTCTTCCTATTTTCCTCCATTTACAGGTGATGATTTCTCTATCATGTTTTCACTGCCACACACACACACAAAGGCTACGTCTATACTGGCCCCTTTTCCGAAAGGGGCATGCTAATTTTCTAGGTCGTAATAGGGAAATCCGCGGGGGATTTAAATATCCCACGCGGCATTTAAATAAAAATGTCCGCCGCTTTTTTCCGGCTTTTAGAAAAGCCGGAAAAGAGCGTCTACACTGGCCCCGATCCTCCAGAAAAAAGCCCTTTTCCGGAGGATCTCTTATTCCTAGGGCTTTTTTCCGGAGGATCGGGGCCAGTGTAGACGCTCTTTATTTAAATGCCGTGGGGGATATTTAAATCCCCCGTGGATTTCCCTATTACGACCTGGAAAATTAGCATGCCCCTTTCGGAAAAGGGGCCTCACAGTAAAATCCTAGTAGAGACAAGCAAAGGCAGCTTTTTTAATCAAAATATAGATAGGTGAGCTCAGGAAATACAACTGACCTTTCCTAGCTACCTAAATAAAAAAAAAATCTACTGGTGCCTTTCCAGTAGAATTTAAAATGAGAAACTAATTGTTATCCCTATATAAACTAGTTGTTATCCCTATATAAAAACCAAACTCTCTTTGGTAGGGATGGCAGAGAAACTTCCATTTCTCAGGCTGATATTCAACAGTGATTCTTTTATCATGTCAAATGGAGGAGAATTACTCATTTTAGTCCTAAAGGTACTTCCAAGCCATACAAATTAGGGGTTCATAATTATATGGAAAATAATGAATCATGAGATAGAAGGTACAGAGAACGGAAGGAATCTCACAGATGCACTTTCTGTATCCCTCATTTGAAGTTTTTGCCACACACTGAATTCCCCATTTTGGGCCTGGGCCGGTTAGAGAGAGGAGAATTTGTATTGCTTAGAAGCTGCTGTGTATGCTGATCCTTGTTTTCATTGGTTTCCGCTCTTAAGTTTGTAATAGTTTCATCTGGACCACGGACAAAGTTTATTCCCCACATAAATAATTTTCATGGAGTCTTCTTTAGTGTAAAACTTTTACACATGACTAGGAGGCACCCATCTTATACAAGATAATCCTCGGTATTTCATACGTGGAACAAATCATGGTATATTCTCTTTATCATTCAAGTTATTACTACAATTTGTTAAACAGTCTTCAGCGCTAACATTTTATTTACAGCTAGTCACTCATTTTACTCACAAATAAACCATGTTCATTCGATGGCATTTTTATAAGACATGTATTTTTCATCTTTATATGAACCAATGATTTTTATATATCTTTATCTATCTAGATAGTTAAATAGTGGATACAATTATTTACTGAGAGGTTATTTAATATGTTTTTCAAAGGACATTTTTCATCCAGTTCTTCAGCTGGTCAAACTCCTCCCCCTGCCGAAACTTCTTTATTCAATATATTTCTTGACAAGTAGTAGTCAGCCTGATTTAATTCTATGTGACAATCTGTCATTTGGTATCACATGATTTTGTAAGTATGCATCACTGATGAATTATTCTGCAGCCTTTTAAGTTGCACTGCCATTATTTTTCTAACTTTTTTTAAAAAACCATTTTGGATTTGTTTAATTTTAGCATTTAAGATCCACTGGACTCAGTATGTGCAGGTGTGCATACATATCTACTGGATGGTAGCAGTGCTGAAGGGTTTGGGCAGTGGGGGAAAGGCTGTGTGGCTATTCCTGGAAATAATCTATTTTCCAGTCATTATCATATGGTAATGAGCGCGCACAGCTTCATAATCAATGTCCTGGAAGAACAGGATTTCACTGTGCCTGGCTCTACATATAACCCAAATAACTACGCTTAGAGCTTTATCTTCAAGAATCCAAGATTTTTTCAGTATAGAGAACATACACTAAAATAGTTGTTTTTCTACTACTACTTCTCAAAAGCTGAAATTTACCCCTTACCTGAAGAAAATCCAAATAAGGCGGTTTTGTACGTAGAAAGCATCAGTACTAAGAGGGACAGATTTTCCCATAATAACCCACAAACATTGTATGATGCTACTGTGCAAACTCTAGGGCAAAATGGTAGCGTGTCCCCCTTTTGATAGTGGAATTATTTGACCTATAGATGAGGTTGATCCAGAGGACTTATCAGAACTTAGAGGGGTATTTGTTTAAAAAAAAAGGGAAAAAAAAGAGTTACCAAAATGATTTTACTTTATTCCAGGAATGTTTCCTTATCAGAAAGAAAAGCATTACATCATATGTAATTGAGGGCTTGTATAAAGGTGGATAGATCCAACACATATTTACTGCAATAGCACTTTCAAGTAATCTAATCTTGTTTGAAGATTTATTTGACCTTGTTTAGACTCTGCATTAATTCTGTTTGTTTACTTTTGGCATTAGCAGCCTAATCTTCCTTTAACACCTGTGTGCTGCACCAAACTCCACAAAATTGGACATTGGCAGTACATTGTAATGAGGCACAGAGCTTGTTACTATATAAATCCTGACATGGAACTATTGAGAATTCTGTACACCGTAAATCATTGTGGAATAAATAATAATGTAAGGAAAAAAATGAGAGCTACATTTTAACTTTGTCATTACTTTTATGCCAACAACAAAGCTTCCTTCAAAATGGAAGGACATATGAAAATGAAGTTCATTGATAATAACTCATGCAGACACATGATAAAAAGTCCTGAAACCCCCAACAGAAAATAAAACTTTTCTACGTATGACAGAGTTCCTAGCTCTCAATTGGAACACAATTTGTCATCTTGTAAACCTTGGCAAGACATAGTAGAGTATATTTTTGGAAACTTTCCAGAAATAGTAGACTTTTTCAATAGTAAAAGAAGCAGACAAAGGAATATTAGATACAGCACCAGGATTTCAACAGAGCTAAATCAAGCACCCTATCAATGTACTCTAGCTTTCTTCTAAGAAACAAATACAAGTTGAGCTTCTCTAGTCCAGCACACTGGAGATCTTATTGGTGCTGAACCAGAGAATTTGTTGAACCATGGGAGTCAATATTGTCCAGAATTATAGAATCCTATGGCAGAAAGAGACCTCTGGAGGTCATTAAGTCCAGCCCCCTGCCAAAAGCAGGACCAATCCCAACAAAATCATCCCAGCCAGGGCTTTGTGAAGCTGAGACTTTAAAACCTCTAGGGATGGAGATTCCACCACCTCCCTTGGGAACACATTCCAGGACTTCTTCACCCTCCTAGGGAAAAAGTTATTCCTAATATCCAACCTAGACTTCCCCCACTGTAACTTGAGACCATTGCACCTTGTTCTGCCATCTGTCACAACTGTGAACAGCCTTTCTCCATCCTCTTTGGAACCTCCTCTCAGGAAGTTGAAGGCTGCTATCAAATCCCCCCATACTCTTTTCTTCTGAAGACTAAATAAGACCAAATCCCTCAGCCTCTCCTCATAGGTCATGTACTCCAGCCCCCTAATCATTTTGGTTGCCTTCTGCTGGACCCTCTCCAATGTGTCCACATCCTTTCTGTAGTTGGGGGCGGGGGTGGGCGGAGGGAGAGAAAGAACTGGACACAATAGTCCAGATGTGGCCTGACCAGTGCTGAATAAAGGGGAATAATCACTTCTCTAGATCTGCTGGCAATGCTCCTCCTAATGCAACTTAATATGCTATTAGCCCTCTTGGCTACAAGGGCACACTGTTGACACATATCGGCTGTGTCTAGACTGCATCCCTTTTCTGTAAAAGGGATGCAAATTAGACACATCGCAATTGCAAATGAAGCGGGGATTTAAATCCCCCCCGCTTCATTTGCATAAAAATGGCTGCCGCTTTTTTCCGGCTCGGAGCTTTGCCGGAAAAAAGCGCCAGTCTAGACGGGGATCTTTCGGAAAATAAAGCCTTTTCCGAAAGATTCCTTATTCCTCTTAAAAAAAGGCTTTATTTTCCGAAAGATCCCCGTCAAGACTGGCGCTTTTTTCCGGCAAAGCTCCGAGACGGAAAAAAAGCGGCAGCCATTTTTATGCAAATGAAGCGGGGGGGATTTAAATCCCCGCTTCATTTGCAATTGCGATGTGTCTAATTTGCATCCCTTTTACAGAAAAGGGATGCAGTCTAGACACAGCCATCCAGCTTCTGATCTACTATAATCCCCAGGTCCTTTTTTGCTGAACTGCTACTTAGCCAGTTGGTCCCTGACCTGTAATAATTCTTGGGATTTGTGTATGTCTAGTTTTTTTAAATAGTTCTTAACTTGTTCTTTCTCCACCGAGGGCTGCCCACCTCCTTCTCATACTGCCTTATGCAGTAGTTCTGGAAACTGACCTTGTCTGTGAAGACAAAGGCAAAAAAAGCATTGAGTACTTCAGCTTTTCCCACAACTTATGTACTAAGTTATACCCCTTATCCAGTAAGGGCCCCACAGCCTCCCTATTCACCCTTTTATTGTTAACATGCCTGTAGAAACCTTTGTTACCCTTCATATTCCTTGCTAGCTGCTATTCCAATTGTGCTTTTGCCTTCCTGATTACCTCCCTGCATTTCTCAAGCAATATATTTATACTCCTCCCTAGTTGTCTGTCCAAGTTTCCACTTCTTATAAGATTCCTTTTTGTGTTTAAGCTCACCAAGGATTTCCCCAGTAAGCCCATCAGGTCGCTACCATATTTGCTTTTTCTTACTGCACATCGGGATGGTTTTTTCCATGCCTTTAATAAGTCTTCTTTACGATACTGCCAGCTCTCCTGGACTCCTTTCCCCTTCATGTTAGCATCCCAGGGGATCCTGCTCATCAGTTCTCTGAGGGAATCAAAGTCTGCTTTTCTGAAGTCTAGGGGGTGTATTTTGCTTCTCTCCTTTCTTCCTTCTGTCAGGATCCTGAAATCTACCATTTCATGATCACTGCTTCCCAGATTGCCACCCACATCTACTTTCCCTACTGTTTGTGAGCAGCAGGTCAAACCGCACATGGCCCCTGGTCAGTTCCTTTAGCACGTGTACCAGAAAGTTATCCCCAACATTCTCCAAAAACTTCCTGGACTGTCTCTGTACTGCTGTATTGGTCTCCCAACAGATGTCAGGGTGACTGAAGTCCCCCATGAGAACCAGGGCCTGTGATCTGAAAGCTTCTCTTAGTTGTCTGAAGAAAGCCTCATCTACCTCATCCACCTGATTTGGTGGTCTGTAGCAGACACCAAGCACATCATAACCCCTGTTGTTTCCACCTCTAATCTTAACCCATAGACTCTCAACAAGCTTTGCTCCTCCTATATACAGGAGTTCTGAGCAATCATACTGCTCTCTTAGGGTATGTCTACACTACCCCGCTAGTTCGAACTAGCGGGGTAATGTATGCATACCGCACTTGCTAATGAAGCCCGGGATTTGAATTTCCCAGGCTTCATTAGCATAAGCGGGGAGCCGCCATTTTTAAATCCCCGCTGCTTCGAACCCCGTGTAGCGCGGCTACACGGGGCTCGAACTAGGTAGTTCGGACTAGGTTCCTATTCCGAACTACTGGTACTCCTCGTGAAACGAGGTGTACCGGTAGTTCGGAATAGGCACCCTAGTCCGAACTACCTAGTTCGAGCCCCGTGTAGCCGCGCTACACGGGGTTCGAAGCAGCGGGGATTTAAAAATGGCGGCTCCCCGCTTATGCTAATGAAGCCCGGGAAATTCAAATCCCGGGCTTCATTAGCAAGTGCGGTATGCATACATTACCCCGCTAGTTCGACTAGCGGGGTAGTGTAGACATACCCTTACATACAGTGCAACTCCTCCTCCTCCTCCTTTTCTCCCCTGCCTGTTCTTTCTGAACAGTTTATACCCTTCCATGACAGTCCTCCAGTCATGCGAGTCATCCCACCAAGTCTCGTTATTCCAATCAAATCATAGTTCGTTGACTGGGCCAGGGCTTCTAATTCTTCCCGTTTGTTTCCCAGTCTTCTTGCATTCCTGTACAAGTTCCTTAGATAACCAGTTGATTGCCCTGCCTTCTCCATTCAAATCAAGGGTACTTCTTTGTTGCTCCTTCCTTCTTGTAACTAGCAGCATTACGAACACTTCCACTGCTTACAGGGCTCTTAGAATAGTGATAGAAATGTAGCCGTGTTAGTCTGGGGTAGTTGAAGGAAAATGCAGGACAATGTAGCACTTTAAAGACTAACAAGATGGTTTATTAGATGATGAGCTTTCGTGGGCCAGACCCACTTCCTCAGATCAAATAGTGGAAGAAAGTAGTCACAACCATATATACCAAAGGATACAATTAAAAAAAATGAACAAATATGAAAAGGACAAATCACATTGCAGAACAGAAGGGGGATGCGGGGGGGGGGGGGGGGGAAGGGGGAGGAAGGAAGGTAAGTGTCTGTGAATTGCTGATATTAAAGGTAGGGAGAGTGGGATGTTTGTGAGTTAATGGTATTACAGGTGATAATTGGGGAAACTGTCTTGGTAATGGGTGAGAAAGTTCAAAGACTTGTTAAGTGGCTCTTAGAAGACATTCAGGCATAAATTAGAGCTAAATAACAGCACAAAACAGTGAGAGCCAGGACTAGTGTCTGTAAACCTTTATGGGACCATGGGAAACTTGTCCACACTCAGGAAAAGTGGCCAACTTAAAATCATGCCAGACCAGAATGTGCCATACTGGAGAGGTTCAACCTGTAGTCTTGCAATTCAGATCAATCTGTTTTGAGTGATCTGCGAGCCTGTACTAACACTTATACACACACACACACATTGTCTCTCTCTCTCTCTCTCTCTGTATGATGCAGTGGTGAGTGCGTGTATGTGTTGGAGTGAATTTGCCTTACTACTTTAAATAATAAATGAATGCATAATTTACACTGGCTGACATATCAACTCTAAAATTATGATAAGATTCAGTTGGACTCTAAAGTTTCATTACAACAAAATATAAACCACCGAAAATGTATTTACAACCTGAGAGCAAAAGCTGTGGCAAAGTGCCTTTAAGAAGATTATTCAGACTTTTTTAAAAGTGAATGAGCGTGTGCACATTTGGGAGCTAAGGCAATAGACATAATTTTCCTTCCTAAAACATTACATGTGACTTTAATGTCTACAGTCCTTCAGGTCAACCATGAAAAAAACATTGTTGTTAACATCTGTGGTATTGTGTTTGAATAGTTTCTATCAGTGGTTCCCAACGTGGTGCTTACGGGCACCATGGCGCACGCTGGGGCATTTATGTGCACCTGCCGAATTATCTGGGCCGGCCCAGCGCACATCGCACGGAGCATGCGTGGTGCCAGCCCCAGGTGTGCGGTGCATGGGCGGCCCCAACCCTGGGTGTGCAGCACATGCGTGATTCTGGCCCTGGGCATGCGACGCATGGGAGACCCTTCCCCCGTACTCGCGGCACGTGCGCGGTCTCGTCCCTGGGCACCCGGCAGCCCCGAAAGGTTGGGGACCACTGGTTTATATCATATATTGACCAAATACTGCTTCTACTTATCCCAGTGTAAATCCTAAGAAACTCAAAAATATAATGTTCCCATATAGTTTTCCCTTTTGGAAAGCAGTACTGTTTCAAAAAAACCTCATGGTCCAAATTTGGCTCTGGTGTAACTTCATCCTGCTCCATAGTCAATAGTAAAATCATGTTGAGTTAAAAGGATCCTGTTGTTTCAATACAAAAATAAAGTTGGGGAGAGGGAGAAGGCTATAAAACCCCAGGAACAGGAATTGTAATGTTTTAAGTGGTCTTATGGAAGTTTGAAATCTAGTAGGCTGACTGTGTAAAATCAGTTTAAACAACTTGTAAAAAGCAACTGATTTCTATTTCTTTCAAATAAATAACCCAAGAATACAGTCTGGTTACATTTCTAATGTATATACTTGAAAAAGAAAAAGGAAGGAAATAATTTGCTGGGTACTTTCCTTTACAAAAGCATATGGGAAACCAGAAATTTATACAAGGCCAGACCAGTGGTTCTCAAACTTCCTTACATCATGACCCGCTTCTGACAAGAAAAATTGCAACACAATCCTAGGAGTGGGGAGTAATAGCAAAAGTTAGGAAAATTGTTGAGAAAAGGGATTCAGAACTGTAAAATGAAGCAACCACACAAGTTATTACTGAAGATAAAACAGAGAACCATCCCACTACTAAGGAATTGGACATAGGCACATTTGTATCATTCCTACCTGAAAATTTAACAAAATGCTATTTCAAGACTTGAATGACAAGCTGAAAATGTTTATAGTTCCAGCAGTGTCTGAGATTAGAAAACTAGAGGTGGCAATGACCTTTGACACTCATATTACCAGGTTGCTATGACAAATAATCCGCTGGCCCTGTTAGAGACAATTTCTGCCTATCTTCTAGTTATATCAACAGCAGGTCAAATCCGTATACATGAAATGTTGCTATTCAGATTCTACTGGAGAAATTTTGGCCCTACAAAAGCCAATTTAATTTTTGTCATTGACTTCACTGGGTCCAGGATTTTCTCCCATGTTTTGCACAATAAACTGAATTCTGTTTGGACATTTCAGAAGGTAAAATATTGCAGAAGTACAGCGGAGAAGTATTACAAAGTTGTTTAAAAACATACTTTGTACTGTATACTCTAAAGAATAATAGAAAAAAAAACAGCTGAGAAGGCTGAACAAGTTCAGTAGTTATAGGGAAAGCAGGTTATTCTGAGTGGGCTGTACAGACAGTACTTGTCCATATGATACTGGTCCACTCATTTATGTAGTAACTATAAAGTGAATCAGCCCGGACCTGAAAGCGCATCAGAAAGCTATACCGAAATCAGAAGGTGTGTTTATGAGGAATGGAGGTCCTCTGAAGTGGACTCTCTCTTTCTCTATATATATATGTAAAATCAATAATAATAGAAAAAGTAGAGAGATTATAACCAATAACACTCATATAGGTCTTCCAGTGAGAAGCAATATCCGTAATTTGGATGACTGCTGAATAAAATGAGTAACAAGCACTTCAAAAATCTGGAGGTAGCTTAAAAACATTCAGATAAGTATGGAAATTATTTTAAAAGTCCAAGTGCCTTTCCACAAAACTCTGTTGAATATTCTTAATTCTTTGGTAGTTCAGAAGAAAACTACCCAGTGCCGTCTTTTGCAAAGGTTATTGCAAACCCCAGACATTGGGAAATGCTGAGGGTTGTGAGAAGGCAGTGCTGAGCTATTTGTAGTGTTATGGAACATGATGCTCTATTACTCATGAACCAATAGGATGAAGTAAACTGAGGGAAAATGGCATTGAAGTCTGGTGAGTCATAGAATACTGTGCAGGACATAGAATACTGGTGAGAAATAGAATGTTGTGAGTCACTGAGCTATGTCTGTAAGACTTTCTTTGATGCAACAATATTAGATGTTATACCCTGGCTATGTCTACATTGTGCTTTCTTGTGTAATAACTTATGCAAATGAGGCATGGCGATGAATATTACCACACCTCATTTCAATACTTAATGAGCAGCCATTTTGTGCAAGTGTACACTGCTCCTTCCTGTGCAAAAAACACTCTTGTGCAAGAGCCGTTCTGCCGCTTATTTTCAGGCAGAATGGCTCTTGCGCAAGACGGGGGTTTTGCGCAAGAAGGAGCAGTGTAGACTGCTCCTTCTTGCACAAAAATAGCGGCTCATTTGCATATGTTCTTGTACAAGAAAGCGCAATGTAGACGTAGCCACAGTGTTTAGGTTAGTTCTGCTTGCTTTTGAAAATCCCACACGAGAGGTTTTTTTTTTTTAAATTAATATGGAATTAAGTTATGACGAGAGAGTGGATTTTGACATATTACAGAAAGCAAGAATAGGGGAGGAAGAGGTTAAACTTTAGAAGAATCAGCAGCTGTTTTGGCACTGTGAGTTTATTTCGATAAAAGAAAACAGTTAAATAGAATTCAATTCAATTCAAACAGACAGTTCTGACATTTAAATGAAATTTCCAAAGCATGTACTGTGGTTAAACAAGCAGGGTGGCTAGTTTCCAGATACATATGGTAATTGTGAGGAAGCAGTTTTATTGATGACAATCTAAGCTGGCAGGAGAATTGCTGGGCCCAGGAAAAAATGAAGAAAAAAGCCAGGATCCTTGTATGTAATCAATGTCTTTTTACTTTCTCCCTCAATATCTTTTTCCTTCCACTTCTTTTTATCCCTAACCTTCCTGTACCACACCCATGCCCTTCTTTCTATTGCTTCCCTCTCCCATTCCTCTTCTCCTCTTGCATACTCCACACCATTTTCTGTCCCTCACATGTTCCACTATGCTCTCTGACATTTCTCTGGCTCTTCTGGAAATGCGGATAGACCTGGAATGCATTAGCACAATATGTAGGAAAGATCACCGGAATCTTAATGTGATCACCATACTTGATGAAGATGGAATTAAAAAAAAGCACAAGTTTAACAATGGCAATCAGTCAGACATGTGTCACAATCAGCACATTGATTTTATTTCTACCTGCAGCAGTGAGCCTTTTCTTCAAGTGCACACTGCTCAAGGATGTGTCATGTGACAACTGTTTAAAGATCAGTGTTGTCACACAAAGAGAAAATGTAATTAGCAATGTTAGACTGCCTTTTGAAATATACTGCTAATGAGTTATTTTACTCTATCATGTATTTCCTCTGGCTCCTTTCTGCGATGGTGATCAATGTCGCATGTGGGCTTTCTTTCTGACACAGAAAGGCAGTCGTCTCCATAATGGTGGACAGTGAGCACCTCCTCCTATTCTTTTGCTACAACTGCTTATATAGAAAACAGAACAAAACCTGATTGTATCTAGAGAGTGTTGCCAGGACCCTCTGAAATCCAGGAAGGGAAAAGATTTGAGCAAGGAGATGAGTCATTTATCCTGTCCTAATAGAGAACTCTAGCTGGAGTGAATTCCAGTCAGTGGGGTGCATGTGCATCCTGCCCCTGCAAGTCCTACTATGGGATCAAAGCCAAATCCTCCTCAGGAGAGTGGAAGGTGACGGATATTCTGATTATCGTCTGTATAGTCCTCAAGGGGCAAGGGCCTAATTTCAGAACCTAGACTTCACCACTGCATTGAACGGCTCAGTGCAGAGCATAGAGCACTGGAAAGATGAGATCGCATTGTTCTGCCCTCATTAGAAGCTAAGGGGCTACCTTCTGAAATTGCATCAGTTTCTGGGCAGCCTTACAGGTAGCACTGGCTAGTATGTTATATTGTGGTATAGTCTGGAAATGAAATAGATATGGATAATTATTGCTAGGTCTGGAGGAGAGAACCTGTCATTTTGCTAGCTGAAGTTGGGAAGGGGGTGGCAGGACACATTTCTAGCCCATGTTGCTATCTGTAAATTGCAGGAACAGAAAGGTGTCTAATAACACCTTGAGCTTACTCTCCATCTTGACAAGGGGAAAACAAATACCCTAAAGCTGAGGATGAAGCCAGAATTCCTTGATGTTCTTCAGAGTGCTTTCCCTGGCTGGTAAGTAGTGCTAGCATTATGTAAATGAAAATGTGTCCATTTTATTACCCAATTTTGATTTTTTTCCCAGATAACATTTGGTAGCCAGTAAAGCGATACATAGCGAGAAAAGCAATCTTTTAGTGGGACGTTGCTGCCTGTACGAAACTGGATTCTGACAAAGAGAGAACACAGCCTCAATGAAAAGAAAGCAGAGTCAGCTGGGAGAGAATACAATGGATGAAGTCAAAATAGATGCACACAATTCAATTATCTTTGTATATGTCTGAAACCAGGGAAATAGAGAAGTCTGTGAGAGGGAGAACCATTTAGCAACCAAGCAAATATGTCAAACTTGCCATGAAATGATTATTTTAAAAATGAACTTTACATATCACCCTTTGTTTTTTTCAGGATTTTTCTTTTGGAAAGCTGAATGTCAAGACTGAAATCTCCTCTAATAAAGTGGCAGTAGAAGTTAGAACTTCTAGCCAGGATAGTCTATGGCCTTGTCTAAAAACCCCAATAGCTCTCCCAAAAATTAAGTCCGGGCTTCAGTCTGTCTTGCCACATGAAACTACAGAATATCTTCAAAATATCATCTTATTTTTTAACCTTATTCACAATTGAACTGTAGAGAGCTACTTTCAGGAAAGGTTGTCTCAACACTGCTAGTTATTGAAGTTAAACTACATTCATAAACCATGATCATCAGTGGTATCTATAGGCGTCAAACATTACTGCATATGCAGACCTGCTCAAAAGTGTGTCTGCAAACTCTCATGCTACTTCAAATGAAGGAAGAGATTCTCCTACGTATCCTTTATCCTAGTCATTTGCGGAAATAATAGTTGAGCCGTTTCCCTGCTTGTGATTAAAAAATCCTAAGTGACCCTGATATAGAGTTAAATGATGACAATCAAGTCTTAAGCAACTTACTAAATATATATGTTAAATCAAATCAACCAGTCACATGTAGATGGAACTGCTGGTTTATTTCATATGGTCTAATCAACATGATAGATTAATTTGATTGGACATCAGCCACTCTTTTAAATTAATTTATGTGTATTATATTTTATTTTGGTTAGCTATTTAGTCAGGAGAAGAAACATACGGATCTCCAGTTTCTATTTATATATATAAATAGAGGCCAGCCCATATGTTTCTTCTCCTGATGTAAGGGTTGCAGAATGGAAGAGATGCCTGGGTAAATAAGAGGCAATTCAGTGGTCCACCTAGTGGCAATACATAGAGGCTGTGTCTAGACTGGCCACTTTTTCCGAAAAAGCAGCCGCTTTTCCGGAAAAACTTGCCAGCTGTCTACACTGGCTGCTTGAATTTCTGCAAAAGCACTGACGATCTCATGTAAGATTGTCAGTGCTTTTGCGGAAATACTATGCTGCTCCCATTTGGGCAAAAGTTTTTTTCCGAAAAACTTTTGCGCAAAAGGGCCAATGTAGACAGCAGAGATTTGTTTTCCGCAAAAAAAGCTTTTTTGCAGAAAAGCGTCTGTGGCCAATCTAGAAGCGCTTTTCCAAAAATGCTTTTAACGGAAAACTTTTCCATTAAAAGCATTTCCGGAAAATCATGCCAGTCTATACGTAGCCAGAAGGTTCAGAGAAAAACCAGGTGTGGAGGAGGGACAGGGGACTATCTGTAAACAGGAGGGGGCCTGCCTCCCAAGGGCTGTGAGAGCAAGGGAATCACCATCTAGGATAACTTTAGATCCTTGATGATATGTAGAAGTTTTAGCTGAGGGCTGTAGGTAATGGCTAGTGGTGTTCTGTTACCTTCTTTGTTGGTCTGTCTTGTAGTTCAGACCTTGGGAGGCAGGCCAGTCCTTATAGACAGCCCCCAACCTGAAATACATATCACCACCAACGACATAGCTCTCAACAGATATATTAACCCAGGAACTAGTCCCTGCAACAACCTCCTTTTGACAACTCTGTCCACGCATGTACCCTAGGGACAATCTAACCACATCAGCCACACCATGAAAGTTGTCTTCACCTGCACATCTACTAATGTGATATGCCATCATGTGCCAACAATACCCCTATCCCATGTACATTGGACAAACCAGATAGTCTCTACATAACAGACACAAATCATACATCAAGAATGGTAACATGCAAAAACCAGTGGAAGAACCTTATAATCTTTCTGAACGCTGTTGTATCATTCAAGCAAGGTAGTAAAAAACTTCAACAGGCCTTTATTTACCGAAGGTGAAACCTCTTTATAAAGCTGCTGCTGCTCCCCTCTGTAGCTCTCACTCAGGCCTGGCCCATCTCCTTCCCCCTCCTTCCTGTTTCCTGTGCTTCCAGATTCCCAACAGCCAATGCTCCCAGTTCTAATAATTACAAGCAGCATCTAAAACACCACAAACACACAGTCACATACTTGAAAATTGCCATCCTCAAGTAAAAAAACCCCTTCAAAACCAGGTTGAAATGTGAAACTACTGAGCTGGAATTCATGTGCAAATTTGACACCATCAGAATGGATCTGGATAGGAACTGGGAATGGTGCTCTCATTACAATAAATAATTTTCCACTTTAGGTATTCTCTCCTTACCCATACCCATCCTGATTGAATTAACTCTTATATAACACTCCCATCTCTGTGCCCCAAGTGTTTCTTTTCCTTTCACTTCATGCATTTGATGAAGTAAGTTGCAACTCACAAAAACTTATGCCATAATAAAATTGTTAATCTTTAAGGTGCCACTGGACTCCTTGTTGTATGTCCTGATAAAATAGCCTAATTGTTTCTTTAAAAAAAATTATTGTGCTATGTGCTCACAGTGATCTGAAATTGCACCTAACTTGCCCTCCAAAGCCATTTTCTTTATGATGATGACCATCTCCTGAAGGCTGATAGACTAAAATGTTCATTATAGCTATTATCTCCAGAGACTGGAGCTTATGTTAATTATTTCTTCCTTCTGTTTGAAGGATTCTCATTGTTAATATGGTACATTTTTAATTGCCTACAGCTGGAAGTTCTTTTCTGTAATTATGGGACTTTTTCTTGTGTGATCTGGTTGATTGTCTTCTTTGCAAACATACTACCCTAACATACTTCTCAACCTGCTATGGCTCAAATGTGTGAGAAAGATTCAAAATGTGAGGCACAAAAATGTATTCATATAGGAAACTTTAAAAAACAGAATCCAATCTATACCTATTCTAATAGCCATGTTTTCCGATTTAAATATTTTCCCAATAATGACCAAGAGGGATCACCAGATTTGTGTGTGATGCAAGTATCTTTGGGACTAAAGTGAGCGATGTCCCTTGTTTTCAAAGGCAATAATGTCCATGTATTACAACATACAGCAAGGAAATGATGGCTATGTATTAAAGGATGGAACTAGACAACATAGTATATTGTCTACCCTCACAGAGATACCTCAAGCTAACACTTGGTAGTAATTAGTTACCCAAATGGCACCAAATCAGACTTAGGCAGGCTTTAAAATAATAGAAATTAATATAGAAGCACACAAATTATTCAGCTGACATGAATAATTCTTTCTTATATAACTCTTTTTCAGTAAGAGAAAAAACATCCTCCTAACATCTTAAACTTAAGTTTACTACTTCATTATTTGACCTCTTTCACTGCTCAACACTTGTACTTTTTTATGGGAAACATATGTATGGATTGGGAGCTTCTTCAAAGGTCAGTAAAAGCCTGGTTCTCTCACTCTCTTTCCCTCTCTTTCATATTCATAGAAAATTCATTCAAAAGGAACGAGGCCATTATTTTGTGTATTGGGTCACATAGCATCGTACCAGTGAAACCTAAAGGAAACACACAACTCAAGCCATGCACTAGGAGCTTAGTGTTCTTCTATTGTCATTTCAGAAAGAGAAATTAATCAGCAGTGATTCCTCTGCCTATTTTACTTGAAAGCCTCCTTCTCACTGCCTGATAAGTTTAATCAAATCAGCCTGTCACATCTCAAGTTGACATGTGGATAAACTGCTGCAATTTCTTTATTGCTGATATATGTTTTATAAATATTTTAATGTCACTTTTCTCATGTTGGTCATTTTGATATTGTATTGGAAAAAGAAAAAAAATCTAAATGTGAATGTGCATGGTTATTTGAAGTACAGTGTATCGAGTATAAGGCAGAGCTTTCAAACCATTCATTATGAATATTAGCTATGGATGTTGCCCCTTAATTTGATTAAATCAGTTCACATGGTTTCTTGATGTTCTTTGATTTTTTTTATTTTTCTGTATTCAGAAAAGTTTGGGAGATTAATTTCCCATTAGGATATTACTGTGGACTGGTCATCTTGGTTGTTCATTATTTATTTGCTGTGTATGATTAGTTGCCATAGTCACATGACGTGTATTTTGGAAAGAATAGTCAGTACAGGTTGAACCGCCGAAATCCAGGACACTCTTGTCTGACAACATCCGTGGTCTGATAAGAACATGAGAACTGGCTGGGAGACCTGTCCCTGGGGAGCTCTAGCCAGGCAGGGAAGCAGTGGGACAGCTAGCAGCAAAAGCGGGGCAGCTGACAAGCCCTGGGTGATGCCTGGCAGAGCATGGTAAAAGTGGGGCAGCCAGCAAGCACCAGCCCTGGGGATTCCCAGTTGGGCAGAGGAAAAGCAGGGCTGTGGTAGCGGGGGGAGTTCCACCCTGGAGGGCCCCAGTGGGTTGGAGCCCAAGTTCAAGTGCTGCAGGCTGGAACCCAGTGGAGGTGGGGCTGGAGTGGATCCAGCTGCAGTGGGGAGGGGAGTGAGGGGGAGTATCCTGAGGTGCTACTGAAAGGGGACCTCCCCTGATCTCGCAAATTCCCTCATTCGGAATGGGTCAGGTCCCGAGGGTGCCAGACAAGGGAGGTTCAACCTGTATTCCTAAATTTCACAAAACTTGGATTTGTTAACATTTTTACAAATAGCTGAGTGGTAGGATCCCATTATTTATTAATTGTGTGTATTCTGGCAGCAATCACAAAAGGCTTCTTACTATTAACTATTAACATGAGATATTTAGCTAGCATTTAGAAGTATTATTACATGTCTGTTTACTTGAGAGGTGTCAAAATCAAAACCACAGACTGGAACACCTCTGAAATTTGGAAAAATTTAGATCTGGTTCAGATTTTGCAACTCAGAATTACTTCTGCTATTGACCGTTTTTGGTCAGTAATATGATAAACAATTTAAAGTACACAATAGTATTTTCTTTATTAGCCAGTTTCCTGTTCTCATTGGGCTGAATTTTAGACAGATGGCATTAACAGCAGGGAAGTTAGCCATTGAGGAAATATTATGGACCCTGCAGCTATATTTGCAATAACTTATGGCCATTTCAGTGGTACAGCATGTATAGATAAATTACTGCTGGAGAGCTGAAAGGCACCAGTTTTTTTTTAAGTATTATATGAGAGAGGACACACTGCAATGGAAGCTACCGATTCATATGGGAGAAATAGCACATTTCTTATTTATTTAATTTAAAAGGGCTAATGTATTGTTTTCTTTCTTCTCATTCTCCTTAAAGAAGAGAGATTGATGACCTCACTGTCTGTTGTCTTTAAATATAAGAGACTGTAACAACACGGATGCTGCATAGAGAGCATGGGGCCCAAACGGCTGCTTGCGCCACTTGCTCCCCTACGGCGGCCCGGATGAGCAGCACAGAAGTCAGCCGAGCGCCATGGCGGGAGGCGAAGGGGGGCAGGGAGGTGACGTGCGGTGTGACAGCGTCTCAAGGCCATTTGGGCTCTGTGGTCCCCCGAGTAAGAAGCAGGAGGGGAGGACAAGAAAGAGACAGAGAGAGAGGCAGGAGGCGGAGGAGAGCTGAAAGAGAGAGAGGGCGGGGGAGGCAGTAGGAGGAGGGGGAGGCAGTAGGAGGAGAGGGAGAGAGAGAGAGAAAAAGAGAGAGAGACCAGAGGCTCAGGAGAGAAGACCGACGTGTAGGAGAGACCTCAAAATCCCGTCCTATGATGAGCTAATTGGCTAGTATATTTATAAACACTGAAATGTCACAGAGAGAATTGCATAAAACTACAAACCCAGTACCCAAGAATGTGGTTATGAATAAATTATCGACAGTCTTTTAGGATAAATAGATCTGCAAGGATACTTAAATAAATGGTTCAAATAATTATAAGGCATTTATTAACTCTGAAATTCCAATGGAGTTTCTTAAAAGTCAGTATACAGTTTGATGAAGATGTATAAGGGTATGTCTACACTAGGCCCTATTTCGAAATAGGGAAGCTAATGTAGGCATTCGAAGTTGCAAATCAAGCCCAGGATTTAAATATCCCGTGCTTGTTTTGCATCTTCCCGGCCATTCGCCATTTTTTTGAAATTTACAAGTCTGGACTAACTGCTGGCATCTACCTGGTATTTAAAGCCCTAAATCAAGCTACCTGTTATTCCTCCTGCAAGGAGGATTACATTTCAATAATGGCGACTGGCTGGGAAGATGCAAATCAAGCGCGGGATATTTAAATCCTGGGCTTGATTTGCAACGGCGAATGCCTACATTAGCCTCCCTATTTCAAAATAGGGGGCTGGTGTAGACATACCTTAAGGGATACATGAGTGAGATATAAAAGTGTGGTGAGAAAGAGGCCCCTTATAAATAGCTCAAGCATTTAAATTTTTAGAGGTATGTGTGTAGTAGTAGAATATATAGAGCTGGTATTAATCTGATAATAGTTTACTAAAGGCTTACACTTAAAGGGATCTTGCAGGATGATCCTAGGAACCACAGATTTTTACTGAACCTGAGAGCCAAAGAAATTTGCAGAGTTTCAGGATGCATTCATTACCTTAAAGTGTCATAATCACATTCACAACAACGAAGGGAGCCCAATTTTGATAATAAACAAAAGATGTATTTATTAAGTTTAAAAAGTAGGATTTAAGTTGTTGCAATTGAAAATAGTTATATCAAAGTAAGGGTACATCTACACAGCAACATTACTTTGAAATAACTAGTGTTGTTTCGAAATAACTTAGTCTGCCTCTACACAGTAGGCAGTTATTACTGAATAATATCAAAATATTGTCAAGCAGGAGGACTTCTTACTCTGACTCCTGTAACCCTCATTGTACAAGGAGTCAGAGGAAGAGTACTCTACTTCAAAACAAGTGCTGTGTAGACACTCCCAAATTTGAAAGAAGCTATTTCAAAATAAGCTATGCAATTGACATAGCTCAATTTGAGTGAAGCCATGCTATGTAGACACACCCTAAATTATTAAGTTACAATAAGCAAAAGAGCACCAGCTAATTCTAATATATAAGAGACTTGTTATGTGCTAATGCTTACTCTAAACAGTTGATCTAAACCTCTCTTTCACAGGCTAAGCAGCCTCCTAGATTGTGCCCAATCCTTCCCCATGTTCAATCTAAAATTTTTCCAGCAGTCATCTTAGATGTAAAAGGGGGGTCTCCTGGCATCTGGCAACTGCACCTATTCTTGGTTTCCTCCCCTCCACCCATAATCCTTTTGTCCAAGGTGGAAATTCTTTGTGCTCAGTTCAAATTTTTCTCTCCGTGAGTGGAAAAGTACCAGATCCAAAGTGGGTTTTAGCATAAGGTGGCCTGTCCACATGTTTTTCTACAATCAACCACACTTCGGGCTTACAGGACAAACAGAACTATTCATTGGTTTGGTCACAAAAACATTACGTTTCTGGAGCATCATTAATGGCCTTCATTAGGACATTTAGAACTATAAACAGACCCACATTTCATATTTCTAACTTCACATACAAGAATGATGTATGCACAAAAAAAATATGCAAATGCCTATTGGATAGTCAGTCGACTAGTTGATTCCCCCCCTTGCTGCCTCTATAAGAGGGGAGGGAGGAAAGACAGTACTTCAAAGTGGCAGCACTGCACAGCTTATCCTAGGCTCAGCTGTGCGGCGCTGCCGCTTTGAAATGCCGAGGCAGCGTTTCAAGATGGCAGCACAGCATGGAGCCTGGGGTCTCCCCAGCTGATTCCAGGCTCCTTGCGGCATTTCTGCGGAACCCAGGATCAGCTGGGGACTCCCCAGCTGACCCCGGCTTCTGGAGAAATGCCGCACGGAACCTGTGGTCAGCTAGGGACTTCGCGTGGCATTTCAAATCGGCAGTGCACCATAGATCCCATTGGGGACTCTTTTACACTTCAAAGCTGGCATGCCCATGTACAGCCTGGAGTCAGTGGGACTTCCCATTGAAATGTGGAAGTGCCTATCGACTAGTTGAGTAGTCAATGGAAATTCCATTGACAACTCGACTAGTAAAATAACCGTTAGTCAACATCCCTATATACACCTTCAGCAGATTGTAACATTACCACTGATAAGTCACATGAAGTATTTTGTCTAACACATCTTTGAGTTATGCATATTCATAAGCCAATTTTCATAAACATGGGGGGACCCTGTGACAATTGTATTTTCTGTCTATCCATCAATAGATAATTAGCATATTAATCAATAATTAAAGGAAAGAGCATGACAATTACATGAGTGAGCTGTGAGAGAACTTCCTAAGAAACAGAATACCATGCTATAAAACAAAAAAAGAGAAACCCACAAAAAGTAAATAGAAAAAGCTCAGTTAGCAAGTATTCCTGACAAATAAACTAAACATACCTATTTACTTTTATCTGTGTAGCCTTTTACCATGTGAGCTCATTAAAGATAAGACATTTCCAGCCCATGCCTTGACAGTACAGTTAAACCTTTAAATATAAATATTTATATATACATTTTTATGAGGGGTACCCAACTGATGGATTTGAAAAGTAAAATCCTTTATACAGACAGAAAACAGGTATAACATGGTTGGTATCAGTGCTAACTTCCCCACATCACCTTCCTAATGTACCAGAGCCTTACAGGCAACAGAATAAGTTCCCATTTGATCACTGGCTTCTTCACTGAGAATGCCAATCAAGATTGTCATTTATGCTGGCAGTTTGTAATGTGGATTCCTGTCTCCTAAAACTTGGACTGAGACTAAAATATTGTCCTATTCAGGTCATTAATCAGCCATCATATATATCATGGAAATATGGTAACAAGTTTATCTTTACTGGCCATAGCTTTACTTTGGCTAATTGACTTGGAGGGGAAAGATTTTTTGTTTGCTTGTTTTTTGTTGTTTTCCCCTCTCCATATCATAAGCAATTTTCAGAGCCACACATTAAATTTACCAACTACCCCAAATTCTGCAGCATATTTGCAACTGCATTTAAGCCACTGTTCAAGCCACCTTCCTAGGGAACTAAAGGTCAGAAGTTGGTGTTCCATTTTTTTTCTTATGAAATCACTTTGATTTTTGGATCTAACATTTATAACCAAAGAAGCACAATAAGGCTCTGTAAAATTCAGGAGTAACTAGTTTATTCAGTTCTACAGGGAAAATGTATCAAAATATTTTTTCAAAAGAGCATGGAGAGCCCTTACAGCAAATGTTAAAAACAGAAGTGGAAAGAGTCTTTGAAAGTACTAAATTCCATACAGAAGAGGCTGAACTCTTTTTGTTCATTTTTTTCCCCTCCAGGGTCAAGAGCAAGTGGTTCTTTTGATCACACAAAATTAAACTCTCTCTTTTTTTAACTATTGTATATAGATGAGGAAATCATCTTCCAAAAAGCCCGTGCCTTACTAGATTAGGTTTTAGACTTTTAGATAGGAATTTTCACTTTTGTTTGCTTGTAAACATTCCTAACATCATTTCTTATTCTAGAATTCACTTAAAATATTATCTTGTTTTGGTAATAAACTTGTTTTACTATTAATCTAAAGTTTCTAAACCACCAGGATTGGGTTTGAATGAAAGTAAATATTAATTTCAGCTAATGTGTCAAGCTGGTGGGTTGTATGTCTTCAGAGGGATAACAACAAAAATAACTTTATTATGTCTCTGAACAGCTCGATAGAGAGGTGGACATTACAGAGGGCACAGCTTTGGGAAAAGTCAGGACCTGGAAAGTGCTAAGGTCACCTTGCAACAAGTCACCAAGGACACAAGAGTGGAGCGGTGGAGTTTTAAGCAAACTGCTGGAGTCAGAGCTAGTTAACTAGGGGTATCTAACCATATAGACTCAGGGGGAGATCTGCATGCTTGTAGGCTGGCTGTAAGCATCCCAGATGGGAGCTACAGCATCAAGGTGTTTTGAGCAACCCAGGGTTATGGGACTGAACACTTCACGGGTCTGGATTCTCTCCTAAATTCTCTGACTAGCTTACAAAAGGGGAGCCAGGATATATTCAAAAGAGAAAATGATTAACCTGAGCATTATTTTGCTGAAAACATGCTTTTCAAGTGAAACTTTCCATATTGATCGTGATTTTCAATAACTGCCATATCTTAAAATGCACAGAGATCACTTGGCTTGTGTCTACTTCAATAATAAGAGAAACAATTCCAATTACGTGGAGATAATTTTGCAATTTTACAGTACCTACCTCTCTTTCATAGCTATTAATGAACAAGGAACATCTGTTCCCTGGTGTAAATGTGTCATGTTACCAGTAAATCCCAACAAGATGACATTACCAGTTTATAATTCAAAATTCCACAGCTGCATATATACAAATAATATATCCTGCTGAATAGCTACCATCACCTCTAGTTTATTTGAAAGTATGACAGCTAAATAAAACACACCTTTCTCATTGCAAGAGTTACATTCTACTGCAGATCTGTGTATAAATAGGTAGTCTTGCACCACAGTGAAGCAGCTGTATCCAGTCACTATCTACTACAGAGCCAATATTTTAAGGGGAGGTACCAGTTTAATGCAGTCATATATTAGCATCATTTTCCATGTCAAAGAAGGACAAGGAAGTCAGAATTTGTATTATACTTAGGGTGTCCTGATGCCCCCATTATAGGGATAGTCCTGAGATTTGGAACTTATTCTTATATGGATTCCTTTTACCAACCCCACCCCATCCCAATTTTTCACAGTTGCTATGTGGTCAACTTACTTCTGCTTACAGAACTCGGTGTGGGGGGATTAGATTTTGCTTTTTCAATCTATTCCCCTGGACCATTTTTAATGTAACCCAATCATAAGCACTGAAAAATTCTGTGAGGATGCTCTCCAGGATCTCCAATACATTCTCTTCCAAAAATTAAATAAAATTGGACAAAAACAAGACATGTAAGCAACATGTAAGCTGTTCATTATAGGGTCCCTTAAGTGAAAAAGAATTAAAGATCATTTGTTTGGTGGCCAGAATAAAGTAAGCACCGTCTTTCATAATCTTATTCCTTGATTTATCCTCTAATATGGAAGCACATACAATGTTTGAATCATATTTAATTACATATTAATTACATAATTTAACACATATGTAGTCTGTGGCCTTAATCACTGGTTAGCATGGGGAAAATGCAGTGGAAAATGGCTCTGCCTAACATATCTGCTTTAGTTTGATCAGCTTTAGTGTCACATGAAAAACAAATTAAAGTGAGACTAATGAAGTTTAGGCTACCTTTAATATATATGGATTTTTTTTGCTTTGCATTTTACCTGAATAACGAATAAATACATATTGGAAATACTCATTAGGTTAATCTATCTCTTATTCATTTTTCTAGCAAGTCCCATTGTAAACTTTTCTCTCATAGGATCAAAAGGTGTACTCATGAATAAAAATAATATTCATTATTAATAATTAATAGCTTATTAATAATATCAAACTGGATGAGGAAGGAGAATTTAAATTTCTGGATTGTTCTCATAAGATAATTTATTTACTCTTTAATTAGGAAGTACTTTTATACGTTTGTTGTTTTTTCTTGGATAAACTAATGAAATTCAAGAGAGCTTGCGACCTTACACTCTATCACTGATAGTTTATGCCATTGATTCTGATAGCAGCTTCAGCATGGAATTACTAAATTAATTGCCAAAAGATTGCACAACCAAACTCTTGGGTGCGCTCTGGATTTGTTTATGTTACGTTGTAAAATTATGGTTATTTTACAAAAATCTATGGCTGATTGATTACTTAAGATGTTTCTGATGTTAGTAAGTATAGAAATCTCTCTGCTATTATAACATGCTACTGCTGGAAAACATTTCTCGTTGAAACACTATTCATAGTAGAGAATATATGAGAATAAGTAACTGTACAATGTCTGAATGAGAGCCGAATACATTACTATTGCAATTGCAAACATTTACAGTCAAATTAACCATCTTTTCATGCTTCTAATACTTCTTGTGCATTTATGGACAAAGTCAAGATCAGGAAAAGTTTTGGTTTTTTTTATTGTATCACTTTGGTATATATGATTGTGCCAATTTTCTTCCACAAATTGATCTGAGGAAGTGGGTCTGGCCCATGAAAGCTCATCACCTAATAAACCATCTTGTTAGTCTTTAAAGTGCTGCATAGTTCTGTCTTTTGTTTCACGAAGCAGAGTAGTATTTCTTAGAACTTTTTTTGTTATTTGGATTGAGATTTAGTTTAACTTAATGAAAAAGTAGAGAAAGTCTGGTGAGTCCTACTACTAAAATCAAACACAAATTTTCATTAATTTGTACAGGAATAATGTGCTATTCAAATATAAGACTAAATAATAAGACTAAAAATAGTAAATAATCATGCTTCAAAATGTTTCCCCTGATTTCACTTATTAAAAATTGGGACTGGGGAATGGGAGATAAACACAACAGTTGTTCTCTTCTGTCCTTCACTAATCAAAACTTACACATGTGCCACATTGACATATGCAGTTGTACCTTAGAACAAAGTTGGCTACTATGTAGCTTTAGGGAAGAGGTTGCCAGTGTGGGACGAAGAACAACAGAATTAGAATGACTTGAAATATAAATTATGGTTTTTTCTCATACAAAGTTAAAATCAATCAGATTTGGACAGAACTTCAAAAATTGTCAACAATTCATCACTATACTTTCTTTACATTAGATGACTAGCAAGGCATAGCCAACAGTTACAAAGTAAAATGTCATATGTTTTTATTTGTCAGGGTGTTGGCTACAAGCTAATGATCAAAGTTAGCTAAGTTCTAGTAACCACTGAGTATGTCAAAGCACTAAGCTTAGTCAAGGAAGACGAGATATTTAGGGCTCTGATCTAATCACTGCTTTCTTCAGCGGAAGCCTCAGTGCTCCCAGTCTCTCTGGATTTATTTTTTTCTTTTGCAGTTGTTCCAGTAGTCTGTTTCCCAAAACAGATATGGGCTTTTTATAATGTAAGGTGTACCCTGTGGCAGGGTCTGACACAGAGGCCTCGGCACCTGCTTGAACAAAAGTTTTCTTTGCAAGAAGAGCAGTATCACCCTCAAGCATAGGTCATTGGCTGACATCAGGGATAAAAGAGGGCCTGTTCTCAATTAACATTAAGGTTAGGATATCATTCTGTTTCAAATACCACTGAAGTTTTGAAGTACAAATTAAAAATATGCCCCCCCCCCACACACACTTTCCTTCACTTGGACACAAAATTCAGAAATGAAGAATTCTTAGTGAACTATGTCTCAAACACAATGTAACTCATGATAGTTTAACTCATTTATTCTACCTCATTCAGAATTATCAGTTTGCCAGATGATTTTTGTTCTGAGAAGCATATTCTCCTCTTAATACATCAGCGTAACTCCCATTAACTCCAACAGGAGTTCTACATGCACTTCATAAGAATATACAATACCTCAAAAATAAAAAAAAGTTCAGATGGGTCCAGCTGAATTTATATGCAATTTAGGTGCCTTTGTGTAAGAAAGACATTAATTAATAGAAAGGAATTCAGAGAATGGTAACAAAGATTATTAGGAATATAGAATAACTGATTTAGAAGAAAAGGTTAAAAACTAAATATTGCTAATTACCACTAAGAGGGAATATGATAATTATGTACATATATTTGAAGTTCCTTATGCATAAAAGTCCATTTCATAAAATGCTATGGACTGAGAGACTGACTAAATAAGTATTGCAAGATGTCCTGCCAAATAATCAAGTTCATTAGGAAATATTGTTACAGTTAGGTTACGGAATTCTTTTCCAAGGGCCCAACACAGCATCCTCTTGTGTAGTTTTGTTAGCATGACAAGCAGCAAAAAACTCACTTGTTCTGTTGGGAGAAGCAGTGGAGAACCTGAACAATGGATCTCTACCCATTGATGAACAGTGGAGATGACCTTGGCAGCAGGTTTTTGCAAGGCTATACAGAAACAAAAAGGTGGATGTGACCTGCCCCTACAAGCGGAGACATTGCCAATGGAAATCTTGTGTGGCCGTAAACTGGCATCTGCTTCTCTACACCTGCTGATATCCTATAGTGCTATCTGCCAGTTGACCATCAGGGTAAGTACCCTCAGCTTTACTAGGATGTTATGGCTGTTTAAACACAGGCATGGTTTCTCAGAATGAGGCCATGGTGAAGCAGTGACAGTCCTACACTGGCAGAGGGAAGGACTGAATGATCTAAGTGATCTTTTCTCTCTAATATCTAATATCATTTCTCACTATTTGAAGATAAAAGTGGTGGCCTAGATGCTCTGAGACCTAAGCACCCCTTGAAACAGGGAACATCATTAAAGGATGTATGTTTACAACACTGAAGAGTTGCTGAAAATTCTCTAAACTATATGTAAGAGAGGTATCAGCTCCAATCCACCCTAAAAGAAATAGATTGCAGTAGAGCTGATTGTTAACAAGAAAATGTTTAAATAAGAAGAGACAGTGTTTTGATACAAGAAATTGCAATTTATACATCAACTTGAAGTCATTTTAAAACAAGAAAAATCAGATCACTTCCCTAGCAAGCTATGCACATTATAACTGCTTGAATCCCTCAATAATGAACCCACTAAAAGCTTGCATTTGTTGGTATGCAACAGACTGGCTTTGATATTATTCTGCTTAGAATGGGAAATACAACAAATATATGGTAAATTTAATTGCAGAGCTGGTAAATTGCAGAGCTGGGAAAGACATCTGCATGACTAGTGGAGAGCAGACTTCTGTATTGTTTTTGTCTGATTACATTCTGTTCTGACATACCAGATCATGGGATGGTAAGAAAATATTTATTAAACCTACCATACAGTTTGATTCATACCAGAACTATTGTGCATATCGATACTTGTAATATTTATCTTATCAGTAAAAAGACTTAATAAAGGATTTGTCTTCAGAAATAATAGTTTAATTACTGTTATTGCTGTTGTCCTGATGTGATATTAATATATTAAGAAATATAAACATTAAGTAGAATTTAGAAACGTTTAAAAGTTTAAATGCAAAGGCTTTATCTATAAACTACAGAACAACTGTTTACATGACTTTCACTAGTTTTCAAGGTGTGAGCATGATAAAAGTGGTAGGGTAGAAAACAACTATATTGATTCTTCCATTCTTATGCCAGTGTTTCTCCACTGGCATCAATTTCTTAAGTCTTTCTATTGAGATATATGAACTCCGAACCAGTTTAATGGAGTGGAGATTCAGACCCAAGGAAAGTGATAATACAAATTAAAATTATATAGAAACATAGTTGCCAAAATGAGACATCTGAAAAATCTTTGAGTTTCTTTCTACCTGTGAAGCCTTGCAAAGTGAAAAGCCAAAACAGGTCTGCAGTCTTTGAGACCAAGATATCACCAAAGTGTTTTCTGTCTGTATGGAACATCACAGTAGCAGTTAGCAAAAAGATGGGAGAGAATGTTGATGAAAATTTGGTGTTGATTAAGGAATTATTGTCAGGTAAATCTCACAAAGCCAAAGAAACACAGGGCTAGATCCCCATAATTTTCTTCTAGTTGAGGATTTGCTTCACAATGTTAAAACTCAACAGCAAATAAATGTGAATAAAAACCTGAGTTAAACAGAGATGAATGGTGGTATGTGTAGGAGATAAAATGTGGGGAGAAAGATTGTACCATGTTACAGTCAACACTGCAACGTTATTTCCGGATAGACAGTGCCAAATGATGAAATAAGCTATTTTGAAATAGTATCAAAATAAGCAATTTGAGCTACGCAAATTATATATCTTACCTTGAGTTACGGTCCAGCGTAGATGCACCCTTAGGCTACGTCTACACTGCAGGGTTTTTGCACAAAAAGTCTTTTGTGGAAGAGTTCATGTGCAAATACTTCTTGCACAAGTCCACACCTCAAAGTGCATTGCTTTTGGGATGCGCTTTTGTGCAAGAGAGCATCCACACTGCATGAACGCTCTTGCGCAAGAAAGCTCAGCTGGCCCTTCACAGAAAGGCCATCAGAGCACCTGTGCTTTTTCGGATAGGCTCTATTTGCACAAGAAATCCCTGCGGAGCACCCACACATACCTTTTTGTATAAGAGCTGTAGCACAAAAAGGAGTTATGCCTTGTAGAAGGAGGTTTACCTACACTGAAAAAAGCCCTCTCTTCTACCGTTTTCCTGTCAATTTAGTTGCGCAAAAGCATGCTTGAGGTGTGGATGCTCCATGGGTTTTTGCGCAAAAATCTGCAACAAGTGCTGCCAGAGGTTAAAGACTGAAAGGAACGGGGAAAAGGTCATATACCATGTTGCCAAACAACTCAAAAAGAAAACCAGCAGCACTGGTGGAGAATGTTTCTTCTCTTTAGATCACTAGTACAGGCAGTCCCCGACTTATGCGGATCCGACTTATGTCGGATCCACACTTACGAACGGGGCTTTCTCGCCCCGGAGGTCGAGGTGGCGGATTGCTGCCTGCGAGCTCCGGGGCGAGAAAGCCCCGTTCGTAAGCTGCTCCCGGTGCCCCTGGTCTGCTGGAGACGGTCCCCAGCAGATCACAGGCACCGGGAGCCAAGCCGCAGCCGCGGCGGAGTCCCGCACCTCTGAGACTTTGCCAGAGCAAAGCCTCAGAGGCGCGGCACCCCACTGCCGCTGCGGCTCTGCTCCCCGTGTCCCTGGTCTGCTGGGGGGGGGGCGCAGCTAGTGTGCCCCTCCCCCAGCAGACCAGGCTTTTGTTGTGGACCCTGGGGCAGAGCAGCTGGGGCGCTGCCGATTGGTCCTGCAGCGCCGCTCTGGGCACTACTGGACCAACCCGGCAGCACCCCAGCTGCTCTGCCCCAGGTCCTGATTCAGCCGCTGCTGGTCAGTTTCAGCAATGGCTGAATCAGGACGCCTGGGGCAGAGCAGCTGAGGTGCTGCTGGGTTGGTCCAGTAGCGCCAAGGAGCGAGGAGCGGTGCTACTGGAGCAACCCAGCAGCACTCCAGCTGCTCTGCCCCAGGCGTCCCCAAGTCAGCCGCTGCTGAAACTGACCAGCGCTGACTACAGGAAGCCCGAGGAAGAGTTGCTTTGCCCCAGGCTTCCTGGAATCAGCCGCTGATCAGTTTCAGCAGCAGCTGACTTGGGGATGCTTGGGGTTCTTACGTTGATTCTGTATGTAAGTCAGAACTGGCGGTCAGTTTCAGCAGCGGCTGAATCTGGATGCCAGTTCCGACTTACATACAGATTCAACTTAAGAACAAACCTACAGTCCCTATCTTGTACCTAACCCGGGGACTGCCTGTACAACACAAACACAATGTTTTTAGTTGCATAGACAATGTGCCAAAAAAGTGAAGGATGGCTTGCAACACCTGGGAATTCTGTCTACTTCAACAAGTCATTCAAAAAAAGAAAACCTCATGCAGCTGTGTGTGGGAGCGAGACAAACAGCTGTAGAGTACATAATCATAAGCAGAAGTACGGGGACTAAAGTAGGAGGATGAAAAGGAAGATGAAAATGAAACTAGAAGTATTTTCATGGGAGCAAGTCCCATATGCCTTTCTTAGCTTCCTGCTTTTGCAATACACTGAATATACTATTCCATTAAAGATAAGTAAGAATTCTACAAAATGCCTTCCAGCAGCAGTGCCCAAAGCTTAGATCATTGCAGGGGCTCATGTATGCACTGACAGTTGCTTTTGAAGGTTCATAGAGTCACGGATCCCACAAAAGTCTACAAAACAAGAGAAGAAGTATTCACACTGTATGGTCATTTCTAGAGGACTTGTCAAATCAGTTCAGCAAGAGAGATGGTGGTTCCTTGAGTCATATCAAAATGCTATACCTACCATACGAGGCAGAACCTCGCGGTATTTTGTTCCTTAGACCTGGGTCTAATGCTCATCTGTCAAATGATTATAAGACAAAGTGCTACGTATATTAAAATACATATTTAAACACATCCCATGGATGAAAAACAGCACAAAAGAAGAACAAACATTGTTGCAGTAGACACAGAGAAAGACCACTGAGGAAGGCAACATCATTTTAGTCAAAGGAGCACTGCTCTTTTGATATTTTTTATTTTATTCAAATATTTACTATTAAGGACAAGATCATTGGCCCTTGATCCTGATGCTCCATGCTTTTGATATATAATCAGCTCCATGTCATTTGCTCTGTCCCTCACTGCAGGAGGTATGCAAGGCAAGAAAAAGCCTTTGTCACTAATATAACCAAGAACAACCTGAAGATCCAGACCTTACCCAGGCATGTATGAGAAGTCAGGTAGATCTAACCAACCATCTTGTAACCCTTCCTTTGCTTCTGCCCAGAGTATGCTTGAATGACCATTTGTTTTGTTTAAAAATTTGTGAAAATGGGTTTGAAGTCTGCCTTCTTCTAGGCCTCTTTCCAATAAGATTTGTGAAAAGGCATTTAGGAAAGAGTAAACACCTGTTTTTGATCTTTGCAGAGACTTATTTTAAAATTTGCCTACAGATGGTAAAACTGACTGCCAAGTCTGAGCGCAGATAATTTTATGAGATAATTACCAACCCTACTAAAGTTTTAGAAACTAGTTATGAGAAGACTAAAGAAATCTGAATTGTAACTAACCATCTAAACATGCGCAGGTATCTCCTTTTGACCTTGGATCAGATACTCGTCTGCATCTGAACTTTGCTTGGCTCAACTTGTGGAGAGGGAGAGGAAGGAAATATTTCACCCTACTTCAGTGCTCAAATGAGCCAGCTGCTGGGTTGCTCCCTTATGTAAATCAGAGGAGCGTCAAGGTTGAGCTGTTTTATGCCAGTTGCTAGAGATCCCTGAAGGGCCATTCCAGCAGGAGATGCTCACTGGGGAGAAGGGGCACCTCAGTCATATCTATTTTCTCACGGGTGCCCTCTTTTCACAGGGGAGTGGAAAGAGAAGGTGCAGGAAGGACGGGAGAGGAGACTAAGCCCTATGATAGAGGAAAATGTTCATATTCAGAGATCTTCCTGGGTTTGCCAGGTCTATAGCTGCCTTGCTTTGGGAGACAGACACAGAGCGGCCCCAGTGCTGCCGCCAATCTAGGCTTTTATTCTGATCTGCAAATTATTTCTTTATGAAGAAGAAAAGAACAGAACTTTGGTAAGGATTGAGTCACGTTCATTTATAACAGTTAAACCCATTTCCTTTTTGGACACAACAAACTGTTTCTGCAGCCTAAATGTGATAGTTTACTTGTTCCTGGGAAAAGTTCTCATCTCTGAACAGTTTTGAAATATTCAGTTCTCTAAATAAAACATGCTTTTTAAAAATATGGCCAATCAGTTGCAAGTACATTTCTTCCATTAAAAGAATGAAAAATATTTTCCTTCTTTCTTCCTCAGGTTAAAAAACTTTGGTGCAATGTACAAGCAGCATCTTAAACTAGGCCTATTCCTCTAACCATTTAAATCACTACTTCCTCTGACTGAATTACTAAACCAACTCAGATTATTTCAGAGTATTTCTCACCTATTAACATTAATAACTCTTCCAAAATGATTCACACCAACACTTCATCCCCACATAATCCAATTCTCCATTAGAATCCTTCCAAAATAATCTGCACTGACTTTGACAGGGCTTTTTGTTATTCTGAAAATGAAATGAGAGGCAACATTTCTTTGCAGAAGTATTGACAATAAGGACTTCAGTTCTTTCATTGAAGGCTGATACAAAGGCTGAGATTGAAAGCAGTCTTCAGAACAGTGCAGAACGTTGTTTTACAAATTAAGTGGTTATTCTGTTTCGCAAAGTCTTCTGATGGAGCTGTTCAGTTGGCATTTAAGGGTCAGCTGGCAACTAGAGCTTTAGATTTGTGTATCCAATATGTGACTGGAGATGTATCATCTTTGGTTGTCCCCCTGACTTCTCAGTCTGAACACTTGTCTCAGAGTGCCTCTCAAAGATTATCTGGTATGGCTTCTGGCACTCTATACTTACACTTTCTCTGGATCCTCATATATTTTGCATCTTTGTCATGTTCAGGATATGACCTCCCTCCCCATTTAAACACTCATACTACTTCTTTTCAAGTCATATCTAATCACACATCTGCATCTTGTAGACGGAGCTTGATCCTGCCTTGAGGGCGGGGGGCTGGACTCGATGACCTCTCAAGGTCCCTTCCAGTCCTATTATTCTATGATTCTATGATCTTGTGCCATATACACTACCACTAGAGCCTACTCTGGCACTACACACTCATAATACCTCATGTGCAATGTCTGATGTGACTGAAAGAGGGAGGCAGTGGACAGGTGCAGAGAGGGTGACATTGTCAAAGGAATGATCTAGAAAAATTATCTTGGCAGCAGTATTCTAAAAGGATATGGGCCAAGACTAGAGGAAAAAGGATGTTGCAATAGTGAAGATGTGAGGCAATCACAGCCTAGCAAGAGTTTTAGCTGTGTAGATGGATAGGAAAAATTGTGACTTTGAGATATTCGGCATTTACAATATTTAGGCATTAGCCTGGCTTTGAGGACTTAGATGTCGGGGTTGAAGATGAAGTCTGTGTTTGAGACCCAAATGGCTACCAGGATGGAGGTGTGGTTGTTAGTCTTTAAATCCAGCCCAAGTCATCACGCTACCACTTATTTACATAAGATGTACTCGAGCAAGATGTTACCGATGATGATAATTTGAGAATCTATCTTTGTTCCACTCATCGCCTCAAGTTTAGTGCCAAACTTAGCTGAGTCCAATTTAGCCTCCTCTCTGAAAAGCTGGGCTTAGGAAACAACACTCTTGGGCCTGGTCTACACTACAGTGGGAGGTCGAATTAAGATACCAACTCCAGCTTCATAGATTACGTAGCTGGAATCAATGTATCTTAAATCTAATTTCTGCGCCATCCACTCAGCAGGAGATGAATGGGAACAAATTGGCTTCCCTTACTCCTCACGACTGCAAAGAATACAGATATCGGCTGGAGTTGCCCTCAGCATATGATTTAAGGTTCTATACTATACCTGCTAAATGGAATGCCAGAAGATTGACCTCTGGAGCGTTGATCCTCCAGTAAGTATAAATGTGGCCTTGCTGCTGACCTTTTCTTTATTTAATTTTTTGTTCCTTTCTTCACTACCTAGTATATCATAACACATGTTCTCCAGACTTCCATATATTTTTAGTATTTATTTGTATTCAAGTAGCACCCAGAGGTCCAATGAGATTGGAGACCATATGTGCTAGGTAGAGTAGAAATAATAAGCGCCTCTGGTCTGTATGTCCTTCTATTGCCAATATATATGGGGGCAATTTCTGCTTTCATATACATACACAAGTCCTTTTGTATCCAAAGGGAGTTGCATGCTCAAGTAGAGCAGGGTTTAACTCATAGTACATATAGTGCATGTTTCATGGCATAATATCTGTATTTCATTATTAAAAGTAAGTATTTTATTATAACGTGTATATCATTTCCATATGCTCTCTCTGAATTCCCCAAAAGCATCTCAGACTTTCCTTGGCTGAAATATCATACTCTACCAAAATAACTAGAAATTCAGAGCAGCTGGCTTGTTTGCATAGAAAGATGCTTGATGTTGAATTTTTGAATGAAACACAGCCTCGGCAACATGTAGAAGTGTTTCACTTGCATTTTAAGACTGTGGCTAATATAGAGCTGTAATGTATTTAAATTCTAATCTCACCGCAAAATATCTGAAAGCAGTTTTTACAGAAACTTTAACACCTTCTAGCACATGTACAATTTTCCGGTGATTTAGAAAAGTATCAAACACTCTCACAAGTCTCTAAAGCATTCCAGAAGAAAACGTGTATTTCATCCATTATTTCCACCTAACAAAAACAAAACAGGAATATGGATTTTTCTCCTACACCAGAGCTCATAGGATCATGGATTTGTGACCTCTGGGATGTCACCCGAGGTGCTTAGATATAGGGTAGCTGACAGATTTCACTGGGCCCTCAGCAACATGAGGGGTTAGGCTCTGGACCCCTCAAAGGGGTGGGAGCCTAAGGCAAAAAGGGTGGGATGGGCTCAGCTTGCTCTTGACAGCTTTTTAGTATCAAGCAAAATGCACCACAGTGTCTCCGGCAGCAATTTGGCTATTGCTGCAATCCTTAGGCCCAGGGCAGCTATCCTTTTTATACCTTCATTGGTGAGCCTATTTAGACATAATTACTCCCCTCCCTCCCCGCCCTCTTTGCCTGGTCTTGCTGAGTCAGGCTCTCCTGCCTTCTCTAGCAAAGCCCACAGGCAAGGCCACACTCAGCGGCTGATACAGACATTGAGATTAGCTCTGGTATAACTAAGCTTAACAGTTTTACTTCACCACCCAGTTACTCACCACCACCCCTTTCCCATTGGGGTACAAACCCAAAGTTATATGAAGTCTGCTTGCTTTCTTGGTGTGAAGGAAGGTATGCATAGCCTCTGATGCAGCCCAGTTAGAAATGACATAAACTGGGTTATATTATAAACCAAAATCAACTATGAATATGAAAAGGTGTATTTTAAGCGGTCAAAGAGGCAGCAAACAGAAGAAAGCACATTAATTAGAAAATAATACAAAACACACAATCTAAACTAGATTCACTAAGATATTTCTATAAATAATAATTTCTTATCCAAGATATTACTTCACATAAATCCTTGACAGGCCAGCAGTCTCTTGGCCTGGCCAGCGATTCTCTATCCCGCCTTTCAGTTACAGTCCTTTTGTTTCCAGGTGTCTTCATGTATCAATTTGGAGTGGGAAGGCAGACATGAAGCAAGCTGAAGATAATCATTGCTTTCCTTATACAGAATTTCCATGAAGTGGGAAACCTTTTGTTTGATTTCTTCCACCTCCTCAAACACAGGTCAGCAGTCCAAGATGCAAGTTAGTATCAGGTGACCAGGACACTGTTGTCAATGTGTCAGTAACAGTATGGAAAGTCTCCAGGAAGGCCAAGCCTATTTACAGTTTCTTGTTCTAGCTGATGGGCCACTAAACCCTGTCTGACTTTTCCATTGCAATCCCCAAAGAGTCAGTGGTTGGATTGATGCAAAGCCACAAATCTGAAATACAGATATACATGCCAATCTTCCTGAATTCCTAAGCATCGGGAACAGAATCTGGCCAATGAATGCCAGTTGAAGGAGGTATGACCAGAGCATTACCATACTCTGATAATCTCTACTGATGGTATGCTATCTTGGATTGCCTTAAATGACACTGACCAAGATGGAGGAGAGAGGAAATTAGTGGGATGTAAAGGTATCCTTAATCTACACTGTGACCTCACTTTTCAGCTGCAGCTGAGGATTCACTGTATTATTCAGATTTAATTTAAGATTGGATACATAGCTCCTCTTACCTCACAGTATCTAGTCTCTTTTATCTCAGGCCCACTATACATTCAGGCCCTTTGAGTTTTCTCTGCTAGTCCTTGACTTTCTATATATGGAATTTCGAAGGGTTCTCCCAGGACTTTTATGAGTCTTTGAGAACACTGAAGACTTCTCTCTATTTGATGGGATCTGAATTGGATGCAAACCAGAACTTCAGATCAGAAGAGCCTTAAGTACTGGGGAAATTTGCACCTGAATCCTATGACAAAGTCTGGTGAATTGCTGTAAACAGTGAGCACACACTGACCTATTTATGAGAAAACATAGACCCAGATGAATATTCAGATTTACCAACTCTTAAACTGTTCTAGAAACTATTAATGAATTCCAGTGGCATCAGCCTGACACACAGTTAGGAAAATCATTACGCTCGTATCAACAGCTATATGCTACTCATATTTCTAAGTAGTTTAGATTACTAATATGTTCACATGGAAAAATGTTTTTACTTTCAGGACTATGCACATCTGCTTATATGAAATGGGCCCTGTATTAATTAGCAATATACTATTTCTTAATTCCCCAAGGCTGCAGAATGTAGGAACTACTGTGAGCAAGATTAGCATTCATATATGCTGTGTATCAATATGCAAAATTCATACTTTAATACCTTACTAGCAACTTTTTTGGGCCTTTACATGAGCTTTGCACAGTATGATAGAACTTTCCTTTGTCACTTTCATCATACTACTGTACTAGATGTAGTATTAGCATGATGGATCATGCTAATATTTTCCTAGTAAATTAGTCAGGTTTTATGCAACTGTGATTTAATAGTGAGGAAAAATGGTAATGGTAATAACTTGTTTGATCAAAAACACCCAATTGATGTTAGTATAAGGGTTGTTTGTTGAAAAGATGTTGGAAGAGGTCTGACTGAACCGTAACGTCAATCACGTTGAACTGTGAGTGATGGCTGACTCTATGACACTGCCAACACCTTGGAGTGAATGCACTAAATTTTCACTGGTGTTGACCTAGTTTTAAATCTGTTTTGAGTGGAATGGGCTGGGAGGTCTCAATCTATTCCATCCTGTCCTCTTATCCACATCACAAAAACACATACCAGTCTGGAACAGTAGACAGGGCCTGGTGTGGGTAAGGAAGTAAGTAAAGGAGTAAAGGTAAGGTGTACTTACAGAGAAATTGGGGGAAAATTTGCACAAAAACGTAACTTTCTCTCTGCCTGTGATTTTCAAAATCATTAAAATGTACTTTGGTAAGATTAAGGAGATTCTGAACACAGCGCTCTATCATACCCACAAGCATTCCATTGTATTCTATAACACTATTGGATCTAGTTATTAATAAACACAGCTTGAAAAATGACTGTTGTGCTTTACAAAAGTATGTGTGTACAAGTAGTATCACAGGCAACAGTTGAATAATTAAAGCATAGATGTTTTTTATATTACTGTCTCAACATTCATGTTTTGCTGATAAATCATTTAATCTCATTGTCACTTTAACAAATTATTTTTAGAATAGCAGAGACTTAGATCTTCCTTTCCTACTGTATTGTTAAAATGGTAGATTCATTTTGTGTGTGCAATCGTGTACTCAAATAGCTTGACTCAAACTTGGATATGTGAGAATTTACATACAATCCTTGAGTGAGGATATGGAAAATAGCTTCTTAAAGCAATATGCTTCCCTGCCCCACACACAATTGTACTAGTCCCACAGGAGGTAGGCCTTTCTGGGGCTGTGGGCAAAGTGGCAGGCTCTGAATCAAAGGAAGAGAAGCTAGAAAATACCACTTTGATCAACCTGTATTTTACACCCTTGCTCACTTCATGATTCCCACTAAGCACAATATTTACATTTTTCACGAATATTTTCACTAAAAGTGTCTTCCCCCTTCCTTTATCATTCTGTTCTCTTGCCCAATTTTCCAAAAATATCCTTAATACCTAATGTTTCGTTCCTTTATTTTAAACTGTTGTGCCTTTTTCTCCCATTTTAAGTCTATGAATAATTCCCTTCACCTATTTATATTGCTACCTTCAAGAAATTTAGTCTGTGATCATGTGTCCCCTCGACCGCCTCTTTTCTAGACTATAAAGAATTAGTGTCCTCAGTCTTTCCTCTTATGACATTCTTCAAGCGCTATAACATTCGTCACCTTTCCTTATATTTTTCTTGTGGTATAAATCCCGTCTCCCCCACTCTCTCAGACAGACTAATGTGGATCTGGACAACAATGTCTGGTCTGGCCAGTTCTTGAACGCAAATTGTCCAAGGAGAGCACCTGATGCTCCTATAGTATGGCTGTAGTGCCATTTACTATCTGGCACTCTCCCCTTAGGGGCCTTGTACATACTTAAAAGATTTTTTTATATAGATACACCAGTAGAGTTATACTCACAAATCTGCCCAGTGGAGATGCAGCTTTAATTGGGCAAAATAATGCTTTTGGGTGGTATAGATTAAATCAGCTCCCCAAACAGAAGAAGCTATATTGTCAAAACTGTTTAAATAGGATTGTGTATAATGTCAGTTAGTAATGGGAATTTGGCCCATTATCTATGAAGAGCTGTGACATCCTTAAGATGAATGGTAACTGTCACAGAGTGTGTGGGAGCCACTGGGCCCTGCACCTCCATTCACAGCCAGTTGTGACTCTCAGTCAGAAGGTAGAACAGAAGATTTATTGGTTCACAGGGACACAACACAGCCCAAGTTTGTTGTTACAGGAACCAGGAGCATTCAGCATAATCCATCTTGGGGAAAAGTACCCCCTACCCCCGGCGAGATAGGCTCCCTTCTCCCTTAGCCAGCAGAAAACTAACACACACCTAGCAACTGCTCACAGCCCTGCAGGCTGACATGTCTCCTCCTTTGTTCAGATTCCCCAGGCAGGAGGACCACTGTGTACACCTCCACTGTTTCGTTGATGCAAAGCTGACTTGTCAATAAGGTGTAACTCTTCTCTTGTAGATTTTTTTTTTTACATTGCCCAGTTTACTGACTGATGTATGAAGCTTTGAGTTATATTCTTTGTCTAGCAGCAAAACACTTTGAAACATACCAAAAAATAAGTCATCCTCCAAATACGTAGTCTCAGATATATGTAGGTGTTGGGACTGAGTTAATTAGATCTTTACTAAGTAATCTACATTGTCTCAGACTCTCAGCTTCCAGATGCAGAAAGTCAATTTCCTTTTCTTTGTCCTGAACTCCCTGTAAGTGCCTTTTAATGACAGCTCGGCAGTTTTAGTAGCATTTTCAAATTGCTAAAAACAGTCTGTCTGTCTAAACATAGCCTATTCACCAGCTCTCGTCAAAACAATTCCTTTTTCCCCCCTACATGGCGATCAAGCAGACCATGGAAACCGGCTACACAGACTATTTATTTTAGTCCAAAGCTGAGCCCTCAGGCTAAGAGCAAATCTACCCAAGCAGTGGTCACATTAAATACTGTTTCACTGTCTCGTACAGAAACAGGGCCTCTCTTTGAGAGGGAAATTGAGAGCTGTGTCAGCAAAAGCAACTCAGATAGATGCCATGGAACTATAAAACATTACAGGCTAGATCACATTCTGTAGCTGAGGATTGCTCATGTAGCCAAGCATGGAGGGATGCCAAAGTGGCTGTAATCTATTTCCCTCTGTCCCACACTCCTCCTGGAGCCTTTCTGCACCTCACCGGTCTCCTGGTACAAGTTGGAGTAGCCTAAAAATCTGTGGCCCAAGAGAATTGTATCCACTTTAGTTTAAGCTATTTCTTCTATTCTCCCTTTGTTTTACATAGTACGGAACTACAAAGCAGACCACTTTTGAGTGCTGGTCTGGAGAATCTCATGTAACCAGAATCCTTCTCTTGTCTGGGAATGGGATTGTGGTTTAATATTAAAAGCTTAATTGTCACATGTTCCATATATAGGATGGCCTGTTTTGCTGCCTCAGGAGCAATCCTGGAAGCAGTTCTGACTCCCTAAACCTTCTCTGTTCTGTAGAGTTGATACATGCTAGGCCCGCTCTATAACCTTCACAGTGTATGGCTCCACATTCTCTCTATGGGGCAAAGGCTCTGCATATTCCTACACCAGCCTCCCACTCCCCAAGAATGTGTTTGAGATGAGGCAGCAGAACTCTCCCTCGATGCGTATCCCCCTGTGATGAGGGTAGTTGGCATAGGGCAGTAATAAAGTACTATATGCAGCATGGGCACCCAATTACAGGCAATGATCTGGCTCTGTGGGAATATCTGCATTATTTTCTTACTCCCTGCCATTTTTAATAGTATATGCTAGTAGCCCCAAGTGGCAACAATGGGAAATACGTTGGGGAGAAAAATGAGGCCTAAGGTCTATATAGAAGTACATGTACAATTGCATACAACTTAAATATCTGGTAAGTATGGGAAGCTTTGAGCTATTTCTTTCATCTAAAAGGATATTGTTATTTTATGGATTATGTTATTGTCATTTTGTAAAGCACCAAGAGTTGGAGACAAATTTTCTGTATAAATAAACCAAGTAATAACAAAGCACAATTTCCTGTCTGCATTCAAAGTAAGTAATTCCCCCTCACAGGATCTGATGTATATGGTTATAGATACACAACAGAGGGCTCAATCCTGCATCGTAAGATAAATGGGAGCTTTGCCTTTGAATTGTATGGAAGCAGGATCAGCTACAAAATGCCCATACGTTGCTGTGTCTGGTATATGACAAGTGCCTATGCAATTATTAGCTATACAATTGTGGGCATGTCATAGATTTTTCTGCCTGCGCCAAAAAGTGGCCCAAAGTTACTAGAAATGATTACAAAACCTCCTTTTATTAGTAAGTAAAAATGAATGCTATAAGTTAGAGACAAAATAGATATTTTTGGCCAGTGCCTCCTATCTATTACCAATTCATTTTGTTGATGGAGGATAGGAAAATGACAATATTTGCCAGGAGAAATACCTCTTACCCAGAATTGAAAGCATGCTTGCTATTTCACCAAGTTTCAGAAAAAAGAAAGAAAGAGAAGCCTGACAAAAATCAAAGGAAAACAGATCCCAGAGGGAATGGCTACCAGGAAAAGTCAAAAGTGTACATATAAGTATAGTGGAAGGGTAGGCTACTCTGAATTCTAATACAGCACAACATTAATTTTCTACAGATGAAAAGCATTAATTTAAGAGATATATAGTAATAATGCATATTAGGGTATGTCTACACTACAGTGTTATTTCGAAATATCTTATTTCAAAATAGTTATTTCGAAATAACGCATCTACACACAAAATGCATTTCGAAATAGCATTTTGCTATTTCAAAATAGCGCGCCCACACTGAGTGGACTCTGAATCGCATTTAAGGCTGGCTGGAACCAGTTCCAGCAGGGCACCAGTTCAGGACTTACTGTGTGGGGCTTCTGCTTGAGGCTATCTGAGGTCTGTGCTTAAAGGGGGACCTCCCCCCCTCGGACAGTCAGTTCTCAGGTTTCCTTGCTTGCTTGTCTACCTTGATGAGGGACAGCAAAGCATTTTGTCTCTGTGCGCTCTGGTTGCACTCAATCGGGACACTACAGCACTCTGCAACATGGAGCCAGAGCTGTCCCTGGGCACTCTGGTGTTTCTCTTCGATGCATTGCTTTGAGCCTGGCTGCACTTTCTGCAGGCCGTCACCAGGAGGTCTATTGAGGGGCTGTCAGTCTCCAGGAGGCCCTGCAGGACAGCTTCCTGAGGAGCATTAAGAGCCTCCTTGGTCTGCCCCACTGGGGGCTTGTGCCTCATTCCTCCCTCATGTCCTTCCACTTATCCCCCCAACCCGCCTTCCTGATCGCAAATAAAATTCATGTATTTTCATGAACACAAACTCTCTTTATTTAACAAAACTGGAGGGGAGGGAATGAAACTCTGGTGAGACTGGGGAAAGGTGGTGGAAGGTGGGAGAGGAGAGGGGAAAACCTGGGAGGAGGGAGCTGGAAGGTGGAAGCAAGGGGAAGGGAAAGCTCAGAGCTCAGGGTTGGGGGTCTCATTGGAACACCTTGATTTTCATTCAAACCTGTTCCTTGGTTCGCATGTGACCTTTGGTGGCCAGGCTGGCAGCTATCTTGCCATAGACAGATGCATTCCTCTGTCTAGTGCGGAGATCACGGAGGCTGGGGGCATCCCCCCCCCCCCAACCTGAATAAGGTCCATGATCTCCACCCTGGACCAGGAAGGCACCCGCCTTCTCTGAGCCCTGGCAGACTCCTGGGAGGTGGCAGACTGCTCCTGGGGAGCAATGGAGGCCTGATTGCCAGTGGCTTTCTGGCTCATGTTTTGGGGCCACTGGGTCAGGGGCAGTGACTGTTGGCTCTGGGCTGGCAGGCTTGGAGCTGGCACAGTCACTGTGGCCAGAATCTACCCCTTTAAGGGCTCCAGAGAGGAGGGAGGAGGGAGAGGAGTGTTCTTGGTTGAGGTTGGAGTGGCCACCAGGGCACCCTGGGAAGCCTGTAGGCCCCCTATTTTGAAAAAAGTGTCTACACAGCATTTATTTTGAAATAGCTATTTCAAATTTGGCGTTATTCCTCATAGAATGAGGTTTACCAAACTTGAAATAAGCGCTGCTTATTGATGGTAATATATACACAGAAATTGATGATATCCACTCTAAAAATAGGACATAGGTAGGATTGGCTGAATAATTTTGTGTGTAGAAATCAACTCCAGGCACAGATGAAAACTTTCCTCATTTTTTGGCTGAAATTTTATTTACCATTTTTTTCTATGCTGTACTGCCAAATAACAGGGCTAAATTAGTGGAATGGCTGACTCATCTGTGGATTGCATGCTGCCTTTGCAGAGACCACTGAAACAGTGCAGGATAATTAGAGGAAAAATACAGTAAAAATTATTTGCAGAACACAACTCAGTTTCAATGAATTGGCTTTATCCTTCAAGCTATCTCTGCAGGGAACTCCTACTGACTTCAGTTGGAATTGTGCATGCATACACTTTACAAGACCAGTTCCAATGCCTATTATATGCATTCCTCCTCAAAAACCTTATTTCTATAAATACAACTAAAATGACTAACACACCTGAAAATGATAGGTCAGTCCTGCTGTAACTGTTCTTGCCCTTATTCTGACTAATACCCAGGTGCATAAAGCTGTGGTCTGACTGACTCATGACATTGTACATATAAGTAATCTATAGAGAATAGCAAGTTCTTAATATTACTTTAACTTTTATTCTAACCTCATATGAGTTACTTATATAACTCAGATACAGTGACCAGAAGATGTGAAGGTAACACACAAAATGAAAACACACAGACACTTTTCATCTTTTTGTTTCTCATATCTCATATCTCTATATCTGGATTCCATACAATAGACATTATTCAACTTTTATACTATAGATGTTTAAAAAGAAACCTGTGACACATGATTTTCTGATATAGTTGTGGGGTGGCAGATCCATAAGGCAAGGAGTATGCAAAGTCCACATGGTGATTTTGCATGAATGAAAGAATGAAAGGACAGCATAAAAAGCAAATGATAATCTTTTTTTCCCTCCCTCTCCATTGAGAAGAACAGGTACATTGTGCTGTGACAGGGTTTACTGAAGCGTACAACTTGATAATGCTTTAGGCAATACATCAGGTTCATCGAAAATTCTTTTTAAAGCACCTTATACAAAACACTTCCAGTTTTTTGTCTTTAGTGTTTTTGCTTTGAGACAGATTAAAAACAAAACAAAACCAAAAACAAAACTGGAGATGGGTTCAGGTTGTTTGAGATCCAAAATATCTCTCTGTTCCCACAAACTTTGGATCTGGATCCAGACTTTTCAGTTTGGACACATCTTTACAAATAAGATTTCTAAAATTGTTATTAAATTATGACGACACATTATATTTGCTTTTTTATCATGTGTTTAATTGGCTCAATCCTTCAATATCATGGCCTTTTCTATCCACAGTCCAGCAAAATTCTGAAGTCCGTGTACAACTTTGAGCACATCTCAGCACCTTGTAGAATCGAGCCATCTGACTCCAAAAGTCTCCCTCAGTAAGTGGTGAATAATGAGCTCTGTCAAATCTGTGAGTTCACTACTATTAGCTAGTTAGGCTTGCTTTTTTTTTTTTTAAATTAGTTAGATGGCGCTGGCACTTTCCAAACTCAAATGTTGACAAAGTCCCTGCCTTGAAGGGTGTGTCTAGACTACCTAGTTTTGTCAACAAAAGTGGACTTTTGTCGACAAAACAATACCAGCGTCTACACTACCGCGGAGTTCTGTCGACATAATGTCGACAGAACTCCGCGGTTTTGTCGACGCTGGTATACCTCATTTATGAGGCAAAACACCTTCTGTCGACAGACTTCTGTCGACAGAAGCTGTTATTGCCTCTAACGTTGCGTCCAGACTACGGAGTTCTGTCGACAAAGCGGCTTGCTTTGTCGAGAGAACTCCATGTGTCTGGACGCAAATTGTCGACGGAAGTTTTGTCGACAGTATCTGTCGACAAAACTTCCGTCGACAAAACGCGATAGTCTAGACGTACCCGAAGAGTATATTGTCCAAAATGATAGAAAGTAGAAGAGTGGAAGAAAGGGATACATCATCCTAGCAGGGTGATCAGGATACAGAAAACACACTCTCAATTATGAGTGGGATTTTCAAAAACACCTGAGAGAATTAGGTGTCCAACTACACTGTCCATCAATGGGAACTGGGTGACTAACCTTCTTAACCAATTTTGTAAATTCTTTCCTTATGTGATTGCTTGTTTTTATTTTAAACCTCATAGGAGAAATTCCCTTCTACATCTGAAGTCCAAAAATACCAGTGTAGTTTACCATCAAAATCTGATTGTTAGAAAATTCATACTGAGACCTCTCTAGCTTAAGCTCAAAACTTTCTTTTTGAAGAGTATTTGGCTTGCTGGGCATCATTAGAAAAGGTATATATAGGTCATTTAGGATCCAAATCAGCTCCACATGGAGTCTATGGAAAGGGATTCCCATTGATTTCACTGAGAATGGGGTATGACTCAAATGCTATCTCTTGAATTTGAAATCCAGCCAAATCCTCTGGACTGGAGTAAAGACCCAGAAATACACAATACTGAATCACATTAACCTAGCATAGAATCCCTGAAATTGGAGAAGGAAACAAACAATTCTTAAACAACTTCTTTGCTGTCTTGGCATTTTCACCCTTCAAATTACTTACACACACTTGCAAGTTAGAATTCTCTTGCTCTTTTTTGTTCATTCCCTGCAAAATGTAGGATTGCTCCCTATATCATACGAGTGCTTGTTTGTTCCAATTTTAAGATATGATTCAAGTAATTTAACTTCTGCCAAATCTCTTGGAAAACTACTAGAGTTTCATATACCTCACTATTTCCTCATAGCCAGCCTAGCTTTTGCTCAGATTCTTTCAATTACTCCTAAACAATTTCTTTATTGCCTTGCCATTTTCACCTTTCAAATTACTTACACACACTTAAAAGCTAGAATTCTCTTGCTCTTTCTTACTTTCCGCAAGAGTTCCCACACATATAGGAACTTTTTTTTTTTTGAGTGAATTCTCTACAGGTTGCACATGCCTTGCTTGTGGCCCAGGAACATTGCATTCTGGGACATTTGAGGGTCTATATCTGACAAATTAGTGGGGAAGAACAAGCAGGAGGAATCAAGTGCAACCTCAATTGCAGAGTGGAATTTCACGAGGAGTAATGGTAGTTCGAACTAGGAAGCCTAGTTCGAACTACCTAGTTCGTGCCCCGTGTAGCCGCGCTGCACAGGGTTCGAACCAGCGGGGTTTTAAAAATGGCAGCTCCCCGCTTATGCAAATGAAGCCCGGGAAATTCAAATCCCGGGCTTCATTTGCAAGTGCGGTATGCCTACATTACCCCACTAGTTCGAACTAGTGGGGTAGTGTAGACATACCCTCTGTCTCACTGTTGGAATTCCCTGTTCCTCCATGAGTGTTTGGTCAGGGGTTCATAATGTATATGGAGAGTCTTCTCTAATCTGGCCTACAGATTCCAAGTTCTTCCAGAATTCATACTTCTAACCACAAAAAAATGAAGGATGAGGATCCCTAAGCATAATCACTGCCCTGTCTCTAGTGTGCACCTCGCTTAACATAAATGCTATCCACAGTGCTACTGTGGCTAAAGTTCCCATGCTAAGGACTAAATTTTGAAGCCTTTCCTCTGGCAGATACTTATTTAAGTAATCGGGAACTTGCCTGAGTAAGGACTGAGTAAAACACGAAAGGGGACCCCCCAGATCTGGCCCAATATGAAATGATGGTCTTCAGCTTCCTAAAAAGCACAGTAATTGATAGAAATTAATGGTCACTAATGGCAAGAGGCACCTTCTGGACTCGTTGCAAACACTTTTTTTTTTAAAACTTACTGTGACGGGGCACTGGTGTTCTTGGGGCCCACGGAACCCTCTGTGACCTGGCACGCCTGGTGGGAAGCGCGCTGGACCCATTGCGCTGCATGCTCGGCGGTCGTGAGACGGCTGGAAGGAGGGGGTGAGCAAATACACGTCGCCTTGCCTGACATGGAAAGTGGGGTCACCCACGTCAATGACACCCTGCATTACGCAAGAGGCGGGGACAGAGACGGCAGGGATTGGAAAAGCCACTCGGGAGCTTGGGAAGGAGAGGTGAATGGACAGACGTTCCGAGTAGGCACAGAGAAAGTGGAGGACGTTTCCATAAGCTCCAACCCGACAGTAAGAGAGTGACAGAAGGGGTAGGAAAGGGCTCAGGGCAGGGTGGAACTAACGCCCGCGGCCTGGTGAGTTGCATGGTGGATCCCCTGCCAGCCGGACAAGGACTGAGCTGACCCTGTCCTTAGGTCCCTGGGCTGGGACCCGAGAATGAGGGCGGGTCCAGGTCCCTCTACCCTATCTGCCACAGGCAGGAGATTATTATGGGATTGCAACAGAGTGGGACAATTGAGAGACGGCCTGATTGACAAGGAAACTCTGAGGACTTTAGGGGAGATACTTAAGGGGGAAGGTGTGTGGCAGGGCGCTTACCCTGCATTGGCCCTTTAAGGGCAAACACCAGCTCTGAGCAAGGGTTGGGAGTAAAGCCCCAGCTGAGGCAGGCCTCACTGATTAGAGCCCAGCTATGGGTTATATAACGAAGGACTCCTGGAGATAGGGGAGTTTGGGCTGCCGCTCTGGGCAGAGGGCAGTAGGGACCTGGCTGCCACGGAAGCAGGAGGCTCGCTAGAGCTAAAGCAACCTGGGGAAGCACGGCAGGGCTAGGGGAGCTCCGGCCAAGTAAACTCCCAGGCTGCAGGGCCTGAGACTTGGCCCACTGAATAAATGACTACCCCCGGAAGGGGGGCTCAGAGACTGATGTGGGCACTGCTGGAGGGCAGTGTCCCAAAGAGGACGCCGTGACCGGGAGAAAGAGGGGAGACACCACCAGAAGGAAGGTACCCCATTGGCAAGAAAGAGCTGATTCCCAGAACAAACGGCTGGTGGCGCTGCGGTGGTGCTCACACTTACATACAATATTTCTTGTTGGCCTAGTCTGGTTTTAATTAAAATCACCAAGGGAGGTTTCCCACATTCCCAAAGCTATAGTAATAACTTTCCTCAGTCTACAAGACAAATCTATATTAGCTTGCAACAGCACTCTGGGGAATGAAAATATTTGGATACAAGTTGGTTCACAGTATGATTGGCCTGAAGTTATCTGATTCCAGTTGCTACAAGTACAGTAAAGAATACTGATTTCATATAAGTTTAGTTCGTGACCTTATGTATTTTTGCCTGTTACAACAGTACATCCACATAAACACATTCATCACCAAAATCATCGGACAGCAATAGTATAAGAGTCATATTAAATTATATACATTGATAAAGAGTATATAATGAACTCCAGTGTGGGTTTATATTTGGATAAATAATTGGGATATTTAGTTCACGTCAACTGAACAAAATAAATTAACATTCTAGTCTTTCTTTGTTTTTAGCTGTGATATGCATATTGACAGTATAATTTCATCTCTTTTAAACTGGAGATATTTTTAACCACTGCTAACTTGGATAATGAAAATGTGTACTTATGTAATTGGGAGCCCAATAGTTCTTTCATACGTGAATATTCTTTACCAAGTGCCCTCTTTAGAAGCTGACAAATTACCCAAATGTTTTGTTCTGCTTTACTGCCACCCATCCCTAACCTCCTGTATCATAACCATTGCCTTCTAGTCCAAGATAAGTCAGAAGATCCCCTTTGAAGCCTATGAACTAGGCACCAGATATGAACAATAGACTTGCTCTTAAGCAGGGGTGGGGAACCAAAGGACCAAATTGTCTGGATCTGGCCCCCGAGCCTCACATCTCCCCTTCCAGCACTGGGGAGCCCACACTGGTGCTCCAGCCCTCCCCCTCCCCTGCACCTCCTCGCAGGGCCTCCTAATCTTATAATGGCCTAGGAAGTGTGTCCCTGCCTTGATTTACTTCTTTTGGGCACTTGCAATTCCCTGCTTCTTTGCTTCTTAATTGGGGATCGCCTATCTGCATTCTCCATTATACCTGAAACAGTCTCCAACATCAGGCTGTGGCGTAACTGAGAACTGAGGTTCTTCCTCTGTTTCCCCTCCTGTAAAATCCCCAGTAAATATGTGTAAACTTTCCAAATATAAATAGCGCTTTGTGGCATTAACTTACTACAAAAATCCCCAAATCACAATTCATAGTTTCCCAGTACATTCTAACCAGTACACTCAATCTTTCTGATCTCAAAATCCATTAATATCAAGTACTGCTTTGGCATCTCATGCCTCACTTTTCACATCCAGCTCAAATATCTCTCATTATGCCTCACCACAACCCCATCTAACTGTATTATGTCTTTCCTCTCTTTCATTCTCAGACTTGGCTCTAACCCTCCCCCTGAGATATCAGAGGCTCACCTCTCCATCATTCAATCCTCTTACCTTCTGACTTCAGCTCTTTGGCTGAGACAACCAGCATACATATGCCTCTACTGCTTTCAGCAATCAGTCCTCTATGGCCATGGCTGTCTGGCCTGTGGAAGTTTGTAGGTGATCATCAGCCCGATTTGCACTCTCTCTTCAGCTGGTGAATTTACCTCTCCCTCTTTCAGGGACATCCCCTGTCCTGAAATTCTTAGCCCAACTCTGTACCTGAGCTCTCACTGTACTTTTCTAGATATCCTTTTCTCTCACCCTCTCTGGAGTCTTGTTTCTGAACTCTCTCCTACTGTTGGGTGGTCTCTCATTTATAATTCGTAAGAAAGACCTATCTGCCTCATCATGCCAAACTGTACGGCAACAGGAGAGCTGAACACAATTTTGTTTCAGGGGCCAGCCATGCTGTTACTACAAAGGCAAATTGGAGAGAGACCAAAGATCAGAAACAATAATGATAAAAGATATCGGAAACCTGACATATGAGCAAAGTTTTAAAAATTAGATGTGTGTGAACTTAAGAAAAGAAAACTGAGTGAAGACCTGATGACAATCTTGGAATATATTAAAAGCTATTATAAAGAAGAAGGTGATCATTTGCTCTCTGTCCATTGAAGATAGGACTTAATCCACGGCAAAGGAAATTGGGATTAGATGTCATAAAAAAAGTCAAATTATAAGGATAGTTTGAAATAGGTTATGGGGTTTGTGTGTGGAATCCCTGTCACCTGTGGATTTTCCAAACTAGTTGAATAAACCCCTGTCAGAGATGGCCTAGGTTTAGCAGTCCTCCCTAAGTGCAGGTCTCTTTCAGCTCCACATTTCTATGATTCTGTACTGCAATTTGTAGTGGGGAAGAGGTTCCAGGAACTGAATGTTATTTCTCCCTCTGTGAAACTTGCAGTCCCAGCTCAGAGAACAGAGACTGGGCAAGTAGCAGATCTAAATCAACCTGTTTCATTGTATATACAATAATCCATGTTGCTGAGGGTTATTTTCTATACTCTTTTGAAGCCCCTCTGAAGAAAGGGAGACTTTATTTTATTAGGTGGGGAGAAAGAATCTAAAGGATTGAAGTTTTGTCATCTTCAGTCCCTTCCTACACAAAATGGAAAGTGAGTATATGCTATCTAGCCATCATCCTCTGAAAAATGGTCATCTTTACGATGTCTCAGACTTTGCACTCTGAACTGAGACTCCCCAAATCACTAGTTGCTTTTGAAAATATGGAGGCACTCAGTCTGGTATAGGTTAATACTGAATTTTTCCACTCTAATGAAATCCAATCCCAATTATCCAAAGATCTCAGGGTAAGCCATAAGCTTCGGATACACAGAGTATTCTGATTATTCACATCCGTGTGTCCTGAAATACTGTCTGGACCCTCCTTTATCATGAAAGGTAACCAGAAAGATGAATCTGGAAACAGGGCCTTACTAAATCATATTAGGTGCTTAGAATTCTCTGCTTCCCAAACTTTCTTTTTAGAAAATTGCTCTTGGCAAATAATTAGGGAATTGGCCAATAGGATTTCCTGGTTATTTAGATTTAGCTTATACAAAGCTGCTGGTCTCCAAAACAGTGTCACACCCGCTGCTAAACTAGGAGAACACGACTCGGTTTCAGAGAACAGGAGTGTTATATATGTGAGAGTCACATCATCCTGTCTGTACTGTAACTAAACTGTTGCTTCTGTGCACATAAGAATGGGAGGATAAAGCAATACCAACTTTCTATATCTTTTGCCGCCTTAATTCCTCCATCCTGTGAGTGATAAGCCACAAAGTACTTCCTCTAAATCCAGCTTGAACATGAACTAATATTGACTAGATATGCACAAGGCCAAGTGGGTTTGGTTTCAATCCCAGCAGATGGAAGTATGAATCCTGAAAGAATGGAAGCAGTTCCCAAACTAATCCCTCTTCCTCTCTGCAGCCCTACATCGTTGTGTGGTCCATCTGGTTACTATCAAGCTTAAGCAGATTTTTCATATTTTTAAAATATTAGGCAAGCATTTTTGGTAATATGGTATGAATTTGGTAATATGCGAGTATATTGGTACACTTTGCAGCAATGTTTTGGATGCATTAAATGATGGAGAAATACATATTTTACAATGCAGTTATGTTTATTTTGTTACTTTTGGGAGTCAACCCCCATGGAACAGCTCACTTCAACCACAGTTCTTCCATCACTTTCATTTAATGTACAGTCTTCAATTTTTTCTTCATTTTGGCTAACCAGTGAGTTTCTGGCATTCAAAAATGTTAGCTACTATAAATAAAACAGAGATTTAATCTGCCATTTCTATTAAAGTTGTTATTCTATACAGCGAATTACCAATGAGGTATTACATCATAAACTTGAACCAGATGAGATATTTACTGCTTTCCTTAAAATTCAATATTAGATCTCAATAGCAAATTAAGTTTGGGTTTTGCCTAATTAGAGATCTGATCTGTCCCCAAAACTTAGTGCTGTGAGATTTTCCAGTTTTCATGACTGAAAATATTAAGACCATGATATCTGCTCCTGCTTTACACATCTATTAATATTTCAAAGACTTTAAAAAGTATGATATTTGCTCTCTAACAAATTCTTCACTTGTTTTTGATATTAAAGAAATAATGGAGAGGAACTAATACTGAAATATCTTATTTTGGTTTATCTATGGTGATTACAAAAATAGCCCTGTATTTATCTTTATTCAAATCGTGACACAAGTTACATAAACAGCTAATTCATTTTGCCCTAAATAGTAATTTTCTCTTCAGAAATGGTATCTCTAGCTATGATATTTAAAGGAATCATATCTAAATATGACCCTGGATATCAAGGTATTTAGAGTCTATAAATGTCCAAAGAATAAATCAATAGGTAAAAATTACATCACTGAAATTATAGAAACCTGTATGCAATACTCTAGCTCTAGGGAACATTATGCAGATTCCTAAAATGCGGCATTTTAATATTGCTTGAACTTTGAAAGATTGCAACCACATTTCCTTTCTGCTTCTTACAACCAGTCTTGTAATTTTTCCCATGAATTTATGTGCTGCAATGGGAGGAATTAATTCACTATGCTTGCCTTTTCAGAAAGGCTGACTCCAGTAATTTAGACTGGCTGTAAGTTTGGTCTTAGATAGCTAATGCTTTTTGGTAAATTTTTCTCTTCATCTTTCTTCATCTAGGATTTAGATTCAAGACTTTGTATTCAGAAAGATCAATAGTAAGGCTACTAGAGCACTATTAAATATAATTAGTTACAATCTTAGACAGTAAGCATCTTTAAATAAGAATCCCCTAGCCTGATCAGCTAACACTTGAAAGTGATGTTGATTCATGAATTCTGATGAATGTTTAATAATTAATTTTAGTGACATTACATGATCAGTGTACAAGTCCTTTAAGGAAAAGAAGGTTGAAATTGAACTTTTTTTTTCATTTTTGGTTGACATTAAAAGATTTAGTTACCTCAGCTTCTGAAGTACTATTATCCCATATAATCTAAAATTATTCTATAAAAGTTCCCATTTGATGAGCTCTCTAATTTTCTTTAGAATGAAAATTACAAGGATCTTGGATATTAATTTCAAAGAGTAAAATGCTTGTAAAAGAAATCATGTTGTCAGTCTTAACTTTTATATAAAGTTTTTATATAAAGTTAAGTTAGAGCAAAATTCATTTAACTTGGTATTTTGAAGAAGCTAGACTATAAAAAAGTTATTGAAAATCTGAAATGCAAAAAAAATATATAGAAACAGAGAAGATACTATACATAAGACCAAAATAAATATCAATGTTGTTAGATAAAGGCATTTTATTAAATATACAATTGTTATAAAAATGTATTCATAAGTCCCAACATAAACACAGTAATCACACATCTCTTTGTTCTCTTTAAACATGTTTATAGGAGTCCAAGTACTACTTTACAACCTAATTCCTGAAGGACCCTGACAGCAAGAATGGTAGTGAAAAGCATTCATAGGGCCCTATGAAATTCACAGCCATGCAAAAGGTGTCACCAACCGTGAAATCTGGTTTCTTCCCATGAAATCTGGCCTTGTGTGCTTTTACCATGTATTATACAAATTTCACAGAGGAGACCAGTGTTTCTCAAATTGGGGGTCCTGACCCAAAGGGGAGTTGCAGGGGGATGACAAGGTTATTTTAGGAAGGTCAGGGTATAGCCACCCTTAGTTCTGCACTGCTTTCAGAGCTGGGAAACTGGAGAGTGGGTTGCTAGGAATTGAGCTTGCAAGGCAGAGCTACAGGCAGCAGCAGTGCAGAAGTAAGGGTGCTAATACCATGCCCCATGACCCCTTTACTTTTGCACTGCTGCTTTCAGACCTGGATGACTAGAGAGTGGCGATTGCTGACAAAAGACCCAGCTCTGTATGCAGCAGCACTCAAGTAAGGGTGGCAAATTAATACCAAGCTATCCTTACTGCTGTGCTTCTGCTGGTGGTAGCACTGCCTTCAGAGCTTGATTCCTGTCCAGCAACCACCATACTCCAGTTGCCCCGCCCTGAATGCAAGCCTGCTTCTAGCAGCTATGCAGAATAAAGGGTAGCGATACCGCAACACCTACACAATTATTCTGAGAGCTCACACAATTCTATTTTGGGTCAAGGCACCTACAACTACAGCACCATGAAAGTTCAGATTTAAATAGCTGAAATAATGAAATTTACCATTTTTAAAATCCCATGACCTTGAAATTGACCAAAATAGACTGTGAATTTGGTAGGGCCCTAAACATACATTTCTCTTCTGGCTAGGAAGGGGGAGTGTGAAGGCCAAGTTACCTCTGAAAGCATGATGGAAATCAGAGAAAGCTTTGCAAGCTGAGGCTGAATCCACATAAAACCAGGATTATGCTGGTGGATTGGAAGGTATAAGCAGAGGACTATCTAGGGCAGTGGTTCCCAAACTTTTTGGCATCACACCCCCCATTTTGATTTTTGAGAAACCCTCATGTCCCCTCCCCCCAATAGCAGCAAAACTTGTTGAGGCAAAAAGAAGGAACTGAACAGGGCAGCAAAACTTTATGGGGGGGAGACTGGGTTGCCTCGTGCCCCCCCTGGAATTTCTTCACACACCCCCGGGGGGGCACACTCCCTAGTTTGGACCCATGGTGTAGGGGAAATGGAACTTTGTCACTGTTGTGAATGAATAATTATCAAAGTGAGATAAGTAGGTTATTCTGAGATCTCTTGAATTAGTTCACCTATTAGGCTTGATCCAAAAACGGTTTCAAGTTAATGAGAACCTTTATATTGACTAAGGTAGGCTTTGGATCAAGCCCATTGTTAATTCTAAAAATTTATGTAAAAGTATATACAGAGTTTGAGAAGAACACTTAGGGCCAGATCCTGGTAAACTTACTCACGCTGAGTGGTACTTTTCTCTACAAGCAGTTTCTCTGAAAACAATGGAGCCATTTGTAGAAAAATGTAGCACTCAATGTGAATCAAATCACAGGACTAAATAAAAAACTTTTTGTGGCAGTATCTGTGCAAGGTTATAGAGAGAGCTTTCCTTAAGCACCCACTAAATTAGGTACAGGAGCAGCAAAACTACTAAAGATTAAGGACAGAGTTCCACATTATTCTTACCTTAAGTTGGCAGGAGTCACATTATCACTGTGCTTTTTGTCATTTCACTGTGAAAGTTTATCTATACCCAGGCATGATCTTAGGACTGAAGTTCTCCTGGACCAGTGGAAGCAAATACTGTGGGCATTGTGGAGGGTAATGAGCTTATATTTCTTACAGCAGGTCCTGTGGCTTGCTAGTTCTTGGCAGTAAGTCATACATCCTGCCTCCTAGGCTGGAGGATATAATCCTAAAATGTCACTCATGAAAAATGACAGTCCTGGAAGGAACAAAGTTGTCTGATATTTAATTCTGTGGGGATCTTAAAAGAACGGTACCAGATAAGTGATTTATAGAGGTAAGAGTTAAGTTAAGAAAGTTTTTAGTGACTATACAATTTGGATGTGATGACAACTATATCTGCAAATATGATATATAACGTTCTGCTGAATTTATCAGAAAGCTCTGATGTTTATATGCAAAAATTGGAGACAGAGTATATAAGTTACCCTTTCTTTTCCCCCAGTTTGGAAAAACACAGTAAACAGTGGATGACAAAAGCTCCATTCAGAAAGTGTTGAATTACTTAAAATCAGACAGGGACGAAACAAAACAACCGCTCTAAAAAGGTGGTGGGAGAAAAGGGTGTGCAGAAACACACTGTACTTTGGGCATGTCTTATGGCACTAACAGGACACAGAGACACTGAGGAGAGACCATTTACCTGTTAGGAAGATATAAATGACATTGAATCAAAGTTGTAGGATTGTGATATTCCATAACTGGTAAATTAAGGCTTTTGTGTGCCTCATTGTGTTTGTCTGAGGTATGTTTTCAAGCATTAGTTTTTACTTGAATTCTGCTTTAATTTAAAACAATCTGAATTTGAGTTGGTGATTGTTAAGCTAGATGATATTCAGTGGTAGGCACTCCTGAAGGTCCTGGTCAGGGCCGGATTAAGACCTTTAGAGGCCCTAAGCACTGAAAAGATTATGGTGTGTCTCCCCTCCACCCCATATGTAATTCAAAATAAAAACAATACTATACCGTAACATATCATTTTTTTGGGGTGCCCCTGATTTACTGGTGCCCTAAACACATGCTTAGTCTGCCTATTGGGCAATCCAGCCCTGGTCTTGGTATAATCCTCAGATAGGATACACTCAAACTCTGTGCAAGGGGAAGGCAAAGGTGTTGATAAGCTTCATGTATAGTATGAATGCTTGTATGGTATGCTTGTATGGTACGGGACTGAAGCAACTCCAGTGCAAGGCGGAGTACCTATAGTTTGCTCTAGTTCCTGACAAGAGTGGTGTCTTAGGGACCATTCTGTTTGCAAAGGACACCAGTGCAAAACTAAAAAAACTTCAGGTGTCCTCCTAGGACAGCTTTAAAGTAATTTTGCATCACATGGATAGAACAAAGTAACCTGAGCTGGAATGAAGATCTGTCTCACCTTCAAAAGATGAACCAGAAATTTAAATTCATTAGTCTGCTGGTCACACACACACAAACATTGACTTAGATACCCAGTTTTTATGGGCTATTGTTACAAATTGTAACATGTGCTGCCTACTAACCCTCCATAGTCCTACGGTTGCTTATGTAATTTTAAGGATAATTCTTCAGTGTTTACAGTATTGAAACTGCATACCCTATATACTCCATTTTTCCTCTGATAATTCAGAGTCCATGACTCTCCAATACCTTTTTCCAGCTATCTTTTTTTTTTAAACTGTATAGGATATTATCTGCAAACAAAATGCAATAAGGAGCCTCTGTCTGCATGTTCTCTCTGAGGGTATCCAGAATGAGGATAAACAAGAAAGGGTTTAGTGCTGATCTCTGATGAGCTCCCACATTTACTGATAAGTTGTGTGTTTCATCCCCAGAAGTTCTGATTATTGACTTTGCATCTAAAAACATAATGTGAAAAAGACACTGCAAAAATTTGGTACAGGCTGAACCTCTCTAGTCCGGCATGCTCTGGTCCAGCAACATCCATGGTCTGGCATAATTTTAGTTAGCTGGATGCCAATGATCATGGGTGTGGCCAATTTTCCCACAGTCCCATAAAGTTTGTTTATAGCCACCAATCCTGTCTTTCAGTGTTCTGTGCTCTTACTTACTCCTAACTGTCTTCTAAGAGCCCAGTAAGTAGTGGAAGTGTCGGGAACGTTAGACAATATTGACCTTTAATGGTCTGGCAAATTTTTTAGTTCAGCATTGGTTAGCTCCTGAGGGTGCAGAACTAGAGAGATTTAACCTGTACCATTTTCTCCCTATTATGCTACCAGATGACTTCTTTTGGAACCTGGTGAAAGGTCTTTTAAAAAATCAATGACTATCATGTGAATGTTTTCCCCTTTCTTGCTAAATCCCCAGGACAAAATATCATAACCAAAATAATTCTTCTAATGCTGCTGGAGTTTTAAAATAGTTCAGAATATTTCAAATGTATCTATGCAGAAGCATACACCTTTCACCCAGCATAATTTCCTAATCATTGCTTTCTGACTCCCATTCCTACACACATTACATGAAAAGTTAGTTATATTACAGTTTAGATATGGCAATTTTAACCTAAGACTGCAACACTCACATATCCAAGCAGTTGAAAGCAACCTGGAGGAATGTAAGAATTCTTTTTAGAACAATTGACAGTATGGAATCTGTTTTCATCATTTAAAGGTGTATGGAAATTAGCTGCAACCTGTTCTGGCATTCAGTTCAATGCAAACCATACAAAATAGGCTGCTTAGGCATTACCAGTAACTGAAAATAGTTATGTACAAATGCAGGACAACCAGCACAAAAATTAGAGAGATAAGAATGGTACAGAAAGGCAAAATAAGTCTGCTTCCAAAAATCTTGCTGAATGCTTCCTGAGTTATGTCCCTACCATTCTGAGGAAAATACATGACTTCATCGTGAGAAGACTCTTTACCAATGAATCCATTTCTAGATTGTTATGGTATTGTAGAAATATATGGAATATATTAGTCTTTTAGTCTGAATCCTGAGGTCACAAATCCCTCACCAACATAATTATGCACCAACTGGAAAGTTCTAATTCCACAGCTGCACCCGTCTGGCCCAAATGACCAGCCAATGTCTGAATGAAGTGTCTGTCACAGTGTGAGACGGCTGCAGCTTCAGCACTAAAGCAGTTTGTTATGTAGCTCTTTGAGAAAGAAAAAGAACTAAAGGGAAAATACATTGAAAGTCTGAGGCTAAGAAAAGAAATGTCTGAAACAGAAATATGCTATGGACACCACACACACACAAACACACAAAGTCTCTTTATAGCTTGGTCAGAGATAGTGAATATGTTCCATAGAAATGAACCAGAGAGATTTTCACCTTCTAAAAAAGAAATATGATCAAATTAAAATATAAGTGCTAGTAAGATTTATCCACAGCTTGGGATATTATGTTGGCAGTAGCCCATGGAAGAATAAATTCAAGCATGGTAATTGGGATGAACAGTTTCTTCTTCAATTGGAATGCAGGGAAATCCTTTACCACAGGGAATGAAAGGGAAGACATGCCTTACAAAAAGGGTGGGAAAGTTTCTGTGGACTTCACTGGGAAATGGAGAGTGGAAATAAGGAATTTCATACCTCTCATGTGTACTGAGCAGAAATATCATTATGTAATATGATGTCCAGTCTCTAAACCCAGCTGTTTAAATAAGACTTATGCTAGAACAGCAGTAAGCCATGACCCAACTTGGTAAATCCCAGTTCCAGTTAGGTTGCCTGGTAGGTTATTTATTTGCTATTAGCTGTAAGTAGTGCCATAGATTCCTTGTGCATTGCACTGTTGGATGAGCAATGGCTTCATGTGGAGGAAGGATGGTCTAGTGGCTAGAGTCAACCTGCAACTCAGGCAGCATAGGTTCAATTCTGTGTGTGTGTGTGTAAATAACATGTTAAAATGTGCCTTCGCCAAGTACCCTAGCTCACTGTCACCTGCTTATCTAAACCATGTTAAATATAGCTGAAATGCGGTTTCAATATGGTTCTCTAATCTAGTTAATCTTATTGCAGGTGGGGGAAGGTCAAAATGAACTGAGGAAATTGTACCTAATGACGGATTTAAATATTTCTAAGCACAGGAGGCAATGAAAGTGCTGATGAAATACACAGACATTAACAACAATTAGAGCAGCTTTGCTGTGTCATGTTTCCTACTTCTGATTTTGAATGTGATTTATTTTGGTGATTGAAGTAACCTGAGGCCAGAAAAACAAACTAACAGAAGTTGTTATGGAGCAGAGAGGAAACGTGTAACTTCCATACAAATTTTTGAAGTACATCCTTATTTTATACTTAAGATATAGAAAGAAAAAGAGGGAAAAGTGGGAAGATCCCAAAACAACCCTGTCAGTGTGAAGTCTCAAGAGTTTATTTCATATAGGTTCTTATATTGTCCTGATATAGAATGTGAGCACCCCACAGTAGTGTGAAGTGACTTAACATCTGTCACAAGTGGTTTGTTCTCTCTCCCCACAAATGGAAAACTGAGTGTGTAGTGGAGTGTGTAGTTTTGGTAGGATTTTAGTTTTTAAACAGAAGCTGCTATGTGTTTTAGATTATCTTGATCTCTTTCAAGAAGTTTTATCATGTGACAATCATACAGAAAGAGATCATTCCTTCCCCCTTATTTTCTGTCTCCTACTAAAACAATCACACAGAGGATATTTTTACTTTCATTCTGTTGCTTGTAGCATGAGCAAAGCAGTAATGAGGAAAGTAATAATGCAGAGCCTACACGAAGACAATCAATTTTGTGAAGGGGGACTCATATAGCAAAAAAGAAGGACAAGAGGATGAGACACACACACGTGGAAAATGAGGGGAGAAGAAAGGATACAGAGAAAAAAAAAAGGCAAGTAAAGGATTTCCTACCTGGAGTGGCTGAGTCAGGGTTCTTATTCACAAACAACCCACTCTCCTCCCTTATTTTATCTCTGCCCACATCTCTGTATCATGTTATTTCTTCCTTCCTACAATGCTACAATAACCCTATGGCGCCAATGTTTGACATAACTGTCATTGTGTATCTAGATAAAAGGTTCTAATTGTATGTCGACATTTAACCCTGAAGAATTGTCATTCAGTCATTATCTGGTTTGTCACTTGGTTAGAGGAACATGCTGACAGTACCCCTGCTAATGACACTAAAATTCTCTTACAACATCCAGTACAATACATTGCTGTTGACTTGTCACTGATCACATCTTTTATGAAATACATTATGATTCCTCTTTTGAGGCATTCAGTATCAGATGTTTGGGTTCATTTCCTTAAAATATTGTTGAAATATGCCAGGCTGTTTTGATCACAAAATCTATATAACCACAGGGATTAAAAAGTAGGAAAGGCAATAATAATAATGACATATTCTCCATCTTTGTCTTGATTTTAGGTGAAAAGGCACCAAAGTAAGCTATACACTTAGTCCCTGACTCCCTTTTCACTTGTTTTAATTATATTTTGCATAATGAAAATGAAGGTTTGCCCATTAGTCTGATGTCTCTTGCTAACACTTTATTAATCCAGTGTGAGCCATCATCCTAGAATATCCAATTGGACAAGGTGGTCTCTGATGCAGAGTCGGGGGACACTAAACCTTACAAAAGATTCTAACCACACAGAAGGAAAGCATCAGGGAGGGGACACATCAGCAACACCTGAAATTGTCTAATTAGTTAAGAGCTTAGTTTGGGCTCAGAGTGTGTTATTCCTAAATTGCTACAAAGGGCCTGACTTCTGCATCTTTGTAAGATTTTCAGAATTCTGCAAAAATTGAATTAATGTGGGAAGGAGAGTAAGCTAAATAAACAGGGTCTAACAGAAATTGTAAGCTGGAAAAAAGTGGGAAGCTATAAACTAGTAAGAAGTCGTTATGTGTTGTATTTCCTTAAAACAAAGGCAAGAGTCAATTGCAGATTCTTAACCCAAATTACATTTAAAGAAATATGTTCTTCCTTAACTTTCCTGTAAAGTATTAAAATAATTCTTGCATTAACCTTATACATTAATATAAGTACTCATGTAGTACCTGAAATAGTTTTAAAAACATAGAAGAATCCTGCAGAACCTTAGAGACTGACAAAAACTGTAGATGGTATCATCAGCTTTTGTGGGCACAATCCACTTCTGCTCCTGATACTATCTATATTTTCTGTTAGTCTCTAAAGTGCTGCAGGACTATTTGTTGTTTTTTAAACTTTTTCAATTACAGATTAACACAGCTACTCTTCTGAAACTTTTGAACATGTAGTAACTGGTGAGCCAGATACATTGAACCTTTGATCTACTGATTCAATTTAAATGCACTGTTATTTTAATAATTGCATTGAGATATATTTGATTAGTTTAGAAGCAAATTAGTGTCATATTAGCTTTGCTTCATATGTTTTTGTTATTCTTTTAATACACCCATAAAAGCACACTCTACTGGAGCCTTTCTCAAAATTCAGTGTGGGAAAACAACCTAATTAGAGGTAAAGATAAACACACTGAATAGCTACTGGACCTGTATTTTAATTATTTGATTAAAATCCTATTTCCACTGTATATAGCAGTAGCTCCATCTCTCCTGTTAATTACAATCTTCTAGCCATTCTTGTTCATTACAGTCAAAGACAGCAGGAGGGAGTACTTCACTGGAATGAAAACCCAATGTTACATTGTTTGCAATGTAAGTTAAATTCTGCTTATTTTCTTCCATTCAAGAAATGTCCATAACTGTTCAAAAACATTTGAATAAGAACATAGGAATGGTCATACTACATCAGACCAATGGTACATCTAGCCTAGTACACTGTCTCCTGACAGCAGTTTCTGGTAATCACAGGTTTAGGGAAACTCAGAATATGTGATTGCATCCCTGACTACCTTGGTCAATAGTTATCGATACACTTATCTTCCATCAACTTTTCTAATTCTGTTTTGAATCCATTTATAGTTTTGGCTTTCACAACATCCCCTAGAAAAAATGTTCTACAAGCTGACTGTGTGTTTGTGAAGAAGTCTTTCCTTTTAGTTGGTTTAATTAATAGGTTGTTGCCTATTCATTTCATTGAATGACCCTTGGCACTTATGTTACATTAAAGACGTATATAGTACTTCTTTATTAACTTTCTCTACACCATTTATGATTTTATAGACTCTATCATGTCCCTGCCCTTAGTCATCTCCTTTCCAAGGTGAATAGTCTTTTTCTTTTTAATCTCTCCTTATGTGGAAGGTATTCCATGCCCTTAATCCCTTTGTTGTCTCTCTCTCTGCCTTTTCTAATTCTAGTGTATCTTTTTTGAGATGGGGGCAACCTGAACAACATGCAGTATTCAAGATGTAGGCATACTAAGGATTTATATAGTGGCATTATGGTATTTTAGCTTATCTATCCTCCATGGTTAATAACATTGCTAGCCTATTTGATTGCAGTACACATTGGGTGGGTGTTTTCAAGAAAACTCTTCATAGTGACTCAAATGACCTTTCTTGAGTGTTAACAGCTAATTTAGATGCCATCATTTGATATGTATAGAGTATGGAATGAAATTAAGGAGTTGTGAGCAGTGCAATCTTCAGAAGAATCCATTTCTAAAGTTCACTGAGCTATAAAAGAACATTGAAGAGAAAGGCTACGAAACAGGATCCTACGATGACAAAACAATCATGACAAAAAGCTTTGGACCTCCCCTCCCCAACAACAAAAGCTTTGGACTTTTTGGAACATCCTAGTGGTCAGCCATACTTCTGGAAGATAGATTGGTAATAAAACTACCTTGAACAAAGGCTGTAGCTTGTTTTGTTAAGCCCTATCTGCTAGAAAGTGTTTATTGCTCTATATGCTTATAACATTTCTAGCTTTACCCTTTACAGTTGAACTTAATTAATATACTGTTATTTTGTTAAGACACTTATTTTATTTTAATCTAACCCATGCCAATGCTGTGGCTGACAAAGTGCTTGCTAACTCCAGCTGAAGTGATAAGATGTGCATTTTGTCTTATTAGAGGCACAAATAAACCATATGATGCATTTAAATAGTCCTGGAAAGGAATGGATACTGCTCAGCCCACTGTTTTAGGAAAACTCAGGACTGGGAGTATGCTGGGAGCACCCCTGCATGAGGTATCTAGCTGACAGAGACTACTAGCAGTGGTCACCAACCAGTAGATCGGGATCGACTGGTAGATCTTGGAGCCTCTGACAGGGGATCCTGACTGGTTTGGCCAAGAGGCTATCAAGTGCAGGCACTTCAGCTGCTCCTTCCCGCACTACTGCACAGCTCCTGCCCTTTGCCTTGGAGCTGCCCCTCTCCCTGGGGAGCCTCCGCTTTCTGGGCAGGGCAGGAGAGGGAAAGGAGGGGTGCTGATGCCAAGGTGCCTCCTCTCCCACTCTGTATCCTTTCTCCACAGAGCAGGGCGGGGGCACAACAGGACTTGGGATGGAGTTTGCTGGCTCCTTTATGGAGTGGTCCATGGCCAGTGCAGGGGTGAGCCTGCCTTAGCCCCACTGCACCACCACCCAGGAGCCACAAGCTGTGCCCAGTTGGAGCCCACATCCTAAACTCCTACCCTGCATCCAAACACCCCTGCATCCCAAGCCCCTGCCCTAGCTCTGAGCACCTGTGCATCCAAATACCCTCCCAGAGCCTGAACCTAGAACCCCCTCTGACATCCCAACTGCCTGCCCCAAGCTCAGCTCAAAGCCCCTCCCACATTCCAAATTTCTTAATCCAAGACAAGAACCTGCACCCCAACCCTCTATCTCTGCCTGATGAAACTGAGTGAGGATGGGCAAGAGAGGAAGGATGGAATGATTAGGGGTGAAGCCTTAGAGATGAGGTTGGAAGGAGGCAGGGCCAGGGTATTTATATTTGAGGTAGATCTTGGATTGCATCTAAATTTAAATAAGTGATCTCGTGCTCAAAAAGGTTGGAGTCCTGTGGATTAGAGTGAAGCTATTGTGTTGTAGATAGGCTGCTGGAATCAGGGTTGCTGAATCAGAGCTACTTAACACATGGGCCCTTAGTACACACTTATATACTGGCTAGAGCAGCAAAGCATTTTCAGAGATTCAAGGTTTCAGAACAACCCCACACTGACCTAGATTGCACCTCAAAGTATTACACTACTGTATAAGAGATCGCAATACGTCTCCTTACATTTAGAATTAGACATATGTAGAGCTTCGTTGGCAATAATTGACAAATATTGGCACTTAAATATTTTTGTTTCTTTTATTAAAATGGGACATTTACAAGAATACTCCTAACCAAATGAGGAAACAAACTGTTGCACTATTGCAAGGTTTTTTTATTTCCAACATATTTCCTTAAAGCATCAGCCAGTGATATAATTATTCTCTAAAGTCTGTACAAGAAATAGAATAAAAATCCAAGATTCCTTGTTATTTCTAAGATAATGATACAATAGCATAAACATTAAATTAGTGAAGCTGAAAGAGTAGTTAATTTTGCAGTAACATATGGACAAACAGACAACACATTGTTTTGTAGCACGCTGACTTAGCGTTGAGCCTAGAAATGGGGAATGGTGTTATTTTTTACACTGATTGCTAGTTTGGCATCAGCATTTCTGTCACTGCCACTACAATTACCACTACCTAAAGTAAAGACAGTCACCTGCCACACACACACGGCTGTGCTCCAGGTAAAACTTTTCCTGATAATGAATATAGCGGATTCCAACTTATTTTTAATGCTATATCTGATCACAACTTGGGTTATCTCACAGTTCATTGTATTGTGGACTACAATGGCAATGTGACATACTCAGTGAGGACCTGAATTTTCCACACTTGCGTCAACTACTGCTTTTTATTCACAAGTGAGCCAGGGAGATAAATAGTGCATTTGTGTGAGAGCTATTGAACATGAGTAAGAGTTACAAAATTGAGCTGTAGATAAGTAACCAATATCCATTGTTTTATACCTTACATTCATTTGTCCATCAGTAGAACTTAGTGGAAATTTTATCTTGAAATGTTTTGTCTACAGAGAATGTTGCATAGTGAAATTTTCTGGAGGAAAATATTGGATATTAGAAATGTGTTCAATTTTCTGTAGAGAAAATTAAAGCTAAAAATTGTGTGTGATATCAAGTTGACCCAAATACAAATATTTCAGTTGGGAGCCATTTAAATTAATCTGGGCATCTGACTATGAAGCAGTAGCACCTCTTAGGCATGGTCGTTTGTGTGCCTCATACACTTACTCTCCCCAGCTTAACCACATTTCCCACTGATGTACCATAGAAACGAAGCCAGAAAAAGAAACTGGGGATTATCATTGAAGACATAGTCTGGCCAAGTTCCTTGACATAGAGGGATAATGGGTGCATGACATTTTTGAACTATAACTCCCACAAGGCATTGTAAGGACTAAACTGAATGCTGATCCAAAGTAAAATGTTTCTTCATTTACAATTTTTTGTATCTTCTCTACAAATTTTGACATTCTCTAAAATGTTTTGACTTTTCATAACTCACTGGGAAAAGAAAAATCTCAGAAATATTGAATTTCCTACAGGACTGGGATTTCATGTCAGTTAGCTTTAGTAATCTATGATGTTCCTGATAGGGATGATAAAGTGAGCAATATTAAATGTGCAATATAAGGATTTACTCCCTTTTTTTAACCACTCTATGAAGGATCAGGAGGCTCTTGTTTAAGTCAGAAAGCAAACTTTTTTATGGCAGCATCCCATTCTTGAGATAAAAGCTAGGAGAAATTCTACTTACTATGGCATATAGTCCACTACTGTGCAAGTGTGGCAAAAATCTGAGTAAATGTCATTCACCTGAAGTAGCAATAAATTGCTGTAATATGATAGTATGAGGCAGCGTCCCAAAGGTGGGAGACACAATTATCTGAATCAGAACATTTGAGAGAAAAATTCATGAACACTAAAAAGGTTATTACATCATTACACCAAGTTTAATTTAACTTTTTTCGTCACATGGGAACAAGTTGTGGGTGGGTTACAAAGTAAGAAGGGATAGATGCATGTCAGGGAGTGTCTTGGCTCCCATGGGGAGCTTCAGGTGGCAGGAGTAGGGCAGGGGCTTACCTCCCTCCCATGAAGGCAGGCTTTTGAAAGGATTTCAACAAAATAGACCACATTTTCACTATAAATTATATATTGGAATGCTCAAGGAAATACAAATTCTCTTTATGCATTGCATGTGACTATGAAAAATGTTTGACAGCATAGATATCAGTGTTGAAAACTCCTGCAGAGATGGGCATTGACACAAACTATATCAAACTATTGAAGGAAGGAAATTCTGATGGTTCAACAGATATAACTTGGTTTGATATTCCCCTTCACATCCCAGTTAAGAGAGGTATGAAACAAGGAGACGTGGTTTCATCAAAAATCTTCAGAGCCCATCTTGCATGTGTGGTAAGGCAGATGAATTGGAAAGTTAGATCAACATCAATGAAGAACAGTTAAACCATCTCAGATTTGTGGATAATATTGTGCTGATCCTCTAAAGTACTATCAAACCACAGAAAGAATTCAACAGAAAAAGCAGCCAAGTTGGACTGAAAATTAACCACTCCAAAACTAAGCATATGTGGTCTGATATCTTATCAAAAGCCCAAATAATAATCAAGAGAGAACAAATAGAAGAAGCTGAGCAATATGTCTATTTGGGGCAAGAAATTTACATGCACTGTGATCAGGAAGGTGAACTCTTGAATATAAAAGCAGGTAAGTGCACAGTCAAAGCTATCAAGGGTGTCACCCAAGGAAAAAAATCAACAGGGCAACAAATGCCAGCCTCTTGAACTCAACAGTACTGCCTGCAATGTTGCACAGCAACAAAACATAAGTGCTGACAAAAACAACAGGAGCAGCAACTGTCATGGATAGGACGATGGAAAGAAGAATTCTGGGAATTTCAATTTGTAACTGATTCCTCACTGAAGAGCTCAGATATCAAAGTGGATTGCAAGACATCATTGCTGAGAACAGGTATAGTAAAATGTAAAGGGTCGGGTATATAAACTGGTTCATTGACAATTGATGGAGTGTAGCTGTTGCCAAGTGGTACCCATGAGTATGGAAATGACCACTAGGTTGACCTCCAAAGAAACGGGAAGATTTTTATTGTGAAAAGGTATGGCTGCAGATGAAGAAGGAATGCCAAGTTAAGAGAAGATGTGTTGTGATTGGCGCAATCTATATAAGGCTAAAGGACTGATTGATCAAGGTGTGTGAGTCTCTACCTATTACCCAAATTAGGGCCAGATTTGCAAGCATGTTGATCTAGGCTGTGTAAAATGTTTGAACATGGAGTATGTCTACACTACAGCACTAATTCGAACTAACTTAATTCCAATTAGTTAATTAGAACTAAGCTAATTCGAATTAGTGCATCTAGACCTAAAAACTAATTTGAATTAGCATTTTGCTAATTTGAAATAGCATGTCCACATTGAGTGGACCCTGAACCGAAGTTAAGGCTAGCCAGAACCAGAGCCAGTAGGACATCAGGTTAGGACTTAGAGCGTGGAGCTGCTGTCTCAGGCTAGCCGAGGGCTGTGCTTAAAAAGACCTAACCCCCACCCCGGACAGACAGTTCTCAGTTCCCCGTTTGCTTGTCTACCTCGATGAGGGACAGCAAAGCAGTCCTGTCTTGGAGTGCCCTGAGTGCCCGCACTCGGCCCATCACAGCACTCGGCCATCAGCCCAGCTGCACTTGCTGCAGGCTGCCATCTCAAGGAGCCCGCAGAGCCACCCTAGTCCTCCCCATCAGGGGCTCGTGCCCCATTCCTCCCTCACCTCCTTACACTTAACCTTCCCTAGCCCCCCTTACTGATGTAAAAAATAAAAGATACGTGTGTTCAAAAATAGAAACTCTCTTTATTTAACAAAACTGGGGGTAGGAGGGATTAACCTATGGGGAGACTGGGAAAAGGAGGTGGGAGAGGGGAAGAGAGAGGGTGGAAGATGGGAGGGGGAAACCTGGGAGGAGGGAGCTGGAAGGGGGAAGCCAGGGGAAGAAGGAGGAGGGGAAGTATAAAACTATGGTATGCCATATCTTCAGTACTGTGTACAGATGTGGTCTCCTCACCTCAAAAAAGATATTTTGGCCTTGGAAAGGGTTCAGAAAAGGGCAACTACAATGATTAGGGGTTTGGAACAGGTCCCATATGAAGAGAGGCTACAGAGACTGGGACTTTTCAGCTTAGAAAAGAGGAGACTGAGGGGGGATATGATAGAGGTCTATAAAATCATGAGTGGTGTGGAGAGGGTGAATAAAGAAAAGTTCTTCATTAGTTTCTATAATAGAAGGACTAGAGGTCACCATATGAAATGAATGGGTAGCAGGCTTAAAACTAATAAAAGAAAGTTCTTCTTCACACAGCGCATAGTCAACCTGTGGCACTCCTTGCCACAGGAGGCGGTGAAGGCTAGAACTATAACAGAGTTAAAGAGAAGTTAGATAAATTCATGGAGGTTGGGTCCAGGGAGTGGTATTAGCCAGGGGGTAGGAATGGTGTCCTTGGCCTCTGTTTGTGGATGGCACGAGACAAATTGCTTGGTCATTGTCTTCGGTCCATCCCCTCCGGGGTATCTGGTGCTGGCTGCTGTCGGCAGACAGGCTACTGGGCTAGATGGACTTATGGTCTGACCCAGTACGGCCATTCTTATGTTCTAGGCTCAGAGCTGGGAGGCTCACTGGACCAACTTGATTTTCATGCAAACCTGCTCCTGGGTTCACATGTGGCCTTTGGTGGCCAGGCTGGCAGCTATCCTGCCCTAGACGGCCACATTCCTGTGCCTAGTACGGAGGTCGTGGACGTTGGAGGCCTCCCCCCAAACCTCGATGAGGTCCACGATCTCCACACTAGACCAGGTGGGCTCCTGCATCTTGCAGCCCCAGGCAGGCTCCTGGGAGTCGCCAGCCTGGTCCTGGGAAGAGGCAGAGGGCTGGGTGGCAGCGGGTGGCTGGCTCATGCCGTGGAAGGTACAGGGTCTGCTGGCTGGGTGCTGTCAGGCTTGTAACTGGCATGAGCACTGTAGCCAGACCGTGCCCTTTAAGGGCTCCGAGGCTGGGAGAGGGGCAGAAAGGTTTCCCTGGTTTGGCCCAGAGTGGCCACCTGTGGCCACCAGGGCAACGTGGGAAGGGCTAGCCTCCAACTAGTTCGAATTAAGTGGCTATACAGCCCTTAATTTGAACTACTTAATTCGAATTAGGCATTAGTCCTCGTAGAATGAGGTTTACCTAGTTCGAATTTAAGTGCTCCACTAGTTTGAATTAAATTTGAACTAGCGGTTTGTATGTGTTGTCCCTATTAAAGTTAATTCGAACTAACAGTTGTTAGTTCGAATTAACTTTGTAGTGTAGTCATACCCATGGATAAACCTGTAAGTTAAAGACGTATAAGTTATGATTTATTAGTGAAATTCCAAATCAAAGAAGTTTTATGTTCTGGTAAAAAAAGGCTTCCATAGCTCTTGAAAGTAATTTGTTGGAGTCTCATGACATGATGATTTACGGTGCAGCCATAAAGAGTAAAGACACCCAAAAAGTAAGCTTGTCCAAAAAATTCTATCTTATGATTACATTTGAGAAAGAAGGCCAAACCACAAACCAGACCCTGGTTTTGAATACCTATTATCTGTGGATGTCCTGATCTGGAGTTTTAGATGATAAGAAGGTTCATTTGTGAAATTAGTAAGTGTATCAAAGTAAGCAGGTATGCATTTCAGTTTCATAGTGACTTTTAAAAAATATAGTTCCTTTTTAGAGCAAAACTGCACATTTTCCTCAGTCATGCTGCTCCTTGTCAGGTATTTACTTCCTCTCTCCAACCACTCTTGAGTGGGAGCAATCAATGTGTCTATAAAAATTAAGATCAGCAAAACACACAAAAGCCCGAAACTGTATTTTAAAAGTCACTTGGTTAAAATATTGATAATGGCTTAGAATAATATACTTCTTGTGGTGAATTTTTGTCAAACTTTGTCCTTTGCTAGGTTAAATCTGCATAGAATTATAGAGTAATACAGCAGCATTGGAAAATAAACATTTTTATCTGTATGTCAACCTTTCTAGAAAGGTTTAGTTCTTGTTTTTGATCATTTTTCTCTAAAAAAAGCTTTAAGATCACCCTGAGGATACGTCAGACATTAGATAGCATTTTTGAGAATAACAAAGAAGATGTCTCTTTAGCTAGACTACAATTTAGAAGAGGGCAAATGGGCTGAACCTTGAGGTTTTGATTCAGAAATACTGACCATTTCATTTTGATTGAAAATGTGTACAATTTGGCCTACTTCTACTTCTTCACTTGGCTGAAGCAATGTAGCACTGAACTGATCAGCACAGCATAACATGAGCTGACTCCATCGGACAGTGGAGGCAATTTGCAGATTAAAAACTCATGGGAATCACTGACATTTTGTTAGCATTGTAGCATTCGTGAAATTACCACAAGAGTCTAAATCCATAACCACACTTAATAAAAGTCAAGTTTCTGTCTTCTTTAGATAATACTTAAGCCACATTTGGTTTTCCTTAATATGTTGAACTGAAGCCAGACCAATGTTTTAATGATAAGAACAGACATTAGCAAAAGGTCTGCTGAACTCATGAGAGATATATAGCCCTCACTGGTCAATTGAGAAGTGGCACACTTAATGAGTCAGCAGTGCAAATGTTTATGATATTGACAGAATCAGTTACAAGGAAGTGTGTGTAATCTTCATTGTTTATTTCAGTAGATTATTTTAGCTCTTTCTCCATTTATCATAATTAAATAATTTATTTTACTATCTCGTGTAGCAGGTATCCTAGGTAGAGGAACCTCTCTATTCCTATCACTCTGAGAATTAACCTTCAACCTTTGACCAAACCCTGAACTCAGTCTTTTATTTTTCTTTTTTTAAAATTTAGACACTTTTTAATGAAACATTTATTCCATTTCTGTTTGTCTGTATTCTTTCTTGCTCAGTCTGGCTGAAATTGACCGTTCCAAACAAGAATGTGAAAGACAGTTATCAGCCTCACCTCTTCCACCCAAGGCCCTGTTATTTCTGGTTGCATGGAGACACATCCCCCTGTGCCCAGGAGCCTAGTGAGGCTGTCAGCTCCCCTGCCCAGAGCAACCTTATTAAAACACAGAAACAGCATTCTAATGTGACTTTCCAAATGGCTGAGCAAAAAAAGAAACCTCCTTTTCCCTCCACATTTCTCATCTCTCAGGGCTAGATTATGACTCCTCCATAATGATGAGCAGGCCAAAAGGATCTATGATGCTCATCTAATCTGAACCCCGAGATCATACAGGCCACAAAACTTCGTCAAAATAATTGCTAGAGCAGATCTTTTAGAAAAACATCTAGTCGTGAGTTTAAAATTGTCAGTAATGGAGACTCCACCATGACCTGTGCCAAGTTGTTCCAATGATTAATTACGCTCATTGTTAAAAATGTTCCTCCTTATTTCCAGTCTGAATGTGCCTAGCTTTAACTTCCAGTACTTGATTGTCTTATATCTTTCTCTCTTAGATTGAAGAGCCCATTATTAAACCTTTGTTCCCCACATAGGTATTTATAGACAGTAATCAAGTCACCTCTTAACCTTCTCTTTGTTAAGATAAGTAGCTTGAGCTCCTTGAATCTATCACCCATGATTGATGTGCAGTCCAATTCTACATATGCAAGTAAGAATCACTGATTAAGTATCTAATTCCATTTACATTCTGAGATGCCATTAAGAGACATCTATTAGTACTTATTTTCTTGAGTGTTGCTACAGTAGAGTCTCACTTTCAGAATATAGGCTTGCAAGTTCTATATTCTGCATGCTGAAGCTTAAACTAAAAGGAAAAATGCCCCTTTAACACAGAAGCAAGTAAAGGGTGGTCACCAACATACTGCTCACTAGCTGGTAATACATTAGAAAGCTGCAAGTAAATGTATTTTAATACAAAATGGCAGGAGTCTCTGAGTGACAATCCATACAATCAGCAATGCTGTTAATACCAAAAGGAGTCCAGTGGTACCTTAAAGGCTAACAATTTTATTATGGCATAAGCTCTCATAAGTTGCAACTCTCTTATCAGCTTCATGAAGTGAAAGAGAAAGAAGCAGATGTCAGGCATACAGAAATGGGAGTGTTACACCAGAGCTAATATAATCAGGGTGGATGTGGATAAGAAGATGACAATATCTAAAGTGGAAAATTATTTACTGTAATGAGAGCGCCATTTGCAGTTCCTATTCAGACCCATTCTGATGGTATCAAATTTGCATATGAATTCCAGCTCAGCAGTTTCAGTCTGCAGTCTGTTTTTGAAGGGTTTTTTTTCTTGGGGATGGCAGCTTTCGACTCTGTGTATTGAGGAAGGTTAAAATGCTCTCCCACTAGTTGTTGTATGTTACCATTCTTAATGTCTGCTTTGTCCATTTATTTTGTTGTGTAGAGACAGTCCAGTTTATCCAATGTACATGGCAGAGGAGCACTGCTGGCACATGATGGCATAATCACATTAGTAGGTGTGCAGGTAAATGAGCCTTTGATGACATGACTGGTGTGATTAGGTCCTACGACGGTGTCACTAGGGTAGACATGTGGGCAGAATTGGCAATGGGGTTTGTTGCTGGGATTGGTTCTAGGGTTAGCGTTTCTATTGTGGTGTGTGTGATTGGTGGTGAGTATGTGTTTCCGGGGGAAGTGGTGACATCTATAAGCAAGGACTGGAATGGTCTATTAAATCAATGAATGGTGGTCTCTCCATATTGTAAATTATAGATTCTCTTGCTGTGATATTGTCTCTAACATTACTTTGGAATAGAACTAGCTTCTTCTTTAAACCTTTTATGCATTTTGTGATTTCTGATGTGATACAGTTTGATCACATTTTTATCCCATGGGTTCTATCTATTGTTATCTGTTAATTGCATAGCACAGTTAATAAGAGGGCTCTCAGGTCTATGGGCAGTAAAAAAAATAGGCATCTTGTTAATGACTTTTTAAGAAGCAAACAGGATATAGAACAAATCTCTTTAAAGATTTGTCCTCAATTATACATGAAAAAGGCTTCTTGGATAGGAAGGTATTGGAAAACAAAAGTGAACATCAATAATAATATTTACTTTTGATCATTTGGCCTCTACACTGTGAGGATCCTGGGGTAAAGTCATTGCACTATTCCCTCAAATGATGCTTTTACACAAATAGGTGCTACTAAGATCATTCTAGGCATATTTATTCTATTATAGATTAGCCTCCACTAAAGAATGTAGGATAAATGATGTGCATAAGAGAGGTAGGTAAATTTTTTAAAGTAATCATTTTATTTGAAAAATGCTATGCAACTTGCCAAATGTATGTAATTACTAATCAACAAAGCCACTCAATAATAAAAGGCAAATTCCTGTGACCCATGTAACATATTTCACAGAAAGATTATATTGAAGGAGACACTTGCAGAATTACATTTCAACAAGCATGATATAGATATACCCATAGGTAAAAGTATAGAAGTGTGGCAATACATACGAAGACATAGTAATCTAGATAGATTATTAAAAAAGAATTTGAACGAATTCTGCTAAGACCATTGAGCCTTTTTAAAAAAACATACAAAAATCCCCCACATGTGATCTATTGAATCAACAATATTCTTCCAGTCCCTGTCACATAAATCCTGTTCAAAATTGACTTCATATTTTAAGCCACACACAAAAAATTATCACAAGATAACAGGACTTATTTATGCCAGCAGCTGTAAAACATTCAAGACAAAAACTAAAGTTGTAAGTGAATGAAAGTAACATGAATATTGGAAAGGATTACAAAGTTGCCTCTGGATTATTTTAATGTTTAGAAGTTGAAAATCAGAGTTAAAAGAAAAATAAAACCAAGAACATTTATTTTAAGATAAGAGTCTAAAGGAAGAACAAAGATGCATAAAATGTACTTGAATGTAAGCAGTTTTTCTCTCTCTCAGATTTTCTGGCAAATGTCTATAAAGGTTGCCATATTCTTGACCTAAATCAGTCCAAACCCAATAAAAAAAAGGCTGTTTACACTGTACATTGTGTTGTCTGGCAGCATAAATGCTGTTTGTCCATGCTTTTGCTAACAACATACTTCCACCTCCTATGAGCAGGGTTTGCGTTGCTGACAGGTGGGAAATCCTTCCCCTCCCCCGCCCCCATGAGCCAGTCACACTGCCACATGCCATGGCAAAACTTTTTGTCTGGGGGGGGGCGCGTAGGACTTTCTTAAACATCTGTAAATGACAAGTTTTGTTGTTCAATTTGCAGTGTACACAAAGCTAAAGAGACAAAGACAGACAATTGGTAACCACGCACAGGTGTTTGGCATATTTATCTCCATTACCTCTTCTCTCTGAGCAATAAGTTTTAAAAAAGGTGTGAATGTGAAGCAAGAAAGCACATTGTCTGCCAGTTGGAAAGCTTGTTTTCAGATGTGACCTAGAAAAATACAAGGTAAAAATACAACTATGTAACAGATTGGTCACTTGTGCACTTTGATGGGCCTTGATAAGGGACAAAGGGGCTGAACATTAAAAATGTACTTTCACTGAGTATTGATGTAAGAGTTGTATTGAAACATGTTTCTCCTTCTTCCACTACCGATTTAAGTGATGAAATCTAATCTCTTAAAGTGTCAAGGTTCAACACATAGGAAAAAATGTATACATTACAGATTAAATTTTCAAGAAGCCTTATTAGGGATCAACTTTTATTAATTTGCAATTTGCACTTGCGAAGTAAACTGCAGGAGAAAGTATGAGCACGTTGTCTAACTACCCACAATCCGTTATTTAGATGAGCAAGTGCTCAGATTTATTCCCACAATTCAGTTCTGGTTGCAAATTTGATGGATGAAAACAGTGTCTGCAAAAATAGAGGCTATTCTTTTAACAACTAAGTCCCAAATATGTTTGTCACTGAAGTGGAAACTGGCCTGCACACTAAGTTCCCATGTCAATGAAGATAACAAAATGTCACATGGCCCACAATAATCTGTATCTGGAGTTTAGAGCAGAGAATTTCCGTAAATAATATAAAAGAGCCTGCAAATCAGGATCAAAAGTTGATCAAACACATACTTGTTTTCTTAAGTAAATGTTCACCAATTTGTCTTAGCAATATACTGATGACTTAACTGGGATTTTCCCCCCTCTGCTTTATATCAGAATGTTTTTGTTCTCATTTTTGGGGCAGTGAGTAAGGGACAAGGAAAATGTATTACTTAAAGATGTGTGGCCAAACCCGAATGCCTCCTTTGGGTATTTAGTATTCTATCCACAGCATGTTCCTTGACATTTCTGCTAACATTCTTTTGAATCATAATTTTTCAGAATATTGCCTGACATTTCAGGTAGCAGGAAGTTACAGCTGGGCCACAAGGTTGCATAAAGTGAGCTGGGAACGTGGCCTCTATAAAACTGTAGGTGCAGGAAAGGAAGGTGGAGGGCCAATGTAGCTTTATGTTACCTCTTTACCTCCTGAAGTCTGACTCTGCCTACAGAACTTCTTAAAACAGCACAGCCCTAAGTCTACTTTAGATTGTGTTGATTTGTAATGACCTCCTGTGGGTTAACACTGCTGAGAATGGTGCAAAGTGACCTGGTCATCCCCCTTGCCACTTCAGCCCACCCTATACACCATTCTGCCAGATTTGTGATACATGGAAATTCTTTTATTAGGAGTGAGGGTTTTGTCGCCTTTGTGTTGCCAGCATGGAAACTTTCCAGTGCATAGACTGTGTTTGTATGTGCTTGTACAGAGTGACTGATCTATTTTGGGAACTTTGGCCTCTCCTGAAATGTCCTGTTAATTACCATATTTAATATTTCTTTTGCAGCAATGTCCGGAGGCTTCCACCAAGTCAGGGATCTATCATGCACAATCACATAGTAAGTGACAGTCCCTGCTTAAAGCAGTCTTCTGTCTACAAGACAAAACATAACAGGTGGATGAAACAAGTGGAAAGGAAAGTCCGGACTAGGAGCAAAAGTAATCTCTGTGCTTGTCTCCACACCAAATTAGCATATGGCATGCTACAGTGTGATACTGTAGTACAGCTGGCATCCAGAAACCTGTTGTACACCAGCAACTGACAATGATCCCTGCTGCTGCTTGACTAAGACTTTTTCTACATAGCAAATCTGTGCACAGTAACCCAGGGTGGGAATCTACAATGCACTAAAAGTTCCATGGTGGGCTCTCATATATTTCAGATTGAAACTAGCTTTTGTCACATTATTTTTGGATGCACCACAGCAGCAGTGAATTTTTCCAGAGGGTAAAGTGATGGCTTGATAGACTTTGAGTGAGAGCTTGTCTCACATATAAAGGCAAAATGAGCGAAAGTACAAAAGTACTTGTGAAATATTTGTTTTAAAAAGTTACTGTAGTGAAAAGCCCCCACTGGAAAGATTAGGGGGTCCATGTGATGTGAAAAATCCAATGCTATATGAAAAAAAAAACCCACAAAAATTTGATTGTTGTGGATTTTTAAAAGACCCTGGAAATCCTATTCATATCTATTTTTTCCACATTCATGGATATTTTGGACCTGATTTTTCTCACTTACACAGGAGAGAATCAACAGAATTAAATAAGCAATAAAATATGTAAGTGGAATCAGAATCTGGCCCTTTCTATTAGGTAATGGACCTGATCTTATTGTTTAACAGTGTAGATACAGTTATGTAATATAGACGTCATCCTTATTTTGAGTCATTTTGCTGGTCTTTCAAAGGAATAATGAAAATTGAAAACAAATTTAATAATGTATTGTTTTTACCCCCAAACTAAATTTAAAAATGTTGGAGACAAACTGATGGAGAGGGGGAAGAATGATACCCTAGAAGAGGAAATGGAAAAGGAAATCAAAATAATTCAGTTATGTTGCCCTGGATTCTCAAGATACTCTCTCATAGCTCCAAATGTCCCTCATTTATCTTATGTGCTATGAGGAGAATATCATTTGATGGAATTAGAAAATGTAGGGATGGCTGTATTATCTCCTATGTGCACACAAAAAGGGTGGAGCAATTCAATAGTCCAAAGTGGGGAAGAAGTGTGCCCTCTATTGACTTGATGAGCATTGCAGTACTGTGTATTTATGGCCAAATTTCTGATTTGCATTTTTCCTTTACTCATTTTATGTGGAGATATTGTATCATTCAGTCCAATAAATCACTGAAGAAAAATACAGTGAGGAGCAGGACTGAGTTATGGATTCACTGAATTAAATATTCTGGAGGGTTTGAGTGCCTTAGGTCTGAAAATGAACAGCACTGAAGTAAAAATTAAAGGCATAAAGGAATGAACTCTGGTAATTACTTATTACATTTTCAATCTCCAATGACAACAGATTTAAATTGATGGCTCAATAGGTTTAAAACACACATTGCTGAACATACAACAAACCTCAACCAGCATGGCTTACGACTAAACCTTATCGAATAGATAAGTACAACACTACTTTGTTACCTCTGGAGAGTTTAAGAGAATTCAATAAGTCTTGACAGGAATGCTTTGTGGCAAATGCACATAAGACCAGTTTGTATTGAACCTCAACTTACTTTAATATTAAGTTAAAATAATATAAAATATAAAATTTCCCTATATGCACACCATGGCTTGAAGCAAATGCAAATCCATATGAAAAAGCTCCCTATCTTATTTCCATTTTAAATACATGGTATGAGCTTTTAGATGACTTGCATTCTGTTAGCTATTAAGAGGAACTGCTGCTTTAACTAGAACAGACTTCAGCATAGCAGGGGGGCCAGTGAATCAAGCATAACTCTAAGCAAAACATTACAAAAATCACTTTGATGATGGGAGAAGACTGAAGGACAGATGGAGAAACAGGAAGAGAAAAAAGACATGGAGGAGAGAAGAATGGAACTGAAAGTAGTTTGGAGGGAGATTTAAAAACAATGAAAAGAAAAAACACATTAGGGATTTAAAAACCAAGTTCTAGTGAAGTGATTTAAGAGCACACATCCAACAGGCAAAGATTTTCCACTTCTCATTTTCAGGGAGATTTTCAAAATGCCTAGCCCTAGAAGGATATGGGAGCAAAAGTCCTACTGTACTTTCAAAAGTTCTTTTGCTCATTGAAAAATCTCTCACCCATGATGGGAAAAAGTGGAGAAATGAGACATTACCATACCATGTGTATTTCAATAATTGGGCACAAAGGAGAGTATTAGCCCTAATTTTTTTCTTGACATGTCTCAACCTTATAATAAATCAAATTCAGTTTTCCTATGTATTAGTAGTGTACATATGAACTCATGAAGCCTATGAAGCTAAATATATTTACTTGTCTGTTCCTCACAAGACATGCTTTACAATACACTGTCAAGCAAATTTATAACAAAAGATAGGAAAGAAATAAACTAAGCTCTGCCAAGTAAACCAATCAATTTGAAGACAAGAACCAACATGCACTCTATTGTCACAGCAGCAATACTTTCATTGCTTGGAATACACTAATGACTGAATTATTTGGCAAGCAAGTGGGGAACTATAGTTTGATGCCAACTGTTGCATTGAAGGCTGCTTTAGATTAGAATGCAGATGTACCACATTTAAAATTGATTGTTTAAACATGGATTCATGTATCACTTTAAAGGCAGCCAACCTGTACAGTTAAGAAGTAAATGAAGACCAAATTACAGATTAACTAAATGCATCAGAAATTGCTTTGCAGAATGAGTTGTCTGCAAGGATCATAGTTTCTTTTTAACTCTTTTATATCAAGGAAAGGATAAAATGCTAGATTATCTGTTTTGGGGAGATTAAACTTTCTTCACAGTGGAGAAAAGGTAATAGCCTTCTTATATTTTTATTTTTCTCTGATAGAACTCAACATGGGAAGATTAGGATATTGATCCCAGTTTTTCATGGCTGACATACTAGGAGAATGTTATTAGGCTGACATCTATTATTTTGGACATTACTAGCTGGAGAAAGAGCAAGTGGCAAGCATAAACTAGAATCAAAGTCTAATTTTTAAACAAACTGAACTATTATCCTCGCTCTCATGGGTTAGAATATAGATTTTAGTGTCTCAGAACATCTGTATTTTATGTGCAATTATTAAACTACAGAATTGTTTGGACCTTCCCTAGGTTTTCCAGGCAATTGTCTTTTAATCCTATCCTTTAACAATTCAAAGTCCTTTACCAAGTTTCCTCCCTCTCCACACCTGCATAATTCAATATTTTCCTTGCAAAACTTGGAATTGTATCACTTTCCCAATTGCCAGCTTTCATAATACTGGATGTTTTACTTCAAGTCCCAGTTTATGGAGATAAGTTCTAGAAAGAGAATTTCAACCTTAATTTTTTAAAATAACTTTCTAGCTTGAAAGTGTGACCTTCTGGCATCTTCAAGAGCTAGCAAACAGAATGCAAAAACCAAACCAAATAAAAAACCAAAGTGTGTTTAAAAAACCCTCAACTTTTAAACCAAATTCATGATTTTAGTGTGGGGTCCAAGGGGGGGGGAGGGGGAGGAGAAGGAAGGGGATTTTTTTTAATGTTACCAATACATCATATGTATTTTGGAAGCTGTAAATTCAGAATGTAATACCCACGCCCTTTCAGTTTTACTTCCTCACCTGCTGTCTTCCTCTGCTTTCAGAGTTGAGCTCATTCACACTTTTTCAGCAGATTTCTCAATTTCACTTGCTTCCTATTTCTGGTTTGGGGAAAACAGCTATTCTGCTTACTGCTCCATGGTAATCTATTTGCTATATCTCCCTAACATGATGTGTGTGCTATTCTTTCTTCCCTCTTGATAAACACAAGCTTGAAATCTCCTCATTTAACTTAGAGAAAACTTCAAATCAAAATCCCAGATCTCAACACCTCCTACACTCCTGCTAATTTTTAATCCAAATCTGAATTTTGTGACTTTCATTCATCTCTGCTTTCTTTCCTGTACAGTACCATTGGTCAGAGTGAAAACTCCAAATCACACCTTTCGGGCGAATAAGAGAAAGTCTCCTCACCCCTCCATCCACAAATACAAAGGTACAAAGAAAATAGTTTCTAATTGATACAAAAAGGTGAAGTTGTGTTTCTGTAGTATTAAAGAATGCTTTATTTTCAATACCAAATAAAGTACAGTTGGATTGACACTGAATATATAGAAAGGAGAAAAGAAAACCCCAAACCACACTGATTTCATTTGATAACATGCACAAGGACAACACATTGTAAGCAACAGCAGGGGTTACCTCTGAGACTGAATTATTTTGATTGTAGTTTTGGCCTTTGAGGGTAAAGAGTATGAAAAAGTGAAATAAAAATGGAACATACAGAAGTCATTCCAAGAATGAAAAGCTCCATTTTGGTGTTTGCTTTCCAAATCGTAAGTCAATGGTACCTATAGAAATCTTTACTGGAATAATTTCCAGAGTGGTATTGACCAGAACTACCTGATAAGGATATTATTTTTATTATTCAGTTTAGTTGGAAAGTTCCAAGTGGTGTCAGTGCCTGGTTAAGTCTGAATTAAGTGATATAGCAGTGCTTCTCCAATGGCTTAGCAAGTAAAAGTATGTTTCCTCACTTCTTTCCTTGCGCTTGACTAATATTTCCTCTCAGATCCAGAAAAAAATATTTCAGAATTGGGTACAAGTACTTGTTACACTCTTAGTAATTCCCTCATCTATGATTGAAATCAGCATCTCCCTGACTCTGATTCAGATTTTAACTTAAAATGTAAATGGCTAAAGTATTTATCTATATCAAGGATATTTCCAAATGTGAAATTTAAAGCAAGCAAGGATTTTTGTGCTAACATGAAGGATCTAATTTAGATCTATGAAATCAGGGAGAGTTAGTTATACATGAGACTCTATGCTGATCTCATTCTCCCGCATCCCCTTTTAAAGTAAGAAAGAAAAGGTTTAAGAAAACACCAGTAAAATTGGCATTGAAGGAAAGATCTCACAATAGTAGATGACAACCATTTGTTATAGGCTTCCATGTAATTTCATCAACTTCCTTAGAAGATTATTTACTTAATTACACTTTGACAGTACACAGAAGCTTTTTTAAAATGTGGATTGTTGACACAATGGACAGTAATGGCTGAATAGTCTCATGTAGCCCTGCTGCCTACTTACTGACTCTTAAATAAGACTACATTTCATTCCTTAGCTTTTGTACTATTAACTGAATATGAACATAGAGCAGCTGGGCTGGTTCTTTGCATTAGTGAAATGCTGTGCACATGCTACAAATATTCATGAAACATTTATTGGCAACAAAAAATTGAACATGTCACAAATTAAGGGCCATATTCACCTAATCTCACTAATAGTTACTCAATGAGTTGCTCAATGGTGAGTTTTTAATCTTGTCTACCAAGCTCTATGCTGAGTAAGTGTGGTCGGGGCAGGAGCTACATAACATGAGTAAAGGTGAGCAAAGCCACACATTTACCAGGGCTTTCTCCACCCTTCAAAGGCACTTCATTTAATTCCTCAGTTTGTGGTAATTTTCCTTTCACTCTCACAGGGTCATCCAGAACCAGAGATTGCTGGAGTTCAGAATATGTTATGCTTATCTTTTCTATCAAGCCTGCTTTTCTTTTTCTGCAGAGTGGATGGTTAATAGGTAGACATTGGTATCACTAGCCTATATAAACAACTGAAAATTGATGCTTGTTTCATTGTGATGTCTCCTGATGACAAAGTGATGGGCACATTATAAGTGAATCAGTACATATATAAATTATAAGTGCCATGCAAAATTTTATCAATGATCAAAGACAGCAATACTTGGTTAAACAGTAGAACTTAAAGGGAAGAACTTTAAAAATGCCCTCTGAGAGTGACATCCACTAATGCCCTCAACTTATTTCCAGTATGGCAGAATAATGACTCCACTAAAGCAGAAAAGCAAATATGAAAGTCATAAATGCTACACTAATTTTACATAAATACAAGGTCCTTGATGATCTTTTGCTTTTTAGGAAGATGGAAGTGCAACCCAGATTGGAGTTGGGCCAGCAAATATAACAATGTTCATTGTTCACAGTTTGTAAGGATTAGGTTGCTGGTTTTCAATGTTTCAGACATTAAAAGCACATTTCTGGGGCTCACCTATCCTAATTATCTAACTCACGGAGCAGAAATAAAACTGACAGGCTTAAGAAATAATAAGTCCCAAGAAGATCTCTGACTCATTCTTCAAAGGAAAAAAAGCAGTCCTTCTGGACTTACAGAGCAAGAGCTTGTTTTCTATAATCCCTCATTACAGATGCTGAAAATATTTTGGAAGTCTTTCATCAGATGCAATAAACTGGCCCTGTGATCAATGGATGAAGGGCCTGATCCAAAGCACATAAAAGTTAAAGGATAAGACTCGTTTTATCAGTAAAATAGTATTAAATTATAATACTACTCTTTTACCATTCAGAATGCTGCTGCAAAAATTATTTTCCTATGCTGTAATTTTAACCATGTCACCTCTTTCTTTGCAATCCTCCACTAGCTTTCTCCTTTCTATCATTCTAAATATAAGCTATTTAGAATGATAAATAGCTATTATATTCACCCTATTATATCTCATTAACAGATCTGACCTCTTATCAACGCATCATGCCAGCCTCCATTGCCAACATACAGTATTACACATTCAAATAAGCACATTTGTGCTTTCTCCCCTGCTGCTGTTCGTGCTTGAGAAGCGTTTCGCGTAAACATCCACAAAACTCACTCATTATCCACTTTCACATTCCTCCTTAAAACTCTCCTTTGCCATGATGCCTACAGAAATCTTAACAATGGTTATACTGTTGGTACACTGAGACCGCTGCCTGTCAAGTTGACCAGTGTTGTCTCACTGTTTGCTTGTACGCCCCTATCTGAAGGTATCCATCTGTTATCTCTTATCCAATACTTGGAATATAAACACTTTGGGATAGGCAACTTTTTTTGCCCCTATGTTTGTTCAATAACTATGAAAATAGGTCTGCTTCTGGGGCTTCTAGGTACAGTACTATTATAAGTGATTCAGTGCTTTCATCAGTAGATAATTAAACATTCTAATACTACGTCATTTTCTACTCAGGGAAAATGAGGGACAAAGAAGAAAAGTGGTTTCTAAGGCTACTGGAACAGCTGGGAACAGAACCCAGATATTCCTAGTCCCAGCTTAGTGTTCCATCTTCTAGGCAATGCTGCCTCCAAACAGGAGTTTAGAATCTCAGCTGTTCTCAGTGTTATGCTGACAACACTGTCTATAGTCACATCAAAACTATCAAGAGCTTCCATTCTGTAATCTGCATAACTATGGCTATGTCTACACTACAGAGTTTTTCAAGGATACCTCTGCCGCATCCAGGGAATGCGTCTGCTCTTCTGAAATTTTTTTTGGCAAAGCAGACGTGCTCTTTTGGAAGCCCCATATTCTTCATTTTATGAGGAATAAGGGATTTTCTGAAAGAGACGGTTTTTCCCAAATTTGGCCCTATGTACACAGGCCAAATGTCGGGAAAACCTCTTCTGAAAAAAGATTCGGAAAAGTGTATGCAAATTGTGGTTTGAAAATGCATACCTTTTTCTGAAAAAACCCCAACAGTATAGACATAGCCTACGTGCAGTACAATCTTTCCTTTGTGAAAAGCAGCCAGCGTAAGTTTTCTTCTTTGTAACTGCTAAGCACCCTCATTTTCTGATGGCTTTTAGGGGAATGGAGGGCACCCACGACTTGGAGCATTGGGAACAGAAGTTTCTTTCTGTTCTGTCACAGAAGTATTATATCAAGCAGATCATTTAGAAAAAAAATGTGGAATTATAGCTGAAACAAAATAAATATAAAGTAAATGAAAGAACTGAATATTCAACTATCGAGAGGCGTTCATTCATGGCCTATTCATTCACAACTATTAAGCTATGAGACTGATAACTATAGTTGGTCAAAAATCCATTTAAATTGTTTTTCAAATGACACCACCTCAGAATATTGCATATCTGACTGATTTGTTAGTGTTTTCATTTCTGCTGCTTCTCCCTTCTCCCCTCAATCAAAAATTTCTATAAAAAAATGTAGGCCAGAGTGATTTTGTTATTGATCCATATTTTCTATGGATCAACAAAATCCAACATTTTTCTATCCACTCTACTGAATCATAGAATACTATAACTGGAAGGGACCTTGAGAAATCATCAAATTCACAGCAGGACCACGCACTGTCTAGGTAATACCTGCTCTTAAATTTCTCTAGTGACGGAGATTCCACAACCTCCCTAGGCAATGTATTCCAGGGTTTAACCACCCCAACAGGAAGTTTTTCCTAATGTCCAGCCTAACCTTCCCTTGCTGCAATATAAGCCCACTGCTTCATGCCCTATCCTCAAAGGCAATTCTTCTCCCTCCGCCTTGTAACACCTTTTTAGATACAGATTGTACCTCCTTTAACGAGGACTCCCTGGTCCAGAAACATCCATGGTCTAGCATGGACCACGGATGTTCCTGGACCACAGAGCACAGGAACAGCTGGGCACCAGTGACTCAGCTGGAAGTGAAGTGTGTGTGTGGTGAGGAGGGGGATAGGGAGTTCTGGCCTCAGCAGAGATCCCTGGCCCCCAACATCCATGAAGCTCTAGCCAAGCAGAAGCTGTGGAGCACTGGCCATGGCGTTTTGGCCCTGGCTCTAGCTGTGGAGCTCTGGCCCCATTCTGGCACCAGCAGCTGGTGAGCTCCAGCCCCAGTGACAGCCAGGGAGCTCTGGCCTGGGCCGTGGAGTTCCATCCCCATCGCCATCCCTCCACCCTGGCTGTAGACCTCCGGGCCCAGCTTTGGAGCCAGGCGGCTGTGGAGCTCTGCCCCAGTTATGCAGCTCTGGCCATGGTGCTCGGGCCTGGCAGAAGCGGGGCCAGCAAAATTGAGAGCTCCCTGAAGGGCTGGGGCAGTGGCAGGCTGCAGCTCTTGCCAGGTAGCAGCATGGGCCATTAGGAGAAGGACCTTTCCTGGTCTGACGAATCCCCTTGTTTGGGACCAGTCAGGTCTTGAGGGTGCTGGACCAGCGAGGTCCAACCTGCACTTGAAATCTGCTGTCATGTACTCTCTGAGTCTTCTCTTTTCTAAACTAAACAAGCTCAGTTCTTTCAGTCATCCTGTAGGGGTTCTCCCCCTGTGCGGAGGGGCTTACGTCCGCCCCCCTCGGTTCTCTGATCATGGACGCCTTGACGCGCCCGATTCCGATTGGTTTGGTTAGGCGGTTGGGGGAAGGGGGTCCGGGCCCGCCCTCTCTCCGGACCCCAGCCCAGGGCCCTAAGGTCGGGGAAAAGGCTCCCCCACCTAGCAGGGGGGGTCGAGACCCCTAAACTCCCCTGCCCTCAGGGTCCGCGTCCCCGCCCTGGGCTGCTTCTTCCCCCCAGGTCCCATGTGCTCACCTGGGCCCTTCCCCTGATCCTGCCCAGGGCCTCCAATAATGCCGACCACTCGCCGGCTCGCGGGGGGGTTGCGTCTCCTCGGCGTTCCCCCCGATGGCTGGTCCACTGCGACCTTTTGAACTGCCCGCCGGTCGCAGGCAGATTACGTCACCGCCCTCGTCGGCCTCCGGCCCCTCCCAGGGCCGTCCTCCCCGTGACGTCTCTGCCACGTCCGCTCGGCCCCGCCCCCTCTCTGCGCTGCCGGCCGGCCCCGGCTCGTTACCCGGCCGGTGTGCCGGCCCCCCCGTTCGGGGATGGCGGGCGGTGATCCGCTCCCCTCCGGGGGGTGAGTCTTTCCCCCGCGGTTGCGGCGTCCCGGCGGTTTCCGGGAGGGGCGGGGCTACCCCGCCACACATCCTAATAACCATCACCTAATAAAGTCTTTAAAGTGCTGCATAGTCCTGTCTTTTGTTTCAGCAACACCAGACTAACATGGCTACATCTCTATTACTACTCTCATAGCTCATGTTTTCTAGGCCTTTAATAATTTTGGTTGCTCTTCTCTGGACCTTCTCCAGTTTCTCCACATCTTTCTTGAAATGATTGTAAGCCCAGAACTGGACACAGTACTCCAAGTGAGGCCTAATCGAATCAGTGCAGAGTAGAGAAGAAGAATGACTTCTCGTGTCTTGCTCACAACACTACTATTAATGCATCCCAGAATCATGTTTGCTTTTTTTTGCCACACTATCACACTGTTGACTCATTTAGCTTGTGGTTCATTATGACCGGTAGATCCCTTTCTGCAGTACTCCTTCCTAGACAGTTGTTTCCCATTCTGTATGTATGAAACTGATTGTTCCTTCCAAAGTGCAGTATCTTGCATTCCTCCTTATTAAATTTAATCCTGTTTACCGTAGACCATTTCTCTAGTTTGTCCACATCATCTTGAATGTTGACCCTATCCTCCACAGCACTTGCAACCCCGCCCAGCTTGGTATCGTCGGCCAACATAATAATGGTACCCTCTATGCCATCACCTGTGGAATCCCACACATCCCTGTGGAATCCCACTTGCTATGCCCTTCCAGGAAAATGAAAGGGGGTAAAGCCAATTCATTTTGCACATCACAATAAATATAATAAAAAGGTCACCATAATTTTAAAATTATTTCATTTTTTTCCCCTTAAAGTCACCTCAGAGACTATGCACCACTGGCAGAGCTTGAGACTGTATCTTGTCCTTCCCACCACCTCACTGGGTCTGAGCTCTGCTCACTCAGGCAAGAAGCTGGCCCATGTGTACTCCTAAATGTTATGTTCTGGAATTAATCACGTGTAAGTGATACCATCTTCAATAGTTTAATTTTGTTCAGTGGCTCTAAATATAGATTTGTTCCCTGGTCTTGCAAGAGATGAGTGGAAGTTATCTGCTGCCACCCTTGTTTAATATTCTGACTTCAAAGCACCTAAAAAGGGGTGCATAAATCACTCGAGAGTGGTGTCGGAGAATCCCACTTGACATGATTCTTGGCATATGAATATGTATAACACAACAATGTGAACTTGGAAAATCATGCCACTAACCTCTGACTTATGGAAGGCTAGAGAGACTAGTTTATTTTCCACTGATCCACCCATGGAATATACAGGACAGATATTTATATAGCACATATGGGGGAGTACAGACTCTCAGATGCCACATTGCATGTTCTCAAATAGCTTTATGCTTACAATCATTTCCCAGCCCAACCCATTCTTCTTTATCTTTTTCCCTTGTGTCTGTCTCAAAGCAAAAGAGTCTTCAAAGGCAACCACAGTTTCCTGTTATACAGCAGTTAAAAAAATGATACTGCACCAGAGATTCAGACTTTACATTTGGGTAGCTCTTTGGGTCTTGACAGCCTTTAAGAAAGGGTGACAATTATGTATGTCACTGATGTTAAATGGGAGGAAACATTTCAAATTCCACATAGATTGCTATAGGGATAATAGTGCTCTGTGTCATGCCATAATGCATATACCTGGAAGGAGCACACTGATACATGGTTGCGCTCAGCTCCAATCCCATATCTCTAGCTATAAAGCTAAAGTGTTTAATTTGTGACAGGAAGGGAACAAGGAAGCATCAGCATTACCTTCAGGTTTATTTAAGTCTACAGCATTATCTTTAAGTGTAAAAAATGTTTGATTTTGCCATGCAATCATTTCAAAGAAGATTCTGGCTATGACTCAGTCTCCTTTTTCTTCAGATTATTTACATGCCTGCACTGCTAGCTATCACTACATCTATTATAAGCTATTTTATCTTCTTTACAAATGCCATAACTGAGAAGGGGGAAAAAAAGCTGATTTTTGTTATGATGAGAAAAGAAGACAAGATAACTCAAAAGCTGTGTCTGATTGCTTGCTGGATGTCACATAGTAAGGACGCATTGAAAGGAAAGAAGCTGTCATTAAAAGCACAGGCTCAGATCTGATAAGAAGTTATTTCAAATAGGTTAAATGGGAATGGAGCCTGTTTGCCAACAATGGAAATAATCGATAGATTAAGATCACTGCTAATCTATTCAGGTGAAAAAAGAAGTAAAAACAACAAAGAGACCAGGATTTTGAAAATCTGTGATATACTGTATAAGATATATATCACCATATGAAGTTGCAAGAAAGCATAGAAGCATACGAAAACACATATCTCTACTTACATGACTGTATTAATTGGCAGAGTACTCAAATGTAATTGAACCTGTGTCAAAATATGTGGTCACTTTGTATTTCAGTATGGCATAATGTAAATAGTATATTCACTTCAATTCACTTCAGATTTCTTTTAAAGCAGAAACATGCTTGCCAGAATCTGCCGAAGTAATAATTTTAAAAAAAGGGGCAGGGCAGGCTTTTACATATTAGACACATTGAAATGTCACTTATTGATCTCTGACCATGAGAATGAATAGAACTCATGATAGATATTAAGTTTCTTCATGTCCTGAAAAATACTTTATATAGATAATAGCATTGTTCAATGGTATGCATTTATTTTCTAAAATTATATTTTTTTATCTTATCTTCAGACTTAATTGAAAATAGAGGCTATGAAGTCTAGATTTGAATTAAACATACTATTTGTGATCCCTTTGAAAAATCAATTTCAGGCTTGACATGATATATCTGAAGATAACAAAGCCTATGAAGTACAGACATGGTACTTTGAAACTCACACATTTTTCTTCTAGTTCTTAATTGAGTTATATAAATAACAAGGACACCTATGGTAGGCAGTATGACATCACATACAGTATGGAGAAAGGGTGATCACAGCATTACATTAAAACATGGCAAGTGTAATAAACAAGCTGCTCAAAGGTATAAAGATACCCTTATTACACTACATAAAACAGATGCTACTGATGCTTTTAAAGGGTAATAAGACGATCTGAGGAGAACACCACAAGAAAAGAGATGTAGTAAATATTTTGGCCTTTGTAAAATGATTATAAATATAAATTACTTTTTCCTGGTGAGTTATTATTTAATAATAGTTTTATGACCATGGATGCATGCTGACTGCAAATATGGCTGCTTTCCATATACACTAGCGCTTTTGAAAATGGACACATTTGTGGAGATTTGCCTCTTAAAATTATGAAACTTTTTCATAAAAATCACTGTAACTGATCTTAAGAGCAGCACATGTTTTTTAAAGTTTGTTAAAGTTCTTAATGATATGGTCATCAGAGGATCTTAAAATCTGTAGTTCTCATTGATGTCATAAGAACATAGCAACTGCCATATGGGTCAGAACAATGATCATCTAGTCCAATATCTTGTCTCTGATGGTGGACAGTACCAGAGCTTCAGGGACGGTATACAGAACAGAACAATTGTACAGATATTTACCCTTGTCTATGCCATCTGATTTCTGGCATTCACAAGTTGACATTCACCTCAAGCACAGGGTAATATTCCTGGCCAACTTGGCTACTAGCCTGTTATAGTCTTACCCTCCATGAACTTACCTAATACTTTTGTGGACGCAGTCATACCTTCAGGCATCACAATATCTCATGGAAATGAGTTCCACAGGTTAACTACATTGTTTGAAAAAGCTTTTCCTCTTGTTTGTTTTAAGCTTGCTGTTGATTAATTTCATTGGGCCATCCTGGTTTTTGTATGGTAGGAAAAAGGTAAATTATACCTTTTTTTTAAACTATTCATGATTTTATATTTCTATTATGCTCTCCCTCAACCTCAGCTATCTCTTTTTTAAGCCGAACGACATTTCTCAGTTTAGCTTGTCCTTTTTTGGAAGCCATTCCACACCCTTTATGTTTTTTGAACACTGCTGAGCATCAAGCTGAAGTTTTCAGTGAACTAACCATGACTATGCCAACATCTCTTATCTTAGGTAAGAGGTAATTTAGGTAATAACAAATAAATTTAGAACCCACAATTTCATGTCTATATTTTGGATTATTTTTCCATCCAACATATACTACTTGAATTTATCAATATTGCATTTCATCAATCATTTTGTTGCTCTGTCACCCTGTTTTGTGACATATTTGTGATCTAGTTTGGACTTAATGACAGTGGAAGATAAAGCTACTCAGTAACTCTGGAATTCAGATTATGTCTACAATGGCCTACAATTTTTGAACGGATAGCATTTCCTTACCATGGTTTTGTGAAAATGCCTATGATAGCATGAAGAATAGTTCTGGAGGTATTTGCACCATGCCTTGTGTCCCCTCCCGCCCCCAAAAAATAGCAAATTAGTTTCTCAATATTAATATTTTATTAATAGTACTGACTTAAAATGGAATTAAAAAAAAACTAATTCACACAAGTTTATGCATGCACCATTAGTATCACTCTATACTATTCATTTCTATGCTCTTTCTAGTGACTGTTATGAGAATAATTATTAATAATGCCAATATAAAATGCAGTCAGAGAACATGACAGGAATAGATCATGTGCCTACAGAGAGTGCAGCAAATAATATGCAATTGGTAATAAGTTTGGTGACTTTTTCCCTGTTCATGAACAAACTGGATCTTATTTGATCTTATAATCCACTTTTGTGAGTGTTCCCTCTAGTAAAGCAAAGTATTTGAATGCTCTCAGCAGGTAAACAGAAAGAGGCTGCAAGAGTAGGAAATAAAATGTTGCTATAGAATTTTTTTTAAAGTATGCACAGAAGTGTCGACACTTATCTGTTGAATTCTAACAAATACATACATAGTGATTAGCTGCACATCTTAATGTTCTTCTGCCTCCATTTATTTCCTAGACAATATTTTCAACAGGAACTGGCTTTAACAGCAATAGTGTTGCACAAATCTCCATGGCTTCTGTCCAGTCCAGCAATGAGTGATTCAGTATTTACCAAAAGCTCCTACATTAGTTATTTTTCAAACACCAGTATTATAATAGTTGAAAATGTGACACTTGCCATTTGCAAGCATTAAGACTATATCTTAAATCTACATCTTTGTCCTGTGAAAGTCAGCAGCAAAGTTTTAATTGACGCCAGTGGCACAGGGTCAAGTTTAAGTACAGGACCTATTAGAATCAGTGTTGAAAGAGCCATGGGATTTTAATAACTTGAGCAGAGTACTTACAGCAAGTCAAATACAAGGATAAAATATTTGTATACAATATTTAATAAGTATTCTGTCATCCACTGAATTTTTTTCAGCAAAGAGCATCTGTGCCACTATAAAGGTGTAAGAACCACAAACTATTAATTGAGCAAATTATGTGTGCAATACTGGCAACATTTGAGCTCTTTCATTGTTTTAGAAAGTTAGTTTTAGACTTAGAGCAATGGGGATTTCTTGTGTTCACTGAAAAACAGAGGTATATGAGGAAAGGTTTAGTCACAGAAGTAGATCTGGCTTATGATTTGTGCTTGGGTATGGAAATTTTTGTTTTAAAAGCAAGGATTTTCAAATAATTCTGTAAAAGAAATCCTTTGCCTCTCGCATATCCCTAATTTCAACAAGATTTCAAAATTCTTTATAACATCATTCAGATAAGCTACAAGCATTCTACCACCAGCATTCTAGCCATCTCTCCTCCCACTGTACTTGTGTCAGAGCCATCAGTAAACAGAAAGAGGATATTTAGATGCCAATTTACTGATAAACTCCTTATAGAATTTTAACTGCCCATTAACAGAGTGCACAATGAAAAAAAGTCTCTCTGAACATTCCAGAAACACACTCGTTTTATTAATCTCCATGAATGGATCAACACAGCAGGCCCCGACCTACAAAAGGAGAAGAGTGTCCAAGGGGAAACAATTACAATTTTCAAAGTATCTAAAACCTTATTTAAAGAAGGAGGGAGAAAAATGGTTCTCCTTAAACTCTGAGGATAGGATAAGAAGCCGTGGGTTTAAATTGCACCAAGGGAGGTTTAGATTGGACATAAGAAGTTTTTCCTAAACTGTCAGGGTGGTTAAGCAAGAATAAATTAATTAGGGAGGTTGTAGAATCTCATAATTGGAGATTTTTAAGAAAAGATTAGACAAACACCTATCAGGGATGGTCTAGGTGGTTCTTCGTTCTGCCATTAGTGTGGGGGACTGGATTTGATGACCTCTCAAGGACCCTTACAGTTCTATTTCCAGCTTCAATTCCAACCCAAAGACAGGACTTAGTGTGTGTTTAGATGTATGAGGTGGTGTACTGTCACCTGGAATACTAACTGTTGGATCAACCATTGGTTGATTAAACAAAAATATAGTTCAAGCTACACCAAAAACCTGTTCCAGTTGACATATCTGTCTTAAACCACTATTTAAGAGTTCTCCCACAATAATTTCCAGTACAGTTGTCTTCATTCTTTATCAGATGATTTCTGTCTCCTATGTAACAAGCTCTGTTTAATCGCTTATTTACAGATTTCACAACAGGTAGTTTACTTTCAGATAAGTAGTTACTATTACTCATTAGAAAATAATTTTATAGAAAATTCAGACTTTTGGAAAAATATTAAAACCAAAATATATTGCATATCCCTAATTTGTGATGAATTCCTGACCAAAGGGCATCTGCTTGGAAAACCTGGCCCATACAGTGAGAGCTTATGGCACCCAAATTACAGCTCCCAGAAAGCACTATAGCAGTATTTCTGATAATAAAAGTCAGTTTTAGATCAAAATTTTCTCCAGAAAGCAGTCTCTTCATGTACAAAATCAATGTAGTTTGTTTTAAACCCAATTATCTGTTAAACAGTTTTGATGAAAACTTTTCATCAAGTTTTTGTAGTAAGTTACGCTCAACATGAAGGTAACACACAATTTCTTTATTCAGCTAAGCTTCTCTTTAATGCAAAGACACTCAGAAAAGCAATAGCAAACCAGCTTTTAAAACCTATTTAATCAATATGCTTGCAGTTTCTATTTCAAGGCATTGTAGGAAAAACAGTAATAAATCTTGGGTAAATCTTTACCCAAGGTATTTTTATATGTTTTAGTTTTAAATAAGTTCATACTCATTGACGCTTGACAAATTTTGTTTCCATCAATTTTCTTTTGTTACTGAACACTTTAGTCTTGTGCCAAACAATACAAGTGTTAAATGTACACAATTTCCTCTTGGCTTTTTGTATCCTTACAAGCTACCATCTGAAGTCATCCATTTTAATAAGTAAGATTTGTGCTTTTACTGAAATGGGTGTAAACAAAAACATGCATAGGAAGATTCCAAACTACTGAAAGAGCTTTTTCAAAATCTGAAGGAAGGATCTGAATTTCATGATCAGTTGAATTAAAATCTAAGAGTCAAATAGCCTGAAATGAGTTGCAATTTGAAGAGTCTACTACATAAAACTCTAGCAGTCCAGGCCCATCATGAATTTTGAGTTTGTTGTGATGAGTAATTTGAGATTTTAAGCAAAACAGATACTATCAAGCTTGTGCATTTCTTAAAAGTATAAGTGCTACATAAGTGCTTCACCCCCAGACATTTTCTTATCTGCAGTTTCATGGCCCACTGATATGTTCTGCATTTCATGACTATAGTGTACATTTTATGATTCTAATCTATGTCTTGCAGTAAACTGTTTCAGAAGGTATTCACCTGTATTATCAAAGGTACTGCATACCCTAGAATAACTGTCTTGGGCAGGAAAAGCAAAATGTAGCCAGAGATTTTAAATACAATTAAAAGGAAAAAAAACACTTTAGTAAATGACTGTAAATAAAACTATAAAATGTTCAAGACAATGGATTCACAAAGACTACTACTGAAATACCAAAGCAGGCTCAGAATATGAGCAACAGAACATGCATCCTCTAGAGTTTCCCTGACATTAGCTGTTTGTTTTCTGATGCATATAGATTGCTTGCCTTTTTTTTTTTTTTTTTTTTTTTGGCTACCTTATAATCAATATAGAGATTTCATTTTGGAGATTCATTTTTGTGGCTCCCACTGTGTACTTAGACTTCCTCCTTGGGTGGTATCATTCTGTTAAATATTGATTCTGACCCTGCAGGATACTATGGTATCTTGTTTCAGATTGGCTTACATATTAAAATGGATAATGTAATGCTATAATGCCATTTAATCCAAAAAAATGCTAGGCCAAGTCACTAACATTTAAAGTAAGATAAAGAAAGTTATCCCTAAAGCAACTCAATGGCACCAACAAGCCATATTTGGTCTAAAGCAGCTACAAAATTTCACAGGGGAAAAAAGTGATCGAATCCTAAACTATACATTCCAAGCTCAATGGATTTATTTGATTTCACTAATTAGATAAGAATGACAGAAGTAGGACAATCAGAAAAAAAAAAGTATCACTTGATTGCAAGTGTTCTCAGCAAGACAATGGAATTTACTGCTTTCTAACAAAAGAATCTATGAATCACAATGGTGATATTATAGCTCTGCAGATGAGATATATTTTACTAATTTGGCCACGTTGTTATGTAACGTCTTGTCAAGCTTGAGGCCATTTGTCTATCTCCATGCACACATTAGTTCATCTTGCAGCACCATTTGGAAAGAGGGTCATACATCCTTTTTCCTTTGACTATTCCTTCACTCCTGCTTCCACCTTCTTTAAGGTCAGAAGACTTTTTCTCCCTTTCTGAAGTATTCAATTGTACTTACCCTGGCTTAGTTAATGTAACCCAATTGAGGTGTCCCAAATACCAGAAGAGTTTAAAGGGCACTGGAAAGAAAATAAGGTGGAGAAAAAAGAAACAACAAAATGCTAGCTCTAGTCAGACACTAGAAGAAATGCCCTGTTGGATGGGGACAAAACCAGTGTTACAAAAGTCATTACCATGTGCAATGATAAACAAAACAAATACTCTCACACTGAAGGCTGCCAAGACATTTCTAAGGTTGTTGTCTTACAGTGCCCCTGTGTTCTATATTTGAGCTAGGATAGGTGATATTTGCTGTCAAGGAAAAGTGTGCCTCACTCCTTCTTTGAGAACTCATGTCATTGCATCTCACTAGATACAAAAAAGCCAATTTGCAATTACTTTGAGTATGCATAAAAAGTGTTGGTGAGTGCAAGGAGTCACCCATTATCTTACACAGAAACAGGGCTGGATGGGGGGGGGCTAGCCAGGCAGCTGCCTGGGGTGCCAACTTATGGGGGGCACTTGATGGCAGCTGTAAGGGGTGACACGCGCCTGGCCACACGGCGCCCCTTACAGCTGCCATCAGATGCTGCACACCCAGGGCCAGGGGCCGCATGGCACCCCTTAGAGCTGCCATCAGGCGTCACGCACCTGGGGCTGGAGGCCACGCGGTGCCTGATGGCAGCTCTACGGTGCGCCGCGTGCTGGGGGGCAGGGCCGTGCATGCACCGTGCACCCAGGGCAGAGCCGCGCATGCGTCGCGTGCCTGCTGCCCGGGGCGTAAGAATGGCTTGAGCCAGCCCTGCACAGAAATACCTGTACCCAAAGGGGGAGGGGAGATAGCATGAAACCTCTCCAGTCTCCCTTTGGGAAAGGGCAACCCTTAATTGGTAAATACTTCAGGATAAATTGTGTCAGACAAATACCTCATTGGTCTTTGGAAAATCTGCATTATACTGCAACATGCTTCTTTCTGTTGTCCAGGCCTGGTTCGTGTTATGTCACTAGTATTTATCATGGGGTTTAAATTATGCTCCTGATACAATATTTACAAAAATACTGATTTGTATTTAATAAAAAATTCACTGTCACCCAGGGTTTTGTGTAAGGGATAGCATCCAGCAGTTGGTTAACAAAATCTCATTAGCCTCTTTGATTGTTTTGACAAGTCTTGGAAGAGAACTGTTCATTACCATGCAAATGTAGATAACCCCGATCTCCAGGCTAATTGTCATGCAGTATTTCTCTGCATTCCAGTTAAATCTGGCAATTTTCAAGCCAAACCAATTTTCCAAATCTCAGTTATAGTGGGCTTAACTAGAGTTTTTAAATGGAAGATGTCTGGAACCTTAATTATGGAGATGATGGTAACTCTCCATGGAAGAACTCCACACGGGGTGGGAGGGATAGCTCAGTGGTTTGAGCAATGGCCTGCTAAACCCAGGGTTGTGATCTCAATCTGTGAGGGGGCTATTTAGGGATCTGGCCTAAATAACTTAGTCCAGGTCTGCACAGCAGGCAGTTATTTTGAAATAATGTTGAAATACCATCAAGCTGGAGGACTTGTTACTCCAACTCCTGTAACCCTCATTGTACAAGGAGAAAAAGGAAGTCGGGGGAAGAGTGCTCAATTTCGAAACAAGTGCTGTGTAGATGGCTCCCAATTTCAAAATAAACTACACAATTGATGTAGCTCAATTTGAGTAGTTTATTTCGAGTTAAGCCCTGCTGTGTATATACTCTCAGAGAGACCTGGGCATTGCACAGAGCTTTTTAGAGAAAACATAGGAAGATAATCTCCATATAGAAGCCACTGATGCTACCTATTTACCAATTGCAAAGCTAAACTCTACTTTCCATGAGCACTTGGACCACCTGATCATTTACATAAATATTTGTGGAATGAACACAAAAGGAATGTAAGTATGGCAAAAGTAATTTCATTTTTAAGGTGAGAGAATATTCATGGTTTTTTTTTTCCAGTTTCCTCAGAAATAAGTGTTATCATTGGGGCCATGATAAGCTGTGACTTAAAGATATTATCAATTCCTGGTGAATAAATTCTCAAAACCACAAGAAGGCCACCAATGCAGTAGAACCAGTACATTTCTACTGCACAAGGGGGACGAGAAGACACCCTGGAGATTTCTCTTCAATCTATCTCCACTGTGATGAGGAAGAGAAGGGTTATGAGTGATTGCAAATTTGCCATAGGTGAGACAGTAAGCAGTCTGTGGAGGTATCTTAGCCCATATTTGCATCGGCAGATTTATTCAGGCTCTTAATTGGAATTTTTTCCCCCAGAGATCAAAAATATTTTTATCTTCCAGATATTTTTCCCCAAAATAAACACTACAAATTAACTACCCTGTAAGATTCTAATTCTAGGATTGCTGCATTAATAGCATTCCATATGGTGTTGTGCTTTGCTTCCAATGATATATGTTGTTTCTAAGGTTTGTGAATGCTCAGATTTGTATGTATTCCCATTCGCTGCATGTCCTCTGCCTTTCAAAAAATGTGACATTTTTGGAAGTTTACTTAATGCCACCTAGAGCTCTTATATGGAAATGACTGAGTTTTTAGACAAGAACTTTGTTTGACAAAAATGAAGCATTATGTGCTATTGCAATTTACATCTACTACAGCTCTTTTGGGAATGATGTGTTTTCAAATTCCAGGTTGTATTTGCCTAAGGAATTTGTAAAACATTTTACTCTTTACATAGTGACTGGTTCCAAAATAAATCAGACTTGATTTAGCTCTCATTTTCCATCCAAAGCCCATAGATATTTTTATTCCTTTATGGTTTATTCTTTTTTGGTTTAGAATTTGTTTGTATTGAAGTTTCTGAGTTCAATAACGTTACTAAAATGTTGTATATATGGCTGTGACAATTTTCTTCCACTATTTGATTTGAGGAAGTGGGTCTGGTCCACGAAAGCTCATCACCTAATAAACCATCTTGTCAGTCTTTAAAGTGCTACATAGTCCTGTTTTTTGTTACTAAAAAGTGTAAGATGTAAGATACTGGTAAACCATTTAAAAAAATCGACATAATAACACTGTCATAACCATTCTGTGAAAGGGTCCCACTATCATAGAGTTACAGTATCATAGTTTAGAGGAAGATTAGACAATGGGCATTTTCCCTGGGGAAATTCTGCACACATAGGGTACATCTAAACTACATGGCTCCGTCGACGGAGCCATGTAGATTTGTTTTTTTGGCAAAGGCAAATGAAGGCGCGATTTAAATGATCGCGGCTTTATTTAAATTTACATGGCTACCGCGCTGAGCCGACAAACAGCTGATCAGCTGTTTGTCCGCTCAGCGCGCTAGTCTGAACGCTCCCCTGCCGACATCAAAGCCCTTTGTCGGCAGCCCCAGTAAACCTCATCCCACGAGGAATAACAGGGCTGCTGACAAAGGGATTTGATATCAGCAGGGGAGCATCCAGACTAGTGCGCTGAGCGAACAAACAGCTGATCAGTTGTTTGTCGGCTCACCGTGGCAGCCATGTAAATTTAAATGAAGCCGTGATCATTTAAATCGCGGCTTCATGTGCCTTTGCCTATGTGTCTAATCTACATGCCTCTGACGACAGAGGCATTTAGTCTAGACACAGCCATACAGAGAATTCATGCCCCCCACAGATTTTTTTTCCAGTAGAAAATACATTCTGCTGAAGAAATGCTGGATTTTTGCCTTTTGCCCAACATGGGCTGCTTTGGCACTGAAACAGTGGGCAGCTGCTCACCAGCAATAACTGTCCATAGGGAGGGAGTAGAAGAGCTGGGCACATGAGGCTGCTTCAGAAAGGCGGAGGAGATCACAGACTCAAGTTCAGAAAGGCTAGTAGGGAGGACAGACTGAAACAAAGACAGAATAGGTGTGGGGGTGCAGAACCACATGGAAACAGGGGGGAGGAAGAGTGGCTGAGTAGGATGAAGAGCCATAAAGGGACAGGGGCAGATGTGCCTAACTGAATGGGACAGGCTAGGAATCATTCAGAGAGTCTGCTTGGGGGAGTTTCCCCAACTCGCTGACAATCCGTCACCATGCAAAATAACTCTTCCATACTTCTCCCACCTACATCCAACAATGCTCCAGGTTCATTCCCAGGCTCCTTCCCATCACTTCCCTTTGTCTTGGCTCCATCATTACATCTGATTCCTCTAAGCCTTTGCACTGCTTCTGAGGGGTGCAAGAAATATGGTTCTCTATTTGTAGTTTAAATGAATTATCACTCCAAGTTCTTTACTAATATGCTAGCAGGGAATATATTTGTCTAAAATGCATACATTTCCTGAATCAATTTCATTGTTTGTTTTTGTTACAGAAACACTTGCACACAGGTGTTTTGAAATTACTAAAAGAATTGAAAATAGTTTGAGTATATTGTGGGTTTTTTCCCTCAAAAAATAAAATCTGCAGAACTTTAAATTATTATGTGCAGAATTTATATTTTTTTTGGTGCAGAATGTTCTCAGGAGTAGTATTTGTTAAAGTGATGTGTGAAAGGGAACATCATTGCTAGTGGTCAATAAGGTCCTCTTTCTTATTACTGCTCCACTCTGAGGTGGATATTCTTTTTTAGGGACTCGACACTCCAGCCAGGTCACATGTTCAAGTCCACCTTGTCAGGGAATATATAGTGTCAAAACAGGAAAGTCTTGGGGATTAAGCAGAGTTTGCAGGGCTTTGCCTTTGGTTGGGGGTCATGTGGTCTCATATTATGAGTGCTTTACCCCAGCTAGGTTCCCTGTGTTAGGGAGAGACTTCCATAGCTGTCCCTCTTTAGGGTTTGGTAGAAGAACCCAGACTCACCTTTTCTGCTACACTCTGATCCAAGGCGCAGTGGTAGGCAGCTAAGAGCTGCACTGTGGAGTACTATGCAGCCACCTTCCTGGATCTCTTCCTACCAATACTCTCTGTTCCCACCTACTAAAATAAAGAATTAAACTCCAAGATGAAGTTTCTAACTTTCAGAGGACTGAAGACCTTTCTTTGGTAGCTTTGTAAGATAACTGTCACCAGGCATCAGTTAGCAAGAGTTCCTCTAGTGCTCCTTCCCAGGAGCTCAGGATGAAGGTAAGCTCCCCTTCCCCTGTCTGTCAGCTAGTGAACAATTCTGTTGCTTTTGGTAAGCAACTCCTGTAACATTGCAGAAGAGCTGGGGCTGGGCCACCAAGGCCCAGAGAAGCTCTTTAGCCCCTCATGTTCCAGCATGGGGTTTTTACATCCCATCACATGATGTAATGGATGTATCTTAATACTGTAAGGAACTGGAGGATGCCCTCTACATGTATGGCATAACAAATGCTGCTCCAGTGTAGAACCCTATGTCCCCAGCAAAAGGATCTGATTGCTACCCCTGCTGTCACTATGAAGCCTGAATGTTTAGTGTACATTACAATGACAACCATGACAGTGCAGGTGGGGAAAAAAGCTGTTCAAATATTTTTCTAAGGAGGTTTCATAGATGGAACAGGCAAACTTGGAATTCTTCCTCTCCTGCTGAATTATGTAGTTTCAATTTAGTTTGATTGAATTAGTCTATTGCCGTTGATAATATTGGTGGTAGTTTTTTGTTTGGCCTTTCTAGCTCATCTCTACACTCTTGGAGCCAGATTTCAAATCCTGACCCCCTGTATCTGCCTATGCTTTATCCACAGTTTTGTCAGGTATGTGGCTAAGTAGCTAACTTTGCCCACAATCCAGATACTAAGAAGCATAATAGTCTAAAATGTACCTGTACTCATTCAAAGTAATTACTCCCCAGTGTTTCCTGTGGCTCTTAGTCGAGGTAGCGTGTCCACATAAACAGAGACTGCCTCGTACTAATGTCAAGGCTTCTCCATAGTGTGGACACAATGATAACTTATTTCATGAGTTATCATTTTGAAATAAGTTATTTCAAAATCATTTTCTAGTGTAGACTTACAAACTAATATTCCTTGCCCTTATAATCTGGCTATTCAATGATACCTGAATCAGCATGAAAACAAAATCAACAGAATTATGAAATAAACATCTCATAATAAATTAGTATGGAAAACAAAAGGAATGATTCAGAAACAAATCAGGAACCTTTTTTAAGAATAGTATTGTTCTTCTGACAAAGAAAGATAAAGTGAATGTCAAAATGCAAATGTAGAGTCAAAAGACAAATGCAGAGTCAAAAATAATTCATGAACAAGCTGACACTATCTTGCTAAAACACAAAAGTTGTGATATGAAAAAAACAATACTGCTAGGTAAACAGGGATACGAATAAATCAATGCAAAAATCTAAAGATTGCTAAGCTGACAAAAATGGAAAGTAGTGCAGCTGACAGACGTGTATAATGACTGCACTGTTAAAAGCTCACATTTCACCCAACATTAGTACCATGGAAGATATAAAAAGCAAGGATATTTACAGCTGTCTTATCTAAAGAAAACAGATTCAGAGTAAGACTTTCCAACTCTTTGTTTAAAAAAATATTCTATAAAATCATAGTAAAAACAATGCTCTTGCACTTTGCTTTAGTGCAAATTGCTTAGTCCCAAGAATAAATTCTGGGACCTATGCTAAAATTTCAGAGATAAAAAAATATTTAGGACACGGAAGTAGTGGGAGTGGTTAGGCAGCAGGTTGGGGCATACATAGACTATTGTGCTGGTGTTCTCAGGCTATGAACTATACCATGCTTGCAATATTTGAGGGTTCATCAAAAAGCAAGGTGGTAATATAGAGTAAGAGTTTACAATTAGTGCTGGGGAAGAGGCGTTCTAATCTGTGAAATTACGATAGCCACAGCTGAGTGGATACATGGATTTTATTCTTTTGTGTAGCCTCTTATGAACCTCACCACCCACTGTGGATTAAAACCCACAGAGAAGATCCTGCTTTAGAAACACTAATAATGTGATCTGTATTAGAAGACCACAATAATTCAGTTACAGTCAAAACATTTTCCTTTGTTTTGCTTTGGTTTTTTGGGTAGCATTTCAATTTTGTGCCTTACTGACTGAAGTGTTTTGTGCTGCCAAAGTTACTGCTGAAGTTTTGTTATGTACTATTTTCCCCACCATGCACCATTCTATTATGTTACTTTTAGAATGAGCCCATTGGAGTGTAAAGGCATTTGGGGCCTCTGCAAGGGTGGTCTTGCTGCACAAGCTACTGTACTAGTAAAAAGCAAATAGCCTCTAAAGTAACAAATTTGTGATGTCCAAACATCTGAAACAGAGCTTCTGATAACATTTTAATGTGTATGAGCCTCCTATGAAAAGCCTGCGATGGTATGGGATGTTTGTTTGTTAATGGATTTCACAAATACTGTAAAATGAGAGAGAACAAGTTAGAAAATACATGGTATAGGGATTCCTTTGTAGTACTGTAAAAGGCTGGAAGGAAATAGGGGAATTGTAGAAAGGATGTATTTAAAATAGAGCAAGCCTTTTTGGCATTGTTCAAATTATTTATAAATATGAAACATCCATCTTTCGAATTCATACGATATCTATATCAGGCAATTGCAGACACGCAACAATCAGAATTTTGGTTTGAATGCAAATCTTAGCTTGGTCATATACAGATACTTTACAACACTAGTAGAGGAAAAGCTTTAGTTCAGTATAATATCAAGCAAAGCCTATTGTCTGTTTAGAGTCCTATCCCAGTTTCTGGCCAGGAATTTAATTTGCTGGAGCCTTTTGAAATGTGTTGGCCAGTAATGTTATTGGGTCAGACATGGAACGCTTTGTGTGCTAGGTCATTAGTTAACCAAACCCCAGGACTTCAGTTTCAGTATAAAACAGACCTGTGTAAATAGTGCATTTCATCAAACGCCATTGAAATTGTTTTACCTACCTTTGTGTACGGATTTCACTGATCCACAGTTTATTATGATTTGAATCTTTCTGTTGACTCTGTCTTCAGATATGACAGCTAAATACTGATCAGTGCATCAATACAACAATACCACAGGTGGTGAGAAATGATAACAGCAAACTGAAAATGTCTGAAGTGTAAATATGCACCTTCTTTAAAAAGAAACAAGCATTTAGTTTTGGAATAATATTTTCAAATACAGGCAGTCCCCGAGTTACGGGGATCCAACTTATGTCGGATCCATACTTACGAACGGGGCTTTTCTCGCCCCGGAGGATGTGGGTGGCGGAACCGCCCAGACGTGCCGTGGTCCCGCCGCCAGGGTCCTCCGCGTCTTTGCTCCGCGTCTCCCTGGTCTGCTGGAGCAAAGCCGCGTTGGACCCGGGTGGCGGGACCGCGGCGTGTCTTGGTCCCGCCGCCCGCGTCTCCATGGTCTGCTGGGGGGGGCGCCCCCCCCAGCAGACCAGGCTTTTCTCGCGGACGCCTGTGGTAGAGCAGCTGGGGCACTGCTGATTGGTCCCACAGCGCCACTCCTCGGTGCTACTGGACCAACCCGGCAGCACCCCAGCTGCTCTGCCCCAGGCGTCCCCAAGTTAGCCGCTGCTGAAACTGACCAGCGGCTGACTACAGGAAGCCCGAGGCAGAGTTGCTCTGCCCCGGGCTTCCTGGAATCAGCCGCTGATCAGTTTCAGCAGCAACTGACTTGGGGACACCTGGGGCAGAGCAGCTAGGGTGCTGCTGGGTTGGTCCCCGCAGCGCTGAAGTGCAGCGCTGTGGGGACCTACCCGGCAGCGCCCCAGCTGCTCTGTCCCAGGCGTCCAGATTCAGCTGCTGTTGAAACTGATCAGCGGCTGATTCCAGGAAGCCCGGGGCAGAGAAACTCTGCCTCGGGCTTCCTGTAGTCAGCCGCTGGTCAGTTTCAGCAGCGGCTGAATCTGGACGCCAGTTCCAACTTAAGTACAAACCTACAGTCCCTATCTTGTACGTAACCCGGGGACTGCCTGTATTGATATATTTTCAACATTGATGTTTTCATTTTAACGTGAGGGAACTCACTTCTACAATGTATTTTTGGCTCAAGCTTGGTCCACAGTAGGTCCCTTATTTCGAAATAATAAACGGAGCACCCGCACTAGGTCATTTCAAACAATAGGCTGGTTACTTTGAAACAATAACTCCTGTTTTCTATGAGAAATAACGCTTATTTTGAAAAAGTTATTTAAAAAGAGTGGGAGTGTGGATGCTCCACTGCTGCTATTTCAAAATAACTACTCCCCAGAGTTATTCAAAGTAATTACTTCCCAGTGCTTTCTGGGGCTGTAAGTCAAGATACTACATCCACATAGAGGGAGCCTACCTTGGGCTAATTTCAAGGCTTCTTGTAATATGGACATGCTATTTCAAAATAGTTATTTTGGGAGCTATTATTTTGAAATAAGTTATTTCAAAATAATTTCCTAGTGTAGTAATGCCCTCTCTGTCTAGTAGGATTAAATAAATTATCTGATTTTTTTTAACAGATGAGAACCATCCGTTATTAAACAGGTTGCAGAACATTTCATAGAGAACGTAAAGCCTTATGTTTCATTGAGAATGGTTTTGTTGTTAAGGATCTAGGCCTCCTCCCCATGAAATCAGCATTCCATTCCTTGTGGCTCTGCCATCAAATTTACTGTGTGGTGTTTGGTAACTCACTTCATCTTTCTGTGCCTCAGTTCTGCATCTATAAATGAATACATAATAACCTCATAACACTGCTTTGAGAGAAGTTGTTTCATGTCTGTGACAATGTGCAATGCCATATTGATAAGGGACACAGAAAAAGTATAGAAATGAATTCAGGACTGCCTGGGGTTATGAAGAAACATCTCTTATGGGTAAATTAGTTCAATATAGGAGTTTGGTACCTTTCCTTGATGTGATTGTCAGAGACTTAATAGTAGCCTATACCATCCAGTTTATGGCACTGCCCCTATAGGTGTGTGTGGGGACTAATCTGTAGAGTTACATGATGTCATCACTATTTCAGCCTTCCTCTTAAATCAATGTTTCTAGTCATCATGGCTGCACAATAAATAAAACTTGAAAATGTGACTGAAGCACAGCCTGTCTCTCTAAACAGTCTGAAACAATAAAATCTATGAGAGGTGGGGCCTGGCCTATATGTCTTATGTAATACTAACCTGGAATCTCACTGCTTTATCTGCTCTGGTACTGGTGTTTCCCTGCTTTCCCTGTTCCCCTGCTATCACAGGGTATGTCTACACTACAAAGTTAATTCGAACTAACGGACATTAGTTCGAATTAACTTTAATAGGCGCTACACTAGCGCTCCACTAGTTCAAATTTAAATCGAACTAGCGGAGCGCTTAGTTCAAACTAGGAAAACCTCATTTTACGAGGATTAAGCCTAGTTCGAACTAGCTAGTTCGAATTAAGGGCTGTGTAGCCCCTTAATTCGAGCTAGTGGGAGGCTAGCCCTCCCCAGGTTTCCCTGGTGGCCACTCTGGCCAACACCAGGGAAACTCTACTGCCCCCTCCTGGCCCCGGACCCCTTAAAGGGGCACGGGCTGGCTACGGTGCCCGTGCCAGGTGCAAGCCTGCCAGCACCCAGCCAGCAGATCCTGCACCTGGCACGGATCGAGCCACCCACCTGATGCCCCCCAGCCCTCCCCCTCTTCCCGGGACCAGGCTGCCGGCTCCCGGGAGCTTGCCCGGGACTGCAAGAGGCGGGCACCCGCCTGGGCTAGTGCAGACATCGTGAACCTCGTCCACAATCTCCGCACTAGGCACAGGAAAGTGGCTGTCTAGGGCAGGAGAGCTGCCAGCCTGGCCACCCAGGAGCAGGTGTGCAAGAGAATCAAGGGGGTCCACTAAGACCCCTGACCCTGAGCCCTGAGCTTACAATGGCCGTACTGGGTCAGACCAAAGGTCCATCTAGCCCAGTAGCAGCGGCCAACCCTAGGGACCCTGGAGGGGATGGACCGAAGTTAGTGACCAAGCCATTTGTCTCGTGCCATCCCTCTCCAGCCTTCCACAAACCTTGGCCAGGGACACCACTCCTACCCCCTGGCTAATTCCACTCCATGGACCCAACCTCCATGACATGATCTGACTTCCCTTTGAACTCTGTTCTAGTTCTAGCCTTCACAGCCTCCTGCAGCAAAGAGTTCCACAGGTTGGCTCTTTGCTTTGTGAAGAACAACTTTCTGTTACTAGTTTGAAGCCTGCTACCCATTCCTTTCCTTTGGTGTCCTCTAGTCCTTCTTTATGGGAACTAATGAAGAACTTTTCGGTATGCACCCTCTCTACCCAACTCCTGCTTTTAGAGACCTCTATCTTGTCCCCCCTCCGTCTCCTCTTTTCTAAGCTGAAAAGTCCCAGTCTCTTTAGCCTCTCTTCATATGGGACCTGTTCTCAACCCCTGATCATTTTAGTTGCCCTCCCCTTTCCCATCCTCTCTCTTCCCCTCTCCCACCTCCTTTTCCCAGTCTCCCCCAGTTTTGTTCAATAAAGACAGATTCCATTTTGGAAGACACGTTATCTTTATTTTGTACATCAAGAAGAGGGGCTAGGGAAGGGTAAGTGGAAGGAGGTGAGGGAGGAATGAGGCACGAGCCCCCGATGGGGAGGACTGGGCTGGCTCTGTGGGCTTCTGGGGGTGGAAGCTCTCCTGCAGCCCCCCAATTGCCCCCTCTCCCTAGATGGCAGCCTGCGGCAAGTGCAGCCGGGCTGATGGCTGAGTGGTGTGATGTGCCCAGTTTGGGTAGTCCGGGCAATCCAAGCCAGGACTGCTTTGCAAGCAGGGCACCCCTGAGAACTGTCTGTCTGGGGTGGGGGTCAGGACCCTTTAAGCACAGCCCTCGGCTAGCCTGAGACAGCATCTCCACGCTCTAAGTCCTCCTCTGATGCCCTGCCGGCACTGTTTCCGGCCATCTTTAAGCCCGGTTCAGGGTCCACTTAATGTGGACATGCTAGTTCGAATTAGCAAAATGCTAATTCGAACTAGTTTCTTAGTCTGGATGCGTTAGTTCGAATTAGCTTAGTTCGAATTAACTAATTCGAACTAAGTTAGTTCGAATTAACGTTGTAGTGTAGACATACCCACAGAGCTCTGCCCGAGGGATTCTCACCTCTGCCACTCCACTGTGGTTTGGCTGAGGTGGTATTGGAAGGGGTTCTCATTGTGATGCTGGCAGATTAGGTGCCTGCTCATGCCAAGGCTTCTTTTCTCACTGAATACTGACAAATGTGTAGGTGGAAACCAATCTCATTTACCTGTGTGCTGTATTGTTAAAACAGATACTAGAGTTATAAGAATGTGTTCATTGTTTAGACTTTATTGTCTAGACTTTATGGAATGCTTGTAGGGTGCTGCCTATAGTAATCCTGCTTCTAATATCTGGGTGCTATGGTGTACAATCATAATGAGTGGTTGCCCTGTAAACCTCTGTAACTCACAAACAGGAAAAGCAGCATTAAGGTAAAATATTTGTTCTGCATATAAGATGGTCCATTAATACTACCCAGTGCCTTATTCTCCTTCAAAGGGCAGAGACCCTTCTTCCCTCCAGGAAGGGAAGGGTTATACATGCATTTATCCCATCAAAAAAAAAAGCCATCCCCATAAAAGAAAAGATTGAGAATAGAGTTATATACCTACTCTAAAATTATTACCACATTACTGCGCGAGGTGAGGAACATTTGACACATGTCTAGAAGTGTCATTCTAGCATGCATCCTCACAAGACTTCTCACCTTGTCCCGTGCTGGGGTGCCAAGGAAGAATCCAAACTTTACATCTGTAATTTTCCATACAGGAAATACCACTGAGGAAAAAAATGCTTTTTATGCCTGGGAAAACAAACAGTTCCTGTCAATTACATTGTAAACTACAGACCAAACTAAAATGCTTGTATTACATGGTATATTTAGTCTACAATACAGAGTATGTGTACACTGCAGGGTTTTTCTGGAAAAACTGCCATTTTTCTGGAGAAACTACACTTATGTCCACACTGCAATTGCGTCCTTTCAACAGAAAGTTGAAAGAAAAGAGGGGGTTTTCTGACAGCGGTAAACCTCTTTCTAGGAGGAAGAATCCTTTTTCCGAAAGAGCTCTTTCGGAAAAAGGCATGTGTGAACGGGAAAGAGGGGGGTTTTTTTTTTTTTTTTGAAAGAAGAGGCCTCCAGGAAAAAGCACAGGTGCCCTGGTGGCCACTCCATCTATAGTAATCACAACTTAAATGCAAGATAACGTCCACATTGATTGGACGCTATCTTTTGAAAAAGCAGATCGCTTTTTCGATGTGCTTTTGCTGTGTGGACACACTCTTTTGAAAGGAGTTTTTTCGGAAGATGTCTTCCAGAAAAGCTTCTTCCAAAAGAAGCATGCAGTCTAGACATAGACATGTATACTCAACCAATTTGCTGGAAAAACAGCATGCAACAATCGGATTAAACACATGTACCTGAGTTTCATTTTCAGCTAATAGAATACATGGTGAATGTATCTGATTCCACTGACATAATCTACAGTTGAATGGAATGACTGCAGTTAGTGATATCACATTGTTTATCAAGGTAAGTCTTGTAATTTTTCAAGAATTAATAGTTTAAATAATTTCTGATGGAGATTTTTTTCTTCCATGACTAATTGTCTGTGTTTATTTTCCTTTTTGCTATTTTATTTTTATGACCCTAAGTTATTTTCCACATGCAGTTTGTTGAGCATTTTTTCCAAACATACCAAGAGCCTTTTGATCCATTCCAAAAGAATACATATACAGGTCGAACCACTCCAGTCTGGCACTCTCTTGTCCTGTAACATCCATGGTCTGGCATAATTTTAGTTAGCTGGATGTCCATTTATGGGTTTGTCCAAGTTTCCCATGGTCCCATAAAGTTTGTTTACAGCCACCAGTCCTGGGTCTCTGTGTTCTGTGCTGTTATTTAGCTCTAATTTACCCCTCAAGGTACATCTACACTGCACACTTATTTCAGAATAGCTATTTCGGAATAGGTATTATTCCTCGTAGAATGAGGTTTACAGATTTTGAAATAAGCCAGTCATTATTTCAACATTATTTTGAAATAACGGAATGGCTGTTTAGACATTCGCATTGTTATTTCAAAATAATGCTAGTTATCTCAAAATAATGGTGCAGTGTAGATGCACCCTAAGAGCTCAGTAATCCATGGAAGTGTTGATAATGCTGCTAGACAATACTGACCTCCTGTTGTTCAGCAAATTCTCTGGTTTGGCACCAGTCAGGTCTCAAAGGTGCCAACTAGAGAGATTTAACCTGTAGTATTATGGTTGTAATAGCACACGTATGGAACTTCTACCTTTTCATTCCCAGATAATCTCTTTGGTACACGGAGTATTTTGTTTATTAAAATCAGATTGATTCGTACTAATGATAGGCCAAAGGAAGGTACCACTAAAATTTCAAAGGTTCAGATTTGAATCTATGCATCTGATCCACACCTTTGGTTTTGAAAGGGATATCGATCAGATCTTTAAAAGACAACATTTTCTTATTCCACTTCAGATATAACCAAAATGCCATACAATAATTTCTCTCTTAATGTTTTAGTCCAACATATAATAAATCTTTCAAGATAATCACACTCATAACACGTGATTGTTTGCTATTTGTGGCTGTAACATGTCTGGACTCACCACCATGGTGCCTCCTGCTGGTCACTCCAGCTATGTCTATACTGCAAAGTTTTGCACAAAACCAGCTGTTTTTGAGCAAAAACCCATGGAGAGTCCACACCTCAAATGCGCTTTTGTGTAAGGAAATCAAGAGTAAAACGGCAGAAGAGAGGGCTTTTTCCACTGTAGGTAAACCTCATTTTAAGAGGCATAACTCCATTTTGCACAAGAGTTATTGCACAAAAAGGCAAGTGTGGACGTTCCAGAGGGGAAAACATCCCCTTTTCCCCTATGGGAAAAAGCATAGGTGCTTCGATGGCCATTCTATGAATGGGAATCAGAGCTTTCTTGTGCAAGAATGTCCATGCAGTGTGGACTTTTGCTATGTGCTTTGAGGTGTGGACATGCTCTTGGCAAGAAGTTTTTGCACAAAAACTCTTGCGCAAAAGGCTTCTTGCGCAAGAAGCATTAGGGTTGCCAGGTGTCCAGTTTTGAACCAGACAGTCCGGTATTTGAGGGTTCTGTCTGGGAAAAAATTAAGAAAATACCGGACACATAAAATGTCCGGTATTCTTATTAGGTAAGTTTTATTATTATTAGGAGCATCAGTACATAGTTGTGTACTTCCTGGCTGGTAGACATGCTCATGTTGCGTGAGCATGTCTACCAGCCAGGCAGTACGCAATTACGTGAGGGGAGCGGAAGGGATTCCCCGGGGCTGAACTCGCTCGTGCTTTGCCAGGACCGTGCACAGGACAGGCAGCACCCAGGTCAGTCCCGCTCCCCGCTAGCCAATTCTCTCCCACCCGGCCAGCCCCGCTTCCCGATTTCCCCCCCCCCCTCTTCCCGATCTTCCCCAGCCAGCTCCAGTGCCCCGACCAGCCCTACTTCCCACCGGCCTGTTCTCCAACTCTCCTCCCCCCGGTATCCCGCTGGCCAGCTCTGCTCCTCACCGACCAGACCTGCTTCCTGCCGGCTGGTCCCTCCCCCCAATCTCCACCGGCCAGCCCCACTGCCCCTGACCCCCCCATCTCCACCGGCCAGCCCTGCTGCCCCTGACCCCCCCTCTGCCAGCCCAGCTTCCAGCCAGCCAGTTCCCTCCTCCCCAATCTTTCTAGCCATCCCCGCTCCCATCCCAGCTGGTGTTCCCCTCCATCTGAGATCAAGTGTGTCCGTTTTTTTTTAAGCCACCTGGTAACCCAAAGAAGCATGTAGTATAGACATAGCCTCTGGGAATTAGCTCTTCAGCCGTGGAACGCCCCCTTTCAGCTGGTGTCACACCTGCTGTTATCTTTTATTCTCAACTGATCTGTCTGTATTAGGACCCATGCCCCTCCCAGACCATGGCATTTTCCCCTCTGGGTAGTGCCCTGCTACAGTGCCCCCATCTTCTAGGGCCCTCCCTCCAGCAAATCCCCAACCCTCTATATATACTTTGCCTCAGTGTTCCAACTGCCAGTTGTCATCTAGCCCCTCAGAGGCAAACTGCAGTATGAAATGGCCACTGATCATTGGCAAGAGGGTGTGGACCTGCTACCTTCTGCTCCCCTGGCTGACTCCCTTCAGCCCTAGACCTCAGGCATTGCTTCAGGCCCTGCAGCCTGGGAGCTTGCCTGGCAAGAGCTTCCCCAGCTCTGCCTGCCTTTCCCCAGCTCTGCCCTCTGCTATAAGTCAGGAAGCCCCTAACCACCTTCCTCCCCACACTGCAGCTAGGTCCCTCCTGCTCCTGTTCTCCTCCCACCTGGCACCCTTATTTATACAACCCAGCCGGGCCCTATTAGGCTGTATCTGGCTCATTTGTGAGCTCTGCTCTCTCAGCCCTCTCCCAAGGCTGGGTTTTAACCCTTAAAGTGCCACTGTAGGGCAGAGGTCCCATCACAGTGTCCCTAATACCAGAAATATTTCTCCAGGTTTCAACACCATTTCATATGACCTATTTGATTAAATGACCTGGCTCTGATTAAACCTAAACTCTAAAACCTAGTCTAAACCGAAGATGTATCCATGGCTTGCTTGCATGAGTATTACATGTGGGTAACAGCTGCATGTATGAATGATTCATAGAAAGGGAAAGTCAGGCAGAAAAGATTTCACTGGTAATGATGTGTTCAGTTTCTAAAAGGAAGTGTATTACAGCTAAAATAAGCAGTTCTCTAAAACTACTAGAATATATTCAGATAAACAAAACTTGCAAAATCATAGCTGCAACTAATATGAAGCCAGCAGTTTCTCACTGGAAAGTCATATTGCTTACAACAAAGAAAATAGCCTCTTTTTAGAGCTCAAGTTTTTAAGTGCTGAACCCAAAGGCCAGTATAATGAATATTTTCTCTTTTCTTTTCCAGAGAGGTATCACAAAAATACTGTCCAGGACCTTGCATTTTCAAGGAAACTGTTAGATGAAATCCCAAAGCAGAATGTACAATACAGTGTATACTAAATTGCAATCCAGAATTTGATTTTTAATGGGTATGCTGGGGAAAAGACAAAAAATTAAATCTATTCATAAGCATCCTACTCCTTTCCTATATCTCATGGGTAATGAAAGGATGAATGTATTCAAGCTTGAGAAGAGCACAAATAGGCTAGATAGATAGATGATGTCCATGTTAATTCTTTCTTACCTAGGAAGAGTTCATGTTACTATTAAAAGACCATATTTTCATATATGACAGGTTTCTTTCATACTATATAAAAAGAGGTAATTCCTGTGCAATTCCTAGAAATAGAAATCTGAATTCAGGGCAAATACTAACAGACAGTAAATTATGAATCACATTTGTTTTTGTTGGGTTTTTGTTTGTTTTTGTTTTTGCTGGTCTGGGCTAACATCATCAACACTAACTTTTTGAGCTGGAATGCTGTTACCCACAGAGGAGTTGTTGAAAAATGCTGTTTTGATTTGATAAATACGGAAGGAATATAACCCAAAGGAATCCAAAGAAAAATATTTGATGCTTGTTCATTTCTCATCTTTGCCAACATTTTGATATAACAAAGGCCCACTTGGGATACTAAACCTGATGATGGTGCTGCTGATAACATTTTTACATGTTTGGCATGTTATTGTTTCTTCTATCCTCTGCAAATGTAAATAGAATTTGCACAATGGAATCACTTTGGATGGCAGCCTTTTATTTGTTCACCTTGCTAGTTTCAAGTCCATAACCCTTAAAGAATTCAAGGAGCATATGCAGGTGTCTGTTTAACTATGACTAGAAGGCAGGATATAGGATGTCAGTAAGAATTATGACCATGGCTCTGCACATTTTCTTACTGCTACAACAGATGGCAAAGTAACTGTACCATCCAGCCTTTTTCAAAATGTAACCAGTGGCTGAAAAGATGGGTCAATAAATCCTGTTGTCTAAGATCATAACTCAATTAATTTGGTTTTGCAGCTGAAAAGAGCACTCAGTAAACAGGATACCAAGAGTAGCACATTGCTGTATGTGAAGTAACAGGTTTTGTTCATCTCATATACTGCCACCATCAGCACAAGCAACTAAAAAAATATTCCCAGAGGAAGAGGAAATTATGGAATGTTATGCAGCTTACACGCCTATGCAGCATATCTTAAATGTATATGACTCTTACAAAGATCACGTTCTCTTGAAAATGATGTGTTTAATACGAATATAAATTATTTCTGAAATTCATTATTAGATCCGCAAGTTGCACAGTATATTAACTTAATAACTAAAAGGTTAATTATTGCAATGCTATACATATTTCCTAAGCTAAAGTCCATTCAGATGGTGTATTGTTATTCAGTAGAGGAGCCAGGGAATTGTAATAGGATATTTTATTGAGAATAATGTTATAGTCTGCACTGTTTGAAATGATTTTGTCCAGACACGTAGCTCTGTAAAAGAGCAACTTGAATGCTACTAGTGACAATGGTAATGGTTTTTAAACTGGTTAAGCTGCTGGGTTTGATTTTGACCACTCTTTAGCAACTTTTACTTCACTTAATAAGCATGTGTTAAAGAAAAACTAGTATGTGCTTTGTGATTGGTTAATATGCAGAACACTATCAGATTTTCTAATGCAATCAGCCCTTTCTGCTACTTGAGTGGTATATATGGGCTGTAATTTGATTGCTAGTTCCCAGAATTTTTCCCCGGTGAGGTAACCTGTCTGCTACTTGTAACTGTGCCAGGCCCAGGTCTGTACCTCAGGAGTGTAGGGAGCATGCTGCGGGACTTAGTGAGCACGTTACACTGTAGAGGGAGCATCGTGCAGTAGAGCTCCACTACCTCAATCCTCTGCTGGTTTAAGGACTATTGAGAATACTACATCTTTAGCACAACTTAACAAGCTCTAACTTTAACAGCAGCTCTAAGTGATGTACAAGTGGGAGTCCATCCTCATGCACAGAGACCTATAACGAGCATTAAGAATTGATGTTTATATTCATATTAGACTACTTTGTTTATAGAAAGTGATGTACCTCAGAGAGTGCTGTTGTAGGGTAAAATGTGCGAGCCAATCTATTCTTCTGGCCCTGAAGTCATTTCTTGACATTTCAAATTACTATTGACCTTAAAGAAGTGCCCAAACCATTTCAATTCATTATCTTATGTTAAGAAGAATTAGGAATTCAGCTAACCAATTTAGACATTCTAAATATATCAATTCATGTGTTACTCTCTGAACTAGATCTGTACTACACCTTTTTAGGGACTATGCTTAAAACATCAGAGCTATAAGAAAAAAAAAATGTAAACCATCATTACCAGTGAGATTACCCAACATCTCCTTATAGTTAATACTATACTTGTTTATGCTACATGCTGACATTTTTGCCTATTAGGATTCTTAGAGTCTTTCATCTATGTTATATCTCCCGAAATAGCAATACCAAAATTAATTCATTGAGTTCTAATTTATTACTTAGGATAAATGACTGGACATTAGGTCTGGCTTAAAGGTACAATGCTGTTTCTATTGATGTCAAGTGGAATGTTGTCATTAACTTCATGGGGCGTGCAAGATCAGGCCCTAAATAACTGGGTATTAGACTCATGCTTAGCTACCCAACAACTTCTTGAAATTTATATAAATGTAACAGTTTGATTGATGTTGTTCTCCTATACTTTTTGCCATACACTGATGCACTATGGAGAGAATGGCAATGGATTTTCTGAAAAAACTTACTGCTGCCATTGATGTAATGGTTCAAGTTAATTACAACTTTTAAAATGGACACCTACTATAACATATTTTCAAATCCTTCACCATTAATACCATTCTACATGTCTGGTATTCAAAATACTAAGGTTAAATGGAGATTTCTCTTTCATGGGGAAAATATGTTACATCAGTCAAGTTTTAGAAATTCTAAGGCTGCTACTACAACATTCATAAGTAGATTTCTGGAAGGGAAGCCATTCTCTGAAATCTGATCTCTCTTGACAGATATTTAAAAAGCAGCATATCTGATGTTTTCAAATCCCTGTGTGTCGCAGCTTCAATTCTGTATGTATGTGAGCGTGACAGGGAAAAGGAGGATTATTTATGCTCTATGAGGAAATACTAAACAAGATTCAGACCCTCTTGCTGACTTCTGCAGATTTTTCCCAACATTTCCCACAAATATTGAGTATTTGGCTCTTATGTTAACAACCACCATAATGTATTAGGTGTACCTATAATAAAGCAAGCTGCAGGATCCAAACAGATGATTTTTTCAAGACTGCAGAACATTTAGCCTGAGAAGAAAACACATTCTGAGTCTAAGGAATATAAAAATCCATTTTTTTTGTAATATCAGTTAATAAGAAAAAGTCTCATGATTTCTCATACACATACAGTGGGCATAATTAAAATATTTCTACTGAGCTGTAAAATTTTATTAGATATATAGCTTCTGATTGGGAAAGCAGCATCATTTCATATGTAGGCCATGTAAGAATGTGCTTAATTGCTGTCATGAATTGCAATCCTCTTCTGAATATCAGTAGAATTTATAATGGCTTTCAGTCAAACTAGTGAAAAATAAATTAATTGCCTCCCTCAGTCACCATCTCCACTTGATGCACTGTTTTGAAAGAAATGATTGCAATTTCAACTTTTTCAGGTAGAGACTAAGGAAATTACTGGGGACGAACTATGACTTAGACCCAGAAACAGAACCCAGTTCCCAGGTCATAGTACTTATGTCATTGGTCTGTTGGATGTACTTGGGCAAGTTGCATCATTTCTACATGCCTCAGATTCCCTATCTGTACAATGAGGATCCTGATCTCTTTTGTAGTGGATTTTGAGGTCTTACTGAGGAAAAAATGCTATGTAAGTGTTATGTACTGTTATACGTGTGTGTGTGTGTGTGTGTGTGTGTGTGTGTGTGTGTGTGTATAAAACCCTAAGCGTGAGAGATTGTAGACTTCCAATCAGCAGCCATGCTGCTATGTTCAAGGAATGTGGATGCTGGTGTATAACTGTTTTTGCAATAGGAAATCGAGACACGATGATACATGCTTATCTTAACCATCTACAACAATATGATCTCCCCAGCTAGTGAGGAATGATCAGAATAACTCTAGCCCATTTTTTTTCTTTTGCACACCTTGTCGGAGGGCAGTCCTAGAAGGAAATAAGTGCTATACACAGCTCAAACTGCCATTATTTTTGTGACAATGTGAATGCTGGTTCCTGGAGCTATACATTTATTCTTGGGGCTCTCTGTAAAGGTGAATACACTGATTTTGCTATGCTCAAGGGAGTTCAACCACCTCTGTTACACTGAAGTCTTCAGGGCCAATTATTCTGTTAGGAGAGACTTCTCACTCAATTTGAAATTAAAGTACCTCCCTCCTGCATTGTTTGCAGTTTGAATATGTGCCCATGCACCCTCTGGAGTTGAGGAATTGTTTCTTGATGTGGTAAAATACTTTGGGATCCATTTTTGGATCAAATATGACACCATGCTAGTGTCTCCTGTAATGACTAGGACATGCTGATTATCCTGGCATGGATGCAGTTTACTGCCTTGAACTTCAGGCAATGATACTGTTCTTTTTCACTTCTTCAGATCAAGCCCCTGCATTGATGTGTCTCCTATATAGGCTTTCCACCTTGTTAAACAGCCATCTGAAAGTCTGATCTAAATACTGGTCTCTCTCATGCTAGTGAATCTATCACTGTTCTGAGACTGATGATTATGTGTGTATGGACATACATAATTTCAACCATTTTGTTAGCATAATTCTCAGCTGGGTTTCTAAGCATTTACAAAAAGGAATAGTTGGTGTTTGATTACATATCCCCAGCAAGTAAAGATGGATTTTTAATCCGCAGCTTACACTGGAAGATATTAGGGCTACTACTGCCTGATCTTTGAGTAACCTCTTCTTGAATGTGGATATCATGCCACACCTGTCACTGTATTTTTTTCCACTACAACTTCTTCTCACAGATGAGTGACTGAGATTGCACCAAGCTGCTCTTCTTGAAGTGAACTAAAAGGCCATAGTTCTAAGCTATGATTACGGTCAGAAATTTATCCTTGAAAAGTCCCCCATAAAAGATGCTGCCAGAAGGAGATGTATGCTTTCTCTATGTCTTCAAATAAGCACCAATTACTATTTGCACCTTAGCAAGAAAGTTGTGAGCTGTTGCTAACTTAGCCAAAAAGTATTATTCTGATACAATGCAGGTGTGCACGCAGGTAGAATGATCATCTGAGAGGAAAATATGAGTAGTAGATGAAGATACAAAATCTGTTTTTGTGAAAAATATATATCAAGTTAACCAAATGGATGTTGGATAGTTTAGAGGTCAGGGTTTCCACTCAGAATTTCTTACAGTTAATGAATTTGCTCAAACATTTAATATCCAGAATATTTTTTATTCTACCGAATTTCTTAAGAACAGTCTCTTACATTATTATAACACTGAAGAGTAGATACTTCATAATCTCTTAGTGAGGACCTGGTTCAGTTGAAGTTTCTGGATTAGATGACTGAACACATGTAGTCCTGGGTTATAAGATGTTCTTGATTAGTTCAAGTGAGCTAGGGAGAGCAGCATAAACTATGACATTGTCTTCTCATAATTATTAGGACTTGTTTGTGACCAGCTTTTCTGATTCATATAACAAGGATCATCTGTCTACAGTCCTGGAATAGCTGTGATTATCTGCTGCAGGGATATTTGTGGTGAACTTTTTCCTGACAAAGGAAGAGCGGGGTCTTGTGTATATCCCACTCTTCTTTCTTTGGTATCAGGGTCTCTTTCTACATACTATTAGTATCACTTTTATGGTTCAAATATTGATACCTTCCTAGATTTGGAGAAGCATATGGAAATGCGAGTCCTTTTCTAAATTCTCCACCACTGCTTTGTCAAAAAACTCCCCAAACCAATTTCTTATGTAGATAGCCTGAATGAATATTGGAAAAAATACTGAAGGGAAAAAACACCCATTCTTCTCCTATTATAATCTGACTACCTATGGACTAACTGGTTTGTCAAATACTAAAAACAATTGCAAATAAAGTATTTGAAAATATGATATAAATTATCCTTAATGAATAGTTTAATAGGTTAGGCTCCTGAAGAAAAAAGAGCTGTTGCAGCCAACTGGTTGTTTGAAAATCTGCTTCTGCAAGAAGAGCCACAGATAATTCTTTGCAGCCATGTTTGTGGGTTGAGAGCTTTGGGAGGATTGTAGTATTTGTTACCTTGGACACCTTGGTGATGATGGCGCTGAATTCTTTTATTCCAGATGTACTCTGGTTGACACTACTGATTAACAGCTGTCACTACCTATCTTCTCTAAGTGAAGGCACCCAATGCATCTGCCATAAATTAGCAGGCATCATATGGAGAGAAAGTGAGAACCCTATTATAACCAAAGTACTGTAGAATTTCAATTATAATTCCTCTAAAATTATCATTGATGTTACTATTGAATACATTTAATAGTTTATTACTAATAGACAAACACCTGTTAGGTATCATCTATAATACTTAGTCCTGCCATGAGTGCAGGGGACTGGACTAGTGATTTTTCAAGGTCCCTTCTAGTCCTAAGATTTTATGATTCTGTGAATAGCACTGGGAGCCTGAGCATATATCAAAATGTTTCTAAAGCTAATTAAATGCAAATACAAATGATGTATGTATGGGTTTTTATAGCTCTAATCATTGTAGGGTTTAACTATTCACCTTACGTATAATGTCTTTTCTTCCTCATTCAGAACAAATCATGCAGAGTGCTAGTATAGTCTCATTTGTCTCTACCACCTTTGGACTCTCTTTTTCTGTCTCAGGCATAGGCTTGAAGACGATGGAGGTAACATTCCATTTAGCTATGTCAATATTGATTGAGAATGTAAAACACTTTGATCCTTGAAGTCTTAAAAGTAATGCATTGAGTGGTAAAAATCCAGCCTGGTCCCTAATCACTCAACATGACAATTAGAGAAAGTTAGATTTATATTCACAAGGTTTTGGTTATGTACAATACAAAGTTACCTTCCTTCTCTTCTGTTAGTCTTGCAACAAACATCTTGCCTGCTGTTACATGTCAAGCACAGAGTAATTTGCCTCATTTGAGAAAAAAATCACTTAGCCTAGTTCTAGCACCTGAATGTCCCACATATATTCAGCTTGCCTTTCTTGTGAACTCATGTGTTTGGCTTGGGGTTTGGGCTGTGTCCCATACCAGAAACACACGTTTGGTTCTTTCATTTCTATTTCATTTGTTGGTTGTTGTTTCAAGTATCATTTGTCTCGATATGCCTTCAGCGATTTATTTCTCACACCCCTTTCATCAGTGATAGAGAAGTCTTGCCTGACCTTAAAGTTGGCCCAGGAGGCAAACTGAAAATTGGCTTGTGACCATTTTTTTGTCATTTATGTTGAGCAAAGGAGGTCAGAAAGACATGGTTTTTTGGTCAAATGATAAATTAAATTCAACTACAACTGTGCTTGTTTTGGATTTTAAATCTAGGACCTGTCTAGATATGAAGACCTTCTGGTAATTTTACTCATTCTTTAATCACAATAACACAAGCAATAAATAGCTGAGCAATCAAAAGTTGGTAATCAAAATCTTTAAAACAGTTTTAAAGTGGTCATGTTAAACTCCAATTGCTAATCAAGATTTAGAGGGAAAGATTTTGATTAAAGATTCAGCATCTGAACCCCTTTAATTAATGGGAGCTCAAAGAATGCCTCTCTCAGATCACCAAAATGTCCCCTGCATATCCAAAGATGACCAGAAATAACACTTCTGACATTTCTAAAAGAAAACAGAAACACAGAAAAATATCCTCTGTTTAAAACAAAAAGAAACAAGGCTTCCAGGCCTTCTTTCTGAAACAAAAGGAAAAAAAGGGGGGTAGGGGAAAGGAGACCACAGTCCCAGGTTCAAGGAAAACATCTGTGCTGATCAGATCACTTCTAAAAGTGGAGAAAAGCCTGAATCAAAACATTGCATCGAAACACCACCAAACGTTGGCGGGTTTAAAATCGAGACATGGAACAAGTTTTATTGCAGAGCTCCATCTCTAATTAAAATGATATCCTAGCTAGGTCTCTAATTGATTCAGACCTTAGGAACCTACAAGTCCTAATGTTAGGTATAGGAAGTAGGACAAAAGCTATGCCATACTGAATCAAGCTATTAGTCCACTGAGTCTGGTAATCTGCCCCTGATATTCACCATGACTTAACACTTCAGAGGCAGTCAATCCACCCCTTCCTGAGGGAGCTAAACAATTACATTTTACACTCTGGTGGTGAGTTTCTTTATGCATTACTGGTTAGTAAGCAGCTCTGTCACCCAGGAGGAAGATAAAGGTCCATTATATGGACAATACACAGAGCAATACTTTCCTCAGTAATTCCTGTTTTCTGACCCCTAAAAACAATCCTTTTACTGGATTCATTTCTGTCTTCTCCAGAAGGGGATGGATGGAGAGGGGGAAGGTTATTGAAGCTATTAAAGCTTCAGTAATTTCTGTGGGGTCAGTACAAGAACTGACAGAGGGCTAGTGAAAAGTGCAGGGACTTGGCTTATATAAGTCATATATCCTTTGTGGTGTCTCTATAACTGCTCTTGTACAGTCAGTACAGGTCCCACTCCACTACATTATTATCCTGGCATGATAAGGGATGCCTTAGTGCTCTTTTGTGGAGGGGTTGCTTCACCCATTACTAAACCACAGATAGCTATTGCTGAGGTGGAAGGCAGCAGCAGCTAAAGAGTGCAAAGCAACACTATATGAGCCAAATGAAGAATGAATTAACCCAAGGAAACTGCAGAAGAATTTTAAGAGCTATGCAGTGGAAACCAAAGCTTTGATTCCTGACTTTCTCAACCACAACATTTCAATAATATGGTTTTCTTTCCATTTAATTTCTTTGATGTTTAAAATGAAAGAAAAAGTGATTTGTGATTGATTGTGCATTTGAATAAACACACATTGAGATACAGAGAAGCACTCCAAGTATAACTCTTACATTCTCACAAGCATTCGGGAGCAGCTGCCTATACATCAACATGGGAGAAGTAGTGAAACTCTAAGTTAAAAATGAGTGGAAACACACATATTGTGTATTTGCATATTTTATTTCAATAACTTCATTATTTGTAAAACAAATGGCTTCAAATATGTCAAGGGGCACTAGTTCTACTTGAGTCTAAAGCCAATGGCAAATGCAAACTTTTACATTCAAGTGGTACACCAGAGTCATCTGAGCATGTTTCTGAACTGGCAAAAAAAAATTCTTAATGCTGAAATTACAAAAATAGGCTACTGACAACTTCAGAATAATCACCATGAGAAATGTCATTAGAAGAGTGCCTTTTTTAAATATCAGAAATGTCTAAAAACAGGATTATAAGGAATTTACTCTTTAATTTTAACAATAATGTTATAAACCCAGCTATAGTCCAACTACTTGAGATTCTGCCATTGTTGCTTGTTAGGTCTAGATAAAAAACAAAACTATATTTTACAGAAGCAACCCCTAGAGGCCAAGGGGAATACTGGCATCTCAGGTTGAGTATTCATTCTATCAATCTTTTGATTATTCATTCACTTATTCATTCATAGCTGCTCTGCTAAATCAGAAGGAGAAAGTATTCACATCTTATAGCTGCAACACTGACAGATCAGCTATGAATGATTTTACACATTAGAAAGATGAATACATAGGAACGAGTGACGTAGTGCAATTAAAACAACAAATTCCAAGCAAATAAGTTACTTCAGAAAATTCAAAAGACTAATCATTTTGATTATTTTTTAATAGCAAAGTGGAGTTCTGCATTTATCGCCTGATGGAACTCTTGATATGCATTGTGTGCCTTCAAAAGCAGTCTAGGCTTCTGAATAGGACACTATAAACCTGATTTCAACAGATTGAAAACAAGATGTGACAAGCAGTTTGACACTGGCCCTCTACTAATTTCCGCTATTTGTAAAGAGGCACATCTGAATGGAAATAGCTCAGCAGAATGGGTCAGTATGGTTGAGGCCATGTCAGTCCACACATAAAAAACTCAGAACAGGGGAAAATAAGCAGGCATTGATTTCTAGTGAAAGCCCCCAGAGTCTGGGGAAGGCAGCCAAAACGAGGCACCAGCTGCTCTCTGCTGGAAATCTTTTGTGGAAGTGTGAGAGGGGAGAGAGAGAAAGCAAGGGAAAGCTGGTGGGTCTAAAAGAGGAAAATGAGACAGAAATCAAGATAGAAGATGTGCTGCTGGCTGCCTTAGCAATGCTTCATTCCCCAAGCTTAGCATTTTCAGAAAAAAAGATCCTTCTCTCCTCCCACCTTAAAAAAACACAACACAAAACACTTTACCTTGATTTATGCAATATATCGGGAACAATTCCAATGGGAATTTCTTGTGCTCCTGCACACTCCCTGAATACAGTTGTGGTGTTGTTGTGAGGTCTATGTGTGTATTTGTGAGTTGTTTTGTTTTTACTGCTCTGATCTAATAAGTATATGCTTCAAAAATGGAAGAAAATACTGAGTGTGATTGCAGCTCTTCATTTGCATAATTGCATTATGACAACAATTTTAGGGAGATAATAAATGGAGGATATTCTATTTGAAGTTTTCTGTCTGTAATAAGAAAATCATCTCCAGCTTCTTCTTAAGCACCTCCATAATGATTTCCATGCTATAAATGAGAGTGAAAAACTCTTTAAAGTTTTAGCAGCGAGTAATAACTCTTTTGTTTCAATCCTAGACACTGCAGGCAGTGCATCCTGCAATGGAATAGAATATTCATGAAAGGATTGAAAGTGAGCATATATCAGTATCTTTCAGAAGGCCTCCAAAGTTGCAAATGGTTCATATTCTTATTTCTCTAATTAGACTCTCCAGCATTCTTTGAAGAAGAAATAGGCCTACACCAAAACTCTAGCATCATACAACCAATAACTTTGGATCCAGATCTGAATTTCAAAAATGAATCTTGTATGAAGGGGCCCATTCCTCTGGTTAGATTAAATGGAACTTCAAAAACTACCACTTTCATGGCAGGTCTTCATGACTATTTAACAAAGGTAATTCCATCCCGGTGTTTGAATTTTGCATGAGAAAAAACTTCATTGTTTCCCTTCATTGAGAGACATTGCTAGTTATTCCAGTCAACAATGCAAGGCTTTTGTTTGATCTTTGGCTGTATCCACAGGTCCAGAGAATCAGTAGTTGCCTGATGGTTGAGCTCTTTTCTTCTGTATGGGTACCAGTTTTACCTGCTTTTGTCCTCTGCAGATTAGATTACTGCAATGTACTGTACTGGGACTGACCTAAAAAAGCCCTCTGGTACTTCATCTGGGGGAGAATGCCCATCACTTAGCAGTAGGGCTTCCCATAAGCACATGAATTCTGTGCACTTCCAAGTGCAATTTAAAGTTTTGGTTTTAGTCTGACGTTCTAACCGTCTTGGATACTAGCTAATTGATACTCCTACCTCTGTGTGTGATACCTGAGAGCTTGAGATCACCTACAGTACCTGAGCTCCTCCCTGTGTTTAAATGGAAGGGAGCTGCTGACAGCTCTTTGTAAGTAAATTGTCCTCATGCTCATTTACTCCTCACTCCTTACCTCAGCAGAGTTTGAGTTTGTCACACTTCAGAACATGCTACAAGGCCTGCCTAAGGCTTGATGAATTTCTTTTCTTTGGACAGAACAGAAACTAACTTAAGCAAGCATACATAATACCATCAACACGGTTAAAATCTATTCTTAAATCCTCCCTGTTATCAGAGGTTTCCCTTTCCTCCTCCCCCCCCCCTTTATGTTGTCATATGACCTTTCCCCATCCTTCTTGTTCTCTACTTCACTGCCTTTACACCTCAGAGCAATGCTTTCTCAGGCTGCAGACTCACTTTGGCTCTGGCCGCCTGCTTCTCATGCTTCCCCCAATAAGGCTTCAGCATCCCCATATAGAAATGGTAAGTGCTGCAGAGGAATATGGGGGCACAAGACAGAACACGAGTGACCCTGTAAGTATAGTACTTCTCCAGGGGATGAAGATGGAGCCCCATCCATATGGCAGTTTGGGAAGCCATATATGTTTGCGATTATACCGATGGGACTACATTTTATTCCTCATTCTGTTCTGATTTGCACAGGAAGGCTCTACACAGGTACAGGGGTCGGGCAGGATTCATTTCATCATAAGATTAGGAGTCCTTGAGTCAAGATTTCTGAGTAGCATCAATGGATATTCACTCAAACAGCAAAACACTTCAATAAGCAGGAATTAGTGCTTATTCTTTTCATTCTCATTCATGCTCGAGGCACCCTGTATACACAATATTAGGGTTAGAAGGGTTCAGCCAATCTAATGGCATGGTTGTCTGAAAATCCCTAAGTGTATACACTGCCCAGAAGGTACTTTCTTTTGTATTATTGGCTTCAGCACAATGAACAGTTTGGGTTGTGGCTGGGCAGGCGTAAAATAAAGCTAAACATGTTTTGCTTCAATAAACCTAAGCTGCAAAGAAGAGCAGGCCTGGATTGAGGGGCATTGAGGGGCAAAGTACCTGGAGAGCACCCTGTGTATTATTAGATAACACCAATTTAAAACAAAACAGTATAAAATACATTTTAATTGAAAAAGAGGTATTCCCTCTTGCCCTCTGTTCAGTGAAATGAAATATTTCTGCAATATAGTGCATCAAAATACAGCCATTTATAAAACTCACTAAATTCATCCAGAATAATATATTTCCCTACTGTTTTGTTATGTAGATTCAGTGGAAGATGCAGTTGTTTAGAAATCATCTACATTTTTTAAAAAAATCAGTCATAATATTGTATTCTTGGAACTGCTAGAACATCAAATCCATCATATTTGTCCTTATCCTACAATTTTAGTGTATCCACATTTCATTGACATTATTTTCTCCATTCACTTTCTCCCTTGTCAGTTGGATGACTGATCTGATGACTGATTAGGACCCATGACATTTTAGAAGATGTAATTTGATTGGGGTAGAGAAAATTAAGGTCACTTTAATATAAGGACTCTCAGATGAATTATAAAAATGTCTTCTACAGAATACAGGAAAATAGCAGTGCTCTCTGATAGCCCACCACTCAAAGACTGGTTTGGAAAGGATGGAGTCAGAATTCATAATTGCTCCTTAGACAGCCTACTGTGCTGACATTCATACCTCTGTCAGTAAAATGTTTGTCATCTTTCCAAATTATATTTCTAAAAATAAAAATGTCTTGCGCAGGTTAATTGGCCTCCGCTTACTTTCATATTTCCCTTCATAGAGGCTTCCTGAAGGCAAAGTCAAGGACTATAAAGGTTAGGGCAGGACAGTTGCAATAAGTAGATCAATTTTGTCTAATGGGAAGCAGTTAACTGGAAATATCCACGTGAAGCTTAAAAGAATCATTTCTTTAAAGAAACGAAATAAAAGCCGAGCATATTGCAGTATGGGGAAATTCCATGCTGTGCTCCACACTCACATTCAGTAGTGCAGGAAAACACTCAGATGTTTCAATTTATGTCAGAGTTCCCTGTGGACTACAGACAAAAGAATCACCATGAATAGCAGATGTCAGAGGAATGAAAAGAACATGATTTTTGGTGGGGTTTATTTTGTTAGATGAATACCCCTCCTTTTGACTCATCAGCACCAACTTGTGGAACACAGACTAATATAGTCCATCTCAATCTCAGATTCTTGTGGAATAAAGATGTTAGGACCATCACAGGAGTTAGAAGAGTAATAGGCCCATTATGTCAGATCAAACACTGAATTCTGCACATTTGCTAGAACAAGGTAATTGAAATTCAAGATACTGAAAGTTTTGTGAATAGAGTAGCTCCTGAAAGGCAAATTGACATCATGAATTATCTTGGCTATGATCCTATAAATCCTGGCACTATATAAGGGACTACAGTTGTAGTGGCCCCGCACCACTGCAACCAGCCTATTGTACAGTAGATTCTAATTTGCAGCAGCCTCCCAAAGGTTAGCTGCAGGCCCTGAAATAGCCCTAACTCTCTTGTTTTAGTTTCAGAGGGGTGGCTGTGTTAGTCTGTAACTGGAAAAACTTAAACAACAAATAGCCTTGCAGCACCTTAGAGACTAACCAAATCATGTAGATAGTATCATGACCTTTCACGGGTGACTATTACTTTCTTTTCTACATTAAGGCAGTTGTTGGACCCCCTCACCTGAAACCATGGCATTATATGAAGGTAGCGTGTATCACTACAAAAATTTGAACAAGTATTGGAAACATTTCAGATATTTGTCTCCTCTTCACAGAAACAAAGTGCTCAAGAAGGCATAAAAGGGTTTAATGTAGCACTAAGTACAGTTTAAAACTGCCCTCCCACACAGGAGGATCACATCAAGTACTGCCTCTAAGGAATAAATCCCCTTGGGAATACTACTGCCCACATAATTTCATCATGTACAAAATGCATCTGTTTATGAATCAAACCTTTTATATGACCTCTATTAGATTTAGCATAGAATTAGGATCATATTTTTGTATGCACACAAACACTTACAAATTAGGGGATTAAATTGAATGCATCCTATGATTGCCAATTTTACCAAAACATTAGTACCTGATTGGTACAGAAAGTTAGGCATTTAAGCAGGGCAGCACTAGCTTTCACGGGATTAATAATTCATATATTTTATCTCATTTAGGGCATTTCAAAAAGTCCATTATACCTATATTTTCAGAACAGTCAGTAAATTTTGTAGCTCTTAAAATCCAGGAAATGAAAAATAGGCTTGTAAAGCCATAACACTATCAATACATTAATATTTATGTCGCTCTTTTCATGACAAACATTCCAAAGCGCTCTACAGTAAAAATAAAATAAACTAACGCATGACCAGAATGCAGACGAATGCAAGTCAAAAGGTCATTTTAAAAGGCAAATTAAATTAATTTGGCAGTTTGGCAAAGAGACTGACCAAATTCACATAGGCAACAAGAGCTATGCTCCATCCTCATGCTTCAGGAAGTCAATAATCAAAGAGCAATCATAACGAATAAGGTGGACCATCTGAAGTCATTTTAGTTTTGACAGAAAACATAACAGATAACAGCCACCCTGTAAAACAAACAGTACTTTTCTCCCTGGGCCATTTACATAACTATTAATATGTCTTTCCAGCACCAAATATAAATAAAGGTAAACAAACTAATAAAAATGCAGTGAGAGGCTTTTAAAAAATTTTACAGCAGAATATTATTTTATTCACACATCACTGCAAAATATTATTGATATAAATTATGCTAATTCCTTTCCATGATGCAGTCATTCATGAGTGAAAAATAAATCTAGAGGACAAATGATCTGTAATGTGCACCTACTGGTTCTCTAATTGTAGGTTGTCTCTATTTTCTATTTTTTTTAAAAGAACTATGTCACACTGAAAAATATTCTCCAAATTCAGATGAGCTTTTCCATTGCCTCCTAAAGTTCATGATTAAAGAAAAAAACAAAAAATTCTTCGAACAACTTGGAAACAATCATTATAAAAAAATTGAGTTTCATTAGAACTCTCAGCATTTTTCCCTAGTTTGACAGTTTTGCGTACCCATGTATTCGGTTGCAATGCTACATATCCTCATAGTGCCTCAAGTGCCTAGATTAGGGGCTGGTGTTTCTGTATCAGGTCACGTGTTCCTCTTCGGCAAAACTCATATACTGTAATTATACCAGTTGTTTGTATACATTAGTGGCCAGAAATGGTCTTTTAATATCCTATATGCTCCTAATGAAATTAAGAGGGAGGCAGGGAAGAGAAAAGTCAGAGTAGAACTTAGACCTAGGACCATGTCTGCACTACAGATAAGATAGAAGCAGCTGCAGTTGATCTTCTGGGGTCCAAATTAATAAATCTAATTTAGTCCTGCTTTTATGAGGAGTAAGGATATGTCTACACTACAGAGGTTTTTTTGGAAAAATGGCCGTTTTCCCCAAAAAACTTCAATTACATCCACACTGCAATTGCATTCTTCCGAAAAAAAAATTTGAAAGAACAGAGGGGTTTTTTTCTGACATTTGTAATCCTAATTCTATGAGGAAGAAGCCTTTTTCCGAAAGAACTCTTTTAAAAAAAATGCATGTGTGGACAGGGAAGAGAGAGTTCTTTCGAAAGAAGAGGAAAGAGGAAAAAGCACAGGTGCCCTGGTGCCACTCCGTCCATAGTAATCACAGCTTACATGAGAGAGAGCATCCACACTGAATGGAAGCTATGTTTCGAAAAAGCAGATCGCTTTTTCCATGCACTTTTGCAGTATGGATGCTCTCTTCTGGAAGAAGTTTTTCAGAAGATCTCTTCTGGAAAAGCTTCTTCCAAAAGAAGCCTGCAGTCTAGACATAGCCTAAGGGAATTTGACGGAAGTGTGTGCTCCCTTCAACTTCTTGCAGTGTGGACTGCATTCTGGGGTGGAGTATGGGCAGGGCCAGATTGGTGGTTTGGGAAGGCTGTTAGAACATAAGAACAGCCGTACTGGGTCAGACCAAAGGTCCATCTAGCCCAGTATCCTGTTTGCCAACAGCGGTCAATACCAGATGCCCCTGAGGGAACACAACAGGTAATCCTCACGTGATCCCTCCCCTGTCAGCCACCTCCAGAGAAACAGAGGCTAGGGATATCATTCCTTCCCAATGAGGCTAATAGCCAGGACTCGACAATCTATGTAATCTACTCGCCTGTGGCAAGTAGATTACATCCTGGAAGAGCTGGGTTTGGACGATTTGCGCATGTGCAGAACGATCTGTGCATGCGCAGAACACCGGACAGCGCAGCTGGCAAGCAGGGCTCGCCACGGCTCAGCAAGCCCTGCTAATAGCCATTGATGGACCTAACCTCCATGAATCTATCTAGCTCTTTTTTGAACTCTGGGAAAATTCTAGCCTCCACTGCATCCTCTGGCAAGTAGTTCCACAGGTTGAGTAAAGAAAATCTTCCTTTGGTTTCTCTTAAAGCTGCTTCCTATTAATTTCATTTGGTGACCCCTAGTTCTTTTATTGTGGGAATAAGTAAATAACTTTTCCTTATTTACTTTTTTCATACCAGTCATGATTTTACAGACCTCTATCATATCCCCCCTTAGTCTCCTCTTTTCTAAACTGAAAAATCCTTCATATGGGACCCGTTCCAAACCCCTAATCATTTTAGTTGCCCTTTTCTGAACCTTTTCTAATGCCAATATATTTTTTATGAGATGAAGTGACCACATCTGTATGCAATATTCAAGATGTGGGTGTACCATGGTTTTATATAGTGGCAATATGGTATTTTCTGTCTTATTCTCTCTATATTTTTTAATGACTCCTAACATTCTATTTGCATTTTTGACTGCCACTGCACACTGAGTGGATGTTTTCAGAGAAATATCCACGACTCCAAGATGTTTCTCTTGAGTAGTTGTAGCCAAATTAGTCCCCGTCATATCGTATATAGAGTTGGGATTATTTTTTCCAATGTGCATTACTCTACATTTATCGATATTAAATTTCATTTGCCATTTTGTTGCCCAGTCACTTAGTTTGGTGAGATCTTTTTGAAGCTCTTCACAGTCTGCCTTGGTCTTAACTATCTTGAGTAGTTTGGTATCATTTGCAAATTTTGCCACCTTTTCTTACCCCTTTTTCTAGATCATTTATAAATAAGTTGAATAGGATGGGTCCCAGGACAGACTCTTGGGGAGTCCCACTAGTTACCTCTCTCCACTCGGAAAACTTACCATTTATTCCTACCCTTTGTTTCCTGTCTTTTAACCAGTTATTAGTCCACAAAAGGATCTTCCCTCTTATCCCATGACAATTTACTTTACTTAAGAGCCTTTGGTGAGGGCTTTCTGGAAATCTAAGCATACTATAGCCACTGGATTCCCCTTGTCCACATGTTTGTTGACCTCCTCAAAGAACTCTAGCAGATTATTAAGGAATGATTTCCTTTTACAGAAACCACATTGACTTTCCCCCAACAAACTATATTCATCCATGTGTCTGACAATTTTATTCTTTACTGTATTTCAACTAATTTGCCCAGTACTGATATTAGACTTACATAATATAATACAAAAGGGGGGGGGCAGTGTGAAACTGTTTTGCCTAAATTTAAACTGATTGAAATATTGTGAGTTGAGAAGTTCCATTTGAGCACTGTTCTGTAATGAATTGGCTAAGCTTCCTCTGCATGTCTTTCCCCACATCACATGCAATAAGGAGAAGGTCTGGAACCAGGCTGTGTTTGGAGAATGGGAGTCTCATGGCAGCAGGGAGTGAAGAGAACCCCCAAGGACTGAATAGACCTCTGAGTGGAACAGGTTGTCGATACCAGACAGATAAGTCTATTGGCACTTATGGGGGAGGCCAATGGCTGAGCAGGGAGCCATTGCAGTGGAGTGTCAATGAGATATTAAGTGAGCTGGACTTGGAAACCTGCAAGCCTCTATTCACTGAAGAAGTGTGTGGAACAGAGAAGGCTTTCCAGTCCCTAGGTCTGTCAAGCCCTGAGTATTAATTGGATTGCTCAGCGGCACAAACAGAACAATTATTACTCACTTTGAACTGAAATGGTTTAAGCCTTTGACCCTTATCCTTTTCCTGCCAGTCCTCATTAAAATAGTCATATGTCCAAGTGTTTATTGGGACCCACCGGGGCAAACACCTACAAAGCCTCGCTGCTGAAATACCTACAGTGCTTGCCTGGGAGCCAGGGTGTCCCTAGCCACTTTGTCTGAAGCTGGGAATGTGTGACAGGGGATGGATCACTTGATTACCTGTTCTATTCATTCCCCCTGGGGCACCTGGCATTGGCCACTGTCACAAGACAAGAATAATGGGCTAGATGGACCTTTGGTCTCACCTGTGGCTGTTTTTATGTACACCTGATAATTCTATAGGCACTCCTGAAGTTTGGAGAACAGAGTAGCCACAATAATTACATCTGAACTCATGTTCTGTTACCAAGCACTACAAAGGGAGGAGCAGAAAGAGGAGAAAAAAGTGCTAACAGAAAATATATGGCATAGATATTACATATATGGCATCCACAAATGCTGACCTCTTATTTAGAGGCTATTTCTGTCCCTCATATGAGACATGGTAAAAGTTATTCTTTAGTTAGGAAAAAAAAAGTATTCTTTATTTTATTCAGAAGTAGCTGAATAATTAGATGAGATTTAGTTAAGTGGTACAGAGCCTCCTAAGTGCCTACGTCACTTTTGAAAAGGAGACTGAAGCTCTGAAAAGTTACTTAGGTGCTTTTGAAAATTTTACATAAGGCGTTTGGAATAAGAACTATGTAGCAATTTGTTTATTTGTAGTTCTCTTACAATTAGCCAGCAATAGCTATTCTGTGTAGTATTATTCATAGAAGTACTACCCTAAAAAACTAAAATGATATTACAGCATCAGAGATGATGTGTTAAGAGTGCTGTAGGACACATTTGGTTTAGAAATTTGCTAATGCAGCTTCATAATAATGGATCTATTGCTATGTCTCTATCAACACTCTGGCAGTGTAGAAAAATCCTCCCTACTTTTATTTATAGTAGTACTATTTTATTATTTATTTAATGCATGTCATGGTACCATCTCAAGGCCCCAGTCAGGACTGGGATCCTGTTGTGCTACATGTGCAAAATGAAGACTCAAAATCCACTCTGAAGAATTTACAGTCTTAGGCCCTACTGTTGCAAAAACGTATGCACATGCTTAGCTTTGTTCATTGTGAGTAGTCCCATTGAGATCACTAGAACTACTCACATAGTAAGTCATTGCAGCATCAGAGCATAAAAGAACACATGGCAGAAAAAGGATGTATGAAGAGGGATGCAATCATACATATAAATTTGTGTATACCCATCTATCTATTACAAGGTTTAGAAATAAAGTGTCAACTTACTGTATCTGTTCCTCATTCCATTGTAGTGATTGCTGCCTGAGCATAGGGCACCTGCAGGACTTGTCGCCCGCATAACAAACCTTTGGTGGCTATGTCCATCTTTGGAATTACCCAAATACTTTCACATCATCATCAGGATTTGAGTCTATTTTTTATTCATTACAATTCTGAGTGTATTGCAAATGTATGATGCTTTAAATATTTTATGTACCAGCTGCATGAGGGAACCTTTTTACAAATGCAACTTGTATAAAAGAATATATTCTTACTATATATTTTAGAAATGTGTCTGTCTGTCTGTCCATCTGTGAGTGTGTTTGTTCAAGTACTCCTAAACAGTAAGAGCGAGGACCACAAAATTTGGTATGCATCTTCCTCTTATCAGCACTTAAAGACAGGTCAGAGTTTGGCTATGCCAGGACAATGGAATGTTCCTGGAATTTGATTTTCTCATAAAATTGAAAGGGAGGGGGTCAGGCAGGAGGAAGTTATACTTCAGAATGACCACAAGCGGCCGAGACGGAAACCAGGACAACTATAATCCTGTTGGGCCAGCAGGGGGCAGAGGTGGGATAACGGACAGTTATATAGTATATATTTCAGAGAGCTTGTCTGGGGGACATGCACCCCTCCTCTGGGTGTGCCTGCTTCAATGACCATAGACAGGTGCTCCTTACCTGGCCTCAAGCTGCTGTAATGAGAGGGGAGTGGGTTAGTTCTCTCTCTCAGGAGCAGCCTGCATGTCGAACCCCTCATCCCTAGCCCCACCAAAGGATAATCATTTAAATAAGGAAAAACAAAAAGTTATTTGTATTAAGGATCTGAGCAATGCTGGGTAAATCTTCTAGTGTACTATAGAGATAGCCCTACAAAGCCATATGTGAAGGTCACAAATTACAGGATTGCCAGCAGGGTTGGTTTGCCTTCAGACACTCGTTTTTTAAATGTGGAAAATGTGATGAGAAGCATAGCATCTCGGAGTACAAGAACGTAAATTTCAAGAGTTGCAGTCTCTCTGATTACTGGTTATTGAATTAGTACTTTGATGACCACTCTACAAACACACGGCCAGACTCCGAGCATCATCAATACCCACTTAATTCAACATCATGCTGAGCGTGAACAGCACCACTGAATTTAACTGAGTTCAGCTTTCTGCAGTCTCTGACACAAAAACATGTGCCAGTTTAAGACCAAACACGGTATCTGAATTGTGTCTTTCAGAACTTTTCGTATTTCCTTTTACTGGAAAACAAATCTCTGAGGAAATACACAATGTCCTGGCATGAAATACTTATTTTAGTATCATGATATTAAAAGCAGACACAAACTTTTAATGTTGAAAGCATGGACATTTATATTTCTAGGGCCTGATTCTTCTCCTTCACATTAAGTACAATGGACACTGGATGGGCACCTTAACGATTAAATTTAATGGTGAAATCAACTCCTTTCAAGTGTAAAAATGTAATAAGAAAAGCAAAAAAAGATTTTGAGTAACAGCTAGCCAAAACCTCAAAAACAAATAATAAAATGTTTTTTAAGTACATTAGAAGCAGGAAGCCTGCTAAAAAACCTGTGGGTCCCCTAGATGATCAAGCTATAAAAGGAGCAATCAAGGACAATAAAGCTATTGCAGAGAAACTAAATGATTTCTTTGCTTCAGTCTTCACAGCTGAGGACGTTGGGGAGATTCCTCAATCTGCACCGTCCTTTGTGGGTGATGAATCTGAGGAACTGTCCCGGATTGAAGTGTCATTAGAGGAGGTTTTGGAACAAATAGAAAAACTTAATGTTAACAAATCTCCGGGACCGGATGGCATTCATCCAAGGGTTCTAAAAGAACTCAATTGGGAAATTGCTGAGCTATTATCTGTAGTTTGTAACCTATCCTTTAAATCGGCTTCCGTACCTAATGACTGGAAGGTAGCCAACGTGACACCAATATTTAAAAAGGGCTCTAGAGGCGATCCTGGCAATTACAGACCGGTAAGTCTAACTTCAGTACCGAGCAAATTAGTCGAAACAATAGTAAAGAATAAAATTGTGAAGCATGTAGAAGAACATAATTTGTTGGACAAAAGTCAACATGGTTTCTGTAAAGGGAAATCCTGTCTTACTAATCTATTGGAGTTCTTTCCAGGGGTTAACAAGCATGCGGATAAGGGGGATCCAGTAGATATATTATACTTGGATTTTCAGAAAGCCTTTGACAAGGTCCCTCACCAAAGGCTCTTGTGTAAATTACATGTCCATGGGATAAGAGGGAAGGTCCTTTCTTGGATTGAGAACTGGTTAAAAGACAGGAAACAAAGGGTAGGAATAAATGGTAAATTTTCAGATTGGAGAGGGGTAACTATTGGTGTCCCCCAAGGGTCAGTCCTGGGACCAATCCTTTTCAACTTATTCATAAATGATCTGAAGAAAGGGGTAAGCAGTGAGGTAGTAAAGTTTGCGGATGATACCAAACTGTTTAGGACAGTCAAGACAGAAGCAGACTGTGAGGGACTCCAAGAAGATCTCACCAAACTCAGTGATTGGGCAGCAAAATGGCAAATGAAATTTAATGTGGATAAGTGTAAAGTAATGCACATTGGGAAAAATAACCCCAACTATACGTACAGTATGATGGGGGCTAATTTGGCTATGACAAATCAGGAAAGGGATATTGGCGTTATCGTGGACAGTTTTCTGAAAACTTCCACGCAGTGTGCAGCGGCTGTCAAAAAGGCAAATAGGATGCTAGGAATTATTAGGAAAGGGATAGAAAATAAGACACAGAATATCTTACTGCCCCTGTGTAAAACTATGGTACGCCCACATCTGGAATACTGTGTACAGATGTGGTCTCCTCACCTCAAAAAATATATTTTGGCCTTGGAAAGGGTTCAGAAAAAGGGCAACTAAAATGATTAGGGGTTTGGAACGGGTCCCATATGAGGAGAGGTTAAAGCGATTGGGACTTTTCAGTTTAGAAAAAAGAGGAGACTGGGGGGGGGGGGGAGATATGATAGATGTCTATAAAATCATGAGTGGTGTGGAGAGGGCCGATAAAGAAAAGTTATTTTTTAGTTCTCTAAATAGAAAAACTAGAGGTCACCAAATGAAATTAATGGGTAGCAGGTTTAAAACGAATAAAAGAAAGTTCTTCTTCACACAGCGTGCAGTCAACCTGTGGAACTCCTTGCCAGAGGAGGCTGTGAAGGCTAGGACTATAATAGAGTTTAAAGAGAAGCTAGATAATTTCATGAAGGTTAGGTCCATAAAAGGCTATTAGCCAAGGGATAAAATGGTGTCCTTGGCCTCTCTTTGTCAGAGGCTGGAGAGAGATGGCAGGAGACAAATCGCTTGATCATTGTGTTCGGTCCACCCTCTCTGGGGCACCTGGTGCTGGCCACTGTCGGTAGACAGGATACTGGGCTAGAAGGACCCTTGGTCTGACCCAGTATGGCCGTTCTTATGTTCTTAAGTCAACATTTACTTTCTTATCTGCCAAAAATATTGAAGTCTTTCATAAAAGAATAGAAATATGCTGTTTTTATAAAAAGCAGATCTACGATGTTTGAGAAAGCACGGGTTTTTCACTAGGAAGCAAAATATCTGCAATGTATGAATGTTCGATATAGCTATTTAAACTCCTTTTGAGACTAAACATTTTGTGCTGTCTTCCAGCTATCTCCTTCAGAGGTGAAAGGCATCATTTATAAGACTGTCCCTTTTGCCTTGCGGAGGGGGTGCAAATTCTTTTGTTAGTCTATTTGAACACAAACAATTAGTCTCTCTCAGCAGTTCTCAAACTGTGGGTCAGGACCCCAAAGTGGGTCACATTTTGGTTGCAATGAGGGTCACCAGAACTGGCACAAGGCTGAAGATGAAACCTGAGCCCCCAGTGCTGAGGGCTTAAGTTTTCGGTGGTAGGTCTTATGCTACAGGCTCCCTGCTTGGCACTGATGCCCAGAAGCTTCAGCTTTGGCTGCCCTCCCTCCCAGGGTAAGGGGCTTTGGCTTTACCCCTTCTGTCCTCTTGTTCCCCGCACACAGCACTACAGGGTTTGGTCAGACTTGGGTTTGGTCCCCTATTCCTGGGGTTCATGTAGTAATTTTTGTTGTCAGAAGAGGGTCACGATGCAAGATAATTTAGGAACCTCTGCTTCCTTCTAAAATGGGATTTTTCTAACTGTTGAATCTTTCCTAGTGTGATGAAAACAGTGTTTGGGGTACTTTTTTCCCCAATACAAAGAAAAAACTCCTTTTTCTTGTATTGCCCTTTGGCTCACACTGCAATTGTAAAATGACATTATTTATTAGTCCAATGCTTCTCTAGTCCTCAGAGCTGTATAATCTCCCAAGACTATTGAGCTATGTGTTTTTAAAGTCCTAGGACCTGTATGCCTTAGCAGGATTTATACAAGATGTTTTGAACATGCAGGTGCAAAATGTTTAAAGCAAGCTTGAACTTTATTATATGAGATCTGGGGCAACAATTTTTAGATGAATAATCATATAATTCTAGAACTGGAAGGGACCTCGAGAGGTCATTGAGGCTACTAAATGCTCCTAATAACGATCCCAAATGCTCCCTTTTCATCTTGCTACCTCCCCCCTCACATCCTAATAATCAAAAATGCAGAAAGTAGTGCATTCAGATTTCCCTCTGGCAGAGTAAACTATAGCTGAACCTCACGTGCTTTTTCCAGAGTGAGTCACTTAAGCACGGGTTCGCTTCATAAACTTCGGGGACTTCATTTGCATGTGAATATTGATTCCTCTCACACCAATGGGTCATCCTTTTAGGTTTCTTTTGCATGAAATTCCTAGCAAGAGTATTGATTTTCCCCCTTCCATGCTGCAGCAGGGTGTTACTGGAGACTGTGTAGATTACTCACAGTTCTTCCCCTGTCAAGCATAAACAATTCACATTTCCTCCTCAGGAACCAGTGAACATTTGACCTTTCTTTTTTACATCATCAGATAAGCAAAGAGGGGGAAGCAGGAAGATGCCCATCATTTACCAAAAGTAATTAAGGACAATGTTTCTTAAGTGGCCCAGACCTGCAGTGCTCTTTGATCACTGAACCAACAGCTATAAAGTATTCTTGTTTTCATGAGTCACCCAAGGGCCATACTCACCAGTTGCATGGAGTAATTATACTGTATGATCCCATATCGCTTACCACATGAAAAAATCCCAAATTACTTGACTGTTCCAGTTAAAAACAACAGAAGTTCTCACTTGTAAAGTTTTCTCACATGGGTTGTGGTTTCAGGTCCCATTTGTTTGAGGGTCCCGGGGGTGGGGGAGAAGGGCAGACATTGTGTCAGTCTGCTTCCTTTTGCACAATGCAGTACTGGGTGAGGGGGATGAAAGTTCTGTTCAACTGCCTTGTGGAGATCTCTCAGATCATTTCGTCAGGGAACAGTCTTTGTCCTCACAAAATGTAATCTCAAGGTATTCTCTAACGTACAGAGCCATCAGTACCGTGCCTCTACATTGGCTTCAGTGCCTCCTGCCCTACTCCTCTGGCTCCTGGATTCCTGGCATGTCTCTTAAAGGAGTGTTCCCCAGCATGGAGGGGACTGGGTGGAAATATTAATGCATTCTGTTTCATTCTTTGTGAGGTTGGGGAGGTAATCACAAGAATCTCTTTTCCTCGCTGGTTTACCCCAGGACTCTCTGGGATCAGGGTAGAGGTGAAGGGGCTCCCAGCTTTGCAGGTGTTTGACTCACTCCATGTGTGTAGAGACTAATCTGGGTGTAAATCTAATCTGGATTTCTGTTATCAAATGATAGCACAATAGCGTGAACAGCTATTTCACCATTCTTTTATTATGTGCTGTGATGGTACAACACAGACAGAGACACAATTCATGTGGATTATCAGACATTTCTTTGATAAGAGTACAGCTCATGCATTTCATTCTGGAGGCATACCAAAGGAGCTGTATGGGGAAGCTATGAAAACCTACTAGCTCTATTCTGCATTATACATTCACTCATTTTTCATGGGAACTAAAATTCCCCATTTTAAAACATGAAATACTGTTGTCAGTTCTAATGTCTATAAAATATACGGGGAAAAAGCTGGAGAAATCTTTACTCTGTTTCTGAATCCCATGGGTAGTAAATATAGGTAGGCATAACAACAAAAATTCTTAAATTCAGATCTATTGGAGGAAAAACAGGTACTGTATGTTTCCCCCCTCAGAACTGGTTTCCAGGGTACATAGCATTGCATTTTACCTATTCATTTTGTTTGGAGACCAGGTACCTGCAAAAGAGAGCCACGATATGTAGCACTAAAAAAAATCATAATAAATTACAGGACTATTAGCAGTTATTGGTTTATAGTTCTACATGTGCTTCTTAAGTAATTTCTTCCTCCCCCTCCTCCCACCCTTTCCCATGCTTCCAGACAGATGGTATTTGACATTATTTTGGTAGGAGCATTGTGGATTTATGAATGAAAAACAAGAGGGAAAGTTATCTGTGTTTCATATCTGTGTTCATGGTTTCACTGTCAATAAATCTTCTCTGGTTTTATAACAATGTAATAAATTGTTGCCACTTTCTCTGCATTTCTTAGTTTCCTTTGCAATGCTAGAGTTCACAAACCTCTTACTTTCACTCTGTATTGCTATATTTATATCATCATACAACATAGGAGCCCAAGTCATGAACAAGGGCTACATTGTGCTAGGTACTATGTAAAAACACAAAAATAAAAGATGGCCCTTTCCCCAAGAGCTTATAATCTATGCGTAAATCCTGCCTAGGTGCCGAGGAATAGACATTTTGAGCATCTTTCCAGCCTTCCTGATACATATACAAGGGAGTACAAGAAAGGAATAAATAAAGTTGGACAGCATGATAAGTAATAATTACAGCATATGAGTGGCTTTACTGTTGTTGAGCTTTTCATATGCATCACAGAAAAGTTGGATGTTAAGGTTTAGGAGGACAATGTAAAGGATGTTTTTTTGTGAAAAAGGTGACCCAAGACTATAGATTGTACATTTAGAATTTATATGCAAGATTCAATTCAAGCAGCAATGTTGCTGGTACAAAATCTAAATATTAATAAAAGATGCTTTTCAGAAGGGACAATTCCTTTTCACCTGTAACACCTCATGTAATCATACACACTTTTGGCAGTTCTAATGTTTACAGCATCGTAAATTACCTTTACCTGACAACTTCTATATCCCTTCCAAATTACTTCATTTTCTGCTGACATTTCAAGTATTGATTTGAAATTCTAGTACACTATTAAACAAGTAATTGCTTCGAACTTATCTGTATATCTAAGATTAACTCTGAAGAGCAGTCTCTTATTTTGGTGGAAGGGGGTGGTGGTGGTCACTTTTTAAACAATTAATGTTTTCATTCCTGATGAAGCAGATTGAGACTGATGAGAATCTGATAGTATAGCCTAGTTTTCTCACAGAACTCACATCATAATAGACTCCATCACTATTGAATAGTATGGCCATGCTACTTTACTCTGTTTAATATATAAAATCTATTGCTGTATTGTACAAATTAGCTTGGGTGGGGATTCAGGTTGGGTGCTGCAGGCTAGTTTGGGATTATCACATTTAAAATTCACCAATTTCTCCAATTGGTTGTTCCACTAATTTAGTGGTCTACAAATCAAATTCTTAAGAGACATATACACCCCTATCTTTTTCAATCAGCAGAACTTTTTCCCCCCTACAACTCCTGTCCTTATAAGGCCTCCTCAAGGCAGTACATTTTGGGTAGATTTAGACATTGCTCCCAAGTGTATTTTCTTCTGATGTGTATTGGCTGTCACACTTCCATTAGTGTGCCCTTAACAGACAGCAATAGTTTTGTTCAGGTTAATTAATAACGTCATGCTTCTTCTTGGTGGGTAGACTTCTTTCACCGTAGATTTTGGGTTGTAAGGCAGAAAGGTGAGTGCTGTAGCCTAGGGAGAAGAGTTGCAGTCTGCTGCAAAAGGAGATGCGCTTACCATTGTTTGGGGCTACGGGTGATCTTAGGGACTTCAAGGGATTTGATTTCAAACACAGAACAAAAGGTCCTGAGTAATTCTGAGCTTTTATGAAGAATTCAAGATTTGCCATACTAGATCAGATGAATGGTCCAATTAATGTCATCTCTTGTCTTTGACAGTGACCCATGCCAGATTTTCACTGTTGGCCTAGCTGGCTCCATGCTGGCTCAGGACTCAGTCATTACTTTAGAGAATCAAGCCTCTGGTACTATTTTCTGTTCCAATATAATCACTTCAGTTGACCAGTTCACTCCCCTCACTCCTGCCCATTCTCTCATTGGTCATCTGCTCTCTTGCTGATCTCCACGCAGAAGTGAGTGTCCTCTTTCCCACTCAGTCACATAGTGGTGATGGGAGCAAAAATGAGAAGAGGAAGGGACCAGCTGAGAATTGCAATACTAGCTCTCCCGAGAAAATTAGAATGTAGAGACTGTTAATGGTATCACTGACGTGCCCTAATTTTCCCTAGGAGACTGGACTTCTCCGAGGCTTCCATGCATGTGAGCACCTTGTGCTGGAGCAATACAATTAATATGACCTATTACTAATATGTCATTATGGGATGGAATCCCCAAGCTCTGTTTTGTTGCAAAAGATTCTCTCAGGAATCCTTTAACTTCCACCTTTTCATCGATGTCAGGATGTAACTTTAAAAGCATGTTTCAGGCATAAAAGGGAGAGCAGAGCTATATGTTTATCATACCAAAACAAGGTGCTGCTTTCTTCTTTGCTACCATTTTCTCTCCCTTGGTCAGGTTAGGGGTTGAAATAAAAACTATTTTTGCAGTCTGTGATTTTATCATCATTAGGAAATTAAGATTTTTTTCAAAACCTGCATAACAGCAGAGGATCTAAGTAATTTACTTGTTGACAATAAATGCATAATATGACTCTGACCCAAATTATACTAATTCCCCTCCAGAAATGTTTTATCTAGACTTACTATTGCAGTTAACAGTTATTTGGATTTATTTTTTCTGCTCCCTTTTTTCTAAGTGTGTTGCAAGTGTGTTATTCAAAGATGAAAGAATATGTATTTTAAAATGTAAATATATTCATATACCTTTGTGTTATTTGAATCCCAAATACAAATATGCTGTGAAGACCACCAACTATTTTAATATTAAGACAGAAAACAAATTGGTATAGTACTTGGATTGTGTTGGCTCTACCTTAATACCAACTTACTAGAAAAATGTGGCAAAACCTGCTCAGTTTACTTTTCTACCATCATAACTGGATTACACACATTACTATAGTGGCCTCTGTTGTCAGGGCATGGAATTGCAGTATTCACCTCTAAGGTCCCCTTGATAATACTGCAGTGGCCTTATTCAGCCTACGAACGTACTCTCATAGTGTCCCTGCCATGAGAAATAGATAGCTGTAATTTATTAAACAGTTGTGGTGGTATTTCTACTTTTATGAAACAACCAGAGGACAGGTTAAATGAGATACAGTAACTGTGCAGCATTCCCTTGTTCTATATCCTCTTTCCAAAGACATTAAAAGAAGGGCAAAAGTGAGACAAAAATATAAAGATGAGAAATTTGCACACCATATGTTCTCCAGTATTTAGGCACAACAGGATATGTCAAGAGAATAGCTGTGGGGGCATCCAGCTGTGTCTCAGTTCTGGAGAACATAAGTAATGTTTCTCCCTTCACTGTAAATGTCCTGCTGTTCACTGTTTGGTATGTCACTGTCTTGCCATTCATTTGTGCAGTTTCTGGATAGTGGAAATTTTTACTCTACTTTTAAATGAATATGAAAAATATTTTAATAGGAAGGCAACATTCAGCATATGGATGACTCTATCTGAATGAAGTACGATCTGATTAATGATTTAATATATTATTCAAGCAGACAGATATTTACTTCACAAAACAAAGCAAGGCTACAGATAAACTACACCTGCAAAGTGGAGTTGATCTCTTAGGTTAGTGAATTTAACTGTTAAAATACACAAATAAAGCAATATTTCAAATACAGGTGCCCCCTTCTTTTTACATTATGTGAAAAGGTGACCAGTTTTAAGTGTCCACTGACAGTTCTTTTCCAGTCTAAATAGTCTGCCTGTAGATGTGTTCCATTTAATTTTTTTTTTAATAATAAAGCTATTTAATTCATGCAAAATGTACTGTTTCAGGAAATATTCATGATGAGACATTCCATATACTTTATGAAAGTGTGCACATGGAATATGACATAACTTGAATATGCTTTATGAGAAATACCTCATCACTGGAAATGTTATAATATATGATTTTCTCATTTGTAGGTACAGATCATTCCTGATTTTGAAGTTAGAAAAATGAAGTATAATCTGTGTTACTAATGTAGTCATGCTAATTGAGAGCCATTAGTAGTACTCAAGGAACTTAATGGCCCAATACTCAGAGTAATGATCTGTGAATATATATGTATTTCCTGGAAGCTTGAGAAAAGTGGTTATAATTGGTCCTATCAAGACATGTGGCCATGTCACCTAATGCTGGGACCCATCTTGGATGCTGTACTTTTTCCACTGAGAGAGAGAAAAGTTTAAAACTGAACAAAAAGGATTCCCTGCCTTATGCTAAACCTATTTAAGGGCATTGAGTGAAGTTATCTTGGTTGTCAGTTCTCCCTGGCTACCCCACTCAAGGAGACATCTGGAGACATCTATGACTGAATGGGACTGAGCGCAGACTAGGAGGCTTTCCAGTCTGTAAAAGAAGTTTATTAGAACATCTTTGGGGTTAAGATATTACATGTAACCAATTTCTTAGTATATTAAGCTTAGCTTGTGTGTTCTTTTTTTATTTTGTTTAGTAACCTGTACTGTCCTGTGAGCTCTCTCTTATGACCATTTAAGTCCTACCTTCTATACTTAGTAAACACACTTTCATTTATTAATAAACCCAGTGTAAGTAATTACTACATGGGAGACAAGGAGTTTGTGAATATTTCACTTTATCTTGAGAAAGAAGGCAAACATGAGCTTACCTTGTATAAAACTTTATTCAGAGGAAAACAGATGTATCTGGGCTTCAAGTCCCATTGAGGCTGTGCATTTGGGAGCTGAGGCAAATAGTTTTAGCTGGGGCTTCTTAGAGTTGAGGTGATCTCAACATCTGTAATGTACTGCAGAGGGCTACCCAAAGCTGGAGGAGGCCAGAGGACTTGGCTCAGGAGGACTGAGCTGAGGTGTGGTCAGATGGTAGGCAGGTGGGCTTAGTGGTATTTCAGCATAGTTAGTGACCATCTCAAAGGGGTCCCAGTGACCGAACCCATCACAATGTTGTAACTTTGTTTTTAAATTATGAAGCATTTTTTAAAATAAAGTATTAGTTGCATTTTTATAACTCAAAAATAGTAGAACCAGATTTTTGTCAAATTCCATTCCCGTCACTCTCAGACTAGGAAAAAAATAAGTCTGAAATATGAAGTTACAATCCAGGGAACGTTTTAACAACTGACATATAAAACCCAGGAAAGAGGTGTTTTATGATGGAAAGTCTGACACAACCGTAAGTCCATAGAGTCACAAAAACAAACACTATAATACTTGCAGGTTAATAAAAACTAATGGTAGAATCAAACCTGAACTCAAGGTAAGTAGTAAGTTGTTACACTAGCACCAGACAACAATTCTATACCAGTCTCGCAAATAAAGCTTTAATTGGAGTCTTTGAAACCATTGAATTCAATGGGAGTTTTTCCTGGCTAAAGATACTTTTTTCCCTCCCAATAGTGAATGAGGTCAAGAAATCCTGGCCACAGAATACTGCTTTCTGGCAGCATAGCTATAATAGGTCTGTTCTGCCAGTGCCGCCCCCTTTAAAAAGGATATTTTTCTCACGTCAGAGGAACTTCATAGAAAAGCAATCACATTTCTATCAAACCAGTCCACAAAATATTTCAGGCACTTTTCATCTCCCATCTTAAGAACTGCAACCTCCTTCTCTTAGGTCTCCCTGATGCATGTATTGCTCCTCTGCAATCTATGCAAAATACAGCTGTCAAGATAATTTCCCTCAGGATTATGATAAATAAAATATAGAACAAACTCCCATCACATTAAGCAAAATATGAAGTGCTTGTCTTAAAGAATTATGTAGGAGAAAACCACCATGGTTAGTGAATACTTAGCTTCAATTGTTATAGCATTATAAAACCTCTAGACGATTCCCAGAACAGAAATTTCAACTGAAAGGGGTAATGTGTTTGCAATTAACCAGGTATAAGTAAAGGCCTTCCCTCTGAGGTACTAATTGTTATAATTCCTTTCTCTTAAAAAATCAGTGGGTACAAATAGAATTCAAAACTGTTGCATTTTTATTCAATGAGAAAAATCAATGAAGAGGTTTATTGTCACTGCAACACTGTTTCAAAGTGCAATTTTCAGTTATACACCAGTTTCAAAGCCTGTGGATATATTCATTCAGAACAGGGGCCAGAAATTTCCCATATTCCAATTTACAGCCTCTCTCTTTTGTCTAAGCTAAAAAAAGATTTGAATATAAAAGTGTGATTCCTGTAGGCATTGAAAAGTTTTAGCTTACTAATGCGTCTAAGGGCATTCAGCTGAGATTTTTATTCTTTATTTCTATGACAACAATGCCTTTAAGCTCTTGGCATCATCCCCCACAAAATTTCTCTCAAAGGAAGGTGAGTTTCTAATATGCACCAAACTCACCATTTCTAGGCAAACATTCCATTTGTTTAATCATCTATTAAAAAGAAACTTTCCACCGTATGCTTACAAGTACAAATCACACTAGCTAACTTAACCCAAGCAGCAGTGAATCCCAAAGAAGTTTAGCAATGGATACAAATTTACAAATGGTTGAAAACTCCCTGTAGTGTGTAATTGCTTGCTGATCAATTGCTTGCTGATCAACTGCAATATTAATGCAAGAAAAACAGCTTAGCCTACAAACATGAATGGAACTGTATATAATTGTCTATGACAAACTATAAAACACTGTTTATGCATTTATAGGAATAGATTTTCAAAAGAATTGATTTGCTCTGAGGAGCTTTTGAAAACTTCCCAATGATTAAAAAAAAATGGAATTTTGAAGTAATTTTGGTTTACAACTGAATCTCTCTCCTACTCGTATGCTAGTGAATATTCTTTATAGCATGTAGGTGCATCAACTGAATGATACTCTGCTGCAGATGTTACCGTGCACTAGTACCTGTTTAGAGTTTGCCTGAAGTAGTACTGGAAAACAGACTTCAGACATGGGCATATCTAGCTACAAGGTATGTCTGCAGGCTGAGAGGAAAATTATTGTTGTGAAACCCATGATGAATTAAGGGAGGGGTTGGTGAGGAGGGGCTCAATTGTAGCATGATGCTTTGCATAGTATTGTGATATTCACATGAAGCTGCCATCCGTCAGAATGCACAATGCCAGGTTAGATTCCTGGTAAATAAACGGTGGAATTGTTTTTCCCCACCCTATCCCAAATATATTTCTCTACATCCGAATATTCTGCTGATGCTCATCTGCCAACACGTATGATTTTAAAACAAGAAAAATATTGCAACTAGTCATGAAAAAGAGAAAAAAAATGTTCAGAGAATATGGCAGCATTTTGCCTCTTGGTTGCATCACCTTCAGGGCCCACACAGCAGAGAGTGAATGATAAAATAGCTACTCACTGGTTATATCTAATGTGATGACCTGATTCACACTATTCTACAGAGCACTGCTGACTAATTCTCTACAGATTTCTAAAGTTATTTAACTATAAGAAGATGGGTTGTGTGGTGTGTCCAGTTGAACTAGTGCCTGGTTCTGCAAACAGTAACATGGTGGATAGTGCTTACTCCTGTGTCAGTAGGGACACCGCCTTCACGTGGAATCCTCACCGTTAAAGTCCTTCATGCATTTGTGCTTCATGAGGGGGGAAACTTGCTTTGCCATGATGGCTAATTCTCCTATGGCTAAAGATTAGACAGCAAAAAGTTTGAATCTGGATTCAGCTTTGAATGCCCTCAAAGAAAGCGTGAGGATGTTAGATCTGGCAGTTTGATTTAGGTTGCCACAGATATAGCAGCCAAGTCCAAGGGTTATATTGGATCTTGATTTAGACTTAAATTTCTCCAAGTTTGAATGTATTCAGATGAAGCATTGTGGTACAGATTTGTCTTTAATTAGCATTATAAAGCATTTAACTTTTTGGGTTCCTGAAGAGGTTTTATAGTCACTAAAATTTGTATTGTTTTTAGAAAAATAAAAATGAAATTAGAGCATATTAATTCAAAGATAACTGCAGTTAGCAAGAGAACTCCTACAATTGCTGTGATGCATACAGCACAGGGAGCAACTAGACAAGAAATTAATTCTCCTATTATCCTTCTCTGCTGGATCTGACCTTAACAACGCTAATTTAGTGACCTTAATAGTACTAAGTGCAAAGATGTGTCCTGTCTACTTGTGCAAATGGGTTGGTGAGTGTGAAAAAAGTTGTAGTAAAGTAAAAGATCTTAATCTGGTCTACACCTTCTTTTGAAATAACAATCAAAGCGTCCGCACTATCCAGTCTGTTATTTCAAAATAAGGGGCTGGTTATTTTGAAATAACTCCTGCTTTCTGACATCCCTGTAAACCTCATTCTACAAGGAGTAAGGGACATTTCAAGGAATAAGCTTATTTTGAAATAGTTATTTTGGAGTTATTGTTTCAAAATAAGTTATTTTGAAATAATTTCCGAGTGTAGACATGCCTTTAGTGAGTCGTCAGAATCAGCTTCTCAAAAATAACCATTCAATAATCACTTGGAGAAGGTTTTAAACTCCTTGACACTTGCCTGTCATGAACACTTTCAGAATGAAACCCAAGCCTGACATTTAGAATTATTTCATGGGCAGCCAGTGTTGGCCTGTAGTTGGAAAGAACTTAAAAAACAACAAATAGTCCTGCAGCACCTTAGGGTATGTCTACACTACCACCCTAGTTCGAACTAGGGTGGTAATGTAGGCAACCGGAGTTGCAAATGAAGCCCGGGATTTGAATTTCCCGGGCTTCATTTGCATCTCGCCGGGCGCCGCCATTTTTAAATGTCCGCTAGTGCGGACTCCGTGCCGCGCGGCTACACGCGGCATGGACTAGGTAGTTCGGACTAGGCTTCCTATTCTGAACTACCGTTACTCCTCGTTTCACACAGGAGTAACGGTTTCACGAGGAGTAACGGTAGTTCAGAATAGGAAGCCTAGTCCAAACTACCTAGTCTGTGCCGCGTGTACCGCGCGGCACGGAGTCTGCACTAGCGGACATTTAAAAATGGCGGCGCCCGGCGAGATGCAAATGAAGCCTGGGAAATTCAAATCCCGGGCTTCATTTGCAACTCCGGTTGCCTACATTACCACCCTAGTTCGAACTAAGGTGGTAGTGTAGACATACCCTTAGAGACTAACAAAACATGTAGTTGGCAGCTTTCATTGTGGGGATTCATTTGTTTCATCAGAGAGTAAAACCAAAAGACGTATTTATCTGTTTTGAAGTAAAAGTGAAAAGTAACGGGGCTCAACTGTTTTAAATGCTGGTGTATGTGCTGAGATGAGGAGTTTGACGATGAATGTAATTAAGCTCACATTAGCCTTGGGGTGCTTAAAATGCATTTATTTATAGATAGAAGCACACTTTTTAGGTGGGATTCTCCCAGCTTTCAAAGCTTAATAAATCCCAATTGCCCTCTATTGATCTGGTCTTACTCATGACAAAATAAATCCTGTTAGCCAAACAGATGTTAATTTTAGTACCAGTTGTGGGTCACTGAAAGAAAAAGCACTCGATCAAAGGCTGTAGATATGGCTTGTAAGTGCAGTATGTACAGTGCTTAAGGATTTAAAATAAAATCCTTCACCAAATTTCTGCTGGTTGGAAAATGCTTAATGAGGTTAACAGGCTTTCATGTGCTGAGTTAGCTCAGGATGTTAACTAGAATAGCAGCACAGGACAAACACTCTCAGTTCATAAACAGCTCATGGTATGATTATAATGGCATGTATGTACCACTTACCAAGGGAAGTGAAGAAACAGTTAATCCCTTTCAGTTATTTTGTAGAAAAAGGTTAAGTTGGGTAGGTTGTGGGAAATCAATGCCTCTTCAGTGTTCTGTAAGACTACGTCTACACTGCAATGCTATTTTGGGATACCAGAGTATCCTGAAATAGTTATTCTGCGTCTTCACAGCAAGCCCATTATTTTTGGCTTGCTATTCCTACATCCCTGTAAACCTCATTCTACGAGGAATAAGGGACATTTTGGAATAGCAATTTATTTCAAAATTTGGCACTGTGTAGACAGCACCAAATAACAAAATAAGCCATTTCAAAATAGCATAGAAATAAGATATGTAATTTGCGTAGCTCAAATTGCATATCCTAGTCTGAGTTATGGTGCAGGGTAGATGCACCCTAAGAAAGAAGACCTCTAGCTCCTTTTGAGCCATGAAGGATACTCCTCGGTGAGCTGGGTTTGCAATGGAAATAGTGCAAGCACTGGTGAGGTAGGCAGAGGCAATACCTACTCATTTGCCTTTTCTTTATTAAACTTACAACAGAAGGCTTGGTTTGGTTCCTTAAAAACACAAGGCAGCATTTTGGCTAAATTGTGCTAAGTAATCAGTGACTGAAAAGCCTTGGCAAGCTTTTGTTGTTGTTTTTTATTTTCCAGATTGATGTATCTAGGGTATTGTGCAATATTCCACAATAGTCACTCATTCATGGTGGTGATGATACAAATAGTAAATGCATAGAAAGAAAATCAGGGTCAGTCTGTGAATGATTAGCTAAATAAAAAGGGGGGCAGATTCATGATTATTATTCACCAGCTCCACGTGTGAGGGAGATCAAGTTACTTTAATACAATTTATAGGTTTTTATATACTCACTTTCCCAAATCATATTTTTTCCTCAAGTATTTGCATACAGAGACATATACAATCCATACCAGTCATCATATCTATAATCAGTAGATATTAACTTCCTTTGACATGAATATTACAATCTATTGACTCAAAAGATAAATATTGACTGAGCAAATCTAAATTCAAGATTTATCTCCGGGCACAATTAATCTGGATATTAATGGAAACAAGTAATATTAATATTGATATATACATTCTAACAGTCTGATTCATTGCAAGTCACATTACAAGTATCAGGAACAGGCACTGAAAATCTTATTCAGGGACATGTGGAAGTATCTCTTTTCGTTAAGATTTTTTTTTCCCCCAAGAAGCAACAGTTTTGCCATTAAAAATAAAATGAAGGAGAGAGGCACAGTGACATCTTGGGGAAAATATATTGACCACTTGAGAGGTGAGAAGTACTCAGAATGAATTTACACATCAACAGATTTCATCAGTTTCTCTTGAGAATAATACGTTGTTGAAATGTAATGGAAAAACGAAGTTTGGGGTGTGTGAAATGCCCATTTCTTTCTAAGTTAAGACATTTACAGAAAAATATATCACCACTTCCGTTCAGCACTGCTTTTCAGTTAATCATGGGGTCAGGGTTGTTCTTTCCTACCATATACATTCTATACATCTCACTTTGCTATGTAGTCTTGGCCTTTGAATTCCACCTCTGTTTACTGGAGCTCAGTGTTATCCAATGCATACAGAATGATAGGAGCTTAAAATTGACAAATATTTGCACATACTGCTTATAGTTGGGTTTTTTAGGTCTGTAATGGCAACATTAAAGTTAGTGGGAGTTTTGCTGCTGCTATCAATGGATATAGGATTGATCTTTTATCTATTGAGCTGTCAAGATTTGCTGCATAACTAGTCACCAAAATGAGTTGCAACTAAAATGATTAAATACTTGCCAAAAATCAAATTGTATTTTTTAACTAATATTTTCTGTTCATCGTTAATATTGTGCTGGTTACTATACCCCATATTTTAATTTAATTGATACCTGATGAGATGATTTACATATCTGTCTGAATATGAATATTACAAAGAATTGACTATATCATTTGAAATTCACATTGTGTTGGGAAGTTAATTGGAAAAATTACAGTTGCCTAGCTCATATAAATTCCAGTATAAATTGCACATTCATTTGTGACAATCATACTTGAAATAATCACTGACTAAGACTATTTCACTGAAGAAATTCAGGAATATTTTTAATAATTAATATAGTTGAAAATTTTGAAATCTGTTTCCAAACAATTCATGAATAGAACAAAAGGATAAATTAATTACCTAAAATATTTATTTGCTCAAGCTTTAAATAGCATCAGTTCTTCAGATAATGGGAAAGCCCATGCAGAACAGGTGGAATTTAAAGGCTCTAGGACTATCTTTAGAATTCACATTAGAGTGAGCCGGCACCAGGAAAAATAATTAAGTGTTTAAAATTTAATTATTTTACATTAATAGAAGGAAAATAAATCTTTTAGGGCAGAGTGTAGGTAATTCTGAGTCTAAAATGAGAGCGATCTTTCATAATGAGCGACAGTTTGAACATAGACACACAGGGTTAAATGGCTTTATTGTTTCTCTGTATGAAGTACATGTGTGATTTCCCATAAGTTATCTGGTGACATGAGAGGACAACAGCCACCATCAAAAGTGAGCAATATTCCTAATGAAAAATTGTGATAGGAATAAAATAATCATTTGTGCCTTGAATAAAGAAATATGTAATTTGTCTAGTGATGAAAAATAGAAACTGATGTATTGAGTTTCATTAAGGATGTCAAATCATGCTCTATTTTGAGTTGAAAAATGGTTCCAAAGGTGAATAGCTAAACCAATTTTTGTAGATAATAATCAGGTATATTTGTAATAACTGGATAATTTTTTGGTCTATAGATAAGTCACCAGAGCAGTAATTTCACCACTTGAATACATCAACTGCCAATGTTCTTTTATTACATAGTTTATATTGCACAAACTGTAATAACTAATTAAAAATGGACTGATGAATAAATAAAAGTGTTTACATCACCTGTTAATTACCTTATAGTGATTGAAAAGGAAAATAAACATGCAAGTTTCAGGCCACAAACATTTGATTCCTCTATTTACTTATTCAGGTCATCATAGTCATACTTAAATGAAACACATGGATGACAATACATTGCACATGATTAAAAGTTACAAGTAATCAAAAATGAATGAGGAAAGCTGTATAATGTATGTTAATGCTTTTTATGACACTGAGAATGTAAATAGACATGTAAATGTTAATAATTAAGGTTTTGTTCTCATGAAAGGTGCTGACTAGGTAGGACTGAAGTTTGAAATCCTTTATTTCCAGAACAGATAAATACACACTTACCATGGGGAGTGATTCGGTAAGCTCCTACATGCTATTATCAATAGGATTATTCAAAGCCTCAAGCTAAACATCCTTCCTTTATGTTATTGAAGGATTACTTTTGGATGGTGATCCTGGAGACCATCTTTAGAAAGACTGAAGACCAATATCTGAGTATCCAGTGGGATACCTAATAAGTCATATTTGTATAAAGTAAATACTGAATTCAGTTCATGAATGTATGCTTACCAGGTTTAGAAAGTGCTAAGTAATATAAGATTTTCAAATATATCTTTTGACAAACCTTTAAAATCATTCAGCATCTCCATCATATGGGTTATATTTCTCCACCTCATACAATTCTCCTAAGGGCGTTTACATTAAAACATGATCTTTGGACTAGTCTTTTAAACAGATTTAGGTTGCAAAGATACAGATAGGTGCCAAATAGGTGTCAAAAGGAAGTTAGTTTTGTCCCTAGACCTTTACTTAGTGAGTTTGAATGCGTAGGAATTAGTTGAGATGAATATGCATCTCTATTATTCAATTTTCATAGCTTTTAGGAAATTAAGATTTGTTATTCTCCAAAAAAATAGATCTGATCACTCAATATGGATAATTTATCTTTTCTGTTTGTGAAAAGTATTAGCTCTGAAAATGCAGACTTAATATGAAAATTTAAACCAATTAAAAACAAGTACCAAAACAAAATAATATTAAACTTGGAGCAGATTCTATAGGCAAGTCACATTTTACCCATACCAAGCTGCTTTTCATTCTGTCTTTCCTTTCCCAGCACTATAATAGTCGGCTCTATAGCAAACAAATTCCCCTAAAAATTGCTGCAGGCAAACTGATGGTTTCTGTTGGGAGCAGCATAACAAAAGATAAATGTTATTTGAGGAGTTGGAACTGCTAGTATTTCAAGAAACGTCTCACCAGCACTTCCTATAGTCCTTCTCCTACCTCTCTTTACCCTTTTCTCCACGATGGTGGCAGCTACCCCTTCTCCTCCTGCTAGCTGATGCCAGTTTTTCCTGTTCTTTTCAGAGTGAGATTTCCACTTCCTTCCAGTGTGGGGTTCACCTCCTCTCTTTTCTAGCAGTGTTCCTCCTTTATACTCTACTTTTTTTCCTCCATGATGAATGTTTGCCCTTTCTTTTCACTTTTCCCTCTGTTGACAATTACTTTGCTTGCTTCCTCAGATGAGCGATAGTAGGATTGAGGCCACAAAATAATATTCACAATTCTGCTAGCTAGCAGAATTTGGGGAGCACGTTATTGATAGTATTTTAGCTAAGTGAAGCACAGTGACTGAATTCCATTGTTTCTATTATATATGTACAACCCTGGTTAGAAAGTGTCTGTCTGGAAAGAGCAGCCCTTCAAAGAGGCTTACAAAGTAGTAAAGTGGGGACCATGGGATTCTACGCTGGGGATTCTGTGACCAGATCTGCCTATCTGTTCTGAGGGAAAAGAAGGAGGGAGAACAGAGTTCCTTTTGCATGGAGAGAGAGCACACTCCTTCTGGAATACATGAGAATGCAAGAAAGCACATAGGTGGGCTGATTAGAAATGGAGCAACTCCAGTTTCTAGAACCAAGAAAAAACCTTTGCCTGGACTATCCAAGGACCAGGACTTTACTGTTGCAGCCTCTGCAGACTTCAAAAGACCTGAAAGTTCAATAACTCCCACTCATTTCCAGAGCTCTTCTATATGCTGCGCCACTGCAAGACAGACTTCCCTTTTCCCAAACTCCTCTCAAGAGCCAGTATCTCAGTCACTGGAATGTTATAGAGAGGCAAGAGCTTATTTACCCTACCAATTCTACAGTGACACCAAGTCAATACCTTACTGATCTTTAGACTTAAGTTCCTCTTAAATTTGGGAGAATAAGGGCTACAAATTGTTTTCAAGCAACTGTGTTGAAAGATGCATATGAAGTAGTATTAACCAGGATGTGCTTCTTAAAGAGCCAAGCTATTACTCTCAAAACTTCCTAGATTCTATAGTTACGAAACACTTATTAGGATTCCAGAGTGTATCGTCATCATTAGTCCTAGAACTATCAGGAATTTATTGATGAAACCAAAGGAAATTTTTGGAAAAGTAATAACTGCATACGTTGATGGAGTTGCTTAGCTTAGATATTGAAAAGGTAAAGTTGAAATGTCTGTGTTAAAAACACTGATAGATATGAGAAAGTGCAAAGAATGTGAAGAAGTTCTAGGTGTTGCCAATGAATTAAAGGAGACTTTCCAATCAATATTTGAAATGTCTATAGAGCTCTTGTTTACAGTATCAACTGCTGCTTGTGAATTCCTTTTCTTGCATATAGAGAATTTTGTCACAAAGAATGAGCATGACCCAGGAAAGAAAGAGAAACCTAGTTCTCTTGTAATTTAAAAGTGATTTCACTTCAAAATGAAACTTGGATGTCTTTGCAGAATTCAGACACTAATATGAACTTTAGTTTTATGAACAGACTTTATGTTACAGTACTTTCATATTAAGTTCTAATTTTATATTACTTAATGTTTTGAATTCTTGAATATTTGTTATACTGTACAATCACAAAGAATTGCATTTTTATTATTTCATACAAATAAATTTTTAAAAAAGACTTCTGACTGAGACTGCAATTTTTTACCAAGTACATGAACTTCTGAAGACAAGCACAACTTCCCCTCATCATGAAGTTTCCTTCCCATATTGATGTTTTAGCTATGGACATCTTGATTCAAGAGTTCGCTTCTTCCTCTCCACAATTAATAGTGTAAATCTGTATAGAGATGACTGAGGAATTGACTCCTCTTACAAAAGAATTACTCAGTCTAGATAATTTATCACCAGAGAAAATCATTTACATAGGTACTTAAAAACGACATAAAAACCCCCCATCAATTGCTGGAGTCTGTATCTATAGTATGATGGACTCAAACCAGAAGGCTATAGAAGTATAGTGGAAGGCAGGGTGAGCAGGTCCCTGTAGCCCAAACAAAAGCTACTCTAGGCCAATTGATCTGCTAAAAGATGAATTAAGATCATTAAGCTAATGTGGATACCTTATTCCAATTAACCTGCTAAGAGTCAGATGAGACCATTAGTGAAATGGAGACACATGGAACCATTCAAGGCCCCACTCATACTGTTCAAAAGCTTTCCCTCCAATCAGTCTTGAGGGAAGGAGCTAGAGGAAAGGAAGTGTTACCAGAGAATTGGGAAGCATAAACACCCACAAGCTACAGACAAGGAAGCTTTGAAGCAAGTGCAAAGGAGGTGTTGAATGAGAGGGCCCAAGGGATTGTAGTAGTTTCAGTGGTGAAGGGAAAACACTGTCAACACCTCCTGCCATCTGAGTCCCTGGGGTAGAACCCAGATTAGAGAATGGGCATGGGTTCCCCCAACCTTTGAATCACTCCAGAGACACCCGTGAAAGAGGGAAGACAGACCCCAGTTGGGACAGGAGGCTGAACTGCTCTAATAAGCATGAAGAAGCAACCAAGACTGTGGGAATTTTCCCAACAACCCCCTTTCTGCCCTATGATGAAAGTGGCTGTTAACCTAGCCCTTTCGGTAAAGCCAAGGTTAAAAGTTATAGTGCCCTCCTGAAGCAAGTGTAATCCACATGGAAATGTGGGCCCATCAAGACAAAGTTGGAGCTTTGTCATAATATTTATAGGTTTCAGGGGTGACCTTGACTAGGATGTAATTAGAAATGGACCCGAAGCAAAATCTCTGTCCCAAATATTCCTAATGTTTGTGAAAATTTGGATCCATCAAATACTGTGGCGGTACCCTATCTCTACGCTGAGCTGACCCAAAATCCTGATTCTGCACAGACCTGAATTATGGGAAAGTCTGTATTTGGCTTTATCTTTTGTTTTAGTCCCATTTGGTATCATAACTAACTCTCAATTTCACAGTCAACAGTATCATGTTGTCATTTAGATATTATGTACACTGAATTTATACTATAATGCTATGATCTGTTCTGTCATATTGTAGAAAATCCCTACCTTACAAAAGAGACTATTCAACAAAAACAAAACAAAGCCCCACACAACCAAAAAAATACCACACATATTATGGTAGTATGTCAGGAACTGATAAAGTCCTTCACTACTTATGGCTACAGAAACTGACTGACACCTAAGAGACAAAGTAATACTCCCCTTAGAAACACTTCCTTGCCTCAGTTTTTTTTCTGCTTTCACATAAAAGTTGTTTTTCCCCCAGCAAGAAAAAAAAAAAGACATATACCGTAGAAATGCTATGTCTGCAAAAACAGAGAGATTTTATTCTTTTCAAAGAAATATTTCATCCTAATAGCAAGAGAAATTATAAACAGGTTTCACTGTCTAGTAATGACCTTACTTGTCCAGCCACATTAGTCATCATCATATTGGGGATTCATTCAGCCCTACCAAAGAAGATATATACAAGTTTTATATCTTTCAAGTCTCTTTTCTGTTGGCAAAATACAGACATCTCACCTTTTGTTTTTGTAGAATAACTAATGCTGATGACAGGTCAGCCTGTTGTGAACCCCATACAAAGCTATCTACAAAAGGAAAAATTTCAACTGGGAAAATTTGTCTAAATTCTTCACTTTAGAATTTGATCAATTATTTGAGGGGTAATTAGAATTTGAGGGGTAATTAGTGGTGTCCCCGAAGGGTCAGTCCTGGGACCAATCCTTTTCAACTTATTCATAAATGATCTGGAGAAAGGGGTAAGCAGTGAGGTAGTAAAGTTTGCAGATGATACCAAACTGTTCAGGATAGTCAAGACAGAAGCAGACTGTGAGGGACTCCAAGAAGATCTCACCAAACTGAGCGATTGGGCAACAAAATGGCAAATGAAATTTAATGTGGATAAGTGTAAAGTAATGCACATCGGGAAAAATAACCCCAACTATACGTACAGTATGATGGGGGCTAATTTGGCTACGACAAATCAGGAAAGATCTTGGAGTTATTGTGGACAGTTCTCTGAAAACTTCCACGCAGTGTGCAGTGGAGGTCAAAAAGGCAAATAGGATGCTAAGAATTATTTAAAAAGGGATAGAAAATAAGACCTAGAATATCTTACTGCCCCTGTATAAAACTATGGTATGCCTACATCTTGAATACTCTGTACAGATGTGGTCTTCTCACCTCAAAAAAGATATTTTGGCCTAGGAAAGGGTTCAGAAAAGGGCAACTAAAATGATTAGGGGTTTGGAACGGGTCCCATATGAGGAGAGGTTAAAGCGACTGGGACTTTTCAGTTTAGAAAAGAGGAGACTGAGGGGGGATATGATAGAGGTCTATGAAATCATGAGTGGTGTGGAGATGGCTGATAAAGAAAAGTTATTTATTAGTTCCCGAAATAGAAGAACAAGAGAACACCAAATGAAATTAATGGGTAGCAGGTTTAAAACTAATAAAAGAAAGTTCTTCACACAGCGTGTAGTCAACCTGTGGAACTCCTTGTCAGAGGAAGCTGTGAAGGCTAGGACTATGACAGAGTTCAAAGAGAAGCTAGATAATTTCATAAAAGGCTATTAGCCAGGGGATAAAATGTTGTCAGAGGCTGGAGAGGGATGGCAGGAGACAAATCGCTTGATCATTGTTTTCGGTCCACCCTCTCTGGGGCACCTGGTGCTGGCCACTGTCGGCAGACAGGCTACTGGGTGTTACTCACCAGCTCTGTGATTCTTGGGAAACCAGAACATGGTCACTTGTCAGCCTTGTGCTCTTGGGGAGCCAGGGAGTGACATTCATGGAAAACCATTCCCCTCTCTCAGGCCTCTGCTAGAATCAAAGACAAAGCAATGAAAAGGCCGGGGAAGACAAACCTAAACTGCTTCAGACCAGGGTGATATAATTAAGGCAACACCCCAGCCTCATTTGCATTAAAGATAGAACAGAGGGACATCTCTTTAGCATACAGAATGGAGAGCAGCTCTTCCAAGGCAGGAACCGCAGTGAACTATGGGACACGGAAGCACTGATGGGAAATCCCTGCTCCAGATGCTAATGAACCTAGGCCTGCTGACACCCAAATTAGTCATTATCAGACCAATTCTAGTAATGATCCTATTGACACCTAAAATACTGAAACTGCCTAGTTGCATTGTGAGCTCGTTCAAGGAACATCACCCATAACCAGGGGTGATCAGTCTCTATTGTCTCTCCTCTTTCTCTTTGAACTATCCCTATAAAAATGCCTATCCTTGCCCCAAGAAAAACTGTTCTGATACCTGGACTTAAGCTGCATCAGTTCCATTGAGACTTCTTCAGCGCCTGTCTGATCGTGCTGGGGGCTCTGTTCTGCTTCTCTCCTGCCCTCTGGACCCCCCTCCCTCCCCGGCTACCATCATCACCTGGGAACCCCGATCAGTGCAAGCTCCGTGGAGTGGTGAGGTCTCTCTCTCTCTCTCTCTCTATCAGCTATCTTTCTAAGCATAGCCTCCTGACCCTGCCCTATATAAACTGTTATATGGTTATTTAATATTGTAATTGTTAGATTTAATATTGTAACTGTTTGATATCTATTCACTACTCAGAAATAAATCACTTTCATTGTTAAACTGGTTGCTTCTCTCTCTTTCTTTCTCTTTTGCTCACTCTTCCTTAAGGGGTGTTGTTTTGGCTTCCCCATTCACTCTGCAACAACGCTTCTTATACCCAAGCAAAAGATCCCTGTAGTGCCTAAAATCCTGTGGGGTTTGCTCATCGTGTGGTTTACCAGTGAATGACTGTGGTGTGAAAGTGGGGATAGGGGGTGCTGAACCTGGAGGCTTATGAGGATGGCAGCTTAAAGAGCTGTTTAATCCAGCCCACGGAGTCCAAAAGCACATGAGGGTGCAGTGTGGCATTGCTGTGAAACCCAGCCAGCTGAGTCCAGGGACATATGATGGGGTCAGCTTGTGAGTGCTGAGTACCCAGTCCTCTCAGACATGCTCTGTCAGTGGGTGTGAGTGTCTGTGTGTGTTGCCAAGGTGGTAAGAACCCCATCCTGAGGAACCTAGTTCCTGCAGGAGAGCTCCAGTGGGAGGGGGAATTGGCAGCAGGGAGAATTCAGCATATGAGAGCCCAAGTAAGCACCAACAGCACACTGATAGAACTGTTAACCTTCCCCCAGTCCCATAAGGGTAACCCTGATAAATGAGCATACCCCAGAGTATTGGGCAAATCTGGTAACATGGGCTAGATGGAACTTTGGTCTGACCCAGTACGGCCGTTCTTATGTTATGTTATTATTCCTTATTGAAACAACCACAAAACTTTCCATTCTCTCAATTCATCTTCACCTCATCTAGGTATAATTTTTGGTAGACTTACCTAATCATTTCTGCCTGACCTAGACATGGTAATAGTTAAAGTTTTCATACAAACTTTTTAAGGTTTTTCACTTCAGGATTTGTCTCTGCTCCCAAGGCAACTGGAATATCCTTTTTATGGTTTATTGTGGCATCTAGGAACTAAAAACCAGAAGTAGTTTGATTCGTACTTCTGCTTATCCTGTGATTTATCATAGCAAATAACCTAAGAATTCTGAGGTTGCCGTAGTAAACAGGGAGAAATGCAATGAAGAAGTGTATTTCTCTTTCAAGACACAAAACATTTGGAAATGTACATTTCAGAGGCAAAAGGTCCAGATCCTCAAGGTACTTAGGCAACTATCTGCCTGTAGGCACCCCTGACATTTTCAAAACTGCCATCCAGCTGCTGTCCTCCTGCATAGGCACATAAGTGTCCAAGTTTCTCCCAGTCAGCATACACATTTAGGTGGCCATCTAAAGACTAATACTGCCTCACAGCTAACAAGGATTTACTAAAATGGGATGCTCAGAATAGGTGAGGGAAAATCTATTTCATAAGTTGCTTGGTGGTCCTGGTGTGCTCTAAACACACCTTAAACCGGATATCCAAGAGACCCCAGAGCAGCAATATTTGACGCAGCCCACTAATAGGTGAGGTGGCTGTAAAGCACCCTTTTAAAAAAAACCACACACAGGGAACAGAAGGGTGACACAAGAGAGATATTGAGTGAAAAGAAGAGACAAATAAATGATTTTGCCTGCTAGAACACATGCTATGTAAGTGGCAGACCCAGCTTAGGTGCCTAACTCCAGCTTGGATCCTGAGGATGCCTCTCTGTCAGAGGTGGCAGATTTGTTTAAATTTTGGTGGTGCCCAGAGTAGATCCAGGTCCAGTCCTCCCCCTCCTACTTGATGAGGTTGGAAGGGGGTGAGGACTCTGGCTCTGGGGTAGGGCTGCGAATGGGGGGGGGGGGTTGGGGTGTAGGGTTGGGATGCAGGCTCTAGCGTGCAGATGGAGGATTGGGAGCATGGGAGGACTAGGACTAGCCCACCCCTCCCCCCCCATACATCACATTGTCCTCTCCACCTACTTGGCACTACACACACTCACTCAAGCCCCAGGCAGGAATGACTCCATTTGGAGTTGCCTGGGGGTGGGAAGGAAATGTCACGTGCCTCCTACCTTGGCAGATGCAGCAGTCAGCCTGCTGCCAAGGCTGCTCCCTACAGCCCAGCTGAAGCACAAAAGCCAGCCCGATGCTTGATGCAGGCTGTAGGAAGGACAGGGTACAGGTCAGTTCTTTGGGGGTGGATATCCAGCATGGACATGTAAGGGGTTGGCAGGAGAGGCAAGGGAAGAGACTCAGTCCTGACACTGGTGGAGCTGGGCATCCAGGGACTTCACATGGTGGAGCCTAGGCAACACGGACCCATATAACTCATCATGTATGTCAACTACTTCAGCCTCTATGCGCCTTGCTTCTCCCATCCCCTCTTTGTTGTTTCACTTTGGCCGAGTTAAGTGGCTTCCCATGCAGCATCCTTAACTCTGAGGATCCCTCTCTTATACACCCAACTCTTTCCATGACTTGTATGTGGAGGCTGGCTGATGAACCCATGGGGTGTTAGTTTAAGTAAGGGTCCAACACTGAGTGAAGCAATGCCAAATATTTTTGATGGTCTGGGCCACAGTCCATGTTAATAATTTTTCCATATGTCTAAGTGCCTCATTTTAACTATTTTTCTAGCCTTCTGTAGTCAACAAGTGTTTCTATAAATGTGTTATAATTGCATTAGTTATTTTACTAATTAGTAATGAATTGCAGCTAATTCTCACCACAGTACTACGGAGGGCTACATATTCATACCCAGGCAGTTGCATGACAGAAAGAAAACAATTCTTCTCGGAAACATGGAACATTTTTTCTGCATGAACCCTCACTAATAGTATATGATATTTAAACTGCACTTTCACAAAGAGTTTACTGCATTGATTCATTGAGCTTTTTTAATGCTCCCTTGGGCTTTCATTGTTTTGACACAGATCAAAGCTAGATGGCAACAAAATGTCTTTCATATATAAACATTTAAAATGTAATAATAGACCACAGATCTATAAAGAAACAAATGTAGTCAAAATACAAGTAACCTATATTGCAATAAATTTTACACTATAATATGTTCATCTTTCAGGCACGGAATTTGATATACAAGATGGGAATGGGATAAATACATCATATTATTTTGTTTACTAACAATTTCAATACCCAGAAGGATGTTACTTTAATATAAATTAATACACAAATATTTCGTTCAAACCAATTTCCCCATGCATTACTTTGGGAAACAAAAATGTATCCATACAACGGAAGCTGATTACATTTTTAACAATAGAGAAGTTTCCCTTTCTGTATGATGTACCTCTTACATATATAGAGTAAAATTGTAGTCCTACTAAAATCAATGGGAGTTTTGACACTGACTTAAATGGACCCAGGATTTCATCAACAGTACCTATGAAGAAATGGTTTAAAAATAGTGAAAATAATATTTTCATTGAAATTTCAAAAATATGTCTCCAAGTTGTCTGGCTAACAGAGCACTTCCAGGTAGGCATTTTGAAGCTGCTGAAAAAAATATATATATAAAAAAAGAGAGTGATCTTATAGAACTGGAAGGGACCTTGAAAGGTCATTGCATCCAGTCCCCTGCTTTCACAGCAGGACCAAGTATCATCCCTGACACATCCGTAAATGGCCCCCTCAAGGATTGAGCTCACAATCCCAGGTTTAGCAGGCTAATGCTCAAACCACTGAGCTATTCCTCTCCCTGTGGAAATGTACTTGTCACAGACAATGTCTACACTGTAAAGCTACTTCAGAATACCAGAAGTATCCCAAAATAGCTATTTTGTTTTTTGAATGCAACTGTTATTTCAAAATATAATGGGTTTGCTATTCCAACATCCCTGTAATCCTCATTCCATGACAGTTAAGGGGTGTTTCAGAAGAGCGCTTTATTTAAAAATTGTCACTGTGTAGATAGTGCCAAGTTTTGAAATAAACTATTTCGAAATTACCTCAAAATAAGCTGCACAAGTTGCATAGCTTATTTCGAGGTAATAGTGCGGTGTAGATGCACCCAGACTGAGTTTCTATAATTGTTACACAGTACATCTGCAAATTTCATTAGTCAGCTTCCCAGGTCACCATGCCCTTCTTCATAGCAGAATGGTGCCATGTTAGTCTACTAAACCATACAATAAATCACGTTGGTTTAGAACTGCAGAAAGTTATTTTCTATCCTTCCCAACCATCCCAAACAAACACTCAGTCTATCTTAAACCTCTGTACTCTTCTTCCTGTCTCCCAAGTGCTATCTTTGTTCCCTTCCATGCTAAAAATGGCTTGATAGACCTTACCTTATTGGTTGTTCTTTCTCTTTCTTTATAAAGCACTTTTTACAGAAAAAGAGAGAGGGGGGAAGGGTAAGAAAAGCAAAAAATATAAGACTGACACTACACCTGAATCTCTCCCATGCTGTGAAGAAATACATTCTTTACAAGCTGCAGATGAATACCATATGAGCAGGTGAAAATGGGTGAAAATGGGAATTGGAAGGGTGCAATGAATGGTTTTATCTATAATGCATTCATCCTCCTCATACAACTGTTATAACTAGCGTAGGCATATTAGGAAATTGCTAATAGTTTGGCAGTGCAGAAAAGAAAAAAAGAAATAACTGGTATAAATAGGGCAGTTACAGCCTAGCACATTTCAAATGTGAATGTGTTCTGAAAAAAAAATTAGTTTTGCTTCTGTGCCTCCAACTTTCTTTTTGCACATTGTGATGTTCATTCTTGATAGCAGTACTACTGCACCTTTGTAAATCTCTTCCAGTGCCTTGTCAATACCTGCCATAATAGAAGGAGTGCAGACTCCTACTTCAGGATATACCCTAATTACCCAGATAGTCCAGAGCATTATCATTCCATTTATAAACAACTGCTTCAGTGTTGTATTTGGAGTTAATTGGCTGAGCCTCAGTCAGGGGGAGGGGCTACCAGAGCTATATAAGCCTGTGACTTAGCGACCAGGAACAGCTAACAGGAGAGTTTGGAGAGGGAGTTCTCCAGGTAAAAGAGGACTAAAAACGGGACCCTTGTGGTAAGTGGCTGTCTGGAGTGTGTGTGTTTGTGTGTGGGGAGTTATTTGCAGTGTGCTGAGCTTGTGTTTGTCTGGATTGTTTGTTTGGTTGGTTTGTCTGTTTGAAGGAGCTTCTAAAAGGTTTGAAATCTAGAAGCCTCTGTTAATTGGCTGAGCCTCAGTCAGGGGGAGGGGCTACCAGAGCTATATAAGCCTGTGACTCAGCGACCAGGGAGAGCGCGACCAGGAACAGCTAACAGGAGAGTTTAGAGGGGGAGTTTAGAGGGCACTTGTGACCTTCTTTAAAACATAACTCTTAGAATAATCTATATTCCAGAGGTTTAAACAGAATCCCTGTTTACACTTTAACTTATTCATTAAAAAATGGAGACAGAAGCCCAGCAGCAGAGTGGGGGCTATCCTGTTTATTGCATCGAGTGTAACATGTATGATTACCTGCCCTGTGGGCGGGTGGCGTATGTGTACACCCGTTGCAAGGAGCTCCTGACCCTCAGAGACCGAGTTCGGGCTTTGGAGGACAAGGTGGCTGAACTGGAGGAGCTAAGGGAGGTAGAGAGATATGTTGATGAGACTTTCCAGGACACTGTAGTACTGTCCCACCTCCAGTCTGAGAGCCCAAGTGCTCTTAAGGAGGATGAAAGTCTCAAGGGAACAGAGCATTCAATGGGAGCAGAGGGAAACCATCCCGTAGTTGGGACCCTCCTCCCAGAGGATGTTGTGGTATCCTCTCGCACTGAGGATACCTCTGAGAGGGAGGGAATACCAGTTAGGAAGAGGCAGGTGTTAGTAGTGGGTGATTCGATCGTTAGAAACATAGATAGCTGGGTTTGTGATGACCGGGAGAACCGTATGGTCACTTGCCTGCCTGGTGCAAAGGTTGCGGATCTCTCGAGGCATCTAGATAGACTTATGTGTAGTGCTGGGGAGGAGCCGGTGGTCGTGGTACATGTAGGTACCAATGACGTAGGGAAGGGTAGGAGAGATGTCCTGGAGGCCAAATTTAGGCTGCTAGGAAAGAGACTGAAATCCAGGACCTCTATGGTGGCATTCTCGGAAATGCTTCCAGTTCCACGCGCAGGGCCAGGTAGGCAGGCAGAGCTTCAGAGTCTCAGTGCATGGATGAGACGATGGTGTAGGGAAGAGGGGTTTGGCTTTATTAGGAACTGGGGACACTTTTGGGAGAGGGGGAGCCTATACAGGAAGGATAGGCTCCACCTAAACCAGGGTGGAACCAGACTGCTGGCACTAAACATTAATAAGGCCGTAGAGCAGTTTTTAAACTAAGAGATGGGGGAAAGCCGATTGGTGCGGAGATGCACGTAAATCGGAAGGAGACTTCTCTTAGAGGAAAATCCATTGATAGAGAATCTCTAAGCTGTAGACAGAAAGAGAGGAGGGGAGAGGGCAAACCATGGGCCTGAGCAGACAAACAACCGCATACAAAGGAATCCAATGCATCAGGGAAGGGCAGACAAATAACCAGTGGCAAATCTCTAAAGTGCTTGTACACAAATGCTAGGAGTCTGACTAATAAGATGGGTGAACTAGAGTACCTCGTATTAAATGAGGAGATTGACATAATAGGCATCACTGAAACCTGGTGGAATGAGGAAAATCTGTGGGACACAATCATACCGGGATATAAAATATATAGAAAGGATAGAGCAGGCCGGGTGGGTGGCGGAGTGGCACTGTATGTGAAAGATAATGTAGAATCAAATGAAATAAAAATATTAAGTGAATCAACATGTTCCATAGAATCGCTATGGATAGTAATTCCATGCTCCAATAAGAAGAAATTAGCAGTAGGGATATATTACCGACCACCTGACCAGGACAGCGATACTGACATTGAAATGCTGAGGGAGATTAGAGAGGCTACCAAAATAAAGAACTCTATAATAATGGGGGATTTTAATTACCCACCATATTGACTGGATACATGTCACCTCAGGAAGAGAAGCGGAGATAAAATTTCTCAATGGCTTAAATGACTGCTTCTTGGAGCAGCTAGTGCAGGAACCCCCAAGGGGAGAGGCAATTCTCGATTTAGTCCTGAGTGGAGTGCAGGATCAGGTCCAGGATATAACTGTTACAGGACCGCTTGGGAATAGTGACCATAATATAATAACATTCAACATTCCTGTGGTGGGAAGAACACCTCAGCAGTCCAGCACCCTGGCATTTAATTTCAAAAAGGGGAATTACACAAAAATGAGGTTAGTTAAACAAAAATTAAAAGGCACAGTGACTAGAGCAAAGTCCCTGAAAGCTGCATGGAAACTTTTTAAAGACACCATAATAGAGGCCCAACTTAAATGTATACCCCAAATTAAAAAACATAGCAAGAGACCTAAAAAAGAGTCACCGTGGCTTAACGACCATGTAAAAGAAGCAGTGAGGGACAAAAAGGTATCTTTTAAGAAGTGGAAGTCCAATCCTAGTGAGATAAATAGAAAGGAACATAAACACTGTCAAATCAAGTGTAAAAATGTAATAAGAAAAGCAAAAAAAGATTTTGAGGAACAGCTAGTCAAAAACTCAAAAAGAAATAACAAAATGTTTAAGTACATTAGAAGCAGGAAGCCTGCTAAAAAACCTGTGGGTCCCCTAGATGATCGAGCTATAAAAGGAGCAATCAAGGACAATAAAGCCATTGCGGAGAAACTAAATGATTTCTTTGCTTCAGTCTTCACGGCTGAGGACGTTGGGGAGATTCCTCAATCTGCACCGTCCTTTGTGGGTGATGAATCTGAGGAACTGTCCCGGATTGAAGTGTCATTAGAGGAGGTTTTGGAACAAATAGAAAAACTTAATGTTAACAAATCTCCGGGACCAGATGGCATTCATCCAAGGGTTCTAAAAGAACTAAAATGGGAAATTGCTGAGCTATTATCTGTAGTTTGTAACCTATCCTTTAAATCGGCTTCCGTACCTAATGACTGGAAGGTAGCTAACGTGACACCAATATTTAAAAAGGGCTCTAGAGGCGATCCTGGCAATTACAGACCGGGAAGTCTAACTTCAGTACCGGGCAAATTAGTCGAAACAATAGTAAAGAATAAAATTGTGAAGCATGTAGAAGAGCATAATTTATTGGACAAAAGTCAACATGGTTTCTGTAAAGGGAAATCCTGTCTTACCAATCTGTTAGAGTTCTTTGAAGGGGTTAACAAACATGCAGACAAGGGGGATCCAGTAGACATAGTATACTTGGATTTTCAGAAAGCCTTTGACAAGGTCCCTCACCAAAGGCTCTTGTGTAAATTACATGGCCATGGGATAAGAGGGAAGGTCCTTTCTTGGATTGAGAACTGGTTAAAAGACAGGAAACAAAGGGTAGGAATAAATGGTAAATTTTCAGATTGGAGAGGGGTAACTAGTGGTATCCCCCAAGGGTCAGTCCTGGGACCAATCCTTTTCAACATATTCATAAATGATCTGGAGAAAGGGGTAAGCAGTGAGGTGGTAAAGTTTGCAGATGATACCAAACTGTTTAGAATAGTCAAGACAGAAGCAGACTGTGAGGGACTCCAACAAGATCTCACCAAACTGAGTGATTGGGCAACAAAATGGCAAATGAAATTTAATGTGGATAAATGTAAAGTAATGCACATCGGGAAAAATAACCCCAACTATACGTACAGTATGATGGGGGCTAATTTGGCTACGACAAATCAGGAAAGGGATCTTGGAGTTATCATGGACAGTTCTCTGAAAACTTCCACGCAGTGTGCAGCGGCAGTCAAAAAGGCAAATAGGATGCTGGGAATTATTAAGAAAGGGATAGAAAATAAGACCCAGAATATCTTACTGCCCCTGTATAAAACTATGGTACGCCCACATCTTGAATACTGTGTACACATGTGGTCTCCTCACCTCAAAAAAGATATTTTGGCCTAGGAAAGGGTTCAGAAAAGGGCAACTAAAATGATTAGGGGTTTGGAACGGGTCCCATATGAGGAGAGGTTAAAGCGACTGGGACTTTTCAGTTTAGAAAAGAGGAGACTGAGGGGGGATATGATAGAGGTCTATAAAATCATGAGTGGTGTGGAGAGGGCTGATAAAGAAAAGTTATTTATTAGTTCCCCAAATAGAAGAACTAGAGGACACCAAATGAAATTAATGGGTAGCAGGTTTAAAACGAATAAAAGAAAGTTCTTCTTCACACAGCGTGTAGTCAACCTGTGGAACTCCTTGCCAGAGGAGGCTGTGAAGGCTAGGACTATAATAGAGTTTAAAGAGAAGCTGGATAAATTCATGGAGGTTAGGTCCATAAAAGGCTATTATAGCCAGGGGATAAAATGGTGTCCTTGGCCTCTGTTTGTCAGAGGGATGGTAGGAGACAAATCGCTTGATCATTGTCTTTGGTCCACCCTCTCTGGGGCACCTGGTGCTGGCCACTGTAGGTAGACAGGATACTGGGCTAGATGGACCTTTGGTCTGACCCAGTACGGCCGTTCTTATGTTCTTATGAGTTTTATGTAGACAGTTTGGATCATCTGTAAGTAACTATGTAATCCAACCTTACAAATAACTGTGACCTTATGACATTATAATGGTAGAAACGATACTACAGAAAACGATACCAGAACATTAAGCATTTCCAGTTGTGCAACTTCACTAAGGAAAGGAACTCATGAGGAAATTAACTATAACATGCTTTCAAGAAGCAAAAAGTTCCATGAACACTTTAGTTCAATTATTGTATTAAACTATAAAGATGATGTACATAATTTTTCTATAGTGGCAAAAAAGTAAAAACACTGTATCCTGAGGAGGTTTGTTTCCTTGCCAACTGAGGGAAAAGGAAGTGAAAGTGAGTAAAATTAGCTATTAATCTTGTGCAAGGAGAAGGAACAGCAGTTTATAGGAGTAGAAGTACCACCACAAAGGCATTATAGGATCATTTGTTTCCAGTAATGATAGAGATGAAGTAAAGTTCAAGCAGTGTTTGATTTAAAAAAGATCAAATTTACATATTTCCAGGTATCATGACAAACTATTGGTTTGAATTTTTATTGCACTTGCACAAGGCAAAACAGTGTCTTACAAATCAGAAGCTAAACTAAATATTTTCTTATTCTCATTAAAAATACACACTAAATCTGATATTTAAGAGTAGAACTAAATCTGATATTTAAGAGTATAAATATAATTGGTTTTTAAAAATTACTCGGTATATACAGATGTTAACTTGCAGTCTTCCATATCTGAGCATGTATGAGTCATAAGGTACCTTAGGGTACATCTAGACCACAGGGTTTTGTCGACAGAAGTTTTGTCGACAGATACTGTCGACAAAGCTTCTGTCGACAAAGAGCATCTAGACTACATCCAGTTCTGTCGACAAAGCAAGCCGCTTTGTTGACATAACAGTGTGGACGCAAAGGACAGTGTAGATGCAATAATGCCTTCTATCGACACAACTCTATCAACAAAAGGCGTTATTCCTCGTAGAATGAGGTTTACATACGTCGACAAACTGCTGAGTTTTGTCGACGTTATGTCGACATAATTCAAAGGCAGTGTGGACACAGGTATAGTTTTGTCGACCAAAGTCCACTTTTTTCGACAAAACCCTGTAGTCTAGACACACCCTTACTGTAAAGGGCCAGTTTTCTGAGATCCACCAAACATGAAATAAGCAAAGTCTTACACATCAGGAAATATTTGAAAATCTCTAGCACCTATTGGAGAATCTATGTCACATTCAATTGTTAATGTATCTTTCAGGAACTTGCTCCTTTGCATAGTCAACACTTTTCCCAAAGAGGGAAAATGATGAGTATATGGCCAATAAGTTTCTTGCTTCCTTCATCAGTAAGCTTTTAACCCATGGACTTCAGTGAGATTATTCACATGCTAGAGCTTAATCACACATTTAAGGATGTTGTGGGTTCAGAGTTTAAGAGTATTTGCAGGTTTGAACAATTGGTTGAATTGTTCACATTAAAGAATTAAACAAATTAAAAAAGTAAAGGTCTTTTTGGATGATTTTTTTCAGCTGGTTTTCTTTGTGTAATTCCTTTTCATACACACAAATCTCCTAACCTTTGTTTTGTCCAGAGGAGAGGGGTAGAAAGAGAAGTATCTTCTCTCCTGGATGCACACCCTTAAATAATACTTTGGTCTCATTTCAGTTGTTGGGTTTGCTTCAGGTATTGGTGGCCTTTGATTTCTTGGAAGTCAGACTAAATGCTCCCTTCTGGCCTTAAATGCAGTCATAGAATGTATGTCTGTATACAGCAATATAGGCCTAAGCTTTGTGGTTCTTGTAATACACATCTCAACTGTGCAAGCATGTGTGCTGTCCTATCACCAGCATATACCTCAGGCTCACTGACAAGTAGGGTTATGAACAAATGGAACTATCAGGGACAAGACAAAACAATTAATTGAAGTGGACAGCAGGAAAAAAAAAAGGACAAGGATGAGATGGAAGTAAAAATATAGAAATAATAATAATAAAAAGAGAGGACACATTCTGAGAAGATGGGGTAGGAGCCACTTCATTCACAAAGCAATTGAAGGTAAGGATCCAGCAATTACAGTGACACTATTGGAAGTATCAAGACAAAATTATTTGAATTAGTCTGAATATATTTTAGGCATTGTTAAAGTATGTTTTAAATAATATCTTTCAAATAAAGGTTATAAAAATCTGTCAATTTGCATTACCTGACAAAACTCTTTGACACCTGGTAAGTCTGAAGTTACTGTGAATACTCTACTACTTGCTTGTCCATTGCTCAGTAACTTTGAACCTCCTATGTGACAAAGTTATCACACATAGGAAAATTTCACGAGATGTCAAGGTGCAGATTTGTTTCTCTAATTCTTTTGCTGTAAATGAGATTCTACTGTTAAGATGTTAAAAAGTTTAAGATGGAGTCCCACCAGAAAAAAATGTCAGACCTCACATACAGTAAGTTAGAACTACTGTTTTAATAAGTGCTCATGTTTGAAAGATCAGGAGGAATTTAAGGTGTCTTGAAATGAAACTAAGCACCAACCTTTCAAAAGTACTTGAACAGTTCTAACATTTATGTAAATGGCAGTAGGTTTGCTACATCTGCCCACATACTATTCATAATCAAAGGAATTTCTCAGGTGGTATGACAGAGCAATGCACCTAACTTGTAGACAGGAGCATAAAAATGTGATTATGAGCAAAGATCAAAAAATTCATATTCAATTCAGTTTGGTAAATCAGCCAAAAGTTTGGATGCTTATCCAAACGTAATGGGAATCTCTTTGGACTGGAAGTCAGTCAAGCATTCTCAAAGACTATTTTTGGTGGCTCCATGGGAACAGAGTAAAAGGAAAAAAAAATTCAATAGAAAATGGGGAAGAGATCTAGAATAGGGAAGGTGTTTATACCTCTTGCAGGTGACTTTTGACAAAGCCAGTAAGCTACTGGGAACATTGTTGGAAATTTCCTCTGGAAAGTCCATTCCAAAATGAAGTGCAGACATCCTCAGATTCCTTTCTTCAGAATCCTCAGATTTTTAAAGCAACTGCATATTATTAACCCTCATTATGTTAATCCGTTATGGCACAATCCATGTATTATAGAAGTATAATTCCACTGAGGCATAAATCTACAGTTATTCAAAAAGTTCTCTCTCAGCAGTTTATCTCAAATAAAATCATTGTGTTGTAAATCATGGAGTCAAAAAAAATCAGAATATTATGCAGACACTTTTACGATCAAGGACAAAGTAATTCAATAGCATTATGGGAAGAAATATTAAAATGCTGTAGTTGTCCTACATCTTTATTAGTGTTATGAATCATATTTATGAAAACAATAGAAAGTTATAAACAGTTATAATAGTGCACAGTCATCCATTTCAAACTCAGTATGACAATGTTATTGCTTCACTGGACAAACATTACAATTAAATTAGGAAATACTATATACATAAGTTATTTTGGAACAAAAACAGTGGACAACAAAAGGTCAATATACAGTACAGCATGGGTTTACTTTTTCCATGAGTCACAATAATTATACTGAATACTTCCAGAAATGTATGGTCAGTAGTGCTTCATAAAGGAACCTAGACTTGACCAAAAATAAACTGATATGGGCTATACTTTGCCTGAAATAGACCCCTCATACCGAACAGAGAAATATGGGTCAGAAGAGTAAAGAAAAACCAGTTTTTAATCATGTCATGATCCTTCCACTTATTGAGTAGAATCTATCCATTTGGACATTTCTATCACTAGAACTTTTCTATTAAGTTACTGGAGAAAATAGTATATTTTAGTGTTAGAACTGACCCTCTCATTCTTCATCTAAAAATATGACAGTACTGTAACTTCACTCAGCACTTTTCACACAATAAGAGGTCACTTGTCTTGGCTGAAGGTTCTTAGATGACTAAGCTCTAGCATTGAATTCCGTAGTTAAGGTTCCAACACTGTTTTCATGCTGCTCCCTGCAGAGCTATCACTAACTCAGTTTATACCTCTTGAGAGGATTCTCCTTCACTTAAAAAACAAAACAAAAACCCAAGCAAAGAACTAAAAAAAGCCAGATGGTCTCCTAGAACTGCATGATGATGTCTATGATGTCTTCGCTGTATGTGAAATGCTAACAATTTCATTTGGTGCTGATCAACAGAACATCTAAAAAGGAAACACTTTGTGTGTGCATGGTATTCTGCCTGACTTGTTTTCTCTATGCACATCTGATATCATATTTAGAAATTATGCAAAGAAAGTAGAGTTTTGCTAAAACTTTACCTTGGCACCTGAGAAATGACATTGTTTTTCAAAGTTAGTATACCTGTGAAGAGTAGTTTTCTTGGCAACATTACAGAAAAATATGGCTGTGTTGCGAGAGCTGTATGGTTGTGGTGTGAGAATTATGTACTTCCCACTCCTCTTTTCCCAACACACGTGTCTCCCCTAAAAGGATGTACCTTTTATGCTGTCCATTGCCCCGTAATCTATAGTTGAGGTATTGTACAACATGCACATGAAATTATGAGAAAATAATTTAGGCTCATTTTTAGTCCGTTCACAATCATTTGGCGAATTGTCTAACTTTCAGAATGAGCTGCCAAAAAAAAAAAAAAAAAAAAAAAAAAAAAGAAGAAGTATATTTTGTCCCTATCACCTACCAACTAAAAAAATAATTCTGCCCCTCTACATTTCTGTGATTCAGTCATAGATTCTGTAATTTTCTTCTGCTGTAACTCATTACTGATCCCCTTAACCACTTGTGCCTCTGCTTCTTGATTCAGCTGGCCTATCTATGTTAATGACCCATAAATCTATTTCTCCACATGTGACTAGTCTTCCATTCCATCACATCTGACTGTCTCCCTGACATTTAACTGGGTGGTAGTCTGACAGCTCAACAAAAAACATAAAGATATCTTAGTATCTATTGGAGACTACTATTCTCCCTTCAAAACTGCTACCATTAGGATTAGAAAGGAACTTTCTGGTGTCAAAACACATCTGGGGTTTTTAAACCACTTCACAATAGGGCAAATTTCTCTAATGGAAAGGTACTCTAAGCCTATGAACATGGAATAGCAGAAAGAAAGGACTAGCCTTGCCAGTTAAACAGTGTTGCAAAGATTAAAAAAGTCTTCCATTGGGCCAAAAGGCTCTAGTCTTAATCCAACTTGTGGCAACCTGCATATGGAGCTAGGAAGGGGGGCATGTCTATCTCTGCCAACTATAGAAGGTGATTTTGATAATCACCCACTCCTGTGGATTCAAACAGGAAAACTACAGCAATAGGGAATCAGCCACAAAATGCATAAGGAGGGAAGTAGCTTGCCTAGTCACTGACATGGTACTTTTGACTTGCTCATAAGAAGTGTCTCCTTATCCCACCCTGGAATCACTCTCCATCTTTATCCTACTGCCAAGAGGAGGGCCTGATTTAAGTAGTAGGGAACACAGCCAGAGAAGAGTATCTACATGGATGTGTTACCTTCTTTTTTGAAAGAGAAGGCCGATATTTAGGAGGAAAAACAAGGCCTCAGCCCATATAAGGCCATTAACCAGATCCCTGAACTTCTTCACTTTCTGGAAGTAAGAGGTGCTAATAGTGGAATGCAGGCTGGCTACAGCTGAGTTGTCAGCTCTGAAAATTCCTGAGCTCTCTGGGGCATGGATCTATGTTGGATTTCAGAACCAGATACTCTTGGAAGCTGAGAGGATTGTGTGTGTTTTCTGTTTGATTCAGGTAAGATGTAAGGTTAGAGAAGGACACGAAGATTCAGGGTATGAAAGAAAGGGTGTCTGAGATGCTCAGGGAAGGAGATGCTTTCTGGTTTTGGTCATGTGCCACAGCATGAAGGAAGAGAGGATCGGACTTGCTCTCCAGAATAACACACTTCCATTCTGAGCACAAACCTGGATGAAAGTGATGCCCAGTCAGGTAGCAATTGTCTGTTTTACCATTCAGGGAGCTCATGATATAAAGGATGGAAGTTGCCCTGATGTGGAACCGACAGTTCAATTGAGAGTTTGTAGCCATTTAGCATTCTAGCCTAGCGCTGCATGCTGCTAACCACCTGAAAGCAATTGTCATCTACGAGTGTCAGAAAACAGCATATTTTTGAAATACCAAACCTATCAAACACACAATGCAAGAAATAAATCTTTCTACCACGGGAAAAGCCCTCTGGGAGATTCCTTTCCAGACAAAGCCCCTGCAAGGGAAAGTGCTTCAGGGGAATGTCTAAACAAAATCTCTTCTCTAGCTGTTTCACTTTCAGCTCCCAACTTGAAGTTTTATAGAACTCATTTCAAAACACAGTTTGCCACACTTTTACAAACTACCTATTGATACAGTATATCACTCACCCCCTTAGAAATCTCTACAGTGATCCTGCACAGTTGGCCTGTGGCGTAGAAGTCTATTATGCCATATTAAGCAGCCGGCAGGTAAACAAGTCCTCTTTACTGCTATACTACTCCAGTTAGAACTAACAAGATCCCATGAAAGTAGAAAAGTGTGGGATTGTTGTTTTAATTCATTGCCATATAGGAGAGGTTAAGATACACTTTCACACAGAAAAAATAGAAATTTGCCCAGAAGTCTGAATTCTGTGATCTTGAGCTTTGTAATATTATCCTCCTAACATTTTCTTTAATTAGATGCATATGGTAGTGTTTCCTCTGTTACAAACAAACAGAACAAAACAAAACAGGAAGGTTTACTTAATTGTTAGGTGTTGACATCTTTATTAAAGTAGTTATCACCTAACCAAACTGTCAGAATTCACTTTATGGCCTTTGGAAAAATCATAGCACTTACAGAAGATCTTGAAGTTATTACTATTTATTTGTATTACCATAATTCAAGTCTACACAGTGTTTTGGAGTCCGGAATCGACAGAATAGAACTAGCTGGGTTCACAACTACCATTCTAAAAGTAGCCAGGTAGACAGTACTTTGAAGTTGGAGCTTGGGGGCTGAAGCCCACCCTCTTCCTAGGCTTCAGAGCCCAAACCACAACCTCAAAGTCTACACAAATGTTTTTAGAGCACTAGAACGAGCTTTGCTAGTCCAAGTCTGTTGACCAGGGCTGGAAGGTTCACTCTTGTGAATCCACAATGCTGTGTTGACACACTATAGTACCCAGTCACAGGCCAGGCCAGAAGTTAATATACTGCCCTGGAGCAGCTGGGTAAAGCATCATTAAACATTAGTGGGGACACAAACAAGGCCAATTGAGAGGCTGGTGGTTTTATTTCATTAATGAACTAAGCAATCATTTTATTCTGCAGCTGACAGACTGTGTGCTAAAAGCTAAGCTTTATTTCTCATAGTGTCTTGAATGTGTTGACTCCTACTATATAGTATTATTGTAACTTCTGATCCTTGTAATGGGGTTATGGGCAATGAAGCTACAAACTGTTGCACGTAGCATAACCAATGTACTTTGCAATTTACAGAAGAACAACTTTCTGACGTACTTTTTTATTCAAACGCCAAACCAAAAGGGTCCACTCTGTCATCAGTATGTATCCTTTGCTTCCACTCTTATTAATAGATATCATGCCTATGGATCAGCTGCATTACAGAATACAAAGTCTTTAATGTTTTTAAAGTCCTTTAGTCTGAGAATAACTTCACCAGGTTCTCATTTTTCTTAGTATTTGCTGTCAGAAGGATAGTTATATACTAAACATGAGGAAATTCTTTCCTACAGGAAAAGTAAAACTTTGGATAGTAGTTGGTTGCTAGGAATGGAGGAGGGAAGAAAGGAAAAATAAGGGTTTGATCAAGTTAAACAGATGAGGGAGTACAAGTAAAATAAAATATAATAAACTTGAGATTTTTAGTAGTCAAGATGGGAAAGCAAACAACTCCAAAGCTATATCAAATAAATAATTTATAACAATATAATTTTAATGATCAGCATTTGTTCTAAATAATGGATGAACCATATTGATAATATAAACATGACTTATAAAGAACTCAGATTTTCTGCAAGAAGATTTAATTTCTTGAAGAATTGTTCTTGCCAGAGAATAGCAAAACACACAATTCATTTTTAATCTCAAAATGAGATTCCTACCTAACTTGTAAAAATAGAATTATTTACCCAACAGAACACCATCTTCTTATCCTTTTAATTTCAGTGTTTAGAAGATCAGCTCAACTAGATTTAGAACACTGTATATCTGTTTTTGTCACTCATGAAAACATATCTTTATTATATTGAATTATGTGAATGAAAATGTTTCTGCAGAAAAATAACTCACTATGGTGAAATTATATTTTTCTGATTCCTTGTGGTGAGAGATCTCTTTGCATCACTGCTGACATCAGCACATCTGAGAAGAACAGAGATATGTATATAATACCCACTACATTTTAAGATATGACAGAAAATATAATAGATTAGAATGACAGAAGTCCCCAAATATAGGCAACAAAATAGTTAAATATTTTTCTGTTCAGCATGCATTTATTTTTAACACGTGATTTTGAAACTTTTTGTCCTTTACACCCTCGATTTTGGCCATGTATCCAGGAGCTTTGTGCTCCAGCAGATTATCTTGTGGCATGCAATAAGCGTTAGCACTCATTAGATACATTATGCTGAAGCTGAGTTTGCCACCAGATTCTCCAGTTATGAAAATTTTGATTACATTTGAACAGCATTTAGTATTATTTCTTTTACAGGGCAACAGGACATCATATGTCTGTGAGGCATCCTATTTAGATCACCAAACCTTTTAGATCAACTACAGCAGCTCTCTTTCTCCCTAGAAAATACTGCCAGTATGTGTTTTTACAGTATACTCAAAGTCTTGATCCCAAACACAACTGCTCACTGACATGTCTAGACATCATCCAGAATGACGGCTCTTATCTTTTCCTTTGCACCAAACAATTTTCCCTACTCTAACCAGAATAGTAGCACTTATATTGAGCTGGGGCCAAAGATCATGCATAACTAATTAATGAACTAAGTGATGGTATAAGAGGAAGAAACAGAGACAATATTCTAATGGCATCTGTTCCCAGTGACAGCATAAACAACTGGCTTGCAAATCTGCTAAGTTCTGCAGTTTTCTCTGGCCTATTTATACAATTACATTTTTTAAAAAATTTCACTATGTTAAAAAAGCATTAAGGTTGCGAAGCACAGCACGCAAATTAGGAAATGTCAGAAAGAAGGTTGTGGTGTAACCTTTAGTCAACTCCGCTGTTGGTAGGCATTATGATTACACGAACAGGTTTTTTCCCTTCCATGGACAGTGCACAGTAGAGATGGAACTTGGGGTATGAACCAAAGTTGTGTAGTGAGTGGAACTATGTGGAAAAACCCCCGTCACATTTATGTCAAAATTTGGAATGTGTGGAGTGACTGAGACTGAGGAGAGGATGACACTTATGCTTAAATCCCAGTCTTGGAGAACTGGATTATAAGTGTGCCTCTGACAAAGAGCTTCATTCTACATCATTATAGGCAAGTCACTGAAACCAAAGACTGAGCACAGGTGGCCACTAATTCTCTAATTTCTGCAGGAGAACTAAACACAAACATGCATGGAACCTTAGCAAAAATCTGTGTGTCTTCTTGGTCTCCCATCATTCCTCCAGAATCGCATGATGATTAATAAAGCAGGTCAGGATTCCCCCCCCCCCCCCCGAGGGGGAAGAAAAACAGAAAATGCAGTTTTCCATAAAAACCAAAAGAAAAACCTGATTTTATTGAAATGTTCTGATTTTCCATTTGTACATCTCAAACAAAGTATTTCATTTGGGGGCATTTTGATCCAAACTGAAATATTCCAGTTTGGTGACCTAAATTGAACCATTGCATTTGCATGGTACCATAGTTCACTATGCAATAGGAGCCAAACTATGAACTCCATTTCATCAGAGAAGTGTTATTTTGTATAAACAGACAGTTAAAAGAGATTTCAATCTCTTATGTTAATCATATAAAACCTACAATAAATATAATTTGTATGTACTTAGGCACATACAGCACGCTTCCAGAATTTTAATGAATTTAAAGTACTAAAAGTAGGCTTTAAATGACTTATTCTACAAAGGAATATTTTGATAATCTTATGCATGTTTCTTCAAATAAGTTCATTAATAAAGACAATATTTTCATAAGTAAAGTAAGTGATTCTTTTGATGCTCAAAATGGAGCTTTTTACAGTCTCCCAATGAAAGTGGCTAGTGTTCTAAGGAATATTTTATAGATCCATATGGCACCCAATAGCCAATTTTAAGGTCAGACATCTGTGACATTCAGCTTCTTGTCAAGTGAGAAGTTTTTCCTCTAGGTATGTGCAAATGAATTTGATATTTAAGAAAATCATGAGGGTAACTGTGCACCAAGCCCTAACATAGAAAATGTAAACCTATATTATAATATCAGCTTTATAATATTCTGCACACTGAGGTATGGTTTTTCAAGTACACTTACATGTTGTCCATTAACTGGTCCATGCAAACCCTACTAGTGTGCTTTAACACTTTGCTGTTTGAAAAAGTACTATTTTAAAACACATTAAGGCTTCCCAGCAGAGATTACATTGACCATTAATGAGCAACAGATTGGTTCACCTTAAAAATCTTTTGTCTCCCCTCCCCCAATAGCTCATTACCCCATCACATAGACAAGCCCTGAGATTCCATGACACAATCTATTTTAGTGCATGCAAATGTGCAAAATTCAGGTTGCTCAGGGAACTACAACTCAGAATTTTGACATTAACACAATTTTGGCATTCAATTATATAACTTGACATGATTACAATGAAATAAGCACTGGTAGTTATTTCAGGAAAGAAGATACACACTGTGCTATTTTTTTTTAATCTTTTTCAATTTTTTGTAATGGTATAAGCATCCTAACAAAAAGCAAGTTTTAAACATGCCACTGTGTGCCATACCATGATATTTGCAGACTATTTACTATGTATGTGCTATGTACATACTGAGAGAGACATTTAACCAATGGCAGAATTAATGCTCTTTGTTTTACATCTGATTACATGCAGTTACTATCCTAAGTTTAGAAACATTTGGCTGACATTAAAAACTGTCTGTATGCATTTATACTATGTTATTCATCATACACAAATTTTATAAATTGAAAAGCCTTGTTCTGTTTTGATTTTAAAAGGATTACGCTATATGCATCCTGCTCAATATTTTGTGTGTAAACCATTAGTTTTTATTACCCCTGGAAATGTCATTGGCCTGTCATTTATTCCTGCAGAAGGAGACAAATGCCTTCAGGAGTCCATAATATGTTTCTGCTGTTGTCTTTTGGTGTGGTAGATTCCCTTAGCTACTGTTTTGTTCATTTTACTCCATTTCCTTTTCATTGATTTCCTATCAAGTGACTTTTATAGCTAATACATTAAATTCCTGATTTATTTTGGAAGAATATTTATGTACATTTCAATGTGTGCTTGAAACCATTGTCATATTATAAATAATGAGAATTCTATTCCATTTTTAAGCTTCTTTCATTGTCAAGTATCCCAAACTGATAGACAAATTCAACACAGGGTTCACATGCACTTACCATTGAAAGGAATGAAAATGTTAAAAATAGCACATCTCATTGCAATACAGCAATTAAAGATTGGTAGTGAAAGGGTCCTTCTCCAATTAATTTGGAGGTGCAAATTTGATAAGCAGAATTTAAATCAAACAAAAATGCATCTAATGCATAATACTCTTATACTTGCAGAGTCCACCGTCACACATGGTAAAGTTTTGGTTTTACATCTCATACAGAGTACGTCTCTACCACCAGTATTTCGTTCATACATTCAGGCTCCATAGAAGACTGATGCCTATCAAGTCATAAGCACCTGATGTTCATTGTTGGTCTCCTATCAAACTACTGATGTGGCCTGACCCGAGGTTGTGAAATCTACAGAAACTACTAATCCTTTTTGTACCGTTCTTTTTTTTCCCAGGACTCCAATCTCTTGCCCACTGCTTGTGTGCTTTCCCCATGCACGTCTTCCACTTTGCTTCATATTTGACCATTCACCTCATGATTACTCACTTGTCTTTGTATACCATTTTCACTTTTCCTGTCTGCTGCTGTCCCCCAACCCTTGTGCATAATTGGACCTTTCCACATTCTCCATTGTTCTAGATCCTTGCCAAACTGAAGCTTCCACTTCATGAATCTGACACAGTGAACAGCAGCCTACGTAGCTTAAGCCCTAATAGTTTCTTAGTGTTTAAAGTGCCAAAAGGCAAAAATTTAACTCAGTCAAGAAAATAACCTCAAATTCTTGAATCCAGACCCTGAATTTTTAAGTAACAAGATGCGGCTGCAGTACAAATCATTAAACCATTCCTGTAGGTAAGATCTTGCTTTCAAATATTTCTTCTCTCTGTCAAATGACCTGAATGAGGGGATAGATTGCACCCCCAGCAAGTTTGCGGATGACACTAAGCTGGGGGGAGAGGTAGATACGCTGGAGGGCAGAGATAGGGTCCAGAGTGACTTAGACAAATTGGAGGATTGGGCCTCAAGAAATCTGATGAGGTTCAACAAGGACAAGTGTAGAGTCCTGCACTTGGGACGGAAGAATCCCAAGCATAGTTACAAGCTGGAGACCAACCAGTTAAGTAGTAGTTCTGCAGAAAAGGACCTGGGGGTTACAGTGGATGAGAAGCTGGATAGGAGTCAACAGTGTGCCCTTGTAGCCAAGAAGGCTAATGGCATATTAGATTGCATTAAGAGGAGCATTGCCAGCAGATCCAGAGATGTCATTATTCCCCTTTATTCTGCTTTGGTGAGGCCGCATCTGGAGTATTGTGTCCAGTTCTGGGCCCCCCCACTACAAAAAGTACGTGGACGCATTGGAGAGAGTCCAGCAGAGGGCAACCAAAATGATTAGGGGGCTAGAGCATTTGACCTACAAGGAGAGACTGAGGGACTTGGGACTTTTTAGTCTGCAGAAGCAAAGAGTGAGGGGGGATTTGATAGCAACCTTCAACTTCCTGAAGGGAGGTTCCAAAGAGGATGGAGAGACAGATGGCAGAACAAGGAGCAATGGTCTCAAGTTGTGGTGGGAGAGGTCCAGGTTGGATATTAGGAAAAACTATTTCACTAGGAGGGTGGTGAAGCACTGGAATGGGTTACCTAGGGAAGTAGTGGAGTCTCTATCCCTAGTGGTATTTAAGTCTCGTCTTGACAAAGCCCTGGCCGGGCTGAGTTAGTTGGAATTGGTCCTTCCTAGAGCAGAGGGCTGGACTTGATGACCTTCTGAGGTCTCTTCCAGTTCTATGATTCTATGAAATCTATCCTATATCTTCACTCCCTAAGGTTCCTTTCTGTCTTCAGGAGCTACTTCGATCAGATACACGGAGAGTAAGGTGCATCTGAAGGAATGATGGAGTCCTAAGTGTCTCTCATTGACAAACATCAGTTCAGCTTCAGGCTAACCTCAAACGTCAAAATAGTCATTTGTTCAGCAGAATGAAGTCATGATTTAATGATATAATTCAGGACATTACTCTATCTTTCATTTCAGCAGCTCCATTCGCTCCTTTGCTTTAAACACTTTGAATTGCCCTATGCCTTACTGGAGCTATTCTCAACATTATCTTTTTTTGGTTCGCTCTTCATCCTTAGCCTAATGGCTGCGTTCAGATTTGTACTACTGAGCAGGACCACAGAGTAAATACCTGTAGACTGACTTGAAAACTCTGGAAATCTTAGATGACATTTTACAGTTAAGGCTTCATTTTGCATCTAAAATTTTGTTGGTAATTGCTACTGTAGGAGAACCTTATTTCCCTGTATATAAGTATAAACTGTTTGGTTTTATTAGAGGAAGACCAACCTTTTGATTATGGAGAACAATGCCTTGTATGATTTTATGGAACCTGAGGATACTTTCTCCCTTGTGGCATTGGTGACTGAGACATTAAGGGCTAAGTTTCCCAGACAGTACATGGTGTGAGCACTGAGATAGCTTTTAATATGCACAGCCTCCTGGAACAGGACAAAGTAAAGGATATCTTGCCAGTACTTTAAATGAACGATCACTGACCACCACATCTCCAGTTTTACAATGACCATTTCCCTGACAGGGTGACTTAATTTCAATTCAGCCAGAAGGTAATCCCCTTTCATACAGAGAATAGGAAGGGATGGGACAATAGCAAAAACTAGTTTCTGTACTAATGACAGAGAATGAATTTCAGTGTCCAATAATTCCTGTACATGTTGTCATACAAAATATACATTGCTCCACAGGAACACTGGTTTCTCAACATTTTCTCTTTGTCCACACAACTTTGTTTTAAGCAATACAGTATTTCCATATGCACTTTAAAAGCTAAATGGCATCTAGTTAAGAAGAAGGCATCCTTCTATCAATCAATAAAGAAAGTTTTACATGAGTAAGGAACCTTAAAAATCCCTCTCTGCCTCCAAACAGGAAGTTATCTTTTCACTGACCCTTGCCCAAAGAATCCTTGCTCCTCAGAGTGAGCCATCATGTTACATCAGGTCAACACACTTTTAAATTTAATCTACATCACTGTATGAAAGAAGAAAATTAATTGTACTATGATTCTGCTATGTTTTCTTTTGTTACAATTTAAACATTTTTAAAAAGAAATGTCCAGACCAATAAAATCTTTTATTTTGGTTTGATTTGTAACATTCAGTCAGTGTTTCACAAATGTATTAAATTGTAGCACCAAGCATCACCATTCAAGAATCAAGTCCTTAAAATTAAGCGATAAGTCTTGGACCCAAAATTGGATACAAACTATCTTAGGTCAAGGTGAATTAAGCAAGTGGACAAAAACTGATAGGGTATGGAAAGATGATAGCATCACTGCTATTCAGGATTCCTCCTTATGTAGTCTCAATTGATATTAAATAAATATCCTTTCTATTTGAATTCATCTCTTCTTCCAGATCATGCATGAATTCTCTTATCACATGTAAAACTCACAACATGTTTCAAGAGGTTAAGGTTAATACATAGGTTAAATTCTATCCCAACACTGTTCCAATGACATCCCACTTGACACTTGCCCCTGGATTGTTGTTGCTATTAATCTTTATCTTTTGTTTAATATCCTGCAGCCAGTTTTGAGCCCATGTGACGTGACAGAGTTCATGTTCAAGCCAATTTGAATTAAATTTTTCTAGTGAGATTCCTTGAGGCAATGTATCAAATGTTTTTCTGAAGTCTAGATTTATTACAGCTATGGCATTCTCTTCTTCCAGTAGCTTACTAGTTCAATCAAAAATGCAATCAAGCTTGGCATGATTTGTTCTTTACAAACTCATGAAGCTCATTGTTTTCTTATCCACAGAATATTTAGGAATATATATTTTCCTATTGATTTTAATTTTTTATTTTAATAATTATAGTGTATAGCATAGAATGTGTGTATATTTATAACACTTCTGTTATTAAAAGTAGCCTCTTATTAAGCACAGAGGATGTGTTATGGTACTTTGCAAACTAAGGCTCCAGTCTTGCAAACATGTATATGTATAGCAGGTCTACTGAAATGAATGGTTCTATTCTCTGCAAAACCTTTTAGTATTTATGCGGAAATCTGATTGTGAGCCTACTTATATCTTTCTTCTTTTAAATTAGTCTTACAAAAAAAAAAGGCTGCAGTGTGTTGAATAATCATCCCCCCCCTTTTATAGCAGCAGAATTTAAATTATCTTAATAGTGAATCACACAATGATTAATCTGTGATCTCTGAACAATCTGGATTCTCTTGAAGGGCAGGAATGTAGCCCAAAGTATAGCTGAGAGTCTGATTCATTGTCCATTTGTACAACATTACCAGCAATTTTACATATACAGGGCCATTAAAAATAGCTGTAAAGATGGCAAAATATGAGTTGTGACATGACATGTGGAGAATGATAGCCATGAATTTTCAATCCAATATTTTTCTTTATTCCTTCTTGTACCATTCATCCTGTCCTGTGTCTCAGCACTATTTAAAATGTAGTGGATTAATTATTTTGTTCTATCATTTATATTTTGTTTGAATCAAGGCAAACTTTTGACTTAACTAAAGTGCTACCATTGCTTGACTTAGTGACTTCTAGCCATAGATATTATGTGTAAAGACCCTTGTGCCAGACTGGGTTTAAATTTCTTTATTGTGTTATGTAAGTCCATTTGTGCTAAACATGGAAATCTTCCCTCCCCCCAGTTAACTCCTGCAAAACTCTTGCTCTTAACTTCTAAAATATTATGTTTTCTTTGTGCTAGGGGCTTATCCTTTCATTAATGTGGTCTAGCATATATAAACTTTAATTTGCATTATCTGAAATTATTTTAAAGGGGTGTTATATTTTAAACAAGCCTTCTTTTAAGCCTTGTTAAAGCAAGACAACTTCTCATTCAGTTAAGGCACAAACTGTCAATTCCCCCCCCCCCAAAAATCTTCTTACTGTGGCAAAGAGGGCCCCAAGAGTACTTTAAGACATGTTAAGACAGGGAGATGCACAAGAGGGCATTTCCTTAGGCCAGAGGTCGCATCCATGAAGTTGGTAAGATCTTTATGGACTAGGAGCCAGATGCACCTCTGAAGCATTCAGTCCAAAGCAGACTGTTGAAGCAGCTTCTGTGGAGTCATCTCCTAATGATTTTTTGGGGAGAGTGGGGTATTTGGGGAGTAATGCTTGTAGTCCAGGATAAAAATTGTAAAAACTGCCATTTGAAAAGTGGGGAACATTAAAGTAAGTTAGGTTTAAGTTTGTCCACTCCCAAACACAAGGTCAAATATACCATCAAACCACTGGTAAGTGAATTGACTCTGCCCTAAATTAGTATCTACCTCTGGGTATGTCTACACTACAAAGTTAATTCGAACTAACAGATGTAAGTTCGAATTAACTTTGATAGGCGCTACACATACAAACCGCTAGTTCGAACTTAATTCGAACTAGCAGAGCGCTTAATTCGAAGTAGGTAAACCTCATTCTACGAGGACTAACGCCTAGTTCGAAGTAAGTAGTTTGAATTAAGGGCTGTGTAGCCACTTAATTCGAACTAGTGGGAGGCTAGCCCTCCCCAGCTTGCCCTGGTGGCCACTCTGGGCACCACCAGAGAAACTCGTCTGCCCCTCTCCCGGCCTCGGAGCCCTTAAAGGGGCACTGTCTGGCTACTGTGCCCCTGCCAGTTGCAAGCCTGCCAGCAGCCAGCCAGCAGACCCTGCAACCGGCACGGCATGAGCCAGCCACCCGCTGCCACTCAGCCCTCCACCTCTTCCCGGGACCAGGCTGGAAGCTCCAGGATCCTGCCCGGGGCCGCACGAGGGGTCTAGTGTGCACGTGGACCTCATCGAGGTTTGGGGGGAAGCCAAAGGGCAGGATAGCTACCAACCTAGCCACCCAGGAGCAGGTGTGCATGAAAATCAAGATGGTTGGGTGAGACCCTGAGCCCTGATTTTAGAACATAAAAACATAAAAATGGCCATACTGGGTCAAACCAAAGGTCCATCTAGCCCAGTAGCCTGTCTGCCAACAGCGGCCAACACTAGGTACCCTGGAGGGGATGGACCGAAGACAGCGACCAAGCAATTTGTCTCATGCCATCCATCTCCAGCCTTCCACAAACAGAGGCCAGGGACACCATTTCTACCCCCTGGCTAATAGCACTCCATGGACTCAACCTCCATGACTTTATCTAACTTCTCTTTAAACTCACGCTCTAAGTCCTCATCTGATGTCCTGCTGGCACTGCTTCCGGCCATCCTTAACCTCGGTTCAGGGTCCACTCAATGTGGACATGCTAGTTCCAATTAGCAAAACACTAATTCAAACTAGTTTTGAGGTCTAGATGAACTAGTTCGAATTAGCTTAGTTCGAATTAACTAATTCGAATTAAGTTAGTTCAAATTAGTGCTGTATTGTAGACATACCCTCTGATCCTTATATCTGACATTTTCCACTGACTGATTTAGTAAAACACAAATTGAACTGCATTGAAAACACAGTATTTGTGGCCATACAAATCTGGTGATACATTATTTGCACATGCAATGGCTCAACAACAAGGATAAGGCTGTTAAGCAAAAACAGAATATATATTTTTTTGCTGTGTTATGCAGTCTTATACCTCTAAGTATTGCTTTGTTTTTTTCTAAAACAAACACTAAATTTGTTTTCCAGGCTCTAGGTTGGCCATTAGGTATAATCCATGCTGCATGCATTTCTTGCATACAAAAAATGATTGCCCTAGAATCTCAGCTTCATATAATATCCATCTGCTGTGTGATGGGATAGACCAAGTATCTTTGGATGCCTCCAGGCCCAATGAATCCTCAGCTAGGAAGATCTGTCAGCTTTAGGCCAAAATCTAGCCAATTCTGCTTGTTGTATGATATATTTTTATTAATTTAGTAAATAACTTAATGTTCAGGGGAAGTGTTCAAGTTTCTCTCCTTTCTTCTGTACTCTCCTTCTGGCTGATTTGTGGGGCAATAAAAGTAACAAACATGTTGAATAAGTGGCAACAAGTAACAAACCTCCTAAAGGTTCTCACTAGTGACAGAAACAGAACTTTGTGGTCACTATACTTTGTGTTTTCCTGAACACCCCCCCCCCCCCCAGCCTTCCAACTTGCCCTTCCATGATTTCTCTTCCACTGATTTCCTCAACTTTCCATGAAAGTTTTTCTTCCTTCCCTATCAACTCTGACTCCTTGATAGACTCCACTTCAACCCAATATTTTCACTTACTCGTCTTCTTACCTCCTTCTCTTTCCACATTGTTCATAGTTCTGCTCTTTCCCCCAGGTTCCTAGCTTTACTGTCTTGCCCCTGATCTATCCAGAACATTGAAGGAGCTGAAAAGCAACAAGCAGACAAACATGCAGGCAAGTAGCTCCAAAAAAGTGCCAGACTCTTTCTCATTCGTTAGCATGAGCTAGAGCTTCTGGCTACAGTGAAGGTATTTGTCATCTGAAGAAGTGGGTTGTGCCCACAAAAGCTCACGCTAGTATTTATATATTTGTTAGTCTCTAAGGGCATATATATACACACACACACACACACACACACACACACACACACACACACACACACACACAGGGGAGTTATTCTGAAATAACAAGGTGAGCATCCACACTGCGAAGCCTGTTATTTCAAATGTTATTTTAAAATAACTCCTGCTTGTTAAAAGGAATAAGCTTATTTTGAAATAGTTATTTTGAGAGTTATTGTTTTGAAATTACTTATTTTGAAATTACCTGGTAGTGTAGATATAGCCTAAGGTGCTAACAGGACCCTTGTTGTTGTTTAAGTTTATTTAGCTACATACTAACATGGCTATCCCTCTGAGGTGGAATAGAGTCCAATTCTTTCCCTTTGGCAACAGCAGCAGCTCCTGCAAGACTCTCCAACCTCATGTCTCACCAAAGCCTAATGAGTCAGTGTTTTTGTGAGAAATACATTACAGTGTTTGCATGAGAGCACCCCTTCAGCTGCACCTGTGTGTTTTTCCTTCCTTCTTACTGTGAAATAGTTAAACTGTGCCCAGCCTAAAGAAATATTTGGAACTTATAGAGCACTTTAAGTATTCAATTTAAACATTATTGCTAAACTTTATTGGGCATTTACCATGTGTCTAGACATCAAGGCTTCATAATAATGAAATACTTTGCATTTATGTAGCAACTCCTATCTGAGGACCTCAATATTTTACCAATACACCAATGTTGCAGTTGTCCAAAGGCAGAAATGAATAAGACCTCCTCTCCACAGCCCTCGACTAATACCAATTCAAGTGACAAAAAAACTCCTATTGAATTCAAAGAGTATTATTAGAGCTGGTCATTTCTGATCAGATGCAAGTTTCTGTTCCTGACTAAACTGATATCTGCCTTGGACCATCTAGCTAACGGGCTTTGTGTTATACAAATGATGAAGTACAGTTTGATATTACTTGAGCGATACACAAAAAACCCACAACCACCAGAATGATGCTAAAAAGGGAACAAGCATCCAGGCCCCAAGAGCAACATTGCCAATAGATATGAATCCCTGCTGTCTCCATGCTCTGATTAGACAGATGACAGTGAAATAGAACCATACTAAGCCAGACACAGTGGTAGTAAATTTAAATTTTACAGAGTTGTGCTTTTCTAGAAACAAAACTAAAGAGATTCATAGATTCTTGCTTTCAAATCTAGGTTTTAACATGCAAAAAATGTGATTCAGCTTGTTTTCAATGTGATTCATCTCAGTAATCCTTCAAAATGAGAGAACTGACAATATAACTTTGGTTGAATAATGCCATTTTATAGCTTTCTGTATAAACCACATTTTATACACACACACACACACACACACACACAGTCCACAGTGTAGAAGCTTGCTCATTTTTTCAACCCCCACACAACTTCAAAACTAAGCCCCTCTGTCTGTCAAAGTATAATGGTGTTTTGAAATATTTTCAAAACAGTGAACAAACATTGATCTGGGTGATAGTAAGGAAACTGGCAGTCAAATACCAGGTTTAATGCGTACATATCTCCCAGGTAATAGTCACTGATAAGTTATGATATTTCATGGGTCTGTGTAATATATGACTGCTGACTACTACATTTTTTGCAATTTACTTTGGTTTTGTGATTGTGATTTACAGAACAGTCCAATAGGTAAACCTTACATTTAGCATCAGATGCTTACTCACAGAATATTTAATTCATTTAGAAAAAAAAAAACCCTCTGAAAAATCTAAAGCATCAGATTCATCATTCAAAAGTTTGATAATCTTTCACATAGTTAGGATGATCTCCAACTTTTCAGGAAACTACTCAAAAGGTCACCTGTGTTACTTAGGATTACTGACTTATGAACCAAACTTTTCTTTGAAGTGCAATTAAGGTACTTGACTGTCAAAAACTTATTTTAAGGGACTGTTAAAAATGGTTTTGGTAGAATCATGATGTACGCTGGTAAAACTTGCAGTATTAAAAAGTAATACCAGCTACAAATGTCAAGTTTTATTATGAGACTAGTTTTAGCTTGTGGCAAGTCAATTGGAAGGTACTTTTATGTTGCTATGCAGATTTAACTGGAAGACTTGAATATGCATCTTCATCTCTCTCACTTACTTCAGTCACCAGTTCTCTGCAAGATATCATTTAAAATGCCATGGCACTTCTGCTTTGCCACAAGACTTCATGAAGACTTCTGCTTCAAGGACACGTGGAAGCCAGGAAGGAGGATTTTCCTTGGCATGCAGGATGTAATGTAGCAGGTGTACACAAAACCAGCGATAGCTTCTGTTTTTCCAAAGCATATTCTAAACCTGAATTCCTTGGCTACTCCTTGACAATTAACCTATGCCTACACTTATCTTGCTCTGTCTCTTCAGACTTTTTGATCCAAATTCTTCATGTTCTTATTGCAACACACAAAGTTTGAGGTAAAAGAGAATTTAGGGAAGTCAACAGATTGGATCACGAAAGGGGCAAGTTGGAAGGTGAACATAACTGTAAGAAATAAAGCAGCGATCATCTTGTAGAAAACAAGAAACTGCTTCCATTAAAGGACACTTCCTCATAGGTGGAAGCAACAGTAAAGAGGTGCTACTCTCCAGGACTGAACCAAGAATTGGAGTTGCCAACATGAGAAGAGTGAGAAGAAAGAAAGAAACATAACAGTTTTGGAGCCAGCGTCCACAGAGCTACATCCAGGAGAGAAGGGAGCTGGGTAGAATGTGCAAGAGAACAGTGGAAGAGGATGACTTAGGCCCAAATCTGTAATGGTATTTAGGCACTGTTGTGCTCAGCCTAGCAATGACTACTGATTTAGGAGCATAACATTTAATTTTCAGAAGTGTCCTGGGCACTTAAGCCCCTAAATCTCACTGTCAATCACTGGGATATTAGGTTTTTCAGTCCCAATATTTTAAAAAAAATGAGACTTAGGCTTTGCAATATGTCAAAATACATTTAAAAATCTGGGCCCTGGTGGCTATGCAATATGTCCAATAAAGTAGGGAACCAGGGAAATAATCAATAGGTCTAGGGAGTGGGAAAAAGAAAATTAAGCATAATGCACAGACACACCTGGACAAAGGGAAGCTTGCTTAGGAAAGTATGGAGAAGGCAATTAGGTGACAGTCAATTCAGTATATGAAGAGAGAAAAGAGCAGATAAATACAGGAGATAAAATGGAGAAAAAATAATGGCATGCTATTTAAAAAAAAAACCCCACAACAACAAAAAAACACCACGTAAAAATACATCAGATACTTCCTGAATATCACTTTTCCCTACTGCTGTAGCTGCTATAAGAATGCTGTGTTCTCACAAATAAGATTATGATTTGTAATTGGGAAAGCAATGTGGTCCATCAGGGAATCTCTCTATTGAGATGTGGAAAGGTTTGCGAATCCATGGCCCTGCAGGATCTAAATTGTGACATATCAGCCAGATTAAAGTAAAACCAAACCAAAAAAACCCATGTATTATATTTTAGTTCAGTTTGCCCTTATTTGATTGATTTTTGTCCTGTGCTCCATCCCCTATTGTGTATTTGACAAAATAGAGTCCTGAAATACCAGGCTTTTCAAGTGATTTAACACGGAGGACAACCCATTGAGACACTAGGGCCAAGACCTCTATTCAGCATTGTTTCAAAGGCCACTTGTAAATTTTTCCTTGGGCTAAAATCTGATGGATGCTACTATGTCAGAAACTTCTCAGAAGCCAGCCTGACGCTACTGAGAGACCCAAGTTGACTATATGGAATAAGACTGCCTACAGAGTGAAGGGATAAAATATGAAACGCTTCCATTTTCTCATTTTTGGGGAAGAGTTTGCCTAATCTCTAAATGCAGCTAAAATTTAAAGAAGGGAAAATGGTAAAAGATAGTAACTTTTTTGGGAGTGTTATAGCATTTAATATAAACACAAACTATAACACTACATAAGGAAATGAGTGCCATTCATTTTTGCTGCCAAAGAAAACCTGATATTCAGAAAGAGTGGAAATCAAATTCACTGTCCTGTGAATACCCCAGCCATGGTGAGAGAAAAAATATTTTAAGTAGTTGTCATTGTGATTCTGTGGGTCATTGAGAACATCAGATTCAGGACAAACTACTGAGAAACAGGACAGAGTCACCCCAACTGGTGGTTATGCTACATAAAATAGAACAAGCCAGAAACAACTGTAAACTTCTGTCCTTCCACACTTGTTAACAAAAAGTTATATATGCAGTCTCCTTAAGCACTCCAGCACTAATATCATCACTAGACTTTATGAGGAATGGTTATTTGAAAACCACTTGCATCCAAAAAGGTGTCCTTCAAATCCCACACAGCCAGGTCACTATGTGTAATCAGATCTACCAGTAATCATGCTGTTGTCAGTCCTGTGTCTAATATCTAACTTTTTATTTCTAAGGGTGCATCGACACAGCACCCCTATCTCAAAATAAGCTATACAATTTGCGCTATGCAAATTGCATAGTTTATTTTGAAATTTGGTTCTGTCTACACAGCCAAATTTCAAGATAAAGTGCTATTCTGACAAGTCCCTTAACCCTTGTGGAATGAGGGTTACAGGGATGCTGGAATAGTGTGCCTGTTATTTCAAAATATATTTCAAAATCATGGGCACCTTTAGATGAAGAATTGCTATTTTGGGATACTTCTAGTATCCTGAAATAGGCTACATCTTGGCAGCGGGGCTAAGAGAAAAGACAGAGCGATAAAATGGTTACGGAAATCATATGTATGCGATCATTGCCAAGTTCTTTGATCAGGTTTGTGGCAGTCATGTGACCATCTACTGAGCTCTCGAGTTTCTGATTTCTTCCAAAATATTGGAAGGTCTTCAATCCATTGGTTGGAATGCTCTTTTTAGTGGAAGTCCATACTCCAGAGACTCAAGCAGGAAAGAGGCCAAATTTATATGCTTCCAAGGTTCTCTACGCCTTTCCCCACATATTGGTGGATGGGATACAGACTGTTTCTAGTCTTGTGCCTATAACTTTCCACAGACTAAGATGAAGTCCAGAGTCACATGAGCAGTCACGTAGTTTGATTACTCATGGGAACAGTCATTACCCATTTTCTGGCCAAAGCATCCACAGAAGACTTGCTGGGTGGAGAGTAGTTTCTTCTGTAAAGTATTTTTTGATGGGCCATCAACTTGAATAGTTAAATCACAATGTGCTGGCCAGACTGGATGTAAAATTAACAACAAGGAGTTACCACATGACAGACATTTGAAATGCTATTACACTATCAATTTTCATAAATTTGCACACAAGTATTCATGTGTGTAACAGCCTAATTATACTCAATAAACCATAGTTTTTCCATTGACATCTTACATGATATACTCCATGCAGAATTCATTACACTTTTAGAACAATGATAGCAACAGTGATAGACATGGTCATATTTCAATCATACAGCATCATAGTACTGTAGTACATACCCAATTGTTTGGGAAATGCTAGAATATATAGTAAATCCACTAATACTTCCACAGAGTTTAGAGATCCTCAGAAGAAAGTAGGGTTATAAGTGAAAAATATTACTTTAAAAGTAATAATTGATTATACTATATTAACTTTCAAACGTTCTCCATGTGTGACTGTTTGGAATAAAACAAACCACCATATTTTATGTATAAACTAAGAAATTACATATGCAAAATAATGTTAAAAAAGAAATTAAGGCCTGATCCAGTTAAAGCATTCTTAATGTGGTGCATATGAGTGCTTCTCTTGTCTTCAGTGGAGCTCTTCGTATTGTTAAAATTAATCACACAAATAAGTTGAAGCAGGACTGAGGCCAAAATTTGAATGATTCAAAGTCAGGAAATGCCAAATTTCGGATTACTTGTGCCTCAGAATGGGTTGAAAATGGGCAAGATGAAGGAAAGAGCATCCCTTTAAGGAACCTAGGAAGTCAAAATTCAGGAGAGGTCAGGAATGTACTGGGAATACATATGAATGAGAAAGTCTCTTTCAGTCACAAAGGGTTTGTGAACCTGAGCAGTGGGCAGAGATTGAGAAACACAATAAACCTTGAATTCTTCTGACATTAAAGTTCATTGTCAACATTTTAAACAGTTCTTCACTAGAGATCCACGCCCAACTGTCTTAGCTTTTGAAAAAAGGTGATAAATAAAATACAAGCTGGCTCTTAAGGAAAAAAGAGAGAGAGAAGGATTTAGGTATTTTCTTCAGAAAAGGGAAAGAAGCAGCCTATAGGGATTATTTAATGGTCTCCTCACATAAATTCCCTTGCCAGAATATTCTACACATTGATTCAGTAGGAAAACATGTAATCAGTGAACTAAAGGTTCTGTCTACTCATCTACTAAATATTATATCTGCAACCTACTTTGGAAAGATGGAATTTCTGGGTTCATTTAAAGAAGTGAGGTATTTCAAAACACTTTTCATGAGTAAATGTACCAGGAAGAGACCCAGGAATAACATTTGTGTATTTCTCTATATACTTTCCCCCCATACACAAGTGATCACTACCATGAAGAGAGCTAATAAATGCAATCTAACATTAAAGCAAACAATATGCTAATTATAAAGATAAAGGCAAAATGAGATGACAAAACCAATCTTACTAAAAGTGTTTTGCATTATATTACACTAAAACCACATTATATTAACCTAAAATCTCAACCCCAGATAACCCTAGGATGAAGATTTAATCCTATGGATGTTCTACACACACACTCAATATAGGCAATAATTTAACCAAACATGTATGCACAGGAATCACCACGTTGACTTGAATGGGAGTGTTCATATCCTTAAAAAAGTTAGGCACATTGTTCAGGTGCTTTGCTAGATCAAGATCCAGTGTCTCTAAAGGTATTTCACAAACCCAGCACTATGAAAAAAAAAAAAAAAGATCATCAACCCAATTAATGCCTGTAAGTAATGGTGGGGAGTGTTGCACAGTGGGGACTTCCAACTTAGTTTTAGTGAGATAAGATTGGATCATAGCATACTTAGTACTATATTTTAAAGCATTAACATGCATTTTTTGTGCTTGATTTTTGAGACTTGGTCACAATAAGCCTGCACATGACTCCTTTGCCTTACGGTAATGGAAATGAGAATTGATTTCCCTCAATTGTCTTAGATTTAAAGAAAAGGCTAATGACTTTGGGGGTCTCTTTCCATGCACTTCAATATTTTTCTTGTGAAAATCAGTTCCCTTTAAACTGTTTAAGTGAGTCACTATGAAAAAGAGGCTCCACAACTGCTAATCATTACCAAAAATATAGACCAAGATTTCAGCATTGTAACTTTAGATTGATCCGCAAATCTCTGTGTTATGGTCCAACCAAATCATCTACAGGTATTTCTCAAATATTTAAAATGAAACTTCAGAGTCCTAAATGTTTCACAACAAATGTGCCCCAAATGCTATGATCACATTGAAAGAGTTATCAGTAGGGCTGTCAAGCGATTAAAACATTTAATTGCAATTCATCATGTGCACCTCCCCTTTGAAACTCCTCAGCGGCATTTCAATGGGGCAGCACTGCATGGAGCCCAGGATTGGCAGGAGTCCCCAGATTACCCGGGGCTCCATGCAACACTGCTCCTTGGAAGCATTGCGGTGGCATTTCCAAGGGGCAGTGCATTAGAAGCCTGGGATCAGCTGGGGACTCCAGCTGACCCCTGGCTCCACTATTGCAAAGCCTCTCTTTTTTCAGCCACAAGTGGAGAACCTATGCTTTCTCTGGAAGGAAAATGGAAAGCAGAGGGACTTTGTACAGGTTGGACCTTCCTGATTTGGCACCCTTGTGACCTGATCGGTCCTGAACCATGGAATTTGCCAGAGTAGGGGAAGTCCCCTACCACAGACTGCCAGCCCACAGACCCTCAGCACTGCCAGATCTGGGGAGCCCCCACTATTTCTGGCCTCAACTGGGCAGCTTGCTGGGCTGCTGCAGGCTTTGGTTTCAGCCCTGTGCTGCCATGGCTCTGGTCCCACTTCTGCAGGCTACCCGGTCTTCCAGCCAGGGCATCATGCTACCACAGGCTGCCAGTAGCCCCAGACTTGGTCCCTCACTGCCACTAACTCTAGCCCCATTTCTGTGGCTATGGGGGACTCCAGCCCCAGCCCTGCACTCAGTCCTGTGCTGCCATGTTTTCAGCACTGCTGGTTGCCAGGGGCTGCTGCTGGCTCCAGCCCCTCTGTTGTGGAATGCTAGGGGCGGTTATCAGTCCCAGCCCCTGCCCATCCCACTGCTCTTGGATGGCCCTCCTGTCACTAGGATACCAGGCTCTTCGATCCCGGAACATTTGTGGTCCTGCTGGGCCACAGATGTTGCCGGACCAGATCGTGCTGGTTTTGGGAAGTGCAATCTGTATTTCAATTAAAACAGCAACAAATGCTAGTATGCTGAAGAGAAATACAAAGGAAAAGGTAACCTAATGCAACAAAAGTTCTCAAACTGTGGCTCGGGACCCCAGGATTGCATTAGACTTGCTGGGACCCAGGGCTGAAGCCAAAATCTGAGTTCTTTAGCCTGGGACAGCATGACTCAAGCTCTGCCCAACCCGGGATCACAGTAGTAATGTTTGTTGTCAGGAGGGGGTCACAGTGTAAAGAAGTCTGAGAACATCCTGTAATAAAAGAAAGATCAGTTACTGATGGTTGTATTACTGCTATTTTACAGAGCTCTTTCCTAACTTGCTACGTTTCTCTCCAGTCTGATGAATAGCTTGGACTGCACTGTATTATAGGAGCTTCCGCACTTTTACTTTGCTTTTTGACTGCTGATCGTGCATTTGGGCTACTAGTGCAAGTTCCCTAACGCTGAGTCTATACTGCAACACTATTTCTGTATGCTGGAAATAGATATTCCATGTCTTTTGAGAGCGCCAGTTATTTCAAAATATAATGGTCTTGCTATTCCAATATCCCCGTAAACCTCATTCCACAAGGGTCAAGGGACGTTTCAGAATAACAGTTTACTTCAAAATAAGTGCTGTATAGACAAGGCAAAATTTTGAAATAAGCTATGGAATTGGTGTAGTTCAAATTGTGTAGCTTTATTTTGAGCTATGCGTGTAGTGTAGACACATGCTAAATGACCTTATACTAGGAGTGGAAAGTCATAAGCAGTTCTACTCCACAACATCCTCTTACCGTGGCACACCCCTCATGCTGGATGTTCAGCTGGAAGACAGTTTCACACCAATGCAAATATCTCTTATACAGGGAGAATTCTCTATAGCCTGTTTCTTGCCAGAATAGGTTTTCTGCCTCTTGAGCAAAGTTGGACCATAATTTCCCATGTTCTGATTATTAGTCACTAAGTGACTTTTCAGTACTAAGAATGTTACTAAATTAAATGCAATACCTCTCTTACAAAACAGTGTCAAGTGTCTTCCACTGGCAATTCCATTAATATTAGTTTGTAGAACAGGCATCTGCTTTTCTTACTATATTTCCTGAGGGATTTAGGGCCAAATTCTAACACTTGATGAATAGAAGGCCGTGACTATAAGAGGAGCCAGATATGTGTATTAGATTACACTTTTGCTAGTACATATTTTATTGCGAGCATTTCCTCATGGTGATCACAGGGGGAAAAAAAAAATCACTTAATCATGGGGAAACAAAGAATTAGGATATAAACCTTATCAGAAAGGTAACCTCTTCCAGTAACAATTTCCAAGGGATGTACTGTACAAGGCACCATTCAGCAATGCTACAGAGGATCAGTGGTGAGGTCACAGTCAAAAGAGATTAGATTTAACATTTAGAAGGTGTGACTGGAGATTGGTTTGGCTGCATTAAAAATGAGAATAGTAAGAGATCCTGAGAGAAATATATTTCAGTTTCAGCTCCTCAACATGGAGAAAAGAGGATGAGAGGGGGCTAAGGTAAGAAATCTCAAACTTATGACCTTCTAAAGATTCCCCAAGGTCAAACTTACCACAAATTCTGGTGTTTTACAATTCACTCGGCCACTTTGAGTTCTCCCAGTTAACAAGATTTATGTCTATGAACTAGAATCTGTACATTTCCATAAATGCCACTCAACAGGCTATCATTCTGGCTTGCTGTTAGTTCATAAAGAAGTCAATAAGTATCAATTATTTATTGAGATGTCAACTGCACAAATCTGTATGTACAGGGTAAGATGAGCAAGTCTTGTTCTTTTTAGAGACCCATTGGCCTCCTGCAGGGAGCACTTCAAGGAGTTTCATTCATGTGATCAATATATTTTCATATTTATACACCTAATCAGGATACATCTGCTTTCCTGCTAAAGTACTGTTCAATAAGAGTCACAATCAAAATGATTATCTTTATTACATTGATTTTTTTTCCTGCTTGTTACTCAGACCACAACAAATAATTAAATATTTCTCTTTCAACAAGTACAACCAGACAAAATCATTTCTACAAAAATTATTTCCCTGGTGTCAAGACCAAGGCATCTTAAACTACGAATACTGCCATTCTTCATTTTAGTTGTTAGAACTCAACAGTTCAGCAGATATATCTTTAAACATATTTTTCTTTTCCAAAGAGAATGTTTCCCAATGTGTGAAAATAAAAGCTCTCTCCAGAAGAACCTGATAGAACAACCTGGAACAACTGAAGGACTAGAGTTACCTCTTCCTCTCACTTAATGATATGGCTTCTACACAGGATTCAGCTCCTGCAGAGTCAGTTACACCGATTGCTTACCTTCTTAGTGGCACCTTCTTAGTGGCACCTTTTAAGAGTTAATTTACGTAGAGCAATGATAAAAAGCCCCAATATTGTTATGTTGTCCAGAACATGTTCTCTAATACACTGGGTAAATCCAGAGTAATATTTTTGAAGATATGCCCCAGTGTACCAGAGGCAATGTGCACTTTGGTGGAAGGATTGAATGTGTTATTATATATTACATGTTGCTGAGTATATGTTGTCAGGGCTAATTTAATAATAATAATGGCTCCTATTGAGGCCCTTAGACTTGCATAGGGAGAGAACCCTTGAAATGCTGCTACTCCACTTGGATACTGGACGTAATCTCAATCACATCTGCATACCATCGTTCCCCTGGAAACTGGAGAGGCCCCAGCCAAAGCCAATACAGAGGTACAAGTCCTTCACGTGGGTGTCCTGGTCTCTTGTGGAAGCCTTGCTTCACAGATATTTCATAACATAGCAAATGTGAGGGCTCCATGACCTTCTCTCGAGAAAACTCAGATTTCCCTCCCCAAATCAATCTCCCATGGGTTGTTTCAAAGAAGGGGCTATTGTGGGCCAGTAATAAGACATGCCTTGCATAATTACACCCAAATAGTGAAGTCACTTCGTCTCCATCAATCTAAAGTCTTTCATTAATATGGTTATTGAAGAAGGCTGTGAGTGGGAAGTTTGGATAAAGGTGTTTCCACCAGATCTGAGTTATGAGAATGACAAGGAAAAAAATCCACACACTTCTCACTTCCAAGTGCAGATTTGCTCTAGTATAACTGAAAAAAAGAAAAAAGAAAAGGAAAGAAAAAGAAAAAGATGAAAGTAGGAACTTTCAGCTGCGCCTGTTTTTTAGTCCTCAGGGAGGAAAATATGAAAATTTATATTTAAAGATTCCCTCAGTATATTAAAATAAAACATTTGGATGTTTGTAAGTGCACAGGAAGATATATAGCTATTCATAGCTCACTTAACTATGAGAACGTTGGGTTCTCCAATCAACTAATGTGTATATTTAAAGGAACTGAGTTTAGGCCGCTTTAATTTAGGTAACTGATATCCACAGCAAATTGCTAAGCTGCAATGAGCAACACTGAAGTGGCTTTAAATATATATGCTTCACTGCTGAGGTACTTCTTAACATCTCTGTAGAGTTTTATTAGATGATGAGCTTTCGTGGGCCAGACCCACTTCCTCAGATCAAATAGTGGAAGAAAATAGTCTCAACCATATATACCAAAGGATACAATTAAAAAAAAATGATCACATATGAAAAAGGACAAATCTAATATCTGTTTTGTGGGCATTGATCCTTTGGCGAAGTGTCTGAGACATGTCCAATGTACAAAGCAGACGGACACTTTCGGCACATGATAGCATAAATTATATTTCTGGATGCGCAGGAATATGTATTCTTTATCTTATAACTCACTTGGTTAGGTCCAACAAAACAGATATTAGACAGGATCACAAAGAAGAAACGGTTTCTTGCCATTTCAACCAGAAAGGACACTGTCTCAACGACTTGATTACCTGCATCCTGCTTCAGAAGCCTTTTAAATCTGCACTTGAAAGGGAATCCTCTGAACTGTCATTCATGCTAAAATTCGACACTCTACGCGTGGGTCTCAACAAAGACTCTAGCTATCTTACCCAGTACAAAGATAGCTTCCCCAATTATCACCTCTAATACCATTAGCTCACAGACATTTACCTTCCGTCCCCCATCCCCCCACATCCTCCTTCTGTTCTGAAATTTGATTTGTCCTTTTCATATGTGTTCATTTTTTTAAAAATTGTATCCTTTGGTATATATGGTTGTGACTATTTTCTTCCACTATTTGATCTGAGGAAGTGGGTCTGGCCCACGAAAGCTCATCATCTAATAAACCATCTTGTTAGTCTTTAAAATACTACATAGTCCTGTATTTTGTTTCAAAATAACTTCATTGTTTAGATATAAAGATAATATGGGCAGAAGAAAATATTTTCCAGAACATTTTAGATTAATACGTCCTTTTACAAAAAGGTGTAATTTATTTCAATGTTTAAACAGCCAGTCTGATACTTAGCAAATACCACATTAAATGAGTTCACAGCGCTGTAGCAATGTTGATCCTAAGAGATCAAACAAACAAGGTGGGTGAGGTAATATTCTATACTGGACCACAACTTCTGATATTGAAAGAAACTAGCTTAGAAATTACCTATAGAATCTCTCTATTTGGCTCAAAATTTTGTCTTTAACCAACTGAAGTAGTTTTAATAAAGGATAATGCCTCATTATGGGTCTCAAATCAGGAGACAGTTTTAGATTTCATTTACATTTACCTTCAAGCTCCTTAGTGCAGAGTTTTCTTAACATGTTTGTTCTGTAAGAAATCCTCCTTCCTTCCAAATTTTTACATAGATTCATAAGATAAATAAGGAATGTTTAGAATATATTGACAGTGGTTCAGAACTACTTTTGGTCCAGAATTAGCATTACCTTCCTCTTTCTGGGTCAACAGAACTATATAAGCAACAACAGTACATCAATGGTAACTATCAGTTCAGCACTGTCCACACCTATGCTTCTGCTGGTGTAACTTAAATTGTTTGGAGGGCTGTTTTTTCTATGTCCTTGAATGACCCAAGTTATATTGACAGAAGTGGTAGTATAGACACACCCACAGGGGAGCCAGAATTTTACCCCTTACGTATGTATACTAAAATTAATTTATAACTGTAGCAGAATAGTTTGACATTTCTGTACTGTCATTTACTGTGGTATGTGTTTGATGTCAGGACAGATATAGGCCACTGCACCTATTTTTTTGTTTTTGTTTTCAGGGTCTCTTATAATTCTCAGGTGCAGGCTCTTTTGCTGCTTTCAATTAACTAAAGTGGAACCTAGGATTCTCTACTTTTAGACAAACCAGAGTACAGTGCCTTGTTTCATAGTCCCTTGTACCTCTGCAGGCTTCCCTGGCTTGAATACCTGCTCAGACCTCTCCTAAATGACCATCATGAATTTTCCAAACTAAATATCAAATGATGTTTTAACTAAGTTACATTTTTGTAGTAAAAGCATAGACTAAAGAGATAATTTACAAACTAAAAACAAGCATTCCCTTATCTAAACTTCAGCTTTACTATAGACTTTCTAGATAAGGTTTCCCCATAAGTCACATAAATGAAGATATACAAGATAACCTTTAAAGAGCAAAGGTCATCCCATTACTCCCTTATCTCCAACCCATAATCTTAAAATGCGTTAGTGAGTGTTTTCCTTGTCTTGTATGTTTGTTTCCACTAAGGAGCCTGATTATCCAATTTGTGACTCCATTACCAAATGTCTGTACCATGAAGATTTACCCTGCGAATCTTATCCCTTGCTCCTGACAAATCATCTCATACTAGTCCCTTTTGAATGATTCTGTGTAATATCCCCTTTAATAGTAGTATTTCTGTTTAGTATTAGACCCATCTCTTGAGGTTGCAAAAAGTAGTTTTCACTGCCTGGCCATCGGTCCATAAGCAATCACGTGTCATAGTTTATACCACACTATATTAGAAGTCCAGCACATAATTTACACTATAGATACATACATGCCTGAGTACTAACTCACAGGGATCCCTCTATCACACCTGGTGCAGATGGAATTTTATTCAAATTATGAGCTCAAATACACTCTGAGCCTTATAAGTCTAAGGACTGCTTGCATAGTCCAGGCCACTGCCAGTCCTGTATTATCCCCTGGCATCTATTATGTGCCCCAGGCACCCCAATTTCAAATGATTCAATGATTGGATGGGACATCCATCAATTCCCTTTTGAGAGTATTCTACGGTATAATAGCTATCACTCTGTAGAAGTGTTTCTTGGTGTTCAGTCTGTTTTCCTGGGATAAATTTGATCTCATTACCCTTATTCATACCTGTTTCAATCACCTAGCATATTTCATCTATAAATATTTAGTTATTTTAATTTTTTCCTCTCATAAGTCCTATCTTTTTGTCAATCATTTATATTGCTCCAGCTAGAATGTCTACTAATTAGCTGTCAAAGGGACTTAATGAAACCCTGGGTAATAGTGCTTTGAAGGAGGGAGACTATTTCTTGAAATTGCTGAAAAGTCTACAAAAACAGGTCCATTTAAAGCCCACATTTTGCCTTCCTTACTCAGTCAAATGCAGCCCTGTAACATAAATGAGACCACTCTCAATAGGCCTAATGACTTCAGCAGAAGGCCTCTAAGTTATACTGGCAGAATGTGTTCCTAGCATGACCGATTCGGATTGGTGGTGATTATTGTATATAAAACATGACTCTGATCTGGTTTAAAAAACAAACAAAAAACCCCACAGCCCCCCCACATGAAAAATTCACAGTATTCCCCCCGCACCTCCACACACTTCTAATTTGAATTTTCTAATAAAAGGAGTTAAATTTCAACCAGCTAAATACATGGCAATTAGTGCGAAGACAGATTTTTTTTTTTAATAGTATGTGTATCTATCCATGGAATTTTCAATTTTTTGCTATAAGGAAGGCAGAGAGTTAATTTAATACTAGTAAGTTTTACACATCCCCAAAGTGGCAGGCAATGACTCTGCAATGTTGATGTTGCTGAGATGGACAATACAATGAATGCACCCCTGGAAACCAGCCTCTGAGTTCCTTGGCAGGAGACAAACCCGACAGACCAGATTCAAAGGGTGCAGTCTAAGAAAGAAGACGGAGGTGAATTAAAAAATAAAAATAAAAATAAAGAGGCTGCCTGTGAAACTCAGGGGTGAGAGAAATGGGGGGAAGTAGAGTCAGAGACAGCAGGATTGCTCCAATTCCTTCAGATACAGGGATGAGTGACACTTGAAGCTTCTGATGAGGAATGGGCAAGATTTAGTCATGATAAAATAAGCCCTATAAAAAGTATGTTATTTAAACCCTTAAACCAATATTCCATTGGTTATATTCCTATGGATAACTAAACACTTTGTTTCAGCAAGCTGTTCTCAGTCATTACATTTTCAAACTGGTCTCAAGTCCCAAAGGGAAGTCTGTAGCAGATGCCAACATCAAGATGGCCCTGCTGAGGGCTCATGAATGGTGAATGGGCTGCTGTGACTTGGGAATCCAGACTAAAATTGTAGTTTGGATGGAGAAATTCCACCCTGAGGAGGGAAGGCGCAGGCCTAACACTTGAAAAGGGTGGCTCCTGAGAGTGACTGGTGAGTCAAAGGCACAGTTCAACCTAGGAAGAGGGAAGGCAGCAAGATTGGGGGGCAAAGGGGGGGTGGGAGAGGAAGGCTTTAAGTATTGTTGATATTTTCAAGGAAAGATAGCTGGGAAAAAGGGGGAATAATTCGTTTGTGCTCAGCATTGCTAAATATCTTAGATGAAATTCTTTTGCAATATTACTAAATTATACCTAACCCAGTGTATGTGCACTAGCCTGAGGATAGAGGGATCAGCAACGTCATTCTTCCTCTACCTCAGTCACAGAGGAGCCAAGCATATACTTGCCTCTTGTGTTAAGAGATGGGAATAGGGATTCTAGTGCTGCCAGATCCCTTAGGGCCTCAAAGGATACTAAGTGGGTAAACACAGTGGTTTATGATTGCCAACCCTCCAGGATTGGTCTGGAGTCTCCAAGATTAATATTTAATTAAAGATTAGAGATGTGATGAAATATCCAGGAATTCTTCCAACCAAAACTGGCAATTCTAGGTATGATCTACTCCCTTCCTGCTTTAGGGGAATACCTGTTGATTTGGTACATTGGGAACAGCTCCCCGAGTCCCTGGCCTCACAAGTCTGATTTGCAGTGAAAATAATTAAACTCCAGATGAACAGTTCCACAGAACTGCAATTAAGCTTTGCTTTTCACAAAGAAAAATCACGGTATATGGTCAGCTTTTTCAATGCACATATTTAAGCAGGGGCAGCCAAGGCTAGCTTCTCACACACAGGGAACACCATGGGGAGAGAATCTGCCTGCGTCCCTCGCCCCACCAATATCTATGACTAAAGCATGACCCAGCTAGGTAACACAGTCACCATGGAAGGCAGGGGAAGCAGCCACAATAGTGCAAGGCCTAAGGCCCATTCACAGTGAGTTCTCACTGCCCCCTACACACCTGCCACATTTTTAAAGTGACAGTAAGTATGAACATTCAGCACGTATTGCTGCTGTTTTTAGAGCTCAAGTATCTAAATTATAGCAAAACAGAGTTATACTGTAAGACAGTGGTCACCAACCAGTAGATCAGCATCTACTGGTGGATCTTGGAGCCTCTGACAGGCGATCCTGACTGGTTTGGCTTGAAAGCTATCAAGCACTGGCACTTCAGTTGCCCCTCCACCCACTGTGATACTGCTCCTGCTCTGTGCCTTGCAGCTGCCACCCTGGAAGCCTCCTGCTTGCTGTGCAGAGTATGGGAGGGAGAAACACACACACATACCCCTGTCAGGGTGCCCATCCTCCCCCCACTCCTGTACCCTATCACCACACAGAGAGGAAGGAGGAAATGGAGGGAGCTTGGCAATGCAAATCTGTCTCACACACACACACACACACACACACACACACACACACACACACACACACACTCGTTTACTCATCTCCCGACCCAACACATTTGTGCATTGTTACTTCTTTTACTGCTTGCTAAGTGTGTTAATTTTGGTGTGTGACTGGTCTGTGCATTTAGAATTTTCATCTCTCTTTTACATTTAATTTTGAGTAGGAGTTCTAAAACATCTAACCTGTTGTGTCTGGAGTAATTATCCCTGTGGTAATTGCTGCTCCTGGAAGTGGCTGACATGTCCCTGCAGACCCTAAGACAGAGCAGAGGATCTCTACACACTGTCTTTGCCCGCAGGCACCACTCCTGTGGCTCACAATGATCAGTAATGGGGAACCATGGCCAGTAGAAGCTGTGGGTTTAGTTTCTGTAGATGAGAGGCCGCACATGGGGGTAGCATGGAGACATTCTGAACATACCAGCAGTTTTCGGGAGTGGTGCAAGGCCAGGGCAGGAGTAAGCCTGTCTTAACTCCATACCTCCACCATCCGGAAGCCATCTCAGTTAAATGGTGCCCAGTCAGAACCTGCTTCCTGAACCCGTTCCATCCCTTCCTGCACCCAACCTCCTGCCCTAGCCATGAGTCCCCTTGGACTCAAACTCCTTCTTAGAGTTTGCACCCTGAACCCCCTCCTAGGCCCTAATCCCCAGCCCTGACTTAAACCCGGAGCTTCTCCCACATCCCTTTGGCCCAAGATCAGAGCCTGCACCTCTATCCCAGCCTGCTGAAAGTGAATGAAGTTTGGGGGAGGGAAGGGATGGGGAGCGTGAGCAGGGTGAGTCGTCAGGGAAGGGGCGGGAAGGAAGCCGGGCAAGGGTATTTGGGTGTGAGGTAGATCTTACATTGCATTTAAATAAAAAAAGTGATCTTGTGGTTAAAAAGGTTGGAGACCACTGCTGTAAGCTCTCACAGGTTTGCTGTGCTCTAGATGCATGCCAAGGAATGACAACTAAGAAAATGCATCACCAAAGGATCGACTACACCATTTTGCACATCCACACACCCCAACAACTTCAGTATATTTGAAAATCCCAAGCAGTACCTTCCAATGAGATTCTTTGTTTTTTTTTCCTCTGTAGTTATCACTGCAAGCCAGTTTTTAGTGGTATCCATTAAAAGTAAAAAATTATCTACAATGGAACTAAATTTAAATTTCTTTATGGCAACTGTACCACCAAATCCTAAACACATTCTTACTGATATAAACTAGGGACTATGGGCCAGATTCTGCCATACTCCCCTTTTCAAACCACAGGAGTAAATGTGATTTATCAGAGAAAAATATTCAGTAAGATTAGCAGAATCCCATTTTAAACAATTGCAGGATAGACAAGCAATAAATGTTTACTGTGTATTGAAGTCCACTGTCCCACAAATCATACTGGCTGGCAATATCTTTTCTGAAGGTTTAAATGGGAATTAGATTGCATATAAGCATTGAGCTAAACATGTTGTTGTGTTTCTGTTTATATTAAGGATGATGCAAGAGGTATCCCTGATGATACCAAACCTTATGTAATATGTACATAAATCTGTGTATGTGTTTTCTTAGTCTGAAACAGTAAATTAATTGTGTCACAAGTGTTATGTAACATTTGTTTCAAAAGGGTGTTAGGCATAAGTTTCAAAGTGTGTGAAGTGTTTCTCCACTTAATCTTGATTTTTTTTTGGTGAAGAAAATAAACTAATAATTGATATTTCTATTATGTAGATCAGAAGTACTTTTAGCCTGCTGGTTCACATAACCCGTAAGCCAGTCAGAACAGAACCTGTATTGATATCACCGATGCTAATGTTCAAGAACTTAGATAAAAATTGCTTTTTAAACAGTAGGACAAAAACTTATCAGATCTGCAGTACAGAGGTCTCACAGTATGCAACAAAAGCCCAATTTTACAACTTGGGAGGCCTCAAATTAGATCAAAACCACCTAGAATCCCATCAAACACTAGGGATGTAAGCGACTAGTCTAGTCACTACTCACTTCCCTCTCCCTTGCTGCCCTGTCTCAGAGGCAGCAAAGGTGCGGGGGAAGGAGAGAGCAGGAGATGGTGCTGGGGAAGCTGGCTTAAAAGCTATCAGAGGGGTAGCTGTGTTAGTCAATCTGCAAAAGCGGCGAGGAGTCCTGTGGCACCTTATAGACTAACCAAAGTGTTGGAGCATAAGCTTTCATGGGCAGAGACCCACTTCGTCTGACAAAGTGGGTCTTTGCCCACAAAAGCTTATGTTCCAACACTTTGGTTAGTCTATAAGGTGCCACAGGACTCCTCGCCGCTCTGGCTTAAAAGCTGGTTCCCCTAGCACCATCTCTGTGGTGACTGGGGCAAGGGATAGGGATAGGAGGCAGAGCTGCAGCAGTACTGGAGCTGGCACGAGCTGGGAATGCTCAGTCCCAACTTATGCTAGGTTTGGGACCTACTCCTGCTATGGCTGTGTAGTTTAAATGTAGTAGGATCTGGACGTGCAGGCCTGTGCACCCAACTCCTACTACATTTAAACTGCACCGTCACAGCAGGGACAGCTCCAGCTTGTGCCTTCCCTTATCGACTAATCGTGTAGTTGATACAAGTTGTATCAACTACAGAAGTAGTTGATTACCCGCTTAACATCTTATCTAAAGCACATCCCTGTTGATTTGCAGACACTCAAATTATGATCTATATCCCTAAAATTATTATTTTCAAAACAGTATAAAGAATTAGAAACTAATAATTTGAAAAATTGGCCCCCTCTCTTCCATAATATGGATGTAATCAATACATATTTCCAAAACACTACCAATAGATATGAGTAATTAGGAGGTATCAAAAAAGTTTGTACCTAGCAAGAGATGGTTTGCAGATACCTATTTTGTACATCAGACAAGGTGTCTCTGGGAATTGTAAAACATTTTGCTCTAATTACTCATGAATTATGAGGTGACCCCCAACTCATCAAGTGAAAAGTTGTAATCATCACATCCTTGTGGGAGGCAGAATTATCATTATACTTTTGGTATCTTACCTCATGTAAACATCACTACCAGCCCTGGATTAGTTTCTTGCAAGCAAATGCATGCCAATATTACGAGCCTCCCAAAACAGCAATAAAATAAAGTCATGGAATCAAAAATATTTGGTATAACTGAGTAATGTAGCCTATTCCATTTATATGCTCCAAAGATCATTGTCACTTAGAGCAATTCTTTAGCTCTGACAACAGTTGGCCAGTGGCAGTCCTGCCACCAACATATCTCCCTTGTTGATCTACAAGAGCCAAGTTTTGTTATGAAATATTCATCTTCAGCAGTTCAGGCTGCTCCATCCTGTCAAGTGGTTGACTGTGAGGCTCGAAGGCAGCTGTACATGTAAATTAATCACTGTTTTTATTAGCATCAACTACAACTCTTCAGAGTGGGGATTTTTTTAAATAGAATCTATCATTCTTCAGCCCACCTCACAGAATGCACAAGGCCTGAACGGACTGCAGGAGATATGTGCATGTGATAATTTCCTATCACTTGGTATCAGAAAGGAAAGAGGAAAAAAAACACAATGGGGAAAAATGCTTACATTAAAGGGAACAATTTAAAATCTGGATGTATTTTTTAGTTTCTCTGATCTGATTTTACCAGTGCAACTGGGGGAATAACACAGCTGTTAATTTCCTCTAATGCAAGTAGAGATCTCAGGTACTATAGATTTTGTCCAAGAGAAGACCCATAATATTTGTTGTCAGCAAACAATGTAAAAAGTATTACAACTTCACAATGTGATTTCTGTTGAAAATACTGACAATAAGATCTAGGCACTATTTCCCTGAGTATTACATATAAAATCAAGTAGAAATTCTTGAAGGCAGATATGCTAATTACCACTTCTGTCGTTAGGCAAAAATCTTTATTTTTACTCCCATTCAAATACTCTTCCCCTGTGGATAGACCAACTGAACTTGATGTACATTGGAGATGCAACGTGAGCTCCTACTGCAAAGCATCTTGAAGGATTGCTGGAGAGCCATATAAACAGGTTTTGCATATTTACGAAGCTAGATTAAGCCTAGGGTTATGTTGGCTTCTGTCACTCCTATGCAAAGAAAACAGAACCCAGAGAGGGTTAGTAACAGTGTCCAGCCTTTGCATGCTATTACCCATAATTAACGCACAGTCTATGTGGCAATGGCTGTTGAAGTAAGCTGGCCAGAGCAACATGGGGAAATGTTGATTCTGCATTGTCTGTAGGCAGCCTCTGAAGGAGAGGTTCTAACCAAAATTTTTCCTTTCCTGTGGCAGAACCCCCAGTAGAAAATGGTAGCACGTATCTTCTTCCAGAGCAATTCCTGAAACAGTGCTCATTGCAAACAGAAAGTATAAGGTGAACCTGCTTGAATCAGCATATTTAAGCCTGTCTGGCATGCATATTTGTATATGCATCCCACGGATATTTAAATACCGTAAAATCGTGAGTATAATGTGCACCTATGTGTAATGCGCACCCTACCTTTTCAACATCAGATTCAGGGAAAAAACTGAATTCCCGTATATAATGCACACCTATATATCTACACTCCTGCCAACAGGTCCACCAGCACCAAGCCCAGCCTCGCCTGCTTCCTGTAGCCAGCCCCGGGCTGCCTGCGTGCCGCACTGAGCTCGCACCTGCCACGGGGACCCCTCGCCCTCCCGGACAGCTGCCTGCGCGCTGCACCTGGCTCATGCCTGCCATGGGGGCCCCCAAGCTCAGCTACCTCCTCCAAGAGCCTCGTCAAGTGGAGGCTCTTCCAGACCCGCAGCCTGGACCCAGCCATCAGCAGCAGCTGCAGCTGAGAGCAGGGGATGGCCCAGCCCGGCCAGGACACCCTGGCCAGGGCAGTTGGCAGTACCTCGGCAGCTTCTCCTCCCGTGCCCCACTGTGCCCAGGGGGTCGTGTGCTCTGTGGCTCGCTCTCCACTCCCAGTCTGTCATGGGAGCCTCTGGGCACAGCCTGAAGGAGCCAGGACACTGCAGCCTGGCAGCACCGCCAGCTCCTTGCCTGGCAGCCAAAATTTTAAAAAAACTTTTATATAACTGCTATGTATAATGCACACCCCAACTTTGACCCAGGGGAAAAAAAATTGGAAAAAATGTGCATTATACTTGAGATTTTACGGTATGCATCCCCCTTACATACATGGGGTACCTGATTCTACTTCCCACAGAATCTACTTCATTCTGCTGTACTTCCATGATCTTAAAAATGATCTTAGATATAATACCCGAGCCAGAGCAGAGCAGTTAAGTACTTGTCCAGAAGAATTTTTCAAATGTTATCTGCAGCTTAGATGGCATATTTTGGGTTGTACTGTGCTTAGTTACACCGATCACAGAGCCATAGTATGACACTATCACTACATTTATGTTACATTCTCTCTTAGGTAGACAAGTTGCAAAACAGTTATTATACAAAAAAAATCAGACTTTTGATATGTATTCCAGGATAAAATTCCCTTTCTATCATGTGTTTTTCTTACTTTCAGTCTTTCTGCTTCTTCCTGTCTTAGTATGCATGAAGTAATGTTGGCTCTCAGGTCTAATCACAGTTCTGGAGTGCCCTTGCACTGAGAAACTTCAATTATTGTATGCATCTGTTGGACTTGAAATCAACATGTTAGATATTGATTTCAAGCATCACAGTCTGGGCTGTATCTTTAGCCATTCGATCATCCTTAACAGCTAATTCTATACCTCTCTTTTCTGTCTCTGGCTGGCTGCAGGATCAGCCACCATAAAATTGCTGGCACTTTTGTATTTATCTGCACTACCATAGTAAGGTAATGTCAAGTCAAATTAAAACTTATGATTAAATTACAAAATTAAAGTCTGGAAAGTGTGTTTTGGCGAGGGAAAAATATGTATGAAAGGTTTGCATTGTTTCCAATATTTTTTTAAATATTTTGAAGTTACAGTCTATGGAAGAGGTATAGAGATGCTAAAACGTAGATTGATTCTTTGCAGCTATACATATTTTAATCACCTGGCAGAGGTATACCGGTAATAGGTCTACACTACAGGCTTCTTGCATAAGCAGCTTTTTGCAGAAGAGATCTTCAGAAATTTCTTGTACAAGAGTGCGTCCACACTGCAAAAGTGCATCAAGAAAGTGATGTGCTTTTGTGCAAGAGAGTAGCCAGACTGCATGGAATAGCCACCAGGGCACCTTTGCTCTCTTTTGATTGCCCCCCCCCCTTTTTTTGGGGGGGGAAAAAAAAAAAAAAAAAGCAGCACACCATTCCCTGTCCCCCCAAACACACCTTTGAGCACAAGAGCTTTTGCGCAAAAAGGAGTTACTCCTCATAGAAAGAGGAATAACTATTGCGCAAACCCCCCTCTGATCTTTCATTTTACTTGCACAAAAACGTGTTTGAGGTGTAGACGCTCCATGAGTTTTTGCACAAAAACTCTGTAGTGTAGACATAGCTATAGCATGCAAGCCTGTTAATGCTGAGAAAAAACACACAACTGACTCTGAATCAAACAGTGTTATCACGGTGTTAACTTCCAAGCACAAGCTAGAGGCCGGACTCTGGGGCCCTTCCATATCACAGAGCTCAGGCTGGAAGTTTACCAAGTGAGAACTGCAAGGCAGTTGCATGAGTCCTAATCGAAAGGCACTCATCAGCCCAGGAGGGCTTTTTTGGGGGCTGGGCACTGCGCAAACATTCTCCGCTACCTTCTTCCAGGTGTTTTTCTGCAAAGGCAAACCTATTAAACAAAAGGAAACAAAACAAAACCAAAAAAAAACCACCACACTCAGTGAGACAAAAATTAATCCCAGGATGAAACTTTGATTTGAGAACCAAGGCTGCTAACCCTTACTAGAGCCTGTTACTTGGAGCTTGAAATATGAGTGGATTGAAGCTGCCTTCTCCATAGGTGTACCGCAACTTCTATATTGGGGGAGGAGGGAGAAAGACTTAATACTAGAATCACAGAAGATTATGGATGGAAGAGACCTCAAGAGGTCATTTTATCTAACCGCCTGCAGAACCAACCCCAACTAAATTATTCCAGTCACGACTTTGGCAAGCCTGACTTGAAAAACCTTGTAAGGATGGAGATTCCACCATCTCCCTAGGTAACCCATTCCAGTGCTTCACCATCCTCTTAGTGAAATACTTTTCCCAAACCTAGACGCTCCTCCATTGCGACTTCACACCATTGCTCCTTGTTCTGTCATCTGCCACTATCGAGAATAACCTGGCTCCATCTTCTTTGGAACTCCTCTTCAGGTAGTTGAACAATGCTATCAATTCCCCCCTTACTCTCTTCTGAAGACTAAATAAGCCCATTTCTCTCAACCTCTTCTCTTAAGCCATGTGCTCCAGCCTCAATCATTATCCTTGGTCTTTGCTGGATTCTCTCCAATTTGTCCACATCCTTTCTGTAGTGCGGTCCCCAGACTGAAAACAATACTCCAGGTGAGGCCTCACCAATGTTGAATAGAGGGGAATAACCACTCCCCTCAATCTGCTGGCAATATTCCTACTAATGCAGCTGAGTAGGCCATTAGTCTTCTTGGCATCTGTTGTCTCAACCAGACATATATCCTGTATGTATAGATCTAAATTCTAGATTTACCTATTGTTGTGGTATTTAAAATTACAACGTACTTACTGAGTAAGTTGGGTATGGAGAAGCCTAGTCAAGTATTTGGAGGGGCACCCCACTTTGAAAACCTCTGGTATATTAGTTGGAGGCATCAACACACACAACCCTCACAATGACAGATCCAGTGGTGGGATTTGGATCTACTGGCAGGATCCAGAAATTAAAAAAAATTCTGTACTGTCCCCCTAAGAGGCACAACTCCAAACTCACAGCCTACGTGGAACAGACTAAGGGAGCTTTAATTTATTGGTCATTTAAACTGAAAACATCCCCAGCTCTATGTACGTTACATCTGCACCAAAGTACTTTAAAGTATTCAAAGCTATGTTTTGCTGCTAGAGCCCCTTTATCTTGTGTCAAGTGCTACAAACAGGGCATGAGTTCTGGAATAATTTTTATGGTGGGGATGCTGTGAACTACTGAACCAAACTGTAAATCACCTCGAGCCAGGGAGTGCTGCAGCACCCCCCAGGCTCCTAGTTCCACTACCTCTGCAAGAGGGATGCGAAATTTAAGTAGCCTAAGCTTTAGTTGGACTACTAGATACAGTGAAGTATCTGCACTCCAAGTGTAACCCTTCTGCCGGGTAGGCCTGGCAGTAACCAGGGCTGGGTTCAAGGTCTTGGGGTCCATCTCACATAGAACCGGCTCGAGCCCCCACCCAGTAATCTGGGAAATTCACGCACCCCTGGGCGCCTCTGAGAGGCAATGCTTCCCCACTCGCAAGCACTGAGTCTGAGTGTAGGAAAAACATTTAATGAGACAGAGAGAGAAGTCATACGGCATTAACTTGGGGAAAACACCACAAACGGTTCATAACCCCAAACATGAGCCAAGCCCCCACCCCAGAGAAGAGTCACCTGAAGTCCAAATAAGTCCAACACCCCAAAAGTCTCTGTCCCTGGTCCGTGCCACCCAGAGTCCCAAACTTCACCCTCAGGGTTTCACCTCCCAACCTGGGTGGAAATGGGGGTGGGGTTTGATAGGGGGCACCTTATACGAAACTCCGCCACGCTCCACCAGCTGTCTCGTTCCACGCCTCTGGACACTCCGCTGGGCACCTGCCACCGCTCCTCGCCTGCCGCTGCTCCACGCCACACCACTGGTCGTCACTCCTCACCTGCCGCCACTCCACGCCACACCACTGGTCACCGCTCCTCACCACACTGCTGATGGCTGCTCCTTCACTGGCTGCAATTGGCCGCTCTGGCACTCAGCCAAACCAGTGATTTCAGCTCTCAGTGACTACAACTCTTTAGCCACCAGCTGGACTGGCAAAGTAATACAGCTTCCACTGGACTAGCAAAAGAAAAGATTCCTCAGGGAGTCTGCTTTAGGTCTGTCCTTAAAACAAAGGGGGAAAAGGTGCAGGCTGGGCCAGTCTTATAGCTCACACCTGGCAGGTGTGAAGCAGGCTGACAAACCTTTTAACCCTTTCCCCAGCTCTTTTCACTCAACTCTGGAAGGGGGGAAGCTTGTTCTTCCTAGACCTCTTACCATGATGGTGGTGTCTCTCCTGCAAGCACTGGTGGCATGTTTCACAGTTCCCACATTTAAGGGTAGCATGATTAGTTACCCCCCCCCCCCCAAACAGTCCCAAATTATATACACTTTTCCACATTCCATTCCAACACTGACCCTTCATCAGCCCTGGCTGAAGGGGATTTACATAGCCACACCTCAGATTCTCTCCTGAGCAGTATTTACATATCAACAGTTAACAGTTAATTACCTTGCAGAGCTAAACAACTGTAGTGGGCACACCCACCCCTCCTTTTAGCTGGCTGACAGCAAGCAACAGTTCCGCCCCTGCTTACACAAGGAAGAAGGAATGGAAGGAAACCCCTGATGGGCATTGTTTTGACTTTAAGACTTATATTTCCTGGTTTAAAATTTGCTATGGAAAGTATGGGCAGAAACCATTTTCTACTACAACGCCTATGGAAAAGAAACTTACCAAGGGAAGAGGGGTTCAGGGGGGAAAAAAAACCACCCACCCACCCACCCCAGAAACAAGATAGGGACTGCTTAGGCATCAACTTTCTATGAATGGTGGGTTGATGTAGTATCATTGTTCTACTGGATGAAATCACACCTATTCAATTGTGTCATATACCCTACACTTGCAACAGCTAATGGAGCAGCAGTAGCTGAGTTCTGTTCTTACTAATCTCATAGCATTTCACATTGGCACGGCAAGCAACGTAAATAAGAATTGTGACATCTTGAGTGACTATGGATTTACTACAATATGCAAGCATTTTCTTCTCCCCAGTTCTAGTGAACTGGTTGGCAAATTAACTAAAACCTAATCCCTTCCTCTGAGAAAACCTAATCTAAATCCAATTGCTTGGCAGGCATTGGACACAAGATGAATAGAACTGAAATCCCATGCTAAATACAAATCCTAAAGGCTCTTCATAAGTAGAGGATTTATACAAGTTCTAGGAAGTTCTGAATGATGTTTTAGCCGTATCTGAACCCCTTTTCTCTGTGCTAATACCCCTTTTCTTAAGGGGTATTTTCTCCTCTTCTCTGCAGGAGTTTGATGTTGAATGAAAATCGACTATTCCACTTTTACTTCATATCTAGGTCTGAATCATCTTCTCGTCTCCATGTAGTCACTGGGATTCCTTCTTAAGTTTTAAAGCTAGCAATAAATAATTTTGATTTCTCAAAAGACAGTACCTATAACAACTTAGTCCTCTTTTGCTCCATCTTCAGTGGAGCTCTGCACTGGTGAAGAATCCACTTCTATGAAGCTCATTACAGAACTAAGGCTTGTAAGATTGCAGTAGGGATTAAGTGGAATTTATGTGATACACAGGCCTTTTGGTATGCTGGTGCAGAGTCATGAGTTTTACCCTTGTGGATAAATAACCCTTCTCTGCATATATGTGTCTGCTTTTAAGTTTTATTATCCTAGCTCCAATTTATAGCTATTATGATTATCATCTGATTTACAGCAGCTATAGACAGACTTCAGTGAAATGTGTCCTTAGTTACAGTGAAGTGTCAAGTCCATTATTCATGCTGTATTATAGCCAGCTATGGTAATGGAAGTAAATGGTATCACCTGTGACTAAGCAAAACCTCATGAAATGCTAGTCACTATTGACAAGTTAATAGGACCCCAAATAGAGGAATACCATAAAAAGCTGAATGAAGGAAGCCATAATTTAATCAACAGAGGCCACAAGCCAGAGATAAGGCAACGGGAAAGCCCATATTTATTTTCTCCCATGAGAACTATTATGCTAGAATAAAGGCAACATTATCCTCATGCGGTGCTAGATTTTGAGAACCACCCCCAAGCTAGAAGTACATCAAGTTATATAGGAAAGGAGTTTCCAGCCAGAACACTTGGAGCACAGGGTGAGATTCCCACCTCAGGAACATACCAGTAATGGTAGCTTGATGATAATAATAGTGGAGCTGCAGTAACACAGGCAGTGGCGTGTGGTAACATGGCTAGTGGCCTGCTGCACATGGCTAGCATGTACTCCTTTTCAGTATCAGTGCTATTTACTAGAGACAAGCTATTTTTGGAGGCTAGCTCTCCTTGAGCTAGCATAAGACTTTCTTTTCAAGCTAGGAGAGTGATTCTAAGTGAGGATGTAGTCTAAACGTACAGTTATGATGGCTGTGAATCAAAGACTTACAAAAATACAGTGCTAAGGAATTTTTGTACAACAGAAGTGAATGACCTCAATCACATACGGAACACAGAATGTAGCTGAGAGAGAAGAGAAGCTCCTCATTGTGGCTAAAGAACTGGAAAGATATGCAACATATACGTAGAATGTCAAGGCTGTGACAGAATGGTTTAAGTTCATTACAGGACAAATAATGAATATACTATTCAAAATCTGAGAAAGTGAAAAAACAAAAAGTTATATTTATCTTATACTAGACAAAATATGTGTTTGTATATAATCAGTAAGTGACAATCATTACATTTTGACTTTCAATCATGTTGGTTTGTGCCTCTATGACAGTAGCTGACAATGACACAATTGAGTTCCATGAACTGTTTGGAGACACTCATTAAAACACTAATGCTTTGTCTACACTGCAAGGTTTGTGTGGAAGATCTTCACAAAAAATTTTTGCGCAAAAGTGCATCCACACCTCAGAAGCTCATCACAAAAGCAATGTGCTTTTGCGCAAGATCGTCCACACTGGATGGATGCTCTTATCAAAGCAAGCTCTGGCTTGTCTTACAGTAGTGCAGCTGCACTGATGCAGTTGGGCCACTGTAGTGCTGCTAATGCAGATGTTGTAAGCCAACAAGAGAGAGTTCTCCTGTTGAGTTAATTACTCTGTCCCCTGAAAATGGTGGTAGCAGCTTTTAGGTTGGTGTTACCTTGCTCAGGGGATTAGTTATTCACAGAAACTTAAATTATACCAGCCTAATCTGCAGCATGTACTTTCTCTTGGCAGAGACCTGATCTTTGCAACCGGAAAGGTGAATGCAAAAGTTGGCATTATGCTGTAGATGAAATGTATTAATGTAATTATCTGGGATCATAGATATTCAAAGAGGCTGCTTCAAAAAAAGCAACCAATGACCAAAGAAGCATTGGAAAAAAAAAAAAGGCACCTGGGTTTACAAAATAAAAAGGAAGGCATTTAGTTGAATTCTCCTCCTCCAATCAGCTGGTCATTATAAAAGCCATTTTCATTCAACCCTCTAGATGTTTATGTACAAAGTGGTCATCTGATAAGAAAGAACCAAAATTGACAATGTAATATTACTGGGATGCTGAAGATCAAGGACTACTTTCCTGAGTGTAAACTGTAGATCAGATCATCAACTATTGCCTCAAGCACAAAATTAAAACTTAAGATAATAAGTTCTCCTGAGCCTGGTCTTATCTAGAATCAATTAAAGCTGCATGACTTCCAGCCAGAATGGGTTTAAGATGTTGTCACAGGTGAATGGGAAGAACAACTTGAACAAACTTTTTCTGGATGGGGAGATGCAAGGGGGAAGAGAAGTGGAACTATCAGGACCAAACTCACCAAAGCACATTTTGAGAAGTCAGCACTAGACCACACTATGGTAGATAGAGACTATGTTTGAGCTGAGGAGGGAGGGAACGTGTTGGAATCTGCAGAATATAGGAGCCAGTATCAAAGGCAGACAAGGTGAGACCAGAGTGAACACAAAGCAAAAAGGTGAAGTATTTAAGATTGAGGCATATCCACAATGCTCAGACATCCTACTATAGAAGTTTCTTCATAATTGAACATGAACACTCACTATGGCAGCTAGAGAGATTGCAATTTTAGTTGGTATACCTCTAAGCCACTTACAATACAAAACATTCGGGTGGAGAGAAAGCAGGTTTGATGGCTCTGGCTGCATGGAAGGGGAAGTGGTGTATGGTATTATGAAAATGAAGCCTGAGAAAACACCAAGTGTACATAACTTCCAAAAGAATTGCTAAAAGCATTTGGTGATTGCAGTACTGATCTCAAATGGAAATGCAATGTGTGGTTGAACAAAAATAGGCTGGAAACTGCACAAAGGGAATCTCCATCCTCACCAAAGACAAGAGATACAACAGAGTGTAAGGGGACTGTTAGCCCTTACTAAAACTCTGTGGGAGTTTTTGGTTTGCCAGCTCTCAGTATCAAAAGGGGAAGGGTCCATGAGACTGACAGACCCCAGAGACAATGGAAAGCAGCCAACACTCCAGCTCAGCCTGATTGTCAGGTTGGACAGACCAGTGAGGAAAGTGAGAGGCCAGGCCTCATCCTCCCTGTGAGCTGGGATTGGTCTGGGTCTCTGAGCAAGGAGAGAGCAGAGAGACTGCTAAGAGGAGCAAGCTGGATGGAGAAGAAGTCCTGCAGCAACAGAGCCAGACACAGACAGCCCAAGGAGTGCAGACCCTGTGTTGAGCAGCAGACCGGCAGTGCTCAGAGAGCCAAAAGGGACAGAGAAGCAACGCAAGGAGCTATAGACTGGCAAGGCAGCACAGCCTGCAGCTGGGTGTGGTGAGCAGCTGGGACCAGCAAAGTGTGGGGAGAGGCTCTGGGCAGGGAGATATCACCAGCCAAGAGGCCCATCAGGCCAGACTGGGAGAGGGGTCTGTCCACTTAGAGCTTGAGGCTGTGTGGTCACTGCCACAGCAGGCGTGTCCAGCCTGCAGCCCCGCCCTGCAGCACATCCATGGTCTCTAAGGGGCCTACAAGGAAGAGACTGTGGACTGTCCTTACACTCTGCAGACTGCTGTTTTGATGTCCCTGTGCTACAGAGCAGGGCTGTGTGTTCTCATTTAACCACTCTCATTTTTTCTTATTCTTTTCTCTTTAATCAGTTGATGTTTAATACATTGTATTTGCTTAGAACCTTATGAAATAATCACTGGGCCAAGAAAGCATGCAATGTGAAGAGAGCACCTCAGAGTGGGGACACCCTAACTCCTGCCCCTAGTGACTACAAGGTCAGTGATTAAGCCCCAAGAAACCTGGGCCCAGCCTTGTTGGGGTTTCGAGGACTCTGCTACTCAGGAGAGTGTAGGGGGGAGCCCTCAGGATCAGGGAAGCCGTGGGGTAAAGGAAGTGGGAGCGGGGACTCAGATCCTTTCGCTGGTCCATTTCACCGGGGTGGTATAGAAGCCAGGAAAGTTTCCCACAATAGTGGGACCATTCCCCCGCTTACAAGACTGTTGTAATTACTGGATAATATCCTTGGTATCATATGTGAATAAGCTGCCGTTCTATATACAGGCAGTCCCCGAGTTACGCGGATCCGACTTATGTCGGATCTGCAATTATGAACGGGGTTTGCTGCCCGTCTCCCTGGTCTGCTGGAGACCAGCAGACCAGGGAGATGGGGAGCAAAGCAGAGCAAAGCCGCGGAGCACGCGGGCAGCGGACAGCCCAAACGCGCCGCGGCTGTCCCGCTGCCCGCGTGCTCTGCTGCTCTGTTCCCCGTCTCCCCGGTCTGCTGGAGACCAACAGACCAGGGAGACAGGGAGCAGAGCAGCAGAGCACGCGGGCAGCAGAACAGCCGCGGCACGTCTGGGCTGTCCGCTGCCCACGTGCTCCGCGGCTTTGCTGGTCAGTTTCAGCAGCGGCTGAATCAGGACGCCTGGGGCAGAGCAGCTTGAGTGCTGGTGGGTTGGTCCAGTAGCGCTGAGGAGCGGCGCTACTGGAGCAACCCAGCAGCACCCAAGCTGCTCTGCCCCAGGCGTCCCCAAGTCAGCCGCTGATGAAACTGACCAGCACTGACTACAGGAAGCCCGAGGCAGAGTTGCTCTGCCCCCGGCTTCCTGGAATCAGCCGCTGATCAGTTTCAGCAGTAGCTGACTTGGGGATACCTGGGGTTCTTAAGTTGAATCTGTATGTAAGAACTGGCATCCAGATTCAGCCTGTTGAAACTGATCAGCAGCTGATTCCAGGAAGCCCGGAGCAGAGCAACTCTGCCTCGGGCTTCCTGTAGTCAGCCGCTGGTCAGTTTCAGCAGCGGCTGAATCTGGATGTCAGTTCCGACTTACATACAGATTCAACTTAAGAACAAACCTACAGTCCCTATCTTGTACGTAACCCGGGGACTGCCTGTAGTTCATGAGTGTATGATGCAAATTAGCTTGTTTTTGTTTCAGAGAGGGACACAGCCCAGAGGAAGTTGCAAATTCTCTGCATTTTTCAGTAAAATGGTTTTGGATATTTGCATTTGTGCGTTTCATTGACTGTTCCAAAATTTGATACCATTTGACATGATAGTCCCTGGAGAATACTGGCAAACATGGGGATTCCAGAGCATTCACTGTACTCTTTACTGGCAACAGGCCTTATGGCAACCAGCAGTGGTTGACAAATGGTATTCCAATGGGCAGGGAGAAAGAAGGGCAAGACACAAAAGTGCATTTTGTCCCAAATCTTGTCAACATATATATACACAGAATTTTATACAAAACAAATCACTGAAGGTTTTGATAAATTTAATGAGCTGAAGTTTTCATTGGTGGACACTTCTTAACCAGTCCCAGATATACTACAACTACCAAAGTAATGCAACAAGACACAGGAGTTTGCAAAAACAGGTTAACAAATGAAGACTCTCCGAAACTGGTAGAACATGTATGTATGTTGACATGATCAGGAACATCAATTACTGGTTATGCTGTAGATACAGAAGATTTAAGTTAACTATCTGGGATCATATATATCCAAAGAGGCTGCTTTAAAAGAAACAAAGTAACCAAGAATGGCTCACTCAGTGGCCTTGTTTATGAAAGCATGGGTGAGGGGGGGAATGCTATCTTGAAATGTACTAAGATTTGACTGGTGAAAATACAATTAATTGTTTTCCATAGCAACTTACGGATGTGAATTCTGTGAAAATAATGATGATGACAGGAGGAAAATTGAGATACAGCGCTCAAACTCTTATGTATATCCAAGATGGAAAACAAACACATGCTTATGTTAGAAATATTATTGGAGAGAAACTGACTCAGCTGTCAGAAATCACCAAGTACAATCATACACACATTGGTCCCATCAGCTGTACATATGGAAATAACAGAACATTTTCATGGAAGAAATGGTGGTGGGTAATCTAGTGGCAAATGACCAGTGCTGATAAGGCTTTATGGCATGTAGCAAGGATCCAAGAAGCCAGCTGCTGGTTGTGTAGTTCATGTCAGATCAAATTTCTGCTATGATTTATAATAGATTATACTTGAGAGGAAAATAATGCTCAAAATACAGCAGTATCTTTCAGCTGCCTGACCGAGGGCCTGTTCTAGTGTCCACTGACTTCAATGGAACAAAATCCCCTTTGATTTCCATGAGTATTGACTCAAATCCTTACAGATAAGGATCAGCGCCTCTAATGCAGAAACAAGGGATGTCAATAAATAAATAAAACATAACAATCAAGGAATGACAAACACTAAGATGTTATTTATTGCAGTTGTTAGATAAACAAGCCAATACAATTAAACCAATGTCAGTATCTTTCACTAAAAGACAACATTCTGTTTCGTAATTCCATTATCAGTGAGGCACTCTGCCAGATGGAAGATGCTAAAATGCAGAGAGGGGTAGTACCATACATGTCAAAGTAGGTACAGGTATGGAGTACAGCATGATCTGTGGCTCTTATAAAGCATAAGAAACATTAATCAAGCATTATCAAGTATGGTGTATTGTTCAGTTAATACTTTCGACAAATTATCTGTGGATGCAAGACATTTTGCATGTTACCACTTTTAGTTTATAGCTGTAAAACTTCTGCCTATTGCATTCACTGTTTTTCAAATGAATTTGTCAGCCCCATTTCCTAGCAAATGAGAACAATTCTGTAATTAATATAATAAATATTAATAAATACTGTAGAAAAAATCATTTTGAAAGTTTGCATAAATGCTACCTTATTCACTAGGTCAAGCATTTTCCTTTGTAAAGGATTTTTTTAAAATCAGTGAGTGAAAACAACCCAGTAGGTATCAAGAGGCTTGAGACCAATTAAACTCGAAAGGATTTCTTATAGATTTTGAAAACAAAAATTCCATTACCAACATGTCATAATAATCGTAGCTCTTCAAAGCAATGTTCAATTGGATTTACAAAACCAAGTTTACAACCAATAATGAAAAATAAAGGTGTGATGTATTTTTGCTGTAAGAGGTGGGCAAAATTTTCTAAGTTTAACTATAATAATATTTCATAGTTTTTTGATTTTACCAAATTATTTGATTAAAAGTTTTCAGGAAAAATCTGCACTCATTTTAAATAGGAAAAAATTGAAACTGTCAGAAATATGACTAGTTTCCTAATTTTTAAGTTTAAAAAATATTAATTCTAAAAAAAAACCAACCCAAAATATTTTTACTTCTCAATTAAAAGAGAAAACAAAACAAAACACCTTTCTAAAATTCTTGGGAATTTCTCCCTCCCCCAACCAAATCCTCCTCTTTTTTAGGTTTTTGGGTAGGTGGGAGAAAAGTCAGTTATTTGCTCACCTCTAAATAGACAAAATTATTTAGATCAAAAAACCAGTTTGATTGATGCTCGTTAAATATTGGGGGGCATTATTTAACTGTTTTGGAAGGACAATTTTTATTGAAATGTCTATTTGCTTTTGGAAAATTGACTTGTTACAGATAATGTTTGTTAGCAATGCTATGGGAGAATAACCATGTGTTATTAAAAGAGCATTGCAGACTTTCTATGATTTTATATATTAATTATGCTTAGCGGACATAAAAACAGGTGGGTATCGTAAACTCTGTGCCCCAAAAATTCTCAGATCAAGGCTGAGTTAAGTTAGATCTAGACAAGCCCTTGTATATACTATTGTGATCAGTTATAAAATCCCTCCATTTGAAATTCATATGTGGAAGTAAAGTGTTATGAAAGCCACAGTGGATTTATATTATTCCAACAACCTGCTGGGGCTAGCCTCAGTAGCTTGGAGTTCAAAGTATGCCAGCAGACACTACTGGCTTAGTCAATTCAGAGTAAAATCTTATCAACTCTGAAATGCAACACACTGAAAAGTTGGGCAGCTGAGAGTGTCCTCTGACCTCAGAAATGCTTCCCAAACTCCAATCTCACAGCACATACCTACGTTACCAAGAAAAATGCCTTGTATAGCTCTTGCTCTGCAGCTCCTCAAATTTCTGTTCCTGCAAACCCAGGCTCAACCTGTTCATCCTCATCTATGGTTCTTCAAATATATACTGTGCTCCCCCACCCTTTAACATTCCAGCTGTAATAGCTAGGAACCACCCAGGAACAGAGAATTGGGTCTTCATCTCATGGCAGGCATGTTCTAGAAAGGTATTGATAGGTTTTGTTCTATGAGAATATCCGTGCCCTCATACACAATTTGTTTTTCCTAAAATATTAAGCAATAGACTGGGGAGGGGAACAAATTCCACAAACCTAAGCAATCTGTGGTGATTTAATAGCTTACTGATAGACTGGTTCAAGAGAGCTGCTTCAATGCATTTATTACACTGCTCATACCTCTTCATTTCTATGACAATTGAAGTAATCCAAGCTAGTGGTCTCAGAAATTCTGTGATGTAAACATTTGCCCTTTTATTTTAGACACTTTTTCTAGAAACTTCTTGAAGCTAGTGAAAGGCTGCTTATCAGAGATAGTGACCTGAGTATAGAATTCCATACAGTTAGAAATTCCATTATACAGAGGATATTTCCTGGTAATCAAAATGTAGAAGCAAACAAGTGGAAGGGATCTTGAAAGGTCATCTACTGCAGTTATCTGCACTCATGGCTGAACTAAGTATTATCCAGTGTCTAGATCTGCATAACTCCAAAATATTAGACTTTCTGCTAACATTTCCAGTGGAAAGAGCAGAAGGGGAAGGAGAGAGATGTTTTCCCAAAATGCATTCAGCAGGCTATAAAAACCATGGCTAAACTAGGGAAGCTCTATAATACTTTTAAAAAGATCTCTGTCCTTTTGTTTTTATAGACATACTGAATTAACTCATGATCTCCCCATCGAGAGCTGAACTCAATATATCTTAGCATAGTTGATCTGAGCTCCAAGTGAGACCAGTCTTCATCCTAACAGAGTAGTGGTACAAGGGCCTAACTGGCTTTAGAGCTATTTTGTACCAGAGGAGCAACTCAAAAACACAGTGCTAGTACTGGGGAGAATTGGGCTTTCACTAGCTCTTACAAGTAGCCGCTAACACTGATGTCAAGAAGAGCTGCACATATTCACCTAATGGGCCTCATATTTCCACTTCAGATAGGTGGTCTCAACAGCAACAGTTCCTGTGCCAGTTTTATAGAAATTGACTAATTCTATATCATAAGTCTAACACATATAGGCCTTCTCCAGCACTACAGAAGTCTGTTTAGGATAGTCAAGACAGAAGCAGACTGTGAGGGACTCCAACAAATTCTCACCAAACTGAGTGATTGGGCAACAAAATGACAAATGAAATTTAATGTGGATAAGTGTAAAGTAATGCACATTGGGAAAAATAACCCCAACTATACGTACAGTATCATGGGGGCTAATTTGGCTATGACAAATCAGGAAAGAGATCTTGGCGTTATCGTGGACAGTACTCTGCACACAGTGTGCAGCGGTGGTCAAAGAGACAAATAGGATGCTAGGAATTATTAAGAAAGGGATAGAAAATAAGACAAAGAATATCTTACTGCCCCTGTATAAAACTATGGTATGCCCACATCTTGAATACTGTGTACAGATGTGGTCTCCTCACCTCAAAAAAGATATTTTGGCCTTGAAAAGGTTCAGAGAAGGGCAACTACAATGATTAGGGGTTTGGAACAGGTCCCGTATGAGGGGAGGTTAAAGCGACTGGGACTTTTTAGTTTAGGAGGAGACGGGGGGGGGGGGGGAGAAGATATGATAGAGGTCTATAAAATCATGAGTGGTAGAGAGGGCCGATAAAGTTATTTATTAGTTCCCATAATAGAATAACTAGAGTACACCAAATGAAATGAATTGGGAGCAGGTTTAAAACTAATAAAAGAAAGTTCTTCTTCACACAGCGTGTAGTCAACCTGTGGAACTCCTTGCCACAGGAGGCTGTGAAGACTAGGACTATAACAGAGTTTAAAGAGACACTAGAAAGTTTCATGGAGATTAGGTCCATAAAAGGCTATTAGCCAGGGGATAGAAATGGTGTCCCTGGCCTCTGTTTGTCAGAGGCTGGAGAAGGACGGCAGGAGACAAATCGCTTGATCATAGTCTTTGGTCCACCCTCTCTGGGGCACCTGGTGCTGGTCACTGTCGGCAGACAGGCTACTGGGCTAGATGGACCTTTGGTCTGACCCAGTATGGCTGTTCTTAGTCATCACTACCCTAGCACTAAATTTAAAGTTATAAAACATAGGTGAAATTATCTACATTTGCAGCACAGTATAAGCTTTGATTGTTGTAAAAGGAAACAGAGCAACTTGAAAGTCTTCCGCAGTAAGAACCTCTACAGAGTTATTTCATTTTAGTGTATTATAGTGCCATCTCTGGCTATGACCTTCTCTTCACATGAAAAATATCCATATTACACATGGGAACCCCTTTGGTATAACTTCAGTTTTTTATCATTGGGCCACATTTTGCCTTACCGCCGGATATGAATAAATACTAATAAAAGGAAGAAAGTATTTACTGAGTGAAGATGGCAAAAATGAGTAACATTTCTAATATCAAATCATGACAAATGATTCCTCTTCCTATTTTATATATACACACGGCTATTGAAATATATTGTATCATCTGCAATTCTTTGTTTCCTCCATGAATACATGTTAATTGTCCACCTAATTGTAGGGCTAATGAATTTAAAACATTTTTGCAGTTGTTCATTATTATGCAAAGAGCACCAAAAATAGGGAAATGTCTTTATACACACACACACACACACACACACACACACACCCCCCATCAAATTAAAATGATTTATACAGAAGGTTAAAAGAGGAAAGGAATTATAGGTGGTATTCCTGCTCTTCCTCCCCATATTAAAAAACAAACAGGAACAGACAAAGTTTTAGCTATTGTTCAAAATGATTCTTTATTCACTTCATTTGCAAGCAGTTAATTGAGATTATGCAAAATCCTAAATTTGATTACATGAGCACATCACATTTTGTGTTTCCTGATAGGATGAGCATAACTGCATAATCAGTACAAATTTTTGCACTTCATTTTTTCTGAATATTTTGCAATATTTGCTTAAAATTCACTGTTTTAGTGAATTAATATTCCTCAGTGTTCCTCAAAAAGAAAAAAAAATCATGTTAACTAGTAGGATGCAGGCAGGTGATGTCAGGGGAGAGCAACAGGAGATGGGGGATAAAAAGGAACACTTAAGAGGAGGAAGGTGGAGCAGGATGGAGAAGGAGAGGGGGTCCCGAAGGAAGGAAGGAAGGAGAACCCAGGAAGGGTGATGAAGGGCGGCGGAGGGGCACTGGGGCCAGTGGGGTAGGAAGCAGCCCAGGGCAGAGCATCCTAGGACGTGCCGGTGGGCTGGTGAGTTTTGGGACTATCCCCCACCAGCTGGACAGGATGCTGAGAGAGCCTGTCCTTAGGGCCCTGGGCTGGGGCCCATGAGAGTGGGCCCGGGCCACCCCAACTCCCACCTTTCTCCTGCTGGACTAGAGGGAGTCTGATGTTGAAGCGGTGCGCGCAGCTGACGCCACTGAACTAAGGGACCGGCACAGGGGTGGGTAGAAGGTCACCCTTGTACAGATGCGTTTAAGTCTTCACTGTGTTCAAGCTGCACTTTACAAAGGTAATTTTTCACACTTCAAAGTTGCAGTTCATAGAGAGAGTGAGAATTATCCATATCTATGTTGCTTTGCCTCTTCACTCTGGGTTTCAGATCTTCCACTGAGGCCAACTTAACTAGACACATTTACAACGGGTGTCTCAAATTCTGTTGCCTCACTCCCTCATGGTCCAGAACCATTGATGACGATATCTTAACAATGGATGGTCTGTCTGCACACAGAGCAACTGCAGGCTGTGCTCTCAGGATACATGCGGTAATTACTGACACTCCAAGTGATCTTAATGAGTTTTCCCATTCACCAGATGCAATGCAACCTGTCTTGTTGGCAGTAAGCAGTGCCTACTTTTTCCTCTTTTGTTTTAGATTTTAGTTTTTGGCTCAAAAATAGCAACAGGTGTGAGGAGGCTTGCAGCGCCATTGATTCAGCACTGGTGCAAAGACAAGACTTCATACAGAAGACAGCACTGGCAGTATGAGGAGACTGCCCATCTAAATCATCCTTCCTTGGCACGGTGTACATTCCTTGGCACAATCCTCTGCCAGCATTCGCCTATGCTAGCATCCCGTGCCCAGGCAGATGTATAAGGAGCTAAGAGACCATGTACAATATGTATATTGCCATAGGTATCAAAATCATTATTTCCCTCCCGTCAATAATATTTAGAAAGGCTATGAAAAAAATCAAGACAAACCGCTATGATGGTACCATTACAAAAAAAATAAAGGTGAGGTGGATTAGATTTCACAAACAATGTACAGTGCACACACACAGTGACACCAATTTTCATCTCAATTCCTTCATGCAGCACTACCACATTTCATATAGATGAACTGGCAAAGGGAAGAAACCTGTGACCATTCTTCAAGACACTTCATGCAGAAAGAATGGGAAACATTTCTGCCTTTCCAAATATCATGTTTTGAAATTTAATTGCAAATGCTATTAAAAAAATATATACCCATGTGCCTCCCATAAGTCTGTTCAAAGACATATTCCAGCACTTCTCTCTCCTCTCCCCACAAGTTTCTAGGTCTACTTATTAGGCTTAGTTCTCAAATGAATAGCTCTGAACTGTGTTAAGATGGTGGCAAACTCTCCTTGTCCAGCTACCATACCTTAATGGAAGCCCTCCAATTTAACTGTGATAACTGGCTGAACACCAAATTTTGAAATATCCAGCTCTGAGTCACTGAGATTGTTATAAGTGCTTCATGTTAAGAGCATCGATGAGGGGAGGGGAGGAAGAAAAGCAAGTAAGAATGAGAATGAGAATATGGTGAAAACCACAATCCATTTATGTCAACTCAATTAAGCATGCATGGCTTTAGTCAATTTAACAAGAAAATGGGACCATATGAACAGAAGCAAAACAGACTCATTTAGAGGAGCCTCAAAGGGGATATGTTGCATTTTGCAAATCTTTTTGCAGAGCAGTTAGGGAAAAAACAGACCAAGTGCTGCTGACTTTACTGTTTAAGTAGTCAGAAAGCTGAACTTTCATGAGGCTTTTGACCTACTTTCATATCACTAATAACCCTCAATAACTTAAAACCTTCAAGTTCCCAGATATTAGTCTTAGTAAAAGAAAGGAATATAGTTAGCCAACCAGCCTAGTGTTACCAGCTTACAAATGTGCTTAATAGTTAAGGAAATGGTCTCTGCCATCTGAACAAACATTTGCTACATTTAGCCAATGGAACAAAATACCTGCAATTTATTCATCACGGCTTTTGTCAATATGTTCATAAAAGCGGAACACTAGTCACATGTATGAGATTGAGCATTTAAGTCCTGTGCTTTACTCAATACTATTGTTGGTATTTTGACTCGTCTTCTTGAAATTACTAGGCTACAAGTTAAAATGTATCTTGTAAGAGATTTTTCTGTATCCTTGTAACTCTAAGAACGTATCAGAATAAATTCATTTCAAACCACAATAAAATGTGTGGCAGTAGCATTTTTGTTCATATTATTGCCACTTGTAGTCCAATGAACATGTTAACACTTGGCTTAATCGAGGCAGAAATTTGTCATTTTGGTTACAGTTCAAGACACCAGGGATGCTGGAACAGTTCTTCTAGCAGGGATGCTGAGAGCCATGGAAGCAAGTGACAAAACCCTGCACTTGATGGAAATCACTTCAAGCCTGGGGGTGCAACAGCAACCCCAGCACCTCTACTTCAAGCAAATGCTACCCCTCATACATGTTGCTCAGAAACTGGAGTTGTTTGTTCAGTACACCCACGGTCACACAAGCTAGCTGTGTTGGAGGAAGGGGAGGGGAGGCTGAAAGAGGTTGAGCCTGGCTCTATGCTTTGTGAGGGGCTTTGCAGCTAATATCAAATTGCTGTTCCAAGATATTGGATTGAGGGATTTGGGGGGGGGGGGTGTTTTAAAGACTGCCAGCACACACTCTTAAGACAATACCACTTACTCTCTTAGTCTAACAGTAAACAAATTAAATGTTTTACAAATCCATCAAAGGAAGCTTAATTGCCAGACTAAGCAGAAATGCTTGACATTCGTGCCAGGAAATTGAACATATCGACATCTCCACTACTCCCATTTCTGAGGGCAGATTCTGATCTCTTTTACAACACTAAATTTGGAGGATCCTATGGACTTTAAAGTCATGAGATCCAATTCAACCAGGTGTGTCTATCAGAAGAGATTTTGAAAATCTTAAACTCAAATACAGACTGACAAAATTGAAAAAGGAAAATAGGAGCAAATTAGTTTTATACCTTGTCATTTAGAATCACAGGTCTCCTCTTCACTGTTATCTAAAGTGGGTCAGTACATCTATGCAACAAAGAATGGTTATCGTTTTGAGATAATTAAAAATTTGAAGCTATGAATGTCACTGAGGACTTGTCTACCTAGGATGTTACTACATAGCAAACCTGTATGTGAATCAACAGCTTATTTGAGTTGTACTGTTGCTACATGGCAGAGTATCCTATGGAACTTTTCGTCCACATGGGACATTACTGGGCTGCAAAGTAGTGCTTTGTAGGCTTACACCCACTTGCTGAGTGATCAAGTCACATGTGGACAAGCCCTGAAAGAGCAAGATTAAAATCGTAATACATGCATGAAAGGGGAAGACTCATGGAAGATATAGAAGACAGGGAGAGATGTTCAAAATATCCAAAAGAATTGTTGGGGGGGGGGGGGAGGAAGCCCATCACATAGGCACCACCACTGACTAAGTAGCTATAGATGAGCATATGGAAAAACAACATATCCACAGAAAAAAAAAGATGCCATCATCATGGCTCAGATAGTAAGTTTTGCACAGGAAGCTTCCATATCAATGTTCTTTGCTGAAATGTTTTCTAAAGTTCTTGAGAGAACCTTTTATATATTAAATAACTTGAAGTCGATCATCAAGATAGAATCAGATTCGCTGCTGTTAATAGCAACTAATCTGATTCTGAGTTTATACCAATTTAATAAATTAGCAATGGTTTAAAAAAAATCAATGTAAGAGCAAAATTTGCTCAAGAATCATTGGATTAGGAATTATACAAAGAATAGTAATTCTCACAAATCCTTTATTAACCAGAGAAGAGAGATCTAAACACCAATAGAGTACCATTTCCCAGCTGAATATATCAGATTTGCCCATCCACAAACCATCAGGTCACTTACCAAATTAAATTAATTCTGGAGACAAAGACAACATATATCCTTCCTGAAAAATGAAAACTGAACTCATGGAATATGGTATATACTCTTTGAGTTAATGCAACATTAACAAGAGTTCTTGTTACTGCTTGCAGCATCAGTTCCAAGTTAAATGCTTACTGCTCTGATGAGCATTATTGAAAATCCAAGATCTTTAAGAGAGGCTCATTGACTTCAATAGGGTTATTCATGATAAGAGTACAGTCAGTTGACCAGTATGGTACTGTACTAACAATTTAGTATTCTTGAATTAGAACACAATCACTTTAGACTTTCTAGCCTTAACCAAAAACATATATAAATATTAAGTTAAATGCCTTTCAGTTGTGTGTTGAATTGTTCAGTACTTAATATCTTCATTTAAATGTACAGCACCAATCATAGATAATGCTAAAGTTAAAGTCAGATATCTAGGTAGCTTTATTCCCTTGCAACAATATAGTAGACTATTAACTTTAGTTGTTGGAAGATAGTGAAAATGGAGATTGGACATGTTCTGTTTTAATGCTTTCTGACTTAGTTAATATAGAGGGAAATATAGGAGAGCAGAGAATATAACTGACTGCTTGAAAGTTCCATAAGTGCCAAAATATTTGCAGTGCCACCATTTGAAATTGTAATAGAGGGAAAATGAAAATGGTACTGTGAGAATACAGTACAAGTTACACAAGATAATAAAAACGTTTTTTTAAACCCACTTCCCTTTCTGATCACTATAGAAAATAATGCATTTTCTTTAGTCCCAATTGAGAATCATTATGAAATTCAGTACTTTGAATTCTTCTGTACTGTCTGTTTTATTGAAACTGGCATAGGAATGCAAGAGCTTCTTCTGGTCTTGCATTATTTAAAAAGTCATATGTTTTGCAAAACAGGGATGGCTAGAAGCATCTCTGAATCTGGTCAGTTGGGCTTTTCAACTGCACTCAAACCTTATTTTTGGGTAAAGATTTACTGTTTGTCATCTTTTTAATAAGATGCTTGTGTTTTAGTAGCTTTGACAACATTCAGTGATATCATTGACTACAAGGCTCAATTGACTTACTTTTAGCCATCACTTGACAGACTAGCCCTACAATTGTTTCTCTCCTTTTTAGAAGGGTCCTTAGAAGATAAGTCAGTTTGTTCATGGTGCTAACACACCACAATGCCCATTTGATGAAGGCTGCACTATTCTATAACAGCAGCTCCCGTCAGGCCTAACTGAATTACACCCATCATCTATCTAAAGAGAAGCATGGGAGGTGTTTAATAAAAATCATAATATAAGGTTTTAATAGCCTTTGTGAGATGTATGTACAGATATCTAGGGAGCTGTGTATAAATATTGACAGTTGGCTCCCAAGCAGAGATGACAGGCTGGTTGTGGGGACAAAGGACTTTGATCCATTGGTTGCAGTCAGTTATAGATTTTAAGCATAACAAACCAATAAAATGGAAGCTAAATCTGCATGTGAAATGAACAAGAGCATAAAACAACATTTTGAGATGACCACCACAGGATATGAACTAAGGGCTCATCCAGGCTCAGAAACATGGACGTGGCGGGGGGAGGGGCATGGGGTGTCTAAGAACAAAGACAAAGGACACCTTTCTTATTGAAACCCTTGAAAGGCATGGGGGTGTTCATGGAAACTGCACACTGATTTTGACTGTAAAGTGGCCCCTTTGTCAAAGGAAAATACCTTTTCTAGTTAAAAAATTGAGTTACCACTGGTAAGTTTTGACCTAGGTTTGTGTGTAACCATTTCTGGTTTCACTTATGTTTGTTTATTCACTGTCTCAAGACACCAATGCTGACAATGTATTGTTTCAGTCTAAACATATTTCAGCATTTAATATTATTAAATCCTTCACCTAGATTTGTGGTGGTCAAGCTAGATCCTCAAGGGTAGACTACCTGGTAATTACTTTTGAATGTCCAGTGAGGGCCTGGATAAAGCAGGGAGCATTTCACTGACTAAGGGTGTGGTGTGCACCTACCATGAGGGTGAAGCAACATGGAAGGCAGTGCTTGTTCAGGAGGTTTCAGAGAGCTGAGTCACAGCAGGCACAGACAAGACTCTTACATCACTCCCCAATCTGGACATGACAGAAAGAGCATGCCCAGGACACTGTAGTGGAAATGTGGAAAACGACTGTGATATCGAGGAGACTAGGTGGTGTTCAGCAATCATTCCTTTTATGCCTGTATCTCCTTTCAGGCCTGGATGCACTAGGCAGCCATTTGTGCTTTTTTTTGGGGGGGGGGGGGGGGGTTCTCATGATTCTCGAAGAGAGTTAGCTGCTTGCTCAAGATGGTACAGTTTAGGAATGCACTGTTTACTCTCAAGTTCTGGGAGGGGTCCAAGCCCATCCACCTGGTACGGGAGTACAGAAGTGTTTGGGATGATCACAGTTATCTATGCTGAATGTTTGCCACCTGCTAAAGCTAATTATTTGACCTGGGAAAATATCCAATGTATCAACAATCTCGCCAGGTTCTCAAAACAACAGGCGTGAGTAATGTAGATTCACTAGTATATAAATGCCGGGGATATTCATAACATTGGAACTTCGGCATAGACTGAAGCCGCGGAAATTGCTACGTACCGGCCATTGGAGTCTGTCTGCTGTCCTTCTGCAGGGGGGTCCCGGCAGCAGAAGGGATGTAAGCATTGTATTTTATTCTGAAATTTGCTTAATAAAGTTTTTAAGCCGTCATCCAATGTGTGTGCCTATTGCCTCCAAATCCTTTAAGGAAACACAGACACCTCTGTATCTTGCTATTCGTACCTGTTGGGACAGCTCTTGGGGTTGAGCAGCAAGTATAATATACAATAATAAATGAAGCTAAGCAAAACAGTGATGCTGGAAGATTAGGTAGAGGAATGTGCTGCCATGTCAGCTGAGTGTGCAGAGTCATACCTTTCCTAGTAATGCCATGGCCTCTCAGGGTACTGTTGGAATTCTTGTTCTTCTGGATATACAGTTCACAGCTTTGGCCTGCCCTAGAGAGTATTCTTTTCCACTAGCTGCTGCCTCAGATTGTGATGCATCATTCTTTACAGATGCAGCTACTGCCAAAGTAATGGTAAAAATATGAACAGTCATCTAGTTTATTACAGTTACAAAAATGAAACGTGAGATGCAATGCAATAGACTAGCAAAGACTAGAAAAGCAGGATCCAGGTGTGACATCTATTACATTGCTAGTAAACATTTTTGTATGCCATTTTTTCTGGTAATGATCAGTTTGGTAGCAGGTCTAATACTATTCAGTTGGGTGCATATATGTAATATGCACCTATCTATAATGTCCACATGAAAAACAATTGTGAAGCTTTACCATATAATGTTCAAATGAAGATTTAACAAGATCTCAACAAGCATTCACATGTTTTATGTGCTCTTATAGCAGTCAACAGCAAAGCTGCTCTTAACTTCAGAAAAAGGTCAAGCCCGTAGAGAAAACAAACTATGATTCCATCCTGACAAAAGCTTCATGTATTTAAAGTTAAACACATGCAAAAGAATCCCACTGCAGTTAATGAGATTACTCACATGCTGGAATTTGAGCATATGATAAGGTGCTGGCAGCATCTGGGTCCTAAACATATTCTTTTTGAAGTGAAGACTCTTGTAAACTCATGTACCAGTCCCATTTAAATAACAAGCAAACACTGCAGTACTGAATCTGTGTAGATTTACATAGAACCTGTTTTCTTAAGTCCAAGGCCAAATATTCATCGCAGTCATGCTGATCTCTTATATAGTCCTGTTCTTCACAAGATCCCAAAGGAAGTCAGTATTATTTCTAGTTTTCAGATGGGGAAACAGGCAAAGAGGGGGAAAGGATTTGCTCCAAGTCATCCAGCTGGCTAGTGAGAGAGCCAAGAATAGACTCCAGGTCTCCTAGTATCCTAGTCCAGTACTCTAGCCACTAGGTCACACTACCTCCCTATTATTTCCAATGACCAAAAACCTGTTGGTAGGATCTTGCAGGAGCTTCACCTAAGAGACTATTATTAGCTCCTCTGATTTACATGTGCAGTTGAACTGTTTCTCTATCTCTGACTGGATATAAATATTCATCAGTGACTGAGCAGCTTCTAATTTTTAATGTTAAATATATTACTGGGGATTCTGTGGGAAATTTAATGTGTAGTTTGGCTATAATAGATTTTTACAATGTTATACAATATCATAAGTGTTATACACAGCACCATCTGTTGGCTGAGGTAGCTATAACAGATGAAAAATAGGTTACACTGATTATATTGGAATGACATTACAGTTCTGATTTGAAAGGAGGAAAGTAGTAAAAGAAATTAGAACAGTGGATTACAAAAGTTATTCTACATGCACTTTTAGTTATGAAATATATTTTTAAAGTCCATCTCAGGTGCCACTGAAAGACAATTCCACTTTGGGAAAGTTTGAAAAAAAAATGTTTAAAAAAAATCACTTCAGTGTCAAATGATAAAATAATCAAGAGATAAAAATGAACTAACCTACACTATCATACATCACTGTATATTTTTAGACCTTTCGGCTGTGGATCTTCAGTGCTTTCAAAATGAGAATAGCAACTGAATGAATAAAAATAATACTTCTGGCACATATCTATCCTGAAAATTTGTAAGAGAATTTTCCATGAGTTTCTCCTTTTGTAGACTTAGATTATGCCTGGCTAAGTATGCAGTGAACTGCCTTCCTCTTATGCCTCTGTACCTATACAGTGAACAGTCACAAGTGCTGTTTAACAATCTCCTGGATCAAGGAATTAGGCAGCACCTATTTTTGTTCTTCTCACTGACACCTTTCACTTAACCAAATAAGTTTTGGATTCTTAGCATAACATTTGGGGGGACAAATTAACCCACACATCTTGCAAGTGGGTCATCCAAATCCCTAACTAGCTCTATGGCTCTGGCCAAACATGCTACTATAGTATGCAATACAATTCTCCCAGAGGCCAGGCACAGTACCTGGTTAAATATAGAAAGGGGAAGTTGTTTTCAAGACCTGCTTTCTCTCCCTGCACCATCCAGTCCCTGTCACAAACCAAGGAGGTAGCAAGGGGAGTAATTTTAAGTCACAATTTCTTGCAAGAGCTGCTCATAATGAGTAATAATGCATCAACAGCCCCACTCATAATGCAGTAATAATGCATTACTCAGCCTAAGCCAACCTAGCCCTGGGTGAACAGTCAGACAGCTAGGGTGCTAAATAGCAGTGTTAGTTAATGTCCAATATAGATTTTCTGATGGCATCTCCTTCCTTAAAAGCCATGAGACTTGAAACACAAAGCTAGTCCATTTATTGCCCATATAGAGCTAGAAATGTCGTCATGTGGTTTTGCAGTGGCATAGTTGGGAAACGTATTGAAAAGCAGTCATGACATTCTTGTGTGTTCTTGAAGCCTGGACAAAATAGTGAGACTATTTCTGAACACAGTTGTGAGGCAGATTAATGTTCACCCTCTTAAGGAACCAGTAAAAAAAAAAAAAAAAAAAAAAAAACACACTATAGTTTTGTCTATGGCTAAATTTGCCGCTTAGGTTTTAAAAAGGAAGACTTGTGCTCTGCTAGGAAGAGGTATTTCTAAGGTAACAAAAGCTGCAACAACATTATTTATCTTTGATTTTACAATATTGCAATTCAACAGTTTGCCAATTGGCTCAAAATGATATAGCATAGATCTGTTACATATCGCTGAAATTGATCATTATGTTCCAAGCAACATTCGTGCTTCATAATCCTCAATCCACTTATGTTAGCACTTATATACTAGCAAAGAATCTGTGCAGGCTCCTGCTTCCCTACAAGATCCCTTTCAGAGTGCTGGCCTCCAAACATCCAGCATTTAAGTAACTCTCACCCAATAGCCCTTTACTCTGCTTCCCCAAATTAACCAACCAGCTATTTAAATTATACATGTTAAAATGTCTGTAACATATCCAAATGTGTTTGACAGAGACTAGATCAAACACTCAACTCCCTACACATCTATATATGTAGGGGCAAAACCACCAGAAAGATCCCCATGTATTAGTCAGTAGCATTGTGGGTCAGCAATCACTCTTGCATTTTACACTGAACACCAAGTTTGTGTTTCTGGGACACTTCAGTGATATTGGTGGTAGAAGCAGCAGCTGCGGCAGCAGTAATGACTGTACTTCTGTAACTCAACTTGAAAATGACATGGCTAATAAGAAAAGCTATTTGCATCAAGTGCAGGTCCAGAACCCATGACCCACCACCAGGGGGACTATTTCTATGAGCAAGGACAATTAAGTCATTCTAATGCATTTCTTGAACTCATTCCTTAAGGCTCCCAACCACAGAGGCAGTTAAGGCCCATTGTAACACTAAATAGAACTGCAAAAGCGTTCAGTTTTCAATTTACTGGTCTGAATCGGCCAATTATGTCTCCAAATAGCGAACATCTAATGCTGATGGCTGTTTGGTAGTCCATGCCAAATTATTTAAATTGAGTGCAACCAGTAGCTATATATTGAAAATAATCACTCTCTGGAACCATCCAGAGCAGCAATGACATTTTTCCAGGTGTTAGAAGTAGGTTCTTTTCCCTCCTTTTCCACCCTGAAGCCACCAGGATCTAGTGACTGAGTCTGGGAAAGCTGTGTTAGAGAGAAAATGTCATACGAGCTGATCTATACTAGAGGACTTCACCATATCATGCAGAGCCATGATTAGGGGTTGTGTGCGTACGGATGTGTGTGTGTCAAAAAGAATCCGTGATTGTGTGTCTGTGCACAATCCCAACAAACAGAGGCTCAAATAACCTGTGAAATGAACGATTTTTGTCCTCTCATATACAGGGCACTCAAAATCAAGGACCAGGATCTGGCAGAAATAATAGTGATTGATTTTAAATCCCTGTTATTGTTGTGTCACACCTCCACCTGCCTCCCCAATCACTTGATGACCCTGAATTGAAGAGGGAATATAAATTGAGCAAAGCAGCATTGTTCAGCAAGGTGAAAAAAATCAATTATTAAATGTTTCCCTACTGACCAGGACAGCTCTGACCCATTTTCACTGCAAGTAAAATTCTTGAATCCTGTAGAAAACCCAAGTGTAGTAACAGAGCATTATGCATCTGGCAAAGATGCAAAAGTAGTGTGAAATCCACCCTGTAAAACAGGGCTTGTCTATGAGATTCCAGTATGGTTCCATTGATGCAGAGCCAATGCCCACATTTAGGAGACATAAATGTGTATCCCTTCACAGCCTGTTCTTAATGCTCCCTCCAAGCTTCATATCTGAAGGGGCACACAGGTGGGATCTTTGCCTATTGATACTCTTTAGTCCTGGCTATGAAACATGCCTGAAGGATACTGGTGAGCATTAGGAGCACACAGACTTACAAGCATTGCTTCTGATCACCTTTTCAATTCTAGATTTATTAGCCACTGACCTATGGACATTACAGAAGTAGTTGGCCTTGAGGAAGGAAAGTATGTGTGGGTCAAGTCATAAGACATGAGTCAAGACAACTCAGAGAATCCAGCTGTGCATTATTAGACCCTCACCTGTTCAGCAAGCCCAAGGACATAGTGAATAAGTGTATGACTGGGTTAAAAAAAAATAATAGGCTTTTGGGTAGGCCCAAAGCTACCCATTATATTTTCCACCTGGAAGCCTGCCCCTGCTTTCAGTGGATATGTTAGTCATCATGGAAAGTAGAGGCTGCTTGAAAGGAAGTAAGATGATTTCTGCATCAAAAGTGCTGAAGCTGCCTTTAATGTACAGAGGAAGGGTTGAGATTGTGTGCAGAGATTGCTCTTTCTAAAAATATCTGATTGAAGGTAAATGGCAAGAGTCCTTTCCCTGTCATAGCTAGAAGGCAATGAAATGACCACATGGTTTCAGGGATTCAGAGGGAAAAAAAAATCCGATTCTACTCCCAAAGATGGAAGAGCCGGCTGAGGAAATAAAGTTCTCTTGATTCCTCTCCTTCCCCCACTCTACGTGAGAGCTGACCACTGCCTCTGCCATCTTCCAGGTTGCCTTTTAATCTGTTACCAGCAGTGAATGGTGCTGTCAGCAGCCCTTCCTTTCCTCTTCCCACAGTTGCTTGCCTCTCACATGCACTAGGAAGGAGTGCTGACTTACATCATGGTCTGTGAAGCTGTCAGGGTGAGGAAGTTGGAGTGCCTTGCAGCACAACTTCCTCCTCATAACAAAAGAGGAAAAAGCTGATCTACTATTTTCACGTTCTTACCTCCTGTTTTACCTTCAAGCCTGCAATGTGTTAGTGTGTCTTTAACTTGCCCAAGGAAAAATAAACATTTGAAGCGAGTAGCAAATTCACTTAGAATACTTCCATTTGTTCCATTAAGTGTATCAGCATGAACATGATTTATACTTCATTTTTCAAGAAAAATATTGTTAGCTTTCTCTGAACATCTGGCTGGCATCTGGGAGATGCCCAGAATGCTCATTAATCAAAACATCATTGTGAGGTTTGGAAATGACAGATAGAAAAGGTTAGCGTTACTATACTGGTATAGTAATATTCAGAAGGATACTGCAAAGCATCAGCTTTCAACATATTTGAAAAAGTTGTGTCAGACTAAAAAGGTAGGAAAAATTGTGTTGCAAGCCCATGTTTACATTTCTACTTTATTTAATAAAATAGATTGATAGTTTCCATTTCCTGTCCTAAGCTATTGAATACCTACCATACTTTAAGCCAGAAATGGACACTTTTCAGTGGTGGATGTAGACAATCCTGCAGAAATTTAGACCCTTGAGAAGTGTTCTGCTTTAAGAGCTAGCAGGATCTAATATATAGTGTTTAAAGTTCTTTACAAAAGAATCCTTAGGGTGATGGACAATATCTAAGTGTAATAGACATAACCAGTAACGAAACTTTGTTTGAAAGCAATATTTCTTCCTCTCATTCACTGTTAAGATGACAAACATGAATCAAAGCTATATGGTTACAGATGAAGCAGGAACAACAGATCACCTGTGGTATCAAATATGATCCCTTGCTCTCCAAAAATACAGGCAGTCCCAGAGTCAAGCAGATCCGACTTATGTCGGATCCACAGTTACGAACGGGGTTTGCTCCGCGTCTCCCTGGTCTGCTGGAGACCAGCAGACCAGGGAGACGGGGAGCAAAGCCATGGAGCACGCGGGCAGCGGGACAGCCCAGACACGCCGCAGCTGTCCCGCTGCTGGCATCCTCAGAGGCTTTGCTCCCCGTGGTGCAGGACCGTGGTGCATCTCAGTCCGCCGCCCGCGTCTCCCTGGTCTGCTGGGGGGGGGGGGGGGCAGTTAGTACGTTCTCCCCCCCCCCCCCCCCAGCAGACCAGGCTTTTCTCCGGACGCCTGTGGTGGAGCAGCTGGGGTGCTGCTGGTTGGTCCTGCAGTACCGCTCTAGGCACTACTGGAGCAACCCAGCAGCACCCCAGCTGCTCTGCCCCAGGAGTCCCCAAGTCAGCCGCTGCGGAAACTGACCAGCGCTGACTACAGGAAGCCCGAGGCAGAGTTGCTCTGCCCCGGGCTTCCTGGAATCAGCCGTTGATCAGTTTCAGCAGCAGCTGACTTGGGGACTCCTGGGGTTCTTAAGTTGAATCTGTATGTAAGTCAGAACTGGCATCCAGATTCAGCCTGTTGAAACTGATCAGCAGCTGATTCCAGGAAGCCCGGGGCAGAGCAACTCTGCCTCGGGCTTCCTGTAGTCAGCTGCTGGTCAGTTTCAGCAGCGGCTGAATCTGGACACCAGTTCCGACTTACATACAGATTCAACTTAAGAACAAACCTACAGTCCCTATATTGTACGTAACCCGGGGACTGCCTGTATACATGTTGGTTTATTTTCCAGTGACCAAAGCCATTCCACATAGAAACTGACTGGAAGGATTATGAAACTTAGTTCAAAGGCTATTCTACTTCTATTAGAGACATCACAGACTCTCAGCCAATGTTCCCTCTAATTTTTCCTCCATCCAGGTGTGGATTAAATTATTCTGTGCACTGAGGCATGTTGTGTCCATGCGTACCACCAGTAGACACACATGGTGCCAGCTTAGCAAGTCACTTAGCAAGTCAGATGGGTGACTTTTCAATCTCTCCTGGATGACTGCTCAAGTGCACAGCTTACAGGGAACACTGCTCTCAGTCCTTTGTGAACTTCTCCTTTATAGGATTCCATGGTAGATGGAGATGGCCACTTGCTTACATATCCCAAGACAAGTGTCAAAATCTGTAACAAAATGAACAGCTGTTTCTTGAAAGGAAAAAAAATCCAAAAAACTGTAACTGTGATGCCCTCTCTGGGATATTGGCAATATGCTTCATGTATAGAAAAAGCAATGTTCTACTATTAGTTATCTGCTTTATGAAGTATGTTGTAGGTATATTTCAGATAAGTGAGTGTGAAAAATATCTGAAAATGCAATAAGAGATTGACCACTTACGAAGCATGACATAGTAAAGACTATTAAATAAATTTGTTTTGGTACCTCATCTCTGAATTCCTTCCCCCCCCCCCCCCAAGCGTGTACTGGTCAGGCTTCCCATATCACAAACAAGCATATATTCCATCAAAGTCAAGTCCCCATCTAGCATGATAAAAGACCTACTACTAGCTTTCCCACCCATGCCAGGAAAGATCAATCAGATTATAATTGGCTCTAATTGGCACTCCTATGGGTTGCAGCTTTATTTACTTCCAGCCAAGTGGCACTCAGATGAAGAAATTTCTTTTCAACCTTTGAAAACATCACATGAAGTCTGTGCCAATATACTGTATCTGGCTTATCAGTGATGAGCAAATATTTATAGGTAGAAAAAATGAGAACCTGCACCTATCTTGCAGGAATAGTCATATTAATCCAGTTCAGATACCATCTTATTTAAATATTTTTCAGAGCTCCTATTTTAAATTGACATTTATCTTTTGGGCTAGGATTAGAATAGTACAGCAAACTGCTCCAAAACATACTAAAATCCAACTTATTCTGGCTCCCCCTTATTCCTACTACCAGCACAGTTCTTGCTGATATGGTAAACTCCCCTCACAGTTCTGCCACTCCCTTATCACACATGAAGGCTGCATACCCTAGAGGCTGAATGTAATTTCTCACAATACTTCTGATAATAGGTAGGATCTTAGCTCTGCTGGAGGTTGGTATTTAGAACTGAAAGTCAGAAAAGCTGGGGGTGATACTTTTGTCTTTCTAGTATGAAGAGCTGCAATGATGGTGGTAATTCACAATATAGAAACAACTATTGATTAATACAAATGTCAAAGATAATGCCATGTGGAATGTGAAAAGAAAAGCTAACAGAGGGAGAGACAGCAGGCAGCAAATGGTTTCAAAATGGCCACTATAAAGCTGAAGCTACACATCTCTGACAAATTTAAAGGGCCTCATAAAAAGAGACATGCTGGGAGAGTGTTTGTATAACAGACAGTTCTCCACTGGGGAGATTTGGGACTAAATAATCATGAAGGGAAATAGTTTTCAGATGCATCTATATTTATGTTAGTGCAAATACTCAACATATGTCTATTTAAAATACTCTCAAAGTTAAAAGAAATTAGTTTTTCTGAACATTATTCTTTTGGCATCCTGCTATGGAAACAAGCTACACTGACCAACCCTATGCTAGTTTTAGCCCCTGTATTGATCATTGTTTAATTCTGAGCAGGTTGTCAATCTCTGGTGTCGAGAAAACATTTATATATATTATTCTTCCTCTTTAAATGAAAGTTAGAACCACAGCTGCCCATTTATGACAAATGTTCTTCTAGAATCTTCCACTGCTTTATAAGTGACAAGTGTAGTAGAGCACCGGAAGCAGAAATGATTTCTTTCTGAGCCAGAGAATCAAGGAAAGGATGAAATGGTGGTGGCTGGGTGATGTCAATAAACCAGACAGAAATTTGTCTAACTATGACAAGATATCCTCTCAAACTGTAGATTGGCCCTTACAGCCTTTTATATCCTGATATTACATTCCTCTTCTCTATGTTCTTTGGAAGACAGTTCCACTACAAAAATACCTATTTTGACAGGTCAGTGTTTAAAATGTTTCTTTGGGAATAAGCCTCCCAATGTTATCTTTAGAACATGTAGTACAAACAATAGCAGACTGGGAATCTGTTGGTTACATAGAATTATAACCTCATCTGTTACGGAGAGCAAGCTTTACACAGTGAACCAAGATATACAAACTCCACATTCATTTGAAATGCCCAAAAAGGAACATACCAAAAAAGGGGGGGGGGGTGAGAGAAGAGGGCGGGATAGTTACTTGTATTGTTTTTCTGCAGTAAACTTGCATGTATTTTAATATCCAGACCCTAATCCACATGTTGCAAATAGGCCATTTTTAAAAACAAACTAAACTAAAATGTTGGCTCTGAAAAAAAAGTCTCATAATTTGAGGTTGTTCAGTATCCAGACCCGATTTAGTCATGTGAGTTCATCCTGTCATTTTTTAGGTCCAGACTGTCAAACTGCTTTATTGAAAATTCAGCAGCACCATATCCCTGGTGAATGCAGTGAGAAATTGCATATTCACTTTAGAGAAGAGTCAAGTGAGGCATGGAACAATGCTATGTAGCCGTTCAAAAGACTAGAGTCCTGGCTCCCAAGTTGTTTGCTATGACCAAGTGAACTGTTGAATTTCCTGTCACTGTAATACCAAGACAAATGATATATAAAAGCTTTCCCATATTTTTATTATTTTGCAGTAGCTCATTCCAAACTAAAAATGTTCAGTGATCAGGCTCCCAGGAAAACAGCCACAGCTAGCTTTTGGCTACAATGTTGCATCATTAAAAGTCTTTTGCCATTGACACCAGAATTCCTATCAAAGCAACAGAATCTCCTCTTTGCAATCAACGGAAGTATTTGTTTTTGAGAGCAATACTTTACAGAACTGAGTCACTGTGCAATATAATTTAGCTTAAGATAGTTTTCATTGCACAGCATTATTACACTTCAGTGAGTTGAATGCAGTGAGTCTTATCAGCAAGTCTTATATTTTACTTCTACACAACTAGATGTATAAGTATAAGTAGGTGCTGAAATAAGGAAAGAAGAAACAAAACCTGTCACTAAGAGTTCCTGAAGTTTAGTCTGAGAGTACACCAGAAGGATTCACTAATAGGGAAAGGTGAGTAGGATTAGAGTCAGTGCATGTAGAAATGTTTTGATGTGTGGCAATGTATTGGGAAAATAAGTGAATTCTAACCTGGAGAATAGCCTGAATGGAGGATTTAACAATTAGAAGAGAAAACTGCCTTCTAATAATGAATAATTATAAAAATAAAGCATCAGTCAAAATCTGTATTTTAAAGCAAGAAGGAATATGAGGCTAGGAATAAGTTATCTGCTGGACAAGTACATGCTATAGGAGCCCACTCAATGAATAATTGCAAACAAAGGCTACTACCACCATATAATCTGTGAATTTGACCTGAGTGCCTATGTGAGATGGTGAACCAAGATATACAAACTCTACATTCATTTGAAAGGCCAAAAAAGGAACATACCAAAAAAAGGGGAGGGGGGTGAGAAAGAGAGAGAAGAGGGCGGGATAGTTATTCATTGTTTTTCTGCAGTAAACTTGCAGGTATTTTAAAGTACACATTGCAAAGATCAATTATGCAAGTTATCCTACAATAGGCAAAGGAGAAATAGCATTTGCTCTGATTGATCAGCAAAACAAGTTGCAAACCAAAATTTTAAAGAGGTTCAAAAATCACTTCTCTTCCTTCCACCCACTCTCTGAACTAAGCTAATTGTGTAAAGCAGATAGCAAGCTACATATCAATTAAACTGCACAAAATAATGATTGGATTATAATTGTGTATAGAGAAATTACACACCAAAAATAGCTTTTAAGATAGCTGAACAGTTTAAAATATTGAGGTATATGGCATATTACAGAGATTCGATCACTTAATTTATATATTTTATATATAGCTCTGTCCTAATGACTGTTTATAGACAATAGGTTACAGTAATCCATCCTTATTGGAAATTCAGAAAGTTATTTAAATTCACTTTACAGAGTATATTTTGTGTCATCGTGATAAACTGCTAGTTGAACCTGACTTGGTTACTGTAATATTTATACTACAGTATATGCTTACAATAAAGGCCAGGTCTACATTACACCCAGAAAGTCAATTTAAGGTATGCAACTGCAGCTATGGACAGAATATATCTGGAGTTTACGTATCTTAAACCAAGTTTGACACCAAGTGGGAAGCGGACTTCACTTACTCCTCACAACAGATTGCCGCTGTACAAACTACCACAGCTGTTACTATGACTTCTTGAAAATTGTGTCATGGACCCATCCCTTGTGCAATTTCTGAAACCTGAGAATTACAATGTCTGATTGCTCACCACATAGGTGTTCCATTATCCACCATGGTGTTGTAACAGAGCTGCACACTGAGTGGCTGATGTGCAGTTCCCACCTACTCATACTACGTAACATACTAGTAGTTTATACCTCCATCTTATTTTTCCAAACATGCAAACTTACAGCAAAAATCTAATGCTAAAAAGAAGTGCCATTTCTGATAAGCAATGTTCACTATATACTCAAATTTGTTTTCCAGAACAATATTAGCCACCATGGACTTACAGGGTAACAAATAAGTTGTGACCTTGTTTTCAAAGGTGCTAGCTTCCACTGCTCCTATTCAAGTCAATAGCAATTGCAAGTGCTCAGTCTCTCTGAAGCTCAGGCACTAAGTGAGAATTTGATTCTTCACAAGGAGTCCCTACAAAACAGCTAAATAATTTTGTTTCATAAAATGAAAGTTTGACAGCCCATGCCAGGCAAGAAAATGCAGAGTTAATAGGACAAGTCCTCAGCTGGTGTGAAATCAATAGAGCTAAGGATTTGACCTTAACCTCATTCTTTTGTGCCTTGACTCTGCAAGGAGTATTGTATGCAATTGTTAACTATAGGGAGCTCAGGGATTCCTGCAGTTTTTTAAGACCTGGAATTTCTGCATTTTCCAAGTCGCATCTTGGTGTTACATCAGCTAGCAGATATCTAACATCCAATGCATAAGATGAATGCCACATGTAATTTCAATGTGAGAAAACAACAAGACAGAGAATGCTAAAGGAAGAAGGGAAAAAAAAAAAGGAATAGTGCTGAGCGCCATGAAATTACAAGAAGTGACAGCAGCAGACCAAACCACTGATCCATCTGGCAACTTTAAACTATGCATCTGGCAGTTTATGGGCAATAACTCTGCTAGTCTTGACAAAAGGCAGAAATATTTCTTATCACCTCTGAACAAGACACCTGCAAGCCCAGAATTAGACCTGATAAATCTAGCTGCAAAGAGTCAGCTGGCAATTTGCAGTCAGTATAAACAGACCTGTAAAGAATTAGAAGTTGCCACTGATCAGCTAAAAATATTCTCCCTTGTGAGGGTATATCATCATATTTCTATATTTTAATATTTGTCATACATATAAACTCTTTTTTGTATTTGCCTTTGACAGGAAAAAACAAACAACCACCTAATTATACAAGCCAGTAACTAATCCCAAACAAATGAAGGTAAAACCTAACAAAGGAAAGAGGCTTCCCTCCAGCAGAATTCTCATTTTCATCAGAAGCCACCTTCAAAACAGTACCAATAAAACAAAATAAGTTAGCTATGCACCATGACAGATACCTGGATACTTCAGACCCAGTGTGGAACTGGTTCTAAAGCCTGGGGCTTCTCATCAAAATCTTCTACTGATAGCCCTTGGCTTTTATAATCAAGTGATATTTAAGGGCCATATCTACTATAAGAATAGTCTCAGTAGAAAGTTATAGTTAGTGTGTTTATAGAAAAGTTAAAACTTCAGATGGTACACAGTTTTAGCTTTTCTATTTTTTCAAAAATAGGAGTAGAAAACATAGTACACATTTAAAAATTAAAAAAAAAAGTGTAAGAAAGTTAGTGTTAGTTTCATTGACCACAAAGCTGTCTGTTAGCTCTACTTAGGATCCACTTAGATCAAGTTGAGGAATTAAGGCTACTCAAGAAAGCCAGGATATTGTTCAGATTTCCTTATGCCACTAGATGTTTTTGTCTTTTACAGTTTGGACAATTTCACTTTTCATGCAAAACTTGAGCACATTCCAAGGGTGTAACACAATATCTGAATTGTTAGTTGTAACAGACTGTGATTATTTTGTTCTGGTTTTTCTTGAATTGATACAGCTGTAATGAGTACTCAGACAGCTAAATCCTAGCAATTTCTTTTAAACAGAACAATTTTACAGATATCTTTACAGGAGAGAAGAGGCAGTTAAGGCAAGTCTAACTATATTCAGTCAAATCATATGTACATATATCCACTCACTGTCAGCTCCTTGTAGCCAGGTGTATTGTAGCAGCACTTGTTTCTGTAGCACCTCCAGCTCTGTAATGATTTCTCTTCCAGTCACTCAGCCTTGCAGCCAGCTCAACTTAAGTTCACCCCTTCCAGGATCACAACTCTCTAAACTTAAAACTCCAAAAACAGTGTCTTTAACACAAATAAAGTCCCTCTGCCTTCACTGGGGCTATTCCTCCACCTGTCTCCTAAACTTAAATTCCAACATAAGGCTTTGATAATCCTTCCTTAGATCCAGTAGAGGGTCTACTTAAGTTCCAGCCCATGTCCCTGTACTGAACAGGTAGGCCTAACTTTTACATGTACAACTTTCTCCTAGTACACTTCCTTCCTACCCAGTCTTTTAATTTATTCTCTTGGTCGTTCAGACTTCTTTTTCTCCCCCTGCCCCCATCAGGGCCTCCCCCAAGCCACTATCTAGAAAGCTTTTCTTTACTCTCTAAGGTTTTCCGTCTAGAGTTGATTTTTTCCCCAGCTGCACTTTCTCATCAATTAAGCCTGATTCGCCCTCTTTATTGCAGCCATCTTCTGCTCTTTATGAGGCAGTGCCAGATCCATCTCAGGTGGGGATCATTCCCTAATCAGGCTAGCTTAGCCCCAGGCTCCTTGTGTGTTATTTCACCACAAATATGAAAATATTGAGCAATGTATTTCTAAAGGCAATGAAATAGTACATCTTGCCTGACCTTTCTATTTGAGGCAAGTAGAAATATACTCAAGGCATATAACTTTACTAGTTCATGACATACTAAGTATTTGGAAATATATTTTATTGATGCAAACCTAATGCACCAAAGTGAAATTCACCGGTGCAGAGAGTAGACACTAGCCTGTATATTTGTTTAAGCTCGGTTTTGAAGTTTCACCTTTATAAAGTTATGTTTTGTAACCCCTACTCAGTGACGTGCCTTAAGTTTTTCCCCTGGTAGTTGCTGCTTGAACTAATTTCACCCTTTTCTTTACATGCCTCTATCCAAGGTGACTCCTCCCACTGTGCCTAGCACACCAGGGGTGCTATCCCTTGAAAAAAAATGAATAATGCTACCACTACTGGTAAAAAGAATAAAATCCTGTACACAAGAAACAACAAAATACATCAACACAAGCCCCAGCAAAGAAATAAAGCATCCTGCACTAACAATATAACAAAGGAGAATTTTACTGGGAGGTAGAAAATAAGATCTTGGGAAAAGGCAGGATTAGGGTTCACTGATAAATACTAAATGTTTAATAAATCAACCAAGTCCCCACCTCCCAACACTCTCAATGCCCTGTTCCCTCTGTGTCAGCTTTCCAGGCAGGAAGAACTCTGTGGATAAGTCTGGAGATAAGTGCTGCATATATTAGCCTGCTTAACAAGTGGGGTTTCTTTACTGTTTCTTCATACCTGGGTGAGATATGACCCTTTCCTGTTTCCCTTGTCCAGAGTCCCGTGCAGATTTCGGCTGGATCTCTGTCCCTCTGAATGCTGGTCTCTACAGGGCTGCAACAATCTGACCCAGACTCCTGCTGTGGGATGGAGGGGAACTCTATCCAAGAATTGCTGTGCTGTTCTGCTTTTTCACTGCCCCAAAGCTCAAACCTGAAACTAACCCTAGTCTCCATTTTCTAGTCAGGCTGTCTTCTCCTACTGAGATCCTGCTTGTCCAGATTACCACCAGCAGAAGCCTCAGGTAGTCATTATTGTAGTCCATATGGCAGGAGCTCCCACATGCTCAGGCCAAAGTTCCAGGAGCTGGCAAATTCAGATGGGATTTGTATTTATTTCTCTGACTCTTAATCAAGTTAATTTATAATTCAGTGGTACTTAAAGGCTTTATCTGCATATTTATGGGTGAAATCTGAATGCTTCCCACTGTTTCCTGTCCATTGGAGGAAGAGCAATAAAATTGGTGCAACCCAATCTACAGCCTTTCAGAGAAAAACAATAGAGTCAGAAAACTTCCTGTAAACTTTCTGAATTAAAATTTGAATCAGATGGGTTGTCATTTAAAAAAAAAGTGTTACCCAATCTGTATAGCTTATTGTGATCAGTAAATGGAGATTGTTATATATAAAGGATTCCATTCACACTGAAATTGTGAATGCCCTGCCAATCACATTCTTTCCAATCATCCATCAAAAAGTAGCCTGGTCACTTCCGGAGTTGATCATTATGCTGCTCAAAAAAAAGCTGCCACCTCAAAAAGGAAAACCAAACAAACCACAAATAGCGGCGAGGAGTCCTGTGGCATCTTATAGACTAACTGATTTACTTTCAGTTAGTCTATAAGGTGCCACAGGACTCCTTGCCGCTTTTGCAGATTCAGACTAACACGGCTACCCCTCTGATACTTAAACCACAAATAGAAACCCTGATTCTAAATATTTCTTGATGTAAAAGACCTAATCCATTTGGCTGTTGGAAGCAACTACCTATCCCTAAGATGGATCATTTTTTATTCCAAGTATCTCATTCCTAACAGTCTGCAACAAACTCATACTAAGAATCATTCTGTTCTCCATATTGTAAATCGATATTCTCCATATTGTAAAAAGGTTTCTCAACCTTTTTTTATAAAGTACCCACAGTACCTACTGTTTTCAAACACACAAAATTTGTTTCTACCAGTGCAACACATTTGTTTAAACAACTTAATTGTAGCTGGGTGGGTGATGAAATTTTTGGGTATAAATAGTACAAAAATAATAAAGCACTATAGAACTTAAAACAAAAATTCAGGGCCCGAAGGGGGAATTGAGCGGCTGGGGGTGCGCCGCCGAGGGCGGAAAAACGGCGCCGAGTGCCGGCGCGGCCAATAGTCTGCAGCCCAGGCTGGCGCCTCCTTGTGACGTCAGCAGGGGCACCGGCTGGGATGCCAAGGAAGGCGGGGGCCCGGGCGCAGAAGTGACATCAGCCCAAGGCGCCGAGGAGCGGGAAATTCAAAAGGGCCGCAGCCGCGGCCAGGAGGGGGAGAGTGTTTGGCCCTGTGAGGAACCCCAGGACCTGGCAAGGAGTCCAGACCCCGGGAGGTACAGGCTGCCAGGAACCCCCCGAGGCGGGAGACCGAGGGTAAGCTTGTCCCCACGCTGGGGGAACCAGTAAGGACCCACCGGGAAGAAGGGACCCAGGGGGGGCCGGGAAACCCCGCGAGTGGAGGGTTTGGGGGATCTTGACCCCCTCCACTGACAGAGGATGCATGTCCCCTTCTTAGGGACCTGGGTCGGGGCTCGGAGAGAGGGAGGGCCCGAGCCCCCTTCCCGGTCCCCTTGGGATCCGCATAGGCTTGGATCACACAGAAGGTACGGGCGATACGCCGGGGCCAGGAGGCCGACCGTAGAGCAAAGCTCCCACATAAGACGGTTGCCCACCCAAACTTGGGATGGCCTTTAAGGGGATGGTTACAACATGCCATACAATTTATGTTTTTTTCTCCAAAATTATAAAAGTCTATTTTAAATATGTTTTTCTCCATGTCCTCTGGGAACAGGGGAGTTGTGTCAACTACAAAACTAACAGTTCTGTGGTTGAAAGCTAAATCCAGTGCTTGTGATTTAGGGCCTTGGTTCTCTCTTGTCCTCTATTTCTACTAGTGCAAAAGAGAGAATGAAGCTGGTGTGACCAATCAGATTAGGAAGCTTTTTATATTCATTTTACATTGGAATAAAGAACTGTTCTAAGTGTCCCAGGTTCTTATGGAGCCAATTCTCCTCTCACTCACATTGATGTAAATTATAACTCCATTGGTGTCACTAGAGTAATACCTGGTTGACTCCATTGCTTTACATATACTTTCCTAGGATTATACCAGTAGTGTATTATGTTATATACTACTGTGAAGATAAATGTTCTGAATGGAGATTTAAAGATTTAAAGATAATTGCTTTAGCCAACTAAAGCAGCCTTCCCCATCCGGCAACTGGTACACATTCCACATGCACACGGGGAAAAAAGTGAAGAACTGATTACATTACTTAAACAGTCTGCTGTTCAGAATGAACTGCTTTGACATAAAGAGGAGTTTGGCAAGTAGGAGAGATTCTATTGATTTGTTTCTCTACAGAGAGCTGATTACAAACTTCTTGAATGTAAGGCTATAACAGTACAGCACTGTGTGGATCAATGTTATGAATCCTTTTTACAATTTAAAAATCTCTAAATTAGGTCATTATGAAGTCTCCTTTCTTCCAGTGAGAATAAGTTCAACTTTCTTAATCTTTTCTTATAAAGTAACTTAAGGAGACTTGCAATCATACCATAGTATCTATGGTCAACAGTGATCGTGTTTATAGTCTTTCCTTATATCTCCTCCTTCTGTGTAGTCCTCTAGCAATATTTCTGACTGCTTTCTTCATTGCAGCTGACAATCTGATGACTTTTAATACAGCATTTTCCTCCAATTTCTTTTAAATCTATTTTCTCGTAAGTTTATTACCATGCCTTACTATTTATCTCATATCTTGTGGCTCTTTGCTTCAGAATTTACTAATATTTGAATCTGCAGTGAACTCCATTTGCACTCTATTAGTCAGGTACTTAAACGATTCCAGTCATTCTGAATCAGATTACATTTTACATTGTCCTTTATTAGTTAATGAGTCCTTCAGTTCAGAATCATCAACAAACCTTGCCTGTGACATTATCTGTTGCAGTTTTTCTGTCTTCTTCCTTTTTTTTAGAGGGATATGGGATGCAAATTGCTTAGACTAAATGTCGTGTCAGGCTTATGAGCTTCTTCTGTTTTCAGAAGCATTCTCTGGGGGATAAAAACCCTGAAATCTGAGGAACAATTTTGTCTATTTCCCATATCTCTTTCACCAGAAATATAATGTATAATGTAAAGCATCCTGGCATCTTATTGACTCTATTGTGTGTCCTGGAAATAAGCAAAACTGAATTTTTGTAGAGTGAGTCCAGGTAAGACATTACAAGAAACATAGTTTTCTCTTGTGTATAGACAGAGAAAATAGGAGCCCCATGATGAAAAGGTAGAGAAGGTGTACTTATTTGATCTTTTTCTTTTCTTCTCAAAACTTTCAGAATAATTTTCACTCCACAAGTTACTAATGGATCTATTTTTATTTATTCAAAAATGTTGATGAAAAATATAATAGATACAGAAAATGTTCAGTTTGAAAAAGTTTCAGTTTGAAACATTTTCTCTTTTCCCTGCTTTTGCCTACTGAAGAAAGGGGAAAATAAAAAAAATGAAAAATAAATGGAAAAATAATCTGAAAAAATGTTTCATTTCCAGTTTCATCAAGAAAATTAGAAAACAAAAAATGAATTAAAATGCCCCCAATTTTGGAAAAAAGCTGGGGTTTTTTGTTTAAATTGTATGAAAACTTCCTAGTGTGTCTTGTCTCACCTAATGCAAATGTAAAAAGGCTTTTAACTCCCACTTGAATATAAGCATCCAATAACAGCTTTCAGTTCAATAAGACTTTTTTCAAACCTGTATCAAAATTGACTTTGGCAATCTTCAAACAAGGATGCTGACAATTCTTGCCTCATCTTCTGGTTTCATTCCATAGCCTACCAGCATAAGTTTAGTTTCCGACTAGCTCTCACCTAACTCCGGATTGACAGTATGAACTGAGTAATCTTATTCCACTGTATAACCCAAGTGAGTTGAAAGGAAGCAAAAAAGTTTGGTATCAAATGCAGACCAAAAACAGTATATCCCAAGTCTTTAGCCATCACCCTAATGACCTAATGGCTCGTAGGCATTTAAGTCCATTATACTCTGTTCAAGAGCTGCTTTGGGGACAGATCAACAACTCTCTAGGTCCTATCATATTAAAAATAATTGAATTATTACAGAGACTCTCCATCCATCTACAGTGAATGGTTCCAACTGGTTCCTGATTTTTTCCCTGTTACTATCTGATTTTGTTGTTGTTGACAGGACTTTACTAGTTTGATTATACAGGACAATGTACTACTGGTATTTGTTTAGATAAAATTAGATAACTTCTCATAATATCTTTCTATAACATAATTTCACAAATACAACATTCCTTGACTCATTTCTACTGAAAATGTATCAGCAATGAAAAATGCATTTCTCCTTCATGAAGATTTGAATTGACAGGCTGTTTCTAAACACATAATAAGTTACAGAGTTTTACTCAAAACTATTAATTGGAATGATGGAGAACTTTACATGTAAGATGGAACTTATTAAAAACACAGTACAATTATGATGATTTTTTTCTGTGCTTTGATATTTTCCTATTGCATTGGAAAGATGAAGAAAAAAGTATGCCTAGAAAAGATGTGAAATATCATTTGCCAGATATATTAATTTGATCAAGTTGGGTTTTTTCATGTATTCCACTGAAATGTTTATTTTTCCTTGATTGTCTATATTTTTATAGTGTGTGACCAGCTGTAATTCCTAATGCACTGTACCGAAACAAAATAAGCAATAAGGAGAAGAATATTTTATAATATTGATGCTTAGCATGCATAACTTCAAAGAGCTCAGTGTTGCTCTAATTGAAAATTGGTAAGTCCCTAATGCTACAGACTCACACATATGCTTAACTTAAAGCATGTGAGTAGTTCCACTGGGAATTTCTGCTTGTCCCTTGACATATCTAATGATATGTTATGCACCTTAACCCTTCCTTGCAATACTTCCTTGCATATTGTACCAATATGAGGACTTTCACCTACTTAATATTAAACACATGCTTAAATCTTTGCAGGATCCATGAATAAATTTCCAAAGTTGGGGTTATGGCATATAACACATTTAAAAAAAATCCTTATTTTCAGTTTGTGATTTACCAGAGTCACCCCCTTGCATTTTAATCCTTTTGTATTTTTTTCCACTCTTCCCAAAAAAGGAAAGATTCAAAGAGTCAAAAGTGTAAAACTAATAATTTCTGGTTTTCAAAAGTTGAAGCAAAATGTCATTGTAAATTAAATTAAGTTTAATGTTTCACATTAAACTTCCCATGGAAAACTGAAATTTTAAATAGAGCTATATTTGTTTAAACTTTCCTGTGGTAACTTTTTTAACCAGCTTTAGTAGATAGCTATGGACTGCAGGGAGCAATGGTAGGTGTTCTGCTTATTTAACTCTGAGGCTATGGCTACACTACAGGGGTTTTGTGCAAAAACAGCCATTTTTGCACAACAATCCACAGAGTGGCCATACTTCAAGCATGTTTTTGCATGAGTAAATGTACAGTAAATCAAAAAAACAGAAGGGGTTTTGTGGTGTAGGTATTCCTCTTTCTACTACGAATAACTCCTTTTTGAACAAGAGTTCTTGTGCAAAAAGGTGTGTGTGGACAGGCAACAGGGGGGGTTTGTGCAAAAAGAGCCAATTGAAAAAAAAGCACAGGTGCTCTGGTGGCTATTCTGTGAATAGCAATCAGAGCTTTCTTTCTAGAGAGCGTCCATGCAGTCTGGATGCTCTCTTGTGCAAAAGCACATCACAAAAGTGATGCGTTTTTGCCGTGTGGATGTGCTCTTGCGCAAGAAGTTTTTTCAGAAGATCTCTTCTGCGAAAAGCTTCTTCTGCAAGAAGCCTGCAGTGTTGATGTAGCCTGAGGCTGAAAGACAGGCAAGAGGAATCTATGGATGACACTTGTCAAGGAACAGAGACAATGTGTGTAGTTTTATGGATAATATTTTTCCTTATTCTAATAAAGCTCCTTGTTTAGTGTTAGCATCTCATTTCATGAATCTTTACCATTGACACATTACAGAGACTTACAGCCAGGAAAGATGAAAAGTGGTTTAGTGTGCTCACTAAATTTTGAAGAAAGACACATTTAAATTATGTGAACTATATCAACTCATCCAAGTAAGTCCACTAGTATAATGTTGGGGAGAGAAAGAAAACATCTGCTCTACTTGTGGGCTAATTTTCCATGACGGAAGCCAGGTCTTCAATTAATCAGATCTGCCCTCACCAACAGATGTCACTGTAGCCAAAAAGAATTAATTTGTGAGGTTACTGGGGTCAAGGAGCTACAAGCCCTCCTGAAAGTCCAAATGTGAAAGAATTTCTCTTCAATAGCATATGGTCAGATCTCAGTTCCGCTACCACAAGCTGGAAATTGCTTCAAAGTTTTAGCAGCAGGCGGATTTGTAAAAATAACAAAAAAGAAAAAAGTTCCAACTTGAAGCAACGTGAAACAACTGAAACACATCAAAGCACAAGGCAATACTCTGCTTTTAATTTTGTGAATGATTGAACTTTGAAAACAAAATCTGTTCATTCATTATGTGTTATTTCCTTAAGGCATAATGTAGAAAAGTCATTTGACCCTGTGGGAATAAAAGAATAAGGCATATATCTCTAGCTGGCTAGCTATATATATATATATAAAACTGAGCACAAAAGCTAAGCAGAGAGAATGATGAAGTTGTAAAGTCAAGTCCCTGCAAGCAGAAAAATACCAGAATTCAGGTTGCTTGTGTAATCATAATTTGCCCCTGTTGTACATATGCATTCTGACACTGTCTTTAATTACATGATCATATACTATTTTTTTCTCTAAAGGAACCCTGCCTCATTCAGAGTTTTGTGTGTGTTATGTGTGTATAATATCCTAGATTTATTTAAAAAAAAGCAAACTGAAAAAATAAAAAATCTATCACATAGATACGTTTAAATTTCTTCCTGATTAATCAGTGAGGCTAGAATCTAAAGCCAAACACAGAGCTCTGTAATTGAGCTAACAGAGAAATTGTTCTCAATGATAGACTGTCATCTTATGTATAGCCTGTCACTAGAGGACCATGAGGCACATACTTTGCTAGTAGGTTTCAAAGCTATTTGTTGATAGTAAGGGGTTAGTGAGACTTGGAATTTTGGATTTCATTACAGGTTCTGCTCTCACTGTTTTCTACTGGTTACAGATCATTCTGTCACTGGATCCCTTGACTCCTTGTCCTAGTCTCTTAGGGTGTGTCTAGACTACTGAGTTTTGTCGACAAAACTATACCAGCGTCTACACTACCGCTGAGTTCTGTCGACATAACGTCGACAGAACTCAGCAGTTTTGTCGACGCTAGTATACCTTATTTTACGATGCATAACACCTTCTGTCGACAGAGTTCTGTCGACAGAAGGTGTTATTGCCTGTAGGGTTGCGTCTAGACTACAGGGTTCTGTCGACAAAGCAGCTTGCGGTAGTCTAGACGTACCCTTATTGTCCCATCCTTATATTCTAGTCCTCATCTCATCTCCCACTCTCAAGTCATTGTCAATCTCCATCCTACACCCAAATCTTTTTCCAATCCTCATCCTTTACCACCCTTCCAGTCCCCCCCATCGTTTTACATTTCCCCATTGCCTTGGCAGCAGCAGGGGGATTGATGAGAATAGTCTTTCTCCTCTCACTTACTTGGCCCAGCACCACAACAGCCCTTGGCTTCTGGGAGAAACCTTTTCAGGGAAAGTCCTCTTCCCCTGGTTGTTGTCTGCTGTAGACAACCAGATCAGGAGGATGAGGCAGATGAGGCTTTCTTCAGATCACAGGCTCTGGGTCAAATGGGGGACTTTAACCACCCTGACATCTGTTGGGAGACCAATACAGCAGTACACAGGCAATCCAGGCAGTTTTTGGAGAATGTTGGGGATAACTTCCTGGTGTAAGTGCTGAAGGAACTGACCAGGGGGTTGACCTGCTGCTCACAAACAGGAAGGAGCTAGTAAGGGAAGTAATGTCAGTGGCAACCTGGTCAGCAGTGATCATGAGATGGTAGGTTTCAGGATCCTGACAAAGGAATAAAGGAGAGTAGCAAAATACACACTCTGGACTTCAGAAAAGCAGACTTTGACTCCCCCAGAGAACTGATAGGCAAAATCCCCTGGGATGCTAACATGAAGGGGAAAGGAATCCAGGAGAGCTGGCTGTATTTCAAAGAAGCCTTATTGAAGGCACAGGAACAAAGAATCCCAATGTGCAGTAAGAAAAGCAAATATGGTAGGTGATCAAACTGGCTTACCAGGGAAATCCTTGGTGAGCTTAAACACAAAAAGGAAGCTTACAACAAGTGGAGACTTTGACAGGTGACTAGGGAGGAGTATAAATATATTGCTCAAGAATGCAGGGGAGCAATCAGGAAGGTGAAAGCGCAATTAGAATTGCAGCAAGCAAGAGATGTGAAGGGTAACAAGAAAGATTTCTACAGATTTCTAGCAATAAGAAGGTGATCAGGGAGGGTGTGAGACTTTTAGTGGATGAGGGAGGTAAACCAGTGACAGATGATGTGGGAAAAGGAGAAGCACTCAATGCTTTTTTTGCCTCTGTCTTCATAGACAAGGTCAGCTCCCAGACTACTACACTAGGCAACACAGTATGGGAAGGAGGTGGGCAGCCCTCATTAGAGAAAGAAAGGATTAAGAACTATTTAGAAATGCTAGACATAACACAAATCCATGGGTCCAGATTTAATGCATCTGAGGGTACTGAAGGAGTTGGCAAATGTCTTTGGCCATTATCTTTGAAAATTTGTAGAGATTGGGCGAGGTCCCAGATGATTGGGAAAAGGCAAATGTAGTGCTCATTTTTAAAAAGGAGAAGGAGGACAATCCAGGAAACTATAGACCAGTCAGCCTTACCTCAGTCCCTGGAAAATCATGGAGGGGATCCTCAAGGAATCCATTTTGAGGCACTTGGAAGATGAGAAAATGATCAGGAATAGTCAACATGGATTCACTAAGGGCAAGTCATGTCTGACCAACCTGATTAGCTTCTATGATGTAGTGCATCATCTGTGCACATGAGGAAGTTGGTAGATGTGATATACCTTGACTTTAGCAAAGCTTTTGATACAGTCTCCCACAGTAATCTTGCCAGCAAGTTAAGGAAGTATGGATTGGATAAATGGACTGTAAGGTGGATAGAAAACTGGCTAGATTGTCGGGTCCAATGGGTAGTGATCAATGGCTCAGTGTCTGGTAGGTGGTCGGTTTCAAGCAGAGTACCCCAAGGATCAGATTTAGGGCTGGTTTTATTCAATATCTTTATTAATGACCTGGATGAGGAGGTGGATTGCACCCACAGCAAGTTTGCAGATGACACTAAGCTAGGGGGAGTGGTAGATATGCTGGAGGGCAGGGATAGGGTCCAGAGTGACCTAGACAAATTGGAGGATTGGGCCAAAAGAAATCTGATTATGTTCAACAAGGACAGAAGAATCCCAAGCACTGTTACAGGCTGGGGACAGAGTGGCTAAGCAGCAATTTGGCAGAAAAGGACCTGGGCATAACAGGGCATGAAAACTGAATATGAGTCAACAGTGTGCCCTTGTAGCCAAGAAAACTAATGGCATATTAAGGTGCATTAGGAGGAGCATTGCTAGCAGATCCAGAGAAGTTATTATTTGCCTTTATTCAGCATTGGTGAGGCCACATCTGGAGTATTGCGTCCAGTTCTGGGTCCCCCACTATAGAAAGGATGTGAATGCATTGGAGAGGGTCCAGCAGAGAGAAACCAAAATGATTAGGGGGCTGAAGTACATGACCTATGAGGATAGGCTGAGGAATTTGGGTTTATTTAGTCAGCAGAAGGGAAGAGTGAGGGGGGATTTGATAGCAGCCTTCAACTTCCTGAAGGGAGGTTCCAAAGAGAATGGCGAGAGGCTGTTCACAGTAGTGATGGATGGTAGAACCAGGAGCAATGGTCTTAAGTTACAGTGGGGAGGTCTAGGTTGGATATTAGGAAAAACTGTTTTACTGGGAGGGTGGTGGGGCACTGGAATGGGTTACCTAGGGAGGATGTGGAATCTCCATCCCTAGAGGTTTTTAAGTCCCAGTTTGACAAAGCCCTAGCTGGGATGATTTAGTTGGGATTGGTCCTGCTTTGGGCAGGGGGTTGGACTCGATGACCTCTTGAGGTCTCTTCAAACCCTAGGATTCTATGGTCCTATGATTTTCACAGGGATGAAAAAAATCCCAGTCACTATGGGACCTTTATCCCAGCACATTTCAAATTCTTGATCTACAGTATGGGAGCACTGCATCTTCACAATGTTATTGTTGTATACATTTTTCAACAAAGGCAAAGCAATATATTTTATCTAGTCTATATGGGTATGTCTACACTACAAAGTTAGTTCGAACTAACGGACGTTAGTTCGAACTAACTTTAATAGGTGCTACACTAGCGCTCCGCTAGTTCGAATTTGAATCGAACTAGCGGAGCGCTTAGTTCGAACTAGGAAAACCTCATTTTACGAGGACTAACGCCTAGTTCGAACTAGCTAGTTCGAACTAAGGGCTGTGTAGCCCTTTAGTTCGAACTAGTGAGAGGCTAGCCCTCCCCAGGTTTCCCTGGTGGCCACTCTGGCCAACACCAGGGAAACTCTATGCCCCCCTCCCGGCCCCGGACCCCTTAAAGGGGCACGGGCTGGCTACGGTGCCCGTGCCAGGTGCAAGCCTGCCAGCACCCAGCTAGCAGACCCTGCACCTGGCACGGCACAGAGCCACCCACCCGATGCCCCCCAGCCCACCCCCTCTTGCCGGGACCAGGCTGGCGGCTCCCGGGAGTTTGCCCTGGACCGCAAGAGGCGGGCACCTTCCTGGGCTAGTGCGGACATCGTGGACCTCGTCCACGATCTCCGCACTAGGCACAGGAAAGTGGCCGTCTAGGGCAGGAGAGCTGCCAGCCTGGCCACCCAGGACCAGGTGTGCATGAAAATCAGGGGGGTCCACTGAGACCCCCGACACTGAGCCCTGAGCTTACAATGGCCGTCCTGGGTCAGACCAAAGGTCCATCTAGCCCAGTAGCCTGTCTGCCAACAGCGGCCAACCCTAGGGACCCTGGAGGGGATGGACCGAAGACAATGACCAAGCCATTTGTCTCGTGCCATCCCTCTCCAGCCTTCCACAAACTTTGGGCAGGGACACCACTCCTACCCTCTGGCTAATAGCACTCCATGGACCCAACCTCCATCACTTTATCTCACTTCCCTTTAAACTCTGTTCTAGTTCTAGCCTTCACAGCCTCCTGCAGCAAGGAGTTCCACAGGTTAACTATTTGCTTTGGCAAGAAGAACAACTTTCTCTTACTAGTTTCAAGCCTGCTACCCATTCCTTTCCTTTGGTGTCCTCTAGTCCTTCTTTATGGGAACTCAGGAAGAACTTTTCTGAATGCACCCTCTCCACCCAACCCCTGCTTTTAGAGACCTCTATCCTGTCCCCCCTCCGTCTCCTCTTTTCTAAGTTGAACAGTCCCAGTCTCTGTAGCCTTTCTTCATCTGGGACCTGTTCCCAACCCCTGATCATGTTAGTTGCCCTCCCCTCTCCCAGCCTTTCTCTTCCCCTCTCCCACCTCCTTTTCCCAGTCTCCCCCAGTTTTTTTTCAATAAAGACAGAGTCAATGTTGGAAGAAACGTTATCTTTATTTTGTACATCAATAAGAAGGGGGGCTAAGGAAGGGTAAGTGGAAGGAGGTGAGGGAGGAATGGGGCACGAGCCCCCGATGGGGAGGACTGGGCTGGCTTTGCGGGCTTCTGGGGCTGGAAGCTCTCCTGCAGCCCCCCAATTACTCCCTCTCCCCAGATGGCAGCCTGCGGCAAGTGCAGCCGGGCTGATGGCCGAGTGGTGTGATGTGCCCAGTGTGGGCACTCAGGGCACTCCAAGCCAGAACTTCTTTGCAAGCGGGGCACCCCTTAGAACTGTGTGTCCGGGGTGGGGGTCGGGACCCTTTAAGTGCAGCCCTCGGCTAGCCTGAGACAGCATCTCCACACTCTAAGTCCTCCTCTGATGCCCTGCCGGCACTGCTTCCGGCCAGCCTTAAGCCCTGTTCAGAGTCCACTCAATGTGGACTTGCTAGTTCGAACTAGCAAAACGCTAATTCGAACTAGTTTTTAGTTCTAGATGCGTTAGTTCGAACTAGCTTAGTTCGAATTAACTAATTCGAACTAAGTTAGTTCGAACTAGCGCTGTAGTGTAGACGTACCCTATCTGAGAAATGCTTGAACAAAAAAAGGCTTTTTTGCTGAATGGTTTAGTCTACATCATGCAGCTAAAAAAGCAGGTTGCTCTACACTTGAGACATCAGAGTACAGAGATACAAAGAAAAACACTGGAAAAGAACACATAATTTAATAGAAAAAGATCCAAGGGTTCCCTTCCCTTAAGAAGAAAGTGCAGATTTTGTGTGTGTGTGTGTGTGTGTGTGTGTGTGTGTGTGTGTGTGTGTGTGTGTGTGTTTAAGATAGGTCTCCTTTCTCCTAAACTTCTATTTCCCTTTCTCGCTGTTTATCAGTGGGCTGGAAGCTCAGTTTGACAGATCATAAAAACCAGCCAGCAGGCACCAGACAAGTTATCCTCCATACCTATTTTATGTACTGAAATCACTTGCTCAATGGTACCCACATCTCTCAGGCTTTTCCCTGTATAGTAAGCAAGACATCTGATAGAAATTTTGAGATTTTCTTCTTTTGCAGCAAATAATCAATTTAAAGTTTTCTCTGAAATCCATGATGACTGTGAAAATCATACAACCTTACCCATCATCACAACATTTATAAATATACAAAATCAGATTTTGGATCCAAATTTTGAGTGTTGCACATAAATGTATGTAAATAGAGAACTCTAAACTGATTAGAAAGTTCAGTTACTTCTCTCTGAACATCTGCTTTCCCATAATCTAGGCAGACTTCTTCCCATTTGAGAACTAGGCAGTGATTATATGACAGACTGATTCAGCTCCCATCACACTATATATGCCTAAAAAATGGTTACATTTTCTTGATTGAAAGCTTTAGCCCATCTGCTTATTTCTCACAATTTTCTATTGCATTTCTGTTTCCTTCTAAGAAAATAACTCAATTTGAATAGTCTTTATTTTAGAAACAAGGTCAATTTTTTGACATCCATTGCCCTGGGCAGGAGGATAAGAGTGATACAAATGTCAGCAAGGGACCTTTTTTCTTTGAACTAATTCACAATATCTAGTAATGCCAGCTGGTTGTATCACTGTTTACACATAGAATATGTGAAGAAGGGTCCCTCCAAAAAAAATAAAAAATCAATAGCCATTATCATTGTTATTTACCATCATCATAATCCATCATCTGCTGTTGTTTCACACCGCATTATCTCTGCCAAGTGGGGGCGTATTGTATCATGCTGCTGAATAGCTGCAAAATACCATTCCAGGACTGAATTTCTGTTAGTTGGTACTGCAAAAACCTCTTCATGGAGGTATGCAAAGCACTGTGTTATTAAGTGGGACCTCAGCTGAGATTTTCTCAATTTTTTACACATTTTTGTTGCATGACACTACAATAATTAGCCCGGGTGTGTAGTAAGCAAGAGACTTAAAATCACAGGCGAAAATGCTGAATAGGAAAAATAACATCGTGGTGTGAAAAAATCAGTTAGAATTGTGTATGTCAGCAAATAGTAAACCCTAAGGTACCTAATCAAACTATAGAGGAGGTTTGCAAGAAAGAATCTTTTGACTGGCTCAAAAAAAGAGGACATTTTGAACATAATGCAAAATTATTCTTTGAGATATCTGAGGTGCTTGGATAAGGACGTGAAGAGGTGGGAGATGGGAGAGAGTCCAAAATAGCCTCAGCAGTCTATTATTATTTTCTCTTTCCCACTTGTTCTCAGTTACGACAGGGCTTTTGGCAGCACCTTTTGTCTTGCTAGCACTCCAGCCTCAGGTTCTTCTCACCTATGGTTAGTTTACTGATACCCTCTTACTCTTAACTTCCTTATGCTAGCCAATCCACAGATGGCTTGGAAGCCTTTGGAAAGGTTACTTGATTATCATCTCAAGAAGATGCAGAACAAAAAGGTCTTGATTCAGCAAATTACTGAAGTATGTTCATAACTTTAAGCTAATGAGTAGCTCCAGATAAAAATCAATGAGATTTCACTTGGAACTATGCATATGCTGAATTTGACTTCTTTTCTTCTGCTTATGTGCTGCAGAGTTAAACACCTTGCTGAACTGGGGCCCAAACCACTTAGTTCTGCCAAGAGAACAAAGGAGGGAATTGTTATGGTTTAGAATTAAGGAATGTGATGCCAGCCTCCATTAGACATCAAGGAAACATCCTTGCATATCTAAGGAAAAAATCAGTGCCAAAACCACAATAATGATTTAAATTATCATTCTAAAATAAACTTTTGCAATTTATTTTTATAATGGGTTATTCTTAATTCAGATGATAAAAGAACTTTCCAGAGACGGGTAGAAAGGAAAATACATCTTTGGGAGGAGATATAAAGATAATGTCATCATGATCAGTGTTATCTTAAAATGTCTGCATTTTTATATATGTTCACATTGGAGTAGAGTTTATTTTTTCTTTGTGCCTTAATCTGGCTACAGTCACATCTTCAGGGATAAATTTTCTCAATACTAACTTTAATATAAAATGATAACAGAGTTATTCACTGCCCCTGCAGAGGCATAGAATGAAAGGCCCTGTATCATGAATTTATATTTTTGTTATATTACTTTGGGATTCAGCATTTATCATCAACAGTTAAACTCAGTCATAAATTAAGGTCCTACAAGCTGATTAAGTATACTAAACAACAACATTCAGCATCTTTAGTAATCTCTGCTAATAACTTTCTCATAGTAGAATGGATACAGTGTGGCACAAACATTATTTGTTGCCTCCTGCAAAGACATAAATAAAACAAAGTAATAACATGGAAACTTTTCCTGCCATATCACTTAGAGAATCACCAGCCCAGAGTGCATATTAAATATATTATCCTTCTTAGAGTTGAAAAGTGGATTTTCCCTAAGTAATGGCCATGTTTGTGCTGAAAATAAAAATTTTTGAATTAAATGCTGTGCTTTATAGTTGCTGAGGATCTGGCCCTGAACACTTAAGGTTTACAAACTGAAAAGATGATTTAGCAAATTGTTTTAGCAATTACTATACTCATGAACTGACAAAATGAAGATATAAAAAAGTGTCCATCAAGGACCACAAGTTTGTTATTTAGAGAATAAAATAGAAACTATTGTGATAACAACACTGTTCATTGTCAAGGTGTCAGAGAGCCTGAAAAAAATCACACGGAGATAGATAGATAGATAGATAGATAGATAGATAGATAGATAGATAGATAGATAGATAGATAGATAGATAGATAGATAGATAGATAGATAGATTTAAGGGCCATTATTATTCTGACTTTTTCATTCTTGCCCACAGATTTAGGACTCAAACCGAACAAACAGGAAGACTATGGGCTGTAAGGGGCAAATGGTTTCCTGTATTGAAATGGACAGTTTAATATATTGAGACAGATCCTCAGATTATGTAAATTGGTGTAGTTCCATTGACTTCCCTAGATCTAGACGTATTTCAGAAGGTTTGGTTCTTATGTATAGTGTCAGAAGGAAGCAGATGGGAAGGCAAAAGTTCTCCTTCTTAAATGTTTACCACTTGTTTTGGGGGTCAGCCAATAAAAATTAAGAATGTTTACTTTGCAGCATGTTGTTGCCTTTTACAGATTACACTGGGCATTGCATTTCATGTATCTATCTTTCATAACAAAGATTGTCAGAAGAATGAAAGTGAGAAAAACAAAAGAAACATTCTTAAAGAAAAACTGTGGTAATTAAATAGATACCTGCATAAACATTTACTACGTAAGAATACAGAGTCTTAAAATGGCTCTTAATAATAACTCTCCTGTATCAGTTATAAAATCATGTGGTAGATTGATTTCAATGTGCACATCTTTAATATTCTTTACATTTATCATTTGTAATTGGGTAACTCAATATTTGTTGCTGACATAGATAAAGTGTTTTAAGGGGAATTTCAATAAGGAGAGTGATTGGTGACTTGGTAAACAGAAATTGGGAGGACATGCAGCAGCATGCAAAAAAGCCTTGAGATGGATGTGGAAAGAAAAGAAAAAAGGTATTTGTGTTAGTGTAGTAAAGTAGGTGAAAAGAAATGTGAGAGAAGAAAAGGTCTTCCCAGTTAGCCAAAGGCTCTAGGACTTGCAGATGACTGATTCTGCTATCCAAACTCTGTCATCCACTATACTGAACAGGGTTATGAAAAAAGATAAAACGTGAATTTAAATCACTTTGAAACTTTCTGGCCTTAATTCCATTCTATGTCATTACCCTATGTCTTCTTATTCTTTCATTCCTAATTTGCAAATTGGTCACATCTCCTTCATAAACTATTGTTACATTTAAAACATATATAAATAAAATACATATTTGCTGCTTTTTTAAAACTGTCCATAGTGAATAAAATATCTATCATTCTGCACTGGGATTTTCCTTGATGAGTGCAACTCTGATTTAGAGTATGACTACTGGCTGTGGAGCCATGGGGTGTGATTGCAACTTGTGTAGACATACCAGACCAAGCTTTAATCCAGCTAGATAGGGTATTGTAGCAGTGAAATGATGGCAATATATGCTTCACCAGAAGCAAGTCATGTGAGTAATTGTTCAGCATTCTGGTCGGACTTGTACCACTCATGCTCTGAAGCTTTGCTGCTTTGTTACCTAAACTAGCAGCTAGATTAAAAATAGTTGAGGTATGTCTTCAGAATCTGCACTATTTAAAGTACAGTGTTTATAGCCACACAAGTGACAGGAAACCAGGTGAATTTTGCAGTTCGACCACCTTTTTAAAAAAAAGGTTTTAGGTTTGTTCAACTCAACAGGCAAACTAAAACCCACATTGGAAACCCACTTTGATTGAAACCACCAGAAAACTTCCCCTTTGAGCTGAGGTCTATAAGTATGCATGCATATTAATTTTTTGAAGTCTACACACTTTCAGATAGTTATCAGAAGAATAGTCTTGTCTCTTAGAAACATAGAGGTTTATACAGTGTTTCCTTTCTCTTTTATTTCTACAGTGAACAAAATACAAATAGAGGAAGAAAAATAATTTATATCATTTGAGTTCAAAGCATATGAGAAAGTCTATAAATACTTGTTGTTGGAACATGGCTGAACAAACAAGTATACATATAATTTAAGAGGAATATAAAGCAACACTATAATATAATTATGTGATTGTTTGGGGAATTACATTCCTTGCTGATGTGAGCCACTATCAATTAGTCATTGATTCCACCAGGTCTTTAGTGTCATGAGGAATTAGTTAAAAGGTAGCTTTCCTATTCAGATGTTGATTTCCTGGGTTCTGCAGCCTATGTTTTGAGTTATTACTATTACAATAGTCTTTCATTTCTACCAAAAAAGACTTAAGTAACATCAGAGTTTCTAAGAGGAAAGGAGAGAGAAAAAGAAGGGAGAGAAGGAACTGAGAGGGAAGGCTTGCTTTTTTATTTATTTATTTTTCCTCTTCAAAAGAATACAATTCTTGTCTATCAACCAGACAGCTTATCCCTGCTTAGGGCAGAATCTCTGTGAAAAAGCTCTGAGGCTTAAACCTTCAGCTACAGCTGTCACAAATTGATGCACTCACACATGCATACACATACACACAGGTGAGCATTATTGCCTGGCAGTGAAAGTCCCCACATCCAACTAATCTAATGGGTCACTCACTTTATGAACTACAGTATATCATTTAATTTCAATAGAGATATCTTTTTTCAACCAAGCTTCAATGCATTATACATTATGCAAGTGCACAAATACAAGAGAGAACCACCAGGAAGCACAGCTTTAAAAAAATGCACCACAGCACAGCCCCAGTCAGTTGCAAAAGGATTTCTATATCTTAAGTATCTGGCCCAGAAATAGATGGGAAATGTCAATCAATCAGACGGGGTGGATGATGAGTCTGATAAGAGAGAATCTAAAGAGTTAACACATGTTAAATACAAAAGGGCTACATCATATTGACCCAGAAAGAGATCTGAGAGATATTGCTGAAATTGCCTAGAGCCCTAAGCCCAGTCTGAAGCTGTGCTCAGGAAGAGATACAAGGCACTTGTGTGTTTTTCTGTGAAACTCGGGCTTAGTCTACATTACAGACTTACGTGGAAAACCACAGCCCTCAGTGACATTTATATTGATCAGACCCCAGTGTAGATGATATTATGTCGACAGGTGATATTCTCCCAATGCAGCTACTACCTCTTGTGGAGGAGGATTACTTATGCGGACAGAAAAAGTGTTATTGTTGTGGTGAACATGTAGAGAAGCTTTAAAAGATCACCTTTTATCTCCAGAGGCACAGTGGTCATTACAATCAGCAGAACAGAAAATATGCTTCAAGGCTGTGACTACACTGGAAAGATTTAGAGACAAAAATACAGTCGACATTCATAAATCACCAAAAAAGAATGTTTTCTGCTCTTGGTCCCTGAATTGCTGTCATTGGGCCTACTCATAAGGACAAAAGTTTAAAAAACTGGGGAATAAAATGTAAATTTTAGTCAATATTTTTTATATGAATGTGTGTGTCCTGCTCAGTAGCTGACCTTACATAATATGAGATGATGCATAGTTTTAGATCTCAAATAATATCTTAATTTTCAGGCAAGATTCCTGAATATTGATATATTATTATATATTACTGACAAAACACTAACTATAAGGGATTCTTTTGAGGGGGTGGAGGAGAGATTTATAGTGGTATGGAGAAAAGGAAATACAGAGATTTAAGTCCTCATTACAGAATAGTACTTTGTTCTATTTTCTTTACAAAAGAATTCTCTTCAATTTTTTTTTCCTTTCTTTCTGTCTACGTTTTTGGTGAAATCATTAATACTCCATCACCCCCCCCCCCCCCCCCCCCGCACATCAAGGACAAGCAGCAGACTTTTTTAATCGAAAAGTGTATTATGTTCTCTGCTGTTACTCTACCCAACAATGCAGTCAACAATATTTTCCTTTCTTTGTTGATTTTCCTTCTGTGACATAATTACTCTGATTTTTGCCTCTCAAGCTGCTACAGCTAGTTTGTGTAAAGTTTGCTTATAACTATGAGTTAAATAATTTCACAACAAAAAAAATCACATGGACACATGAGATGAATCTCTCTTGTACCATTGCAATTGAAAGTTCTTCTCTGTACACTCCCTTTTCAATTTTCATCCAGAACTGAAAGGGAGTATAAGGTTGAACATCTGGCTTCATTTTCCACTTGCTATCTGTATCCCCTCCCTAAGCCTTGAAGCTAGCCATTACTATTGTCTTCAGAGACCCATAATAAGTAAACTATCTTTCTTGACTACAAGTTAAAATTCTTGTTTTCAAGGAAGAAATATATGGAACCAGATCCTCAGTCAGTGTAAATTTTCATGAACTCTATTGACTTCGGTGGAGCTGTGACAATTTATATAAGCTGAGGGTCTGGCTGTGGAGTCTGGTCAGTTAGGGTATGTCTACACTACCACCCTAGTTTGAACTACGGTGGTTAATGTAGGCAACCGAAGTTGCAAATGAAGCCCGGGATTTGAATTTCCCAGGCTTCATTTTCATCTTGTCAGGCGCCACCATTTTTAAAGCCCCGCTAGTTCGGACTCCGTGCCCACGGCTACACACGGCACAAACTAGGTAGTTCAGATTAGGCTTCCTATTCCGAACTACCGGTACACCTAGTTCCACTAGGAGTAACGGTAGTTCCGAATAGGAAGCCTAATCCGAACTACCTACTCCGTGCCGCGTGTAGCCCCGGGCACAGAGTCCGAACTAGTGGGGCTTTAAAAATGGCGGCGCCCGGCAAGATGCAAATGAAGCCCGGGAAATTCAAATCCCGGGCTTCATTTGCAACTTCGGTTGCCTACATTAACCAGCCTAGTTGGAACTAGGGTGGTAATGTAGACATACCCTCACCGTTGTAGAGCCAAGGTCTGTACACTGAAGGTACATCTAGACTACATGCCTTTTTCAACAAAGGCTTTTTCCAAAATATCTTTCAAAAAAGCCTCTTTCGAAAAAGATCATAGGTTCCCAAACTGGGGGGCATGCCCCCCTGGGGGGCATGCAGAAATTCCAGCGTGTGTGTGAGGTGACCCAGATCCCCCCCCTTTAATCCCCCCCCCCCCCAAGTTTTGCTTCTATTTTTGTTTTTCAGCCCCAGTTAGTTCGTTTTTTTTTTCTTTTGCTGCTGTGGGGGGCAGGGGACCATGAGGATTTCTCAAAAATCAAAAAAGGGGCATGATGCTGAAAACTTTGGGAACCATTGGTCTATATTGCACTAAGTGGATTGAAAAAGCGATTCGCTTTTTCAAAAAAGAGCATGCAGACTGCTTGGATGCTCTGACGAAAAAAGGGCACCTGCAAGCACTTCTGCCAGGGCATGAGGGCAGCCTGTACTTCAGGGTCCTGCAGCATGCTCTTTGCAGAGACACGTGCTTTAAGGGATTCTCCAGAACAGCCATTCCTCTGCGTCTGCAGCTGGCTTGCCTACCTCCTAGAGGGACAGCAAATCTTCTGCAGTGCTTGCTTTGAGTGCCCTGCTTTGTGGGACAACACAGCATTTTGTTTCCTGGTTGGTTTTTGTGCTTTCAGGTTTTTTTTTGCCATGAAGCCAGAGTCTGATATCACACTAATTCAACACTGGTGTGGGTCTATAGAATTCAGTGAGTTTGATCCTGAGTGATACAAACTCTTAAGTATCTAAATTAATGTTATTGTCACACATGCACACATTGTTTGGAAAACAAATAGTTATACAATGACTTCCAATTTCCTTTAGAATAGAAATGATTTGGAATTTGATGTCAGCAGCTATGATTCTTCAATTAAATTGAGGCTTTCCCCCAAAAACCTCCCCCTACATTAGATTACTATTCCTGGAAGTCAGATTGAAATGGGTAAAAATATTTATCAGCTGCTTGATACAAACAGTACCAAGGCACAAGGTCAAACAAGAGAGAACCTAAGGCTGTGTCTACATTGGCAAGATTTTGCGCAAAAGTGTCTGCTTTTGCGCAAAATTTTGCCACCTGTCTACACTGGCCGTGAGTACTTGCACAAGAACACTGACGTTGTAATGTATAAAATCAGTGCTTCTTGCGCAAATACTCTGATGCTCCCACTCCGGGATAAGCCCTCTTGCGCAAATGTTCTTGTGCAAGAGGCCAGTGTAGACAGGCAAGTTAATTTCTTGTGCAAGAAAGCCCGATGGCTAAAATGGCCATCAGAGCTTTCTTGCGCAAGAGAGCGTCTACACTAGCACAGATGCTTTTGCGCAAAAGTACATCTCTTGCGCAAAGGCACATGCCAGTGTAGACGCTCTCTTGCGCAAATTCTTTAATGCAAAATCTCTTGCGTTAAAAGTATTTGCGCAAAATCCTGCCAATGTAGATGTAGCCTAAGGTTTTACTGTTTTTTAATTTCTTTTTCTTGTAGAATTAGGCTGTATGAAGAGAAGAATTTAGAAAGTAACCAAAACCAACATTTAATTCTTAGAGGCAACTGGAGAAGAAATAAACCTTAGTGGAAAACAACCTATGTGAATGAATGTTTGATAATTTTCAGGGGAGAGAAAAATTCAATTTGTTGGACCCAGTCCTAAATCCCTGGTCAAAGTTTTAGGTACAGTGTGAGTTGCCCAACAGAGCAGCTGTGGGTTCCTTTTGATTAAGGGAATCCTCACCTACCCTCTGGCAGTATGCATAGGTGAGTGGGTTGAGAATGTCATCTGAGGAAGGGGACATCACTAGAACCCCCTGCATTGGAAGAGTGGCTTCTATGGGGTCATTATAGATGGAATATGATAGAGCAGCCCGGTAATTGTACTTATTTACACTGGAGAGCTAGATCAGTTTCCAGCTCTCCCAGGACTGAAAAGAGTACAAAGGAGGCTTTAAACAGAACTCAGAACAAAGAATCAGGTCCATTTTTAATCAACAATATGTAAAACAGTATTTAGAGGGAGACTCCAAAATACTTTCAAGAAGAAGAGTTTTATATTAGGTTAATTCTTAATAATAACGTTTCCTTTATTCAGAATTATACTTACTGGTACAATTACAGTATCTGTTTTTTCAAGTTGCATGACATACAGCCATGACATCATGTTCCAAATGAGCCTGTAAGCATGTTTATTTGTTCCTACTGCTCATGCCTGTAAACCAATTGAATTTGCAAAATGAAAACAAAATGTACCACTACCACCACAATGAAACATCTTACTCCTCCCCTAGTCATGTACTTTTACTCCCATATATCCTCCCACTCCTCTTCCCAAAGTTTCCCATTTCTCATCCATAGCATCGTATTTTCTGTCTAAAATATAAAACTATCAACTTAAATAAGTCATCCCATAAGATATTAATGGCTTCTATGTGGAGCAGAATGAATAACAGGTTTTTCAGTTTGCTGGCAATTTGGAAAAATCAGTAAAAAATAATTTTGAGTCAACTAAAACATTTTCTTTCAATATTTTCTAAATGCAAGATTTTACTTTTGATCATTTAAACAGTTTTTACAGGGTTTTCAATACATTTGAAGGAAATTTTACAAAGAAAAATAATTTGGAATGGAAACATTGAAACATTTCATTTAAAAATCTGTATGGGGGAACTAATTCAGTTTGAGGATTTTTTTTTTGTTTATTTTTGACTAACAATCTCCCCCCCCCCCAAAAAAAGAAATTAATTGTCACCGAATCTGCATTTTTCCCAGAGAAAAGCTTCAGCAGAAACGTTTCACACAGCTGCATTTGAAAGTGCTACAGTAGTAGGACATTCACTCACTGTGGTGACGGAACAAGTTAATAACAATACTGACAGGATACTGAGAAGTGAAGTTGAGAGACTTCAAAGGGGGGCCTGCCCATACCTCCTCAGCCCAAAAGGTGATGGCTTTATGTGGGTCATATAGGCTATGTCTAGACTTCAGAGTTTTTCCGGGAACAGTTTCCGAAAAAGTGGGCGCGTTCTTTTGGCAACCCTGTATTCCTCATTTTATGAGGAATAAGGGATCTTCCAAAAGGGGAGGTTTTTCCTACTTTGGCCCTGTGTAGACATGCCAAATGTCAGAAAAGCCTCTTCTAAAAAAATAAGTGGAAAAAGGTACGCAAATTGTGGTTCACAATTTGCATATCTTTTTCTGGGAAAAAAAAAAGCAGTGTAGACACAGCCATAGTATGGGATGAAGAGTGTTCTAAATGTGGATGGAGACAGACGAGGAGGAGAAAAAAAGAACCTCCTGAAACAGATGAGGATGAACACCTGGAAAAAATGGGTTCAGGAGGAAATGAGTAAAATATATACATGACTGCTAGAGGCTGGAGCTCATCCTATAGAAATTGCTTTTTAAAGTCTTTATCTTTTTCTTTTGTCTTTTTCTTTTATCTTACCTTACTCTCTGGCCATGTCTAGAGTGCACTGCTTTTCCGGGATACCATAGGTATCCCGGAAAAGCAATGCTGAGTCAAAGGAATGCTGCATCCAAGGAACACGTCCGCTTTTTTGGAAAAATTTTCATAAAAGTGGATGTGCTCTTTCTCCATCCCTGTAAATCTCATTTTACAAGGAATAAGGAATGTGTCAAAAGACTACATTTTTCCAGAATTTGGCACTGTGTAGGCACGCCAAATTTTGGAAAAGCCTCTTTTGACAATAAAGTGGAAAAAGCTATGCAATTTGCATACCGCAAATTGAGTATCTTTTTCTGACTTACCATTGCAGTGTAGACCTAGCCCCTCTCTCTCTCTCTCTCTCTCTTTGTATATGCATATATAATATTCTTTCTTACACTCTTCTTGACTTTAAGGAAGAAACAGATAAAAGATTATTTCCATATTTTTATCAAATTCTCCAAATAAATATTTCTTTCATATTTCTCTAGTGCAGCTATCTGAGCATCTGCAAAGCATTTGGCATTGTCATACTCATAAAAAAACACTTTGCAATTCTAGTAAATTATGCAGAGTTTAGCGAGGTATAACAATGCCACATCTGTTTTGATTCTAATAAATTCCAATGTAAGGGTGTTAAATCTACAGTGTCTCGCCTGAGTTGCCCTTACCATGTCTGGAAAAAACAGTTTTTTTATTCTTTGGTTCTATCCACTGCTTTCAAGTTGCTTTCACAATCATACAGTATAGAACAAAAAATAATCAGCCAAAGTTTCCCCTTCATTATGGGTGGAGTGTTATCTGTTAGGAAGTACTAGTGCTACACAAAACATGATGTATGGATGGGGAAGAGGTCAAAAAGTACTGGCAGTTAAAATTTTTGGATCACTGTTTGTGATTTATAGGCATTTACAAAGTCCTATGAAATACAATATTGCACGTTTGTTATGAGCTATTTTATGTTGTTTTTTTCCCAGGATAAAAAATTTCAGTCAGTGCTTTTACGGTTTTCTATTTTTGATTGAACATTGGGCCTGTTCTGAAAAACTATTCACTTTGGAAGAAAGACAGGGGAAACTGGTTGTGTTTTCGTTAGGCCACAAATTTATTCTAAAATGTCTGGGAGTACTTGAAAGTGTAGAGTTCAAGTAATTCCATAATCATTTCAATAGATACCTAGCGGGCTGCTGTCAGCCTTTGCCGTTATCCATTCTGGTCCTCAGCCAACCCATTGCGTGGAGCTCATGTTGATTTAGAGTTAAAAAGGAATATAAATGAGGTGGGGACTGGCTTCCTGCTATATCGATAATAAGCAAGCCCTCCAACCCCCATTTCCATTGTTTGAAAGAATACCTCCTTTAAATCCTTTATCAATCCATTTTATCTGATCATTGTATCCCTTCCTATGGAGTACCTGTATTGGACAGTCTCCCCATGTTGACGTAATGAGGTACAGCATGTCCTAACACCCTTTTTAAGTTCACCTCAGCTAGGACCCCTCTGGATCCACTATGGAAAGTAACGAAAACATTTTGCCGTGGCCAGACTGTTGATGAGGGAAAAAGCCTTCCCAGCCACCCATGAAAGGAGCCACTAGAACAATGCCCACAATAGCTTTTGTATTTTGTCACTTCTATGGTTGGCAAGGTGAGAGCTGCTCTCTCTGACCAAGGTAAAAAAGAGCTTTTCCTACACCATCATGGACTTCTGTATTTCCCTCCCCCCATGTTCCAGTCACCTAGAGGAAGGGATGGGTCAGCATCCCCAGGCTTACATGGTTTTCAGCTGCCTGACTTTCTATCCCCTAAATGGGCATGTGCTTTTTCCTGCAAGCCAAACTATCTGGAGAGATCATTGTCTTTAATGTGCTTTTGACCAGGTCCGTTATGAATTTACTTGCATTTGCTATGCTTTTCAGCTGTCAGTAGTCTGTGTGAAAAAGGGAGCCAAGGGCTCAGGTGATAAACAAAACATCATTTCCATTTTGGCAAAAACAATGAGGAGTCCTGAGGCACCTCAAAGACTAACACATTTATTTGGGCATCAGCTTTTGTGGGCTGCAACCCTCTTCGTCCTGCATCTGATGTAGTGATCTCAAGCCCACAAAAGCACAGGCCTAAAACAAATCTGTTAGGCTGCATCCGCTTTTGCAGAAAAACTTGCCAGCTGTCTACACTGGCCGCTTAAATTAGCGCAAGAACACTGACGAACTAATGAAAGATTGTCAGTGTTCTTGCACAAATACTATGCTGCTCCTGCTCGGGAAAAAGCCCTCTTGCTCAAATGCTTTTGCACAAGAAGGCCAGTGTAGACAGCTAAAAACTGTTTTGCGCAAAAAAGCCCTGATGGCGAAAATGGCGATCGGGGCTTTCTTGCGCAAAACCGCGTCTAGATTGGCACGGACGCTTTTCCGCAAAAAGTGCTTTTGCGCAAAAGCGTCCGTGCCAATCTGGACACTCTTTTCCGCAAATGCTTTTAATGGAAAAACTTTTCCGTCAAAAGCATTTGCAGAAAATCATGCCAGTCTAGACATAGCCTTAGTCTTTAAGATGTCACAGGACTCCTCATTATTTTTGCTAAAATAGACTAACATGACTACCGATCTGAGACTCATTTCAATTTTGAACAGTGAAGCACAATGAAATCTCAGCATTCCACACAAAAGCCTCAATTCATTCCATCTCTTTCACCTGAGCCAGGAATGCCCAGGTATGTAGGTAACTACTCTGTCATGGTCGGGCTGTGTTCCTTAAAAACTCCATGAAACTAAAACATTGCACTCTTAGATTAACACTCCTTTCCTCATCACTGTTAGTTAAAGCTAATAGTGCAGGATCTATACAGAATATTGTCTCTTGATTCATGGCAGCCACTCCAATTTCCATACCTTTCAGTTGGTGACACAATGCTATTTTTATACCTTCCAGAGCTGCAAATGGGTCTGAAGATTTTACTTCCATTCCAAGTGAGCCTCTGGACTTCTGACCTTATACTGTGCTTTGGGAATGCACAGAGAAAGGAGAGCCTTTGACTTGGCTTTGGTCCCCTTTCTCTCACAGCCCAATAGAAAAATAACAAGTCCCTCACCTAGCAACATATGTTAATATATGCTCCAGGATGAGGCAAAAGGAAAAACCTCTCCATGTGACCAGTTGAAAAGTCTGTCTTATTGTGAAAACAGTAAGATTTTCCAAACATTTCCCAAGCAATTTCCAAAGGCACAAAACAATGCCCTAAAACCACTTTCATGCAGCCTTGGCTCGTTCTTCCTGGAATATTAACAAAAAAGAAATAACTAGCACATTCTCCCTTGTTTTTTAAATAAAGCCTTAACAGAGCACTTTCTTTGCACTCTCTCACATGGTCATGGCTGTCTACTTACTCCCTCCCCACAATACATAATGGCTGTGTCTACACTGGGCCACTTATTCTGGAAAATCAGCCGCTTTTCCGGAATAAGCTGCGAGCTGTCTACACTTGCCCCTTGAATTTCCGGAAAAGCAGCGACGCTGTACTGTACAAAATCAGCCGCTATTCTGGAAACCCTATGCTGTTCCCGCTTTTCCGGAAAAGGGCCAGTGTAGACAGCTTTTCCGGAAAAGCAGAAGACATGGAAAAAAGCGGTTTGGATGCCGCGAGACCCCGTAGGAGCCTGGACTTCCTGGTAACCCGAGCTCCTGGTAACCCGAGCTCGGAGGCTGCTGGGCGCCCGTGGCAGAAGCCTGCCGGAGAGCGTGCAGCTTGAGCTCTGGCACGTGGCGCTGTGCTGCCCAAGAGCAACCTCTGAGCCCAGCATGGCAGCCACCTGCACCCGCAGAGGAGGAAGCCCCCAGGGGCCAGAAACGCCAGGCCCCATCCTGGACCCCCAGGGAGCTGGAGACCCTCCTGGACCTCTGACAGGAGGAGGAGGGTCTCCACGACCTGCAGTCCCGCCGCCACAATGCAGACTTGTACACGCGGCTGGCGCAGAACCTGATGCAGCAGGGAAACCCTACCACAACTGTGAGCAGGTGCGGTCCAAAGTAAAAGAGCTGCGGCTGGGGTATGTGCGGGCCACCGACGGAAGGGGGGCAGGACCCGATGCCTGCCCCTATTATGACCAGCTCCATGCTTTTCTGGGACAGCCAGCCCCGGAAGCCCCAGCTGTCCCTGTGGACACCTGCCAGCGCCCCCCCCCATCAACCGTCCCACCGAGCCAGGGGAGGGAGAAGACAGCGCCAGCGCGTCTGGCGGTGAGGAGGCCATCGTTGCCACCATCCAGCAGGCCCCCTCCAGCAGCTCCTCCGAGGCTGATGCTGGGGAGGAACCCACTGGTGAGTTTGTGTAGTTTGCACTCCCAACAGGCGGGGGGCAGAGAGTGGGGGGGGGCAGGTGCCCGGAGGGAGGAGGGGGAGAGCATGTCATTCAGGCCACGTGAGCTGCACGCTGCATAGCATGAGGCAGCAAGCAGCACGTGCAACCACGTGCAGCCTGGTGACCGAGCGGCACGTGGCCGCAGCAGGCAGCTGCAGGACACGCCTGGGACCGTGCTGCTCACACACATTCGGCGGGACTAGGGGAAAGGGTGGATGCCGGCTGGAACCGGCCAGGGCCCCAGGGACTCAGCCCAGAGCCCGCAGCTCTGCCAAGGTGCAGCACGCTGTCCCATGCCTCGCTGTGAGGCACAGCCAGCTGCTATTGGGTACACCGCAGCGTCACGGTCCTGTGAACGTGGACCCCCACCGAGCCCCTCGCCTGCTCCCGGTGCCTTGGCTGCCTCCCCGAGGGAAGTCCCCACTGTGGCCACACATGTCCCTGGGCTACCGGGCTTGCGGGAGGGATAGTGGGAGGGGGACGGGCCCCTGAGTGTTGCTGCAAGGATGGAACATCCCCCCACCCAGTCACTCTTCTGGTTCCATCCAGGAGATATCCCACGCGAGGGGATCTGAGAGCCCAGACCGCCTCTGCCAGATGTGCTCCCAGGCACTGCGTGGGGATGCATCTCGTTCCCTAACACCAGTGATTAGCCCAAAGCTTTTCACAGTCTCCACCGGCAGGGAGTTCCACAAGTGAACACAGCACAAGCACCTTCCTGCCCTCCACAGGGCCAGGATACAGATCAGTGCTTACAGTACTGGAGGGGGGACCCTACTCCAGGGGCAGTCCTCCTTGAAAACATACAACACGGGGGCAGGAGGGGAACCGAGTGGGCCCAAGACACACAACTGTGGGGTCACCTGGGCTCAGGGGTGGAGGGCATGCGGTGTGGGGACAGTGGACGGCCTGCCTGACTGACCCATCCTTTCTTCTCTTCCCTGCAGCGGGACCCAGCACCAGACCCTCCACTGCAGCAGCAGCGGCACCCCCAGCATGCCAACCCCGGAGGCACAGGCTCCACCAGAGGGACCAGCTGCTTCGCCGGCACGTCAACGCCGTGGAGACAATTCAGGCCTCCATCGTGGAGCGGGTGCAGGGGGACGTGCAGTGGCGGCAGGACGGCTGGGCTGCCTTCCTGGACGAATGCTGAGCGATGCGCACCACAATGGACACGCTGACGGCACATATTGTGCATGCGATTCACTATGGCATTGGCGGAGCCCAAGCCCCCGCCATCCCTCCCGTAGCACAGCTCATGCCCCCTCCCATCCCAGCTCCTGCCCCTGTTCCTGCCCCTGCCCCTGCTCCTGGCCACCTCCGCGTGCAGCCTGCCCCCGGAGGAGCACTCGCAGGGGCCGCCCGTCCCAGTAACTGCCCCCCCTTCCTGTCCCAGTTAAAGGTCTCCCCCCCTTCCTGTCTCAGTTGAAGGTCTCCCCCCCCTTGTAAATAAACAGTTCTCTATTTTGCTGTTCATTCCTGTGTTGGGTATTGTGTAACTCTAGGTAGTGTACAAAATGATGTGAGATGCCAAGTAGCCACTTAAATTTAACATGGTGGCAAACTGTGGAGAATGAAATCTGTACTCTATCACTGGGGGGGGGGGGGGCCTTCGTAAGTGGTCAGTGGTTTGTGGCGCAGAAATAAATGCTGACACTTTTCAGAAAATTTAAACCACAAACTATATTTACATAGATGATAAACTAGCAAGAACGGTTACAAGATACACACAACAGATAATTAAACATAGTCTAGGTGCAGGGAGGACGATTGTGGATAGTCTAGGCGCAGGGAGGACGATTGTGGTGTTGCTGGCCACCTAAATCCTTTGGTCCTTCCGGGCCTCAGGAGAGGAACAGCCAGGAGATCCCTCGACGGAAGATAACTGGAATCAGGTACGCTGACTTCAGCCTTCCGCACGAACCCCACATCCTCGTGGCTGTTCTTTGGGACAGGCGATGGTGGCCTAAACCCTAGCCTAAGCTAAAAAGAAAAACCCTAACTAAGCCCGACGAACAGACTCGATGACAGCCGACATGCTTTGACCCGACGCTTTACAATTGGGGGGGAGCTAAGGGGAGGGGGTGGGGAAGGGTAGGGGACGGGCGGGAGTAGTCTGGGGAGACCCAGGCGACCCTACTACGGGGCTTGGGCAAACATGTCCACCAGGGCCTCTCTGATGCGTACCACATCCTGGCGCGCCTGGCAGACGGCAGCTGTGTCGGGCTGTTCCAAGGTCTGTGCCTCGGCTGCCATCCATGCAGGGAGGAAGGCCTCCCCACTGTGCTCCACAATGTTGTGGAGCACGCAGCACGCGGCCAGGACCTCCGTTGCATTCTGCTCACCCATCTCGAGACGAGTGAGCAAGCAACGGAAGCGGGCCTTTAAACAGCCAAAGGCCAGCTCCACTGGGTTTCGGGCCCTGTTGAGGCGGTCGTTGAACCGTGCCCAGTTCTGGTCCAGCTGCCCCGTGTAGGGCCGCATTAGCCAGGGCATCAGGGGGTAGGCCGCGTCCCTGACGACGCAGATGGGCATAGGCACATCCCCGACAGTCAAGTCCCACCGGGGGAAGTAGGTGCCCGCCTCCAACCTGCGATACAGTCCAGAGTTCTGAAGGATGCGGACGTTGTGTGCCCGGCTGGACCAGCCCCCGTAAATGTCCAGGAAGCGGCCCCGGTGGTCCACGAAGGCCTGCAGAACGATGGAGCAGTACCCCTTTCAGTTCATGAAATGGGCCGCTCGATGCTCCGGGGCCTGGATGGGGATGAGGGTGGTGTCCAGGGCTCCCCCGCAGTTGGGGAACCCGAGGGCAGCGAAGCCAGCCATGGTATCATCCACGTCGCGCAGGCGGATGATTCGCGGGAGCAGGACATCATTGATGGGGTGGACGACCTGCAGAAGGGTGCAGAGAAACACAAGGGAACAAATCACATATGGCAGGGGTGAGTGTGCGCTCCCTTGGGCCCCCCCCTTGATTCCCTCTGTCCTCTCTCTCACACACACACACACACACACACACACACACACACACACACCCCAGGGCTCCCCTTGCCGCACGCCCCCCCCACAGGGCCTGTGCAAGGTAGGGGTGGCCCAAACCTCTGGACGACCCAGCCGGGAGTCTTGGCTGTCCCTGGGCCTGGAGTGCAGCACCATCCCCCCATCCCACTCCCCCTGGGACTTACCTCCATGACGATCACTCCGACGGTTGATCTTCCCACCCTGAACTGCTGGGCCACAGAGCGGTAGCTGTCCGGTGTGGCCAGCTTCCAGAGTGCGATGGCGACCCTCTTCTTCACGGGGATGGGTGCCCGCAGCCGGGTGGTGACTCTCTGCAGCGCGGGGGTGAGCCAGGTGCACAGCTGCAGGAAGGTCCGCTTTCTCATTCGGAAATTCCGGATCCACTGGTGGTCGTCCCATCGTCCGAGGACCACCCGGTCCCACCAGTCGGTGCTGCTCTCCAAACTCCAGACGGGCCGGTCTATGGTTGGGTGCTGATGCCACACAGTTGCCAGGGCCTCCCTGGTGAGGGAGTCCAAGGCGATCTCTGCCTCCTGGTCCATGAACAGCATGGCACCGGCCTGCAGCAGGAGCCGCAGCCACCTGTACAGCCCCAACAGGGGCCCGACCAGGCACATGACCACCCATGGCTCCATAGCAGACAGAGCAGGGCAGAAAAAAAAACCTCAGGCAAAAGCAGTTGGGGGCCAAAGGGTGGTGTCCCCAAAAGTCAGAGGGCAACCACAGACCCTGCGAAGGGTGTCAGTCCCTTGCAGAGGCCCCAAGGCACGGGAGCAGGAGACCAACGGCTGCCTGGCAAGACCCCTTTAACCACGTGTCTGAACGGTACTCTGGCCCTGCCCCCGGAAAGGTCTGGTGGCCTTTGCCCTCTTCAAAATGGCTCCAGGCTTCTGCTTTTCCGGAAAAGTGCGCCGCCAATGTAGACGCTCCTTTTCCGAAAAAACTGAAAACGGAATAGTATTCCGTTTTAAGCATTTCCGGAAAAAGGTGCCAGTGTAGACGTAGCCAATGAGTCTACTCCACTTTTTAATGTTGGTTTTTAAACAGCCATCCATTTTGAGTCAGACTTATAACTAATATAGTTTGGAGAGAAAATGTAAAATATATTCTGCCGAGAAAGAACAGAATGTGTATGAGGCAAGTGAGTAGTCTAAAAATGTAGCCAATATACAGCTAGTAGTTAGAGAAATTAACCTTGACAATATGGAAAAGTGGAGATGCTTCATATTAATAAGGAATTTGAAACAAGTAACAGGACTAAAATATCTGTTAATTGTTTCTACTCTGTTCATAACATGGGTACTGGTTCTTGTATGCAATAATAGAACGGACTGAGAATTTTCCATCAAAATGAAAAATGTGGTGTAATACATGTGAGCCTCAAGACACTGAGTTCATCATAGGAGAAGTAATCAGGCCCATAGGGAAAAAGCATAGTGACATGAGGTGCCAGAACTACAACACTCATGGGATACTATTGCATCGTTAGGCAGAAGTCATTTAATGTCAAATAGACTCAAAATAGTTTTCAATATTCAGGCTGGGGGTAATTCTTATACTCTGTTCTCTATCCTTCTGGTCTTTCCACTCATTTGCATGCTAAAAATAATTATGGTTCCAATTATCATCATACAAAGCAAAATTTCAGTGTGTCCAAACTTTCAGTGTGGTCATATTTAATCTTTTCTGGAGTGAGAATGTGTAACCATCAAACAGGTAGATTTGAACCTAGAACCTGTGGAGCTTAGTGTAAAAGCTGCCAGAGCTGGAGCTACAAAGCCAACTGGCTTTCACCATATGCTGTGTTGCTCACTCGTTTTTAGCTCTCACTCTAAGAGGTCTAAATGCTACTACATGGGACAGTGAACCACACCTACTAGAGGTGTGTCTACACAGCAAGGCTTAACTTGAAATAAGCTATGCAAATTGAGTTACGTCAATTGCATTGCTTATTTTGAAATAACTTATTTCAAAATTGGGAGCATCTACTAGTTCTTATTTTGAAATAGAGCACTCTTCCTCTGACTTCCCTTACTCCTCGTATAATGAGGGTTACAGGAGTCAGAGTAAGGAGTCCTCCAGCTTGACAGTATTTCAGCATTATTTCATTCATTGGGAATTTTCCATCAAAATAATTTTTAACAAAAAATACTGTTGGTGAAAAATCAAATTTTTCCACTTGAAATTTAAGGTTTTTTTTCAAATTTCCTAGACAGAAAACTGAAACATGCTATGTCCCGTGAGTCTCAAGATTCTGAGATTACATCTGGCCCATAAGGAAGAATAGCTACATGAAGCACCAACCTTGAGTATCTTTGCATTCATATGTTTTAATCTCACAATGATTTAAAATTAAACATTTTAATTCCATTCAATAAACTAAATAAAAATCATAAATAATAGAACATTTTGATATGGTAAAAATGTTCCCACATGTGAAGTCTAAATTTTTGGAACTTTTTGATCTGCAAAAAACATAAATATTTTTAGTTTTTGTCCTGATTTGGGAAAAAGACATATTTTGAAACATCTGAATTTTCCATGAGAGACAAATTCTGATTTTCACTCTGCTATAGTCAATATATTTTAAATGCAGTGAGCTAGTTTGGATAAAATTAAAATTGCCCTGCACATTGTTCAAAATTCAAACCAATTTTCAAGTACAGCTTTGTTCTTGGGGTTAAATCCTACACTCATTGACTTAAATGGGCTCAGGATTTGATCCAGTACCAGAAGAAGAAATGTTTAAATATTTTGAGACAGACACATGTATTATTTACACTGTAACTGAAAGCAGGAGGTACTCATGAGGACTCTATACTTTGGATTTTATATTCCTAAGAGTTGTGGGAAGTTAAGGTAACATCAGGATCTTAGAGTGATTATCAGAATCAAAATGAATCTCCAGTTTTTCAGAGGACCATCCTGTGATGGATTGGCATCACAGAGGTCCTTTCCAGACTGTCATTCAACATGCCTTCCATACCACTGAGCCTGTCTTCCTGCTGGTCTCCCTCCCCCAGCAAAGACACAAAGTTGGAATAACAGTCCCCAGCAGAGTAACAGAGACACTGATGACAGCTCACTTCGGGAGGACTCAGTTACAGGGACTTGTGAGCACTCTCTCACAGCCCTCAAAAGGGACCAAAACCCCAAATAAATCCATCTTACTCTGTAAGAAAGCTTTACACAGAGAAAGCTCATAGAGTTCACTCTCTTTATCAAGAGAGATATGCACAGTTGTAGCTCTACCTCCCCACCTCACCCCTAACATTTATTTACCCTGGATGTGATAATAAACAAAAGTGTTTTTATTAGCAAAAAAATAGGATTTAAGTAATTGCATGTGAAAACAGACAGATGAAAACACTTTACTAATCTAAAATATATAAAACTTGCTAGCCACACCTAATACACAAAGGGTATGTCTACACTGCAGAGAAAGATCAAAGCTGCCGCTGTTAATCTTCCATGGTTTGAATTAGCGGTTGAGTTAAGACAGCCAATTTGAACTGAAAGGAGCACTCCAGTCAATGCCTGTAACCCTCATTTCACAAGGAGTAAGGGAAGTCGAAGGAAGAGTGTTCTTCCCTTGACTTCCTGCAGTGTAGACAGTGTTAAAAGCCAGGTTAAGGTACTTAGACTTCAGCTACACAATTAATGTTGCTGAAGTTGTATATCTTAATTCGACTTTGTCCTGCAGGGTAAACATACCCTAAGAGTGCTCGTTATAAATAATATTTCTCACTCTAGTCTTTATTTCAAGTAAAATACTTTAAATCACAGCTGATCTTTCTTCTGGCCTGGGTCTAACAAGTTCTTAAGTATTCTCATAGGCTACGTCTACATTGGCATGATTTTCCGAAAATGCTTTTACGGAAAACTTTTCCGTTAAAAGCATTTTCGGAAAAGAGCGCCTAGATTGGCAGGACACTTTTCTGCAAAAGCACTTTTTGCGGAAAAGCGTCCGTGGCCAATCTAGACGCGCTTTTCTGCAAAAAAGCCCCAATCGCCATTTTCGCGATTGGGGCTTTTTTGCGGAAAACAAATCTCTGCTGTCTACACTGGCCTTTTTGTGCAAAAGTCTTTCAGAAAAAGACTTTTGCCCGAACGGGAGCAGCATAGTTTTTCCGCAAAAGCACTGACAATCTTACATGAGATCGTCAGTGCTTTTGCGGAAATTCAAGCGGCCAGTGTAGACAGCTAGCAAGTTTTTCCACAAAAGCAGATGATTTTGCAGAAAAACTTGCCAGCCTAGACACAGCCATAGGGCATGTCTAGACGGCCTGCGGCTTTCGAAAGAAGATATGCAAATTCAGCACGAATTTGTATATCTTCTTCCAATCCCATTTTCAGAAGAGGTTTAAAAAAAAGCAGTCTAGTCGCAGTTCTTTAAAAAAAACACCCTTTTTTGAAAGAATCCTTCTTCCTATAAAAAAGGGTGTTTTTTTTTAAAGAACCGTATCTAGACTATTTTTTTCCCCCAAAAAAACCCTCTTCTGAAAATGTAGAATTTGCATATCTTCTTTCAAAAGCCACAGGCAGTCTAAATGTGCCCTAAGAGTAAGGAGGCAATTTCAAATACCTACCGAAGACAATTATTAATTGGTCTCAATGCCTTAAATAGAATTTTCTGAGGACAATTCTGAGGACAATAGAATTATTTCCCTCCAGCCTAACAGAAAAATACCAAATTCAACATGGTTTCCAACATCAGGTAGCATGGTCACATGCTTTTATAGGAAAGCTTGGGCTTTCAGGAAAAACTAAACTATTTTCAGATCATTGTCTTTGCACTGAGATATTAAGTCCATTAAATAGCACTAATGGCTTTAACTAGAAGGCCTAAAATTAATAAAACATATTTATACTTAATATTTCTAACCTCATGTACAAATACGGGGGGATCGCAGGAGCCGGCACAGACCCTGCAGGAGTGGGGTGAACAGGGGATGCTCAGATGTCCCCTTCAGAATTTCCAGCTATCTCTTCATTCTCCTTTAATTAAGCACCAGTATTGACAGTTACATAAAAAAAATTTCCCTACTATTTTTCATTACAATACACAGTAACACTGGGAAAGCACATATACTGAAAATAACATAAGAACAGTCATCTTAGGTCACAGATTGATCCATCTAGCTCAGTATCCACTCTGTCAGCCATGGCCAATGCTAAGTGCTTTAGAGGGACTGAATAGGGCAGTTATTGAGTAATCCATTCCCAGTCATCCACTCCTAGCTTTTGGTAGTCAGAAGCTCGGAACACCCAAAGGGCTGATTTTCATCCCTGATAATCTTGGCTTATAGTCATTAACACATCTATCCTCCAGGAATGTATTATATAAAAAGATGAAGACGTGCTTAATTGCGTAATATGTGCATTTTATTGCTAATTTATCTAATGTACTGTTTGTTAATGCTAGAAATGCTCTTCCTTACCATATGTTCATCTATCTCTCTGGTGAATAAGGGAATTGTATAACAACAATTCTTCACTCAACTCACAGTCTGCCTGTGAAATTCCTTGTCAAAGGATGTTGTGAAGTCCAAGATTGTAACAGGGTTAAAAAAAGAGCTAGATAAATTCATGGAGAATAGGTCCACCAACGGCTATTAGTCAGGATAGGCAACAATGGTGTCCCTAGGCTCTGTTTGTCAGAAGTTGGGAATGCAGGACAGCAGATGGAGCACTCACTGATTTCCTGTTCTTTTCATTCCCTCTGGGGTACCTGGCATTGGCCACCATCAGAATACAGGATACTAGGCCATCTAGACCTTTGGTCTTACCCAGTATGGCCATTCTTATGTTCTAACAGGTACATTCATAGATAAAAGTTTCTTGCATATTCCACTTGCTATTACAATGCCAATGGCACTAGCTGCTTTTTACATAAATGTGTAAAGAAATTTCTGCTTCTCAAGAATCTGTTCCTTGTCATTATTAACCAACCTTACATTATATTTCAGTCAGTAGTAACAGTAGTAACAATGCCCTGCAGCAGAGAAGAACAATACTTTTGTTCTGTCAGCCATAATCATATATCTGTTCCTCTTCATGATATAAAAGTTGTGAATTCTTTCCACATAGAATATAAAATTCTAAAGATACTACTTACACTAATAACTATTAAAAATCTTCAGATAAAGATGGTTACTGAGGTATTATTGGCTAAAATAAAATAATGATATTTATTATCCCTATGTGATCATTGAAAATGGGAAAATGATAGCATTCTTTGATTTGATCTATGCAGTTCAACTTACTACTTCCTGAAAATACTAATATAAACAGGGGATTTTAACATTTTTATGAATCAATTGTAGTAAAATTTTATTGTAGTATGTTTAAACAATTAACTAACACACTAATTAACTGCACTACATGTTGAAAAGAGAAGCCAACAAATAAGAACTGTTTTAATGGAGAAAAGCAGTAAGAAATACTTTCCTGCCAAGCACTGTTTCCTCCGTAATGAGCCCTTGTGATGGGACCTAGCCAGAGTAAATATTTTCCTCACATGAAGAACAGATTGTGTAATAGTGTTGCAGAATCAGAATTGTACTAGTCCCAAGGTTACAAAACAAAACCTTTCCCTCTCTTGACATTTTTGTGCTTATCATAGATTTAGATTTTTTTTGAGTTCATGCCCTAAATAAACTCCCAATCCATAGGCTACACTGAATGAAACAGATGCCAATTCTTTTTAGCCTTCCACTTGCTCTGTGTTTTAGGTACATTGAAAATCTTTTGGTGCTGTTCTACATGGGCTATTGAAGTAATTTCCCTTGGCACTCAGAAGTCTAATCATGACAAGAAGGTGATGTTTGGCCTTTGCTACTTTTAAACGTACTTGACTAGATGGGATTAAATAATGTTCATGGTTTGCCAAGAAATGTGAATGAGATCTTTATACATCATTCAAATAAAGCTCTTAGAGATTGTGCTTATTTTTGCAAGATTAATACCAGCTGTGACCAATGAATTCAAACTTCATCACTCTAATCACTTCTGGTTTTGAAAGTCCAATACATGCAAGAGAATAATTAGGTACATTAGGAATAGAGAGACACTAATGGCACTTTTTGGATAATTATGATGCTAATGATCACGTGAAATTATTGAATTTAAATGACACAGTCTAAAAAAGAGCCTGGTGTCTACCAAGGTGTTAATCCTACTTTTAAAGAAACCATTTTCATTTAACTTAACATTGTGATAGTAGCAACATATCTATGATTACTTTACTGTGGAAGTATATGACAGGGGAGAGATTATGTGATGATTACCTGTTGTGATCCCCTGCTCTGGGGCATCTGGTGAGACCAGACAGGATACTGGGCTAGACGGACCTTTGGTCTCACCCAGTATGGCCATTCTTATGTTCTTATGTCTATTTCCAAGTCTCAGCAGGGTAGCAGTAACTATAAAAACAACAAGTAGTCCCGTGGCACCTTATAAGACTATGTCTATACTGCAGACTTTATAGAAGCACAGTGGTGCCACTATAAGGTCTCCTTTAGCCACTCAATGGCAACAGAAGAGAGCTCTCCTGTCCACATGATTAAACCATCCCCAGTAATGGGTGTGTTTTTTCACCCTACAATCAACCGACAGTAGTACGAGTGTAGAAATTGGAGATGAACAAAAATATACAGTATCATGAGCTTTAAGGTGCCACAGGATTACTCATACTTCATTTCCAAGTTATTCAGTGTAAAGTCATATTGTATGCCTAATTATAAATGGCCTGGATATAAATCTATTGAAGTCAATGGAAGCCTCCCATTGACTTGCATGGGTTTTGAATGAGACCTGAAGTGAATAATCCTTTGAGCCAGTCCTATGTAAATAGAAAGCTTGTATCTGTCCTATGTGACACTTTCTGAAGGAAAAAGACATGCTGCATCGTGATTGAATGGATGGGACAGAGATTCCAGCAACCTGAGTTACATTCCCAGCTCTGCCACTTATAGCCTATGTAATTTGGGAGGAATTATTTGAATATCTTATTTCAGTTTCTCATCAGTGAAAGTAAAGTAATGATATTTTCTCATGTTTGTAAACTGACCTATATGCCTAGGTTCTTATCTAATATTCCACTGCATTCCTTTGCCACAGGGATGACTTTGGGTTTAATAATAAACAAAAGTGCTTTTATTAAGCATAAAAAAGTAGAATTTAAGTGAATGTAAGTGGTGACAGTCAGATCAGAGTAAGTTAAAGAAAGAAAAAAAAAAGAAAGAATGAAAAAGAAAGAAAACATGATAGCTAAATCTAATACATTAAGAGAAATTGTCCTTTTTCCATGTAAAATTCTCCAAGCCAGAAATGATCTTTTCTCTGATCTAGGTCAAACAGCTTTTCTCCTTGTTATTTCTAAATCTTTTTTTTTATTTCCTGGCTCTTTCATGTGTTCCCTTGAGGTCGGGAGCAATTTGTGAAGCAAACTGAAGACAAGCATTGTTTGCTCCCCATCCGTTAAACAGAATTTTCCTAGGGCCCAAATCACTTGTTCAATCCTTCCCTCCCCTTTCCGCAGAAGAGTACAAAATTCAAGATGGAGTCCAGGACCAGATTACATAGTCACATATCTTTGTAGAACCAACTACTGTTTGGGCTTACAGAAAAAAACCAAAACTATTTACAGATCATTGTCTTGAGCCACTGAGCCTTTAAGTTCTTTAAGTACCACTCAATGTCTTTCAGTTGGAGACCTAGATTTATAAGCAGGTTTACACTTCATATTTCTAACTTCAGGTACAAGAATGACCCATGCACAAAAATAAAATATACACACATTCAGAAGATAAGTTATTCAACAAGAGATTACATCCTATATTTTGCACATAGCATATTTGAGTTATGCATATTCAGAATTCAAAAATGTATGTCCATAAAATATGCGGAAAGAGGGTTACACACTGATGATATGCTATTACTATTTCTGATTAATAAAAACTAGATTTTTACTTTAGGAATAGTGCTGAAAAGCTTCATAAATAAAGCTTTTGGTGACATTGTGCCTCTGAAATCTCTCTGAGTCACAGTTCTTTCCCCTTGTTGCTCTTGTTGCTCATGGGAGTTAGTAATTTATTGCTAGCCTATTCTGAACAGCAAATCGCTGTAATTTCCCATCCATGCTGCCTCAGATGTTGTAGCCAGAAACAGAATCCCCAGGGGGCAAACAAAAATGTGCAGAAGGCAAATACAATGCCCAGACTGCCTAATTCAAAGTCCAGTTACTATGCATAGATGGGTAGTTATTTACTGGTATGACCATGTGTTCCGAGTAACTATCTAGCAAATCTGTTGATTTAATACAAATAAAGTAATATATGCTTAATTTTGTCTTATGTGTTTCTTAATTTTAATGGTCTGAATTACTAATAATAAACTAACACCCTTTCTCTCATTTTAATGGTGAAAAATACTTGAAGACTAGCTTTATCTAAGCTCCAAACCTTGTATCTTTCCTCAACAGAAGTTGAACCAGTAAAATAAATTACCTCATCATTTTCCTCATGTAAACATAGTTTTTGTTTTATTTCCAGTTTTTATATGCACATGGTTTAATTCCATTCATGTGATCTGATCCTTGGAACAATTTGGCGTTCACTTTCTAGATGAGTAATTATAATTACAGGGAATTTGAAATGTTCTGACTTTTTGTGGCTCTCTCACAAGACCCAGCAGAAATCCCCCTATATATCACGCATTTACAAACAGTAAAAACCCTTTGGCCTGTGACCCTGTTTCAGTGACATTCTTGTCATCTGAATGAGGCATGTCAGTTTTGAAGTCACTGAGATTATGTCTACAATGCAATGCTATTTTGGAATATCACAGTATCCCAAAATAGATACCCCATGTCTTCACAGCAAGCCTGTTATTTTGGCTTGCTATTCCAATGTCCCCGTAAACCTCATTCTATGAGGAATAAGGAACATTTTGGAATATTGCTTTTTTTTTCTAAATTTGGTGCCGTGTAGACAGTGCCAAATGATGAAATATGCTATTTTGAAATAGCATCGAAATAAGATATGCAATTTGCATAGCTCAAATTGCGTATCTTATTTCAAGTTACAGTGCAGTGTAGACACACCCCAAGTAAAAGCTCTGGTCGGACACATTATTTTGCATGCTAATAGTTCAAATGGCTCTTTATGTAAGTCTATATTTGTAAACAACCATATAAATCCTGTGTATGACAGTACTGAAATGTCAATAAGTCCCCATTCAAACCTACTTAAGGACCCATATTTCTTATTTAAAATTTAATTTAGTAACTTTTATGTTTAATATAATTATTTACATTTTAACAGATATTTACAGATAGGTGTATAGAAAAATTTGCTTGTTATGTAATTGATCAGGTTAAAAAAAGATTTTTTTTGTAGTTCATGGGAAAAAGAGTGCATATGTTCAATATGGGTATGTCTGTACAGCAGGCCTAAAGCCAAAATAAGCTACGCAACTTGAGCTATGTCAGTTGCGTAGCTTAAGTTGAAATAACTTATTTCAGCTTTTGGCACTGTCTACACAGAAATAAGTCCTAGGAAGAACACTCTTCCTCTGACTTCCTTTATGCCTCGTAAAAGAATGTTACAGGAGTTGGCGTAAGAAAGTCCTTCAGCTTGACATTATTTTGACATTATGTCAAAGTAACTGCTTGTAGTGTAGACACGGACTATGTTATTTCAGAATAATGTCAGTTATTCTGAACTAACACTGCTGTGTAGATGTACCCTGTAGCACTAATATATTTGGATAGTATCAATAATAGATAACAAGATCCCACGCTCATTGGATTCAGTATAATGTGATTTTAGTTCTGGTCTGTTGCTAATTGTTCTCATCATTTATATTGTTGTAAATAAAGTATTGACTAGAACAGGGGTGGACAAAGGGCCTTCTGTAGGTTGGATATGGCATGCCAAGCCCATAGATCCAGCCTGTAGCCACCCTGCCACTCCCTGATCAAGGCCTGGAGGTGAGGGAATGTGTGAAGTCTCCTCGCCCCTGCAAGAGCACGCGATGGCTAGAGAGACATGCTGTCTGTTTTAAAACAGCTGGAATTTATCTCTAGCTGCTGCTCTGACAGGGGCATGCAGGGGCTAAAGAGACATGCCAGCTATTTTAAAACATCTGGAGTGTCTCTCTAGATGCAGCACGCTCTTGTAGGGGCAAGGAGACTTCACGGGCTCCCCTTCCCCCAGGCTCTGATTTGCCTGCGGGCAGGGGGAGTCTGTGAGGACTCCTCCCACTGGGAGCCTAGTGGGAATCGCCATCTGTATTAAAATTGCTGGTGTTTCTCAGGCGGAGGAGGGAGGGAAAAGACTTCTCACGTTCCCCCACCCCAGGCCAATCAGTGTGTGAGGGGGGAGGGGGAAGCACAAAAAGTCTCCTGGCCCTGCCCCTTTCGCCTGAGGCCCTGCCCCTTCCAGGGTGGCCCAGGGCCATTTTAGAAATTTCTGAAGTGGCCCCCTTTTAAAGATTATATCCCACCTCTGGACTAAAACCTAGTAGCCCAAGGCCAGTTCTTGAGATTGTCAAACTCAACTGTGATTCATTCCATTGCTTTAATTTCTTTATATTTTCTTAAATCATGACTCAATTCAAGGGCTTTGTTTCATGATTTTCTTGTAGCTATTCATTTTGAATAACTATCACTTGTCTATGGTGAAGTCTGGGGGATTGTCCCCTAAATATCTGTTGGGACAGATCCTCAGCTGGCATAATCCACATAAATCCACTAAAGTCAATGAAATCATGCTGATTTATACTTGCTGAGAATTTTTCCCAGTAGCTATTTAGGGCCTGAAACTTCAAGATACTGTGCTCTAAAGCAATGGGACTACTCATATGCATCAAGCTGAGCACATGCTTCAGCTTTTTGTTGGGTCATAGTCAGATTGCTTAATAAATTTTTGAAATTATAAAACCCATGAACCTCAAATCACTACCATTGTTTTTGCCTCTGTTCTATATATTTGCATAAAATAAAAACAATCAATACAACATTGAAAGCACTGTGGTTGTGTAGGAGGTATGCTACTGCTTAATTTGTTATACTAGTCCATTATTTTATATTTTATGACAAGAAATACATCTCCTCTTTTATTTTATTTGACCAAATCAATCATTCCTCTTGTGCATATAAGGGTTTATCTTAAAACTGTATAACTTAAGAAACCCCATTTTGTGGTGTTGCATTGCACAAATATATTCCACAGAGACCCCTTCGTCCCAGCAAATGTTTATAAATATGCCAGTCCATTTAATCTATTTTGAACATACAATTTTGTCCACTCTTATAGCTCAAACATTGGGGCTGATCTCTTAAAACAACCACCACCTGTAAGGGAGCTGAATACACATATTTTGTTGAATTATTTTTCCTCACAGCTCCAATCTTTTTCCTTAAACTATGCTTTTAGTGCCCAGATTATTTTAAACCCTCTTTCCTTCTATTCAATCACACCAAATAAAATTAAAGAGTTAGGGTTTGGGGATATTTATTTTTTTTAATTCATACTGGAAATTCTAGAAAAGATGGCACACATTATTTTCACCTGACTCTCCTACACTAATATAATAATGTATTCTCAACCAGTAAATTATGAAGCTGTATTTTTGAAGACCATCCGTTTAACATCGTTGATCATCATAAGTATCTGGATGAAGTCCAGTAATGACATTTTTGTGTAGACATCTGTGCCAACAGATGCTGACACACTTCATTGAAAGAGAATGGATTTGTGTATATCAATTAATATTTCAGAAGCCAGAGGTGAAGTAGAGCACCTGAGTCTCCTCCCTTCCCCAGTTCAGTGTTGTGCCAGTTTGTAAAAGCTAGATATGGAAAAAAGGCTCATTAGATCATTCAGTTAACGCTGAACTGTTCTCTTCAAAAGAACTAAAGGAGCACTCATTTTACCAAAAGAAATTAGAGATTCTCTTTTGCACCATCCCACAATCCTTTGCAGTATTGCAAATTGGTCTATTAATGTAACAAGTAAAACCCTATATTTTCTTCTCCTGTACTGTGTATTCACCTATAGTAAACACTGAAAAATAACTAATCAGTGAAACGGGCAAGTCAGATCTCATAAAACGAGGGCCTAATCCTACAATCCAAGTCTCTGAATAAAATGCAATATAAATCCAAACCAAGATTTTCTGCAAGCTCTGTATGATTTGGACCCATTTCTCCCAACTTTGTTTCATTATCATGTGACTCGGCATATCCTAGCTTTTGCTGAAATCAGAAACTGTAGCATGTGGAAACCGATTCTAATAGTTTTGCCTGCCTGAGTGGAAGTAGAAGATTTTGGAAATCTTCTAAAAACAGTTTGCTGAATTTCTTACTCAATGTATCTCTTCCATGATATGATGATTGAGATCTTAAATCCCATATATTCTATGGAAAGAATGAAGGTGTATAAGGGCTTTATTACACCACAAAGTTTTGTCAACAAAACTTATATTGACACAGAAAAATTGACAAAACAAATATCACCAAAGAATGTTCACACTCGCTCCCTCTGTTGACAGATCATTGAGATGGGGTCATTGAGGGCACCATCTTTGAGAGCATGAACAATACACAGTGGCTACGTCTACACTGGCCCCTTTTCCGGAAGGGGCATGTAAATTTCACTAGTCGTCGTAGGGAAATCCGCGGGGGATTTAAATATCCCCCGCAGCATTTAAATAAAAATGTCCGCCGCTTTTTTCCGGCTTTTAAAAAAGCCGGAAAAGAGCGTCTAGACTGGCCCCGATCCTCCGGAAAAAGTGCCCTTTTCCGGAGGCTCTTATTCCTACTTTGAAATTTACATGCCCCTTCCGGAAAAGGGGCCAGTGTAGACGTAGCCGTTGTGTGGGAAGGCAGAATGGAGTGTGGCTCATCTTGAGACCATGCTAAATGTCCCACCTTGCACTGCTTTCTGTCCCAGCTCTCCAACGGCTTCTGGCTTTCTTTTGTGCCATTTTCTCCAACTTCCATTCTTTGCTGTACACTCTAAGGGTATGTCTACACTACCCCCCTAGTTCGAACTAGGGGGGTAATGTATGTATTCCGAACTTGCTAATGAAGCCCGGGATTTGAATTTCCCTCGTTCCACGTTACCTTGTTCCACGAGGCGTACAGATAGTTCGGAATGACTACATAGTTCGAACTATCTAGCCCGTGCCGCGTGTAGCCGCGCGGCACGGGGTTCGAACAAGCCGGCTTTTAAAAATGGCGGAGCCGGCTTTATGCTAATGAAGCCCGGGAAATTCAAATCCCGGGCTTCATTAGCAAGTTCGGTATGCATACATTACCCCCCTAGTTCGAACTAGGGGGGTAGTGTAGACATACCCTAACATTTGCATTGAGAAGGGATGGATCCTGCACTTCTCTCCTATGCTCTGTTAAGTGTCATGAGGACATCATGCATGGCAGTGCAGTTGATCATGAAGTTACAAACAGAGGAAGCCTAGCAGGCACACAACATTTTTCATGTTTCAGCAACTTAGCATTGTTTCTGGCACTCACAGAGCAGCTGCATAGGGTGGGCCATTTCTTTTTGGGCTAGGGGAACAAGCACTGATTAGTGGGATCACATTGTCATGCAGGTGTGAGATGAAGAGCAGTGGCTACAGAATTTTAGAATGCATAAATCAACCTTCATGGAACTGTGTGCTGAGTTGGTCCCAAACTTCCTGCACAAGGACACCATAATGAGAGTTGCCTTCTCAGTAGAGAGGTGTGTGGCAATTGCTGGAAGCTGGTGACTCCAGACTGTTACTTGTCAGATGGAAATCAATTGGGGCTAGGAAAGTTGACCATTGGGGCTGTATTAATGAAAGCATGCAGGGCAATAAATCACATCCTGCTATGAAAGACTGTGAGTCTGGGCGATGTGCATGAAATAGTGGACAGCTTTGCAGAGATGAGTTTTCCTAATTGTGGTAGGGTGATAGATGGAGTGATTATGAATACTGATCAAACAAAGACAATGGTATTTGGAGATAAGGAAATAGGAAGGAAGATCAGTATAGATGGGATTGAACTAGAGAATGTAGAGAAGTTCATGTATTTGGGGAGCAACATGATGTATGATCTAGACTGTCAGAAGGAAATAGAGACTAGAATAGTGAAAGCAAGAGTAAGTTTGAAGACTATGGATAAGATCTGGAAAAGTAAAGCCATTAGCTTAGGAACGAAGATGAGTGTCTTGAAAGTGTGTGTATTTAGCAATATGTTGTATGGATGAGAGACATGGGTGATGATAAAAGATTTGAAGAGAAGGATATTGGCGTTCGAGAGGAGTTGTTATAGAAAGATCCTGAGAATAGGATGGATGCAGAAGGTCACCAACGAGGAATTATATAGGTAGATACAGCCAAAAGAGAATCTACTACAGAAGGTTATACAATGGAAGTTACAACTATTCAGGCATATCTGCAGAATGACCAATGAGTGAAAAGTTAAGACTTCGGTATTCTGCATAATGCATAATTCTGAATAGGAAAGGCAGACCCCACAGAGAATGGGTAGATGCGATAGTAGATTGATGCAGAGCTAGTCTACAGAAACTAAGCCACTCCGCACTGGACAGGGAAAGATGGAAGGAAATAGTGAAGGAGGCATCAGACACCAAAGGGCATTGAGCCCATGTTTGTTGTTGATGATAATGATGATGATAGATGGCACAGATATTCCAATTTTAGCACCAGGCCACCTTACAATGGAGTACATCAATAGGAAGGGATACTTTCTACTACTGTCGCAGGTGTTTATGGATCAACATGAATGTTTTCCAGACATCAACATGGGCTGGTCTGAAAAGACACATTATGCATGCAACACTGGCCTGTACAGAAAGCTGTAAGCAGAGACTTTCCTTGCAGATCACAAGATTACAGTGGATGATAAGAAAATGCCCATAGAGATCCTGAAAAGACCCAGTTTACCCCTTACAGCCCTGGTTTATGAAACATTATACAGGGCACAGACAGCAGTCAGGAGCATTATGATAGCAGACTAAGTAGGTGCTGCATGGAAGCTGAATGTGCCTATGGTAGATGAAAGGCACGCTGGAGGTGCCTGTATGGCAGGTTATATCTTACTGATAATATTCCCATAGTCATCGCTGCATGAATCGAAGAGTGAAATGTTTGCTCTGCACAGAGAACTTGGATGCAGCATTTTGACAGCCAGATACTAGGGCTATCAGAGGAGCCCAGAGGGCTGCAATTGACATCAGGGAGGCTTTGAGGAAGCGCGTTGGCAATGAGGGGCAGCCACATATATATATCTGTTTTGGAGTTGCTTCCCTGGTACACATATCCATGTAAGAAAATGATTAAAAAGCCTGCACTTGGAGCTGAAGTAATTCTGAAGTAAATGAATTTGTGAGTAACACAATACACATTTGCTGGTAAAGGAAGGGGTTGAAAGGGCAAAACCTCACAACTGTGTGTAGGTCCAGCTATCATTGTTAAAGTTATGAGAGGAGTTGGAGTGAACTGAGGAGGCTCAGAAAGTAGAAAGGAATGTGTGAGCGCAGTGGGGAGAGTTGCTTGACAAAGAGTTATGCATGTTCTGCAGAGGAAGTCAAGTCCAGATCCACTCATTCTGCAGCATTATTAAAGACCTGAGCATCTCTGATTGTTCCTCCATTACTTTTCTCTCTCTCTTAGTTGCATCCCTAACAAATGCTTGATTCTCTTTTCTGTCCTGCCTTAAGCTTCCCAGCGCTCCTTGTCTCTGTAGAGGAGCACTGTAGCACCTCCCTGCACATGTCTTCTATCTTATCTGCCAGAGATGGTCGGCAGGGGTGTGTGGAGTGTACCTCAAGGACATATCTGCTGAAGCACAAGCAGACAATGCACAAAGGAGGGATTGTAAACTCAAGCACAGCACTGAGATATTTCCCTTATAAGCACCTTTTGCAAGATTCCAATCACTTCTCACTGACCCTTGCCAGGCACATATCTCTGCCAGCACACAAAGTGTACTGAGTGTTGCAGGGGTGCAGGGGAGGGTGAATACAGACAGAAAACATGAATTTATTTTCAGGGCTAGCAGTGCAGCTTGCAGGGAATTCATTCTAAAATTATCCCACAATTTTCCACAGACAGGAATCATTCTAGCAGGTATCTCACTGCTGAGGGTAATCAGGAAAACCAAGGTATAACCGTAGCATGCTTGTGGCTTTTCCCCTGCTCTATATGCTATGTGCTGCTTTGATCCCTGCACGAGTGATTGCAGAGTGGTACAGGATAGATGATTAAAAGTATGGTTCCTTTGAGATCCTCTGTGTCCTTCCACACTCTGTTGGGCCATATCAATTAGCAATGTTCAGCTCACAAAAAGACAGCCAGCCTCCCATTTTTCTATACCCTATGCCCACCTCTGCATTCCATAAGCCACAGGCACTTACCCTGTGTCTCATCTGCTTCCCCAGAGAGCATATGCTGAGACTGGCTATGTACTTCATGAGTGGAGAACAGTTCCTGGCCACCTGCCCCACCAGATGATCCCACTGAGAGCTCCACATCCTTGTCTAGCTCCATCTTTTAAATAATAATCTCATCCTCTGGTTTAAGTGCCCTTTGTGCTGCCTCCGTGTTCTCTGAAGAATCCACAAGGCTCTTGGTGGTGGGTGTGCAGTACCACCAAGGTCAGCATGCAACTCCTTATAGAAATGGCAGGTCTGGTAGGTCTTAGGTGCAGCAGTGGAGCAACAGTTTGCCTCCTTTGCCTTATGGTACCCCTGCCTTAGTTCCTTTATCTTCACTCTGCACTGAGAAGTGTCCCAATCATAGCCCCTTCTGCACAAGCCTCCAGAAATGTGCCCATATTAATGCATAGATCAAGTGCAACTGGGACTACACATATTGCTCTCCCCATATACTGACCAGATCCAAAAGCTCTGCAGTGGTTCAAGCAGGACAGTGTTTGGTGCCATGGTCACCTGGCAAGTTGCGATAAGACCTGACCATGCTGAGCCAGCAAGCAGGAAATGAAACTTAAAATTCACAGGGCTTGTAAGGGGGAGGGACAGATTGTTGTTTGACTGGCTGCAGGGCAACAGAGTTGAAACTGCTGACTGGAGCCGTCAGCATGGGCATTGTGGGATTTCATGGAGGCCAATAAAAGTAATAAAAACAGGTGTAGTCTCTATACTGGCTGTCAGATGACAATAAAAGGAGGGGGAAAGAAAAAAGTCTCTTGTAAGGATAGAAGTTTTTGATCACCAAAACTGGGCATTTTTCATGACAAAAGTCATACTGCAATGTGTATACTCTCGCTGTTTTGTCATCAAAAGACAAAACTTGGTGGGAAATATAAGGCCTAAGTCACAATAGGATCTGAGTCTTGCAATATGGTCTCAGAGTAAGACAACAAGACATAAAAGAAGTGTTTCCTAGAGGTGAAAAAATAATTCATAACAAACAATTTATTTGATAAATATACTAAGGGTAGTTGGAATTTTTTTCCTTCATGGACATTTTTTACTTTTAATTGAAAATATATTCAATGAAAAACCTTCATGTTTCTGTTTTAGAATTTGAAGTACAGTTATCATAAAAATTGTGAATTTCAACCTGATTTTCTACTGGAAAATGTTAACTAAACCTAGAATTTACTTTTTAGCAGCTCAAAATATTTATAAGCAGATTGCAATTTCCTCTGAATTATTTGCCTATTTGAATGTAATCATTTTTTAAATTCTGGGCTTTGTTCACAAACACATCACTGTGAGTTCTAAACACAGTGTTCTGTCATTCACATTTAAGCTGTGTGAATACCAGAACTATTTCTGCATGTTAGTCCTTTCGTGCTTTGTTTCTCATGCATTAATGGTCATGACTCATCAGCCTGTCTCCCAATCCTCTCGTTCATAATAAAAAATAATATTTTGTAAAGAAATTAAAGACTGGCAATGATTTAGACTTAGATTTTTCAGTAAAAGCATGTCAAATTTAAAACAAAGAATTTTGAAGCCAGAGAATAGTGAAAGAATTCCAAATATTCCAACACTGCAATTGCCACACACAAAATAAAAAATCTTGCAGTCTTCTGAAAACTTGGGAGACCTGACCTATTATTTGAATATTCATTTGCCACAGTTGTGTGAGCAATTATATTAATTGCGCATGCAATTATAATAATTCCTGCCAAACATTTCAAGGTGAGGCATTTTCTCCAAGGATATGTCTACACTACCCTCCTAGTTCGAACTAGGAGGGTAATGTAGGCATACCACACTTGGAAATGAAGCCCGGGATTTGAATTTCCCGGGCTTCATTTGCATAAGCTGGGCGCCGCCATTTTTAAATCCCGGCTCGTTCGAACCCCGTGCCGCGCGGCTACACGTGGCACGGACTAGGTAGTTCGGACTAGGCTTCCTAGTCCGAACTACCGTTACTCCTCATGGAGTAAGGAAGCCTAGTCTGAACTACCTAGTCCATGCCACGTGTAGCCGCGCGGCACGGGGTTCGAACGAGCCGGGATTTAAAAATGGCGGCACCCGGCTTATGCAAATGAAGCCCGGGAAATTCAAATCCCGGGCTTCATTTGCAAGTGCAGTATGCCTACATTACCCTCCTAGTTCGAACTAGGAGGGTAGTGTAGACATACCCCAATTTACTTAACAGTGAAATGTAAAGACTTACTAATTTTCAGACTGAGACATCCCAGTTCTGTTTCATATGAAAATTGTGTTTTCCACGGAACCTCTATTTCATTTTCCACAGTTTTTACTTTCAAGTCATCTTTCAAAGTTTAACAAAGATGTACAATATACTTTCAGGTCAGAGGTATTTTAATGACAGGCTGAAGATGCTGCAAAGCTTGCGTTTTAGTTTAAAGAAATTGTCAGTACTCATGAATGAAAAGAAGTAGATTATATAATGTATGTGTGTCAAAAATGCTAAGCATTCTTCATTTGAATATGACTCTGCCTTCATTGCATTGTAGTACTGAATGACCACATTAGTCAGTCGAATAACTATGTCACACAGGTTGTGAATAAAAGAGTACATAAATTCCACAGGAGAATTTACACCCATGTAATCTTGTATGTGGACAAAACAGGTGAGAAATTTTGTCATATAATTCTGTGTGGCCGTCAAAAATGCATCGTGTAAACATATCTTAGTTTATTATGATGATTTTAAAAAATGGCCTCATTTTACAAAAGTCACATCATAGTTAATCATATGCTAACAGAGTTCATTTTATTTTGGTATCTAGGCTATCTTTTGGTTTATGAGGCTTTAACCCTCTTTGTTGGATGCTTACTGAATAACTGTAGTTTATTAGGAGTGTTTCACTAAGATGAGCCTTAGCTTCAAACTTTAATTTTTCCTTTGTATAATATGTAATAATTGATTAGCAATTTATTTATTTACTATTAAGAACAGTATAATCATGATATGAATAACAGAAGCTTATCAAAAATAGTTACAGACAAGATATTTGATGCTATATTGAAGATCCATTCAACTATACAGGGAAAGGTCGGATGACCAAATGATGAAGATATACAATTTCCCTTCAAAGATAACAGGTGAGATTTTCAAAAGTGTCTAAGTGACTTTCTAAACTCCCACCCTACTTCAATAAATATACAGATGGAAAATAAAACTACTGTAAGAACAATATAAGAAATGAAAAAATAACTTGCAAGAAACTACATTAAGGCTGTGTCTACATTGGTACCCTTTTCCGGAAAAGGGATGCTAATGAGACAAGTCAGAATTGCAAATGCTGTGGGGGATTTAAATATCCCCCGCGGCATTTGCATGAACATGGCTGCCGCTTTTTTCTGGCTCGGGGCTTTGCTGGAGAAAAGCGCCAGTCTAGACGGGATCTTTCAGAAAATAAAGCCTTTTCCGGAGGATCCCTTATTCCTCTTAAAATCAGGAATAAGGGATCTTCCGGAAAAGGCTTTATTTTCCGAAAGATCCCTGTCTAGACTGGCGCTTTTTTCCGGCAAAGCCCCAAGCCGGAAAAAAGTGGCAGCCATGTTCATGCAAATGCCGCGGGGAAAATTTAAATCCCCGCGGCATTTGCAATTCCGAAGTGTCTCATCAGCATCCCTTTTCTGGAAAAGGGTGCCAATGTAGACACAGCCTAAGATTATGGAAGATCCATGACTAAAGTGCTTGTCTTAATCTCAAGCAATTTAGATTTGTTTCCCGTTTAACTTTGGGTGAGTCATGTAATCTTTCTGTGCCTCTGATGTCCATCTGTAAAATGGAGATATCATTTCCCTGCCTAACAGGGATGTTAGCAGGATAAATGCATTTAAGATTGCTCTAGTAATGGGGACTATGTACATATCTTATCTAAATACATACATATATCCAGGACTAGAAAAAGTATTTGATATCATAGCTTTATTTTTTATTTACCAGTGTAACAATAGCAAGTCATTAAATAGATAAAGCAATGACAAATTGTATCACATCCCCCGCTTTGAGAAATACTAAGAGAAACATCCATTAGATAATAGAAAGAGAGTGATTTTTGCCACTCAACAGAACATTTTGCCAGCTACTGATATTCAGTAGGAAGCAATCTAGTCAGTAATAGAAACTAAATAAAATATGCTAGACAATGCCCTATGCTGAAGTCCCTTTAAACTGCTAAAGTGATGCTAAGCAGCTATATCGCTAGATAGTTAAGATTTTCCTCAGCCTTGAAAAATCCTCACTTAGTATAAACCCAGCATAGCCAGCTCTAGACCCCTTCTTTTTTCAGCCCCTCCAGTAGAGGGAGAATGTCACAGGAACATCTGAAGGAAGGAAGTTTTAGAAGAGAAGCCATGTTAGTCTGTAACTGAAAAAAACTTTAAAAAATAACTAATAGTCTTGCAGCACTTTAGAGACTAACAAAAAATGTAGATGGTATCATGAGCTTTGTGGGTGCAACCCACTAAATTCAGCGCCCGCACTTACCAGCCAGCAGAAGTGAAAGCAGTAACCCCCAGTCATCCAGGAATTAGGAGAGGCAGAATATGTAACAGCCACTGGGGCTCACTTGCAGCTTAGCTGAGACTGAGGATTACAGGACAGTATTTTCAGTGGCCCAAAAATTATTAGACTCCAATGATAAAATCCACAAATTAATATTAAATGTTAAACCATCCCTAAGGTACTTGCACATAAGTCAAAGGATCAGGGAAAGCAGCAACAAGTTCCTGTTTCAATCATTTACAAATTCAGCTGATCAGGACTCTAAAACTAAATAGATTTTGCTGTCAAATTTTATATGATAACTAGGCAAATAAGGTTGAAACTCAACTTTGGCCTGCATAATAACTAATATTATGATCACTAAAGAGTTTGGTGACCAAATCGCAGGATACATACCCTGCCCACCATTACAATCAAATAAACAATTAAATTTTCATTAAAATATTACAGATTTTATCTATCTACCTATTTAGATGTGTGCACATATAATTATATGTATATGCACACACACATCTATGTTTTGTATTTCAGAGTGATTTATAACTCCCTCTGAGTCCCGTATAGCAATTTGTTCTTTCAATACTTTAATGAGGATCTCCCTCCTACATTTTCTATCCATCTTTAGGAGCAGTGGCTGATGAAGGAATAGATCTCCATTTGACTAGGGTCTGGGACTTTGCTCAGTTTGATAGGTGGGAACAACACTACTGCATCCCTTCTAATACAAATTCCTCTGACTCCAAGGCAAGACTAAGCAGATAGATTCTGGTGGGAAGTGAGTGATGAGCTCAGGACATCCACTCAATGTAGCAACATCTGGGCCCCACCTTCTATCCTCCTCTGGTAGTGCTGGAATGGTAAGCAATGGAATACTGGGGGATTCATTAACAAAACTACATGGTGCATCTCCCCCATGCATATCAGTGGTTCTGTTGCTGCCATCACATGCACTATGCATTGTGACAGCCCACAGACTGTAGGAAGTGTTAATGAGAAAATTCTTTTGACTTTCTCCTGAAGCTCAACATGCCACATACAACTGGCTCATTTTATGTGTGTGGGTTGTGGAGGAAAATCTTTAGGTTTCACCTCCCTGACAAGACACCTGGTGCAAATATGGGACCCAGCTGCATGTCCCTTTTCTACTTTATAACTGGCCAACTTCAGTGTACGTTTTCAATTCCATCATTACAAAGCAACAGATAAGAGATTTGTGTGTATGAGTAATAAAAGCTGATATTACCCATTACAGGTCTGAAAAAAGTTATTTTAACAAGAAGCATGCAATAGTCCCTCCACGTATCCTCTGCTCTATCAGTCCCATAGAGATAGAGCCTTAGCTTTATAAGCACAAAGAGAAAATAATTTCCAAAATACTAAAAAAATATTCTCAAAATATGTTTTCTATAACATATGTAGCATATACAGAAAATATGATAGGTAGTGAGGTGACAAGGTTTTATCAGTACTTCTTTGGGTTCACCTTCTGTATATTATATAAGGTATGTGTAAAGGACACAGATGTATAATTTGTTTTCCGTATAAGCAGCTGGAAACCTAAGGGCTAATGCTAAAGTATAAAATTAATCCATCCTTCTAATGCTATATTAAAGATCAAAGGAAAATTGGAAATTGTTGGCATAGTTGGCAGATCATCTACAATTGTAATGAAAAAGAGAATTGTTATCCAAGTGTGAAGATTAATTACTTACATTTTTAAGGGCATGTTGTGTTTGTCATGGTTTTGCTTTCCCAGCATGTTTTGAATAAGAGGCTTTAAAGTTGCCTGTTCTAGTACCTTGACTCTTTTCTACTGACAATTTTAAATGGTCCTGCTCTCATTAGTTATTTGACTAGATTAAGATGCAAAATTCAATACTGAAAATGAGCTTTCTAGCATCTTATATTACAGCTTGAAGCACAGCTTCACTAAATTACTTAGTGCCAATGAGTGGCTATCTTACGTCTTTCATGAGTACTCATGTTCACATATGATATTCACCCTGAAATCCAAAACCAAATTCAAGATGATTATGTGAAAAGTGATCAATTTTCAATGTAGGAACAGAGCAAAAAATGCAAGAAAGAGAATCCTATCATGTGGCTTGGCTGAGCACATTTGTGTCTTTGAAAAGAGAAGTGTTTATGATGCCAAGTAGCCTTTATTTATTTTAAAACAACAAGCTCATTGAAAAACCATTAATGGGGAAAAACAGAAATCATGCTGTTGGTAAGATCCTGATGTATTTTCTTCCAGGTTGCTAGATAGCAGTTGTTACCCAAGGTGTCTCCTTTCTATATATTACTTTCTTATATGGCTCCTACCACTATCGTATATGAGTGCCTTTTTTCATCCATGTCTGCTAGGGAGATTGTGTATGGATTTCATCTGTTTGTTCCTTCAAATATGGATTAATGCAATGGACTCTATTTGGAGTTGCCATTACAGAGTACACAGACTACATCTGGTATCAAATTTGGCTCTCTAGTTATCTCATCTGGCTTTTTCTGTGATCATACAAGAGGTATGCTTCATAATCTATGTTGGCTGAATTTACCTGACACATCTTAAACATGGGTTAATGTGCGGGGGGGAGGGGGGGAGGAGAGAGAAAATGGTTGTTTGAGGAAACTAGTAAAGATATACATTAAACTTGATGACAGTGAGAATAATAAAGCTAATGTGGAAGAATCCCTTCGGAAAAAGACAGAAGATTCAAGAAGAAAGAAAGAAAAACTTAGGGCTTATCTAGACTACACTAAAGTGTCAAAAGAGGATATGCAAATTCCACGGAGCTTTCAAAAGTGAAAGTAGTTTAGATGCTATTTTTTTGGCGACCCTTTCCCCCTTGGCAAAAAGCCGCTCTTCCTCAAAAAATGAGGTTTATGCGGCTTTTCAACTGGAGGGGGGTGTCACCAAAAAAGCCGCATCTAAACTACTTTAGTATAGCCGCAGAACTTGCATATCCTCTTTCGACACTTTAGTGTAGACTATATAAGCCCTTAGTGGTAACCTCAGAAGGAACAACTTCATAATTAGTGTGCTAGATTCTGACCTCAGTTATAGTGCTGTAAATCCATTGGCTTCAACAGGCTAACTAAGATAAAAATCTGTTCAAAAGTGAAAGAACAGAAACTAAAATGAAAATACTTTCCACTTCCGCTGAATGTTTGGCATTGTTTATATTTTATTACCCTTGTTTACTTGCAATGAACAATTTATATTTTCAACTGAAGTACATTAAATTGGAAACCCTAAAAACACTAGGCCCTAATTTAAAAAATGGTGAAACTATAACACTGCTATGGTGTCAGACTTAGGACTATATTTGAGAACAATGGGTAAATCAACTAACCCAAACTCCACTCCAGGAGTGGAGTTTAAGCTTCAACATCCTCCATCCCGCCTCCAGGAAATCTGACATTATTTCATGAATAGATGGAGGAAGTAGTGAAGAATGAGAAAGTGCTCTTCATGTTACAAATGGTGACAAATGATAACCAGTGGCTCAGATCCATCTGCCAACACTTTTACTCTCACCCCTTTACTGTACCTTGCTCCATACAGCTTTCTGTTTTGATTAGTTCAGGTAACGCACCAAGTGTAAGGCAGATTGTGAGTTCAAACCAACAATACTATCATTGGTTTGGGGAGACATATATAAGGGCACTGTTAGCCCCTTACTAAAACTCAGTGGGAGTTTTTGGTTGGCCAGCTTCCAGTACCAAAAGGGGAAAGATCCATGAGCAATCAGGGCCCTGAGACTGACAGTCCCCAGGGACAATGGGAAGCGGCCAACACGCCAGGTCAGCCTGATTGACAGGTTGGACAGACCAATGAGGGAATTAGGCGACCAGGTCCCATCCTCCCTGTCAGCTGGGATTTTTCTGGGTCTCTGAGTGAAAGGGGGAGAGAGCTAAGAAGAGCAGCAAGGAGAGCAAGCTATGCTGAGGAGCAGACCTGCAGCAACAGAACCAGAGGTCCAGGCCCTGTGCTGAGAAGCAGACTTGCAGTGACCAGAGCCAAAGGGGTGAGAGAAGCAACGCAAGGAACTGGAGGCTGGCAAAGCGGCATAGTCTGGAGATGGGTGTGGTGAGCAGCAAGGACCAGGAAAGGGGGAAAAGAGGCTCTAGGCAGGGAGATGCCATCAGCCAAGAGGTCCTGCAGGCCAGACTTGGAGAGGGATTGTAACTCCAACAGGGAGAGAGGTCCTGTCACCCAGAGCCTGAATTCATGTGGTCACTGCCAGAGAAAGTGTGTCCAACCTTTAGCCCTTCCCCCTGCAGCACCACCAGGGCCTAAGAGCAAGCCCTGGGACCTATATGGAACAGACTGTGAACTGTCCTTACACTCTGCAGACTGCTGTTTGTGATATTTCCGTGCTACAGAGCAGGACTATGTGTTCTCTTTTAACCTTTCTCATTTTTTCCTTATTCTTTTCTTTTTAATCAGTTGCTGTTTAATAAATTGTATTTGCTTTGAACTGTATGTAGTGATCAGTGGGTCAGGAAAGCATCCAGCGTGAAGAGAGCACCCTGGAGTGGGAACACCCTAGCCCCTACCCTAAGTGACTACAAGGTTGGGGATTAAGCCCCAGAAAACCTGGGTCTAGTCCTGTTGGAATTTCGAGGACTCTGTTACTCAGGAGAGTAGAAGGGGAGCCCACGGGGGCAGGGAGGCCTTTGGGTAAAAGAAATGGGAGTGGGGACTCAGATCCTTTTGCTGATCCATTTCACTGGGGTAATACAGAAGCCAGGAAAGTTCCCCACAATAGCGGGACCATTCCCCCACTTACACATATACGAGTTTCAGAATGGCTCCCCACAGATTCCTCTGCCCCACCAATCAAAAGAGCAAAGAATGACTGGAAGTGTGTTTTGAAAAATGTTTTTTGTGCATATATTTCCTATGAAGTATGTAGGAGTGATTTATGTGTATACTGGAGGGAGTGTATACTCATGGCTGGTCTAATGTGAACATAAATACACACAGCCATGTGTATGAACTTGCTTGACTTCTACATGTATGTAAAAGGAGAAATCATTGTAAATTAATGGACTGGGTTGATCTGTAGGATAAGAATAGCTAAGAAACAAATTTCTCAAAAATGGCTCAATTCATCCTTATGATATGCAGCTGGTACCTTATGAAATCAACTACTGTAAAATTGCAAGCACAGTAGCTGACTTTTCAAAATACTTCAATGCATGCTGGCTATCCGTCAGCAAGCTTGAGTCTTTATTGCTTCATTGTTACCTTTGTTTTGGTTTCCTTTGCTTGGAGCAAAGCAAAAAATTAAACACCCTCCAAATAAAAGTGCCTGATATATTTTCATCTTTAATTTTAAAATGCTTGTTTATAAATAATCTCATTAGTGGGTCTTTTTTCTTCCATTGTTTCTAATGAGGACTTCATTGTTGAATATTTAGACTGCATCCCTCTTTTGACACTTATTTGGATTACATAGTATGTATTTTTCACATTCATATGAATGAATCAGCTAGCAATGTCTCTTACCTTCCTATTTTTGTGATTCTTGAGAGTTTCCTTTCTTTACTGATACTGAGATTCCTAAACTGCTAGCTGCTTTGAGTAGGTAAATGTCCAAACCCATCCAGTGAGGGGCTCCATCTGAGCACAGTGACTTGCCCATGCAGAAAACTGAGCATGCTTGTTAGGAAATGTCAACAGATGATCTAATTTATACTAGTAGCTCAGGGTATGTCTACACTACCCTCCTAGTTCAAACTAGGAGAATAATGTAGGCATACCGCACTTGCAAATGAAGCCCAGGATTTGAATTTCCCAGGCTTCATTTGCATAAGCGGGGAGCCGCCATTTTTAAAACCCCGCTGGTTCGAACCCCGTGCAGCGCGGCTACACGGGGCACTAACTAGGTAGTTCGAACTAGGCTTCCTAGTTCGAACTACCGTTACTCCTCGTGAAATGAGGAGTAACGGTAGTTCGAACTAGGAAGCCTAGTTCGAACTACCTAGTTCGTTCCCCGTGTAGCCGCGCTGCACGGGGTTCGAACCAGCGGGGTTTTAAAAATGGCGGCTCCCCGCTTATGCAAATGAAGCCCGGGAAATTCAAATCCCGGGCTTCATTTGCAAGTGTGGAACTAGCGGGGTAGTGTAGACATACCCTCAGGGATTTGAACCAGGATCTCCTACAACCTAGGCAAGTATCCTAATCACTAGGCTAAAAAGATACAAGGGGTATGTAAAGCAGCTACTTCCCAGCCTGTGGCCCCACCCATATTCCTCTTCTGCTCTGCTCAGGCCTTTCCCCATCCTCATTGTCTCCCTCGTCTCTCTGTTCACCCATTCCAGCCCAAAACCCTGAACGTATACATAGAGAATAACATGGGGAGGGGAGGGAACCACGCCTCTAAAATGTCTTTCTAAAGAAAATGAACCATGTTTCCACTGCATGCCAGATTGTGAAGACTGGACATACAGAAGGTACCTAAGTAAATCACTAAATTAGGAATAAAAAATGTCAGTGACAGGGCTTGTTTGTTTTTTTAAAAAAATATATTCCTTGAAATTTATCAGAGATTAATTTGTAAAAACTAGTAAGGGCAAGTCCGCTGTTCTGCTGAATACAACATAAAATATTATGGAATACATGATGCAGCCTATCTCTGTTTTACATTTTCTTAGTATTTCTGAGATGGTTTTATATTTTAAATATACTCTTAAGATTTCATAAAGTAGTCATTCCAGATTATTATATATTGAAGCTTACTGAAACAAAAATATTATTTTAAATTAATCAGTCGGAGCAGTTTAGTGTGGTCATAACAAATTTTGTTGCTTTTAGGAAAAGGGAACACTAATTTATTTTGTGTGATTTTCATAACAAAATATATTTATGACATTTAACATATGTTTATGTTAAAATATGTTTCCAAATATTTAAGGCATAACAAAGGATTTTGTCTCTTAGAAAGGGACTGATTTTAGTGGAGAGTTCTCTTAAAACGACTTCATCAAATAGTCAGAAATAAAAGGGAAACTCCTTTATCCAGTTATCTAGAAGAAAAAGAATGTCGTCCCCTTAAGGGCTTTCATGACAGAAAGGACAGAGAATTTAAAAGCAAGTTTTATACGATAGTAATTAAAATGTGTATTTTAAACAAGGGTGGTCTTCTGAAGACTTTATTTAAAAAGCTATATATCTGAAGATCCAAGCATTTAAGGCTAAAGCTGAATACTCAGATTGTGCATCTAAATATCTATGCTAGGATTTTTTTCATGATATGAATTTATAATCTTCAGCAACAAACTAATGAAATACTTAAAGCAAATTTTAAACTAGGCCCTGTAAACAAAGAAATGCAAAATTGTTTGTGTCCTTATTTTAGGGTTTGCAAATGCCTATTAAAAGGTTTAATTACCACTTAATGGCTCTTTTGCAGGTTCAGCCTTCAAACTTCCCAGACCCATCAGCATAACACTGAACCTGCAAAAGAGTCACTTTTAACTTAACACAGGTGTTCTCAAAGTTTTTGATACTGTGACCCCCCTCTCTAAGTTGCTCACAACCCCCCTCTCTAAGTTGCTTGCGACCCCCCAAGGGGGGTCAGGTCACAGTTTGAGAAACGTAGACTTAACAGATCCATTTCAAGAGTTATCAGACTGCAAGCAGCAACAGCCTGCTGTAGGAGCCTTCAAAGATAGTCAGAATAGGAAGAGGAGACAGGTTGAGCACTAAGATGCAAGAAGGCATAGCCTCCCCTTGTCTCTTATCCCCACTGCCCATGATTCCTGTCTTAATCTTTTCTCACATGGAAGTTATTTCATAACCCTAGGGCTATGTCTACACTGAAGGCTTCTTGCGCAAGAACATCTTGCGCAAGGGTTCTTGTGCAAGAAGTTTTGCGCCAGAAAACGTTCACACTGCCATATGCGACCTGTGGTTTTGCGCAAAAGCGCCCATGGCAGTGTTGATGCTCTCTTGTGCAAGAAAGCTCTGATGGCCATTTTAGCCATAGGGCTTTTTTTGCACAAGAAATCCCTGCCTGGCGTCCACACTGCCCTCTTGCATAAGAGCTCCTGAGCAAGAGGGCTTACACCTGATAAAAAAGAGCGTAGTGCTTGCACAAGAAGCCATCTCTTACCACGCCGTACTGTAAATGTCCTTGTGCAAGAGTGGGCGGGCAGTGTGGACGCTTTGCAGATTCTTGCGCAAGAATGGCTGTACTTGCGCAAGAAGCCGTGAATGTAGACATAGCCAAATAGTTTTTGTTGCCTTTCTTTGTACCTTTTCTGTTTCTTTCTCTTTTTTAAAAAACTAGGGTGACCAAAACTGTAAGCAATATTCAAGATGTGGGTGTGGCAGGTTAATTCACAGAAGTGCCCCTGGATTGTCTCCCAGGGCGCTGATCAGGCCATTGACACCCATCTTCCTGACCTCTTGGTTTCCCCACCATTTTGTCCTAGTGGGCCAGACACCCGCATGTCCCCCAGGAAAGGCACAAAATTACTACACCCACATCTTTTTTAAACCAGTCACAGTTTGGGCTTACAGGTCATGGGTTTGAGTACTGAGTCATTAAGTTTACAGAGCATCAGTAATGGTCCTTATTACTACATTTGGAATTAAAATCAGATCCATGATTCATATTTCTAACTTCACATACAAGAATGATACATACAAAACAATAGGTTTTACAGAGTCAGCAGATTGCAACATTTAAAATGGGATGCCACATAATATGTATTATATAAAGTGACTTTGAGTTATGCATTTACATACTCATAAGCCAATTTACATAAACTTGGGGGTAACAGTGGACAAATCAAATAATAGAGGCATTATTAAATTTACTGTCTTATTATCTATCTGTTTCCTAACATTCTATTAGCTATTTTGACTGCCAATGCACATTGAGTGGATATTTTCAGAGAGCTATCCACAATGACTCTTAGATCTTATTCTTGAGAGGTAACAGCTAATTTAGGCCTCTTAATTTTGTACATATAGTTGAAATGATGTTTTCCAGTGTGCGTTACTTTAGTTTGAAAAATTTCATCTGCCATTTTGTTGCCCAGTTACCCAGTTTTGTGAGATCCCTCTTTAATTCTTTGCATTGTGGTTTGGACTTACAAATATTGAGCAATTTCATTTGCAAATTTTGCCACATCACTGTTTACCCCTTTTTCCAGATAATTTGTAAATATGTTGAACAGCACTAGTCCCATACAGATCCTTATTGGATGATGCTATTTACCTCTCTCCATGTGGAAAATAGACCATTTAGTCCTACCTTTTGTTTTCTATCCTTTAAAAACAGTTGCTGATCTATTAGAGGATCTTTCTTATCCCGTGTCTGCTCACTTTGCTTATGAACCTTTAGCAAGGGACCTTGTGAAAGGCTTTCTGAAAATCCAGGTACACAATATGGATTGGAACACCCTTAAAGACACGTTTGCTGACCTTCCCTCAAAGAATTCTAATGATTTCCCTTTTCAAAAGCTGTGTTGATGCTTCATATGTGTCTTATAATTCTATTCTTCACTGTAGTTTCAATCAATTTATCTACTACTGAAATTAGGCTCAATGGCCCTTAATTGTCAGGATTGTCTCTGAAGCCTTTTTGGCATCACTATAGCTATCCAATGCCAAAAATTCAGAAGCTGCTTTAAGTGATAAGTTACATACCACAGTTAGCAGTTCTGCCATTTCATATTTGAATTCCTTCACAATTCTTGGACAAACACCATCTGGTTTTAGGGGCTTATTACTATTTAATTTGTCAATTTGTTCCAAAATCTTTTAGGGTAAATTTGGAGATTTATTTATAAAGTGATCATTATCAATAAGCGTGTATGATACCATCTGAGTCATTAATAGAAAAAATAAGAACCCAAAATGGATCTTTTTCATATCCCACCACTGGATTTCATTTACATTGCATTGGAGAGTCTTTTGTTTATTTACATCTTCCTCTGAACATCTGAGTTTCAGTTGGATGTGATACCAAAAAAGTACAAGACATTTTCCTCATGAAATTACCAGCAAGCCAAAACCAAAGTCCTTATTTAATGAGATTTTCAGTCTAACTTCCAAAGCTGATCAATTAAATTTGAAACATAGTTTTACATAGTTGTCTTGGATGTGTAGTGAAATGGAAACTCAATCCTTGTGAGATTCATTCATTCCTATTAACAGTTTATAAACATAGCCCTTATTTACACCCTATCTGCTGATCCCACTTACTCTTTCCATCAACTGAATTTGCACTTAAGCTGACCTTCCCTTTGCAGTGCAGACCTTGCTTAAGGTATGCAACTCCAACTAATGTAGCTGGAATTGATGTACCTTAAGCTGAGCTTGGTGACATCTCCAAAGCGAGAGGTCAACTGGAGAAACCCTTTTGTCAACTTCCCTGACTCCTTGTGACTACGAGGACTACTGGCACTGATAGGGACACCCTCAGCATTTGATTTAGCAGGTCTTTACTAGTGGGATCAAATTGCAGAAGATCAATCAACCAGTGAGTGAAGATGTGACTTTAGGCTGACAATTACAATCTAAAGAAACAATCTCAGGGAAACTGAGAACTAAACAAAACAGAAAAAACTCCGAAGAGAACTAATATCTTGAAGTAGCATATAGAAGGAAAAAAAAGACTTCAGCTACCCTATGAAGATATTTTTCACTTCCCAAACAGTGTGGAGGCAAAGTCAGCTCATTTTGTATTGGTGTCTCACATAGTTGCTGTCAGTAAATTTGTTACCAGGTCTTTCTTCTTACAGTCTCCTGCAAATATGGATTTATTGCCCTTTCCTGTTTTTTTCTGAAGTAAGAAGTTCTGTTCTCTGGCTTCACACTTCTATCTTGGCTTATAGTGTTATCTCCTGCTTGTTCTGCTACTTTTTCTCCAGATTGGAAAGTTTAGTGGCTGAGGACTTCCTGATGTGAAACACTACTTTCTGATGCAAGCAAGCTATCAATAAGTAATAACACAATACATTATCAAGTCCCACTATGGATTATCATAACCTATAAACAGAAATGAAAGCTTGTAATAATATGACATGTGATATTCTGAGAGATTATGCAAATATTACGTGACACCAATACAGCAATCATTCTGGGCATTATACTATATTATCACGCCATTGTGCTTCATTGATCAATGTGAAAAAAATACTGCTCCTTCCATGTGGTGCTTCGCACATTTCAACTTCAGAGTACATCAATATTTTTGCACTACCTCAGATGCCATTAAAGAAAGATGCCATACTGGCGCTGAAAAAAATTAATTGAAACTGTCAGACAATAAAAGTATTCTGCATTGTATCTAGATTTTTAGCTCTTTGGTTATTACAAGAGCTGGGTAAAAGTGAATCATGAGAAACTCAATTGTGAACATTTGGCAAATTGAAAATCTGAAAAAAAGTTTTGAATTGAGTCAATAAAAATGCTTTGTCAATATAAAAATGTTTCATTTTGATTTTGACTTTTTAGCCTTTAAAAATAAATTAACAAAAATTGTGTAATGAAAAAAACAATATGACTTGAAACAAAATGTTTCATTTTGAAAATGTCAAAATATTCCATTTCAACAATTTTGAAACTTTTTTCAAAATATTTTCAAAATGGGAAATTTGTTGAAACTGATCCTTTCTTGTGAACAATTTCTATTTCAACAAATCAGAATTGTCCAAAGAAAAAAACCTTTAAACAATTCCTGAAAAGAACTTATCGCATGTCTGTTAAAGAATACCTGACCAATTCCAGTTTTATGCCCTTGTAATGCCAACAAGAGCTTAGTGTATAAGCCTCTACCACAGTAGTCATCAACCAGTAGATCCAGATCTACTGGTAGATCTTGGAGCCTCTGACAGGTGATCCTGACTGGTTTGGCCAAGAGGCTATCAAGTGCAAGTACTTCAACTACTCCTTCCCCCTACTGCTGCACATCTCCTGCCTTTTGCCTTGGAGTTTCCTCTCCCCAACCCTGGGAGCCTCCTGCTTGCTGTGCAGGGCAGGGGAGGAAGAAGAGAAGCACTGATATCAAGGTGCCCCCTCTCCCACCCTGTATCCTAGCTCCAAAGAGCAGAGGGGGGAACAACAGGGCTTGGGATGGAGGGAGTCTGCTGGCTGCTTTTGAGAGTGGTGCAGGACCAGCGCAGGGATGAGCCTGCCTTAGCCTCACTACACCACCACCCAGGAGCAGCATGAGGTAAGCAGTGCCCACTTGGAGCCCACATCCTGAAACCCTACCCCAGTCATGAACCCTCTGAAGCACCCCAACAGTCTGCCCCAAGCTCAGCTCAGGGCCCCTTTCACACTCCAAATCCCTTAACCCAAGACCAGAGCCTGTACCCCAGCCCTCTGCCCCAGCCTGGTGAAAGCGAGGGAAGATGGAGGAAGGATGGAGTAAGCAGGGATGAGGCCTCAGAAAAGGGGCACAAAGGAGGCAGGGAAAGGGTATTTGGGTTGAGGTAGATCTTGGATTGCACTTAAATTTAAAAAGTGATCTTGGGCTTAAAATGGTTGGAGACCACTGCTCTACCACATGAGCTCAAAGCTTCATCATCAGCAAAGGCTGTAGAGCAGACTCATTATTATCTCTGTAAGTGGTCTCAGGTCTAGATGGAACAGTACACTACACCCAGAAGGTACATGGGTTACACCTTCCTGCAAATTAATATCTTATATTATTCTAGACTAGTAATTTTGTCTTGCACAGTGTATATGGTATACAGAGTCAGATTCTGATCTCTATAATTTGTTTCTAAATGCTTGCTAAACTTTTTCATTACCTGATTTTAGAATAACATCTCATAACATTTCATCCACAAAACATTATTGTACTTTTGCAAATATCTGTTTTCTAGCTATACCCTCATCTAGATATGTGTGATCTGAATGTAGAAAAGGTCACTATACTTCAGAGTGAAAATTGATTAAAATGGATTACACTGGTATGTCCTAGTTACAGCACTACCTATAAAATGAACACTGACATTTCTGTACTGAATGACAAATTTGGACTATCTAATAATGAAATCCAACGGTTAAAGGTCTTTTTTTTTTTTTTCAAATGTGCTCCAAGGAAACTTCCATTTGAGAAACTCAGTAGGAGATTAATTCAGTTGAAACTGGTGTGTCATTTAGGTCAGTCCTTAGCCCACATTTTTTCTGAATGGTATATTAATAACATATTGAAAGTGTTCTGAAAATGAAATTTACCCTCAGCTGTGTCACGTATGTCAACTCTCTAGTCACGTATGTCAACTGCCTCCTTCTATACAAAACATACTGTTATTTCAATCTACACGATATTTCAGCACCTTTAAGACAAATACCTTACAGTTGACCAAAGTCTGTTTTAATAACTTGCATCTCATTCAGCAAAGAATACTACACTAATTAGAGAGAAGAATTCCACACAATATATTCTAGAAGTTTCATACATTTTTAGAATTCTTAGAAATTTTTTCAAAACTCATAGTTTACTCTCATTGTTCCAGTGAAACCCCAATAAGTCTGTTTACACTAGGGCTAAATTGTATTCTAAAGTAAAATAGGAAAGATAGTTACAACAAACCCTGTTTTATCCAATAAAACATTAATTGCTTAGCGTATTTTCAAATAAATTCTCAGTGGTCTTATAAATTACTGTCGCCATCAATTCAGAAACTACTTTAGTTATGAGGAAAAGCAAGTTTACTTTCTTAAAATTATAGATATCTACATCTCAGACATATCATAGTAGAGTGGCATGTACTCTTTTCAGTTTACCAATATCATTTAGGTCACCCCCACCAGATTTTATAAGGAATCCCCTCTTAGGCTATGTCTACACTGCACACTTATTTTAGAATAAGCTATTCTGGAAAAGTTATTCCAAAATAGCTTATTTCTAATAGCATGTCTACACTGCAGTGATGCCTCAAAATTAATCCAAGGCAGGCTTCCCTAATGTAGATGTGCTATCTTGATGTAGACCGCAGGAGGAATAACTTAGAATGGCCCAGATGAGGAGCTATTTTGAAATAGCAGAAGTGGAGCATCTACGCAGACCCTATTCTGAAATAACTATTTTGGAATAGGTATTATTCTTTGTAGAATGAGGTTTACAGAATCTGGAATAAGATGTCCGTTATTTGGAATTATTTCAAAATACTGGAATTGCTGTGTACACACTCGCATAGTTATTTCGGAATAATAGCCATTATTCCAAAATAACTTTGCTGTGTAGACACACTCTTATAGTCCCAGGTAAAGGCTTTTTTTTTTTTTTTTGTATATTTTTGCTGCTAAGCACATGTCTATACACTTGTCAAATTAACTCAGAATTCAAGTTATATTTCAGATAAATATCTGACTCAATCCTGTGGGATACTTAGGGTCCTTGGGTCTCAACTTTGACCAAGTTGATTGGGAGCTCATTCAACATCTTGCAAGATCAAATGCTAAAAGGAAATTTAACATTTATCTAAGAATCAAGAGTACTAAAATTTTGCCAAAAAGTCTATAAACCCTTCTGTTGCCTCACAGTCTATTACTATTGTGATAATTTGTGATAATCTAGTCTGACCCCCTGGTCATCACAGGTCAAAGTATCTTATCTAATAATTTCTGCATCAAATCCATAACTGTTTTGAGGGAAAAAAAACTCCACTCTTACGTTACAGATTTCTAGTGATAAAGAATCCACCATATATGCAAGTATTTTGTTTCAATGACTGATTATTCACATAGTTAAAAATCTGTGACGTATGCTATGTCTACACTGTAGCTTATGTCAGCATAATTTAGGTCACTCAGAGGGGTGAATAAATCCCCCCCACCCCCATCACAAGCGATATAAGTTACACAGACATAAATGCCATTGTGAATAGTGCTATGCTTGTGCTAGGTTTGTGGAAGAGCTTCTCCCACTGACATAGCTTCTGTCACTCATGTGGACTGGTATAGTTAAGCCAAAGTCTCTCCTGTTGTCTTACAGAAGCTACATTAGAGAATATACTGTGGCTCAGCTGCATTGTTTCAGGTGCACCACTGTAAACTGCCTACTGTATCTGTAACCTTAGACTACCATTAGCTTCCAAACACTGGATCTCATTATGCCTTCTTCAGCTAGATTAAAAAGGTGTCTATTGTCAGAAGTTTCTTCCCCATATTCTTATACATGATCTAATCAGCTCCTAAATTTCTTTTGGATAATGTAAATAGACTGAGCTTCTTTAGTCTCTCACCGTAAGTTGTGTTTTTTAAATTTCTCATCATTTGTGAGTTAGTTTATTGAATTCTAATTGTTCAACACCCTCTTCCAAGTGTAGAAACCAGTAGTCCAGAAACGATATCCCAAAACCATATACAGAAGATGTACCACTTCCCTACTCCTTATTGATATTCCTGTCCTTATTCATCCAAAGATTGTATTTGCCTTCTTAGCCACAACATTACACTGGGGTTTCATGTTCAATTGTCTGTCTACAATAAACCCTACATCCTTCTCAGTCTCATTGTTAGCTACAATGATGTTCTCCATCTTATACATTTGACCTACATTCTTTGTTCAAATATTTGACCTTGAATACTACTCTTTAGCCTATCCCAGAGTATGAAGCCCTGCTTGCCTAAGAGGCCACGTCTTTCCTATGTATTAGTCACAATATAGTCGAAATCAGATGTGGCACTTTTGCTAGCAGTCCCTTGATTTAAATGTCTGGGACTGGAGGCAAAATATTTTCTGTGTTACTGATGACTGAACTTACATGAGCCTTGCACCATTGACAAGAAATGTATTTACTCAGGCATACCCTTAAACGATGGGTAATTTATAAAGGAGCATTCTGGAGTAAGTGTCTTTTTAAGTTGATATGTCAATAACTTGTAATTAATTTTCTGATACCACATGGCTGCTTTTCCCTGTAGCTCTCCCATCCCAACCCCATGGTGGATTTTTTTTTCTCTGTAGTTACCTCTACTTGAACCCCAATTGGTCTGAGAAAGATTGCTTGTATGCTGGTCAGGTTTATCATAAGGCAAATCTCTCTTTTAAATAGGCTTCTGAAGAAATTTCAGAGTCTCGAATTGCCTGTCTCCCTATTAGCCCAGATGATTGAGATTTTCTCCGCCATTCCGAATTACCCTTGCTACTTTAGATCATTCAACTGCGGAGAGGGTACTTGAATACAAGTTCCTGTTGATAGATCCAATAGGTTTCTCTTGCAATATACTTCAAAATCCCAATAAGTGAAGTCTTCATTGCCCAAACTTCTGACCAGAAATGTAGAGCTGCGCTTGTTGCAATGACATTGCACTATTGTAGAATACAACTTTTTGTAATGTGCTATTTCATGGGGTTACACGGAGATATTGTGTTCCTATGAAATTGAACATAGATAGTACAGTAATGAATACATTAGAAATACCTTACCTATACTCCTGAAACCTGGACAAAACTTGACAAAAATGTTGGAACACCGTTGTCAACCTTACCGTATGTTTAGATGGCTTGTTACTCAAAGCCCAAACCAGGCAAACTTAACATGATTTAGCTTTCATTACAGAAGTCCTACATGCCTCATATGAGTTGTGACCCATATCCAATTGCCGATGATAGAATTTGAAAAATCTGGTAAATTGACCTGGTGAACTGCTGACAGAATTAGTTTTGATTTAGATTAGAATTGATTCAGTATTAAGAGCCCAAGAGTACAGCATTATTGTGAGAAAAGTTCATTTTTACATAGTTCTTGATTTGAATAATGAAGGATCCATTTGGTTTCCCCAAACAAAATACTAGAATGTTACAATTTTAACCAGAAGTCTATAATAAATAAAATATAAAAATAAATTCAAATGAATTAATAAAAAAGTTAAAAAATAAACCCTCTACAGTCTTGATAGTTTTGTGTAAAGATAATTGTGCTCTTCTTGATGGAGTGAAATAAGAGTACTTTATGATTTATAGGATAAGAAACTTTTGAAATATTTTTTCCAGGAAACTGGGATTAATTCTGCTATGTATGTGACCAAGAGTGTGTCATGTAATTTAATTAGCCAAACAAGCTCATGTTGTTAAAGAAAGGTACACATGGCCCTTGTTCAAAAATGTGCTTGTACAGCACACTTACATTTCCAAGTGAAATACTGTGGTGGCAGAAACAAGCCAGATATTTGTTCATGCATCAGTAAGTGTCCCAGAGCAGACATACTTTTGCTATGGACCTCAGGTCTTCTCATTAAAAAATAGTAACTCTGAGAACGCTTGCCAAACCACATACATCAATGTAATAGCATGATATGTTTTGATCATTCTGGCAGCAAAAATTAGCTTCCTTTTTCCATTTCAAACTTATTTTAATTATGTTATTGGTTACTCACCCAGCAAAATTAATGGCTTAGGCTATTTAATAAGTTACAAGCCCAAAAGGCTATCAAATTTTAAAACTATATATATAGTATACACAGATATCCTTTTCCTAATTACATTGCCTGTGGTGTTAGACACTGGCAAAAGCTCATACTGGATGGAATAATGTACATTTTGAAAACAGCTGACAAACTCAAGCTTTCAGGTTTGTGACTTGGCTCATGAGCATAATGGCATCCATCCAATAAGCTTTGCTTGCCAGAGTAACCAAGAAAGTACCTGATCGTAAGAGAGAGATTTTTTTCTCTGAGATGGTAAAAAATGTAAACATAGCAATTCAAAATTCAGCATATTTGATGAAACCTTTTAAGTAATAACTTTTAAAACAAGTTCACTATACCATTAGTTGTAGATGTACATTTTTCAGTGAGCTAAATTCTGCCACCTTTCCAGGTAAACTAGGTCAAAAGAGAACAGAGGAAGTATCTTTTCATTCACCACCAATGCAGCTGCATAGAGCCAGGCAAACTGGTGTCCACAGCCAATGTGATGGTATAGCTATACAACCAGACAGCAATAAAGACTATGTCTACACTGCAGAGTGTTTTCGGGATACCGGAGGTATCTTAAAAAAAACTCTGCTGTGTCCAGGGAGTTTTTTCAGAAGAACAGACATGCTCTTTCGGAAGCCCTGTATTCCTCATTTTATGAGGAACAAGGGCTCTTCCAAAAGAGGAGGTTTTTCCCACATTTGACCCAGTGTAGATGGGCCAAATGTCGGAAAATCCTCTTCAGAAGAAAGAATCGAAAAATTTGCATACTTTTTTCCAAAAACCCCCCAGCAGTGTAGACATAGCCTCTGAGACCTGGATTGTCTTCTCATTTCTGCTATACAGACTTGTTTGGGGCAAGCCACTTCCCTTCTTTTTGCCTCATTTCCCATATTTAAAATAGAGATACTAACCCTTCTTCATAAAGTGCACTGAGATTTACAAGTGAAAATTCTATTAAAGAATTAAACATTGTTATTGTTAAGTGCTAAGCCAGGGACCTGGCTAATGTGCGTGGTATAGCCCCTGACCACATTCTTGCCCACTCTTAGAATATGCTAGTATCTAGATGCATTTGTGAGATGCCAGTAAATCAGCCTGCCATCAGAACGGTTACTAAGGAAATTGCCCTCCACCACCTAGAGTCAATCTCTCTGGACTGACCCAGCAGAGGCAACACAGCTCAGGAAACATCTTTATAAGCTACTGTTCTTCTTGTCCCCATAGGTGAGACAGATTTAGTCCCACAGCCAGCACACATCTGTAAGGTCTGCCGCTTCCCAGACTTCTAAGTACCTCACCCAAGTAAAGAAGGGTCAGAGACACAAAGTTCAGATCAAGATGCAGATCCAGAGCATCACAAGTGTCAAGGGTAATTGAGGTCCGTCTCTGTATGGACATAACTTTAGATCATAGTTGTTTTGGGTTTTTTTTATCACTTTCCAGCAGTTGTAAATTATAACACTTCACAAATGAAGCATCCCATAATGCACCCAACAGCACTTCACACATGATCAGGACTCATTGTGGTTCATTGTTTGTGTTATTTCATAGAACCTAAAATTAAACTGTGTCTCACATTATATTGTTTCTCTCTTTTCTGTAATCTCGTCAAGTGTTTCATTTTGAAAATAAATTCTCTACACACTGTTTAATATTTATAAGATTTAAAAGAATTCAGAAGATATTCAGTAGACTGTAAACATGCAAAAACATATTTGCCATACATGTGACACATAGTTGGCCAGGTTCTGTTATGACATTTGCTACCAATTTCACTAAAAAACCCCTAATAACATCAAATAAGATCGATACAAAAATCTGATATATTTTATTATTTTCTGTTACAAGAAACTTTGAGTGTGCTAATTTTTCTGTTTTGACTCATTTTTATTTTCAAGCTGCTTGTGATATACAGTAATGGTAATACCCAGACGTTATCCATTAGGCACTGAGAGGCTGAGGCTAATGAAAGTAACACATGCTCACAGTAAACCCTGATGCAAATCTGCACTGCCATATGTGATATGCTACTTATGTAATATGCTACTTAACACCCTCAATGGGGACACTCCAGCCCTGGTTCTCACAGCAATGTTAGGCAAAAGCCAGACAACTATTTGGCAAACAGTTCAGACATGCACTTAGAAAACAAGACAAATGATGGTGTGGCCTGCTTGGCAGGATAATAATAACAGCCTTTTGTGAAGGTTCTCAAGAGGCAGGAAAGGTATCATGTTTTACGAGCTATCAATATCATATTATCCTCTAACCTCAGATCTCTGAAACATACAGTCACTTATTATTTTTACTAGGGCCTTGCAACTCACAGTACCATATAAAATTATTTTAGTGTATGCAGTGTTTATATTTATTTCTATAGCTTTGGGAAAGCTATACTATTTAAATATAAACAAACAAAAACAATGTGTTCATCTTTGCCAAGATGTGATTGCTCCCTCTCTCTCTCAAACTACTCGGGAACAACTGAATGTATTTGTTATTTTTATTAAAAAATAAATTGTGATCCCAGTAAAAATAGCAAATACAGAATTTTTACCCAAATATGTTCATTCAGTGGAATGCTATTCTCACCTTCATCTCCTTTCTTTATACTGAGATTAAATCCTTCGAGTCATGCTGCTTTGCAGTTTAAGCTGTCACTACTCCGTATATCCAGTGACTGATGTAATCATTGTGCAATCAATGGGGTCTCCCTGGCAAATTGTCTAATGCCCTAGAGCATTGTATAGCATTGTACTGAGAAATACTGTTTAACCGTTCTTGTTTTCAAGTGATATCTGTAGTCCCCATTGTATGTCTGAGAACTGACGACTTGTATTTCCATGGCTGGATTCTCCAATCTTTTAACAGAGGCCTGTCACATCAGGCACGGTAATGCATCACTTAAATCTGATTTCAGTGGATTCTTATAAAACCAAAAGATTCCTAATGTTTACGATGTACAGCCTGAATATGTTTTCTAAGCTATGTTTCAGGGAAAGTTTAATTTACCCTATTGTGAGTTCTTTGCAAGAGCACCCTTGCTTCACAGTGCCATGCATATTTGTGTAGCAATAGATAAATATCATTACAAGTAGGCTGTGATTAAACTGGCAAGTTATTCCGGAAAATCAGCCGCTTTTCCGGAAAAACTTGCCAGCTGTCTACACTGGCCAGTTGAATTTCCGGAAAAGCACTGACGATCTAATGTAAAATCATCAGTGCTTTTCCGGAAAAACGATGCTGCTCCCATTCGGGCAAAAGTCTTTTTCCGGAAAACTGTTCCGGAAAAGGGCCAGTGTAGACAGCACAGTAGTGTTTTCTGCAAAAAAGCCCCGATCGCGAAAATGACAATCGGGGCTTTTTTGCGGAAAAGCGTGTCTAGATTGGCCACAGACACTTTTCCGGAAAAAGTGCTTTTCCGGAAAAGCGTCCTGCCAATCTAGACGCACTTTTCTGAAAATGCTTTTAACGGAAAACTTTTCCGTTAAAAGCATTTCTGGAAAACCATGCCAGTGTAGACGTAGCCGTAATGTGTGTGTCACTGTTTAAGGTAAGAAGATAAACCATTTTATAGTGCTGTCCTGCTCACTCTGACTCACCACAGACACAAAAGATTTCTTGTGCTTTCAAGCTTGTACTCTTGAAGAGTTCTTTTGCAGAAAAAGATGACTAGTCCCATTCCTCCTTTCTAGAGGTAGCTCCAGAGTCAGTGTTTATGAAACATGGGTGGTTAAAAAGACATTAAGGGAATCTTACTGTCTGAAGCCAGACAATAACCCACACACAGAAAAGTAAAAACACAGCTTAAATGGTGAAAAGCAAATATAGTTTTCAACATTCTTTCAATATTAATAAAGTGATGTTAACTGTACAGGCAGGTAGATTTGTGTGCACAGGTATTATGATGGGTTTAGTCACAGAGATTCCCCTTATGAGAGCCACCTGATATGCTGAAAATACCACTGAACCCACCAACCTGCCCCTCAATCTTCTGTCCTGCTGAACCAGGCCCTCCAGCCTCCTCCAGCATTACCACAGAGATGGGGTCACAGCCCTCAGTAGTATAATATAGATGCTGAGATCAGCTCAGATCTGGAAAGGCTCAGTTTAAGGGACTTGCCTCAACACTCAGGTGCATAGCCCCAATTGGATCTGAACCCGAGATAAATCTGTCTTATTCTGTATAAAGATTTATACAAAGTAAGCTCATATTGTCCATCTCCTTTCTTTCATAAAGAGAGATGCATAACTGCTTCCCTCAACACCTGGTTACAATTAGACTGCATCTACACTGCACCCATAGCTCGAAATAAGCTGCGCAATTTGAGCTATGCAAACTGCATTGCTTATTTCGAGTCAATTTCAAAATAACTTATTTAGTAATTTGGTGCTGCCTACACAGCGCCAAATTTCAAAATAACCCACCATTCCAAAACGTCCCTTACTTCTCATGGAATGAGGTTTACAGGGACGTCAGAATAGCGAGCTTGTTATATTTTGAAATAACGGGCTTGCTGTGATTTCAGAATAACAGGCCTGGTAGTGTGGATGCTTCACTTGTTATTTCAAAATAAGAGGAGTTATTTTGAAATAACTCCCTAGTGTGGATGTGGGCTAAGAAACTTAGTGAACGTAATACCTTACCCTAACAGTAGTTCTGATCATCTTGTTTCACAGACTAGAAAGTCTTCAGTCTGGACCTACTCCTTCTGAATGTTCAGTTTCAGTTTTTTCCAGCAGACTGACTTAGATGGTAAACAAGGGGGTTCTCAGGACAGATGGCCATGCCTCTGAGGGCTCCCCCTTTAAATAGTTTGTGCAAGCCTCCCCCTCCCCTAATGTGGAAAATAGTACGTTGATGATGGACATCCATATCAGGTGACCTAAACATAGGTTTTTAAGGGAGAAGGTGGCTCTGAGCCCCTCCTACAGACTGGCTCATAGGAAAAATAAACCCATTTACAGATCATTGCCCTTATCAATGAGCCATCAAGTTTCTGAAATATCCTTAATGGCCTTCACTTAGCAGGTGTCTATTAGTAACAGTTTATACTTCATATTTCTAACTTCAAATACAGGACTGATACATGCACACAAATAGGAAAAATCATAGTAAATTACACCATTTTTTCCGTGATATATTACAAATAGTATTTTTCAGATAGCATATTCCAGTTATGTCATTCATATCATAAGTATATTTCCATAAATAATATGGAGTGCAATGTCACAGATATGGTTAGATTTTTCACTTGAAAGTATTTCTGAAAGGAGGAGAAAAATATCAATTGGATTTTGTGTTCTCTTAAAATAATCTGTTTCCTAGCAATTTTAATTTAAAAGCAACTAAGTCCACAGTTCAACAAAGTACCAAAGAGAATGTTTAATCCTAAACATGCGATTACTGCTCTTCAAAAGAGTGCAACTCTGCACTTGCTTAACTGTGCTCCTAAATTGAGTCTTGAGATTTTTACCTGATAATATCAGGGATGAGGGTCTGCAGCATTGTCACTTGTTGTTTTAATGCAAAGTAAATAGATTCTCTGTACCTTGAAGTCTTTAAATCAAGATTTGATTACTTCTGTAACTTATCCAGGTATTATTTGCCTATGTGTGGAGCAGATGGGTGAGATTCAGAGGCCAGTAACATGCAGGAAAGTCAGACTAGATGATCATAGTTGTCCCTTCCAGTTTTAAAGTTTATATCTGATCACTTGGAGAAATAAAAACAATTTTAGCTTATGCCAGTGCAAACAGATTCCTTTTGCAATCTCACATTAGCAATAAGGTGGTAGATTTATCACTCAGATTCTCATTCATTAACACTTGTAAGTGAAATCATGTATTGAGTCTTTGAATAGCCATTCATCTCAGCACTAAACTTTCTATATCAAAGCTCAAACATTATCACCTCTTGCTATCATTTTAGGCCTGGTGTACCTGTTAGCTTTATAAAGCTCCACATGGGTGAAAGGGTTTGCCAATACAAATCAGGTCACAGGGTAGTTGCTATTGTATGCATATGCATGCTATGAGAAAAAAAAGTGTCATGGCTGGATAACTGTGAAATTTGCAGAAGTGCTGTCTTGTATCAGAATTGTCTCTGCAGTATATACATCTTTTATTTATTTTAAATGTCTCTGCCTGTTACTGTGTTTTAAACTCTTCCTATTTCACACTTGTTGATTTATCATTACACTTAAGTTTGCTGTTATGATATAAAATGTGTTCCTTCCATACCTTTTGTTTTCTCACACACTTTTAAGTTTCTAACATGCCATTACCATAACCACCAAAATTTGCAGCAATAATAGCTTTGTAGATTTTAAGCCCAGGGGGATGATTGTGATCAACTAGTTTGATTCCCTTCCATGGCAGGAGGACACACAATTTCACCAGATCATTTCTGCATGAGGCCTATTGCTTCTGGCTCAGCTAATGCATATCTTTTTAGAAAGACATTAGCTGTCTAAACATTCCAGTTCATATTCAGATAAAGAGCATCAGAGAACTGGCCACATTTGCAGTTTGCACTCAGCATCAAAACTACAACTGGAAAGTAAGTCTATGAATAACAGTTCAAAGTACTAATATCAATGGAGCCTAGCTAACAGGTCACCTTGGAAAACCTGCATTTATAACAGATGCATGAATGCCTTTACAGCTGACTCAATAATCTGGCTATTTACCACAGATACCAAGTCAAAGATTGGCCATAGCTCGACACTGACAGATACACCTGGCACAATTTGTGGCACACTGAACAAGCTGAGGCCTAAAATACCAAAGGCCAGACCTTGTGTGCATACAGAGGTAAGGTAGTGCTCTAGCCCCACATCCATCCTGCATTAGCTTAGGGAGTGGGACCATCCATACAGTGGCATGCAGAAGTCTCAAGAGGCTGCACAAGAGGCTGCTCAGTTGAAGGATTTTGTTTGTGTGACCCAGGTTAATTCCAGGTGCTTTTCTATGAAATGTTCAACAGCTTAGAAATGTTTGTATGAAGATTTAGACAGTGTAGCACAAGCATATAGAATACATCACAGACAATCAGGGATGCTTTTCCTGAGAGGAATGGTAAAGCAAAACTCTACATTAAAAATAGGCAAAGCCTAGGAATAAACAATGTTGCTATTGAAAAGGCAGCTTTGAAAACTTGCAGTGCTTGCTGAGGCTTCAGGAAATGTCACTAATAGAGACTGTCCCTATGAGTTTCCCTCAGTTTATTGAACTGAAGGACCTTAGTTCACCTGTGTCTTAATGATATTCTGTAAGTTGTCTTCTTTGTTTGAAATAAAACAAAAGAAGTATTCTTAGGTGAAACCTGAGGAAGATCTCTGGGGCATTTACTCCATATGAATTTGGTGATGTAATAGAGAACATCTTAACTAGAGACCCAAGTAAGAATTTTTTTCCTTCTGTTAGGAGTTCTTGAAAAGATTTCTTAGCTTCTTTCAATACGAGTGGAGGAGGCTGTTAATTTACTGGACCAGTCTATTCCCAAGGGGCTCCTAACGTTTTTACAATAGCATGTGTGCTAGAGTAAGCCAAGGAGAATTGTGAGCTGGAGAGAGAACTTGGCAGGTTTTCTACATTTTTGTTTCATCGTATCTATTTCTGTCTTTACAACACTTATTATACCAAAAATTTATGGGACCTAAGAGTAAGCACAATGGGAACTGTTCACTGTATTGCCTTACTGCATTGCAAATGTATTGCACCTAATCTATGTTTTTATGCAATAGGAACCAAATAAAGATTGCACATTTTAAGTTATTTTTTTAAACTAAGCTGGCCATTGTCTATAATCAGCTGGGTGTATCAGATGATGAACATTTTCAAATTACATGGTTTGCAGTTCCTAGTTACATTGAATTTACAACTGCTTTCACATTCAGTGAACTGCATTTGATAAGGCTGTATTTGGTCCAGAACCTTTCTTTAGGTACATAATTGAAACTGTTCTACCAAATCTGTTTCACTTAGACAGAACTATATTTATAACATTCTGTCAGCCACTCAAAAATATCTGATACTGCCCCGAACACTTAGGATGGTGTTATAATCCATGTAGTCATTTTTCTAAGCACTGGCACACATGCATGCCGAAATGAAAATCATGTAGGTGTCCAGGCAGAAGAACTCAATATTCTAATGTGTGTGGTCTCAGTGTTGTAATTATAAATTCAGAGGCACAGATGTCACATTAAGGGGTAGTCCAGCCTATCCACTGCCATTTAGAGACTAGCAGGTGTCAGATAAAGCACTCATTTGAGTCTTCCATCTGTTTGACCATCACAACTCATGCAGTGTAGAGTGCTCCCCTTCCAACAGTGGTATTATAAAACATCGAGGTTTTTAAGTGCTGTATAAACATGGAGTATGATAAAGAAGCTTTATGAACATATTTTTGCTTGTAGATTCTCAGTGTGATTTATTTCTTCCCTCGGTCACTCCAAAATAATACATTTAGCCTCAGAGTTTATCGCTGTGCTGAATAACAGACATTTTTCTCCCTAGGTGATTTCCAGTTCTCTTCCAGGAACAGATGTTATTGAAAAAAAGAAGATGCTAGCTTTATTCACCATATTCCAGAGGAATTAATAATAAGAAAAAGCTGAGTGGATATTTTTTCCTGGTTGTTATTATAGATTTCTTTACCAAGGTGTACAAGAAGAAAAGTGGATTATAATATTATAGTCAGACAAAGTAAATGAATGAAGGATGGATGGAGCACTATCTTTAAATTATAGCCATTAGAAATGTTAGAGAAGAACAACCAGCAATCTTCCTAGATAAAGATAAAAATTTGAGTCCTGGAGGTCTAATTCTGTCTTCTCTATTAAGGGCTGTAATGCTATTTTTATTCAATTTTGAAAATAAATGCATTTAACCAGTAAATCTGATGGTATGTACTATTTGAAGAGCCAAGTATGCATGTACCAATGTGAAGCCTTATTCGTTCTGCTCTTTTCCTTGCTGTGATAACTAAGAATCAGATATTACTTAAACCAAGGACATTTGGGTTAATTTGTGTACAATGGGTGGAATTTTTAAAAAATACCAAAGTGACTTAGAAACTCAGGTCTGATTAACTTTTGGTTGGACTTGTGTTCCTAAGTCACTTAGTGCTTATGAAATTCCCACCCAGTTAATTATGCAACAACTGAGTGTTTGACTACGTAAATCCCATAGAAAAGAAGACACTTACCCTGCTCCCAAGACAGTGGGCAGATCAGTTCAAATAATTCTCAGTGAATAATTCAGTATTAGTATTTCACAAATTTTGAAACTAAAAAAATTGTTTGTGAAAATAGTGAAATTCTCATATTTATACTGTATTCAAAGTTGTCTGAGTTTCTTTAGTAAATAATTCTTGGGCTGCATTCTTGCTATGAAAGAGATAACTAACTAGCACAGTACAAATTGCACAACTGAATGTACAATTTTCAGTTTCCTTTTAATCTTAAAACTAATTGTCTGTGAATAGCTATGATAAAGCTTGACAGTTTGAATGTTTATGGCAGTGGTGAGAAACCTCAGACACAGGGGCCACTTGCGGCCCCTAGCTTGCCTAGATTTGGACCCCAAGGCTCATAATTGGGAAGCCTGCCGGGTCAGAGGTCCCGACCCACAAAAGCTTTCCCACCCCGATTTATGGAATGTAAATATATTCAAATAGAAATAGACTTTTGAATATGAATGCCTATTTTTAGATAGTTCCCACTATTTGCCTCAGTATCAGAACCAGAATTTGTTCTCAAACCATGGTCCACAAAGACTGAATTCTGCAAATGAGAATGATGAAAAGAGTTTGCAAAATTGTCTGCTGAATCCACAGAGTAGAAGAACCTTTGCCTCTAAAGTATGTATGAGTCACTGTTCTACCCTTTCCCCTGTATTCTCTCTTTTGGGAAACTTATTTGCAGCTTTATAGAACCTATTCCAGAGATGGCTTGAGTGCTGGGGTGATGGGAAGAGACCATAGGGATTTATGTTCAGTATTCCCAGGCTCAATGAGGAGGTGGCTGGATAGGGGCAATAGCAACAGCTGTCTGGTTCCAGAGAGGAAATAAGGTGCATCCAATATAAGGCTGTTACAACTTATTTCCTCTTTAGGAAGCGGGGGGGGGGGGGGGGGGGGGGAGGAGGAGGAACTGAGTCTGTGTATCACTCAAGCTAAAGTTGGAGACAAAAAAAGCTTGATTTAGCTTTTTATAAAAATTGTATTTTTATACATGCAACAGATTTGTCATGCTCTCATTACTACGATACCACAGAGCTGATTTTGCACATTAGCTTTTATACAAAAAGTATCACAAGAATTTCAATTATATTATATCACTGTGGTGGCATCTGCAGATACTATGGGGCTGGGAAAGGGAGAGAAAGGATAAAGTATAAGCGAGCTTGATTAAGTACAAGGAAACTGAGGAGTCAGATTTGATTGTTTTATTAGAGAGAAGGTTAGGGGTTACAAGACAGGGAGAAAAGGCAGTTTTCCAGATGGGAAATGAAGAGAACCATGGAATCAATTAACTGCACAGAGGTGGTTCCAGATGGTGGGGGCAGCGTGGGAGAAGAGTCTGCTGCTAGAAAGGAGAGGAGGCGGGAAAGGGTTCAAAATGAGCTTAGCAGCACCATAAATCAGGGATATTGTTTCACTTCCACAGAAAAAATACCAATAAAGGATGAGGTCAGTAGATTAGTTGGGATGGGGGAAGCCTTGCTTCATGTTACATGCATATTTTTTACCTTTTTGTTATCTATCAGGATCTTGCAAATAGCACTGTCTGTCAGAACCTGGATTTGTTAACCTTCTGGACATACTGGAAGAGCAAGTCTCCCTTGGTGTTCAGAAAGAAAAATGGGGGTGGGGGGAATGAAGGGGTATGATGAAAGGAGCTATTTAAACCTGGCCAGATATCATGACAGGAGTTATAGTCATAATACATATGTCTGTGGTAGGAGTGGTTATTTTGTGTGTATATTATTATATCTGAAGTTATCTTTTAGTCAGATATGCCTCTATTTTGCTACAATCTAAAACCATAATATGCTGGACTGAGATTTTCAAGCTAATGGGAATTAACTACCCATTTACCATTAGGTAGCTTTGGAGCATCTAGACTACAGGGTTTTTTTTAAAAAAAACTTTACCTGCGTCTAGACTGCAGCCGCGTTCATTTGAAAGTAAATTGAAAGAATGCAGCAGTTTTTTTGATTGCAGTAAACCTCATTTTACGAGGAATAATGCCTTTTTTCGAAATGTGTGTCACTTTTTAAAAAAATCTGCTTGTAGTCTAGATGCTCTCTTTCGAAAGAGGTTTGTAGTCTAGACGTAGCGTTAACAAAGACACTTGTTTACAGTGTCCCATATAGTGAATGTATAGTACATGATGGGAGCGTGAAGTCGAGCTAAAAATTACATAATTACAACTATAGTTACATTGATCACCTGCTTACGTTACTGCCACATGGCGAGAGAGCTTGTCTTTGGCTGAGCTCCATCTGTGTGCCAGTTATCTCCCTGTGAAGCAGTAGCACATTCAGGTAACCATGACTGGATCCAACAAAAAATAGCTAAAACTAATTCAGCATTCTATCTAATAATTAGCTCCATTTTTGAGGCAGGATAAAGAAAAACAAGTCACATTTCTGTTAACATAAGTCACCTTGAGCAGTATTGGCATCCACAGACATACATCCATGTGCACAATAGCATTCTTAGCAAATTGGAAGAAAGTCAAATGAACTATTATTCTGGTACTGGAATTTTTTTTCAAAATCTTTCACATTCTAACCAATCTCTATGTGACTATGTGGTAGAAACCTAAAAAGGGACAAAATATCTACCAACCTTTACTATTTCCTATCACCCACATTATTTTAAGTGTGTTAATTAAAACTGGTAAAATGGAAACCAGACAGGAACTATTAGGATGTGATAGTATTTAAAGGCTTATTTAAACCTGGGTGCATTTGACAATTTGAATTAACCTCCCCCTCTCTCTCACACATACACACACACACAAGCATTTTCCAGTGTCTAAAACATGACACTTTGAAGTCATGACAATTTGGACCACTAAATCTTTGCCCTGGTTGACACTAGGGAATTATTTTGAAATGACCTGCCTTATTTTTTGAAGTAGTAAGTGGAGTGTTCTCACTACCAAGCCCATTATTTCGAATTAAGGGGCTAGTTATTTCGAAATCTGTACTCCTGCTTTTCTCGGGGAATAATGCTTATTTTAAAATTGTTATTTTGAAATTTCATTAGTGCAGATGATCTGATGCTGCTAATTCAAAATAACTGGCCTCCAGAGACCTCTCACAGCTACATTTCTGACCGCTCTGGCCATACTTGCTCCCTTTCTCCTGCAAAGCTTAAAATACCAGGCTGCAGGAGAAGGGCTTGTGCCATGTGGCACAGAGCTTGGGAGGGACCCCAACACTCCCTCAGAGCCTCCCATGGCTGCCAGCACTCCTGCTGCTCCCTTAGCTGCCATTGGCCATGAACACAGGAGATCTTTGATTTGTACTGGTGTGGAGATCCTGGACTTCATCAAGGTCTTGGGAGAGGAGACCAGCTTCCAGGATCTCTGCCTCCGGAAAAGGAATTCAGGACACAGGGAACGCAGCGGCCCCTTGTGGAGACTCAAAGGGGAAAATCTCACAGCTGGCCTGGGACAAAACTCTCCCTCGAGGCTTCTCTGATGAGCACAGCCCCTTGATGTGCTCTCCATATAGTGCTGGTATCTGGCTGCTCACATGACCTGGCTAGCAAGTCAGCCACTGTCCCCCCGCTCAGCAGAAAAGTCTCCCCCTTGCTCTCACACAGGTTGTGGAGCACATAGCAGGCCACCACCACAAAGGGGATGTTTTGTTCACTGAGATCCAGATGGGTGAGGAGACTCCTGAACCTCCCCTTTAAATGACTGAATACACATTCCACCACTATAAAGTACCTGCTCAGCCTGGCCTTGACATGCTCCTTGGTGAGGTCCAAGCTGCTTGTATAGGGCTTTGTGAGCCAGGGTTGCAACAGGTAGGCTATGTCACCCAGGGTGATGCTGGGCATGTCCACTTTCCTGACTCTGATGATGCGTTCAGGAAAAACAGTGCCGGCGTGCATCTTTTGGAACAGGCATGAGTGCACCTTCCCCGGCAACCCAATGATGACATTGATGAAGTGTCCCTTGTGATCCACGAGGGAGTGCAGCATTATTGAGAAGTACCCCTTTCTGTTTATGTAGTCTGAGGCATGGTGGTCAGTGGCCAGAACGGGGATGTGAGTGCCATCTATGGCGCTCCCTCCTTCCCCACAGTTGGGGAAGTCCATAGCAGCAAAGCAATCCATCATGGTGACCACACTGGCCAGAGTGACAACCTGGTTCTCGACAGAGTGATAGGTGTCCAGCGTGGCAATCTTCCTCAGGGTGATGGTGACACACTTCTGCACCATCAGAAGGAGGACGGGTCTCAGTCAGGTGTCCTGTCATCTTCCTCGCAGTGCTTGAGGAAGGTGGCCTGCATACGGAAGTTCTGCAGCCACTGCTGGTCATCCTATCACTTCAGTACGATGCAGTCCCACCAGTCCAAACTGGTCTCTCACTGCCGAAAGCAGTGATCCATGGTGTCTAGGTGATTAAGGATCATTTGCAACATCAGGAGCACCAGGACTTGGGTGATGAGGGCCTGTGGTCCAGGATGGTCCTCATCCTGCTAGAGCAGCATATGGGCAGCATGGAAGTCTTGTACCATGAGGCTCAGCACATGGCCCATGAACCTGGCACTACTTTGCCACAGCTCCTCTCCATGTTGTGAGCACTGTGACATCCACAAGGGCATCCAGAGCACACTGTGTCCTGTGAGGGGGGAGGCAGTGGAGGAGTGGTGTGTGAGATGCAGCCATAGAGAGGAGCCCCTGTAAGCACGCATCACAGCTTGCTGACCAAGTAGACACAGCAAGTGTCTGCCTTCCTGGTGCCCTCACCAGAGTGCTTCCAGGGGCTCTAAGTCTGATGCAGGTTCCAATCAGTGTGGACGTGCTATTTTGAAATAATTCTGACTAATTTTGATGCTCCGCCATAGTGGGGACACTTTATTTTGATTTTGTTAGTTCAGGAGTTATTTCAATTTTAGTTATTTCAAAATAATTTCCTAGTTCAGATATGGCCTTTGTGTGGTGATCATTTCTGATTACTTACTGGGTTTGACTGAGAAAGATAACTGATATATTGAGACTTTTTTTGTAAGAAATCTGATTTAGAATGAGATTGATTAAAAATTACCATGATACACCATGACTAAAACATTCATCAAGTGGAGTAAAAAGCTAGCCAACTGACAGATCTCAAGAAGAGGTTATTAATGGTGAATCAGTATTGCTTCCAAATAATAAAAATATTGAGTAGTGTCAGGCTAAAACCAATCCTTGTGTATCCCTAGAAACACTTATTTTAAAATATCATTTCAAAATTGGCAGATGGTGATTAGTGGAGCAGTAAATAATAATGATAGGAAAAGATGTACAAAGCAATCCATATACCTAGCAACAAAAAATGCAACACATATCTACAGAGATGGGGACTAGGTCTAAAGAACTCAATTTGTTTAGCTTTTCACTGAAGATGAAGAGGTGTCTTGATTGTTGTGAAAGTACTTTTACACTGAGAGAAAATAATGGACACCGAAGAGCTCTGTACTCTAGCCTTGGAAGGAGTAATAAGAATCAACAGCTATAAGTTGAAGCAAGACAAATTCAACTAAAAAGTAAGGTATACATTTTAATAGCAAGAATGATTAACCATTGAAACAAACTATCAAGGGAATAGTGATAGAGATGCAGCCATGTTAGTCTGGTATAACTGAAACAAAAGATAGAACTATGTAGCACTTTAAAGAATAACAAGATGGTTTATTAGGTGAGGAGCTTTCGTGGGCCAGACCCACTTCCTGAGATCGATATGTGGAAGAAAATCCGCACAACCATATATACCAAAGTGATACAATCAAAAAAATGAATGCATGTGAAATTGACAAATCAAATTTTAGAAGAGTGCGGGTGAGGGGGGAAGGTAAGTTTCTGTGAGGTAATGATATAGGGGTGATAATAGGGGAAGTTTCTGTGAGGTAATGACATTAGGGGTGATAACTGGGGAAGCTATCTTTGTAATGGGTGAGATAATTAGAGGCTTTGTTTAAACCCATACATAAAGTGTCAAATTTAAGTATGAATGACAATTCTGAAGCTTCTCGTTGAAGTCTGGAATTAAAGTCTCTTTGAAGCAATATGCATGTTTTAAGGTCATTAAGGGAATGATCAGCCTGGCTGACATGGCAGGCAACAGCTTTTTCTCTGTGAGACAGTCTTATATCTGTTTTGTGTGCATTGATTCTTTGGCGAAGTGTCTGAGATGTTTGTCCAATGTACATAGCAGACGGACACTTTAGACACATGATGGCATAAATTATATTTCTGGATGAACAGGAATATGTGTTCTTGATCTTGTAACTGGCATGGTTAGGTCCAATAATGGTGTCAGCAGAGTAAATATGTGGACAAAGCTGGCAATGGGGTTTGTTGCAAGGGAAAGTTCCAGGGTTGGTATTAGTGTGATATGTCCTGTGGTTGTTGGTAAGAATCATCCTGAGGTTAGGTGGTTGTCTAGAGGTCTGTCTCCCAGAGCCTCTCAGAGTGTAGTGTCGTGTTCCAGTATAGGTTGTAGTTTATTGATAATGCGTTGGACGGGTTTAAGTAGGAGGCTGTAGGTGATGACAAGTGGTGTTCTATTGTTTGTTTTCCTGGGTCTGTCTTAAAGTAGATGGTTTCTGGGTATTAGTTTGGCTTTTTCAATTTGTTTTTCTATTTCTCCGGGTGGGTAATTGAGGTTTAAAGTGATTGATTCTCCACCCCTTGTTATCATCAAATCAAGTCTGGATGCCATTCTGGAACAGTTCAATGCAGGGGTGACTGAGTGAAATTTTATAGCTTGTGATTTACAGGAGGTCAAGCCATATGTCTGACAGACTCTTCTGGTTCTAAAAATCTACACATCTTTGACAAGATAATATACATGAAAATGTAATTAATGCTTGAAGTTCTCAGAGCTCCTCAGATAAAGATTGGTCCATAAGTAACATGTATTATATTTTAAGTATCCTAAGCAAGTCCTAAATAAACATGATACAAAGATGATACAAAAAAGTGTATGTGTGTGTTCAATCTGTTTATACGCACCCCAACAAGCAAGGAACCTCTAGTGCTGTGCTTCAAACAGTATAGAATTCTGATGCATGAAAGGTAAAACTAAATATCTGCTTTTGGCTTTAGTTTTTCATTATTTTATTGTGGCTGCAGCAGCGCGACTTCTTTTTGAAAGGAAATGAAAAAATTCTAAATCTAGTATTTAATGGACTACTCAAGATGTATTGTTTCATTATGAAAGGCAACAGTTGTAATTTTCAGTAGGTGTTGCTAAAGAGTAGCCATCTCATTGTTGATTCCAGAAACACTCCATAGCTGCAACTTCACAAATGTGCAATGCAGCAGATCCCTGCAGGAGATGTAAAATCACACAGCAGAAACATGCTCTCTCTCAGAAATGGTCTATGAGAACTGTGTGTGTTTCCTACACTAACATCAGTGCTAACAAGTTCCAAAGAAAATTCTCTCTGTTCCTTCTGGCCAGGGGAGGTTGGAGTTGTGTTGCTAGACATTATAGAAAGAATATCTTTAAAGGAGACTGAAATAATCAGATTCCTAATCATTTCTGTTTATTATGCTCATTTGCCATTGATTGAATGGGGCAGTTGCAGGGAATTGTGGCCCTCTTGAGATTTAGGGAAGACGAAGACATTTTTACATGCAAGAGAAGAGGGGTAAAGGTTGATCAGGGAGCAACACCAAAATCAATTTCAACATTAAAGGCACATACCTACTTGATGTTAGAACAAAGCAAAAGCCTCAGGAAGGTTTCTTAGGTGGGCTCCTAGTTAACTACATCAGAAGATGCCCCTCCTATTAAGTAAAGGTAAAGTTTGTGGATGATACCAAACTGTTTAGGATAGTCAAGACAGAAGCAGACTGTGAGGGACTCCAACAAGATCTCACCAAACTGAGCGATTGGGAAACAAAATGGCAAATGAAATTTAATGTGGATAAGTGTAAAGTAATGCACATCAGGAAAAATAACCCCAACTATATGTACAGTATGATGGGGGCTAATTTAGCTATCAAGAGATCTTGGAGTTATTGTGGATAGTTCTCTGAAAACTTCCACACAGTGTGCAGCGGCTGTCAAAAAGGCAAATAGGATGCTAGGAATTATTAAGAAAGGGATAGAAAATAAGACAGAATATCTTACTGCCCCTGTATAAAACTATGCTACGCCCACATCTTGAATACTGTGTACAGATGTGGTCTCCCAATCTCAAAAAAGATATTTTGGCCTTGGAAAGGGTTCAGAAAAGGGCAACTAAAATGATTAGGGGTTTGGAACGGGTCCCATATGAAGAGAGGTTAAAGCGACTGGGACTTTTCAGTTTAGAAAAGAGGAGACTGAGGGGGGATATGATAGAGGTCTATAAAATCATGAGTGGTGTGGAGAGGGCGGATAAAGAAAAGTTATTTATTAGTGCCCATAATAGGAGAACTAGAGGACACCAAATGAAATTAATGGGTAGCAGGTTGAAACTAATAAAAGAAAGTTCTTCTTCACACCGCGTGCAGTCAATCTGTGGACTCCTTGCCAGAGGAGCTTGTGAAGGCTAGGACTATAACAGAGTTTAAAGAGAAGCTAGATAATTTCATGGAGGTTAGGTCCATAAAAGGCTATTAGGGGATAGAAATGGTGTCTCTGGCCTCTGTTTGTTGGAGGCTGGAGAAGGATGGCAGGAGACAAATTGCTTGATCATTGTCTTCGGTCCACCCTTTCTGAGGCACCTGTTACTGGCCACTGTCGGCAGACAGGCTACTGGGCTAGATGGACCTTTGATCTGACCCAGTACGGCCGTTCTTATGTAAGTAAGTACAGCACACTCTCTTTTGTCTGCCTGACCTGCTTTTGGTGTGGTGTGGGGGATAAGATCATGCACTCTTTCTTCTTTGAGGAAGCTGTATAGAGATGTATTTTTACTCCATCCATTTTATTTTATTTTATCTTATAATGACTATAACTTGTGCAAAGGCACAGTGCTGGAAGGAGGGCTCCTTGTGTCTACACCAGGGCTGGGGGACCTTTTTTTTGCCAGGAGCTGCTGCCACACAGAAAAATCAGGCAGGGGCCACACAAAACTGAGAAGGAAAAACTGACATGGCCCACAACTAAGAAGCAGAAAGACATTCCCCCCACAATCACCTCATATATCAGAGCATAGAAGAGCCTGGGCTAGTAGATTTTGGGGGCCCTTCTAGGCTTCCTCCCCCTTGCCAGACAGTCCCTGACTCAAGCCTGCAAAGCTCGGGGCTCCTCCTCTGGGGGCATGTGGGGGATTTGGGGCTGGAACGTTAGCATGGGCTCCTCATCATTGGCCTGAGGTAAAATCTATTACTGAAACTCCTTATATATTTTCCCACCAAATGTACATTCTAGTTGATTATTGTAGGGTTTCTCTTCTATATAAGGCTGCAGCTCTTCAAAAAAGACTCTTGTGTATAAGAATTACATGGGTTTAAAAAAATGGATAAGGGCAAAAAGTCTATCAAATTATGAGAATAAAATCTTTAATGCTGTATCTAACTTTCACATTTTCAGTTACAGAATATTCTCTTCTCCTCAAGTAATAGAGTTTTGATCTCTCAAAACACTCAATAGCCCAATAATAGAAAATACACATTGCCAGAAATATTTAGGCTGACACACTGCATTAAAAAACTAAATTTTAAAAAGTATTATGTTTTAAAACATCAGGGATATCAGTGTTCACCTTGACTTCAATATCTCATAGTCTTATTTTAGACAGATTTATTGAAGGCATTCTCACACACTGTATTGCCATGATAAATAAAAGGAATTGGAGGCATGCTCACATGTTGTATCACTCATACTAAAAAAAGGAATTAAATCTAAACCACCCTACGTTTGCAATTTTAAAGAAATTTAAATTCACTGTGTGACCTTTTGGGTCCTTTAATGCCCTGGTTAACATGTGACAGTGATTATGTTTCATAATATGTTAAATGTAATTCACAAAGGTTATGCAGATAGCACATTTTAAAATAGCCTAGTAGTAGATAATACCCAGCATATGTGACATTTAATCAACTTCAGTCTGATGGAACTGTAACAGTGTGTGCCCCTTGTGCTATTCTGAATGAGCAGAAAAAGGGGGAAAGTGCTGGAAATGTCTTGCCTTTAGGCTGCTAGCTCCCCTGTATTCTCTGCTAATGCACTTGAACCCTAACCTACAGTAATCATAGAATGCACACAGAGAAAGTAATGGAGTTTTACTCAGCTGAAGGTTACTGTATAGTCCTCATGCTACATGGCATAACTTGCTGTTTTAGAGATGCAGCTGTGTGACTGTGGTAAACTAGATGAAGATGAGATGGATTTATTTGCCCCTAGCCAGAAGGAACAGTTACACAGGAAAAAACTAAGGAGTCAAGAGGAGAGTATCAAGCATTAATACACAATCATAAAGAATAGCAAAGCAATTGAACTGCAATTGTGATGCACATTAGAATCAGAAAGAACATTTACAGGAAAACACTGTGGGTTAGAAGAGCCTCCAGAATGGCAGATCCACATGACCTACTGAAACAACTACAATTTATACACAGCATAATAGCTGCATGTTTATGGATCAGCATTATGCCTCTCTCTTTACAAGTGTGGCAGTATGGGAGCTGTCAAACAAAACATCCCTCCAATTTCAAGGGTATTTCAATGAAGCACTCAGAACAACATTGTTGGCTTTTTGATACAGAAATGAGTCAGAAATATAGTTAATTCTACAAGGAAAGATTTTTTTTCTCCCTTCCTCCCACCTCTTTTCTTCTTTTCTAGGGTACATCTCAGCATGAAACTGCTACATCCTGAAAAATGGCACAAAGAATCTTAACAGCAGCATTTTAACAAGCCTAAATGATTTAGAGTCTGTACAAATCTTATTGGATTGGGCACAATTAGTATGAGGCGAGCATTGCCTGAGTGCATTGAGTTGTGAACTTTCTTGGTCTGACCCATTAAAAGACTTTTCTACATACTGTATGCTGCAGTACTGCAAGAAGACAGGGCATTCATTACTTTCAGTGGTGTCACTGAGAAGGACAAGAGGAGTGAAGCACTCAGGTGATAATGCATTCTTTTAAAAAATGCATAGACTTTTAGTTGGTTTTACTGTTTATATAAAATCCAGGAATGATGTATTGGTGGGTAATGTGGTGGGAATCAAAATCAAAAGGGGAAAGGATTCATACTAAGCTGATTTACGAGTACAGACAGAGGAGCATAATGTTATATTGTAAATAGGAAACTATCTTAAAAAAATCACTAGAACACTCCTGCCCACCTCATTTCATCTAAGCCTTGTTGAATTTTTAGCACTTTGGAGATTTTTCCTCCTCTCATTTCAGATGGGCTGGAAGTGTGAAAATATACTAGGAGAAGTGAAATGCCAAGAAAATAGGTTCAAGGATCAGAAAAACACAAATCAGGTTTCAAGAGCAAGGCTAATCTTATGAGATTTCCAGCTCAAGTCTGTGAACTCCAGAACTTCAAATAGTTAGGTTAATGGGAAAAGCTGCTGGCATGCTGAGATCACTACTTGTGATGCTGACCAAACTGTCTCATTCTTTCCTTGCAATTTCCCTTTGGTTTGTCCATATCCATCTATTTCTCTTATCTGATATTTGAATAAAATGTATTTGGAGCAGGGACTTTCTTGATATGAATTTCTATGGAATCTAACACAATGGGGGTCCTGAACAGGTGCTTAAGTGCTACCATAATATAACATAAATAATAAATAGTAGGCCAACTCTCTGAACTTTTGGATGCTTATTCAAACTCCATTCAAAATTGTCAGTGTGTGTTAGTGTAAATATTCCTCTCAAATTATATTATAATCTCTCATTGCTTTTCTATGGCCTCACAGTACTTTAGAGTTCATCAAAATCACCTTTGCCATCCTACTCCCACTCCACAACAATCTGCATGCTTCATAAAGCTTCTCTGAGTTTCACTTTTGCATGTCCCCTGTCCTCTCAGAATTTACACCTGACTTCCCAGGTGTACTTTTTAAATCAGAATCAGGTCTGGAAGAGGACTCCAGAGCTCTTGTTCGCTATCAGGTTAAGGCTCTAGAATCCTTAGGTCCCTGCACAGGGATGAAAGCTGAAGATATTTTCTTGTTTCTTCTCTGCTCTCCACTGGTGCCTCCATGTAGGGCTAGATCATAATCTTCACTCATCCCCAACAAGTTACTGTGAAGCCCTGCAAGTGATTTTTCTTTAAACTAGACTGGAGTATGGCACTATTGGCAAGTATGGACTATGGCAAAGCAGTGATATAAAGGAGTACTGTCCCCTCTCTCCCCCCAGGTAGCATTATAACAGTAGAAGTAGGATTTGCTCAGCTGCTGCTACTTACCCACCTGCCACAAATAGGTAAGAGGGGGGCAAAACCAGCCTTAACTCTGTCCCAACAACACACAGGGCTGCATAGCTGAGAATGACACATCAAGCAGTGTGAGCTGTGGTGAGTAATGCAGTTTCTTCCCTCCCCATATGAGCAGGGGAGAGAACCAGAAGGAAGATTTAACCAACCATGAGTCAGATGCCCTTCTGGGGCAGCTCCAGCAGTGGCTAATTAACACTGTATTCTGGGCATACTGTCATCTCATAATCTAGCTCTATGTTCAGCTCTCAAAGAAACAACAGCCAGTTGGAGGAGCAGGAAAACAAGTATCTACTGTAAATGCAAAGGGAAACAAAATGGGCAGTTGTGTGCAATAAGAAAAATAAATGGGGGGAGGGTAGGGGAGAAGTTTGTTAAAAGTTTATAAAATAAAGAAATTGCCTGGTAAATTAAGACTTCTTCCATTCACATTTTCTGCATTGTAACCATACTAGGCCCATGAATTGGGAGAGAATTAATCACAATAAGATGGCTTAATAACTGTTCCCAGGTTGTCTGAGTGGTGATTCCCTTAAGTCCTATAAGTCTGCTAGGCTTTTCTGCATTGGCAACAGGAGCACAAGTATCTGGTTTAATTATTCTCATTTTTTAAAAAGTAATGCCTGCCTAGGTAATTTTTATGAATTTATGTGTGAAGAAGAACATACATGAAAATCCTGGAAAAAACATAGCTACCCATGAATTAGAAGATATTAGTTTTCACCTTTAAACCAAAAAAGTACATCAAACAAGATGTACTCTGAAAATATACTTATAATCCCCATTAACTTTGTGCTTGATCCCACCCTATGTTAAAGTAAGTTGTTTTCCTAATTTATAGATGGGGTAAAAATTCAATTGTTTTAACCTGACTTCCCCTTCAGAATACTGGTTAACTTTCATTAAGTAAATGAAAGAATACTGGTTAACTTTCATTAACTAAATTTGTTGGAATCCATCAGCTATTAGGAAATCATCTTATACATGTAAAAATTGGGAATGCCTACTGGAATTACATCAAGTTTGGTGTGTTTCTACTGATAAGGTAGTCAGGTAGGTGTAGCAACTTTACACTGGTTCACCATAAGCCAAGTTAAGATAACTTGATCACATTAAGTTCTCACTTTGCTCTGTTGTTCAAGAAAAAAAGCACCAGAGGAATCACGCAATGCCTATTAAACAATAACCTACAAGGAGCAGTTATGTAAGCTGAAAACTGGGATTCTATGTCTTGCAGAGCCTGTCATGTTCTCCCATTACTAGGCAGAGCAGTGTTTTTCACAAAATCTTATCATACTTTCCTTGCAGTACAGTATGCAAGATATCCTTTTTTGTTCTGTGTTCTAGATCTGAGTTGCATTAAATAAAGTTATATTCCTACAGAAAAAGCACTATTATTCCTTCAGTTCTCTGAAAACTGAATGTTGTGTGATCTAATGTCAGTGTGTGTTATCTTCATTCTATATTTAAAAGTACTTCCTAAATTTAGTAAGCAGACCTTTAGATCTGCGCACTTTTTCTTTTGGCAAACTAATGCTACTGGCCTGAAATAAAGAAGAATTGAGAAAGATGTTATCTGTAATAAGACCCATCATGTTGACCTATTCACTCACTGTGGAGAAAAAGAGAAATCTTTATATGTTACATCTACACAGTGTGGGCCTCTCTTTTTTGATAATCTAAGCAAGGGCAAAGAGCTTCTTTTAAAAGGGTTATACTTAGGTTCAGTAGATGATATCAGTGAACATAATCCAGTAATTAATCAGAAGTATCCCATCTTATCTGACACACATCAAAAACAAGCTACAGAACCGGTTTACATCTTTCTTCTGTCTCACAGATGTTTTGCCAGATGCTTGGTACTGATCATTTATTTCTAATGTGTAATTGAAACCAACAGGTCAAAGTAAAACACAATAACTTGTTTATTATCTCAGGGCTGTAAATGTCTTTGTTATTTGTCTTTACCATTAGCTTCCTTAGCTGTAGGATTTCTTTGCTTGGTAGGTAGGTGATGTGATGTATGGGGAAAAAATGTGTCTGTTAATTTTCTATGTCCAAGTCTATTATATATGTATAAAATACAGATGGAAAATGTGCAAAAAGAACTTGGCAGCAAATTCAGCAGAAAAATATATAATCTGTCTACATTTATATAGACGTACTTTATATAGAGAGAGAACAGAGACAACACTATGTTAAAAGAACATAGGTTGAGGTTGTGAAGTCAGGTTAGAAAATGTCAGAATTCAAGTTACCTAGACAACTATAATTCAGTCCCTTTGGGCATATGAATTATGAGAGTCCTTTAATTAAATAACCACATATATTTTTTCCACAGAACACCTGCCTCATTCAGTGCTCAGTTAATGAAAAGCTATTCATTACCGTGTTTGCTTCTCATTGCTCAATGTGTGGCCTTTTCTAATTTGTTGCAAGCTATTCAAACCCTGCTCTGAAGACACAATTATTCATTTTTTTCATGGTTTTTCTAAGTCTCTTATGACTCTACTATTTGAGTCCTTCACAAGTGTCATTTATTTTCAAAATACTCTTCTGAGATGGGGGAGACTAATAATCATCCTAATTTTATGAGACAGTGACTGAGGTGCAAGAATTAAGTCAGAAGTATGCAGTAGTTTTGGGTGCCTGATTTGCGAGGAGTAGGACTGAATTTTTGAAGTTACTCACCCTTATATATCATTGCCTATATTCAGAACATCACTACCACTTGCAGCTTGTACTCGCATTTCCAGCTGTCAGCATTCAGCATTTCTGCAGTTCAAGCCCCACAGTCTCAAAGCAGACATCGAGAAGAACACACAATTCATGGCCAAGCACACTTGGAGTATTGTGTTCAATTCTGGGTACCAAGTTTCAGGAAAGATCCAGAGAAGAGCAACAAAAATGATTAAAGGTCTAGAAACCATGACCTATGAGGGTAGATTGAAAAAAATAGATTTGTTTAGTCTGGAGGGAAAGACTGAGAGGGGACATAATAGCAGTTTTCAAGTACCTAAAAGGTTGTTACAAGAGAGAAAAATAATTCTTCTTTATCTTGGATGAAAAGACATCAAGCAATGAACTAAAATTTCAGAAAGGGAGGTTTAGGTTGGACTTCAGGAAAAACGGCTCATTAGGGTCATCAAGCACTGGAATAAATTGCCTAGAGACTTTATGGAATCTCCATAATTGGAGATTTAAGAGCAGGTTAGAAAAAAACCTGTCAAGATGGTCTAGATGATGCTTGGTCCTGCCCTGAGTGCAGTGAATTTTACTAGATGATCTCTCAATGTCTCTTCCAGTCTATGAAAATAGAGGACTGGATTCTCAGCTCCCACTTCAGCACCGCCCCCCAGCCCGTGCACTGCTCCAGTAGTGGATAAGGAAAGCAAGCCAGACACTGAGGAACTCTTGAAAGGTGTAGAACCAGCATAGCAACGTCCTCCTTAAAAATATATCAGGACTTCTACACCTGTAGGGGAGTTGCAAGAGGTGAAGAATAGTCCCCGTAAAATTTATTTTTAACTATTTAAACTAGTTTTATCACAGTTGATGAGCTAGATGTTAGTAATGGAGTGATGAACTGGTACCAGCAAAACAAAAAAGGAATGAGAAGGTAAACTCAAAAAGGTAAAACACAGCCTTAGAAATGATAAATACAGAGGTCAATGAACCTCAAAGAGTTCCTAGATTAATTTTGAATAAGCTTTCCAACTGTGGCTGCTAGCCAAACCTTATCTGAATTGCTAGAGCATTTTCAGTCTGCACAACTGCAAGATTGTAAAGTAGAGCCAAAATGAACTTCAATATAAATGGCTGACCTGGAAACCTCAAATGAACAGACTTGCTCATGAGTTTCTTATGCTTCTCAGACATCTTATATTCTCTTGATATTTTAACTTCTTTCCATTCCTGGCTAGGGCCCTGAAAAAAGATTTCAGATGGGGAGGAGGATTTGGTTTTTGTGTTTATAATTTGGCAAACATTTATAGAGACTTACAGAGCAGGAGAGAGTCCATTCTTTTTAAAAAATCTGAAATCAGTCTTATCCAATTATTTAGTATCTGGGAAATTTCTGCCTTTTGATAATAGGTTCAAAACACTGATACAAAAATTAATATGATGGAGGTCTGAAGTTACCCTCAGTTTTTCCCCAAGGCCAGTCTGTATTTAAATAGGATCAAGATAAAGCAGAAAAAAGTTATTCCACTACAGTTCCTCATTCTGTGTCTGCCACTCCCACCCAACAACACTCTCTCAGGTGTATACACAAGACATTTTAACTTTCTGAATCAGGAATAAGTTTTAATAGAATTACAGATGGCTTGTAAATCTTGACAAAACTGGTGAAGTGGAATACCCTTCCCTCTTTTTTTTTTTTTTTTTTTTTTGACTCTAGTGAGACTTTCATCAAGTGGTAAAAATAGGTGGAAATCCTGCATTATGCAGTCAACATTGACATCACTCTATGGATATTGTCACAAAGACCACAACAGATCAAATTAGTACAGCATGAGGCGCAATACATGAAGGAGTCTAGAAATTCCTCTGTGCTCTTATTACACTGCAGCTATTGTCCACATAGAAGAGGCCACACATGAGAGACGATCAGAAGTGATCCACACATTAACCAGACCTTATTGTTGACTTTGAATGTTTGCAGTATGTTTTTTGTAGACAGTATGTCAGTTTATTTTCTTATGGTTGTAGTGACCAAAATGCTGATCAACATTCGGAAGCAATATGAGCAATACTTACCCTTTGCATATGTTTCTCTTATAGTATACAGTACAAACTTAACCAACTTCTTTGACTGCTTATCAGATGCCAGTGGGAAATAGGACTTTACTGATTATATGAGTGCACCTCTCCCTTGTCTGGCTGTGCAAGATGACGGGTAGGAGGCAACAAATATGTTTTAACTGTACTACAATTTTATTCACCTGAAATATCCAGCAATAAGTTACACAGTTAAGGTAATCATCATCACTGTTATTGCCACATTTCAGGAAAGATATAGGCAAACTGGAAAAAGTCCAGGGAAGAGCAACAAAAATAATTGAAGGACTAGAAAACATGACCTGTAAGGGAAAGTTGAAAAATTGGATTTGTTTAGTCTGGGAAAAGAGAAGATAAGTTTCTGCACTGGACACCTGTCCCAAATAGGCACCATTAATTAGGATTGGCTGGCTTCCCCTTCACTGTCCCCTGACAGAGTTCCCAGACATTCACTGATGCCTTTCTTAATATCAGACAGTTACATCTGCTCCTGGAGCCCTGACAAGTATACCCCATTCTCCCTGATTCTGATGCTGAAGAAGATATGACTAGATGAAGAATCACCAAACTCCTTGGATACTATAGACTCTCAATATCCTAACGACATTTATCAAATTAATTTTAATACCATTGAGCTCAATAGTATTAGAATTCAGTTGTGTATGTTATTATGGAATTGTGCACATGCTCTAGTGAGCTAAACAGAGAATTTACAATTTCTGAAAGATATTAGGAACATCAAAAATTGGAAAAGGACCTAGGAAGTGAATTTTCTGTGAAATACCTGAGGTTAGAGGAAATGCAAGTGACTCACTTTGACTACTTGAAAAGGGAGGAAAACATATGTTGTACTAATTACCTGCTCCTAGAAACTCCAGATCAAAGATCAATGACTAGAATAAAAAGGTGGAGAAAACATGTTATGAGTTTGCTCATTTTCCCCTTGGGTGGGTTTGGCCCTGCCTTGACAATAATGTCTGCCTTGACCACAGTGCAGATCTCTAACAAGCAAAATACAGGCCTGTCTCAAGTCTGGTGCATGTAAGCACATAGGCGAGGCTGGGGGGAGGAGGGCGGGAGCTGGAGCTTTGGGAGGCAGGAATATTTTGCACAGTATTGCAGATTAAGCATGGTACAGTGAGACCACGTCAAGAACACACAATAAGCAACCTTGTACTGGTTCTTCTATTTCTGATAAGCAAAAATACAAGATACAGCCATAACACTGTTAACCACACACGTGGTTTTTGCAATATCCTGAGTAGCAGGATGTACCCCCAAAATGGGCATAATAGGTGGCTTACACAATATGTAATCAATTGGTAGATATTATTAGAATGGCCAAGTAAAGAATTAATATAGGTGTAGTAATCAGTGGAAGGGATGGGTAAAGAGTCCCCACTCCCTTACTCACTGCAATTAGAAGTTGGTGCCTATTCCTACTGGTAAATGCATTGTGGATGCCTCTGCACATGGGGAAAGAAAGAGGCCACGACTTTCTGTCCAACCACTCTAAGGGTATGTCTACACTACCACCCTAGTTCGAACTAGGGTGGTTAATGTAGGCAACCGGAGTTGCAAATGAAGCCCGGGATTTGAATTTCCTGGACTTCATTTGCATGTTGCCAGGCTCCGCCATTTTTAAATGTCCGCTAGTTCAGACTCCGTGCTCGCGGCTACACGCAGCACGAACTAGGTAGTTCGGATTAGGCTTTCTAAACTACCGAACTACCGGTACACCTCGTTCCAGAGTAATGGTAGTTCGGAATAGGAAGCCTAATCCGAACTACCTAGTTCATGCCGCGTGTAGCCACGGGCCCGGAGTCTGAACTAGCGGACATTTAAAAATGGCGGCGCCCGGCAACATGCAAATGAAGCCCGGGAAATTCAAATCCTGGGCTTCATTTGCAACTCCGGTTGCCTACATTAACCACCCTAGTTTGTACTAGGGTGGTAGTGTAGACATAATACCCCATGATGCTAACGGTGGAGCTGTGTCTTATTTATAGAAACAAGCACATGTATGTTATATCCTTACAGTTAAAAACCTTGTGTATTGTCCTAGATGTAGGTGTTGTTATATTGCCTGTGATACCTATCCCATTTATTGGAATAGATTATGTAACTCCGCATTGCTTTCCTTTAATATTCTATGTATCGTAAAGTTAGAGATATAGTTTATCCTTGGTGTTTACTGTCTCCTTTCATATCTAATATCCCAAATACACAACAGTTTGGAATCACTGCTCCAGCCAGAGCCCAACTTAGAGCTGAGTCGATCTCTGAGAAGATTATTAGCATGTACATGCAGATTTTTTCATAGTTTTTAAGATTTCCTCTTTAGTGCTTTTATTTATTCATTTAAAAGCTTGCAATCATTCTGTAATCAGCCTCTAAAGAGAAAGCATGAAGGGATTCTTGGTGAACCAGCCTCTGCTATGTGAAACCAGAGAACTCTGCAGTCTGGAAATAGCCTAGTCAAAAGGAAGAGCGATATCGGTCTCCACTCAAGAGAGACAATAGCTAGGGAGCAGGAAGCCTGAGGGTAGAGGCCCTTGCTAGACCACTCAAGGGAAATACTAAAGCAGTCGCCCTGAACTTGATGGGTAGGTGTGAATTTAACCACGCATAGAGAGTTTAATCTGCACCCCTAAATTCCTTGTAAGAACTTATTTATTTTTGCTCATGGAAGATAGCTACATATTTTTGGAGACTGAGGTAGCAATGCTTGATGCCAATGATGACTGGAAAGACCAGTTTCTTCCCCCTCAGCCTCCTGAGCCAAATCCTGAGCTGGTGTCATTCAGTGCATCTGTATTTATTTCAGTGAAGCTTCACCAATTTACAGCAACTAAGGAGATGCTCAATGTTCCTTTCTTTCAGCATAAATTCTACTATGTGGCAGTAAGAGGAAGAGAGCTATCACCCAAAGAAGCATGGCCAAATATTTAATTTGGATGATTACACCAGAAAGTCCAGATAAGCAACTAATTTTCCCTTGATGTACGTGCACAGAAACCAAAGTGTAATTTTCCCATATGAGAAAGATTTGAAGGTCATTCAACATTTAACGCCTCAATGAATGAAACATTCAGTGTTCTGATATTACTTATGTTTGGTTTTTTATCCCCCAGATACAGGCACTGCCGCCAAATAAGAATAAAATCATACCGTTGTCTCTAATTTATATATCAGATAACACTTAATTGAAATGGGTCGGCAGAGGCTGAAATAAAACACACTCTATTAGTGGGGAAGTTCATACCATTAGAGTTAAAGTTGTGTCAGCATTTATGTTTCCCTTATCAATCATGTTTTGCTGAGGATTGTAACAGCCAATAATTTCATGTGGGCTGAAATAATGTTTAAGTTCTCACAAGTTAGCTACAAACTGTGCTCTTAAATGTAAGCATAACCAATCTACTGGCCAAGTCCTTGAGCTCTGTATTGCCCTGTGGGAAGATTTCAGTACATAAAACTACAGCCCCAACTATTCAAAGGCAATGATCACAATAGTCCTGTTTAGACGCCAGTTGAGCAAATTACACTGAGAGCCTTTGTCCAAATGGCATGCCATTAAAATCAGCTGACCTCTTCTTATGCAGTTCTGCAAGGTTTAGGGCCTTACTGAGGAATGGGGTAACTGTCTAAGACTCTTAAGGATAGGGCTTAAAACAGAGAAAGAAGTGAAGGAGAATCTCAGCTGCACCAAGAGAAATGATCGTTTCATGGAGAAAACCTTATTCGTACATAATTAGTTTGGTTGCCTTTAAGTTATAGAAATAAAAAAATAATTTATATTTGTGAGGAGAATAGATAAAATAATTCTCCTAAAAGGACTTTATATTCCTAAAATTCCATTTTTACACGTTGTTTTACAGGGAAATTGCTTCATAATGTGGAATAACGCCATGGGCAACTTGCGGAAGAGACACACTAATAATGATTGAGCTCTGTTGCAATCCTCAAACAATTTCATAGGGATATTTAGTACACATACATAATGCATGTAGTAGGGCCACCAATGTAGTAGGTCAGGATTTACTGTTGTGGTGTCCTCACAGGTCTCTCACTCATTCTATGATGATAAGCAGAAGGCTGCATAAGTGTGCGTTCAATCATGTGTGCCATGTTGACTTGCATAATGAATTTACACAGCAGAATCTGAAAGAACCCCCAAAGACCACAAATCTGATAAGGCTGTAAGGTGCCCGGCCCGGTTTATTATAAAGTGAAGTACAGTAATAATTGTCAATAGACTCTACCAAACCACTATGCACATGTACACAATGGATGTTAGCAGACCAGAGAGAGCCAGATTAGAGAGGTTCAACCTGTATTTGTTTGCTAGTTAATTTGACACAGATTATGGGATTTAAAAAAAATATTAAATATCTTTTCGTATTTATCCAGTTTATGGAAATGGGCAAATACTTTGCCAGTGATAATGAATTTACATAATTTTAAAAATATCAAATGAAATATTTGAAATGCAAAAAATATTAGAAATATTGCTATGTAAATAATTGATTCTTCAATTTCTAGAAGTTCCATAATATTTCCAAAGAATTGGAAAAAGATAGAAAAAAAATAATTTTGGGTCAAATGAAACATTGTGGTGGGTATTTTTAATAAATGCAAAGGAACTGAGGCACCAGTCACAAAACAGAAGTGATGCCTCTTAAAAACTAGTATTTAGGGCACTCACCTGGTACAGAGACACCCAAAATTGAATCTTCACTCTGAAGCAACTCCAGTGTCCCCCACCTAGGTAAGTCCCCTACCTATCTGACTTCAGAGTCATTTTCACGGTCTTTCCTTGGGCCAGTTACAATACAGATATTTTCTACAAAATGGAATGGTTTAAGCAGGAGAGAACAGAGGACTACCCCAGAATGGCCAAGTTGGGACTTAGGGTTGGTTAGGACTTAGGGTTGGTACTTAAGGCTTATCTGGGATGGTGAGCACTTTGTTTCCAGTTTGTGCTCTAATTAATATTTAAGTAAAGTGGGACAGCTGCAACAGGAAAGGGAGAAAATCACATGCAATAATTTGTTGGCTCTTCCAGGTTAACTGTGACTTGACATTGATGTGTCTGAACATGTAATTCTACTAGCTAAACTTTACATGTATTGTGCAAGCTATCCCATAGATATCTGCCAATGTACCGCCTTCCTGACCCACAATACTCAAGCTATTTAAAAATGATGCATGTTGTAAATAGAAAATAGCAAATTATATGTTGTTTTTGTGACATAGACCAATATCCAACAGGATTTGGTGCAAGATAACCAAGCTCTACTCAGAAATGATCTAACATGGAGTCTGAACCTAGACTTCAAGAGCAATGTCATCACTGGAGTTGGTGGGGAATTTTTCAACAAAACTTTTTTGGCCAAAAATGTTATTTTGTTAAATTCTCCTTCCTGTTCATGTGAGAGGGTCAGTTTAGACAAATTCCCCAACTTTAAAATATATTTAAAGGAATTGCACAGTTGTTAAAATGTCTGGTTTTAACTTTTTCTATTTGAAAAATTTGGGGCAAGGTTTTGGTTCAAAGGAAATTTAATCTAACTTATACTAGGAACAAAGTTTTTAAATGAACACATTCAATTGAAATGAAACATTTTAAAAACCAGTTCAACTGATTTGATTTTTTTGGAGGGGAATAGATTGTTGGGTCACAAAAATTTAAGATTTCAACTTTGTCCCAATTGGGGACTGAATTTTTTTCAAACTCTCAAATTCTAATGGACTAGGAAAATGTTCCCAACTAGCCCTACTCTTAACTACACAATAGCAAAGATCTCGGCATTGTGTAGTATTTGCTCTTTTGTATGTGCTGTAATATGTTGGCAAACATGTTGCTGTAAAAATTTCTTGTCATTTTGATACAAAAGGAGGCAGGAGTGCTGGAATAATTTTCATATTGGGAGTGCTCAGAGCCATTGAACCAAAGGTAAACCCTGGATATAATCAAAGCCATTTCAAGCAAGCAAGTGGTACACCACGCCCACCCTTAAATCTAGTACCTGTGAAAGGGGAAACAAATTCCTTTTAAAAAAAGAAACTGAAGTCTATCTGTAGAGGCAGCACTCGGTTTCTATCATAAGCCTCCAACCTCCTCCTTCCAATTGTGCAGGAAGGGAATTTCAAACCTGATAATGGAGCCATCAGGAGCATAGAAAGTCATTTTGTTAGCTATTGGGGAAATGAAGATTGTGTTTATCCACAATTGCTAGTGATTTGGCACACACTTCCAGGTACGGAATGAAAAAAAATATACTTGGAACTGGGAATGGATAACTAGTTCATTAAGCAAATATTTCAGTTGATTTCTTCTGGTTATCTAGAAGGAGCTAATAACAGTGGCCTAGATGAATGACTACTGTATCTAGTCCAACTCCATACAACATTCAGGTTTTTCTAAAGAGCTATTAAATCAGTTCAATAAAGTGAGCTCTCTCGCTTATGCTTTTATATTTTCAATCTTCAAAATTATGTATAAGACCTATAGCTATTTGGAGCTCAGTCTGTGATTTAGAAAGCTCTATTGACCATTTTTTAACTTGATTTAAGGCAATACTCTTAGCAGCCTGGTATTTAATGTTAGATTTCCAGTTGATTTCTCAAAAGCCAAAAAGTTAAGTGGGGGCTTATAAAGGCTAATAAAGCCACAGAAGTAGCACATACCTGAAAAATTTGAAATCTTGTACCCTCTTCTTTTAAGAATTGCACTGACTTTAAGAATCTATTTTCTAGTTGTTGAAAGATACAGGAAACTAGTGCACTAATGAGCTCATTTCAAATTAAATTTTCTTATCATTACCCTGTTGCCTCTTGAATTTGTCACCAGCAGTTAAACAAGTTTAAACAAATGCTCAGAGGAGTAGATCAGTCACCACGAAGACTTTTTTGTGAAGTTGCTAACAATGTTTTCCCCCATAATGTTTTTATTTTCTGTACACGCTTTCCATGTTTCAAAGCAGGTCTAAAGAAATGCAGAGCTATTCCCTTCTACCCTCATCTTGTTCAACAGGTGTACAAAGCCTGAAATGCTTCTACTGAATTGAGGTCTCTGGCTTGGTTTTAGAGATCCTGGCCCAAAAGTGTAAATGCATGATGCGCATACCTTCCCTCAACAAAAACATAGGAATTAGCATTCAAAATGGACGAGTGATACATCCAGTTCGGTGCTATCCTTGACAACGACTATTACCAAATGCTTCAGAGAATGGGGCAAGAAATTTTATTGGAAATACCTTGTCCAGCCCCATCAATTAATGGCATGAAGCTATGTTTGTGAAGAACAAGGTTTTGTCTTAAATCAGAGCAATGGTACTTACCCTTTGTTAGGGTATGTCTACACTACAAAGTTAATTTGAACTAACAGACGTTAGTTCGAATTAACTTTGATAGGCGCTACACAGGCAAACCGCTAGTTCGAACTTAATTCGAACTAGCCGAGCGCTTAATTTGAACTAGGTAAACCTCATTCTACGAGGACAAATGCCTAGTTCGAATTAAGTAGTTCGAATTAAGGGCTGGGTAGCCACTTAATTCGAACTAGTGGGAGGCTGGCCCTCCCCAACTTCCCCTGGTGGCCACTCTGGCCACCACCAGGGAAACTTGTCTGCCCCCCTCCCGGTCCCGGAGCCCTTAAAGGGTCACGGTCTGGCTACAGTGCCCGTGCAAGGTGCAAGCCTGCCAGCACCCAGCCAGCAGACCCTGCACCTGGCACGGCACGAGCCAGCCACCCAGCCCTCCGTCTCTTGCCGGGAGCAGGCTGGCGGCTCCCAGGAGCCTGCCCAGGGCCACAGGAGGCGGACACCCGCCTGGTCTAGTGTGGAGATTGGGAACCTCATCCAGGTTTGGGGAAAGCCTCCAACGTCCACAACTCTGCACTAGGCACAGGAAAGTGGCCATCTAGGGCAGGATAGCTGCCAGCCTGGCCACCCAGGAGCAGGTTTGCATGAAAATCAAGGTGGTCCAGTGAGACCCCCGACCTTGAGCTTAGAACATAAAAACATAAGAACGGCTGTACTGGGTCAGACCAAAGGTCCATCTAGCCCAGTAGCCTGTCTGCCGACAGCGGACAACATTAGGTACCCTGGAGGGGATGGACCGAAGACAACGACCAAGACATTTGTCTCGTGCCATCCATCTCCAGCCTTCCACAAACAGAGGCCAGGGACACCATTCCTACCCCCTGGCTAATAGCACTCCATGGACCTAACCTCCATGACTTTATCTCACTTCTCTTTAAACTCTGTTATAGTTCTAGCCTTCACAGCCTCCTGCAGCAAGGAGTACTACAGGTTGACTATTTGCTTTGTGAAGAAGAACTTTGTTATTAGTTTGAAGCCTGCTACCCATTCATTTCATTTGGTGTCCTCTAGTCCTTCTATTATGGGAACTAATGAAGAACTTTTCTTTATGCACCCTCTCCACACCACTCATACTTTTATAGACCTCTGTCATATCCCCCCTCAGTCTCCTCTTTTCTAAGCTGAAAAGTCCTAGTCTCTTTAGCCTCTCTTCATATGGGACCTGTTCCCAACCCCTGATCATTTTAGTTGCCCTCCCCTCTGCCACCCTCTCTCTTCCCCTCTCCCACCTCCTTTCCCTAGTCTCCCCGAGTTTTGTTCAATAAAGAGAGATTCTATTTTTGAACACACGTATCCTTTATTTTGTACATCAGGAAGGGGGGCTAGGGAGGGGTAAGTGGAAGGAGGTGAGGGAGGAATGGGGTACGAGCCCCCAATGGGGAGGACTGGGGTGGCTCTGCGGGCTTCTTGGGGTGGAAGCTCTTCTGCAGTCCCCCGATTGATTCCCCCTTCCCTCCCCCCCGGATGGCAGCCTGCGGCAAGTGCAGCTGGCCTGATGGCCGAGTGCTGTGATGTGGGTATTCAGGGCACTCCAAGCCAGGACTTCTTTGCTGTCCCTCATCGAGTTAGATAAGCAATCGGAGAGCCCTGAGAACTGTCTGTCCGGGGTGGGGGTTGGCTCCCTTTAAGCACAGCCCTCGGCTAGCCTGAGACAGCAGCTCCACGCTCTAAGTCCTAACCTGATGCCCTGCCGGCACTGCTTCCGGCCTTCCTTAACCTCGGTTCAGAGTCCACTCAATGTGGACATGTTAGTTCAAATTAACAAAACGCTAGTTCGAACTAGTTTTTAGGTCTAGATATGTGGTTTGAATTTAGGTTTGAATTAGCTTAGTTCGAATTAAGTTAGTTCGAATTAGTGCTGTAGTGTAGACATACCCTTAGATACTATGTGTAAAGCTTTTAAGGAGAATGAATCCTTACAAGAAAGGTTATTATTGGACTAAGAAGGCCTTTTTGTTTAAAGTTTTCCTACTTGATTTCTGGAGGTGCAAAGAACTAACTAAGAAGCTATAAACAGTCCAACTGTCCACCCTGAATCCTAGGGTTCTCCCATTTAAAACTACTTAGGTTCTTACCATCCTGCTAGGGACTACACAGCCAATGGGAAATATTTTCAGAAAATTATTTGATCGAACATGGGTTTTTTATTTCTATTTTTTTCTAACAAAAAAAAACACTTCTTTTCCCTCTTGTTTATGATCATTTCAGCAAGCAAGCTAGCTCACTGGATATTTATGATAGTTTGAAGCCACTATTGAAAGGAATACTCTGCCAGAATAATTCACATTGGAAATCTGATTGTGTTAATTGTTTTTATCTAGGCCATAAACAGAAACACCATGTAACCGATGTATAATTTTAAAAATGGATTTCATATATTCAATATTCTTACAAAGTTATTTGCAAACAAGCCACAAATCAGAAATTGTTCACTGCAACTTTGTAATTTCCTGGATTTATTCAACACAAAATTTGCAAATAATATGCAAACAGAAAAAGACAAAAGTAATAAATTGAGTTCTTTATTTCAAATTATTTTCTCAGCTCTAATGATACCTAATAGGAAAAAGTGAAATGGCCAAATGGAAACTGATCCAAACCTCCACCTCAAACATGAACTAAATAAAAAAATCTGTTCTTGTAAGATGTCTCATTACATTTTTCAGATTTTTATGTTAAAGGTAATTCATCTAGGTCTCATCCCTATCCTACTAAAGGTAACAGATTTTGTTCATTTCAGGAACTTGGCTGTTCCTGTTGCTAATCCAGTAGTTAAGATACTAGGCTAGAAAGCAATTGGTATGAATTCTGTTCTTAATTGATGTCACTTAACCTCTTGCTATCTCAGTTTCCTCATATGTGAAACAGAAAGCAATGTGAAGCCACATCTGTGGAGTACTTTGAGATCTAGCTACAGCTGAGAAGCTAAGCATTATTACATGAACTGATCTCAAATCCACAACCTTTTGAAGTATGCCATTTACTACTGTTCCTTTGCCTTAAGAGAATGGGAGATATTCAATTATATTCAATGGGAGTGCATGTCATTACAATGAACCTCTATTAGTTTCCATTTCCCCACCGCCAACAAGAAAGGTGAAATAGAAACTTAATTTTGTTTGTTTCTATTTAATAACCTTATATATTTTAATGGCAGGGAAAAAAAACTACAGAAATTGAAAACAATTTGTATATAGCAGGGTGCGTAATCTTTACCTCAAAGAGTTAGTGTTAAATAAAATGAGTATTTTTCACGACAAGGAAATATTCTGATGATTTGTCACATTAGGTGGTGGGAGGGGGAAAGCATTGTTACTGGGACTGGAATCTGAAGAAGAGTGGGTTAAAAGCTTGTTGCTTTCACCAACAAAGTTGGTTTAATAAAATGATTCTACTTCACCCACTTGTCTCTAGTTATTTTTTTCTTGTTACATTTTGACTGAAACAATTTTCTAAAACACACACAAATTTGTCACATACTTTGGTCAACCTAAATCTATATTTTTCAGTGAAATAACATTATGGTAAAAAAAAATCACCTAGCTCTATTTTTAAGACCTGATCAGAATAGAATTATGCACCCATTAAAATACAGGAGGTTAATGTGTAAATGTATTTTTATCCTCCCATTCATTATTAGGAAGTATTAAAGGGGACACTTCATGATATTTTGAGGTTCAGTTCATGTTCCTTCTCTGTCTTCTGTCAAACATGCTAAAATCCTATTTAAAGTGAAATTTTGAATGTGACATCTTTTTAATGCTATATACTATTCCTTTCAGCAGCTTATAGCAGCTTCAGATGAAATGGCCTTAAAAATGCCTGTAGCCAACTAGTGGAGTTCTGCTGGCACTATACAAAACAATGGGGGAAGCATCTCAAATTATCAGTGAAGACAAATCCTGAGGGTCACAGCTCCATTAGTTCAGTTTTGATCAAAGTCAAGGTCATCAACTTTACTAGACAATCTATTTACCAATGTAAATTACATTCGGTGCTCAGGAAGTGTATTAGATTTAGTAATGTTTTTCTTTCCCACTTTTAAAATAGGGTACTTTGAGTTGGCACATGCAAACTGTATTTAGAGAGTCATTCCTCTAACGTTTATTTTAAATAGTAAAATCTCCAGAGTATGAGCTCTCATTTTCTATATGTTTATACAGTGGCTAGCAAAATGGAGCTGTGACCTAGTTGGGATGACAAGTATCTAGTTTCAGCAATTTCAAACCCTGATGGAAGTAGGGAGTGCAGAGGTGCAGAATTCTGAAATACAATGCAGTTGTGCGATGGAGGGAGATAGATGGGAATTAGACCATATTTTTTGTTCAGCCCTCAGAAAGTTTCTGTTTAAGATTAGGAAAAGTTCTGGGTCCATTCTTATCTTAACTAAACAGATTCATCCCTTTTTTACCTACATGACCTTTCCTTGGCTGCTACTACCTATAAATTCATGGTTGATCAGCTCAGAGGAATTTCAGTGACAGAATTCTGGCCTTGACAGTTATATAGAAAGCAGAGGAAGAAAAAGGAAATTCTTCACAAACCTTCACTCAAGAGAATGTTCCAGTTTTCTGGAAACATTTCAGGAACCTTTTTGTTCAGGTCCAGCTGTTTGCAATATAGCTGGAAGGGAGGGCCTTATTTATGGGGGAAGAACTCTCAGTCGCCAGTGATTGTAATGCTGTCCAAAGTGGTCTTTTCAATCCCTGCTCATGAATACATCTTTGTTAGACCAAACGAGAGCTGCCTACATAACATCTGCCCGTACTTCATGAAACTCACCTTTTGATCTCAGCATCCAATTTGGATGGCTAAAAGATGCCTATGCTTTGAGAGGACATTTCCATGAATTATTATGACTAGTCTGTTCTTTTTTAACACAAGGCAGAAATTTTTAACTAAATGTTTCTCTTTGTATTGACATGTGAGTTACAATTATTAATATTTTGGGGTATAAAGACAGAGACTAACTTATCAGGGTATTTTATATTATAAGTTTTTATCTGGGAGGCAATGAAATGTGAGAAAATATTCAAAAATGTAGAGAAAGCAGTAATTTATTGTATCCTCTGAGATTCAACAGCTTGTTTTAAATTCATTTTCCATGTAAATAGGCGTTTTTAAAAAAGGATTAAACTCAATGCTGTAATTATTATTCATTTGAACAAACAAATTTGATTCTTTGACTTCCCTTAATGCTAGTGTCTGAAAAAAACAAAATCAATTTCACTTTTCTTCATTCATGCATTTAAAATAACCAAGAGCTTACTGCAGTTTAACAGATTTGAATTATTGGACTGTGTGACAAAATATATTTTGTACATAGTGATTTAAAAGGAGGTCACCTTCATTTACCAGAGATTTAGGACTCAACAGTCCACTAAGCCATCTGACTACTTCAGGTGAGGCAGATTACTTTAGAAATTAAGGAGGACACCGTTAGTACCTTTCATCACCTCATTTTCCTATCTGTAATATAAAAAGGATTGTAAAGTATAGCCACAATGAACTGCAGACCCCAGAGACTTGAACTCTGGCCAATGGGCTCCTCAGAGCTGTTTTGTGAGCCAGGCTACAATGATTTCTCTCATGACCAAAAAAAGATTATGTGAATCTATATGAAATGGAAGAGACGGTGCATAGAGATGCTCTGTTAAAGACAATTGTTCTCCCTTTTCCTAAGGATAGGCAGGAAGGTTGGTGTCTAAGAGTGCTGAATGTAATAAAAGTCTATGTGTGCTGAATTTTTCCATTTCTTCCAGCTCTTTCCTAAGAAGCTTTATAGCAAATGGGTGTACTTCATGCTCATGTAACAATTTTTGTAAGTGAACACCAGGAAGGGGCTCTACTAAGCTGACGCAATGTAGTAGCTGAAAGGAACAGTAAGTTGAATGTATAATCGTCACACTTAGGGTGGCTGTGTCTAGACTGCATCCCTTTTCCGTAAAAGGGATGCAAATTAGACACATCGCAATTGCAAATGAAGTGGGGATTTAAATCCCCCTTGCTTCATTTGCATAAACATGGCTGCCACTTTTTTCCAGCTCGGAGCTTTGCCGGAAAAAAGCGCCAGTCTAGACGGGGATCTTTCGGAAAATAAAGCCTTTTCCGAAAGATCCCTTATTCCTTTTTTTTAAGAGGCATAAGGGATCTTTTGGAAAAGGCTTTATTTTCCGAAAGATCCCCGTCTAGACTGGCACTTTTTTCCAGAAAAGCTCCGAGCCAGAAAAAAGGAGCAGCCATGTTTATGCAAATGAAGTGGGGGAGATTTTAATCCCCGCTTCATTTGCAATTGCGATGTGTCTAATTTGCATCCCTTTTACGGAAAAGGGATGCAGTCTAGACACAGCCGGTATGTCTACACAGTAGCGTTATTTTGGAATAACTGACATTATTTCAAAAATCACAAAATGTGTGTCTACACAGCAAGCAATTATTTCAAAATAATGTTGAGTTGGAGGACTTCTTACTCTGACTCCTGTGTAGTGGCAAAAGCCAAATTAAGCTATTTTGACTTCAACTATGCAAATGATATAGCTGAAGTTGCATAGCTTAATTCAACTTTTGCCTGGCTATACATATGTGCCCTCAGACTCCAAATAGGTTTTTAGTGTTTGTTTTAAGGACTGACCGGCCAGCAAAACAAAAGGAATATATGATCTGACTCCTCTCACTAGCATTCCAGTTGTCCCTTTTTAAGCATCGCAGAAATTGAGAAAATTCTATATTTGCAACTGAGAATAGTAGGATCTACAGTGCTCTTTGTACCGTTCACTTTATATACTGAGAAGAGTAGAGGAGGAACAGCACTTATAAGCAGAGATAATGGAGGCAGTGGTTTTTAGATTCTGAAGTTGTCATTAGGGATCTGTGTCTGAGGCTGAATTAGGACCAGTGTCCAGCTTCTACAGCACTAAATACTAAATACTTAGGGTTGCAAGATTTTGGCTGTGTCTGTACAACAAAAAGGTCAGTTTCCAGATTCAATATGTCCTAAAACCAGAACTATGGGACAATACCTAATTGCTCCCTCACCCTGGTATTTGCAGAGGTTTAGAAACAGGGTTCTGATGTTCTCTGGAGGCTAAGGACTGTTTGTAATATAAGTATGGCAATGTCACAAAGCAGAGCTTCTCCCCTGCTTCCAACTATACACTGCCTCCACCAAGTTTACTTTAAATGTGTTTATAATGCAAAGGAAAACAAAAGAAACATTCCTCAGCTCACCCAGCCTTCATTCAGCCTTTGCTCTGCACCAGCTTTTGTCTTTCTATAATAGCAGATCTACAACAACTTTCCTTGACACCTGGCCCCTTGCTCCATGGACATTAACTCCACTTCTCTGTGGGTCATTTCCCCCATGCACAGCCAGCTGCCAAATCATCCTCCTTTACTTGTTGTCTGATTTACCATTAGAATACCAGGTGTAACGCATCTCTCTGTAATTGACTAGTTAGGACCACCAGCTCTGACACAATGGTGCTGATCCTGGTTTACTCACAGGGACCACTGAGAATTAATTAGAGCCCACACTTGGTTCTGAGTTTAACTAAACACATTTTCCTAAGATGTCAGCAATATCCAGCTCCACATTTGGACAGTATAATCTATGCATTTTTTGACAATACTGGTGCTTGAAGAAACATTTCATTTAAAACATCAAAGAAAGAATTAATCATAGACCCAAAATAATGTAAGATTTTGGGTTGTCTGATTGAAGCCACTAATCATTAAGATCCCCAAACCTAAGAAGATGCAGGATATGCCCAGATGGGTAAGGTCACTGCTGCTGCCCTCATTTCTTTAGCTTTCTGGATAATATACTAGAAGTCATGTTCTACAGATAATTGATAATGATCATTAATTGCTGATATGCTCTGAAAGCAGATTTCTCAGCAAAGACATAAGAAGTTGAGATTGGCAAACAGATTACTAGAAAACCTGTACAAATTTTAAATGTATTTATTCCTAAATATTATTTTTATGTACAATACCATGTAAACATCTCCAATACTTCAATATCTGAGCATCTTACCAGAAAATGGAATGCCCCTATAGGAAAGGTGCTCTCTCCTCTCCTCTCGCAAACTGCTTATAAAAGGGTCAGATTCCAAAAGGTTTCACTCAACGCCTTTTAGTGCATCAGTTTTGAACTTACACATGACATTTTACAGTATCTGTTAGTGGTCTCTCTCATAGATGTTAAAAAAGAATTTTGACAGGATTAAGCACTATGGCCTGTCAGGTTAAGGCCCCTAAGGTCAAAGATGTGTCCAGCTGTCAAGTTCCTCCATAGGATACATGGGAGAATCTGACAGTCAACATGGAACTTAGCAGAAAGTGTAACATGGCTGGGTATAAGAGTCCCCAAACACTATAAATTTAATTTAGGAATTCGCTTGCTCAGCTAGCTCTGACAACCCTTGACAAACTTTAGTGCAGCCTGTATACCACCATAAGTCCTATTTTGGCTTTCACCTAGGATTCTCATGGTAAGTGGATGCACTTTATTTTTCCCCCTCTTAGGAGTGGGCTTCTATTATACATGAGGTCAGATTCAAAACATATGCCAGTTTTCTTTTACTGCTTCCTCTAGGCGCATGTAGCTCCTAGTAAACAAATGGAAATAGCTGTGCAAGCATAAGTCTAGCTGAGTCACTCAGCCAGGTTTCAACAACATAGGCAAGAGCAAGAATTTCATCAGGGATCAGGTAATAAATGATGAGAAATTTGATGATCTCACATTTTGTATTCCTCACAAAAATAGAAGAAGACAATAGTTCCATATTGTTAGCATATAGTAGAACTATATGAAGTTGTGTAAAAAAAAAACCCCCACAGAATATGCACCTTTCTGAATCTATATCCTTCCACAAAAATACAGCCTCTAGCACAGCATTTTACATACAAAACCATTTTGGTGAAAGAGCACAATGTTCTTTCCATTCTTGGGACCCATGGAATTTTTTCAGTGTATTTTACCAGTGTCTCATATAGTTTAACAAACATGGTATTGGTTCTAGTCCGCAACCCATGAGTATACAAATGTGAGCAATTTGCATCAATAAGGAAGAAAATGTTCAAGTTGCTGTCTGCAAGCTTGAGTTAGTCTCTACTACAATTAGATCAGAACTAACAATGAGGAAAGGGAAGATTATAATCAGAATTATGTGATGTGAAGCTCTGGAGGTAGAAAAATACTTTGGAATGTTGTTTTCCACTTCCCTTGAAATATAGTAATTTACAATACATATTACCTTTAAAAAGTCATTATCACTCAGGCCATGGCATTTACCAGATGTTTCTAGTATCCTAAACATCCTGAACTAGTCTCTCCGGCTGCATCTAGACTGGCAAGTTTTTCTGCAAAAGCACCTGCTTTTGCGGAAAAAGTTGCCAGCTGTCTACACTGGCTGCTTGAATTTCCGCAAGAACACTAACTTCCTACTGTCTGAAATCAGTGCTTCTTGCGGAAATGCTATGCTGCTCCCATTCGGGCAAAAGCCCTCTTGCGCAAATGCTTTTGCGCAAGAGGGACAGTGTAGACAACGCGGTATTGTTTTGCACAAAAAAGCCCCGATCGCGAAAATGGTGATCGGGGCTTTCTTGCAAAAAAACGCATCTAGATTGGCATGGACGCTTTTCCGCAAAAAGTGCTTTTGCACAAAAGCGTCCATGCCAATCTAGATGCTCTTTTCCGCAAATGCTTTTAACGGAAAACTTTCCATTAAAAGCATTTGCGGAAAATCATGCCAGTCTAGACGTAGCCTCCAAGAATGTGAGAACTTACTCTATCACAGGACATGAACTGATGAATGCATAACACTGATTTTTAAAACTGAGATGTCATGACATTGACACTTGGGCTGCTACATATTTCCAATTTTTTAAAAAAAAATTAAAAAGGAAAATGGAACACTCTTGTTTACACAAAGAGATTGAATTAGACAGATGCTTGTCAATTTCCCTAATAGTACAGGGAAAGTGCAATTATCTTTCTGCACCACGTTTTTAGAACTATAATTTGTAGCAAAAATGTTGCATGTACTGAAGACCCAATTATTATAAAATACACTTTGATTACAGGGAATCATAGCACACACACACACAAACCCTAACCATCCATGCATAATAGTCTTGGAATCCCTTTAAATTAACTGACACCCATTCCCTTCATTTCTTGTAGCATGTGGGTAGAAGAAAATGGATGGATCGGTGGATTGGGTTGGGTGAATTGATCCAGATAAAAGAGGAACTGACCTGAATCTTTGTTAAAAATACAAAGTCAATGTTTTCAGCAGTTTTGTAAAATGTTAGTTAATTTTGTTATTGTTTTTAATTTTTATTTTCAGACCCTTCTGTCTGTCCTCATTGAGGTAGGAAGAAATTTATTAACACAATGAGAAAAACAGTTCTCACTGAACTAGTCCAACTATCTATATTCTTCCTCCACTCTGCCTCCCACCTCAGCAAATACTTCCCATTGACTTGCAGCTCAATAGGCCCCCAAAGCCTGGCAACACTGCCCTATTTTGTAGACTCATAGGTTCAAAAAAAAATGATATTTCAGATGTTTTCTAAACTTACTTTTTTGTTCATCCATCTCTGGTCCATATCAGATAAGACATTATTTATTAAAATCAAGCTCTTACTCACAACACATGCCTTATGCAGAGCTATGTGGTTCTACCATTTAGGAGGGAATGCGATGGGTAGATATAAAATATGAAAGTCAGTGGCTGACAGGGACATCTTCTCCATTCCATGTTTTTTATACAGAGCAAGTGGAATACTTATATTTGTAAACTGAGTTCATTCTAGCCTCAAGTGGTCTTTTATCTTGAAAAGCCCCAAGTATTTGGTCCTGCCTATAAATGCTGTTGTCTGGCACTTCACAGGTTCAACTAGCTTCAGTTCTGGTGAAATCATAAGCAAAAACTTGCCCTCATAAGCTTTTTTGTATAGGTTTTTAATCATAAGCTATGTTCCTGGACACTATCACAAACCTAAGTTACTCATGTTTTTTCAATGTTAGCACTTCTGTTGCATTATGAACACACGTTAGAACACAGTGAATTCATGCTTCTCTTTTGTGGAAGATATTAAGTTACAAGAAAGAATAAATAGACCTGGAGCAGACAGGAAACATATGGAGTGTTCTTCTCATTTAGTTTTCAGCTCTCAACCTCATGACAGGTGTTTTGGGGAAAGAAAGATGACAATTTATAATTAAATACATGGACCCATTTATATTCTCATCTACCTCTAAGCAACTCTGTGAGTTTCAGTGGGGCAGTCTGGATGCAAGTAAGAGCAGATTTGACTCAATAGGTTAAATTAATTAACTTAAACTTGCCAGCTTTATTCCGATTAAGCATATTGGGCTATTTCAGCTCTCATTTACACTTACTCTCCATTAATTGCCCTAGGGCAACACCCTTGAAAATAAGAGATGTATGTGTCAGCTGGAATTAAAGAAACAATCACAAGTGAAATAAGCTAGTGGAAAAATTCGTTAAAATTTTTTACTAATATTGTTTTCAGTATTGTTGTAGCTGTGTTAATCCCAGGATATTAGAAATCATCTGGGTGAGGTAATATTGTTTATTGGACCAACTTGTCTTGATGAACAAGAAAATCTTTTGAGTCACACACAACTCTTTTTCAGGTCTACCTGAAGATGCTGAGAAAATTTTTGCCAAAAAAAAATCAATTTTCATCAAAATAATTCAAAACAGCAGAAATTTCTATTTTTGTAATAAAAGTTTGAGAATGTTCAGTTTCAGTTTTCCTTACAACTAAAACCAGAACAATTTCAAAAAAAATATGGAGAGAAACATTTGTTGTTTTTGTAAATATTTTTCTGATGGGAGGAAAAACAGATTCCCTATCAGCATATACAAACATATTTTCCCCTTTAAAACATAATACAATCTTTACATTAGTTCTTAATGATGGCTTGATAACACAAAAATTAAAGATACTGATAAGCAGAGGAGGAATGCTGAAGGAGGAACTTCCTTGTCACCTGCCCCCTGGAAGCATCTACATTTAAAAAAAAAAAAAAAGCTTTTTGTTTAAGAATCCTGGGGAAAGGCAAGAAAGGAACTCATGGTCATGGCACAAATAAAGTGTAATAGCTGAAGAGGCCAGAACATAGGTCGCCATTAGTATCAGAGATACGGCAAAAGAATAGAAGAGGCCAAAACAAATGCTGTAATCGTGGCAGATGCAGCAGGTAAAATGTAGCAAATGCATGCACTGAATGACAAATCCTGCCAGGGAAACAGCACGGACAGTCTATATATAGCAGATCATCAGTAGAGGCCCAGGCAGATATGGCCATCACAAGAAGGACAAGAATAGAAATAGAGGCAGGGGGAAATGGATCCATCATGCCAAAAGTGTCAGCTGTGTTATATGTATTATGTAGTAGAGCCTCCCTCTACTAACTATAGTTACTCAAACATGAGAGAGCTTTCCTGCTTTTTGATCAATAAAATCATTCCAATAATCCACATATCAGCACATCTCCAGTATCAACTCTGTGCTCATTTTTCAGCTACAGCAAATAAATCACCAGCTCAGTTTATTAGATGCTTCTGCTCACTTATGGAGTGATGACTGAAGTCAGCCTGAGCCTCTGCCATAACTTCCACAAACATTAGATGTTTTAGGTCCAAGTGCCTATAACTGAATTTGTAAGCCAATGGACAAGGCCGAGGGATACCTACTGCAACAATGGAAAGAAATTAAGACAGATACTTAGTTGTGTTCATTGCTTTACTGCTGCTGATGCTGAAAAGACATTCGTGGAGAACAGTGTCCGAAGAAAACATTTTCTCCATGGACATTGCTAATTTGTCTCACAATTGTGCTATTTTGGAGTTTTCAAGAGTATTTCAAGTAGTTAGCTCTGTCTCTGCAGAGATAATAATAATACTTATGTTACATATTAGCAGTAATTCTTCAAGGGCATATTTACACCAAGACCACATAATACACAAAAGAAACCAGAAGGACCAAGGCTGACATACAGCATTGAAAAGGGAAACTAATAATATGTTCCATTTCTATTAGTATCATACCAAATCAGCCATGAACACTTAAGCAAAATAAGTCCCAGACAAACAAAAAACCTTGTCAAGAGCCTGATCCAAAGCCCATTGAAGTCAATGGGAGTCTTTCAAGTGATTTTGGTTCAGGGACAAAGAAGCTCTTACTGACTTTGTATTGCACGTTATTGGAAAAATGTGACCTCTTCTCCTATGGATACGGAATACAGTAAAATATGGACTGTACTTGTAATAGATAGGCTTTTACACCAACACTTATAAAATCGATGTGCCAAAACCAGGAAATCTTCTATTGTTGGTTGCAATGATTATTGTAGCTATGCTGGGTCCAGGACATGTGGTGAGCCTTATCTATTGAACAAAATGTTCTAACAACTATGTGAGTGAAATCAGACAATTGCTATGATCTCAAATGACCTGACACAGAAAAATTTAAGACAAAAACACCCTAACACTTTTCACAAAACAATCACTCTTTATCTGACCTCTCAGTTCCCAACCTCAAAAGAAACCCACACAAACACCTTTAACGATGGACCTGGGAAATTAAATTCATAGCTTTGCTAGAAACTAAAAATCTTGGTACAAAAAAAGGCACTGCAGTTTTGGCTTATTACAACAGTGTGTAATCCACTAACCTCCTCCCCTTTTTTTGTCCTATGAATGCAGAGTGTTAATGGGCCACTTCTCCTTGAAAGTTAACTACTTATGCTAAATAATCTGTTTCACCTTGTATTTACCTGTGACCTTCTATGTACCTTTCTAAGACCTGAAGAGTCCTGTATAGCTCAAAAACTTGTCCCTTTCATCAGCAGAAGTTGATCCAGTAAAATATATTACTTCACCTACTTTGTCCCCTCTAAACATATGATAGGTATTTAGAAATTAAGTGACTTCTTTTAGCATATTAAAAGGAGGTTGTCTTCCCAGCTGGCAAGTCAGAATTTTTAGCCAGCACGTGTTGAATATTAAATTGACCCTGAATAAGTAATGTATAATTACTTTGCCTTAAAAAAATAAGGACAGCCACATAATACTACTGCTAATATATAGGTGCTCTAGTAGACTACCCTGTGTAACATCCAAGTGACAAACAATTTGAGGCTATTCATGTAAAAAAGTTACAACCATAATGGGGACTCCATATTTGACTTTTTGGTTAAAAGGATTAAACATAAACATTAACACTATAAAATTGCGAAATACCCTTTTTCTCCTTGAGTTCATTAAGCCTCCAGATAAACTTTAAAAGCTCATTAGTTTCTTACCGATTGAGCTTCTCACCTCTGAAATTCAAACACCAAGAAATGAGATATAATGGTTTTACAGGTCAGGACAACTGTTTCACGAATATCCCCCTGGTCCCAAATTCCACTCCTATAGGCTCTTACCCCAAGAAAGTTAAAAGAAAGAAGAAGGCTTCCCCATATCATTCTAACAAGAGGCTCTGCTCCAGACTTTATACATCTCCCATAATCTGCCTGGATCCATAGGAGGCCTGGCTAATTGTGGACACTGTGCCTCAGTTTTGGTTTCGGTGGCCAGTTGTATCCCATGACTACTTGCAGGTGATTTTATGACCATTTCTTTGTATCTCCCATGAAGTGCCAACAGAAGTTACTGAAATAGTCTTTTCTTCTCTATTTTTATGACCTACGTGAGCAGAAGTTTGAGACAGGAATTAGTATTTTTCTGAGCCTTCATCCTCTCGGGGTTTATGTTGGGATCTATACCGCAGACAAGTTAAAAACTTGACCAACATTGAAAAGCATAAACCTGGAGCTCGAAAAAACTATACATTTTCCATGAGCTGATAAGTGAATGGATGTGAGGCTTATTAAGAATGCTCTATTCCCTCCTCCAACTTAGGGTACAGCTACACAGCAGCGTTATTTTGGAGTAACTGACATTATTCCAAAATAACAGCGTGTGTCTAAACTACAAGCCTTTATTTCAAAATAATGTCAAGCTGGAGGACTTCTTACAATGATTCATGGTAACCCTCATTTCAAGAGGAAAAGGGGAAGTTGAAGGAAGAGTCTTTTTCCTTCGACTTCCTGCTGTGTAGACAGTGTCAAAAGCCGAGTTAAGCTATTTCAACTTAAGCTATGTGATTGACATAGCTGAAGTTGCAAAGCTCAAGTCATCTTAAGCCCTGTATAGATGTACCCTTACAGTGCGTCTAGACTGGCAAGATTTTGAGCAAAAACTTGCCAGCTGTCTACACTGGCCACTTGAATTTGCGCAAGAGCATTGACTTTATACTGTATAAAATCAGTGCTTCTTGCAAATACTTTCATGCTCCCACTCGGGAAAAAGCCCTTTTGCGCAAGAATACTTGCTCAAGAGGGCCAGGGTAGACAGGGAAGAATTGTTTTGCGCAAAAAAGCACCGATGGCTAAAATGGCGATCAGGGCTTTCTTGCGCAAAATTGATCTAGACTGGACATGGATGCTTTTGCGCAAAAGCATCCGTGCCAATCTATACACGCTTTTGCAGAAATACTTTTAACGGAAAAACTTTTCCGTTAAAAGTATTTCTGCAAAATCATGCCAGTCTAGACGCAGCCTTAGAGAATAGAAAACTGGGAAAAAAGGAAAATGGATAACAGGTGGATTGCAGTGCCTGGGCTCACTGTAGAAAATGTCCTATATAATTCAAAATTCAAAAACAAGAATTACAGGTAATTGAGATTGTAGAGAAATTTGTTTTACGTGGTCAAGAGTGCAATGATTCATCAGGGATAAGTCGTGCTCCTTCCTTGCCTCCCAAACCTCCCTTCTCTATCTCTAAAGGGTTTTTTCCACCCTACCCATTCCCTCACATTAATGCAGGGCTTCAGGTAGCCTTAGAAAGACTCTATCCCCTACCCCACAGCCCCTACTTCTCAGTACCATCCTCTTTCAACTGCTTCTAGAAAGAAGTTTGGAGGTAGGTGGAGTTTACTCAGACACAAGCAAGGGACTTAATCTTGGCTTGGAGTCAGAAACATTTTAGCTTTCCATCATTCAGTTCCAGATGACCCATCATGTATTTCAAACCATTTTACATCCAGATTTTAAAAATCCCTGAAATTAATATTTTAAAAAATTGCCTGAATGCAATATAAAATCTCTGACCTGAAATCTGAACCCCAATTTAAAAATTGTTTTATTTCCATTGCATAAGATCTTGACTACTAGATCTTCTACATGAGATCTTGAACAGAATTATTATAATCTAATCTACACATAAAATTATTGCCAAAGCTAGAGCTTCAGACTGCTTAGATTAAAACCATAATTTCATATCTGGTTGTCTCCATTCTAAGACTAAATTTTCTGGGGGAAACCCCCCCATTTCATCTAATTATTTTTAGCAATTATTATTTATTTATTTGCACACAACACACAGTGCCTTACAAGTGCAAGGTTTTTGTCACAAAGGGCTTGGAGAATAATCTTAAAGTGAAAATACTGAGATTTATGAACAGAAAGTTTTGGACGGCTAAGAAAGGAGTAAGTGTTGTACAGGGAGTTGAAGGAGAAAAGTGAAGGGAAGAGGAATAGTGTGCTAGCCTTAGGGATTGGTATAAATGAAGCCATTAAGTCAAGTGTGAGAGAAGGAATAGTAAGGAAGAAGAATTAACTAATTATAGGAAATAGAAGGAAAGTGTATGTGAAGAAACAAATGCTAACTCATAGGTAAGGCTTTTTCATAGGCTTTAAGGTGAGGATCTGGAAACCAGACCTGAAGCAGAAAATGCAGCTGATGAATGTAATGGAGCCATCTGCTTTTTCAGACATGATTCATTTAGAAACCTTCCAAGTATTATTTTGAAGTGACGCCAATTAGAATATTAACACATTGTATGTGGGAGATAAACACATGCGTACATTTTTTAAAGATTTAATATCTTGTGCTGACTAACCATAGAGATGATGAACCACTATGAAAATACAACACAAAGCAATATGAAAGAACAGTGGCTGCTATTCATTAGGATGCTAAAAAAGGATACAAGGTAAATCACTATTAAAAATAGGAGGTTTATATCTTTTACAAGGTGTCATTTTCTGAAAAAGTCCTTTTTTTGTTCTGTACCAAGACTTTGGAACTTCTGTATAGACAACCCCAGAAATATTTACTATGGATTCTACATGAAACACATTGCATTACAGAACACTTTAATGTTGAACATATCCAATAATTTGACTTCTTCTTTAATACTGAACCTTACCACTGTGTATGACTTAATTAATGGCTTCTAGTAAGCCTTCTTTATTACCCTGTGCACTGTGGTTAAGCCTCTGGTATTATCTGCATTTACTGACTAGCCAAGCTGTATGTTGCGATTTAATTTCTGGGGTTTTTGGTTGTTTTGTTCATAAAATGGTGCATTTGTGAAGCTGGACTCATTAATAGACTGCCATTATTCATGGCTTGTTTGTGGGTAAGGAAAATGTTAGCCCCCTCTTTACAGAACTCTTGCTATTCCGTTAGGGGTGGGCTGAGAGGATGCTGGCTGGAGGTTCCACCTGAGCAACCAGCCTCTATTTTATTATGTGCACATTAGATGAATTCTGAGCATATTCCACAGGCATATGTTATACTAGTGTAGAGATCAACGTCTGTCCCTTTTGTGCGGTCTAAGACCAATGGGGTTAATTCAGTTTATTTCCATCTTTACTCATTGTGGCCCAGCACCATAAAAACGTATGCATGTGATTAAGTATGACTAGCCCCATTGACTTCATTGACATTACACATCTGCACAAAGTTAAATGTGTATAAATTTCATGAAGTAAACATCAGGGAAGAAAAAAAAGTCCTTTCTGTCATTTATTTCTCTCGGATACAGTTTCTTTCACTCCTTGAGAAGAAACTGCCAAGGAAACTATTGTGGTCTTTTTTTCCTGCTTCTTCCCTCAAGATATTCTACATAATGGTTTTCTTATATCATGGTTTTCACTATGGGCATGTCTTCACTATAAAATTATTTTGAAATAATAACTCCCAAAATAACTGCTTCAAAATAGCATGCTCACACTATAGGGAAGCATCAAAATTAGTCCGAGGCTCCCTTAATGTGGACACTCTACCTTGACTGTGGGTATGTCTACACTACAAAGTTAGTTCAAACTAACGGACGTTAGTTCGAACTAACTTTCATAGGCGCTTAGTTCGAACTAGGAAAACCTCATTTTACGAGGATTAAGCCTAGTTCAAACTAGCTAGTTCGAATTAAGGGGTGTGTAGCCCCTTAATTCGAACTAGTGGGAAGCTAGCCCTCCCCAGGTTTCCCTGGTGGCCACTCTGGCCAACACCAGGGAAACTCTTCTGCCCCCCTCCCGGCCCCGGACCCCTTAAAGGGGCATGGGCTGGCTACGTTGCCCGTGCCAGGTGCAAGCCTGCCAGCACACAGCCAGCAGACCCTGCACCTGGCATGGATTGAGCCACCCACCCGATGCCCCCTAGCCCTCCCCCTCTTCCCGGGACCCGGCTGGCGGCTCCCGGGAGCTTGCCCGGGACTGCTAGAGGTGGGCACCCGCCTGGGCTAGTGCAGACATTGTGGACCTCGTCCACAATCTCCGCACTAGGCACAGGAAAGTGGCCGGCTAGGGCAGGAGAGCTGCCAGCCTGGCCACCCAGGAGCAGGTGTGCAAGAGAATCAAGGGGGTCCAGTGAGACCCCCGACTCTGAGCTCTGAGCTTACAATGGCCGTCCTGGGTCAGACCAAAGGTCCATCTAGCCCAGTAGCCTGTCTGCCGACAGCGGCCAACCCTAGGGACCCTGGAGGGGATGGACCGAAGACAGTGACCAAGCCATTTGTCTCGTGCCATCCCTCTTCAGACTTCCACAAACCTTGGGCAGGGACACCACTCCTACCCCCTGACTAATACCACTCCATGGACCCAGCCTCCATGACAATCTCACTTCCCTTTAAACTCTGTTCTAGTTCTAGCCTTCACAGCCTCCTGCAGCAAGGAGTTCCACAGGTTGACTATTTACTTTGTGAAGAACAACTTTCTGTTACTAGTTTGAAGCCTGCTACCCATTCCTTTCCTTTGGTGTCCTCTAGTCCTTCTTTATGGGAACTAATGAAGAACTTTTCTGTATGCACCCTCTACACCCCACTCATGCTTTTAGAGGCCTCTATCCTGTCCCCCTCCATCTCCTCTTTTCTAAGCTAAAAAGTCCCAGTCTCTTTAGCCTCTCTTCATATGGGACCTGTTCCCAACCCCTGATCATTTTAGTTGCCCTCCCCTCTCCCAGCCTCTCTCTTCCCCTCTCCCACCTCCTTTTCCCAGTCTCCCCCAGTCTGGATCCCTTAGTTTGAATTAGCTTAGTTCGAATTAACTAATTCGAACTAAGTTAGTTTGAATTAACGTTGTAGTGTAGACATACCCTCAGAGCTCCAGGAAGCTCTGGGGAGTAATTACTTGGAATGACTCTGGGGAGTAGTTATTTCGAAATAGAAGCACTGGAGCATCCACACTATTGCTATTCAAAATTGCTATTTTGAAATGAGCGTTACTCCTCATGGAAAGTAGGAGTTATTTCAAAATTACCAGTCCATTATTTCAAAATAACAGGCTTGTTAGTGTGAACACGCAATTTGTTATTTCAAAAAAATCCCTAGTGGAGACCAGGGCTACCTCAGCTCCTCCACTTTTGATTCCATTCAACTTTGAATTCTATAGAACTTGGATCACATGAACTGAGCACTGATGTTTGCTTCCTAGGTGGTGGCAGTGAATCAAGCCATAGGAGTTACATTGACATTTTAACAATATAAAAACTTGGGCCTCCATTAGGGACATCTCCCCTCTTTTTTTTTTTTTTAATATAGAGGATAAGGCAACTTCCTTCAATTCCATTGAATTTTAAGGGAACTGTACTCTATGCTCCACACAGCTGGGTCTTCATGAGATCCCTAGTTGTGGAAATAACCAATTATTCGGTTGCCGGCACTTCAAGAGCATTGAAATAGAATCATTCAGTGCTGAATGTGCGGGACTGGGAGATGGGTTGGAAATGGGGAGGACTACGGCCTATAATGGCAAGGAGAAAGGAGGGTCAGGGCACAACAGGGAGGCAAGATCAAATCAGTATCTTAGATGCCTATATACAAATGCGAGAAGTATGGGTAATAAGCAGGAAGAACTGGAATTGCTAACCAATAAATACAACTATGATATCATTGGTATTACAGAAACCTGGTGAGATGGGACGCATGATTGGAATATTGGTATGGAAGGGTACGGCTTGCTCAGGAAGGACAGACAGGGAAAAAAGGGAGGAGGGGTTGCCTTGTATATTAAAAATGTACACACTTGGACTGAAGTGGAGATGAACGTAGGAGATAGCTGTGTAGAGAGTCTCTGGGTTAAGCTAAAAGGGGTAAAAAACGAGGGTGATATCATGCTAGGAGTCTACTACAGGCCACCTAGCCAGGTGGAAGAGGTGGATGAGGCCTTTTTTAAACAATTAACAAAACTATCCAAAGCCCAAGATTTGGTGGTGATGGGGGACTTCAACTATCCAGACATATGTTGGGAAACTAACACAGCGAGGCACAGGCTATCCAATAAGTTTCTGGACTGCATTGGAGACAACTTTCTGTTTCAGAAGGTTGAAAAAGCTACCAGAGGAGAAGCTGTTCTGGATTTGGTTTTAACAAATAGGGAGGAACTAGTTGAGAACTTGAAAGTGGAAGACAGTATAGGGGACAATGATCACGAAATAATAGAGTTCATGATCTTAAGGAAAGGTAGAAGGGAGACCACCACAATTGAGGTTATGGATTTCAGGAAGGCAGATTTTGATAAGCTCAGAGAACTTATAGGTAAGGTCCCATGGGAAGCAAGACTGAAGGGAAAAACAACTGAGGAGAGTTGGAAGTATTTCAAAGGGACGTTGTTAAGGGCCCAAAAGCAAACAATTCCGCTGTGTAGGAAAGATAGAAAATATGGCAAAAGACCAGCTTGGCTTAACAAGGAGATCTTGCATGATCTCAAAATAAAAAAGGAGTCATATAAAAAATGGAAACTAGGACAACTAACAAAGGATGAATATAGGCAAGCAACACGGGAATGCAGGGGCAAGATTAGAAAGGCAAAGGCACAAAATGAGATCAAACTAGCTACAGGCATAAAGGGAAACAAGAAGACCTTTTATAAATACATTAAAAGCAAGAGGAAGACCAAGGACAGGGTAGGCCCACTGCTTAGCGAGGAGGGTATAAATGAAGCCTCTGTCCGGGGTGGGGGCCGGGACCCTTTAAGCACAGCCCTCGGCTAGCCTGAGAAAGCATCTCCATGCTCTTAAGTTCTTCTCTGATGCCGTGCCGGCACTGCTTCTGGCCATCCTTAAGCCCTGTTCAGGGTCCACTTAATGTGGACATGCTAGTTCGAATTAGCAAAATACTAATTCGAACTAGTTTTTTAGTCTCACAAGGTGTATAATCTTCCTTTTAAAAATATTATTTATAGTTCTTCCTGCTTACTGATAAAATCCTTTCATTTATTGTAAAAATTTTTAAAATAGGATGAAAGTTTTTAAGGTGTTATTAAAGGGCCTGACACAATCCCAGAAAAACTTCTATTAATGTCAGTGAGCCCTGCGGGTGTGTCTACACAGAAAAGTTATTTCAGAATAACGACTGTCGTTATTCTGAAATTACTATGCGAGCATTTACACAGCAATTCTGTTATTTTGAAATAATGCCTATTCTGAAATAGCTATTTCAAAATAAGGCGTGTGTAGAGATGCTCTACTTCTGCTATTTCGAAATAGCCCCTCACCAGGGCCTGTCTAAGTTATTCCTCCTAAAGGCTCTAAATCGAGATAGCACAGCCACATTAGAGAAGTCTGCCTCGGACTAATTTTGAGGCTTCCCTGCAGCGTACATGTGCTATTTCAAAATAAGCTATTTCGGAATAACTATTCTGGAATAGCTTATTCCAAAAAAAAACTATGCAGCGTAGACGTAGCCTGCATGAGGCTTAGAGACCTGAACTGGTTTGCTGACCACGAATTATTTAAGAAAGAAGTGAACTCAAGAAAAAAGATAAACTTATTGTTGGTGATGCTTGGAAGAAGAAAGGGAACTTCCATTAATTTAGATAGAGGATGGATGCAAGGATAATTAACAAAGTGGTGGTGATTAAGAGACACAAGTTAATTGAAGAAAAATGTTGAAAAGCACTCATTCTGAAAGTTTTGAGAAGCAACCTTTTCAAAGACTGGGAAGAAAAAGGCAGAAGCATTAGCAGTTTGCAAATCTGGGAATATATACTGAAAATAAATTTCAAGAAGAAAGTAAAAAGGAAGAAAGAATGGTCCATTTTATTTACTTTTCAGAGAAAGGTGTATCAGCATCAGTAATCTCCTAAATTTCTGTATAAGGAGATGCTTTGGAATGATAGTACATTCACTAAGAGCTTCTAATAATGACTTTGTGAGCATTTAATGAGGTTCTTATAGCATTATAATAACAGGACAATTATCTTGCAATGTAACAGGGGAGTCACTGCTATTAATTTGTTTCACCAACTGGAGCTACCTCCACCTTGGTTTCCTCTCAGATTAAGCCCTGAGGAGCACTGATCTGTAGGTTACTGTTTCCATTGAGTACGATCATGATTCAGAGTTGAAAGCAAGGACCAAGCTTGATGTGATTTCAATGAGACTCACTTAAAAAAAATTAAACAATTTTCCAATAATGTTAAAAGAGAACGTAAAAACATTAAGATGATCATTTCTGATGTGGTTTGCAGAGAGCTCCTCTCATCTACAGTACAGCTGCACATTGTAATACAAAATGCTTATAAAGCTAGTACCTTGCATTTTAATAACTTGTTAATTGAAGGATTCCTTCAGCCAGTAAGAATATATATTGCACCTTAATATGATATGCATCATTAAGTAACAGGTGCTTGGAGAACAAGTAGGTTAACAGCAACATATTTTTTATGTTGTCTAACTCTTAAGTAAGAAAACGTATATGATTTTAGTGTACCCAATGCTGCTATTTGGTAAAATAGTCTTTCTGCAGATGTTACAAATTCTTTATCAGCACACACAACAATAATTTAAATTAAAACACAAATTCAGCCTACCAGATAACTGGATTCATTCATTGTGTCTTATCCTATAATTTTCTGCAATGTAGATGCTATATGCTGTGACACTAATCATTCTGCAAATGCTTCATTTTAACTGCTGGGTTGTTCCATTTTAAGGTTAAGCCAAATTCCGTGCCTGTTATTCAAATAAATGTCTCTTTCAAAGGCAAAGGGACTACTCATGTGAGTCAGATTAAAAAGATGTGGTTCAAGCAGAAACAAAATACACTAAGTATTTATAAATTAAGATTATGTGCATTTTTAAAATTTCACACTTTTTAATTCATTATACAAGTTATACCTGGTTTACTATAATTATAATAATTCATCAAACACATTAATTATAAAAAAGAATATAATGTTTTATGAACTATCAAGAGTACGTCTACACAGCAACATTATTTAACTGACGTTATTCTGAAAATTCTTAATGCAAGCCTTTTTTTTTTTTTCAAAAATAATCTCAAGCTGGAGGACTTACTCCGACTCATGGTAACCCTCATTTCATGAAGAGTAAGGGAAGTCAAAGGAAGAGTGTTCTTCCTTCGAGTTTCTGCTGTGAGGACAGTGCCAAAAGCCAAATTAAGCTATTTTGACTTAAGCTATGCAATTGACATAACAGAAGTTGCTTAGCTTAATTCGACTTTATCCCTGGGCTATGCCTAGATTGGCATGATTTTCTGGAAATGCTTTTAACGGAAAAGTTTTCCGTTAAAAGCATTTTCGGAACAGAGCATCTAGATTGGCACGGATGCTTCTCCGCAAAAGCACTTTTTGTGGCCAATCTAGACGTGCTTTTGCGCAAAAAAGCCCCGATCGCCATTTTTGTGATCGGGGCTTTTTTGAGGAAAACAAATCTGAGCTGTCTACACTGGCCCTTTTGCGCAAAAGTTTTGCCCGAACGGGAACAGCATAGAATTTCCACAAAAAGCACTGATTTCTTACAGTAGGAAGTCAGTGCTTTTGCGGAAATTCAAGCGGCCAGTGTAGACATCTGGCAAGTTTTTTCACAAAAGCGGCTGATTTTCCGGAAAAACTGGCCAGTCTAGACACAGCCCTGCTGTGTAGATGTACCCCAATGGTCCTACATGAAAAACTCGTACATACCTGGCTAAAAACAACATGGCCAACATCACACATACATATTAACAAAAGATCATTCTGATTGCTTTGACTGCTGAGTTATAATCTTATTTAATTATGATTCCCTTGCACAAACTATGGAAGTTAAAGCTTCCCACCTCTTTTGTAATGAAAAAATATTCAACATAACAAACAAAGGGTGAGATAGTTGGGATGCAATAATTTTTTTTATCTCTGCAGTAAAAATGATGAGCAATTGGTCATCTTTCATATTTTACAAAGTGGGAACTTATTGTAAGAGAAGAATCTTATGTATAAAAGATCATTTTAATATCAGATCATTTTCATTATACTATTATGCTTAATGTAAAAGATATTAGAACTGGTTGACACTTTTCTGATAGAACACATTTCCAAAAGAACATTTCCTTTCCAAATTGAAAAGCTATATGGGAATGTTTTGAGTTGGATTAAATTTTGTTTAGTAAATTAAAACCAAAAATTTTGATAAGGTTAAAATACATTTCAACCTTACCAGAATGGAATGTTTTTAAGTTTTCATTTTGAAATTTATTTTAGGTTACTATACAATATTGTGACGGGGCGGAGCGCCTCTGCCCCTCCGAGGCAAATCTGCCCCGCACTGAGCCGGCGGTCGCACTCGCACTTCTCAGGGCGACCCGGAAAGGAAGGCAGCTTTAAAACAGAGCATGAGCAGAGAATTCAGACGGGGTTTCTTTTCAGCAACTCAGCTGCTCCCATCCCTACTACAAAAATGGTTTCAGATGAGCTGTGGACCTTTGGTTAACCTGCACTTGTATGCCTTCAAAGGGCAGGGGAAGGAGAGAGAACAAAAGATACAGAGATATCACTGCTTCTATCATTTGTAACTTCCAATTGGATTTACTGTGGAAATCTTCCCAGGCCCTACTGCAGCAGAGCAAAAGAAGCAGTTGCCCTTTTCTACTAGTCCTCCCCAACACAAAATGTGCCAGGAAACATTCCAAGGAGATGGAAGCCCCTCTTGTGTATTGCACCCTAAAGGCCACTCTGCTTTAATCCAAATGCATGTTTAATCCCCAAACAATGGCTCATCCAAAATGGAGATATACACATTTGAAAGGAGAATAATATTTAGCTATTTATTCCAAAGAAAACACAAGGGCGCGGGAGAGAGAAGACTTCTTGCTGCCATTCCATGGTTCCTTGCATTAAAAATGAATGCTCTCTCACTTTGGGGACTGTGAGGATAAATCAGAGGAATTAATTCAATATTATACAGAAATAGGTTTCTAATCTGCAGTTGGAGAGTGGCTCCCTGTTTGGAAGGGAACTAAAGCAATCTAAAACTTAAACGCACACATGCTGGTGTCATTCTGCAAAGTGCAGGTGGGAGCTGCCTCACTAAGAATAATAGAAGAACTAAAGTTCATAAACCGTATTTAATCAAAATCAAGGCTAGGCTAAAGTGTGTTCGCATTTAGGACACCTGACAGATGAGTTTCAAAGTGCAAATTGTTTTTGTTTCATTTTTAGAGAGAGGGGTTGGAAAGTACATTAAGAATAACAAAAACAGTGTTGTGCACTAAGGTGATCTATCTTACAGAAACCAAACATGAACATGTTAACTGCATGCTGGTGTTTTGAAAAGAAAAAGTCCATGAGAGATCCATGGAAATGAGCATACCAAATGTAGCTAGAAATTCAGTATATCTGATGATAAAACCACTAGCTGACTAGAATATAAAACTTCCTCATTTTAACAGATTTTAATGTATTGATTTAGTAACTATGAAAGAAAAAAGGACCTGATGGAAAACATTTGAACAGAATAGCAAGAGTAGAATATAATTTTAATTATGACAAATGCTATTTTATGTACGTGAATGAAGTAATGTATATTTAGTCATAAATTCAACAAAAGAAAGAGCATATAATGCTGAATGACTGCAATTTATCATCCAGTATAAAGGACTCAAACAAGGTCAGATAATTGGATTATTCATTTGACTTTTTCCAGATTTCGGGAAATCAGTAATCCCAGGAGCCTTCTATTTACCTCATGTCCTTTTTTTCATTGCACCTCCATGTTACTATTTAACACTGGTTACCTGAGCAATGTATATGACTGCCTAGTGACCTTTGGTCCTTAAAAGAAAAAGGCTCCCCGTGTTAATGCCAAAGGATAAATTTGAAGGGTGAATTATATTTCATCTCAGATCATATGTCAGAATGTTTCTTATTTTTCAAATTTGGAACATTTACTAATTGTTTTAATATAGCTGCAATCTGAACTATTGTTCAGTTAATAATAGTTAGGAGGAAGGCGAAAATTTGTTCCTCTTGGTTTCTGAGGACAGGACAAGGAGTAATGGGCTTAAAGTGCAGCAGGGGAGGTTTAGATTGGACATTAGGAAAAAATTCCTAACTGTCAGGGTGGTCAAATATTGGAATAAATTGCCAAGGGAGGTGGTGGAATCTCCCTCTCTGGAGATATTTAAGAACAGGTTAGATAGACATCTGTCAGGGATGGTGTAGACGGAGCTTGATCCTGCCTTGAGGGCGGGGGGCTGGACTCGATGATCTCTCGAGGTCCCTTCCAGTCCTATTATTCTATGATTCTATAAACTAAGTGAAGGGTGATTTGGCCTCATTTGGCTGAATTAGTTAAAATAACCAAAGAAAGGCTCCTTAATATTTGAGTATTATGTTGTATTGTCCAAAGACAAAGTTGTTTGGAAGTAGGCATTGGTAATTGGTGCCATTATTGTTATATTTAGCCTATCTCGGTTATTTTTTCCGGGGAAAGTGGGGTTTTATTAAAATTACTATTTTAAAATTACCTTTTTTAATTTTATATAATTATTAGGCTTCAATTAATCCAACATGCTTTTGTCTTGTAGTTTAAGAGATCTATCTTTGTTAATTAACTATATAACCCCAATTATTATAACTTCATGATTTAATGCATTTATTCCCATAACTCCCTTCTGAGAAACAAGAGTATTATCTCCAGTTTATAAATAGCAAACTAAAAACAGAGAGATTAAATATCTTGCCCAAATGCACACAGATAGTCCGTAGGGGTATGTCTACACTGCCACCCTAGTTCGAACTAGGTAATGTAGCTATGTAGGCATTCGAACTTTCATATGAAGCCTGGGATTTAAATATCCCGGGCTTCATTTACATGTTCCCCGGTGCCGCCATTTTTAAATGCCCCATAGTTTGAAGTGCCTGCCCGCTGCTACACGGAGTAGGTAGTTTGAATTAAAGCTCCTAATTTGAACTACTGTTACTCCTCCTGCAATGAGTCCATAATTTTCTCTTTGCCAGAGAATGTTGTGAAGGCCAGTACTATAATATAGTTCAAAAAAGAACTAGATGTACTTCAACAAAGATAGATTCATCAATAGCTATTAACCAGGAATGAAAAACCATTCTCTGAAGCATTCCTAGTCTTTGTTTTCCAGAAGCTGGGAATGGATCACTTGATGAATATTTGTTCTATTCATTATCTCTGAAACACCTCACATTGACCACTGTCACAAGACATGATACAGGACCAGATAGACCACTAATCTAACTCAGTATGGTCATCTTTATGTAATGCAATATATCTTATAATTAAGGAACCCTAAAGACAATTATATACACAAAAAATTGATGGACCACTGCACCAACCTTCATATCTAGTAACTAATCCAAACACACCAAAAAATCTGTTATTCACAGCCAGGTACTCAGACACCACAGAATATACTTTAAGGAGAAAGTCAGAGACATACACCCTTAACACACTCAAAACTACCTTCACACCAGGAGACAGGCCACACCAGTACCCCAAAGGAACCAAATTCAAAAGGGCTTTGATGTCGGCAGGGGAGCGTCCAGACTAGCACACTGAGCAGACAAACAGCTGATCAGCTGTTTGTTGGCTCAGCGCGGCAGCCATGTAAATGTAAATGAAGCCGCGATCATTTAAATCGCGGCTTCATTTGCCTTTGCCAAAAAAACAAATCTACATGCCTCTGCCAACAGAGGCATGTAGTTTAGACGTACCCTCTGTTCCACCTTGCAGTTATATATTATGCTTGGAGAATCTCTTTCTAGACATGAAGAAGAGCTCTGCGTGGTTCAAAATCTTGTCCCTATCACCTGCAGAAGTTGGTCAAAGAAAAGGTATCCTCTCACCACCATTGTCTCTCTAGATTATTATCTTGGATTATTTTGTCTATGCATTTTTAAAGATGACTTACATGTTTAAACAGATTGTTTTCTTTCATATCATGTTATTTAAGCTTGTTTCAGAAGTTTTTTTACTTCACGTAGCATTTTTCATCTTCTTAATTAAACATTGCAGATTAACTGACTTTATTTGTTCCACCATAGAGCATAACTTGAGCTGTTCATTTTATCAACATTATGGATATATTTGATTATTTATTTCTCTGGTTACTTTCACAGTAATTAATTATCACTTAATTAATCTCATTTTAATCATGGAGAATGCAAAATCTGGGGTTTCATTTTCCTATTAGCAGGATTTTCTCTTACTCGTAAGAAATGCATCATTTCGGGGCATCACCATTCAAAGTTTTCTCTAAACAGTTTTAAATCTCCCTTGAATTGTACTGAATACAGTTTAATCAAATTCTCATTTATATTAATTACTGTACATGAGAGCTGGTTTTCTCTGTAGCATCTTAAGCACTGGAAGATCGGATGAGACTGTAAACTCAGACATTTGCTTTTGCACATGCAACACATTGTTTTTTTTTTTTAAAAAAGTCCTCAGGTAAGTCCACTTCTGGAAGCTAGAAGTAAGAAGGCAGAGCTTTTTATCGATGGAAGCGTTTTAACATTTTTTGTGGGAATGTCAGACTCTGCAGCTCTGTTGAAACAGAATGCCACTTAGAATTTAAGAAAAATTACTGTAGAATGAATAAGAGCCATTCAAGCCACACATTATCTATTTCTGCAATTAGTGGAGAAATCCTGTTGTAAGCACTCATTTAAAGCATCAGTTTTATTGCCATAGGAAAGTAACAATGTATCTTAGCTGTACTGGAAAGCACTATAGTGCTGTAATAAAGGTTCTGTCAGGCTGAGGGTTAGAGAGCTTAATTTTGAAACTATTGTAACTCCTGGCTGCAAATTTTGTCCATACAAACCTCTGTATTCAAGATTTTTGCCTGAATAGAAATCTCTTTTGACAAAAATATAATTGGCTATAGGAGACTAGACTTTTAAGAAACATTGCAAAGAGCCTATAACTTAAACGCGGTGTTGTTTTTACGAAGGGATTAATTAATATTCTGCAGGTACTGCATGATGCAAAGGGTAACCGACAACATCTTACTTTGCAAAAATGCAGTGACTCGGATCATTCTCCAACAAAGCCATACACAAAGATGACCCTGCCTTCACAAATTTTTCTTCTGTCAGCCCTTTGATAGTACCATCTTCTCTCCAGGACCCATACAGCTATTTCTCAATGGCTACTACAGTATCCAAAACATAGGGAAGGGAAGTGATAGGGGCCTAGAAGAACAGGTTTTCTCTCCATATGTCCTAAAGACATTCAGAGGAAAAAGTAATACAGCCCCAGGCATCTACTCAAGAGCATCTGAAGTCAGGTGCCTGCTCTCATGGCCATGTTGGAGATATTCTGTGAAGGGAAGTGTGCAGGCCCTGTGCTTCCATGCAGATGCTTTCTGTTTTCTGTGTATTCTTGAGCATGTGCTAGCTTTGAAACCTTTCTTTATTGTGATGCAATAGCAGCTATAGGCCCCAAATAAGACTAGAGCTCTATTGAGCAGTGCTTTGCACAAACCCATATTAAGGACTTGACTAAAGGGCAAAGATATGGTGCAGCTAAGTTGGAGTGTCAAGCTACAGTGCACTTGGTAAGGTGGATTCATACACTCTTGTTACACAGTAACATTGTTCAAAGAGTCACATATGTGTGCGGGAGCAGGAACAAACATAAAGGGATGAAATTACTAGCCTGAGGTCACCCAGCATGTCATTGTCAAAGCCAGGAATAGAGCTCAGGCCTCATAACTACTAGCTCAGTGCCCTTATACAATAAATCACACTGGTTCTTCTTTCAGATCCTTCTCCCCTACAGGGCAACATGGGGGGTGGGGGAAGCAATATGAGATTCTCATGGAGATTTCCTCCTCATTTACCTCCTGTTAAGGGTTGTGCCATGAATTAATGCAAGTTAACTGACAATGAACACAAAGTAATGCCTATAATGTAAGTATGGTATAAGCAGATTGGATTTCCACTGTAATTTGCAAACAACAGCAGCAACTAGCATTCAGAACACTGAGCAATTGACAATACTGAATACAGGTGCTGGCTTCCAACTTTCCCCCACTCAGCCCCAGGCCCCACCCCGTCACACTTCTCCCCCTTACCACAGGCCTCATCGCACCTTCTCCTCCTATTGCTGCCCAGTTCTACCCCTCCCCAAGCATGCTAAGTCTCTTCCCTCCCAGCATCTCCTGCATAATGAAGACAAGCTGTTCCAAGATGGGAGGGAGGCATTGGAAGGGTTGGGGAGGAGTTGATTAGTGGGGCTACCTGTGGGCAGGACGTGCTGTGGGGTGGGAGGGAACTTGACTGCCGGTGGGTGCAGCACCCTCAGAATCAATGCCTATGATACCAAATATATCACTATATTGGTCAAAATATGTGAACTACAAAGAAAAGTGTTCTGATTAAAAGAGTATTCACTTAATATGATTTTTAAAAAACTGACCAAAAATCGAACACTCCTCCCACCCCAGGGAAATATAGTTAAGATTCTGCTGGTATCTAGACAAAACACTGTACCTTTTAACTATTGCCTGAGATACAGAAAGTGCATTTTTTTCTTCTTGTCTGACCTCCTGAAGTATAGTTAGTGCTCAGTCAATTGTATCATATTCTAATCAGTTATGGTGGTTGCTATTTTGGCATTAACAAACGTGCATTGTGCAAGCTGCTAAATATGACTGGGCAAGAAAGAATCAACCATTAAATATTCCTATAACATCATCTCAGAAATTAACACATTGTGATGTGTCTTTCCATGGGAGAAAGTCTAATACAATGTGACGTCTCCATCTTATTAACTAATGTTAATATAATATAATGTTAACTAATGTTATATAATATTAGAGTTTCATTCAGTATGATGTTCTCCAGGCTGACTTCCACAAATATTGTATCATGTTAACTTCACAACCTGTTTACAGTATATGGCACACCATGGATGGCACCTTTTCTCTCTGCAAACTGGATTTCTAATATTATCCAACATTGTGATATATCCCACTTGAATGGACTCAGTGGTGGAATCATCACATTTACTTCCTACACAGATTTGAGAGACATCCATGTTCTTTCCATATAAGAAAGTTACAACCAGAAGTGACAGCTTACAATAATTTGCACAATGATGTTAGTTTGGCTTCCTAGAAGCACTATCTTATAAAACCTAACTGCACATTAAATAAAACATTATGCCCACTGAATATTGGTGCCCCTGAATCTCAGGCTTGAACAGTTAGGACTGTCCAATCCACGCTCTTGGTAAAATGGCAAGCTACGCCTCAGGAGGCAATCACCTGATGGGAAATATAGGCTCCACTAGGACATTGAGTAAAAACACCCGCATAACCTTAATTTTGCCTTCTAAGTTACTGAGAAAACACAAACACAAACTCTGAGACAACTGTAACATCCTCAACAAACAACTTCAACTTGAATCAACCAAAAAGCATAGAATGCCTTACTCTTCATGGTATAATGACTGTGCTGATTCCACCTTAAAAAGGATGTGCTTTATACTCTTCTGATTAGACAAAGATCATTCAGACAAGAGCTCCCCCGACCCTTCATTAAGGATAAAAAATGAGAGTATTCATGTTTGCTGCTGGTGGCGCATAGGATGCAGTCTATTTTTGCTGACTCAGGGCTAAGGCCCAGAAATGCTATATAGACTCCTCTTTCTCCTCGCTTTCTCTTCATGGCTGAAATTTCAGCCTATGGGATAGAATAGTGGTTGCAGCCCCCTACACAAGTTGTTTGGCTATTGAGACCATTTGATCCATGTAATATGAAGGAAGAAAGCTCCTTTGGTAGCTTCCTTCCAAGATTTCCCCAAATGTGACTTTTTGCCCTGGCAAACAGAAGAACAAGAAACACTCCCTGGGCACCTATTCACCAGGCAGACCTCTCCTCATATATCCTGCAATATAGTGATTTAATACCATTGAGGGCCGATGCTAACGGTCAAGACTGGAGCCCATTCTACTATTTGAATCCATATGCCACCAGTATTAGCACATACCAAGATCACGTACATACGATGACCTCCTTTGCAGATATCATTATATTGCAGCACTTTCCTAAAAAGAGTAAGGCTGAGTGTCATAGCAGTCACACTTGCTATCAGCTTTGTATGCATAAAACCAAACTCAGTGCTACATGATATTCCATCTACATTTTTGTTATTCCATCCGCATGCTGAATTTACAATGAACCCATTCATTGACTGCTCACATCTTATGAAAGAAGCTATTGAAGGGGTAATAGGAGGGTGATGGTGGTAGGGCTACTTTGTCAATGCAGTGGCTTTTCTAAATTTAAAATGTCTTAAGAAGCTCTGTAAAATAATCTCCCTCACATATACACCTTGTAAAGTCAGTAAGAAAGGAAAAAAGAAAATATGGGAAGCTGGCATCACCACCAGAGCCAAAATTATTATCTGAGTGCTTTATGTGTGCATACTTTCAAATATTGGGGTTTATTTTACCTTCAACTGTAACTCCTAAATGTCCTTAGTTTTGAATGGTATTTGATAGGGTGTACAGGGAGAGGAAGGGTTTCTAATTTTGTTTTGTAATTATAATTTTCCTGCAAGTTTTTAGGTTTGCTTCCAAATAGTTGATACATACTGTTAATCTCAAATTCTGAATATTTGTCTCGGGATAATATATATATCTATATATCTATATATCTATATATATATATATTGTATTTGTCTTACAAAATTGTTTAATGATGTTTTTAAATCAAATATAGGGATATTAGTAAATGTACTCACTGCAGCTAACATGATACATAAGAATTTTGCTTATCTGTCAATAACTTTATCTTTGCCATAGGGTTAGAAATAAAAATGTATGGGAGAAGTAAATCATTTACAGCAACATGTACTTGAGGGACATAATTATGCATGAAAATGGCAGCTGTTTAGAATGGATTCTTTCTAACTTTTCATTCTCTTTCTTGCCTATAGGACTATTCTAAAATACATAAGCAGCTCCCATACACATGCCTGGAAATTTTCACATAGATAACAAATTAAATGTGCATATATTTGGGGCCTTTCACCCAGATAAAGCAACCTTCAGTGGCATACAGTCTTCCAAAAATACCCTCAAACATAACAGGTGCATCATTACTTGGAAAAAAAACACACAAAATAACTGTTTAAGACCAGACTGAATAACCAGGTAGGACAGAAATAACAATTGTGATACATAACCCCCAAAGGGCCATGGCGATGAACTAATGTATATGATCATGAGTTGAGATCAATGCTATACTGACCTATAGGTAAAGGTCACTTCACCATAGTAAGTTGAGAAATGCAAAAAGGAGAGGGGGAAACAAACAATGACAGTGTAAGATATTATTAAAGGGGTATCTCAGCATAGGGGTGGTAGGAAATGTTGTCCCTGGTAGGTGCTATAATGGTGGCCACTTGTGATGATGGGGAAGGTGATGGTGATGAGGAAGACAATGGATAACACTTCTGGCTTTTGAGCAGGAATGGTGTGAGTGTAGGGAAATATAGATGTACATTTCCTATCTATCTTGTGAAGCTGGTGTAAGTAATCTGAATAATAATGATAAGTACTCTGTATAATTATACACAATCTAACGATCAGGCAACACTGCCATTAATACTCACCGTCCAATATGTTCCAACAGTATTAAAATTGTTTCTTCCATTTCTTAAGAAGTGCCCCTATTTGCTGTATAGTTTTTCAAAGGTGCACTAAGTTATTTTGTATACTATGTACTCAAAAAACTGCTTTTCTTTCTTGGTGCAGTCTCAAATTGAGAACTGAAAGCACAATATTTTCAGTGAGTGATTGAACCTTGACAAAGAATATCCCCTTGAATGCTCAGTTTACATATCAGGGATCGGAAAAACACTCTCTGATCAGTGCAGAATGAGGTCCAGCCTCATGGACTTGATGATGTGTGCACTCTTGCAACAAGACCAATAGGAATCAGCCCTTAACTGAATTCTCTTTTCTTATTAACCATTGTTTAAGTTTGATGATCTTAAGAACCACCATTGGTATAGGGAGATATTTGTCTTTCAATTGAATTTGGTGTCTTAAATCCCATAGGGGCTTTTGAAAATCTCTCCCATAATTATCTAAGCTGACAAGAATCCTCCAGAATAATTAAAGAATTTACACATACTGTAAAATATGCAGATTAATGGATCTTCCCTGACCATAAAGCTACAATCACGTTCTTCCTGTCAAACAAAGATGTATGGACATATTTTATATATTTGGTTTAAAATAAACATTGAATGGAAATGAAATACTGATCTCAAGGCTAGATCCATACTTGCTGAATATTTTAAACAGAAGTACTATAGTATAACGGTAGCTAAAGAAGGCAGTAACTTACCATTGTATTTTGGCTGCCTGTCCCTTCAGCAAGACCAGTTTACTTATTATCTTTGGAGACTCTATTTTGCATGTTAATGGCCTTTGTTCTTCTCTCTCTCTCTCTCTGAATTGAGTGCTTGTAGACATGTCATATAGTTGATCTTCTAAATATCCTGTATACAACATAATACTCTCCATAGGTCGCAAACTTGCTTGAGACACTAATATAATCATGTTGAGTCTTAAATCCCCCATTAATCCTGCCATCTGAGCATGTTTCCCCAAAATGCTCTTGGCACTCCCCAAGAAAGTTACATGCAGGACATTTTTCAATGGTTCAATTTACTATTCAAGCTGATTAGAGAACACTTGATTTTCCTGAATAGTGCATATTAATAGCTAAACAACACCCTTGCTTCCCTGAGGAGCAGCATGGAGTAGAGATTCCCTACCAACACACAAAGAAATGCTCAAGGAAAATGAAACAGCTTGTTTTATCCTCTTCCTGCCTTTCTAATTTTGCCAACATCCATAGCCAAGCAGAATGAAAGAACAATGAATGAGAAAGACATCCAATGCAGAGAACAAAGAAAAGCAGAGGAAGAGCACTGATAGGAAGAGTTGATACAAAGCACTCCACATCTCTACAAAAATGCCCAGGTTTCTGTTTCACTGGCCCACCAGGCATTATATAATGTGCACGTGTAGATATCTACAGTATGTATTCAGCTGCAGTTTTAAGTAAGATATTTGCATGATGCCCATCTCCATTGTATCTGATGCACTATTGTAGCTCAGGCTCTCAGCTGTATAGTGTACAAAATAGAAGTGGATTTGAAGTAACCATGTGACATCTTAAGCAAACTGATGCTCTGAAGGATTAAGCTCAGGTGTTGCAAGAGCCTGTGATACATACTGTTATGCTGGTCTGGGAACTTAGTAAACAGGGCATATGGAAATGCAAGCCTTGGGGGAGGCCTTCAAAGTGCTGTCCTCTAGCCATTTCTGTATGCATAAGACAAGGATTGACAGTAGAACTGGGCAACATGTGTTGTACACAATTTTTTTCACCAAAAAAATGCAGATTCAGGTTCCCCAAAATATTTTACAAATTCTTATCAGAACCACCCCCACAAAAATCTAGAAGAAAAATGAAATTGTTTGCTTTTTTGCCCACGATGAAATATTTTGATTTCTCAATTCAGACTCATTTTGAATTTTACTTCAGTTTTATGTTTAAAAAGGTTAAAGCAGAGAAACAAAACATTACATTTTAGGCCACCCAAAATGTTTTGTTCTACTCAAAACAAGTTGTTGGACTTTTTCAGTTCACCACAATTAGATACATACTGAAAAATTTAGATTTTTCATTGTGGCCAGTAGTCAGAACTAGACAGTGTCAGGAAAGAGCATCAGGGAAAAACATAGGTGTGGGGAGCTGGAGTAAGGCAGAAAAGCAGCAATGGGGAGTAGCTGGGAGTCAGGATAAGGAGGACAGTAACCAGGGGCAAATAGGAACACAGGTTTCCAAGTCCAATAAGCAGCAGAGATACATAGTAGCAGTGAGCCAAGGTTTCCTCTAGACAACTCACTATTACTTTCTGGTTTATAAAGAGCTCCTTAGCAAAAATTGGGGGTGCTGGGATGTTTCCTGCAACTGGGAGCTGGGGGCGGGGGTGGAAATGCTATGAGATAGAACTTCACTTGTTCCCTTCTTATGTTACTGTCAGATGAGCTGCTGGCTGGAGGTCATGGTCTGAGCATGGCCTGTGGGGCAAGGTTTAAGGCTCACAATCCCATACACATTGAAGCAAAACCTCAGTCCTCTGGCTCTGGTTGTCAGACATCTTACACTAGCTTCAATGGCTACATTGCTTTTCCACTCCATCAGGGCACATGTGCTGGTTCTCATACTGATATCAGTGGGCCAGACCATAAACGAATATCAGCAAAGGCAAGCTAGCTCCAACTACAAGCTGCCAATATAAGTCCATTAAAAATCATTTAATTCTAAGTGTCCTCTCCCTATTAACATTTTAACATTTAAAGACATTTTAACACCAGACTTGAAAGAGAATCCTCTGAACTGTCATTCATGCTTAAATTTGACACTTTACACGTAGATCTTAACAAAGACACTAATTACCTTACCCATTACAAAGATACCTTCCCCAATTATCAGCTCTAATATCATTAGCTCACAAACATTTACCTCCCCTCCTCATCCCCCTTCTGTTCTGAAATTTGATTGGTCCTTTTCTTATGTGTTCATTTTTTTGATTGTATCCTTTGGTATGTATGGTCATGCCAATTTTCTTCCACTATTTGATCTGAGGAAGGTGGGTCTGGCCCATGAAAGCTCATCACCTAATAAACCATCTTGTTAGTCTTTAAAGTGCTACATAGTCCTGTTTTTTGTTTCAGCTAGACCAAACTAACACGGCTACATTTCTATCACGTCCTATTAAGGGCACTGGAAAATGGAAAGCACACAATGGAGAGTGGATAGGTTTGTTTGTATGTTGATACATTGTCAAAGATAATATTTAATAACCGTTATTGCGGGATACAATGATTTTGTTTGTGAATCCTGCTCTTAGATCTGTGTGTGGTTCTGGTAGCTCAATACCACTTTTGTTTCCACAAGAGTTGACACAGAAGCATAATAGTCCAATGAGACTGATGTCTGGTGTCTAGGATAGGAACTGTGTTTTGTTCTACAGAATCAGGAAACACTGACCATTCCTATAGTATGTTGTGGATACATGAATTCACACCATTCATTCTCTCTGCATTAGTTTGGTCAACACCATTAACAACCAGTGGAAAATGTTTCTAAGAAGAAAAAAAAACCATTGTCCTAGTAATAACCATAGTTACTATGGTGATCCTCTTAGCATATTTGTTTCATAACGAGTCTTGCCCTCTGAGGGTATGTCTACACTTGCACCCTAGTTCGAACTAGGGATGCAAATATAGACATTCGAAACAGTCAATGAAGCATGGATTTAAATATCCCGCGCTTCATTAGAATGATCTTGCTGGCGCGTTACTGTGCTCAACAGCTGTTTCAAAAGTGAAAGTGCATTCCGGGATTCATTAGTTTGAACCAAACCCCTTGGTTCGAACTAACATTACTCCTCATTTTTTGCACTAGGGTGCAATTGTAGACATACCCTTAGAGGCCCTATAATAAGGAATGTTTATAACTGTCATCATGCCTCCTCCTAACTTCTGTTCTTTCTTTCTTGTTCTGGAACAGGATGTACACCAGACTGTGCTTTTCAATTGTGGATGTTTTGGGTGCTACCTCTGCTAACATGCACAGTTTTTGAGCAGATTCAGAAAATCAGGTTTCAACTTTCACTAGATGCCATCTCTGTATGTCGTTTTCCCTTTTCTGCGGCTCTGCATTCAACTCTCTAAAAGTTCAGGTTTTCACTTTCTCTCAAAAAACCCCACACAAATACATTTAAGAAATTGCATCTGAAAGCCACCATATAAAATAAACTGTATTTGCATGATATGAGAACACACTATTCTTGTGAGGGAAAGAACGAAAATTTCCTCTATGGAAGATACATTCCTAAGACAGGATTTTCTCCTCGTTTTCCCAGAGCAGTCACGGACTGATGAAAGCCACCTTATCTCTCTCGATTTTGTCCTTTGTGCATTGTGTTAGCTAAATCTTCCCTCATGACAACCTCAGGAAAATCTCAGACTGAAATTTTGTGCCCAATTGAAATACATTCTAGTTATGCCCCTATAATCCTACATTATAATACTTATCTCTTTCACCACCTTTGAGATGTACATATTTACTGTATCTTCAAAGTCCCATACCAAAAATTAATACGATCCCGTAAAACATTTGAAGAACAAAAAAGACTAGTTTTGACATGAAGGAACACCAGTAAGCTAATCATTTGCCCTGCAGATGTGTCCATCATTTAGTGCTTGCAAAAACTTTCTATTTTATGTGCTTTCATTAATGTCAGATGAACCCAATGAAGGGACTTGACAGGCACATTCAGTTCCAAACCAGGCTTGTTTCATAGCCTGCAACCTCAAATTATTTCCAGGCTTTTTCATATGTCAACCTTTGTAAACGCATGTATAGATAACAGCAAATATCAGAGTTTTGACTGAGCTAGGATTACCACTCTCAGCACAGCTCTTTGAAATGTTCATGTTTATGCTACATAAATAATGTATGTTCTGTTTCTTTAAAAAAACAAATTTTGTTTAATGCCTTGCAATGGGTGAAACTGTGTGTGTGAGAGAAAGGGCTTTCTGCCACCCCCGTTGGTATATATGATTAGAGCTTTAAAAATTAAAGATTCATAGAATGCTTTTGACAAAAGTGGGTCATGGGGAATTTCAGGGAGTACTATGTTCTTTCAACCATTTTTGTCCATTTTAACACTCACATAATACTCCCCCAAAATATTTAGAGTTCAAGTTTAGACACTGAAAATGTTATACACATTTACTATAACATATTTAGAGCAATATTAGAAGCAATGGGCCAAATATTGTAGACACAGAGCTTCTCCTTCTTTTCTTGTTTAATTCGAGTAATTTCAATCAACAACCTCCATTTAAGCAGGGAGGAAAACATTGTTTGTTTACTATTGTGTGTATGAATTAGGCCAGGGACGAGGGCTGACTTAGAAGAAAGATTCCTATTGACTTCAATGGGCTTTGGGAATTCAAAATCCTGACAGGTGCTGAAGATTTGACACACAAAAATTTGCATTGGTTATGCAGCTGTTACGAACATAAAGAACAGTATCAGCACAAATCATATGTCAGATCTGGCAAAGTATGAGATCCCTAGTGAGGACAAAAAAAGTGTCCAGTGTTTGTTTTTAATGCCAGTGTCAATTTGCTGTAGATGAGTTCAGGTTTTGAAGCCCTTACAATATTCTGGCTTACTAAATTATATTATCTACATTATATAGTCTACCTGTATGGTATTTAAATCTGATGGTCACACAAGCATACTTACAATTATTTCAGATTTTCTGTATCTGATCCAGACTTTCCACTGGTAAACTAGACTATATCTATGAAAAGGAATATCATTCCATATTGTGATGCATTATCCTGTTAATTATTTTGCAGTATATGCCTAGAGAAGTTTGACTTGAAATTTTGGAAATTTGGCAGAATACCTCTGCTGCTCACAAAGGACTCTGAGTCTACATTTGAGTTTATTCAGCTTCTGCACTATGACTTATAAGCAAAATGACTGTCCCTAGGAAAACAAAAAACAAAAATAAAAACATGCTTTGTTAAATAACATCTGGCTTTTCATCAGGGGATCTAAAAGAACATAACTGTCTTTCATGTATTTATCCACACAACGCTCTTGTGAGATAAAGCAGTATTATACTCTTTTCTAGATCTAGGGAACAGGCTTAGAAAAGCTAAGTACATCATTCTGGATATTTTTAGCCAAGCAGAGATTTGAACCTTGGTCTCCCAAGTCCAAGGGTAATGCCATAACCCTTAAGCTTACTGTCTTAAGAAATGTACCTAAGGGTACGTCTAGACTACATGCCTCTGTCGCCAGAGGTATGTAGATTAAGCTACCAGACATAGGAAAATGAAGCGGCGATTAAAATAATCACCGCTTCATTTAAATTTACATGGCTGCTGCGCTGAGCTGACAAACAGCTCATCAGCTGTTTGTCGGCTCAGCGCGATAGTCTGGAAGCGCAGGTGTCGACATCAAAGGTATTTGTTGACCACCCAGGTATACCTCATCCCAGGAGGCATACCTGGGTGGTTGACAAATACCTTTGATGTCGACACCTGCGCGTCCAGACTATCGCGCTGAGCCGACAAACAGCTGATCAGCCATGTAAATTTAAATGAAGTGGAGATTATTTAAATCGCCGCTTCATTTTCCTATGTCTGGTGGCCTAATTTACATGCCTCGGGCGACAGAGGCATGTAGTCTAGACGTACCCTAAGACAGGGAGTATCAGTTCCCACTAAAAAAATACAGAGGTTTTTTTCAGACCAGACAGTCACTTTGTTACATTTTTTATGTTAGAGAACAAGCGAGGAAGAACATTTCCTGAGTATTTTCATGAACACTGGTGTTTCACTTGAAAAGGGAGAGCTGATCAGGGGGACTGGCATGGGCACATCTGAAACACAGGCCCATGTAAACTTTGTCTTTTGTAATTGTGCATGTAGAAAGACGAAATGTTACAATTTTTTACTGAAATAGTCGACTTCAAACCTGTTGTGTTCTTCCTCTCCAAGAATTTCAATGGCCCTCCAAAGGGCTCAAGTATTAGTGGGAGCTAGAAGCCTTATTGCCACAATAAAGCCCAGCTTGATTAAAAATAAAAGCGCTTTGACTAGAAAGTCAATTAAAATAAATATTGCATAAACAGAATGGCTGGGCAGGATTTCAACTTGTCTCTAATTTCAGATTGTTTATTCTCATTAGGCCCAAACCTATACAATAGCTCTCTTTTTCTCAATTAAAGGTGGCACAAAGATAAAAATGGACAGAAGATATAATAAATAAAGCAAGGAAATGGCTTCATAGATGGTAATAAAGTGTATACATTAGTAAAGCTGAGTTTGTGTTTCTATTCTAAATACTTCTGTCTTCAGCACTTAACTTACTAAATGATTTCAAATCACATCACAGTGCTTTGTCAGCCCAGATGCTTGTGGGGTTTTGGTTTTGGAGGGTTGACGTTTGGAAAAACTTTTGAAAAAGTTCTGCCTTTTACATTAAACAAAGCAAGCAATGTAATTTGGATGCAATTTCAAAACCTACAGAAAATAGGGGTAAATTATAAAATTATCATAAATACAATCTGGAAGTGAGTTTATTCTTAACAGGAGTTGCTTCTAGAGCCCTTCATGGAACTATTTCTTTAATCCCACTCTCATCCTTAATACACACACCCCATAACAACTCCCACTTTTTTAGTGCATTTCTATCCTGCTCTCAACTGCAGAAACCTTAGAACCACAACAGACACAGATTTCCCCATGCTACTAAAAAGTAACCAAAAAAAAAAAAAAAGTTGCTACATACACACACACTCACTCGCTCACAAATTCAGAATTTTTACATGGTAAACTGATTAGATGTATTTTTTTCCTGCAAATTACCAGGTACGTTATTTTGCCCACCCAATGCCTCCCATAATAAAATATATTTTACCCACTGTTATTATGGAAGTGGGATCCTGGATGTGGGACTGCAGAATCCCAGTCCTACTTCAAGGCTCCTGCTCCATTCTTTTTTATTTGGAAATATTACCTTTTGTTCCTGCTTGGAACCTTTAGTGAGACATTACCCATTCACTTAAATGTGACTTGGCATTGTCACAATAACCTCCTGCTGATGTCTATTCAAAGCCTAAGAACAGATATTATATAAAGTCAACACAACACACCAAAAACAATGTGGATTCTGAGACCACTTTACAAGTCCAATTAAGATAAGAAAGTTATATCAATCCACATGTAAGATGACAATTTTATAATGTCAAGAAAATGCCCCAATGATTTTAATGTAATTCCATGGAGACTGCATTGTAGTTTTTAAATTGGGAAAGAATACAATTATCTACTATAAAATTCCCATTTACATTTCCAATTTTTTTCAATTTAAAGTTTTCCTTTTTCTTTCCCTATTTAATAATAAAGCACTGCATTTCCCCAGCACTGTTTCTATAGGCTAATTTTACTGGCCCAAGGTCATATCAGATATTTGTGGTAAAGCCTGGATTAGATCCCAGATTGTCTGGACTTCAGACATGGACAAAAGCAGGGTAAATAATTTTCAAAAATTGCCTAAATATTCTTTAAAAACTCCATATAATTTGCTTTGGCTATATGTTCACTTCCTTTTTGTTTGCTTTCTGTGAACATTCAACAATTTTTACTGCTATAAATGTTAACAGACGGCAACTTTCAGAGTCATTCATGTAAGTATTGTGGGAAACAGAATTTTTAAATGTACATTCAATTATAGTATTCATTTGGAAAAGAATTGCATGCACAGTCAGTAAGGGAAGAGAATTATTAACATGTGCCTTAAAAGAACAATCATTTTCTAGGAAAAACAGATCAAATATCTAAGACTTGTGATCAATCCATGAACTAAAAATATATTTCCTGAATTATTTGAAAAACAAATTGCAAAAGCACATACATGCGATATCAATCATATCAAGTATTTATTTTGAATTGTTTCCTTAATTCTACCAAAAAAGCAATATTTCTTTGCCACTATCCTACCTTTTCCATTACATATTCTCTGCTTAACTGAGGGGATGTCTACACTGCACCCAAATCTTGAAATAAGCTACTCAATTTGAGCTATGCAAATTGCATAGCTTATTTCAAGTTAATTTTGAAATACCTTATTTCAAAATTTGGCCCTGTCTACACAGTACTTATTTCAAAATAAATCGCTATACTGAAATGTCCCTTACTCCTCGTGGAATGAGGTTTACAGGGACATTGGAATAGCAAGCACCTGATATCTCAAAATAACGAGTGCAATCAAAAGACCTCTGGATATCACTGGTATCCTGAAATAGTGCTACAGTATAGATGTAGCCTCAGTGATTATGATTAGCCCTAATCCAGTTTCTATTGCATATCATTTGTGAACAAAATGTTCTCAATTCTCATTTGCTTTATATTTTTTGCTGGTCCTTACAACTAATCATGTTATTCACTTTTTTTAAAAAAAACAGCTCTTTTATAAAATTTATTTTTCCTACTATATGAAAAACCATTACCTTTTCAGAGACCTGTCACACTTGAAAAGGGAAATTTCTAGGATTTTCTTTTTTCCTAATGAATAATTTGACACTGCTCTCACCTACATTAAGGTTGACTGCAGCATTATGTTAAAAATACATATGCAATAGTCCTAAAATATTATGGCTGGCAGATGATCTAACAGTATAATAGCATTGTATACACTTGATACATAATTATTGTCTGTCTAATGCCACATACTTATGGCACTGATTGAGGAAAGCACTTAAGTACATGTGTAAGACCATCCATATTGATGACAGCATTCAAGCATATACTTAAGTGTGTTTAAGACCCATTGACTTTAGTGAGACTAAGGCACATATTTAACATTAAGCACCCGTTTAAGCGTTTTATTTAATAAGAATGCTTCCATGAATCAGATCCTTATTATAGATGGAGCCTGCAGTGGTGCTTTTAAGGTGTCTATCATTTTCCATTATAAAACCATGTTTTCAGTTGCTTATAACATTGCCAAAATGTACCTGATGGGTCTGAAAATATCTATGCCAGGTGCCTGCCTGAAGCTAATCTTTTGGGGAAATTTTGCCCAAAAGCAGTTCAGTTGTTTCCAGTAACAGGCTTAGAGGAAAATACATTAATAAAATAATATGACATCTATGCCATTGAGAAGATTTAACACATCCATGAACTGAGCAGAGACTTGAAATTTGGAAAAAGGGGTCACCCTCAGGTCCAGGAATGCCTTTTACCATACCAGTGCAAATCCACCCATATTGGGCCAAGTAACTGGGATCTGGGATTGCCATTTATGAATGCTTAGTAGGGAAGCTAGGGGTTTGGCCACAAAATTCTCTAGTCAGTCTATACTGAGCAGGACTTTCCTTGTAATTGCTTTTCCTTCTGCTTTGAATCACTCTGGTACTTGGCACTAGACTGAAAGCAAATAAACTGCTCCCCCTGTTCTATCAATGCTTTCCGTGCTTTTACCCAGGAAACAGCCTGGCTTTAGTGCTGAAGAGTGAGGAACAGAGTGGAGACAGGTGCAGGCTGTGGGAGGAAAAGGAGGTAGAGGCAGATGAGCCAAACTTTGGAATCACTGGGGAAACAACAGGATAGGCTGGGGTTATAGAATCAGGAGGATGAGGAACAAAAACACAGTTTCTGAGGAGAATTTACTTTGTGCAAAATATTTCAACCAGCTGTATTCAGCATGGCTGAATGTCTGTTTTTGTTATGTAGTACTAAAGCATCAGAGTGGTTCACAAGCAATTATAAATTTATCTTTGCACCACCACCTCATGGAGTATGAAGGCATTATCCCCATTTTACTGAAAGGAAACCGAAGCACAAATTATCAAGAACATTATCATGAGCCCACTAATTTTGGGTGTCCAACTTAAGATACCTAAGGGTAATTTTATACCACTTTGTATGCTCAAAGCACAGCTCCAATTGACTTCAGCTGTAAGTGTGGATGTTGAAAACCTTGGCAAATCAGCCCCCAGGTGTTTCAGGTTGTACATCCAAAGTAAGACAGACATAATTAAGTGATCATTTGTGAAAAGTTTGGTTAAACTTCCCTAGCATCACCCTTGAACTCTGTGCAAAGGCATGGATAGACTTGAGTTCTCCATGGTGGCACTCAACTGCCTTCACCATAAACCAACCTTCCTGAATACAAAACATAGGGATCAAAACACCAGCAGTGATGCACTAGTGCTAGCAACTGTGGGAATTTGTTTTGTTAAAATGGTCTCACGTGTACACAATTTCTCTGGTTAAAGAAATTAGTTTTTGTTTGTTTTCCACTTTTATTGGCTTTCATATTAAACATGTTCAGTTTCCCTGTCAAAATGATGTTTTTCTAATGTAGGAACATCATAATTAGGGTAGAGGACTGGCTTCATACACATAGTAATCACTAATAAGAAAACTTCTGAAATCAGAACTTAGCCATTTTGCTCATGTCGCATGAGGTAGGAAAGAACATATCATGCTCTTTTGTAACTCTATTGACTCTGGACTACTGACATGAATAAAAACCTGATTTTGTCAATAAACTGAGAAGCTGTGGTTCAGACATATTTATATGGTGCCTTTTATTGTAATTTGTCTGCCTGTGGCCACATTTTTAAAAGGTCTATAAGAAAATCATGCCACAGTTAGAAACACTTGATGTGATTAATGTGAGGAAAGACTGACGAAGGAGGAGAAATTGTGAAGAGACAAATGCACTGAAGCTCTGTTTTGTCATTTAAACTTCTCAGAAGATCTTTAGCAGAATTGTAATTTACACTTTACTGATCAGGCAGAACAATACACCTCATATGAGATTTGAGGAAGGCAAAAATGTTCAGTCTTACACAGTTAAATACCAACAGCTCAAGAAAGTGGTTGAATGCTTTAACACATCAAGAGACTGGTTGAGTGCTTTTGAAATTCTTTCAGTTTGATTCAGATTTGGCTTCCTTTTGCGTTTCCTAAACAATTGGGCTGTGTCTACACTGGCATCCCTTCCAGAAAAGGGATGCTAATGTAGCACATTGGAATAGCAAAATCCGTGGCGGATTTAAATATCCCCCGCGGTATTTGCATTAACATGGCTGCCGCTTTTTTCCGGCTTGGAGATAAGCTGGAGAAAAGCACCAGTCTAGACGTGATTCTCCGGAAAATAAGCCCTTTTCCAGAGGATCTCTTATTCCTACTTCAAAGGAATATTGCAGCAGTGACAGTGACCAGAGCTCCAGGCCCTTTAGATTACCACTAGATTACCACTGTGCCATTTGCTCCAGGAGTTCTAAGGGCTGGACCAGGAGGGGGATGGCATGGTGCACTCTGGCTGGCATGAAGAGCTGCCCCTAGCCCTGCCTCTTCTGCCTGAGTCCCCACCCCTGTCCCTGCAAAAGCACAGAGCCAGGCACCCCCCACCTTGCCCAGGGGTCCAGGCACCCCTTGTTATTAATTAGTTCACCTTTCTTCCCCAAAAGGTAACAATAGCATGAAGAAAAGTGAGTGATCAAAACTTTTCAGTGGACATCAGCGAATTCTAGCTGGAATATTTGATATTTACCAGTCAATTGATCCGTCCACCAAACACAGCTCTTTCACACACTTACACCAACTATTACATATCACCTCATACTTTCTCAATACAAAGTCACAAAAAATCATTGTAGCTTACTGTTAGGGTTAAATCTGTACAAAATAAATTGTCTGTCTTTCTTAGTTTTCTCTGCAACTCATGACTAGTAGAGTGAAATAGCAGATTTTGAGAGCTATTCTTTTTGTGACAGATAAAATTGAAGAAAATATTGTACTCTTACAGTTTGCTAGAGGACCCAGTTTAGTAGCAATCCAGAAGTCCATATACTGCCTTCTAAAATAACCCAGTGGTACACTATAATTTTAATAACAGAATTGCTGTGCCTCACAAATGTAAAAACATTTTAAGAGATACTTTTTAGATTTATGCCACAAATATAATATGTTTTTATTTATTAAACTTTTTTCTGAAAAAAAATCACTGTTTTTAAACAACAAGTAACTAAAATCTATCTTTAACTAAATAGCAATGTGTCCCAATATTCAAATTCTAGCACATGCTTTCACACACACACACACACACACACACACACACACACACACACACACACATATAAAAATGTCTCGAGCCTTTCTAAGATAATGTTGCTGACTAAATGCATTAAAAACCCCTACTCTTTTTACTCATTTGAGGAGCCCAGGGAAGGTAATGGCCTACATTTGTGAGTAAGGCAAACGGGCTTTAGATGTAACTAGAGTATGCTGTCTGAGGAAGAATCGTTCCAAAAAAATCATAGGCCCTCTATAGAGTATCTCTTACTGCTCATTCTCTTGAGATTAGATCATGCAACAGTTAGCAATTCCAGCTCTGTCAATCTTCATTGTGTCAGTAGGACATAAGGCAGCAGATGGTCGTTCAGGTAGATTGATCCTATGTAATGTATGGCCATCTGTAATTTGTCCCAGAAATGTGCTTTACATTACTTTTTTTTAAAAGAAAAAGTAGGATATTGTGGTTACTGTACAGAAGAGCCTTTATGTCTGTAATAAATATTAGCCAATGCTATGTCATGTAAAGTCAAATATTAAAGAAATTTAAAAAATAATTTACAAATGTCTTCAGATATAACACACAGAGTACCAACTAAGCTACACTTGACTGCACCGTGATACACATTTTTAAAATTTCTGAGCCAAAAGTATATTCAAATTCAAATTATCTAAGTCCTTGGAGTAGTAAGTCTTTGATATTTTGCCCTAAGAAAATAAATAACGGTGAAGGGGGTCTCGTTCCACTCTAGTCAGCAGTTGTTGGAAATAGATTCTTCTCAGCTCTGTTTTGATAAGAGCTGCTCCAAATGGTTCATATTAAAAATCAAAACGGCTGTGAAGTCAGTTTGTTTATTTGTATGAGCCCAATTTAATTTGTTCATTGAAAGGAATGACTGAAAGATGGCTATTGTACATTCAACAAGATGGCTTTAGAGGCAGAGCTGATACCACAGACATACACACAGAAGAGAAAATCATTTTCTGTTTCATTAAAAAGCACTTCCACTGATTGCTATAGGATCCTCACAGGAAGGGCTCCTCATGTGAGTAAGGGTTTCAGGATTGGACCTTTGCCTTTTACAGTATATAAAAAGAGGTTGCTGAGAATGCAATTTATACCTTTTAGTCTGCTGTTGCTGTTATATCACTAGTTCAGATGGATATTGATTATGTATGGTTTTTCTTCAGAATGAGGCAGTTGCTTTGCAAAAATGACATTTCTGTTTGCTTCTTTCTTTGTTTTTTTCCTGTATAGATATTCAGCATCAACAACTGGAGAAACATTTCTATCGGTTTAAGTTTTTTCTTCTTCTCCAGAGAAGCTGTTGTACAAAACATGAATTTAGCTAAATATGTATCCATTCATTCTTAAAAGCAACACAAATCTACCAAAAGACAAGAATCAACATTTATGTAACATGCTGTTTCAGTTTATCCAAATCTATGCAGCTCTTTTCAAACATAAGTTACATCTACGTTCAGTAGAGTAATGAAAAATCTGCCCTCAATCTGGCCTATACAAGACTTTTGGTGGAACAAAAAATGTCTGCAAGACTTCCAACTACTTCCATAGAAGGTCTATAAAAGTTACCTTTGATGTTTAATGTATGTGGCAGAGGTCAAGATTAACAGATTTCACTGCATTTTCTGATAATGGCTTGTATTGTGCTATAAATTCAAAGGAAATTTGGTAATGGCTCATATCAAATACAAACAAGGACTTCATTCTTGAACTGGGCATTTAATGTTTAGGTAACCAGGTTCAAGTATTCAATCACATTAAATGGAGCTGGTAGAATTGCAGGAACACCTAGTTGTGCCAGAGAACAAGATTTCACCATTAATTACATGTCACCTTAAGAATAACCAAGATGTTTAGAGGCTATACATGTAGGGTCACAATCAACCGCACTGAAGATACGTTTCTGAAAATTGCACCCCCCTTCACCGGTGAACTCCATTGTGATTACTTGGCTCCGGGATTTCATGCACACAATGTGTAAGTTGACAGGAAAATGCAATAAGCACCTTGATTTCAGGGGAGTGGTGCACCCATGTTTGTTAGCAGAAACTAGTGTTTCTCTTTCAGACAGTGTGCCAAATTTACAGTCACCAAGAACCCAGGCTGTCCATCAGCAGAAGAATATTCTCCCAGAAAACAGTTGCAATGGCACAAGCTGCTCACATTCCTCATTCTGACAATGGTTAGCTCCAAAAGTATTTACTGCTGGCCTAAGAAAAGAATAATCATGGTGAAGACCCTCAGGAAACAGGCTTATTCAGCAAATCTGGCGCTCCAGTCAAAGCTAAAAATCCACCAGTTCTGGAGAAACCCGATGGAGGACAACTGTAGTTCTATGCCTCTCCTTTCCTAGGACTTCTTCCCCCTGCAGGCTGTTGTCTTTTTGACACTGGGTGTACAGATTTTAATCTGTGCACCAATAAGGATGAATAAAATACACTATGTGATGTTCTACATTTTGTTGCTATTAACTTTTGGGTCTAAGAGCATAAAAAGCAGACATATAATTATTTATTCATATTTTGCTAGAAACCAACATCCCAGCTGAGACCAGGGATCCATTGTATCAACCACTGTACAAGCACAAAGGAAGATTTGGTTGATATCCTGAAGAACTTATTTTCCTTGCCATACAGGACTCTCATATACTAAAATAATTTAAACTTCTCACATTATGTTATTTTACTCATTTGTTACATGTTGAACTCTAATAATATTGGCATAGATATAAAGAACACAGCTTTTCTTCCATATCCTTTTCTAACTCCTTAAGAGCAAAAAGAGAAAAAAAAAAGTATACAAGAAACAAATGACCAGGCCAATAAAGTTCTTTTTTTCTTTTGCCTTTTTTGCAGAAATATTTTCAGAAGTGACTTCATGTACTTCAAATTTTGTATGTCCAACTTGCAACATTCTAAAGGAGTAGATTTTTTTGAGACACATGCAAACATACTCTAAAAACCAATTCTCAATCTCAAAAATTCAGGGAACCCAAATCACTAGTCACATCTGAAAATTGAGGCTATTCAAGATCATTACATATAGAAGGTAAGAGAATTAAGCCACTTAAACTAGAATTGGGTAGAAAACAAGAATTGAGTAGGAAATTTTTTTTCCATTGCACAAAATTTTCAAAGATTGCAAAACCTTTTCCCATCCTGAATCAGGATGAAAAGTTGTCATCTGAAAATGTTCACCAACTGAAAATCTGAAAAACATTTTGGTTCAGATCAGTTGAAATCTTTCATTTTGATAACTTATGAAATATTTAATTCCAATTTAAAAGTTATTTATACTATACATTTGTTTAGCTCTCTACCTGAAAGATCATTTTAAACTGGAAAACCAGAATTTTTCACGTGGAAAATGTCAAATTTGAAACTTTTCCACAATCTGGAATCTTTTTTCTCAAAGAATTTCAAGTCAACAAAATAATGTAAAATGACCCTTCAGGTATAAATGAAAATGCTGAATCAGCATTTTCCATTTTAAAAAAATATCATAAAAATTAATGTCTCTGATAAACAGCAAAGAAAGAAAGAAAAATACCAAAAAATACCAGTGAAAAAATAAAGGAATTCCTCTTTAAGCTCGTTTTATAAAAATTATACATTATACATATCTTTTCTTTTTTATATATATACACTGTGCATGTACTCCAACTTCCTCAAAGTGAGTTTCTCTGAAAAAGGAAAAAATAAGCACTGATTATAAGTGTGGTAAGATCCTTTGGTAATTACTAAACAAAAAACAAAAAGAACCACAGCAAAATCATGGACTTCAGGGCCAAAGTGATCACCAGCCTGGCTCATGACAAATTTTGCTTCTGTGCAAGTTTCTTATGAAGAATCTAAGGCTTGGTCTATTCTACAGAGTCAGATTGACACTGGGTAGCTTACTTTGTAAGTATCTACAGTAATGATCCTTTTGATGTAAGTCATCCACACCATTGACTCAGTAACTATTCCTCTGTAAACAGCATAACACTTAGGGCAACTTAAGGTGACACTGTGTTTATGTAGACTCTGTGTTACTGTTGGCTCCAGCAGTGGGTCTATGGGTTGTCAATGCATCACACCATCAGCAACATCAGTGGAAGTATGTCCTGCGAGAGAGGCACTATTGTCAGAAAGACCTAATGTGGACATGAAAAACTGCAGTAATTCCTGTGGTGGCTGTATGTCAATTAATCTTAGGTCAACTTAATTTTGTAGTCAAGAAAAGGATAAAGACAAGTCACTAGCAGAGGGATTTTTTTAGCTAAATGGATCATCAAAGTGTTCTGGATTTTTGCTATGATCATTCCTAGTGCTGTAACAGGAACAGAATAGTTCTTCATAATTTGTCAGGACAACAGTAAATGCTGCCAGTGTTATTACTTGATATGTAGATGGATAGTCATGTGATTTTAACGGCTCCCCTGTCTCACTTCTAAATGCAGGAGAAGAAAGGTCTCATGAAAAAAAATAATTTGCTGTTTTAGAAGGACTGTGCACGGTTTCAAAACTGAGCTGTTAAGCCATCAGTAGCACACGTCAGCATAAGAAAGTAACACACAACAAGCCTGGCACATTGAAAAGGGAAAGGAAGAAGCAACTGTTCATTTATTTAAACTATGCAAAGCATCTCTAGCTTTTTAGATATTTATAGCTGTACAACAAATGTCAATGGAGTGATAATGGAGAAGAAAATGAAAACCCCATACACTAACTGTATATAATGGCCAATTCTTAGGTGACTACACTCCAAATTACAGATTTGTAGGCTTAGAAGACACTGAATGTCACCCCTTGCTGCTCTAATTTATGAGTAACTATAGACTAGATTTTTTTTTTACTGAGAACAGAAAGCATGGAATGTTTTGAAATGCAAATTCTGATCTGGTATTTTTCTCCTATACACATTATTTTGCCTTTCAGAAATATATGAATAAAACCACAAGTCATCACATTCCTGCTTAATTTAAGGGCATCAGATTCCCTTTCATTTAAAAAACTGCTCAGTTGTTATTTGTTTATGAGCACACTACAAAAGACATATTATAACAGTTCACTGATTAGCATATACACTTTATATAAAAAAATGTACTTCAAATTTATGGGTCTCTCTTTTCAGCTATAAAAATTTGCTATTCCTTTCTTGGCTATAGTCAGACAATAGAAGGACATACATAATTACTACTTTTAGGTGGAAGATTTTCCTTCTTCAGTATTCCCTTTTCTAACATTTTCACACACACACACGCGCACACACACACACACACACACACACACACACACACAAGCAGCTAGTTGGATTCAACTTTGTTGTGGTAGCATTGTTTTATGATTATTATTGCTCAATTTCTTGCCAACTTTGCAACAAATGTGCTCATACAGCAAAGGTAATTATGTGTGATTTTCTCCTTTAATGAAAGATAAATAATTTGGCAGTCCAGCCTCATCTATTTTTCTATTTCAATACAATTAATTGTTTGGAGGCTGTGGGGCTGGGAGTGTTTGGATTTTTTTGTATGGATAAGTGTACAAAATGAAAGTGATTTCTTTAGCTCAATTATACAGCTTTTAGTATAAGGCGCTACTATTCATATTAGAGGTTTGTGTCAGAGCACTAAATGCTGATATTACATTATATTCTCCTCATAAAGATGCTTCTCTTTGTTTACTACTTATATAATTTGCTGTCGAGATAGAACATTATCAAAAGAGGAGAAAAAAAGCGTAAGGTACATTTACAGTTCCTAAATAGAACAAAGAGCCCAGGTCAGTCCTAATTTTCATTAGAATATTTCTTCCTGTCAACGACCTTCTCTGAGCCCTTGAGCCAAAGAGATCTCAATCCTCCAATCAGGAGCAGGTACAATTGGCATTTTTTTAAAATAGGAGTGTTTTGCAAGATTGTAAATAACTGCACAAATTGCACTTAAAACATTCACATTATTTCAAGACTGATATAGAATGACTAAATGATTTAGAAAGTAAGAGAAGAGTAAATCTCAGTTTGTTAATTGTTGGAAGGATAATTATCAGTTTGTCACAAAGTAATTCCACTTCTTTCACAAGCTCTTCAGTGTCCTTAAATGATTCTGGAAGTATCCATCCAGAATAGACAGCCAGAAAAGAGGAGAATCAGTCTGACTGCTTTAACTTGTTGCTCCAGTTTCAGATGAAGAGGGACTCTGAAGAATGGATGTAATACAGCAAAGGAAAGGGAGGAGTTGGAACTTTGGTCATTTGAGAGGTCCTGATCATTAATCACATTTCCCCCACCACTGCAGAAGAAATCTATACAAACAGTGAGACTGCCTGGAATGAGACATCAACATTTCAAGTATGAATATACAGTCACTGAAGATGTCACGGTTGGTACTTACAAACTTCAGCCAATGTCAATCTCTGTAAATTTGGCTTCAATGTGGCTGTACTAATTAACACCATATGAAGATGTGTCCCTAGTCAATAATACTAGATGAGAGCTGGGTTTGACAATATTAATTCATTCATTAAAAGGAAAAATAAAATGTAAGAGTTATAACTATTCTGTTACCTGAAAAAGAGAGCAAAAGGGAACTTATATAGGAGGAAAGGGCCTGATCCTATGCTACATCCCTTTCTCATGTAGGTACACTTGCAGCGGATTTGCACAATTCTTATACATAAGCCAGTGGCTATAAAAGTTATAAAGATATTCAGAAGGTTTAGAGGCAACCAGATCAGAGGCAACTGGGGGGGTGGGGGGGGAAGGAACAGGAGGGATAATGACAAATAAAGTCCTTATTCAATTTTTATAGTCTTTCTGCTTAGTTCTTACTGAGGTTGATTCCCACTAGATTCCATAGGGGAATCATTTTACTCATTTGCTTGAGTAAAAAGCAAACAACATCAGGACTTGGCCAAAAGAAAGGAAGTTCTTGTTTAAAATGATAAAAAAGAAAGAACATGGTAAGAAAGGATGATAATCCTCAAAATAGGAAAAACACTTTGAAAAGAATAATCTGTAAGAAAAACAAACAAGTTTTTCTTATACATTCACTATTACTTGGAAACTTCAGCAAACTCAATGTATTTTGTTTTGGTGGTTTGCCTTTCTGTTACTCTGGCAAGAGGAACAGGTATTAGAACATTTCTGGTGTCAAAAGAAACATTTCTGCAGGTGACAGAGAGTGGACACACAGCTGAGTAAACCTTTGGATTAAAGTGCTGCTGTGCAACAGCTTCTTGTACATTAAGTCAAGCTGTGCTGCTTAGTCTTGGAAAAGGAAATTCCAGACTTGTAGCTGCCTGGGGCCACTGCTGGAGTAAAACATAGTTAGCTATGAGGAGGTCACAGAAGAGTCAGTGAAAAGAAAGCAGGAATAACTGCTGTTTGCTTGATCAGCTAATGTCGACCAAACTAAAACTCCATGAGACCAAATGGCCAAGTTGAAAACTGGATTTCAAATATTACATGGGGAATAATGACAACGGATTCTTTCCTGAATAGGTGGAGAAGGATTAAATCTACAATCAATTAATTGTGATTAAAAACAGCAATTCTTTGGCAATGCCCGGCCTGAAGAAATTCTTTACAGGCAGTCCCCGGGTTACGTACAAGATAAGGACTGTAGGTTTGTTCTTAAGTTGAATTTGTATGTAAGTCGGAACTGGTACATATTGTAGGGGAAACTCTAGCCAAACATTTCTCCAGAGCTCAGTTTTATTCTCCCACACCTCACTTCCCTCAGTCCTTTATTCTCAAGCTGAGGTGTCTGCTGAGAAAAGCCGCTCCGCGTCTCCCTGGTCTGCTGGGGGAGGCGCTAGCTTCGCGTCTCCGTGGTCTGCTGGGGGAAGCAGCTAGTGCAGGGTTGCCTCACCCCGTTTGTAAGTAGGGATCTGATGTAAGTCGGATCCATGTAACCCGGGGACTGCCTATACTTTGAAAAAAATGTTCTAAAAATAATTTGTAGGTAAGACATGCTGCAGAATATATTACCCAGGAGGAGAGAAAGTAATGAAATTGTCAGGAATTTCTCAGTGTGTCAAACAAGTAGTACTACAGTACATAAAGGGTATTTCAGACAGCCCTGAAAATTAATACAATTGGAATTCCCCATTTTCAGACGAAAGTAAAATTAACTTACTCCATTAAAATAAGGTAAATAAGAGAGGAATTCTTAATGTTAACAAAACATCTGGAAAATTATATGTATCCATGTGAAATAAAAAAAGACATGCAGTGTAAATACAAATGCTACCACATGTTTTATATATTGGACTTATGGGAGGTTGTATATTGACTCATATACAACTAATATTAAAGTGGCTTCTTTTTTTCTTATTGAAGTCCATGTACCTATGCAACATATAAAAGTATATGACATTTTCTCTTTGTTCAGTATAGAGATTACATATGCCTTTTCCACATGGGTATTATAAATGAATGGAAGAAAAAGTTATTCAAATTGCTGACTACGATTTACATAGTTTCTGTGGGGAAATGACTGGAGACAAGCAGGATCCTAGCAGCTGAAAGTTCTATCAGGGCTCACAAGACCACTGAATCCGTTGGGTTATTACAAAACTAACAGGAACAGAAGATGAATTACCCCAATAAAAATACAAATGTCATTGGTGAATGAAATACCTATAAAGCAGAGGTTTAGCAGGGGAGAGGAGTCAGAGGAACAGAATGGAATGTTTTGGTCCTTTTCCTCCTCATGACAGAATTTTTATTTAATGTTCTGTAACTGAAATCTTCCTATGCTTTCTTTCTTCCACCAACATTAAAAAATTAGAACATTTTCAGAGACGTAGCCATTTTCAGAGACGTCAGATGCAGCCACCTCTCACTGCCTTCTAAGGAGACAGAATCCTGGAGCACCTTTAAGTGACTTTTACACCCACTCCAATGTGAGGCTATACCTATACTCCATAATTCATCAGTCTACAAACACCTTACAGTCTCCTCTTCCTGTTTGCCTATAGACTGCCTAGCACATTATTCATGCTATATAAATATTAATATTGTTTAATCACTTCAAAATTCTACCATACATTCTATATCCAAAAGTGAACCTGGGATCTAGGGCTGTGAAAAGGTTCTTTAAAAAGTACACCTGCAATTAAATAAATAAATAAATAAATATTTAGTATGACTATTATGTCAGATACTTGAATGCAACTTTGCTTTACGCTATAAATCCGAGGCAAAAATGAGCATAACGTATTTCAATTTCATATCTAATATATTCAGCTATGATCTTTTAACGTTTTTATTAAAGGCAATTTTTTTAAAAAAAGAGACTGAAATTTAAATTTCCCTAGTCCCTAATATTTGCCACTGCTTGCTCCTTCAAATCCACCTGTCTCATACCGTCTTGTCTCTCTCCCACCTCCTGTTTAAAACACACACACACTTTCCCACCTGCCCCTATGCTTTGTTTTGTTTCTGTCATACCCCAAAGACAACACATTCTTGCTGTATTTTCACTACAATAGGTCTTAAGAATCCTAGATGGATGCTAATCCCTTTGCCACAGTTGATAAATGCTGCAACAAGCCAGAAGCAGCTGAGCACTGATTTTTTCTGTGAGCAACACACTGACAACGGCAGCTGCATAGATACTTATACTAGGAGTCCTGATTTGACATGAGTCTGGGACAAAAATGGCAGAATCACTAGCATTTGCTGTGAAGAAAGGTAAAAAAGGCTGGGCTAGAATGGTGATTCTTTAGCTTTAGCACTCACACACAGAGAGGCAGTGTTTGTGAAATTCAAAGGGGATGTAATTTGCTGGTGTGCAGAAAGCCACTACAAGGGCTATGCATCACTTAAGTCATTTGTAAAGATGCAAGAAGCATTTAAACTCCTCAGATTCTGAACTCACTGGGGCATGTTATAATTAGTTTTGAAGCCCCTAGCACATTATGAGCTCTGCTGTAATCTGCATCATAATATTATGCTGTTCTCTCTGTAGCTGAGGCCAGTATTTGATGCTGCAAAAGAACGAATCTGACCAGTTGTACAAAAAAACTATGCTGTATGGGGGACATTTTAACATACCATGAAGATATATAGTGCAAGAATTTTATGTTCTGGGGCATTTTACACTTTGATACAATACAGTAAAGGCTAGACTGTGGCTTTTAAACCAGAACTCTGAATAGGACATAGTGTATAGCTACATAATCACAGAAAGAACATTGGAGATTGTCTCAAGCAAATTATGCCTCTCTCAGGGTGTGTCTAGACTACACCTCTCTGTCGACAGAGAGATGTAGATTAGGCACGTCGAAACTGCTAATGAAGCGGTGATTTAAATATCCCGTGCCTCATTAACATAAACATGGCCACTGCTTTTTTTCTAAACAGAGCTTTTAAAAATAAAATGGCAGTCTAGATGGGGATCTGTTGCAAAATAAACCCTTTTCGACAGATCCTGTAACCTCATTTTTTGAGGAATACAGGATCTGTCCAAAAAAGGCTTTATTTTTCAACAGATCCACGTCTAGACTGCCATTATTTTTAAAAAAAAACTCCATTTAGAAAAAAGCGGCAGCCATGTTTATGCTAATGAGATGTGGGATATTTAAATCCCGGCTTCATTAGCAATTTCGACATGCTTTATTTGCATCCCTCTGTCAACAGAGGGAAGCAGTCTAGATGTAGCCTCAGGCTGTGTCTAGACTACATGCCTCTGTCGTCAGAGGCATGTAGATAAGACACATAGGCAAAGGCAAATGAAGCCGCGATTTAAATGATCGCGGCTTCATTTAAATTTACATGGCTGCCGCGCTGAGCCGATAAACAGCTGATCAGCTGTTTGTCCACTCAGCACACTAGTCTGGATGCTCCCCTGCCGACATCAAAGCCCTTTGTTAGCAGCCTGTTATTCCTCGTGGGATGAGGTTTACCGGGGCTGCCGACAAAGGGCTTTGATGTCGGCAGGGGAGCGTCCAGACTAGTGCACTGAGCCGACAAACAGCTGATTAGCTGTTTGTCGGCTCAGCACTGCAGCCATGTAAATTTAAATGAAGCCGCGATCATTTAAATCGCGGCTTCATTTGCCTTTGCCAAAACAACAAATCTACATGGCTCCGTCGATGGAGCCATTTAGTTTAGACGTACCCTCAGTCTCTCACTGTACTACACATTTGGATGGATCATGTTTCTCTCCTCTACCCTTTGGGAGTGCTACTATGCCCTTATTTTCCCACATAAAAGAGATGGGAAGAAAAGTAGTTGAGATTTTGCATGCCCATCCACTGTCTTCATGTGGCTGAGCAAAGACACTTCAGGATCTGGGCCTAAATACCTACAAAAGCATATATAAAAGTATATCTAAAAAACTGTTCTCCTGAACTGACATCGTACCTTGAATCGCAAGAGTGAAAATGAACCCAATGCTGAAATTAGAGATAAACAAACCTTTTGCAGTTCAAGGTTTTACTAATGGGTTTGTAAAATATTGCTTGAGTTCACAGGGTTTACAAATTCATACTAGCTTTGTAAACAATTTTCTCTGTGATTTAAAACTATTTCTCTTTTTGGGTGATTAAATTTAAAGCAAAAGGTTTCTGCCCAAAGCCAAGTCGTTGCTCCCTGTGAATGACTTCCTTATGTGGAGCTGCTTGAAAAATGGAAGTTATTTTTGTGGAAATGTAAAAATAAAAAAGTGTCAGCAATTTTTTTCAGTTTTCCTTCCTGCCATTACTCACTCCTTTTCCTCCTTTTCCTTTTTTCTATTTCACAACTTAGGAAAAAATGAGAGAAGAGAAGGTAAATAAAAACTGCAACAAAAAATTTTAGGTTTTCAAGACTGAAATGTTTCCATTTTTTTCATTGCAAAACATTTTGTAAAAAGAAAATCTAGTTCTACCTCTAAGAGGTGATTAGCAGAAGATGGAGTTCCATATGTATGTTATAAGATCCTGATTTATTGGCCAGGTTTTGCTTTCTTTAAGACTCAGATCAGGGAAGGTTAGAAGGGACCCAGCGCAGCCAGTGAGTGCAGTTCAAAGAGTGGATAAGGCCAACCAGCGTGAGTTTAAGCTATCCATAAGATTCCAGTATTTCAACATATATTCTTAACTTCAATTTAAAGCTGTTCTCTCTGTTGGAAAGCAGGACAAGCATCCCTGCCTGCCCTTCTCTCAGGATGGAACTCTCTGGTGCAGCTACCCCTTTTGGCAAAGGTAGTGTAGCTTCCCTCACACTTCCTTATGGGACAATTCTGGTTTATTATATTCATTCTTTCTTTAGACCTTTTCTTTCACCACACCTCCTATTTTTGTGTGTCTGTGTGCTTTACTTTTCTGATTTTCACTTTACCTATTTATCAAATACAAGCATGAGTCAGACTTTGGAACCCACAGTATTTGAGTTGGTTTGAAATAAGGTTTAAAAAAAATTATCTCCCCCTAACTAAAAGCCAAGTCCAAATCACAGGATTTATACAAGCGTCCAGTTATTTTCTCTTAGGTTTTACCCCAACTATTTTCTTAGCACATTTTGCAGCCCTCATTAAAGGTTTAAGGCTCTCTATTCACACAGCAGTTTGCAAGTTCAAAGCATTTTTAAAAGACATTATTGGGAATGCCATATTGTTGGCAAGTGGCAAAGTCACCCTGAAGATTTCACCATTGCTGGGACATACCTCCTTTGAGCCACATCATTGAAAAGATTTCCTGGATAGACTCTCCTATTGTTGGGGAACTCTTTCTAACACCCCACCACTGGGAACAGGGAGCATGGCTTGATTTCCAAAGCCCAGTTTTTCAGTCAGTCAGAATTTTTGCAGGATTTTCAAAACTGCCAGTGAAAGAGCCAAATTGTTCTGAGCCTCTGTATCAATACGCAAATAAGAGAGGAAGGCACAAAGGGACAATCACAAGCCCCATGCTTGAGAAAAAGTAGTGATTTCTCTTTTTATGCCTTCCCAGAGAAGCAAATTATTCCAAAAAGGATGTAAGGCACAGAAGGTGTCACCATATCCTTTTCTATAGAAGTCTAGTGAATTCATACTTAGCCTATGAGCTTCCCCAGGGTGAGGCTTATTAACTTAAAAGTATGAGAAAAATTCCAGTTTGTGAAATTGCATAATGCATAATAAAAAATATGAAGCAGCCCCTCTGATTTTCTTGTCGGAAAAAAGCCGCCAATGTTAATTGACAGTTAAAGTTGCACAACTAGCACTCAAGAGGCAGGAAAGACCACAGCTACTGTTATCAGAGGAATCTTAATTCTGCTCCCTTATTCAATGCGGGGAGAAGGGGCACCCTTGGTACTTGGGTGGTTTGTCATCCACTTGCAGAACACTGCGTTTAGCAAAACTCAAACTATTGCAGACCAGGAAATACAACCTGAACTTTAACCTTGCTAACGCAACTCATTCAGCACTGCCCTAATATAGCCCACTAAATCGCATACCTTTACTCTGCCCACCCCACAGTTACTGGAAATACAAGCTCTTTATCTCTATTTACATTCCATTCACTCTCACCCAGAGGATTCCATCCAATGCTATTGGAGGATTTTTTTTTTAAAGGATGACCCTGCATCCTCCTCTCCACTGCATCTGAGGAATGCTTCTTCTAATTCCTCTTTCTACCTGCCTCCACCACCCCCCACAGGCACTACGTCTACACTACAAGCCTCTTCTGCAAGAGGAAATGCAAATAAAGCATTAATTTGCATACATCTTGCTCTTCCTCCTTGGATCCCTTTTGCGCAAGAAGTTTTTGCACAAAAAAGCACTGTGTAAACAGCTTCTTTTTGCACAAAAACCCCATTTTGCGCAAGAGCCATTCTTCTTCATTTTTCCTTCTGTCTTGCTTTGTTCACAGTTAACCACTCCGTAAAATACAAAAAAAGTTATAATTGAGACAATTTGTAGCAAGCAGCATGCGTTATCTAATCTTTGTTATACAGCGCATTAGAAACATCAGTGGCAGAGTGTTCTCTAGGGGCAATGGTATTGGTAAATTTCCTCGAACTTTACAGATAAGAATACAGCAGCTATATAGAAACTCTCGCGCTTTTTTCTTTCCACACATCCATGCAAGCAAGAAGTGAACATGTATTTAAAAATTATCACCACGTGGATCCACCAAAGTCTTGATGGGTGCTGAGCACGACCTCAGACAAAAATTGACGGACTGAGCCCATTTTGACCGTATTACTGCAATAGTTTGATCTCTAACTCTGCACAAAAATAAAACACAAAACAGAAATGCAAACAAGCAACCTAAAAACTTTTTGGAAATGGATTAAAAAAAACCTTTTAGGGCTTATATCTCCCAACTTCCCAGTTCAAATAACCTCAGATATGGATTGCATGCCCCACTCTGCAGTCCCATGAGGTATAGCAAATTTGAAGAAAATCTATGCAAGCATGCAGATTATGGAGCACTTAAATCCACATATTTTAAACAGGAAGGTTAAATGCACATGCAAGGTTAAGGACTTCTCTACACACCCACCTTCACAAAGGAGGGTGTGTAGAGAACATGTGAACTGCTCCCTTCTTCTCAGTGGGTGCTCCCATATCTCTCCTGAGTGCTTTAGAGTCTGTGGTATGAATGATGTATGTCAGTTTTCATCTTCCCACAAAGGGCAGGAATGACACAAATCTTAGCTCACATGGGGGGAGGAGGGATTCACAAGTACAGACACAGGAAGGGATAATGTGAAACCAATAGCTGCCCCATCTCTTTTCTCCCTCAAGCACCTACCATACCTCCACACTCATGCCCCCCACCCTAATGTCCCACCCTCCACTCCTCTTAGCCCTCAAGCTTCCTACACCTGAGCCCCAAAGTCTCTCCTCTCCCCTATCTATCCTCCCACTGCAGCTCCCTAATCCTTTACTACCCCCACTCCTGCCTCTCCCTCACCTTCCAGGAAGTATTCATATGTCTATTTTCTCCCCTAAATACTTTGATAACATTTTTCTCTGTCAAAAAATAAAATAAAATTGGCATCCATGATTCACATATTGTAACAATATCCAGCGATCTCAGTCCAAACCTCTTAGGACATGTCTACACTAAGAAGTTATTTTGAATAACTTATTTTGAAATAATTCCCTAAATAACTATTTCAAAATAGCTTCTGTAACCACACACCTATTCGGAGTGGTTCACATGTCCACACTACAGGATGTGAGTGTCCACACTCATTTCTAGCCCTGGGTTAGAAATTGCCAACAGTTTCAACACATGCATCCCAACATGGCATTACGAAGGCCAGAGACCAACCACCAATATCCTAGACTTCTTAGTATCCTCCCAGAGTATGGCCATTCCAGCTCTTTGTTTGTGGTTTGCAGTGTGGGAAAAAATGACTATCCACCCAACCTGACTGTCTAGAAGGAGGAAAAAATCATCCTATGGAATACTTTTGGTAGACTCCCCAGGCATGAGTTCAGGGGCTGAGTTTACACTGCAAAGTATTACGGCTTTATCCCTGAGTACTGGCTTAACACAAGCTGGACCCTCTACCTTGGTAAGGTCTTGGGACCCTGGGATCAAACATTAGCACAATTTGTGTGTAGGCAGAAGGTAGTTCGAACCCTGAGCTTACATTGGAGTGAAGGTGTGTGATTCAACCAGCCATTAGTTCCTCTCAGTTTAAACAATATAAGGCAGCAGAAGGAAACTGGATTGTTTTTGCATGGTTGGGAAATGTAATTAAGAACCTCCCTGGACAAATGACCCTAAATTTAGATCACTAATGCTACCCCATGTCCCAATAAGCCACACAAAATTCCAAAGCAATCTACATAATCATTCAGAATTTAGCTCACTTATAAGAATCAAACTTTGAAGAATATAAAATGGTGGCAATAGAAACCCTCTAGCCATTTTTCAATACAGGTTGCACCTCCCAAAACTGCCGATCTCTAGAATGTCCACAGATGTTCCTGGATTAGAGAGCCTGGTAGCCTAATGGCAGAAGGGTAACCCAAAAGTGGGGCCAGGCTAAAGCAGCATGATGGGAAAGGGGTTGGAGCTGGTGGTAGCCCCAGCAGCCGGTGGCAGTGCAGGGCTGGGACCAGAGCCTCAGGCAGCCTGCAAGAGTATGGGGCCAAAGCCGTAGGCTGCCACGGAGCTGGAGCCTAAGCCCTCGACAGGCCCTGGGAGCCTGTGGCAATGGGACTGGGACCAGAGCTAGCCCTTACCAGCCCATGGCAGTGGGACCAGGGCCAGAGCCAGCAGCAGCCCCTATCAGACCATGGCAGTGGGGACCAGGGTTGGACCCACAGCAGTACAGCACAGGGCCGATGCCGGAGCCTATGGCAGCTCATGACAGTGGGGGCTGCTGGAGTCTGCAGGCAGCCTCCAGCCAGGGCAGCAACAGCAGAACCATCCAGGGCAGGAAGTAGTGAGGGGGGGCCCCCAGAGCTCTCAGCACTAAGAGTCAAGGGCTGAGGGACTGTAGGAGGAAACCTTCCCTGGTTCAGCAAATTCCCTGATTCAGGACCGGTCAGGTCCTGAAGGCATGAGACCAGCGAAGTTCAATCTCTGTTGGTGTTTTGCACAGTATAAAAAATGTGCTTTTTTCTAAAGAGCATTCTTAATTTGGCTCCCCCAGAGACTTAGTGGGTTCTATGAACCGCCTTGGGTAGAGTTTGACAGATCAAGATAATTGACCAGCATCATCTCAATAGTTTGATCTCTAACTCTGGGCAAAAATTAAAAATCAAGCAGTCAACCAATTACCTAGAACATTTTGAATAAAGGATATCAAACAGGGAAGGGGGGCTTATACCTCTTGAATCCCTGGCTCAAATGACCCCACACTTGGGTTCCCAAGACTTATCTGAATCCTTGTAAGGCACACCAAATTTCAAAAGGAATTTTAAAAAAGTCAATTTTAGAGGATTTGGTAAGATTGACCTTTAAAGTGATGCAACTTTAACTTGAGTGGTGCTGCAGAATTGCAACACAATTTATTCTTTAATTGTATGATAACATAGTACAGTATTTTGTAAATACAGTGTATCATCACATACCATCCCAGGACACTTGCATCATTTTTGCTTAAGGCTCTCAGCACCTTACAAAGTTTTCATTTTCATACACAAAATCTTTAAGTTTCATTTTACAAGCATAGCAAAAAATAAATCTACTGTTCACACCCAATCTGGAATTTCTGAAGTTTAATACTTCAGTCAAATCAAAACCATTTTCTACAGTACAATAAAAGAGCACTGTTTCTCACTGGGCACTATTTGCTTTGCAAATTTCACTTTCCAAGTCTCAGCTAGTTCATCTATAAGATTGCAACCTTTTTAAAAACAATCTTTATTTTAATTCTGAGAAATACTTTTCCGCATTCTTGCTGAACTTATAAAGAAAAGCAAAATTGTTTTTGCTTAGGCTTTCCTGACAAAACAGTGGCAAAGGACAGTGATTTTTTATAGGATCAGGCTATGTGGGACTATGGAAAATACATTGTAATCAAATCAAAACTCAACAAAATTGCCCCCTTATTCCATGCCATTTACACAGTTCCACTTTACTCTGCAGGTTGTAAGAAAGGATTTAGTCGAATGCATTTTATTATTTATTATAACCATCATTTGCAACTAAAATGATTATCTCCCTCCAGCTTTTCAAAATGGTGAGAAAATTTGTTCAGTTCTCACTGTAGCATTTAGTCTGCTGGCTGGCAAAAGACATCAATCAACAAATAATCAGGATAACACATTACATAGACAAATAATGCACCACAGAAAAATGGAGACTACTGAATATCTAGCAGAATTTTTCCATATACTGCAGTTTTATAGGAACATGAAAGGACTTCAGCAGCAGTGAAAATTAAATTTTTAATCCTAACAATTCCTACACACAGAGCTTTCTCTATAAAGCAGCAGAAAAGATTTAACCACAAATCATCGACTCACATTAAAGCTGAAGGCTTAGCATAAAGGAGGCTCAAATAAGAAGGGTAAATGTACTCCTTTCAGATAACCATTTTTTTCAGGGTCAGTCACTCATGTTTCAGAAGGAACCCATAGCTTCTATAGATTTAAGTTCCCCATTAATATTTTAGAGCATTTGTCTGTTTGGCTTTTTGATCAAGAACTCCTAAATGATAAGAGCTAGACCCACCAAATTCGGTATATAAATTCCTCTTATTATAACTTAAAGCAAGGAATGGATTTGGTTGTGGCAGAAAAATGAGATATGCCTGGAATGGGATTGCTTCTCCTAAAGCCCAACAGAAAAAAGAGAGACAATCACCAGATCAAGTAGAGTTCTCAAAATGAGAGAATGTTGAAAGAGACTGAACCAAGATGAGCCAGAAAAATACAGTAGGAATGCTTTTCAAAAAACCTTAAGAAAAGAGATGAGAGAAAAAAATGGAGTAGTGCTCTGTTTTGGCACAACTAAATCAATGCTTAAGGTTTGAAAAACTCAAAGACAATGTTATTGGAAACCAAATTGACTATAGCCTTTTCTGTAAAACATAGCAAATGATAAGAGCTTATAGGAATGAAGAAAAAATACACAATGGAATTCCCATTTAAAAAAAGTTTTCTACAAAAAGTTAAATGGACAAAATTTAACAATCCCTTTTTAAAAGAAATCTAACATAACATTAACTTCTTAAAATCAACACCGTATTTTTGAAAAATACAGGTTGAACCTCTCTAATCCGGCACTTTCTAGTCCAGCAACATCTGTGGTCTGACATGATTTTAGTTAACCAGATGTCCACTTATCATGGGTATGGCCAAGTCTCCCACCATCCCATAGAGTTTCTTTACATCCATCAATTCTGGCGCTCAGTGTTTGGTGCGGTTATTTAACTCTAATTTACCTCTAAATATCTTCTAAGAGCCCAGTAAGCAGTGGAAGTGTTAGTAATGCAGCTAGACAATATTGACCTCTCATGGTCCAGCAAATTCTCTGGTTCAGCACCAGTCAAGTCCCAAAGGTGCAGGACTAGAGAAGTTCAGTCTCTACAAACATTTAAATAAAGCAGGTAAATTTTATTTTTAGTTAAAAAAACTAACAAACAATTGACTTAAGGGATCCAAGCAACCTGGGTAAATCTGCTAGTGTGATATGTTTAAAATATGATTAATATACAATTTTTTTGTCTGCCAATTAAAATACGTTAGCGTATAAATAATGCATTTCTTTAATAGCAAGTAGCACAAGAGGCCAGAATTGGGAACAGAATCTTCTATTTGAGCTTCTCTGATGTAGAGAGGAGCGAGAAGCAGAACAGGTTTAGGTTTCCCCAAGGGGAAGTGTCGAACAGTCCTGGAGCAGGCACAGTGAATTCCTACCTTAGCAGGGGTCTTGATAAGTGAAACCTGCTGGAAAATGAAAGGCATGGCCAGAATGCATGGTCACTAACTGATTATTGTCCAAGTGATTTCTATATTCAGAGCATTCCCTCAAATTGTTCTAAACTCTATTCAAGCTAACAATGGATTGGAAAGGGCCTCTTGGGTTATGGAGGTACAGCCACTTCCCCTGTGCATTTAGGATTCTGGCCCTCAGTGATCCTGACTTCATGGACACATTTGGCATCAATGGAATGGGTCCAGTTTCCTCACCAATAACCAATATTTTAAACAAGAAAAATACAACACAAAATTAAAATCACTTCCTCTTCAATTGTGCTTTTTTCTAACTAGATTAATATGAGCCATTCATTATTATATTAATTGTACATAAATACAAGTAGACACATGGGTAAAGCACACACCTACAGCCAAATTGTGTCCTGCAAATAAATATGGGTAAAAAATATCAGCAAAAAGCCCCCATGCTCTCCGCATCTACAGGTGCAGAGGAAGAGCTGTCTCTCTCCAACACAGGCCCGCTGATGCGGGGAGGAGGAGTTGCCCAAGGGTCAGAGTGCTGCATGGCATGTTTGGAGTGGCTCTCTGGGCTGCGAGGGTCCAACATAGTGGGTTCCAGGCAATGGTGAGGGCTGGTGGTCCTTCAGCCCAGAGCCCAGTCAGCCTAAAGCCATGCCCTTTCCCCAGAAGCCAGACAAGTCTGTTGTCTCCCCTTGCTCCAACATGTTCCCATATATGAAAGAGAAGCCTTTCTATAGGGTTGGAACTGCATAGGTCTTAAGAAGGCATCACCGGATCAGAGAACTGAAACAGCATGGAGTATTTGCTCCGTACAGCTTGCAGTTCAAATGAAGTGTGGTGTTTTTCCTTGTAGAAGTCTGGGGAACCAGCTGTCTTACAGACAAAACCCCTTATTCGCCATAAATTTTATATAACAGGAAGGTGCAAAATACATGTTATATACATGTTCACTTACACTGATAAAAAAGGATTCAAACCTTTGCTCACCTCAAAAATGATCTGAGGATGTGTTGTCACCAAAACAGCAGCAAAATGTTCACCTTCTTGACCAACTTCACTGCACAAAAGGTTCAAAACCCTGTTAATACTATAGTGAATGCTATTAATTAAATAGAAGTTTGGGAAAGCAGCAGGAGTAGGTAAAACATCAGAAGAAATGGTAAAAGTGATTGCTGACCTCAGTATTATCTTATGTGGAAAATTTGCAATGTGTGGATGACTAGAAACTGGCCAGCTGACTGAAGGGATGACTAAAAACTGGCCAGCTGATGGAAGGGAATTCTACCCTGGCCTAAGAAAAGAGATATACCTAAGTGATGTCATGATTATACCATCTCCCTGGTCTCGAGCCAGTAAATTCCTGCTCTACATAATTGAAGATAGGATGATAGAATTAATGGAAGCAACTATCACCACCACAAGTGGTTTAAAAAAGAAACTCAAAACAGGTGATCAAATTGCAAAAATCCATCACGTTAAAAATGCAGGGAATATAATCATTCATTGCTTATGTTTCATTCATAAAAATAGCTAATAAAAATATGGACTATATCTAGATATGATAGAAATAAAGGCATATATAATAACATGATCAATAATCAAGCGGAATACAAGTGAACAACAGCATCAACAGTTAAGTTGAAGAGGGAGTAGATTGATTTAATTATCAGGGATCATAATTATCCAAACAAGGAGGCTGCTCCAAAAAAATTGGAAGAAAAAAAGAAATGACTCACTCAGCCATCACCCCATTACAACAGTGTGGGGAAAAGGAAACATACCATCTTGAGATGTATAAACATTAAAGTGGGGAAAAACCTATTTTTCCATGGGTGACGTAAATTTGAATTTAGGAAATTAATGCTGCTGACAAAAAGAAAATTTAAGAAAATAAGATGAACATTTATGTCAAAAATGCTATTGTAGAGAAGCAGACTGTTGTTAGAAAACGGGCACATTAAGTATGGAGCCAGAAATAATCTTGAGAAACTTATTGTGAAAAATGCATGACAGTCACACAATTTGGTGTGAATAACTTTTTTTCCCTCATTCTACTCATACCTCATGAAGATGTTAAAAAGCAGCTTCTAAAGTCAGACATTTTTAAATCAAGTCCAGATAACTTGCATCCAAGAATTTTAAAAGGGCTGGCTATACATGCAGTCACTGGAATGTTAATGCTAAAGTGCTCCGGAAGAATAGAAAATGAGACTATGCATATTTTTAAAAGGTAAACAGGAATAGCTGGATGATTGTATGTCTGTCAGCCGGACATCAATCCTGGGCAAGATAGACTTTTGAAGCCATTTGAATTTGTAGCATATGACATTTCAATTAAATATACAATTAACATGGCTAACACATAGGTCTCAAAATGTAATTCTAAAAGGGAATCACCACCAAGTGTATGTGTTTTCAGAGGGACCCTGCAAGGATTAGTAATTGGTCCTACACTATTTAACATTTGTATCAATAATTGGGGGGAAAATCATCTCTGATAAAGTTTGTAGGCAACACAAAATTTGGAGGTGTGGTAAATACTGAAGAGCATCAGTCATTGATACAGAGTGATCTGGATCATTTAGTAAGCTGGGCACAAGAGAACAATATGTACCTAAAATGGCTAAATGTAAATGTATTCACACAGGAAGAAAGAAGATAGGCTATACTTACAGGATGAAGTATACTATACTGTAAGCAGTGACTCAAAGAAATGTTGGGGTCTTGGCAGATAACAAATGAACAGGAGTTCCCATGGTGACACTGAGGCCAAAAGAGCGAATATGCTCATGGGATAAACAGGGGAATCTTGAAGTTGGGAAGGGTTACCCCTACATTAGGCACAGTATAACTCAAATCTGGTACCTACAACTGCTGCTCAAATCTGGTACCTACAACTCATGATTTTGATAAATTGGAACTGGTTTAGAGAAGAGCAAAGAGAACAACTAGAGGGTTAAAACAAGCTTCATCATGATAGATTCAAAGAGCTCAATCTATTTAGCTGAATAAATGGAATGTTAAGGGGTCACTTGATTATAGTCCATAAGTATCTACATGGGGAACATATATTTCAATATAGCAGAAAAAGGTTAGCACAATCTAACAGCTGAAAATTGAAGTGGGACAAATTCCGACTGCAAAGAAAGATGCACATTTTAGACAGGGTAGTTAACAATTGCACCAGTTTACTGAGGATCACAGTGGATTCTACATCACTAACAATTTTAAAATCAAGATTGGGTGTTTTTCTAAAAGATCTGCTCTAAGAATAATTTTGGGGAAGTTCTATGGCCTGTGTTATAAAATCAGATACTCTCACCATTTAGAGTCAGGCACTCTCACAATAGTAATACAGAAGAGAGAGAAGCAAGCTGATTTAGTTCTCTAACAATAAATCAAAGAATCTGACAAATAGCCTCTTCTGAAAACAAAACTAAGTTCTGTTTCCAAAAACCGTGATATCTAATGCAGGTTGAATGTTTCTAAACCAGGACACTGGTCCAGCAACATCCATGGTCCTGCCATATGACAGAGTCCTGTAAAAGGCCAGAAGCAGGAGGCTTGTGGGAACCTTGAGCACAGCCAGTTGGGCTTAAGGGGGGCCAGCAGTTGGGAGCCCAGCTGAGGGAGTCCGGCTAGGCTGGCAGCAGAAGTGATAGTGGGCTCCAGTGGGGTAGTAGGAACCAGTGGGGCGGGAAACCCCAGCAGGACAATGGTTTGCCAGCAGAGCTGACAGCCTAGTGGGGTTGGGGGCCCAGCATGGCAGTGGGATCAGTGACAGACAGGGGTTGGCAAGGAGGGGAGAGCTGGCTGCCTTGCTGTAGCTGTGAACCCAGCTATGTCAGGAGCAGGGGGGCAGCCAGCCAGCAGAAAGGCCAGAAGCAGAGCCAGCTGAGCCAGAAGCAGAGCCAGGATTTGAGGTTGTGACAGGAGAGCCAGAAGTGACCTCCCATGGCCCAGCAAAATCCCTCATTCAGAACCGGGCAGACCATATTGTACTCATAACCACTCTCATCTTCACTTGGTCAAGCCACAAGATGAAATAATGGAAGAGCTCATCTATAATACCGGCCTCAAGCAACATACTAGGAAGTGATTGGAACCAATGTTTTTTGACCTACACCTTCCTTCCTTCCCTTTCATATTTAGAGAAAGCACAGTGGGGAAAACATGAATTAATATTTAGCCCTACTGCACTGAAAAATAGTCATTTAAACTAAAATACTCATCTGCATCTGAGGATACTAAGCATTTATTCTATGTCATTGAGCAGGTAATTGATTTCCACACCCACTATTGTGCTTCTCCCCATATTGCAACTCTTGGAACAATGTATGCATCATATTTTGAAACACGTTATAATTTTGAAGAAGATGCACTTTTCCACAACAAAGGAATGTGTTTATTGCATTATAAATTAATCGGGGTAGTTCCCTATACGGATTTGTGCCTACAGTCTGCCCAACTTAATCCACTGCACTGCAAATCCTTACACATCTCCGGTTTTGCTTCATGAATTATTCATGGAGTGTATTGTGTGTGTCACATTTTTTCCCTAGAACTGACATACTTACAGAATTCTATTTTTATTACTATTCTATACTATTTCATTACTGGGTGAAAGAACTTTCTGAAGATAACACAGGGCCTAATCTGTATCCAAAAATTAACATCTCCTTACACTAACACATATGCAGAACAGTGTCAATGAAGTCTTTATTAAATGCAATATTTTCTTCCTGTAGGTTAGTTTGTAAATTTGCAGATCTTAGAATCTAAATGATATCTGCTAATTAAATCTATATTCTTGGCAGCGTCCATACAATCAGAATCTCTAATGTACAGTAAAAGATAGATATAAAACAACTAAACTATCATGCAATAGGATCTTAATCTCTTAATTAGACTCAGAAATATTCCATAAATATGATAGCTAAAATATTTCATAAATATGATTCTCAACTTTTTATAGATATATATAATTGGTAGATCACTAATTTGAAATGGTCTACATTTTCTAACACTGCTTTGTGCTAGGTGTCTGTGGGTACTTGATGTACAAATAAAAAAATAGGATTAGCAGCCCTCAAAAGTTTGAAAGTTAAATTGGACAATTAACCAGGAATTTGAGATATTTATTCAAAGCTTATCAGTATTATCAAAGCTTTATTTAGTCTGCAAAATTGAGTTGCAAATGCCTCTTCAATATATTTCCAGAACAAATAAAGTATCACAATCAATTACACTTCTATTATTCCCATTTCCATAGTTTCTGAGCACTTATCTTTAATCTATTTATCTTCATAACTCTCTTGTGAGCTTACGAAGTACTGATATTCGCCTTTTACTAACGAGGAACTGAGGTTCAGAGACACTGTGGGACAGATTTTAAAGGTATTTAGACACTTGAAGATAAAGAGTAGGAATTGGGCCCCGACACCCATGACATAGAAAGGGATAAGGATCCTGTAAAATAAAGAGGCTTAAATTTAGCCCTTAGACATTCTGGTAAACAGTGTCTGTACTTTGTGGATTTACATATATGTTGTTAGAAGTTTAACACTGTAATCAAATGATTCCTGTCTATATTATATTCCTGTCAATTGAGTTAAAAAGATGATAAATATTTAAATGAGATGTTAATATAGTAAACATGTCACAGGGGTAGCCATGTTAATCTGTAACTCTAAAAACAATTAGCACTCCTGCAGCCCCTTAAAGACTAACATTATATATATCATCATGTGCTGGGTAAGATCCACTTCATCACACATAAGAACAATTTGCAACTACAAAGCTCATCAATTCTACTATGAAATCTGATCTTTTAGCCAATGCTCTCTTTCTTTCTCTTTTAATAATTCTCGTTTTAGTTATTAATTGATTATAAGCCTGTTTTTGAGGTAAGATCTGAAATTATGATTAGCCTGAGGAGTAATGTGTCCAATCCTTAGGCAGGGCCAGATTAAGACCTTTAAGACTGAAAAGATTATGGTGCCCACCATATGTAATTCAAAATAAAAACAATACTATACAGTAAAATCTCTTTTGTGTGTGTGTGTGTGTGTGTGTGTGTGTGTGTGCCCTTGCTTAGCTGGTGCCCTAAGCACTGCTTAGTCTGCCTATTGGATAATCCAGCCCTGCCTTTAGGGATGGTAGAACTTTTTAATGTGAGAAATAAGATCTGCAGTGGCATAAAGCTGGGGTGCTTTAGGGGAATTGTGTGGTTGACTTCTGAATAACCAGTATAAGGTATCAGATGTTGTTTTGTGCTGTGTTGGTAAGTCTTAACAATCACCAGCTTTGGGGAGTGACTGTCACATTCTTTGCCATTTGGCCTTAATGGAGTAACCTCAGCTGACTCCCTTGGGCCTGAGTCACAGGCCCTTAATGCATTTTTGAAAATCCCATTGAGGCATCTGGCTACATTGTAAGACTTCTAAATACTTTTGAAAATCTGACTCTAAACAAATCACTCAAGGTCACAAAAAAAAGCCTGTGATGGGGATGAAAATAAAAATCCTGGTGCCTTTAATCCCAATTAGTGACATAATCATACATAGGACTATCTTTATTCATCTAAAGGCCAACATATGTCTCATTACTCATCACTCCTACTTCCTGGTCTGATTGAAATCAGGAAGTTCAGTGTTCTTGGTAAAGGACAAGTACTGGTAGGATTTCTAGTCCAATTCTGCAATACAGAATGGTTTAGAAAAACATCACACTGGTTCAATCATCCCTACATTTTAAAAAATAAAAATATTACTTATGGGACAAACCCAATGCATATTGTTTATCAAACTACCACACTAGGTCAGTCTTTAGATGAAATTTTGTCTGGGAAATACCTATAGGTTAGACTTCCCTGGTCCAGTACACTCAGGACTTGACGGATCCCAAAAGGAGAAATTTACCAGACCCGGGAAGGTCCCCTGACCCTGACCCCCAAACCTGCTGTCTGCTGCCAGCAGGCTATCACCCCAGCAGGAACCTGCCTCCACTCCTACCTCCCTCACACAACTGCTGCCTGCTCCCTGGCCAGCCAGGGCTGCTGCAGGTTCTGGCTCCTGTCACAGAGGGATCTGCCCTCCTGCAATTAGACTCCTGGGCTTTCTGGTGTTGCCGGACCAGAGAGTGTCAGTTTTTGGAGATGCAACCTGTATTAGCTCTTTTTGGGAAGCTATGTATTGAGACGTGGACATCTGCTGAACACACGACTAGACTGTACTTCTGGATGTCCCACAATATTTGCATAACAGAAGACTGCCACGGCACCTCTTTCCAAGTCGAAAGGATGGGTTACAGGAACTCATTTTAGTGGAAAGAACTATATTGTAAGGCTACGTCTAGATTGGCATGATTTTCCGCAAATGCTTTTAATGGAAAAGTGTTCCGTTAAAAGCATTTGCGGAAAAGAGCATCTAGATTGGCACGGATGCTTTTCCGCAAAAGCACTTTTTGTGGAAAAACCTCTGTGCCAATCTAGACACGCTTTTGAGCAAAAAAGCCCCGATCACCATTTTCGCAATAGGGGCTTTTTTATGCAAAACAAATCTGAGCTGTCTACACTGGCCCTTTTGTGCAATAACTTTTGCGCAAAAGGACTTTTGCCCAAATGGGAGCAGGGTAGTATTTCCACAAGAAGCACTGATTTCTTACATGAGATCGTCAGTGTTCTTGCGGAAATTCAAGTGGCCAGTGTAGACAGCTGGCAAGTTTTTCCGCAAAAGCAACTGCTTTTGCGGAAAAACTTGCCAGTCTAGACACAGCCTAATAGTCCAGCACAGACCAGCAGTGAAAAAGATTATCTCTACAATTCAAAAGACACCTTGCAATCTTGAAGGTACCACATTTTCTTCATTCTCTTTTGTCCTGGAATTTACTACAGAAATTGGTGTAGTGTCTACTTCTGTCTAAACCTGTACTGGATTTAAATGTGACAAAAACTCACTGAAACAAACTGGCTAAACTGTGTTTCTAATTCTGACAGTTTATTCAGCCTGGGGATAGATTAGGGATAATACAGTCTTTTAGGAACAGATACTAATTGATATGTCTGCCTCTCATGTTAATGTCCATCTGTTTGGACGATATGGTGTATACTCTTCAGTTGACCCAATCTTTATTTAGGGCTGAGGTGTCAGCAGGCAATGATGGATGGATAATATTTCATAATCTCTGGCTATGGTCACTTTAAGAACAGAAGTAGGTCAATTGCACAGACTACAGCTATCATCATCCAGAACTTGGATATTCAAATATGAACCAGGTATGTAGAAGCAGAGTACAAGCAAATATAAATTAAACAAATGTTTACATGTTTCTCTTTAAAGATTATTATTATTATGCACACAGCAACATAAATATGCATAGTTCTTTATAAAAAAGAATGAAGGACACAGTTCCTGCTCTGAAGAGATTAGCTATAGCACAAAGTGAACCAACAGCATGAAATTAGGGAGACAAGAGGATAAGGGTTATTGCAATAGTATTATTAGTTATTATTTGCAGTGCCATCTAGCCATGTGCTTGTTTTGATGCATTGTGTATGTGTCTTGATAGTCCCCCTGTTTCATTTAAGTTGTTAAAATATTTCAGTTTATAAGCTACAGTTATTGATTATGTTGTGTGTGTGTATACCTGAATTAATGGGAGTAAAGGTGGGTGGGCATATGAGAAACATAAGGGCTGTGTCTACACTGGCATGAATTTCCGGAAATGCTTAAAACGGAATACTATTCCGTTTTCAGTTTTTCCGGAAAAGGAGCGTCTACATTGGCAGGCTGCTTTTCCAGAAAAGCCCTTTTTCCGGAAAAGCGTCTGTGGCCTATGTAGACGCGCTTTTCCGGAAAAGAGCCCCAATCGCCATTTTCGCGATCGGGGCTTTTTTCCGGAAAAGACTACTGGGCTGTCTACACTGGCCCTTTTCTGGAACAGTGTTCCGGAATAAGGATTTATGCCCGAGTGGGAGCAGAATAGTTTTTCCAGAATAGCGGCTGATTTTGTACAGTAGAGCATCGTTGCTTTTCCGGAAATTCAAGGGCCAGTGTAGACAGCTCGCAGCTTATTCCGGAAAAGTGGCTGATTTTCCGGAATAAGTGGCCCAGTGTAGACACAGCCAAGGTGTTAGGAAGATAAAGCGATGGGCAAACTGCTAGGAGTAACACAAAATGAGAGTGCATTAAAAAGCAGCCAGGCAAAATTAGCAGACTAAAGGGAATCAAGTAGTAATACAACTCATGGAGTAGTGGAGAATCAATCAGTTGATGACTGTGAACCGCAGTTAAGTTGATAATGAGATTCGTTAGTAATATAAATGTTAGAATACCCTAAGTGCAGATTTACCCGTTAGTGTAGATGTACCTTGTAACTTTGATCTTGGATTGGCTGGCAGCAGAGCAGCACTCTGTTGAAAAAGAGGATTTCTGTAGTCATACAACAGTCAAACCGTAGCTTCCATCTAGAACAGAGATGCTCAAGTGAAGTTTTTAATCATTATTCAGGCTGTAAAAACAAGTGGGATACTCATAAAATCTCTTTTGTGGTGACAAGGTCTTTTGTTGGAGAATGCAATCCATGGTGGGCAAGACAGGAGTCTTATTGAGAAATCATTGGCCTAGAATGCTAAAGTTTGGCGTTGATAGTAGGGATGTAACTGATTAACCAGTAAGTATCACTATTACAGGGTGATGCTTACTGATAACTGGTTAACCAGAGGCCTGTCTAGGCTGAAGAAGCCCTCCCACCTGAAGCTTAGTTGGTAGGCACCATATGTGAAGACTATTCAGGTTCTTAAACATATTTTTTTATAATCTCTTTTCAACTGACAGTAAATTTAAAGTTTCAGATGAGACACCTCCTATTTTACATCCAATATTTATGTTGGAAGATTTTCATAAGGATTTTCTTTATGCACAATAGTCATTGTAAACATAAGGAAAGGGTTCTTGTGTTGTATTAGGCCCTAATAGGTTTCTAGCCACATCACAACATATTTGGTCAATGCAACTTAAATAATTGTCTCTGTTCTGGAATGATCAAGAGTGTAAAAAGGAGATTAAAAGAAAAGCATGTAAAGGTTAAGATGAAAAATTGCACAATCAGCTGTCCTTATTAGACCATTATTTGGCTCTTACAAGTTCAATGCCTAGTCCAGTACATTGATACATATGAAATAAGGGTTCCAATTCCCACCTATGTATTTCAGAAAAGTGTTCACAAGCACCAGTTAAAATCAGCTGAAATTAAAAGACATGTACATCAAAAAGCTATGTGTTCCACTAGTCACACTTTATTATGATTATTTTTCATAAATAAAGCTTTTATAGTCTTTTTATGGCCAAAATGAAAAGAACTGCATGTATCTGTTTTATTACAACTAAACCAAACAAAAAAACTTAAATTTGTGACAGAGACAGATCAGCATTAATCAATAATTCATATTTGATGTACAATAGAGTTAATTATAAGAAATAATTATAAGACTATGTATCTAAACAGATGCATCTCAAAAAGCAAATTGGATATAGATAAACAATATCCAGTGAAGGAAATGAATAGATGAAAATATGATCATTGAGCTAGAACTAAGAACGGACAGTCTTTGGAATTATGTTTGTGTGGAAATAAGTTGGTAATGTTGGCTGGGAATTAAGTATTGTGTGGCTACACTTGCATAAGTACCTTTTTTAGGTTGCAAAAGTTGTATGGAAAATATAGGGGGGGAAGAACTAAAATTGTTTATGTAGAACACAGGTGAAAACCTAAGGCCCAAGGGCCTTATACATTTGGACAACAAAAAACCAAATCATTGGAATGCTTCTGTTCTGCGCTCAAAAAAACAGCAGAAGGCAGACTACTACTACAGGAGGAAGGTTGGAGAGACTGTTGTGCTGCTTTGACATTCCTCAGCACTTCCTCAGCACGGAAAGCTCATAGAGGTAGGAGGGGATCTCAAGAAGTGTGAGGATCAGCTCTGCCTTCTCAACACTGCACTGTAGGATGTTTACCCACATTGCTCTGTCAACAGAGTGCTAGCCACGTGGAAGTCAGAAAAACTGGTTTGACTGGTTTTCACTTTTGGCAACTTTTTGCATGTCGATAACAGTTTGGTCACCAAACCTTCCCAGTGTAGACATTGCCTCAGAGAGGAGGATTATATACATGGAAAAATCCCTTCTGTTGCCATGGAAAATGTCTACATGGAATAAATGCAGCCCAGCAACTATGCAGCTGCTTTTGAAGAAAAACTTGCCAGCTGTCTACGCTGGCCGCTTGAATTTCCGCAAGAACACTGACTTCCTACTGTCTGAAATCAGTGCTTCTTGCAGAAATACTATGCTGCTCCCATTCGGGCTAAAGTCACAAGTTAGCTGTTATTAAACAATATTTCTTCTTGTATTAATTTACATTGCTATTGCTTCCTTTAAATAAAGATAACATTATTTTTGACTATGTTTCCTGTCAGTATGAGATATATAACTTATTTAATGTTACATGTGTCTGATTATTTCAATTTAAAATAGAAAATGTTTAATAGAGGAAAATGAAAATTACTTTAAAATGCTATGACTTTGGGTGAAGAGCTAATAAAAATAGCGTTTAATTCAAAATTAGCAAGTGTAGCAACTCTCCTCCTCATGATTAAAAGTATATGCCAGTGGAAATTTTACTGTTCATAAAGAAGTGTCAGAATGCAGTACTGAATATAGGCCACAACAAATAGTAGTGAGGAATTAGTTCCAATACATTGCCACAAGGAATGCATACCAATTAAGTGGTTACAAACAAAAGTATGATCCCCTATTCTATTTGGTTTGTCATATGTTGACCTCATTATAAAATACAGATGCAGCACAGTTTCATGCAAAGTTACGAGCCAATTAAAATCAGAACATGGATAAAAGATGCAGAAAATATATGAATGAGGTTTGTAGGCTGTAGTATCCAAGTAAAGAAATAAGGAGGCACTGTTTTCACTTCCAAGAAAAGATTAACTGTGGGTATGTCTACATTACCCCCCTAGTTCGAACTAGGGGGGTAATGTATGCATACCGAACTTGCTAATGAAACCCGGGATTTGAATTTCCCGGGCTTCATTAGCATAAAGCCGGCGCCGCCATTTTTAAAAGCCGGCTAGTGCGAACCCCGTGCCGCACGGCTATACGCGGCACGAACTAGATAGTTTGGATTAGGCTTCCTAATCCGAACTATCTGTACACCTTGTTCCACGAGGCGTACAGATAGTTCTGATTAGAAGCCTAATCCGAACTATCTAGTCCGTGCCGCGTGTAGCCGCGCGGCACGGGGTTCGCACTAGCCGGCTTTTAAAAATGGCGGCGCCGGCTTTATGCTAATGAAGCCCGGGAAATTCAAATCCCGGGCTTCATTAGCAAGTTCAGTATGCATACATTACCCCCCTAGTTCGAACTAGGGGGGTAGTGTAGACATACCCTTAGAGACTACATAAAATGGAGACTTAGGTCAAGTGAACCACCCAACAAAACAGAACAGTATTTGAATGCTGCAACATTGCTGTACAGCTTATAATGGCCAGAAGCAATGAGAAATAAATAGTTTTCATGACGGAGAAAAATATGATAAACTACTTTCCATTTTTATGGAATTGAATGAAATTCAATTTATCAGATGGTCAAAGACTACTAACAGTAGCAAGCAACTACTGTAATTTTCAGACTTAATTCCTGTTTATAGTCATAGATGGAAAATGCATTATAGACAACATTCTTCCAATTCAAGTTTGCAGCCCCCACTTCATCAGATACAAATTAAACTGTGCATATTCTTATCTGGAACTAATACCTAAATAATATTTTGGTTTAAATATTTTACCAATGAATTAGTTATCTGGTCCAGGAACTGGTTAAAGATTAAATGGAATATTAAAGAGAAATTAGATAAGTCTAACAAGAAATCAGCAAGACAAGTTGAAAAAAAAGGTAAAACTGCAAGACTTCATTGTACCATCTGAGCAGTGAACTATTAGGGAGTTATTATTCAAACTAAAAGGACTTCTCAGACCAAAAATTGTCTGTTCTAGCACTCATCAATAAATGGGGGCAGGAAGGACAGATGAAAGAAGAAAAGCATGCTGTCACTGTCAACTGTGACTATTCAACTCTGAAATTCAAGCCACTTTTCAATAGATAGCTAAATCTGGATTTGTGTGTCTACTTTTAGGATTGGTTTGAAAAAAAACTTGGTTTCCATACCGACAAAATGGCTGGTTCTTTTACCAGTTTGGTAGAGAAGGTAACACTATGAAATGTGACACTTTGAACCTTATATTTGATCATAAGTTTCTCCTTGAGTTGACAACTGTCATCATCATTATCTTGCTTTGCATCAGTAGGTATCATTTAGCTTATTTTACAGCATGCATTTTCCATTATGCTTACTGGTCAAACTGGACTTTCTCCCGGTATCTCCCTGTTTCTTTATTATCATTGGGACTGAATGATTCAGCTTGATTCTCCATAAATCTTTGTTCTCTAGTAATTTATATCATATTCACTTGTAATATATCCTTTTTACCATGTAGTTTGTCTGAAAAAAACTTTATACACAATAAAATTTTCTAGTAATAGATTAGGTAGTATGTTACCTACTTCAGAATCATAGATACAGATAAGACATTTACTTAAATGATGTAGTTGATAATGACAGAAGCTGTGGACAGTAATACAGGGGGAAATGTGTTGACTTCTTCCCATGGCTTGAATCTACCTTAATTACCAATGGCAAAATCAGGATTAAAAACAAATTGTGTAGCAGGAGTAGGAAAGAGTCAAATCTGTGAAAAGCGGTAGCTGCCCACCTACAAGATATAAAAACAGCTAGCTTTTAATCAACACAATTCTGCTAACATAGCTTAAAGTACTATTGTAGTGCATGAATATTCTCATCTTTTGCTGTTCCATCATCACAGCTGCTAGCCTTATGACCCTGTCTGGCAGGTTTCTAAGTTGCTCAGTCAGGTCCCCTGTGTCCTTCTTTTGGTGGGAAAGAGTAGCAAAGGACCCACTTCAAAATAAACATAAGCAGGAGCAAAGCAGTGGTTAAAAATTGAAAAACAAACATAAATTCCCCATCGTGGCTGTGAGCTTGCTAAGAGCTGAACCACAGCTGTTCTCAGGAACAAAGGCCTGAACAAGAAAGAGAAAGGGAGAGTCACTGCTGCTTTGGAGAACAACAAGGCAGGTAGGTGAAAAGATCTGGAAAACTGCTGATCCAGATGAGAAAGGATAGGGGAAACAAACAATATAAAGTTTCCACACGTTCTCTTAACTGTTTAAAGTGATCTATGATCTATTATGTGCTTACACCAATACAGTATTTATTGTATCAGATGAGGATGTCTTATTTAAACCAAACTGAAAAATGTGCTCCACACTTTATAGACTAAGTAAAAAGCAATGCTGGGGCCCCTATCCTAAAGAGTTGGTAATCCAATTATAGATATAATGTAGCCAGAAAGAATAAAAAAGCCATAGGAGGATGCTATTGTGGTAAAGAATGAAAAAGCTTACTGTAATAGCATCACATCTTTATTCAGTTTTGATGTGTACCCATAATGGTTCTCTTGATTACACTAACTCACTTTTTGCAGGCATTTCAGAATTAAGGGTCGAATTCAACAATAAAATATCATTGACATCCATGTTTTGCAACATGGCAGGACTATGGTGGGGAGGAAATATTGAAGTAGAGGTTTTGAGCAGTCATATACCAGTTTCCATAATATCAACACTACATTTTCTTATTCATTAATTAGACCATTAGGGGTCTAATTCAGCACGGGGTAATGTTCTGTTTTCCAGTAGATTCAACCAATACCTACAGTCACATATCAGCTGGACACCAATTGCAATGAGCTTGCTATGGATATCCCTGGCTATGCAAATGTCACCTTGCTTAGGAAAGGGATAGTCACATTTTATCTAAATCTACTTCAGTCATGTTATAAGGAGAACTGATCACCATTGGTGAATGGCTTTATAAACAGATAAATTTCAATGTAAAATATTGAACTTCTTTGTTTCAGGTTTTGTCAGGAAGATTGATGGTGACAGGATGCCTAACATAGTCAATGCTGGTGGAAATGGGGTAGGTTTAAATGTTAAAATAAAATAAGAACAAGTTAAAATTTACTTAGAAAAGTTAGACATCTTCAAGTCACCAGAAATACATCCTAGAAAACTCAAGGAGCTGATGGAGGAGGTATTTGAGCCTTTAGCCATCAACTTTGAAAACTCATGGAAGTTGGGAGACATTCCAGAAGACTGGAAAAGGGTGTATATAGTGTCCATCTATAAAAAGAGAAATAAGAACAACCAAGGAAACTACAGACCAGTCAGTTTAACTTCTGTCCCAGGGAAGATAATGGAGCAAGTAATTAAGGAATTCATCTGCAAACATTTGAAAGATAAGGTGATAGGTAACCTCCAGAATAAATTTGTAAAGAACAAATCATGTAAACCTCATTTTTTGAGGCGTAATGTTAGTTCGAACCAAGGGGTTTGGTTTGAACTAACGCGTCCCGGTGCACACTTCCTGGTTCGAATCAGCTGTTAAGCGGAGTAATGCACCGGTGAGATCATGCTAATGAAGTACGGGATATTTAAATCCCCGCTTCATTAGCAATTTTGGTCACCTACAATTGCATCGCTAGCTCAAACTAGGGAGCAAGTGTAGACGTACCTTCAGAGCGTAGTTATTAATGGTTCAAAATCATGCTGGAAGGGCATTACAAGTGAGGTTCTACAGGGATCTGTTTTGGGACCGGTTCTGTTCAATACCTTCATCAGTGTTTTAGATGATGGCATAGAGAGTATGATTATTAAGTTTGCAGATGATTCCAAGTTGGGAGGGGCTGCAAGTGTTTTGGAAGATAGGGCCATAATTCAAAATGATCTGGATAAACTAGAGAAATGGTGTATAGGATGAAGTTTAATAAGGACAAGTGCAAAGTACTACACCTAGGAAGGAACAATCAGTTTCACACATATAGAACGGGAGCAACTGTCTAGGAAGAAGTACTGCTGAAAGGGATTTAGTGGTCATAGTGGACCACAAGCCAAATATGAGTCAACAGTGTGACACTGTTGCAAAAAAATCAAATATGATTCTGGAATGCATTATCAGGAGTGTTGTGAACAAGATGGTGTTTGGTCCTGCTGTGAAGACAGGGGACTGGACTTGATTATCTCTCTCATGTTCCCTTCCAGTTCTAGTATTTTATGATTCTAGGATATATTCTGCCCACTTTCTAGTCAGAGTTCAAAAATATAATGTAAAATATAGATAATGCATACCATGTAGTTTCCACATTAAAAGCTGATATACAATTAGAAATAGATGCAAATGCTTCAAAACTGACAGCTACTTTATCACATCCAAGCACCAGTTTTAAAAAGAAACTGAAAGTTCTTTAAAATTATCTCAGTACCAGTGGTACTATAACATAAGGTAAGCCTGCACTGCAAAAATGTTAGCTGGAAATTGTGTCTGTCATTTGGAGCCAATCCTAGCATCAATATTTACTACGAAATTAACTGTCTTTGTTTCATTAGGTGAATGAGGCCCAGAAGCAATTTCTCATTTCTTCTTTGTAACTGACCCAGCATATTTCAACATTGGCTTAGCCTGCTACATTTCTCCATGCTTCACATAATTTAGGCTTTCCTTGTTTCTTCTGCATATTGTAGAGCCAGTCTGAATTGAATTCCTATTCTTCAACCAAAACATTTTTTAATGTTCTGATCAGTTTGGGAGCCACTGTCTCCCTGGAAATCTTCTTGGCCCTACAAATAGATATTGAAGGCTCATCTTCACTAGGCAATTTTCTCATGCTCTATATATGACAGTCAGGAATTAACTGAAAAAAACCTTAAAAAAACAATGTCCCTGGAGCATCTTAGGGTATGTCTAGACTACATCCCTCTGTCATTTTACAAGGCATAAGGGATCAGACAACAAAGGCTTTCTTTGTCACCCGATGCCCATCTTGACAGCTGCTTTTTGCCAACAAACTTCTGACTCATCAAAACGTGGCAGCCATTTTTATTCAAATGAAGTGCGGGAGATTTAAATCACCCCTTCATTTGCAATGTCGGTATGTCTAATTTACATCCCTCTGGTAACAGAGGGATGTAGTCTAGACATACCCTCTGAGACTAACCAAAAAATATAGATACTATCATGAGCTTTTGTGCGTACAACCCACTTCTCCAGATGACAAATATGGAATAAGACACATAGAGCTTCAAATAAAAAGCAGAGAAAGAGGGGAGAGCAGTAAGAGAAAAAAACCACCTGGCAATTAAAGTGTCCCTGCTAAATGAGGCCAATAGTGGGGGCTGTAAGTGGCTGATACTTAGCTTTTGATGTCATTTGGGTGTTGAATACAATGGCCCATCCAGTTTATGTCTTTGTTCAAGCCATGAGAGATAGTGTCAAATTTGCATATGAAGGCCAGTTCCACAGATTCTCTCTCTAGTTGATTCCTGAAATTACTTTGTAAGAGAATAGCCACATTTAAATACATTAATGAGTGCCCGGGGCAAGTTAAAATTTCTCCAATAGGTTTTTCTGTGTTAGCCATTTTGAATATCTGATTTGTGTCCATTAATCCTGTGTCATAAACACTGTCCAGGTAGGCCAATATACATGGTAGAGGGGCATTGTTGGCCCATGATGGCATATATTATATTGGTGGATGTACAGTTGTATGAGCCTGTTATGTGGTTGCTCATGTGTTTAGGTCCTGTGATGATGTTGCTTGTGTAGATGTGTGTACAAAGCTGGCACCAGAATTTATTGCACGGGTGGGTTCCTTGGTCAATATGTTTGAGGTGCGCTGTGTGGTTGCTGGAAAGAATTTTGTTTTATGTAAGGGGGTTGTCTGTAGGCAAGGATTGGCCAGTCCCCCAAGCCCTGTGAGAGTGAGGGATCATTTTCCTGGACAGGTTGTAGATTAATGATGTACTAGAGGGGTTTTAATTCGGGGCTGTAGGTGATGCTGACCATGATTGGCCCATATAGATAATAACAAGTACTATTCAGCATGGTATCAGCTAGTTGCAGTATGAAGAAGTCAGCATATATTAGAGCAACTTAGAGCTAACCACTGTTACTTGATACAACTGTGAACATGGATGGTCTATCTATGTTGGCCAGGAATTTAATATCAGCATGTGACAACTACACAGGTCCTCACAAATGTTTGTAGACACAGAAAGCTATTGTAATGAAGGAAGGTATTAATGTGCATTTTCTCCTTGCCACTTGCTTACTTAGGTATCTCTCTTCCGAGATTCTGCCCAGGGGCAGGTAGAGGCATGCCACGTATGGCAATGACAGGTGGTTATTTTTTGGAGCTCTGATTTACATTTTTGTAAGATACTTCTGAACATTTATTTTCCCATTTAGTAAAAAAATCCATTTTTCTGTCAAATAAAATGCTTTAACAAAAAATGTTTGAGTGTAAAAGAATGTACTTCCATTGAAATCATTCATGCAATGCTGGTTTATGCCTGCTAGAGATCTCAATTGTTTGGTCAAATTCTCCACAAAAGCACTTGAAAACTTTAATTTATATATTTGCTAAATAATTTACACTTTGGTTTTGAAAACTATTGAAACCATAAACACCTTAAAGTCAGCAGTTGGTGGGGAGACACACCAGACAGCAAGATATGGCTAGGCAACTTCAACAATAATTATATGGGTTTGTTTTATGCTCCTGTTCAATAAATAAGGCAAATGAAATGTTGTAAAACAGGGAAAATAATTAGTATCCCACACTTCAAAGATAGCCTTAGAAATAGTTTCATTAACAGCTCCACAATTCGTGTTTATCTAGAAAAATATCCCTCAACATTGCATATTTTCTAAGTAATATTTGTTCTGTTTGTAGTTGGTTATGCCAAACTGAGATTCATTCTCATTTATCCCACTATAAACCAAAGGAGTGTAATCAAGAGGTGTCTCTCACTTTCCCAAATTAGAAAGTGGGTAAAAATCAAGCTAAGTGGTGTTCTTGTGATTTTTTCCCCATGCACTTATTCAGTCCTTGCTGCATTTGCAGGTCCTAGTGTTCAGTACTAACAAATCTACCCACTACCAGTCCTTACAGACTTAAAATATCACTTATGGTGCCTTATTCATCCCCTAACAAAAATAATTCCCTTATTTTTGTATTTTCTGTGCCAGTTTTTTGTTCTTCCTGCAGGGCAGCTTCCATAAAATCTAAGCGAAACACATTTTTCTGTGGTCATTGCAAAAATGGTCAGATGGAAGCCCATACAGACTTTCACATTAAAAGAAGCCTAGAGCATATGCATACTTCATTAGACCCTTCCCTTTAGGGGAGATAACTAAACTCTGCAGCAAATGTTAGCAACTGATGTAGCTAATGTTGCCTACCAATTTTTCTTCCAATGCCCCATTTCAATCACTCGTAACTCTAAAATGTTCATCTTTGTGCTGGCATTTGCCAGGGCTCATTTCTGTCTGAGGAACTTTTTGATTTTATTTTAAGTCTGAGCAAAAATATTTCTAGTGTTAGGGAGAATGAGAGAAAAAAAATACTCTTTCTGCATTATAATTTTCTTGCAACCATTTTTGAACAACACTATCATAGGAATAGTTGGTGAAAATTGATGTGGAAATAGACCCCACGGTGATATGCCTTTTGCCATAGGTACCCTAGAATAATGAACTGTTATTTGAATCAGTGGTATAGACTCATACATTCCAAGGCACCACTGATCATCTACTCTGACCTTGTATACAACAGGCCATAGATTTTCCCCAGTATAATCCCTAAGACATATTTTAGAGAGGTATCAATCATGATTAGAAAATTTATAGTGATGGACAATACAAGATTACTTTTGTCAAATTTGTCTAGTGGTTAATTACCCTCACTGTTAAAAATGTCACCTTATTTCTACACTGCTGTAAACTTCAGTGGTGAGTGGAGTATGGAGCCATGGCCCCTTCCCACCCACTTTTGGGACATGATAAACTCTGGAACAGAAGGGACAGCAGTCAGGGTAAATCCTGGACTCCCTTGAGTCCTGGGACTGCAGTTATGCCTCACTCTTATACAGGCCATGCAAGAAAAAGAAAGAATTCCATCACATCCATGTTTAAGAATTAGGTACAATAGGGGTTTACATTACTAAAATACAGATACAAATCATAATTTCTCAAGTCAATTTACCTCAGAAAAGCTGTACTGGAACATTAGGCGAATGAATACAGTGCAAGTATGCAAGAATAAAAAAAAGTTGCTATGTATATATAGAAAAAAATTGGTTGACATATTGCATTTGAGAAATAGCATGCGATCTTTAAGCAGCATTTTATTTGAAACTGTGGGTATGTCTACACTGCATTCCTCTTTTGAGAGAGGAATGCAAATGCAGGTGAGCAAAATTGCAAATTAAGTGCGGATTTGAATTTCCTATGCTTCTTTGCATAATCACGGCCGGCTGCTTTTTCAAAATACCCTATTTCGAGATAAATAAACCTTAAACCTCATTTTATAAGGAGTAGGGGTTATTTCGAAATAAGGGTTTTTTCTCAAAATAACCACATCTACTCAGCGTTTTTATCTCAAAATAGGGTATTTCGAAAAACTGTCCAGCTGCGATTATGCAAATGAAGCACAGCGAATTGAAATCCATGCTTCATTTGAAATTTCAGTTGTCTGCATTTGCATTCCTCTCTCGAAAGAGGAATGCAGTGTAGACATACCCATAAAGAAGCAGAGTTAAGGTTATGCCTCAGTAAAGCTGTACTGGAATATTAGGCAATGTTTACTAGCTTTAATTTTTTCATTCCATTATTTGAGTGTTTAAGGATACAATCTGAAAGCATTCATAATTCAATTTTCGTTATGCTTGTTTATTGATGGCATTAAATAATGAAAGCTTTAACTGTGCAGGGGGTCAGACTAGATGATCATAATGGTCCCTTCTGACCTTAAAGTCTATGAATCTATGAATCTATGAACTGCTTGATCAGTTCTTAAACACAAAGCAAATAATCAACTTGGATAAAATGGTGTGTGTCATTTAGATCAATGGTACCCCACTGATATTCCTTACCTGAGAATTCAGTCCCCAGAAACAAAACTTGTCCTCACCCAAATCTCATTAATCTGCAAAGGAATTTCACCTGGGATTACTTTAGCCATTAGACATGTAGTTCAATAGGTGACCTATTTCTAAAGGTTTTGTTCAAAAAATATCTACTAGACAATTTTTGAAATAAAAAGTCTCATCTTTTAATATTTTGGTTCGTTATACAAATTTTAGTTTGCTACTGTAAAAATTTGTGCTGAAAACTTGAAAAATATTTTACTAGGTTATTTTCAAGAGTTAAAAACTACAAATATAGCACTTTTTCCTGCAATGCCACTAAAAAGTTATTCCAACCAAAACTCAGAAGTGTTCTAAGGAAAAAAACATAACAAAACTTGTTCCTTTTCTTGCTTCTTTGTTGAGCATCAGCCATTATATAATAGTAGACAAATTAAATGATTTGTGCCAGTGTTTGTCACTGTCCATCCAAAGGGATTAAATTATATATATTCAGCAATGAATTGAAGCTGCCTGAAGAAGAATGTGAAGCTAGTAAGCTAATATATTATACTTTATGATACCATATGTAATATCAAATAGGGTATGCAGCAGTCTCTAAAATAGTCTCTTATTCTTCCTGCAAGGAGGTTTAACGGTAGTTCGAATTGAGAGCTTCAATTCGAACTATCTAGTTCGTGCCGCGTGTAGCCTCGGGCAGGTAGTTCGAACTATGGGCATTTAAAAATGGCACCCGCCCAGGAACATACAAATATTTAAATCCAGGGCTTCATTTGCAAGTTTGAATGCCTAGATTAGCCACCCTAGTTCAAACTACGGTGGCAGTGTAGACATACCCATAAGCAATATGGGATTCCCTATAACATCCCTATATTCAAATTAGGGATGTTAAATTTAGTTTAATCAACTAATTGACTAGTCAATGGATTTTATCATCAACTAGTTGATTAGTTGATAAGCAGAGGAGTCATAGCAGGGTTAGCTCCTGCCCTGGGAGCTTACCTCGCTGAGGCTCCAACTTTTAAACATATTTAAAAGGCTGGTGAGCAGTGGGGGGGAACCCAATGAGAGCTGGGAATCAGCTGTCCCAGCTCACGCCTGGTCCCCCCTACTGTGGTTCTGATTTTTATATGTATTAAGAGCCAGCAGACTCTTAATACATTTAAAAGTCAGAGGTGCAGCATCTCGACTGAGCACTGATTCCTGCTCTCCCCACTCATGCTGCCTCTGATAGAGGCAGCAAAGGGAGGGGGGAAGCAACTAGTCAAGGGACTAGTCAAGTATCCAATAAGCTTTTGCTTATCAGATAGTCAACTACTTGCTTACATCCCTAATTCAGATGTTCCAGGATCAATAGTGACTTTAGAATGTACCATCTGCATTGTTTTCTAATCTGACCACAGCTCTGTCACTTTTTCAGCTTCTCTCTCTCTAATGCCAAACAAATAACATGAAGGCACCCCTTTAACTTGTGCTTGACTAGCAATGAATCGCTTAAGCAAGCAAGAAAACAAAGTCTGGTTTATAAGGATCTTTAATAGTTTTGAATAAATGAAAAGAGATTTTTAATAAAAGCCCTTTTACTTGAAGGACAATTGACCACATACAGGGCAACCCCAAATAAGCCATTTCTTTACTGCAGGGAATTAAACCAGTTTGACAAAAACAGATTCATTTAATAACTCACCCAACCCCCAAAAGGAAAAGTTGTGCTGCTCTTTTTTCCTTTCTTTTCTTTTTTTTCCTGCCACAAGCAATTGCATTTCCCCATTAGACAGATGCCGAAAAATCAGCTTAATTCTGTCTGCTGAGTACACACAGTTCTTTACTACAAACACATGAGAATTATGTTCCACATGCCACTGTTTACTTTTGTGATTTTAATTTGTCAGTTATTCTATAGATAATAGATTTGTCTTTGTTCCAGACCCATTTTGTAATAATTAAAGCAAATGAAAATGTCAGCAGCAGGCCTGACGTAAGGGAATTTCATTAAAACATCCATGGCTGTTTCAGTCAGGTTGAAATCACTCCTACACTCCTTGTTAGTAACATGTTTATTAGCTACTAAATATCTTCTTCTAAACCAAGAGGCAACTTCTTTCAAAATACAAATCAATATCACTTTAGAGAGATTTAAATTTAACAATGGTCCATATACTTTATTTATCTGTTAGCTTAGCTAATATCATTAAATACGCTGCATGGCCACATCAAAGGCAGAATTAGATTAATCCCACTGAAACCCAAATTTCTCATCTCAGGGAATAGCAGGCCTAGATAAAGTCAGGGATTTGATGCAACTATCCCATCTGCAATCCATTTAATGCATTTCCTTTATGCTTCCTAAATATATTTTTATTCCATGTGGGATTCCAAGTCACATTAAGAATTTAAAATGCAGCTTTTAGTCAAGGAAAGTATTTATATCACAAGGAGCTGACTCTAATCCTTCCATTTTCTAACTTTTGCAGTCCTGCCCCTGATGAGCCTACAGCCATATCCCAGATTATTACCATATAACATTCCCCCCAGGACGACAACAGGAACAGTGACAACTGCGGCAGCAATCATGTTCTCAACCGAGACGCCTTTTTGCAACTTTTCTTAAAAAAGAAGTGTAAGTGAATTTACACTAGGGTTTTCCGAAGGAGTCTTGGGAAATCTGGCCCCTATATCCCACTGAGTTGTGCACCTAAATCTCGTAGGCAACCCTGACACAGTCCTAGTGCTCATAAAAATGAACAAAAATAGTGGAGAACTGAGCTAATTTTCCCCATACAGCTCTGCAAATACACCTAAATCCTGATGAACTACATCATTAATGTAGAAAAATGCCTGAAATCATGATTCCAAGAGTTTAACTCTCAACTCAGTGCTCATGCTCTTCTTTGAATTCACTATCTGTGAGCATTCATGTGTCTGAGTTTTACTAGTTTGGCAGCAGTGAAATAGCATTTTCCCAAAAACTAACCAACTACAGCACATGGTCAGTAGCTTTTTGGAGTATTTTTTTATCCTCGTGGTTCCCATCTCTGCAAAGTTACATTAAAAATGCCATGAACCCTCTGATACAGAGGCATGCAACTTCTGGCTCTTGAGCCGAATATGAAACCAAATGGAACCAAATACGGCTCTTTTGTTATTCCCAAAATACATGAAACTTTTTAAATTAAAATGAACAATTAATTCAAATATTTAAAAAGTCATATTTACTGATGCAGCTTGAATGAACCTTAGTTTGACTAGTTAGGATGTAAACTTCAAAGAAATGTATGAAAAGATGCAGCAGCAGAAGTCCCATTAAATGAAGTCTGTGAGTACATTTCATTTATGCTATTATTAATCATGTCAATTATTAATAATATTAAGTTGTATATTTTCAGTCATGCAAATGGGCATTTTTATATGGCTCTTTGTTGACCCACTTGTTCTGAATTTTGATGTAGTTTGGCTCTTTGGTTTGAAAAGGTTGCCCAACCCCTAGTCTGGTGGCTACAGATAGTACTTAGATAGTTAGTTACCTGTATATGGGTTTCATAGCTGAGCTCTTCAAGTGGGCAGAGCAGAAGAAACCAAATTAGCAGATGGCATTTCAGGACTGGAGTTTGAGTTGATAAAATCTGCTGGAATTATAGAAAAAGTTGGTTTGCTATACTGTGTCTGAAAATGAATGGACGTTAGCTCCTGGGGAGTGATGTCTCTGACCGCAGAATATCATCATTGATTTTATTGACTGTCGTTGGCAATGGTTAGCTAGATGGTGTGCTATCAACATTGTTTATCACACTGTTCATAATCAAATTACTGAGTTCTCCTTTTGTGCCTGCTTGTTGTCTCACATCTTATATTTGGATGAAAATGTTTTTGGGACAGGAACCTTCGTGTGTGCACATGTGCATGTATGAATATGTACAGAACCTAGCAAAATGGGACTGTGAGATCTGACTGAGGCCACTGGGCTCTACCACAATCCAGCTAATAAATAAAAAATGAATAAGGGAAAATGTTGCACCTAGAAAATGTCCCAAGCAAAAAGCTATTACCTCATAAAACATGCATTTGCTTTATTTTGGGAACTTTCAATACATTTATCAAGTTGATAACTGTCACAGTTAGAACTATTTTCATACATTTTATTTTTCAGTGAAGAATGACCCTGCAGGATCGCCACTCCAGGTGCAGGAACACTGACATATACAGCAAGATAGCTGAGGCCCTGAGCAGCAGCCTTGAGCAAGTCAGGAGCAAGGTGAAAGAGCTCTGGCAGGGGTACGCCAGGGCAAGGGAGAGCAGCTCTCCCTCTGGGGCAGGACCCCCCTTCTGCCCCTATTACAACAAGCTCCACTGCATTCTAGTGGGTGGTGCAGCCCCTTCCCCACTCCTAGTTGTCGACATGGGTCTGGAGATGCCTGTCGTCACCTACCCTGGCCTCCCAGGCCAGGAGGAGGACAACAATGAGCTGGAGGAGGAGGAAACAGCCAGCACTGTCCCCCTCACCCTGGAGCCAGCACCCCAAGGCCTGTATGTCTCCCAGGCATCCTCTGAGGCCGGGGAGGGATCATCAGGTGAGTACTCTTAGTTTTTCACACACACAGTGTAGGGGAGGTGGGCACTGAGGGACTTGGGGGCGATTGTCACTTGGCCTGGACATCGTGCTGCAGTCCGTGCATGTGGAAGCAAGTGCAGCACCAGTCTGCACCACATAGTCCCACAAGGCATCCCTGGAGTACCCTTGGGCTCCTGCTCACAGGCTCTGGGGAGCCCCCCCGCTCCCACACACCCACGTCTGACCCCCGGGGGGGGACGCCCTTCCACCACCAGAAGGAGGCTGGAGACAAGGGCTCACATACGCTCGCACACAGACATGCCTGTGCACTCGAGGTACCACCCAGGCCCAGGGATGCAGTTGCAAGGCAAATGGCTGTCTGGTAGGGGAGGTTCCTTTAAGCATGCATCTCAGCTAGCCTTAGGCAACAGCACCTGGAAGCAACTGCTGACCCAAAGCCCTGTTGAACTGGTTCCGGGTGTCCTTAAATGCGAGATAGCGTCCAATCAGTGTGGACGCTCTCTTCTGGAAAAGCTTATTCTGAAAGAAGCTTGTAGCCTCAGACACTAACAAAAATATATTTGACTTTGCTTAGGTAAAGACTAAATTTGAAACAAATAAGAACCACAGATAAGACAAAGGTAAAGTCTTCAGCAGCTGGATTTTGTGGGCACAATTTTCATCTGTGGTAACTACTCTTATTTAGAGTACATCTTGATTTTTTGATGCAGATCAAGTATAATAGGTATCAGTTTAATGCTGAATACATTCATTAATCCTCGGCTGGGGACTATATCATGCATTTCCCAAAGATGGAAAGTCTATTATCTAATGGCCTTTTCCACATATAATGTCTATAATTGTAAATCTTTATGTAAGAACTTGAAATGGATAAAATATTACATTTTGTTTATCAGTATTCTTAATGACAATGTCATCTCAACTAGTCACACAATGCTTTCTTGGCAACAGAAGTGAGGAAAACAAAATAGAAAACTATTATAAATCCATTTGTCATTCACACTAAAGACTTCATTCTGAATATTCTAGGACTTTCCTGAAGTTTGTTACCTCAGTCATCCTTAATGCCATTCAGAAAACCATGAATCCATATATATAGATTAGTATCAAAGTTAGAATTTCAGTAGCTATGTTACATCTTAAAATAAAATGCTTGGCAATAATTTCTATTCTGCCCTAAAAATATTCTAACTGGATTATTGTAGTTTATGAATGATGTGTTTCTGACACTATGAAAGAAACATTGCTTTGTCTATGCATTCATTCATAGGGATTCACAGCACTGACTGAATTAACATGGAGATGATCGGAGTTTGATTTTCTAGTCTACAGTCCTTTCCCAGATACCAAAACCACAATTATGTAATTAGCAAAGCTCATGAAACAATGGAAAAAGTTATTCACAAATAATCAATTGTTAATGAAAATGTCAAAATATACAACTAATTTTGCCATGAATTATCCAGTCAGCTCTACTGACTGATGTTTAACATGGATTTTAGTTTTTATATATTATGTATGACAGGTCTGCTTTAAGATAGTGTGTGAGAATAAGAGAAGAACATTATACTAAGACTTGAAAGCAGTTTGATTAGACTTGCTAGAGCTAATGTGGGAAATAGCAGATTAGTAAGATGAGTTTTGAAAGGCTTGTCAGCCATATTTTTTTCTAAAATGCAGGCCCTGCTCTATAGAGAATGCCTCTGAAATTTCTGAAAAAAATTACCTTAGAAATATTTTTACCACCACAAACCTAGTTCAGGAAAAAGTATTATTCTACTATTTACATTATTTGTTGAGGAACCATAATGGCTGCTCCTACACTGAAGTGTATCCAGTACAGAATAGAACACTTTAAAGTCTGTCTTAGATTTTAAAAAATCTTGAAGGCTCTCTTTATGGTTTGGCATTATCTATAATATGGCATTATCACTTTTTGAGTGTTTTCAACAGCAAATTCAGTTTGAAGCTGGCACTGCATACTACAGCAGGAATGGAAAGATGAATATTTTCTTTGCACTTTCAGGAGAATAAAGTATATTTGCTTTTTACTTATGGTTAACATCTGCTATGAATTTCATAACACAAAATTTAAGTAATTTGATCACTTTATCTTGACTAAATAAGTAGCATACAATAGATACCATACATATAGTAGCCCATGTCTGTGACTCTGTAATGCTGAAACACTGGCTGTTCCCTCTGGGTGGCGCTGTTGCCTCCCCCCATGGTGCTTGGCTGACTTCTGCACCACTCAGACTGGCTGCCGCACAGGAGCAAGCAGCGCAAGTGGCTGTTTGGGGTCTGCGCTCCCCATGCAGCATGGGGGTGCTGCATTTGGCGCACAGGGCCCAAACGGCTGCTTGCGCCACTTGCTTCCATGCGGCGGCCCATCTGAATGGCGCAGAATTCAGCCAAGTGCCATGGTGGGAGACCAGCGCAGCCCAGAGGGAACAGCCAGGGGGCAGGGCCTGGACAAGCATGCATCTCTGATGTCAGGAAAGGGCGCCGGATTCAAAAGGAGGAAAGCGGAGCAGACACAGAAGATGCGGAGGAGACAGGGAGGACAACAGAGAAGGCGGAGAACAGTGAGAGAGACGCAGCAGGAGGAGGAGAAGAGAAACACAGAGTGAGAGGTGGGAAGGGAAGAAGAGAAAGAGAGAAAGGCGGAGAGAGGGGCAGGAGGTGGATGAGAGCTGAGAGAGAGAGAGAGGGCGAGGTAGTAGTAGTAGGAGAAGAGAGAGATAGGCCATTTGCGCCGCTTGCTCCCACGTGGCTGCCCAGCTGAGTGGTGCAGAAGTCAGCCGAGCACCATAGCCGGATGTGAAGGGGGGATGGGGCGATGATGTACATGCCCAGGGGGCAGTCCTGGATGAGCGTGCATCTCATCTTATGACGGGCAGGTTGTATAATGCATCAACTTCATTGCCAAAGATATACAAATGAAAAATTGTATCTCTTTTCCACATTATGGCTTTCAATTGTATATCTTTGTACTTGTTTGAACAGGAGTTCTGCCCCTCCTTAACCCCCTCTTCCCATCTCAAAAAAAAATTCAAAAGAGAGGCATCTCTAGAGTGGATTAGCAAGGATCATTTTCTCTAATTTTTCAAGACTGGAAGGGATCTCAAGGGTCATGTATTCCAGACTCTTATTCAAAAGCAGGCATTCATCTTTCTTACTCTAAGGCTGTGTCTAGTCTGGCAAGTTTTTCCGCAAAAGGGCTTTCAGGTCAGCGCGGGAGCGTCCAGACTAGCGCGCTGAGCCAACAAACAGCTGATCAGCTATTTGTCGGCTCAGCACGGCAGCCATTTAAATTTAAATGAAGCCGCAATTATTTAAATCGCAGCTTCATTTCCCTCTGCCGATCAGCCTAATCTACATGGCTCCATCAATGGAGCCATGTAGTTTAGACACACCCTAACAGGTCACAGGGGAAATATATCCTCCCCTTTAAGCCACACAGTAGCAGTAGATGCTCTGATCTCTTCTACAGCTTCAAAAGCCCCTATAGCTGGGGATCTCTCTGATGGAGAGTGGCTATGAGAGACAGATCTACCATTCAAGTTTTGTGGCTGCCAAGTGCATCCAATTCCAGGTGTGTCAGTAGCATGCCACGTGTACCACAATTCTCAGGCAAGCAATGTACATGCTTTAGCAGCTACTTCTCAAAAATCACGTAGATTGAGACTTTTTACTAGGGTTGGAAGGAAAGGGAAAGGTCACAGATGCCCCAAGTACAGAGGTTTAAAGAGTTCCAGTTTAAAGTGATCAGTAGACGTTCTTGTCTAGGTTCAAGGGGCAGTCTAACTGAGAATTTGGGCTCTTTAAGGTCTAGTGCCTGGGAAGTTCTCTCCAGACAGTCTCTGTTAAAACAAAATAGGCCCTTGTGGATTTCCAACTCAGGCTCAGTTCATCTCTCTCATCAGGGCTCTTTGCACTGGCTCCTGGCCCAAATGCTGCTGTTCCTGCATAAACCACACAGAGACCTGTACTCAGCTGTAAATTAATGTCAGATATTCATAGCCTGTTACATGTGTAGCTCTAGACACAGTTCTCGGAGCTTCTCTCTAGTTCCCTGCTGCCATGTGTCTCCCTCTCCCCAGCAGAGCCTCACCCCAGTCCCATCAAGGCCAGTCTGCCAAACCCCCTCAGCACTGGGGTACAAGAGAATCCCCAAAGAGTTAAGCTCTGCAGCACGCTGAGATAGAATGCCTCCATGGCATACCCAACTCCTGCCTCCCCTTCTACAGCAAAAACAAAGTGGTTCCATTGTGTCAGAACCTTCTCAAAACAATGGAGAACAGGCAGAAGACCTACACTGAACTGCAAAAATACCTCACTTATAAAAGGATTGCTCATATCAGCAATATAAAGCCAATGTCATACCCCCTAGTCTACAGAATTGCCTGAGCTGACAGGCACTTACTTTGCCTTTAATGTGCAATTTTTTCCTCCTGGATCCACATGGGAGATCTCATCTGCAATCTACTTTTCTTGCCATACATAATCTACCTCTGATGTCATGGGAAATTCTGCCCATGCAAGGAAGAGAAGTTCAGAGGAAGGACATACTTGTGGGTAAGGCACTGGATGGTTTTCAGGAGATTCAGATTTTGTTTCCATCTCTGCAACAGACTGTGTGTGTGTGTGACCTTGGACAAGTCACTTATCCTATTTTACGGAGATTGAGAGATATTAATACTTTTTCTTTGTCTTGCTTGTTTAGACTATAAACATATTTTGGAACAGGGAACACATTACCAAAGGAGATTAGAAAGATAATTTTCACAGCTTTCAACATATAGCATAAAAAAATCCTGCCATTTCTCTGATTTCACATTCTCAGTGTGACAACTAGAGGTAGAAGTAAAAGGGTGCACCCAGTGTGCAGCTCTGGCAAGACTGTCTGAGCAGCATCAAAAGCCAGCAGGGGCCAGACAGTACCTCTAAGAAATTTTAAATTACTCTGACCACTGATGACAACTCAAAATCTATGAGTAAAGATAAAAGTGGAGGAAAGAGAAGGGAAATGTCATAAAGACCCAAAGGAAAGATAGGAAATAACAAGAGAGAAAAACACAGAGAAGTTGTCAATTAGACCATTGGTCTATTGTAGTTTTAATTATTACGTCTTGAATTAGGCTCTGATATCATAATGATAAGCACCAATATCAGACCCTAAATATATAGGTTGACTAAATGAATGCATACATGCACACATAGCATGTTAAAGTCTCTTTTTATCTCTTACCAGACTTTTTAAAGAATATAGGATATACAAAATACTACCACTACCTGAAGACATTAAAACGTGACATAATATTTTCTTTACTGGTATGTTGTGGCAAGTGATGTTGGAAACAGAAAAATGGAAACTAGAACTGATAAGTGACAACTGGAGGTGACATTTCAGAGCAGTTCCAGTCCATGGACGAACACATTAAGGCAGTTTTTAAAACAGAAACTGCATTACATTATATATATATATATATATATCAATAGACTAGAACAGCTCAGAAGACCCTGTCAATTAAGAATATATATACACATGGTTTTCATAAGACACATTTGGAAGTTGTAGCAGTATAATATCCTGCTCTTGCTTGGTTAGCCAATGAAAAAAGAAATCCTTCTTTGTGCTTTATCGCTGAAGGAAAACACAAAATGAGATAATTCTCTCTCAAACTCTTGCAAAAGCTCTTCTTATGGAGAAAGTAGTAAGGTGAGAAGAATCTGTCCACAATTATAGGATTTGCCCATAATCATTGCTGTTACAGATCATATATTTTGCCGTTTCTGCTAAAATAAAACAGAATTTTTCTGTGTTTAAATGGTAACTGAGCACATATTTTCATTTGTTCATGCATATTTATATATTTATTGTGTATGTTCAGTATAGAAACAAAAGATTCTCTTGTAGTTCTCTCCAGTTCTGCTTTAACAACAACAGTTTTCTCAGATAATTTCAAACAGCAGTGTCATAATAAATTCATAATTTCTAGTCTAGTGCATTTATATTCCAGGAAGGCACACTCAACATACATAATTTCTGTATAAATTGTATGAAAAGTGTATCTGCAGCACTGCAGAAATGGCAAAGGCCCAGGTTACTGATTCTTTGCTTCACTGCCTTTAATACAAGCCATCTACCATGGTAATGAGGTAGACGACAGGAAACTTAATATTAATTTTGCATGGTCTATTCAAATCTTTTTCCCCCACAAAAACCTTTCATTGTTTTACGTAAACTAATATCGTCTAGTCAAAGACATCTCTTATGTGGGTCTATTTACATGAAACACTCTAGTGCACTGCAGCATAGAACTTACCATATCCAACATTATCCCTTGCCTAGAGCAAAACAATAAAATCTTGGCTTTCTAAAGCAAGACTGTTTTTATATAATGCTGCAGTTGATTTCCTTTTCTACAATTGATTTTTATTATATTCCAGTGAAGCACTTTCAATGAATTTAAAGACTATCTGCAATATGCATTTTTGGAAGAAAATTGCTATAGTCACAAAGGTAATTCTGCAAACTATCCCTATAAATGCATCTCATAATTTAAATATTTTCAGATTAAAGAAAGCATTGTGTCTTTTCAATGCTGACAAAAGCAATTCTTTTTCACAACGGACAAATCACTGATGAACATTACGGTAAGGTTTATTGAGAGATTAGTATGTATATCAGATAGCATTATAAGAAATTGTATTGAATTAACTGAAAAATTTGTTCTTGGAAATATATTTTTTCTTTTATTTTTATTTATCATAAAAACAAGCTTTTAAACCCACTTTTTTCCTGCCTGTGTTTGTGAATGAGAATAAGTAGCAATAGAGACACAATTTCATATCCCGACTTTATCATAAATAGGTATGGCATCTTGTCTGAACAGCAGAAGATTGGCTAAAGCCTACTTCAGCCTTCCTTCAAGTGGCCATTACAGTTATGGCATTCCCTGACAAGCATGTCGAAATGTAAGATAACTGCTATTTGCCACACCAATAACTTGTGCCCTGTGGTCAAAAATCCTAAAAGTGCATCTGCAAAAGTTAAATAGTTCAGCAATGATCACAGATGGCTTACTCTTAGGCTGTGTCTATATTGGCATGATCTTGCGCAAAGAGAGTGTCTACACTGGCATGTGCCTTTGCCCAAGAGCATCCGTGCCAGTGTAGACGCTCTCTTGCGCAAGAAAGCACCGATGGCCATTTTAGCCATCGGGCTTTCTTGCGCAAGAAATTCACGTTGCCTGTCTGAACTGGCCTCTTGCGCAAGAACAGGTGTGCAAGAGGGCTTATTTCTGAGCGGAAGCATCATAGTTCTTGCACAAGAAGCACTTATTTCACACATAGGAACGTCAGTGTTCTTGCGCAAGAATTCCCTGCCAGTGTAGCATGTTTTTGTGCAAAAGCGGCCTCTTTGGCGCAAGATCATGCCAATATAGACACAGCCTTAGAGAGTAATTATTTTGTAGTATATTACATACTTTAAATGACTGCGTACACCTTGGATGTGTATTCACTTTTAAAAAAGAAGAAATAGTCACATGTGTCTGTATTTTTAGCACTGGCAAACAGTCATGTGCCGGACAAAAATGATTTACAAAATTACATGCTAAAAAGCTATTTTTGTAATATTTCCTTAATAATTAAAAGGTTTCTCTCATTGTTCCTTCTTCTTGCCAAGCTGGCCAAGCTTTTTTTCTTTTAATTGAAGAAGTGTTGTTTTTTTCCAGTTACTGCAGTTCATTAGCAGCGCAAAAGACTTGAAACTATGCTGGTATAAATTTTTTAGAGAAGTTCACCTTTCTCAAGGAGCAAATGAAAAGGGCAAAGGCATGACATAATTTCTCATTTTATAATGGGAAATTTATTCAAGCATTTTTTACACAATTTATCACTGAGGACATATTACAATTAAACGACTCCATTTGCACGTAAGTAGCCTAACACTCTTTTTAATTCCCAAGGTGTTTAGTCCGTACATTTTTATTTGATCCCCCATATCACTAGTGCAACTAGAATTGCTTGCACAAGTTACACATATGCATGTTTGCAGGATCACGATGTTCATAACAGTTTTGTCAAAAATGCAAATGAAAAATAGTTAATTTGCAGATATGTTCAAATACACAGTGCCAAATTGAAGTGGGACAGAAATCACTGAAACAATGCATTTATTTAAAACTCCATTTCCTGGTTAATGGAACAAGTATTTTCATTGTGATGCTGACTGACGATCAGACTCTGCTAAAATGAGTAAAAGGCTAGTTAGTGGATTATATAAATAACATATTAATGTCAAAGAAGCCAGAATAATCCTATAACACAAATGCATTAGTGGCACATATTTATATAAATATGTCTTCATTTTAAAAGTTCCAATTTAAAGCCATTATCAGTTGCCCAACTGTAGTTAAAAATGATATTGTAAAGGAATTTTTCATTTGTTTTATATGTTATTTCTTCTCTTATAGCTCTCTTTTTAAGTGGCCCCTGAAAAATTTGAAACTGATATTTATGCCTCTCATTATTTTTCTTCTACTGTGTGCTTAGAATCGGTGCTAATGTAGAGGTGTTCGTTCTGAGGACTGAACTGCTAACACAGATATTTAGGTATAAAAAACACTACAGTATTGTAAATTGCTTAATAGCTATATAAAGAAATAGTGTATCATGAGGTGCACAAGTCATCTCAGTTGGGAGGTGGATTACATGGAAAGCCCAGGAAAGTGTCTAAACAGAATGACATTGCAGTGCCTTTTGGCTAATAACACCACATCTCTGGACAAGAGTTTTTACTGATGTCATAAAATTGACCAATAAGTGCTAGAATTGATAGAGCAAGAGATCTTTTGCCTGTCCGTCAACCACTGCTGCAAACATCTCCTCTCAAATTTCTCTTTACACTTCTGACCTATCTTTTTCCAGCCAATCATGAACTCTGTCATCTCCTCTTGAGTGTCTCACTTCTAATTTCTACATAACATAGCCAAAACTGAACTCTATGCTTCCCATTCACTGCTACTGGGAAGGAGGAATATAAAAACAATAGAACTGAAGCTGGGGAGTACTGGACAAACAGATTCAATGGTGCTCAGAGGAGGGATACTAAAAGTTACCCCCTTGTTATTTTACTTGTATGGTATGTGCATGGCCCTTAGGTATGTGCATGGCCCTTATCACTGTATATGTGAGCACCTCACAAATATAAATGTTTTTATCCTCAACACTTCTGTCCAGTAGGGAAGTATTATCCCACATTTTACAAATGGGTAACTGAGGCACTGAGGTATACTAAAGACTTGTCCAAAGATCACACAATAAGTCTGCGGCTACATCTCACCTTGAAGCTGGGGGATGTGATTCCCAGCTTACGTAGATATATTGGTGCTAGCTTTCATCAAGCTAGAACATAGTAGTCTGTGCCCCAAGTACAAACATGCCCAGACTCAGAGGATTTGTATTTGGGGCGGCTAGCCCCTGCTGCCTTTTGCAGCTACTTATGCTAGTGCAGCAACACACTACTATATTTAACACATGAGTCCAATGAGAGCTAGCAGGAGTATCACATTGCTGAGCCAGGAATTGTACCTAGATCACCTAAGTTCTGAGATGCATGGGGAGGAATGAGTCAGGCCAGTTGTGTATATATATGTTGTACATTTGTGCGCACACGCACACACACGCACACACACACACACACATACACACACACACACGAGAACACAAGAATGGCCATACAGGGTCAGACCATAGGTCCATCCAGCCCAGTCTGCCGACAGTGGCCAATGCCAGGTGTCCCAGAGGGAGTGAATCGAATAAGAATGATCAAGCGATCTCTCTCCTAACATCCATCTCCACCCTCTGACAGAGGCTAGGGACACCATTCTTTACCCATACTGGCTAATAGCTATTAATGGACTTAACTGCCATGATTTTATCTAGTTCTCTTTTAAAGCCCGTTATAGTCCTAGCCTTCACAACCTCCTTCAGCAAGGAGTTCCACAGATCAACTGTGTGCTGTGTGAAGAAGAACTTCCTTTTATTTGTTTTAAACCTGCTGCCCATTAGTTTCATTTGATGGCCTCTAGCTCTTATATTATAGGAACAAGTACATAACTTTTCCTTATTCACTTTCTCCACACCACTCATGATTTTATATACCTCTATCATATCCCTCCTTAGTCTCCTCTTTTCCAAGCTGAAAAGTTCCAGTCTCTTTAATCTCTCCTCATATGGGACCTGTTCCAAACCCCTAATAATTTTAGTTGCCCTTCTCTGAACCTTTTCTAATGCCAGTACAGCCGCTCCCTGAGTTACAACTACCTCCACTTATGACCATCCGCACTTCCGACCAAAGCAGTCATAAATTTGGATCTGAGTTACGAACAGCGATCCGCGCTTACGAAGAGCATGGTCGCCATGTAACTCTATTGGATCCGAGTAACGAACACTTCGAGTTACGGACCAAGTGTTGGTCCGTTCATCCGTAACTTGTTCATAACTCGGGGAGCAGCTGAATATCTTTTTTGAGATGAGGAGAACATATCTGTATGCAGTATTCAAGATGTGGGCGTACCATGGATTTATATAAGGACAATAAGATATTCTCCATCTTATTCGCTATCCTTTTTTTAAAATGATTCCTAACATCCTGTTTGCTTTTTTGACTGCCGCTGGACACTGAGTGGACGTCTTCAGAGAACTATCCACGATGACTCCAAGATCTCTTTCCTGACTAGTTGTAGCTTAATTAGTCCCCCATCATACTATATGCATAGTTGGGGTTATTTTTTCCAATGTGAATTACTTTACATTTATCCACATTAAAATTCATTTGCCATTTTGTTGCCAAGTCACTTAGTTTGGTGAGATCTTTTTAAAGTTCTTCACAATCTGCTTTGGTCTTAACTACCTTGAGCAGTTTAGTATCGTCTGCAAACTTTGCCACCTCACTATTTACCCCTTTCTCCAGATCATTTATGAGTAAGTTGAATAGGATTGGTCCCAGGACTGACCCTTGGGGAACACCACTAATTGCCTCTCTGCATTCTGATAATTTACCATTTTTTTATTCCTACCCTTTGTTTCCTGTCTTTTAACCAGTTCGCAGTCCATGAAAGGATCTTCCCTCTTATCCCATGACAACTTAATTTACATAAGAGCCTTTGGTGAGGGACCTTGTCAAAGGCTTTCTGGAAATCTAAGTACACTATATCTACTGGATCCTCCTTGTCCATGTTTATTGACCCCTTCAAAGAACTCTAATAGATTAGTAAGATATTAGTAAGAAATAATTTCCCTTTACAGAAGCCATGTTGACTTTTGCCCAACAAATTATGTTCTTCTATGTGTCTGACAATTTTATTCTTTACTATGGTTTCAACTAATTTGCCCAGTACTGAAGTTAGCCTTACTGGTCTGTAATTGCTGGGATCGCCTCTAGAGCCCTTTTTAAATATTGGCATCACATTAGCTATCTTCCAGTCATTGGGTACAGAAGCTGATTTAAAGGATACGTTACAAACCATAGTTAATAGTTCCTCAATTTCACATTTGAGTTCTTTCAGAACTCTTGGGTGAATGCCATCTGGTCCCGGTGACTTGTTACTGTTAAGTTTATCAATTAATTCCAAAACCTCCTCTAATGACACTTCAATCTGTGACAAGTCCTCAGATTTGTCACCTACAAAGGACGGGTCAGGTTTGGGAATCTCCCTAAAATCCTCAGCCATGAAGACTGAAGCAAAGAAATCATTTAGTTTCTCTGTGGTGACTTTATTGTCTTCAAGTGCTCCTTTTGTATCTCGATCGTCCAGGGCCCCCTCTGGTTGTTTAGCAGGCTTCCTGCTTCTGATGTACTTAAAAAACATTTTTGTTATTACCTTTTGAGTTTTTGGCTAGCTGTTTTTCAAACTCCTTTTTGGCTTTTCTTATTACATTTTTACACTTAATTTGGCAGTGTTTATGCTCCTTTCTGTTTACTTCACTAGGATTTGACTTCCACTTTTTAAAGATTTTTTTTTAATCTCTCACGTCTTCTTTTACATGGTTGTTAAGCCACAGTGGCTCTTTCTAGGTTCTTCTAGTATGTTTTTTAATTTGGGGTATATATTTAAATTGGGCCTCTATTATGGTGTCTTTGAAAAGTGTCCATGCAGCTTGCAGGGATTTTATTTTAGTCACTGTACCTTTTAATTTCTGTTTAACAAACTTCCTCATTTTTCCCCTTTTTTAAAATTAAATGCCACAGTGTTGGGCTGCTGAGGTATTCTTCCCACCACAGGAAGTCACTATTTCCAAGAGGTTCTGTTATAGTTACCTCTTGGACCAGATCCTGCACGCCACTCAGGACTAAATCAAGAATTGCCTCTCCCCTAGTGGGTTCCTGTACCAGCTGCTCCAAGAAGCAGTCATTTAAGTAATCAAGAAATTTTGTCTCTGCATCTTGTCTTGAGGTAACATGTACCCAGTCAATATGGGGAAAGTTGAAATCCCCCACTATTATTGAGTTCTTTATTTTGTTAGCCTGTCTAATCTCCCTTAGGATTTCATAGTCACTATTACTGTCCTGGTCAGGTGGTCAATACTAGATCCCTATTGTTATATTCTTATTAGAGCAGGGAATTATTATCCACAGCGATTCTATGGAACATGTTGATTCATTTAAGATTTTTACTTCATTTGATTCTAAATTCTCTTTCACATTTAGTGCCACTCCCCCACACAACCTGTCCTGTCCTTCCGATATATTTCGTATCCCAGAATGATTGTCTCCCAATGATTGTCCTCACTCCACCAGGTTTCTGTGATGCCTATTATATCAGTATCCTCCTTTAACACGAGGCACTCTAGTTCACCCATCTTATTTTTTTGGACTTCTAGCATTTGTGAACAAGCACTTTAAAAACTTGTCACTATTTATTTGTCTGCCCTATACTGATGTGTCAGATTCTTTTTTATGTGAATGTTTTTTGTCTGATCTAGCCCATACTTTATCCTCTTCGATCCTCTCCTCCTGACTAAAACCTAGAGAATCTCTGTCAATAGATTCTCCTCTAAGAGAAGTCTCTGTCCGAAGCACACGCTCCTTCAAACAAACAAACAAACAAACAAACAAACAAACAAACAAACAAAAACAGACAGACAGACAAACACACACACTTCTCCCCATGATGCCAACTGAAAAATTGTCAACTCCACTCATCCACACGTGTCCTTTTGCACTGTTGTCCTGCAGGTGCTTCCATATTTTCTCCTACACTGCTGCTTTCATCTGGAATGACCCTCCTGGTCTCCTATCTCAGGCAGTGTCCCGTTCTTCCTTAAATCTACCTACAGCATCTACTTCTTTGAGTAGATTTCCAGCAATAATCCACTCAAATCCTGCTAAATATTATGTTTTAAATGAAGTGGAACATGTATTGTGTACATTACAAAACTACCTCGTGACCTTATGAACATCTGTCTTCCCCCTCACCCATTGCTGCACCTAGCTTGATCTCATTTCTCCCTTCTCCATATCTAAGACTATAAAATTCTGATAACTTGGAGTTGCTACTTTTTCTTCTGTGTATGTGATGTGATGCGATGCATGTCCATGGTGCTATCTAGAAAAGTTTCACTGGCTCCAATGGGACTAAAATTCAGTCCTGAAGTTTTAACATTATGCTCCCAGATGTTGTGACCTTTGAGATGGTGAATATAATAGTAATTTGTATACTTACATATTCATCACATTTTGTTTCTAAACTATCCTCTGCCACCCTCCCATATTGTTTGTAGTTTGCATTTCTTTTTCCACACCATACAAATGAAGCATTGAATCTGTCTGGTCATCTATTTCATCTTGAAGCTCTCAGCTCTGTTCATTTGTTTCATCACAATTTGTTTCTAGATAGCCAGATGCAACCTCTTCAAGTAAGTCCTCGCTGATTTCGGTGTACAAAAAAAATTCAAATTAGAAGCCATAAACCACGCAAGCACAAACTCTGTAAAACATGTGTCAAACTGAAACTGTCTCATCTTGCAGATGTCTTTGTGTGTTTTTTTAACTTATTCCGTTATTTCTATAAATGTACATACTAGAGAAGCTTAAACGCAGCCTTCCTTAAATAAAAATTACTCTCTCTACATATACATAGGGAAAGTAAAAAGGGAGAAAGAAAATGAATAAGAAATTTCAGCAAGTAACAAAGAGACTCTTCCATTGGAGTGGAATGTAATATTTTAATTCAAATGAAGTCAAAAATTTCTGTGTGTAGGTGTAAGCAAACAGTAGCGATGGCATGACCTGCCCTGTGTTTCACATGGGAAAGAAATATCAACAGCATTAACGCCAACATCTGAACCTACTTAACAAATACAGTTTAAAAATAGATTGTTTTTTACTATAAAATATAGGAGAGATGTTATCTTAAAATTCTGTTGTATTTACACTTGATTTAAGAACAAATTAGTGTTTTATTACATATTTCATTATATGTACTTATCAAGGGGTTGATTCTAAATGGACATTTGCCAGTGTGTAACGCCAAAAACTAGCACAACCTATGAAAAAGTAACATTTGTAACAACCTTCATTCAAAAGCATTTATCCTTGAATATTTGGGTCAGACTCTCAGTTAGTCTAAATTGAGATGTAGAAGACCGAAAACTGGACATTTCCCACAAATTAGAAGTGTTTTTATTAATTAAATAAAGCACTCAGGGATACTATTATTCAGCATTTTCCCACTCCAAATTGTTCTAGGTACTTCACAGGGTCAAGAGAACCTGATGAAATGCATCCTAGATTATTCAAGAAGCTAATAGAGGAGGTATCTGAGCCTTTAGCTATTATCATACTTGAAAAATCATGGAAGTCGGGAGAGATACCAGAAGACTTGAAAAGAGCGAATATAGTGCCCATCTATAAAAAGGGAAATAAGAGCAACACAGAAAACTATAGACCCGTGAGTTTAACTTTTGTGCCAGGGAAGATAATGGAGCAAGTAATTAAGGAAATCATCTGCAAATATCTGAAAGATAATAAGGTGATAGGTAACTGCAGCATGGATTTATAAAGAACAAATCATGTCAAAACAAGCTGACAGCATTCTTTGATAGGATAACAAGCCTTGTGGATAAGGGAGAAGTGGTGGATGTGGTATACCTAGAATTTAGTAGAGCATTTGATAGGGTCTCACATGACCTTCTTATCCCTTCCCTTCTAGGGGAATACAAACTGGTTGGGGTTACTATAAGGTGGGTGTATAACTAGCTGGACAACTGTTCTCAATATCTTCATCAACAATTTAGATTTTGGCACAGAGAGTTTGATTATTAGGTTTGCACATGATAACAAGCTGGGAAGGACTGCAAGTGCTTTGGAGGATAGGGTAATAATTCAGAATGATCTGGACAAATTAGAGAAATGGTCTGAGGTGTAGAGGATGAAGTTTAATAAGGACAAGTGCAAAGTGATCCACTTAGGAAGGAACAATCAGTTTCACACATACAGAATGAGAAGAGTGTGTCTAGGAAGGCGTACTACAGAAACAGATCTAGGGGTCATAGTAGACCACAAGGTAATCATGAGTCAATAGTGCAACACTTTTTTTTTTTTTTTTTGCAACAAAGCGCAAGCATGATTCTGGGATGCATTAACAGGAGTATTGTGAGCAAGAGAAGTCATTCTTGCACTCTACTCTGCACTGATTAGGCCTCAGTTGGAGTATTTTGTCCAGTTCTGGGTACCACATTTCAAGAAAGATGTGCAGAAATTGGAGAAGGTCCAGAGAAGAGCAACAAAAAATAATTAAAGGTCCAGAAAACGTGAACTGTGAAGGAAGACTGAAAAAATTGGGTTTATTTAGTTTAGACAGAAGACTCAGATGGGACATGATAGTGGTTTTCAAGTATCTAAAAGGAAGAGGGGAAAAAATTGTTCTCCTTGGCCTTTGATGATAGGACAAGAAGCAATGTCAGGGTGGTTAAACACCGTAATAAATTGCCTAGGTATATTGTGAAATCTCCATCACTGGATATATTTAAGAGCAGATTATGTAGACATCTATCAGGGATGATCTAGACCAGTGTTTCTCAACCATTTTTTATGAAGGACCTTTTAAAAAAAAATTATAAATACCCCCAATATCTACAGTTTTCAGACACACAATTTTTTCTGTCGACAAAAGGCATTATTCCTCGTAGAATGAGGTTTACAGCCGTTGACAAAACTGCTGAGTTCTGCCGACGTTATGTCGACAGAACTCAGTGGCAGTGTAGACACAGGTATAGTTTTGTTGACAAAAGCCCACTTTTGTTGACAAAGCCCTGTAGTCTAGACACACCCAAAGAAAACTAGAGAGCAGAAAAGGAAGTGCCATTCTTGCACTGAGATGCTCACGGGAGTGTAGCAATATGCCATCCTTTACTATGGGCTACGTCTTAATGGATAATATGGAAAGATGGCATAAGGTAAGTTTCAACATTGCGATCATGTGGTTACTCAAAGGCTTGTGCACACTGGTAATTCTGTTCAATTGTTTTAAGACCATATTTCACATCTTATATAATGTACAGGTTTGAGAATTGTCCAAATCCATCTTTTGCAGGGAAGTGATCCCTTCTCTCCTCCCTCCCCCCACATATCCTTGCTAGATGGTGCTAATCAACTCATCTAAGTAGTTTTGGCTCAAGCCTTCACTCACATATCAATACTAAGTGGATATGAAAGATTTTGAATTTGATTCTAATTGCCATGTGTTATTTATGCTGACAACGTGACAACAGAAGTGTGTCACATGTAAGTTTATTTTGCAATAACTGGTCAAATTAAGTAAATAGAGTTTTGAAAAGAAAGATACTACTTGTATGTACTTCTGCTTAGCTGTTGTGTCCAGCACAATTTTGCAATGTTCTTTAGCTGTCAAGCTTTCAAATTTCTAGTCTAGAGAACAAATTTAGCAATAAAAAGGATATATTTAAATAACTGATCAGTCCAAGAGGCAGTCTTGAGATATTTTCCTTTCAGGGAAGGATGTACTGTAACTGTTTCTGTTTTCAGGGTCTGTAGGAACAGAAGTTTTATCTGTGTTTAGCTAACAATTTGTTCTAATCAGAGACACCCAGATTTTCATTTTCAGATTGTTTACAGGAAGATCATTCAAATAAGGATGATCTTTAAAACCCCTTTTCAAGAGGGTTTTTTAAATAGTATGAGACAGTGAAAGAAACTGTAAAAGTGGGCTGTTCCTTTGGCAAGTTCTCAAAAAAAAAAAGATTACAAGGGAGCAATGCAAGGTATTCAGATATGCTGTATTAATGCCCAGAAAAGAAACAAAATGAAATGCAGATCCCTCCCTTGAGCTTAAAGGTCCCTATAGCTACTATAGAGTTTTTCCAGAAGAGGACAACAATCAAGATGGTGCTGCTATCAAGAATATCCTTCATCCCTGTTAAAAGATGTACTGTCAAAATAAGATAAATGTGTAAATGAGGGTTCCTTTCAATTTCTATGACAACCTCTTGTAAGATTCTTTGTGTGAACAGAATTCACAGATTACAAATTTCTGTCTTGTGTTTCACAAATCAGTCACCAAGAAAGGGTGGAAACAGTAAAGCAAGAAGAGCTAAGTGTATCAGCCAGTAAGCCCTAATGCTGTAACATTTATTTATCTCTCTCCTTATTAGCAAGTGCTGTGCAGCATTAACTTACAAATAGAAGTTCTTATCCAGGCTGGGCAATAATTTGATGTGGGAAAGATTTTGAAAAGCAGTCGAGGGCCGCACTCTTCCATTATATTTATGAAGATGAGGGGTCTGGAATGGAGGCTGAGTGCAGAAGGGATCTTGGGGTAAGGAACTGGGATGCATGAGGGAGAATGGAGTCTGGGAGGGAGTTGGGATGAAGCTGGTGGTTGTGACCTAGGGCAGGGGACTGGAGTGCAGGACTTTGGTATGTGACCTACGGTAGGAGAGGATTGTGATCTGCAGCAGGAGATTGGGGTACCAGATCTGGGAGGTGAGAGGGGGACAGAGGGTTTGGGTATGTTGAGTGGGGGCAGAGTGGGGCAGGAAAGAACTGGGGTGCCAGAAGCAGGCTGTGGCCAAGAGACTTACTTGCCAGCTGCCAAACTAGCCTGCCCGCCTGAAGAGCTTAAAATGTTTCCCAGCCAGCCAGCGTGACTGCCTGGCCATGTGCTTCATGAATAACTGAGTCCAGGAGAGGGGGCGTGATTCTTCTTAGCTCCTTGTTATTCCAACAAGCAGCTCCCATTGGCTGGTTTCTGTCAGAAACCAGCCAATGGGAATATGTTGGGGACAGGGCAACTCCTAAAATATCCCCCCTGCCCTCTAGTTTTAAAACAGAAATGGAGCCCTGCAGCCGCTTTTCTGCACAGCACGCAGGGCTTCAGGGCAAGCTGGGGAGGCTTCCTGGGGCTCCCACTGCCTCAGCAAGCCCGATCCAGTGGCTTGGCAGGCCACATCTGACCCGTGAGTTGTATTTTTCTACAGGCCTAGGGTTGCCAGGTGTCCAGTATTGACCCAGACAGTCTGGTATTTTCACCTTTTGTCCGGTAAAAAATTTCAGAAAATACCAGACACCTAAAATGTCCAGTATTTTCTGTTTTTTTCCCCCTGCCAGGAGGCGAAAATACCAAACTGGCCACCCTACGACACACTCACCAACTGGGCCCAGCCCCCAGTGCCCCTCCCCAGACCCGCCCGCTTACCTGGTTCTGCAGGGAAGCTGCCTTCTGGCTCGATCAAGGTGGCCGCTGGCAAAAAGCTTAAAGACCCCTCTTCCTATCCCTATTCTGACTCTGAACGCACTTAAAGGGGCATGCTGTTTTAATGCTGTTTTATTTTATTTTATTTTGCTTAATAGCTCTCAGGGTCCTTTTTTATTTTTCCCTCAACAACTTTGGTCTCCCTGGTCTTTTTCTCAACAGAATTTTTTCCCCTTTTTTGGGGGGAGGAGGAGAAGGTATTCGGTATTTTTGGTTAAATCATCTGGCAACCCTACCCAGGCCTGTTCTTTTCTCATTACCTGGCATATAAAATTTGGTTAAAATTGGGATGTAAGAGATAGCAAGTCACCTTTTGTGTTCATATGTCTCTGCTGCTACGAAAGCTCGTTACCAATTATATTAAAAATAAGAAATGAACATGTAAGGTTAACAGTTTTGAATGATTTACCATTTGCTTCTTTCTAGCTGTGTTTCTGTAGACAGAAGAAACACACACACACACACACACACACACACACACACACACTTATCTGTCAGACAAAAACATAAAACTGAGGCTCTGATTACTTGTGGTGACAGAAGATCCCTTGGTACATTTCATCTTAAGAAATTATAGAATTCCAATTATAGTTTCAACATGATTATTCTTTACATCCTGTCCTAAAGCAGTTGCATAGGGTTAATGTAGAAGCGTTTTAATGTTCCACTCCACAAGTGGGTATAGTGTATATTTAAGTGATGTGTGAGCAATATAAATTTGGATTGCTTAGTGCTATAACAGCTCTGACACCTTCTACCTGCCTGCAATCCCAGGAGGTGTGGCCATAATATCCTTGAAGTCTCTGATCTTTTAATGTCACTGGCCTTTGTAAACCAGAATGAATAGCCTGAAGGATGTTCTCATTTATGCCAGGGTCTGAACTGGCCCCAGGCTGGCCACATGAGTAGGGGAGCATTCTTCAACTGGACCTTAGAGGGATCTGTTTTATTCCATAACACTGGGTTAGTTTATAGTGCCTGGCACAATAGAGGCTTTGTTTTCATGGAGGTCTTTGCCACAACTTCAATAAATAATTTGCCATTGGTACACTCCATGTGGGGAGGAGGGAAAAGGGAGGGAGCAGAGAATATGAATTAACCTTAAAACAAATAATTCTTATAACTGAAATAAAATAGCCTGAAAGATTCAGTTCTGAGCTCTTCACTTATTCTGTGTACCTGGAGTCTCTTTAAAAGTTGATTAGAGAAAATATATTTACTGACAACAATTCTGTTCAACTTTAATTAAAAAAATAGTATTTAATATTTACTCCATATCATTGCTATATCATAATTGAATCTCAATGTGTTAAAACTAAATCAGGATGAACTCAGAAAATGATTGTGCTAAGTAGATGAAACATCTACAAGAAATAGAAGTGGCTTTCATAATGTTTTTATTTTTTTTATAAAGCGACATAAAATATTGAAACATCCTTTGAAACTGCAAGATTATTCCTAAGGAATAGAGATCTGCTGGAATGTCATACATGTTTTAGACCAGAAAGTATCTGTATGGGAAAGAGAGAAAGAGTGTTTTCCATGCTGCCGTGTCCTGCGTTTCCTTTTAACACAAAGACATACAGTATAGCAGAAGCCCATACAGCTTTCTTTGAGATGTAGCAACAATAATAGAGAGCAACTTCATCCTGTTATACCATTTGCACTAGCTAATGAAGCATTCTGGTGATCTATCAGCCTAGTAACAAAGATGGTTCTGAATTGGCAGGAATCCTCTTATGTCACTTTATTCTTGTTCTGCAAGCTCTGTAAAATGGCGATATGCACATAACTCTGCCTTAGGAGCATTGTGGAGACTGTGCCATTTCCTTCGTAGGGACCATTCTGTAACCTAATACTCATTTTGTTGCAGAATGAGTCACATTGGTGTCTCCCCTGGCGCTAGGCCCATGCAGCTGGCTAGACTCAGCTTCCCACCCAAGGTGCTACAATTTCTGAGGTCTCAGCACTGCTTAGTTGTGCCCCACTGCCTGTGTGGAGCCACCTAAGTAAAAATTGTTTGAGTGTCATTGAGACCTGGTACATGGGGTCTCAGTGCCAGTCACTCAAATTTGACCTAGATGGTCCAAAGCTGAGCGGTGATGTGATCCCAGAGATGGCAACTCCAAAAGGAGAGCTGACTCCAGTCAGTCCTATAAGACCAGAGCCACCGGAGAGACCCTGTGAACCTTTGAAACAGTCTGGTGCACTGTTTTGGATCATGACCCCTGCATTATACCATCTTTCTACCATAGTGTGTTGATCATATCATCATCTAAAAACCTACGTTGAAATTACCTACAAAATTTTACATAGGCCAACACAAGGCCATGATTTCCAATTAGTTCTCTCTAAAGCTAAATTCAGACATGCAGCTTATTATAGTTTCTTCTTCGGCTGAGTTGTACCTGAAATCCAGGAACTTGCAGGATTGTTCTTAGGGAAATCTACAAAGGCATTGGGGCTGACAGACTTGCTGGGTCCCTGGGCAAGGTAGGTGACAGGGCCCCATGTGCAAGGAAGAGGTGGGGCTGGGGATAGCATTCCCCATTCAGACATCAGCGCTGCCTGGAGTACACCAGATGGAACTCTGGAAATGGGTGACAGGAGAGAGATCACATGAGGATTACCTGTTGTGTTCCCTCCCTCTGGGGCATCTGGTATTGGCCACTGTCAGCAGACAGGCTACTGGGCTAGATGGACCTTTGGTCTGACTCACTATGGCTGTTCTTACGTTCTAACTCCCATCACGATTTAAAGGGCCCAGGGCAGCTGTGGTGAATTGCTGGGCCCTGGGGCAACTGCCCCCATTGTCCCTCCCAGTTGTCTGTACAAACATTTAATTTATCATACCTGTGTTCCTCAGCAGTTGTAGTAATCAGCATGGAGAAAGCTCTTTTGCAAGAACTTCTGGTAAAGAATCACTGCCCTATCAAGAATAAATGTGATTGGAAAATTTTCATCAATATATTTTTCTAGTGAAAAATGCCATTTCCACAAAACTAAAATTACTAATAGTATGGAGTTCTCTATCCTGGAAAGCAGTGACTTAAACAGATTTTGAGGCTGAGAGAGATAAACAACTGAACTCTGTGCAATACTGTGGCCAAAATGGCTAACGCAACCTTGCATGCATAAAAAGGGGATCTAGAGAAGGAATAGAGGTTATTTTACTTTTCTATTTGTGACTGCAGCTAACATACTGTCTCTAGTTCTGGTCTTCAATATTCAAGAATAAGGTTGATAAGTTGAGGAGGACTCAGAAGAGACCCATTAGAATGATTTAAACATTTAGAAAACATGCCTTGTTTAACTCAAGATGTTCATTCTAGAATAGCTCCCTCAGCCCCTGACTAGGGCACACCAACTCAGACTCAAAGGGGCATGAAACCTTGACAGAACAGATGCAAAACTTTAAGATAAACCCTCCCTGCTACAGTAATCAATACCCTCACAACATATCTTTCAAGACCCCTGGGTCCCACACGTGGTTTTAAGAGAACAAGATCTGACTAAAGCTTTAAAAAAATATATCCCGGAATATTTGTTAACCTTGTTCTTTTGATTGTTGTAGAACAAAGATAATATTCTTCAAATGTAGATAAATGACTGTCTTTCAAAAGATTACCACCAGTCTTAATCTGGTTATTCCTCTGACACTACCCTTAAGAGGGATAGTGGTTTTTGTAAGGTAGTTGTCTGTCCATTTGAAACTGTACAGAGGATCACTGTATTTCACACAAGCTGCAAATTCTTTTGTTCTTATTCAGATGTGTCTGTCTGGTTTGAGCCTGTTGAGCGATGACTAGAAAGTGAAATCTAAGAGCTATTCAGGAGTCTGACAGGTAAAATCCACACTGACACTGCCACACACAATGTGTTCTTTCAATCATCAGTGCTACTGTTTCACCAGATTTACTTCTGGAGCTGCTCTATGTCCTTCCAAAATGGATTTGTTTGATGGCTTAGAAAACCTGGATAAGAATTATGCACACGACTCGAGATATTAAGCTTGCAAATGAACTTGTTCTTTGGGTTTAACAACCACATGAGAATCTAAATCGTCTTGTTCTGCAGTTATGACATAGACCTTAAGAAATACTCTTAATTGCCAACTTTCTCTTCTGAAATTGGCCCTATTCCATTTTTATCCTAAAAATGAAATTATTCATTTTTATTAATTATTAGTTTTTGTAATTTTACTCTTCCTTAGACGCCCTTACAGAGCAGCCTCAGCATGGAGAGAGCAAAGCCCTCCTCCTGATTCGTAAATTCAAATGTTTGGAGCTACGTTATATGTAGTCCCTGAAAGGAGTAAGCAAGAAGCTTTTCCTCCTTCCACAACTGTACCAAGGCCACACACAGTGCTATTTCCTGTACTTCCCCCTGCTTTATGAACAGGATACTAATATGTATGTGGATTTATGTGGGAAAGAGGCAAAGCCATCTCCTACACATGGGGTACGTCTAGACTACAGGCTTCTGTCGACAGAAGTTTTGTCGACAGATACTGTCGACAAAACTTCTGTCGACAAAGCGCGTCCAGACTACATTGAGTTCTGTCGACAAAGCAAGCTGCTTTTGTCGACATGGTAGTCTGGACGCAAAGGACAGTTTCCATTCAATAACACCTTCTGTCGACAGAAACTCTGTCGACAGAAGGTGTTATGCCTCGTAAAATTAGGTTTACCAGCGTCGACAAAACTGCTGAGTTCTGTCGACGTTATGTCGACAGAACTCAGCGGTAGTGTGGACGCAGGTATAGTTTTGTCGACAAAAGTCCACTTTTGTCGACAAAACTCTGTAGTCTAGACACACCCATGGATATCAGAAAGAAAAAAAAGCTGGATCAATGTGCTCACCCTACCTTGTGGAAGGAGCACAACCCAGAAGAAATTGCATCTCACCCAGACACGTTTTTCAGAGTTCCTCCTAGGGTAGTGGCCTTCTGAACTCCTGCATAGGTAGGTAGAGTTGCCAGATGGTTTAACAAAAAATACCAAACACCCCTCCCTCCCCCCAAAAAAAAACCAGGAAAAAATTCTGTCAAGGAAAAAAAAAGTGGGGGGAGCCCAAAGTTTTTAAGCAGAAAAAGGGGGGGGGAGAGACCGATGTTGTTAAGCAAAAATTGCACCACTCCCTCCAGTTTGGGGCCACACTGCACCCACCCCTCCCCCTGAGCCAGGCCCCCCAGTCCTTCCATCCCAGTGCACTCACCCCTGCCTCAGACCCAGGTCCCCCTAGGACCCTCTAATCCCAGTGCATTCACCCCTCCCCCTCAGCCAGGCATCCCCAGGGCCGGGAGAGCCCCACTCCAATCAACCCCCGCCCCCACCTCGCAGAGCCAAGCACCGGAGGAATGGGATGGCTGGACAAATTAATCTTACTTTTGAAGTGGCTGCTCCTGCTGCCTGGCCCAGCTGCCTCTGCTCACATTGTGTAGAGGGAATCATCACATGGCCAGCTCCTAGGCCTCTGCTGGTCACGTGGGCCAGAGCAGCGTGCACTCCGCTCCCAACCCATCCCAGAACCCCACCTAGCATGGTGCCTGGCAAGTGTCCCCTCCTGCCCCCCTTTGCTATGACTCTGCCATGCTCCTCACTCCCCCGCCCTCGCCAGACACAGCAGGGGAAAATTGTCCCCAGAGGGCTTTGGTCTGAGGGAAACGAAATACCGGACGTTTCACATGTCCAGTATTTCCTGTGGTTTTTTTAACCAGACAGAGCCTGCAAATACCAGACTGTCCAGGTGAATACCGGACACCTGGCAACCCTTTAGGTAGGATGTCACTTCAAAGGCCCAATCTAGCTCTAAAAATTTAGACTTGTTTCATTTTGTTTGTTTTTCTTCTGGACATGCAGAAGAAAGTGTTGGGTCTCTCCGTAAGCAGCCAACTAAAATAGTTGCCTGTAGTACAAGGAGTGAAGAAAGATCTTATGACCCAGATGAACTTTGAGGCAGTGAGAAACCTGTCATTAAGTGTCTGCATTGCTAATATAGCATGACTTGATGTGATAAGTGGTATGTTGCCTATAAAATACCAACCAAATTAATATACCCAGATTTATTGAAACAAAAGGTACTTTTAATCAAACAGGCTTTGCACATCCTGGATAAAATTAAGGAGAGCATTTCACATACGGTGTTTCTCATATAGTTTTGTGTCTTAATTTTCTCAGAAATTCATTAGCACTAATATAAATCTTCCAAAATAAAAATTCTGAGAAGATAGTTAATTGGTTGCTCAATAAGATAGGATCCTTATTAAAATTTCTGGTAAAAGATCATTGAAAAACAGAAGTTTGTCTCTGGAGCAATTTTATCAGGTATAAAGCAATACACAATCAAAGGAGAAAGAATAAGGCTGTGTCTACACTGGGAAGGCAACAAAAGTGCTATTGACTTGCAAAAGATGCCAAAAGTAAAAAACCAGTCAAACCAGTTTTCTGCAACCTATTGTTGATATTTCATGGCAACATTGATATCACCCTGACGACAGATAGAGCAAAGCAATGTGGATAAGCATCTCACAATGCAGTGTTGTGAGAAGGCAGAGCTGATCCCTGCACTTTTGGGGATTTCCTCCTATCTCTATAAGTTTTCCTTTCTGAGGAATATGAAAGCAACACAGCAGTCTTTCCAGCTGTTGTCCTGTAGCAGCAGTCTGCCTCCTGCTGTCTTTCTAGAGCAGGGCAGAACGGGAGCATTCCAATGATTTGTTCCTTGTTCCTCAAACAGACAAGCTCACTCAGCTGTCAGGTACTTCCCAGTACCTTTGAAAGGGGAGAGGCGTATGCCTGCAGGACAGCAGAGATAATAAAACACTGAGCACACCGATTAGGGCAGGCATTGTGGTACACTGGTGAAAGCCAGTTCTCTCAGCAAAAACAATAGAGTCCACATTGACTCTTTGTTGACAGTAAAGGAAGGGGAAAAGACAAAAGTCTTACAGGACTGGAAGTTTTCTGTTGCCAAACCTGGCTGTTTTTCCTGACAAAAGTTGCATTTCAGTGGAAACGTTTTCACCATTTTAATGGCAAAAGACAGTTTTTGGAGAGATAGCACTCTAGTGTAGACAAGCCCTAATTCAGACTCATTTGTATTATCTCAAAGCCAACCCAGACATTTAAGTGAACATAAACTATTCTGCTTGTGCCCAACTGCTGGATCATCCCTTTCCATATTGCAAACTTAATCCATTATGCCATTTCTTGGAACTGTGAGCAGCTCTTCCTAAGACTAACTCTGAGAAACTCAGAAAGGCAGCATCTACAAACTACAGTAAATTTCTATTCATGAAACATCCATCTATCTGAGGATTAAAATTTGAAGGATTTACCAGTAATCTGTTATATACCAGTCTGCATACTATGCTTATATTTACTCTAATTCAGTGCCCTAAGAAAACATCTTAATAAATACATATTTTATCATTCAAGTATGTTTAATTGATTTGAACTGCTCAGAAGAAGATACCACATGAAAAATGTTTGATGCAGTAGGTGCATTTTTCTTGAACTAACGTGTTTAAAGTATAAAGCATAGAATTTTGAATATTAGTGATGAATTATTAACTACACAATCACTTTTAAATGATGCAAAAACCAACATGCTAGAAGTAATTTTAGTCATCAGATTTTTTTTCAAATTATTGACTCAAAGAAGTTAATAGATTTTTAATGCATTTAGGTCTAAACAAATCACTTGAGTTGAGTGTGCTCATTACACAATGAAAGAAAAGACAAACGGAGACATGCACAAGAAACATAGAAGTCTCTGAATAACAAAGGATAGATGTTCTTAAACTGAGCAATTGCCAAGTTCTCTCAGCTGTAATATTTTTAAAATTTAGTGGAAATTCTCATTACGTGATGTTCATACATCCATAAGTGAAAAGAGGTGATTGCAAGAAAGAAAGCCAACTGCATAAACTGCTTCCTAAACATAACCCTATGTGATTTCCTGAGAAAAAAACAAAATTATAGAGGAGGAAGATAATGGAAAGGAAAAACCAACTATGGCAGTTACATGGTTCTGAAATAGATTAATAAAGCAATCACCAGACAAGGTTCTTATTTTACCTCAACATCAGAAGACAATAGCAGTCATGTCTACAACTTTCTACTCATCTAAATATACAACGATATTGAGCTGTGAGCCTTGCTGTCATAGACTCATAGAGCTGGAAGAGATGTTAGAAAGCCATCAAGTCCAGCTCCCTGCCCAAGACAGAACCAATCCCAATTAAATCAACCCAGCCAGGGCTTTGTCAAGCCCCACTTAAACACCTCTAGGAATGGAGACTCCATTCCACTACTTCCCTAGGAAACCCATTCCGGTGCTTCACCATCCTCCTACTGAAATAGTTTTTCCTAATATCTAACCAGGACCTCTCCCACTGCAACTTGAGACCATTGCTCCTTGTTCTGCCATCCATCACTACTGTGAAAAACCTTTCTCCAACTTCTTTTGAACCTCCCTTCAAGAAGTTGAAGGCTGCTATCAAATCCCCTCACTTTTCTCTTCTGCAAGCTAAATAGACCCAACTTCCTCAGCCCCTCCTCATAGATCATATGCTCCAGACCCCTAATTATTTTGGTTGACTTCCGCCGGACCCTCTCCAATGCATCCACATCCTTCCTGTAATTGGGGCCCCAGAACTGGACACAATACTCCAGATGTGGCCCCACCAGAGCTGAATAAAGAGGAATAATCACATCTCCGGATCAACTGGCAATACTCCTCTTAATGCAACCTAATATGCCATTAGCCTTCTTGGTTACAAGGGCACACTGCTGACTCATGTCCAGCTTCTCATCCACTATAACCCCCAGGTCCTTTTCTACAGAACTGCTACTTAGCCAGTTGGTCCCCAGCCTGTAACAATGCTTGGGATTCTTCCATCCCAAGTGCAGGACTCTAGACTTGTCCTTGTTGAACCACATCAGATTTCTTGTGGCCCAATCCTCCAATTTGTCTAAGTCACTCTGGAGTCTATCCCTTCCCACTAGCGTGTCTACCTCTCCCCCAGCTTAGTGTCATCCACAAACTTGCTCAGGGCGCAATCCATCCCCTCATCCAGGTCATTAATAAAGATGTTGAACAAAACGAGTCCCAGAACCGAACCTTGGGGCACCCCGCTAGAAACCAACCGTCATCCTGACATTGAGCTGTTGATCACTACCCGCTGGACCTGACCTTTCAACCAGCTTTCTATCCATTTTAACGTCCATTTATCCAATACACATTTCCGTTAACTTGCTGGCAAGAATGTTGTGGGAGACTGTATCAAAAGCCTTGCCAAAGTCAAAGTATATCATAGACTCATAGACTCATAGACTTTAAGGTCAGAAGGGACCATTATGATCATCTAGTCTGACCCCCTGCATAGTGCAGGCCACAAAATCTCACCCACCCCTCCAAGAATAATCCTCTCAACTATATCTCAGATATTGAAGCCTTCAAATACTTTGAAGACCCCAAGATGCAGAGAATCCTCTAGCTGTGATCTGTACCCCATGCTACAGAGGAAGGCGAAAAACCTCCAGGGCCTCTTCCAATCTACCCTGGAGGAAAATTCCTTCCCGACCCCAAATATGGTGATCAGCTAAACCCTGAGCATGTGGGCAACACTGACCAGCCAGACACCCAGAAAGATCTCTATAGTAACTCCTATCATCCCTCCATTGACCTATTTACCACTGATAATGAATGGTCAATTAGTTACCAAGATCATGTTATCTCATCAAACCATCCCCTTCATAAACCCATCTAGTTTAATCTTGAAGCCAGATAGATCTTTTGCCCCCACTACTTCTCTTGGAAGGCCATTCCAGAACCTCACTCCTCTAATGGTTAGAAACCTTCATCTAATCTCAAGTCTAAACTTCCTACTAGCCAGCTTATATCCATTTGTTCTTGTGTCCACATTGGTATTAAACTTAAATAATTCCTCTCCCTCCCTGGTATTTATCCCTCTAATATATTTATAAAGTGCAATCATGTCCCCCCTCAGCCTTCTTTTGGTTAAAGTAAACAAGCCAAGCTCCTTGAGTGTCCTTTCATAAGACAGGTTTTCCATTCCTTGGATCATCCTAGTGGCCCTTCTTTGTACCTGTTCCAGTTTGAATTCATCCTTCTTAAACATGGGAGACCAGAACTGCACACAGTATTCCAAATGGGGTCTCACCAATGCTTTGTATAATGGCACTAACACCTCCTTATCCCTACTGGAAATACCTCGCCTAATACACCCCAAGATCGTATTAGCCCTTTTCACGGCCATGTCACAATGGCGGCTCATAGTCATTCTATAATCAACCAGGACTCCGAGGTCCTTCTCCTCCTCCGTTACTTCCAACTGATGTGTCCCCAGCTTATAACTAAAATTCTTATTATTAATCCCTAAATGCATAACCTTACACTTCTCACTATTAAATTTCATCCTATTGCTATCACTCCAATTTACAAGATCATCCAGATCTTCTGGTATAATATCCCGATCCTTTTCTGAATTGGCAATACCTCCCAACTTTGTGTCATCCGCAAATTTTATTAGGACACTTCCACTTTTGGTGCCAAGATCAGCAATAAAAAGATTAAATAAAATTGGCCCCAAAACTGATCCCTGAGGAACTCCGCTAGTAACCTTCCTCCAACCTGACAGTTCACCTTTCAGTATGACCCGCTGTAGTCTCCCCTTTAACCAGTTGCTTATCCACCGCTCAACTTTCATATTAATCCCTATCTTTTCCAATTTAACCAATAATTCCCCATGTGGTACTGTATCAAATGCCTTACTAAAGTCGAGGTAGATTAGATCCACTGCATTTCCTTTATCTAAAAAAAACTGTTACTTTCTCAGAAAAGGAGATCAGGTTGGTTTGGCACGATCTACCTTTTGTAAAACCACATTGTAATTTGTCCCAATTTTCATTAGCCTCAATGTCTCTAATTACTTTCTCCTTCAATTTTTTTCCAGGATCTTACATACTACAGATGTCAAACTAACAGGCCTATAGTTACCCGGGTCGCTTTTTTTCCCCTTTCTTAAAAATCGGAACTATATTAGCAATTCTCCAGTCAAATGGTACAACCCCTGAGTTTACAGATTTATTGAAAATTTTTGCTAATGGGTTTGCAAGTTCATGTGCCAGTTCCTTTAATATTCTTGGATGAAGATTATCTGGCCCCCCCGATTTACTCCCATTAAACTGTTCAAGTTTGGCTTTTACCTCGGATATGGTAATATCTACCTCCTTATCTTTAGTCCCATTTGTTAACTTACCATTATCCCTAAGCTCTTGATTAACCTAATTAAAGACTGAAGCAAAGTATTTGTTCAAATATTGGGCCATTCCTAGATTATCCTTAACCTCCACTCCATCCTTAGTAATTAGCGGTCCTACTTCTTCTTTTTTTATTTTTTTCCAATTTATATGGCTATAAAACCTTTTACTATTGGTTTTACTTCCCTTTGCAAGGTCCGACTCTACCTGACTTTTAGCCTTTCTCACTTTATCCCTACATGCTCTAACCTCAATAAGGTAGCTTTCTTTACTGATCCCTCCCATTTTCATAGAATCATAGAATAATAGGACTGGAAGGGACCTCAAGAGGTCATCGAGTCCAGCCCCCCGCCCTCAAGGCAGGACCAAGCTCCACCTACACCATCCCTGACAGATGTCTAACTAACCTGTTCTTAAATATCTCCAGAGAGGGAGATTCCACCACCTCCCTTGGCAATTTATTCCAATATTTGACCACCCTGACAGTTAGGAATTTTTTCCTAATGTCCAATCTAAACCTCCCCTGCTGCACTTTAAGCCCATTACTCCTTGTCCTGTCCTCAAAAACCAAGAGGAACAAATTTTCTCCTTCCTCCTTGTGACACCCTTTTAGATATTTGAAAACCGCTATCATGTCCCCCCTTAATCTTCTTTTTTCCAAACTAAACAAGCCCAGTTCATGAAGCCTGGCTTCATAGGTCATGTTCTCTAGACCTTTAATCATTCTTGTCGCTCTTCTCTGTACCCTTTCCAATTTCTCCACATCTTTCTTGAAATGTGGCGCCCAGAACTGGACACAGTACTCCAGCTGAGGCCTAACTAGTGCAGAGTAGAGCGGCAGAATGACTTCACGAGTTTTGCTTACAACACACCTGTTGATACAACCTAGAATCATATTTGCTTTTTTTGCAACAGCATCACACTGTTGACTCATATTCAACTTGTGGTCCACTATGACCCCTAGATCCCTTTCTGCCATGCTCCTTCCTAGACAGTCGCTTCCCATCTTGTATGTATGGAACTGATTGTTCCTTCCTAAGTGGAGCACTTTGCATTTCTCTTTATTAAACCTCATCCTGTTTACCTCTGACCATTTCTCTAACTTGCTAAGGTCATTTTGAATTATGTCCCTATCCTCCAAAGAACTCGCAACCCCACCCAGTTTGGTATCATCTGCAAACTTAATAAGCGTACTCTCTATCCCAATATCTACATCATTGATGAAGATATTGAACAGTACGGGTCCCAAAACAGACCCTTGAGGAATTCCACTTGTTATCCCTTTCCAGCAGGATTTAGAACCGTTAACAACAACTCTCTGACTACGGTTATCCAGCCAATTATGCACCCACCTTATCGTGGCCCTATCTAAGTTATATTTGCCTAGTTTATCAATAAGAATATCATGCAAGACCATATCAAATACCTTACTAAAGTCTTCCACTCCTTATATGCTTTCATCTTTTTCTTAATCACCTCTCTGAGATGCTTGCTCATTCAGCTTGGTCTAACACACCTGCCTATAATTTTTTTCCCTTTTTTAGGGATACAGGCTTCTGACAGCTTCTGCAACTTTAACTTAAAATAATTCCAGGCCTCCTCCACTTTAAGATCCATAATTTCTTTAGTCCAATCAACATCCCTAACTAATTTCCTTAATTTACTAAAGATAGCCCTTTTGAAATCAAAAACCCTAGTCTCAGATTTATTTTTGTTTATCCTTCCATTTAATTTAAACTGAATTAGCTCATGATCACTCGAGCCAAGGTTGTCTCCTACAACCATTTCATCTATGAGGTCCTCGCTACTCACCAAAACCAAATCTAAAATAGCATCCCCTCTTGTTGGTTCAGCACCTACTTGATGAAGGAATTCATCAGCTATCACGTCTAGGAAAATCTGAGCCCTATTATTATTACTGGCACTTGTTCTCCAGTCTATATCTGAAAAGTTGAAATCTCCCATGATTACGCAGTTTCCATGAGTATTTGCTTCATTAAAAACATTAAAGAGGTCTCTATCCATATCCAAATTGGATCCTGGTGGTCTATAACATACCCCAAGCACTATCCCCAATGTGATTTTTGCCCAAACGAACTCTGTCTTCTCCACCCCATCACTTTTTATTTCTTTATGATCTACCTTATCTTTGATATACAATGCGACTCCACCACCTTTACCCTTATTTCTGTCTTTCCTAAACAGCACATACCCTTCAATACCTGTACTCCAGTCATGCCTAGTATTCCACCATGTTTCTGTTATTCCTATAATATCTGGTTTCACTTCCTGGACCTTTAGCTCTATTTCCTCCTTTTTTTTACCTAGGCTCCTAGCATTCGTGTACAAACATCTTAATTTTTGCTTTTTGGCCTCATTCACATTCTTTACCCAATTTGGCACAGACGTTATACCTTCAATATGACCTATTAGACTAGTATCCACCCCACCCTTCCTCATGTTCATTCTCCTACCCCCAGCTATATCCTTTCTTACTTCGTTTTCCTCCCTCTCAGTGTTAAAATCTGGCGTAGAGATTACCTGGGCATCTCCCAACCGTCTCCCCCAAATTCCTAGTTTAAAGCTCTCTTAATAAGTTGAGCCAGCCTCCATCCTTGAAGTCTATTTCCCTCCCTACTTAGGTGAAGTCCATCTCTAGAGAACAGTCCTCTGTCCATAAATGCCTCCCAGTGACCATACATCCCAAAGCCCTCCTTATAGCACCACTGCCTAAGCCATCTATTGATCATCATAATCCTGTCACATCTTAGTTGCCCTTCTCTAGGAACAGGCAGAATCCCACTAAAGATCACCTGAGCCTCAATTTCCTTGAGCATCCTCCCCAGCCTAGCATAGTCTCCCTTAATTCGTTCCAGCGAGAATCTAGCCGTATCATTTGTTCCTACATGAAGGATGATCAATGGATTCCTTCCTGCTCCCTTAATAATTCTCTTCAACCTCAGTTCCACATCTCGTATCTTAGCACCTGGCAGACAGCACACCCTTCTATTCTCTGGATCAGCTCTGGTTACAGGCCTATCTATTCTTCTCAATAAGGAGTCCCCAATCACATAGACCTGCCTTTTCCTAGTGACAGTGAAATTCTCTGGTCTATCTCTAGCTTCCTCTGGCTGCAAGTCCTTGCTGTTCCTATTTTCCCTTGTAATCCTAATGGTCATTATTGGTGTTGTCTCCATTAAGTCTTCCCCTTTATCTATGGGACTATCCACTCTTCTCTTCTTCCTTACTCTTCCATCTTCATTATCTACCTGCTGTACATCCACTGATTTTCCCATATCCACAGAGACAGTTACCTCATCATAGAAGCTAATCAGATTGGTCAGGCACAACTTGCCCTTCATGAATCCATTCTGACTATTCTTGATCACCTTCCCCTCTTCCAAGTGCTTCAAAATTGATTCCTTGAAGATCTCCTCCATGATTTTTCCAGGGATTGAGGTAAAACTGACTGGCTGGCCTATTGTTCCCTGGATCATCCTCCTTCCCTTTCTTAAATATGGGCACTACTTTTGCCTTTTTCCAATCATCCGGGATCTCTCCTGATCGCCACGACTTTTCAAGGTACTGGCCAAGGGTTCCTCAATGACATTTGCCAACTCCCTCGGTATCCTCGGATGTATTAAGTCCGGACCCATGGATTTATGTATATTTAGCTTTTCTAAATAGTTCCTAACCTGTTCTTTCCCCATCAAGGGCTGTCCACCTTCATCCCATATTGCGTCACTTAGCGCATTAGTCTGGGAACTGACCTCGTCCGTGAAAACAGAGGCAAAGAAAGCATTAAGTACTTCAGCTTTCCCCACATCATCTGTCATTAGGTTACTGCCCTCATCCAGTAGGGGCCCCACACCCTCTCTCATCACCCTTCTTCTTGCTAACATACCTATAGAAACCTTTGTTATCCTTCACATCCCTTGCGAATTGCAATTCCAATTGCGCTTTCGCCTTCCTGATGACTCCCCTGCATTCTCGAGCAATACATTTATACTCCTCTGTTACCTGGGGAACTGAGGTAAGCAATTGTTGTGGGAGTTAAGGCTAGTGGCAATGACTGAGCCCAAGGCCTAAAGCAGGGTGTCCCCCTCCCAGAAGTCAGATTCGGCCTGGTGTTACGTATCTAGTCACCGTTGGATTGGATAACCACAAATCAGGCTAGACCAATGTTTAGGGCCAAACCATGTATTTTGAACAGTGGAACATACATCAACAACAACAGCATGAACTCACGCTATCCCAGAAGAAAAGAAGATAGATAAGTCCCGGATACAACAAAGGGGAATATACTTTACAGTGTCAGAGGCAGGCGGCGATTGATGCCTGCGACCTTCTACCCTGCGGCTAATGTAAAGCCTTAGGGGCGGACGGCAGGGAGTCCCTCGCTGACAGGGAAAGGTAGTCCAGTTGAACGGCCCTCCTGCAGGTAGATCTTGCCTCTAATGGGTCGGGTAGATTCCCTCTGGGGTTAGTACTTGGTAGCCCTTTGACTTCCAGTCCAATCCAGCAGGTAAGGATAGCAGTAAATGAGTCCAAGTCCATGTGGCAGAAGCCAGTAATCCTTAAGTGGGGCGTTCCCACACTCGCGAGGCTCTCTCTTTCTCCCACAGCTCGAACAAAATCCTTATACCCGGACCCATGAACCAAAATGGAGCACCACGGGAAACGAACAAACACTGACAGGACTTGGGACGGCAGACAGTGACTGACAGGCTACAATACGGACAGACAGTGGCGAACCCGAACCTTTCCTTGATCAGGGCTTATAAGCCCTTCAAGGCGGGAAAAGGGTGGTAAGGGTGGTGTGCAGCAAATGGTGCCGTGTGCAACACTCCAGTAGGGAGGGGTGCACCATTTCTGAGCAGTGTACAGCTCATTTTAGTGCCCAGTGCACAGTTTTGGACTGAGTGCAAACTATAGTGCGGGGTGCACCGAGCAGATGACCGTGTGCACTTAGGTTTTGGTGGGAAAAGAGTAACACAGGGAGAAGAAGGAAAACAAGATGGAATCTAAAGAGACTCCATCTTGAACATAATAGCTCTAAATGTCTTTTCCCTGGCAACACCTCCCTAGTCATCTGTCCAAGTTGTCACTTTTTGTAAGCTCCCTTTTTGTGCTAAAGTTCACCAAGGATTTCCCTGGTGTGCCAATCCGGTCTCCTACCATATTTACTTTTCTGTTACTATGCATTGGAATGGTTTCTTTCTGTGCCTTCAATAAGGCTTCTTTAAAATACTGCCAGCTCTCCTGGGCTCCTTTCCCCTTCGTGTTAGCATCCCAGGGGATTATGCCCATCAGGTCTCTGAGGGAATTGAAGTCTGCTTTTCTGACATTCAAGATGTGTATTTTACTACTCTCTTTTCTTCCTTTGTCAGGATCCTGAAATCTACCATCCCATGATCACTGCTTCCCAGGTTGTCACCCACCTCTACTTCCCCTATTAGCTCCTCCCTGTTTGTGAGCAGCAGGTCAAGCTGCACACAGCCCCTGGTCAGATCTTGCAGCACTGTACCAAGAAATTATCCCCAACATTCTCCAAAAACTTTCTGGATTGTCTGTATACTGCCGTATTGATCTGCCAACAGATGTTAGGGTAATTAAAGTCCCCCATGAGAACCAAGGCCTGTGACCTGGAAACTTCTCTCAGTTGTCTGAAGAAAGCCTCATCTACTTCATCCACCTGATTCAGCGGCCTGTAGCAGACACCAACCACACCACCACTGCTATTGCTTACACTTCTAAACTTGACCCATAGACTCTCAGCAGGCTTTTCTCCCTATATATACTGGAGCTCTAAGCAATCATAGTGCTCTCTTACATACAGTGCAACTCCTCCTCCTTTTCTCCCCCACCTGTTCTTTTTGAACAGTTTATACCCTTCCATGACAGTGCTCCAGTCATGCGAATCATCCCTCCAAGTCTCCATTATTCCAATCAAATTGTAGTTCTTAGTCTGGGCCAGGGCCTCCAATTCTTCTGGTTTGTTACGCAGGCTTCTCGCATTGGTGTACAAACACCTTAGATAACTAGCCCTACCGTCTCCATTTGTGTCAGGGGTCCTCCTTTGTTGCCCATTTCTCTTTGCATTTCTTCCCGGTATCCGACTTCCCCACTCCCCTCAGGGTTTTGGTCTCTGTCCCCCAACGAACCTAGTTTAAAGCCCTTCTCACCAGATTTGCAAGCCTGCCCGTGAAGATGCTCCTTCCTCTCTTTGTTAGGTGGATCCCATCTCTTCGTAACAATCCATGTGACCAGAACAGAGTCCCATGGTCGAGGAAACCGAAGCCCTCTCTCCGCCACCACCTGCACAACCACACATTTACTTCTTCAATTTGACGATCCCTACCCAGTCCTCTCCCTTCAACAGGGAGGATGGGAGTGAACACCACTTGCACTCTGTAATCTTTGATCCTTCTTCCTAACTCCATGTAATCTGCAGTAAACCACTCAAGGTCATTCTTGGCAGTATCGTTAGTTTCCACATGGAGAAGCAGGAAGGCGTAGCGATCCGAAGGTTTGATCAGTTTTGTAAGCCTCTCAGTTACATCCTGAATTCGAGCTGCCAGTAAGCAGCACACCTCGCGAGAATCCAGGTCCAGATGGCAGATGGATGGTTCAGTCCCTCTTAGAAGGGAGTTCCCAACTACCACTACCCACCTTCTTCTTTTGGGGGTGGTGGTCGTGGAACCTCCATCCCTATGACCATGCATCCCATGCCTTCCAGTTAAGTGGTTCCCTTCAGATTTCTTCCTTGTGAGGTCCTTTCCAAAGCATTCTCTATCGCAGAGCCTGTGGAGAGAGCCTGAAAGTAATTGCTTACCTCTGTAGGAATGGGGGATTCCTTTTTTCCTTCTAGAAGTTACATGCTGTAACTTCCTCGTCCTGTACTGCCCTCTCTGGCTCTTCCACCTGCCTTGCTTGCAGGATTAAACACTGCCTTCTATCGAGCAAGTCTTCATACTCTCTGATCGAGCATAGAGTCAACACTTGGGCCCCCAGACCTCTTATTTTTTCCTCCAAAATGACAACCAGCTTGCATTTAGTGCAGAGGAAATTCTTTCTTTCTTCCGGGAGGAAGAAAAACATAGCACATGCTGAACAGGTAACAACAGGAGAACTATCACCATCCATACCTGCTGCCCTGTTTGCAATCACCTGTTTGCAAGCTCCCTGGTTGCTGACTCAGTCCTTTATAAAACCCTGGGCTGCCTGATAGCCCCTTCCCCTAGCAAGGCTCAGCCAATCAGCAGAGGCTTCTAGATTTCAAACTTTAATTAGAAACCAACAGTTTCCAGCTGCCAGTTACAGCACACACTCCACGGGAGGGGGGGGGGAGAGGAAAGCAAAAAACAACAACAACAACAACAACACACTCACAAACAAACTCAGCACACAGCAAAACAGCCCCAAACAAACACAACACAACACAAACTACAGACAGCCACTTCCCTCAAGAGTCCAGTACTTACTACTCCCTTACCTGCAGAACTCCCACTCTAAACTCCCTGTTTGCAATCTCCCTGGTCACTGACTCACTCCTGTCATGACTGTGGTGTGGAGAATGTTATAAAAATAATTTTGATGAGGGGGAAAAAAACCCTATAAACAAGTATGCCACAAACAATATTCACTTCAGCCATTCCAATATGATCAGTGATAAAAAGCTTATAAGCTTCTTATCATACACTACAAAAAGATGCCATTTTTAGAGTCTCATGTCTAGAATAAGAACTGTACATTTTCCTCTTCTATGAGCACTATCCTCCCAAGATTAGAAAAAAAAAGTCTCTCCTTTTTCCACCAAATCATCATTACAAGACCAAAAAAATTAGACAAAAGAGGAAGTTAGGCAGTTGCAAATCTGTACATTTTCTTGGTTAACCATCATATTTGCTGAATCAACATAAGACATTTGATATTTAGTGACCATGAGAAGTAATTTGTAAAATATTTTTTCACACCTGACAGTTTTGCACACTTCATTCTCACTTGCTCTTTGGCAATACATACTGTACTTTTTGAAAGGAAGAAACAGCATACTCCATAAAGGATAAGAAAATTGCAGAAAGTGCTTTTCTGACACCTTGTGATTTTCTGATCAGGGGACAGTAAAATACTGTTCTTGCATGAATTAGAGTATTTTTCAAGTAGCAGTTACTCATGTACTTAATTATGTAACTAACCTAGTTTTCATTTCTCTTTTTAAGAGTGCTGTCAAGACTATACTTTTCCATTCTCTATGACACAAAATGATACCACTATTACCAAAATTAAGTGACATTTTCTAAATATATTACAGGTAACACAATGATGGCATTTTCTCATCAGCAACATGCACATTATAGAGCTAACACAGAGGCCACGATATAGGTATATGAAACCTAAGATCAGTCTTCAACCCAAGCTTAGTATTTTCAAAGTTTGGAATAGCGATTATATGATTTGGTCACTTAAAACTCCTGACTGACTAATCTAAACATTATTTTGTTGAAATGCACTAGTGACTGCCATTTAAACCAGTCTGAGATTAAGCTTCAGAAGGGTAGCTGGGTTAGTCTGTACAGCATAAACTTAAACAACAAATAGTATGATAGCACTTTAAAGACTAACAAAATATGTAGATGGCATCATGAGCTTTTGTGGGCACAGCCCACTTCTTCAGATGACCAGAGTTTATATGTCCAGAACCAAAATAAATAGGGAAGAAGGCGGGGAAGAGGAGACTGGAGGAAGGAAAAAAATGGGAGGGGGGAAACAAAAGGAGGCAGTGGGCATATAAATATCAAAGGGAAACCAAGCTGGTATGTAACAGGCAAAACTAAGTCTATAAGCACCTAAAAACTGGATAGTTAAAATAAAACAGATAAGGACCATTAGTTAGCAATTAGAGAGGAAGAGTACTAACACTAGAATGTACACAGACAAAGAACCATTAGCACCTTCATTGTTTGGTTGGTTGATAATGTCCCAGCCATCCGGAATCTCCAGTCAAACCATTGGCCTCAGAATTAAGCTTGTGAATGAATTGTAGTTCCAACTCTTCCCTGTGTATTTGGCTTGTGGAATTGGTCTGTAACAAAACAGCAACTTGAAGATCTCTTAATGAGTGGCCAGGCAAATTAAAGTGTTGACCAACAGGTTTCTGTATGTTCCCTTTATGGATATCTGATTTGTGAACATTGATTCTTTCTCATAGGGACTATCCAGTTTGTCCAATATATATTGCTGTGGGGCATTAATGGCACAGATCACATTACTGGATGTGCAGTAATGCAACAAGATCGAGTTGATGGGTGTACTAAGCCACACATCAGCTTAAGTGAAAGGAGCCATTAATTGCCCCTTTGTCTAGTGGTAATCAACAAAAGAAGCCCTAGCCCAATGCTTGAGCAACATGGCTAGGCTAATCAGAAGCAGACTTGTCTGAGTGGAAGGGTTTCTCAGCCAAGTGGCTGCAAATGCAGGGGCTGAGGATTGTTGTATTATAGCTGTATGCTTAAGAGACAGAAAGCAAGAGCAGCACTGGTGAGTATGCCTCTGGGAGAGAGCCAAGATACAATGCCTTTTCAGTGAGTACTGTGCCCAAAACTAGAAGACACGGATTCCTGAACAAGAAAAATGCCTCCTGTTAAACACAGTAGAACCTAAGGAAACAGGACTTTGTATATTCTTTGAAAATAAAACAGGGTTGCATTACAGAAATAACTGACTTGTCACTTTTTTTCTTCTAATGAAAACAACCCAGCAAGACTCCATATATTGGCTAACTGCTTCCACTGAATACAAGTAATATTATAAACAGTGAGAAATTCCTGAAGATGTTATTACTGTGTTGCATTTAATAGCCTAGTATAAGGAGTACTTTAGACACAGGAGGCATGGGGGTTAGAAAACAATGGCACAGCTCAATAATTGTTTTGTTGTTGTTTGTAGAAAAACAAATAAATATTGTATTTGACTATACATGTGGGGCCCAGATTTTAAAATATCTAGGAAAGAATGAAGAATGAAGGAATAACTTAGAGAACAGATATATTAGCCATCTAACATATTTCACTTTCTCTTGTCAAATTCCCAGTAAGCAATTGAATGCAGAGTACACATAGTATATCTGGACAAGTACTTACACAAATCCTTGTTTATACATATACATATTCATTTCTGTAAATATATTTGTATTGTCTTTTGTATCAGCTCTTCCCCAAACATTAATATGAACAAAAACCAGTTGCTCTAATGTCTGTTGGATAGCCAATATAAGAAGAGTAAAATAGCTGGTTAAAATCACTAATGGAAATTAGCTATCATATTCTCAACTACATTTTTCTGTTCTTCAGCCAACTGAGCTCTTCAAAATGGATCTTATCTGCACAGAAATATATGATGTTCTGAAGACTTACATCCTATATTCACAAAACTGATATAAAAGGCAGGAAGACTGACCGAACAAACTTCCCCACACAGCAATGTATATTAATCATGATGTTGAAGTACTGTAGGGTCAGAAAATAATTCATCCTTTATGGTCATGCAGTCTCTGCCAGAGACTTACTCTATTAAATTAAACGTGTCATATTTTAGTGAAAATGTTTCCATTTCTTTTTGAATCTTGTTGTAAAGCAGGCTTTTTCTGACCATGGCCTTCGCGTATAGCCCTTCCTGCCACACTTGGCCCCCCTATGATACCAGACCGTGAGATACTCAGAGGAGCATGGGAAGCACAATGCAGCTTTTTGTGAATGGAATTTAACCTTATAGGCATCATAGAACAGGGAGGTGAGCATGAAAAGATAGAACACAGCTGCAAGAGATAAATAAGACTCTCTTGACCGGTCCTTGAGGGAGATAAGACGCAACTGCCATGCACACTGACCATGCCCACACCTGTCACTGTCCACGGGGCCGTCAGGAGGGCATCATGAAAAATCCTATAGGGCAATATTTCACATTACCTCATTACCAGCCTATCAGGCCCAGCCAGGGAACAAATCCTAATAAGGTAGCGGATATCAGGTTATGTTATAAAAGACCCTCGACCCCTTTGTTCAGCAAGGTTCCGAGTGTTGAGAGCACGTCTTTTTTTTGCTCAGCTGAAGGATTGATCACCCTGAGGCTGCCTCCCCACCCTTCGAGACAAAGATAGGGGTGCACGAGTCCTGAGCATGCTCCGAGTTTTTGTGTGTCTTCATGTTATTGTTCCTGGATTTGTAAGTATTACTTAAATCTATCAATTGTTAGCTAAGTCAGTAGTTAAGCTGCATTAATCATATCGTGTAATTTTGTAAGGTATAAGCAAGTTATATACATTGTATTGTATAGATAGTGTGATTTTGTGCTGTGTAATAGTGTTATGTTTTAATCTAGGTATGTTAGAAGAAAAACCCAGGAGTTGTTAACTCATAACAGTAAAAATTAATGACTAACTCCACAAGCTGTCCTAAAGTAACATTGGAAGGATTGGCTGTGGGTGGCCTTTATTATTATTATTATTATTTTGGCTTTGTTTTTTGTATTTTTCATTTGTATGCTGAGCTGCCTTAGGCAAATTAGGGATAGTGATTTAATATAAGTAAATTGTAACCAAAGAATTGTATAGGTAAAGAATTGTATAAGTAAATTGTAACCAAAGAATAGGTATAGTTGTGTTTAAGTTTTTTACCCTGTAGAAGCATTGGTCAATTGTTAGTTTAAAAAACCATTTGCTAATTGTTGGTTTTGATAAAAGAATCATTCCACTTAATAAAGATAATTTATTTCACCATCATCCAGTAGTTTTCACTGGGTAGTCGGCTTTAACCCTTGAGACTCCCACCACATCACTGAACCAAGGTGTAACAAATCTGTCCCTAATTTTATACAGTTTTAATCAATTGCCTGAGCTGCCCATTTCTCCATATTCATGTATCTAATACTGAGCTAACTAGCCACGTGTTAGTACCTGAGCAGTTTCTGGACAATGGCATTTTAAGATATCAATTTCTTTTTCAGTTCATTCCTTTGATGGGCTCCCCCTGCACAAGAGGGACCCAGAAGAACACTACACTGCTCTTCACCCAGACTGTCACCAAAAAAGTAGGGGGATATCATTGGGATGTCATAATTCAAAATGATCTGGACAAATTGGAGAAATGGTCTGAGGTAAGCAGGATGAAGTTTAATAAGGACAAATGATTAAAAAGGTGCCACATTTCAAGAAAGATGTGGAGAAACTGGAGAAGATTCAGAGAAGAGCAACAAAAATGATTAAAGGTCTAGAGAACATGACCTATGAAGGAAGACTGAAGGAATTGGGCTTGTTTCATTTGGAGAAAAGAAGATTGAGAGGGGACATGATAACGGTTTTCAGGTATCTAAACGGGTGTCACAAGAAGGAGGGAGAAAACTTGTTTTTCCTGGCCTCTGAGGATAGAACAAGAAGCAATGGGCTTAAACTGCAGCAAGGGAGGTTTAGGTTGGACATTAGGAAAAAGTTCCTAACTGTCACGGTGGTTAAACCCTGGAATAAATTGCCTAGGGTAGTTGTGGGATATTTAAGAGTAGGTTAGATAAATGTCTATCAGGGATGGTCTAGACAGTACTGGGTCCTGCCATGAGGGCAGGGGACTGGACTCAATGACCTCTCGAGGTCCCTTCCAGTCCTAGTATTCTAAGAACACCCTACTATAGCTTACTTCCTTCTGGGTATGTCTACACTACCACCCTAGTTAGAACTAGGGTGGTTAATGTAGTCAATCGAAGTTGCAAATGAAGCCCAGGATTTAAATATCCCAGACTTCATTTGCATCTTGCTGGGCGCCGCCATTTTTAAATCCCCGGTAGTTCGGATTCCGTGCCCACGGCTACACGCGTCACGGAGTAGGTAGTTCGAATTAGGCTAATTCGAACTACTGTTACACCTCGTTCGATATTTAAATTCCGGGCTTCATTTGCAACTTTGATTGACTACATTAACCACCCTAGTTCGAACTAGGGTGGTAGTGTAGACATACCCTCTTTTACTAGTTATCTGTCAGTATCCATTTTAACAAGTTTTGCCATATTGAGACAGAGCCTGACCTAACTAAAGTAAACAGTACAATTTCTCCAAGTTCAATGAGAGGGCTCGAGTGTCTTTTATCGGCCATACTGCCTACTAACTTATTGTCAAGTTACTTGCTTTTTGTGCCATATTGATTTCAGCCTTATTACCTGCCATGTTAATTGTTTTTCATCTTCCATATTGACTGCTGCCCTTTTACCCACCAGTATGTTTGTCTTTTATCTTCCACATTGACTGCTGCCTTATTACTTGTCATACCATTATTTACCACTTTGTTTACTGCTGTCTTTCTACATAATTGTTTGTTACTTTTCTATTCCTCATAATAATCAGAGACAGGCTAAATGGCAGCTATCTGCTCCTTCACTTTCACACTAGCCAAGTATCCAGCAGTCCTGCACTGCACTTCCTTCACTTATACTCCTTCAAGGTCTCCATTCATGTATGTCTACATTGTGGGCTAAAATCAAATTAAGACAAGCAACTTCAGCTACGTTAATTTCATAGCAGACGTTGAAGTACCTGAACTCAGCTTTTGGCACTGTCTACACAGCAGAAAGTTGAAGGAAAAACACACTTCCTTCGACTTCCCTTACTCCTAGCAAAATGAGTGTTACAGAAGTTGGAGTAAGAAGCCTGTTATTTTGAAATTATTTCAAAACAGGCTTACTGTGTAGACACGCACTCTTATTTCAAAATATGAGTTATCATATATATAGTAGCCCAATGTCTATGACTCCGTAACGCTGAAACCCTGTCTGTTCCCTCTGGGTGGCGCTGTTGCCTCCCGCCATGGCTCTCGGCTGACTTCTGTGCCGCTTAGCTGGGCCATGCGTGGGAGCAAGCAGCACAAGCGGCTGTTTGGGGTCCGCACTCCCCATGCAGCAGGAGGAACATGGGGCTCAAATGGCCGCTTGTGCTGCTTGCTCCCTGCTGGCAGCCCGGCTGAGCGGCACAGAAGACAGTTGAGCACGACGGCGGGAGGCGAAGGTGGGCGGGGAGTGACGTACACACCCAGGGGGCAGAGCCTGGATGACCATGCATCCCCGACAGAGACAGAGGAAAACAGAGAGAGTGAGAGGCAGGAGGGGGAGAAGAGAAAGAGAGAGATGGAGAGAGGCAGAAGGAGGGGGAGAGTTGAGAGAGAGAGAGGGGAGGAGACAGTAGGAGGAGGAGAGAGAGAGATGGAGCGAGAGACTGGAGGCTGAGGAGAGAAGACTGACATGGAGGAGAGACCTGAAAATCCCATCTTATGATGGGCTAATTGGCTAGTTTTGAAATAAGCATGCAATGTAGATATAGCCTTCATGTCCATCCCTCTCCCCATTAACTCTTCCCTGAGTCAACACCTCTTTCATTCCATCTCCTCTTTGCTCCTTCCTTCCCTCACCTGCTGACTTCATATCCTCTTTAAAAAAATGATTTTCTTCCTCTCAATTCAGCATCTCATTTTTCTCATGGATCTCCAATTCATCACAACTTTTTAATCTGTGTCTTCTTTTGAGCTGCTAGTTGAGCTGTGCACTTTTTTTCAGTATCTTACTTACCAAAAATTGAGCAGAAATTGATCCAAAAACTATTAATATGTTCCACACAAGTCTGCCAAATATTTATGAACATTTATTTCAGGCTCAGTTCATAAGGGGATTTAGGCATAATTCACAGAATGTCTGGAATATGAAGATGAAGAGAAGGAGGAAGAAATAATGTCCCCTTTAAAAATGTGTAGTTTACTGATTTGAGCATTCTTCTGAAATGGACTTTTAATTTGCCAAAAATATTGGGAAAAAAAATCTAGATTCAGTTAAAGCTGAACCAATATTTAATTTTTTGAAACTGCCAACAAAGGAAAAAGGAGCTATTCTCCTGTCTCTAACCTCAATTAATACCAATCAAAACATTTTGTGCTGACCCTCTTCATCCTCTATGTTCTTTCTTGCCGTTCTTCTCTCTACAGGGGCTACACAAATCAACTTTATTCCCGGCCTTTTTCCTACTTTTCAGCTCTTCGGTTGCTCTTAAGTTGTTTATTCTTTAAAATACAAAGAGTTTTACAGAACACACAGCTTAAGTGGGGATTTAATACACAATGAAAATGAAAAAAGAAAACACGACAAAGCCAGTTCTGTGCTTTGGTTACTCAAGATACACTTCAAAGAAATCATCATAAATGTGGCAGCTATTTAAACTACATCACAGCAATTGTGAATCATTGTTAGACTTGTTCAAATATTGCAAATTTGCTCAGGGACATTCAACTGATTTGTAAATGGCTATTTTCATTTCACTATTTGTACACCATTACAATCATTTTTACACATTCTCTCGGGTTTTGGAGAGTGGCTCTTCATGAAAATAACTATATCCACATATGAAAAAAGCATATTTGCCATTCAAAATTTGTTATATTCTTTTAAAAAGCAATACTTCCATCCTGACAATGTGTGATTTAGGCAACTGATATCAATAACAAATAGCAAAAAGCCAAAAGGGACAGATGATACACAGTCCAGAGACTGAGATGTGCCTGAACAAATTACTCAAATACAAAACAAGGCCTGATGTCAAATAACCAGAGAGGAGAGAATATTCATCAGACTGCATATTGGCAATTAAATTATTCAACCAGATCTAGTCATTGTTCAAGTCCATCCTGCTTTTTAAGTTAGTTTCTTGGAAGTCCAGCTTACAAGGCCAGAGAAAGATTTTTTCCTCCATCGAGGACTTACTTTTATCTGTGGTCTTGTGCACATCAAGTGCTGTGTTAGTATAAGCACAGGAAATGATAACTTAGAATTAAGCTAGGGGTTATCTTGATCCATGAGGAATTGTGTCATTATGAAGTCATCTCACTGGTGAGATGACAATGTCATTTTTACAACTTGATAAATGGTCTAGGATAAAACCAAGTAACTAGTGTATTTTTCAGATTGCTTTAAATGTATGTGGTTACTTTTCCTGGGATCAGTTATTTCTTTGTTGACCATTGTCAATGTTTAGCTTGGACTCCATCTAATCCTCTGATATTTGCTCTGAAATGAGAAACTAGTCTACATTTCAAACTTAAACATGAATCATCTTTAGGAGGACTATATAGAATGTGTGAAAAATCAGCACAAGGGGTGGGGAGGTAATAGGCACCTGTATAAGAAAAGTCTCAATTTTATAGGTTAAGACCTGTTATTTGGGTTGCCTGGTCACTCTAGGTACTATTAGTCATTACATATAGTACATCTCTGTAGGACGGATTCCATGTGTTTGGTACACAAGCTTGACATTTATCTTTGGACTTTAGGTGAAAAGATGAATAGGTAATTAGTGCATGGCTCTTTCTGCACATTCTTTTTATTTGTGGTGATATGTTTATGATCTGATTTATATATGGATGGAACCTCTGGCAGTCCTCACATGAAGTCCCATGGTGTGTTCTGTTAGGAATGCTAAGAAAACGAATTTTCCTTAAACAAAATGTTTCATGGAAGTGCTCTGTTTGCCCCCTCGCATTGCACTCACGTTGTTTGCAAAATGTTGCTAACAACTTCCTTCCTCTTCCTGAAACTCTGTGTCACTGAATTTCTCCATTGACGACGTCTTGCATTTTCTCAAATTCAGTTTTCCCATTCTCATCTTCTTCCATATTGTCTTATATGGCTAGAACTCTACCACTCTGTGTGCCAAGCTACAACTACCTCCTCATTCAAGTCCTGGTATTAAAACACTTCCACCCAACCTTTCAACAATAATCCATGACAAATGAAAATAGTTTTTCCACTTCTCTTTTCTCTTAAGTAGTACACATGTGTAATGTATTATTTCTAAAGCCTTGGGTCTTCATCTGTTTTCATAGAGTACCCAATGCACCTTCTGGTGCTCAGTGAACAATATTAATGACAGTAGACAAAGTTTATGTCGACACAAAAAAATTTCTTTATAAACTCCTGCACTTTTGTGGGAGGGCATACAATTATAAATAATTCTCTGGGGCCACTAGCATTTGGTTCTTTAGAAGCAAAGCATTTCAGAGATATGATCTCATGAGACTTACTGAGAAAATAAAATGGGTCTCATTTCTAACAAGCAATCTAGGGGACTCATGTTTGAAGAAATCATATGTGCCTGTTCACTGATGCAGTTGCTTTGTTTAACCCACACATCCAATTTATGCAACAAGATTTATAATGTCACGTTTTATAATTTCAGATCATTTGATCTATTTATCAGTAATGAAATGTAAATTGAGAGCATGTGTGAAACTATGATCAGACATTTAATAGGAATTATTACATGCAATCATATGATCTACTTAATCTCTATCAAGTTGACACACGTGTCATTTATTCCCCTATGAAAAGCTTCTCATGTTAAAAACACATTTCATTTTGTCTTGATTTACAAGTTTTTTAGATTGTGTATAAAATAGAAAGTAACCTTCTAATAACCTTTCCCCTGTATAGTCCATCACATTGACTTGTGTGACCTTATGCAAGTAATTTCACCTCTCCAATTCAGTTTTCCCTTCTGTAAAATGCTTGCTGATTTACCTTAGATGACCAGTCTCCACTGTCCTTTTTCTCCCTTGTATACATACAGTATGATGAGGACTAATTTAGCTACAACTACTCGAGAGATCTTGGAGTCATTGTGGATAATTCTTGGAAGACATCCACTAGGTGTGCAGCAGCAGTTTAAAAAAAATCAACCAAACAAACAATGTTAGGAATCATTAAAATAGGGTTGGAGAATAAGAGAGCATAGAATCATAGGGCTGGAAGAGACCTCAGGAAGTCATCGAGTCCAGCCCCCTGCCCAAGGAAGGACCAATCCCAACTAAATTAACTCAGCCAGGGCTTTTTCAAGTTGAGACTTAAAAACCTCTAGAGATGGAAATTCCTCCACCTCCCTAGGTAACCCATTCCAGTACTTCACCATCCTCCTACTAAAATAGTTTTTCCTAATATCCAACCTAGACCTCCACCACTAACTTGAGACCATTGCTCCTTGTTGTGCCATCTGTCACTATTGAGAACAGCCTCTCTCCATCCTCTTTGGAACCTCCCTTCAGGAAATTGAAGGCTGCTATCAAATCACCCCTCACTCTTCTCTTCTGCAGACTAAAGAAGCCCAAATCCTTCTGCCTCTCCTCATACGTCATGTGCTTTCTAATCATTTTGGTTGCCCTCTGCTGGACCCTCTCCGATGCGTCCACATCCTTTCTATAGTGGGAGACTAGAACTGGACACAATACTCCAGATGTGGACTCACCAGAGCTGAATAAAGGGGAATAATCACTTCTCTAGATCTGTTGGGAATGCTCCTCCTAATGCACCCTAGTATGCCATTCATCTTTTTGGCTACAAAGGCACACTGTTGGCTCATATCCAGCTTCTCACCCACTGTAATCCCCCAGGTCCTTTTCTGAAGTACTGCTACTTAGCCATTCAGCCCCCAGCCTGTAACAATGCTTGGGATTCTTCCATCCCAAATTCAGGACTATACACTTGCCCTTGATGAACCTCATCAGATTTCTTTTGGCCCAATCCTCTAAACTGTCTAGGTCACTCTGGACCCTATCCCTGCCCTCTAACTTTTATCTACCTCTCCTCCTATCTTAGTGTCATCCACAAACTTGCTGAGGGTGCAATCCATCCCCTCATCCAGGTCATTAATAAAGATGTTGAACAAAAGCAGCTCTAGAACTGATCCTGGGGGCATTCACCTAGAAACTGACCGCCAATCTTATTGCCTCTATAGAAATCTAGAATATGCCCACATCTTGAATACTTCATACAGATGTGGTTGCCTCATCTAAAAAAATATATATTGGAAAAAAGTTGTCATTGAAAAAGGTTCAGAGAAGGGCAACAAGATGATTTGGAACAGGTCTCATATGAAGAGAGACTTTGATTTTTCATTTAGGTGACTAAGGGGAGATATGATAAAGGTCTATAAAATCATTACTGATGTAGAAAAAGTGAATAATGAAAAGTTATTTAATTGTTTCCCTAATATAAGAACTAGGGGTCACCAAATGAAATTAATAGGTAGCAGGTTTAGAACAAACAATTTTCTTCATGTAGCACACAGTAAGCCTGTGGAACTCCTTGCCATCTAATGACGGATAGCCAGTATGGGTAGGAATGAGGTTTCTAGCCTCTGTCTGGAAATGGATGACAGGAGAAGGATCATGTGATGATTACCTATTGTGTTCACTCCCTCTGGGGCATGTGGCCTTGGTCACTGTCAGCAGACAGGATACTGGGCTAGACGGATCTTTGGTCTGGCCCATTATGGCCATTCTTATGTTCCCCAAGGAGAAGGATGTGGTGAAGATTAATTAGATCATGGAGGTATTATTTTTATTATTAATAGATCCCTTTGTAACATACAGTAGCTCTTAAAATATAAAGCATAACATGTCAAGGAACCATACAATTATGACATGTTTCTAACAATGTTTTAATAGATGCACATCGTTAGCCATTTACAACTATAATTTTATTTTTATTGCCTGATAGTTGTGTTCTTTGCAGAAAAATGCCAACAGAAAGCCAGATTAGGAGATATGCCCGCAGTTCAGGATTATGAATCTATTCGTTGTCTTGTGCTGTGTCAAGCCTATTACTTACTGTGGGTAGATAATAAAGAGAGTGTAAAGGCAGCTACTGAGTAGCTGTTGCGTAATCACCGGATAGATACATTCACAAGTGATACCGGGTAAAGCACAGGAGGATCATCATGCTCGCAGAATAAAATGTATATTTTAATAGAAAGATAAAAAAAGCCCATGACCAGTTTCACCTGCACCTTTGCTTCCAAAGCAGGGGTGCTGCCATGACAACAAGCTAATTGACAGCATGAGTTCAAGAGAATCAAGAATTCCCTTTAATGTGTCAGGTAACAGACAGACAGTTGAACTCAGGTATTCATCCACAGGGAAACTTCACTGGTCTAAACTTTCTTCACTAGAAATATCCTTAAGAACTTAAACTCAAAGTAAATTTGGGTTTAGAAGAAATTATATGCAAATACACACAAAGGAAGTGTGTTTTTAGTTCTCTCAGGCTGGCATAGTCAAAGACTTCCAAGGTTTAGCTCTAATCTAATCCTTTTCAACTGAAAGTTCCTTTAGCTGGAGGCTCATCTGCCAGCTCTGTCAGTCTAGCAATTTCTCATGTCAGCCAGTGATGAGCAATTACTGACACATTAATCCTGTATCACTTCCTCACAGGACTGACCTTTGGCTGAGTTTCAATAGATTTAGAGGATACATCCACTACTTAGGACTACCTGAGGGGGTGGAGAAGGAGACGAGTTGAAGGAATATAAAGACTGGTTTGTCAAGATCAAAAAAGACAACCAGAATTTATAGTTTATATTTAAAAGACAGCTTACTTCTGAAAACTAAAGAGAGCAAAAGGCTAGTTTTAGAAGGCAGATACATGCTGCTAACTAGTAAGAAACATCTGAATCATATATAGTGATTTTAATTGTAGAACATCTATTTGCAATGTCATCCTGGATTCAATTTCCAAATATTTAGCTTTTGAACTACTTTAAATGAAGAAATGAAGATAGGATAGTTTGTCCTAGCTGAGCCTCACATAACCGTCTAATATTTCCAAGGGGACTACATCAACTTTGCTCCACTTTTCATTCTTATCAAAATGGTCAGCCCACGAGAAGATTAACGTTGTGCTAGACAAGAAAATGAGATAAAAAATTATACTGCCACATCCATTTTCTAAATTATAATGCTTCGACCTTTTCAATATTCTGAAATGTGATTGGTTTTCTACTCCTTCACTGCCAGTGAAGAGGAAGGAGAATGGCTGAGTAATCAACACACATAAAAATGATGAAGTCAGATAACAGAACACATAGTACTAGCTATACAATTCTAAAATCCCATTTTTATACCAAATGGTAATATGGAAAAATGTCAAAGTATGAATCAGTTTTCAGAATTATCATGAGGAACATAAGTCTTACATTAACCCTTTAAAAAAAAGGGAAGGAAAAAAGGACGACTGAGTCTTTCTGCTGTACACCGGAACTATATGCTTTAAAATGTAGAGGCAGAACTTCAACTGGTGCATATCAGCATAACATGCCTAAAATAAAAGACTACATTGATTCACCCAAGAATGATCTCACCCTGTCAGTGTGTATGACATGCTAAACCAATAAAATGCCTTTCATTATGTAGATAACTTCTTTTCAAGGTCAGGTACAGCCACAGATATTTCCTCTAATCTTGAATTTGTGGTTTGAAGTCCCTCATGACTTTCAAGAAAAAGAATATCACATGCTAGTGACCAACCTAAATATAACTAGATAATATATAATATGTATTAAAGGAAATGGAATAGAAACAGTAATTGTTTTCACAAATGCAATTAAAAGGCTATTTACCTGATGATGTAAAAATATGACTTGCTTATTCCCTAGAATACCCTTGTACGTATAGCCTCTTTTTCTTAAAAGTATCTGTATACCTCAGTGTTTCTATGGGAAGATATTGCTTTAATGTTCCAGTAGATGCTTTTTTAATAAATATCACAACACTAGAGGCACCTTTTCAATTTAAACATGTGCATACATCTTTGCAGGATAAGGACCTTATTTCATTGAAGGTCTAGTAAAATAATCTTAAAAAGGATATTTGAAAAAATAGGTTGATATAAATTATTCTAACTTTAAAGAGAAACTATCCTACTGCAACAAGCATTCAGTTATAACATGCCTGAACATTAAAATAATTTACCTGCAGCATTCAGAACTTTCCTTGCCCTGTTAGACAATTACAGGTATTAGCAATATTTTTTTTAATTAATGTCTTTTTATCATGCTGACATACCAAAATGAAAATTCAGTGACAATCATTATCATGACAATAAACTGTCTTGTCATAAACACAGACTTATACTGTTACTGCAGGATCAGAGGGGAGAACAAGCTGAGTGAGAAGAGAAGATACTTTAGGAGCTACAACTTCAGCAATTAAAAGGGTAACAATGAAAACTCAATTCTAAGGAAATTACTGTTTATTCAATACAAATGCTCTTTTGTTCTAAGTTTCCCCAGTGTGCAAATGCTCTTCAAAGCTGGTACAGTTGTATACTGAATATAATTCTCAGCAGTTTATTTTTAAATTTGGAACAAGAGACTTCTTGGGTAAAACAATATGTTTTGCTGTAAAAAGGCATGGAATTTAGAATGTGTCCATTAATTTTAATTTACTAAATTTTTACATATAACAAACATTTTAATCATGTGCTATTTATTTTTCTATCCTAACCCAAGTCTATATTGTTTTAATATTACAGGATTTATTCTGAAATACCCTTATTGACTATACTTAGTGTATTTTAGGAGTAGTTTATCATATTAACTACCAAAATAACTTAATCGTGTATGAACTAAGATGTGTAAAATGCTTGAAGGAACAGAAATAGTAAATACAAATAAGGAGAAGAAAAAGGGAATCTTCTGTTCAATTTTAGGTTCGAATTTTTTTGAAATGAAGACTGTTATAAAAGCAGGAATGTAAATTTACACCAATAGTAAAATATATTGTGTGCAGTATCTCGATAGTTGGTCACCAATCTATTCATCATACATTCATGAGCATTCAGGTTCAGACCTCTCCCAAGATACAACCTGTCTCAGCACATGGCACTGAATTGTAACATAAGAATGTTGAGATAGCTCATGGATTTTTTTCACAACAGTGAGCAGCAACTTACCCTAGCAGCACCTATGACAAATAGAATCAGTTGGGTGAGTTAATAATTCAGCACTTCACTGAATGTAGCATTCTGTGCACAACCTCACTGTTTACTGAATTCATCTGTACAGTGGGTTAGACCCACAGGGTGGTTAAGATCACTGAGTGTTAAATCTGCTGAAATTGCTTTGTGACAAAGTAATACCATATGCAGCCTCTCTCTTGTGCCAAATGAAATGTGCATTTGGGGGACTTAAGTCTGCATAATCCATTTTCCTCTGAATAGAGCCCTAACTTCTTAACCTGGATATATTACTTTCTATGTGAATCCCTGAAAATATCAATTTTTCGTCAGACTTTATAATAACCAGTATTCTAGTGTTTGATGACAAGTGTTCGATTTGTTATGCAATTTAAGTTGGATGAAACATCAGTTAAGTTTCACATATCTATAAATAGAATCCTCAGAGCAATGAAAGGCTTCTGGAAAGCTATTACTGTATCTTATGGGACAGTACAGCCTGCAAAAAGCCAGGTAGATTCATTAAACATACCTTTGACTTATTAGAATTTCTTATGGAAGGATATTATTCTAGAAGTTGATTTCTGATTCGCTCTTTTTTATAACAAGGAATCCATGCTAAATTTCACTGCCTGAAGACTTTCTAGTTCTGGTAAGAGGTCATTTTCAAACAATTTTTCCTTCTAATACTAAAATAGACAGCACAAATGCAGAGGTGTATTCAGCTACGTTTGCACAACAGACTTCTCAGTTCATGGGATTGCAATTCCTAATGGTGATAAAAGAGTGGAAGATGGCAGTCTTCACCCAAACTTCCCTGCAAACCAGGGACATGAGAACATAAGCCAACCATTTACCACCAGTAGTGTTCTAATTGCATTAGACTCAGGAAACAAGCACTGCTGTGTTCAAGTACTCTATTTCAAAGTGCATGGTTTCAATCTGTTTTTGCATTATACCCTAGCTCTGACCACTGTTTTTTTGTATGACAGTAGCTCCCTCTTAGCAAAATCACTTTTCGCAGAACTTCACTACAACTAGAGAGTTACTATAATTCGGTCCACAATTTATACATTGCAACACATCAAAAATGTAAGCTTAAATGCACTGTGCCATTTTCTTCTGTATAATAAAATAGCAATCTACTTTTGCTGATATTGGTGCTGTGTAACCATAACTAAATATTTAGATCTGTAGGGTTTTGGTACCAAGATGTTTTCCTGGTATACAGTACTTCTGGATGAGTTCAGGAGAGAGTATATCACTCTTTATCATTAAAGTGTCAGTATATGCACATAGCCAACACAAAGTCACCATAATTAACTTGTTTTTCTACACATTGGAGGGAACTGTGTACTCCAATACTATCATGTGTTAACTTGGCAAAAGCCAATAGCTAAATGACAGCCACTCTACAATTTAAATTATATCCCTTTGAAGAGTGATGGTAGAATTAAGAAAGTAGGATGGGAGCTGTAATAGCCACACCCCACAGTGTATTCTGGGAAATCCAGTTCATATTATTACCTGCATTTACAGCAGAATAAAGGTAAAATCCTGGCCTATATTCCAAGATTTATGCCTCAGAAGGTATTTGGTGTCTGGCAGTACGAGCAAGCTGCAAGGGCATTGTGAGCAAGTGATACAAGCCTCCATGATTACATAGTCTACAAGTAAAATTAAATGGTTACCAATTTTCCCCAAAAAATGAAGAGACTTGAACTACCCAGGACTCAAAACAAAGTATAATCTAAAGAGTATATAAGCAGACAACAGATTATATCCATATATCGTAGATGTAAATGAGTTAATTCTACAGAGATTGTATGACAATGTTTTTACTAGATGTCCATAAGAACAATTGATACTTTGCTGCAGGAAAGTCCTGTTAATTATGACCCCATTTCAAAGACTATGATTATTTAACATTATGGCCTAAATTTTGTTAGTTGCATGGTATATTTAACAGACAGCCCCTGACTACTCTACTCTGTGAGTCTCTCTGCTTTAGCAACGTGGGAAAATATTTTATTAGGATAACAGCATAAAAAATGTAATGCAATATTAATAGAACTTTCACTGGAAGCAAGTAATATTCTAGAACTATAAAGTGCTTACATATTTCCATTTGCTGAATAAGGATATTCATTAGACAGAAATATTTATCTAGTGCAATTCATTAGTTTACTAGTTTTTCTCCTTTTGCATTCATTAGACTGTGGTTTCCCACAACCGTGTTTATTACTGTTTGCCCATGATTTTCAGGGCTGCCTTCCCCCACGCCTTTCCTCACTGATAAAATACAGATTTATGCTCCCAGAAATCTATGGGAGTTGCAGCTCTGTTATTAAGAGTAGAATTTGTTGGACTATGTTTGTGTTTATTGTGTGCAGTTTACTTTTCCAACAAAAAGCTCCAGATCTTGATTTTCCACTGCATTTCATATTGTATCAATTTAAACTTATGCCTAGTGGGTGTAAAATGTTTTCATTCTCATTTAAAAGCATTTTACACTCATTTTGCAAAGGGGTACTCTGACATTATAGAAAGAGCTCTATATACATGCGTGCTCTAAATCTGTGGCCATGTCTACACTAGGAAATTTAGAAATTACTAAATTCGATTTAAATCCCAATTTAACAAAATGGAACTAGTGTGTCCAAACTATGGGGAAGCCTAGAAATTAATTCAAGGCAGTATCTGTTAATGTGGGTGCACTACCTCAGACTTAGAGCCCCAGGAAGCACTATGGAGTAATTAGTTCGAATTACTCTGGGGACTAGTTATTTCAAAATAGCAGTACTAGAATGTCCACTCTACCATTATTTTTAATTAACTATTTTGGAATTAGAATTATTCCTGATGAGAAGCAGAAGAACAGATTTCAAATTAAGTGGCCCATTATTTCAAAATAATGGACTTGGTAGTGTGGACACGTCACTTATAAATTTGACCTATTTATTTTGAAATAAAGTCCTAGTGTAGACCAGGGCTGTGTGTGTAAATAATTGTATAACAAAAAGTGTGCAAGTAAACCCAGTAAAGTTTGTTGCCGTGGTACAGTGCAAATAACCAATAAATTATAAAGTACATTACAGAAAAAGCTAAGAACAATGGCAAATAAGGACAGTTATAAATACCATACAAAAGACTGATAAGGATATAAAATGTGCCCATGTTGATATTTGAACTAAATTATTTGTTCTTCATTAATTTGACCTACAGAGTTGACCTAAATAAATAAAAGTATTTCTATTTCCCATAAGTTTCATCTAACAGTTATCTTTCCCCAAATAAAATATAGACAATGGGATAGAAAAATCAGAAACTTAAGTGTACCATATAAAGGAAAACATTAATACATAAAATGCAAAGCTTGTTTGACCCCCATTATCCATATGACTATACAGACTGTCCTCCAGTGTGATATGAAGGAACATAAAAGCAATCCAAGAACAAACAGAAGACGGAAAGGTAATTTAGAAACTACTTTATTTCTTCAATTTTTTTAAATTAGAACATTCAGATTTTGTTATTGAAGAAATGTAATGCCAATGGATAAAATATGAGGAAATAATTGTATTTGCTTAAGCCAGACATAATTTCACATACAGAGCTCTGCCTGTGCATCTCAGTTTGGATTTTCAATCTATTATTTCATTCCCTGCTTGCTGATCATTATGCTGAATTATGCCAAAAACATTACCATGACTGTGTGCCACAAATATATGAAAATTAAGATGGGACCCAACAAAAAAGATTAAAGGTCTAGAAAAGATGACCTATGAAGGAAGACTGAAAGAATTGGACTTATTTAGTTTCGAAAACAGATGACTGAAAATAAAAGACTGGGGGACATGAAAGCAGTTTTCAAGTACCTAAAATGGTGTTAAAAGGAGGAAGGGGAAAAATTGTTCTCCTTGGCCTCTGATGATAGGACAAGGAGCAATGGGCTTAAATTGCTACAAGGGAGGTTTAGACTGGACATTAGGAAAAACTTCCTGTCAGGGTGGTTAAATACTGGAATGAATTGCCTAGGGAGGTTGTGGAATTTCCATCGCTGGAGATATTTAAGAGCTGATGGGTAGACATCTATCAGGGATGATCTAGATGCTGCTTGGCCCTGCTGTGAGGGCAGAGGACTGGACTTGATGACCTCTGAAGGTCCCTTCCAGTTCTAGTATGCTATGATTTTCCTTCAACCCACCAGTTTAGAAACCACTGAAAATAATCTACAGAAAATCCTTTCAACAACAAGAATGACATTCTTAACATGGACATCTCATCTACCCCAAATCCCTTCCCCGCCCAAAAAAGAAGTGAAAATGTGAAAATACAAAAAGCCAGAAATTAAACAAATCAACCACGGAGTAGAATAAATAAAACCCAAGAGAATTTAATTTCTAGTTCAAAAAGGGAAGAGAGTCTGAAACTTTTGAAGACCACTTGCGCTTCACTATAGCAATTGATTTTATATACTTCAGTGATCTATCAATGGGAGACCTAATAGAGCAACAAACAAAAAATAATGTGGCCAAGCATCAAAACCCTTAAGGACATGTGTTAGTTTATGCATGCAAATTTGTTGTAGACTCACAGGATATTAGAGAGCAAGATGAGTAGTAATAATTTTTAGGTATTAACTTCTGTTGGTGAGAGATGAGTTTTTCTCTTCTCAAAGGCTGATTTCACTCTCCATTAAAAGACCTTGCCTCACCCATTTTTTGTCCCTCTAATATGGGACATGTTTCATTAGCTCTGCCCTTTACTATTAAAGTAAATGGGTGCAGAATAGGTCAATGGGATTATTCATGTACTACTACTACACATGGAAGGTCTGTGGTTACAAGTGGTGGGGCACTGCAACCATCAAATTTCAAGTTTCATTTTGTTTGCAAACATGGTAGCATTTCATAGAATCACAGATGGGGAAGAGTCCCCAGGAGGCCTCCAAATCCAGCCCCCTGCCCAAGGCAGGACCAATCCCACCTAAATCAACCCAGCCAGGGCTTTGTCAAGCCGAGACTTAAAAACCTCTAGGGATGGAGATTCCACCACCTCCCTAGGTAACCTATTCCAGTGCTTCACCATCCTCCTACTAAAATAGTTTTTCCTAATGTCCAACCTAAACTTCTCCCACTGTAACTTGAAACCATTGCTCCTTGTTCTGATCACAACTGAGAACAACCTCTCTCCATCATCTCTGGAACCTCCCTTCAGAAAGTTGAAGGTTGCTATCAAATCCCCCCTCACTCTTCTCTTCTAGGGTATGTCTACACTACAAAGTTTGAATTAACTTTAATAGGCACTACACATACAAATCGCTAATTCGAACTAGTGAAGCGCTTAATTTGAAGTAGGTAAACCTCATTCTACGAGGACTAATGCCTAGTTCGAATTAAGTAGTTCGAATTAAGGGCTGTGTAGCCACTTAATTCAAACTAGTGGGAGGCTAGCCCTTCCCAGCTTGCCCTGGTGGCCACTCTGGCCAAACCAGGGAAACACTTCTGCGCCCCTCCTGGCCCCGGAGCCCTTAAAGGGGCATGGTCTGGCTACGGTGACCATGCCAGGCACAAGCCTGCCAGCACCCAGCCAGCAGACCCTGCACCTGGTACGGCACAAACCAGCCATCTGCTGCCACCCAGCCCTCCACCTCTTCCCAGGACCAGGCTGGCGGCTCACAGGAGCCTGCCCAGGGTCGCAAGAGGCAGGCGCCCATCTGGTCAAGTGCAGAGATCGTGGACCTCATCCAGGTTTGGGGGAGAAGCCTCCAACGTCCACGATCTCCACACTGGCCACAGGAACGCGGCCGTCTACAGCCACATGGCTGACAGCCTTTCCGCCAGAGGCCACATGCGGACCCGGGAGCAGGTCTACTGCAAAATTAAGGACCTGCGGCTTTCCCTTCCCTTCCTCCCCCATCTAGCTCCCTCCTGCCAGGTTTCCCCTCCCCTCTTCCACCCTTCTTCCCCCCTCCCGCCACCCCAGTTATGTAAAATAAAGAGATTTTTGGTGTTAAAACAAGTGTCTTTATTTGACATTAGGAAGGGCGGCTAGGGAGGGAAAGGGTGGAAGAAGGCCCCAGTTCAGTCCTCCTTCTCCACCTGGAAGCTCTCCCGCAGAGCTTCCCGGATCCAGACGGCCCTCCGCTGGGTTTCCTGGACAGCGGTGGTGCAGGGCTGAGCGTAGTGGCCATCCATGCGCTCAGCCTCAGCCATCCAGACTGGCAGGAAAGCCTCCCCCTATCTCTCGCACAAATTGTGCAGCACACAACATGCTGCCACCACGGGAGGGATATTGTGTTCGGCAAGGTCGAGGCGGGTGAGGAGGCACCTAAATCATGCTTTCAATCGTCCGAAGGCCCCCTCCACCATGATGCGGGCCCTGGTGAGCCTGGAAATGAAGGCCTGGTGGGAGGGGTTGAGGTGCCCCGGGTACGGCTTCATGAGCCAGGGCTGTAGGGGATAGGCCGCATCCCCCACCAGGCACACGAGCATGTTCACGTCCCCAACCCTGATGAAGCAGTCAGGGAAGAAGGTCCCGGCCTGCAGCCTCTGGCACACGGAGCAGTTCCGGTACACCCATGCGTCGTGTGCCTTGCCGGACCAGCCCACATTAATGTCTGTGAACTGGCCCCGGTGGTCACACATGGCCTACAGGAGCACGGAGAAGTACCCCTTGAGGTTGACATACGGGGAGGCCTGGTTTTCCGGGGCACGGATGGGGATGTGCGTCCCGTCGATGGCCCCCAGGCAGTTGGGGAAGCCGAGGGCGCTGAACCCCTAGATGATGGCATCCGGGTTGGCGAGGCGGACCACCCTGCGGAGCAGCACCCGGTTGATGGCCTTGACCACCTGCAGAGAGACACAGCAAACCGCGAATCACTGGGGCGCCCAGGTGGCTGGGAGTTTTCGTGCCTTGGCACTGCCCCGCGCCCCACTCCCGGAAGCAACCCCTCGCCCGGGCGGTGTGTAGTACGGCCGGGACAGACCATATCCTCCAGTGCAGGGCACTTTTGCCTCCTCCCTTCCCCCCCCCCCGATTTTCCCTGGGGCGGCCCATCCCCTCCTTGCAGCCTCCCCTTTGACTCCAGCCCAGTGGCCGGTGTGTGCCGTACCTGCATGAGCACTGCTCTGACAGTAGATCTCCCCACGCCGAACTGGTTCCCGACGGATCGGTAGCTGTCCGGCGTGGAGAGCTTCCAGAGGGTGATGGCCACACGCTTTTGGAGGGGGATGGCGGGCCTCATGCGAGTGTCCCGTTGCCGCAGAGCAGGGGCGAGCCACTCGCAGAGCTCCAGGAAGATGTTCCTCTTCATCCTGAAGTTCTGGGTCCACTGTCTGTCCCCCTAGCGCTCCAGGATGATGGGGTCCCACCTGTCGCTGCTGGTGTCCAGACGCCAGATGTGGTGGGGTACGCTGGCGTCCAGGGAGCGGTGTCCAGGGAGGCCAGGTGGAGAGATAGGGGGCTGATGTGCACCAGGTGGTGCCAGGCAGCCTCCAGCCATTGCTGGCAGGCTTGCAGCAGGAAGTCCAAAAGCTTCACCAGAAAGCCCAGGGCGAGCTCTGGCTCATTGTTGCCAACTGCGGTGGTGTCCCCAAAGGGAATCACCAACACAGACAGGTGCAGAGAAAAATGCTTTGCTGTCCCTCGGCGAGGTAGGCAAGCAAGCAGAAAAGCTGAGAACCGGCTGTCCAGGAGGGTCCCTTTAAGCATGAGCCTCAGATAGCCTCAGACAGCAGCCACACAAAGCAACTACTGACCTGATGCCCTGCCGGAACCGGTTTCAGCTGCCCTTAAGTGCACCCCAGCATCCAATCAGTGTGGATGCGCTAGTTCGAATTAGCAAAACGCTAATTCGAACAAGTTTTTAAATCTAGATGCGCTAATTCAAATTAGCTTAGTTATTAATATACTCAAATTAAGTTAGTTCGAATTAGCGCTGCAGTGTAGACATACCCCTGCAGACTAAATAAGCCCCAAACCTTCTGCCTATCCTCATAGGTCATGTGCTCCAGCTCCCTAATCATTTTGGTCTCCCTCTGCTGGACCCTCTCCAATGTGTCCACATCCTTTCTATAGTGAGGGGGACAATACTCCAGATGTGGCCTTACCAGTGCCGAATAAAGGGGAATAATCACTTCTCTGGAGCTGCTGGCAATGCTCCTCCTAATGCACCATAATATTCCATTAGCCTTCTTGGCTACAAGGACACATATCTCATGACTCATATCCAGCTTCTCATCCACTGTCATCCTCAGATCCTTTTCTGCAGAACTGCTACTTAGCCATTCAGTCTCCAGCCTGTTACTATGCTTGGGATTCTTCCATCCCAAGTGCAGGACTCTACAGTTGTCCTTGTTGAACATCATCAGATCTTTTGGCTCAAGCCTCTAGTCTGTCTAGGTCACACTGAACCCTATCCCTGCCCTCCAGTGTATCTACCTCTCCTGCTAGCTTAGTGTCATCGCAAACTTGCTGATGGTACAATCCTTCCCCTCATCCAGGTCATTAATGAAGATGAACAAAACCGGTCCTAGAACAGATCGAGCCATTGATCATTACCTGTTGGCTGTGTCTAGACTGGCAAGTTTTTCCGCAAAATCATCTGCTTTTGCGGAAAAACTTGCCAGCTGTCTACACTGGCCGCTTGAACTTCCGCAAGAACACTGACGATCTCATGTAAGATCATCAGTGTTCTTGCGGAAATACTGTGCTGCTCCCATTCGGGCAAAAGCCCTCTTTCGCAAATCATTTGCGCAAGAGGGCCAGTGTAGACAGCACAGTACTGTTTTGTGCAAAAAAGCCCTGATCACGAAAATGGCGATCGGGGCTTTTTTGTGCAAAGCCGCATCTAGATTGGCATGGACGCTTTTCCGCAAAAAGTGCTTTTGCAGAAAAGCGTCCGTGCCAATCTAGATGCTCTTTTCCAAAAATCATGCCAGTGTAGACGTAGCTGTTGGGTCCGACCACCTGGCCAGCTTTCTATCCATCTTACAGTTCATTTATCCAATCCATACTCCCTTAACTTGCGAGCAAGAATATTGTGGGATACTATATCAAAAGCTTTGCTAAAGTCAAGTATACCACATCCACTGATTTTCTCATATCCACAGAGCCAGTTACCTCATCATAGAAACTAATCAGACTGGTCAGGCATGACTTGCCCTTTGTGAATCCATGTTGACTATTCCTGATCACTTTCCTCTCTTCCAAGTGCCTCAAAATGGATTCCTCGAGGATCCCCTACATGATTTTTCCAGGGACTGAGGTAAGGCTGACTGGTCTGTAGTTCCCTAGATTGTCCTTCCTACCTTTTTTAAAGATGGGCACTACTTTTTCCAATCATCTGAGATCTCCCCTGAACTCCATGATAATGGCCAAAGTCTCCACAATGACATTTGACAATTCCCTCAGGGTATGTCTACACTACAGCGCTAATTCGATCTAACTTAGTTCGAATTAGTTAATTCGAACTAAGCTAATTTGAACTCACGCGTTTTGCTAAATCGAACCAGCGCGTCCACAGTAAGTGGACCCTGAAGCGGGGTTAAGGATGGCCAGAAGCAGTGCCGGCAGGGCATCAGAGGAGGACTTAGAGCGTGGAGATGCTGTCTCAGGCTAGCCGAGGGCTGTGCTTAAAGGGTCCTGATCCCCACCCCGGACAGACAGTTCTCAGGGGTGCCCCGCTTGCAAAGCAGTCCTGGCTTGGAGTGCCCTGAGTGCCCACACTGGGCACATCACAGCACTCGGCCATCAGCCCGGCTGCACTTGCCGCAGGCTGCCATCTGGGGAGAGAGGGCAATTGGGGGGCTGCAGGAGAGCTTCCACCCTCAGAAGCCCACAAAGCCAACCCAGTCCTCCCCATCGGGGGCTCGTGCCCCATTCCTCCCTCACCTCCTTCCACTTACCCTTCCCTAGCCCCTCTTCTTGATGTACAAAATAAAGATGTCTTTATTGAACAAAACAGGGGGAGACTGGGAAAAGGAGGTGGGAGAGGGGAAGAGAGAGGTTGGGAGAGGGGAGGGCAACTAAAATGATCAGGGGTTGGGAACAGGTCCCATATGAAGAGAGGCTAAAGAGACTGGGACTTTTCAGCTTAGAAAAGAGGAGACGGAGGGGGGACAGGATAGAGGTCTCTAAAAGCAGGAGTTGGGTGGAGAGGGTGCATACAGAAAAGTTCTTCATTAGTTCCCATAAAGAAGGACTAGAGGACACCAAAGGAAAGGAATGGGTAGCAGGCTTCAAACTAGTAACAGAAAGTTGTTCTTCACAAAGCAAAGAGTCAACCTGTGGAACTCCTTGCTGCAGGAGGCTGTGAAGGCTAGAACTGGAACAGAGTTTAAAGGGAAGTGAGATCAAGTCATGGAGGTTGGGTTCATAGAGTGGTATTAGCCAGGGGGTAGGAGTGGTGTCCCTGCCCAAGGTTTGTGGAAGGCTGGAGAGGGATGGCACGAGACAAATGGCTTGGTCACTGTCTTCGGTCCATCCCCTCCAGGGTCCCTAGGGTTGGCCACTGTCGGCAGACAGGCTAATGGGCTAGATGGACCTTTGGTCTGACCCAGGACGGCCATTGTAAGCTCAGGGCTCTGGGTCGGGGGTCTCAGTGGACCCCCTTGATTTTCTTGCACACCTGCTCCTGGGTGGCCAGGCTGGCAGCTATCCTGTCCAAGCCGGCCACTTTCCTGTGCTGGCAGCTATCCTGCCCAAGCCGGCCACTTTCCTGGTCCACGATGTCCGCACTAGCCCAGGCGGGTGCCCGCCTCTTGCAGTCCCAGGCAAGCTCCCCAGAGCCGCCAGCCTGGTCCTGAAAAGAGAGGGAGGGCTGGGGGGCGTCGGGTTGGTGGCTCGATCTGTGCCAGGTGCAGGGTCTGCTGGCTGGGTGCTGGCAGGCTTGCACCTGGCATGGGCACCGTAGCCAGCCCGTGCCCCTTTAAGGAGTCCGGGGCTGGGAGGGGGGCAGTAGAGTTTCCCTGGTGTTGGCCAGAGTGGCCACCAGGGAAACCTGGGGAGGGCTAGCCTCCCACTAGTTCGAATTAAGGGGCTACACACCCCTTAATTCAAATTAGCTAGTTCGAACTAGGCTTAATCCTCATGGAATGAGGATTACCTAGTTCGAACTAATGGCGCGCTAGTGTAGCGCCTATGAAAGTTAGTTCGAACTAACGTCCATTAGTTCGAACTAACTTTGTAGTGTAGACATACCCTCAGTACCCTCGGATACATTAAATCTGGACCCATGGATTTGTGGATGTTTAGCTTTTCTAAATAGTTCCTAACTTGTTTTCCACACCGAAGGCTCTCCACCTCTTTCCCCTACTTTATTGTCTAGTTCCTTAGTCTGGGAGCTGACCTTGTCCGTGAAGACAGAGGAAAAGAAAGCATTGAGTACTTCAGCTTTTCCCACATCATGTCACTAGGTTACTTCCCTTATCCAGTAAGGGCCCCACGCCCTCTCCTTGCTAACATGCCTGTAGAAACTTCTTGTTACCCTTCACTCCCTTGCATTCTCAAGCAATATATTTATACTCCTCCCTAGTCATCCGTCCAATTTTCCACTTCTTGTAAGCTTCCTTTGTCTTTAAGCTCACCAAGGATTTCCCCGGAAAGCCAATCTGATTGCCTACCATATTTGCTTTTCTTGCTGTGCATCAGGATGGTTTCTTCCTGTGCCTTCAATAAGGCTTCTTTAAAATACTGCCAGCTCTCCTTTCCCCTTTGTGTAAGCATCCCAGGGAATCCTGCCCATCAGTTCTCTGAGGGAGTCAAAGTGTGCTCTTCTGAAGTCCAGGGTGATTATTTTGTTACTCTTTCTTCCTTTGGTCAGGATCCTGAAAGCTACTATCTCATGATCACTGCTTCCCAGGTTGTCACCCACCTCTACTTCCCCTACTAGTTCCTCCCTGTTTGTGAGCAGCAGGTCAAGCTGCACATGGCCCCTGGTCGGTTCCTTCAGCACTTGTGTCAAGAAGTTATTCCCAATCATTCTCCAAAAACTTCCTGGATTGTCTGTGTACTCCTGTATTGGTCTCCCAACATATGTTAGGGTGATTAAAGTCCTGTATGAGAACAAGGACCTTGCGATCTGGAAGCTTCTCTCATTTGTCTGAAGAAAGACTTGTCTATCTCATCCACCTGATCTGGTGGTCTATAGCAGACACCATCTACAACATCTATGCCGGTTACTTATATCACTAATCTTAACCCATGGACTCTCAGCAGGCTTTTCTCCCTCTAAATACTGGAGCTCCGAGCAACCATACTGCTCTCTTACATACACTGCAACTCCTCCTCCTTTTCTCCCAACTTATTTTTCCTGAACAGTTTATACCCTTTCATGACAGTGCTCCAGTCACGCAAGTCATCCCACCAAGTCTCCATTATACCAATCAAATCATAGTTCTTTGACTGGGCCAGGGCTTCTAATTCTTCTTATTTGTTTCCCAGGCTTCTTGCATTTGTGTACAAATACCTTAGATAACCAGTTGATTGCCCTACCGTCTCTATTTGAGTAAGGGGTCCTCCTTTGTTGCTGCTTCCTCCCTGTGTTTCTTTCTGGAATCAGACTTCCTTACTTCAGGGCTTTGGTCACTGTCCCCCAACAAACCTAATTTAAAGCCTTCCTCACTAGGTTTGCAAGTCTGCCCATGAAGATGCTCTTTATTCTCTTACAAAGAGATGGCATCCACCTAACCAACAATCCTTGTGCCCAAAACAGAGTCCCATGGTTGAAGAAACTGAAGCCCTCTCTCCAACATCACCCATGCAATCACACATTTACTTTCTCATTTCAACGATCCCTACCCCAACCATTTCCTTCAACCAGAAGGATGGACGATAACAGAACTTGTGCTTCAAATTCCTTGATCCTTCTTCCCGGTGCTACATAATCTGCAGAGACCCGCTCAAGGTCATTCTTTGCTGTATTGTTAGTTTCCACATGGAGAAGCAGGAAGGGGTAGAGATCCGAAGCTTTGATCAGTTTTGGAAGATTCTCTGTCACATCCCAAATGAGAGCTCCCGGTAAGCAGCACACTTAGAGATTGCAGGTCTGGATAGCAGATGGATGAATCAGTTCCTCTTAGGAGGGAGTCCCCAAACCCCATCACCCATCTTCTTTAATGAACACTTTATCTATTAGAGATGATCACTTTTCTCCTCTCCTTAAGTATATTAGCATGGCAGAAAAATACATTTCATTCCCAAAACATTAAACTGAATAGAATAATGTTATAAGTCCTCATGGAGAAAAGTGTTTTGTTTAAATCAACAAAGCAATATTTCATGGGCATCTCCTCTCACTTAGGATTTCAGAGATCAATTGTAAATTTACTACCTTAGTATATCAACCACCTACATTGATGACAGTATTTACAATAAAGTATAAAAGTTTAATTGAACTAGCTCAAGACAAGTAAGCTTCTAGATCTGCGTGTGTGTATGTGTATTATTAAAGAATTGCCCACCAGTCATAGTACTACAGTTACAAGTTTGGCTGCATTTATATTGTAAGCCTTGGCTTTTATTTCTTTTGCTGCTTGTGTGTTTCAAATTGCATGTAATTGAATCTGGCATAGAAACAGACACTTAAAATGTGAATATGTTCTAACAGGAACAATCTTAAACAGCCAAGGTATGAAGAAATAAGTGGCAGCCATCAGTGAATCAAGCTGCAAACTAATGTTAGCAATGGGGCAGAGGCACACTTTTGATGATTGAGGTAAATGGCAAAACTCCCATTGACTTCAATGAAGAACTAGCTGCCAGGCTCCATAAAGTTTGGATTATGGGTAGCAAAGGGGTATCTGGACAATTTTTTAAAAAAAATGAGTCCCTTTCTAACAAGCCCTCCTCCTTCGCACACAAGCAACATGATTTAACTCCTCTAGGTGAAAAAAAAAGTTCACAACGTGATGCAAACAGTTTAATACTGGGCTTGTTTATTTCCTTCATTGGTCCCTTAAAAAGAAAAAACGCTCTAGAAAACATTTGGAATTAACATGACTCATATCTAACAAGCTGAACCATGACTTTCCTTTTATGGTACATTCTTATCCTGTCTTGACTATATCATGCCTATTTAAATTGGTTACCTCTCACAATAGCCCTACCTTCCTAGGACTGTGCAAGAATGAGGCTCTGTATTTGGCAGGTCTGTGTGTGTGTAGAATATGTTTATAATAATGTTAAATGGCTTGTTCAGCTCAAAGGGAAATCCAATGAGAAGTTCCAACCAGAATTATTAGGCAAGATGTTAATTTTGTTAATGGTGCTCTGGAAAGTAGGAGGGTAGGTAGAAGCAATAAAAAGTGAACTTGGGAAGAAGGGGAAAAAAAAGAGTAGTTGAGACAGAGATAGTGAGAGTGGGGAGAAGACTTGAAAACAAAAGAACTTTCCGTTAGTGAGTGAAAAGCAGCAGAATAAAAGAAGCCTGATTTTAAGGGGACATATGTGTGGAAGCAGGCTCTTTGCTGGCCAGGCCTCTCACGCGTATTGCCATCCAAGCAAAAGGTCAACTTCCCCTTGATGAAAACCCTTACACTATGTAACTTAAAGATCAGCGACGAACAGGAACCAAAACCAGACCTGAAAAGTTCATGTAAAGTTCGTGCTGGTTGTGCTGACTGTGCCATGCCCGATAAGGCAGAAAAGAAAAAACAGGAAACCATCTCACCCCCATACTCCTGTTACTTAACAGACAGGGTCTGCTAGCCTATCACAAAAAGTGCGCAAAAGCTCTCTCTATAAAACAGCTTCCCCTCCTGTATCAAACTGAGGAATCCCAAATAAACATTGGATGGCGGAATATGAGCCAGGTCTGAGGACTGATCACCCGAGGGCCACCTCCCGCTCACCGAACCAAACGAGTTCCTGTAGAGCGTAACATATACCAAACATAACGAATACCAAATATGTTGTTGTTGTAGTTTGTGTGTCTGTTAAATGTAAGTATTATCTGAAATTGTTTAGAGGTATTGTTAAGTAGTATTGTTAAGAGTTTTAGATAAATGATTAGTCTTATAAGTAAGTGATGTAAATGTAACTGTTAATAATCCCTAGTCCCTTGTTAACAACTATTGGGATCTAGAGAAACCTCAAAGAATTTTCTTCACTGTATTGCATTTTGCTTATTGGACATTCTAATAATTATTTAGTGCCTACGTATGTAAGAAATTGATAAAATCATAATTTATACGTAGAAGCCCTGTAATAAAAGTTTAAAAGATATTTAGTAATAGTTTGCCTGTTTCTGCGCCTTCCTGGGACTAGCCACATTTCCGAACCTTTTACTTTAAACCACAATATGAAATTTTGGAGGAGCCCTATCCATAAATGGAGAGTTCTGCCAAAAGGAAGCTTCAAGAGATGTCATTCTAACCGTTGCTATCTTACTGCAATACAGACCAACTACACAAGTAAGGGTTTCTGTCCCTTTCTGTTTTAGGGTTCCCAACTCTTCAGGTTTGCTATGGAATTTCCAGGAATTAAACATTAATCTCTTGGAGACTTCTATGAGAAACCCAGGAGATGAAGTTAGAGAATTCTCAAAATAAATATTGAATGGTGATTCAGATGTTTCTCATCAGCTTCTTGCTAGTTTCATACAAAGACAGGAGACTCTTAATGCCAGTCCATGTTTGAAATATGTCACCATGTACTTGCCCTGTCTCAGCCATCTCATTAGCATATAGATGCTGTAACGTGTTTTATATATATATATATATATATAAAGTCAGTGCTGTCTCAGTGACCAAAAGTAACTCTGGCTTGTGAGCAGTAATGGCATTTTGCTCTTCCCAAAGGAAGGGATCTGTTTTTCAAAATTTATTATTTCAGTGGAGTATCTTCAATAGAAGCCCTGAAATATCTGTGGAAAAGGGAAGTCTGATTGCACTTACATTGATGATTGGGGTAAGGAACTGGAATATAAAAACTGGTTTCATATAGTAGATTAACTGATGATTGACACAGAACACATTCAGTGTCAATCATTTTCCATTTAATATAAAGGGAGAATGTTTATTGCCATTTGTGCTTAATGTGCAAAACACAAAAGATGCTGTGAAAAAAAAAATCAGAAGTCAACACCTCAAATGATGTTTTCCAAAAAACAAAAAAGAAAACTCACAACACTTTAGGAAAAATCTGGTGACAAATGAAGAAATAAAGGAATTTTCCTGTTGGGGAACTCATCATTGAGATTAATCTAGTCAATAGAGCAGTGACAAATAGTTTCCATAGTTTTGATTGGATTCAGAAATTGGGGGGGAAAAAAGTGTTTTGGGGACATATAAAAGCATCTAGAATTACTGAAATGTTTAGGTACCATAACCACAGCAACTTCAGCTAATCTTGAATTACTGCTAATTGGAATAAACTCCAAAAATAGTTTTCCCTGTAATTGTTCTTTATTTTTCAAAAAACAGAAGGGATTATATCATCTGTACTATAACAAAACTTGCTCCACTCATTTCAAACATGAGAGAAGAAAACAACCTTCATATGAATTGTGTGTTACTCTATGTAGCTGATAACTCCTGTTAATTTTGAGAAACAGGTCAGTTCACCATGAGCTGAAATCTAATTCACAATTACATTTAGAAACAGCATGAAAGCTTTGAGTTTTTATTTATTCTGAATCATAGTGAGTTCTCTTCATCCACCAAGACAATCACGTATTTCATTTTTTTGACTTTGTAGAAAGGTAACTCCTACAGGGCTAGCTTACAATAAAGGCATATTTCATTTCAGAGGGGAAAGAAGAATGAATCCTGTTACATGGAAAGTATTCAGTGAGGATGAGCAGGAATCTCTTCCTCTGTGTTACATTTATTTTCTACATAACCTGATAGGAGTGCTTGATAATATACTCCCAAGAGTGAAAATATCACAAAGCTAACTGTATAGAGCTAAACTGTCATATAAACTATTTATTTTGAACCATAGAAAAGGAAAGAGGACAGGTGGTATGGATGATCACCTTAGGCAAGTTTGCACAATGTCTCTCAGTGGAGAGAGAGAGAGAAATTGGGAAAGAAACATGATTGAGCTAATAAAGGCACGGGGACTACCCTCCATTATCCTTCACCCTCATTCCCAGCAACTTTTCAGTGTTTGTGTGGTATCTTCTCAAGAATATTATGCAGTCAGAGGATTTTATAGACAAAGGTAAGATGCACAGCTGTCTATGGTGGCAGATTCACAGCAAGCAGTGTTAGGATCTACCCCCATACTACCCTGTCCTGGAACCAATTGCGAGTGTGTACCCTGACATACATTAACAGTTCCTTATCGTGCTTTGATCATTAACTCTAGTAGATAGGCCTCAGAACAGGCTGTATGGCTGGAGGACCTGGCCCCGTTGGAGTGCTCAGCTGAACCCAGCCCCTAATGGGCTATCCTTGGACAAGACTCAGAATGTGTCTAGACTACAGAGTTTTGTCAACAAAAGTGGACTTTTGTTGACAAAACTATACCTGCGTCTAACACTACCGCCGAGTTCTGTTGACATAACTTCAACAGAACTCAGCAGTCTTGTCGACGCTGGTAAACCTCATTTTACGAGGCATAACGCCTTCTGTTGACAGAGTTCTGTCAACAGAAGGGCTACGTCTACACTGGCCCCTTTTCCGGAAGGGGCATGTTAATTTCACCTATCGTAGTAGGGAAATCCGCGGGGGATTTAAATATCCCCCGCGGCATTTAAATAAAAATGTCCGCCGCTTTTTTCCGGCTTTTAAAAAAGCCGGAAAAGAGCGTCTACACTGGCCCCGATCCTCCGGAAAAAGCGCCCTTTTCCGGAGGCTCTTATTCCTACTTCAAAGTAGGAATAAGAGCCTCCGGAAAAGGGCGCTTTTTCCGGAGGATCGGGGCCAGTGTAGACGCTCTTTTTTCCCGGTTTTTTAAAAGCCGGAAAAAAGCGGCGGACATTTTTATTTAAATGCCGCGGGGGATATTTAAATCCCCCGCGGATTTCCCTACTACGATAGGTGAAATTAACATGCCCCTTCCGGAAAAGGGGCCAGTGTAGACGAGCCCAAGGTGTTATTGCATGTAGGGTTGTGTCTAGACTACAGGGTTTTGTCAACAAAGCAGCTTGCTTTGTCGACAGAACTGAATGTAGTCTAGACGCTCTTTGTCAACAGAAGCTTTGTCGACAGTATCTGTCGACAAAACTTCTGTCAACAAAACCCTGTAGTCTAGATGTACTCTAAGGGTGAAGGGCTTGAGCAGTGACTATGTGGCCTCTCTGTCCCCAGCTTCCCCAACCATAGTCCTCCTGCTGATCTATGCTGCTGTGCCCTGGAGTAAAATGAAACACTGAAGGAAGTATCTTGAAACTTAGATACTGCCAGGCAGTCTCATATGCCTTGAAACATTACCTCTTTGTCAACACACAAAAAAATACATAAAAGTTATCATAACCCATACCATACTAATTTGTCTTTTACTTTGTCAACTTGTAATGCAGTACTAGTTTGGTAGTCACAATACTGAGATATGATAATGTGTGTGGAATCACCTAACCAAAAGGTATAACTGAAGGTGGCACTACCTCTTCTCTGCACCTTCCCCAGCTTTGCCCCTCCAAAACCTGTCCATGAAGGAGACAAGGAGCCAAGATGCATCACACATCTTGAGAAGTGGTACAATTTTAACACGTGTTTTCAAACAAATGTCTGTCCCCTCTGTGGGCAACAATTTAACACTGAGATGTTGGCTGAACTTCTTCACCTTGAGATTTATTATGACATGCTAAACGATGGTGGCTGCATTTTAAAGCAAAGGAGAAGAAATAATTTCAAAGGAGCAAACATTTTATCAAAGGTAGATGGATGTTTCCATATGCCATATGGAAAACAGACATTTTTTAACTCAAATCTTTCACTTTTGGAATTCCAGTCTCAAATGTATTCTATGAAAGGATTTTCAGTTTAATGACTTCAATCCAAAGCAAAAAAGGGGAAAAAATTAAGTTTTGTAAAAGCGGAGTTACACTAGCACAGCTGATACCGTATATCATATGCTGAATTATGAATGTTAAAAAGTCTGCACAGTTGCTGAAAGCAGCAGACAGCCAACCCTTATCTAATAGGTTAAGAAAGAAACTGGAGAAAAAGGCAACTGGAGACCAACTTTCATAAAATAAATGCAATACCATTTACTTTAAGTCTAAATAATACCTTTTTGTTGTATCTGTCTTTTGGCATTGGAATGCTATGGAATTTTAGTTTTTTTAAAAAACAGAATACACACACCTAGAGACACCAGTAAAGTAGCTTGAATCCTATCAATCACCCTTTTAAAAAATAAGGATCACATTACTGATGATTTTTCAGTATTGTTTATTTTGTAGCATATTTGAACTTTACAGGCATGTGAAAGAGATACACATTACTGCTTGTTTTTCACTGAAGGTAAACTGCAGATAAACTGCTTGCTCCACACTACATGGAGTATTGGAATAGCCAAGCTCTTAACATCAGTGTCATGTAATGAAACCTCCCAGAACACATACAACTTGAATATATACCCACCAACTATACCTTCCATCCAGGGTGTAGCCAATACAGGAGTTAAGATCATTCATTTTATGGGTGATTTGGGAGGTAAGATTCTGTGTAAAACAATGGCTGAGGAATAGAAAACCATATTGTAAGATACACACAACTGCCACAAATGACTGCCACTTAGAACACAATATGCACACAAAATAGTCAAACAACTTACATTAGGAGGAAAATAAAAGTTACTGGGCTCTGATCAAAGAGGCAGTTGAACACTAGGGAACAAGAACATTGATCATTTATAAGATGGTGAAATGTACCTGCACCTTATATCAAGAAGTGTTCATTATTGTTGTACAAACTGGAAAAACTAGGCTGTGTAATGGCTCCTATATAATCCCCTACTGTAGATTCTGGTGTAGTAGCATAATTGAGGGAGGGAGGAAAAAGGGTAGCTGGGGTATTGTTACGACACAGCATTATCAAGGAGCAGGTCCTTGGATGCAGTTGCTAGTCAGCAAAATTAAGAGCCACCTTTACACTGCTCTAATATAAGACTAGGGACTAAACTAGCACATTATAGTTCTCAACTGTGGCTACAGCTCAAGAATGGGCCCTATCTATCCAACCAAGTAGCTCCCAATTGATGCAATTCATATCTGCCATACGTATCCCACAGAAAAATCAGTACTGCTGTTTTGGTTTGGGTTTCTGATCATCCATGTTGGTGTGAGAAGCATTTATAATGAATAATTTACAATGTCTGCATATGTCCCCCTTCATCCCATAATATCACTGAATGAAAATATGTCCATTTTTTAATTTGTTAAAGTAGATGTTAGATAGCACTGCATATATCTGTAATTCTTTTGTTAATTTGGAAATCACATTGAGGATTTCACCATGAATCTAGATGTTAAATTGGAGGGTGTAGTAATAGTGACAATTTTAATGTCTTGACTTCCTTAATTTCATTATACTTTTTAGCCTTCAGCTACAGATCACATATTCAGAGGTACTGATTTTGCAGTAAAGTAAGCGTCTCTTCAGATGGCATTGACTGTGGAGAGCCAAGCAAGCTACCACAGTATGTTTCATTGTTGTTCAAATTCTTATTGGCAGGCTGTATTTTTTTGTATCTTTCATAGTAGAGATTGATTGCTGCAGAAAAGCAACTGCAGGAATCTCCAAGTAAAGGTAAAGCTGTCCAAATAATCTAATCCATTTCGATAGATCAAAAACACCTTTCCAAAAGTGACTTTGATGGAGTTTTACAAGGAAACATTAAACATTCCCACTTTAGAAATTACTCAGTGAAGCAGAGTTCTCAATAGGTTGTTCTTCATGAGGTGGGATATTTTGTTTATTTAATCCAGCAAAAGGTTATAATAGACCAGTCTAATTACTTTACATAATGCTATGCCTGATTCAGTGGTTAGATGATCTTGGCAAATAACAGATGTGAATCCCTGAACACCTCCTGCTTCTTTCCCCCTCCCCCCACATTATTTCTAGAATGGTTGGCCTGATAAGATGGAGGGGGAGAGGGCAGGGTAATCATTGTGCATGGGAGCAGGACAGCATACAGGAATGTCTGTACCTTTTGTATATCATAAAGTTATGCTTTGAGAGTCTTAGTCTCAGTGCAGAAAGGGTAAAGGACAGTTGAGGTACTTATTGTAAGTAGCATTACGTTCAGTTAACTCCAATTGATACTGTACTGAGCACCATGCATCTGCATGTGCCAGCTTGGGGAAGTTCAGTCAGCTAGGCCTTCTGTATGACTGGCCTTTACCAAGGTTCCTCTATGGAAAGGTAACTTGAAATTCTGAAGAGGGTCTACATGAGCCTAGGCAGTGGAGGCTCTCTAGGACATGTACTTAAGTACATCTTCCACGTGTTGCCACATCGGCATATCAATCAAATTTAACTATTTTCTAAGCTGTACTGGCAAATCCTGGAACCTACAGCTGAGTTTCTTGATAGCCAGTTCTATATATTGACAGCAGTTAAGGAGTATTGCTGTCATGATACCTTTGAGTTGAGAAGGCCTCTAATGCTTGTTAAGATGCAGACAAGCCTGTTAAAAACCTGTTAGCTTGCCATGTTGTAGCTCACTCTGTTTCAAATGTACTATCCTCCATCTTTGAGCACTGAGTCATTTTAAGCCAACTCAATTGAACATGGGGCACCACACTCAGTAGGACCATTCAGCTAGCCCTCCTATGCACACTCCGAGTGCATCTGGACAATAGCAGCATCAGACCCTTGTTAATATAGCTACAGCATACTTTCCTGTAATATAAGTATGTCTGTTAGCAATACAGGTATCAGAGCAACTAAGACCATTAAAACTTCCACACTTCTTTATTTCATGTAACATCAATCCTCAAAATAAAAAGGGTTTGTGTTATAATCTTTCAGTCAGCAATAGATTGTTCAACTTCTGTTAGGGTACCTGAATGGTACTGGGACAGCTTTTATAGTAGGGGAGTGAGAACTATTAAACTAAGCTATGAACCCTTTTATATAATATGGAGGGTGGGGAACCATTTTGGGTTGGGGGCTGTGGCTCCAGAGGGGGGTGTATCCAGACAGGAACCCCCTTGTAACATCCATTTTTGCTTGCCTGGAGCACACAGGGCACACAGAGCAGTAAGCCTTGAACAGAAGGCCGGATATGCAGGCTGCTGTGACCCTGAATAACTGTCAGAGATACACCAATTGCTGACCAAGAGGCTGCCGAGGAGTGCCCTTGACTGAAACCCATATTGATACGAACACACAGCCGTCCACGGGGAGAGGAATCTCTCGCCCAGTAAAAAAAATGTCCAGTACTCACATTTTAGTTATCGCTCTTGCAAGGGTACATTAAGTTGAAACTTCCTTGTAAGAACTAGTGTCACAAAGACAAATCTACACAATTTAGCATTTTAGATAAGAAAGAGGATACGGGCCCGTATGGGTATAAAGAAGGGTCCAGCAGCACACTTACTCTGAGTATCAATCTACCATCTATCTGCTGGTCGGGTTAGGTGTTTGATCTCCCGAGGTTCTACGGGGACACCCACCTCGTATTCATCCTTCCTAGGAATTGAGGGACCAGCCCTGGCTTGACCCGCTGGAGTCGAGAGGCACAGAAGGGGGTAAAAATTGTACCTGGATGTGGTCCTTTGTCTTAAGTGTACACATAGACTTAGAGCTCTTTAAAGATTAAGCTCTCACTTGGTATCATTATTTCTATTTTCTATCTTTATTTTCTTCGTAGCCATTTTTAAGATCTATATTTGCTAGCAGTTAAGAAATAGAGCAATAGCCATTGTAACCATATGATTTATAAGCTTCTTTAACAACCTGTAACTGTTTAAGCTTTAACCTGACTCCTTCAGTTGCTGTAACAGAACCAAGCACAATTTAAAAAGAACTTCAGCCAGTCATAATGGACAGGTAAAGGGGGAGCTTGAGCATTGAACTGTGTCGCTTCCAGAGGACAGATCAGTTGGGGCATCTCTCAGCCTCCCTGGCTGCCCACTGCAAAGGGATCCTGTATCCTAGCAGTTGAAATCTGAGATGTAATAAGCTCTTCCTATAAACCCTGGGGCATCTGTCAGCCTGTTGGCTGCCCTCCGCAACGGGACCCCGGTCCTAGCAGTAAAGACACAGATGTTAAACCTTTTCTCGGGTGCCCTTCAGTCTCCTAGGCTGCCCGCTGCGATGGGACCTTGAGTCTCAGCATTTGAAGTCTTGGGTGTAACACACACACACACACACACACACACACACACACACACACACCCCTGACTGTCAGACAGAATTGGCGTAATCGGCAGGATTGTGTTATTGGTTCAAATACAGCAGCATGAAGCCAGTCATGATTGACATGGATTTTAGCTGTATAGAGAAAGAGTTTGCCTGAGAGGGACGGGGCAACCCTAAATAGGATAAAGAGATGTTAAGGAAAGGCTCTTGCATCTGGCTGTTAAAGGGTGTGTGGCAAGCAGCCTGCACTAGCTACTGGAACTTAGAGCTTGTCAGAGTGCAGAGAGAGAAATACGAACTCTGAGAACAATGCCAGAACCTAGATACCCAGGTGCGAACCCTAAATAAGGACATGGAGCACCTACAGGAACGGCTCCCCCCGAGGCTAGAGAGGGGAAGGAGAAAGTAATTAATGGAGAAAAATAGCTTTTGGAGCTGGCTTTAAAACTTTGCTAGTTCAAGCCCCTGCTCTCCCGCCTTCCACTGTAACCAAGATAAAACAGTACAGCATTCCAGCCGAAGCTATGGCTCCAGTCTCTGAACTAATTAAAGATCTGGAAAAACGGGGAATCTTAATTCGTATCTACTCCCCGTATAATTTGCTCAGGAAGCATGCTCGCTGGGAATGAGCCCCCACCCATGAGGAAGCTCTGAGAGACAGCTGAGAAACGAGATACATACTTATAAGTCTATGGGCCCAATTCACCCTAATGCCCCATTTCATTTGTACCTCACTGTGGGAAATGTCCTATGCCTTATGGCAAGAAGGAGAAACTGGACCCGCCGTCCCATACAATATAGCTCCAAGTTATGGCAGGGGTCACAGTCAAATTACACGCCTTATGAAAAAGTGCTTTTGGCAGCCTACACAGCACTAAGGGAAACAGAGGCGCTAACCCAAGCTCAAGCCATAACACTTCACACTCCTCTCCCAATCATTAAGCCCATATTGGAGGGAAAGGAGTTGCCACCCGGAGTAGTCCAAAAAAAAAATAACTGTCCAAAGATGAGCACTCTATTTACACCACAGACTCTGCTGCAGCATGGATGTTATAAAAACCCTATACTGAGTAGTTTAAAATTAGTAATAGCTGATTGCAATAATGAACAGTCAGATTTACCTACTGAAAGGAATCAGGAGGTGTGGGGGGCTAATTGGAAAGCCCACCCTCCTTACCAAATTGATACTGAACAAACCTGTGTCATTGGGAAAAGTCATTTAGTAGGAATTAGGATGGACCATAAAAAAGAAAAAGCCTGTGAAAGGGGAAGGCAAGAAGTTTGGAGCCCTATGGGCATAGTGGAAGGAATAAGGAAAGTAATACAGACATTGGAAAGTTACTAGGAATGAGGAATGTTTTCTTTGGAAGGACAAAGCAAGTAATTTGAGGGAATGTGAAGGTAAAAAGTGGAGTCCGTGGGAGTGTGGAAGGAATTAAGCGATTGTTGTAATATGTGAAGGGAAACCTGCTTTAAAAATGATACCTCATTTCTTTGCAGCCTCTTTCTTAAGCGCTGTGCAAACCATCTAGGCAAAGAAACAATCAAATGTAAACATTTGTCTACAGACATGTTTGTTAAATCTGCAAAGGAAAATTAGGGATTCTACTGATAGGGATTCTACTGAAACTTAATTGGTTAACTGGATAAAAGAATGAGCTCTATATACTGTAACTCTAGTTTGTGTGTTTCAAATGAACTAGTTTTATTTTGTTTTAGATAATGTCCTCTTGCTTAAAATTGCAAGCAGACAAGGCACAAATTGGTTAGTGCTTGTGTTGGGCATTCAATTCAATTTAACTCTCTAGAAACCAAATTATTATTTTAGAAATTCAAGCTTTGAAACTTCACTGTCCTTTTTTTCCAAGGCTGAGTTGACAACACTTTTGGCTTGCTTTCAAATCCAACATTCTGTGAATACAGGCTACCTGGCTATTTTAAAGGAAAGTGGACAGGGAAGGCTGCGGCAGTCTCAGCAGACACATCCGCTGCACCCCTGACTGCAAACAGAGGGAACAGCTCAGCTTGCAGAACTGGCAGCAATCAAACTAGCTTGTGAGGCAGGTGCCAGTACCATCTACACTGACTCCTATGCTGTATGGGCTGAAGCCACTCAGTGGATAACTAACTGGAAGAATGATAACTGGAAAATAGGGGGAAAGCCTGTTTAAAAATTGGAATATTGGAAATGGATATACCAACATGCCTTAAGCATAGGTCATGTGTCAGCTCACCAAAAGACCACCACCCCAGCTGCACAGCTGAATAACTTAGCAGATGCAGCAGCACACATTTTTGCTGCCCAGGTGGATTGGGAACACCTGTACACTTGGCTACATTAAACCTTGGGACACACAGGAAGCGATGAGCTGGTGCGGCAGGCACATGCCACGGGGGTGGCCTATCACCCACCAACAAGCCAGAGATCTGGTCCAAGCTTGTACCCTCTGTGCTGAACTCAGGAAACGTAACAGAAAGTACTATGGGCAACCTGGCAAGTAAATTGTATTGGTCCATTACCCACCAGTAAGCAAGGGTGGAAGTATGTTTTAACTGGAGTAAAATTGTTTCAGGAATTGGTTTTGCTTACCCAACCCAACGGGCAACAGGGTTGTTTACGATCATGGGACTAAACTGCTTAATAGCCCTTGTCCCAACACCCCAGAAGACCCAGTCTAAGGCATGGTCGAATGCTAGAATGGTCTGTTGAAAGCCTACTTGAGACCCACAGATGGTAAATGGGGAAACAGATGAAATACTGTGGTGCAGAGATTAAACAATCGGCAGATCCATACAGGCAATCAGATTAGTAAGGGATTCTTCCCTACAGGGAAAATCTCTCCTAACCACACTGTACCACTCAAAAATTCTAAATATGCACTTGAAGACACTGTGGTAATCAAACACCTCAGTTTGGGAACACAACCCCACATACTGCACTCCTACAAGGGAAAAGGAGTCTGGACCACTGCAGATGCTGGGCTATCACCAATAACCATTACTGAGGCTTGGATTGTATCCAAGACCAGCAAACGTTATGTTTTATTATGGGAAACTGAGGCAATGGCCCCAAACGGCTGATGCGGGGGGAGGGGGGGAACAGTCAGAAGCCACACACAAGTGAAGCAATCAAACAAACCAAACAAACTCCCCACAATCCCCTTGTGCATCAGAGCTTAGGCAGCCCAGGCTAGTAGATTGAGTGTGCCTCAGACTCGTGGTGGGGGCTAAAATGCCAGCCCAGACTACCCAATGTTGTGGGGGGGAGCTCTGAGACTTGGAGGTTGGATCCAGGCAAGCCGGGTACTGACTCCCCACCCCTGAATGTAAGCCACACCAAGCCATGGAGTGCAGCAGCATTGCCAGCACCCCTACTTCCAGAAACTATGTCTGACTTACAAATAGAAAAAAAATAAAAAATTCATGAAGCAGAGAAACCAGAAAATGGGTCAGTGTCAGTGATGTATTAATTTTTTAACACAAGAATGTAATTCTCTTGCAGTCCTTTCCAGGACTCCTTTGAAGTAAATAGCAGTAAAAGTGGAAAGAGTTTGCATTTGAAATCTGCATATTACAATTTTTAATGTTGCTGCTTCTGAGTACAAAGAAAATTAATGAGTCTTAAGAACTACACAATTTTATGTTTTGCTTTGAACATGCAGTTACATGGAGCAATAAGGTTTGTGCTAACCTAGTATAAACAAAGCAGACAGAGAAAGCAGCAGTGTCTCAGCAGTTCAAAGGAATACCGTGGAGGTTCTGCATCAAAATATCAAATCCCCATCTTTCATTAACATTATCTTGAAATAAGTATTTAGGGGTAGGGGAGTGATTATGAAGAAGGGAATAGTTTTTTTTTTTTTTAATTAACGTACTTTTGAATCTCTGCAAACATCAGGACAACACAAGTATATGGAAAACATAACACCTTATTGGCAACATGACCTTCAAAATGTCATCAGCAGTGTAACAGTTCAAAAAATCTCCAGATTCATAAACTTCAGTGTGCTGCCTTTGACAACTTTATCAAATGTGTTTCTAAAGCACTTTTGGGAAAAGGTTAATCTAGTCTCCCATTTTCAATAAAATACAAAGTACAGGCTCATTCTACAGATCCAGTTTAAATAATCCAAAATTAGTCTAATTATACCATTGCTCTCACCCTGGGATGCTTATGTTTCAAGTAAAAAGATCAAAGAAAATATAAGCACATGAGAAAAAAGGATGGTTAGTTACTGTATGGGAAGCGAGAGTAATGTGCTACATTGTGTATTATAAGGTGTTGTGGCAGATCTCTGGCCCTGTTCCCTGGGCCCTGCACTTACTGGCAGTTCTTAAGAAGTCTCAGAGGCTCATGGCAACCCTGCCACTGCCTCTCAGTGCTTAAGAGGGGACAGTTCCCCACTTAACAAGTCCTTTTCATCATTGGCCAGTTACTAGCTGGGAGTGGAAAGACCCTTCCACAATCCAGAAGTTCCCCTTTTCTCCCAGTGACAGTCCACCAGATGTGGGGGAGGTTTGGAGAGGGGAACATGGGCCCATCCACTTACTCCAAATTCAGGCCCAGAGACCCTATGTAGCAGCTGTCTCTTGCCCCGGTTCCCATATGGTAATCTTTTCCCTGGGCCACTTCCCCAATCACTTCCACAATACCTTCTCCCTTGTGATCAGGACAGACCTCTTCTTTTGCCTCTGGCAGTTTGTCTGACTCCATCTGTGCTTCCTTCTCACCTGCAGTCTATTTCCTCTTCCCCTTTCCTGCCCCTGTCGGTAGGGAAGCCTTTTTTAAAGGACCAGCAGTCTCTAACTGGCTGCAGGTATTCACATGGTCTGCTGCAGGCCAGCCCAGATGAGCTCCAGGTGCCTGCCTGACTTAATTGCTGGGGCAGCAGCCTCCAGCAGTCTCGTCTGGGAACAAAAACTGGATCATCCAACTGCCAGTATACCTTCCCTCTGTCAAGCTCCTGCAGCCTACGATCTTTGAACTGTCACAATGTATTGCAGTGCAAAGAATCCCAGATGGAAATGCAAGGAGACATTTTTCCTCCCCATAATTTCTTACCCAACCACATCTCTAGCCACCCAACCACATTTCTAGCCACCATAGTCTGTGAAATATTGTTAACACCCCTTCATGCAGAGTAGAAATGGCAAATAGGATACATAGTGTTTCCTAATATCCAACCTAGATCTCCCCCACTATTTCACTAGGAGGGTGGTGAAGTATGGGTTACCTAGCTAGGTGGTGGAATCTCCATTCCTAGAGGTTTTTAAGTCTCAGCTTGACAAATGATTCTATAAACCCATTCACTCAACAATTTTGATGTGCATTCCCATTTTTCCTTCTTATAGGTGGGAAGCAGCAGGATAAATGCAAAAAGTAATTGTAATCAAGTTATATTATTACGTGTACCCTCACTGTGTCAATGGTGTGAGATCAAAACTAGGGCTCATTTTTAACCAGTCACTCAACTTTGCAGAATCCTGACTTGACCACTCACAAGTAAACAAACACTACTTATTTGTTCATTAATATGCACAATAGTACAGGAATTGACACTAGATTTTGGGTCTCAGCCATAAAGTGTTTAAAGATACTTTTCCATTCATACAAATACCACACCATAGATACTTGTACGTGTCTTTTACAAACAAAATATGTTAGCTATCATTAGTAAGCAGTATTGCAGGCCATGTTTACTTCAATACATTACTATGTGGTTGAAGTTAATCTTCAGCTCCCAGGAACGGTTTTCTGGTCAATATAACCCAAACCAAATGTTCATGTCATAACCTCATCTAAGAGCTGAAGCTGTCTGTAGGTTTGATTTCTATTTCTGCTTCCCAACTGAGATACTTAGATAGGGTACCAATTAATGCCTCTTGTAGCAGTGCCTGGTTTTGTGATGAGGAAAATTGTCCTCTTGGTAATAGAGCTGACAGTTGATGACTGTAAAACCTATCACTTTATAATGACTTTTGCTCACTGTTATCACAAAATCTATAGATGAAAGGCTCTGCAGATCATTGACAGTCCCCCCAGCCTTACTCTTATTTTTTTCCATTGTGGTCATCTGGTTAGTCTATGAGATGGAACAAAGTGTGTCTTACAACAACAGAGTATCATGGTTCCAATGGTTATTACTACACGATTAACAAATACTCTATTCTGCACATTTAAAATCATTGACCTACATTTTGGTTTCAAATACACTTTGTAACTCTGCCAGAGTCACTGAAATAGCATCATGTAAAAGGCTTGTAAATGAAATTAGAATCCACACCCTTTATTTTCATAAACCACAAGAATAAACCTAAGGCTATGTCTACACTATGCTGCTTTTAGCAACCAGACTGCATGGACAGTCTTTTCACTAGAAGTCAGCACATGTGACTGCTGACAAAGTAGTTCTAGCTGCCACAAGCAGTTTTCACCTTGTCAGCAGGAGTGCACTCCTGCCACAAAACAACTTTTACACTGGCACTTGCCATGGCACAACTTTTGTCATTTTGTGGAGGCAGTTTAAGCACCGGTGAATGACAAAAGTTGTGTCAATCAACTGCAAATGTAGACAAAGCCTTAGTAAGACTTCAGGTGAAGCATTTTCCATTGTGAACACAGGAGTAAAGCTCTGCATAAGCACAACAGTTTTCCATCCATTTGTTCTCTAAGTCTACACAGAAGGGCAGGTGGTTCTCAAGTTTGTATATTCAGAATGGAAGCTGGCCAATTTCGTTCTTATTGCAAAGCAGGCTATACATAGGTGGTGTTTCAAAATAATAAACATTTACATCTTAATGTTCACTGCAGATTTAATTGTCAAATATAAAAGAATAACTCCCCAAACTCGGGAAAGCCATGTAAAACTGACTCAGGCTTTACAATAAAAATCCTAGTTGAGATCTTTCATTTAACCTTTCATTGGCAAGGAGTAAGTTTCTCCTTACTTCCTAGTGCAAGCTCACAATGTAGTCTAAACTGAGTTTAGGTTCCAAGTCTTTTTTATTAGGCAAAGTATTCTCTCTCAGTAGATTGAGAGCATTTAACTTCTTACTCACAAGTTGCCCATGGATCCTCATACCACAGCCCTCCTTCCGATTTATTTTTTACTGGGAGAAGTTGCTTATGTACCGAAGGTTTGACCCAATGCTCATTGAAAGAAATGGAAAGATTCCTCCTCATTTCAGTGGTTTCGCTCAGACCTTGAAGACTTGATTTTCTAGTGCCCTTATCTCATGCAGTCGTGTAAACCTGCACAAAGGGAACATAAAGAACTACCTGTAAGAGAGTCCCCTGAGGTTTCTTACCTCGATGGTAGGTCAACCTGGCCACATCAGTTACAGGCACTGGGTATCTCCAGCAGGGGCCCCAAGTTTTTTAACTCTTTCTAAGACCCCTTATTAGGTCTCTCTGGCTTACCATAAGAATTCACAACATCCTCTGTAGGGCCAGGTGAAGGTCTCCCGTGATATGGGAGAATATGAAGTGAGAAGTCCCGCTGTGTCTCCAAGAGTTCATGCAACGCTCTCCTACTTCAAACATTCCTTCACCATCTGTGTGCAGTTTGTTCTTTTCAAAGGCATCCTTCCTACTTTACATGAATGACAGTTCTGGAGGGGTGGGACTAGCTCTGCCCCCCCAACATTTCTTCATTAGTGTGGGGTCTATTCATCCTATTACATAACCGTTCTGAACAGAACTTATTTTACATCCATTCTGAATGAAGTATAAATGAAGTATCCCTAAGATACGACTCTAAAGAAAATGAGACCTTGCATTTAGGTGCACATAGAAATTGCCTATTGCTTGACAATAGCCTTTCCAGGCTATTGCTGTTTCTGTTATTGCACATGATTCATTTTTTGTTTAGCTCTGAAATCTTTCAAAATCCCTCATCTGTGTGGACAATTGATTACTCAAGGTCACTCATATAGACAGACCATATAACATAAAGAGTGAAGGGGAGATACAAAAAGCTGAATTGCAAACCCACAGTCCTTAGTGTTAAACTAGTGGGTCTCACAGTATGGTTGGGAATCTCAACGTTGCATGCATATAGTACAATATTTTAGACTAAGAAAATCTTATTTCTGTGCTATTGTAACCTATTATTGGGTAAGTTTTCTTTTTAATTACTTTACAAATAAAATCTATCCATAAACTGCAAAGTGCGCTGTTAAATCAAAACATAACATATTCTTCTATTATTCTATCACATCTCATTCAATATGGATGATTTCATTTTGTGGAAAAATCCATGTCTATTTTCTCTAAATCCATAAGTCAATGGGTAGGTTAGATTCTAATGAACATATTAATGGGGGAAACAGTGGAAGAAAAGAGACTTGGGTTTGTTTGTTTGTTTGTTTTAACATTTTCATCGTACATTCTCTTCAGAAACAAAATGAGTATTGGTCTCTGAGGAAGAAAAAGATAATCTAGAATCAGCCAAGACTGCTTTGTTTTCCCAAATGCTTAGGCATTAAGGAAAGGAACTAAATACACCACAGTATTACCATTAAATGAATTATGCAGCATCTTGGATAGACAGGATTTGTAATTCTCTCTCTTTTTAAAAAGCCCCTCATATACTATAGTTCTATTCCTCTGATCAGGTTCTGGTTATGCTGAAAATAGGTAACCCTTTATTGGTACAAATACAATGTGATATGGGATTGTATGAAATGAGTATCTTATTATGCAGAACTCATTATAGAGGCATATTTGCTTTAGGGCTGTGCTGGTAGTTCCACCATCAGCCCTATTTTCTGAGGTTTATAATTTGGCCATATACACTGAATCCAGATTGAAATTAGTGGTCAGGTAAAATGCACTTTATAATCTTTACATTGTAGGTTTTTCCTGATTTGTTTCTTTAGCATACTGAATTTGAGAAAACTATCTTTTGATGATGATTAAAAAATGAAATAAACCAGCATAGGCCAGAAGGATTCAGTCAAGGCTGACATTCTGTACTTTATTTATATTGCCTTTTCCTTCAAACGGATGAGTGAGCTTTTCATACCAAGCCATAATTTTGAGGGATTTATCTTCAAGGGTTCATGGTACCATACCTAAGAAAATCCACATAGCCTCTTTCTACAAATCTTCATCAGATTTACCAGGACAAAGGCTCCTTTTACAGAAGATTTATCTATACTGCATTAACAGATGTAACAGAAAACTATGAATAGCTGGCATGGTAAGAACATAAGCTTGAAAGATGAAGTGAAAACTCTGCTTTTGTTGCTTCCAAGTCTTAGTCATGGCAGCACTTATGTAAAATAAAGTAATCTTTGCTACTTACGCACAGAGACCTCAAGGGGCTTCTCAAAGCATTACTCTTCTCATTTTACAAATGGAAAAACTGAGGAACATAGGGTGATGTAATTTGTCCAACCACAGCAAAAGGATTTCCAATCCATTGTCATCTCCATTGGCCCATGCTTGCTCTTCATGTGTGTTTAAATTGTAGGATTTACTCACAACCTTGGATAAGGACAAGTATATAGCTGTACCACCCAAGGAGGAGGTTTAGAAACCACTGTGCCTCCCAAATATCCCCATTCCACTGGGAAAGAAGAAAAGGATTAGTATCACTGTCCCTATAAATTGCTCAGCACAGCTTCAGGGTGATTAATCAGCCCTGCCCAGTCAGAGGCTCAGGTCTCCCTGCATGGAGCTGATTGACTGGGTGGGACTGATTAATCACTTGTGAAGCTGTGAAGTTTAGAGGGAACACTGATTAGCTACACCTTTTTGAGGTACATATGTTGCCCCTGTTTCACCCCTTGCCATGGTTCCAATTCCATCTATTCACTGTCCAGTTCCCCCATTCCTGCTCAGGGTTTGGCACATAACTCTTGTTCTCATTCTCTGACCCAGAGTAGTTTCACACTGTCTTATTAAAGTAACAAAATAAAGCAATACTTGATTCCCTGTGAGACCATGTCATGACTAAGCAAAACATAGCATACAATGAACCTCCCTCCTACTCCTAAACATTTGCCCCAACTTAAAACAAAACATCACATTAAATTTTCCTGATATTTGGTTATTTTTCTCCCATCATTGATCATTTACTTGTATAAATGTCTTCCATATTCTGACCAAGATATGAAATGGAAATGCTAAAATGCAGTGAAGTAAGCTATTCTTAAAGTATTTATAGGGCAATTAGAAACAGGATTTATTCTGTCAGATATCCAGCCTATTTTTTTTTAGAGACAATAGGTTCAAACAATTGCCACAAGCACTACTCAAGAGTTCATATTTGGTTGTTTAGCCAAGCAAACTTTTTCAAGTTCAACCATTGAGGTTTAAATCCACAAAGGTTATCTATCATAGGTTCTTATATGCCATAGCCCTGTCTGGGCTATGGTGGTCCTGAACAGCCATTTAACATACCGGACTGCACACTTGGATGGGAAGCTAGGCTTAACTGATTGTCAAGCAGCATTCTGGTTATTAGAACAAGGAGCTTTTGTGTAGAAAGGGGCTGAGGAGGTACAGTCCACAGTCACTCTCTCTTCCCAGAGAGGTAGTGAGGAGGAAGCCAAGGGAGCCAGCATGGAAAATGTTACCCTATATTTTATAGATTTTTTCAAATTGGGGGTTCTGACTCAGAAGGGAACTGAGAGGGGTTTCAAATTTATTTTAGGGGTCACAGTATTGCTACCCTTACTTCTGTGCTTCATTCTTGGCTGGGCACCCAGCGCTGAAGTCAGCCTCCCTCCAACAGCATTGCAGAAGGGCGGTAATACCATACCATTCCTTCCTTATCTCTGTGCTGCTGCTAGCCAGGATGCCCAGCTCTGAAGGCAGTGTCACTGGCAGTAGCAGTGCAGAAATAAGGGTAACAGTTCCTCCCCCCCACCACAGACACACACACTATAATCTTGAAACCAGCCCACGGCTCCCTTTTATGTCAGAATCCCTACAATCATACCACTGTGAAATTCTAGATTTAAATAGATGAAATCATGAAATTTATGATTTTTAAAATCCTATGACCTTGAAATTGATGTAAATGGACCATGAATTTGGTCGAGCCATACCAATGATGACAGCTAACTCAGTTCTCTTGTCCAGTTAGAATGCCTGAAACCCTCTCCCCATTTTAGCATAAATATCAGTCTAGTATTAGCCAAAGTCTTTTTCAGAAAAAAAAATATGGAATGGAAACAGTTTACTTCTCTATGTAAAGCTCAGGGCTTAGCACAGCCTTTAACAAAGACCAGGAGCACACGAATAGATCTGGTTTTGTCAGTATTTTATACTTTTATATTCTGAGAAACCCAGACCTCTGAATAAACATGCCTTGAATTTCTTGTTCTTTACATTACATTTTTTGGGATTCATACTACAGAGGAGATATTAATTTTCAAATTACTTTTTTAAGTGCAGCAAATGCCTGGGTTCTGTGCTGGGCACATACAAGCAGTGAATGTTAATTTAAATAATAAAAGAAAAGTAGGTTTTATGATCTCCTCTGCAGAGCAGGAAACCTCATGAAGGATGAATGTTTTGTATTGAAGTGTGAAAGGAAAGGCAAATGTTGAGAGTGATGATGTCTCTACTAAAGAAGTATTACACAAGTGACAATTAAAACAGTCCACTAAGGCAACGTCTAGACTGCAGGCTTCTTTCGGAAGAAGCTTTTTTCGTAAGAGATCTTCCGAAAAACTTCGTCTGAGAGTGTCCACACACAAAAGTGCATTGGAAAAGCGATCTGCATTTTTGAAAGAGAGCATCCAGACTGATTGGATGCTCTCTCGCATAAAAGGACACCTGGAAGCACTTCAGCCAGAGCTTTAGGTCACCGGTTGCTTCCGAGAGCTGGTGACAGAGCCTTGCAGAGACACACGCTTAAAGGGACACCCACAGACAGCCGTTTCTCTGCTGCTGCTGCCTGCTTGCCTACCTCTTCGAGGGAACCCCCAGTGGCAGCAAGGCCAACAGTGGCCAGGACTTCCCAGCGAGCAGACAGCAGGGTGGGAGCCCAGCCTTAGGAGCTCCAGGGAGAGGAGCCTGGGAATGGGTCAGCCAGGAGGAGAGCATTGACTTCCCCATGTCTGGCAAATTCCCTGGTTCAGGACCCTTCAGGTTCCAAGCTGTGTTCCCTGGAAGATTTTCCAGAGTGAGCAGAGTGAGTTTTGGCTTCTGCCAAATACTGAGTTCATGTGCACTGGTTTGGAAGTGCACCATCGTGGCACCCAGTTTATTAATGCACATGTGTTCCTGGCTGCCAGAGCAGAACCACTACCCCATCACCACCATGCAGCATGTCCTGTTCCCAGTCGCCAGAAAAGACCCCATCCCCCTGCCCTCCAGCCATGTGGCAAATCCCATTCCCAACCACCAGAAGAGACACAAACCCCCCACCATGTGGCAGGTCCCATACCCAGCCCCAGGTGCCAGAACAGGCTCCAGTCCCTCCTGCCACATAGCAGCCCAGCCAGCAGAGCAAGCTTCCCCCCTCCCACCATGCAGACGTGGCAGGTCCCAGTCCCGGTCCCCTCGCCCTCCGCAGTGGCTCCCTCGCTACACAGAATCATGTACAGTGAGGGGCTACTACAGAGATAAAAGATCAGCCTTTGTTTAGTTGATTTTTGTAAACGGCACTCAGGATCTTAGAAAAAAATATAACTGGACTCCTGAAGTCTCTGTGTGCCAAGCAAAACCTAATACATCATTGTAGCTCTGAGAAGACAGTAAAAAAAATGTTCTCTCTCAGACTTCACACAAATGCTGTCTGAACTGCTACATGAACAGCACTAAAGTGATGAATTATTATTTCTTGTGTATATCATACCCTTTCCTTTCTCCTTCATGCATTCATCAAAAAGGTGTAGCACTTTTATTTTTTTTAAAGGGACAAAGACAACTTTTTAAAATGTTACACAGAATGATACACATTAACAGAAAAAAATGTCAATGGCAGAATAATCTGGGAGTCCAAAATGGCAAGAGAGAGACTTCAATATTATGCTGCTTTCAGATGCTCCGTCTGCACCACTAAACCCGTTCTGCTGACTTTAAGGGTGGTTAAAGTTGATTTCCATACTCCTTCGTGGTGAGAAGAGTAATACTAAATTCAACCTTACATAGTTAATTTGGGATAGTGCAGATGCAGCACTTTTAAAGTTGACATTCTTGGACTCCAAGGGTATGTCTACACTACCACCCTAGTTCGAACTAGGGTGGTTAATGTAGGCAACTGGAGTTGCAAATGAAGCCCAGGATTTGAATTTCGTGGAACTAGGTGTACCGGTAGTTCGGAATAAGAAGCCTAATCCGAACTACCTAGTTCATGCCGCGTGTAGCCGCGGGCACGGAGTCCGAACGAGTGGACATTTAAAAATGGCAGCGCCCAGCAATATGCAAATGAAGCCCAGGAAATTCAAATCCCAGGCTTCATTTGCAATTCCAGTTGCCTACATTAACCACCCTAGTTCGAACTAGGGTGGTAGTGTAGACATACCCCAAGAGGTGTTCCACAATATCCCAATGTGACCCTTCTAGCCATCACTTTCAACTCTGCTGCTCTCCCAGGGTATGTCTACACTACAAAGTTAATTCGAACTAATGGATGTTAGTTTGAATTAACTTTGATAAGCGCTACACTAGCGCTCCGCTAGTTCGAACTTAATTCGAACTAGTGGAGCGCTTAGTTCGAACTAGGTAAACCTCATTTCACGAGGACTAACGCCTAGTTCGAACTTACTAGTTCGAATTAAGGGCTGTGTAGCCCTTTAGTTCGAACTAGTGGGAGGCTAGCCCTTCCCAGCTTGCCCTGCTGGCTACTCTGGCCAACACCAGGCAAACTCTACTGCCCCCCTCCCGGCCCTGGAGCCCTTAAAGGGCCACGGGCTGGCTACAGGGTTTGTACCAGTTGCAAGGCTGCCAGCACCGTGCCAGCAGACCCTGCACCTGACACCCCATGAGCCAGCCACCCGATGCCCCCCAGCCCTCCCCCTCTTCCCGGGACCAGCCTGGCCGCTCCCAGGAGCCTGCCTGGGGATGCAAGAGGAGGGCGCCCGCGTGGTCTAGTGCGGAGATTGTGGACCTCATCCAGGTTTGGGGGGAAGCCTCCAATGTCCACGATCTCCACACTAGCCACAGGAACGCGACCGTCTACAGCCGCATAGCTGCCAGCCTGGCCTCCAGAGGCCACCACCGCAGCAGGGAGCAGGTCCGCTGCAAGATAAAGGACCTGCGGCAGTCCTACTCCTGGGCCTGCCTGCCAGGGGCCGACCCGGAGGCCTGCCCCCACTTTCTGGCTCTGGACCGCATCCTGGGGGCTCATGGCGTCCCTGCCCCCCGGGTGGTGATTGACCCCGGGGCAGAGAGACCACTCCCTGACACCGAGGAGGAGGAGGAGGACGCCGAGAGCCAGGAGCCTGCCGGCAGCCTGCCCAGGACCCAGGACCCCCGAGGCACCCCACTGAGCCGCTCGCCTGTGTCGTCCGAGGCAGGGGAGGCCTCCACATGTGAGTACCATCATGCTCCCCTTATGTGTACGGGGGGCTAGAGGGAGAGGCAACCCAGGGACCGTGCACCTGGGCCTTGCCCACCACGGAGCAGCAGCTGGGTGTCATGCAGGGGCCCTGGCCTTGCAGAGGGGGGCTGGGTTTCACCCACCTGGGTCCCAGGGAGAATTGACCGCTGCTCTTGTTTCACCAGAGCCACAGCACCTGGGCCTGCAGGGTGCACCACCCCGCCTGCAGCAGTCGCTTGCGCCCGGGCCAGCAGGAGAGCCAGGAACCAGGAGGAGTACCAGCAGCGGCACCTCCACTTCCTGGATCACCAGCTCCGCACCCAGGACCACTGGGTCCAGGAGGACCTTCGGCTGCGCCAGCGGAGCTTGGAGGCGCTGGAGGAGCAGGGCCATGCCCTCAGAGGCCACCTCCAGAGCCTCCTCGACCGGTTCCCGCTTCCTCCTACTCCTGCTCCCCTTGCCCCCCTGCTCCTGCTTCCTCTGCAGCCCCTGTCACTCCTGCCCCAACCTCCACACCCATTCCCCCCCGAAATCCCCGCACACGCAGTGCTGCAAGATGGGAGAGGCACGCTGACCCCCACCCCTGAGCTTTCCATTCCCTTCCTCCCTTCCCTCCACTTCCAGCTCCCTCCTCCCAGGTTTCCCCCTCCCCTCTCCCACCCTCACTCCTCCGTCCCCCCACCCCACTTATGTTAAATAAAAAGAGATGTTGTTTGCCAAAACAGGTGTCTTTATTTGACATTAGGAAGGGTGGTTAGGAAGGGGAAAGGAGAAGGGGGGGAGTGTGGAAGAAGGCCCCAGTAGGGCATGCAGGGAGAGTTCAGTCCTCCTCCTCCTCCACCAGGAAGCTCTCCCGCGGGGCTTCCCGGATCCGGACGGCCCCCCGGTGGGCTTCCCGGACAGCGGCGGTGCGGGGCTGAGCGTAGTGGCCAGCCATGCGGTCAGCCTCAGCCATCCAGACTGGCAGGAAAGCCTCCCCCTTTCTCTCACACAAATTGTGCAGCACAGAACATGCTGCCACTACACGAGGTATATTGTGCTCGGCGAGGTCCAGACGGGTGAGGAGGCATCGAAAGCAGGCTTTCAGTCACCCGAAGGCCCCCTCCACCACGATGCGGGCCCTGGTCAGCCTGGCATTGAAGGCCTGGCGGGAGGGATTGAGGTGCCCCGTATAGGGCTTCATCAGCCACTGATGTAGGGGGTAGGCGGCATCCCCCACCAGGCAGACGGGCATTTCCACATTCCTTACCCTGATGTGGCGGTTGGGGAAGAAGGTCCCGGCCTGCAGCCTCTGGCACACGGAGGTGTTCCGGTACACCCGTGCGTCGTGTGTCTTGCCGGACCAGCCCACATTAATGTCTGTGAACTGGCCCCGGTGGTCACACACGGCCTGCAGGATCACGGAGAAGTACCCCTTGTGGTTGATGTACCAGGAGGCCTGGTGTTCCGGGGCACGGATGGGGATGTGCGTCCCATTGATGGCCCCCCCCTGCAGTTGGGGAAGCCCAGGGCGCCGAAGCCCCAGATGACGGCGTCCAGGTTGGCAAGGCGGACCACCCTGCAGAGCAGCACCCGGTTGATGGCCCTGACCACCTGCAGAGAGACCCAGCAAAGCGTGAATCAGTGGGGTGCCTGGGTGGCTGGGAGTGTTCGTGCCCTGGCAGTGCCCCTTCCCCCACTCCCGGAAGCAACCCCCCCGGGCAGCGTGTAGTATGGTTGGGAGAGACCGGTGCGGGGCACTTTCGCCTCCTCCCTCCCCCCCCCTTTTTTCCCTGGGGCAGTCCATCCCCTCCTTGCAGCCCCCCTCCATCCCAGGTCCAGTGGCCGATGAGCACTGCTCTGATGGTGGATCTCCCCACGCCAAACTGGTTCCCGACAGATTGGTAGCTGTCCGGCGTGGAGAGCTTCCAGAGGGCGATGGCCACACAATTCTGGAGGGGGATGGCGGGCTTCATGCGAGTGTCCCTTCTGCGCAGGGCAAGGGCGAGCCACTCACAGAGCTCCAGGAAGGTGTCCCTCCTCATCCTGAAATTCTGGGTCCACTGTCGGTCTTCCCAGTGGTCCAGGACGATGCAGTCCCACCAGTCGCTGCTGGTGTCCAGACGCCAGATGCGGCGGGGCACGCCGGCGTCCTGGCGCCGCCGCGGCTCCTCCACGGCCCCCAGGGCAGCCAGGCAGAGAGGCAGGGTCTGACGTGCACCAGGTGGTGCCAGGCAGCCTCCAGCCATTGCTGGCAGGCTTGCAGCAGCAAGTCCAGAAAGTGCACCAGAAGGTGCAGGGTGAGCTCTGGCTCCATGTTGCCACCTGCGGCGGTGTCCCCGAAGGGAAGCACTGACACAGACGGGCACAGAGACCAATGCTTTGCTGTCCCTCTGCGAGGTTGGCAAGCAAGTGGAAAAGCTGAGAACCGGCTGTCCTTGGGGATCCCTTTAAGCACGAGCCTCAGATAGCCTCAGACAGCAGCCACACAAAGCAACTACTGACCTGATGCCCTGCCAGAACTGGTTTCAGGTGCCCTTAAATGCCCCCTGCGTCCAATCAGTGTGGACGCGCTAGTTCGAATTAGCAAAACGCTAATTCAAACTAGTTTTTAGGTCTAGCTGCGATAGTTCAAATTAGCTTAGTTCAAATTAACTAATTCGAACTAAGTTAGTTCGATTTAGTGCTGTAGTGTAGACATACCCCCAGGTACACAGGGAAAGCCGTGAGAAAATTGGAATTTCATTTCCTGTTTGCCCAGCATGGCAAGCAGACCTCAGCAGCACACTTTACCAGGAATGCCCAGGGTCACAAACAAACTCCAGCATGGAGCATGCAGGCAATCCTGGATGTGACTGTTGTACGTGGGGAGAAGAATCTGTGCAGACAGAACTCTGAAGAGGCAGAAGATACTGATATCTATACTGAAATTGCACAGGGCATAGTGGAAAAAGGATACAGCAGGGACTACCAGTAGTGTCTCATAAAAATAAAGGAGTTCAGGCAAGCGTATGAGAAGATAAAGGAGGCAAATTGTCAACTTGGGTCAAACCCACAAACATTCTGCTTCTATGAGCAGTTGCATAGGATTCTAGAGGGGGACCCAACCACTGTCTGAAACCTATCTGTGGATACCACTCAAGCGACACTTCAGACAGCTTGAGGTAACAATGAGAAAGAAATTGTAGCTGAGGAGAAGGAGAATGCTCACCAAGCAAGCAGAGAATCCATACTACTGACTGACAGCCAGCACCCACCTGATCCTCTATCTCCCCTCACAGATGTGGTTCCCCCTTTGCAAATGTAGATGCCTAGATAACCATGAAGGCTGTACTTTGCAAGCATTCTGTCACATATGTTTTCAAAGTGGAAGGAAAAGAACAAAAACCCCAACCTGTTACTTGCCATGCCTGCCACCAGACTGAATCCAGCTGTCACATGCTATGCTGGGTCTTCTACCTGCCTGATAGGTGCTTATCATAACTTTGGTCTTGTACATAACACATGTCTTTTGTGAAGCACAGTGGTATATTCATTGTAAAAGAATTAACCTTCTGTGTTTTACAGTGTATTTCCTCTGAAGTTTACCATTGATTTTTTTTCCTGCAATGCAGATGCAACTGTATCGGCCTATGTTTGGGATGAAATGTCTAATGAGCAAATGCAATCTGACCTCAATGACAGAGCACTACTGAATGGATGGAGTAGAACGATGTTACAGATCATAGGCACTGAACATGGGGAGAGGAGAGCATGCAGGGAACACAGGCATAAGACACAGGATAAGATCCTGAGGCTTGTGGGGGAGCAAACAAAGCTAATGAGGAACCAGGTAAAGGTACAGGAAAAGCATCTGGAACACAGAGACCTCCTGCACCCTATGCTAAACTACCTGTCCTCCTCACTGGATTCTATAGCCACCTCTCCCAGACACCCTAGAATGTGTGAGTGGGGGGGGGAAGAGGGGAAGGAGGCATGGGCAGCCTTTCACTCAACTCCTCGGGATGTTTCCTGGAACAGAAGGCTCTCATTCTCACAGCTGTGATTGTCACACAGAGGGATTGAAATAGGTCACTTGCCTTTGTGCCCTCCACCTCCCCATCAGATCTCATGTCCAGAACTTCTTTTCTGTCTCCCTTCCCTGTGTTTCCTAAATAAAAATGCAAGATTTCAGAACAACGGGATCTTTATTGTTTGTGTCAACTGTGTGTGGTAGGGAAGGGTAGGTTTACAAGCCAGTACATATACTGAAGGAGGCACTTTGTTAAGAGCAACATACATACCTGTCACATCACTATCTGGACATTCATTAAACTGATTTTCAAAGCTTCTCTGATTTGCAGCACCCCTCAATGTGTTCTTTTTGCCCTGGTGCCTGGCTGCTTATAATTAGTGGCTCAGCAATCTGCTTCAACCCCACACTGTGCCAGAAATTTTTCCCCTCTCTCTTCCACATATATTATGGAGCCCACAGCAGGCAGCCACAACAATAGACCCATTGCTTTCACTGACGGCTAACCTAGTCAATAAACTTCAAAAGTATTCCTTTCAATGGCCAAAGGCACATTCCACCATCATTTTGCACTTGTTCAACCTGTAGTTGAACTACTCCTTATTGCTATCCAGGCTGCCTACAAGCCCTGGGAGCAAGGGGTAGGAGCAAGCCCTGGGAGCAAGGGGTCTCCAAGGATAACTATTGGCATTTCAACATATCCAATGGTTATTTTCTGCTCTAGAAAGAGAGTTCCATCTTGCAATTTTCTGAAGAGAGGAGTTCCTAAAAATGCATGCATCATTTCCAGACCATCCCATGTTGATGTCGGTGAAACAGCCCTTGTGATCCACTAGCATCTGCTAATGCCATCAACAAGTACCACTTGCAGTTTATCTGCTCTTTGGCAAGGTGGTCTGGTGCCAAGATAGGGATGTGTTCCATCTATCACCCCACCATAACTGACCAGTAGCCGTCTGACATTACAAGCTTCCACTGCTCTACTTCCACTCACTTTTCAGCTGTTAGAGTGGGTCTCATTCGGGAATTGCAGTGGTTCAGGGAAGGAGAAAATAATTCACAAAGTTCCATGAAAATGCCCTTATACATGTGAAAGTTTTGCAGCCATTGGTCATTGTCCCATAACTGCATAACTGTGCTTGTCTTATGGGACGAGCATCAGCATTCCACTGTATCAACAGGATGGATTGCTGTCAGCATATGCCAATTGCTCCACTCCATGGGCTCCTGAATGTCTGTGTTCGTGGCCTTCTCAAGTTCTTCCTCACTCTGGAAGTGCCTTGCTATGCTCTGGAGAAACTGCAGCATAATACATGACGTGTTGGCAATGCTTGCCACAGCAGTTTGCAGCTAAACAGGATCCATAGCTGCCGTGTTATGGTGTCTGCACAGATAACCATTTAAAAAAGGGCATGAAAAAATTGTTTGCAATTGCTTTCAAGCAGGGATGGACCGAAGAAGGGAGGGACGGGATAAGTGCATTATGGGAGGGTGACAACATGTACTCAGAACCACCATCTGCAATGTTTTTGCCCCATCAGTCACTGGGAGTCTAACCCAGAATTCAAAGGGGTGGCAGGAATTGTGAGCTGGCTACCACAGTTCATTGCTTTTTAAGTTGAAGGTAGTCAAGCTGCTGGAGATACTTCACGGACTTCATGTGTCCAGTGAAGACATGTACCTTCGACTTTGTAAATTCAGGTGCTAAAAAGTCGACCTTAATAAATTCAACCTAATTTTACAGTGTGGACATACCCTTCTAACTTATTCAATGATTGGAACAATCTTGCAAACCCAGCATGTCAGGTTCCCGCCTTATTCAAATCCCTCTTAATTATTCAAATCTTCTATAAGGTACACAAACACTAACCTGTGTATTTTGAATGTCCTCTTCACCTCCAACATAACGGAAAAGCACAGGTAAATGAAGGAAAACCAGAAGACATAAAAGGAGAATCGGATTTATCACATTCATATTACCACTATCTCACTCATTCTCCCTTTCCTTTACTCTCTCTTCAATTACACTCTTTCTCACTCTCTCATTGAATCACATCTAATGTGAGATTAAAATTTCCTAGAAGCAAAGATTATGTTGTATTTGTTCTCTAATGCCTACAGTATAATTTAGTGTTCGTATAAATAATAATACTTCATAAAACTTTAGACAGTGTTATTCTAATTGTCATGGGGAGGCTATTGATTTATGAGGGCAAGACCAAAAAGCAATCTGAAAACTTGAGGAAAACTGCATACTCTGAATCAGAGCTTTCCATAATGCATAAATCAATGTAGTTGGTGCTATTTAACTAGAGAATATGCACAAAGACAATGAAATGTTGAATTGGTAATTGATTATAAAATCAGATGAATTATTTATGAATAAATATTTGGTGCTCATCATCCAAGTATTTGAGTGTTTGCAACAATAAAACAATTAGTTAAAATAGCAGAATATGTTTTCTATTATTATTATGTATTATGTGTATTACTTCAGTGCCCAGGAGTACTACTCATGGCAAAGTATCCCCTTATGTAAGGTGCTGTATGACTGCAGAACAAAATGGCAGGCCCTACCCCACAGACCTTTGTCCCATTACCAATTCTTGTTATTTTACTATTAAAAAGATCAATGAAGCACCTGAGTAACCAAGTCATTCTTTCACTGAGCCCTAAAAATCACTAAATATGGATTCCAACAGACTAACAGAGCACAGACATCTGAGCCATCTCCTAAGATTACAAAATTCCTGAGATTATTGGTTGGGTTTATGAGAGGGAAAGAAAGAAAGAACAGGCTGACACTTGCTTGTTCTTTCTCTCGCTCTCTGCCCCCTGAATTAAAGGCTCATAAGTGTGCAGGAGGTCTACAATTTTCAATTTGTTCTACAGTATACTGATACATTCCATTTTAGGAAGGCCACTTGGCCCTGGTCTACACTAGGGAGTGATTTTGAAATAACCAGTCTTATTTCAAAGTATCAAGCAGAGCATCCACACTACCAAGCCCATTATTTCGAAATAACAGGCTTGTTATTTTAAAATCTGTACTCTTCCTTTCCTCGGGGAATAACACTTATTTTGAAATAGTTATTTTGAAACACCATGAGTGTGGACAATCCGGTGCTGCTAATGCAAAATAATTGTCCTCCAGAGGCCTCTCACAGCTACACTTTTGGCTACTCTGGCCACATCTTCCATCTCCACTGATCCCCTTCTCCTGTGGAACTTAAAGCAGCACACAGCAAGAAAAGGGCTTACCAGCCCAGCCCCGTGCCACACAGCACCATCCCAGGAGCCACAGTCAACCCCAGCACTCACTCTGTGGGGCTGCCAGCACTCCCACAGCACCCTTGGCTGCCACTGGTCAGGGACACAGGAAAGCACCAACCTGGACTGGTGTGGAGATCCTGGATCTCATCAAGGTTTGGGGTGAGGAAAACAACCTCCAGGATCTCTGCACCAGAAAGAGAAACACTGCTGTCTACAGCTGGATGGCTGCCAGCCTGGCTGAGAAAGGACACGCCTAGATCATTGACCAGTGTCCGCTCAGAGATTAGAAGTAGGCTTCATACACAATGTCTCCTGGGATGATCTTACAACTTTTCTTCACAAATGAGCCAGCTGTGAGCATGGCAAGTCCGTCATCTTTCTGACTCCATGGGGTCTGCCAGAGGAAACACATTGTGAAGACCTGATACATGAGCAGATGCCTGATTCCAGTCCCTCATCTGAGGGCTTAATGAAGAGTGCCGGGAGCAAGCCACTGAGCAGGAGGGCCAGGCTGACTGGGAGGGAGGAGTGCCGGACTGACCGGGAGCAGTGGAAGGTCATCTGGAACTAGCTGGTGCACCAGCATAAGGTCATGTGCTCCTCCTTCACTTTGGTGATGAAGCCTATGGCCTCATGCATGGAGCAAGTCACTGGCTACCTCCCCACCACTACCCTCCCTCCCCTCCTTCCCCATCCCTAAATGTTCTCATCGAATAGCACTAGTGTCCAGCTGCTCATAAGCTCTGGCCAGTCGTTCAACCTCTGCCCCCCCACCCTGGCATAAGAACATAGAACATAAGAACAGCAGTACCGGGTCAGACCAAAGGTCCATCTAGCCCAGTAGCCTGTCTGCTGACAGTGGCCAGTACCAGGTGCCCCAGAAAGGGTGGACTGAAGACAATGATCAAGCGATTTGTCTCCTGCCATCCTTCTCCAGCCTCTGACAAACAGAGGCCAGGGACACCATTTCTATCCCCTGGCTAATAGCCTTTTATAGACCTAACCTCCAAGAAATTATCTAGCTTCTCTTTAAACTCTGTTATAGTCCTAGCCTTCACAGCATCCTCTGGCAAGGGGTTCCACAGATTGACTATATGCTGTGTGAAGAACTTTCTTTTATTAGTTTTAAACCTGCTACCCATTAATTTCATTTGGTGTCCTCTAGTTCTTCTATTATGGGAACTAATAAATAACTTTTCTTTATCCGCCCTCTCCACACCACTCATGATTTTATAGACCTCTATCATATCCCCCCTCGGTCTCCTGTTTTCTAAACTGAAAAGTCCCAGTTGCTTTAACCTCTCTTCATATGGGACCCATTCCAAACCCCTAATCATTTTAGTTGCCCTTTTCTGAAACCTTTCCAAGGCCAAAATATCTTTTTTGAGGTGAGGAGACCACATCTGTACACAGTATTCAAGATGTGGGCGTACCATAGTTTTATACAGGGGCAGTAAGATATTCCGTGTCTTATTTTCTATCTCTTTCTTAATAATTCCCAACATCCTATTTGCCTTTTTGACTGCCGCTGCACACTGTGGAAATTTTCAGAGAATTATCCACGATAACTCCAAGATCTTTTTCCTGATTTGTCATAGCCAAATTAGCCCCCATCATACTGTATCTATAGTTGGGGTTATTTTTCCCAATGTGCATTACTTTACACTTATCCACATTAAATTTCATTTTCCATTTTGTTACGCAGTCACTCAGTTTGGTGAGATCTTCTTGGAGTACCTCACAGTCTGCTTCTGTCTCGACTATCCTAAACAGTTTGGTATCATCCGCAAACTTTACCACCTCACTGCTTACCCCTTTCTCCAGATCATTTATGAATAAGTTGAAAAGGATTGGTCCCAGGACTGACTCTTGGGGGACACCACTAGTTACCCCTCTCCATTCTGAAAATGTACCATTTAATCCTACCCTTTGTTTCCAGTCTTTTAACCAGTTCTCAATCCAAGAAAGGACCTTCCCTCTTATCTCATGGCCATGTAATTTACACAAGAGCCTTTGGTGAGGGACCTTGTCAAAGGCTTTCTGAAAATCTAAGTATAATATATCTACTGGATCCCCCTAGTCCGCATGTTTGTTAACCCCTTCAAAGAACTCTAAGGGTACGTCTACACTACAGCGCTAATTCGAACTAACTTAGTTAATTCGAACTAAGCTAATTCGAACTAAGGCGTCTAGAACTAAAAACTAGTTCGAATTAGCGTTTTGCTAATTCGAACTAGCATGTCCACATTAAGTGGACCCTGAACCGGGCTTAAGGATGGCTGGAAGCAGTGCCGGCAGGGCATCACAGGAGGACTTAGAGCGTCGAGATGCTGTCTCAGGCTAGCCGAGGGCTGCACTTAAAGGGACCCGACCCCCACCCCGGACAGACAGTTCTCAGGGGTGCCCCGCTTGCAAACCAGTCCTGGCTTGGAGTGCCCGGACTACCCACACTGGGCACATCACAGCACTCGGCCATCAGACCGGCTGCACTTGCCGCAGGCTGCCATCTGGGGAGAGGGGGCAATTGGGGGGCTGCAGGAGAGCTTCCACCCCCGGAAGCCCACAGAGCAAGCCCAGTCCTCCCCATCGGGGGCTCGTACCCCATTCCTCCCTCACCTCCTTCCACTTACCCTTCCCTAGCCCCTTTTCTTGATGTACAAAATAAAGGACAATTGTGTTCAAAAATGGAATCTGTCTTTATTGAACAAAACTGGGGGAGACTGGGAAAAGGAGGTGGGAGAGGGGAAGAGAGAGGCTGGGAGAGGGGAGGGCAACTAAAATGATCAGGGGTTGGGAACAGGTCCCATATGAAGAGAGGCTAAAGAGACTGGGACTTTTCAGCTTAGAAAAGAGGAGACGGAGCGGGGACAGGATAGAGGTCTCTAAAAGCAGGAGTTGGGTGGAGAGGGTGCATACAGAAAAGTTCTTCATTAGTTCCCATAAAGAAGTACTAGAGGACACCAAAGGAAAGGAATGGGTAGCAGGCTTCAAACTAGTAACAGAAAGTTGTTCTTCACAAAGCAAAGAGTCAACCTGTGGAACTCCTTGCTGCAGGAGGCTTTAAAGGCTAGAACTAGAACAGAGTTTAAAGGGACGTGAGATCAAGTCATGGAGGTTGGGTCCATGGAGTGCTATTAGCCAGGGGGTAGGAGTGGTGTCCCTGGCCAAGGTTTGTGGAAGGCTGGAGAGGGATGGCACGAGACAAATGGCTTGGTCACTGTCTTCGGTCCATCCCCTCCAGGGTTCCTAGGGTTGGGCGCTGTCGGCAGACAGGCTACTGGGCTAGATGGACCTTTGGTCTGACCCAGGATGGCCATTGTAAGCTCAGGGCTCAGGGTCAGGGGTCTCAGTGGACCACCTTGATTTTCATGCACACCTGCTCCTGGGTGGCCAGGCTGGCAGCTCTCCTGCCCTAGACGGCCACTTTCCTGTGCCTAGTGCGGAGATTGTGGACGAGGTCCATGACGTCCGCACTAGCCCAGGCGGTTGCCCGCCTCTTGCAGTCCCGGGCAAGCTCCCGGGAGCCGCCAGCCTGGTCCCGGGAAGAGGGGGAGGGCTGGGGGGCATCGGGTGGCTGGCTTGAGCCGTGCCAAGTGCAGGGTCTGCTGGCTGGGTGCTGGTAGGCTTGCACCTGGCACGAGCACCGTAGGCAGCCCGTGCCCCTTTAAGGGATCCTGGGCCAGGAGGGGGGCAATAGAGTTTCCCTGGTGTTGGCCAGAGTGGCCACCAGGGAAACATGGGGAGGGCTAGCCTCCCACTAGTTCGAATTAAGGGGCTACACACCCCTTAATTCGAACTAGCTAGTTCGAACTAGGCTTAATCCTCGTAAAATGAGGTTTACCTAGTTCGAACTAAGCGCTCCGCTAGTTCGAATTATGTTCGAACTAGCGGAGCGCTAGTGTAGCGCCTATGAAAGTTAGTTCGAACTAACGTCCATTAGTTCGAACTAACTCTGTAGTGTAGACATACCCTAATAGATTAGTAAGACAGGATTTCCCTTTACAGAAACCATGTTGACTTTTGTCCAACAAATTATGTTCTTCTACATGCTTCACAATTTTATTCTTTACTATTGTTTCGACTAATTTGCCCGGTATTGAAGTTAGACTTAGCGGTCTGTAATTGCCAGGATCGCCTCTCGAACCCTTTTTAAATATTGGTGTCACGTTGGCTACCTTCCAGTCATTAGGTACGAAAGCCGATTAAAAGGATAGGTTACAAACCACAGATAATAGTTCAGCAATTTCCCATTTGAGTTCTTTTAGAACCCTTGGATGAATGCCATCCGGTCCCAGAGATCTGTTAACATTAAATTTTTCTATTTGTTCCAAAACCTCCTCTAATGACACTTCAATCCGGGACAGTTCCTCACATTCATCACCCACAAAGGACGGTGCAGATTTAGGAATCTCCCTAACGTCCTCAGCCGTGAAAACTGAAGCAAAGAAATCATTTCGTTTCTCCGCAATGGCTTTATTGTCCTTGATTGCTCCTTTTATATCTAGATCATCTAGGGGACTCACAGCTTTTTAAGCAGGCTTCCTGCTTCTAATGTACTTAAAAAACATTTTGTTATTTCTTTTTTAGTTTTTGGCTAGCTGTTCCTCAAAATCTTTTTTTGCTTTTCTTATTACATTTTTACACTTGATTTGACAGTGTTTATGTTCCTTTCTATTTATCTCACTAGAATTGGACTTCCACTTCTTAAAAGATGCCTTTTTGTCCCTCACTGCTTCTTTTACATGGTGGCTAAGCCATGGTGACTCTTTTTTTTACGTCTTTTGCTATGTTTTTTAATTTGGGTATACATTTCAGTTGGGCCTCTATTATGGTGTCTTTAAAAAGTTTCCATGCAGCTTGCAGGGATTTGGCTCTAGTCATTGTGCCTTTTAATTTCTGTTTAACTAACCTCCTCATTTTTGTGTAATTCCCCTTTTTGAAATTAAATGCCAGAGTGCTGGACTGCTGAGGTGTTTTTCCCACCACAGGAATGTTAAATGTTACTATATTATGGTCACTATTCCCAAGCGGCTCTGTAATGGTTATCCACTGGACCTGATCCTGTGCTCCACTCAGGACTAAATCGAGAATTGCCTCTCCCCTTGTGGGTTTCTGTACCAGCTGCTCCATGAAGTAGTCATTTAAGCCACTGAGAAATTTTATCTCTACTTCTCTTCCTGAGGTGACATGTTTCCAGTCAATATGGGGATAATTAAAGTCCCCCATTATTATAGAGTTCTAATCTCCCTCAGCATTTCAATGTCAGTATCGCTGACCTGGTCAGGTGGTCGGTAATATATCCCTACTACTAATTCCATATTATTGGAGCATGGAATTACTATCCATAGCGATTCTATTGAACATGTTGATTCATTTAATATTTTTATTTCATTTGATTCTACATTATCTTTCACATATAGTGCCATTCCGCCACCCACCCGGCCGGTTCTATCCTTTCAATATATTTTATATCCCGGTATGATTGTGCAGGAGCAACGAACAAACATCTGACTCTTCTGTTGGCTAGGCTCTTACTGACCTCCTGGGCAGGCCTTTTATAGTCCTAGCCCTGCCTCCTGACTTCCGGTCAGATGAGGGGCTGGATCCAGGCTAAGCCCAAAGTAGCTCACGGAGAGGTTCCTCCCACTCTGGGTCAGTGGGCAGCCATTCCACCCCACTACATGTGGATTTCCCCATGCCAAACTAATTCCCAACAGAGAAGTAGCACTCTGGCATGGCAAGCTTCCACAGGGCCATGGCGACACACTTCTGCAGGGGAATAATTGCAGTTGCAGTTGGGTGTCCTATCACCTGAGGGCAGAGGTGAGCCATTCTCAGAGTTCCAGGACGGTGGCCTTCCACATGTGGAAGTTCTGTAGCCACTGCTGGTTGTCCCATAGCTGCAGGACGATGCAGTCCCACCAGTCAGGGGAGAGGCAGTGGATTGGCGTGTGAGACACAGCAGTAAAGAGAAGACCCTGAAAGCACATGTTCCATCTTGCCTAACCAAGCAGCCACAGGAGGTATCTGGTGCCCTCCCCGGAGTGCTTCCTGGGCTCTAAATCTGAGGCAGGCTCCAGTCAGTGTGGATACACTATTTTGAAATAATTCTGAGCAATTCTGATGCTCCCCCATACTGGGGACGTGCTATTTTGATTTTGTTATTTCAGGAGTTATTATTTCAATTTTACCTATTTCAAAATTATTTCCTAATGTAGACATGCCCTCAGATAACAGACGGCGTAAGACCAGAGGGATATACTGATGATATTATGAGGCAGCTAGTGTTGAAACTGTCATGTAAGCCTAGTTTGTAAAGTTCCCTGTTTTATATTATCTGGATTTCAAACTTTTAGTTCTTTCCAATTAGTTAGAGAGCATTTATCACTGTAAAATAAAGCAGTCATGTTACGCCTGTTTATACCAGCTAAGGATCTAACTATAAATCTGAAATATATTTGACTCTGTCATTACAGAATGAGGTTTTGCTGTAGAAACCAGATATACAATATACATCTTTTCTTATAAACAATTATTGTAGAGTTTCTAAGAATAATACTGACACTATCCAAAAAGAATGAGACTGTTTCAGATCTTGTAAGCTTCAAATATGGGTATTTCCCCCCAGTTAGGGTTTTATTTCTGTTTTCTGAATGCTACTAAGTTGGTATGCTAGAACACACAGAATAGTAGAAGAATTTTATCAGTATAATTGTCAAAAATTTCTACTTCTGTCTAGGAGAGTACAACAAAAGAATGACAGAGATCAAAGCTACAGTGTGTTAGTGAATTATTTTTACAACTATGGAGACTCTCAAAGAATAATTTCTGTAGCTTTAAAATACTAGAGCAACTGACAGAGTGAAACAGGAAACAAGAAGCAGAGAGAGAGAAATTTGAAAAGCTATTCAAACTATGTAACTTTAGCACTTAAAGACCATTTTTGAACCACTTTATTCTCTTATCTTCCTAATCCTTCAGTGATCACAACAAGTGAAAATTAATTTGGTATTCTCAACCTACAATAACTTTTTATTTGTTCACTCCACAAAATGGCCACATAACTTATAGAGTTGATATTCTTCATGAGAAAAGCCTAGAATTAGAATAACAGAGACAGTGCAATTTAGCACTGATTTATGTTTTAGAAGATTTTTATGGATAAGTTTCCACAGCAGCTCATGCAAACATGATGGTTGACTTATTAGCCCTTTGCTTTCAGCCGTATGTTCAGTCACATTTTTAACTGAAAATGTCTGCTCATATAGAAAACTTACCAAGGGCAATGAATATATTTCTTGCCGAAATGTACATTTTTTTCTGAAATATTCACATATATTACTAACTAAAAATGTTATAAGCCCTTATTTAGTAATGCCTTTAGGCATATAATTAACTTTAATCACAGTCGTCTGCTTAAAATTAAGCATGTGCTTAAATTCTTGGCTAAATGAACACCATAACTAGAAAAAAGAAATAAGGCATTGAAACTACAGGGGTTTTTTTGTGCAGAAAAACAGATTAAAAGCACTATCAACCTAATTTAGGCACAAAATGTACGATTTTGTAACAAGAGTGTAATATAATTAAGAATTTCTTCTCCACTCTTATCTGAGGGAGTGGATTTTGTCCACAAAAGCTCATGATATTATACAGGTTGCACCATGGATGCTCCTGGACCAGAGAACCAGGGAACCTAATAGCAGAAGGGCCAGGGACAGCCAGGACGAGGAGCATCACAGCTGTGGTGGGGCCAGGGACTAGAGAACCCTGACAGCCAGCAGCAGTGCAAGGCTGAGGGTTGGGAAACCCCAGGCATCCATGGAAGCATGGGGCCAGGAGCCATAGAAGCCTGGCTGCCTGTGACAGTGTTGGGCCGTAGAAGCCTGGCCCCCTGCAGCAGCACAGGGCTGGGAGAATCTGGCCTTACACAGTAGTGCGAGCCAGGGCCAGAGAACCCCGGCTGCTCATGGCAGCCTAGCGCCAGGCCAGCAGCAGCAAAGAAGACAGTCCGGCTGTGGAGGGGGTGGAGAGGGTCAAAAGCAGGGGGCCAGCTGGCTTGGGGTCTGTGGCAGGGGACATCTCCTCTGGTCCGGCAAATTCTGTCATTCGGGAAGAGTCAGGTCCCAACAGTGTCGAATCAGGGAGGTCTAACCTGTGTGTGTGTGTGTATATATATAAGTCTTTAAAGTGCTACAGGACTAGTCGTATTTTTAAAGTTATGGACTAACATGGCTACCCCCGGATATATTTTATAGTTATTGTAAAACAGGTTTTGGAGGGCTTACAAAACTATATATAGAAAAAGTTTTTCATTATTGTTTTGAAATTCAAAGGCTAAATGATTCCAGTACTAGCCCTCGGAAGCTCTGTGATCATGAGACACTCATTTGGGGGTATAATTCCCTCCCTGCTTTCCCCTGGTTCCATTGCAAAGCAATTTGTCCCTGGCCTAGGCCATCAGCAAATTATAACACCCCATGCCAGTCAGTGGGTATAATTTTGTCTCATTCCCAGGGACACCGCATCCATGCCTCAAATACTTGCCCTTCAATGACATACTTGCACACCTCTAACCTGGCTCTAGGTAGCACAATCAAGAATGTTCCTGAAAGTCTGGGACATGTGGATTACAATCTAGCTGAAAGAAGATAGGGATTTTTAATTTAAATAGACACCAATATTGTGACCTCCAACACAATTATCATAAACAGAAAAAATAAACAGAAATGACACTCCTCAGTTTAGTTTCATGGTTCAAGCCAGAAGTGGGCAACCAGTGAGTCCACAGGTACAGCCACTCACAGCTCCTGTTGGCTGTGTATCGCTGTTCGCAGCCAATGGGAGCTTGAGGAAGTGGTGTTCCAGTCCATGCCACTTCTTGCAGCTCCCATTGGCTAGGAGTGGTGACCCGCAGCCAATGGGAGCTACAAGCAGCTGTACCTGTGGATTCACTGGTAAGTAAAGTGCTGGTGGCCCACCAGAGGATAACCCTGGTGAACCACATCCAGCCCACAGGCCACTTATTGCCCATCCCTGGTTTAAGCTCTGGGAAATACCAAAAGGACTAGTTATTAGTCATTCCTTTAACTGTCACTGTCCTTTGGGTGGACACTGGAATAATTAGCATGCTCCAGAATATGTTTACTATTGTATGAAAATATAGTTTATTTAAATGATGGGATAATGGGTAGCTTATATACTAATACTCCTATTATCATCATATAAGCTACTCTGCTACACAGGTAGTTTGAAGTATGTTTCTATATCCTGAAATTTGGAAAGGACTTTGTAAACACACTGTATACCATAAGGGTGGATAAGGGCTGAACAATCAGGAATGGCCTGGGCAGCTCTGCTGGGGGCTGGGACTGGGAGGCCCAGCCTGGCCCTGGCAGGCCCTCAAGGCAGAGAGGGGGCTGGAGCTGTGCTAGTCAGCCCCAGCAGTGCTCGGGAGGGGCAGGAGGGTTGGTGCTGGGCAGCAGGACCCCTTTGTCTAGTGCTTGAACCATGGGCCATGGGGAAGGGGCTTGGAGGTAGAGGGGGCACTATGGAGAGCTCTGGCCCCACCTGGCTACTCTCTTCCTGAGGCCCCCCGCATCCTCCATAGTCACTCTGCAGTATAACTGTGCCCCACACTCGCTGCCTCATCTGGATCATTACAGAACATAACTGTCCCTGCTCTCAGCCATCTCCTTTTCTGTGTTATGGAAAACAATCAGATTCCAGGCACCTATTGTTTTCCTGACACAACCAAACCTTGACCTTGCTTTAAGTTAGGATAAGTGGAAGCTACATACCAAATTACAAGGAGCAGTGAGAAAAATTGTTCTCCTTGACCTTTGTTGATAGGACTAGAAGCAATGGGCTTACATTGCAGCAACACAGGTTTAAGTTGGACATTAGTAAAAATTTCCTAACTGTTAAGGTGGTTAAACATTGGAATAAATTGCCAAGGGAGGTTGTGGAATCTCCATCACTAGAGATATTTAAGCACAGGTTAGATAGAGATGATCTAGATGGTTCTTGGTCCTGCTGTGAGGGCAAGGGACTGGACTTGATGACCTTTTGAGGTCCCTTCCAGTTCTAGTTCGCTATGAAATTTGGTGGTCCTCGCTCTTACTATTTAGAAGGAATTCTTGAACAAATGAACTCACAGATGGACAACCTCATGGACAGAAAAACAGATGCACACATTCTCTAAAAGACAGACAGACAGATAGAATTAGAGTCACTGATTACTTTCTGAATACCATTTGTAGTGATTACTCTGATATGGAGATCTAACTGTACTTTACAAAACTTACTTCCCACATGATCCATTTATATTGATATAGTTGTGATTGATAATTGGAGCCCTTGGTTATAAAGATCAGACTGGATATGGTTTTTACCTGTTGTACTGTGATATTTTCAAAAATAGAAAATAATTGTATGACTTTTTAATGTGAAATTTGAATTATTGAAGTCAATTAAACCAACTGTACACTACTATTTGAATTCATGGTTTTTCTAAAATGGAAACTTCAGTGGTATACATATGCCTTGTTTGGGAAGTTCCATGTTGAAGGAACTCCTGCAATGATCCTTTAAATGTTAAGGTCAAAAGAGACATTGCCAACAGAGAGTTTGAACATAGAAGTCACTTTATATGATTCATTATTGAATGCTAATGAATGTATATATATCCAGAAATTTGACAAAAATATATTCAAGTGAAAATTAACAATGGGAAATTGCCAGCCTAAGTTCTTAAATAGACTGTCAATCCCTCTTGGTATGTAGATTAATTGGTTTAAAAGCAGATAGTGGACATCAGATACACAAAAATATAGTGGCCAGGCACATAGTAAAGAGAACCTAATTGTTCTCAAGGGGAAGCTGTACTAATAACACTGTTCTTATTGTCCATTACCCTCCACAACAATAAAGCATTGAGAAGATTAGATTCATCAACACTATTAAGCCCCAGCAGAATCAATACATTCACCTCTACAGATGAGCACTGATTGGTTACAGTTTGTATTCGTGTTAAGTGAAATAACTCCTTTTTCATCATAAATATTTCTTTGTATAGTTTTGATATTTTTCTTCTTCTAATTTAGATTATTTGGGTTTTCAAAATTTCTAGTTCGTATCTTGCTTTAATTTCCAAGCTAATCAGCTCACCAATCTACAGTAAAATCAAAGCACCTGCTTTTCATTCATTTAAAATCCCTTAAGAGGCATATTTCAATCACATTAAATGGGAACTGCTGCTACTCACTGCCTTGTGTTGGGTTTCTCTTTTAAAAACTGGCAAGAGCTCATTTCAGAGACACGGTTACCATAGAATTCAAAGTAAAGGATTAAATACAAACAGTCCCCACATGGCTTTATCATTGCCTAAAATAATGTACCCTCAGAATATTTTAGAGATCAAGTTTGCTTTGAAGATTTTTTAATTCAAAACTTTCAAGGTTAGGAAGTAGGGAATTAATTCCTAAAGTGGTGAAAATAACATTTTCAAAGTGGAACAGTGATTAGCCTCTGTTAGAAATAGTATTAAGCAGTGTGCATGCACACATAAACACACAAAGTGCATGCTGACAGGCATAAATATTGCTCAGAGGATTTTCAGACAGGGATGGAAATCCATTCTTGATTCAGTGCAACAATTTTCTTTTCACCTTTTTTCTCTCTCTTTGGCAGTGAGTGGAAAATTGAAAACTTGCCCCACCTTCCTTAAGTCTTATAGAAATTAATAGTTCCTGCCTCTGATGCAGGGTTAGGAAAGTTGATTCTGAAAATCAGCAGTCAGCTCAGAAGGACGCTGCCTAGCAGCAATAAAAACAAGACAGCATTTCATTTCCCCAACCAAGAAACACTGGGAGACCAATTTTATCAAAACAGTGAAAAAGCTATAACTATATATGGCCAGCCATATCCACCGCACAGGCGTCCCAGTCCAGATAAATATGCTGAAAGATAAAAGGAGTTGTGATTATAATAAAGTTAAATATATTTGGCCAGTATAGTTTTAAGTATAAAAGAGCTCCTGGATCATGTATGTTGGGCCTGATCCGGAGCCCAGTGAAATCACTTGGAAAATAACAATGACTTCAGTAGACTTCAATTACAGGAACTAGTAAAAGCAACTGTCAATTGATTGACTGGCTAGCAAAACTCAACAGGCATTGAGTCAGGCTGTGAATTGCCTGTAATGATCTTCTCTTTTTGGCTTTAACACCAGAAGCCTCTCAATACAACTAGCAGAGGGCCCCCCCACTCCTCCATGCCTGACACTCATTAGTCCAATATGCTATTGTCATGACACATATTCCAAAGATGTCATAGAATTTATTATATGTACACTGGTAATGCAGTGGTCCTGAAAATCTTTCCTTAATGTATATACAGACTGTATGCAAGGAGTTAGAATTGTATGCTAGAACTATGTCTTTAAAATGTGTCTGGGGGGCACAGCATGAAGCCAACTTGCCCTTGACAAAAGAATGTATATTTATTTCTTTTACCAACCTGGTTACAGGCAGAGGACAATAGAAGTACATTTATGTGTAAGGTAAACAAAGCCATCAGGTTAGACAACTGGGAAAGAAAGCTGTTTCACAATCATACCAGAGGACAGACTCTGTACCCCAGGAAGCCTCTCTTTCTCTTAGCACAGAGACAATAAACTTTGGGTAATACAAGTGGGACAATGTGGCATTTTTGTTATCCATCACTGAGAGTATGTCTAAACAGCAACATTATTTCGAAATAGCTAGCACTATTTTGAAATAACTTAGACCGCATCTACACAGCAGGCAGTTATTTCAAAATAACATCAAAATACTGTCAAGCTGGAGGACTTCTTACTCCAACTCCTGTAACCCTCATTGTATGAGGAGTAAGGGAAGTCAGAGGAAGAGTGCTCTATTTCAAAATAAGTGCTGTATAGACGCTCCCAATTTTGAAATACTCTATGCAATTGACATAGCTCAGTTTACGTAGCTTATTTCAAGTTAAGCCCTGCTGTGTAAATGCTCCCTGAGAGGACCACAGGGCACAGCACACTTCGAGCATATTACAGCTGGGTCCTCTTGACCTGAAAAGTAAGAGATGTTGACACCTTGATATAAGTCAGAAAACTGATAAGGTAATGATTGTAATTTGCTAAAATTAAGTTTTAGTCAATAGAATGGGGTTTTTTTCCTTAGTTTTCTTTGTATCTATGCCTTATTCCTTGTAGAATTGGATTTACAGGGATAGCAAAAGAGCGCGTCTGCTTTAAAAAAAAAAAAAAAAAAAAAAAAAAAGCAGACGTATTCCTTGGATACAGCGTTGCTTTTCTGGGATATCTCCAGTATCCCAAAAAAGCAACGCAGTCTAGACATAGCCTTAGTTTTGAGAAAGAATCTTTTCTTCTTCTCTAAACAGAAGAAAATTCAGACCCTATTCTCTCTGTTTCTTATTTTTTTTGTTTTATTTTTTTGTTAATTAGTTTAAAAAACTATTGAACTATTTTAAAAACAGATGGTGGTGGGAGGCGATAATATATAATCTGCAGATTCCAAAATTTCAGGGATATGTTCCTCATCTTCATTCATTAGATACTTTTTCTTTTAATTGTTTTACCACTAAAAACTGTTTGTTTTTACTTGTCTTCAGCAAATTATTGCTGATGGCAACAATAATCTAGTTCTTAAAAGTGACAAGATGATTTAAAAACACCAAAATTGCCTTTAGTATCCATTCCAGGAGAGAAGCTCACTATACAATGAGAGTCTTTCTCCATTGAGCTTTCAGCTATGCTCTGGTTACAAGAGATGGTCAAAATAATGAATTGAAAACTTTTTTTCTTTAGACAAAACAAGGCCTATTTTTAAAACTGATACCTTGCACAAAAAGCTTTTGGCGTTCTCAACATTTTCCAGTTTTTAGTCACAATTGAAATTTTTTAAATTAAAAAAAATGAGAAAAGCATTTTAAAAACTAAAATGTTCCAATCTGAAGGCATCCCCTCCTTCCCCCAAAAAAATCATTTGGAAATGTTGTTACTTTCTGAAATGTTTTCCCATTTTTGGACCAGGTTTACTGTTTACTTATCCTTGTTTATGAAGTTGGGCTTTTTTTTTGCCTTCCCTTAAAGTTCATCTTTCCTGTAGATTCAGATCCATCTTTGCACTTTGTACAGAAGAATATTTTGCCTGGAATAAGATTTTTAAAAGGTGCATTACAGACTGCTTGCTATGTTAAAAACAGTGGCTTAGTTGTCCATATCACATGAAAAATGTCTGAGGGTGCCTTTGCAGGCAGAGATTCTACAGTTTGTCTGCACCAGATCTCTTTGATGCAGTGACTAGAGAAAGTTCAATATAAACTTTTATCCAGAATTGCTTTCAAAAGCAAAGGCTAGATCAGAAGCATTTTTTTCAGAGAGTTGTCTTAAAACTCTTAAACCCACTTCCTATGATGGGTTACTGCTGGAATCTACAGACCTGATTTTCCGATGGAGATAAAAAGCTTGCTTAACAGAAGGTGTCTGACAATATTGCCCTTTCAGATACACAAGCATATTTCCCATTTGCTGCTTCTATGCAGGTACTGTGTTCCCCATGCAGAAAGAGGGCCCATAAGCCTCTTCTTAAAACCTTCCTTTTGGCAGTGACACATTCAGAAAACTGCAGTTAAAGGTAAGTATCAAGCAAGTTAAACCACAGAGACTCTATGAATTACAGAAGAGGGCAATGAGAAAGAGCCTTATAGTAATTGATTGCCTAGCAGTTATCAATACAATCTCTACTATACAGTGAAATTTAGCTCTAAGAAAGAACCCAATACTGAATGTTCAAGGGTGCCAACATCAGATGGTAAATGAAGAAATGAAGAGATAACTGTAAACTGTAGCCACATGAATCAATATATCATCAGTTACTCTTAATAAGGCTGTCTCGGTTTTATTTACCTCCATTTCTGAAAACACATGAGAACTCTATTTAAAATTCAGAGTGTTTTCTGGAATTTGTCAGTAAATAATATGTAGTGGCAGGTCTACGTGTTTTACTTCTTTTCACTGGCATGGACATTGTAATGGGCAGAATTTTAAACAAACAAAAAGTTGTTCCCTAGTCTGAAATTTCCTTACTGATCTAAATCTGTGAAAAAAGCGTGTTTCATTAATAGACTCTTTTCACATTTTGGGAGACATCAGTACAACTACTTGATGCTAGCTATACTGGTACTAAAGAAAGCTACCTCAAGCCAAGATGAATGGAGAGATGACTGAAGAGTGACTGGAATGAACTGAGGAAGAAATACAAAGTTAGGTAAATCTGGCATACAAGAAAGCTTTATACGATTAAACAGTTTGTGAAATGAACCAAAATGTAGACCTACTAATGTCACCATGGTTCTTATGCCTATGGCCTCAGATGGAGCAAAGATAAGATGGAGAACACGGTTATAATCTGAATATGAGCGAGAGTGAGAGCAAAATAGACAATATCCTGGAAGAAAGGATAACCATGGGTTTGGAGAGAAGGAAGGGAAAAATATCCCCAAAGAAAAATTAATTGTTTTGAGATCTTGTAATAAACTGTGTTCACTTACATAAAGTGTTGCTTGATATGGGGCTTACAAATCAAACTCTTCAAGGATCAGTTTGTGGGGTCTGCAAATTTGGCATCAATTTTAGTACTTCAGTTTGCTTCATGTGTTGTATTCAGTGAACCTAATTCCCCCATCTTTGAAATAAGCCCTTAATCTCTTCGTGCAGGTTGCTTGTGACTTTCTATCCCCCATGCTGCTCGGTTTCAACTTCTGAAGGTGCTTCTACACCCTTCCCCTTGGTATGGCACACTGCCAACAATACAACAGGATTTTCTGGAGGGCTGGAAGGAGTAAGGAGGTCCTTCCTCTGCTGCTATCTTTATCATAAATACAGGAAATGTCTACAAAAATACCTCATACCAAGGTGTTGGGTGACCTATAAACATATGTGATAAAAATAACTGTTATTTCATATTTGCTAAGAGTTCTCTACTGCATACAAGGTTGTAATGGGGTGTCACTTATTTCTCATTCATGCACTCACTTGTTTGAAACCTCTTTGGTGACTCCACCTTCCAGCCGAGACACACACGTGAGAAGTACACAAGCCCATTCTGGGGTACATGTCTAATAGGGACCTATCTTAGTACCCCCTATAGTATCCCTCAATTTGTTCCTCACTCTGATAGAAAGTGGTGCCCCTAGGGCTTCCCCTCCTAGAGGTAGTGTCCCCACCTTTATCTCAGGGCTTTATCTCCAAAGTCCAACATAGTTCATCCATCTCCAATAAGCTTTCCACACGGTGCTATCCACAGTGCTGTCATGCTCCCAGCCAGTCACCCAGTCTGCAAATCTTGAGATCTCTAGAGGAACAGACTTCTGCCTTGTTCCCCAGCTCCTTTTATAGGGCCTTCCTTCCCCTAATTGGCTGATTCCGTTGTATCCACTCTAGCCTTTTTTGAGGACCTCTCTATTGCTTCTCTGGGGTGGAGTGTGACAAGACCACAGAGCCTCCAGCAGGGGGCCTTAGGGCCTGGTCCACCCTGTCACACACAGGGGTTATGAGGCTTTGTAATGCATCTTAAATATGAGAGGCTCTGCCATCAGGGCATGAGTGCTTCTGTTCCTACAGCGGAATGGAAGTGAAGTGGGTGAATTACATGGTTTCCCTCTCCTGAAGACCTTTTTTCATGCAAGACCCATATTTTGCAGACCTCCTAAGCAAAAAACGGGGGCAGAGTAGCAATCCAGCAACCCCCTAAAATCAATGAGGAACTGGTCTCTCAGTTTCAAAAAACATCAGACCCAGTGGATTATGAACAATAAAGTTAAGAGGGTTTGGCGAGTGTTTGTGCGAGGAAAAAAAAGGAAGAATACTGAGTGGGGATAAAAGTGAAAAGTGTATGATGAACCTGGACTGAAGTTTGGGTTTGTTAATGAACCACAAACTCAAATTAAATCTCAAATTAAATACAAGCAGGCTTAAGGTTTGCCACAAGAGCTTTCTGATACTCCAGCAACTCATGCAAACATCTGGCTCTGAGCTGTCAAACCAAGAGTGTCACCTTGGAGATGCAGCTGTATATATCTAGCTAGCTAGCTATATTTTACTGGGTTTTGAGGTGGTTCAATTAACATACTGAATGTTACTTTAACATAGTACAATTTTGTGTTTTTATTTTGAAGTGGGGCTTGTTTGGGTGAAATGTCTTGAATTCTTTTTGTTATGTATGGACACACATACAAGCTGCATTTCTTGTTCCAAGCCTGACCTGACAAAGCCTGTTATACAAAAATGCACTACAGGGGTATCTCCTATAACACATTTATGGTAGACCCAGAGTCAGAATTTGAGTTAGAGAGCAATAGGAATATAACTGCATAAACTTTTCACCGTTCACTTAAAACTTTATAAGGTATTCTCCACTGTAAGTGCAGTACATTAAGCATTTTAAAACAGTTTGGTTTTGTGTTTTATTATTTGACCTTGTATTTTGATCATCACTGCAGCAGCATGTTGTCAATATTCTTTATTCTTTTAATAGAGTTAGCTAAATCAAATGTTTAAATTCCTTTATAAAGGTGCTGTTTGAACAGCAAGCTATGTACATACTAAAACCACATTTACTCTGCACCTTCTGGAGTCAGTGTTTGGGACATGCTACCCAAGCAGTCATCAATATTGCTCCAAAGAAATTCAGAGGGCAATTTCAGGTGCAACTTCCCACTGTGATAGGTGTTCCTCAAGAATCACATGGCATAACATTTCATTTTTCTTCCATTCCCACCATTGCAGCAAAATTGAACCCTTCACATTGTACAAGGTCATTTATGTCGGAAGGGAAGAGAGACCATGGTGATGTTGATGTGCTGCTACTCTGGCAATTGAACTATATTTCGCCTATGAGGTATTTTAAAAGAAATGTACCCAATACACATTGCATCTCAATTGCATTGCAACATACATGAAGAGATTCTTTTTCAATGCAAAACCCTTTTGTACATGAGTCAGGGTCATTAGCATCCATCAAGCTGTTTTGTCCAATCTGGATGTTGGCACCAAAAAAGAAATCTTAATCTCAGCCCCCCAGAATTAAGGCATTAGTTCTGTTCTGGTGAAGTCAATTCTGAGGCTTTCATTGATCTCAGTGATGTAGGACTAGGCAGTGAGTTCAGCCTGAAGTAAATTATAATTTAATAACTACAATGGACAAAGCCCTCCAGAGTGTCTTACTTCAATTTGGATAACACTGAAAGTTCAGATTCTGACCAAATCTAAATCAAACCAATCAAAGCCCCATTCCATGCAAATGCCATTCCAATGCAGACCTCCACTGCTTTCACCAACGACTGCCCTGTCTACCTTCCATCTGATCTCACAAAGCTTGTATTTTGATAGTTATGCACTCAGATACCAAACCATTTTATAACAATAAGATAAATAATGTATGTGTTACTTACAATAGACACAATTATTTATTATGTATTATTTCACACATACAGCTGGGACTAGATCCAAACTCATCAGCTAAAAGAATGCAGACCTCTACAGTTCATTCTAAAGGTGAACTCCCATAACAGCTGACTGTAGTACGTCATTGTCTACTAAGCCAACCTCGTATGGGAGGAGGGAGAAGGATGAAGGAAACTGTACCCTTTTTGCATCTTACTTTGAAGCATCTGGTAAATGACCATTTTCAGTAACAAAATATGAAACTATTTATTTATTTCATTTTAAGATCTCCGTCATCAAAGGAGGTTTTCACTTTCTCCCTGTTTTACATTCAAATCCTTTATATTGCCATGTTTCGCAAGAGGATATGGAAAGGCAATTAGATCCCATTGCATACATTTGAAACATGCCATAATATTTGAAACTGATCCAACAAGTACTTTGACTACTGGGGAAAAGTGAGAGTACATTTTATCTTGCTCAGATTTTTGTTTTCCCTTCTATAAATTTAACTCAGTGTATTAACACTGTGTGCATGAGAGAGAGAGAGAGAAATATTATAGATAACTTTAAGCAATACCACAATAAGGACTAACAGCAATTAACTAAACATACATCAAGAACAAACTACACTCTTTCCCTTCTCTCTCCAGAATAGAGCCAGAGAGATTCCTGAGAGATTTCAGTACCAGAAGCTTATGTTATCACTTCTCTCTTGTGTGAATAAAGGAAAGATTTTAGTGTCCAAGGGTGTCAGATCACCTATTACTAAATGTACTATTATAATGTAAAAACAATCAAACAAAACAGGATGACAGGGCTGGATAACTTGTGCCCCAGTGTGAAAATATATTTAGTTCATAAGTAATCTAAAGGCTATAATTAAATGCAATGCAGGAAGCTTGATAGTGAATATTTTAAAGTATTCTTTCCGTGGTCATGTCAATCATTATAAATCTAAAGTAAATGCAGATTGGTTTTCTACACCTTAAGTCACTCTATAGACTTCATAGCCCACTAAACATTATTTGCAAACATTACAGTGAAAGCAACAGAAACTTAATCAATTAAAATAGATCAGGTGTCTAATGAAAGGCAATACAGTCAGAGGACGGGGAGGGGGAAAAGGGGGCAGCAAGGAGTTTGCTCAGCTGGTTTCCATTTAATTAAATTGACATACAAAGTGCCACTGAAAGAAAAATATATTTTCCAAGGAACAAAAAATATCTCGGGAATTCCACACTGATATTTTTTCCTTTCTATAACACAAGAAGAATATGTTTAAATACAATATTCACATTCCAACATTTTAAGAGATTTTAACTTTATTTCTGTTTCCCATACTGACATATTCTTCAAACTATTCATTAGCTGTGAGTCAACATAAAGTCAAGATATGACACTCAAGACACTCCAGAGTATGAAGATATTTGGATTTGGGGTTTTGGCCTGGACCCATCTCTTTCATCTTTAATTTATCATTTACCTTTAGCAGCTTTGACCCTGACTGATCCCCTAAGACTTTGCACCAGATTATTAAAAGTATTTAGGCCCATAAAGAGGTAGACAGACACCTAGAAGGTTTTTCAAAATAACTTAAGCAATTTTGGAAACTATTTCCCATTGCAATCTCTAATCCCATAGACCAATTCTGTACACCTCTGATCCTAGGGCAAGCCTTGGTGTAGATTAGAATAGCCACATGGCCATTCTACAATATCTCCATTTGTAACAATCACCTAGGCACGGTAGTTTCATCTGGGCATTGCTGAAACAAATTTCAGGCAAGCCCCTCCATTCTCCCTATACTTACTGGGAGGACAACAAGCAATGCAAAGAGTTGTCCATGCCTTCTCTATATCAGCTACAGATTATCCCCTGCTGAGGGAATTCTCAGTGCCTAATTTATGGAAGCTTTACAGCTGCTTTGCACTCCAAGAAAGAAAGAAAGGAGTCAAAACAGAGTGATCGATTGCATCTAGCTTAACAATATGGGAAATTAGGTTTTGTTTTCTTTGATGTTACCTTGGATTCTGTCCAACCTTGGTTCCTCCCTTTGCACTGCACTCAAATTGATCTCACCAAGATTTCTGCTAAGCTCTTCATGGCCAGGTCTTAGGGTCTATACTTCATCTTCATTTTCTTTGACTATCCTACTGGCCAACAATCAGTATTTTCAGTCCACAGGAAATTGTAATACTTCAGATGTTCCTGTGAATGAGACATTTAAAAATAAATTAGAAACACCAACACGTGGCTTTGCTAAAAGGAAAGATACTCCCAAGGACCTTAGCAGTGGCTAACTGAAATGGATATGAATCATGTCAAATTCAGTTAGCAATTGCTAGAGCTTCCAGGATCTGAGGCTTCAGGATAGCTGGCTCACCATGCGTACAGAGTCAGGCAGTACAGGGAGCCAACTAGCCAAGGAGTCTGGAAGTCCTTGGGATCCTGGCCGGAGGCAGCAACAAGGTAGAGCTGTCCAGAGCTTGCAGGCTCCCATTCCAGAACTTTAAGTCTTCTGATTCTATGATAGTCTGGGTGCCCTCAGAACCCCAAGCTGAGGTACTGTTGGAACCCTGGCTAAGTTTAATCAAACCTGACATGTCTTCATAAAACATTATAGGTCTGGCAATTTAGCATTTTCCCAAACAATTTCTATATTCCAACACTAAGGTTCAGAGGGGTAGCCAAGTTAGTCTGTAACTGGAAAAACTTAAAAAACAACAGAGTCTAGCAGCACCTTACAGACTAACAAAACTTGTAGATGGTATCATGAGCTTTCGTGGATACAACCCACTTCTTCAGATGACTGGAGTATTAGAAGTCCAGATACAAGAATAAATAAGGGGAGGTGAGAGTAGGGAAAGGAGAGGGGAAAAAGAGAAAAAAGAGGAAAAAAAATCCTGAATTGGATTGCTCAAGTTACAAGAGGCTGATAAGAACAATTTGCCCCTCCATAAGCACCTATTGTTTGGTTGGTTGATTAAGTCATTAGAATGTGGAAGGTATTGTGCGAGCCAGTGGATATCTTTATTCATTCCTCTCTGATAAGAATCAAACTTGTAAATGAAGTAAAGTTCCAACCTTTCCCTGTGTATTTGGCTGTTGTCACGTCAGTCAGACCCTCCTCAACATCTGATGCTTTTGTGACAATCTCTTCTGGCTTCTGTTTTTGCTCCTTCAATGTCTATTTTGGCAAATCCATGAATCTGCCATTTTCTGAAGAGCTATCTATTTCCACTCATCTTGCACATTCCTCTGCAGCAGATGAGACTGCTCCCTCTTGAAGACAGGACTAAATAGTATACGTTCTGATGCTCTGCAGCACTTCCTGCCTGTCTATGTTCTAATAAATAATTGCATTTTCTGCTAAAATGGACTCCACTTAATGTAAATATAACTCATTAAGAATTTGATGCAACATAAAGCAGTTCCTTGAAACACTGGAAAAAATCATTTAGATGCATTGTGGAAAAGATTCAACACACTGACGGTTGAGCAGTTGCTGGGGAAGGAAACATTTTATACAGTAATAGCATTTTCAGGTTACCAACTGCTGATCAATAGACTTAAGTTATTTTTAGTGACCCAGTGAAAAACTAAATACTTGAGGCTCTTTGTGTCCTGAGCAGTAAGTACTTCTTGAACTAAAATCATGCACTGTAATCAGTCTGTCAGGTCTTCCTAGCACTTCCCATCAGTTTATACTGGACAAAGATAAAGGGCCTGATCTTGTAGCCCTAACTCATATCGGTTTTCCTTTGTTGTAAAAATAGTACCTTTCATGACAATGGAACTAATCACATGAATCAGTAATATTCATATGGGAAAGACTTGAAGGCTCTAGAATCCATGTTTTTGTGGCAACTAAATACCTTAGACCATTACCACATTTTTTGTGTGCTCTGCATCTTTCTGCATGATTACTTCATGGCCATGCATGATTTCAACATATTAGGCAAACTAATGCGGGCATAAGATTTCCATGCAGGAAAAAAGAGAACAGGTGAAATGAAATAAAAACTGAGCTGTACCTTCACCAATTAGGACCTCTTTTGAGGCTCCTAAATGTTACATTGAGTTTTTCCTTTGTTTCATTTTTATATGTCTCTGCACTTCCTTGTTTGGGATTGGAAGTGAAATTAACGCAGTACCACAAATATGTTGATTACTGCAGCATTTCCAATACATCAAGAACTAGGAAAAACTAGAATTCACATAGGAAAGCTCGGGGCTTAGGGGACAGTTGTTTTTTGTTTGTTTGTTTGTTTTTGTGATTTCCTATCTAATTAAAGTAAATATAACCTCAAATATTCATCCAAATCAGAATAAACATTTTGAGTGTCACTATGACTATTTACAATAATCTAATACTGCAGTATGACTTTAAATTACAATTTAAATTTGATTCCTCTGGGCACTCTAGAACTTGTAGCATGACATTAATGAAAGTAAACTTCTTAATCGTTTCTTAAGACAATCAACTAACAATTTAAAGGGACTATGTTGCTGAAATCAAGATTTTGCAGCATGTCCTTGCTTACAGCTTTTAATTTTTTCTTTTTTTTTAAATACTCAGGAAAGTACTGCTGAGATGCAGCATCCGTTTCTCAATAGCATCCTCCTGAACACTTTCTTATGGCAGAATCTGGAGATTGAGAAAATGTTAAATAATGTACCTCTTAAATATCTTTAAAATATGGATATACTTTCCTTCTCAGGTCCTCTACTATGCTACATTTTACTCAGAACAACCTTTCAGTTTGGTTCCAATACATTGGGTATAGCTTTTTTTAAAATTTGCCTACTTAATTATTTTCTAAATCTGGAAAATTTCAGTAAGACTATCTCAACAAAACCAGCTTCATAAGAAACACACACATTATGGTAGTCCATAGAAAAACAATGTCATGCTGTAGTAATAGGACTAGCCTAAGCTACAGTGCAGGACACCAGATACGAATTTCCCTAAAGATAGAGGGTGAGGGTGCAAAAGGCCTATTTCTTCAAGAATTGCCTCAGATTTATTTAATGTATAAATATACAGGATAAAGGATGATTCACATGTAATCTGAGAGCTATATTCTAAACAGAATTTCTTAACAATTTGTGCCTATGTATTTTTTCAGTGGAGGAAACATGAAAAACATCTCTGAAACACAATTTAATATTGCAAAACTTCAGATGTCAGCTGGTACCTTGCAGTGTATAGTTTCACAACTGCAGTTTTTCTTCCTGCAGCTTTTTCCATTTGATTAATTCTCTTGCAAGTAGAAAATCAACTCTCTCGGTTTTCGTTTTCACAGATGTGCAGCTTTTCCTTTTTGTACCTGTTATTCCAATGTCTTTTTAAAAATTTAAACTGATTATTTTATCTTCCATTTCCCCAATCAATCTGAGAAGCTTTGAGACTGTCTATGATCCAATATTTAACTCCCTTTTCAGAAGAAAAGTGCATAACATTAATGCTTTGTTTCCCCATTTCATTTAAAATTATTTAGAAGTTGCCCAGAAAAGCCTATTAAGTTGAACAGTTCTGGATGATGATTTTTTTTTCATTTTCCTGATGGAATAAATATTATTAAAATAATCCTAATCACAATATATATATATTGTTCTGTGCATTTTATAGGATTTTTGTTTTGCAGACACATCTACAAGACCTTTGGCAGCCCACTTAGCGTAAGACTCCTACAATGAGCTCTGCATCAGTCCTCTAATAAGTCCCTTTAGACCTGCCTTTAAACTTGTAAACAAACAAAAAAGTGACACCCCTGAGCTCAGTGATTAAACAAAGACCCTGACTGATCAGGATTCTAGGACAGAACTAAGGAGATCCACCCAGCATTTTCTCAAGAGGAAGCAGTCAAGTCATCTTAACTTGCTTGCTCTTCACTGGTTAGCATGTCTTCCTGGCTCATCTACTCCCATGAAGGGCTAAATCTTGTGGATTCCCATGCCTCAGTGGGAGCCCAGGAGAGAGATCCTAGACAAAGAGTTTCTGGATACTGATGATTCAAGCAGGGGACAGAAGACTGATAGACCCTAGCACTGGTCTCAGTATCTATTTAAGCCCTCATTGTGCTAAGCACCGTATACGTAAGAGAAATCTAAACTTATATTTATATTAGGGCCAGATCTCCAGTTCAGTCCAGTCATGCTTTCCCAATAAAGTAGGAAGAGTGGGGACAGAGGGACCTTTAACCAAACTTCACAACACCCTTTAGATACTATGTTACTCTGTATCTTGAGGGAGTTCTCTGTAATCCCCATATGCACCATTTGTATATAATTGTAATATCACATATAAAACATTCTATGTGAGGTATCATGGGAAATGTTATGAACTGCTGAAACCAACTGTTCTATCTATGTATAACTTTAGTTCATATGAAGTGATGTGATTGTGTTGCATGGTTGTCAGTAAAATATTCTGTAAGTTGGGGAATCAGATATTAGCTCCTCAGAGACAACAGCAAGAAAAATGCCAAGATAGGATGTCAAACCTCCATCAGACATGGTCTAGAAAGGGAGCTACAATTCAATGATTCACCTGCTTAAAGCCACAACAGGGGAATTGCTCAGCCTTGCCTGGGGAATCTGCAATGCTCACCAGGCATTCATGCACTTGTGTTCTTCAAGCACATGAGACAAGGGGGTATAACACAGAACATAGGGACCCATGCATAGCCTTTCTCCTGCTGTAAACAACAAGGATACTGAGAAAATTAAGACTCCAACAGGGCGTCCTGGCCCACATTTAAGAGACAAACCTGTACATTAAGGAGCTTCAGGGGGTAGCCTAGTTAGTCTGTTAGGGTGGGTCTAGACTACATGGCTCCGTCAACGAAGCCATGTAGATAAGTTTACTAGACATAGCAAAATGAAGCGGTGATTTAAATAATCGCGCTTCATTTACATCAAAATGGCCGCCGCACTGTGCCAATGATCAACTGATCAAGCACAGCGGGGCAGTCTAGACGAGCTGTGGTCGACAAGGGAAGCCTTTGTCGACTGCTCAGGTAAACCTCATTTCACGAGGCATACCGAAGCGGTCGACAAAGGCTTCCCTTGTCACATCTAGACTGCCCCACTGTGCTGGATCAGCTGATCATCAGCACAGTGCAGTGGCCATTTTGATGTAAATGAAGTGCAATTATTTAAATCGCTGATTCATTTTCCTTTGTCTAGTAAACTCGTGTACATGGCTCCGTCGTCGGAGCCATGTACTCTAGACACACCCTTACAGAAAAAAACAGCAAGCAAATGGTCTGGTAGCACATTTGCCACAGACCATTTGCTTGCTGTTTTTTTTCTGTACATTAAGGACTGCAATATAAAGAAGGGTGAAAAAACTGCTTAATCTGAAAAATCTGTTTCCCAGCCTCTTAGGGTGGAGAGTTTGGACTGCATATTTATATTGTATTTTCACTTGCTAACAAATCTGAATTTTTGCCTATCTATCTTTTGGAGTCACTAGATTTGTTTAACTGTTTATCATTACTGGTGTGTTTGCCTGAAGTGTCTGGTAAATTGCTCAGATTTACAAAGGCTGGTTTATGTTTACTTTCCATTGAGGAAAGGTTATTCCAATTAATATATTTACACAGCTCATCTTGAGCAGGGAAAGATGGTATATTCCTGAGATGCAAGGTTGGCAGCTGGGGGATATAGCTCATGGCTTTCTCTATGGCTATGCTATGTAGGGAAAATTCAGAAAATGATATGCAAATTGTGAACCACAATTTGGGTATCTTTTTCTGCTTTTTTTCCCTGAAAGAGGCTTTTCTGAAATTTGGCCTTTCTACATGAGGCCAAATTTCGGAAAAAAATCCTCTTTCAGAACATCCCTTATTCCTCTCACTGAGAGGAATGTCTAGACTGCAGAGCTTTTCCAGGACGCAGGGAACGCATCCATTTTTCAGTGAGAGGAATAAAGGGATGCAGAAAGAACACGTCCACTTTTTCGGAAACTTCCAAAAAAATGGATGCGTTCCCTGCGTCCCGGAAAAGCTCTGCAGTCTAGACATAGCCTATGTGATTAATGAGTGGCTCTGAGAGCATTAATGTAATGCTGGACGTGGGGGCTCTACATGCTGTTGTGCTAAGTGATCACAGCACCTAAAAGGGTTTGCTGCTTGTCACCAATAAACCATTGGGAGAGACAGCCCAGGATGGACTGTTAGGGGGACATAGCTAGCCCATGGCTCCAGGATGTGCCCCTGGGATCCTGTCACAGATACCTCCTAGCTCAGGTTCACTTATTTCCTCATAAGCATACCTTGCTGTAACGTCCATCTGCTCTTTGTTCTAGCTCAGAGACCATGTTTTCTTGCAGAGACAAGGTGGGTGAAGTAATATCTTTTATTGGACCAACTTCTGTTGGTAAAAGAGACAAGCTTTTGAGTGACACAGATCTGTTTTTCAGAATGTTTTATGTCCTTGCTGGACTTGTTATCCATACTCCAATTTAATTTCTGACTTCTGTCTGAGCTCAAAGCAACAAGGCTCATATCATTCTTGCAACTCTTCCCTACCCAAACTAGTACTCAGTGCTAAACATAAATTATTGACAGGTTGATGGCAGTCTGTCACAGAAGCTCATGTCATCTTCTCCCAATTCTGTTCTGCTCCAGTGCTGGCCTTCCTGTGGAACTCATTACATGAAGCCGAAAGCAGACAGAGGTAGGCTGATATTGATGTGAGGGCTGTCTTCAGCAAGCATTCATTGCTCTGGAGGTGCTTGACAGCAGTGGTCAGTAAATAGTAGGCTGCCATTGCATTCTGAAATAAAAATATTTTGTTTGTTCAGGATTTATGTAGTGTCCTAAGCCTTGCCTCTCTCACGGAATTCAGCAAGCTGTGGTTCAAGAGAGGTACTTATCTTTGGAGAAGAAGGAGTCAGGCAGCCTCCTTTATGGAACGTTCTGGTGTAGACCTTTCCCATTTCCCCCAATGAAGCCACTTTGTACAAAATGCTTGGGTCCCACAGGTAAGATAGACAGGACAATGCCTAGTTTGAAAATGCCATTGGAGCTTAGGCACAAGACAGACAGTGACTGCTGGTAGAGGTCAGGAGAGATGCAACTGTGTTCATGCCCAGATCTCACAAAAATAAGCACCTAGAGAACTTTCACAGCAAAAACTGAGCTGCTGAGAGACTTTAGGTGCCTCTGGAGATAAGTGGTAACTGAGCAAGGAATTCTTTGAAGGTTACTGATATCTAAATGTTGGATTTAGATGCAGAAGTCTAAGTTATATACCTAAAAAGGGGGGGGGGAGGATCTGCTTATGAAAATTACATCATGAAAGTTGCTTACTGATTACATTTGTCCACTTTCCGTTATCAAAATCCAATGCAAAATCAAGAGTAAACTGAAGCAGCAGATTCAATTGGACATGTTTTTAGCTTCCATTGCATTTGTCTCAGACAGAAATTGGAGATAATGGACACCTAAATCAGACACACGGGAACAAAATTAAATTTGATATGATGTACTTCTTCTGATACCATTGAACTGTAATAAGATTAGCGTTGACTATGTACCTTATGTAACATGGTTTAAAAGCCTGTGGTGTACAATTAATTTGTGCCGTCTAGTCTATTTTTAAAATCCAGAGCCAAATTGTGCCCTGATGTAACTCCATTGACTTCACTAGAATTTCCCACATATTGTTGTTGTTGCCACGTATTGTTTTTGCCATTATTTACTGTTTGTATGGCATTGTCTGTAAGCAGAATTATTCAAATTATTGAGTTTTTGACACAAACTCAGAGCAAGGGCAGCAATTAATTGGATTACTTGAGAGTTACCGACTCTGGTAACTGAGGGGGTGGGGGATTGAGGGCATGCAATGTGAGCCAAACAACTCCTAGTAGGGGTTATTTCTTCTGCTGTGCCAGTTCAGAATGAATGTTCTGTCCACTCCCTGCCTACATGTGAAAGGCCTCCACTTGAGTTTCCACCCTTGATATGAGTAGCCAGTGCAAAAAAGTAAAAGGGTGAGTAAGGCACATCTTTACCCCCCATCCATGGGTGCATTAGACAGCCAACAGTCGGGCTTACTGTATGTATTCTAATGGTTACAATAGAAAAGGTAAAGTTTGAAGAGAAACCATTGTATGCTTGTGTGTGTATGTGTGAGTGTGTGTGATAAATAAAACTATGAATTTTGTTTGTGTCTACACTGAGAGCCTTTAAACCACTGATTTTAATTCGTTGACCGTGTATAAGGAGTTTGCACAACAAGGTGAAAGATGGCAGCTCTCCAGATCTCATTCTGGAGTTATATTCTAACTCTCATAAGATTGGAAAGCCTGATGCCTCTGACTCTGAAACCAATTATATAATTGCCAGCTTGTCAAAACAGATTGCCAGCTTGTGAAACATACTGTAGTAATGTTGGCTCCTACATTAGATGCCAAAAGCATTTGGGTGGTTGTTATGGAAGGGTCAGTTTCTCCAGCCCACCCACCTTACATGAAGTTGCTCTTGAAATATGCCACCCACACCAAAAGTTGTAATTTTGGTTTCCTGTTGGTTTAGGTTCCTCGGGCTGAGTTGTACCATGGTTTGATTCTATAGTCAGTGGTGTTACACAAGGTATCATTTTAGACCCTTGTTTTTAGAGAACATTGTTAGCTGACTGCCAAATATGAATTAAAAACATAAGACATTTAAAATATCCTGATTTTTCTTAAATCACTATGCAATGCCACAGGCAGCTAAGTAGCTATTATATCCTATCCACTAGTGTGCATGTTCAAGAGCAGAGACACAATCCAACCACTGCATGTTCATTGCACGGGGCTGCACCCAGCTGCTCCCTCCCCACAACCCTCTGCCCCCCACATAACCGAAACTTTCTGCCCCCTCTTGCCCCCATTTCCTCTCTCAGACAGTGCACCCCAGTTTTCTGCCCAAGGTCACAGCCCAAACCCCTGCACCCCCTCTTTCATCCCAGTCCTCTGCCCCAGGTCACAAGGGATGCTTAGGAATGGTTAGTGTTAATTCTATGTGAGGAACAGAAAGGGAAAGATAAGAATAGGGAATAGGATGTGGGGGAGAGGAAAGGGGGGTCCATTTCCATACTGCTCAACTGCAATGACCTTCAGCTGAGCAGTGAAGAATGGGGAATCAGCAATTTGTGTCTACTACTCCCACCATGCAGATAATCCACATCAGCTACAGCATGAGGTCTTCAAGATTTCATTCTTCAGCTCCACTTCACTGTAAGCTATAGCAGTCTCACGGCTGTTCTAGAACACCACAGTATTGGATCACGATTCTCAGAGTACCACTAGGAAAGGTAATCTTAAAGTTGCGTTTGCCTCCAATCATCCATTTTTTTCTGCAGTTTGCCTGAACCAGAGGGACTTGCCTGCTGCCTCCACATATGCAAAAGAATTGCCACAGCTTAAAAGCACATCATAAGTGTTGCAAATACTCAGCTTGTATGAAAATAATGATCCTACCTAAAGGTTTTCTTCTTAAAATATATGGTATTGTGTTTTATTGTCCAGTTATCAAACGATCTTCAATTCCAGTTTTTGGCTACTCATAATCAGAGAGACGTTACTTAAGTCAACTGTCAGTAAAAGTGTTAATCATTCTGAAACTCAAGTTTTACCCAGTACCATTTACAATGAACAACAATATAACTAATCTGAAATTCTGAAAGCCACTGTACTGTGTACTGTATTCATTTTTCCTGCATTAAGGAGAGGTGCTATACTGATACTATGATTATTTTGTAGTGCCAGGGAGTGCTATTTTGTTTCAGATCATGAAGAAATGCTATTGATAATATTCAGGAGATCCCACTGTAATCTATGTTGTAATTTAACTGTATATAAAATAGTTTACATAATTACAGTGTGCAGAAGCAGTCGTGCTGCTTCAATGTCTATGAGAGACGGAAAGTGAGCTGTTTGAAAGCGTGCACACCTGCTGTTTGAGACTGCAAGCATAGGTCATTAATATTTTATTGGTGTATTTCATACAATACCCTTTGTACCAAAGGTTTTCAATGAAGTGGATTGTATAAGCTGGCTGGCTTCAGGATTTCACTATGAAACTATTCTAAGTGAGTGTTTCCTGCATGAAAGCATATAACTTGCACAGATAATGTGAAATCAAATTCCAAACTGTGTGGGATTTTTGTAGAAACAAAGTCTGGAGTTATTATAGGGGGAAATGACATTACTAGAGCAATGTGCCCTCACAAGAGGGATTTTGCCTGTAGAATTAAATTGGAGTTTCTCCTTAAATTAGATTTTTTTATATACATAAAGTCTACATCTACACTGGCATGAATTTCCGAAAATGCTTTTAACGGAAAACTTTTCCATTAAAAGCATTTTTGGAAAAGCGTGTCTAGATTGGCAGGACACTTTTCCAAAAACGCATTTTTTGCGGAAAAGCATCCATGGCCAATCTAGACATGGTTTTCCACAAAAAAAGCCCTGATCGCCTTTTTCACAATTGGGGCTTTTTTGCGGAAAACAGTACTATGCTGTCCACACTGGCCCTTTTGCGCAAAAGTCTTTTGGAAAAAAACTTTTGCCCAAACGGGAGCAGCATAGTTTTTCCCAAAAAGCACTGATAATTTTACATGAGATCGTCAGTGCTTTACTGGAAATTCAAGCGGCCAGTGTAGACAGCTGGCAAGTTTTTCCAGAAAAGCAGATGATTTTCTGGAAAAACTTGCCAGTCTAGACACAGCCAAAATGTATAAACATTTGCAGGAATGAACATAGATCACAGTTATTTGTCTTGACTTAATTAAGATTACTGAAAAATATTTTTAGTTGAGGTAACAAAGCAAAGAACTGTATAAAGAACGGTACTTCTGAAAGCTAGTATAAAGAACAATGCTTCTGAGATGGTTTCTAAATAGTTGGGGCTAAATTATGGCTTTGAACCATATTCCTCAGTAGGTGGCAGGATCTGTCGGTGGTACAGTGCCTCCTAGGGTATGTCTAGACTACAGGGCTCCATCAACGGAGCCATGTAAACTAGTTTACCCGGCATAGGCAAATAATCCCTGCTTCATTAAAATAAACATGGCCACCGTGCTGTGCCGAGGATCAGCTGATCTGGCACAGCACAGCAGTCTAGACGCAGATCTCTCGGCTGGGGAAGCCTTTGCCGACCGATCCTGTAAACCTCTTCTAAGTGGAGAGAAGCACATCTCTCCAAGCTTCTAGCTAAGCACTAAGTACCATTCTGAATCAAAAAACAGGACTATGTAGCACTTTAAAGACTAACAAGATAGTTTATTAGGTAATGAGCTTTCGTGGGCCAGACCCACTTCCTCAGATCAAATAGTGGAAGAAAATTGGCACAACCATATATACCAAAGGATACAATCTAAAAAATGAACACATATGAAAAGGACAAATCAAATTTCAGAACAGAAGGGGGGGGAGGTAAATGTATGTGAGTTAATGATATTAGAGGTGATAATTGGGGAAGCTATCTTTGTAATGGGTAAGATAATTAATGTCTTTGTTTAGACCAAGGTGTAAAGTGTCGAATTTAAGCATGAATGACAGTTCAGAGGATTCTCTTTCAAGTCTGGTGTGAAAAGGTCTTTGAAGCAGGATGCAGGTAATCAAGTCATTGAGACAATGTCCTTTCTGGTTGAAATGGCAAGAAACTGTTTTTTCTTTGTGATCCTGTCTAATATCTGTTTTGTGGCCATTGATTCTTGGCGAAGTGTCTGAGACGTTTGTCCAATGTACATAGCAGAAGGAAACTTTTGGCACATGATAGCATAAATTATATTTCTGGATGAGCAGGAATATGTGTTCTTGATCTTATAACTCAATTGGTTAGGTTCAATAATGGCATCAGCAGAATGAATATGTGGACAAAGCTGGCAACGGGGTTTGTTGCAAGGGAAGGTTCCAAAGCAGATTAGAGCCAAGCCCTTCTATACAACCGCATCTACTCTAAGCCCACTGACAGAGACCAGAAACTTCAGGATCTCTATCAAGCATTTATAAACCTCAACTACCCACCCGGAGAAATAAAAAAACAAATCGAAAGAGCCAGACGAATACCTAGAAACCATCTACTTCAAGACAGACCCAAGAAAACCAACAATAGAACACCACTTGTCATCACCTATAGCCCCCAACTTAAACCTGTCCAACACATTATCAATAAACTACAACCTATACTGGAACAGGATACTACACTCCGAGAGGTTCTGGGAGACAGACCCATAGTCTCCTATAGACAACTACCTAACCTCAAGATGATTCTTACCAACAACCACAGGACATACCACACTAATACCAACCCTGGTACCTATCTATATCTCCTCTGCTATCTATATCTCCTCTGCTAGTGCTCATCACAATCTGTATTCCCTAGCATCCTCTTGCTGAAGCAATAATATGTATAACTCCTTTACACTCCCCTTTTCCTTTACCTTAGCTTCTCTTTTGCTGCAGCACAGGCCAGAATTCTGTCTTTTGAAAACATTTCAGAGTGTACACAGAATATGAAGGAAGCCTGCACTGAGCCCTGGCTAGTCAGGGAGCAGCTTTAAAGAAGACAACCATGGGGCAGCTTGCTGGGGCAGCCCTGTATAAAAGGAGCTGCTAGGCAGAGAGCAAGCAGTTAGGCCTTGGCCAGAAAAGATGCAGGACCTAGTTCTGAGAGAAGTACCTTTGGGAGCGCAGTGCCTGATATCTTCCAGGCTGCTGGCCTTGCTTCAAGTGCCAGGGGGATACAAAAAGGGTCACAGGGAAATTGACCCAGGGAACAAAAGGCAGTGGAGGAAGAGTGAAGGAGGGTAGGAGAAGGCTGCTGTCTGAGGGTCCTTGTGTTGGGACCCAGAGCGGTAGGTTGGCCTGGATCATTTCCCCCCTTGCACTGTGTTTAGCCACCTTTGATATATGGCTTGGAAAGAGTGTGGCTTGCCCCTGGAGTGAGGGGCTAGACTGATGCTGCAGTTGGCTACAATGACAGATGCTACACAAAGGATTGCTGGTAACCCCCCGAAAGGGTTGAGAGACCATTGTAAAGAGGACACTGTGGTCGGTGAGCAATGCAGGCCCACAGCAAGGATGTGGAGAGGCACCAGCCAGGAGGAGGTGCCTGGCTGACTGCGATACTAATTCCCTAGAGCTAACAGCAGGAGGTGCCAAGCAGTGAGTCCTGTCTCATGACAGGTTGTAAAAGCCAGACAAATAGAAGTTTTAATACTTCCTAGTTAACTTTAGAGAGAAATCAAATAGCAGATACTCTCCTAGTAAAACAAACTTTTAATGCACACATGTCTATACTTCAGTGCATGGATCAAAACACATTTTCCCCATAATCTTCTTTCAGAGATGATTTTTCAGTCTATATAGCATGACCATGATGCCACCTGGACTCTTCAGATCATAAAAATGGCAGTATTTTAGTCCTTTTAAACATTTCAGAGCCTGTGGCCAGACAGACTAACCCCATATCATCCATCTTATTTGCCTCTCTGAAGCACAGGGCAGAGAAGGAGCAATAAAATCAGCATAGTCTATGCTGGCTCATCTGATCCTGAGAAGCTGAAACATAGATATGAGGAGAGATCAGGATATGCGAGACTGCCACCGGCTGGCACCTATGTTGATTTGAACACACACACAGTCCCTGGATGAGGAATTTCCCACTGAGAAAACAATGTCCTGTACTTCCAATTTAATCATCTCAAATCTCTCTTACAAGTGTAAATTAAGTTCACAACTCCCTTGTAAGAACTGGTCTCACAGCAGACAGACCAGCATCAATTGGCATTACAGATAAGAAAGAGAAAATACGTGACCCCCATGGGTATAAAAGATGGGCCCAGCACACACTCACTTTGAGTGTCATTCTACCCTCTACCTGCTGGTCGGGTTAGGTGTTTGACCTCCCGAGGTTCTATGGGGACGCCCACCTCGTATTTTTGTCTTTCCTAGGAATTGAGGGACCGGCCCTGGCCTGGCATGCTGGAGTCGAGAGGCACAGAAGGGGGTAAAAATTGTACCTGGATGTGGTCCTCTGTCTTAAGTGTACACATAGAAAGAGTAAGCTGTTATTTCTATTTTTCTATCTTTATCTTCTTTGTAACCATTTTTAAGACCTATATTTTGCTAATAGTTAAAAAAATAGAACAATAGCCATTGCAACCATATGATTTATAAGCTTCCTCAATAAACCTGTAACTGTTTAAGCTTTAACCTGACTCCTTCAGTTGCTGTAACAGAACCAAGCACAATTTAAAAGAACTTCAGCCGGTCTAAAGGGACAGTTATAGGAAGAGCTTGGGCGTTTGGATCTGTGTCACTCCCAGGTGACAGTATACACTGGGGCATCTTTCAGTCTTTCCCCAAGGCTGCCCGCTGCGAAGGAATTATGAATTCTAGCAGCTGAAATCTAAGATGTAATAAGCTCTTCCTATATAACGGGGCATCTGTTGGCCTGCTGGCCACCCTCTGCGATGGGACCCCGGTCCTAGCAGTAAAGGCACGGATGTTAAACCTTTTCTCGGAAACATACACACACACACACTGCCCTGACCGTCGGCTGACAGAGCCGTGTCAGCAAACAAGTATGGGGTCTCCATAGCTAGCAGGACTTCTCAAATACCTTGATCCAAAGTGGTACAGGTATCAGAATCAGCATATAAATGTCCATTCCCTGGATCACCACAAATCTCTCAATCTACAAAAAGCTATCTTTTCCCATAAGAGCAGCTAAGTCAGGCCAGAACTTACAATCCCTCACCTCCTACGCACTGCCCTAGTCTCTTTATGACAGAATCGTAGTTTAGAGCAGTTAGCTGATGTGTAAGTTCCATAAGTTCTGCAGCCTCTAGAAACGACATTTACTCCCCTTCCAACTCTCCCTCTAGTTCCATAAGACACAACATCATGGACTGAACATGAATCCCAACAGAAGGTATCCCTAATTAGTAAAGGTGACATAACACTCATCTGTATCCAAAGTGGTTCAGTTATAGCAACCCAGCCCTCACATCAGAAGTTCTACATTGATCAGATGCTGAGACCACAGAGCAGATTTTAACTGCTATACTTATAAAACCTTCACCAGACCCTCATGTTCTCGTTAGCTCAGCTCACAGAAAGAGACTGGGCATGACCTCCAGGGGTACTGATCACAATGAAAACTTCTTATACAAATTCAGAAACTACCTACACAGGCTCAGAAACAGCTACTAAGCATGTCTAGTGACTGCCACAACATATTCAGGACTCTTTGTGTTGACCCCCTCCTGCCCTATCTTCTGCACTTCTACAGAAGAGAAGCACAAGCGGGGATCTGACAGCAGCCTTCAACTACCTGAAGAGGGCTTGGTTCCAAAGAGGATGGAGCTAGGCTGTTCTCTGTGCTGGCAGCTAAGAAAACAAGGAGCAATGGTCTCAAGATGCATTGGGCAAAGTCTAGGTTGGATATTAGGAAAAGCTACTTTACTAGGAGGGTGGTGAAGCACTAGAATGGATTACCTACAACCGTGGTCACCAACCAGTAGATCGCGATCTACCGGTAGATCTCGGAGGCTCTAAGAGTAGCTCTTGAGCCCTCTCTGAACTGTGCCCCTGCGCAGTACATTTACATTAGATTTCCTCATTTGAGGAGCAGCTACTCACCGAGCAACAACACAGGTGAGTAGCTGTGAGGAATGGTGGGAGCTGGGAGGTCGGGAGGGCTGAAACACCCCAGCCAGCTGACTGTGGCTTTCAGCTGAAAGAGGCTGCCCCATGCTCCAGCTGATCGGCAGCTTCTCCTCTGCACCTGCCCAGGTGGAACGTGGTGCACCCTGGCTGAGCACCATGGCCAGCTGGCCAGGCAGCTACTTCTCTTACCTCCAGCCTGGATGCCCTGCGCTCAGCCCAGGGAGGCTGCATCTAGCTCCAGCTGTGCTGGAGCAAGCTTCCCAGGCTGAGCACAGGATCACAGATGCCCATCTGATGGACTGTATACGACTAGCAATCTCAGACTACAGCCCAGACTTCAAGACACTGGCAGATATTGTTCAGTCACAGGTGTCACACTGAGACTTTGTTATTGGAAGAAAAAATATATAATTATCAATACTTGATTTTAGATTTACAAAATAGCAGAGAACAAAATGTATAAATGTAAATGCTTCATTTGACATTTAAATAGCATGAATTAAAAACAGACCATTTATTTCATAACTATAAATATGTTATTTTAATTTTATATATTGCATAATTTAAAAATAAACTGTTTAACGGGGATAGCAAGTGATGGACAGGAGAATAGAGAGGGCGGGGCTTCAAGGAAGGGGCGGGGCTTCAAGGAAGGGGCGGGTCGGTAGATCTTCGCCTGTTCTGAGACTTAAAAAGTGATCTTGGATGTAAAAAGGTTGGAGATCACTGACCTAGAAAGATGGTGGAATCTCCATAGAGGTTTTAACAAACTTGACAAAGCCCTAGCTGGGATGGTTCTTTGAGCAGGGAGTTGGACTAGATGACCTCCATATGAGTAGTCCAGTTAAAATCCATGCTCCTTCCTGACTGCTTCGCCCCTTTTCTTTGTTTCAAACACCGGATAGTATAAAGCAGGTGGATTTCAGTGGGATTTCTCAAGGGATTATGCTGTATACTCACTCCTCTAGATAATACAACTCTGAACCCCACCTTAATTTACCTAAAAGCCACAAGTGAGTTTCATGAGAACTCCATCTAGGGCAAAATCCTGCAACATGCTGTGTACCTTCAACTCTATTATTGGCCTCATCAGGGGTTGTGAGTACTTAGCACATCCCAGTGGCACTCAGCATCTAAAGGTCTCATGCACAAGAAAGTTAGTATCCACAAATAAGTTAATAACCTATATTGTATCTTTCTGCATTGTGAAGTACATACGTTTCCTGTAGCCTGTAGATTTTTTAAGTCAGACTCAAATGTCTTTTGGACTGATTTCATACAGACAGATTATAACTTATCTGGTGCGCCAGCACAAGACAGCAGTGGAGGCATTCCATATGCCACTGCTTCTGGCAAACAAGGAAAAGCAGAATACGCAGAGCCACTATATGTCCTTCATGCAATGGGCTTAAATTGCAGCAAGGGAGATTTAGGTTGGACACTAGGAAAAACTTCCTATGTGTTAAACACTGGGGCTAGGTCTACACTGGCATGATTTTCCGGAAATGCTTTTAACGGAAAAGCTTTCCATTAAAAGCATTTTCGGAAAATCACGTCTAGATTGGCAGGATGCTTTTCCACAAAAGCACGTTTTGTGGAAAAGCATCCATGGCCAATCTAGACACGGTTTTGCGCAAAAAAGCCCCGATAGCCATTTTCGCGATCGGGGCTTTTTTGTGCAAAACAGTACTGTGCTGTTTACACTGGCCCTCTTGCGCAAATGATTTGCGCAAGAGGGCTTTTGCCCGAACGGGAGCAGCACAGTATTTCTGCAAGAACACTGACGATCTTACATGAGATCGTCAGTGTTCTTGCGGAAATTCAAGCGGCCAGTGTAGACAGCTGGCAAGTTTTTCCGCAAAATCATCTGATTTTGCGGAAAAACTTGCCAGTCTAGATACAGCCTGGAAATATTTAAGAGCAGGTTAGACAGGCATCTATCATGGATGTTCTAGATGGTACTTGGTCCTGCTGTGAGGGCCAGGGACTTGACTTGATGACGTCTCAAGGTCCCTTCCAGTTCTAGTATTCTATGATTCTATTTCAAAGTTTACTCCTCTCTTACAGCAGCAAGGAAACCCCCTACTCTGACGTGGTGGATATTCCTGAGTCATGAGGCTTGTCTTTACTTTCCCAGAGATTGATGCTCTGAAGATTGATCTCCCAGGGTTTGATTTAGTGGATCTAGGAAGGACCCATTAAACTGACTGCTGATGGTGTCCTCATCAACCCTGTTACTCCACTGGGTCACAAGGAATAAGGGAAGTCAACAAGAGAGTTTCTCCCATGGACCTACTTAGCTGGAGTTGCGTACCTTAGTTTGACTTTCTCTGTAGTGTAGAACTGGCCAAAGTGGGGTTCCTAGATTGCTACAGGGGCAACACCACTATGTGGTATCCCTTTCTATGAGCAAACTAATGGTCTAGTCCCTACTAAGCCATAGACTGGAAGGAGAGGGGAGATAGTCAAATCAAACTCATTCCTTTTGTTTTATAGATACTAGCTGAGGTGCCAATAGGAACATGTGGCATGTGATCCAAAGCCTGTCTCTGTCAATGAAAGTGCTTGTTTCCTTGTAACACTAACATTTAGCTGACAGTTATGGGTTACAAGCTGCAGATACCTTTCTACGAGTTGCAGAGCTCTCATCACTATTCCTGATTGGAGGGTCCTTCATGCCCCAATTTCATTGTTTTGCAGGCATGAAAGGGGTTAATTATTAATATTAAACAATTGTACAACATTATAACAGTAATGAGGATAAGGGATCCATGCTAGGCAATGTACAAGCATCTTTGAAGGCATGGTCCCTGCTTCTAAACTACTCTTTTTATTAGACCTGACTTGCATTTATACTGAAGTCCCCTTATTGGATGCCTGTGTTGTAAAGGTGTGGGAGTAAAGTACGGTTACATCCTCCATAAGGCCCCTTTACACTGACAGAGCAGTGACCTGCAAATTAAGCCTGGTATCTCTTTTATAGGAAGATGGTTTCATGATCAAAATATCATTACTAACTTTTATTTTCATCATAGGTTTAGGATAGCACTTTGACTCCATTTGCTCTTCACATGTTGACACTTCCATCCCTCCTACCTCTTCTCTCTCGATAGCATTTGTTTTCAGTGACAGGACGCACCATCTGATAACTTCAGTTCACCTTTCACCTGCAATTATCCTATGCTTGCATTAGAGACAGATTCATAGCTTAATGTAGCATGGTCATTGAGATACTCATATATTTTAATATTGCTCATCTGCTTACTGCTTATTTAACATAAAAAAGCAAGACTAAAACCTTGCATTTGCCTTGTTGGTTATTTACATTTTTCTCAAGATGACATATTCAGCAATTAATTCTTCAGTTTGGCTTGCACGTATTAATCTCTGTAGGAAAATATCTTCCTATCTGACAAACCAAGAAAAAAAAGTACAAGAGTACTGCAGCTTTAAAATTCAAGGTTTATTTTAGGTGGAATAAGTATACCATGATTCATCTCTCCTGACAAAGTATTGGGACATACAAAGAAGTAACACACAGCAAGAAAGGTTTTAAAGTTTTATAGCAGGCTAACATAATTCTGCTTTAGAAGTCTGTCTGCTTAATACCAGTTTGTATTATATAGAGTCCTGTCTCTTTTCTGTAAGTCCCATTTATCTCCCACTTCCACTATTCTTACTTCACAGCTTTGTTGGGCAATCTTGTTTTATTTGTCACTATTGAATTTTCTGTATCATTTCATTCTTTTGTTGTCAGTTTTCTAATTATTATTATTTGCAATATTCTCCCTTTAGCTTTTTTGGTGTGTGCATGTTTCCTATTTAGATTTTGGCTTTCAAAGGCTTTGGCAGACCACTGCTATAAAATTACAAGAGGTTTGGAAGCTCTGCAGATGGCAAAAGCAATGTTGTGTGCTTTGGTTCGTTATGGTTTTCTGTCTTATTAAAGCAATGAAGCTGCCAGGTCTTGTTTTCACTGCCCATTTTCAATATATTTAAAACAAGACAACAACAGGGAGTCAAAGGCTAACTGATTTCTGAGCTATCCACTCCAGTTCCTATGACTTTGGAAAGTGATTTGCTATTTTATTTTATAAATTATATATATAAAAGCCTTGATCTTCAGCAGAAACAAGTTTACACTCTGTTTCCCTTATTGCTGGAACAGCTGGAGCAAGAGCTCCCCTGTATAATTTGGAGCAGTTCTGGACTAAGGAACGCTCAAAATAACACCAGCTATAGTAGTCTGACTTCATTAGTCCAGAACTGAGAAGAGCACCACATTCTGCTCTGGCCTTCCCCTGACATGCCATTCTCACTTCCATTAACAGAGGAAAACTGGTTCTGTGATTCTCTTCATTGGGGAGATCATCAGCTATCTCCTTAATGCACTTCTCCAACAGGCTATATCCTGCCTCATTTATACAAAACAGTTCACGCATCCAGTCCATTATGTTTAGAAATTCTATTGTTCCTCAAGTTGCCTGACATGTTCATTCTTTTATTATGCGTGCAGCTATCATTCCCTTCATTTATTTTTTCAAATTAATTAATTAGATCCATGTTGAAATAAACTTTCTGTTATTTCCTTTTTCTTTAGTGGAATGAGTTAATCCTTTTCTTTTTGCTGTTATTTATTTATGTTTCTTTATTTCATGCCAATACATGGTGTTACAACTAGATACAAACAAGAGTACATTAGATATCATTTCCAAAAACATATCTTTTTACTGCAGCAATAGCCTCTTCATCATCAAAATAGAGCAGCATCTGTTTAAATTAGCAAAGAACAAATATCTTCCATAACAAGGAGGGAAAGGGCCAGATTTTCAGAGGTATTACTAACCTAAAGGTGCATTTGATGATGTGGGTTTTACCCACAAAAGCTCATAATTGGGTTAAAGTAAGGTACCACAGGACTACTCACTTTTAACATTATAGACTCACATGGCTACCCCTCTAAGACTTCTAAAGGTGCAGACAGAACCTAGTAGGATTTCCATAAGTTCCTTAGTAAGTTAGGCATCTGATCTGTTGAGGTGTTTAAGAAAAAAATCCACTAGCTGCATCTTTAGGCACTGAAATACTTTTGAAAAACTGGTCAAAAGTTCCTGAAAAGAAAAAATTATCATGACATATTTAATATTAAAAGATAACACTATGGGTCTCCTTCCATCCCATTTCTAAGTTAATCAGAGGTTAAAGACCAGTTTGCATTATATTATTTATCTTGAATCATACCCAAAGAGTAATCCCATTGATGTCAATAGAATTACTTATAGAGTAACTCACCATTCAGTGTAACTAAAGACTTATAAATCTCACTGTTTTGAAATCTGAATGGCAACCTAACTCAAGAGTCAGTAGTGTTTTTACCTGATTCAGAAAAAATATTTATGGCCAAAATGCACAAAAATTGGAGGAGAGCTGAAATTACTATAGAAAGAACAGCTAAAAGAATCCAATATTTTCTGAAATTTGATTAACCTGACCAAACAATTAATTGGAATGTTACATCTGGATTGTGAGATATAGCCCCGCAAATTCTGATCCACTTTTTTTAATAGAATTCCATCAGGGTTCCTCTTTGTTATGAGACATTTTGTTAGAGAACTAAAAAGATGAATGTTTCAGTTTAGCTATCCCAACATCATGATCCAATTATTAAATCTTTCAATGCTATAACAGTGTTACTGTCCTTGTTATTTTTTAAGTTCACATGCATGTTTAAGTGAGAAAACATCTCCATTTTCCAACAGACAGGAAAATGATTATTCTCTTCAGCAGCCCATTAGGATTTTGAGTGGTACCAAGTCTTCTAGTTCAGCTTCAGAAGTTGGAGGAAACTGACAGCTGATGGTTTGACCTGATGTCTAGAATGCTCGATCTTCTAAACAGTCCTAGTATCAGGGATTTTCCTTGTCTTAAACAGAACTTAAAATCTATCTACACACTAACATTTTTTGCAAGATTCTTCAGTTTAGTGATTGTAAAGCTTGCCAATACTGAGTTTTAGCCAGGGTTAACATTAGCTATGTTTTGAATGAGGTACCTGGAATATTTTGAAAGTGAAGCAGAACAAATAAAATGTGGTGTAATCACAGAATACAATGTATGTGTCTCCTATCACTGATGAAACATATTCTGTAACATAGAATACTTTCCAATAGTAGTAAAATAACTATCCATGTGTGCTCCCAGTCCAACAGGACTTATTAATTAGTAAATTCAAAACGTATTTGATGTCTTATAAATACAAGAAAATATAGTTTTTGCCTGGAAATATATATTACCTGAGGGCTTGTCTTCAATACATCAATGGGAGAGTGCTGTCCCCTCCTCTCAACAAGACGTGGGCATCTTCTCAGCAGGAGAGTGTGTTCTGCCAATGTAGTGCAGTGGTTTTGTAATACCCCTAGGTGATATAAGTTACATTGACTTAAGTAGTAGTTTAGACATTATGTGATTCATGTAGTTATATATTATGTGATAAATGAGAGAGAGATGAAGGAAGTCAAAGTCTGGAATGTGGCTAACAAAATCTAGAAACTTTAGGGTAGCCGAGTTATTCTGTACAGAAAAAAAAACAACAAATGGTCTGGTAGCACTTTATAGACCAACAACACATGTAGATGGTATCATGAGCTTTAATGGGCACAGCCCACTTCTTCAGATGACTGAAGTTTTGAGTTTAGGATGTGCAGACCCAAAGTAAATAGGAGGGAGGAGTGGGAGGAAAAAAAGGTGGAGGTGAGAGACAGGGAGCAGAGGGTATAGAAAATGAGGAAGGTGGAGGGAATTAGTAAGTATCTGAAGATTGGGTAGTTAAAATAAAAAATAAGAATCAAAGTCAATTGATAGTATTCTTCCTGACATAGGAATCTACACAAAGGGCTGTTTGCACCTTCGTTGAATGTTAAGTTGATAGCATCCCAACCATCCTTCATCAGGATTGAGTCCATTAGCATGAGAATTGAATTTGCAGATGAACTCTAATTCCAATACTTCTCTGTGAATCTGGCTAGTAGAATTGTTTTGTGAAAAGACAGCCACTTGAAGATCTTTTAAACAGTGATTAGGAAGATTAAAGTGTTCCCCAACAGGTTTTGTTTGTCCATTATTTAACTGTACTGTAGTGCCCAGGAAGTGGATTTCTCGTGTGAACTGGTCCAGAATGGGGTTGGTGGTGGGGTGGAAGTTGCTGAAATCCTTGTGAAATTCTTCAAGAGTCTCTTTTCCATGGGTCCATATGATGAAGATCTCATCGATGTAGCGTAAGTAAAGTAGAGTTGTTAGGGGTAGGAGTTAAGGAAATGTTGTTCAAGGTCAGCCATAAAGATGTTGGCATATTGTTGTGCCTTGCAAGTGCCCATGGCTGTGCCACTGACTAGGAGATAGAAATTGTCTCTGACTTGGAAACAGTTGTGGGTGAGGACAAAATTGCAGAGCTCTGTAATCAGGTGTGCAGTGTTGTTATCAGGGATGGTGTTCCAGATGGCCTGTAATCCGTCTTCAGGTGGAATATTGGTGTAAATATATCCATGGTGGTCAGGATAGTATTTTCAGGAAAATTACTGATGTTTTGAAGTTTCCTCAGGAAGTCAGTGGTGTCACAGAGGTAGCTAGGAGTGCTGGTAGCATAGGGTCTGAGGAGGGAGTCGATATAGCCAGATAATCCCATGGGAGTGTGCCAATGCTTGAGATGATGGGCGGTCCAGAATTTCCAGGTTTGTGTATTTTGGGTAGTAGATAGAAAGTTCCTGGTTGAGGACTGGGGGGAGGGGTTAGTGTAAATTTGTTCCTGAGCAGCATCAGGGAGCTTCATGAGCAGTTTTTTCATATGTTTTTAGTATTCTTTAGTGGGGTCACAGGAGAGAGGTCTGAGAATCTGGTATTGGTGAGTTGTCAGTTCACCTCCTGTTCATAATCTGTCCTGGGTGGATGTTTGCACGATGGTTCACTCCCAGATGATGGGATAAGGTGAAGGAGAAGAACAAGATAGCTAGACTGGGTTGGAGGAGAACACAAGGAAAACTAGATCACTTGGTTATTCAGCGGGATAGACATGCCTTGATGGTTTAATGTTTGGTGTGTACACATGACTTCACTTTTTATAAGCAATACCACAAGCCCAAATATTAGGTGGCAAAATTTGGATCATTATCAGAAACCAAACAATCTTTGCATGGCTAGTTCTCTCTGGGATTCACTAGAGAAATGATTTTATTTATAAACAATATTTTCTGCTTTATGTTGACTCATACTAGCATAGTATCCTGAGTGTGCGCACAGATTACTCAGGATAAGGTGGTTTGCTCTTTTGTTGCCTCTCTCTCTCTGTGTTATTTTTGTGCTACATATTATTTCTTGTGCTTGTAAATTGAGGGTTAGACTGATGGTACATTATTGTACCTAATGAAATGTAAAACTGACGTTTGAAATAAATAAAAGAAAAATGTTAAATCATAAGAAAGCTTTTTTCTATTCAGACTAAGACAAAATGTACTCTTCATGATGGCTTTCTTTTATTATAGTAGTTGCCACTAGGTTACCCTTAAGTTACCCTGAGACTTTTTATATGCTAATTAATTTTTTCAGAAAGTTATCTTTCCAGCTGAACTGTTCCATGCTTTTTCTCTGCCAATTAGTATATTTTTTTTATTATAGGACAAATCTCTCCAGTGATGTGTGAATTATGATGAGTTAAAAGTATATACATTAAGACTTCTAGTCATCAGCTACTTAACAGTAGCCAAATAAAGCTTTCCAAATAAGCCTTCACACTGGCTTGCTAAACTTTGGATGAAAAAATCAAAATGGCATAAAGTAGCAGTTACGGGCTAGATCCTTAACGGAGATACCAGCATTGTGCCATTTACTTCTACAGAGTAACATCAGCTGACAGCAGCTGAGAATCTGGCCATATTCATGCACATATGTATCAGCATCAAATCATTCTTGTGTGCATCACAGTAGTTCCTAGAGCCCATAATGAAAACGGATCCCTCCTATCCCACCCTTGTTCTAGACAGTGTACAAATATAGTAAAGTGTTTTTTACCTGAAGAACCTGTAATCTTGAAAGACAAGACAGGGGAGTCTTATTTCCAATTTACAGATGGGAAACTGATGAGATATATCAAGACTGCCAACATGTCTGTGGAAGATACAGAACACGAGTCCAGATCTCCTTCTGAACTGCATGCATTACAAAATTAATATTCTCTCTATATTTAAACTTTAAAGATATACTTACTGGGATTATTTTTGCATCCCTCTACCTAAAGTCTATAGGAGTAATGCTTTGAGTGGTGTACAATAAGTACTCTGAAAATTCTGGTCCTTGTCGTCCTAAATTGGGCATCCAAAATAAATGGGTATTTGTTACTTTAATCTCTGTGCCTCTGTTTGCCTTCTGTAAAATGGGACTAATATCAGCCCTCATCTCTCAGGGATATTGTGAAAATCTGTTAAAGTTTGTGAAGCATTTAGGTATAGTGATGACAAGCCAATAAGGAAATTAATAGTTTTTCTCCAGAGCACAGTTTGATTAATGGATAGTAACTAATGTACTAGGGCCACATATTGAACAATAAAGATTACACAAAGTATTGAATAGCTGCTTATCAGGTCAGCACCAACCATAGGACTCCGAATGAGGCAGGGGTCCAAGGTATAAAATATCTGACCATGTAAATAAAGATCATAACATAAGCATACTGTAATAGGGTTGTGACTTACTACTGGGGCACCTCTTGCTGGTCACACTGGGAATTAGCTCTGTCCATGACAGTGTGATGCCTTCTGGCCAGTGTCTCACCCATCATTATTCTGCTTCACTGTCTCCGTGCTCTGGCTTGGAACCCACATTGCTCCCTGGACTATGGCATCCTCTTTGGGACATTGCCCTCCAGCAATGCCCTCTCCCCTGTTCTCACTGCTTTCTGAGGGTATCAGCAGTCCTCCATCAATACATTTGTCACCAACACCAACTGCAGCCCAAAAGTCTAGCCCCTTACCTCAAAGTGAACCTTCAGTTTGATAAGTCCAGTGTGGGCAATAATTTTTGACTGTTGGCCACTTCAGAAATTTTTGAAGTGGCCCCAGGCCACCCTAGAAGGGGCGGGGCCTCAGGCAGAAGGGGCAGGCCCAGGAAACTTCTGTGCTTCCCCACGCACAAACCCTGATTGGTCTGAGGGTGGGGGAGCACACAAAGTCTTTGCCCCCTCAGAGAGAACTGCCAGGTGTTCTGAACAGCTGGCGGTTCCCTCCAAGCACCCGTGCCCCTGACAGTGGGAGGAGACTTTGCATGTTTCCCCCACCTCCAGGCCCTGATTGCCCAGATTAACTTGCTTGGTGGGCCAGATCCAGCCCTCAGAGGTCCTTTTGCCCAGCCCTGGAATAAGCCATGCTTCACTGTGGGTTGGTGTGGTACAAAGGGAAAGGGCCACCAACTACCCTGGGTCCCAGCCCAGAGACACTCTGGTGGAAGCGTTGTCTTGCCTTCTTTCGTGTGCTCTTTACTGCTCCCATTCACTGGGCCACTTTCCTGTGATCCTTGCACATTCTTGACCCTTGTATCAAATCCACAGCCTGGGAGGTAACAGGTGAGATCCTCTCCTCTCTGCAGCTCCTCTGACCCTGCCCAGAACTACTCCTCCTAAGGTACTTCTTCCAGGGAACCAGTCCTTCTACTTTGCTGGTCAGGATACAACTGCATCTGTTCTGCTGAGCAGCTCCTTATATCAGGGCTGCCCCAGCAAGCAGACCTTTGATTGGCTCCCTATAAGACTTCCCCTGATTGGAAGGAGTTTGTGCAGGCTCCCTCAGGCCTGCTTTTAACCCTTCCTTTGCCAGAGTGAGGCAATAACTCCACTACACACATGCACAGAAATACATTTGCACAGATAATCTAATTCTACACTGCACAGCTATTTGGGGTTACCAGAGGTATCCCAAAATAGCTATCCTGGGTCTACACAAGCTGCCCATTATTTCAAAATATTTTTCGAAATAACGGGTGTGCTATTTTGCCATCCCTGTAATCCTCGTTGTACAAGGATTAAAAGATGGCTCAAAATAGCGCATTATTTTGAAATTTGGCACTGTGTAGATCCACCACATTTCAAAATAAGCTATTTTGAAATAGAGTCAAGATAAGATAAGCAATTTGCATAGCACAAATTGAGTATCTTATTTCAAGTTTACGGTGCTGTGAAGAACACACCCTCATTTTTTATTCAAAATATTTTACTTTGAAACATTAAGCTTATTTTATGTGTAATACACACATAGAGATATGAAGAGAAGGAATGCTGGATGAGGATGTATACATTTAATATGACGTAAGTGTTTGTTAGATGTGGTTTTATACATATATATTTTATTTGTCAATTTTTTTTCTTCCATATACTTACTGACCATCTGTTTTTCTCAAAGAGCTGTTTTACTAACTCATTGTTCATATATGTTGCCCCTGAGCAGCAGAATCTCACTTGCAAATACCAAATGACTTAACGGCCCAATGCTCCTTTGGATTTCAAGAACCGTGTAGAAATAAATCCTCTCTTTTTATGCGTCCAACAATCATCCAGAAAGTGAAGTCCTAAGGAAAAGCAAAAATCAGTCTCCTGCCACCTGTTCCTCATGCCTCTTTTTCAGGTTCTCATTTTGAAGGGGTGCAGTAGATGAGATAGAGTCTTCCTGGAAACAGACAGCAAGGAAACCTGGTCCTCTACCTGCTTTATAACATGGTTAGATCCCCGTCTGAGGGTGTGTCTAGACCACAGGTTTTTTTTTTTAAAAAGTGGCCTTTTTTAAAAAAAAAAAAAACTTCCCCTGTGTCTAGACTGCTGCCACATTCTTTCAAAAGTAAATCAAAAGAACGTGGCAGTTTTTTCAACCGCAGAAAATCTCATTTTATGAGGAAGAACACCTGTTTTCAAAAGAGCACTTTTGAAAAAAGGTGCTGGGTAATGCAAACCGTGCTTTTTGAAAGAGAGCATCCAGATTGCCTGGGTGCTCTCTTTCGAAAAAACGGCTTACTTTTTCAGAATTACTGGTTGCAGCCTAGAGATGCTCTTTTTTGAAAGAGGCTTGCAATCTAGACATAGCCTGAGTGCTGGTGTTCTGAAAAGGACTGGCAGGCTTAATCAATATTTACTATCTGACCACACTTGAAAGAAGCACGAAAATTTTCATTTGGTTCAACTACTTCTTCTCAAGTCAAGCATTAAAATGTGTAGATAATTCCCTTCTTTAGTTGCACTCTTTGAAGAAAAATGAACAATTTAAGCAATAAAGTACATATCTGTTTGTGAATAAATCCTGTGCAAATATTATGCAGGTTCCGTAACAGACATCTATTTGACATTCATCTCAGATCCTCCCTATAAGAACATTACATAGCAGTTCTGTTCTTGCAAGTGGTTTCTGATGACCCTGATTGACCTTTAGGGCTCACTCAGATATATGCCCTTAAATCCTCAATCTTATACTTCCATAGTGACAGACATTCCTCTCAAAGCATTTCCATATTTTATTGGAGTATCTGGCATACCTATGATGTTCTGCCAATACTTTAACATGAGGCTCCCACAAAAATAGTTCCTCTTAGCCAGTGATAAATATTAAACCAAGGGAGTATTTTTCTTCTTGAATGAGCCCTGAGTGATTCTATTAATTTGTTTTCTCAATGAAATTGAGACTCTTTCTGATAACCATTGAAGGAGGCAACAAGTTTATACCCTTTGCCAGAAGCATTTACATTTTGTTCATCAAAATTATACTGAATATTTTAATAGCATAACAGCATTCAAACTGTACAGTTCAGATTGGGGGTTAGGTATGAAGATCTTATAGAGCTGTCAGAGAAATTCCTCCTTTGGGACATTTTTTTTTAGAAATACCAGCCATCTGGTGCAATATGTTCCATTTCAAAGGCAAAAAACCCCTTGCTCTTTAGAAGTGTTTATGAATCCTAGGGGATGAATTCTCTCTGGGAGGAAAAATACAGCAGTGTCTGGAGAAGGGTGAACTGTCAGAGGCCAGGAAATCATTTGAACCTTCCTTTCAGTTCGTTGGCAGAAGGCAGAATTAATATGAAAGCGGTTCCTGGAAATCCACAAGATCACCCCTCTCAGCTACAACACATCCTTGTAACAGCATGTCAATATTTAAATTAAAAAAACATAAATACATCTGCCCTCTTTTCAAGAATAGAATCATGAAATTGCTACATAAATAGACCAAGCCCTTGGGAATGATTGGGGGGAGGGGAGGGGCTGAATCTATGTTGGCGCTTATGTGCCCCAGAAGAGCAACTATATTTTCAGATAGGTAGAGACCTGAATAATTTTATCAATAGATCCTAATATGCTTAACTTTGAGACTCCATCTCAGCAATGACTTCCAGATGGAAAACACTCAAGCATTTCCTTCAGGCAATGTGGGTTAACAAGAAGGAAGGATCAGTGCCCAGTAAAAGCTACTCTTAGGCTATGTCTACACTGAAGCCTTTTGTCAGCAGAGACAATGCAAATGAAGCTCTCATTAGCATTTGTTGCGCTGTCATTCGCATATCTCTGACGATGCTTTTTGCAGAAGAGGTTTTTGCGCAAAAACAAGCAGCGTAGACTGGGCCTTTTTGCGCAAAAAAATCCTTTTACGCAAGATCCTGCATACCTCCTTTTTTGAGTCATAAGGGATCTTGCACAAAGGGTTTGGGGGGGGGGGGGGTTTGCACAAAATGGCCACACTGCTTGTTTTTGTGAAAAAACCTCTTCTGCAAAAAGCATAGGCAGAGATATGCGAATGACAGCGCAACAAACGCTAATAAGCGTTTCATTTTCATTGATTCTGCTGACAAAAGGCTTCATTGTGTTCTTTAGTGCACAGCTAGAGTAAAGGGGCATAAATAGGCATACCAACCAACGGGATTTTATCTGGGCTTGTAGATGAAAAATTGAAACAAAACTGATTAGAGGGGAATGGGGGAAGTGGAGGAAAAAAAGATACCAACATATCCTACAGTGATAATATTTCCTCTACCCTTAGTCTGAGCACTGATTTGGCAATTGTGGGGAGGTTTAAACACTTTCAAGGCAAACATCTATGTGCATCATCCATCAAAGCAATTTGTAAATTCAAGCAAATGTTTTATATTGGCTCACAGAATATGCATCTGAATAATCATTCTTTTCCATATTTGAACTGTTTTCTTTTAAAAAAAATACATATATTTCTGCTGAGGAAATGTTTCATGAAATATATTCCCATCCAAATTCATTTGTAAGTATACAGAGGTATTTTGAACAAACAAAAACCAAAAATTAGAAGCTTGTCTGTACATAATTACTGAAGGAAATTCCAAAATTTAGAGTTGGACTAGTTAGAATGTAATGTTTGGCATTCAGGATTGGAAACTTTTATCAATACACTATGCAAGAGCTGGCAAAACCCAAAGAATCAAAGAGATGTTAAACAGTGAATCTAAAATAATTCCAAATGTAAGACTTTTGAATATTTTAATGAAAGACTCTTGACTATTTTAATATTGTTAACCATTTAGTGGAAAAAGCAAGTCACTATTAATCTATGCACCAACCATACATAGTTCCTTCCTCTGGGAATGACTGCATTATTTATATGAAGAAATTACCTCCTACGAATGCATAAACCTCTAATTTAAATTCATACATGTCTATATTCACAGTGTGGGAGTTACCCAGTGCTAATCAGTGCACAAACAGAATAGATTAAAAATATTACTAAGCATTCTACAAAAAGAAAATAATCTATAAATGCAGATGCACAAACTAGTACATCTTGTGAGGCAGCGTACAATCCCTGTAATACCTCCCTAACGAAATATTGATATCCATATTTTTACATACATTACTAATTAATTAGATTAAAACTAAATAAGAGTTTCTGCTTCTTGAAAAGCTGAACTCTCTGTTTAAGTTATAGTGTCATGGGGCTAACTCTTACCAATACATACCACACAGACATGTTGTGAGTCTTAATATCTTAGGGTATGTCTACACTACCACCCTAGTTCGAACTAGAGTGGTAATGTAGGCAACCGGAGTTGCAAATGAAGCCCGGGATTTGAATTTCCCGGGCTTCATTTGCATAAAGCCGGGCGCCGCCATTTTTAAATGTCCGCTAGTGCGGACTCCGTGCCGCGTGTAGCCACGGAGTCCGCACTAGCGGACATTTAAAAATGGCGGCGCCCGGCTTTATGCAAATGAAGCCTGGGAAATTCAAATCCCGGGCTTCATTTGCAACTCCGGTTGCCTACATTACCACCCTAGTTCGAACTAGGGTGGTAGTGTAGACATACCCTTACAGGTCTATTAGAGCCTCTGATAAGTTCTTTTCAGTTATAGTCTACTTTTATTATAAAAATTATGATGTATTTGAAATTTCCTAATGTATTTGAGGAAACACCACAACACTGGTGACATACTGGCTCCTATATGCAACTGCAAACGCCTCTACAGACCATACAGGAGCCAGGAGGAGCCAGGAGACAACCTATATTGCTCCTGCCCTGGAACAGAACTGATGTAAATGATTCTATGCTACCTGCTCACCACCCCCTTCTCCATTGCAAGCCTCAGTAGAAGGGCAGGAGGAGATACACCAATAATCAGGGGAGCCAAAAGCCTTAAAAAAAACCCAGGCACAGGGGGGGGGGGCAGCTCCACATTCCCAGAAGGGGCAGGGTCTCAGGCAACAGGGATGGGGCTGGAGCAGCCAGTCCTCAGTGCCATTCAGCATGCAGCATGCCCTCCCACACAGCCCTTACAGCCTCCCAGAGTTTGGTGCACCAGGGGCAGACTGGCAATAAAAATAGGCCCGGGAAATGAGTTGAGAACAGCCCACTTTTTCACATCAAAGATTTGTTTTTAAATTTACTCTTTGACCCCCTATTAGCTACACCTCTGACCCCCTGTTAACCACACTCCTGACCCCCGTTAGCCACACCCCCTGACTCCCATTAGCCAGGCCTCTGGAGGTAACACTCTTGGGACAAGATGTACACATGACCAGAAGTAAAAGGTGTCATGTGACCCCTCTAAGGACTTTTCCCACTGTCCTCCTACCAACAGGGATTAGTTTGGCCCCCACGAAACCCCCCCTCATACAACTATCCGACAATTGCATTAACCCAATGTGTGTCACATTAACTCGGGGGCAGAGAGGCTGGGGGAAGTGTTCCCTCTAAGAGTTTCCTCCCATGAGCAGAATGAATTTTGTGTTGTGCACCAGTACTGAGTTCATGTGGCTGAGTTCATGTGGCTTGTTTGGATGTGCCACTGTGGCACCCAAGTTATTAATAAAAACCTTATAAACCTCTACCTTTTCTCTCTATTGCCTTGTCTCCTCCCCTTGCTCCATCAGCTCCCCTGGTGCCTGCTGCCCTCCAATCCCTAACCCTCCTCTGCTGTCCTGACTAAGACTTCTGCCCTTCTCACTGCCCTCAGCCCTCTTGCGACCTGCCCCCCTCCACAAGTCCTTCTCTCCCCCCTGTGCCCACTCCTCCAGTAGCCCCACTCTGATCATGTGAGCTACCCCTCCTCATCCCCTCTCCTAATACATTCCTCTACACACCTGCCCTGCCTCTCTCCTCTGGTGCTGGTCCCTCCCCTGCAGGTGTCTGCCCTTATGCTTCACCCCCAAAATCCCCTGGAACCTGCACCTTCCCTTACCCCTGCACCCTCCTGGTGCCTCCCTCTTCCCTCACTGCCCCTGTCCCCTTTGCCCTCTTTTTCCCTGATGCCCACCCCCTCACCACACTCTGCCCCCGTTCTCCTCATGCCTCTGTGCCCTCCTCACACATGACTTGCTCCATCCCCACCTTCCTCATGCCCACCCCTTCTTTCAAGCCTTATCCGAGCACCTCCCCCTCCAGCTCCCAATGCCCTTACCCACTCCTCTCCCAGCATAACCCTGTCCCCCCCTCCCACTGACACCCCCCCTCCTGCCCTTTTCCTCATTGTCTCCACTTGGCCCCCTGGCATTTCTCTCTCCTCCACCCTGTCCCTTGATGCCTTCCCCTTTCTTCTCCTGACCTGTCCCCTTCCCCTCAACACAAGCCCTTTCCTCTCCCACCCCTTCTTCCTATTTCCCCTCCCTCCCCACCTACCTTCTGCCTTCCAGTTTGCGGGGCTGGAGTCTATGATAGGGCCCCAACTGCTTCTGGGGCTCCAGACCATGTGCCGGACCTCGAGCTGGGCCACGTGGTGCAACTCTGGGCCGAGCACTTTTAAAGTCCCAGGCCGTGACACCACACCATACCCAGGCATCTCTCCTCTCACCTGTTGTGTGGCATTTGAGCACACCGCACATGCGCTCCCTCGGCCCCATTGCCCAGTACATGGCTTGCATGCGGCACCAGGGAATTTAAAGTGTGGGGCTGCGGCACCCCATCACAATCCCCCTCCTCCTCTAGCAGCCTCCAGCCAGCCCTTTGGCCGGCCCTTTGAAGGACAGCCCACCAGGAAATTCCCGGTGTCCCGCCGGGCCAGTCTGCCCCTGTGGTGCACCCTCCCCCCCAGCCCTCACAGCTTGCCCGAGCACATGGAGAACCCTCCCCGCAGCCCTAAGAGACACCTGAAGAACTCTGAGTAGCATGCTGAAGGCAATTAAAAGGGTTCAGGCCTCTTTGAATTGCCCACTTAACACTGTTGGTGGACCTGCCAACAACTCTGAATATGAGGAGAAAGAAAATTCAGGGCTGCTATACTACCTACAGACAGCTTTTTACACTAAAGGTATGTCTAGACTACATGGCTCCACCAACGGAGCCATGTAAACTAGTTTACCTGACATAGTCAACGAAGCGGGGATTGAAATAATCCTCACTTCATTAAAATAGAAATGGCTACCGCGCTGTGCTGATCCAGCACAGCACGGCAGTCAAGACGTGGATCGGTCGACAGGGGAAGCCTTTGTCGACCGCTCCTGTAAACCTCGTTTCATGAGGCATAAGGGAGCGGTTAACAAAGGCTTCTCCTGTCAACTGATCCACATCTAGACTGCCATGCTGTTCTGAATCAGCTGATTGTCAGCACAGCGCAGTGGCCATTTTTATTTTAATGAAGTGGGGATTATTTAAATCCCCGCTTCATTGACTATGTCGTGTAAACTAGTTTACATGTCTCCGTCAATGGAGCCATGTAGTCTAGACATACCCTAGGAGTCATTTTAGCCCCTCAGGGACCCAGAATCCAGAAAAGCACAGAGATGTCAAGAAGGACCCTGTGCTGGAGCTATTGAGAGGCACTCCTTAAGAGGCACAGCATAGAATTTAGACCAGTAATTAAGAAAGGCAAAAGCTGCAATTTCATAAAAGTTTTGAGCCTGAGTCAAACCATAACACAAATTTTATGAATCCAGAGGTCTAAACTGTATTGGCTAAATAATACTAACGAGAAACAATGTGAGATTTCATTCCCCAGGGACTAACATCAGAACATCACAGAAAATGAATGGTGAAATGAATCATTTTAGGCAAAAGTAAGTTTAACTGGCCATTTCAGTGTACCCATATTTCTTTCTCCTCCATCTCTTCTGTAAATGCAATGGGTCACCTTTGTTTGTCTACCCACAAGGAACCTCTCCTCCTTCAAAACAACATAATTTCCATACTATGAAATGCCAGGGTGATTGACAACAGTGTTTATCTGCTAGAGCAACAATAGGAGTCCCTCTACAAAAAATAATGCAGATAAATCAGTGTTTGATCCCTACAATAGCTAAAAGATCCAAAGAAGCAATGGATATAAAAAGTTCTATCCCTTTCTTCAACAACTGCAATATCATTTCCATTATTTCTCCAGGCTCCCATTCTGAATTCAAAGCAATTTATCTGAAGTTCAGACACTGTCAGTGTGATTTAGTTTCAGTTTTATGGCAACTGCAGGTCTCTAATAAGTATGCTCCTTTCATTGATTTTGTTCCCCTTCAGCTGCTGCTGTAAATGTAATTGAAATTTTTGTTTCCCCCCAACCTAACTTCTTTTTTTACTGACAAAAGAGCAATCAGTGCTGTGTCCTATGAGTTTTCTACAACTATTAATAAGACATTGTTTCTCCAAGGAACATGCTTTCATATGATCACACTTCATCTAAATTAACAGAGAAATAACTGATATCGCATTCTTATTACAATATCACTTAATTTTGCATCTATAATTTGCCATTTGTCAGCTTTTTCATAAATGTATAATATGTGGGACATCTGACTTCACTCCTAGACACAATGTGTTACAATAATAAGGCTAAAGCCCATGAATACGTGGATCATCGTGTCCAGGGGGATGACAATCTTCTGTCCAGTTGCAAATGACAGTATGGGTGTCAGAATGTTTTTGTCATCCTGGTTATTTTGGCATCCAGAAGGACTCTACTTTCATCTGTCATAAAGGAGATGTACTGCTGGCATTTCAGCCTAAGTTGTGCTACAGTTGTCCCAATGGAATAATAGATGCTGAACCATACGTGGGAGCTTCAGAGGGGTAGCCATTTTACTCTGTGACTTTAAAAACAACAGGTTGTCCCTGTGGCACTTTAGAGACTAACACATATATAGGATCGTGAACTTTCTTGGGTAAAACCCACTTCAACAGATGCGGTGGGGGAAATGATTAGGCATTGTGGAGATTTGGAGGGGGAGCAACAGCTACCTGTAACTCTCTGTGATCAGCTGCATGTAGGCACTTGAGCTATTTAAAGTAATTTCCATTCACCTTTCCAGTCTCTTGAAGCTAGAACATAAGTTTGTTTGTAAAAAACAAACAAAAAATCATCAGCACCAAAAGCCTAGATAGGCTCATTAAGAGGAGCATGATTGGATTTCCTTGTTCTTTGTGGATAGAATGTTACCCACCAGAGCAACATGCACTTTCCCTACTCTGTGCTCTGTTCTGATGCCCGACTGAAAGGAATCCAGGACACTGGCTGCTGACAGTCAGTGGGACTTTTTTTATATAACATCTCAGTGTCACATTTATTATTAGTTAGACTGTGGCATGCTTCAGGATGTGTCTCAGAGGGGTGGCCATATTAGTCTGTTATCTACAAAAACAACAAAGCTTATACCCAAATAAATCTGTTCACCTTGAAGGTGACACAGGACTTCTTGTTGTTGGGTTTGGTTTGTTTTTTTTTCAGAATGGGTGGTTAATTCCATTCATCAAGAAGTGGTAACAGCCTTTGATAGGAGGGGCCTCAAGTCAAGTATCCTCTGCTCTCTGAAAAGGAGTCAGAGTCAGAAATGATAGTCTCCATTGCCCTCAGAGCTTCCATGGCTACTTTTTGTGTGGTGGGCTAAATACTTGAAAGGAAGGCACTGTGCTTCTGGACCTGCTTTCAGCTGACTGATCCGGGTGGGCCATAATGCCATTTGCATGTGGAGAAATAAAGAAGATAAATTCCTCACAGCAAGAGGTGAGGAAATTAAACAACGTGGGTGTCTGTATGTATGTACATGCACGTGCACATACAAGTGTTTGAGGGAAACACAGCAAATGCATTTGTGTCAGACCTTGGACTATTGTAATTAATGAAATATATTTTAAAAATGTCTAAAATTAATATTGAGCATATTACAATGTCACAGGAGTGGCACATCTGGTACTGTTACCCGTAACTTAGAATAGTTCATTTATCAAGTTAATTAAGTATACAATAATACAAGAAAAGATACAATAGTTGATTTAACTTCATGCTGAATTAAAGAGAAAAAAATCGTATTATATTCAAAAGAAATAGGTGTCAGTGAGATGTTAAGTGTCAGATATATTATAAGAAATAATTTCTCTGTCACTTAATAATTGCCTTATTCTTTGTGAATAACCATTCAATTTCAGGATTTTTAAGTTGATAGAGGCTTATTAATAATGATTCCAGGCTGACCTGCTTTGTCATGTTGTAAGGATCTACCTCTGGCACTTCAATCTTCACCCCCCTGAGAGGGGGATAGATATCGTTGACATGGAGCAGCTGACAATCTTGTCTAGTAGCAGCCAAGATCCAGACATCCTCATTTTCAAAATCCTAATCCACGGCTACATAGAATCAAAAGTCCAGGATACACTGAGTTTCAGTCCAGAATACATTTTACTTAGACAATACCTGCAAACACATTAGAAAAAATGAATATATTAGGAAAGGGTAAATAATCAGCTCAAAGTGTGTTTGGGAATTAAAATATATCTAGCAAGTCTTTTAACACAGATTAGTTAATGGTCCGTTTGGTGTGGATCTTAATCATAATGAATATTAATGTTTTTTAGTGTTTCTTTTCCAAGTACAAGGAAAAAAGGTAAGTGAAGCTGCAGATTAGTCTCAGTGACTTGAGATAATCATTGTCTCAAAGCACACAATGAGTTCTTCTTTTTTTAATCTAGCAGTGGAAACCAAGTATGATCCTCCTTCTCTCTGGATTGCCTTTTGTTAGCTCCCCCTGTGCCCATCTGTCCTTTTTCTCATTTTCCTCCCTTAATCTTGGAATAATACCCTGTCTTGTATATTGCCCTGAAGGGTTTGCCTAATACAGTCACAAATAACTGCCAGTGTATTTTTAGAAGAGATATGATAATATATATAAAACAAAAATGAGAGAAACCTGAAAATCGTCTGCACTGGTATTTATTTAAACTTTTAAACTAGGCAAATACAACTTAGATGGGGCTACTATAAGGTGGGTGCATAATAGACTGGATAACCGCACTCAAAGAGTAGTTAGTAATGGTTCACAATCCTGCTGGAAAGGTATAACTAGTGGGGTTCCGCAGGGTTCTGTTTTGGGACTGCTTCTGTTCAATATCTTCATCAACAATTTAGGTATTGATATAGAAAGTACGCTTATTAAGTTTTCAGATGATACCAAGCTGAAAGGGGTTGCGACTAATCTGAAGGATAGGGTCATAATTCAAAATGATCTGGACAAATTGGAGAAATGGTCTGAGGTAAACAGGATGAAGTTTAATAAAGACAAATGCAAAGTGCTCCACTTAGGAAGGAACAATCAGTTTCACACATACAGAATGGGAAGCAACTGTCTAGGAAGGAGTATGGCAGAAAGGGATCCTGGGGTTATAGTGGACCACAAGCTGAATATGAGTCAACAGTGTGATGCTGTTGCAAAAAAAGCAAACATGATTCTGGGATGCATTAACAGGTGTATTGTGAGCAAGACACGAGAAGTCATTCTTCCACTCTACTCTGCGCTGGTTAGGCCTCAGTTGGAGTATTGTGTCCAGTTCTGGGCACCACATTTCAAGAAAGATGTGGAGAAATTGGAGAGGGTCCAGAGAAGAGCAACAAGAATGGTTAAAGGTCTAGAGAACGTGACCTATGAAGGAAGGCTGAAAGAATTGAGTTTGTTTAGTTTAGAAAAGAGAAGACTGAGGGGGGACATCTAAAAGGGTATCTAAAAGGGTGTCATAAAGAGAAGGGAGAAAACTTGTTCATCTTGGCCTCTGAGGATAGAACAAGAAGCAATTGGCTTAAACTGCAGTAAGGGAGGTTTAGGTTGGACATTTGGAAGAAGTTCCTAACTGTCAGGGTAGTCAAACACTGGAATAAATTGTCCAGGGAGGTTGTGGAATCCCTATCTCTGGGGATATTTAAGAGTAGGTTAGATAAATGTCTATCAGGGATGGTCTAGACCAGTGGTCCCCAACCTTTTGAGGTTGTCGGGCGCCAGGGGGCGTGGCCGTTCGCCCGCCGGGCGCCAGGGGACGGGGACACTTGCGCGCCCGGGGGCGGCCCCCCCCATAGCTGCATGCCAGGGGGCGGGGCCCCCCCTCAGCCACGCGCCCGGGGCCGGTGCCCCCCCCAAACACTGTGCGCCTGGGGCCGGCTCTCCCCCCGCCAAGCGCCGCGCTCCCGGGGCCGGCGCTCCACTGCCCACCAAGCATCGCGCGCCCGGCGCTCACCGTGCGACATGTGCCCGGGGCCAAGCCAGCCCCGAGCACCTGGCGGGTGCATGCAAATGCCATGGTGCCCGCGGGCACCGTGTTGGGAACCACGGGTCTAGACAGTATTTGGTCCTGCCATGGGAGCAGGGGACTGGACTCGATGACCTCTCGAGGTCCCTTCCAGTCCTAGTGTTCTATGATTCTATGATGATTGACCTAGTTTATTGATCTAGATGATTGATACAAGGTCTTAAAAAAACCAAAACAAATACACCTCACTAAGCACCTGATCATGGAAAGGGAAGGGTGTTTTCAACTCCCACTTCCTCAATCATGTGAAGCCTATGAAAGTGGAGGCCCTACTGCATGTTACGGGACTAGCGCTTATATCCCAATTAAGGGATATAAATGCCTTGCAATTAAGGTATATCCCAATTGACTAAGGGTGCATCTACACTGCACCATCACTCAAAATAAGATACTCAATTTGAGCTATGTGAACTGCGTATCTTATTTTGATGCAATTTTAAAATAGCTTATTTCATTATTTTGCACTGTGTAGACAGCGCCAGATTTCAAAATAAAGCATTATTCCGAAATGTCCCTTACTCCTCATAGAATGAGGATTACAGGGACGTTGGAATAGTGAGCCCAAAATAACAGGCTTTCTGTAAAGACATGGGATAGCTATTTTAGGATATTCTGGTATAGCATTGCAGTGTAGACTTACTCTAAGAGGTAAATCCTTCCCCTCTCCCAAGCTTGTGGGACAAGGCATGGCACCAGGAGATCTTGAGATTGCAGGTAACAATTCCACCTCCCCAAGATGTAGGGGAATGCAAAAAGAGCAATTGGAGAATGTTGGGGATAACTTCTTGGTACGTGCTGAAGGAACCAACCAGGGGCCATGCGCAGCTTGACCTGCTGCTCACAAACAGGGGGAAACTAGTAGGGGAAGTAGATGTGGGTGACAACCTGGAAAGCAGTGATCACTTTCAAGTAGCTTTCAGGATCCGGACCAAAGGAAGAAAGGAGAGTAGCAAAATACTCACCCTGAACTTCAGAAGAGCAGACTTTGACTCCCTCAGAGAACTGATGGGCAGGATTCCCTGGGAGGGAAGGCAAGCTTATATGAAGGGGAAAGGAGTCCAGGAGAGCTGGCAGTATTTTAAAGAAGCGTTATTGAAGACACAGGAAGAAACCATCCCGATGTGCAGTAAGAAAAGTAAATATGGTAGGTGACCAGACTGGCTTACCAGGGAAATCCTTGGTGAGCTAAAACACAAAAAGAAAACTTACAAGAAGTGGAAAATTGGACAGATGACTAGGGAGGAGTACAAATATATTGCTCAAGAATGCAGGGGACTTATCAGGAAAGTGAAAGCGCAACTGGAATTGCAGCTAGCAAGATGTGAAGGGTAACAAGAAAGGTTTCTACAGGCATTTTAGCAATAAGAGGGTGATCAGAGACGGTGTGAGGTCCTTACTGGATGAGAGAGGTAACCTAGTGACATGATGTGGGAAAAGCTGTGGTGAGGGAGTTAGCAAATGTCATTGAAATGCCTTTGGCCATTATCTTTGAAAACTCGTGGTGATCAGGAGAGATCCTGGATGACTGGAAAAAGGTAAATATAGTGCCCATCTTTAAAAAAGGGAAGAAGGACAATCCAGGGAACTACAGACCAGTCAGCCTTACCTCAGTCCCCAGAAAGGGGAATCTCATGGAATCCATTTTGAAACACTTTGAAGAGGGGAAAGTGACTGGGAATAGTCAACATGCATTCATAAAGGGTTGGAAGTCGATTTCTAGTGGAGTGGATCAGTTCTAGGACTGGTTTTGTTCAACATCTTTATTAATGACCTGGATGAGGGGATGGATTGCATCTTCAGCAAGTTTACAGATGATACTAAACTAGGGGGAGAGACAGATAAGATGGAGGGTAGGGATAGGGTCCAGAGTGAACCTAGACAGATTAGAGGATTGTGCCAAAAGAAATTTGATGAGGTTCAACAAGGACAAGTGTGTAGTCCTGCACTTCGGACGGAAGAATCCCAGGCATTGTTACAGGCTGGGAACCAAATGGCTAAGTAGCAGTTCTGAAGAAAAGGACCTGGTGATTACAGTGGATGAGAAGCTGGATATGAGTCAACAGCGTGCCCTTGTATCCAAGAAGGTAAATGGCATGTTAGGGTGCATTAGGAGGAGCATTGCCAGCAGATCCAGAGAAGTGATTATTCCCCTTTATTTGGCTTTGGTGAGACCACATCTGGAGTATTGTGTCCAATTCTGGGCCCCCTACTATAGAAAGGATGTGAATACATTGGAGAGGGTCCAGTATAGGGCCACCAAAATGATTAGGGGACTGGAGCACATGACCTATCAGGAGAGACTGAGGGATTTGGGTTTGCTTAGTCTGCAGAAGAGAAGAGTGAGGGGCAATCTGATAGCAGGTTTCAGCTTCCTGAAAGGATGTTCCAAAGAGGTAGTGAAGGATGGCAGAACAAGGAGCAATAGTCTTAAGTTACAGTGGGAGAGGTCTAGGTTGGATATTAGGAAAAACTATTTCACTAGGAGGGTGGTGAAGTACTGGAAAAGGTTACCTAGAGAGGTGGTGGAATCTCCATCCCTAGAGATTTTTAAGTCTCGGCTTCACAAAGCCCTGGCTGTGTTGATTTAGTTAGGATTGGTCCTGTCTTGGGCAGGCGGTTGGACTCGATGGCCTGAGGTCTCTTCCAGCTCTATAATTCTGTGAACCTACCTGGACATTTAGTAATGGATTTAAAAGTAGCCATCCTTCTACAAAAGAATTTTAAAACGCAATTATAAAGGTAGACAGTTAAACTGGAGTTCAATTGCCAATTCAATAAAATCAACTAAAAATTGAATAAGGGTCTTAACTGATTAATACACTACATAGGCAACCTCCCCTCTCTTGTTATTCAAATCTTCACATCAAATGCTGTGAATGAGACACATCCACTCTAATTTAATTAGCCTCATTTACACAAATCCTGTATTTGACAAGTAACTTCCTTTGTTGTTCTTGTATATAAACCTGCCTCCTATGCCAACTCATCTAATGATGTAGCTTTTACCCATGAAAGTTTATGCCCTAAAACATCTGTTTGTCTCTAAGGTGCCACAGGACTCCTTGTTTTTGTAGAAACAGACTAACATGGCTACCCTGCTGAGACAGCTCTAGCAAACCTTTCTGTTGATCTTTCCGCTTGTTGTAGATCAGAGATGTAACATTAAGCTCCAGGAAGCAAATACAAAGTACAGAGTAAAAGCACAAATAAATGTGAAAGCACAAATTAATGTTAATGTACAAGCAAGTCTCGTATCTCTTTATTTTAAACCTCTTTTGTTCAAAGCTCACTAAATCTAGCTCACTAAATCTAGTTACTGAGCCGTAACTAACCTGCAACAGACCTGTTCAATATAGTTACATGATAATGATCTCTGTGAATAACTGAGGGACTTTGTCCTGGGATATTCTGAGAATTGTATGACCTCTAAAGACAGAGGACTTATGGACCATTTGAGGAACAACATTATCTATAGCCAGAAAAGAATTGCCCACGGCAGTCAGATCAATACAACCTCAAGCAGACATATAGCCTGACAGATTCCTGCAGTATCTTCCTCCTAATGAAATAATATCATCCAATATTTCCTGGAACTTTGGAAGAAACCAGTAACAAAAGTTTTTTTATCAAAATAAAATCAAAGGATGAGAAATGCTGCTTTGAAGTTCATTGTGAATATAATGAATAAATTGCAGTGACCTTGTCTGCAGCATTCGTGCTATTAGTTTGTATTGTATCCATATATCTTTATAAACTAGCTTTATGTTAGCTGTTATTATATCTATGTTATTAATTCAATTATGAGCATCATAAAACTATGAACTTTCATACAAGATTATTGTCTTAATATTCCAGTCCCACTACACAATATATATTGTTAATTACTATTTTTGAAAACAAATTGACTCATTAGTGAGACTTGCCCATACTAATTCTGTGAAAATATTAAGTAGAAATCTCAGTTTCTGAACATTAACAATTTCAAAATAAATGAACTAGGAAAGGGGGTAAATACTGAGATGGCAACGTTTGCAGAAGACACAAAATTTCTCAAGATAGTTGAGTCCCAGGCAGACTGCGAAGAGCTACAAAAGGATCTTTCAAAACTAGGTAACTGGGTACCAAAATGTCAGATTAAATTTAATTTTGATAAATGCAAAGTAATGCACATTGGAAAACATAATCCCAACTATACATATAAAATGATGGAGTTTAAATTAGCTGCTACCACTTGAGAGAACTTGGTGTCATTGTGGATAGTTCTCTGAACTATTCAGTATCACTATCAGCATCTTTACTCAGGGAAGATCTTGCATTTGGTGCTGTATGCAAAGAAAAGAGATGAGAGTCTTTCAAGTTGCTTACAGTCTAACTGGCAAACCATACACCCTTCTCCAGTATTAGGCTCTGCCCCAAAACTGGAAAAAACAACATGGCCTGAATCAGAACAAGGAGGGGAGGTTTTGTGGGGCTCACACAGGCAGTCAGTCTCCTGTGGACAATGATGTTTGGGATGAGATGGAATGGTTCCAGGGAGAATCAAGCAGGGAAGAAGAAAGTAATGCAATGCAGAATCCCCATTCATTTCTTCCTCATCCATTTCCTTCTCCTCTAAGTGTGGATGCAGATGTTCTGAAAGCTACTGCAGCTTTAAGAATATAGCTGTGATCACACAGCAAGATCCACTTGTGCTCCCAGTTCATGAGGTAATTTCTTCCTTTCAGTCCCCACAGAGGAATATTCCTTATTCCAGTGCCAAGCCAAACTACACGATCTGGAGACAAGAGGGAAGGTTTACCCATGAGCAGCTAGCATTCCTACATGCCTATGTACATAGCAACCACAAAAAATAGGAATATCACAATAAGCCAGTAAGAGATTGTGCATCAACAGTAGACTAGAAGTAGAATGGTGATAGATCAGGAGTGGACTGCAGATAACTCTTTATATCCATCCAGCACGTACCTAGGATACGAATTCAGTAAAAACAACCAATGAACAGCTCAGAGTGGTGAGGACATAGCTGTACAGAGACATGACTACAAAAGATGAAGACAGGAATTGCTTTATTGAATCAGGCTAGTGGCCCATCTCGTCCATTATCTTGTCTCTGTCAGCCACCAGTATCAGCTGGTTCAGAGGAAAACCCCATAGTGGAGAATTATGGAACAACCTTCCTATAGGACAAGCTTCTTTGTAATCTGCTTCCCCCGCTGCAGAAACTTCCCCCCTGCATCAGTTAATGACAGGCTTATATCTTGAAGCAAAGCTAAATCCCATCTAAAATACAGACACACAAATTAGAAAAGTCAAAGACATACAACCACCAGGATCTAAGAAAAAATATCAATTATATATCAAGTGGCCTAGTTAAAAACATTGATTTTACTTTTACTCATTAGCACAGCCTCTGAGAAATTCAGACATTTCGCCTGATTGGGGTTTATGCAAACACATTTTCTTTTCCAGTTCTCAGGGTTCCACATCCCCAAGTTTCACTTAGAATTTTAAGATAGAAATATATCCAGCAACTACATCTAAACCATGGCAGTTCACCTTGTTCTGTGTCAAAACTGCAAAAAGCATGGCTTTGGCATCATTTCAATCCTAAACACATAGATCATTACAGCTTTACTCAAAACTGGGCACAAAGTCATTCAGAAAGCTAATGAACCTTCTGAGGAGTTTGATCTGAATTTTGCATTTGTAACAAAACTTGATATCAGGTTAATTGTGTATAGCACGCATATTGTCCAGGAAAGTAATGCTCATAGCTCTATCAAATTGTTTATGCTTCTACTTCCACTGATAGAAAAATAAGTCCATGGATAACTTTTTAAAGATGGGTACAGAGGATGTTACATTGTCAAAGCTCAAGAAAAAGCAGTCTGATTTATTTTTCCAAGACGTCAACACTAGCCCAATTTATTGCACTAAGTACTACAATCTGAACAGTGCCTAGTCACCTCCTAATCAAAACAAGAATGAAACGCATGCAGTGCAATTACATAAGTGGTGTGTTAGGCTATAGTACAAGTACTTATAATCCATTATCATCATTCTTCAGTTTTTAATAAGAGTCAAAGAGAACGCTATTCATTTCTTTGTGGTTTGTAACAAAGAGACAGTACAGATAATTTAATAATTTGTTGGAAAAAATACAATGTAATGGAAGCTATCCCAAACTGGTAGTGATTTACAGGCAGAGATCTAGGAGCTTGAGAATAAAAACATATTTAAAATAATTACCAGGAGATAATATAAGAAATAATGTAAGAAAATGTCAGGTGATGAAAAGTCCAATCTGAGACACTTGTGATAAAAGTGCAGAATGCCAAAATCTCTCAAAAATGCAAGAAAAATAGCAAACAGAGCCACAAAGAACAACTTGCTACAGTAGTTTCTTATCTGCAAACTAGTCAAGACCCTGATCCTACCTAGAGCCCCACTGATTTCACTGGGAACACATGTAGATGCAGTGAACCAGCTAACTGATGAGTTGAATGGTTTCTTTAATAAATGAAGAACTGTGTGTGGAGAAGAATTAGGCAACATGGGTGCTGTTTAAGAAAATCTCTCTGTATGGGATTCAAAGGTATTTAGGCACCTAATTCTCATTGAAATTTGTAAGTTAGGCACCTAAATACCTTTGTGAATCCCACCATCTGTGACTGTTTGGAATATACCATTTGCAAATAATGGAGAAAATCTTCTCCTTGGTGTCCACCCAAAGGAAATAAGCAAGGGGCTAGATTTTGAAAGGTATTTAGGAACTTAGGTTTACCTAGCACTACAATCTCTATGGGGACAGAAAACCTCCCTAGCGATGACAGCCTGGGAACAACACCAACCCTGGGACTAATGGCTACAAGAGCCTCCACAGCCCATTCTGGGGAAGTATTGGAGGCTCTGTCTTCCAGCCAATGCCTACTCTGCCTGCAAGCCCCCTCTGTGTGATCTTTCAGGGAGCTCCTTCAGGGTTTGGATGTATTTCAAACAGGATGGTGTACTAGTCTCAACATTGCTAAACTATATCTTTATTGAATCTGAGCATCAGACTATTGAATGTTCAATTCCAGTCCTGGAGACAATATTTTCAGGCACATCAGACTCTCCCCGCTATTGGTATAGGGAACTCTCTAGTGGAAAAATCTGCACCAGTGGTAGTGCACTGGGTGTGAAGGAGGCTTTTTATATCTACATTTCCTAGCATCTCACACTCATGGTACTGGAGGCTATTTTCTAGCTATAGTATGCAACCAGGAAGCTCTCCCCCTAGAATCTGAGATACACTAACCAGACTGAAAACCGCTGCATTAAGCCACTCTTCTTTCAGTTAAGCTAAATCTACCAGCTCAGGCAAATGATTTGAAAGATCCTGAATGCACCATTGGCCCTGAAGTTCTGCAGTGTGAGGAGAGGCAGGGTACAGCCAGACTATACCGGGGGCAGTATGTCACCTGTGGTGCTATGCATCAGTCTTCAAAGGTAATCTATGAAAGCCTCAGAAGGGCAGAGGTTGGCCCTGGCCAGGGCAGTAAGGTTCCATTGAGCTTCTCATGGATCTAGAGACTGAGTAACAAGCCACAGACACTACTTTAGTTCTGAGATGACAGTACTAGTCATAGATAAGCTGTGAGGGTCTTTTCAGCCAGTGTTCGAGTGAGAATTCCAACCTCCTCACTGCCTGCCTATATACTCAGGCTTCCACAGGTGGCAAGCTCCAGCACAAATGCTAGATGTTAAGTTTTCTTGATAGCATCAGGTATGGCTGAGCTAGGACTGTGATTGGGCATAAACATCATAACATTGACGGCAAAAAACAAAGTTTTAACCCAGGATGAACCGTGGATTTTCTTATTGTTATGCCACCTCATTTAAAAGCAAAATCCAGGTGTTCAATATGCTAAACAACTGTGTCCATCTGTAAGGTCATCAGCATGAAGCACCATTTTGAATCAAAGCACAGTAACTTAATCGTGGCTTAGCCTCATGGCAATGTTTGAAGATCTGACAATATTCAAAATCTGAAGACTTTGTAACACATTTCAAATGTCTTTTTCACAATAACAGTGATTGTACAGAAAAAAGTAATTGCTTCTTTTCAATTAACGTTGGTGCTAGCTAAAAAGAAAAGGCCTTTCCTGGATGCCGAACTTGTGAAGAAGTGCATGTTAGAAATGCTGCAGGTCCTTGTTGCTGGAGATAAAAACAAAGATGACATTGTGAACTGTGTAAAGCAAGTTCCCCTGTCTGATTCCACAGCAGCGTGAACAGGGGAGGTAATTTATGAGGCTTGTTTGTTAGCACTGTTTTCTGATTTTTTTAAAAAGCCAAATACATGCCTCTTACAGTGGGCAAATCAAGTGATATAAGTTACATTGCCCTAGCTATCACTGTTTGTTAGATTTTATTACAGAAGTTTTCAAGGAAGATTTTTTTTCTTAATACCATTAGAAATCTACATAGTAAGAATTCATTTTTGTAAAGGTAAAGGGCTTCTTTAAAAAAATGTTTTAGATATTCAGAAATTAAATTTGCTTTCAAATTTTCTTTCAAATCCAAGACCAGCAAGGTTTGCAAGTTCCTGGAATTTATAATGATGTTCCCTTGTGTCTCAGATAGCTTTCGTGCAATTTTACTGGGTACTTCCCTCATCTTACAGCTCCAATGCTGTGTAAGCAGTGGTAGGGATCTGTTTGGAAAAGTGTGTGCTTTTCAAGAAATCTTGAAATCTTGTAGGTAGAGCTAACGAGAAAAATGTTGCACTTTCCCACATTGTGTGTTGTTCCTTTAGATTAAACTTGATGAAAACAATGCAAGAATTATTAAACAATCTGATCAAAAATTTTAAAATATTATTTGAGAATTTTAAAATACCATTGGATTTGATATTATTTGTTTATGATCCACTTGTCTCTCCTGGTGGACATGACACTTCTGAAACAAATATCGTTCTTGATTCAATTGAAGGTACCTTTCGATTAGAAATTGCATGGCTCCAGAGCTTATATGTCTTGCAGGTAAAATTCAGAGAAATGGGACTTTCTGATTTCTGAATTCAATATAATGGCCAGTTTGGGTATATCTATACAGCAGTGTTATTTCGGAATAACTGACATTATTCTGAAATAACATAGTCCGCGTCTACACTACAAGCAGTTATTTCAACAGAATATCAAAATAATGTCAAGATGGAGGACTTCCTATGCGTAATCCTCTAACCCTCATTTTATGAGGAGTACGGGAAGTTGGAAGAAGAGTGCTCTCTCAGACTTCCTGCTGTGTAGACAGCACCAAAAGCCAAGATAAACTATTTCAGCTTAAGCTACACATTTGATGTAGCTCAAGTTGTATAGCTTATTTCAGCTTTACCCTGCTGTGTAGACATGCCCTTTCAGATTAGCAAGAATCTAACCATCCATCTTTTAATGATGTTAAGATCAACTTCTCTCTCCAAATCTGGTTTTCTAATTTGAATTTTAGGAAAAAAAACTAACAACACAATTGCCTAACAGATGAGCATCTTCACTAGTGCATGCGCCTTGCCCGGGCCTCCTACAAAACACTCTTCAAAAAGCTTGCTAGAGATCATCGGCGTCACCTCTGCTGTTAGAGATTGCCACACACATAGCTAATAATGTAGATGTACAACCTTTATTCAAAGATAGAAATATTAATTCTTACATTGTAATCAAGGTCTTTATTTATTGACAGGTAACATTTTTTGTTACTGTTGTTTTTTGTTTAGAGCTAATTAACTATCACAGATGAAGAATATAAAGGAAAACAGCAAAACAAACTTTTGTTCATTGGCTTTAAAAAGCAAATAACTGGTATTTAGAAGACTGACAGAGCTGGCAAATCTAGCACTAAGTGGAATCCCATCCATATGTTTTTGAAATGAGAAAAAAATACATCATTTTTACAATTAATTTACATCTTAATTGCCCAGATAGTCAATCGTATGATAAATGTTTCCTTGTAATGATTTAATTAATAATTGTCTGGCTAGTTAATTTTGTGATGATCAGTTCCAAATGCTGCAATACTCTGCATAAACAGCTATTTTTACTTAAATTGTTTGCCATTTGTTGCTCAAATTGCAGAGTGCTTTAGAAGCCATAAATCAAAGCTAAAGTGGTTTGAAGCCAAAATGATTATAATTATTCGTGGTATCCACAGGTCTTCCAATTTATCATAAGAAAAATATATCCACAATAAAAGGCGAAAAAGCAATATTTATTTAGTACATTTAATTTCTGTCTTGCTCTCAACTTTCTAAATTAGCAGCAAAGAGGCAGATAAGTTACAGCTCCAGCCCTCTTCATGACATCTAATTTACATCAGTAGCGTGCAAGATGCTTTAAAACAGCTACTTGTCTTCTACAATATGACTGAGCTGAATTTTGACAGCTTTGGAGAACCTGGAACTCCCTTTAACTTCACTAAGAATGGTATGTTCTGTCTAGGGATAAAATGAATTCCTGCAGAGGCCATGCACTAGAAATCCTGTTTTAGGGTTATGTGGAATTGTAACCAGTGCTAAAACAGGCATTGTTACAAACTCCTCGATATTGTTCTACTAACGTACTTCAGTATTGACCTCACCTGCAAAACTCTTACTTTCACTTTTAAACGGAGATTATTAGATGCATTATGGCAAGCGAGGGAAACCTCCGGCCTGCAGGCTACACATGGTTCAACAGGGTTAGCCGCTGGCAGGCCACCAGATGTTTTGTTTGCCTGAGTGTCCACAGGCATGGAACCTCGCAGCGCTTAGTGGCCACAGTTTACCATTCCCAGCCAATGGGAGCTGCAACAAACCTGACAAACTGTGTGTGGCCAATGCACTGGAGATTTCCCATCCCTGCATTATGTCTTTTGAATGTGAAAAATGAGATCAAAATTAAGAAAAACAAAATTAATTCTCATTGGTAACTTGAACCCAGCTCTCTAGCGATGCAAAATTACTGCAATACGCAATATGCAACTTAGTGTATAGCTTTTTAAGTTAATTACCATTTCTTAGCTACTTCATGCTCCATATTTATTCTTCTAGTTTACTTTTAAAGCAACTAAACAATGGTGCAGAATACAGATTTGCCACACGGAAAATATGTTCCAATTATCCCTAAATCATAAAGCCTCTTTGGTACCCAAACATCCCTAAAACGTAGAAACCTACTGCACCACAAAACTCAGGACACGTTCACTTGAAACCCAACTGATTTTCACTCTCACCCAGTCTAGAGTTCAAGTATGAGAAATTTGCTCACTTAACTTCAAACATTTATCCCTAACCTTTTAGATTGGCATCTGGGGTCACATAGGGGTCACACCCTAAACTTGTACAATCTTCATCTATTCTTATAGAGCATCTCAGTTCTACACATGCCCTGACCCAAACAGTGCACAAATTACAGAGTCACCCCCACATAATGCATTCTTTGCTTTAGATTTTTACTTCCAGTTTATTATTTTATATTTCTTACCATAATGATAGTCCTGGAATTAAAATGAAAACATATGAGCAATTTCTTTAAAAATAGACTTCGATGTATTGGAGACAGCTATCTGTTAACTCCTCTTTAATTTTCTCATACTTCTAAGGATATTTGATCCTCATTTCTGTTGATGGGCAGACACATTGTGCCATGTTGTCATTTATTGGCGTATCTGCTCTGCTTTGGCTTGTAGCTGGTGTAGAACCTAATTAGAGATGAGCACTCAGGAAAAGGAAAAGGAAAGTCTGTAGGATTTCAAGTAAAGGCCATCTTCTGAATGTCTTCTTGTGGCTGTGCTCTAGAAAGTTACAAGTGTTAAAATTAGAATTTTCCTCCACTCTTTGGGGAAGTATCCTTCATCCTTTCAAAAAGCCTTTTCTGCTCCATAAATCTACCAAGGAGACAGATTAGAAACTAGCTGGTTTCCCATATTCTTTCCCACAGGCCTTAAAGAGCATGAAAGGGAAAATGGTGCAGAACATTATTTAAATAAACAACTTACTTTTGGAAAAGTGGCTGTGTTTTCTATACTAATCATGCATGTAGGCAAATGTAATTGGAGCCTAAGTTTTGCTGATGCCAAATCGGAGGCAGTTTAACAGTATATTTCTAAATTAAACTAAAAAGCATTCTGTGTGTCCTCAGGACAATTCAGATGCTAACAGACAAACCATTGGTAGAGCAGTTAATTTGATATCTGCAGTTTCTTTATTTACTAACAAGAGAATTACCATGTTTGTATCTAGCATTCCAAGGCAATAAGAAGTTGTTAATATAGAAAAGCTCTCCTATGTCATTTGCAATACCCTTTCTCATGCCAGTATGTCTTCTAAATATATTGTTTTAAGCAAAGGGACTACTGTTCTTTTATTAAGAGAGTGCTCAACAATATGATAGGTGTCACTGTGAGGAAACTTGTCCTGATGGCCAGCTTATATTTCTGTTACTTTTTTAAATTGGAAAATGACCAGTACATAAGTATTATCTGGGCAACTGCTATTAGACATGGGGACCATCTCTGTCACTTCTCTGCAACTGCACATCTCTGAAACTAAGGCATGGCATTTTCTGCTACAAGAATACAATTGTCCCTCATCAGAATAGACTAAAATGTTTTGCTTTGCAAAATTCCACATAAAGGCTTTAGAGGCGGCTAAAAACATTGATCATGGATAACTTATGTTCCATTTGTATTTATTTGTATGACAGTCATTACACAGAACAATTACAGCACATTTTCTTGTGAGTAAACAGGCATTCTGTCTTTATGGTAGACAATGTTTTTCCAGACATTTGGCAAATCCAGGACACGTTATATCCCCGTGCCAGGTTACTGAGGAGCAGCTGGAAATATAACTAACAAGGCCAGGACCACTGAAGAAAATTCCAGGAGAGCAGCTAGGAGTGTCTAAGGGCTGCCATTGTATCTGAAAAAGCTGTTACAGCATCTCAGAGAAAACCAGGAAACTATTTTAGATGCCCAGCAGAGTTTGAGTGGAGCTTCAATAATGAGGTAGATACCACTAGAGTGAGGAAATCAAGAAAAAGAAATCAGGCAGCACAAGAGTTCATCAGTTTATTTTAACAAGCTCACCTTGTGAGGGAATAATATGGAATGGAGCATGCCCAATGTTAAGAACAGAGACTGGAAAATGGGAGTGCCAATGTAGGTGATACATGTATCTGTGCCTCTGATTAGGCACCTGGTTTGTAAGAGTGCTTATTTAGACACCATGGAATCTAAGCCCAACAGAATCACACTAGGCCAGCATAAACCCACCTCCCAACTCTGACATCTGCTAAAACTGGAGCTGCAACCACTTCCAAACTTTAGCAGTTGTCCTGGTCCATTTACCCCCTTTGTGAATTGGTGGGCCCACAACAGTTTATCAAACCCCAGAACGCATTGCAGGGGAAAGGGAGTGAGGAACTCTTTGCCAAAACCACCATTTATCTGCTTTAAAGGACCTTCATGGAGCTGGAGTCTGCACCATTCAAGGGCAGGAGCATGAAAAATTGCCCCTCCTCTTGTTCATGAGACCACTGCCAAAAGATTTTCCACACCTGCAGAGTCAAGGTCAAGACTGCAGCATGGAGAATAAGTAGATGTATAGAAATGTAACACTGTCTTACAAGTCCCGTTCCGTGGCTAGCTATCTGTTACCAGGTAAAATAATACTTATCTACCTCCCAGGGGTGTAGTGAGGCTTAAATAACTAAATGTTTGTAATGCACCTTGAAACCCTCAGGTGACAGGTGTTATAGGAGTGCAAAGTTTAGCTCATTGCTATTATTCATCAGACTTGTCCAGTACAGTATGGCTACATCTAGACTGCGAACCTCTTTCGAAAGATGTTTTTTCAAAAGATACTTTCAAAAAAGCCTCTTTTGAAAAAGAGCGTCTAGGCTATCACCCGTACTTTCGAAAAAGCAAGCCACTTTTTTGAAAGAGCACCCAGGCAGTCTGGATTCTCTCTTCAAAAAAGCAAAGTTTGCATTACATAGCGCCCTTTTTCAAACGAGCGCTTTCGAAAAAAGGCAGTCTTCCTCATAAAATGAGGTTTTCCACAGTTGAAAAAACTGCCACGTTCTTTCAATTTACTTTCAAAAGAACGCGGCAGCAGTCTAGGTGCATGGGAAGTTTTTTGGAAAAAAGGCCATTTTTTTCAAAAAAAACCCTGTAGTCTAGACACACCATAACTGACAGCATGGTCTTAAAATTGGCAAGTGACTGCTAGTTATTATAGATTGTATCCAATATATCGGACATTGTATCCTCGTGTCCTGTATAGTAGTCTGCATGCTTTGCTTAAAGGGAAGACAAAGGTGCATTCCTTCGTCCTCTTATTCTTAATACCATGAAATGTAATTTTCAGCTGCACACAGACACACACACACACCCAGCAAGATTGTGGTTTGTTTTTACGTGGTAGATGCTTAAGGATGAGAACATGATGAGGACTGAGTAGGTAATAACCCCTGCGATACAAACCATCCGAGAAAGGGTCAGGAAATTGTCAGGTCCATGGTTCCGCATCTGTACTTTACCAGCCCATGGATCTTAATTCTATCATTTTGTGCATATGCATGAGATAATCTAGCTAGTACATATGTTATCAAATATATATTAGCAGTGTGGATGTAATTGAAGTTTTTTTGGAAAAACGGCTGTTTTCCCCCAAAAACTCGGTAGTGTAGATATACCCTCAGACACTCCTCTATAATGCTTCACTATTTATCATTACACTTTTATTTAGAGTCTTTTTAGTAGGGCTGCAATTATGATGTTCACATCCAATCTGATCTAAATCAGCTTTGAGAGAAGGATTGCACACTTTATCAAATACCTACTAAAATCCAACTATTTTATATCTTCTTTCCTTTCACCTACTAATATTGTAATTCTATCAAAAAAATCAGGTTTGTCTGACAAGATCTATCCTTTATAATCCCGTGTCAGGGACACACAGCCTCATTATTGTTTCTTGCTCTACTAGTAATAAAGTACTTTCTTCCCTTTGAAAGGAAAATGATTCATACAACTCCGGAAAATCTCCAGCCATGCCTTAGTCAAATAGACTAAAATTTATTCCTAATATTCATTCCTTGTTTAATTTAATAGCATGCTAACAATATCCAACTCCCTTTTAACATTTTGCCTCAGCATATAATAAAAAGATAAGGTGAAGGAGATTTTAGCAGAGGATAAAAACTTTATGTGCTTAAATTCTCTAGTTAAATGTTTGTGGACGCTTATTTTGCTGTTTTTCTTCATTAAAAGTGAATTATAGTACTTTAAATGCTGTTTTGGCAATCAAAGAGATTTAGCTTTACTTTGCTACTTCATATCCACAGGCAACATAAATCTATTTAAAAGCTGATTTAAGAATGTAATTTGAAAAAAGCAAATTTGTGGTGAACTGATCCCTTAAATCCATATATGCTGTATAATCAGAAGCAGGTTGTACTTCATCCAGAGAATACTTTATCTTGATGTGCTTAGAAAATATGTTTCTTTATTTATGACTTGTTTAAGTTTTTGTTAGGATTCCAATAAATGCAGTCAGGATCAAACCAGAGGGTGGGAGTGGTATGCAGTCAGATTCCAGGCCAGGGTCAATATCGACAGTTGGAATCTGAGGTATGTTTCGGGGTCTGTATGAGGAGAAAAAGTCCAAATTAAGCTGAGATCAAAACCAGGAGTTCAGGCGCAGGAATGGTCATGGCAGCCACAGGGAATCTACCATGTGTCCTATACACTTCGTGAATTACCATTTAGATACAGATAGGGAGAGGAGCCAATCAGGTGCTGGAAGGCTGCTGCCTGGCAGATCCTATGGTCTGTCCACTGTAGGGGTGTGTCTAGACTACATGCCTCCTTCGACGGAGGCATGTAGATTAGCCAGATCGGAAGAGGGAAATGAAGCCGCGATTAAAATAATCGCGGCTTCATTTAAATTTAAATGGCTGCCCAGATCTGCCGATCAGCTGTTTGTCGGCAGATCGGGGCAGTCTGGACGCGATGCGCCGACAAAGAAGCCTTTCTTCATCGGCACAGGTAAGCCTCGTGAAACCAGGTTTACCTGTGCCGATGAAGAAAGGCTTCTTTGTCGGCGCATCGCGTCCAGACTGCCCCGATCTGCCGACAAACAGCTGATCGGCAGATCGGGGCAGCCATTTAAATTTAAATGAAGCCGCGATTATTTTAATCGCGGCTTCATTTCCCTCTTCTGATCTGGCTAATCTACATGCCTCCGTCGAAGGAGGTATGTAGTCTAGACACACCCTAAGTCATGAGCAATGAAATGAAAGCTTATTACAGATGTTGCTGGGAGACAGAGTGGAGATGCGAGCTGCCTGGCAGACCTGGATTCTAAACCTGTCTTGCTTTTACAGTTTGCTTTTTCACACAGAAAACAGCATTAGTTTGATGCAGGTGTAGCTAAAGTGTTAAATTGTTAACCAAACTCAACAGCAGATAGTCCTTCTAATATGTCCTTTTCAGCACCTTCATCCTCGCCATCCCTCCAAGAAAGAAAAACAAGTTTTAAAGGCATAATCTGAACAAATGGGACTTTAACATTACTGGAAAACTGTGCAGACAGATGATAAGGCTGTCAACGAATTGCGAACAGTAACCAAGGGCTGACATGCTGTGGTAATGAAGGCACCAATAATCCAGTAGGAACACCTGGATCTGCCCTACAGATTCTATCACAGTTGTTTAAAAAATATTGCAGTAACTGAGGCACCACCATGTAAAAACTTTTTTAAATGTTGAATTTTCAGTGTCAAAAACTATATCAAATTAGCTTGATACATTCAATTCTATTTCATAGACTCTGAGCATGTACTTCTCTGTCAGTTTTGATGGCAAATTTGTATGCTTCATTAATGTTACATTTAAGCATAATTTTTAGTACCGTAATAAGTCACAGTGTTCCTAGCACATTGAAAAGCACATAAAAAGGCATCATTAAAGATATTTTTAGATGCATTCTGCTATTCTGAAGATAAATCTGTTAGATCAGCCTATCATTTTCCAATTTTTCTTGGGTCACAGTAAAGATAATTTCTGTGCCAATCATTTCATCTTCAAGATTACAAAACAGTAACATGGTATTCAGTGTGGCATCAGAACTGGTGGAAGTGAAAAGTATTCTGTTCTATTGATAACATTGTTTTAAATGTTTCCTAGCTCTCAATGGAGTGGCATAAAATTATTTACTTTACATTTGTCTATAAAAGGCAAATTGACTTTTCAAACACAGTATTCTAACAAGCAATAACTCTTCAAATAACTAACAAGCAGCATGTCAACTTGAATAGTATAAAAATATTGTTCTTCTTAAGTTTATTTATGAAAATGTCCCCTATCTGTTTACCAGTAGTAGAATACTAATTACTTCATTTTGGTAAAATAACAGTAGGGAGGTTTTCTATTATATTTTGAATAGACACAATCTAAGAACAATTTCTTACATTTTTCAATGGTTTCCCTTTAAGAAATTTGTGTCCTAGAATTGTGCATTTGGTTCTATAAAACCTCAATAACAGGAGGAGAGCAATAAACTGGAGAGAATTCAGAAAAAAAAAACCTACCAACAGCTCAGTGACCAAAATATTTGACTTATCAAGAAATATTAGAACAATTACGTATGTTGGGCTGAGCAAAGGGGAAATGAAAGCACATTGCAAGGATACAAAGAAGAATTCATTAGAGTGATATAAATATAGATGAATGTGACAAAGGAAAACTTTTGGCTGAGTTTCAGAGACACTTCACACAAGTTCTATATAGAATTGTTTGTCAGCAGTAGAAGCCTTAGCAATTTCCTTATTGAAAACTAGATGAAACACAGCAATGGATTAACAGTTCTGAAAGGGCACAGTAGCTTTAGATAAAATTTGCCTCACCAATATGAAACAGCGCATTGCTGATGGCCGTCAGTAGCACTGCAAAGATCTGTTTTTTCCCCACCCATTTAAAAGTAGAGGGAATTGTAGAAGTGTGGAATATGTTGGAGGCAGAGGGTAATTTTAGCTTTGGGTTTATTGGTTTACAGGTAAAAGTAGTTCATTTTATTGAATTGTACTGTTGCTCTTTAGTTATCTCTGGGTTTTAATTTTGTATTTTAATGTTGTTGTATTTTTAAGTTATGTCAAGGGCACCTGGAGTATATGGATTGAAGCTTTTTTTCAATGTGTATATGTAAATATAAATAAATACAGCAAGGAGCAATTCCAAACTGGTGATGAGATGAATTTCTGTGGGCCACAAGGATAGCAGTCTGAGAACCATTTCCCTGGATAACCTATTAGCTCTTTTTTAATGTACCTTATTTTTAACTCAGACTTATTTTTATTGTGTTTACCCAAAGTCTAGCAACTCTTGGATGGGTTATTCAATACATATTTATATACCATTCTATGTGGTGGCATATTCTAACATTACTCAAATAGGATTTCCCTGTTTCCAGCTGTCTGTCCAATTAGCTTGGTGTCCTGTCTCCAGCAAAAGCTAATGCCTAATGTTGAGGGGAAAGTGCTAACCCCCTTACATTCACCTAATTCAGTTTGTAAGCAGAACATTTTGTTGATCTAATAACCTGCATGAACCATTGCCTATGCTGGGATATTAATTGTTATATTTATTGCTGAAAGCAGCTAGAAAGGTCTTTCTGAAATATTAGCACAACTAACGTGCCAAGAGGGGTGGAGAGAAACAAGTGACCACTGGAATAAACATAACCATGTGCCCTCCTAACCTATGCTTTTTTGTTGAAGTGTGCAGTTGTGCAAGATGAAAAGTCTGGCAGTTACCTATTGCTATCTCAGATATACCCAGTTAACTGATGGACAATTCCACGCTGAAGGATGGAAAACTCCACACTAAGCTGCTGAACAGAAGTTAAGTTTTTCTTGGTAAACAAGCTATGTAATACTAACAAATTGGGTATAAAGAGGAAAAGAATCTGAGTTCAAAGGACCCTTGGATATGTATCAATTTCCCATACAGACCAAAGACTGTCCTTTACAGTTAACCACTGAGACCTCTTCAATACCTGGGAAAATATGAATTTGGGAGTATGTGATGTGCTTTACTAACGTATGTGGATGTTTGTGAGTGTGGGAAACTAAATAAAGTAGAATCTTTGAGTGAAAACACTTTTGTTTGCCTGCTTGTATCAATATATATTGGCCAGAGAGCTGTGTCCTCATTGATTTGTTTCTTGCCGCCACCTCACAATGAGTAAATTTACCAAGAGCTTTGGGTTAAGCAAAACCCCAGCAGTAAGTTCTTTACATGAAGGATAAATTTCCTTCATAGCCTTTTTGGAAATTAGCTTATGCCTTGGATCATGATATGAAACCACCCATATCTTATGCCCTGATGCAGCAAAGCTCTTAACCATGTGCTTAATGTTAATCATAAGTTTAAGTGATTTGCTAGATTGGGGCTCTACAAATCTTAGTCATCTGATGTAAGTGGCACTTCCAGTTACCATTGTTTCCCATATAAGCAATGGTCTTTGATTTCTATTAGAAACACATTGTGGAATGAAAAAATCATACATAGTAACACTGCATCTGTGAAGACTCAAGTCTAGAGTGGGAACTTGCACTGTGACTTTCCTTGCTTTCTTTTTGTCAAAAAAAAGTTACAACACGAGTTGAAAAAGCCAACTTCTGTTATTCATAAGATTTAACAATAATGATAATTATAATTCATGTTCAGTGTTCTAACTGGACACGAACACATATCTATAAATCATAGCTCACAGAACATAACTAGTATTTCAGTATATACTTGGTAACTCTTCATTTGTGAATTATTGGTGTCATGATACTGCATTGATGGGAGTTTGTTACTATAAAAATACATTTTCTTAGTCTATTGTGCTTGATCTTGAACAGAGTAGGAATCGAATATTTTATGTCGGCATCAGAGAAGCATGTTAGAACTTGAAGCTTCCTCCATGAGAATGATGCTACACAGCCACAAAGTGAGAAGATGAACCACAAAGAAAAAAGCAGTTATAAAAGTGGGTCAATCACATGTTTAATACTACTGTTAAATTGGTATCTTTTTGAAGTTGTACATTTGTTCCTATGACTTTGCTTCTTTAACTAGCCTCATGCTCTTGAGTGCAGGGGAGAGGCACACAAGGATTTTAACATTTACTTCCATGCAGTTCACAAAACTATGTCTAGTATTCAGTCTTACTGAAGCTTGTATTCATGGGTTTGCATTGTTGCACAGCTATTTCATGCCCTTTGTTGTGCCAATGCAGACTCCAAGCCATTGTAAATGAAAAACAAGGATGTGTACTGAATTTCCTGATGATAACAAAGTTGCTAAGCTCATGCTGTAAACCCCATTTTAAACCATACTACTTAGAACTGTGTAAAATATCTGCTGCAAAATTAAGACACTAATCTTTCTACAGTAAAGTTGTGGTAAAATTCTCAGTGCAAGACATTTTTTTCCCAGTTGAAGCTTTTTTCTATTATCTGGATGCACAGAAAAATTTCCAGGAAGCTTATTGCAGTGTATTTTTTAGTTCTGAGCAAAGCTGATTGGAACTGGACAAACAAATTAAATCATAGGGGTATTGTTTCTGGTCCTCCAACTGGCACAGCCAGCCATGTGTATCCAGGAGATTTAGCAGAAGCCATTTTGACTCTATTTTGTAGTTAGACTACTGTCTGTAATCCTGTGAGGAAAACATCACATCTTTTCTTTTTTCTACCCTTTCAGAACAACAACAATAAATATCCTGGGAATTGTTTACCATTTATTACAGTACTCAGGAACTGATTTCTTATTAATAATCAAAGACAATAGAAGGCTTTATTGTTTTATAAGCAAAACCCACAGGCAGAAGAGCTCTGAGAAAGATAAGAATATAAGAACATAAGAACGGCCATACTGGGTCAGAACAAAGGTTCATCTAGCTCAGTAGCCTGTCTGCCAACAGTGGCCAGCACCAGGTGCCCCAGAGAGGGTGGACCGAAGACAATGATCAAGCGATTTGTCACCTGCCATCCTTCTCCAGCCTCTGACAAACAGAGGCCAGGGACACCAGTTCTATCCCCTGGCTAATAGCCTTTTGTGGACCTAACCTCCATGAAATTATCTAGCTTCTCTTTAAACTTTGTTATAGTCTTAGCCTTCACAGCCTCCTCTGGCAAGGAGTTCCACAGATTGACTACACGCTTCTTTTATTAGTTTTAAATCTGCTACCCATTAATTTCATTTGGTGTCCTCTAGTTCTTCTATTATGGGAACTAATAAATAACTTTTCTTTATCCGCCCTCTCCACACCACTCATGATTTTATATACCTCTATCATATCCCCCCTCAGTCTCTTCTTTTCTAAACTGAAAAGTCCCAGTCGCTTTAACCTCTCCTCATATGGGACCCATTCCAAACTCCTAATCATTTTAGTTGCCCTTTTCTGAACCCTTTCCAAGGCCAAAATATCTTTTTTGAAGTGAGGAGACCACATCTGTACACAGAATTCAAGATGTGGGTGTACCATAGTTTTATACTGGGGCAGTAAGATATTCTGTGTCTTGTTTTGTATCCCTTTCTTAATAATTCCTAGAATCCTATTTGCCTTTTTGACCGCCACTGCACACTGTGTGGAAGTTTTCAGAGAACTATCCACGATAACTCCAAGATCCCTTTCCTGATTTGTCGTAGCCAAATTAGTCCCCATCATACTGTATCTATAGTTGGGGTATTTTTCCCGAAGGGGAATTACTTTACACTTATCCACATTAAATTTCATTTGCCATTTTGTTGTCCAATCACTCAGTTTGGTGAGATCTTTTTGGAGTCCCTCACAATCTGCTTCTGTCTTGACTATCCTAAACAGTTTGGTATCAACTGCAAACTTTAGCACCTCACTGCTTACCCCTTTCTCCAGATCATTTATGAATAAGTTGAAAAGGATTGGTCCCAGGACTGACCCTTGGGGACACCACTAGTTACCCCTCTCCATTCTGAAAATTTACCATTTAATCCTACCCTTTGTTTCCTGTCTTTTAACCAGTTCTCAATCCAAGAAAGGACCTTCCCTCTTATCTCATGGCCATGTAATTTACACAAGAGCCTTTGGTGAGGAATCTTGTCAAAGGCTTTCTGAAAATCTAAGTATACTATATCTACTGGATCCTCCTTGTCTGGATGTTTGTTACCCCCTTCAAAGAACTCTAATAGATTAGTAAGACATGAGTTCCCATTACAGAAACCATGTTGACTTTTGTGCAACAAATTATGTTCTTCTACATGCCTCACAATTTTATTCTTTACTATTGTTTCGACTAATTTGCCCGGTACTGAAGTTAGGCTTACCGGTCTGTAATTGCCAGGATCACCTATAGAGCCCTTTTTAAATATTGGTGTCACGTTGGCTACCTTCCAGTCATTAGGTACGGAAGCCGATTTAAAGGATAGGTTACAAACCACAGATAATAGTTCAGCAATTTCCCATTTGAGTTCTTTTAGAACCCTTGGATGAATGCCTTCCAGTCCCAGAGATTTGTTAACATTAAGTTTTTCTATTTGTTCCAAAACCTTCTCATATGATACTTCAATCTGGGACAGTTCCTCACATTCATCACCCACAAAGGATGGTACAGATTTGGGAATCTCCTCAATGTCCTCAGCCATGAAGACTGAAGCAAAGAAATCAGTTAGTTTCTCCGCAATGGCTTTATCATCCTTGATTGCTCCTTTTATATCTCGATCGTCTAGGGGGCCCACAGCTTTTTTAGCAGGCTTCCTGCTTCTAATGTACTTAAAAAACATTTTGTTATTTCTTTTTTAGTTTTTGGCTAGCTGTTCCTCAAAATCTTTTTTTGCTTTTCTTATTACATTTTTACACTTGATTTGACAGTGTTTATGTTCCTTTCTATTTATCTCACTAGATCAGAGATGGCTGCTTTCCTCAAGGGTATTTTGACTTGTTTTATCTCATGATTTATACAGACAAGAAATGGGTACATTTTCTGCTATTTGGTATTATTTTAAATTTCTTCATCACATGGTAGTTTAATGTATCCCAAGGGCAGCCATGCTCAGAGATCAGAGAATTTGTTCCATTTTGTCTGTCCAGTTCATACAGTATGTGTTATGTGATTGAAGCCTAACACTAGAATTAAAAAAGTGTAGGCCACAACCACATTAAAGCCCCTTTCCCATTGTCCCATAGCAGCCATGGGGGACTGTTAAACTCCTGTTCACACTTATTCAAATACGAAGTATCCATGTTGTCCAAAAGGGGAAGTGATGCTAAGATTCACAGCAGAAAGGCTCAATGTAGTGGTAACTCTACAAGCATCAGCAACAAGTAGTAAAAGCTGTAAAACACATCTAAGGCTATGTCTAGACTGCAGGCTTCTTTCAAAAGAACATTTTTTTGGAAGAGATCTTTAGAAAAATCTTCTTCCAAAAGAAAACATCCACACACAAAAGCACATCAAAAAAGCAATCTGCTTTTTCAAAAGATAGCGTCCACACTGAATGGACACTATCTTGCAAATAAGCTGCAATTACTATGGACAGAGTGGCCACAAAGGCACCTGTGCTTTTTCCTCTTCTTTCAAAAGAACTCCCTCTTCCCCATCCACACACGCCTTTTTCCAAGAGATCTCTTTCGGAAAAAGGCTTCTTCCTCATAGAAAGAGGATTATCAACTCCAGAAAAACCCCTCTGTTCTTTCAATTTACTTTCCAGAGAACACAATTGCAGTGTGGACATAACTCGGGTTTTGTCAGAAAAACAGTCATTTTTCTGACAAAACTCTATGGGTACGTCTAAACTACATGACTCTGTCGGCAGAGGCATGTAGATTTGTTTGTTCAGCAAAGGCAAATGAAGACGCGATTTAAATGATCGCGGCTTCATTTACATTTACATGGCTGCCACACTGAGCCGACAAACAGCTGATCAGCTGTTTGCCGGCTCGTGCGCTAGTCTGGACGTTCCCCCTGTCAACATCAAAACCCTTTGTTGGCAGCCCCGGTAAACCTCATTCCGCAAGGAATAACGGGGCTGCAGACAAAGGGTTTTGATGTCGACAGGGGGAACATCCAGACTAGTGCGCGGGCCGACAAACAGCTAATCAGCTGTTTGTCGGCTCTGCGCGGCAGCCATATAAATGTAAATGAAGCCGCGATCATTTAAATCGTGGCTTCATTTGCGTTTGCTGATCTGTCTAATCTACATGCCTCTGCCGACAGAGGCATGTAGTCTAGACACAGCCTATAGTATAGACCTATCCTAAGAGGCCCAAAGCAGAAACCTAATTTTTCCCACACCTGACGTAATTATGGTAACGTGCCACATTTGTTATGCCTACATACTGAAATGTTGGATACCTTAGACTCTCGTAAACCATGATGAAAACACACATTTATCTGTACACCAAGATGTGATGACTGAACAGCAAAAGAGGCTCTTGGAAGATTCTGGGAACTCTTTGTTCAAATTTCACCACCCAACTAAAGGGAGCTTTAGGATTATTTTTTTGCCTCTGACAGAGAACTGGTTCCTTTCCTCAATCATGTTAAATCACCCTTGCCAAATCTGACTTTATCATTGGGCTCATTAAAATATTCCTGGAAAATTTTTCTCTTTGGAATGGATAAGATTGCACTTCATCTTACATTTATTTTTAAAAAATCCTGGAGGATATTGCTGGCTCCCATGAATTCCCTTTCTTCTCTTTTGAATTCCACAAATTGAATCACTCCCACTCAGATAATGGAAGATCTCTTTCAGCCTTGTTCCAATCTAACTCAGTTGCATCTAACTCAGCAAAAGGGCAAGGAGAACTGAGGCACGAAAGGACTTAGCCAATGTTTTCCTGCAAGATAACAGCAGGGCCACTCAACAGCAAGATTACAGATCTGTTGTTGCCCCTTCATGTTTCTGGTGCTTGTTCCCCAACCTGCCGTGCTGCTTTCTGCTGCTACAATCTATTCTATTTCAAAAGGTCAGCACTGGCAGTCTTACTTTCTTGTTAAGGCATTCTATAGGAGCAAATGCTAGTTGAGGCCTGATGTGAAGGTGGTTCCTCACTGACAAAGTACAGTCATTCTGTATCTTATCTTAATACTTTGTAGGCACAGAACAAAGTAGCTACACATTTTTCATAACATTATTCAAACTCTCAGATGACCCAGATTCACTCTAATGTTAGTGATCTAAGAAAGTAATCAGCAGTGAATAACTAATCAGATTAATTTGTGTGAATTTTATATGCATAGTTAACTGTTTTCTTGAATATACTTATTTATCAAAATTATATGCTAGTTTCATTGAAAATTAGGCACCTTGGATTGTTTTTGAAGAGTTCTTTGAATATTTGATATGCAAAATTTGAGTTTCATGGATTAGTTTTGATTAGCCAGGTAGATTCCAAGTTTTGTATCAAACTGGATACATGGACATTTTAGGATTGAGATTTCAGTGCATTAACTCTCACAAAATTTAAAATTCACCTTCTGTTAATGCTTTCCAATGTGTGGTTAAAATATGTTTTTTCAAATATTTTGGGCAGTAAACTCACTACAATATTCAGGAAAAGCAAAAGTGAAGTTTATTTTTATTGAATGAACATTTATATGAACCAGTATAGCATTCTCTCAGGTTTTCTTCCAACAAATATGGATTTGTGTTATTTTTTTAATGAAACCCTCAATCCAAGGACTCTCGCATGTTCCAGTTATTATTGCAAACATTTCAAACTAGTTCATTCAACTCATTCATTAATGTCATCTGTCATGTTTATAAGGAAGGACCAAGGAAAAGTAGTATTTTAATTTAAAGTTTCTAAGTGATAACACTATTTCAATTTTTAATATTAGAATAAAATTATGGTTTAAAGACATGAAATATCTATTAAACTGTAAGTCAAAAATGACTAATTGTAATACATTTCTTAAATAGCTGAAGAACCCCTGTGACAAGTGAAACGTGCCACTGAAGGATTATAATGCAGGTTGATCCTCCCTAGTCCGTCATGCTTGGGAACTGACAGGTGCCAAATCAGGAAATGTGGGAAACTACAGGAGGTCAACATTGTCTAGCAGCAGTATCAACACTTCCACTGTTTACTGGGCTTTTAGAAGATATTTAAGGGTAAATTAAAGATAATTATCACAGAACACTGAGAGCAGGACTCGTGGCTATAAATAAATTTTAAGGAGCCACAAGAAATCTGGCCATACCCAAGATAAGTGAACATCCAACTAACTAAAATGATGCTGGATCACAGGTGTTGTCAGACCTGAGAGTGCCAAACTTGAGAGGTTCAGCCTGTAGGACTTCACAGGAAGATGTCTTTCCATGGAGATTTTATATCTGGGTAAGTATTTTAACAGCTACAGAAAACATCTGTTTTTCATTTAATTATTGGGAGTAAATGCTCTGATCTTTAGACTAGAATAAGATTTTCATCACTATCAAAGTAAAATTCTAATACTCCTTCCTTGAGGGGCATATACAGTGACCTCAAAGTTTAAGGGCAGTTTTATTATAGCAATAAATATTCCAATCAACTGGGTTGATCTTGCAAAATGCTGAAGACCTTTTGGGGGATGGTCAGGGCAAGGACTTCAATTGGAGCTAAGGGTACTCAACATCTTGTTGTACTGGGCACAATGGAGATCAAATCTTTAAAAATGTTCAACAATTAAACTCATTGACTTGAAGTGCATCTTCCAGGATTTTGCCCAGGAAAATAAATTTCTTTGTAAATAGAGATTTGCCTGCCAGATTAACCCTCTTCCTTCCATTGTTCTCCATTAATATGATCCAGTGCCAATGGAGAAGGTGACTTTTATAGTATATATCCCACAATGCAACATCTTAGTCTCATTACCAAAGTGTTTGCCATGTACAAGTGCACTCAAACAACTCACCCTCTTTCTCTGGTTACTCTTCATTTCCTCAAGGAGCCTCAAAGATTGACTCATTGGCTTGTTGGATCAAGTGGTATCTACTCATAGGGTACGTCTAGACTACATGGCTCCATCGACGGAGCCATGTGGATTTGTTTATTTGGCAAAGGGAAATGAAGCCGCGATTTAAATAATCGCGGCTTCATTTAAATTTAAATGGCTGCTGTGCTCTGCTGATCAGCTATTTGTCGGCAGATCGGGGCAGTCTGGACGCTCCCCTGTTGACATGAAATCCCTTTGTCGACCTCCCCAGTAAAATTCATCCCATGAGACATAAGGGGGAGGTCGACAAAGAGATTTCAGGTCAGCATGGGAGCGTCCAGACTGCCCTGATCTGCCAACAAACAGCTGATCATCAGCTGGTCTGCAGAGCGCGGCAGGTATTTAAATTTAAATGAAGCCGTGATTATTTAAATTGCGGCTTCATTTCCCCCTGCCGATCAGCCTAATCTACATGGCTCCATCAATGGAGCCATGTAGTTTAGATACACCCATAATTGGTTCCAGCTATATACACACACAAGACCAGGCCACTTGAGAAAGATAATCTGCACATAATCATCTCAGTGATATCTGTGTATCTTGTTATCAAAATGCATCATTCTTACAAAATCTGTTGACAGGGAAGGGCAGGAAAGTTTTATATAATAAAGAATGTTTTACAAGCTCCAGAGTAGCTGCTGCTCTCAAGACACAGACTTTTAAGCCCTTAAGAGTGTTTCACAGCTGTAACAATTTAGTGACATTTATTAACAAGAAATATTTCTTCTTCAGCCTTTGTTAAAAATTCCTGTTGACACCTGACATTAATGTCTTATTCTGAACTGTCATTAGTTCACTGCTATTTAGCATAAATTGAAGCAGTTGACAACTAATTATCAGCAATGCCAACATAAGTAGGGACTATTTTAAGTTATTAATGCTTTGAGATACATACTAAAAATTCACATCTTAAGGGCTGCGTGACCTCAGACAGAAAGAAAGTTACTCTTTAGTTTATATATTAATATGGAAAGAAAAGATATTGAGTTCTCTCAGTTATAAGTTTTCATCAGTCAGAATTAAATGATAAATTACTTGTAAGAAGCTTGTAAATTGGAGCTGCCCAATGGATGATGCAGTGGAACTCTGTCTGTCAGCCCGTCAAAGGAAAGCAGCAGGAGATTGATACCCACATTTAGAAAAATAGCTTGTGTGCTATCAAAGTCAATGGAAGTTTTGTCTATTATTTCTTATCACTGAAAATAAGTTTTCTACGTTCATTTTCCTTGTCCCTTCAATGCAATATATCAATCGATAGTGTAGCCATGCTCAACAGATAAATAGGGAAGGGGGTTCAAATAAGGATTTTCAAACACTAGAAAAACAATACAGAGAAAAAAACCTCAAACCTACCCAGACCTTAGCCAAGTCAAAACTCTTTGAGGCAAAGGGACTCTTTTCCCTCACTTTATTAGTCATGATATCAGACTCTCTGGTGCAGATTCTCAACTGCTCCAATAACTGTAGTTCTAGCACTTTGGCTACATCGCAGTCAGCCCTTCTGATGTAAAGCCGTTAAAGCCTACTGACTTTATTACAGCTGTGCTGATTTACACCAGCTGAGGACCTAGCAGATTGTATCAACCTTGGAGCTATGCTACTAATTTTTCAATTTCATGAGGACTATTGGGACAAATATTATAGGGTGACAGAGGATTGAAGCATATCCTTATTTCCTATCAAAATAAATCATGCACAAATTAAATATATCCATTTCTATTTTTGTTAATAATGTGTGTGCGTGTATGTGTATTTCACAACTTAGTGCCAAACCTTATGGCACATGACATTAAATACATTGCACAAAGGAATGTAGTACATCTATACAAATACTGTGGATCAGATTTTCATAAGGGTTCATCTCCTCCTTAGGCACCAGAATAAAGGCCAGATTTTCAAGAGTGTTTAGCAGAATGATCAGTGAGGTATTCACAAGGGGGCACTTTGGCACCTATCTGGTGCCTAGCTCTAATATTAAGGCACCACTTGTATTCACTGCAAATACCCATTCAGTTGTTGCTTTATTCTGGAGGAGGGGTACATCTAGACTACAGGCATTTGTCAACAGAGGCTTTGTCGGCAGATACTGTCAACAAAGCTTCTGTCGACAAAGTGTCTAGACTACATCCAGTTCTGTCGACAAAGCAAGCCGCTTAGTCGTCATGAGAGTGTAGACGCAAAGGACAGTGTAGATGCAATAACGCCTTCTGTCGACAGAACTCTGTCGACAAAAGGCCTTATTCCTCATGGAATTAGGTTTACCGCTGTCGACAAAACTGCCAAATTCTGTCGACGTTATGTCGACAGAACTCAGCAGTAGTGTTGACGCAGGTATATTTTTGTCGACAAAAGACTACTTTTGTCGACAAAACCCTGTAGTCTAGACACATCCTGAGTCTTGTCTAAGTTTCCACTGTTACAGTCCCCAAGGTATCTTAGTAGCTGGGTATGTATGTACATCATTGCCTCAGTTCTTATACGCTCCCCGCAACCCAGCAGCTGAGTTCCTATGCACCCGAAGGATTCACAAACTAGATATTCCCTTACTTATCTTTTCTTGTCAGCCTGATTCAGTAGATATGCTCAAGGCACATATAAAATGCACAAAGTGACCAGGGGAAGAGGAGGAGGTGGAGGTGGCCCCTTATAAAATTTTAGTCCGGTAGTTAAAGAATTCTTCCAGAATGTGAGAGACATGTTGGATTCTCTCATTTGAGGAGGGAATTTAAACTTGCGTTTCTCTTTTCCAAAATGAGCACTATACCTATTTACTATGAGATATTCTGTGGCAGGTCACTCTCAACATCTTCTTTTAAAGTTGTTCCACTGTCTATAGGCATTGGAGTGAGGGACTGGAACATAAGTCTTCCACCCACCCATGGCACTACAGAATCATTCTCACTCTCCGATCACTTGAAGATCTGGTCTTGAGCTTTTGAGAAATTTGACCCTGCATATTTTCTCCTGAGAGACTAATAAAGCATTGTCCCTTTAATGTCTCCCATTCTCACACCATTCAGTACATAAAAGTTTATTATCAATGGAACTAACTGCATGAGAATCTATCAGAGAAAATGCAAGCATATAAATGCCACTTCAAATTAATTGCTACTACTAAAAATGTTCACTGTCTCTCAACTCGTGTGTTCTGACAGTATATTCATGGCACTGAAATAATATTTATGGCTAATTGCTATTGAAAGGTATACACAGGAGATTGGTATATAAAATATAATTATCTTAAGTAAAATTGCCAGATGATATATGTAAGAACATGTAACTAAGAAAGCCCTTGAAATATATTCATATTAATAGAGTGGAAAACGTTTGTTTGTTCTCATTATCTAAATCAGGGGCCTCAAACTCCTGGACTCTGCAGTTGCACAATCCAGCCCAGGAACCCTATGGAGATGGTGGGGGTGGCTGTACATTCTCATTCCTCAGGTCCTGCCCTCCCCTCCCCATGGTACCCTGTCCACTGAGGACACAGTCAGGGATTACTTGAAGGGACCAGGTACAGTGCAGCAGCCATGGTCAGCCCCTTCCCCTGCACTCCTCATGATGGCATGAGTTGTGGGAAAGCAGAGCAATTGTGCCAGCTGAGTGCACTTCCACTTCCCTGCAGCTCCTGCCACCACGGGGAGTGCAGGGGGCCTGACGGCTGCTGCCACGCTGTTCCAGCCAGGCACCTGCATCCTCAGGGGTTGGGTGCCATGAGAGGGCGAGGGTGGGGGCTTGGTTAATGGGAACAGAGAGCCTCCCTCCGCCCCACCACCAGCCCATAGGACTCCTGAGCTGGATCGCACAACTGCTCCAGCTATAGATGGCCACAGACTGGGAACTTGAGATCTGATCTAAACAATCCAGTCTTAGACATTTAGGATCTAATTGCAGCTCACATATCGCAGCCAAGGTACAAGAGAGATTCTATTAGAGTGGCAATGGATTTTTAGACAGATGACTCCACGTATTCATGGCATATCCAGTATAACATTTGAATAATCATTGTGCGATTGGACAGCTTGCAAGCTTTATACGTCCGTCACAGTTTTCTTGGAATCTTGGATCCTGAGATACATATATATTTTCCAGATACAAGAGTTACTCTTTAATCCAGGTGATGTTTTTATGTAGGCCTGTCTTTTCCTCTCCATCTAACCACTGTCTGATAGGATATTTAATGCAAAAATCTATCTGTACTGAATGTCTGCCTTCGCCCTGTTATAGAACTGCATACAGGGTTTGAGTGCACTGCTAGCATGTAGCAAGTATCTTTTTGAATTGATTTGTAATTGAAATGAACATTTCTGCTGCAACAACATTAGGAAAGAACTAGTTCTAAAATAAAGAGCATTTCATATTTCAACTTTTTGATGGTAATGTTAATAAAAGTGAAAAAGGTCCTTAAATTTAAAAATGCTATTAGAGAGCAGATTTTTAAAAACATTATATTTTAATATATCAAAGCGGTGTTCTAATAGTCATCCCTCACCTCAATGCAGCCATTTAACCTATGTTATCACAAAAAAAGTGTAATAATATATATAAGTAATTTAAGGTAATAAAATGAAACTCTACTTTAACTTTGATAAAGGAAGTTTTGTTCATAATAACTAGGCTCAGGAATGGTTGTTAAGACACTTTTAGGAAAACAAGCACATTGATGAACATTCAAAACACTGCCATTTATTTGCTGATCAAGTTATAACTAATTTCAAGTGTAAAATGCAGGCTTGGGATTTTATGCCTTATATAAAACACAATCAAGTTTCATTATTTTTCTGAGTCATAGCATTTTAATCTTTTCTAATTAGGTGTAATTACCTTTCTTTCACACAGCAAGATACCATAGGAGCAGTAAAAACATAGTTACAGAAAAATACAGGAAAAGGGAATCATTAGCAAATTGCACATATTTTTGTATGTGGCACAAAAGAGCTTTTTCCTACAGAAGGAAAATGTGCATATGGTGGAAAAATATGCCAGGTAATGTTACTGTAATTGAGAGGAAAAATATGTATCTCTACTATTCCACTCCCCTTCCTTTACATTATTAATATCTTATAGTCAGCTTCAAGAGAGGGACTGCCACACAACTGCTTATCAAGTATTTATATTTAATACAACAAATCAACTTAAATAATACGTATACAAACTTACATGATTTGGCCTACAGGTAATGCTGATATCACAATTTTGAGCTCTCAGCATTCCTAATACACACCCATGTACTTATTGACTGTCTATGGGTCTTCTTGTTCTCATATTTTGAGAGCCCTAAAATGTAATGTGTGTCTTATTTGAATTCCTCAGTTTTCTAACCAGAACTGTAAGGTTGTACCTCTTAGTCCATAACCAAACAGTTCTGGCAGTAACGATCAGATCAGGTCACTCCATGTCCATGTTTTCTTCATGTCCTTGCTTTCCCCTAACCCTTCCAATTTTTTTTATTTTACTTTTTTACATTCCAATAGAATTGCTTTATGCCTGCTCTTCCAACCTCACAATACATTTAACAATAGTCTACTGCTGGACTGATGCCAAAATATCCCTGTCATTTGTCATTTATCTTCAAACACTGACAGAGACAGTACAGTAAAGAAGGGATAAAATTGGCAGGCAGTATTTTAACACACACACACACACACACACACACACACACACACACACACAGTCAGCCTAGTGGTGAATGCCTGGCTGCAAAGATGGTGTCCCCAGGAGGATCCCCTTAACAATGGGATGCTGTTCCAGGAAGAAAGACTGTTTAGCAGAGAAGGGATTCACCTATTGGGAAAAGGGAAGAACATATTTTGATGCAGACTGTGAGGAGGGCTTTAAACTAGGTTTGAAGGGCACAGGTGACTAAAGCTCACAGGCAATCAAGAACATGGAGACCTGGGAGAAAGGTCAGAAATTGAGGAAAGCACAGAGTACAATATCAGGCATAAAGGAGAGATAAGACAGAAGTGAGTGGTGAAATCAAATGAGCATCTTACATGTCTGTATACTAATGCTAGAAGCATGGGGAAAAACAGGAAAAACTTGAAATGCTATTAAATAAACACTACTATGACATAGTTGGCATCAAAGAGACTTGTTGGGATAATATGAATGGAATATGGGTATAGAAGGGGACAGTTTGCTCAAGAGGGACAGGCAGGAAAAAAGGAAGAGGTGTTGCTTTATATATTAAAAATTGTATACACTTGGTCTGAGGTTGAGGCTATGTCTAGACTATGGAGTTTTTTTGCAGAAGAGCAGATGCATTCTTTCGTAAGCCCTGTCTTCCTTGTGCCATGAGGAAGATGGGCTCTTCTGAAAGGAGGTTTTTCCAAAATTTGGCTCCGTGTAGATGGACCAAATTTTGGAAAAGCCTCTTCTGTCAATACCATCGGAGCGCAATTTGAGTACCTTTTTCTGATAAAAAGCGGCAGTGTAGACATAGCCTGAGATGAAAATAGGAGACAGAATTGCTGAGAGTCTCTGAGTAGGGATAAAAAAGGTAAAAATAATGGTAATGTCATGGAAGGGGTCTACTACAGACCACCTAACCAGAAAGAAGAGGTGGATGAGGCATTTTTAAACAACTAACAAAATCATCCAGTGCACAGGACTTGGTGGTGATGAGAGACTTCAACTACTCAGACATCTGTTTGGAAAATAATATAGCAGGGCACAGATTATCCAATAAATCCTTAGAATGTATTAGAGATAATTTTTTACTCCAGAAGCTGAAGAAAGCTACTAAGGGAGAGGCTGTTCTAAATTTGATTTTGACAAATAGGAAGGAACTGATTGAGAATTTGAAAGTGGAAGGCAGCTAGAGTGAAAGTAATCATGAAATGGCAGAGCTCATGATTCTAAAGAATGGTAGGAGGGAAAAACAGCACTATAAAGATAATGGATTTCAAGAAGACAGGCTTTAGCAAAATCAAGGAGTTGGTAGTAAGATCTCGTGTACCAAGTCTAAGAGGTAAAACAATTGAAGACAGTTGGCAATTCTTCAAAGAGACTTTATTAAGGGCACAAAGCAGACTATTCCACTGTGCAGAAAAGATATAAAGTATGGCAAGAGACCACACTGACTTAAGAAGATTTTGAGTGGTATAAAAATTTTAAAAAGCAGCCTTACAAAAAGTGGAAACCAGGTCAAATTATAAAGGATGAATATAAGCAAATAACACAAGTATGTAGGGGCAAAATTAGAAAGGCCACAGCACAAAATGAGCTGAAACTAGCTAGAGGCATAAAGAGTGAGAAGGAAACATTCTAAAAATACATTAGAAGCAAGAGAAAGATCAAGGACAGAGTACGCCCATTATTCACTAAAGAGGGAAAGCTATAACAGAAAATGTGGAAATGGTAGAGGTGCTTCATACGCCTTTGTTTCGGTTTTCACTAAGTATTATGGTGGTAATTGAATATCTAACTTTGTGTATGCCAGTGAAAATGGGGTAGGTTCAGAAGCTAAAATAGGGAAAGAACAAGTAAAAATTACTTAGACAAGTTAGATGTCTTCAAGTCATCCAGACCTGATGAAATGTATCCTAGAATGCACAAGGACCAGACTAAAGAGATATCTGAGCCATTAAGCTACTATCTTTCAAAAGGCATGGAGTACAGGAAAGATTCCAGAAGACTGGAAAAGGCCAAATATAGTGTCCATCTATAAAAAGAGAAATAAGGACAACTCAGGGAACTATGGACCACGTTAATTTAACTTCTGTACCAGGGAAGATAATGGAGCAAATAATTAAGGAATCGATTTGCAAAAATCTAGATGATAGTAAAGTGAAAAGTTATTGTCAGCATGGATTTGTCAAGGACAAATCATGTCAAACCAGCCTGAGAGCTTCCTTTGAGAGGATAACAAGTCTTGTGCATAGGGTAAAGTAATAGATATGGTCTATATAGACTTTACTAAGGCTCTTAATACAGTCTTGCATTACCTTCCTCTTAACAAACTAAGGAAAAACAACCTGGTTAGAACTACTAGAAAATGGGTGTATAACTGGTTGGATAACTATTCCCAGATAGTAGTTATCAGTGGTTCACAATCAAAGTCAGCTCCCAGACTACTGCATTAGGCAACACAGTGGTGCAAGGAGGTGAGCAGGCCTCGGTAGGGAAATAATAGGTTAAGAACTATTTAGAAATGTTGGACATACACATAGCCATGGGGTTGCATCTGAAGGTGCTGAGGGAGTTGGCTGATGTGACTGCAGAGTCATTGGCCATTATCTTTGAAAACTTGTGGCAACTGGGAGAGGTCCCAGATGATAGGGAAAAGGTAGTGCCCATCTTTTAAAAAGGAAGAAGGACAATTTAGGGAACTACAGACTGGTCAGCATCACCTCAGTCCCTGGAAAAATCATGGAGAGGATCCTTAAGGTATCCGTTTTGAAGCACTTGGGAGAGAAAAGTAATCAGAAATAGTCAACATGGATTCATCAAGGGTAACTTATGCCTGACTAACCTTTTACTTTAGCAAAGTTTCTGATTTGGGCTGCTACGGTATTCTTACCAGCAAGTTAAGGAACTATGAATTGGATAAATGGACTGTAAGGTGAACAGAGAGCTGGCTAGATTGTTGGGCCCAATGGGTTGTGATCAACAGCTCGATGTCTGGTTAGTGGTTGGTATCAGAGTGCCCCAAGAGTCAATTCTAGGGCCGATTTTGTCCAACATCTTTATTAATGACCTGGATAAGAGATGTATGGCACCCTCATCAAGTTCACAGTGGACACTAAGCTAGGGGAAGAGGTAGATACATTGGAGGGTAGGAATAGTGTCCAGAGTGACCTAGACAAATTGGACAATTGGGCCAAAAGAGATCTGGTAAGGTTCAACAAATACAAGTGCAGAGTCCTGCACTTGGGATGGAAGAATCCCAAGCACTGTTTTAGGCTGGGGGCCAATTGGCTAAGCAGCAGTTTGGCAGAAAAGAACCTGGGGATTATAGTGGATCAGAAGCTGGATATGAGTCCACAGTGTGACCTTGTAGCCAAGAGGGCTAATGGCATATTAGGATGCATTTGAGGAGCACTGCCAGCAGATCTAGAGAAGTGATTATTCCCCTTTATTTGGTACTGGTGAGGCTACATGTGGAGTACTGCGTCCAATTCTGGGGCCCCCATTACAAAAAGGATGTGGATGCATTGGATGTGGATGTCTGTGGATGTCCAGCAGAAGGCAACAAAAATGATTAGGGGTTTGGAACGGGTCGCATGTGACTTGGATTTTTCAAGAGGAGACTAAGGGGGGGATATAATAGAGGTCTATAAAATCATGACTAGTGTGGAAAAAGTGAATAAGGAAAAGTTATTTACTTGTTCCCATAATATAAGAAATAAGGGTCACCAAATGAAATTAATAGGTAGCAGGTTTAAAACAAACAAAAGGAAGTTTTTCTTCACACAGTGCACAGTCAACCTGTGGAATTCTTTGCCAGATTATGTTGTGAAGACTAGGACTTTAACTGGGTTAAAAAAAGTGCTAGATAAATTCATGGAGGTTAGGTCCATCAGTGGCTATTAGCCAGGATGGGTAGGAACAGTGTCCTGAGCCTCTGATTGTCTGGAAATGAATGATAGGAGAGTGATCATGTGATGATTACCTGTTATGTTCATTCCCTCTGGGGCATCTGCTTTGGCCACTGTCAGAAGACAGGATACTGGGCTAGATGGACCTTTGGTCTGGCTCAGTATGGCCATTCTTATGATTTGGGCTTGTTTAGTTTACAGAAGAGAAGAATGAGGGGGATTTGATAGCATCCTTTAACTACCTGAAAGGAGGTTGCAAAGAGGATGGAGAGATACAGTTCTCAGTAGCAACAGATGGCAGAATGAGAAGCAATGGTCTCAAGTTGCAGTGAGGAAGGTCGAGGTTAGATATTAGGAAAATCTATTTTACTAGGAGGGTGATGATGCACTGGAATGGGTACCTAGGGAGGTGATGGAATCTCTATCCCTAGGGGTTTTAAGTCCCCGTTTGACAAAGCCTTATCTTCGATGATTTAGTTTGTGTTGGTCCTGCTTTGGGCAGGGAGTTGGACTCGGTGACCTCCTTAGGTCTCTTCCAGCTCTATGATTCTACATTGGAAGGATATAATGAGTGGGTTTCCTCAGGGATCAGGTTCTGTTCAATATTTTCATCAGTGGTTGCAAGTGCTTTGGAAGATAGTATTATAATTCATAATGATCTGGACAAACCAGAAAGGTAGTCTGCGGTAATTAGGATGAAATTCAATAAAGATAAATGCAAAGTACTTCACCTAGGAAGAAACAATCAGTTTCACACATACAAAACAGGAAATGACTGTCGAGGAAGGAGTACTGCAGAAAGGGATCTATGGGTCATAGTGGATCACACGCTAAATATGAGTCAACGGTGTGACATGGTTGCAAAGAAAGTGGAGTATTCTGGGAGTATTGTAAGCAAGACACAAGAAGTAATTCTGCTCTACTCTGTGCTGATTAGGCCTCACCTGGAGTATTGTGTCCAGTTCTGGGCTCCATGTTTCAGGAAAGATGTGAATACACCGGATAAAATCTAAAGAAGATCAATGAAAATGATTAAAAGTTTAGAAAACATGACCTAGGAAGGAAGATCAAATGAACTGCGTTTGTTTAGTTTGGAAAAGAGAAGACTGAGAGAGGACATCATAACAGTTTTTAAGTACCTAAAAGGTTGTTACAAGGAGGAGGGAGAAAAAATATTGTCCTTAAACATCGATGACAGAACAAGAAGCAATGAGCTTAAAAATTTAAAATAGGGAACTTTAGGTTAGACATTAGGAAAAATCATTAGGGTGGTTAACCATCGGAACAAATTGACTAGGGAGGCTGTGGAATCTCCCTCATGGAGATTTTTAAGAGCATGTTAGATAAACGCCAGTCAAGGATGGTCTAGAAGGTGCAGGGGACTAGACTTGATCTCTCGAGGTTCTTCCCAGTCCTATGGTTTTGTATGGAACTCAATATTCTTCAGTCTTAATATTCCTGCTATCAGCAGATAGCTGTAAAAGACACTGGCAAAGTATGTACCTCCTCCCTCTCTAGTTGCTGGCCTACAAAGAGAATGATAAAATTCTCACCCAGCTATTTGACTTCATTTTCAATGCCCTTCACCACCTATCTTCATCCTTGCTATCATCTCTAATTGACTATTAGGATGTCAATGTCTACCTCTGATTCTCTGATGCCAACTTCCATCACCCAACTTATTAATTTTTCAAACAAGCCCTTTCATGCTTTTTTCCATGTTACCCCTCCCACTTGGGAGGAGCTCAGTGTAAACATCTGCTAATCTAATGCATTATCCTCCCTCAAAACAACCCTTAAAAAGATCTCCTTTTTCTTGAAAACTACAAATACATTGACAATAGTCAGGCTGATGAGGTCTTTGCCAATCTTGCAGTTTGTTATTATTTAATTGTTTCCTCTTACTGCCCCAGCCATCTTTCTGTATCTATCTGCTGTCTCTTGTCTTTTCCTTAGATTGAAAGTTCCTTGTTTTTGTTCTGTGTTTTGTAATGTGCTTAGTATAACAGAGTCCTAGTATATGAATGCATCTGTAATAAATGCACTATAGATAGAAAAGTACTTAATAATAATAGTCTGACACTGAAAATAATTGTATAAGTCACTCAGGAAAATGTGGTGTCCATGAGACTTTCAAAATCAACATTTACTTGTATCATCTGCAAAGCTACAACAATTATTTTAAATATATTAACTGTAAGATGCTAGTCCTTAAACTTCCTTCAAAGTTCACCATTATTCTTTCTCAAATTTGTTAACTGCTCTATCTTTGTATGCCAAGACTCTGAGTATTTAATGATGAAATACTTAGGATACCATCTCTGAAATCACAGTTTACAATAAAAAATGTTAGTGAAACCTATGAATTCTTCTAGAAAATCCTTCTATCATGCACATCTGCACAGGAAATTTCAAATGACTGAACAAAGAATAATCACACCCAATCCCTAATGTTTTAAGTGAGCATTTGACATGAAACTTTTCTTTTTTTAAGGCATCATCCATAATTAGTCCAAGTGAATGTATGGAAATTTGATTTAAAACATATCTGCTTAGTGGCTTGCCACATGAACAATTATAGTAAAGAATTCAAATAAACTTTAGTAAAATAAATCATGGTATTTTTACACAGAAAGGTAGAATTATTGAAGGAAGTTTCCATTGTCATTCATTTTATCTTGTACTTGCTTTTTCAGTATTTGCTTCCTACCTTATTAATCAAGATTTATTAATATTGCAAAATAACCCAGATTGGTCTAGAAATAGATGGTGTGCTGATATACAACAAAGCTGGCTACTGATCCATTCAACATGTCATGGAACAGAAAGGTGCAGAGAATATAAATGCTGCAAAATGCTCTAAAATTTAAACAATAAAAAAAAGTTAAGAAAAGGCAGAATTGCTTAATTCTAAATATTTTCAACTTAGATCAAGCAACACATACTATTATGGTTAATAAACTCTTTATAACATCATGTTTTGCTCATAGCTATTCCCAAGACCAGCATAAACGTTCTAGTCACACTTTCTGAGGTTATTGGTGTTAATTAATATGTCTCCTTTAATGAACACTGAAGCTCTCCATTGAGATCTTACTTTCATGGAGATATTTTCAGCGGGGTTCGTATTTTTAGTGAGTAAAACGGCTAAAAAGTTCTTTGAAGATCTGCATTTCTGTGAGCGAAAGACCATTTTCAAAATTTAAATACATGCTATACAGTATGTTGTATTAATTTATTTCGGTGGTTCTCAAACTTTTTGGCCCATGGCTCACCCTGCTCAGTGCAGACCTTTTTGCAGACCACCAGCCAACCACCCATGATGATAAAATATGTGCAAGGTGGGCTGAGGGAGGAGGATCTGGCTGGGAGTTAGGGTGCAGGAGCAGGCTGGGGTTGGGTGGTCTAGGCAGGTGTGAAGGTGTAGGAATGGATTTGGCATGAGGGGGGGTCTGGTTGAGGTTCCAGACAATCAGAGCAGAGGGGAAAGCCTGGAGGTGAGCAGTTTCCTTTGCTGCTATTTCCCCAGCCAGTGGGAGGGGGAGTGGAAGTGCACAGAGTCACTTCCTCTCCCTTGTGAGCTGGATCTGGCCCATGAAGCTTGGGCCTCTCCTGCCTGCACTGGAAAGCCAACCTCGCAGGGGAAGCATATGGGGATTGTATGAGCATTTGAGCCCATGGCCCAACCACAAGACAGTCATAGGCCACTATGGTGTAAGGGCCACACTTTGAGAACCACTGGTTTATTATTATTATGTGGAATGACATTTGCGGCAATTCATTTATTCTAAAATATATAATGTAATGAATGGCTGAAAATGTTTACTATGCATATTATACAAATGAATACTATGGAGAGGTAAAGGTGAGAGAGTTTCCCGCTGAGCTAGGTATGAATCTCCTAACTAGCCTTGAAGATCTGGGTCCAAGTAATCTCGAGGCGCTTGCTGGCTAGATTATTTATTTATTATTAATCATTGAGTCCTCAGATCACGTCTTTAGTCACACAAGAAAGTAAACTCCAGTCTCAATCTGAAATTCTGTGAACTGGAATTATGGGCTGGGCAAAAGAATGGTGGGAGGTATGGAACAGAGTCTGAATAGCATGACTAAAGATGATTTTGAGAGCAATTAGTTTAACCTGTAAATAAATATTTTTCCTCAAAACTAAAACCATTATATTGTCAGAGAGCCCAACTACAATTAAAACCCTAAATTGTAGCTATTCTCTAGAGTGGTGCAAAACTGGTCAATTTCCATTTGCATGAGTGTCAAAGAAATACTTTTGTCTCTTCCATTGGTTAAAATCTTTTTAATTTTGGTTTGTCGTTTGAGTTTAAATGGACCAAAAAAACTCAAAGTGTAACTCAGCTGGAGCAGCCAAGTTTCTTATTGTTTTGGACACAAAACTATAAATCCATACCTGTAACTCACAGGGAGAAAATGGGTTGGCTCAAAATTCAACATGGATTCATTATAAATCTCCTCTGCTTTTGGAGAACTTGAGCTCAGTTTGCACAACAGCCCTTAGCCAGATGAATTTCCCCGTGCTTGGGGTTATGTTATAAATCAACATAACAGCAATATTCCCAACAACCACTAAAACTGAATCTGTGCATGCAAGGCCCAGATGGGCCTTACTCCACCTTGATGGAAAGCTCTGTTCCATCATTGTTAAATTCCTGAATAATTGTGCTTTGAAGTTTGGCCTCCAGAAATAAAATGGAAACAAACTATAACCCAGTGTGATGTTCTCCACACTCACTCTAATGGGGTTAATGAAGGTCAGTTAATCTATCAGGCTTCATCTACACTGCAAGGCTTAAATAAGTTACGCAAATTGAGCTACATCAATTACGTAGCTTAATTTGAAATAACTCATTTAAAAATAGGGAGCATCTGCAAAGTACTTATTTTGAAATACAGCACTCTTTCTCCAACTTCCCTTGTTCCTCATACAATGAGGGTTACAGGAATCAGAGTAAGAAGTCCTCCAGCTTGACAGTATTTTGACACTATTTCAAAATAACCTGCTGTGTAGATGCAGACTAAGTTATTTCGGAATAGTGCTGCAGTATAGATATACCCCATTGTGGTTATTAACAACCTTATCCTGATAAAAATGGCTCTAAGTCTAATAGGTCTGTTTGGGTGTGTCATTGCTCCTGGGTTGCTAGGTAGCAGCCATGGCCATAATACCTTTCTGTATCTATGAACAGCCTGGTGACTGTAGATTTTCTACTCCCTAAGACAGGCTTCACAACAGTCATGATGACTTGGCCATACCCAAGCTAGATTACCACAACGCATATTACTTAGGCTATTCTCAAAGTCCACTGGAGAAAGCTTCATAGAATCATGGAAGATGAGGGGTGGAAGAGACCTCAGGAGGTCATCTAGTTCAACCTCCTGATCTAGGCAAGACCAACCATAACTAAATCACCCTAGCCAGGTCTTCATCAAGGTTGGCCTTAAAAACCTCTCAAGATGGAGATTCCACCACTTCCCTAGGTAACACATTCCAGTGCTTCACCACCCAGGAACTGCTTACCAAGAGGTAAGAGGAAGATACATACAACCCTAGTGCTCAGGTCTCTATTCTGGCTTCCTCATCATTTCTGGGGTGCCTTTAAAGTTCCAAGTGGCCTAGGACACAGTTATTTAAGAGGTGTCTCTCATCCTATACTCTTTCATAGCAAAGAAGCAGACAAGAGCTCTCACTGTGGCATAGTTGGCCCATCTCTTTCAAGATGCTGGTGCAGGGTCCAGACACACACAAAGCAGGTTGAAGGATACAGATCTGTGTTTCAGGGTGCCTTTCAGCTGCAGAGCTTTCTGTTGAGGGACTCTCTCTTTGGAATTTGTTCCTCTTGGCTCTTGTCCGAGCAGCAGTGGCTGCGTTGCTCTGCAGAAAAGTTAACTTCAGAAATATACTCACTCACAGAGCCTGCAAGAGCCAATGCACTCATGCCTAGGGGTTGGAGGAAGAAAGGGAGTATGTGACTCATGTGCACTCTCTGCCCAGTACTTAAAGGGGCATTGACACTTGCATAGCCATACGAAATAACTGCATTCCAGGCCCATTCTCTATCTTTGGAATTTGGAAGCTCCTTGAAGTTCACCCTTAATATCTGAGTTCTCACAGCCCATCCCCAGTCTATCACATTATCCAGCAATGACACATTCAATGATTTTTTTTTACCATAGGTTTAATTCCATAAAAATTATTCTGCGGCAATAGGAAGTAATAAGAAATGTATTGCAGATGTTACGGAAATGCCATTCATCAACTGTATTAACTCACTATGCGTAAAATTCCATAAATGTTGCCATTGTCATTGCAACACATTAAAATAACTCCCAGAATCAGAGAAACTGAAGAGAAGAAAGACGTATTTGACCATCCAGTACAACCTCCTGCCACAACTGGAAAAATTCTTCAGCGCTTTGTCCAGTCCACTTTTAGAAGACTCATGAATAGGTGCCGGCCTAAGTAAGCATACACTTCTCTTCAGGCTCTGGGTAGGGCATGTCTACACTGGAGGATTAAACCCGAAATAAGCTACACAACTTCAGTTACATCAATTGTGTAGTTTAAGTCAAAATGGCTTATTTCGGTTTTTGGTGCTGGCTACACAGAAAGAAGTCCGAGTAAGAGCACTCTTTCCCCAACTTCCCTTGCTCCTCATAAAATGAGGGCAGCGGGAGTAGGAGTAAGAAGTCCTCCAGCTCGACATTATGTCAAAATAACTGCTTGTTGTGTGGATACAGACTATGTTATTTCAGAGTAAAGTCAGTTATTCTGAAATAATGCTGCTGTGTAGACTAGCCTTAGGCTGCAATAGGATAGTTTGGCTGAGAGGAAATCCCTAAATAGGGGGAACTCACCTGTGCAGGAACTCCTATAAAGCCATGATGCTGGTGGCAAAAGGGGGCTATGGGGAAACAGTCTCTTCCAGGAGAGAGGGAAGTATGGCTGAGAATGTGTATGGAATTTAGTCTGAGTTACCCCCTTTGATGCAGAAGTTTGAATTATCAAATGGGGTGGGAAAAGCCAGAAGATATAGGAAAGGCTCAGGGAAAAGGAAACAAGATTTAGGATGGTGTAAAACTAGTCTGCTGATTGTTGGGAGGGTTCTTGAGCTGGAACATGGAGTCCTTCTGGGTTCCCCTACTAGCCACTGGGAACGTGGCATCATTGGGACAGTGAATGAGAAGGCTGCCTATGAACATTTGCGAGGAAAGACTGTGCTACCCTGGAAAGGGAGGACTATGGTGAACTGGACCATGGAGCAGCTGCCCCTTTGTGGTCCCTCCACCCCAGCCCAACCCCTGTCAGTGGGCCTGCCCTGGCACCAAGATAAGATGTTTTTCTACTCCAAGGTTTTAGTTATGATCAGCTCCATAAACCACCCTGCTTTAGAAACTCAAACAGAAGCAGTGAATTTTATTAAAAGGCCTGAAATCTGTTGAATAGCGAGCAGCTGGAGGGGAGTCCTGCAATCCCTCATTAATTGAACAGCCTTTGGAACCTGTGAAAAGACTCAGCTGCTTTTAATTTATTTTTTCTTTTGAAAAAAGCCTTTGTTTTTGTGAAGATAATCTGGACAACATAAAACAATGCAAAGAGACGATTTAGGCTGAAAGGCATATATAGCCGGGCTCTACTATTGATGACTGGGAAGTACATAAAGATTTATTTCCAAGCAAAACACAATTGTTTTACATGAGAAGGATGTAGTTGAGAATTAGCACCCTCACAAATAAACACTAGTCCAATCCATGTATCACTGCAGTAATTGTGGACAGAAACTGATTACATTTTATGAAAGAAGTAGGGAAAAAAATACCTGTTGTTCAACCCACACCAAACTGCAAAGGACTATTCAGCCTATTGACATTTTCATCCTTCTCAAGGTGTACCCAGTATGACAAGAACAACAAGTACCTTCTTCTGTCCCTCACCAGTGTATTTAGGTACCCAGTGATGATGTACCACATGTTCTTCCTCAACGGCCCCCTTTTCTGCTAAGTTTTCCAGCAATGTAATAGATAAGGAGAGACTACTACTGCATTGGATGGCAGTACTGTAGAAACTTTCACTTGCCTTCCTCCTTTACAATACCTGCCTACTGAGCCCCAGCCTAGTTCCAGAAAAGCTGACTTGTCCTAGAAGAGAGCCTGGAGCCTTGAAGGCTCCACTCTTCCATTCTGTACCACAACAGGGAGAGACCAGTCAGAGAAGATATATCTACCTCTGGAATAAAAAGCATAGTCATTCCCTAACCAACCAACTGGAGCCTCTCTGATGAAAAGCCAGCTGGACACCACAGGGAAGACTTCCTTGACAGTACTGTGTGCCCGCAGAGGCTGCAGGTAGAACTCCAGCAACCCACTGATGCTATTATAAGGAACAGCTATAGGCAAGGGGAGCCAACTAGAGATGCCTAATTAAATACTGGGGGGGGGGGGAATGGTGGACTGGGGAGTATTGAAGCGAGACGATGGGGGCGGCTTTTTGAAGAGGAAACGGACAAGTTTTGGCACAATGAGGGGAAAGGTTTTCTTTTTAGTAATGAACAGTGTGTCACATTTTCTTTTCTTCCTATTAAATAGGAAGGTCTGTCATGCCATTGATTTTTAAACAGAAAGGCCTATTCATTTCAGTGTGGCTTTCTGTTCTAAAGCCTAATCATATGGTCACTGAAGTGAGCCTTCTTCTACTTCAATGATTTATTCAGTTATCTGTAGGCTTGACAAGATTCGGTAAAGATTTATTTCACCTGGTGTACAGAAATAGATGGAAAAATATCTCTTGATAAAGAGTGCAACCTCCCTTTCACCCAATAGTGCTCCACTATTCTGGTCCTATTCTGCTCTCTTATTCAGTGGCTAGGAATTAGGGGTGCTGTCTGTCCCTGGACAGAAGCCATTTTGCATAGGGGTGTCTTCCCACCCTGTCAGGGGCTTGTCCCACTTCTTGTTATCTTGAACTGCCCCACCAGGACCAGAGCCTTTCCTGTAGTGTACACTTTAAGTGACCCAATGCCACCAGTCCCATGGCCAGGCCTGGAGTCTCCTGCAGTCCCACCATACAAAAAGTATTTAAAAGATTTAAGAAATCAGAAAAAAGTTACATATCACCACATTTACCAGAAAAATGAATTCCAACAAACCTAGTTATGTGTCAACAGCAGACTTTCCTTTGCGCACAGCTGTTCCCTAATGCTCCATATTGTTTGACTGGGGTAGTAATTATGCCACAATTGTCTTCTTTTGGTTTTCCTGTTTGTAAATTTATTTAGAGAATAAAATCTAAGACTCCTACACAAAGATTTTAGACATTATGAGACTCAATCTTATAACACAATACCTCAAACAGCATTAAAATATGCTTGCCCTACTATCTTTAACTCAAGACTATTTGAGGTATAGGGTTTTCTGTTTTTGTGTTAAATCCTTCTTCTCCAGTTCCTACTAGTCAAAACTCTTCATGCCAATTGGGAAGGACATTTGCCTCCTGGGAAATTTCCCACAACAGTGCTGAGTTGTGACCCTTTCTGAAGCTTTACGAAAGAAGGATTTAATTTCCTTTTACGTTTATTTTATGTTTGAGTTTTATTTTGTCAGCAACTATACAGCCTGGGGGGGAGGTTCCAAAACTCTAAAAGTACCATTAAGTAATGTGCAAATACAGAATTGACAAGCATCCACCAGCACTTTGCATTAGAGTGCAACTGAATATCTTCAAAGTGACTTTATGGGTCTGATCTTAAGTCTGTTTTTATTTGATATACCACTCTTATATACAGGAATGAATTGTTACTTGATTTATATTTTGTTCTCACAAGATGGTAGAGGCCCTATTAGCAGCTCAATCGGGCACTGTTCTATGAAGTATTATCTCGACTGCATACTTTAGCTGACATTAAGATTTTGCTGTGAAGCTGATGAACATCTCACACTAAAGAACGTGGAAAAACTTATGAGTTTATATAAACAATAATCGTTACAAGGATATTTCCTGCGTGATGAGATACTTTAAGTATTTACTGTAAGGCTATTCATATTGCCTACAGTTCACAGGAAAACTTTAAAATGTAGATAGAAAACATTCATGAGAGAAATCACTCAACATTTTAAATAATCAGTCCTATAGATAAATTAAATGTGCATATGAACAGAGAACAACACATAAGAAACTAAAAAAAAAATTATTTTGAAAAAACCTAACAAGGCTTTTTTTATTCAAATATTTAAAACAAAAAACTGATCTTTTCCCAACCACCTCAGATTTGCCATATCCCAGTATTTTTGTTTAAAAATCAAACTACTTTTACTCACTAGTGTTCCCTGTAAGATGAATGCTTGGTCACCCATCCAGGGGAGATTAAAATGCCACCCAGCTGATTAGCAAATCACCTACAGATAGCTGAATGTATTTCTACTGTTGGTGCACATCCACACATGCTTTGGTGCACATGACAACATTAAGGGTATGTCTAGACTACAGAACTTTTCCAGGATACCAGAGGTATCCTGGAAAAGCTCTTCTGAGTCCAAGGAACGCGTCTGCTTTTCCGAAAAAAAGCAGATGCGATTTTTCAGCATCCCTGTAAACCTCGTTTTACGAGGAAGAAGGGATGTTCTGAAAGAGGGTTTTTTTCCTGACATTTGGCCCAGTGTGTATGGGCCAAATGTCGGAAAAGCCTCTTTTGGAAGAAAAGCAGAAAAAGATACAAATTGCAGTTCGTAATTTGCGTATCTTTTTCCGACATTTCTTTGTAGTGCAGACACAGCCTTATTCTGCACATGGATGGAAAAAATAGAGGGAACATTGGTACTCACCTTTTCTACTTTAGAAAGAAGTCACTATGATAATTCACCATGAGCTTTGATTAATGTACTTCATATGCTTTTCTAAAGTAGACTTTTTTGCTCTTCATCTTGCGTTCCTTCTGTTTCATTAGAACCAAAGTGTTTCTGTTTCATTAGAACCAAATATAGCTTATTATGAATATTCCAAGTAAAATTTCTTCCAGTTTTTTTTAATGATTCTTTTTCTATTGGCCTATGTAAAGTTTAATGAATTGGTTTGGGGGAAGGGGACGACTGTACAGTGCATCATACAACCTTTCAGCAAACCAGCACATTAGTCCAGTCAAATAAAACAAGTGATTAATTGATGTAATGTAGTTTAAAGTTCCAAATGCGAACACAATAATTGTTCACCAAGGAAAAAGTATTAGTTACTCATCTGTCATTTGCATGTTTATAAATATTTTAAAATTTGCTTTACCCTTCTGCTAAATATCATCTCCTTCACTTTCCATTTTCTCCCAGGGATTTTATCATATACAGATTTTTTTCTCTGTGTCCATTTTTTTTCATTTATTGGCCAACATCTCAGATCACAATACAGTTCACAAAATTATAGAATCTTATAGGAATCTTATAGGCTGAAAGGAACCTTAAGAGATCAGCTGGGCCTTCCCCTCCTGCTGAGGCAGAAACAAGTGTACTCTAGACCATGCCTAACAGGTTTCTGTCAAACTTGTTCTTAAAAATCTCCAGTGATTGGGATTCTACAAACTCCCTTGGAAGCCTATGCTTCATAGGATAGGCCAGGTTTTCAAAAGTTGGTATCCTTTTTGTTGCTCTCCTCCGAACATTATCTCCAGTTTGTCCACAGCTGTCTAAAAGTCTAGGGCTTAAAACTGAGTACAGTATACCAGCAGTACAGTATACCAGCTGAGGCCTCACAGTAGAACAATTACGTCCCATATTTTATATATGATACTCACATTATTATACCCATAACACCACCATGACACCTCCTGCTGGTCACTTGGGGAATCAGCTCTGTTCGGCCCTGGAGCACCCCTTTCCAGGGTCTATCCTGCTGTTATCTTGTATCAAGACCCATGTCTCTCCCACACTATGGAGCCCTTCCCCCAGGGCACTGCATTTTCTTTCTGGGGTCTCCCAACCCCTTTGCCCACCTTGCCTCAGTGACCCACTGCCAGTCTTCCTCTAGCCCCTATCTTGAGGGGCAAATACAATCAGAAATGACCACTCATCATGGGCAAGGGGTGTGGAACTGCTGCCTTCTCCTACCCTGGCTGCCTCCCTGCAGCCCTAGTACCCTAAGGCCTCAGCATGGGAGTTTGCCTGGCCAGAGCTCCCAGCTCTGCCTGCCTTTCCCCAGCACTTCTCTCTCTCAGGAGCCGCTGTAGCTTCCTTAGCAGCCAGGTCTCTCCTGCTCCACTGCTGTGTCTGTTTCCATACTCTCCAGGAGCCTCTATTTATATAGCCCCAGCTGGGTCCTTGTTACCTGCAGCTCCATTTATGGCTGCCTACCACTTAGCCTCCCTAGATTGCTTCTTTGGGTGTAACCTTTGTAGGGCCAGTGTGGAGACAGATGCTCCATCACAATGCCCCAGAATATTAACCTTTCCTGCAACGTCATCATACTGCTGACTCATATTCAGTTTTATCCACTGTAACTCCCAGATCCTTTTCAGCAGAACTACTGCATAGATAGTTATTTCCTATTTGTAGCTGTGCAACTGATTTTTCCTTTCTGACAATAGTACTTCATATTTGCCTTTACTGAATTTCATCTAGTTGATTTCAGACCAATTCTCCAGTTGATCAATGTTACTTTGAATTCTAATCCTGTCCCTGTCAGAAAGTGCTTGAAACCCCTCCCAGTATGGTGTCATCTGCAAATTGTATAAACATGCTCTCTACCCCTTTACCAATGTAATTACTGAAATATTAACAAGACCTTGGACATGCCTCTGTGGGACCCCATTAGATACATCCTTGGATTGAGAACTACTCTGGTTTTTCAGCAAGTTGTGCACCACTGGTACACGACAATTCTTGCAGCTAATTTCACACCAGACATGTGGAGAGACCTGAATAATGGTGGTCAGATGAGGATGTGATCGGTTCTCTTCTGTCTTGCCATTCCCTGAAGTTGTCCATGTTCTCCATTGGCTTCCAATTCAAGGCCCAGACATGGGGGCTGAGTCTTGCATCCTAGGGTGTGTCTAGACTACAGGGTTTTGTCGACAAAAGTGGACTTTTGTCGACAAAACTATACCTGCGTCCACACTGCCTTTGAGTTATGTCAACATAACGTCGACAAAACTTAGCAGTTTTGTCGACGTATGTAAACCTCATTCTACGAGGAATTCTGTCGATAAAAGCATTATTGCATCTACACTGTCCTTTGCGTCCACACTGTGATGTCAACAAAGTGGCTTGCTTTGTCGACAGAACTGGATGTAGTCTAGACGCTCTTTGTCGACAGAAGCTTTGTCGACGGTATCTGTTGACAAAACTTCTGTCGACAAAACCCTGTAGTCTAGACATACCCCTAGAGTGCTATGCTTCTGCCTTTCCAGATCACTTCCTACCAGTCTTCTCAAGTTAGAAGAAACAGCAAAGTAAACAAAAAACATCAATGAAGTCATCTCCAATCTTTCAAATATCTAGAGTCCCTTTCCCACAGGTGGTCTGGCAGACCATCAACAGTCAGGAACCCTAGCAGATGTGCCTCCCCAGGGCTTCTTTTGAAGTACTTTGGAATGTAAGTATTTTCACCTCCACTGGCTGTCTGTACATGAGCTACACTGTTCCCCTTGTAAGATCTCCCTCTACTCTGTGCATGTATTGTAGGTGTGGCAGGGCAGAGAAGTTTGGGCCTAGAGCAGATCCTTAATTCCTTCCTCTCCAGTGTGAGATTTGGACATCCTAGCCCAATTGAGAGGGGAAAATGTATGTCAATATTTATTCAGATTCAAAAGTGAATTTCAAATTAACATTTTTTGCAACCCTTATGTCATGATATTCTGTTCTGTGACTATCAGGGCTTTACTAGCTGGAATGCTTGTGAAAAATCAACTGCTCTCTCAATATGTATTTTACAATCAGGTAAGCAGAACATGGGGTTCTGCCTTGCTTTTGAGCACAGTAGGTGAAATCTTTGACCTTACTGAAAAAGATAAGAGTTTGACCATTGGCATCAATTAGGACAGAATTTCGCCTAGTGATGCCTGCTGCTGGATACCATTTCTTCCCCTTTAGACTTTTCAGATTCACTCCATTCCTTTTTCTTTATACAAGATTGTCTCACAAAGCAAAGAACCTGCATTAGAGTATGTCCCATAGCAATTAAAACCTATGGCTGGCTTGTGCCAGCTGACTTGGGCCTGTCGGACTCAGACTAAGGGTATGTCTACACTACCCCGCTAGTTCAAACTAGCGGGGTAATGTAGGCATACCGCACTTGCAAATGAAGCCCGGGATTTGAATTTCCCGGGCTTCATTTGCATAAGCGGGGAGCCGCCATTTTTAAAACCCCGCTGGTTCGAACCCCGTGCAGCGCGGCTACACGGGGCACGAACTAGGTAGTTTGAACTAGGCTTCCTAGTTCGAACTACCGTTAATCCTCGTGAAATGAAGCCTAGTTCGAACTACCTAGTTCGTGCCCCGTGTAGCCACGTTGCACGGGGTTCGAACCAGCGGGGTTTTAAAAATGGCGGCTCCCCGCTTATGCAAATGAAGCCCGGGAAATTCAAATTCCGGGCTTCATTTGCAAGTGCGGTATGCCTACATTATTCTGCTAGTTTGAACTAGCAGGGTAGTGTAGACATACCCTAAGAGATTAAGTAACTGTGGTGTAGATCAATGTTTCTCAACCTTTTTTTTATAAAGTACCCCTTTGAAATAATTGTAAGTATCCCCTTTTTTCAAAAAAAAAAATTGGAAGTACTCTCAGTACCTACAGTTTCCAGACACACCATTTTTTTTCTACCATTGCAACAAATTTGTTTAAACAACTTAATTGTAGCTGGGCAGGTGATGAAATTTTTGGGCATAAAAAATAAAAACAATAAAGCGCAGTAAAACTTAAAACAAAAATTCAGTTTTCTCCAAATTTCAGTTGTGTTGACATACCCCCCCGACACCTCTCAAGTATCCCTGCAGTTACTCATACCATTGGTTGAGAAACACAGGTGTAGATGTTCAGGGTCAAGCTGAAGTCCTGATTCTAGAACCTGGCAGGGTGGGAGGACAGCCAGCCATGAGTTTTTCATTGTACTATAGATATAACTACATACGTCTGATACCTAATTAACAACTCCAGTATCACCAAGTCATCACAAGGAGGATATCACTATCTACACAAATATCATTAACTGCATTTGTTTGTATGAGTAGAAAGTGTTAATTCTTAACTAATGTGTACTGATTATCCATAGTCTGAGGCTAGTATACTTAGGAAACCTTCTGTAATATATTTTTTCTATTGTACTGCATTCTGGGAATCAATTTCCCAGCTCATTTGCCATAGAGCCACACCTCTTCTGGGTCACCTGATACTGGCCACTGTCGGAAGACAGGATACTGGGCTAGATGGACCTTTGGTGTGACCCAGTATGGCCATTCTTATGTTCTTAAGAAGGATCTGAATTAGATGTCAGAAACCTTTTTAAGTTTTGGAAAGTCATGGATGAAGAGTCTCTACCCCTAACTTGTCCTTTTTTCTTCCTTCCCCCACCTTAGCCTCTGGGTTTCTTCTGCCACTTCTCCTTCTGGAGACCCATCTAACCCGCTGCTAGTTCCCAAGAATCTCACCCCTTGCCCCTTAGCACATTTATGCCCTTTTCCAGCTGATTTCCCATACCGTTCTATACCGTTGAGATCATTAGCAATATTCAGCCTATTTGCAGATGTCTCAAGTAGTAAGGGCTGGGGGTAACTCCCAGGAAATCCAAGGATATAAGAGAGCTGGAGGATTGAAGGAGAAGAAGGTAACTATGGGATTATAGTGAGTGGCCGGGAATATGTTAGGTAGTATAGAAACTGAATGAGAGAGAAACACTCTGAAGTCTCCATTGCCAGTTTGTTACACATATGAATATTTGGATGTTTATCTGAAATGCCAAACTTAGAGCAGTGGACCCTGACCAATAGTTTGAACGCCTCTTCCCTGATGATAAAAAGATAATGCTTAGTCTCCCAGGCCTTCCTAGAGAAAGCAACTGCCACATTTTTATGAAAATAATTCTAAAATCCTATCTGCAGAAAATTGACTTGACTTGAGTTTATGTTTTCCAAACAGTTTTATGCTGTCGTTTGAGGATTTAGGACTGCTCCACAATCTTAAGTGGCATCAGAACAACAGTTTAACCATAGAACTGACAGAATATAATATTACATCTAATAAAACCTAATTGTTAAATAAAGTTTTAAAAGGCAAACATTCTTTTCATAGGGGCAGTAGAGTGATATTTCAACATGATTTTTCTGTTGAAAGATGCAAGATACAAATATCTTGCTAAGTACATTTATTTGCAGTCTGGGTGCTTTCTTCCCATTTCAGTAAATTATTATGCTTAGTTAGGTTTGCTTTACTTAAAATTATAATATCTATAAATAAAAAAGTATAATACTTTGTTTCCTAATCTGCTTCCCACAGAGGTTATACTGTAGTTCTCTTATATAAAATGTAACTATTTTGGATTAGATAGTTCACAGAGTTGCCAAAACAATCAGACTAAATCAAGTAAAATGTTTTCAATTTCTTCATTACAGGGTGACTTTGAACACTTTTACTCTGTTGTATGACTGAACATTCTTTGTTTTTCTATCTTCCTTCCAATTTCACCTCCCCTCTTCCCTTGATTCACACTGCAGACTTGATGCGTGAAATAGAGCATGGGCCAAAACAAAACCAGTCAAGTAACATCTGGGGTGAATCTGGTCTTATGTGTCTCACTCTTTGCTCATTATACAATATTTCATTTAACAGAAGAAAGTAAATCTGAAAGGCTTGGGAGTTGTTGTTGTTTTTTTTTTAAAGGTCACATAACATCTTTGTAGTTATTTTCTAATAGAGGGGCTTCTGACCCAGAATTTTAGGCAGATAGCAAACATAAAAATGAAAAACAGTGGTATATCTTAAGTCTTTTTGAAAGCAAAATCACATTCTGATAATGACGGGAGCTGAATAGGTTGAAGGAGAGTGTTCCTGAGCCATTCCTATAACCTACTTACACTGTATTTCCATTCATTATAGCTGCCAATAAAACATTTAATAGAATATTTGCAAACAATGCTTTATTTGTTCAATATCAAAGAGATCCATCAAAAGTGCTTAATTGACAGATATTATTTAAAAAATCATCTTAATTATTTTGATAGTCACAGTTTGTGTCATTAGTAGGGCAAACTGACAAATTATCAATGACATATTTATGCTACCATAGGCATACCCTGGCAGCCAAAATATGGGATCAACATTTTTGAATGACAATATGTATAGAATATACTTGTTTGCCATCTGTTTATTTACACTGGAAGCTGCATAAATTATATACTTTTCCATAAACATTGCTATTATTTTAGTGTTAAGTGGGACATGCAATGGGTGTTTTACAAATTGTTTCTCATATTTTCTATTGTTTCTAAACTGTAATTACATCACTACTAATTGCACTTCACCTGACTTGGAATCCCTACACTTCAGAGACAAGCCTTGTTTACTTTTTTCCAAACTGTGATAATCAAAAGGGAGAGAATGCTTAAACATGAAGCTCAACAGACCATAACAGACAACATAATTTCCATAGCTTTCTATATGAAGAGATCGGATAGGTAGATGTCTTAAAGTGTCTTTTCAGTCACTACATCTTTATTATGCAGTTGATATTCATGCAACTGCTACAGGTTACAGACCCTTGAGGATACAAGAAACACTTCTCGGGGAACTGACTGTGGATTAATTTATGCACTACCAACTGTCCCAGTTGTTTGGTATAAGAACAGAACTGTTGCTTGCTTATACCCTCAACCTTATCGAGGATCACCTGCTAAATTCATTATTAAACAGAGACTCTGTTATATTTAAATATAAAGGGCCAAATTCCCAGCTGGTGTAAACAGGTACAATCCTAGATAAATCAATGGAGCTGCAGCCATACAGGTGTGTGCTGTAAGTAACACAGCATTACATGTACAGTAGATTTTAACACATTTTTAAAAAACTACATTGTACCAAAATGTTAAGCTGAGATATAGTAGGTCAGATCCTCAGCTGGTCTAAAATGGCATAAACCTAAGGATGTCATTGGGCTATAATAATGTACATCAGCTAAAAATATAGCCTAGAGTTTTTCATGATTTCATAATATAATACATGCAAGGTTTCATATGATATGAAAAATAAAATAGTCAGACACATAAATGAATATAATTTGTTGGGGGAAAGTCAACATGGGTTCTGTGAAGGGAAATCATGCCTTACTAATCTGCTAGAGTTCTTTGAGGAGGTCAACAAACATGTGGATAAGGGGGATCCAGTGGATGTAGTATCCTTAGATTTCCAGAAAGCCTTTGACAAGGTCCCACACCAAAGGCTCTTAAGTAAAGTAAGTTGTCATGGGATAAGAGGGAAGGGCCTTTCATGGATTGATAACTGGTTAAAAGACAGGAAACAAAGAGTAGGAATAAATGGTAATTTTTCTGAGTGGAGAGAGGTAACTACTGGGATCCCCCAAGGGTCTGTCCTGGGACCCATCCTATTCAACTTATTTATAAATGATTGTGATGAAGGGGTAAACAGTCATGTGGCAAGATTTGCAGATGACACCAAACTGTTCAAAGTAGTTAAGATCCAAAGCAGACTGTGAAGAGCTTCAAAAAGGTCTCACCAAATTAAGCGATTGGGCATCAAAATGGCAGATGAGATGTAATGTTGTTAAATGTAAAGTAATGTACACTGGAAAAAATAACCCCAACTATATACACAATATGATGGAGATTAATTTAGCTACAACTACTTAAGAGTGAGATCTTGGAGTCATTGTGGATAGTTCTCTGAAAACATCCACTCAGTGTGCAGCAGCAGTCAAAAAGGCAAACAGAATGTTAGGAATCATTTAAAAGGGGTTAGAGAATAAACCATGGTATGCCCACATCTTGAATACTGCATACAGACATGGTCGCCTTATCTAAAAAAATATTTTGGCATTGGAAAAGGTTCAGAAAAGAGCAACAAAAATTATTAGGGGTTCGGAACGGGTCCCATATGAAGAGAGATTAAAAAGACTTGGACTTTTCACCTTAGAAAAGAGGAGACTAAGGGGGGGTATATGATAGAGGTCTATAAAGTCATGCCTAATATAGAAAAAGTGAATAAGGAAAAGTTATTTACTTGCTCGCATAATATAAGAACTAGGGGTCACCACATGAAATTAATAGACAGCAGGTTTAAAACAAACAAAAGGAAGTTTTTCTTCACTCAGCGCACAGTCAACCTGTGGAATTGCTTACCAGAGGATGTGGTGAAGGTTAGAACTTTCCCAGGGTTCAAAAGAGCTAGATAGATTCATGGAGGTTAGGTCCATCAATGGCTATTAGCCAGGATGGTTAGGAATGGTGTCCCTAGCCTCTGCTTCTCTGAAGGTGGGTGACAGGGAAAGGATCACGTGAGGTTTACCTGTTGTAATCCCTCCATCTGGGGTATCTAGTATGGGCCACTGTCGGAGACAGGATACTGTGCTAGGTGGACCTTTGGTCTGGCCCAGTATGGCCAATTTTATGTTCTTATATGACGAGAAAGTCATATCTTACAATATATATTAAATATGTTGTGACAGAGAGGAAACTCCCCGCACTGACAGCCCCGCCCACGGGGGAGCGCCGAGCGGCGCAGCGGGGCTGAGCACGGGGAAAAGCGCCCCAGCGGACGAGCCGCAGTCGGGCGCAGGGGAGGAGGATGAGAGAGGGCGCGCGGCCACAGGTACCCCGGGCGCGGCAGGCGGCAGGACCCCAGGGGGAGCGGCACGTCCCTTGCGTACTGGCTCAAAAGGGGGAGGAGCCTGAAGGGAAAGGGGCTGCCGGCATTTCCCTTGACCCCGCAGGTAACCCGGGGAGCGGGGCCGGCAGAGCCCGAGGAGCAGGGGAAAGCGGAGGACCGGAGGAGGAGGAGGCCCGGACCCCCGCAGCCCATACCCGGGGCGAAACCGCCCGGACCGGGGCTCCAGGAACCGGGGCCAAAGGCGGACAGCTTCACCTTCGACAACCGGGGAGGACCGAAGGCCTGGCCTGCCGGAGGGCAAGTCCCCGGGACTGGTTCGTGAGCGAGGCTGAGTGCGGGGGGCCCGCCAGCGCACACGGGCTGAGTGTAAGCCCGGGTGCGGCGGGCACAAACCCAGCGGCCCGGACAGTGGGGCCGGGACTCGGGGGCAGAGACTGGGGGTGACAGACACAGGCGAGGGAGCGGCCCGGGGGGCCGGCGCGGGCCAGGCGGCCCAACCTTGCCACATATGTGTATAAACTATGCTATTATATCTGAAGGCTAAATAAAGCACAAAAATGGGTAGGCAGACATTCAATGTTTGTATTCTACTATATGCTGTGATTATATATTCTCTCCTCAATATTGTGCTGTGTTTGATAGCCAAGTAGCACACACTAGCATATTTACATAGTATTCCTCTCTATAGTGAAAAAAAACCTTACATTTTAAATAACCTGAAAGGTATAATCCACTTTTTATCAAGACAACTGTAACTCAGAATGCCCAGTGACAGACCAGACTGTAATACCATATGTTTCATTCAAAAATCAAAGTTCTTAGTCTCTTTCCTGCATTGCATTAGCTGTGGTGAGCTATGAGATTCTTCCTTTACATCAGGCTTGCTGGCACTTTTAAATGATCTCAGTTATGTCTGATATGTCAACATGGCTTTTGAGATGAACTCAAAGCCTGCTATTCATTAACTGAAAGAAATAACCAATAGAAAATCCTTGAAGCCTTCTAATAAATCCACTGTTGGTTTGTGGACAAATCACTAGAAACCTAAGACCAGATTTTGTTTGATCCTGTGTAGGTTTGCAAAACTGAGGAAGGACACAATAATTTTTCTCCTCTCCTGTGTATTTGTATAGCAGCCAATCACAGTGTAACCAAGGGCCAGTGAAATTTCACCAACTGCCTGATCCAAAGTCTGCTGAAGGCCAAGGAAAGGCTTTGTAAGGAGCCCTTAGCTAGCCCCCCACCCCACCCCTCAAGAGTGCCAGCTGCCCCAAAGGGGACTGTTACAGATGTATACTCTATAGACTTTACACAGACCAGAAAGGTGCCAAAGAAGCCCTGGTGGTAGGACTGTTCCCACCATGCCAGTCACATATGATGGGGAGGAGTTCTTTCAAAAGGAGTCAGATGAAGTCAGCACGGGATGGAGGAGAATTCCTCCAGAATCCCTAACAGAATTCCTCCTGGAACTCTGAATGCCATCCCCCCGCCCGCCCATCATGCACTTCTGGTACAGGACTGTATCTTTAAGACACAATCCATCTCACTATAGAGTGCAAATACCACACCCTTTAATCTACATCTTAGTATTGTTAGTGTACAAATATGTTTAATTACAGGTGCAGAAACCAGTACGCCATATCCTCAGTTGGCACAAATTAGCCTGAAGATCTGAATAGGGGTTCCTCTTCTGTGATTAGAGTGCCATTATGAATACAACAGAAATGTCATTATGCATGTGATATGTGATTTCAGCAATGTGTTTTAGTCTCAAAATACAACAGACAGGGATAGCCATTCTGAACTGGAATTGCTCCCCGTCCACTATGACTCTACAATGCCTGTCCTCAGGAGGATCTCTCTGGATATAACTGAATGAATAGTAATATTGATGTATAAGCAGACGATATTGAATAGTATTAGAATAGACTAGAAGTACATTGAGAGAAGATGTCTTATACTAATTTAACACACAAAAGCATACAAAAAAAATCTAATGCCTAGAAGTTGCAGATAGACAAATTCAACCTAAAAATTAGGGGCAATTTTTCAATAATTAGGGTAATTAGTCTTTGGAACAATCTACCTAGAGATGTGATGGATTCTTCATCATTTGGAGTCTTTAAACTGTGACTTTCTTTTCTTAAAATTGAACTATATCTCAACCAGAAGTTGTAATACAGGAATTATAGGGGTCTATGGCCTGTGTTGTGCAGGCAGTCAAATGAGATGGTCATAATGGTCCCTTCTGAACTAGGAATGTTTATCAGATTGCAAGTAACTTTACCATCAATACTTATGCATAGACTTCTATCATTGTTAAAGAAAATTTTCTATTTTCTAGGAGTGTTTCTGTACATAACTCAGTAATATATAGTGTGAATCTGGCAACAAATTAAAGCAGACAAAACGGACAATCAAATTTAACAAGAAAAATATGATGCAGTATAACCACTAAAGATATTATTGTTATTTCAATGAAGAGTACAGATTTGCAAAATATCTCAAAACATGCCATGGATTCTTTTTGCTTTCAAGCTTTTTGCCAGTGATGGTTAGCTGAAGCATAATATCACTGTATATTTGAAAGCAAATTATCCTCTATAGCACAATGAGCAGAATTAGACATTCCAAAGAGCTCTTCTGCCAAATGTCATGTAGACCACCACCAGCACTGCAGTTCGCTGGCTCCAAACTATGTATCCATCAAATTCAGCCTAAAGAATTGTTTGTGAAACCAGTCATAATTGTGATTAATGTGTTAGCTTGTTTAAAATTGTATGAAGATTACCTTGTGCAAAGAAATATCAGGATAAGGTTTTCTTGCAAACTCTTTACCCTCTGTGTTGTTTTCAGAGACTGATATTCATGATTTATATTGGATCTGTTTAAGCAGCACCTCAGTCATACAGTGTTACTGGTATTTCCTGATTGGATATCCTAACTTGTATAAAAAAAAGAAGCAGTGCCTGGATTATTCTTGGGGGCTTTGATACTTCAGAGCATGTTTGTGGGAACAAAGGGAGGAGAGATTGAGATAAACAGACGAGTAAATCGGCCTCGAGTATTTTAGGGTACTTTAAGATTTCTCTTTTTTTTTTAAAAAAAAAAGAAATAATTATTTTGACTCGATACTTGACATTAGTTATAAAATGTTCTGATTTAAACAGACACATCCAAGATTTAAGAATCTGAACAGTCAGAATTCTTTTTTAATATTTTAACCAATTCTACACACATGCACATGAACAGCCATGTATAGATTTTCTGTATTGTGGGAAATGTCATGATTTTGACTGTTTAGCTTTTATAAAAGAGAATGAAAACAATAAATTCTGAAATGTTCTTTGAAATAAAGTTCCCCAAAATCATTTAGGACTGATCAAAATCTTTTATGTATTGATATAAAATTTCTTTGAATTTTACCCTTTTATAACATTTTAAAAAGTGAAATGAAAATTCATTTTCAAATGGTAAAACAAAGTTTTCTACTCCCTGATGCTGAAAACCTTATTAAAATGTTAAGTTCCTTTTAACAAATCAGCATTTTCTAACTGAAAAGGGTTCCACTAGAAAATCTTGACACCAACTTTATTAATTGCCTCAGTGCAAGGGTGCCAGTATGGTTTGGTTGAAGAAATACTGTGCTAAATGGCCTATAACTTAAACAATGTTTATTATTATATTATAAAGTAGAACAACATTAAGGTTGCAAAGTCAGACTTTTAAAGGTAAGAAATGCTGAAATTAAGGTTGCCAGGATTCATAACTTGGGCAGGTTTAGGCATATTTTCACAGAATAAGAAAAAGATACATCTCTGACATAAAGGCTACACTGTCAAATGTCAAGCCCTTGCTCCGAAGCATGGGGGACTAAAATTTCCCCAAAAATGTTGCAAGAACTTTTAACTTGTATCAAACAATGTATTTTAACCTGGCCTCATTCGCAGAAAAATCTTTGCCATTTTGGTTGTAATTTTCCAAAAATTATTCAGACAACATGTAAAACATTCATCCCCTAAAAAGTTACAGTTTGGCAGTTTTAAGCAACTGAAAAATTCTTATAATGGGAAGTATCAAGTAATATTATTAAAAAGCAGATTTACATGGCGTTGCTCAGGTCCTCAACTCAATTAATTTTTTAAATAAAAGGAAAAGATGCGTGCTTTTTCCCCAATGATTTTATTTTTCAAAAATACACTCTTATTTTTATGAAGTACAAATACAGTCTTAGTTTCACCTCAAAAAAGATATTTTGGCCTTGGAAAGGGTTCAGAAAAAAAGATTAGGGGTTTGGAACAGGTCCCATATGAGGAGAACTTAAAGCGACTGGGACTTTTCAGTTTAGAAAAGAGGAGACTGAGGGGGGATATAATAGAGGTCTATAAAATCATGAGTGGTGTGGAGAGGGCAGATAAAGAAAAGTTATTTATTAGTTCCCTAAATAGAAGAACTAGAGGACACCAAATGAAATTAATGGGTAGCAGGTTTAAAACTAATAAAAGAAAGTTCTTCTTCACACAGCGTGTAGTCAACCTGTGGAACTCCTTGCCAGAGGAGGATGTGAAGGCTAGGACTGTAACAGAGTTTAAAGATAAGCGGGTCTTTGCCCATGAAAGCTTATGCTCCAACACTTCAGTTAGTCTCTAAGGTGCCACAGGACTCCTCGCCGCTTTTGCAGATTCAGACTAACACGGCTACCCCTCTGATACTAGAGTTTAAAGAGACGCTAGATAATTTCATGGAGGTTGGGTCCATAAAAGGCTATTAGCCGGGGGATAGAAATGGTGTCCCTGGCCTCTGTTTGTCAGAGGCTGGAGAAGGATGGCAGGAGACAAATCGCTTGATCGTTGTCTTCGATCCACCCTCTCTGGGGCACCTGGTGCTGGCCACTGTCGGCAGACAGGCTACTGAGCTAGATGGACCTTTGGTCTGACCCAGTATGGCCATTCTTATGTAAGTTTATTTTAGTAAGTCTTTTAAATGGGAATTCCATACAGTATTTTTTTCTTCATTGCTATGAACTCTTATCATTCTCTATGTTTCAACGAAAAAGGGTTCTAATCAATTTGGTTTCCAGTAATATTGTCTTCTAATTTGTAAATCTTAAGCATTGATTTAGCTGTGCCAAAACAGAGCACTGCTCCAAATGTCTCCATTTTATCTCTTTTCTGTAAAGTTTTTTGAGATATGGATAGAGACCAATTTGGATATGGATAGAGACCTCTTTAATGTTTTTAATGAAGTAAATACTCATGGAAACTGCGTAATCATGGGAGATTTCAACTTTCCAGATATAGACTAGAGAACAAGTGCTAGTAATAATAATAGGGCTCAGATTTTCCTAGATGTGATAGCTGATGAATTCCTTCATCAAGTAGTTACTGAACCAACAAGGGGGGATGCTATTTTAGATTTGGTTTTGGTGAGTAGCGAGGACCTCATAGATGAAATGGTTGTAGGAGACAACCTTGGCTCGAGTGATCATGAGCTAATTCAGTTCAAATTAAATGGAAGGATAAACAAAAATAAATCTGAGACTAGGGTTTTTGATTTCAAAAGGGCTAACTTTAATAAATTAAGGAAATTAGTTAGGGAAGTTGATTGGACTAAAGAAATTATGGATCTTAAAGTGGAGGAGGGCTGGAATTATTTTAAGTTAAAGTTGCAGAAGCTGTCAGAAGCCTGTATCCCTAGAAAAGGGAAAAAATTTATAGGCAGATGTGTTAGACCAAGCTGGATGAGCAAGCATCTCAGAGAGGTGATTAAGAAAAAGCAGAACGCATATAAAGGAGTAGAAAATGGGAGGAATCAGTAAAGAAAGCTACCTTATTGAGGTTAGAGCATGTAGGGACAAAGTGAGAAAGGCTAAAAATCAGGTAGAGTTGGACCTTGCAAAGGGAATTAAAACCAACAGTAAAAGGCTTTATAGCCATATAAATAGGAAAAAAACAAAAAAAAGAAGAAGTAGGACCGCTAATTACTAAGGATGGAGTGGAGGTTAAGGATAATCTAGGAATGGCCCAATATTTGAACAAATACTTTGCTTCAGTCTTTAAAGAGGCAAATGAAGAACTTAGGGATAATGGTAACTTAACAAATGGGACTAAAGATATGGAGGTAGATATTACCATATCCGAGGTAAAAGCCAAACTTGAACAGCTTAATGGGAGTAAATCGGGGGGCCCAGATAATCTTCATCCAAAAATATTACAGGAACTGGCACATGAACTTGCAAGTCCATTAGCAAAAAATTTTAATAAATCTCTAAACTCAGGGGTTGTACCATTTGACTGGAGAATTGCTAATATAGTTCCGATTTTTAAGAAAGAGAAAAAAAGCGACCCGGGTACTATAGGCCTGTTAGTTTGACACCTGTAGTATGTAAGATCCTGAAAAAAATTTTGAAGGAGAAAGTAGTTAGAGACATTGAGGGTAATGGCAATTGGGACAAATTACAATGTGGTTTTACAAAAGGTAGATCGTGCCAAACCAACCTGATCTCCTTTTTTGAGAAAGTAACAGATTTTTTAGATAAAGGAAATGCAGTGGATCTAATCTACCTCGACTTTAGTAAGGTATTTCATACAGTACCACATGGGGAATTATTGGTTAAATTGGAAAAGATAGGGATTAATATGAAAGTTGAGAGGTAGATAAGCAACTGGTTAAAGGGGAGACTAAAGCGGGTCATATTGAAAGGTGAACTGTCGGGTTGGAGGAAGGTTACTAGCGGAGTTCCTCAGGGATCAGTTTTGGGGCCAATTTTATTTAATCTTTTTATTGCTGATCTTGGCACCAAAAGTGGAAGTGTCCTAATAAAATTTGTGGATGACACAAAGTTGGGAGCTATTGCCAATTCAGAAAAGGATCGGGATATCATACAGGAAGATCTGGATGATCTTGTAAATTGGAGTGATAGCAATAGGATGAAATTTAATAGTGAGAAGTGTAAGGTTATGCATTTAGGGATTAATAACAAGAATTTTAGTTATAAGCTGGGGACACATCAATTGGAAGTAACGGAGGAGGAGAAGGACCTCGGAGTCCTGGTTGATTATAGAATGACTATGAGCCGCCATTGTGACATGGCCATGAAAAAGGCTAATACAATCTTGGGATGTATTAGGCGAGGTATTTCCAGTAGGGATAAGGAGGTGTTAGTGCCATTATACAAGGCATTGGTGAGACCCCATTTGGAATACTGTGTGCAGTTCTGGTCTCCCACGTTAAAGAAGGATGAATTCAAACTGGAACAGGTACAAAGAAGGGCCACTAGGATGATCCGAGGAATGGAAAACCTGTCTTATGAAAGGAGATTCAAGGAGCTTTGCTTGTTTACCTTAACCAAAAGAAGGCTGAGGGGGGACATGATTGCACTTTTTAAATATATTAGAGGGATAAATACCAGGGAGGGAGAGGAATTATTTAAGCTTAATACCAATGTGGACACAAGAACAAATGGATATAAACTGGCTAGTAGGAAGTTTAGACTTGAGATTAGATGAAGGTTTCTAACCATTAGAGGAGTGAGGTTCCGGAACGGCCTTCCAAGGGAAGTAGTGGGGGCAAAAGATCTATCTGGTTTCAAGATTAAACTAGATGGGTTTATGAAGGGGATGGTTTGATGAGATAACATGATCTTGGTAACTAATTGACCATTCATTATCAGTGGGAATAGGTCAATGGAGGGATGACAGGAGTTACTATAGAGAACTTTCTGGGTGTCTGGCTGGTGAGTCTTGCCCACATGCTCAGGGTTTAGCTGATCGCCATATTTGGGGTCGGGAAGGAATTTTCCTCCAGGGTAGATTGGGAGAGGCCCTGGAGGTTTTTCGCCTTCCTCTGTAGCATGGGGTACAGATCACAGCTGGAGGATTCTCTGCATCTTGGGGTCTTCAAAGTATTTGAAGGCTTCAATATCTGAGATATAGGTGAGAGGATTATTCTGGGAGGGGGGGTGAGATTCTGTGGCCTGCACTGTGCAAGGGGTCAGACTAGATGATCATAATGGTCACTTCTGACCTTAAAGTCTATGAGTCTATGAGAAATGATCTTATTCTAGATTCATACTATTTTTCAGGCTCATCTTGGGTTAGTGTCCTTCAACATTTCGTTAGTTATGTCAGTTTTGAGGACTGCGCTTGATTTGGTGATAACATCTCTTTTCTAATTAGTTTTATGAAAAACAGTCCCATTCCAGGCCCATCCCATTTTCCTAGCATGACCAAACCCTTAGCTGCTCTAAGTTATGATAAGAGGAAGCTCTATACCAAATTTGTTGGTCCTAGTTCTTACCATTTAGAATGAATTCTTGAAGAAACAGGAACACTCTCTAAAATACATAGTAGACTAGTAGATTTATCCAGCATTGCTTGGATCCTTAACTCAAATAATTTTTTTCTTCATTTAAATAATTACTGTAGGGAGGGCTGGGAATGAGGGGTTCAATACGGAGGCTGCCTGAGGAAGAAAGGACTACCCCAGCCCTCGCAGCAGCTTGGGGCCAGGTGAAAAGTGCCTGTGCAAGGCCACTGCAGCACCTTCCCTGGTTGAAGACAAAGACAAACAAACAAGCATACCCTCTGAAATATATACTAGATAGTTGACCCTTTATTACCTTTGCTCCCTGCTGCCCCATTGAGGTTATAGCTGTCTTGTCCCCATTTCTGGCCCTTTGCTGCCTCCTGTACTTTCAACAGTATAACTGTGCCTCTTACCAGATCCCTTCATTTCCATTTGATGAGAAACAATCAAATTCCATGCTCATCCCATTGTCCTGGCACAACAAAAACCTGACCTTGCTTTAAGCTATGATAAGAGGAAGCTGCATACCAAATTTAGTAGTCCTAGTTCTTGCCATTTAAGAAGAGTTCTTCAACAAACGGATTCACAGATAGACAGACTTACTCACACACACACACACTCTCAAGTATATAGTAGATTAGCATTGCTACAAGGCCTTCTTATAGTATCTTCCAAATTCATAAACTGAATTCACTTTATTTCCCACACTTGCCATCCTAAACAGTGTATTAGTTGTACGTGTGTATTCAGTCCTACTTTCAAATACCATAATTTGCATGAACAAAATTAAATCCTTAAATATTGGTGCAATCAACACACACCGCATAAATATTTGGAGAACAACTGCATGCACTCATGCCTGGAAAACATTGCCAAAGCTATTCCACATGCTAATATGCCCCTGGCATGGGTTGCACCCTCCCCCCCCGCCCCTTTTAAGGTCTCATTGCCCCTCAGGGCATCCATGGTATTAACAGTATAAAGTCCATGCCCCTCTATCAGGGTAAATATGACAATAACAGTCCCAATATAAAGTCCAGGCCCCTCTATCAGGCCCTTTGGAGACCTAGCCGCCCAGAGAAGCCTCTCCGGGACCAGGAGTTGTCCAGGGTAAGGAAAACAGGTGGTAAGGGGACCCGGGCCCTCCCTCTCCACCGGGTCCCAGCCCAGGGCCCTTTAGGCAGGGACTATGGCTCCTGCCTGCTCGGCGGGGAATCCGGCCGCTACACACCGAGCCGCACTGTCAGTCCTCTGCCCTGGGCTGCTTCCTACCACGCCCTGGTTCCCCTGGGGCCCATTCGCCTCCCAGTCAGTACTTGCCGGGGCTGCCGTCCGGGTTGGCGGCTGCTGGCTCTGCCTCCGGGTCAGGCACGGGCGGCAACTCCGGTCTCAGCTGCTGCAGAAATACCGGCACGGCCTGGACTACTCCTTCGCCCAGTGGCCTCCCTGGCTATAGGGATCTCTCCGCTTTTATACTCAGGCTCTGCTGGGAGCATGCCCAGCAGGGCTGGCGGGGCGTGGCCTTCTCAGCCAGCTGGGCCTGAGCTACCCCCTGACCTCTGGTGCTGAGCCTGTCCCCCCGTCACATAGTGCTATAAAAATAAATGGGCATTTATGATGACAAACTCTGGATCTTTCATTTGTTAATACTATATGGTGTGCTACTCGACCATTCAGTTTAATAAATGTTTTTCCTGGTTTCGATGCACCCATCTGATGTATTTCCAGGATCTGGATGATTATTACTACATAAGCGATAGATGTCATCTGGTTTACTGGTTGATTTATCAAATGTAGCTTGTTTTCTTAATTATATTTTCACTATAGCCTTCAGATTATCCAACCTTCTAAGCTCTTCCTACTTTTTAAATTGTTTAGAACACATAGCGGTTTGAAAAAAAATAAGAGTAGCAGTTTTCTTCACTTTCAAGATAACCTGCATGCCACAAACTATTCATACAATACACAGTTTGTCAGAAATGGTATTCGAGGGCAAATTTTCAAGGTTACTTTTCTTATATACAGATTTAACATTCTGCCAATTTATGTAGTAGGACCAATCCTAAACCCTTAGTCTGCAGACCATGACAATTTTACAACCTGTAGCTTTCCCATAACTATTTGGCCTCCAAATATTTTAGCTTGATATCTGGATATCAAATTCATAGTTCTTTAAAACTTAGAATATAGTGTGCTCTACTTAGTAATAGAGAGATTATCTCTTAGGCCATCTCAAGAAGGTATGAACTACATTCATGATATCATAACTTCCCTGTATCAACTACAGCAATGATACACAGAAAAGTATTGATTTAAGTTGTCTGTAGCTCAGAGTTTCTTGAAACAAGTTAATCCCAGCAGTGCATTTTTGCTCTTCCTTTGGTCTCTGCCGGTTTTGTTTCAACTGGAAAGAAGGAGAAGAGTGAGCAACCAGTTCTCTGCAAGCAAAATCTGCAGGCAAGTCCTGTGTGGACTTGCCCAGAGAGCACACTTTGTAAATCTGTCTCTTAAACCTTTCTTTAGAGTTTGTTTTCAAGTGGCAATATTACAGCTATGTCCAGTTCCATAATCATAAATTGGTTCTCTTTCAACAACACTCGTGAGTTCCCAGATGTGATTCCATACTACATTCAAGGCCTGATTCCCAGGGCTGTGTCCAGACTCAGGGGTTTTTTCGAAAAAAGTAGCCTTTTTTCGAAAAAACTTCACCTGCGTCTAGACTGCAGCCGCGTTCTTTCGAAATTAAATCGAAAGAATGCGGCTTTTCTTTCGATGGTGGTAAACCTCATTTCACGAGGAAGAACGCCTTCTTTCGAAAGTGCTCTTTCGAAAGAACGCGTTCTTGAATGTAAATAGGGCTTCTTCGAAAGAGAGCATCCAGACTCACTGGGTGCTTTCTTTCGAAAAAGCGGCTTGCTTTTTCGAAAGTTCCGCGTGCAGTCTAGACGCTCTCTTTCGAAAGAGGCTCTTTCGAAAGAGCCTCTTTCGAAAGAGGCTTGCAGTCTAGACATAGCCCAGGTGTTATACATTAGTTTAGCTTAATGAAGTCCAAGATACAATAACAATTGCAATTCCCACTTCAATGTGAACAATTTGTACAGTTCTGGAGCAGTTTACACCAAACATTTTACAATGTTGATAATACACTTACATTCTTAAGGCAAAATGTGACAAGAATCTAGTAACAGTTCTAAAGCAATTGAGAGTAATTGAGTAGAGGTATGTCTAGACTGCGGGGGGATTTCGGGATACCTCCGGTATCCCAAAAAGCTCTGCCACGTCCAGGGAACGCATTTGCTCTTCCGCGCTTTTTTTGTTTTTGTTTTTTTTGTTTTGTTTTTTGCAGAAGAGCAGACGTGCTCTTTCAGAAGCCCTGACTTCCTCGTTCCACAAAAAAGAAGGGATCTTCTGAAAGAGGAGGTTTTTCTGAAATTTGGCCCAGTGTTTATGGGCGAAATTTTGGAAAAGCCTCCTCTGACAAAACTATCTAAAATAGGTATGCAAATTGAGGAGCGCAATTTGTGTACCTTTATCCGAAAAACCATCATAGTATAGACATAGCCTAGGAGATGAGGAACTAACTTTCCTTTCTTAGTTTAGTAGTAAAGCCTGGCCAAAACCTTATTGTCCTCTCTAGTCCCTGTGAACAATGAAGAGTTAATGAGAACACCCGACATGAGACAGAGCACTTAATCTATGACACCACACAGGGGAAAGTTAAAACTGAGCAGGAATTTAGTCTATTTAGACAGTCTCTGCTCCATTTAGCAGGAGACACAGGGAAAGCCATTGCTCTTGGCTACATAAGAAAGTCTCCTCTAGAGGAAGAGGTCAAATGTGTGTATTTTGTCAAGCATTTCTGGCTCATATAAAAATTCAAGTAGAAGACTCTGATAGAATGTCCTTATTGGACCACTTGCTAATCATTAGTGTAGGACTGACTAAAAGGCCAGAGCAACGTTAGCCCTGCAGAGGAAGATAAATTCTCTCTCAACCACCACCACTAGTGTGTACATAGTTTGCTCTATCTATACCCCATGGAGGTTATGATGAGGCCTGCACCATAGATTTTGATAAATAATAAGTGCAGGGAGCTGGTAAATGCGCTGTTTTTCACAGGATAAAGAACAAAAAGTAGTAGTGCAATAAAACAAAGTAGTTTTTTGCGGTTCAGCTGCTCTACATACTTCATTACTCCTGGGAAAACTGAAAAGCTCTTAAAAATAGAAGGTGTGCAATCTCTTCTTTTCGTTCTAGCTGTGATACTCTACATAAATTCTTTATAATTTAACATAGAGTAATTCATTTATAATTCATTGGATACATCATTCATTTATAATGTAACATTTACTTCACCACACCAGTTTCATATTATAAATTTATCTCAGATTAAAAGTGCACTTTTAATTTGTCTTCTATGAAACTACTAAGATCTATGGCATTCCTTTATCAAAGGAATTTGCTAGGTTTTTCCCCACATAGACCCACTTCATGCCCTGTGTAATGTTCTTCTCTTTTTGTTGTCATTATCTCTGCAGTTGGCAGATAAAATGGTGCAGCTTAAAGGAGTTTAAGTCCAAAATCAATTATGAGTATTCAGCACTGCATTTTGCTCTCCTACACAGCTAGACCAGGGTTTGTAATCAGCAGCACCTTCTCCTTTTTATCTCTTTTAAGCTCTGCCCCCAAGACCCATCTGTTTTTAAATAAATACCAAGTACTTGTATTAAAAATAAGAAATAATAAAATCATTCTTCGAGTGCTGTGTTTTTTCTTTCATTCACAGAGCTAGAGAATTGTATGGAAAGTGGAAAGTGGAAAATGATCCATAGTTCTCTGAACTGCAATGTTCCCCACCTCCCTAGAAATGTTACAAGAGAAATACTCTACGCATATAGGGTATGTCTATACTACAGCACTAATTCGAACTAACTTAATTAGAATTAGTTAATTCGAACTAAGCTAATTAGATTTAGTGCATGTAGACCTAAAAACTAATTCGAATTAGCATTTTGCTAATTCAAAATAGCATGTCCACATTGAATGGACCCTGAACCGAAGTTAAGGCTAGCCGGAACCAATGCCGGCAGGGCATCAGGTTAGGCATCAGGAGTGTGGAGCTGCTGCCTCAGGCTAGCCGAGGGCTGTGCTTAAAGGGACCCGACCCCCCACCCCAGACAGACAGTTCTCAGGATTCCCCGCTTGCTGGTCTACCTTGATGAGGGACAGCAAAGCAGTCCTGTCTTGGAGTGCCCTGAGTGCCCACACTCAGCACATCACAGCACTCGGCCTTCAGCCCAGCTGCACTTGCCGCAGGCTGCCATCTGGGGGCGGGGGTCAATCAGGGGGCTGTCAGGATCCAGGAGGCCCTGCAGGAGAGCTTCCACCCCGAGAGGCTTGCAGAGCCACCCCAGTCCTCCCCAACGAGGTCTCATGCTCCATTCCTCCATCACCTCCTTCCACTTACCTTTCCCTAGCCCTCCTTCCTGATGTAAAAAATAAAGGACACGTGTTCAAAAATAGAAACTCTCTTTATTTAACAAAACTGGGGGGGGGGGGGAGATTAACCTCTGGGGAGACTGGGAAAAGGACGTGAGAGAGTGGAAGAGAAAGGGTACGTCTAGACTACATGCCTCTGGTGACAGAGGCATGTAGATTAGGCTACCAGGCATAGGAAAATGAAGCGGCGATTTAAATAATTGCTGCTTCATTTAAATTTACATGGCTGCCGCGCTGAACCAACAAACAGCTGATCAGCTGTTTGTCGGCTCAGTGTGGCAGCCCTCTAAATTTAAATGAAGCAACGATTATTTAAATCGCCACTTCATTTTCCTATGCCTGTTAGCCTAATCTACATGCCTCTGTCCCCAGGTTAGGTTTAGGTGGAGAGGGGAGGTGGAAACCTGGTAGGAGGGGGAAGAAGGAGGAGGGGAAGTATAAAACTATGGTACGCCATATCTTCAGTACTGTGTAGAGATGTGGTCTCCTCACCTCAAAAAAGATATTTTGGCCTTGGAAAGGGTTCAGAAAAGGGCAACTAAAATGATTAGGGGTTTGGAACAGGTCCCATATGAAGAGAGGCTAAAGAGACTGGGACTTTTCAGCTTAGAAAAGAGAAGACTGAGGGGGAACATGATAGAGGTCTATAAAATCATGAGTGATGTGGAGAGGGTGAATAAAGAAAAGTTCTTCATTAGTTCCCATAATATAAGGACTAGAGGACACCAAATGAAATGAATGGCCAGCAGGTTTAAAATTAATAAGCGAAAGTTCTTCTTCACACAGAACTTAATCAACCTGTGGAACTCCTTGCCAGAGGAGGCTGTGATGGCTAGAACTATAATAGAGTTTAAAGAGAAGTTAGATAAATTCATGGAGGTTGGGTCCATGGAGTGCTATTAGCCAGGGGATAGGAACGGTGTCTCTGGCCTTTCTTTGTGGAATGCTGGAGATGGATGGCACGAGACAAATTGCTTGGTCATTGTCTTCGGTCCATCCCCTCCGTGGTACCTGGTGTTGGCCACTGTCGGCAGACAGGCTACTGGGCTAGATGGACCTTTGGTCTGACCCAGTATGGTCATTCTTATGTTCTTATGTTCTAAGCTCAGGGCTCAGGGCCGGGGGTCTCACTGGACCAACTTGATTTTCATGCGAACCAGCTCCTGGGTTCGCATGTGGCCTTTGGTGGCCAGGCTGGCAGCTATCCTTCCCTAGACAGCCGCATTCCTGTGCCTAGTGCGGAGGTTGTGGACGTTGGAGGTCTCCTCCCAAACCTTGATGAGGTCCACGATCTCCACACTGTAGCCAGACCGTGCCCCTTTAAGGGCTCCGGCGATGGGAGGGGGGCAGAAAAGTTTCCCTGGTTTAGCCCAGAGTAGCCACCAGGGCAAGCTGGGAAGGGCTAGCCTCCAACTAGTTCGAATTAAGTGGCTACACAGCCCTTAATTCGAACTACTTAATTCGAACTAGGCATTAGTCCTTGTAGAATGAGGTTTACCTAGTTCGAATTAAGCACTCTGCTAGTTCGAATTAAGTTCAAACTAGCAGTTTGCATGTATAGACACTATGAAAGTTAATTCGAACTAACGGCTGTTAGTTGGAATTAACTTTGTAGTGTAGACATACCCATAGATACTAGTAATGTACCTGTATCCCACATGACCAAATTCACACTTGCATATCTAGGTTGGCTTTATCCTACCAGTCCAAACCTGCTCCTCTCTCTACGGCCTTTATAATTTTTTTTCCTGTTGTGTAGAGCTCACAAATGTCTTTGCTGAAACCCAGGTGTCAAAGAACTGGATGGTGAGTGCCTCCTTCTCAATATGTCCTCTTATGCTATGCACTCAGGGGGACTCAGGGCACAGCATTTTTTTTTTGGTCTTCCTACTCTCACAAACCCTCATAAGAACATAAGAACGTCCGTACTGGGTCAGACCAAAGGTCCATCTAGCCCAGTATCCTGTTGGTTGACAGTGGCCAATGCCAGATACCCAGAGAGAGTGAACACAATGGGCAATCATCACATGCTCCCTTTCCTGTCATCTACTTCCAGCCTCAGACAAAGTCTTTTTAATTTCTCTTTATATGGGATCTGTTCCAAAACCCTAATCATTTTTGTTGCCCTTTTCTGAACCATTTCCAATGCCAATATTATCTTTTTTTAGATGAAGTGACCACATCTGTAGGCACTATTCAAGACGTGGGTGACCATGGATTTATGTAGAGGCAATAAGATATTCACTGACTTATTCTGCAAAAGCGGTGAGGAGTCCTGTGACCCCTTATAGACTAACCGAAGTGTTGGAGCATAAGCTTTCATGGGGCAAAGACTCACTTCATCAGATGCACCTGATGACGTGGGTCTTTGCCCATGAAAGCTTATGCTCCAACACTTTGGTTAGTCTATAAGGTGCCACAGGACTCCTCGCCGCTTTTGCAGATTCAGACTTACACAGCTACCCCTCTGATACTGACTTATTCTCTATCCCTTTTTTAATGATGCCTATCATTCTGTTTGCTTTTTTGACTGCTGCTGTACACTGAGAGGATGTTTTTGGAGAACTATCCACAATCCAGCTATTTTCTTCCAGCTCCACAGCTTTCTCCAATGAAATTAGTCTCTCTGCACAAAGGAGATTAATGGATCAGGATGCAGAGGCATGAGCAATAAGATCTGACTACAGAGCCCTTTCATGCCAACTTCAGTGCCTTCCTGATAACCCAGAGAACAATATTGAGTTCCCCTACATGGGGAAGAGCACCCTGTTTCTGCAATACATACAGATAATGAAGCTGTATTATATAGTATTAAAATACCAGTAACACGGAGCTTTCCTCTATTGCAACTGCTTATACATTCCACACGGTCAGTCTCTATGCACTTTTGTTTGATCTGGTCATCCATGCAAGATAAATAGTAGCAAATGACAGAAAAACAATTAAACAGCAATAGTGACTGGGACATGGCACCATGTCCACCTTCTCAGCAGGCTTTTGTTTGAGTGGTGTAAGTACTGCTTTGCTAAGAGATGTATTTGGGAAGCGAGGTCTCTCTTCTTTTTAAAGTTGCAGAAGGTGTTTCTCCTTCTGGATTTTGTTCATGTGCCCAGGGTTTTTATGATTAGGTGCAGTTTATATTTAGTAAACTATTTAATTTGATGAATAAACTGTCTGCGGGTGCTCATAAAATGCATAATTTTGGTGGTCCCATATAGACATAGCAAGATCCACCATTCCTGGCTGTGTTTTTACAAGGATTGACAGATTGAAAAAACACATTGTTATTAGAGACAAACCTACCAGTATTTTATCTTTTACTCTGAAGTCTCTTTTTCATACATTACGCTGTTCCTATATGGATGTGACACATCCCACAGCACTCAGTATACAATCCTGTGGGCCAAAGCCAGCAGCCCTTCCCCAGATAAAATTCCCATTATTTAGCTTGCCAGACCTTTAAAACAGGCACAAAGGATGGAATGTTTTCCTGTCTCAGTGCAGAGTTCCAACAAAGGTGCTGGGGAACAAGGTGGAACAGCTTATTTCCCACTAACCTTTGGGATTCTAGGCTACCTTAACGTGTGAATGATTGCCCATAGTCCTTATGGGTTTCAAGGCAGAGGAAGAGCTGTGAGTTTATATGACAGCCATGGCACTGGCATAGCCAGAAGAGCCTGCTTGGATTGGCCCCAACTTCGGATGGGTGGGCAAGAATGGGGGTAGGCAAGAATGTGGTGGAGGGGAGCAAGCCCTAGCTTCTTTCCCTGACTGGTTCACCAGGCAGGCTGGAGAGAGATGGACGTGGACAAAGAGGGTAGACCATGGCCCATTCAGGCCCACCCATGGCTACACCCCTATGTCATGACCACATTCTCTTCTACTCCAGAATGCACCTCACCCTCCTAGAGATGCCATGGTGGGGAAGGCTTTCTGTGCAGGGTTTTCACTCAGGATAATGAGGGACACAGTTGATTCTTTAGCCACTCTTACACAAAGTGATTGTAGGGCAGCCATAAAAGGATCCACTGTTTCTTACCTGTTTGCAAGGCAGGAAACTTGTCTTTTTATGTGTCTTATCCTGATGATGCAATGTAAGAAATAAACAATAATGACCGCAGGCTCAGGCCAAGTATATATCAAAAAGGATAGGAGGTGGCTAAGCATGCAAAGTTTATTTTCAAACCATATCTGAAAGCTTCCAACTTCTTAAGATTGCAAAATAGGACTAGAAACATATAAGATGTTTCAGGTCTTCCACTTCATTGACACACCTAGATCTGAACAGTCTAAGGGTATGTCTACACTAACCTCCTAATTCGAAATAGGAGGGTAATGTAGTCATACCGCAATTGCAAATGAAGCCCGGGATTTGAATTTCCCGGGCTTCATTTGCATAAAGCCGGCCGGCGCCATTTTTAAATGCCGGCAGTTCGAACCCCGTGCCGCGCGGCTACACGCGGCACGGAGTAGCTAGTTCGGATTAGGCTTCCTAATCCTAACTAGCTGTACTCCTCATTCCACGAGGAGTACAGCTAGTTCGGATTAGGAAGCCTAATCCGAACTAGCTACTCCGTGCCGCGTGTAGCCGCGCGGCACGGGGTTCGAACTGCCGGCATTTAAAAATGGCGCCGGCCGGCTTTATGCAAATAAAGCCCGGGAAATTCAAATCCCTGGCTTCATTTGCACGTTCGGTATGCATACATTACCCTCCTATTTCGAATTAGGAGGGTAGTGTAGACATACCCTAAGAGAGGTAGCTGTGTTAGTCTCTATCTGCAAAAACAACGAGGAGTCCTGTGGCACCTTACAGACTAACATAACAGATTTATTAGGGCATAAGCGTTTGTGGGTAAAAGCCACTTCATCATATGAACTGGAGTGGAGTTTACAAGGACAACAAAAAGAAAAAGGGTACTTGTGTAAATGAGGCTAATTAAATCAGGATGGAATTAGCCTCATTTATACAAGTACCCTCTTTCTTGTGTTGTCCTTCTATATACCTATGCCTCTGTGAACTCCAATTCATCTGATGAATTGGGTTTTACCCAGGAAAGTTTATACTCTAATGAAACTATTAGTCTCTAAGGTGTCACTTGACTCCTCATTGTAGATCTGAATAGTTAGTAAAGGAATGCAAGAAATCAGATCCTTTTTTCGTACAAAAACATGCAGCTTGGTTTTCATACAAACCACTGATTACTTTGCCATTCAATGCAATTTTGAGATTAAATGCTAAGTCTAAATATAACTGCCACAGGTGTTATACTGAAAAATGACAATGTAATAACATATCCTTTGTACACCACAGGTCTGTTACCTGTTAATATTCACACTAATATCTACTTATCCCATTGACATAAATAAGTTTATATTACTTCCATTAGCCATGTGGAGCAAACTATGAAGTAATGAGGTGGATTTTATTCTTCCTTTTAAAGTATCATATGCATTGATTTACTTAGTTCCAATCAGTTATACATCTCAAATCCCCAGCTGAGTTTGCAGGACAGGCAGTCAGAAAAAAACATATTTCACTTGTAAATAGAACACATTGGTATGGAAATCACTTAGAGGCAGTAAATGTAGAACTCACTCTATGCTGCTTTTATAGAGCCACTTTTCAGAGCAGAACCTCATTTTCTACTGGCCCAGTGTTCACTAATGCAAAACTTCAGCTGAATAGGAATGATGAGCTTCTGGAGATCTAGAAAGAAAGAAGAAAAGAGATTAATGAGATGTAATGAGAGTTTGACTCATTTCAGGACATGCAGATAAAGCAAAAGTACCACCATCAATTTACTTTAGTTACTTACAGATGCATAGACTAATGATTAAATGCCTGAGCCTGAGAAGTACTGAGCACATGCAGTACCCACTGAGTCCCTGAGTTTCATTCTAATACCAAGAATATTGACCATAGATATTCACTTTATAGTTTGAACAGAAACATGATATGCATGCAGAAATATGTAAAGTACAACAAACCACATATCTGCATTGTTGGTTTTAGTGTCTGGTTTACTTTGGTTTTGCAATATACTGTGAATGGAATTATCTATCAGTAATATATTAGGTATTTATAAGTTACCTAGCATAAATCTTATCATGCAGGTATAGGCTATGTAAATACTGTTTCCCAGCCACTTCTTTTTGAAATGTAGCAATGTTCAGCTACTACTTTTTCATACAAAATATTTGTGCAGAGATACAAAACTTCTGGAGAGTGGTGATACAGGGCAAATAATTGAAAAGCTCTAGGAGAGATCCTATGAAGTCATACCTCCCAACCCTCCAAGCATTCAGTGCTTCTCTTGCTCAAAGAAAACAATATTTACAGTTAACATTTAAAAAAATGTGATACAGATTTTAAAGCTCACAATGAGTGGCCGCTACTCAGAGGCTGGCATGATGACACACTCACAGCCCACTTTCCAGTTACAGCCTCAGCATTCACTAATAGACTCAGTGTCACCTTGAATTCCCAACTCTTATCTGAGCCACAGTGGAAGCAGGGAGGGAAAATATCTCTTTTTGTCATTTAAGAAATGTTACTGACTGGTAATATTTCTTGCCTTCTCCTGCTGACTTTGCTTGTTCATGATTTTGTCACCTCATGTACTGATTATCATCCATACCAGAGGGTGTTCCTGAACTTGTCCTGAAAAAAAAAGTTAATGGTTTAAAATGCTGAGATGAGATTAGACACCAACACAAAGTGTTATTATATTTCACCTATTTCTTGTGAACCACTACACTGATTTCCCATAAAGTCCTGAAATGATGTAAAAAGATCGTCTTTAACCTGCAAGGTCCTTCATGGTTATATCTCTTCTGATTTAAGTGATCTTTATTCTCCTTATGTTCCATCTCACATTTTGTGGCCCTCGCATACTCATTTAGTAAATATCCCTAAATTCAGGCTAGAGATACAGCAAATTATCAAGGCCTTTGTTAATTACACCTCCCCCTCCCTCCCCGGGGAATTGGCCTTTTCTGCCCAGTACCTTCAAATCTGCTTCCCTTAGTTGAGCCTTCCTTAAACGCTTTTTAAAAAATCTTTCTTTTAACAGCACCTGCCTTGAGGGTTTTGTCAAGCAAGGCAATTATAAGCACATATGCAAGTTCTTTGGATCTGGGGAAAGCACCATATAACTTTACAGCTTCATAAAGGTTTTATAAAAACAAGTATTAATAGTGTAGTGTTGAGTTATAATCTCACTCCTACAACAAATAAGCACATTTATAAATACTCCTCGAAACCAGTGAACACACAATATATTTGTGGAAACAACATATTTAGTTATAGAATATTAATTTCCCTTCCCTTGAATAAAACTGAAAGACGTGGGCTCTTTGTGGATGGAGTATGGAGAGTCTGGGAAGATGTAATCCTCCTTTGATCTAGGAGACAGTATCCCCATACAGCAATTAGTGGAGTAACAATACCACTGTATCCACATAAATATGGATCCATGCCCTTGCTTTGCCTGCCTCCACCAAAGTCATCTGCAACATTCCATGAGATACAGAGAATATGTCACTGCTAGTAGCAAATATCCTCAATTGCTAGTGACATGATGCTAGATGGAGGAGGGGTGATTCTGAGTTACTACGAATAATTCTGTTCCAGGTGTCTGGCTGGTGGATCTTGCCCATATGTTCAGGGTCTAACTCAGTGGTCCCCAACCTTTAGAGGCTCCCGGGCACCCAGGGGTGGGGCCACTCACGCGCAAGGCACCTGGGGGCGGGGCCACTCACGCACCGGGCTCCCAGGGGGTGGGGCCACCCATGTGCCAGGGGCGGGGCTGCGCGTCCTGGGGCATGCCAGGGGCGGGGATGCCCTTGCACCCGGCGCCAGCATGTGCCCCAGGGCCGGGGCCGCCTGAGCGCCTTGTGCCGTGGACCCAGGGCCGGGGCCAGGGCCGGCGCCGCCGCCCAAGCCGCGCGCCTGGGGCTGGCACCGGCACCGCACACCCGCATGTGTCCCGGGGCTGGGGCCGCCCGAGCACCGTGTACCAGGCACCGGTGCGTGTCGCGTGCCTAGGGCCGGCGCCTCCAGTGCACCGCGTGCCGGGGGCGGGGCCGGCCCAGGTTGTCAGTGGGTGCACACAAATGCCCCGGCGGGTGCCATGGCTCCCACGGGCACCGCATTGGGGACCCCTGGTCTAACTGATCACTATATTTAGGGGTCAGGAAAGGAATTTTCCCCAAAATCAGATTGGCAGAGGCCCTGAAGGGTTTTTTTGCATTCTTTAGCAGCATGGGGCACTTGCAGGATTAAACTAGTCTTTATATCATAATTTGAGGGCTTCAGTAACTCAGCTACGGGTTAGGGGTCTATTACAAGAGTTGATCAGTAACGTGCAGGACATCAGACTAAGTGATCATTAGACTAAGTGATCATCACTTTTGTCCTTAAAGTCTATGGCTACGTCTACACTGCAGGCTTCTTGCGCAAGAACTGTTTTGTGCAAGAGTTCTTGCTCAAAAGATCTTGCTCAAGAGCGCGTCCGCACTACCATGTGCTTTTGCGCAAGAGCGTCCATGGCAGTGTGGATGCTCTTGCACAAGAAAGCTCTGATGGGGCCGTTTTAGCCATAGGGGTTTCTTGCACAAGAATCCCCTGTTGCCTGTCCACACTGCCTTCTTGCGTAAGAGTTCTTGCACAAGAGGGCTTATTCCTTGTGGGGTGAGGAATAACTCTTGTGCAAGAAGCCTTCTCTTCTGATGCTTTACTATAAATGTACTTGTGCAAGAACAAGTGTGCAGTGTAGACGCTCCACAAATTTTTGTGCAGGAACAGCCTTTCTTGTGCAAAAAGCCTGCAGTGTAGACGTAGCCTATGAGTCTATGTGCACTCCCTTCTTGCAGATCATATGCCCCAATCCAGACAAGCATGTGTGTAACATTTGAAGTGAATGGAGCTACTCATACTCTGAAAGCAAAGTACATGTTTATGTGCTTGATTGAACTGGGACCTTCATAGGTCCAAAGTGGAGTGAACAGGTTTGCTTTGGTCTTTATCTGCATTACATTTCAAATTCATCCTAATTTACCGTATTTTCCGGCGTATAAGGCTACTGGGCGTATAAAACAATCCCCTAATTTTTTAGTTAAAAGATAGGGTTTCGTCTTATACCCCAGCGCCCCTCCGCCTCCCCGGCTTTGCTCCCAGTGTCCCTGGTCTGCTGGAGACGGTCCCCAGCAGACCAGAGGCACCGGGAGCAAAGCCGCAGCAGCGGCGGGGTCCCGCGCCTCTGAGGCTTTGTTCCCGGTGGCTCTGGTCTGCTGGGGACCGTCTCCAGCAGACCAGGGACACCGGGAGCAAAGCCTCTGAGGGCGCCCCGGCAGCGGGACAGCCCTGGCGCACCTGGGCTGCCCCGCCGCCAGAGCCCCTCCGTGGCTTTGCAAAGCCCCCGCTTATACGCCGGGTATACAGCTTTGCGGCTTTGCAAAGCCGCGGAGGGGCTCCAGCGGCGGGGCAGCCCAGGCGCGCCTGGGATGCCCCACCGGCGGCTTCCCCCAAGGCTTTGCAAAGCCAGAAAGCTGTATACCCAACGTATAAGACGACCCCCAATTTTTGGGGGATGTTTTTTAACATCAAAAGTCGTCTTATACGCCGGAAAATACAGTAATACAGGAAAGATGCTTTGCAACACAACTATCTCATTGCCAAGGGGGGTGAGTTCTGTGAAGAGCACAAGGAAAAAAAACACCCCAAAATGGTGGTAGGAGTATAGCCTTATTATTAAGGATCTGATTTCGTCATGGAAGTCACAGATTCTGTGATTTCAACAGACCTCTATGACTTCTGGCTTCAGTCTCAGTCCCACACAGCAGTGGAACTCTGGCTTAGGCAGTCAGCCTCCCAGACTGCGACAGGGCTCAGGCAGTTAGTGCAATGTGATGGGGCTAGGGCTTCCATGATTTATTGGTTATTGCCCATATCTTGCCTAGGATTGGTAACAAAAAGCCCCATGCTAAAGTCTTAAACCTTATACAAAGCATTAACATTCAGAATTGAATTAAAACAATGGAAAGCTTTCTGTTCATTGCCCACAAGTTTGCCATTTCTTTCATATGTTGTGGGTGTGAGAGTCTTAGCTTGCCACAGAGCATCTAAAAGAAAAAGACTTCTCTCCTGGATACTGTTGAAGAGTCAAAACAATTCAAGGTATTTATACATTTTAAGGGAAATATGGACTCCCAACACTTCTGAAAAGGATTATGGTGATAAACCATGCGTCATGCTCTCTCCAGTCTTGGACAGAGCTGGGTAGAAAATTTACAACAATTTTGTTAAAGAATGCCATCCTTCTCCCTCTGTGCAGATTGTCTGCAAACTAATCATAAAATTTGCATGCAAAAACATGCAAATTTTATGGTTTTACCTCAAATTATTCATAAATTCTTCAGAGATTTTGTTTTGGTGGGAGCAGATTATTTGCCTGTAGATCATTCACAAACTTTGTTTTGGGGGTAAAGAGGAATTTCCAATTCATGCTGTATTGGTTAATTATTATAGACAGGTGGTATTTTTTCTGTTTGCTGATTGGATGACATTTTGACATTTTCTGTGTCAATACAGGTTGGTCCTCTATAATCCAGACCTCCATTATCCAGCAACATCTGTGATCCAGCATCCCCATGGTTGCTCCTGGGGCTATGTCTACACTATGGGTTTTTTCCGGGATACCAGAGGTATCCTGGAAAAACTCCGCCATATCCAAGGAACATGTCTGCTCTTCCACTTTTTTTTGCAAATGCACTCTTTTGAAAGCCCTTTCTTCCTCCTCCCACGAGGAAGAAGGGCTCTTCCGAAAGAGAAGGCTTTTCCAAAATCTGGCTTAGTGTAGACAGGCCAAATTTCAGAATAACTTCTTCAGAAAAATTAAAGAGTGCATATTTTTTCCCAATAGATCTGTGTAGTCTAGACATAGCTTGGGCTGGAACACTCATGGGGAAAAGGTGGGCCCGATGCTCAGCAACTCCTCTCCTGCCCTCCCGAAGCTTCCAGAGGACTGAAAATAGCTAATTTGAAGCACTAAAGTTTGGAGAGGAGGAGGAAAGAGCGGGAATAGGGGGACATTTGGAGGAAGAGACAGAGAGGGTGGAGAGCCCAGTGCTGGGGAGCACAGCCTGGCAGACACGGAGCTTGGTGCACTCTTTTGGGACTGCAATCCTGGGGGTTCTGGCCCCCTCCACAGAACGCTACAGCCACCCCGCCTCTTCCCACAAGTGCCCCCTCAAAAATTAGGTTTACAGGATCTTTCAAAAAAGGCTTCTATTTTTGAAATAACTGCATCTAGACTGCAGTTTTACTTTCGAAAAAGCACCTTTTCAAAAGAGCGCTATGACGTGATTATACAAATGAAGTGCGGGAAATTCAAATCCCGGCTTCATTTGCGGTTTTGAAGCACCTAATTTACACCCTCTGTCAAAAGAGGGATGTAGTCTAGACATGACGTACCCAATATGTCCAGAATTGACTTCCCCTGGTCCAGTTAATTCCCTGTTTCAGGACCACTCAGCTTACAAGGGTGTCAGAGCAGGGAGGTACAATCTGTACCAGAATATTGGAACCATCTTCAATTAAAAAGGCCTCCTACTAGTTGATAACAGAAAGACAATACAGAGGGGCCCTCAAATAGTACACAGTCAACAGGATTGAATTATGGCTCTGTGTTCCTAGAAGTCAGTACTTAGATTTCCTTCTCACGATGAGATGGAGAGGTATCCCAGGAACTAGACTAAGAAATGCCATAGGACACAGTTACTCTTCTACCCATCTATTGAATTGCCCTATAGTGACTAAATTTGCTCTACGTCTATTACTTTGATCTTCCTCTTTAACCTCTAAAATTGTGGATAGAGAATTTTCCCTTTCTCTTTCCTACCAGCCCCTGTAAATAATTATATTTATGTATTAAAACTATGTTAATATTGATGGGAACCCACCACATGCTGGAGTCTGTGGAGTGTGGTGAGTATAGTATATCACCAAAGAACTTGAATCATTTCAACTCTTACAGTAATACCATGGAGTCAGTTGGATCCATTCTAATACGTAATAAATAGTCCAGGAAGTACGCAATGTTGCTATGTTGGAGTACTGTATTATCAGTGATGGATATAGGGCAGGGTGAGCGGGGCGGCTGCCCCTGGCCCCACGCTTCAAGAAGCCCTGCTCATGCGCCATGTCAAAGGGGGACCCCACAAAATTGTGCTGCCCCGGGCCCCGCAAAATCCTCATCCGCCCCTATGTATTATAACTACAATTAAGTAAATACTTGATTTGGGGGTTTTCTATTGTTGTTGTTGTTGTTTGGGGGCCAAGCCAAAAAAAAAAAGAACCAAAATGAACATTTAAAAAAAATATTTGATTCGGTTTAAACAAAAACAATTGTTTTTGTTTTTCATTTTGTTTCAGGTTAGCAGTGGTGTTTTTCACAATATTTCAAAATTAACTAAATTTCTAAATGAAGCTATTTTAAAATGAAAAGTTGGAATATTTATTGTTCGTTATTTGCCTAAACAAATGGACTGAGTCCTAATGACAGCAGAAAAGTGTTCTGACTTGATTTTGCCTGGAGGTCAGAGTAGAGGATATAATATTCCCCACTGGCCTTAAAATTCATGAGTTTGTCTACATTGCAGTAAAAAACTGCAGCTGGCCTGTGTCAGCTGACTTGGGCCCACAGGGCTCAGGCTGTGGGGCTATAAAATTGCTGTATAGTGGTTTAGACTTGGACTGGAGCCCAGCCTCTGGAACTGGAGTGTCTACACTGCAGTTTTATAAGCTCTCAGCCTGAGCCCCACGTGCTGAACTCAGCTAGCATGGGCCAGCCATGGGTGTTTTATTGAAATGTAGACATACTCTATGAGGCCAAAGGGAACACATTCTTTGCATCTCAGTAACAGCATAATTTTTAAAAATAGCCAAAAATCTCTCAGCACTGAACTGAGGGATTTTTCTAATAATTATTTTGGACATCTGGAGAACATTTTACACTTCATTTTCAGAAAGCCTAACTGTGAGAACTTAACATTTGGATAGTGTCTCTTCAAGGAAACCACATCATCTCATTTCAAAGTATGAACAATAAAATAATACTATACCCAATCACTTCCAATACCTATGGGTGTGAATAGGACTGTGACATCCCATTTGTTTGGATGGAAAATGTTTTCATGCCTCCATTAAGACTGCTGGAGTATGTAAGTACTGAACATAATTGCATTTGTTTCTGAAAGTATTTTAACGTAATAATTTTTGACCAAAAGATGATTGTGGTCCAAAACACTTTGAGACTGCTCACATGTTTATGTTGTATTTAGCTTCTGCCTGTTGCTCAGTTCATATTGTTTTACTGAGAAGTCCAGATGGTGCCAAGTCAACTCACAAGAATTTTAAAATTCGTTTTCAAATATAGTATGCTCTATTTTGTTGTTGAAAAGCAACGTGATTTTGGTCTTTGTAAACAAAAAGAAAGAAATACACATGATGTAATTTTTTAAAAACTGACAAAAAGAGATTAAGATGTGAGAATGGATGTCAGTGTATTAGAATGGGTGCTGCTGGGTAATGTGTAGAACTCCAGTTGGTCTTTCTTCTGAGACTGGTCCTATTGGGTCATTAATATATACAAAGTATTTATTAAGCAAAACTCTAATATACATCAGTTGGATTTTTGCCTGAGTAGGGGATATCCAGATTTGTCTGATTGACTACTGGGAATATTCAGATAAGTCGGGTGAGCTGAATTTAGCCCTTTCTGTAAGGTGCCCTTAAAAAAGTTCCTCTTCCTGGTGCATTCCCACTTGCATATAATATTGGCTTTGTTCCTTTTTCTTCTGGATGAAATAATGAATGCTGCTGGTAACAAAACCTCCTGTGGACAGGAAGTTTGCAATCTTGGGTCCAATCCTAATATTTTAATTCTCTAACACAGATGTGGAACTTAAAAATAAGACACGCCATGTTTTATTTTAATTTGGACTTGGCATTAAAAAAACTGCACAAGTATTAGAGATAAAACTTTAATACTTTAAGCTATAGGCTGGTGATTTTTATAATGAAATTTAATGGGATTAGAAGGAAAGTCTTGCAGATTTAATGAAATGTGTCCATTTAGAGCTCAATTTGATATAAAACATTTTAAATTGTACATTAAAAACACTGTCTTGCAACCAGTAGGATAATCATATTGCATAAAAATAAACACTGACTCTCAAAGTGCTCTTTTCTTGCTCATTAAATGGCAATTGTTTCAAGATGAAAATTCCAACCTGCAAAGCAAGGCTGGCTACCTCTTCTTTAATGGACTGACATTCTCAGCCATAAAATTCTTAATACTAAAAGAAGAAAGAGGTTTGTTCTGAAAGCTCAGAAACTGTTAATTGTGGAAGATTTTTTTATATCATTATTTATTTCAAAGTCAGCTAATTTATAATGCAATGGGCATGCAGAGTGCACACAGCAATCATTCTTTTGCTCTTGACAATTGGGCCTTCATTTCTGTTTTTCAAGCCAAATCTATGCCATTGATGTTCGTCACTTTTTGTAGTGAAATTAAACTTTCTGATGCTATAAGTTTTTCCCAGACTGTTCATGTGAACAAAAGCCAGAGGCAAAACCCAGGTGACCTGAAGATTTGGCAACACCACAAAGGGACCAGCCACAAATCTGACATTTAGGAACTAGTTTCATTATCAAATGCACACTCGTAGGAAAATTAAACTTGCTTTGTTTGGGGGCTGTTTTGGGGTTTGTTTCTGGCTCTGTTTTGATTTGTTGCCAGGGGAGGTTCTTTTTTATACTTTTTAAATTTTATGTAGAGCCCAAAGCAACCTGAAAAGCCAATAGGGCGAATGAAACTGAAGTTTTCTGTTATGCCTCTGCCTTTGGGAGATAAAGGTCAGCAATTTACTCTTTAAAAATTGGTTAATTATAATGTGATAATAATAGTAATAGACCTATTATTTCTCCATAAATTATAAGAATATTTAAATGATCATTTTTCTCTTGTCCCTGGGTTATTTTTACATTGTTATTCTTTTAAATCCTTTAATAAAAATGAACTCTCCCCCAACCATTTGACAGCAATTTGCTTCATTAGTTTAAATTCAAAGGCAGAAGGTGGAAGGTATAGCATATTTCATTTTACATTCTTCCTTATTGAAAAGTTTGCTGCTTCTCTCTGGGCCAAACTCTGAAGTCAGTAGGCTCAAACTCTGGTTCTTCTGAAATGTCTTTTGTAGTACTCCAGCAGCAAAAAGAACACCAAAAGGTGCTTTAAGGCAGTAGCTGGAGACTCAGCACTGGGAAAATCCAGTAGAGCCTCGGATGGAATTTTATACAATAATTTATTTAAGTCTACTGACTATGAGTGTGAGTCCACTCCTGTTGAAGTCAATGAATCTTTATCCAGGATTGGGTCCTCATTTCTTCATCTAACTTTCTTTGGAAGTAGAATTATGATGCAAAAAGAACTTTCTATGGAGCACTGTGGTGCCTTCTTCACTATGCAGTAGAACATGCTTTAAAAGGGAACTGACAGGACCAAGAGTCCACCATAGGGGGAAAAAACTATGAATCCTGATTCTGATCACACTTGCTTATACTGGCTTATGCCAGAGGATTTCCAATGAAGTCAATGGAAGTGCCATAATGTAAATACCTTGTCACCAAAATCAGAATCAGGCTCAGGGTGTCCTTTGCATAGACAGAACAAATATTACCATCTCATCAACTGTCTTGTTTTTCAAAAGTCAATCTAAAAAATGTGACTGGACCCTTTTGTCCTCCATTATAATAGTAGTCATGTATAGAGAAGCTGCCCAATAGTGTACCAGTAAATGGAAAATCTAGAACTTTTAGCGGTAAGATTTACACACTGAAAAGCTTATATCCCTTATATTCCTAGGGCAATGGGTTGGTGCAAGTGAGAGGCTACCCTTCCCTATAAGGGGAAAATTAGCCAGACATTCTGAGTGATACAAAGGAGCCATAGTTTAGCTGCAAGTGCCCAACAGAGAATTCTTATAATAAAGGAACTTCTGGCTGGTGCATCTCTGCTGCAGATGAACCCTGTGCCTATTTTTCCCTCACACTACTGAAGAAGAGGGCATGTCAGGGCAGGTCATGTACCCCAGAATCACGTTTGCTTTTTTACAACAGTGTCACACTGTTGACTCATGTTTAATCTGTTGTCCGCTATGACCCCTAGATCCCTTTCTGTATGTGTGAAACTGATTGTTCCTTCATATGTGGAGTACTTTGCATTTGTCCTTATTAAACTTGATCCTGTTTACCTCAGGCCATTTCTCTAGTTTGTCCAGATCATTTTAAATTTTGACCCTATCCTCCAAGCACTTGCTAGCTCTCCCAGCTTGGTATCATCTGCAAACTTAATAATCATACTCTCTATGCCATCATCTAAATTATTGATGATGATATTGAACAGAACCAGCCCCAAAACAGACCCGTGAGGTATCCCACATGCTTGCACTGAAGCTCAGTTCCAGCCCAGAAGATAATCAAGTCCTGGAGACCAATTCATGAAGCATTTGAGTTAACTTTTCCTGGTTCACCTCTCTTTGCACAGAAAGGCATATTTTGGCCCTTTACTGCATCTGTATCACATTACAGAAAAGGGGGTCATTTTATTCATCATCACTAAAATGTAGACAAATGAGTCCCATTCTTTCAGCATAAACAGTGAAAAAATTAACAAATGGTCTGGTAGCACTTTATAGACTAACAAAACATGTAGGTGGTATCATTAGCTTTCATGGGCACAGCCCACTTCTTCAGATGACCGGAGTTTTGACAAGTTTCTTGTCTGGACCAGTCCACATGAGAAATCCACTTCCTGGACACTACAGTACAGTTAAATAATGGACAAACTTCCGCCACCTCATACCAGAAACTCACTGACCGCTACACTTACCTTCATGCCTCCAGCAACATTTCTCAGTCTATTGTATACAGCCAATCCCTAAGATACAATCAGATTTACTCCAATCCCACAGACAGAGACAATCACCTACAGGATCTTTATAGAACATTCCTAAAACTGAAATACCCACCTGGAGAAGTGAGAAAACAAATTGACAGAGCCAAAAAAGTACCCAAACATGAACTACTTCAAGACAGACCCAAAAGAGAAAATAACAGAACTCCACTTGTTATTACCTATAGTATACAACTATAGTCCAGCACATTATACACAATCTACAACCCATCTGGGAAAATGATCCCTCACTCTCAGAGGCCTTGGGAGAAAAGCCTATTCTCACTTACAGACAACCTTCCAACCTGAGATGAATTCTTTCCAGTATCCATGCCACACAACCACATCATAAGTATCCAGGAACCCAGCCCTGCAACCAAACACGATGCCAACTCTGCCCATATATTTATACTAGCAAATTCATCTCTGGAGCCAACAACATAAGCTACCAAATCAAAAGATCATTTCACTGAACATCCAGTAATTTGATCTATGCCATCAAATGCCAGCAATACCCCACTGCTATATTTATTGGACAAACTGGACAGTATCTGCGGGAAAGAATCAATGGACACAAATCAGATATACGTAAAGGAAACATACAGAAACCTATTGGGAAACACTTTAATCTTCCTAATCACTGTTTAAAAGATCTTCAAGTGGCTGTCTTCTCACCAATTCTACCAGCCAGATACACAGAGAAGCATTGGAATTCGAGTTCATCCGCAAATTTAATTCTCATGCTAATGGTCTCAATCCTAATGAAGGAAGGTTGGGACACTATTTATCAATAAAGGTGCAAACAGCTCTTTGTGTAGATTCCTATGTCAGGAAGGATACCATCAATTGACTTTGAATCTTATATGCTTTAACTACCCAATCTTCAGATACTTACTGGGTCCCTCTACCTTCTGCTCCCTGTCTCCCACACCTCCTTTTTTTCCCTCATCCCTCCCCACCTTCTCTCCTATTTGTTTTCGGTCTGCACATCCTAAACTCAAAACTCCAGTCACCTGAAGAACTGGGCTGTGCCCATGAAAGCGAATGATACCAGCTACCTGTTAGTCTATAAAGTGCTACCAGACCATTTGTTGTTTTTTTTTCTGTACAGACTAACTCGGCTACCCCCTGAAGCCAGTGAAAAAAATTGTTTTTCTTTGCTATGTGAACAATTTCCAGACAACTACAATCTATGCAACAATGTACTCGTATATTTACTTCCCAATATATAAGAGCACCCATCCACATCCCTCTAAGCACCTTTACCATCAGTTATAAATACTACGATCAGCTCCCTTTATTGTTAGCCTAATTCTAGAATTCCACCTGTTCCCCAGCAATAGTTAGGCAAAAACAAATGTAAAATCATGTTCTAACTCTTCATGTTCTAGTCACTCTCATAATTGTCCACCCTCTTCAAAATCTAGGGAGAGCAAATGGTTTTTGCAAGACACCATATTTGTCAACACAAGGCGAGGTGAAATCCCTACAGTTTTCAAAAACGGCCTGCCAGACATTTCTTCTGTTGTTCTTACTTTACAGGTCTCTGCTGAACATAGCAATTTTGCTCACATTTGTGCAGTATTCCTTTTTTCATTAGATATAAACAATGGTGAAAATAACTTAACATTCCTTACAGGTACTGTTCTATTGCAACCCAGATCCCTGATAGCTCTTTAAATAGCTCCCTGCTGGCTCTTGCTGGAGCTATGCACCAGGATGCACCAGTTAGTTTCACCTCTAGGTATAAATATCCCTCCGTTTTTCTATGTATTTCATTGTTCTTTTATTGTCCCAACCACCAATAACAGAAATAGTGTTTTTCCTAATAAACTGTGTCACGTTTGCTAAATACAATTTTAAAAAGATCTAGATATTGTCGGGATCTTGATAAGGCTTGAAATATATTTCACAAGTTGGAAATTATTCAAAAAAGATTACAGATGAGGTAGAAACTGAAAGTTGACTATTTTTCAGTACTGAGAAAGATTTTTAGAGGGAGTTGTTTAAGGAGCTGCCACAAAATGATAAGCAAAATGCATCAATTTGTTACTATAATGAGACTATCTTTTAAGTTGTTCTTTTGTCAGTATAAATGGGATCTCTTTTTGTAAGGTAAAACCTGACACATGAAATTTTATTTTAAAAAGTCTTATTATTTTTATTGGTTTTCAAAATTTACCACCAATAATCTCTTGATTGATGGAGACTGATAAGTTAAAAAGGTATCAGAAAAATATGCAATATTAATAATTATTAGTCCTGATTCAGTCCACAGATCACTTTGGATTGCTTGTATAAAATCAGAAAACAAGAACCAAATGTTCTAAAGGAAGGTCTACAAAGAGAAAAGAGAAGAATAAATCCAAAGTAGCACAGGGTGCCTGTGGAACGCTTTCAAGTTTGGTATAAAATAAAATACCACAGCATATAACAAACTGACTGCTAAATGTCAGGAAGAATAGTTCTGCCAGCAGGTTCTCAAATCCATCTGAACCTTGTTTACTGAACTTCTCCTCTACACTATTCAGTTGTGTTGTGAGAAAGGTTTTGTATAACCATAATTGAAAAAAAAAAACTGTTTCACATCTGCAAACAATCTGAGCTTACCAGAAAAAAGCACAGGAGCCATTATAGTAGGAGATGTGAACGCTGATATGAGCAATGCCTTTTTTTCCCTGTGAATCTGTGTTGCTTTAGATACATCTGGGAATATGTGAAGTATTTTTATTTAGAAATGTCAAGTTACCTTCACCTCTCACACTTCACTTATTAACTCTATCTTTATGCATTACTGAAATGAAAGTCAATAGCAAAGTATGACATAAAACAGCAGAACTAAGAAAAGGATTCAGAGAATTTGAAAGCTGAAAGGATTTTTTTCATACTCCTCTAAGAGATTTCCCAACTATATTGCACTTCAGGAGACTGGTCATGCAGGAGTCCTTCATACACGACTTCTTCTCTTCCAGAGGAAAGGAGGCTTAGGACCTTCAAAGACACTGTCTTCCCTCCATACCTGGACACAGAATCCCCTCTATGTTGTCCAGAGCCTGTGCTATAGGAAACACTGGAAACCAAGCAAGCCACAGACAGGGCAGAAAACATGTCAGTCACTGCTTGGTCCTGTAAATTTGCTTACTAAAAGAAATGTGGCAACCAGCTATATTATCTTTTCCACAGAGCCATCTCCAGAGGTCCTGGGGACCAGCACGGAGTACCTGGTAGTGCAGCTCTGCTAGGAAGAAAGAAGGGACAGACAGTGGTTAAACATGGAGCACACAAAACGGTCCTATGTTTGGGAGATGGTACAATATTGGGGGAAGATGATCTTGTGGATGTTTCCTCCTCAAAAATCCCTTCCTACAACCTTTAATGTGAGAGGAGATGATCTGTGCCATCTAAACATTCAGATGAACCTACAGTCCTCCCTGATATTAGCATTATCTTCTAATGCCATACCTGTAACACAGTTACAGCTATTGAATTGCAACTATAGTAACTCATTGGCTTTGGCTTTTGTCTTCCAGCTTCTAAATATCACTTCTTATCACCATTGCCACAGGTATATCCTTTTTTAAATGTTTTACTTTTTCAAATCCTTGTGTTATAATGGTGAACAGAATATAAACATTTAGGCTGAGCAGAATATAAATACAAACTCTACTTTATACTCAAATAAATCAAAGCATAATTCTAAGTATGAGAAGCCAGAAACACTGTCCCATGCTTAGATATTGAAGGTAAAGAATGAGGAGAAGAAACATATTGGCAACATTAACAGCCCTACAACTGCTCTTGCTGGAAGGTTACACAACAATGATGCAGGACTAGAGAATTCACCCATTTTAGCCCATCACTTTAGTAGAGTACAGTCTGAAACTACACATTTTTCTACAATCAGGGTTATAAACCCAGTGTTTCAAAGCATGCTATGGAGGTGTGATTTATGTGCTTTAACGTGTTGCACATTAATCGGTCTGTGTAGACCCTGCTGGTGAGGAGTAGGGTAATAGGGAAAGGATAGTTAGGGTCTACAACAAGGAGAAGGAGATAAATGGGAATGGCTGGTAGCAGACACAAAAGATTGGAGGGCTCAAGTGAGAAAGTGACATACCCCCAGCCAGTGCACCCCAACTTCTTCCAGTTCATTCCACCCAACCTATATTCCAATTTTGCCATACCTCCAACTCTGCCAGTGCATCCTGCACCCATCCTGTACCAACCCCTCACAGACAGTCTATACCCTTATGTTCACCCTTCTTATTGGACTATGATAAATTTTGCAAAAAGTATGCCTTATGAGGTATAATTTGAAAACTCAATATTTGCTGGTTATTGTCCTTGTAAAATAGGAATGGCAACTTTGGGTGTGTCTAGCCTACAGAGTTTTGTCGACAAAAGTGGACTTTTGTCGACAAAACTATACCTGCGTCTACACTACCGCTGAGTTCTGTCAACATAACATCGACAGAACTCAGCAGTTTTGTCGACGCTGGTAAACCTCATTTTATGAGGCACAACGTCTTTATCGACAGAGTTCTGTCGACAAAAAGGGCAGTCTGGACGAGGGGGTTTCTTTTGTTGACAGAAAAAGACCTCCAAGGAAACCCCCTGCTGGACGGTCCTTCTTCAGGAAAAACCTCTTCTTGGTCCTGTCTGTAGCCATGTTTTAAAGGCACAGACATCTCTGGCAGGCATTGTGACAGGAAGCTGGCCACAGAGAGTGCCTGTCAGCAGAGAGCTCCCCCAGCTTTACCTGCACGTGGCCACGTGTGCAGCTCCAGCGCCACGAGGCCCCCAAGAACCTTTGAGGGAGCCAGCCCTGGTGCCCACAGGCGAGAAAAAAAGAGCCCCAGCCTGGTCAGGGACAGAGGTCCTGACACTGCTGGAACTGTGGGGGGAGGAGGAAGCGGTCCAGGCCCTGCACACCCGGCGCAGGAACGCCAGCATCTATGGCTGCATGGCTCAGGGGCTGGCCGATAAAGGGCACCACCCCAGGACACTGCAACAGGTCCGGGCCAAAGTGAAAGAACTTCGGCAGGGATACATGAAGGCCCGAGAGCAGAGCTTGGCTTCAGGTGCAGCCCCGGTGCACTGCGCCTATTATCAAGAACTGGACCGCATACTGGGAGGCCAGGAACCTATGTCTGCACCAGTGCTCGTGCAGACAGGGTTGCACACACCGGTGCAGCAGAGCCAGCAGGAGGTCCCCAGGGAAGATGTGGAGGAGAAGGAGGAGGAGGAGCAGACGGAGGACACCCTGACCCTGACTCTGCAGCCTGTCCCGGAGACACAGGAAGCCTCACAGGCATCCTCCGACGCTGGAGAAGGAACATCAGGTGAGTGCAGGCAGGGTCACAGACACAGAACAGGGGAGGTGGGAGCAGAGAGGATGCAGAGTAATGTTCATGTCTTGGTCCTCCCTCCTGGACAGCTTGCATCTCTCTGTGAATGTACAAGCAGGCGGGCAGGTGGTGGGTATGTGGGTGGGGGCTATGGGAGACCCAAGGTGCTGCAGGCCCCTGTCCTACTGTGGCTGCACAGTGATCTGGCCTGGATGGCCACATTGGAGGGCGGGAGGATCTAGAGCGTGGAGGTGGACATTGTCCTAGCACAACAGGTCCCCTGTGCAGCCGAGGCGGCTGGCAGAGCCAGACGTGGCCTACCAGTAACAACATTCCCATCCCTTGTTGTAAGGACTTGTGTGTGAATTCCCAACACTGATCGGTTCTCCCTCTTCTCCTCCACAGCTGTACCTGCTGCTGCTGTCCGCCGAGCAACTCCTGTGCCACCACCCAGCCGGTCCCACAGCACCCGGAGGCATTGGAGGACCCACAATGACCTCCTGAGGAGGCATGTGGAGGCCATGGAGAAAATGGAGGGCACCATGACCAAAATGCATGAGACCATGGCTGAAAGAGCCAGGGAGGAGGCTCGCTGGCATACTCGCCTGCTTCAGGACTTCCTCCCACAGTGGAGCACAATGTGTGCCACTGTCCAGGAGGCCCTGGCTATGCCAGGTCCTGTCCCCCTGGGGACTCCTCCTGCCCATCCAGCTCAAGCCCCCACTGACCCCCCATCCTCCCCTTCAGCCCCCCCATTTTTTCCCTCAGCCCCTGCCACCCCTCCAGCCCTGCCCCTCCCCCCCTGCTAGAGCAGAGTCATTGTCAGCCCCAACTTGAGCCTGAGGACGGCAGGGTCCACGGACAAGGGGTGGCAAAGCCTTGTGGCCCAGGCGAGGCCGCCACTACCCTTAAGTTGTCTGTCCTCCGTCCCTCCCTCCATGGTGGGAATCCCCCCTCCCTCCCTCCCTCCCTCCAGGTTGAAATCCCCCCTTCTACCACAGTTTCAGTTCTACTACAGTTAATAGTTCCAAAAACAGTTTATTTTTAACAGTTGTTGAACAAACGATGTTTTCTAACAGTTCCTAATTTAAACTTTACTTGTAAATAAACATTATATTTTTCATATTTAACATGATGTGTGTGTCTTAACTGCTTGGAGGCTGATGCAGGGATGAATTATGGGAGGGAAGGTGTTGGGACGGGGGGGCCCTAGGCCACAGACCCCATTGGGGATACCTTGGGGAGTCATAGGGCTCCAGCTGAGAAGCGCTCACGCAGAGCCTCCCGGATGCAAACCCCCGCCTGATGGGCTTGGTGAACGGCAGCTGTCCGAGGCTGCGCAAACCGCCTCTTCTCCACTTCAGCCATTGGCCTCCAGCCTGGGAGGAAGGCCTCCCCTTTGCTCTCCACCAGGTTGTGGAGGATGCAACATGCTGCCACCACCTCTGGGATATTGTGTTCCCCCATGTCAAGGCGAGTTAGCAGACACCTAAACCTTCCCTTCAACTGGCCGAATGCGCATTCCACCTGTAAACGGGCGCGTGTCAGGTGCGCATTAAACACTTCCTTGCCCGGGATCAGATGCCCTGCGTATGGCTTCATAAGCCAGGGCATGAGGGGGTAGGCCGCATCGGCCACAATGCAGACCGGCATCTCTACGTCCCCAATAGCAGAGGTTCGCTGGGGGAAGAAGGTTCCTGTCTGCAGCCTTTCGTACAGGTGTGAATTGCGGAAGATCCGAGCATCATGTGCCCGGCCCGACCACCCCACACAAAGGTCCGTAAATAGTCCACGGTGGTCAACCAGGGCCTGCAGCACAATGGAAAAGTATCCTTTTCTGTTTATATACCGGGCGACTCGATGGGGTGGTGCACAGATGGGAATGTGCGTTCCATCGAGCGCTCCTCTGCAGTTTGGGAATCCCAGCCCTGCAAAACCAGCCATGATCGTGTCTAGGTCTCCGAGGTGGACAATCCGATTCAGCAGCTGTGAGTTGATGGCCCTCACCACCTGCAAAAATAGACACATACAAACACACACAGATTATGAAGTAAGAGGGGTTGCCCAAGTCCTTTGGTGACAGCCCTCCCCCCAAGAATCCAGACCTCCTCTCCCTCCCCCAGTGATTGCTGCCAGTACTATGATGGTGTAAGGCACAGGAGCCCTCCACCACCTCCCCTCCATTGCCCCCCACCCACCCTTTTTCGGTTACAGTCCCCTTACGGACTGCCCTCCCCCCGTCCCCAAGGGACTTACCTCCATCAACACAGCACCAACAGTAGATCTCCCCACACCAAACTGCTGTCCCACTGACCGGTAGCTATCAGGAGTGGCCAGCTTCCAGAGGGCAATAGCTACCCTCTTCTCCAGCAGGATGGCAGGGCGCAGGTGGGTGTCCTGTCATTGCAGAGTGGGGGCAAGCCAGTTGCAAAGCTCCAGGAAGGTGGACTTCCGCATCCTGAAGTTTTGGAGCCAAGCCTGATCATCCCACTGCTCCATTACGAGTCGGTCCCATCAGTCCGTACTTGTTTCCATCCTCCAAATTCGCCTGTCCGGGAAAAAGTTCGGAGGCAGGAACATTGCTGCTGCATCCTGAAGGAGGGGCTCCAGTCTGGGCTCAGGTTCCGGAACAGGCATTAACAGCATGATAGTCTCATGCAGTTGCAGCAGCATTTGAAGCACCATGGAGTGGGGCCAGTGCCTGGCCAGGGGAAGCTCTCGCTCCATGGCAAACAAAGGTTAGGAAAAAAACCCACACTGCTGTGCTGTGCCAGGAAGCTGGGCACTCCAAACAAGCACTGCAGAACCTTTGCTATCCCTCTAGGAGGTAAGCAAGGCAGCTGCAGCAGCAGAGCAACAGCCAGTCGGGGGGTGTCCCTTTTAGCATGAGTCTCTGCAAAGTGCAGGCAGCAGAACAAAGAAGTACATGCTGCCCCTGTGACCTGGCAGAAGCAGTTCCGGGTACTTTCTTCTGTCGACAGAGCGTCCTGCAGTCTGGACGCTCTCTGTCGACAAAGCAAATAGTTTGCTTTGTGATTGTAGTCTAGATGCGCTTTGTCGACAGAAGTTTTGTCGACAGATTCTGTCGACAAAACCCTGTAGTCTAGACGTACCCTACCTGTGTAAAATTATAAGATTCTACCATATGCCTTTCCTGCAACATGCTCCAAGTTTAGAAAAGCAGGTACTAGCCTGTTCTTCAGAAACAAAAGGCAAAGTGATGCAGCCATTCTTTGGCAGGAAGAAGAGTGCAAGTCAGAAATTCACATTGTGGCAATGGAACAGCTGCAGGTTCCCATATAAATAGACTGACTGCCAGTGCTACCTGAACCCCAGCTGAAGCTGATTCTCAAAGAAGAGGAGGAAATATAAAAATGGTCCTGAACAAGGAGATTTGCCAGACCAGGAGAGGTCTCTGTCTTCCTGGGTCATGCTGCCTCGGATAAGGCCTCCATCCTGCCCCCACTGCTGCCCCAGCTTTATAGATGCCGCCGGCCCCGCTGATGCTGGGGCAGAGCACTATGGCCAGAGCTCCACAGCCAAGGCAGAAATAACCTAACCCCCATCATCTCCACTCATGGCATCAACAATGTTTGACAGACAAAGGGAGCATCCCTGGACTTTGGGAGGAGTCCTGACTAAAGTAATCCAGGAATGCTCCAATCCCACAGACAGAGACAAACACCTACAGAATCTATATAGTGCATTCCGAAAACTGAAACACCCACATGGAGAAGTGAAAAAAACAGATTGACAGAGCCAAAATAGCACCCAGACATGAACTACTTCAAGACAGACACAAAAGAAAGAACAACAGAAATCCACTTGTCTTTGCCTACAGTCCACAACTTAAACCCATCCGACACATTATCCACAATCTACAACCTACCCTGGAAAATGACCTTTCACTCTCAGGGTATGTCTACACTACCCTCCTAGTTCGAACTAGGAGGGTAATGTAGGCATACCGCACTTGCAAATGAAGCCCGGGATTTGAATTTGGAGCCGCCATTTTTAAAACCCCGCTGGTTCGAACCCCGTGCAGCGCGGCTACACGGGGCACGAACTAGGTAGTTCGAACTAGGCTTCCTAGTTCGAACTACCGTTACTCCTCGTGGAATGAGGAGTAACGGTAGTTTGAACTAGGAAGCCTAGTTCGAACTACCTAGTTCGTGCCCCATGTTCGAACCAGCGGGGTAGTGTAGACATACCCTCAGAGACCTTGGGGGGAAAGCCTATTCTCACTTACAGACAACCCCATAACCACAAACAAATTTTTTCACGTAACCACACTACACAGCTACATCTTAAGCATCTAGGAATCAACCCCTGCAATCAACCCCAGTGCCAACTCTGCCCAAACATCTATACAAGCGATTTCATCACTGAACCCAGCCACATCAGCCACCAAATCAGAGGTTCATGTAACTGAATATCCAGTAGTGTGATCTATATCATCAAATGCCAGCAATGCCCCACTGCGCTATTTATTGGACAAACTGGACAGCCTCTACGGGAAAGAATTAATGGACACAAATCAGATATCCAAAAAGGCAACACACAAAAACCTGTTGGGGAACATTTTAACCTCCCTGGACACTCATTAAGGGATCTACAAAGTTGCTCTTTTGTTTCAGGCCAATTCCACAAGCCAAATACACAGATAAGGATTGTAACTCCACTTCATTCTCAAGTTTAACTCTCATGCAAATGGCCTAAATCATGATATTAGATGGCTCGCACATTATCAACCAACCAAACACTGAAGGTGCCAATGGTTCTTGATGTCCATGTAGAATCTAGTGTTAGTACTTTTCCTTTCCTAGTGCAAACTAATGTTTCTTATCAGCCTCTTTTAACTATTCAGTCTTTGAGGTGCTAATAGACTATTTGTTGTTTTTTAAGTTTTTCCTGTTACGGACTGGCTCGGCTATCTCTTTGAAACTTATCTACCCAATGTCCTCTCCCCGCTTCCCTTATTTATGACACTCCGGTCATCTGAAGAAATGGGCTGTGCCCATGAAAGTTCATGATACCATCTACATGTTTTGTTAGTCTTTAAAGTGCTAGCAGACTATTTGTTGTTTTTTAAGTATTTCCTGTTACAGACTAAATCAGCTACCCCTCTGAAACTTTTGAAGGAATCCAGCCAGACTGCTGTAAACATGTGATGAGAGAAATCTTTCTACTTTAAATTTACTTGCTTGTTAAATTAGGTATTAGTTTTTTACCTTGGATTTTTTACAACCAATTCTGACTAATGCCTCATTACTTGTAATCACTTAAAATCTCTTTCCGTAGTTAATAAACTTGTTTTAGCTAAGCCAGTATGTTTGGACTAAAGTGTCTGAGATAATATAAAATGATACGCACAAATCTTGTTAATGACTTGGCAGACTTTCTACAAGCTTGAATTGTCCAGAAGGAAAGAGCTGGGCAGTACAAGATGCACATTTCTCAAGACAAATCTGGGACTCCCTGGTCCAGCTGGAACACAGATGTTCCTGGACCACAGAGCCCAGGAACAGGGAAGTCTGGCAGTGGGGCAGGAGCACCATAAGGGGCACTAGCAACTCAGCCAGGAGCCAAATGTGTGTGTTGGGAGGAAGGGGAGGGGTGAAAATGAGCAACATAGTCAGGGTGCTTTATTCCCAGTGGCAGCTGTGGAACTCTCGCTCCAGTCCCATTCTGGCTCCAGACTCCGCAGCAGCCAGGAAGCTCTGACCTGGCTACAGAGCTCTGCCTCGGCTATGGAGCTCTGGTCATAGCGCTCTGCCTCAGCATCAGTGGGGTCAACAGCATCTATAAAGCTGGGGCAGTGGCGGGGGCAGTGTGGAGGCCTAGGAAGATAGAGACCTGCCCTGGTCTGGCAAATCCCCTCGTTCAGGACCAGTCAGGTCCTAAGGGTGCCAGACCAGGAAGATCCAACCTGTAGGTACATTTGCACCACAGTCGTTAAGCAATTTTATAGCAATAAGCCAATGATTTACATGCAGGACTTGAAGTCTGACTCTTTTACTGTGTGTGACTTTGGAAATTATTTATTTTTAACCTACTCTGAAGTCTAGTAAGCCACAAACATAAGATTATTGTTCCTAAAATATTATTCCAATTTTCAACTTCCATAGAAAAAATGGGGGGGGGAGTCCAGAGCAGAGCTTGGAGAGTCCCTATTTCATGTTCTCCTGTAAGGGAAGATGAGGAGCATATTGGCAACAAGCTCCTCAAGTCATTGGTGACCTAAAAACTACTATTTTGCCAAGCCTTGTGCTTTCTTGACATCTGGCAGCTCACTGACTTCCCTCCTTGTGCACATGCAAAACTACCCTAATCTTAGGGTATGTCTACACTACCCTCCTATTTTGAAATAGGAGGGTAATGTAGGCATACCGCAATTGCAAATGAAGCCCGGGATTTGAATTTCCCGGGCTTCATTTGCATAAGCCGGGTGCCGCCATTTTTAAATCCCGGCTGGTTCGAACCCCGTGCCGCGCGGCTACATGCAGTATGAACTAGGTAGTTCGAACTAGGCTTCCTAGTTCGAACTACCGTTACTCCTCGTGGAATGAGGAGTAACGGTAGTTCGAACTAGGAAGCCTAGTTCGAACTACCTAGTTCGTGCCGCGTGTAGCCGCGCGGCACGGGGTTCAAACCAGCCGGGATTTAAAAATGGCGGCACCCCGCTTATGCAAATGAAGCCCGGGAAATTCAAATCCCGGGCTTCATTTGCAATTGTGGTATGCCTACATTACCCCGCTAGTTCGAACTAGCAGGGTAGTGTAGACATACCCTTAGAGAGGTACAGGGAAGAGAAAGGGAGTTATTGTTGCTTGGAACAATACTAATTTGGCCACATGGCTACACAACTAGATCTGCAGAAGTTCAAAAGGTAAACATGCTAAATAGAGCAATGGTTCCCTTAGAATGCATCACCACGATGCCTTCTCCTGGCTTCTCAAAGTATGGCTTGGAAACAGGGAGAAGTATTCAGTGAAACTGATGTTATTCCACTACAGTCCCACCCCACTTCCACCTAGTTTTGCTCTCCACCAGCAGGGGAAACTGAGCACACCATCAATCTATACATGCCTGTGATGGAATCTCCTTGATGCAAAGAGACTTAATAAGATTACAAGGCTTCAATTTTCACCTGTGACATTAACTTTTTTTAATGAAGCAGCATTATCAGGAAGCAGTAGATGAAATTTAATGTGCACATTCTTGTCCAAGTGTACAAGAGCCACTATATCTACTTCAATAGCTCAGAATCAGATTAGACTTTCCACTGATCATAAACCACATGATGATTGCAGCTTTTCTGGAAAGTCTGCTTTATGGTGCTTGCCAAGCAGGATTTGGGGAAATGAAAAAACGATCACCATCACAGCTGCAAAAATATGATTCTTATTGTACATTGTATATTTAGCACTTGAAGATGAATGGTGGCAAGCATCATTTCTGGGGTGCTTTATGTTATACTTTTCTTATGGTTAAGCAGGTTCTGCACTTGTTTCCTAGTCTACATTTGCATTTTTGCTTCCAATTGCAACCACATGCTCCTCCACTGAACATCATTAAGAAATAAAATATGGATGACCAATGAGTAATGAGTTATATAAAATAGGAGTTCTTACCAAATTTTCTTTTTAAAAAATGGACAAGATGTGCCATTGACTGAATTATTGGGTGTTGAGGAGTAATAAAAAATGTCCTGGCCATGTGAAATACATATATTCCTAGCAAATGATTACATTTGTATGCTATAATATGCCACAATCTCACAACATATAGTAGGTAGATTGTATAAATCAGAAGAGAGGGGAAATGCTCACAATTTTTAGGTAATCCTCTGACTGTGGAGTTGGTCATGTGCCAGTCAGTTCTCTGGTTTGAGTTTCAGGTCCTCTCAAAGTGAGTTAGTAAATTTTGTTGGATATCTTTTCCATGGAATGAAGGAGTCAATGTGAGGCGTTAAAAGTAAAAAAAGAGTAATAATTAGGAAGCTTTCTTTAACCCCTTGCCTATGTCAAATATAGCTTCCGAGAACAATCTTTCTTAGGACACACACTGCAGCCAAATTTCCAAATGGCATCCATCTTGCTTGCAATCATAATTCTTATTTATGCTTTTGTGCATATCGGCCCCAAAATAAACTGTTGTATTTGAACATGCAAACAGCATTTGCCCGTGCAAATATGAGTTTGGGGACTGTCCAAAATTACTTATCCGAAAATGTTCAGGGACAATTTCAGGGGAAAATTTTTGAAAGTTTGTGCCCTCGATCTTCACTGTGTCAACAAAAATTACAAAACTAGAAAAAAAGCCCAACCCTGTACTCATTGTACAATGAAAATAAATAGGTTCTGAAGTGAGGAAGTCCCTAGTGGCTGGAGGCCAAACCATTCATCCACCTTCACCAGATGCAGGCAGTGGAGCTACTACATGCCACTATTACAAGTAGAAGTGCTGCCCCACTATTGTTACAGATCCATTGTGCTACCCCCAAATCTCTTTCCATGCTGGGGACCTGTGAATTCACATGTAACTGAGTCCTGAAGCATACAGTGGATGGAAATATGCAATACAGGCTACAAGGATGCTGTCCTCTCCTCCATGCACTGGAATCAATCAGATCGTCTGTGTTCAGGCTTCCTGCATCGATGGAAGATAACTGGAAGGACTTGCTTCTAAATAATAAGATACTTAGAAAGCATGAAGTTGCAGACTTCAAAAGGTTAAAATCACCACTTACTACTGAGAACCAGCAAGAGGATTCTACCTTGTGCTCAGCATAATATCCATCCGATCCCATGCTGCAGAAGTCATAATACAGTAGAAACTCAGAATTTTGAATATTTATAATTCTGAAATGTTTCTAACGCTGAACCAAATGTTATGGTTGCTCTTTCAAAATCTGACAGTGAACAGTGACTTAATTCAGCTTAAAAATGTTACTGTGCAGAAGAAAAAATGCTGCTTTTTAACCATCATAATTTAAATGAAAAGCACAGAAACAGTTTCTTTACCTTGTCAATTTTTCTTAATCTTTCCATTTATTTTTTAGCAGTTTACATTTAACACAGCACTGTACTGTATTTGTGCAGGGTAGGGTGGGGGGGAAGGGTTGTTCTCTTCTGCTGTCTGATTGTGTACTTCTGGTTCCAAATGAGGTGCCACCCAGACAGATACTCAGTTCATATACCAGAGGTTTCAAACTCATGGCCGGTGGGCCATCTATAGGTCGGAGCATACATGCAATCTGGCCTGGAAGATATGGAAGCCCAGAGGGGTGCCTGTTCCTGTACCCCAAAGCCTCCCTTCCCATCACCACTCCACTCTCCCCCTTCATTGCACCCCATTCCCTGAGGTATGCAGCCTTGGGGATAGAGGGAGGGCCTGGTACAGGGTGGCAGCAGCAGTCAGGCTCCTCCACATGACCCGTGGTGGCAGAAGACATAGGGAAGCAGACCAAGTACATGTGCTGAGTGTTGCTGCCTTGCACCAGGCTCCCTCAGTAATCCCTGGGGTCATGTCCTTCAGGGTGGAGTGCAATGAGGAGAGAACTGGAGGGTGGCAGGAAGTGGTGGGGCTTGGGGGATGCAGACAGGCATGGGCACACCTCCCCCATGTTGTCATGTCTCCTGGGCCAGATTGAGAATCTGATCTGGCCTGTAGATGGCCCATGAGCCATGAGTTTGAGAGACCTGTCATAACTAGTGTTTGTAACTCTGAGGTTTTACTGCATATGTCTCAGGTTGAACAATTAAAGATTTTCCACTGTGGAGGTGTTAATTGTCATTAACCCCATTACAGCGTGCAGCCTTAAAGCGCATTTAGGAATTCAGATAAATGTCAGTTTAGAATGGAATACTTTTAAAATCTAGCATTATGTTTTATTACATTCACAGATAACTTTGTAGAAGACTTCACTTTAATTTCAAACTGGAAAAGTTGCTATTAATATAGAACTTCAAAAAGGAAGGTGACCTCATGTACCTTTTTGTTAATCTCATGTACCTGCTTTTTTACTACTAGTACAGTCTGAGTTCTAACAACGTGCTAAATCTTTTGAACTTCATCTGTTATAAAAGCCAAAATAAGAGGCAAAGCATGAGGCAATAAATAGTGAATCATAATACAAAATTAAAAAGATTGAAACATTTATAGAAAGAGGTGCCTTTAGGCACTTTTTAAAAGTTCTACTCCAATTTTCATGTTATTTAAAATTTCGTTAATCATATTTTAAACTGTCCAAATGGTTGTTTTTTCTTTTGTTTTTTTTTGTTTGTTTTTTTTACTAAGAACTGAGGAAAAGAAAAAGAAAAAGAACTTACAGTTTGCTAAATTTTCACTTTAAAAGTTGCCAGATTTTTTGCTACTGTATGAAAACTGCATAACATGCCTGGAATTTTCATTGTGCACATACATCATTAGGGCTTATTTGATTTATTGTATGAGTAACCATTGTAGGGCAGCTACTGGAACTCTTCAGTAACTCCTGCCAAAAAATGCCCTAAATTGACCAATATTTATAGACTCCATGAAAATGATGAGAGGGGGGAAATGTCTTGGTTCCAGTTTGCTTGATGCAAATGAACTGAATAGCCCTATTTTCTGTGTATTACTTCATGATGATGGTATTTATTAATTAGGTTCAAATGAACCTCATTTTAAAAAAAGCCAGGACTTTCAGTTCCAATTTTCTCATCGCTTTCTCTTAATGGCATTGTTTTGATAAAAAAGAATGATCAGAGCAAAATGGTGCAACATTTCACCAATAAAGATTAATTTCCTTCATTAAAAACATTCAGCACTTGTGACTTGAAACAAAACATTTAATGAGCATTTTGCATCAGTTAAAAGTTATATACAGTGTTGCCAGTCATAACAGATATTTTTGATGGTACATCTTTCACCTACCTGTAATCACATTGATTGATTTTTATTTTTAACATTTGAAATGAAATTCTAACAATGAATCCAATAGCTCTGATTTAGAAGGAATAGATTCAGTATCTGTTTAGACTGTTCTTGGAGGGGAAAAAGCTATACACAGCATAAAATAGAAGCTTTAGGTCACGTGCTTGCATTGTTGCAACAATCTTATAAATAAAGCCACTAGCTCTAGTTGGCAGGGAAACAAATGACTTTAAAAAGAAGTGACAGTCCATCTTTGTAAGGAGGCAATATACATTCTTCAGCTGATTTATTTGATTTTATGTTGAAAAAACTGCACTGCCAAAAATGTGATTTTTTTTTGTTTCAAATTATTGAAATGCTAAATTATTCATTTGAGGTTAAACTTGAACATGTGTTTAGTTAGTGTTCAGCCTTTGCTTTTGTTTTTCTTAAAAATATTCTTGGTGGTCATCATCTTAGCATCTCCTGAAACGCTCATGTGTGGAAACATGCATTATACTAATGTCCAGTTTATGTCATGAAAATTCATGGTGATTCCAACCCCCTTTCCTTATCTGAACTGCCACTCCCACTTATTTTGAGGTCCCCGATTCTAATTAGATAATTACTTATTCCATAATCATTAGTATGTGCATTAACTTATTGCTATAGCACTATAGTGATTAACACTTATGACTTTCAGTTATTCATATTACTTAGAACACCCTAAAATACTAGTAACCCATGTTTGTGGTTTCTCACTTCGTACCAATAAACAAACTTATTACACACTTATCACTATACATAATCTTATGACTTAGAGTCACTAGCCTGTCACACTATAACCTAGGCCATAATTTGTTATGGTAAACTAGCTACCATACAGGCCCTGGATGTGATGGTCCTTTACTTGCTTTCAACCAATACCACACATTTCCTATACAATTTACACAAATAGAAAATAATTCAGATTTGGCCAGATCTCTCTGTACTACAAAAAAATGTGCTACATTTATTTGGAACTGCTTGTATTAAGTGGAAAAAAGATTGAAAAAGCAAACACATCTGACAGGCTTTCAAAAATATATTTCACTTTTTTCATAACTGTTTCATCCCAGAAATGCTAATGGAGTCTCTTTTTTCTGATTATTTACTGACTAGTTGCTTCCTGCAAGGACTGACCTTTCAAGCAAGTGATTAAAGAGGTCTTTCGTTCTAACAACTACATTTGCCCAAAATTTTTGTATGTCATGATCTTACTTTAATCAAGAATTGACAAGAGTACATTCTAGATGATATACAATCAGGCATTTTCTTTCTCTAATTTCTTTGACTTATAATGTGGGAGGCTATTCTGTCAATGGAAGACAGATAATAAAAATATGAAAGATGATTTATGATAAAGGGTAAGCCCTTTGCCCTGTAGCTCTAGAGGGGTATATCTACACTAGGAAACTATTTCAAAATAGCTTATTTCAAAATAATAACTCCCAAAATAACTATTTCAAAATAAGCTTATTCCCCAAGGAAAGCAGGAGTTATTATTTTTAAATAACAAGCTCCTTATTTTGAAATAACAGGCTTGATCGTGTGGATGCTCTGCTTGTTATTTCAAAAGTGTGGACCAGAATGAGGGTAGGGAGCATTCTACTAGCCATCTGTTGGTGGACAGAAACTCCACAGGTGAATGAACTCTCCGCCACTATCTATTGGTGAATAGGGAAAACACAGCTACAGCAAATGATTATTTGCATAAAGTTTCTATCCAGAAATCCTCCAAGAGAGAATTAGGAGAGTCAACAGATCTGCTTACAAACTCCATGGCATAGTGGGACAAAACTGAAAGAAGAGGGAGAGGATTTTCACTTTGAGGCAAGAACTCAACTCAACAATTCTATACATCACTATGTCCCTGCACTGAAGACTTTGCAAAGAGAAGATGAAGAAGTGCAGTAAGAGGTGATGTAAAGACAGTGCAAAGCAACTCTTTGAAGAGGCACAAAGGGAAGCAACAGAGCTGAATGGCCTCTATTTAAGCTAAAATCACTATACTAACCTCCCCTACTAATCTTTTCCTGTTTATATGCAAAATCAGTGCTTGCAATTTGGGAAGTATTACCTGTCAACGTAACCCAGAAAAGATATCTAGTTTTTCCCAGATTTCTAGATGAGTGTTGGGCTATGTCTATTCTGGGAAGGTTTGGCAACAAGAGTTCTGTCAATATGCAAAAGTCACCGAATGTGAAAACTGGCCAAACTGTTTTTTTTGCCTTCCATCTTTGACATTTCATGGCCACATTGCTAGCATCCTGTCAACAGATAGAGTAAAGCACTCTGGGTACGCATCCTAGAGTGCAGTGTTATAGGAAGGCAGAGATGAACTCTCTTGGAATTCCTTCCTAGCTCTGTGAGCTCTCTGTTCTAAAGAATGTCAAAGCAGCACAGCAGTCTCTCCAGCCCTCCTGTTGCAGCAGCAGTCTGCCTGCTACTGTGTTCTAGCAGGGCAGAACAGAAGCATTCCAATTATTTTCAGTTTGTTCTCCAAACAGAGCAGCTCACTCAGCTGTCAGATACTTCCAGGAGCTTTGAAACAGGAGGGACACTTGCCTGTGGGGCAGCAGAAATCACAAAAAAATGACCACAGTCATCAGGGAAGGCATTGTGGGATGCTGGCGGAAACCAGTTCTCTTTATAAAACTAACAGTAAAGTTGTCATGGTCATGAGGGATGGCCAGCAGCCATCAGGGGGACTAAGGGGTTAACTGTACTTAGCAAGGTAGCAGTCAGCCAACAGACATGCAGGTAGGAATTTCAAACTGAGACAAAGGAATTTTGGGGGTTTCCCTCCTTTGTCTCTGGGCCAGTTTGCTCTCCAGGTACTGAGAGGGACAGAGAAAATGTCTCTCTCCAAGAAAAGACTCTTCACTATCTGTAAGTAGGGTAAAGTTTAGAAAAATCCATAGGTTTTATTGTTTTATGGTTTGGGACTATGTCTGTGCATTTAGAAATGAGTTTCCCTCTTCTTCGTAACTAAGTTTTGTTCCCATGGGAAAATTTCCCCATGAGTTTATTAATTGGTGGCTCTTACTATCTACCCAATCCAACTATACTTGTAACAGGAGTATTGTTGTGATAATAAAAGTTCTTTCGTTTTTATTAACCTGGTATTGGTTAATTTTTGTGTCCTGGTTTTATTTTAGGGCTGAGATTTCCCAAATGATCTCTTCCCTGGTTTTCTTACCATTACTTGGATGGTGGCAGCAGATTTTTATCCCCAAAATGTAGGTTTTTAAGATTTTGGGGGAAAACTTTATACCAAAGCCTGGAAAGATAAGGTTTTGGGGGTTGCTTTTGCAGGCCCCCACTTCTGCAATCATTGTGCCAGAGTGGGGAATCAGCCTTGACAGAAGTCCACACTGGCTCTTGTTGCTACTGACTACTCCTGGTAGAAACATTATAAAACTCATATATACTTAGAAGTTTATCTGGATGTTTCCAGAGTAGTCTACTTATCCTTATTATGAATTTTCCCTCATGCCTCTTATAGAAATTATTCAGTCTCTCCTTTTCTTCAAAATGGAAATCAAAATAAAAAAATCTGTTTTAAGGGTGATTGATTGCAAATAAATCAACTGGCAGAATTCATTACCATGAAATCCACCTTTCTCATCCTTCCAGCCTTCCTATAGGAGGCAATCTAAGAACTTATCCAAATGCAGGTTCTGCACATTAAATGTTTCAGAATAATTTGCACAACCTTTTCACAGATTCTCAGTGTGGAAGACCACAGAATTTATTGGATAAATCCCTCAATATAAGACATTGCATTTCAATTTTAGTTTTTGTGTGTGACAATTACTGTTTGTATGTATCATTGGGTTTTGTACCATTATTTTTATGCTTGTGCTTTACAAGCTCTTTTTCATTTGAATGGAAATACTTTGGTCTGGTGTTTAAGATAGACAATAAAAGAATTAGGGAGTTAATATTTGTATGCAAAACCTCTATCCAGCTAAATGAACAAATTAATCTCTCCCTTTGAAATTGATCAAAGGTTTATTTGTTTGAAGTCATGAAAATCCTGTGAAATCACTCAGGAAATAGCATACTTGAAAACAAAAAAAGAATAGGTCAGTTTTAACATAAACAACTAGAATCTTACTCAGTCGTGGCTGGGAAAAGCAGGCCTACCTATATCTACTGCCCAAAGAATAGTATCCTGCACAAAGTAAGATATGGGGTAGAATTTTCCAAGGAGACTAACTGGCTTGACACACAAATCCCACTGAAATAATGATAATGTCTACCTTTTATATAAAGCTTCTTATTACTAGATCTCAAAGTACTTTACACAGGAGGTAGATGCCATTATTCTCATATTACAGATGATGTAACAGATACAGAGATGAAGTGACTTGCCCATGGTCACTAAGGGTATGTCTACACTTGCACCCTAGTTTGAACTAGGGATGCAAATATAGGCATTGGAAATAGTCAACGAAGCGGGGATTTAAATATCCCGCGCTTCATTAGCATAATCTCATCAGCACAGTACTCTGATCAACAGCTGTTTCAAAAGTGAAAGTGCGCGCCAGGAAGCGTTAGTTCGAACCAAACCCTTGGTTCGAACTAACGTTACTCCTCAAAAAATGAGGAGCAATGTTAGTTCGAACCAAGGATTTTGGTTCGAACTAATGCGTCGTGGCACGCACTTTCACTTTCAAAATAACTGTTGATCGGAGTACCGCGCTGGTGAGATCATGCTAATGAAGCATGGGATATTTAAATCCCCACTTCACTGACTATTTCCAATGCCTACATTTGCATCCCTAGTCCGAACTAGGGTGCAAGTGTAGACATACCCTAACACAGTATCCATTAGACTACCAGGCTTCCATGATGCTTTGAAAATCTAATTCTTCCTTTCTATAATGAAAGAGAGAGGACTATAAAACCCAACAAATATACATGCACTGGGACATACAAATAGGACAATCTTTGTTTTACTCTGAAAGAACAAATGAATTTATCTGCCAATACAAGATTTGATTTCTAAGTTTCACAAATAAGTGTCTTGCCATTTTAGTGATACTTTCCACAGTATACATGTAGGTATGATTAGCCTTTTAAACTATATCTTTAACAGACAGCTTTTTTTTTATGTCTGTAAAACTTATAATAAAAATATAACATAAGAATGGTTTTACTGGGTCAGACCAAAGGTCCACATAGCCCAGTATCCTGACTTCCGACAGTCACCAACACTGAGGCTGTGTCTACATTGGCACCCCTTTCCGGAAAAGGGATGCTAATGAGACCAGTCGGAATTGCAAATGCCGCGGGGGATTTAAATATCCCCCGCAGCATTTGCATGAACATGGCTGCCAATTTTTTCCGGCTCGGGGTTTTGCCGGAGAAAAGCGCCAGTCTAGACGGGATCTTGTGGAAAATAAGTCCTTTTCCGGAAGATCCCTTATTCCTACTTTCATCACTGGCTCCTGAGCCACCCCCTCTTGCTGCCTCTCTCTGAGAGAGGCAGAAAGGAGGAATGACTAGTTACATCACTAGTCAACTATCCAATAAGTCAACTAATCGCTTACATCCCTACTAGAGAGGCATTTTAAGAAACCTGTCTTGGATACAGGTCCTCAGAGTAGATCAGGAAATTTTCTTTTTGAATCCGATCATGTTGGACCCAAATGAACTGGCTCCAAAAGCAAGAGCTCAGGAACTGGCAATGAAATGAACTGATCAAGGTTCAGTAATTGGCACCAACAGAGTACCACAATAGACAACAGTTAAGGCAATGGCTCATTGATTTTCTCTGTCTCCAGTTCATTTGATAACAGAGCAGGCATTTCTTCTGAGAAGATACTGGATGTTTTGTTACAACTGATCCAAATAACTGCTTCCCTCCAGAAGTCAGCAGAATGCTGGAAGAAGCCAGTATTTCTCCTTTACTTCCACTACCCAAAACCCCTTCTGAATTTCCAGACAGTGTTCCTTTTTATTCCCTTTTCATAGGAGATTGCCATCTCCAGTGCCATCTGAACCATAAAGGTACCGGGATCAAGAAAGAGATGCAGATCAGATCCAGACAAAGAATATTATAGACACTATCATCCATACGCACAAAAGTAATTCCAACCAGATACATTTTGGGGCTTTTGGCTTTATGGGCAAGTATCCCCTGCATTAAATGGTCACACTGCCCATCTCCCATGCTTTATCAAGAAGGTCCTATGTATTAGAATAGCCCTTCACCAATTTCCTGCCAAAAGGACATTGTTAGATCCAAAGGATGTGAATCCATTAGTGCAACTTATACTGGATAAATTACCTATATAATGAGTAAGGGAAATAGTATGTGAGGAAGAACTATTGAACTTCAAAAAGTCTGATCCAGATTCTGCAAATATGCCTTCTCCAGATAAAAATGTGGGAGACACTTCAGCAGCCTCTCTACCAGAGGATGCTGAAAATATTCCCCCAGTTTTTGAGGTGGGTTTATCCCCTACTTTTTAACATTTTGGGAAGCAGCCAGTGGTCAATGAGTTATGTTTCCTTCATTGGAAAAACAGAAGTGATATGGAATACTCACACATCCACTCAGTCTTCATAAAAAAAAATCAGATAAATGATATCACTTCTTTCAGGAAGGGCTTGCTGTGTTTCATACACAACCATCTCCTGATTCATGGTTTGAACACTACTTCCAAGATCATGAAATGGCCAAATGTTTCTTCATCTGCTAAAGAGAGGGAAAGAGTGGATGCATCTGGAAGAAAAAAAATCTTCAGCTACATTAATCATTCATATATATAATTATGACAAAATGTACAATTTGGAAAAAAATGGACAATTTTGGTATGGTGAGCCCCACACTTTTCTTGGTGGAGTCTAGGATATCACCCTTTGCCTCTGCTCTTGGGGCACTGAGGGCCCCATCAGTGGCAAAAGAAGATGGTAGAGAAGGGAAATAAAAAAGAGGTCTGGGTCTTAGCTTCATCCCCTCTCAACTTCTGCAGGCTTCTAACCCTCTTTCCCTTTGGGTCAGATTATCCTCAGTCCTTCATGCTTGGGAAGAGGGTCTCCCTGCTTTACTGGGACAGTAAATTCTCTGGTATTTCAAATCTTGGCAACACACCTCAAAAGTCCAGTCCTCTCTAATTCCTCACTCCAGCCGGTCTGCCTGAAGTGAGGTGATTGAGGATGTTATTAGGTCCTTATCAGAGCCTTATAAGGCTATAGGTGCTTCATATCATTGGACATAGCTATGTTTCCTAGTTGGCACCCAGGTTGTTTGCAAAATGCCTCTCTATAGCAGCAACAACCTAAGAGGCAAGGAATGTATGTCTACCCATACCTAGATGAAAGTATCACTCAGGGAAGATATCTTATTATATATAAAACAAATATACAGTGTACAGACTTATGAGGTCTTGAATTACAAATAAATTAGAAAAAGTCGTTACTAAAATCAATTCAGAGGATCCTATTTATAGAGATTATATTCAATTGGACTGTGGCCAGAGGAGAGATTTATAAAAATAAACATGTCTATATATCTCCTTCTCCAATCCCCACATCAACCAGTTCTCTTTTTTTCTCCTCCTGCTGAGTCTTTTGGCAACAACCACACTCAGTGATGTCACATGCTTGTCTTCAGATGAGAGATACTAGTTAGCAATAAATTATAAACCAGGGTCAGTCAACATGCATTGCAAAACAGTAATCCCACATCAAGTGTTAACATCACTAATATGGTGAACAAACAGTGTAATGCGGAGAATCAAAATCATCCGCCATCAAAAATACTTACCTCCTTTGCGTCTATATTGAACAACAATTTGCTTGTCACAACTCATTGGTCACCAAAAGATGAGAGCCTATATGTAAATGTATTAGAACTAAGAGCAATCCAACTGACTCTAAATTCATTTCTACCTCAGGTCAAACAGAGAGTAGTTCGGGTAGTAACAGGCAATATGACAGCATTATATTATTTGAACAAGCAAGGAAAGGGTGTCTGATTCCCTGAAATTATGACTGAAGACACACAGCCTTTGGAATTGGTGTTTAGAATACAATATTTTATCCAACAGCAATCTATGTAGTCAAGAAATAAAACACCGTTGCAGATCATCTGAGAAGGTCAAAATATCACATACACAAGTGGTTTTTGAAGGACAAAGTAACAAAAGAAAATGCAACAACTGATCTTTTTGCATCCATCAGCAACAGGAAGAGTCACAAATTCTGCTTGAGAACAAGCAGATGCAGGGACTCTGTATTGGATCCCTTTGTAATACACTAGGGTCAGGGTTTAATGTATGCATTTCCCCCATATCTGTTCATTCAGAGAGTGATAAATAAGGTAAGACAGGACAAGGCCAGGGTAATTTCAATAGTGCCAGCATAGCCCAGACTACAGTGCTATCTGGACTTAATTCACCTGTCAAGAGAAATAATGGAGCCTCTACCACTGGTACCAGACCTCTGGTTGCAACAATATAGGGTGGTTTATCATTCAAATCTTCAGTCACTTCATTTAACAGCATGGGAAACAGGATTCTGGAACATCTAAATGAAGTTGTGCATTAGAGGTACAGAATATAATGTTACATTCCTGAAAAGAGTCAACATGAAAATGTTATAGTCATAAATGGAAATGGTTTTGAGAAAACAACCATATTAGCATACTGATGTGGTTATAAGGTGCTTAAAAGGCATTAAGAACACATACTCTCCAATAAAATGCCCTATGCCATCTTGGGATCTGAATTTTGTGCAATCACAGTTATTGAAGACTCCTTTTGAATATTTTAGGAAATTGTTCTTTATTTCATCTGTCTACAGGCAGTCCGCGGCTTACGTACAAGATAGGGACCGTAGGTTTGTTCTTAAGTTGAATTTGTATGTAAGTCGGAACTGACGTCCAGATTCAGCCGCTGTTGAAACTGACCAGCAGCAGCTGAATCGGGCACGCCTGGGGCAGAGCAGCTGGAGTGCTGCTGGGTTGGTCTGGTAGCGCCAACCCTTGGCGCAGTGGGACCAACCTGGCAGCACCCCAGCTGCTCTTGGGGACACCTGGGGCAGAGCAGCTGGGGTGCTGCTGGGTTGGTCCCGCAGCGCCGCTCCTCAGCGCTACTGGACCAACCCGGCAGCACCCCAGCTGCTCTGCCCCAGGTGTTCCCAAGTCAGCTGCTGCTGAAACTGACCAGCGGCTGACTACAGGAAGCCCGAGGCAGAGCAGCTCTGCTTCGGGCTTCCTGTAGTCAGCCGCTGATCAGTTTCAGCAGCAGCTGACTTGGGGACGCCTGGGACAGAGCAGCTGGGATGCTGCTGGGTTGGTCCAGTAGCGCCGCACCTCGGTACTGTGGGACCAACCCGGCAGCCCCCCAGCTGCTCTACCCCAGGCGTCAGCGAGAAAATCCTGGTCTGCTGGGGGGGGGGTTGAGTGCACTAGCTGCGCCGCTCCCAGCAGACCAGGGAGACGCGGAGCGGCTTTTCTCGCCACGGAGGACAAGGGCGGTGGGACCGCGGCACGTCTCGGCGGTCCCACTGCCCGCGTCCTCCGTGGCCAGAAAAGCCGCTCCGCGTCTCCCTGGTCTGCTGGGGGGAAGGGCCCCACCGCGCCGTTTGAGGCGGCGACAGTGGGGGAGGCACCGGGAACGAGCTGCGCCCCCCCCCGTTCGTACTTAGGGGTCTGACTTAAGTCAGACTGATGTAACTCGGGGACTGCCTGTATAGAGATAGCATTTTATAGTAATCACTTCTGCAAGGTGTATAAGTGAATTACATGCATTAATGACATAATTACTTTTTTCACATAGACAAAAAGTTTTTTGTACAGACCCTAGGTTTTTACCAAATAAGTCTCTGATTTCACATAAATCAGTCTATTTTACTGGTTTTCTTCCCCAAACCTCTTATTCAGGAGTGAAAGGCTAAATTACATACTAGATTTTAGAAGAACTTTAGCATTTTGTTTAGACAGGACTAAGCAATTTAGACAGTCCCACAAAATTGTTTATTTCTTGTGAAAGGAAGAGCAAGAGAAAATCTATTTCTGTGCAAATGCTTTCAAGATGTGTTAGATTATATATTAATGAGATTTATAAATTGAAAGCATCTCTTTCTCAAGGAATTAGAACACAATCTACTACATACACAACAACTTTAATTGCTTTTTTAGGTACATTCCTCTAAGAGAGAGATGTAGAGAAGCAATGTGGATTTTGGTTCACACCTTTATTGAACACTGTACCTTAGATTTAGAATTTTGATCTCGTTCAAGTTTTGGCAACACTTACCTTCAGTCCTTATTTAATTAGTGTGCCATGATTCCACCATCCTGGATCTGAGTGCTACTTATTAATCTATTAATCCCAGTATCCTCTGGGAATATTCAGAGGATACTCAAAGGAGAAATGATACTTCCTTATCTATAACAAAATTCTAACAGATGCATTCTAAATATACAAGCATCCTACCCTCCTTTCCTTCATACCTCAGGGTACGTCTAGACTACATGGCTCCGTCGACGGAGCCATGTAGATTTGTTTGTTTGGCAAAGGGAAATGAAGCCACGATTTAAATAATCGCAGCTTCATTTAAATTTAAATGGCTGCCCCGCTCTGCCGATCAGCTGTTTGTCGGCAGATCGGGGCAGTCTGGATGCTCCCCTGCCGACATGAAAGCCCTTTATCGCCCTCCCTGGTAAACCTCATCCTATGAGGCATAACGGGGAGGTCCATAAAGGGCTTTCAGGTCAGCGCGGGAGCGTCCAGACTAGCGCGCTGAGCCGACAAACAGCTAATTAGCTGTTTGTCGGCTCAGCGCGGCAGCCATTTAAATTTAAATGAAGCCGCGAGTATTTAAATTGCGGCTTCATTTCCCTGTGCCAATCAGCCTAATCTACATGGCTCCATTGATGGAGCCATGTAGTTTAGACACACTCTCACAGTCCTACTTACTATATGGTTTGGGTTTTAAGGGGGAGGAGTTGAGTTGGCTGGAGCATCATGCCCTTTCTATACCCTCTTCTAGAGCGGTCAGTGTTCACTGAAGTTTGGGGCATGGGAGGAGCGTATCCTCTCTAACAGCTACTATTACACTATATAGAAGAATACCCACCCTGACTGCACTGGCCACAGCATCCTATGAGTGGGAATATGCAAAGTCTATCTCAAAGAACCTCAGTTACAGGTAAGTAAACTCCATTTTTCTTTAAGCCCTAGCAGCTTGTGTCAAATGACTTTGTGACAATCCAGACGTTTTTCATTAAGCATTCAGCCATCAAGGTGATTGAAAAAAACCTTAAAATGTGAACTAAATATTAAAGGCTTAAATACTAGGAAGTACATTAAAATGCCTCAACATTTATTAATAAAAGTCTTCAGATTTTAAAACCATATTTTAATTTTGTGGGGTTGGCTGATGATTTTAAAACTGCCACAGATGTAGGACAGATGTTAAAATCACACCGCGCCTGTGTGTCAGTCTTAAATTTGTTTCAATGTTATATTAGTTAACAAATCAGGACTCTTCCTTTTGTTTGTTTGTTTTTCTACTGCATCAGTTACATGGAGCACCTGAACATTTTCCTAAATGATGTTATGTCAGTTCTCTCAGATTATTATTGCTGTCTCTTTCTCCCCTGGGCCTGATTTCTTGATCAACAATCTAAGGTCTGATAATGGATAATTTCACTATTAATTATTAGAAATTTGCTTTTCACATTATAAGTTCGAGGCAAACTGGATGTGTCCTTATTCGTTACCAATTTAATTTAAAAGAGAAATAACTACCTATATTGATGGATACCCATTAACTTTGGCCTACCTAACAAATTATAAATTCACTTTAATTTATAGTAATCTGTTATCACTTCTCTTGGATTTCATGAGTTAGCTTGGAGCCACAAGTGTTTACCTCACAATGCTAAATCTTTCACAAATGCTGACAGGGATTCTTTAAAATAGATAGGTTGTCACATGACCTTTATACCTTAATGCAGTTAGTAAATCATGCTTCTTAGATGGTATTATGGTAGAGACCACCAGAGTTAATGTCTGTCAATGATTCTCTCTTTAACCTCTTTGTTTATAAGGTTATAAATAAAATAACAGTATTCAATCTGATCAGAATATTTGCTTTCAATGGATGCCCTTAAGAGCCTGCCAAGGTTACTTCATTATTTCCTATTTATTCCTTGTGGTGAGTATAGTACCTTTATCTGGGTAAGACAGACATGAATGGCTAGTTTTAACCATTGAACAATATCATAGATTAGGTAGATAGAGTGACTACCTTTGGTATTATTTAAGATAAGATGTGTTGACCTCCTGTGTAACACTGGCCATATAATTTCACCTAGCAATTCTTTTAATACTTATTTCTGGGTGAATTATAACATATTATTTGATTTATGGACTCCAAGTGATAAAAAAAATTTACCACTCCTCATTGTAAGCTGCTCAAATGGTTAATTACCCTCAGAGCTATTTTCTTTAACTTTCCAGTTTAACTATTTTTAGGGTTAGCATCCAAACATTGGGTTTTATGTCTTCTTTTGCCAGATTAAAGAGCCCTTTAGTGGTCATCCTTGTATCAACCATCTCCTTGTATAGGTACTTATAGATCATGATCAAGTCAGGCTTTTACTTTCTCTTTGATAAGCTAAATAGTCTTGAGCTTCTTAGCTCTCTTTCTTAACATAAATCTCCCCTGTAGGTTTTTTTTTAAACATTTTCCAATTTTTCAGCATCCTTTGTAAATGGTGGACGCCATTACATTAATTGCCCCCCCCCCCCCAGTGCAGTATGCAGAGTTAATATTCCCTGGTTAATACTTCCAAAGGGGACCGTGTCTATTAGTATGGTCACTATTTTTACAAAATTATGATAAAACTTATGGAGCTCAAACCCAACTTGTTGGACAAGTGCCTTACCCTTTGCAACAGCAAGCTTATTTGTTAGTAACAACACATTGGTGCCTTTTTGCTATGTTGCTCCAAAGCAGCTGTTGCTGTTACGGGGAGTGTTGTCTCCCAAAGCATTCAATGAGTTAACAGTGTTTTGGAAGGGGAGAGGCAAACACATTGTGTAGTGGAGCTGGAGGGACCCCATGTTTAGAAGCTATGGGGCAGGGGAACCCTGCCTTTGACAGGAGAACCCCCGTTCAGCAAAATGGCTGAGTGAGTTTTGCTGCTGGTGACAGGCTGAGGATGTTCACGCTAGCAGCTTCATGCTGTGCCATAACCAGGGATGGATGGATGGACAGGAAGAGCACCAAGCACAATCTGCAATAGAAGGAGGCAGGCTCCTAGCACAGACACTGGAGGCAGGATGGGAGAGGGGATGGATCAGTGACCAGGGAAGGGATCTCCCCCAATCCCTGCAATTCAAAATAGCACATCCAAACCCCACCACCAGCAACTGAGTTGAAGAGGACAGCTCAGTGTGGGTGCATCTACACAGCAAGGCTTAACTCGAAATAAGCTAGGCAAATTGAGCTATGTCAGTTGTGTAGCTTATTTCGAAATTGGGAGCATCTATACAGCACTTACCTCGAAATAGAGCACTCCTCCTCTGACTTCCCTCATTCCTCATACAATGAGGGTTACAGGAGTCGGAGTAAGAAGTCCTCCAGCTTGACAGTATTTTGACATTATTTTGAAATAATTGCCTGCTGTGTAGATGCAGACTAATTAATTTTGAAATAACACTAGTTATTTTGAAATAATGTTGCTGTGTAGATGTACCCTGTGGGGGAGAAACGGTGTCCCCAATACTCTATATTGCAAAATAGCAACCCCACTCAGTCCTTGCTACCTGCAAGCCAAACACTGAGGAAGAGAGGAAGAAATCTTCACATCAAGCCTTTGCTGCTCCTCCCCCTCCCAAAAAAAGCCCTCTCTTCTTCCAGACCCTCCCCTAAAATCTCCCCTACATATGCTTGGTCAGCTGGGCAGATGGGGTTGTGTGCCCTGGAGCTGCACTGATGGGCAAGAGGTAGGAGAGAAGTGGGGAGGCGACATCCATACATGCACCCCGGATGTGATATTACAGCTTCACATGCTGCTTTTATACAGTGGCTATGTTGCTGTTACCAAGTGGACAATTTGCAGTAGGGACAATTTTCCCAGCAGAAATGTTGCTCATAAGTGGCAGTTGCTTTAATTAGGTGTTGCTGAAAACAAGCATATATGTTACCACCACAAGCAAAGTGATTTACTTCCTACTGTCTCTGTTTCACAATTGTTTTCTAGAAAGACCACAACAAAAAAGTAACTTCTTATAAGCACATTTGAAATATGCATAGTCAGGGGCGGATATAGGGCAGGGCGAGCGAGGCGGCCGCCCCGGGCCCCGCGCTTCAAGAAGCCCCACGCATGCACTGTGGTGTCACCGCGCATGCACGTGGTGCCACCACGCATGCGCGGTGGCAAAGGGGGACCCCGCGGAATTGTGCTGTCCTGGGCCCCGCGAAATGGTCATCTGCCCCTGTGCATAGTTCACTGCAGTAGCTGTTCCAAGTTCAAATAGAGTTCAAGTTCAGTTTGAATAACAGGACAAAGCAACTAAAATCAGCCAACCAAAAATACCAACAAAAAAGCTACAAAATCTAACTCTGAATAAAGCAATCTCTTAATTTCCTTACAAAAAACTACGGGCTTTTGAAAAATCAAGGACATAGTAAGAACCAGATGTTGTAAATATCTGTTTAATGTGTCATTGCTCTTAGGGGTTTAAAAATTAAGAGAAAAAAGATCCAATTTTCAAAGAAGAAAACACACAAACAGTGATCCATTTCTTTGTAAGAAAACAGTACTTTCCAATCACAGCAATATTTGCAATAGTATTTGTCTTGTGGGAAAAGAAAAGATCTTGCTGGGATTTAACTTTAAAAAAGCAATCAGATCCTGCTGGGTAGCTAAATGTCTCAACCTGTCTAAATTATTTTTTACTAGAAATATATTTGCATTCCAGCACCTTGAAACTATTGTAAAAACACGAACACAAAAAGTAAAATTAATCCACAGGGAACTGTAACAGTTGCTGTTAATAATACTCCTCTGAACTTAAAGCGTCAAGTGTTGAATGTCTGTCAACTAAAGGAGAGATAGGCAGCAAGGAGAGGAAGTAAGGTCTGTTACAAAACAAGGGGAGCATTTTCAGCTTCAACGGGTACAAACTGTAAATGGGAAATGGGTAGTTAGCAAAATAAATTATATCCTGCCCGCCTCTAATTTTTCAGTCTGTGTGGTACAGCATTCACCATTGATATAGCTGACATAGTCTTTGCATCTGCATTCATTTACCAAGACCTAGCGGGTAAACTAATACTGTTTCCCCTAATAATTTAATACCAGAAGCACTCTACACAATGTAAAACACCTCCTGCTTTCTGGCATCCATTTTCAGTTAGAGGGGTGAAAAAAAGCAGTCAGGGTAATGCTTTACTAAACAAGGTGGTTACGTGGTGAACAAACCTTTATGAAACTCTTATTTCTAAACCTCTGTTTAGTTTAACAGCAAACCTAACTCTGAAATAATCCTCTACAAATATTTTTGGGAAGGTGAATTTCTCTGTAGTGTTTTACAAATTGTAAAATTATATTCAGTAGTTAATCTCTTCACTGCTGCAGCATTACACTGTTCTAGAACTTTCCTTTCCAGTCACTCAAGCTGTTTTTCAGGATCCCTAGCAAATATAGGCAAGTAAAAAAGACAGTCAAGGATTTGACCACAATCTTTTCAGCTAACTAGGACTGTATGGCTATGTCTAGACTGCAAGCCTCTTTCGAAAGAGAGTGTCTAGACTGCACGCGGAACTTTCGAAAGAGCAAGCCGCTTTTTCGAAAGAAAGCACCCAGTGAGTCTGGATGCTCTCTTTCGAAGAAGCCCTATTTACATTCAAGAACGCCTTCTTTCTAAAGAAGCACTTTCGAAAGAAGGCGTTCTTCCTCGTGAAATGAGGTTTACCGCCGTCGAAAGAAAAGCCGCGTTCTTTCGATTTAATTTCGAAAGAACGTGGCTGCAGTCTAGACGCAGGTGAAGTTTTTTCGGAAAAAGGCTACTTTTCCCGAAAAAACCCCTGAGTCTGGACACAGCCTATGTGAATCCACATACAGCTATTGGCTGAATTACTATGATGATGATAGAAGGCTACACACTAGTCAGTGAAATTTACTTGTTATATATCAGATGAAATGAAAAACTGCTTAATAACACAGTAAGGGAACAGGATTTTAAGGGTGTGTCTACTCTGCACCCTTGCCTCAAAATAAGCTACACAATTTGCACTACACAAATTGCATAGTTTATTTTGAGGTAATTTCGAAATAAATTGCTATTTTGAAACATCCCTAAACCCTTATGGAATGAGGTTTACAGGGACATAGGAATAACAAGCCCGTTATATTTCAAAACAACAGGCTTACTCAAAATACATGGAATAGATATTTTGGGATACTTCCAGTATCCCAAAATAGCAATGGAATGTACATGTAGCCCAAGAATCCTTCAACAGAACCCTTGCCCAGAGCCAGTTAAGTGAGCCAAAATATGGAATCTAACTTTTTTTTCCAAAAAGGCTCACACATGTACCAGTATTGCTAGGCTCAAGAGATCAAAAACCATGAGTCAGTCAGACCCCCAAAAAATCATGAATTTTTTTAAAGGTTATATTGTGATGGGAGAGGGATCTTTTCATTTTTTAACTCTGTGCCCAGCACGCAGGTGTGTGTGTGAGAGAGAGAGAATTAGCATTTCTCATTCTCCCAAATATACTTGGTGTGGTGATTTTGGCCTTAGTTGCAGGATCTCTCACCCCCACCTCTCCCTACCACCTACCAGAAATTGATTCTGCTCCCCCTAGTCTCCAGAGCAAGCTAGTCCCCAGTCAGTTCCATCCATATAACTAGTGAGAGGGTGTTTTCCCTGGCAGGACTCGTATTTGCAAGAGGACTGGAACATTTCACATCAATGCCAGAGTGGACTCCAGTTCAAACCCAAATCCCATCATTTATAGGAAAATAATCACAAGTCTGGCAACACAGATACTATTTTGAATAAAGAGAAAATCTGAATTTAAACTCTACCTTTGGGGTGCACCTACACAGTAGGGCTGAACTCAAAATAAGCTACACAAATTGAGTTATGTCAATTGCATAGCTTATTTCAAAATTGGGAGTGTCTACACAGCACTTGTTTCAAAATAAAGCACTCTTCCTCTGACTTCCCTAAGGCTATGTCTAGACTGCAAGCCTCTTTCGAAAGAGGCTTTTTCAAAAGTATCTTTCGAAAAAGCCTCTTTTGAAAAAGAGCGTCTAGACTGCAAGCAGTACTTTCGAAAAAGCAAGCCGCTTTTTTGAAAGAAAGCAGCGAGTGAGTCTGGATGCTCTCTTTCTAAAAAGCCCTGTTGGCATTCAAGAACGCCTTTTTTCAAAAGAGCACTTTCGAAAAAGGGCGTTCTTCCTCGTGAAATAAGGTTTACCACCGTCAAAAGAAAAGCCGCGTTCTTTCGATTTAATTTAGAAAGAACGCGGCTGCAGTCTAGACGCAGGTGAAGTTTTTTCGAAAAAAGGCTACTTTTTTCGAAAAAACCCCTGAGTCTGGACACAGCCTAAGGGTGCATCAACACAGCACCCTAAACTTGAAAAAAGATAAGACTCTTTTGAAATGTGGCACGTCTATGCCAAATTTCAAAATAATGCGCTATTTCGAGACATCCTTTGACCCTTGTGGAATGAGGGTTACCGGGATGCTGCAATAGCGTACCCATTTTTTAAAAAAATATTTTGAAACCTGAAGATACTAAACAAACTTTAGTCATTCCAATTGGAATATAGATGGTATAACTGACCAAGGGTATGACTGATATAAAACTTAAACGGCTTGTCTCCACTAAAATTAGAAGGAAGCGCTAGCCATATTGGGGGCATATTCCAGATGCCAACACACAGACTCCCTCATGTAGCAGTCAGTTGGAAACCAAATGGGAAAAGGAAATGAGGGCACCCAAGAAAAACCTCATACAGAAACCTTAGCAGTCGAGCTTAATACTGCAGAGCACATGAAAGCAGCAGCTAATAATACGAAGGAATGAGAGAGACAAGTTTGGAGTTTCCGCCCTCTGCACCAAGACTGACCCAGGAAGTATGTAATAATAGTAACCTTAAACTGTATTGGATAAGAAGATACATTGAGCTACCAGAAATTCTTCATCTTTCTACAGTCCATTGATAATATTGGATGTGTATTTTTTTTTACCATGAAGTATGACTGAATATAAACCTTATCCTTATTTCATGTTTTTAAATGAACAAAAATGTAATTATTAAAAAGAAAGAAGAAAACCTGAATTGTTGCTTTGTTAAAAAAAATGTTTCCAGACAAAAGGCTTCAGAATATTAGGAAATCTGGATCGATGATATACTTTAAGATGCTAAGTGCATTAGGCAGGAAAAAACCAGCCTCGTTACCATTTTTCTGGATGTAATTAAAACTGTCATGGTCTGAATGAGTATGTCTTGATCAAAGCTTAACAAAACAACACTAGTTCTTTTAGTCATCAGAAGATAGACATGTTATGAAATATAGAAAGACATGGACAAAAAGATGCCCAATGAGATGAAAATTGATTATTTTATGAAGACTAATTTTAGTTTATTTCCCCAATAGGTTAGGTCAGACAGTGGAAACCTACAGAAGCTGAAATGTTTGGATTTGGTATGCACACAATGATTTAGTAAACAAGCAAGAGAGAATCTGCCCAAACTTGAGGAAAGAGAAATAAACATCTCAAATGTAGATTTTAACAAGCAAAGGAAGGAAGCAAGATTTTATGTACATCACTGCAGGATTAGGCATCTGTTCGTAACATCCATTTCGGTGAGAGCCGGATCCAAAATCCATTGACTTTTACACAAAGACTCATGCAGACCACAATGAGCTTCAATTAAGGATTTACTGAGTAAGATGTACATCTGACGCACCCGCACACACATACATGCGCACCTTCCAGAGGATCTGGCAATAGGAACTTCAGATTTCATATTCTTCAAATTGTCATGTATATATAAATTCCCCTCTTTGAATTACAATTCAACATATCTTCCATACTATGAAACCCATATAAAAGCAGCAAGGGAGAGACCCTATAAAAAAAGAGATGCTTTGCTGGTTTCTCTCTCGAGTGAAACTTTCAGCTCCATGAAGAATTCCTTAGACAGGAAATTCTAGAGCCAAGGACCATTTTTATCTCTATGTTTGAAGTGTGATAGCAGAATGGAGCCTTATCCTGAGTAGGGTTCTGTATTTTGCTGTAATTTAAATATTTAGCAACAACATTAAGTTACTCATTTGTGATGCTGATTTACATTTCTAAGAGTGCTTAGTCCTTCACCCGTTTGAGCGGGGGGAATTTATTGTGTTTAAATGATGCTTTATCAAATCCTATGGTGCTTAAAGCTTCCATTTCTTCATCAGAATCACAGTTGTATCAATGATAAAGAGCTGCTTCTTCAGAAAATGTTTCTCAATATATTTCACCATTTTTAAACACATAATACACTTCAGTGTTGATCTAGCTAGTAGGAAAAAGAGGGTCCCTAAGTGGAAGTCCTATAAATGAAAGACCCTACATAGCATGCACAGAGGCTGGAAGTGGCAGGGCAAGGACAGATTTGAAGTAAAACTTGACTCTGTGCACAGACTCTGTACTGGGTTCTGTTCACTCACTCTGGGGTTTCTAGCACTGGCCATGGTCAGACGACAGGACACTGGACTAGATGAACCTTTGGTCTAATGCAGTATGGCCATTCTTATGTGCTCATTTGTCCCTTGTGTATAGGCTGCTGCACTCATTAGGTGTGACTGGTCTCTGTAGAATGGTTCTACAATTGTTCCAAGCCTAGAAGGAAAGATTTCTTCCCCACCTAGGTCTCATGGGAAATGGTATTCCTGTCCTGAAAAGGTTTTCAAGATTTTAAAAAGTTTCCCATTAAAAAGCATGGCCTTTCCAAAAGTTTACATGAAAAATGAGAGAAAGACTGACCCCAAAAAGCCTCATACACCTCTAGTGCCTGGATAGGTGGTCTATAGTAGGTCCCCTACCATTACATCACCCTTGTTATTTACCTCTTTTAACCTAACCCAGAGACTCTCAAGTCTGTCTCCTATGTCCATCTCCACCTCAGTCCCAGCATATACATTTTTATAAGGCAACACCTACTCCTCCTTTTATTTTATTTTATTTTATTTGGCAGGATCAAGGCCTTAGGAGGAGAGAGTTTGGGGCAGAAGCCAAAGGCACTGTGCTATGGGGAAGTGGCCCAGGGAAGCAGGCAATGTTAAAGTTGGAGGAGGAGGAGTAAGAAGCTGCCATTAAAGGGTTCTGGATGTGTGCTAGGGTAGTGGATGGAGTTGGGCTCTCCCCTTCTCCTACACTTGCCAGTGATGAAGATGGCCAGGATACACTACAGTTTGCCTCTGGAGTGAGAGGCTAGACTGAGGACTGATAGACTGAGGGACTGTGCGCAAATTCATGACTTGCACAGTTTTGAAAACCGCCTGGTTCGGAAACCTGATCTAATTGAACAAAATAAGGAAAATTGAAGAAAATCATGAATAATGAAAGCCCTCTCCTTTGAGGTCCTAAAAGAGAGGGACTTGAGAAGTAAAATGGGCATCCAGAGAAATCTTCACATCATCGCTGACAGGGCTGTCCTTATCCATAAGCAGAATATGCAGCTGCATGGGGTACCCGAGTCTTAATGTTCACTCAGCCTCCTCTTCCTATCCTTGTTCTGTGGCTGTGCATGCTCCAGAGAGGATCTAATTAACTTTAAAGTGAAAATCCTGCCAGACCCTTAGCAGAACACTGAACTTGTGAAAGAGCCATTCACTGGTAATGAAGCCATTATTTGCTAACCTCACATGTATGTTATACGTTTCTGAATTTACTGTTAGTCTACATGACTTTACTTTAAAATTTACTTTAAAATATTTTATTAGCGTGTCACTGAAAATTATAAAATCACACTTCTAAAAATCGTCATCATCCCCACCCCAGGCTACCGTTAGTCATAGAGACTCTGACATCCTCACCTGAGAGATGTCTGGTTCCTGAAAAATGTTTTGACCCGATCCGGCCAGATGGCATTGCTGTCTGTACTGGCTCTTGCTAAATCTCAAATACCATCTGGGATGAAACAGGACTTATCTCTCAACACCAGCAAGAACTCTATTCCATCTCAACTCTCCTTTTGTCATCAGAAGAACAGTTTCTTACCATCCTTGGTACCATCTATGAAACGATCATAGAAGTGGGGGTTTTCCCACACTAAAAACACTTCTACTAAAGAGAGGAAACAATGGCTGCTGTTAAAATGAAAAACTTAAAATTCCAAAAGTGCCTTCTCTTTTGTATCTTTATTAAATGGGTAATAAGAGACCCTTAATGGTTTGTTTGCCCTGGTAGAAATTAGTCTGAAGCAGTGGTCCTCAACCTTTTGGGGCTGCCGGGCGCCCAGAGGCGGGGCCGCTCACATGCCGGGCACCCGGGGGTGGGGGCCACACATGCACCCAGGGGCAGGGCCACCCATACGCTGCGTGCTCAGAGCTGGCGCCACCCATGCACCACACTCCCGGGGCTGGCGCCACAACTGTGCTGCACGCCCAGGGGTGGGGCTGCCCATACGCCATGCGCCCGGGGCCAGAACAGCCCATGTCCCGTGCTCCCGGGGGCAGGGCTGCCACCGCCCATGCGCTGTGTGCCTGGAGTCGGCGCCTGTGCCACGCGCCCAGGAGCCAGTAGCACCCATGCGCCATGTGCCCAGTGGCAGGGCCGCCCATGTGCTGCATGCCCAGGGCCGGTGCCACCCCTATGCCGCGCGCCCGGGTCGGTGCCACACATACACTGCAAGCCCAGGGCCGGCACAGCCCTTGCACCGCTCACCTGGGGGCAGAGCCGCCCATGTGCTGTGCACCCGGGGCCAGCGCCAACCATGTGCTGCGCACCCGGGGCCAGCACTGCTCATGTGCCATGGGGCTGGAACTGCCCATGCGCTGTGCGCCCGGGGGTGGGGCCAGCCCCGATCACTCGGTGGGCACACAGAAATGGCCCAGCGGGCGCCATGGCACCCATGGACACCGCATTGGGGACCACTGGCTGAAGTCTCTGTGTATCAAACCTCAACCCTTGTTTAACATTAACATATGAACATTGGCATATATAGGTCCCTATAGATGTAAATTAATACAAAAAAAACTGCTTAGCCACATTTGTGGAGGTGGGGGGGAGGATTTGGTTTTGTGGGAAAATTTGTTTTCATTTTGGAATAAAAAAAAATGAAAATTACAGAATATTTCAAAAAACTGAAAACCCAGTTCACTCTTGTTTCAACCAATAGGACTAGGAACCAATAAGCAAGCCTCCGTTTGTTTGGAGTTTGTGATTGGGCCAAACAAAGAGATAACCCACCATTCATAAAACAAGCAGTAGGTGATTAGCTGCATTACTGAAACCTTTTCGGGTCTAAATTTTTAATTTTTCTTCTTATTTATTAAGCACCACGAGTGTGCTCAGTGTGATAAACAAAGGAATTCATGATACTTGATCATTCCACTTATAGTCCAAACCTTCCCCTGAAAATAATCTATCAGATAAACACAGACTCTTTGGAAGAAGCCAAGTAGACTTCTAAGTCCCTTTGATAGCGACTGCAGTTGACCACATAGACTCTCTGACTTTATTAGGATGGCTGGTTGGCCTATGCCCCATGTCTTGTCTTGTAGGGAAACAGCTGTTAGGCCTCTAAAAATTCTCTGTAAAGCATGTGAAACGGGATGGGTTTTTAATATATGGAAGTGCACACTGTAGCATATCAACCCTCAACTACTTTAAATTCTAAAAAAGCTCAAAGCACCAGCTGCAGTGGGATGCTTGAGAGGCTAGAACAGATCTCATGAAGATCTGATACAGTGATTAAAATTAGATTTGGGAGGTGGAATGAGAGGAAATGTTTGGATATTCCTTTAGGAATTTCATCTACAGGAAAACACAGATTTAGCTGAAATATCTGAAGGGTTAGCACAGGACAGAATATTATTTTACCCAGACTGGTTCATCCATCCCAAAACAGGATTCTGATTTGCTGTATGCATTCTTAGGGTACATCTACACTGCAACACTATATCAAAATAACTAGCGCTATTCTGAAATAATAGCCTGCGTTTACACAGCAGGCAGTTATTTTGAATAGTGTCAAAATACTGTCAAGCTGGAAGACTTGTTACTCTGACTCCTGTAACTCTCATTGTACGAGGACTAATGGAAGTCGGAGGAAGAATGCTCTATTTTGAAATAAGTGATGTGTAGATGCTCCCTATTTCAAAATAAGATGTGCAATTGACGTAGCTCACTTTGTGTAGCTTATTTTGAGTTAAGCCCTGCTGCGTAGAGACATCCTTATTTTTGAAGGATTTAGCTACAGAAATAGATAAATCTGCACAACACCTGAAAAGTCCTCAACAATGTACCAGCCTCTGGCACAACAGAGCCAGGCATGAGTTTGTGTAAAAGAGTCAAATGTAAGCTGAAGGAATTCTATTTTTCAGCCCACAAGAGGAAACTGGCATTTCCCTGGGTTATTTTTAACTAGAAGTATGTATAAGACAATGTGCTCATGTTAGCACAAATGTGTGTACTATATTCATAGACTGCAATAGTATGGAAAGAAACCCTATGCAAAAATTCAGAGATTTGTGATACAGTGAGGAGATATGAGGAAAGTTGCTTACTCTATGACTGATTTTTATTTTAATTCAGCTTCATGGCTGTTCTAGTATCTTCTAGACTGCTGTTCTCAAGGGGTAACTCTACATTACAGCGTTATTTCAAAATATCTAATTTCGAAATAGTTAATTCGAAATAAGCTATTTCAAAATAACGCGTCTACACACAAAATGCATTTAGAAATAGCATTTTGCTATTTTGAAATAGCGTGTCCACACTGATTGGATGCTGAATCACATTTAAGGCCAGCTGAAACCACTTCCAGCAGGGCATCAGGTCAGAAGTTACTTTGTGTGGCCAGGTTTACAGAGAGGGTTGCTCCTGGGGAGTGGGGCAGTCTCAGCTACCCTGGCACCCCAGTGACTCTCGGTTTTGTGTATCCCTCTGCAGGTGGTCAAGGACATCAACAGAGTGCTTCTCCACAGAGTCATCTGCCTCACTGATGTGGACACGTTGATCGAGGGGTTTGGTGGCCTGGGCTTTCCCAACTGCGGGGAGTCAATCGATGGGACACACATCCCCATCCATGCCCCGGAACATCAGGCCTCCCTGTACATAAACCAGAAGGGATACTTCTCCATCATCCTGCAGGCTGTCTGACCACAGGGGCCACTTCATGTACATTAACATGGGCTGGTCCGGGAAAGCACATGACGCGCAGGTTTACTGCAACTTCTTCTTTTGCCAGAGGCTGCATGCCGGGACTTTCCTCCCCGACCTCCACATCAGGGTTGGGGCCGTGGACATGCCTGTGTGCCTGGTTAGGGATGCAGCCTATCCCCTACAACCCTGGCTCATGAAGCCCTACACAAGACACCTAAACCCTTCCCGACAGGCCTTTAATGCCAGGCTTGGCAGGGCCCATATTGTGGTGGTGGGTGCCTTCGGCCACCTGAAGGCCCGTTTTAGATGCCTCCTCACCCACCTGGACCTCTCTTCGCAGAATATTTAGCACGTGGTGGCAGTGTGCTGTGTGCTGCACAATTTGTGCGAGAGAAAGGGCGAGGCTTTCCTGCCAGTCTGGATGGCAGAGGCCGACCACTTGGCTGGTCTGTACATGCAGCCCTGCATGGCTGCCAGCTGGGAGGCTCATCGGGGGGCTGTCCGTATCCAGGAGAGCTTCCAGATGGAGAAGGACTAATGTCTCCCTGGTGTGCCCCACTGGGGGCTTGTGCCTCATTCCACCCTCACATCCTTCCACTTACCCCTCCCTAACCTTCCTTCCCAATGTAAAATAAAAAAACATGTGTTGAAGAAAACAAATTCTCTTTATTGAACAAAACTGGGGTGTAGGGGAAGGAAGGCAGGAGAGAGGACGTGAGAGGGTGGGAGGGAGAGGGGTAAACCTGGGAGGAGGGAGCTGTCAGGGGGAGGCAAGGGGAGGAAGGGGGAGGAGAAGCTCAGGGTTGGGGGGTCTTGCTGGCCCACCTGTCTCCCAGCACTGTGGGTACAGGGTCCTCGGCATCCCCAGGAGGGAGGGGGGGGAGGAAGAAGCGGGAGGGGGAGCAGGAGTGGGAGGAGAAGTGGTAGATGGGGAGGCAGCAGGGGCTGGAGCAGCAGGAGGCACCAATCTGTGCACCAGGCTCCTGGGAGCTGGCAGACTAGTCCTGGGGAGCAGTGGAGGGCTGGCTGGCACTGGCTGCCTGGCTCATGCTGGGGCCACTGGGTCAGGTGCAGTGACTGCTGGCTCTGGGCTGGCAGGCTTGGAGCTGGCACAGGCACTGTGGCCAGAGTCTGCCCCTTTTAAGGGCTCCGGGGAGAGGGGCAGGGAGAGCAGTTTTCCTGGTTGGGGCCAGAGTGGCCAGCAGGGAAGGGCTGGAGGCCCACTATTTTGAAATAAGCATCTACACAGCACTTATTTCGAAATAGCAATTTTGAAATTGGCGCTATTCCTCGTGGAATGAGGTTTATCAATTTCAAAATAAGCCCTCTGCTATTTTGATTTAATTTCAAAATAGCAGTTTGGCTGTGTAGATGCTGGTAAAGTTATTTCAGAATAACTTTGCTGTGTAGACATACCCAAGGAGACTATCTAAACACAGCAAAGCCCTGCTTTCTTATGATTAAAAGCCTAAAAGTACTCTAGTAAATACCTAAATAAATAACCCTAAGAAATGGTAAATCCCTGATGCAAAGATCAGCATGGTATCTCTGAATTTAGAAAATTATCCTAATGCTTCCAAGAACAAGCAGAAACTATGGAAAGAAAACACAAATTAACTCATGAGTGATCTGATTCTGCACCCTTTGAAATCAGTGACAAAAGTCCCATTTATTCCGTGTAAGCAGGATACATCTTGATTCTTCACAGTTTAAGTGGGCCATAGGATGTTTCAAAAGCTATTATTCCCACTCTTAGGCTGTGTCTAGACTACATGCCTCTGTTGTCAGAGGCATGTAGATTAGACACATAGCTAAAGGCAAATGAAGCCGCGATTTAAATGATCGCGGCTTCATTTACATTTACATGGCTGCCGCGCTGGGCCGACAAACAGCTGATCAGCTATTTGTCCGCTCAGCGCGCTAGTCTGGACGCTCCCCTGCTGACATCAAAGCCCTTTGTCAGCAGCCCCGTTATTCCTCGTGGGATGAGGTTTACCGGGGCTGATCAGCTGTTTGTCGGCTCAGCGCGGCAGCCATGTAAATTTCAATGAAGCCACGATCATTTAAATCGCGGCTTCATTTGCCTTTGCCAAAACAACAAATCTACATGGCTCCGTCGACGGAGCCATGTAGTTTAGACGTACCCTTAGGGTATGTCTACATTAGCCCCCTAGCTCGAACTAGGGAGGCTAATGTAGGCATTCGAAGTTGCAAATGAAGACCGGGATTTAAATATCCCAGGTTTATGTGCATCTTTCCTTCCGGGCGCTATTTTTAAATCCCCTTAGTCCGAACTAATTACCAGCGGCTACACGCAGCAGTCAAACGTTAACTCGAACTAAGGACTTAGTTCGAGTTAACTGTTACACCTCATTCCATTCGTGGAATGAGGTGTATCAGTTAACTAGAACTAAGGACTTAGTTTGAGTTAACGTTTGACTGCCGCGTGTAGCTGCGGGCAGTTAGTTCGGACTAAGGGGATTTAAAAATGGCACCAGGATGGGAAGATGCAAATAAAGTCTGGGATATTTAAATCCCGGTCTTCATTTGCAACTTTGAATGACTACATTAGACTATGCTGAATACACTAATTTATATGGCTCCGTCGACGGAGTCGTGTAGTCTAGACATACACTAAGTGAAGTAGATAGTTGTGAACTTGTGATGAGATTTCATTGTTACTCTTGTGACTGTTCCAGAATGTTATTTTAACTGTTCTGAGTAGTTTTTTCTACTCTACTGACCATATACAAATTTTGTATGCTCAAAATAGCAGTTTTTAAATAGTTTTTAAAATATTTTAAATATTCTTTGCTTTTTCACAAGACCATCAAGGTATGATATCCTGAATTGTTTGATTCCATGGATAGAGGGGAAATCTATAAAGAAAGGGGAGAGTAAAAGAGGGTTCCAGCTGCAACAATTTTAGAATTTGAGGAGTGGACATTGTGGACATATCTATGAATGTATTTATGAATTGCTCTTAGATCTCAGATACCTAAAATACCAACATAACTTAATTCTTGGGAACTCACAACTATATTTACAAGTCTGCAATGAAAAACAACCAACAAAAAAAACACTCACTATGAAAAATATAACTGCTAATATAACTGAATATTAGCTGCTATAAATCTTGTTCTTTTCACTAATTGCAGAATGATCAAGGGTAGTAGGTCAAAAGTTGATACCAAAGTCATTTATTGTAATTGAGATGGTTATGACGGTTGCTATAAAGAAGAATATATTACTTTGATGAAATGTATTCTATGCAACAGTCTTTATCCATTTCCAGAATAAGCATATGTGCCACTCCTGCTAATTTTATAGCAACACATTTGTTCTACAACCATACGTCCACATGTCAAATGTATAAAGGAAAACAAAAATACCCTCCAGCTAAATTGGGAGATATTAGTGTAAAAGTTCAGCGCCATTTTATTAAACTGTATTTTTCAACTCTATATAATCAACCAAGAATGTGACACAGCCCTCTACAGTCATTCTGATTATGTTATGCACTCACGACTGAGTTGCCAACTTGCTTGACATACCAATGTCAAGCAAAAGTCTTAAAATGCAGAAGAACATTAATTAGTACAGAAAAAGAAAAAACATACTTTCTATTAATAATTAGGCAACATAACTAGGCAGAACATGAATTCTGAAACAAATGTTCCATAGGGTCACCTACACATCCATGGCACATTTATTTCAGGTATATTTTTCAGAAATCTGCCTTCTTAACCTGATTCATACAATCAGGGCTCGACAAATAATACAATCTACTTGCCCGGGGTGAGTAGATTGCAACCCGAAGAGCCGGGTTCGGGCGATCTGCGCATGCACAGAACGATCTGCACATGTGCAGATCACTGGACAGCGCGGCTGGTGAGCAGGGCTCGCCGCGGTTCAGCGAGCCCTGTATATAATCATAGATCATAGAGCTGGAAGAGACCTCAGGAGGTCATCAAGTCCAGCCCCCTGTCCAAGGCAGGACCAATCCCAGCTAAATGAACCCAGCCAGGGCTTTGTCAAGCCGAGACTTAAAAATCTCTAAGGATGGAGATTCCACCACCTCCCTAGGTAACTCATTCCAGTGTTTCACCACGCTCCTAGTGAAATAGTTTTTCCTACTATCCAACCTAGACCTCTCCCACTCTAACTTGATTGCTCCTTGTTCTGCCTTCCATTACTACTGTAAACAGCCTTTCTCCATCCTTTTTGGAACCTCCCTTCAGGAAGTTGAAGGCTGCTATCAAATCTCCCCTCACTCTTCTCTTCAGCAGACTAAACAAACCCAATTCCCTCAGCCTCTCCTCATAGGTCATACGCTCTAGCCCCCTTATCATTTTGGTCACCCTCCGCTGGACCCTCTCTAATGCATTCACATCCTTTCTATAGTGGGGGGCCCAGAACTGGACACAATACTCCAGATGTGGCCCACCAGAGCCGAATAAAGGGGAAAAATGACATCTCTGGATCTGCTGCCAATGCTCCTCCTAATGCGCCCCAATATGCGATTAGCCCTCTTGGCTTCAAGGGCACACTGTTGACTCATATCCAGCTTATCATCCACAGTAATCATTAGGTCCTTTTCTGCAGAACTGCTACCTAGCCAGTCAGTCCCCAGCCCGTAACAATGCTTGGGATTCTTCTGTAAAGTGCAGGATTCTACACTTGTCCTTGTTGAACCTCATCAGATTTCTTTTGGTCCAATCCTCTAATCTGTCCAGGTCACTCTGGACCCTATCTCTGCCCTCCAGCATATCTATCTTTCCCCATAGTTTAGTGTCATCTGTGAACTTGCTGAGGGTGCAATCCATCCCCTCATCCAGGTCATTAATAATGATGTTGAACAAAACCGGTCCTAGAACAGATCTTTGGGGCACTTGACTAGAAACCGACTGCCAACCTGACGTCGAGCCATTGGTCACTACCCATTGGGCCCGACAGTCTAGCCAGCTTTCTATCCATCTTACAGTCCATTTATCCAATCCATATTCCCTTAACTTGCTGAAAAGAATATTGTGGGAGACCGTATCAAAAGCTTTGCTAAAGTCAAGATATATCACATCCACTGTCTCTCTCATATTCACAGAGCCAGTTACCACATCATAGAAACTAGATTGGTCAGGCATGACTTTCCCTTTGTGAATCATGTTGACTATTTCTGATCACTTTCTCCTCTTCCAAGTTCTTCAAAATGGATTCCTTGAGGATCCCCTCCATGATTTTTCTGGGGACTGAGGTAAGGCTGACTGGTCTTTAGTTCCCTGGATCATCCTTGTCGATGGCCCAAGTGACCCCCAAATACTTGTGGGGCGGTGAACCTTCCCCGCGGCAGTGGGGAACGCTCCACCCCGGGTTTGTTCTAGCCCCGCTTTGGTAGTGGCAGTGGCCTGGCATGGATGATGGGGCCTGCGGCCGGCATCCAGGTAGGCCTCTGCCTACAGGGCGTTCGAGCCTGTTGGCGATATCACATGCCCTTTCCCAAGAAGCTCAGTTCTTGGGTTGCCGGGTTCTCCACCAACAGTCTTCCTGCTCCGGTGCTGGCCAGGCAGCAGACCTTTGTCCCCACTGCCTCCTTTATGATCCCCCAGTGAGTTCCTGGATAGTGATGGTGAGGTAGGGGGACCCGGGGTCCTCCCACTGTACCGGGTCCCAGCCCAGGGCCCTCAGGACAGAAGAGGTTGGTCTTACCAGCCTGGCAGAATTAGCCCCGTACCCTGTCAACCATCCCTGGAACCGCTTGCTCCTCCTCCCTGGGCCACTTCCTACCCCATTAGATGCTATGCCTCCTCCTCCTCCATGCCATGGCTCCACCTTCGGATCTTATCAACCCCCGGCATCTTCTCCCATTGAGGCGTTGCAGTCCCACTGGCGTAAGGGCTCCCATACCGCTCTCGACTTTGGAGACCTCTGGACCACCCTCCAGGTTCCACTTGGGTGAGCCTCATTGTTCAAGAGGGTGGCTGGACCGTCCCTGGGGCTCACCCAAGTCGTCCTGCTCTGGTGCTCCACTTCACTGCCTCACTCACTCCACACCTGGTGCCTCCCACGGCCGCCCGGACCCACACTCAGGATCCCTAGCCTGGCCTCTCGCCGCTCCTTCCGCGGAAAGTTTCTTCCCCCCTGGTCCCAGCTCCCTGGACAGCTCTGAGGCTTCTCCTTGATTGTGCTAGCCCAAAGGGGGGTCCTCCTCCAGTGGCGTCCTCCGCCGCCCTCCGCTTCTGCTGGCCGTCCCCCGCTTCCGGGTTGATGCCAGCCACTCCCCCTGCGTCTCCACCCTCCTCGGCCAGGCGTGCCAGCTCGGCCTTTAATCTGCCCACGTCACCATCCAAGCATGCATTGTACCGCTTGGCCCAAAGCGCAGCATTTCCTTCTGTGAGGGGGTGGGGCGAGGCCGCCCTGTCATAGTCCTTCTTCCCTCTTTTAAATATGGGCACTACATTTGCCTTTTTCCAGTCATTTTGGATCTCTCCTGATCTCCACGAGTTTTCAAAGATAATGGCCAAAGGCTCCACAATGAGCCTCTTAAAGGCTATTTTATATGTCTTCTTTCTAGTGGCTCCACTGTGGTTTTGCCACTGTAATTAGACACTGGCTTTTAGTGAATGCACTCTATTAATTCAATTAAATTTTTCTCTTCTTCATTTACTGCTTTGATATAAGTGGACCAAAAACCAGTTATCTTTGAGACTTTTGCCCTTGAACTCTATTGACAATGTTTTTTATGTGTTTTGACAACCACCTCTAAAAACGTGGTACTTTCTTTGTGTATGGTAGTAGAAGAAATTATAAATACTGAATAGGTCCTGGAAACCATCTGGTTTCAATTGTCTATGCATAATGGATTCTGACACTCAGCTGAAATACATGAAAATAACTTTAGAAGGAAGAGTGGAATCAGTTTCAAATGACGTATTGCTTTTAATGTCCTCAACCTTATGGTGAGATTAAAAGAACTTCATCTGTAAGGTGCTTGCAAGGCCTCTCTGCTTATGGGTTTCTGCATTAATGTAGCTGTTGATGACACACAGGAAAAGAAGATGGAATCTAAAATATTGAGAAACACAACTTAGAAAAATAGAGGCATGAATGAGTTCATAGAATCAAATTCCATGGTCAATAGGCACCTCTGTGATCATCTTGTCCAACTTCCTGTGTAACACAGGTTACAGAACTTCCACAAAATTACTTAATCATATTTTTCAGAAAAATATTTAATCTTGATTTTTAAATGGTCAGTGACGAAGAATCCACCACAATTGTTGGTAAGTAGATCCATTGATTAATTACTGTTAAAAATGTATGCCTTATTTCCTCTCTGAATTTGTCCAGTTTCAGCTTCTAGCCATAGAATCATTATACATTTCTCTGGAGACTGAAGAACCCATTATTAAATTAGTTACCTAAATAGATACTTACAGACTAATCAAATCAACCTTTAACTTTCTCTTTAAGTTACATAGAGCTCTTTGAATCTATCACTGTAAGGCATGTTTTTCTAATCCTTCAATTATTCTCATGGCTCTTCTTTGAGCCCTCTCCAATTTATCAACTTCCATTATGACTTGTTGACAGCAGACCTAGATAAAATATTCAGCTGCAGTTATAGCTGTGCCAAATATAGAGGCAAAATAACCTTTCTACTGCTATTCAAGATTCTAATTTAGGTATCCCAGTGTTTCATTAGCTCTTTTGGAAACAGCATCACATTGAGGGTACATCTACACAGCAGTTCTACAGTAAAATTAAGATACACAACTTCAGCTACACCAGTTGCGTAGCTTAAGTCAAAATAGCTTAACTCAGCTTTAGGCGCTGTCTACACTGCAGGAAGTCTAAGGAAGAACACTCTTCCTTCAAAATCCCTTACTCTTTTTTGAATGAGGGTTACCATGAGTTGGAGTAAGATGTCCTTCCTCTCGATATTATTTAGAATAAACGTTTGAGGTATAGGCATGTTATTTCAGAATAGTATCAGTTATTCCAAAATAACAATGCCGTGTAGACGTACCATGAGAGCTCAAAGCCTGCTGATAACCCACTATGACCCCAAAATCTTTCAGGGTCACAGCTGCCCAGGATAGACTTCTCCATCCTGTAATTATGGCCTGCATTGTTTCTTCCCAGATGTATACATTTACAGTTAGTTATACGAAAAGGCATATTTTTCTTGCACTCAGTTTAACAAGTGAGCCAGATCACTGTGAATCATTAAACAGTCTTCTTCATTATTTCACACACACTCAATATTTGAATAATCTTCACCAGAAAAAAGTCTGAGACTCCCTCAGTACACAGATGAGGGATAATAGGTCACATCATGATTTCTAATAGTTTGGTTTGAGCCTTGAAACACAAAGTTTAGAACATAAGAACGGCCATATTAGGTCAGACCAAAGGTCCACTTAGTCCTGTACGTTGTCTTCCAACAATGGCCAATGTCAGGTGCTTCCGACAGAATGAACAGAACAGGCAATCAAGTGATTCATCCCGTAACCTATTTTCAGCTTCTGACAAACAGGTTAGGGACCGTATCCCTGCCCATTCTGGCTAATAGCCATTGACTGACCTATCCTCAATACATTTACCTAGTTTAGTGTTCCATCAACATAATTAATTATGATAACCCTGGATATTCTTGTTACCCAAATAAATATTCAACCCCTTTAAAAATGTTGTTAAGTGTTTGGCCTCCACTATTTCCCACAGATAAAAACCACAGATTAATTACACATTATGTGAAAAAGTATTTATTGTTTGTTTTGAATTTAATTTAATTGAATAGGCCCTTGTTCTTGTGTTATGAGATTGGAAATTTTAGTTCTCCCTTTCTATCTTCTCTAGATCATTCATTACGGAATATACTTATATCATGTTCCCTCTTATTCATCTAATTTCTAACATAAAAATCCCAATCATTTCAACCTTGCTTCTAGTCTTTTAAAATATGTCCCTTCCCTCCATTTCTTATCTCAGTCATTAGGAGTGGCTGAAGAATTAGGACATTTCAGAGGTTCCATTTGAATGGGATATTGTATTTTATTTTAGGGTCAAATTACATCAGTTCCTTCTTGTGCCTGCAACGTGGGAGAGGAAGAAGAATCCTTTTACAGTGGCAGCCAAAATATGTCAGCAGAACACTTGGGAACATAGGCTATGGAGTTGGCTGCCTCTGTTGACAATTCTAGTATGTCCAAATGGTACATATCTGAGCAGAGCTGTGCTGGTGGGCATACTGAATGAATTTTTTAAAAAGCATATCAAGTGCTGTCTTCAAGTACACTCCCTAGCTGCTGTGACAGTTAAGTCTTCCAGAAGAATGTTTCAGGGTACCCACTGTCTGAATGATGTACCTTCTCTCCTCTTGCTTGCTGTAGCACTGTCTTTTAAGAAGCTTCCTATTGCCCCAGTTCTGTTTGGCCTCAAAAGAACACAATCTCTCTTTGACTTCTTTTTTGAAGGATAAACTTCTAATGGCTCCTCCTCTATGGACACCAGTTTGTTAGATAAGGTCACAAAGCGAAGTGTCTTATATACAGTTAAAAGAGAAGTTAGGGGGAAAAGGGGGAAACAAATAATTTGAGAGAAGCGAAGTAACAGGAACCAAAGAAAGCAACAACCTCTAGCAAAAGGAATTGATTTTTTTTTTATTTTGAAAGTGCTAGGAAGGTTTAGTTATTATTATAAAAAAATTGACAAAAGAAGGATTTCATTCAGGATAACACCAGCGGCTACAACTAAAGGATACCAGAGAAACAGAATCAGTTATAACTGGATTTAGGCCAAAATTAGAACTTCAGATGCATAGAACCTTCAGCTTTAGGACAGGATTTAAATCCTTGATCTGTAATGAATCAGGCCACCCTGAAGCACTTCCATGTGGTCAGATATAGCACCACAAATAAATCTTGCCTTGATTTCCCCACATGCTAGAAATAAACAATCCCAGACACACTTAATACTAAAGTATGTCCCTTTTTGGAGGATCTCATTTATTAATATAAAGCCAACAATTTTGTCTGTTTTATCTTAGTCCATCCTTTGTCTCAGTCCAGGTCCTCTACCACCAGGGTCTTCCTGACTCAGAGCTTTCTGCCTGCAGCCATATGTTTCTACATAGGTGGAATCCTTCTTCAGAGTCAAGGGTCTGTGGAGAACTGGAAACAACTGCTCTGCCACAGAACAGTATATGTAGGCCTCCTGCCACTCTTTACGAGAATCTCTTTCTGAAATCAGGTCTTCCTGGGTGCTTGCCAACTACAACTCTCCCTCATTGGACCTCCCATCTATAGGTGTGCAGCTCTTATTTTCTCTATCCTGGTGTACTCCTTGATCCTGGAATACACCACTTGATCAGCCCTCCTTTGGTGCTGTCGAACAGAATCCAGACATGACACCACCTGTCAATTCAGCTTTAAACTGGAAGCTTGAACCCAAGCCTAAACCCACTCAAATCAGAATCTAAGCTGCTTTGCCTCTGTCTATTTTTTGTAAGTTCTTAAACCTCTTGATACACCAATGTGACCTGGTAACAGTAAAGGATGCTGTGGAGAAATACGCCAGCATACAAAAGCATATTAAATATATATATATCAGTATCTTTCACTCACTGTTTTGATCCCCAGGGAAAATAACTTCTTTGTAATAAATGTTAAATATCTATTCTTTAAAAAACCTCATATTGATACAAAATGAGTTTTATATTATACTGGGACTGTAACATTCTCTATTTGTATCAATTCTAAGTTTTGCCAGTACTGTGCAAAAATACACAAATTAATAATACAATAATAAAAACATGTTACATAAAAACTTAAAAGGCAGATTTACTACTCTCCAAATTAGTTAGCATGGGTTGGCAGAGTTTAAGTGGCACAATGAGAATATGAAGAGTGGGATAATTTGAGTATGTTATTCATTTTCTCATTTTTGCTCAACGAAAATTTGATCCTAATTTTTCAGAAATGCCTTCCACTATCTCCAGGGCAAAGCTGCACTGACTACATGCCTAATGATCTAACAGGAAGGTGCAGCTAATCAATAAGAATCCCCAAAACACTGGAGGCCAGTTTGAGGTTTGGATAAAAATCAAGAACTTAATGTTTTATAATTTTAAAAGAATGATAAACATAGTAAAATACATATGTTTAAACATACACAGGTTTTTCCAATATAGTATATTATTTCTAGTGATACCTTCACATAGCAGACCACACATAAACTTCTGTCAGCTGAAACTGCTGCAGAAACAGAAAAATTTTATAATAGTCTTAAAAATATCACTGGGCTTTTTGCCCTCCTTGTATATGACTCTGTACAAAGATTTCCATAAAGAGGATAATTTTCTGCTAAATTGGCAAGATTCTTTTGACAGAGTGTTTGAATTCATTCAGGAAATGCCACATACACACACACAGAGCCTGACTCAGACTACAAAATGATGGGAACAGAGTTTCATCTCAGCCTGTGAGTAAAAAGGTGATGACCGATGGAGACTTCCATGCCACAGCTGGCTTCCAATCACACAGAATCTCTGTAGAAGAAGACACCTTTAACTAACAATCAAAGAGCTGTTACAAAATGCAGCATTCACAGGAAGGCATCAATCTGTACTTTATGCCAAGATAGTACAATATCCTTCTTGAGTGCATCTCTAACAGGACAGAGAAAGCATTTGGAACATAGAAGCATGTTCTACATCCACCCCTCCTCCCACTCCTCTTTCCCTGTTCACTAAAGAAGTTTAGTAGTTTGCAAGAAAGAAAAGGATAAAGGAAAAGCCTAGTGAATTTTGAAAAGCGTGTAACCAAGTTGTAAGGGGGATGCCACAAAGCAAGCACAAACTGAGAGCCCACAGCATCATCAAACAAATTAGTCAGGAAACAGAAAGTTTCACTCTGGATAGGAGTTAGGCTACTCTGAAAAGAAATTTGAGAACTGATTAATGCCTTCAGATAATGCAAGTTTCCATGTCCTGCCTACTCATTTAACCCCATATGAGCCACAATTTATAATGCACTTTCTGTTTGTTCACCTAAGTAAAGACTAAAGAGATCAGCCTTTCTGGGGTTAAGAAGCAGTCATTCATGAATTACTGACACAGGGGTAGATCTTGCCCCTCTTTCAGAGGGCAAAGCCTAATGGGCAGTGGAACCAGACTGCTATGCTCAATGGTAAGATATGGAGAAGCAAAGGGAGTCCAACACTCCTATGCTTTGCAGAGTTGTGCACTATACAGGCTGCTGAGGAACGCAGAACATGAATACAGGTAGCTGGGATGCAGCCATTGACTCCGTAGTTATAAAATTCTGTCCTCTGCCCAACTGCCACCAAAACCTCTGCAACAAAACTCCTTGCTCTTCTCAGGAGGAAGGAGTTAATGCAAAAGGAAATGTTATCAAAATATCCAGGAATCATGATCCTTAAATGACTTAATAATCACATCCCCCCCATACACACACACAGATACATCTGTAAAATGAGGATAGTGATACTTACTTCCTTTGTAAAAATCAAACAGAGATCAAACAGGTGAAAAGAGCTATGAGAGCTAAATATTACTCATTACTATTACTGACTCATTTTTCTTATTTCACCAGTATGCCATACATGACTTCTAGGAACAATAGTACGTCTATCAGGTGGCAAATATCTTTAAAATAGTTGAATCACAAAGGAAAAGCAGAGCTAATATTTTAAAACGTATTTTAAGGTTACATTTTCTTAATACTGAGATAAAACTGATATATTTAAATGCCTGGCTACACTGCACCAGTCTTCCGTCTCCTCCCTTCTCTTCATACCTCTTTCTCATTAAATTATATGAAGAATCAAATAGGTCTGATGCTCCGGTGAGATGTGAACACAGAAGAATTTATTGGCATTAATGCCTGTCTTGTCAAAGTCCCATTGACCCACTCGTTTTACAAGTTTTATAATCAAATGTACAATTCCCAAAGTAATTGCATAATCATATATATGCCTTCTGAGATATTAATAAGACTTGGGTGCTGTAAATGCCTCATAGCCATTATTTCACAGTATATCTTCTAAGACTGATGACATTAAATAGTTTTCATCGTATTCACTGTCTCTAATTGCATACCCTGTCTATTGTAGTACAAGTGAATATTATTTCTCTTTTTGTAATACAGGCAGTCCCCGGGTTACGTACAATATAGGGACTGTAGGTTTGTTCTTAAGTTGAATCTGTATGTAAGTCGGAACTGGCGTCCAGATTCAGCCGCTGCTGAAACTGACCGCCAGTTCTGACTTACATACAGAATCAACTTAAGAACCCCAGGCGTCCCCAAGTCAGCTGCTGCTGAAACTGATCAGCAGCTGATCAGCAGCTGATTCCAGGACTTGGGGACGCCTGGGGCAGAGCAGCTGGGGTGCTGCTGGGTTGCTCCAGTAGCGCCGTTCTTCGGTGCTACTGGACCAACCCAGCAGCCCCCATCTGCACTGTCCCAGGCGTCCTGATTCAGCCGTTGCTGAAACTGACCAGCAGCGGCTGAATCAGGACCTGGGGCAGAGCAGCTGGGGTGCTGCCGGGTTGGTCCAGTAGTGCCCAGAGCAGCGCTGCAGGACCAATCGGCAGCGCCCCAGCTGCTCTGCCCCAGGGACCAAAACAAAAGCCTGGTCTTCTGGGGGGGGGCACACTAGCTGCGCTCCCCCCCCCCCCCCAGAAGACCAGGGACACGGGGAGCAGAGCCGCAGCGGCAGCAGGGTGCCGCGCCTCTGAGGCTTTGCTCTGGCAAAGCCTCAGAGGCGCGGGACCCCGCCGCGGCTGCCGCTTCAGTCCCGGTGCCTGTGGTCTCCAGCACACCAGGGGCACCGGAGCAGCTTACGAACGGGGCTCTCTCGCCCCGGAGCTCACAGGTAGAAATCCGCCACCTCGACCTCTGGGGCGAGAAAGCCCCGTTCGTAAGTGCGGATCCGACATAAGTCGGATCCGCGTAAGTCGGGGACTACCTGTATACTGAACCATCTGGATAATTATATCACCTTTATTTTTTAATATTGCCAAATCCAGAAGCTTCAACAAAGGATAGAGGACTGAAGAAAAGATTCCTGAAACCCAGTAGTTGTTTCAGAAGCTGTATAGTTGTCATACAGTCAGTACAGCAGGATATGGGGAAGACTAGGGGATGCAATAGGCTTTTCAACTCCTGTTTATAATGGCCTCATCCCCAACATACTTGCTACTCACACACACACCCCATGCAGCAGTGGTAGGAGTCTCCGTAACAATTTCTGACACAACTAGTCAGAAGTGTGTATTGTGACCCTCCAACTACAGTGGGTGCTTTAGAATGTTTCATTTCTTAAACAATGGTGCCTTAAGATACATTCTAGTAAATGGGAAAAGAACCACCTTCTTCCAAATTAGTTCAGGTATTTGACAAAGATACCTTGCTGACCAAGGCTATGTCTACACTGGCGCAATCTTGCACCAGAGCTATGCAAATGAGGCTAAGCATGGAATATCGCCGAGCCTCATTTGCATATCTAATGAGCCACCATTTTGCCGAAGAGGCTCTTGCGCAAAAAGGAGCTGTCTACACTGCCCCTTCTTGTGCAAGAAAAACCCTCTTATTCCTGAAATACCGTTATTCCTGAGAATAATCAGTTCTTCAGTGGCATTACAGTCTACATCATATTTTATTGTCACTAAGCAATAACATTTTAGGCATATGCCTTGATAAGAACCTCATCAACATTAATCATGCTAACAATACAGCACTGGTCATTGAATCAATGGACAGGCCAGCTGGGGCACTTAAAACATTGGAAAGCTCATAGCAAAAGTTGGCCTGAAAATTATTTGGGTGTTAAAACAAAGTTCTTCTGACCAATAATTTTAAGCACATTATAGTTGTTAGCATTTTAGCCAGTGGCCACCCAGCTGAGAGTTGTTGGAGACTTTACCTATCTCTGCTCTGTTAATAACACGGGTAACATCAAGAAAGAACTTGAATCCAGTACTGCAAAAGCATAGTCAGTAATGGGGCACCTCATTAAGAACATCTTTCATAAACCAGCCATCCTAATAATTGGAGAGGTGGAGCTGAAGATAGATAAGTTGGGTGGGGGCAGTTTTCTGACCTATTGGTCTGAAACATGTACTGTCACTGTCACATTTGAGAAAAGTTGGATACCAGTCAAATGAAGTATCTGTGAATGATTAAAATAATCAAATGAGACAAATTAAAAATGAATGAAGAGATCCATCTTCTAACTAAACAGATCTTACTCACTTCAGTGGTCATCCAACACTCTTCAAGGAGGTGTGGTCATCTGTGTCATGTCTACCACCTTGGAATTTGACACCGGATGTAAGAGACTCCCTGGAAGACACCAACTTGTTAGCAGAATGGTGTCGATAGACATAGGCATCCTATTCTGTAACACACCAGATTTGGGTAAAATTAGAGATAATGTAGCCATGGGCCCAACTTCTAAATTAGTATATCAATGCAAGGAGCCAGTGTGGAGGAACTAGAACTATTGGTGCAGGATGTGAACCCAGATATTATAGCGATAAAGGAAACGATGAAATAATAGTCATAACTAGTCTACAGAGACTGAAGGGTATGTGCTCTTCAGGAAAGACAAAAATAAAGGCAAAGGTGATGGAGTAGCACTGTACATTAATAATGGGAAAAACTAAAGAAATTAGAAGTGATGGAATGAATAAAACAGATGATGTTTGAGTCAAAATTACTTATGGGGAAAAAATCTAAAGGTTACCCGCATATGCTTGAGATAGGCTACAGACCACCACAATCCAGTTTAATAGAGAGAGAGATCTCTTTAATGTGATTAAAGAAATAAATACTACTGTGAATTGTACAATTACGGGTGACTTTAATTACCCACCTATAGACTGGAAGTGCTAATAACAGCTTTTCCTGGATGTGATGGCTGATTTTTTTCACCAAATAGTTGCTGAACCACTAACAGGTGAGTATTGGTGAGCAGTAAGAACTTCTTAGAAGAGCTGGTGGTAGAGAGCAACTTTGGTTTAAGAGAATTAATAAGGGAAGGGAAGTTAGGGGACTGAAGAGCTCAAGGATCTGAATGAGAAGGCGGCTTGGAATTACTTTAAATCAAAGTTGCAGAAGCTATCTGAAGCCCACATCTCAAGAAAGGGGAAAAATCATAGGGAAGGGTTGCAGATCTAGCTGGATAAGCAAGCATCTCAAACAGAAAAGCCAACAAAGGAATGGAATTGATCCACAAAGAAAGCTATCTCTTGAGGGTCAGGGAGTGTAGGGATAAAGTGAGAACTGCTAAAAGACAAGCAGAGTTGGACCTTACAAAGGGAATTAAAACCAATAGTAAACAGTTTTACAGCTATATATAACAAGAAAACAAAGAATGAAGAAATGGGACTGCTAAACACTGAGGATGGGGGAGGGATAAGATTATATAGGCACGGCCCAACACCTAAACAAATACTTTGCCTCTTTTTTTCATGAGACGATGAAAATCTTAGGAGTAGTGGCAGGGTGGATAATGGCAATAAGAATATAGAGGTGAAAATTACAACATCCAAGGTGGAAGTCAAACTCCAATGGTCATAATGGGATTAAATGGGTGATAGAGGCAGATGATCTCTACTCAATAATATTAAAGAAACTGCCACATGAAATTACATGTCCAATAGCAAGGTTTTTTAATAAATCTGTAAACTCAGGGGTCATTCTCTATTACTGGAGAATTGCTAACATAGTTCCTATTTTTAAGAAAGGAGGGAAAGTGATCCAGACAACTGCAGGTCTGTTAGTTTGACCTCAGTTGTATGCAAGGACTTGGAACACATTTTGAAAGAGAAAGTAGTCAAGGACATAGAGGTGAACAGTAAATTGTGATAAAATACAACGTAGTTTTACAAAAGGTAGATCGTGCCAAACCAATCTGATCTCCATCTTTGAGAAAGTAACTGATCTTTTAGACAAAGGAAATATAGTAAATCCGGATTTCAATAACGTATTGATACAACTCCATATGGGAAATTAGCTAAATTGAAGAGAATAGGAATTAATGTGAGAACTGAAGGGTGGATAAAGAACTGATTAAAGTGGATGCTACAATGGGTCTCACCGAAAGGTGAATGGTCGGGCTGGAAGGAGGAGTTCCTCAGAGAACAATCTTGGGATCAGTCTTATTTAACATTTTTATTACTGAGCTTGGCACAAAAAGTGTAAGTGTGCTAATAAAATCTGCAGATGACACAACATGACCTGATATTGCCAATGTGAAGGACCACCAAAATATCATACAAGAAAATCTGGATGACTTTATAAACTAGAATAATAGAAATGGGATGAAATTTAATACTGCAAAGTGCAAGGTCATGAGTTTAGGGACTAACAACAAGAATTTTTTCTATAAGATGGGGACTTATCAGTTGGAAGCATCAGAAGAGGAAAAACGTGGGTCAGACACACACAATTAGAAGATACTTCCAATATGGAGGAGGACCAGAGCATTGTACAAGAAGAAATGTATTACCTTGAAAACTGGGATAATCTCTCTATATATAACAATAACATTTCTTGTGAGATGACAGAGTGATGGCATCTGCATGCTCATGCTGCCACTGCCATCCACCAGCCTCGGCACTGTCCCCTCTTGGTATGAGCTCTAGGCCAACCCCTGCCCTTCTGGGCCACACCAGGACCCCTCCACCATCTGAGCCTGACCCCTGTCCTCCCCCAAGCAATACCAGGTCCCCTCTGCCATCTGAGCCCAACCCCCAACCCCACCCTATATCCCCTCCGTCATCCAAGCCTACTCTCCGCCATCTGAGCCCAACCTTCCCCCGCCCCCTGTCCTCTCACCCTTTCCGCAGAGACCCCGCACCTCTAACCCACTCCTGCCCTTTCCCCCCAGCCAGATACCTACCTCAAGAGAGAGGGAGGTAGGCAAGCATAGCAAGCAGGGAGCACAGCCCCCTAGTAGATAGGGGATAAAATTTAATAGTGCAAAGTAATGCACTACTAACAACAAAAGTTTATTACAACTGGTGCGTTATCCGTTTGAAGAGACAGAGGAAGAGGAAAGCCTGTGTATATTGGCCGACCACAATCTTACTATGAGCTACCAATGTGATGACAAATTATAGGCTGCATCAGGTGAGTTATTTCCAGTAGAGATAAGGAAGTGTTATTACCTTCGTACAAGGCACTGGTGCAATCTCTTCTGGAATATTCTGTGCAATTTTGATGTCCCATGTTTCAAAGGATGAATTCAAACTAGAATAGATATAGAACAGAGAAAGGCTATCAGGATGATCAAAGGAATCAACAACCTACCTTAGGAAAGGAGATTTAAGGAGCTTTGCTTTAAGGAATGAAGTTCTGGTACAGTTTTCCAACAGGAGAAGTAAAGGAAAAAATCCTAACTTGTTTCAAGACCATGCTTGGTAAGTTTTTGGAAGAGACGGTATGATGAGATTACCTACACTATCATATGGCCCAAATATATGGCTGCGTCTAGACTGGCAAGTTTTTTCGAAAAAGCAAATGCTTTTGCGGAAAAACTTGCCAGCTGTCTACACTGGCCACTTGAATTTCCGCAAGAACACTGACGATCTCATGTAAGATTGTCAGTGTTCTTGCGGAAATGCTATGCTGCTCCCATTTGGGCAAAAGCCCTCTTGCGCAAATGCTTTTGTGCAAGAGGGCCAGTGTAGACAACATGGTATTGTTTTGTGCAAAAAAGCCCCGATCGCGAAAATGGCGATCGGGGCTTTCTTGCGCAAAACCGTATCTAGATTGGAACGGACGCTTTTCCGCAAAAAGTGCTTTTGCGCAAAAGCGTCTGTGCCAATCTAGATGCTCTTTTCTGCAAATGCTTTTAACGGAAAAACTTTTCCATTAAAAGCATTTGCGGAAAATCATGCTAGTCTAGACGTAGCCGATCTGTTATTAGCAAGCATCTCCAACAGCTGGAGATGACACACTAGATGGGGAGAGCTTGGAGGTACTTTCTCATGTGTCTGGCTAGTGAATCTTGCCAACATTCTCAGAGTCTAACTGATGGTCATATTTGGGGGTAGGAAAGAATTTTTCCTCAAACAGACTGTCAGAGATCTGGAAATAGGTGTTTAGCCCAAAGAGTAATTTGAGTTAGTGCTGGGGCAGAATAAAAAGTATACTATCAGCACCCATTTTAGGTTTGCTGGATAGATATAATAGGCATAAAAATGTTTATCAATATACAAATTGACCAGGAGACACAAATGGTATTCTACCATTTATACAATGCCATCTATTACCTTAAAGACATTCCAGACAAGTATTAGCCTTGTTCAGTCTGTACAATGCTGCAATTAAACTAGGAACACTGTCTTCAGATATGCCTTCATTATCACCACTAATGCACTGGGTCATTAACTTCAATAATTTGAATGTGCTACAGTAGCATATTCAGTATAATTAGTGTACAAGATAATATTTCAGAGCAAACTTTTCACAGTAACTACTGGTAGAAAAAGAATCTTTAAAAAAAAAGAAAGAAAAAGAATTGCCATATTCACTTTAAAGGCTTTAGGCAAAAAAAGCTACTAAAACCCACTGCAGGAAAATTGTACATACCAAGAGTACCATGTATATGGTTTCCATGTGGAACTAAGTAACCTTAGATTTAGGTGAAGGATTGCCTGTGGAGTTATAATGAGTGCTCCAAATAGAGTTTTGCCAGTTTTAAATACTAAAAGCAATCTGTAAAGGTCAGTCTGTTTAAAAGGAAACAGGAAGGGTGTAACAATATTACTTACATTTTCCCATACTGTTGCTGGATATTGTATTGCATAAATCTGGAACATAACATAATATTTAGTTTCTCCTCAATATACACCAGCCAAAGTAATATTCTCTCTCTTAGCTGACATAGTAAATGCCTTATTCTTAAGTGGGTTTTGTAGCACTTCTACACAAAATTAAATTTAATCATAGGATTTGCTGTACCAAATTAGACCATTCATCCATCAAGTCCAGTATCTTGCCTCTGGTATTAGCCACTATTCAGTGATTCAGAGGGAAGTGAGGAAAAGACAAAATAAATACTGCTTCTAGGCAATTGCCCATGCCTGTACATTGAAGAAGTGTTTCCTGACTGTCAAAGTAGCCAGTTTTCTTTTAGGATTATGTAAATAAATTCCCATAAAATCCTAATCCAACTCTGGGGTGTGTTTGTGGTGCTATTACTTTCATAATCTTAGATATAGTGAAAAAATTCCAGATTTGGGATGATGTTCTTCACATAACCTGAAGTCCCTTGCACAGGAAACCCACACCAACATTCTCTATCTCCCACGGCCCTGAAAATTCACTATTATCTTGAAAGAAGCTCAGTGACCCATGTGCCACTTCCTAAACCTGGATGTTCTTTCCCTCACACAGAAGGCTCTTTCAGAAGATAGCCCCTGTCTCCCACATTCTTAAGGATTTTCTGGGATAGGCCAGGATACATCTACTCCTTGCTTATATAATACTGGAAGAAAATAAACACTTACTCTTCCATGGCCAGTGACTTCCACTCAGATAAGGAATATGGCTGCTTTATAATCTTGTGCTGTTACACAGCAATTCTTTAGCAACTGAATGGTAGGGAAGAGCAGCTGCACAATGCCTCATGTGCAAATGCTCAGGAACCCCCAACATTTCCTATTATGCTCAATAATATGATTTTCGCTCCGTTCTTATTAAAGCAAATCCCGTATCGACTTCAATGGGTTTTTTGCCTGAAGTAAAACAAAGTAATGACCTCAGAATTTAGTTAACTTTGTCAATTAAAATTACTTAGATTGATCCATTACTTTCTTTCCTAGATGATAATTGTTCTTCTGTCTTATAAGTCACTGCTTGTCTCCTTTGTTTTCTTACTGAGGAACACTAGGAGCAGCCATCTATGCCAACATTAATTACTCCAGACCTGGAACTGATGGATTTTTTGGCATTTCAAACACTTGTCTCCAATGCTTAGTGATGCTCCTTCAATTGACAGAAAGAAATGTAGTAAAACTTCATTTGTGAACTGTGTTGTCCTGCAGCTTAGAGGGAACACTAGTAGTGTCCCTGACCATGTTGGCTAATAGCCATTCATAAATCTAAAGAACTTTTAAACTCAGTTATAATTTGGGCTTCACAACATCCCATGGTAAAAAGTTCCATGGGGGGGATGAGCCACTGTGTGAAGTAGTACTTCATTATTTCTTTTAAACCTGCCACCTGTTAATTTTATCAGGTGACTCTTTGTATAAAAACTGTTCCATACCCATAATCATTTTGGTTGCCCTTCTCTATTTTTTCCAATTCTAATAGATCTTTTTTATGCAAGGCAATCTGAACTGCATGCAGTATTCCAGGAGCAGGTGTACCATGGATTTATATAATAGCATTACATTTTCTGTGCTATTATCTTTCCCTTTCCTAATGATCCTTAACACTCTGCTAGCTTGGTGACTCCCTCAAATAGTTGTAAATCATTGCTGAGATAGGATTTTCCTTTACAAAACCTATGTCGATTTCTCCCCAATTTACCATGTTTATGTGTCTGATAATTTTTAACAGGTCCATAACCTGGAAATGTCCCCATCCATATATTAACAACAACAGATATGGTGACAGAAATTTACCAATCTTCAGCTCTGGCATTTGCTTTGTTGAGGGTGTCACCTGCTCTCCAGCACTGTCCACAGACAGGGTCGGTCAGTACAGACCCAGAATGGTCTGTATCTGGTAATCAAAGAAGCTATGCTTCTGGAGCAGACTCATTAATAGGGACACTTCTCATTCTTCATCTAGCACCTGGCTCTCCTCCAGAATGCCACCCCTGCTCAGGAAATTGTCAAGAACCAGTCTGGACGCAGTGCTCCAAGTTCCTAGTACCCAGTCTAATTTCTCATAGAAGAAGCAGGGAGATGGGGCATTCCCACTAGCTGTTTGCACTCTTGACATTGCAGTTGTCTATCTACAACCTCTTTATTTAGTCTCCATGATGTTCTGCTGTGCAGTTTATTCCCCAGCGCTGCCAGCTGCTCAGATAAAGTTCTGAAGACACATTCATTTCTTGCGCTATTGCTGAAGTTGAATGAAGCATTTGCCTCACGCCACAGATTAACCAGAATCTGGATGTGTTCCTCTGGGCATCTAGCAAAGTGTTTGATGCAGTTCTGCTTAGCTGTCCATGCTAATGCCTAGGAGAGTGGATTGTGATTCCAGTTGAGCAATCCATGTGGAAATGAAGGGTTAGATGCCATGCAAGCAGCTGTAGTGGAAGCAGGAGGTTGATTTCAGTTCCTGGGAATTACATGGGAAATGTGGGGATGGAAGGACTGTGAAGCAGAGGCCTAGAAAGGTGTGGGATAGTGTTAATGGACTCTCTAGACTTGAGTCTGGCAACCTAGACTGAACTGCAATCACACTGCAAAATGCATGGGGCTTTGACCCACATCACAGTGGGATATGGACTCTGATCAGGCCCCTAGCAGGAAGTGAGGGACCAAAAATCAGACTAATCTGTGTGGAGGGAACAGTGGCTTGGGCTTAAACTGCTGTGTAGACATGCCTAATATAGTATATTGTAATGACATTGACATTGCAAATATTTCACTGGGGTTAGACAGTTGCTAGAAGACTACCATCTCTTAAACATGCCTTCTCCCATAACTCCACCTATGCAGGTGGTCTGGGTCTGTAGTTTACCTCTTCAAGGAGCACATGAATAGTGTGATACATAATACTGTGCCAAAGCTCTGGCCTCACCCCAGGGGTCCTGTGCTTCTGGGCAGATAGTGCTTGCCTTAGAGACTCACTGTGACCTTCCACATAGCCCCCTTGCCCTTTACTAGAGGCAAGGGTCCCAGACTACTGACCAGCCTCATCACAGGCCAATCAAACAGGTTTGTGGTGAACCTCTCCCTCTTTAGTCCCAAACTACTCCATCAGGGGTGACCTCCATGGGTGCAGGGAGGATTGGGGGAAATCTAGCCCATCCACTGCTCCAGATTCCACCCCAGGGACCCTAAGAGCAGCAGCAGATCATAAATCTTCCACCATTAGAGCTGCAGCTTTTCTTTGAGCCACTTCCCCACCCAACTCCTCGTAGTACCTTCTTCTTGGTACCTGAGTAAGTCCTTTCTGCTCCTCCACAGTACACTTCCCCACTCCCAGGCCTTAGATCCCCAGTCCACTCTGAAGGAAAGCTTTTAAACCAATCTCAACGGGTTCTTAATGGGCTGCAGGTGAGCTGATTAGCCTTTCTCTCTTTTGCTTCAGGCATACTCCTAATTGACTCCTGGTATCTGACCTAATTGCTCTCCTGATCTGGTCACTCATGGAACAGAAAACTATTCATGCAGTTACCTGCATATTTTCCCTCCACCAAGCTATGGTAGCCAGCTGGTCTGGGTCTGTCACAATACACAGACAGATTTAGTAAAAGATAAGCACAGCTCTCTGTATTTAATCACACAAGAAATATACAGATCTAAACTAAAATAATACATTCTGCATGCATTTATTTCCCTGCTTCCATTTTCTTATTATTTCACAGCATTCTGTGTGCTAGGGTCAGAATCCTCAAAAGCCATCCAGTATCCTTCAGCTGCCATACATGGCATATGATCTGAAACATGGAACCTTTTCTGCCTTCTTACTTTCTCTGGTCTGTTCCCTTCCTCTGTCCAAACCCAGATCTCCCATTCCTGATACAGTAAGTCTTAGCTGATAATTTGCCACACTCTCAAACCCGTAGCCCCTTTCAGACAAGCTTGAGGAAATGGCTTCTTCCAGCTTCAGCTGGCCTCCCTTGAATGTCTGGACTTGCAAAAATCCTTTAAGAGTTCCCACACCAAAATCTCTTATGCAAAGCAATCAGCCTGATATAAGAAGGAAGGGCTTCTTATAGACCTATAATTGGTTAAAAGATAGGAAACAAAAGATAGGAACAAAAGGTCAATTTTCACAGTGAAAAGAGAGGCAAATAGCAGGAGCCTCCAAAGATCTGTACTGGGACCAGCACTACACTATACATACTGAATGATGGGGTCTACATTAGCTGTTAATCAAGAAATATATTGGAGTTGTCATGGATATTTCTCTGAAAATGTCTGCTCACTGATCAGCAGCAGTCAAAACAAGCCATCAGAATGTTAGTGAAAGATAGATAATAAGACAGAAACATTATAATGCCATTACACAAATCCATGATATGCCCACATCTTGGATGCTGCATGCATTTCTGGCCTCCATATCTCAAAAACGGCATACCACAATCAGAGAAGGTGTAGAAAAAGGCAAGAAAAATTATTAGGGACAGGAAACAGCTTCCATATGAGGAGACACTAATAAGAGTGGCGTTGTTCAGCTTAAAAAAGAGATGTCTAAGAGGAGATATGATAGATGTCTTCAAATGTGAATAGGGAAGTGTTATTTATCCCTTCATATAATACAAGAACCAGGCATCACCCAATGAAATGAATAGGCAGCAAATTTAAAATAAATCGATAAGGAAGTACTTCTTCACACAAAGCACAGTCAACATGTGGAACTCAGTGCCAGGGAATGTCGTGATGGCCAAAAGTATAATTAGGTTCAAAAAAGAATTAGAAAAGTTAATGGAGGATAGGCCCATCAGTGGCTGTTAGGCAAGATGGGCAGAGGGACAGTCTCCTGTGCAGGGAGTCACTAAGGATACGTCTACACTACATGCCTCTGTCGGCAGAGGCATGTAGATTTGTTTGTTCAGCAAAGGTAAATGAAGCCGCGATTTAAATGATCACGGCTTCATTTACATTTACATGGCTGCCGCGCTGAGCCGACAAACAGCTGATCAGCTGTTTGCCGGCTCGCCGCTAGTCTGGACGTTCCCCCTGTCGACATCAAAGCCCTTTGTCGGCAGCCCCGGTAAACCTCATTCCACGAGGAATAATGGGGCTGCCGACAAAGGGCTTTGATGTCGACAGGGGGAACGTCCAGACTAGCGGCGAGCCGACAAACAGCTGATCAGCTGTTTGTCGGCTCAGCGCGGCAGCCATGTAAATGTAAATGAAGCCGCGATCATTTAAATCGCGGCTTCATTTACCTTTGCTGAACAAACAAATTTACATGCCTCTGTCGACAGAGGCATGTAGTCTAGACACAGCCTAAGACTCTGCCGGAAGCTGGGTCATGATGATGTGATGGTTCACTCAACAGATGCCATGTTCTGGTAATTCCCTCGAAACATCTGGCACTGGCCACTGTTAGAAGACATGTTACTAGGCTAAATGGCTATAAGTCTAACCCATGATAGCCATTCTTATGTTCTTATGACAAAACAGAGTAGAGTCTCTGCTGTCCCCAGTCAGGTATATACATGCTACTAGTTCTGTCAGCCCATTGTGGATACAGGCATTATGAAAATTGGTCTATTATGGAATATCAGCTGGAATTAATAAATTGTAAAGACAGATTACCTAAATTGTCACAATTACAAGCTCATCATGAAACATTCATAGGCCTCCATGACTCTCCTTAACCAGAAATAATCTTTCCTTTATTTCCAAAATTAGCCTAAAGCAGCAGACATTGAGCTCCTAGACAAAATCATTGATTTCAATGCACATTTCTACTCTACAAATGGCATTATGAAGTAACATGATTCATTTCTCATTAGTTTCCATATCTAATATATTTGTTTCACAAATGAAGAAAGACATTTTTAATTTCTATTCCTGCAAACTGAAGCTAGGCCCTGGGCCTCAAGTATACATCTTACATTTTCAGGCACCATCACCGGTAATAAATATTCTGCAGGCCAAATTATACCCCATTTTCAACCCATTGTCCTCAAATTATACTCTCAATGCCTCCTGTGCTGCTTCATTGCCTGCTGTGCCCACAAAAGTTCAAGAAACTATACAAATTTTTGTTAGTCTCTAAGGTGCTACAGGACCACTTGCTTTATAAGTTTTTTTAAATTACAGACTAACACAGCTACCATTGTACCCACGAAAGCTCATGATACCATCTACATTTTTTGTTAGTCTCTAAGGGTCTGCAAGACCATTCATTGTTTTTTAAGTTTTTACAGCTACCCCTCTGAGACGTGCAAGTGATTGGGTTTTCACAAACAATTCTCTTTTGTGGCATACAGAAAAGAACATGATCCAGTTCACCCCTGTTAAATGCGTTGGCTCTGGAGAATTAACACGAATCAGAAGTAACAACATTTATGTTTCTCACTGAATGCAACAGATTTGATTTCTGAATACACATTGAAATCAATTCTGTCTAACACAAGGTGACACTTGTACACAGTTACTTTTTAGAGTACAAATACACTTTCACAACATGCTCTAAAAAGCCAGAACAGACTGGAGATGAGTGCAGGATGTGCAGCAGTCATCCTCTTAGGGAACCATCAGTGCACTGAAAACCAGAGAAACGCGAGATCCGAAGGAATACATCTTCTCAGTACAGCACACCACTTAACCACTATTCTTGGCATCAAAGGGACACCTGTTGCATTTGTGCCATGTCCCTCTCCAAATTACAGCTAAAGCCTTATTGTAACTCTCAAAACCACCGTCCTTCCAGTTTTCTGTATATTACCAAGAATGTTAAATAGATTAGCTCCTCAGCTCTGGCTAAGATAAATTTGGCATATGAGGGAGGTCTCAGGGAGAGAGAAGAAGGAAATACAAAGAAACTTATATCATATCTTTCTACTAATGGCTGGCAACTGAAGGAATAATTGAAGAAATCTCTTTTATATTAGCCTATATATGTCCAAACATATACCAGAAAAACAATAATCCTATGACTTTACAAACAAGCTGCAGAAATCTAACTACATTTTAGAAACATTATTGATGTCAAACTAATAAGATCTATTGTCCACAAAACAAAACATGCATGAAAAAAGTATCCCAATATTTCCAATTCTGATCAGATCTTTTTTGTGTAGCTCTCCTGTATTAATCACCCAGTAGTGAATCTTAACCAAATATTGGAGAATATTCACAAATAGCAAATGCAGTAATAGCCTACTCAGCCTTTGTTTTCTTCACATTATCAACCCTACTTTCTAACTACAAGAAATAGTTCTAATTTAATTTTCTGTTTGCAGGAGTAAACTATCCTATAGTATACTATAAAATTTCACCTAGATGACAAATATATTTACACACACACACATACACAAGGGTCTTCAGTCTTTTCACACCTGTCAAAAGATACATTAGTTATTGGACCCAGGGATTTGTTGATTTTTTTTAATCAGCCCTAGATTGATGTCACCACAGGAGAACCCAGCATTGTTGAGGGATTGCACTGAATATAAACTGTTTTATTTAAACTGTAATTCAAATCTGCTCATAATGCTGAGCCTTAAGGAAGGTTAGGGTGGCTGAAAAATCAGTTCTGCTGATAAATGGAATAGTTTGTCTAAGGAAGTAAATAAATAAAATCTTTTAAGAAGTAATGTTCTGAATTGTGCAAGGTTCTCTTAATTTTTCTTCACTTTCCTGAGGTAACAGTGCAGTAAATTCTAAGTAGCACCTAGAAAAAAAACCACACACACACACACACACACACACACACACACACTGAAAACACTGAACAAGTCCCCTCTTAATCACAAGTTCAGGAAAATAATATTCAGGAGGCCAGATGCATTACAGTACAATCTGGATCTCCCTGGGCCGGCACCATTGAGACCTATCTGGTCCAAAACAAGGGACTTTGCCAGATCAGAGGAGGTCCCATGCCACTGGCCTCTCTGCCTGCTTCCCCTTCCTGCTGACAGCCTGGCTGGGGAGCCCCAACCCCAGGGGATCCACAGCCCTCTCCAGCCTGCTGCTGCCAGCAGAGCTGGGAAGCCCCAGGTATCCTCCATCCCCTGGCAGCCCCACTGATGCTGGTGCAGCTGGGAATCCCTGGGTCCAGGACTCTGCTGCCACTGCTGGCCCCATTAGCTATCCCTAGCCGTGGGAATTCTTAAGTCCACTGGCCGAGTGCTGGGGCTCTTTGGTCCAGTGACATCCATGGTTCTGCCAGACCACAGATGTTGTCAGACCAGAGAGTCCCGGATCTGAGAGGTTGAATCTATAACAGGACAGACCAGTATCAGACATACCCTCCCTAGAACAAACTCTAGTAAGACAACAGTCTGGGTATGTCTACACTGCCACCCTAGTTCAAACTAGGGTGGCTAATGTAGTCATTCGAACTTGCAAATGAAGCCCGGGATTTAAATATCCCTGGCTTTATTTGCATGTTCCCGGGCTTGGAACTAAAGGTTGGATACTGAGAGCCACATATAGCAGCAGCAACATTGTTTTAATATCAAAAATATGCCTCAAAAAGGAGATGAAGGCAGCCATGAGATTAAAAAGTGAGCCATGGGGGAGGAGAGCAATTTGGGAGGCCAGAGTGAAGGAAGAGATACAGGGGAGGGGGAGCTGGAAACAGAGAGAGAAAATAGTTGATTATTTAAAAAAGTGAAAGGAATAAATGTAAAATTCTTCTGGAACCTATTGGATCAACTGAAGTTTTGTCACTGACTTCAGTGGGGCCAAGATTTCACCCTAGAAAAACTATGATCAAAATGCATAATCATAGGAGCTCCACTGAACCAATGTGCTATTGAGTTTTAGAATGATTAAAAATGTAACTACTTAGCTTAACATGTAGTCAGTGCCTCCTTTCACAAAGAACATTTACCATCAATTACCACAGAGAGGTATTTAAGATACCAAAGTATTTGGCTATTCTAATTATTTAAACAGGATTGAGTTATATCAGACACTAACTGATTGGTTGGTAGATGTTGATTTTATGTGTTGTTTTAAAAATTTCTGCTCCTTTATAGGGCAGTTTTCATTGCAACTTAAGCAATTTCCCATTAAATGCATATGAAACATTTCTAAACAAGGTCTGTGTTGTGTAACAGCTAAAACTTTTCTGAAAAAAATTAAATTAAATATTGGACTTGATTCTCCCCTTACTTATTCCTGTGGTAACTTCTCTGAGGTCAGTGGAAATACTCCTGGTGTGACTAAGAGAAAACATAAGGATTAATACATACATATTAGCAAATAAAGTAAGTGTTGTTAGACTGAGATTCAGATTCAATATGGCATCAGCAGAGCTGTAACAAGGGTGGCGCAAGAGCCCCAGGCGCAGTACATTTAGGGGTGCAAAATTAAAAATTAGAAAGTTAAAATATTATTTCATTTATATCTTTACTGTCATCTATTTGCAATCTCAAAATATGTGCAATTAACATGTGCAATGAATAAAATTAATACAAAAATTTAAGAATTTTATCTTTTTGGGGGCAGAGGGGCGCAGTTCAGTAGCTTGCCCCATAGGCAGAAAACCTTAGTTACAGCTCTGGGCATCTGTGAGAGGCACTGCACAGAAGTCACAGCTCAGAGAGATAGGTGAGTAAATGACCATTGTTCTCTGATACCTTGGGCTGGCCTAAGGGTCTGGAGAGACATCTGGTGCAATTCAGGAAGACAGGGTTCCAATCTGTTACAGTAAATCATCTTTTAGTTTAACTGCTTTGAAGCTACAGGAAAGATACTGTATAGCAAATAGACTAAAACTAATAAAATGAAAAATGAAGAGTAGAGAAACATGAATAGTAACAATTTCATCAGCCATACAGCTTAGCACTACCAATGGGGAAAATGAAATCAGCTAGCATTTTATCAGAGTTTTCTGGATAATATTAGCTGTATAGCTTATACATCTTCCAAGAAGCTAGTGCTTGTTTTCCTTGCTTGTGTAATTCATTTATTAGTTAAAATACAGCTGTCAACATAGTTTAGGTTCACTGATATAAATCTAACACAAATTCTTTAGGTTTCAAGGGCATGCAGTTTACATGGCAAAATGTCCTCATCAGTTGCTAATAGATTTCTATTTTGGTCATGTTATGGAAAAAAAATTTCACTAGATGAATAGTCTGGTCAATTATTCTGATTCTGTTCTACTTGCTTTCTTTACCAGAAATATAGTTATGTGTTTCTGACTGCTGTTCATGTTTTCAGAAAGCTATCCACAATGACTACAAGGGCTCTAAATATTTTCTGGTTTTAATGTCCAGAGAAATTTGGTCCACTTTGTAGCAGGATGTGATCCTCCACTCCTGTCTTCTTACAAAAGTGGTTCTGCACTTCCAGTTTGTAACCATCACTGTGCACTTAATTTGTGTTATATCAATGATCAACCTCTGGTCATCACACCCCCAGACACACATTTTTGCCAAAGAGACAAAAAGGGAAGAGATCCCTTTATGTCAAGATATTCCTTGATGCCCCCACCCCGCATTCCCAAATCATACCCTGGTATTATCAGGGAGAGTCTGAACAAACTGTTCCAGAATCACAGGGTGCATAATCTCTCACAATGCTTGGTCTGATCTTAACCAACAAGTGGCACAATATGTATTTTCTTGGATAGACCCATCTGGTATAAGATGGCTGCTTTAAACATAGCATAGTTTCACATCAGCACTTGGAGCCACATAGATCACCTGAACTTCTCTGGTTAAATAGGGTGCTAGTAGTAGTTCCCTTGTCCCAACCTGCACTCATATGTACTCTTACAAAACAATCAAGAAAATGTTAGGATCATTTACAGAGGCCATCTTACAGAGGTCTGCCAGATGAGCAGCTGCTTCTGTGCACAGGCTTGCTCTCAAATAAAATCATTTCTATTGCTCAACCTGCCAAACAAGAAAGGACTGTATCATAGACTTTAAGGCCAGACAGAACCTTGATCTAGTCTCTCCTCCTGCTCATTGCTCACCACAGACCATCGGTCATGCACCCCTGCAATAGATTCCTAACCGCTGGCTGAATTACTCAAGTCCTCAAATCAGGCTTTTAACACTAGAAGTTACAGAGAATCATCCCCTTTACACTAGTTTAAACCTGCAAGTGACCCAAGCCCCATAGAAAGTTGAAAACCTCCTAGAGTCTCTGACCTCAGGGAAAATTCCTTGCCAACCCCAGATAAGATAATCAGCTGGACCCTGTGCATGAGAATAAGACACACCTAGGAAAGAGTTTTCTATAACATTTTCCCTTCCTCCTCCAAGCACTTCCTTTCAGTGTTCTTTTTAAACTATTTGCTCACTAACAATGGGCTAATTCACTCATTAATTTTCTAATCCCAGTCTAGCCTATTAATCAGACATACCCCAGAGTTATTAGGCCTCTTTCAGGGGAATTTAATTTACACTAATAGTGATCAGAGTGCTGGCTCAAGTTCCATCTATCAGCAGTCTCTCTGAAACCTTTAAAGAGAAATATTCATGTTCATTGTTCTTGATCCCTCCGAAAATGAAATGAGCACTAGTAGCAGTAGATGCTGCAATTAGCATTACACTGCTCATGCCTTCTTTTGCAAAAAGTCTGACAAAGTGCAATGTAAAATGGCAAAGCAAAGGGTCTGTAGCTAGAGAGAGATTCAGAGTATTTGTTAATAAAAAGACATCAACAGCCTCCATGGAAGGTTGTTTATATCCCAAAATCCTCATGTGGGATGCTTGTCTGATCATTTGTGAGTCATTTGATTTGACCACTATATGCCAACACCACTGTGCACTTCCAAAACACAGTCATTTCGCAACACGGATTGTGTTCTAAGCAATAGGGAGAAACGGAAAGGGCTGTGATTTACTGAGTTCTTTTCTACAGTTTGTTTTTGAAAGACATCCAGACATTGGTCACCAATCTGTTTAATGGAAAAATCATATCCCATAGTAAAATCCCACCCATCCCATTTTCTTGTGCACTTTGATTTGTCCAATAAGGCAATAAAAGAATAGCAGGAAAAGAGAGGTCAGAAAATGAAGCAGGAAGGGAGGGTAAGTAAGGAAGGAGGAACGGAGAGCAAGAATAAGAAGAGAGGTTTAGAGAGGAAGGAGAAATGGATAGAAGCAGCTGTGTCATTTGCAGAGTGACAGTCCTTAATGACAATTTTCTACCCATGCCAGATGGAGCGAACTTTCTGCTCTGGGGGGAGCAGACACCAAAACTTTTATAAACTTTGGGAGGAGTCCCTTACAAGTTCATTCAATTTGCCATTTAAATTAGCTGCTGCTCTCAAGATAGAAAAAATGGACAAATTCATTTAATGGCTTTCTAAACACATTAGTATTCCTGGGCTTGATCCTGTTTCCACATTAGAAAATGACAAAGCTTCTATTAATCTCAGAATAGCAGAATCAAGCCTCATGTCACATACTACATGCAGGATTATAGATGAAAGAGAACCAGAGTGTGGGTTTAACAGCAATCACTGGTATTATTAGTCAGAGAGGCTTGCGAAAAAGGCAGGCCCACTGATGGAAGGGCAAAAGAGGCAGTTGTCCTAGGGCCCTGTGATCTGAAGCGGCCTGGGGCTCCTGCCACCACCGCTGCCAAAATAACAGCTGCAGCGGCCCGAGTCCTGGGCCCTTTACATCACTGCCAGAGTGCCACATTAAGGCCTGGGAGGGGAAGTCACCTTGCCACATTCTGAGCAGTGCTGAGGACCAACTGACCTCAGCCCCACCCCTTCTGGGAGCACAGAGCTGGGGCCCCCTCACCTCACCCTGGAGCTCGTGGACGCTGTCAGCTCCACTGGAAAGAGCTTGTTAGTCACAGTTTAAGATAAGGGTCACTTTGCCAAACTACTTTATTTTACTCATTCATCAGAATTGAGATGCTACCTCCCCTATATATTATGGATCTGGTGACAGTGTCAGACAATTGCAGTAAAAAAAGTAATTGTGTTACCCAGCGCAATATGAAACTATAAATTATACTCAGTACCAGTGAAAGCATAAAGTACCAGGATTGGTATTCAGTGTCTATGTCATATGGAAAAAAGCCTCAAATTATGTTGAAAACTAGTGAGAGTTTCCATTGCTTTCACTACAACAGTCTGCAGAGTAATCAGATCAGCTTTTACACACATTCAAACAAACACTGGATGGGTAATAATTTCCATGGTAGACAGATCTAGTGTTAACTGAATGAATTGAACAAATCTAATTGAATTTTCTGGTAAAGTACTCAAGAGACACATTTTTTCCTACATTTGAATGTTTGCATTGAGTTTAGCCTAGGAAATACTTTACGATGACAGCTAAAAGTTAGTTTCAGATAAGTTGGGCTGTTCAATTATACAAACATTTAACAGGTTTTAGTGGAGTCTTGTAGTCACTTGCATAAAGATCTGTAGTAGAGTGGATCATAACCCAAGATTCCAAATGGGAGATTGCTAGTTCAGAAACCAGACTGGGCTAACTCTAGCCATTTTATTACCATTTGATTTGGCATCACCTATCTGACAGCGCTGATGTGCTAATGCCCATAACAATAGCCAATATCTGGTATATGCTGTGCTTCCCTGTTCCTGTTTACATTGACATTCACCAAATATTATGGCTATATGTTGTTTATTAGTGAGACAGATACACGGTTCGGTTTTTGGGGAGAAGAACAAAGAGCAGAGAGAAGAATGAAAAGGTAGAAAAAAGGAAGGGCGGGGTAGAAAAAGAGGAAAGAGATATGGGAGGGAATAAATGACAAAGAAAATAATTTGTAGTTTATAGTCCTATTTTTAAAAGCTCACCAGCACATTTGAAGTTGTTGTTCTCAGTTCTCTTATTACAGGATGTGTTCACAGGCATTTTCCGTAGCTGCCTTTAATTTATTTGCTTAAGTTCTCATGGAAACTTCAAACAAATTTTCAGCTTTTGTGGGATTGGATGTTTTTGTGATCAAAGAAATCTGTAGGTTCTTTTATCCAGAAATACTCCAGTCCCTTCACGATGGCTTCGACCTTCTCTGTCAATGAATGTCATGGTAAGAGAGAAAGAGTGACAGAGACAAAGTCAGAAGTCAATGTTTAGATAGACAGACAGACAGACAACAGGGCAGTAAAATAAATAAGTGTAGACCTATGACATGAAGATGAGATTTGTTCACAAAAGAGGTGCATAGGAGATAGGACCTAGTCCCCTAATCCTGGCAATAGCTTTCCAATCTGAATGTATTTTTGATGGATGTCCCTGACCATGTTAAAGCCATTTGGCCTTTCAGAAGAATGACAAGTAAACTTGTCAGAAATTTTCTTACAAGGACAAAGAAGAAAAAGATTGATTTGAAACTTCAAGCCATAAAGGGGTTTTTATTGCCTCTATTTTACCACACACATGTGCACACACGCACACAAATCCCCGGGGCTCTGATGACTTTGTATGCAAAGCAGGGAAGCTCTCAAGGTTCCTAAAAAGTGCAATAGCAGAACATTAACCTTACTCATATTTTAACTGATTTGATTTTAACAAGCAAGCACATGACTGTTCATTTTTGGAGTTTATGCCAAAACAGCAATTGATTTTCAGGGAAGCCTCAGTTAGAAGAACATTTTCTTATAATGTTAAAAATGGTGACTCTTAATTCTAGCATTGACAATATTTCCTTTAATTTACAGTATTATTAAAACACAAATAGAATCATTATCCTATTAATAACTAAGCATTATTTCAATTGTTAACTTTATGAAATAAAAGGGCATGTGTCTTCTATGCATATATTTGAGCTGGAGTATTTATTCATTAAGGCCAGTTTCTGCCACAATTGTGCAGAGTAGTGCCTTACTCTTTCACTACAATTACTTGCTCAGTAAGGCCTCCTTTCTGCAAATGACTCCAGATGGCCAGACCCTGAGATCACAAAGAGCCTTGTTGAAGTCACAAGCTGCAGGACTGGAGCCTTAGATACAGTTGTTTGTGAGTAAGGGAGGCACAATATGGCCACAATTCTGTATCACAGCCTAATCATATCATCCTGAGAGTTGTGAATTTTCAGCAAATATTTTAATATATTCACACACATAATTTCTCTGCTATAGCAAAGCAGGGTGGCCAAACTGCCACTCATGAGCCATATATGTTTCTATTACAGTTAAATTGCAGCTTGCAGAGACCCCCATATGCCATTACCCATTCTCCATCTACAAGACTGAGCTTGAAGCATCTGCCCAGTGCAGAGGGGATCCAGCCCTGGAGGAGATGCCCACCAGGGCTCAGGGCTTTAGCCCTGCTCTAGGTGAAGCCCCAAGTACCTCCCAAGAGGCTAAAGCTACTAACCTCACCCCTGTGCTGCAAGGCATAAGACTGGAGTCCTGGCAGGCTCAAACTTCTGAAGATGATCATATGCAGCTTACAGGATCAGTATGCTCGGCTAGATTTAATATAGATCAACAAGTTCCCTTCCCAGTTTCCTCCTTAATTCACCTATCATGCTTCATGCTCTCTTAATTTCCATTTATTAGACCTTTTCATTCTTTTCTGCACAATTTACTTTCCCATTGCTTCACAGTACTTGTTTTCTGATGCTATTATTTCATCATTTCCTTCTCCTTTGTTCTATTGTTTACTTAGAGTTGCCTTTGTTTTCCTCTCAGCAGCTTCCCCTTTGCCTCGTTTTGCCGTATTTCAATGTATTTTTGTACCAGTTTTCTTTCTGGGATTCCTCCCTCCCTCCTCCTCATGACATCCTTCTCTTTTCCCTTTTAAACTCCCATTACCTTGCTCTCTCTCCTTTTCCCTCACATTATCCTCCAGCCTCAGTTCTGCTTCTCCTTGTTCTGACTGTCCTGCCTCAGAGCTCCCATTTGCCTTCAGTCTCTGTCCTCGCCTATTAACTTACACTGAATCACAGGCTGGCTGCCTTGAGCTCTGCACCTGCTGCTCTACCTGAAGAGTATAAACTCCTATGGACACTGAAGAGCTCTCAAAGCAACCGTATGATGTACAGTATAGTACAGTGTTGATTCTTTGGAGCCCAATATTCAACTGTTGGCATTTCAGTTTCACTTACAAGATGTGGGCACACAACCAGTGCCCTAAACTATGTGCATGCCCCAAAACTGTATTTGCATATCAAAGCATCTGTATTCGCAAAACAGGCCCATTCAGACCTATATGCTTGTTTAATTGGCTGCTTTGCATGTGTGAATAAGATCTGAATGTGGATTTTTTATTATTATTTATTTAGAGAATGCTAACAGAGTACAAGCTGCTTCACTGAACTCTTAAAAGGCAGGATTCTTGCCTCCCAAGGAGTTCCAAATCCAACACGTGCAAGCATGACTCGTGGAACAGCTGTTCAAATGAAAGATGGAATGGAGGCAATCTAGGAAGGCTCAGCAAAAAAAGTAGGTTCTAAGGATGCATTTGATGAATGGGACTGGGTGTATAGGGTATATAGAAGAAGGTACGAGTTGAGAGCAAGAGAAAGACACAAAGAGAGCAGTTAGAAGGGAGGCTACAACAAAATATGAGGAGGTTCAGGATAAAATAAGGTATCAGTAGTGTTATGATGTAAGAAGGAAATGAGGATGAGGAGCACGAAAAGCCAGGAAGCTAGGAAAGAGATACAAGAGAGGGAATGATCATCTCAACCACAAGGTTTTGGATACACTGTAAGGGTAAGTCTAGACTACATGACTCCATCGACAGAACCATGTAAACTAGTTTACCCAACATAGTCAATGAAGTAGGGATTTAAATAATCCCCGCCTCATTAAAATAAAAATGGCCGCCACGCTGTGCTGACAATCAGCTGATCTGGCACAGCACAGCAGTCTAGGTGCGGATCGGTCGACAAGGGAAGCCTTTGTCGACCACTCCCTTATGCCTCATGAAACGAGGTTTACAGGAGTGGTCGACAAAGGCTTCCCTTGTTGACTGATCTGCATCTAGACTGCCACGCTGTGCCAGATCAGCTGATTGTCAGCACAGCATGGCAGCCATTTTTATTTTAATGAAGTGGGGATTATTTAAATCCCCTCTTCATTGACTATGTCAGGTAAACTAGTTTACATGGCTCTGTCGACGGAGCCATGTATTCTAGACATACCCTAAGGGACTAGCTGAGGTATAGGAAAGAAAGTCAGGAGTGGGAGAGGCTGGGATCAAAGGGTCAACATGGAAGATAAGATGAGGAGAGCAGGGGATACAGTTCTAAAGATCTTATATCCAGTTATTACCCAGCAAGTTATGTCTGTTTGCACCATGCCTTTGTGAATCTTTGGGGAAAATTCTGACTCCGTTGAATTCAATCATGACACTCCTATTAACCTCAATAGGTCTAGGATTTCACCCTTTGTTTTTAGGTCTTTCCTGGGATGAAGAAGCATAAGCCACTAATACTTAAGCCCACAACTCAGAATCTGAATAATGCAAGAGACCATATGACAGCCCTCTCTGTGTGAAAGTTTCCTTCATTAATATCCTTTCATGCCCATTAGTGAATTTCTGCCCAGCACACTTGCATGGTTATTGGTGTTAAATATCTATTATTGCTACTATGTTAATGAAAAAACTCTTTGTAAGCAGTGCTGTCTTAAAATAATAAAAGCACATTTGAAAAAAATTAAAAACATGATCAATTTTTGGTGCCATTAAGCACTGATTACATTTTATAACATCAATACTTTCCCCAAATAATTTGCTCTACTATTGCCCAGTTTGTTAAAAGTTTGACTGAACTGCAGCAGTAGATCGATTTTCTGTAGTTTGTCAACAATAAGCTATTTAAAAAACTATTGCTTCCTTCATGCCCCCCCATTGTTAAATATTGATTCCTTTCATAAATTGCACATTTAATTAGAGATGAGTCAGGGCTTTATTTTATTATCCAAACTTCTCCTTCTGCTACAGACTGCTGTTATGCTTTAGCAAGATTTTCAGGGGGATTCTCAATTTGATCTATATTACAAGCTGCAGTCCACAAAGCAACCAAGGAAATATATTGAACTACTAGGAAACTAGATTTAGGGTCCAGAATAGCAGGGGGAATTTGTGGTAGGATGCACAGTCTTTTTTTACCAGTTAGTCACTAGCTCAAAATACAATTCAGATCACAAAGACTTTGGGTCCTGTTGTTATTTCATAAATTTGAATGTAGTATTGTTCTTTAATGTGTTTTCTGATGTTCTAGTGGATACATAAGTAGTTATCCTTTTTAAAATCATATAATATGTGTTAAACTTCAGACACCTATTTTTAAAAGTGGACTTTTACACAATGGACAATGATGCCCACTAGGGGTTTGTTTTTGTTTTGTTTTGTTTTGTTTTTGATAGCCCTATCAAAATAATCACAGATAAGAATACGAAATCTATCCATTGAACAAAAATGAGAGAGGAGCGAAGAATCAAACCTTAAAGTTATAGAACCACAAAAGAAAATGTGAAAGAAAATATCAAGACTTTTTTAAGTATATCACAGGTATGTATGAATCTCTTAAACACATCAGAAATGGAAAGCCTGCAGCAGAGTCAATAATAATAAGCTGGAGTTGGGTGGGAGGGAATGCAAAGAGATTAAGGGGAGTAAAAAGAAATTAGGTATTTGCACTGATTTTCAATAGAGAGGACAGTAGAAATATCTACTCAGAGGTTACTCTTTACACATAATAAAAACAAAGCAGGGTCGGACATAAAGGCCTTAAAAAACAGTCCTGAGAGTAGAACTTGAGAAATGATATTACATAAATTACCCAGAGCAGATTCCATCTGTGCCAGGTTTCTGAAGGGATTGTTGAAAAAATTAACTCAAAACCAGATTGCCTTGGCCTTCTATGGATGTGCAGTGAGGGGAAAGGACTTGAGAAGCTTCTGCCATTCCTCACAAGGGCCAGATAAGAATCAGATTTTTATTCCCTATAGAATGCACGAGGAATAGAAGGGAATTGGCCTACAGAAGTGTTTCTCAAAGTTGTCCGCGAAGCCACTTTGAGAAACCTGCTAACTGTCCGCTCCGTGTGTGTATTTACTAGCTCTACGGCTATGGAGCTTTGCAGCTCCCATTGGCTCTGGCCACAGGAAGTGGAGGCCCAATCCACGTCACTTCCCACAGCTCCCCTTGACAGCAAACAGCAAACCGGAGCCAGTGGGAATCACGAGGCCTATTTTATGGGGTAGAGCATGCCCTCTGTGTACCTACACTGGCCTACAGCGTACACAGAGGGCATGCTCTACCCCAGGGGTGTCCAAACTTTTTTCAAAGAGGGCCAGATTTGATGAAGTGAACATGCGTGAGGGCCGACCATTTTGCCTGACATTCTTTGAACCATTAAAATTAAATGCAAATTAACTATTTTATGCAAAGTTTATTGCAAACAGCATACTTTTCATTTCGTCACATGGATGACAAATCTAAACAGGTGTTAAATCACTCTGCCTTTCATATCTGAAGGCCAGATGAAAAAAAAATCCAGGAAGCTGAAATATATGTCAGGAACATTGTAAAGTACATTACATATTATTGGTAATAAAGGTTGTCTGTCAACTTTTAAGTTCAAAAAATATGAACAGGAACATAACACCAAGTATACATCTTGTGTCCAAATATATTTATAACTGATTTAGACCAACTGATATTAACTGAGATTTTACAATGTATTCATCTCAATTGAAAAAAAAACTTGCCTGCACTAATGTGAAGGGTGAAACTGAGATCTGGACTGCAGCACATAGGCTAGGTCTGGTTCAAAGGCAGTGGTTTTGATGCGCAAAATGTCACACAGGTAAGAGTCACTTAGTCTTGTCCTCACGCAGTTCTTGTTAAAGTTCATAACAGAGAATGTCTTCTCACACATATATGTTGAGCCAAACAAGCTCAGCATTTTCTTAGCCAATGTTCGAATCTCTTGAAACCAGCTCTTATCCAGTTGGCGGTAAAAGTTCACAAGAGAGAGCTGTTGGTGACGACTGCGTAACTCGCTGTCACAATGCAGCTCAATGAGCTCAAGCTGCAGCTGATCTGGAGCATCATCTGGGTCAACAGAGAATGTAGAGGAGAAAAGGCTGATCTCCTTTTCAATAGCTGCAAAATCCTGAAAGCGCCATTTAAACTCCCCAGCCAGAGATGCGATGTCTGCTGCATACCTGCTCGTTTGCGCACTGATATTGTCCTGTGGAAAACTGTTCACTGAGCCATCTTACATCATTGTGATATAAAACATCTTCATATTCAGCCTGGATGTCCAGTAGAAACTGTTTAAACTGGTGGTGGCACAGGGCTTTACAGCGAATAAAATTAATAGTCTTTAGCACCGGTTTCATAACATGATCATATTTGAGATGTTTAGCACAGAGAACTTGTTGATGAATGATACAATGGAGTTTAATAGCTTTGCCTCCTTCTTCGATCACCTTGTTACAGATTAGGGTTGATAATCCACTTCGTTCACCAGCCATGGCAGGTGCCCCATCAGTAATAATCCCAGTAACTTTGTTCCAAGGCAGTTTCATGTCATCTATGGCGGAACTAACAGAAACAAATAAATCTTTTCCTCTTGTTTGGTCCGTAAGGCTCTGGAGGTCAAGTAGCTCTTCAGTCACATTCATTTCATTGTCCACCCCTCTCATAATAATCAGCAACTGAGCTGTGTCAGATACGTCCATGCTTTCATCACAGGCTATTGAAAAGAAGTCAAAATCCACTCCTTTGGACATCAACTGTCTCTTAATATCTGATGAAATCTCTTCAATTCTCCATGCTACAGTGTTACAAGCCAGGCAAATGTTGGCAAACTCTTGCTTCTTCTCAGGACAGATATTCTCAACCATTTTCATAGCGCATTCTTTGGTAAAGTCACCCTCAGCAAAAGATTTGCAATTTTTAGCAATTAACGTTGCCACCTCATAGCTCGCCCTTGTGGCATTTTCATTTGACTCACGGGCTCTTGTGAAAAATCGCTGTTGTGACATTAAAACAGCTTCAAGTTGCTTCAACTTTTCACTGCGGTCGCACCCTGTTAGCTTGTCGTATGTGCTATGTGTCGACTGGTAGTGTCTCTTGACATTAAATTCCTTATAAACAGCCACAGTCTCTTGGCATATCAGACAAACACAGTGATTCCGTATTTCAGTGAAGAAATATTCCACTTTCCACCTGTCCTGGAAGCGGCGGCCCTCACTGTCAACTTTCCTTCTCTTATTTACAGTCGCCATTTTTGAAATTGACCAGAAGGGGAAGGGATCATGTGAGCGCAGTGCCAGAGGTTTTGATCTAAGTGTGTTCGTCCGAGCACTAATACACTGCCCAACAAGAATTCTCTTGCCTTTGTGGCTGTGTGTGGTGAAGAGTCTAAGGATGAGCTCGGGCGTGTTCGCAGCTCCATGTGCCAGAGCCCGCCAGGAAGCTGACAGCGCGCAGCGCCAATCACAGGTACTGAGACATTTCCCGATCTCTGCAGCTGCGGACTGGGAAAATGTCTCAGTACCTGTGATTAGCGTTGTGCGCTGTCAGCTTCCTGGTGGGCTCGGGTACGTGGAGCTGCGAACATGCCCGAGCTCGAGCTCATCCTTAGTCCTTAGATTTGTTTGGGGGCCATAAAAGATAGATATTGCCAAATTACCTGTGGGGCCGTATTAAACCGGAACACGGGCCGCAATTGGCCCGTGGGCCAGACTTTGGACATGCCTGCTCTACCCCATAAAATAGTGTAATAGATGCCACATTGCCACCATACACCCAAGAGCTCTATCAGACATTCAGCTCTTCACTGCTCTAAAGCCTCATCTAGACTGCAGGCTTCTTGTGCAAGAAGCTTTTATCAGAAGAGATCTTCCGCAAAAAATGATTGTGCAAGAGTGCGTCCACACTGCAAAAATGCATCGAAAAAGCGTTGGACTTTTGCAAAAGAGATCATCCAGATTGCATGGTTGCTCTCTCGAAACTAAGCACTGAATGGTATGCACAGAATGGCCACCAAGGCACCTACCGGTATTCTTTTTCCTCTTTCCGCAAAAACCCCCTCTTCTCCATCCACACACGCCTTTTTGCAAAAGAACTTTTTCGCAAAAAAGGCTTCTTCCTCGTAGAAAGACTGCAGGGGTGGCCCGTCCATATAGGCGAGCTAGGCGGTCACCTAGGGCGCCAAGTTAAATGGGGCGCCATATGGTGGCGCAATATCATTGAGGGGTTTGGAGGTGGGGGCGCCAATTGCAGGATTCGCTTCGGGCGCCACTTGCTGGCAGCTAGTCTAGGGCCGCCCCTGAGAAAGAGGAATACCAGACAGTATACAACAAAGAGGGCTTGGGACAATGATGCTGGCAGTCCCTTAATTAAAAGAGGGGGAAAGAGTGCTACAATAATCTGTAGATTTTTATATCCAAAAGTATTGATAAAGGGATTCTTTCCACAGTACATTATTAACAGCTACTCACATTAAATCTGGGCAGCTTGATGCAGCTCTTTTAGTACCAGAATATTATAGGCCTGATCATCATTCCTGCAGTTCATGATTTTAGTGCAATAACAGCCTTTTGATCCTGCCCTAGGTTAGAAATTACAAGATCAGTCTTTATCTACCAATAACAACTGGTTTGGAGACATTACTCCACACATATTAATGTCACCATTGTAATAAACTTTCTTGTTATAAAATGTGAAAACATATTAGCCTTTCTAAGACGGTATAATATGCATCTATTTCTTTCCTGGAAATTGATGAGCCACCAATATGTCACATTAATATCAAAAGGGATACAAATAAAGCATAGTAACAAGCCATAATATGTGAAGAACATGATAATACAACAAAACTGCAATGAAATTATTTTGAGTAATGTCATTATTGCTAAGCAGATTTTCACTTATATCTCTTTCTACTTTGCATAACAGACCATGCCAAAATGTTAATTTATAAATAATGCTGAATATCGCATAATGTGCTACACTTGCTGGATTGGTTCTCCTGTGCTACATTAGGTAACACTTAACAACTCTGACCAGACTACTCGGCTGTGTCTACACTGGCAAGTTATTCCGGAAATAAGCCGCTTTTCCGGAAAAACTTGCCAGCTGTCTACACTGGCCGCTTGAATTTCCGGAAAAGCAATGATGATCTAATGTAAAATCATCAGTGCTTTTCCGGAAAAACTATGCTGCTCTCGTTCGGGCAAAAGTCTTTTTCCAGAAAACTGTTCCGGAAAAGGGCCAGTGTAGACAGCACAGTAGTGTTTTCCGCAAAAAAGCCCCGATTGCGAAAATGACGATCGGGACTTTTTTGCGGAAAAGCACGTCTAGATTGGCCATGGACGCTTTTCTGGAAAAAGTGCTTTTCCGGAAAAGCATTCTGCCAATCTAGACGCGCTTTTCCGAAAATGCTTTTAACGGAAAACTTTTCCGTTAAAAACATTTCCGGAAAATCATGCCAGTCTAGATGTAGCCCTCTAGTTATCAAATACCTCTTAGTGCCACTGCAGTTAAAGGCCTTCATTGTAATTACAGGTCATGTCAATGAAATTCCCATTATAAACTCCTATTTTTCAGAGAATTAGAACTTTTGTTCCAATTATTAAAATAATTTGTTCCAATATATATAATATTGGTTTACCTTTTTAAAAAACATATGTGAGAGCCATAACAAAGAGAAATGTTCTGTACTTTTGCTCTCATTTATATTACCATAATTTTAAAAAGTTTACTGCTAAAACTTGGTAGGTTGGCAGGTATTAGTTTATGAAAAATCATACGCACGCGCAATTTTACTCATTCCTCGCAGTTTATGCCATGTGGCAACAATGGATTGTGGCTACTGTGTTCTTCCTAATTGCAACTGCTAAGGTCCCACATACATTAGAAAAACGTCCCATTGGTGACATCTCCCCTGCTACTTTTGAATATAGTTTCACTGCTGGTGTAAGACTGAATAAAGTCACTGGGATTTGGTTTTGCCTTTGGTATAATCTTTGTATGGGTTTTTTTCTATAAAGAATATACAAGTTAATTTCCATTGCTAATTGCTGCTTAGTCATAGTTACACTTCACAGTTTAGCTAGGACATATAGACAAACTGGCACACAGGGTGCAGCGCAATTCAGGTTTGCTCTAGGTCACAGCACCATTCGCTCAAATGTATCCCATTTCCCCCCCTCCCCCCCCCCATCATGATCTCACTACAATCTCCTGTATTAACTCAGGTCATCTCTAGGTAAGTTCCTGAACTAAGCCCAACTACTTGTGGTTGAAATAGGAAAACATCCAAACTAGTATAAAATGGTTTCAGTGGCAATACAGTGGTTTACACTAAATTTGGATCTGATTTATAGTGTGCTGGTGTCATCTTGAAGTGTTTTTATATTTGTTATCCATATATATGAGTGGATATTGGATAATCCTGATACTGCGGATCAAGTATTTGATCCAGTCTAGTCCACAACATTGACATAATCTGCACAATTAATGTATTACAAACATTTTGCAGTTTCCTTCTAGGCTGCAGGTAATCTTCTTAATTTAATGGTTCAGGCATACAGGTGTCAAACACTGATTTTGCATTTATCATTTGTGTTTATCACATGTAGGCTAAGTTTTTCTCTGTCAATAGAGACATGGTGATTACATTAATTTTTCAGCTATTCAGAGTATTATAACTGACTATCCCAAAAAGCATAGAACTAGAATAAAAATGAATGACATATCTGCATTTTACTACCTAACTAAAAAAATGTAAATAATGTAGCACTGTACAAACAATGAAGTATGGCTAACTCCAATTAATATATTTTAGACAGTTTGATGTTCCAGCCCTATTTTATTTGGAATTATATGTTTTAAATATAATTACATAAGGTGTTAGTGGCATGTAGTGTACACATCAAAATGATTTCTTATATCTCCTATATTTCCCTCCTTTGCTCAAAATAGATATATTTCTAGTAGTTGTCCCAAATGGATGAATATTGTGAAAAAATATTTGGTGAAAAGTCACAAGAATTTTTTTTTTTTCCTTTGACTAAGTCAGCTTCTTTTCTGTTTACTTCCTGTGACTGTTCTAATCATAGAGTTTGACTGGTATGAATATTCATGAAAATTAATATCTAAGATTTGATTGTTCCAATACATACTACAATTGACTTGCATAATGATCTTACAGTCTGAATTTCAAATTACGTACTTAGTATATGAATATTCAATTTAATATTCAAATGGTAGCTGGTTAATTGCATCTCCAATCAGAGAAGAGAAAAATACCATGAAATTTACCAAAACGATGAACAATTTGAGTATTTACAATCTATCATTTGTGAAGAATCAGAAGATTAAAATTATATGTGAAGAAATTCACAAATAATTACACTAGGTATATTTGAGAATTTTCCAATTAACAACATTACCTACTTCGTTTTCATCACAAATTATTTGTATGCTAGAAGATTTATCCCGTGTTGCTTGGGTCCTTATCTCAATTTTTGTTTTTTGGAAAATGACATGAACATATACATGTTTCATTTAAACCATAGCTCTGGGGTGGGACTAACAATGAGGGGTTCAGTATGCAGTCTGTCCCAGGAAGAAAACATAACTCTAGCCCTCTCTCACAACAACATTTTGTGGTCAGGTGAAAAGCACCTCCCCATGGCTGCCACAGGTACAGCAGGCACAGCTGAGGGATGGGGTGCATGCACACCAGCAGGGGCAGATCCAGGTTCATCTGCCCCCTGTGCTAACCCTAACCTTCCCCTGAGTGAGGAATGCAGCAAACTTTCCCCTCATTTTCTGATGAAGGATAATAGCCAGCAACATTCCTGAAGGAGTTGGGGTGGGGGAGCTTCAGCTTTCCCCACACTCTCTAAAGGGCACTTGAAGGGGCGGGTGGCTCAGTCCTAGGCCAGAGGGTACCCCCAGCCAGACCCTTTCACCTGCCTGGTGGTTCTCTCTCTTTTCTGTATGATTTTATGAGACGCAAACCCATTCCAAGCACATCTCATTTTCCTGGCACAAAAAATCTTTGCCTTGCTTTAAGTTATAGAATCATAGAATCATAGAATCATAGGACTGGAAGGGACCTCGAGAGGTCATCGAGTCCAGCCCCCCGCCCTCAAGTCAGGACCAAGCTCTGTCTAGACCATCCCTGACAGATGTCTATCTAACCTGTTCTTAAATATCTCCAGAGAGGGAGATTCCACCACCTCCCTTGGCAATTTATTCCAATATTTGACCACCCTGACAGTTAGGAATTTTTTCCTAATGTCCAATCTAAACCTCCCCTGCTGCACTTTAAGCCCATTACTCCTTGTCCTGTCCTCAGAAACCAAGAGGAACAAATTTTCTCCTTCCTCCTTGTGACACCCTTTTAGATATTTGAAAACCACTATCATGTCCCCCCTTAATTTTCTTTTTTCCAAACTAAACAAGCCCAGTTCATGAAGCCTGGCTTCATAGGTCATGTTCTCTAGACCTTTAATCATTCTTGTCGCTCTTCTCTGCACCCTTTCCAACTTCTCCACATCTTTCTTGAAATGTGGCGCCCAGAACTGGACACAGTACTCCAGCTGAGGCCTAACTAGTGCAGAGTAGAGCAGCAGAATGACTTCACGATATGATAAGAGGAAGCTGTATACTAAATTTGGTGGGCCAAGTTCTTACCATTTAGGAGGATTTCTTAAACAAAAAGGCAAACACAGAGACAGACACATGTCTACACAGCAGGACTAAAGCTGAAATAAGCTAAGCAACTTGAGCTATGTCAATTGTGTAGCTTAAGTCGAAATAGCTTATTTCGGCTTTTGGCATGGTCTACAGAGCAGGAAGTCCAAGAAAGACCCCTTTTCTTTAATTTCCCTTACTTCTCGTAAAATGAGGTTTACAGGAGTTGGAGTAAGAAATCCCCTAGTTTGACATTATTTGGACGTTATGTCAAAATAACTGCTTGTGGTATAGACACCACTACGTTATTTCAGAATAATGTCTGCTGTGTGGACATTCCTGTAGACAAATTCTCTCAAATATATAGTCAATTTCTATTAGTAAGACTTGTGATCACATACCATATTCCCCCAAAAGGAACTCTATATGAAACCAAGATTGTAGTATGTAAAAGTCGCCCTGCATGGTTTTTCATTTTAAACATATGTTCTATTTTTATTTTCAATATTTCATAATGAAAATGAATGAACCTCTAAGTAATAACTGCAACTCTAGCCCATGGATTTACCAGGTCCTATTCTTCCTTTACATTAGACTTCACACTAGTATCTACAGGCCTTTATTTTTTGTATGACTCTTGAATCAAAATCATGACTGGGAACTAAACAGAAATGTTGCTATTCAATCTTAGTGGTTGGCAACATAGGGAAAAGTGAGTTGCTATACAGAAATTCCTCATTCCTTTGAATACAGAATTATATAAGGCTATGCTCCAATAGATATAACTTATGCACAGTGCACTCCAGTATGCTTGCAAAACCCATTTGCATTTGGGTATTTTTATTTCCATTCTTAAGTCAGCTGCATGCAAAGCTCACACTTTGACAGGGCACTACTAGAAAATGTGTACTATATTGCTTTTTCTCCTGAAGAAATATCTTAGTATTTTTATCTGTGCATTATATGTGAATGGAGAACGGCTCTTTCTACAGAGCCTATAATTATTTAATTTCCAAAGGTTAGATCTATAGGAAATTTTGGGCCAAAAAATTTCAGTGCTCCATTTGTCATTAAAATAGTCATGTACATAGTACAGCTCAAATCTTGGAAATAAACACTCTAGAGCATTCTTTAAAGACTTTGTAGAGTTAGTCTTTCAGGACTTCATTGGAAAGTGCACAGCATGGGAAAGGTGTCTTTTTTTTCCCCCTCAAAACTAAAATGTAAATGTTCAGGAATCTTTTGTTAAAATGATTCTGATCTGTCAGTGGTTCTTCAATGCTCCAGGTCAGCATAACTGCAGCTTTTATTCAGCAGCCTCTTCTCCTCCAAACTACATTATGAGAGACTCATATCTATATTTTAGTGATTCTTTCATCTTCACTGATGCTGGGGTCATCTTCAGAGCAACTCCTAGAGTTCTCAGACACCTGTAAAAAAGTTTCAAACAGATGCAGCTAGTCCACATAGGGTATCTTGGGCCGAAGGGTTTGGCACCCAAACAAACTGGAATGACTTTCATAAGGGGAATTTGGATCACTGTTTAATCAGAAAGGTGTGATTTCTCAACTGATTGGGAAACATGGAAGATTTGGGCAGATGATGACAGTGCGGTGTTTGGATTGAAATGCTAGGGGCGGTGAGGTATACAGCCAGTAGATCTACAAATATGTAGATCCATCAGCCAACTCTCTGTTTACCAATAGAGGGTGAATCTCAAAATCTTTAAGATGAGACTAATGCATCTGTTCCACCATCTCTGTAGAGCTCTTCTGTGCGTGGCAGCTGTACTGAAGTTGTGCACAGGACAAAATAAATTTAAAATAAAATAAATTAATTAAATAAAATGAGGATGCAGAAGTTGACTCAGCAAAGCTGAAGTCCATTGATTTGAGAAAAAGTACTTTCCTGAATGAGTGCCATTCAAATCCAGGGTTCTCAAATCTGTCCATAATGGCAATTATTTCTGTCTCTTTACTACTCTTAAGTCCATCATTAATAAACCAAAGTACATTATCCTGAAGGAAGCATGACAGCAGCAGCAGCATTGAGGGAAAGGTTCTTAATACAGACTTACATATACAATTAAGACCATCAAAGGACAAGTATTTTTTAAACCGAAGGTTATTTTGACTTTGATAACTATATTACTCACAGTGTGGCCATAAACAACTCAAGCACTGTATGAATTACAGCACACTTTGTTCTTTGTTTCAAGAAAGACGATTGGTCCTCCCTGACTATAAATTTACTTACACTTGACAGTCAAAGTGTAAGCAGTGAAATGATGCATAATAAGCACCACATTGCATCTTGTGGTATCGCTTAAACTTAGGCATACTGAAATCTAGGAAAGAAGTTCATTGCTAGGATGCAGTTACAAAGGAAGAGGTGGAGAAAGAGAACATTGTGAATTGGCAAAATCTAACAAAATCCACACATATTTTCCTCTAGCAGCCATTAAACAATACAGGAGAGGTGAGAGCCATGCAAGATCCCTCAGCACAGTGCAGGGGAGTCAACTCTGCATTCCTGGAGGGGTGGGGCCTCGAGTGGAAGGGTCGGGGCCAAGGCAGCTAGCCCTCCGTGCCACCCAGTGTGTGCCAGAGCATCACCCAGAGTATGCCACTCTGCCTTCCAGCCTTTAGAGCCACCTAGAGCATGCTGTATGGTGCTCTGTGACAGGGTGTGCATGTTCCACACTGGGCTAGAAGGGCTTAATGCACTCTGGAGGGAGGAAGTACAGTCCCACTCTACAGCCACACTGGGCAAGCTCCAAGGGCTGGAACAATATAAAAGGGAGCAGCTCAGCTCAGTCTGGCCTGGACGCTGGAGAGGAAGGACCTGCTAGAGGAGCTCCAGAAGTGGACCAGCCAGAAGCCCAGATGACGGGAGCTGGAGACTCAGGAGACTTTGTTGAGCCTCCAGACCCAGTGGAATTGTGAAGGAGACTGTTGCTGTGGAGCCTGACAACCCGGAAACTACGGGGATCACGCAAATCCCAGACCTGACACGAAGTGACCCAGGGAGGATGCGCAAGTAATATCTCCAACCCGAGGGAGCTCAACATGTAGCGGTGGGATTCTCTGCTGAGCAAGTGGTGGATCACTCCTCCCCTGATAGGGGCCTGAGTCGGGGACTAGTGGAGTAGAGCGGGCCCGGATCCCCCCTACTGGGCTGCTGTCCCAAACTCCTGTGACTCTAGCCAGTAAGCTGTGCTGCCCTGCAATCCAGGGCTGTATTATTGAGTATAACTGACTCTAGCCATTAGGCTGTGCTACCCTGAACCCTAGGAATGTGTTATAGACTGTGTCCATTGGGCCACATTGCCTTAGGGTGGGGCATACTACAATGTGACACATTCTAAAAGTGATTTAAAGAGCGTGGGGGCACCACCACTGCCATAGCAACAGTGGCCAGGAGCCCCAGCACTTTAAAATCAATCGTCCCAGACATTTGACCCCTTTGTCAGACAGCCACTGTATGGACTACTGACAGTCATTGTGGAATATTACAGAGATCTAAAAACACAGTTTAGAAATATATCTTCTCACTTTAAATGAACCTAAATATTGGTACATACTTAAAATATTGTCTACAGGAAAAGAAAAACACTCTGCTAAAAGGGCTGAGATCTGTTTATCTGAAATTGTGGTGCTCAATATTTGAAAAAAAAAATCTTAGCACTGACCCTCTACAGCTTTCTGAAATGCAGCAGGTGGTGGGTATACAAGCCTCTGATGGAAGATTCATTCACTTGCAATCAGAAAGAATAGGTAATGTTTTACTCTTCTAAAGAAATAAAACAATGGCAAATCAATGATAATCAACCTATTATGGTATGATATGGTATTTGGGGATTACCTAAAATGTTGCATTCTCAGAATGAAAATGCTGACAAAGAACCGTGCATACCACTATAGGTATACAAAAGGAAAGACAAAGCAATCATCATATATTAGATTAAAAACAGTCAAGGTATTTAAAGACATTGTCTACAGTTAATCTCCAATTACCAGAAAGTGAAAAGAACCAAATATATTTTAAAAAATACATAATCCTACAACCTACCCTTTTCAAACTAAAAACCTGGTAATTAGACCTGAGAGTAATTAGGTACAAATACTTTAGTCAACTGATTTAGCCCCTGAAATGCTGATGACCTGGATTAAACTCATTTTACATTTATTTTTTCAAAATTATTTGCAAATGTATTTATGGTACTTTCCCTCTCAAATAGATCACAAATATTTAAATTCAAGTGTTGATATTCATAGGACTGTCTTTTGGTTCTCTGTGCAGCTCCTAACATGATAGGGTCTTGCTTCACAATGAGTCCTCCCAAATGCTATGGAATATTATTAATAATAACAGTACTCAGATATTTGTAGGATGATACATATTTTTGCAATATTTCCTCTGACAGGCACAGTGGTGATTTGGGGGTTATATATCCAAGTTACATATTAATTCTACAATCCCCTTCAACCTCATATAGGCAATAGCCTGTAATTACACTAAGAGCAACATGGGAAATTTCATTATCCTTCTGGCTAGTTCTCACTATTCTGAAATTCACCCACGAGCAGAAAGCCATGTCCCACTTAACCTTTTGTGTGAGGTTTTATGTGGAACTTAAACTCTGTTCACAAAGCTGAATTTCTCTAATAAAAGCCCACTATCCAACACATACCGGATTTGACCCTTAAGGTGCACTTATTTAGAACATAGGCACATGATCAGCCAAAGGTTTTTTGCTTCCAAAACAACTGCTGTTTTGAAGGTTCTTTGTTTAACCATAGAATTGTTCTGCCTTTCCATGACATTTTCAAAAAAGAAGGATAGAGTAGGAGGCCTATATGAAGAAAAGTTTCCAAAAGTTATTCTCAGGCAAGGATGCCAACACATACTTTAAAGATGACTGGTGTTCTTTTTATTTAAAAAGAAAAATAGACCTGCTTCAGAGACAATCTGAATTTGGAGATAATAGGGAGAATGGTTCAGCAAGGCTGGCAGAACATTCGACAGTTAGAGTGAGCTCTTGACAGTAATAAGTCAGAAGGCAGACAGGCACAAAAAGAACAGCAAGTTTTACTAAAGCTGGCCATACAACTGCCCACTCAGTCACCAGTTAATAGTAAAGCTCCATGGAACTGTTGTCACAAAGGCATTCTTCCATTGCTAACTTTGCTCCCGCTTCATTTTGCTGCAGAGCTTTATATTTCACCATGCTGTTTGCGCAGAAGACTCTGAGACTAATTGTAATACAGAGTAGCCATACTGTACATTCCTTTTAGGTGACCTTTTAGAACACTCTTCAGATTAAAGAAGAGGTCACTCTATTGTTTATACTCTTTTCCTTTTATTTAGTGCAAATGATTGCTTCTGGCACTGCTGCTATTTCTTTAGACCCTTTCAAATAATTTTTTTAAATATATGAGCTGTACATTTAATTGGCCATTTCATCAGGAAGGAATGAGGCATAAAATAGAACACCAATTTTATACTAATTTGTTTACTAGAAGATCATTTTATTCATCAATATTTGAACTCTGCTGAAGTACAATTTCAATTTCCTGTCTCAGCCATGGATAAAACAAAGTTGACAACACATTTTTTTCTCTGTCAAAACATTTCACTTATTTTTCAGTCTGCAGACAATTTAAGAGTCATAACTTCTGCAAACATTATAGTAGCATTCTTCTTTTTACCCTGGTACTGGAATGGTACATAACATAGGATGGTGCCAGTTTAAACATGTGTCATGGATAAATAGGGATTTTCTAAACAATAATGTCAAATGGGCAAAGGGGAATAATCTAGCTGTTTATTAGATTATGGTGAAGATTAAGACAACAGTGTCTGCCATTAGACATAGCCTTTAATGCTAAAGTACATTCTCATTCATAGTTTTCACAGTTAGTTCAGGAGCCAGTCCAGCATCTTCTACACAGTGTTTCAGCTGGCTAAAACATCTTACACAGGCTGACACCCCGGCAAATTATTTCCTTATCACAGCTGATCCAGCCTATTTCTTGGCCTTCACAAAATGGCCATCCCCACAGATGGATAGGTGTATCCTATTTTTATGTCATAGGCTTCAATGGGTACATCTACACTGCAACAAAACAAAACAAAAAACTTCCGTAACAGCGAGTTTCAGAGGCCAGCCACGGCTGGATGACTCGGGTTCACACAACAGGGCTAAAAATAGCCATGTAAATGTTTCCAGGTTGGAGCTGGAGTGCAGATTCTCAGACCTTCCCTCCTTACCAGGTTTCAAAGCTCAGGCTCCAGACAAGGAACATCTACACTGTTATTTTCCACCGGCCCATGAGCCGGAACCAGTTGACCCACTCTGAGGCTTGGATCCATGTTTTGGTTGGGGTTTTGCAGTGTAGGTGCACTGAGATGCTGACATTATTTTTTTCAGAACTCAACGGGTCAAGGGTAAAAATATAAATAAATACAGGGATCATTGCCTCTGATTCCCACAGTAGCACATTGATTGTAGCATAATCATCTTTAAAATGCTTTCTTCTAAATGCTGAATATTGGAGAAAGAATGTCAATAGAATGGAACGTTGTCTCTGGATAATTGCCTTCTGCTGCAAGATAAATGCTGAGGCCAGGCCAGGACTGGCTAGGCCAAAGCATTTGCAGAAAACAAATATTGAGGTAGATCTGAGGCAATTATTTTCAAAGCAGAAAACCACTTACCAGTCCCATGTTTCAATGACATTATTTCTGCAAAACAAAATATGTAAATGTGTAAAATAGATAAGAGCAACTCCCATACCAATTAATGATGTCACTTGTGGCTGTGCAAAGACCCAATGCACCAGAAGGTCCAATGCTTTACGGCCAAATCCAGGAGCCCAAGTAGATAGCCAGTCATCTCTGTAAGAAGTAAGGCTCCCTGGTTCTCTCCCTCCCACCCCCCATCTCCCCAAGTAGCCCAGCTGAGCCACATGCCAGTCTTCCCAGCTCCCAGCCTCCCGCCCCCCCCCCTCCCCCCAAGCAGCTCAGTTAAGCCATGTGCTGGGGTTCCTGGCACCTAACCTCCTTCCTCTCTCCTTTACCTTCCCTCCACCCGCCAAGAAGCACAACAGCTTCCTGACACCCAAGCAGCCCATCTTGGCCTTGTGCTGAGCTCCCGTCCCCACCTCTACAGCCCAGCTGAGACCTCCTTCCCTCTCTCCCACTGCATTGTGCTGGGCTCAGCAAGCCCCATGGTATGTCTACACAGCAGAGTTTTTTCAGAAAAAAAAGGCTGTTTTTCCGGGAAAACTACACTTACTTCCACACTGCTATTGCGTTCTTTCGACAGAAAATGAAAAGAACTAAGGGGGTTTTCCGACAGCAGTAAACCTCTTTCTACAAGGAAGGAGCCTTTCTGAAAAAGCTTTTTGAAAAAGGCATGTGTGGATAGAGAAGAGTGTTTTTTTGTTTTGGTTTGGTTTGTTTTTTTTTGAAAGAAGAGACCTCCAGGAAAAAGCACAGGTGGTCACAACTGAAATGCGAGATAGCATCCACATTGGATGCTATCCTTTGAAAAAGCAGATCACATTTTCGTTGCACTTTTGCTATGTAGACACTCTCTTTCAAAAAAAGTTTTTCCAGAAGATATCTTCTGGAAACGCTTCCTCCGAAAGAAGCTTGCAGTCTAGACGTAGCTCCAGTTTGTAGTCACAAGCTCTGAGACTCATCACTGCAGGCTGAGACTCAGCCAAGTCACGTCTCAAAGTTAGTACCAGATATGATCTAGAAAGCCTTTAAAGCAGAAGGTTCAAGGTGTAGCAATTGCCTTATCTCCTTCTTACAGTTGTATCTTTCCATAATTGTAATGTGGGAATTTTTAAAAATAATCTTTTTCTGTAAAATTATTGTTGTAATTATTCTTATTAGTAGTAATGTACTCCTGGGTATGTCTTAATGGGCTATTAATGCACATCTTGGGTGGTTATAGTCTCTTGGTCTTCAGCCTCATGCACACACGCTACCTGAGGCATGTATTTATAGCCTATTAATGTACCCCCTGTCATGTCTTATTGCTTTATTATTTTACTTGCTGCAAATCTGGAACCAGATCCTTAGCAATATTAATCTAAAATGACTAATGGGAAGGGGAGATGTGGAATTTCTGCTGTGGGCTAAACATCTAATATTGAATTTCATAATACATGTAAATTGTGTCTACTACAGCACATGCACTGTGCCTCATAATTCTCCTTTGTGTTATGAAGTGTTATGGTACAGGAAAAACATCAGTTATATAATTGTAGGGATCACTCATTGTGACCCACCCAAGTGCTCCTCAGTTACATCAATGTAAATTCCATGTAACTACCAAAGTCATCACAGAGCCAGAGAATAGAATTTGGCCATATCTGCCTGTAAGCTTAACTGGCTTAGTCCTGGGCCCCAGACCCATGCTCAGGCCTATAAGTAACAACTTAGTGGCCTCCTTTTATGCAGGCACACCAACAGCAACCATTCACTAGTCAGGTAAACCCAGGCCCAATGCAGGATGGGGCAACAAACAGTTTACAGCCTCAGCCCTGGCTGCAGGCTAGATAGGTGTTTATAAGGGCCACACCCTGGGCCAGGGCAGGGCAACAACAGTTTGAACAGTTTAAAGCTCAGGTCTGACTGCAGGTCAAGTCAGTTTATAAGGCCAGGCCCACAACCAAACAAGCAAACAGTCCATAAGCAGCTATCCAGTTTAAACAATTCAAAGCTCAGGCCTGTCTGCAGACTGAGATGGAGGAGTCTGGTCTCCTTGCTAGCGGAGAGCTGACAAGTGCAGGGGATTTTACTCCTATAAGGAGGGGAACCTGCCACCCCAGGAGAGGGATGGCAGGGGGGATGCATCCCCACCCATTCCACTGCGTCCCAGCCAAGGGCTCTAACAGTGGCAGCGCAGGATGCCACTGGGTTGCGGAGGGATCCTGGCTGCAACACGCTGCCCAGTTGACCTCGATTTCCTCCGCCAGCCTTATGTCAGCTACCCCTACGCTGCTTCCTGGTTCCTCATGGGACCCTACCTGGCTCCACGACTGTTCTGTGGGGTCAACCAGGGACAAAGGTGCTGGCAGCATATCCAGGGGCTCCAGGTTCAGCTCAAGCAAGGTCCCAGAAGGTCCAGCCCAGTCTTCAAGGCCTGGTGAGGATCCATGGGGTCCCATCAAATCCTTGGGCCCTGGCAGCAGTCTTGGCGGTCCTGACCCATTGTTGGGACCCAGCAGTGGCCCTGATGGCCCAACCCAGTCCTCCTTCCGAGGGCAGCGTGATGGGGCCTTCCTCCTTTAGGGTTTGGGTAAAAGCTTCTGGCCTGCTCCACAAGTGAGCTTTGACTGAGCTCCGAGCTCCTCCTTTTATACTTCCGGCCCCACTTTTCTGCTTCCTGTGGAGGGGCAGGTTGCTCTGGCACTGCCCACTAAGCCAGTGTTATGGAGAGTTTCCTCTTCTGGGTCAGCAGGCAACTAGTCTGATTCACTACACTGCCTTACTCAGAACAGTAGAATCCCAGAATTTTTCTTCATGAGCTACTTTGAAATCTTAACCTATGCCCATTTTCCTTGTGCAAACAATAGTCACCACCTCAACCATTAATAAAGGGTTTCAAATATCCTACATATACACAGCTGGTATCTTCAAAGCAGAGGACAATGTTTTACTCTGCTTATCTTTTTGGACATTTGGGATATCCTGGACATTTCCCACATCCCCCTACATGCCAATACTCGGCATTTATTTTGTTTTAGGCATACTATCTAACACTCCTGCAAATTGACTATTTTCAAATCAACCATCCACCATTTTCCTACTTGTGGGAGCTCATCTCTCAGTAGTGATAGTGAAAGGTACCTCTGTATAGGGGCAAGAAGAAACAATATCCCTAAAGTGCTTTCTTTTAAGCACCATCAAGAGGGTTAATAGTAATACTGCACTTGCAACTTTAGAATTAAGTATAATTGAAATGTCAAATCGTGTTTACCTTACTCATGCAAGTCGAATCGTTGAATTGAATTGCCATGAGTGGGATTTTCACTCAGCATTACCATCTCACTACTCCCTCATAAATAAATAAATAAATAAATAAATAGATTCTACCCCATAGTCCCTGTTAATAATGGCATATCCAGAGGCTATTATTGTATGTCAATTATTTTATGGAGTGTCCACAGATAACAGCTTTACTTCTACTTAGTTCAGTCTGGTGGACTTCTAGTTTGAACAGCCTAAGGGGCATAGTATTTTTTAAAATTGCACTTCCAATTCAATCCAGTAAAAAGTTAAAATCTGTTCAACTTTGCCAATGTATTCTTCTACCAGTGATTTTTTTTCACCATTGTTGAACTATTTTAAATGCAGACCAATCTATCTCACAATTCCATTCCTACCTATCTGTAGTTTGGTATAATTCAGAAATAAGTCACTGCATAATCAAAAAAAAAATCTTCTAGTGTAGTGATTTATACTTTCTCAAGATTAATAAGACTTAGAGCTCGTGTACTACAGTATTCACTCTGGAGTGCTTTTTCTCCAGCACACTAAGATGTTAAGCACTAATTGGGCAAGGCAGGTCTTCTAGCATGCACTAAAAGTTTCATAATGTGACTACAAATAAAATCTAAATCCATGTACCACAAGTAATATAATATTCTGTCCCAAGCTCTGCTGAACTTTAAGGATTTACTATAGCCACTTATGCTGGTTACAGCAGGGGCCAAATTGAGTGGTGACAAACAGAGTTATAAGTCACACGTCATCCATAAATGAGTCAGAAAATGAGTAAGTGTGATAAGTAATGAAGTATAACTTTCACTGATTTGGCACTCGCAGTCACTGCACCAGGGCAAAAATCAAGAGTAATTTAAACACCAGTAACGACTTTGGCCCTCAGTTCCATTGGTGTAAATGTAGAAAGAAATCTGGCATTTCCAATTTTATTTCTGTTTACCCAAACAAGGAAGAAAAGTAGGTGTAACCAGACACATTCCCCTGATATCAAGGATAAGAAAAGTAACCAGAAGAGTATCTGCCAGAAAGCTGAAAACATAGGGATGAATTCTGCAGTCTAATCCAGCCCCTTTGCTCCATTCATTATACAAAGTAGTTCACAAGGCACCAGGGACTAATCCCTCTGTTGAAGGGATAACATTTTGTTCAGAGTTATGAACATGAGTTACAGCCTCCATTCCCAAAGGTGTCCGTAATTCTGAGGTTCTAATAGATATGTGTAATCTATGTTATGTCTACTCTTCTTCCCACCACCACCAGCAAACTTAACAGTAACTTCCCTGCAAACAAAGGCTTGTATTAAAATTAGCTGGTATATAATTGCAATGCTTGCTAAGGAGCAGGAGATACTGATGCTCTAACACCTCCCCTGATTTATCATGAGTAATAGGTCTTTGCATTATTATAGTGGCAGAGGTAGAGCAGTAGGAAAGAATTACATTGTGTGTAATGTTTTGCTTCAGAGAATGCTTCGGTTCATTTTCCTGCTGCCTATGTACGTTGCAAATGAGAAAGTACCCAGCTGGCAACTTTGCTTCTGATTTATAGGAAAGGTCAGTTAATCCCAAGAAGGCATTTTGCTAAATATCAAGATATCGCCCCATGTGTTTTCTCTGTTTAGCTCAAAAGAACTTGGAGCTGAAGCATTAGCAAGGCTAATCACTGTCACTCGAGGTAATTTTGGTTCACAGTGTTGAATACTTTGTGGAATGTAATTAAGGTTATAAATTTACATTGTTTCTGCATTTGTCTCAGTACCCCACAGCTTGATAGAATGAGTATGCAATCTTTATCTACAGTGTGACGGCTTTACTGCCAGGCAGATGGCATTAGAACAGGTGAAGTACAATACTATACTAATCCTGTAGTTTATACTTACACCACATTCCCATTGAACTCAACAGAAGAGCTGTGTGAGGAAGGACCCCACATGAGATGTGTGGGTCCTTTTCAGTTATTATGTCCACTCCTGTTAAAATAGCATAGCTTTATTTCAATTCTTCTTCTTTGGGCTTTAGAAACTTCAAGTAGGATGATTGTAAATAGAAGCAACAGGCACAGTTTTCTTCTGTGTCTATTCAGATACTCAAAGGAGGCAAGGTAGGCAAGGTAATAATCTACTACATGTTTGAGAGTTTGTCTGTTCAAAAACTCCTCCTAAATGGTAAGAGCTAGTACCACCACATTTGATGTGCAGCTTCCACTTATCATAACTTAGCAATCAGCTCCAGTACAAATCTCAGGGGGAGGGGCTTCCCACCCCCACCTCCACATACACACACCCAAAATCCCCTGTCCTCCTCATTCTACAACTATAACTACTGCAGCCTCCACATCCCTTGCCTCCTGTCCTGAGCCCTTCCTTAAGGACCTGAGCAACACCATGTAAATGTGCTAGTAGAGAGGTTCACAATAAAACAGGGACGTTTCACCAGGGTTAACTCCTGGTAGCCGCTCCCATTATATTAACCTAGACCGGGACACCACTTCCTATAGCTCTCATTGGCAGGGAACAGCAACCAACAGGAGCTGCATTATCATACCTGAGGGGGGGACAGGTAAATGTAGCAATGGGAGCCTGCCAATGGCTAACCCTGGCAAACCAGCTCCAGCCAACGAGACAGTATTTGCCCACCCTGGTTGTAGTATCTTATATTGGACCAACTTCTGTTGGTAAAAAGGACAAACTTTCAAACTTCATAGAACTCATCTTCAGCTTTGTGGAAAGTAACCGGAGTTTCTGAGCAAAGCACAAGTTGGAATAGGTTATTGAGGATAAGGTGTTCACATATGGTACAGGAGACCACTTTAAATGAAGTGGGCAATTAAGGGTTAGCAGGCAACAGGTGTGCTAACATTACAAATTGTTATAATGAGGCATGAAACTGCTGTCTCTGTTTACCCCATGGTTTTAAGAGGCTAGCAGAATCAAGAATTTAAGTTCCCAAACTTGTCTTCTGAAGGTGTTATGCAGATTTCCTTTCACAGCATGGAGTCACAAGTCAGCTAGGAAGTAATTACTTTGTAAAAAGTGTTCACACACAAGTGGCAGGGTGGTTTTTTGTATCATTTTTCTGTGTAACCTCCTTCAAGGCCATGATGTTTATCTGTGATGCTCAAACTCTTGTCCCATCTACCATCGGTAGTTGGAACAAGTAAAAGGTATTACCTGGTCTACCTTGTCTTTCTTATATCCTGGGACCCATACAGCAACAACATCACTGCTTTAAAAAAAAAAAAACCACACCCTTAAACCACAATCCTAAATCACAAGCCAACAACAAAAGAGGCAATTAACTAAATTAGCATCTGCACATGAGGAAACCTGCATGTAGACTTCACTGTTATGAAATAAATGGACTGGAAGCATCATATTTAGATTTATTTAAGCAAGTGTGCTTCAACAGGAAGGCAGAAAATAAATAAAAGCAGAACAAAGCTTTGTCAGGCTTGAAAAAACGGCTGAAGTGTCCAGAACCTAACATTCCATAACACTCCCTATGTTAAAGTAGCATAATACCCAAGGGAGCAAACAGCCTCACCAGGCCCCTGGGCAAGGTAGGGGTGGGCAGGTTGGTGTTCCTGGAAGGGGTGAGTCCTCTGGCAGAAGGAGTAGGAATAGAGGCCACCTGGCCCTCAGTGCCACCCAGACCATAGCATCTCCGCCTCCCTAGGCAGCCTTAAGAGCTGCTAGGAGGGCAGGGACAAGTTTGTAAGTAAAACCACCAATGTACAGAGAACAGGAGAGTGGGAGGCAGGACCAAATGGCCAGTCGGTGATCCGCACCCACTAATTTTTCTCTGTGGGTGCTCCAGCTCCAGAAAACTTAGGCTACATCTAGACTACACCCCTCTGTCAGCAGAGGGATGTAAATCAGATGTTTCGAAAAGGCAAAGGAAGCCAAGATTTAAATATCCTGTGCTACATTTGCATGATCACGTCATGGCGCTATTTCAAACAAGCACCATTTCGAAAGTGAAACCACTATTTAGACACAGTTCTTTTGACAATGTGTCACTTTTTCGAAAGATCCTGTACTCCTAATTTTTTTATATTTAAATGTTGATATTTAAATCCCGGCTTCATTTGCACGTACAGACTCAGTGCCTATGTCTTGAGATATAATAACAGGCTTTTTTCATCTGAAATATGATGATCATTACTGTTATAGGTAGCAAAACATCTAAGCTTTGCATCTGAATAGTATGCCTTTGCCCCTCTCCACCTTTATTTTTCTGCTACCCAAATAAAAATTAGCTACTCATGATGGTAGATCTCTGCCCACTAACCTCTGGACACAAAAGCACCATGACATGCAATGTCACTTGTCCCCTGACTGAGGTATGAGACTGAGCAGAGTTGCATTTTTCAGTTTTTGATGGTTTTCATAATCTTCAAGCATCAGACTCTCTTTAAATTAATTCAAACTGGCCAGCTGTAAATTTGCCATGAGTTACTTTCAGCATTATGTAGTTCTCAGGGGAAAATAGATGATTGAGAGAAAGTTCAGTTCCAGATAACCCTCTGAGTGTATTTCTGCTAAGGCACTGTGCAACTTTGAGAGATTCCAGCCAAAACTAATCCCAGGCCCTAACTTTTTGAAGCTCCTTCAAAAAGGCTGCGGCCCATCAACCCAGGCCACTCTAAATCCTGGCATATTTAACATAAGAATGGCTGTACTGGGTCAGACCAAAGGTCCATCTAGCCCAGTAGCCTGTCTGCCGACAGTGGCCAACATCAGGTGTCCCAGAGGGGGTGGACCAAAGACAACGATCAAGCGATTTGTCTTGTGCCATCCATCTCCAGCCTCTGACAAACAGAGACCAGGGACACCCCTGGCTAATAGCCTCTTATGGACCTAACCATTTTAAAACAACAGTTCAGAGGAGCAGTCTAAAAATGTGCATCTCTGTTTGGCCTTTACTATGGCTATACCCAACCCATTAATTAAGTAAAAAAATTGGGTTGGGGGCAGTGTTCCAAGATTTTCCAACCAAGAGCAAAGTGAATTTTGGCTTGTGCACCAATATTGAGGTCATGTGCACTGGTTTGGATATGTGCTACCATGGTGCCCAATTTATTAACACACACACACACACTCCTGGGCCCCTCTTCCCCCCTCCCCCCATGCAGCATGTCCCATTCCTGGCCCCAGCCACCGGAACAAGCCCTGGCCCCCCCCACCATGTGGCAGCCCCAACCACCAGAGCAGGCCTCCGCACACCCAGCCACACGGCTGTGGCAGGCTCTGGACTATTGCCCCAGTGGCTCCCTCACCACACTGTCTCAACTGGAGCAGCCACCTGCTGTGCGAGTGCTGCTGTGCGGCTCTCCAGAGGAGTTGGGCAGGAAAAGACTTTTTTGTGCACAGCCACACAGATGCACACCTTAGTGGGAACAATGGTCAGGGGTTCACGGCCCAAGTTAATTGGCTCCCTGACAAAAGTTCTTATTCATGAATCAGATAAGTAATTGTTGCCATGAATAACTGAAAAAACCTGAAAGAGATTTTTGAAGTAATGGTTCCCAGCTGTTTGATCAAACCTTCCCTTCTGTGACACCAACTAATTTTTCCTCCCGGTTTTTCACGCAGAGTAACATATTACTTCTCATCTGTAGCTTTTACACCACAGGGGAGCAAAACTCCATGGGAGAAAGTAACTGATGGATCCCACTTTTTCAAGGTAACAAAATCCAACATTAAGGGTGCTCAGAAGTCATTGAAACAATCTGTCTGAAGTGCACAAGTGTTGGCCAGTTTATAGAGGTTCAAATGATGGGGCATTTAGATATGTCGGGGGGGGGCATGAAAAATTAGTAGAGCAGAGCCCTCACAAGTAGTGTGTCTATATGAAACTGTGACCTTGATCTGATTAGCCCTTACCTTCTTCACTCAGTGTTTCCTACTTCTAATGAAGGCACATTGCCCAGCGGTTCTGACAAGGGCAGGCCAGGCAGTCCCTCAGCCCTTAATTTCTTGAGCAACTTATGAAGCACAATAATCAGTTCTAAGTACTTAAAATCAGGCACCAAAATCCCCACTTAGGCACCAAAATGCTTGCATATTAGGTGCTGATACTCACTGCTCCCACAAACCGAAGAAGCAGGGCATGTTCTTAGCATAGATTCCTAAAAATCTGGATTTAGATGTTGACCTCAGAAAAATCTGGATTTAGATGTTGTTGGTCAAAACATCAAATCAAATCTCTGAAGTGGCCAGTGGAGGGAAGTCTATTGCCTTGCTTTAAGGCTGCATTCTTTTAAGGAACTCTTCTTATTTTTTCCATCCATATCTGACCTTCGGCCCACATAAATGTTAGTAAGCAAGTATTTACTACTTCTTTTCTCGTTCCCTGAGAAAAGGCTAGGTCTACACTACAGCTTTTTCCCATTTCTTTTCTTTTCTTTTTTTTTTTTTTTTTTTTGTGGAAGAGGCTTTTCCAAAATTTGGCCCGTCTACACTGGGCCAAATTTCAGAAAATCCCCTCTTTTGGAAGATCCCTTCTTCCTCGTGGGATGAGGAAGACGGGGCTTCCAAAAGAGCGCGTCTGCTCTTCTGTAAAAAAGAGTGGAAGAGCAAACACGTTCCCTGGATGCAGTGGGGTTTTTCTGGGATACCTTTTTCCGGTATCCTGGAAAAAGCCCACAGTGTAGACATGAGGTCAATAGGTTCTTTTCTGTCCCAGGAAAAAAGGGGAAATGAGTAGGAAAGCAAACACAGATTAAGCTCAGTTCCATTTTATTCGTTCGTACCTGGAACACAGCAAGGATTTGGTTACTTTCTTCTTATTGGCACCACCCAAGACATTCTTCCAACTTGCACCTTTCAATTATTAAGCATACTTCAAATGTTCCTTCTGGGCACTGCACACACTATAAGTGTCCATCCACCTGCAACACAAAGTCTATTCAGAGCCTCAAGGGCACAAGTGCACTTAGAAGGATAGAGCTATCATTTGCCCTCAAGGAAAAACAAGGCATCCATATGAAATCAGAGGTTTTTTCCTAGCCTAATTTGAAAAGAGAATTATAAAAGAGATCTAGGTCCAGGAGTGACCTTATCAGTCCTGCTGTCCAAGCTGGTACAGTTCCTTTGAGCTGCAGAAACAATGTTTTTAGGTCACAATTCTACAATGTGTTGAGTGATTCACATGACAGCTCCCAACGATTCCCATGATGTAGTTTTAAAAAGCTTGACAGGTATAATTCTTGACAATGCAAAGATACAATTAGTTCTACTTAGAGTTTCCCATATCAACTTCAATTTTCACTTTGCTAGATCAGGCTCTTAATGTCCAAACTGAATTAATTCACCCGCTCAGTGAATACTTCGTCATTCGGTACTCACAAAAATTTCAGAGCAGGACCGAGAAAGGTCAAAGAAGAAAGTTGACATCCATTATGAAGAGAGGTTCAAGATGATAAGCTACAAAAGGGGCCACAGAATAAAAGGACAAAGCCAAAGTCAGAGGCAAGGATGAATGTGAAGAAAAAACAGATGGGGAGGGGAATTAAAAATAGACACCAAAATAAAGTGAAATGAGCAATTCAAATCTCATCTTCATTCTGAGATGTGTCATCTAGTCTGACAAGAAATTCTGAGTTGGCCTATTCACTTTTTTGCATAGGTAAGAATATTTTCACAATTCCTTTGTCTCTTACACTCATGGAACTAGAGGTGGCTACAACCAATTGGCTTGCAAATATGTGCTTACAAATTTGATATGGTGTTGTGTCAGTGTTGCTTTATATGACCGAGCATCATATTGTGAAGGCTGATTAAGGCAGAATAGAGACAAATTGATCACAATTATTTTGGGCAGCAAGCAGTGCTCTATTGACAATAATGAAAAACAATTACTTAGATATCATTTTTTTAAAACAGTACTGTCCTGAAGCATACAAATTCCTCACAATTTCTTTACTAAGTTTCTCATTGTGATGGAAGAAAAATTGTCCCAGTAGAGGAACTTGACATAGAATTTTAAAAAAATAATGTACATCAGATTAAGAGAGATAGTTCTGCTATTTGTTTTAATAGTAAGTTAATGAAAAGTTACATTACTTGAATGAATAAACATTTCATGATAGTCTTGCCTTAAATCACAAGCTTCTTACAACATTATGTGATAATAGCAGAGTCCATGATATAGACTCACATATTCATAGATTATAAAATCAGAAGAGACCACTGTGATCATCAGTAGAACACAGGCCAGTGATGGAGAATCCACCTTGTCCCTTGGCAAATTGTTCCAGTGATTAATTACCTCCATTGTTAAAAATTTGCACTTATTTCCAGTCTAAATGTATCTAGCTTTAATATCCAGCCATTAGAACTTGTTATACCTTTTCCTCCTAAATTATCACAGCATCACACTGGGAGTTTGTATTCAGCTGATTATCCTCAATGGCCCCCAAATCTTTTTCAGAGTCCCTACCTCATAGAACAAAGTTCCCTACTTCCTCAAAGTATGGCCTACATGCATAATTCATTGATATATAATTATACATTTGGACATATTAGAATATATACTGTTTACTTGCTCCCATCTTACCAAGAGATACAGATGACTATCAATTATATAGATGAACAATTTTTATAGATTATGTGGTTGAAAGTCATCATAGGCTGCAGAGGCAAAAATATTAGGCACAAATAGTAACATTTTCTAATTACATAAGAGATTTAGAGGCCTAAATCCTATTTTCAAGAGTGATTGAAGAGTCTAAGAGTTAATCAAATACAACAGGATCCCATTGATGTTCACTGCTGTTGAAAATGGAGCTTACCTAAATCATGTAGGTGCTTTGAAAACTGTACCACATATGAATTAGTTATTTAATGTTGGATTTAAATTGTATAGTATGTTAATGTGGATAGTATTGTAGTCTTTTTAACATTTGCATACATGATCCATGCTGTTGTGGCTTTTACTGGTACTCGTCAGTCACCACAGTCATTCTGAGATAGTGGACAGAGGTCAGTAGGTCATTAAGAGTTTGTGATATGCAGGTAATGTTCAATAATATAATTTCACTCTATTTGTCTTTTGACTTTTAGATCTACCAATAGAAATCAGAGAGCAACTCATAAATATTTTATTTTGTGAATTTAACATTTTTTCTGCTTGAAACTAGCAATTTTCTCACATGTATTCTTTATTCAATTAGATGCTTGGCATATTTAATTTACTCTGTGACTTCCTCTTTGAAAACTGAAATTTAGAATACTAGAATTATAGACGATTAGGGTTGGAAGAAACCTTAGGAGGTCATCTAATCCAATCCCAGCCTGCGCAAACCAACCCTAAATAAATCATCCCAGTCAGATCTTTGTCTAGCATGGTTTAAAAACATGCAAGGACGGAGATTCCACTGTAGCCCATTCCACTATTTCGCCATCTTCCTCGTGAAATAGTTTTTCCCAATATCCAACCTAGAGCATTGCTCCTCTTCCTCTCCCCCATCTTAGTGTCATCCATGAATGTGCAATCCATCCCATCATCAGATCATTAATGAAGATGTTGAATAAAACTGGGTCCTGGACTGACCCCTGGGGCACTCCACTTGATACCAACTGCCAGCTAGACATTGAGCTGTTGATCATTACCCATTGAACCAAATGTTCTATCTAGCTTTGTATCCACCTTTTAGTCCATCCATGCAATTCATACTTTTTTAACTGATTGGTGAGAATACTGTGGGAGACCATATCAAAAGGTTTCCTAAAGTCAAGATATATGTCACCACTTCCCAGCCCTCCCAAGACTGTTATCTCATCATACAAGGCAATCAGGTTGGTCAGGAATGATTTGCCTTTGGTGAATCCAATGTTTTCTGTTCCTGATCACCTTCTTCTCCTCCAAGTGCTTCAAAATGGTTTCCTTGAGGACATGCTCTATGATTTTCTCCAGGGATTACTGTTAGGCTGACCAGTCTGTAGTTCCTTAGATCCTCCTTCTTCCCTTTTTTAAAGATGGGCACTACATTTGCCAGTCCAGCTTTTCCAAATTGTTCTTAACCTCTTTGGCCACTTAAGGCTGCTCACCTCCTCCCCCATATGGTGTTGCCAGTGTAGCAGTCTGGAAGCTGACCTTATCTGTGAAGACCAAGACAAAAAAAAATTGAATCATTCAGCTTTTTCCACTTCAACTATCACTAGGTTTCCTTCCCCACTCAGAAAGGGTCCCACACTTTTCCTGACCTTCTTGTTGCCAACTTAAATTTAAGTTGTGATGTTTCACTGTAATGAACACAAGTCAAATTATATTGTTAAATCAATTAAACTCATTAAAAAATCTAGTGTAAATGTTCACAGAAAGTAAGTTTAAACTTCACATTCTGCAAGTATTCAAGTGTGCAAGCTTAAAATTCATGTTGCACAAGCTTTCATACTAGTAAAAGTCAATCACATGAACATTCACAGACAGCAAACAGTTACTATGGTGATGAGAACCATTATAAGAATCTGAGCTTAATAGAACACAGCTAAACTGAACTCATTTTACAATTCACATGAATATTCACAGAATATTTTTGTAGTTCACTTAGCATCCTCAGCTGGTGTATCTTCACATAGCTTCATGGATGTTAGTGGAGCTGTGCCAATTTACACAGACTGAGGGGCTGACCCATCAAGTTTTAGAAAGTAACTGAATTTCCAACTAATTATTTTCAACTCCAGAAGAATTATATTTTCATCACCATCTTTCTCCTTTTTATTGTATTACGCCCACTGAATATTGGAGACAACAGAAAAATGTGGCTCCCAACCAAAACTGTTGTAAGCAAATGTCCAGGACAAAAGAGTGAGGACAGATACCTGCTCACATCTAGGTCCTTTAAATTGCCTGCTATCCAATATAAAGGGAATAAAATGGGCTCTTATCAGCTCTGTTACCACTGTACATCCAAAAGATAGCAGAGTTTGCATGATAATAATGTCACATCTGAATGGAAAAGAACAAGCCTATTCTATAAACATCATAAGCATAGTATTCTTTTATACAAGATACTCAGTTGTAGAGTAATGTGATTCAGAGTCCAAAGTTCAGTTTTCCCAAAGCAAGAAAACTCCTGAGGTGTTTTTAATAATCCTGAATATATACACACTCACTAGGACAATAAATGGATATAGTTACAGAAATCTTAAACTCAAATACAAATATATTCAAAAGTGAAAAAAATCTGCATTTCTTCAGACTATATTTTCCTTTGCTCTCAAGAAATCAATTTGGGATAGTTTGGTTCATCCAATCAAACTTTTCCACATATTTAGAAGAAAATTAAGTACCATTTGTCAAAAGCTGAAAAATTAATAATCATTTTCAGAATGGCTATTGACTACAGCCAGATATGTAACCAAATGACATAGTATGCCATCCAATTATATTTATGATGAGAAAATACTGATTTTAAATATAAATGCTTGACATTTAGAAGCATTAATAGGTTCTTAAGGCAGATTAATTTTTGCTCTTCTATATCTGACTAACCACTGTAAAAAAAAACCCAACAAATCAATCATTATTAATATTTGATTCGTGTCTCCAAACTATCCTATTGCAGTGCATGCATGCCAACTACTCATCAAACCCTCCAGCAGTATTAGATATAAAGTGCTAGTCAGTCACTACATTCCTTATAATGAGGGGAAAGAGATATAGTTTAATTACCAATCCCCACTTAGAGCTTTCCTGTGGTTTGTAAATCACAATCCAGATTTGAGGAAACAAAAGTGCACCACTCCAGAAGAAGCTTCTGGTGCCTGATGGGTAGGACCAGCCAAAATCTTTTAAAGAGAAAACAGGGGTTTGGGGGGGGAACACTATGAGAAGTGTTGCTTTCCATTGAATTTTTTGACTTTTAAATAAAAAAACTGAAAAATCAAAACTTTTGATTCTGAAATGTTGCAATATTTTGCTTTGATCATTGTTGATTGAAACAAAACATTTTAAAGCAAACTAAGCAATGAAGGTGCTAATGGTTCTTCATATCTGTTTAGAATCTGGTGTTGGTCATCTTCCTTTCCAAGTGCTAACTAATGGTTCTTATCAGCCTCTTGTAACTATTTAGTCTTTAAGATGCTACTTTACTAGACTGTTTGTTGTTTTTTTAAGTTTTTCCTGTTACAGACTCACTCAGCTATCCCTCTAAAGCTTTTCTACCCACTGTCTTTTTTTCTTCCTCCCCGTCAATATTTTTTCCTTCTTCCCCCCTTCCCCTCCCTCGTTTCCTTATTTATTCTTGGATCTGGACTTCCAGCATTCCATCACCTGAAAAAGTGGGTTGTGCCAACAAAAGCTCATATCACCACCTACATGTTTTGTTAATCTTTAAATTCCTACCATACTATTTGCTTTTTAAGTTTTTCCTGTTACAGACTACCGCTCAGCTACCCCTCTGAAGCTACAAAACATTTTTATATTCGTGAAACAAAATGTTTCATTTTGGCTAAGTCTGCATTAAAACATGTGCTACTGAGCCACCACACTGCCTTATGAAGGTGTAGTTTAAGTGCCTCATGCTCCCACTCTCATTTATGGATTGAGTTCCCAGCCCAGATTCTCTCTCATGTAATACATCCAAGCTATGTGGCTCCCATGAAGCATCACAACAAATCAGCAAGAGACATGACCAGGCTGAATCATGGCAGATGTAGTCTGAGGACAACCAGTCTAAGCTAAGAAACATTGCTTCATAGTATGTTCATGAAGCAAAGTTACACAAGTCTTGATATCTTAAGTGTTACTTACTTCCGCTGTCAGCAGAGAAAAACACACGCTGCTTCTTTCACAGTTCTTCAAATGTCACTGGAGAGGCATCAAAGCCCCTCAGAGAAAGAGAAAGTGAATGATTAGCACAGAACATCAAGTCACTACCCAATTATCAGAAAACCTTGAAAGGTTTGATTAATTATCATTTGTATTAACTAAAGAGAGCCTTGTTATGGACCAGGTCCACATTAAGGTAGGCGCTGCAGATAGTCCTGGACCCAAAGGGTTTCCAATATGAATATAAATGACAGCAGATGATACAATACAGATCAACAGCTGAATATAAGGAGACAATGTAGTATTAATAAGCACAATAGGCAGTGTTCTCAGAACGAAGCAGGTATTATAGTTTTTGTAGGTATTGTGGCAGAGTTTCCACAAGGATTTTGAAGGAAGATAGTGAATTCATTTTGTAGATGGCTACAGGAAGCTCCTCCAAAGCAAAAGGAGTAGCATAGGAGAAAGCACAAAGTTACCTGCTTGAAGGCAATGGGAGTTTTGTCATGGACCTTAATGGAGTCAAGATTTCACACTTTAAGAACAAACTGCCCACTGATTGCTTTGGAAACTCAGCAAAGGTTCTAATTTCAGTTCTGGCCCCAAGTTCAGGGCTCTCAGAAGTTCAGGAATTCTCACCTTCTCTAAATCATTTCCCTCTTCCCTAATGCTGCATAAATACATAGAATTTTGAATTTTGAGTCATGTGTTGATTATGTGGATCTCTGGGGGTAAGGGTTTGGGAACCAACACTACCTGAAATAGCAGCTTCAACAACACACTAAAAATATCCCTATATGGAGTCTAACAAAGAATGATCCAAACAAATAGCTCAGGATAGTGTACAACCAGCCTGGGGATTACTAATTTCTATAAAGCTCTTTCAATTTGTTTGCAATATAAATGAATTTAGCCTTATTGTATTTAAGGCAATTTCTCTCACTTGCAATACAATAATGAGAGCCCCTCTTTCTCGTTTAGGCTACTGCCTATAGTAATATAGTCATCTGGAGTTCTTGGTGAGTCAGTCCCTTTTCAGCTTTCAATCATTCAAAATAATTTTCTATCATATTAAATCAAAGGGCTAGAGCAGATTCCTGCTATTTGAAAGATAGCATCAGTCAATAAAGGAGTCCACTCCACACATGAGTTTTATAGCTGTCAGGCTTTTTCAGACCATCTACTTCAGATTTCCAGATGCAATATTCATGTTGGTATCAAGCATTCAATAGTCACCTGTAGCAACAACTAATGGGATTTTCTGATCATAACAAAGGTCTGAATACTGTCCAGGTGTCTGTTAATTGATCTACAAAGGAAGTATTTCATTGTGTGCAGCCAGCTGACCTTGTTTAGATAAATCAATGCAAAAAGAGAGTATGGGGGGAGGGGTGAAACTGAGGTCAGGGTTAATCTGCAAATGTGTTTTAGTCTTTGCAGGATTTATATTAATCCAGTTTTATCTCTGATGACATTGATTTGAAGCAATCATAAAGTTTTCTTTATGTAGAATACAGTACAAGCCATTTAATAGCATATTATTTATGATCAATAAGACTGTGTCAAGATTTCCAAATGCTAATGTAAATAACACCAAAATATTTTAATAACAGAGTGGCTTTTGTTGGGGGGAGGAGTTGATGAAGAAGGTATCATGTAATAACATTATCCTCTTTTTTTTTAATTTCTGCCTAATACTTCCCAGAAGAAAAAAAGAAAGAAAGATACATTGATAGAAAAACACAGACGGGGACCACAGTCCACAAAAGGAATTAAAAAACATCTTCAAGACTTAAGACAAAATTTAGGTTTATCTCCTAAACCTCAGGTATTGTGGAAATGATGGGATTACAGTTTCAAGGTAAACTCAAAACAGAGTGCAGTACATCCATTTTAAACATTTGAGGTGACAGATGTTTTGGTTAAAAAGCCAAAATGACGCGCAGCTGTGAGGCAATTACTGCAATTAACTATCCTTTGTTTTCAATTGGTCTTGATAAGAAAGCTGTAGAGGGATGAAAGTCCTGTTTATTTTCACCCTCTCTGAGAGAATACCATTTTGGGAAAGATTAAGGACAAACTCACAGAAGTTCACTTGCCCCAAAAGTTTACTTTGACTTCCGATCCCTGGCTGTGCTATAACACTTTGCAGTCTTCCAGTGACATAGTGCAGCCAAAAACCAGTGTGGGTAGACATGGCAAGTATTAGGAAAGTTGTGTGCACTTTTACATAGAGGACCACCCCAGCCTAGAGCAAGTCTTAGGTAATAGAGAACAAAAAAGATGATGGGACTTTGGAAAAACGGCATGGCGAGTGGTCTGCTGTGCTCTGTTGTGTCTCAACTACATCAGAACCACTGGTAGCCTCTAGGCTGCTCTAACTTGCCACAGGATATGGCCAGCACAGAGCTTTGAATTAAAGCAGCCCCAAGGATTAGGGAAACAGAGAGGTGGTTTAATACCATTTTTTCTTGCCGATGCCCCCAACTTTCAGCAACCTCTAAGGTCTGGGACACTCTGGTCTGGCAAAGACCACAGATGTTGCTGAACTAGAGAGCCCCAAAGCTGAGTTAGCCAGTGGTGCAGCAGAGCCTGCAGCTGGCTGTGCTGGGAAGCCCGCATGGCCACCAGAGCCTGTGGAGCAGGGAACCACAGAGTTTGCAGACAGTGGAGCTGCTGGAGCTCTCTGGTCCGCAAGTTCTGGAAGGGCTGGACCAGGGAGGTCTAACCTGTATGTAGCTCATTGTGTTTAAATGGCATGTTATTCTCATGTCATTAACCCATTTATTTTTCATTTAATATGCCTTCACATAGTAAATTAAGGCACCATGAAATCTTGAAGAGTGGTCCATAAGATCACTAGCTTTTTTTTAAGCTATCCCAGACATCGTTTCCCTTTATAATAATTTTTTACATCTCTTATCTTTTGAGGGATTCTGTAGTATGTATATCTATATCAAAACCGTGTGTAGGCAAGGCTGGATGAACACACAATGTAACCATCTGAAACTGCCATTATTGCAGATACTCATGCCTCCTGTCAACTGATATGAATGCATTCACTCATTACGCCATCTACATTGTCCATTACATTGGACAGCCTTTGCTTGCTTTTTAGAGCTATAACTTGTAAGCCATTCTTGCAGCCAGTGCTGATCTCTGTGATTGCACAAGAGGTGAATGCATGGGTAATGATTTAGGGAGGTACTATATCAGAGACAGATGTGGTTCCGAATTCAGTTACTGTGCAATGTATTATTCCACTCTGAAATTCAATTTTCCTTTCAAGAATTCTAAGTATATTGTAATTTTAATTAATAATTAAAAACTACCATTATAATCATCATCATCATCATTATAATTTCTTGATGCTATATACCCACAGTCCTACAAGTGCTGTAATGGGGTACACTCACCACCACAGCAATACCAGCCGTTGGTCCTGGGAATTAGCTCCGATGGCAGGTGGCAGGATTGGTTTCAGGACACTGCCCTCCAGCAGTGCCCAAAACAGCCTCTAAGCTCCCCCCTTCCGGGGGCTGGCTGTAGGTCGGTAAACCTTCAGGAGTGGGTTCCTCCACCTCCGGTGCAGTGGGCGGCCAGTCCACCCCACTGCACTATCGTGACTTAAAATAGTCCAAGTCAGTGAGTCTATAGCCAGCCTTGCTTCAGGCTGGGGTGAGAGGTAATAGTTCATGTGCCCGGCCTTGCTTCAGGTCCGGGCCTTAGGGGAAGAAGTTCAACATATAATCAAGTCTCTCAGCTCACAGTTCTGGGCAGGGCAGCAATCCTAGTCCTGCCCCTTTAAGAGGTCCGGCCCGGGCCCCGAGACAGGGCGGGGCATCAAACACACAGGTTTGAGGAAGCTCCTGGTTCAGAAGCTGGGCAGGTAGCACACCTGCAGCAGTGTCAAGGGGGAGACTGCCACCCCGTAGGTGGGTGGCAGGGGACGCAGGCCCCCTCACTGCGCCCTGTCCCAGGGGCCCTGGATGCAGCAGTGCAGCTGCTACTGGTTCAGCAGGGACTCCAGCCCGCAACGTGCTGGCTTAGGGCTGCTATCGGCCCGTGCTACCTCCTGGGCCGCCACTCGTCGCCCCCTTCGCAGGTACCTGTGTCTCCCGCAGGTCAGTCAGGGAGTCAAGGGCGGTGTCGTCCCAGCAGGGTCTGGGCGACCCAATCCAGGCTTCGGTGGATCAGAACCCTGCAGCGTCCAGCAGGTTCACAAGGCCCCGGGGTTCCAGCAGGCTTCGGGGTTCAAGGCAGTCCCTCAGCTCTGACAAGTCCTCAGGCATCCGCTGGCCTCTGGGATCGAGCAGGACCTCCGGCTCAGGCAGGTCCTCAGACTGGCCAGGCACCAGCAGAGCCCCGAGCTCCTCTGGGTCAGAGGGTAGCTCTGCTGGCTGGCTTGGCCAGGCCTCAGCAGCCCAGGCAGGGCAGTCTTCGTCGGCCCTATGGAAGGCGGCTGTGGGAGGCCCAGGCCAGGTTTCAGCCTCGTCAGCCAGGAGCTCTGGGCAGGCCTCCGTCTCCCTCAGAGGCTGGCCCCTGAGTGAGCTCACGGGCAGAGTTCTTATAGACCAAGCCACACCCCTTAGCTTCCTGTTAGGTGAGGGCAGTGGAGCTAGACTGTGCACAAAGTGGCTTCCAGGGGGTACTTTCTTCCCTCTGGTAGTGGGGGACATCTCCACCCCACTACAGTGCCTATACAAAATTTAGAAAACAAAACTGCAAAAATGGTATAAAGGTAAGGCAAGAAGCCCTCAAATAAATTTGCAAAGTCTGAATTGTACTGTATATGAAACATTCAACTTATAATGAATAAAATGAACTGGACAAATCAAAACAAGCCTTCAGTACTGCTTTAAATGATACCAGGGTTGTGATCAGTGAATATTCAAGAGTCGTTTCTACTTGCCTCTGAAAGTTATGGAGCTTGATCGAAGCTTATGATGATTGCTTCTGCTATAAAATCCAGGCACAGGATCTCGGTCAGTGCTTGGCATGAGGTTGCATTGGAGGCGGTCAACATGGGTGGCAGGTGCTTGCAATCAGGCAGAAAAGCACCAATGCAGGCCACAAATGTACTTTAAAGCTGCCCTTCTTCAGCAGCTTCTGAAAGACAAGACACACATTTGGAAACATTCATTCAAACTCAGCAATCCTGCTAGCACAGAGAACAACAGTTTGGACCACTCCACAAGAGTGGAATAAATCAAGCTCACAGTCTGACAGCAGTCACTGCCATAGTCCAGATAACCTCGGGGTTTTATGTGCAAAAGAGTTGGGGGGAGGAGGGTGTAAAAATGCTCAACATTTAGCCTAATTCTGCTCCCAATGAAGACAATACCATTGACCTTGATAGAAGCAGAGTTAGGATGATGTTGAGGGCTTCTAGAAATTTTACCCAAGTGCATAAGATTTCCAGATACTGTATTTGAATTACAGGCAGTCCCCGGGTAACGTACAAGATAGGGACTGTAGGTTTGTTCTTAAGTTGAATCTGTATGTAAGTCAGAACTGGTGTCCAGATTCAGCCGCTGCTGAAACTGACCGCCAGTTCTGACTTACATACAGATTCAACTTAAGAACCCCAAGCGTCCCCAAGTCAGCTGCTGCTGAAACTGATCAGCGGCTGATTCCAGGAAGCCCGGGGCAGAGCAACTCTGCCTCGGGCTTCCTATAGTCAGCGCTGTTCAGTTTCAGCAGCGGCTGACTTGGGGACGCCTGAGGCAGAGCAGCTGGGGTGCTGCCGGTTGGTCCCGCAGCGCCGCTCCTCGGCGCTACTGGACCAACCCAGCAGCACCCCAGCTGCTCTGCCCCAGGCGTCCTGATTCAGCCGCTGCTGTCACTGACCAGCAGCGGCTGAATCAGGACGCTTGGGGCAGAGCAGCTGGGGTGCTGCCGGGTTGGTCCAGTAGTGCCCAGAGCGGTGCTGTGGGACCAACCGGCAGCACCCCAGCAGCTCTGCCCCAGGGTCCACAACAAAAGCCTGGTCTGCTGGGGGGGGCACACTAGCTGCGCCCCCCCCAGCAGACCAGAGACACCGGGAGCAAAGCCGCAGCCGCGGCACGGTCCCGCGCCTCTGAGGCTTTGCCAGAGCAGGGGCACCGTCTCCAGCAGACCAGGGGCACCGGGAGCAGCTTTTCTCATCCCAGAGGTCGAGGTGGCGGGACCGCTGCCTGCGAGCTCCGGGGCGAGAAAGCCCCGTTCGTAAGTGCGGATCCGACGTAAGTCGGGGACTGCCTGTATAAGCATTTCAAACTGAGTTCCATTAAAATGTTTGGTGTTTACTGCCCTACAGTACTACTGTACCTTAGGTTTGTGACATTGTACTTAGAAGCCTAAATGCATCAATACATTAGTAGTCAGTCTGAATAGTGTGCATCAAGGCTGCAGTGGTACCCACAGTGGCTCTTTAACGGTATTCCAAGTACGGAGGAGGCTGTGTGTGCCCATCCAACCCTTCCCCAAGAAGGCTTAGCTTATGCACCATCTGTGCACCATCTGTGTCCCTTTCACTTACCTTTCTTTAGCATGGTCACAATTTCATTTTTATTTCTCCTTTGAGTCTTCCAAAATAGAAGCTATGCCCATTGTAGAGGAATATTTCCTAGAAAGGCTGGACCTAAAAGTCTAAGTACTGTAATAAGATGGGTGAACTAGAGTGCCTTGAATTGAATGGGGATAATGATATAACAGGCACCACTGAAAGCTATTGGAATCAGAATAATCAATGGGACACAGTAGTATCAGGGTACAAAATTGATCAGAAGTGCAGAACAGGTCATGCTGGTGATGGAGTGGCACTATATGTGAAAGAAAGCTCAAATGATGTAAAAATCTTAACTGAACCAAACTGCTCCATGGAATCTTTATGGATAGTAATTCCATGCTCTAATAATATGAATATAGCAGTAGGGATATATTACTGATCACCTGACAAGGAATATGATAGTGACTGTGAAATGCTAAGGGAGATTAGAGATGCTATCAAAATAAACTCAGTAATAATGGGGGATTTCAACTATCCGCATATTGACTGGGTACACATCACCTCAGGACAGGGTGCGGAGATTAAGTTCTGCTTCTTGGAGCAGCTGGTTCTGGTTTCAATTCATGCTCCTTCGTTGTTAAGCTTCCCACACTCTCAAGGAAGCAGTTTTGACACAGCCCCATATGTATCTTCAATTTATCTCCCTTCATATTATAAACCGCTTTTCAAAAAGAACCATGTGTTTCAAATTCTTTATTATCACCCCTTGCCCTTTTGTACTTCCTAGATTATACTATATTGTAGCACCCAATCAGAGTTGGGTCTGAATTGTACTGCACTCTGCCCAAAACAGTTGAGGTGATGATCCCTGCTTCAAATAGCTTTTAGAGTCCCCAACATGTAAATTGCAATCTACTAGTCAATCCTGGGGACTCTCTCAGTCGATAGCGATCACCAGCTGGCCTGCTGCTGCGGCAGGCTTGCTCCCTACCTGCCCTGGTTCTATGCTGCTCCTTCTGCATTCCAGCCTCCAGTCCCATCCCTGCACTCCCTTTCCTGCCCCAGCCCAGAGCCCATTCCTACAGCCAAATTCCCTCCCAGAGCTTGCACCCCAATCCTCTTGCACCCCAACCCTCTGTCCCAGGCTCAGCCCAGGGCCTCCCCTTTATTGTGAACTTCTCAGCCCCAGCCTAGAGCCTGCACCCCCTCCTGAAACCCAATCCTCTGCCTAACCTAGTAAGAGTGAAGGCAGAGGAGAGTGAGCAACAGAAGAGGTGGAGTGATTGGGGAAGGGACAGCGCTTTGGCCAAAAGACAGGGTAGATCCTGGATTGCCCATAAATTCAAAAAGTAAACTTGGGCATGAAAGTTGGGAAATCACTAGCTTAGGTGTTTACTGTCTTCATCAGTAGTCTTGCTGCAGTCTAGCTTCCAAAACCAGGCATGGCTCTCCAAATGCCATCTTATCAATAGTACTGAGCAATATTTTTCATGGAATTATTAAAATTTTCCACAGTGAAACAGTTTGAGATATTTTCCATCAGCCATTTTTGTGTTGCCATTTTAGGATCACTTCTGAGCCCTAATTCTGCAAGTGGACCTCTACAGGCAGATCCCTCTTCCTGCCTGAAGCCCTGTGTAGATCACGTTGCAAGATCAGGGCCAAGGTTTGGGTTCTGTTCCCACACTAATATGTTTGTTCTTTTATGATAACCTAGTGAGAGGGAGTCTGACATTCCTGGAAGCAGCTTAGCAATCTGTTCCATTGGAGCTGCCTACAGCATATTACCAAGAGAAAGGGGAGTCTCTTATAATGCTATTTCACTAATGAAGCGCTTGCTGGCAAACACCAGCGTGCTCTCCAGAAACATGACACTGCAAGATAAGACTTACATACACTGAGAGGCATAAACACAGCCACTTGTATTAATCCTGTAAAAGCACACTTCTATAACAGCAGCATGCTGTGTTATGGCACACTGCCGCCTATATTTCTCTGCTTCAGTCTCATGCTCAAGTGATGATAACATGAATGTAGGTCACTCTTCCTTTCATAACCCCCACTTTCTGTATGAGGTAGCATGTGCTTGTTTATTAACATCCATACCAATTAGATGTGTAAGACCCACTTTTAATGTATAGAGAAAACAACCCATCCATTATGATAGCGATCAAAGCTATACAAGATTGGAGATTGTTCCAGAGATCAAAGATGGTCTGTCAGACTTCATTATACAGAAAATAACAGAGCTCTAACTTCAAAAGATTCTGTATTGTCCTTTGTTTCCTCTTGAACAAATAATTTCTGAGAAGGTGGTGCGCCAGCTCATACGAATCTGAATGAATAAACCTTTTGACAGTACAGGTTGGACCTTGCTGGTCTGGCACCCGCAGGGCCTGACTGGACCCAAACAAGGGGATTTGCCAGATCAGGGGAGATCCCTCCCCTCTGCCCTGTGCTGCCACCAGCTTAGGGCTCCAGCCTGCCCCTGCTGCTGCCCCAGCCCCCAGGGGTTCACTAGATGCTGCTGGCCCCACTGCTGCCAGAGTCAGAGTGCCATGGCTAGAGCTCTACAGCCTGGGCAGAGCGCTGCAGCTGCCTGGCTTTGTGGCTGTGCTGTCAAGGGCCAGGGCAAAGCTCCGCGGTAGGGGCTAGAGTTCCTTGGCTGCTGCTGAGACTGGAACTGGAGTTTCCCAGCTGCTGGAGCCAGAACGGGGTGGAGGCAGAGCTCCCATTCCCCCCGTCACACACACACACACACACACACACACACACACACACACACACACACACACACACACACACACACACACACACACACACACACACACACAGCTCCCAGCTAAGTTGCCAGTGCCCCTTTGGCACTTTTACCCCACCACCAGACCTCCCTGATCCTGGACTCTGTGGTCCAAGAACATCCATGATCCGGTAACTGGACCAGCAAATCCCAGTTAAGGGATGTACAACCTGTATCTCCTAGCTTTGACTGCAGTGTGACCTTCCCTCCTGTCCATCATTTCTTCCTTCTCTTTTTCTTCTACAATGAGTGAAAGCTAAATTCTGTCACTTGCCAGCTTAGTCCCAAGGGATGCAAAGGCATAAATGCTTAAGCGGCTCTTCAATCTGCAAATTATCTAATGCCCCTTTTGCTTTCCTCTGCTCACTACAAAAGATTTGAGAGCATCTGCAAGAAGGCCAGTTACAGTCCCGTGTTGAATTTCATATTGCTCTTTCTGAGCTGATATTTTTAGTCATGCCTTTGTACGGTAGAATTACACAAATGCAAGCACAGAAATTTTATTCTGACAGATCTTATTCTATTTATTTTGTTTGTGCAAAAGCAGAAGCATTAAAAGATTTAGAGCTTATGTTTGTTTCTCTGATTCAAGAGGCCCATGCCAAAATTGAACCCCCTGTGAAGAGTTCAAATTGCCATGACACCCATTCAGATGGTTTTAAACATAGATGCTAAGCACAATGGCCTAAAATATGTCTGTTTACAAGGCCTGTCAGGACCAAGAGAAGTAGAAATACATTTCTACTTTAAGGTGTTGTATTGCCACATGAGCCTCAAGGAGATCTCCAGAGAGAGTTAATCATAGAGTTTAAAGCCAATAAGGGACCATAGATTATCCAGTTTGATCTGAATATCACAAGCCACTAACATCATCTAGCACCCGCAGAAAGCCCAACAATCGAAATGAAATTGTAATGTTACAGGCCACAGGATACTACACTGATATGTGCCACAGGCAGAGAATAGTAAGAACAGATGTGCACCAGTGTTCAAGGCCCTGAAATGATAGGTAAATGATAAAGTGTGATAAACCCAGATAATGCTGGCTCTACTTGGGCACAGCTAGCAAGCTCACACACTGCATGGATCTGCCTGGCCCTAGTTCAGCATTGAGGAAAGCAGAGGACTTTATCCATTCTGTCTATGACCAACAATATTCAGACACCACTAGTGTGTTCCGAGCCTTATTTTCTTGGGTGACTTAAATTTCCACCTCCAGTAACCTGAAAGCTGCACATGAACATACTCTTTCACTAGAGCTGCACAGTTAAATACTGTGTTTTGGATAAGGAGCTGAACCATCTTGTCTCTAGCCCTTCCCTAGTGACTGTTGATTCCGTTTCATTTCCCAAAAGAATTGGAGATCACCCGCTATCCTGAGCAACATACTCCCCACCAGTATTGCAGGGTTAATGTCCCATGCTTTATCTGAACTGTAAATAGGCACACGACTACTCAATCTGCCTGCACAAACACTGCACTGTCAAGTACCATATTCATCACTCTGGAAGTGCTTTGAATTAAATACCTTGAATATAAAGGTGCCGTATAAATCTAAATTCTGTTTTATTTGTGAGACCACATGCGACAAAGGAGGCTAAAGACATAAAACAAAAAAGTACACACAACACGGAGTCTGTCACATACATAGGCCATAAATGGAGACCTCATAAGCACCCATGGCCAATGTATGAAACTAGATTAGAATGCAGTAAAGTGGCAGCTACTAATAAAGCAATAAACCAACAAATGTGCAGTGTAGATAAGGCAAATTAGAAAAGCTTTCAACCAGGCTGCTTTGGGCTCCTTTTTTCTTCCTGTCTTCCCTAATGTATCTTTTGCATGCTGTGCTTAAAAAACACAAGCCCTTGCAAAGAAATAAAAACTGATTTCACCTGAAATCATAAAAATGAACACCCTTTTTAATGAGGATATTTGTTGCACACTACTGCAGCCCACACAGGTCAGGGTTAAATCTGGTTCACAGACAGTTATTCTATACTCTTCTTATTTTTTAACAGTTTCTCCACCATCAGCTACTGAGACAGCATCTGGAACGTGACATCAAAGCCAATAATAAGCAGACAAAATTGGAAAAAACGAACACAAACTGAACATGGAGCTTTGGACTTTGGTCGCTTCTTGCTTTTTTGCCTCCCCTCAGGTCCGCTCTGTCTCAAATGCTTAAAACAGAGATATAAAAACAAATCTGCACCCGTAAGCTTTCTTATTTTTCTTTCTTTTCTTTCTTAAAAGGCTTCTCTTGTTCTCGCTGCAGGATGGCTGGATCTTTTCCAAAGTTCACTTCAACAGTTGATTGTATGCCACATCAAAAAAAATTCCCACAATCTAGCTGAAGTACTCATTGAGACTCAAAAATTTAATAGCTAGAATTGTGCCCTTCGAGCCCTCATGAATGCCAGAACGGACACACAGTGGCTGTTCTGCAGTTTCTGTCCTTGTGTGGAATTCTGGGTCACTCAGCCAGAAATCCTCGTTGACCCAGATTCACAAAGGGGATTTAGACATTGCAACACTTAACTTTTAGGCACCAAGCTGCCTAGTGAAAATCCACAGGCTGACTTATGTGCCCAGGCTCCCTGTACAATGAATGGGGAGAGTTAGATACCTAAACAAGGGATTCACAGAAGCCAGCACTCTGAGCAGGGGCCTGCTGAAGCTAGCCCATAAGAAAAGTCAAAGAGAATGAGGAGGGGAGAGTTTGGTGCTGACCCCACCTTATACTCTTAAGCCCAATAGTGAGAGCACTTATGTGGGAAACCATTTCATGCTTCTGTTCATTCTCCCTTCCTTGCAACCTCTCTTGAGCCAGTCGGACTGGTAAGAAGATGAATTACAGAATTTATCTCTAGATTTTACAACTGTTCTTTAGTCACCAGTACAGTAGTCCATTCCCGAAGAATTGCAACATTCTGGAGAAATGCAGACAATTTGTATTCATCAATATACAGCAGTGAGCAGAATTCAAGCCCCAGGGCTACTGTGTTCCTTAGACACAAGCTGGTTGAATGGAATGTACTCTTGAGAACAAATCTGATTTTGCTGCCTGTCAGTTAATACGCTAAAAATTATTCTGATTACTAAAGGACCCCCTGATGCCACACCAGGGGTATCAAAAAGCTAGAACTTCCACATGTTTTTAAAACTCTGCTGAATCAGGACAACTATTAACAAGTGAAAGTGTTTTTCTTATGAGTTCTAGAGCCAGAAAAGCAAAAGGTGTTTCCCCACTATCATCCATTTCCCAACATGGCTCAGATATATCTCCTCCCAACAGACAATAATATTGGAAAACTCTTCAGCTCCTCTTGGCTCCTGGTCATAGAAAGAAAGAGAGCCATTTGCCTCCAGAAATATCTTGAAAACACCAGATGTTTGAATAGGGAATCTCATAAACAAGGAGCCCTGTCTATTTAGAGAGGCTATTTGTAGGCAGACCATCACAGATGTGTTTTGTATAGCAAACAACAGAGTTACTGCTCTTTGTAAAATGCCTTTTAAAGTATTCTAATGAGTCTTTGACTGGAACCCATAATCAGTAGAACAATTTATTTTCTTTTCAGATAAGTAAACACTATTCTCTCATGTTATAAGCATGAATTGTTTGGCACTTTTAAAAAAATATGAACTCTGAAATGAAAAGGATGTTGAAAATATTTTTAGAGGGAAGCCAGCTGGCAACTACACAATTATCATAAACTCGTGAATATCTGCAAATACTTCACCTACCAACACAGGATCTCTGTGATTGCCTGAGAATGAGACATCTTTCCCAGAGCAGTCATGCTGGAGCACTGTCATTCCTGCTTGTGACTGAGAACAAAACAGCATGGCTCACTAAATCCAAAAGGATGATACAAAAAGACCATGCAGGGAACAAATTCTCACATCAGTTCTGTCTGCAACTTCTTTTTGAGGATCAGTCCTAAAAGAATGTCAGCAAAAATATGCCATAAGTAAGAATCTTCAGCTCCTCAGGGATATAGGCACTTTGAAAAAATTTGACCCACTATCTTGTTTCAATTGCCCTTTTAAAAGGTAGTCAATAATGTTCTTAGTGTAGTTTTACATACTTCAGATACACTAGAAGTTAAAGCTACTTTTTCCTTAGACGACATGTTTAATAAATGGTTAATGCTCCTTTTCAGAAACTGCTTTAATTTTTTAGCTAGATCTACAATCCAGTATACTTTAAACTCTAGCTGAAAGTCAGCACATTCTGGCTCTTTGAGTCAAAGGCAAGGGCTTTCCCTTGGGAACTGCTTGTCTTTTGTCCCCAGATATGTAGGTACTAAATGCTACAGTGATGGATGCCATAGATTTGGAATATGAGCAGAACAATCCCAGCTGATCTTAACTGCCTGGAGAGATAATCTTTACTACTTAAAATTCTGCATAAAAAATTAAAAATCCTGCACAAAATATTATAAAAATCTTCAAAATTCTGTACATTTTATTTGCCAAAACACTGCATGATCACACCCATTTCAATTATTTCAGTAATTTATTTCAAAATACCTGTCTTCAAGTATGTCTGTTACAAAACACATATTCACACAACATTTCTCCAGAAGTAGTGTGTTAAAGAAGCCCCTATGACAACACAGTTCCTGACTGCTGGCTTTTCCCCAAAGCCCATCTGCAGGATTCCCACAGGCCAGATACCCACACTCCCTATCCCTAGAGCCCAGCCACAGGGCCCTCCTGTTCATATACCCAGAACTCCATCCTCACCAAAGTCTACCCATATCCTGTCCCCCCTCCCCTAGAGTACACACCCACCCTTCTATACCCCCGAGCCTAGCAGTGCCCCCTCCCACTACTCAAAGCCCAGAGATGGAGAGGGAGAAACTGCCTGATACTGGGTCCCAGGTTTGTGTGGAGTTTCCTGATGTCTCCTTCCCTCATTGTGTGCAGGGAACTGCAGCTGCTAGGAACTCTCCAGCTCCCTTCCCTCCCTCCAGCAGTCCTTTCTGTGTGTGAGTTTGGCTCTGCCAGGTCCAGTGGCTCCTCAGAGGTAGCCAGCAGCCCTAGAGCCAATTTCTGTGGGAGAGGAGGGAGAATTCTTCACACACATTAATTTCTGCAAAATTCTGCATTGCACAGTGGCACAGAATTCCCCCAGAAGTAATCTTTAACACAGTCAGGATCCAAACCATAAAGGGCTTTACAGATGAAAACCAATACCATGAACTTTACATAAACCAAGGCAGTCTATTGAACACAGATGTAAGATGCTCCCTGTTAAACAAGGTGGCATACCATAGGTGAATGGGGGCAAATAATTCACCAAAACACAGTTTAAATAAATATTATACACAAAATAATACAGAACAACCAGTGAAGACACCTGGGGTAAAATCTTCGTGCCAATGAAGTTAGTAGGAATGGCATTTTTGCTGAAGAGCTCCAATAGAAAGGTGAGTTTTAAAGAAAGACTCTAATGTTTGAAGGCTGGAGATGGAAAGCAACACCGACATCAGAAGCAAGCTGACAGTGGGCACTGTTACAAAACCAATATTTACAGAGTTCCACATGCATTCCCATGTTAACTATATGGAAATACTGTGATATTTCAGATACCACTGTATGCAAAGATTGACTTTAAACTGTGGCTGATGCTGTTGTCCTTCTGAATTCAGTTTTAACATTTTCTATATGGCACTGAACAAATAGTCCAGTGGCAATGTAAAAGAGCATCACTACAGAAATATCCATGTAGGCCGGGTCTAAGCCAGTAGAGGTTGGCACAAGTTCAGCCTTCATTATAAGTAGGCACTATAGTAGCACAGCCTATTATTATGGCTTCTCAACATTTCCCATTATATGACTGTTCTCAGTTTCTTATAACTTTGCCAAATTCTAACCAGAATTTTCCATGACATATGACTGCCCCAGTTTTTCTGGTTTTTCTGTTTGGTTTGGTTTTTTGCGGGGGGGGGGGGGTGAGGGGGAGGAAGAGGGTTGTTTTGTTTGGGGACATACTATGATGGTTCAGCCATTTCTGAGAAGGAGAATAGGGGAAAATGCACTGTTTTACTCATGTTAAAAAAATTCTTAGGCTTTTCTTTTTGGAGAGGGATTTGAAATTTAGCAGCAAGCTGGCCTTTTTTTCAGGGTGGAAAAAACAGTATGTGATCCCGTAATTAAAGCCTATATCATAATCCTCATGCACAAAGGATGCACAGGCAACTTTAATTCTGGCATTTCCTAACATTTGAAATCTTTTTGCAATATTTCTGGAATTTGCAACCATCCTATTTTCTTAAAATGTAGTTTTTGTGTGTAATACAATATATATGATACAGGATATTCTATTTTCACTTTCCTTGGAGCAATATTTATTATTATGGTGACTGAGGGGACATAGGTGGAGCCTTTATTAACTCATTGCTAAAAGTCTCTATGTTTGAAGTCATAATATCAATACTATATGCAAAGCTGGTATGCCAAGACAATTTGAAATTAATAACTATGCTCTTGTCTGGGGAGGCAGTCTGTACCGCTTCAGGAGTGGCAAAAGGAGCAACTTCTCCCCTGGACTCTTTCTTCCAGGGGGGGAAATGGAAGATATTCACAAATCCCACAATGAAAAGTCATTTTCTTCTTTCAGAATTCATAAGGATTTTGTTAGGGTTTGTTGTTGTTTTGTGAGGTTGGAGGAAGTAATATTAGATAAATTAAATAAGCAAGAAATATCTCTTCAAACTACTTAAACTATTGGGGAGAAAAAGGAGATTAACAAATAGAAAACCATAGTTTGCTACCCCAGCATTTGATTTGTTCTCAGAAAATAGCACAAAAGAAAACTGCACATAAGAAAACTCTGGGTCATTGCACTTGTAGAGAGAGAGAGAGATGTTATTTCACTGCATTTCATCGCTTATTAGATTTGATTGAAAGGAAGTTGGAGACAGACAGAAGGTTAAAAACAGACCATTGTTGTAAAACTGTAGTTAAGTAAGCTTCCCCTGGTTAGTAAACATAACAGAATTTTTTCCTGGTCACATTATTTTAATCAAATTACTTTCATGTATTATGTGGACTGTTTAATTTGAGAAAGCCCTTAGCCGTCAGTTAGATGATCTGTCCAATTGCTCACACAAAGAGGGAAGGGGGTCTTTATCTTTAAATTTTAATACCACATTACGTCTGGAGAAAGCATGAGCTGACCTTGAGAATCCTTCTTCACAAACAAGAGGCACTGTGGAAGGGGATGGCTGTCAAACACCATCACCATTTGGCAGCACAGGTGCTGTTTATAGCACTGAGACTTTGGCAGCTCTTTGGCATGCTCTTCACACTACAAGTCTGTGCATGTGCGCTGGGCTACATTTACAATCGAAGCAAGATGCTAAATCTGTCATTGTCTGTCTCTAACTGAACTGCAACTGCTGTCTGCTGGCAAATGCTGATACCCAATGCTTGAATGGGGGCTCTGTAAAGTGGGCACTTGTTACTGCCTGCTCCACCCTGCTCATATTTCATGCACTGATGAGATGTGGAGCAGTCTTTCAGGAGCTATCAGTATTATATGAGCAGGTCTCACCAAGTGCAGATGGGCAGGCCCCTTTAAGGAGCCTTTGACAAATGATCAGTCATCAACCCTACGGAAGCTGCTTTAAACACAATGCACCCAGTCTATCCCCGCCACACACATACTCCATATACCTGCATGTGCATATCCCACCACCTCCATGGATTTCCTAAAACATCCAAAAAAACACAAGCAAGGGAAAAGCTTTTACAATAGGCTCATTGTGATTGATGTGCTACTAAAACCATAGCAGATTGAAACTGCATTGGATGTTGTGCCATAATGTTTGTGTCTGGAATATTCCCTCTTTCAGTACCTATTGAATATGGTTTTATCTTTTTTAAAGTAGTTTTTGCCGAGTGAAAGTAATACAGTCTCCTCTGAGGCTTCTGAGGCTTATAAAAAAAGGTACTTTATTTTTTCATCTGTGTGCACGCTCAGGGTTCCTAGATGTTGTGCTCAATCAGTAAAACTGAATGGGAATAAAAATGAAAAAGGAAAGATGTAAAGCCAGGAGATTTACTTTTGTCTTGAGAATCTTCATGGAGCAAGATTTTTCAGCTTCTAATCTTAATGATACAGCAGTCAGGAGGAGTGATCATCTCTCTGAGCCTTATACATTAATTCGGATGCACTGTACATTCTTGGTATGAAGTATGCTCCTTGAGAGTGGTGCCTATGAATGCTTCCTTCAAAAAATAAAGTTCTTTAGTTACAAAAGAAGGCTCGCATTAAACAAGCAAATGAGAAAACTCTGCTGCAGCTGGGCAGAGCTGATTTTACAATGGATTCCAGCACAAAATCTATTACGGAAAATTCATGATCTATATATTTATGAAACAGGCTCTACAAAAAGAATTACTGTGCCAGATCTGTACAACCCTACAGGTCAGGAATCTCATTAGCCAACAGCTACAAAAGCGCAGTAAGATATTTTTAAAACGCAGTTTTGTTAAATACCAAAAGCTTTTAAGTAATCCAAAGACCTTGGCTTTCAGCCTTTTGACTCACCATGCAATCAGGCATGTGTCTATCTATGGTGAGTGTTTGTGATGCCATGCGTTAATGCTTACCCACACAAGTACCTGCATGGGTGAGCAGTTTGCTGCTAACTTATGTATTTATTTAGGTAGCAAACAAATGTGCCTGGAAAAACATCATATTGTACCAGTTTAAAAGCAATGCATAAATATAGACACATATTAATGATTCTGCAGCAGTTCTATCACCCCTTCCTACACTCATCTTCTCAGCAGTCTCCCACTTCTCCTCCTCCAATTGCACCTACAAACCCCAGTCTCTTCACTTTATGTAAATGGCCCATCTCCCTATCTTAAGAATTTTAGAAGGAGCCTCAGAGCCTTCATTTCACCCAGATTAATGTGACAACTCAACTTTGGAAGAATCCCTGAGAGCCCATTTCCATCATCTCTTCCTATGTGTCACTCTGATTTGGCAGGTTTTCTTCTGCAAAAGGAACCAGTTAGCTTTTACCACCCATCTTATTGTTGCTGGACCCAACAATTCCAGTAACCTAGCAACCTGGACCACGCACCCTGCTGAATATAAATGTCATACAGTTTATATCTATATTCTCCCGAGCACACTGCACATCGCAGAACAATGAGCAATGTATATTTAAGAGCAGCCAGAGCTCAACAGAGAGACTGGAAAAGGAAAAAGATGGGCTTTCTTAACCATACTTCTCATTCCTTACAGAGTACTTGATCTGAACAATGAGCAAAGGTTCTGTCATCACTAGTGCATTTTATTCCCAGACACAAGAAAATAGAAACAACTGCAATCCTAGCTGCCCTAGAGTTTTAGGAGATACCAATGATAAGAGGAAGGGGGGCTCTGTACTGTTTCTACAATTTTTAAGTGTTTGCCACATCTTCAACTCAGCAAACCCATAAAGAACATTTTCAGCGGACATCCAGCAAAAAAAGCCAAATCCAAAATGTCACATTTGATGTGATTCTAGCAAAATGGAGCACCTTACATAGCAACAAACTAGCATGCTTAGCCACCAATAGAGAACAGGTAACTGAAGTACGATAGTATCAGAGGGGTAGCCATGTTAGTCTGGACCTGCAAAAGCAACAAGGAGTCCAATAGCACCTTATAGACTAATAGATGTTGTAACCGGGTGGCCTGCTAGGGTCTTGGGGTCCCCTCCAGCTCAAGGGCCACTACCCTGATCCGCCCCTGCCCCCGGCTTCTAGTGCGCCATCCCCACGGTCCACGCCTGACAGTCTCTCCCTCACGTCCTCGCCGCCTCCCCCGGCGGCTCCTCCGAGCGCCGTGTCCACCGCACTGCTGCTCCGGGTCGCTGGCTGGTCCGGCACGGTTCCTAGTGCAGGGCTCCCCGTCCGCCCTCTCCGGGCCGCCTCGGCTGCCCCCATCGGCCGGCTCCTCTCCGGGTCTTCTCCGGGCTGGGTCCCCTGCTGGTCCTGCGATCTGTCCTGTGGAGGAGGCTGAGAGTAGAATCTCCCCTGCTCTCCGCTTGCCTCTCCCCCTCCTGTCTCTTTCCCCCTGCTTTTAAACTCCCCACTCGGCGTTTCTCCCACCCACGCCCTTCCTGGGGCCGCCGCCGTCTCCCTGGGTCCTACCGCCCCCCGCTAGCCTCCTGCCTATTGGGCGCATGCGCACCCGCCATTTTAGTTTTCCCCGCTTCTGCTGGCTGCCCTGCCGCACTGCGCCGGCTTCCCGGCGCCCCCTGATCTTCCGCGCGAGGTCCGGGGCTGTGGACCCTGCCTCCATTAGTGCGGGGGTGAGTCCCCCCGTCACAGATGTATTGGAGCATAAGCTTTCGTGGGCAAAGACCCACTTCATCAGATCCACGAAAGCTTATGCTCCAATACATCTGTTAGTCTATAAGGTGTTACCAGACTTCTTGTCGCTTTTGAAGTATGATAGACACTATTAGTTAGCCATTTTTATGTGATACACCGAATTATCTTAACAATTGCAATGGGCTGTGTCTTTTCTAAAAGAGCTTTTCACTCTCTATTAGCCCCATACTATTTTCTTATATGAGCCACAGCATGTATTGCTAATTTTTGTATTTTGCTTTAAGTCAATGATGAGAGATTTCCAAGCTTCTAAGATGATGGGGGCCTAGAATTTTACTTGGACATATAGCAAAGACTTTTGCTTCCATAATTCTTTTAGTGCACAGAAAGTAAGTTTAACTTCAACATACTTAAAAGCTATCATGAACTATTACTTCAGGACTATGTATTTTATTTCACATGCTATGGGGAAACATGCTACCATTTTACCCCCTCATGATAGACTTAGAACAACAGCAAATTCTTCATACCACAGAGAGCAAAATGGAGGCTGCAAGCAGAGCTGTGAAAAATATTATTTTTCCATAAGATGTCAGACATAATTTGTCACCAATTCATTTAGGCTGTGTCTAGACTGGCCAGTTTTTCTGGAAAATCAGCTGCTTTTCCGGAAAAACTTGCCAGCTGTCTATACTGGCTGCTTGAATTTCCGCAAAAGCACTGATTTCCTACTGTAAGAAATCAGTGCTTCTTGCGGAAATACTATGCTGCTCCCGTTCAGGCAAAAGTCCTTTTGCGCAAAACTTTTTCGCAAAAGGGCCAGTGTAGACAGCTCAGATTTGTTTTCCGCAAAAAAGCCCCGATCGCCAAAATGGCGATCGGGGCTTTTTTGTGGAAAAGCGCGTCTAGATTGGCACGGACGCTTTTCCACAAAAAGTGCTTTTTTGGAAAAGCGTCCGTGCCAATCTAGATGCTCTTTTCCAAAAATGCTTTTAACGGAAAACTTTTTTCGCGATCGGGGCTTTTTTACGGAAAACAAATCTCTGCTGTCTACACTGGCCCTTTTGCGCAAAAGTTTTTCGGAAAAAGACTTTTGCCCGAACGGAGCAGCATAGTATTTCCGCAAAAGCACTGAAAATCTTACATGAGATCGTCAGTGTTTTTGCGGAAATTCAAGCGGCCAGTGTAGACAGCTGGCAAGTTTTTCCGCAAAAGCAGATGATTTTGCAGAAAAACTTGCCAGTCTAGACACAGCCCTCATGTTTAGAATGACACATACCTCATTTTAGGGCTGCCATAATAGGTCATACATAATTATAAATGTGTTAATTCTTCTTCCACTTTAAAACCAGTGTAAATGTATCAACTTTCCTACTTTATTCCTGATTTTCACCAGTGTAAGTCAGACTCAATATTTGCATTTAACATGAGTATTTAGCAAAGATGGGCACTCAAAAGTGCCTGAATATTTACCACCCATATCTCTGCTAGCCCATAGAAAGCCTCAAAATCCTTTCATTAATTTTGCAAAGAACTGGTCAGAGGAAACTGGTCAGACTTACAAGAAAGAGGAAAATGTTTCTCATTAACTCCAGGTAGCTTGAATTAGCAGATGTTTGCCTGCGTTCTTGTCTCTAATTGAAATACATGCAGAATTCCATTGCTGTCCTGTAATGCTCTGAATTTCCACATTCTTATTATGACTTGAAATATTACTTGAAATATTTTGTTTTCTTGTCTTCCACAGATAGCATTGTAAACTCGACATCTGGTAGAGAATTATGACAATTCAAGGAATATTATGACCATTACTTCTTCCTCCTGCTCCAAGGAATAATAAATGTAACCTGAACCAAGTTCTTGTTTCTTTTTATTAGTTTAATCAGTGCAGATATGCAATTTTCTTTTCTCTTCTCTTTCTTTTTAGTAGGTTGCAGAAAAGCTATTTTGAAAGCTCTAGTTTTACGGTCTAGTTAAATCAAAACATAACATCTTTATGTTTTACACAGTGTCATTCAAGTTAATGCAGGTTAAAATATGAGTCATTCACTGCTTTAGAATGTGTTTGTTGTTTCCATATTGTTCCACTTCAAAAGAGAATATAAGGAAGAAATCCCGCCAAATACATTTATCATATATTATGTCCAAGACTTTAAACTACAGTCAAGAAGAAGAAAGTGACAGCCATACCCAGAAACAAGCATGTGCATTTAATAGTGGGCCCTCAGGCTGGCTTGTGACCTGTATACTACTGACAATAGCATACAAGCTTCAGAAAACACTGGTAATGCTGACAGGAGATTATATTTAGTGGGAGTTCAATAAAATGAGTGATGCTCAGCCTCTTCTCAAGTAGCCATTTCCAATGATCCATGCAGAGTCATACCTAGCATATTTAGAAACAGACCAGAAATATGAGCATAGTGTAGTGTTACTCCTTAACAGGATCAGTTATCTTGACAACACACAAACTAACAAATTCTAGCATCATTACATCACTGCTTAGGTACTACTGTATTTCAATTAGCTCAATGTATCTGACCATCATTACAATGACATAGCAGAAGTTAACAGCAATGAAACTTTTAATCAACAGTCTCAGAAAGTATCTTGGGATTGTATAAGGCAGGATAATTCGTATCATTAGTATCTGGGATGCTTGGTCAGTGACGACTGTAACCAGCTAGTTTGATGGGATGGATTTGATGGCCTCACTCACTTGGAAGACCAATCACTCAGACTAGATCACAAGAAGCTGGAGAATAGAGAGATGAAGAAATCTAGTTGGTTTTCTAATCCATTTTCCTGATACTGCACTTCCTGCTTTGGAGGAAAAGGATGGTTGGCTGGGAATAAGAATTTGTTTGAGTAAAATACATCTAGGAGTGAAGAGAGTCCACTTTTAGTGTCTCGTTTAGACAAACTTTGTGGGCTTGAGTATAAAATTGACAGTGGTTGAAAGAAAAATAAATAGTGGACACACTTATCTTTATAATTTGTTTCAAAGAAGCAATACTTAGATACGTAGCTGATAGGAATATTATTAGTATTCTGCAAAATCAGAACAGGGCTATGCAAAAGGACATTTTTTCCCTCTATCAAACAATCATCAAAATAGTCACTCCCTCTTGAAGGATTTTCAAAGGAACAGATGGCTTTCTGCTAGCAGAACAAATGTCAGGAGCTAGTAGAAACCTTAATTTAAGAATATTAAATATCAAGTGGCATTCCACATTATATCGGTCATGAAGAAATAGCTATAAAAATATCCACTAGTTCAGGGACAAGAAAGAAAGAAAGAAAGAATGAAAGAACTAACTAACTAACTTACTACAGGTCCATTCTCCTTGGAGTGACTGAGCCTTAGCTTCACTATTCCAATGCACTGAGCAACACAACTGAGTCACCATTCGGTCCCTCCTCTGCTGTGGGACAGTGTAACTATGCACTGTCCCTTCCTCAGGCCAGAGTGGATAGTGCCAATCCTCTGCTAAAAGAAGAGGGCCCGTTTCAGATCTTACACTAGCATATAAGGTATACAGAAGTAATTTCTCTATCGGCAATGGCGTTTCACTGGTTATATACGAGCAAGTGCTTTGAATGGGGCTCATTACCTTGGAAATGCTTCTACCTAGCCATAGCCCAGGAAACGAATATAGCAAGCTCACTCCCAATATCATATAATGGCTGTGTGCGCCACTAGGTGAGTATCTGAACTTACACTGGCCATTTTCTAAATGGGATCATGCTCATGGATTGAATTTTTTCCCCCAAAGTTTGTCACCTTTATAGAGTTTTACAGAATTATTTCTCATTACATTCTTTTATTTTTAAAGTCTGTCTGCATATGTTTGGAAAAGTCTGTTAAGTGAACAAAATACCACTAATATACTTTGTATTTTCACAATGACCTGTAAAGTATTGATGATAATTTTCAGTGTAAGAACACATGATTAAAGACATGCCACTAAACTCATGCACATTGGGCCTGATCTGCCACTGCCTGGGCACCACGTGTAAGCAGTTGGTGGAAAGGCAGTGTAGAGTGCAGCTCAGAGGCTTTGGAAAGGGCACCTTGCGTACCCCTCTGGAGTGCTACAAAGGAATGCAATTTCCCATTCCTACTAAACTCCTTCTGAAGTGTTATGTCATCAGAATCGTTCTGATGTCTCTGCTGATCAATGGCACTCCCTTTGGTGACTTCAGCATGTCACCAATGGTTACATTGCCTTCCCATGAAAATACTCAAGAGGCTAAACATCCCTATTGCTGTAGACATATGAGTTTTGCTAGCATTATTACTGATGCTTATTTCCTCCTCCTCTCCATTCTTAATATTTTCTCCCTTCCTCTTCATGTCTCAGCAGTCTCTCATCAAACGTGAAATGCATTTGTTTCTATGTAACAGGTTTTCTCTCCTTCCACAGCAGAAGCACATTTTAACCTGGGGAAAAATTAAAATAAAGACTCACTTTATTACCCGTAGCTGTTAGAAGAATGAAAGCTGAAATGGCTAAGGGACTATGCAGTGTAGTTTTGTCGGACCCAGGATATTAGACAGACAAGTTAGGTGAGGTAATATTTTATTATTAGACCAGTTTCTATTGGTGAGAGACTTAAGCTTTCAAGCCAAACAGAGCTCTTACCCAGACCTGAAGAAGAGCGGTACGTGGCTTGAAAACTTGTCTCTCTCATAAGCAGAAATTGGTCCAATAAAATATATGACCTCACTCACCTTATCTCTCTAATGTCTACAGGAGAGCTTTCTCTGACACATTTAATAGTAGATGTGATATGCAGGACTCTTAATGAAAATGACCCACCTTCAATAGAAAAGCAAAAGTTTTCTGGGTATGAAGTAAAATAGATAATATATGGTTCTTTATGCAGGAAAATACTGAAACAATTGAACTCCAAACTGACACACAAATAGCTCTGGATGATTAGAAGGAAATGAGTTATTAGCCAGGGAACCCTTTTGCTTGCAGATTCATATATTTTATTTCTTGTGTGTGACCTGTGAGTTTTTTAGCTTTGTGTGTGTGCATCCACCTCCCACAAATCAACTTCAATTGTGAAAGAGTTCGCGTCCATGTATGCTTAGATAATGAATTCTTCCTGTTGCAAAGTGACCTCTGGAGTCTGAGAAGTACTTTAATTTCAATTTGTGTCAATGAAATACTTGATAAATTGTTCTTTTTAGGGTCATATATAACTTTGGATTGCAGTACTGACCGCTGTTACCATTCTGACAAAGATAAATCATGCTGTAGGGTTTGTTCTGTATCTGTAGACTGTCATGGCTACAATTACAGATGTAAGCTCATAGTGCAGTCTGTGTGCGTTCAAAGTAGGGTGCATCATTCTGGCATAATTTACTTTCAGCCTTGTTTTAGGTGTCATGTAACATCCAGAGTGTGGGAAGTGCATGATGCTTAATTTCAAAAAATGTAATCAAACTAAATAATCAAACACATACCTCTTTAAGCAACAGAAAAGAAGAATTTGTATTCAATAACTTATACTAGATAAGTCAACAAGCAACTAGCTATTGCTATAGCTCAGTTTTCACTTGATAAGGATTATTATTGGAGTGACGCCACATCTTGGCTTCTTTTGTGACTCCCTGGGATTCTCTTAGTGAAGCTCTAACCTAATATTCTTCATTAACTAAAACAGTAACAAAATTTGTATGCTGCTCATCTGAACGAAAACCCTTCATCACAAAGATGATGCAATCATGTGCACATGAATTGCCCTTCCAAATGTTGCCTTGACACAAGCCAATGTTTCTTGGAGCAGCTGCCACTTGTGCTTTTTCTCCTTGATCCTAAATTATTCTAGCTTCACCTGTTCACATCTTAAATTAGCCCAAAATTGTTTTTCATTTCAAGGCTTATGCCAGCAACAGCAACTGTACCAATTGCTACCCAGTTTTCATGGGGTCCAAGATCAGCCAAGCACTCATTTTTGACACAATGTGTTCTAAATTCCATTGAATAGTCAAAGGTTCACAGAATTAGCTAAGGGATTTCTTCTTTGGATGTCATTTCACAGCTAGGTAACTCATAATCAAATTAAAAATATGAGAAATAAATAGAGTACATTGTTTCACATCTGGGAATTAAAATAACTATTTTTTAAAACAAAAAACATTTTCTTCAAAATATGATGTGAACTGAACACATTTCAGAAACTCTAGAATCCTAAAGATTACAACTCACTACTTTTAATAATTTCAGAATCCACATACATGTCTCTATTATGCTAGCCAATTGGAACGTGACAGAGAATAAAGCAAAGCTGTTGCTAGTACCCTATTCAGTGAATGATCACCGAAAACTACACCTGTCTCTGATTCTAATGATAGAATGCGTTCACGGTCTCTAAAGCTGGCAATAAATTTCCTTAGACCTTGCTGGAAAGATCGAGTTCGCATCACACTGTTATTAAGCTTTTCTGGTCAGAATTGAATTGATAACAATAAAAGCATTTTTCTTTTACTGAGAGAAAGGTTTCTGTGTATGTAGAAATTTGCACACACTTTTCATGTGGAAAGAATGCATGCACTGGAATTAGAATCAGAATCCCAAATAAATTTGCTTTCCTATTTGAGAAGGTGAACGTATGTAAAATTTGTAATATATTGAAAACTAGTCCAGCTAGACTATTAAGACTTTCCATACATTTACAAAATAACTGTTAATTAATAAACAGGAGTGTTATGGAAACGTAATATTTGTTTTCTTTGAATAATTTTCTTTATATGGCTCTGGCTTCTCCCTTTAAAACTGTGAGACCTGAGAAAGGTAAAGAACTCCTTTCTTCCCTAATCTGAAATAATGTGAGATGGAAGCAGGGGTGGATGAGAGTTTTGCGGGGCCCAGGGCATGGGGCCTCTTGAAGCGCGGGGCCCAGGGAAGCACAATTTCGCACATGCACTATGGCCACAGCCGACAGGTAGTAGCGCATGCACGGAGCCTATTGAAGTGTAGGGCCTGTTACCCACCAGCTCTGTGATTCTTGGGAAACCAGAACATGGTCACCTGTCAGCCTTGTGCTCTTGGGGAGCCAGGGAGTGACATTCATGGAAAACCATTCCCCTCTCTCAGGCCTCTGCTAGAATCATAGACAAAGCAATGAAAAGGCTGGGGAAGACACACCTAAACTGCTTCAGACTAGGGTGATATAATTAAGGAAACACCCCAGCCTCATTTGCATTAAAGATGGAACAGAGGGACATCTCATTAGCATACAGAATGGAGAGCAGCTCTTCCAAGGCAGGAACCGCAGTGAACTATGGGACACCGAAAGCAGAGAAGCACTGCCTGATGGGAAATCCCTGCTCCAGATGCTAACGAACCTAGGCCTGCTCACACCCAAATTAGTCATTATCAGACCAATTCTAGTAACGATCCTATTGACATCTAAAATACTGAAACTGCCTAGTTGCATTGAGGGTGCAGTGTGGCATTGCTGTGAAACCCAGCCAGCTGAGTCCAGGGACGTATGAGGGGGTCAGCTTGTGAGTGCTGAGTACCCAGTCCTCTCAGACGTGCTCTGTTAGTGGGTGTGAGTGTCTCTGTGTGTTGCCAAGGTGGTAAGAACCCCATCCTGAGGAACCTAGTTCCTGCAGGAGAGCTCCAGTGGGAGGGGGAATTGGTAGCAGGGAGAATTCAGCTCCATATGAGAGCCCAAGTAAGCACCAACAGCACACTGATAGAACTGTTAACCTTCCCCCAGTCCCATAAGGGTAACCCTGATAAATGAGCATACCCCAGAGTATTGGGCAAATTTGGTAACAGGCCTGGGGCAGCTGCCGCGCTCGCCCTGCCCTACATCTGCCGCTAGATGGAGGCTTCCAGTTTTGTAAAATATGGAGCACCTACTGCAACTAATTAAAAGAATGGAAAAGCTCCCTCTGAGTTTAATGGGAGTTCAGTGGGAGTTAATCTTGTAGCCTAAAGACTAAAGAAAACCACACACTCTGCCTCTATCATTTAAGAACCAGCATATTTATCATACTACCAAACAAGATTTAGGTTCACCATGATAGCTTCAGTCATTAAGCAGAGACTCTAATTGGACCCTAGAAATAAACTTTAGCAGGCAAGGGGGATTAGATTGTGTTGTACACACATGGCTAAGAATTTTAGTAGGAAAGTGCTACTAGAGATTTTTGTATGTTTAACTTTAGACCCTTGCATAAAGATAGTAGTAAAAAAAAAAAAAATCTCTATACGCTTTTCCCTTGTTACTCATTTTAAACACTGCTTGCAGAAATGCACAGAAAAACTTCAATATTTCTAATCTATAGGATTTACTGGAAAACACAAGATTCACTATGAGCAGAGATGCTAATATTATTGTAAAGAGGGAAAGAATAGAAATCAACCATATAGAAACTGTGGCTCTGAGACTGTAAGTATCTGATTTTTAACTACCTGGCCATAGTAAATCAAAATGCAATGAGTTATCTTTAGAAAAAAATATATTTTTTTTTAAATATATTGTGAATGCTGTTAATAATTCAGCTCTTACAGATGGTTTTTGTATTATTTATTTATTTATTTGGGGTTCACATTGAGGAGTTTTAAAATTATATTAAAGTAAAAATTGAGCAAAGGGCCAGATGTTGTAAGCAGGATCACTAATCAAACACAGCTTGGGTAATAGGCTCCATGCCTTGGTCGATGGCAAATAATTACTAAAACATTAGATTTACAGTGTTTAAACAACCATTTCATTATATTTTTTCTACACTGATTAAATTTTCTCAGTGTTTATAATGCATCATTACATCCGCTTTGTGCACAGATAATGTACAGCATAGCTGCTCATTAAAAATTCCCTGCACTCTTTCATCATTTTAATAAATCTAATTTGACTGTATTTGCATAAAGTTTTATAACGAATGATTAGTTCTTTTATTAACACCATTCTTAGCTATGAAGCGAGTAAGTTCCTTCTCGGCAAAAGAAGTTGCTTTGCAATGTCAGGGCTAGACTTAAATGTTAGGATACATCATGCCCTGGACATAATTAAGGGTAAATATTTGCCATATACACAATTCCAAATTAAGTCAATTGACCCCTAGCTAATTTTAACCCTAACTATTATGATTATATGATTCAAACCACTTTACTTCCTTTTCCTATAATATATTAGTCTCCTGAATACAAGCATATCAAGAACAATAAAAGCTAAGTCTTCGTCTTTAATATGAACATTTAGCTTCACAGAGGCCAATGACATTTCAGAGTTCACCCAAGTAACTAGACTATTAAGTAATGTCAGGAAGACTCAGGATTAGCTAAATGAAAACACACTAGGTCTATCAGACGAATTCTGTGCCAGGCAATGTGTCTCATAAGCTGACAGTGCATAGAGCTTCCCTTAGCTATACAAATTAAATGGATTATTTCTTAGAAACACATTATGGCTGATCCCTTATTTTTAATTGTCGGTTCAGATGGGTGACAATCACTGCTATTAGACAAGTGTTATTTGGGTTAAACCACTGAGCAGAAAATGTGGTGCAAAATTAAGTATGGGTAATGTCAGACTACTATATTATGGATTTACATTAAAGAAACTAACACTGGAGATGGCATGAGATATCCTTTTCTTATTAACCACTAGAAGTCAAAAATAAACATTCACAAATGGGATATCATAAGAATGGCTGTACTGGGTCAGGCCAAAGGTCCATCTAGCCCAGTAGCCTGTCTGCCAACAGTGGCCAGTGTCCCAGAGGGGGTGGACCGAAGACAATGATCAAGTGATTTGTCTCGTGCCATCCATCTCTAGCCTCTGACAAACAGAGGCCAGGGACACCATTTCTATCCCCTGGCTAACCTTTATGGACCTAACCTCCATGAAATTATCTAGCTTCTTGTTATAGTCCTAGCCTTCACAGCCTCCTCTGGCAAGGAGTTCCACAGGTTGACTATGCGCTGTGTGAAGAACTTTATTTTATTAGTTTTAAACCTGCTACCCATTAATTTCATTTGGTGTCTTCTAGTTCTTCTATTATGGGAACTAATAAATAACTTTTCTTTATTCACCCTCTCCACAGCCTCTGTGAACCCTCATCCAAAAGCCAACAACACAGATCCCTTAAAGCAACACAGCCTTAGGTCTCCACCCAGACACCCAAGTCAAATAAAGTTCTGCCAGTCCCAAAGGATCGGATACATTACCTAGCAGGTCAATGAATATTTCATGCTTATTGCCAATTCTTATTAACTAAACTAAAATTTATTTAAAAAAATAGAAGTGAGGAAGTATTGGTCGAATGATCACCAAAGTACAGACGAGAGTACAATTCTGAGATGAGACTCATAGCAGAGAAGACAAGGAGTCCGGTGGCACTTTAAAGACTAACATATTTATTAAGGTATTAGGGCATAAGCTTTCATGAGATACAACTCACTTCCTCAGATGCTGAAGAGAAAAGAAAAAAAAAAGAAAAGGAGGTGATATAGAGATGGGAGTGTGACATCAGTGCTAATTAAATCAGTGTGAATGTGGCTCCTCTCCAACAGAGATGAGAAGGTGAGAGTACCTGAAGGGGAAATTACCTATTGAAATGTGAGAATCACTCCATTAGTCTATTTAAACCTTGTTTCAAGGTGTCAAATTTGCATCTAAATTCCAGCTCAGCAGTTTCTCATTGCAGTCTGTTTTTTTTTTTTTTTGTCTGAGAACGGATTACTACATCAGCTATACCATCAAAGTCTCATTCACATGCACATCTACTAATGAACTATATGCTATCGTGTGCCAACAATGCCTCTCTGCTATGTACATCAGATAAACTGGACTGTCTCTACACAAAAGAATAAATGGACCTATCAGATATTAAGAATGGCAACATACAAAAACCGGTGGAGGAGCATTTTAATCTCCCTGGACACACCATTTTGGACTTGCTATTTGCTATTCTTAGGATGGAGATACTGGGCTAGAAATGGTTAACAGGTGAGGTAAAAAGTCACTTGGCACACTTTAAAGCAGATGAGCAGATAAACATTTCGGCTGTGTCTACACTGGCACCCTTTTCCGTAAAAGGGATGCTAATGAGACACTTCGGAATTGCAAATTCCGCGGGGGATTTAAATATCCCCCGCGGCATTTGCATGAACATGGCTGCCGCTTTTTTCCGGCTTGGGGTTTTGCCGGAGAAAAGCGCCAGTCTAGACAGGATCTTGCGGAAAATAAGCCCTTTTTCCGGAAGATCCCTTATTCTTGAAAGTAGGAATTCCCTTATTCTTGAAAGCGGCAGCCATGTTCATGCAAATGCCGCGGGGGATATTTAAATCCCCCGCGGAATTTGCAATTCCGAAGTGTCTCATTAGCATCCCTTTTACGGAAAAGGGTGCCAGTGTAGACACAGCCTTCATGTTGCCTAGTCAGATATATAACTAGGATTGTAAAATAGGAGAGCTGGGAAGTGAGGGCCGCTTAAGAAATATGTTTCATATATATGAGTTAAAAGATGGCTAATTAGGATAAACAGGAATATACTCTGTATCTATAAGTTGAGAGATACCTTAATTATCACTAGACATGCCTTCAAAACCTCTAATTCTAAAAGCACATATGTGACTGTAGCTATTAGCCTTCTAAAAAAATCTCTTTTCCCAATCTGTTTTCAACTGACAGTTCAATTGTGTGCAAACTAAAATGTGTTAGAATTGCTCTGCCTACTGTCCAGGCAATTTACAGTAATAAAAAAGAAAAGGCTTGTTCTGCTTCTGCTAGTCTATGCCGCTTTTCTCTTGGGAGAATTCAGAACTTGTATCTACCCAATAAATTATATCCTGTCCTTCTGTTCCCTCTCTGCACACTGGTTGGAGATTTCTCTCCTTTGATGGGAATTAAAACACACTAATATTGCATTAGACATACCTGATCTATACTAACTAGATAGCAGTGGAGTTTTAGACTGAGATATTAAGGCCTAAAATCAGTTTCAGCCTTATGGGCATGCTGCCAATAATTACTTCTCAGCGATCTTTGTTTCAAGAAAGATCAGTCCTCTTCCACTGCCACCACCCCCACCTCTGTGAGCCAAAGCTCCTGCAAACCTTTTAGCATATTTATACAACAATATCATTTCAAAAGAAAGTGCTGGCCTGTGATCAAAGAGAATAAATACCCTGGCCCCTTCAAGGCCCACAAGATTTCAAGTTTCCCAAATAAGAATCAAAGATCTTAAGGAGGGAACAGTGTTCAATGGCAGGATACAATATATGTGGAAAAAGTGGGAAGAGATGGGGAACACACTGATGAATAGCATCTAAGTGACTGTCTTATACATGGAACAGCTATTCAGTCCTGCAAAGAAAGAAAGTTTTCAAATGCTTACATTGGCTACCATTGTAAGTTTACTTTTATAATGCCAGAGGATGTGCCTTATTCAGAAATATTTTATTTCTTCTACTCTCAGTCACCAGAAAATAATCTGAGATAGGAAACAAGTAAAAGACTTCAGAGCTACCAACTAGTATCGAATCAAGGCCAGATCCTCAGCTAGTATAAATCATGCTTTTTTATCAGAAACTACGAGTGCTCAAGTGATGAGGGCACTGTTTGGAAATCTGAGGGGAAATAGAACCTAATCTCACATGAACCCAACAAAGCCAGTCTGCCAGCTGTATTTTTCCATTCGGTTTGTGTGTGAATGTTCAAATCTAGCACCTAGCCACAGTCTTAAACAGATACTGTCTTAAACAGACATTATTTCCACAACATAAGTATACTGATGTATTCCTTGAATCCACTCCATAATATACATTCCTATAAAGAAGTAAAGTCCATATGCTGAGCATGTATTGTGGGTTTCTTCCCCAAACATCAATGAATAAGAACCAAGTCTACGCCTCCATTGCCTTAGCATATACTCCGAGTTGGCTGCTTGAAGCTATGAGGATATGTGTATATGGATTAGGGATGTTAAATATTGGTTAATTGAATAGTCGATTAACCTCATGAATTCTTATTGGTTACTCAACTATTCTACAGTCTCTGGGGGCAGAGCGGGGAGCCAGTGTGCTCCAGCCCCATTCCTGAGAAGCCCCCTGCCACTCTGCGCTGCTGCCTCTATATCAAAGGCAGCAGTGCAGGGTGCCAGGCAGGAGCTCTCCAGGGTGGGAGGGCTCAGCTCACAGACCCGGTGTGAGCCAGAACTGAGCTGGGCTGCTGACCAGCCTGCTAAAAAATTAACTGGCAGAGGAGGGAGGACACAATGCATGTAGTCTGTAGCATTAACCTATAGACTTTTGCTTACCGATGAAGCGGTTAATCGACTATACAATTAAATCCCTAATTTGGATAGTCTAATGCTATCATTACTGGTAAACCAGTTTCTGATATTCACTTCCTCAGACTCTTATAAATCTAAAAAGTTAATGTTGGGGTCTCTCTGCTTTTCATTTTTAGCAGAGCAAGAAACATTCTTTTGTTTTTAATTCTTTGTTTAGTCTTTACAGAGAAAGCATAGGTGAAGCATATGTATGTGGAGAAAGTATCTTGTCCTCTTACAATAGCTATAGAAACAAAAGAGAACCAAAGCCATCAAATGCTGAAATAAAGAACAAGAAGGCATGGTCAGCTAACCAAGAAAATGACTTGTTAAAATCAATAAACATGTTAAATAGTATAATGAACCACTAGTTGCATTGTTGTTTAAACCCAGAATGCTAGACCATTTTTTATTACTGTTGTTTTTCCACATGTGAGGTTCTACTGGAAGGCTGATTAAGTCCAGCACTGGTTAACCAGTTGACCAATATCCTGGATGCAAACTCTGCAGTAGATTTGATGTGTGGCCTTGAGCAAGACATAAACTCTCCAGGACTCACTTCATCCAGTTATAAAATGGAAATAATAGCTCCCTTCTCTACGAAGATATAACAAGGCTTCACTCATTCATCTTCGTAAGATACTTTGAGATCCTTGCATATTATCATTCTGCAAGTTTGCAGAAATCTTGTTGCAATGATAATACTGATATAGCAAATGGTGGTGATAAGAACAAAGGATATGGCTACACTAGCCACCCTACTTCAAATTAGGGTGGCTAATGTAGTGATTTGAACTTGCAAATGAAGCCCGGGATTTAAATATCACAGGCTTCATTTGCATGTTCCCGGAAGCCGTGGCTACACGCAGCACGGGCTAGATAGTTTGAATTAACACTCTTAATTCGAACTACCGTTACTCCTGGGATAGCCTGGGGCAGGTAGTTCAAGCTACCGGGCATTTTAAAATGGCGGCACCCAGGAACATGCAAATGAAGCCAGGGATATTTAAATCCCAGGCTTCATTTGCAAGTTCGAATGACTACATTAGCCACCCTAGTTCGAACTTGCCATGCCCAAAGTGATAGATGAAAGTAAAGATATATCAGTGAACACAAACCATTTAGTTTCAAAGCAGATAAGGCAAATGGGGACCAACAGAAAGAAAATTTAGAGTTCAGTGATACTTCTTCACTCTGCAAAGCCAATACAAACATTAACACTATCTAGTGAAGACTAGTCAAAAGATAGATACCTAGTCAAATGTAGAATGCCCGGCCAGTTTATTATGACAGTATTGGTTCCTGCTCGGCGCTATGGGTTCCTGCATGAACAAATATATTATCTTCAGAATAGCATTATCCTATGAATGCCATTCTTCCTTAGTGATTTCACATCCTCAGTTCATACAAATACCTTTACCAACCACATGCTTTATCATTTCCAAAAATATATTCTGTCCTGGTTTGCACTATTACACATGGAGACATAACTCATTACATATCAACTGTAGAAGTGTGACCTTTTCTCTTCCTGTCTTTTCCCACTTAAGCTGCACACTCTGCATTCCCCAATGCTGGGTTCAAAGCGCACGCATGATTAGAGACACTAGTACAACCTCTGTCCTTCAAATACAGGCAACTAGCGAGGCATCCTGCAGACAACATTACAAACACAGATAAAGAAAACATTATGCAATAATTAGTATCAAGAGTTCAAGAAACTTTTTCCAGTATCTAACAGTACATGATTTTGATTAAGAAGGTGTTCAAAGTAACCTTAATGAGATGCCACATTTACAATGATATCAGGGGAGACAGTTATCTTTAGCCCAACAAACTATGGTGATATATTCCTTTCTGATTCTGAAGCTCTGGAATTACCACCATCAAATTTGACAACGTATTCAGTTGTATTGTGGCCTCTATAATGCATGTAAACCCAAACAGTTTGGATATTTTGCAAGGATGTCTGAACTTGGCATCTCTTAACTAAGCAGAAACCCCACTGAATTGGCCTATGACTAGATGACCCACTCTTTTCAAAGGGCCTGGTTGTAGATTAGGAGAGAGCCTAGTTAGCTGGATAAAAGACTACCTTTACTATTAACAACTCTACCTTTTTTACAAGGAACAGATTTCACAGTGTGTTGCTATTTAGAACAAACTAAACAGGAGAGCTTACAAAAGAAAAGCTCCCCATGGTCCATTTTCTTCCCCCGACACGCAAGTAGCATTGAGCAACCATGATTCAAATCCAACTGCAAATATATCATTCTTTTGTTATTGCCAGGATTTTGAGGCGTTCTGTAAAACTCTGCACAGACAGATCCAGGAGGCTCAGGCTGACATGAGCTTGTCTTATAGCAGATCAGGGGCTGCTATTCTCTAAAGATCTCATTTTTCCTTTTTTGGTCTAGTTTAGTGGCTGTGATATTTGGTCGGTTTGGAAAGCTACTAATACGTTTTTATTATTGTTCTGTTCTGCAAAGAGAACAGAATAGAAGAAAAACAGAATTTGGGGCAAGGATAACAGTATTCACTAGCAGCAAGGACACACATTTCTTTTTGAAGGATAATATTAATCTATCAAGATCTTCCCACAAGGGCCGGGAGCTTCATGTACTGCAGTTCCTCTTCCTCACATGTAAGTGGAAAGCATTAGAGAAAGTTTTATAAAACTGAGCTGAAAACGTTCTCTCTATCCCAGTTTTTCTGAAAATGAAAATGGTTAGCAAGGGTAACACAACAAATAGATAAAGCATAAAGGAGAAACATGAGAACAGCTCTGGGCCTAAAGTGCAGACTTGGAGGGTGACTATACTTAGAGTGCGGTTGGAGGGGTGCTGCTGTAGTGCTCTCTATAGCACTCTAATAGAGAGTCTTCTGTCAGCCCAGGTAACCTCCCCTCCCCTCTGTCAAGAGGTGGGAGCTAGATCAATTTAAGAATTCTTCTGTCGACCTACAGTTGTCTACAAAGGAACTTAGGACAGCTTCCGAGGACATGTGGACTTTTCACATCCCTGAGCAATGCCAACATAATTTTCCAGTATAGAGCAGGCCTCAACATACCATACTGAAGGACCTGTGCCAGCAGGAAAGGAGGCAAAATAGCATACCAATCGGAATTTATGACAAATCCTCCATGTGCGTGTCCGGAAGAGCAACAAAATGCAGAGCAGCAGGTAGCAACTGTGATACCATCATTTTACATTACTACAGTTTTACAGGCAAGCCCGTATTAAAAATTCCAAACTAAGGTTAGGTGCTGCTACTGAAAAAGCAAAACTATCCACAGGGAGCGTGCTCATCAAGCTCGGTAAACCGCTCTGTCAATGTGTGCTTTTATTCCTTAACCAGCCCAAGCTTCTGCACTAGAATGCTGCGTTCTCCAGTGTTTGTTAAGGGGTGCCTCCCGAGCAGCAGTATATGCTTTGTTTTACCTTGTATGTGTGGGGGGGAAATTACACACACTGACAAAGTGAAGACGACTCATCTTGTGGTGAAGACCATCAAATGAGGCTCCTAGGCACTCCCACAATACAAATAAAAAACAGTGGAAATGCAATGACATGTGGGTTCTGTGCCAGAAGCTTGTAGGAGACCTTGGCCCAGTCACTTAATTTTTCTTTGCCTCCATCTCTTCAGTAGTAAAATGGGGATGTTTATTTATAATTATTACCCAATTATAGGGAACTCACCCCCAGGGCCTCTCTGAATTAAGAGGTACAGAATACAGTGATTTATTATTTGTAAAGCATGTTCAGTGCCAAATTTCCATGCAGTATGGTAGACACATGGTGCGATGGGACATTCCATATACTTTATGAAAATATGCTCATGAATATGAATATGACATAACTGGGATATGCTTTATGCAAAATACATTATGTGAGGTATCATTTGGAAAAAATTGTAATCTACTGAATATGATTTTCCCATTTGTATGCATGTATCATTTTTGTAGATCAAGTTAAGAATATTGAACTGTGTGTCTGTAACTGTATTTTCACAGTTTTGGGTCATTCCCACTGATTACACTTCAGGACTCTTATGACTCATTAGCAAAGAGACAATGGAGTTTAACCATCCTGTGGATGTGTGGGTCAGCCTATGAAGTATGGAAACAAGGCCCTTGCAGAGACATGCGACCATGTCAACTGATACTGGAATCCATCTTAAACCCTGTGCTTTTATATGAGAAGCTGGGAGGGGGTTAAATGAAAACAAAGGGCTCCTGCCTTAGGCAAATCCTGTTTAAGGGTGGGGAGTGATGTAATCTTGGTCCTCAGTTCTCTGTGGCTACCCCACCCAAAATGACTGGTGGAAACATCTAAGACTGAACGGGCAGGGGGGAAAGGGGAGAGGAGGTTGAGCCCATGCAGGAATGCTTTTCTGTCTGTGAAAGAAGCTTATTAGAAAAGGTTGAGAGTGAGATATTATATGTAACTTATTTCTTAGTGTATTAAGCTTAGCTTGCATGTTCTGCTTTATTTTGTTCAGTAACCTACATTGTTCTGTGTGCTATCACTTATGACCACTTAAATCCTACCTTTTTATACTCAATAAAAATCACTTGTGTTTATCAATAAATCCAGTATAAATAGTTGTGATGTGGGGTGGGTAAGGAGTCTATGCATCTCTCCCTTTACATTGAAAAAAGAGAACAAATGTCATGAACTTATATTGGACAGATCTCTGTACAGCATTGGATGGATTTATCAAGCGTTCAGGGTCTGGATATTTGAATGCTAGAGACAGGCATCTCACTGTTCAGTTTTCAGGTAAGGTCTGTAGATTTGTGGGCATGCCATATGATTCAGCAGGCTAGACAGTGGGTGGTGCCCAAACTGGCAGCAAAAATAGGCTCTGTGGGGTCCTGACCCATTACACATGGTATTATTACTAACATGTAACATAAGACTATAACATATAACTTCAAATATGTGAATACTTCCATTCAAGTAAATAGGGCTGCTCTATGCATGACTGACTGCCGTGATAAATCAGAGCCCAAAGACAGTGGCTGGGAGAGATCACTTTTTCCAATCAAAAAGGTATTAAACTAAATATTTCTATCTACCATCCTAATCCTGCAATTGGATCAGAGTGGGCAGAGCCCTGAACCCACACTGAGCCTCTCTGAAATCTGTGTGACTCTGCCTGCAGGACTGAGGTCTAAATATGTATTTCTTTTGTTATAAGTGTACTTGCAGCTTCAGTTATCTTCTGCTGAGGCTTCTCTGTTATAAGTTAAAGTCACGTGATCCTTTTAATCAGCAACAGGGTTCCGGAACTAGCACCAGCACCAACAAGTGCCTGGTCTCTAACTCAGTCTCTGAGCTATAATCAGTCCACCCATCTTCAAACACTTTCCCAGTTCCCCTATGCATCTCTCCAGTAGCTCTTATATCTTCCTTCTACATCAGTATAGACGAAGCCTGCTCAATCACAGAGAGGATAATGAAAATTTGGGGAGAGAAGGCAGAGGTGGGAGTGTTAAAGGGAGAAGAGAAAAGGGGATTTATTAGGAGGCCTGTACTATTGTGAGCCTCTCCTAACACAGTCTGTAGCCTTCTGAAATTTGTCTATCTTTTCATAAGATGCTAAAGTATGCAAATGTAAAACAGCCATAGAAATGAATTGTTCATATGAGAGACTTTAAGGGAAAACAATCACAAGCTGGCAAATCTTGCCACTTTTCATGACCTCAAGTTACACAGCCCACCCGTACATTCCCATATCAAAATGATTTACTGCTTATGCTTATGGGGTAGTTCTGTATATGAGCTGCAAAATGTTCTGGATTAGATGTTTGCTACTCAAATCTGTTACTTTTGTCAAGGTTTTCCTGTGATACCCCAGGGAGCAGTTTTGGACAAAGAGAAGAAAAAAGTTTAAAATGGGTCATTCTTTTCGCATCAGCTATATGACACTTTACCATTTGCTACATTTTCCCTAATACTGGACTCCTTCTCCGTGAGCCTTGTGCCTTATCAGTCAAAACTTGGTCAGATCTCCATGCTGCAATACCATTTTTTAATTGATCAACCCATGTAAACCAGGTTCTGTCAGTCTGAGGTATTTTGGCCAGCAGAACATGATGCCCTTTGTGGGTTTGGGTCACTTTTTCCCCTGGGGCTCCTTGACACTGTTCTGAAAGTGCAGAGGTGCCTTCTAATTGGTATGGATTGCGTTTGTGCTCACTATTTAGGCAGGGAAATGAGCTAAGTCAGTTGACTATAGAACTAGTAAAGTGGTCACGCAATCAGAGAAGAAACCGTTTTTTCCCAGGATCCATTTCAACTGTGCCCATTCACTCTTCAAATCCTAGATTCTCTATCTTTTCCAAACAGGAATCTCCAGGAGGAAGTGATATCTACTGAGACATCATCATGGTATTCAGTAGTTGCTTTAATGGAATTTTCAGAGAATGTAGTAATATGAAGCATATAGATAAGGAGGAGGAATGTATACATTAGAACAAATATTAAAGCTTCATGAAGGCACAGGTTTGATTGGAATTCCCTCATCGACAACATCCTGGTTTTCATAACCCCACACATCCTGTGAGACAGACTCCTGCCCTGGAAATGTTATGACTGAGTCAGAGTGGAAAACTAAGTGCTGCAAGGTAGTTATGCAACCTACCAGCGAGTTGTAGATGGCAGCAAGAAGGGCCGGATTCAGTATCTAGGGGGTTCTTTCAATAATATAACCAAACCAGCTTGAGCCCCCACCCAGTAAACTGGGAAAATTTCAACCTACCCACTGGGCACCGTTAGCAGCAATTCTTCCCCTCTCACAAGCATGGACTCTGAGAAAGAAGTAGTCTGTCTAGCATTAATCTAAGATGACAACACATGAAATATTCATAAACAAAGAAACACTCACAAACCAGGCACTCTCCCCAGAGTCCATTGGGTGAAGTCCTTTGCTTCAAGTTCTTCAGCCCAATACCTCAACAACTCAACTCCACTTCAAAACCCCACTAGAGATGTTAATGGTTCACCGATTCACCAGCAATCCTTATCCTTAACAGGTGAGGCTTACTGGTTACAGTTAACTAGTGGGGGCTGAAGCAGTCCCCCACCTGCCGCAGGCAAGTGGTTGTGCCAACCTGGCTGGAGCAGCCCTTGCCTATGTCTGGGGGGTCACTCAAGCCCAGCTGGACTGGAGCAGCTTCCCCAGCTGAACCCGCTTACAGGTTAACTGGGTACACTTAATGTTTAACCAGTTAACTAAATGGGATTTTACATCCCTACACCCCACTAACAGCTCTGTCTGGTCAGAGCAGACCCAGCGTTCACAGGTACATCAGCATGTAGTCTCCACTCATTGTTCATAGGAACAATGATACCTACCTCACTGCTCCCACCGGCTACCTGTTGGCCTTCTGCTGCTCCCACCAGCTGCCCTTATGGATAGCTTGCAGCTCCTGCCAGACACTCCCCCAGCTGCCTACTCACTTGCTGCTCCCTCCAGCCACCCTGTCAGCACCCAGCAACTGAAAGTGTTTCCCTCCTTTGTGCCAGATTAAGCACAGATTTTCTTTTTTGTATTCCTACAATAATTACTGACAGTGCAATTAGTATTAACACAATTTGTGACCCAACATCAACCAAGTTGATTACAACCTCTCCATCATCTGAATATTTAACAAACCTAAGCAAAGCAGAAGCAAACTGTATGTATATGGTCATGTCCAGGGTCTCTCCTACTTCCAGCTAGCGGTAAGGGACATATTACTTTAGATCTTGCTTACAGTCAGAAAACAGATTTTTTTAAAAAGCAAATACTTTATAAGGACAATTTTTTTACTCTATCACAAATAACTACATAATAAGGAGCCTTACAGACAAAACACTTTATAAGTCAATTGTACACAAATCTCATTATTTTAGAAACTACCAACAACTATAATGAAGGAATTTATGAAGTATGATATTTTTCTTTCTTGCTACATTATATGCAGTCATGAATACTGGCATTTTCTTGTCATTTTCATGTGCCTTTGGGGTGTAATTTTGCCTTCTTTGCATATTCAGATTTCCCAGTGACTTTGTTGAAAGTTTTGAAAGTATAAGTAGTTCAGGTTGGTGCCATGATTGCAATACATGCATCTACACATGCATAGTTCTAAGAATTTGTAATATGGTTGGTATATAGTAGTAAGAACTACATTTGCAGAAATGTTTTAAGTGTTACATAGTATGCAGATGTGATACTTTGCACTACATTTTAGAAGAGTAAGAATTTACATGCTTGATCAGAGTCCTCTTTGGCCTCAATCAATGGGATTTTTCCATTAACTTCAAAAGATGCTGGGTAAACTCTTTAGTCCATTATCCTGTTTGTGGCAACAGCTAGCAACTAATGCTTCAGTAATATCAAGAAACCTCAAAGTTAAGTGTTACAGAATAATTCTAAGAAAAGTATATCAATGTGTCTTTGCAGTGTAATGTACTACTTGAATATCACTCTTGGCTTGAGCTCTACTAAGAAAATCCCCATTGCCAGGGCAATTGTGTGAAGACCACACCATTGTATGAAAAAAAAGCTAATTTTTTCCACAAAACCCAAAAGACAATTTTTATTGGTGTAAATCAGATTATCATCACAATATATGTTAACATCCAAGATGGCAACTTTCTTCCAAAGTCAAAAATCGTAATTTTACCAGAAATCTGCACATTTTTTCACCTGATTTCACAAATGTCCCCTGAGCAAAATACTCAAGAAATTAAGTTTTTGTCTACAAACACTTGCACAGCAAATACTGCTATTCTGTTCTGCATCATTTTAATGAAACTTTCTCCTAGCACTCTTTCCTGGTCAAATTTCTTGTTTTGACATTCAATTGGCTTTGAATCTTTAATTACTTTAATTATGACATAAGACTTCTGCCTTATACTTAGAAGGCAAACCTCCACAAGCTTAAGTCTTAATACATGAGAATTTCAGATTTTAAGGGTAAATTGAAAGTTTTAAAACAGCATTGATCCAAACCTGATTATGAAATAGTCTTAATGAAGTCAGACATTCCTCCTAACATCTGTTTTTCTATCTTTGTATCATTATCTTCTCATAAGGTTGTGTGATTTCATGTGCTGAGAAGGCAAGATCATGGAGAAGAGGCTAACAGGATGCTACAAAGACCAGAAGTAATAATTCATGCAAGAAAAATTTACTTGCTAGATTTTAGCAATCTTACCATTTTTCTTTGTAAAAAGGAATAAATTGTGTGCGGGAACAAAAAATGCTTCTTTAAGGCCAATACTTGCAATACCTTCTTTGTACTGCCTACTCCTGAAATGTATAGTTGGGATGTGGTATTTTTATCCCTTCATTGGTAAGTTTGGGCTCTTGTAAACACAGAAAAAAAGAATATGCATAATACATTTACACAAGTCCATTTCAACAGGATAATTCCTTGGCTTTTCCAAGCACAAAATGTTCATTAAGCTTTCAAAATATAAATCTGTTACTTATTTCCAGTGAATCTGACAATCTTCTCAACATAAGAACTATTACTAATAACATGGCTTTTGTTTTGTCAACAGTTTAAAATCATTGCAAACTTTTCACAGAACATTCAGTGCTTTAAATGCAAGATTGAAGCAGCCTGTTTTTCTACATTTTCCTTTTTGTCATTTGCTAAAAACTAAAACCAGATATAGACAGAGACAAACTAATCTGGGGCAGGGATTAATTCACAAAATGAGTTCAATAAATGCATATAGAGTATTGCTGTCTGTCGCAGAAAGAGGGGGGCACTGGAAACTCTACCATTAATATGGCTAGTCTCTCTACTGTATAAAGTGCTTCTAGAAAATGAAATAGATGGAACATCAGTCTAAGTTACAAGATAAAGTAATAAAGAATTTAGACACATTAAAAAAAGATTTGTCTCATAAAGAAAGTAAACTTTTAGCAGTAAGTGACGTAGGAAGCTAAGCTTCTTTATTAACCCTTTTTCCCACTCAGGCTATGTCTAGACTACAAAGAAAAGTTGGGCAAAGATACGCAAATTGAAAACCATAATTTGTGTATCTTTTTCCACTTTTCGTTTGGAAGAGGCTTTTCTGAAGTTTGGCCCATCTATACAGGGCCAGATTTCGGAAAACCCTCCTCTTTCAGCACATCCCTTCTTCCTCATACAATGAGGATTACAGGGATGGCAAAAGAACGCATCTGCTTTTTTGGAAATGGTTCTGAAAAAGCAGATGCATTCCTTGGACATGGCATAAAAGCTCTGTAGTCTAGACATAGTCTCTGAGATACAGATCTTTCAAAAGAAAAAAGCAGCAGCTTAGTAGAACAGAAAAGCTCCTAATATACAGCAACTATAGGAGGGCAGGGAACTTTAACAGAAATTGATTCTGATGTTATACTTTTTCAAATGCAAATGTTACTAAGTCTGAATATATCATAGAATCAGAGAATACTAGGACTGGAAGGGACCTCAAGAGGTCATCAAGTCCAGTGCCCTGCCCTCATGGCAGGACCCAGTACTATCTAGACTATCCCTGTATGCAGGGCCAGCCCGAGCACACGGGGCAAGCGCGGGCCTGCCCCTGGGAAGCACAGTGCATGCGCGGCCAAGCCATAGCCGCTGGCGTGCAGGCCGGGGCTCGCCCCTAGTGCGCATGGCACATGCGCTGCCCAGGCCAGCCCAGCTATCGCTGCTGGCGGGCGTGCCAGGTCATTCAGGGCCACATGGCTGTGGGGGGAAGGACACTGCTGGCTGGTGGTGCAGGCACAGCGCCAGGTGCGCGGCACCTTATGGCAGCTGTAAGGGACATCACGCGCCCCTTACAGTTGCCATCAGACGCCCCCTATAAGGTGGCACCCCGGGCAGCTGCCCGGCGCGCCCATGCCTCAAACTGGCCTTGCCTGCATGTCTACAATAGTGCCCCAAAAAGATATATGGGAGATTTATTGATATATGATATCAATACACACAAATATAACTGATACTATTTTTCTGTTATTAGTACAGCAACATTAAAAGAAAAAAAGTTAGATTTCGGTGTCTAAATCTTCCAGTGCCTGATGGCTTGCATCTGCAATTCATCCTTAACAATCTTCAACCTACACAGAAGAACATAAAGGCCCAATCTTACTTAATCACTTGATAAAGAAAGACCAAGTCATGAGGGAAAGATGCTAAAAAGCAATTTCAATTTGTGCTTCTGTTAAACAATCTAAAGCTCCTTTGTAAGAAGAAATCTATTTAGTATATGGCATAAGGAAGATTTATTAGATGCAGTATAAGGCCTAATCCTGCCAACAATTAACAGGTTAATCGACTACGTGGAATCCCAGGGTGGGGACTGCTCCAGCCCAGCTGGAGCAGCCTCCAGCCTGCAGAGCTCCCACTCCCAGACCTTTGGGGATCTGGCTGCCGGACCCCAGCCCTGGCGGTGAAGAATTGGCTGACAGCTCTCAGCCCCCAACCCCAGCCACATGGGGTGGGCTGCTGACTCCCGCTCCCAGCCCCGGCCATGCAGAGTGGACTGTCAGCTCCCAGCTCCCAGCTCATCATGTAGGATGGGCTGCCAGCTCTCGGCCCTACCACATGGGGTGGGCTGCTGGCTTTTGACTTCTGGCTCCCAGCCATGCAAGGTGGGCTGCCAGCTCCCAGTTCCCAGCTATGTGGGGCAGGCTGCTGGCTGGCATCCCTACATTTTGGGGCCTGGCAGGGCTGGATCAGTTCCACCTGCAGCAGGCCACATTCCTAAATCAGAGATTAAGAAGAATAATTTTTCACCCTTCTCCTTGTGACATCCTTTTAGGTACTTGAAAGCTGTTATGTCCTCTCTCAGTTTTCTCTTTTCCAAACTAAATAAACCCAGTTCTTTCAATTTTCCCTCATAAGTTATGTTTTCTAGACCTTGAATCATTTTTGTTGCTCTTCTCTGAACATTCTCCAGTCTTTCCACATCTTTCCTGAAATGTGGTGCCCAGAATTGGACACAATACTCCAGTCGAGGCCCAATCAGTGCAGAGTAGAGCGGAATCCACAGAATTCTGTAGTAGGGATATCATTCTCTACCAAATTCTACAGCACTTTCTGTGACTCATTGTCAATGACAAATGACATAAAAAATGGTCTGCTTATGATCAGCTCAAAAACACACACAAAAAAATCTTAATATATTTTTTATGAATTATTCATCTACCTCTGCTTAGCAAGCGGGAAATGAGCAACACAGCAATGCTATGTCTAGACTACATTCCTCTTTCGAAAGAGGGATGTAAATTAGACATATCGAAATTGCAAATGAAGCCGGATTTTGAATTTCCCATGCTTTATTTGCATAATTGCGTCACGGCGTTCTTTTGCAAAACTCTATTTTGAAAGTGAAACCACAGTCTAGACGTGGTTCTTTCAAAAAGAAAAGCCTTTTTTGAAATAGCCTGTACTCCTATGAAAACTGCATCTAGACCGTGGTTTCACTTTTGAAATAGCATTTTTCGAAAGAACGCCGTGATGCAATTATGCAAATGAAACGCGGGAAATTCAAATCCTGGCTTCATTTGCAATTTCGATATGTCTAATTTACATCCCCTCTTTCGAAAGACAGATGTAGTTTAGATGTACTCCTACAACATTATTACTTAGCAGTTACACTGCACTACAAGGCCCTGATTCATCAGTGCACAACTCAAACTTTATATATGTGTAATCTTGTTAGTTTCAGTGGTATCGTAATGGCATAAAACATCAGCAACAGACTGGTTAATCAGCACCTGTATTTTCAGATTGCAGTACAATTATCCTCATAAGGATCAGTCCTGCAAGGTGCTGTGAGCACATTAGCCTTGTACCAACAAAGCTCTTAAAGACACAGAATAACAGAAATATAGGAGTAGAAGATACCTCAATAGGTCGTCTAGTCTAATCCCCTGAATTGATGCAGGACTATGTATTATTTAGATAATACCTAACAAGTGTTAGTCTCACCTGTTCTTAAAAATCTTCAATGATGGAAATTCCACAACCTCCTTAGGTAATTTATTCCTAAATGCCCTTATTTTTAAGACACTTTTTTTAATGTCAAACCTAAATCACCCTTGCTACAATTTACTGCCATCTTTCCTTACAATTACCTTTTATGTACTTGAGGACTGTATCTTTTCTCAGTCTTCTCTTCTCCAGACTAGACAATGCGATTTTTTTTAAATCTTTCCTTTATTCTGCTATTTTTTCTCCTGCTATTGCTTAGACTCATGATCTCTAACATTCCACTATCACTTTCTCCCAGCTGTCTTCCCTTTCAACTTCTCAACTGGCTAGTCCCTATCTCTCAGAATTAAATCTAGACAGCGTCTCTCTTCATTGCTTTCTCTACCTTCTGTAATAAAATTGCCTCCTACACATTCCAAGAACTTGTTTGATAATCTGTGCCCTACTGTATTATTTTCCCAACAGATATCAGGGAAGCTAAGTTCCCTATCACTAAGGACTTGTCTCTACTATGGTGGGAATCAATACTGCAGCGATCGATCCACTGGCCATCCATTTATCATGTCTGCTCAGATGCAATAAATCGATTTCCGAGAGCTCTCCTGTCAATGCTGATACTCCACCGGCACATGAAGAGTAGCCAGCAAAATGGGAGAGCAGCCCCCATCAAGTTTATCATACACAAGATGCTACAGTATGTCAACTTCAGATATGCTATTTGCATAGCTGAAGTGATGTAGATTAGATTGGTGGCAGGCGTTAATATAGACAAAGCCTAAGTATTATGTTTTTGATGATTTTGCATTAGTTGTTTTAAAAAGCCCCACCCTTCTTCTGGGTTATATTCTATCATGACACCCCCCTTGTTTTGTTGTAGTTGTTGTGTGGGAGGTTGTTACCCCTATTATCCTTATCCAGAAACTTTCAACTGGTCTGCTTCCCATTTCTATCTCAATTTCATTGTATATATATTATATATATCTTTGATATGCAAAATAACAGCATCACCCTTTTTGTTTTCTCTCTGCCTGTTCTATAGCAACATTCCAGTCATGTAAATTATCTCACCAAATCGCTGTGATGGCAATTATGTTACAGTTGTGGTTATTCACTGATGTTTCTAGTTGTTCCTGATTATTCCCCATACTTCTTGCATTAGTATACAGGTATCTAAGATGTTCATTCGATTTCCCCTCATATCCCCTTCATCCCTTCTACAGTTGCTCATGTTTCCCTCAGATTCTGGCCCTTTACCCACATCTCCACGCTTTTGTCTCCTGCCCCCACTGAACCTAGTTTAAAGCCTGTCTCACTAAATTAGCTAGTCGGTATCCCAACATACTCTTTCCCTTCCTTGATAGGTGTATCCCATTTCCATTCAGCAGTCCTCAGAACACCATCCTTCAGTCAAGGATATTTAGCCCTCCTGTTGATACTATCCAAACAGTCATACAATTATTTCCAGGATGCAAATGTCTCTGCCTCGGCCATTACCCTTAATCAGAAGGATTAGCACATGAGCAGTCCCACTTGTTTCAGACACTTAGCACCTTACAGGATTAAGCCCATATTTCTTCCATGTACTCATTCTGGGATGTGCCTTGCACAACACATGAATCCAAGTATGGAGAGATGTGAGTGCAACTTCACGAAGGAGAATTTTTACACACACACACACACACACACACACACACACACACACACACACACACACACACACATATACACATACACATACACGAGTTTCAACCCATTACAGGAGAAAAGAAAATTTACAATAATCATTTTTAAAGTTCAATATTTGAAAGATTAGTTGCTTCAAGTAATTTCTCAAGATCTGAGAGTAGCAGTTGCATCTTATAATGGGTTAAAATATTTTTAAACACATACGTTTGGGTGGAAGTGTTATATTATTTTGGTGCATTATAAGAAAGGTCAGACTGACTAGCAGTAGCTTCTTGTTCTGAAACAGCTAAATGCAGGTGGGTGAAAAAGCAGGTTTCTGGGTGGCCATTAACAGAACTGCTGACAGTGTCTTTCTGATGAGCTTTTTGCTCAATAAAAGAAAATCTCAGAGGCTACAGAGTTTTGATCAAGTTTCTTATTCCTACTCATAGTAGTTCACACACAGAAAAAAAAAATCAGATCTATTTAAGCATCAGGTTGTTAGTCAGGTGAAAGCTGTGTTGACACCATTTAAACCAAATTGTAAGACACATTTTGAAAGAGCTACCAAGACAAAAACCATGATTGCTTGATAGCATCATTAGAACTCCCAGAATAACAATGTTAACTTTGGAAAAAAATATATACAGAAGTCAGGGGAAATTGCTGCAAAAGCGAGCACAGGGCATTTTCTTTCCCAGCAAGTTTTAAGCCCTATTCTTCAAAGACTCTAGAAAAGAAGACACTTATGACAGGCATCAAATCTCAAAAGAGAGCAAGAGAGAGAGAGAGAGAGAGAGAGAGAGAGAGAGAGAGAGAGAGAGAGAGAGAGAGAGAGAGAGAGAGAGGAAGGAGAAGAAGAGAGTGCATCCAACCTCTGAGTTCATTCTGGTTAATACTACAGTATTACAGCAATGAGTGCTCCACATGGTTTGGGCAAAAGCATGCAGCCATTAAGACTTTTCCTTTTAGCACAGTGTTAACAATGTAAAGCTGTCTCATTTATAGAATAAGTTCCAGAGAGGCAAAGCTGCATTATTTACCTAATGTTTCCTGTTATCACAGTAGAAATACTTCAAGTGCCACCTTCTGGATATTTGAATCTATTGCATTACACTAGCTCTATTTCAAGATTTTTTCTTCCAAAATCTTGTAAATATGTGTTTTAGAAATAAATTATGCTTTGCATGAACTTTTATTCTATAGCAAGAATATTTCATTTACATTTTTTAAAAGAATCCAGTTAGATGGCCTAGATCTTCATTAGAAAGCATGAGGGTTACAGCTTTATAGCTTGATTTCTGGTATTGCAAATTTGGCACCATAAAGGGCTGGAAGCAACACAGAGGGAACATGCTTAGGGCATATTGATCACTGGGCAGTGATCGATTCAGCAGGGATTGATTTATCATGTCTATTATCCTGATTTATCTAGTTGAAGGAGTCCACAGGAGAGCATCAGCTGTTGACTTAGGGTGTGTCTAGACTACTGACATTTGTCGACAAAAGTGGACTTTTGTCGACAAAACTATACCAGCGTCTACACTACTGCTGAGTTCTGTCGACATAACGTTGACAGAACTCAGCAGTTTTGTCGACGCTGGTATACCTCATTTTACGAGGCATAATACCTTCTGTCGACAGAGTTCTGTCGACAGAAGGTGTTATTGCCTGTAGGGTTGCGTCTAGATTACAGGGTTCTGTCGACAAAGCAGCTTGCTTTGTCGACAGAACTCAATGTGTCTGGACGCTCTTTGTCGACAGAAGTTTTGTCGACAGATACTGTCGACAAAACTTCTGTCGACAAAACGCGGTAGTTTAGACGTACCCTTAGTGCTGTGAAGATACTGCAGTAAGCAGACCAAAGTACGTTGACTTCAGCTATATTATTTGACAGCCTACAGTAGTACAGACCAGTGTTTCTCAATCAGTGGTACGAGTACCCTTGGGGTTCTCAAGAGAAGTCTGAGGGGGTATGTCAACACAACTGAAATTTGGAGAAAACTGAATGTTTTATTTGTTTTGCAGCGCTTTATTAATTTTGTACTTATTGCATCCAAAAATTTCATCCCCCACCTGGCTACAATTAAGTTGTTTAAACAAATGTGTTGAAAAGGTAGAAAAAAATTAGTGTATCTGAAAACTGTAGGTACTGAGGGAACTTTTTTTTTCAAAGGGGTACTTTATTAAAAAAAAAAGGTTGAGAAACACTGGGATAGACAAGGCCTCAGACTAGGTGAGGATAGGGGCAGAATCCTGAATCAGCTAGCAGTGCCCCATCTAGCTGATTAAAGGGGGCAGTGTAAACTACAAAGGCAGTTCTGTCCTCTCAGATAAAACCAGTGTTGCTTCTCTTGGGGTAAGAGAAAGAAAGAAATTCAGGAGTATCAGCAGCAGCATTCCATCAGGGATACGGTGAATAGAATTTGTTTAAAAAAATAAGGTGCTCAGATTTAATCTGCATTATTTTTATGATTAGTATGTGTAACTCTGACAATCTCATTACCATCAGGCTGCCTACTACAGTCCTAGGTAGCTTTTGCACATGTTCTGGAACAAAAATCAGTGGCTGGAGTTAAGCCAATCTCTAGTCCTTATCTGACAATACTGGTATCAATCCCTTTGAAATTTTCTCTCTGTGTAAGAGGGGAACAATAACTGAAAACATGGAGAGAAGGAAGGGGGGCTTCAGGTAGGACACCTTAAACAAAGAATTGGGAAACTGTCAAAAAGCAGCCTTAAAGTACAGATGGAGAGAAGTGGTTCTGCAGAAAAGCAGATGGAGCTTCGATCCTCAAATATACCAGTGTACCTGGGATAAGGCCTACTAACATCTTGTGGCAGAAGGGGAGGCCTACCTAAGCTTTAGGTAAGACAATATGCATATAAGCCTTTTGTTGTTTTGACCCTTTTTTCTATAATTGCTATGTTCCTGTAGATAAATACATTGTTTTAAACAAGTCATCTTGAGTCACTACTGATTACTGTGCCCTAAAGAAAAGCTATAGTAGAGGACAAATGCAGCTGGACCTGCTCAGAAAACAAGTTCTATAACCTGGAATCCTAGTCTAAAAGTGGGAGAAGTTTTGTTACTGAGCCTGTCATTTGGAAGGGTTAACACTGGAGTGAGGGGACAGAAGCAGTTTGGGAGAGATTCCAATCCTGCCCAGCTGATCAGCAGAGCACCCATAGCTCAGTTTTTTGTTTTTTACTGGTGGTGCACATTTGTACATGCCTCAGTGCACAATAAAAAATTCATTCTGCACATGGATGGAAAAAATTAGAGGGAATATTGGTCACAGGTATAGCTAACCCTGCCATCATGACAAATGGTGCTACTTAATATCCCATTGTCACACACTGCTGCTGCTCCCACGCTAAGATCCAATCTTCTTATTCAGAATTAGTGCTACCAGATGTGCTGATTTATTGGGACAGTCTCAATATTCGGGGCTTGGTCTTATACAGGCACGTATTACCCACCACCCACATCCCAATTTGTCATACTTGTTAGTCCTGAAATGGCAGGTTAGGCAAAAAATACGAATTGGCCTAAACATCAGTCTTTCTAATTAACTGAACTTAATCTTACTGCTTCTGGTTAGTTCAGATATATAACCCTTCAATCCCCAAGTCTCCTTGGCTCTCAGTAAAAGTAATCCACACTTTTGGAGACGCTGACACTGAGGAGGGAGTGCAGGCTCCCGGGAAATCTGAATTCTTTAGGCAAGCCATGGAAGGATGCACTATTCAAAACTCCAGGTTCATGAACCACAAGGCCAGATAAGCAGAGCAGCTGACTCAATTTAGGGCTGACTCAAAGGCGGTAATGGTTGATTGCATTATAACATATTACATTTGCTTTCACTCAAGCAAGACAACTGTTTCTGACATTAAAAAGTGCTAATGTAACACAGTAGACTATGATAAAAATTACTCATCCACTAGAAAGTTGCTTTCAGACCTTTTTGACATGCCCTTCTTGAACATTATCAGTAACCTTCTAATTTTCCTTTCCAAGCATGGAGAGGATGAAGTCAGCTAGGGGCAAGGCTAGTAGTTGAACAATCTAAGCGTAAAAAGGAAAATGAGCCTTGGCCACAGGAACACAAAGCGATGAGGGTCCCATACAAAAGCTTATTGTTCCCCCAGGTGCTATCAAAATTATTTGATAAACTAGACAGGTATAAAAGAGGGAGAGGGTAGGAAGTGGTCAATAAAAATAATACGCATCAGATAGTATACAGTTATTACCACTACTACAGATTCAACAAGAGTTTGCATCTAGCTGCTATTATAGGGGGAGTATTCCCCCTTTTATTTAGGTTCTCTACCATTTCCACTATAGAAGACTCTTGCAACTTCTTTTTAAGAGAGCCAACGTCACTACTGCTGAATTTCAAAGGCCTGCTGCAAACAAAGAGGTAAGTGTGGGGCCTGTGAGGTGCCCTTGCGGACCCAATGTAAATTCTTCAGATCTGGCAGAATTTGACCACATCGCACCTTGATGCAGGAGGGAATTTGGCTGGTTGGCTGAATGCAGGGAACAGTGCTTCATGGCTGGGATCCTTGGTGATGTATTGCATAGCGGACAAGGAAGCAACTTTGTGCAAGGCAGTGTTCTTGGTAGCGATGTTTAGTGCTTTCGGGACCAGCAAGCTAGTACCTGGCTCTATGAGAAGAGGTTTGGAGCTGAGTTATATACAATAACATGAGCATTCAGTGATACTGCACTTGTGAAGGTCACAAGAGGATCATCTCTCTTATCCTTCAGGAGGGCTGTGAGTCTTGGGTCTGCCCTGTGCAGTCCTTGTGGGCCTACATGGCGATACAGATGCAGGGGAAAGGCCCCATTTTAGGCACAGTGACTGGAGTCCCCTCACAACATAGTTCATTAGGGTATTGCGACAGGTACTGATAACTCACAAATTTGGGTCTCATTCATTCTAACTGGGGGAACAACAGCAGCAACACAGCTAGGTATAGGAGCAGAGGCAATTTGGGCAATCAGGCACTAGCATTCAGAAGTGTACCAAACATATGTGAGCTCTCAGATGGTAAATTACATAAATTTGTTGTGAACTCATTCCAGATGTTGAATGACTAGCCATGCAGACGCTGGGGTGGACTGTCTTTTGGGCACATAGGCATGCGTCCAAGTTGCCTGAGGGTTTGCAGCTGGGTTCAGCATGGAATTGAGTTCGCATAGAAAGAGAGGCATGTCATGGGATCAACAGGTATCACAGCTAAATGCCCTGGGGGCCCATCAGCAGCCACCAGATAGAACTGTGGTATACCTTAGGGAAAACAATTAAGGAATGAGTAAAGGGGTTGAATTTATATTCCAAGCAAAGAGAGACTTGAGGCTGATCCTTGAACTTTTAAAATACGGTAAAACTGTACAGTCAGACACTTCAGCACAAGTCTGGTGTGAAACTATGAGTCTTCGCAGGGTAGACAAGGCAAGAATGTATGTGAACAGGGAGGTAGCAAGCTTTCTTGGGACCATAAGAAAGGTAGTAATTTTACATCCTGGGACATTATATGAGGCACCAGAGTTATTTGGGGAGGATGGGGTTTATAGTTAGGCTGTGTCTAGACTACATTCCTTTTTCGGTGAAGGGATGTAAATTAGGCACGTCGATATTGCAAATGAAGCCGGGATTTAAATATCTTGCGCTTCATTTGCATAATGGCGGCTGCTGCTTTTTTCCCCGAAATGGGACTTTTTCGAAAAAACCCCGGCAATTTAGATGGGAATCTTTCGAAAATAAAACCTTTTTTCGAAAGATTCTGTACTCCTCAAAAAATGAGGTTTTCAAGGTATTTTGAAAAAGGGTTTTATTTTCAAAAGATTCCCGTCTAAACTGCCAAAAGGAGAGGGGAGTGTTTGAAAAAGCCCCATTTCGAAAAAAAGCGGCAGCCGCCATTATGCAAATGAAGCACAGGATATTTAAATCCCGGCTTCATTTGCAATATCGACGTGCCTAATTTACATCCCTTTACTGAAAAAGGGTTGTAGTCTAGACGTAGCCTTACTGACATGTTTTTGGCTGATATAAAAGAGGGCATTGGGAGATGTCTGAGAACCTGAATGTGTTCAGGCAGCAGACAGTCAAGCTGATTCCTAACACTTCCTTCTGGTGATCATCCAGTGCACAGGGAAGGTACACAGTGACTGGATAAATGGCTTGGTAAAGGGCTTAAAAAGGAAGTTTTAGTTAAAGGAATGGAACTGGGGCACACTGAGGCTCCTATGATTGATATGAAACAACCCCTTAAAGGTTCTTGGAAAATTCTAGACTGTCTCCTTATATTTATAGTGATAGAGATGTAGCCGTGTTAGTCTGGTGTAGCTGAAACAAAATACAGGACTATGTAGCACTTTAAAGACTAACAAGATGGTTTATTAGATGATGAGCTTTCATGGGCCAGACCCACTTCCTCAGATCAAATAATGGAAGAAAATAGTCACAACCATATATACCAAAGGATACAATTTAAAAAAAATGAACACACATGAAAAGGACAAATCACATTACAGAAAAGAAGGAGGATGTGGGGGGGAGGGGGGGGGAAGGAAGGTGAATGCCAGTGAGTTAATGATATTAGAGGTGGGGAAGGGGAAATGTCTGTGAGTTAATAGTATTAGAGGTGATAATTGGGGAAGCTATCTTTGTAATGTGTAAGATAGCTGGGGTCTTTGTTAAGTCCCGTGCGGAGAGTGTCGAATTTCAACAACCTACACCCCACCATTAACCTCAGCCTGGACCATTCCACATGAGAGATCCATTTCCTGGACACCACAGTACAAATCAACAATGGAAAATTAGACACCACCCTCTACAGAAAACCCACTGACTCATACAGTTACCTACATGCTTCCAGCTCCCATCCAGCACACACCATACGATCCATCATCTATAGCCAAGCCCTTCGATACAACCGCATCTGCTCTAATCCCACAGACAGCGACCAGAAACTTCAGGATCTCTACCAAGCATTTATAAACCTCAACTACCCACCTGGAGAAATAAAAAAGCAAATTGAAAGAGCCAAACGAATACCTAGAAACCATCTACTACAAGACAGACCCAAGAAAACCAACAATAGAACACCACTTGTCATCACCTACAGCTCCCAACTTATACCTGTCCAACACATTATCAATAGATTACAGCCTATACTGGAACAGGACACTAAACTCCAAGAAGCTCTGGGAGACAGACCCATAGTCTCCTATAGACAACCACCTAACCTCAAGATGATTCTTACCAACAACCACAGGACATACCACACTAATACCAACCCTGGTACTTTCCCTTGCAACAAACCCCGCTGCCAGCTTTGTCCACATATTCACTCTGCTGACACCATTATTGGGCCTAACCAAGTGAGTTACAAGATCAAGAATACATATTCCTGCGCCTCCAGAAATATAATCTATGCTATCATGTGCCGAAAGTGTCCGTCTGCTATGTACATTGGACAAACGTCTCAGACCCTTCGCCAAAGAATCAATGCCCACAAAACAGACATTAGACAGGATCACAAAGAAAAAACAGTTGCTTGTCATTTCAACCAGAAAGGACACAGTCTCAATGACCTGCTAACCTGCATCCTACTTCAGAAGACATTCAAATCTGCACTTGAAAGGGAAACCTCTGAACTGACATTCATGCTAAAATTCGACACTCTCCGCACGGGACTTAACAAAGACCCCAGCTATCTTACACATTACAAAGATAGCTTCCCCAATTATCACCTCTAATACTATTAACTCACAGACATTTCCCCTTCCCCACCTCTAATATCATTAACTCACTGGCATTCACCTTCCTTTCCCCCCCCCCCCCACATCCTCCTTCTGTTCTGTAATGTGATTTGTCCTTTTCATGTGTGTTCATTTTTTTTAAATTGTATCCTTTGGTATATATGGTTGTGACTATTTTCTTCCATTATTTGATCTGAGGAAGTGGGTCTGGCCCACGAAAGCTCATCATCTAATAAACCATCTTGTTAGTCTTTAAAGTGCTACATAATCCTGTATTTTGTTCCTTATATTTATAATTATCTGAAATGGTGACACTTGAATTTACTTTGGCATTCTTTTCCAAGTTCTCTACTTTGGCACAAAGTAGATTCTCACTGCACTGATCATTACTGGCATCAACAGAGCATAAACATTCACTAGTCTTGAGGGAATTCTGCAATTGTTGCATTTGGAGCCATAGTAAAATTGCAGAATTCCCCAAGGACTACATGCAGTATATGTACAAAGCAACTATCCTCCTAGGAGAACCATGATTTGCTATTTTGTCTTGCATGGAGGCGGCTTTCTTTCACATTTTTTCTTGTGCACCAGGTTGCCTTCCAAGGCTCTTCCCACCCCACTCTTGAACCTGATCTTTCTTCAAGGCCCTCATTGCTCACTAGCTTTAGTCTCTCCTTGGCTGCTGCTAAATAGCTCCCTTCAGTATTGCTGGCTGGCTTCCATAAGACAGTTGTCCTTAGCAGTCAACCCTGTTTCTACCCCCCTTTTTCTCCTACCAGCTGGTATAAATGTGTGCTACTTTAACTGCAGATGTTGATTAGACCAGACAGCATCACCTGCTTTACAACTGGTCTGTTCTTGCTAAGGAAACTAGTCCACATGCAGACTAGTTATCTGAAGCAAGCCACTGTATACATATACACACACAATTGTATAGAGAAAATTACACAAACACACACTCTCATGCACAGCATGAATTAGTAATTGTGGATGCCTCCACTTTTGGTTCTTGTTTTTCACAGGACCTGATTTTCAGAAAGTAATAAGCACCCATTCTCTGAAAACCACTCAAAGTATTTCAAGCTGGTGGGGGACTATTTAGCAGTATTGAAAACACAGGCCTACATACATACATCAACACTCAAACCTGAGCAATCTGCAAACCAGTTTGGAATAATTCCTGATTAAATGTCCCATATATATACACATTATTATTAACGTACAACACACCGTGGAGTAACACCTCCCTAAATCTGTTACATATTCATTACATTTAGGGTGGCATGATAATTTTCTTGTAAATTGTAATCACTTTTTATTTAAAACGTTTCCCAAATTAAGTCACCAACCTTGGATTGAATCTTGAGGGTTTGGCAATTTTTCATTAACCCATCTTCCTCCTGTTAACTTCCAGCTGCAGCCATTCACACAGCACTGAGATGAGGCACTGTTGGATGGAAGAAAGCTGCCAAAGCTTTCCTTTTGATTGGACATAAACTGCCCATTGAAACAGAATCCTTTTTCATTTTCTCTTGCTCTTTGCCTGCACTCCACTGAGATACATCACAGAAGCAGGGGAAAGTTTTATGAAAATGAAAGAAACATGCATGTTACTTATATGCAGATTATTGTTAGCATGCACAATTCACAGCTTTTTCCCCTTTGCTACTATACAGGGTGCATAAAAGTCTCCTCACCCCACAGCAGAATGCTGGAGACTTATAATGTACAAATTCTACCTGGGAGTGCAGTATTTTACTGCAGCCTTTCAAGATGTATTGTCATCATTCTAACCACAGCTAGAGCTAAAGATTCCCGGGCCTAGTTAACCTTAGTATCAGTTTCTCAATCTATAAGCTTCTTGTCTTTCATGTACACTATGCTAATAGTGGTGCTTTGTCTTAGAACAATGGAAATATTAGCATCAAATCTTGACATGACCCATAAACAGTATTGTTCTCCTCCAGAAACCACTGTAAGGGATAAACAGGTGGCATGAGGTAAGGAAAACAGAGTGTAACAACAGAGTTGCAGGGTTAAATATGTACATAGCTTATTTTACTGGTTCATCATCTAGATCTTTAGAAAAGATTGCTGAGAATTTCTGTCCTATGACCTTGAAGAATCCATAGCTATGCAACATCAGTCAAAGCAAGATCAAAATTCTAAGGCTGGAGGCAATAACTTTCTTGTCTCAGCTTGACTGGCTTTCAAAATGCAGTTTCTTTGCAAAAACCAAAGTACTGGACTTGAAAATTCACCAAACTGTTTCTTCTAGGTATTCGCGAGGATGAACAGAATTCATGTTAGTAGTTTCCAGCACTTAGGACATGTCTAGACTACAGAACTTTTCTGGTAATCCCAGAAAAACTCTGCCGCATCCAAGAAACGCATCTGCTTTTCTGAAAAAAAATTCTGAAAAGCAGATGTGTTTTTTCAGCATCCCTGTAACCCTTGTTCTACGAGGAAGAAAGGATGTTCTGAAAGTGGGTTTTTTTCTGACATTTGGCCCCATGTAGATGGGCCAAATGTCTGAAAAGCCTCTTTGGGAAGAAAAGTGGAAAAAGATACGTACCTGTCAGCCGACGGTCAGGGCAGTGTGTGTGTGTATGTTTCCGAGAAAAGGTTTAACGTCCGTGCCTTTACTGCTAGGACCAGGGTCCCATCGCAGAGGGTGGCCAGCAGGCCAACAGACGCCCCGTTATATAGGAAGAGCTTATTACATCTTAGATTTCAGCTGCTAGAATTTCATAATTCCTTCGCAGCAGGCAGCCTTGGAGAAAGACTGAAAGATGCCCCAGTGGATCCTGTCACCTGGGAGTGACACAGATCCAAACGCCCAAGCTCTTCCTATAATTGTCCCTTTATGACCGGCTGAAGTTCTTTTAAATTGTGCTTGGTTCTGTTACAGCAACTGAAGGAGTCAGGTTAAAGCTTAAACAGTTACAGGTTTATTAAAGAAGCTTATAAATCATATGGTTACAATGGCTATTGCTCTATTTCTTAACTATTAGCAAAATATAGGTCTTAAAAATGGTTACAAAGAAGATAAAGATAGAAAAATAGAAATAATGGTACCAAGTAACAGCTTACTCTCTCTATGTGTACACTTAAGACAGAGGACCACATCCAGGTACCATTTTTACCCCCTTCTGTGCCTCTCGACTCCAGCATGTCAGGGCAGGGCCGGTCCCTCAATTCCTAGGAAAGACGAAAATACGAGGTGGGCGTCCCCATAGAACCTCGGGAGGTCAAACACCTAACCTGACCAGCAGGTAGAGGGTAGAATGACACTCAAAGTGAGTGTATGCTGGGCCCATCTTATATACCCATGGGGTCACGTATTTCTCTTTCTTATCTGTAATGCCAATTGATGCTGGTTTGTCTGCTGTGAGACCAGTTCTTACAAGGGAGTTGTGAACTTAATTTACACTTGTAAGAGAGATTTGAGATGATTAAATTGGAAGTACAGGACATTGTTTTCTCAGTGGGAAATTCCCCTCCCAGGGACTGTGTGTGTGTTCGAATCAACATAGGTGCCAGCCGCAGCCTCGAGGCCAGCTTATTGACTTAACTGCTCTCTATCCACATATCTGTGTTTCAGCTTCTCAGGATCAGATGAGCCAGCATAGACTATGCTGATATTATTGCTCCTTCTCTGCCCTGTGCTTCAGAGAGGCAAATAAGATGGATGATATGGAGTTAGTCTGTCTGGCCACAGTACCTTTTTCCAACTTTTCTTTGTAGTGTACACACAGCCTTAGTATGAGTTAATGCCATTGGTATCTTAAGATTTTTATTACACAGTCAGGCTGCAGGGAAAAGGTGCTGGGTAAATGCCAATTAAAAAAACTGATTTCATTGGCTTCTAATTGTCAAAATACCTCCACTAGTTGTCCATTAATTCCACACACCATCTTTTTATACATTAAAGACTGGACACATGAACAAAAAAAAGTAGGATTCTTTATGCTAAGTGCTTAAAAATCGGTAACATCATTTTGCCCCTTCACTTTTGTATTTTTTCCACTTATTTGAGTATGCAAAGCACACACAAATATTTCTATCCTCCTTACTGACCTGGAATATGGGCTAAATGGTGTGTTAATTACACTTGCTCGTACTGTATTGGTAGATGTTGTAAACACTAAGGAATCACAAAGAAATTATAAGAGGGGATTCATAGAATCATAGGACTGGAAGGGACCTCGAGAGGTCATCGAGTCCAGCCCCCCGCCCTCAAGGCAGGATCAAGCTCCGTCTACACCATCCCTGACAGATGTCTATCTAACCTGTTCTTAAATATCTCCAGAGAGGGAGATTCCACCACCTCCCTTGGCAATTTATTCCAATATTTGACCACCCTGACAGTTAGGAATTTTTTCCTAATGTCCAATCTAAACCTCCCCTGCTGCACTTTAAGCCCATTACTCCTTGTCCTGTCCTCAGAAACCAAGAGGAACAAATTTTCTCCTTCCTCCTTGTGACACCCTTTTAGATATTTGAAAGCCGCTATCATGTCCCCCCTTAATCTTCTTTTTTCCAAACTAAACAAGCCCAGTTCATGAAGCCTGGCTTCATAGGTCATGTTCTCTAAACCTTTAATCATTCTTGTCGCTCTTCTCTGTACCCTTTCCAATTTCTCCACATCTTTCTTGAAATGTGGCGCCCAGAACTGGACACAGTACTCCAGCTGAGGCCTAACTAGTGCAGAGTAGAGCGGCAGAATGACTTCACGAGTTTTGCTTACAACACACCTGTTGATACAACCTAGAATCATTTTTTTTGCAACAGCATCACACTGTTGACTCATTCAACTTGTGGTCCACTATGACCCCTAGATCCCTTTCCGCCATGCTCCTTCCTAGACAGTCGCTTCCCATCTTGTATGTATGGAACTGATTGTTCCTTCCTAAGTGGAGCACTTTGCATTTCTCTTTATTAAACCTCATCCTGTTTACCTCTGACCATTTCTCTAACTTGCTAAGGTCATTCTGAATTATGTCCCTATCCTCCAAAGAAGTCGCAACCCCACCCAGTTTGGTATCATCTGCAAACTTAATAAGCGTACTCTCTATCCCAATATCTACATCATTGATGAAGATATTGAACAGTATGGGTCCCAAAACAGACCCTTGAGGAACTCCACTTGTTATCCCTTTCCAGCAGGATTTAGAACCGTTAACAACCACTCTCTGACTACGGTTATCCAGCCAATTATGCACCCACCTTATCGTGGCCCTATCTAAGTTATATTTGCCTAGTTTATCAATAAGAATATCATGCGAGACCGTATCAAATGCCTTACTAAAGTCTAGGTATATGACATCCACCGCTTCTCCCTTATCCACAAGGCTCGTTATCTTATCAAAGAAAGCTATCAGATTAGTTTGGCATGACTTGTTCTTCACAAACCCATGCTGGCTATTCCCTATCACTTTATTACCTTCCAAGTGTTTGCATATGATTTCCTTAATTACCTGCTCCATTATCTTCCCTGGGACAGACGTTAAACTGACCGGTCTATAGTTTCCTGGGTTGTTCTTATTCCCCTTTTTATAGATGGGCACAATATTTGCCCTTTTCCAGTCTTCTGGAATCTCCCCTGTCTGCCATGATTTTTCAAAGATCATAGCTAAAGGCTCAGATACCTCCTCTATCAGCTCCTTGAGTATCCTGGGATGCATTTCATCAGGACCTGGTGACTTGCTGACATCTAACTTTCCTAAGTGATTTTTAACTTGTTCTTTGTGTATCCTATCTTCTAAACTTACCCTCTCTCTGCTTGTATTCACTAAGTTAGGCACACCTCCAGACTTCTCGGTGAAGACCGAAACAAAGAAGTCATTGAGCATCTCCGCCATTTCCAAGTTTCCTGTTACTGCTTCTCCCTCCTCACTAAGCAGTGGGCCTACCCTGTCCTTGGTCTTCCTCTTGCTTTTAATGTATTTATAAAAGGTCTTCTTGTTTCCCTTTATGCCTGTAGCTAATTTGATCTCATTTTGTGCCTTTGCCTTTCTAATCTTGCCCCTGCATTCCCGTGTTGCTTGCCTATATTCCTCCTTTGTTAGTTGTCCTAGTTTCCATTTTTTATGAGACTCCTTTTTTATTTTGAGATTGTGCAAGATCTCCTTGTTAAGCCAAGCTGGTCTTTTGCCATATTTTCTATCTTTCCTACACAGCGGAATTGTTTGCTTTTGGGCCCTTAACAACGTCCCTTTGAAATACTTCCAACTCTCCTCAGTTGTTTTTCCCTTCAGTCTTGCTTCCCATGGGACCTTACCTACAAGTTCTCTGAGCTTATCAAAATCTGCCTTCCTGAAATCCATTACCTCAATTGTGCTGGTCTCCCTTCTACCTTTCCTTAAGATCATGAACTCTATTATTTCGTGATCACTGTCCCCTATACTGTCTTCCACTTTCAAGTTCTCAACTAGTTCCTCCCTATTTGTTAAAACCAAATCCAGAACAGCTTCTCCTCTGGTAGCTTTTTCAACCTTCTGAAACAGAAAGTTGTCTCCAATGCAGTCCAGAAACTTATTGGATAGCCTGTGCCTCGCTGTGTTAGTTTCCCAACATATGTCTGGATAGTTGAAGTCCCCCATCACCACCAAATCTTGGGCTTTGGATAGTTTTGTTAATTGTTTAAAAAAGGCCTCATCCACCTCTTCCACCTGGCTAGGTGGCCTGTAGTAGACTCCTAGCATGATATCACCCTCGTTTTTTACCCCTTTTAGCTTAACCCAGAGACTCTCTACACAGCTATCTCCTACATTCATCTCCACTTCAGTCCAAGTGTGTACATTTTTAATATACAAGGCAACCCCTCCTCCCTTTTTTCCCTGTCTGTCCTTCCTGAGCAAGCCATACCCTTCCATACCAACATTCCAATCATGCGTCCCATCCCACCAGGTTTCTGTAATACCAATGATATCATAGTTGTATTTATTGGTTAGCAATTCCAGTTCTTCCTGCTTATTACCCATACTTCTCGCATTTGTATATAGGCATCTAAGATACTGATTTGATCTTGCCTCCCTGTTGTGCCCTGACCCTCCTTTCTCCTTGCCATTATAGGCCGTAGTCCCCCCCATTTCCAACCCATCTCCCAGTACCGCACATTCAGCACTTACCTGTGGGCTTTGCTCACCTGCCCCCGACAAACCTAGTTTAAAGCCCTCCTCACAAGGTTAGCCAGTCTGTGTCCAAACAAGGCCTTCCCGCTCCTGGAAAGGTGAACTCCATCTCCGCCAAGCAGTCCTTCCTGGAAGAGCACCCCGTGATCAAGGAAGCCGAATCCCTCCTGGTGACACCATCGTCGCAGCCAGGCATTCACCTCCAGAATGCACCTCTCTCTGCCCGGGCCCCTACCTTTGACAGGAAGGATAGAAGAGAATACCACCTGCGCTCCAAACTCCTTCACCAGTACTCCCAAAGCCCTGTAGTCACACTTGATCCGCTCAGTGTCACACCTGGCAGTATCATTTGTGCCCACGTGGATGAGTAGCATGGGGTAGTAGTCAGAGGGCCGGATAATCCTCGACAATGCCTCTGTAACATCTCGGATACGGGCCCCTGGCAGACAGCATACCTCTCGAGATGAGCTGTCAGGGCGACAGATGGGTGCCTCCGTTCCCCTCAGAAGAGAGTCTCCAACCACCACTACCCTACGTTTCCTCCTCGCAGTGGTGGCAGGAGACTGCTCAACCTTGGTGGTGCAAGGCCTGGTCTCCTCCACTGTGGGGGGTGACTCCTTGTCTCCTGCTGAAAGTAAAGTGTAACGGTTATGTAACACAGTGGGAGGGTTAGGAGCAGGGGTGGAACACTGCCCGCTGCCGGAAGTAACCAGCTGCCAGTGCTCACCCTGCACCACTGCCTCCTCCATAAGTGGCTGGTCAACAGTCCCACATCCTACGACAGTGACCTCCGTGGACTCCACAGGAATACTGTCCAGGAATTCCTCATGGCTTCGAATGCTCCTCAGCCTGGCCACCTCCTCCTGTAGCTCTCCCACCTGCTGCCTGAGAGATTCCACCAGCAGGCACCTTTCACAACGGTTGTCTCCCCCAGCCTGGAGATCACTCAGTGGGAATTGCAAGCCACAAATACAGCAAGACCACACCAGGACCTGGGTAGAGGCATCCATGCTCAGGTTCTCTGTCTGGATACAGGCACAGGTGGAGGAGACAGGAGAAGTACTGGCACAAGCGCTTCGGGTCTTCATCACCATCAGTCACTCCCTCTGCCCAACTCCCTCTTCAACTCCCCTGTCTGCAGTCCCCTGGTCGCACTGCTCTGGCTTTTTAAAGCCTGCTTGCCTAGGTCAGGCCTGCCCCCTTCTGAGTCACACAGGGGAAGGCTGAGCCTGAGGCTAATCAGAGGCAATCAAGGGAACAATGGCAGGCTCTCAGTCCCAACTGCCACAGAAGCTGAAACTGAAACTGCTAGCACTCACCTGGAATCAGACTCAATTCACACTTCAAACTGTAAAATTCAAACAGTCAGGCACACACACACACTCACACCACAGCTTGTACTCTCACCGGGTAGCCTCTTCGGCGGTGGGGTCGCTTTGCTCTCCCTCTTCAACTCCCCTGTCTGCAGTCCCCTGTCCGCTTCGCTCCTGGTGGTTAGAAATAAGTATGGTGATGTCATGCTAGGAGTTTACTACAGGCCATGTACCCAGGTGGAAGAGGTGGATGAGGCTTTTTTTAAACAACTAACAAAATCGTCCAAAGCCCAAGATTTGATGGTGATGGGGGACTTCATCTATCCAGATATATGTTGGGAAAATAACACAGCAGGGCACAGACTATCCAATAAGTTCCTGGACTGCACTGGTGACAACTTTTTATTTCAGAAGGTTGAAAAAGCTACCAGGGGGAAGGTGTTCTATATTTGATTTTAACAAATAGGGAGGAACTGGTTGAGAATTTGAAAGTGGAAGGCAGCTTGGGTGAAAGTGATCATGAAATCATAGAGTTCACAATTCTAAGGAAGGGTAGAAGGGAGAACAGTAAAATAGAGTCAATGGATTTCAGGAAGGTGGATTTTGGTAAGCTCAGAGAGCTGATAGGTAAGGTTCCATGGGAACCAAGACTGAGGGGAAAAACAACTAAGGAGAGTTGGCAGTTTTTCAAAGGGACATTGTTAAGGGCCCAAAAGCAAGCTATTCCACTGTGTAGGAAAGATAGAAAACATGGCAAAAGACCACCTTGGCTTAACCAAGAGATCTTGAATGATCTAAAAATAAAAAGGAGTCCTATAAAAAATGGAAACTAGGACAAATTACAAAGGATGAATATAGGCAAACAACACAGGAATGCAGGGGCAAGATTAGAAAGGTAAAGGCACAAAATCAGCTCAAACTAGCTACAGGAATAAAGGGAAACAAGAAGACTTTTTATAAATACATTAGAAGCAAGGGGAAGACCAAGGACAGGGTAGGCCCACTGCTTAGTGAGGAGGGAGAAACAGTAGCAAGAAACTTGGAAATGGCAGAGATGCTTAATGACTTATTTGTTTCGGTCTTCACCAAGAAGTCTGAAGGAATGCCTAACATAGGGAATGCTAGTGGAAAGGGAGTAGGTTTAGAAGATAAAATAAAAAAAGAACAAGTTAAAAATGAGGAGTTCAGTGTGCAGGAGGGATCTGCAGGTTGAGCTTGGTTGTTGGAGGGGGTGAGATCTGTGTCTGGGCGCTGGGGTGAGCTGGGGATGAGACTTTTGAAGAACAGGAGGGGGTTCCAGCCTGGGGGCAAGGGGAGCAGGCTGAGGGCAGGAGATTGGGGTTGGAGTGTGGGGTCTGGAAGCGAGTTAGGCTGTGGGAAGGGCTCAGGGTTGCGGACCATGGTCTAGGAAGGAGTTAGGGGACTTCTAGTGCAGGGTAATTACATGAAATTAAACCCAAGAAGTTTAAATTGAATAATAGGACAAATATTCAGTTGTCAAACCTATTAAACTGTGGCAAGTCTTTCAAGTGAAGACATGAAAACTTCATCATTTCAGTCATTTCAAAGTGGGCAAGCTAGTAACGACTTCACTATTTGGAACAATTCTCCAGTGACAGATGTAAAGTAACGAGAGTAGATTCTTCTATCAGCAATTTCTATGATACTATGATCTTTGACAGAGAATTTGTATCCAATTCAAATACCAAAACTAGCTCTGGCATTAACCGAGTTCTCCAAATGCAGGATGCTTGACAGGCTCATGTTCATGTTGACCACTAGAATGCTTTTCCACCTTATGGTGGCATCATCAAAGCACTGAGAGAAAAACAAAATGTAGGATATGCTTGTGTAGAGATTATGAGCAAAATTGTGGAAGGTTTTCTCCTAGCTTGAGCATCCATACTGACTGCAGGTTGCACTATTCAGAAAAACAGAACAAATCCTTTACTACTCTATATGGGTGTGTCTAGACTACAGGGTTTTGTCGACAAAACTATACCTGCGTCTACACTACCGCCGAGTTCTGTCGACATGACGTCGACAGAACTCAGCAGTTTGTCGATGGCGGTAAACCTCATTCTACGAGGAATAATGCCTTTTGTTGACAGAACGCGTTATTGCATCTACACTGTCCTTTGCGTCTACACTCTCATGTCGACAAAGCGGCTTGCTTTGTCGACAGAATTGGATGTAGTCTAGATGCTCTTTGTCAACAAAAGCTTTGTCGACAGTTTCTGTCGACAAAACTTCTGTCGACAAAAGCCTGTAGTCTAGACGTACCCTATATGTTCAGAGAGAGAAAAACTAAATACTAATCTTCTCAAGCTCCATTTAGCCTTGTGTGTTGACATGAAAAATCAAACTGAATATCTGGCAAAGCAGATGCAACAGCCAGCCTCTCTGTTTTTCTGTGACACACAGACTTCTGAGGTAAGAATGTGATCCAGACCTTAAGATCCAAAGTCATTTTCAATGGCATTTTACTATGCTTAAATCAGAGATAGCGTGACAAAGATTGCAGCATTTTAGACAGATTTGTGGAATAAAGCAGCTTGCAACCTGTCTCTGCACACAATTAAAATGAACAAGCCACAGCGGATAGGTCAAGTCCCCTCTGACCTTAATGCTGTTGATGTTTACGCATGAGGCTCCTTATTCAGCTGAAGATAAGAAATGACAGACAGTACAACAAATTAGTGAAGGTCAATGGAACTGGAGATAGCAGTTAATCAATTAACAAAGTAATCCCCTCTGTTACAGTATCCAGTCCTGTGTTTTGTCAGTATAATCAACTGCCTGACTCATGTAGTCTAACAAACTTGACTTGTTTTTTCTTGTCTAATTGACTGATTACTTGAATTTCATAAACTTTCAGCGTTCTAGAATTTAAGACTTAATATCATGCCACCAAAAGGCAGACATCTAATTAGCCTGTCTCCAGATACCTCAGTAAAGTGAAGTTCCAGCCAACTGTGACAAAACCCTTGCTTTGAAGAAGGTGTTTACAAGCTATTTATTAACTCTATTGGGTGCTAGTAAAGCTACTGTGGTGAGAGGATTCTCCATGCGTGAAAAGCAATGACTAAATGACAACAGAACTGCAAAACATGACATCCTTGACTTGGTCTTTTTTAGCCAGAGAGATGAAGGAAACCATGACACTAATTTTTCTCAAGTAGCAAAAAGTTTTTCCTTCCTTGAGTCAGGCCCCACTGAGATTCTAAATAACCTACTTCACACCTTCTGCCCTGAAAGGACTTCAAATATCTTGTGAGGTAACTCGTAAGGAGGAAACTCACCTCTTGAACAATTCCTAGCAGCAGTCCTTGTCTCACCTCAGGATCCCCAGCAGGTTACCAGCTTGACTGGGAGTGGAGAGTCTTCCATGGCTTGGCCTTCCTGCAAAGCCACTACCCTTCTGAAGTAGTAAAGAATCCAATAAATAAACAATCCCATTGCCCTCCATGGGAGTCTTTAGCCTTTGTTTATGCTTTCAAATAAATCCTACCTCCTTCTTGGGGCTTATGCCACTGTTGCTGGTAGGGGGACCCAGACCTACTCACTATGTTTTCAACAAAAGAACATAAGAACAGCCTTACTGGGGCAGGCCAAAAGTTCATCTAGCCTAGTATGCTATGGTCAGTGCCAGGTGGCCTAGACAGAATAAACAGACCAGGCAATCAAGAATTCAACAAGCATTCCCTATTCCCCATTCCCATCTTCTGGAAAACAGATGCTAGGAACACCATCCCTGCCCATCTTGGCTAATGGATACTATAAACAGCAGCTACACCCTTCTTGATTTCAGTTTGTTGTTGCTTCTTCCCTGGGCCTCTGTCCACCTGGCCGCTTTTAGGTTCACTCTGATGTCAGGGCCAAGGTTCTTAGATTCTTTCTGTCCCTGCACACTCCACTTTAGGGAATGCAGCCAGAAAGGGTATGTCTACACTACCCCGCTAGTTCGAACTAGCGGGGTAATGTATGCATACCGAACTTGCTAATGAAGCCCGGGATTTGAATTTCCCGGGCTTCATTAGCATAAAGCCGGCGCCGCCATTTTTAAAAGCCGGCTAATGCGAACCCCATGGCGTACAGATAGTTTGGAATGGCTAGCTAGTTCGAACTAGCTAGCCCGTGCCGCGTGTAGCCGCGCGGCACGGGGTTCGCACTAGCCAGCTTTTAAAAATGGCGGCGCCGGCTTTATGCTAATGAAGCCCAGGAAATTCAAATCCCGGGCTTCATTAGCAAGTTCGGTATGCATACATTACCCCGCTAGTTCGAACTAGCGGGGTAGTGTAGACATACCCAAACAGCATTGGCATAGGTGCTGGAATTAGAGGTATTGACACATACCCCTGGCTTGAAGTGCTTTCCATTTTATATAGTTTACAGTTTTGTTTAATAGCGTTCAGCACCCCCACTCTAGCATCCTTAACCTGTGGTTAGCCATCATGCTCCTTTGGCCAGAGAGGAGCATCCTTCCTTACCCCTTGAGTAAGCTCTGGTTGGCTGTTTCCTGACTCTCTAGGCAGGCTTGGAAAATCCACCTTTGCTGCTTCTTTCTTGTCACTCTGCTGTTTTCAGTGGCAGGACACAATAGGGACAGGGAATCTCCTAGAGGGAACTGCAAAGACCAGGCACACCCTGTATTAATAAGCAACTTATCAGAGGATAGGGGAAGGGAGAGAGAGAAAAAAACTAGTTTAGTTCAGCCCCCCTTAAAAAGTCAAGCACGTACTTTTTTTGAGACATGAAATAAGCATGATGAAGCTAAGAATTTCAACTCAAAATTTTTAAAATATCACAAGTAGCCTATTGTAATAACTGAGGTCCTACAAGCCAACTATAACTGAGAGTTCAGTTGTTGGAAGGCAGATTAACATTTTACAAATGTTTGAGTTACCTTTACCAATGAATATTGATAGGGAAAGGTACAAAAGGAAGACAGGCTGAATTAGTCAAAAAAAAAAAAAAAAAAAAAAAAAAAAGATTTACTGATATCACTCAAGGACTCTCTTGAGATCATGACTTGTAAACAAAATAGAACTGGCAATTAATAAACCAAACTTGGTGCATCAGAAATTATCACTAATTGGTGGACAAAATAATCAGGGGAAGGGCTACTCCTCTCATCACACACTTTTGGGTCCTTAAAAAGAGACTTACAGGGGGCGGATGTTTACAGATGGACCAAAAGGACTGAGCTTCTTCATCATGGCTGCCAACACCACTTTCTGGGACCCCAGGATGTACCACAACACCGTCATCATTCTGACCCTAAACAACATCTGAACAGGTCAGGTCTGAGAGTGGGAACTTAGATGATTTCATCAACTCCATCAGCTCCAGTGAAATCCCAACCACTAGCTGGGATATGAGATGAGTTGCTCTTCTCATCCCCTTCCTTGTGTTTGTTTCTTTCCTATTAATCTGAATTGGCTTGGATTGTTATGTCTAACTCTCAGTTCTGAAAAACAAACAAACAATCTGAGAAGTTGTGTCCATTTTCTAAATTATGTTAATTCATTTTAGAAATGAAACCCCAGCTGCAGAGGTCCAGTTGCCCAAGTCTTCTATTAGTAGCCAAGATCAAAGATTATCTCAGGTTAGAGTGATACAAATAATATAAAAAGAAAATTCCTGAAAACAAGTTTAGGAATACATTTGCTTGAATTTCTTCACATTTTATTCTTCTGTTGTAATGCCACATATATTCCTTGCAATTTATATTGTGCAGTTTGTTTATTGTGGGGAGCTTGATTGTGGTGTGTCCTCTGACTCCCAGCTGGGCTGATGCCTGCAACTCCGAGAGGCAGAAATCTCTCCCAGCCCCTAGCTGGGCTCGTGCCAGAGAGGAGGGGGAACAGATTGCATGCGGGTAAAAAGGGAAACGACAGGATAGATGGGTGCCAGCATCTGTGGGGTGAGATGGGGGTGAGGAGTTTGGAGCATTCTGATTCCCATCTGTACTACAGCAATAGTTAGAACCTCTGTCTCAGACACAGAACCCTCGCCTGAATGGAAAGGGGGGAAGCAGGCTGCATTGGGAATGGGGTGCCAGAACTTCAGGTGGGTTATGCTGGCATGCTAGGGGCGAGGGTAAATGGAAGATGGAGTGCTGCTGGGGAAACTCCCTTGTCTCATTAATGCAACAGTGGGAGCTTAGTCCAAATACATCTTCCCCTTTTCTTGTTGAAACCATTAGGCTTATAGAGCAAACACAAAACGGTGAATCCTCTGCAGTTCTAGACCAAAATATTTTCCACCTAGAATCAGGAGGGAAAGGTAAACAACTTGCTTTTGGCTATGTTGAATTGCTAGAAATTTGTTTGGAGAGAGACAGATCCAGAGCAGAGACGTAAGGAGGCCTGAGAGAGTCTGCATTAGCAGATCTTAATGCAGGATCTGACTTCATTTGTTTTGGTAGTTTTTTCTATTGTGAAACATTTTGGCTGCTTTTGTAAATAAGGATTCAGGCCTTAATGAATGAATACTGGAGCAAAAGATCTAGCACATGACATTTATATGATTATATTTCAAACAAAGTTTAGTAGGTGTTAATGGGTAGTGTTAATTTTCTTTAGATTTGATTTTTAAATAAACATCTTGAGCATTGCTGCTTGTTAATTATCCCTTGTTTTAATATATTTTTTCTATATCTATAAACTATTTAAATATATATTTATATCTATGTTTTTTGTTTGTACAGGGGGTACACAGCCATACACCACCTCAATATTGGTGTTTCACGTAAGAAATTTCAACCTACCCTAAAGAAAATTCAACTCACCCAAGGATGCTTAATGTTCAAGGAAACATTGCTAGTGTCCCTTGACCCACTTGGGCAATGGCATGGTCATGGCTTAAAGAGGTAATCCAGGTGGATGGGAACAGAGATGGAGTCCAGAGCATAGTGGTGCCCCCAGACAGTGAAGCAGTACCATTTAGCTTGGAAGCAAGCTCTAGTAAATGGTTGTATGTTTAGAGAGAGGATATTGTGCATGGGGGCAAAGCACACAAGCCCCATCCAAAACAAGGTTGTGAGGTGGACCAAGCTCAGGTTGAGGGTACTGTAGGCAGCCATGAGGCAGTAGAACATTCAGGAAGGTGAGAAGGCAGATCAGGGGCTAAGAAGAGAGATGGAGGAGATCAATAAACCAATACTGGTAAGGTTAAGAGGGACTATGAGAATAGCTGTCACTTAAGCCCATTGGACCTTGCACACAATTTGTGGGAGCAGGGAAAGGCATCCCTCGAGTTTGGAGGTCTGGGAAGGAGAAGGGTGTTGTCTTATGAATCTGGCTTAAGGGCTTCCCTAAAGCAGAAGAGGGAAAGGTTGTCACTCAATTATCTTGAATCAGACGCAGTACAGTGTGCTCCATTGGTGAAAGATTGAGCAAAGAGTGTGGTCGTGGAGCTCCCATTGATGATTGACGTAGAAGGACCTGTTGCACACGTCCACAAAAGAGTTGCTAGTGCCCAGGAAGTATACAGTGTGGAGGACAATTGAGGCACCAGTTCCAAAGGAGGATGGCATCCGTGCAGAGGGAGGGGACCAGGCATCACCCTGCTTATTGACATATATAACTACTGTCATGTTATTGGACAGCAATTGAATCTAGTGGGATCTGATGAGGGGCAGGAACATCCAACAGACAAGGTGAACAGATGGCAATTACACTAACCTATTGTGCATCCTCACCTCTCATGGTGTCCCGGTAGCATAGAGAAGCTGACTGAGTTATGCAAAGCAAGGCAACTCAACACTGAAGAGTGGACCAAGATACAGTTGGTATATCTGATGCACTCCAATGATTGGAAGAGGAATAACGGCCCAAGTTTTCAGAGCATTTCCAGTTCATTGGTACAGTCCAAATTGTGAGAAAAATCTTAGGACCAGCTCCCTGAAGAGAAATAGGGAAGAGACTGATTGAGACAGCTACCATATTCAGTCCAGATTTCATGTACTGAGGCAACAGGAGTTGTGGTCAGATTAATAGCTAGAGTAAGAGAAGTTTCAGGTGGAGAGAGACAAACTACATGTGGAAATTCAGCAACTTGCAGACCAGGAACATGAGAAGAACAGAAACATCAGTACAAGACACATTTCCATCCAAAAGAGATGACAGATGGGGAGCTGGAAGCCTGAGAATAGGTGCTTTTGATGCACCACAGAGAAGAAGCAGAGGTGTAGTTATCTGAACTATGACAATCTCCTACATGAAATAATTAGGTCTTGTGTACCATTCATGTGAATGGGTCCCCGTGTTCCTCACTAGCAATGCTGAGGAGCTATGTCTACTATTCACTTGCAGGGTCAACTCTGTCACCCTTTTTGAATGGGACTACTGATATAACAAGGAATTATTCAAGAGGATGGTGGCAGAATGGGACCCTTAATCTGTGCCTCTTGTTTATTCATCTTTAAAACCAATAAATGCATGCTCTTCTGACTCAGAGGTGTGGTAGGTGACTTATATAATCTATGGAAACTGCTTGGAGATCCTGGGATGAAAGGCACTATTAGTATTAATCATTTATATAACTAATACCCAAAGGTTTCCAACAGAAATGGCCTTATTTGGGCTGGGTAAATGCAATGGAGTCTCTGTTTTCCAGGGCTAGAGCAAGTGCCTTTTTTACGATATTTAACATGTTTTATAAATCAGAAAAATAACATTTATTCTCTTACTGTGTTCCATTTGCTTAAGCTTCCGCAATACATTTAAGCTTTTAAAAGGTATTTGATATCTATGCATTGCTCACATTTCTAGTTGTTCAGACATAACAGTAGGGGCACCACAAAGCCCAGGTCTGCAGAGGAGCATGTGGACAGACTTGGAAATGGAGGGTTGCGCTTTTTATTTCATGCCATTCCAATCAGAAGTACAGTTTTGCCCAACTTGCACTTTATGAAGCAATTCTGTTTTCATGTCAAGAAGCACTTCGTGCAACTTCAGGCAAAGCAGCTCATCTCCTTTCAGGTCTATTGTAAAGCAAACCTTTTATGACAGCTCTAATAGTAGCTCACAAAATTACTGTTCAAGAACCTAAACCAGCTATACCTCTGACTATCCTACAGGACCAAACATATTAAAATTTAAGCATGAGCATTAAGACTGTCATGCATTTTACATAGGCTGTTTTGGTTCCAACATGATTTCCTCATTGGAATCATTGGCCAGTCAGGAACTAGCTTCTGTCTTGCCTGAATTATTCATCAAACATTTTCATGTAGAAATCAACTTAACTGGAACAACCACTCTCCAGAAAAATGTGTTAATGTGTTTTATTCCCTCCCCTGAATTAAATTCTGATATTAATCAAGTGCACTAACTGAAGAAAAAAGAAAATTAATTTCTTCATAAGACACTATGGCTGAGATATTTATTCATGGTTGCCTGTTATCTGCCACATCAAGAACAGCATCCTGAATTGAAGAAGGGAAAAAATAGATTTCTCCCCAAAGTGGCTGTTATCAATGACAAGGTTCCTAAAGAAATTAATGATAAACAGAAGTAGAAAGAGTTGGACTGTCTTTTTAAATCAGTAGAATAAAAACCACTTGCAGAATCTTTCATTATAGCGACTAGTGATGATCACAAAACCTCCCCCAAAAAAACCTGTACCCGTGTCTCCAGATTAAATTGAAGAGAATGAATATCAGGGGTTATGGCTGAATATACACAAAACTTTCATTGCAAAAGCCTGCGATATATGAACAGGGGGTATGTCTACATTACAAAGTTAATTCGAATTAACAGCCATTAGTTCGAATTAACTTTACTAGCAGCTTCACATACAAACCACTAGTTCGAATTTAAATCGAACTAGCGGAGCGCTTAATTCGAACTACGTAAGCCTCATTCTACGAGGGCTAATGCCTAGTTCGAATTAAGTAGTTCGAATTAAGGGCTCTGTAGCCACTTAATTCGAACTAGTTGGAGGCTAGCCCTTCCCAGCTTGCCCTGGTGGCCACTCTGGGCCAAACCAGGGAAACTTTTCTGCCCACCTCCGAGCCCCGGAGCCCTTAAAGGGGTATGGTCTGACTACAGTGTTCGTGCCAGTTGCAAGCCTGCCACCACCCAGCCAGCAGACCCTGCACCTGGTACGGCATGAGCCAGCCACCCGCTGCCATCCAGCCCTCCACCTCTTCCCAGGACCAGGCTGGCGGCTCCCAGGAGTCTGCCGAGGGCCGCAAGGGGGGGGAGCCTGCCTGGTCTAGTGCGGAGATCGTGGACCTCATCGAGGTTTGGGGGGAGGCCTCCAACGTCCACGACCGCCACACAAGGCACAGGAATGTGGCCATCAAGGGCAGGATAGCTGCCAGCCTGGCCACCAAAGGCCACATGTGAATCCAGGAGCAGGTTTGCATGAAAATCAAGTTGGTCCAGTGAGACCCTTGACCCTGAGCCCAGAACATAAGAATGGCTGTGCTGGGTCAGACCAAAGGTCCATCTAGCCAGTAGCCTGTCTGCCAACAGCGGCCATCACCAGGTACCCCTCAGGGGATGGACCGAAGACAATAACCAAGCAATTTGTCTCATGACATCCATCTCCAGCCTTCCACAAACAGAGGCCAGGGACACCGTTTCTACCCCCTGGCTAACAGCACTCCATGGACCCAACCTTCTTGAATTTATCTAACTTCTCTTTAAACTCTGTTATAGTTCTAGCCTTCACAGCCTCCTGTGGCAAGGAGTTCCACAGGTTGACTATGTGCTGTGTGAAGAAGAACTTTCGCTTATTAGTTTTAAACCTGCTGTCCATTCATTTCATTTGGTGTCCTCTAGTCCTTATATTATGGCAACTAATGAAGAACTTTTCTTTATTCACCCTCTCCACATCACTCATGCTTTTATAGACCTCTATCATATCCCCCCTCAGTCTCCTCTTTTCTAAGCTGAAAAGTCCCAGTCTCTTTAGCCTCTCTTCATATGGGACCTGTTCCAAACCCCTAATCATTTTAGTTGCCCTTTTCTGAACCTTTTCCAAGACCAAAATATCTTTTTTGAGGTGAGGAGACCACATCTGTACACAGTACTGAAGATATGGCGTACCATAGTTTTGTACTTCCCCTCTTCCTTCTTCCCCTGGCTTCCCCCTTCCAGCTCCCTCCTCCCAGGTTTCCCCCTTCCCTCTCCCACCCTCTCTCTTCCCTTCTCCCACCTCCTTTTCCCAGTCTCCCCAGAGGTTAATTCCCCCTCCCCCAGTTTTGTTAAATATAGAGAGTTTCTATTTTTGAACATGTGTCCTTTATTTTGTACATCAGGAAAGGCGGCTAGGGAAGAGTAAGTGGAAGGAGGTGAGGGAGGAATGGGACACGAGCCCCCAATGGGGAGGACTGGGGTGGCTCTGCGGGCTCCTTAGGGTGGAATCTCTCCTGCAGGGCCTCCTGGATCCTGACAGCCCCCCGATTGACCCCCCCAGATGGCAGCCTGCGGCAAGTGCAGCCGGGCTGATGGCCGAGTGCTGTGATGTGCCCAGTGTGGGCATTCAGGGCACGCCAAGATTGGACTGCTTTGCTGTCCCTCATCGAGGTACACAAGCAAGTGGGGAACCCTGAGAACTGTCTGTCCAGGGTGGGAGTCGGGTCCCTTTAAGCACATCCCTCGGCTAGCCTGAGGCAGCAGCTCCACACTGTAAGTCCTAACATGATGCCCTGCCTGCACTGGTTCCGGCCAGCCTTAACTTCAGTTCAGGGTCCACTCAATGTGGACATGCTATTTCGAATTAGCAAAATGTTAATTCAAATTAGTTTTTAGGTCTAGATGCACTAATTTGAATTAGCTTAGTTCAAATTAACTAATTCGAATTAAGTTAGTTTGAATTAGTGCTGTAGTGTAGACATACCCAGGTATAGTTCACAAACCAGTTTTTCTTTCTCCTATGGATGCTGCTGGCTAAAATGGTGACAGAACATATTCAAAGTGTTATAGACAGAATGAAATCCTGAATTTACTCATGTTGAATTCAATGGGTCAAGATTTCACTCACTGCTTCAAAGGACAAATCTATATTTGTGCCAATAGCCACAGCAAGGGCCTTTTTTGAGAGTTTCAGCAGAACTAAAATGATATCTGACTTTGTGCTTGGGTGGGGCACCACTGGTAGCAATCATGTTTGCAAGTGGCTCAGACACATCTGGACAGGAGTCCATTCCACACAGCAGTCTGTATATCCTTAGATTCCTGCCTCGCCTGTTAACTTTTGAGTCACAATTTAAGGCCCCAATTTCTCCCCATTCATAGAAATAGGAGGCCAAGATACATTATGAGAGTTGCACTGTTTTTTCCAGACACCAGAAATATAGAGGGTGTGATGCCTAACTCCACCTGAGCATTCATCCACTAGTGCTATGAGTAATTTCCCTCCTGCTCCATAGATTAGTGTATTTCTGATCACATTGTTTTGTTCTCTGTATATTAGTAGCCCAACTTTGCAATACAGGAGCATTCTTTAGCTATTTGATTCTCACTTGAATTATATATTCTAAATCCAGGAAAATACTGATATATGTGGACTAGACCTGTGTCTATCATCTGAGCTACAGAGAATTTTGCCCATTTTTAAAAAAACTGTATGTTTAAATATATTAGCAATCTAAAGTGAAACAAAACAAGAATGTAAGGAGCTTTCTGCATTATATAATGACAATTTTAATGTTAACTACTAGTTATTGTACCTTTTCAAAATAGATAAAGAAAATTATATTTGCAGGCTGAATCCTTTGCACAGGAAAATCAGTACTACAAATGTTCAATTTTTTTAGCTAATCACTCACTACCATTGTCTTCCATTAGCAAATTAATAATGTATTCTAATTAAAAATTATGACAACAATGCTCTTATGCTGTTTAATTACAATCAAGTGAAAAACCAAAAGTGGAAATCTTCTTTACCTATTCCCAATCCAAACACATTTTCTCATCTAAATTTAGCATTCCTCACAATACTGCTTTATCTTAGAAATGGTGATTACTACTTCCAGCTTTCTAGCTGACCTCTTTTCCCAACTGGTTTGTCTGTTATTCGGGTTAAAATATGTAAATTTAGATGGAAAATGACATGCTGTTAATTAGTTATGTAATACACATTTAAATCACCCTCTCTATCCCCAGCTCTGAACAGAACACGGTAGTGGTTATTATGTAAAATTTAAATCCCTGAGAGAATTCCTGTTTTCCAGAATAATGAGGTATCATAACTTGATAAATTCACTCACGATGGCATAACTTCTTTTTCTCATTGAAGTGTATTAACAACTATGGAGCTATAGCTAAATTTAAACCTTCTATCTAAAAATCACATGGAATCTCACCTTTTCTTTAATCCAGAACTGTATTCTGAAATATCCTTGCAAAGTCTGCAGGGAAAAAAGAAACATGAAGCTAAAAGAAGAAAAATCTGTTTTTAGAAACACAAAAAGTGATGTTAGAACTTGATATTTTAATGCATTTTCAAGTCTGACGATGACTGGAAATCAGTTTTCAAATGTAGGGTTCAGGAAATGTACCAGGGCACATTGGTATAAACAATTCCTTCTATTGACAGTCAAGGTAGCATGATAACATTCTGTTAAATGTTTTGCTTCCTTTGTAGGAGACTGCCAAGCTCACCTGTCATGAGCTACTGGGTCATTACATGTTATTTTTCGAAAGACCTGTATGTATATTACTGGAAGACTTACCTGGTGTTGCCTGGGTCCTACAGGAAACGGGTCTAGCAGTGTAAGTGGGGTGTGGTGGTGGTGCAGGAGTCAGGGCAGAGAGCTGAGGATGCGGGGGGGGGGTGCAAAAGTGAGGGATGGGGTGCAGGAATCAGGGCAGGGGACTGGGAGAAGGGGGAGCACAGAGGAGAGAGAAGGGAGGAGTCCTCAGAACAAGGGCTGTGGATGGCAGCCAACTTCTTCCTGGGGCGGAGGTGGCGGGGGGGAGGGTAAGTGGGGGGAGGTGGCTGTGCACTGCCAGTTTGTCCTCAGGTGGCTGGGCCATGGGAGGTCCGAGCGGCGTAGTGCATAGGCCAACCCCAACCAGTGCTCCCCAGACTGGGCCTGGGGGAGGAAATGGGACTGTGTAGGCTAGTTGCAGGGTGGATGCAGTGGGCAGCCCAGCAGTGCGGGGGGAGGGGAGGGAGTGCCTATGGCTTCTCTGGGGATGGTGGGGCCTTCTCTCCACCCCTCTCCAGCAGGAGCCTTTCCTTCCTACCCCGTCTGCCAGGTGTCTTTCCTCTGCCCCACTCCGGCGCTGTGGTCAAGCACCAGGCAGAGAGGTGTTTGAGGCAGGGAAACCACTTACCATCTTTCCAGCCACCAGACTGAGTAAGACCCAGCAGGCCACTTTCTGGCTGGTGTGACTGCCCTCCTCCCCCTGACTGGTCACTCTGCAATGTAGCTCTTTCCTGGTCCCCCTCTCTCACTGGTCCCCCCTTCCCCATGGTCATTCTGCAATATAGTGTCCCCTTGGACAGCCCTTTTCCCTTCCCATTCCAAGCACTTCCTGTCTTCATGGTACAATCAAATCCTGACCTTGCTTTAAGTCAAGTTAAGAGGAAGCTGCATACCAAATTTGGTGGCCCTAGTTCTTAACGTTTCGGAGGCGTTTCGGAGTCTTGAACAAATGGTCTCGCAAATAGATGGACAGACAGACAGATGCACATTTCTAAAATATATAGATAGCATTTTTGTGTCCTTAAAAAATCCACATCAAAGACTTAATTCTATAAATACTTGTACATGTGAGTAATTTCTCTCAATTTCACTATAGCCCCTTATATGCTTGTTTGCATGATAAGGGTCCTGGGTTTGGTTTCGTTATTCTGGTCACAATTATCACCTGCTCCACACAGTTGCTCTAGAGCACAGAAGATCACAGGATTCATGGGGACAGGTGGTAAGGACTGAGTTGAGGCTTACATGTTCAGAAGGACTCATGCAATCCTGCATCTGGCCTGCATTGCTGTCCACTATCACTGTGAACCAGGTGACAGGTTGCCACTGTGGTAACCGCACTTTTAGTGTCCGGTCAGCACATCTGACCAGACACTGCCAGGTTCCCTTTTCAACCAGACTTTCACATAAAAAGAACATGTACCTAGCAATCTTGAGCTTTAACACTTTACCTGTTCTTCCTTGAAGAACATGGCTGCCCATATATGGGAACTCTGGTAAGCTGACTCATAGCAGCCACCTAGAAAGACAGAAATGGGTCCAAAGAAAGCATTAATTGACCCTAAGCAATACCAGACAGACAATCATGCATGCCTGTTCTCTCAAAGATACCAGGACAAGCCTAATGTTGAATAAATCAGTCACTAAGGGCCATAGCAGTACAGATCAGGGTTTTAGCCAGCTACAGCTACAGTAGAGGCAACAAGCACCCCACAACTCTCCAGTCATTTATATACATTATAGCTGTGACAGACCCAGTCTAGCTGGCTGCCGCACACTGATGGAGGGAAGACATGCTGGGGCTTGGGTGAATTGCTTTCTTTTCCGTAAGTAAAGGAAAGTCCAAAACCTAACTGCAGCATAATTAGGCAGGCACTTGGGGTCAATTAGAGCTTACTAGAAGCTACAGGCTGATTAGACATCTGCAGCCAATTAAGGCCTGTGATGCCACTTTAAAAGGGCTCCCCCAAGCAAGGAAGGGGGAAGGAAAAGAGCCAAGGACATAAAGGAAGAAGTGCTGTGTAAGCGGAGGACTGATAAGCAAGTACCAAAGGAAAGGTGCTGGCTGTGATTGTTTGGGAAAGCGGCACAGGGAAAAGCTGCCATATTGTGAGTTGCAATAACCCTGCCTGTTGCCGTTGCCTTAGGGTCCTTGGGCCAGAACCCAGAGTAGTAAGTGGGCTCGGGTTCCCCACAATGTCCCCACAACATCTCAACCTCTGCCTTGAGAAGGGAAATCAGGACTTCAGAGGCGATTTTACCTCAAACATATGAACTAGCCTGTGATGAGTATGGCTCAGTAGGTTGTGGCTCCTGCCTTTAGTTAAGAAAAAGAGGCCATATGGTATGCCATAGCAAACCATTGAGGCTAACACTGTCCGCCAGTAGTGCAAGACCGACGAGGAATAGCTGGAGCTATGACACATAGCCTTGGTGACTAACCTTCCTTTATTCTAAGGGGGTCCAGAGTTCCAACATTGTCCTGCTGAATAGTACTGGGCAGTTGCTGACATGAGAACATAAGAACAGCCATACTGGGTGAGACCAAAGATCCATCTAGCCCAGTATCCTGTCTTCCAACAGTGGCCAGTGCCAGGTTTCCCAAAGGGAATGAACAGAACAGTTGATCATCAAGTGATCTATCCACTATTGTCCATTCCCAGCTTCTGACAAACAAAGGCTAGGGACATCATACCTACCCATCCTGCTCATGACACAAACGTTGCTGAGATTTCTGCCACCACACTATGGCCCACTCTCTCATCCCTACCAAAATCTTACCATAGCCTGATTGCAGGCTTCACAAGAGGGCATAGAAATTATTTTAGTTTATTTCTGACATACAGGGATTTGGGATACAGATAGCCCTCAATGGCTCACAATACCAGAACTACTTCTTTCATTTCCTATAAGGATGGTGAAGTAGCACTCATCCTTCTTACACACAAGGCATATTGCAGGGGAAGACTTAGGATTGTCTTACACTATACTGTAGGTGCAGCCTATGTGATGTGTGCTATGTGGGACCAATGATACAGTCATGACAATCTTGTTTTATCATGTGAAAAGCAAAAGTGTAAAAAGTATGCATGGATAAACGAATATTAAAAACTGCACATGGTATTCAAAAGGAAAATTACTGAACCCAAACACTTTTTTTTTTAAAGATCATTTTTTAATTAAATTTCTAAACAGAAAATAAAAACTGATACAGCAAAGACATTTTAAAACCATTTTAGCAATACAGAGGAAAATCCTTTATTTAAAAAATAAATTTTGTCTTTTATCAAATCATTTGAATATTTTTGAAAATAGAAAACAATGAAATACTAACTGCTTTGTACTATTCTGACAACAGCTAGAATTTGTAGGTTGCTAGAATGCAATGGGCATAAATTCCCGCGGGTAACAAAACACTTCATGTTCTTCCTGGGCTACCTTTATTTTGAAATTTGAAAGCTTTCTAGAACAAGTTTTTTTACAAATAGAAAATAAAAATAAGAGGGTTCTGAAATATCTATTTTAAAGTAAATATGTTGTTTACACAATCATATACAACTTTTGTATCCAACATCTTGTTCTGGAAACTTTGTCACTTTACAACATTTTATGGCATTGCAATCTTTTTCACTGAAGTTTGATATCAATGACATATCATTGTCATATGTACAGTCACTAATTTTGCATGGTATGATTTAATGGAACATAGAGGACAGACTGTACTTATGCAGCAAAACTTAAAAATGCAACTAATAAAGGGAAGAGAACAAACATTAAAATAAATTACACTGTATTAAATATGCTATCAAAGAATCACTTCTAGGTTGGACTGCTATTTTAAACTTCCAAAAATCTTTTGACAATTGGCAAATGAAGACAAATAATAATAATGCAAAATAAACTCATCATAATGAAAATTCCTTACAGAAAATAGCCGACAGCTCTTTCGCAATAAAAAGAGTTAAGATTTGGGTAGCACCTTTTCTTGAGATAACTGTCATACATTAAAATGCAACTTTCAGGTTTGATTCCCATTGGCCTAAAGACAAGATTGCTAAATTCTGAAATTGTTTGCTAATACACATAATTTTGTTTACAAAGCTACACAGTATCACAAAAATATAAACATCTGAAAATAAACTTACAATTGATCAACCTGTATGATGCTGTCATTCATCACAATGTAACACAAAATATTGAAATTAGGTAGTAACAAATTAGTATACAAAACCAGTCTGTTTACAGAAATAATAGATTAAGGGCCAGGTTTTCAAGAATGTCCTCTATCTTTACACGAACAATGTTATATGTGCAAATAATTCTGCTAGTATTTTGGGGTCTGTAATAAATTGGAGGACTCAGGGCAGAAGTAGTGATGGTTTTACACCTTTTTGCACATACACATGAAATATTAAACAAATCAAATATTTAAAATTAAAATTGCACCTATAACAGATTTAAAAACAGATTTTTGGGGGTGCACAATTAGCCCTACAAAAAAAATAAAAAAGGATGCTGGACTTAGGCCTAACTGAAAATTTGGTCCAAAATATGTTGGTGAAATTGTTCATAATGTCCAGAAAAGATTAATGGAAATAGGATACTCATAATGAGTAGAAAACAAGAGGAAGTATAATTTGAGAAAATATTATGCACGGTCTTCAAGAAAGAACTGCAAAAACAGACCTGGATTTTAACAGAGGAAGAAGATTAAAAAAAAAACAACTTTAATAAAATTAAATGTCATTTCTCTGTAAAATGGCAATGAACAAAACATTTTGATCAGCTGATCCAAATGCATGTGACAACTATGTAGCAGCTAGATGGCCATCCCAGATAAAAGAATTACTGCTACAGATAAACTAGAAATTAAAAAATCCTCGAACAAAGTAAAATATTAAGATTCCAGTACCTGAAGCATAAAAAATAAACTTCACATATTTTCATTTTTAAAATAATTGTTGCATAGTAATGCACTTATATGGTACAGACTTGACAGCAACAGACATCCCTTTGTTCAACATTCACGCTTGATCCTATGAACATTATTCACTTAAGTAACACTCATGGGAGCTGCCTTACATCAATAAGATGATTCACATCAGTAAAAATCACTCATATAAACACAGGAAAATCTAACCTTTATGCAGAATTGAAAAATCCTTCAATTCACATACTATATATAGAGACATACTTCATGTAGAATTGTAACCCAATTAAATAGACTATTTCTTTGATCCACTAAGACTTCAGTTGTTTGGGAATATAGAGTATTAATGCAGATTTTCCTCTGTTTTCCAGAATTTGAATTTACATTTTTTGTGAAAAGTAGTATTTAATCCTTCTGTTAGGGAAAATAATCTTCATAATGTAAACTGAGGGATATACTGCTGTCCCACTGAATGTGAAAGGTGGCAAAATGAAACAATAGGAGCAAGAAAAGTGGGAAAATACTCCATTCCAGTCAATGTGGTGTTAACCTAGAAAAGCTTAGTTACCACGTAAACAGGAATTCTTGCCTGCTTTACTAAAAAATGTGCTTCTACAGAGTGGGTGTCTACATTAGATTTTCTGCTCCTGATTTTCTCATCATCAGTACCACCAATTCAGTTGTATCGGTGTTAGTAGCAGACATGGGATTTACCTAAATTACATCTAGATTCAGGAAAAGGTCATAGTTAGCCAATGTGATAGCTATGACCTAACCTTGATCTCTTTTCCTAACAGACATATCCACAACTGTTAAAACACGAGTAATCACTTAAGAGTTCAGTGGTAGCAGCAGTCATAAATTATGGGGAAAATACCCTATAGACAGACCTAAGAATAATTACTATAGCTGTATTGCTGCTACCTATAGTATAACTGCCAGTCAGGACATGGATCAGGCATTTTTACTACCACAGTTTCATAAAGTGGGTTTTCAGTATGATAAAGCTCGAATATTACTACTTTTTACCATCATGCCATGAAAACCTGTTTCATGACACTGATAAAATATCTGAAACTTGTCTTTTCTAGTGCTTCCACTTCTGGCAGAAATAGTTCAGCTCCGCAATTGCTGAAAAGAATGGCTTCACCACTGTAGACAAGATTTGATGAATCTGCAAACGTATTTATATAGTGTGGCTAGACTATTCAATTCTGAAAGGGTGTCAACAGAAATTTCTAAGGGAAATATATGTAAATTCCAAATCAAAGTGATTAAACAAAATGCAGTATATTGCATATACTCTTTAGGCTAAATTCTACACTTTTTACATGGACAAGCAAAATTTTGCCCAAGTATGGAGTACAGTAATTGGTCTACAATTTAGATAAAAGCTTAGCTCCAACTCCCTTTCCTTATTTTCCTCTTTATTGAAATCTGAACAAAATATGTTGGCCTATCTCAGCCAAGGACAACCCTTGAAAACTGCAGACATGCTCAAAGTACGTATGTCAGCACAACAACATGGATGTAAGTCTATAACAAGTAAAATAAGAAACAAGAGCCTCACAAAATTTAAAAACAAAATACTCTGATCACATTACCTTATGTTCAGGTTAACTAACTGATATAGGGATTTATAATTATACCCTACTGTAACTGCTAATTAAAATTAAAATGCTGAGAAGTAATTCAATATTTTTCCAAATACTGAATCCTTACCCTTACCTACTTTAACAGACTGCCTACTCTTCAGTACTGTAAAAAACCTTTCCCAAAGTAAATCTACCCAGTCTTAATGGGGATCACATACTGACTCTAGAGACAAAATAGCTCTACACTATTCACTGTAGTTTTCCTCCCCTCTATAGGGGATTTTAAGTTGAACAAAGACACCTGGCCTTGTAGAATGACAAAACTAAACATGCTGCCTATTACTGTAGCTGATATTGCTGACAGGAAGCCTGCCGAATACAAAGGGTTTAAAAGGTCTATTACCATATGGATGGTTTTTTGGAACAATCCCATGTCAAACTGTATTTGTTAGGTACAAAAAATAAAGTCCCTAGTACTGTGTGAACAGACTTTCTAGATTTTCACATTATTCACTAAGAGTTCCATTCTCCTGAGCTTGCGTTTGTTCTTTGGCATGGGCTTGTCATATAAACCATTTTTAAGAAGATGCTCCTTGCTGTGATGGATTTGGGCACCATGCTGAAGCTGGAAAGAGCACAAAGCTTGAAGAGGACGGAGTATAGTCTGTGAGAAAACAAAACAAAATGCTTTTAACGTGTTTGGGAGATATCATTTCAACCAGGCTTTATGTGTAGGAAACACCATTAAAATGTAATTTTTACCAAGTTTTGTCATACAGCAGAATGCAAGATAGTTCAGAGTCAGATCTCCCCACAACAGAAGGTGGAAGACAGAAGTGTCTGCTCTTTGTGAGCTAGGGCTAAAGACAATCTTTGCTGGGCCCTGGAGAATGTGAAGAGGGCTCAACTCTGAGCCCCTGGGGGGAGGGGAGGGGAAGCTAGTGGCAGCCAGTCCCTAGTGCTGTCTGGGCAGTGCCATGTCTCCCCTAGCCAGTTCTCAAAGCCAGCCAGACTTTTCCATGTGGGGCTCCAGCAGCAATATTAAGGTCTCTGGCCACCACTGTTGTTGCAGTAACAGCAGCTGGGAGCCCTGGGCCCTTTTAAATTTCTGGACACTGGAAGAACTGCCCCTCTCCCATCTGCTATTGATGGCAGCCCTGCTGTGAGCCTTCTCTGTGGGTCCCATGATACACCTGGGTTAAAGGATAAGCTAAGAAAGGTGTGGGCAAACCATGAAGGATGCACCTGTCCCCCCCGCTGTGGAGATTCCTCTGGATCAGTAAAAGAGATACAGCTGGCCCAGTTGTGAGAGATCATGACTGGTAACCTACTGCAGTACGCCAATCCTACCACCTGATTTTGCTACAAGAAATCTTTTGCAGCTGGCATATAATTAGAGTACCTAAGTGCCCCTGATTTGTTGCAGAGACACCAGAAGAGCTACTCTGTATTGAGTGGGGACCAGGATGCAAAGAGCACAAAGATGTACTTTAAAGCCACCTTTTAAAAAAAACCTCCTGAACTACAACCATCTACAAGGACCATTTCATCTCCCTTCAGAGGAAAAAGGACAATAAAGTGTCCAAACTGCTACATTCCTCAGGATCTCTCATAATGGATACTTTCAACTCACCCAACAACATCATCAACCTATCTAATCACTCTCTCAGCCCAGCAGAAGAATCTGTCTTATTCCGTAGACTCTCCTTCTGCCCTACCACCCCCACAAATATGACTCAGTTGTGTGGGGATCTGGAATCCTATTTTCGCCACCTCTGCCTGAAGGAATATTTCCAACATACCGATATACAACACACTGACCTCACTGCTTCCCCCCCCCCCGCTAACCCCACAAGAAGAGAGCTTTTATGTGGACTCCCACTAACGAAAGTCTGGATTTCTACATCGACTGCTTCCGCAAACATGCTCGAGCTGACATTATCAGCAAACAACAACATATAACTTACGACCTCAATCATACAGTACGCAATGCTATTCACAGCCTCAAAACCAATCCTAACATCATAATCTAAGAAGCTGACAAAGGAGGCGCTGTAGTCATCATGAACCACATCATAATTCTCCAGGAACCCAGCCCTGCAACCAAAAAAAGATGCCAACTCTGCCCACATATCTACACTAGCGAATTCATCACTGGAACAAACAACATAAGCCACAAAATCAAGGGGTCATTTGACTGTACATGCCAGCAAATGCCAGCAGTGTCCACTGCTATATATATTGGACAAATTGGACGGTCTCTGTGGGAAAGAATCAATGGACACAAATCGGATATACGTAAAGGGAATATACAGAAGCCTGTTGGTGAGCATTTCAGCTTGCCTAACCACAGTCTGACAGACCTTCAAGGAACTGTCTTGTTACAAACCAGCTCTACAAGCCAAATACACAGAGAAGCCCTGGAATCCCAGTTCATCCACAAATTCAATTCACATGCTAATGGACTTAATCATGATATGGGCTGGTGGGGACTCTACCTACTTAATAACCACTGAAGGTGCTAACAGCTCCCTGAGTGGTATCCTTCCCATTTTAGGAATCTATCTATTGACTTTGATTTTTATCTGCTTAGGTTTAAGTACCCATTCTCCAGATACTTAATGATGCTCTTTCTCTCCCCGCCCCTCCTCTTCCCCTCTCCTATTTATTTTGAGTTTTCATATCCCCAACCCATAACTCCAGTCATATGAAGAAGTGGGCTGTGCCCACGAAAGCTCATGATACCATCTACATGTTTTGTTAGTCTAAAAAGTGCTACCAGACCATTTGTTGTTTTTTTCTGTAATAGACTAACTCGGCTACCCCCTGAAGCTACAATACTCAGAAAAGCTACATCCCAGGATTTGGCAGAGCACTCCTAAAATGCCCTTAGATCTCTCTTGAAATGTTGATTATCATTAATAATTACAGTGCCAGCAACAAAAGACTGAGAACACTGAGGCCATATTAGTGTCTTGACAGGAGTCTTCCATCACAGACCAGTGGGATCACAACTTGCAATGCAAAGGCTAATGTCTGATTGTTATTCTTTGACTTAATAGAATAAACAAACTCAAGAACTGTCATGACCCAAATTTCTCCAAGGGCACTTGACAGTTTTAAGCTGATTAATTGAAAGAAGCAACTCAGTAGGTCACATTTTCTGACTAAAGAACTATTCCAGGTCAGTGGGGCAGGCTTAGAAAAACATTTTATCTTCCACTAGCAGTGGAGTGCAGCTCAGGTCATCTCTGCATTTCTGCAAAAGCTGGACCGATTTACATGTAGAACTATTAATTGCTTGTCAGCCCTGTCTTCTGAGAGTTAAAGTTCACCAGCGCAGTGCTTTGACTGTAAGAAAACATTTTAAAACTATTTTAAAATATTTATCTATTTAAAAATAAAACAAACATAATTGCTTAGTTTGACTCCAATAACCTTTGTGTAGCTACTAAATGTTACTACATGTAAGGAAACTGGAAGAGAGTCACATCTGACCAGTTAAAAAAATTTCTAGTATCTACTTTATTCCAAGGCTGTGTCTAGACTGGCAAATTTTTCCGCAAAAGCAACTGCTTTTGTGGGAAAACTTCCCAGCTGTCTACACTGGCCGCTTTGAATTTGCGCAAGAACACTGATGATCTAATGTAAGATCGTCAGTGTTCTTCCGCAAATACAATGACTCTCCCGTCTGGGAAAAAGCCCTCTTGTGCAAAAAAGCCCCGATGGCGAAAATGGCGATCGGGGCTTTCTTGCGCAAAACCGTGTCTAGATTGGTACGGATGCTTTTCCGCAAAAAGTGCTTTTGCGCAAAAGTGTCCATGCCAATCTAGATGCTCTTTTCCACAAATGCTTTTAACATAAAAACTTTTCCGTTAAAAGCATTTGCGGAAAATCATGTCAGTCTAGACATAGCCCAACAGTTTCAACAGGTCATATTGGCATAAAGATGACTTAACTCTTCAAGGCCCCAGTTCAACAATATATATGTACTTAAAGCAAGGGACATGCTTAAATATCTTGGCTGGATCAGGGCCTAGGACACACAGGTGCCTCTATTTCCTTCCATTTAGATACATGCCATGGAAATAGAAGTTTCTTCTAGTTGATAAATTATAACAAAACCTTTTTTTAAACAAATTCTATTTCCTATTCTACATTTTTCTTCTTGAATTAGTCATTTCTAATGGGTAGAAACAGTCTCTTGATTTAATCCTGAGCTCAGATATCAAAGACTATCATTAACACACATATTTTAAAATGAATTACCATGGATGGCTTTACAAGATATGTGACAATCCATGTCTTTTTGTCAGAAACCAGGCTTGAGTTGTGCATGTTTCACTGTGTGTACGCCCATCATTAATAAGCTGCTAAATTTTCTGACACTGAAACGTGTTTCAAGACAATGAAAGCATGCAAGCGCTTTGGGGGTCAAAACAAAAAGCTCTGGAACATTCAACGGAAGGTAAATTGAAGCTGTACTCCTTATTATGCAGAGAAATATGCAGTATGTGCTCTGGTCAGTTCAGTAAAATATCCCAATTCAAATATTTTTTCACACATTTGTTCTCAAATAAGGGATGCATCTTTTATTTTCTAAAATATATTTAAGGCATAAGATTTACAAGATGAAAAGATCCTGTCAACTTCAGCTGTCTTCAGCTATCAGTAAGAAAGAACATAAGAACAGTCATACTGGGTTAGATCAAAGATCCACCTAGCCCAGTATCCTGTCTTCCAGCTCTGGACAATGTCAAGTGCCCCAAAGAGAATTAACTGAACAGATAATCATCAAGTAACCCATCCTGATGCCCATTTCCAGTGTCTAACAAACAGAATAGTGACCACATCCCTGTCCATTCTAATTAACAGCATTGATGGACCTATCCTCCATAAAGAGGTAACAGAGTGCAAAGCACAAAGCTTTAAAGCTGTGGCATCCAACCAGGTCTGAAGCACACACTCAACTAGCCAAACAGGCACATTGTTCAAGCCAACTAGCCACACTCAACCAGGCAAATAGGCACATGTAGCTAGTGGGTAGAGTGTTGGACATCATGGCTTTAAAGATTTAGCTTAAAATTTTGGTTCCACATGTTGATTGCCACATCATTCACTGCTGAAGAATCATTAATTATCTAAATAATAATCAAGGATTTAATAATTATAGGATGAAATCTCTGCAGATTTTACAAGTATTTTCACTTGATACAATATATCAAATCTTAATCGAATAGACTGAAGGCAGTAAACAGAATAAATATGTAAATTCTACACATAAAAACAATTGCAAACTTCCTGGCAGTTTGATTCAGTACTTAGAACCTAGTAAATTTTGATACTACTTAGTTCTATAATGTATCTGAAAAAAATGTTTACAAAGATTCAATACAACATGCTATATTTGTGGAATTAGCGTACTACAAATGCTGTTTGTACAGTTTAGGGGAAATATTTAGGTATTGTAATCAGGAATGCCAAGTGGTTGGAAAACTGCATATGTTTCCAACACATGCATGTTCTGATTGTCACTCTATATTTAAAAATGCAATACATTTTCTATTTCATAATTTGGAGCAAAATTCTGAACTCTTATCTATTTTTGGCATTTGTTTTATACTCAAAACAGAGGCCTCTCAGTGCCTTTATAAGTGGATATACATGCAAGTGATGGAAAGACAGATCTAAATGTATTATTCTCATCTTTTTTCAAAAAAGAAATAGGAAAAATAAGATTGAGAAGCAGAAGTATGGGATGAGAAATGACAAAGGAAATGTAAGGGGAATGCAGAGGAGAGAGAGGAGTAGGAGTTGATGAGAACAAGAGGACTGTCTCTGTGTGAATGAGAGAGGAGGAGTGCATCAGGGGAGTGCAAGATGAATGAGGAGAGGCCAAGACAAAAAAAGGCAGAAGGGATTGAGAGAAAAGAGAGTGAGGACAGTTGGTTTGAATTTAGAGAAGATACCAGGACGGGTATGGTATACAAACCAGAAGATAACAGAAGAAAAGTGGGAATCAGAGAATGAACACATAGAGAGAAAAAAAGATGGGAGGGAGGTTAGGTTCATAAAGGCTGTGATTATAATACTTATTCCTGGAGGATTCTGTGCCTGCAGAAAATGACAGGGACACCAGAGAGGGTAGGAGTCATGGGTGCGGCTTTTGGGATGGGCAGAGATATGGCATGGGAGGCACACAAGGTTACATGCCACTGCCCTCCACTTATTTCTGCAAGTACAGAGCTGCTCAGCTGAATGAGGAGAGGGACACAGGCACAGCAAGAGAGCCGTCTCCCTTCCTGACAGCTAAGCAGAGCTGAAGAGACATCAGAACTGAGGGGAGATGGCAGGGGAGCACAATGCCTGTTCAAACTACACCCCATTTGGCATGGTAACTAAATTTTTAGTGTCTGGTCACCAATGTTAACCAGAAGTCTTTTTAAAACACAGGGGGCTGCTTTGCCTTTCCTATAGGCAGGAGTGCTCCAGCAGGGTTATGTGAGCAAGCTTACTCTCCCTTCCTCACCTGGCTCCTGCCGTGTCCCTGCCTGACAAGTAAGGGCCTAAAGAATAGGAAGGGGTTCGGCTATATACTTTATTAGCCTAATGGTTAATCCCAGCACTGGTACCTCTCTAAACCTGGTCCCCTCTGATGAGCCCCCATACACAGACCCCCCACCTGGAGCCCTACCCCATCAAAACCCAATCCACAAGCACTCAGACAACCCCACTGAGCCTCTCCCACACTCAGACCCCCCCCACCAGGTTCCATCTCCTCACACCCAGATCCCCCCTCCTTGCTGAGCCACAACTATCTTCACCTGGATCCCTTGCAGAGTCCCATTGCTCTTGTACCCAGAACCCATCAATAAGCCCGTGCACCCAGATTTCTCACTGGGCCACTGGCATTTCTCACCCCATACATGGATCCTGCTACACGAAGTCCCTCCACACTTGGATCTTGCTCATACCTTGCTCGTAGCTGCTCACCCATGCCTAATGGTCTGGTGCAGAGAGGCAAGGCCTTGGGGTGTTTCTGTGTCAGGATCAGCACCTGCATCATGTTAGGATCCAGTGCAGCCTCACTGCTAAGTCCCTGTATGAAGTGGGAGCTTCAGGGTGATCTCCCACCTCAAGGCAGCCAGTGGCCTGTGTTCCCCACTACCATGCTGAAGCCACGTTTATTTATTGGCAGATAACATTTGCAGAATTAGAAAATACGGTGTGTTTAATTTTTATATTTTTAAGCGTAGAATTTAATTTAATTTAATTTAATTATTTTTGGCAGAGCATTCCCTCAGGAGTAAATAATAAAGCTTGTGTTCAGTCAAGCCGTCACTGTGGGTATTTACCACCATGCCCCTTCTCTGCTTAACATATTCCAAGTGAAGAACTCATGTAAAAGGGAGGAGCCGAGGTCAGTCAAGGGGAAGAGGAAGGGAGCATGTGGCCTCCTCCTGGTGACAGAACCTGGGAACCTGGAATACCTGCCAGACAACTCACTGCCTGCAGATGCTGCCAGGGAAGTAAAACTGACACCAGCTGAGAAGGCTATCTGAACTCTCTCCTAGCCCAGAGGGAAGTAAGGCTTTTAGACTCCTACTCTGCACCACCTAGGGGACTAAAGTCTGTTTGCTGCTTCACCCTGCTCAAGATAGCTAGTTACCCAGGGGTTTGTTTGTTTGTTTGTTTGTTTTTGGGGGGGGGAGGACTTTTTTTTTTTTTTTAAGATCAGGCAAGAGTCTACAGGACTACAGACTCCTATTCTGCCCTGCCCAGGGACTACAGGCTAATTTCTTGGATTACTAGATAGCTTTGCAGACTAAACAGGGGGCTTCAGGGCCATACACTACTTGCTTTGGCTGCCCAAGGGTTGCCACCTGATTGCTGCCTAGGACTACTGCCTGCCCCAGCCGGACAGCTATGGGGACCCCAACACAACCTCTGCCCACCACTTCCTTCCAGATATCTTCCCAACTTTATCTTTAACCAATTCCTCTTCACAAAGGAGCTGATCAAATGCAGTTATGGGGGTAGCTGTATAACAGCATAGTTAGTATTCAGTACAAAGAAGGTAAGTATCATGAACAAACTATTAGCATTCAAGACTGTAGTGTTTGACAGGGATGTGGTATAAGATGAGGGAAAGAATAAAGGTTTGGTGAAGTCCAGATTACAGAGCTGCAGGAGTAGGTTTCAAGTGTCTGTTAGTACAACCTAGATATGGTCTGCAAGGAAGGAACAGAACACCACCACCAGACAGCTGCTTGCTTACTCCTGCTAGGTCTCCCAGGTGAACCACCAATATCTCATGGTTGCATTCAGGTCTTGAGATAAAGAATATGTGAGGTGTTCAAGAGAAATATGGTACTATTATTTAACTAAGGTGGCGCTCATACTGCTGTTATATTAATAAAGTCAGTTATTTAATATTAATTACATACCTCCTGAATGCCATCATTTTTTTCCATAATGGCAAGAGCAATAGCTGCACATTCAAGTGTAGAAAGGCAGGTGTTTGTTGGCTGGGTACGAATTACATATTGACTTGAAATGCTTGTTTTCAATTGCACCTGAAAAACAAAAGAACACCACACTTAAAGAAATCAGTTGCTATAATACAGTGAGTTCTTTTTTCTTTTCTATTTTTTTAATAATCACCTGCTTTCCTACCTCTCTACTGTCTTGTTCCCTGGCAGCCAATTATAATAGACTATACGTATCTCTGCTTATGAATCAACCTGAAGAATAACCATAGACATACGTCATGTAGGAGCCAGATTCTAAATTCCTCTCAGAACTAGCCCCAGTGACGTCAGTGGATTTATAGAGGAGGGCTTACACTGAACTGGAATAAATATGTAAGCTTTATATAGTTGATCCTATAAGATTGTTTCTTCTTCATTTCTCTCATTGATGTTTCATCTGAATTTGCAGTGACATGGCTTTTTATTACCAACAAAATGTTATTGATGAAAATTTGACTGACACGAATCACTAGAGGAGTACAATCAGAAAGTTATATACATGTTGACAATGCCAACACACATTCTTAAGGTTTGCTGTAGAACTTTATATATTTGCATATTTTGGAACGTACACTAAATTGCACAAGTTACAGTTTGCCAGAAATCATTCACAAAACTTGAGACATGTATATTCTATTTATTTGATTTCTTACACTATTATAATAAGTTCCCATTCAGTAAATTTGGTAAATTAAAATTAAACATTAATAAATTAAATATCATATGAATATTAGCAAATTATCACCTATAAATATGTCTACCTCTACCCACACCCTACAAGCAGCAAGGAAAAAGATGGACACTATGGCATGCCTAGAAGATTAACAATTTTGGGCTCTGGCCGGACCAAAGGGGAGAAGCAAATTCCAAAACTGAGGACTCCTGACCAAGAAAGAGAACTTCAACTAGAGTGCTTATGCAGAGCTGAAGTATGGCAGCATGTCGTGGTGCAAGTGGCGATCTTCACTTGGTAAAATATGTTGTACTTAATGGCCTACTGAACATTTAGGGCATGACTACACAGTAGGGCTACAGTCAAATTAAGCTAAGCAACTTCAGCTATGTCAATTGCGTAGCTTAAGTCGAAATAGCTTAACTTGGTTTTAAGCACTGTCTACACCGCAGAAAGTAAAAGGAAGAACACTCTTTCTTTGACTTCCCTTACTCCTCGTAAAATGAGGGTCACAGGAGTCAGAGTAAGAAGTCCTCCAGCTCGACATTATTTCAAAATAAAGGCTTGTAGTGTAGATGCACAATATGATATTTCGGAATCACGTCAGTGTACATGCTGCTGTGTGGACTTACCCCTAAGGATTAGCATACCTCTCTGAACTTTTTGATTGTTAGCCTCTGACCTAATCTTATGACTTATGCTTTTCTCTTGTCTGATGGGTGATTTTTATGCTTACTAGAGCTAAAAATAACACTATAAGATTGATATGGATATACTGCTTTTTACCTTGGAACGTGCATGGAGGGCAAAAAGATGAACATAAGTAAATGAACAATTCTGTGGCACCTTTGAAACTAATATATTATATCATTTGCTTTTGTGAACATAAAAAAGCAAAAGCACCCAAAATAACTAATCTTTTGTGAAAATGCATACATTTAGGTCCCATGTTTTTCTCTGTTAAAACAACCTAATGATGTAATGGTCTTAAATACTTGAGTTCCTTTGGGTTCTTACTACAAAACACAGAAGCCTAACCTTATTGAAGTAATCTATAAACTTTTGAAGGTAAGGGCCTGACCCTGAGACATGATGAATATTTTGTCAATGGCCATTAAGAATTATTGCTGCTGATAAATAAAGATAGCATATATCAGGAATGGCCAACCTAAGGCTTAGAAGGAGCCAGAATTTTACCACTGTACATTGCTAGAGAGCTGCAGTCATAAGTCAGTAAACCCTCATTAGTAACCCTCACCCAAGCCCCCCAGACCCTCCTGCCTGCCTGTGACCTCCCTCCTCACTCCATGTGGCTCCCACCAACTATGATCAGCTGTTTCAGTGTGCAGGAAGCTCAATGGCAGGTTCAGTGGAGGGGGTGGGAATGAGCGTGGCCTTGGAGGAAGGGATGGAGTTAGGGGCAGGGCCTGGAACACTGGAAAGTTGGTGCCTGCAGGTCCCAACCCTGGAGTCAGCACTATGCCTGGAGATTCATATTAAATTCTGAAGAGACGCATACAGCTCCAGAGCCACAGGTTGGCCACCCCTTACATACATAATAGACAGATTATAAAAGCAGCATCTCTCAGAATTCCATTTTGTTCTTTTGGGAAAAAAATGTTCATGTGCAATGTCCATTGCCACAAATTTATTTTTTTCCAAAACAGATCAGAGTACAAAGAAGTCTAAGTCCAATTTTACATTCTATATATAATTATGTATGCTTATTAATTAAATACAGTACATGCATATAAAACGTATCCCTATATGGATGTGTTGTATTCAGTCATTGAGACTGTATTTACTCGGTTTAAGTATTAGTTGTCATATTTAAAAGAAAAATCCATTAGAAACCAAATTAATTCATATAATATATTAGTCTACTTTGTTTAAAAACAGATTTACTGACTTGCAAGCATATTTGAAACTGATTTATTGGTTCTGCCTAAAGTGATAACCACTTTATACTATCACACAAGTAAAACATTTTCTAAGAAAGATAAATGTCATTCAACCATTAGACCGTCTGTTTTATCATCTCCAAAAGCTTTCACTGGTTTTATAAACAGCTGCTGAGAAATGATAGATTCCATAGTATCAGCCTCTGTGTGAGAATTCAGACATTCATTTACTCTTATAATTTACATATATTTTTTCTTATGAGTTAACTTGTTTCATAATCTTGGTTGTAGGGTTTAACGTAACTAATCTCTTCCTTTCATGTATCTTTGAGGAGACACTGTTCATTTTCTTAGTACAATAAAACCTATAAAATGACTAAGCATTTCCTAATTATAATGATTATTATTTCCTAATTCCTATGGTCTGATTAAAGAACCCATTTCTTAGCTTACTTCAAACTATAACTGGATTGAAATTCCTATTCAGAACATTAGTCTTCCTTAGTTGCTACTGGCTTCATGTGCCCTCCAGTCCCACCTACTGTCCCTCGGTGATTTAAAACCCACCCAAGTGCCCGCTGCCATCACTGGCAGTGCGGTGGGGCTAGAGTAGCTTCCTGCTGTTAGCTCCATGCCACTGCCAGCACTTTCTTGTGGCCTGGGGGAGGTGTGTGCAGAGCCATTCCATCCATAGGTGGTGATCTGTGAAAATATTAACTCATTTTGTGAAACTGACTAGATATCAATGATGCCAGCTCTTCTGATTTGATCACAAACCTCCTGATATTTGGGAGGGTTTCCCCCTGAAAAGCTCCCTCCACATTATTAGAATTAAGCCAGGACTGGGAACTTCACTATCTGATGTCTCATACGCTGCTATCATCTCTGATCATGCTGACTTTAGATTATGTTTGTGTGTTGGTGCATAAAAACCAAAGAGAATCCCAGTCTTCTTTTTCTTTTGTTCTTCCTTTTTTGAAAAACAGAAAGATTGTAGGCTTCATGGTTTGTGGAGAAAAACTAGAAAATGTGCCCTGAGTTCAGCCAAAGACCTCAGACACCAGATGCCTAATAAAAAGTATATGTATAAGTATATGTATATCAGTGATTTCAAAAAGCAATTTTCTTTTTGGAGGGCAGGGGTCTGCTTCATAAGTTTTGAACACTTGGGGTTGGCAATACAGTACATGAGACTAGGATCCTACAAAAGACATGAAAGTAAGTCCTCATCCTGACACCTCCAAGTCCTTGTGTTAGGATGCCCTCCTGCTAACATCTATGCCCTTGCACTAGAATCCACCCTCACCCCCCACTAACATCCGCGTCCTCAAGCTGGGGTCCCCAGCCCTTGGTAACCAAAAGCAACATCCACTGATCCTGTTGTGCTGGCTGAAGAAGCACATCAGCTTTGGTGTCTCCCTGGCCAGCCCTATTTGCATTGCAGTGGAGACAGTCAACGTGGCTTCCTGGACTGAGCAGTGCCTTTGTGCAACTTACTCCCTCCCTGCCAGGCCTGATTAAGTAACTTCTTCAAAGTATTTCACAAGCCAGAATGGGGAAGTGTTTGGGCTGCAGTGAGCCCCAGGGCCGGGAGTTTGAGACCCCTGCTTTAGTCCCTTTTCTCAAGTACTTCCACAGTCCTCCCTTAACAGGCATCTGTAAAGAAAGGAAGCTTGAAATAGTTCTGGAGTTTTGGTGACAGAGGCTAACAGAGCTCAATGTTTTACAGCATCAGGAGCCAAACGGAGGCAAAAATAATGCATGGATGTGCTGTCATAATTACATTATTCAATGTAATTTGCAGAACCTATAAAATACTGACCTGATTTGGATCGGGGGGGGGGGGGGGGGAGGGGAAAGGTGTTAGGAGTTCAAGGATTTTTAAAAGAATCCATGTTCCTTGGGGAAATCAACTGGATTTTTATATTACCTGGTATATTTCAAAGGCAAAAACATATTCTTCAGAAATGGCTTTTCTGGAGGTGGTCATTTAGCAGTACCTAGAGAGAAATCCATCCTGTCAAAGGCAAGGAATTCCCCATCACCCACTTCAATTCAGACAAAGGTATTTTGCATTATGTAAACAGTATATTGCTATCTTCAGATCCCAGTAACAACTGACAGTTTTCTATTATATCCTTTTTTAAATGAAACTTGTCAAATCTGTGTCTATTTTTCTCCTTTCCTGACATATTGCTCTTTTCTTCCATCATTTTCAATGTGTTTATATCTCTTTCTACTGTACACAGTCTCTTTTTTCCTTCCTCTTTACCCACAACTGTATTTTATATTTGCTCTCCCTTTAGAACCTTTTTATTCACCCAAATCTCTCTTCTTCCTAGTCTCTTACTCATTCTTTATTCCTGGGGGTGTCTTGGTCCATGACTAGGGCTTCTATGTGCTACGATAACAGAAATAATAAAACAAGAACTTCCTCCACATCTCACCCATTGTCCACATATTTTATTCACTTACTCCATAAATTCAGCCCTGCAAGTCTATTCAGCACACAAACTTTGTACTCAGACCTCAAAATACAAACCTCCACTCATGTTCACTACCCCCAAATATACTCAACTCCCACATTCACTCCGAAAACTGACTCATGTGGCAACCAGTCATAACTCTCATAATGTACTCAATCACCATCTAATACACTTTCTTCCACCAAAAGCTGAGAAATGAGGAAAGGACTCAGTAGGCACAAGGGCTCTTCCCATCTCCTGGGGGAATGACAGGCTTCAACTGTCAGATCTTTCTTCCTCAGAAAGTACTGCCTCCCCTTATCTCCCTTCCTCTCTTCTGAGGTCATCTATGTATTCCTTTCCCACAGTGCAGTCCTGAACAGCCATAGTAAAATTGCAGAATTCCCCCAAGGACTAGCAATGACTTCCTGGGCCAGAAAAAGAAGAATAGTTGGTTCTGGTTGTGGTGAAAATCAGAGTTTGGGCACTAAGGTTCTTTCTTGTCCTCCTCCATGCAAGATTTATTGACCAGAGTGCTTTCCCCATCTATCATTGCGAGGGAACAAGTCAAAGAAGCCTGATGTGGCAGTGGCTCATGTACCAGAAGGTATTTCTGCACAGCAGTGGCTCCTAAAGAACCATCTACTGCTTTCCCAGACTGTAGAATAAACCTAATCACAAGAGTGTTTATTTGAAAAGCATTTCTCTGCATGTGGGTGGGGGATCTTAATCATGTGATAAATGCTTCTGTTATTTCTAAGGTTGATTAAGTCAACATTTTTAGTGAGATGTTTTATATATTTAAACATCTAGAATCAGGAACTGTTAATGTAACTGTGACGTCGTTCATGCTGATCCCCTGGGAATTTCGCCCCTTGATCTACTTCTTCAATAAGTCAGGGACATTTCAGTCTGGTGCAACTCCTGTGCTTTTGTCTCAATAGGTTTCCCGCTACCAGTTCCCAATTATATTTATACAAGCTTCACAGCTATTTTGCCTACAACAGGCTTGACAAGCAACAGACTAGGAAGCTCCCACCTCCTTTTATGCCTGACCTTTCTCTTTTCCTAGCTCCTCCCCAACCTTTATGGTTCTGGGCTAATTAGGCTGGCAAGTGCACAGGCACAGGGCTATTTACCCAGTCCCAATCCATTCTCCTTGGCATGAGCTGATTAAAGGCTTCTCAACCAGCATTTTGCCACATGAACATTGGAAAATACATGTATTATAATATAAATATAAAGAGCACAAAAACATACTTCTCTTAAATATGTACTTCATATGGTTATACATATGCAGAGGGGGAGTGTGGGGAGGAGAAGGTTTATAGTTATTTTCTGCAAATTCAGTGTCATTATTACTTAAAACATCTTCATTTTCTGCTACTATTCATCATATTTGTGCAAATGGATCAGCCCAATATACAATTAATTCCTTAATTAATGCATACATATTACAATTTAATAGGTAGCCAGAAAGTAATATTTTATATTTAGTGGCTGATTTTCCCAAAAGGCTGATTATTTCAAGTCTGCAAAATCAGGACCTGAGTGCCAGTCTCTGTCTTCATATTCCATCCATCTTCAGAAAAGGAGTTCCTGCCTAATGGCTCATTAACAGATTATGTTTTCTACTACACTGTATCAGTAGCTCATTATCATATATTAAACAAGAATTCTATACAATATGACATCCAGATTTATAATGGAATGAAGCAGGGCATAAAAAATTAACTGCATATTTTATAAGGCAAATGCAGCCCCCCCAATCCTCAACAGTAGATCCTTGTGAAATTTCCAAGGACAGATCTGTGGGAACACTTCATCTGCCTGGCCTAGAGATGAATTACTATTATTTTTCTCCTCTAGCCCATGGTAAGGCCACGCAAAGCTACTTCAGCCATGGAGATAGAACAACCTCTGCAGAAGTGTTCCACTAGCTTCAAGGAATGGCTCTTCCACGCCTTCTCCCATCTACATCTCATGAAAGACTAGCCCAGCTACACATGCTGGGAGCTGAGCTCAAAGTTAGGAGTCCCTCTGTGCATTACCTGTCCCAGATCAGAATATTCTGTTGTCATAGCTCGTGTATTCCATCTGGAATTATAGAAAGAAGCAGGTGAAAGCACCCACCAATAGGACACTTCACAACAGAAATCATGGCATTTTGCGTCCATTTCCCCATAAAACAGTCGCGATACAGTAGTCACTACTTTCATACCTTTCAACCTGAAGAGTATCAAAACAATTTATAAACCAATTGCAAATTGGCTGGAACACCGGAGTGAGTCTTTCTTTTCCTACATAAAGTACCACCGACATTTTGGGGCTTGATTTTCAAGCCATCAGACCTAGAGCTGCATGCAATGAAGTTCCATGTGCAACTGTGTAAAAGGCCTCAGGCTTCCAATATCTTGAAAGCCATAAAACCAAGTTATTATGTTGATTTAATATCTCTTATGTAAGTTGGCTCCTCTACCAATACCGTGCCTGCATGCCACATGGTAAAGTTATGGGTGTACAGCACCTCTCAGGACTGACCCCGAAGGCACTAACATCACCTTTTGTAGCAACTTTGGTTTTCCTTGGCAGTCTCCCACTCAAGCAACAACCCAGGACATCCGGTTAAGCTTTTCAGAACTGCTCACAGTATTATAGGCCAATCATACTACAAGTACACAATGTGACTGAGATTCATCCTAATTAAGAACAGTAGAATTCTTTCTAAGGTGCATAGATAGCTGGCTTGATTGTCAGGCCCAACAGCAGCTCAAAGTCTGGCCAGCGGTCAATATCAAGCAGAATACCACAAAGGTTGGTGCTGGTGCTGGTTTTGTTCAACATCTTTATTAATGATAGATGAGGGGATGGTCTGCATTCTCATCAAGTTTGCAGATGACACTAAGTTAGGGGGAGAGACAAATAGATTGAAGGGAAGAGATAGGGTCCAGAGTGACCTAGACAAATTGGAGGATTGGGCCAAAAAAAAAAAAAAAAAAAAAAAAAAAAAAAAAAAAATCTGATGAGGTTCAACATGGATAAGTGCAGAGTCCTGCACTTGGGACAGAAGAATCCCAAGCACTGTTACAGGCTGGAGACCAACTGGATAGGCAGCAGTTTGGCAGAAAAAGACTTGAGCATTACAGTGGGTGAGAAGCTGGATATGAGTCAACAATGTGACCTTGTAACCAAGAAGGCTAACAGCATATTAGGGTGCATAAGAGGAGCACCATTGCATCCAATTCTGGAGCCCCCATTACAGAAAGGATGTGAACGCATTGAAGAAAGTCCAGTGGAGGGCAACCAAAATGATTAGAAGGCTGGAGCAATTTGACTTACGAGGAGAGGCTGAGAGATCTGGGTTTATTTAATCTACAGAAGAGAAGAATGAGGGGTGGGTTTGATAGCAATCTGAAAGGGAGTTGCAAAGGGGATGGAGAGAGTCTGTTCTCAGTCATGACAGATGGCAGAACAAGGAGCAATGGTCTCAAGTTGCAGTGGGGAAGGTCTAGGTTAGATATTAGGAAAAACTAATATCTAACCTAGATGGTAGTGAAGCGCTGGAATGGATTATCTAGGGCTTTATCAGAGGAAAGTGTCTCCCATTCCAAAGCAATGTTCATACGGAACTTTTCATTGGTAAAATTTTAGTCAGTCAGCCTTAAGACCTGTCACCAGCCAGCCAGGATGAGGATGGCACAGCCACAAGGGAGTTGGGTGTGCACCATGTGAAACATTTCTGGGAAGACCCTCAAGTCTGATAGTTAGGGCACTTCACTTGAGAGAGGCAAGCCTGAGTTCAATCCTCACTCAAGAACAGGGATTTGAACGAAGGTCTCTCATGCCAAGAGAACAATCTAATTACTGCTCTAAAACTGGTTAAGTGATTGTTCCTCTGGCTATGAACTGTGCAACTAGCCCTTCACTTCCTTTTCTTAAATAACTGAAAACAAATTCCCCAGCTTTACTGATTTGTTCAAAATTCTGAAATATAAAATGGTTTTGTTCAACCCAAACTAATTCTTTTTTATTTTTCAGAACTGAAAAGTCAACTATTACTTTCTCATTAATTCTAACCGCTAAGCAACACGTAAGCACGTCCCAAAATATATTTAGAAATATAATGCACCCTTCAAGATAAGAACACAGTATGACCATCTGGTTAGCAACCTTGTCCCACTGTATACTGATCCTTCACACTGTTTGTGCCTCATATTTGTTTTGACTTTGCTATAATTGGATTGTAAGCTTCTCAAAGCAAGAAAAGTGCCTTTTATAGGTTCTGTCAGAAGCTTAGAATGTTTCTAATTGTTTATTTTTTAGAAATAACAACAGCCTCCCCCCCCCCCCCCCCCCAAAAAAAAAACAGTTCAGGTACGTCTACAGTGCAACCATATTTCAAAATAACTAGTGCTATTCCACAAAAATTTAGTCCGCATCTACACATCAGGCAGTTATTTTGAAATAGTGTCAAAATACTGTCAATTTTGAAATAATGTTGAGCTGGAGGACTTCTTACTCCGACTCCTGTAAACCTCATTGTATGAGAAGTAAGGGAAGTTGGAGGAAGAGTACTCTATTTCAAAATAAGTGCTTTGTAGATACTCCCTATTTCAAAATAAGCTGTTTCGTAATAAGCTACGCAATTGATGTAGCTCAATTTGTGTAGCTTATTTCGAGTTAAGGCCTGCAGTGTAGATGACTGATCCCTTCACTTGTGTTGGGCTATGTCTACGCTGCACACCTTATGGAGCACAGCTGTGAGGCTACACCTGCGCCACTGTAAGTTATGCAGCACAGATACTCAAAGGAGAAATTAAAACCATCCCCAATGAAGGACTTTATCAGAGGAAAGTGCCTCCCATTCCAAAGCAATGTTCATACGGAACTTTTCATTGGTAAAATTTTAGTCAGTCGGACAAAATTTCAAGGTTGAGAACTTTGGTGATCATTCTTTTTACCCACAATAGTGGTTAATATCATTTATATAATTACTGAATACTAAATACTGACTTAATATTAAAACTAGAAAAAAAACAAGCTAGACTATTCCTGACCATAGGAAAGGTGTGTAGGGATGGAAAAATAGCAGGACATTTGAACACACATAAACCCCTTGCAGACTCAGCTCAAAGGCTAGTAATAATTACAGTTTATATATTTGGGGGAAATGCAAGAAATGCGTTTGTGTACTATTGGTGCAAAAATCATCCCCAAAAGAGGAGTGCCAGACAAGGAACAAGAATCTGGCTCTCAACATCGAAAGTTTACACCGTTATCTTTTGCTGAAAGGCTAACAGTAACTGTTTTTTACTGTACTTCTTTTCTAGAATACAAAAATCTCATAACCTTGCAGCTAAATAAGGTTCCTTGAATTACCTTCGTGACAGAGAAAAAACCCTGAGTAAAGTAAACCTCAGCACGCTATTGAAATTTACATCAAGAACATAAATAAGTTAGCTCTCTCAAACATCCTGGCTTTAATTTAAAGTGACATTTTAAGAGCGCTCTGTTTTCAAATTCTGCAGGGAATAACTGTCATGCAACTGTCATAAGTGCAAAGTCAAAAAACTAAATGGAAGTCGCAAAAACCTTCCCCCTTCCTTCATGTTTTGCTGATTGAACGTACGTATGTAGCCATGCTAGCTTTGTGCATTCTACCATATGTAAATTGCTGACACAAATTTACTGTAAATTGCAGCCTTCACATTTCCAAGCCATACTAACAACTCTGAGGTAGCCCTGGGGGAAAAACACCTCATTCAATTTCCATTTAGCTGACAACCTTTTTCTGTATTCCCCCCCCCCCCCCCCCACACACACACAATTTCTGATTACTACAAGATCCCTCTCCATTTCGTAGCCTTTTTTTTTTCTTTTCTACCCAATATATTGCTTTAAGCCTACACATTGGCAGTCAGTCATAGGTCAGAGATGGGAATGGTGTATAGCTGCAGAAGCAGCATGGAGAGGCATTCTGCTTCAAAGCTGCCTTCCAGGGTAGGCAGCGAGAGTAACCTGTGGAAACCTTTTAAAGGATGTAGCCTAGTATTCTCTTCCCAACAGAAACAACCATCACTGAGGACAAGTGTACAGTAGTGGCAAGCCATAGCGCTTCCTACTCACTGTTCTTTTTCACCCCTATATAAGTGAGGAACAACTCTGAATAACCCCCATGTTTCCTTGGATAAAGCGTGTACAACTCTCACTGGCTCCTGCAGAGCTCATCCAAGAGCAAGGAGTCTCATTACTCTCCTTGCCAGCTATGTAAATGGGAGGTCCAGAACATCTGTTCAATAATCAAATTTATGGCACCACAGTTCACTAGCAATGACTGGTATCATTAACAGATTTATGAGAAAGCATTTACAAATGATTTTCCAGATATTTTCAGACACATTCTTGTCCATTTGCTTCGTAACCAACAATTGGAGAGATTTTACCATCTATATTAATGTGGAGTATTATTTACTCCACAACGAGTGCAACAGAAATCAATCGGCTACTTAACTAGATAAGGTATTTCCTCAGTGTAAGCAAGGATGGCAGTATATATCCCTAAACAACTGCGTAATCTTTTTCTTCATGACCTTGCACGATGGTCTATTTTAAAAGATTTGTCTTTATATTTAGCTCCCTCTCTACAATGACTGCACAAGAGAGAATCTGAACAAAGGTCAAATGAACTACTATCCTATAATTTCATGTATTCATATATATGAAGGATATTACTTTATTTAAAAAACCAACTGCTTGCTATGTTTTCTGAAAAACATGCTTTTAAATAGTTTAGAAAATGTTGGTCTTGTTTTTAGATTATTTTCTGTGTGAGAATAACTAAGGACGTATTGTTGTGATGTGCACATGATTTGTCTTCTCTGTGTCACTGGGGGCCAACTGTACATGAAAACAAAATACAAAGAAATATGGAACTACAGTGTACAAACCTTGGGGATTCTGTAGTCTGACTTTAAAACTTTTCAAAAAGCTTTAAATTGGATGATCCCTGTAAATACAGTGTGGATGCACACACACACACACATGTGGAATGAGGCTCTAGGAAGAACATGGGGAGAAAAATATCCTGACATGGACTGATAACACAACCTTTGGCAGGAATGTGGGGTGAAAAAAAGACCTGATTCAGGTCCAACTGCGATATTGGATGCTGCACCTGTGGGTAAAGCCTGTCCATTCCCCTGAGGAAGCGACCCACTATGGAACTTTCCCTCTAAGCCTGGGTGGAATGCTGAAATTGCAGCTGGGAGGACCTTAATGGATGACACAGACAGACCCTGGTGTTTCATATAAAAGAGGTAGCCCAGAAGCAGAGGCACAATAGCCTGCTGGGGATACACCCTTTTAGAGGCACCAAAGGGAGAACCTTTTCCATTTTGTGAAGTAGGTAGCCTGAGGGAAGGGTTTACAGTGCCCAGTAATACTTTCCTGACAGACTGACTGTTGCAGCTTGAGACAGCGTAGTGGAAATGCGGAAGACGACTGTGATATTGAGGAGATTATTCCCTTTTATGCCTGAATCTCCTTTTAGGACTGGATGCTTTAGGCAGCCAATTATGCTGTTTCCTTCTCATTATTTTCTTATTCTCAAGGAGTTAACTGCTTGATTAAGATGGTACAGCTTAGGAATGCACTATTTACTTTTAACAAGCTCTGAGACCTGTTTCAAGGCTATCCACCTGGTCCGGAAGTAAAGGAGTGTCTGGAAAGATCACATAGCTATCTCTGTTGAATGTTTACCACCTGCTAAAGCTAATTATTTGACCTGGGAAAATATTCAATGTACTAGCCAATTAGCCCGTCAGCAGACGGGATTTTCAGGTCTCTCCTCCATATCGGTCTTCTCTCCTGAGCCTTTGGTCTCTTGCGCCATGTCTCTTTCTCTCTCTCTCCTCCTCCTCCTCCTGCCTCCCCCCTCTCAGTTCTCCTCCGCCTTCTGTCTCTCTCTCCGTCTCTCTCTTTCTTTTCTCCTCCCCCTGCCTCTCACTCTCTCTCCGCTCTCCTCTGTCTCCGTCGGGGATTCACGCTCGTCCAGGCCCCGCCCCCTGGCCATGTACGTCACCACCCCATCCCCCTTCTTCTGTGCCACTCAGCCAGGCTTTTGCAGGGGAGCAAGCAAAGCAAGTGGCCATTTGGGCTCCCCTGTTGTGGCCTGGCTGGGCGGCGCAGAAGTCAGCCGAGCACCAAGGTGGGAGGCGAAGAACGTGACTCAGGCAACAGCGTCGCCCAGAGGGAACAGCCAGGGAGGCAATAGTGCCACCCAGTGGGAACAGCCAGCATTTCAGGCAACAGTGCTGCCCAGAGGGAACAGCCAGCATTTTGGCGTTACAGACTCTCAGACACTGGGCTACTATATACATGATTAGCAATTTTGCCAAGTTCTCAAAACAATCGGTGTGAGTAATGTAGATCCGATAGTATATAAGTGCCGGGGATATTTCTAATCACCTGGAACCTCAGCATAGACCGAAGTTGCGGGAGGTGCTATGAACCAGCCACTGGGGTCCATCCACAGTCCTTCTTCAGAGGGTTCCCAGCAGCAGAAGGAATGTAAGAATTGTATCCTATCCTAAAACATTCTTAATAAGCATTGCATTTTATTCGGAGATTTGCTCAGGCTTAATGAACATTGCCCTTTACTCTGATATTACTCTTTAATATTAAGCATTGTACATTACCTTGATATTTGCTTAGTAAAATCTTTAAATCTTCACCCAATTTGTGTGCTCATTGCCTCTTGACAACACAGACAGTTTAACCATGGAGCTTCTACACTGTGAGGTGGAGTGATTCTAAGTTCCAGCACTGCAGCTGGCCTGGATCCTGCATTACAAGGTCCAAGAGCAGGGATCAGCCTGTCTACCAACAGGGACAGCAATATATCCTAGAAGCCTAATGCAGTTGTGCATTTTAATGATTAGGATTCAATGGAACCCAGTGATGATGCTCGCCATGACCTGAAAGTGAGCCTCAGGTAGGAGATCGTCACCTGAGTAGAAGTGAGAACAATCCCAATGAATCCAATTCTTTGAGTGGGAGTGAGAGCGGACTTGGAAACATTTAGGATAAGACCCAGCCAGGAAATCCTGGCTATGGCCAGGTCTACATGCCTGAACACCTGCTTCTAGGACTTGCCCTTGATGAGCCAGTCATCTAGGTAGGGGAAGACTTGCACCCAGTTCCTATGCACTATTGCCATGTGTGTTGGGATACCAGTGGCAGAAGCAGTGCCAGGAGTGTGAGAGGTACAAAGAGCTCCTGGACATGAAGGATTCAGTGCCATAGTCGAACATTAACTCTGATGCTGACCAAGGAGGAGCAGAGCCAGGCAGTGCTGTAGATCAGTACTGGAGAGACTATCCATGCTAGCTCACAACTGCAGGTTTCCTGTAGTGTCAAAGTCACCCCTGTTGCCAGAGCCGCTGGAAGAAGCATAGACCGTGCTGCAAGTGATGCCATGCTGTGATTGCCGCTGGTGGCAGTGCTGCAGGTGCAGACATCAATGGCCCCAGAATCAGGGATGAAGTTGACACAATGGGCATTGCCACAGTGCTACAGGTAGAGGGGGTGGCTGCAACACAAATGGAATTGGCCCGTAAACTGGATGAGGTCCTAGTGGCCTCAAAAGTATCTGGCATGGAGGGAAGATCTAAGTCCTCTTCCACCACAACAAGCACTGGAGAGTCCACTGACACCAAACTCAATGGTCTCAAAGGGAGAAGCTCTCTCCCTTTGACAGTGCTGGGATGGAGGTGCTCAGCCTGGGAAAGCTCAGTGCGGGCAGATTCCGGGGCCTTGGGAAAATGACCTCAGGTCAGTCCTCTTCTTTTTCCACAGCACTGAGTAGTGAGACCAGTGCCAAACAGACAAGCCTGTCTTGTGCATGGGAAAGAAGTGCTGGTGATCCCTCTGCTAATGGTGCTGAGGCCTCCTAGACTGAGACCAGCAAGCTGCGTGCTATTGAAGTGGGGGTCGTGTTGTTACGCTGTGGCCAAAGTGCCAAATTCATAAGGAGAAATTTAAGCTGTTGATCCCTCTCTCTTTTAGTTCTCAGTTTAAACCCCCTACAAATCTTCCACTTATCTTGCTGATGTCCCTCTCCCAGGCACTTCAGACAGGCAGCATGCAGATTTCCTCTGAGCACATTGCTTACTACAGTAGCCCTGTTTGAAACCGCGGTGCTGCTGCATGCCCCAAGAGCACAAACAATTGGAGGGGAAACCCCTTCTCCCTCACACTAACTACGACTAAAACACAACAGCAAAAGAACTAATCTACAGTACAAAGAACTATAAACACTATGGACTAATGATTTGAAAAGCAAGAGGCCGATGACCATCACTGGCAGAAAGGAGGAACTGAACGGGGCCAGGTCAGCAGAAGTCTATATATGCCACCAGGAAGGCCCCACTCCGGGGGGCCCCACACTCAATCCAATGGGCACCGCTAGGGAAAAATCTTCCCACACCAATACACATGGTGTGTACACACACACACACGTTGGAATGCACATAAGAAATCACTCACGGAAGAACAATTTATATTCTCAGGGATTGTCTATCCATTAAAGACAAAATTGTGGTAAAATAATAATTCAATGTAAACAAAAATCGTCATGCATTGGAATTTATTTACACTGGTAGAAATACTTACATAGACAAAATTCCCTTTTATTTCAACAATATTTTTATTTGTTTAAAGACTGCAGAATTTGGCCCATAAACAAGAAACTTGTATTTTTTTAAGACAAACAATACTAGAAAAGCTGATCACAAAAAAAGAGATATACCCAGATTCCAAATAACTATTAAAGCAAAAATCAAAACATCCCAAACAAAAAAAAATTGCTATTTTTTGTAAGATTTGAGGCTCCTGGATAGTGTGTTATACTATTAAGTGTACTACTTACTTCTATGAGAGGGGCTATTAACATAAGAGATTCTTCATAGTAGTTGTAATGGACAGGAGTGCTGACCCCTCCGGTGACTAAGGGGTTAAACTCGGGTAGTTAGCAAATGTGTTGGCCAGGAGGCAGGGAAAACTAATCAAGATAGAACAGGGTTTCCCAACCTATGGGCCACCACTACATTTCAAAAGGGTCACCAGGTGTCTCCCCAGGTGACTCTTAAGGAGCCATTCACACATTTTTTGAATTGCCCTGGGTCACCAAGTCTTCCTGAATTGTCAAAATGGGTCCCCATCTGGAAAAGGTTGGGAACCGCTGAGATAGAGGGATAAAATTTGAATTCTATAAGATTCCTTGCCTGCTTTTTTATGTGGGAGAGAAAAAACGGGAGTTGAGAAAGACAGAATGATTTAAACCCAGGAAGGACTACCAAACCTCCAAGGAATTTGGGGCATAGAAGTGGACTGAATAAAGAGAAGACTGGAAGTAAGTAAAGGGAAAAAGTGAATCTAGTAGCATTCAGGTTATTTTTTTTTCTTTATTTTGTGGTTTTGTTTGAACTGCTCTTTGTGAATCTATGCCTCCCCTCTGACATTATGCCCAGAGACTTTTTTCTGTGTTTTAATGTTTTCCGTAGTTGCTCTATAACACCTACATTTGATTATTTGATTCCTAGAACCTGGAGGGTGTCCTGGAAGATCTGCCTGTGTGTATCTGCATGCCTCAAACTGAGCCGTCAGCTACTAGAGACTGCAGCTTGTTTTCCTCTTTTCTTTTTTCAAGCTCTTTTAGGGTAAAAGAGCTTTGGGGTACCCTGGGGTGGGGGGAGAGGTGATGTTCAAATGTTCACCCCCGATTTTTAGGGATTAAAAAAAACAGTGCCTATAGAGGCAAAGGGTTTTTTTTCCCCTTTTGAGTTCTTTGCGGGCCCCCATCTTCTACACTCTGGAGTGCCAGAGTGGAGAACAGCCCTGATAGTAATAAACTCTGCATTCAAGTAGAAAGCATTTGCAAGATAAGTCCCTAGTAATTATCGCAGTCCAAATGTGACCCTCTCTTTCATACAGAACAGGATGAAGAATATATATTAAAGAGTTCTTAGTGATGTTCCTTTTGCTTGTTAAAGCAACTTACGATGATTATTTTTTTACATACCTAGGCATTTATAGAGCATTCATCACCACCACTGTCATGCATAGTTCTTATCAAGAACTAAATTTTATGAAATATTGAGCACCCTTAACTCCTTGTTTCATCAGGAGCTGAAGGTACTCAGATCCTCAGAAGAGGCTCTCAATACCTTGTAATATCAGGCATGAAACAACTTTATTTTTACTTTCAATTCTTCAGTCTCCTAATAGTGGTCATATACATACTTCACAATTTCAACCATTTAATGATTTATGAATATCTTCTAGGATAATCAAAAGGCTTTATAAAGGCTAAGCTTGTGCAATGGCTCCATTAAGCAACTTATGGAAGAAAACTAACACTGCCTTTGCACTGAATTCGGAATTTAAAATTGATATCCTTATTTGTCATATCAGTTAGTAGCCTTCTTTGACTCTACAAAGCATAGTTATGACATTCCAAATTAATTTTACTTGGAAGGAGATTTAAGATTAGAAAAATTAAGAACCTCAAAGGTACCAAAAAATGGAGACAGCATCATGATAAATATTCCATGGGTAACATTTGTTAAAATGGAAACATTGGCTTAGTCATATTTTACTAATATGTCTAATGTCTGAAGGGAGTTTGCTTAACTTGGACTGCCTGTTCATGATAAAGTATATTGCTTTTGATAATAGTGGGTGTTGTCTATTTCCTCCACCCCATACAGAATTTCATCCTCACAGTTGCATGTAATGGGGGAGGAAAGAGGAGAAGGAAGCTAATACTTCAGCATGAAACCTTTCACATACTGTTTGCTAAAAAATATTAAAAGAAAATCTGCATGGTGTTATGAAAACGTAAAAACTAGTTAGAGGTTCAGTCCAATGATGTAGGAAAATGTATGCATGCTCACCTGGAAATTTCCTTTGATCAGTTAGAAAGGCCCATTGATCTAACCGATCTTGAGCAAATGATGTGAGAATAAATAATCATGTAGAAAAAAATAATTGTTTTGAAACCTTAGATCTACAGTAGGCATATGTTCAACTTGCTATCAAATTATTTCACGTTTCCTGAGTTAAGCTGATTGAAAATCCAGATCAGTGGATATACTGCCTTAGAGAAGATTTAGTGTTAGGATTGATCAACATTGCTTTACTGAAGAAAGGACAAAAGGCATAGCCACGGGTAGGCCAGGGTGAGCAATGGCCCATGCAGATAGCATCCAGACCCACCCAAATCTCAGCAAGAGTATAATGTAATCCGGGCTGTAGCTAAGTGAACAGAAAGCTGCACTCCGGCACCTCTGCCTTACCATTTTCTGACCTGCTCCATGCACATGCTCAGCTTGGTAGGTGATGCCCTTTGGCTGGGGGCACCAGGGCTGGCACACCTGTCATTGCCCATTCACCTGAAAGTCAAGTTTACCCAAATTTCCACTTGTAGCTACGGCATTGGAAAGGAGCCTATACTGAGTCAGCAGATGACTCTAACTCACTGTATACTTTGCTTCTGTAAGCCCCAACTTCTTCATCTGTAAAATGGAAGCAACAATAGTTACCTGCTTTGTGAAGTCCTTTAAGACTTCAAGAGAAAACACTACATATACCAAAAACTGTTATTAAAGATTGAAGAATGAAGAACCTCTTTCCAAATTTATGAGATATTTATGAGAAATCTAGAGGAGTAATAAGAAAATAGGACAATGAATGGAAAAATAAGTGCTTTAAACAGTGTAACAAAATGAAAGATTTATTTTGCTTTTTTTTTTTTTAAATCCACTTGGTCTCTTGGTCTTCTGTATAAAGATTATTACAAACAGGAAAAACAACAGAAAATTAATGCCTTGCCTTTACTACAAGAAAAGGTGCATTCTTAACTCAAGTTAGCTAACTTGAGAAAAAAAATCTTCATGAATACAAGGCAGGCTGCAATTTTCGTGAGAGTTAGTAGGTCTAGTTTATGCCTTCAGGGCGGCCTAAGCTTCAACTGCTAACTCTTGTGAAAACTGCTGTCTGCCTCATCTTCACTAGGATTTTACTTCAAGTCAGTTAACTTGAGATAAGTATGCCCAATCCCTCCTCCCCCTTTTTTTAAATGAAAGATAGCGCCCAAAAGTAGGTCACATTTTACTGTGCTTAGACCTAGTCGCAAACCTAGGCATAGATAATCTGAATTTCAGCTTCAGTATGAAATCAGTCTGGAAGAGATTTTGTTGGTTTCTGGTTACAATGGTGGAAGAAATGTAATAAAAGACAGCATGTTTGGAAAAATAATTGTATTTTAAAGTTTGTTATCTAATGCGTATTTAAAGCCTAGTAAAATAAAATGAACATCCATTTTCAATGAAATACCTTTTCATGCTTCACACTTTGTGTGTTAACAGAAAGAAAAGCTCTTGAAATGGTTCCTGTATTACCTCTTGCTCCGCTTACATTTCAGAAATGAATGTCAGGAAACAGATCAATATTTTATGTAGCTCTACTCTTTTAATAATTAATACACAGAGAGTGCTGCAAGAAAATTCAGGCAGTGAGCAGAATGAGGATCTGGAGAACAGGGTCATGAAATGAAGAAAGAAAATTTAATTACACATATTGTCACAGCTATTTAACTTTAATTACCTGTAAATATAAGAAGCCTGGAAAACACCAGAAGAAAAATTAAATAGCTCAGTGTCAAAAAATACTATCTGTGCATAGAGATTGTTCTTTGCAACATTCTAATTACTTTTGTTTTCACTACTTTTTATTCTTTGTTAATAATAGTAAAAACTTCCTTTGAAACTATAAAGGATGGGAAGGAGCTCTGGTAGGAAACATTTAAAAAAAACATGCACTATGTGATTTCAAATATCCCTTAATTTAACAAGACCATTTAAAATTCAAAGTATTAGTTTTTTATGTGCACAAAACCAAGTAGACCTTCAGAAATAAAAGAGCAGCATGAACATACTACTACTAACCTTGTTAATTGTTAACATTCTAGCAACAGGACAGGCACACTCATAAATATGAAATTCAACTGAAGAATTAAAAAATAATTATGTACAGAATGGCAAAGCAGAAAATGTAAGTTAACAACAAAGATTTTGTCAGGAACTCAAGGCATAAAAAGTATCACGTTTCTGACATCTGGCAAATTATCTGAGACCTTTCAGTCAAAAAAAGCTAAACCTGTTCACGAAGTAGAAGCAATAAATACTGCTGACCAGAAATGAAATGAGATGAACCAAACAAAAACAGACCAATGTCACTGAAATTATTCTAACTTGCTGAAGAACAGTTCTTCCTGTTGATCATCTAGTACAACAATTTATTGTAAATAAAGACTCACCTAAAGAGGATTCGCTTAACACCCCCAAATACAGAATAACTTTACTCCCAGTTAATTTAATAGAAGTTCTTTACCTAGAGCACTTACTGGATCAATGTATTCTGTTCAGGATCAAAAGGTTTTGCTTAATGCTTCAGTTGTAACAATACACAATATCCTCTTATGGAAAAGGATCATGCAAGTTTTTGAAAAGAGCAGTTCAGGGTAACACTATACTTCCAGTATTAAAAAGTAGAAATTGGTTCTGCTGAAACTTGGAGGGAAGAGTGTGATTTACTGAAATACCAGATCAGTTCTTGATGAACTCTAGGATGTTTGAAACAAAGAGAAAACCAAGAACTAAATCAAACCTGCTTGGCTTGTGATACCTGCCATTTGAGAGTGTATAGCAGTGAAGTGGAGTACAATATAAATTAAACTTACATGGCAAAAATAATATAAAAATTTTAAAAACAAAATTCTATATTTTAATTACATTTGTTAACAATTCCATTGTCAATAAGGTATGATTTGTATGATGTTTTAAATTTACAAACTATATTACACATATATATTGGATAGACATATAAATATGTAATTAGATACTGTGCATTTAGCTTAATATGTATTGTGTACAGTGCCATAGATCAGCTCTGATTTATAAGCATAAATGTCTTTTGTAACCATAATTTAGTTCAGTTCCCAGTACTGAAAGTGTCTTTTATAATTGATGAGGTACTATAATCACATCAGTGAAGTTCAGCCTTTCTGTTAAACCAAAGCAGGAATTCACAATGGATTGTACCTTTCTGGTGCATGGTGAAACTAACCAGTTTCATATTAAGTTTATGTAAAAGAGATTCAAAGTAAGAGAGAAAAAGAGGACTCTATTTTAAAAAATCAGGAATGGCAATATGTAAACATATAGGATTTGAAGGTGAACATGAGACAAAAGGCATGCTCTGGCGGGGCTCTGCTTTTAGTAAGTTTGCTAAAATTGGAACTAACTAATCACAACCAAAAACACTTCTGATATACCTACTATCCATGACTTCTGATCTTACCCCCAGTGCTGCTTACTGAAAAACAAAGATTTTGTTTAAGCTAAAAAATGGATGAAAACAGACCTGCCATAAATAAACCCTCACGCTTGCTTCAGCTTCCAGCAACTCTGACACTGCCCTTGAAACATTACATCAGCAGTCAATATAGATATTTTATTCCACTCCTCGAGTTTTGCCCTTCCTTCCTTAGTCATGAAAGCTCCATGGCCAGGAGAACAAGTGAGGGTTCTTCTGGGATAATAAGCCAGGTTTTGGATGAGCACAATGGGAATCAGCACTCCTTGTCAAAGACAGAACTCTGCTTCTGATTCCAACATGCAGGGAGTGCTTGCAGGAGGGGCTGGTGAATTTATGTAGTCATTGGCCATTTCTTCCCATAAAATAGAAGTCCACTGAGTGAGAGGAGTTACTGCAGACTCCTCTGCAGTGTGGCTCTAGTGTCCTATAGCCAGCACAACCCAATCAGTCAGCTTGCATCTTTGGTTCATGTATTCAGTTCTTTACTATTTTATAAATAACTGTATAGCATTTGTGTAAAAATAACTATTGGTGATTTACTCATTTTATACTAGATCAAATAATTGGAAACTATTTCATATTCTGCTGCAGTTTTCCATTAAAAACTAAATATTACATGGAGAACCCTTCAAATTTCAACCTTTAGCGAAGAGAAATCCAAGAGCTCAAGAAAGATTGAGAGGAGAATTTTCCCAGCCAATAACATTTGACAAACATTCAATATTGGCAAAAATACCAATATGTAAAAAAATCATTCTGAATTTAGTGATCAAGGTCTCTATTACACTTGGAAGGAGGGAGTTCAAGTATTACTTTTGGGATAGTCTGACTCTGAATTGACTTCTTGCAAAAAAAGGCCCCCCCCCCCCCAAAAAAAAATTAAGGCTTTCACTGAAGAGAATAAAATATGTTTATACAAAATGGGTATCACAGAACTTAAGTTTTCTCTGGTGGCACTGCCATAGCTGAATACTACTATATGTTAATGTTTCCATAGCTCCACTAAGGCTAATTTTGTTTATTTCAATTAAGTTCCTATATTCAAGTTTCTTGTTACACACATGTAGTGCATATTCATGATTTGATCAGTTGTGCAAACTATGTGCAGATGATGATATATACAGTAAATCTTTATCTGGTTTCTTCTGAGTCAGAATATTAGGTATATTAATGTGTTTTGAATATGTCCTATTACCTCGCTAGTGTTATACAAAATTTATAAAAGTTTTTAAAAAATTAATATGTAAAATACAAATATTTGACTATTTTGTCAAGGAGTCTAGGATTCATTAAACTTATGAGAACAATTATAAAATGACAAAATAATTTGTGGTAATTTCCAACCAAAAACAACCTGGTAATTTTTACGAAAACTAAGTATACATGAAGATGACTAAGGCCTGATCCTGAAAACATGTCTGAGTAAATTTACCTATGTGACTAGTTCCAATGAACTCAATTGTACTTCTCATGCTCGTAAAATTAATTTCACTTAAACATTTATGCAACTGAAACTTAAAGCTCCAGTCTTACAATCTACTTTCATCCCAAACTCCTACATTAGTTGAGAGTTTGGACAGATTAAAAACTAAAAGACCATGTCCTATATATTATTTTTGAAGGTTTTCTTATAATAAAAGCCACACTGCATCAGCAAAATCTACAATTATTCTTCCAATGCACACGGAACACTAACTCCATGGCTAAGTCTACATCGCCACACCTCATTTGCATACCTAATAAGCTGCCATTTTGTCTACACTGCTCCTTCTTGCACAACCCCGCCTCTTTTGCAAGAGCCATTCTTCCGCTTATTTTCAGTGTAGACTGCTCCTTCTTGAGCAAAAGCCCCTTGCGCAAAAATGGCAGCTCACTACGTATGCAAATGAGGCATAGCGATATTCATCATCGCACCTCATTTGCATATCTTCTTGCGCAAGACCGTGCAATGTATACGTAGCCCATATATTCTGATTTTTGCTCCAACTTGCATGAGTAATTAGGGCACGTGAAGATCTATTGCAATAAAAAAACACATTTCGGTTGTCACTTGAAAGTTGAGTTTGTAATAAGTAAGGTTCAGGCTCGGGACCCTTTGTAATACATGAAAATGGGCATGATTTGTCAAACATCAGTAACCACATGTAAAAAATAATATTTCAATCTAGTGACCACCAGGATTGACAACAAACTTTTATTTCCTCTTAGAAGCCCATAAGCCAAGCTTTGTGCAGAAAAATCTATCACCGCCAGATTGAGAAGTTAAATCCCTTCTAATGGTAAAAAAAAGAGGCTAAATAAATAAATAAAACTGAGAAATGATGACACCCGCAAGTGATGGCACTGTGAATTTTATAAATATTTATGGTTTTATTAGTAAGGAGCAAGAAAGACTGAAAATAGTGGATATAAGGGTTGCACATCTGTAGTTTCCAAATTTATACAAAGCATAAATTTATGATTTTGCAATAACCACACAAGCATGAGCTACAGAAAGGAAAGCAGAGATACAAGTAATAAACCTTCCTTGCCCCTTCTTATTCAAAGCTACAAGAACAATGAATGGTTTTTGTTTCCTGTAGGAGCTCTAGAATTTAAAATCCTTGAAAAGAGAAGATGCAGATAGACATTAATTTAGATATAAGACAGAAAAGGTAAGGTTAGAGCAGATCAGTCTCTTCTTTTACTGCAGTCCTAGGATGAGAGAACATAGGGTCACTTTCAGTCAATGTCAAAAGAACTATTAATTCTAGCTGTGGTGGTTCTGGGTTGTCCCCTCAGGATCAGAGCAGTCATCATCCACTTCTGAATAAACAAGACAGGCCACGAAGGACCTAGGGTGTTTCCACCGCTAATGTTCCTAAGCCCAGGATTTGGTCCACTAGCCACTTCAGAAGATAAGCTCTTGCAGAAGGCTCAAAAGAAAAACTTACCCTTGCCCTCTTATAGCACTGCACAACTGGCCATTAATTTATAGTTTCTCCCTCTCTGCTCTCATGCATCTGGTGTTAGACACTTCCAAAGCAGGATACTATATGTGATAGCTTGATCTGGCATGGCAAGTTTAATGTTCTAATACATGTAGTAGAAATAGAAGCCCAGGAAGAGCAGATCAAGGGTGGAAAACATGGATTGCAAGCTGATAGGAGTCACATTGGGCACAAAATGAAGATCACACAGATGCTGGTTGGAGATCAGAAAGCAAATAGTAGCTGGACAGAGTGCTGTGTCACATGCACACAAAAATACAGGATTTGGATTTTCAGTAGGAGTCTACTGAAGTTAACCCCCAAGCCTTTTGAGGTTTACTCATAATCACTTTTACTTCAATGCTTCCAGCAGGTTCAGAATTAAGTGAATACACTTGCCAGATGGGAAAATCCAGGCTTCAGGTATTAGAAACTATTTTACCTAGATAAAATTTTAGCACAGTTTTATTTTGCTCTTCCTTTGAATCATAATGGACAACTGCTGCAGATTTTGAGACTCATTCCTAATTAATGCATGAAGATATCTACAGCCAATAGAGTCTGGTATTCTTGCTCATTAACTGAAAGGATTTACAAAGCAGAAAATAAATCTCTCATTTACTATGAATGATAATTCTTTTTTAACCATTGACCTCAATGAGTTTTCCCTAAGCAATTTATGGATTTCAGGATTTGGACCTGGACTATTTGTGTAAAATCAGAAACATTTATTTTCCTAAAATGTGATCAATCCTTCCCTATACTGTACTCTGTTTGACTGTTTTCTCAAAAACCTGCCTATACGTGAGGAAAAAAAGCTGGACATGTAATCGAAGGGCCAGATTGTGAACCCATACTCACACTGTTAAGCAGTTACATGAAATGCTCACTAATGTGAAAAAAATGGGTTTAAAACTAGAATTTAAAATTAAAGGCCAGATTTGACAAGCCTTTATTTACACAGAATAAAATACTGAATGTAAAAATATTTTGCAAGTGTGATGGATGGGAGGACTATACTACCTTTTTGTAGACATCCCATCATTTAGAAACTGCTTGTATAGGGTTAAACCTGGAACAGTAAGTATCCAAGAAATGTTGGCAGGAAGCCAGGAGAGTAAATGGGAAGAAAGTGTGAAACCTGAATTGAAAGCTGTGATGTGCCTGCTGCAGTTCTTTGTGTGGTGTTAGAAAGAAAAGCTGGGGAGAGATGGAATGAACCTTGGAGCCAGACATGAAACCTGGGCACAAGAAATGTGAGTAGACAGGAAATGTGTTGCCAAATGCAATCTGTTTTGTTTTTTTAATTTCTGGTTTATGAACTCTGTGCTGAGCCCTTGTGCTCCCTCCCACTCCCATAACTGAAGCTGAATCCTAGGGAAGCCATCCTTTATGATTTAATCTGTTTTTCTCAGTTGCTCTGTAACATCCGGCAACCAAGTGTGCTTTACCAAATATGTCCTTTTTGTTGTGTTAATAAAATCACTTTTTAAAAGATGGATCATCTGATTCCTGTGTCCTAAAGGGCAGGAAGATGTGTGCACATGCCTGAGAATGCGCGGTCAGCTATTAGAAATTACAGTTTGTTTTCAAGCATTCTCCTGAGGGAGGATAAAAGAGCTTGGATAGCCCACAGGAAGAAATTCCTAAGTGAGTCTTCCTCGGGAAAGGATTCAGAAAAGGGATTTTGCTCCTGGGTTGAGGCAGCACAAAATTCAAGGTCAGGGAATCTGTGACCTTGGGGAGTTTTTAAGCAGAAGCCTATACAGGCAGGCTGCGTCTACACTGCACCCCTTTTCCAGAAAAGGGATGCAGATTAGACACTTTGGAATAGGCAAATCCGCTGGGGATTTAAATATCCCCCGCGGCATTTGCATTAACATGGCTGACGGTTTTTTCCAGCTTGGGGATAAGCCGGAGAAGAGCTCCTTTGCTATTCCAAAGTGTCTAATCTGCATCCCTTTTCTGGAAAAGGTATTTTTGAAGTCTCTTCTGGGCTTACATAAGAACAGCCGTACTGGGTCAGACCAAAGGTCCATTTAGCCCAGTATCCTGTCTGCTGACAGTGGCCAGCACCAGGTGCCCCAGAGAGGGTGGACTGAAGACAATGATCAAGCGATTTGTCTCCTGCCATCCCTCTCCAGCCTCTGACAAACAGAGGCCAAGGACACGATTTTATTCCCTGGCTCCATGAAATTATCCTGGCTCCATGAAATTATGGACCTAACCTCCATGAAATTATCTAGCTTCTCTTTAAACTCTATTATAGTCCTAGCCTTCACAGCCTCCTCTGGCAAGGAGTTCCACAGGTTGATTACACGCTGTGTGAAGAAGAACTTTCTTTTATTAGTTTTAAACCTGCTACCCATTAATTTCATTTGGTGTCCTCTAGTTCTTCTTGTCGTACCTCGGTGTTTTCGTACCTCGGTACCTTCGGTGGTCTGGACTGTCAGTGTCAGCGTCGTCTGGTCAGGGTTGTCCTGGCGCGCTCATGACAGGACCTCTACTCCGTTGTTAAACTTTCGGCTGCGTGCATAACAATCGGTACTCTCTTTATCTAGAGTGTTAGACCCCGTGCACTTGGGTCAACACAAGAGATCTCTGAGAGGCCCCGGAAACGACAGATGCAGGCAAGGTTTGAAATCAATCGAGCAGGTTTATTGTCAAATGTGAAGCTCTACCAGTTGGTAACAGAGATCACTACAATGTTACACCACTGGGCACTATGGCCCGCGTTGACAAGGTACCAACACCGGGCAGGCCTATTGCCATATAACAGATATTAACAGCAGTTAGTCAAAATTAAGCTACTGTGCACTCTGTAAGTTTAGGCAATGACACCTGCCGTTCAGGCGCCTAGTGCGCCCCCCCCAAGGTCGGCCGGAGAGCACCCTCTGCGGTGTCCTTTTATAGACAGGTATAAACAACTAACATCATTTCTTTACGTACCAGGTTACCACCCTCTGTTGCCTAGTTACCACCCACCTTATGGAAGGGGGACTTACTTACTATCCTTCATGCTGTCAATTCCGACCTGGTCCTGAACCTAGGTTGGTATGTGCATTAGTTTTTAGGGAGTTTTTGTACCAAGACATTTCTTATTAAGATGTTCCATTACTCCCCTTTGCCTTACAGTCTGTACCCAGTGCCTCCCTGTGTCCTTCCATGCTCGACCTAACTTACACAATCGCACAGTTATCAATAGGGCCTCTTTCTTGGCTCCTGTTACTGAACCAAAGTCTTGCTCACTAGACTGCAGGCCTGTTGCTGTTTTCATGTTACAGGCCTCTATTTAGGCCTGCTGACTCCATGTTACTGACCCTCAACTTACTACACTTCTATTTAGGGAACTAATAAATAACTTTTCTTTATCAGCCCTCTCCACACCACTCATGTAGAAGGCTTCCATCTTCTACACTCGAAATGCCAGAGCCTTCACATATAAATTGTTTCAAGAGACACTGAAGGAAAGTGTGCTCACTAGGTACCTCATGTCATTTGACCTAACAGACAAAATTGATAAGTCCTTTAATAAGTGGAGACAGTTTTTCGAGGTGTGTCCCCCCGTGGGTGCTCCACTTCAGGTGTTGGGCTCATCCTGGTGCCGCCGGTCGGAGAGTTGTCAGCCATAGTCCAGCTGGACCACACATGCGCGGCAAGCGTCATGTGCCCTTCGCGCCATTTCTAAGCGTGCGCGTGGTCCAGCTCCTGCCAGTTCCTCCTAATTGATTCAGATATGAAAAACTGAAGAGACCGAGAGGGGAAGAGGGCATGTCATGGAGCAGCCACGGGGACACACACCTCGAAGAACCATCGTTACTGAACAAGGTGAGTGTGACGGGGCGACTTCCTCGCCTCTCACGGCGGGTGTGCCGTCCCCGGCGTGCTGGGGAGAAGCAGCGGCCCCGCGCCAGTCCTGGCACTGCGCCACCTGCTCCGCCGCGGCCAAGGGGGGAGCCGGGGGCGTGACCGGGCATTTCACGACCGAGTCTGGCAATCCCGGACAGACGCAGGGCAACAGCGGAGCCAGGAGGCCGGACCCCGCCGAAGACGCACTTGCGCAGGGTCCTGAAGTGGAGCACCCATGGGGACGCTACCTGAAGAAGAAAAGGTGGATATTTTTTCAAATGTAATACGGACTTACAAATGTAATACGGAGCACCCATGGGGACGCTACCCGAAGAAGAAAAGGTGGATATTTTTTTCAAACGTAATACGGACTCACACAGTCTGTTGAACAGCAGATGGTATATAAAGTGAATTAAGTACCTGGCAATAAATTTTAAATTCATCATCATCAACCACCACCATGGGCTCAACACCCATGGGTGTCCGATGCCTACCTCACTATTTCCTTCCATCTTTACCTGTTCGGTGTGGAGTGGCTTAGTTTTTGTAGACTAGCTCCGCACCAATCTACTTTATCATCTAACCATTCTCTGTGGGGTCTGCCTCTCCTATTCAGACTATCCATTATGCCGAATACCAGAGTCTTAACTTTTCACTCGTCATTCATTCTGCAGATATGCCCGAATAGCTGAAACTTCTGTTGTATAACCTTCTGCAGTAGGTTCTCTTTTGGCTGTATCTTCCTATACAATTCCTCGTTGGTGACCTTCTGCATCCATCCTATTCTCAAGATCTTTCTGTAACAACTCTTCTCGAATGCCAATATCCTTTCCTTTGAATCTTTCGTTATCACCCATGTCTCACATCCGTACAACATGCTGGAAAATACACACGTTTTCAAGACATTCAGCTTTAATCACTTTACTTTTCCAGATGTTTTCCATTGCCTTCAAACTCACTCTTGCTTTTGCTATTCTAGTCGGTACAGTAGACTTCCGATAATCCGGAACCTATGGGACCTAGGTGGTGCCGGATTATCAGATATGCCGGACTATCAGGAGGTACTATAAGCTGGTTATATATATATATATATATATATATATATATACACACATTATATACTGTATATAAAGTGTTCTTAACCCTTTTTATTGTACATACTGTATACAGTATACTGTAATGTTTTAGTTCTTTTAAGCCTTTTTTACCCTTTTTGCTCAATTCAGCTGCTGCTGCTGTTACCTTGTAACTCATTTTTTGCTGAAGCTCATTCACTAGGCTCTTGCCATTTTGATGCCGGACTATCAAGAGTGCCGGACTATTGGATGCCGGACTATTGGAGTTTTACTGTATTTCCTTCTTCCAGTCTAGATCACACGGCATGTTGCTCCCCACATACATGAACTTCTCTACGTTCTCTAGTTCGATCCCATCTACACTGAACTTCCTTCCTATTTCCTTATCTCCAAATACCATTGTCTTCGTTTTATCGATATTCATAATCAGTCCATACCACTTCCCTTCCTCATTTAGCATATGCACTGTTCTCGCTAGCTTCTCTTCATCTTCCTCGATGATAACTGTATCATCCGTGAACCTCAAGTTGTTCATTCTCATCCCATGCACCAATATCCCTTCTACCTCTTCCTTGATCTTGTCCATCACTCTGGTTATGTCTACACTACCACCCTAGTTCGAACTAGGGTGGTAATGTAGGCAACCGGAGTTGCAAATGAAGCCTGGGATTTGAATTTCCCAGGCTTCATTTGCATAAAACTGGGCGCTGCCATTTTTAAATGTCTGCTAGTGCGGACTCCGTGCCGTGCGGCTACACGCGGCACGGACTAGGTAGTTCGGACTAGGCTTCCTAGTCCGAACTACCGTTACTCCTCATTTCACTAGCGGACATTTAAAAATGGCGGCGCCCGGCTTTATGCAAATGAAGCCCGGGAAATTCAAATCCCGGGCTTCATTTGCAACTCCGGTTGCCTACATTACCACCCTAGTTCGAACTAGGGTGGAAGTGTAGACATACCCTCTCTCTAGGTGCATGTTGAAGATACTCAGCGATATCGGATCTCCTTGAAAAGGTCAATAATCTTAATCACATTTCCAATGTTTGTGAAGGTGATAAATGGACTAGTGAATAATTAAAACTTATAAAAAAGTTGGATTTGAAAAGGTTGAGTTTAAATGCATGTTAAATTAGAGAAAGAAAAATGAAAAAGTGCAAACTTTTATATAAAAGAAATGTATTAATTTCCTGATGCTTATCCTACTGAGGTCACAATAACAAATGATTAATTCTCTAAAATTACAACTCTTTGCAGCAGACATGCTAAAAATGTTGTAACACATCTCATGTAATTGACATGGGATTTAGGGAATGTTCTGCTCCCTTTATTCACAGTGAGTAGTACTGTACTCTGTTATCTTGATTTCCATGTACATGAGGCACAGCTCAATGTGGGTTAAGGTAAGAATCTGAACCTTAGTATTCATATAACCAGGCCTCATTCTGCCACCATTTCTTATGCTGAATAGGTTCCCTGTAATCAACAACACTATTTGCATGTAAGGCACTACTCCATTGAGCCAGCATGGAAAAATATGTCCTCAAATGGATCTCTATCTCTGAATATTTATCCCATTTGAGATATCACAAGTTAAACCTATTATTGGGCTGTTTTAATTTGTATTTCAAGTATTTTTTCAACATAAAACACAAAATCCCAAACTCTAATTTTAGCCGTGGAAAAAGTGTCAGTTACACTCACCGAGGTTCTCTTCTCACAATAGCTTCATTCAAAAAAAAAAAAAAAAAAAAAGAGAGTATGAGCGTGTATGTATGTGTGTGTGTTTGTGTACGCTCTACTGCATTGTTATGATATAAAAAAATGTCTCCAAGTTATTTTCTGCTGCACTTTTCCCCATTAAAATTTTAGAAACTCATCTTCATCCTTTTTGCTTGAGAGATACTTAGCAAGCTCTGCAGAGACTTGAATAGTATAGTTCTGTGAGGCTGTTTCTCCTTTCCACATGAAGCGAGAGTGAAAGATTATTCTTTGCAGGAAATAACAGATTTTTTGATATATCAGATATTAAAAAGAATCAACCTCCCCTCTCACCCATCCCCCAATGTATAATGCTGTTCTTCTGCTCAACTTTTTCTACAAACCTGGAATTTACTTGCAGCATGTTTCCCAACATTCACTAACTAGCTCTGTCAGATAATATAGTACATGACTATAATGTCACTTAAACAACACAAAAAAGACATTATTGTTGCCTCTCTCACAAGCAATAGCAAAATGTGGGCCTTGCAGGTCAGTTTCACATTTGGAGCAGAAATCAGTGACATTACACTAAAAGAAAAAACTTGAATTAATGTATTTGTAAAATGTACACAAGACTTGTTTCCTTTAAAAAAAAAAAAAGTAGTCAACCATTTCTTGCAGAAATCACAGCTGAAGCACTACTGAGCTGTAACAGAGACTTGAGCTACATTACTAACTTATGTTGGTGCAATATAACTACATTGCTCATGAATGTGAGCTGTTGAGCAACACAGTTATTTGCTTTTTCCTGTCAACATACCTACTGTCTATCTGAGAGGTGTAGTACCTCCCCGATAGACAGTAGGCAAATTTTCTTTACTGTTGCCCATATGCAAGATAGCCAGATTCCACTGGTTTCTGTCCACATAGTTTTTTCTTACCAGCATTACTCAAGTGACACGCACATGAAGTGAGTGCATGCTGACTGCACACAACATTGACTGTGAGAGTCACAGGATCCCTCTGCATTCAATCACATCGCTGCTGGGTCAGTCGGTACACTCTATAACAGGCCTGGACAAAATACAGCCCGTGGGCCAGATGCAGCCTGCCAAGCCATTGGATCCGGCCTGTGGAGGCAACGGGGAGCCTCAGGCAGGCTCCCCAGCTTGCCCTGCAGTCCTGCACACCATGAAGAAATGTGGCTGCAGAGCTCCATTTCTGTATTAAAACTGGAGGGGAAGCGAGGGAAGTTTCAGGATCCACCCCGCCCCCAGGATATTCCCATTGGACAGTTTCTGGCAGAAACCAGACAATGGGACCTGCTTGTTGGAATAACAAGCAGCCAAGAAGAACCACACCCCCTTTCCTCAGCTCAGTTATTCATGAAGCTCATGGCCAGGCAGGCAGGGAGACATTTTAAGCTCTTCAGGCGGGCAGGCTAGTTTGGCAGCTGGCTAGTAAGTCTCTTGGCCACATCCTGCTTCTGGCATCCCAGCCCTTTCCTGCCCCAACTCTCTGCCCCCCCTTCCTCCCTCAATATACCCAAACCTTCTGTCCCCCTCTTACACTCAGACCCCCTCCCAGATCTGATACCGCAATCTCCTGCCCCAGATCACAATCCCCCTCCTACCTTAGATCACATCCCAAACCTCTGCACTCCAGTCCCCTGCCCTAGGTCACTCCGCCTGTTTCATCCCAACTCCCTCCCAGACTTCAGTCTCCTTCCTGCACCCGAGTCCCTTACCCCAAACTCCCTTCTGCACCCAACCTCTACCCCAGACCATGCCTGTATCTCCTCCATTAATATCATGGAAGAGTGCAGCCCTTGACCACTTTCCAAAATCTTGGAGTGTCCCCCCCGTCAAAAATTATTCCCCACCCTGCTCTACAAATTCTAGGTACACAAGTGCAGTTAGCAAAACTACTCTATCCCAGGAGACCTTGGTTACAACAATCTTGCAGCCCGCTGAGATGAAGAAAGGCCACTCATTCAGCCCACTAACTAACCTAGGTTGCTCATCGCTGACCTATGCCTACAGGAGACATTCTCCCAATGGGGTAGATATGTCTTCACTAAGTGCTGCAACCATGTATGTGAACAAGTCTATAGAAGCAGCTGTTTTAGTGCCTGTTCTGCTTGAACTTTCAATCATATTTATTTCCTTAACATATAATTTTCTATTCCTGCCTATGCTCCTGAATTTTTCGACTGGGAAATTCCTTGTCTTAAGCCTGTGTTTCTTAAACTGTGGGTCCCGACCCTCCGGTGGTTGCGTGCAGCTTAAGAGGGGTGTTGTGAGCAAATTGGGGGGGGGGGGAAATTGTGGTATCACAAAGTTTGCGAACCCCTTAATCTCCTCACCTGGTACAATATGGTCTTTCTAGGTGATTCTGAGCATCAACCCTCCTTTTGTACACCTAATATTCAACACGAAAGAGCACTAGAGGCTCAGCTGGCAGCCAAACCTCTGTATGCAGTGAAGTTGTAGCTATGTGGGTCCCAGGATATTGCAGAGCCAAAGCGAGTGAACTAGTGTCATCTCTGGAGCTGAATTATCTGTACTTTCTACGGCTGTGTAGATACTACATTGTGCTGCTGTAACTTTTCTAGTGAAAATGCTTAAGCCACAGGGAGAGAGAGACTTGGGTCAGTATAATTTATGTCACGTAGGATTGTGGGTTATTCACACCCTTAAGCAATGTAAATTATACTGAAGTAATCCGTAGTGTAGACATACAATAAGGGACTAAATTTCTGTTCCACCAAAGAACCTGGCATCATATTAACATGTGGAGAACTAGAATTCTTCTGCAATCATTGCCTCAAATAATTCTCACACAGCAATGACAACACCACTCACAACCACATCCCCACCATCAATCATTAAAAAAAAATATCATCACCACAGTGCAAATGACACCACAAGCTGGATCATTATATTGATAGCTTCAGGGGGGGAAATGACTGCATAGAAGTTGGTCTAATAAAATATATTGTCTCAACCAGCTTTGTGCTTTAATCCACAGTCTCCTTAACAAGGGCTTGTGAGTACTTATATAACTATGATCCCCAATGTGCCTTTAGCTCCTTTTGCTGCAGCACTATTTTAACTGGTGTGCCAGACTTCTGATTTCTATAATCTTAATGGTATGTTGACTTAAAAATTAAGAAATATCTATATTGGCAAGAGGTTTTGAGCATGCACACATGGTAAATCTTGGCTGCTTATTTCTAACATTAAATCAGTGCGTCAATGTACAGTAGTTTGACTGTTAAAGCTTATTTTTCCTCAAGCATTATCGTGAACAGATGCTCTCAAGACTGATCCAATAAACTTGAGGATTTCAGCCTCTGCCTAAAATTAACGTGGAGGATACATGTAAAAATAATCTATGAGCAACAATCCAAATAGGTATTTATTATGATTAATACATCACCATGACATAATTACAGGGTTCTACCACATGGACTACAGTTGGTATTTGGTTCTCTCAATTTTTCCATTAGAATGAAGATTAATGTAAAATATTACTAATAGGTAATATTTTGAATAAAAGTAAGCTGTGATTAAGAGATAAGTCTCATTCTGAAAGCCATGAAATTTGTTGTTTTGTGAAAGGACATGCTAAAGCCTAAGCAAGCCACTGCATAAGACTTGCTTCATACTTTCACAGTCCCACACCTTGTCCCTAAAGAGCCTGACTGTTTTAGAAGTCATGGTTGCAAAGAATGGGAGGCAAGACTTCAGGTAGCATAGCGTAGACTCAGCCGATTTGAGGAGTTGAAGTTGAGGACTTGAATCAAACTGAGTACAGTGTTTGGACCAATAGTATGATACTTGTACACCTAGCAGATTGTTGCATTCAGTAGGAAAAAGTAAAACTGAAATCATATACACTTGGGCTGTGTCTACATTGGCCAGATTTTGCACAAAAGCAATTGCTTTTGCACAAAATCTTGCCAGCTGCCTAAACTGTCCGCGAGTTCTTGTGCAAGAACACTGACGATCTAATGTATGATCATCAGTGTTCTTACACAAGAACTCTGACGATCTAATGTATGATCGTCAGTGTTCTTACACAAGAACTCTGACGCTCCTGCTCGGGAAAAAGCCCTCTTGTGCAAGTGTTCTTGCGCAAGAGGCCAGTGTAGACAGGGACAGGAATTTTTTGCGGAAGAAAGCCCTGATTGCGAAAATGGCTGCCGGAGCTTTCTTGCGCAAGACAGCACCTACACTGGCATGGGATGCTCTTGCACAAAAGCACAGCTTTTGCGCAAAGGCACATGCCAGTGTAGATGCTCTCTTGCGCAAATACTTTAACACAAGAACTCTTGAGTTAAAAGTATTTGCGCAAGAGAGTGCCAGTCTAGACGCAGCCTTGCTGTAGTAGATCATATTTAAATTCAAAACTCCAACAAACATATAAATATAATAATATCAAACTTGGATGTGCAAGCATTAAGAAATGGTTGTGACAGAAGTTGCTGAAAAGCCTAGTGGAGAAAAGAAAATTAGGTACAGCAAGTCTAAATAAGTAGCAAAGGAAGCAGCAGTGAAGAATTACAAAGTGACACTGAAGGTGAAGTCTCCCCACTTCAAACTGTGCCTATTTATGCACAAGCAAGCATAGAATTCAGAGTAAAAAAAAAGCTAGAAGCAAATGGTGACATTACAACAGCTGGAATACTTTGACTTCAGGAAAACATATGGAGCTTCTCAAATGTTAGGGGGCTGCAAATGCCAAAGAATTAAAAATATGTACAGAATCTTTTTTAAAAATGTATACTACGTAAAAGAAAAATAGCAAAATATAAAAGGAATTATGCAAACAAATGATATCCTTGTGTGAACTTTGTTTCTTCTTTTAATCTTAACTTTTATTTTTCTCAACAAAGTCAGCTACATGACCATGTTATAATTATAGAACCATTTCCTCTAGCTCCAGCTGAAATCAGCTCAGGATCTAGCCCACAATCTTTAGGTCATGATTTTAACAACATGTAAAGACTTGTTATATACGTGTTTTCTAAAGCTATCCTTTACAAGAAAAGGTTCAGTAACTGTATGCAGCATTAGAACTGCTCTGCTGTAATGTCTTCAATGTTTTATTATATACACAGATTCATGCACTGGGAAGAGCAAATTGACATAGTGGGTGCAGTACTGATTTGTCAGCATCAGTTGTGCACTGCTTTGTAAAGTTTCACATTTTAAGTGGGCAACTTTCTCTTCTAAGATACGCAACACAAATAGTAGCACAGCTATCGCGGAAAGTTCTCTTCCAGTTAACTTACCAAAACACAACATGAAAACAGATTACAGCTCGTCTTCACGGTGCTCCCTCAGCAGGTTCTTAGATTGAAAATAATGCTGGACCAACAGTGCACTTAGCACACAATTAAGACACATTTTACTTATTTACCAGTAGATAAAATACAATTACGTTACTATTGTTAATAGCTGTGAACAGTATTGTGAGCCTCAATTTGCCGTTTGTAGTCATATGTCTGTCCCAACCTATTAAACCCCCCCTTTATTTTATTTTGTTTTATTTTTGTTTGGTGAAGTATTAGAAGGTCAAATGTTTCTTATCCATCTGTTACCAGTATGCCAACCATATCGCTTCATAACCAGAGGCAGTTTCATCCACAGTGCTCTGTGATAGCTTTATACAATATACCAGCTCCCTAACTGTGCCAAGCATGACTGCTGTGCAAACCAGCTTGTTCTTCTCTCTGAACTAATTGTGTCCACTGGGCCAAGTTAATGCATTGCTTCTTTAGTATCACCTTTGCCAAGTGTGACAGTTGTTGCAAAGAAGCCTGCAGTGTATATTCTGATGCTCATGGCCTCAGCCTCAGTTTGGCTATCTATGCAAGGCATCTCAGAATTATATCCTCCTCTAATAGGGTGTCAGATCATGGAGTAGTAAACACACTCAATATAATCATATGGCTCACTATAAAAGTCACTTCATAAGCCATGCCTGGGATACATGTGTGTTTTTACTTTTGAATCTCCCCCCCACCATTTATCTATTTACTGACTATATTGGTAGAGCTAAACATAAATGATTCTGCATCAAAGCATTATCATCCAAGAGGGCCTGAAACTGACAAATCCTGCAATTTAAATATTTTTGGTAAAAATTAAATCTCTTGCAGTCATAGGTAAAAAATTACTGAATGCAAAAATTATGCAAAAACTCCTTGAACTTAAAAAAATGGAATTTCTCCTTTAATAAGTGTATCTAGCTGCAGGAAGGCAGGGAGTCAACATACTTAGCTAACTGAATGCATCAACTTTTATTATTTACCCTATTTTAAAAAAAAGTTTTAAAAAATCCTGTGTTAGTGTAATAAAAAAGGCGAAAGTGCCACATGTTGCTCAAGACTGTAGCGATCAAAGAATGACAAGGTGTACGAGGTTGTATCTGTTACTAAATACTACATGTGTAGCTCAAAAGCCTATCTTTGTTGACCAACAGAAATGTGTCCCGTAAAAGATATCTCACCCACTGAGTCTCTCTAATATTCTGGGACAGACATCTACAACATTTACTATAAATTTGAGAGTTTGTGTGTTTCTCTGTCTGTTTGTTCAAGAACTCTTTCTAACTGGTAAGAACCAGGACCACCAAATTTGGTATGCTGCTTCCTCTTATCATAAGAGCAAGGTCAGGGTTTGGTTGTGCCAGGAAAATGGGATGTGCAGTCCTGGAAAGGGTTTGCTTCTCAGAAAACCATAGAGAAAAGAACTATCATCAAGCAAGTTACAAGGGCTGGCTGGGGGTGACTCTGTGATCTGGGATTGCCCCAGCCCCAACCCCAACCCCAAGCTTCCCCTTACCCACTAGGGGAAAGGCATGGGGTGTGAGGGGCATGAAGCTCCCCTTCCCCTCCTGATTCATACACACTGCTGGCTGCTCCTCTTCATCAAGGGGCAAGGGGAAAGTGCAGTTTGCTGCATTCCTCACTCTGGTTGGGGAGCATACGAAACTGATGAATCTGGACCTGCCGAGCCAGGGGACATACACCTCTCCCCAGCTATGCTTGCTGAAGCTGAAGCAGCCATGGAGAGGTGCTTCTCACATGGCCACAAATTGCTGTAGTGGGAGAAGGCCAGGGCAGTCTTCTCACTGCCAGGCAGCCTGCATTCTGAACCTCTCATCCCCAACCCTATCCTAGAGCAATGATTTAAATGAAGCATACACGTTTTCATTTTAATTTTCCAGAACACAAAAATTAATTGCGTTAATGACCAAGCAATGCTGGGTAAATCTTCTAGTCATTGCATATTTTCAAAGCTGGACTACATCCAAATCAGCATGAGGCTCAGGATGAGTGAGAATATTTTAAAGAAGATTATTGTATATGCAGGTGTATGCCAAGCAGCTTTCTGGAAAAACTACTAGTTCTGAGAAAGAAAAATATATCTTTGTATACTAAAAAATTCAATTATGCTGCAGTAAAATGTGCATATTACTTTTTTCATTTTTCTTCCAATTTTATTTTAATCTGATTTCATCATGGGTCATCGTATTTATTTTCCAGACACTGAAACATTCCCAGATATTTTTTCTTTACAAATAATAGAAAATGCAGACCACTAACTATAGCTAACTACATTCTAACTTTAGCACTATGAAGTAAAGTAATAGCTTAAACATGTCTCCCATTGTCAAACTAACAACATTATTGCATCTTATAAAAGTGGCCCCAAACATCTGATTCAGTCAGTGAAAGACTTTTATATGAGGGAAACAGCTGGGAAAGTGGTGGAACAGAATCCTCTTTTTCCCACACATCCCAAGAAAAGATAAAGAATATTTATTCAGACTGTAGCTGTTATTAAGCTATTCTCTACCATCTATCATATGCTGACTTTGGGGCAACTAAATTCTCACCTGTTCATTAATCCAGTGTGTCTCAACCTGTGGTACACATGCCCTTAGGGGTATACAAGAGAAGTCTGGGGGTACATCAACACAAGTGAAATTTGGCAAAAAATGTCTGGAATTTTGTCTTGCAAAGGGGATCGGGGAAGGGGCAGCGGTACGTGCCTGTCAAATTGAATATTTGGAGCCACAGGCCTGGACGTCAACAACCGCTCTGTGCACATGCCCCAGCGCTGGTGAGGAAAGCATGTGGCTGTGGTGGTGGCAGCTCCAGTGAGACCCCGGGCGGTTCCAAGTTGGGGGGCGGGTTTGGGTGGGGAGAAAAAAAAAATCACTTCCACGGATGCATCTCCTAGTTTGTTTCCTCTCCAGTAGCCTCCCCGGGGTGCTCCAGCGGAGAGGGCAGCTGAACCTGGACATGCGCATTATCCCCACCTCTGCACAACACATCCCCATCACCCCTTCACCACAGCACTGTGGAGAGGACCTAAAAGGCAGTGAAGCAGCAAAATAAGTTTTGCTCCAAAGGACACCTCCCTCCCTCCCCCCCGCATCAGTGGTGTAGCGAGGGGGGGCAGTTGTCCCCAGGCACCACGCAAGAGGAGCTCTGGGCTGAGGTGGGAGCACACAGACCCACACAGCAAGCCCAGCGCTGGGGGGCCACTTGCTCCCTGCAGACAAGCCGCCAAGGCAGGGACAGGTGGCAGGAGCAGGTACTTCAAAGGTAGAGTTACTGTACATCCAATGCCTGGCTCTGGGGGAGGAAGGGGGCATTGGTTTAGAACTGGGGGGGGCCTGGCTCTGGGGGAGGAGTGGGTGCATTGGGTTAGAGTGAGGGGGCTGGGAGTACTTATAATTTTTTTTAAAAGGGTACTTTATAAAAAATAAAAAATGTTGAGAAACACTGCATTAATCTACTAGCCATGCCTCTGCCACTCCTCCAACCTGCTCGCATTTCTCTTCCCAAAATCAAGTAGTCCCCAAAAGTGCTGCCTACAGCATTGCTCCTAATTCACAAGTTTCCCCAATCTTCTCAGGGAAGAACTTCATGATTTGTTCCTAGTGTGTTTGAGGCCTTGAGAGGTCGATACTGAGTACTCTTGAAACTGTTGAGTGCTCTCAAGTTCTACTTCAGTAGAACCGAAGGAACTAATATTTTGCAGAGGTTATCAGCATCTTAGAGGACTGATCTCTGAATTCCAGTACTGGATAGAGCATGGCCCAAATATAGTATAATTATATATATTTTATTTGAAACAGATAATATTGAAATAAAATATTTTACACAATCGTCATCTAAAAGGAAGATTAAGTTTCTATATAACCTTCTGAATTTTTTATTTATATCTATTGCCAAGGCAACAAATTCTTATACTGTTACTTTCTCAAAGATAACTTACATAAATAAAAAAGTGATTTCTCAATAAAAAGTATTTCACATGCTCTTGGTCATTGTAATCTGATACTAAAAGGCAGGTATTAAATTAATTGATTTTTTAAAAGGTGATCTTTAAGAGTATATTACTTGATTACATAACATTTTTCCTATGAAGATTTGAAGGTCTGGGAAACACACAGCTGGCTCTCTAAATTCAAACCTTGAATCCAAAGCAGAAGACTTAGGAAGTACAATAATTATAAAATGAAAATGACTTGATTAATAATATCAATGCAAAATATATTAAATAGTAATACCTTGCTCTTAAGCAGTACCTTTTGTTCAAGTATCTCAGCGGGCTTTGCAAACATGAACTAATTAAGCAATACAACATCACTGTGCGAAGAGAGTAAGATCATGCCACCCCTGAAATACATCCACCTCAGGGAAACAATGCAGCAGATGTTTGCTTACAATTAATAGTAACACTACACAGTTGTTTAGTTCAAATAGTAATAGTACAAGGAATTAAGAATGTTGAACTCAGCTGGAACTGCAGAGTGAATTTTAAGTAGGTAGAGTATGAGTTTAATTACCTCAGTCAAAATTCAACAAGCATACTGGAAATAAGTGGAGCTATTACAAAACGTGTTTTAAAATGTGATGACAAATGGGAAGGACCTCAAAGATACATACTTTCCTCAGTTTGACACCACCAGAAACAGTGGTATTAATTGAGTATTGACTCTAAAGAAAAGTGATTCCTACTTTAGGACTAACTAGAAGATTTATTTGGCATTGCTTGGATCCTTAATTAATTTTGGATTTTTTTTGGAAAATAAAATTTAAAAAGTACATGATTCATTTAAATCATTGCTCTGGGGTAGGCCTGGGAATGAGGGGTTCAGTATGCAGGCTGCCTCAGAGAGAAAAAGGACTACCCCAGCCCTCTCTCATCACAGCAGCTCGGAGTAAGGTGAGAAGTGCCTCACCATGGTTGCTGCAGCTCCAGCAAACACAGACAGGCGAGGGGTGCATGTCCCCCAGCTGAGGCAGATTCAGGTTTGTCTACCCCCTGTGCTCCCTAGCCAGAGTGAGGAATGCAGCAAACTACACTTTTCCCTTTCTCCCTTACAAAGGGGAACGGCCAGCAATGTTCCCATATGAATCGGGGGCAAGGGTCTCCCCAGCATCCATTTAGAGTGCCTGAGTGGTGGGAGGCTCAGGGCTGGGGGAGTCCCAAATGGTGATGCACACACCGCAGGCAGCCCTTTCACCTGCCTGCTGATTTTCTCTGAGAAGGAAACCCATCCCAGGCACATGTAATTTTCCTGGCACAGACAAACCCTTATCTTATTTTAAGTTGTAATAAGAGGAGGCTTTATATCTAATTTGAAAGTCCTAGTTGTTACCATTTAGAAAGAGTTCTTGAACAGACAGACCGAAAGACAAACTCAACTATATACAGGTTGAAACTCTTTTAACTGGGACTTTCTGGTCTGATAATATCCGTGGCCTGACAGAGAGCCCTAGTGGAGGGCAAGGGCCTGGGACCATGCAAGCTGGTGCAGCAACAGGGCTTCCCAGCAGGACTGTGGGAGCCCCAAACTTAGCATCAGAATCCCCATACAGAGACTGCGGGGCTACCCAGAACAGCAGCAGGAGCCAGGCTCTGCAGCAGGAACCCAGTGTGCAGAGGCAGTGATGCTGCACAGCACGGCACTGAGATCCTGGTGTGCACACAGGTGGCTAGGCTGCCTGCCATGGCAGTGGGTGCCTGGCAAGCAGAGACAGCAGGGCTGCCCAGCGTGGCAACAGGAGCTGGGCGCAACAGCAGGAGCCTGGAGTGCAGAGGTGGTGTGGCTGCCTACTAACACAGCAGGGGCTAACAGGGCAGAGGAGCCAGAGAGAGGGGGAAGCCAGCTGGGAGGGCAGCGTTCGGGCCAGGGCTGGAAGGGGCTGGCAGCAGGGAGATCAGAAATGAACGCCCCTGGTCCAGCAAAATTCCTCATCCAGGACCAGTGAGGTCCCAAAGGTGTCAAGCCAGGGAGGTCCAATCTGTTCTAGAGATACCAGCTCCAGCACTAATTGCCTAGCGTTTCTTTCTAAATCTGCTATTTTAACACCAACATAGGATTGCCCTACTTAATTTGTAAAATCTGATTTTCAACACATCATGCTGTGTTTGCTGCAGAACATAAAATCTGAACATATAAGCACTGAATTTAGTAAAACAATTCTATTTAAGAAGGGCATCTTAACAATCGTTTCAAATCCCACTGAAGTTACTGGGATTTACATATATATTTAAGTGCTTCCCCCCCCCCCATTTGTGACTTCACAGTGCCCCTTTCAAGCTCTAGCCCTTTTCAAAGAGGATCAGATGTGTAAAACAATGAAAAATAACTTTTCTGAACTTCTCAATGCAATCAAAATGCAAATCACAATACTGTGTCTGCCAGCGTCCCACTTACTATACCTGCTATATTTTATGCTACATTACTTATAAGGTATTAGATGCCTACTGCTACCTAGTTACTCCTTCACATCTTTGGGAACAAATCTTCATATCTGGTTGAAAGCACTGGGTATACAATAGATTGGATCATTAGAAGATAAAATGAGTAGGACAAAGTGTTCATGCCCCACACTAGGGATGTTAAGTAGAGGTTAATAAGCTAATCGAGTAGTTGATGGAATTTTCATCAAATACTCGATTAGTCGATAAGGGGGATACCTCCTGGGGGTTGCCTGAGCTGGGACTGAGCTCATGCTGGCTCCAGGACCACTGTGGCTCTGCTTTTGAAATGTAGTAAGAGCTGCCAGGCAGGTCCAGCAGCCCCTGTTTACGGCAACTCAGGCTGGCTACAGACAGGAGCTGTTGCTGAAGCAGCCTCTGCCTGCAGCCAGCATGGGCCATCGAAGGCAGAGGCTGCTTTGCAGCAGCCTCCCCTACCCCCACCTGCCTATTAGAGGCAGCAGCGTGCAGGGGGTGGGAGTGGAGCAAGCGACACCAGGGAGACGGTGTTGGAGGGAACTGGCTTTTAAGCTGGCTCACCCCAGCACCAGCTCCTGTTCCCTCCCTTGCTGCCTCTTACACAGAGGCAGCAAGGGAGGATGGGAAGCAAGGAGTTGAGTACTCAACTTGCCTACTCACTTACATTCCTAGTGTAGACCTGGCCCTAGTATAAAAGGGAGCAGCCCAGCTCAATCAGGGCTGACCAGTAAGGAGAGAAAGGAAGAATACTGCAGGCTCCTTCCTGGGAGCTGAGTGCCAGATTTGTGGAGGCCAATTGTGCCAAGGTATAGTCAGATACCGGGCTGCTCGCTGAAGCCCAAGAACAGACAGAGTCATTGGGAGCTTCACAAGCTGAAGACCCCAGCCACTCAAGACATTTTTACTAAGTGATGTTGGAAAACGAGGTTGGAAGTTAGCCATGGGAACTAGACACTGATTGGGTTGTGGAACCAGGACAAAGGCAACATGTTTCAGAAGGATCCCCACTGAACTAGTGATGAATCATTTGCCACTATCAGGGTCCTTGCCCGGGGCCCAGTGGAGCCGGATGGGCCCAGATCTCCTACCCTGGCCAACAACCACCCCTTGGTGGTGGCCCACTTTCCTGGTTACCCATAGGTCACACAGGCCTCACTAAGAGAATACCCCATATTGGTTCTGGCCACTGGGCAACACAACCTTACGGATGTGGGAGGCCATATTCACTCTGGCCACTAGGCCCAGGGCCTTGAATAGGAGGACAGCCACATTGGCTCTAGCCACTAGGTGATGCAGTCCTGCAGAGGAAGGCAATCATAGAATCATAGAATAATAGGACTGGAAGGGACCTCGAGAGGTCATCGAGTCCAGCCCCCCGCCCTCAAGGCAGGATCAAGCTCCATCTAAACCATCCTTGACAGATGTCTATCTAACCTGTTCTTAAATATCTCCAGAGAGGGAGATTCCACCACCTCCCTTGGCAATTTATTCCAATATTTGACCACCCTGACAGTTAGGAATTTTTTCCTAATGTCCAATCTAAACCTCCCCTGCTGCACTTTAAGCCCATTACTCCTTGTCCTGTCCTCAGAAACCAAGAGGAACAAATTTTCTCCTTCCTCCTTGTGACACCCTTTTAGATATTTGAAAACCGCTATCATGTCCCCCCTTAATCTTCTTTTTTCCAAACTAAACAAGCCCAGTTCATGAAGCCTGGCTTCATAGGTCATGTTCTCTAAACCTTTAATCATTCTTGTCGCTCTTCTCTGTACCCTTTCCAATTTCTCCACATCTTTCTTGAAATGTGGCGCCCAGAACTGGACACAGTACTCCAGCTGAGGCCTAACTAGTGCAGAGTAGAGCGGCAGAATGACTTCACGAGTTTTGCTTACAACACACCTGTTGATACAACCTAGAATCATATTTGCTTTTTTTGCAACAGCATCACACTGTTGGCTCATATTCAACTTGTGGTCCACTATGACCCCTAGATCCCTTTCCGCCATGCTCCTTCCTAGACAGTCGCTTCCCATCTTGTATGTATGGAACTGATTGTTCCTTCCTAAGTGGAGCACTTTGCATTTCTCCTTATTAAACCTCATCCTGTTTACCTCTGACCATTTCTCTAACTTGCTAAGGTCATTTTGAATTATGTCCCTATCCTCCAAAGAAGTTGCAACCCCACCCAGTTTGGTATCATCTGCAAACTTAATAAGCGTACTCTCTATCCCAATATCTACATCATTGATGAAGATATTGAACAGTACGGGTCCCAAAACAGACCCTTGAGGAACTCCACTTGTTATCCCTTTCCAGCAGGATTTAGAACCATTAACAACAACTCTCTGACTACGGTTATCCAGCCAATTATGCACCCACCTTATCGTGGCCCTATCTAAGTTATATTTGCCTAGTTTATCAATAAGAATATCATGCGAGACCGTATCAAATGCCTTACTAAAGTCTAGGTATATGACATCCACCGCTTCTCCCTTATCCACAAGGCTTGTTATCTTATCAAAGAAAGCTATCAGATTAGTTTGGCATGACTTGTTCTTCACAAACCCATGCTGGCTATTCCCTATCACTTTATTACCTTCCAAGTGTTTGCATATGATTTCCTTAATTACCTGCTCCATTATCTTCCCTGGGACAGACGTTAAACTGACCGGTCTGTAGTTTCCTGGGTTGTTCTTATTCCCCTTTTTATAGATGGGCACAATATTTGCCCTTTTCCAGTCTTCTGGAATTTCCCCTGTCTGCCATGATTTTTCAAAGATCATAGCTAAAGGCTCAGATACCTCCTCTATCAGCTCCTTGAGTATCCTGGGATGCATTTCATCAGGACCTGGTGACTTGCTGACATCTAACTTTCCTACGTGATTTTTAACTTGTTCTTTGTGTATCCTATCTTCTAAACTTACCCTCTCTCTGCTTGTATTCACTACGTTAGGCACACCTCCAGACTTCTCGGTGAAGATCGAAACAAAGAAGTCATTGATCATCTCCGCCATTTCCAAGTTCCCTGTTACTGCTTCTCCCTCCTCACTAAGCAGTGGGCCTACCCTGTCCTTGGTCTTCCTCTTGCTTTTAATGTATTTATAAAAGGTCTTCTTGTTTCCCTTTATGCCTGTAGCTAGTTTGATCTCATTTTGTGCCTTTGCCTTTCTAATCTTGCCCCTGCATTCCCATGTTGCTTGCCTATATTCCTCCTTTGTTAGTTGTCCTAGTTTCCATTTTTTATATGACTCCTTTTTTATTTTGAGATCGTGCAAGATCTCCTTGTTAAGCCAAGCTGGTCTTTTGCCATATTTTCTATCTTTCCTACACAGCGGAATTGTTTGCTTTTGGGCCCTTAACAACGTCCCTTTGAAATACTTCCAACTCTCCTCAGTTGTTTTTCCCTTCAGTCTTGCTTCCCATGGGACCTTACCTACAAGTTCTCTGAGCTTATCAAAATCTGCCTTCCTGAAATCCATTACCTCAATTGTGCTGGTCTCCCTTCTACCTTTCCTTAAGATCATGAACTCTATTATTTCGTGATCACTGTCCCCTATACTGTCTTCCACTTTCAAGTTCTCAACTAGTTTCTCCCTATTTGTTAAAACCAAATCCAGAACAGCTTCTCCTCTGGTAGCTTTTTCAACCTTCTGAAACAGAAAGTTGTCTCCAATGCAGTCCAGAAACTTATTGGATAGCCTGTGCCTCACTGTGTTAGTTTCCCAACATATGTCTGGATAGTTGAAGTCCCCCATCACCACCAAATCTTGGGCTTTGGATAGTTTTGTTAATTGTTTAAAAAAGGCCTCATCCACCTCTTCCACCTGGCTAGGTGGCCTGTAGTAGACTCATATTGATTCTAGCCACAAAGTCAGGCAGTCCTGAAAGAGAGGGCAGTCATAATGGCTCTGGCCCCTAGGCCACGAGACCCCACATAGATGGATGGTCTTCTTGACTCTGGCCATTAGGCCATACTGCCCTGAGGCTATGTGTTGTTAGACTGAGCTGCAGGGATACAACACCCTTCCCTCTGACACCAAAGGGTGAGGAGGTGTAATTGCCCCATGAGAGGGTGTCAGCTTCTAAATATATTCCAGGAGATTAATAACTTCAACAAAGCATCAGTCTTTTTTAGTCCTTAATATTGCTTCTATTACAATTCATTTAATTTTACCAATTAAAGGACATTTGCCATCCATGTGGACACATTTATATTTTTGAGTTAAAGGAGACAAGACATTACCTTGAACCTATAATTTTATGCAAATAGCATTTTGGTCACTCTTCTATCACTAGATTTATCAGAAATGTACATAATGTAACACATAATGTAAATCAATATAGAAGCTAGAGATGTAAAATCCCGTTTAATGAGTTAACCAGTTAAACGTTATGTTTAGCCAGTTAACCACTTAAACAGAACTTGAAAACAAGCACTCTCATCTGTATAAAATTCAATAAGCTAAATTCACAACTATTACAGTAATTTAGAATTCCAAGTCTGATTAAAGATGATTGCAGAATAGGCACAGCAGTAAATACCAATTTAACAGCACATGGACCAGCTGTTCTTTGTATCATATATGTGCACAAGCATTCTTTATAATGTCAGTGCTAACCATCTTGAAATCTAAGACACTTCAGTTTCTAAATGTGATTATTGTCATTATATTGTTATAACAGGTCTCCTGACTATCTTCTGATGAAGTGCTCCTCAGATCTGGTTGGGTGAAGCCAATGTTGAATGTACTTCGAAGTGCCTAGACACGGAGTGAAAACCTCTGTAAAACCAAAAAAGCCATAGGCAGAAGAGTTTTGAAAATGTACTCTAATACTACCCATATTTTATTGAGGAATGCTGTTGTAGTAAGTAGGCCTACAAATTTACCCTAATTTTGAGTTTAACTTTAACAAATGAATGAAGGTTTACAGAAGGTTCCCAAATGTTGATGGGAAAAGGTATGAAAGAGAGACAAAAAGATTGCAATAGTCCAAACAGAAAGGCCTACTAATATAACTTGGGGAGTATGCAGAAATAACACTCGATAAAAAAAGAGAAACATGGAACCAGAAATCAATCAACCAATATCTGATGTTTTCCTCAAAAGGACAGTTAGTATCATCATTGATACCAACTAAAAGACTGTCCCATAAGGAAATTTTCTCTTCTAAAAACTCTCTCCTGGCCAAAGAAAAAGGGATGTTGTTAAAATGAGAAACTTAGTTAATACCTGATATTTCAAATATTTTAATTTTTTGCCTTCATTTCCTTAGCTTTAATGAAAGGTTACAAAGATTTTTTTATAGTGTGTTTTCCATGGTACTAAGCAGACTGAGATCCCTATTTAAAATAATTGTTTTATGTTCAATAGAGACTGGATTATATTAACACCTTTGGCCCGTATATTCCATCTTAATTAAAATAACACCCACGCACTCCCTTCCCATTTTAGAACTACTCATGTTTCAGGTTGAAAAGCCAAGAGTGTGAATGGAAGGAACCAGTTAGTCACAACAGGTTTTTTACTCAGTTTAATAGCACACAATAGCCGAAGAGAACATCTCCTAGAACAACCCACGAAAGCTCATCACCTATTAAATCATCTTGTTAGTCTTTAAAGTGCTACATCGTTTTTTCCTTTTGTTTTAACAAGGTCAGACTAACATGGCTACTTCTCTATTACTATCTCCTAGAACAGATACTGTCAGGATATTTACCAAACCAAATAATGCAACTGAGTGAATAGTTTTAGGTGATTTGTAATTAACAACAACAACCATAAGCCCACAGAGCACCAGCACAAGTCAAGCTATTATGGACAGCACCAGGTAGAAAAGATTTGTGCTTTTCTGAAAAATACTTCCTTCATTCCAGCAAGTCTCAGTTGCAATAAGAAAAAAAAAAAGCAGCTGTAAATTATATTAGATTATTGGAAGTGAATTAGACCTCTAACTCTTTTATTCTCAGGCCTCTCCCTGTCTCTAGAAAGTTTTTAAAAAATGGACTAACATGTTCTAATAGCTAAGGCCCACGTACAAACAGGAGCTATTTTTGCACTTATAAATTGTGTAAATGCACAGGATACTTACACATGCAAATATTCATGCAAAGCAACTATCAAATGTGTGCAAGTATCTGCTTGTTTACGTGTATTTTCAGATACAACAAGCCACAAGTTTGTGAAAATTTGAGTGTATTTGAGGCATCCTAAATATTGGCCTTCACATCTGACCTAATATTCCCCTTTGAAAACAATAACTGTTGACCTAGTCTACAGTTTTCTTCATACCACATAAATGAACAGTACAACTAGCCAAAAAGGGAGGGAATGGGCAGGGATCAGGAATGATAAGACTGTTAAGACCAAACCAACAGTCACCAAAAAGCACTTAAAATATGAAACAAAAAAATACAGCCGAATCTGCCGTCATACAATAGGAACATTTTGCAAACCTGTAATCTTATATGAGATGAACTGCAAGCAATGTTTTTTGCAAAACCAGCACTTTAGAACAGCTCTTGCTCTGAAACACAAAAAATGTACTTAATAGTTTACACTAACAGAGAAAAATGAGGAAGCTCACCTGTTTCCTCACCTCCCATATATGCTTCATGATTTTCTGAAAACTGAAATATTTACTTGCTTGCACAAGAAAACAAAGAGTCATGCATTTTCTTTATTGGCTATCAAATTACCCTCTCTGCTACTTGCTGAAATAGCATAAAACTTGCTTTACTCTATGCAAAGAGAAGGCAATCTATTTTCAACATCTCAAACATGAAATAAAAATGCAAGCATGTGCATGTTATCTTAGAAGTGTTTGAATTACAATTCATCCGCAAGTTCAATTCTCATGTTAATAGCCTCAATAGGGATGAGGGATGGCTGGAACATTACCAACCTAACATTTAATGAAGGTGCAAACAGCTCTTTGTGTAGATTCTTGCATTAGTGCCCTCCCTATCTATTGACTTTGATCCTTATCTGTGGGGGGAGGGATAGCTCAGTGGTTTGAGCATTGGTCTGCTAAACCCAGGGTTGTGAGTTCAATCCTTGTGGAGGCCATTTGGGGCAAAAATTCATCAGGGATGGTATTTGATCCTGCTGTGAAGGCAGGGGACTGGACTCAATGACCTTTCAAGGTCCCTTCCAGTTCTAGGAGATAAAACAAAATGGAGATTGCCTAACTATCCACTTTTCAGGTGCTTCCTATTCTGCCTTCCTGTTTCTCCCTTAGATATTTTTATAACCTCTGCTCCTTGTTTCCTGCCCCCTTCCTTTTTTTTCCTTCCTCCCTCTCCCTCTATTTTGGGTCTGCACATCCTAAACTCAAAACTCTGGTCATCTGAAGAAGTGGCCCACGAAAGAAAGAGTTACTCACCTGTGCAGTAACATCTGTTCTTCAAGATGTGTGTCCCTGTGGGTGTTCCACCAAAGGTGTCGGGCTCATCCCGGCGCCGCAGCTCGGAGAATTTTCTCTAGCAGTAGCCCCTGGCGGACTGTGCATGCGCAGAAGCCGTCTCACACCATTCGCGCCTCTTCTGCGTCGCGTGGTCTGTCCCGCCAGTTCCTCCTACCCAGAACCTCTGAAAGACAGAAGGACAATAGTTCTGAAGTAGGGAAGAGGGCAGGTTGTGGAGCACCCACGGGGGGACACATCTCGAAGAAAATGTTACTGCACAAGTGAGTAACTCTTTCTTCTTCTTTGAGTAGCATCCCTGTGGGTGCTCCACTAAAGGTGAGTATGAAGCAGTAGCTCAACGATAGTATTGTACTTCGGCGCTATGGACTGTGCACCGAGGAGAGCACTGTGTGAGCCACTGCCACATCTGTAGCTAGGATGCTTGCAAGGGCGTAATGCCTGGTGAAGGTCAATGTAGAGGACGAGGTAGCCACACAGCATATGTCACGCAGCAGTACGCCCTTAAGAAAAGCCGTAGAGGTAGCCATGCTTCTAGCCGAATGAGCCCTTGGTTTGCAAGGCAACGACCTGTTACATACAGAGTAACAGTGAGTGCTGCAGGCTACGATGTGAGATGAGATTTGTTGTGAAGAAAGTTGCTGGCCTTTAGAACGGTCTACCATGGATGGTAAAAGATGCTGTGATTTTCAAAAGGGACACATCCTGTTCAGGTAAAAGGCAAGCACTCTGCTGATGTCCAGTGTATGTAGACGAGCGTCCTCTGAGGTAGAGTGCGGTTTTGGGTAGAAGGTAGGCAAAGTATTAGGTTCGTTTCCATGGAAGGACAAATTAACCTTAGGCAGAAATGCTGGGTAACTGTGCAGTGTCACTCCCTGTTTAGTAAATAATGTATAGGGAGGATATGCCGAAAGTGCCGCCAGCTCGCTCATGCAACACGCGGATGTGATAGCAAGCAGAAATGTCACTTTCATAGTAAGAGTCTGCAGGTCGCAGGTCGCTAATGGCTCGAACGGTGGGAGAGTGAGCGTGTCCAGGACTAGGCCTAGATCCCAAGATTCCGGAAGCAGTTTGAGTGGAGGATAGAGATTTGTAACGCCCTTCAAGAACCTTTTGGCGAGTGGATGAGCAAAGACTGAGCTGCCGTCAATGGGGGGCAGAAGGTGGAAATGACTGCCAAGTGGATCCTAAGTGAAGACATCGCTAGGTTTTCTGATTTTAGGTGGAGAATATAACCAAGAATTTGTTGGGTACAGATAGGAGATCAACGTCTTTTGCCTCACACCAGGACTGAAAATGACGTCATTTATGAAGGTAGGCCTTTTGTGTAGTTTGTTGCCAACTATGTACAAGGATGTCTTTGACTGAGAACAGGTTAACTCTGGGCCTTGTAGCCAGTTAGGAGCCAAGCCGTCAGGTGCAACTGATTGATGTGAGGGTGAAGGAGTGTCCCGTGCTGTTGTGACAGCAAATTGCGTGACTGTGGCAGTTGCCATGGTTGAGATGCCGACATCCGCATTAGCAGGGTCAACCATGTCTGTCATGGCCAAAACAGTGCTATCATTATCACCATCGCCTCCTCCGTAGCTATTTTCTCCAGCACCCGTGGGATGAGCGGGATCGGAGGAAAAGCATAAAGCGGCGCACTCCCCAATCGATAAGAAAGGCATCCTCCTGAGAAGTTTCCCTATGCCTGCACTTCCTGTTGTGCTGAGTACCAAAAAAGTCCATGGTGGGATATCCCCAGGTCCATGGTGGGATATCTCAAAGAGGCTTTGAACTACTTCGTTGAGCAGTTCCCACTCATGTTACAGATGAAAGGTCCTACTCAGAGCATTCGCGGGGTATTGCTCTTGCGGGGAGGTATGCATCAGTGAGCATGATTCCATGTCGGATAGCCCAATTCCACAGGTGAATTGATTCAGCACAGAGGGACTGGGATCTGGCACCCTCTTGCTGGTTATAAAGTATACAGTGCAAATATTGTCAGTGAGGATCTGCACCGTGGTTTCCCATATTATGTGTAGGAAATGTTTGCATGCATTGAATACTGCCCATAACTCCGAAAAGTTTATGTGGAAGAGGGACTCGTGATGCGTCCATAGTCTCGGGATCTGGTGGTGACGCATATGGGCTCCCTAGCCGACCAGGAATGCGTCTGTAGTGATTTGGACAGTTGGCCTCCGGGCATGAAAGGGGACATCCATTAAAGTATTCCCCGGATTGAGCCACCATTGCAAGGAATCTCTCAAGTGCTTCGGGACAACCACAAGCTTGTGAGTACTCTGGGTGCCTGGTGTGTAAATGGTGAGCACACAATGCTGAAGGCATCTCAAGTGAAGGCGGGCATGGGGAATGACGTATGTAGCGGCTGCCATGTGCCCCAAGAGCTTTAGGCATATGAGTATAGACATTTTGGGGGCGGTGAGTAGAATACACCCCAAGGCTTGGATAGTCTGGGACCTGTCAAGAGGTAAGTATGTGGTAGCAGTTGTGGAATCCAGTCTCACCCCAAAGAACTCAAGAGACTGGGAAGGAGTCAAGGAAGACTTTGGTATGTTAATAATAAGGCATAGAGCTTTGAATGTCTCCCTGGCTGCGCTGACCGCAGCTCGACCGCGGTAGGGGCCTTCAGGAGACAATTGTCCAAGTAAGGAAAAACTGTGATGCCGGAACATCAGAGGTAAGCAGCTATGACGGCTAGGGTTTTGGAGAACACTCTTGGTGCTGCCGAGACGCCGAATGTACTGATAATGCTCGTTGCCCAGTGTGAAACGGATGAATCTCCTGTGGGCCGGGTGCACCGTCATGTGGAAATACGTGTCCTGGAGATCGAGAGACGCGAATCAGTCCCCTTCATTCAGAGCTGGAATGATAGAGGCTAAAGTGACCATTTTGAATTTCTGTTTTCGAAGGTGGCGATTGAGTTTGCGGAGGTCCAGGACAGGCCTCCATCCTCCGGACTTCTTTTGCGTAAGGAATTACCAGGAATAGAAGCCTCTCCCTCTGAATTGGTACGGAACCCTCTCCACCGCTCTGATGGTAAGTAGGCATGAGATCTCTTGCTGCAGTAGATTTTCGTGAGAGGGGTTCCTGAAGAGGGACAGGAGGGGAGAGGTGGGAAGGGGCAGGGTAGAAAATGGAATGGTGAGGCCGGATGTAATAATCTCCCTGGTCCATCAGTCTGTGGTTATGGCAAACCAGCGGGGGTAATATGGTCTCGTGTTGGGTGGAAGTTAAGGGTGCATCACCTGTGGGTGTTGGAGGGGCTTGCCCAGGAGGTAGGATGTCCTCAGTCGGGATTTGTGGAGACCGTGGCTGAACATGCTACGGTGATATGGATGGTGAATGAACTATGCTGCAGAAGCATGGGTGTTCATGGTAGTAGTAGGTGTAGCAGCTACGATGATGATACACATGCGGGGAGTGCCCAGGAGAATAGAAACTCGCACTCCTGTAGCGAGAGTCGTGTAAACGAGATGGGAACACCAGAGATCTTGATCGCATTGTGTAGTGCAATGGTGAGCAAGAGCCATATGACCGGTGATAGTGTGAAGGTGTGTGAGACCAATGTGGGGATCTCCAATAGCACCATGGAGGTGATCTAAAACAACCGTGGTCGTGTCTGTCCGAGTGACGGTGGGGTGAAGGAGAAGGCTTCGGGGAAAACACAGCCCTGTCGGTGCTGGGTGTTGGTGTGCGCACATGCCGAGCCTTCCTCTGAGCTTTGGTTGGTAATATGGAAGCTTTTGCAGGAGGAGGAACCGGGGGTACTGGACTAGCCAGTGCAAAAATCAAAGAACACAGTTCCGACAGCTCCCAGGGTCTGGATAGTGATCACGGCGTTGATTTTGGTGATGTCAGTGCTGGCAACAAAGCTGGGGGCACGGACGGCACGGTGGCAAGCTTCAGTGCCGTAGAAAACGGTCTCGGCACTGGACGGCGTTCGCTCAGTGCCACTTCGCCACGTGGTGCCACTGATGGTGCCACTTAGACGCACAGTGCTGTTCTCGGTGTCGTCAGAGGCCGTGCCACCATAGCCGGTGCTGATTCTGGGCGTAGTGCCGTGCGTGACATGGGTACCAATGCGAAAGAAATCGCGGGGCTAGGCACAGAAGTATGGCAGGTTTTAGATGGTTTTCCCGCGGTGTGCATGGGTGGCAGTCCCAATGTACTCGGTGCATCTCCTACACTTACACTCCTAGCTGGAGCGGACCTCTTTCCCTCGTGGGACTTACGCACTCCTGGAGCATCCGTTGTGTGTCCTGTAGATGGTGGCTGAAGTGCTTTGTTGAACAGAAGCATTTTCAGCCACATTTCCCTGTCCCGGCTGGCGTGGGCAGTTAACTTTGAACAATGAGTGCACTTCTGGGGGATATGGCCTTCCTCCAAGCACCTTATACACCGGGAATGGCCATCCAATGCTGGCATGGCATCCCCCGCATGACGCGCACTTCTTAAACCCGGGGGAGCCGGGCATGATGACTGAGGAAGGTCCATCAGACACAGTCTGAAAGGGGTTGGTCGACTGACCAACAACTATGTACAACGAAAGAACTGTTTTTTTTTGTTTGTTTTTTTAATTATAACAAACTAACTAGAACTGTAACTCTAACTCTAACTATAGGGTAGGGGCTAAACTGGGACGAAAAACAGAGCGTAATTGCTATTCTGTGTTTCTCCTCAGGGCGGAGGTAGGAGCTCGTCCCAACTCCGTCTGCGACCGTGGATGGTTAGGAGGAACTGGCGGGACGGACCACGCAATGCAGTAAAGGTGTGAACGGTGTGAGACAGCTTCTGAGCATGCACGGTCCGCCAGGGGTTACTGCTAGAGAAAACTCTCCAAGCTGCAGCACCGAGACGAGCCCAATACCTTTGGTGGAGCACCCACCGGGACACTACTTGAAAAACAAGTTCACAATACCATCTATATATTTTGTTAGTCAATAAAGTGCTACCAGACCAGTTTTTGTTTTTTAAGTTTATCCTGTACAGACTAACTCGGTTACCCCCTGAAGCTTCCTCAGCCCTGTTAACCTCCAAAGGAATATCCTATGTCTGTTTAAGACCTGATCACCAAACAGTTTTTCAGATCACCTATGCTTCATCTTCATTTGCCAATTAAATCATTTAGCAAAAAGTATGCATACAATGGCTTGCAGGATTCTCATCCACACTTGACATCAAATCAGAAATTTGAGATGCTTTCTGCGTAAGATTTCTGAGAAAAGAAGATGCTATAATTCTATTGCATCCATCAATGAAGCAGGTTATTTAGTCACAAAATATACACACAGACCCAGAGGACCACCAAACTAATCCAACACCATCACATCAGGGACAAAAAAATCTCCATAAGTCTTTCTAAATATCCTAGTTACATGCATAAGATGTGACACTGGGTCCCCCCCCCCCATATTTTTATGGATATGTGTTTCAGAATATAAATATGCATCACTCAGCTATGCTTTATACAAAATGGAGCAGGTGGGCTATCACGGGGGAGCTTGCAATCCTCCATGTGTATATTCTAATATGTTGGCATGTATTATTCCCATTTTTGAAGTTAGAAATATGTAGTATAAACCTGTTTATTAATCTAGTACTTCTAGTGCAGCAGTTCCCAACTGCCAGTGTACGGACCGCTGGCTGCAAGGCCACAGTGGTTCCGGAGCCAGGGCTGAGGTACATCGCATAGCACCTCCCGTCCTGCCATGGCTGTTGGGAGAGGCGTGTTCTGCCCTGCCTCTCAGCCAACCAGCGCCGGGCAGGAGCGGGGTCTCCTCCCGGACGCAGAAGAGCAGTTTGCTATGCGGCGGAAGGGCCGCATGGAGCCTGGTATGGCAGCCTTCCAGCAACCGTGACCCGGCCAGCAGCACAGGGCTAGGTGAGGGGGGTAGGGCAGGCACTGAGGACACCTGGGGCAGGGCTAGTGCTGGGGGCTCTGAGAGTGGGGGGATCTAAGAGATGGGAGGGCTGGCATTTGGGGCACTGGGGAAAAAGCTAATAATGGGGGACTCTATAGTGGGGCTAGTATTGGGGAGCTCTAAGGGGTGGGGGAGCTGACCCTGGGGGGCACTGGGGCATCCGGGGTGCAGAGCTGGCACTGGGGGGCTTTGGGATGGGGGGTTATGGGAGCAGGGCTGGCACTGGAGGGGCTTTGGGGGGTTGAGTGCATGAGCTAACATCCTCAAACAGCCCGTTTCAGCTCTGGCAGACGCCCGCCCTGTGGCAGTTGCTAGAGCTGAAGCCAACTGCTGCACAGCAGCTCAGGAGGCTGGGGTATACCCTAGCCCCAGCCCGCAGAGCAGGGGTGGGCAATAGTTTTTGGTCAGGGGACACTTCAAAAATCTTTGAAGTGGCCCCAGGCTGTTCTGAAAGGTGCGGGGCCAGGATGCTTCTGGGCTTCCCCATCCAAGACCATGATTTATCTGGGGGTGAAGGAGCCCCTTTGTCCCCATTTCCCACTAGGCTTGGGGGCGGGGGAGCGCATGAAGCCTCCTCCCACCCTACCCCCCCCCCCCCAGCAGCATGAGGCACTTCAAAATGCCACGCACAGGGCGGGAGGAGGCCTGGGGGTGGGAGAGCTGCGTGAAATGTCCTTCACCCTGCCCCGCCCGCGGCGAAGTATGACACTTTGAACGTTGCACACTCCTTGCAGGGTGGGGGGAGGATGGAGGAAACTTCACACAGCTCCCCTGCCCCCAGCGGGATTGGGTTGGGCGTGTGTGACGTCTCATCCCGTCCAGCGAGCAGCACATAGCACAGCACCTGGCGGGGGGTAGAGGCAACAGCTGTGCATCTCTCTCTTTCATCGGTAAAGAGGGCAAACACCTCATACGCATTCTCTATATAACACTTTTATGCAGAGTAAGATTTATTTATCTGGGGGATCTGATTCTCTTGTGGCTGTGCCAAGTCCCTGTGACTGAGCCTTCCTAGGGATGAGCTGTTCTCAGTGTCTGTGTTGCTCTACTTCAGGCTGTTACCCCAAATTTTGTACCTTTCCTGAGAGAGTCCAGAGATTCTGGAAGCAAAATAGGTTGGTTGGTAGAGTGCCTCAGAGGGCAGGCAGGTAGGTTGGTTTAGTGGTATGATCAGCCCAAGTGACAATTTTAAGGGGTTCTCTGTTACTCAAGCCATCACCTAAACATTAGTTTGAGCGCATTCAGATGACCACACAACTCCATGCCTGTGTGTGTAACCACAAACTGATTTTCAGAACAGTTTGATATTTAAAATTACATATGAAATTTCCTTGCTAGATCTACTCACTGATATCTATACACGATTACCAATTTAGGTGCAGAGTGCTTGGGTTTTGAAATCCACCTATATATGCATATCTACTTTCAGTGATATATCACAAGATAGTTCATGTTCAATTTTTATTTCCCTTTTGAGATATACCTGGTTTGCTTTTGGGGCAAGGTAGTCATTTAAATCCAAGTGACAAAAGGTAAAAACAAAGACACTAACAGCTTTGAAAGCAAAAATTTAGCCCCGCAGGATCCCAAACACATCAGGATGTTCATAAATTCAAAAGGTACTTTTTCCAATGTCCCCTACCTAATTTAGTTATTTTGTTAGATACTGTGCATTTCCTACATGTGGAATTTGTCCTGTCATTCAGCAGCTGTAATTCAGAATACCCTCAGATTTCAGAGTTAAAACCAAAACTTACATTCATTATATATTCATTTATTGGTGTTTATTTTCATAATTAAGGGCCAAATCCCCAGAGTGTTCAGTAGTAATTTAAAATGGCCAAAATATTGCTTGGTCCACATAATTAATGATTGGATGTAAATTTTTATGGTGTATACAAACTCCCAGATTTATATTTCCCCTATTTTCTAGTTAGAATAAAACAATTTGATTTTTCTAAATCAATTGATATAACCATATTAATTGAGTATTTGAAGAAGTTTCCAAAGATTTTTTTTAAATATACTTCTCATACTCAGCATAAGAGGGGAAATTATTTTATTTTGATCCCTGGCTTTGATCTCTGTGCAGCTATTCCAATTATTCTTTGTACATAGTTGATTGGAAAATGAAGGCTTTTCTTATGTCTTTCTGCAAAATCCCTTTCTATAAGCTTGGCAATATATTCTATTTCTTAGTAGTAGTCATGGTTTGCATTATTAATATTTGAAAATACTCTGTTATACACACAGAGAATATAATATGGGATTTGAGAATCTGACTGAAGTGCTAAGAATGACCTGAAAGAAAGAGATGCAATTATGAATAGCTAGCTATACCATGTTCATAGTGTTTTATGGCACCTGGTAGGATTATTGTACGAGTGACATCATATTATAGCCTTGAGCTGGCTCTGCCTTCTGAATGGTGTTACTGTCAAAACACATGCTACAGCTAATTAAGCTGAACTTTTTTACCTCAAATGTGAATTTGCATCTTAAAAATCAATCTATACGTGTGGAAGGAAAAAGCAATTATTTTCTCAATCACTCTATAAGATCATTGAGTAAAAAGTTCTCATCACAGCACCAACTTTGACAACATCTGCTATGGATAATTCTATTAATCAGTCACCATGGTTTTTTATAAATGTGTACAGTTAAGACACATATCCCTTGAACAGTAACAAGTTAGAATCCATAATCACATTTTAGCATGTGGTGACAGTCATATTTCTGAATTTTTTGTCAGTTAATCAGTGATGAGCCTGCAAATGATCATGCTGTGAATGATAAGGCTGTTCATTATCTCTCATACAAAAGTCACATTGAAATGATGATCACAGTACATGATTTTCAGGGGTCTGATGCAAGGTCCACTAAAATCACTGGAAGCCTTTCCATTGACTTCAATTGGCTTTGGATAAGGTCCAAAGAAACATGATGTTCAAAAGCACAGAATGGGTAGACTAATCATCTCAGCTAGTTTAACCTTTTTCTCATTCTTTCTTTTTCAAACTAACACATACTTTCCATTTCTGTAAGTCTACTGTCCTTTATGCTTTCAGCTAGTCACAAGGATGTTCAATCCTGTTTTCAGGAGGATTTACAAGTTGAGTTAAAAAAACAGAAGGGTTGGCTTTTTCATACCCACTAGATTAAAATCTTTAGTCAGCAGATAAGAGAGACTTATGGCTGGAATTTATCTGAAACGATAATAAGGAGGGAAGGTTTGTGGATCAAGTAGCAGCTTGATAATATAGGATTGAATTTTACTCCATCTATTAAGGGGATTTTATCCATTCTTAGACAATGGGGTTTGCAACTTAAGGATATTTTTGAACCTCTCCTTGTTTTGGCACCTGAGAAAGAGCTAGTTGACAAAATTCTCCCCCCACCCCATATCTTAACCTCTCTCTCTCTCAACTCTAGCTTTTGTGATTCATATTAGATTGCTATAACATGATCTTCTACAAAAACCTCACAGAGATTACAACTAGAATAAAATGTGGTCATCAAAAACACATCACATCAGCTCTTCAAGATTTGCATAGAATGAATCATAGAATACTAGGACTGGAAGGGACCTCGAGAGGTCATCAACTCCAGTCCCGTCCTCATGGCAGAAACCAGTACTGTAGACTATCCCTGATAGACATTTATTTAACCTACTCTTAAATATATCCAGAGATGGAGTTTCCACAACCTCCCTAGGAAATTTATTCTAGTGTTTAACTACCCTGACAGTTAGGAATTTTTTCCTAATGTCCAACCTAAACCTCCCTTGCTGCAGTTTAAGCCCGTTGCTTCTTGTTCTATCTTCAGAGGCCAGGAAGAACAAGTTTTCTCCCTCCTCCTCGTGATACCCTTTTAGATACCTGAAAACCGCTATCATGTCCCCTTTCAATCTTTTCTTTTCCAAACTAAACAAACCCAATTCTTTCAGTCTTTTTTCATAGGTCATGTTCTCTAGACCGTTCATCATTCTTGTTGCTCTTCTCTGGACCTTCTCCAATTTCTCCACATCTTTCTTGAAATGTGGTGCCCAGAACTGGACACAATACTCCGACTGAGACCTAATCAGTGCAGAGTAGAGCGGAAGAATGACTTCTCGTGTCTTGCTCACAATGCTCCTGTTAATGCATCCTAGAATCATGTTTGCTTTTTTTGCAACAGTGTCACACTGTTGACTCATATTTAGCTTGTGGTACACTATAACCCCTACATCCCTTTCTGCTGTACTCCTTCCTAGATAGTCGCTTCCCATTTGGCATGTGTGAAACTGATTGTTCCTTCTTAAGTGGAGCACTTTGCATTTGTCCGTCTTAAACTTCATCCTGTTTACCTGAGACCATTTGTCCAATTTGTCCAGATCATTTTAAATGATGACCCTATCCTCCAAAGCAGTTGTAACCCCTCCCAGCTTGGTATCATCTGCAAACTTAATAAGCGTACTCTCTATGCGGATAGCTAAATCATTGACGAAGATATTGAACTGAACTGGTTCCGGTTCTGGAATCGGTTATTATTAGCTTCTTATTGAAATTCAAGATGTTGACTGCAATCTAAAGTTATATTCAGTCAGTCTTGGATACATGAGGGCTGCCAAATGTATTACAACAGCTTTTGAGACCAGTTGTGGTGCTTCAACTAATAGTCTACAGGCTGATGGAGTTTGTTTTGGGGAAAAAGCATCACACAATGGATTAAAAGGTTTTGTTTCTACACACCCTCCAAAGTCCCTTCAGTTTTGGCAATATTTTTAAATTAAAGAACATATACTACATATCCTCTGTCATTCTTTGTCTGCTTCCTTATCACACTTATTCAGCCAACAGAAGCTTTGTCTGCTTCTAAGAGTACCCATGGTCCAAAACATCCATATCAATATATTTAATTTGAAAGATAATTTTCCCATCTGACTACAAAGAGTAGTTAAAGGTCTCAATCCCCATCAATATTTATTTTAGTAAAACAAAGCTGGTATTTGTATTACAGAGGGTGCACCTACACTGCACCATTATTCCAGAATAATAGCCGTTATTCTGGAAAAACAATACTAGTGTCCACACAGCAATTGCATTATTTCAAAAGAAAACTGAAATCATGGAGGGCTTTTGCTGACATTGGTAAACCCCATTCCATGAGGAATAACTCCTCTTCTTTAAAAGCTCTTTCAGAAGAGGGTTTATGTGGATGCTCCATGGCTGCTATATCGAAATAGCTGCTCACCAGGGCTATTCTAAGTTATTCTCCCCAGCGCCTCCTGGGGCTTTAAATCGAGATAGCACATCCACATTATGGGAGCCTGCCTTGGACTAATTTTGAGGCTTTCCTGTAGTGTGGACACCATTTCAAAATAAGCTATTCAACAAGATATTTTCCGGAATAGCTTTGTCCGAAATAAGCTTCCAGTGTAGACATACTCTGACAATGAAAACATGTAAACAGAAGTAACAAAATGAAGGGGTAAATTAAGTCCAGAATGCAGCTGCTTCTAAAAGATTGCACAAATAGGAGTGAATGCACCTGCTCAAGAGCACCAAAATCCTGTGGTTTGTCCTTATTGACGGTGCGAGAGAATCCACCCGAGATTGGGAGGACCAGGAGACAGATTCCCCACAGTCACTGGTGAAGAGCAGCTAGCATGAGTAGGAGGAAGTACATCAGCAGTGAGATTTAAAAATACTCTTCTCAGCACTTTATGTACTGCTGACAGACTGACTAGTATGCCGCAATGCTACTATAGGGTCCTACGTGTCATCAGAACCTCCTAGTTTAATAAAGGAAACTCAAGCAACAGTTCCTACCTAATAATCATCTATACTCCCACCGAAAAAGGACATCTCCAGGCCACAGGAAAAGTTTGACTGAAAACAGGCACAGAAGACATCTTTCCTTGGACTATAAAGAATGATGGCCAAAGGGCAAAAAGGAGAAGGACTGTCTTCTGGTTACAGGACTGAATTGGGATTCAGCAGACCTAAGCTCATCTTTGGCTCTCTAACAAACGTGTTGTGGGCCAAAACTTGTTCCCTTTAGTGCTTCTTCAATATGCATGAAGAAACCTTAAAAAAAAAAAGACTTTCGTCTTCTACTTGTTTCATCTTAACGTGCTTGCTTTTGTTGGAATATTCTCTAAAGATGTAGAAGCTTTTACCTTCAGTTGAAAGAAAGAGGCTTGACAGGGCTTCAAGTGTCTGTGAGATGTTTGAAGAAAGTCATTATCATAATAAAACTTCTAACAAGTCTTAGAAGGACACAGCCTCCATGAAAATTGAATGCCACTGAACTTATTTCTAGCTAAGTCCTTAAAGCGATTGGTTGGCTATTCAGTCTACATTCATCACAGATTATATTACAGCAATACCAAAACTTCTGCTAATCTCAGGATCATTAAGCATCCAAAGGTAAATGTGCTTCATAATTTGTTGTTGTTCCATCCTAATATGTCCATACCAATAAAGTCATCAAAAACAAGCCAATACTGATGTAGGAGGTTTTTGCTGGGTTCAGCTATGAATAGCCTCATCTCTGATCTGAATTAAATAGATATTAACATAAAACAAAAGCTACCAAAGACATCTAAAAAGTATAGTTCAGAAATTTTTCTTCTTTTCTCAACTGTCTTTTCCACTAACTTGATTCCACTGATTTTATAATCCCAATACCTGTCCAGTCCTCTGAGGAGTTCTCCAGGAAAAACAGAGTCAAAACAGGAACTGTTTCTTTTTATATTTTGAGATAACCTTCCTATCTTCCGCTCATCTGAAGAAGTGAGTTTTGCCCACAAAAGCTCATACCACCATCTACATGTTTTGTTAGTCTTTAAGGTGATACTAGACTATTTGTTATTTTTTAAGTTTTTCAAAGAGGTAGCCAGTCTGAGAAAATAGTGCAAGAAGATAGCCTCTGTTTCAGTGGCATAAAGTTTGGAAAATAGTGACTACATTTATTTCTGGCTTTTAGTTCTGGGTTATACTAAAAGAAAATCAACTTTATGCAGCTATATCTAACGAGCAGCAGTACTTCAGCACAAACACCACAGGTAAACTTTCAGTACAGGAACACTGTTGTGTAATTTTAAAATATATTTATTTGTGTTACCTCTTCTGTTTGTCATAGCTTCTAAAAAGTTGCATAAAATAATTAATGCATGGTTGTAATGAAACTATTAACACTGGCAGAGACCTGGTAAAGAGCTAGTTTACTGACCAAATGCTCACTGAAGCCAGAAATTCATTGCTTAGACCCTGGAAATGAAGTTCCAGAGAAAGGGGATTAAAATTTTAGGCAACATAGACTAACTTAGCAGTCCCAATACCAAAGAACACTCTCCATCCTCTAGATTTCAAGTATTCTTTCTTCAGGGCTTCAAAGTTTTATGTCTAAAAATAAGGCTATTTAACATTGGATCAGCATCTCGGTCATACCCTTCTCATTCCCTGCAACTCAATCTTCACAGGCTCTCTCTCTCTGGAAGTCAAGATGAACTTTTCTAGTGCCATCTCTTTTCTAGACTGATTATACTCTGCAGGGTCATCCACCTGAGTTATATATAATGGGATTCTTTTATTTGACCCTGCAGAAGTCTTTTTATTCTCTGCAATACTCAATGTTACATGAAAGTCTCCCTGTAGCTCTTACCAGTTTCCAACTCTTCAGGTACTCCCCAGGAAGCGTACAATCAGGAGAATCGGTCTCCTGACTACTTCCTTGTTGGTGCTGATAAATATAACCTGCAACCTATCATTCCCAAGCACTATTTTTTAAAAGGACTCTCCCAGAAAATGGCTAGCCAGTTCAGGTCCCTACAGCCCCTCACAAAACAAACTATCCTAGTACACACAGATGTGAGGCCTAATTCTCTGCTAGTATAAAATGAGCATAGGACCATAGAATTAAATAGAGTTGTACATATTTACACCAGAAAATCTGGCTCAGTCTTGGAGCAATACACTGTGGTATGATTTTCTCATTGTGAAACAGACAATAGATCAAGTCATGAACATCTCAAGAATTGTCTGGTACCTCTGACCATTGTTAATGATTTCACTAACTCACTACCAGGCTGAAATCCTGTACTCTTCTTATTCTCACTTTTTAAAATGTTTCTGTTTTTGGTTTGAATCCCTTAAAGAGATCAAATACAAAAGTTAAACTTTACTCATATGGGTGTGTCTAACTTTTCATAGGTTTAAGGAACTGAATATAGGAATTTTAGTATTATTGTCTAAAAGATATGAGACTATGAATCCACACAGATGCTTAAATATAACATGTATATTTTAAGCAAGTACACATCTTATATTCTGAAGTGTCTAGAATGTATAGGATAGATGCATATACTACTCACTGGCAGTACAGGAACAATTCAAAGTTGGAATAATAAATAAGCATCATTTTATGCATGCTTTGCAAGAGGTGTGCAGCCCAGATGCACTTTATGAGCATGTTCAGGCAACATGGAAAGAATGACTGGCAGGAAATACCACTAGAGGTATAGAATTTGGTCTGGAAAGAACAGTAGAAGGAAAGCCACAGGGGGAACATGTGGTCCTATATGGAAAGCAGGAGGAAAGAAGTCACATACAAGAAAAGATGATATCAGAGGGAAAAAATGGGATACATTTCTGGATGGCTTGCAAGGTCCGAGGCCTGATAATCTGTATGCAGCTTTCAGAAAGTCTCCAGAGAGCTACAATAAAATAGATAATCTGAGTCTCCCTTGTCACACAACCTTCTCTTTCCATATGATCGGCCAACAGGATTGGCTATGAGAAGTCTGAGTCTACCAGAGGTTCCAACTGACAATAGCAAATAAATATGTAGGGGAGGACCAGATGGTTACTTTATAGACCAGAGAGGCTAGCGCCTCATCCCTCCAAGCACCAGGCTGACATGCTGGTGTATAGGAGTAGTAACATTTGTTAGAATACGGATGCAACTTTTGGATGGTCTTAAATACTGTCTATGTGCGATTCTTTATTTAGTAAGCAATGGAAGCACTGCTGTTTTCTCTTGTTACAGCCTTTGAAGTAGATGAAAAACAGCACAGATTCTCTTACTGGTTATGCATGAGGGGACAAAAATTGATCAGTCACTTCATGTATAGAACAGAAAACTGTTCCCTCTGTGAGGGAGAAAGAACCAGATGTAGGGTTAGTAAAACAATTGTTTCATTAACATGAAAGTCTATTAGTTGTTGGAATAAAACTCTGAGGGACAATGAAACATTGTTTGATCCAGAAAAAAAATCTGAAGACAGGGAGCTGATATAAAGGAGGGAACTCAAGACCAGATCCTAAATACACATTTTTGAAAGTGAAATTCGTGAAGGGGATAATTTCCTTTATGTTCAAATATGGGATCCTTAACCATGTGAAAGGATGAGATTCAATTTCTCTAACCTACCCCTGGTCAACTCCCCTTATTCCAAAATAAACGGAGAATCCACATTACCAAGACCATTATTTCAAAATAACGGGCTGGTTATTTTGAAATAATAACTCCTGCTTGTCATGAGGAATAACGCCTATTTCAAAATAGTTATTTTGGGAGTCATTTCAAAATAGGTTATTTCAAAATAATTTCCTAGCGTAGACGTGCCATAAGTAGGAAAAACTGAAAAACTGCAAAAGCATAGAGATAATTCACCTTGCAGACCCTTCGTGCTCTCTGCCAGTATCACTCAAGGATATGTTTAAGGGAACAGGAGAACATGTCAATGTTCTCCTCTTGCCCCCTGCTGAGAGACAATATCTTCGGAAAAAGTATTGGATGCAGACTTCTTCCTACTCTTCCCAACAAATGGTCTGTTTATACTGGGAACTTAAATCAGCATAGCTGTATCTCTCAAGGCACGAAAAATCCACACGCTTTATCAACCTACTCCAGATGCAGACAGTACTACATCAACAGATGAATCCCCTTTAAGCAGCATAGGTAGTATCTATACTGACATATATGATTGTCACTAAAATATGCTGTGGGTTTGAGAAGTACCTAGTACTAGCTCCCCAAGGACAATAACAAGAGAAATAACCAACCACTGGATAGATGTTGAACAACCATCAACAGTCATTGATGAGTAAGGGAGCTATGATTCAATAGCTCATTTGCACAAGGCCACACCAGGGAAACTGTTCAACCTTGCCTGGAGATTCAGCAATGACCACTAGACGTGCCTGGAGGTATGTTCTCCAAGCACATGGAGTAAAGATACAAAACAGAACACAGTGGCCCAATGCTTGGCCTTTTCTCTTCCCATGAGCTATACTGCTAGCAACACAGATGCTAAGAAGACTGAATATTTCAACAGAGGAGACTAGCCCAACTTTAAGAAACACACATGCAAATTATGGACTGAGAGTTCCAGTGTGATGAATACATTGCTTGATCTAAATACTGTCTAATGTAGAGATGGGCAAATTTCTGCCCGTTTGACCCTTCATTCCCCAGGTTCCAGCCAGGGAGCATGTCGGAACAGCCTTGCCTGGAAGGAGCTAGCCCATCTTCTGAGAAGTGCAGCAAACAGAGGCTAGCCCCTGGGCCCTCCTTTTCCCTCCCCTACCTGGCAGTCTTACCTCCACCCAGAACCTAGGTGGCATAGTCATCGTACCCCCAGCCCTAATGCTACAGGAGGGTAGCCAGGTGTGGGGAGCAGAAGGGACTGGATAGGAGGTGGGAGTTTCCAGGGGGACTGGCAAGGGAACAAACAGTTACAGAGGGATTGGGTAAGGGGTGGGGAACAAGGGAGCTTGGACAGAGAGAAGAGGCTAGGCCATGCCTGGCTGTTTGGGAAAGCAGTTTCTGCCCTGGCTTCCACACCTGGCCCTCCATACAATTTCACTATTCATGTGGCTCTCAGGAAGAAATTTGCCCACCCCTGGTCTACCGTGATAAAGGTTAAAGTTTTGTCATGTGCTTACATTTTATTTTCTTTAAGTAACCAATATGACTTTTTGCCTAACCACTTATAATCTCTTAAAATCTCTTTTGTAATCAATAGATTTGTTTTACTATTTATTTTTTACCCATGAGTTTGCCTGCGGTGCTTGGTAAATTTGCTCAAGTTTACCAAGGCTGGTAGACAGCCATTTTCCATTGATGAAATGGTGAACCAATTTATAAGTTGGTACTGCTCAAGAAAGGGTCTTGAGCAGTGCAAGATGATAAGTGGGGGAGGGGAATGTGGCAGGTGTCTTTCTCTGTGTGATTGATGATTGGCTCTGGGAGCATTCATGTAGTCTAGGTGGGGCTCCACATGCAGTAATGCTGCTTGTCACCAGCGAAATATCCAGCCCAGGCTGGAGAGTTAGAGGGGCACAATGGTCACACAGTCCCAAGCTGCACCTCAGGGATCCTCAGCAATACATCACACCAGCTTGATTGTCACACCAAATTGCAGTGTTGTGGGTAGTTCCCAAGATAGGAGAAAATGTAAAACATACACATTCTTAATAGACTTCTCTATAAATGAACCACACAACCTAAATCTGTAGAAGGCCTTTTCAGGAAAAAACCCAACAAAAAACCACCATTCAAAAATATCTGCTTTTCACATCAGGTTCATTAATTTTGTTGAACATAATGGGCTTTCAAATTGTCACACTTTTCCATCTAATGAAATCAGCTCCCAGTTGATTAAAATGAGATATAGCACTAGAGAGAGTAAACCCTGGTAAACTATTATTAAAAATTGTTACTCAATCTTTCTGTACAATATATTTTAATAATGCTTCTAAGCGAAAAAGATTACTTTATCAACATGACACCTTGATTGTATATATCAGCTACATTTTATATAGAGAATGACAAGTAATTTATACTTGGACAAATCATGCTCTCCCACATACAATTCAGTAGGAAAGCAAAATCCCGAAGCTTACATTATTCAATATTCTCATATCTATGGGTTAAACAGAAGTCATGGCCCTCTAATATCCCAATATCTGCAAGAAATCCTACAGATCTCAAGACATCTGCAGAAAGCAGGGTGATTGGGACAAAATATTTTACTTCTTGGTACAATGGCTCCATCTCTAATACCTCCATAAATACTGAACCTGAAAGCATCTGCCAGTAAAAAAGAGAGACACAGAAATTAATGCTTCTAAGATCTACATTAATCTACATTGTTTTTTCCACAGGGTAATGCCATACAGTGTGTCTGTTCCACAGCAGTGTCCTGGAAAACCTGAGCAGTGCATTGCTTGCGATGCAGGTTTGTTTACTGCCCTCATACATCTGCCTTCCTTTACACTCACTCTTACTCTCTCCGGGTATGTCTACACTGCAAAGTTAATTTGAAATAACAGCCGTTATTTCGAATTAACTTTAATAGCGTCTATACATGCAAACTGCTATTTCAAATTTAATTTGAAATAGCGGAGCCCTTAATTCAAATTTGGTAAATCTCAGTCTATGAGGAGTAATGCTAAATTCGAAATAGCTATTTCGAATTAAGTGCTGTGTAGACACTTAATTCAAAATAGGGGGCCTCCAGCCCTTCCCAGGGAGCCCTGGTGGCCACTCTGGGCACAACCAGGAAGACTTACTCTCCTCTCCTCCAGCCCCGGAGCCATTAAAGGGGTAGACCCTGACCACAGTGCCTGTGCCAGCTCCAAGCCTGCCAGCCCAGAGCCAGCAGTGGTCACCGGGGCCCCTGACCCAGTGGCCCCAAAACATGAGCCAGCAAGCCACTGGCAGCCAGCCCTCCACCACTCCCCAGGAGCAGTCTGCCAGCTCCCAGGAGCCTGACAGGGCCCGGAGAAGGCGGGCCCTTTCCTGGTCCAGGGTGGAGATCATGGATCTTATTCAGGTTTGGGGGGTATGCCCCCAACATCCATGATCTCCGCACTAGACGGAGGAACGCGGCCAGCTGCCAGGATAGCTGCCAGCCTGGCCACCAAAGGCCACATGCGAACCCAGGAGCAGGTCTGCACGAAAGTCAAGTTGGTCTGGCGAGACCCCCAACCCTGAGCCCTGAATTTCCCCTCCCCCTTCTTCTCCTTGCTTCCCCCTTCCAGCTCCCTCCTCCCAGGTTTCCACCTCCCCTCCCCCACCCTCTCTCTTCCCCTCTCCCACCTCCTTTTCCCAGTCTCCGCAGAGGTTCATTCCTTCTCCCCCCTCCCCAGTTTTGTTCAAGAAATCAAGTTTCTATTTTTGAACATACGTGTCTTTTATTTGACATCAGGAAGTGGGGCTAGGGAGGGGTAAGTGGAAGGACGTGAGGGAGGAATGGGGCACGAGCCCCCCGGTGGGGAGGATCAGGGAGGCTCTGAGGGCTCCTCGGGGTGGAGGCTTTCCCTTAGGGAAACAGAAAAAAAACAATAAGCATTTAAAAAAAAACCTGTTTCAATATCTAACCATTAAGGAAAAGTCATCAGTCTAAGATTTTCTTTAAAAAAAAATATTAAAACCCTTTATGTAAAGGACTGAGAGGTTTCAAAATACTCCTTACAGAAAACTATATTAACCTAAATCACAGTAACAATGGAATAGTGACCAACCATATTCAAGAAACCCACAACAACCCTGAAAATATTTATCTTGTATAAATAGGTCAATGCATTTGACAAAAAAGATTAATTATCTGTGGCTGTGACATGGAGTTTTTTCCTAAGCCATTTACAGACATGAATTAATTGGTTATAAAGTAGAATAGGAATGTGTTACTCTTCTCTGTATTATTAAATAAAAAAATAGAAAATCTTCTACACAGGTGTATTTGGGCCCTGATTTGGCAAAGAACTCAAAAATGAACTTAATGCATATAGGATCTATCCCTAATAAATATGAGTCATGTGCTTAAAGCCTTGCACATGTTTAAATCCCATTTCCAAGTGCTAAAGTGTTTTGCCAAATCAAAACAGAGAAGAACAAGAAGGTATAAGATGTCCTTTCCCCCGCTTACTTCACCTGCACAGGAGAAAAGCCTAGTCCATTTTCGAGTGCAGAAAAGAATGGAGTTGCTAATGCTGCCAACAGCATTAACAGCCCTGGAAGAGGCATGTTCGAGTAGATTCATACAACCATCCTTTCAGATGCTGAGTGCATAACTTTTACTGTAAGGGTTAAACAGAGGTACTAGTGGTGCCGTGGTGTCCAACCAATGCTGAAGTAGTAGCCACTATAGTGGCTACTGCTATAGTGAACTAGCTACACTCAACTGGCCAAATAGCCACAGTGGCTAGCATGTTGGACACCATGGATTACTAGTGATTAGTTGCAAGGATGCTATTCTCCAGTGTACAGGTACACTAAGTCTTACAAAGTGATTATGCCTCCAGCTACTTATTGTAAGACATTCCATCACCTGAGTGCCTAGGAAATGTATACTGCTATACCATGACTGACACTGTCATAGAAAATTACAATTTCTATGAGACCAGTTATGGGAGTATCTGCTCATAAAAATAAGTATTGAGATCACAATCTGGCCCATAAAATACTAAAACATACCAAAATGTGATTAACATAACACTATGGTTCAGTAGCAGACAGGTGTGAATATCTGTCTTTTTGAAAGGCCTTTGATGTGCATAGGAGTGTTAAAATATTTGAATTTTGTACATCAGATTTTATTCTACAGTTTTATTAACTTCAGTAAACTAGTTGTACAAAACCAAACATTTTAAGTGTAGGGCTGTCAAATTTGATTGCAATGAATCACGTGATTAAAAACTTTAATCGTGATTAAACAGGCGATTAATTGTGTGCACTGTCCCTTTGAAACTCTGTAGCAGCATTTGAAAGGGACAGCGCAACACAGAGCCGGCGATCAGCTGGAGATTCCAGCTAATCCTGGCTCCGTGCAGTGCTGCCCCTTGGAAAGGCCACCCTGGAGTTTCCAAGGAGCAGCCCCGCAGGAGCCCAGGATCAGCTGGAATCCCCAGGATCAGCTGGAATCTGGCGCTTCAAAGGGGCAGCGCAGCATTAACACCTGTGGTTAACGTGTTAAAAAAATTAACACATTAATCCTGCCCTCGGTTAAGTGCAGGCGTTAATGTATGTCAATTGACAGCCCTAATCCCTAGAGATCATGAAAACACAGCAGAACTGTGTCAATGTTTGAAATAATTCAATAAATTCTTCTATATACTCGGGGGCTGTGTCTAGACTGGCCAGTTTTGCCGGAAAATCAGCCGCTTTTCTGGAAAAACTGCCAGCTGTCTACACTGGCCGCTTGAATTTCAGCAAAAGCACTGACTTCCTACTGTAAGAAATCAGTGCTTTTTGTGGAAATACTATGCTGCTCCCGTTCGGGAAAAAGTCCCTTTTGCGCAAAACTTTTGCTCAAAAGGGCCAGTGTAGACAGCTGAGATTTGTTTTCCGCAAAAAAAAAACCCAATCACGAAAATGGCGATCGGGCCTTTTTTGCGCAAAAGCGCGTCTAGATTGGCCACGGATGCTTTTCCGCAAAAAGTGCTTTTGCAGAAAAGCGTCCGTGCCAATCTAGACAAACTGTTCCGAAAATGCTTGTAACAGAAAACTTTTCCGTTAAAAGCATTTCTGGAAAATCATGCCAGTCTAGACGTAGCCAACATGTTTGCATCCTATTCAAAAGAATCCTGTTTTAGCTCAGCCCCAGCTGCAGGAGGCACAGGGCTGAAGGGTGGTAAACTCTGCCCCCAACTGTAGGTAGCACAAGGCTCAGGGGTGGGAGTCAGCCCCTAAGTTCAGGGAAGGAGTCAGCCCCTAGGCTTGGGGGATAGACCCCACCATGGGCAATGCAGAGTTCGGGAGGGGGGATTCAGCAGAATCAGATGTGGGGGCAGGGTCAGTCCCAGCCCCAGGAGCAAAGGGAGGGTGGCTTGGGTGAGCCCTGCTGGGGCAGGGTAGATGGCTTGGGCAAGCACCTCCAGGCTGTTTTATTTTAAAAAATATGGTCCCCTGGGAGGGGAGCAGGATAGGTGTCAAGATCTTTACTTCTTATTTACTTCTCCATTGGAGTTGACACGTCTTCAGGGATTTTTCCTTTCTCGCTGCTTCTTTTTTCTGTGTGCCCTCTGGTAGCGTTTTACATTATTGCACCTTACCAGAGACAGTCTCCCAATCAGCTCATGCTGGTTTACCGCCCTCTGCGATTAACATGTGTTATTTTTTTTAACGTGTTAATTCTGCCCTGCATTAATCGCAGGAGTTTACAGCCCTATTTAAGTCCTATTTTTAGTGTAGTTCAGTTAAAGACCTCCTTACTCTATTTTCCTGCAAAAGGGCTGGTTTCTTCTTCTTCACACTTGCCTCATAACAGAACACAATTCTTGTCTGCCCTGAAATTAAAAATCTTTCTGTTGGAATTAAAAGCTTAAGGCCGCAAATGCTTTAAGCATCAAGATTATGTGAACTGCCTGTGGTCTGCATTTTTTACTGAGCGCGCTAGGGAGTAGTTTTCTACAAGCAACCACCACAAAGAGTAATCTTTAAACTAAAATGATTAAACAAAATGGCAACTAAAAATAGTGGATTTAAAATAAAACAACAAATATGAAATTAAGTTTTCTAGTGCTGTAAAAGACCATAGCAGAAAACGCACAGAGAAGAATTCAGGGGGGAAATGGTTTAAGGTTCTCTTTGTGAAGTTTTCATCACATTATTCTTTTAGCAAAGGGGCAGAAAGACAATGATGTTTACCCACTAGTTATGGAAAGAGCCGCTGGAAGCAGCTTCCAAGCCTCACAGATTCATGATGGGGCATCAAAAAGATGCTAAAAGTCCTCTTCTTCCACAGAAGCTCTGTGCCTCACTGTGCCCCTGGCTCCAATGGAGCTGTGCTACCAGGAAATCCCTGACCATGAACGGCTTCAAGAATTACTCTACCAGGAAACTGTCAGAAAAGATAACAACAGCCCCTGTCATGAATTTATTATGTGGTATTGGGATTGCTTCTGGGTGAACGGACATCACCACCAAATCTAGAATATTCTGGGGGATATATTAGAGGCCAGAAACCAGTACATCCGGTCTAGCCCATGTTAAATCGGTGCAGGTTAATTGCAGCCTCACTACCAAGGTTTCCAGGGACTGCAACAGCTACACCAAAAAGAAAGCACTGCACTGTTTTACCTTTTCTGCCTTAAGCATCTATTCCTCCCATCACCTATCTATCCAAGTCTTTTCCACAAACCAAGTTCTATATTATAAATCAGACCACATGAAGGAACTTCAGCAGGGTCCAGGTGGAGATGCTGGGGGGGAGGAGGGAGAGAGTGTTCTACTGAAATAGCTGAGCCTCAATTCTGTACAAGCTAGAGAGGCATAATCTGATGTGGTGTTCTTTTCTTACTGCATATCCAATCATGGATGCCCCATATGGCTGTCCAAGAAGGAGCTATTTCCAGTACCTCCTATTTGAACTGGTCTGAGATAGTCCACATACCAAATCAATATAGAAGACCAATCATACCTGGATTTGACAACAACACTTATCTCTTGCTCTTTGCATATGTAAGAGTGAAACATCCATATCTTATTGTAGGTCTGATTTATTTAAAAGTATCCACTTTCTGCATAATTTAATAGGAACCATAAACTACTTGAGAGACGACTGCATTAAAGTTTCAAGTTTTATATTTATTTCTACCCCCCAAAATATTGCTTATGGCTATTTATAAACTTTTAAAGTATTTATGGGAGATTACTTTTAAAAACCTCATAGGCTCTGGGCTTAGGATAAAATACAGCTGGTTGTGGGTGAAGCATAACTTGTAGATCAAAGCGTCACTTTGTTAAATCCACAACTAAACTGATTAATTCACACAAGACATATTTAAAAGAAAAGAATACAGGATTATTGTTACCTACCAGCCCCTGTGCTCTTGGGGAGCCAGGGAGTGATGCTCATGCAAAACAATTTCCCACCCCCAGGCCTTTGCTAGAATCAAAGACAAAGCAATGAAAAGGCCCGGGAAGACACATCTAAACTGCTTCAGACAAGGATGATAGAATTAAGGATACACCCCAGCCTCATCTGCTTGAAAGACAGAACTGAGGGACATCTCATTAGCATACAGAATGGAGACCAGCTCTTTCAAAGCAGGAACCATACTGAACTATGGGATACTGAAAGCAGAGAAGCACTGCCTGTGAAATCTCTGCTCCAGATGCTAATGAACCCAGACCTGCTCACAACCAAATTAGTCATTATCAGACCAATTCTAGTAATGGATCCTATTGACATCCAAAATACTGAAAGTGCCTAGTTCCACTGTGAGCTCCTTCAAGGATCACCCCCCACAGCCAGGTGGAATCAGTCTTTATTGTCTCGCCTGTTTACCCAGAAACAAATCCAGTGTTCTCTTCAAACTATTGTCCTATTCCTATAAAAAAACTCCTACCCTTGCCCAAGAAAAACTGTTCTGATACCTGGATTTAAAACTGAATCAGTTCTATTGAGACTTCTTCATCTCCTGTCTGATCGTGCTAGGGACTCTGCTCTGCTCGTCTCCTGCCCTCTGGACCCCCGGCTACCATCACCATCTGGGAACCCCGATCAGTGCAAGCTCCACAGAGTGGTGAGGTCTGTCTGTCTCCTCCTCCTCCCCTCCCCTCGCCCATATCCCACCCCAAGCATAGTCTCCTGACTCTGCCCTATATAAACTGTTATATGGTTAGCTAGCCCTAACATTTATAATCAGTTTCAATTTAGATTTAATATTGTAGCTGTTACGTGTGTTTGGCTTCCTATCACTACCCAGAAATAAATAACTTCTATTGTTATGCTGGTTGCTTCTCTCTCTTTCTTTCTCTTTCGTTCACTCTTCCCCAAAGGGTGTTGTGTTGGCTTCCCCATTCGCTCTACAACAACGCTTCTTGTACCCAAGCTAAAGATCCCTGTAGTGCCCAAAATCCTGTGGGGTTTGCTCATCGTGTGGTTTACCAATGAATGATTGTGGTGTGAAAGTAGGGATAGGGGGTGATGAATCTAGGGGCTTATGAGGGTGGCAGCTTAAAGTGCTGTTTAATCCAGCTCACTGAGTCCAAAGGCTCATGAGGGTGCAGTATGGCATTGCTGTTAAACCCAGCCTGCTGAACCCAGAGACATATTCAGAGTCAGCTTGTGAGTGCTGATTACCCAGTCCTCTCAGAGGTGCTCTGTTAGTGGGTGTAAGTGTCTGTGTGTGTTGCTAAGGTGGGAAGAACCCCATCCTGAGGAACCTAGTTCCTGCAGGAGAGTTCCAGTGGGAGGGGGAATTGGCAGCAGGGAGAATTCAGCTCCATATGAGAGCCCAAGTAAGCACAAGCAGTAGACTGATAGAATTGTTAACCTCCCCCCAGTCCCATAAAAGTAACCCTAATAAATGAGCATACCCCAGAGTATTGGGCAAATTTGGTAACATTGTATGTTGTGTATAACAAGCCCCTTGTGTTAGACTGAAACTTATTATACAAAGGATAGAAGAAATGCCAAAAACACAGTGCTTAATCATCTAACAACAATAAATTAAGTCTTCCATCTTGCACTGAGAATCACATGTATACACCCTACACAGTACCACTTCCTTACACAAATTTATTTCAGGTCTGTGCTCACACAGTTCTCAGGGCAAGACTAGAACCTACATTAGTTAATTTTATTATCACTATTAGTGCTATATTCAAACATTATACAATTTAGAGTATTTGGACAGAGAAAATGTATCATTCTTAATGGTAATAGTTGGAGAAATCATAATGTTTTTAATAGATTTAATCAAAAGCCCCCTCCATACATGGTAGCTGTGATTTGACAACTATTCTGGATTTCTACAAGCTTCCCCTCAGACACAAAGAGAAGGGTTGAGAATTTGCACAGTAGGGCCCACAACATCCTACTTTTACTCAGCTTCATATATTTACCTGAAAATCGATTTCACCATTGCGAACATTTTATTACCAGCAGCAGCCTTGTATAAGTCTGAGGGTTAAGCTAAGGATAGTTTGCAATGTTTGGCGCGTTTTTTGTTTTTTGATTTCAGTTCAGTTCAAGTCAAACAGTAAATATTTCCATTTTTCATGCCAAACTAATTTTTGGGGGGCAAGGGTCAACTTGACATTGTATGTGTTTGCCAGAGCTGTCACAATGCCTCATAGGAGCTGCAGTTCAAATATCTCATAACTGTATTCTCCCTTGTGTGGACCAATCTTCCTGGTAGGACTACCACATTTCCCACGATGCACAACAATTTCTCTTCTAACTGAATCAGTGTGGTAAATCATGGGATTCATGTGATCACTGTGCATCAGGAGACAAGAACTCTGGCTGGAGAACTCAGCCCACAAAAAGAATGGGAGTAAGTAGCACCCAAACAATAGCAGCCATGAGAGAATGATTCAGCTCAGGTGGATGTGGATTAGTGCGGACCCAAACTGAAATTAAATGTTTTGAGTCTGTTCAACAAAGCAAAATGAAATATTTCAATGTAGCAATGTCAACATGAAAGTTCTGACATTTCAAAATGCAAAATTTTTAAATTTTGTGTTCGGTGAACAATGTCAGTATTTTGACATTTTGTTCCGAATGGAACCAACAAAATTTGAAACGTACAAATTGTATACGCGATGAAGTGCTAATTTTGACCAGTTCTAGTTCAAAACACTTCCAATGAAAAAGAAAGTTATACATTACACTTTCAAATCAAAGCATTATATCTTACCTGTTTAGGAAAGCGGAAAAGAGAGTTTTTGTAGAATATATCTTTCGCTTGACTCCATGTTCCATCAATTATGATGATTGTGGATGGAGTTGGTAGGATCAAGGCCACTTCTTCCAAATTAGCTGCTTCGGCTCCAGGATACAGAATTAAAGTATTAGAATTTCTGCACACAGCTGCTAATTCAGGATACCTACAACCATGAACAAAGAGAGAATGTTTTTATTTGTTTTTCTGAAATGGAAAATATATGTAATGTGTGTCATGCGTCATCCCCATGGCTCTGCCAATTTACTGACTTTGCAAATTCATCTTCTCCCAACTACAACTATCCAACCCATTATTCTCCTTTCTGTAGCCTTCAATCCTGGACTTTAGGTAGAGGAATCTGTAGAGTACTAAGAAGAGCTACTTTACCACAATCTCTCAAAAGGCCTAAGAGCTAAATTTTCAGAAATGGCTATTAATTTTGGGTGTCCAACTTGAGAGTTCTCTGCAAATGAGGCGCTAGAAGTGAATCACCCACAACTCTAATCAAAGTTAATGGAACTTAAGTACTTAGCATTTAAAAAACAACAACAACAACAACAGAGTGGTTTGGCATTTAAGTTGGGCACCAACAAACAGAGACAGGAAATACCTTAAGGAAATATCCTGATACCTTAATAGGCACTTGAAAATAATGGTCAAAAGATATTGACTCTGCAATCGTCACAGCTCTTGCCAGCCCAGTGAGCAGGACACAAGGACCAGGAACAGAGCTTTGATCTCCCGTTTGACAGCATATATTTTTTATTGGATATAGAGCTAAATTCAGTTTATTTGCTTTAGGGAAAGTTCACAGTTATGCAGACATCATTGAATGTTTTGAATTATTTATTATAAATTTAAAAGTCTTATTAGGCTTTTACAAATAATTAAAAAACATATATACAAAATTGTTTCAGCAAAAATAAAAAGTAAAGGAATATAAATGCTTTCATCTGATTGAGGCTGAATACTTAATACAGAAAATATTTTCCATTATGTAAGTAAGAGTTCAAAATGTTTCCAGAAACAAAAATCCAATTTAAATGCATATTTAATAGTAATAATAATAATGCATCATTAAAATTCCATGGCTAAGAACTAAAACATCAGGAAACTTGAAAGTTATATTTGAACTTTGACTCTTGGTTCAGTTGTTTTCTGAAAAGGCACTGAGAGATTCTGTTTACTGTCTTAGTGGTTCCAGTGACTTGTTCAACATCAATGTAGAAAGCTAGAAGGAACACACAGAATCCTACCTAACTTTGAGAGAATATCTGTACTGGTTGCAGCTCAATGTGAAGAAGATGGAAGCAAAGTAAGGATGGAAACAAAGTGAGGATCCAGATGATAAAAGCAAAGCAAGAAAGAAGCAAGCAGCATAGTATGATCTTGAACTCTAACTCAGAAAACACGTCGATCAGAGAAATTTAAACAAACTGCTTTGCTCTTGAATTGGGCTTGTCAGCCATAAGCAGATTCCTCAGGCACGTGATTAGATCTCTTATGCGTATACATGATTAGATTGGATCAACTGTTGACAATGAAAAATGGTTATAGGAACTCCACATCAAAGTTGGTCTATTTCAATGTATAAAGATTATTTTTCTAAGTGCCAGTTCCATAAATAAAACATGGAATTTGCAAGTTAATTATTACTTATATAATGCCATTAGTGGCAGCAAAGGGAGGGGGTACTTCAAAGTGGCAGTACTTCACAGTTGTGCAGCATTGCTGCTTTCAAACCCCAAGGCGGCATTTCAAAGGGGCAGCTAAGGAGCCCGGGGTCAGCTGGTAACTCCCCAACTGATCCTGGGCTTTGCATAGCATTTCCCCAGAACCCAGGGTCAGCTGGGCAGTCCCCAGCTGACTTTGGTTCCGCTGCTACGGGGAGCCCAGGATCAGCTGGGAGTTCCCAGCTGACCCCGGGCTCCACGGCTGCCCCTTTAAAATGCCGCCTCTGGAGTCCAGGGTCAGCTGGGGACTGCCCAGCTGATCCTGGGGTCTGCGCAGCAGTGGAACCCAGGGTCAGCAGGGAAGTCCCCAGCTGACCCCAGGTTCTGGGGAAATGCCGCGCAGAGCCTCCAGCTGACCCCAGGCTCCACTGTCCCTTTAAAAGGCACGGAGGCAGCATTTCTAAGGGGCAGCCGTCACACAGCTGTGAGGCGGCTGCCCTTTTGAAACACTGCCTCTGTGAGTTTCCAAGAGGCAGTGAAGCTTAGAGTCAGCTGGGGAGTCCCCAGCTGATCCCAAGCTCCGCATTGCACTGCCCTTTGAGGCGCCACAGCGGCACTTCAAAGGGGCAGCACAGCATTAATGCCTGTGATTAACATGTTAAAAAATGTAACGCGTTAACCCTGGATTGCGTTAATCGCAGGCATTAACACATGTCAATTGACAGCCCTAGTATCAAAGTTCTTCACTAAGTTGTATTTAATGTCTTTAGACAAGACAAGATTTGTCAAGTTGCAAAGGCTTCTTGTAAGCTAATATCAGCATTTCCCACATTGACCCTGCACTACAATTGCTGTATTCACTGCATTGACATCCTTTGTAAAACAGTATATTATTTGCTTGCAATTTTTCATCTTCAATTTCAACAGTTTAAAAACTAGACAAATTCATTTAATATTAGGAAGCTTCAAGTGGGAAGCCGAGTTAGTCTGAAGAAGTGGGCTGTGTCCACGAAAACTCACGAGACCATCTGCAAGTTTTGTTAGTCTATAAAGTACTAACAGACCATTTGCTGTTTTATAACTTTCTCATTTAATATTAGTTAGGGTTGCTCTATTCTACTTACAATGTTTTCTTCACGTGTGGAAAAGCAAGTAAATTGTGGAGGCCAATAACCATATTTCTGTTTCTCTATCTTCAAAAATATAAAATTTATCAACAGTTAACTAACATTACCTTCCTTCCACAAAACATTTTTAACGCTCATGGCTCCATCAACTACCACGTAGCCTTAACTTTAATATATATTCTTGCATGTATGTCAATATATTAGCTTCCTTTTTTCCAGTGTATATATAAAAGTTTGAGAACCACTGCTTTACACTAACTGAGACATTCACAGCCTTAGAGTGAACACAAGAGAAAATCTTGCAATGTTATTTTTTAGCTTACAAACTTTACTTGAAGATTGAGGGTTTGCCTATAGTTTTCTACACCTATTTAAATAAAACAGTAGAAAAACACCTTCAGTTAGCTTAGATTAGTCCACTCTCAGATTACACTAGACTCTTATGAAGGGCTTTACACCAGTATCACCTGGTTTGGTATTCGCCAAACACTCCATCAAAACATAAGAAAGGGAGAGGAAAGGAGGAGGAGGAGGAAGAACAAAGTAGCAGACCATGTTTAAACAAAGAAAACATTGCCTTTAGGGCAGTCCTCATTATCTTATCTGTGTACAACTGGATACCATTGCAATAGGCATTTCAGAAATGCTAACGGATATAAGAACTGATAAACTGATTATGGACGATAGGTACATGTTAGTTTTAAATATAAAATAGAATTGGAATCTGTGAAAGCCGAGCCAGTGGTAGGCATAAAAAGATTAAGCAATTGCTAAAGAGTCCAAGCAGCTCAAGGGTGAATCATATTAATTATCCGTATGAATGTAGTAGGGAAATATTCCTGTGAAGGGCCCCTAATGGGATAGGACGGGCACAGTGTGAAAGAGTCATGTAACTTAGAACCCAGGTGGTACATTATATTGGGAACAAGCAACTTCGTTTACAATAAATATAGGACAAATGAAAACTATTTTTGTTTGGGAGCAACCAGGAGAAAAGCTCACAGTTCAAGCAAATAATTAGTGAAGATGTTTTATATAAATGATAGAAGTAAGTTGCACTAAACTTTCTAAGGATACTAACGTTGTAATGGGTTTCCCAAACCATCTAATGCATTTTTGATGTACTGGATTTAACAACTGACCTGAAAGAGAGCTGGTATTTTGACTGTAAGTAATTTATTGTACTGATTTTGAAACTTGTGATAATTTTGGACATGTATGCACGTATTGTCCTCCTGACTTATTTTTGAAAACAAATCAATTTACTGTATATGTTCTCCCGTCCCCATTCTTTAAGATAGTCTCCTGCACCAAGTAACACAAGAATTTCCTATTGAGCTGAGCAAACAGCATGTATTGTGTTAAAAATGTTTGCACAATCTTTATTAACATTCTAAAAGAGAAAATTAATTCTAAAATTCTGGTGTTTTATTCATAACCAAAAGCACTATATTGGTCTGGTTAGCACTTTCCTCAATTAATAATAAAACTAGTGCTTGGTCAAAGAATTTACAATGATTATTAAATAAGGCACTAGACATGGCAAGAGATGACTATTTATACTAGAGCCTATTTTAAACTAAACATATCTGATAAAACCATAGCTCTTTGTTGTTTCCTTTAAGTGTATTTTTCCTTCCACAACCCATATCAGTTTCAAACATGATACACTGAGCTACAGCCGCAAAATGTTTGAAGGCTAAAATGTGACAACTGGGTACAGTTCTTCATGGTCATCAGGTCTATCTTTGCTAAAACTTATGTCCAAAACTGTAAACTGTCTTCGGCCACTATTTAAAAAAAGAATATGCTTAAATACTTTCCTGAATTGGAGCTTTACTGTGTAACCATGTGATTTTTCTGATCCATGTAATTATTATCATAACTATTATTGCAGCTCTTGTCATATCTTTCTCCTTTTCCCTTTTTTTGGTTATTACCAGTATGTGTTATTTTTATTGTTTCATCCATAAATTTACATTATCATATCTTCTGGGTGGGGCTTCTAATAATCATTGTGCAAAGCATAGCACTCTTCTGGGTACTGAAAATAACCTAAATTTTCCTCATGACTTTTTCTTGTTCAATTTTTACTGATGTCGCCAATGTGCTTATCGTGTCCCCATTTCAATTCTTGTCTGCACTGAACCCACTCAGTACTGTAACTACACCTTCATAATCTTCCAGTCACATTATTCTGGAATATTTCTAGTGCGGAGGATTCCATATGCAATCTCCCAAAAGGACACTGTGATTTAGTTATACGTGGATGTATTATCAAAAAGTGACTTTACTTCATTTACAACTGAATAACTTGCATGTATACTTTCTGATAACTAACATAATTCCTAGAAAAATTCATTATGTGCACAAACTATATACACAGATGGTATGACCAATTTCATTTGTGAACATGATAATTCAAATTATACACGTACAAGTTTTTTTTATTATTATTATTATTATTTCTATTACTGAAGTGCCTAGGAGCCATAATCAGGCACATTTCTGCATTTTAGAAGAAAAACTAAAACCTGGAAAGAAAACCAATACAAAAAGATCAAGTTAAGAAAATTGCATCAAGGTGCTTATTATTGCAGAATTTTCATGCATTACTAAAAGGTTTACAGGTCAACTGAGCTACTCCACACAAAATAGAAATGGCCTTTTAACTTGTTACAGGATCAGATCACTGAAGCCAATTTATGACATTAAAAGGTAATTCTCATACAAGCTGTTATGTAACAATGAGACTATTAGGGACAATGTGATAAGCAATGGTCATTGCATTCCAGCTGTCTAACCACTCAAGGTTTTTGTAGATATCATGACTGACAGGAATGATAGGGAGTATTGGTTGCATTGCCATTTACTGAAGTAAAGGTGTCATAGTACCAGGGTGCTGAAAAGAGGACAAGAATGAACATACAAAATAAAACAGCATCAGTGTGAAGAGGTAACAAATATTGATCCCTCAAGGGCTTATATAGGAAAAAAACAACTACTGATTTGATGCTAATTAAAAGAGAGACACAGAATGCTTCTAGGGATGTAAAATCCCCATTAATCCATTAACTGGTTAAACATTAGGTTAACCTAACATTTAATCGGTTAACTGACTAAGCAGGATCATGGCTGCTGCTGCTGGTGGCAGAAGGATCCCAGTCCCAGCCCCAAGGGTGGAGCTGCTGCCAGCTCCTGGCTCTGCTGGAGCAGCCACCTGCCCACAGCAGGCTGCAAGGGGGCTGCTCCTGGACACCAGTTAACTAATCATCCAATAAGCATCACCCAGATACCCATTCACATCCCTAACTTCAACTTCAGAGTGAGCCTGAGAAACTGAACAGCAGTGAACACTTAGAACATGAATAAATATTCACTGTAACTTCTAATACCACTATCATCAATAGTATACAACAGAGAACTCGATGTTGAATCAGCAATTCCGCTGATATTGAATCAGAAATTCTGCTTACCTGTCTTCACCAAAACGTCGACCAATCAAGACTTTACACTTGTCTTGGGGGAGGCAAGCAGCTAAAAGAGGCACTGTCCTTAATACTCGACTTTCCTTTAAATGAAAAAGGAAAATTATTAAAAAAGCAAAGTTGCTTTTTTAAACTCCTAATACACTTCCATTTAATTTGTAGTTCTTACTACCACAAAATATGCACCATACAGGCTCTCTTAGTGATAGAAAAAACAAGACAGAGCTATCCTGTTGCACATTAGATTTATTAGGATATAACTGACAGAAAGGGTATACAATAGGGAAAAAAAATCCAGATTCCAATTTTAATTTATTCTATACTATATAATGCTTACCTGTAATTGTTGCTCTCTGAAAAAACATGCCTCAGTGAAATAGGGATGTAAGTTCCTATTCGACTAGTTGACATATGATAAGCTTTTGCTAGTTGCTTCCCCCCATTTGCTGCCTCTATCAGAAAGAGGCAGTAAGGGGGGGAGGAAGAGGAGTGGGTGCTGAGAGGAGCCATCTCAAAAGCTGGTTCCCGCCCAGCTCCAGCTCCAGCGGAAAGGGCAGGTGAGCAATGGTGGTTTTCCACCTTTGAAATGTACAAGAGTCCCCGCTGAGGCTCACGTACATTTCAAAGTGGAAGTGCCACATGGAGCCTGGGGCCATCAGGGGACTCAGAGTCCCTCACTGACCCCGGGCTCCACCCACATGGTGTTTCAATCTTTGAAATACACAAGAGCCCCTGCTGGCCCCAGGCTCCATGCAGAGTTTCAGTCTTTGAAATGTACAAGAATGCGCAGCACTTCCGTCTCTGAAATGTAGCAACAAACGTGCAGACTCTTCTTACATTTCAAAGCGGAAGCATCCTTAACAACTAATCGAATAGTGGATGGAAATTCCATCCACTATTCGATTAGTTTATTAATCTAATTTTAACATCCCTACAGTGAAAACCTGTAGTCTTTCCTCTATGCTCCTGGTTCAGATGGGGTAGGAATTCCCATCAACAAAACTGTGAAGTCTGGCTTGGCAGAGTTCATTGCTCAAGTATTTAATATGCGTCCAATACTTCACTAGTTAATTTCAAGGTAGAAAATACTTCCATCTTTAATTGATTGATTAATTAATTAATGAATTAATCAATCAATCAGTTAACATGACAAATTTATGAGATAAGTCTCTTCACTTCTGGGGAGGAGAGTGTTTTCATGTAATCCACCGTAATGTATATCTTCAGAAAAAAAATTTATAGGTATAGAATTATTTCTTTTTAGAGATATCCATTTCAATGGATTCTCTCCCTGGACTTTTATCCTGCTCTAACAAAAATCAATGAAAAAAACTCCTATTGAGTTCCATGGTAGAAGGTCAGACCTTCAGTGACTTGAAAAGCTCACAGGGGCTTATAAAAGAAAATTGTAAGAGAATTTTACAACAAAAATTAAGGAACAACGAACAAGGAAACCATAGCAAACACACCTTGTTCAGTAGCATTAATAATAATGCAGATTACATAAACAGCATGCTATAGGACAAAATGTATTATATATCTATAGCTGTGCATGCAGGGAGAGAGGGAGGTTGATTTCCAATTGCAGAGCCACCCAAAGTGAAAAGGACTACAATTATGCTCCCCTATTCTCAACAAATCTCAATTGTTCTCTTCTTTGCCAGGAATCCTGACTAACATAGGGCTTCAGTTTCCAACATGCTAGCCACTGGGCACACGTGGCTATTTGGCCAATTGAGTGTGGCAGTTGGACACCATGGATATAGCCGCTTATTTAAAAAAAATTGCTTTTAACAAGACACCCAAAATGATTCTTAGGAAATTTGCATTGAATTAAAGGGATCACTTGCTATTAATTCATGAAGCACTATGAAAGCTCCCCACAATATGAAATAAAAGAGATAGTATGATATAAACTTCACCTTTAGTCACCAGGCAATTTTGCCAAAAAGCATATTTTGTGATTCAAGAGAGGGGTAAAAGTTCCACAACTTTTAGAAAATCAAAAAAGTTAAAATATAAACAATTTGCTTCTTATGCTCAAAAGTGAAGAAGAATGTACAAAAAGTAGAAACTTGGTTTAAAATTGAAAACCATGATAGTAAAAGTGACACTGCTTCCAATGTTCTGAGCAACCACTACTCCCCCCAAAATGTAAACAATAGACTAGAAAAAAAATAAAATATGAGCACAGAATACATTATATTTTATATTTCTGTGGTTCCCTCCCAGACAGACAGACAGATAGACACACAAATGAGTTGGTTTTACTTTCACATATGCCAAAAATATTAATGCTGGTGTGTTTGAAGATTCATATTTTAAGCAAGTGGGTAAAAATGGGCAATAAAGGAGCTGAAAGAACAGCTATTATTTGTCTCAGACAAGAAAAAGAAAATACTGGTAACCAGCAGGAAGAAGACTTTTCAAAAACTGTTACTTTCAATGTTTTCCTCTCATCTGGACCCACTGCCCAATCTAAACAACAAAAGTTGTAGACAAATCCTTGCTGGTAACTGTATGGAAGTGTATTTTTCAACTGAATTAAAGGTGAATTATAAGAGAAAAGTGTATGTTTGGAATTGCAGACACAATATGAAAGATGGACTAAACAAAGCAGAGAAAACTCAGGTCTATGCTGGTCTACATTGTGGCATTAGTTCATCACATGTCACAAAAAGCTTGTAAAATCGACTGTACTCCACTTCCATGAGAGACCTAGTGCTTGCGTAAACATAGGGATAGCGTAGAAACAGAGCTGTGTAATTTCAAGGAATTGCTTCCAGGAGGCGCCCAGAGTGCTTTGTTGTGAATGTTCTGGAGACCACTTTCAACTCCCCTGCACTTCAGCCAGGTACACAGGAAAGAGCTACTTCCCTGTTCAAGCCCCAAGAATATTTGAATTTTCATTTTCTGTTTGATCAACATGAAGAGCTCACCAGCACAGTTGACCATGGATACCCAGGGTCGCAAACACGCTCTAGCTGGAGTGTATAGGAGACACTGGATCTTACTGTTATGAGGGGAGAAGAGTCTGTGCAGGTGTGATAGCACGTCGGGGACCCCCGACCCTGCACCCTCATCTGCAGCCAGATGTAACTCTCTGCCAGGCAGTAGAATAGAAGGTTTTATTGCTTCTCAGAGATACAGCACAGCCTAGGCTCAATGTAGACATAGGGGGATGGGCAGACAGCCTTCGTTCCCTTGGGGGGCGGGGGCAAGGGAAGGGTTCACAGGTCCCTGAACCCTCTATACTGTTCTAGGTCTGCTTTCTTCATCTTCCCCATGCTAAAAACACCCCCTTCTCCCAGCCACCGATCACTCACTCCCCACAAGTAGCCACACCCCTTCCTTTGTTCAAACTCCTTCCCCTGGCCAGGTGAGCAGTTGCTAGGCCATGACCTACGTGTCTGCCCTCAGGGACCACTCCACACTGGGCAGTGTGCGCGCGCGCACACACACACACACACACACACACACCACACACCACACACCACACACCACACACCACACACCACACACAGTCTCTGCAGAGCAGTAAAGGCCAGTAGGGGTCACCCACAGCACAACACGGCAACCAGTGAATGACAAACCAGAGTGGACTCAGGGCCACAAGAGTGTACAGCATACCCCACTACGTCACAGCAGGCAGAACTCAAAACAAGCAGAAGAAATACTAACATGAAAATAGAAGAGCTTAGGTAAGAGTACCAGAAGACAAGGGAGGTGAGCGGATACTCTGGTTCTCAAACACAGATATGATGCTTCTATGAAGAGCTGTGTGCAGTTCTAAGCAGTGACTCTTGTCAGTGCTATGGATACCTCCCAGGAGCCCTAGACATGTTGAGGTTCAAGAAAGGCAGCTGCATCTTAGAGTCCTATGCTGAATCTGCTGCTCTCCTCTCCAAATTCCAAATCTCCTCTCCCAGACAGCCGAGGATGCAGGGGCAGTGCAGGAGGTAGCTCTGGTAGCCCCCACTACTCAACTTTAGGGGACAGTATAAGGAGCAGAAGACTCACATTCTCACAGGTTTGACTGTTATTGCAGTGCAATTATAAGCAGCCTTTCCTTGTATTTCCCCTGCCTGGCTGTGTTATCAGCCCGTTAGCCTCAGGTTATCTGTACTCTGCTTTACTAGCTCTCAACAATGTTTGCAATCATTATAAAAATTAATGGAATGACGATAAAAGGTTTTTCATTTTCTCAGCACAATATGATTAGCAGGGGGTATAGTTTACAGGGCAGTACATGCAATGAAGGGGGCAGTTTGACAAGGAACAAAATATGTAAGCGTCATATCACTGTGGGTCACTGAAACTTGTTTTCAAAGCCTCATGGAGACTCCCTATGTCTCAATGTACTCTTCTCATTGCTCTAGTGTCTAGCTGTTCAAAAATGGCTGCCAGGTGATCTGCCTCAACCCCTCACCTTGCTGGAAACTTTCCCCTCTTACTTTCAGATATTATGGAGCACAAAGCAAGCAACAACAAAAATGGGAATACTGCTTTCGCAGAGGTTTAACCTAGTAAGCAAACAATGCCAGCCTATGCCTTAACTGTTCTTTACTGCTGTCCAGACTGACTGTGTATGGCTTTATGAACCATGAGAGCAAGAGTTTGGCTCAGTCTCCAAGAATAACTATTGACATTTCAAGATCATCAATGGTTATTTTGCTGTCTGGAAAAAAAAATCCTTCTTGCAGCTTTCTGATCTGACTCTCATTCCTCTTTTTTAAATAGTTGCTCTAGTAGCCTGGGTAAATAACTGGGCTTTCCTGCAGACTTCTTGTTGATACATTAAAGGCCATTATCTCAGGTGGATTATTTGCTTTATATTATTAAACATTAATAGATTAATACAGACAAATAAAAGCTAAACACAGACCTCCTATGACTAAAACATTTGCATTCTTCAGCTGTCTGCAGATCACTAAGCATGTGCTATATAAGGACTTACTCCTAAATCTTTCTTACACAAGTAGGCTGCCATTCACTGAGACTGCCTGTATAATGAAGAATTTCTTATACAAAAGGATTGCAGGAATGGGCCATGATTCAGGAAAATAATTACCGATTTTAAAAATCAAAGAATAAATTACGTTAACAAATCATGTGAATTAGCAGTTCAGCTTTGTCCAGTATCTATGTTCAAAGCTGAAGAAGTTGAACATGTCTGAAAAAGAGTGTTTCCTCTTGACCTCTCTCATATCCTTTGCCACAGAAGCTGAACTCTGACAAATCCCATAGTCTTACTCACCTCTGCTGGATGCTGAATTATATACAGGCAGGTGGAGACTTTTAGAGGATACACAGGGAAGAATGGACACAAACACACCTTCTGTGGACGGCTACAGAATGGAAAAGGGGGGAAAAAAAACATTGGCAATTAGTCAAATACACTATAAATTTTATTACATAAAAGATGTATCCCTTTCCAAAAGTTGTGCTAGTACTTTCCTTTACAACAGACTGTACCTATACAAACCTGCTGACATACATTTTCTGTTGCTGATATTGCTATTATTTTCAAAACAAAACAAAGCGTATTTAAATACATTTTTGAGAGCAGTGTTCAGAAACATGCTCTGGAAAGTTCAGTAGGGATTAAAGCACTTGAAATAATTTGTTTTCAATCTCTTCAAGAGAAACTACATGTAAGTGGCTATGCAATGACCAAGTGAGAAATCAACCCCAAGTCTTTCATCCCAAATAAGGAATTCAATAATTTGATACAAAGGAGAGAGAGGAAGGCATATTTGTATGCACAACAAACCATAGACATCCCAAATATATTATTTTGTTGCGATCATTTACTAGTCCACACTATATTCATCAGCACACTTGGAACTGTAGAAATAAAGGAAGACACAGTCACTGTTTCAGAAATTTACACTCAAGAGACACAAACAGTACAAAACAAAAATGGCTGTTTAAAATTGTTCTGTACTCAGTGAAAAGCCTTACAGAAGACCTGAATATAAAAGACAATGATTTGAACATGATTATTGTTATTTGGTACACAATACGTGCTGGTTGAAGATCCAGGTGCTGAGAGCAGAATGAGCAATACAGAATGAAACCCAGTGTATTATAGTGGAGCACAGATAATATCAGAGGATAAGAATGATGTCAGTAAGTTGGCTAATAAACTAACCAACAATAAACAAACAACAGTTTCTACTAGCATATTATGATTGGTGACAAAACAAAAAAAAACCAAAATATTTTCCTTGTACTAACAAAAAACAGAGTCATTTAAATAAATTTCTTTCTTTTTGGCTAAAAGACCCCTAAAAGCCTTTATTTCCACTGTACACTTAAAGTCAGACTACTTGCAGTCACGTAAGATTTACTGACCATATGTTCACAGTATGTTTTAATATTAATATTGTTGGGATATATAAACTGAATAGGGGTCTGGGATGACTATATGTTAGTGGTAAGGAGTTCAGCCATAGTAGGCATTACTCTTGAACATGCTCTTTCTCTGTTTTTACAGTCTAGAAAAATAGATAAGCAATGCAGCTGCTCTTCTTTGTTGTGTCTTTTGCTTATCCTCATTGGACCTGTAGAAAATATCTTCAGGGTTAAATTTCTTGTAATCTCTGTAACCTGCTGATTTAGAAAGTTTGTAGTGTAGAAAGTGCTGATTTAATTAGAAATTCTGTAAATGGTAATTAGGGGCAGGTGTAATTGTATTAATCACCTGCTTATGAATACTTATTTTGTGGGAGTTAATATTATTAAATAAGGTTTTAGGAAAAGTAGTAATAGACGTGTGAATTAACATACTAAAATAGATGAAAGGGATTAATCGGTGCCAATTTGTTGCCACTCAGACATTGTGTTGAATGTCCAAGGTTAATGTGCGTGGGCAATAAAGCAGTTCCATTTACCCCATCCGTTCCTGGGTCACCTGTTTCTTCTCTAACAAATATGTCTTTGCTGCACAGTTAACTTGAGTTACTTCTCCTGAGTTAGCTTAGAATAGATCAAGAGAATATCTGCATCTGCACTGCCACTGTACTTATATGAATGTGGCACTAAATCTTCTGTGTGCAAAGCCTATGGATGAATAGGTTCTATGAATTCTCAGCGAGTTATGAGAAGACTTCTCTCTTCTTTTTGAGCACATCAGGAAAATTGTCAGAAGGCACTGGAAGACTAGCAGCATTCAAGTGTCCATTCAACAGTATGGTGGTATTAACAGTTGGTAAGTTATTCTAACTTGAGCTTTGGCCTATATGTCCTGACAGGCCAGCAAATTTCAGTTAAAACTAACATCAGACTAAAATTAAGGGGTTTTGTGTAAGGACAGGTCTCAAATTAAAGACAATTTTGAGTTTCATTTGTAGTGAAGGTCAGATCTCAAATTAAAGGCAATTTTGAGTTGCATTTATGGTGAAGGTCTTTGGCCCTTAAGGTCCTAAAGTGTTTCAGTTCAGAAATACCTTGACCCAAACAAAGACCACCTCTTACCAGAAATCTTAACTTTATTTTAGTCGAGGACTTACACCACCATAAATTACCTAGAAAGCTCTATTGGATGAAGAGGGGGGAGAATAAGCAAAATTAAAGCTAGACAGACTTGCTAAGTAAATTGTGAGAAAATTTTAACCTATGTTAATTAAACATGTGATTCCAATTTCTTAGAATTTGATTACAATCAGCCATTTTTTCCATCAGTGAAAACACTATTACTCTGTTAGCTGTGATATTTAACTGCATATATCACAAATTACCATTCAAACTGTTCAATTTTCTTTTGCATTAGTGCACAAATATTACAGTAAAATTTAAAAGATAGACCATTAATTTTGGTGCTCAACTTGAGATGTTTCAGGCCTGGTATCAACAGGTTGAACACCCCAGCTTGTTTTTCAATGAGCTGAGACTAAGTATCTCAAGATGAATCTACATAAACAGGGAAATGGTTTTGATGATGTGGCTTATTTTTTCATTTTAATACTTCTGAGTAAGTTTATGGAAGTTGCTCCCACATAATGTATTGTTTTATCTTTCATATTTCGTGTTATGACACACAACACTTCAGAAGGGATCTTAGACAGGCTTTCTTCTATATTTAACACCTTCAGAATACTATTTATTATAACGGAGTGTAACTGCAAATAGGTGCAGCCCCCAAGAGATTTCTTTTTTGCTGTCATTGCTTTGAATGTTTAGACAGAAGCTCATTTTTCTTATTGGTCACAACTTTTAAGTTCTTGTACCTTCCCTAAATTTAACATTCTATTAAATATATGATTTTTCTCAGACATTATCCAGTGAAATGCACTAAGACATTGATAGTTAAGATTTTCCAGTTATGTCATTTTCTGTAGCACAGAGACATACGAGTTTCAAAATCAGTTTCAAAACAGTAAATTCTTAATTCCAAAACTCTAATTCAAATCACTTCATTTTTCAATAGCTTCTATAAACTGAGGTAAATGGCATCCAGTGAATCCTGACCTATGTTTGTTATGGCTAATTCGTCAGACACAAATTACTTTATTTCTGGGTCTCTGTTTCTTATTTTAAAAAACCCTCCTTTTTGTTGCTTTCTGAATTTTTCACACTTGATTACACTTTTCAACTTCGTTAACTTTTAATGAAAATAAATTTTAAACAAAAAGAAAGTATTTTCATATTTAACTCAATGCTTTCCATCTGTAATTTTATTAGAAGCAAGTGGAGCACAAAGTATTTGCAAACAGAGGGGGTTTTCAATAAAAGTTAATTACTTACATGTGTACATACACATCATTTAAGTTTAGGCACCCATTTAGGCACCTACTTAAGCTGACTAAGTCTTTGTTAAACCCCACCCTGGGGCACTACACTTATTTCTGTGCTCTCATTTTGATGCCTCATAGTTACTGTGCTTTTAGGAGCTATGATTCCCTTCATATAACCATCATTACTAGCCTGCACATTTTGGGGGTCCTCAGGGTAACAGTGGGTAAGGAAAGAATCTTTCCCTTAGACTACAGGATGGTATAAATCCTGTTCTGCAACTACAACTGTAACTTCAAGGTTACAGAAACTTACAATCTGTATGCTGTCTAGGGAAAAAATATTTTGTATATCTTTTTGTGGGCACAACCCTGCAATGCACAGCAAGCTGAAGTTCCCGCTAGAAGGAGTTGCGCCCTTGGATCTAAGAGCGGTCTGGGCATAGTCCAAAGGTAGGAGGTCTCTGAGGGACTCCTTCTGTCCATTTGTGCCCTGTGCAATGATTCTCTGCATGGAGAAAGAAGATAGGTACAGGGTTGCCAGATGGTTTAACCAAAAATACCGAACACCCCCTCCGCCCCAAAAAAAACACCGGGGAAAAAATTCTATCGAGGGGGAAAAGGGGGGGACCAAAGTTGTTGACCCCCCTCCCAAAATTAAATAATAAAACAGCATTAGAAAAGCATGGCCCCTTTCAGAGTCAAGTATCAGAGGGGTAGCCATGTTAGTCTGAATCAGCAAAAGCAGCGAGGAGTCCTGTGGCACCTTATAGACTAACCGAAGTGTTGAAGCATAAGCATTCGTGGGCAAAGACCCACTTTGTCAGATGCATGCAGATGGAAGCTTATGCTCCAACACTTCGGTTAGTCTATAAGGCGCTGTTAGAGAAAAGAGACTGCCCCCCCCAGTAAAAAAGTTTGGCCAGGACACTCTTGTTATAGTGAGCTGCAGTACTCCTTGAGGGAAACCGGCCGCACCCTTCCTGCATACCATTGCCTTTAGAAAAAGGAAAGGTATGAAAAAGGGAAAATAGCCTCAGACTCTCCCACCCGTCACCTTGGCGTGAGAACTGCAGGGCTTACCTGGTCGCATGAAACCTGCACAGTTTCGGCCCAACCCCTGGGACACAGACCCCCACTTGGTGACCATTGGGCCATATATGGTAATATGCAAGCGTGGGAAAGCAATGTGCAGATTTGGGGATAAACACCCATCGCACAGTTAGTTCTCGGAGATCTTCGCAACACACGTACCACCGTGCATGTGCCTTCTCGTATACAGGCAGTCCCCGGGTTACGTACAAGATAGGGACTGTAGGTTTGTTCTTAAGTTGAATCTGTATGTAAGTCGGAACTGGCTCCAGATTCAGCCGCTGCTGAAACTGATCAGTTTCAACAGCGGCTGAATCTGGACGCCAGTTCTGACTTACATACGGATTCAATTTAAGAACCCCAAGCATCCCCAAGTCAGCTGCTGCTGAAACTGATCAGCGGCTGATTCCAGGAAGCCCGGGGCAGGGGCTTCCTGTAGTCAGCCACTGGTCAGTTTCAGCAGCGGCTGACTTGGGGACGCCTGGGGCAGAGCAGCTGGGGTGCTGCCTGGTTGGTCCAGTAGCGCCCAGAGTGGCGCTACGGGACCAACTGGCAGCACCCCAGCTGCTGTACCACATGTGTCCGGAGCAAAGCTGCGGAGCACGGGGGCAGTGGGACAGCCCAGACGCACCGTGGCTGTCCTGCTGCCCTCGGGCTCCGTGGCTTTGCTCTGCTTTGCTCCCTGTCCCCCTGGTCTGCAGACCAGGGGAACGGGTGGGGGGCAAAGCAGAGCCAAGCCGCAGAGCACGCGGCCAGCTTACAGCCCAGACACGTCTGGGTTGTCAGCTGACCGCGCGCTCCGCGGCTCGGCTCTGCTTTGCCCCCCCCCCGTCCCCCTGGTCTGCAGACCAGGGGGACGGGGGGAGGGGGGCGCAAAGCAGAGCAAAGCAGAGCCAAGCTGCGGAGCGCGTGGGCAGCGGACAGCCCTGTCCGCTGCCCACGTGTTCCGCCGCTTTGCTTCCTCTCCCTGGTCTGCTGGAGACCAGGGAGAGGAAGGGCCCCGTTCGTAACTGCGGATCCGACATAAGTCGGATCCGTGTAACTCAGGGACTGCCTGTACTTCAAAGCGCTGCCGGCCTGATCAACCGACCAGCCACCTCCCCCGACTCTCGGGCGTAACCAAGGCCTTCGCAACCGAACCGATATCTGTGAAATGTTCCATGTATGATTTGATTTTTTCTTGTTATATAAGCTTAGTGTTGTAGTTGTTTTGGGTAGTACATAGAGTTTGTAGTTATCACTGTTATTTAATTAGTGTAGCTGGATATTTTAAGATTAGAGACTATTCCCCTTGCCGTTCCCATCCTTATATCTCTGACACGTTTAACTAGAAATCATAGAATAAATATAAGAAATACTGTAAATTCATTATTAACACGGTCTATTAAAAATCTTAGAATAAATACTATAAATTCACCATTGTCATAAATAAATATTTTTTATTTGATAAAACTGTCCACCTGGTTCTGTCCTTCCCCCCTTGGGTATTTATCATCGGACCTGTGATTCTCGCAACAGGCGCCACAGGACTCCTCGCGGCTTTTGCAGATTCAGACTAACACGGCTACCCCTGATACTTGATACCATGCAAGGCACTGCATTTAGCCGTATGGAGTAGAAATCTATCAACCTCATGAAGAAACTTGCACAAGTACAAACAGATATCATCTTTCTCTCCAAATGCAAACGAATGGACATTATACCAAATGGACTGAAAGTGAAAAATCCATTGCTATCTACATACTGCACAGACTACAGTGAGAGATTATGCCATACACTATCTAAAAAACTGAGGAACCACCTGATCAGCATCCTGTACAGCAAACAGGAAAACACCAAAAAAGAGCTCTCCAATCTGGAGTCTCATAAAAAAACAACCTTCCCCACAAATGGACTTTATTAAAATAAGACAGGAGATCTACATTACACATTTAGCTTACTGTCCTTTTTCCTCTGTAGAGAAGTGATCTAAAATCCTACCTGACACATGGGGCCACAACAGTGGTACCCCTAACTCACCCAGCAATATCGTCAGTCTTTCCAACTACACACTTAAGCCGGCAAAAGAGTCAGTACTATCTCGGGGACTCTTTTTGCCCCACCACCCCCACTAATATGATACAGTTCTGCGGTGATCTGGAAGCCTACTTTTGCCGTCTCCGTCTCAAGGAATACTTCCAACACAACACTGAACAGTGCACCAACACACAGATACCTTCCCACCATCAGCACAAGAAGAACTCCACATGGACTCCCCCTGAGGGTCGAAATGACTGTCTGGACCTCTACATAGAATGCTTCCGCCGACGTGCACAGGCAGAAATAGTGGAAAAACAGCATCGCTTGCCTTGTAACCTCAGTCGTGCAGAATGCAATGCCATCCACAGCCTCCGGAATAACTCCGACATTACAGGCAGTCCCCGGGTTACGTACAAGATAGGGACTGTAGGTTTGTTCTTAAGTTGAATCTGTATGTAAATCGGAACTGGCGTCCAGATTCAGCCACTGCTGAAACTGATCAGCAGCGGCTGAATCAGGCACTCCTGGGGCAGAGCAGCTGGGGTGATGCCGGGTTGGTCCAGTAGCGCCAAGGAGCGGTGCTGCGGGACCAACCAGCAGCGCCCCACCTGCTCTACCACAGGCCCGGGGCTTTGCTCCACGTCTCCCTGGTCTGCTGAGGGGGGGGCCCACTAGCTGCACCCCCTCCCCCCCAGCAGACCAGGGAGACCCCAGCAAAGCCGCCTGGGCGGCTTTGCTCCTGTCGCCCTGGTCTGCTGGGGGGGTCCAGCAAAGCCACTGGACCCCCCCCCCAGCAGACCAGGGACACCCGAGCAAAGCCTCCGCCTGGGCGGCTTTCCGAGCAAAGCCGCCCAGGCGGCGGCTTTGCTCGGGTGTCCCTGGTCTGCTGGGGGGGTCCAGCGGCTTTGCTGAACCCCCCCAGCAGACCAAGATCTACAAACCTGGAAATCCGGGATGCCCCATCATCTCGGGCATTGGCACTCTCACTGAAGGACTGTCTGGATATGTGGACTCTCTACTCAGACCCTACGCCACCAGCACTCCCAGTTAACTCCGTGACACTACTGATTTCCTGAGAAAACTACAATGCATTGGTGATCTTCCAGAAAACACCATCTTAGCCACCATGGATGTAGAGGGATGCATCTGACGAAGTGGGTCTTTTCCACGAAAGCTTATGCTCCAACACTTTGGTTAGTCTATAAGGTGCCACAGGACTCCTCGCCACCCTTTCAGCGTGTGTGCAATGTCAGAATAGGGGTAGCGACAGAGGAGCAGTTGAACACTAGGACACCGGGAAGGCATTGCTTCCCCTTGGTCTTTAGGCTTTTTGGTGGCAGCCATTTTGTTTTCTTGATCAAGCCAGAATGCAGCTTCCCTGCAGAACCAGCTAAGCAATGGGGCAGGGGGAGGCTGGGGTCTGGGCCCAGTTGCCAAGTGTGTCGTAGGGTTGCCAGTTGTCCGGTATTGACCCGGACAGTCCAGTATTTTTGCCTCCTGGCTGGGAAAAAAAAATTAGAAAATACCAGACATTTTAAGTGTCTGGTATTTTCTGAATATTTTTACTGGACAGGAGGTGAAAATACCGGACTGTCTAGGTCAATACCGGATACCTGACAACCCTAGATAGGTAGAAAGGGAACACTCTTGTCTACATCAGCATGGGCAAGCTAAAGGTTTACTCTGGGACATGGGTCTTTTACTCGTGTATCTGTTTATCTGCAATTTCACTATGGTTCAGAACTCTCTAAATACACTGTTTCCTCTGTTTTCTCTTTCAGAGCTATAGTATCTAGAAATGATATGGTAATGCCAGGCAATAACACTAACCCAAGGCCACACTAGTGTAAGTACAATACTTTACTGGTTTAAGCCTACTAAAAAGGCTGAATGTTCTGAAACTGTCATTCCCCATTTTCTTTACATGCAGGGGCAGAAGGCCACTCCCATAGGGTTTTAATGTATTTTATTTTAAAATGTAAACTAAACGTTGAAATAGAAAAACATTTTGTTTATTTATGTTACATGAAGTTCATCATTTACAGCATTTCCCAATGTAGCTAAAACCAACCTTTCCTGTTGTCAAGCCTGCTATGAATAGTGATCATGGGGCAGGAATGCCATAAAAGTGAAGATGCAGCAGACCATAAAATTACCTGGTATATGAAAACCCTTTCTCACAGTCTCTTTCCAATCTCTGTTCTCACACAAATAAAATCAGCGCATGTCCTGGACATAGATATGCTCTTCTGAGGCTTAATTTTAAACCTGTCAGAACATGCCCACAAGGTGGCTGAAATCAAGCATCATTCTGAGGATGCAAATATGCGCACCTTCTGTGGGGATGTAGCCATGTAGCTTTGTCCTGAATATATGTATTTAACTAATTTTAATATTTACAATGATCTCAGATGATCCATTCCATGATAAAGAGCAAGCAGCCTAAACAGAGCAAGATAACTGCATTTTTATATTCTGAATTTGTAAGCTTTCCTGGCCAAAAACCCACATGAGGGTAAATCTGCCATAACTTGTTTTTTAGAATTAATATCCGCAATGTTAAAAAGGAAGGGGATGTTTTTGAACTATTATTGTTACTAGCAAGACCACTGTGTTCTAACCCATTTTGCCAAGGTCAGGCCACAGATTCAACATTTTCAAGGAAATGCATCTGGCCAAATGTAGATTCAGACTCAAGTTAAACAGATTTCTCCCCAGTTTAAGTCAAAATACTACACTTTAAGGTCAAAATACACCTGGCAAAGCTGGACAGAGTCCATACAGTTACCTCTTTCCATTTCACATACTTAATACTAACACAAACCCATTAAATACACATTAAAACAGTATTCAGGGATTGTGTTGTATTGGTGCTGGGCATGCAGAGCAAATATAAAACTATGAACAAATATATTTTGAAAAATCTGAGAGCAAACAATTGCAGCTTTTATGTTTAGAGGAAAACTAGCATTACAGCTTCAGTGATTTTTCACAAACATCAATCAAAAACATTTTGTTTTAAAATAAATGTTGCAAGCTACAGCTGCAATTTTCCATCATTAGTTACTGCACTCATTTTTCAGGATTTAAAACAAATGAATGCAATGGAAACAACTGACACCAAGAAGTAACTATCTACCAACATTTTTTCACCTTTAACTGTGAATTCTTTAGGATGCTGGATATGTTGGGGGCTTTTTCTCTTACACTTCAAGTTACTGGAGATGCGGAGGGTTCCAGAAGTGGTTCCTTACAACTATCACCTTGGGGGCAGAAGGTACAGTGGCCTTTTACAATTTGGGGGGACTGATCCCGAGTGCACAAAAAATTTAGCCTTAATCTGCTAAAGCTTTGCGTCCCTGTTCTCTTGTGCAACAGACTTAGAAATCAGGTTAAAAAAAAAAATCAGATATTTAACCACTTTTTTCCTAAAAAATAATAATCTTCTTCAGGGTGATACACATCGGCTGTGTCTACACTGGCACCCTTTTCCGTAAAAGGGATGCTAATGAGACACTTCGGAATTGCAAATTCCGTGGGGGATTTAAATATCCCCCGCGGCATTTGCATGAACATGGCTGCCGCTTTTTTCCGGCTCGGGGTTTTGCCAGAGAAAAGCACCAGTCTAGACGGGATCTTGGTGAAAATAAGCCCTTTTCCGCAAGATCCCTTATTCCTACTTTCAAGTAGGAAACAACTTTCAAGTAGGAATAAGGGATCTTGCGGAAAAGGGCTTATTTCCCGCAAGATCCCGTCTAGACTGGCGCTTTACTCCAGCAAAACCCCGAGCCGGAAAAAAGCGGCAGCCATGTTCATGCAAATGCCGCGGGGGATATTTAAATCCCCCACGGCATTTGCAATTCCGACTGGTCTCATTAGCATCCCTTTTCCGGAAAGGGGTGCCAATGTAGACACAGCCATCCAGTATACCGTTTCAACTTCATACAATCTGAGGTACAAGAGGGCAAACTACTGCAAGAGGAGTTATAACAAAGGATAACAGGACCCTAGACAACGAAATGGAGTAAGGAATTTCCCTTATTAGGCAAACCATTGTCCCCAATCTGCCTCACCTTTCATAGAACCTATATAACAACCTGTTACTGATACCTTATCTGCCAAGAGCCCCAGTATGGCTAGAACTAACCCACATTTAACAAACCACTGTTGACATGTCTGTGTTCCAGCACAATTGGCAGCTAGCATATGAATTAGGCCCTTTTAAATGCAAGCTCCCAGCTCTTGGATTGCTGTGCTGAAAAACATGAATGACTGTTTCACCTTAGAATCATAGGATTGGAAGAGACCTCAGGAAGTCATCAAGTCCAAGCCCCTGCTAAAAGCAGGACCAATCCCAACTAAATCATATGAGTCTAGGTTTTGTCAAACCAAGACTTAAAAACCTCTAGGGATGGAGAGTCTACCACCTCCCTAGATAACCCATTACAGTGCTTCACCACCCTCCTAGTAAAATAGTTGTTCCTAATATCCAACCTAGACCTCCCCCACTGCAACTTGAGACCACTGCTCCTCATTTTGATATCTGTCACCACTTACAACAGCCTCTCTCCATGCTTTCTGGAACTCCCGTTCAGATAGCTGAAGGCTGCTATCCTCACTCTTTTCTTTTGTAAACTAAATAAGGCCAAATACCTCAGCCTCTCCTTGTAAGTCATGTGCTCTGGCCCCCAAAGGCCTTCACCTTGGTTTGATGTTGTTCACCTAGCCCCCTTTCCATGGCAGACAACCCAAGCAGCCCAGGGAATCTGTATCCTGGAGCAGTGCCTGGCAGCATGTACAAGAACTTTGGAGTCACACTGACAAGGAGCAGGGACTGACAAGAATACAACCCCTCTGCATCATTCTTTGTATCTGTGTGGTTGACGACAGACCCTGCTGCTTATTTTGTCGAGTAGAACAACAGTATGCTCCTTATGAACTGATCACAATCAACCCTTCAGAAGATTTGAAGTTCTTTTTCCTGCCAGTTTTGCCGCACAACAAGGCAACCTATTTGACCTTATTTAAAAAAAAACCACGGTTGTTCATTTTCTTCAAATGTAGGCAGTACTCTATAAAGATATTTCACACATTAAAACACTGCAGGTTGTGTGTAATATTAGGGTATCATTTTTCAGGAAGCAGCAATAGCCCAGTACAGTACAATTCTGACATATCTTATTGCTTAACTAAATTATTAAGATAGGTGGGTCGGAGGAGTGTTGTGGGTTTTTTTTCAAATGCCTTGTTTGAAGTAATTACTTTGGCTTATATTTTTTCCAGACATCTATTGTTCCCCTCATGTTTATTCACACTAATGGATCAAAAGAAGCTGAATTCCCTGATAACATAAAAAGTGATAAAATATGGTTGAACACCATACATAAACAAATTCATACTTTTTTACTGTTGGACTAGTCTCACAATTAAGTCTATGTCAAAAGCCCTCCCTTTCCTTCGTTGATTAGCATCTGAAAATGCATTTGTTCTCCAATGCATTACAGCTCTAATAACCACATGTGCCTCTCTGCATTTTTGCTGCACTGCATGGTTGCTGCTCATGCTTATTTTGTGCTAGAGCCAACATTTTTGCTCAGGTACAAAACTCTCATTAAAATTTATTTGGTTTAAATATGGAAAGAACCATTTAACCCTTGAATTGCAAGATCTTTAGGCCTTAACTTGTACTCATTGAAATAAATGGCAAAACTCCCACTAACTGCAAAAGTTCAGGATTAGGCTATCTATGCAGGTTACTGCATTTAAGGTTTGATATGAATCTCACAAAGCATTTGTTTAACGGATAGTCGACTAGTTGACTAATATTTAACATCCGTAGGATAGGACAAAGAGTTGGGGTATAGGTTCTGGATGGGGCCAAGGGATTCGGAGTGTGGGAGGGAGTTTCGGGCCACCGTAGCTTCTGACAAACTGGGACATAATTCCTGCCCTTTCTGGCTAATAGCCATTGATGTATCTATCCTCCATAAATAGGTAGGTAAATGCCTCCCAGCCAGAGCCTACACCTGACAACCCTCACACTACCCAACTGTCTGCTCCCACTCCTGGAACCCTGCCCCAGGTCACAATTCAACCCCTTTGCATTCCTGCTCATGTACTCACACTCCCTCCAAGGCACTGCACCCCAATCTCCTGCCCCAGGTCACAACCAAAACTCCTGCACCCCCTCCTCTACCCTGCCTCAGGTCACAGATCCTGAATCCTCTCCTGTACCCCTGCCTCAGGTCACAGACCCTGAACCCCCTCTTACAATCCTCTTCCAGGTCAGAATTCTCTCCTGCACCCATACCCATATCCCCATCCAGACCCTGTCCCCTAATCCCCTGCCCCAGGTCACAATCCTCTCCTTCACCCAAACTTCCTCCTAGAACTTCTCCTGCACCCCAGTCCCCTACCCCAAGTTCCATTCTGCATCCAGCCCCCATCCCAGACCCTGGACTGCCTCTAGAATGAAGGAGTGCAGCCCTTGACCTCTTACCAAATTCTTGGAGTGCCCCTCCCTCCCAAATCAAAAATTATTGTCCAGCCTGGATGTTTTTTATAAACATAACCCGATCATAAGACCTAACTCTGGCAGGATATTTAGTCTGGATCAATAAATAACTTTTTTATCTTATGAAGAGTCAAAATCTGAGGGCATTAAAGATCATTATAGCAGGGATAAGAGAGACAACTGAACCATAGAGGATAGTGAATGTGTATTTTAGATATCTCTAAACTAATGTGAGGAATATAGGAAACGAGCAGGAAAAACTTTACATTCTAGTTAATAAACACAACTCTGACATAGTAGGCATCACAATGACTTAATAGGATAATACACATGACTGAAGTAGTGCTGTAGAAGGGTACAAAGCTGCCCAGGAAAGACAAGTATGGAAAAAGGGAGGAATTATTATCTTTTATTTTAAAATGTATATACTTTGAGGCTACGTCTAGACTGGCCCCTTCTCCGGAAGAGGCATGCAAAGCAGGCAAGTCAGAATAGGGAAATCCGCGGGGGATTGAAATATCCCCCGCGGGATTTAAATAAACATGGCCGCCACTTTTTTTCCGGCTTGGGGAAAAGCCGGAAAAGAGCGTCTAGACTGGCGCGAGTAGGAATAAGAGATCCTCTGGAAAAGGGCTTTATTCCGGAGGATTGCGCCAGTCTAGACGCTCTTTTCCGGCTTTTCCCCAAGCCGGAAAAAAAGCGGCGGCCATGTTTATTTAAATCCCGCGGGGGATATTTCAATCCCCCGCGGATTTCCCTATTCTGACTTGCCTGCTTTGCATGCCTCTTCCAGAGAAGGGGCCAGTCTAGACGTAGCCTGACAGTTTGAGATGGAAATAGAAGACAGAACTGTTGAATGTCTCTGGATAAGGACAAAAGGGGGAAAAACAATGGTGATGTCATGTAGGAAATCTATTACCAACCACCTAATAAAGAACAGGTAGATGAGACTTTTTTTAAACAACAAGTAATATCATCCAAATTTGAGCACTTGATAGTGATAGGGTATTTTGACTACCTAGACACCGGATGGGAAAATAACATAGCAGGGCAACAGCTTATCTAACAAGCTCTTAGAATACATTGGAAACATTTTTTTTTATTTCGGAAGGAAGAGGCTGCTCTAGAATTGATTTTGACAAATGGGGAGAAACTGGCTGAGAATTTGAAAGTGGACAGCAGTGTGGGTCAAAGTGATCATGAAATAGTAACGGTAGGAGGGAAAACAGCACAATAAAGATAATGGATTTTGTGAAGGCAGACATTAGTAAACTCAGGGAGTTGAACAAAAGATCTTCTGGAAAGCACCTCTGAGGTATGGTCAGTACAGTTCATCAGACCCGCTACATCGATGCCACTAAATCAATTGTAGCAGTGCCACTTTAGTGCACAGAATAAACAAGCCCTAAGGCAAAAAACAGTTCAAGAGAGTTGACAGTTTTTCAGAGAGACATTATTAAGGGCACAAGAGCAAACTATCTCACTCTATAGGAAAGATAGTAAGTACAGTGAAAGAACATCCTGGCTTAACCAGAATTATCTAAAACTCAAAAAAGAATTCTACAAAATATGGAAATTAGGTCAAGTTACAAAAGATGAATATAAAAAAAGTATCACACATATGTTGGTACAAAATTAGACAGGCCATGTTCTGTGCAGTGGAATCTGCAGATTCCAAGGCCACTTGGAGAGAGGTACAGGCAGCCACTTTACCTTCCTCAAAGGTGGGAGCAAACTCCAAACAGGAGTTCACAGGCAACAGCTCCTGAATACTGTCCAGGCAGGCCCAAGAGTTGCAGGTGTACCAACTGAGCACCACATTTTCGTTAGCATTACCCAGTGGAGTAAACCATGCGACCAAAAAGATCCAGCTTTTTCACCTCTTTGGCCTTAGAAATGAAGCCCGGCTCCCCTTGTCTCACCTTGTGATTGGTGGTGTCTGCCACCATTATGCCAGGCTGGAGATGAAGAAAGAGCTGCTCATACCCTTCTGTGAGACAAAGTACCAGCGCTCTTTTCATTTAATCACTGGCGGGACTGAGGCCATGGTCTGCCAGAGCACCTGGATGGTACTGGCATTTGCCTTTATAAGAGGCCAGATCACCCTGGAGGGAACCTCTGGAGCCAATGTGTACAACTATTGGGTCTGACTCATCAGTGATCTCAGTCTGTATCTTGAGGTCTTGTGCTATGCAGTGAAGGAGGTCCTTATGGGCCCTGGTGTCCATTGCAGGTAGAGAGGTGTTTGTTCCTTCCACCACCATGTCAAGTGAGGAAGAGGAGGACAGCCATGGTGGGATTGGATCCTCCTGTACTTCTGGCTTCCTGGTGTCGAGTGGAGCAGTTTGGTGTGCTGTCATCAACAGTGTCTCCTCCTACACTGAGGTCATTGAGACCACAGTGGCAATCTGTGGGCCTGGTTGCCCCAAGTCTACTTCTTTATAAGTAACCCATACTCCTAGGTCTCAAGAGACTGATGTAGCCAATGGCATCCTGAAGGCCACTGAAGCAGCCACCAAGCCTGGCCCCTATGCCTCATGATAGGCCCAGGGGATCCAGAAGGGCTACTGCACTAGCCACTGGGGTGACCATGACATTGACTGGAATGCAGAGCAAGGTAAAGTGCAGTGCTAGAATCTGGAGTGATACTGGCTCCACCTGGAGGCACAGAACTCCACCTCCAATTCTGAAGCATAATCCTATGCAGATCAGGGTGGAACAGATTCCAACAATGCTGGAGATTGGTGTAATAGTAAAGAGAAGTGGTGGCTCATCATCATGGGGTTTCCCCAGTGTCTAATTTGGGGCAGTGCCACCATTGGAGCCACCAGTGCTGTGGAATTGGTCGGCAGCAGTGCCATGGCCACTGGTGCTGCTTTTGTTGCTATGGAAGCCAGCACTGACATCGATGCAAATGAGTATCATGGCACCAAAGTAGCCTGTAGGGCTAGGGCACATGTAAGCAGAGCTGGGGACTAAGGCTGTCATGGCTAGCAGATCCTATGCCTCTTCAAATGTGCCCAGCATGAAGGGGAGATCCAGGTCCTCTCCCTTCAATTCCTCTGGCAGTGGACAGTCCACTCACATTGGACTCAACAGTCCTCTGGATGTGGCCAGAGTCAACAGTTGTGGGATTTGCTGGCTAAACTTGAGATGTCCCAACACAAGATACACCCAACCACTGTGCCACACCGGTGGGTAGCCCTGCCTGCTTTCTTCTTATTACGTGGCACCAGTGATTGGGAACAGTACCACACGCTGGTACTATTCCTTAATGCCAGAGATGAATGCTGTACCCCTTACTGGAGTCCTTCCTCTGACAAGGGATCACACACACATACTGGAGCTCTGCACATTGAGGCTGTAACTTCAAACAACAGTGTTCCCCTTTTTTGTTCTGGGCTTAGAGCCCCTGCAAGTTTTGCATTCATCTGCCTGAGGATCTTCCCTGAAGAACTTGAGAAAGGAGTTGTATGTGTCGCCATGTAGCACAGGGGTCAGGCACTTCTCATAGAGCTGGAAGCCTTGGGACCAAGGCATGCCCTGGTACAGCAAATGAAAAATGGGGGAAGTGTCCCAACTAACAATACTCTACTAACTACACTAAACTAATAACCTCATAACTATCTACAACAACAACTATAGGGGGGAAAAAAGGCCAAGGAGGCACTTGCTATAAGCAAGACTGAGCTGCTCCAACAACCACCCCTGGCAATAAGAAAGAAATGAGGGGGCAGCAGAATAGCAGAGATCTATATACACCACCATGAAGGCACCATTCCAGGGGGCTCCATAGCCAACCTGACAGATACTAGAGGAAAACTTTCCAACAATCATGCACACAGCGTGCATGCACACCTATAGGAATGGACATAAGCAAGCACTAGAAGAAGAAATGTTGCGACATTTCTACTATACAACAATTCACCTATGCTACTATTTATTCTAATATGAAAGTACAGATTTGAAAAAGCACTCAGCAGGCTCCCTGTTTTACACATATAGCTAGATTTTTCAAGCAACTCAGAACATTTGAAATAAGCTCTGCACCCAATGTACTGAGCTCTTCCAAAAATCTAGCCTAAAATGGCCACATATCAAACACAAAGAAAGGGCTTTTAATTCAGATTCTGTGTACATTCATGCTTATGGCCTCTTTGCAGACTGCAAACAAGGGTGCCAACAAGTGCCAATTTTGATCTTGGATTTTCTGTTGACACCTGTCCATTAGAAAGTTGACTGACAAAGCCAATTCATTTCCCAGAAGGCACCAAACAACCATCAGATGTTAATGATTTCCAATCTCAACTGAAGTAGTATGAATTTGAACAACTGTAGCAAAACATCTGAAAGGCACTACTTACAAAGATTATAATGTGTCATTATTTTCAGATTTAAGCCCAAACAGGACCAGAAAAAACACTTATTTGTGCATAAGGGCCTGGAAGGCATAATTTTATTTCCTGACAAACTCAGAGATCTGCTAAAGATAGCACTATTTTGGGGGGGTATAAGAGGAGGGGGATTAAGCGATCTAGGATAATATTTGCAAGAAAATGAAGACAAAAATAAAACCCTACTAAATTCACAGCCTTGACAAACACATCACAGACCAGGATATCTGGTTCCCCCAGTCCTCCATGAAATCTGGTCACGTGTGCTTTTATGCTATACTATACTGATTTCAAAGGTAAAACCAGCATTTGTCAAATTGGAGGTCCTCACCCAAAAGGTAGTGCTTAGGCAGGGGGTCACAGTTATTTTAGGAAAGGTTTTATGGTATTGCCACCCTTAATTCTGGGCTGACTTCAGAACTGGGCCGCCAGAGAGCAGTGGCCGTTGGCCAGGCAACCAACTCCTAGAGCAGCACACCACCAGCAAAGAGCATAGAAGTAAAGGTAGCAATATACCATGTCATCCTTACTTCTACATTGCTGCCAATAGGGTGGCAACTCTGCTTTCAGAACTGGGCTCCGGGCCAGCAATGCAGAAGTAAGGGTACCAGTATCATAACATTATCCCTCTGCAATAACCTGGTGATCCTCCCAAAACTCCTTTTTGGGTCAGGACCCCTACAATTACAGCACTGTGACATTTCATATTTAAATATCTGAAATCATTAAATTTACCATTTTTAAAATCCTATGACCATGAAATTCATGAAATTGACCAAAATGGAGTAGAATTTGGTAGGGTCCGACAGATAAAACGAACTCTTCCTATAAAAAGACAAAACAAAAACACACACACACCCCCTGGGGCTACGTCTCCATTGGCAGCTTCTTGCGCAAGAACTGTTTTGCGGAAGATTTCTTGCGCAAAAAGTCTTCCACAAGAGCGCGTCTACACTGGCATGTGCTTTTGCGCAAGAGATGTGCTTTTGTGCAAGAGCATCCATGGCAGTATGGACGCTCTCTTGCATAAGAAAGCTCTGATGGCCATTTTAACCATAGGGGCTTCTTGCACAAGAAATTCATGTTGCCTGTCTACTCTGCCCTCTTGTGGAAGAGCTCTTGCGCAAGAAGGCTTATTTCTCATGGGGAGAGGAATAACTCTTCCAGAAGAAGCCCTGTTTTACAATGCTATACTATAAATTTACTTGCACAAGAACACGCATGCAGTGTAGACAGCAAGCAAGTTTTTGCACAAGAACAGCTGTTCTTGCGCAAGAAGCTGCCAGTGTGGACATCGCCTAAAAAATGTTGTGTATCCATGTTTCCTGTTTAATAATGATATTTTACAAATTATTACTGTGCTTCCTTTTATCAGCATTTCATATTCTATGCATTCTTTTTAAGTAGGCATTCTGTTGTGTGTACATGTACACATGCCTGTGTCTTAAATTTAGTACTGAAAAAATCCAGTGAAACTATGTTATAACAATTTCCAATTAAAAAGAACAATTTTATTCGCAGAATTGAAGTTTTGTAGTGGAATGGGTTGGATCTTATTTGGGAATTGATAAATTCCTCCAAAAAGAGACAGATAGTCACTTGGGAAAATGTTTAAAGAAATTGGGGTAAAGATGAGATGAGAAGATAACAGGCTGAATTTTAACACTGGGATATCCATTTGGGAGAAGGGTATTAAGTTTATCCCTAAAAATTTCTATCATTAATATTTTCACAAAAGCAAGGGCATATATTACACATAATGTAATGTTGCAACTAGATAAAATATATTAAACATAGCTAATGCATTCCAACATACGCGAGGAGACCCTATTCTACGACTCTGTATAGTGTCCATTGTCCTATCATGTTTATTAATTCAGCCTCCAAAATTTTACTCCAATTCTCCGGGCAAGTAATAACTATTCTTACAGGCAAGAAATATACATAAACATTGCAATAAAGGGCAGGGCAGTAGATTTGCCTGTACCCGTTAATGACAATTTTACAAGTCTGATCTAAATACAGGCAGTCCCCGGGTTACGTACAAGATAGGGACTGTAGGTTTGTTCTTAAGTTGAATCTGTATGTAAGTCAGAACTGGCATCCAGATTCAGCCGCTGCTGAAACTGATCAGTTTCAACAGCGGCTGAATCTGGACGTCAGTTCTGACTTACATACAGATTCAACTTAAGAAACCCAGGCGTCCCCAAGTCAGCTGCTGCTGAAACTGATCAGCGGCTGATTCCAGGAAGCCTGGGGCAGAGCAACTCTGCCTCGGGCTTCCTGTAGTCAGCCGCTGGTCAGTTGCAGCAGCGGCTGACTTGGGGACACCTGGGGCAGAGCAGCTGGGGGTGCTGCTGTGTTGCTCCAGTAGCGCGGCTCCTCGGTGCTACTGGAGCAACCCAGCAGCACCCCAGCTGCTCTGCCCCAGGCGTCCTGATTCAGCCGCTGCTGAAACTGACCAGCAGTGGCAGAATCAGGACTCCTGGGGCAGAGCAGCTGGGGTGCTGCTGGGTTGGTCCGGAGCGACGCTGCGGGACCAACCTGGCAGCCCCCAGCTGCTCTACCCCAGGGGTAAGCAAGAAAAGCCTGGTCTGCTGGGGGGGGGGGGGGCACTAGCTGCACCCCCCCCCCCAGCAGACCAGGGAGACAGGGTGGCGGGACCGCCCAAGTCCTCCACGGCTTTGCTCCGTCTCCCTGGTCTGCTGACCTGGGAGATGCAGAGCAAAGCCACAGAGCACGCGGGCAGCGGGACAGTCCAGGCGCGCCGCGGCTGTCCCACTGCGGGCGTGCTCCGAGGCTTTGCTCCCCATCTCCCTGGTCTGCTAGTCAGACCAGGGAGACGGGGGGCAAAGCCTTGGAGCACGCCCGCAGCGGGACAGCCCAGGCGCGCCGCGGCTGTCCCACTGCGGGCATGCTCCGAGGCTTTGCTCCCCATCTCCCTGGTCTGCTGGTCGGGAGACGGGGAGCAAAGCCGCGGAGCACGCCCGCGGGGGACAGTGCAAGTGCGCCCGGGCTGTCCCACTGCGGGCGTGCTCCAAGGCTTTGCTCCCCGTCTCCGTGCAGACCAGGGAGACGGGGAGCAGCTTTTCTCGCCCCGGAGGACGGGGGTGGCGGACCGCAGCGCATCTGGGCGTCCCACCGCTCCCGTCCTCCGGGGCGAGAAAAGCCCCGTTCGTAACTGCAGATCCGACATATGTCGGATCCGCCTAACTCAGGGACTGCCTGTATGCATGTTTTGAAAGCATCTCACTTCCACTACCCAGATTAGCACTAGACAGAAAAAAGGCAATAAGGAGAAAAGGATATTGAACATAAAGAATAGAAATTCTGCATTGTATTAACCCATTAATGAGAACAGGCTTTATGTGGATAGTACCCATAAGTAATGGGAATTAACATAAATCCCATACAAATCAACAGAACAGACTTCCAACATTTTGGATTACGGTCATTTTTAATGAAAGTTGGAAAAACGTAGCCTATTTTAACTAATAAGAAAGAATAAAACAATGAGGTTTAATTTATATATATATATATACACACACCACTAAAGTGGTTACAAAAAGGGCTCAGAAAGATAAAATTGGCCGTGAAACCAAGAACTAATGAGCCTGATATTGTTGACATTTTCATGCATCTTGGGTCTACAGCTTGGCAAAACAGTTGGATTACCAACAAACCTGATGCCAGACACTTAATGGACCCTTTAACTTGTTGAATAAGAAGTGGTAGTTTTCTTCTTAGTGTATGCATAAAACACTTCAAGTGGCACATGACCAGGATTCATAACCAAATTTGGTCCAGTGGCTAGAACATTAACTTCCTCAGCTTAGTTTCCATACTGATGGAGAGTGTGGCAAACACCAATCCAAACCCCCATCCCCACTCCTTGGGTGGCAGTAATGGTACTTAAGTTCAGCCATTAAAATTTAGACATTAAATTGAAGTTTTATCAGTGTTTTAGTTCCACATTTGTGCCTCAGATGCTATAAAGATAGCACAAGCAACATAAATACACTGGATTATTTTTATCACCGATCTCATGAGAGAAATTAAGAGTCCACTGGGGATAATATAAAAACACTATGATTCAAGCTAAGGGGGAAAAGCTCAACAATTAACACCCAATCAGTGGCAAAGATTCCATGGGTATTTCAACCATTTGTGCGAGCCCATTACAAAATAATGTAGGTTTACTTATTTCAAGCCTTCTGTTTGGAAGTACAGGTTGAATTTTCCTGGTCTGGCATCATCAGATCTGACCAATCCTGAACCAGGGAATTTAACGGATCAGGTGAGATTAACACTTGCCCCTCCACTCCCAGACTTCAGCTCCCTGGAGCTCTGTGATGCTCTTGGTGTCATGCCTGGCCTACCAGGGTGCCATGCTTCCATAGCTGCGGTCAGCCAGATACAGGCACTGTTGCTACTGCGAGCTGGGGCACAGGGGCTCCACACACTCGGGGTGGCTCCATTCTTCCTTAGTCCAGCAACACTTCTGGCCCCGGCCCGCCAGTTTTTCTTCCGGACCAGGGAAGTTCAGATTATCGAATAGAACAAGGGACTTCATTAGATATAGTTTTCTATAACAGCACTTTAAAATGGCAACAGTAGATAAAACTATGTTTATCTGAACTGAAAAATCTGATCAAAATTTATTATTTGATTTCTCAGGAAAATGAAAAAATTGCTTCACTTTTACCCTTTTGGGGGGTTTGTTGTTGCTTAGTATAGCTAAATTTTGAAACAGACCTTTGTTTCAAAACAAATATTCCCAAAGCTTAATATTTTTTTCAAAATGTGTCTCCATTTTAAATTAGCCAAAATTATTTATAAAATTCCATCCCAAAAATGCATTTTGGCAAATAAACTAAATTTGCTAAAACATTCACACAGTTCTAACAATTCAATGATATATATACAATAAAAGTTATCTTTGAACCCAAGAGCTGAAGACTTCAGTTTCTCAATTGGATGCTATATTCTGAAGAAAAATATGGAAAAGAGCACTCTATTCCACAATTTTTCACTTTGTAACAATTAAGCAACACATCTGGGTCTAAAGAGGTTATGGTTACATCTGACAGTTAATATTGTAGCTGATCACATTATCCTTTAGTGGTGAACTACACTGCTTCATGGCTGTCTTCCTGTAACTGAGACATAACAGTTATTTTGTTGGTTAATCAAACCCTTCTCTATTAGGTTGACTGGTTCTTCCTCCTCTCAGATTTCTGTTCAGTAGAATGTCCTAAATTCCACTGCTGCACATGCATCTGGTGCTACACTGTGCACTTTCCAAGACACACTTTTCCTTCTGAACCAGCTACCCAGATTTTCCCACAATACATTAATACAAAAGTATTAGGTGTTAGATTCAGGTCTGCCCCTGCTTGTGATGCACCTCGGCTGACATGGACAGGAGCTGCTCTAAATGATGCGTTCGGACTGCCACAGACAGGAGCTTCTCTGGATGCTCGGAGCACCCCTGTCCATTGTGGAACCCACAGGGTGGGGAGCTGCTCTCCAAGCCTCCAACAGTTATCCGGAACCATTTAGTCTTTCACATTCCTGTTGTTCATTTTGCATGAATAAGTACTTTCATAGTCTCTGCCTGATGATCAGGCTGGGTAGACATATACATACCCATTCCTTTCTCTGAGGTAGACTGCTTAATTTTAAGAACATGAGTCTAGCACATGTGTAACTTTGTACACAATCTACCCACACACATCACTCAAGAACATCAGTAAATATTATTACTTTTCCTAATAGCATTACATGCCATGTTTGGCATATACATTATAATATCAGTGTTTTTGGAGTAGTGAGTATCTGAGGGTGACAGAGCGGTGAACCACCAATTGACCTCTGGGCCACAAGTCCTTATGGCCTAATTAACATGACTATTTACCATTTCTTATGAGCTTCCACAGGATGGGATAAATGTTGTGAACATCTATTTGATGACCAACTTCCAATAGCTTCTGTTGTGTATTTCTCTTGAATTAGAGGAATGCATGTCTCTACTCCTCTAAGATTAGGTCTACTTTCATCCTGTGGGGTATGACATACAATTCCCTTATCTTATTATTGTCACTGAAACTGATGTAGGGAGAATGACAATGAAAAGCAAAAAAAAAAAAGCAAAAAAAATGACTTTAAGGGCATGAACTGAAACAAATCAGAGAGGCTGATAAATTATACAAGAGGAAAGACAAGTAAAAATGCTTTTATCCATGCTGCATAATATGGGGAATATCCACACAGTAGCTATTTCCTAATGTATGCTTTTCCATTAGCAGACATCTAATTTACATTTTTCATTATATGCCATCTTTGTATATGTTTACATAGAAAGCCTACGTGTTCAAATTGCAGGCTTTGTTGTGACTTGATAGATGGCTTGTTACTGTAGCACCCCCTAGTGCTAAATTAATTGAGGGATTGTCAGCATATTTGCTAGTAACCTTATTTTCAACAAGTTTGCCACTTGTCCATTCGCATACCGAGTCTCAGCCAGGAAACTATATATATTATTTTATTTGTACTCCCACCAAGTTTAGTTTAAATCAGTTTTGTGATTTGTAAGTCACAGCTGTGCTATAACTTTCTCTTTGTATTCATATAACTCCAAATCCTTCAATTAACATATGATGATATATTCTACATTGAATTATTACGCTATAATATAGAACTAAGGTTGAGTGTGGTTTGTCTGTAGAAAGATATTCACAGGCAGTTAATATTTTAATGTCAATATCTCAAACAACTATTATGCGTTCACTTGAGTACTTTTCATAAGATTTTTAGTAAACCAATTTACTGCACACATACACAATTATTTGTGAAAAATACGTATTTTAAAAACAAATTTCTTTCAGTGCAATGCACTTGTAACATTTTTTGTCTTGATAGTCTCTGGAGCCAAAAACCACAGATATTGAAATATTTAATTATTCAAGTTTCTATAAACATGAGAAGACAGTTAACATGGCCTAATTAGGAAAAGCTTAATTTCCCTCAATCTCTGTATTAAGCAAACAGCAGGTTTCCCTGAGGGACCTCTGTTACTGTGGAGCTATCTGACTTAGGAGAGAGGCCAGTAAGAGATGAGAGATAACTGGGTAGCTATTGTGCAGGGAACAGTAGAAACAGGGAACTAGGGAACACAGTTATATTTTGGGCAGCCACTGGAGTCTCCAGAAGTACAGTGTCTCCCAGAAAACATTAGGAGACTGACTGCAATCCCAAATCCTTTCAAAGCAAATTATTTTCTACATTGTTTACCCAAATACCAGAACATAAAAAAATTGTTTTTGTCTAGATTAGGTATGTAAACGACTAGTCGATACCTTATAAGCCTAGGCTTATTGGGTAGACAAGTCACCACTCGACTAATCGCTCCCCCCCTCCACTTGCTGACTCTATATCAGAGGCAGCAAGGGGGCGGGGAGCAGGAACCTGTGCTGGGGGGGGAGGCATCTTAAAAACTGGTTCCCCTCCCAGCACCATCTCTGTGGCAGGGAAGGGTAGACACAGGTGCAGTGGGGGAAATGGTGCAAATGGGGACCAAAGCAGTACCCACTCACATGGGTTCCTCCCTACACCTCTTCCTTTGAAATGTACAACAGCTGTGGGCAGCTCTTATATGTTTTAAAGAGAGAGGAGCAGCAGTCATGAGCCTCTTCCTTTGATATGTACAAGAGCCATGGGCAGCGCTTGTACATTTCAAAGAGAGCAGAGCAGCAGTCAGACCCTGTGTGAGTGGGGACTGCTTCAGTTCCCACTTGTGTGGGTTCCCCACTGTGCCTCTTCCTTTGAAATGTAGAAGAGCCATGGGCTACTCTTGTACATTTCAAAGGGAGACACGCAGCGGAATAGCGAACGCCTCTTATTGACTAATCGAGAAGTTGATGGAAATTCCAACTACTCAATTAGCTGATTAATCAAAATTTAACACCCCTAGTCCAGATAATCCATGTCCGGTTCATGTGGAATTAATTACATTTTCATTCTCAGCCATTTTCTCTTCTTGTTTAGGGTTGCCAGGTGTCCAGAATGCCTAGATGAAAAGGAACCCTGGTGGATCCAGTCAGCACTGCAGACTGGGCCACTAGAAGTCCAATCAGCATCACAGTGAGGCTAAGGCAGACTCCATGCCTGGCATGGCTTTCTGTGGCTCCCCAAGGTTATCGTCAGGTCTGTCTTAGGGATGTAATAGTATAGTTGGTTAACTGATTAACCAATAAGCAAGAGCTTATCAACTACACACGTTTCCCCTCTTCCCCCTGCCAATTAATTTTTTAGCAGGGTGGCCAGCAGCCTGGCTCATGCTGAGTCTGGGACCTATCCCCACTATGGCTCTGCATTTAAAGTGTATTAAGAGCCAGGTGGGCAGGCAGCCTGGGTCAGTTCCGGCTCATGTCAGGTCCCAGATGCCATCTGGACAGGGGCTGCTGCCACCCTGCACGGCTGCCTTTTTATCAAAGGCAGCAGCACAGGGTGACAGGCAGACGGTCCACAAGGAGAGATGGTTTTTAAACTGGCTCCCCTCGCAGACTAGCTCCTTCCTGGCACTCTGCACTTCTGCCTCTGATACAGTGGCATGGGACTCTTTGGGAATAGAGCTGGACCACACTGGCTGCCAGCCCCGCCCTCAGGGACTACAGAAAAGTCAACCAACTGATAAGAATTCATGAGGTTACTCAGCTATTCAATTAACACCCCCTAGACCCATGGGTGTCCATAGGTAGAGCAAGCACAGATACAAAATTTGTATTCACATGCAAAAAATGAGCTGCGGATATCCATATTCATGTCCACGAAAAAGGGGATACATACAAAATGAAAAGTGACGGACTAGGAAGGAGTACTGCAGAAAGGTATCTAGGGGTCATAATGGACCACAAGCTAAATATGAGTCAACAGTGTGACTCTGTTGCCAAAAAAAAGCAAACATCTTTGTGGAATGGATTAACAGGAGTGCTGTGAACAAGATACGAGATGTAATTCTTCTGCTCCACTCTCTGCTGATTAGGTTGCAGTTGGAGTACTGTGTTTAGTCCTGGGCACCTCATTTCAGGAAAGATGTGGAGATATTGGAAAAGGTGCAGAGAAATGCAACAAGAATGATTAAGGGTCTAGAAAACATGACCTATGAGGGAAGACTGAAAGCACTGAGTTTGTTTAGTTTGGAAAAGAGAAGACTTGAGAGGACATGATAGCAGCTTTAAATACATAAAAGGGAGTTACAAGGAGGAGGGAGAAAATGTATTCTCTTCAACTTCTGATGACAGAAAAAGCAGCAATGGACTTAAACTGCAGCAAGGAAGGTTCAGTGTTGGACATCAGCAAAATTTTCCTGTCAAGATAGTTAAGCACTGAAATAAATGCTAGGGAGGTTACAGAATCTCCATCATTGGCTTGAGGATGATTCTATGAAATTTACAGGGTTCCAGATACAAAATTTGTATCTGCATTTGCAAAAATGAGCCACAAATATCCACAGATTTGCAGGACTAGAGCCACACAGACTTTGCACACTGCTCACACTTCAACAGCTGGGCCAAAATGCTTATTGGCTGGGAACTGTGGCCAGAGGGAGCTGTGGGGGCAGTGTTTGCAGGTGTGGGCAACATACAGAGCTCCCTGGCTGCCCCTCTGCCTCGGAGTTGAACATATAAGTACCTTCTGTAGCCAGCATATGGAATGGCCTCTTATGCTCCCATCTCCACCCACAGAGGCTTGAGGATTTAAACAGTCAGTATTTCTCGGTTAACATACCTTTTTTCGTAACATCTTATTGTAATGAGTAGGGAAGATCGAGCCTGCTCTCTCCACAGGGCTCAGTCTAGGGCAGACAGCATCTGGTAGTGTTAAGCAGCCGCCTCCATACATCCTAGACTACTTCCTACCGGGGAAGAGGACAGTTTTGCGGGGCCCAGGGCACGGGGCCTACTGAAGCACGGGTCCCGGGGCAGCTGCTTTCAAAAACGAGGAATAACAGCTCTTGTTCAGGAGGGGGTTTTTGTGCAAAAGCCTCTTGAGCAAAAACGGCTGCTCATTAATTATGCAAATGAAGCACAGCGATATTCCACGCCAAGCTTCATTTGCATAAGCTTTTCTGCAAGAAGGTTACAGTGTAGACATAGCCTTAGTTTCCTAGAGTAAATCACTTCAATCAAGTCTTTCACCTGCACCTCCTGTCATCTCTTCTTTGTAGGTTTGCACTGGTCTCTGTTCTTAGGTCTATGGCAGTGAGCTCCTGGGCAGTATATTCCCCTAAGGAGCTCAGAACAATTGACTTCTCCCTTTCATTGCCTCCCTCTCAGATGATGTGGTCTCCTATTCCTCAACGGTTGCTCTTCGATGTGGCGTTTGTATACCCCATGACAAAAAATACAAGTGAGGTAACTGTCCTGCTCTACTCAGTTCAGGTAAGGCATCAGCTGGTGTACAGTGCCCAATTCTGGGTGCTACACTTTAGGAAAGATGCAGATAAACTGGAGAGACCAGAATAGTGCAACAAAAATGATAAAATAAAGTTTGGAAAACCTGACACTTGAGCAAAAGTTCCCAAACTGGGCATATTTAATCTTGAGAAAAGACATCAGAGGGGACCTCATAACAGTTTTCCCAAATAAAAGGGCTGTTATAAGAAGGGCTGATCAATTTTTCTTGGTGTACACTGAAGACAAGACAAGAAATAATGGGCTTTATCAGCCGCAAAAGAAATTGAGGTTTGATATTAGAAAAACTTTCTAAATAGAAGGAGACTTCTGCTCTGGAACTAGGGTCGTTAATTGAATAGTTGAGTAACTTCATGAATTCTTATTGGCTAGTTGACTATTCTATAGTCCCCGGGGACACGGCTGGCAGCCAGTGCACTCCAGCCTCACTCCCGAGAAGCCCTCTGCTGAATCAGAGCCCGCTACTATGAGAGGCAGCAGCATGGGATGCCAGGCAGGAGCTGGTTCGCCATTTGCCAGGCTGCCTACCTGCCCAGCTCCTAATACACTTGAAATGCAGAGCCACAGAAAGGATAGGTCCCAGACCATTGCAAACCAGGAGCGAGCCAGGCTGCTGGCCAACCGGATTAAAAAAAATTACTGGCGGGGGCTTAAGGAGGGGTGGGGGGCAGAAGGGAAGGAAATGCATGTAGTCTATAGCATTAACCGATAAACTTTTGCTTTTTGGTTAATCGATTCCTCTTACATCCCTACCTGGAACAAGCTTCCAAGATACGTTGTGGAATTCCTATCATCAGAGGTTTATAAGAACTCTGTGGGAAAACACCTATCAAAGATGTCCTTGATTTACTTGATTCCTTGCCAACAAAAGGAGCTAGGCAGGGTCCCCATGAGCCGGGCATTTCTAAGGTTCTATAATTATTACCCTAATATTTTTCCTAAACAAAACAATGAGGAAAGCAAGTCAAAGACTAAAGGCTCACTTACATCAGTGAAGTCAGTGGGAATTATGACACTGACTTCAATAAGAGCAGGATCAGGACAAAAGTGGCTTTCAAAGACCAGTGGCAGGATTAAGTTTCCTGCCTCCCAGTTCTGTACTTCATCAGCTAAGCCACACTGCATCGCATCACTTAAACCACAAGCTTTTTTTAAAAATTCTATATTATACATTTCATTTTAAATTAAATTTGAAGAGGAAAGTTAACATTTTGATAGAGATTACTTGGGAGGAAAAGATTGTTCTGCTATGGAATGTTGTGTATTTTAGTGCACATTGTATCAGAAGAATAAAAATGTATGCTTTCTAAATTACTAAAATTTATTTAGTTAATGGTGAGGTGCAGTTTAAAACGTGGGAGACTGTCACTCTCAGCAGCCTTGCCTATCTCCGCACATAGGCAATCAAAATTATACCTGACATATTCCTAGACATGTTGGAACAGCAAACAGGAAAACATTGAAAAATTAAATTGGCATCTTAACTCACTGAATTCTGATATGCACAGCTCTTCCTGTGACATTACCCCAACAAAAGATTAAAATGTTTGTCTTTATTTATGAAAGAATGATAGGATTTAACATTCACTGTGTCATTCTAAATTTTGTTTGTTCTGCAAATTATTTTAACATACATACATAAAATTATCATCAACAAAAAGAAAACAACTTTTTGTAAAATGGCAGAAGAATGGGCATTTATTCTTTATGTCATAAGTATGCAGCAGTTTTTAAAGTGCTAATACTGTATATAGTTTTACAGAATTGTATAATGCTATATGGACCATTATACTGAAGGACATTAAAATGTCAACAATGCTGAATCAGGAAACTACAGTACTATAACTAAATGCTATACTACCATCTACTGTCTTTTTTGAAAAATGCAGCTGCTTATTTGATATTCCACGCTTTAACTTTGAGATCTAATATTCACGTCTTCAACCAAGACCAAAATAGAAATTACAGTTCACTAGGCTAATATGAAAGGTTTACCATCTGACTTTGAATAGGACAAAAATAATTAATTATAAATAAAATTAAGGTCCATTAAACATAATCAATCAACAGTCTAAAAGAAACAAAAAATGGAAGACTCTTGTTTCCTGGGGACATGAAATTGTGAAACTGCTAGTTCAGCAAAGGAACAATGCAACCTTGCCTCAAGTTTCCAAGGAAGCAACATCTAGTGTGCTGATTACTGATCCAGAGCCTAATAAAGACATTCCATCTGTTCCACAGAACACGACAAAAACACATAAAAAATGTTCAGAGTTTTAAAATTTTGTATCTTAAGAATGTCACCTACAGACTCAACCTCTCTAGTCTGGCCCCCATGGGACCTGACCAATGCTGAACAAGACAATTTGCCAAACCACAGGAGATCAATATTGTCTAGCATTATTACCAACTCTTCCACTGCTTATCGGGCTCCTAGAAGACATTTGGGAATATAAAAGCACAAAACACTGAGAGCCAGGACTAGTGGATGTAAACAAACTTTATGGGATTGCTCGGAAACTTGACCACGCCCATGATAAGTGGACATCCAGATAAGTAAAATCATGCCGGACCACAGATATTGCTGGACAAGAAAGCATAGGACTAGAAATGTTCAACCTGTATTTGCTAATAGCCATTTGGTTGCATTTATTTTTTTTATATTGTTGCTATTGTTATCTATTTTCATTATCTAGCCATAGTGTCACTTACATCTCAGCACCTGTACAGCAAGTAGCATTTTTTAAAATGTGATTGACCATGGGATCAGTTGGCAGGTGTCCACAAAGTAATAAAACACTGTGGGTTGTCCATGTCAGCTGACTGTAATATAGGTATATTCTTAGATTCTAACACTCCTGTTATGCCCCAGGGCTCACAAGTAAAATTTCTCAGCTTCATACAGAAAGGAAAGTTCAAATATATCTACAACTCCGCCTTCCCCATTCCCAACTCCAGAATCCTGCAGAGGGCTCTCTATGGGAGAAATTATCTGTGCAGATATACAGATAGGAATTGGTATACTGGCAGCTGTGGTGGGGCAGGATCTCATTAGGAGGCTACTCAAGACTGTACTATTGATATTTATATTTAAATAAAAAACTAAGCACATCTATGAATGTACCTGGAGTCACAGCAATATTTCCATTTTGCTGCACCAGGCAGCTATACAAACCAGTGTCAAGATTTAACTCAGGCTTAACATGGAACCTTGCACAAGGTTGCCCATACAATCAGAGACAACAATTTCAGTAACGTGTCATTTTTGATAACTGTAACAAAGCCATGAGCAGCACCAGAAGCACTTGAGTTCTCAGAACACTCAGGCAAGACAGCACTGCATTGGTTACAGCAAGTTCATATTTTGAATGGTTTTGTTTAATTTTTAATGGAGCGATGCACAGTTGCAAAGGCTAGAACTTCCATTTTTAAACAAAAATTTAGATTCAACAGAAGTTCGTGGCATTTCTCAGGAATGTTTCCGAATAACCACTAGCGATACACTCTGATAATAATCATGTGTCCAGATGTAAAAATTGTGGCAATTACATATAGCTCTGGAAACATGAGACTCAAATGTGATTCAGTGATTGTGAATTTCTATATGCACCGGAATTACTTTGTTCAGTTACCAACTGAAGCAATATTTTAATCAGAAAAACAATTTTTCACTTCATAGCAATTCTACAGGCATGAAGAACAGTACAATAGAGTTCATTTTAAAAGACACGGCCTGTGGATGGGTTCCATCCCAGAGTACCCCTTCAGGATCGATGTAGCCCTGTAGGCATCCTTCCTTCAATTTCCTCAATTTTTAGTTCTTTCCAATGACTCAGTGTGATCTTCTCTTTTAGACCTTAACTACAGAGCTGTCAGGTGAATGTGAGACAAAATCACAGACACAAGCTTATACTGTTTCTGCCCAGGCTATAATTTTTCTATAGTTAACCTGAAGAATTCAGTCTCTCAGGCTATCAAAACTACATCTTCATGAGCATTAACTAGCTTTTATACTCTTCACTTTTCTCCCCTCTTGTGGGTCTATCATCCCAATCCAGCTCTCCTTACCTCTTTTCCTCTCCTAACCTATATCCATATAAACCAGGGGTAGGCAATAATTTTTGATGGGGGGGGGGGGCACTTGAAGGTTTTGGAAAGTGGTCAAGGACCGCACTCTTCTCTGATATTAATGGAGGAGATGCGGGGTCTGGGATGGGTGCAGAAGGGAGCTCGGGGTAAGGGACTGGGGTGCAGGAGGGAGACTGGAGTCTGGGTGGGAGCTGGAATGAAGTAGGTGATTGTGACCTAGGGCAGGGGACTGGAGTGAAGGGATTTGCGATGTGACCTAGGGTAGGAGGGGATTGTGATCTGGGGCAGGACATTGGGCTACCAGATCTGGGAGGGGCTATGGGTATAAGAAGGGGACAGAGGGTTTGGGTATGTTGATGGGGGGAGCAGAGAGGCAGTAAAGGGCTGGGGTGCCAGAAGCAGACTGTGGCTAAGAGACTTATTTGTCAGCTGCCAAACTAGCCTGCCTGCCTGAAGAGCTTAAAATGTTTCCTAGCCAGCCAGCCTACTTACCTGGCCATGTACTTCATGAATAACTGAACCCAGGAGAGGGGGTGTGATACTTCTTAGCTGCTTATTAAAATAATAAGCAGCTTCCATTGGCCGGTTTCTGCTAGAAACCAGCCAATGGGAACTGTGATGGTGCGTTGGGGGTCCCCCGTCTCCTGCACACCGAAATGGCACAAACAGACTGCACCAGCCGGTGGAAGAGAGGAAGTTTATTGCCTCTCCAGGATACAGCACAGCACAGATGGAATCTGGTCACAGAGCTGGGCTAGGATGCCTCAGGCCCCCTTGAGATGGGGGAGACTGGGCCCCTAAACTCCAGCCCCTTTCCCTAGGCTGTCTCCTCCATGCTCCCAGCCCGCCACTAAACTGACTCTCTTCCAGCCCTGCCACCCAGCCAGGGCAGCCTCCACCTTCCTTTGTTCCTCTCCATGGGGGGTGTCTGGTTCAACCAGTTTGGCATCACCTTCGCATAGTGAGGTTTTCCCTGCTGGGTCTTGCTCCAGACAGCAGAGGTCACCACAGCCCAGCAAGTACCCCCACTACGTCACAGGAACGTGCTGGGGGCAGGGCAGCTCCTAAAACTTCCACCGTCCTCTCCAGTTTCAAAACAGATACAGAGCCTGCAGCTGCTTTTCTTCATAGCATGCGGGGCAAGCTGGGGAGCCTACCTAGGGCTCCCCACTGCCTCTGCGGGCTGGATCTGGTGGCTTGGAGGGCTGGATTCGGCCCACGGGCTGTATTTTCTCTGCAGCTCCGACTTTTATTCAATCTTTTCCCTCCTTGCTTTGGTTTTTGATTGTCCTCCCATCACACTCATTCTTTCATACTGCCTTTCCCCCTTCCTATCATTTTTTTTTAAGTTGCCATTTAACCTGTATTCCAAACATTAACAAATGTCTTCAAAACCCAAAACAAATGGTGGTCAGAAGGGGCATTCATTTTTCAAATAGGAAGTTAAACATTTCACAATATGATTACATGGTATTAGATTTAATTTCAACTAGGGATGTTAAATTTAGATTAATTGGCTAATCGAATAGAGCTATTTCTACACTTCAAAGGTGGAAGTGCTGTACAGGGAGCACAGGACCGAGGGCGGACTCATGCAATCAAGAGGCATCAGGCTCCACGCAGCGTTTCAAAGTGGCAGCGCCGCATGGAGCCAGGAGTCAGCAGGGGAGTCCCCAGCTGGCCTGGGGCTACACACGGCATTTCTAAGTGGCAGACCCCAGGCTCCACATGGCACTGTCGCTTTGAAATGTTATATGCAGCCTGGGGCCAGCTGAGGACTCTCCAGCTGGCTCCAGGCTGCACATAGCATTTCAAAGTGCAGTGCCACACAGAGCCCAAGATCTGGCCCCTGGGCTCCACGCAGTGCTGCCTCTTTGAAGCACTCCCTTCTTTCCACTCCCCACCACTTGCTGCCTCTTTCTGATAGAGGCAGCAAGGGGTGGGGAAGCAACTAATCAACTAGTGTCGACTATTCAATAAGCATTTGCTTATCAGATAGTCAACTAGTCCTTCATATCCCTAATTTCAACCAAAGAAAAAGTATCCAAAACATTTCACACATTACACCATGGATGTTGCCAGACCAGAGAGTCCCAGTTTAGAGAGGTTCAATCTGTACTTGCCATTCCAGCTGTAACCCGGAAGGATGTTGAATAGTAATGACGAAAGCTAAAATGCATTTAAATCCGGTCTTTTTAACTTGTATACGAGAGTTACTCAGCCTGTGCAGCAACAAGGTTTCTTTGAGATGTGTCCCACTGTGAGTGCTCCACCCTGGGTACTGGCACATCCTAGTGCAGGCGACCGGAGATTTTTCTAGCAATGTTCTGCTGTGCATGCACAGTAGCATTTCCTCGTGGTTTTGGTATCTGTTAGATGCACATGCAGCACAGCTCCTCCATTCCTTCTCTACCTTGGTTTTGGCTCCAAAGAAGGGGAGTAGGGAGGGTAGTGGAGCACCCACGGGAACACACATCTTTAAGATCCCCCGTTACTGCAGAGAGTGAGTAGCTCTCTGTTCTTCTTTGAGTGATATCCCTGTGGGCACTCCACTCTGGGTGACTACAGAGCAGTATTCATATCGTGGAGGTGGGTTTGGAGCCCTGTCCAGGAAATTGTAGATAGCACCGCTTATCCAACTGATGTTGCTGGAGCAATAGCGGAGGTAAGAGCATAATGTTTTGCGAAGGTATGGTTGGAAGACCAAGTTGCTACTTTACAAATCTCTTCTAGTGGTATGTTGTTCAGGATGGCTGTAGTAGAAGCCACTGCTCTGGTGGAATGAGTGTTAGCCGGTGGCCGGGGTAATGAGTGGTCTGTGAGCCCTATCACACCCGAGTCTTTAACTGCTAGGACAAAGTCCCTTCGCAGTGGGCAGCAAGGGAGGCTGACGGGTGCCCCAAGAGTCTGCCCTGTGAAGGTGGCACAACTAACGCTCAGATCTCACTGCGTTTACCCCTGACCATAGCAAACTAGCCAAACCAGCTATGGTTCTTTTGTTTGTGTTCGGTTCTGTTACAGCAACAGGGGCGTCAGATTCATGCTTAAACAGTTACTATTTTATTGTTAAAAGGCAAACTTAGCTGTTAAATGTTACTGCTGTGTTACAAATAACACAGCCACTACAAAGACAAGACAGAAAATACAATAAAAGTCACTTAAAGGTAACATGGAACCCTTTTGGTTCTCTAAGCTCTTATTGAATGCGCACAAAATAGACACCTAGCAGGTATATTCTCACCCCTGTGAGCCTTACTCCGGCGAAGCCAGTATTCCTCTCAATCCCAATGGAAAGCAGTCAGTACAAGTCGAAGGTGTCCCTAAAGTCTCGGGGGTCCAGGACCGCCTGACCAGCAGATATATGGTTGGATCTCCAATTAGAGTGGGGCATAGGACCCTATTTTATACCCCTGTGATCACGTAGACCTTTCTCTTGTCATAAAATGCCAATTAAGTTGGAACGTCTTTGTGACGCCCGTTCCCACAGGGAGTTGCCAAAGCATAATTTGCACCTGTGAGGTGGAGGTAACTAAATCATTAGGGCTGGACATTGTTTTCTGATGGGGCGGTAAACTCCTCTTCTGGGACGGTGTGTAGGCGTATCTATTACTGGTACCAACCACGGGCAGCCTGAGGCCCCGATCGTCTGCTGGCCCAACTGCCGCTGTTATCTGGTTTCTGTCTAGCATCCACGGCCATAGTTATTCCAGCACATCTGGAGGCCCTGGAGCCTTGAAGACAGAGTTTCGTTCCCAAGGATTCTCCCTCCCAAGGATATCGGAGGGAGGAGGGGTAGGGGTTTCTGCCTGGCTACAATGAGCTATTATGGTCAGTGAAGGTTGCTTGTTGTGGATGGTGTAACAAATGTGTATAGAAGAAGAGACCCATTTGGATGTTCTCAGAGAGGAGATAGCTGGACCTTTCAAGCGTTCTGTGAATGATAAGAAAAGTCCTGTTGACTTTCTCCAGGGCTTCATTTGGTCGAGGTACAAGGTGAGTGCTCATCTGACATCTAAGGTGTGTAGCACTGCCGGAGTTGGATTGGTATGTGCTTTAGGACACAAAGGAGGTAAGTATATGGGTTCATTGATATGGAAAGGTGTGGGGACTTTTGGGAGGAACTTGGGGTGAGGTTGGAGGGTTACTCGGTCTTTAGTGAACACAGTGTATGGCGAATCAGACATCAGTACTGCCATCTTGACCACCTTCCTGCTGGAGGTGATGGCTACTAAAAAGGCCACCTTCATGGAAAGATGTAGCCAAGAACAGGTTGCTAGTGGTTCGAAGGGTGGTTTTGTTAGGCTCTTCAGAACATGATTCAGATCCCATATTGGTTTAGATGGACGTACTGAAGGGAAAATATTCCGAAGACCTGTAAAGAAACACTTGGTGATGGGATATGCAAAAATAGAGGTACCATCAAAAGTTTTGTGGAAGGCTTCAGTTGATGCAGCATGAATTTTATTTGTGCTAAAAAAAAGTCCTGCTTCCTGTAGTTCCAAGAGGTAGTCTAATATCATTTGTAGGGGAGTGGTATTGGGTGGTATGTGATGGTTTTGCTTTACCCATTTGGAGAACCTCATCCATTTGTAAACGTATGTGTTTTTGATAGATTCCTTCCAACTATTAACAAGTATGTGCTTTACCCTGTCCAAACAGGTAACTTTGGCATCATGGAGCCATGTAGGAGTCATGCCTTGAGGTGGAGTTTTCCCGGATCAGAATGGAGTGTTTTACCCTGGTGTTGAGACAGGAGACATGGAGGGAATATGCAGGTATCGGAAATTGCCAGCGTCTAGAAGTAAGAGAACCAGGTCTGCCTGTGCCAGGATGGTGCGACCAGAAATACCCATGCTTGATTTTCTCTGATTTTCATAATCGCTTGGTCGATCAGAGACAGTGATGGAAACTAGTATAGGAGCGGGGCATCCCACTTTGGGAAGAAAGCATCTCTTAGAGAACCTCTGCCCAGAGCTGCTTGGGAACAGAATAAGTGGCATTTGCAGTTGGACTTGGTTGCACACAGGTCTATCTCAGGCTGACTCCATTTGTGAAAGATGTCCCGGAGAGCTTGAGTGTCCAGCTCCCACTCATGCTCGTCTGAAAAGATCCAACTGAGGTTGTCTGCCACCAGACTGAGCATCCTGGGAAGGGGGGTAAGTGACAATGGGTTTTATGTCCCATTCCACAGTTTCAAGGCCTCTGTACTGAGAGAGGTAGATCAGGCTCCACTCTGCCGACTGATGTAGTATATACATGCAGTATTGTCTGTCAGGATGGTGATTGTCTTGTGGGCAATGAGCAGCAGAAAGTGACAGCATGCATATCACACTACTCTGAGCTCAAGAAGGTTGATGGGAAGTGTTTGTTCGTGATGAGGCCATTTGCCTTGTATTGTGTGGGCTCCAAGGTGAGCCTCCCACCTCATGAGAGAAACGTCTGTTGTAATGGTAACTGTGGGAGCAGGATTCTGGAAGGGGACTCCATGCAGCATGTTCTGCGTTTGTGTCTACCAGTATACTGAGGTTAGGATGTGTTGTGGTATAGTGACAGTCTTGTGCAGAGAGTCCCTGGAGGGGATATAGACCATGGTGAACCATGCTTGTAAGCATCTCACGTGTAATCTGGCTAGTCTTGCCACATATGTGGTAGCTTCCAGGTGGCCCAGGATTCTGAGGTATTCGCGCATCATCATGACCAGCATTATATGAGCTGCAGATATGAGGGCTGTGAGAGCATCGAATCTGTGTCTGGGTAACATAGCTGTGGCTGTTATTGAATCTAGGAAGGCTCCTATGAACTCGAGAGTTTCAGTTGGTTGAAGTATGGATTTCTGATAGTTGATATGGAATCCAAGGGTGAGTAGGAGTGAAATAGTTTTGCTATTTTATGAGGCAGTCATCTAGGTAAGGAAATCTAGGTAAGGAAATATTATTACGTCCAAGCAACAGAGATGTGCACTTACAACTGCCAGAGTTTTCAAAAAATCCCTCGGTGCTGTCGAAAAGCCAAATGGGAGGACTCGATATTGGTAATTTTTCATGCCAACAAGAAAACATGAACCATATGTGAAAATATGCATCCTGGAGGTCAAGGGCCGAGAGCCAATTCCTGTGATCCAATGCAGGTATTATTATTGCTAGTGTTACCGTCTTGAACTTCTTGTATATTTTGTGTTTGAGTTTCCTGAGGTCTAAAATGGACTTCCATCCATCCATTTTCTTCTGTGAGAGGAAATACTTGGAGAAGAAGCATCTCCCCTCGAAGGCCAGTGGAACTGGTTCTATCGCTCATATTTGCAGGAAATGTTGTACGTCCTATGGGAGCAGAACCTCATGAGAGGGTCCCTGAAGAGGAACAGGGAAGGGGGAGTAACAGTAGTTTGGACTAGGAAGCCTAGTCCAAACTACCTAGTTCGTGCCGTGTGTAGCCGCGCGGCACGGGGTTCGAACGAGCAGGGATTTAAAAATGGCGGTGCCCAGTTTATGCAAATGAAGCCCGGGAAATTCAAATCCCGGGCTTCATTTGCAAGTGCGGTATGCCTACATTACCCTCCTAGTTCGAACTAGGAGGGTAGTGTAGACATACCCTGAGTGAATTGGAGGTTGGATGGTATTGATATTGTAGTAATGGGGATTTCTCTTTGGCCCTTGACCAAATCATCAAATTTGCTGCTTGGACATGGAAGGTTGGAATGAAGACTGTTGGCGTTGAGATTTGCACCTCTGCTGTCTACGCCTCAGACTAAAGTCATACCTCATCATCTATCTGTACGGCTCTCTGGGTCATGAGTAATTGTTACATCTCTGTCTCTTGTTAGGCAGTGTATACATCCTCGGGGTTCTCCAGGTTGTCTGGGAATCCTTCATAGAGTACTTCAACCATTTTGCTGGTGAACAGGTTGGTTCTGTCGAAGGGAAGGTCCTTGACTTTCTGATGCAGTTCCTTTGGATTCCCAACACTTGGAGCCATGAAGCTCTGCACATTACCACGGCCATTACGGAAGTGTGGGCCGCAGGATCTGCAAAGTGGTACAGGCAATAGTGTAGCCCTCTTGGAGGATGCTATGGAGCTGTGGTCATTTCTGTTCAGGTAGGAACTGTGAGAGCTCTTGGAGCTTTGAATAATTGGTGTAATCATAGTCAGCAAGCACTGCTGAGTAATTTGCAACTCTCAGTTGTAAAGTTGTCAACAAATGAACCTTTTTATCCAGGATGTCTAATCATTTGTGATATTTGTCCTGGGGAGTGGACCTGAGGTTGGGATCTTTCGCCTCGTACTGGACTGAGTTTATCCCTTTGGCTGGGATGAAATATTTCCTGTCACCCCTTTACTGGTAGCCATGCCAGATGCTAGCATCTGCCAGATGTTGTTGGCCGGGTCTACAATGGCCTTGCCCATAGGAAGAGCAATCCTGGAAGAGGTGTCAGACTGGAGTGTGTGGAGGAGTCTATACTGCTTTTCTTGGACCTCTTGAATATCCAGTTCCTGTTCTGCAGCTGCCCCCTTAAACAGTTCCTGAAACTGTTTGATGTCTGTTGTAGGTGGGGTGGTGGGGATTATGACTTCATCTGGGGATGAGGACAAGTTGTGCAAAAGAGATCTATCTTCCCCTTCAGAAAGTGAGTCTTCATCATGGCACTGAGGATGTTCCAGGGAGTTCAGTGTCATGTCCCAAGGTGTAGTCTGCGGGGAATGTGGCGGTCCGTTGGCCGGTGTGGAGGGACTAGTTGATGGTTCCTATGAGAGGACCTTATGTCTAAAGGGGGCCACTGACCAGGGTATGGTGGCAGCAGGTCTGGCCAATGATGGCCATGCCACCATGGTTCCTGCAAACCTAGACTCCCATGGAGGATGCCTCTGTGTAGGAGAGGAGTGCTGCAATGAAAAACAGCTATCATGTCCCGCATCAGCCTTTCTGAGAGAGAAAGAGATGGAGCTGGAGAGTGAGGTGAGTGAACTGAGCACACCAAGGATGCTGGGGAACAAGGTGCCAAAGACCCAGGGACTGTCAGTGTTGTAGAATGCCTTTATGCGGCATTCTTTATGCGGTCTTTATGCGGTGCTGCACTGGACTGCACCATTGTCGGTACCTACAGTGCCGGGGACGGGGTTGGCATCAGCAGATGGAAGAAGGCATCTTGATATGGGGTTTCTTTGGTGCCGTGTCCAGTGTTGCCTCTGGCACCTTCTTTGATGTTGATCTGTGCTGTTTGGTCGGTGCAGTGGATGGCAGTGCTGATGACTTATGTCTGAGCTTAGAGTGGGCCCTTTTGTGCAATTGTTTAGGTAGTGCTGTGCCTGAGGTGCCAGGCTTGTTACCTAAGCTCACCCTGGAGGAGCTCAGTGCTGGGGGCAGTGATTTAGCTCGGGATACCCAAGGCTTCACTTTCTCCCTATCATAGGACATAAAGTTACAACTTTTGTCCATACCTCTGGTCTTGGACGTGTCCTTGTTTCTGGGTGGAGAGTCATCACATGCAGATTGTAGCGACTTCTCATAAAGAAAAAATTTCAGCCTGTTGGCGCAGTCCCACCTTGCTCTGACCATGAGGGTCAAGCAGTGGGGACGTTTCTGTGCCTCTCCTAAACACTTTATGCAGGAGGAGTGGTTGTCAGACACTGGCATGGCCTCACAACAAGAGCTGCAGAGTTTGAAACCTGCAGAGCCAGGCATTTTAAAACAGGAAGAATGATGAAGAAAAAATGTTGTGTTTTGGGGGGAGAGGCGGGGGGAATTTTAGGGAAAAAGTTTTTGTGGTTTTTTTTATGAACAGGAAAGGGAAGGAGTAGTAACTTGGATGAGAGAAAAACTGAGGAATTTTAACTATTTTTTGCTGTTTAGGTTGAAGGAAGAGTGAATGAAGGGAAGCTCCATCTGCTGCCGAGGACAGTAGAAAAGGAACAGAGGTGCCGCACGCGCACCTAATGGACACCAACAGCACGAGATGCTACTGCGCATGCATGGCATGGCATAGCTCTGACAGAGAAATCTCCAGTCACGGGCACGAAAACACACTAGCACCCAAAGAGGACATCACTCATGTAACTAGTTGGACATGACCCCCTCCTCTCTCCTGTCCACTGGCAACTAAGTGGCTGACCATACCCCTCTGATTTCCCCTTCTCCTTGACCCCGGTTCTCTTATAGTTTATATTAAGCTCTGTATCATGCCTTTGGTATGTTAACCCATAGTATTTACAGTAGATCCTTTTAGTACGTCAAGTAATCCAATTTATGGAAGGTTTCAGGTTACTTAAAAGACCATAAAGTTTAATTTTACTAGAAACCATGTTTTTCATGAATATGTATGTAACCTGTGTAATGTGTGTGAGGTGCGAATGAAAAATACCCAACCAAAAAGGCAGTTTAGGATCCGTGACCTTTTAAGGCAGACAAAGACCCTGAAAGTAAATAAATTAACTGAAAAGCAGCCAGGAAAATCATCTCCTTTTGGAAAGGATGCAACAGCATGTGAAACCTGGGACTGAATCAGAGTCAGTAACCATCCTGCAGATCCAAGGGACTCCAGGGATATCCATGAGCCTCATGGTCAGTCTCTGGGAAGCTGATACATGGCTCAAACTACCTATGAAATCGGAAGTTATCTACACTATGTCTGCAGTCTACCTTCAACTGTCAGTATGAATGTGAGGTGTGTGAGAGTATCATCTTACCCCTAAGAATCTGTATTAATAAACTAGCTTTACTGCTGCTTCAGCTCACCCTTTGTCTGGGTTATTTCCTTGGCTGGTTCAGGGACCAGCAACAACTCAAAGAACCACCAAGAGTTTTAAAGGCTGGCTGAGGAGCTCTCTGGATTGTTAATATGGATTTCCAATATTTCTTAGAAATTCTAGAGGACTGGATGAAAGCTAAAGTTGTGCCAGCATTGAAATTGTAAATAAATGGAAAGACCCCATGTAATCGCAAGCAGATTTACACAGAAAAGGCAACAGGTCCAGACAAAAAGACCACCCTCATGCCAGATTTCAAGTGTCTGCTTCCAAATCACGGGAACATAGAACTTTCCAACAAAAACAACCACATCATTTTGGGGGGGGGGGGGGTAAAAATATGGGTAAAAATTATTTTCCTCCTCACTTGCTTTCCAAAACAGCAGCCATTTTAGTTGAAATTTCACAAAACGATTCGCCTTGATGAAGACCCACCTTGGAGAATTTCAGCCAACCAATCTGGTTAAAATTAGTAACATACTAAGCAATTGACAACAGGGTCACATAATGGGACTGGTAATTCAACCTCAGAAATATGGTGTGCTTGCAGTCCATTCTATAATATCTTATGAGTAGAAACTAATGACCCTATCCCAATGGATTGCAACATGAAGCCATCCAAGCAAATATCTTCAATAACTTCAAAGGATGCAAAATGAAGCCCAGTCAAAGTAGAGGGCAGTCAATAGTTCCTCTGCAATCCCCATGTCATGAAAAGCTTACTTCAGTAAGTAATATAAAGCTCACAAAAAACAAATGTTCTACAAAATATAATTCCTTTTTTCCACTAAATTTACATCTTATTTCAAAAGAACCTCCAACTGATAGACTGAAGTGAACATGAACTCTCAATTTCCTTATAGTACATCCAATTTCTTTTTTTAAAAATAGTTGTAATTAACTAAATTTTAATACAGGTAAATTATATTGCTTAACTTTATATTCAGATGGATATAATATTTAAACAAATTTTAATGTGATTATAAAGCTCTTAAGTCTTGTTGATGAAATAGTGCCAGGGTTTTAAACAGAAGTACTGATTTACAGATTTATACAGATACCTATTCTTTAAAGCTATGTCTACACGGAAGCATTTTTTGGAATAACTGACATTATTCCAAAATAACATAGTCCGCGTCTACACACAAGCAGTTACTTTGACATAATGTTGAAATAATGTTGAGCTGGAGAACTGTAACACTCATTGTACGAGGAGAAAGTGAAGTCAGAGGAAAAGTGCTCTCTCTTGAAATAAGTGGCGTATAGACAGTGCCAGAAGTTGAAATAAGCTATTTCTGCTTAAGGTATGCAATTAGCATAGCTCAGATTGCGTAGCTTGCTTTGAGTTTAGCCCTGCTGTATAGATGTGCCCAAAGATCTAGTTCACCTTACATTAGTCACTAAGATTTCATCCTTCCTACCTTGATGTTGACTTTCCTTGCATATGCTCATATTGCATAAGATACTGTTTCAACCAAAAAGTGTAATATTAAAAATTAGCATGATAACACTTTCAAAACTATTGTTTTTTGTTTTCAAACCATTCATGACTATTTTACGAACACTGACATATTTCCCAAGATTGCGTTTGCTTTCTGACTGCATCTTAGTAACTAGAAATGATTGTTTTGGCATGTGTTAGTGTGGTATCAGAAGTAGACAGCTGAATACAAATCCATAAAATCCAAATCCTTTTGGAATGAAAGTACTTTTCAATGTACTTTTCATTTTAAAAATGATGTTCTGGCAATAGTTTGTGTTTTGAAGTCTATGGGGGTTTTTTCCCCTCTAGGAATACCAAAAAAATCCAAACCCCAAAATTCTTCCTAAATTTCTGCAAGGTACCATTGCTAAAGGATTCCACTCCTAGGCTACGTCTAAACTGCAGGCTTCTTGTGCAAGAAGTGTTTTGTGCAAAAGTTCTTGTGCAAAACGTCTTCAACAAGAGCGTGTCAACACTGCCAAGTGCTTTCTTGCGCAAGAGTGTCCATGGCTCTTGCAGGCTTCTTGCTCAAGAGAGTGTGGATGCTCTCTTGCGCAAGAAAGCTCTGATGGCCATTTCAGCCATACGGGTTTCTCGTGCAAGAAAATCATGTTGCCTGGCTACACTGCCTTCTTGTGGAAAAGCTCTTGAAATAACTCTTCTGGAAGAAGCCCTGTTTTCCAACGCTGTACTGTAAATTTACTTGTGCAAGAACACATGTGCAGTGTAGGCACCCAGCAAGTTTTTGCGCAAGAACAACGATGTTCTTGCACAAAAAGCCAGCAGTGTAGATGTAGCCCTAGTGTAGGAAGTATTTTTCAAATCGCCATTTTGTTTGTTTACATTGTGGTTTTCCACTATTTTGATATCTTTTCTTGTTGGAGCAGTTGGCACCTTTTTTGGTTAAGGTGTGTAAAATGGTGTCATGTGACCGATGGAATCTCCCTAGCAATGGGAGAACACAAAAGGTCTACCCTGGTGGCAATCCAGGGTCTACAGTGTCCTAGCTAAGACTACATGTCAATGAAAGAAGAGAAGATCTATTTGTCATCTATTTGAGTGCCTCTGTTCCTGATTCCTTGTGCTGTCTAGTCTTGTATCTTTATCTCCTGGAAGGATCACCAATAATACCATGTTCCTGAAACCATGTGCATTCCCTGGTCAGTGACAGACTTTGACAGTGACAGTTTAACACAATGTTGCTCCAATCAACACACAAAAAGAGGCATAATTTTTTCCTCAATTCAATAATTCTGAAGGCACTAACACTCAAGCAAATAAATACACTCCTAATTTCAATGTTATTTTAGAGCTAGCACATCCAAGGCATGGCCAAGTATATTCCTAAATCTATATATGCCAATTAAGAGTCCAGTTCTATAAGCCCTCAATCACATGAGTAAATCTTACTTACATTGAGTACTCCTTATTCCTACAAGTACAATTCAGCATAAAAACACAATTTGAAATATGTAAAATGCAAAATGCAAAAATCTGGTTATCCGATTCCAAGTAAAGCTATTGAGATTTCCAATTCCCAATGAAAATTAAATAAGAAAATAAATAATGAGGAAAAACAGATTATTTTCAATCATATAAAATAAAAATTACCCATCACTATTATTCTCAATGTGTTTGTATGGAAAAATCTAGAAAATTCCTGTTAATTGATTCATCTAGGTATAAAATATGAATTATGCTAAAGAAATGTTTGGCACATCTTTGTTAAGATTTGTTACCAGTAGAAATGGGTATAAATTAAATTAACATATAAAGAATAATTATATCTACTTTGGCAAAATGGCAAACATTCATAAATAATATTTAAAGTGGAAAGTATAAGGGTTAATTACTTAAAATCAATTCAGCAAAGTAATGAGATAATTAAATTCTTAAATTGGAACAATGGAGGCTGTCAAACCAGATGAGTTCAGATTGACTTTGGATGTCATTAAGGCCAATTACTGTGCAACAAATGCAAGTTAAGTGATCCTGAAAATTCAGCCTAGGGAAATACCTTGGTGAAGAACCCTAGATAATTCCTATGTATGCCCCAGGAATAAGAGATTGAGTTATTTGAGAAAATGAATTCTTGATGGGAATTCAAAACTTTGGGGTGGAAGTCAGATAAATAAATACTCTTACCTTAAATTTCATATCCTTCTGTGGGTCTTTTAAAACGACTGCCTATGTTTTACAATAGAGACATTGGCTCCAGTGGGGGCTACTGCCTGTGCAGGGAAATTAGCACACTAATAAAGGCTCATCTAGATTACAGAGAAGATTCGAAAAAGGATATGCAAATTCCGTGGGAATTTCCATATCTTCTTCCGATCTCAATTTCAAAAGCAGAGCAGAGCTTTCGAAAGTGAAAGCAGTTTACACGTGGCTCTTTTCGGCAACTCCCCCCTTTGTCGAGAAGCCACTTTTCCTCAAAAAATGAGGTTTACATGGCTTTTCAATAAAGGGGGGCTCACCAAAAAAGCTCTGCTTTTGAAAGTGAAATCGGAAAATATGCCAATTCCCACAGAATTTGCATATCCTCTTTCAAATTGTCCCTGTAGTCTAGACATAGCCCCAAATGTATGACCTGTCTTTATGATATGCGAGATTCTTGTCTGCTTTCAGCATCGCAAATCTGAACAGAACTGGCACTATACCACTTCTGTGTACTCTGCCAGGAACCTCTGCATTTGGGGCATGAGCAGGTTTTCTTCCCTGCATCAATCCTGTATGTAATTTTGGAAGTGGCTCCCTACTCAGGACAAAGGGAAGAGAGTAAAAGGCACTGGAAAAGAGGAGGGAAAAACATTATCAAAAAAAGAAACAGTACATGACAGTAATGGCTTAGGGTGACTTGTAGAATAGGCTCTGTCACCTCTTTAATCTCTTCCATCATACTCTAATAGAGAAATATCTTTTCTGGTATTAGTGTAAGGCCCGCATTCACAATATTCACCAATACCCTTTTGAGGCCAACTGTAAGGAGGCATATATTTATTTTGAGGTTTTAGGCCTACATTATTCAATAGCTGACCAAAGAATTTTCCCTCTCAGTATTACAAAACCCTTCATCTAATTAATCCTGTGTCCCAACTGTCCATTATTGTAGCCGTATGTATCTCCTGGAGGCAAAATGAATTTCTGAATTTCTTAGAAATTTCAATGATGAGTCAGTCATGGAGGGTAACAACCCTAGGAAATTTTAGAGAAAAAAAGGCAATCTAGCATGCAAGTTCCACACGCAGCTTCTCAAAAAGACCAACTCTGCATAAACTCATAGTTTTCTGCCAGAAGGGAACATTTGTTCATCTAGTTTCAACTCCTGTACTTGACAGACCATTAAACTTCCCCCCACATATCCTGTGTTGGACCCAATAAATTGTGTCTGACTGAAGTATAACTTTTAGAAAGATAACCCTTATTGATCTGAAGACTTCAAGACACAGCTAATCCACTACTTTCCTTGGTAGCTTGTTGCACTGATTAATTACCCTAACTGTAAAAAAAATGTCTGACTTGGGCTTCCAGGCACCGGAGTTTTTTATGCCTCTCTGATAGATTAAATAATTTTCTTTGATAAAATACACAGACTGACCTCTAATTCTCTCACTGTCAGGAACTTTCTTCATCCCTCCCATCATCTTGATGACTCTTGTCCGCACTATCTCCAGTTTTCCAACATCCTTTTTAAATGTTGACAAGAGAAGTGGCTACAATATTCTAGTATCAGTTCCATAATGAAGTTGCCTGAACCCAAGCAAACAGATGAAGTGTCCCAGGTGTCTTCTTAAAGATGCCTCTATTCTTCAATCAGTTAGCTCTTAATTGAAGAAATCTCCTCTAAGGTCTGAACAATGGACACTGTAGCTTGTACATTCTAAAGAACATTTGCTCTTTATCTATGTGTTACAAAAAAAACCTAGAAATAATTTGCAATTAAACAAAGATTGACATTTGAGTATATAGATATAGACTTCTGATTTGTTTTTACTATATTATCATAACATTAAACAAAAATAGATGTCATATTTATGTTTTGCTAGCATTACATTTATAAATTCAACAGTGATTCTTTTGAGAGAGCCATTTCTTATGAACATCTCTCTCAAATTTAATCTCCATTGAAATATCCTTTCTGGATCTCTCTCTCAATAAACTAGACTCCCCAGGGCAAGGTTACATTTGATGTAATTACAGGAGAAGCTGATCAAAGGGTACTGACATTACTTTAATTAATAAGATTAGTCACTGTTGCAGTCCTGGCCTTCTGTTGTGTTGTTACTTGCCAGTGTGCCATCCAATGGCCTGATTTTTTTTTTTAATGCCAGCAGATCAAAACAGGTATTTGCCAAATTGAGTAGGCACAGAATGAATGGCCTAAAAAGGTCACAATTCAAGCTAAACTCTAATCAAACTATAAATAACAAAAGTGAATGAATGCCTTAGAAACTTAGTTCAGCAAAGATACGCAATACTCCGGTTGCTGCGATTTCCTGTGAATCTAAACTAATATTCCAAGTTACTAACAGAATTCATTAATTTTAATATACACTAAAGGAACAAAGGCGTCTGAATAATTAACAAGTACAGGTACTATTATCATCACAGGCTAAAGAAGACAATCAATATGACACTGATTATCCTAGATTTAGCCTGATATTTATAATCCAATTTTTACCAATATAAATCATATCAACTGTTCAAAGCTTATTGAAATCCCTTCACACTAGTCAGAAAAGTTTACTGTCATTTTAAAAACCATACTCACTTCCAAGCAGAAAAGAGACTTCATTCCAATGTCTACTAATTTGCTGAACTCTCCAAGCTTCCCATCATTTCTTCTAACAAACTTCAGTACATAAATATGCACTGATATTCTTTATGGTTTTCCACAGAAGTAATCATGACCCTTAAAATGTCAACAACTTGAAAATTATGGCATGACAGTAGCCATAATACATCTATCCCTCTACGGAACAATAAAGAAAACTTCCCGCTGACCTGCATCCGGTAAACATTATTTTGAGAATAAGAATACCAAGTTTAATAATAATACCTCCACAATAACCAATGGTGTAAACTGGCACAGTTCAATTAATTTTAATGAAGTTGCATCATATTATTTAAACTTATGGTACATTTCTCCCAACTGGATCCCTCTTCAAATGATACCACACAGAGCTTGCCAACTCATATTGCTATGTAACCCTATTTCCTTTTCAGAGTACCATAGCATCTGAAAGATATGTGGTATCCAGATCAAAGGAAGTGGGGCTAATGGATCAAGAGAGAGGATCTTCCAGATATCTAAGAATATTTTCTTTATAAATATTACTACAGCAGGCTTGCTGTGATGCAAGGTGTGTGGGGGGAAGGGTCGAGGGAAGTTATTGGGAGAAAAAAGGTCGCCTGCCCCTTTAAGGGCAGCCATTTTTAATTGTTGTTCTCCGCAGCACACCTCCCACTGCCTCGCGGCACACCGGTTTAAAAACCACTGTCCTATACAATAGTACTCAGATTCATCATACCTAGCCAATGATTCAGCTATTTGAAAACAAACAGAAGAATGGTTGGAAAGAACTTACACAACTGTAGAAGCAAATGTGGCATCCTAAATAAGTATGGTTAGGGTCACTCAGGCAAAATAATTAACAAAGCCTGATTCTTATTTATGCCTATCACCCAGCAGTATTAAAAGGCCTTAAAGGAAATTATGAGCGCTCTCTGAATATTCTACCATAGGTAATGAGGTTCCTAGTCAGTGTAGAAAGAGGCAGGGTTTAGGGTTGCCAGGTGTCCGGTTTTGAACTGGGCAGTCTGGTAGTTGAGCTTTATGTCCAGGAAACAAATTAAGAAAATACTGGACAAATAAATGTCCAGTATTTTCTAATTAAGTAAGTTTTATTATTATCATCATGAGTACCAGTAAATAGTAGTTGCGTACTGCCTGGCTGGTGGACATGCGCACAGTATGTGAGCGTGTTTACCAGCCAGGCAGTATGCAACTACACAGTAAAGAGGAGGTGGGTGGGAATGGCCGGGGGTGGGGTGAGATGGAATCACTGGGATCAGATTCGCCCATGCAACCCACCGGGACCGTGCACGGAACGGGCAGCACCCCGGGATCTGTATGCACCTGGGCCAGCTCCGCTCCCTACCTGCTGGTTCCCGCCCCTGCTTCCCCGCTGGCCAGCCCTGCTTCCCCTAACCCCCTCCCGGCGAGCCCTGCTTTCTGCTGGCCAGTTCCCTCCCCCCACGATCTACCCCAGCCAGCCCCGCTCCCCCCTGACGCCCTCCCAGCCAGTCCCACTCCCCTCCAATCCCCTCCCAGCCAGCCCTGCTTCCCTCCAGCAGATCCCCCACCCTCCCCCCCAATCTGAGTTCAAGTATGTCCAGTATCTTTTTGAAATCGTCTGGTAACCCTAGCAGGATTTTGTTTGTTCCCATATGCTTGGGAACGCTTGGCATAACTGGTGTGTGGTCTGTTTGCCAAGGATACAGAAGCAGCTTGGCTAAAGTTCTCTGCACTTCAGCTTCTCACAGAAGTTACAGGGGACTAAAGGAAGCAGACTGTATGCCTGCTATACACACCATTTTCGTACCAATAACTTTTTCAGTTAGAAATATAATTTTTTTAAACCAAATTAGATAATTCAGTACAAATTCTAGTGCAACTACAAATAACGATATATTCTGGGGCTGTGGCCAGACAGACTAACCTCATATCATCCATCTTATTTGCCTCTCTGAAGCACAGGGCAGAGAAGGAGCAATAATATCAGCATAGTCTATGCTGGCTCATCTGATCCTGAGAAGCTGAAACACAGATATGTGGATAGAGAGCAGCTAAGTCAATAAGCTGGCCTCGAGGCTGCGGCTGGCACCTATGTTGATTCGAACACACACAGTCCCTGGAAGGGGAATTTCCCACTGAGAAAACAATGTCCTGTACTTCCAAATTAATCATCTCAAATCTCTCTTACAAGTGTAAATTAAGTTCACAACTCTCTTGTAAGAACTGGTCTCACAGCAGACAGACCAGCATCAATTGGCATGACAGATAAGAAAGAGAAATACGTGACCCCATGAGTATAAAACATGGGCCCAGCATACACTCACTTTGAGTGTCATTCTACCCTCTACCTGCTGGTCAGGTTAGGTGTTTGACCTCCCGAGGTTCTATGGGGACGCCCACCTCGTATTTTCGTCTTTCCTAGGAATTGAGGGACCGGCCCTGGCCTGACATGCTGGAGTCGAGAGGCACAGAAGGGGGTAAAAATTGTACCTGGATGTGGTCCTCTGTCCTAAGTGTACACATAGAAAGAGTAAGCTGTTACTTGGTACCATTATTTCTATTTTTCTATCTTTATCTTCTTTGTAACCATTTTTAAGACCTATATTTTGCTAATAGTTAAGAAATAGAATAGCCATTGCAACCATATGATTTATAAGCTTCCTCAATAAACCTGTAACTGTTTAAGCTTTAACCTGACTCCTTCAGTTGCTGTAACAGAACCAAGCACAATTTAAAAGAACTTCAGCCGGTCATAAAGGGACAGATATAGGGAGAGCTTGGGCGTTTGGATTTGTGTCACACCCAGGTGGCACAATCCACTGGGGCACCTTTCAGCCTTTCCCCAAGGCTGCCCTCTGCGAAGGAACCCCGTGTTCTAGCAGCTAAAATCTAAGGTGTAATAAGCTCTTCCTATATAACGGGGCGTCTGTTGGCCTGCTGGCCACCCTCTGCGATGGGACCCCGGTCCTAGCAGTAAAGGCACGGACGTTAAACCTTTTCTCGGAAACATACACACACACACTGCCCTGACTGTCGGCTGACAGGGGCCCCCACTATAGAAAAGATGTGGACTCATTGGAGAGGGTCTAGTGGAGGGCGACCAAAATGATTAGGGGGCTGGAGCGCATGACCTATGAGGAGAGACTGAGGGATTTGGGTTTGTGTAGTCTGCAGAAGAGAAGAGTGACGGGGGATTTGATAGCAGCCTTCAGCTTCCTGAAGGGAGGTTCCAAAGAGGATGAAGAGAGACTGTTCACAGCAGTGACTGATGGCAGAACAAGGAACAATGGTCTCAAGTTACAGTGGGGGAGGTCTAGGCTGGATATTAGGAAAAACTATTTCACTAGGAGGGAGGTGAAGCACTGGAATGGGTTACCTAGGGTGGTGGTGGAATCTCCATCCCTACAGATGTTTAAGTCTTGGCTTGACAAAGCCCTGGCTGGGTTCATTTAGTTGGGATTAATCCTGCCTTGGGCAGGGGGCTGGACCTGATGACCTCCTGAGGTCTCTTCCAGCTTTATGATTCTATTCTATGATTCTATATAAAGGTGCCGTATACTCATATATGCACTTGTGGAACAACATAAAACTGTGTCACATGGAGTTGCATCACTTCAACCATACAGGTTTCAAACTGATAAATTAGAATCAAAATAGTATGTTGACAAGCCTCAAATTGGAGCAGCCCTGATGCAGAGCGCTGTACCACCTCAGTATACAGCAAAGACAAAAGTGTCTTAAAGCCACACAGCACAGAAAAAGAGTTGTGCCCACATCTCCACTTATCAAAGGACTGACATTCCAGCAATCAATCTTCCAGGGTTTGATTTAGTAAAGACCCATTAAACTGAATGCTGAGAGTACCCCCCTTGCCACCCCGTTGACTATAGTACTCCTCATGAAAGGAAGTCAATAGGAGAGTTTCTCCCATCAACCTCCCACTGTTGGGACACTCCCAAAAAATGGAAGGTAAGTCGACTGCAGCGTTGTTAACGTGTACCCATGGACACTCTTAACCGATGAGCTTCAGCTCATCCGTTAATTTTCATGATTACATACCCCCCAACACACATACTGCTGTATCAGAGGAAGCAGCATGAGGGCAGGTGGGAGCTGGTGCTCACGGGGACATGGCTTAAAAGCAAGCCACCTGAGCTCAGGCCCCGTGTGTAAGCATGAAACCACTGAAATCTGAGTGAGCCATTCCATTTGGGCAATAAATTACTGGAAAGCTCCTGTTCTGTGCTGCTGCTGCAGGGAGAGGCCTGGAGAGACTGCAGAGCTGCTTTGACATTCCTTAGCATGGAGAGCTCACAGAGCTACAAGGGAATCCCAAGAAGCACAAGGGTCATCTCAGCCTTCCCACAAAACAGCACTGTAGGGTGCTTACCCACATTGCTAGCACCCTGAAGATAGAGTAAAACAATGTGGCCATGAAATGTTGACAAAGAGAGGCAGAAAAACTGTTTTTCACTTTTGGCAACTTTTACATGTCAACAACACTTTTATTGCTAAACCTTTAGGGTCTAGAAATAGCCTAGGGAGTGAGAGGAATGTGCAGAGCTTGCTGCATTCCTTCTGTGCCAGGGTGAGAAGAACACACTAGGCTCTGCACTTCCCTTGCTCCCTAGTCACAGGAAGCAGGAAAGGCAACAGTGACCTTGATTGCATGGGTGCAGCCTCCCCACATGGCACCCTTCACCTCCATACCTTCCAGTTCTGACTCCTGAATCCCCATACCCTCCTGCTCTGAGCCCCCACAAACTCTCAGCCCCCAATCCTGAGCTCCTCCTCAAATACCCCTGCCCTGTCTCTGGCACCCCCCAGTCTCCTGCTCTGAGCCCCTCACACATCCAAACACTGATTCCTGCACCCCCACACAACCCAGCCCTCTGTCCCGAGCCCCTTACACTTACATTTCTTACAGGTTCTGCTATATCACAACCTCCCTCCAACCGAAGGCCCCCTCAAGGGGTGGGAAGGTTGTGACAGAACAGTACCCATAAGAAATTTAAGTGACTTTCATCCCTGTATTTAACAAGCAGCAATAATAGGAATATTTGCCTCACTGAAATCCAGAATGGTCATGGAGCATTGCTAGAGTTCTTTCAATCTACAAAACATATATTCAATAGTTATCCTGCACCTTTTCAGATAGTAGTTAAATCTTTCCTTGGTGCTGTCCAGATGTCATGTAGTTTCATGATCCAGGCAAGCAAAGAGTAGGCACTCCCCCCAAATCACTACTATTTCTAGCCCCATTAATGTGAGTATGCCAGTCCAGGAAGAACGTATTTTGGGAAAATCCTGTATTCATAAACTTGTACACATCAAGCACTTTCCCTGACCAGCAGAGTTAGTGAAACATCCCAGTGATCTACTAGTGCTTGCATAGCAATGGAAAAGTACCTTTCCTGTTTAGGTACTCCGACACCAGGTGAGCATGGAAGAAGAATCTTATTATGCAACCTATTGCTCCATGACAGTTTGGGAATCCATTTTTTTCAGATCTCTCCATCATTTGCTGCACATTTCCCAGATTCACAATCTATGCAGCAGACACACTTAATGGCCTTGCAATCCTCAATGACAAGCACCCGTAAGCCTGAACTGACTACCCACTGACCAACAGCAGTCTCCAGTTGCAAACTTCCAGGGTACAATTGCCACCTGCTTTTTTATTGTCCAAAGTAGATCTAGTTCTGTTATCACTGCACTAGAGGGAATAAGATCCAGGAATTTGGCATCCAAAAGTTCTGAAGCCACTGCTGATCATCCCAGCTGCAAGCTGCATAATCCATTCCGTCTCTCCCTCAGTTGTCTCAGCTGCTTCATTATAGCACCACCACTAATCTGAAGTGATAGTCACTGCAGTTCTGAAAATACAGAAAAGTTGTGCACCCTGTCTTTAAAAGAAACACCAGTACTCAACTTAGCTGTGCTAGATCTGTTAGTCCAGGGGAGAGAACAGAAGGCCACAAGAGAGACTTTGGGCATTTTGAAAAACGGCTCAAAAGCTATGTAATGGAGGAAAAAAAATATGGGAGCTCAGGATCTAGTTCCCACAATTTGCTGGACAGAGCTATCCTGGTGGCATAAGTTGAACCTCCCTAGTCAGAGCCAGCAACATCCATGGTCCAGTATGATTTTAGTTAGCCAGATATCCACTTATAATCACTTGGTATGACCAAGTTTCCTGCAGTCCCATAAAGTTTGTTTACCACCACTAGTCCTGGCTCTCAGTGTTCCGTGCTGTTATTTAGTTCTAATATACCCCTAAAATGTCTTTTAAGAACCCAGTAAGTGGTGGAAGTGTTGGCAATGCTGCAAAACAATATTGACCTCCCGTGATTCAACAAATGTTCTTGTTCAGCATTGGTCAGGACTTGGGGATGCCAGACTAGGGAGGTTCAACTTGCAGAAACAACAGCGAATTTTAAGGGAAAGTAGCATAGACACAATCTACAAAGCAAATAAAATGACAGTGGTTCCATGGCAGTTGAAGGACAATTGACCAAAAATAAGAGCAAAAGCAGCATACATAACATGTATGTTGCTCATCCATTAATAACTACTGATGTTGGAAGGAATCAGACAAGGGAAGTGTTACCTTCTGACAGACGAAAAAAAGGACAATCTGGAAAAAAACAGTCATTGTCAACAGAAGAGAGACTGAGTGCACTCATCTAACAGGAATTAAAATTGGTGAGCAGAACAAAGCTGAAGCAATCAACGGTTTTGTTCCTGGATTCACTCTAATGTACAGCACTCCTGTCATCTTTTTCAGAGTGAACACTAATATATATATATGCCAAGAAATACACAGATAAAAAGAATATTACAATGATCTTAACATCTGGCAACTGAAGGACTTGAAAATAACACATACTTGAGAAAATTAAGATTTAGATATTATAGCAGAAAAAATGGAGTGGATTATTAAATAGAAACATCAATAAAGAAAGGAAGATGAATGTAAAGTAATATCACAAAGTATGTTTTCTATGTTAGGAAAGACCAAGATTACAGAATAAGACCTGTGGGTAATCACTCCTCTTTTCCTCCAAAAGGTTACTTATAAAAATACTGCAAAGCACTGATAAGAATTTGTAAAATGGCTCTTCTCATTTGGGACTTAATTAGGAAAAAGAAAAAAAATCCCTCCTGCTAGGCAGAAGTCTACTTCCACTGTCTAACATATGATTAGTCAAAGCATTGATTCTCTAAGGCAAATAGGCTTTCCTTCATGAATTATGAATTAATTACTTCAAAGAATAAACTTTTTTTGCTTTTTACAAAAGGACAGAAATCTTGCAGAACAAACGTAATACTTTTCTCTTGGTGCTATAACGATCTTGATTTACATGAAAACAAAGCTAGGATCATCTCACACTTTTAAAGTCAAAATAATGAATCAGTACTAGCTAAGCTAAGACAACCCTGGTTCAAACTAGCTTTTGGCATTCTCCGGTTCATACAAAAATTCCTCACTATCTAGATGAACTGTGTACTTTGTCTATATAATACAGTCAATCCTCTAAGCTCAAAATTAATAAGTCAGACCCCAAAAGTCATGAGTTCTTTTTAGACGATTCAATTATGTTTAGGTCTGTTTTCCAATTCTTCCCTTTCCTCATTCCCAATGCATATGCAAAGCAAGTAAACACAATGCTTTCTACTCTTGCAAATATATATATGCTAAGTCAATTAGTCCTTGAGGCAGAAGCTCTCACTAGAAAACTTAATGAAGACCAGGACATCACTGTGCTAAACCTTGTCATGAAGAGTTTACAATCTACAAGAAAACACAGTGGTGAATTTCATGTGAGAACTGATTTGAGATCTGAATTTGTCTCGAATAAGGCTACTAAACATTCATTAAGTGGGACAGCAATTAATCCCTGAACTTGTTCCAAACACCTCTCATATGTAGGTCACCAATCTAGCTAATTAGCATCCTCGGAGGCATCCACTTGGACAATTGCTAGTGTTACACCTTCAAAAATGAGGGTTAATTTCTAAAAAGAGGAATGTATCAAATTCTTAACTTCCTGAAGCGTACACAAAGCAAGGACTTCAACTTTCTGAAAACACAGACAAAATATCCCACACATTGCTATCAGTCTGCTACATCATGGTCTTAATGGGACTGCTCTCGCTAATCAAAAAGTTTCTCTCACTCACAAATTGTTCTGGGAAGAGGGACGGTTCCATAAATTCAAAGATTGTGTTCTTCAATCTTTGTCATACAGGAAGCAGAGACAGATGTCTGGACTGGCTGAGCTGACTCTACATCCATTACAGCATCCCTTGAGAAGATTGCTTCCAAAGCTAACTATCTCTCTCTCTATATATATATATAAAAAAGTTTCTCTCGCTGGACAACAGAATGATATCATCACGTCATGAGCGTTAACAGGCTGCGGGAGCAGGTAGGTGAGAGAGAGAGATTTCCCCATTACACTGCAATGCTGGGGGAGGAGAGGCGAGACGGGTGCCTGGCTCAGTTCAGGACGGCCCATTACAGTGAGTGCTGACTGGAATGCACGGCACCCTGCTGCTGGGGAAGTTGAGGGAGCTTGCAGCACTGCAGAGAGGAGGGGAAAGCCTGGCCTGCAGCAGCCTGCACTGTCAGCAGGTGCAGCATGGAAAAGTCCTTGGCGCAGAGCAGTGGCCCCGCCACAAAGGGCTCTTTGTGTGCTGCCTGCCTTCCTCACAGGCAAAGCCAAAGAGGAGGGAGCCCCACGGGCAGCATGGTCTGCACCAGGGTGGCCCAGGGGCCACAAGCACAGCGGTGGGATGTAGCGAGCTCCCCACTTACCCTACTGGTGGCTTCCTCGCTCCTGCCCCTATGTGCAGTAGCTAAGAGGCTCTGGCACCACCATTGTGCTTTCCTGATGCAGGTTGGGCACAATTGTTATTCACTGGCTGGCAGCTGCCCAGGTGGGATGCTACTGAGGGAAGGATGTTGGGAGCAGTGCAAAGCCCACCCCCCCCCCCCTACTTCCGTGGCCAGATAGAGGTGAGTGGGGGGGGTGCAGCAGAGGCTGGGCATGGGGAGAAGTTAGAGGGCATGGGGTACTGCTGAGGCCGGGCACGAGGAGGGGTGGCACAAAGCAGGGGGCAGGGAGTGTAGCAGGGACCAGGCAGGCAAGGGGTAGGGCTGGCAGGGTGCAGCAAGTTGGGGGGCTCCACAGGGCCCAGGCTCAGAGAAAGGTAGGGGATAGTGCAATCAGAGGGTCCTGCAGGGGCTAGGCATGGAGAGGGGTTGGAGAGGGGCAGAGGGCAGGGGGAGCTAAATGGGCTAGGCACAGTGCAAGGCTGTCTGGGTGCGACAGACCAGGTGTTCTGCAGGGACTGGGGTGGGTACAGGAAGGGAAAGACGGCGCAGCAGGCAGGAGGCATTGCATGGGCTGGGGCAGACATGTGGAGGGGTAAGTGGAGTGCAGTGGACGGTGAGGTGTTGTAGAGGCTGGGCACAAGCACAGGCTGTCAGGGCGCAGCAGGCAGGGGGACCCCTCCCCATACCTGGCCCCTGCTGCGTCCCCCAACTGCTCAATTCCCTGCCCCTCCCAGTGCCTGAGCCCTGCGGCGTGCCCCACTTGCTAAACCCTGCCAGCCCTATCCCATGCCTACCCACTCCCTGCTCCACTCCCCACCCCCTGCACCATGCCAGCCCCTTTTCATGCTTGATCCCAGCACCATCCCACACCCTCTGCCCCCCTCAATCCTCCCCATGTCTAGACTCCCCAGCACCCCTCACTTGACCCTCTCTGGCCACAAGGGGAGGGGGTTTGCACACCTACCCTGCACCCAACATCTCCCCCCATAGCAGCATCCCATCCAGGCAGCTCCCAGACAGTGGATAATGATTGTGACCAACCTGCATCGGGGGGGGGGGGGGGGGGGAGCACAACAGTGGGGCCAGAGCCTCTCACCTACTGCACAGAGGTGCAGGAGCGAGGAAGCTGCCAGCAGGGTGAGCGGAGAGCTCACTGCATCCCGCCACTGCACTCAAGACCCCCATGCCACCCCAGTGTGGACCATGCTGCCTGCAGGGTTCCCTTCTCTTTGGCTTCACCTGTGAGGAAAGCGGGCGGCGCACAAAGAGCCCTTTGTGGTGCTGCCGCTGCCCAAGGGCTTTTCCATGCTGCATCTGCTGACAGCGCAGGCTACAGACGGGCTGGGCTTTCCCCTCCTCTCTGCAGTGCTCCAAGCTTGCCTCGGTTCCACCAACAGTGAGGCACTGAGCACTCCAGCCAGCGCTCAATGTAACGGGCCATCCCAAACTGAGCCATGGGCCTGCCTTGCTGCCACCTCCTCCCCCAGCATTACTGAGGGAAACCTCTCTCCTTTTAAAAAAAAAAAAAAAAAAAGTGCAAGTTACTTAATTATGTTATTTTTATATACATGTAGTATGTGTGAACTGAGGTGTTCGGATCCTTAAATATAAAAAGAAAACCAGATCCACAACAAGCATGAGTCTGTTGGAAAATTTCCAAAAAGGACTTTCAAATCCATATTTTTTTTAGAAGTACGCTTACGTTGAAAGTGATTTTATAAGGCAAACTAAAGTTTGCTCTTTTACTGTCATGGTAGAATGTGAGTAATAATCATGCTAAGGTTGTATATTATTCTTATGCTGCTTAATGTGGAAAATGAAACTCAAATTTAACTGTGGTGCCTCTAAGACCATGGTCACCAACTGGTTGATCGTGAGGGCTCGACCAGTCAATCACGAGGCGTTGGGGCCCCCCTCCATTTCCTCCCACTCCGAGAATCCCCACTACCTACCTCCAGGGAAAATGGATGTAGTACCGGCTTCCTGCGGGGTGGATAGAAGTCCTGAAGCTGCACACCACTTCCGGGGGTTCCGGAAGTGCGCCAGCTACTCCCCTCCCTCAGATCTGTGGCATGCCAGAACTTGAAGGGGGGTCCACAGAGGGGGTGCACGCTGGGGCTTCCCTCCTCTGCAGGAAGGGGAGTTGGCCCCGGAGGAGGCATGGCCAGGGGCTTCTCTCCTCTGCAGGGGCAGGAGTCCTGGGACGAAGCAGGTGCAGGGGACTCCCTGCCCCCACTGGCACCCTGTCCCCTGCTGCAGAACCCTGTCCCCTCACCCCGGAACCCTGTCCCTTCTCTCCTGTTCCCCACTGGCACCTTGTCCCCTGCTGTAGAACCCTGCCCCCACCCCAGCACCCTGTCCCCTGCTACCACTGGTACCCTGTCCCCTGCTATACAACCCTGTCCCCTCCCTGCCCCTGGCACCCTGTCCCCTGCTGCACAACCCTGCCCCCACCCCAGTATTCTGTTCCCTGCCCCAGCACCCTTCCCCTAGTACCATGTCCCCTGAGCCCACCAGCACAGTTGGGGCCACATTAGTGAGGCTTAGGGGTTTTCTTCTTTTTTTTGCATCTCCCTTGTGTGGCCCCAACTGACTTTTCTGTGTGTCTGTGACCCCTGACTCAAAAAAGTTCCCTGCCCTTCTCATAAATAAAGACAATGCAGAAACTTTTTGTGTTTGACATAGACTTTTATTTAAAAATGAAGCCTGGACAACAAACCCCCAATTGGAGCCAAGCCCCCATCTGGCCACAGCATTATAACACTCCTGCACCCCCCCAGACCTTAGCTCAGAGCCTATCATGCACTGGAACCCCCTGCCCCTCACATACCCCAACCCAAATTACTTTACCCTCACAGCCACGAGCCTGTGGCTTGCTTAGTACCGTAATCCTCCATCTGACCCCAACACTCCCCAGCCTGGAGCCCCCTCCCCGAGCCAACATCTCCTTCTCCACCTCCTCCTGCATCCAAATCTCCTCCCAGAGCTTGTGTCTCTCACCCCTTCCAACACCCAAATCCCTCATTCCCACCCCAGAGCCCACATATCCTGTCTCAACCCAGTGAGGGTACGTCTAAGCTGCAGGAGTTTTTCCAGGATTCCAGAGATATCCCGGAAAAACACTTACGCATCCAGGAATGTGTTTGTTCTTCTGTTTTTCTAGTAGAAGAGCAAACATGCTCTTTTGGTCACCCCTATAGTCCTCTTTCCACAAGGAATAAGGTGGCTTCCAAAAGAAGGGTTTTTTTCTGACATTTGGTCCAGTGTAGACAGGCCAAATGTTGGAAAAACCTCTTCCTACATAAGAATTGGAAAAAAAAGTGGCAGTGTAGAGTGTATAAGGGCTGGGGATAGCAAGTGATGGAGAGAAGGATAATAGAGAGGGCGGGGCTTCAAGGAAGGAGTGGGTTCTTGGAGGAAGGATGGGGCGGTAGATCTTTGCTTGTTCTGAGATTTAAAAAGTGATTTTGGGTGTAAAAAGGTTGGAGACCACTGTTCTAAGATAATTCACCATGGTTTGATTCCTGTAACTCCGTGGTCACCAACCAGTAGATCGTGAGCTACCAGTAGATCTCAGGGGCTCTAAGAGTAACTCTTGAGCCCTCTCTGAACTGCGCACCTGCGCAGTTCATTTACATTAGATTTCCTCATTTGAGGAGCAGCTACTCACTGAGCAACAACACAGGTAAGTAGCTGCGAGGAATGGTGGGAGCTGGGAGGTCAGGAGGGCTGAAACACCCCAGCCAGCTGACTGTGGCTTTCACAGCTGGAGCTAGGCGCAGCCTCCCTGGGCTGAGCGCAGGGCAGCCGGGCTGGAGGGAAGAGAAGCAGCTGCCCAGCCAGCTGGCCATGGCGCTCAGCCAGGGTGCATCACGCTCCACATGGGCTGGCGCAGAGGAGAAGCTGCCTGGCCTGCTGGCTGTGGCGTTCAGCCCAGAGGAGGCTGAACCGCGCTCCAGCTGATTGGGCAGCTTCCCCTCTGCGCCTGATCACAGGGAGCTTGGTGGCACCCTGGCTGAGCACCATGGCCAGCTGGCCAGGCAGCCGCTTGTCTTCGCTCCAGCCCAGCTGCCCTGAGGTCAGTCCGGAGGGAGCACGGGTTGGAGGCTTCCCTCCGTGGCCGGTGTAGGGAACTCCCTGCCCCCAACCTTGTTCCCGCTCCTCTGCCCCAAACTTGTCCCCTGCCCTCCTGTTCCCTCTCCCTTGCCCCGCTGACCCCGCTGCAGAAACCTGCCCCGCCCCCTGCAGAAACTTGTCCCCCGGCACCCTGTCCCCCCTGCAGAAACCAGTTCCTTCTGGCACCCTGTCTCCTACTACAGAAACCTGTCCCCCTGCTCCCCTCTGCAGAAACCTGTGCCCCCCAGCACCCTGTCCCCTGCTGCAGAAACCTGTCCTGGCACCCTGCCCCCTCTTCCCTGCCCCCACTGGCACCCTGTCCCTGCTCCAGAACCCACTAGCACTCCTCCCCAGTACTGTGTCCCCTGCTCCCAAATGACTCTTCTATGGGTCAGTGACCCCTGACTCAAGGCAGGTTCCCTGCCATTCTCATAAATAAAGACAATGCAGAACCTTTTTGTGTTTAACATAGTACTCTATTTAAAAATGAAGCCTGGCCAACAAACCCCCAATTGGGGCCAAGCCCCCGTCTGGCCACAACCACTCCTGCACTCCCCCTTCCCCAGACCCTAGATCTGAGCCTATCAAACACTGGAACCTCATGCCCTCAGCCCCTCACATACTCCAACCCAAACTCCTGCAACCTCACATCCGCAAGCCTGTGGCTTGCTTAGTATCCCAACACTGCCCAGCCTAGAGCCCCCTCCCTGAGCCAGTGTCCCCTTCTCCACCTCCTCCTGCATCCAGATTTCCTCCCAGAGCTTGCACTTCTCACCCCTTCCCACACCCAAATCCCTCATTCCCACCCCAGAGCCTACACATCCAGTCTCAACACAGTAAGGGTCCAGCTAGACTGCAGAAGTTTTTTCAGGATTCTGGAGATATCCCAGAAAAACTTTTCTGCATCCAGGGTTGCGTTTGTTCTTCCGCTTTTTTAGTGGAAGAGCAAACAGGCTCTTTTGGTCACCCCTATATTCCTCTTTCCACAAGGAATAAGGTGGCTTCCAAAAGAAGGGGTTTTTTTCTGACATTTGGTCCAGTGTAGACAGGCCAAATGTTGGACAAACCTCTTCCTACAGAATAATAATAATAATAATAATAATAATAATTAAAAATAAGCAGCAGTATAAGGATTGGGGATAGCAAGTGATGGAGAGGAGGAGAATAGAGAGGGCAGGGCTTCAAGGAAGGGGCGGGGCAGTAGATCTTGGCTTGGTCTGTCATTTAAAAAGTGATCTTGGGTGTAAAAAGGTTGGAGACCACTGCTGTAACTAGAGCCAGATAGACTTTTTTACCTATCTACACTGAGCCAATCACAGGAACAAAGCATTAGGATCTTAATTCCATGCATGCTGTTAAGTCCATCCCATCCACCGTATGAAGAAAAATCAGCCAAACATGCATCCTCTTTTTCAGCTGCTTATGTGTGGATTAGTCTGGTTGCCACAGAACTGACCTTTTGAGCTACATCCATTGGAGAACTACTGTAACAAGCACAAGATGGACACTGACCAATGACATCTGAAGGGAATTGGAAAGCTGGCTCAGTAATGCTACCATTAAATACTTCTTCATTTTATTATTGTCACCAGCGTAACATATCACACAATTAGTTTGTGCTCCATCTGCAGACCTCAGGTGTGCCAACATCTTGTTAATAGTCTACAAATTTGCCAAGTTGAACTCTTCTATTATGCATAACTCTCCTTCCCACTGCTAGTGCATTGAGGCCCAGGAATGACACATTATAGAGTCCTCTCGTGAGTTATTAGATTTTGATGTGTATTTACCCCACAAAAGAGGAGGTTTATTAGAATTTAGTTGAATGTGCTTTCTAGTGTAACTGCTGCAGAACACAACTCTGCCTTTATTTTACTACAAGATGCAAGTGTGTCTTAATATCAATATTAAAAGTTCAAATATATTAAAAATATTGGTCTTATTTTAAATATATAGAATCATCCAAATCCCACCAGCTGCAACTAGGTATGTCTATTGGATTCTTGACCATTACTGTGCAGATGGTTCCTACTATGATGAGGAAGAGTGTAACACTGTAATAAAAATACTCAAGCATATTTTTCCCCTTTTGTCTAAAGCCTTCTACTGGCTGTAAAGCCTAGCTTCAGTACAATCTGAAGATTTTGCAAGGGCTGAAGAGTGGCCCTGTGGTGCATACACACACAAAAAGTCACAAGGTAAAAACATCAGTCATAGCAAAATTATATTTGTCATTTATTATGTTAGCAAGGGATGACAGCAGTGGTATGGTTATGTGATCACCTTCAGAGTACAAATGACTGACTTTGCAGAACCCTAGCTTATTCTGAGATACCAAGGGAGACCTATCAAAATGCCCAAACATGGATGTAAAGTTACCAAAGCCATCTTCAAACAAACAAACAAACAAACAAAAAGTAGATTCTTCTATCTTAAAAAAGAAAAAGAAGAGTCTCTTTCCAATCTTGGATCATAGCTAAAGCTTTAGATGCTAAGAGAGAGTGTCCCTCCTTATCATCACCACCTGGAGTACTGGCCACCACATGGAAGGAGGCAGGATACATACCTACTCTCTCCTCTGTTCCAGCCCTCAGAGCTTACTCTACACAGAGAAAGGGATACATTTGCCCCTCATAGGGACTCCAGTACACATCATGGCACAGTGATTCCCATTTCCCAATAGGGCAATGCAAATCTTCACCTCCCTGATGTGGGGAAGAAACTACTGCCACAATCTGATTCAAATTTATTGTTGGCTGCTCCAGAGATTGTTAAAATTCTAATAAACAAATCTTTCTATTTCTGTTATACCCTGTTGATGAAGTGGGGGATCGTAGTCACTCTGTTCACTTCTTGTGTTGCGTATGATATCTACTGTCCTGTACTGTTTTGTAGTAATTTCTCTGTGTGTGCTCGTGCGCCTCAGTTGTACCACAACTGACAGGACCCAACACCAAGTTGCTGAGATGAATTCTGCTCTCGAAGGACTACAACACTGAAGTGGTCTGTGTTGAGGACAGTGTGAAATCGTGGCTGATGCTCTGATGTGAAGATAGGGGCCTGAACTTCCTGTGGCTAAGTGACCCTGCTCAGTTCAGTTTTGAAGGGGGGAGAGATGTGACAAAGTAGGGATTTTATTCACTCCGCTCACTTGCGCTGCATGTGATTTCTCCTGTCATATACTGTTTTGTAGTAACTTCCGTGTGTACACGTGTGCCTCAGTTTTCCTGGGCACTACACAACTATCTAGAAGAAGATTGGAATTCTGGGTGCAACTCAATGAGGAAGGATGCTGAGGCCAGCACATTCAAAATGGCCCATCCTCATGGTAACCTGAGCCTAGGAGGGGTGTGTGACAGGTGCCACCCTTTTGCCCAGGGAAGCTGGACAAAGGGGAGGCAGGGCTGCCTGCAGGGCTGGGATAGGCTGCTGAGTAACAGTTAATCTAGGCTCTCTTAGAATGCAAGAAAGGGGCCATGGGGCCCCCTCTCCTCAGGATGGGCTGTACTGGCTGCTTCTGGTTCCTATGCTAACAAGTCTGTTCTACGCTCTATCCCTGTGAATCCATAAACCTTCTGTTCTCCCCTAATGGCTGTGAGTCACATCTGGTAGTGGATGGAAGTGTAGGGCCGGATGGCTCCCCACACCTCTGACAACCTGATCAGCCTCTGTGACAACCTGATTGCTCAATGTTTCTCTGAGCTGCTCAAAATCTACTTTGCCTTTTTAAAGACTACTGAACATTTTTGTAACTACTGAAATTGACATATGAATCAAACAAATATCATGTCTGACATTTGGCAGCTCTAGTAAGCATCTGGAAAACGCATTTTCAACATTTAGCTGCAATCATGAAAGCAATTTAACAAAAAATATGACCATGTTGAAACAGTTATAAAATTAATTATTTTGTTTTCTTATTTTTGCTGCAATAAAGCTTCCTCGGAGCTAAAGTGGCTCAAAGACAACTGCTAGTCATTCTGTATCTATTTGTTTTATAATATTTTCAATGAGAATATAATGCTAAGGAAGCATGCAAGACATTTTTTAAAATGTTACACTCTACAGGCTAGTAAGTCATTTATTTAAGAATTATGAACCACAGAAGAGTCTCTATGCCAGCGGTTGCACAAACAGAAAAAGTACTAAAAATTGGAAGCGCTGATGCAGAAGTAATACTTTCAATAATGGCAGAATTGCTGTGACTTTACAGCAGTTAGGATGTGTACCTACATCTCACATTTTAAGAACACAGAAATGAAAGGATCAAAGCAAGTTGGTTAAAATTCACATTTACGTTAATTCTTTTATATGGTTCCATAATGTGCCATCAGGAAACTACAGCCATTCTTGTGCTCAAGAAAAGTGGGCTGCCTCTTCACACTTTTGTTCTCCATGAAACAACTTGCAGATTATGTCATTTCCATTACAATATTACTGCGCAGACTACATTCTTCACAAGCGATGTAGCACACAGAAGTATTGTATATTATTTTCTTTACCAATGTGTCCATTATTTTCACATAAATTAAGAGCCTTCACCAAACACATGAATAAAGTACAGTATATCAAAACTTGTATATTCAGTTGCAGTGATCATACCACAAATTGCTAAATCTTAACTAATCTTTTCTTACAACAGCCATCCTTTCAGTATAAATGTTTTCTCATAACATACAGTCTAATAATTATAAAAAGTAGTAATGGATGTGTTAAAATGATTTTTTTCACAACAGCAAGAACTATTATTCCTAGTCCAGCAAACATACAAAGACACCTAGCAATGCATTCACAGACTGCTAGACCTCAATTCAGAAGCACACATGAGTAACACACTTAACACAGATCTATTACAGATGATATTCCAGATAATTTAAGATTATTTTGGATTAAAATCATAGGACATGATCCTGCAAAAATTTCACATGAACAATTCCCTTTGGAGTCTATGAAAGAACTGTGCACATAGCATATATCGACCTTTAACTAGGATCTGTGCCAACAAATTGTTATGTTTTGCTTTATAGCAGCCTCTTTTATATGATTAACAGCTCCTCCCTCCAGCGTTTTTTTATTATTATTATTATTATTAAAGCAGCATACAATATTTAGGGAACAAGAGATGCCCTGGTCTACATAAGATCACCATTTCCTAATCCTAATGTTGCTCAAAGATTCTATTTCTAGAATATCTGCATAGCTCATTTGTATTAATCAGATATAAAGTATTATTTACACATTTCAAAAGGACATATTATTTGCTGCTTTTATTATAGCTATCAAGAATGACAAAGAAATTACATTTGGTGTCTATTTCCTAATTACATTTTAAAAAATAATGACAAACTTCTGTTGCTAAGCAGGTTGATTAAATTTGCAGAAGAAATCTTTATAAAACAACAAAGCAATTGCTACCTTAGCAATCACCAAAACTCAAAAAATGTGAGAAATCACATCTAACTGTTAAATTATTTCCAAGTTGATGAAACTAAGGGGGGTGAGAATCAATAGATGTCACTTTCAATTTTGTTAGAACTAGCAAAGTTAGTTCCATTAAAAATGTATTGTGACACTTGTTAGTCTCATTGACAGCAATCACTCTGTATTAATACAAAACAGATAACCTGTATTTTTTTTTTAAAAGGACAGGCTTTAGAGAGCATCACTCAAGTCAATTACAGTTGTCTGGCTGCTCACTGGACTAAAACTGGCAGAGGGATGGCAAGACATGCCAGTTCCCACTGTATTAACTAGGCATCCATGATCCCTGCTACTCCACTATTCTAGTTTAATTGATCATTTACTTAGGGATGTAAGCAGTCCCCTGCTGGCCCTGCACTCCCAGCAGTGCTTTGCTTTTGAAATGTACAAGAGCTCTCCTGGGGCTCTTGTACATTTCAAAAGCAGAGAGCGAGGGGCCAGCAGGGAACTGTTTGAGTCCTCCCAGGCCCTGCGCGCCTGGTGGCGCTTCTGCCTTTGAAATGTAGCAAAAGTCAGCACAGCTCTTACTACATTTCAAAGGCAGAGGTGTCCTTATTGACTAATTGAATAGTAGATGCAAATTACATCATCCTTTGATATATTCAACCAGAACCACCATAAGCATTTTTTAAATGTACAAGGCATTCATGTTTTCAATTGAGTTATATTTGAAGCCAATAACAGGCTTGATAGCGCCCTAATCCAAACACTTCAACAAAATGTGTGGGTACTAGAAAAACAGTTTGTGAACTAGCACCAAAAGAACGTACAACCAACCAATAATGCACTAGCCTAGAACAGTGTTTTTATAATAATAATATTTTAATCAGATCATAATGATTTGTCATATCCACTGCCATGGGCCATATCTATTATTAATATATTCCATGCCAGTGATCTCCAACCTTTTTACACTCAAGATCACTTTTAAAATCTCAGAACAAGCGAAGATCTACTGCCCCACCCCTCACCCCAAAACTCCACTCCTTCCTTGAAGCCCCACCCTCTCTATTCTCCTCCTCACTATCACTTGCTATCCCTTATACACTCTACAGTGCCACTTCTTTTCCCCCCAATTCTTCTGTAGGAAGAAGTTTTTCCAACATTTAGCCTTATAGACTGGACTAATTGTCAGAAAAAACCCTTCTTTTGGCAGCCCCCTTAGTCCCCGTGGAATGAGGAATATAGAGGTTACCAAAAGAGCAAGCCACAGGCTTGTGGCTGTGAGGGTAAAGGAATTTGGTTTGGGGTATGTGAGGGGTAGGGGGGTCCAGTGCATGATAGGCTCTGAACTAGGGTCTGGGGGGGGGGGGTACAGGAGTGTTATGATGCTGTGGCTAGATGGGGGCTTGGCCCCAATTGGGGGTTTGTTGGCCAGGCTTCATTTCTAAATAAAAGACTGTCAAACACAAAACGTTTCAGCATTGTCTTTATTTATGAGAAGGGCAGGAAACTTTGAGTCAGGGGTCACTGACCCACAGAAAAGTCAGTTGGGGCCACACAAGGGAGATGCAAAAAAAAAAAAAAAAAAAAAACCCCAAGTCTCACTAATGTGGCCCCAACTGTGCTGGTGGGAGCAGGGGACATGGTACTGGGAAAGGATGTTAATGGGTGCTGGGGCATGGGGACAGGGTGGCGGGGGGGGCAAGGGACAGGGCTCTGGGGTGAGGGCAGGATTGTGCAGCAGGGGACAGGGTGCCAGTGGCAGCAGGGAGTCCCCTGCACCAACCTCCTCCCAGGACTCCTTCCACCTTCCCCCACGGAGCAAGGAAGCCCCAACGGGCACTTCCTCTTGGGCCGACTCCCCGCTCCTGCAGAGAAGGGTGCACCTGGGCTGAACACCATGACCAGCTGGCCAGGCAGCCCTCCTCTTTACTCCAGCCCAGCTGGAGTGAAGCACAGCTGGGCTGGAGCAAAGTGAAGCGGCTACCTGGTCAGCTGGCCATTGTTTCCAGCCCATATGCACCACGCTTTACCTGGGCTGGAGCAGAGGAGAAGCTACCCCATCAGCTAGTGCACAGCACAGCCTCTGCTTCTGCTGAACACCACCACCAGCTGACCAGGTGGCTTCCCCTCTGCTCCAGCCCACATGGAGCACGGTGCACCTGGGCTGAACACCACAGCCAGCTGGCCAGGCAGCCACTCTTCTTTGCTCCAGCCTAGGTGCACCTCCCTCCAGCTGGGCTGGAGCAAAGAGGAAGGGCTTCCCTGCCAACAGGAGAGCCACGCAGCCTCCCCTGGCTGAGCACAGGGCAGCTGGGTTGGAGCAAAGAGGGGCTGCTGTCTGGCCAGTGCGCTCAGCCAAGGTGCACGATGCTCCACGAGGGATGGAGCAGAGGCAAAGTGGCCCTATCAGCTGGCGCACGGTGCAGCTTCCTCTGTCACAGCCAGCTGGCTGGGGTGCTTCAGCCCTCCTGACCCAACAGATCCCACTACAGCTACTCACCTGTGTTGCTGCTCCATGAATAGCTGCTCTGCAAAGAGTGTCAATTCAAAATTAGTTGTGCACAGGTGCACAGTCCAGAAAGAGCTAAAGACTGACCTCAGAGCCTCTGCGATCGACCAGTACATCGTGATCTACCGGTTGGTGACCATGGCTCTATGCAATCTGGATTTATATATATATTTCATTTAAAAAATATAGTACATATCTAGCCTGGTTTGTGAAGATGGTATTCTAAATGAAAACTGATGCAAAGTTCTCTCCCTGAATCTTAAGCCAGATAGCTACAGTGATTAGTCCTACTTATGGCTTAAATTTCAATTATTATGTATTTTATTTCTGTAGGGATTCTTAGCTATGGCCTCATCTATAAACAATTGAGTATTTTCACTAAAGCATGCAAAAACCACATTTAATTACAATGAAACCAACACCTTACTACCACACCCTGGGCAAGGTATGGGGAGGCGCTCTGCACTCCTGGAAGGAGCAGGACCAGTCCATGAGCATGCCATGTTACCCCATGCCTCTGTGTCTCAAGAACTATGGTGCAAGATACTGCCCCCCAATCCCATGTGAACCCTCAAAGCCACCCAGAATTCACAGTGAGAGTGCTCTGCTGGCTATTTAAAGGGACCAGGGCTCAAGGTGCCACCATTGACACACATGGACTAGATGAAGCTTTTGTCGAACCCCTTACTGACATTCACATGTACTATATTGGTTATTGAGCTTCCTGGCTTGTTAGCAGCCTAGGGATGTTAAATATCGGTTAACTGAATAGTCAAATAACCTCATGAATTCTTATCAGTTAGTAGACTCTTCTATAGTCCACAGGGGTGTGGATGGCAGCTGCTGTATCAGAGGCAGTAGTGCAAGGTGTCAGGAAGGAGCAGGTCGATGAGGGGAGCCAGTTTAAAAACCAGCTCCCTTTGTGGACCAGCTGCCTGTTTCCCAGTGCTACTGTCTCTGAGAAAGAGGCAGCAAAACCAGGTGGCAGTAGCCCCTGCCTAAGGCGGGTTTGAGCTCCTGAACCCAGCATGAGCTGGAACTGAACCAGGCTGCCTGGCTCCTAATACATTTTAAAGGCAGAGCCACAGCAGAATTAGGTTCTGGACCCTGTGTGAGCCAGACCTGAGCTGGGCTGCTGGCCAGCCTGTGAAAAAGATTACTGACAAAGGGTGGGTGGAGGGAAATGTGTGTAGCCTACAGCATTAACCTATAAGCTTTTGCTCATGGGTTAATCGAGTATACTATTACATGCCTATAGCAACCTGGGCGGGATTGATAACGCTACTGGTGTCATTTCAACTACAGATGCACTTGTAGGAGTTGGGTCTCAACCTCTGCCTGGGATGCTGACGGATGCTGTCTGACGTGTCCTTAGACCTGCCCGCCCACCTACAGAGGAAGGCTAAGGCAACAGCACGGCCAAGTGCAGCCCCACCGCGGGAAGGGGCGCTGGGGCGAAGTGGGCGGTTCAGGAGCCCAACGAGACCAGCTGCACCGCTCAGAGCACTCGACAGGGAACCAGCATCTCCGCCCCCATGTCGCAGCCAAGGAAAGGGAGGCGCGGTGACAGGACTTCCAAGGGCAGCCTCGGGCACAGCCGCGCCCCCACCAGCTGGAGGCCGGTCCCTGGGCGAGCCCAGGCCCAGACACCTACGCCTGGGAACCCCGCGCTGCCTCCGCGCCCCGGCACCGAGCGGCGGCCCCGCCTCCCTCCAAGGCAGCTCCTGTGCGCGGGGTGAACAGAGCGGGGCGCAGGCAGCGGCCTGGCGCGGCGCTTCCCCCGCCGCCGCAGCAGGGGGCGCAGCTGCCAAGCTCCGCTGCCCGGCTGCGGCAGCCCGCGCGCCCTGCTCCTCACCTGCAGCGCTCGCACTCGGCGCGCCTCGCGCAGCGCTCCACGGGCAGCTCCCACAGCCCCTCGCAGCCGCCGCCATCTTCCTGCCCCGCTGCTGCCTGCGCAGGCCCGTCCGCAGCTCCCGACTCCTCGCTCCCAGCCGCTGCCGTCTCCATTCCGCCGCCGGCTGGGCAGGGCCGCTGCCCCAGTCTGTGCGATACGGGAGGCGGTCGCCAGGTGGCGCTCAGGAGCCGCGGGAGGGGGCCCCGGGAAGGCCGCGAGCCCGTCACATGTTGCGTGGGGGGCGTGTCTAGGGCAATGGGCCCCCGCTCCAGCTGTTCAACCAATCACAAGGCCGGGCAGGGTCACGAGTCCCGCCTAGTGGGCGGGGGAGGGAATCTGGTTGCCCGGGCCCACGGGCGCAGTTAGCGTAGGAAGGGGAACGGCCCGGCGGGGCTGCGCAGCGGAGCGCCTGCCCCATTTCCTATGGCGCCGAAGCCGCGGCGGCGCAGTTTGCGTGAAACTGTCTCGCTGTATCCCGGGCAGGTGGGCTGCTGCTGTGATTGCAGATTAACTCCACGTGTGGCTGCGCTGGGTCCGGAACCAGCAAGGGCGCCGTTTATGGGGGCTGGGGAGGCAGGAGCCCCTCCTGACTTGGGGTCCTTGGATTTCAAACATGAGGTCTGCTTAAAGCTCCTGTCTTGACTCCAGAGGCAGTTCTTAAATGCAACAGAGTTGCTGCTTGCAACTTTGCCTTTGGAGCAGGGAATGTGTTATAAAGAGAGGGAGGCAGGTGATTAAGAAGAGCAAAAAGCTGATTATTCAGGTGATTGTAGGATCCTTAGGTTATCGTGTAAACATTGCTGGCTACTCTACTTTAAAGATGGGGGCGGGGAAGGGGGGAGAGTAGGAATGAGTGTTGTGCTCCAGATACCAGCGTTGGACCACTGCTGTTAAACCCCTCATAAATGTTCTTGGGAAAAGGATCAGAGGGGTAGCTGAATTAGTCTGTAAGTGGAAAAACTTAAAAAACAACCAATAGTCTAGCAGCACTTTAAAGACTAACATTTTTTGTTGCTAGATTTTTTTTTTTTAAGTTTTTCTTGCAAAAGAAGTAAACAGTGACTAATCCAAAACTGACTACAAAGAGTTTTAATGGGTGACTGGGCAACACAAGGGCAGATGGAGTTCATTGTTAAGTGCAAAGTAATGCATATAGAAAATAATAATCCTAATTATAGATACAAAAGGTATGGACTCTAAAATAGCTGTTACCATTCAAGAAAAAGATCTTTGAATCTTTCTGGATAGTTCCCTGAAAACATCTCTTCAATGTGCAGTGACAAACTAAAAAGCTAATAGAATATTGGAAATCATCAGGAAGGGAATAGCTAAGACAAAATACCATATTGCTTTTATATAAAATCACTGTATGCCCACATCTTAAATACTGTATGGAGATCTGGTCATCCCATCTGAAAAAAAAAAGATATAATGGATTTGGAAAAGGTACAGAAAAGGGAACAAATTATTAGGGTGTTACAGCTTCCATAGGAGGAGTGATTAACAAGACTGGGACTTTTCAGCTTGCAAAAGAACTAGGGAATTTGCCAGAGCAGGGGAGGTCAATGCTAGTGCCTCTACTGCTTCTGGCTGCAGGGCTATGCTCCAGTGGCAGCAGAGGGACTGACACTGGCCAACCAGAGTTGGGGGGAGCACTCAGGAAAAGGAAGGATGACTGCAGAATGTGAAGCGGGAAGCCAGAAACACAGCCAGGCTGTGCTCCTAGCCCCTGCTGCTGGCCATGGGGCTGCATGCTAGGCCTCCCACCCATGGGGCTCCATGACCACCCTGCCTCTTGCCCCGAGTGTCCCCTCCCTCTCCGTTCGTCCCCTCCCTTCCTGAGCTTGAATGCCACAAATAAGGGTGTGTCTACTCTACTGTACAGTGTTATTTCAAAATATCTTTGAAATAGCGCATCTACATTGAGTGGACTCTGAATCACATTTAAGGCTGACTGAAACTAGTTCCAGCAGGGTACCAGGTCAGGACTTACTGTGTGGGCTTAAAGGGATTCTCTCCCCCTCCTCCCCCCCCCCCCCCGACAGCCAGTTCTCAGGTTTCCCTGCTTGCTTGCCTACCTCAGTGAGGGATAGCAAAGCATTTTTGTCTCTGCGTGCTCTGGTTGCCCTCACTCGGGACACCACAAACTCTGCAACACGAAGCCGGAGCTGCCCCTGGGCACTCTGGTGCTTCTCTTGGATGCGTTGCTGCGAGCCTGGCTGCACTTTCTGCAGGCTGCCATCCGGGAGGTCCATCGGGGGGGCTGTCAGCATCCAGGAGGCCCCGAGGAGAGCTTTCACCCTAAGGAGCTCTAAGGCTATGTCTAGACTGCAAGCCTCTTTCGAAAGAGTCTCTTTCGAAAGAGAGCGTCTAGACTGCACGCGGAACTTTCAAAAAAGCAAGCCGCTTTTTCGAAAGAAAGCACCCAGTGAGTCTGGATGCTCTCTTTCTAAAAAGCCTGTTTGCTTTCAAGAACGCCTTCTGTCGAAAGAAGGCATTCTTCCTCGTGGAATTAGGTTTACCACCGTCGAAAGACAAGCCGCATTCTTTCGATTTAATTTCGAAAGAACGCGGCTGCAGTCTAGACGCAGGTGAAGTTTTTTCGAAAAAAGGCTACTTTTTTCGAAAAAACCCCTGAGTCTGGACACAGCCTAAGAGTCTTTTTGGTCTGCCCCACTAGGGGCTTGTGCCTCATTCCTCCCTCGCGTCCTTCCACCTTACCCCTCCTTAACGTCAAATAAAATAAACATATTTTCATGAACACAAACTCTCTTTATTGAACAAAACTGCAGGGGCAGAGGGAATGAAACTCTGGAGAAAGGAGGTGGGAGAGGGGAGAAGAGAGGGTGGGTGAGGGGAGGGAGAAACCTGGAAGGAGGGAGGTGGAAGCAAGAGGAAGAAGGGGGAGGGGACGCTCAGGGTTGGGGGTCTCGCCAGACCAACTTGATTGTCATGGAAACCTGCTCCTGGGTTCTCATGTGGCCTTTGGTGGCCAGGCTGGCAGCTATCCTGCCATAGACGGTCGCGTTCCTCCCTCTAGTGTGGAGATCATGGACATTGGAGGCATCCTCCCCCAGACCTGAATAAGGTCCATGATCTCCACCCTGGACCAGGAAGGCACCCGCCTTCTCCGGGCCCTGGAAGGCTCCTGGGAGCTGGCAGACTGCTCCTGGGGAGCGGTGGAAGGCTGGCTGCCAGTGGCTTGCTGGCTCATGTTTTGGGGCCACTGGGTGACTGCTGGCTCTGGGCTGGCAGGCTTGGAGCTAGCACAGGCACTGTGGCCAGAGTCTACCCCTTTAAGAGCTCCAGGGAGTGGGGAGGGAGAGGAATGTTCTTGGTTGAGGCTGGAGTGGCCACCAGGGCACTCTGGGAAGGATGGAGGCCCCCTATTTCGAAATAAGTGTCTACACAGCACTTATTTCAAAATAGCTATTTCGAATTTGGCATTATTCCTCGTAGAATGAGGTTTACCAAATTCGAAATAAGCGCTCCGCTATTTCGAATTTATTTCGAAATAGCGGTTTGGCTGTGTAGACATTAGGAAAGTTATTTCGAAATAAGGGCTGTTATTTTGAAATAACTTTGCTGTGTAGACATACTCTAAGCTATTTGCTGCACTTTGGAAACTCTGGGAGGAAAGGGGAGGAGTTGCTGAGTGCAGGGACTCCTGGCTGTCCACCATGAGTATTCTAGTGTTCTCAGGGATGCTGAAACTCAGATTGTGCGAGGCAAGGACAGAACAATTTATAAAGGTCCAACGTGTATTTGAGTAAAAGAAAAGTAATTACAACATGTTTTTGCAGAATATTGTCAGCAAGAAGGGAATAAGAAAATGCAGAAATACTAATACAAGCTAAATTTTCATAGGGTTTTGAGGTGATGACTGATATGCCAGTTTCCCAAACTGCTAAGACTTAAATGTTGGGAAGTGATCAAAACTAAGAAACAGATGAAAGACAGTAGTGTTCCAGGCATGTTAGAATAAGGCATCATTTATATAACCTGTGTCATAAGGACAGTCACTGTTAGAATAAATAATAAAATGGTTATATTGTACAGATAATCTGTAAATGTAATAATGCTACATTCTCTGTATTGTCGTCTCACTGCACATAGGTGGATTTCTGCTAACACAATATCACACCAAACCTGTGGAGGATATGAGTGCAAAAGTTTCTAGAACATATGGATAATTATGTGTTTGATAGAAGCAGAATGTGCAAATATAACAAAATATGTTAATAGTATATTTTATACACTCCCATTTTACAATATTAAAGTACAAATGAATACTATACAACATATTGTGAAATGCACAAGATGGTCAGGTAAGAGATGCTTTGAATTTCCTACATTTACAATCAGTTTAAACATTATATTTATTAAGGCCTGATCCAGCAAATACATTTGAATGCATTTACTCGTAAGAAACTGAGTAACCTGAACAATTATGTTAGGATTGGAGATTCCTTTTCGCATTTAATTCTCACTAACAGAACTCTGACAATACTGCAGATTTAGGCTGTCCACATTTTTTTGCGGAAGAGCAGATGCGCTCTTTCGGAAGCTTGTCTTCCTTCTCCCACGAGGAAGAAGGGCTCTTCCAAAAGAGGGGGTTTTTCCGAAATCTGGCCTCGTGTAGATAGTTTTTTTGGAAGAGGCTTTTCTGAAATTGCGCTATCAGAAAAAGGTAAGCACATTGCGGAGCGCAATTTGCATACTTTTTCGATAAAGCTCTGTAGTGTTACTAGCTTACTGTTTGCTTACATTTTCATCTTGATAGCAGTTTTTCATGGGAGACTTCTCTTTTCTCAGGGCTTGCATTATCACATGATTGGTGATTAGCTAGAATATCATTCTCACATGGAAAGTTCAGTAAATGTGCTGGAAACTACCCATTTTCTCCACACACATACTCTTCTGCATTTATCACTAAACCCTCTTTCTTTGTGTACTTAACATCCATTAAGTATGCAAATATCAAAATCCCCCTTTTGTTACCGATACTGACAGAAAAAGGAACTCCCAAATGAGACATTCTGAATTTGATATGCATTTTTGAGAGGTTGAAGGCAGCATCTAGGAATGTAAGAGTAGAGTGAGAAAATGACCCAGAATTAAATTTTAGCAGACTGCGAATAATAGTTTTTGTAATAGTTGCAGGTTAACATTGGCTTGTTGGCTCATCACCAATTTATGCTATCGTTTCCTTTTTATTATTTTATTTTTACAGATAACTGTATGTTAGAAAACAGACTTCCTGTTCATTTATCCTCCTGGCTTCAGATTTTTAGTTCAGTAACATACAAAAATGTTTAGCAAAAGTATTAGAGGTTTCTGCTGCTGTGATCAACATATAAAGCAGAAGTCATGGGCCATGTTCTCTAGACCTTTAATCATTCTTGTTGCTCCTATTCCGAACTACTGTTACTCCTCGTTCCACAAGCCTAGTCCGAACTACCTAGTCCGTGCCGCGTGTAGCCGTGGGGCACGGAGTCCACACTAGTGGACATTTAAAAATGGCGGCGCCCGGCAAGATGCAAATGAAGCCCGGGAAATTCAAATCCCGGGCTTCATTTGAAACTCTGGTTGCCTACATTACCACCCTAGTTCGAACTAGGGTGGTAGTGGAGACATACCCAGACTGATTTGAAACTTCCACCTGCCAACTGGTTATGTGAAAGCGCCAAGCTGGAGCCTACGGAAATAACCATTCTTGGCAACAGTAAAATAAGCCAACCATTTTCAAGCTTTAGCATGGCTTATGACTTCATTGACTCAGCTGGAAATGTTTTAAATATTGTGTATGATTCTGAGAACATTTAAAAAAAACTTCTGAAGATACTATGCAGCAAGTCACATGTGAGCATGGCAGTAGAGGCAGCCCTCAGGTCACGCGGATCCGACTTATGTCGGATCCGTACTTACGAACAGGGCTTTTCTTGCCCCAGAGGACGCGGGCGGCGGGACCGCCCAGACGCGCCGTGGTCCCACCGCCCGCGTCCTCCGGGGCGAGAAAAGCTGATCCGCGTCTCCCTGGTCTGTTGGGCGGGGAAGCCCCCAGCAGACCAGAGAGATGCAGAGCAAAGCCGCAGAGGATGCAGGCAGCAGGACCGCCCAGACGCGCCGCGGTCCTGCCGCCCGGGTCCGACGCAGAGCAGCTTTTCTCGCCCCGGAGGCCCCGAGCAGACCAGGGAGACGTGGAGCAAAGCCGCGGAGGATGCGGGTGGCGGGACTGCGGCGCGTCTCGGTCCCGCCGCCCGCGTCTCCCTGGACTGCTGGGGGGGGGGGCGCAGCTAGTGCCCTCCTCCCGCCCCCCCAGCAGACCAGGCTTCTCTCGTGGACGCCTGGGTAGAGCAGCTGGGGCGCTACTGGTTGGTCCCGCAGCGCTGCTCCTCGGCGCTACTGGACCAACCCAGCAGCACCCCAACTGCTCTGCCCCAGGCGTCCTGATTCAGCCGCTGCTGGTCAGTTTCACCAGCAGCTGATCAGGTGTCCCCAAGTCAGCCGCTGCTGAAACTGACCAGCGGCTGACTACAGTTTCAGCAGCAGCTGACTTGGGGACACCTGGGGTAGAGCAGCTGGGGTGCTGCCGGGTTGGTCCCTGCAGCGCCGAAGTGCGGCGCTGTGGGGACCTACCCGGCAGCGCCCCAGCTGCTCTGTCCCAGGCGTCCAGATTCAGCTGCTGTTGAAACTGATCAGCTGCTGATTCCAGGAAGCCCGGGGCAGAGCAACTCTGCCTCAGGCTTCCTGTAGTCAGGCGCTGGTCAGTTTCAGCAGCGGCTGAATCTGGACGCCAGTTCCAACTTACGTACAAATTCAACTTAAGAACAAACCTACAGTCCCTATTTTGTACGTAACCCGAGGACTGCCTGTACACTGTATTAGACAAACCCTTTTACTGGATTTCTATGTCTACATTGGCACCCTTTTCCGGAAATGCTTAAAACGGAACAGTTTTCCGTTATAAGTATTTCCAGAAAAAGCATGACTACAATGGCAGGATACTTTTCCAGAAAAGCACTTTTTCTGGAAAAGCGTCCGTGGCCAATGTAGACGCGCTTTTCCGGAAAAAAGCCCTGATCGTCATTTTCGCCATCGGGGCTTTTTTGCGGAAAAGACTACTGTGCTGTCTACACTGGCCCTTTTCCAGAATAGTTTTTCCGGAAAAGGCCTTTTGCCTGAACGGGAGCAGCATAGTTTTTCCAGAAAAGCACTGACAATTTTACAGTAGATTGTCATTGCTTTTCCGGAAAAGCAAGCGGCCAGACAGCTTTAAAGTTATTCCGGAAAAGCGGCTGCTTTTCCGGAATAAGTGGCCCAGTGTAGACACAGCCAATGAGTTAGATATTCCTGAGCTCTTCATGAGATCATCTCAGACGGGGACTGGATGTGGCTAAAAGAGTTCTATCAAAGACTAATAGATCAGAAGTGGCAAAGAAAGAAGAAGAAAGAGCACTGGCAAATGAAGGCTATACTTTCCAAGTTTTTATATTACAACATTAATGAAGATGGAGCTGCTGAGCCAGTTCTTTCCATGCAGAACAACATTATGGCTATTCTTAGGTTATGTTATGTTTATATTATGTTAATGTTTATGTTTATATTATGTTTGTTTTATGTTTGTTTGTTTGTTTTCCTGAACACTGTGGGCTACTAATGGTTCATAGAGAGCTGATGTCTGATATGGTAATGGCTCTTCTTTGTTTTGTTTCTTAATATTACTTTTGCATGTGAGCAATTACTCTATTCTGTTGTGTGAGAATGTGTGGGAAGAAGCCTATGTGATCATGAATGGACAGTGAGGTATCTGTGAGACAATCTCAATACTGCAATGTGTGGTTCATTCTATGAAAAAGTTTGAGAACCTCAATTTGACACCACTATACATGTGTTTAAATATAATTTAAATTAAAATTATTTTTGAGAAATCCTTCAAAAATAAAACCAGAACATTGCTTTTAAGTGACTGAAGAGTGCATTGTTGTACATTGCATTGGTTTTCCTGTTTGCTCCATGCTTGATTCAGGTAAGTGAAATGTGCAAGAACCAAAATGTGCAGGAACCTTTTTCTAAGGCTGTGTCTACCCAGCAGTGTTATTTTGGAATAACTGACATTATTCCAAAATAACATAGTGCACATCTACACTAAAAGCCTTTATTTTGAAATAATGTTGAGCTGGAGGACTTATTACTCCAACTCCTGTAACCCTCATTTTATGAGGAGTAAGGGAGGTCGAAGGAAGAGCGTTCTTTCTTCAACTTCCTGCTGTGCAGACAGCACCAAAAGATTATTTAAGCTATTTTGACTTCAGCTATGCAATTGACATAGCTGAAGCTGTGTATCTTAATCTGACTTTTGCCCTGCTGTGTAGATGTACAGTAAGAGTGTTTTAGCAAGACAGACTAGTTGAACAGAATAATAAAACTCCAAACCTTTATCATAGGCCTGATTTTTATTGTGACCACGTGGCTCCTGAAGCTGAATGCCAGCCTCCTAGCATGATAGTGTATGGTAACATGCCCTCAAGCCACCAAGGCTTACATTCATATTGCACAAAAAGAATAAGAATGAGTTTTCCATCCAGCACTGAACAAAATCATATTGTCTGGTAAGCAACAGTATAACAACAGCATGATATGTTATGTCCAAAACTTTGTTTGATGCTGTTCCTAGTCTCTGTTTGCCAGAAGCTGGGAATGGGTGACATGGAATGGATCACTTGATGATTATCTTTCAGGCACCTGGCATTGGTCATTGTCTCAAGATAGGATAATGAGCTAGGTAGACCTTTGGTCTGACCCGATATGGCTATTTTTATAGTCTTACATTCATGTATTTAATTTTATTTTTAGTTATGGCTCCTAATAATTTTATAAGCAACCTTCAGATCCAGCCTCTATACTAAAAGTCTGTAATTTGTTGTCGCTCAAATTCATGTAATATATTTCATCCACGGAGCGCATCAGACTTGAAGGAAAAATAATTAAAGTGTTTCAACTACTACCGTGTAGGTGGAAGTGTTCCTTATATAAATTAGCACAGCAGCACCACAATGTGATTTTTATCTTGTTGCTTTGCATTTTAATGCCATTATCTTTGTATCTTCCCAGTGAAGACTGAATTGAAATTTAACATAACCCTGTCCAAAATCCTTTGTAGATCAGACTTTTTCTCATCCTATGTCACAGAAATCCTTCTGTAGGAGTTCCTTATCGTTATGGTCTGTTTTGGAGAGTGTAGGCCTGTGGTGGGCATTGGGGCTCCACCTGTGACCCATGTACCCCTTGCTGTCCTCTCCCTTCTGTGCCTCTTGTGCATTGGGGCACTGGAGCCCTGTACTTCGTATGCTTCCCCCTCTCTCCCAGCACTTTCTGAGGATCCACGAATCAGCTGTTTGCAACATCCCAACTCTGGGGAGAAGTGGGATTGAGCATGAATCAGGTAATTCACGCACTCCGAAACTGCTAGGAGGGAGGAGGAGGAGCAGGTAAGTGAGGGGCTTTGGTGCCCCGTGCATGAGAGGCACCTGGGGGGGAGGTTCCACCTGTAGGTGGAGCCCCAGTGGGCCATGGCTCTGTGGCCCACCAAGGTGAAAGAGGGCCACTAATACAGTCCATCCAGTATTTGTGGCTGCCTATCCATAGTATAAGCTTTGGGATAGATTAGGGATGTAAATATCAGTTAAAACAGTTAACAGGTTAAACAATTAAAATTATACTGTGTAACCAATTAACCATTCATGGGCTGGCATAGAGTAGCCAGGGCTGGGATCCTCCCAGGTCTGTGGTGCAGGGTTTCCAATTACCAAGTGAGATGGGGGCTATTCCAGGCCAGCCTGCCCACTGCAGATGGAGCAGGAACCACTCCGGCATGACTGGCCTGCCACATATTCAAAGTCCTGCCTGCCTACCACATGCTCGGGTCCAGCCTGGTGGCCTGATGCAGCTATGGCTGGCATCCAGCCAGCCTGATGTTTCAGTGGTTGGAGTCATGCCTGCCCACTTAGCGGCTGGAACCCCAACTGCCAGATGAGGACATGGCCCCGCTTACTCCCCCAACTTGGCCGGGGCCCCTCTGGCTAAGGCCATGTCTGCAGAAGATCACCAATGCTACAATCGATCTTCTGGAATTCTATTTATTGGATTCTAGTAAATGTCACGTGGTTCAGTTTTTAGCTCTAAGGGAAACCAGAACACTCCAGAGAGACTTAACCATTTTCTTATTTATTGCAAGCTTTAAACAGTGAACATAGTTATTTAAGTTTTACAAGCCTTGCAAACAATCACTATACAGTTTAAAATATTGAAGGTTTAAAATCTAAAGCAATTAATACAGTGCAAGGCAATGAAAAAGCAAATAATAGAAGATTATTATAATACAATAATTAAGCCTAATTCACACTTCACCAGTATGCTACCTATAGAACCAGGCAAGAGGTCATGATTCCTTTGTTTCCCATGCGTCAGAATGCCAGGCGGTATGAAGGAGTCCATTCCTTCTTGTTACATCGAAAACAGAACCTGTGGGTCAATCCTGCTTATTCCCTCTCATTGATTATCTTTTTTACCCCTATATTTATAGCAAATCGAGACTTGGTCGTTCTACTCATATCTACCAATCAACTACATTTTGCATAAAATACCTTATATGCCAATATCTAGGATACATTTTGCAATGCCAAAATATTGCAAAAGTGCTTCATTCATAGTTTTTCTGGCTGTCTCTAGAATTCTTCTCTTATCAAAAAATGGGATGTACTAGTACCAAGTTGTTTCTGGTCTTTTTGGCCTGGTCTCACTGTCCTGTACAAGTTATGCATAATTGCGCAAGCACTCCTGACTTTCCCCTACCCTTTTCTGGCCTGGCCTGTGTGTGTGCATATGTGATGCCCAAGCTTGAATCAGCCCTAAGGTGGTGTGTTAGAGATCCATACTTTGGACAAGGCCGGGACAAGGTCTAGCATTGCAAACATTGTTGTTCTGGTCACGGGAGGGCCATCCAGGCTCCCCTACAGTAAAGACCCACTAAATCGAACTCAGATGGCATCCCCGTTCGCAGCTGGTACTCTTGCTCCTGCGAGGAGTAAGGGAATTCAATGAGAGCATTTGCTTCCATCATCCTCCTGTTGTCAGGTTGGTGCGGAAACTCAAATTAAGGTACATTGACTCCAGATATGTAATTAACGTAGCTAGAGTTGTGTATTTTAATTCGATCTTCCCATTTAGTGTAGATCTGGCCTTAGGCTGCTCCTGCCTGGTGTGGCTAGCAGTACACAAGAGTTTAGAGACGATCTGGTTAACTCATTACCTGGTAAGCATTCCAGTAAGCCTAATGCTTACTGGTTAACCTTTTACATCCATAGGATGGACGCTCTCCCTAACATGCACGCTCTCTGGAGACTTTGTCCCCTCTCCCCCAGCAGGTTTCCACTGTCTCCTTGCCAAGATGGACTTCTAGTTGTTTCTCCTCCCCTTTTCAGGTCTCAGAGAAGTAGCCGTGTTAGTCTTTAAGGTGCCACAGCACTTCTCATTGTTTTTGCAGATACAGACTAACAAATTTATTGGGTATAGGCTGTCATGGGAAAAGTCACTTTGTCAGATATATGGGACCCCATACATCTGACAAAATGTTTTTTACCCAGGAAAGCTGATGCCCAAATAAGTCTGTTTGTCTTTAAAGTGCCTCAGGACTTCTCTCCTTTTCAGTTTCACCCTCCCCCATGGGGACAAAAAACACTTGACTGAATAGTCTGCTATCACTAACTATAATTTCTAAATAACTAAGTTTTTACTCTCTTGTTCTGACCTATATCTTTCACGTAATGCAGCAATGCCTTTTTCATACTACCCCATTTTCCCAATATTTTGACTAAATAACAGAAATGTAACTTTTGTTACCATAAGCCATTTAAATTCCTCAAAACGTTTTTCCCTTTCTTTATCAAAGCCATTACATGCCCATAATAGGCGGTCAGATGTTTCTTCAACCTCACAGTGCTCATATACTTCATCTTTGTGTTTATTTTTGAAACAAGATTTTTTGTTTAACCACAATGGGTAAGTTAGTACTCTAAACAAAATCACTTCAGTTTTCCTATCTCAGTCTTGAAGTATGGCATTATCCTCTCCCAGAGGACACAATTAAAATATTCTTCCTTTTTCCTTGTTAAGCTAAATATTTTGGTATTCGTCTTAATTTTATCTGCAGTGGGTTTTTAAATTCTAGTTTACTCAGCCAGTCCTTCCATTTCTAATGGTACAGTATCTGCCACCCAATTAATCCCAGATGCATTCTTAAGCAGGTTGATCCTTTATTTGTATTTATCTTTAACATGGTCTGCATGTTAGCTCTCCACCTTTCCAGTGTAATCCTTTTGGGAGTCTAAATTGTGTTGCGTACCTCAAGTTTCAGCTTAATAACTACAAACTTAAAAAATCAGATATAAAAATACAAACGTGTCAAAGCACATTATTAATGAAATATTGGTTACTTTCTCATTTTTACCATGTAATCATAAAATAATTTGATTTGAAAATACATATTGTACTTACATTTCAGTGTATAATATAGCAGTATAAACAAGTTGTATGAAATTTTGTACAGTCTTTTCTATTATTTTTATGTAGCCCATTTTAAAACTATGCAAATATCCAGATGAGTTCATATACGTCCTGGAAGATCTCTGTTTGCCCCCAAGGGTATGCGTACCGGTCATTAAGAACCACTGCTCTGTATAATCTTTCCCGAGTGATTTAGTATCAAATTTTAACTCAAATTTAAATTTTTAACTATATCTTAGCAGGGTAGGCCATCTTAATCTGTTCCAGCAGTAACAACGAGTCCAGTGGTATTTTAAAGACTAACATTTATTAGGGTATAAGCTTTCATGAGATACAACTCCTTAGATGCTTGAAGAGAAATGGAAGGAATAGAGAGATGGAAGTGCTAATTAAATCAGTGAATTAGGGATGTTAAATTTTGATTAATCAGCTAATCAAGTAGTCAATGGAATTTCTATCAACTACTTGTTTAATCGATGTATCCTGCACCTCTGCCTTTTAAATGTAATAAGAGAGCTACCCGTGGCTCTTACTACATTTAAAAGGCAGAGGCGCAGCAGGGAACCCAGGGCAAGCCCCGTTGTACCTCTGCTCCCTGCAGAGATAATGTTGGGGGGAACCAGCTTTTACACTGGCTCCCCTCAGCACTGGCTCCTGCTTCTCCCACCTTGCTGCCTGTGATACAGACGAAGCAAGCGGGGCTGGGCTGGGGTGGGGGAGGGTTGGAAGGGACTAGTTGAGTAGTGACTCAACTACCCAATAAGCTTAGGCTTATCAGGTAGTCAACTAGTTGACAAGTCACTTAAATCCCCAGAGTGAACGTGGCTCATCTCCAACAGTGATGAGAAGGTGAGAGTACCCGAAGGGGAAATTACCTGTTGTAATGTGAGAACCATTCCATGTTTATATTTAAACCTCTTTTCACGATTTCAAATTTGCATATGAATTCCAGCTCAGCAGTTTCTCAGTGCAGTCTTTTTTTTTTTTTTTTTTTGATTGAGAATGGCAGCTTGCAAGTGAGAAACTATGTGTCCAAGAACGTTAAAGTGCTCCCCCACTGCTTTTTGTATGGTGCCATGCTTAATATTGTAATATCTATTTCCTAGTACAGTTGTCTGGAGCAGGGATTTTGGTGACACTTTCATAAGACCGTAGACCTTCCCAGCATGAGAAATACATTTATTATCTCTGTATGCATCTTGGCCCAACATTACAGTGACAATCCACCTTGATAGAGCTGCAATTTTCATAGAATGGAACTTCCTGTTATTTAAAGGAAGCTGTTCTCAGAGCTTAAGAATCCAACACTTGCTCCACCTTTTACACAGTTGTATACTTGCCAGTGTGAAGACTAGGGGTGTTGAATGTTGGCTACAGATAGTGATGGCCATGCATCCGCTGCATTCTGCCCACCATACCTCTACAGCACAGTGTGAGTGTTTCGAGTGTTTGGGGTGGCTGGAAGGACAAGTATGTCCTAAAAAAAAAAAGATTTGTTCCAGGTCTGGAAATAAAAAAGCCTAAACTACTATAAAATATGCTATATAATGTTCAGCTCTCTTCAAAGTGACTTCTGTAAGAACTGTTTATAGTACTGTAAATAAATTTGTCTAATATGACTTATTCTGTTCTACAACAGTTTCTTTCTAAAAAAAAAAAGGGAGAAAATTCATTCCTTGAGTATGAAGCTTCCTGGCCAGTTGGAAATAATGACAGTATTGAGGGAGGATATAAATAATGTTTGTTTTACTCATGCCCATGTGTTCAGGAGCATGCTGCCACTGATTAGAGTGAGGTGTCTCAGCCTTTAGGAATAACTTCACAATCCATTCCAGAGGTAGCGGCACCAGCAGGAGAGTGGCCATCTGGGAACTTACATCAACTGTTGTTGACTTCCAGAAGCCATCCTAAAACACCCAACACTTCAGTTTAACTACTCACTCCGTTGGCTATAAATCAATACAGCTTAGGTTGACTTAATTTTGTAGTGTAGACTTGCCATTAGTTAGGGGAGAAACGCAAAAGTCTAGAGAGGTAGAGAATACATTGATAACTGAAACATATAATGTCAATGAGCATTAAGGTTGCCCAAATATTTTCATTTTTTAATCCCTTTTAATTGCTACTAACTTTGAGTCATTCATCTTCTGTTCTCAGACAAAGTGTTTTCTTTATTTTTTCAGAGTCTAAGCAAAAACAGCAAACCTATTTTTGACAAGACAGTGCATAAAGTATACGTTTTTCTAAGTGTTAAAATACATTGTGGGAAGGTTTTTTGTTTTGGGGTTGGGTTTTTTTTTGTATAGGCTGCAGCACTAGATTGGCTGGAAATACGAATTTAAATTTGGGAGAGTCAAATAATAAATTCACTAATGAATAAATTTACTTATATGTAGCACTTAGGGGTTTACATGTTCAAAATGTTGTATTTGCAATATAGTACTATCAAACATAAAAATAAATCAACTTTTTAATTAAACTAAGCAGATTTAACTTGGACTATACACATGTATCACATCTATTGAATAAGATTATTCCAATTTTCTGACTATGGCTAAAATGTTCCAATTATAAACTTCCAGTGTTCCAATGAGGTCTAGATTAATGAAGAAACTGTTAGTACATATAATCTCTTTCTAAAACTAAATGCTCACCTGTCAGTTGAAGGTAGGATGACTTTACATGAGCATGTCACGTTGTTAATCAAATATGTGTGTCACATCACTAATGAACAGAAAGAACTGTAGTGACAAGATTACCGCACATTTAATGTCTGGAATATTTTGGGCTGTCTGAGTTCAAAAGACTTATCAGTTGGTAGCAGATGAAAGTGGAGTAAGTTTGAGCATGAAGCCAAGAATTAAGTGGGCTAGGTTAACTTGTAAAGAAGGACCTTTTCTAGTGATTTTGTTGTTGTTGTTGTTGTTTCACTTTTTTGTTGTTCCGATCCAATTAATTAGTCCCCCCCTCCCTCCCCCCCGCTGATATGTTAGTCACTACCAGTATCAACACTTCTATTTGGTTTAGAAATACACATATCAGTATAACCCATTTAATCTTTTTCAGTTACATTATAGAGTAAAACTCCGATAGTCCAGCATCCAACTGTTCAGCACTCCCAATACTCCGGCATCAAAATGCCAAGCGCTCCTGACCAGCTGATTAAAAAGCCTGCCGCTCAGCACACGTGTTGGCTGTAACCAGACGGAACATAAGGTTGGGGGGGGGGGAGGAGTGGGATTGTGTTACAGTATGGAGAAGAACGTTTTGCTTCAGCGAAGAGGAAAGGGGAGGAGAGAGGAAGGGAGATTGTGTCCTAGCCAGCTGTTAAGCTGTGCAGCTGTACCGGACCTCCCCATTCTCCAGCAAATCTGATAATCCGGAACCACCTAGGTCCAAAAGTTGCCAGAAGTCTACTGTATCCTGTTTCTGCACTTTTTTCAACAGCTTCTCTCACAAGATAAGACAAAAGATGAACATTAAAAAACAGCCAATTAGCAGTAACAGGCTCTGTTTTAGTATTATACATTTCACTAAAACTTTGTCTGTATTTAAAAAGAAACAACAAAACAGCCAGATTTCTGTTTTTCTCCTAATTCTGATACAAAATCTGTTACGTAACGCATGTTTCTCCAGTTCCTGCCAATTAGTAAAGGATCATTCTCTCTGTGCAGTTAGTGGCAATGGCAAACATATGCTTTCCTATTTAATGTACCTGCAGGTATTCTTATACTAATATCTCCTCTTGACTAGTTTTTCAATATACACTGTCCTCCCAGTCCTTCATCCTGCACAAGTTATTGCTTGCTCTCCCTCCCCTGCCACCACTCAAATACCAAATACATATTTCTAAGTGAGGATGTTAAGTATCAGGTAATTGACTAATCAAATAGTCGATGCATTTTTAATCAATTATTCGATTAATCAATAGGGTGCCTCCGCCTTTCAAGTGTAGCAACAGCTCTAGGTCGAAAGCATCAAAGCCTGGGCTCAGCTAGGGACTCCCCTGTTGACCCTGGGCTCTGTGCGGTGCTGCCGCTTTGAAACACCGCAGCAGCATTTCAAAGTGGCAGTGCTGCACAGAGCTCAGGGTCAGCTGGGGAGTGCTGATCCCAGGCTCCGAGTGGCACTGCCATTTTCAAGTACCCTCTTCTCCCCCTCCTTGCTGCCTCTCTCTATATATAATAGAGGCAGCAAGTGGGGGGGGGGGGGGGGAGTGACGAGGTGACTATCCTGTCAACTATCCGATAAGAATTTACTTATCAGATAGTTGACTAGTCTGTCATATCCCTATTTCTAAAATGAAATTCTCGTGTTAGTCTCTAAGGTACCGCAGTACTATTCATTGTTTTAAAAGTTACAGTCTAACCTGGCTACCCCTCTGAGACTTTCCTTTTTGTAAAGTAGGCAAGACTGGTGAGAGTAAAAGCCCAACCCAACAGGAGCAGCATCAAAAATTCACCCTTCTCCTGTACAACCCACATCCCTCCCATTTCCAGAATACTGATTTTCTGAGATTTAAAAAAAAAATCTTTCTTCTTCAATTAGCCAAGACTAGTCAAGGAGAAAAAAGAAGTAGGGCTGAGACAACTTGTAGGTGCTACTGTTTTATATTTATGGACAATTATGTAAAAAAAAGTTCTACACTTGTAAATTCAAATTTCATGACAGATTGCAGTAGATTATTTGGATTAGGTAAACTGAAATACTTTCTTTTGTATCTTTTAATATATAAATATTAGTAATAAAAAATCTTACTGTACATTTTACAAATATGCATCTGTCTGCTTGTCAGTCTGTCCATCTGTGAGTCTGTCTGTTCAAGAATTACTCCTAAATGGTAAAAGCTAGGACTCTAAGACCACCAAAATTGGTGTACAGCTTCCTCTTATCATAACTTAAAGCAAGGTCAGTGTTTGATTGTGCCAGGATAATAGGATTTGCATGGAATTTGATTGTTTCCCATAAAATGGAAAGGAAAGGCTCTAGCACAGAGGAGGGAAAAAGGGCCTCTGTGGGCTGGATCCGGCCTGCCAAGTGGGCCGAATCCGGCCCACAGGGGCAGAGCAGAGAAGGCAACCTTAATTGGCTGGGGGGGGGGAGAGAGAGCACCCAAAGCCTCCTCCCGCCATGTGAGCAGCACATGGCGCTGAGCTGCTCGCAAGAGCCCGTGGAGGGGGGGGGGAGAGAGCGGAGGAGGCTTCGTGCGCTCCCCCGCCCCCAAGCCAATCAGGACCTGGGGGCAAGGGAGCTGCATGAAGCTTCCTTCGCCCTGCCCCAGCCCTGAGAGTAGCCTGCGACACTTCAGAGTGCCACGTGCTCCTCGCAGGGTGGGAGGAGGCTTCGGGTGCTCCCTTGCCTCCAAACCCTGATTGGCCTGAGGGTGGGGGAGCATGCCACGCCTCTTGCAGATCATGGGTGCTTAGTGGAAGAGGGGGCAAAGGGGCTTCCCCACCCCCAAACCAATCATGGTCTGGGAGAAGGGTAGCCACACCCCTTTATGTTTCGACCACTGCCCTTCTGGGGTGGCCTCGGGCTACTTTAAAAAAATTTAAGTGGCCCCTGGGCAAAAATTATTGTCCACCCCTTCTTTAGCAGGAGGTAGTTATACTGCAGAATGACCAAAGGGACCAGAAATGGGGACATTACAACCCCACTGGGCCAGCTGGGGCTATGAGTGGAGAAAGTGAAAGCTATCTAGTATCTTTCAGAGAATTTCTCTGTGTATGTCCACACTAGGAAATATTTTCGAAATAACGAAATTTGACATAGCTTCAGATATAACAAAATAAAAATAATGTGTCCCCACTACGGGAAAGCATTGAAATTAGTCAGAATTATTTTGAAATAGCACATCCACAGTGATTGAAGCTTGCCTTGGACTTAAGAGCCCCTCGAAGCACTCTGGGAAGGGTACCAGGAGGACCAAGACTTTCTGTGGCTGCTTGGTCAAGCAAGCTGCGACGCGTGCTTTCAGGGGCTCCTCTCTATGGCCATGTCTCACACACCACTCCTCCACTGTCTGCCCCTTGCTGGACACAAAAGGGATGCAGTGTGCTCTGGTTGCCCTTGTGGATGCCACAGCACTCAAAGCATAGAGCCAGAGCTGTTGCAAAGCAGTGCTAGGCTCACAGGCCTCATGTTGCACCTCATAGCACAGTTTATCCAGGCTTTCTGCATGCTGCTCCAGCAGGACGAGGATCAGCCTCAGGATCACCCAGGTCCTGGTGCCCCAGCTGCTGCACATTCCTCTTAACACTCTGAACACCACGTTTGGTGATAGGAGACTAATTAGGACTGGTGGGACAGCACCATCCTATAGCTACGTGATGACTGCAGAACTTCTGCATGCAGAAGGCCACTTTCCTCAAGCTCTGCAAGTGGTTCGCCCTTGCCCACAGGTGACAGGACACCCCATTTAGACTGCCATCACCCTGTGGAAGCTTGCCATGCTGGACATCTACTACTCTGTCTGTCAGGAACCAATTTGGCATGGGGAAATCCACAGGCGGAGCCATGCTCCTGCAAGTGGCCAAGGCCATCAACCAGGTACTGCTACAGAGAGTCATCATGCATGGCTTTGCCGCCATGGGCTTTCCCAACTGCGGGGGGGGGGGGGGGGAGAACAGACCACATGCATATCCCCATTCTGGCCCCCATCCACAGTGCCTTGGACTATATCAATAGGAAAGGTTATTTCTCCATGATTCTGCAGGCCCTTGAGGATCACAAGGGATGCTTCACCAATATTAACGGCAGGTGGCCACGGAAGGCGTACCATGCCCTCATCTTCCAGAACTCCTGCCTGTTTCAAAAGATTCTAGCCAGCACTTTTCCCCCCAGACCACACCATCAGAGTCTGGGAGGTATGTCCATCCTGACATGACATGTGACTTGAATGAGCTCAAGTACCAGCTAGTGCAGCAACGCATGATGAAGCATCCCATGCTGCAGAGCGGAGGTGACAAAGCTCCTGCCCCTCGCTGGATTGCAGGTCACAGGCTCTGGGCAACTTACTGGTGATTTAAAAAGCAAAGTTTGAGCTCCTCCGCTGAGTCACAGCCTTGACTCGGGAGCTGGAGTGAGATTGCTCAATGACTCTGCCGCACGGGGGGTACCAAATTACCACGAGCATTGGCAGAAGCTGCAGAGGCTGCAGAAGAGCAATGACAGAAACAACAAAGAACACACGTGACCCACCGTTCCAGCCCCCTGACGTCAGCGACTTGCGCCCGCAGTTCTGAGCGGCTCGGAAGCCTCAACATCTCTAGTGAGCATGTGCACACACCCAATACCCCGCTTTGCCTGGCAGTCTAGGCAAGCTTGCGCTCGCGCATGCGCAGAACATACCTTCTGCCGCACATCCAGGGCCGGAGAAAGACAAGCGCCTCTACAGGAAAACTCACAATGTCAGCGGCAGCCGAGTCTCGCAGAACTCGGTGGTTGCTCTTTGAGTCTCGCGATAGTTCGTTCTCCTTGCGTTTCGCTGTAGCCGGCGAAGAGGGCGGGGGGGCGCTGCGTTCGATACCCGTCCCGCGCGGAGGCGGGGTTGCGAGGCCCCGCCCCGAGCTATGTGCCGCCGCCTTCGCCTGCTCGCGGGAGCTGGAGCGGCCGAGCAGCAGCTGCGGAGTTTTCGCTGCCGCCCTGGTGGCTGGGGCTGGGGCTGGGGCTGGGGCATGAGCCTGGCGCCCGCGCGCGTGCAGTGAGGCCGGCCGGGCCCCGCCGCCTCTGCGCCATGAATCTGCACCAGGTGCTGACGGGCGCCGTGAACCCCGGGGACAACTGCTTCTCCGTGGGGAGCCTCCTCGGCCAGCCGCTCACGGTGAGTCCCGGGCCGGGCTGCCCCGCCGGCCGCGCCCCGAGCCGCCCGTGATGGGGCCTCAGCAGCCCCACAGCGTTCCCATGGCTACTCCCGTGTGCTGCCCCCCTCGGGCCCGTGACCGCTCGCTCCGTGCTGCCCTCCCGCCCGGGCCCCGTCCGCTCTGCACCGGGCACGGGGTGGCCTGAACTATCCGCCGGGAACCAGGTTGCTAACTGGATGCGTCCGGGCGGGGTGGGATTGGCTTGGGCTGGTTCAGGTGCACTGGGGACATATGACCCGGGAGGCGGGGGAGCAGCACAATGCAGCTCATGAGATCAAAGTGCTACCGAAATGGGGTGAGTGGGGACGCTTTGTTTCTTGGCTGCTGTTACTGTTGATATTATCATACATTACAATAGCACACCCACGGTATGCTAGGCACTGTCCACGTACACACGCAGGGATGACACAGTCCCTGCGTTGAAGAGCTTCTACAGTTTAAGGCCTACAGCCTAGCACACCTGTTCATAACTGCCTATTGGAGGAAGGAGTGGTCACACCTTAAAGAACATGGTTAGTGATAGTTGTGGTAAAGCTAAAAAACAATAAGATCTATCTATCTATATATATATGTAATCTCTGTGAGCAATGTTATGTTAAAAATACTGGTGTAGCGTCTTTCAGAGATTTGCATGTGTAAGTATGTGTTGCATTAAGAAAGTGAACCTACACTTCAGATTGCATAAATGTCAACTAGAAAACATGACTTTTTGATAAAATTTCAAATTCTCTTACTCTGGCATAAATTAATGCTTGAGTTTTATTTCACATTGAGTAGATGACAGGAAGGGCAGATCTACGTTACAGTGCTGTGTGAATGCATCTGCACCCATGCAGAGCATCCAGAGAAGACATGCTATGCTAACAGGAGAGTGCTCTGCTGTCTTCATAATTACTCCATCTTGGTGAGATGTGGAAGTTATATTGGTGTAAAAGCATTTCCTACCAACGTAGTGCTGGTGTGGACAGTGTGAAACACTGGGGGGAGTAGGCTTTTTCACACCCTCAAGTAACTAACTTAGATCTACTTAAACAGCAGTGTAGACCTCCCTAAGAGCTATGTAAAAAAGTCCTTCAGTGGCACAAAAATAGAGCTGTTTATAGCATACTTAAAAGTTCATAAGGACACTACTTCTGTCATATAATAACCCTGATTTATCTACTAAAATATTGAAGTTAAAGCTATTATTTCTGAACTTCCTGTTTTCATGCACCCTGCTGCTGAAAAGTAAATGTGTACAGCACTTAACTATAGAAGTCTAATTTGTACTTATTTTCAGTAAATAAGGGTTTTTTTCTTTATCCATTTAATATCCGTAGTCCACTATACCAAGCTTCCCTTCTTAAGTAATGAGTTTTATTTGAGTTTGTCTAGCTATAAATTTGAATAACTATCGTCAGCATACAAGACTCTGGAGTTGAGAGAACTCAATCTTTGGTCTAAATATAAACTATTCTAATCTATTTCTCCTCTCTCCTTGGTTTGGCTCTCTTGGATGCCTCATCTGAATATTTTATTCTCATTGTTTTTCCCATTAAATAATGCTAGTGATATTATTGCAGTACCAAAGTCTTTAGGTTTGTGACAGTTGCATCCTGCCAGTCAGTTTTACTTGGTACCCCCTATATCAGAAAGGGCCCGAAGTTGAGTTAAGGCACTTGTGTCAGTTTCATTTTGGATCAGCATACAGCTGTAAACAATTAGATGTTTTCAGTCTTGCACCCAGTTTAATGCACTGCCTAATGTGCTGGAGAGTGACTAGTTGCTAGTCATATGTTGAGCCTTTGGGGCTACTAGGCATGCTTCAGTGTTCCTCTGCTGAGGTTTTTTTTGTATATAACCTTGTAAGACAGCATACATGTTCACTGTCTGAAACTGTGATCCTGTAAGCAGTTAATCTGAATGACCTCTATTGAAATAACCGGGGCTTCATGTCATCACAGAAATTTGCCTGAGTAGATGCTGATTCAGAACCTGTAAGGTACTGCACAAAAGAGGAAGTAATCAAAATAAAGCTCTTTCTATAGATGGCTCAATCACTTTTTTTCATCCAAAACTATCTTACAGTATTACACTTGCATTTGGATTCTCCTTCCAGATTTTCCTATTTATGTAAGGCTACGTCTAGACTGGCCACGTAAGACGGAATAGGCATGCAAAGCAGGCAAGTCAGAATAGGGAAATCCCCGGGGGATTTAAATATCCCTCGCGGGATTTAAATAAACATGGCCGCTGCTTTTTTCCGGCTTGGGGAAAAGCCGGAAAAGAGCGTCTAGACTGGCGCGATCCTCCGGAATAAAGCCCTGCAAGTAGGAATAAGAGATCCTCCGGAAAAGGGCTTTATTCTGGAGGATCGCGCCAGTCTAGATGCGCTTTTCCCCAAGCCGGGAAAAAAGCGGCGGCCATGTTTATTTAAATCCCGCGGGGGATATTTAAATCCCCCGCAGATTTCCCTATTCTGACTTGCCTGCTTTGCATGCCTATTCCGTCTTACGTGGCCAGTCTAGACATAGCCTATGTGTTGTGCTGTTTAGAAATCTATAATGGTCTGCAAGTGATTGCTTTCTCTCAGGAGGGAAGAATATGCGGTTTTGAGTAATACTAATTTGTGCAATATTTGTGTACAGGTGCAGTTTTGACATTAAACATCTTTTATGTGTTTTTGGTGTGCAAGAACACATATTATTAATAGAATTTTTAGCTAGTAGTTTCAGTCCTGAAGCACAAAAATATCACTCATTGCTTCTTTTTTGGTTTTTGGTTGTTGTGGTAGTGGTGTTCATATACAACTTGATCAGATTTCTCCACACTGGTTTGAGTACAAAAACTGAACTACAAATATGTTGTCAATCTCACTAGTTATATTTCCATAAATAAATGGCTCATCTTTCAGTTGATTTACAAGGGTTGGAATATAGCCATGTTTTCTATCCTTTTTTTTATATCGCTACCAGATAGTGCTTATACCAGGGCTACTCAAATTTGGAAGCTCCAGGGGCCATAATGATACTCTTAGCACATGCCGAGGGCCTGAACTTAAGTGTAGTTTCATATACATGCAGTTAGCTTCTTTCACACTGATGGGCATGAATACAAAGATTAAGACAAGACTACACAACACACTGGCCCCATTTAAATCAGTAATGCTGGTATTAATAAAATGATACCCACCCTGGCAGCAACCAGACAGCCAACACAGGACACAGAACCCACCAAAGGCAGGTAGGCTCAGCTCAGCCCTGGAATGGCCTAAGGGATAGGGCATTCACCTGGAGAGCACAGGGTAGTGGGTTCAAGTCTTAGCTGCCCTGGGGGCAACTGGACAAGCAACACAGACTGCCCCAGGGATGGATCCAGGCTCCTGTATTAGGAAGGCAGGATAAGGGACCCCCTGAAGGCAGGGGGATGGACCCTGGAGTGGCCTACGAGAGTGGCCTGCCTGTGCCCCCAGCCAGTGGCACAAGTGCCCTTAGGGGTACTCGAGAAGCCTTGGGGGTACATCAACACAACTGAAATTTTCACCCATATGACAGCACTTTTAATGAGCAATGACAGTCAAGGAATTTAACTGCTAAAAGGAGTATTAACAGAAGACCATCATATAGACTATTTTATTGTTTTGGCTCCCACCCACGGGCTGCGTGTTGAGTAGCCCTGGCTTATTCCCATAACATACCCTTACGTTACTTAGAAATGAAAAGTTAAATGTGTGGCAAGTATGAAGCTTTACTTGAGTTTTCAGTTAATCATTGGAAATTTTTAAATGTCCTGCAAAGCAAAATGAAAATAGGTGCAAATAGAAATAGCTCATGGATGCTATGCTTTTTTTGTACAACTTGTGCTTAGTCCATAAGCAGTATTCCAATAGTTCCACTATCCCCAAAAAATCTTGATGCTAATTGCAGAACAAGAAGATTGCCTATGTTGTTGAGAAGAGGTTTCAGGAAAATGGCCTTGGTGAAGCATAAGTATAATCAGCCTGAAGTCTCTCATACTAGCAGTATGGAAATGATAGGGTATGTGTGACTCAAACACCTGGACAATCCCGCCACCAGATGGGTTATACTCTACTTCATAGGTTCTCAATACAAATCTTCCTTGACTTGTATGCTCTTAGTATCAGCGATTCAAAACATACTACAGGTTGTACCTCCCTTAACCAGGACACTCTGGTCCAACAACATCCATGGTGTGGCATGGACCGCGGATGTTTCTAGATCACAGAGCCCAGGAAGGGGGATATCTGGTGGCAGGGTAGGAACGTGGTAGAGGGCACCAGCAACCTTGTGTGTGTGAGGGGGGAATTGGCAGCACAGCATGGAGTTCCAGCCCCAGCAGCAGCCATGGAGCTCTGTCCCTGGCTGTGAAGCTCTGGCCTTGGCCCTTTGCCCCAACCCCGGCTGTGCAAGTCCAGCCCTGGCTTTCTCCTCTTATCTCCCAGGCTACATCTAGACTTCAAGCCTCTTTTGAAAAAGAGTGTCTAGATTAGCAGTACTTTCGAAAAAACAAGCCACTTTTTCAAGAGAGAGCACTCAGGCAGTATGGATGCTCTCTTTTGAAAAAGCACAATTTGCATTATAGTGCCTTTTTTCAAAAGAGCACTTTAGAAAAAAGGCGTTATTCCTCGTAAAACAAGGTTTTCCACAGTTGAAAATACTGCCATGTTCTTTCAGTTTACTTTTGAAAGAACGTGGCAGTCTAGATGCAGGCGAAGTTTTTTCGAAAAAAGGCCATTTTTTCAAAAAACCCTGTAGTCTAGACACACCCCTAGTGTGCAAGTGCTCATGCTCGTTTCTTTCAGATGCATATTTTTCTTGTGCTTTACCTTTTGTTAGCTCTAAAATAATAATTACTGGTTTCAACTTTCAGGCCATGTTTGCATCTCCAAGATGCACATTACTTGAAGGCTACAAAACACCGGTAAAAAGGTTATGAAGTTACATTTTTCAGTTGACAAATAGTACGTAGAAATATTTGGGCTAACTTTGGTATTTTGCTACAGAAGAAGAATCTTTAGCTCTTAAAATAGATCTACTTCAATAATAGTTTCCTGATTTTTTTTTTTTTTAAGAAAAATCTTAATACTAAGGAGGAAGCAGCCTAAATGTAGCTTACAGTTATGGTTCATAATTGAAGTTTACAAAAATATATCCTGGAAATAAAGGCAGAATTTAACAGTAACTTTGTGGAACACTTGTGAAGCCTAAATAATCCTCAAGTTAAGAATCCTGAGATCCTCAAGTTTAAAGAATCTTTGTGGGGAAGGGGAGGGAGAAGCAGACATTCAAAAAAGAGCAAGCTGTTGACTTGAGTAGTGATAACGGTGTATCTGCAGGCAAAAAAGTAAGCCTAAAAAGGTGCTGCAAGAGATAAAAGTATGGTGTATGGTGAATTATGTAATAGATGTGGGGGACCTGAGTAGAACTGTGCAAATCTATGGTTATCCGCTGAGCACTTCCATGGATTAGATGTGGATATAAATTTGTTTCCATGCAGGGTTTTTGCTCTGGTGGAGAAGAAATCACCTATAGGCTTGTCAAGGCAAGAAAGAAAATGAGGAGGCATGTGAATCAATTTGCTGATATTAGAAATGATTATGCTGTATTACAAATGAATCAATCAGTGAAAGTTCGGAGTGATTATTTTGAAAGAGTGATGAATGAGGAGAACTGAAGAGGAATTAAGAACAGATAACACTAGGATGGGACTGTATACAAGGGGGAAGAGGCTGCAGAGGAACTTCAGAAAATAGAAAAAAAAATCATCTTTTCCAGATAACATACAACGGATGCATTGAAGTTATTGGGAAGGGAACACATCAAGTATCTCACAATTCCAAGTTTTTTCAATGATTTTCTTAAAAACACATCTCAAAGCTTTTATACCATTCATGAGGCATTTTCTCATATTTTAAACCTAAAGGAGATAATTAATACAAAATGCAGTATCTCCTATCATTGTAAAATAGCTGAAATTTGGAAGGGTCAGTGTGTATTTAAGCAGGGAAGGAGCACAGTTGGACTATGAATCCTCATAGAAAAGTTCAGAAAAGAGATGGCAACTGGTCATTACGAAAAAGAAAGCGGCCATTGTGTATCAAGAGAATTAGTTTGGAGTTTGTGGCAGAGTACAAGGATATGGTCATCTTGTCCAGTGTAGGGATGGTAGAGTTACTACTGTAATCAAACACTAAATAACACAGTAGAGAATTTTGAATAAATGTTGGTCTGCATCAGAGGTCAGTACTGAGCCCTTTTTTGTTTTGTTTGGAGTTGTCTTGCATGTAATATAAGTAAGACTATATTCACCTTAGAACATGCTGTTTGCTGATATGTGATATATGCAGAAGATTAAGACTGTAAGCCAACTTTGAACAATGGCAACTTAGTTTTGAGCAGGCTGGACTTAACTTTGGACTTATAATCATTTGCTCTGAAGAGTGAAGAAGCAATCAACATAAAGGATATTACTGGAAGAAAACTTAAGGGGAGAGAAATAATTTAAATACCCTAAGTGGTGCCTGGGGATATACTGAAGTTCCTCAGTGCAAATTGCTGGAGTAAACCCAAGTTCTTTGTGATAAAGAAATGTCAATAAAGTTAAAAGGTAGAATGTATAAAACTGTAATTTGTCCCCATCCTAATGTACAGAACAGGGATTTGGCAGGCCACTAGAAAAGAAATGGGTATGTTGTCCAAATGAAGTTGTTGAGATGGTCAGCGGGTGAACACTGTGCTAAGAGATGAAATATCTAAGCAAGTTTGCTCCAATTGAACACAAATTGTGAGAGGCTGTGCTATGTGAGTATACCTATATACAATGGAGACCTGAGAGCTATACTGAGTCTCTTGCACTGATTGTTGATGGAACACAACCAAGGAAGGATTCAAGTCTTGGTATATGGACTGGAGATCAGTAGACGTTAGAGAGACCAGGCACAGTGTAGCATACAATCATGGGTTTTGAAAGAAGGGTCAAAAAGTTAAGGACTTAGAATTAAGGATGTTAGATATATAAGTGCATGAAATCTTAGTAGTTACACGGCTATTCAGCAGTTCCCAGTGACAGGGCCAGCAGTCAGTGCGCTCCCAGCCCCACTCTGGTGGAGCCCCCTGCTGCCTATGTATCAGATGCAGCAGCATGGGGTGGCAGGCAGGAGCCGGTGACCAAAGGGAGCCAGTTTAAAAGCTCCCCATGCAGACCAGCTGCCTGCTACCCCGGATACAGAGGTGGAAGTGTGGGTTTGCAGAAACCTCTGTTCACGGAGGGTGTGTCTAAACTACATGTCTCCATTGATGGAGCCATGTAGATTAGGCTGATCGGCAGAGGGAAATGAAGCCGCAATTTAAATAATCGCGGCTTCATGTAAATTTAAACGGCTGCCCCGCTTTGCCGATCAGCTGTTTGTCGGCTCAGCGTGCTAGTCTGGACGCTCCTGCACTGACCTGAAAGCCCTTTATCGACTTCCACGTTATGCCTTGTAGGATGAGGTTTACCGGGGAGGTCGATAAAGGGCTTTCATGTCGACAGGGGAGCGTCCAGACTGCCCCGATCTGCCGACAAACAGCTGATCGGCAGAGCGGGGCAGCCATTTAAATTTACATGAAGCCGCGATTATTTAAATCGCGGCTTCATTTCCCTCTGCCGATAAGCCTAATCTACATGGCTCCATCGATGGAGCCATTTAGTTTAGACATACCCGGAGAGTCCAAGCTCCCCATGGACAGAGGCTGGTCCTGACCGTAGCAGTCCTTGCCATGAATCATCCTCTGTATGCGGGGAGCTTCGATTCTCTGCGGACAAGGGCTGCTGCTGCAGAACAGACACAGCAGGCGCAGGCTTGACATGGACTGAGGCTGATCCGTGGGATGCAGAACAGCCTCTGCACGAGGAGAGCTAGGACCCACCTGCCCCTGCCAACAGAGGCTGCTTCGTGGCAGCCTCCCTTACCCTACCCTACAGTCTCCACGCTGCTACCTCTAATGGATTTTTAAGCTGGTTCCGACCTCCCTTCCCCCCCACTGCCTCTGTGGGAGGCAATGTGGTAGGGGGCAGGCAGGTCTGCGGGAACCAATACACATGGGGAGATGGCTTGAAAAACATGCATATTGGCTTCAGCTTCCCCCACACACTGTTGCCTCTGTGGGGGTGTTTCTGGTGTTCTTGGGGGAGCCAGCTTTTAAGCTAGCTCATCAGAGGTACCAGCTCCTGCTTCTCTTCTCCCCTCCCCGCTGCCTCTGATACAGAGGCAACAGGGTAGGGGGAGTGGGTGTAGTCAAAATTCACCGATACTTATCAGTTAATTCTGTAGTCATCTACACATTGACATCCCTACTTAGAACAGAGAGCTGTTACAAAAGGAGACAACTATGAAGCCTAATGTATATTGGCTATTTTTAGCTTCAGTACACATAAGATGAGAATTGAGTAAAGAAATACAAGGAGTATATGCTATCATGGATAGTACTAATTCTCTGTTGCTAAGTACCTTTAAGTGTGTAAGGCAGCAACTGAGGCACTTAACTGAAATAACATGCATGTTCATCTAGCTTCGTTTCTTTGCAACCTACTTTCATTTTCAGTAAGATTAAGTATTACCTTTCACTCATTGTGGATGCTTCTTTAATATCTGAAGACAGAATCATTGTTCAACATGTTATCTCAAGTTGTGCAATCATACTGTCACCACTGTCTTTTTTTTAATGGCTTTCCAAGTGCATACTTTATTTACGTTTAGTGACTCTTAAGTACTTTAAAAAATCTTCACCCTGTAACTCATGCTTTTGTTGTGTGTCTATAGTTGCTAACTCTGCAATGTATAAAAATTGTTCAAATTAGAGTTAGGAGGAACTTGAAAGTTCTAGTAGTCATTAAGAGATTTCTGGAAACATAAAAGCAAATGACCTGGTAATCTGAATGCTCTATATTTCTCTAATCTAGTGCTAGTGCTTTGCTGGAGAAGAAACATCTGTTTCATTATGTTTTTTCTTAATAATTGGAATGGTCACTTAAATGGAGCCACACCAACAATATTTTCGTTATTTAGTCATTTCTTTCAAAGATGCATTTTACAAACTTGTTAATTTATTATTGTTAAAATGTCAAATTTTACATATAATTTTGGAGAAAAGAGAATACTGCATTGATTCATGCAGTCTCATGAGGTTTTTTAGCATAAAAAAGATGATTAATGCTTCAAGGTAAATGTTTGTTTGTCTGACATGAGGTAGAAGGAGAAAAATATAAAATAAAAAATATACAAGGAATTACCATATGAGTAAGGAGAACCATTTAATAAATAGCCTTGCCTGAATTCTGTCTAATAACTATTCATCATGACTGAGCTTTGGAACATTAATGTTAGCTTGTTTGTTGTTTTATTGCTCTGGAACCGTTAGATAAACTTTTAAACTTTCTGCCACGCTTGGATTCATCTGTGGTGCAGGACAAGCAATATTCAGACAGACTAGTAACAATTAAGGGGTCATTTTGTTTAGCTCAACAAAAATAGGGACTTCATGTCATTTGAAAGCCCAATAGATAGGAGAATTCTGGTGTACAGGTTTGTTCCTGGTTGAAGTACATGATAATTTACACTTCACACATTTTTTTCTTCCAGTAACTTTTCAATACACTTGGAGGATTCTTTTTAAAAAGGGGCAGGAGAATCCTTCTTAAAGATGCATGTAGTTGTAGTCTGGTACTTAAGGCAGCCTCATTTTACAGGCTTGTAAACATTTGTAACCGTATTTGTAAAAACTCTGTTTTTAAATGAGAAACCATAGATAATGCATTGCTTGGCATGAAGATTCTATTGCTATTCTCCTGGGAGTAACCTGCCTAATGTGCTAGTTGCCTATCACTCTGAAAGTTACTTGTCAGTCGGTTCCATGCTTAGGAAAGGAGCCTTTTATTTTATGCACCATGTTTCTTGATGTTAGCATACAGAAAGTAGTTGTTTTAGTAGATGATTTTTAGCTGCAAGTATACAGTTATATTTTTTAAAAATCCTGAACATAACCTTTAACGCTTACAAGTATTTGAATGAGCCCATAGAAAATACACTCTTATGTGTGAGTTACTTGGGTGAAATTTTCACTTTAGAAAAAAGTTGTAGCAGTTAAACTATTGGCTAATATCTTCTGTTAACTCTGAGGCAATTTTATAGAACTGTTATCTTCAAAGGAAAACATTTACTAATCCTCTCTCAAGAAACTTAGGATGCAGGGATAAAATAGCTGAAAGCTGGATAAGAACTAACAGGAAGGAGATGAGAATCCAATACCAGATGCAAATTAGAGTAAACTTCCGATAATCCAGCAGCGTTAGGACCCAGAGGGTGCCGGATTATCAGATATGCCGGAGTACCCGAAGGGGGGCTATGAGGAGTCTGGGGGTCAGTGAGGAACTGCACAGCGTGGGAGAGGGTGGCACTATGGGACCAACCCGGCAGCACCTCCTCAGCTGCTCTGCCCCCGGCTTCCCCAAGTCCACCGCTGCTGAAACTGACCAGTGGCGGACTTGGAGAAGTCGGGGACAGAGCAGCTCCAATTGTCCGGCTGGCTGGAGCACTTCCAGGTTCCAGTACTATCAGAAAGATGTTAAATTTTCTAAAGCCAGATATGTGGTGGGAAGTCATCAGCTAGTAAAATCCTTTTTTCCATGGCTGTAACTGGTTTTTCCTTGTTAGCATTTTTTCACTGGCTTTAAAAACATTGTTTAACAAACATACCAAGAGCATGATAATGTCAACAATATCTGTGTTTCATTGCAAAGACTACTCCACAAATAACCCAGGATATTTTAAACTTAAAGGTGAATTGAAAGGCTTTATACTTGTTAGAACTAGTTAGTTTCTTTCTGCTGTAGACACGTCACTAAAACTTAGACCTAGTTTATACTAGAAGAACTTTCCTGGTATAGCCCTGCTTATTCAGAGATCTTATACTGGGGAAAAAGATTGTAGGGAGCTGCATTCGTCATAGTATTTTAGGTGTTGGTGAAGTTGTTGAAATGGTGAATCTTGAACTCAGTTCTTGGCATGTAAATCAAGGAGAAACTATTAACAATTGGTGGAAAATGAAAACAGTTGCGGATCTATAAGTACAAAAGCATAAGGTATAAACTTGATGATCCTATTGAGGCTAGGGAAGTAAAATCCTGGTTCATCAGTTAACAAGTTAAACCTTAGGTTTAACCGGTTAACCAATTAAAGAGGATTCTGCTCATGCCCTCAACATGCCCTCCCCCCGACAACTCCATGTGTGGGAAAGCTGGCTTTTGTTTCCAACCCCCTGCGTGAGGGGTGGCCAACTTCTGCTCTCACTGTCCCCTCCCCCCCCCCCCCCCACAGAGCTGGAGCAGCCATCTGCCTTTGGCAGGATGCTTCCAGATACTGGTTAACTGGTACCCAGTGAGCATCACCCATTCACATCCCTAGTTGAGGCACTAATTAAAAAATTAAGACAAAGTCGGTTGCACAGAAAGTGAGTTTTGAGGAGCTTGTTGTACTAACAAGATTTCTAAAGGACGTTACTGGAATACAGAGACAAGGACTTGCAGACAGAAGAACAAAAAAGACTGAGAATAATGTCAACTAGGAAGCCGCATGGTTGCGTGACTAACTAAGAACTACATAGAGGCCTGTCACCAGAGCCGATGTACTTTCTTCTAAGAGCTAAGATATGGGCTGTGGACATGAGACTGAAGAGGATCCCAATGTGAGCAGGAAAGAATCCACTCATTCTTCATATTGTGGGAACAAACGATACTGTTAGATTGTCATTAGAACACGTTGAGGGAGACAGTGCTTGGCGTGGCAAGATACTTAATAAAATGGAGGCTCAGGTGATCTTCAGTGGAATTCTGCCCATCCCTAAAGGAGGAGAGTAAAAGTGAGACAAGATCAGCATTTTAAGCAGATAGCTTGGGTCAAGCTAAAAGATGGGCTGTGGGATGCTATTAGAAAGTATTCATGGCTGGAAGACTCTTCTCATGGATTGAATTCCACCAGAGTAGAGAATAAAATAAACTTCTGGGAGGGGGATGTAACAACTGATTAAAAGAGCTTAAAACTAAGAATTTGGGGGAGACCGTTGGGAGATGCTCATGTACTTTCTATGAATGATTTTAATATTGAATGGGAGAATAATCAAGAAAGGATACAGCAAAGGGTAGCAGAATGAACATCAAGAGGAAAGATAGCATAATTGGTATTGGCATTGAGAGTACAGTGACGGTGTACTAATACAATTAATAGATAACACAAAGTTGGGAGGTTTTGCCAATATGGAAAAGACAAAAATATTATTCAAGAAGGACTGGAAGACCTTGAAAACTGGAGTAATAAAAATGGGATGAAACTTAATAGCGCAAAGTGTAAGGACATGAAGATGGGACCTAACAACAACTTTTGTTTAGGGATGTTAAATTACGAGTAATTGACTAATCGAATAGTCAATGCATTTTACATCAACTATTCGATGAGTCAATAGGGCACCTCCTCCTTTGAAGTGTAGCAACAGTTCTAGGACTGTTGCTAAACTTCAACAGTGAAATCGCTGTGTGGAGCTTGGGGTCAGCTGGGGGCTGCTGCTTGGAAATGCTGTGGGGAGCCCAGTGTCAGGCTGTTCGCAGCGTTTCAAAGCGGCAGCACCATGTGAGGTCAGCTTGGGGACACCCCCACTGACCTTGGGCTCCATGCGACGCTGCCTCTTTGAAAAGCTGGGGGGAGCATTTCAAAGCAGCAGCACCGCACGGAGCTCGGGGTCAGCATGGGCATCCCCGGGCTGCACATGGCATTTCAAAGAGGCAGTGTTGTGTGGACCCCAGGGTCTGGCCCCAGACTCCATGTGGCACTGCTGCTTTGAAGTACTCCTCCCTCCCTCCTGCTTGCTGCCTCTTTCTGATTAAAGCAGCAAGGTATGGGGGGAAGCGACTAGTTGACAGGCTATGCTATAAGCATTTGCTTATTTGATAGTCGACTAGTCTTTCATATCCCTACTTTTGCTGTAGGTTCGTGCAGATTTCTTAAGTTTTGAAGTTTGGTTTTTACTACAGATTCACTACATTCCTTTTTAGTACGGGCTCATGGTTAAAACTTCCTTTGCTAAGTGCCATCTGTTGTTGCATTACATGTCTTGACAAAAAGTATTGTTTATGTCTACATAACCTAACATGTTGGTCTTGATTCTTTTACTGCAGTTCTTGAGACAGACCAGCCCTATAGGGTTATTTGGTTACAAATAGGGTCTGTTGATCAGGAAACAGGGCTGTTTTGCTTCTAGCAACCTTCAACTTGTTATAAAGTCCCTCCAGTTCTTGTTCCTTCCAGTGCAACAATTTCTCTTTTAATTTGTTTTAGAGGTACAAGAGTGGCTTTCACTCTGATTTTTTGCCTTTCCATAACAGGCTTCTCAGCAGTGGTCTTATGAAAGTGTGTAGAAGATTATTTTTGCCTGTGTGGGACAAGTTCCTCTTAAGTGTGCTAGGGTCTTTCCTTTTAGGTATTCATCTTAACCTGTCAACAAATACTCTTTTATGCTGAGCAATATTCTAAGGGCATCTCATGTTGTTGTCAGCATTGAATTAGTCACACATTTTGAAACATACATATAACATCAGAAGACCACTGCACTGCAACTTTTACGTGACTAGATGATTATCATGCACTCCCTGCTTTCAGTTAAATGTTGGTGAGTGCAAAGTAATTCAGTATTTCAGATAACCCTTCTTAGCTGTATTTGCTAAATGTCCTGTCAGTTAGAGTACTGCGTAACTGTAGCTCCTCAAAACAGTTATTGTCAAACCAAGGCAGCAGTAGTAAAGGAATGTCAGAGGCATGTCTCCAGCAGAGATTTTCTGTATGTCTCTGTTAGTCAAGGGGTCAAAGAGCAGAGTACCCCTGCCTGCACAATTGGGATGTCAGCTTTGCATCTACTTCACCAAATAGTATGGTCTGCCAGGAGCTGAGAAGCTGAAAACTTTTCTTTTCATGGTAATTAGCTACAGCTTTCTCCTCAGTTACTGGTCCTTTGGGACCTTGGTCTAGGTGCATTCATGCCAACACAGGGTGGGCCGGATCTGGCCCACCAAGCCAGTTGATCTGACCATGGCAGCCCTGATGTTCCCCTGGCCTCAAGACTGGGGACACAGGAGTGCACAAAGTCTCCTCCTGCTGCCAGGGGCACATGGCAGTTGTTCAAAACAGCGGGGAGTGAAGACCTCACAGTGCTTCCCTCCCCCAGGCCCTGTTCACAATAGCTGGTGTTTTTTTCTAGGCAGCAGGGCAAAGACTTCAAATGCTCCCCGATGCCAATCAGAGTCCCTGGGTGGAGGAGTATGGGAAGTCTCCTGGCCCCGCCCCTTCCAGGGGCGTCCACTGAATACTAATTACAAGGATGCACTTCAACATTAGGTTTAATTTTTTTTTCAATAATAATCATAAAAATGTAGCTAACAAACATGTGAGCATAGTGGTAAGACCAGGGGTGGGCAAAATACAGCCCAGCAGTCATTTCTGGCCTGCCAAGCAGCCAGATCCACAATGTGGCCCAATGGGAGCTGTAATGGCTCCTTCCCCACTCTGGCATGATAAATGCAGAAGTGGGAGCCAGCAAGTGTACCCCAAAGCCTTATCTACCAGGCTTTGGTATAAAACTTCCCCCAAAATCTTAAACCCTAGATCTTGGGAATAAAACTTCCGCTGCCACCATCCAAATGTTGATAAAGAAATCAGGGGAAAGATCATTTGGGAAATCTCATCCCTAAAATAAAAATCAGGGCACACAATTAACCAAAGCCAGGTTAGTAAAAAGAAAAGAAAGAACTTTTATTATTACAACAATATTCCTGTTACAAGCATAATGACTAGATGGGAAGGTAACAAAATATACTCATGGAGAAATTCCATGGGCCTAGAACTTAGTTTAAAAGATGTTTGGCTTTTCTTTGTAACAAAAAACAGGACTATGTAGCACTTTAAAGACTAACAAGATGGTTTAATAGGTGATGAGCTTTTGTGGGCCAGACCCACTTCCTCAGATCAAATAGTGGAAGAAAATTGTGACACTTTCAAGTGTCCGTCTGCTATGTACATTGGACAAACGTCTCAGACACTTTGCCAAAAGATCAATGCCCACAAAACAGATATCAGACAGGATCACAAAGAAAAAACAGTTTCTTGCCATTTCAACCAGAAAGGACATTGTCTCAACGACTTGATTACCTGTTTCCTGCTTCAAAGGCCTTTTAAGATTTCACTTGAAAGAGAATCCTCTGAACTGTCATTCATGCTTAAATTCAACACTTTACACTCAAGTTTGAATAAAGCCGCTAATTATCTTACCCATTACAAAGATAGCTTCACCAATTATCACCTCTAATATCATTAGCTCACAGACATTTACATCCCCTTCTCCCCCCATCCCCCTTCTGTTCTGAAATTTGATTTGTCCTTTTCATGTGTGTTCATTTTTTTAAATTGTATCCTTTGGTATATATGGTTGTGACAATTTTCTTCCACTGTTTGATCTGAGGAAGTGGGTCTGGCCCACAAAAGCTCATCACCTATTAAACCATCTTGTTAGTCTTTCAAATGCTACATAGTCCTGTTTTTTGTTTCAGCTACACCAGACTAACATGGCTACATTTCTACCACTATCTTTTAAACAGTGCCAGATATCAGATTCCATACCCAACCCTTAAAACAATAAAGCCTAATAAAACTACCTAAACGTTACCCTACTTACAGAAAGTGAAGAATTGTTTCTTGGAGAGAGAGAGACATGCTTGTCCTTCTCTGTAGCTGCAGAAAGCTCACTCAGAGACAAAAGGTGGAAGGAAAAAACCTAAATTCCTTTGTCCCAGTTTGAAAGTCCCACCTGCATTCCTATTGGCCTCTCCACCTGGCTAGGTGTAGTTAACCCCTTAATCCCCAGGCTGCTGGCTAACCCTCATATTCATGACAGGAGCCTCAGGTAGATGCCCTGTTTTCTGCTGCATGCCGGGGCGGGGTGGTGGTCTGCATGCTGCACAGTCTCGCAGCTCTCAGTGAGTGAAAACTGAATCTGCCTTGGCGGTGCTAATGATGTAGGAAGCATGCAAAAACCCCTCCCTGCTCCAGGTCTTGCAGCGCACAGAGAGCATATGGTCACCACAGCTGGCCGCTTTCAGAGCCTCCCAGGCAGAGCCTACACCTTGCACCCACCTCCTTCTCCCTACCCCTTTGATCCTCTGCTACCCCTCCTGCATCTCTACCCCAAATCACAACACAAACACTCTGCACCCCTGCTCCTGCACCCATATACCCCCTCCCGGACATTGTACTCCAATCCCCTGCCCCAGGTCACAACCCCATTTAGCTGTAAGTCCTAATCAAAACCCCTCCATGCCCCCTGCAGCTCCTCCTACACTTGTCCTCCAGATCAGAATCCTTGCTTGCACCCAGTTGCTAGACAGCACTGCAGCTTCATCCATTCTGTGGATTACCTGAATTTTTGATGATCTGATCTTGCCCCAATCCAAATTAGATCAGGTCAATGTGATTCTGCTATAGTTCTATTCAACATGAATTGGAGATTATTCTGAAACTTCTGTACTAAAATCATTTCCATAACTTCAGTTCTTTTTGCCAAAATCAAGCATGGCATGTACTAGAAATTTGAAAGGGGCATAGTGGTTGGGTTTTTGGTGATTACTGCTGATGACGCAGGATGGTGAATAAACTTTGGATGTATATTCACTTATGCAGTCTTAACTTTTAGTTTTCCAATGTTTTGAGGAGTACAGGTTGAACCTCTTAAATCCGGGACTCTCTGGTCCAGCAATGTTCATGGTCCGGCAGGATCATGGATGTTGCTGGACCAGAGAGCCCCAGCACTTGGGAATCTGAGCCATTCAGGGAGTCCAGTGGAGGGGAGCCCCACCATTAGACAGGTGAGCCCCGTCCCTGGAGAATCCCAGCCAGGCAGGGCAGCAGTGGGACCAGCAAGCCATATCCTTGTGGAACCCTGTATTGGTGTGGCAGCGGTGGGACAGCTGCGGAGCCCTAGAAAGTGCGGTGGGGGAGGGGGAGCCATTGAGCTCCATACCCAGGAAGCCCTGGCAGGGTGTGGCAACAGCAGGGTAGCCGATGAGCCCCAAACTTGGGAAGGCCTGGTGGGGTGCGGAAGCAGCACGGTAGCCATGGAGCCTAGTCCTTGGGAAGCTCCAAGCAGGACAGAAGCCAGCTGGCGGCAGCGTGCTGAGCCCAAACCTTGTAGCAACAGAGCTGGAGCCCAGTGGCAGTGGGGCTGGAGTGGAGCCAGCCAGAGGGAGGGACCGTATTCTGGGAGGCCAGTGTCAGGGACCTCCCCTGATCTGGAAAATTCCCTCATCTGGGACTGGTCAGGTCCTGAGGGTGCTAGACCAAGGAGGTCCAACCTATTTTTCCAAACACTATATGAAACTGTTCTGCTTAAAAGCACTGTATGAAATTGTTGTGGACTGACTGCATATTTTTTCTGGCGAAGCTCTTTTTACAGTGGGTAAATATAATGATCACACATGTTCAATGAAACATTGTGCTTGATTCAAATCAGCCAGCAGATGTTTATGCAGAAATTAGCTCTACTGGCCTAACTTGAGATGATCTTAAAGGCCCCAGTGTTCAGAGAGTTAATTCAAAAATAAAATCAATTTTTTTCCTAAACGGGCAAATTACAGGTTATTTTATTGGGAAGGAGGGGCTTTAAAATTACTTGACAATTTCTATCTTCAGTAGTATGAGAACATTCCAAATGTTTCTTATTAAAAATAAAGCAGAAGAACCTTTCAACTTTGACTCTGTTTCCTGACTTCAGGGTTTTTTTGGGGGTTGGGTGGGGGGCATGACATGAAAGGTGAAAAGCATTGAAGGTAAAAAGCATATTTGTTGAAATCTCCTGGAATAATTATGGCAAAATGAGCATTTTAATGCAAAGTAAGCTTGAATGGAAGTTGCTACCATGATTTCATCATATTATTGTTTGGCTCATCTGAAATGAGTCAATAGCTGTAGGTTTGCTATATCTCTTATTTGGTTTCTTTTTACAGGCTTATGCATCAGGATGTGATATCGTTATCCTGGGGACTGATTTTGAAAGATTACAAATAATCCCTGGAGCAAAACATGGAAATATTCAAGTGGGATGTGTGGACTGTTCAATGCAGCAAGGCAAGGTATGTAGTAATCCTACCAATAATGCTGAGACCACATGTAGCATTAATTGATGGTAGTTGTGAAGCTTACAGTTTAAGCACAAACAAGTACACGGAGATTAAGGGAATAACTTGTATTCAAATTAACTTAATTTACTGTAGGTATTATAGCAGAAGTGCCTCAAATAAGGAATTAATGGCATACAGAGTGAAGGACCATGCAAATGAAATCCGGAAAGTTGTACCAAGAGGATAGTGAAAATCTGACTAATAGTTGAAGAGGTTGTGAGTGATGAAAGTCCTGTAATGTGTATATTCGGACTTCATGTTTGACAGTTTGTGAATATGATGTTATGGTGAAAAGCTTCTGGTTAGACAGTGCTAGGGTTTCCAGAGTTACTTCCATGTATCTAGGTCTTCATTTATGCATAACAAATGTTGTATTGGTATTGTAAATAAACACCTTAACCATACCTAAGTCTGACTTCAGTTGATGTCAGCAATGAAATTGGTGCGCTTCAAGTAGTCAGGCAATTGACACTCTGGTTCACTTTCTGTTTCAGAAAGCAGGGTGGGGAATGGTTGGTTTGACAGAATAAAAAGAAATTGCAAAAATGTTAGCAAATTGAAAAAGTCAGTGTTTGCTTTGGTTTTGGTTTTGTTTTTTGGTTGAACAAGACAAAAATGTGTCCACGTTGGAGAAGCCAGAGGAAGAAAACAAAAAGATGAGGTTTAGTAAACATGATCTATGGGGAAAGGCTAAAAATTTTGCATGTTTAGTTTTCAGAAAAGAAGGCTGTAGCTAGAGACATGGAACAGATACATGTCTTCAAATATGCAAAAAGTTTATAAAGAGAATAGGGATGTTAAAAAGCATGGTTTTTGTCAATGTTTAACCGCTGACATTTTTAGTATTGCAGCAATGGTTGGGGGGGCGTGGAGGTGGCTCTGCAGGACAAGGTGCTCACAGGGAGCCAGCTTTTAACACTTACTTGAATATAATAAACCTATAGAAGGTCAGTTTTTGTCCTTGTTTTCTAAATACTAAGCATGTCAAGCCTGGGCTCATCAGTTAATCTCGTCAAATACATGCACCCTCCCCCCCCTCGCCGGCTGCCTATTGTGTCAGAGGCAGCAAGGGGAGTGAGGAAGCGGGAGCTGGCTTTACAAAAGCTACCCATGAGCACTGGATCTGCCTGCCCCTCTCCCATGCCATTGCCTGTGATAGAGGTAGCAGCGCGGGGGGAGGGAAATCCAGGGAGCCAGCACAGAAGGGGAGCCTGCTTGAAAGCTGGCTGGCTCCCTGAGTGTATTGGCTTTGCCCTGTCCCCCGCCTCACGCTACTGCCTCTCTATCAGCACTTAGGGTACGTCTAAACTACATCCCTTTTTTCGATAAAGGGATGTAAATTAGATGTATCGAAATTGTAAATGAAGCCAGGATTTGAATTTCCCATGCTTCATTTACATAATGGCGGCCGTGGCTTTTCTTTGGGGGAAAAAAACCATGGTCAAGACAGGGATCCTTCGACAGAGTTACAGGATCTTTTGAAACGGGGCATTTCTGTTGAAGGATCCCTGTCTCAACAGCGTGTGGTTTTTTTTTTTTTTTTTTTTAAAGCAGCTTTTTGAAAAAAGCTGCGGCCACTATTATGTAGATGAAGTGCGGGAAATTCAAATCCTGGCTTCATTTACAATTTCGATACGCCTAATTTACATCCCTTTATTGAAAAAGGGATGTAGTTTAGATCTATCCTTAGATATGTCACAATCAGAGGCAGCAGCGCAGGGGACTGGAGGGGGAGGGGTCTGGTTTTCGAACTGGCTTTCCTGGCAGACCAGCTCCCACATGCCTCCCTATTTTGCTGCCTCTGATAGAGAGGGGGCTCCCCCACCCCTGGGGACTATCAAATAGTCATGTAACGGATAAGATTTCATGTAGTTACATGACTAATCAATTATAAGATATATAACATCCCTACTAAATACCATTTAACAGCAAATATGTGGCCTTTTCAATGATTCCTTGGTCTCCAGCAAAAGTGTGGTGCTTTTGTTGTATTTTCACCTATGATTGTAGACAACAATACAACCTAGAAAACAATCCAGTCTATGCTTTGAGTGAGTGCAGTGTAGATGGCTGCTGTGAAATTCAGAGGATTACATTTTATTTAGCATTTCAACCAAGAGGATATGCATTTTTGGAAACTCTGCAGATTGGGTTGATTGTTCTAAATCATGATTTGTCAACTTCAGCATGTTAAGGAGCTCCTTACGATTCCTGTTACAGTTTTGGTTTGGGGGGGAAGTGAAAAGACCAAACTAAGCCTTTCTTTCATAGGCAAGTTTCAGAAGTGACCTAATAGAGATATATGGGCCTTCTTTAAAATTCAGCAGTCCCTCCCCACCCATAGTATCCTCACTACAGGGGTGCAAGGAACATGCCTAACTTCCCTGATACACGCATAGAAATAATAGTCCTAAACAGTAGAGCCTCAAAGATACAAACACCAGAGTTATGGACTAATTGACAATTGAACACCACGTAAAATTGGAAGTTGTCCAGGCTCTAGCACTTTGAGCACAGAAGGTGGGGGCCTTCAAGAGACCTTTAAATACCTTGCCTCTAAAAGTCTTCTGGTTTAAAAAAAATACAACTACTTCCCAAAGTCACAGGCTTCCCGAACTTAGGTGGTATGCTGCCACCACACAACAACCCTGAGACAAGGGAAAAACACTTGGTGTAACCCCAAGCTCTTTATCCCTTCTTTGGGAGAGAGGTTGAAAAACACTTAATTTTTTAATAGTGGACCTTCAATCTCTTGGTTTTTTTAGGACACAGGAATTAAATTACAGTCCTTAAAAAAGGTGACTATATTAACAAAATTAAAAAGATATATTTGGTAAAACATACTTGGCTGCTAGGTATTACAGAACAATTTTAAAAGATTAAAGCGCAGAGAATTGCTTCCCTGGGATTCAGCTCCGCTACAGTAAACAGGAGTAGCAACTGGCAGCAACAGAGACAAAAGAAAATACTGTACTGTGACTGTATTGCATCTTAAAGGTAGACATATCTACCTATATTCCCCTCGACTGCCTACACACAGAGAAGCCATTTAAAGCAAGACTCTGTGACTGCCATCCTAAAGGAGCCAGAGCCATCAGAGCAGGAACCAGTATAGGGTCTGTGTAGCTTTCACCCCCATCTCTTCTCAGGAGGGGAAGCAGTTTTGACCCTCCCCCTTCAGACCCTGTCTGGGGGAGAGAAGAGGAAAACACATGTAAACTCATGTTGGAACCAAGTAGGGAGCTCAGATGCTACAGTAACTTGGCCTGAAGTGTCAACTGCGGACTCTGGAGCATGAACTCTGTTTTGTTCACAGTTACAAAGATTTCAGCGTTATGGGCAGCCTTCATTGAGGTTCGACTGTATTTCCAAATATGGTACTCAGTCTTGACAACTTCTGTAGCCTTTCCCAGAGGAGGCAATTTTGAGTACAGGCAGTCCCCGGGTTACGTACAAGATAGGGACTGTAGATTTGTTCTTAAGTTGAATTTGTATGTAAGTCGGAACTGGTACATATTGTAGGGGAAACTCTAGCCAAACATTTTTCCAGAGCTTAGTTTTATTCTCCCACACCTCACTTCCCTCAGTCCTTTATTCTCAAGCTGAGGTGTCTGCTGAGAAAAGCCGCTCCGCGTCTCCCTGGTCTGCAGGGGGGAAGCAGCTAGTGCAGGGTTGCCTCACCCCGTTTGTAAGTAGGGATCCGATGTAAGTCGGATCCATGTAACCCGGGGACTGCCTGTACCTGTATAGTGCGCAATTTGCATTATGATTATTATACAGAATCTCCCATATTAGTGAGTGTCTGCTGTTGCATGTCCACATAAAGCTACACCATTTCTGTGGGCCGGCAGGGGTGACAGCCACCATGGGCCCTGGAACAGAGTGGGAGAGGGGGAGGCTGGCTCTGTGCCCCAGAAGGGGTGGAGCTGAGGGCAGTCAGCCCTTAGCACCATGGTCCACGCATTAAGAGTGATGGTTACCGGTAACTTGTTACCCATTTACATCCCTAGTTATAGCTGTCCCAGTCCCCATATCTGGACCTTTGCTGTCCCTCCTATGGTGATTCTGCAGTATAACTGTCCCTCCTGCCAGATCTTTCCCTCTGTATTTGATGAGAAATGATCAAATTCTATGCACATCCCATTATCAGGGATTGATTGTGCCAGGCCGTTGCTTTAAGTTACAATAAGAGGAAACTGCATGCCAAATTTAGTGGTCCTACCTCTTACCGTTGAGGAGTTCTTGAACAAACGTATTGACAGATGTATGGACAGACAATTTCTAAAACTTGTATACAATTTTCAAAATTATAATCATGGTAATTATAAAGGGTAAGTAGAAAATTGTAGGATAAAATAGTTATTAGAACTGTGTTTTTAAAAACATGGCTTCTTCAGGGTTTTTGCAGCTTTGACAGAATTATAGTTGGCATTTTTGGGTCATGCTGATGTGTAAGTTGCTTGAAGAGTCTCATGCAGGCTTTTTATTTCTTTTTAAATGTGGAGGTTTTTCCTCTCAGAACATACACCACTAGCTTTTGTTTAAATTTACTTGCCACTTAGATGTGACACAATCTTCAGTTTCCTGAAGGAAATTTGATTGTAATTGGTAACCATTAAAATATGTTGATTTGCCATTGAATATACCCTTTGCCCTAAAATTTTGGTGATGCCTTTTGCAGTCAGGAGAGTTATACTATGATTCACAAGTTTAAACAATTTTATAGCTTAACGTTAGGTTATTTTTTAACATTTTTATTATATTAGAATGTGATGAATTATGTATTTTTTTTACTAGATTAATAATTTTCTAGTTGTGACTTGTCAAGACCAAAATGTAAATGTAATTAAATGAAGAAAAATTACATTTTAAAGTTGGCTTAGGATCACCACATTTGGTATGCAGCTTTCTCTTATAACTTCAAGCTAGGTAAGGGTTTGGTTGTGCCAGGACAGTGGGATGTGCCTGGAATGTGATTGTTTTCCATAACGCAGGAAGAGAGGAGGCTTCTAACAGGGACACTTATACTGTGTAATGACCATAAAGAGGCAGTATGGGTCCAGAGATGGGGACCAGGGTAGCAAGGGTGGAAGTAAGCTTCATGCACGCTGGCCACCTAGTGCAGCCCCCACTGCAGCCATCGCTGGGGAGCTGCCCCTTGGCCCTGCTGGCCTTTGCCCTGATCCCCCAACTCTCATCCCCATCCCTGACTCCTGCATCCTTCACTCTGCCAACCCCCTTCTCTGAGCCCTCCACATCCCCAAGCCACTGCCCTGAATCTTGCACCCCCACACACCCCCTCAGGCTCCTGTCCTGAAGGACCCAAGCAACGCTGTGTAAATCTTATAGTTATAAACAAACAAATAGTTGAAAGATCTGGAAAGCTTGTTTCCACTTCTAATATATAAATAAAAACTAAGTATGAGAGAATGAAATATACTTATTGTAAATTCTTAGGGAAACAAATAGTTCATAAGTCACACATTTCTTTTGTTTAAACAATTAGTTTCTTTTAAAAAAAATCTGAAAACTTTTTAATAAAACTTCTTATGTACCAAGTACATTTAAGGTAGTTTTAGGTAACTAATTAAACCTTTACAATGCATTTTTTTAAAATTTAATTGCAGAGCTGCCTGCATCAGGGCTGCACTAGCTGGACAACATGCAGGAAGTTTACCTCCACTCTTGCTACCCCAAATGGGTTTATACATTTCTTGGTCCCCATTTCTGGACCCAAGCTGTCTTCCATTTTGTAATATATATTTTAAAGGGTTTTTTAAAATTATTATTCTAGTGTGTTCCTCAGGTTCTGACACTTGATTCATAAGAAAATAGAACTAGGAACTCAAGAATATGGAAGGAAATATTTTTACAAAGAATGAAGTGAAAATAGCATCAGTAGAATCTCCAATTTTAAATTAATATTTGTTTTGTTTTTGTTTTATATAACTTTACTTTAGATTGCAGCTTCTTATGGAAATATGATTTGTATCTTTGACCCAGTTACCATCCTGAAACAGAAGAGCAATCATCCTGCTGTAAGTGATTGAACTGTCTTAATAGAATTGTACAAGATGTCTTGAGAAATATAAATAATTGCTGTGGTTCACTTTTATTACATGGAAGTTGCCTTTTCTGATATGCAAGTTGAGCAGGCCCAGAGGAGGCAGGATGGGGATAGCTGTCTCTGGGGCCCATCGATTCAAAGGGGCCCAGGACACCCAGCAGCCACCACTGCTACTGGCAGCCAGAGTCCTGGGTCCTTTAAATCACTGCTAGAGCACCACACCATGTGCTCTAGGCTGCACAGAGGAGGGAAGGGCTGGATGTCCCTCGCCCCATACCCTTCTGCCAGAGGCCTTGCCCCTTCCAGTAGCGTGGGCCCTCCCACTTTGCCCAGAGTCTTGCAGAAGTCATTGATGCCTCATGAAGATACCAGTTAAAAATTGGGATATAGGACTTTTGTTGTGTGAAAATATGGAAAAGAGTGCCACTTTATTATACGAGTGCCATTTTATTATACAACTTAACACTTCAGAAGGGGATGCAGTGGACTTCTCCATAATAAACATACATAGTAATTGTTTCACCTATGAAATGATTTTTGTTGTACAAATCCATGATTGGCTGTCTCTGGCAGTGGCCAGTCTCAGCAGATGGTGCAGGAAAACTCAAAATGGAATAACCTGTGCACAGGGAAGTTTGCTTTTAATCAAGTAGTAAATATGTTTACAGATATTTTTACATCCTGCTGCTTATAGTTTTATAACCCTTGTTTTTATCTTTTTGCTTGTTTTTGCTCATGTGCATCTCAAGTACTTCAAAAAAATTCTTATTATTTTGAAAACCATTTTTAGAGTATATCTCTAGATTTCAGAGGGTTTTATGAAGGATGTTAAAAACTGTACACTCACATTCTTTATAGTGTAACTTACTTTGGTGTGGGCATATTTGTGGATTAACCTTGAGTTAATCAGGATTTTAACATCCACATCTCTTCTACGTGCTAATTTACGTGAGTTAGAGGAGGTTACTTAAACTCTGAGCCCACTTTTCATAGTCTACTTTACAGGAATATTGAGTCTTACCAAGCCTTTGTAAAATGCCATATAAGTATTAAGGTGATAACAAGGGCACAAATAGAACACAGCAGATGTAGCTTTCACCTTGTGTGTATTCCACCACACTGTGTGGCTTTTAGGGGTTGCAACACAATTTCCTATCATGTTAGGGAATTTAAGAAATCTTTCTGAATTATGCTTGCTTCATGAACTTCCTAAGACATACATAATACCTGTGGGTAAATCAGGAAGCTCTTTTCCAGGCGAAGTAGATTTCCTACACTTTGTAAAAGATGATGTGCATATGGAAGATATTTCATTTGAAACTCCATTTCATTACTCCATTCTGAATGCTGAGCAAAATTAGCTTAAAAAGGCTAGTTTTCACTAATACTAGAATAAAATTTAATGTTATAGGTAGTTATTAATCTTTTAATGTATTTAAATTCTAATTTTTTAACAAATCAAGCGGCGAGTGTCTCAATTTTTAGGTATTTTGTATCTCTTCATAGTTCTTGAAACATAAGATTATAGCTGTGACTTGTATAACCTTGTCTTATCAATTAATTCCTTTAATAAAGTTGAATTCCAGTCTAAGAAGTATTTAGTAAATATCTCACTTAATCTCATAAAGTGTGCTAATTCTTTTGATTGTAGGGGATATATTACCAGTGGCAGAAGAGTGGTCAAATTTTACTGGATTCTATAGCACATAATATAACATGGGATCCCACTGGTAAGGACATATTTAAATAAAACTTCTAATTGTTTAATATCACATGTTAATTTTGACTTTTGTGGGGGAGAAGGGATGGTTTCTTTTTGATGCAGCGAAACCGAATATGTCCAGGATGATCAGGAGAGTGTTGTGAATATGTTCTTTTAAGTGAAAACTTATTTGCATCTCTGTCATCTCAGCAAACCAGTAATATGTTGTCCTATACTCAGTGTCCTGTGCTGTCTGCTTTAAAGAAAGGTGGAAGGGTGGCATTAAAAATGTGCATGAAAGAAGAATATCTGAACACTTCATCCGTGGCCCCAATTGGGGATCATGATAACAAAGTGCTAGGATTGATAACTCTTGTAATTTTCCCTCATTATTGCATATACTGTTCTTTCAAAATATTAGCATAATTGTATTCTTGCAGAACTGCTTAGATGCATTTGTTCAACAAAAGACAACTTAGTTTGGAAACAGAGTAGAACAAGTCTGTTTTTAAGTATTTGGATGACAGATGTCCACATTAAACAAAACATGACTTAAAATGTAAAAATAAATTTGGTCTATTTTTTGTAAAGTTGATCTAATCTAACAAAGTTTTGCTGCTTTCGCCACTTTGCAGGATTATACCCCATTGCAGTAGTTTGATTTGTGTAAAGAAAAGGCGATACTATTTATAGTATGTTACGACTCCTATAACAAACTGTCAATGTTTGTGGTACCGACTAGTTGGCCTTTTCAGTATTAAAAACTATGCCTCATGATTTGATTTGTATGTGTTTATATATAATTTTAAACTTTTGGTTGTAGGAACTCGTCTCTTGACTGGTTCCAGCTGTCTGCAACTTTGGTCCAATATTAATTTGGAAAACCAATCTGAAGATGGGAATCCTGAAAAAACAGATGTTAGCTTTGGCGACTGGCAGCGTATCTGGCAATGCAAGTAAGAAGCAAGTTTACAAAGTATAAAACTTGAATAAATGCAACATAGACTTCTCTTGTAGACCATTTTTTCCCAGATGAAAATTTCACCTTAGTTTATTTTTTTTATCCGTTTTTATTTGTTCAGTCACATATAGATCCAGAAGGGAAGCAGCCAAGATTTCAGAGTTGTGTCTCTTGCTATATTTCCTGCATTGCCTTGCTTGCTTGGCGGGGGGGAGAAAGCACTCTTTCACAATGTACAATATACATCAATTTCACAACAAGAACTTGCAAAGAGTGTGAAAACTGACTCCTGCCCTTAATACTTCAGGTGTTTGCTTCCAAATCTTCAAATTGTGTAACTGTTGGTTCGGGGAGTGGCCTTCATATGCTCATAACACCTCAGGAATAAAAGAGTAGTCCAAGATACTGATACAGATACTATCCTTTTCTCCTAGAGTGAAAACAAAACCTTACATACCTATGCGTCGTCAGTAGTTGTATCTTAGTTCCAGGCACATCTGTAAATCAGGACTCTGGTTCGACAACATCAAATGTCTTATTTGTCAAGGACAATAATAGCAAAAGGATACAGCTAAATATGTTCAAAAACTTGAGTTGGTCCTTTAGACACTGCTTCAAGGCCAGTTGATTCAGCCATCAAATTGATATGACATGTTTTGCACAGATTATCTTATGAAACTAGAGCATCTGTGGAAGAATTTGTTTGAAGACAATTTTTTGTTTAGTGCAAGAATGAATGTAGTCTTAGAGAAGGATAGTAGCGTAGTAGTTAGTTTGCTAAGGCTCTGTTAAACCTCTGGGAAAAGATGCAGAGCTCCTTATATAGTAGACAGTAATATTCTTCATCCTCATCTTTTGTATTTCATGTACATGCATTAATATATGTACCTATGACCTCTTACTCAACTGCAGTAGAGGAGAGAGAGCTTCAAGGTTCCATCTGAATGATAGTCAGACCACACACTTGTCTTCCACAGAAGGTTGTGGGGCTTGCTCCTTTGCAGTTCAATTTCACCCATCCATCCTGGACTTATTTTGCCGTTCCTTCAGCAACGGTGTCTCCACAGTAGGCAAATAAATTCTAGAAATAGTAAGGGGATTATTCCAAATAATTCAGAATCATCCTTCCCTTGTCACCTCTCCCCTTTAATTCATATTGAAGGTCATCTTTCTCAAGAATCTGCTAAAAACACAGGTTCACTTGATTTTGGAATCAGTAGTCAGAGAGGAAGTTTCAGAAGAAATCAGGGGACAGATTCTTCTAGACATTTTGATACCAAAGAAGGATGGATGTTTCTGTCCCATCTTAGGAATGGGGCGGGGGGGGGAAAACTTCACAAGAAAGTTCAAGTTCTGGATGCTGACCCTAGTATCCATAATTTCCTCATTGCTGACTTGTGAGCAAGACATGAGAAGTAATTTTTCCACTCTATTGTGGACTGATTAGGCCTCAATTGGAGTATTGTGTCCAGTTCTGGGCACCACATTGCAAGAAAGATGTGGAGAAATTGGAGAGAGTCCAGAAAAGAGCAACAAAAATGGTTAACGGTCTAGAACACATGACCTATGAAGGAAGACAAAGAATTGGGTTTTAGTTTGGAAAAGAGAAGACTGAATGGGGACATGATAGCAGCTTTCAAGTTCTTAAGAGTATTATAAGGAGGAGAGGGGAAAATTGTTCTCCTTAACTTCTGATGATAAGCAGTGGTTTTAAATTGTAGCAAGGAAGGTTTAGGTTGGACATTGTGGAAGACTACCTAATTGTCAGGGTGATTATACACTGGAATAAATTGCCTAAGAAAGTTGTGGAATGTTCATCACTGGAGATATTTAAGAGCAGGTTAGATAGACATCTAACAAAGAAAAGCAAATGCTTATTGGATAGTTGAGTCGATTAGTTGCTTCCCGCCACATTGCTGCCTCTATCAGATAAAGACAGCAAAGGAGGGGGGAAAGAGGAGGTACTTAAAAGCATCAGTGTCGCACAGAGCCCAGTACGGGCTCTGTGCGTCATTGCCCCTTTGAAACACCGTCACGGCATTTCAAAGCAGCAGCAGCACCACTTGGAGTCTGGGGACAGCTGGGGACTCCCTAGCTGACCCTGGGCTCTATGCGCCATTTCCACAGAACCAGTCCCCAGCTGATCCCAGGTTCTTTGGAAATGCTGCACAGAGCCTAGGGGTAACTGGGAAATCCGGAGCTGACTCCAGCTGCCCGCAGCATTTCAAAGCAGCAGCGCCGCATGGAGCTCACAGTGAGTGGCGGACTCTGAGTCCTTTTTCTGACACCAGGCTCCATGCGGGTGCTTCTGCTTTGAAATGCGCAAGACCCACGGGGGGGCTCTTGTGCATTTCAAAGCTAGCACACGGTGTGCAGCCCAGGGCCAGTGGGAAGTCCTGCTCACTCTAGGCTCCACATGAAATTCCATCAACTATTCGACTAGTAAATCGATATTTAACATCCTTAATCTAGAGTAGTGCTTTGTCCTATCATGAAGGCAAGGGAGTAGACTTGATGACCTCTCGAGATCACTTCCAGTTGTTGTATTCTGTGATTCTGTGTTTCCAAGATTATTTTCCCAAGATTATTTTGCATGTCAGTATCAAGTCTTCACATTGCAAATACAGGTTGGATCTCCCTTGTCCTGGATGAGAGATTTTGCTGAACCGGTGTGGTCATTTTTTACCCCTGCCACCAGCCCCCCTACTGTCAGCTCTCCCTACAGCTTCTCCCCATGTGCTTCCTGGCTTTCTCCACAGCCCAGCTGAGCCATGTGCTGACTCCTGGACCCCCACCCCTGCAGAGCACCAGGACTCTCTGATACTTGAATATCCATGGTCATGCCAGATGACTGATTTTGCAAGACCAGTGAATCCCATATTTTAGAGGTGCAACCTGTACCTTCATTTGAAGGAAAATCACTTTCAGTACAAGGTCCTTTTGTTTCTACCACTTCTTGTGTGGTTTACAAAGTTCCAGTCTGTGCACATGGCACATCTAAGACAATGCTGTACAAGGGTTTTCTGATTTAGATAACTGGTGTTCAATGGCATTGTCTATGTATAGTCTTTCCAGAGATAGGACTCACATGCTCCCTTCTCAAGAAACTGTGACTCAAAATAAAGTGGGGGCAAAACAAACAAACAAAAAGGTTTTCTACACAAAGAACCCCCTTTGGGGGCAGAGAGGGGTTCTGGATTCTCAAGCAGGAAGAGCCTTCCATCCAGAACAATAGTTTCTGAAAGTTCAGTTATCAGAGAGCGTCTGGACTACAAGCAGATTTTTTGAAAAAGCGAGCTGCTTTTTCGAAAGTCTAGATGCTCTCTTTTGAAAAAGCACAGTTTGCATTTAATAGCACCTTTTTTTGAAAGAGTACTTTCAAAAAAAGGTGTTTTTCCTTGTAAAATGAGGTTTACCATGATCAAAAAAACTGCTGTGTTCTTTCTATTTACTTTCGAAAGAACATGGCCGCAGTTGAGACACGGGAAGTTGTTTCAAAAAAAGACTTTTTATAAATTTCATAGCCACTTTAGCTGAGAGAGTCAGCTACAAATTATGCCCCGCACAGTCTTATTTTTGTTTAAAGCAATAATGGTAGGGAGGATCAGAATTTGAGATGTTACACAGAGATCTTTGCAATAGTAGCTTAATTCATATCGTGTCTTGGATAATCTTGGAGAGTATGTTAGAAAAAAACCTCAAGGATTGATGCAAAGTGGAACAGCCTACTTTCCCAATACAAGTAGTTAGCAAGAACTCTCAACAGGCAGTATATCTGACCATTTATTTTTCGCCTGGAGGTATTTTTTTTTCCAACTTTCCAGGATTGAACTCAACCCAGATACTCTAGCTACTGAAACAGAAGGAAAATATACCAATGTAGGACTTTCAGACTAGGAATAAAATGATACATTTTCCTTTCTACTTTTAGACCAGTTCAATTGTGGAAACATTCTACATTCTTCAAAGTCTAGTACTCTGTAGAGTTTCAAGGCAGTTCCTCTTCCTTCCTCCCCTTTCCACTATGACAGTTAATTTACATTTTCACAAATCTATTTTCAAATATAAGCTCTAACATCAGGGTACCCTCACTGCATCATCCAGATGGTTTGGGGGTTTTTTAAGATTTTTTTTTTTAATAGTTCATGTGAAAACAATTGGACTTTATTCTATTTCAGTGTGCAACAGGCAAAAAAGAAAAGAACGTAGAAAATATTCTCATTCTTTCAAGAAATTGATTAATTTTTACCTCTTATGTTACCTAACTCTCAAAAATGTGACATCTGGTCACCTTAGTTTGCACTTCCTGCCATTCATTTTCATTTGGAACATAATGTATAATGATATCTAAAGATTATGCAGGCTATCAAGATCACATCAAGAGAATGAATACTTAGGTCTGTCTTAGGTTGATGTAAAACCCAAACCATCTCTGGAGTTTGCCTATCTTTTGAGCTCAGTTTTAACATGTGTTAATTCTTCTGGTTTTAAATTTCTGAAAAAACCTCTTTCTTCCTGTAGTCAGCTTAGGTAGTTTCTTCATGGCAATTGAAGAGGGATGTCATTTTTTGTGTGCATCAATGTGTGTGTTACTTTCTTTAAATAATCAAAATTGTTTAGAAAATAAATCGAGACAAAATCTGCATTGCTGACTACAGTATAAATATGGTGACAGGTACATTATGGAGGCATCCTTTTTTTTCTCACATTTTATTTCACCACAGCCTCGTCAGACATCCTGAACTTTTCACATTTAATTTCATAATCAGGAATCTGTCTTCAACAGTGTGTATACTCTTATGGGGTAGCTATTAAACTCAAACTTTCTGCAACTTCAAGAGTGTGGAAGAGGATTTGTGTGATGTGATGTATCTAGAACATGAATATGTATTTTAGCTACAATCAGCTCCAGTCTGATGAAGACATCATGTAATTCCTAATGGCATCCACCTCTATTGTAGCCCACCCTTTAACTGAGTACTGTTGAATCAGATCTCCTTATATTGTGCCTTTGTGAGTATAAAGGTTTCTCACTTACATCACTGAGAGGTTTTTTTGCGATTATGCTCTAGTAGCTATTCGTCACAGTATAGGAGAATTTATTTGCTTGACATGGGTTAAACCTCGTGTTTCACTTTCTTCGTTTTTATAAAACTCCAAGTTTAATGGAAATTTTAATTACTGATTTTTTTTTAAACATCAGTATTTATAATTCTAACATTAATACAGTAGCTGAGTACTGCACAGTTAGTGAAAGCCTACATATTTTTCAAGGGAAGTGAAATGCAGTAAGAACACAACATAATTAACTAGACTTCAAAAAAATCTTTGTTTAAATAATCAGACTAACAGATTGTGGTTTCCTTCAAGTGGGGTGTTACTTTATTTTTTGTTTTTAAATGTATTCCTTAAATGTAGTCCTCCAGGAAGAGCAGAAGTGCTCGTATTCTGCACCACATGTGTGAGACGGGGGTTGGGTGCATCAGTGAAAAGCACTTTAAGACCAAACTGAGGGTGTGTCTAGACTACTGAGTTTTGTCGACAAAAGTGGACTTTTGTCGACAAAACTATACCAGCGTCTACACTACCGCTGAGTTCTGTCGGCATAACGTCGACAGAACTCAGCAGTTTTGTCGACGCTGGTATACCTCATTTTACGAGGCATAACACCTTCTGTCGACAGTTCTGTCGACAGAAGGTGTTATTGCCTGTAGAGTTGCGTCTAGACTACAGGGTTCTGTTGACAAAGCAGCTTGCTTTGTCGACAGAACTCAATGTGTCTGGACGCTCTTTGTCGACAGAAGTTTTGTCGACAGATACTGTCGACAAAACGCGGTAGTCTAGACGTACCCTGAGGACCCATCTCATCACAATCACTTGGTTTCTGGCAGGAGACAGTAGGTCATCTGAATCTGATGTCTAACTACCACCTCTTTTCAACACTTCAGTTGTAGCAGAGTCTGCCTCAAACCACACCATAGCTTCCTAGTGCTTGAGTCCATGATAGGCACTAAACCTAAAAGACAGGTTTCACCTCCAAAATCGGGGGTTTTCTGGCAGCTGTGGGGTGGGGGGCAGTGGGTAGGAGGGAGCTGGGAAGACCCAGACTGGCCAGAGAAGGAGATGCAACCCCAGTGGTGGGGCGTGGGGGGAGGCAGCAGCTGTTGACCCCTGCTGGACAGGGGCAGGGGCAGAGCCTGCAGTGGAGCTGATGGTCAGCAGGTGAGTTTTGACCTTCCCTCATCTGGCAAACTCTCTGGTTCAGGACCACTCAAGTCCCAAGGGTTCCAGACCAGAGAGGTCTAACCTGTACAAAGAATTTTTCATATAATATCCAATAAATAATTATGTATTTCTGAACGTTTTAATTATCTATGTTGCTGCATTTTTTTGAACTATCAAATTAATGTTTTTAATTACTTTATAGAATGGCTTCCCAAGTTCATCTAATGAAATTTTCACCCGATGGAGAATTCTTTGCTACTGCAGGAAAGGTAAATTAACTTTGGTATGTCAGAATTACCTTTCTTTAGAAAGGTTATGAAATACAGAACTTGACTATATCCTTTTTTTGAAAAATGGGATAAATAATATTTTTTCTTTATAATTCAGAACATCCGTAACTTCCAAAAATTCTTTTATGTATCTTCTAATGCTGGTTAGTGACTACTTTGAGTAATTGAAAGGGCTAAAATTCAGAAAGGAAAACCTATAGACTCAGTTCTAGCAGAGTACTACAGGTTGGACCTCCCTGGTGCAGCACCCTTGGGACCTTACTGGTACTGGATGAGGGATTTGCCAGACGAGGGGAGGTCATTTTTGGACCCCTGCCACTAGCCCTGCTGGCCTCCTAGCCGGCTTTCCACCTCCTGCTGCCCCTCTGATCCCCTATGCAGCCATCACTGCCTGACTCGCCGGGCAGCCCGGCGCTGGCATTCCAGGCAGCAATGCACACCCTGCACTGGGTCTCTGGACAGCTGTGCATGCTGCAGCTCTCTGGGTAGGTGCATGTGCGCTGTGCTCTGAGGGTCTCAGCTCTTCTGGACAGCCACATGCTGGGTCTTCGAGCCCCACTACCATGTGTTGGACAGCCCCACTGTCAGGTCTCTGCAGACAGCCCACTGCCCTGCTGGCCCTTCAGGGATCCTTACTGATGGCCTTCCACCGGATTCTCTGGTTTTGCAACATCCATGCTAGACCATGGATATTGCCAGGCTAGAGAATTCCAGTTGAGAGTTTTGACCTGTACATTTGTTTTGGTTATGAGTAGATAATAGTTCAGTGCCAAAACAAAACATTAAGAAGTAAATGGTCTGTACCAGAGCAGAAGGCCTGTAAAATGAAAATTAGATGTGTTTGCTTACTAAAAATTAAGGGAAATATTGAAGTCTTTCTTAACGTTTAAAAATACTCGCGAGGAGAGACTGATGTGTTAACATGAGAGAGGACCCCCTGTTAGGCCATCTGTTACACACAAAGTATCTGTTTATCCTATTAAAAATATAGTCTTTCTAGAAGATGGCTTAGCAATGAGAGTGTCAAACACTCAAAACACTAAAACTTTTGTTTGACAAGCATTAAATCCTCTGGCTTTTAAGAGTGCCTTCATGGAAACTTATGCCTGTGTGGTCATTATCTCCTAAGAGTTATCCATGTTAGTACGAAATGTTTGTGGCAGCATACAAATTTAGCTTCGCAAACTTGGTAGCAAACAAAGTCCAGCTACAGAAGTATTGATCTGCTGCAGCAGCTTAAAGACTTAAACCCTACCATGTTTTCCCATTTCTAATAGTGCTGATCAGGTAATCTGACAACTTTGGGGAAGTCTTAGAGGTCTAGCTATTTTAGCCTATATCTGCAAAAACAACCAAGAATTCTGTGGCATCTTAGGGTATGTCTAGACTACAGGCTTTTGTCGACAGAAGTTTTGTCTACAGATAATGTCAACAAAGCTTCTGTTGACAAAGAATGTCTAGACTACATCCAGTTCTCTCAACAAAGCAAGCCACTTTGTCGACCTGACAGTATAGGTGAAAAGGACACTGTAGATGCAATAACACCTTCTGTCGTCAAAAGGCATTATTCCTCGTAGAATGAGGTTTACAGCCATTGACAAAACTGCTGAGTTCTGTCGACGTTATGTCGACAGAACTCAGCAGCAGTGTAGACGCAGGTATAGTTTTGTCGACAAAAGTCCACTTCTTTTTTTTTTTTTTTTTTTTTTTTTTTTTTTTGACAAAACCCTGTAGTCTACCCTTAGAGACTAATAGATTTATTAGGACATGAGCTTTCATGAGTAAAAGCCATTTCATCAGATGAATTGGGGTGGTGTTACAGGCACAGGAATATATGTAAGGAAGAATTTGCTTATGTTAATGAAGCTAATCAAGCCAGGGTGAAAGTGGGTTATTAACTGTGGCATGTTGCAATCCTTCTGATATACTAGTTGATTTACTGTGACAAAAGCTTTTTATGTACACATTGTGACTGAAGGAATTCAATATATACATGTCGCATTGCAAATTCAAAGAACTGAAGGGGAGAAGCTAGTTGTTACAACCAATATGAGGTGAATAATTACTATTGGAGACTTGACCATAAATAGCCTAGTTCCTTATGTAAGTGCAGAATATTTTAAATCTTAATCCTTTTATATGCTTTCTCTTTTCTTTCTTTATACTTTTTAGTTACCTTGGAGAATATCTCAACTAGAAGAATTGGGTCATCATAAATTGTTTGATTCCTTCTTTCTCGTACCAGATTCTGAGTAGGGATATTTGATGCTAGAAATACTGTGTGCGCACAAAATGCTTCATGGTAGTTGAATCTTTAAGGAACTACTTACTGATAATCCAAAAAACTGAATATGAAAGTTATCTTAGTTTTGTTTTAGATCATCCCATAATGATAAATGTATGTGTGTTCCCATGCATAAAATGAAATGTCCCTTGCGGGGCACAAGTTCTGGAAGTAGGTATCTTTCCCACACTGTGGGCTTAATTCTGAGTAGGCTGACCTGTCATGAATTGTGCTTTGCAATAATTCATATTCCTGGTGTTCAAAGTAGATGTCCTTTTGGTCACTTCTGTGAAATAAGCTGATAAAAATGACACCACTTGGTCACTACAATAATTTGGCTTCAAATCAAGGGTAGTTCTGATGAGTTGAGACTGTCACTGATAGAGTAGAGAAGAAGGATCTTGTCTTACATAGACATAATAGACAGTATACTCTAATTTTTGTTTGAGTCTTGAGGTTTTTCCATCATCAGCATTTCTTCTCTTGTTTCGGCTCCTCTTCCATAGATCTTCTGAGAATAAATGATCTGTAGGGATGAGGAGAGGGTTTGTTCTAGGGATGCTAGATACCGTATAATTGAATAGTTATGTAACTGCATGTAACCTTAGTGGTTACATGACTATTCAATAGCCTCAGAGCGGGGCTGGCAGCCAGCGTGCTCCTGGCTCCAGTCCTAGGGAGCCCTGCCACCCCAAGCTGCTGCCTCTGTATCAGCCAATTGAAAAAACAGCTCCCCATGCAGACCAGTTGCTTGCTGCCCCATGTTGCTGTCTCTGATACAGAGCTGCCAGCAGACACAAGGGGTCTGAGCTCCCAACAGACAGAGGCTGGTTGGCGGCAGCAGCCCCTTTCCACAAGGAGTCAGAGCTCCCAGTGGACAGAGACTGCTCGATGGCAGCAACCCCTCTTCATGAGGGATCTGAGCTTCTTGCGGACAGAAGATTCTCCACGGCAGCAGCCTCTGTCTGTGGGGAGCTTGGTCCCTCTGTGAACAAGCTGCTGCCACGGACTAGCCTCTGTCCACGGCGGGGCTCATGTTTGCTGCAGAGAGAGACTGCTCCATAGGATGCAGAGCAGCCCCTCTCTGTGAGGAGCTCAGATCCACGGAACTGGTGCTGGGGGGAACTGGCTTTTAAGATGCAGAAGCAGCAAGGGGGGAGTGTGTGTGTAGTCGACAAGATGAGCAGATAACTCCAGGCTTATCAGTTAAACATGCTGTTTGTATGCTTCAGAGAGGGGTAGCTGAGTTAGTTTATAACTGGAAAAACTTAAAAAAACAGCAAATAATCTTGTAGCACTTTAAAGAGTAACAAAACAGGTAGATGCTATTATGAGCTTTCATGGGTACAACCCATTACTTCAGGTGAATGGAGTTATTAAAGGTCCATTTTTTAAATAAATAGGAGAGTGGGGAAAGAAGGGGGGGGGGGGAAGGAAAGAAATAGTCAGTTAGTCTCCATGCTACCTGAAGCTGATAGAGAAGGTGCAACTTGTTATAAAATACCCTTTTTTTATGTCATTAGGATGGGCAATGTAGTGGACAATCCAGGCAATGTCTTAATTCATATCTTTGTGATAAGAATCAAACCTGTAAATGAAGTTGAATTCTAAGGCTTCCTGTGTATTTGGCTTGTGGAATTGGCCTGAAAGAGTATGGTGACTTTGAAATCCATTAATGAGTGTTTGTGTGTGTTTTCTCAAGTCAGTGGCCTATATTCTGCTGTTTACGAAAACTGAAACTGACAGAATATTTCTAGCAGCTCCTTCAGGAATTCTGTCTAGTTTTGATGTTGAGACAACCAAGATGAGGTGGGGACTTGACACTAGCAAAACTGATTAAAGACAAGACTACACTATCATGTCAGTATGACATGATACAAGTATAACTTGTATCTTCAGGTCTGCAGCATAGATATGGGTATCCACATAGCACCTCAGTATGCCAACATCTTTATGGCTGACCTTGAACAACATTTCCTCAGCTCTCGCCCCCTAACACTCTTCTCTACTTACGCTACATCGATAACATCTTCATCATATGAGCCCACAGAAAAGAGACTCTTGAAGAACTTCACAAGGATTTCAACAACTTCCACTCCACCATCAACCTCAACCTTGACCAGTCCACATGGGAAATCCACTTCCTTGAAACTACAGTGCAATTAAATGATGGACAGATTTCCACCACCCTATACTGGAAACCTGCCAGCCACTATGCTTACCTTTATGCCTCCAGCTTCCATCCCAGACACATTTCTCAGTCTGTTGTATACAGCCAAGCCCTAAGATACAACAGGATTTGCTCCGATCCCACAGACAGAGACAAACACCTATAGGATCTTTATAGAGCATTCCTAAAACTGAAATACCCACCCGGAGAAGTGGAAAAAACAGATTCAGAGCCAAAAAAGTACCCAGACATGAACTACTTCAAGACAGACCCAGAAGAGAAAGTATCAGAATTCCACTTGTCATTACCTACAGTGCTCAACTTAAACCCTTCCAACGCATTATATGCAATCTGCAACCCATCTTGGAAAATGATTCCTCACTGTCAGAGGCCTTGAGGGAAAGACCTATTCTCACTTACAGACAATCCCCCCAACCTGAAACAAATTATTTCCAGTAACCATGCTACACAGCTACATCATCAGCATCCAGGAACCCAGCCTCATAATTAACCCCAGTGCCATCTCTGCCCTCATATTTATACAAGTGAATTCATCACTGGACCCAGCCACATCAGTCACCAAATCAGAGGCTCATTGAATTGCACATCCACTAATGTGATCTATGCCAGCAATGCCCCACTGCAATATAAATATATAGGACAAACTGGACAGTGCCTACAGGAAAGAATCAATAGACACACATCAGATTTCGGTAAAGGGAACATACAGAAACCTTTTGGTGAACACTTTAATCTGCCCAGTCACTCATTAAGAGATCTTTAAGTTGCAGTTTTGTTACAGACCATTTCCACAAGTCAAATACACAGGGAAGTGTTGAAACTGCAATTCATTGACAAGTTTAATTCTCATGCCAATGGTTTGACTCCAGATACCAGATGGCTGGGACATTAGCACCCTGCCAAAAAATGAAGGTGCCACTGGTTCTTTGTGTAGATTCTGGTGTTCTTCCTCTCTAAATGCTAACTAATGATCCTTATCTGCTTCCTTTATCCGGTCTTTATAGATCCAGTTTTGCTTGTTACATACCAGCTCGGTTTTCCCTTTGATATTTATATACCCACTGCCTCTTTTTGTCCCTCTTCCTCCCCCCCCCCCCCCCCATTTAATTTTGGTTCTGGACATCCAACACTCCCACGATCTGAAGAAGTGGGCTGTGCCCTCGAAAGCTCATACCATCTACATGTTTTGTTACTCTTTAAAGTGCTAGGACACTATTTGTTGTTTTTAAGTTTATAGTATAGTAAGTAAGTCACTCAGCATTATGAATAAGACACCTATTTGAGTGTTATAAATTACATCAGCTAAGAACCAGTGTGAACAATGCTATCTCTGTGGGAGAATGTCTGCTGACTTTTCAGGGAGGTGGATTTATTATGCTGACAGAAGAGCGCTTTCTTGTCAGCAATAGCATATCTTCCCCAGAAGTGTGGCTGTGCAAAGTAGCATTTCTAGTTTTGAATAGGAGATTAGACAGTGATTATTTGAATAGTTGTGTAACTGCATAAAGTATTATCAGTTACACAACTATTCAGTAGTATCCAGACGCTGAGTCAGGAGCCAGTGCGCTCCCAGCCCCGCTCCTGGGGAGCCCCCTGCCAACCTGCACTACTGTTCCAGTCCCCACCAGATAACCTATTAACCTTTCACATCCCTACTGATCAACTCCTTTCATTTTCATTTTTAGATTGAAAGATTTTTTTTTCTATTTTTTCAACTCCCATTTGGCTTCTCAGCTTATGCACATGTAAGAGAACTAAATTAGTGGAATAAATTGAAAGGAAGAAAATAACACCTGCATGAGATGTTACTGTTGTCAAAAGGTAGTTAGCACTTAAACTGTGGTTCCAGATACTTCTACCAGTTCTGTAGTTGGGCTTTCTTTGAAACTTCAGCAGCAAATACATTGCTTGAATATTATATTTGTATTTTATGCATATTATTTTGTCATTTTAAATTAAATTTTAATACGTAAAGAGGGTTTTATTTAAATACTCCAGTTTTTAAATTGAAAAAAGTATTCACCCTGGATTTTCTACTAGGGAAGCTTTTTTAAACTTCTTTTTGTTTTCCTCCTTCCTGCTCAGGATGACTGTCTTGTAAAAGTGTGGTATAATACAGATAGCTGGCGATCTGCAGTAACTCCTCAAAGTTCAAGTCCACAGAAACAATCACAAGATGTTGATTTTTCATTTGTTTACTTGGCCCATCCTCGATCTGTAAATGGGTTTTCATGGAGGAAGACAAGCAAGTACATGCCAAGGTCAGTAGCTTAACTCCTTGTAAATTGTTGTTAAATACCTGATAAACATTCTCTCTAAAGTTTATAGTAGGTGTCATTTTTAAAACCCACTATAGCTGTTCTTCCCTGAAGACCTTGTTTTAAGTCCAATTTTCTGCTAAACTGTGGCTGCTCTGCTACTTCAGTATTTAAAACAAGCTGCCTTATACGCCTCATGTTTGTATATTCTGAAGAGGTTCTTACATGCCCTCTTCACCAAAGTATGAGCACCTCATGTGAGTAAAAACTGTTACTTCCTATTACTCTGACAGCAAAAGCCATACAGGCAGTCCCCGGGTTACATGGATCCGACTTACATCGGATCCCTACTTATAAACGGGGTGAGGCAACGCCACAATAGCTGCTTCCCCCCAGCAGACCAGGGAGACGCCAAGCTAGTGTCCCCCCCCCCCCCCCCCCCCCAGCAGACCAGGGAGACGCGGAGCGGCTTTTCTCAGCAGACACCTCAGCTTGAGAATAAAGGACTGAGGGAAGTGAGGTGTGGGAGAATAAAACTGAGCTCTGGAGAAATGTTTGGCTAGAGTTTCCCCTACAATATGTACCAGTTCCGACTTACATACAAATTCAACTTAAGAACAAACCTACAGTCCCTATCTTGTACGTAACCCGGGGGCTGCCTGTACTTGTGTTTTTTTAAGACATGAGGGTGGAAAAGTCTGGGGTGAAGAGAGAGTTTTGCATTTTGCTATGGACAAGAATTCCTTCTTTTTATCCAGACTTGAACAGTTTTATACCACTGTTTAGGGCTTCACAAGCAGATCTGGAGAATATTCTCACTTCTGCAGTACAGTGTGTGTCCACCAGTATTGTTACGCTTATAAGAAGCACACGGGATCTTTTTCAGGGGGATAAGGCAATACACCGCATTTATTGATAATACAACAAAGTAGCATATGCATTTACCCCCCCCCCCACACACACACACGTACACACACACACACCCTGCTGATGGAATAGTTACCAGACTGTTGGTCGGCCCAACCTGTTGGCCAGAGATGTCAGGTGCGAGGTAGGAGCCAGGTTCATGTCTGTCCGGACTGATGCCCCTCCTGGTCTTGATCTTAGCAGGACAGAATCCGAAGAACCATACAAGACACCCCATCTTCTATAGGATTTTCCTTCCATGCAAGTCTATGCATTTTGCCTTGTTAGGCCGTAATTAGTCATTCAGCATCACAATCAGTCTTCCTATGATATGCTTATTGGGAAGAAGTTGTTCTCAGTCATCTGATATCGGTATGCTGATGACCCCTCAGAGGTGTTGTCTTTATGGTGAAGGTTGTGATTGGTTTCCTATCAAGGGGTGCTTGCCTTTAGCTTCAGGGTTTATCAGTCTGTGCTTTCTGAGTTCTTTCACTTAGTTGATAATTATTTGGTGCTTCTCAGTCTTCAGCCCCTCCTCTGACAATTTGAACATGCAGTGGCCTTCACACTTATCTTTCCTAATACATTCTCTCTCTCATTCACGCAAACAATACATTTACAGAATTGTAGCATGGAACAAAGGGGTTCTTACATGCCACTTTAACAAAGTTACAAAGTCTTTCAACATTAAACTTCTTTCTATCTACTACAAGGCTATTTCTAACACTAATATCACTATGTATTACAAAATTCCATCCCTTTACTTTAACATGCTAACATCAAACAGAACTGGAACTAAGTTTAAGCTGCTTGGCCCTGTGTGAGGCCTACATCTTGTATTTAAGTTTAATCCAAACTTTTGCTATAACATACAGTAGAGTCCCTATCATCCGACCTAAACGGGACCGACACATGGTCGGATTACCGAATATGTCAGATGATACAGACTCTACTGCAGAGAGCAAGAGAACAGCTGATGCCGCTCCTGCCGGGGATGCCACTTCTGCCGGCATCAGCTGTTCCCTTGCTTTCTAAAAGAAGCTGCTGCCGCTGCTGCCGGGACACTTCCAGGCAGGTGGAGCAGCAGCAGCAACTTCTCCTAGGCATCAGTTGTTCCCTTGCTTTCCAGGAGAAGCTGCCGCTCCTGCCTGGAAGCGTCCTGGCAGCAGCAGCTTTTCCTAGAGAGCGGCGGGGCAGCAAGCGGGGGGCTGTCCCCGAGAGCTGCAGGGTCGGATAAAGCGGAGTGTCAGATTACCGGGTGTTGGTTATCCATTCCAGTGCTACAGTAGTTAAGCACTCTTATCAAAATATCCATTCATGCTCTGTGTTTTGCACTTCCTCTCTTTCTGGCCTTTCAGAATCTGATTATGACAAAACTCGTATTTGTGTGTGGTGTCCTTGCTCATATATGCAAATACTGTTACCTTACTGTGTGTGGAAGACCCTCACTGGTCTCCATTTATTTGAGTATCCAGTACAAAATCGAAATCCTACCCTGAACTGAAGGCACAACATACCATGGTGGCTGGCACATTAGGACCTGAATAAAATTGTCATTCACACTGAATCCCAGTTTCCTTCTGCCTGTGTCATACATATGTATTTTAATAATGCTAAATGTAAATGGATACATGTAGGATCAAAGAATGTGGAATTATAGGACTATCCTGGCAAGGAATGACTTTGACAACGCTTTGAGGGTTGTGTTGGAAAGTTACAGCCCTATGAAATATGTTTAATTGTATATTTTTTGTATTCTGATTTAATTTTTGCCATTAAAAAAAACAAATTCCATCTTGATGGGTTTTAATCTAAATTGTTTGATATATTGACGATGATTAAGTGGCCTCCTTATAAATGCAAAAAATGTTCAGAATTGGATTGTAATGGGAAAAACTGATCTTACAATTTAAACAGAACCATAATGTGGATTACAATATACCGTAAAAGTAACATATTTTAAATCACTTTTTAAAGTAGCACTCTAAAAATGTGACCAAACAGATATTGCTGAAGAGTTACACAAGAAGTCTACAGAGATGCTTGTGGTGAATGTGTTGGCTCTCTAGCGCTAAGCAAAGCACTCACCATTGTGAATACTTGTTCAGATAGCAGCTAGCAGCAACAATTCCTGTTCCAGAGGCTGTGATCCAAGACAGCTTGACACTCAATTGCAATTCCACGTAGCACAGCCCATGCAGCTCACCCTGCCTGCCTTTTCTTTCAGCCCTAGTGCTGGGGAGAGCAGGAATCCACATTAATGTTTTAGTTCTGTCTGTGTTCTGGTTAATATAGATTTCATAGAGCCCTAGACAATCAGCTGAACGTGAGTTCCCAGTGTAACAACGTGGCCAAATGAGCTAATGCGATTCTGGGATGTATGAAGAGAGGTGGGGACATGTCCTTACCAGTTGGGAGAGACTCACTGCTCTGTCCCAGCAGGGAGCTGCTGCTGTTGTTGAGGGAGAAATGTTCCTCCCCCAGCCAGGCAGCTCTGTGCACAAGTCCTGCGCCCCTGGTTAGGCATGGCTTATTAAGCAGCTGTGGGGCTGTGCTGCTGCACAGCTTAGAGGGAACACTGTTCACTACATTTGTGATCAGACTACTATCAGATACTGTACTTCCAGGGTAAACAGTCATCAGCTCTCTTTTACTCTTGCTCATCAATCACATATCCACCAGCATTAACATCATTTTCTTTTATTGCTATGAGCTTGTATTCTACATACTGACATGAAATCCCATTGTAGCACCTTCTGCTTTTATACTCACAAATAGCCTTTTCATTCCATCCTCAATGTGACTATATTACCTGCAAAACCTAAGTTTCCTGTCCACACAATACTGGTGTCTTCAGCAGCTATTACTGCCACTTTCAACACAAAATCCGTAGACTATGCAGAAAAGGTCTGGGGTTAGTATGTAACTCCTTCTGTCAGCAACAATCTTAAACCATTACATGTCTCCACTGTCTATCCTGGTACAGCCCCTTGTCACACAAAGCATTCATTAAAATAACCATCTTTGTTGTCCTTTATTGGCTTTTTCTGAAGCCCTGTAGATCAGTTATGAATGAGTGCAACTGCAGCAGTCTAAGACCCTTCACAACTGTGTTCTCCTAATTCTATGTCTGATGTTGCCCTCCATTTCCTATGCTCTATGAACGCCAGCTTTAATTACCCACTTGAATTACACATACACAGGATACCACTGCTTCAATACCAAATGTCCTCCAAAAAGCTACTAGATTGGCACTTGTAAAATTTATCATCAGAACATTTTTTTACTGTCATGCCTAGAGGAATTTGCCATCTGATGTTTTTTGTGTGTGGATGTGTGTACACAAAATAATACCTATTACTGTTTCCCTATCAACTGTGACCTGAATCACCAAAGTATGCCCACAGACTAGAGATATAACCACAACATGTTCCTATATCATTTGTTACATCCCCTTGTAGTGTCTATTAAACTAAATTGTAAGCCTACCTGTAAGAGAACTTGAATGTCCTGTATAGGTTTTACAACGCCTAGCATAATGGGGTTCTGATCTTGATTGGGATTCCTTAATGCTATTATAATGCAAATAATGTCTAAGCATGGAAGTGGTCCTATTCATTGTATAATCATGCTGTATGGCTTTGGCCATGTTTTTGCACAAGCTTATCTATGTCCAAATTTTCATATCTATAAAATAAGCATACCTACCTATCTAGCTTACAAGAGAATGCTGAGGATTGTTTATTAATATTTGTAGAATGCTTGAAAGTAACAAAACCATATAAAATACTGTATCAATGTACAGTTTACTTTTTTTATCTAAATGGATAGTATTCTGTGTTGGAACTAAAGAACAGATATTTCATAATTACATAAATGTAAGTTTGAGGTTGCAGAAAGCACATAAGGGATGAGTTCATGACTTTTCGCTAAACTTTAATATTTAAAATAATTGCACCAATATGTCTATTTCCGGTTCCAACATTTCACCTATTTTCTGGGTTTATTAGGTTAATTAAAGAATTTCACTTTGCACTTTTATATGCAGTCTAAGTTAGTGTCATGCACAATTCTGTCATTTTTTTGGTGAGCATTTGGATGCTCAGAATATGATTCTTCAACCTATCTAAAACTTTCTTTCAGTGGTGCTGTATGCAATGTACTGTTGACTTGCTGTAAGGATAATGTATGCCGTCTCTGGGCAGAGACTTTGTTACCCAATGACAGTTTATCATGCGCTGGTGGATACAACCATTGGACTGAACCAGTGAACTTAACAAATAACTTCAAAAGAAATGCTTCTAGTAAGGAACGAATGCAAAATGCTTTAGAGGTGAGAGCTGTTGGATAGTACTTGTCAACTTACAAAACCACATCTTTTTTTGTATTTAATTTATTTGCATAGTTCTGTGAATAATTTGTTTTATACTATCTTTGGAAAGAGCATTGAAAAAACATAGGCTTGAGGGTAACTTTTAGAATGAAGTAAAACTTATTTTCTTCAACTATCCACAGTATTCTCTTAGTTAATTTTTCAGCTACTATAACTTTCAGTGTGCATGTCAGCTTTGAAAATGAGCTATTTTAAAAAATCGAATAGTTGCAGATAGCTGGGCATCTCTGAGGGTATTAGTCACATAAATGGAGAGAGAACATATTGAGTAAAGACATGTAAAATACAGAAGTTTGAATTGTCTTAATATCTGCATGTGATAGCTGGGCTTGAACATGTGTCAGGATCACAGTTCCTTGCACAATAGCCCTCCAGACCTGAATGTAGGGAACAGGGATTTTAGGAGAATGATTACTACATCTAAGCTAGTGGTTATGGCTTAAGTGAGTAGGTAGGATTCTGTGGTCTGCAGTGTGCAGGAGCTCAGGCAAGATGTTCATGGTGGGCCCTGTAACCGAGTCTCTCTTCGGGGCCACCGGGCACGCCCCTCCCTGAGTCCGAGGGTCCCCGCCTTCGTGTGCCTGGCACCTCCCGATCCCGGTCTCTATCCTGTCGTCCCCCTGGACGCGGGCCCCCCCTCTGTCGGTCCTCCCGGGGCCGACAGCCTCACTGCCTCTGCCTCGGCTCCGGTGCTGGATCCTCTCCGGTCCGCTCCCCGGCCGTTCCTTCCCTGGTGGGGCTTGGCTCCGTCCGGCTCCTCTCCGCTCCGGGCGTCCCCGCTGCGCAGTCGGCTCCTGCTGCTGGGCTCCCCGCCGCTCCTGCTGCTGGGCTCCCCGCCGCTCCTGCTGCTGGGCTCCCCGCCGCTCCCGGTGGGGTCCTGCTCGGGTCCTGCGGAGGAGGCTGAGAGCAGAATCCTCCCTGCTCTCCCCAAGCCTCCCCTGCTGCTCCTTCCTCCCCCCTTTTGAATTCCCCGCTCGGCGTCTGGCCGGCCCCCGCCCTTCCGGGCGCCGGCCCTGCGCTCCTGGGTCCTAGCGCTGGCCGGGTTCCAGCCGCGCCGTCTTGCGCATGCGCGCCAGTCACGCCGGGTTCCCCTTGCCCCGCCGGCTCCGGCACGCGGGGCTGGGTTCCTGTCCCCCGCTGACCTTCCCCGTGGGGCGCGGGGCCGCGGTCCCCGTGGCTGGGAGTGCGGGGGTAAGTTCCCCCGTCACACCCCTCCCCCCTAGTCTCTCTTGTCTCTCTTTTTACCTCCTCTCTCTCAACACACCGGGACAAAAAGTCTACGTTTGAGTGCTCTCGCCCCGCCCGATGGACTATTATAAATGAATATTGCTGCAAAAACAGGTACCATCTCATTACCCGGGGGTTAACCTCTTTCATGTTGTGCATCCACGTTAAGGGTGCATGGTCCGTCACTAATCGGAACGTGTTGCCCCAGAGGTAATACCTCAGCATTTCTACCGCCCACCTAAGTGCTAGCGCTTCCTTTTCTATGGTGGAGTACTGTTGTTCTCGTGGCAGTAGTTTGCGGCTCAGGTACACAATGGGTCTATCCCCTTTTCCTTGGTCCTGAGCCAGGACCGCCCCCACCCCTAAATTGGACGCGTCCGTTTGCACGATGAAGGGTTTAGTGAAGTCGGGTTGTGTTAGTACTGGTGCGGAGGTAAGCCTCTGCTTCAGCTGTTGAAATGCCTCTTCGCACCGCTCCGTCCACTTCACTTTTTCCGGGTAACCCTTTCTCGTTAGGTCTGTTAGGGGGGTCGCGATGGTGGCGAACTGCGGGATGAATCGGCGGTAATATCCGGCCAGCCCCAAGAACTGCCGCACCTGCTTCTTCGTGGTCGGGGCCCGGTAGTTCTGGACCGCCGCTATCTTGTTCACTTGCGGCCTCAAGTGGCCCCTTCCTACCACGTACCCCAGGTATGCCACTTCTGCCTGGCCAAAGGTGCACTTGGCCGGGTTGGCTGTCAGTCGCGCTTCCTTTAACGCCTGTAGGACCGCTCGGACGTGTGTCAGGTGCTCTTCCCATGATGCGCTGAAAATGATGATATCATCAATATAGGCGGCGGCGTATGCCTGATGGTCTCGCAACACCTGGTCCATGACCCTCTGGAAGGTGGCCGCCGCTCCGTTTAATCCGAAGGGCATTGTGATAAAATGATACAGTCCCGATGGCGTGGCGAAGGCAGTCTTTGCCTGTGACGTGGGCGTGAGTGGGATCTGCCAATATCCCTTGGTCAGATCTAATGTCGACAGGTATTGTGCCCGCCCCAGTCTCTCCAGTAACTCTTCTACCCGCGGCATCGGGTAGGCATCCATTCGGGAGATGGCATTCACCTTTCGGAAATCGATGCAGAACCGCAGGGTCCCGTCCCGCTTGGGGACGAGCACGATGGGGCTTCGCCAGGCGCTCCGGGATTCTCGTATGACCCCCATCCGCAGCATCTTGCTTACCTCCTCCTGCACGGGGTCCCACATCTTCCGAGGTAGCGGGCGGAGGGGTTCTCGAATCTTTTGTCCGGGTGGCGTCTGGATATGGTGATACCCTGCCGTGGTCTTGCCTGGCTGAGTCGACAGCACGTCTGCAAATTCCCGCAGCAGGCTTCTCATCCCCTCCCTCTGGGGCTCCGTCAGCTCCGCTCCCAGGGGGGCCTCTTCCTCCACGTCCTTGATGTCGCCTCCCCAGGGTCCCAATTCCGGCTCCGCCTTCTGCAGACTGACCATGAGGCCTTCCCGTTCCCTCCATCTTTTTAACAGGTTTACATGGTAGATTTGCGCCCCTTTTCGCCGGTCCGGGAGTTTGATCTCGTAATCCACGGGACCTACTTGCCGGATGACCTCATAGGGGCCCTGCCATTTTGCTAATAGCTTTGATTCTGCCGACGGCAGCAGCAGCAGAACCCGCTCTCCCGGGGCAAAGGTCCGCACCTGTGCCCCTCGGTTGTAGTAGCGTGCTTGTCTCGCTTGGGCCTTGCGGAGGTTACCCTGGGCCAGTTCTCCTACAGCTCTCAATCTCTCTCGTAGTCCTAAAATGTACGGGACCATCCCTTGTACCTTGGGGGGCTGTTCTTCCCATTCCTCTTTGATAAGATCCAATATGCCCCGAGGCTGTCTCCCATAGAGTAACTCAAACGGGGAAAACCCGGTAGACGCTTGGGGTACTTCCCGCACGGCAAACAGTAGGGCCGGGAGGAACTGGTCCCAATCCCGAGGGTCTAGTTCTATAAACTTCCGTAGCATGGTTTTGAGGGTCCTATTAAAACGTTCCACCAACCCGTCCGTTTGGGGGTGGTATACGGATGTGCGGAGCTGCTTCACCCGGAGTAGGCGGCAAAGCTCCGCTAGGACTCGCCCTGTTAAGTTTGTCCCCTGGTCCGTTAATATTTCTTGGGGTAACCCGACCCGGGAGAATACCTTAACCAGCTCCTCGGCCAGGACCGGGGCCTTCGTGCTGCGGAGCGGGACCGCCTCCGGGTAGCGGGTGGCGTAGTCTATCAATACTAAAATGTATCGGTTGCCCTTTCTTGACCTCTCGAGGGGCCCCACTAGGTCCAATGCTATTCTCCTAAAAGGCACATCCACTACTGGCAAGGGTACCAGCGGAGCTCTCGCCACACTCTTCCCCGCCACTCGCTGGCACTCCGGGCAGGAGTCGCAGAAGTCTCTGGTTTCTTTGTGAACCCCCGGCCAATAAAACCGTTGCAGTATGCGCTGCAGTGTTTTTTCGCTCCCTAAATGTCCTGCCCAGGGGTTGGCGTGCGCTGCCTCCAGCACTCGCCACCGCCGCCGAGCTGGCACCAGCAGCTGCCATACCTCTCCTCTTTGCTCTGGGGGGCAGACTACCCGATACAGTCGGTCGTCTCTTACCTCGAAACGAGGTCCCCTCTTGCCGGTCCTGTCTGGTTCCGCCGTATTCCCCGCCTGCTCCCATGCATGCTTCAGGGATTCGTCCTCGCACTGCTCCCGTACGAACTCGTGGTCGTCCGCCGTCGCTCTTCCCCTATCATCGATGCTTGGCGTGTCTCCGGCCTGGGCCTCCCGCGGGGGCGTTGTTGCGTGGGGTCGTGACTCCGCCCTCTCCGCCTGGGTGGGATGGACCTTTCCCCACTCTTGGAGGAGTCGTGTTAGTCCTGGCCAGTCCCGCCCTAGCACTACGGGGTAAGCCAGGCCCGGGGCCACGGCCACCCGGCACCTCCGCTGTTGGCCCCCCTCTGTAATCAGGACCCATTGTGTCGGGTAGTGCTTCACGTCCCCGTGGATGCACTGCATCGCTATTGTCGGGCCCATTGTACCTCCTCGGGGCAGCAACGCTTCCCGGACCATCGTCTGGTTGCACCCTGTGTCCACGAGGGCCCATACCTCCTTCCCTGCCACGCCTACCTGTACGGTGATCTTGTCGTCGGCCCTGCTCCTAGCCCGTTGGTCGGCCATCAGGGCCCTCCCGTATGAGCAGTCCATGAACGGGCAGTCTCTGCGGAAGTGTCCCTCTTGCCCACACTCGAAACAGGCGCCGGGTGTCGGTGCCTCCGGGGGTCTCGGGGCGACTGCCGGCTTTTCCCGGGGCAGGTTCTCCTTTGGGGGTCCCGGTGGGGGTGTGGTGGAAGGCTCCCCCCACCTTTTCCACGGTATGGGTGGCGCGCCCCAGCCTCCGCGGGCCCTTGAGGGCCGTGCTCTCCCGCGCTCCCCACGACCCCCAGGGCCTTCAGGACCCCTTTCCACCCTCTCTTCTCCCCCTGCCGCTGCCATGTAATTCTCCAATATAGAAGTAGCCTCTCCCAGGGTAGTGGGCTGGTGGCGTCGGACCCACAGGCGACTATCTGGGGGCAGGATCTGCAGGAACTGGTCCAACACTACCATCTCCATGACTTGCATGGAGGATTTTCTCTCCGGCTCCAGCCACCTCATGGCCGCCTCTTTGAGCCTCTGTACCACCGCCCTCGGTCGCTCGCCTGGCCGATATTTCTCCGTCCTAAACCTCTGCCGGTGCGTCTCCGGCGTGATCCCTGCCTGGTCTAAGATGGCCTCCTTTACTTTATGATAGTGTAAAGCGTCTCGTGCTGCCAGACCCCTGTAGGCCCCTTGCGCAGCGCCCGTAAGGTATGGGGCCAGCAGGGTCGCCCAGTTCTCCTCGGGCCACCTGGCTGCCGTGGCCACTCTTTCAAACGTTATGAGAAACGCTTCGGGGTCGTCACTCGGGGTCATTTTCACTAGCCTCAAGGGTAGTGCCAGGGCTGCCCCTACGCCGGCTCCCTCCGTCGTGGCCCCTGTCGGGCCCCTTGACCCTGCCTGGAGCCAGCGCTCGACCTGCCCTTGCTGCTGCTCCATTAACTCCCTCACCAGCCTTTGTTGTTCTTTCTGTTGCTCAGCCATTTGTTGGAGGAGCTGAGTTTGTTGTTGCTGCTGCTGGCGCTGGTTATCAGCCAGCCACTCCAGCAGCTTCCCTGCATCCATCTCCGTAACCTCAGTTGCCCTCAATCTACCTCGTCCTTTGGGTCTATACATCCATACATACGGTGCACCCCTATCCGCTACGGTGCACCCCTGTCTCCCCCCCTTTTTTTTTTTTTTTTTTTTTTTTTTTTTTTTTTTTTTAACGCACCCCCACTATACTACTCCTACACCCCCTTTTCCCCTTGGGGCAGCACCCACATTCTCCACCAGTGTAACCGAGTCTCTCTTCGGGGGCCACCGGGCACGCCCCTCCCTGAGTCCGAGGGTCCCCGCCTTCGTGTGCCTGGCACCTCCCGATCCCGGTCTCTATCCTGTCGTCCCCCTGGACGCGGGCCCCCCCTCTGTCGGTCCTCCCGGGGCCGACAGCCTCACTGCCTCTGCCTCGGCTCCGGTGCTGGATCCTCTCCGGTCCGCTCCCCGGCCGTTCCTTCCCTGGTGGGGCTTGGCTCCGTCCGGCTCCTCTCCGCTCCGGGCGTCCCCGCTGCGCAGTCGGCTCCTGCTGCTGGGCTCCCCGCCGCTCCTGCTGCTGGGCTCCCCGCCGCTCCTGCTGCTGGGCTCCCCGCCGCTCCCGGTGGGGTCCTGCTCGGGTCCTGCGGAGGAGGCTGAGAGCAGAATCCTCCCTGCTCTCCCCAAGCCTCCCCTGCTGCTCCTTCCTCCCCCCTTTTGAATTCCCCGCTCGGCGTCTGGCCGGCCCCCGCCCTTCCGGGCGCCGGCCCTGCGCTCCTGGGTCCTAGCGCTGGCCGGGTTCCAGCCGCGCCGTCTTGCGCATGCGCGCCAGTCACGCCGGGTTCCCCTTGCCCCGCCGGCTCCGGCACGCGGGGCTGGGTTCCTGTCCCCCGCTGACCTTCCCCGTGGGGCGCGGGGCCGCGGTCCCCGTGGCTGGGAGTGCGGGGGTAAGTTCCCCCGTCACAGGCCCTTTTAGCTTTAGAGTCTGAGTCTGACATTGTGCTTATGAGGTTGAAAATGCATTCTGCCATGGAGACTTGCTGATAGTAGCCAATTAACTTGAATGTATGGTTTGTATTCCACTTGAAAAATGCTGTAGGACAGCACAGTCCACAGACCTCTGACTGCTGGGCCATGGTGGCTCTGGGGGCTGTTACACCACTCCTGCTGCAGCTGTTGGGAAAGGCATGTCCTGCCCTGCCTCTCAGCCAACTAGCACCGGACAGGGGTGAGATCTCTTCTTGGATACAGAAGAGTGCTTTGCAGTGGGAGGGCTGCACAGAGTCTGGCACGACAGCCTTCAAGCAGCTGCGACTTGGGCAGCAGTGCTCAGCTGGGAGGTCGTGCAGGGCTTTGTAAGGGGGGCGAGGCAGGCACTGGGGACTCTGGGGACAGAGTTAGTGCAGGAGGGCTCTTGGGGTGGGGGGCTCTAAGAAGTGGGGGGCTGGCATTGGATGGCTCTGGGGGCAGGGCTAGTACTAGGGATCTCTATGGGTTAGGGTCTTCTAAGAGGCAGAGGGCTGGCACTGGGGCATCCAGGATGGGGAGCTGGCAGTGGGTACAGGGCTAGTAGTGGGGAGTTAGAGGGCAGGCCTGGCACTGGGGTCCTCTAGGTACAGGGCTAATATTGGGAACTGGGGGGGGTTGTGCACAGAGGGGCTTGGGAAACAGGAGGCTGGCACTGCGGAGCTCTGAGGGCAGGAGGTTGGGTGCAGGGGATTCTGGGGGTAAGTGACTGGTGCTGGGGGGTTCTGGGGGCCAGGGCTTTTGGCAGATGGATAACATTTTATTTGGACATTTGCATATTTATTATTTGCATAAAGATTATGCAGATATGCAAAGCCAATGTTGCCAGTCCCGCAGAAGTTTATGTATGGGTTTGCTAGTCCATGGTATAAAAAAGATTGGGACTCACTGCCGTAGGACACGGGATTGTATTGGTTTGAGCAAGATGGCTGTACAGGTACAGCCCACTACATTGGAATACAAAACTCTCTGAATTTTACTATAATTATTTAAGGCAATGCTGTGTTCATACAGATCTTTTACAGGATTCTGAGGACATTAACATCGTTTAATAAGTAGTCCCTTTTCTATGGGAGACACATTATGAACAATAGAGTTTGTAAATTCTCCAGTGCACTGTTTAATCTATAAAAGGTTAAAATTTCAAATGCTTTTTCTAGAAAATAATTTATAGATTAAATACTCCTTTTTTCCTTTGGAAACAAAATAAAATTGAGCTGTTCTCTACACAGTTAAATCTAAAGCCCTTTCGAAGAGGAAGGAGACGGTCTCTTACCCTCATAGCACATACTGGATATTCCCCACATCAGCAAGATCCTCATGAAGTTCATCGGAACACTCCTTTGCATGCAAATGCACTCTGTCACTTTCATATTGCTGCCAGCATCAATCCAGCCACAGGTAATTATGAGCACTTGTGACTTAAGATATATGAATACAATGCAGTCATCTCTGTGTAGGTTGTGTGGTCTGGGTAACCTGTTTAACCTTAATTTGCTGCCCTTTGTTGATACATTCTGATGGACTTCATTTACCTGAGCATGGGACCTCTGCTTCATATAGTGTACATTGTGCTGATTTGAAGAGCAATTAATGAATATTCTGTTTTCTGCACATGGTTTAATGTGTGATTCTGTACCTAGTCATTGCACACTATTCAAATCTCACTCCTGAAAGCAGAATTATCTGTTCCTCTTGGCTTTCTTTGGTGCTAACTGCCACAGTATCGGAGTGCTTCACGACAATACTGTGAGGTAAGGGTATATTATCTCCATTTTACAGCTGAGGATCTGACTGAGATTAAATTTAAAAGTATCCTCTCAAGTTAGGTGCTCCATTTGAGGCTCCTAGGATTTGATTTTTTTCATAATACTTAGCATTTTATATGTTCGATACACTGCTTTGATGTCAGCTGTGAGTTGCCAGCATTTCTGCAAATCAGACCAAGTATCTCAAGCCAGTTCCCCAGAAAATGAGTAGCACAATGAACGGCCAGAGCAGATCCATCTTGTGTCCTGAAAAATGAAGGTGAGGCAGAACATTGGAATGTGACCAGTACAGTTCATAAGAGAAAAAACTGTTTTGTATTACAACATTAATGTTTTTAATAGTTTCTTGTGCATAGTATAGGGAGTGCACACTCATGCAGGCATTTTTATTATGAAACCACATAAGACTTAGTAATGATATGCACCTGTCTAACCCTCTTCACTCATAGATCTTAGTCGTTGAGAAAGGAGGGAAAGTATAATTATAAAGTATGCTGTGATTACAAATTAAGATGACTAGAAATTATAAAATGCAATTGGAGGACAGAAGGGAGGATTTGAAGGCTCCTTAGGAATGATTAGTAAACTAGTGCAAACTGCAAAGAACTCACAATCTGCATTGTAGCTAATACAAAATGAAAGTGAAAGAGACAATACTTAATTTGACAGACCTTTTTAATAAGGTGGAAAAGAGGGTGGTTTTCAATAATATTACTGAAAATTAATTAACTGTATACTAATAAGTTAGCCTGCACCTCACATTCTCATTCATGTTCAGTTTGGTACGTTCCTTTCTTTAAACTAATTTTAATTCTCCCTTCTAATTCATCTTAATGCCAGATTCATTTTAAGAGCTGGCTCTCTGATGCACAAAATAATCTCATTCTAGAAGAATTATTCTTCTGTCTGCTTCTACATTACTCTTTTCATGGATCTTATTCCCTGTGCACTCTCCTCATTTTCCTTCATGTTTGTTTGTTTCTTGATTTCCTTGTTGTACTTTTTGCATAGCTGCCTGCTTGAACAGTTTAAAGACAGTACCAATTTCAGACAGAAAAGAGCAAATTTGCACACAAGCGCTTTGACAGTATGTAGAATGTATAGTTGCTCCAGCACACTATACTGCTTTATAATTGGGAAGTGCTTTATATACTTGTAGGTATGAGGTTACTTGCAAGAAGAGCCTGCTACTGCCAGGTACGCTTTTTGAGAGTTTTCACCAGGTCACACATGGCTGCACACTTGCATTCTATATTTCAGATGGTACAAAATTGAATGCCCCTCTGAAACTTAAAAAACAACAAATAGTCTAGCAGCACTTTAAAGGCTAACAAAACATGTAAATGGCATCATGAGCTTCCATGGGTACAACCCGCTTCTTCAGGTGACTGGTCATCTGGAGCTTTCGTGGGCACAACACACTTCTTCAGATGACCAGTCACCTGAAGAAACGGGTTGTGCCCATGAAAGCTCATGATGCCATCTACATGTTGTTTGTCTTTAAAGTGCTGCTAGACTATTTGTTGTTTTTTAAGCTTTTACTGTTACAGACTAACTTCGCTACCCCTCTGAAGCCTCTGAAACTTGTTAGTATAATTTACTTGGGTTTGTTGCATGTGTAATAGTAGTGCCTTAGTAGATTGGGTAAACTAATGATATTGGTAAATATCTGTGAGATCTCTACATTACAAAACACAATGTACACAGTGGGCTAAAACCACCTGAGATCTATAGTAATTTCTCCTGGTCTAAACTGTAGCACTGAGGGCTCTTAACAGAAAAATCTGCCCAGAGGAGATGGTTGTAGCAATACAAGACTACAAGCTGGCTTGCAGCCAAGTAGCATAACCCCAAAGTTGGTTGACGTTGGCTAACTAGAGGTTTTGTTTAGGTTCTGGTCTCTAGTGGCAGAAACTCCCTCAAAAGAGCATGTGACAATAGAACTACAGTACTTGTTTTTCCTTCCTTGAATCCCTAAGGGTGAAGCAGGGTTAGATTTGCAGATGGCTGTATAACCCTTTTTCACTGGTAGAGAGAAAAATGCTTTATCAGTACCTCTTACTCTTCTGAAAATCATGTTAACTTCTTTGTTGCAGACATTCCTCTACTCCCTTCTATCACATCTCTGAGTCTCAGTGAGAATGAAGAAAAAAGTGGGCCATTTGTAGTGCATTGGCTGAACAATAAAGAATTGCATTTTACCCTGTCCATGGAAGTATTTTTGCAACAACTTAAAAAGAGCTTTGAGCCGCATTCTTCAGAGACCAGCACTGAAGAGTCAAACCAGTTGGATGGCAAATCAGATGAAGGTACAATGTGTATCATACAAACATTATATTCTTTACAATGTGCTGTCATTTTGTTAGGTAAACCACATGTTTAAATTAGTTAACATTTCTTCTTGAGGTTTTGCATAGCTAAAGTTAATGCCAATTATGTCCTCTTAAATCCTTGCACTGCTAATCTGAATGCTTTTGTATAGGATTACAGTATTTTAATATGTAGGTGTTGGAGTATATGGTTAGTGAATTCAGAGAATTCTTCCATGCTAGTAAATACGATTTGTGAACCATTAATTCTTTGAGTAGTGTCCCTGTGGGTGCTCCACTGTAGGTGTATGTGCGCCCTGTGCCTCTAATCGGAGTTTTTCGGTAGCAGCGTCTGTTGAGCCTGCTCATGTGCTCTCCCTCCCTTGTGATGTGCCTCGAGGCTATCTTCTTTTCCTTCTCTTCCTTCTCAATTGCCTTTGGCCTCACACAGAGAGCAGTTGTCCCTTCTTTAGCTGTATCGTTAGTATAATTAGTAGCTGTTTTGGTTTGTTCTCCCTAATAATGTTTTCTTCTCAGTAACTCCTTTGCGATTAAAAAAGGAAAATAACTTTGTTTCTTATCCTTTCTGGGAGCATCTCACCCTATTTATTTCCCCCCGCCCCCAGTGTAAGAAAATAAACAAAAAGGGGAGTAAAGACAATTTGCTCCTGACAATTTTGATCTGATAATCTGATCCTTCCCCATCTAAAATGGGATATCAGTATTTCCCACCTCAGCAGGTATTTAGTCAAGAAAAATTAATAGTTGGTTTCCCAAAGTCTGAGTGAGGGATTGTTTTCTAGGAGTGGTTGTAGATTGTTCATGATACATTGAAGCGGTTGTAGCTGGGAGCCGTAGGTGATGACTAGTGGTGTTTTGTTATTTTACCTTGTTGGCCCTGAAGCAGGTGATGTCTAGCTTCATCAATCTTCACATCCCCAGGTGGATATTTAAGTTTTAAGAATGCTTAATAAAGATTCTGTAGGTGTGTGTCTCAGGTATTGCAACAGATAGCTTTACTGTAAACTGGGGTGGGGAGACTTTAGGGTCAGGGGCTGCTGAGCTGACTCAGAAAAAATCAGTCAGGGAGTGCGCACAAGTGAGGAGGAAAAAAAGGAGAAAAAAAACCCTTCCCCATGAGGTGGCCCCCAACAGAGAGAGAGAAAGATGCTCTCCACATTCCCCTTGCACACCAGAGTCTAGGGTGGCCTAGGCTAGTAGATTTTGTGAGCTCCAGCTCCACAGGGCAAGGTGTGTGGGGGGGGAGGGGGTTAGAGCACTAGCGCAGGTTTCCCAATGTTGGGGAGCCCCGAGCCTCGGGGTCCAGATCCAGGCAAGCCAGAGACCACAACCAGTCTAGTCGACTATCGGATAAGCATGAATGACTAGTCAACTGTATCTGATAAGCAAATGCTTATCAGATAGTTGACACACTAGTTGCTTCCCCTTTGCTGCGTCTGTCAGCAAGAGGCAGTAAGGGGGTGCGGAAGAGGAGGGAGTGCTTCAAAGTGGCAGTGCTATGTGGAGCCTGGGCCAGACCATGGGCTCCATGCGGTGCTGAGCTTTGAAACACTGCATACAGCCTGGGGCTAGCTGCATGCAGTGTTGAAAAGTGGCAGTGCTGTGTGGAGCCTGGGTCAGCTGGGGACTCCCCTGCTAACCCTAGGCTACATGCAGTGCTACCACTTGGAAATGCCACAGGAACACTGGGCCAGTGGGGGACTCGAGCAGTTCCCTGCTGGCCCCACGCTCCCTTGAGTGCATTTACCTTTGAAGTGTAGCAAACAGCAGTCAGAGGCGCCCTTCTCAATTAATCTAATAGTGCAAATTGCATCAGCTCTTCCATTAGGCAGTTAATCTTAATGTAACTTACCTAATCTTGCCCCTAGGCGTTTGATAACTCACCCCTACTGTAAGCAATAGATCATGTAATATGTCCTGGATGGAAGCCAGGGGCATGTAGATAACAATAGCAGTCAGTAGGTTTCTGGTATAGGGTGATGATGATGTGACCATCATGTTTTTATTATTGTAGCATCCAGGAAGTGAATCTCTTGTGTGGATTGTTCTAGGCTGAGGTTGATAGTGAGGTAGAAACTGAAGAATTCCTCCAGGATTTCAACAAGGCCCTCCTTCCCATGGATCTATAGTGTCATCAATTTAGCATAAGTAGAGGAAGGGTCAGGGGGTAAGGATCTGAGGAAACATTGTTCCGGATCAGCTATAAAAATTTTAGCATATTGTGGAGCTATGTGGGTATCCATAGCAGTACCACTGACTTGAAGGTTAAATTGTCCCCAAATCAGAAATGCGTGTGCTGAGGCATCCTTGGGAATACTGTTCCTGACAGCTTGTAGTCTATACTCTGGTGGAATATTGATATAGAGATCTTCTACATCCATGGTGCCAGGAAGCTGTTTTCAAGAAGGTTTCTGATGCTCTGTAGTTTCTTCAAGCAGTCAGTGGTGTCTTAAAGTTAGCTAGGAGAGCTAGTAACATAGGATCTGAGGAGAGAGTCCACAAAGCCAGATAACCCTGCTGAATAGGTGCCAAAGACAGAGATGGTGGGGTGTCCAGAACTTCCAGGTTTATGGATTTTGGGTAGCAAATTGAATGATCCTGGTAAGTGATCTAAGAGTGTGTCTCTGTAGATTTGTTTCTGTACTATTGCAGGTTGTTTTGATATTCCTCAGTGGGATCAGAGGAAAAGGGGCCTGTAGAATGTAGTATTGGAGAGTTGCTTGGTCGCTTCCTGTTGGTAATATGACCTTCTATTGGCTGGATAACCGTAGTCAGAGAGTTGTTGTTAATGGTTCTAAATCCTGCTGGAAAGGGATAACAAGTGGAGTTCTTCAAGGGTCTGTTTTGGGACCCGTACTGTTCAATATCTTCATCAATGATGTAGATATTGGGATAGAGAGTACGCTTATTAAGTTTGCAGATGATACCAAACTGGGTGGGGTTGCAACTTCTTTGGAGGATAGGGACATAATTCAAAATGACCTTAGCAAGTTAGAGAAATGGTCAGAGGTAAACAGGATGAGGTTTAATAAAGAGAAATGCAAAGTGCTCCACTTAGGAAGGAACAATCAGTTCCATACATACAAGATGGGAAGCGACTGTCTAGGAAGGAGCATGGCGGAAAGGGATCTAGGGGTCATAGTGGACCACAAGTTGAATATGAGCCAACAGTGTGATGCTGTTGCAAAAAAAGCAAATATGATTCTAGGTTGTATCAACAGGTGTGTTGTAAGCAAAACTCGTGAAGTCATTCTGCCGCTCTACTCTGCACTAGTTAGGCCTCAGCTGGAGTACTGTGTCCAGTTCTGGGCGCCACATTTCAAGAAAGATGTGGAGAAATTGGAAAGGGTACAGAGAAGAGCGACAAGAATGATTAAAGGTTTAGAGAACATGACCTATGAAGCCAGGCTTCATGAACTGGGCTTGTTTAGTTTGGAAAAAAGAAGATTAAGGGGGGACATGATAGCGGTTTTCAAATATCTAAAAGGGTGTCACAAGGAGGAAGGAGAAAATTTGTTCCTCTTGGTTTCTGAGGACAGGACAAGGAGTAATGGGCTTAAAGTGCAGCAGGGGAGGTTTAGATTGGACATTAGGAAAAAATTCCTAACTGTCAGGGTGGTCAAATATTGGAATAAATTGCCAAGGGAGGTGGTGGACTCTCCCTCTCTGGAGATATTTAAGAACAGGTTAGACAGACATCTGTCAGGGATGGTGTAGACGGAGCTTGATCCTGCCTTGAGGGCGGGGGGCTGGACTCGATGACCTCTCGAGGTCCCTTCCAGTCCTATTATTCTATGATTCTATGATACTCATGATGACAACAGCACCTCCATTATAATCCAAGAGGCTGACAATGTCAGAGTTGTTTTCAGATTGTGGATAGCACTATGTTCTTCACAGCTGAGGTAATGGGACATGTAATTTAGGGATGTCAACGTATAGTCGACTATACGGTTAACTAATAAGCTTAGGCCTATCAGTTAAGCTTGTCAAGTGCATGCACCCCACCCCCCTTGCTGCCTCTGTGTCACAGGAAGCAAGTGATGGGGGAAGCAGGAGCCAGTGCTGGGCAGAGCTGGCTTTTAAAACAGTCTCCCCCCTGCCCCAGCCCTGGCTTTACAGTGCACTCTTCCCCTTCCCTCCCGCTATTTTGAAGCAGTCTCTGTCTGAGGCAGATGCAAGCTCCCCGCGGACAGGGCCTGTTACCAGAGACCAGCCTTTGTCTGTGGCGGGCCTAGGCTTGCTGCACACAGGGACTGCTCTGGGAGGCAGAGCAGCCTTTGACTGCAGGGAGCTTGGACCCCCTGCAGACAGGGGCTGCTGCCTCTTTATCAGTAGCAGCAGCATGGGACAGCTGGTCTGTGTGGGGAGTTTCTTTTTAAACTGGCTCCTGCCTGGCACCTCGCACCACTGCGTCTAATGTAGAGGCAGCAGGGTGGGATGCCGGGGGGCTACCGGGAAGTGGGGCCAGAGCAAACTGGCTGCTGGCCCTACCCCCAGGGACTATAGAATAGTCAAGTCACTGATAAGAATTTATGCGATTGCTTGTCTATTCAGTTACTTGATATCTAGCATCCCTAATGTGATGATGTTTGTTCTCAAACAGAAGTCCTGTCATTTTGATTGACAGGAGCAGTCAACATAGAATTCTTTTTCTTGTCTTATCCTACCTTAAACCAAAGTTGCGGTTTGCTTGTGCCACAGAATGGGAAGTGCCAGGCATGAGACTATTTCCTGAGACATGGAAAGGGGGGGGGGGCAGAGAGCAGGAAGGCAAAGAGGAGAGTCACAGAGATGGGTCTTCTGGGGGAGGCAGCCCTCCCTGGACACTGCCCTCCTCCACCCCCCACCAACATCCTGCAGGCCATGGGGTGTCTCTGTAAGAGGGCAGTCCCTGAATCCTTGCTCCCTCCCCAATAGTCTACAGGCCGGGGGGGGACACTAGAAGTGGCAGCAGCCAATTAATTTTAATAAGCTGTGGTATAACCAGGGCTCAACAAATAATATAATCTACTTGCCCGTGGCGAGTAGATTGCAACTCGGAAGAGCCAGGTTTGGGCGATCTGTGCAAGCACAGAACAATCTGCGCATGTGCAGATTACCGGACAGCGCGGCTGGTAAGCCTTGGGTATAACCATGTAACCACTGAAATATTCAGAAGTTACACATTTATTTAAACAAACTCCTTTTAACATCCCTGGTTATTATAGTACATACTCAATTCTCCCAGATACTAAACCTGGTAAATTAAGGAGGCAATGTTTCCTTTTGAGCTCTTGCAGTACTACCTAAAATCTTTTAAAGTTACCATTTACTAATCTACCTTGATGTCAGTAAGGCATTCAATACAGTTCCACATAGGAAATTATAAATTTAGATTGGAGAAAAATGGGAGAAACATGAGCATTGAAAGGTAGCTAAAGAGTTGTTTAAAATGGAGACACGGGCAATGATTATAATGAAAGTTGAACTGTCACGCCATAGGAAGGTAATTGTGCAGTTCTTCAGGGGTCGGTCTTGGGCCCAGTCTTATTTAACATTTTTATTACTGATATTGGGGCAAAAAGTGGGAGTGTATTAATATTTACTGAGGTCACAAAGCTGACGTGTTGCCAGTATAGAGGACAAAAATATCATACAAAACATTTAGACAGTCTTCTATTACTGGAGTAATAGAAATGGGATGAAATTTAATAGTGCAAATTCACGTATTTAGGGACAAACAACAAGATTTTTTGTTATAAATAGGGCATTCATTAGTTGGGAGTGAAAGAGGAGCACAAAGACCTGGGTGTATTGGTTGATGACAGGATGACTACGAGCCACCAACATGATGTAGCCATGAAAACTGCTAATGTAGTCCTAGGATGCATCAGACAAGGTATTTCTAGTAGAGACAGGAAAGTGCTAGTATCATTGTACAAGACACTTGTGAGATCTTATGTGGAACATGATGGGCAGTTCTAGTCTCCCATATTTAAGTAATATTAATTCAAACTAGAACAAGTGAAAAGCAGGATTACTTAAGTGACCCGAGGAATGGAATACTTACCTCATGAGAGGAGACTCAAAGAGCTTGGGATGTTGAGCGTAGCCAAAAGAGGGCTGCAGTGAGATGTTCTCAAAGGAGATATTTAACATAACGGTTGGTGTCGGCACAAGAATTAATAGATTTAAACTGGCAGCATGTTTAAGCTTGAAATGTTTAGGCTTCAAAGTAGGAATAAGAGATCCTCCGGAAAAGGGCTTTTTTCCGGAGGATCGGGGCCAGTGTAGACGTTCTTTTCCGGCTTTTCTAAAAGCCGGAAAAAAGCGGCGGACATTTTTATTTATATGCCGCAGGGGATATTTAAATCCCCTGCGGATTTCCCTATTAGGACCTGTGAAATGAACATGCCCCTTTCGGAAAAGGGGCCAGTGTAGACGAGCCCTAGGTGTTTAGCTGGTGAGTCTTGCCCACATGCTAAAGGTCTAACTGATTTGCATATTAGGGGTTGGGAAGGAATTTTTCCCTAGATCAGATTGGCAGATATGGGGAGGGGGGGTGAAGGGGAATTCTAGAATACAAGTACTGGAAGGGACCTCGAGAAGTCACTGAGTCCAGTCCCCTGCCCTCATGGCAGGACCAAATACTGTCTAAGCCATCCCTGATGGACATTTATTTAACCTACTCTTAAATATCTCCAGAGATGGAGATTCCACAACCTCCCTGGGCAACTTATTCCAGTGTTTGACTACCCTGACAGTTAGGAACTTTTTCCCAATTTCCAACCTAAACCTCCCTTGCTGCATTTTAAGCCCATTGCTATCATGTCCTCCTTCAATCTTCTCTTTTCTAAACTAAACAAACCCAATTCTTTCAGCCTTCCATCACAGGTCATGTTCTTTAGATCTTTAATCATTCTTGTTGCTCTTCTCTGGATCCTCTCCAATTTCTCCACATCCTCCTTGAAATGCGGTGCCCAGAACTGGACACAATACTCCAACTGAGGCCTAACTAGCGCAGAGTAGAGCAGAAGAATGACTTCTTGTGTCTTGCTCACAACACACCTGTTAATGCATCCCAGAATCATGTTTGCTTTTTTTGCAACAGCATCACACTGCTGACTCATATTCAGCTTGTGGTCCTCTAGAACCCCTAGATCCCTTTTTGCCGTGCTCCTTCCTAGACAGTCGCTTCCCATTTTGTATGTGTGAAACTGATTGTTCCTTCCTAAGTGGAGCCCTTTGCATTTGTCTTTATTAAATTTCATCCTGTTTACCTCAGACCATTTCTCCAATTTGTCCAGATCATTTTGAATTATGACCCTATCCTCCAGAGCAGTTGCAACACCTCCCAGCTTGGTATCATCTGCAAACTTAATAAGCGTACTATCTATGCCAATATCTAAATCATTGATTAAGATATTGAACAGAGCCAGTCCCAAAACAGACCCCTGCGGAACCCCACTTGTTATACCTTTCCAGCAGGATTGTGAACCATTACTAACTACTCTCTGAGTACGGTTATCCAACCAGTTATGCACCCACCTTATAGTAGCCCCATCTAAGTTGTATTTGCCTAGTTTATTGATAAGAATATCATGTGAGACAGTATCAAATGCCTTACTAAAGTCTTAGGTATTCCACAACCACTGCTTCTCCCTTATTCACAAGACTTATCCTATCAAAGAAAGCTATCCGATTGGTTTGACATGATTTGTTCTTTACAAATCCATGCTGGCTGTTCCCTATCACCTTGCCACCTTCCAAGTGTTTACAGATGATTTCCTTAATTACTTGCTCCATTACCTTCTCTGGCACAGAAGTTAAACTAACTGGTCTGTAGTTTTCTGGTTTGGTCTTATTTCCCTTTTTATAAATGGGCAGTATATTTACCCTTTTCCAGTCTTCTGGAATCTCTCCTGTCTCCCATGATTTTCCAAAGATGATAGCTAGAAGAAGAGTGAGTTTTGTCACCTTTTGCAGCATGGGGTCTGGGTCACTTTCAGATTTAAACTAGTGTAAATGGTGAATTAGCTGTAATTTGAAGCTTTTAAACCATGATCTGAGGACTTGAGTAGTTCTACCAGAAGTTAGGGTTTTACCATGAAAGTGAGGTTCTGTGATCTGCAATGTGCAGGAGGTCAGATTAGATGATCACGATGGTCCTTTTTTACCTTAATGTTTGAGTCTCTGAGGTTTATACAGTCGGATCTCTCTCTCTCTTCTAATCTTTCTTCCTTTAATAATGGTCAGTAATACTCAGTTCCCCTTTTTAGGAGAGTAGTTTATGCCAGCACCTTAAGTAAGAGTGACACACAGTAATATGATAAGATTTACTTAGAATTTGGGATGGAAAATCATTAGTTTTGCCTTTATATCTGGTTTATGTGTGTGTGCTTTCAATTTAACATATTACTAAGATGTGTGTAAGAAAATGTTAATGGGGGCCATTCACATCCAGTAACATGAGGAAAAATATTGCTTAACAAAAATAAAAGGAGCGACTCTTCACCTTGAGTGTTCTTTGAAGTAGAGTGCAGTTTAGGGATTCATGTGATATCTCTAGTTAGTATGTCACACTGCCTGTGGGCTTATTTTGACTACTTAGTGTCAGGTTGTCATAGCCTGATGTGATCTTGAGTTCCTCTTTTCTTAGAACCAATCACATCGAAGTTAGCATACTTCCATGGTATTCTGGTGGCACAAAAGTAACACCACCTTCCACCTTGATTTTTAAGGTTGCAAACTAATCTACCCCCTAAATCAGTCTCTGTTCCAGATGACTGGAGAACACCTAATATGCCAGTTTTTAAAAAGCTCCAGAGACCATCCTGACATTTACAGGCTAGTAGGCCCAGCTTTGGCGAAGAACAGAACTATCAAACACACAAACAACTCTTCTTTAATATACCATGTTTAACATGGCTTTTGTAAAGGGATATCATGCCTCATCAATCCGTTAACATTTTTTAGGGTATCAGACATCTGGACAAGAGCAGTCAATGCATAGGAGTTCTTGGACTTTCCAAATGCAAAGAATCCATACTAAAGACCCTTAAGGAAACTAAGCACTTGTGATAAGAAAGAAGATCTTTGCATGGATCAGTAACTGATTAAAAGGCCGGAAACAAAGGGTCGGAATAAACGTTCAGCTTCCACCGAAGAGAGACTTAAATTGTGGGGTTCTCCAAGAATTTTACTAGGACCACTGCTTTTCAACCTCTTCACAAATGATCTGGAAAAAAGTGATATACAGTGAGGGGGGCAAAGTTTGGAGACAGTGCAAAATTACTCTAAGTGAAGTTCATAGTTGATGGTGAAAAGGTAGAGACCTCAAAACTGAGACAGGGCAAGAAAATGATGCATGAAATTCAGTATTCATAACCGAACAATAATGCATATTGGAAAACATCCCAACTATACAGACACAATGATGGGTTCTAAATTACCTGTTACCCACTAAAGAGAGATCTCTTGGCATCATTGTAGGTAGTTTTCTGAAGCCATCCGCTCAATGTGCAGTGGCCATCAAACATGCTAAAAATGATGGGAACCATTGAAAGAGATAAATAAGAAGACTGAAAACATAATCCCCTATGTAAATCAGTGATATGTCCACACCTGGAATACCCCATTCAATTTTGGTCGCCACATCTTATAAAAAATTATAGTAGAACTGGAAAAAGTACAGAGAAGGTCAACAAAAATGATGGGGGAAACAACTTCCATATGAGGAGATACTATAGACTTTGGACTAGTGTTCCTTAATCTAAACAGAGTACTTGAGCAGCCACCCAAGAGGTATTTAAATGCCACCCAGCTGGCAGCATATGTTTCTACTGGTGGTGTACATCTGTGCATGCTTTGGTGCACAGAAATGTTATTCCCCATATGGATGGAAAAATTGAAGGAAAGAAACATTGCTGCAGAGTGTTCAGTGAAGAAGATATGAATGAGAGGGAGGGATATGATAGAGGTCTATACGATAATGAATTATTTGGAAAAATTGAATAAGGAAGTGTTACTTAGCCTTTCCTAAAACGCGGGAATCAGGAGTCATCCTATGAAATTGATAGGAAGCACGATCAAAACCAATAAAAAGTAGCATTTCACACAATGCACAGTCCACTTGTAGAGCTCCTTGCCTAGGGCGGCGTGAAACCCAGGAGTATGAATGGCTTCAAAAAGAACTAGATAAGTTCACGGAGGATAAGTCCATCAATGACTATTTGTCAACATGGTTATGGATGCCACTCCATCTCTGGGTGTCCCTAAACCTCTGATTATGAAGAAGTTAGAACAGGACAACTAGATGTACCCACTGTCATTCTCTCTGAAGCATCTGGCTCCAACTATTATCAAAAGCTATACTCCCAGGCCAGATGAACCATTACTATGACACAATCTGGCTGTCCTTATATTCTTAATTCTGGTTTGCAGTACCCAATGACAATTCCCCCAAAGACTTCCAAGCAGATCAGTGCATCACTGGTCCTGCATCCTGATTAACATAATTCAATCCTGGTCCAGGGTAGGCAAGTGTAATCAATAGTGGAAGTACATTAGTGCCCTGATTTTTCCTTCCCACCCCCAATTGTTCTGGGGATAATAGCTGGTGGTGTAGTGGCTTTGGGTTCTTTAAGGCCATTACACATTAAAAGATATAATTTATGGCATGATAACCACACCTTTCTTAAAATGCACTTAGGGGGTACCCTTGTATCTCTCCGAGTGGATGGCTATTTTTGTTTTACTGTCAAGGAATTGAGGAGCTAGAGTGTTGAGTGTGCTGCTCTATCACACTGTTTTGAAGGGATCATCTGTAGTGGGGAGAGAGTAGTTCAGGCTTTGTGCTTTCTGCTGATACTGCCAGTTACTGTCATCTAATGGCAAATGTGTATGGTTTTCTGCCATAAACACCTGCTGGCTACAAATATGGCTGTGATAAGTGAAATGTGGTCTAATGTGTGAAGTGGTCAGCACTGACTCTTGTGACTGAATCCATCTGTGAAGATCGAGTTCATGTAGGTGTTTCTGAAAGTGTAGATTTAAATGGCTAGTGATGTATGAAGTCATTTGGAAGGAATTAGATGCATTTATTCATGAACTCCTCTGAACTTTCAGATTCTGGGTTTTAAAAAAAATTTCATTTCTGTACTTACATGAATAAGCTAATACAACTTGATTGTTAAATTTTATCGCTGGGTTACAATCAATTTAATTCTATTTAGTATAATTAGCAATTGATGCTTAATTTTACCTTTTTTTCGTAGGAATTTAAGAAGGTATTGTAAAATAACGTCACATACATAATATAACTTGCTATACTTCTCTGTCCAGATACAGGAATGTATTCAGTTATGTAGCATTGATTTGATTTAGAGATTAAATCATTACCCTTTCAATTTGTTTAAATCCAAGATTGTAAGAATAGTTTAGAAGACACTTAAGTGTTGAATAACCTAGCAGTGTTGCCTCTGAGATTTTAACTTCAAAATGTAGCTTTCATACATGGATTTCTTTACTTCATATTTGTTTCCTTCTGCCAGAAGCTGATGATAATGGAGAAGATCAAAAAGGAAATCAAGAAAAGAAAGAACAGGGTAGTGAGAAAAATATTCCAAACTCTGGCTTGGTGCCTTTATCTTCTGCTGTTATTGATCATGAGATTGAAATACTATTGTCTGAGTGGAGCAAAAATGCAGACATGTTGTTCAGTATTCATCCCATGGATGGTTCCTTACTGGTATGGCATGTGGACTGGCTAGATGAATATCAGCCTGGTATGTTTCGTCAGGTGCAGGTACTAAGACTTTTCTGGATTCAAATATATATTTATTAGCCAATTAAAAGTGCATTAATGTTCTTTATTCTAATACATATTATTTTCCCCCTTTAACACTAGGTGTCTTTTGTTTCAAGAATTCCAGTAGCATTTCCAACTGGTGATGCGAATTCTCTTTGCAGAAGTATAGTGATGTATGCCTGCACCAAGAATGTTGACCTCGCTATTCAACAAGGCAAACAGAAGCCCATTGGCCTGACACGTTCATCATCTATGCTTATCTGTGCTGGCCACAGTAAATCAACTAACAGTTTAAAATTAAGTATTTTCACCCCCAATGTTATGATGATATCAAAACATGCAGATGGGTCTTTAAATCAGTGGCTAGTTAGTTTTGCAGAGGAGTCTGCTTTTTCGACTGTGCTCAGTATTTCACATAAATCTCGATATTGTGGTCACCGTTTTCATCTTAATGATCTGGCTTGTCATTCAGTGTTACCTTTGCTGCTGACAACTTCTCATCATAATGCTTTAAGTTCACCAGATGATGACAGTACAAAACAGAATGACGCTTCAACTACTGGAGAGTCGTCTTTAAGATCTCAGAATAGAGATACTACAAGTGTAACATCCCAGGATCCCAATGCAGTTTATAGCGAGCTTATTCTTTGGCGAGTTGACCCAGTTGGGCCATTATCCTTTTCTGGAGGAGTTTCTGAACTTGCACGAATTAATTCTCTCCATGTTTCGGCTTTTTCTAATGTGGCATGGCTGCCTACACTTATACCCAGTTACTGTCTCGGTAAGTTTTCTGAGTTAATTAGAATATTAAAAATATCAAAAACAATTCTAGTCATATAAAGAATCTAGGTATGTTGAATGATGAAACTTGTAATGTGAGTTTCTGAAGTATGGGTTTTCTGAAAGATAACCTAAACTAAAATGTCCCTGTTGGTAAGCTTAAAAATAGCCACTAAATATTTTCTTTCTCTTTATTTGTGTGACATCATAGATGTTTTACAAAAGGTGCCTGTCGTTTATTTTAAAACCTTAGATCTAAATTGCATTTTTTTTAAAATGCATAAAAATGTTAGTTATCAGGTAGGGGGTTTGGAAAATATTAATATAGAAAAGGAGAGCCTACAATGAGCAGATGGGAGTCTAGCTTCCTTTTGGTGAGGTTCAATATTGAATCTTCACATTGTGTATGAACATGTTCATGAATGTTCATTAATAAATATCTAAATACAAATTATATCAATAAGAAATAAGATCTGCTTTCTTAGTTTTTGTTAGTCTAATGTTAAATGCTTGTGATTTGCTTCTTGCTAACAATAGGGAAAGAGCTAGTATGTATTTCTTAAAATATTGAACCAATTATTTATAAATACTTTTCAGGTGCATACTGCAATTCTCCCAGCGCATGCTTTGTGGCAAGTGATGGACAATATCTGAGATTATATCAGGCTATAATAGATGCTAAAAAGCTTTTATGTGAGCTGTCTAATCCTGAAATTTCTGTAAGTAAAAGCTAATTTTTCCCAGATTACTTCATAATTATAACTCCTAACATTGGTTTTTCAGACTAGATAACTGAATGAACACTATGAAATCTGCAAAATGTATCTCTTACAAAGTCGATCTGCAAATATAATAGAACCTTAAAGCATAGTCTCTTGTGATATCAGCTGAGCATTGTTCAGTCAAGTAACTGCAAGGTTGGGAAATCTAAAAGAAATATCTAATGCTGTAATAAGTAGTTCTGATGGTTCAGTACATTGCACTTTCCTCAGTCTTGGGATTCAACTGCTGTCAACCTACTGGAAGGAGGCATCTTTCATGTGAGGCCTTTAATGATTCTGTGGTACTTCAGAGTTAACACCCTTATTTCTATTGAGTCGTCACAAAATTGTTTTCCTAAATTCCCGTAACATTGTAAATTAGATGTATCCTTAATTGTTGCTACAGAATTAACAAACAAATTGCTTAGCACTGAAAGAAGATTTCTGAAAAGTTCAGAGTCTTTTCAGGCTTATATAGAATGTAAATAAATCTCTGGTTTTAACAAATCTCGCTTTATTAAACCCAACTTCTGTCAATCCTAACTTTGAATAAGTGAACCACAAATAAAAATACTGTGCCAAAATGAAGATGTCCGATATCAGGCAATTCTTAATAAACTTTAAGAATTCATCTAAAGAAAAATCCTTCAGTATTGCTTGTATTACTGTATTTTTACAGAAATACGTTGGTGAAGTTTTTAACATCATAAGTCAACAGTCAACTGCAAGGCCAGGATGCATTGTAGAGTTAGATGCTATTACAGAGCTCGTAAGTAAGATATTTTTTCTGTACATATTTTATATGAGAGAGAACATTCATTTACTTGATTTTTAAAAAGGCATTTAAAATTCCATGTGTAAAACTATCTATGTCCATCTATGATTAAACCAATGCCGGTTAATATGTACAAGTTTTGGATTAAGAGCATCTTACTGCCAACTACCTGACTTTGGCCCATATATATAGACAATACATTTTATTCAAATTGTTTAGTGTAGTCTTGACAATTTTTAATTATATGAGCTTAGAAATAAAGATTGTTTCTCTATTCACTTACTTATTGTTTGTGTTTCTAATTTAGCATGGCAGAAAAACACAGTTACTTCACGTTTTTCAGGAAAACTTCATTTTGAATAACCATGAGGCGAAAACACCTGAAAAGAACTGTTTAGAAGACTCTGGTAAAGCAGTATTAAATGTTTAGTTTGCTAACCTAGTGAAGGATGTATCAAAAGGATATTGATTTTGGACACATGATTATAAAAAGTCTGATATTTTTTTGTTACAAGCTTAAAAGGGAAACTCTGCTAATTATATTAAGTACTTAAATAATGCTCCACTTCATTCCCACAGAGCTACAAGGTCAAAATGGCTAAGGTGTAACTTATGGTTCATCTACAGATTGCTGGCTCTACTAAGAGCATAATATCATCTTAGAAATAAAGATTCTGTTTCTCTAGTCACTTATTGATTGTTATCTTTTAAGATAGCATGGCAGAAGAAAGACAGATTAAATTTTACAAATTATTTACATCTAGTTTTCAATTTACTTATAGAATCTGTGATTCTATGATTCTATAAGTAAATTGAAAACTACAGTAGACTTTCGATAATCCGGCACCTTTGGGACCTAGGTGGTGCCGGATTATCAGATATGCCGGATTATCGGGCGGTATTCCAGAGGGGCGGGGGGGGGAGGGGGCTGTGAGGAGCCTGCAGGACCCGCACTGCGTCTGAGGACTGGGCGGGAAAGGCGTGGCAAGGGGCGAACCCTCCACCGTTTTGCAGGAAGGCAAGGGAAGCCCCGCGCCACTGCCGAGGGTTTCCAGGAGGGGAGCGGGCTCCCCACCCCCCCAAACTTCAGTAGTTATCCCTGAGCAGGAGGGTGAGGGGTGGCGCTGTGGGAGCAACCCGGCAGCACCCCAGCTGCTCTGCTCTGTAGCTTCCACAAGTCGACCACTCGTCAGTTTCGGCAGCAGCAGACTTAGAGAAGCAGTGCGCAGCAGAGCAGCTGGGGACCTGCCAAGTTGGTCCCACAGCGCCGCCCCTCATCCCCCTGTTGGGCAACCGGCAGCACCCTAGTTGCTCTGCTCTGCAGATTCCCCATGTCCGCTGCTGGTCAGTTTCAGCCGCGGCAGTGGCGGACTTGAGGAAGTGGCATGGAGCAGCTCCAAGTGTCCAGCTGGCCAGAGCACTTCCGGGTTCCAGTTGGTGCCGGACCATCGCGAGTGCCGGACCACTGGATGCCGGACAATTGGAGTTTTACTGTAGTTGTAAATAATTTATATAAAATTTAATCTGCCGTTCTTACGTAGTGCCTCAGAAATCAGTGATTGTTTCTACATTTAGCACTTCTTACCTATAATATTTGATTAAAAGCTGATCGTTCAATTGTACAGTTCTGTGTTTTCAGCCTAAAAAATGAAAATATAGCGCTGCTCGTTAGCACTTTTTATTCTACAGTATAAAAAGCTGTTGCTTAGATTTAATATTTTAAATACAATTGGTGGTGGTCTTCATTTCAATTTGTATTGTTTCAGGGTTAGTATTTTCATTTAGTGATGTGAAGGTAACCGGTTACCTGGTAAGCATCACCTTTAATGGATGAGGCTTACCAAGTAATGGTTAACAGTTACTCAGGAACAGTCTTCCGACCAGCTGCTCTCTCCCCCTCTCCTCCGGTACTCCTCCACGGCTGCTTCCACCCCCTCCCTCCGTAAGACTACTGACAGCTGCCCCTGTCCTGCAGTGCTGGAGCCTGAAACGACCTCCCATTGCCCCCTTTTTAATCAGTTAAACTTAATGTTTAAGCAGTTAACTAATGAAACGGTATTTTACATCCCTATTTTCATCTAACATTTGAATAACAGGATCAGAGGGGGAACCATAAAAAGCCAAAACCCCAAGCAAATTAAAGAAATACCTTCTAAGATGCTGACTATCTGGAGTCTACATACTCTTTAAATTAAAAGGGTAGTAGTGCCTACAGTTATGTAGTCAGGGAGTGAAAAAAGTTAGTAGCTACTAATTGCTATATTAGATGTTACACTAAAAACTTACTTTAAATTTCAACAGGACAGCTGCAAAATGGATTCTCTGAGAAATTTTACTTAATAGTAATTGAATATGCTCAAAATTGCTCATTATTACACATGTGGAATTTACACTTGAAATCCATTCCAGTTTCAGTGGGTAAGTACTTTTGCTATGATGTAAAACATTTTTAAACAAGAATTATTTGTAACTATCTGATATTCTTCCTTTTTAAACAACTTTTATTTACTGTTAAATTTAAGAAGCTATTGTCTAAAAAGCTATCAGCAATCATCTGCTCTCGGTTTTCCATCACAACTTAATTATTTTTTTTGCTCTAAAGTCTGTCATTTTCTTTGCTCTGGAGCTTTTTATTATTAGCCAAACCTGTGTTGTTGTTTGTTTTTTTAGTAGTTGAGAAAAAATCCATTAAAGTTGTCAGTAGTGGGGATTCAGTTTACTTTTGCTCCTCAGTTTAGAAATGGTAGGCCAAAATTTCTTCAGATTTTTATGTATTTAGTTCTAAATAATGAATGGTAGATTGCACTAATTCTGAGGGTTTAAAAGTCAGTTTTAAGTGAGTTGGAATGCACTGCTGAGTGTCTGCTAACACTTAAGAATTAGCAAAGCCTTAAAACCAGGTTATCTACACTTGGTGACTGCTGTTATTAAAGTGAGAATAACTGTGAGTGTTCCTGTCCACACAGTCAAAGCTGGGCAATAACAAAGTTGGTGATGAGGCAGAGGCAAAATTTCTTCAAGCTGTGTTCTGACAATGTAGTTTTATACTGGCACAGCCTGTGTGTAGAGGGGAGGGAAACCTATCTTGAAACCACAACAGCCCTGGCTCGTAAATGGGTAGCTGAATGCACTGCCGTCCAGCAAGGTCGGTAAGTGTGTCATTTCTAATTCTCCATTGTTTTCCAACCTCATACCTTGCCTGGTGCCTGCTTTTCCAGGTAAATCTAGTCCTAGAGAAAGGCAACAAGAGGGGCAGGGGTGAGTAGGAGCCAGGGCTTAACAGCCAGTTCTCCCCAGCACTGTCTCCATGGGAGACAGGGGAGATAGAGGCACAGCAGGAAACGGCGTGATCAGGGACTGAAGCAACCTCTGCTTGTGCTAGTTCTGCCGTGATTCTCCTTTTGAAATGTACAAGAGCCCCAACGAGGGGAAAGATGAAAAGCTATGTATTGTCCTGCTATTCTGAAAGGAGAACAGGACACACTTGAGATGGTTACATTTAGGGATGTTAAATTTAGATCAATCAAATAGTAGATGGGGTTTCCATCGACTATTTGATTAGTCGATAAGGGCGCCTCTGCCTTTGAACTGTAGCAAGAGTCCTGCCAGGGACTCTTGTAATTTCAAAAGGAAGCCCCACAGGGAGTGCGGGACCAGCGGGGGATTTCCCCGCTGGCCCCACGCTGCCTCAGCCTTTAAAATGTTCAAGAGCCAGACAGGGCCAGCAGGGAAGTCCCCCACTGGTCTCGCACTCCGTGTGGGGCTTCCTTTTGAAATTACAAGAGTCCCTGGCAGGGCTCTTGCTACAGTTCAAAGCCGGAGGCGCCCTTATCGACTAATCAAATAGTTGATGGAAACCCCATCTGAATTTAACATCCCTAATGTTAACGATCTCAAGTGTGTTCTGTTCTCCTTTCAGAATAGCAGGACAATACATAGCTGTCCATCCTTTCTCCTCCCCCAGGGATATGTATAGAGAACAGTCATATTATCCTTGATAGGCTAAAGCAGACAAGCTCTTCTAGTCTCCCCACATAAGATGGGCCCTCCATTCCCCGCTGGTCATCTGTAGCTCTTCTCTGCTTCTCTTTCAGTTCAAACATATCTTTTTTGAACATGAGTGACCAGAACTTTATTCTGAATTCCAAATGACTAGTTCACACAGTGCCTTTTTCAGTGGCATTAGTATGTGTCCATCTCTACTGGAAATGCCTTGCCTAGTGCAGGATAGACACACATTTGCTTTCATGTCTCCATTACATTACATATCCAATTATCCTGTAATATACAAATGTAGAAAGTTCTCTGATTTGCAGCTGACTGATAAGCCCCCACATTGCAGTAGAAATTCTTACTATCAAAGATAACTCCCAACTTCTTATCATGCCTATACTTTAACACATCTGCTTTTAATGCTATGGTCCTTAATAAAAGTATTAAATAACTTTGTCTCAGACTCATTTTTGAGGAACTATGCTAGTAACCTTGCGCCAATCTAATAGTTCAACTTTCAAAACAGTCCATTGCCCTTTCCCTTCAGCTAGTTCCTTATCCCCTTACAAATTTTACACTATTCGCCATCCTCTCTAATATAACTAATGTCCTATGTGGTACTGTGGCAGATGCTTTCCTGACATCCAAGTGTATTAGATTTAATGTTTCCTTTATCTAAAATTGTAAACATAATTTATTTTGTCAAAGAAGGGAATCAGGTTAATCTGGCTTGATCTATGTTCGGTAAAGCCGTATTACATTACATCTCTGAACCATTTATCTCTCTGAGTTTAATTAGTCTTTCTTTAACAATTTGGTCTAAAGTCCTGCATAATACTGACATGAGGCTCATTGATCTGTAGTTTCCTGAATACTTTTTTCCCTTTCTTAAATATAGGTAAGACGTTTGCTATTATCCAGTTGTATGGCAATACCTGTAAATTAACAGATTTATTGGAAATCCTTGATGCTGGACTTAGAAGTCTTATGTGCCAGTTGTTTCAGTATTCCATGGTAGAAATGATCTAGTCTTCACAGTTTGAGTGCATTCAACTCTTAAGTTTTTCTTGCACCTCTGATGTAGCAGTTTCTGAACACTCATTTACATCAGTTATTCTGCCTTTGTGAATGTACAAATTATCATTTTTTGTAAGGTGAGACAAAGTATTCATTCAGTTTAGGGAAATACCTATATTATTTTTAATATCCTTTCAATTGATATTGCATAGCCGTCTAATCTCATCCTTGCTTATTCTTTGTATTTATATAACTACCAACATCTTTTCCTCTTATTTAATTTTTATTGCCAAGAGCTTATTTAGTTTGATTTCTAGCAAGTCTCACTCTTTCTATTCTTCCTAATTTCCAAGAGGTATCTATCTGTGCAAATAACCTCCTTTTTCTTTTCCCTAGATGTTATCTGCTTTCTCCTGATAATATTTAAATTTTTCATCCAGCTGCATCTTTCTACAGTTTTTCCCTCCTTGTTTGGTTGGGATGCAATTTTCTTATGGTTGACTTAAAGGAATTCCAAGCCTACTTCACATTTAAGTCCTTGAGATTTTCAGTCCAATTGACTTGTACAGTTAATACCCTTTATGTCCCAATATCTTTCCTGTTGAAGTTTAAAAAAAAAAAAAAAAATTTGTTACGTGCCATTACATTGAAACTGAATCAACTTCTAATTGAAGATTATCACCTACAGCCAGCCCATACTATTTCACAAAACTAAATCTAAAATTGTATCTCCTTCTGTTAGTTCAGTGACAGCTGTGTTTTTCATAAAACAATTGTCATATGTTATGATAAATTTCACTTAACAATGCAAAATTTTTTTAGATGAAAAAATAGACTCAAATATATCTGAAGGAGTATCACATCAAGAAGAGTTATATTCGTCCTCTCCGGATCGAGAGAAGATCCAGTCTCCCTTCACACATAAATATCGGGCTTGTAGAGCAAACCTTCAAAGTACTAGTCGTCTGACACTCTCTTCAGAAATGGTTTATAGTCAAGAATTGAATTTACCAGATGGAGTGGAAATAATAAGTGTTAAACCATCAGCAGGTTTGTAAATTTTAAAAGAAGGAAATAATGAGTAAAAGTTTTGATTATACTGTAATGAGTTTCGTGGGTTATTAGACTCTAAAGCAACAAAAACCTTTTGAGCTCAAGAATACGTGAAAACCAGATTTGAAAAGAATACTAAAATACAAGGTCCTTTAAATTTTTATTTTTTTACTCTTGGGGCCCAAATGCTACAACAGAGCTCCTGCCAGCAGTCATCAGTGAAAAAAAATTGCTTTATACTGAGCATTTCAGAAAGTAAAAGGCTATATGCAGTCCTGAGAAGTGAAATGTTTTTGTCTGAAAAATAGATTTTATTTTTGAATATAATAAGTCCACTGACATATACCACCTCTGAAAACTACTTAAGATATTAAGAAGCTTGATTGGGAAGCATGTGTTTTGAGCCAGTTAGCCTATAGTACATGGATTGCAGTGTGAAGTGCCTGCATTTCTCAACTATATGACTTCACATGTGTAGATTAACCATGTGAAAGCTCCCATCATATTTAAAGATCCAGCAGCTGCAGCATATCTGAGCTTCTCTGTTGGCATTTTAGAGGGAAAGGGACAAGCGGGAGTAAGGGGGGATATGGATCCATGTATATACTTTGACAGAGGAAATCTATTTTTAATTAACGGGCTATAAACACATGTAATGGCTTTTCACTAGCACACCACTTATTTATGGACCTTATAATTCAAATGATCTATATTTTTGTATGTCACCAGGTTCCAACACTGATTATCAGTGTTGGCAATATTAATTTGTTTTTATTGCTTAATGTAGCTGGAACTACAAGTTACTTTTGTAGAAGTATGCTTTCCATTCATATTGGGATCCTAGATGTGAAATAATTTTAAACATTTAACTGTTCCTGTTGCCACAGGGTTCCTTCCCCCCAAGTGTTGACATAAAACTGTGTTAAACTTTTCTTTCACTGCTTTCTCTGAATCCTTGTAATCATTATTCTGTGCCAGTAAAATAATAGGTACTAGATACTTTATAAGGTGAACCAAAGCCAAATTGTATTGGTATTCAGAAAATGTGGATTTAATTTCACACTTCTATTAAAATTTTTTGTATGTATGATTATTTATTATTTGACTCTGGTGTGAAAATCTGTTTGTTTTTCTTCTATTTCAATTTTAGGGCACTTGAGTTCCTCTTCGATGTATCCAGTTTGTCAGGCCCCTTATCTACTGGCAACTTCTTGCTCAGATGGAAAAGTAAGGTTCTGGCGTTGCAAAGTGACTCCTGAATCAGTGGCTGCTTCTACACCAGAATATACTGTAAATAGTAATGTTACATATATATGGGAAGAATGGCCATTACTTGTTGAGGATCGACTTCTTAGTAGTAGTGCTGTGAGTGTTCCAGGCAGGCCAATTGAAGTTAGTTGTGCACATACAAATAGATTGGCTGTAGCATACAAGCAAACAACATCTAAAAATAGTCGCTGTTCTCAAGATTTCATGATGCATGTTGGTATTTTTGAATGTGAATCTACAGGAGGATCGTGTTGGATTCTGGAACAGACTCTTCATTTAGATGAAATAAGCACAATGTTGGACTCTGCCATTAGTATTGACAGTAATTTAATGGCATACAATAAACAAGAAATGTCTAATAGTGAGGGTACTTTGCCCAGCATAAAGCACTTGGTTCACTTAGATTGGATGTCTAGGGAAGATGGATCACATATCCTAACAGTAGGAATTGGATCAAAGCTTTATATGTTTGGACAGTTGGCTGGGAACATGCATGACCAAACTAATAAGGAGATCTCTCCTTTGCCATGGTGGGAAAATGCAAAAGTTACATCCCTTTGTAAGTTTGTACTGCTACGGTGTGTGGACTTGGTTTCTTCAGTAGAAGGATCACCACCTCTGCCAGTTTCTTTATCCTGGGTACGTGATGGCATCCTTGTAGTTGGGATGGATTGTGAAATGCATGTTTATTCTCAGTGGCAGCCCCCTTCTAAACAAGAGCTAGTTACGACTGATTCTTACAGTGGAAGCACACCATCTATCACCAGTTTGATGAAACAAAGCCAGTCAACTGGTTCTGGCCTGCATCCACCAAAGCGAAGTTTAACCAGATCCATGACTAGTCTTGCACAGAAACTTAGTGGAAAGAGAACTGCATTTGATCTCTCTGTAGAAATGGAAGATTCTGGTCTTTTTGAAGCAGCTCATGCATTATGTCCAACTTTACCTCAGTACCATCCTTTCCAGCTTCTAGAGCTTATGGACCTTGGTAAAGTACATAGAGCAAAAGCCATCCTGTCTCATTTGGTTAAATGTATCGCTGGGGAAGTTGTTGCTGTAAATGAATCTGAACCTAATCCTGATCGGCGACTTAGATCTCTCACAATTAGTGCTAGTGGAAGCACTGCAAGAGATCCCAGGACTTTCAACAAAACTGAGAATACAGACTATACAGAAATAGACTCTGTTCCACCACTTCCTTTGTATGCATTACTTGCTGCAGATGATGACTGCTCACATGTTTATTCAGAGAAACCCAATAATCAAAATAATTTAAATAAACAAAATGGCATCTCAGATGAAAATTATGAAAATCTTTTTCAAAACTCCAGCCTGAGTACGGATGATCTTACTGTGTTTGAAGCAGAAGAAGATAATACAAAGCCGAAGGTTATTGACCTTTCTCAGTACAGCCCAACTTACTTTGGACCAGAGCATGCTCAAGTTCTTTCTCGTCACTTGCTGCATTCTAGCTTACCAGGTCTCACCAGGATGGAGCAAATGTCACTGATGGCATTGGCAGATACAATTGCTACCACCAGTACTGATATTGGAGAAAGCAGAGACAGAAACCAGGGTAAGCTTAATATTTTAAGTGATAGGCAATACTCCAGCATTTTTATAAGGATTTTTATTGTCTTGCAAATGTCTGTCCAGATAAGTGTATTAAAAATTGTTTTGTATTGGTATGTTTTACTATCTAACAAGATTTTTCCATTTGCTGTTTAGGTAAAATTTCCTTTATTTTAACTGCAAACTTATTCATAACACTTCTGTTACAGAAATCTGGAAATATTTTCATTGTTATTGTTCATTGATACAATAGTGAACCATGTGTGTTCACTGTCAGGGGCCTGAGACTCTGGAATTTGCTTGGCTCTTAGTCAGAAATAGTCCAAACATGATGTTCTAGGCATGCTGGGATGGGGGCTGGAGGGAAGGGACAGGCTTTGTGGGAAGGCTTGAGGGTATGTTCCTGGGGCACTAAAGTTATTTTGGAGCTTTGACTATAATGACTGTCTGAATTAACTCATTTGTATGGGTGTTTTTGTGGGATGCATGAAGATGCGATGGGAAGGAGTTTTATTTGTGGGCAGAGAACTGGATTTACAATCTAACTGTTAGGCTCCCAAGAGGTTATTTGTGTATTGGTTATTGTTTAAATATAAAAAATAATGTTGCTAGATGGACAGGGCAGAGAGGCAGCCCCGGTAAGGAGCTTGGGCCCACCTGACTGCACTGTGTCCTGACCCAGTGCCCTGGGTGGACACTGGCTAAGCAGGGAATATCACCAAAACACACCGAGCTCTCGCATGGGAGATATTGCTGCCTGGGCCACTTCCCACCATCTCTGGCAGTGGGGTGATGCATGAGGTTTCAGGGCCCTCTGGTTCCACAGCACAAGTCACTCCCCAAGGCTGTCAGCTTCAGAGGTTCAATCCAGTTTCTTGGGGCTTCAGCTCCTTCTGTTGGGGTCTCTCACTAGTACACTGCTGGAACTCCTACAGCAGGTCCTTCCTCTGCAGCATCCAGTCTGGCCTGAGCTGAGTTGCTCCCTTTTTATACTAGCCCAGCACTTGAAGTGTGCCCAGTGTGTCAGTGGGGGCAGGACTTCCTCCACCCACAGTGCATTAAGCCCGTCGGGTCCTGTGTGATGTATGTGTACCCTGTCAGACCATCATACATACGCATTTTCCTTCAGCAACCAAGATTTTTCTCTCTATCCAACATAATATTGTATAATTCTTCAATACAATAAGCAGCATATTGTTTTTAGTTACTAATTGAAAGAATAGGAAAAGTATAATTTATCTTAGTTCCAGGTTACTCTATAAATCATAACTTGCTCGTGCATCCTTTTTTACCACGCTGAGATTGCCTGTTGCTCTGTCACTGGTATCTTATTTGGGGAGTTGAAGAAATCACTGAATTCATGAGCTCTTGTTAAACTGTCATAATAGTCTAATAAAGAGAAAGCTATTTGTTGCGTTGGCATTTTTTTTTAAGTTTCTTTCATATGCAATTTCTTTCAGTGAAAATTACTCAATTTTTATTTATAGGTGGAGAAACACTTGATGAATGTGGCTTAAAATTCCTTTTGGCTGTTCAGCTGCACACATTTCTGACAACCTCACTTCCTCCTGTCCATCGAGCCCAGCTGCTTCACCAAGGTAACTTTACAGAGTGGGATTTTTTGACAGTATTCACATGTTTTAACACTTCAATGTTTGCTTTATTAGATGCTCATGCAGTCTTGAAATACATACAGAAATGTAGTATGAGAGAGTTGCTGTAAGTCCTAGTTGCTCATTGTCCTTACAAGCCCTGGGCATGCTCATGATGAAGCATAGCATAGGTGTTTGTTAACTTCTTATGTGAATGCTTCTTGATCAGTCTTTGGGGGTGAAGATTTTCTTTTATGAATTTTTTTACTATAAAATACTGGAAAGAGCTTTGTCAATGAGAAGTTTTGTGAGACATTTAAACATCATAGAGCAGTGGTTCCCAACTTGTTTTATTCCAAGAGCCAGCAAACCCGTTTGCAAACTTGCGCCACATAGCTGCAAAAGCTCCCAGCCTTCCAGTCACGCAGTAGGCCCCAGCTGCCCTTCCCTCTCCTCAGCAGGTCCCACCTGTCCACCACACGGCCATGGCAGACTCCAATCCTCCTGCGAAAGCATGCCTCAGACATCCACCACGCAGCTACAGTGCAGACTTCGCCCCCAGCTGCCAGAACAGGCCCTAGCCGCTCATGGCTGTAGCCTCAGCATCGTCCTCCCCTGCTACCCCCAGCAACTCTCCACATGGCCCCGCCAGCTGGGCTGTGTAGCATCTGCCAGAGCTAAAACCAGAGCCATGGTGAGTCTGTGCACTGAGGCCTGGGCTCCAGCTCCAGCCCTGCCCAGCTCCCACTCACCTTGCTGTTGCATGGTGAAGTGAGTGGAAGGAAATTCTTTTATAGAAAACTCCAGCTGGCGGGACTATTCAAAAGCTGTGGGCATGACCGGACAGTGTGCCACAGTCGCTCTCACAGAGATCAGCTCATTTTAATGCCTATTTTATTTTATCATGAGACTCACAACATAGGATAATAATTTTCAGAAAACATTGCAGTGATTTATGAGCTGAAGTGCCTGAGCCACAATTGAAAATGTAATTTAGGCTCTTGAAGTTACTTTTGGTGGTTCTGGAATAGGGATGTTGGTGACTAGTTGACTGTCCAGTAAATACATGCTTATTGAATAGTCGAGTAGCCACTCAACTAGTCTCTTCTCCCCCCCCCCCCCCTTGATGCCTCTATCAGGGAGGGGCAGCAAGGGAGGGGAGAGGAGCAGGAGGTGGTGCTGGGGGGAACTTGCTTTAAGCCAGTTCCCCCCCAGAACTATCCCCTTTAAGCCGGGTCAGGGGAAGCAGAGGCACAGCGGGAAAACAGCATAAGAGGGGACTGCTTTAGCCCCCCCGGAGTTCTTGTACATTTCAAAAGCAGAAGAGCTGCAGGGAGCACAGGGTGAGCAGGGACTCAAGCCAGAGGCAACAAGCAGGCAGGGGGGACAGGACATGAGCATGGACTCAAGTGAGAGGCATCGGGGGGCGGGGGAGGTAGACAGGAGCCACTTCCCCCCAGCACAGTCTCTGGGATGCCTCCTGCCCCTCCACCCTGCTGCCTCAGTCAGAGGCAGCAGAGGGGATAGGGGACACTGCTGGGAAGCAGCTGCCTGTCTGCAGGGGTCTCAGCGCCTTGGTGGCCACCATGAACAGAGGCTGCTCCAGCACCATCCCCAGTTCGAAACAGACGGGCTGCTGCCTGAGCAGCCCTGGCCCACAGCCAGCCCTGGCCACTGCGAACAGAGGCTGCTTCAGTACCATCCCCTGTTCGTGGCAGACAGGACTGTACCGTGAACAGGGGCTGCTGGACTGTGCAGTCCCAGCTCATGCTGATTGCTGCGCCCCTGCGGCTCTTACTACATTTAAAATGCAGCCTTGCAGTGGCTTTGGAGCTGGCTCTTGGAGCAACTTCCGCTGCAGCTCTGCACAGCAGCGCTTATCGACTAATCGCATAGTCGATATAATTTCGACTACCCAGATAATTGCATTTTAGCATCCTTATTCTGGAAAATTTTACCCATAATCAAGTTAGATGGTTTCCACACTTCCAGTAAGATGAGAAGCAGTACTGCAAGAAGGAAAAACACCAAAAAAAGATGTTTTTCACTGGACTTACCAGTATTAGTTTTTCTTGGAACTGAATATTTAATCAAAACTAAGCTCAACTTTTTGAAGTTTTTGGTTACTTTCACAGAGCCAGTGGCAGTGCCATAACTATCTTTAAGGGTATTGTATTTCTCTGCAGTTGTTTAATTCGGTCATGACCTCCTCTATTGTCTGTCAACTAGATATGGCCAATTTATAATTGAATAATAAACAAGTAGTTCATTTGCAAGGCCTGCAATTGTTGTAATGCCTACCAAGTTTCTGCCCTTGTACTTTCACAGTTAATAAATTAAAGACAAAATCTTCTGAACTTGTAGTTGATTATCTGGTTTTATTGTCACTAAACAAGCACTTTTTTCCTTTGTGGATTATTGTATAGGTTTGTCTACTCGTCACTTTGCCTGGGCATTTCATTCAGTAGCAGAAGAGGAGCTACTGAGCATGCTCCCTGCTGTGCAGAAGGGGGATCCGACCTGGTCAGAACTCAGAGCTATGGGTGTAGGATGGTGGGTTCGGAATATCCATAGTTTGCGAAGATGCATAGAAAAGGTAAATAATAGCCTACAGAAAACAATTAGCTTACAACATGTTATCAGTTATTCATAATATCCTGAAATAATTATTCTACACTTTCCTTATATGAAAATGGTTGGTGTATTCAAGAGTCCTGTTAAGTCCTGCTAGGTTACAGGAATGCTGTGGTTAGAGGACCTTAAGAGTCAAGAATTTAACAAAAGCGGCGAGGAGTCCTGTGGCACCTTATAGACTAACTGAAGTGATGATCTATAAAGACTTAGATAAAGACTAAGCTTTCGTGGCAAAGACCCGCTTCGTCAGATGCATGAATTTAACAGTGGGATAGAGAAGAATTTGCAGTGATTCCTGGTGGATGTAATTTTTCTTGCCATGGAGACTGCATGGAGCGGATTGATCACATTTCTTGTCACCTTGCTTATTTTACTTGTTGAATTTCACTGGATTTTGTGAAAAGTAGGTCAAGTTATAAACTTGGCAAGCAGTTACTAAGTCAAGTAATGAGCTTAATCTGCAGCAAGGAAGATTTAGATTAGATATTAGAAAAACTTCTCGTTATAAGGGTAGACAAACTCTAAATAGGCTTTCAGTGGAGGTTGTGAAATCCCAGTCTTTGAAGGTTTTCAAGAACATTTTGGACAAGCACTTTTCAATGATGTTTCAGTTTACTTAATCCTATCTTAGAGCTGAGGTTTGGGTTATAACTTCTCAAGATCTCCTTCAGCACTACACTTCTATGATTCTGGGACTTAAAGGCTCATCTTCATTTTGTAGAAATATTTGGTTTTAATTAATTCTGCATGGTGGGGGAGTAGAAAAGTCCTAAGAAACTGTGAAAAGTCTCATTATTGAACATTTAGTATTTGGAATAGAGTCAAGTAAATTTTGGCACAGGAACCTCTTCACTTTGGCACACACATTGACTGTTAGGAGATGTAGTATCTTAGGGTATGTCTACACCACAGCGCTAATTCGAACTAACTTAGTTCGAATTAGTTAATTCGAACTAACTTAGTTCGAATTAGCTTAGTTCGAATTAACTAATTCGAACTAACGCGTCTAGAACTAAAAACTAGTTTGAATTAGCGTTTTGCTAATTCGAACTAGCATGTCCACACTAAGTGGACCCTGAACAGGGCTTAAGGATGGCCGGAAGCAGTGCCGGCAGGGCATCAGAGGAGGACTTAGAGCGTGGAGATGCTGTCTCAGGCTAGCGGAGGGCTGTGCTTAAAGGGACCCGACCCCCACCCCGGACAGACAGTTCTCAGGGGTACCCCGCTTGAAAACCAGTCCTGGCTTGGAGTGCCCGGAATGCCCACACTGGGCACATCACACCACTCGGCCATCAGCTGAGCTGCACTTGCTGCAGGCTGCCATCTGGGGAGAGGGGGCAATTGGGGGGCTGCAGGAGAGCTTCCACCCCCAGAAGCCTACAGAGCCAGCCCAGTCCTCCCCATCGGGGCTCGTGCCCCATTCCTCCCTCACCTCCTTCCACTTACTCTTCCCTAGCCCCTTTTCTTGATGTACAAAATAAAGGACAATTGTGTTCAAAAATGGAACCTGTCTTTATTGAATAAAACTGTGGGAGACTGGGAAAAGGAGGTGGGAGAGGGGAAGAGAGAGGCTGGGAGAGGGGAGGGCAACTAAAATGATCAGGGGTTGGGAACAGGTCCCATATGAAGAGAGGCTAAAGAGACTGGGACTTCTCAGCTTAGAAAAGAGGAGACGGAGGGGGGACAGGATAGAGGTCTCTAAAAGCAGGAGTTGGGTGGAGAGGGTGCATACAGAAAAGGTCTTCATTAGTTCCCATAAAGAAGGACTAGAGGACACCAAAGGAAAGGAATGGGTAGCAGGCTTCAAACTAGTAACAGAAAGTTGTTCTTCACAAAGCAAAGAGTCAACCTGTGGAACTCCTTGCTGCAGGAGGCTGTGACGGCTACAACTAGAACAGAGTTTAAAGGGAAGTGGGATCAAGTCATGGAGGTTGGGTCCATGGAGTGGTATTAGCCAGGGGGTAGGAGTGGTGTCCCTGCCCAAAGTTTGTGGAAGGCTGGAGAGGGATGGCATGAGACAAATGGCTTGGTGTCTGTCTCCGGTCCATCCCCTCCAGGGTACCTAGTGTTGGCCGCTGTCGGCAGACAGGCTACTGGGCTAGATGGACCTTTGGTCTGACCCAGGATGGCCATTGTAAGCTCAGGGCTCAGGGTCGGGGGTCTCAGTGGACCCCCTTGATTTTCATGCACACCTGCTCCTGGGTGGCCAGGCTGGCAGCTCTCCTGCCCAAGCCGGCCACTTTCCTGTGCCTAGTGCGGAGATCGTGGACAAGGTCCACGATCTCCGCACTAGCCCAGGCGGGTGCCCGCCTCTTGCGGTCCCGGGCAAGCTCCCGGGAACCGCCAGCCTGGTCCCGGGAAGAGGGGGAGGGCTGGGGGGCATCGGGTGGGTGGCTCGATCCGTGCCAGGTGCAGGGTCTGCTGGCTGGGTGCTGGCAGGCTTGCACCTGGCACGGGCACCATAGCCAGCCCGTGCCCCTTTAAGGGGTCCGGGGCCGGGAGGGGGGCATAGAGTTTCCCTGGTGTTGGCCAGAGTGGCCACCAGGGAAACCTGGGAAGCCTTAGCCTCCCACTAGTTCGAATTAAGGGTCTACACAGCCCTTTATTCGAACTAGCTAGTTCGAAGTAGGCTTAATCCTCGTAAAATGAGGTTTACCTAGTTCTAGCGGAGCGCTAGTGTAGCGCCTATTAAAGTTAGTTCGAACTAACATCCGTTAGTTCGAACTAACTTTGTAGTGTAGACATACCCTTAGGGAAGTGGTTTTTCATTGTGGCAAAACCAGCACACAGAAAGAACACAGTTAAGTTATTTTATATCTGTCATAAGTATATGTATTAATGAGGTATGAAAGCTCATATGTGCACATTGATTTCAATTTAATAAATCCAGTGTAAATAAATCTACTTGTCTGTTCAGTTATTTAGGAAACATGTTGTTGTTTTTTTCACTTGCATGCCTTTGTGTATTGTATTTTTTTTTAGTTTAACAGCTGTAGATATTATGTATAGGGCACCAAAGTGGTTCAAGTGTGTTTCTACAGTCTGCTTTCCAAGCAGTACAGGTGAAAAATAGTAACAAGGTGGGAAGATAAGTCTATCAGTGAGAAGTGTTCAGGACACTGTAAACTAGGAAGAGCGTTTATCCTATGGAACTAAGAGGAAAATTAGTTTAAACACTCATGTCACACAGCCTGATATTTTGTGCCCATAAATTTCATAATGGCTCCTATTCTTTGCAAGCTATATATATGTCTTGACAAATAATACAGTCTACTTGCCTGTGGCAAGTAGATTGCAACCCGGAAGAGCCGGGTTGCAGCGATTTGTGCATGCACAGAACGATCTGCGCATGTGCAGATTGCCGGATAGTGAGGCTGGTGAGCGGGTAAATATCAAACGGTAAATATCGATACACAGGTCTAAGCCTACTGTGCTTATTGAACATTGTGTTAACATTCTGGCTGCATGCAGATGGAGGCAGAAGGGAGTGCCCCAGGTCATATTTTATTCACCATGTGGATAGATATGAGGCCAGATATTCACTGTGTACAGAAGTAAGGATGTTAAATATCAAGTAATTTATCAGTTGAGTAGTCAATGGAATTTCCATCGACTAGTCAATAGGCACTTCTGCATTCCTCCTTTGAAATGTACAAGAGCCCCCACCGGGCTTTTTCAAAAAAGGAATGTGAAACTCCACATGCAGCCCAGGGCCAGAGGGAAGTCCCACTGACTCTGGGCTGCACACGGGTGCCTGCTTTGAAATGTACAAAAGTACCCAGGTGGTCCCCAACCTTTACAGGCGCCCGGGGGGTGGGGCCACTCATGCGCTGGGCGCCGGGGCCGCACGTCCTGGGGCACGCCAGGGGCGGGGATGCCCTTGCACCTGGCGCCGGCACGTGCCCCGGGGCTGGGGCTGCCCGAGCGCCTTGTGCCGTGGGCCCGGGGCCGGCGCCACCGCCCGAGCCGCGCGCCTGGGGCCGGCACTGGCGCCGCGCGCCCGCATGTACCACAGGGCTGGGGCCACCCGAGCACCGCGCACTAGGCGCTGGTGTGTGTCGCGCACCTGGGGCCTGCGCCTCCAGTGCGCCGCGCGCCGGGGGCGGGGCCGGCCCAGGTTGTCGGCGGGCGCACACAAATGCCCCAGCGGGCACCATGGCGCCCTCCGTCACCGCGTTGGGAACCACTGACCATGGGGATAGTCCTTAACATCCATATATAGAAGGACATGGGTTCATTGATGCCAATGGAGCTATCATGAGTCTCAGCAGATTGTCACATGAGATGTAGTCATCTAGGAAAATTACTGGCTTTCGTTGCACTATAATCCAACACAACCTGTCTGATTTGCTTCAGCACGCAATTCTATTGCCCTCAAATTTTAGTGACTTAAACCATTTACTCAGAAGCCAGTTGAAATTACTTCATTTAATAGAAAAACTGTCAACTGCAGCTTTGCATTTTATTGGGTTTTTTAGTGTCTCCACCCAACTTTCGACTGACATGCTCTAATGATTCAGTTTAGCCTACTTGATGTAGAACAGTCTGGTGGTAATCAATATTGAGGGGATTCCATTAAAATCTAGGGAGACCAGACATTATAGTAAGAAGAGAAATTTAGATGATGCAAACTAGGGATGTAAAATCCCGTTTGATTATTTAACCAGCTTAATATTTGGTTTAACCAACTAACTGATTAAACAGGGGCGGGCGGGGGCTGCTCTGGCCAGGCTGGGCTTGCTGGTTAATCTTGCCCACTGATTAACTGTAATGGGTAAGCATCACCTGGTAAGCATGATGGTTACTGGTTAAATATTCACATCCCTGATGCAAACCTTAACTATACAAGATGAGTCAAACTTTCTGAGAGATTCTGAAATGGACTTTCACATACCTGCATTTGTAGAAGTATATTTTGTGGGACTTCTGTGAAAGGTGTACTGGAAATGTGGTATTTAAATTGGATTTTTAAATTAAATAAAGGCTTATTTAAAAAACTGTTTAAATTTAAAATTGAGCTGTTAAGATATAAATTTAAATTTTATAAATTTTAAATTAAAGACAAGAAATAATATTTAAGAATAAGCTTGAAGGATATAGTATCAACAATAAGTTGAATTAACTGTGGTAAACTTATCCTTTGTTTAATAGCTCAACCAGTTTGAAATGTAAAACATGCATTGATTAACTTTTTTTACATATCCAGTATACTTACTTATTTAATAAAACCAGTTAATGCTGTCTTGGGGCATTTCAATTGATTTTGCAAATAGTTTGAATAAAAATTATTACCATGTGGTAAATAAGCAATTGCTCATACAACATTTTTCTAAAATGCAAAACTCAAAAATAAGAGTCTGAATAAATGCAAGTTAAACTATGTAACTGTTTAAAGGGGGGGGGAGGGTGGGTGGGTGTGTGTGTGTGTGTGTGTGTGTGTGTGTGTGTGTGAAATGTCCTTGAGAGAAAAATGTGATTAGCCAAAAGATGCATCAAATTTAGTGTTAAAGATGTATGTAAATGCAAAATCAGTATATTTTAAATGTTTTCAACCAATAAGAATTACCTTTCTTTTGAAAAGTGACTAAAGTGCAAATGCGAATAATTAAATGATTCTTAATTAGGGCTTCTTGCTCTGTAGTTTGTCAATTAAAATGATCCTCACACCATTTTACATCATTATGATTTTAAACCAGTGCATTCTACTTTTCCTTTCCTGATAATTTGGATCTATTTCATATATCTATCAGAATTTTTGCCCAAATGTTCCGTGCAAAGGAATCACTGTAGACTGAGTAAACAAATGTTTTACCTGCTTACATAACTAACTTTTATTGTAAAAGCCTGAAATCAACGTAACTTTGATTTGATGAGGAACTAGTTTTTTGTTAATCATAAGGAAAAATAGACCAATCTGACCTTTTCTATGTATGCCAGAATGAAATTATTTAACAATGAATCAATCAGTTTAGGGATAATGCTTTCAGATGATGAGTCTCACACTTGCCACAAATTTAACACAGTCCATGTATATTTACAGGTAGCCAAAGCAGCCTTTCAACGAAACAATGATCCACTTGATGCTGCTATTTTTTACCTTGCAATGAAAAAGAAGGCTGTGATTTGGGGATTATACAGGTAGGAAACATATAACAAAATAACTTTTTATAAACACTAAGATTTTAAAATACTTGCTCTTAAGTAAAATTCCATATTGGCCAGTCCATTTTTATATTGCTAGGAAACATATAACAAAATAACTTTTTATAAACACTAAGATTTTAAAATACTTGCTCTTAAGTAAAATTCCATATTGGCCAGTCCATTTTTATATTGCTATCTACATACACTACAGTAATCATCATGTGTTTTCTGAAGTCAGTATTTGTTTTTTACTTGATTTTATCACACATGTATTTTAGCCAAAAATGTTTAGACACACCTCAGTCTTGAAAAACATTGCCTCATTCATGTTCTTTTGTTCCTATAATTCATAATTAATTATTCAATTTCAATAGGTGTGTTCATAGTTGTTATATTGTGGTATCTAAAAACGTGCTTCAGATGAAAAGTTACGGTTAATCTTTAAAATGTACATGATATACATTTTAATCCAAATTTTATTTTAAAATTTGGCATTTGGGGCCTAAAGTGTGATAAACATTCTAAAACTGTACTTAGACATGTGCAGTGACAAACTTACATGTTGTTAGATTATATAGTAATCAAGATTTCCAAATGTGAATGACTAAAGTTTAGTCTTTTAAATCCATAGCAGCCTCATCCACAACTACATAATCCTGTGTCATTACTAAGCATCAGTCTGTGAGTACTGACCGTGGCCAGGGATTCTGATATGAAAATAGTGTCATCATATAAATAAAACTATACCATAATGCTTATGCACAATGAGACTGAATTGAAATCACATGGTATCCTTAATTCTGTCACTTCCTAACTTTTGAGGGGTCAACCTCGCAACCCTGATCTTTTAATGTACGTTTTTGATATAATAGACTTTATTTTTTCAAATTTTCTTGGTTCAAGTGAACTTTTCCATATGAATTGTTCAAATTGATCAGACTGATTGAAAATGTCAGTAGCTTCCATTATTGCCTATCACTTTTTTAAAATGGCGATTCTGTTACAATGTTCCCAAACCATGACAAGAGCCTCATGTTTACCACTGAAAAAGTTATTGCACTTCATGTCACCTGAGGAATTGAATAATAGAGGCTTTCAAACAAATGACTGGTACTGTGTGAGGATATTTTTGGTAAGTACTATTTCAACAGAACAGTAAAGCTTCCAAAGCATGTTGTATTTCAGTGGTTGTCTTAACAATTGAAATATAACACTGTCTTCAAGAAATTCTGTTTCACTATTTCTTAACAAAAGCATGTCCTCATATAGCACTAGCATTTTTCTTTGAAAGCTACTGTTGTTGATTTCACAGTTTTCATCCTCAGTGGATATATTCTCTGTCGAATTGGAAAATGAGGCATAGACTCTGTTAAAAAGATGTCCTAAAAGTAACTTTGTGCACTAGTCTATAAACCTCCCCCCCCCATCCTAGTATGAAACAGTTCCAAAGGTGCATGAGAAGGTGCTTATTCTGTTGACATTTGGAAATTTAAAGACTGATTTTTTTATTTATCTTAAAGACTCCTCGTTTCAATTTTAAAAAGATATAATTGTATTGGTACTTTATAGATAATAAAGACTTCAAAATGAAATGGTTTTGTGCACACACTTTTGGGCAGCTGTCTAGGTAAATCTTGAGTCAGATATCTAGAATTAATCTAATAAAATGTTAATCTTAAGTACGTTTTTTTCCTTGTCTATCTTGTTTAAATTTGCAGGTCCCAAAAAGAAACTAAGATGACACAGTTCTTTGGAAACAATTTTACTGAAGACAGATGGCGTAAAGCAGCATTAAAGAACGCATTTTCTTTATTAGGCAAACAGCGCTTCGAACATTCTGCAGCATTTTTCTTGTTGGCTGGTCACTTGAAGGATGCAGTTGAGGTAATAAAATAGATTTTGCTATTGCTTTAAGTAGTCATGATTTCATGGTTTTAGTCAATTTTTGTCAAGTTTACACAGATATTCTTAAATAGGTTTACAGTGCATCTGATACTTTATCATCTGGAATGACACAAGTTGGAAAATATCTCTCTTGTGATTACTACAACTTTGAATCATTATTGAAAAGCTTCTGAGAGATGTTCCCCACTCTGGCACTCAGGGTACAGAAGATGAGGGCCCGCAAAAGAGCTTCAAAACCTTGCCTCTACAGGCACTAGTTACCAGTTATAGTCCATAGTGCTGCTATAGGCATTGCTTCAGAGCATAGAGATCCCATAGCAAGGGGGAAATGCCATCGGACTGAATAGTTAGCAGGGAAGTTAATGGACAATGAAGTTTATTGGTAAAGTTTGTTGAACAGTATGGTCAGCTTGACAAAGTGTTCTGTTCACATATCATTCGCAAGCTTAAGTTTCTTGTGAATCAAAGATAGTGTCATGTCATAGCAGCATTTGCAGAATTTTGACAGTATTGTATCAAGCAACAGTTTGTCCAGCCAGATGCATCATGCTGGAGGTTTGTGAGGAGTGAACACATGGAAGGTAAATTATAGGCAGTAACTCTAAATCCTGCATACATTGCTGGGTAATACATTGGTGGTATCAGTTGTTGACAATTGCTACCAAATTGTTTGCAGAATGGAGTAAAAATTGTCACTTTTGGTGAAACCCTATTTCAGCAGGCTCCTCTCACTTTAATTTTGCATACATTTTTGGTGGTGGCCTTTTAACCTATGAAGAAATGAAAACTTAATTTCTTTAAAATAACTGGTTGTTGTTTTTTTAATTAGGTTTGCCTTGAAAAATTGGGAGATATTCAGCTGGCTCTGGTAATATCAAGGCTTTATGAGTCAGAGTTTGAAGTATCTAGCACGTATAAATCCATACTGCAGAAGAGAATTTTGGGAGGTGCATATCTTGGTAAGGAGAGCTCATCAACTATGCATTGTGACCCTTTTCTACGAAGTATGGCTTTTTGGATTTTGGAAGATTATAGCAGGGCTCTTGACACTCTAATTAAGCAACCTGCTGGAAATGAAGGTAAGAGTCTACATATGGTTAGCTATGAAATCAGTTGTTAGTATTTTTGCATTTAAATTTAGTATACAGTTTAACTTCTCTTTTGACTTCAGTAGACTCCTTTAAAGCCAAAAATACCACTTGCAGCCTGTTCGGTTGCTTACCTAAGTTGGATGGGGGGGGAACCTTGGTGGTTTAGATAATTTGTAAAAATAGGTTTATAAATTGTTGACAACTATATACTGTGACCATAATATGCATGAATGGAAAAGGAATGAATTTATTCATGTTGCTATTTAACATTGTGAACATAGAATTATATAACCGGAAGGGACCTCCAAGATGTCATCAAGTCCAATCCCCTGCCCTCACCGCACCAAGCACTGTCTAGATCACGCCTGACAGGTTTCGGTGCAAACTGTTCTTAAATACCTTCAGCGATGGAGTTTCCACAACCCACCCTAGGCAATTTATTGTACTGTTTAACCACCCTAACAGCTAGGAAATTTTTCCTAATGTCCAACCTAAACCTCCCTTGCTGAAATTGAAGCCCATTGCTTCTTGTCCTATCCTCAGCGGCCAAGGAAAACAATTTTTCTCCCTGCTCCTTGTAACAAACACCCTTTTAGATACGTGAAAACAGCTATCATGTCCCCTCTCAGTCTTCTCTTTTCTAAACTAAACAAACCCAGTTCTTTGACTTCCCTCATACACCATGTTTTCTAGACCTTTATTAATTTTTGTTGCTCTTCTCTGGACCTTCTCCTATTTCTCCACATCTTTCTTGAAATGTGGTGCCCAGAACTGGACACACTACTCCAACTGAGGCCTAATTAGCTCAGAGTACATGGCAACTTGAATCAGTACAACTGGAATTAGTCGTGTACAAACCATTTTTAAATTTTAAAGAAGCACCAAAGTTTTGTTCTTCAGTTATTTTTTTTTATAACAGCAGTTGTAAAATAACAATATAAAACATAACTGCCACTTCATCCTGACGCAAGCTCTGTCTTCCTGATCGCGACAGAGAAAAGCTCCAGAAACATGAGTATGATCCTTACATTGTAGTATAGTCATGACTTCTCAGGAAATGTCTGTCACAAGGACACGTAAATTAGGAAACGGTTGTGATAGCCTTGCATGGACTGCTCTGAGTGCCCCATGTAAACTGTGATAACCAGGGGGACCCACAGGGGTTCTGGCAAGACTTGGTCAGGTGGGGAGTGGCTCAGCGCTTTCGGGAGGAAGAGGACATCAGGCAGAAAGGGCAGGGTCCAGAACATGCTGCATAGCACTCCGGCAGTGATTTAAATGGCCCAAGGCATCAGCAGCCTGGTATCCTGGGGTTATTATGAATCACCAGGCCCCATCAGTGGGCCTGGTGATAGCTTTCAGTGCTTTAAATCTGTTGAAACTAACTTCATACCTGTTAAAAGGCCACAAAAATTAAGTCCACTCTGAACAAGGTTAGACAACAGCCCATGTCACAAGGCTTTAGTCACAGAACAATGTCTTGATCCTGACAATGCTGTTAAGAGCACCTTTAGAACTAATTGATGAAAGCACTATGCTAATGATTGTTTCATCTCTCAACCTATTTCAGGCTGATAAAATTGTACCCCAAGTAGGGATGTGTAAAATCCTGTTAAATTTTCTGAATGCCCTATATAAACTTTGTGATAGCCAAGGGGCGTGACAGACTTGGTACTCTCTTGGCCCTGCACAGGGCTACCAGCAGGAGACTCGCTCTCAGGTGCTTTTACTTGGGAACCAGTCCTCCACCCTCCCTGATCAGGACCCAATGCCCACAGCTCTGCTGAGCAGCTTCTTATAACCAGGCCTGTCCCAGTAAACTTTCTTCTCATTGGCTCCTTCTGAGCACTTCCCTTTTGGACCAGGGCCCTGTGCAGACTCTCCACCCTGCTTTAATCCTTTCTAGTCAGAGTGGGGCAGCTGCCCCATTAGAAACATCTTGATTTAAGATGTGGGTTTTTTTAGTTGTCTTTCTTATAGACAGATGAAAAACTTCATCTACTTTTCTTTTTTTCATTTTAGATGTTAATGTGATCTTTGATAAAACATACTGTAAACTAGAGATTATAGTTTAACCTTGGTACACTGAGAATAAACATCTTGCGCACCTCAGACTGACAGTGGTCAGTAAAGGATGTTGTATACTCTTGATCATACAAAATTCGAGAATTCATAGTTCTAATTACTGCAGTTGAACTAATCTCATTGTAAGAAAATTTTAACATTCCCTCCAAACTATGTACACAGTTCTGCTTTCATTCTAGGCTGCACTTGAACAGCAGGCAAATTCTGGCTGCTCATAAGCTGTAGATAACATTCAATAAGAATTCTTCTTCTGTGCTGATTTTTCTCTTTCCTTTACAGATGAAAATGGTGCCTCCCCAAGTTGTGATCCTGCAGTGTTCAACTTTTATAATTATCTGAGGACACATCCTCTCCTGTTGAGACGTCATTTTGGCTCTTCTGAAACATCTTCAACACGGATTTGCCTAACTGTAGAAAATGGACTGTCAGACAAAATAAATTTAAGTGAAAGAAGATTGTTTTTCACTACAGCACATGCTCATTTGAAGGCTGGCTGCCCTATGTTGGCTCTAGAAGTGTTATCAAAGATGCCAAAAGTGGTCAAGAAGTCAAAGCCTTTTGGTATGAATTCTAGTTTCATGGACGTTAGTAAAGACTTTTCACCTTCTTCACCAATAAAGTTAGACACAAAGGAAAATAAAGCTTCCATTGTTGACTGGTCACAACCAGTACTAAATGGTTTGGGATCATCTTCCGATTGTTCATCAGACAAACAGTCCAGCTCTGCCCTTTCTTTTGATTGGAGCCAACCAAGTCTGATATTCCAAGATGAACCATTGGAGTTAAAATGGGACAGCGATAAAGACGAAGAAAGTGAAGATTCTCCTCTTGTAATGAAAGATCTGAAACCTTTGCAGAAGCTGACAATTGAAAAGCTAGATGAAACTAGTTCTAACTACTCAGAATCCTTCAGTGCAATGGATGAAAATAATGTTTTAAGTCCATCAGAAGATGTGATCTCAGCACAGTTGAAGTTTAGAGCATGCTTAAAGATTCTCACAGTAGAGCTTCGTACATTGTCCACTGGTTATGAAGTAGATGGTGGGAAACTGAGGTACCAGCTTTATCATTGGCTTGAAAGAGAAGTGATAGCTCTTCAAAAAACCTGTGATTACAGCGCTGAAATAGAGGAGGTACAACCGGGGATTAGCATGTCTGGTGAAATTGCTTTAAGTGATAACATCGAGGATTTATCTGACCAGCAAAAAGCCATGCTGCAGAGAGAGAATTTTCAGAGAAGACGACAATGGCTTCTAAAATATCAGTCACTCCTGAGGATGTTTCTTAGTTACTGTATACTTCATGGATCTCATGGTGGGGGTTTGGCATCTGTGAGAATGGAACTGATTTTGCTTTTACAAGAATCTCAGCAGGTATGTGCTTTCACACATGTTCCACAGGACATGTTAAATTCCATGTCTAAGAACATATATAATGTTGAACTTTTATCTCTTTCAAGGTTTAAAATTAAAAATGAATAACTGTGCTACTATCTGTTAATTTTCAGTAATTTTTCATATAAATTATGTAGGAATTCATGCTAATATAATTTACTCTTCCTGAATAATTATCCTATCCATTTGGATTAAAGTTCTAAACTAGTCAGTGTTTACCTACTTCTTGTAAGAAGTTAGAGCTGATCAAATAGTTGTTTTTTTTTTTTAAGGAACAGTCAATACAAACACTTCCAAGTCCTCTGCCAGAACAGAATTCTATACCTCTCCTATTTGCCTGCACAGCCAGTGCCAAAACAGTGGTGGCCAGTCCATTACTGCATCTCAGCAACCTGACTCATGATATATTACATACTGTAATAAACCTTGATTCACCACCTCACCCAGATATCCAGAATAATAAAGTAAGTATTTTATCATAGTAAGGTAGGCTGGTTCATTTTACATTTTATTCCATTTGCTTAAAGCTAGCTAGCAGATTCTTTGACAGCTTGGAAACATTTTAATATATTAACTAAAATTATAAATTAAATGAATGTAATGTATAAATATGTTTCTTGTGCTCTGCACCTTTTGTATCAAATCACTAAATGAAAAATTTCATTTTATTGATAGTGGGCAGTTACTCCTGTGAGGTGGTTGCCTCACTTCAGTGAAAATTATGTAGATCAGCACCTCTCAGGATTTGGCCTTACATGTCTGCAGAGTCATATGAATATTTGAAAGCTACATAATGTGCAGTTTCTGTCACTGATGCACTGTGTTTTGAATGAATTAAGAGTTCCTAATATTTTAGCATAAAATCTTGTTTTATGTTAATTTACGTCTGTGGTTTTGCTTAAATAAAACTGATAATTTGAAAGTAATAACAAAAGGCTCTCTAAATACTGTTTAAAACTTATATAACATCTATCACATGAAGCAGTGTTATTTGTCAATTCATTTCTTTTTCTTCCAAGATTTCATTCTTTATTGTTTTTTAGTAAAAACTAAATGTACTTGCCAGTGACTGTCTAAGAAGCTTACAGGTATTGGACACCAAATCCCATTGACTTTCAATGGGAACTGGATACTTAAATCTCCAGGGAAACTTTGGCACATTCCAGCCTCATACCTTAAAATTATTATCCTATGGAATAATGTACCATTAGTTTATATAAAGGACAGTATTTGTGTAACTTAACTGGTTGTATCAAACCGTAAATAAAATGAACCCTCTTTTTTTCTTCTCCTGTCAGTGTCATTAATTTATTTTGATAAGGAATATAAAATATGAATATGCTATGACAAAAATGGGTTTGTTGAGTGTAATCCATAATAAATTATGTGCATGTGACTTAGAGTTGCAGTAAAATCAAAGAAACTAAATGTCACTGCAGTTCTTTAAATAAGAGCTCCAATCTGAAGCTGCATCAAGAGGCAGCATAGTAACAAGATTGATTGCAATTCTTTGTAGTTGATCATGCCGTGTGCTTAATTGTAATATGCTTTCCAAGCTGGTTAATTCTTCAAACTTGATTGTGTGTGTATATGCATGCTTCTAGTGCTTCCAGTACTTTACAAAACACCATAAATGGTAAAAATTAAACTATTATTGGGTTTTTTTAGTTAGAACTCAATTCTATAAACATTTCCCTGGAAGTATAATTTGCTCTTTTGTGTAGCACCATTGCCTTCAAAAATTATGTGTTTTCAGGATTGGACATAGTCTAATTCGCTGTGTGTTTCTCCCAGTCAGTATTGTGAATTTTCAATATTTAGCTAAATAGAATAGCTAAATTTGTTTTCTGAACTGTTAGAGAAATATCACCAGTTTCTATTTAAATGTATTACATTAAAAATTGCTGCTAGATACAATGTAGATACTAGTTGCCCTCTGGTTTGGCAAAGAGGGATACATAAATACAGTATCAGACTTCTGTTCGGTTTAGGTATACAATTTTTATCACATTCATGGTGGCTTTGGCATACTGAAGTATTTTAATGAATGAGAGTTCTGCAAGTAATCTATATGACTGTTCAATTTGTAGTGTAATCTGTCCTGTAAATACTTTCTTCCAGATACATGTAATGCATACTTTAGCAGCATCATTGTCTGCCTGCATCTATCAGTGCCTTTGTGGAGGACCCAGCTACAGGTAAAGAACTATGAAAAGCAAACTTTGGAACATATCCAGGGCAATAGTTCACTATACTAAGTGATGGGGCAACGAAATGGCAAATGAAATTTAATGTAGATAAATGTAAAGTAAGGCACATTGGAAAAAATAACCCCAACTATATATACAATATGATGGGGTCTAATTTAGCTACAACTAATCAGGAAAGAGATCTTGAAGTCATTGGGGATACTTCTCTGAAGACGTCCACGCATTGTGCAGTGGCAGTCAAAAAAGCAAACCGAATGTTAGGAATCATTAAAAAAGGGATGGAGAATATCTTATTGCCCTTATATAACTCCATGTTATACCCACATCTTCAATACTGTGTACAGATGTGGTCTCCTCATCTCAAAAAAAGATATGCTGGAATTAGAAAAGGTTCAGAGAAGGGCAACTAAAATTATTAGGGATTTGGAGCGTGTCCCATATAAGGAGAGATTAAAGGAACTAGGACTTTTCATCTTGGAAAAGAGGACACTAAGGGAGGATATGGTAGAGGTATATAAAATCATGAGTGGTGTGGAGAAAGTGAATAAGGAAAAGTTATTGACTTGTTCCCATAATATAAGAACTAGGGACCACCAAATGAAATTAATGGGCAGCAGGTTTAAAACAAATAAAAGGAAATTCTTCTTCACACAGCGCATAGTCAACCTGTGGAACTCCTTGCCCAAGGAGGTTGTGAAGGCTAGGACTATAACAGGGTTTAAAAGAGAACTAGATAAATTCATGGAGGTTAAGTCCATTAATGGCTATTAGCCAGGATGGGTAAGGAATGGTGTCCCTAGACTCTGTTATAGGGTAGAGATGAATGGCAGGAGAGAGATCGCTTGATTCACCTGTTTGGTTCACTCCCTCTGGGGCATCTGGCATTGGCCACTGTCAGCAGACAGGATACTGGACTGGATGGACTTTCTCATGTTCTATAGTAACAGTTTATTAGAGACAGTGCTACCTGACAACTGTATAGCTCTGCCACATTGTGAGGACTGTCGATTAGCCAATTGTGAACAGAATTGCAGTGTTTTATATAAACCTAGCTTGCTATTTCCTTTCCACAGTTCATTACAAGCAAACCAGTTCACTGGAACAGTATACCAGACGCTGCTGCTTACCCAGCGACCTACTCTAAGAACAACAAGTTTAGATGAAACTGTAACTCCCAATACATCTCCAACTCAGTGGCCAGGTACCTAGCAATTGATTCCACCACCCCACCCTGTCCTCCCACTTTGATCCTTTTACTACATTTAAGTAAAAGGATTCATATATTTGATAACATGTATCTTTGATTATAAAACAGATAGTATTTACCTCTATTGTTTTTATATTTTTAGGAATAACAGCTCTAATTCGTCTTTTGAATTCTGCTGGTGAGGAAGCCCAGCCAGGACTCACAGTTTTACTCTGTGAAATTCTAACAGCAGTCTATCTTAGTCTCTTCATCCATGGTCTGGCCACGCATTCCAGCAGTGAATTATATAGGATTATGACCCATCCTTTTAACGACAAAATGTGGTCTGCTATCTTTGGCGGAGGAGCTCATATTCCTAGGAAAGGACAGATGCAACAGAGAACAAAAACTGGTTAGCTTACATTTTTTTTTTAACCTCACTCTTAGTTTTAAAAAGCATCTGAAATAAAACTTCTTGATTACCACACAAAATATGTTGCACTGACTAGTAATTCATTGTGTACATTTCTCTAGTTCATACTCAAAGGAATATAGTTGTTTTGTGAAAAGGATGTCTAAGGGGGAATGCAAGGTAATAAAATGCACTTTGGTGATTTTTTTTTTTTAACAATACAAAAACAAATTTAAGGTTAATTTTTTTTGTACTGCTGCTTTTTCAGTTATGCCGAAGTGTAGAAAATAGTTCATCAGAGCTCAGCTTTTGACTCTTTCATAACACTTTAGCCATATCTATATTCCTTTACTGCAAGTATAGTATATGTTTTCTCTCTTTGGCAGGAAGGCATTTCTCTATGCCTAGCCCACATGAGGTAGTAGTGTTCTCCATGGAATGCGTGGGGTTTTCCAAATCCCTTGCTGCCATCAATACTCATAGTCCTACCAAACATGAAGGCAAGATATTAGCTTTAGTATTTTGATCGCTAAAGCCAGTTTGCATATGTAGAAATAAAACCAGTAAAGAAAAATTTCTGATCCCAAGCCATGAGCTTGAATTTAAAAACAGATAAAGTATTTTTTTCATCTGCAATTGGATACATTTTCCCAAATTTGACACATTTCTAGCATTTTTGCTATGCTTTAATTTAAACATATTTTAAATATAAAAATAGCAAATTGCTCAGACCATGGTTTGGAATCATCAGAAGTGTTTCAAATCTTGTTTATGGAGGCTGTTTATTTTGCATCAAGTTGATATATGGCTTATGATAACTGTGGATTTCTAAGTGTTCATCCATGACACGAAAAGTGATATTTTCTCACTTCTTGTAAACTATAAAATATTGAATAGCCATAGAGACCTGAAACTAGAGAGTTCATTCTTTTATTTAAATAAATTTTTCATTCGTGTTAATTGTTTGTTTATATGTACAAAGCTGTGGGTAATTTTAAACATGATATTCATATAAATTCCTTGATAGAAAGATTTTACATAAATGTAAATATATATATATATATAGATATATATCTATATATATATGAGTTATTAGTACAAAACTAATATCCACTTTTGAGGTAGTTAAAGACGGAAGCTATGGAAATCTAAAAAATTCTTTCAGATTAAATCTAATAAAATGTACACAAAATGCAGATGTACTAGACGAACATTTGTTAGGACTTGGCATTCTTGTTCTGGACCTGACAGTTGTTTTCTATAGCTCTACTTAAGATGTTGGACACTTCTGACATGCAAGATGGGGTTACAGCTTGGCATACATGGGTAGTTAGAAGGCTTTACTCAAAACTTGATAAAAATAATCTAATTAGGGTATTTATACATCAGTATTTTTAGTTGTAACTTATCTTTTTTGTTCTTTTAAAGTTGACTAAAAGAAACTGAAAAATGGCTTATTGTTATTTTGTGTTTCTTTGACATATGATGATCTGGAAGATGAAAAAATAGGGCTTTTCTACTGCTTCTTTGTTTTACCTTGCAACTTAAGAGCTTTTTTTACCCTAGAAGATTCTTATCTAGTGATTTGGAAAAGTAGTACAGTTATGATATTACAGGAATCATGAGGATAAATGTGGAGCACTTGGACAGAAAGGCATTTTTAATCCCAGTGCTAAAATTTTGGAGAAAGCACATTGAGTCCAACAGTTACACTGAAAAAAATCTTGCAATAACGTAGATGTTCCTTACTTTTGTAAGTTATGAAAATAAAATAAACCAAACAGGAGACTGTTCTGAAAAAACAGATTTAATACCAAAAAAAAAGTGAAATTTATAAAAAAAATCTTTTACAGATAATTGAAATACTACATGCTTAAATAACCATTATGTGTAATGGAAGGAAAACCTAAAACCATCAGAGCCCTGGAAAAAATGGGGAGAGCCAAAAGGGATGTAGAGGGAAGTAATGTCTGAGTGGTGAATTACAGCTCTCTCCAACATTTCATGACAGATTAGTCAGATCACTTTATCCAGTTACCACTGACTCCTATTCAGCTTTCCTTATAGTCTGTTGGTAACTTGCATATATATATATTGTTTAACTAGAATCTTTTTTTCTAATCACTTGCCTTTTTACATTTTATATTAATTTCAATGCTTTTAAAGACAAATATTTATTTTATTAAAATAAACTTTTCAGATGTGCATATAATCCATGATGCCGTACTAGTACAAAAAATAAAAAACCTGAAAATATTTACGTTATTTTTCTGCAAGCTGTTTTTTTTCAGAACTCCATCAATATTTTCCTTCCCACAAATTAAGAATGTTAAAGGACACTTTCTTATCTCATGGGGAGAATTGTAGAAATGGGAGAATTCATTCTTAAAAGTTTGATCATGATCAAATGAGCATCACTCATAATCATACCTAAAGCTTTATTGGGATTCTTCTGTGCCATCTAGAGTTGCTAAAGAAATCGGACTGCCAAAAGGACTTTTGATCCTCTGAGAAATGTGGAGTATGCATTTTTCCTTTGATATTTAATCAGACGTTTCTCTGACTTGAGCATCTGTCTGCATGTGGATACTAAGCTTCCCCATAAGTTGAATTCAACATCTTCCATGTTCAAAACATGTATTTTTATGGAACTTATTTAAACTGATCTGGGGAAAGGTTTTTTCAAATATTGCTTAAGGTATCAGAACTAATGTTACAAATAAATATGTAGTTTTAAATGTTAGCTAAATTTTAAAGGACATTTCAAAGTTTTTTTTGTTTGCCAATACTTAGTCCAGAATTCAGATTCCCTTGAAATAGTTTATACCCCGAGCACATAAAGCAACCCTGCTTTAGGTGTTTTGAATATCTCTTCTTAATGAAGACCTCTTAACTGCATTAAGTTAAAGGTGTAACACATCTTTCAAATATATTTTTTGAGACCCATTTAAGTTTATACATCTTGACAGCCTTAAAAATGTTTTTCTCCTCTGGGGATTATTTTGTGTGTGTGTATAAAGATTAGTCTTTCCATTTTCCATCATGGTGGAGAGTGGGTGAAAAGATGTGATAAATTTCCAGGGCCATTTGGAGAGCCTCCGAGTAGTTTCCTAAATAATTTTTGTTTCAATTTTCTGATTGCAAGTTGCACAGAATTCATAGAGAAATAATATTTCCATAATCAGAGTTCTGCAGAACAATTTTAATACTTGCTTCTGTTTTATGACAGTTAGAAATCCATACTTGTCCTTCATTTCATGTGCTCAGTTGCTCTATAGTACAATTGTAAATGAAAAACAAAGACTTTTCAAAAATCAAGGCTTGTGGGAATGAATTTTAACATTAGTTCAAATAGTCATTTTGGACTTCATACTACAAGTGGAATGTTTGAAAAGTTTCTAAATTGTTTGTTGCGATTAATTTGTCTCCACAAACTTAGGAGTGATGATGAAATTTTGCTGTTTGTGGTAAGCATGCTACAATTTGGATTGAATGTTGAGTCCTAGTGAAATCCTGAGTAGCTTGAAATATGCTTGATTCATAATGCTTTCCTTCTTTGAGCATTTTAAAAACCTTTTAAAGACAGTTCTGTGATCCCAGATACCTTTCCATTTTACCTTGTGGGTTTAAAGGAGACAGTTGACTATTATTCACCAGCATTTACTTTTGCCATCAGTTTTCAAACTGTAGGTCACATGCTAGAAAATCAACTAACACTTTAAAACCTCAATACATATCAAACATAAATATTTTCATTAGTTTATCATTGAACCACAAAACTTGAACTAATCATTGTTCTCAGAAAACTTTTTAAGAAACTGGAAAATAAGGTAGTTCAGTCGCTGACCCATCTATGAGGAAAATAAAAAATGTAAGTCATGCTTTGTTGCCTCCGCAGCCATAAGAATTTAGATGATCAGGTCCCTCCCCAAACTGTTGCAACTCTGACGAGTCCACACTGTAAAGCCAGATTTGCCATCCTAACGCATGTGTGTGAAGCAAGTGTCCATGCACATTAGTACAGGTTGTGGACCTCTCTTGTCCAGCACCCCTGGGACCTGATTAGTCCCAGATGAGGGATTTTGCCAGACCAGGGTAGGTCATATCTGGCTCCCCTGCTACCAGTTACTCCCCAGCCCTCGACCAGCCTCCTGGCCAACTTCTTTCCACCAGCCTCCCTGCCTTGCCAGTCCCCCCACTTCCTTCCCTGCTATGCCTAGCAGTCCAGCTGCAGCCCAGCTTCCTGTGCGCCAGGCTCCTGGTGCCACCAGGCAGCCCCACTGCGGGGAGCCCAGCCGCCAGCCCTCCACCGGGTCTTGGAACGTATGTAGTCCTGCCGGGTGATGGATGTTGCTGGACCAGGGAATCCCGGATTAGAGGTTCAACCTGTACCAGAACCACTGTCACAAAACACCGTGTTGTAGCCTGTAAGGCAAGTCTAAAATGTTGAAGATCATAATATCCAAAGCCTCCGGACCACTTCAGATCTTGAGATCTTTAACAATTTTCATATTGTTGGGACCAATCATATTGATGGAAGTGGGTAGGAAGTGAATAGAAGTCCAGGGAATAGGATTTTTTGAGCCAGGAAAAAAATAACAGTAGTCCAAATGTCAGCTGTTTGGAAAATTTACAAGATAAAAGCAAAATCCTCTCTTTTCCAGATGTACTAGCAATTTTTGAAGGTTGATGTTCAGCCAGACAGAAGTAGTCTGACAAAGCATTACTTTTTATACTGGGCAGCATGTTCATGGCACGATGATGTCCGTTAGTGTTGGACTGAAGTGGAGATGGACATGTTGAGAGTGTCTGGGTTAGGCTAAAAGGGGTAAAAAACAGGTGATGTCATGCTAGGGGGTCTACTACAGATCGCCTATCAAGGCAGAAGAGGTGGATGAGGCTTTTTTTTTTAAACAACTAACAAAATCATCCAAAGCGCAGGATTTGGTAGTGATGGGGGACTTCAACTATTAAGATATATGTTGGGAAACTAATACAGCGGGGCACAGACTATCCAATAAGTTCTTGGACTGCATTGGTGACAACTTTTTATTTCAGAAGGTTGAAAAACCTGCTAGGGGGGAAGCTGTTGTAGATTTGATTTTAACAAATAAGGAGGAATTGGTTGAGAATTTGAAAGTGGAAGGCAGCTTGGGTGAAAGTCATCATGAAATCACAGAGTTCATGATTCTAAGGTATGGTAGAAGGGAGAACGGCAAATTAGAGACAATGGATTTCAGGAAGGCAGATTTTGGTAAGCTCAGAGAGCTGGTAGGTAAGGTCCCATAGGAGGCGAGACTGGGAAAAAACAACTGAAGAGAGTTGGCAGTTCTTCAAAGGGACATGATTACGGGCCCAAAAGCAAGCTATTCCGCTGCGTAGGAAAGATAGAACATATGGCAAAAGACCGCCTTGGCTTAACCAGGAGATCTTGGATGATTTAAAAATAAAAAGGAGTCCTATAAAAAATGGAAACTAGGACAAATTACAAAGGATTAATTTAGGCAAACAATACAGGAATACAGGGGCATGATTAGAAAGGTAAAGGCACAAAATGAGCTCAAACTAGCTACGGGAATAAAGGGAAACAAGAAGACTTTTTATAAATACATTAGAAGCAAGAGGAAGAAGATAAAGGCCAGGGTAGGCCCACTGGTCAGTGAGGAGGAAGAAACAGTAACAGGAAACTTGGAAATGGCAGAGATGCTTAATGACTTCTTTGTTTCGGTCTTCACCGAGAAGTCTGAAGGAATGCCTAACATAGGGAATGCTAGTGGGAAGGGGGTAGGTTTGGAAGATAAAACTTAAAAAAAACAAAAAAAAAACAAGTTAAACATCAGCTAGAAAAGTTAGATGCCTGCAAGTCACCAGGGCCTGATGAAATGCATCCTAGAATACTCGAGGAGCGGATAGAGGAGGTATCTGAGCCTCTAGCTATCATCTTTGGAAAATCATGGGAGACAGGAGAGATTCCAGAAGACTGGAAAAGGGCAAATATAGTGCCCATTTATAAAAAGGGAAATAAGAACAACCCAGGAAACTACAGACCAGTTAGTTTAACTTCTGTGCCAGGGAAGATAATGGAGCAAGTAATTAAGGAAATCCTCTGTAAACACTTGGAAGGTGACAAAGTGATAGGGAACAGCCAGCATGGATTTGTAAAGAACAAATCATGTCAAACCAATCGGATAGCTTTCTTTGATAGGATAACCAGTCTTGTAGATGAGGGAGAAGCAGTGGACGTTGTATACCTAGACTTCAGTAAGGCATTTGATATGGTCTTGCATGATATTCTTATCAATAAACTAGGAAAATACAACTTAGATGGGGCTACTATAAGGTGGGTGCATAACTGGCTGGATAACTGTTCTCAGAGAGTAGTTATTAACGGTTCACAATCCTGCTGGAAAGGTATAACAAGTGGGGTTCCACAGGGATCTGTTTTGGGACTGGTTCTGTTCAATATCTTCATCAACTATTTAAATATCGGAATAGAGAGTACGCTTATTAAGTTTGCAGATGATTCCAAACTGGGAGGGGTTGCAACTGCTTTGGAGGACAGGGTTGTAATTCAAAATGATCTGGACAAATTGGAGAAATGGTCTGAGGTAAACCTGATGAAGTTTAATAAGGACAAATGCAAAGTGTTCCACTTAGGAAGGAACAATCAGTTTCACACATACAGAATGGGAAGCGACTGTCTAGGAAGGAGTGCAGCAGAAAGAAATCTATATTTATAGTCGACCATAAGCTAAATATTAGTCAACAGTGTGGCGCTGTTGCAAAAAAAGCAAACATGATTCTAGGATGCATAAATAGGTGTGAGCAAGACAAGAGAAGTTATTCTTCCACTCTACTCTGCGCTGATTAGGTCTCAGTTGGAGTATTGTGTCCAGTTCTGGGTACCACATTTCAAGAAAGATGTGGAAGAATTGGAGAAGGTCCAGAGAAGAGCAACAAGAATGAATAAAGGTCTAGAGAACATGACCTGTGAAGGGAGACTGAAAGAATTGGGCTTGTTTAGTTTGGAAAAGAGAAAATTGAGAGGGGACATGATAGCGGTTTTCAGGTATTTAAAAGGTGGATGAGGTATTTAAAAGGGTGTCACAAGGAGGAGGTAGAAAAATTGTTCTTCCTGGCCTCTGAGGATAGAATAAGAAGCACTGGGCTTAAACTGCAGCAAAGGAGATATAGGTTGGACATTAGGAAAAATTTCCTTACTGTCAGGATGGTTAAACACTGGAATAAATTACACAGGAAGGTTGTGGAATCTCCATATCTGGATATATTTAAGAGTAGGTTAGATAAATGCCTGTCAGGGATGGTCTAGACAGTACTGGATCCTGCCATGAAGACAGGGGACTGGACTTGATGATCTCTTGAGCTCCCTTCCAGTCCTAGTATTCTATGATTCTAAGCAACACACAAAGGCTATTTTTAAAAGCTTTCAAATTCCATTAAAGTCCCTTAGGTTTTAAAGTTCATTTTTATGCCTTTTAAAATTGAGTGTCTTGTACTAAGGAGTGTATACTGCTGCTTTCCTGTAATTCCACTTTAAAGTTGATATTACTTTAGTCAGGTGAGTAAATTGCTCAATCAGATGCAGTAAATGCTGTCAACCTAATTGAGTTACTTTTTGGAGAACAAGTATTAACTTTTTTGTGGTCGCAAAATAGTTTGGAATAGGGTAGTAAATAGTTTAATTTGTTCTGGTGCTGGCCATTGTATTGAGTGCACACAGTTTCAAAGAATTTGCTCAAGTTTCTGAAAATTAAGATTTCTAAACATCATGTTGGTTTATCTTAAACTGAAAGTCTTTAAGGAAGGATACTTGCAAACCATAGCCCCGTTAATTGGCATGTTGCCAAACTGGAGAAACTGTCCTTAAACAAATTCATGGTAGTACTTTGTTACATTTTACTGCAATCTAAAGTAGGACATCTGGGTTCACAAACTGTTTTTTAGATCTGCTTCCTGTTTTAAATTTGCCTGCTTTTTTTTAGAATACCATCTTTTTTTATATATATATACTTCTAACGTGCCATTTGCTAGCTTCTCAGAGTTTCATTTCATTTAATGGTAATGAAAGTGCATTTTTCTCAGGTTCTGAGTAAGTTCAAACCACAATCTCACATTTCTTTTAAATCGGTATATCTTTTGTTTTTCTGTGATTCTTGTAGATATTTATACACATTATATTGACTTTACTAGTAAAGGTAGTTAATGATCTATGACCCTAAATGATAATATGTAATTGAGAGTAGGTGGGTGATGTTATATCTTTTATTGGATAAATTTCTGTTGGTGAGAGACAAGCTTTTATAGCTTAACCCATACAGATGTTTTTTTAAAAATATAAAATCAAAGGATTATCAAATCATGGTTTGATAATGTACAAAAATAGGCAACACATGGTATGTTTCAAACCACCTATATTTAATTGGCATTTCAAACTCAGCTCTAAATATCGGCTGAGTGACCAAGAGCTAGCTGGCAAAATGCTAGGGAAAAAAATGAGGAAAATACCAACAGTGGTCAGAAAGAGCAACTGATAATATAGCAAATAATTTTTGAAATACACTGTTGAAAAACTTAGAAATTTATATTTCTGTATCATGTTCCTTTCTGCTTAATTTAAATGTTGAAATAAGTTTCATTTTTTGAGCAGAAGCTAAAATTATATCTTTAATGATGCATGTGCATGCTTTTTCAGTTGGCTGATAATCATTAAACAACAAAATATAAAACATGTTGTATTACAGCACATATATTTGCATCATTAATGCAGGTAAGTGAATTTTAAACAGCATCTGTAATGGGAAATATGTTACTTAACCACACAGTTCGGTTGTGGTAGTGCTGACAGGATATGAACAATTCAAAAATAGCTATCTTAGATTGAATATGAAGTCCATTCTTCTGCTTGCAGCAGAGGCTGAGTATACATTACAGGTTAGTTTGTAAAGCATTTCACAATACAAACAACCTTACCTTGTTTTCTGATCATGGAGTTTGCAATTGGAACTTTTTTCTGTGTTTTGTTCTTGTCTCTGGTGAATTTTCTTTTTCAAAGTCAGAGTAAAATCCCTTCAGCCATTTAGAATTTTGTAAGAGTTAAAAACTTCCCATATGTGTTTGTTTAAAAAAAAATTAAAAAACCAACACACACAACTAAACCACTATTAAGATTGTACTTTAGCAAAAATTAGATAGTACACCTTTGAAGACTTAGTGACTTTTGGCTTGGAAAACATCTAGTTTTGATTAAAGTTATGAATATTGAAAATGAAGAATGAAATTAAATAAGAATACATAATAGAAAATTCCCTTGTCCTTAAACGAACTCTGCTCATAATTATAAATATTGTTCTTCGAGCGACTATATATGTTTTTTTTATTCTAGGTGTATGTCTCTCATGTACTGGTGCTAGTTTTCCTTAGCAGTTCCCATATAGGCAGCCTGTACCTGCACCCTGGTGTCTCTTGTGCCTAATGCCATACCCCAAGCAAAAGTATTACCTAATTTAGTCAATCAAAATGCATTTACTAGTCTTTGCACCAATGCATCTGTCCATCCTGAGTCCATTTCAAAGGAACTAAAAGATGAGAGGGGTGGCTCCAACCTGTTCAGAGTACAAGTATCAACAGAGTGCAGGTGTGTGGTTGCCCATATGGATGCCACTAAGAAAAACTCTCTGGCATGCCACATGAGATGTGCACGCACAGACTCCTCACATAACATGCATATGCAACACATCTCAATAAACAATTGTAATTAGATTTTTCATCTGTATTCTCTATTCTTGGTTGGCTTCTTTTTTCCTTTGTTACATAGAAAACATGATCAGATTTGTCGGGTTATGGCCAAAACTCCTGTTGTATCTGCAATGTGTGATTGATTTTTTTTTCAGACCTCCTGCAATAAACTACCCAGTAATTTGGGGCACTGCTGTGATTTTTGAAAGAGATTTTTCTCTGTTAGCACCCTCCGTCTTCCAAATATCTATTGAGACTAAAACTAGTAGCCTATAAAAATACAGTGCATTTGGTCAGTTGGTGCCTGTTTAGCTGTGTGTGCAGTTCACTGTCAACATCCGTGAATAATATTGCCTTTGCTGACTGCTGCTTGTTAGTTCTGCAACTGTGAACATCTTTTTCTCCCCAGATAAATGCAACATTAAAGTTGTATCATTAAGCACTTATATCAGAAAAATTTTGAACCTGTAACACTGTTTTCTTGCATGTGCACATTTTGATGATGTCGGGTCACAAAATTAAAAATATTACCCTAATAACTAGTAGCTTATTTATGGACTGATGCAAGTAACTGGAGGGGTTTTTTTAAGCTCATTAAACTAGTGGTCCCCTTATCCCAGAATTCTTTAGGAAAACTTAAGAGCTTTGTTTTAAATACCTTAATACAGTATAAGGAATTTTTTCAGAAGAAGATAAAAGAAAATTTTGGAAATATGTAAATTAGGTGTGTTATTATTTTACACGAATGGTCATATCTCCTTTTCATATTTTTTGTCTTTTTTAGTTTCTTCTTCTGTAGACAATGGTAAGAAGCAACAAAGAAGTTGTACGCTTTTATCAAAAATCTCTCCAAAAGAAAGTTCACAGTCTCCATCCTCAGAAGAGCAAGAATCTCCATCTTATAGGGAAAAGTTTATCCCACCTGAGCTTAGTATCTGGGACTATTTCATAGCAAAGGTAACGTTTATAGTTATGGAACTCATTTTGCTTTTCCTTGCATTAGCAATAACTTAAGCAGCATTTTGTTTTCATGGGAAAAGAGAAAAAGTTAGAGACTTAACTTGTGCAAATCCCTCCTTACAAATTACCAGTGTTATGCCTGCTGGGAATTAATGAGATATTAAGCAAAGATGCTTGAATGCTTAATAGAAATTAAACTGCCTCATGTGCATTCTGTAGTGTGCAATTCAGAAATCAATTTCCCAAATTAATATTGGTACAATAGATATATTGTGCATGCATAGTCCACTCAAGAAGATTCATAGTAAGAATCACAGAGTACTAGAACTGAAGCTTGTTGCAATACCACACCAACCAATGGAGTTTGAGTTGAATGTAGACTTAAGTAACTTTATTTGCTCTCTGGATGGAAAATTGTAAAAATTGCTGTCAAACTCTCCGAATCAAGAAATATATGCCTGAAAGGCAAAAAAGTCAGAGAGAGGATTTAGGACGTCTTGAGTTCTAATCCTAGTATGGCAGACTTCCTATGTACAGTAATTCCTCATTTAATGCTATAGATATGTTTCAGAAAATGATTGTGTTAAGTGAAAACGTGTTATGCGGGCTCAATTTTCCCATTGAAAATAATGGAAAAGGTGGGGGTTGCGTTTCAAGCGGTGGTGTCTGTTGGGACTGGGACATAAGGCTCGGGGGAGAAAGGGGACTGGGTTACAGCAGGGAGGGGAGGTGTTTGGCTCTGGGGAAGGGAAGGGGAGGAAAAGGGAGGGGGATTGGTTTGGGAGTATGCCCCTGTGATGGTTCTGCTGGGACCTGCACTGCGTCCAGCGAGGGGGGGAGGGTCGCTGAGGGAGCAGCAAGGCGAGGGGCAAACCCTCTGCCGCTTAGCAGGGAGGCGGGGGAAGCCCTGCGCAGCAGCCAGCAACGGGCCGGCTGGGGAAATTGTATTATTCCAGGGATGGTGGTGTAATTCAAAAAAGTTCCCTAAAAAAAAAAAATTGTGCTATTGTGAAAACGTGTTAAGTGGGCACATGTTAAATGAAGAATTACTGTACTCAATTTGCCACTCTTTCCTTATCACAAAGGTTAGAATAATAGTTACCTGTTTCAAAGGTGGCCTGAGTTAATGATGTCAAGTATCAGAGGGGTAGATATGTTAGTCTGAATCTGCAAAAGCAGCAAGGAGTCCTGTGGCACCTTATAGACTAATCGAAGTGTTGGAGCATAAGCTTTTGTGGGCAAAGACCCACTTCGTCAGATGCATGTAGTGGAAATTTCCAGAGGCAGGTATAAATATGCAGGCTAGATTCAGGCTGGAGATGATGAGGTGGATCCAATAAGGAAGGATGAGGCCCACTTCTAGTAGCTGATCTGGAGGTGTGAATTCCAAGAGAGGAGAAGCTGCTTTTGTAGATAGCGAGCCATTCACAGTCTTTGTTTAATCCTGAGTTGATTGTGTCAAATTTGAAGATGAACTGTAGCTCAGCAGTTTCTCTTTGAAGACTGTTTCAAAGAGAAACTGCTAAGTTACAGTTCATCTTCAAGCTTATGCTCCAACACTTCAGTTAGTCTATAAGGTACCACAGGACTCCTCGCCGCTTTTGAGTTAATGATGTTTCTTGATCTACTGTAGTTATTAAAATCTGATCCTCCACCTTTCCAAACAGCAAAACTTTTCTTCCATATACTCTTCATTTTCTGTTTTGATTGTTGTAATCTCTTCTTCACTGGCACACTCATCACACCCTTCTAGGCCATTAAAAACTGCCTACATCAGTGGTACTTGACTGAGGCTTTGGACTTGAATACCTCTCCTGTGTTTCTTTGCAGGATACGGAAACACTGTGTGCTTTAACCAATCAGAATGCGGTTATTAATCAGTTGTAGAATTCTGGGGGGGGGGGTGAAGATAAATAATAAATTCACACTACTGTGACTATTTTGGGTAACATTGATGATTAATTTGGCTCCTGAGTTATTGAGGTCTGAATATCACTGATCTCAATCAGCCTTTCTTGGGTTTTTGACCTGACCACTTCAACCACTCTCTGAATAACTCATCTGCTTTTCAGTCTCAATTTTGTAGAATTTGATCTTCTTGTGATCACTTTCTAGATCCTTCCTTACTTGCCCTTGGCTTTTACTACATTTACCAGCTCCATGATGTATGATCTTATTCCAGAAATCTCTTAATCTTCTTCTATAGTGCTCTTTCTGAATGCAATACCCATCATGGAATAACTATAAGGTTGTTATCCTTTCTGCAGATCACTCTTTTGAACTCACCTGTTATGCCTGCAGGAAATCAGCCAGTTAATGACGTCTGTGTCACTAGATGGCTGGAAATAGTTGATACAAACACCTTCAGTTGATTTAAAGCTATTAATTTGTGAGTGTACTGCATCTAGTTTAAGTAACTAATCTTGTTGCTGCTCCCCCTCGTTTACCCTCCATCCTGTCACCTCTCCTATATGCTTTCTCTCTTGGGTCATGGCTAGACTTGCTTTCACTTTTGAAAGAAAATATGCAAATTCACGCCAAATTTGCATATCTCCTTTCGAAAGTTAAAGTAAGTCTAAATGTGCCCTTGTTGTTTATCTTCACTTTCATGTCTAGTGCGAAATCAGATTGCAGGATCTTTGGAGCAGAAACTTTGGTTTTTGTCTTTGTCTTTCTCTGATACTAGCACAGGGGCTGTAGTCTTGCTTGGAGCTTTTAAGTGTTATTTCAACACAAGTAGTAAAACAATTAAGCTTTTGAAAATGTAAAATATTATTTAAATAGAGGAACTTGTCTAGTTTTAAAGTCAGTTATGCTGAAGAATGAAGGGCTTTTTTTAAAACAAAACAAACTTTGTTTTCTCCATCATTGAAATTATTAGAATTCTATTAACAACTACTTATTTTAAATATGACCATACATTTAAACAGTGTTTGAAACACGGTATTGGTAAATATAGTTTTGCTGAACCTAAAATATTTTTTTTCTTTTTAGCCTTTTCTTCCATCCTCACAAAGTAGAATCGAATATGACTCAGAGGAGAGTCAGGGAAGTGATGATGAGGATGATGCTTTTGCATCAGATTCACACCTTCAGGAACACTCGAATTCAAATTCTTACAGGTATGAGTCACTTAGAATCTAAAACTTATTCTGACGCTGTTGATGGTGCAATTCTGGCAACTTTCAACACAAGTGTGAGTGATAATATAGCAAGCATTCAGGAAATGCATATATTTCCTCAGAATGCATTATATTCATTGTTTGGTTGTAAATAACACGAGTGTCTTTTAATTAATGTATAATAGTTTTGGCATACAAGGTATCTTTAAATTTGTAAATATATTCATGGGTTATTAACTGTTTATAGCCTTTTGGTTAATAAAAGCTAAAAATATTCATACAATAGAGATGTTAAACTTTTATTTTTAAATTAGACTTTCTTAAAGTTGTTAGAGGTCAGTCAATGATTCATGAGTATTTTCTTGTTGTTAGTTGGTCACTGATGCGATTGGCTATGGTTCAGTTGGTGCTTCATAGGTTGAAGAATTTCTATCCCTTGGCTGGACATGATCTTTCAGGTAATGGTATAGTAATGGAAATATCTTTCCATATTTAATAATCTGGCAATGCATTCAGTAACTTAACTGCATAATAAAAACTAATCCGCCTTTTTAGCTTTATCTGCATACAGCAGAATTTTGTAAAAATAACCTGTTCAGTAGTTTTGAATTTACTTACTTTAACATTATTACTACAGTAACATTGGTACACTTTAAATATTGAGCTTCCTATAAAATATTAGTACCTATATATTTTGTTTCCATTTTCTATCAGAGCTTTGCTTACCTCTTAATCATTTAAGAAACTTGTCTTTAGCTATCTGTAAATGTTTTTTGCTACCCCCAATTTAGTTAATTTCCTACCACATACTTCCCTTTTGTAGCTCAAAGTACATCACTGCTACTATCTGAACATTGGCCTAGATGCTAGGGTCCTCCTCCCTTATCTAGCTCTTCTGCCAACAAAAAGCAATGCAGCTCTCTGCATCCAGACCACTTGTTCATAAATGAAATTTTAAGTGTGCATGTGGATAATAGATGTGTGTTAAAGTATTTGAAACACTTGACAGTGAAGTGATTTTCATCTAGATTACAGCAGATATAAAATAGTTTATTTTGTTTGGACTGTTCTTTTAGAGCTTCCAGTTAGCTCCCCTCTGTGCCATGGTATTCTGAAGACATTTCAACGCTGGGAGCAAGTTCTTCTCCGGCGACTTGAAATACATGGTGGTCCCCCTCAGAATTTAATTTCTGCTCATACCTCTGAAGATGCATTATCAGCAGGTCCTGCTCTCCTTCGCCACAAAGCTTTGCTTGAACCCACAAACACTCCTTTCAAGTGAGCATGTAGCTTTTAAAAAAATGTGTTAATGTATACTTCTGAATATTGTAATAAGTTATCCTTGGTAAGGCAAATGAAGGGCCATAATTTCAGAAATACATACTTGCATAGGCAATACCACAGATTTAGTAGATGTCTTCCTGGCTTACATACTTTATTTGCTCTCAGTTATAAATATATGCTCAGTGTATGCAATTTAGCATGCATGTGTAGACTCTTGAAACTTGAGCCCTAAGCAATGAAGATACTCAGATGTGGAGAAAGCAATCACATTTCTGAAGTTGTCAAAACCCATTGCTAAAAGCCAATTTACTATTTAAGCCTTAGTCATCTCAATACCTAACCAATTTTTTTTTTAAGTGAGGCAGGTCTTTGCTCTGCCATCTGAGGAAGCATTGTTATGTGAAAGAGGTCAGCGCCAGGCCTTAAAAGAACACTGTCATAAAATAAGTTCACCCTGTTTCTCTCTCCTAATTATATCGAAAGAAACAGTGCTAATAACTTTCTTCCCTGCCTTGACTATGGACTCATAATATTGCATCATGCAATCAACACATTGAAGTCTCAGCAAGTGATTTGTAACTTAATTTTTAAAATTGGATATTAACACTACACATTTACGTAACCATATGTTCCTTTTCTCCCGATGGCATCTGCATGAGCTCCACAGCCAGCAGTTAAGTGCACTTTTTTCCATTGTAAACTAGTAGTTCCTAACAACTGTAATTTTAGCTGTGTAGTTTACTTCATTTTTTGAGAAGTACTTTGAATGATATACATACACTTCTGTTTTTCCACGCCCTTTTGAGGATACAGTATATGGCTCTGCTCTTGACTCCTTTATGGTTTAGAACATAGCCACCTTTCCAAAAATTTTCAGTTGTTGAGGTACTTACAGCATATTCAGCTGTTACAAAAACATTCACTACTATTCCCTTTCTTGAGAATCTGTTTAACCCCCAAATCTTTACAGACTATTGGGAGAAAATGGCTTTGTGAAAGATACAAGCCCACCCTTTCAAGTGAGAGGTGAGCCCAGGTTTGTCTGTTTTGATATTACTGTTTCACTTTACTTTGTCAGTCTTCTAAATCCTCAAGTACAAACAGGGAAACTAGTTTTTGGTATTGATGTTTTCAAGGTTAAATAGGGGTTTCTTTAATTTGGAGGGGATAAAATGTGGAGGATATTTATTGGTGTTTTATCTTTTAATGCTTACCTTAAACATAGCTTTGGTTTTTTTCCAAAAAAAATTGTAAGACACATCTGTGATGAGGAATAATTCCTATGTTTTATTATCCTAGTACAGCTAACTTTTCAGTTTAAGTATTTGTTGATATTATCTATGCTTATCTGCGTCTTAGCATATTGGTTAATAACTTAAAGTTCCTCCACCGTAAGTGCAAGGAATTCAGCCAAACATTAAGCAGGTGTAAGGAATTTTTTTTCAATCTGGGGGCCACTGACTCTCAGAAAAATCAGTTGGGGGCTACACACAAGTGAGAAGCAAAAAACAAAACCTCATTGACCTGGCCCACAATTGAGACACACACAACTCCCACCTCCCCCACCCCCGACCCTCCCCACCCACCACCACCAAAAAACGCTACCCTTGCTTCACACACAAAGCAGGGCTCTATTAAGGTACTAATCCTACAAGGGAGCAGGGTGCCACAGCTCAGATTTGGGGCTGCAGGGGGAACCCCTGAGCCTCTCCATTGGCCGGTTCCCATCCTTGCATTAAAGAAATTTCAAAATGTAAGCTGTTAATTTGAAGTTGTAGTGTAACTGTAGCTGGGTATTTTCAGAGAGCTCAGAACAATATATTGTATATCATAATATACTGTGCTATTTATTCTGTAATCTTGGGCACTCTGTTACTTAAGGAAACCAAACCCTAACCTATCTGCCTGTTTGTACTTCACTACTTGACACAGGGATTGATTCCTGGATTTCTACATTTTTCAATTCATCACAACATGAGCATTTTATTGGATATGAGTTGTATGTTAATAATTTGGGTCTCCTGTGAATGCCAGCATAAACACATACTTATTTTAACTTTTTATCTATAGCTCTAACAGTCACGTTGCACTGTCTGTGAAGAGGCTTTGGCAGTATCTAGTTAAACAAGAGGAAGTCCAGGAAACCTTCATCAGAAATATATTTACAAAGAAAAGATGTTTAAATGAGGTCTGTATAGTAAACATAGTCTATAAAAATATGTTAATGAAGAGACTTAATTTAAGATAAAACATATCAAAGCTGGTTTACTTGTTTCCTAGAGCACAAGCTTATCACTAACAAACTTGATGTCTACAATCTTGGCTGCTTTTTGGCATTTAATTTGGTATAAGTCCAACAGCTCTACTCAAAACAAAAAATAAATGGTCCCTTTAAATTGTATGAAAAGCCTTGAATTTGCTGGAGATTTTAGCCTAAGGTGGTACAAGTGTTGTCTCAAAACAGTTCATTAAATAAATATTCAATTATATTATTAAATACATAATGCACCAAAAATACTACAATTAACAACCTAATCACACACAGTCTTCAAGTTCAGTCTGCCCCCAGCAGTTTACGTTGTGCATCCCACAATTGCCCACAGAATCTCACCTCCTTGCCTGACCGTTTTGAAAAGTATTAAAGTTAACTCAGCATCCATGAATATTGCCAGTGATGGTAGCTGAATAAGGTTCTGTATCCACACCATGACTTTCTAGGCCACATGCCCTTAAAACACACTTTTTAAAAAGTTTGACATCTTTCTCCTTTTTTTTCCATTGGGTACTTTATCATTGCTCCTTGTTTACCTAGTGCTGACCCCAAAAATATATAATTTATCACCTGCTATGGGTGGAAGACCCATAAGGCATCCATGCTAAGAGTGAATGGTAATTGACCATAGCACCATTTGAGGTTTTAATTGAACATGGTAACTCTGCAGCAGAGAGAAAAATCTCATGTAATGGTAGCTTAAACTACCATGGGTGCCAGGCACCAGCCACTATAATTCAGAACAGCACAGTACTACAGGAAATGTTTGTTTTGGTTTAGAAAGAGCTGCCTCCTAAATTAGTGGTTTTGATACCAGCTGCACTTTAAGTAGAGGAAAGAATATTACTCTCTTTTTAAAGTTACCATTTGTTACATTTTTCAGTAATTCAGTGCAGTTTGTTTAATATGCTGGTTTTGCTCCTCTTTTACAGTTTTTCTTCTGTCACTTTTTCTGTTATCTTTCCCAATTTGCCTTTGGAAGAGTTAAAAACAGCAGAGCTTAAAAACTAATCCCATGTTGCAAAAGGGTTGGGGGGTGTTAGGTTGCCTACATGTATCCTCAATCTTTTATTCCGCTTTTGCTTGATTCTGGCTCCATTTGGGCTAAATCATCTCTGGAGTGTGTACTTTGTCAGTTATTGACTAGAGGCAATGGTGCCAGAAGTGACTGATGTTAGAGAGGTATTGCTGTTTCTCAGGCCATATCTATACTTACCTGGAAATTCTTAAGATACGCAACTCCAGCTATGTTAGTTGTGTAGCTGGAGTCGACATACCTTAATTTGATTTTTGGCACTGGCTTCTCAACAGTGGTCAACAGGAGCAAAACGCTTGTATCAACTTCAATTACTCCTCACAAATTGAGGAGTACCGGTGTCGACGGGGCACCCTCCGTTTTGGGTTAGTGAGTCTTCAGTAGACCCACTAAATTGAATGCCAGAAGATCAACCACTGCAATGTCAGTCTTCTCACTAGTATAGATGTGGCCTTAGAATCAGACAGGAGACTGTGATCAGAGCAGTGGAATACCCTTAGGACAATAAAATAGTTGTCAGGTGAACAGATGGTTTAGTATGCATTAATCTAACTAGGAGTCATTGCACTCTTCAGTACTCATAAAAGATAAAGTTTAAATAACATGTGTTAGCAGTCTTTATGTTCTTATTTGGTATAAAATAGTTTTGAGGCATCATGGTAGATCTAGACTTTGACTACAAGCTTGTTTCTTCCTGAAGAGCTGAAATTGAGTTAACCTTTTGAGTTTTCCACAATAACTAATACATGGGGCAGTTGTCACATTACTGAGGAAGCCCTAACCTGTTCTCCTCAGCTATGAGGAGGATAATGGCAGTGTAGAAACAGAGGGAGTTGGACTAGGAAAAAACTGAAGACCATTCCTATTTCCTCCTTCACTAAAGACTCCTAATTTCTGACACACATTCTTTTATTAATGCAGCTTTGTTGTTATGCTGCACCTGAGGTGTGCCGTAAGAGCTTGTGAAGTAATATCACTAGTTCAGGACTGCTAGCTATGTCCTTACTTTAAATTGACTTATTTACTTTGACTACTGTGTGGTTTCCTTCTGTCATTGCTAGTACATTAACATCAAGGTGTCATCTTGGTAAGTTCTAACTTACATACAAAGTTGACTATTGAAGTAGATAAAACATTGACATACTACAGAGTATAACCACCTAAGTTTTTAAAGCAAATGTGTAGTTTAGGAAGAAAAATTGAGAATTAAAATATAAATGTGTAATAAATAAATAAATAAATATTTATTTATTTATTTTATTTATTTATGGAAGTCTGCAATTCAGTGTGGAGTGTGCTAATTTTACACAGGAGTAAGTATTTCCTCAGTATCTTGCATGTTACATCTCATCTTTACTCTTTGTCATCTGATTGTTCTTTCTTGGTGAAGTCATTAGAGGACCACAGTGAAACCATCAAAAATACTATGATGGAGGAGCCCATCTTCAATAAGGTACACAATGATAATTTTAAAATGAAATTAGACATTCTTTCACTAGGAAACACCTACTGTCTTCATTCGCCATTGTTAATCTGTTTGCAACTGACTCTAGTGTGGTGAGCTTAACTTGGCAATAAGTCCAGCAGTTACATCAGTAATATTGTATAGAATGTAGTTCTGTAAATCAAGACTATTCTATGAATTAATAATTTGCTAAATTCAAATTATGCATTAATATTTTGCACTTGTACAGCACTTTAAAAACAGTTGACTGAACAGCCATGTGAGACAAGTATTCCATTAGTGTATTCTCCCATAAAAGCAGAACTAGGGAAGTAAAAGAGGAGTCAAAAATCTATATCAAAGACAGCAAGGGGAGGGGGGAAGCAGAAGCCATTGCTGGGGAAAGCTGGCTTAAAAGCTGGTTTCCCCCAGCACCATCTCTGAAGTTGGGAGAGTCAGAGGCACAGCACGGGACCCAGTGTAAGCTAGGACTGCCTCAGTCCCAGCTCACACCAGGTCCAGATGGCTGTGGTTCTGCCTTTTAAAAGTAGTAAGAGCCACTGGCTCTTACTGCATTAAAACACAGAGCCACAGCAGGGGTAGTTAGCAAACCACCCCCAAATCCCCCATGGACTAGTTTAGCTGATTATTAACATCCCTAAGTAGAACAATATGCTGTTTTGTGCCTCAGTCCATCTTATCACAATTTTAACATGTAATCACTATAATATTGCACATGTGAGTTTGTGGTTTGTCAGTTAGAAATTTTTGATTGCTGATACAGATAAGAATTCAATTCAACTGATGCTTAATTTCTGATTATTAACAGTAAAACTTTATTTTGTCTCCAGTCATTAAAAAGGCCTGATTTTAGTCATTTTATGTATTTTCACAGGTGAGCAGCACTTCACTCAAAGCAATCCAATCTCACACAGCTTTAATGTGTTTACCATAATATAGCATACCTAAGATTCAGAAATCTTAGGAGACTTGGTTACTTCAAGACGGGGTGCATTGTTTCACTCTTGAAAATAATACTGTGCTTTTCAAGGGAATATCTGCTCTTTTATAGCATTGGGATCCTGGTATGCAGCATCTTTCTTAAATTACAATTAGGTGACTGTATTTAAAGGCTATATTGTCACTCAAGCAAAAATTTTGGGCCTCATTCAGAAAGATCAGTGGCCTCTTATGCAGAAGGTCACAGATTATCATCATGGTTCTACCTCACCTTAAAAATGTATGGATCTATGGAAAGTGTGCTATTGATCACCCAAATGAGTCAGTCAGCTACAATTAGAGGTTTCTCCTAAGCAATGAAAGTATATTTTTAGGAAAGGAAAATGCTGATTGTTTTTATTGCAGCATATGTGAAAATCCAAAACCTAGTATCTGATTGTGATTGTAAGTATGACAGTGGAGGTAGAGGAAAATCAAAGATAAGCACAGACCCCTGGAATAATCAGCTAATGAAAACAATCAAATTCTCACCTGAAAGCTTAGGATTTTACGAAAGTAAGGAGAAGGAAATCTTCTACATTCACTGTTCCAAAGAGTTGGATTTCATAACTACATCTGCATTTGTTGAAACAGGGACTAGTACAGTGGATTCCCAATGCTGAATGAGCCCTCTGGGCCATTGAGACTGCAGTCAGATTTAAAAACTGATAGAAATGCCAGAAAACAGCAGTTCTTGACAATTGTGCTTATTGTATTTTGGAGCACTTAACAGATGCAAGTTTGTGACACAGCCCCTAATTTTTGTTTCCTCCCTGATGTTTTGTAGCACGTCGTGATCTCATTGTAGTGGTAATGGTTTTGTTCAACAGGATCCTCTTTGGCATCTTACAGTACTCTGACAAATAGCCAAGATACCTTATACAGTAATTTTTGCTTTAGAATTGAGAGCTGATCTGACCAGAGAGAGTCAAACACAAAATCGTTCCAATGCTAAATCTTTGCTATCATTTGCTTCAGTTTGTGTATTTTTGCAATCCAAAAAGTGGAAGACAACCCAGCAGATTTGTATAGTTGAATGGATAGCAAGTAGGCAAAATAAGACAGGAATTTCAAATTATTCCTCTGCCCTGGATCTTCCACATGCAGTCCCCTGAACCAATCTCCTCTACTTTAAAGCTGAAACACAAAGTAGTTGTTTTAAACATTCATGAGGCCCTTCTAGATCTCTTGTGATCTTTTTTTTTTTAGTAAAAATAGTGTATAAACATATTGAAGTGCCTCTTTCTTTTATCAACATCCTTATATGCATGTGCAGTCCATATCCTTCTCCAGCTTTTCAAGGAAGATAATGGAGTACAAAAGTGTGATAAAGATGAGAACTTGTAGAATTCTCCCCCTTCCCCCAATATGGCAATCTTGATAAAATAATAATCCAAACCTGTTAATACTTCAAAAATGTTAGTTTTCACAATAGACTTGATTACGGGCTCCTACTTGCTGTATATCTTATGTTTTCTTTTGAGATGTTTATGTAATAATCAGATTTGACCTTTATGCTTCCAATATGAATTAAAAGTTCAACTAAGGATTGTACTTACAGATATATTGGTTTTATGTTCTAAATCCAGGTAGAATCAGATCTGGAACATCCAGGAGGTAAAGCAAGAATTATTCATAAAGAATCTGACATCATTACTGCTTTTGCAGTCAATAAAGTAAGTATAGATATAAGCTAATTTTGTGTTTTTAAAAATAGGCTGGACATATATCATTAAATTGTAGTACAGACTGTTCTTACAGATACAACTCGTAGGCTATGTTTACGCTCGCGGCTTCTTGCGCAAGAACATCTTGCGCGAGGGTTCTTGTGCAAGAAGTCTTGCACAAGAAAATGTCCACACTGCCATGTGCGAGCTGAGCTTTTGCGCAAGAGCACCCATGGCAGTGTAGGGGCTTTCTTACGCAAGAAATCCCTGCCGAGAATCCACACTGCCCTCTTGGGCAAGAGTTCCTGTGCCAGAGAGCTTACACCTGTTAATCAAGAGCGTAGCTCTTGCGCAAGAAGCCCTCTCTTCCCACGCTGTACTGTAAATTTCCTTGTGCAAGAGCGAACAGGCAGTATAGACACTCTGCGGATTCTTGCGCAAGAATGGCCGTACTTTCACAATAACCCACCAGTGTAGACATAGCCTTACTGTTTTAAGAATGGATCACACTGCCAGCAATTTGAACATGGCTTGAACTGTGCCATTGTTCCTTCCTCTCTCATCCTCCTCTGTCACTAGATGTTAAACTTGCAGCAGTTCTCTTCCTAGCTGCGCTCAGTGCAGCCCACTCCATTTCTGAGAAGGAGACTTCTGCTGCAGCTCTGTTGGGCTGCAGTTGCTTGGGCTGCTGCTTCCCAGGAGGCATGAAGGAACTGTGCTCAGTGATTTAGTGATTGGGTGAAATAGAAGGACCTCATGGGCTGAATCTGAGCCACAGGCTGCCATTTGAAGAACAGTGCTCTACTGTGTGGTGAGATGGGGGTAGGAGGCAGATTAGTGTGAAAGAACTTTTTGTGTTAACTCAGATACATCTGCAAGGCACTCTGATATAAATGTTGTAATGGAAGAACGTAAACAGACAAGTGCTTGGCCTTTCCCCCCAGGAGAAGGGAAAGAAGGATTTCAGTCTTCCTTAGAGAAAGGAGCTTGTAACAAGAATGTGTTGCTTTCCTTGGCAAGCATAAGGGAACAGACTTTCATAGGGATTGCAATTCCATCACTGCAACTTGGCATACATGTAGCTCCAGTGAAATGTAAACACCTATAATATATGCACATGCATATGCTTGCACCTGCAAATCAACTGGCTAGATCTTTGTCTTCTGTGTATCTGCAAATGATTGTACCAATAAAAGGACAAATGGCAAAACTAAAGGTCCATCCTGGGAAACGGTTGGTTTTTAAAATTTATTACCATTTTCAGGCAAACAGGAACTGCATTGCAATAGCTTCCAGCCATGACATTCAAGAACTAGACGTTTCTGGGATTCTTGCTACACAGATCTACACCTGGGTTGATGATGACACAGAAGTGGAAGCTAAAGGGTATATTTACTCCATTTTTATTCAAGTAGCTCTTGTAATTTTGTAATAATACTAATTTATAATAGTTTAGTACTTTTCAATTTCAAAAACCCATCTATCATCTCTCTAGTCACTAATGTTGCTTTTGTAGGTCTGATGACTTCTTGGTTATACATGCACGTGATGACCTGGCAAATGTTCAGGGTACTACACCTTATACACACAGCAATCCTGGTACCCCTATCAACATGCCTTGGCTTGGCAGTACACAGACTGGGAGAGGTGCATCTGTGGTAAGTCACTTGTGAGAAAATAGCATTTTAATTATCTCTGGTATTTTAAGATTTGTACACTTTTTGTAATTACTGGGTTACACTTGTGCCGAGTGAAGTGGGGCATGATGCATTTCCCTCATTTACTTCCCCAGAATGCTACTCAGTTAATATATTATTTCAGATGTACTGATTAGGCATAAAAACGTCTTAATCCACCTTTAATTAAATGGCTTGACTATACAAGTGATGAAAGAAGCATATATTCAGAGTGAAGTGGAAGACTGAACAAAAACTCTACATCCGGGTTCAAATAAGTTCACAAGTAAAATTTCTCTAATCAAAATGAGGGGAAAAAAATTATCTCAAATCAAAATACTGAACTTTAACATTCTAAAAGGTGGATAAGTTTAGATATGGGTCACGGTTTTTAGCACCTACTTTCCAGAATGTTTTGATCCAGGATTCTGAGGTAGTCTGTTCGTGTCTGGATCTAGAGCTCAGATTAGACCTTGGGGTTTGCATTTAGGTCCTCTTTATTCTTAAGTGCTTCCTCATGCCCATTCTGTTAGGGGTGTGTGCTCTCCACATGCATTTTTGCTGGAAGTTTTTCCCTCAATGGTATTTATAGGGGACTGGTTCTGGTGCCCTCAGAAGTGGTGTGCATATGTGCTAGTAAAAGGGGCCCAGTGACTCTCCTTTCACTCAGTTTCTTCTTACTGGAAATCTGACAGAGGCGAAGGAGAAGGGAGGGAGTCACGGAATGGACATGAGTAACATATCTTGCACAACACTTACAGAAGGCTAGTAACCTTGTTTCCAGGCTGATCTTTTTAGTTTGAAACTAGTAAAATTTTAACTAGCTCATACAGTGCTATAAAGAGACATTGTTTTACATGTGTGTGATTCTGCAGTGATCCCTTCAGTCAATATAGGAGTTGTATCACTAAACTCTAAAAATAGTTCTGTCTAGCCCATATCACTTTACAGGATGGCAGTTTTTATGGGTTCTAGGATTTATGGAGAAAATGCATAAATAACAGAAAAATTATCTGATATTTGATGTATTTACAGCTATGTACCAAATTGGTATAAACTGGCAATTTATCTTGTAAATTGCCATGCAGCCTAATTCTGTATAAAGTCATAATTCTTAACCTCTTAGTAAATGCTGCAGTGTTATTCAGTCTCTACAGAAAGTTCAGATTAATAACCTCTTTCAAGCTTACAAGAATGCTAATAAGACATGGAGTCTTTCACCTCTAAGCTCACTGGTCTTGTGAGATCTGTCCCATAACTAGTAGAACAATCAAATGTAACTTCCATTTGGCTTTTCTGAAATATCTTGAAATAAAATATGAAATAAATTATTCAGACATGCACCATCTCAAAGGGTAGCAATTATGTCTTACTACTAGTTTAATGCTGACTAAGTAGAAACAAAAGCGAATACATTCCTTACTAGTACTTTTTTTTGTTTACCTCTTTTTTTACATGTTTCTGCCTCTCTTGCTTACCTTGTATTATTCCAATTTATATTCCAAATATTTCAATAAATATAATGGAATCAGAAAGGAATTGGCAAGATAAAGAGACAAGATTGAAGTTAAAAGAGTGTTTATATTTAAATCCTTAAATCTAAGAAGTTAAAAACTTGTATGTAACCAGTCTTATAAAAATTCCATTGATTAAAATCTGCACCAATACTGGAAGAAATTTCAGATTCCATTCACTTCAACAGAAATTTTTTTTAAAGTGGTATTCCTCGTGTTTTCAGTGGGAATTTAAAAAGGGGATCTAGTCATTTCTGACAACTCATTTAATCCAGCATGTTTTTAGTTAGTTGTGTAGTTTAACTATCTTAGACTATCTTTTATATTAAACAGCTGATAAAGAAGACTATTAACAATGTCAGAAGAATGGCTTCCCATCCATCCCTACCTTATTGTAAGTTTATTATATTAACAGATGTTGTTTTACAATACTTAGATAACTATCCTTGTTTCTCAATACGTATTACTAATTTATGACTGCAACAGTATATTAAACATTTTAGAAAGCACATATGCTGTATGAAATTTCTATATAATGAAGCCATCACTATTTTTAAAAAGTTGAAGTATGGGCCTTCAAAACCTATTTTACATAGTACAAGTTGGGAATTGATTCCTGTTTCACCTACAATATGCAGTAAAACAAATAAAGGGTGTCACTGAGTAAATGTAGTGTTTTGACTATTTGATTGTAATTCTTGGAAGTAATGAGGAGACATCTTCACAATGGAATTTAAATAGAGATGGAAATATGGGTTTTCAGCCCATTTAAAGAAGAGGACTGTGCTTTGCTACATGGTAGTGGTTAGTTATGCATACAAATGGGGTCCTGTAGGTGTTACTGTAGTACTATTAAACCTGGTTCCAATAGTAGAAAGTACTTGGAAAGGGTAATTAAAATATATTATTCTGTTACAGACTTGACAGGTGCGCAAGATGGTAGTGTAAGAATGTTTGAATGGGGCCATTCACAACAAATTACATGTTTCCGCTCTGCTGGCAACACAAGGATAACACGAATGAGATTCAATCACCAAGGAAATAAGGTTTATAGAAATTTTCTCTCCCCACATTCTCATTACTTTTTGCAAAAACAGTATAAACCCCTTTCTTTGTTGTTTCACTGTATCAATAAATAACATTATATTCCAACTTAATGCATTACAATATTGGACTCCTTGGACAGCATGAGTCTCAAAAGCCTTGCTTTTCTCGTATTTACTTTTCAAACACTTTGTGGGGGGAGGCAGCATATTTGCTTGAAGTATAAGACAGAATAAATACTCTGGAATACCCCTCATAATTGCAGAATTAGAACACTTGGTTGAGAATAAGGTCTGTTCTAAAAATTAAATGTTTGAAGCTACACATAAAATATATACTAAGCTATATCAGGACTATATACGAGTGGAATATATGTGATGATTTGTTTTAAAAGCTGTAGTGTAAACAGTATTGTTCGAGAACTATTCTGAGGACTGCTGCTTCAATACAACTTTTGAAGTCAAAGAATAGTGAAAGAAAACTTCTAAGGAATAGTTAAGTCTATAATGCCCTGCATTTTCAGCCTACTGGGATGTGAATAGTAATGTGCACCAAAATGTTTCTCTGTAAATCACCCGTTTGGATTCTGCAGACAAACTAAAAGATAGCAAAAAAAAAAAAAAAAAAAAGAGGGGTAGCCATGTTAGTCTGTGTAAGTGTAAAAACAGCAAGCAGTCCTGCGACACCTTAAGATACGTCTACACTGCAGCCATAGCTTGAAAAAAGCTACACAATTTGAGCTATGTTCCTTACTCCTCGTGGAATGAGGTTTACAGGGACATCGGAATAGCGAGCCAATTATATTTCAAAATAATGAGCGTGCTCAAGACACAAAATAGCTATTTCGGGATACCTCCGGTATCCTGAAATACTGCTGCAGTGTAGATGTAGCGTTAGAGACTACAGAATTTATTAGGTCATGAGTTTTAATGTAAACTAGGAACTTTTTACTTTGTACCTGCAGAGTCCAAATGGCGGAGGGAAGGTTACAGTACAGTATTTTGGTGCACATTGCTATTCACGATTCTATATTTCAATCTGTAGGGCACTGTAGAAAAACTCTTGCATCTATTAACAAGTCATCAATTTGGAGGAGGGGCTGTGTGTTTTTTGTTTTGGTTTGGTTTTTTTGCTTTAGCTGCTGCTCCTTTCCATAGCAATGAAATATCATGTGCATTTAAAATCCAAGTTAGCTGGCATGTTGCTTCCATGGACTGTTAGGTTTGGTTCCAGTGCAGCTGTTTTCCAGTTAGATTGGGTACACAATACAATTGTTTCTGGGATGATTAAGTTGCTATTTAATATCTACTGGACTGATGGGGTGGCAATATAATTTCTCCATTTTAAATGCACCTAACAGAATATACATACACGGATATTATACATTTTTAACATACAATATACATTTTCTCTTTTTAGTTTGGGATTGTTGATGCTGATGGATATATATGTTTGTATCAGACAAACTGGAAATGTTGCCCACTTACTGGAAGCACACCCAAACCATATCTGGTAAGCTAAAATGTCAACTTGCAGTGTTCAAATTTACTTCCTACTGTGTAGTCTTCTGGCAGCACCAGGAAAGTTAAGAGTCCACTAGGCTTTTTTCAGCTAAACTTGTCCTGTTTATTTCTATGTGGTTGAAATTTAGCAGTCAGGATCTCCATTCATAATCGTATTTCTTAATTTGGAGAGAGAAAATGCAAAATCAGATTTAAAATGATTTGGTAAACAAATACTATTGGAGGTGTCAAACTTTTGTCAAGAATGTAAGAATATTGGTAAACTGAGTATAGTTAGTCTGAACTCAGAATTCCTTCACTTTCAGTTGATTGAAGTACAACCTTGAATGTACTTTTTATCTTTTAAATAAGCTTTCATGCTATTGTAAAAGCCAGCTTTTTACATTCCTACTTCTTAACTGTTTACTGTTGTTTTCCAGACATGGCAGTGTCACAACAAAACAGCCAACGATTTTGTTTTCATCAGTTCCTCCTCTTTGATAGCCACAGCTGGACAAGCTACTGATAACCGGTAAAAACTTGATTCAAAATCATAGTTAGAGGCTGTTAATTAAATATTACTGGTTTTTAATATTCCTGGCAATTACGTAGTTTGGGAGTTGGGTAATTGAGCATGTTACCTACCAACTTGTGATATGGGCCCATTAAGGCCGTATCCAGACTCAGGGGTTTTTTCGGGAAAAGTAGCCTTTTCCCGAAAAAACTTCCCCTGCGTCCAGACTCAAGCCGTGTTCTTTCGAAATTATTTCGAAAGAATGCGGCTTTTCTTTCAATGGCGGTAAACCTCAATTTACGAGGAAGAACGCCTTCTTTCGAAAGTTCCTCTTTCGAAAGAAGGCGTTCCTCAATGTAAAGAGGCCGTCTTCGAAAGAGAGCATCCAGACTCGCTGGGTGCTCTCTTTCGAAAAAGCGGATTTCTCTTTCGAAAGATCCGCCTGCAGTCTAGACGCGATCTTTCGAAAGAGCCTCTTTCGAAAGATGCTTTCGAAAGAGCCTCTTTCGAAAGAAGCCTGCAGTCTAGACATAGCCTAACAGAACAGAAGCCCTTTTATCCATCTTTATAAATATTTCAATAATTGATACCATTTTTATAGATTTGAGGTATTGTCCATGTTTGTACTAGCTCAAAACTTCACCTTAAACCCTTTTTTCCCACATGACCCTGATAGATAAAACAAACCCAGAATGTAAGTATCTCCAACCACAAGAGAAATTAATGTGAATCCTTTGCAAGAACAGAGATGAGTTGGTTGACTATACAAAATTCATGTGCTCACATTATATGTATATCTATAATAAAAAACTAATTGGTGGATAATTAGTCAAGTTTGTAGGGACTGGAATAAGACTTTGGAAGGATGGGAGCAGAGTTCTTTATAACAGAATGTGTTAAAGTTGAATGAACAAGTAATTTTGGATTTGTCCATCAGAACTTGGATTTTTATTCTACTAATGAATTAAGCATGAAACAGTATTGTGTGAAATGTTCAGAAACTGGCTAAACTATTTCAAATATATGAAGTGCATACCTTTTCTCTTCAACCCATGTCAGTTGTCAAGTTAGTTAAATTAAAGTGTCAACATACCTTTTTCTTTTACAGAAATATATGTTTGTGGGATACCTTAGTTGCACCTGCAAATAGTTTAGTACATGGTGAGTAAAAGGACAATAACAAGTGTTGTAAATCAAGTTAAAACTCTTAAATGATAAATAATTCTGGTGTTTTCTTGTAAGATTACATTTTGATGGTCGATAGGGATAATAGTTGTGGGTAGGGATGTAAAATTGTGGGTAAAAAAATAACTTTAACTGCTAAAAATCATAATAGTTACACATGCTGTGGGCTCTGCAGTATAAAGCTTAAATAAATTTTATACTGCAGAGCCTGTAATGAAACCTTCCTTGGAGCAGAGCTGGTCCCACTCCTGGGGAGGCTTACTGCAGGATTTCAGCTATTTAAATCTGAAATGTCATGGTGTTGTAATAGGGTTCCTATCCTAAAAAAGGGATGGAGGGGGCTGGGTTTGCAGTTCTGTTACTCTTATTGCTGCTGACAGTGGCACTGCTTTCAGGGCTGGGCAGCTGGAGAGTGGCAGCTACTGGCCAGGAGCCCTGCTCTGAAGGCAGAGCCACTGCCGGTAAGAGCACAGAAGTAAGGATGACATGGTACAGTATTGCCATCCTTATGTTGCTCTGCAGCTACTTCTGTGCTGCTGTTGCCAATACACTCCGAACTCTGTGACTGCCCAGCTCTGAAGGCAGCACAGAAATTCAGAAAGCAGTATTGCAAACTTGTCCCTAAAATAACTGTTATCCCCTTGTGTCAGAAACCCAATTTGAAAAACACTAGTCTCCCCTGTGAAATCTGTATAGAATTAGATAAAAGCTAACACCTGACCAGATTTCACAGGGCTAGACCAAATTTCATGCTCCCTGATGCGTTTTTCAAGGCTGTGAATTCGGTAGGGCCCTGCTTATTGAATATCAAGACAATAGCTACTACTGGTCAGTGCACAATGTTGTGCTATAGTTAGTAGAAACCACATGGGCAGCTGAGATCATCTTAAAACTTAAATATATGAAATACAATTATATCCACAATGGTTAGAAAACTACCTTATTCGAGTAACTAGATTCTTGTTGGTCCCTCTAGTAGTAGCTTAAGCTCAGTTAAATTACTGAGTTTCTATATGAGATCATAAGAATTGAAAACCCAGCTACTGTGAATGTTGGTATAAAGATAAGAGTACCGGGACCTTGATATAAGATCAGTTCTGTAGTCGTCCTCCTACACAAATAAATACTGCTTAACACATATTCTTACTAACATTCTGTCCAACTTAACTTAGTACTCAGCATAGAGATACTGTTGCCAACTGACGTGTTATATGTGACAATCTGTATGTGAGGAGTATTTTATCATTTTAGAATGTTAATTAATACTATGTAATTTCAAAATATAAACAAGCCATGAAAGATAGCTCAGTGATTGACACGTATGAATTTTGATAGACTTTTAAAGTGCAATGCTACTGTGAATAGTAATACTATAAAAGTTGCATTTGTTACCCCAAATTTCACTGGAGATCACCTGGTTCCACATGTTTAGCCTTGCTGTTTCCCTCACCCCAAACATGCTCCATTCATGCACAGTCTTGTCACGGGGTGGCATGAAGCTTAGTGCAAGTTACAAACAAAGTAGCTAAGCTTTACAAAGATTACAGAGTTGCAAGGCTCAGGGATCACCAAGCTTACAGTAGGTTTCTGAACTTATAAAGCAAAGTGTTTGACCAGTTACAAGTTGCAAAGCTCAACAATCTTACCAAGTGCAGAATATAAGAGGCGAGGTAGCTGAAAGTTACAGAGAAACAATACAAAGCTTCAAAGCTCAGTAGTTACAAAGATACCTTCCAGAGCACAGCACCTGACTGAGACTTAGAAGACAACTGCCCCCCTTAAACAGGATTCACAGAAATGTAGTCAGCAGCAGGTTTTGTCATTCTCTAAGTCATGTGTTGGCAGGACCTTATAGTTTAATGCATTTCCAGAAAATTTGTTTAAATCAAGTAATAGCTCGGGCAACAGCATTGACATATTTGGGTCATTTTTTTTGTACATCTAACTTGCTGAGCTTACATGTACAAATTGTTGAGAAGCACTACCAAAGAATAATGCAGGCCTGCAAAGACAAAATCAGAAACGTGCAACTCAGTTTCTGCCTATCAGTGAGGATAAAAAGCAATAAAAAGAGGTTTTTTAAAAATGCATTGGGAGTAAGAGAAAAACAAAGTGCAGGCGCTCTACCGAAACAAAGAAGACTCAAAAAAATATAGACCTATCGGCCCAATATGGATCCCTGGAAATACATGGGAACAAACTATTAAGCTGTAAATACCTACAAAATAATAAAGTTATAAAGAATAGCCAACATGGGTTTGTCAGGAATAAATCATGCCAAGCCCACCTAATTGTCTTCTTTGATAGGGCCTAACAGATGGATAGGCAGAAAAAAAATGTAATATGTTGATTTTGGAAGAGTTTTAATACAGCCATGTGGCATTCTTGTAAGTAGACTAAGGAAAAGTAATCTAGATGAAATTACTGTCAAGTTGGTGTACAATTTATAGCAGTTATCAATGATTTGTTGAAAAACTGAGAAGGTGAATCTAGTGGGTCCCACATGGGTCAGTACTAGCTCTGGTACTAGTCAATATTTTTATTCATGACTTAGATAAAGAAGTGGATAGTGTGCTTATGAAACTTGTAGATAACACCAAACTGAGAGGTGTACAGGGAGGGTGAAATTACAGTTTAAAATAGCCTTGACAAATTGGTTAATTTGATCTAAAATCAACATGATGAAATTCAATAAATACAAGTGCAAGTACTTAACTTTGGAAAGCAAACTCAAATGCACAGCTACAGGATGGGGGAGCAACTGACTAAGCTGTAGTACTGCTGAGAGTGCTCACAAATTGTGGTTTGCTTGCATCCAGTTTACAAGAGATCCAGATGACTGAATCAGTGACTTGTCCCCTTTGTTATTTATCACCCCTCCCATTTTGTCATCAACAAATGTTATAAGTGATGGTTTTATGCATTTCACTGAAACAGCATAAGGACAAGAACAAATCTTACTCAAAATGAACCCATATAGCAATAGACTAATACTATTGTCCTAATTTTTTACTCAAATATTTTTAAAATTCCTTTTTATTATTAAATCTGTATAAGGTGGTACCATTTAAAATAGCTACTTCTCAAATGGAACCGTTTTCTAAAATCATACTTGCCATATTCTTTTTGAAATATGGGCTATATCTTCATTTTCACATACTATCCAGTCCTATACCCTTTTTAACTATATCTCAGCTGAAATGGTACTTAGCAAAGCATGAGTTCCACATCAACTAGTGGTCCCTTTATATATTCCACTGTGTGCTCATGCCCTCCATGTGACTGACAGAGCAGGATAGTTTTGCTAGCAGTGTCCATTTGTCTGCACTTGTGACCTTCTTGTGCTCCGAACTGAGGGCATAAGGTACAGTGCAGACCTTCTCCAGTTCTTTTCTACCACCTCATGGTCTGAGAGGGAACCTCTCGGTGTTGGTAGCATTTGCTAAGGTCTTCAATGTGTTATATGTAAATAGGGTTTTAAAAACTTTTTGGGTAGCTCCTTAGTGTTTAACTAGTTATGATAATTTTAGGGATGGAGGGAGGTGTCTCTATCCTGTGACTACTGTGCCCAAGAGCCTGCGGTAGAAAGATGTCTCCTAGGCTTTCCCACTCAATGATAACCACCTTAAGTGCCTCAACTGCCTGGTGAAAAATCATGTTCCTTGAAGGGCAGCATTTGATGATTCTTCTGCAGCAGAACTCAAGAAGGCCATTAGGATGCCTTGAAAAATTAATTATGGATTGCACAATGAGGCCTCAGGCTGAGCAGGCCTCTTTGTACACTAGACAGAGGCACTGAGAAGCACACTTCCAGGCATGATGACCTCTTCTTTACACCATCAAAGCTGGAATGAGATTCTGTGCTCAGCTTCAGAGGATCAGAAGTTTGCAAGGGTCAAAGTATCCATTTTTCCTGTCTCTAAAGAGCAAGAGTGCTCAGAGATGGGCACCATCTGCAGGAGTGGGGTCTGCCACAAAAACGACAAAAAAGAAGCCCCAGGCATCTCCTACACCAACAATACTGTCATTATCTGATGAGGAATTACTGGCTTACCCACAGAGTGTAAATTTCTCAAGCTTTGCAGGGGAACAGGGAAGAAGTGTGCCGTAGGGGAAGGGGGAGCATTGTCCACTTCATTCTCCTTCTATCAGAAGTCAGTAATCACACTGTTAGGCAATGGCGCCCATCTAGTCGAGTATTCAACACAAGGCACTTGGCCTCCCAAGAGCCCTGGATCGTACATAAGCTACCTAGCACTGTGTGCAGTTTACTAGGCATGAAAACAATTCCTACTGTACATATAAACCCTACATAGCAGGTGATCTCAGACAACATGACAAGTATTCAACAACAAAGTATGAGTGATGTGGGGGGGGGGGGGAGAAGGTGCCAGTGGGCCGGATTTGGCCCACCAAGCCACTGGATCTGGCCTGCAGCTGCCTTGCCAACACCCTTAAGGCACAGAGTAGCACAAGTTTTTGCCCGCAGCCTTCCCCCTCCTGGACCCTGCCCCCTAAGCTCCTGCCCCAAATCACACCCTCCTTCACCCAAAGTCTCTGATCCCCACACCATCTCCTGCACCCCAATCTGCTACCACAAGCTCCTTTCTGCACCCAACAGAAGTGTGGCTCTTGACCAATTTCCAAAATCTTGTAGTTGCTCGCCCCCTCCCATTAAAACTTATTGGCTGTCCCTGCTGTGCACAGTGCACTTTCCAAGGACAGACATACATTAGCTGCCGGTTGCAGCAAACACTTCCCCAAGGACTGCAAATGGAAGCAATGTGATTCCATAGTGTAGAGAATATTTCAACAACAGTGAGAGGGGACTTGGTCTTGGGATCTGGTTGTGCATTTGCTATTGTGTTAAGACACAATCTGATGATTTGGAGGGAATTCAGATCTGGACTCCAGAGAGATGCACTACTTTTTTGTTGGTGTAGAAAGCTAACATTTCTGCCCATTCCACTTTTATCTCAGGCTCTCAGGAAGATCAAGCAAGATGGAGCAATAGTCCTCCTGATTGCCCAGTCTCTTCTTGTTTGCCAACCTCTTTCAGAGGTCAGCGTGCCATATACAGGCAGTCGGATCCGCACTTACGAACGGGGCTTTCTCGCCCCGGAGGTCGAGGTGGCGGATTACTACCTGCGAGCTCCGGGGCGAGAGAGCCCCGTTAGTAAGCTGCTCCGGTGCCCCTGGTCTGCTGGAGACCATCTCCAGCAGACCAGGGGCACCGGGCGGGTTCCCGCGCTTCTGAGGCTTTGCCAGAGCACCACAGGCACAGGGACTGAAGCGACAGCCGCGGCGGGTTCCCGCGCTTCTGAGGCTTTGCTCTGGCAAAGCCTCAGAGGCGCGGCACCCCGCTGCGGCTCTGCTTCCCTGGTCTGCTGGGGGGGGGCGCAGCTAGTGTGGCCCCCCCACCCAGCAGACCAGGCTTTTGTTTTGGACCCTGGAGCAGAGCAGCTGGGGCGCTGCCGATTGGTCCTGCAGCGCCGCTCTGGGCACTACTGGACCAACCCGGCAGCACCCCAGCTGCTCTGCCCCAGGTCCTGATTCAGCCGCTGCTGGTCAGTTTCAGCAGCGGCTGAATCAGGACGCCTGGGGCAGAGCAGATGGGGTGCTGCTGGGTTGGTCCAGTAGCACCGAGGAGCGGCGCTACTGGAGCAACCCAGCAGCACCCCAGCTGCTCTGCCCCAGGCGTCCCCAAGTCAGCTGCTGCTGAAACTGACCAGCGCTGACTACAGGAAGCCCCAGGCAGAGTTGCTCTGCCCCGGGCTTCCTGGAATCAGCTGCTGATCAGTTTCAGCAGCAGCTGACTTGGGGACGCCTGGGGTTCTTAAGTTGAATCTGTATGTAAGTCAGAACTGGCGGTCAGTTTCAGCAGCCGCTGAATCTGGACGCCAGTTCCGACTTACATACAGATGCAACTTAAGAACAAACCTACAGTCCCTATCTTGTACGTAACCCGGTGACTGCCTGTATCAGTATCTAATCATTCCTGGACCTGGTGACTAAGGAGAGGTGTCAAGGTCAGGCACCCCAGTTAGGCTTTCCTCCTCTGATAGCGTGGATGGACACTGAACCTAGAAAGGACATGTTTGAAAGCACTTCAGGCCATCCTTAACACTAGAAGAAAGGAGTCCACTAAAAAGTGCTACTTAGCTAAGTAGAAAATGGTGTCAGCGTTGCCAGGTAACCCCTGGGGATTGAGAGATCAAACCATCTTGGAAATATCTTCTTTCTTTAAAGACTTGTAAGTACACAAAGCAGTTGCCAGTGCCTATCATTCTCCGATTGACAGCCACTTTTTTTCACCCATCCTGGGATGACTATTTTTCTCATGAAAGCCCTACTCCACAAGAACATAAGAGTGGCCATATTGGGTCAACCCAAAGGTCCATCTAGCTCAGTATCCTGTCTTCCAACAGTGTCCAATGCCAAATACCCTGAAGGGAGTAAAAACAACAGATAATCAAGTGATTCTTCTCCTGTCATCCATTTCCATGCCCTGATAAACAGGCTAGGGACACCATTCCTACCCAACCTGGCTAATAAATGTTGATGGACCTAACCTCCATGAATTTATTTAATCCATCACAGGATCTCAGCCTGCTCCTATCAGCATTAATAAGGCCTCTGTTTAAATTCCTCACACTCTTTGATCCACATGTCTGTGAAGATTGCTTTTCTGCTGGCCATCACCTCAGCTAGAAAAGAGCGAAAGCTAGGAACCCATACAGCTGATTTATTTTTAAGGTAGTCCATAAGGATAGAGGGGTTTTTTACTTCATCCTCAACTTATTCTCTGCGCAATCTCAGAATTCTGTCTGAATCAAACTGTTTGGTTACGTGCGGTCTTTCCAAAACTGCAATGTCACTAGGGAGGACTGGAAACTTCATTATTTCAATATTTATCAGGCTGTGGGGGGTTTTCTACAAAAAGAACAAAATATTTGAGGAATCTAACTTTGTTTAATCCTTTTCTGACCTGATAAGAAGCAAAACATTCTGTTCTCCAAGACTTTGAAAGTGGATTTCGGGCTGCTCTGTATTCTGTCGCGTTACAAGTGAATGGACTTCCTCCACAAGGTGTTGAGACGCTCTTCAGCTGATGCCAAGGCTGCTTCAGTAGTCTCACTGTGATGTTCCTGTCACTGAAATCTGTAAAACAGTAATGTGGGTTTCTGTCCATACCTTTTATAAGCTGCTATGTCCTGGTACAAGCTATGGCAGCTGACATTTTTTGGCATATAGAAGTCCAGTCCTTGGAACCACAAAGGTCCTCACACCCTCCTGCTCAGATAATACTTTGTCGCCTGCAGTTTTAACACAATGCACAAGTAGTCTATAGAACTCTTTCTCACAAGATCTCATTGAGACTAAATTTAATGCCCGTGGAAAAGATTAGACCTTTTTTTATATGGATAACATCCAGAATTACACTAGCAAAGATTTAAAAGATTTTTGGGAAAGAAAAACCTTCGTGTTTCAGGATATAAGATAACCTATGACTAGAAAGAGATAAGGAAGAAATTTTCCATAGGTTATTTCTTAACTGTGTAGTGCATGGTTTCTTGTGCCTTTCTCTGAAGTATCTAGAACTGGCTACTATCTTAAATAGGAATTGTGCTGAATCAGATCATTGGTCCATCTAATTGAGTAGCCTATGTACTTGTTGCTATCATGTTAAACCATGAGCTCTGAAGAGGAGGCTAAAGCTAATGTAATATGTTCTCTAACATCTTTTGTTTTGTATTTTAGCTTTTATCTGTCATGATAGTGGGGCAACTGTGCTAGCATATGCTCCAAAACATCAACTTTTAATATCAGGAGGCAGAAAAGGCTTTACTTGTATAATTGATCTTCGCCAAAAGCAACAACGACAGCTATTCCAGAGTCATGATTCTCCAGTTAAAGCAATTGCTGTGGATCCTGCAGAAGAATATTTTGTTACAGGATCTGCAGAAGGCAATATAAAGGTAAATTTAATTTTAATTTGGGGGGGGCAAGGCATTGTATATATTTTTTTCATACTAGGTATTCACAAAATTCTAATCCCTCTTAAAATACTCAACTAGAATCTTGCATTGCCAGGTAAATGATCATCAGTTGGTCTTAATTTCTAAAATTGTATAATGAGCCTTAAGTTTTGCATTTCTTGACTGCAGAGTTTAACTGTGCAACCTTTGTTACCTTAATGACATTTTTAAGGTCACAAATGTTATCAGAATATTCGTGATTGAAAATGAAGAGTAAGTATTGTGATACTGTCAAAGCTGAAAAACACCTGATCAGGCTGGGTGGTCTGAGTTTTTTCATACATGATTTTTAGTGAGTTAAAGCAAACATTGTTTGTTTTAATAATTTTCAGGTATGGAGTTTATCTACCTTTAATCTTCTTCACACTTTCATCAATGAGCATGCTCGACAGTCAATTTTCAGAAACATTGGAACAGGAGTCATGCAAATTGAGACAGGACCAGCAAATCATATATTCTCCTGTGGAGCTGATGGAACAGTAAAAATGAGAATCTTGCCTGATCAATTTAGCCCATTAAATGAACTTTTGAAAAGTGAAGTGAAATTTATGCTCTGATATTTTTGTCAATATTGTGTATAACTTTTCTGAAAATATTTTTCATGGAAATGCCAACAAATGTAATGTACAATGTTAGTTTTACAGTTGGTGCCATGAGGACTTTTGGTTTCCTGTGTTCATATTTATTTCCTGGAGCTTAAATCCATGATGCCTTAAAGATTAACAAGGTCCTTTTAGATTTAGATTATATTGCCTAATGTAGGAATCCTATATGACCCTAATGTATTTTTCATAGAGTATCACCCATGCGCATATATATAGTATGTTGCTGAAATGTTTTTTCCTTTTGTGGTAACCTCTACTCGATCCAGAGCCTGGGCTCTTCTCTCTCTGAACACCTGGCCTTCTCCCAAGTCAGGTCCAGATAAAAATCTTGTACCATAATACCCCCTTTATTTTGATAGTGACAAATGTCTCCCATCAAACTTTTATTCTTTGGCTGCCATGAATAAGTGTGTGCCTCTCTGTTTAGAAAATAAGCAAACCTCTTCCTCTGAAGCAAGTGCTTATGCCACAGCAGGAAGTAGCCACATGGGACACTGATTCGAACCACCATCACCCTCCCGTTTGTGGAATCCAGGTTTGTTACCTCCGCAACTCACCTGAGCCCCCCCTTTTTTTCCCCTCACCTAGGATACAAGAAACTGAAGGATATTCCATAACATGGGTTTTCTATGCCATAGCTTGAAACAGTCAGCAGAATAGCAATCTTACTTTAAAAAAGCCTATATTTTTAACCTTGAACTCTCCCTTTTCAAAATATGCAAATATGTGGATATCTTCCTAATAAAACTATATGAAGATGAAATGTGTGAAGCTTTAATCTTGACTAGACGTAAAACTACAGACAGGTATTGTATAGCATAAGGAATTAGAATTTATCTTTAATAAAGGGTATTTATTTAAGAATCTGTAAAGAGAGGAAGCAACTGAAATATTTTACATTTTCCAGTGAGATTTTTGTATTTAGCCCAAAGATGCTGAATTTGTTTCTAGCACTTGTCTGTCTTTCTAAGCACCTTAAAAAAAAAAGCAAATAAATACAAGAGCAAAGTATTTTATGATCTTAGCTGTATAAAATACACTGTAGATGTATAAAGTATATAAAATGAAAGAAAAAAATGTACTGAATGCATTTGGGGCTTTTTCTTTTTTGCCAAAATGTAAAACTGCACAACTTAAATACCTGACCAAAATATTAAAACTGCACAAAGCCTTGGAATCTTTTTAACATGATAAAACTGTTTGTGAAACTATTTTATGTTACTAAATACGAGGCTGATTAGTTACTCAAATGAAAATAGTATACTGTTATGCTAAGATATTTTGTAAAATAGAGGAACAAAACAAGGAACAATATTTGATGTAAAATAAACTTGACCAACTGAGGGGATAAACAGCATAGAAATGAAGGGCTTGTAATATTTGTAATATTCTCAGGTTACTTTTATCTTAAGAATAGAAGTTTAAAGACATTTTGTAAATTGTATTATAGTTTTAAATGTATGTTTAGCATATTGCCATGTGAACACTAAGTAGAGGGTTTTTATGCACGTAAACGACACTTAAAATTGTGCAATAATGGTGATAGATTTTTTTTTTTTTTTTTTTTGGCTATGGAGAAACCGGTGACAGAATTTCAGAGAATTCCTACATTTGTTTAATATAGTGAAATGTCAATAATTCTTCCTCAACATTTTGTTCATGGATTGACTAAATTTCATGTACAGTAACAGAACAGAAAAGTGGCTGACTTAAAATGAAACCACCTTTACTCAATCAATCTGCATGCATTATTCTAACTGCTTAGTGACCACTATATTTGTAATACTCATGTTAGAATCACAAAGGCCACATAGCTGTCAGGGGTTAATGTATTAATACAATTAAACCCCTGATTTTGTAAATGCATATTGTGAATAACTTTACATACCCATTGAATTTACTGACAATGCTCAAGTGTGAAGAATTAAGCACTTAAGTATTTCCATAATTAGGGCCTAAATTTTATTTGCAAAACTTTTGTTAGTGTGCAGTCCAGAATAATGTAATTTAACTTTTCAGATTCCCAGCTCAGTTTAGTGCATTGGCAGTTTGGGAAAGCCTCCTTTCACTTATAAACTGAGCAAATTTGATAGAGAAGTCATTCATGCATTGAACTTCACTGTTACTTTAGTCATCATTCTGAGCAGAACTTCATTTTTTTCCCCCTTAGTTTGCTTAACAAACCTATGCCCTTATATGAGAAAAGCAGTGTCTGGGAACAAATGAATATTTTCAGTGAAGTTTATAATTATAAGCTAATAAAATTAAATTATGTAAAAATGATGTATTTACCACAGGTGAAGAAACTTTACAATAAACGACCATGCAGAGACTCAACCTATTAGAATGCCATTGTTGCTGCTCCTTTTTATAAATCATATATTTCTGCTGTTGTATGTTTGTTCACATTTGACAATTTCAATAAGTAATTTGTGTGTTTGTGGTGCTAACAGTCACAGTAAGTAGTCTTTTGTTATAGATGTGCCTTTTAAGAGGGCTACGCAACTTAACATCTAATCAGTATGAAAAATTGAGTTAAAGTAGTTTTGGGTTCTACTTTTGATCTTGATGCACTTCCCTACTCATGTTGTTGCTTTTACAATCACTTTCTTCCTTTTTACCTCAGGTGGCTATGATCTCAGACAGTTTTATGATCCAAAGTAGGGATGTTAAAAAGCGGGGCCTTTTGTAAACATGTAACAGCTAAAATTTTCAGAGGTTATATGTTTCACACAGGGAAGGGGAGGCAGCTCTGCAAGAGCTGGTGCTTGGAGGGAGCGTGTAACAGAGGCAGCAGTGTGTGGGGGGCGGGAGGGAGGACCTTGTGTGTAACTGTGAAGGTTAACAGATGAGCCCAGGCGCCTCAGTTAATTGTATACATCAATATGTCCCTAATCCAAAGTAGTGGTTTTTTTATTGCCTTTTTGATTGAGGGGCCAAAACTTATTGACTATCTAGACACATGCTGAGATGGAGTCCCATATGTAACTGCTAATGGTTTTCTGTTTTATATCTGTAGAGCAGGAGTAAGCACCTTTTTGGGGTCAGGGACTACTAACCCATAACAAAAATCAGTGCAGGGCCAGACACAAGTGAGAATCAAAAAATATGCACAAACTCCCACGATCAACCCCAACTGAGAAGGAAAAGGACACTGCCCACATTCCCCTTGCTCCCCAGATTCTAAAGCAGCCCAGGTTAGACATTGTGCGCCCCAGTCCCATGGGGGAAGGGGAGGGTCTTGGAGCACCAGTATGAGCTCCCCAATGCTGGGAGGGAGCCTTGAGCCTCAGAGGCCAGATCCAGGCAAGCCCAGGGGCCTTAGGTTTCCCACCCCTGCTTCAGAGCGAAAGATGCTGTCTGTAGTAAAACTGTATGTATTATACGTTCACGTACCACGTGAGAGATTTCCTTGTTCTGCATTTTAGGAAGCTCAGCTGTCAAGTTATAGGAAATGAATACTTACAACATGGGTCTCCAGGTCACTGGAGGTAAAATTAGATAGGACTGCTTCTCCCCCCCCCTCCCCCCCCCCCCATTGTTATGTTGCGGGAGGGACTCTGATTAAAAGCAGTCAGTCAACCACAAATATGGCAGTTCCCCCTTTCCTTCCCCTGTGCTGTTTATCCAAGCATCTACAAAGACTGAAGCAGTGGTTCCTCGGATCCTGAGCCAATTTACTATTGCAACAACACACCAGCATAATAAAATGTCTCATAACCAGCACTTGACGAACAGCGGTGAAAGCCTCTCGCTAGCCCTGTACTACACATGCGCAAGACCCACATTGCGCATGTGCATGCTGCAAATGAATGGGACACCCAGCTGAAATCTACTTGCCATGGGCAAATAGATTCAATACTTTGTTGAGCCCTGCTCATAACTATCTAAACCCAGCTCACCTTCCCTATTAGTGGGGTGAATAATCCACTCACTGGTGACTTCTGCTTTGCATGGATAGGAAAAACCTCTCAAATGGTCAAAAAGTGACATCACTGTGAATGCTTAGCTGCCACATGCCACTTATTCTTGTAACTTTTTGACACCTGCTTAAAACCTAGATGTCAGAAGGGATCTATGGCCCCATAATCAGTCTGTATTCATGCTGAAAATCAAGGTTAACAGCTTTTGCTCCATGGGAGGTTTCTGTTCTCCTTGTGCTTGCCCTTGAACACCTGTGTCATGGTTTGATGTATACTGACTAGTCAAACACCCCATCTGACAATGGCTAGAGCAGAGCTACTCAACATGTGGGCTGCATGTGGCCCGTTTCTATCCTGTTGTACAGTTTGGGTTTACACGGGGCTCAACACACAGCCTGTGGATGGGAGCCAAAACACAAAAGTAGTCAATATAATGGTATTCTGTTGATAAGCATGTTGTTAGTTAAATTCCTGGACTGGCATTGCTCATGAGAAGTGTTGGCATAGGTGTGGAAATTGGGTAAATATTGCATTTTATTAATATCGACAGAACTGACTTAAATAGGGCCTGTGTGTTGTGTGGTCTTGCCTTAATCTTTGTATTATGCCTGTCAGTGTGAAAAGCTATTTGCATATATTCGCATATACATTTGCATGTATATGCAAGCACACTTACGTTGTAGCCCTCGGCATGTGCTGTGAGTACCATTGTGGCCCCCGGAGCTTTCAATGTTGAGTAGCCCTGGGCTAGAGTCACACCCTGCCTGTGTTGGACACTGGCAGTCAGAAATGAAAATCTCTCAAGACTTGCCCCAGCTCACTGGCTGTATAAGAAAATAAAAGGGGTATTTCACTGGCAGCCTGGGGGCCTCTCATTTATTCTACTCTGTCATGTTGCTTCCCACTTCCAGAAAAGCATCAAGCTGAACAGGGTCATCTTTCCTCAACAATTCTGCCAAGCTGTTCCCTTAGCTGTGGTTTCACTAGATGAACATTTCTCACAGACCCCTTTTAATGGGATCATTGGGGCTGGTGTTAGACTTGCTGAAGTCAAAGCTCAAGACCTCCCCCTCCCCAGGGCTGAAGTCTGAGTGGCAGAGCTCAAGTTATAGCATTCCCCTCCACTCCCTGGCCTAAGGTGTTGGAGCTCAGGTGGGCTCAGGCTTTAGTCTCCCTTCATGAGTCATGTAATTTTTACTGAAGGGGAATGTGGTGCAATGAAGTTTTAAGAACCCCTGTGCTAGATAATATGTATGTGCAGTGTGACTCTTGTTCATCCATTCATAAGCATGACTAATTAGATGACAAGGCAGTTAGTTATTTATAAAAGCCTGTGGGCTTCTTAGGGTACTGACTCTACCACAGTGTGCCACATCTTACCATGTTATCTAGTCATATGACTCTAGTGAATTGTTTTAATTCCCTAGAAAAATTATTCCCTGGAAGAAAGGGAAGATGTGAATTGATTGGAGAAGAGAAAATAGGAAAAAAAGAAGTTGGCCTCAGGGAAAGAACCATTATAGAACAGGTATTATCAATATCTTCTTAAGCTAACTGTACAAAGTAGTCACTGAGCTATTTCAAGGGCTCCTGGCTCCTTGCCTAGTTCTCTAATTTAGATTCATCTAGTGCTCTCTGCTGCACCCACTTCCATTTCTGGTATTCTCATCACTATCTGTGATGTCCTCTTTGGCACCCATTAAAAGTGAGCCACTGCCGGTGCAGACTGAAAGATTTGACTCGCCCAGTCACATGGACAAATACATACAGTCCTGAACACAGCAACTCACGTTTCTCCCTTCTGTCTCACTCTTGAATGTGGACAGTGTTAGTGACTGGAAGAGTAGCACAGTTCTAAAACGAAAATGCTCTTTTTTTTTTTTTTTTCAGCGAAAGATGAGAGCTGAAAAGTCAGAAAAAAGCCCTTGAGGTATTTTCTGCTGTATTATACTAGATAGCTAAGACTGAGAAACCACATACTATTGGAAAAAACTTTTTTCTGACCTGCACCAAGGAATTGGTTTTATGTTGATTCAACTTGGTTTGTTTGTTTTGTTTTGGGTAATGGCACTGTGGCCAAGCATATTCTCAGTATGGCAAATAGCACGACTGAACAAGTGATTGCCAACATCAAGTGCTGTCCTGTTATTTTTCTATTCAAATTGATAAAATGATGGATAAGTTGGGTGTTGCTAAGACAGACATGTTATATATGAGAATAACTCTCAGAGGAATATCTGTTCTGTCGGTCATTACCATGCTACAGCGGAACACCTTTCTCACTTCGATATTTTTTTCTGGGATTTTGGCTTGGAATAGCAGCACTGGACTGGAAAAAAGTGGGCTAATCACCTGCATGCAGGCTGTTGCACTGCAACCAGTTTGGATTCAATGTATTATACACAGGAAATCCCTGTTGCCAAAGGAAGAGGGGAAAGCTGCCCATTCTAATACAAGTTCTTGATAAAGTTGTTTGCACAGTCAACTTCATCAAGAGTAGCTCAAAGAGTGTACATTTGTTTGGAGTTCTGTGAGATGAGACAGGAGCGGAGCACTATAAATTATCTCAAGTTTGGAGGCTGTCTCAAGGAAAAGTTCTCAATTGTTTGTTTGAGATCAGAGAGGAAGTGAGAATTTTTCTTTCAGGAAAAGATTCGTGACTGGTCAAAAAGTTTGCAGTACCAGTTGTCTTGCTTTGCTAGCTTCTCTGGCACACATTCGGGAAGGTCTGAATGGGTTACATCAGTCCTGGTCTACACTAGAGTTATTTCAAAATAAGCAGAGCATCCACACTACAAAGTCCGTTATTTCAAAATAATAATGCCTGCTTACCACAAGGAATAATGCTAATTTTGAAACCGTTATTTTGAAATACAGTAGTGTGGATACTTGAGTGCTGCTATTTTGAAAGAACTATTCCCCAGAGTAATTCAAATGAATTACTCCCCAGTGCTTCCTGGGACTCTAAATTGAGGTAGCGTATCCACATTAAGGGACCCTGCCTTGGACTAATTTTGAGGCTTCCCGGTAGTGTAGAAAAGCTAGTTTAAAATTATTTTGGGAGTAATTTTGAAATAATTTCCTGGTGTAGACGTGCCCTCATTTCAAGGGTAAGACATTTTCATCTTTTCTCTCACTGACAAGCAAAAGTTTGGATCAAGAAACTTTCCTTGTAGCATGCTCAGGTCAATAATTGCAGTTTTGTAACTTTTTTTTTTTTTTTTTTTTTACTGGATGACTTTTTGGATGAAGATTCCTTACCAAGCCGTGACTTGCACAAGCACTCCATTATCAACCACCTAGAAAGTCTTAAACTGCAGTTTTGCGATTACTTCCCTGAAAAGATTGGAAAACAGGCATGGATTAGAAATCCCCTTAATGTAGAAATGACTGTACATGCTGTTATGTCAGTGAAAGAAACATAATGGACCTTTCCTATAATGAGACATAGATGCTGAGATTTTCTGAGCAATCTGTTGCTAACCAAATTTCTGTTCAAAAAGAATATCCACAGCTGTCATCTGAAGCTTTGAAAGTGCCATGCCATTTTCAACCATCTTCCTGTGTCAAACTGGCTTTTTGGTACTGACTTTATCCAGGGTCCATCTCAGGGCTGAAGATTATATCCATCTTTACCTCAGTCACCCAGAACCCTTTGTGATTTGTGTTCACCAATACTGGCTTACTCTTCCCATTAGATGCATATTTATTTTTGCTGTTGGATAGAAAGATTGTCTTGTTTTATTGTGAATTAAAATATTTCATGGCTACTTTTTGTAGAGATGGCCTTGTAATGCATTTTTTTAATTTAAAATACTAACTGTACTGAGTAAAATGGCACTAGTTTTTTGTGAAGTCCTGTAGGATCTATCAGGGGTTCAGGGTGCAGGAGGCTGTTGATAAGCTAACTGTGGGTGAGAGGCAGTGACTGAGTAAGAGGTAGGGTGCAGGAAAAGAGCGAGGGAGACTGGGTGGGAGGAGACAGGGGATTGGGATGCCCACCTGGCACAGCCCTGGAGGAGCACAGGCAGCTCAATGCTGCCCTGTGCCTGAAGGCACTGTTTTCCCGGTGCTCCCATTGGCTGTGATTCCTAGCCAGTGGGAGCAAGATGGATGGAACCTGCAAGCAAGTGCAGACAGAGCAGCAGACCTTACCTGTTCTGTCATTCCCCCTGCTGGTGGGAAGGGGAATGGCAGCACTCAGTACAGTTTCCTCCCCCTGCAGGCAGAGACCATGGGCTGGATGAGGCCCACTGCTTGCCTCAGGCTCCCCACCAGCACAGCGAGGAGCTGGTGCTCATGCTCCAGCTTCACGGGTAGCACCAACCTTCAAAGTCCTCCCACATAGCTGGTGTCCCTGTGTGGGGCAAGGAGAGCCTCAAGACTCATGGGCGGATGAAAGCAAGCTGTGAGCTGGATCTGGCCCCTGAGACATAGGTGCCCCATCAAGGCTGGACTGAGGTAGGAAATACAATAGACACATGGCAGTGGCTGCAAACACTTCCCTGTAGAAACTGAACATGACAAACCCACCCTGGAGTGCACCACTGCCTTCTCAGGACCATGTGTGTGTGTGTGAGACACAGACGTGAATTGCCTCTTTAAGTAAGCTGGCCCCACTTAAAGTACACTGCCCTTGTAAGTAGACCAGGAAGTCCAGACAAGTTTCTATAGCTGCGATATCCTGCATTGTGGAGATGGTGTATAGAGTGGGGGCTCAATCAAGGAGGAGGGAGGGGGACATTCTGACATGAGCACCCCTCTTCTCCTTCATCCCCTCTTCTCCACACAGGAAGCAGGAGGTTCCCAGTAGCAGCAGAGCAGTAGGAGGAGGGTCAGTTGAACTGCAGCTGTATACCTTAAGGGAACTCAGGGCAACTGATGGGCTGCCAACTCACCCTGGTTCTAACCCCTACAAGGACAAGCTGCTTTTCCAGAAAATCCTGCAAGTAGATGACAAAGCAGGCAGCCAAACAACATTATAAAGGGAGCATTGCACAACTTTAAATATGTGCTCTAACAGATAAGCAATGCAACAATGAAATGTTAACCAGGACAATGTTAAATGAGAAATTACTGTACAGAGTGAGCTCATAAGTTATTTGACCCCTTTACCAAAGAAAGAGAGGTATGCACTGCTATTGTCCCTTCCAACTAGCAATTATTTAAATTAGGGATGTTAAATTGCATGTAATCTGGTAATCATGTAGTTGACATATTTTGTAGGTTACACAATTAACCACTGTGGCTCTGCATGGCAAGTAACTTGGGAGCAGGTGGGCAGGCAGCCTTGCTCAGTCCCGGTTTGCACCATGTCCCGGGAGCTACCCCTGCTGCAGTTCTGCATTAAAAGTATTTTAGGAGCCAGAGGGCAGGCAGCCTGGCTCAGTCCCAGCTCACACTGTGTCCTGGGACCTACCCCCACTGCAGCTCTGCACTAAGCTATTGCAGAGCCACAGCAGAGGTAGCTACCAGGACCCAGTGCAAGCCAGGATTGAGTCAGGCTGCTGGACAGCCCACTAAAAAATGTACTCACAGAGCTGCGGCCGGTGGGGGAGGGAGGAGGCTGTGTATACACTATTACATTCCTAATTTAGACTGAATATTATAAACAAAAGTGTCTTTACTAGGTATAAAAAGTAGGATTTAAATGACAGCAAGCAATAGCAGACAGATTGAAGTAAATTACTAAAATAAAATAAAACACACCAGCTAAGATTAATATTCTAAGACAGGCTTCCCAACCGCGACTCCATGGACTGATGCCGGGCTGCAAACTGCTGGCTGCCAGGCCATGGCAGACTGCTACACCATGCTCGTGCCCTGATGATTGGCTCAGCGGGACTCTGGTGCAAGGCCTGTCTGTCGAGAAACCCCACTTCTCATCTCCCTGGGATTGTCTTCTCCCTCCACCCAGTGCTGAGTTGGTATCTCTGTATGATGCTGTCTTGATATGGGGATGTTGCTTGAGCCCAGGGGCAGGAGGGCCCACAGGAGCAGGGGCTGCAGCATGGCTAGTTGTTCACTAGGACCCAGAAGCAGTGGCTCTGGGAGCCAGGGCTGGGCTTGGCCCCTATAGCAGGAAGTGACTTACTGCGCTCCATGGGGGCTGCTGCTGGGCTCCCACAGCCTGGGCTACAGCTGAGAGGGGGAATCTCCAGTAGAGCCAGTCCCACTGCTCCCCAGGAGCCTCTCCCAGGCCAGCCTGGCCAGCCCAGCCCCTGCCCCAGAGCAGGCAGCATTTAGCGCCAGGTAAGACAGACCCCTTCCTCCCCATGGGACCAGTGCCCCCAATGCCCAAGGGCTGCAAGGGGAGGGTTTGGCCCTGGGCTGCTACCAATGGAGTTGTCTGTGATCTCTGTCTGGGGCCCAGGATAGCTGCCACCAACTCCCAGTGCATGGGGGGTGAGGGAAGCCAGACATGGGAGAGTCAGTAGGGGGCTGTAGAGGGGTGAGGGCACATAATGTGGGTGAGGGTAGGAGAGGGATGCAGGAGGTGCTGAAGAGAGGTTGGGGGGATTCAGGGGAAACTTATGGGGCAGATGGGAGTATGGGTTCAAGGGAGGGGTCATAGAGAGGACAAAGGGGGATGCACAGCTGAGAGTCTGGGGGGAGACTGTGGGAGCAAGAGCAGCCTGGCTGGGGAAGGGAGAGAGACAGGGCAGAGGTTGTACAGAAGAAGATGGGGGAAGATACAATGGCAGCTCCCCCACTTCATGGGGCAGGAGAGGGAAAGGGCAGAGGTTATTCATGTTAGCATTTGGGGGCACCAGCTCTTATGCCCTGGCAAAATATCAGTTGCTATATAGGGTGCCCCACATGTCCCCTACCCCTGTGGATGCCCCTCCTTCTGCAGGCATCTGTTGCCCCTGGGGGAGGGGCTGCCCTATGAAGCAGTCAGAGGGGAATTCTTTCTGTGAACTTTTTTTAGTGTTGTAGATATCTGCAAAGTCTGATCTGTTACAACATGTATTGTGTGTGTACAGAGGCGATGTAAAAAAAAAACACGTGACCCCTTAAAATTAATTACCATAAAGGATATGCAAATAAAATGTTACCAGTCCACCAAAAGTTTGTGAATGGGTTTGCCAGTCTGCAGTATTAAAAAGGTTGGGAACCACTAATTACTCTAAGAAACTTATGTGCAATTTCTTAACAATAGTTCTAATCAACTTTTCTCACAAGCTAAGCAGCCTCCTAGATTGGGCCCCAACTTTTCCCTTGTTCAGTCTTGGATATTCACAGCAGACATGTTGAGTGGTAACCAGGAGTCTCCTGCTCTCTTGCTGCACATACTTACCTCCACTATTCCTTAGGAAGGACAGCACAGGGAAAACCTTACCCAACCAAGAACTGAATGCAGGCCATGGCAACACCAAATCCTGACCACTAGGTAACCAGGAAGGAGTAGGAAATGATTTCTCAACACAACATGGAGGAATGAATGTGAGGGATGGGCAAAAGCAAAGATTAAAGACACACTAAAGCCAGGCCTGAGAGGACAGAGTTTGAACGCAAAAATGGGAGAAGAGGGACAAGGGGAAAAAGTACATTACAGTACATTCCAAACACCAGGTCCATGAAGCCAACCTTCAGGGATAACCACTGGCAAAGAGGTTTACCTGATTAGGAATCAAAGTTAAGCAGAGGCATTGAAAACAAAACGCTTGATCACTAGAGTCTCACGGTGATATGGAGAGACAACCAGCTTGGTGCTGCTGAAGGGGGTTTCACAGATAGAGGCTCATATAAGGGCAAACTATGGCAGGGAGTGGAGGCAGGTGCCATATGGACAGAGCTGGGAAGAGGTGAAGCGCTACAAGGGCAAGAGGATGGTAGAGACTCAGGGATGGAGATGAGGGAAGAAGATCATGCGCAGATTGCCGGACAGCGCGGCGGGTAAGCGGAGCTGGCCACGGTTCGGCGAGTCTTGGAAATGCGTATAGTCTATAGCATTAACCGATAAGCTTTTTCTTATTGATTAATCGGTTAATTGACTACACTATTCCATCCCGAATTGAAACTGGTGTGATTATAAATAAAATACACGCGTTTTTAAAAATGTATGCAAAGGTGCAGGATTCCCCTAGGTGTAATTAGCTCCCCTTGCAGCAGGAAGGAGCCAGGAGGGCAGCTGCTCCCTGAAAGGGGTGCCCCTGGAAGTTCTCCATGTCCCTCTCCCTATAGCAGGCACGCGCACGCGGTTTGCTCAGAAAGAAGGGCGAATCACAGCCCCCCGGACAAAGTGAATGTTCCCCAGCCATGCGGGGCCTCCCGGGTGCCGCTGCTTCTCGCTCCCGTGGGCAGAGGGGTGGGACAGCGCCTCCCGCCGCCAGGCAGACCCCGCAGCCCGGGCTCCGAGTGCAGGGCTCCGCCTGGGGGCGCCAATCTCAGACCCTCCCAGGCCGCCTGCTGGGTGCGACTCCGACAGGGAATCGGAGCGGGTCCCGAGACGCCCAGCTCGCGCCGCCCCCTCACCTGGCTCAGCCGCTCGCCCGCCCGCCCCCGGACTCTGGCCCCGCCCACCCCCTTGCGCGTGTCCCGGGGCGTTTCAAGCGGTTTCCCCCAGCTCCTGTCGGCTGCTGCAGGCTCCGCGCCGCGAGTGCTCGCGCGCTGCCCAGGGACCAGCCGCCTCCGCGGGGCTCCGTGCGGCCGCGCCCCGCCCCCGCCCACAGTAAGTGGCGCTGCCGCGTGCGCGGGGAAGCGCGAGACCCCGTTGGACCAGCCCGGCCCGGGGCCCCGGCTGCTCCATTGACTGGATGGGGCCGCGGGCCCTGGCTCTGCTCCAGGAGCCCGGTCTGGCCTGGCCGAGCCGCCCTGTCCCCTTGCCCTGCGGGGCGCATCCGAGCTGCGCGGGGGAGTTTTGCTTTTCTGTCCTGCCCGGGCTGCCTCCTCGGCTCGCTTCTCTGACGCCTGGTGAAGAGTCGGGGGCACTTCATTGCCCGCTGCGTGCCTAGTTGCCGCCCTGGGAAATTGGCTCTTTTACCTTGTCAGGCATCGGATTGTTTGCCAATAAGGAAAAACAACCGTCAAGTCTTGTTTTCTCTAGCCCGTGCTTCAGTAACTTACACAAGCGTGCGAGCCAGCCTGTTAAAGGCAATGGGACGAGAACTCCTGCCTAAGTGTCTCGTTGCATTTGGGGCCCTACAAACTGTGACTCCTTCCTTTGGGAGATCCCCTTGGGACTCAATATCTCTGCGCCTTCCCTGGGTCGACTCTCTTCTTCATGCTGGTTACTGTGCACCGAAATCTGTGGCACTGGAGTTGGCTCTGACTTCAGAATCATATGAAGGGGAAAGGCTTGTATCTGAGAGAGAGAAACCCGTTAAAAATGAAATGTTGCAGTAACCATCCAAAAATAAAAGTATGCAGAAAGCGAAAGACCAAGACATGTTAAACAGTCATGTGTTTCCCATATTTGAACTTACAAACTGCTCCACTAGCTGCTAGCAACAGGTGGCAGAATATGTATGCAGAATGACTTAAAAGTAACCAAGAGAGAAAAGCACTGAAAGGAGAGCTAATTTCACGCCCTGTCTGAGCTGGACTAACATTGGTATTATCCATGAGCCTTCTGGGAGCAATAATGGTCCAGAGTAAATTGTTGCCAGTATTTTTTTTAGCTGATTTCTAATCTGACATGTTTATCCCCAGAAACACTTAATAAAAATATCTCCTTAATGAGGCCCCAACATGAGTGGCTCTATTGTTTTGAGGGTCTAAAATTTTTCACCTATGGCACCTTTTGTGAAATTAGACAAATCTAGAGCAAAGTACAGTTGTCAGTTGTATTATTCAGGGCACGCGCGTGCGCGCGCGCACACACACACACACACACACAAAATGTGAGGGTCCTTTGTTTTTAAGCTATAAAATCTTTCTTACTGAACTCTATAAAGTGTGTGTGTGAGAGAGAGAAAAGTTTATTTTAAATGTAATCATTTTAGTTTGGGAGGGTTTTTATTATGCCAGAATGATCTCAGGATAAAACTCTTAAATGTTATAAACTTGTAATGAAAACAAATTAAATTGACTACCTCTCCCCGCTGCCTCCTTATCTGTTGAAGGGGAAAAATATTTTCTCTAGCAAAATAACACCTAATGCATCCATTAACATATGTAACTTGCTCTTTTCATAGATTTCAGTCCAGAAGGCACCATTCTGATGATCTAGGTTGATCTGCATTACACAGGCAAAAAAAAAAAAAATCTATATCAAGCCCATAACTTCTCTTGGAATTGTGTTGTCTTTGAAAGTGTCTTTGAAATGAGATAGACAGAGCTATTAGTAAAATATATAATGTATTATTGGCTTAATATCATGAGAACAGGAGAGTACTAAGTTCCAAATTCAAAGCTTAAAGTTTCTCTATTTGGATATGTAGAAGACAGTTAAAACGCATTTGCATTATGAGATTTTTCAGTGTGAAAGTTTACATAAATTGCCCTGCCCTATGTGTATATGGTCTAAATTTATATACAAGTATATAAATTGGCCTCCCAAAAATCTTCAAAGTGGTATTTCAGTCTGTATAAAAGTTTTGCTTTACCTAGTGTTGCATACATATTCTAAAGTACTATTCTTGCAGTTTACAGAAACAGCATACAGATTGTAAATTGTTGACTCAGTGGAAAAACTCAGACTAGTTTAGTATATAAAAATAAAAAAGTCCATTAGCTAGCCTTTGTGTTCATTGATTGGATTAACTGTTAAAGAATCATTTATCTGTTGTCAGCTTTACATAGGAAATTCCCTTTGAAAGACCCGTCAAAAACATAGCTGAGTGCTTACAATCCTTTGAATGGCGGACTAGCTTTTTAGCCTCTAGAGACCTAGATTGAAATCATGTTTAGTTTTTCTGTGTGAAAAGAACTTTTGTAGTCTTAACCTAATCCCTTGTGGACATCACAAAATCAGCACAACGATAGTCTCTGTTCATGAGGCTGAGAGGGGCCAGCAGTAGCAAGTGTGTTGCTGGTCAGGTTGAAGTGCATTAGATCCATATTTGAAAACTTGCACTAAGCCTACATGTTTTATGCCCATTGCTAACCCCGGTTGCTCTTCCCTTACTATCCTAAACATTAAATCCAGCAATGTGTAGAAGGAATGAAAAAGGTTGTTATTTATCAAACAGGTTCATAGTTGTAACTTTTATATTATGCATTGTTGTGATAAACTTTGTGGGTTAATTTTTTTGTGTTCATATATTTAACTTCTAGTAATTAAAGAAAGGTTCACTAAATCTTTTGATGCTAGAGATAATATATAATTTTGAATTACTATTGTTTCAAGTAAAGGGGAACACGGTCTGTTCCTCTGATGTGTTATAAAAAAAGACATTACCAAATGTTGCAGATTTCAGAGTTTAAGCATTCATATTTTAAATAAGCCAACACCACATAATGCATGCTGCACATTTTGAGTACTTTTTTGTGTTTGTTTAATATAATGTTTAAAAGTTGTATTGAAGATGAAGAAAAACATTCTTGAAACTGTTAACAGGTCAAATCTGTTGCTGGAAAGTTTTTCATGTGTGTTTAGTTGCAACTCTCCTCTGGAGCATCCCTCCTCTGTGAAAGTAGAAAGACCTAAAGGTGAGTTGGAGGGTAAAATCCAAAGAAGTGAGCAAAAGATATGTGCTATAACTGGGGGGAAAATACACATTTGTATTTGGAGGAGGTAAATTAGGGGATTTGGGAACTTGATGGTGAATAAATTATGATATCCTGGTGCATTGATTTTCTTTCTATCCAAATTTCACATGGAATGCTGTTCTAGTAAAACTTACTACAGAGACCTAGCCAAAAGCCCGTACTGCTCAGATTTCAAACAGAAGCCACCTACAGATTTCACAGGTAACAGAAGTCTACACTCCCCTCCTATCATTGACATCAACTGACTAAATGTAGTCTGTGAAGTGGTAGTAAGTAAATGTTTCAGTTAGGGAAAAGTTCTTAAATCTGTTCCGCTATATAGTGGGAAATAGTTCTTGTGTCAAATAACGAATGGTTAAAGCTCTTAACTTTGTCTAACACGCTATCTCAGGCTATTACATCATGTGACCAACCAGAGTGCAATAAAGTCCCTGAATGTCTGAGTGAAAATATTCTGCGCCAGCAAAACAATACACAGTAAATATCAAAAATATGGAGTAACATTTCAAGTGGGTATTCTAAACCATCTCCCATGATCCATTTGTTTACTAATTTTTAAGAGATTCATATATTAGAACCAAAGGGGGAATTTCTATGCCAACCTTTGAAATACAATTATTTAGAAACACATTTCTAATTTTTGGGGGCCAAAATGTTTGGTCAGAAAAATTAAAAATCTTTGGCTTTTAGTCTGATTTTAATAAAAGTAGAGCATCTGGTAACTCTATTGATTGATTTTGTTTTGCCCTCAGAAAAGTGAATTGTTAAGATGCATAAAGGAGTTGTTAAACTGGTATATATCGCAGGCAGGGTAAACAAAATTGCTGTGGGTTTGATGAGTAATAATGAAAAGAGTTGACACCATAGTCTACATTGGTTTTGGAATGGAAACCAGCAAAAGAGCTTTAACATTTTTTTTTAAATGTCAGTTGTTAGTGAAATTGACGTTAATTTTGTCATTTACATTCTAATGTTAATTTCCCAGACACAAACTATGTTGAATTGGAGTTTAGCTTGAGATTACAGATCAATAACTCTGGCAAATTTCATTACAGAGATGTTGCCATTATCCCAGACCACTTGCTTTCATGGGGATATAAAGATAGTAAAGAATAAAATTGTGAAGCATGTAGAAGAACATAATTTGTTGGACAAAAGTCAACATGGTTTCTGTAAAGGGAAATCCTGTCTTACTATTCTATTAGAGTTCTTTGAAGGGGTTAACAAACATACAGATAAGGGGGATCCAGTAGATATAGTATACTTTGATTTTCAGAAAGTCTTTGACAAGGTCCCTCATCAAAGGCTCTTGTGTAAATTACATGGCCATGGGATAAGAGGGAAGGTCCTTTCTTGGATTGAGAACTGGTTAAAAGACAGGAAACAAACGGTAGGAATAAATGGTAAATTTTCAGATTGGAGAGAGGTAACTAGTGGTGTCCCCCAAGGGTCAGTCCTGGGACCAATCCTTTTCAACTTATTCATAAATTATCTGGAGAAAGGGGTAAGCAGTGAGATAGTAAAGTTTGCAGATGATACGAAACTGTTGAGGATAGTCAAGACAGAAGCAGACTGTGAGGGACTCCAAGAAGATCTCACCAAACTGAGTGATTGGGCAACAAAATGGCAAATGAAATTTAATGTGGATAAGTGTAAAGTAATGCACATCGGGGAAAAATAACCCCAACTATACGTACAGTATGATGGAGGCTAATTTGGCTACGACAAATCAGGAAAGAGATCTTGGAGTTATCATGGACAGTTTTCTGAAAACTTCCATGCAGTGTGCAGCGGCGGTCAAAAAGGCAAATAGGATGCTAGGAATTATTAGGAAAGGGATAGAAAATAAGACCCAGAATGTCTTACTGCCCCTGTATAAAACTATGGTACACCCACATCTTGAATACTGTGTACAGATGTGGTCTCCTCACCTCAAAAAAGATATTTTGGCCTTAGAAAGGGTTCAGAAAAGGGCAACTAAAATGATTGGGGTTTGGAACCGGTCCCATATGAGGAGAGGTTAAAGCGACTGGGACTTTTCAGTTTAGAAAAGAGGAGACCGAGGGGGGATATGATAGAGGTCTATAAAATCATGAGTGGGGTGGAGAGGGCAGATAAAGAAAAGTTATATATTAGTTCCCTAAATAGAAGAACTAGAGGACACCAAATGAAATTAATGGGTAGCAGGTTTAAAACTAATAAAAGAAAGTTCTTCTTCACACAGCATGTAGTCAACCTGTGGAACTCCTTGCCAGAGGAGGCTGTGAAGGCTAGGACTATAATAGAGTTTAAAGAGAAGCTAGATAATTTAATGGAGGCTAGGTCCATAAAAGGCTATTAGCCAGGGGATAAAATGATGTCCTTGGCCTCTGTTTGTCAGAGGCTGGAGAGAAATGGCAGGAGACAAATAGCTTGATCATTGTCTTCGGTCCACCCTCTCTGGGGCACCTGGTGCTGGCCACTGTCGGCAGACAGGATACTGGGCTAGAAGGACCTTTGGTCTGACCCAGTACGGCTGCTCTTATGTTCTTATGTTCTTATGATATTCGGTTAAGAATAAATTTATAAGAACTGCCAAAATTTTAATAGAGATGTAGCCGTGTTAGTCTGGTCTTGCTGAAACAAAGGACAGAACTATGCAGCACTTTAAAGACTAACAAGGTGGTTTATTAGGTGATGAGCTTTCGTGGGCCATACCCACATCCTCAGATCAAATTGTGGAAGAAAATTGGCATGACCATGTATACCAAAGGGATACAATCACAAAAAGTGAACACAAATAAAATTGACAAATCAGATTTTAAAACTGAGGGGGGAGGTTAGTGTCTATGAGATAATGATATTAGGGGTGATAATTGGGGAAGCTATCTTTGTAATGGGTAAGGTAGTTAGCATCTTTGTTAAGGCCCATTCATAAAGTTTCAAATTTAAGCATGGATGACAGTTCTGAGGTTTCCCTTTGTAGTCTGGTGTGAAAGTCTCTTTGAAGTAATATACATGTAGTGAGGTTGTTGAGACAATGCCCAGATTGGTTGAAATGACAAGAAACTTTTTTCTTTGTGAAACTGTTTGATGTCTGATTTGTGGGCATTAATTCTTTGGCGAAGTGTCTGAGAAGTTTGTACATAGCAGACGGACGCTGTTGGCACGTGATGCCATAAATTATATTTCTGGATGAACAGGAATACCTGTTCTTGTTCTTGACGTGGTTAGGTCCAATGATGGTGTTAGCAGAGTAAATATGTGGAGAAAACTTGGCAACGAGGTTTGTTGCAAGGGAAAGTTCCAGGGTTGGTATTAGTGTGGTATGTCCTGTGGTTGTTGGTAAGAATCATCCTGAGGTTAGGTGGTTGTCTATAGGAGACTATGGGTCTGTCTCCCAGAGCCTCTCGGAGTGTAGTATCCTGTTCCAGTATAAGTTGTAGGTTATTGATAATGTGTTGGAAGGGTTTAAGTTAGGGGCTATAGGTGATGACAAGTGGTGTTCTATTGTTGGTTTTCTTGGGTCTGTCTTGAAATAGATGGTTTCTGGGTATTTGTCTGGCTCTCTCAATTTGTTTTTTTATTTCCCCGGGTGGGTAATTGGGGTTTACAAAGGCTTGGTAGAGATCCTGAAGTTTCTGGTCTCTGTCAGTGGGATTAGAGCAAATGCGGTTGTATCTAAGGGCTTGGCTATAGATGATGGATCGTATGGTGTTTTCTGGATGGGTGCTGGAGGCATGTAAGTAACTGTATGAGTCAGTGGGTTTTCTGTAGAGTGGTATCTAATTTACCATTGGTAATTTGTACTGTGGTGTCTAGGAAATGGATCTTTCGTGTTGAATGGTCCAGGCTGAGATTGATGGTGGGGTGTAGGTTGTTAAAGTCTCTGTGGAATGCATCCAGTGTTTCTTGGAATGGGTCCAGATCATAAAGATGTCATCATGTAGCGTAAGTAGAGGAGGGTAAAAGGGGACAGGATCTGAGGAAATGTCATTCTAAGTCTGCCATAAAGATGTTACCTTACTGTAGGGCCATGTGGGTATCCATGGCTGTGCCGCTGATCTGAAGGTGTAAGTTGTCCCCAAATTGGAAATAATTGTGGATGAAAACAAAGTTACATAGGTCTGCTACCAGATTTGCAGTGGTATCCTCTGGGATAGTGTTTCTAATTGCTTGTAATCGGTCTTCATGTGGGATGTTGGTGTAGAGAGCTTCTACATCCATGGTGGCAAGGATGGTCTTATCAGGGAGGTTATTGATGTTTTGTAGGTTTCTCAGGAAGTCAGTAGTATCTCGGAGATAGCTGGGAGTGTTGGTTGCAGAGGGTTTGAGAAGAGAGTCTACATAGCTGGATAATTCAGTAGTGAGCGTGCCAATACCTGAAATGATGGGACGTCCAGGGTGTCCAGGTTTATGGTTTTTGGGAAGCAGATAGAACAATACTGGTCGGGGTTCAGAAGGTGTTTCCGTGTGGATTTGGTCCCGAGTAGAGGTAGGGAGTTCTTCAAGGAGATGGTGGTATTCTTTTGGTATTCCGAAGTGGGATCAGAGGAGAGAGGTCTGTAAAATGTGGTGTTGGAGAGTTGTCTAGTTGCCTCCTCGTCATAGTCTGACTTATTCATAATGACCACAGCACCCCCTTTGTTAGCTGGTTTGATTATAATGTCCGGGTTGGTTTGGAGACTCTGGATAACATAGTGTTCAGCACGGCTGAGATTTTAAGGAATGGAAAATGCACAGTGCTATATAGTGGGAAATAGTTCTTGTTTCATCAAAGCAACCTTCACTCTATCCTGTAATGACATCGTATTATATGTAACTGTAGGTGCTTAGTCATGCTTATGGTGCATGATTAGATTAAATTGATTTTTAAGGGCATCCTATTTTTTCATTTTTCTTTTCCTTCACTGATTCATATTTACTCTGAATTTCCTTACGAAAATATATAACATGGGGATAATTACAACTTCTTACATTTCAAAGAGGATGTTCAACATTTTTCATACATAGTGATTTAATCTCTACTTTAAATTTAAAGCTCTGCTCAGCCTTAATTGTGGAACTCTAAGCAAGCCCTTGCGTAAGCTACTTCTCCAAATGGTATTGCAGCACTTGTGTAAATTTTACCAGCTAGTTCTTGCCTAAGTGTGTTTATATAAACCAAATGTGTCTGGGTGCAAATAACTATATAACTGTCCCTCTGCAGGATGTTATACGATGAGCATCCTGTTTTAACCACAGATTAAAATTATCTGTACACTGTGTATTTAAACATACATGCTGATGGAAAGAGCCATCAATTATTTGATTTCTTAAGAATTTAACTGCTTGACAGGAATGTGTTTATGGGGAAACCACATTACTAATCTGAAAAATAGGAGACTTCACTAAATAAGAGAAACAAGCATAGAGAAATTTCTAGAAAAAGATACATATATTTAGGGTTGCCAGGTGTCCGGTTTTGAACTGGGCAGTCCAGTATTTGAGCTTTCTGTTCAGGAAACAAATTGAGAAAATATAAATGTCCGGTATTTTCTAAATAAGATGTAATGTAGATTTTGATGTAACGTCAAGTGTGTCCGGTATTTTTGTTGAAATCATCTGGCAACCCTACATATATCACAAATTAGGCAAACCAAAACAAAGTTATCAGCAGTGGTTTGATGTGAGATTGATGCATTGAAAGTTTTATTGCAATAATCAACAATTCAAAATCCAAATCAATTTCAGTCATTTTAAGTTTTCAACTTGTTACTTTTTTATACTATCTGTATAAAATGGATCATTGTTGATAAGTATCCATATTGCTTGAGTGGTAAAGTATAGAAGTGTTTAAAACAAGTAATCCTGTGTAGGGATTTCAGTATGTAATTGTTAAATGATTAACCAATAAGCCTGGTCTGGTTAATCCTACTGGCTACATGCACCTCCCTCCCCATTGCTACCTCCCATAACCTGCTCTCTATGTATGCTGGCTCTGCAAAGCTACCTCCCACCTCCGCTGCTTTGCACCGGATTTCCCCTCACCTCCCCCCACACACACTGATAGAGAGGCAGCAGCCCAGGACGTGAGTGGGGCAGGTGGAAGCCACTACACACAGGAAGTCGGCTCCCATGGAACTGCTTTCCCTCCCCCTGGAAGGTGGGGACAGATGGCAGCTGTGCTTTTAAGCCAGCTCCCAGCAAGCTCCAGCTCTCGTCTGCCCGCTCCGCTAAAAATTCAAGCGGTTACACATTGTAACTGCTAAAAATCCTAGTGGTTACACACAATGTGGGCTCTTGTACCTAAGCTTTATACTGCAGAGCCATCCGTTAAACCAGTTCCCTGGGGGGCAGCCCCTGCTGGCCATGCTCCTGGGGTCAAATTATACTGCAGAGCCAACAGTGAAGCTGACTCCTGGGGAGGCTTTGCTGTGGGCTCTGCAGCCAGCTCCACTCCCAGGGAGCCAATGTGTAACATGCCGCAGTAGTGGTGGGGCTTGGACCTGGCCCACCATGGACGGGGGTTGGTTTGGCTGGCCGACCAGAGCAGCCCCTGCCTGCAGTGGGCCTCGCAGTGCTGAAGCAGCCCCTTGCCCATAGTGGGCAGGGAGCTATTCCAGCCCCCACCAGTTAACTGTAATTGGTAAGCCTTGCCCATTAAGGTTATTCTACCTCCCACCCAGACCATGCACCCCAACGCCCTCCGAACTCTACCTGCCAGCCACACATCCCCAGTGCCAGTCCTTTCCTGCACCCTACCTTCCATCCAGATCCACCCCTCTCTTGCACCCTACCCCTGTCCTAGATCGCACACCCCCAAACTGCTCCTGCAGTCTACATTCTACCTTTACCCTATCCTGCTCCCTGATCCTTTACCCTACTTCCTGCCTAGACCCCACACACTCAGCCCTAACCTATTCCTGTACCCTAACTTAAAGTTGTAAGACATTTTTTAATGCCTCACTTTGGGGTCAGAGTTTTCTTCTTCTCACTTGTGTGGGGCCCCTAATTTTTTTGTGGGTCAGTGGCTCCTGACCAAAAAAGGTTCCCCACCAGTGTTCCCTCTAATCTTCTCCATCTATGTGCAGACTAATTGTTTTATGTGCATCAGCATGTGCAACACCAGTAGGAAAAAAAACCCCTAGCTTTGGGCACTCTGCCAGTCAGGTGGACACACTGAGTGGCCACACACACAAAGCTTTCAGGGATCATTGTTCCCTAACCCTGCATTAATATATTAATTCTATTCTTTGGCTATGTGAATGTTCTACATACCCAATTTAAAATATCAAGCCTTTATCTAAAATTGTTAAAACTTAAAAAACAGTCTAGCAGCACCTTAAAGATACTTAAAGTTTTTCCGGTTAGTCTGTAACTCAGCTACCTCTCTGAAAGTTTCTAAAATTGTTAGTTTTTTTTTTTAAGTTGACATCTTTTGAATATTTAATTAAGAAGTTCAGTGTACATTGTAAAGCCAACAATGCTTCAGGTAGTTCATGAATGCCCTTGGATGTATTGAAGATGGATGATGATTGGTCATGTTGATGCTGTCCTGGATGTGTGATAAGTTGACATTTTTGCCCCTTTGGTAAGGTATTCATTTGATAAGCATTCAATAAAAATATGGTATTGAAGAAATAGCACATAGGCATGGTAGCCCCTAGTGACTTTTAATTCTTTTCAAATCCAGCCTTGGTTGAAAGTGACAGTTGTTAACTGTCTAATAGTGGTTTGATTGCATATGTGAGATCTTGTGCAAAACCATCAGTATGTTTATTGCTAAAAGGGTTACCTTGCACGTCTAGCAGTCCTGAAGTTCAGGAACTGAGTCATTGTGGGAAAATTTTGTATTACGTGTGCTGATTTACTCTGGAGTAATAGAGTCCTTCATTTTCTATGGCTGTCAAACCAGCATCTTTCAGGAGCACTAAACTATAACTATATTTTTTATATAGATTGACTAACATCTGGCAGAACACATCAAAGGAGTAGGAAATAGACTATATCAATCCTTGGGTGCCTTTCACTGTAGGGAAAGAGAAATCAATACATTTGTGCAGTACAGTAAAACTCCAGTTGTCCGTCATCCAGGGGTCCGGCACTCCTGATAGTCTGGCACCACCTGGAACCCGGAAGTGCTCCAGGCAGTCGGACAATTGGAACTGCTCTGCCCTGGGCTTCCCTGAGTCAGCCGCTGGTCAGTTTCAGCAGCGGCTGACTTGGGGAGGCCTGGGGCAGAGCAGCTGGGGTGCTGCCAGGATGGTTCCGTAGCGCCGCCCTCCCCATTCCTCTCACCCCACCCCACCCCAGACCCCTCATAGCCCCCCCTTCTGATAGTCCGGCATATCTGATAATCTGGCACCCCCTGGGTCCTAAAGGTGCCGGATTATCGGAAGTTTACTGTATATTGGAACTTTAGCTCTGTCACTTGCAGTTGCTCTAAAGTTGTTTTTACTGGAGTTCAGCATTACTGTTTATATAACAAGATTCCTATGAAATGTTGGACTCAATATTAGTCCAGAAAATGCTGCTTTCTGATTAGTCAAAAAAAGGTCTAATTTGAAATATTTTGCTACTAAACAGTTTAAAACTGATAGAGATCTTGATTCTTAATGATATAGTAAAAAGAACTAAGATTTACTAATAACTGAATAGCATAAAAGATACCCCCCAAAAAACGTTACTTGAACTCAGGAGAAAGAGATGGCTAGATTACTGTAATAATTAGTTCTTTTCTGCTTTTGTTTGACCTGAGGGTCATGCCTTTCAACACCTCTTAATGCTCCTCACAAAAAAAAGGTTCCCCACCCGTGTTCCCTCTAATCTTCTCCATCTATATGCAGACTAAATTATTATGTGCATGTGCACCACCAGTAGAAAAAAATCCCTAACTTTGGGCATTCTGTCAATCAGCTGGACAGCCTTTGAATGTCTGTTGAGTGGCCACACAATCCCACATCTTACAGAGAACATTGTTCCCCAACTTGTCATTTAAAGGAAAAGAATCCAGCGGTAAGTAACTCACTTAGTTTTTGGTTTACATTATATTAGAAGCACAATTAAATGCTGTGCTCATTCTAAGGAAGTGGTCTTGAAGAAGAGGTTAAGGAAACGGAAGAGTGAACTGAGCTGCCGATTAACTTTGCAGGCTAGTTTAAGTGTTTTTTGTAAGGTTATTTGAAATTTCACACTTTTTACCTATTCCACTTCAATATTGTGGTTTGGCATCTTCATCTGATATTTGCAGTTGGAAACTGTGCATTAAGATATTTTTTAAATATTTATATAGAACACTTCATAGGTGGTATTTATACTCGAAACAATAGCCATATTAAGACATAATTTTAGATCAGACATATTTTAAGTAGACTTTTTCTTCACTTGTTGAACAAAAAGTTAATTGTGGACCAGTTTAACCTTGCTCAGCCACCACTGTAAAAGTTAATTGTGGACCAGTTTAACCTTGCTCAGCCACCACTGTAAAAGCTTCCTACAGAAAGGGTCAGGCTGTGCTGGAGTCAAAAGTGCTAATGCCTCATAAAAGACCTATATTCAGGAATGGTGTGTAAGCATGTACTTAATTTTAAATGTGGTTAAGTCTCATTGAAATTTAAAGCTTTGGGTGTGAATCTGAGAGCAATCCTCTCAAAGACATTCAATTACAGATGACTAACTGAGAGAGAACCCCCACTCTCTCACAAAAAATGCAGTTAGAGTTATACAAAGTGGTGTTTTGAGTAGTAGAATATCAGTGATTCAGAAAGAAAATAGTTTGCTAGGAAAAATGTTCCAAAATGGAAATAGCAACCTTTGTCTAAAATGTGCTGGTGTGGGTTTCAACAAACAAAATGTGGCTAATTCCATGATATTGAGAAGGTGTAGATAAAGTCATCCTTATGCTCAATGGAAATGAAATTCTTTTTGTTAGTGTTGTTTGAAGTAAATCACATTGGGTCTCAAGTTTTCATTACAAAATGCAGTATGGCATCCATTTCCAGTGTGATGGATAATACTTAAAAACCTGAAATATAATGGTTTAAGCAATTATTTAAATATACAGGCAGTCCCTGGGTTACGTACAAGATAGGGACTGTAGGTTTGTTCTTAAGTTGAATCTGTATGTAAGTCGGAACTGGCATCCAGATTCAGCTGCTGCTGAAACTGACCAGCGGCTGACTACAGGAAGCCCAAGGCAGAGTTGCTCTGCCCCGGGCTTCCTGGAATCAGCCGCTGATAAGTTTCAACAGGCTGAATCTGGATGCCAGTTCTTACATACAGATTAAACTTAAGAACCCCAGTCGTCCCCCAAGTCAGCTGCTGCTGAAACTGATCAGCGGCTGATTCCAGGAAGCCCGGGGCAGAGCAACTCTGCCTCGGGCTTCCTGTAGTCAGCACTGGTCAGTTTCAGCAGCGGCTGAATTGGGGACGCCTGGGGCAGAGCAGCTTGGGTGCTGCTGGGTTGGTCCAGTTGCGCCGCTCATCGGTGCGACTGGACCAACCCAGCAGCACCCAAGCTGCTCTGCCCCAGGCGTCCTGATTCAGCCGCTGCTGAAACTGACCAGCAGTGGCTGAATCAGGACGCCTGGGGCAGAGCAGCTGGGGTGCTGCCGGGTTGGTCCCGTAGCGCCCAGAGCGGCGCTACGGGACCAACTGGCAGCGCCCCAGCTGCTGTACCACAGGCGTCCGGAGCAAAGCCACGGAGCAGCGGGGGCAGCGGGACAGCCCAGACGCGCCGCGGCTGCCCGCGTTCTCCGTGGCTTTGCTCCCCGTCTCCCTGGTCTGGGGAGACGTGGAGCAAATCCCCGGAGCACGCGGGCAGCGGACAGCCCAGACGCGCCGTGGCTGTCCCGCTCCCAGTGTCCTCAGAGGCTTTGCTTCCCGTCTCCCTGGTCTGCTGGTCCCAGGGAGACGGGCAGCAAACCCCGTTCGTAACTGCGGATCCGACATAAGTCGGATCCGCGTAACTCGGGGACTGCCTGTATTCACCAGGAGGAATGCTTTCATGTGAAAGTAAAACTTAAAGATGAGTGAAAGGGAAACCTGGAAGATTGTAGCCTGAATAAGGTGTATTATAAACAGCAACAAAAGTTTCCGTTGGGTTAGTATTTAAGTGCTTTGGTCATCAAACAGCTTACTGATAAAAGGTTACTTCCTTCATTAAATCTGAAGCCTGGTATGCACTTAAAGTTGAGTTGACCAGCTTTGTTGCCTGGGGAGTGAAAAATCCACACCTCTGAGCTAGGGAAGTGAGTGGTTAACCAGTGAGGGTTGGTCCAGCCTCACAAGGTCCACCCGTTTTATTGGTTAAACAAAAAGCTTAACCAGTAAAAATGAAATTTTACATCCTTACTCTGAGTTAAACTTCATTGCCACCCCGCCCATTCCCTCCCTTCTCCTGGTGTAAACAGTGCTAGGTAGACAAAAGAATGTGCCTGTGGACCTATCTATTGTGTCTTGGGAGAGTGGAATGGCTATGCTGATAGGAAAACCTCACCCATCAGCCTAGGTTGTATCTATTGCACTGCAGCAAGTACAGCTGAAGTGATTCAAAGATAGGTAGGGCCTTACCAGAGAGTTAGGACTTGTTTCAGTTAAGTCCAGGCAAATTCAAGTTAGGGCCAAATTGAACTCTAGTGACTTCAAGATGGAACTGAATTTTTATACCGCTATAATATTATGTTAGTAGTTGGCTGTTTTGGATCAAAAACAGGACATTGTACCTTAGAAATGTCATTAGACAATGACAAGCCTGTTATTGTAGAGTTCACTCTCGAATAAAGCATTAGATCAGATTTGTAAGTTCTTCGCTCACTTATTGTTGCTTTTCAGGTTTCAAAATGTACTGTGCACATCCATCAATAACTAATTCTATCTGTAAATGCATCCTACTTAATACACAGCTGGGGCCTTATTCCTGTCAGCCACCGATAATTTTAAAATGTTTCTACACTATTGGAGTGCTCAAATTGAGTCTCTGCCACTTGATTTATAGAAAACTTGTCCAAACATATTTTATATATTGTTTTTTCACTTGGTTTTTACTGTTACATGAACCATTGTCAACTAAAATGACTTTCGATCTGCGTCATAGTTCCTGTAAAAGACATCAGTTTGATATAAGCATACCTTTTATTAAGGGCCCTGTCTAGTAAGTTGGGGGTCAGCTGATCTGGTGTATATCAGTTTGGGTATACTTTTTCACTGCCACATCCTCAGTGAAACTTCTGTAGACCTCAGAATATGCATTTCTAATCATTTCAGCTAGTATCATAGAAATGAAAGTTGATACAAAAGGAGATGATCTATGGCAAACTGACACTATTGCTGAATATCCTGGCTACTTATATAGGGGATAATTCCTGGTTTACAAGCAACAAGTAAGGGCTTGACTGATTTTTTTTTCCACTGAATAAAGTCCTTACACCTGTGACCATTTGGAATATTGAAAAATGGCTCCATGTCTTTAATTTACTTATAGAATTTTTCAGGAACTAACAATGTTTTTCATAGAGGCACATATCACACCTAAATGTTAATGTGTGAGGAATATCTGAGTGCTCTTTTTTTTCCCTTTTGTACATGAAAACATTTTTCAAAATAAAGGAAGAAAATTTAGCTTACCTTTTCACAACTTTGGGATATTAGATTTTTCTTTGTCTAGAGATGCTTTAGACAAGCATGAGAATTATAATTATATTGAAAGAAAATTGCATTGGCCAGTCATAGTAGAATTAACAGATGGTTACTGACTCATAACCATACACATTAGTCAAACTTCTGTTCTTTAGGTGTCTGATTTCTGTAAGAGGTATGGTTACTGAGATATTAGCTTAGTCCAGAAATTATTGAATTCTAATTTGCTACAACCCTCAGACATTCCTTCTATGTTCCCATAAGAAACATAGTCATTTCAACTTCTCCCTCTCCAACTTGTCAACCCCTCAAATTGTATTAAATGAATTTTAGTTGAAGTAATGCATCTTTGTCTGGATGAGTTGGTGGAAAAGAAACAACTAAGCTTTCTTAAATGGACACATGGAGAAATTTGAGATCTCTAGGGTTAAGTAGAAAAGAAAGATGAGAAGTTGTGAAGGCAATGTTTGTGTTCATATAAACAGGAAGTTCTAAAAGCAGTAACCAGTCAGCATGTGCTTCATTTTTACAGAATTTCATGTGACATTGAAAAACTTGTAGCTACTAATGTGTATTTGTGACTCTCGGCCAAGAAAGGATTAAGCATCCTGTACAATAAATGACCTAAGTTGAACCTTAGGGACATACTGGTAGATAACAATTGTGTTTTTGTGTGTTCATATATATATTGTTAGAGGTTAAGAGTGTATAGAATCCTAGGGCTGAAAGAGACCTCAGGAGGTCATTGAGTCCTGCCCTCTGCCCAAAGCAGGACCAACCCTAACTAAATCATCCCAGCCAGGGCTTTGTCAAGCCGGTTATCTGTGCTGTATTTGTTATGCTTAAAAGAAGCACATGGGACCTTTTTCAGGGCAGGCAAAGACACACGCTGATGGAATAGTTACCAGTCTGTTGCTCAGCCCAACCTGTTGGCCAGATAGGTCGGGTGCAAGGAAGAAGCCGGGTTCTTGTCAGTCCGGACTGACGCTCCACATGGCAGGACGGGAACCAGAAGAACCATACAAGACACCCGATTTTTATAGGATTTTCCTTCCAGCAAGTCTATGCATTTTCCCTTGTCAGGCCTTAATCAGTCACTCAGCATCATAATCAATCTTCCTACGACATATGCTTATCGGGAAGAAGTTACATCCATATGCTGATGACCCTTCAGGGGCGTAGTCTTTTCGGTGAAAGTTGTTATTGATTCCCTTTCAAGGAGTACTTGCTGCTAACTTCAGGATTTGTCAATCTGCCCCGGGTAGTCTGCACCTTCAGCGTGCTTTCACTTAGTTGATAATTATTTGGTGCTTCTGAGTCTCTGGCCCCTTCTCTGACCATTTGAGCATGCTGTGGCCTTCACACTTATCTCTCCTAAAACATTCTCTCTCTCATTCACACAAACAATACATTTACACAACTGCAGTGTGGGACAAAAGGGTACTGCTAGTCACTTTCAACATTAAACTTCTATTTATTACAAGGACTTACCTAATATTAACATCACTATGTATTACTACATTCCATCCCTTTGTTTTAACATCAGAACATGCTAACATCAAACAGAGCTGGAGCTAAGTTAACAAATATGCCTGGCCTGTCTGAGTCCTACATCTTGGCTACGTCTACACTGGCCCCTTTTCCGGAAGGGGCATGGTAATTTTGAGATCGTAATAGGGAAATTCGCGGGGGATTTAAATATCCCCCGCGGCATTTAAATAAAAATGTCCGCTGCTTTTTTCCGGCTTTTAGAAAAGCCGGAAAAGAGCGTCTACACTGGCCCCGATCCTCCGGAAAAAGTGCCCTTTTCCGGAAGATCTTATTCCTACTTTGAAGCATCCTGTGCAATAAAGTAGGAATAAGATCCTCCGGAAAAGGGCGCTTTTTCCGGAGGATCTGGGCCAGTGTAGACGCTCTTTTCCGGCTTTTCTAAAAGCTGGAAAAAAGCGGCGGACATTTTTATTTAAATGCCGCGGGGGATATTTAAATCCCCCGCGGATTTCCCTATTACGATCTCAAAAATTACCATGCCCCTTCCGGAAAAGGGGCCAGTGTAGACGAGCCCCCCGTGTTTAAGTGTAATACAAACCTTTTGCTATAACATACATTCATTATAACTAACTGACTTATTACTTGCACTTACTTATTACTTATTACAAGGCTACATATTCCTCTCTCTTTAAAGTGTAAAATCAATTGTGAATGGTAGAAAGCATTACCTTATGTTAATCTATATAATTAATTACTGATGATTCTTGGAAAATAGGTCTATTTGGAAGTCTCCAGGATTTCCTCTTGTTCACCTAAAGACTCTGAACTGTGAAAGAAGTCTGGATTTGTGTAAAAGATCCTTGGGTGCTGATCCTTTTTAATCTTAGAGCTGCTTAAACTTCATCAGGGGACATTTGATTTGCAAAAGATATCCAAGCCTGCTTGGACTCATCCTGAAATATGGGTATTTGACAATAACCTATGGATTAATTATGTAAGAAGTCCTTGTAACTACAAAGCTCACCATTTTCACTCTGCTCAGACGATGGTGGTGTTATGACAGATCTGACAATATCTTGAACAAGCCTTAAGTTAAATTTAACATCTTTGGAATTCATTGCAGTAAAAATACAATTGTCTATATGCTATTGTGAGATTGTCTGTAGTTTCTCTGAGGAGGAGGTTTGCTAACCTAATTCCTCCTATTATCAGCCCTTTGAAGCTTTGCCTTGGGGAGAAACCCATTGTCTAGCCAATTACTTAATGACCATTTCTTCAAAGGTACAAGATGGATTCCCTAGAGACCAGCAGACAACGGAAAGGACATGGGGATAAATAACCCCAAGTTAAACTGACTTGTGGCTTTTGTTCTAATTCAGCAAAACGATAAGACTTCCTGTCCAGCGAGGGGCCCCAATACAACTGGCGCAGCCCTTGTGGAGACTTGGAGAAGGGGGTGCAGTGCTGTATGGTGGTCTCTAATATGCTTTTTCTTTACTGCTTTTATCTTTAAAAACATATTTATGAAGAACTGTGTGCTAATTTATAACTGGTACAATAAGACTTTTTCTCATCGGCAATGACTTTAACTCCAGTTGGGGGAAGTGCTCAACCCTGCTTCTTCCTACCCCTTTCCACCCCATGCCTTGTGTACCCCAATACCTGCTAGTCCACCTCCCTCCTGAAGCCTGCTATTCACAGGGGAGAGCTCCAAACCACCCTTGGATTCGGCATCTATGCTTGTAGCCTTAGGAGAGAAAGCAATCTGTCTTTTGCTAAGAATAACACAGTGAAGGCAGGCAGCTGTTCAGCCTAGAAATACTCTGGTCAGAAGGGAGAGGCACACTGGTCTCCACCCAGAAAGGCAACACTAGTGAGTCAGAAAGCTTGAAAGTGGGTGCCTTTTATGAACCACTGAGGGGAAATAAAAGTAGTCGCCCTGATGTGCAATATAAAAATTGAAGGCAGATTTTTGTCTGTGTGATGTTACCCTGATGATAGATAGAATAATTCCATGTTGCCTCATTGGAAGAAATAGTTTGGGAGTGAGTTGTATTTTAGCTCCTTGTGCTTCTGGATGCTATGCTTATGACAGGAGTACGGGTGACTGGATGTGTGAATGAGAGGGCAGAGAGAGAGAACATCTGCCCTGGCCCTGCACCACTCCTGAAAGCAATTGGCATGTACAGCAGGGGCTCCATGTGCTGCCTCTCATCTACAGCCTGGAATTGGCACAGCAGAAACTGCTATAGAGAAAAAGAAACCTGGAGTTATATGTGGATGTGTCAATAGGGTAAACCTCCATGGTTGAAGTTTCTAACCTCCAAAAAATGATTTAGCAGTTCAGACCCTGTCTGTGCTATCAGGTTTTGTCAAGAAAACAAAAATTGCCAGAAAGTGTACACACTTGCTACCTCTGACAGATCATGTCCACGTTGTGGGCACCATCATCAACAGTATGATCAATGCACTGTGTATTTGTGCCATAGTTCAGTGTTGTGGGAAGATGGAGCTGTTCACTGGGCATCTTGGGATTCCTTTCAAGTTCTCCCACAGCCTTCTAGGCTGCTGGGAGAAGCATCATCGGTAGCTCCAAAGGTGCCATTTTGGGAGGGGGAGAGGGAAGCAGCTGTGCGCTCCAGGACACAGCTTGCTTTTCATCCCGTTCCCCAACCACTAAGGGAGTGATGAAAAAGCAAGCTATGTCCTGGAGAACACAGCTGCTGCCCCTCCTACCCTCCTGAAACAGTGCCCTTGAGTAGCTTTCTGAGGCTGGGTCTAGACTGCACTCTTTTATCAGAAAAAGCTGTGCAAATTGTGCTCCACAATTTGCATAGCTTTTTCTGATTGCTTTTCCAGAAGAGGTTTTTCTGCCATCTAGACGGGGCCAAATGGCGGAAAAGCCTCCTCTTTTGGCGGACCCCTTATTCCTCATAGAACAAGGTATACAGGACTCTCCGAAAGAGCACGTTTGCTCTTCCGCAAAAACAGCAAACATGTTCCCTGGATGCAGCAGAGTTTTTCCAGGATACCAGAGGTATCTCGGGAAAAACCCACTAGTCTAGATGTACCCTGAGCTCTCCATGCTGAGGAATGCCAAAGCAGCACAGCAGTTTCTCCCAGTACTTCCTGCAGCAGCAGTCTGCCTGCCACAGTATTCCAATTGATCCTGCCTTGGGCAGCAGGCTGGACTTGATGGCCTCCTGAGGTCTCTTCAGTTCTGTGATTCTAATGGTTTGCTCTTTGTTCCCCAAAGGGAGCAATACACTTAGCTTGGCAGTTCCTTGAGTTTTGAAAGGGGAGGGGCATTTGCCTGCAGGGCAGCAGAGATAATCACTGAGCAGAGCAAGGGGGGCAGGCATTGTGGGGATAATGGCAAAAGCCAGTTCTGTCTACAAAACAAATAGCAATGTCTACACTGTCTTTGTGGATAATAAAGGGGGTGGGGAAGTCTTGCAAAGCGGTGGACCTGATTTGGACTCCATTTTTCAGGAAAGCACTTAAGCATGTGCCTAACTTTCAGTGCACATGATTAAATACTTTGCTGAATCAGAGCCAGAGAGAGTGGAGGTGGTAAAGTTAGCTGTATTGTTGTCATCTGTCATGCTAGATGGAATCTCAATGGTTGAGAGTCCTCCAGACCTCTAAACTATATTTTATAACACAGTCCAACAATTTATCCATGGCCTTTGGAGCTATGACTAACGTACCTAGTGCAGCACTCTAGCCATTTCTCTACCACCACAGGGGCCTGTGACCAGCAATCAGAAGAGAGACAGGCTCTCCTTGAGCCAGGGAGTTAGGAAATAGGCCAGCAGCTCAAACAAAGCATACCTTCTAATTGATAACAAGTAGCGGTGAGAGATTCCTCCCAGCCTGGGACAAGCAGCAGCCAGTATCAGTGATAAGCCATCATGTCCTGGCCTTCCATCAGTTCTGGACAAGTAGCAATCAGCATCAGTGTCTTAAAGAACTGCCAGATTTAGTTAGAGATGGAGGTAGGGAGATGACAGATACAAGACTATAACAATTTCTGTATTCCTAAAGTTTGTTTCATGCTACACTCTTTGCAGTCTTTTATGTTCTATTAATTCAGGACATCAATTGTTGAGTGTGTCAATAAGGTCACAAATATTAATTTGAATGGGTAAATTATGCTACTTTCTTTACATAACATCTGATTTCCCCATTAGTTTATTGAATATTATATTTACAAAACGTTCCAAAAATGAAACTGCAGAAACATGTCAGCTGTTTGATTCACTGAGTGTCTCATCATTGCATATCATTCCAGTTTGGCATAAGAAAACTCTAGAAGTTGCTCTCTAGACTGAGATTTTTATCTACTGAAACAGACAGTATTTGTCAGAAAAGAAATACTTAATAGGGAGGAATGCTGGGCACCTCCCTCATCTCTTCATCCCATCCTATTTTCCAGAGAAAACAAAATTGATATTTCATAATACATTCTCTAAGAAATCACTCAGTTGGTATAATTCTGGGTTGAAAACATATCTGAATTCTAGGATCAGGCAAAGAACTATTAGAGAAGGAATTCAAGTTTTCTCCTCCAAAAGTGGACCCATCTATGGTTTAATTGTTTATTGTTCTTTAATTCCCATGCACTCAGCTCTTCTTTCGGAGGACTCATTAGATTAAAACAATGGAAGCAGCAATGCATGAAGATTTTACATTGGCATCCTATCAGTTAGGCTGTTTGGCTTTTCTATCATTTTGCTCATTAGTTTGTTGTAGAAGAGATTTCAGAAATGTTATTTAATGCCAACCTTTTCTAAACCACCACCAACTTTCACTAATTCAGATTTTTCTAAAAGTAATTGGTATATCCCAAGATGGTTTAAATTTTTGCTAATTGCATGGCATAAATTGTTTCTAGAATAGCTACCTATCAGTAAAATCTTGGACTGCTCACCTTGTCTATGTCTACATTTGCAAGTTTTGGTGACGAAAGTGCTCTCGACAGGCAAAAGTTGCCAAAACTGGAAACTTGCCATACCGGTTTTTCTGGTACCCGCTGTCAACAAGTCATGGCCACATCTGCAGATACTTTGTCAACAGAGTAAAGCATTATGGATATGCATCCCATAGCGCCTTGTGTCATCTTCACTCACTAAGCCCTGTGGGAAAGCACAACATTGCACTAGGCATGATGGGAACGTATGACCATCTTTTTGTGGGTTACTATTCAGGGTTCCACAGAGCAACTCTAGTTGAAGGACAATTTTCAGAAATATTGATATGAAGTCTATCCTCTTGCTTAAATCATAGTACACAGGGGCAGCGTGTGGGGGGTGGGGGTAGAGGGGAATGAGGAGGCACATGGCTTCCAAACTCTGGGGGCAGGAGGGACAGGGGCCAGAGCTTCTGGGAAGCCGAGAGGATTAGAAGGGAGGCCTGGCATCTACAGCTTCCCCCGCATATACTCACCAGCAGTGAGCAAGGGTGGTGGGGCATAGAGGTAGAAGCAGAACAACACAGCCAGGAGCTAAGGGAGCAGAGCTGTCTGCAGCTGTGTCTCTCCACTTCCCCAATCCCCACTGCTGCCAGTGAGTGCGGCGACACCTGCTCTTGCCAGCAGACTCCTGCTAGTTCCCCAGGCTGTGTTACTGGGTGGAACTGAGGAAAGAGGTAAGGGGTAGAGCAAGAGAGGGAAAGCTGATGGTACTCCTAATTCCATGTACTGAAACCTACTTGCTTCTTGAAGTCCATAAAAATAACAGAATATATGAAAGTTATAGCTAATAGACAAAGCAACAGTGTTTATTGCTCCACCATTGACAGAGTGCAAGGTCAATACTATTTAGGTCCAAGGTAGAGTTTGGTGGCAGAAACACTGGTGGGGAGCAGGACAATGAATGTTCTTTGGACACCTTAACTGTGTATTCCATATTTCTCAATGTGTCATTTGAAGCTTTATGATAAATAAGGGATTTTTTAAATGTCAACAATATTTTAAAGAGACAACGTGGTGGGGTCATTAACTTTTTATGGGATCAACTTCTGTTGGTGACAGTGACAAGATTTCAAGCTTTCTAGCCAACTGAAGTTGATCCAGTAAAAGATATAACCCTACCCATGTTATGCGTTTAACATCCTGGGACTGATACGGCTATAACAACACTTCATACAACAGTAGTTTAAGATTTTGTCCCTTTGAGTTTTTGATGCACATACAGCTTTAATGATCCTATAAACATTTTTGTTTTGCCTTTTTTCTTTGAATTCATTGTTAGGGGCATATATTTCAGCTTCTAGCAGTGTATAGATGCAGGGATGAATACAAAGATGGTAGAAAAATAGTCTTATTACTTTATTTTATAGGCACCAAATATATTGAAATTGCCATTAAAACCTTTTTTCCAGCACTGACTGTAAATAAAAAGTTCCATCATTACTGTATCCTTGATTGTGCGTCTTACATATGTGATTTCATGATTGAGCCTCTCCCTGTTTATAGATCCTATGTTGATTTACTCAACTTCTTAAAACTCCACGTTTCTTGTCTCTGCTAGCTTTCAAATACCCTAGCCTAGGGACTGGCAACTTACAGCATGCATGCCATAAGTGGCACACATGAGGATTTTCACTGGCATGCAAATCTCTACCTTTTCTGGTGTGTGGGGAACACTAGCCCCCCTTTCCCTCTCCCCCCCCAGCTCCACGGCCATTTCCTTTCCCATGGTTGGGACAGGCTCATGCTCACGGCCCAGTAGCAACAGCCTCCCTCCCTCCCACTTGCCCCCAGAGAACTTCCAGTGGCATGCAGTTTCTGGAATCCGGAGCATTCTTCAATTCCCAGCGAGCCCCCACCACCCACTGCAGCTGCTTCACCCCCACACAGACCCCTCCCTCCACTGTGGGACTACCTTTGCTGTGCAGGGACCCGGTCCAATGGTGCTACTGCCTCCTCCATCCAGGCGGCTGGGGGAGTGGCAGGTCATGGAGCTGATCGCTCTACTGCTCTCCGCTGCAAGTTGGGTCTGGCAGGGAAGGTCAGGGCTTTCTTCACACACGCGCACACACACAGACACAGACACCCCCTTGTATGTCTTTCAAGCAGGAAGCCCGAGCTGGTGCTGCTCCACAGGTTCACTGCTGCATGGCGGGGTGCTGAGCTGCCTCTCTATTCCCACCCTGCTGGGAGAACAGCAGCACAGTAACACATGAAGCTTTCCCCACTGCAAGAGGGTACAAAGCCAGGTAAGCGTTCCTGCTCATGCCCAGTTCCCTACAACCTAACCTAATCCCCCTCACTCGCCTCCGCACCCCCAACTTGCTCCGACACCCTCCTTTGCTCCTGCACCTTCCCTCCTGGCCAAATACCCTACCTCCATCTTATTCCTATATCCTCCTTCCTGGCCACACACTGCATCCTCCCTTGTTCCTGCTCCCTCCACCTGGCCAGACACCCTACTCCCAGCCTTTTTCTGCACTCTACTGCCCACCCAGATCTTGCAACCTCTCCCCCTTCTGCACCCCATCTCCTTCCCAGATCCTGCTCCTGATGCCTGTCCTACTTGCTGGCAACCCTGTCTCGTCCACTGAACCCTTCATTTTTGTCCCTACCCAAGAGCCTAAGGGGGGGGGGGTGTCCATGAAATCCACTAATTCCAGAACTCCAGAAAAGTAAATCTGGTGTATGGGAAACCCTGAACCTCAGTTGTTCCTGCCCCTTCCCCTCACCCTCTGGGTGCTGGAGCGCCATAGGAGTGAGGTGCCTCAGTTGGGGGCCACATCAGTGAGGGTTGGGGGTTTTTGGAGGAGTTTTTTGCTTCTCATTTTTGTGGTCCCCAATTGATTTCTCTGTGGGTCAGTGACCCACGACCCAAAAAAAGGTTCCCCACCCCTGCCATGAATAAAACCTAGAAACCTTTTGTGTGGGACATAAATTTAATATTTTACTTTATTTAAAAAGAAGTTTGATTAATTACCATGAGGAAGCTAAAACACTTACTCTGTTTAATAATTTAAATTAAGCTGTTCTCCTTAGTTGCAGTTGCAGCTGGTTCAGAAAATATGATCGCCATACCCAGCTTGTCCCTGCCCCTTCAACCCCCGGCACAGAGATCTGTAAATAGAAGTGAATAAATTAAATCTTGGCACACCACTTCTGAAAGGTTGCTGACCCCTGCCCTAGGCCACGTGGAGTGCTGGCTATAATTCTGCAGGGTATTTGAGTAAAGGTTAAGTATTTGTATAATGTATGTTAAGCATCCATCTTGATGCCACTGCAAAACTGGTAGTTGGTCCACAAATACAATAAGAACTATGTTGTAAATACCATAGTGGATTATGAAGCCAAATTCCCAAAACAAGAGTGACATCTCTAGTCTTTTGTTGACCAAACATGTTCACTATTTGCAGTTTAGGTAAAGTTCTGTTGACTTTTTTTGTTGTGTGAATAAGCTTTGTTACATGAGTGCTGACATGACCTGATTTAAGAAAACATAGCATAACCCTTGAGTCAAACATAAATGTCAGCAGAGTAGCTTGACCGAGTGCTGCTGGAACTTAACTGTGCTTTTCAGGTAATATGCTACAATTGTTGCTATTAACAATTTTTTGTTAATCCAGGACTGATGCTGAGATTAGTGACCTTTTTTTAAATTAACATATTGGGTTTGTCATTGTGTGGTTATGATGCTGCCCAATGCAGGCTGAATCTCCCTAGTAAGGCACCTTCAGGACCAGACCAGTGCCGAAACAGGGAATTTGCTGAAACATAAGAGGTCAATGTCATAGTAAGTGGGTCTGTTTTTGTTTTTATTTTGCTGAGGCAAATAAATGGAACAATGCTTGCAGTGCTGCTTAATAATATATGACTGTACTGATATATCCTCTGTAAGCCTGTGCCTAGCCAAGGCTTATCAGCTCTCTTCATAACAAAGTTTTAGTGCTGTTACACCGTTTTACTGTATTGACACAAGGAAATAAGTAGATAAAACATGAAAACCATGCTTACGTTAAGCTGTATTACCAACACTTCCACTGCTTGCGGGGCTCTTAGAAGACATTCGGGGGGAGGGGGTAAATTAGAGCTAAATTACAGCACAGAACACTGAGAGCCAGAACTGGCAATTGTAAACAAACTTTCCGGTACTGCAGGAAACTTGACCACACCCATGATAAGTTGGGATATAAAATCCTGCTTAAACATTATGTTTTAACCAGTTAACCAATTAAACAGGGTGAGTGGGGGCCATTCCAGCCCAACCACGCCCACCATGGCTGGCCAGGAGTGGCCTCTCTGCTGCAGCTGGGCTGAAGCGCCCCTGCCTGTGGTGTGCCCAGGCTGGTCCTGCCACAGACCAAGACTGCTCTGGCCAGGCTGGAGCCTTCCTTCCTCCTCCCCCACCCACCACTGGACTGGAGCAGATCCCTGCTCACAGTGGATGGGGGGGGGGGGGTGCTCCAGCCCTCATTCACATCCCTAATGATAAGTAGACATTCAGCTAACTATAAGCATGCCAGACCATGAATGTTGCCAGACTAGAGAGATTCAACTTCTATTGAAAAGAGATGGTATTCTACTGCTTTCTGCTAATATGTATTTCTTAAATGTTTCTCTTTTGGTTATACTGTTACAGAACAGGATAGAGGTAAAGGATGTAATTGGCCATTACTGTTTGACTTTAGAACCTGTCTTTGTGATTTTAGTGTGATTGGAGGGGAGAAAAAAATATATTGTTTTGTTCCTTAGCTCTAAGAACAAAACAGCACTTTTAGGCTCTCCTACATGTAATCAATGTTCTTTTAATGTATCATTGTAATGATGGATAAAATCATTTCTACTTTTTTTCCCTTGGGTTTGGGAAGGGGAGATTTTGTTCTGCAGTTCAGATGTTATATTTCAAAACTGCATTTAAACATTTTTTCACAATATGATGCACATCTCTAATATAGTCTCAGATGAATTAAAATGAAAATCTTACCAATTTTACTGTGAACATTTTTGTTAGAATTATGTGGATCGTTATGCTTTTACAATTTTTTTCAAATAATTTTAACTGGGATCACATTTTATATCTATGTGACTATCAGAATCAATAAAAGGATTATATATTAAAGAATATTAGCTAGGTTTATTATTTAAATCAATTATATATATGTCAAGTGGTGACTGCTACCAGTTGGGTTTGCATAATCAGTGCTTCCTTTCTGACCTCTTCTCAGTTCCTCATAGTTTTCTGAAAATATTCACATTTTCAATGGAATTTTTTTCACGGATTGCTTTTTGCCTGGAAGTGATTAGGCAGCATCTATACTACAAACTTTGGTTAATGCAAACTGCATCCACATAAAGCTGCTGCAATTAGTTAATTGCTTCTGTGTGTGCATACTTGGCTCTTTGTGTTGACATTGCATGTATTCACCCAGAAGTGCTTGGGTTAAAGCACAGAATAATGCACCATGACACGGTACACCAGTGTGCAACTTGCCATCATATGGGGTGCCGTTTCTTTTGCAAAATTTAGGTAATGCATTGTGGGACAGAAACAAGTTATGATGGGATGTCTGGAAGCAAGGTGTTAAGTTCCAATCACATAACTATTACATCCACATCCAATAATATTAACTTCTTTTAAAAAAAAGCTCAACATACCAGCTCAGCACCTCTTGCTGTCCAATATCTCTGACAGAAGCATGGCACCTGCACAGCTCTGAACTGTTGTCATGAATATTGTAAACACCAGATGAACAGTTCTCTGGTATTTGCAGTGCTGCAGGAAGACCTACAACAATGGAGGACATGACGATTTTGTGGAGGATGGGTTGCTATGAGACATAGCAAAAAACAATTCATGGTTTGAATTGAAGGAGGGAATGATTCAGCTGCATGAAACAATACAATTTTTACTTGTTTCTGTGAGTATGACTTCAGGGCACTGACATTATTTTCCACAGATGGTGGTGATGTTGGCTGTTATCTTGCTCCTGGGGGTAACAAAGGCACAGGAAGTACAAGTGCTACTTGTGTTCCAAGGTAGACTGGCCAGGCCTGTATGCTGTTAGCTTGTTTACTGCAATAGTGCCTGCGAAAATAATATGGGGAAATGTTTTAACATGGAGGAAGAAGTAAGGCTGCCATCCCTCAAGATCTTGGGGAGAGGATTTCAGAGGTCCTCCATGAAAGCTTCAGCTAGATCTCTCAGGAGGATTGAGTGGATGTCCACTGTACATAAACTAACTGCTGTGCATGGCCCTACTTGGCTAACTCTACAGGGAAACAAAAAGCTGATAACGCTCTCTCTCTTTGTTTTACTATTACCTCTTTTAGTATGAGTGAATTAATGGAAATAAATATGTGTTCTTCTATGTTGGATTGGGCCCTGTCTGTTCATTGAACCATTGTAATGAAAAAGCATTTACAAACTTAGCTGAGGTTCCTTACCCGAGTTCCATGTAAGCTGCATGGCTGCACAGCTGCCTATTTAGTGGGAGAGGTCCACCCCACCCCAACTCCAACCTAGCCCAGCCTCCAACTTGCTATGGCTTGATGAGGGATGGCCTGAAGCCAGTGCCAGTCTGAACCTGCTGTGGTTGGGGTGCTTCTTCCACGGCCCTGAACCCAGCTGAGTCTGAGGCGGGCCACCTCCTGCTCCAACTCAGGCTCCTCTTGAACATGCCTAGGTGGAGCTTCTGTCCTGCCACCCCAGCTCTGGAGCTGCCATAGTGGGAAGAGTGCCTTTCCCCTCCAGCTCAAGTGCTGGTGCAAGGACAAAAATCTGGGAGGGAGAGGGAATCCTCTTTCCTCACAGTAGCCCTGGAGCATCCTCCTTCACCTCAAACCCTCTACCTAGCCCCATCCCAGAGCCCACATCCCCCCAGCCATCGTCTCTTGTGTCCCAGCCCTAAGCCTCTCCTCTGTGGCTCCACCCTCAGGCAGTTAATGCATCCCTAGCCAGGGCCCTCACCATTGCACCCCAACCTTCCCACATTCAGAACCACTTGGCTCTGTCCCTGCCACATGAATTTTGTGACGTGCACTAATGTGAAGGTGATGTCTGACACATCACCTCCATATTGGGGCACATAACACAATTCATTCTTCTCCGAGATGGGAAAAATTAGAGGAAACATTGTTCCTTACCGTGCTCTCCCATGGGGCTCTCACATGTTTGACTGCTTTGGACTGACTAGACTGTAGATTCTTAAACAGATCCTCGCTTTTTCGCTTAGCCAGATCCCTTGGTCATATGCCCCCCACTCTCCTCCTCACTGTTTAAGGCGGGGTTGTGCGTTGGGCTCCTCAAAGGTACCAACAGCGCTCTCTGTGACATTGATGGGAGTCTCCACCAAATTTGTTGTAAAACCAGCAGGTCTGCAGTTCACCATCAACTCTAATGTTGGCCTCCAGGTGTGGTATGCCTGCCACATAGCCCCTGGCCTAATCTCTTGTAACTCCTGGCCAGCTCTTCTCTCCTCCCCCGCCTCCTCCCCTGCCCACAATTTTTCTTGCAGCTGATGGGGGCTGGACTCTTGCCACAGCCAGTAGGAGGGGTGGACCCTGGAGCTGTGAGCCTCAGTGGAGGGGGCAGAGGGAGAAGAGGAGGGCATGACCCTGTGGCTCTGAGCCCTTGTGAGTTTCCCGTGGGCTCTCCATTTTGTCATGGATATTTTTAGTAAAAGTCAGGGACAGGTCACATGCTTCCATAAATTTTTCTTTATTCCTCATGACTTGTCTATAACTTTTACTGTAAGTACCCGTGACAAAATCTTAGCCTTAGTTATGACCTTAGAAAGTGTATGCTGAAATCGTGTACTGCCACATATGCATTGCTGACCTGTCTTTGTAGCCCTCCACACCTCCAGACATTTTTTTTTTATTAGAGAAGGTAACTTATATCATGAAAAAGGAAATCTCACTGATAAAGTTCAAAGCTCTGTCAGTGGGCAAAATCAGTAAATCAAGGAATAATATCCTTAAAGTTAACTTTAAAAGCCCCCAAAAGAACCCCATAAACTAAATATTGAGGTTTAATTTTTCAGTAAATGGTGAAATACCTTTAAATTATGCATTTTTGTACCTCTCAAATGCCTCGAAGAGCTGTCCTGCTGGTTGAAAAAGAGAACCTAGGTTGGAGAAAAAAATATTCAAATACCTGTGACAGAAGAGACTTTTGCTTCCAAAAAGTTTTCTGTTAGAGAAATTGGACCATTATGTTGATAAAACTAATATAAAATAAAGGAAACAGAGGGGTATATGTGATTATGTGCACATATAAATATTGGAAAAACATAATAGCACAAGTAAGAAAGGAACTATGTACTATGATGAATATGTGGAAGGTAATATAGTTTAATTGTGGCATATGCTGCTTTTGCAACTTGAACATTTTCTTATATGGAGTTTTTAGGTATGGGTCATAAATCTTGTATGGCAGCCAGCGAAATTGAATTTTTTTCAAATATATTCCAGTAGCATTTCAAGGTTCCCTGACCAGCCTACTATTTATTTATTGCTCAAATAGCTTTCAGTAATTTATTTGCATGACTATATACAAATTTAACATGAAACGGTTTTTGATGTTAAACTGCAGCATGTTGACTTTTTGATCCCCACTTTGGCGTTATGCGCCCTTTAGAATTTCATTTAAGTTACTTTAAATGAAGATCTGGTATAAAATAAATTTCAAAAGAAAAAGAAACAATGGATTTTTAGGTTCAGATAAAATAGCAATTATCATGTAACTGTTGCCCCCTAGTGGTACTGTATAAAACTAATCTAGCCACAGCATGCAGAGAGAGAGTTTCAGCGGGCATAGGGAATGGGATTACGTAGTATTTAAACACAGGACTCAAAATGCAGAGAACTGGGTTCTGTTGACAGGTCTGTTTCCAAACTTCTGCATGCAAGTCATTGATTTCTATTAATGTCTCCTTTTCCAAAATGAGAATAAGTACTTGTTTTGTAGGAGTTGAGACTAAACATCTGTACAGTATTTTGAACCCCATTGATGAAAAAGCTATACAAATGCAAAGTTGCATGTGCACATATTTGCATGCAACTTGTGGCCGGATGGTGTAATAGGCCAGGAAAGGCTCTGGCTTCTCTGGCTACAGCCATTCTCATGGAACACTAGAATGGAGCTGCTCTGGCCTGGGCTCACTGGTTTGACTCAGAGAGGGGGCATCTTGCAGTTCTGGCTGGCTGGGGCCACTGGAGGATGATGAGGAGAGAGGGGTTCAGGGCTCCAGCCGCATGGAGTGGAGCCTCGTGCAGAAGAGGTGGACAGCAGAGGTATCCTCCCGGGGAGGAGGAAGTCCACCTGCCACCCATGATGCAACTCACATAGTCTTTCCTTCTCAACCACTCACCACAAATCATCCTTAGCGAGAGCAGAAGCTGTATAGCATTACTTTTGATGCCTACACCCTATCTTTCATGTTCAGAAGTTCAGTGATGTTGATTCAGTGACGTTGATTGTCACTTCTGCACCTGTAAACCTTCACTTTTCCTGGCAATTGGAAGTTTCTCTGATTGAACCTCAGAGTTCTCCAGATGATTGTGAATGGCCAAAGACACTTAAATGTTGTGCACGTGGGAGCCCGAGGAATGGCTGAGGCAAGGCCATTCCTACCAGTGCTGGTGCCCTACACAAATCCAGCACTGACATTCCTCACCCCCGTCCCTGTGGGGGGCAGCAGCCACTCTGTGGGGCAGAAGCTGTGGGGAGCAGGGAGTTGACAGTCCTAGGCAGAAGCAAGGAAGGCGAGGAATGCTCATCTGCAGCCTCAGGGGAGCAGACAAGAGACCCATGGGCAGCGGCAAGCAGTGTGAGCACAGGCTGGAGGAGCAGAGGGCAGCTGTGCTGCCAGCCGCTTGGAAAGTGAAACTGCTACTTATCTTGATTCCCGCTGCGTAGCCACCCTCTGCTCCTTATGAATTGCCAACACTTGTGCTGCTCACATCCTCCTGACAAGGAAGGGCTGGGTGTCTGGATCAGCCCCTGCCTGTGACGCGCCTAGGCCCACTGCATAGGGACTGCTCTGGATGCCTGGAGCATCCCCCTGCCCGTGCCAGATGGGAAGCTACTCTAGCCCCCAACAGTTAACCAGAATTGGTAAGCATCACCTTTAACCGGTTAACCTTTCACATCTCTAGTGTATACACACACGTGCACAACTAGACTGTTGGAGACTCTTATATTTGCTGTTGAGCATTTCCACTTGTTTAACTAACTTGAGCAGTTTTTAAATCCGGTAGTTCAATCACTCAACAGCTCTAAACAAAAGACACTTACATTTTCTATAGTAAAATTATGTAATTTTAATTACAGTAGCTACCACCTCTGACAGACATAAGAAAACAGGTGTCATGAGAGAGACTATTTTCTGGTTTGGAAAATCATGTTGAAGTTCTGAATTGTTTTTAGTGTGAATGGCATTATTTCATCTTATTACTTATATAGTTTTTCTCAGCACTTAACTACATTGTGAGAAATGCAGTGTAAATATCTGGAGAGAGAAGGTGGGTGAGGAAGTATCTTTCATTGGACCAACTTTTGTTTGTGGGGAAAAAAAACTTGTGAGTTATGCAGAGCTCTTCTTCAGGCCTGGGAATGGTACAATACGTCAGCTAAATACAAGGAGGAATAGATTGTTTAGCATAAGAAGATTGTTTGGCGTGTGTGGTTAATATATAGTCTGAGACTATTTAAAATGAAATGGGCTGTTAAAATCTCTATTGACACAGGCAGAATGGTTAGTGGGTTGCAGATTGGTATAATGAAGTCTTTTGGTGTCTTCTAGAAAAGATTATGAATTTAAGGCCCCAGGCTTGTCTTCTGAATGTTTTGTGCAGGTTTGCTTTGATAAGGTTAGATATGGAGTGATCCTCTTGTGAAAAATGCTCATACACAGATGATACGGTGTTTCTGTCTAATCATTTTTCTGAGTGAGTTAATTTGGAAAAGTAGTGATGGCATGGTTTCACCCGCAGAGTTGTTACTGGAGTATTTCGTCCATTAGGTGAGATGTATTACATGTTGTGATTGGCATGTGTATGACCCATTGATCTTGAAAGGGGTGTTGTGAAGTCAGGGGGTATCGTAATAAAGAAACTGGATTTATGGCCTACTAGAAGATTTACCAGAACTTACTCAGGTCTTTAATTGAAATAAGTTTTGTTTTTCTTAATTTAAATCAGGAGTAGGGAACCTATGGCTCGGGGTAATATCTGGCCTTCTGTTTCCCTGTCTCCAGCCCCTGAGCCTCAGGGCTCCCTCCTAGACCCCTCGCAGGCCGGAGTCAGGCAAGCTGAGACTGAATCCAACCCACAGGCTTTGCCTGGTGGGGAGAGGAAGTGGGCTCTCTTCCCGTTGGGGAAATGGCACTGCAGAAAAGAGTTGCGTGAAGGCTTTTCCCCTACCCCACTCCTGCACCCTTCTTCCTGGCCAGATGCCACACCTGCTTCCCGGCAGCCCCCTCCCGCACACTGAACGAGGGATGTGAGCGTGTACCTGAGCACATGGTTAACTGCTGAGCTTAGGCTCATTAGTTAACCCTAACTGTTACATTCAACCCCCCGCCCTCTTATACATGCTGCTGCCTCTGTATAAGAGGGAAGGTGGGAGCCACCGTGTGGAGGGAGCTGGCTTTTAAGCCAACTCCGCCCCATGTGCCAGTTCCTGTGGAATTACCTGTACCCCCTGCTACCTCCCACAAGGCAGCAGCACAGGGGGCAATGCAGGCGCAAGTATCAACTCCCATCGAGCTTCCTGCCTCCTGCTCCCCTTCCGCCCCCAGAAGCAGCAGCATGGGGAGGAGAGGAGAAGGGACAGGCAGGAGTCGGTACATGCGAGGAGGCAGCTTAAAAACTGTAAATGGTTCCTCCTTCAGTTCCTAGAAACCCTGGCTGGTAAGTAGGGTTGCCAGATGGTTACAACAGTACTGGATACACTTGACATTACATCACAATCTATATTACATCTTATTTAGAAAATATCGGACATTTATATTTTCTCTATTTTCTCAATTTGTTTCCCGAACAGAGAGCTCAAATACTGGACTGTCCGGTTCAAAACTGGACACCTGGCAACCCTACTGGTATGCCTTCTAAGAGAACTGAACAGCATACACAGTCCACCAGAGTAACTTCACCAAGTGTCTTCTTTATTTCCCCCTTGCGCTGCAGATACAAAACAAATATTGCAGCAGCTAAAGGACCTCCCTCCCTGGCTCATCCTATTATGTCATTTGTCATCTTCTGGCAGTTATCCAGCTGGTGAGCTAATTATCTTAATACATTACAGGTAAAAGTGAGTTCTTCGAACCTTTCCAACCCACTCCTACTTCAACCACACCTAGTACTGTGGGTGCTCCAAAGAGCTTGAATGCTGGCTTCTGTTTGTAGTTTTTATCAGCACCTTGTCATAGAATCCTAATTCCTAGGTGCTTCTCAAAAGTTCACCCATAATCAAGATTTATTTTCCCCCTTTTTAAAAAGGGGTTGGGAGGATTGGACTCCTGAAATGCTTCTGATACCAAACATCTTCGGGGGAGTTGTTAGGACCTAAGTATTTTGAGCAGACATTTAAAAAAACCTAGCCCATTGTGTTCATAAGAAAAAATTCAGCTTTTGCAAAAAAAAAAAAACAAAAAAAAAAACAACCCCCAAGGTACCCCCCCCCCCCAAAACTTTCCATTTGTAAATATGACCTTCAGTTTGGCTTTAACGCTAACAATAAGCTGACTCAAAAACCATTTTGAGACTTCTATAAATCAAGGTATTCATTTTAACATACATTCCATAAAGAGGTATGCCTGCTTGTAAAATAAACTACAGCTGAACTGTGTTTTAAAAAAGCAAACAGTACTTTGCCCTCAAATCAGTTTAAATCCGGCTTTTCATCTCCTGTAATGAAATGAAAGCCTACCAATAATTTTATCCTTTCATAGGCCTCAGTATGTTGTCTAGCTTTGCCTGGTTTAAAACTTAGGCTTTGGCCATGTCTACACTGGCATATGTGCTCTGTGAGCAGTGCTCTCCAGCAGTGAAAACACTATTGGATGTTCATGCTATCAACCACCAATGCATTAGCATGGCCATACTCATGGCACCTTTGGGAGCAGTGCATTGTGGACACCTATCCCACAGAGCACCTCTTCCTCTTCTGCTGCAGAGGTTGCGGGTCCTGTCCCAATGCTCTGTAGTGCATCGCATCTCAGCGACCCTTGTGGTTCCATGTGCGTTTGGTGCCATCTTTCAACAGTTTCTGTGCTGTTTACACTACCTCCTCGAGTGTGGGAATGTATCCCTAGTTGTTGATGAAATTGTTGCTAGTTCATACTAGCACATTGTTTATAGCAGTCATGTTATTCCTGAAGCTGCAAAATGACGATGAGGATTCCCAGTAGTGTTTGTACAACACAAGATTTCTTGTGGCGTTCATGGAGGTGCTGATCACAGTGGAAACTGCTTTTTGGGCTCAAAAAACAAGCACTGAGTGGTAGGATCACATTGTCATGCAAGTCTGGGATGATGAGCAGTGGCTGCAAAACTTTCAGATGCGGAAAGCCTCTTTCATGGGACCATGTACTGAGCTCACTCCTACCTCGTGGTGCAAGAATGCATGAATAAGAGCTGCCCTGCTTGCTGGTGGAGAACCTCATGGCGATCACTGTGGAAACTAGCTACTCCAGACCGCTTTCTCTCAGTCACCAATCTGCTTGGAGTGGGAAAGCCGACCGTTGGAGTCATGCTGATGGAAGTGTTCAGGGCCATCAATTGCATCCTGCTTCAAAAGACCGTGACTCTAGGCAACGTGCATGATATTATGAATAGCTTTGCTTGGATGGGCTTCCCAAACCACGGTGGGTTGATAGATGGTGCACACAATCCAATTCTGGCACCAGATCACCTATCCTCAGAATACATTAACTGCAAGGGGTATTCCTCAATGCTTCTGCAGACGGTTGTGGATTACTCTGGGCATTTCACAGACATTAATGCAGGCTTGTCCAGGAAGGTGCATAAAGCACACATCTTTTGGCACATTGGCTTGTTCAGGAAGCTGCAAGTGGAGACCTTCTTCCAGGATCAAAAGGCTAAGTGGAAATGCCCACTTAGTGACCCTTAGTAATCCTTAGTGATCCTGCCTACACCTGAATGCAATGGCTCATGAAACTGTACATGGAGAGCCCTGACAGCAGCAAGGAATGGTTCAGTAACAGGCTGTGCAGGTGCAGAATGATTGTGGCATGTGCTTTTGGCTATTTGAAAGCCCACTGGCGGTTGTCTGTAGGGAGACAGGGTTGTAAGAGTTTAACCGATTAACTGATAAGCATGAGCTTCTCTCAGTTTCTATTGTGGTTAAACTCTTCTGCCCTGTGGGCACATACCAGTTCCCAGATGCCAGCCTGCTCCTGGGGAGCCGGATGCTGTCACGTGTTGCAAGCTTTGCAGTAGAAGGCGTATACTGCAGAGCCCACAGTGCAGCCGGCTTCCTGGAAGCTAGGCGGGGAGCCAGTATGCCTAAGTCAGGGGTCTCCAACCTTTTTAAGCACAAGATGACTTTTTTAATTTAAGTGCAATCCAAGATCTACCCTTTCCCTGCCTCCTTCCTGCCCCTTCTCTGAAGCCCCGCCCCTGCTCACTCCATCCTTCCCCCCTTGCCCATCCTTACTCAGTTTCACCAAGCTGGGGCAGAGGGTTGGGGTGCAGGCTCTGGGCTTGGATTAAGGGATCTGGAGTGCGAGAGGGACTCTGAGCTGAGCTTGGGACAGGCATTTGGGATGTAGGAGGGGTTCTGGTTGCAGGCTGTGGGACGGCGTTTGGATATAGGGGTGCTCGGGGCTAGGGCAGGGACTTGGGATGTAGGAGGGGGTTCATGACTGGGGCAGGAGTTCAGGATGTGGGCTCCAGCTGGGCATTGCTTGCCTCAGGTGGCTCCTGGGTGGTGGTGCAGTGGGGCTAAGGCAGGCTCACCCCTGCTCTGGCCCTGGACCACTCCCTAAAGCAGCCAACAAACTGCATCCCAAGTCCTGTTGTGCCCCCTCTCTGTTCTGTGGAGAAAGGATACAGAGTGGGAGAAGGGTCACCTTGACATCAGCACCCCTCCTATCCCTCCGCTGCCCTGCCCAGAAAGTAGGAGGCTCCACAGAGGGAGGGGCAACTCCAAGGCAAAGGGCAGGAGATGAGCAGCAGTGGGGGTAGGCAACAGCTGAAGTGCCGGCACTTGATAGCCTCTTGGCCAAACCAGTCAGGAACCCCTGTCAGAGGCTCCAAGATCCACCAATAGATCCCGATCTACTGGTTGGTGACCACTGGCCTAAGTAATCTCCTGCTGCGCACCAGCTCTGGCTCCCGGCCCTGCTCCTGGAGGAGTATTAAACTGTTGTTAACCTCACACAATTGCCTTTGCAGATCTTGGTGTGAATCCATAAAAGGAAGGCTGATAGCAGTCAACATGTGTTGGCCCCCAGTGTATCCCTGAAGTTAACTTTGATTACAGTGCTTCTCTCTCCATTCTGTAAGCTTTTACATATAGGGTTGCTAGGTATCTGGTATTTGCAGCTTTTGTCCAGTTAAAAAAAAAAACAGAAAATATTTTCTGTTTTTCTCGGACGGAAGGCTGCTTGGGACATTCTTCCCCTGCTGGAGGGGGCGGGGGGAAGCATGGTGACTTAAAGGTGTTGTGAGTCTTTTTTTTTTTTTTTTTTGCTCAACAATTTTGGTTCCCCCCCCCCCCCCAACAATTTTTTTCCCCACCATGTTCGGTATTTTTTGTGAAACTATCTGGCACCCCTATTTACACATAGTTATTTATACACCATTTCTAAGTCAAATCATTTCCTGGAAGTAAGCAAGCTTGTGTGGTAATGTGCTATTAGGTGCTGAATATATGGATCTTCTTTCTCCCCAATTACTGGGACCAAGACTTATGGCCATTTATAGAGGCCGGGTTTGTTTTTCGTACCTCTGTACAAGCTTCTGCCATGAATGATGGCCTGCATTTGAGGCAGTTTTGAGGTCAGAGATGGTGGCAGATACTTACATCGAAGAATACTGCAATAGCAGCATCTGAATGGGATCATGCAGACAGAGAGGTTTGGAAGTCTCAGAGGGGTAGCCGGATTAGTCTGTAACTTTAAAAAAAAAAGTATAAAAAACAGGTGGTCCTGTAGTACCTATGGGTATGTCTACACTACAAAGTTAATTCGAACTAACAGATGTTAGTTCGAATTAACGTTGATAGGGGCTACACATACAAGCCGCTAGTTCGAACTTAATTCGAACTAGGTAAACCTCATTCTACGAGGACTAATGCCTAGTTTGAATTAAACAGTTTGAATTAAGGGCTGTGTAGCCACTTAATTCGAACTAGTGGGAGGCTAGCCCTCCCCAGCTTTCCCTGGTGGCCACTCTGGGCACCACCAGGGAAACTCTTCTGCCCCCATCCTGGCCCTGGAGCCCTTAAAGGGGCACGGTCTGGCTACGGTGCCCGTGCCAGGTGCAAGCCTGTCAGCACCCAGCCAGCAGACCCTGCACCTGGCACGGAACGAACCTGCCACCCAGCCCCTCCGCCTCTTCCCGGGACCAGGCTGGCGGCTCCCAGGAGTCTGCCCGGGGCCGCAAGAGGTGGGCGCCCGCCTGGTCTAGTGCGGACATCGTGGGCCTCATCCACGACCTCCGCACTAGGCACAGGAAAGTGGCCGTCTAGGGCAGGATAGCTGCCAGCCTTGCCACCCAGGAGCAGGTTTGCATGAAAATCAAGGTGGTCCAGTGAGACCCCCGACCCTGAGCCCTGAGCTTAGAACAGCCGTACTGGGTCAGACCAAAGGTCCATCTAGCCCAGTAGCCTGTCTGCCGACAGCGGCCAACACCAGCTACCCCGGAGGGGATGGACCGAAGACAATGACCAAGCCATTTGTCTCGTGCCATCCATCTCCAGCCTTCCAAAACAGAGGCCAGGGACACCATTTCTACCCCCTGGCTAATACCACTCCATGGACCCAGCCTCCATGAATTTATCTAACTTCTCTTTAAACTCTGTTCTAGTTCTAGCCTTCACAGCCTCCTGCAGCAAGGAGTTCCACAGGTTTACTATTTGCTTTGTGAAGAACTTTCTGTTATTAGTTTGAAGCCTGTTACCCATTCATTACATTTGGTGTCCTCTAGTCCTTCTATTATGGGAACTAATGAAGAACTTTTCTTTATGCACCCTCTCCACACCACTCGTGCTGTTATAGACCTCTATCATATCCCCCCTCAGTCTCCTCTTTTCTAAGCTGAAAAGTCCCAGTCTCTTTAGCCTCTCTTCATATGAGACCTGTTCCAAACCCCTGATCATTTTAGTTGCCCTCCCCTCTCCCACCCTCTCTCTTCCCCTCTCCCACCTTCTTTTCCCAGTCTCCCCGAGTTTTGTTCAATAAAGAGAGTTTCTATTTTTGAACACACGTGTCCTTTATTTTTTACATCAGGAAGGGGGGCTAGGGTGGGGTAAGTGGAAGGAGGTGAGGGAGAAATGGGGTACGAGCCCCCGATGGGGAGGACTGGGGTGGAAGCTCTCCTGCAGCTCCCCAATTGACCCTCCCCCCCTCGGATGGCAGCCTGTGGCAAGTGCAGCCGGGCTAATGGCTGAGTGCTGTGATGTGCCGAGTGTGGGCATTCAGGGCTCTCCAAGCCAGGACTGCTTTGCTGTCCCTCATCGAGTTAGACAAGTGAGCGGGGAACCCCTGAGAACTGTCTGTCCGGGGTGGGGGTCGGGTCCCTTTAACCACAGCCCTCGGCTAGCCTGAGACAGCAGCTCCACGTTCTAAGTCCTAATCTGATGCCCTGCCAGCACTGCTTCCGGCCAGCCTTAACCTAGGTTCAGAGTCCACTCAATGTGGACATGCTAGTTCGAATTAGCAAAACGCTAATTCGAACTAGTTTTTAGGTCTAGATGCACTAGTTCAAATTAGCTTAGTTCGAATTAACTAATTCGAATTACATTAGTTCGAATTAGTGCTGTAGTGTAGACATACCCTTAGAGACTAACAGAAAAAGATAGATGGTATCATGAGCTTTCGTAGGCACAACTCAGTTCTTCAGATGACATTATTTGTGAGTTGTGCCCAGAAAAGCTCATGATACTATCTGTTTTTTTGTTAGTCACAGAGGTTTGGATTGAATGATGGCTCCTTTTAATGCACGTGACCCCTACACAGTGTTCAGCTTTTGGCCCAAGAACACAAACACTCGTTATTGGGAGCCAGGCCCACCAAGGGAGGAGGGGGCAAAAGGGGGAATTGCTCTGAGGCCCGACACTTCAAAGTGGTCCTGGCCACCACTGCTGCTGCTGTAGCGGCTGGCACTCAACCCCCCTTTGAAATTACTGGAGAACCAGGGCCGGCCTGAGCCATTTTGGCAGTCCGGGAGCTTGGTGCCGCCCTCTAGCGCCCCCCTAGGGTGCATGGGCCCGTCCCCGGGGAACACGGCGCATGCGCTGCACAACCCGGCCCAGTCCTCCCCACCAGGGGCTCGTGCCCCATTCCTCCCTCACGTCCTTCCACTTACCCTCCCTAGCCCCCCTTCCTGATGTCAAATAAAAGACGTTACGTTCAAAAATAGAAACTGGATTTATTGAACAAAACTGGGGGCAGGGGAATGAACCTCTGGGGAGATTGGGAAAAGGAGGTGGGAGAGGGGAGGGGTAAAACTGGGAGGAGGGAGCTGGAAGGGGGAAGCAAGGAGAAGAAGGGGGAGGGGAAGTTCAGGGCCCAGGTTGGGGGGTCTTGCTGGACCAACTTGATTTTCATGCAAACCTGCTCCTGGGTTCGGATGTGTTCTTTGGTGGCCAGGCTGGCAGCTATCCTGCCATAGACGGCCACATTCCTCCATCTAGTGTGGAGATCATGGCCGTTGGGGGCATCCCCCCAAACCTGAATAAGAATCCATGATCTCCACCCTGGATCAGGAAGGTGCCCACCTTCTCCAGCTTGGAGCTGGCATAGGCACTGTGGCCAGGGTCTACCCCTTTAATGGCTCCGGGGCTGGGGGAGAGGAGAGTAAGTTTTCCTGGTTGTGCCCAGAGTGGCCACCAAGGCTCCCTGGGAAGGGCTGGATGCCCCCTATTTTGAATTAAGTGTCTACACAGCACTTAATTCGAAATAGCTATTTCGAATTTGGCATTACTCCTCGTAGAATGAGGTTTACCAAATTCGAATTAAGGGCTCCGCTATTTCAAATTAATTTTGAAATAGCGGTTTGCATGTATAGACGCTATTAAAGTTAATTCGAAATAACAGCTGTTATTTCGAATTAACTTTGCAGTGTAGACATACCCTGTGATATCAAGTCCTCCTCTCCACCACCTTTGACTCAAAACTATTTTAGTATCCCAGCTTATAGCCTTCTATATCTATTCATTGGGTCTTACTCTCCCTTATTGTTGGCTGTGTAGGGGCAGGGTGGGCCTTGTGTGCAGCACCCAAGTTTTGAATGTGCATTCATCCCAACTCTGATGCAGCCCATGGGACAGGCGCCTCTCTCTGGGCCCAAAATGAGCTGGCCTGGAGCCACTGTGTCCAGGGGAGATGTGCCTCTTTCCCTACCCTCTGCCCAGGTGCTGCTACAGGGAAGGAAACGGGAGGAGAAACCTTTCTCTCCACCATTGCCCCAGGGAAGCCTGTGCCCAAGCCTTTCATCCCCAGCCCCACCCCAGAGTCTGCACCTGCAGCCAGAGCCTTCAGCCCAATCCTCTACTCCTGTCCTGAGTCCCCTTCCACACTTCCCCAATCTCACCACCTGAATTTTGTGACATGCACCAATATGGAGGTGATGTGTAATAAAATTCATTCCCCACATGTATGGGGGGAAACTAGGGGGAACTCTGATTCAAGATGCTGCTTTGCACTGCTGAAGTCATGAGTTTTGCTAATTTTGCTCAAAGCTGTGCCAGGATACTCATGCTATGAACATAAGAACAGCCATTCTGGGTTAGACCAAAGATCCATCCAGCCCAGTATCCTGTCTTCCAACAGCAACCAATGCCCCAGAGGGAGTGAACAGAACAGGTAATCATCAAGTGATCCCTCCCTGTCACCCATTCCCAACTTCTGACAAACGGAGGTTAGGGACACCATTCCTGCCTGTCTCGGCTAATAGCCGTTGATGGACCTACCCTCTATGAATTTATCTAGTTCTATGAAGGCAGACAACTTCTAACAAGGGGTCATGTGTGGATAACAAGATAGTGTGTAGGAATGGTTGCACAGTGGGGTTATGAGATTATGGGTGCCCTTAGTTGCATGTTTTCACTGCATTAGCTTCTGATGAGTGTTGTTACCATGAGGTTATCTCTCAGGCTGACCCTCAGAGTATAGTGCTTGTGGTGGCATGTGGCAATGAAAGCAAACGGTGGCTGCCATGTTAAGGGGGGAGGGCAATACAGGATTGAGTTCAGTATGTAGTGATGACAGGGCCTATGAATGTAGACACTTTCATACATTTGTCACTCCTGGTGTGTTGCTTTAACCCTACTTATATTCATATAGTCTATTTGTTGAGTAAACTTTGATAAGCTGAAAACAGCTTGTTGGCTTGTGTTTAAGACTGATAGTGTAGATTTCAATTTGTTCCAAGGTTGTTCTTAACAGATAACATGCTATAAAAACTGATATGATATGAAAATATTATTTTCCTGGTAAAAAGATCCTAGTCCTAGTCTGTGCATTAGAAGCATTAAATATTCCTGGTGACAAGCAAACCTGAACAATGTCTGGATTACCTTGGTGCACTTGAAAGCATAATTTCCTGTTAAAAAAAATAAAAGCAAATAGAAATCAGAGTAGCAGGAGCAGATCAGTTACTGTGTCCAGAGGCTTTTTGGATGCAGAGCCATTTAAACTGCTCCAATACAGTTGCACAATTAGTCAAAATTCCTTTTTAACTGATATCCAAAACCCCAAACTGCCTAAAGGCTCAACAAAAACTAGTATTTTTTTCATTGTGCCTATGTTTGTAGGACAAACCAGTGTCAATTTTGCAACAAAAAGAGTACAGTAACATAATTGCATGTTGTGTCTCTTCTACTCAGGGTTTGGGAGAATAAAAATAAAATAGCTTATAGAACTGTCAAATGATTTTAAAAAAAGTAAGCAAGAGATTAAAATCATGATTACTCTTGCCATTAATAGAATTCTGTTTACATTTGTTGGGATATTTTCTACATTTTCTAATGCATTGATTTCAATTACATAGAATAGAAAGGGTACAGTGGTCACTTTATATGTTCTTAAAATTGCACTGTAAAAAGATGAAAGAAATAGTATTTTTCAATTCACTTTGTACGATTATTAGTGCTATCTTTTTATTGTGGAAAAAAATGCCACTTACAAATGTAGAACTATTACTTTTTTACATAAACTCACTCATAAATAAAATAAGGTAAAACTTTAGAGCCTGAATGCCCATTCAGTCCTCCTTCCTGTTCAGACAATCAGTGAGATTACATCTATACTACAGCAGAAAGTCGAGTTAAGCTATGCAACTCCAGCTATGTGAATAATGTAGCTGGAGTCAATGTACCTTAAGTTCAGTTATTGTGCGAGGTCTGCACCACGGGGATGGGAGAAACTTTCTCATTGACTTCCTTTACTTTTCTTCACCAGGTTAGAATAATCAGGTCGACCAAAGACTGATCTGCATTCAATTTTGGCAGATCTTTGCTAGACCCACCATATCGACCGACCCCCTGGTACATAAAAGTACATCTGCTGCAATGTGTGTTGTGACATCGTCATGACTGAGATATTATTTATGCAACATGGCTAAGATATCATTATGAAACGGTTATAATTTACTGAATGCAGTTATCCAATGTGTATCATTTCTGTATCTGAAGAAAATGATACTGGATGTGTGTGCCATATGTGCTACTTTGGGTAATATCCACTGCTAACACTTTAAGTACGACAGTGGAAAAGCCAGATAGGGCTCATGACCCATCAGCCAGAACAATGAACTGTGAAAAGGCTTGGTTTTTCTGTCAGCCCTCCGTACTTCATCTGACTCATGAACACTGGGATGCTACAGTCAGGCGACCTAGTCACCTGATAGTAACTACCACCTTGGACTGCCATTCTTTTCCAGGGTGGGGGAGAATCAAACAAAAGAATACTGCCTTATACAATTACATGTAAGGTAGTAGAGGAGAACAATCATTACCATCATTTCACTTCATCTCTGCCTCCACACCCAAGAAGATACTTGAAACCATCTGGAAATAAAAAGACTAGAACTGAGGCGGGGTAGCCAGTTTTAGGCCTTCTGTTTCCAGATGGTTTCAAGTCCTACTGTGCCAGGGTCCTTTGGTAATCTCCAAAACCAGGTTTCTTGTGGGACAGGTGTAATGAAGGTGGGGCAGTGGTAGGAAGGGGTGGAGCTTGGAGGATGTGTTCAGACGAGCTTTTTCCCAGCCAAACTGTGAATATATTCTGATCTGTAGATGGTGGCCCATGGACCGGAAGTTTGAGATCCCTGCAGTAGAAGAAATGGGGGTGGGTGACTGTATGAGAGAGAGAGCTAAAGTAAAATAAGTTTTGTGTTTAATTTTGAAAATACATTGGATTGACCTCAGAACTTTCTCCCGTGGGAGTAAGCATTCAGGTCTACGTCCAGATAAAAATAGGCATATTTAGAAGTAAGCATGTTTCTGCAATATACAATCAAAGGCTTACTGCAGTTTGTTGACAGCCACAGTAAGACAAACGCTCAGCCTTGAAGCAGCAGCACAATTGATTTAGGGTGGGGAGATGCACTGCCCAGTGATTATATTTATCTGGCTTAAGGAACATCACCAAACATGGCCTGAAAGAATTTTTAAAAAATTGGTTGTGCCCTCTTTTTGCTAAGAATACACTTATAAAACCTGAAAGAGTCCTACACTACCTACTTAGCAGAAAATATTTTGGGTTTTTGATTTTGTTGTTGGCTTTTTGTTTTTGTTTATTTTCCATTTTAGATTCTCCGCTCCTTTGAGGCTTAAGAACTGGGTTGTGACCACCCTGCAAGCTTTCTCCTATTGCACCACCACCCCCAGCAGTGCTGCTATTTTGTAACCTATGAGGGGATCAACAGCTTCTGCAGGCCCCTAGGCAAAGTGTGGAGGGGCGGGGCAGGGGGCAGCCAGCAACCGCCCGGACCGCGACACTGCCGCCTCCTCCCCCCAGGTGCTCAGAACCATGCAGATTGGCTCTCCAGCAGTGATATAAAGGGTCCAGGGTTCTGGCCTCTTGTTGTAGTAGCAGCAGCGGAGGCTCAGAGCCTGGGCTCCTTTGAATCGCCAGGTCCCAGGGCAGCTGCTCCCTTTACCTTCCCCCTGTCAGTGGGCCTGTAATCCATTGATCAATTGCCCACCAGTTGGATAGCTAGACATTAGGTTTCAGTATCGTCTTAATTGAATTCACTGCTCTTCCCTTGGGCTGTGTCCAGACTCAAGGGTTTTTTCGAAAAAAGTAGCCTTTTTTTAAAAAAAACTTCACCTGCGTCTAGACTACAGCCGTGTTCCTTCGAAATTAAATCGAAAGAACGCGGCTTTTCTTTCGACGTCAGAAAACCTCATTTCACAAGGAAGAATGCCTTTTTTCAAAAGTGCTCTTTCGAAAAAAGGCGTTCTTGAATGCAAACAGGGCTTTTTCAAAAGAGAGCATCCAGACTGCCAGGATGCTTTCTTTCGAAAAAGCGGCTTGCTTTTTCGAAAGTACTGCTTGCAGTCTAGACCCTCTTTTTCGAAAGAGGCTTGCAGTCTAGACGTAGCCTTGGTGGGCATTATTCTGTAGGTGGTTTTTCCTCTCCATTCATTTGAGCTATATAAGGGGAACAAAGTTAGACACTACTAGAGTATCTAATGAAGAAATGCATATGCAACACAGGAATCTTAAGTTGTGTTTTAAGAGGCAAAACATGAGTAATACCTGATTTTTTTTTTAATTTTCATTTTTTTTGCTGTAGGCTATGTCAACACTGACAATTGAACAACAAAACTTTTGTCTTTCAGAGGTGCTCCCTGCACACATCGAAAGACAAAAGTTTTTCCACAGCAAGCGCCAAAGTGAACAGTATGTTGTCGCCGAAAGAGCTGATAAACAGTGACTACGCTGTTGAACTTTGACCAGCCAGCTGTGTCCAGACAGCCATGTTGCTAGCAGCTACATAGTGTAGAAAAAGCTTATTTTTCCTTGAAGAATTCTCTCCTGCCCTGAGAAGACAGCCTATCCAGTAGTCTTTTTTAAAGGTGATATTGTAGGGGTTTTGAAGTCATGCATTTGAGGGAGATACTCTCTGACTTTCAAGATGATCTGAATTATAAAGATCCTTTTTTCTTCTTGAGGGAATAATGTGAATCTGCAGCGCACCAGTTTTCAGTGCACTAACTTGCCTGGCGTAGTTCAGTGAGGCTATGTCTACACTGCGGAGCTATTTATCCTGTGTCTTAACAGCATGCCCATTATTTTGAAATATAATGGGCTCGCTAGTCCAACATCCCTGATACCTCGTTCCACAAGGAGTAAGGGATGTTTTGGAATAGTGGGTTATTTCAAAATTTGACACTGCGTGGATTGTGCAAAATTACGAAATAAGTTATTTTGAAATTGACTCGAAATAAGCTATGCAATTTGCATAGTTCAAATTGCGTAGCTTATTTTGAGCTACAGGTACAGTGTAGACACAAGCTGAAGATTCTGAAGTATAGCTTGACATAGTACACTTTTCAAGTAGTAATGCATCAAGCCACATTCTCTGACTTTCACTGCACAGTATCATTGTCCACTGTACATTCATACTCTAGGTTGCTGCACAGTAACTTTAGTCTGAACAGCAAATTTGTGAAAATGGTTTTGTAGTTCTGCTCCTTTGAACCTTAACCATTTCATATCACACTTATTCACTTGGCAGTTAAAACTACCAGACTTGTTCACTCATTCAGAAAGTCAAGTTGGGCTCTTTCTGACTCACACATCATCACAAGTGACTGTCTGTGAGCCAAATATTACTTTCATTTTATCTGGGCAGTTGCATTGTCCAAAAACTGCCCTATCCTGTTTTACATTGATTCTTTACACAACACTTTATAGTACGAGAGCCTTCCACTTCTGGAAGAAGATCGCTGTGAAAACTCAAAAGCGTGTATTTTTCATCAACAGAAATTGCTCCAATAAAGTGCATGCAGCAACACTGTCATTTGTTGTTTGTTCTCTCATCCTCTCCTGATGGGAGGAGCACGTGCAGTATAGTATCTTGGAAAGTTAAGTACACGTGTTGCTGTGTATTTTTGTTATAAAAGAACAAGTCAAAGAAATGCATCTTGCACTTGGAGACAAAAGTGGTGAGGCTCAGGTGTGTGTGTGACAGTCCTCAGTTGTTATTGACCACAAGATTCATGCTAGAACTTTAAGTGGTCTTTTAGATATCCAGGCCATGGAGCAACTTGAAGATAAGGAACTTGATTCCAGCTTCTATGGGAAACCTATAGAGAGAATTCAGGGCAGATTTGATGTGCTTGTGGTTGCCTGTGTTGCAGTTTTCTGTGCTAGTTCGAGTTTCCTAAGCACTAGGCATATCATAATGTGGTAGCACATCTGAGAGGTGAAGAATTTCCTTTACTGGATTTGAATAGCTATTATTCAGGGAGTGGATATGGAAGAGAATTTGAAAAAATTGATGGCCCTGTAGGGTGACCAGGTGTCCAGTTTTTGACTGCAATGCCTGGTCAAACAGAAAAATTGGCAGGTCCAGTCTGATCAGTGGTGCTGCAGGCCTAACACAGGCTAGTCCCCACCTGTCCTGGCAGCATGCTGTGTCCAGAAGGTCCGGCCCCTGGGTGAGGAGGGAACACAGGTCTCCACACGCTGACCAAGAACCAGCTCCACATATGGACAAGAGCAGTGCACAGAGCTTCCTGAATCTTCCTACCTCTCACTGTTGAGTGGACCTGCTGGCCACTTCAGGGGTGCAGTGCAGAGCAAGGACAGACAGAGACTTCCTTAGGCCCACTGCGTGACTTGGAGCTGCCAGAGGTTTATGCTCTGCCCTCTCCTGCATTCCAAACTCCAAGCCCTCTCCTGCATTCCAAACCCCTAATCCCTGGCCCCACCCCAGAGCTCTCAACTCTTTGCCTCAGCCAGTGTCCTCCCGACATCCTGAACCCCTCCTTTCCAGCCCCACCTCAGAGCTCTCTCCCCCCTCTATTATCCCAATCCCCTGCCTCAATCCATAGCCCCGTCCTGTATTGTGAATCCCTTGGCCCCACCCCAGAACCCTCACCCCTGCTCCAGCCCAGTGAATGTGAGTGAGGGTAGGGGAGAGTAAGTCACCATGGGAGGGGGAAATGTAATAGGCAGGGAGAGGGAGGGGCATGGCCTGGAGAAAGGGACAGGGCTAGGGGGCTAGTCTGGTTTTGTTCAATTAGAACCCCAGGCTCTGCCATTCGGATTTAACTGTTGAATAGTTTTGCACAAGTCAGGAAACTAGCTGAGATTCCTAATCCTGTTTTGGGTATGTAGGGCTGATAGAAGTGAAAAGTAGAAAAACTGTTATCACTTAAGTATCAGCTGTGGCCTTAGGAGGCAGCTATCCTAAGGAAGGAGAGACTATTTTTAATGGCTCTGCAGAGTAGACTTACGTTCAGTTTGAGTCAGACACAGCATTTTTAACAATCTGTCAATATTTTGTTTTTGAATGCTCCCCGAATAGTACTGGAGGCTTCTAAAACCACTTTAGAAAAGTGGCTTATACATTTCCGAAACCTACAGAGTTGTAGGATTCTCTGAAGTTTTAACTACAAGAATCATTCCTCTGGAGGAGGGGACAAGTAAGCTTCTGTTGTGTAAATTTACTCATGGAAAGCCCTTGCATACCATATCAAATTATGGGCGGATGTCAAAAATTCTGCCTTTGGTTAATTGGCCCCAAGGACTATGGCTGTTGATCTTGTCTGTCACTTCAGTTATTCCTGCCTCTTCTATACTATGCATTTTTAGTGAATTACTGATGGCTATCTAGTCATTCCCGACTAGTGCATAGTGAGCAGGGGAGTGCAGAAAGAGTAACTTCTCACATGAAAATGGGCTTCTTTAGCTGTGCTGTAATTTTTTCTTTAGGACAGCAGCTATTACCATTTGGTGAGATTCTCATTTTCCCTGCTGAACTTGTGCCAGCAGTGAAGACCAAGGTTTCCTTAGGGAACAACCTAGGAGCCCCCACTAGCAGAAGCTATGGATCTCTGATTTACAGATACAAAATTGTATTTCAGTAGCACTTAGTACCCTGTGCAAAGGCATAGGCCCCATTGTGCTAGCCCGGGGGGGGGGGAGGGTGGAGGGTAATAGAATGGCAGCTGTTCACCATGACTAATCCCTGGAGGGCTGCCGCCATTATATTTATTTGCATCTGTGCAAATAAATTTATGTATGTCTGATTGCAGCTCCCACTGGCTGCAGATCACCATTCCTGGCCAATGGGAGCTGTGGGAAGGGACTTGGACCGAGACACCATTTCCTCCAGCTCCCATTGGCCTAGAAGGTGATCCACAGCCAACTGAGCTGCAGTTTCCCGTAACTGGAGTGACACTGGAAAATATAGTGGCACCAGCCTGTCAGAGGCTAATTCTGCAGAACTGGATCCTGCCCATGGGCTGCTATTTGCCTGCTCCAGTGCTAGCCACTGTACAAACATATAGTAAGAGACAGGCTCTGCTCTGAAGATCTTGTATTCCAAATAGTTACACAAAAATGTTATGGGTGGGAAACTGAGGTACTGATATATTAAGTGATTTGCCCAAGGTCTCACAAAGTCAGAAGCATTCTCAGGAATTAAACTTAGATTTTGAGTTCCATGCTTTTAACACTAAGACCATCCTTCTTCCTGAGTGTGTTCTCGTAAGTTTACATGGATATCATGGAGTATTGGATTTTATGGTGCTCCATGGTGTTTATTCTGAAGGCGCACTGCTAAATGACACCATCAAATCAATGATTTGAGTCTCTAGCTTCCTGACTGCAGCTTGAAAGATACTTCTGTTTAGCCAGACTTCAATGATCTGGGCTGTTTATAGCACCTTTTTTCCCAAAGACCTCCAAAGCACTTTTCATGTGTATGTAAAGACTCTCAACACCTTTGGGAGGTATGAATTCTGCTCACCAGGAAATTGGGTCTGTGTCTGAGCTGGGAATGCTAATCTGGAGTCTAGATTTTTGCCTCTGCTTTTATACTTGGGTCAGTATTTCCACTAAGCATTGTTCTTTAGCCTATGCATTGTACTAAACATGTATCAAAAGGAACTAATAAATAGAAAAATGTTCCTACAGAGGTAAGTTCTAATGGAGTCAGAGTCCTCTCATTAAGTAACTCATTGCTTTAGTATCTGTTCTGTATCCTCTGGTCAGAAAATCTAATATGTATGAGAAGTGTGGAATACTATAAAAGATGTATGTTATTGAATTGCTGTGCTGCAAAAAAATTCTGTGACTGGGCCTTTAAAAGTTATGATACATGGATGTGCATGGGGGCAAGCAGTACAAAGATAAATGGAAATAATAGAAAACAAACTTGGGTCACTAAAAAATCTTAGCTGAATTGCTTCACATTCAACATGGAGCATGGAAACAAAATAATTTATTAGGAAACCTTAGTTTAAACAAGAAAAGCAGCTTTTTTTCTTTCTTAAAATACTTTAAATCATTACTGTCTTCCAGTGATAACCACTTAAGTTTCAGAGGTCTCAGAACTAATTCCAAGCAATATGCAGTAGTGAAAAGTGCAATTTAGATTTAAAAAGTATTTCCCTTTGTAGCAAGTTGCCTGAGGCCCCCCTCAGCTTGTCAGTCACTGTAATGAAATATTCAAGTTGCTACTCAGTGCTGCTTTTGACTTAACGATTTTCTTCTCCCTCCTGCTCTCTCTCATGCACATTCCGGCATGCTGTAACAAGTAAAACTCCACCCATTCTGAAGACTAAGACGTGGGGGTGGGGATGTAGATGGAGTAAAATCCATAAACTGCAACTAGTCCTGGCAAATGAGTTTCTGTAAGGTGCTGTTTTCCAAGTTGCTTGTGAGCGGTGAAGAAAGGGGCGGAATCCTTTGCACATAGCTGAGTGCTGATTTGTTGAATTCACAGAATTTTTTCCCCTCATAATCCCACCCACCTTTAAAAAAAAAAATAAAAAGAAGTTGACTTGCTGCCTCTCAAAGAGCACGTCAGCTGTAATCTGGCCTCCAGTGAGTTACACTGACACCATGAGCTCAGAAGCTGATGAATCTAAGGAAGGTATGATTTTTAACTTTTTCAGAGGCCTTGATTTAAAAATATAGTGCCGTCAGGGTCGTCTTTAGGGCTTCTTTTTTGCAGCCACAACAGAAAATGAATAAGACTTCTGCTCGTTTTAGCATTGAACCATTCATAAGAGGGGAAGATACTTTGGCAGAATCATCTAAAGTAATGACGGCTTTTTAGATTTTACTGGAATCAAAACAACTGCAGTCTTGATTCCAAAGACAGCTGCTTATTTGTGCAATGTTGACCCAAGAGTACACAAAGTATTCGTAATTTTTTAAAATGTATATTAAAAAGCTTTTGAAATTGGAAATGCTGTATCGTTGTAATAAAAGTGGAAGTTGTGTAGGGGAGAAGTGAAAGATCATTATTTTTGGAATGAGCTTGTTGCTGTGCCTGACTTCCTTTTCAATAGAAGTGCATACTTTTTTGGTGGCTAGGTGTGTTAAACTGAGAGGAGTGTGCCTGGAACTAAAGCAAAGGGTTTCATTTACTCTGTGTAGCATGAAAGTGTGGCAGAGCTGGAAACATTTCAACAAAAACACAATTATTCATCAATGTTGATATTTAGGAGGGTTGTTTTGTGCAAGTTGCAGAGGGGATGGTGGAAAAGGGGAGTAATTTCCTGAAACTCTGTATGTATACAAAAGAGCATTTGTGCAGAAGGGAGGAAAAAAGTCAAGCCTGGGATAAAAAAATTGATTTCTCTGAAAAGAATTTGATATCATGATTTTCCTAACTAGTCTCTATGGAGACTCCAGAATGAAAGAGTAAAAACAGTATGGCTCACACAAACTAGGTTAGCAATAAGAAAACCTAAGTGTGGCCCATTTGGTAGCAAAACAGACAAAGCTCTTCAGAATATTTCAGAATGCTACCCGCTCCACCTCACCTTTTCCTTACCCCTTCATGGTGAATGCTTGAATGTTAAAATTAGTATAGGATTAGACTTATTCTTGTATATGATGCGAAAGACAAGTATATTTAGCTGATCTTCAGAAAAATAGGACTAGATCAAACAAACTTTAATGATACAATGGCAATATAATCCATGTATTTAATGACTAAACATGATATTTGGCCTTCCTGTAGTACTCAGAAATTATGCATATTTTTCTCCCCAGATGAATACCCTAAAAACTCAAGTTTTTTCCAATAAGTTATTCAAGCAATTATTGTAGTATTGTAATACCTTGTCTTGAAGCAACTGTTGTGAAGAAAGAGAGAATGTACATTCCAATGGCAACATGCACATTCCACCTCAGTTGTACTAAAATAGGAGAGTAAGTAGCATGCATGCCATGGAATGAAATATGCTCTGATTTACAGACAAGAGACTTGAGAGAGTTTTGTGAAGTGCACTTTGTCAAAAATTACTTTTAAGGCAAAGCTCTTACTTTGTCTGACTTAGATTCTTAATTTTTTTTGGTTTTTACACAGATTGTTTAATTTCTCTTGACATAATTGGAAGGGCCATGGTCTTCATGCTTTCAAAATAAGGGGTTGTTTTCTGAGGAGAATGCTTTAATTGGTAAAATAGCTTTGACCTGCGTAACTGTTCAGCAGAAAACAGATGTATAAAATGTAATCTCTGCCTACTGATACTCACTCCTGCTCTTTTCTATAGTTTGTTACTGCTTCTATCAGTCATTGGAAACTACATACATAAATTGGTTTTATATTGGTGATTGAATTGTACAAAAATGATTGGTGCTGCATGAAGTTTTTTTGGTGGAATTCCTTGTGTCTTGAGATGAGAGTACAGTAACAGGGTTTTTAATTATTATGGCCTACAAATAAAGACAGGAGAGAAAATGACTAGGAAAAAGGCTATATACAGTCAACAAAACTGAGTCATACCTGATGCAGAGTTGAATATTGCCAGGTAGCTCCTTAGCCCCAGGCACAACATTAAGGGCGTGTCTGTGTTCTAGTCAGTGAAAGGTGTGACTGGCATGTGTAGACTTTTCCAAGATAGTATTGATCTTGGTAGTTTGAATAACAATAACAGCAAAGCTACAGCAGCACGGGCTTCACAACCCAACCCAGGACCCTGGTTATGTCCTTGAGGGGTTGGTTAGCCTATGTTGATGAAGCTTTACTGCTAATGTTCACGCTAGCTAGATCAGTTGGTCTCAACTTTTCTTGTGTTACCCCAAGTTTACCTTGCTTAGATTCTGCTTGCTTAGCAAACCAGATATATAATAATACCGTAGTGTCACATCACACTATTAATGAAAAATGACTTACTTTCACATTTTTACCATATAATTATAAAATATATCAATTAGAAGATAAATATTGTTCTTACATGTCTGTCTACAGTACATAGAGCAGTATAAACAGGTCATTGTATGAACTTTTGGTTTGTACAAACTCCTGCTTTTTATATAGCCCATTTTTTAAAATAAGCAAATATATACATGAGTTGATATATTCCCAGGAAGGCCTCTGTATAGCCCCAACCCTATTCTCTGGTTGAGAACCATGCAGCTAGATCATACCTTGCCTGGGTAGGGCTACATGTGCTGCAATCACACTTGTGATTGTAGTGCAGACTTACCCTAATACTGAAAACATAGTCAGGACCCCAGGGATGAATCATCATAGAATCTTAAGATTGGAAGGGACCTTTAATTAAGATTGGCAGGGGGCTTCCCATGAGCAGAGCCAGGAGTGCTCTGGCTGCTGGTCCTGCCCCCGGGGGGAGCATCGGGTAACTGTGTAACCGCTAAGAATTGTTGCAGTTACACGATTATTAAAATAAACAATTTCTGACATCCCTAGACCGTACCACACTGGTTTTTGTGTAACCTGCTCTTAAAAATATTCAGTAATGGAAATTCCATAACATCCCTATGGAGTTAGTTCCAGTGCTAAACTAGCCTGACAGGAAGTTTTTCCTAATGTCTAACCTAATCTCCCTTGCTGCAATTCACACCCATTGCTTCTCATCCTAACGTCTGAGGTTAAAGAGAAGTATGTTTCACCCTCCTCCTTGTAACAACCATTTATTTACTTGAAAACTGTTATCATGACCCCCCTCAATGTGTCTCTGTTCTCTAGAACAAAACAGTTTTTTTCAGTCTTCCCTCACAGATCATGTTTTTTAGACATTTAATCATTTTTGTTGCTCTTCTCTGGACTTTCTCTGGATTATACAGGCTGAACCTCCCAAATCCGGGACTCTCTGGTCTGGCAACATCTGTGGTTCAGCAGGGCCACGGATGTTGCTAGAGCAACACGGGCTGGGGAGTCCCAGCCTGGCCAGGCGACATCTGGGGAGCCCCTGGGCTGGCTGGGAACCCCCAGCATCTACAAGACCAGGTGGTGGATGGGGAGCACTGGGCATCAGGCCAGGCGGCGGCTAGGGAGTTTTGCCCTGGCTGAGGAATCCCAGAGTCAGACAGGAGGGGAGCTGCCTGCAGCCGGGTGGCCCCATCCAGAAACCCCGGGAAAGCCCCAGTGACAGCAGGCTTGGGGTGACCAGGCGGCACGGCCAGGAACCCCATGAAACCTTTGTTGGCAGTGGGGTTGGATGACCAGGCAGCATCTGCTGGTGAACCCCCAGCTGAAGCGGGGCTGGCAGAGGTGGCAGTCCCAGCCGGGGAACTCACAGAATTTCCAGCAGCAGCAGGGTGGTTCCAGTAGTGGGGTGGGGTTGATGGAGTGTTCCCAGCTTGGGAACCCCCATTACCAGCAGGGTGACTAGGTGGCCCGAGCCAGGAACCCTGGGGAACACCCTTTGGCAGTGGGACCCCGAGAGACCCTGGGGCAGCAGGCAGGCAGCAAGGTGGGGAGCCATGCCAGGCAGAATTAGCAGGACCAGCGGCACGGCAAGGAGCCCCAGGGAGAGGAGTCCAGGATTGGGGTAGTCTGTGGGGAAGCATTGACTTCCCCTGGTCTGGCAAACTCCCTGGTCTGGGACAGCTCTAGTTCCAAGAGTACCATACCAGGGAGGTCCAACCTGTACACATCTTTCTTGAAATGTGGTGTCCAGAACTAGAAATGTTATTCCAGTTGAGACCTCATCAGTGTGAAGTAGAGCTTACAGCGCTCCTCCTAATACAGTGGTATCCAACCTTTTTACAACCAAGATCACTTTTTAAATGACAGACCAAGCCAAGATCTACCGCCCCGCCCCGCCCTCTCTATTCTTTTCCTCTCCATCACTTGCTACCCCCAATCCTTATACTGCTGCTTTTTTTAAAAGGTTTTTCAACATTTGGAAGTGGTGCTCAGCCAGGGTGCACCATGCTCCACGTGGGCTGTTGCAGAGAAGAAGCTGCCATGGCCAGCTGGCCGGGAAGCTGCTTCTCTTCACTCCCTCCTGGCTACCCTGCGCTCAACCCGGGAAGCTTGCTCCAGAACAGCTGGAGCTAGACACAGCCTCCCTGGGCTGAGCGCAGGGCAGCTGGCCTGGAGGAAAGAGAAGTGGCTGCCCGGCCAGCTGGCCATGGCGCTCAGCCAGGGTGCACCAAGCTCCACCTGGGCAGGCGCAGAGGAGAAGCCGCCGATCAGCTGGAGCGCGGGGCAGCCTCTTTCAGCTGAAAGCCACAGTCAGCTGGCTGGGGTTTTTCAGCCCTCCCGACCTCCCAGCTCCCACCATTCCTCTCAGCTACTCACCTGTGTTGTTGCTCGGTGAGTAGCTGCTCCTTAAATGAGGAAATCTAATGTAAATGTACTACGCAGGCGCACAGTTCAGAGAGGGCTCAAGAGCTACTCTTAGAGCCCCTGAGATCTACCGGTAGATCACGATCTACAGGTTGGTGTCCACGGTCCTAATACATCCCAGAATGTTTGCTCTTTTTTTTGCAGCTGTGTTACAGTGTTGTCTTAGTGTTGCCTTATTTACTTTGTGATTCACTATGATCCCCAGCTCCTTTTCCACAGTACTCCTTCCTGGACAGTAATTTCCCATTTTCTGTGTGTACAACTTATTGCTCCTTCCTAAGAGGAATACTTTGCATTTATCCTTATTGAACTTAATTCTATTTACTTCAGAAGTTCAAAGCGCTTTCAACCCCTCTCACTTAATATGGTCCGCAAAATGTATAAGTGTATTCAATTTGCCATTATCTAAATCATTGTTGATTATATTGAACAGAACAGGACCCAGAACTGATCTCTGCAGGACTGTGAATCATTGATAACTGCTTTTTGGGAATGGTTTTCCAACCAGGTTTGGACCCATGTCAGAGTAGCTCCAAGTAGATTTCATTTTCCTAGTTAGTTTATGAGAATGCCATGCAAGACAGTATCAAAAGCCTTCAAGATACATCTCATCTACTACTTCTCCCCCTCTTCTTCCATCCACAAAACTTGATACCATGTCAAAAAGAGCTATTTGGTTTGACATGATTTGTTCTTGGCAAAGCCAATGCTGATTATCACTTTATTTTCTAGGTGTTTGCAAATTAATTGCTCAATAATGTGTTTATAACAGACTTAAAGCATTCAGATTCTGTCAGATAGCTGACTAAGTAAGCCCCTGTTCTAACTGTAATGAGTGCTTTCTGTATAATCTTGACAAATACAAACTGTAAGTAATATGCAATTTTTTTACAGTAAAAGTAAATGAACCATTGGAACCATTTACAAAAAGAGGTTATTGGTTCTTTGTCATTTAAAGGAATTCAAATCTTAAGGCCATGTCTACACTGGAAAGATTTGGCAACAGAAGTACTGTTAAGTCGTCAAAAAGAAATTCAACAACTCAGGTTTACATACCTACCTTTTGTTGATATATTGTGGCCACATTTTTAGATTCCTGAACAATAGAACACCACAATGTGGGTCCAGGGGCAGATGACCGTTTTGCGGGGCCCTGGGCAGCATAATTCCACGGGGGCTCCCCCTTTGCCACGGCGCATGCGCAGTGACGCCATGTGCATGCGCAGCGGCGCCACAGCGCATGTGCGGGGCTTTCTGAAGCGCAGGGCCCGGGGCGGCCGCCCCATTCGCCCTGCCCTATATCCGCCTCTGTGTGGGTCTGCATCTCACAGTGCCTGGTGTCCCCTTCACTCGCTAAGCACTGTGGGAATGTGCAAGATAGCACGAGGTATTTAACATGAAAAATATTCCATCAGCTCTCTCTTTGCTTCCCAGCCCTCCCAGGGCTTCCAGCTTTCTTTCATGCAACTTGAATGACAGTCCTGGTTGTGAACTCCAGCATCTGCTATGAGAAATCATGGATTCCAGACTTCTCTCCCATGTTGGGTTGAATCTGCTTAGGACATCACACATTGGAGCAGAGCTACTTATGAACTTAATAGCAGAGGACAAAGACTGATACGATGACAGTGTGGGTGACAGGGACAGCAGTGAAGTGGCATTGCATTGGGCTGTCACAGAGCAACTGCGCACAGTAGAGAATCGCTTTTGGACTAGGGAAATGAGCACTGAGTGGTGGGATCATGCATGTGTGAGATCTGTGTGTACATTGATGTTCTGTTTGGGTACAACACAGACCCAGACAGGGCTTAGTTCACATGAATACAGTCTCAAGTCGCGGCACTATCACCACCACCACCACTACCACCACTCCCTCCTCTACTTGCAAGACTAACTTCCCCCACAGTTGCTCAGCCCAACCCTACTGTGCTTCAATATACAGCAATTTACCACCCCACAATGATGACGCTGCCTCCTCTCCCCAGCTACACTAGGGCAACTTACTGCCCACACCATGCCACTGCCCCTACCTGCACAGCAACTTACCCTGCCTCTCTTCGCTTGCATCATGCTTCATAATCAGTTGCTGAGAGTCCTCATAAACCTCAGGACTTGAGAACGATTCCTCACTGCCTAGCATGCAGATTATCCCGGGATGGAGTTCCATCTCCTCATCTGCTTCCATCTCTTCATCAGTAACTTCTGTCTCCAGGCGAACCCCTATTTCTGACTATGTGCTATGGGAAGTATCCACATTCTTCTTGGATGTGGACATGGGGTCCCCATCCAGGATTGCATCCAGTTCTTTATGAAAACAGCATGTTTTGGGTGCAACACCAGACGGGCTGTTTGCTGCCTTCCCCTTCTAGAACACTTGCCTGGAGTTCCTTTATCTAGGTTCTGAATTGTAGAGCATCTCGATTGTACCTCTTCTCTCACAGGGCTCGAGAAATGTGACTGTACGTGTCCCAGTTCTTACAGGTCACTCACAGCTGTGGTTGCACCGATTCTTCACCCCAAGCTTTTGATTAGCTCCAAAAGCTCTGGGGTGCTCAAAGCAGGAGAGCATCTTGAGCGACAGCCACCCTTGTTTTCCTGAGAAAACATCAAGAAGATCACTACACAATGAGCCAGACACCAGGAAATGGATTTTAAAGTTGACAGGGTTTGCAGGTGGGAGGGGTGCATTTTTTTACCTATTTGTGTGGCTGCAGAGCAGTGGAATCCAAAGCACTACCTAAAGTGGCTAATCAGGCATTGTGGGAAACATGGAGTTCAATAACCTGAACAAAAAGCTTGCTGTAATACACACTGCGTGATTGTTGACTGTAATGGGTGGGGGAAGAGACAAAAGTCCCTTGTGGAGCTAGACTTTTTTGTCAATAAAACTAAGTGTTTGTTGTGACTTTTGTCAGTTGCAATGTGAGAACACTTTCTGGGTTTTGTTGCCAAGAAGGACTTGCCAGTGTAGACAAGGCCTTAGAGTGGATGTCTTTCTAATATCATAAGATATTAGGTTTCATTCAGATATTAGTGGGTGAAATTTTATGGCATGTATTTTGCAGGCAGTCAGATGATCATAATGTTTCCTTCTGACTTTATAAGGTAAGACCTTCTGTAAACAGATAGCAAGGTTAATGTGGTAGCATACCTATGGTGTGCAAAAGGCTAAAAGATATCGAAAGAAAACTATTTTATACCTTCTTTTCCATATTGCTGTTTATATTCTGTGAAGGAAAGCACAAGAGGCATGTTGGTTTCCATTGTGTATTGGTTTGCAATGTACGGCTGGCTTGATAGTTGAATCCCAGTTCTCACTGCAGGGGTGGGTGCAAGAGAACATGAAATGATGTTCAGGGAAGTGCTGAAATTAAACTGGGTGCCGCTGAGCCCCAATCTTATATTTATATAAATCTTTTTTTATTCACCCACTAAAAGAACTGTACTCTGTGGCAGGGTCAGTCCGACTCCTGGGCCCCTGACCCCTGTTCAGCCCACTGTCCCACAGTCTAGGAGTCACAGTACAGTAAACTTCCGATAATCCGGCACCTTTAGGACCCAGGGGGTGCCGGATTATCAGAAGGGGGGCTATGAAGGGTCTGGAGTGGGGTGGGAGGGGATGCCACCCCAGACCCCTCATAGCCCCCCCCCTTACAATAGTCCGGCTCTGCCCCAGGCGTCCCTGATTCAGCCGCTGCTGGTCAGTTTCAGCAGCAGCTGAATCGGGGATGCCTGCAATAGAGCAGCTGGGGTGCTGCCGGGTTGGTCCTGCAGTGCCGAGGGGCGGCACTTCGGCACCAACCCAGCTGCTCTTGGGGACGCCTGGGACAGAGCAGCTGGGGTACTGCCGGGTTGGTCTCATAGCACCACCCCTCAGCGCTGCGGAACCATCCCGGCAGGACCCCAGCTGCTCTGCCCCTGGGGTCCCCAATTTAGCCGCTGCTGAAACAGATAAGCGGCTGATTCCAGGAAGCCCGGGTCAGAGCTGCTCTGCCCCGGGCTTCCTGGAATCAGCCGCTGATCTGTTTCAGCAGCGGCTGAATCGGGGACCCCTGGGGCAGAGCAGCCGGGGTCCTGCCGGGATGGTTCCGCAGAGCCAAGGGGTGGTGCTATGAGACCAACCCCGCAACGCCCCAGCTGCTCTGCCCCAGGCGTCTGGATTCAGCCTGCTGGTGAAACTGACGCTGCCGGACCATCAGGAGTCCTGGAGCATTGGATGCCGGACTAATGGAATTTTACTGTATATGGCTCACTCGCCTTGGTTTGAGATTTGTTATCTCCCTGTAGTCTTTAACAAGTTTGATGCTGTTCGTTTGGCTCCTCCGATGTCTTTCTCTCTCCAGACTCCTTCACAGCTCTCCAAACTCCTTCTCAATTCTCTCCATGTTCTCACCGCTGTCCAAACTCCTTCTCAGCTTTTTTTTCCACTTCCATCAAGTTCTTTCACCTGCTGTATCACCCTTGCTCTGTCACAACTCATAGTAGTAATGAAACTTGCATTTCCACTGCAGTTTGAAATTGTGAACTACCAGAGGGATTCCCATTAGATGTATTTTTGCTACTCAGAATCAATGTAAAAAATACATTATTGTCTTTGGGCCTGTCTTTTACAGGATCAATTGGGAATGAGAAAGGGACTCCATCCTTCATATGTATATTGTTCTACTTCTAGGGTATGATTTTGGCTAGACGGTACCTCTTGTGTGGTTTTGCAGCTTGTGGATTTGCAGCTTCTGCCTTTGATCACTGTTTACTGTGTGGTCCAGAAGAGACTATTAAAGGGAAACAGTGACTTATAACTTTCTGTTCAATTATGCCAAAACATGCTGTGTTAATAATGTTGCTCAATAAAAGTTCAACAAATACTTTTGTATTGATCTTTAAGCCACAGTGCCGTTACTTCCTGATCTACATTAACAGTGTTTCATACATTTTCCATTAGTGTATTTATATTTTTAGAGTCTGATTCTGATATTAAAAAACAACAACAACCAAACCTATATACATCTATATAGGTACCTTTGTATACGCTAAGTCATACAGCATGGTAAAACTAAGAGGAGAAAAATCCTGTAATGAACTACAGGCAGTCCCCGAGTTACGCGGCTCCGACTTACGTCAGATCCGCAGTTATGAACGGGGCTTTTCTCGCCCCGGAGGACGGGAGCGGTGGGACGCCCAGATGCGCCGCCGCCCCCGTCCTCCGGGGCGAGAAAAGCTGCTCCCCGTCTCCCTGGTCTGCAGGGAGACAGGGAGCAAAGCCTTGGAGCACGCCCGCAGCGGGACAGCCTGGGCACGCTTGAGCTGTCCCCCTGCGGGCGTGCTCCACGGCTTTGCTCCCCGTCTCCCGACCAGCAGACCAGGGAAATGGGGAGCAAAGCCTCGGAGCACGCCAGCAGTGGGACAGCCAAGGCGCGCCTGGACTGTCCCGCTGCCTGCGTGCTCTGCGGCTTTGCTCCGTATCTCCCAGGTCAGCAGACTAGGGAGACGGAGCAAAGCCGTGGAGGACTTGGGCGGTCCCGCCACCCCCGTCTCCCTGGTCTGCTGGGGGGGGGGTGCAGCTAGCGCCCCCCCCCCCCGAGCAGACCAGGCTTTTCTTGCCTACACCTGGGGTAGAGCAGCTGGGGGCTGCCGGGTTGGTCCCGCAGCGCCGCTCCGGACCAACCCGGCAGCACCCCAGCTGCTCTCCCCCAGGCGTCCTGATTCAGCCACTGCTGGTCAGTTTCAGCAGCGGCTGAATCAGGACGCCTGGGGCAGAGCAGCTGGGGTGCTGCTGGGGTTGCTCCAGTAGCGCCGAGGAGCCGCGCTACTGGAGCAACCCAGCAGCACCCCAGCTGCTCTGCCCCAGGCGTCCCCAAGTCAGCCGCAGCTGAAACTGACCAGCGGCTGACTACAGGAAGCCCGAGGCAGAGTTGCTCTGCCCCAGGCTTCCTGGAATCAGCCGCTGATCAGTTTCGGCAGCAGCTGACTTGGGGACGCCTGGGTTTCTTAAGCTGAATCTGTATGTAAGTCAGAACTGGCGTCCAGATTCAGCCGCGGTTGAAACTGATCAGTTTCAGCAGCGGCTGATGCCAGTTCCGACTTACATACAGATTCAACTTAAGAACAAACCTACAGTCCCTATCTTGTACGTAACCCGGGGACTGCCTGTACTACTTCTGGCCTAGTCTTGTGTCCTATTTTAGAAATATAGAGCAACAAAAAAGTCTGTAAGTGCTATAAAAATTTCAGTCATTTAAGTTCTGACTTCACTGCTTGTGGTGACCTGAGGCTAAATGTTTTTAGTGCAGTCAAATTAAAAAGGCATTAGCATGTCAAAGTTCTAGCTAAATTTTAAATACTTTTCAAGTTGTCACAGTATAATATAAATATTTCACATATTTCCTAGGATTAAATATTTGTGTAAAACTTTAGAATACTGTTCTGCAGGTTTTCTGTGGTATATCTACTAAATAAATAATCTTGTTTCTAATGGACATGCCATGAGATGCCATGAAATAAAACCCTGTTGCCCCTAAAATACAGTGGAATGACACTTGCCATGAAACATTTTGAAATGCATCACACCATGCATTGTTTAGTAGGAGGCCCAAGTAGAACCATTCAGAACCAGAGCCTCTATTGTATCTTTATTGCAGTTAGTTCTAAATTCTGTAGTTGATTGGAGTGAAATCTATGCATTCCCTGAAAACATTGAGAGCTTTGGGTAGACATGCTAGCTTTTTTTTTAAGTGAAAGAGAATGTTCATAGTACACAGATAACAACATAGGTGGAAGTTTCCTTAGTATTTGAGGGTATGTCTACACTACTCCGCTAGTTCGAACTAGCAGGGTAATGTAGGCATACCGCACTTGCAAATGAAGCCCGGGATTTGAATTTCCCGGGTTTCATTTGCATAAGCGGGGCTCCGCCATTTTTAAATCCCCGCTCGTTCGAATCCTGTGCCGCGCGGCTGCACGTGGCACGAACTAGGTAGTTCGAACTAGGCTTCCTAGTTCGAACTACCGTTACTCCTCGTGGAATGAGGTTGAAACCTTTTGGCCTCAGTCCTCCCTCCAAAAGAAGTGAATGACAGAACTCGGTCATTAATTATGAGCAGGATCCAACCCCTTAACTCTCTGCATTATAGCCAGGTATTGCTCTCTGTGTGATATTATATATTAATAACAGCTTGTATGTAGGTCCATACACAGCATCATCCATAGCTCGTGTTGCTATAGTATTTTGAATTGACGTCAAGCTTTCCATTTATGGTAAGACATATTAGTGATTTAGTTTTTCTATTTTGGTTTATTTACAAGATTGCTCTTTGTCCTATGCCCTTTTTCAAACAGTCAAAGATGGTGTCTGCTTTCAGCCTGGACAAGTGGAGCTTAAGAGATTAGGGAGCAACAGGGAATTTATAAGCACGATAGGTAATCTTTAATAGGAATAGAGTGGACAGAGTAGGAGTGTTGCAGATAAAATCAAGGAGGTTGTATTCTGCTATCGATACTGCTAATCTCCAAGTAATAAGAGTAGACAAAAGAAATGGCCTCATAAGACTCATCACTTGTGTGAGATTTGGCTGGAGCAAAGGTATGAAAGGGGAGCTAACAATCAGATAATGTTATGATGCAAAGGCCCATGTAAATCTTTTAATCAAGACTTACTTTATTTTGTCAAATTCACTTCTGTACTTGAGTGAGGTTTGTCATCATTCATTTTCCACTATAAATAGGGATATTAGATACAGAGGCAGCAGCACAGGGCGGCAGCAGCCCCCAGCCGTGGAGGACCCCAGCTCCCTGCAGACCGAGGCTGCTCCATGGCAGCAGCTCTTGTCCATGATGGGTTTGAGCTCCCCATGGAAAGAGGCTGCTCCAGCATAGGCAACAATGTGGGGGAATGCAAGCAGTCGACAGGATTAACCAGTAAGCTCAGACTTATTGGTGAACCATGTAGTTGTCTAGACGCTGACATCCCTAGCTATAACCATAAAAAGTCCAGAACTTTTAAATAAATGTAGTAATGAATAATTGTTAAAAAGACATTCCAAATTTAATTTCAACTTTAATTTTTAAAATAAACATATATATATATTAATTGAAAAAGGTTATTATTGTAATCACTGACATTTCATGGATTATTAAACAGAAATAAAGTTCCATTCATTACGTGTAAGTTTATAGTTGTGTTGTAATATGACAAAAGTAAGTTGTTTTCTTTATTAAGTGGCTTTCTTTCTTCTCTTAGCCTACATTTGTCTCAGTGGGAGACATGTAAAGATTAAACTGTTATGAAAGATTATATTTAAGTCTAGTTTTTTCCCAAGACATATTGTTTATTTGTTCATAGTTACTGTTTTATGGATAACAGAACTGAAAATAATCATTTCACAAAGCTAGTGATCTACAAATCAATAGTAGAAGTTATTGGCATGTATGAAATTTCAGTGTTAGATATGATAGTTTTTCATTCATAAAATTGAAAGAAAGTTTTCACATCAATTCAAATGACATACAACAGAAATTTATTTTAATTGAATTTTTTTAATGTGGAAGACTTACATCTATTTCTGTTTTACCTATGCAAAGTACCTGGCTTTAAAAAAAAAAAAAAAAAGAGGACAACTTTGGGGATTTGATAACTTTCTGTGCTGCAAGTATCTTAATGCTGTCTGTTGAATCAACTGTGATTTGATAACTGAGGCATTAAGGATGTTAAGAAGCGGGTAATCCACTAATCGTGGAGGCCACAGCGCGGCAGAGAGGTAGTATTGTGGAAATGGTGCTGGGAAGAACGGGTTTTTAAGCCGCTGTTCCCCAGCACCGACTCAACCTCCTCACCCCCTTGTTGCCTCTGATACAGAGGCAGCAAGAGACAGGGGAATCAAGTAGTCAGCTCAACTACCCGCTAATTCTAGGCTTGTTGGGTAGTCAACTACACACTTATATCCCTATGATGCATATGTGACTGCTAGCAATTGGCATTCCTGGTCTCATTGGAATAAACATAAGCTTTTGATTGGCAACAGCTCTTAGGGTCACAATCAAGTAGACTTAATATAATTATGTGTATTTGAGTAGTATCTCTTCTCCTAGAGCAGGTGTGGGGCCAGATGCGGCCTCCGGCTTGCTTGCATCCAGCCTCTGAGGCTCAGGGCTCCTCCCCAGCATTGGGGTGCCTGCACTGGCACTTGAGTCTGCTCTTCCCCCTCCGGCCCCCCGCCATCCCAACATGGGGCTGGAACACAAAAAATCTACTAGCCTGGGCCCCCCTAGAGTCTGGTGATTGAAGGGAATGTGGTGTTACCCAGGAGACTTAGGTAAACAATTGCTGTGGAGCCTAAGGTTGTCCCCCCACAGAAGATTGATTCGACCTGGTGGTATGTGTCTAATCACCGTTGCACTGGAACCACAAATCAGGCCAGAGACACAATTTAAGGCCAAACCATATATTTTGAAAATAGGAACACGCATCAACAAACAACACCACAACTGTAAGTGTCCCACCCTATCCCAAAAGAAGAGAGAGATAGAAAGGTTCCCGTACACAAAAGGATTATACTTTACAAAACTTGAAGGCGGCAATGGGTGCCAGTGACCTGCCACCCTGTGGCTAATTTGAAGCCGTAGGGGAGGATCAGCTGGGAGATCCCTTGAGGATGAATCGACTCAGATTCCGGAGCAGTCCTCGAGCTGGATCCTCACCTTCACGTGAGCTGACACTTTAGAATCCGCTGACACCAGTCCTCCTGCTGGATACACGACTCATAAGCAGGACATAGAGCAGCAGTCCCAAAATCTCACAGCACTGATTCCAATATCTTGGAGGGGAGGTTTCCCTCACACCTCAGAGAACACACCACTATTAGACCTGGGCAGTCCCAGTCAGATCACGCATGGATAGACTCCTCAGGGTTGAAGACAACACACACTCATAGATGGACGAAGGAGAACCAACCCGAGCTCTCCTCAGGAGAGGGCTTATAAAAATACTAAGGTGGGAAAACTGGGTTAGCATGAGGGATGCAGCAGAATAGGGTGGTGTGCACATGGAAAAAGGGGTCGGGTGCACAACTTGGATGCGCACGCACCATATTAGAGAGGGGTGCACGGATCTAGGGCTGAGTGCACAGGCTAGGGAGTGGAGTGAAAAGCCTTCTGTGGTGATGCCCTCAGTGTAGTTTTGGCAGGAAAAACTGCTAAGGTAGAATGGACCCCAGCAGACTCCATTTTGAATGTAATCTTCTCTTAGCCTGGGTAACAGTGGGGAGTGTCTTTCTCCTTCTCAGTCAGGGGCCACATCAGTGAGGGCTTGGTTTTACTGTTTTGCTTACTTGTGCATGGCCCCCGACTGATTTTTCAGCGGTCCCCTTAACCCAAAAAGGTTCCCCACCTTGTCCTAGAGCTATTTCACTTAGGATGACTTTCTGGTTTTGGGAGGCAGAGAGGGTTATTTTGTATGGGTTGCCCAGTCTACAGGGATATTTGATGGTGCTGGGCTTAGAAAGTGTTGAAGCCCTAGTACAGTAAATGCCTTTAATGTTTCTTGAACGTAGCTTTAAACTAAAAAAAAAAAAAAAAAAAAAAAAGTGTTACAGTCAATACTAGTCACGATATAAATTATTGCATTTGTGGCTTTTAGGCATTGATCAATCTGCTGTGACTTCATTTACCACTTAATGAAATATTATATAGAGAGAGGATGGTAATACCTCATGGTGAAGGTAAGGCAAACTCTACTAATAGCTAGGCACTGCAAAAATGTCATTTTGCTCATTCAGGAGTGGCCCTAGACGAGCTGCCGGCAACTGGCACCCTAGGCAAAATGCGTGATCGAGGTCCCCTCCTTCAAAGCCCTAAACGGCCATTTATCTTGGCGCCCTAGGCAACTGCCTAGTTTGTCTGTATTGATGGGCCGCCACTGCATTCATTTAAATTTTAGATTGATGTGGATTTTTTTTGTCACCAGTAGAGGATTTACCCTTCTCCAGTGTTTACTTGACTAAGAAGGCTGTATGGGACTCCCTTCGTAGTTCATTAGTACTCTTATATGCTTAGTCACTGCCATATTTATTGCTATGAAACAGTGCAAAGCACAAGGGCTGGCCTTTGACCTGTGCAGTGCTCATCATCCATACCAACTAAGGATGTTAAATATCAACTAATTGACTAATCAAATAGTTGATGCATTTTGTCAACTATTTGATTAGTCAATAGGGCACCTTGTGATGGCGCGTTAGGGTTCCCCGTCTCCTGCACCCCCGAAATGGCATGAACAGACTCCACCAGCCAGTAGAATTGAGGGTGGTTTATTGCTCCTCCAGGATACAGCATCGCACAGATGTAATCTGGTTACAGGAACTGGGGCTAAGAGGACTCAGTGCCCCCTTTGAGATGGGGGGATCCCAGCCCCCTCCCCAGTTCCTTCTTCCCTGCTTTCCAGCCAGGAACTAACTCACTCTCCTCCAGCCCTGCCCCCCAGCCAAGGCAGCATTCCACCTTCCGTTGTTCCTCTCCATGGGGGTCAGCTGGCCAAACCAGTTGGGATACCCTCTTTGCATAGTGACTCATCGCTTGTCTGCTAGGTGGTGCTACAGACAGCAGCCAGAAAGTTAGCAGGTTACCTCCCACTATGTCACACACCTTCACCTTTGAAGTGTAACAACAGCACTTGCCCTAGGGCTGTTGCCACACTTCAAAGGTGAAAGTGCAGCGTGGAGCCCCACGGTCACCTGGGGAGTCCCCAGCTGGGAAGTCCCCAGCTGATCCCAGGCTCCACATAGTGCTGCGGTTTTGAAATGTCATGTACAGCCTGGGGACACCCCAGCTGGCCTTGGCTGCATGTGGCTTTTCAAAGCAGCACCACCTCGTTGAGTGGTGGCCTTGGTCTGGCGCCAGACTCCAGGAAGCGCTGCCACTTTGAAGTACCCCCTTCTCTCTCCCCCCCACTCCCCAACCGCGAGAGGCATGGGGAAGCGACTAGTCCTGCACGTCCTTAATAACAACCGATGTAATGAGAAATTTACTTTCAGGCATCAGCACAAAGTGCTTAAGTGTAAGGAGGATGAAAATTTTAAATAAACATATTGACCAAATTTACTATTAATTAGGATATTTTAGTGCTATTGCCATGTCAATAAAGACTCTAAAAATACTGCTTTCTGACTACAGTATAACATAAAAGATAATGAGGAGTCCTGTGGCACCTTAAAGCCTAACAGATTTATTTGGGCATAAGCTTTCACAGGCAAAGACCTACTTTGTCTGATGAAGTGGGTTTTTGTCCACGAAAGCTTGTGCTCAAATAAATCTTTTAGGCTTTAAGGTGCCACAGGACCTCCTCATTGTTTTTGCAGATACAGACTAACATGACTACCCCTCTGATACATAAAAAAGATTCAAACACAATATCAAATTCCACAGAAGTGTGACCCTCTGAAAATATTCACAGCCTTATTTTCCTTTCTCCTAAGTTTTACACTTATGTTAGTATTAGATTAGTAGTAGCAAAAAAATCAAAGCTTAAGGAAGTAAAATATAGTGTAAAAAGCAAGAGAAAATCACTAGTTTGATAGTTTTAACAGGCATAACGCCTGAGAAAATTCAGCTTTCATATAAATTACTCAGGATCAAGCACTTAAAACAGTATTTAAAAATAAAATATTTGTAAATGTTTTGGTCAGCTAAACAACTGTGTTTGAGCATTGCTTTGAATCGGAGGGCTAAGAGATAAGCTAAGCTAAAGGAACAAGTGTGCAGCAGCAATGCAGAAGGTGTTTGAGATGTGAGACTTGGATTGTGCGGTAAGGTCACAGTATCTTGGCAAATATTAGGGATGTTAAATATCAGTTAATTGAATAGACGATTAACCTAATGAATTCTTATTGGTTAGTTGACTATTCTATAGTCCCAAGGCAGCCCTGTCCGGAGGGCGGGGTCTGAGCTCCCGGACTGGCACGAGCCGGAACTGAGTGGGCTACCTGCCCACCTGGTTCCTAATACGCTTTAATGCAGAGCCGCAGCGAGGTTAGGTCCAGAACCCAGTGCAAGCTGGGACTGAGCTGGGCTGCTGGCCAGCATGCTAAAAAATTTACTGGTAAGAAGTGGGGGGAGGGGGACAGAAATGCATGTAGTCTCTAGCACTAATCTATAAGCTTTTGCTAATTGGTTAACTGACTATACTATTACATCCCTAGCAAGTATGTTTTGTATTAAATTGGGGGGATGGGAGGGTTTGGGAATTGAGAAGAGGAAATGCTGGTTAGATGATTGGTAGTTCGGACCAATTTCTTGGTAGTTGCAATGCAGAAGACAAGACAGAACCCATACTGAGCAAAGCATAGTGGCTACTGCTTGAATGCTTCAAAACCCTTACCTATTTCATGGGTTTTTTTGAAGGGGAAGGCGAATAAAGGAAGTGTACAGTAATAGAGAAAGAAGCTCTTGTAATTGTACTGAATAACATGGAGGAAGTCACAGAACTAGGAATGAACTGGGAAAATAAAATCACGCATTTCCGAAGTTGCTCTAAGATAAAATGTTCTGGTTAATTTAACAACTGTTTTCTAGTCTCAAATCTTGTTGTCATTCGTTATTCCTCTTTCCTATTGTCCTCAATCCTCAGTCATTTGTCCGATCCTGCTGCAGCTTAATTCTGCATTGTTATCCTTCTTTCTGATTTCCATGTTATTAGTTTGTTCTTATAATGGATTATTGCAGCCACCTTCTCTGTTGTGACTCATATATTTGTCCTCTCTATTTGCTGTCATATCAAATTGCAGTTATCGATTGATATTCTTGTCACATGGACCTTGTATCTTACAGCCTTTGGCATTGCCCTTGCCTCCAACTTATTTTCTGTATTAGGTACAGATTTCTCCTTCACACTGCTTGTCTCTATCCCTGTCCAAGATTCCTGAACTAACTTGTTCCTTCCTGATATTGTTTCTTGTCATGTCTCTTGTCACTACCTTTGACGCCTGTCCTCTACCTGGTTCTGTCTTGTACATGAAATTCCATAGGCCATGACTACCCTTCTTATTAGTAGATAACAAGACCTCTTCTTCTTAAATGTTCATTAAATAACCGTTCGATCAAGCATTCAAGCTGTAATGGCCAAATTCCACTTGGAGTATGTTCCATCTTGTCCTGTTGTGTTTGCTTGGTTTTTTGTGCCCTTTGGGTCAGGGACCCTTTACTCTGGCACTGGTGATCTGTTACTGGTGATCAGTTGGGTATGCACGTATGAGGCTACATAAATAATTACAGTATCTTGATTGGATTCTGTTCTGTAGAAATGACTGAAACATTATTATCTTACGAAACATCTTTGTAATGTCAGTGTAGATCTTGGTGCATGTGGGTGTTCTTGGCAAATACACATCTACGCATGCAGATATAGGTGCTGAGAGAAGCACCTGTCTGTTGCTGCCTTAGACCAATCCAACAGCTGAAATATATTGCATCTATATTTAATGTCACGGCACCTGTTGCTGCATTCTAAGAGAGGACAAATGGTGGCTAAGGAGTAAAATGCCAAATTAAGTTTGTTACCATATTTGTTGTGACTGGGTCAATCTTCTTGGTTTTTCAAGTATACTGTATATTTTAGAAGTCCCCCAGCATTGGGAAGCCCATGTTGGCACTCCAGCCTTCCCCTGTCCCCGCCGCCTTCCTGCAGTTACTGGCCCCTGACTGATTTTTCTGTGGCTCAGTGGCCCCCGATCCAAAAAAGGTTCCCCACCCCTGTTTTAGAATGTAGTTTTATAATAGCACCAACCATAAGTGTATAAAAGGTATTGCATCTCTACTGTGTTTTTATTGTCAATGCAGTATAAATAAAATACAGATGGCTTGTATGGGGAAGAGGTACAAACCTTTATAAATGCTTTGTGAACCCCTGATTAGCTACAGTATATATCATGTAATACAGGGGGTGGCTGTGGAAAGCACAGGCAGAGAAAACCTGCATAACTTGTTAGTGCTGATTGCTCTCTTGGGGTAGTAAAACACTACCTACGCATTCTTGTTCAGAATAGTATCATTCACCACCACTCCTGTCCACTCTTCCTCACTACACACACTCTTGTTGGGATTTTTGTTTGCCTGGTAACTGATTATTTTCATCTTTTAGTCAGAGGGATCATTTGTGTTCAGCTAGCCAAGCCAAGGCATTTTTGTTGCAGAATCTCGGACCTTGAAATACATAGGAATAGAATAAAATAAAGACGATTAACCATATGTTTTATATGACTTTGTGAATTTATTGACAAGGAAATAACACTGTGCCTTCTAGCATCCTACAAAAAGGAGGATATAGGGTATTTCATCCATGTTATGGTTCTAGAGACTTTCTCACCTTCCCCCCAATTCTTTGTTCTGAATAGGGATTGCCTAGATGTTCTCCCCTACAGATGCTACAGCTAATTGCATAACCTTATCCAATAGATGCCCCATAGATTAGCAAGTAGTCTTTGAGTTAGATCAGTGTTTCTCAACCTTTTTTTAATAAAGTTCCCCCTAAAAAAAATTAGAAGTACCCCTAGTACCTACAGTTTCCAGATGCATACAATTTTTTTCTACCATTGCAACACATTTGTTTAAACAACTTAATTGTAGCCGGGCAGGCAATGACATTTTTAGGTATAAAAAATACCAAAATAATAAAGCGCTGTAAAATTTACAACAAAAATTCAGTTTTCTTCAAATTTCAGTTGTGTTGAAGTACCCCCCAGACTTCTCTCAAGTACTCCTAAGGGTACTCGTATCACTTGTTGAGAAATATGGAGTTAGATAACCCACTTCCATACTCTGTCTATGCCAACATTTCTTGTTTGTTATTAGGCTTCAAGACCTGAGATTAGTTTCTTGTTCCGGATCTTCAAATGTGCATATTAAAATGATTATAAATTGCTTATCTAATCAGCAGTTTTATAGCACTAGCTTGGGAAAAGTTGTGTTTAGAATGTCTTAAGACTTGCCTAAGGTACATAGTGATAAACTCCCAGGTTGGGAGTCAGCAACATGCACTTTTCATGCATTTAAAAATTTAGTTTGAACATTTTTCTAATTAAAACTGACAATCACATAGAAATCTTAATATTTACCTGGGAAAAAGTGCTAAATCAAACACTGCTCTCTAAAGAGGTGAGTAGCTAAGTGGATATGAGATGAATGAGCAGAATTGAACTTTTTTTCTGTAGAGATGGATATGATCTACAGCCCTTGATTCAGTGTATTTCTGGTGTTGCACCTTTTCCAGCCTATGTGACCCATTTTTTTGGATTTCACTAATACTTGTGTAACAACATCTCCAGCTGAAGTTGTGGAACATTTCCACAGCTGCAACCAGTAGACTTTCCATCTTTGAGGGTTTCTTAAGAGTATGTACCAGCTCCCAATAGATCTGATCCTTTAAGAGTGAGAATGGTGGCCTCTTCGGGACAGCAATGAAGATTCCAGGATTATGATTCTGTCTAAAACTTATAACATCTGTGGATTCAGTTCAAAGTGATAGAAACAGCTACAAGCGTGGTTGAGATCTTTTTGTTTATATCACCATGTTCAGTCTTCACTGGTATGTGTTATCTGCTCCAATCCTGTTTTTGAATTCTCAGCCATTTTCAGATGTATGTATTATACTACATCATGTGACATCATGGGCTTTCAACCATTGATGCTGATATAATCTATGTAGACTTCTGTAAAGCATTTGATTTGGTACCACAAAATGTCTGGATTAAAAAAACAGAACAATACAAAATCAGTTTGGTACATATTAAATTGGGATTAAAAACTGGCTAAGTCTCAAAATGTACTTGTAAATGAATAATCATCATTGAACGGTTGATGTATTAGTGGGTCCCAATGGGATCAGTTCTTGGCCCTATAGGACTCAATATATTTTCAGTGACATAGAAAAAAATATAACATCATTACTGATGAGACTGGAAGATGGCGCCAAAACTGTGAAGAGTAGTAAACAGAGGATGTGTCACTGATACAAGTGATGGGGATTACTTAGTAAACTGGACTCAAGCAATTTATGCATTTCAATAGGACAAAATGTAAGTTCATTCATGTAGGAATAAAGAGAGAGGCTATCTTTTAGAGAATAGAGGACAGTACTCTAGAAAGCAGTGGTTTTGAGAGAGACTTTGGAATCACAGTGGATAATCCACTGAATATGAGTTCAGAGTGCAATGCTGTGGCTAAAAGGACTAATGTAATCCTTGGATGTATAAATATGGCAATAATCAATAGACATCCTCTATGTATGGCAGTGGTGTGACCATTACTAAAATACTGTGTCTCATTCTGGTGTCCACAATTCAAGGAGGTTGACAAATTGGAGACAAGAAGAAACATGAGTGTTTAAAGGATTGGAAAAACTTCTTTGGTTACCTAGTACATTACTTAGCTATTATTATATTTAGAAAGCTTTTCTTGATTTGTAACCTAATCTCCCTTGCTGCAGAGTAAGCCCATTTCTTCTTTTCCTGCCTTCCTTCCGCAGACATGGAGATTTGATCACCATTCTCTTTTCTAACAACCTTCCCCCTGCTTGAAAACTGTTAGCAAGTGTCTCCTCAGTTTTTGTTTAAACACGGAGGCTTTGTCTACACTGCAGGGTTTTTGCGCAAGAAGCTTTTTGTGGAAGAGCTCTTCCCCAAAAACTTATTTCTCAAAAGCGCATCCACACTTCAAAAGCAATGTGCTTTTGTGCAAGAGAGCATCCTCACTGCATGGACGCTCTTCCACAAGAAAGCATCAGAGCACCTGTATTTTTTCTGGTAGGCCCATTTTGCGCAAGAAACCTCTGTGGAGCATCCACGCATGCCTTTTTTGCACAAGAGCTGTAGCGCAAAAAAGGAGTTATTCCTCGTGGGGAGATGAATAAATCTACTAGCAAAAGCCCTCTCTCCTGTCTATTTACTGTATTTTTTTTTTTTGCACAAAAACACGCTTGATGTGTGGACACTCTATCAGTTTTTGTGCAAAAACAATTGCTTTTACACAAAAACCTTGTAGTGTCTACATAGACTGAATGTGTGCAGAATTTAACCTTTCCTTATTAGGGTTGCCAGGTGTCCGGTGTTCTACTGGACAGTCCGGTATTTGCACGCTTTGTCCGGTAAAAAAATCAGAGAATACCTTACCTGTGCAATGTCCGGTATTCTCTGATTTTTTCCGGCTGCGCACTGGACGGAAGCCTGGCATGGGCGGGGGGAGTGGCTGAAAGTGGGGCCACGATCGGCACTAGGAGCCTGTGATTGCGCCGTAACCTGGCGGGGGCTGAGGGGAGTGGCTGGGAGTCTCAGCTGGGAGGCGGGGTTGCGATCGCTGTTCTGGGCACTTCAGAAGCCTTGCGGAGGCGGGGGGAGTGGCTGGGAGTCTCAGCTGGGAGGCGGGGTTGCAATTGCCGCTTATCCCGCGTTCCTTCCTCCCCCCCCCTCCTCCCCGACCAAAAGATACCAGGTGTCCGGGTTTTTTTTGGGAGACCATCTGGCAACCCTATTCCTCATAGGTGAGATTTTCTAAATATTTTGTCATTTTTGTTGCTGTTCTCCAGACTCCACATTTCCTAAAGTGTGGCACCAAGAATTGGACACAGTACTCCAGTTGAGGCCTTCCCAGTGCCAAGTAGAGTGGGACAGTGATCTCCCACATCTTACACACAATACTCTTATTTATACCACAGAGTAATATTAACTTTTTTTTGCAGCTGCATCGGATTATTGGCTCACATTCAGTTTGTGATCCACTATAAATCCATATGCTTTTAGCCATATTACTGGCCAGCCAGTTAGGCTCTATTTTGCATTTGTGCATTTGATGCCCTCCCAGTTTGCCAGTGAACCAGTGATAACTGCTGTGAGTAAATTTTCCAGCAGTTGTGGTAATTCTAGTAATTCTATCTACACTGCATTTCACTGTTTCCTCAGAGATTGTCTTGTGTGGATTGTGTCAGAAGCTGTCACCTCCCATGAGCCATCATGAAACTTCCTTGTGGCAATTATAATAATTGCCAATATGGAGACATTTGATATTAGGAAGGCATTCAATGAAAGCTGTTTCCTTGTCATTTTTTAAATAAGTAATTAGCTCATTTTGGCTCTTCATTTGATATTCCCCCCGTATCTGTTGTGTTCCTTTCTCTTGCCTGGCTCTCCTGTTCTTTAGACTCTCCTGGATTGACTGGCCAACCTATCTGGCACTCGCTCCACTCTGTTCAACTGTATATTCTGTTTGGCTGTTTCAGTCCTTCTCTCCTACTGTTGGTTTTCAATTACAGTCCTGCTGATGGCTCTGTTCCTTGAGGACAACTCCTGTTTCCTTCCTCTGTAGTATTAGTTCACTGTAAAAGCAAGGTAGGGTGGCTTTTTCTATTTTTCATCTTTTTAATACCGGTAGAAACTCCTGAAAATGAGTGCTAATGCCATGGGACCAGCTAGCTTGTCACAGGACACAGGCATGCATTTTGAAGACCGTAGTCTGCAATCTGCTTTTGTACATTAAGGAATGGTTTGAGCATTTCTTAAAGAGCTAAATTTAACATGCTTTTCCCTAAGAAATGATCTGTAGTACTTGTTGCATATTAGAATCAAAGCAGCAAGCCTTTTGTTTAAAAGATTACATCAAAGCTTTAGAAAATGTGGCACTAATTAGAGAGAAGTTACATATCATTGTGGCAGAATTCAAAACATCAGGCTGCCTATTTAGTTTTTGAAAAATCTGCACTCCCTCTTTTTATATTCTTCATGATTAGTAAAATTTGTGATGGGTTCTGGGAATACACACACAGGATTATGATTGTACTTTTGCCTCTTCCAGATTTTATCCACTCATTCAGAAGCTGCTCCTGCAGCGTTGTCAGTGTTGCAAATTTATCACAAATGTAATCATACTTTGGTTTTTATTTTGCTGCAGTCCTGTGGTAAGATAAGAACCTCATTAACAAATTTTTTTCTAGTGCTTATTGTTGCTTGAAAACATAAACCTTAAAGGCTTAAAATTCAGCATACAATAAATAAGAACATCAAGTATTGCTTTGAATTGTCATGAATTCAAGCCACTTGAAATATTTGAATACTTGACACTGACAGTATTGCTCCTCCCACTAGTTTTCAAGTATGTGCCCCTCAGTAGTAAGACAGTACCTTTCACCCTAGAAGTCTTGTTTTACTAAGAATGTAAGATCCTAATCTTGTGCAAAGGCTGTAACATGACTCATACCCACAGCAGTACTGCTACAAATGTACTTACTTGCCCATGCAGGAAGGCAGGCAGGAAATCAGTTGCCACATTTCTCGAATTGTGTTCTTTCAGAACATGATGCGGTGTTCAGCCAATGATTACTCTGTTTTTTGTTTAAAATTGAGTAGTCTGGTCACTTTAGAGACTAACAAATATGTGTCTAGTATCATAAGCTTTTGTGAGCAAAACCCACTTCTTCAGATGAGCTGGAAGCTGGTCTGAAGAAGTGTGTTTTGCCCACAAAAGCTTATGTTACTGTATATATTTTTGTTAGTCTGTAAGGTACTATAGGACTACTCGTTGTTTTAAAGTTAGACTAACATGGCTAACACTCTGCATTTGTTTTTTGTTAATTCTTCATATTAGGGGTGGGCAAATATCAGCCCGTGGGACAGATCTGGTTCACCAGTTAGCCCCTGGCAAGCTGCTGCCACTATATTTACGTTCACATCTTCAGGTACACGCGATTGCAACTCCCATTGTCTGCAGATCACGATTCACAGCCCATAGGAGCTGCAAGAAGCGATGTCTTGGTTTGTGTCACTTCCTGCAATTCCTGTTAGCTGGAGTTGTGGCCTCAGCTAAAAAAAGTTTTAAACATCAGATTTCAAGTCTTCTCATGAAAGTTCAGATCTGAACCTGGAGGTTTACTTTACATACCGCTAATGTAAACCTACAGGAAAAAATGTAATAACTACTTTTTTAATATATTGCAGGCCTAGTTTCGGTAATCAAGAATCTGACCGTAGTCTGCAATCTGCTTTTGTACATTAAGGAATGGTTTGAGCATTTCTGAAAGAGCTAAATTTAACATGCTTTTCCCTAAGAAATGATCTGTAGTACTTGTTGCATATTAAAATCAAAGCATCAAGCCTTTTGTTTAAAAGATTACATCAAAGCTTTAGAAAATGTGGCACTAATTAGAGAGAATTTTGGGCCTTCAAAAATGTTTTGTTCAAATAAGTTCATTTTTAGTTAGAATGGATAGCTCATAAATAGGAAATCCGGTAATGAGCACTTTGCTACAGGAGATAGGGGGTCTGCTCCTGAGAGACAAACATGTCTCTGAATTACTTTTCCTTTTTTCTATTCTATATTTTATTCTTTGTCCTAAATTTTGTCAGTTACCAATAACGGCTATTAATGTTACATTGCTTGCTCAGCAATGCAATTTCCTTTAAGCTTTCCTTTCCAGGAAGTGAAACTACTTCACTGTAATTTTTTACTTTGAGTTGCCAAAGTGAAATGAAGCAATTCAGACTGAGAAGAAAGGTAGTTCAGAAGAAAATGCTTTTATGAGGTTGTCACAGAGAGAAGATGAGAAACATTAAATCTTTATCAGATTCTGATGCTATTTGAGGGGGGTATATTAGGCTACTATGATAAAGTATTGGAGTTAAATTTAATTTAATAAACTACTAGTCCAGTCTTTCCCTTCATATACATTGTGATCACACTTGAAACATGACTTTGGCATCACCATCTCAGTAGAAGCTGTAATTGTGCTTGTCAGTGAACAGTAAGTAAAATGTTATTTTTCTCAAGATAAATATTGTTTTTGCTGTACTTTGAAGACTGATTCTTTTTAGTGCTTAAACTCAGTCTTAAGTTCTTGCTTTGTAAATAAATTGCATTTTAACTCTTAAATTATTTTTCTGGTATTTATAACAATAGAAAGAAACAAAAAATGCATGTCTATAATATAGTCCTCGTGGGTTTTAGAATAACATTTTTTAAAATTGAGTTTGTTTTTGATAGTGGCATCAAAACTTGTAGAATGATGACAGACTAAAGAAATGAAAGTTGACTTGTACTGTAACAGCATTAAAATAAAAGTAGTACACGCGACATTGCTCCAGCATTTGAACATTGTGTAGGAAAACCATCAAGGATCTGACATTCATAGCCTAGTGAGAACTCTTGTTTTGCTAACATCATAATAATCATTATGTTTGAGACTTTGTCCTTTTTGTTATGTTTTTTTAAGAAGTTAAGTGTTTATTTATGACTTTGTGGCTGAGTCTGTAAGGATAGGAAATTGTTAGAGGCAGATTTCAGGAGGCGAACTAGTGGCAAGTTCTTGGTGATATGGAGATATTACTTGTGATGTAGTTTTAAAGCAAGGGCAGCTATAGCATCTGGACAGATACCCTTTTAGCATTTGTATAAATCGAAAGAAAAAAATAAATGTTTAATTTTTCACTCCCCAAGTGTTTGAAAGGTACTTTGTAAACCATCATCATGCTCTTATCAAAGCAGGAGAAATTTGTGGACCGTCAGGCATTAATGAATAAAGCCAGGAAAGGCAATATTCCTGAGTAGCAGTTCAAGGAGAATTTAGAGAATGTCAGAGGTGTGGTTTTAATTATTTTTGTTACTGTAAAGTGGCAATCAGAATTTAAAGGGAGCTGATCTGTACTTGATAAAAATAGATCTCTTCTAGCACTAGCTAACTATCTTGATTGTTTTATTTAAGTTGTAACATAGATTTATTATTAGATTTAAAAACAAAAATATTGTTGAGATAAATATTTTTTATTTATGATCCTTAGCTGTTTCATAGACTCATTTGGTTTAGAAAAGCCAGTTTGTCTTGTGAGCTTGATTACTGCTCCCAAAATAGTAAAAAATGAGTTTTTTTGAATTTCGGTATCCTTATCTAGTAAGAACTGCCTCTTTAGAAAGATGTAGTCGAATAAACTGAGATTTTTAAATTAACTATACAAAACATGGTTACTTTTTATTAAGTGGGCTTTCTTGGAAGCTTTCCAAATCCTAGAATGGGATCCTGTTGTGTTTTTTTCTAAGATGCTATGAAGGAGGAAATATAGTTTTATAGCTTAACAACCGCCCTTTTGAACAAATACCCTTTATATGTGCTGGCAACTATTTGTTTGAACATACGTACACATGGCAAATAGGAAACTCTCTTCCAAATGAGGCGCTTTGCCCATGGGTATCTGCAGATTTCATGCTTTCATCTTAAAAAATAAAATAAAATCCAGCACTGTGTTTGCAAAGAAAACCTTCCATATGTGCAATGAATGTAAACAGATGAAGGGTTTCCTTTCAGGCAGCTTAAAACTGTAAGGGGATGTAGCCAGAAGCAGATTTGTGTCCTAGCAAAATATGAATTGTTGTTTTGTTCACATGTGTTTATTCCTTTTATCTAGGCCTTTATGTTCATCTGTTATGCTTGAGTTTCACTTACTTTTTTGTATTCACTCAAATCCAAAACAAAGTCAGTGAATGCAAACCTATGCATCATACCAAGAGCCACATGATCTCTGTGAAACAAACCTGCAGTTTTCACACAATTATTGATAATTAATTCCATTACTTTTGAAGGCATATGGTATGCCAAGTGTAAAATAAGTGGATATGGGCAGGAAAATACTCTTTGAGAGAGTCAGTAGTGTGCCTGTGATGATCCACTAATTGTATTCTGTTTTTTTCCCTAGTGGCCTCAGATGTCTTCAATTCCAAAAACTTGGCCATTCAGGCCCAGAAGAAGATCCTTGGCAAAATGGTATCCAAATCAATAGCAACTACCTTGATAGATGACACCAGCAGTGATGTTTTAGATGAGCTCTACAGAGTGACCAGGGAATACACTCAAAACAAGAAAGAAGCAGAAAAGATCATTAAAAATCTCATCAAAACAGTCATCAAATTGGCAATCCTCTATAGGAATAACCAGTTTAATCAGGATGAAATAGCACTGATGGAAAAGTTTAAGAAGAAGGTTCATCAGCTGGCTAAAACTGTGGTCAGTTTCCATCAAGTGGATTATACTTTTGACAGGAATTTTTTGTCCAAATTGTTGAATGATTGTAGAGACCTACTTCATCAAATCATCCAACGCCATCTTACTGCAAAATCACATGGACGTGTCAACAATGTGTTTGATCATTTCTCTGATTGTGAATTTTTGGCTGCTTTATACAATCCTTTTGGACCTTATAAGTCTCACTTGCAGAAACTGTGTGATGGTGTCAACAAAATGCTAGACGAGGGAAATATATAAGTACTCACATTAAAGTTGACTGCTCATGTATTATTTGCAGAGGAGCACTGCTGATCTATGAAGGAATAAGGGGCTATACAGAAGTAGTCTTCGTTTTTAATGTAACAGATGCTTCAGAAAAATCTTCCCCAGCTGAGTACTATGAGCCATCTATTGCAATTCCCGATACACCTGGAACAAAAACTTTGAATGATACTCCTTCAGTGTGTTTTGCCCAAAGAAACAACAAGCTAAATGTTATGAAACAGTCTTTCTAGTGGAGCAAAGTTCTTGCAAAGTAGTTGATAAAATGAAATTATAGGTAGTCAAAACAACCCAACTGTGTAATTCTACATTTAGAGTAATATTTATACATCAAAAGGCTATTTTGGGATGAGACCAGTATGGTGATGGTACATCCTGTAATTTCTTTAATTGACATGTAAAAAAGAATATATATTTTGATGCATTTATATTCATAGGTGCTTTGTGTGTATATGTAGATTGCAGCTTTTGTGGACTGCTTTTTTGAGCAGTTCAGTTTTACAGTACTATCCTTGATGCTTGTGTGCAACATTTGAACTTCACTGTTAATCTGCAGTCCAGTAATGAAAATCAGTTATGTTTGAAAATGATCCTTACGGATAGACTCTGGTGCCTGTTAAGTTTGATTATTTTAGGAACAGTAAATTATAACAATGTAGCCTGGCTTGGAAAATGAATTTTACAGACTGAATAGTGTGTGATAGAAGAAAGCACTTGTTATATATTATTCTCTTTCCGAATTTTAAAACATCATATGCAATTAAAAGATAAAAATGAGGTGAGAGAGATGAGTGCTCACTAGCAAACAAGGGAGTCTGCTACTGTATCCATCATCTTCTGAAAACATAAGGGTCTGTGTATTGCTGCCATTAGAATAACGTATATGGCAATGTGAATTTAGATAACATAAACATCTGAAGGCTAAATAAATTCCACACTAGTTTGCTTTGTATTTAGTGAGCTTATGTCATTAGGTTACGTGTAGTAGCAACTGTTTAACAAATAGAGAAATGGCATTTACAATACCACAGCTTAAATCAAATATTTTTTTTCTAGTTCTTTTCACTGGTACAAAAAATATGTGACTTTCCAAACACTGTAACGTGCTAAAAGGCATAAAGCTAACACATTTCAAGATTGAGGGGTTTTTGTGGGGAAGCTTATCAAGAACTTTGCAATGTATTTAATTGCCAAAATATTTCACTGTTTGATACATCTTCTGTTTTGAGTAAACCAAAGAATGTTTGCACTCCACACTTTGCATGCTTGTTGTTTTCCTATTAGAAATTTTAAAAAGTACACTTGTGAAGCAGAGTGCAATCTGACATGAGCCTCACCATTAAAATTTAACTATTTTCTTTCGAAAATGGAAGGCTAGTTCAGTCTTCATGCCCTCTGGATTCTTGATATGCTAAGAAGGTTCAGTCTGTTTTATCAAAAAGTAACGAGGAGACCTCTGAAGTTAAGACGTAGACTAACAAATTTATTTGATTATAAGTTTACATGGGCTGGAACTCACTTTGTCAGATGCATGGAAACTTCAGTTTGGTAGGGGTGTGGGTATATGTGTCTATATATGTATTATAATGATGGATGTGTTACATTATTTTTGGAGAGGACCAAGAAGGGTGCCCAATGTGACTCTTTGTGACAAACTATTTTATATAGGCCACCATCATTTAGCGGATGGCTTAAGATCACTACCAGCTTGGGCCAATTTGAAAATAAGTCAGTAATTCTCTATTTCTAAGAGCTGGAGAATTACATTGTCATCTGGTATCTCAGAGAGCCAAAAAATAACCATCTTCTATTGCATTTTGTCCATCACCAGTGACTTATTAGAGATGTAATATCACAAGGAAATCTGATTATTTTGTATCTTTGCAGCTCTTCTTCATTTCTGCATGTGAGTGTTCATTTCTGCACATGTGAGTGTTCTCTTTTCTCCATTTTCTAACTGTTGAAGGAAGTTCCTGAGGGTAAGAATTAGGGTTCAATATCGCAGGCAGGCTCCATGTTACACTATTAATTCACTGAGTCATCCACTGTTCCTATGTAAAATGGCATCAGAGAATCAATTGAAAGGAAGATGTTATAGCACTGTTCAGAACCAAATGTCCTAAGTCTGTACATTTGCTGCATAAACTTCCACATCCAGAAACATTTTGGCTAATCAAATTCTAAGTTTCCCTGAGCATGACTTGGCATTTGTGCTTAAGATTGTGGTGTTACCGTGTGGACAAATATGCAAGACCTAGCCTACTATAGTGTAGGCAAAATTTATTAACCAGATTTCTGGAGGTAAAGTTCAGTAATCCATTGAATTATCTAGCTGTATACTTTTTTCTTAAAATAGGTTAAGCTAGTTATACAAAACTAATTGCTTGAAGCTCGCCAGGTATCAGAAATCACATGTAATCTGTAACTCTGCAATTTTGCTAAAGTGCAGTAAGTATAGCTGTCACCCAGCATTCTTGTTTGGCTACAAAAAGTCAATTTCACGACAGTGATGGAAGGCCCTTGGATCACAGATTTTTCATTCAAAGATGTAAAGTGAAATAGTCCTCAAAGTGGGGTATATAATTGTACAGTTTTATTTTTCACTGTATAAAATACAATTCATTGCCTTTTAATCATCTCAAGTTTCAAATAAAATGTTTTTTTAATTTCTTTGCCATGTCAAGAGAAGATCATTTGCCTGTGAATAATTTTTATTCATAGCCATTAAACATAATAAAAAATGAATTTATAATTAAGTTATTAAGTGTTATCTCAAATTAGACTTCTGTAGCTCTCTGAATATTAAAGTAAGTTGAAGCTGATCATCCTAAATTACTGATAAAATAAAGGTAATCATTATTTACTTAGAATACGGTATGTACCAAATGAGACATTTTTATAGGAGAAAAATAAAACAAATTGCTGGTACAGTAAAATTCAGCTCTCAGCAAAATTGATGGATATTATTGGGTAATTTTAAAAAAAACCTCACAAGCCCTCAGTATTTTATGATTAATGTGATGTAGGTGAGATAATATCTTTTGTTAGACTGATTTATGTTGGTGGAACGGACAAATTTTCAAACTAACCAGAGCTCTTGCTCAGGTCTAGAAAAACGTAATCAGAGTTCCAAGCTAAATACAAGATTAGATAGATTAAAATAAGGGGCTCATATGGACTGTAGAAGACCTCTTAAAATGACTTGGGCAATTAAGTGTTAGCAGGCAGTGGGGTGGTTTTACAAATTTTGTTATGAGCCAAAAAAACAGTGTCTGCATTAAGTCCATGGTATTTTACATATGTTTTGTACCCTTGAGTATTCCATCACCTGGGTGCATAATATATTTAATACTGTTCGGTTGATCATCCATAACGCTTGGTGTCATCAGAATGCATGTAACCTGCGATATACTAGATAAAGCCATACATACTGGCTTTTGTTAAAGTTGAAAAGTTATAAGTGAGGCCTTGTGTATATAATGTAGTAAAAGATGTACCAAACATTCATCTTGGTTGCATAAAGAAGGTACAGAGAGCTGATTATTACAGTTTCTGCTTGTACTGGATCAGTCTGTATCCTCCTCTTCATTATTTATTTGATGACCTTAGCTACTGCCATCCAAATGATATATAGTCACACAGAAAACATAAAAACAAATAATCGGTAAGCATTTTACTCCTTCTGTAACCAACTTAAACTTTCTTCGTATTGTCCTACACTCAAAAGGTATAAAGATTGATGGCAACCTTTTTGTTTCTTGCAGCTGCTCTCACCTCTATTAGTAGACAACCAAATCAGGTCTTCTGCAGGGAATTTTCCTTTCCTTTTCTAAAACTAAGATTATTACAGGGAAATAGGGGAATGAGCAGATCTCCATTTGCCTCCCTTACCTGACTCCAGTAAAAATCTTATCACCAACCTGAGGGAAAAGATTTTTTTTTTTAAATTGCATCCATTTAGCCCTCAGTTGTCTTCTGGCATTTTGCTGCAACCATCTTACACAACATTTCATAACATAATTACCTAAACATATAATGGAATTCCACATAGAATTATTAGTGTGATTTCTATTCTGCAAAGGATGTGGGGATCAACTGTATCAGAACCACACTGGCAAATCTGTATGAGAGAGACAATAGCCATTTTGAGTTATGTAGAGAGTAATAGAATTAGGAAGAATGCATATTACTGTCTATTTCATGGCTATTTTATCCACAAAATTTCCATGTGATCCCTGCTTTACAAGTAGATACAACTGCTTTTTGTGGTCCCTTGTGGGAAGGGAGAAGTACATTCCTATAATTAAAAATAACACATAGTAACTGTTATCTGGATAGTTCATTATAGCTACAGAGCAGTTGATATGTACAGTTGCTTGAGGAAAAAGTCTTGTATTGCATCGCTTTATTTAAGATTGTCTTCCCTAATGTACTAAGCTGTAGTAAAATAACATTCTATTTATGCTAATTTATATGTCCAACAGAAGAAATTCTATTGCAGGCTCACCTTAAATATCCACTTGTGTGATTTATTTTCCTCCTAAATAGAATATAGGAATAGTATCTTCTTAAAAACAACATAACAGTAGGAACTAAATCAATTACTATATCAATATGTTCATACCACAAAGCAAGATTTCCTACTATCTAATGACCACAAAGTGCCAAGGTTATCTCTCCACTCTTAGTACTTCAAAGTTTTAATAATTAGAGCTTCTGCTGTGATTTAAAGCCAATATTTATTGGTAGAATATTCAGAATCAAGATCAGCTGTTTTATGTGTATATCGGGGTGGGCAATAGGGCCTCCGCGGGCTGAATCTGGCCTGCCAAGTGGGTTGATCTGGCCCATGGAGGCCCTGCCGCTCCCCCACCCCGAGGGCAATCATGGCTTGGGGGCAAGGGAGCGCGCGAAGCTTCCTCCCACCCTGTGAGCAGTGTGCAGCGCTTTGAAACAGGGCGGGAAAAGACATCACGTGCTCCTCCGCCTCCAAACCCTGATTGGACTGGGGGCAGGAGCAGCGTGCGAAGTTTCCTCTGCCCTCCCCTCGGCCCTGCGAGAAGAACACGGAACTTCTAAGTGCCATATGCTCCTCACAGGATGGGAGGAGGCTTCCCGCACTTCCCCAGGCCAATCATGGCCTGGGTCCAGAGGAGTGTGTGAAGCCTCTTCCCGCCCTTCCAGGGGTGCCTAGTGGGAAGGAGGCAAAGGGGCTTTTCTACCCCTAGACCAATTATGGGGGTGGGGAAACCCAGAAGCATTCTGGTCCTGCTCCTTCTGGATTAGGCCTTGCCCCTTCCAGCCTGTAGCCACTTCAAACATTGTTGAAATGGCCCCTGGCCAAACATTATTGCCCACCACTATTTTAATCTCTCTTCATATGGGACCCGTTCCAAACCCCTAATCATTTTTGTTGTCCTTTTCTGAATCTTTTCCAATGCCATTATATCTTTTTTGAGATTAGATGACCACATCTGTACGTAGTATTCAAGATGTGGGCGTACCATGCTTTTATACTGAGGCAATAAGATACTTTCTGTCTTATTCTCTATCCTTTTTTTAATGATTCCTAACATTCTATTTGCTTTTTTCACTGCCACTGCACCCTGAGTGGATATTTTCAGAGAACTATCCACAATGACTCCAAGATCTCTCTCTTGCGTAGTTGTAGCCAAATTAGTCCCCATCATATTGTGTATGTATAGTTGGGATTATTTTTTCCAATGTGCATTACTTTACATTTATCAACATTAAATTTCATTTGTCATTTTGTTGCCCAGTCACTTAGTTTGGTGAGATCTTTTTGAAGCTCTTCACAGTCTGCTTTGTCTTAACTCTCTTGAGCAGTCTGTTATTCTCTGCAAATTTTGCTATCTCACCGTTTATCCCTTTCTCTAGATTATTTATAAATGAATAGGATTGGTCCCAGGACAGACCCGTGGGGGACACCACTAATTACATCTCTCCTTTCTGAAAACTTACCATTTATTCCTACCCTTTGTTTCCTGCCTTTTAACCAGTTATCAATCTACAAAAGGGCCTTCCCTCTTATTCCATGACTTTACTTAAGGTCCCTTGTCAAAGGCTTTCTGGAAATCTAAGTATACTATATCCCCCTTGATCACATATTTGTTTACCCCCTCAAAGATCTCTAGCAATTAGTAAGGCATAATTTCCCTTTACCGAAACCAATGTTGACTTTCCCCCAACAAATTATATTCATTCACGTGTCTGACAATTTTATTCTTAACTATACTTTCAACTAATTTGCCCGGTACTGACGTTCGACTTACTGGTCTGTAATCACCAGGTTCACCACTAGAGCCCTTTGAAAATATTGGTATCATGTTAGCTATCTTGCAATCATTAGGTACAGAAGCTGATTTAAAGGATAGGTTACAAACCACAGTTAATAGTTCCACAATTTACCATTTGAGTTTTTTGAGAACTCTTGGGTGAATGCCATCTGGTGACCCATTACTGTTAAGTTTATTAATTTGTTCCAAAACCTCTTCTAATGACACCACAATCTGGGACAATTCCTCAGATTTGTCACCTAAAAAGAATGGCTTATGTTTGATAATGTCCCCAATATCCTCAGCCATGAAGACTGAAGCAAAGAATTCATTTAGCTTCCCTGCTATGACTTTATCATCTCTGAGGGCTCCTTTAGCATGTCGATTGTCCAAGGGCCCCACTGGTTGTTTAGCCAGCTTCCTGCTTTTGACGTACTTATAAAATATTTTGCTATTACTTTGTGTGTTTTTGGTTAGCTGTTCTTCAAACTCTTTTTGGCTTTTCTTATTATATTTTTATACTTAATTTATCAGCATTTATGGCCCTTTCTATTGTCTTCACTAGGATTTGACTTCCACTTTTTAAAAGATATTTTTATCTACTTACCTTCATGCTTCCAGCTTCCATCCCAGACACATTTTCCAGTCATTTTCCATTGTATACAGCCAAGCCCTATGATACAACCGGATTTGTTCCGACCCCATAGACAGAGACCATCACCTACACGATCTTTACAAAGCATTCCTAAAACTGAAATACCCACCTGGGGAAGTGAAAAAACAAATTGACATAGTCAAAAAAACACCCAGACATGAAATACTTCAAGACAGACCCAAAAGAGAAAATAACAGCACTCCTCTTGTTGTTACCTACAGTCCACAACTCAGACCCCTCCAGTGCATCATACACAATCTACAACCCATCTTAGAAAATGATTCCTCACTCTCAGAGGCCTTGGGAGGAAAACCTATCCTTGCTTACAGACAACCCCTAACCTGAAACGCTTTCTTTCTGATAACCATGCCACACAACCACATCATAAGCCACCAGGAACCCAGCCCTGCAACCAAAAAAGATGCCAACTCTGCCCATATATCTACACGAACGAATTCATCACTGGAGCAAACAACATAAGCCACAAAATCAAAGGGTCATTTGACTGCTCATCCAGCAATTTGATCTATGCCATCAAATGCCAACAGTGCCCACTGCCATATATATTGGACAAACTGGAAGGTCCTTGCGGGAAAGAATCAATGGACACAAATTGGATATATGTAAAGGGAACACAGAAAAATCTGTTGGTGAACATTTCTGCTTACCTAACCATACTTTAACAGACCTGCAAGTGGTGGTCTTGTCATAGGCCAGCTCTACAAACCAGATCCACAGGGAAGCACTTGAATCATACTTCATACACAAATTCAATTCACATGCTTAATTGCAATATGGGTTGGCTACAACATTTATCTACTTCATAACCGTTGAAGGTGCTAACAGCTCTGTGAATAATATCCTTCCTGTCTCCACATCTATCTGTGTACTTTGACCTGCTTAGGTTTCAGTACACATTCTTCAGATACTTAATGATGCCCTGTCTCACACCTCCCTTCCTTTTTCCTTTTTTTCTTTCTTTCTTTTTCTCCCCCCTCTCCTTTACCTCTCCTATTTATTTCGAGTTTTCATATCCCCTACTCATACTCCGGTCATCTGAAGAAGTGGGCTATGCCCACGAAAGCTCATGATATCATCTACATGTTTTGTTAGTCTATAGGGCGCTACCAGACCATTTTTTTTCTGTAACAGACTAACTCGGCAACTCCCTGATGCTTCTTTTACGTGCTTGTTAAGCCATGGTGGCACTTTCTTGGATCTCTTATTGTGTTTTTTAATTTGGGGTATACATTTAAGTTGGGCCTTTATTAGGGTGTCTTTGAAAAGTTTCCGTGCATCTTGCAGAGATATTACTTTTGTCACTGTAACTTTTAATTTCTATAAAAGTCATCTATATAAGGTGGTCATCTGAAGAAATAAGTTGTAACCATCTACATGTTTTGCTAGTCTTTAAAGTGTTACCATACTATTAGTTGTTTTTTTAAGTTTATCCTGTTCAGACTAACCCTCTGAAGCTTTTCATTTCTCTTTAACTAATTTCCTCATTTTTGTGTAGTTCCCCTTTCTGAAATTAAATGCCACAGTGTTGGGCTGCTGAGGTGTTTTTCCCACCATAGGGATGTTACATTTTATTACATTAGGTCACTATTTCCAAATATAATAGGTTATATTTACCTATAGAACCAGATCCTGCACCCCACTTAGGACTAAATCAAGAATAGCCTCTCCCCTTGTGGTTTCAAGAACCAGCTGCTCCAAGAACTAGTCATTTAAGGTATCAAGAAATTTTATCTCTGCATTCCGTCTTGAGGTGACGTGTATCCAGTCAATATGGGGATAGTTGAAATGCCCCACTACTATCACATTTTTTCATTTGAAGCAAAATGCAGGACTATGTAGCACTTTAAAGACTAACAAGATGGTTTATTAGATGATGAGCTTTCGTGGGCCAGACCCACTTCCTCAGATCACATAGTGGAAGAAAATAGTCACAACCATATATACCAAAGGATACAATTTAAAAAAATGAACACATATGAAAAGGACAAATCACATTTCAGAACAGAAGGGGAATGCAGGGGGCGGGAGAAGGAAGGTAAATGTCTGTGAGTTAATGATATTAGAGGTGGGGAAAGGTAGATGTCTGTGAGCTAATGGTATTAGAGGTGATAATTGGGGAAGCTATCTTTGTAATGGGTAAGGTAGTTGGGGTCTTTGTTCAATCCCCCCCGGAGAGTGTCGAATTTTAGCATGAATCACAGTTCAGAGGATTTTTTCATTTGATAGCCTCTCTAATCTCCCTTAGCATTTAATAGTCACTATCATTGTCCTGATCATATAGTCAATATATATCCCTACTGATATATTTTTATTCTTGATACTTGGAATTACTATCCAGAGATTCTATGGAACATTTTGGCTCATTTAATATTTTTACTTCATTCTATTGTTCTATGATTCTATGACTCATTCAGTAGACTTTTCTTAGATGTAAAGAAGTTTCTTAATGTTCATAATCCTAGAGGTTTTGAATTAGCTGAGCTTCTGAGTAGAGGAGTTATATCAGCCTGTGACCATCTGATGTTAAATGTCAGAGATCTGATCTCTGATGATAATCCTTGAGAACATTTGTCCCAGTGGATCTTATATTTTGACCATTAGAGCTATAAATGTAATAGCATTTTGAATTGATAATCTAATGCCCCATTTGTCATGTGATTACTCTGTCCAAGCACAGGACTGGACAATTACCGGTGGATGAGGGGGTGGATGTTATATTCACATTTCATTTTCCCAAAATAGGGTCTTGTTCAGAGTACTCCGGGAAAATAGTGGTGTATGCTCAACAATTTACATCCCTTTTTGACCAGCTGCTCCAGGCCTTCAGTTCCTCTTTGAGGCTGGCAGTGTACTGCTCACTTCTCGGAATAGAGTGGTCTTGAAAAATGGGTTCGGGTCTTCTGGAGAATTTGGTCTAATGTCATTTGTAGATGCTGTTTCACTGGTTGTGCTATCTTTGGATCCTAAGGAGACAGACTCTATTGACTGTTGCTGGTTCAACTGCTAATGTCAACTGTATGAATTATTCTAGTTCCCACTGCCTTCCCCAGTGTGTCACTGACATGATGTGTTACTGATGCTTTTTTCTGTGCTTTCAGTATCTTCTGTTTGTTTTACTGGAAGAATTGTGATATACTGTTCTTCTCTGGAGACTCCAGCTCTCCAGCCATACATCATCATTGGGCCCTTAAGCAGCTTGTTACAGGAGAGTGGATTGCAACTGGACTTCCAGATGAAGCAAACACAATTAGAGTTGCCCAACCTCAACGGTCTTAGTTGATACTCAATTCTAAGGATGTATGTTTGGATCACCCAAAGATCTTGATAAACATTCACCTGAGGAAGAATGATCTCACTGGTGTAATTCGAATGGGTCTCTTTGTTCAAGTTAAAAGCCATTTGTGGGACACCAGCATTTTATCTTACTCTCAATGGTCTGAATTTGCCCTACAAGCAGGTATGTTGCAGCACCAGAAGACAACCTGGGACAGATAAAAGGAGGAGCAAATAGGAAAAGGCAGTACATTTCAAGGAGAAAGGGCCAGGTGATCAAGCCCAGGTATTTCCTAAAGGTGCTGTGACATGCTGGGGGTGACTGGGCTCATCTGTTTACTATAGGTACTGACATGTTTCTTACTGATGCGAGACTTCAGCTAGAGCAGTTTTTACTTACAGAGCTAGGTGAGAGCCATGTTCAAGCTTGTGTATCTCATGCTCTGTGGGATGAATCCTCTGCATGTCAGGACCACAATTTATTATGCCAAAGACTGTACTGGGTTGGGCCTGAGATAAACATGCAGTGACAATGAGGGGACAGCTGTTCACACAAAGCACTTATGAAAGGTAGTTTTGTTTGCCTTTGATTGGCTTGGTGTGGGAAGTGGGAGAAGACTTTATGGTGAGTGAGGGAGTTACATTCCTGCTTCCATTCCCAGTTAGAAGAATAAAATGGGCACTATCTTGGCGTGGGTACATTCCATGCTTCCCTGTGTATTCTATGTTGCAGCTGATCATCATTTGGGCTTGGGAATGTTTTTTTCCTGCAGTGCAGAATTGACCTGAGAGTTTTGCCTTTCCTTGAATATAAGTGTGTGGGATGGAGCCATCATTAAGGGGTTTGTCCTGAGAAACAGTCAGAGGTCTGTCATACATTTTGGGTTGGAGATTGGTGTATACTATGTTGTGTATTCAGGAATTCTTTACAGTAATAGACCGTATTGAAGTTCATGCCAAACTAGTACAGGGCCAGGAGTGAGAGGACAATTGGATGTAATGAGTAGTAGGATGCGTGGGGAGGGGGCTGTTTACATCATTCATAGATTAAAAGTGCAAATATTTTATGCCCAGCTTAAGGAGGGAGCTGTTTGGCTGTACCCAGCTAGGGTTCTGGTCGGTTTTGGAGCTGCTTGTAGCCATAGTTTTGCGGATATAACTATTGAACTAGTGTTGATAGTCAGGAGTTGTACTGGGATTTTTAATTTTCTGTTTGTTTATTTTTAAGGTTGCAGATGTTAGTTTAAACTATAGCTTGTGTGGAGTTTATATTTGCCATAGCTTGGTGTACATGTCAATGCGTACTATAGTCTATGGAAATCCTTCAAATGCTTCTTTTTTAATCCTTTTACCTCTTATTTATGCTTATTTCCTATTTTGCATTTGGTCGCGACACGGAGGCAAATTAATGGCTATTTTGAAGGGAATGTATAGGAGAGAGAAATCTTCCATGGATGGAGTTGGAATAACTGTGTTCTGAGAGCAGCAGAGCCGCTGTTCCCTTCCCTTCTCTTTTCTCCATGAGGTATATTTTTTAAACGGAAAAGGAGACCCCCACCCCCCACATGGAGTTCTTGTTTAATAGGACTGTTCTACTAATTTATTTTAACATGATAGCTTAGCTGTTCACTAAACCCCACATGTGACCCTAGGTTTGAGTCTATGGTAAAAGGCAGATCTCTCACATGATAGAATTGCATGCTCCCACAGTGCTCTGCTGGTGTGTCTCCAGTATGACTTTTTCAATTAACTGAAAACTGGTATTTGCAACTAATGCCAAGCCTCATGTGTCTTGCCAAATGGGAGATTAGCAAGACCTGCTGTGCATGTATATTGGTGCTAAATGTCTCTTAAGTGTTTGCTTTCGCAATATGTTGGAATGTGTACCCATTGCACATTATACAATGTGCTGTCTATTGCCATTAAATACAGGAAGTTGTTTTTTCAGGTTCTCTTGGTGACAAAGGGTCTAAGAGCTGGCAAAAGTCCCTACTCATTGACCACAATAGGCTCCTAGGTTTAAAAAAAACAAGGGAAGTAATACTAGCATAATTCTTTATTCTCACCTCTCTGAAGTAAAGGGTTGATATCACCAAGGGCATAACATTATATAGTTGAGAGATTCACTGGTGGTTATTTAACCAATGTTAGCATACCCATCTTCAGTGGGTGGGGGAATCCTGAAATCATTTCTCTTCTTTAAGTACTTCTACTAGGGATGTTAAGAAGCGGGTATTTCACTAATCGTTTAGTTGATAGAATTTTTATTTACTACATGATTAGTTGATAAGGGGAGGCACTCAGTCCTGGCTCATGTCTCTCATATAGAGGCAGCAGCATGGAGGAAGAGCTGGGTCCGGCAAGACTGGGAGCAGAGCAGGGAGGATATCTGGAAGCTGGGAAGAGGGAAAGGAACTAGTTCAGGAGCTGGTAGTAGAACCATGCACAAGGCTACAGGAAGGCAGAGGGGAGGGAAGAGCAACTAGGCTGCAGATGGCTGGTGGGAGAAGGGAAGCCGGGCTGGAGGAAAGGGAAAAGATCAGTGTGCTGGTTTGTTGTCTGGCTCAGTGAGCTAGCAGCAAAGGAACTAGGGTTGCCAGGTGTCTGGTTTTGAGGAAAGTGATTGGGAATAGTCAGCATGGATTCACAAAGGGAAAGTCATGCCTGACCAATCTGATTAGCTTCTATGATGAGGTAACTGGCTCTCTGGACATGGGGAAGTCAGTGGATGTGATATACCTTGACTTTAGCAAGGCTTTTGATACGGTCTCCCACAATATTCTTGCCAGCAAGTTAAGGGAATGTGGATTGGATAAATGGACGATAAGATGGATAGAAAGATGGCTAGAAGGCCGGGCCCAGCGGGTAGTGATCAACAGCTCGATGTCAGGATGGTGGTTGGTTTCTAGCAGAGTGCCCCAAGGTTCGGTTCTACGACAGGTTTTGTTCAATATCTTTATTAATGACCTGGATGAGGGGATGGATTGCACCCACAGCAAGTTTGCGGATGACACTAAGCTAGGGGGAGAGGTAGATACGATTGAGGGCAGAGATAGGGTCCAGAGTGACTTAGACAAATTGGAGGATTGGGCCACAAGAAATCTGATGAGGTTCAACAAGGACAAGTGCAGAGTCCTGTACTTGGGACGGGAGAATCCCAAGCATAGTTACAAGCTGGGGACCAACCAGTTAAGTAGTAGTTCTGCAGAAAAGGACCTGGGAGTTACAGTGGATGAGAAGCTGGATATGAGTCAACAGTGTGCCCTTGTAGCCAAGAAAGCTAATGGCATATTAGGTTGCATTAAGAGGAGCATTGCCAGCAGATACAGAGATGTCATAATTCCCCTTTATTCGGCTTTGGTGAGGCCACATCTGGAGTATTGTGTCCAGTTCTGGGCCCCCCACTATAGAAAGGATGTGGACGCATTGGAGAGGGTCCAGTGGAGGGCAACCAAAATGATTAGGGAGGTGGAGCATATGACTTATGAGGAGAGGCTGAGGAAGTTGGGTCTGTTTAGTCTGCAGAAATGAAGAATGAGGGGGGATTTGATAGCAGCCTTCAACTTCCTGAAGGGAGGTTCCAAAGAGGATGGAGAGAGGCTGTTCTCAGTCGTGACAGATGGCAGAACAAGGAACAATGGTCTCAAGTTGTGGTGAGAGAGGTCCAGGTTGGATATTAGGAAAAACTATTTCACTAGGAGGGTGGTGAAGCACTGGAATGGGTTACCTAGAGAAATAGTGGAGTCTCCATCCCTAGAGGTGTTTAAGTCCCGGCTTGACAAAGCCCTGGCTGGGTTGATTTAGTTGGGATTGGTCCTGCCTAGAGCAGGGGGCTGGACTTGATGACCTACTGAGGTCTCTTCCAGCTCTATGGTTCTATGATTCTATGAACCGGAAGGTCCAGTATTTGAGTTTTCTGTTCGGGGAACAAATAGAGAAAATATAAATGAGCAAATATAAATGTCTGGTATTTTCTAAATAAGATGTAATGTAGATTGTAATGTAATGTCACGTGTGTCCAGTATTTTTGTTGAAACCATCTGGCAACTTTTGAAGGAACATGGTAGGCCCTCCTTGGGAGCAGGCTAGCGTCCCTGTGGGGAGAGCAGCTGGTTTGAGCTGCCCCACACTGCACATGCACCTCTCCCCTCTTTGCCTGTGTGCTGTGCCCTGCTGGGAACTCCCTACAATTTCTCTAGTCTCCTTTTCACTCTGTCCACCTCTGCTCTGAAGTTTAAGCCCACAGGTCAAGGATCCCCTTCTGAGTCTTTCCTCTTCTCCCTTCCCCAGCAGAGGTCTGCAACAGACATAGTTTGCGGGGAGGGAGAGATACATACACAACCTGGCAGGGGAGGAGGGAAAGTTAAAGGAAAATAAAAGAAGGTGGTGCTTGTTCCTGTCCATGATTAACAATATACCTGTGTCAACAGGAAACTGATGTTAAAATAAAAGAAAGGGAGAGGTGGGGATATATTTGGAGCACAAAAACAACCATCAGGGCTGCAGAATGCAAGGGAGAGAGCAACCTTTTAGCTAGGGAAGAAGATGGATTTGCTCTTTACAAGCCTGGAATAACTGAAAATTTCTATTTAGGGAAAAGGGACATCGATCCAAGCGTCTTCAGGGCTCTGTCTCCAGTTGGTAGTATTTTGAATGAGGGAGAGTTATAAACAGTGTGAAGTTGAGTGGGATTTCCTTTCAAGAATACAGCACATTCTTCCTCAGCCCTGAAAGAAGCCTTTAAAAACTGCCTTAAATAATCCAAAAGAGCTACTGTCAAATGATGCTTGGCTGGCTTATGGATCCTTCTGTATGTAGAAGCAGTCAGTATGTGGATCTGATGCACTAGCAATCAGATCATCCTGTTAGCACTCTGCCTCCCAGGAAACCAGAATGTGCTAATGGGCCCTTTGGGCAGACATTTTCACAACTCTGTGGTAAACAACATTTTTGCTCTATGGAAGATCTTCAGCAGAGACTTGTTTGCCTTGCAATCAAACAGGAAGCGCAATGTGATGTTCAAGAAAAGCACTGGATTGCCACCCACAATGAGATGTGCAACTCCTTCCAATTATCTGAATTGTGCCTTCCTCCACTACTAATCCTGCCCCATGTTTTGTACAAGATTTGGCAATATAGGGTATGAGTTATTCTCATTGCCCCCAACCAGCCCAGAGAGTTTTGGTTCCTGAACCTCCTAGGCATGTTATCTCGGGCACCAGTCTTATTTTTTCCAATCTCCTGACTCATAGGACATGGCAAGAATCAGGCATCTCAATCAACAGTGGCTTCATCTCAGAGCCTAGTTTTGCATGGGCATACTCGCTACAACAATCACGTACAGAACATTCTTATAGTTGTAGGAAGTGTTACCTAGCCAACAGGAAATATTTCTCTAACAGGGAGCATCAAAGACTTATTTCTACAAAAGCTCCAAATATTCCTCTCATTCTGGACTATATTCTTTCCTTGAAGAAAGCAGGTCTTATCCACCCATTCCTTAAAGGTCTGCTTGGCAGTAATCCTTGCATACCACACGCCTTCACTGAGATACTGTCTTCCCTTACCCTCTGATTATCAGTTTCTAGAAAGGCCTAAATAGAACTGCCACCCTTACAAAAAGCATACTCTTCAATGGAACTTGACTCTTGTTCTTTCAATGCTCATTAAGCCTTTTGAACCACTAGCTTCTTGCTCCTTGTCACTTGTACCTATGAATGTTGTTTTCCTGGTAACCATCACCTTAGCTAGAAGGTTAGTGAGTTTGGGGCATGGACGGTAGATTCTCTTTACCCTATATTCCATATGAACAAGGCATTATTAAGTTTACACCCAAATTCACCCTGAAAGTAATTTGAGTTTCACCTGAATTAGTCTATCTACTTACGTGTGTTCTTCCCAAAACCTCACACATCCTCAGAAGAAAGGAGACTTCATTCATTTGACATCCAGAGAGCCCCCCAATCTTTTATCTGCAGAGAACAAAAAAAATCAGGAAGTCCCTTAGACCAAGGATTCTCAAACTTTGTGATACCCCCTCGGAGTCGGGACCCACAGTTTGAGAAATGCAGTCTTAGACTATTTGTAGCCATATTGGTAACGGTCAGTGTATATTAGCTCACAGAATCTCTAAATGGATCTTGGATTGTACTTTACTCTATCTGCTGTCTAATCTTCTCCCTCCTCATGGGGTGAAAGCTCATTTCACAGAGGTGCAAGAAACATCTATGAGATCATTTCAAGAGGTTCCTCTGCATGGCATTTATAACGCTACTACATAGAGCTCAGTTCACACACTGACTAGACTTTGATATAGGACTCTTCTGTTGATTAGGCTTTTGGAAGAGCCATCCTTCATTCAGCTCTGCCATCTGACTTTGCACTCCTCCAATTTGAGTACTGCCGGTCAGTCATCCATAGTGGTATACCAATAAGAACTAGCACTTAAAGATAAAGTTACTTAACTTGTAGTAATAGGAGGTTCTAGGAGCTGTCACCCCTATCTTCTTTCACTACCTGCAAATGTGATTAGGGGATTCCACCCCCTCTGATTCTCAGTGGAAAAGAAACTGGGGAGGCACTCAGACCTCCCTGCATTTTATCACCTTGGTCGGAGGCACAAGGTGACCAAGGGACATTGCTTTCAAAATTTTGTGTATCCGGGAACATGGAGCACATGCTCACCCACTGGAGTACAGACGGTGACCACACATCATGAGGAAACTCCAGTTGCTATAAGGTAAATGACTTTCTCTTGCTGGGATAGTGTCATAAGGAGTGCTGACTCATTAAAAGGCGATGGGACTCAGTCACACTTGAGCTATTAACACTTCTTTAGGTAAAGGGAATGAGCGTTGGGGTCATGTTACCTCGGCTAGTTTGTAACTTTAGAAAAAGCCAGCTGGGAGATATGGTAGCCTGTGCTCAATTAAAGGAACAAAAATGGATCTGAGAATAGATGTTCCACTGAGGAAAAGGAAGGAAAGGACCAATGCAGAGGCACAGCTTTGTTGATGGGGGAGAGAAAGCTCCAAGAAAGAAAAACTGGACAATTTATGTTATGGAACAAAGAGTCCATTTGTTAAGGTCCCAGGGTTGGAAACCCAATATAGCAGGTGAGTATTAGTTCTCCCCGTGCTGCCAGCTGTTGAGATGGTATATCTGCTCACAACAAGGAGATGAATTAATATTGCAGGGCTGGGAGCTGATCCCAGAGAAGGGTTAAAGACTGTATTGGAAGAGGACAGATTCACAGAGGTGACATACGCCCAGCAACTATGGGAGGCAGAAGATAGGGTGGTGTTTACTTTTGGCCTTTGATTAACTTTGGAAGGGAGTAGACTGAGATTTACCTGGAGACCTAACTCACCTCAGCAATCTAATTATACTGGAAAGTAGTGGATGACTATTGAGAGGGAAAACTGGTACAGGTAGCCACAGAACAAGCTACTATTCTATAATATTGTGTCTGAGATGAAAATAGATCATCACATGAGGGATTCGTTGCCTGCAAAGACCACACCTTAGTATTACTATAAGTAAGACTGTTATAATCTTTACTGTATATAGCATGGATTAAATCTTCAGGTTCCTGACTAGATGGATGACTTGCCCTTGCATGGGCAAAATGCGAATACCACTTTTCCTCCTGATGCTGCAGAATCACAGTTAACAGTTACTGTCTAACGACTCTTACCATTGATCTCTCTGACAAGAATTATTTCACAGTTTAAATTTAAGAATTTAAACTAAAAAACAGTCAAACATTAATGACCAAGGCTTGACAAACCCTGGCGAGAGCCACTCTTGCGTATGCGGAGACTGGCACTGCGCATACACAAAGCACTGGTGAATGGGGCGCTCGGAGCGACAGGCTGAAATCTACTTGCCGCAGGTGAGTAGATTCAGCAGTTTGTCGAGCCCTGTTCATGAGGATAGGCCCCATGATGAAAGCAAACATTTTAGTACCATTTTAAAAATTCCCAAGGAAAAACCAGTAAATAGCTCCTTTTCCCCTAATATAAACCAGGGCTACTCAACTTTGAAAGCCATGGGGGGCACAATAATACTCACAGCACATGCCGAGGGCCGCAACTTAAATGTGGTTGCATATACATGCAAATCTATATGCAAATAGTTTCTTTCACGCTGACAGGCATGAATACAAAGCATTTCCTGCAAAGCCCCAGCGCTCCTGGCACTTGGTCCCTTGGGGCCAGAAACACCGACACCCTGTACCCGTTTGTTCCAGCCAGCCTGTCTGCTTGTGTCCTTCAATGTTCACCCTGCCTGGGAGACACTTCACTGTTGTGTAGCATGTTCCCAGGGGATGCCATGTTCAAAGGATCCCACCTGTGGGCCGCACGTTGAGCCCCACATAAATCCAAACTGCACCATGGGCCGCGTTTTGAGTAGCCCTGGTATAAAGATTCACTTCAGAGCTCATGGGAGCATGCGGACACTTGCGACATTGTGGATAGGGTGAAGAGATTCTTTGAGAGAGATTGTAGAATTTTAGGCTTTGTCTACACTTAAATGTTTAAAGCACAGCCAAGGCAGTGCTTTAAACTGAAAGGTATTTCTATTCAGCAAGCCAATATTTTGAAATAATTTTGAAATGGCAGTCTTCTTATTCCGACTCCTGTAGCCCTCATTTCACGAGGAGTAAGGGAAGTCAAAGGAAGAGTGTTCTTCCTTTGACTTCCTGCTGTATAGACAGCGCCAAAAACAGAATTAAGCTATTTCGATTTCAGCTATGCGATTGATGTAGCTGAAGTTAGGTATCTTAATTCAACTTTCACCCTGCAGTGTAGACATGCCCGAAGTGTGGCCATGACACCAGCACTGAGGAAAAGATCTTCCAGGGCTGTATGTAAGCCACCTCCATGAGGGGTGTAACTAACAGCGCTGAAAGTTCAGCTCCCAGAGCTGTAGCCTGATTCACACTGGCGCTTTATAGCGCTGTAACTTGTTGCATTCAGAGGGGTGTTTTTTATGCTCCTGAGTGAGAAAGTTACAGTGCTATAAAGTGTAAGTATAGGCTTAGCCTTAGTTGTGATGTAACTCAATTTAAATAAAAATATAATTTTGTAATTGTGTTGCCTTGCTGATGTATCAATTTTAGAATGAATGTCAAGGTATGCTTCCTTTGGAGCACAGTATGAAAACACATTTTTCTACAAGCTATGCTGTTTTTTATATTTCTAAGCTGCCTATCACTCATACCTAGGCACTAAATGAAACTGAAATTACACAACTTTTCTTTTTCTACTTTCTAATATGGATATCTGTTTGTATGCAAAGAGAGTCAAAAGACAGTATCATAGTAACGAAGGACTTGTTGGAGACATACAGATGCATCCTGGCAAACAGTGATTTCAGACCTCCCCAAGGCTACGTCTACACTGGTGTGATCTTGCGCCAGAAGTATGCAAATGAGGCTAAGCGTGGAATATCGCCGAGCCTCATTTGCATATTGAATGAGCCACCATTTTCCGGAAGAGGCTCTCGCGCCAGAAGGAGCTGTCTACACTGCCCTTTCTTGCGCAAGAAAAACTCTCTTGCGCAATGCCATTATTCCTGAAAATAATCAGCATAACGGCATTGTGCAAGAGGGTTTTTCTTACGCAAGAAGGGGCAGTGTAGACATCTCCTTATGGCGCAAGAGCCTCTTCCAAAAAAATGGTGGCTTATTAGATATGCAAATGAGGCTCGGCGATATTCCATGCTTAGCCTCATTTGCATACTTCTGGCGCAAGATCATGCCAGTGTAGACATAGCCCAAGAGTGGGTAAAGCTCAATAAAAGGTATTCAATATCCCTCTTTGACATGTCTGTTTCTTTATCTGTTTCAGCCATTTATAATTTCTTATGCTTTTTTCTAATTTAGTACCAAACCTGGAAATCCTGCCATTATTTTTCCTGTATGACTCATTTATGGAGAGGTTCCTTTGGCACCTCATGCTGATCAGTGGCTTGGCATCTCCTCCATCAAAGTTTTCAGTTCACATCATCTCTATTGTGGTTAATGTTTGTTTTTCCTATTACCCAGTTTCAGATCAATGCAGTTACTTTCCACTGGTTCCATGACCTTTGAGATTAATTGTTTTTAACTCTGTTTACAAATTCCTCTGTAGTCTTCTTACTTTGAATGGTGCTTTAAGAAGGTTTTGGTTTTTTTAAACAAAGCCAAGGTACATTTTGAAGGTATAAAATACAAAGTGGCACAGTGAGGAATGGGCAAAAATAAGTGAATTATCCCTCTCTCTGCTGCCCTAGACAATAGTATTTTCCAAAACGGTGAAGCTATAAGACATTTTGAGCTGTGTATTCAATTATTAGCTGACAATGTTATCTATATGCTAGAAAAGCATGTGGAGGTCCTAACCAAGAGCATAACCCCATTTACAAACACAACATTAGAGATCGTCTATGCTAACGAGCTTACAATCTAAATAGAAAGTATCAGCAAAAAGGTATAGTTGGGTTAAGGGGGGAGGAACAGAAAGGCAAAGTAATATCTCTGGTTATCACGAGATCAGTAGTAGAGCCAAGCATAGAATCCAGGTGTCCTGACTCCCAGCCCAGTGCCAAATCCTTTGGACTGTGGTGTCTGTCATATGTAACATGTTATGAACATGGGAGAGGATATACAAACGAGTTCATATAATTTACTGGAGGGATGACTGTGTATTTGTGTATTTCTAGTATGAACTAAGATTTTCCAGAAGCCTGTTCAAATCTGACTCTGTTGTTTATGCAATTAATAACATTTGTGCCTTCCCTCCAAATGGTGTACATCCTGGGTGTTTACCAGGCCTTACAGTCAGCAAATAAAACCAAACCAAAGGACAGTGAAAGAACCTACAAAGCACTTAGCTACATTCATCAAATGGGTACATATGTAAACATGGGGACTATGTTATGATTCTCTTTTTTGGAAGCTGTACCTTTAAATGCCGGATTGCTATGAGAGGGAGCTATCAGCTGGGGCAAGCATCTTTTCCCAAACAGAATAGCATTATGGGTGTGTGCCTTTTCATGGAGCCTTCTTTCAATTACCTGACAAAGTACAGTCTGTTTTCTACTTCTTGTGTACACAAATAACAAAGAAAATAATTAGCTTCAGAGGAGTAGCTGAGTTAGTCTGTAACAGAAAAAAATTAAAAAACAACAAATAGTCTAGTAGCACCTTAAAAACTAACAAAACATGTAAATGGTATCATGAGGTTTCGTGGGCACAACCCCACTTCAGATGACCAATGATGGAATGGAACAAATAGTAACAGAGGTTACATATGTAGTACAGAGAATACAATTGGTTAATTTCTTAGTACAGGCCTAAGAAATTACTCATAACTCTGCTCCCTCAGCAAGGAGGAAGTAGACTTTTTATATTTTAAGATACTGTATAAACAGAGCAGAGCCGGAACATTTCCCCTTTACAACTACTTAACTGTCTTTCAGGAAGTTTTTCTCTTGTCTTACGTTGTATATCACATGAAGTGGTCTGTACTTGAAAACATTTAAAAAAATATTTTTTGTGCTGACTAATCTAGATAAATATATTTAGAATATGATTATTCTTCGTGGACAGATTCAGATATTTACCTTTAGGTTTAAACTCACATTATTTCACTTGGATGATCTATGACTCCAGTTTCTCCTGCTTTATGATTCAAGTTCAAAGGCACATTTTGCTATAGCTTCCAGTGAATGCATATAACATGCATTATATGCCTAGGAATGCTACTAGAAAAATGTGGCACGTCTTAAAATAAGTGTCCCTTTTACTTAGTGCTTAGGCCTTGTGTTACATCTGCACAAAAATGAATTTGTCCTAGCCTACCTATCTCCCAGAAATGCCAATTGGTAATTTTCCATAGCCTGGTGCACCCTCTCCTGGTAAAATGCCACATTGCACCTGCAAGTTTGAAAATATAGGCACTCCTAGGGTTGCCAGATGTCTAGTTTTGAGCTTTCTGTTCCGGAAACAAATTGGGAAAATATAAATGAGCAAATATAAATGTCTGGTATTTTCTAAATAAGATGTAATGTAGATTGTAATGTAATGTCAAGTGTGTCCGGTGTTTTTGTTGAAACCATCTGGCAACCCTAGCACTCCCTAAGTTATGAACATCCTGCACATACAAACAAGTTTGCTTGCAGCCTCTGGCAGGGACATCCTTAGATGAAGCACTACTCAGTTCTATTAAACTGTGCCTAGTGGTGGCATTGGCGGTGGGATAATGATTTTTTAGAAATGTGGTTTTAACTTCAGCAACACACTAATGAAATATTTTAAAAGTAAATTTTAAACTAAGGTCCTGTAGACTAACATGGTAAATTCAGAAACTGACTGTATACACCTGACATTGGCAAATGTCTGTTAAATGGCTTCATTACTACAGGTTTAAACTGTCTAAACCAGGACTCTCTCGTCTGGCAACATCCATGGTCTGGCACAAGTGTTGCAGGACCAGAGTACCGGTGGAGGGCCAGCATCAGAGACCCCTGCTGGCCTAGCATGGCAGTGGGCTGCCAGCAGCGAGCTGAAGGTGGGGCTGCCTAGCAGGATGGGGTTAGGGTTAAGGTTCTGGAGGGGCTGGGACCCATTGTGGTGGCTGCTCGGCAGGTCCCGAAGCTGTGGTGCATGGCAGGCAGTGGGGCTGGTGGCAGGTGTCCAGAAAGAACATCCCCTAGTCCAGCAAAATCCCTCATCTGGGACCAGTCAGTACGTGCAGTAATTCAGATACATGTGCCTCCACAGTTTTATTGATTCTGACTCACCTAAAACATCACTTAGCTAGCTGCAGACACTAAACCACTAAAAAAACCAGACTGGATTTTTTGCAAATATAGTATGGCCTTTCTATTATTTCTATGGCAAATATCCTAGAAAAAAAACTGGGAGAGTATTATAAAGGAAAGAGATGAAGAGGCAATGAGTGTATGCTGAAGAGTCATTGGCAAATAAAATATTCATGGTTATCTATCAGACTTTTTCTGCTGGTATGGAGAAATATTTTCTTTAAGAAGATGGACAACATCTGTTGTCAAGTGGACTTATAGGTAATAAATTAGTACCAGAAGGGACCATTGTTATAATTTATTTTGACATTTTGCATAACAAAGGCCAGAGGATTTTCTTGAATTAATTCCTGCATCAAGTCCAATAATTGTGGCTAAACTACAATGTATCTTTTAGAAAAACATCCAATTTTAATTTTAAAATGTTCTACACATGGAGAATCCACCGCAATACTTGATACATTTTCAGTGGTTTAAGAAAGTCACTTAAGAAGAAAATTGCCCCATAATTCTAGCCTCTGTTTGCTTGGATGTTACTCCATTTTTTCCTAGACTGAAGAGCCATTTATTACAATTCAGGATCATAGAATCATAGAATAATAGGACTGGAAGGGACCTCGAGAGGTCATCGAGTCCAGCCCCCCGCCCTCAAGGCAGGACCAAGCTCCGTCTACACCATCCCTGACAGATGTCTATCTAACCTGTTCTTAAATATCTCCAGAGAGGGAGAGTCCACCACCTCCCTTGGCAATTTATTCCAATATTTGACCACCCTGACAGTTAGGAATTTTTTCCTAATGTCCAATCTAAACCTCCCCTGCTGCACTTTAAGCCCATTACTCCTTGTCCTGTCCTCAGAAACCAAGAGGAACAAATTTTCTCCTTCCTCCTTGTGACACCCTCTTAGATATTTGAAAACTGCTATCATGTCCCCCCTTAATCTTCTTTTTTCCAAACTAAACAAGCCCAGTTCATGAAGCCTGGCTTCATAGGTCATGTTCTCTAAACCTTTAATCATTCTTGTCGCTCTTCTCTGTACCCTTTCCAATTTCTCCACATCTTTCTTGAAATGTGGCGCCCAGAACTGGACACAGTACTTCAGCTGAGGCCTAACTAGTGCAGAGTAGAGCAGCAGAATGACTTCACGAGTTTTGCTTACAACACACCTGTTGATACAACCTAGAATCATATTTGCTTTTTTTGCAACAGCCTCACACTGTTGACTCATATTCAACTTGTGGTCCACTATGACCCCTAGATCCCTTTCCGCCATGCTCCTTCCTAGACAGTCGCTTCCCATCTTGTATGTATGGAACTGATTGTTCCTTCCTAAGTGGAGCACTTTGCATTTCTCTTTATTAAACTCTGACCATTTCTCTAACTTGCTAAGGTCATTTTGAATTATGTCCCTATCCTCCAAAGAAGTTGCAACCCCACCCAGTTTGGTATCATCTGCAAACTTAATAAGCGTACTCTCTATCCCAATATCTACATCATTGATGAAGATATTGAACAGTACGGGTCCCAAAACAGACCCTTGCGGAACTCCACTTGTTATCCTTTTCCAGCAGGATTTAGCACCATTAACAACAACTCTCTGACTACGGTTATCCAGCCAATTATGCACCCACCTTATCGTGGCCCTATCTAAGTTATATTTGCCTAGTTTATCAATAAGAATATCATGCAAGACCGTATCAAGTGCCTTACTAAAGTCTAGGTATACGACATCCACCGCTTCTCCCTTATCCACAAGGCTTGTTATCCTATCAAAGAAAGCTATCAGATTAGTTTGGCATGACTTGTTCTTCACAAACCCATGCTGGCTATTCCCTATCACTTTATTACCTTCCAAGTGTTTGCATATGATTTCCTTAATTACCTGCTCCATTATCTTCCCTGGGACAGACGTTAAACTGACCCGTCTGTAGTTTCCTGGGTTGTTCTTATTCCCCTTTTTATAGATGGGCACAATATTTGCCCTTTTCCAGTCTTCTGGAATCTCCCCTGTCTGCCATGATTTTTCAAAGATCATAGCTAAAGGCTCAGATACCTCTTCTATCAGCTCCTTGAGTATCCTGGGATGCATTTCATCAGGACCTGGTGACTTGCTGACATCTAACTTTCCTAAGTGATTTTTAACTTGTTCTTTCTGTATCCTATCTTCTAAACTTGCCCTCTCTCTGCTTGTATTCACTACGTTAGGCACACCTCCAGACTTCTCGGTGAAGACCGAAACAAATAAGTCATTGAGCATCTCCGCCATTTCCAAGTTTCCTGTTACTGCTTCTCCCTCCTCACTAAGCAGTGGGCCTACCCTGTCCTTGGTCTTCCTCTTGCTTTTAATGTATTTATAAAAGGTCGTCTTGTTTCCCTTTATGCCTGTAGCTAGTTTGATCTCATTTTGTGCCTTTGCCTTTCTAATCTTGCCCCTGCATTCCTGTGTTGCTTGCCTATATTCATCCTTTGTTGTTTGTCGTAGTTTCCATTTTTTATATGACTCCTTTTTTATTTTGAGATCATGCAGGATAACTGCACCTGTCTTTCAACTCTCCAGCCATCACCTTTCAGGGGTGAAGAGACTTGTTTCTCTCTTCCTTCTGACCGGGTTGAACAGTTCCCTATCTTTACTGTGTTATTCCCTAGAAAACAGTCTGCCTAAGCAGACCTGCTTTACTTCTGTCCTTGGAGCACTGTGTAATTGCCTCAGTTACAGGTCACTATGCAATACGTTCTAAGCAAGCCTATTTTATTCTTAAGGTGAAAGAATTACAGAGAAAACACCTTAAAAACAATAACAACTTACATGTATAATACTAATAAGATTACTCAAGATATGCCTTCTCTATGAGCTCTGGAGGAACAGTCCTTCAAAAACCCTAACTCATGGTTTCAATTTCGTCATGCTCTTTAACTAAGGGCTCAAAATGTCTCTCCTTTTCTTATGTCTGAGTCATGGGACGAGTGGTAGAGAAGCTCAGGCCAGACCACCAGACTGTAATTCAGGGCCTTACAACAGGTGCCACTATCAAACACCATGGTAATGTCTACACTCGCGGCTTCTTGCGTGAGTAATATGCAAATTAGGCTAAGCGTGGAATATTGCTGAGCCTCATTTGCATACCTAATGAGCCACCATTTTTTTCAGAAGAGGCTCTTGCGGAAGAGGAGCGTCTACACTGCCCCTTCTTGTGCAAGAAAAACTCTCTTGCGCAATGCCATTCTTCCTGAAAAGTAATAGGTGTAACAGCATTGCACAAGAGGGATTTTCTTGCGCAAAAATGGGCAGTGTAGACACTCCTTCTTGCACAAGAGCCTCTTCTGAAAAAAATGGTGGCTCATTAGGTATGCAAATGAGGCACAGCAATATGCCACACTTAGGCTCATTTACATATTACTAGTGCAAGAAGCCACGAGTGTAGACATAGCCCTTGAGTCTTTCAAGGTTACCGCTGAGCCTTACTACCTGCTACTCACTTTCCTGCAAGGCCTTAAATTGTTTGGCTGAAAGTCAAACAGAAGACAATATCATCTGGATATTCAGCCAATCCAATAGCCTCCTTTTTTGCAACTAGATCCAGCATCAAAGTAGCTGAAGTTTGTGGGTATCATTCCCACCTCCGACAAGGCTGTCCTGCTCTCCCACCATTTCAGGCACGTTGTGCTTCCTGATTTGCTCGTTCTGAAGCAGTCTTCCAGGCTTATCTCAGCACAAGAGCCTGTTATCTCTCACTGACATATAAGTCCTGGCCCATCTTCTGTGGCAGAGATAGCTGCTATTTGTAGGCCCCTTCCTTGTGTGCAATAACTCAGGAGCTCCCAAGGTAATCTGTCCTGCTTTTGAGTGGTCTTCTCCTTTTTGAGTCACTCCTCTCGTGATAGCAGGCTCTGCAGGTGGGGTGGGGAGTTGTCACGAGTTCAGAGTTGCCCCTTAACTCCCTTTTTTCCTAGTGCGGAGTTCATACATCTCATCACAGCCTCCGTAAAGGAATTCCAGTCAGGTCAATGCAAGGGATGTACTTAACCCAGTTTGTTTAGTAGGCTTTAGAACAACCTCAGGCATGTATGGAGCTGTGGGGGTGAAAGCACCCCCCCCCCCCATGGTCCCCTAAGTAAGCATGCTCCAGCCAGGGGAAGGCAAGAGCAATGCACTGCCCAACCCTCCCTCCCCCATCTTTTGGCCAGCCTGCAGAAGGCTGGGGCTGATTTCCCCACTTGGGAGACTATGGGGGTGCAGTCACACCCTCGCAGTCCACATTTACAAAAAAAAAAAAAAAAAAAAAAAAGCACCCCTTCCATAAATTCCTGCATAAGGACCTGAGTCTACATGGAACTTGGAGGAAGGTGCATGAATTCCAGGAGGAAAGACTTCGAAGGAGTAACCAGGCAATCAAACTGTGTGCATATAGCTTGAAGAATGCTAGCTGCAGTTGCAGTATCTCTGTAAATAATTCTCTTAATAGGAGTCAGTTTAGTTTCATAAGCATTGTGTGCTCTCATGTTATTAACTGGCAAACTGTACATGAAATATGGTGCAGGGGCCAATCTAGTGTGACCCCATAGCAAGAAAGTTGTAAAGAGGAAAAATAAAGCAGCACCTAGAAACAAAGCAAACAAAAACATGTAGGGACTCAGACTACAAAGACTGCTGAATTTCCTAAATAAAAAATAGTTGCACAAGAATGGAAGCAAGAACAGGGTCTGTAAACAGCTGAGCAAGGGGATAAGAACAATAAAATAAGCTATTTTATCTTACTACAAAAGGATGGCTGCAGTGTAACTCAGCAGATCCATAGACTCATAATATACACACACTACAGAAGAAGGCTGCCAGCCATTCACTTGTCATATTTGCAGTATGATATTGGCTCAGTGACCAATTCAATATTGTAGTGCAATCCCTGCAATATTGATAAGCAACAATGTTAGACTGGACAAATAAGATCATGTGATGAGGATGTGTTATAAAAACATTCTGAGAACACTGGACAAATGCAGATGGCTGACAAACAATATGTTATCACTAGTTTAGAGTAATTGATAGACTGCTGGGTAGTAGAGTAGTGCAACCTTGGATTAAGTCACAGTATAACAGAAGAATATGCTTAAGAAAAGAGAAGCAGAAGTTTTAGGGCATGTCTACACAGGAGGGCTACAGCTGAATTAAACTACGCAACTTCAGCTATGTCAATTGCAAAGCTGAAGTCAAAATACAGGCAGTCCCCGGGTTACGCGGATCTGACTTATGTCAGATCTGTACTTACGAACGGGGCTTTTCTCGCCCCGGAGGACGCGGGCAGCGAGAAAAGCTGCTCTGCGTCTCCCTGGTCTGCTGGGGGGGCACCCCAGCAGACTAGGGAGACGCGGAGCAAAGCTGTGGAGGACGCGGGCGGCAGGACCGCCCATACGTGCCGCGGTCCTGCTGCCCGCGTTCTCCGCGGCTTTGCTCCACTTCTCCCTGGTCTGCTGGGGGGGGCACCCCAGCAGACCAGGGAGACGCGGAGCAAAGCCACGGAGGATGCGGGAGGCGGGACCGCGGCACATCTTGGTGGTCCCGCTGCCCGCGTCTCCCTGGTCTGCTGGGGGGAGGGGCGCAGCTAGTGCGCCCCCCCCCCCCCAGCAGACCAGGCTTTTCTCGCCGACGCCTGTGGTAGAGCAGCTGGGGCCCTGTTGGGTTGGTCCCGCAGCGCCACTCCTCGGCGCTACTGGACCAACCCGGCAGCACCCCAGGTGCTCTGCCCCAGGCGTCCCCAAGTCAGCTGCTGCTGAAACTGACTAGCGGCTGACTATAGGAAGCCCGAGGCAGAGTTGCTTCCTGGAATCAGCCGCTGATCAGTTTCAGCAGCAGCTGACTTGGGGACAGCTGGGGTGCTGCCGGGTTGGTCCCCGCAGCGCCAAGGTGCGGCGCTGCGGGGACCTACCTGGCAGCACCCCAGCTGCTCTGTCCCAGGCGTCCAGATTCAGCTGCTGTTGAAACTGATCAGCGGCTGATTCCAGGAAGCCCGGGGCAGAGAAACTCTGCTTCGGGCTTCCTGTAGTCAGCCGCTGGTCAGTTTCAGCAGCGGCTGAATCTGGATGCCAGTTCCGACTTACGTACAAATTCAATTTAAGAACAAACCTACAGTCCCTATCTTGTACATAACCCGGGGACTGCCTGTAGCTTAATTCAGCTTTTGGTGCTGTTTAAACAGCAGAAAGTCAAAGGAAGAACATTTTTCCTTTGGCTTCCCTTATTCCTTGTGAAATGAAGGTTTACCATGAGTCGTAATAAGTCCTCCAGCTCAACATTATTTCAAAATAAAGGCTTACAGTGTAGACATGCTCTTTGTTGTTTTGGAATAACGTCAGCTATTCCAAAATAACGCTGCCGTGTAAAAACTTAATGTTTAGTGGGCCCTGACCTGCATTTTAACAGAATAAAAAGGTTTATTTCATGATTCTGACACAAGAGAGCAAGTTGAAGTTACAGACTCCACATGTGGCCTGAGACTGTAGTTAGGGGAGGAAAAGGAGGAGGGGCAAAGATCCTGCTTCAAGTCTCCTCCCACCCTAGTCTGCCTGCTGAGGGGAATAGATTTGAACAGGAATTTCCCATCTCTTAAGTGAGTAACCTATCCATTGCACCATGCGATATTCTCATGTGGGTCTCCCTCACTTTTGTTGAAGTTGTTCCACTTTAATTAAACAATTGAATAATTAAATGTTAATTGGGCCAGAAAAAGTGAAAATCACTGTAGAATCCTGTCAGAAAATAGTAGCCCTTCTTGGAAAGGAGATTGGTAAATTACAGTGCCTGCTGCAGATGCTGGATTAGCTGAAGGATCTTTTCCTCCTACACCAATAGCAAAATAATGGTCTTGTTCCTCTGTGACTTTATAGTTAACTTTCTTCTTGTATTTCAGAGAGGTAGCTGTGTTAGTCTGTTTCAGTAAAAACAACAAGGAATTCAGTGGCATTTTACAGATTTTATTATAGCTTTTGTGAGTTGCAACTAGAGATGTGAACAGATAACCAATTAACCAGTTACCTAGTAAGCATCACTCTTAACTGTTTCCTGGGAGCAGCACCCCAGCCTGTGGCCTGATGGGCTGGAATCTAGTGCCCCCCATTCCTCCCATTGCTGCTTTTGGTCCCGCATGAGGCTCCTGGCTCCTAGCCCTGAAGTTGGTAGCCCAGCATGGAGCTGGAAGCAGCTGGGCTGGAGCAGCCCTAGGCTGTCATGGGGGATGCTTCTGCCCACCCATCCCTGTTTAATCACTCAACCACTAAAACTTAATGTTTAACCAGTTAACTAATTAAACAAGATTTTACGTCCCTAGTTGTAACTCACTTCGTTGGATGCATGAAATGAAAGCAGAGATGGTAGGGATACAGAAATGGGAGTATCAGAGCTAATTCAATCACGGAGGATCTGGCTCACTTCCAACAGTAATAAGAAAGTGAGAATCTAAATGAGAAAATTACTTATTGTAATGGGAGAGTCATTTCCAGTCTCTATTCAGATCCATTCTGATGGCGTCAAAATTGCATGAATTCCAGCTCAGCAGTTTCATGCTGCAATCTATTTTTGAAGACGTATTGCTTAAGAATGGCAACTTTCAAGTCTGTAACTGTGTGTCCAGGGAGTTTTACATGCTCTGCCACTGGTTTTTGTACATTACCAATGTTGATTTCTGATTTGTGTCCTTATATTCTGTTGCACGGAGACAGTCTGGTTTCTCCAATGTATATGACAGAGGTGCATTGCTGGTATATGATGGCATATAGCACATTAGTCGATATGGAAGTAAATGAGTCTTTGATGGTATGACTGATATGGTTAGATCCTCTGATGGTGTCATTAGGGTAGATGTGTGGACAGAGTTAGCAACAAAGTTCTCTTGCAGGGATTGGTTCCTGATCAGTGTTCCTGTAATGGGGTATGTAGTTGATGGTGAAACACTCCAGAACAGATATACTAAGTTCTTGAGACAGCTTTGCATTGGCACCCAGTTCATTCTGGTGCTATGGCTTGAGGGGACATGCTTTCATTCATAATGTGGTGGACTGGTGTTCTGCTGTGGCTCAGTATTAGCTGGTCAGCTCCGGGGCTTTGCACGCATGTGGACCTGTTCTGACAGCAGGATTGTTGTTGTCCTTACCACGCAGCAGCTCTGCTTCCTAAGCACTCTGGGATGCTTCCCACAGCTCAGAGCTTTCTAGAGAGAAAGGCAGAAGCAGACGAAGAGACAGCAGCTCAGGGAGTGAGAGCACAGGAATGGCGCTTTGATAGCGTTTGGCACCAGTCTCAGGTGCTAACTGCCTGCGTGCTTCTTAAGATCTTCTACTCTAGGGCTCAAGAACCCCCTGGAAAAAACCCGAGAGTTCAGCACCCACAAGCCACAGTCCGAGGTGCCTTATGATGCGTGTGTGTGGGGAGGCGCCAGGCAGGGCCACTGCAAGCTCCCTGGCAGTAGTGGTGGTGGGGGCGCGGGGTACACGAGTGCCTGCACTGGACCGCTCTTCCCTGCTCCGCCCCACAGCCCCACCCCGATCAGTCCCCGCCCCTCCCAGCCCCATGGGTCGTACCGCGAGGGGTGCCCCCTGCCCGCTCCCCACACTCATTCCGCAGGCAGATTCTAAGCGCAATCTACACCTGTGCTGAAAAGCGACTAGCGCCCCCCAGCGCCTCTGCCCCAGGCCAGCAGCCACCTTCCCCTCCTCGCGCCAGGCCGCGCGCTGAAAACGGCATCAGTCCATGCAAACTACATTTCCCAGAGCGCCGCGGGGCGGTCTGGCGCATGCGCGCTGCGATAGCCCTGTGCCTAGGTGCTGCCGCTGTTCGGCCCCGGTCCTCCGCTTGCGCTTGGCCCCAGGAGGAGGCGGGTGGGCGGCGGCGGCGGCATCATCATGTCGGCTGCGCTGCGGTTCGACGGGCGGGTGGTGCTGGTGACTGGCGCCGGGGGAGGTGAGCGGCTCGCGCGGGCCCTGGGCAGGGGTCGCCCGTGCTGCTCCGCGGGGAGTGGCGGGCCCGGGCTCGGGGATCCTGCGGGCCTGGTGCAGCTGGCAGCGCCCCTCGGAGAAACCCCGGCCTGCCAATAGCAAGGGTGCAATTGGGGGGAGGGGTTCCTGGAGGCCTGCGCTGCATACTCCGGTGCTGTGGGTGCAGAACGGGGGCAAAGGTTTTCCTGAGTTCCCGGAGGAGCGAGAGCGGGGAGTTGGGATTTCGCGGTGGCAAGGCTGAAGCCCTTCCCCTTGCCTTTGCAGGAAAGCCGACACGCACGCTCGTGTTTCCTGAGTGTTCTTCTTAATTTTCAAAACACAATGATAAGAGGTTAAAGCGTGCGGGCTGCTTGAAATGTAGTCTGAGTGTTCAGGTGCTGCTGCTGTAGCTTTCGAGAGAGTTTGTTTTCTCTCTCATAAATATGATGATAATCATAGGTAATACCCACCAAAGCCTTGATCCTGCAGTGTGCTTCGTAAAGTGGTGTAGAAAGAAATTCCCCTCTCACCTACACCATGCAGATCTCTTTGCAGGATCCTGGATTTAGGCTTTTGAAAAAATGTGCTGTGATAGCCATGCAAAGAGCAACAGATTCTCTAGTCCAGTGTTTTAGCTTTGGAAGTACGGCAGGTTACTTTAAATTGCAATAGTGATACTTGCAAGAATAGCTGGCAGAAAAAAATGGCAAACAAGTGTGGTTTTTTTTTAAATTGACAGTATAAAATAGCATAACAATAGAGTGCTTTAAATCTACTCTGAATGACTTTCATCTCTCACCCAGATTTTCCCTTGCTTCATGTTAGTTTACTGTGCTTCCCTTTAAATCTTTCTTCTTCACTGACATCTGTCAAAAGTGAACACCCAAGTCAAATGGAAATAATACAAGATAAAAAAGAAAAAAATTGCTTTGAATAAGTGGATCTTTATCATGTACAACTTCTACTAGAACCTTAGGATTCCCAAAAGTGATTCCTTCACAAATACTTACGGTTTCACTACAACTTTTTAAATAAAAACTAAGGATGTTAAATATCGATTAATTTACTAGTTGAGTAGCCGATGGAATTTCCATCAATTACTCAACTAGTCCAGAGGCACTTCTGCATTCCTCCTTTGAAGTGTACAAGAGCCCCAACTTTGAAATGTACAAGAACCCCAGCCTGGGCCAGCGGGAAGCTTTTGCTTATCGGATAGTCGCCTAGTCCTTAACATTCTTAATAAAAACCACTACTTAATATGTTTAATTATAGAGCTATGGAAATGTTTTATTTATTTTTATTTGGATTATAAGTAGTGCTATTTTTACACAGGAACTTAGAAGTTGATTCTTTTGTAAAGGTCAGAACTAGTGATGGAGTCCATCTAACACATCTTGATATTTGCTTAAAGTTTTGGTTCCCTTCATTTAGAAGCCATTTTATTTGGAAAGTATTTTAAAAACATGATCAAAGTGGCAGCTCTTACCAGATACGTTTTGCAGCAGGTGAACATGTGCTTTGAAACTACATTGACTTCTTTCCAATCTTGGCAAGTAGTATTCTCACCTGTCACACAATATCTCCTAGTCTTACTTAAGAACATGAAGATTGCACTGCCTGGGAGTTCTCAGACATCCCAAAGCATCTTTTGGGGTTGTTTCCCTTTTGCAGACAGAAGTGAATGCCTTTGCTTTCCTTTGTGTTTTGGTGAGGGTCCTCAGCAGCTCTCACTAAGGAAGGGAAAATAGGGTTATTGAAATGAGAAATTTGATTTTCCAGTCAATACATATGTTGTATTATTTGCAAAGTTTGGATTTTAAGTTTTAAAAATTTTCCCTTGAACTACTTGGGATATAAAAAGATTACATTTTATAAACAAAATTACAGATGTAAGAAAATAACATTCTTCTCAATTACTGTACCCTGTGTTCTTAAACCAGTTTTATTTTGGCTCCCAACTTGTGTGAAGTTATTTTATATGAAGTAAATTTCCTCGTTTAGTGTCCTTAATTTTTTTTTTTTTATGAAAAAATTTATGTAATGTTATGAGGTGTCCAGTTCTGGGCTCAGATGTAAACTAAAGCCCAGATTTCTGCTTAAGTAATTAACTAGTAGGTGTAATCTCTAGAGCTGTACTCAACAGGCCACTCTGATTGGTTTATGTAAAGGCTCCAAAATCACAGTGCCTCATGGCTCATTGGCTCCAGTTTGCGGTTTCCAGCCAAGGGAAGCTTCGGGAACAAAGGCTGTATTGTGGGCACTTCGAAAAATCCTCCTCCTCCTTCCACTTTGTCATCATTTGTTTAATTTGTACATAACAAAATTACTTGTGTGGAAGAGAATCACAGCTTCTACCTTGATTCAATATCATTAACGTTGTGACTGGTATGATTGGATCGTATCCTTGTCCATAAAAACAACTGTTGTACTCGGCGGGCCTTAAAGTTTAAATAAAGGCAAAGGTGAAAAACTTTCATGGAAAATGTGAAACAATAAAAGTAGCATTATGTAGTATAGTAGGTAAGCTGCTCTGTGCTCCTTTATGTCTTTTTTTATCAATGTGGACACTAAAATCATTATGATTGGAGTTGAACTTGTGTTTGCATGTGAGAGAGTTTTCTTTTCAGTAAACAAAACTAAATTAAACTAAGGTATGTCTATTAACTTAGAATGTAATTCATTAACTTGAAGCATCTTCTCCTACTGCAAAACTGGAATACATTCCTGTATTTTATAGCCTGTCCCATTAAGTGTCACAAATACCTCTTTCACAATCACAAAACTCTCTTGGAGCTTTAGCAGCAAGCAGTCAATAATGACTGTTCTGGGTACTGTACCACGAAGTGAGTATAGAGGAATACTTAGTATTTTCAGTTGTGGATTTGGGTTTCAACGTCTGAGCTAATTTGCTTTCTTTTCTATTCCAGATATCAGAAAATGTGTCACTGCTTTTGTGGAAACATTAGATAGAATTATTTTTTAATTGAATGAATATTTAATTTTTTTAATCTCTGTTTTTTGCTGAAGTGACAATTTCTCCACATACGTTTACGTAATCTAAATTATGCAGGTAGAAGAAAAAATACTGACTCACTGAAACTTTTTGTTTTTTGTTTTTTAAACTAGGATTGGGTAGAGCATATGCTCTGGCTTTTGCAGAAAGAGGAGCTTCAGTAGTTGGTGAGTTTATTATTTTGATCTCTTGCCAGTAACCTTTGTTCTTTAATAAGTTATTCCCTGAACTCCTGATATTCTAACTTTATTTCTGAGTTTCTGAGTTTGAAATAAGTACAATCTTTGGCTGTGTGTTTCTCTACACTGAAAGGCTATTTAGAAATATAACTTAACCCTAATTTGACTTTGGTTCACTCACAGAAATCCTTAACTTGAGTGTAGTGATGGTAATTTTACCTAGCTGGCTGGCCTAAAAGAGGGGCCTGGGCTAATGTTGTCCTGACGACAACTTTTCAGCCATCAGTCCAACAAATGGGCAGAATGGATGCAGGGCTATGCTACTAGTTCTCCAGTGCCTTTGAACAATTCACTAATGCCCAGAAAGTACAGAGAGGTTCTCCTACAATATGTTGAAAAATAATTAATTGTGTGACTCTTCTGACTACTGTATAAGTCTTGGAACCATGGGATTTACCTCAGAACTCTTAGTGTCATCCACGATTGAGGGGTGCATCAGTGTAAATACAGCAACTTCGGAATGTGTGTGGCCATGCTTCTGTCGAGTTAGGCTGACTTGAGAGGAGCACATCTAAGCATAGATGAATCAAGTTAACTCTGCAGTGAAGATATACCTTTATGTTTCAACTGAAAATGCCCTTCCACAGCACCATCTGCCATCGTGCTGAGGAATTAATTCAGTACAGACTTGGGAAGAGAGCTTTCCATTGTATTGGTAGCAGAACTTGATGTAGAAAGCAAGAGTTCCATGAACCAGAGGTTTTCAGTTTTTTCATAATGACTATGCAGACCACATCTCAGTAGAGTCACATGGACATTTCCTCTTTCCTTTATGGTTGTGCACAGGGCTCACTGAACTGTGGCAAGCCCCGCTCGCCGGCCGTGCTGTCCAGCGATCTACGCATGTGAAGATCGTTCTGCGCACGCACAGATAGCTGGAACCCAGCTCTTCCGGGTTACATTCTACTCGCTACAAGCGAGTAGATTGTATAATTTGTCGAGCCCTGGTTATGCACATCTCGCACCCATTTATGGTCCTTTAACATCCACTGGGAAACTATAGGGATTGTTTAAATAGACAGCTGTTAGATGATGAAGAATCCTATAAACCAGAAGGAAAACTGATATCATGTTGTCAAAATTTCCTGGGCAGTTGCACCTCTGACCATTTTGTGTCCTTGAGAACACCTTACTCTCTGGCCTCTAGCTGCCGATTTTCTTGGAGCAGTGTCACACAACACTGGGATGTAAGCGAATAGCTGACTAGTTGACAAGCCTAGGCTTATCAGTTAATTGAGTCAACTACTCGCATTTCCTCCTCCTCCCCCCGCCCCCTCAGTATCAGAGGCAGCAAGCGGGTAGAGGGATTAGGAGTTGTACCGGTTCTATCAGGCAGCAGCACAGCAGGGACAGGAGAGGCTGCTGTGGACCACCTATGGATGGGGCTGCCGCAAAGCCGTCCCTGTCTGTGGCTGCCCATGCTGGCCCTGGACAGGTACTGCTCTATCCGTGCAGGAAGCCTAACTCAGTCCCAGCTCATGTTGGGTCTGGGTCCAAACCCCACTGCGGCTCTGTAATTTAAAAGGCAGTAGGCGCCAGGCAGCCTATCCCTCCCCGCGGCTCCTACTGTGTTTTAAATTGCTGAGCAGCAGCTGGATTTGGTCCTGGATGTAGTGCGATCCAGGACTGAGCCGGGCCGTGTATTAACTAATTGAGTAGTTGATAAAAATTCTATTGACTACTCAATTAGTAAATTAACCTCATTTAACCCCTATGCAACACCATTCTGCTTGATGGGGAATTTGACCAGCAATTGCTCCTTCAATTCATTATGATCACCAGCAAGTTCTGAAGTTTGATGAGATGTCCTGTTCTCCTAAGGGCAATGACAGGATTATCTGTTGACTAGCCAGCCTTCATAAAGTAAAGTATTGTTTACTCAGAACAGCGTACAGAGAAAACATATTTTAAAATAATAAATAGCTTAAATGCTAATCTAGTTTACTAGGCTATTGTGGAAAATGAACATGGAAACCCTGATAGTTACAAAATACTGCAAAAGGGACTAGGGATGTAAAATTCTGTTTGTTTAGTTAAACATTATATTTAACTGACTTACTGCTTAATTGGGGGGCGTGGTGGAGCTGCTCAAGCCCCATTCATATCCCTAAAAGGGACAAGACTCATGTTAGGCCAGTCTCTTTATACAGTTCTCAGTTCTTTGATTATTAGCCATTGACCACCAGGTCCAACCATTTTATGTTATTAGCCTCATGGGAGTGAGGTTTTTTCGGACATTTTTACCTGCCTAGGTGACATTTAGAGGATCACCTAGATCACTAAGAGGTTTTGTCACTTCCTGCCCTGTAACTTTGTGGTGCCTTAATGCTGTGCTGTTATTGCAAAGATGCCTGGCACCAGTAGCAGACCCCCCAAGCATAAGACTTTGCACCAAACACATGGAACACTAACACATACAACCCTTTTAGATCCAAGTCTCCCCAAATCCATTCTCCTTAAGTTCTTAACTACCAGACACTTGGACTGTTCCCTTCTGGTTCATTCCTGAAGGCATGAAAGAACTGCTCAGTTATCAGCTGACTTTGACAAACATACCATCCAGAGTTTGCATAAGAGAGACTTTCTTGGGATAAAAATAAACAGTTTTTGTTTAATAAAATGGCAAACATACAAGTTACATAGTAAATAAACAGAAAGGTGCATCAGGCTTTCTATTTCTGTTACCTAAAATCCCCGTTCTAATACAAGTTACCTATTTCCTCTGAACAGTTTCTGCCATACTACCTAGCTATAAACTATTTGCCATTTCACAGAATACTTTCCACCCGGTATTCTGTTCCTCAGTTTCTGGATAGATTTAATTTCAATCCCCTTCTTTTTAAAAAGGCTTTACTAGATAAATCCATGTAGGTTGTGTACATCAATAGCTATTAACCAGGATGGGTAGGGATGGTGTCCCTAGCCTCTGTCAGAGGCTGGAAATGGATGACAGGAGAGGGATCACATAATTATCTATTTCTGTTCACTCCCTCTGGGGCATCTGGCATTGGCACGGTAGGAAGATGGAATACTGGGCTAGATGGACCTTTGATCTGACCCAATATGGCTGCTGTATGTGGTCTTTGTCCCCCCTCCCCTTTAATTGCTGTAGATAAACTGATTTATACAAGAGTTGAATCAGTTAAAGTTTGTCAGAGAGTTGCACTGGTTTAAACTGGGGCAGTAAACCGATTTGGTTAAACCAGTTTTTGTTTCTAGGAAAAAAAAAAAAAAAGAATGCCTTGTTCACACTTTGAATTTTCTAGTTTGACAAACCACAATAAACTTGATGTTTGTAAATTATGATGAAGACAGGTAGACTTGAATACTAGTAAAAATGCACAACTAGTTCCATTGTATGTAGATACTTGAGCTTTCAAGCACCTTCCTTGGAAGATGTATTGATTGCGTAGAAACACTTTTCTCCTTGCATAGTGCTGCACTGGCAAATGGGGGGTTTTCTGTAATTAACTTTTAGAAAGAAGCTCCATGCACATGAATGCAGTAACACAAATTCCAAAACTTTGTACAGCTGCAATCAATGGGGAAATGACCAAGTCAGAGATTTTTAGCTATTGACTCAAAGAGGGATCAGGAATGAAATGAAATGTACTTGAGGCACAGTCTCAGTGTTCATTCAGTAGCAAACGCTACCAGAGAACTAGATTAGTGCTAATCAAATGTGACTGTGCAATGTCTCGTTGAACAATAACAATAGTGATCATCCTTGTCAGGGAAAGATAATCACAAATAGCAATGAAACATCTCTCTTTCTGTCTTGCAAATTGTTACTTAAAGGCATGTCTATCTGAACACGTAGGCTATATCTACACTGCATGCTTATTTCAAAATAACTCATTATTTTAAAATAACAAAATGTGTGTCTACACAGGAAGTGTGTTCTTTTAAAATAACAGCCGCCTTACTCTGATTCCTGTAACCCTCATTTTACAAGGAGTAAGGGAAGTCGAAGGAAGAGTGTTTTTCCTTTGACTTCCTGCAGTGTAGACAGCACGAAGAGCCAAGTTAAGGTACTTTGACTTCAGCTATGCAATTAATGTAGTGGAAGTTGTGTATCTTACCTCGACATTAGCCTGCAGTGTAGATATACCATTACTGCGTGAAGCTGGGGGGAAAATCTACAGTACTTCAGCAGTCTGTGTGCTAACTATCAGTGTGGACTCCTCTGCTGCACTATAAAAGTTCCCTAGTGCATGTTGATGTGCTGCTATTTGAAAGACCAATATGTAAAAGGTATTTTAGTGTACTTCTACTGCAGTGCTGCTGGGTCTGCATGGACATTTAGTATGCAGCATGCTTTAGCACTATAGATTTACACCCCAGCAGAGGTGACTCATGGGGGGCTGGGAGGGGGAGGTCACATACCCCCCCCCCCCCGATTTCCTGCTTTACTTGTATTGAGCATGCTTACATAGACTGATCATGTTCAATAACCTCCGCTGAAGCCGCAGCCCTATTGTGCCTCCCCCCCTCCTGCGCTGGCAGGTATGGCATTAAGCGTTTGTGGAAACGTGCACTTAGGATTTGTATGGAATGTTATGAAATGACTTGTTCTTATCCAATAGGGTGTCAGACTGTTTACTCTTGTCCAATATTTTGGATTAATAGTAGGAATTTAGTGGGTGCCAGATAAGAAGAGACACTGAAACACATGAATATTGATTGGTCAAGAATTTCTTTTTATATTGTGCAGTGAATGATCTGGGAGGTGACTTCAAAGGACATGGCAAAAGCGCCTCAGCTGCTGACAAAGTTGTTGAAGAAATAAGAGCAAAAGGAGGAAAAGCGGTAGCTAACTATGGTATGTTATTTTCCATAATAGTTTTTAGTAAGGAATCTTCATTTATGGTCTCAAGTTGGTGGGAGAGGTCCAGATTGGATATTAGGAAAAACTATTTTACTAGAAGGGTGGTGAAGCATTGGAATGGGTTACCTAGGGAAGTAGTGGAGTCTCCATCCCTAGAGCTATTTAAGTCTTGGCTTGACAAAGCCCTGGCCGGGTTGATTTAGATGGGATTGGTCCTGCCTAGAGCGGGGGGCTGGACTTGATGACCTTCTGGGGTCTCTTCCAGTTCTATGATTCTATGATAAGGGGATGGTTGGATGAAATAACATGATCTTGGTAACTAATTGACCATTCATTATCAGTTGGAAATAGGTCAATGGAGAGATGATAGGAGTTGCTATAGGGAACTTTCTGGGTGTCTGGCTGGTGAGTCTTGCCCACATGCTCAGGGTTTAGCTGATTGCCATATTTGGGGTCGGGAAGGAATTTTCCTCCAGGGTAGATTGGCAGAGGCCCTGGAGGTTTTTCGCCTTCCTCTGTAGCATTGGGCACAGATCACAGCTGAAGGACTCTCTGCATGTTGGGTCCTTCAAAGTATTTGAATGCTTCAATATCTTTGATATAGGTGAGAGGATTATTCTAAGAGGGGTGGTTGAGATTCTGTGGCCTGCACTGTGCAGGGGGTCAGACTAGATGATCATAATGGTCCCTTCTGACCTTAAAGTCTATGAGTCTATGAGAATAGAACATTTGGTTGTTACTAAATGAAAAGATAAAAGCCTTTGATAAAGGACTGCTCCAACTCTATTAGTATTTTAATTCATTCCATGAGATACAACACTCTTCGGAGGTTGGGGGTAGATGGACACATAATGAAAATAAAATAGTTCTTTCACTTGAATTCTTGATATCGGTATGTGACTTGACTTAAGCTTATTATTTAACCAACATCAAAACTAGATTGTCTGGTTTTCTAGCAATGATAAAATGCTGTACCGTTTTTCTTGTGCAGGACTTGTAGTGGGCCATGTTGTCTGCAGTGTCTAAAACTTAATTTTATCCTATAGGGATTTCACATGAGCAGTTCACTTTCTCTTTTTAAATATATCAAATTATATGTAGTTCTCTAAATCCGCAGAAGTACAGCATATACAGTAGCATGTAGCGGTGTAACAAATATGTTGTTTTATTTGGGAAGTCACACCACTGCCTGTTTTGTTTACAGATTCAGTGGAGGCTGGTGAGAAGCTTGTGCAGACAGCCCTTGAAGCATTTGGGCGAATAGGTACAATTACTATGACTTAATTGTGGATTTAGAGTCATCTTAAGTGGTGCAGTTAGCAACTGAGAGACAGTTATAGCATGTTAAGGAAATACAATGTAATTAAGTTCAAGATGTTAGTGGTTTATTCTCTATAGCCCTAAACAAATGAAAAAGCCACTTCCTAGTAACTGGAGGTTAGCAGTTGCTAGTATAAAAGAAAATTGCAAGCCTTATTGAAGTGTTTATTTCGAGCATTTAGAAAGTTTATGGGAATAACAGTACTCCTTGAATATGTATAAATGACAGTATATCTTTTTCTATAAATAAGTTTTGTCCAGCTATTTGGAAGATGGACAGGACACACTGTGTGTGGTTTAATTAGGCAGCAATTTTATTCTTAAATGTCTGGGAGTGTCTGGCAGAGAAATGTACAGTGCAGGTAATTCCATAATCATCTATACTTGCCAGGATGGGCTGCTGTCAGCTTTCCCTCTTTACCTATTTTGCTCCCCAGGCTACCTACTGTGGGACCTCACCCCCTTGAATGAAGGTTAAGAGAGGCTGTAAAAGAAGTGGGGGGTTGACTCCCTGCTGTACCAGTCACAGCACCCTTCAATATCTCAATTTTTGCTCCTTTAATGAATAACCCCTTGAAATCTTTTGCCATCAGCTTTGTTTGATCACCATAGCCTTTCCCTACAGAGTACCTGCACCAAACATTGGCCCCATGATTACTTCATGAGTTGTTAAGCTGTGATATCCTATCTGAGCTCCCAGCTTTGAGAGAGAGGCAAAAACCCCTTCCACTTTCCCTTGGCCAGTCTGGCAGTGATGGATAAAGTTCTTCCCAGCGCCAGAGAAAGAAGTGACTATTATAATGCCCATGTGGAACATGACAAAACTTGTTGTTTAGCTACTTGCAAGGATGGGAGAGTGGATGCTGTTCTGTCTTTTCCAGGCAAAGGAGGGCTTTTCATGCACTGTCGTGAACCTAAATAGTCTCTCTATCTTTTCTGCTCACTTGAGAGCGGGCCGGTCAGTATCCGCCCATAAACCAAGTCTGAAGCTGCCTCAGCCAGTCACTCTGGCTCTATAGCAATTAAAGGTGCTTGCACCTTTCCCTACAAGACAGATAACAGCATCCACTCCATAATATTCTGTGTGATCATTATGAATGGCTTCTGTAGGGCCCATGTCTGTCTGGAATATATAAACAAATTTTATTGTCATCACCACTCTTTTTATACATAGCAATCTAGGGTAACACAGATTTCTGATTCCCCTTAGGTTTCTGTTTTAAGACAGAATGTTCCTGCTCTTATACCCTTTATTAAAGGGAGACCAGTGATTTAGAAATAACATACCCTTGCGTATTTTTGTTGCTTATTATTATTATTATTATTTCTAGCAACACTTAATTCTAATTTAAAGATTTGTGCATTTGACAGCACTTTTGTTTAGAATCCGTTTCTACATTTCCTTTGCTAATATGGTTCTTTCTCAGGAAAACAGGAGGTTGAAATACATATTAAACTAATTTTAAGAATCACAACATTTTAGCAGGGAGATGTGAGAGTAACTGGAACCTACATTATTCAGTTTCTTTAAAGCTAGCTTGCTTTGAAGGTGATTGTTCCATTAACATAAACCCCAAGTATAGAAGTATAAAGCAGAAGATGACTTTATTTATACATATCACTCTTCCTCTTCCAAAAGAAACAAACCCACAAAACAAAACAGAAGCCAATAAATGACAGTTCAACTCTCTCCAGTGCACTGCCACATTTAAAATAAGTGTATGTTAAGTAATATGGTCCTTCCAGCTATTATCCAATTTTATTACTGAGATTAATCAACATTGAGTACGGTCCAACTTCTCTCAAGAGTTTACTCCTGATACCTGTCAAGTGTCATTGTAGAACACTACCCAAAATATTACACCTACACCTGGAAAACTAACAGAGCAACGTAGACATTTTAGCAGTACTGAATATATTCTGGACTTGATGTCACTTCAGTTTATCATTCCAGAAGAAAAGAGAACTTGTATTTCCATTTCTAAGACAGAGAAAACACCTTTCTAAAGCCTGGTGACTTGTCTCTAAATCTTTATTGGTCAGTATTCTTCCGTAAAACAATATATGCAGTTTTAAAGGAAGTGTGTATCATTTCACTCTTTTCTTGACTTTGTTTTATATTTGCTTACTATTATTTAGTCTACTCCACAATGTTTTGCTTGTCCTTTTGCTAAAAACATTGCAAGAAAGCATAGGTCTGGCTTGCTCTGGCACATGTAAAAGATACACACAAATACAGAGCAGATTTTGAACTAGGATCTGTTTTCTTTTGTCATGCTGTTTGTTTTCTTACTGAAGTGCAGTTGTAACTAGTCATAAGAACATAAGAACGGCCGTACTGGGTCAGACCAAAGGTCCATCTAGCCCAGTATCCTGTCTACTGACAGTGGCCAGCAGCAGGTGCCCCAGAGAGGGTGGACCGAAGACAATGATCAAGTGATTTGTCTCCTGCCATCCTTCACCAGCCTCTGACAGACAGAGGCCAAGGACACTATTTTATCCCCTGGCTAATAGCCTTTTATGGACCTAACCTCCATGAAATTATCTAGCTTCTCTTTAAACTCTATTATAGTCCTAGCCTTCACAGCCTCCTGTGGCAAGGAGTTCCATAGGTTGACTACATGCTGTGTGAAGAAGAACTTTCTTTTATTAGTTTTAAACCTGCTTCTGATTAACAGAATTGAAAGAATATTGAAAAGATTTGTGGAGAGTTAAAGATGCTCTGTAATTCTCTCTGCTTTTGTCTTACCTTGGTGAAGAATAGACTGTTGTGGTGCAACAGAGAATAAAATATCCCAAAAGGTTTCTGAATTAATAAAATGTATATTTTGCAAATGCTTGTATTAACAGTATAAACATTGTCAAATTATTTTACTGTGGCTGAGTGCGTGGTAGGTATGTAAGTGAGTAGTTGACTAACCAATACATCTAGGCTTATAGGTTGGTTGAGTCAGCTACTCGGGTACTTGCATTGCCTCCCCGCCCCACCCCTTGCTGCCTCTGTATCAGAGGCAGCAGTACAGGTGGAGGGCACGGGAGGCTGCCATGAATCAGCCTCAGCCCATGGCAGGCCGAGGCTCGCTGTGCACAGAGGCTGATCTGCATCCCGTGAAGCAGCCTCTGGCCGCAAACAGAGGCTGATCCGGCAGCAGCCCCTATTTGTGATGGGGTCCCATCTACCTCCGGGACCTTGCGCAGATGGGCTGCTGGACCTGATGTGAACCGGGACTGAGCAAACCCAGCTCATTCCTGGCTCGCGCCGGGTCCAGTAGCTACCTTGCTGTGGCTCTGCAGTTTAAATGGAGTAGGAGCCGTGCTGCCTGCCCGCCCGCCCAGCTCTTAATACATTTAAATTGCAGAACTGCAGCGAGGTGTACCTCCCAGACCCAGCATGAGCCGGGACTGAGTGCTTTCTCCCATATGGACTAATTGTGTACTCCAGTAGAAGTTCTATCAACTATATGATTACCTAATTACTTGTTTCCTAACACCCCTAGTACTGGAAAAGGTATTTGAGCTGAACAATGGATAGGAACAAAAGCAAATAAAACTTTGCAGAGCAATAAGTTTTGCATTAATTATTTTTCTGTTCTTCACTTATCTCTTGTCCCCTCCTGTACCCTTCTCTCCTTTTTATTTCCAGTCATTTCATTACTCTGTCCTTATTTCTACTATTTTTGTCATAGTTTTATTATTTTCCCTCTTCTCCCTCTGTTTTCTCCCTCTTGTCCATTTCCCCCTTATACAGAAGGGGGAAAGTGTGGAGTTCATTTCTCTCTCCTACCCTGATGTTTGCACTTTCTTGTGCTCAGGATATCATGTGCAGAATGGAAATCTGGGCAGTGAGTGAATAAAAACTGAGTGGGTGGTTCTGAAGTGCCATTTCTTGCCTTATTGTTGGTTGTGGAGCCTGAACTACATCACAGGTTTTCTGATGGTTTCTGCATGGTGCTACCCACTTTGAATTCTTGGGCACTCCAGTGACTGTTACCATAAATCATTTATTGTGGTGGTTGTGAAGCAGAGGATCAGTTTACTGCGCCATCCAATCAGTGGTTAGTGTTGTCACCTCAACACCTGCATCTACCTGTGGGAATTCACTGCAGCTTGTAGCAGACTGAAACTACCTATCCCAAAACACTTTGAAACATAAGAAAAGCCATGCTGTTCCCTATTTGGAACAGCCTTAGTCAGTAGGAGTGAGTGACTGTTTATTTTAACAATTATAACACACACACGTGCATGCACTTAAACATACTTTTTTTGAAAGCTGGAGCAGAATTGAATTAGGTGCAGATTCATACTTAAATGTTTTGTTTTTGTGTTCTTTGCAGATATTGTTATAAACAATGCAGGGTAAGTAAATCTGAAGATAGCTTTTCCCCATTGTTTTACTATATTCTAATCCTTTTGTTTGAAACCATGTTCATCTTCCTTTTATGTTTTCTTAACAACGTGTTTTAGGATTCTGAGGGACCGTTCATTTGTTAGGATAAGTGATGAAGACTGGGGTAAGTTGGTTAACTTTGAAATTGAATTAACTTGTGAACAGTTTTAGACTACTTGAATGTGACCTTGGCATAGACAAGGGATGGGGGCTCTTTCTGCATCTAATCTTAAAGATTCACACTTGGTCTGAAAATCTTAGCCCCAAGCTCTTTCTGCTTAATTGGTGTGACAGATCCAGACCAGCTGGCTGCTGCACTCTAGTAGAGGGAAGGTATGCTGGGCTCTGGGTGAACAGGGCTGAGTCTAGTCCAGCATAATCAGGCAGGCACCTGGAGCCAATTAATAGCTTGCCTGAAGCTGCAGGCTAATGAGCACCTGGATCCCATTAAGGCCTGCTGGAGCTTGTTTATAAAGTCTCCCTGCAGGGAGGGCAGAAGCCAAAATGAGAGTGCACTGGATGAGAGGAGTGGATTGTGAGCAAGACAGCGTGGAAGAGCAGCACAGACTTGCTCAGGTACCAGAGAAAAGGTACTGTGAGGGATTGTTTGGGGAAGTAGCCAAGGGAAGAAGCTGCCAGACTGGTAGTAGAGGAAATCCTGTCTGCTGATGCTGTGTTACGGTACTTGGGCCTGAACCCGGAGCAGTGAGTAGGCCCGGATTCCCCCCAACCCTCCCAGACCACTACAGAATCTACCCCTGAAAGGGGACAGTAGGACTACAGAGGGGCTTTCACTCCAAACTGTGGCATAGCTTATGATGAGTGTGGCTCAGTGGTTTGTAACCTTTGCCTCTAGGGAAGAAGAGACTGTGTGGAGGGGCACAGCTAAGGATGTTAAATGGTGTTTATCTGACTAATCGTGTAGTTGATAAGGACTGCTCTGCAGGGAGCCACCTGTGCTGTGGCTCTGCATTTTAAATGTAGTAAGAGCTTCCCGGACCCATGTGAGCTGGCACTTGCTTGGTTCTGGCTCATGCTGAGTCCAAGAGCTCCTGCCCATGGCCACACCTGTCCGCCGTGAACAGAGGCTGTTCCAGCACTAGCCCCTCATCGTGGTGGCCAGGGCTGGCTGCAGCGAACAGGGACTACTTCGCAGCAGCAGCCCCTGTCTGTGGAAGGACCCAGCTCCCTGCTGGGACCTCCCGCACACAGGTGCTGCTGCCAGAGCAGCCTCTGCCCACAGCAAATCTTGCAGCAGCCTCCCATATTCCCCCCTGCTGCCTCTTAACAGAACATTGCCACATTGACTACTAGCTTTCACATTGGATCAGTGTTGTAATATACACTGAACTCCTGCAAATGTTCCTCCTCCTCCTCCTCAAAACAAAAACCAAAAAAACCTCCACTTCTCATAAAAATTAGACCTCCTGGTTAAGAAGCTCTCATGGAAAAACTCACATGGGAAACATGCACTGATTTTTACCATGTGAGTGAAAAATGCATTTGTAACTACGAGAGTGATTGGCTGAAATTCTCAGCAGTCGAGAGAGATGAGCAGCACCCAAAACCAATAACAAGAAAAGGGTGGTATGAAGTTGTGTTGCCAAATGGCAATCAAAGCTAGAGAGCAAGCAGTTACTCATCCTTGAAGTGATGGGGAATGAACAGCTAATTAAGTCCCCAAAAGAATGCCAGTAAGTGAGAGGAATTGCAGTAAAAGCCCATGGCTATGCTTAGGCACAAGGAGTTTGTGGGAACATGAATCCTATGTGCCAGAGTTACAGGACAAGGAGAGCAGGGTGAAGATCAGCCTAGTCAATTCAAATCCCCATTCCACAGCATTTCAAAATGATTCTAAAATACAGTGTAGATGTCCAGACTCTGTTTAAATTAGATGAGTGTGAATGAAGTGTGGTGAAGGTCAATAAGCTTCTGTTTATCTTGGAGGAAGTAGAAACTGCTTATCTTATGTTGTCACCGAAGGGAAAGGAATCACATGTCTGTTCAACTAATTTGATTGTAGATATAATTCATAGAGTTCATTTGAAGGGATCATTCCTGGTCACCAGAGCTGCATGGAATCATATGAAAAATCAGAAGTTTGGAAGGTAAAAGTGTAGAAGATTAATTTTTCATCAATAAACAGTAGATTAACACAAGCTTTCTAAGGCTGCAATGGGTTATTTGATAATTCTCTCTTACCTTTCCTTTAATCAATGGGAAGGAAATCACTTTTTACACGGATGTGTGCAGTTGACATCTTTGTACTCTCTTTTCCTACACGCACTCTGTGGATAACATCCTAATAACTTTTTTTGGAAGTTATTTTCATCTTTCAGTAAACATCACTTTGTTTATTGCCAAATGTTGCTAGTGTTTATTTACTAAATAAATCTTCAAATAATGTGCAGAAATGTGTTACTTGCACAATGTCTTCTGTACACCTTTTAGCTTTTTTTCTTGCCTTGACTCTTGACAAAATAACCAAAGCATCTTTATTTGGACTGAAGATAGTGATGCCGTGATTAGTAATGATGTTGAGACAGAATTTTATCTCTGTTATAGTTCTGTTAACTTGGAGTGACACTCATTAAGCCAGTGCAACTACTATAGATGCATGCTCCATGTAATTCAGATCAGAATCAGGACTTTGGTGCGACTTGTTTTTAGCTGCTCTAAAAGGAGGCCTGTGTATGACATGTATTAGGTGCTGATTCAGTAAAGTACAGGCAGTCCCCGGGTTACGTACAAGATAGGGACTATAGGTTTGTTCTTAAGTTGAATTTGTATGTAAGTCGGAACTGGCTCCAGATTCAGCTGCTGCTGAAACTGATCAGCGGCTGACTACAGGAAGCCCTAGGCAGAGTTGCTCTGTCCCCGGCTTCCTGGAATCAGCCGCTGATCAGTTTCAACAGCGGCTGAATCGGGACTCCTGGGACAGAACAGCTGGGGCACTGCCGGGTAGGTCCCTGCAGGACCAACCTGGCAGCACCCCAGCTGCTCTACCCCAGGCGTCCCGCAACAAAAGCCTGGTCTGCTGGCGGGGGGGGGGGACGCACAGCAGGGAGACAGGAGCAAAGCCGCAGAGGCGGGCGACCCCGCTGCCTGTGCGGCTTTGCTCCGGGGTCCCGCCTCCTGTGCGGCTTTGCTCGGGTCTCCCTGCTGTGCTGGGGAGTCCCCCCCAGCACACCAGGGAGACCTGGAGCAGCTTTTCTCGCCCCAGAGGACGCGGTGGCAGGACCACTGCGCTCTGGGCGGTCCCGCCGCCTGCGAGCTCCGGGGCGAGAAAAGCCCTGTTCGTAAGTGCGGATCCGACGTAAGTCGGATCTGCATAAGTCGGGGACTGCCTGTACTTAAACTTGTGTCTAATTTAAACGTGAGTAGTGCCATTGATTAAGTAGAGGGTAGGAGGGGAAAAAAAAATTCAACTTAGCAAAACTTTATCAAGATAATTCTAAACTGTAAGAGTATCTCCATAGGAAATACATGATTAAATACAAACGTATTCAATTAGTTCCCTCTCCACTTCCAACAAAATGGTTGTGCTATTATGCTGTTTGCAACCTGCTATTTTTGTTCTAATATGGGACTGAATCCTGAGAGGTACTAAGAATGCGTAACTCCTCTTCAGTATTTGTCGTTTTTGGCATCACCTCAACACATCAGAACAAGAGTTCTTAACTACCAAAATATTCATTTTGATATGTTGAGATGTTACAAAACTACCATTCTTGTTGTTGTAGAACATGTAATTATCAGAAGTCATAAATGGTTGCCCCATTTAACCTGGTATCCTTTAGAAACTATTAATTTTCTATTTTTCCTTCTCTTTAAGAATAATTATGACTTCTTCAGCTGCTGGAATATATGGCAACTTTGGGCAGGCGAACTACAGTGCTGCTAAACTTGGCCTTTTGGGTCTTTCAAATACACTTGCAATTGAAGGCAGAAAATACAACATTCACAGTAACACAATTGCACCGACTGCTGGATCGAGGCTGACTCAGACAGTCATGCCACAAGGTAAGTAACTTAAGCTCTGTGAGAACTGGCTGAGTCCTTGTGAATTGGAGCACAACCAGTTTTCTCACCTATTGAAACCTTCCAGTCTTTTACGCTTCAGAAACTCTTAACTTGCCATTGTCTTGTCCATTTATGATAAATGATCTTTCCAGTTTCAAGCACCTGTTTCAGTAGAATTATTTTTTTGTGCTGTGGCTTTATTCAGCATGCAGTGACATCAATGGAAAAATTCCCATTTTCTTCATTTGGTTTTAGATCAGGGCTGTATTTGTGGTGTTGAATTTACTGTTTGTTTGCAATGTGGTGTGCATTTCAACAAATATAGAATAAACAAAGCTGGTCTGAGTAGGAACCATGAAACTGTCCCTAGAAGATGTATTATTTCATAGTAATATAAAGTACTGTGAACCCAATTTTTAAAGATTTCAGAATCTTTTGGATGCTCAAGTACTAATATTTTGTTTCAAAGTGCATTGTTTTCTTCAATCCTTTGGAAATGTTTCCCTCCTCACCCCACAATATTTAGCTTTTCCCTTCATAGCATTCAGAAGGATTCATCACCCCTTTCTCTTTAGGAACAAACAATGTTCCGCCCCTACAGTTTGAGGATGGAACTGTATGAAACCAATGGAAAGCATTTAAAATTTGTCATGCACAGACTAAATCAGGGGTTCCCAACCTTTTTTGGTCCCCATACTCCCTTGGCTTTTAGTAAACCTTCCCGTACCCCTATTCAGTATGAAAGGAAATAAATTCTAGACTCTAGAATCCACACATTTTTTCACTAACACTATTACTTTTGGAATATTGCAATTAGGATAATCTAGTTTTTTACCAAATATTTACCAAATGTTCCCCTTTGACAAGCTTCTCGTATCCCCTGGGGGTGTGCATACTCCAGGTTGGCAACCCCTCAACTAAATCCTTTCAAAAGATCTGTGGTATCTCATGTGATAGACTTTATCTCTTGAAAGTTGAATCACCTTCATTGTGTCTAGTCATCTTTTTGTTGAAATTACCACCTGCTGTGCCCTCTTACACTGATCTTAGAGTTTAAGACAAGAAGGGACCATTGGATGATTTAGTATAACTTCCTGTATATTATTACACTTCACCCACTTTACCTGTATTAAAGCCTTATAACTTGTGTTTGGCTAAAGCATATCTTACAGGAATGCTTCTAGTTTTGATTTGAAGATCTTGAGAGAGTTCATTGCTTCCCGTGGTAGGCTTCTTCCAATGGTTAATCACCTTCACTGTTTAAAAAAGTATGCCTTATTTCAAATTTGAATTTTTGTGGGTTCAGCTTCTAGCTTAGTGGTGCTAAATCTTTTTTCATTCGTGACCCCCCAGAGCTGGGAAAATTTTTGTTGAGAGCAAAATTTGTTTTTATATACCTAACAAATTAGCTCTTTAGGTCTTTCATTTCAGACAATTTGTGCAGCTCTCCAGTAATTTCTGTGGCTCTTCTTTGCACTCTCTTTGGGTTTTCAAAATCATTTAAAAAATGTGGACACCAGAACTGTGTACACAAGTCTACAGTCCTTCACCAGTGTTTTGTAGAAATTAAAAAACACTGCTCACTAATCTGAACTTCATGTTGAGCTGTTTGTCCACTATGAACCCTAAATACTTTTCAGAGTCACTTCTTTCCAGTACAGAGTTTCCATTTAGTAAGTATGGCCTGTATTCATTTACTCTGTTAGCCCGTTCTTAATCTGTGTAATACATGCTTTTATTGATATTGCATAGTGCTGATTTTTTTTAAAATCAGAATGCAGTGTGATAATCAAAATGCTTTACCAAAGTCTAATATATTCCATCTGCATACTTATCTTTATCAGTCAGACTTTAACAAAGCATGAAATCAGGTTATATTGACAAGATATATTTTCTGTAAAACCATGTTGACGGGGATGATTTATATTCCTATTCTTTATTGATTGAATCCTAAATAAGATTTTCCATTATTTGTGTGAGATTGTCAGGCTAACTGTTTTATACTTGCATCTCTTAGGAATATTGGAACAACAATAGCCCTTTTCTAGTGCTCTGGAATATCCTGGGTATTCTAAGACTTATTGAAAATGAGTATCATTGGGCAGGAAGATCATTAGCCAAGTCTTTTAAGACTCCATTGTGCAAATTATTCAGGCTTCCTAGTTTCATATGGGTTTATCACTAATAGGATGTTTAACATCCTCCTTGATTACCAGAAAGTTCATCATCTTCACGTGAATACAAATACATCATCCTTCTTCTGTCCAAATACAGAATAGAAATATGTATTGAACAGTTCTACCTTTTTTGCATCATTTACTATTTTATCATCTTCATCTAGTAATTGGCCTTTAGTAATAGAAATGTATCCATGTTAGTCTAGTCTAGCTGAAACAAAAAACAGGACTATGTAGCACTTTACAGACTAACAAGATAGTTTATTAGGTGATGAGCTTTCATGGTCCAGACCCACTTCCTCAGATAAAATTGTGGAAGAAAATTGACATGACCATATATACCATATTAGAGGCAGCAGCACGGGGCAACAGGTAGCCAGTCCACGAGGGGGAGCTGGTTTTTAAACCGACTCCCCTCGTGGATCAGCTCCTGCCTGGCACCCCACGCTACTGCCTCTGATACTGAGGCAGCAGCACAGAGTGGCAGGGGGCTCCCCGGGTGTAGGGGCCAGAGTGCACTGGTTGTAAGTCCTACCCCCGGGGACTATAGAATAGTCGACTAACTGATAAGAATTCATTAGGTTAATCGACTATTAAACTAACTGATATTTAACATCCCAACTCTCAATCAATTTTAGTCATAATTTTCCTTTGGGAATTTGCCCTTTTGAAATAGTAGGGTGTTTATATTGTGAGTGTATGTATAATGTATTTATTTATTACTGGTAACAACTTATTGTTTGCCCATAAGGAATGTAATTGGATCCGGTTCACTGATCCTTTGGCAACCACCAACCTTCAGTCCTGTATGATTAATTCATATTGTTTCTCAGAGTGAGGTAAAAAATCATTACCTCACCTGGGGTGCAATACTTTTGTGTTAGAAAAATACCTATAATTTTTAGAAACTGTTACAATTTAATATCTTCCAGATTGAAGTCTCCCACAACTGTCTTTCTTTTCATACATTACAGACAAGTGCTTAAGGAATAATTCATCTTGTTCTCTGATTTAGCTCAATGGTCTGTGACAGACCTCTACTCATACCACCTCTTGGGTAATGTTCATTTGTATCTAACAACAAATAAGAAGTGAAGCAGTGGTGCTTATAGTTAATATCTCAGACTCTTCTTGATGTACTAAAGATAAATTCTATTCATTTCATGGTGGACTGCCTGAAATATTGACAGTCTCCAAAGTATTGCAAGGCTTGTTTTCATTCAATTCATTTGCCCATTCATTTTATGTGGAAAGTTAATAAAGTAGTGCATTTGTAATAGGATGGCATTATGGTTCTGAGGCAGAACAATGCGTGTTTTGTAAAATGTTGAATAAGCATGTATGAAACGTGTTGTGGATTTTTGTCTTCCATTTATAATGTAGTGGATGACAAGGGTTTGATTGTCAACTGCTCAATTTTTCAGTTGTCGTATTATAGGAATTCTTTAAATAGTGTTAATTTATTGACTTAGTGAACACGAACAAATTTTATGGTGGTGATCTGCAAGGTAGGCCATCCCCATATATATGAGTTGAGAACATCACAAGGTTTTATTGGGGGTGGAGGGAGGGGGAGAGGAAGAGAGTATGTAAAGTGTCAGTGGCTTGTAACACAACCTGAGTAAATACCAGATAAAAATAAAAGGGAAATAAACAGCCTGCCACAGCCACTTGAATTTAGCCTGCTACTGTCTTCTATTTTTATAAGTAATTTGATAATGCTGATTTGCCCTGAAGCTTCTTTTCTGTCCTATTGGTCAGATATTGATGGAGTTCAGTCTGCCTTTGCCTTATTGAAACTATTCTAAAAAGGGCATTATTTAAAAAAAAAAAAAGGGTTTTTTTTGGTGTCAGCTGAGGGTATTTGGGAACACCTGTAATGTTATAATAGCACTAAAACATAACATTTTACAAAAACAAAAATGGAAATGCTATACAGCGCTCATTCAAATAACAGCGTATTTGATCATTCCTTCCTGTAAGTGGGTAGAAATGAACGATACTAGAGAAGGGTTTGGGGTAATAAAGCAGGGGTTCTCAAACTTCATTGCACCACAACCTCCTTTTTGACAACAAAATTACTGCATGGCTCTAGGTGTGGGAAGCAGAGTCTGAGCCCCGCTTCCATGGGTGTAGGGAGAGGGTGAGTCCAAGCCACCCATCATTCTGAATGTGCGGAGTGGGCTGGAGGCCACGCCTCACAAGCCTGGGTCATGGTGGAGGTTGGGCTCTAGCTCTAGGTTCCGGCGGATCTAATGGTGGCCACATTAAAACGGGTCAAGACCTACTTTCAATTTCCAACACACAGTTTGAGAATCACTGGAATAGAGTGTTTGAATGTTCATGTATTCATGATGTAAGGGGTATTTTTTTTCAATCTTTTCCAGATTTGGTGGATGCTTTCAAACCAGAGTACGTGGCTCCCTTAGTTCTTTGGCTTTGCCATGAGAAGTGTCAGGAAAATGGCAGTCTGTTTGAGGTGATGCTTTTTAAAAAATGTTTTTACATGCTATAAGTGTGTGTGGTTTTTTGTAACTCAGTGCAGTTCTAACCACTTGTCTGAAGCTGCAGTGTTCTTTGAAATGGTGGCATTCTGTTGTAACAATGAAATGGTATTCTATGTACTCAATAGAAATAGCAGCATTAAAATTGATTGTTTAATGTGTCAGATATGCTGAGTGGTTAAATATTATTGTTAGTAGTAAAATATTCTTTTGTGGTATTAATTTTTGTTGCAGCTGTATTGTGAGGGGAATCTTTACATTGCTTCATCCCATGTGGACAAAATCTTTGTATGTTTCTAGTGTGGGTAGCTTGCAGAATAGATCTGTTTCTAGCCGTAGAATCATAGAGCTGGAAGAATCCTCAGGAGGTCATCAAGTCCAGCCTCCTGCCCAAGGCAGGACCAATCCCAACTAAATCAACCCAGCCAGGGCTTTGTCAAGCCAAGATTTAAAAACCTCTAGGGATGGAGATTCTACCACCTGCCTAGGTAACCCATTCCAGTGCTTCACCACCCTCCTAGTGAAATAGTTTTTCCTAATATCCAACCTAGACCTCTCCCACTGTAACTTGAAACCATTGTTCCTTGTTCTGCCATCCATCACTACTGTGTACAGCCTTTCTCCATCCTCTTTGGAACCTCCCTTCCGGAAGTTGAAGGCTGCTATCAAATCCCCCCCCCCCAACTCTTCTCTTCTGCAGACTAAACAAATCCAAATCCCTCTGTCTCTCCTCATAGGTCATGCACTCCAGCCCCGTAATCATTTTGGTTGCCCTCTGCTGGACCCCCTCCAATGCGTCCATATCCTTTCTATAGTGGGGGGCCAGAACTGGACACAATACTCCAGATGTGGCCTCACCAGAGCCGAATAAAGGGGAATACTCACTTCTCTGAATCTGCTGGCAACACTCCTCCTAATGCAACCTAATGTGTTATTAGCCTTCTTGGCTACAAGGACACACTGTTGACTCATATCCAGTGTATCCACTGTAATCCCCAGGTCCTTTTCTGCAGAACTGCTACTTAGCCATTCGGTCCCCAGTCTGTAACAATGCTTCGGATACTTCCGTTCCAAGTTCAGGACTCTACACTTGTCCTTGTTGAACCTCATCAGATTTCTTTTGGCCCAATCTCTAATCTGTCCATGTCACTCTGGACCTTATCCCTGCCCTCCAGCATATCTACCTCTCCCCCCAGCTTAGTGTCATCTGTGAACTTGCTGAGGGTGCAATCCATCTCCTTGTCCAAGTCATTAATAAAGATGTTGAACAAAACTGGTCCAAGAACAGATTCTTTGGGCACTCCGCTAGAAACCAACCGCCAACATGACATCGAGCCGTTGATCACTATCCGTTGGGCCCAACAGTCTGGTCAGCTTTCTATCCATCTTACAGTCCATTTATCCAATCCATGTACCCTTAACTTGCTGGCAAGAATATTGTGGGAGACCGTATCAAAAGCTTTGCTAAAGTCAAGGTATATCACATCCACTGACTTTCCCATATCCACAGAGCCAGTTACCTCATCATAGAAGCTAACCAGATTGGTCAGGCATAACTTGCCCTTGGTAAATCCATGTTGACTATTCCTGGTCACTTTCCCCTTTTCCAAGTGCTTCAAAATGGATTAATTGAGGATCCCCTCCATGATTTTTCCGGGGACTGAGGTAAGGCTGACTGGTCTGTAGTTCCCTGGATTGTCCTTCCCTTTTTTAAAGATGGGCACTACATTTCCCTGTTTCCAATCATCCAGGATCTCTCCCCGATCTCCACGAGTTTTCAACGATAATGGCCAAAGGATCTGCAATGACATTTACCAACTCCCTCAGTCCCTCGGATGCGATAAAGCCGGGCCAATGGATTTGTGTATGTTTAGCTTTTCTAAATAGTTCCTAGCCTATTCTTTCCCCAGCTAGGGCTGTCCGCCTGCTTCCCATACTGCATTGTGTAGATCCCCGATGCTTTCCCCTCCTTCCTCCCTCCACATTATGGTGCGCCATGCCATATTCCTACACTTCACTTAAAATTGGTGAAAGTTTAAAGAATATTTGATTTCTTCTTGAAAATAAGTGCTGTCACTAAAAACTATTCACAAATCTTACGTTTAACCAGTTAACTGATTAAGTGGGATCCTCCCACCTTCCTCCTTGTGCTTGGGGCTGCTAGCTGTTGCTGCCAGTTCCCGTGCATGTGGGGCAGCCAGCTCCCATTCTTCCCTAGGATGGAGTAGCCTTCTGCCCGTGGTGTGTTGCTTCTGGGTACCAAGGTGATGCTTACCGTATAACCAGTTAACTGATTACTCATTCACATTCCCAAACTATACACAGAATCCATTTTTATATTCTCTCATTGTGCAGATAAAACTAACTGGCTTTATTTTAGGAATTGAGCATCAGCTCTAGAATCAGAAGGTAGTTCTAACTTTATTTCAAGTTGATATTATCCATTTAAAAAACAAGAACAGTTATTTTCCAAAACAGCTTTGTCTCTTGTGTATTTTTGTGATGGACTTCAGTCTGCAATTATTCTCTTAACTACTTCACCAGCCTAAAGTTCATGTGATTTTTATTTTGTTTGCATAGGATATGTGCCTGTAAATGTGGGTTTACATCTTTCCCAAAAACGAAAATCTTAGAAAACTAGTTTTATTGCGATGTTTGATGCAGTTGCTGCAGAACTTTTCTCTTAAAGACGAAAAAAATGTTTACACAATGTGTATGTGAAACAGATGCACACAGACCAACTTCCAGAAGGGATAAAAGATTTACGATTCTGGTGTGCTTTCAAGCATGCTCTTCAAACCTCTCTTTTATTAAAGTAAAAATTTGGTAATATCAGTAGCTTTTTTTTCTTTAAATGATGGATTGTATTTTCAGAACTAAGTGATTGTCAGTGAAATTTGTGCTTTTAAGATTCATTCTCTTAAGTCACTCAGACATATGTTAGAATCTCTGTCTGACAGTACATAGGCTGAGTACATTTTCAGAATTGAGATCTTGAAAATATTTTTCATAAATGGGCTTCTACCGCCTTTTGCTGATGTATGATGTGTGTTGACTTTAATCATTGGTCAGGATCTGTTTCACATGTAGGCTTCAAGCTAGTCTAAGATCAGAATCTCTCCAACAAAATGTGTGTGAGGTATTAGTTTTAAGTATATGGTGGTCTATATAGTTTTAAGTGTTCAAATATTCTGTGGCACATAAATGAATTCAAATAGCTGATCCTCTTTCTTCATATAGTCTATGTTCTTCAAGTGTCATCTTTTAAATATCTTTGCCCAGATAGTCCTTTTCCTTTCTCTTTCTCTCTTTTCTCACATATGTCTCTACTGTGCAACAGTGGAATCAAAGCTGTTCCTGTGTTGTATTTTTTCCTATAGAATGTGTTGGCCATGTTGATTAAGACAAAATGATCTCACAGAGAAGCATTCTATGTGAGAAGCTGTTCCATAGAGTCCCAACAGTGATTCTACAGTGAAATGAATTCTAGTCCTATGTGCTTAGCGCCTTAGGCCATTGATGGGATTCATCTATAGGGCTATGTACTTCCCAAACAATTATTGAAATGTTGTTCATGTTGCTAGCACTTCAGTAAAAAGTTCTTGGGAAAAGTACCACTAATTATAATTAGCTATGATCTATATCGTGATCTATATGCCAAATCACTACTCTGTCACTTACGTATATGCTCTGTGGAGAAGAGTTTTGCTTGCTTCCAACACTAGAATTCAGACGGATTCCTTTGATTGAATCAGATAATTATTTTTTTTTCTCCACTTGGCAGGTGGGAGCTGGATGGATTGGTAAATGTAAGTAGTTTGTATTGTAATAGGTTGATTTAGTTTTTTAATAAAAATAAAATCTAATATAATTACACGTTATCTCTCCTACAATAACTGTTGATAGGTTTTTCTAGAGGGAGCATTTTGTTTCTAGTGGGTTGCATATGTTGAGTAGATGAGGCAGATTTTAGCAGAGGAAAATGAGTGGCATAATCCAGGTGTATCAGATCCTCACTTGGCATAAATAGGTATCATTATTGATGACTTACACTATCTGAGGAGGCTTAGAAATGTTTGCTACAAGAGCTAAAGAGTATATAGGAGTACAAATATGTTGGAGATGCATGCTATTAATCTGTTTTATGTGTATTCACCTTTGAGTGAATTCACCTAAATTTGAGTATAATAAAGATAACATATTGGGCTCTATTCAACATTCAGTGGTTGCTGAGGAAGAGGGCAACTTGTTTCAATGTATAAAAAGTTTAAACCTTTTTCTCTCGTCATCTTAAAACTTATATTAAAAAAAAAGCATGATTTATTTTTAAAAATGTACAAAGATGCTTCAGCTTGGCTGAATATTAGCCACATTAGAGCTGGTTGAAAAGTGACATTCTCTTGAAAACTTTCTCAAAAAGGTTGTCCTTTTTGGTAGCTGAACTATTTTGAAAATTTTTCAACATCTTTGACCAGTATTCTAATGGAACTGGACCCAAGTTATTTTCTCTTCATTAGCAACCTGTTATAATCATTGAACAAAATGGGGGACTGTGTGGAACCTTGAAGTGCCCTCCACAAAAGAGTTCTTGAGAGAGGTGAATATTCACCTGGAAGAACTCTTTCAGTCCTGTTGAAGAGAAAAGAATGGTCTTGAAATAGTTGGTCCATCCTGTGAGGATCTGTAAAATTTTCAGTAACAAAACATGATAGCAGTGGGTGCTGACAGATCTCAGAACCTCAACATGGAAACTTGATATTTGCCATTACTAATTAATGAGGTCAACTTCTTTGACTTTTCCAAGATGAGAAGGATTCATGGTAGTCAAGCCAGTTTGTAGCATGTCAAAGATGGCTTCATTTTAACCTTTTCCATATCTTTCTCTGAAAAGGAAAACTGGAAATGTGGTGATTATTGATAAGATTGTCTGTACCAGAAAGCATCTACTTGAGTTAGGGTCCTAAAGATCTCCTCCTTTCTGACACTGATTTCTGCCATTGACATTCTCCATCAACAAAGTTTTCTGCTCATGATTCACCTACAGCCTCCCAAGTCCTTCCACAGCCTCAGAGCAGCCGTGGTCAAAATCTCATGATAACAGAACTTGAATAGTGTCCATACATTTATATATTGGTTGTGTGTCCCTTGCCTAGTAAAAAGAAATGGTCAAAACTGAAATCACATTTACAGACATTTCTGTCATGCTTTATTGGAATTTAAAATGTCAAGGTGTGATTCTTTGTGTTAACTAATGGCAAAGATGTTTATAAATTCAGCTACCTAGCACTTATGAGTTACACCAGAGAGGTTCTGACCTAGTTCTTTTCTCTCCTTTGAAAAGGTTGGAATGAGTTTTAATTATCTCTTGGGAAGCACACTAAAAAATTGAAGGGTTCTGCAGTTTGTCTTGTTGACCATCACCTTGAACTTTGTGATTTATGTCTTCCATTTTCACTGTTTAATTAGTGCGCTGGGAGCGATCCCTGGGTTCCATTGTCCGGGAGAAGAATCATCCGATGACACCAGAGGCTGTGCAAGATAAATGGGAGAAGGTCTGTGACTTTGATAATGCCAGCAAGCCCCGGTCTATCCAAGGTAAAGGAGGTTTTGTTATAATAGAACAGTCTGGAGAAATTAAAGCCTTAAGAGATTTTTCTGTTTTTGAGAGAGTGTTTCATAGAAACCTTGTGTTTTTATTATGTTTTTTAGAAAAAAAATAGCCTGCTGAATCCGTTTAACTTTCCCTTCAATTGTCACATAAATCATGAAACTCTTTTAGTAGAGTCAGGTCTTTTTAACATTATTGCTGTGTTTTCGATTGCAAAATATGAGGCAGAAAGTTTGTGTCCTTATCAAGGGTTTCCTAGCTAAGGTGCTCAATTTTGCTATGAGTTCTGTGTTTTACAGTCAGATTGAAGGTCACCGTGTATTTGGTTGAGCATGTAAGAATGTGTTCCCTTCACTACTGGAACCTGGGTTACTGATAGAAACTTTAGGAAGGAAAAGCTTTTGGGTTAGGGATCCTCTGGGGCTACAGTTTCCCCAGCTTCCTTATTGTCACAATTCTGAAACTCCACCTGTATTTCCTCTTCATCGTTCACCAAGGGCACTCACTTCAGGTTACAAACTCCTCTCTTGGGCAGAGGTCTGTGTCTGTGTCTCTCCCTCTTCATGGGTTTTTCTAGGCTGCACAGTTCCCTGCCTGTACTCTAATATTTCCAGAAAGCCAGACTGCCTCAGCAGAGGCTATTAAGTCATTGCCAGCAATTACCAAGCAGCCTTTTATAGTCAAGCACATTTATTTTTAAGATGAAGACATTGAAGAGAGAACCTATTAAACAATAAATGTTCCTATACACATGCTGACCGTAACCAGAGGTTACCGAACTGTCTTGTTTAAATTCTTCCAAAATCCCAAGGATAGGGTCCCCATTGTCCATAAGCACGGTCAGGCTGGCAACTCCAAAAGTTCTTTCTGTCTGTCTTAAATAAACTCTTGACAATCCAGTTTTTGAAATAGTATAATTGAGCTTCTCCTGGTGGTGGTTTTTGTCCAGAAGTGTTTCAGACTGAGTGAATATGCATAATCACTTCCTCCCCCCTTCCCCCCCCCCCCCCCCCCCCCCCCACACATAGTTCTTAGTTACTGGAGAAGCAGTTGTCCTCTTCCACCATGACATTACATACAGTCTCTAGCAGGGATGTAAACGGGCAATTGGATAACTGTCGCTAAATTAACTGGTTAACGGGTAAACTAATTAACTGTCATGCAGGATCTTCTACTTTTCCATAAGCTGTTCTCATCAGCAGCTATTCTCCAAGCTCCTTACCAGCAGCTCACAGTTCATGCCTTCCTTCCAAACTCAGCTTTTTCTCAAACAACACCTGCTAGTTCCTCTTTACTGTTTCTCTTTTCTCTGCATCTCAGACAGGTCTCACCTGCCCCCTTTTTAAATATAGGCCCCTCTTTCTCTTCAAAATCTGCTCACCCAAACAGTCATTCCCTTCCCTACCTGCCTGTGACTGTGGGTGCCATGACATCAGTCCAACCTATATAGCCCCTTTCTCTGATCAGTGCTCTAATTCCAACTCTGGTTGTTTTATATGTTTAGAATGGGAAGTCGTGGAGTGCTGCAGAATTGGACCCTAGTGGAGGGAGTCTCACTGAATTTGATTTAAACAATGTTTTTGTTAGTGCTATGTGGCACTCAGATGATACTGTCTCAGACTCTTTTGATTGCATAATCTAAATCAGTGGTTCTCAGTGCAATCCACGGACCACTAGTGGTCCCCGGTTATCTTGCAGGTGGGCAGTGGGAAGCTCACACTCCTGTCCCGCAGGCCCCCCGAGTGAGGTTGGAGCATCAGTGCCAGCTTCCTGCTGTGTGGTGGAATCCCGGGCATCACAGGCCAGATCTGGCTCATGGGAAGAGCAAGTGGCCCCGTGTGCTGCAGTTTTCCCCTACCCTTGGCTGGGGGAACTACAGCGCATGGAAGCACTGCTTGGAGGCTTTCCCCCTTACTTCTGTTGGCTGTGATTCTGGCCAGTGGTAGTACTGGGATGCACTGCCTGGGAACAGCAGTGGGCACAAAGCCAGGTAAGTGCCCGTCCAACCCTTTCATGCCCAGAACCTCCACACACACACTTCCCCTGCAGATACCCTGTGCGCCAACCTCGCTCATGCATTCTCCCTCCCGGCCAGACATCCCACTACCAGCTTGCCCTTGCATTCGCCTTCCTCCTGTACCCTCCCTCCTGTTTAGACACCCCAGCCTGCTCACACACCCTTCCTTCCAGCTAGCCCCTCCCACCCCACCCTCAGCCCACATTTGTATCCAGTGGGACCAATAACCACTGTGGACCCCAGGGCAAGGTGGTGGTGGGAGCTGGGGGCTGGCTTCATATCCACAGAGGAGGTAAGGCAGAGGATGGGCAGTCCTTAGCGCCATCTGGACCATGGCACTGCCCCAACCCTCAAAGCCATGTGGAGTGACACTCCAGCGCCCCTGCGGCTGTTGAAAGGAACTCTGGGCCCCTTTGAATAGTTGGGCCTCAGCACAATTGTCCTGTTGGTGGACCTGCCTGCACCTTAATTCTCCCCTCAAGCCTCTGCACCATTTTCTCATCATGGTTGGTTTGCTGGTGCAGGGATGTCAACATGTAGTCGACTGTATGATTAACTAATAAGCCTAGGCTTAGTTGTTAATGTTCTCAGCTACATGCATTTCTCCCCCTCCCTTGCTGCCTCTGTATCAGAGGCAGCAGCACAGGACAGCAGGCAGCCGGTCTGCGCAGGGAGCTGTTTTTTAAACATTTTCAGTGTCCTAACGGCATTTCCTTGTTAAATAAGGGGAAAAGAATATTTGCACTAAAAATGAAAAGCTACAGTACCGTATATATCTGCAAGTTCAAGTGTTCCCAAAAGATTTCATTAAAAACTATTACAAGTATTAATTTAAGTAATTGGATGCTGTGAAAAAGCAATTATGTACTCAAACATTATATGCAATTACAAAAAATACCAATTAGCTAATTCATTTATCTTTAATTTGCAAGACTATCTCAAATCAGAAATGTGAAGCTTGGCTCATCACAAAAATAATTTGGTACTTTTGAATGAGTGGTTTGGATTGAATTACTTCTAGATTACAAGGAGTTGAAGTTTCTGCATGAAACAAAAAACAGGCCTATTTAGCACTATAAAGACTAACAAGGTGGTTTATTAGGTGATGAGCTTTCGTGGGCCAGACCCACTTCCTCAGATCCACAATTTGATCCAGCACACCCTGTGCACGTGCCTATGACCATGAAATTGACCAAAATGGACTGTGAATTTGTTAGGGCCCTATGCATGCATGGACCGAGTGGAGGGAGGTGGAACGTTTCCTCCCCTGCACAGTTCTGTGTCTAGGGACTGCCCGGTCTTTCCTCATTCCAATCTATGTAGATTTCAGATACCATGTTTACATCTTATTTATACACTCAACAGTATTTCCCTTTTTTTTTAAAAAAAAAAAAGCATGAAGTTTGAGACCAGATCATATGCACTTAGCCCTCACCTAACCTCAGCGAAGTTGAGTGTTGTTACAATAACATCTCCAACACTCTATGAAGGAAGAAAGAAAGGATGATGACTAACGTAGTGAATACAAGCAGAGAGAGGGTAAGTTTAGAAGATAGGATACACAAAGAACAAGTTAAAAATTACTTAGGAAAGTTAGATGTCAGCAAGTCACCAGGTCCTGATGAAATGCATCCCAGGATACTCAAGGAGCTGATAGCTGAAGGCTCAGATACCTCTTCTATGATCTTTGAAAAATCATGGAAGACAGGGGAGATTCCAGAAGATTGGAAAAGGGCAAATATTGTGCCCATCTATAAAAAGGGGAATAAGAACAACCCAGGAAACTACAGACGGGTCAGTTTAACGTCTGTCCCAGGGAAGATAATGGAGCAGGTAATTAAGGAAATCATATGCAAACACTTGGAAGGTAATAAAGTGATAGGGAATAGCCAGCATCTGTTTGTGAAGAACAAGTCATGCCAAACTAATCTGATAGCTTTCTTTGATAGGATAACGAGCCTTGTGGATAAGGGAGAGGCGGTGGATGTCATATACCTAGACTTTAGTAAGGCATTTGATACGATCTCACATGATATTCTTATTGATAAACTAGGCAAATATAACTTAGATAGGGCCACGATAAGGTGGGTGCATAATTGGCTGGATAACCGTAGTCAGAGAGTTGTTGTTAACGGTGCTAAATCCTGCTGGAAAGGGATAACAAGTGGAGTTCCTCAAGGGTCTGTTTTGGGACCCGTACTGTTCAATATCTTCATCAATGGTGTAGATATTGGGATAGAGAGTACGCTTATTAAGTTTGCAGATGATACCAAACTGGGTGGGGTTGCAACTTCTTTGGAGGATAGGGACATAATTCAAAATGACCGTAGCAAGTTAGAGAAATGGTCAGAGGTAAACAGGATGAGGTTTACTAAAGAGAAATGCAAAGTGCTCCACTTAGGAAGGAACAATCAGTTCCATACATACAAGATGGGAAGCGACTGTCTAGGAAGGAGCATGGCCGAAAGGGATTTAGGGGTCATAGTGGACCACAAGTTGAATATGAGTCAACAGTGTGATGCTGTTGCAAAAAAAGCAAATATGATTCTAGGTTGTATCAACAGCTGTGTTGTAAGCGAAACTCGTGAAGTCATTCTGCCGCTCTACTCTGCACTAGTTAGGCCTCAGCTGGAGTACTGTGTCCAGTTCTGGGCGTCACTAATTTCCTCAGCATCTTTTGGCTGGATGCACTGAAAATGTAAACTTGCATAACAATAGTGACTTATATCTGGTCAATCGGTAAAATATCATTGTAAATCTACTGCTGTAGGTGGATGGGCAGTTTCCCATGCCAGGCGGCAGAAGGTCAGTGGAGATTAAAGTGAATTAATCCATTGACACAGCAGTTGTAATTTTCTTCAGTTGTGGGGTTTTGACACTAAAAGTTTAGTGAGCAAAGTGTTTGTAACATTGAAATTCGTCCTTTTCAATTCCTGTTCTTTTAAAAACAAAGCAGAAGCACCCTCCATTTTCACATCTGATAGCAGCAATCATAATTAAATGGCTTACTTAAAGTCTTTTAGACATCTGAATAGCATCTTTTAAAAGCCATCTTGATTTTAAACAGTCACAAAAAACATCCTCGAAAATAAAAATTAACTTTATACTTGCTACTGTGAAATAATTACCTTCCGAAGTTCAGTGCCAGATGAAGTCATATGTCACATTTGAGATGTCTTTGCTGTGAATTGAAAGGGCAATTATTCAAATTGCACTCAGCAGCCTCCAATAAAAGTGCCCCCCCCCCCCTCAAGCCAGCCCCATCAAGCCCTCTTTCTCCTGCTCACTTCATAAGACTCAATAAATTTATGTGCCTGGCATTGTGCTATGAAGATCAACAAATCTGTTCTGAAAATATGCAAGAGAGAATGTAATTCAAAACAAGAGAGAATGTAGTTACAATACAGGGGTGCTCCTCATGGAGAATGCTTTACCAATTGCATTTTCCAAATGGATTTAGGTCAGTGTTTCTTAAACTGTATTCTGCGGGACAGTTGGAGGTGTGCTGCGGAGATCAACAGAGTTCAAAATGGCCACTCTTAAAGGGGCAGGACCGTTTTTCCTTTTTTTGGCTCAGTAATCCCCCTCTTTCCCTCCCCCCCCCCCCCGCTTTTTTTTCTCTCAACAAAAAATCCTTGGTGTTCCTCATTTTTAAAAAAAATTGTTTTGGTGTTCCTCGGTCTTGATCTAGGTCATGGGTGGTCAACCCGAGGCTCGTGAGCCGCATGCGGCTCTTTGATTTAAAAAAAAAATGAGGCTCCTACTGGTACCGCTCAGGCCGGCTGCTCTGTGTTGCATTCCAACGAGCTCGCAGCTGGCTTCTCAGCACACGCGCACCAGCACCTGTAGGTAGATGTGCGTGGCTGTAGGGGTGGTGCCTGTTCTGGCTCTGGCACTGGGCACTATGTTAGAGCAATGCTGGTGGGCAGGGAGTGCAACTGTTTTGTGGGACTGGGAAAGTGCTGGGAATCAGGTGCTGTGCTCAGCAGGGCTGCAGGAGAGGGGAGGTGCTGGGCATGGGGCTCAGCAGGTCTGCAGGAGGAGGGAGGTGCCAGGAACTGGGTGTTGTGTGTCAGGTGGGCTACTCAAGGGGAGGGAGAGAGAGGAGGAGGGGCAGGGAAGCAGCTGAGCTGAGGGGGGTTAGGGGGAGGGAACAGACAGGCAGCTCAGCAGGGCTGCAAGGCGGAGTTGTGCAGGAAACTGATGCTGGGCTCCTCTGAGTTGTGGGGGGATAGCCTTTTGGGGAGGTGCAGGGAAGGGTGGGGTCTCAGCTGGGTTGCAGGGGAGGAAGGTGCAAAGAAGCCTGGTGGGGAGGGGGAAGCAGCAGGAGGTCTGAAATGACCTCCCCATCCAAAAAAATCCCTCATCTGGGACCAGTCCGATCCAGAGGGTGCCAGGCCAAGGCTGGCTCTGGGGAAAGGGAGAGGAATTAGGTTAGCACCGAGGTCACCAGCTTGTCAATCACGATAAACTGGTTGATTGCAGGGACATGACCAGTTGATTGTGAAGTGTTCCAGTTCCTCCTCATTCCCTCCCTCCACTGCTGTTTTGGCTCTTTGTCTCTTACAGGTTGGCCACCTCGATCTAGGTCAACAGCTGCTATTGACCATAGATGTAGCAGTAATTCATAGGGAGAAATGTCTCTCTCAAATAGGCTTGTCCCAGACCATTTAGCATCATAGAAGTGTTGGAGTGGAAGGTAGTCATTTAGTCCAGACCCGTGCATTCAGGCAGTAATAATTAGACCATTCCTGACAGTATTTATCTATCCTGATCTTTAAAATCTACAGGGATGGAGATTCTACAGCCTTCCTAGGAAATTTGTTTCAGTGTTTAACTACCCTGAATGTTGGGAAGTTTTTCCTGTTGTTCAACCTAAACTGCTGAAGCTGCAATTTAAACCCATTGTTTCTTGTCCTGTCCTCTGAAGTTAAGGGAAACAGTCTTTCTCCCTCCTCCTGTAATAACCTTTTAGATACTTGAAAACTATCATGGCTCCCCTCACTCTTCTGGTCTCCAGACTAAATCATTTTTTCCAATTTTTCCTCATATGCCACTTTTTCTGGACCTTGAACCATGTTTGTTACCTTTTCTCCTCCAGTTTGTCCATAGCTTTCCTGAAATGTGGTTCCTAGGATTCATAGACTTTAAGGTCAGAAGGGACCATTATGATCATCTAGTCTGACCCTCTGCACAGTGCAGGCCACAAAATCTCACCCATCCCTCCTAGAATAATCCTCTCACCTATATCTCAGATATTGAAGCCTTCAAATACTTTGAAGACCCCAAGATGCAGAGATCCTCCAGCTGTGATCTGTACCCCATGTTACAGAGGAAGGTGAAAAACCTCCAGGGCCTCTGCCAATCTATCCTGGAGGAAAATTCCTTCGCGACCCCAAATATGGCGATCAGCTAAACCCTGAGCATCTGGGCAAGACTCATCAGCCAGACACCCAGAAAGTTCTCTATAGTAACTCCTATCATCCCTCCATTGACCTATTTCCCACTGATAATGAATGGTCAATTAGTTACCAAGATCATGTTATCTCATCAAACCATCCCCTTCATAAACCCATCTAGTTTAATCTTGAAACCAGATAGATCTTTTGCCCCCACTACTTCCCTTGGAAGGCCGTTCCAGAACTTCACTCCTCTAATGGTTAGAAACCTTCGTCTAATCTCAAGTCTAAACTTCCTACTAACCTTATATCCATTTGTTCTTGTGTCCACATTGGTATTAAACTTAAATAATTCCTCTCCCTCCCTAGTATTTATCCCTCTAATATATTTAAAAGTGCAATCATGTCCCCCCTCAGCCTTCTTTTGGTTAAAATAAACAAGCCAAGCTCCTTGAGTGTCCTTTCATAAGACAGGTTTTCCATTCCTCGGATCATCCTAGTGGCCCTTCTTTGTACCTGTTCCTGTTTGAATTCATCCTTCTTAAACATGGGAGACCAGAACTGCACACAGTATTCCAAATGGGGTCTCACCAATGCCTTGTATAATGTCACTAACACCTCCTTATCCCTACTGGAAATACCTCGCCTAATACATCCCAAGATCGTATTAGCCTTTTTCACGGCCATGTCACAATGGCGGCTCATAGTCATTCTATAATCAACCAGGACTCCGAGGTCCTTCTCCTCCTCCGGTACTTCCAAGTGATGTGTCCCCAGCTTATAACTAAAATTCTTGTTATTAATCCCTAAATGCATAACCTTACACTTCTCACTATTAAATTTCATCCTATTGCTATCACTCCAATTTACAAGATCATCCAGATCTTTCTGTATGATATCCCGATCCGTCTCTGAATTGGCAATAGCTCCCAACTTTGTGTCATCCTCCAATTTTATCAGGACACTTCCACTTTTGGTGCCAAGGTCAGCAATAAAAAGATTAAATAAAATTGGCCCCAAAACTGATCCCTGAGGAACTCGGCTAGTAACCTTCCTCCAACCTGACAGTTCACCTTTCAGTATGACCCGCTGTAGTCTCCCCTTCAATCAGTTGCTTATCCACCTCTCAACTTTCATATTAATCCCTATCTTTTCCAATTTAACCCATAATTCCCCATGTGGTACTGTATGAAATGCCTTACTAAAGTCGAGGTAGATTAGATCCACTGCATTTCCTTTATCTAAAAAAACTGTTACTTTCTCAAATAAGGAGATCAGGTTGGTTTGGCACGATCTACCTTTTGTAAAACCATGTTGTAATTTGTTGCAATTGCCATTAGCCTCAATGTCTCTAACTACTTTCTCTTTCAAAATTTTTTCCAGGATCTTACATACTACAAATGTCAAACTAACAGGCCTATAGTTACCCGGGTCGCTTTTTTTCCCTTTCTTAAAAATCGGAACTATATTAGCAATTCTCCAGTCAAATGGTACAACCCCTGAGTTTAGAGATTTATTAAAAATTTTTGCTAATGGACTTGCAAGTTCATGTGCCAGTTGCTTTAATATTCTTGGATGAAGATTATCTGGGCCCCCCGATTTACTCCCATTAAGCTGTTCAAGTTTGGCTTTTACCTCGGATATGGTAATATCTACCTCCTTATCTTTAGTCCCATTTGTTAAGTTACCATTATCCCTAAGCTCTTCATTAGCCTCATTAAAGACTGAAGCAAAATATTTGTTCAAATATTGGGCCATTCCTAGATTATCCTTAACCTCCACTCCATCCTTAGTAATTAGCGGTCCTACTTCTTCTTTTTTTGTTTTTTTTCCTATTTATATGGCTATAAAACCTTTTACTGTTGGTTTTAATTCCCTTTGCAAGGTCCAACTCTACCTGACTTTTAGCCTTTCTCACTTTGTCCCTACATGCTCTAACCTCAATAAGGTAGCTTTCTTTACTGATTCCTCCCATTTTCCACTCCTTATATGCTTTCTGCTTTTTCTTAATCACCTCTCTGAGATGCTTGCTCATCCAGCTTGGTCTAACACACCTGCCTATAAATTTTTTCCCTTTTCTAGGGATACAGGCTTCTGACAACTTCTGCAACTTTAACTTAAAATAATTCCAGGCCTCCTCCACTTTAAGATCCATAACTTCTTTAGTAAATTAAGGAAATTAGTTAGGGAAGTTGATTGGACTAAAGTTAGCCCTTTTGAAATCAAAAACCCTAGTCTCAGATTTATTTTTGTTTATCCTTCCATTTAATTTGAACTGAATCAGCTCATGATCACTCGAGCCAAGGTTGTCTTCTACAACCATTTTATCTATGAGGTCCTCGCTACTCACCAAAACCAAATCTAAAATAGCATCCCCCCTTGTTGGTTCAGCAACTACTTGATGAAGGAATTCATCAGCTATCACATCTAGGAAAATCTGAGCCCTATTATTATTACTAGCACTTGTTCTCCAGTCTAGATCTGGAAAGTTGAAATCTCCCATGATTACGCAGTTCCCATGAGTATTTACTTCATTAAAAACATTAAAGAGGTCTCTAACCATATCCAAATTGGATCCTGGTGGTCTATAACACACCCCAAGCACTATCCCAGGGGAGGATCTGATAGTTTTCTTTCCCAATGTGATTTTTGCCCAAATGGACTCTCTCTTCTCCATTCCATCACTTTTTATTTCTTTACAATCTACTTTATCTTTGATATACAATGCGACTGGACTGGACACAATACTATAGTGAAGACCTTATCAGCACAAAGTGGAAGAATTACTTCTCATGTCTTTGTTACAGCACTCCTGCTGTTGCATTGCAGAATGATGCTTACCTCTTTTGTGATAGTTACACTGCAGAATTAGGGCTTTATGGTGGGGTGGCATGTGCTTCTGCCAATGCACCATTAAATAATGGGGCTTACACTGCTGCAGAACGTGGAAGTTTCCAGATGCCTTAATGTATAGTTCCATATAAAATGCATATCAAGAATCTAATTTTAAGAAGACATAAACATGAATCATGGTTGCAAGGTTTTCATCTGAAAAACAGCTCTGGCATTCTAGCGAGAGGTAGGTGGGAGGGGCATTGTGGGCTTGTTTAGCAGCTGCTGAGGAATAAGCCATCCTCAGATTGCAAATGCTAGCACAGGTTGCACCTCCCAAAACCAGCAATCTCTGGTCTGTCTACATCCTTGGTCCCGCATGAACCACAGATGTTCCTGGATCACAGAGCCTGATAGTCTAATGACAGGAGGGCAGCTCAAAAGTGGGGCCAAGCTGAAACAACAGGGCAGGAACTGGGGCTGGCAGTAGCTCTAAGCAGCCTGCAGCAGTAGGGCTGGAGCCGTCAACAGCCCCCTGCAGATTACAGCATTGAGATCAAATCCGGGGCAACACCCGCAGCACAAGATGGGGCCATTGACAGCCTGTGATAGTGCAGGGCTGGAACTAGAGAGTCAAACCCTGTGGGCTGCCACAGGACAGGAGTTCAAACTCTTGGTAGCCCATGGCAGTGGGATGAGGGTTGGGGCTGGAGCTGGCAACCCTCCAGCCCCATTTTATATGCCCAAGCCCTCGACAGGTCCCGGGAGCCCCTCACAGCGGGACCAGGGCCAGCAGCAGCCCGTGGCAGTGTGGCCAGGGTTGGACCTACAGCAGTGCAGTGTGGAGCCAGAGCCTGTAGCAGCCCACAACAGAACAGGCTGCTGGAGCCTGCGGACAGCCTCCTGTCAGTGGAGTAGGAGCAGGGGTGAGGGGGAGAAGTGGAATTATTGAGAACAATTAAATGTAAGAAGCAGATGAACAAAAGATCCTTCCCTCTACTTTCTTGGAAGAAGGAGATAAAGAAAAATAATGACCATTACTCATCCCGCTGGGGGATCTTTTGGAGACTTTTTGAAAGTTTGGTATTGGGATTACTAACTTTATCCAGATTGAGTTTCTACCAGCAGTCTCTCATCGATGGCTGATAGGGCTTTAAGAGTGTGGCTACACAGCACCCTTACATCAAAATAGCTTATTTCGGAATTTGGCACAGCCAAATTTCAAAATAAACCACTATTCCAAAACCTTGCGAAGTGAGGCTAACAAGGATGTTGGAATAGCTTGCCTATTATTTTGAAAGATTTCTCATAAACTCTTCTGTCCTGCCGGTGCACACTGGCTCCTGGCTGCTAGCCCTGTTGCTTTCAGGCTCTGCAGTATAAACATAGCTTGCTCCCTGGGAGCAAGTCTGGCAGCTGGGACCTGGTGCTTTCCAGTAGCCAGCTTATAAGCTAGCTCCTGGCTGCGAGCTCTGCTCTCAGGGAGCTGGTTACCTCCCTATGCTGCAGAATCTGCAGGATCAGAGCCTGCAGCGTGAAGTGATAGCTGGCTTCTCAGGAGCGTGGCCAGAAGCTGGTGCATAAACTGGCTTCTGGATATGCTTCCTGGTCAACTGGCTGCACTGTTGTCTCTTCAATACAGGCAGTCCCCGGGTTACATACAAGATAGGGACTATAGGTTTGTTCTTAAGTTGAATCTGTATGTGTCGGAACTGGCGTCCAGATTCAGCCGCTGCTGAAACTGACCGCCAGTTGTGACTTACATACAGAATCAACTTAAGAACCCCAAGCGTCCCCAAGTCAGCTGCTGCTGAAACTGATCAGCAGCTGATTCCAGGAAGCCTGGGGCAGAGCAACTCTGCCTCGGGCTTCCTGTAGTCAGCGCTGGTCAGTTTCAGCAGCGGCTAAATCAGGACGCCTGGGGCAGAGCAGCTGGGGTGCTGCTGGGTTGGTCCAGTAGCGCCCAGAGTGGCACTGCGGGACCAACCAGCAGCGCCCCAGCTGCTCTGCCACAGGCGTCCGGAGAAAAGCCTAGTCTGCTGGGGGGCGGGGGCATACTAGCTGCGCCCCCTCACCCCAGCAGACCAGGAAGACGCGGGCGGCGGACCGAGACGCACTGCGGTCCGCCGCCTGGGTCCTCCGCGGCTTTGCTCCCCGTCTCCCTGGTCTGCTGGAGACCAGGGAGACGGGGAGCAAAGCCTCTGAGGACGCCGGCAGCGGGACAGCCGCGGGGCGTCTGGGTTGTCCCGCTGCCGGCTTCCCCCGCGGCTTTGCAAAGCCTCGGGGAAGCCGGCAGCGGGGCAGCCCAGGCGTGCCTGGGCTGCCTCGCTGCCCGAGCCCCGCCCCGCTGCTTTGCAAAGCCGGCAGCGAGGCAGCCCAGGCGCGTCTGGGTTGCCCCGCTGCCCGAGCCCCCCCGCGGCTTTGCAAAGCTTCGGGGAAGCCGGCAGCAGAGCAGTCCAGGCGCGCCTGGGCTGCCCTGCTGCCGGCTTCCCCGAGGCTTTGCAAAGCCGCGGGGGGGCTCGGGCAGCGGGGCAGCCCAGGCCCCTCCGGGCTTTGCTCCGCGTCTTCCTGGTCTACAGACCAGGGAGACGCAGAGCAGCTTTTCTCACCCGGAGTATACGGGCGGCGGGACTGCGAGGTCCCGCAGTCCGTGTACTCCGGGGCAGCCCCGTTCGTAACTGCGGATCCGACATAAGTGGGATCCGCGTAAGTCGGATCCGCGTAAGTTGGGCACTGCCTGTATAAGCTTCATACTGCAGAGCCTGCAGTAGCATGCAATTGCTATTATTTTTAACAGTTATATGGTTACTTTTTTAAAATCTTTTTTTTTATATCCCTAATGGCTGAATCACTCCCAGATGCTGGACCAGGTGCTGAGCAGCAGTTGCTTGATTAGGGGTAGGAGGTGGAGAAAACCACCACCATATGTACTTTACTGACCCATTTGTGCTGTAATGTGTGTCTTTTGAAATCACGACCTTGCCCTAGCTTCAACTTGTTGTTTACCCCAGCTTGAAGAGAGGGATAATTAATAGAAAACATTATTTTAAAACACTCAAAAGAAGTAAGTATTAATAGGAGAAAATATGTTCTAACTCTGGCTTTTGACAAAATTAGTTAATGGTGTGAAAGATATCTTCTTTTAACATGTTATTGCAGGTTAGAACATGTTCTTGCAGGTTAGACCTCCCTGGTCTGGTATCCAAGGGTCCGAATCAGGGAGTTTGCCAGATCAGGGGAGGTCAGTGCTTCCCTTCTGGCTGCCCCACTTCCAGGCTCCTCCCCTTGAAGCTCCCAAGGTTGGGTTCCCACCCTGCTACCTACTTGCTGATGCCAGAGCACCCTGGGATTCCAGCCACAATACCTGGCTGCTGCTGGTCTCGCTGCCACTGGGGGTTCCCTGGGCTCCCCAGCTAAGGCTCCCTGCAGCCTCTGGGCCCTGCTCCTGTTCCTTTTCTGGGGCCATCTGGCCACTCCAGCCCCACTGCTAATGGGGATTCTTGGAGCGCCTGGACCTGCTGCCGCTGGGGTTAAATTAAATTTTAAATTAATGGAGGTTGCCTATCTCCTAGAACTGGAAGGGACCTTGAAGGTCATCGAGTCCAGTCCCCTGCCTTCACAGCAGGACCAAGTATCATCCCTGACAATTTTTGCCCCAAATCCCTAAATGGCCTCCCCAAGGATTGAACTCACAACTCTGGGTTTAGCAGGCCAATGCTCAAACCACTAAGCTATCCCTCCCCCAGATTGCTGGGATTCCCCAGTCCAGGGCTGCCCAGCTGCCACTGGCCCTGCTGCTGGGCTCAGTTCTGCTCCTGCTGGGGGTTCCTTGGCTGCGGCAGGGACTTCCTGTTCACCACTTGGTCCCGCTGACTTCAGGGGTTCCCCAGCAGGGGCAGGGCTCCCCATGTCGGGGATTTCCTAGCCTGGTTGGGGATCTGCCACCAGGCCCAGCTGCTGTGGTATTCGCATGGCTGCCTTCTGCTCCTGGCCTCCCGAGCTCCTTGATCCAGCAACATCCTGCCAGACCATGGATGTTGCTGGACCAGAGAGCCCTGGATTTGGGAGGTTTATCATATATCTGGGAAGTAGAATTTCATATACAGTTATGGAGTTGGTTGCCTGACCAGGATAATGTTGTACAGAACCATTTATTCTAGTCCTGTCACATGCTTGAAATAAATCTTGTTGTTTCTTTCGTTATGAATCACAGCTCAGCATTATTGAGACAGTAGAACATCTGTGAAATATAATTGTCTCATGGTTTGTAGGAATCAGTAAGGTACAGAACTAAATATGTTTACAGAAATCTCTGTTTATTGACTCTCACACACCCATACGTCATTGGAAGAAGGATCCACTTTTGTAGATTTTTGCAAGGCTTCTTTAGTTATTGTAAAACCATTTGTTCCCTTTTGTTTGTTCCAGAGTCAGTAAGCATATTGAATGATGTGCTAAGTCAAATAGAGTCTGAAGGAGTTTTCATGAATTCCACAAGCAATACTAGATCAGCTTCTTCAGATTTTGATCCGGTAAGTAAAAATGTTTCTTCAAAGTACTCAGCTTATAGCTATCAAATCACCCAAAGCAAGAGATATGGTTGCTCTGAGCAAGTGATCAGAACCTTTCGCTTGCCTTCTCTAAAGGTCGCTTTACAGATGTGAACTAGAGCAGAAATAATAAACTTGCACCCTATTCTATTTTCTCTAATTGGTGGTAGCACTTTTGAATCTAGATATATACATTTAAACTATAAGACTTACTACTTCTTGCACTTATTCAGACACCCTAAATAGGATATTGTTCAGAACAATGGAGAAGACAGCACATCTCTGGTATTTATCTGACAGAAAAGGCTCTTTGTGAAGTTCTTTTTCTTATTTCACATGGCTGCTTTACCCACCCACAAGTTCTAAGTCTGTTTCTTGAAGTGTGTTCTGTGGCACACCCATGTGCTGGGGAGAGAACAGAATTCAAAATGGCCACCCTTAAAGGGACAAGCCTCCTTTTTTTGTGGGTGGGGTTTTTTTTGGGCAACAACTTTTCCCTGGGGAATGGCTGCCTTTAATGGGGCAAGCCTTTTGCTTTTGCTCAACACAAAAATCCTTGGTGTCTCCCTATCTTAAAAAGTTTAAGAAACACTGTTCTAAGTGGAATGGGCTGGCTATTACAGTGTTCACTCTTTTTTATTAACATTGATCTTTATCAAGGGTGGGCAAAAGGGCCTCCATGGGCCGAATCCGGCCCACCAAGAAAGTTGATCCAGCCCGTGGAGGCCCTGCCACTCCCCCCGCCCTCAGGCCAATCGGAGTGTGGGGGTGGGGAGAAGTGTGCAAAGTTTCCTCCCGCCCTGCCCTGCGTGGAGTGCGTGGTGCTTAGAAGTGCCGCATACTCCTGGCAGGGTGGGAGCAGACTTACTGTGCTCCCCCCACCCCCGAGCCCTGATTGGACTAGTGGTAGAGGGGGGAGAGTGCAAAATCTCCTTCTGCCCTGCAAGGAGCTCAGCTCTTAAAGTCGACCACCAGCTGCTGTTCAGCTAGGGGTTGAGTCTAAGTGCCGTGCTCCCTTGCACAGAGGGGGCTGGGAGTGAGAGACTTCACATACTTCCCCTCCCCAGGCCCTGATTGATCTGGGGGCAGCAGAGGGGAACATGCAAATTCTCCTCCCACCACCAGGGGCACGGGTACCTAGAGGGAACAGCTTGTGGTTCTCCTGGGAGGGCAGGCAAAGACTTTGAGCACTCCTCACCCTCAGAACAGTCAGGGTCTATGGGTGGGGAAGCCCGGAAATGTCCTGGCCCCTCCCCTTCCGGGGTAGCCTGGGGCCACCGGTCAAAAATTATTGCCCACCCCTGGTCTTTATTCATGATTCTTTATATAGCTGTCACTTGCAGGGCCGGCCTGAGCTGTTCGTGTGCCCCAGAAGTGCAGCCCTGTCCCCAGACGCCTGGCGCATGTGCGGCCCTGCCCCTGCACGGCCCAGCAGCCCCGCACAGCGCCCCCTACAATGGGGTTCCCCAGGCGGTAGCTGGGTCAGCCCGTAGCTTGGGCTGGCTCTGGTCCCTTGTTGTGTGTGTGTGTGTGTGTGTGGTTTTTTTTAAAAATACTGCATACTGTGATTTGCAGGATGAGGTTCTTCATTGCCATATCTTCCATAATGATATAGATAGGGCATCCTAACAGTATATTTGTTGTTACGGAATATAGTTAAAGGAAAACCAACAATGCTACTTCAGTTCCAGAAATATGTTTCCAATTATGACAGAGCAGATAAGTTATCCTAGCAAGACTGTTAATATATTAAGTTGCAACTATATGATGATTGTGCCTGCAGAAAGTAAATTGATATCAAATACTATATACCATTTAAGTTTTATTTATACTATATTTTTTAATCTACAGAGCAGATTTATTGGCCAGAAGCTGCCCACAGTGATGTATAATTATACTCATTTGCAACCAATTTTGTACGCTCTTGGTGTGGGAATGTCAACAAAGGATCCAGATCATCTAAAATTTCTTTTTGAAGGCAGTGAAGAGTTCTGTTGTTTACCTAGCTTTGGAGTCATCCCAGCTCAGGCCTCTATGTTGGATGGTGGGCTTTCTAGTGTTCCAGGACTGAATGTTGACTTTACAAAGGTATGTGTGAGTTAAACATTTCAATTTATTTTGTTACATGCTCTATAGATTGACTATAATTGAAATGGCACAGTATATGCACCAAAACTTCGCTGTTGCTGTAAAAAGAGGAAAAAGTAACAGGCTCTGATTTTTGTAACCTTAGGGAAATGAGTTACCTACTCCTTTGATATAGGTGTTGTTTTTCCCCCTAAGCTGCTTATGATTCTCATGGGTATGTTTATTTGATTCTTTTTATTTGAAGTAGGAATCTTGCTGGAAAAGCAACATCATCTTTATTTAAAAAAAAAAAAAAAACTCTTCAAAGTGCAAACAGATGAACACTCTTCAAACTGTTTGTCTGCATAGATCTATGTAGATATTTATCTATTAAACAAGTATACATTATTTAAAACTGTCTTCAATAACATGTCATCAGAAATTTAGTATTCATAGCTGAAACATTTTTAAAAAGTGTAAAATGTAAAAATTATAGCATTTTCCGTACTAGGACTGTGGCCTGCATAAAAGCTAAGGAGCTGTCTGAAGATAAGGCTGTTTTATTTTAGTTGCAATTCTATGACCCAATAGGGAATGTTTTCACAGTTGTCTTGTTTTTTGTTGACTGGGATTCCTCTTACGTTTGTGAGAAGCTAAGGAAAAAACAATGCTTCACAAAACTGAGGGAGACCACCTCTTCCCCCCCCCCCCCCAAAATAGTGTAATATCTGTTCTTACCACGTTTCATGCATAGGCTAAGAGAAGAAGAGCAACAGATCATTATCTGTATCCTGGGAATGGTCGTGTAATTTTGTTCTCTACCCTGGTCCCATACATTCATGGAGTAATTACAGTTCTCCTGAAGATTTGTGTGTTTTCTAATTCTCTGCATTACAAATCTGGGGCTATGTCTAGACTACACCTCTCTGTTGACAGAGGGATGCAAATCAAGCATGTTGAAATTGCTAATGAAGCAGGAATTTAAATATCCCATGCTTCATTAGCATAAACATGGCTGCCACTTTTTTCCAAATGGAGCTTTTTCGATAAAGGCAGTCTAGACATGGATCTGTTGAAAATAAACCCTTTTTCGACCGATCCTGTATTTCTCAAAAAATGAGATTTATAGGATTGGTTGAAAAAGGGTTTATTTTCAACAGATCCACATCTAGACTGCCTTTTTTTTTTCGGGGGGAAAAAACAAAACAAAAAAAATCTCCATTTCGAAAAAAAGCAGTGGCCATGTTTATGCTAAACATATTTAAATCCCTGCTTTATTAGCAATTTCGATGTGCCTAATCTACGTGCCTCTGTCAACAGAGGTGTAGTCTAGACACAGTTGGATTGTTTACCATCTAGTAACACTGAATGTTCGAAGCACTTAGTTATAGCCGGGATGTTTAAGACATTTTTAAAAGGTCGTTTTTTAACATCTGAACTATTTTTAATATAATTTTAGATTCAGGAACTTGGTGTCATTCAGTACAATCCTATTGCATGGCATAAAATCTGCTGCAGTACTGAAAGCATTTTCAGTAGTATTTGAGAACCTATAATGGTTGCTCGAGGTGTGAATGAACAGTTAATCATAACTGTTCAGTGCTGAACATTATGAAAGCTGGTCTTTACTGCAGGAGCCTTGTCACTGATTAAAAGGATAGCATAAATATTCTGGAAATATTTTAACAGATACTTAAAAATTAGAAAACCTGGAATTTTCACTGCTGTCCATCTCATTGACATTCTGTTTTGAAAGCCTTTCATTTTAAGATGATTTCTGAGGATAGAAAAGTTCTGTAGTTTGTAATTTTGAAATTTTTAGTAATGGGAAATGCTTAGAATTTTTTTCAAATTGAAATGTGCGTAGGCTAGTGCTGACTGTTTTTTGTTGTTTTTGGAGTTATTGACACATAATGGGTAGTCAACAGAGATTAACCTAGCAGTAAAATTGCCCATATTTCTTTTTAATGGCTTCTTCCTGATTAGTATTTTAGAAAAGTAAAAATGTTGGGCTGTCAGGAATCTGAAAGGATCAAGTCTACATGCCTTTTTCAAAGCAGAAGTAAATATACATAGACAATCACTGACTAGTGATTGCTATCCCATTCTTACAGTTGGGGGTTCCTAACCTCCATTAGGTAACCTGTTATAGTGCTGAACTATCTTGTATTCTGCAAATTTTCCTTAATATCTAACCCAAATCTTCCCACATTCTGTGTATTCCACCAAAATACTGCATGACTGTACATTAGGCTGATAGATTTCAGACTATTACAGCAATTTCCAAAGATGAACGTATCAAAATAATTCCTATATTCAAAATAACAAACAAAACATTTGAAATAATGAATTTGACAATTTCTACTGGTATTTTATAGCCTTGGTGCAGTTTAAAAATATCCAGGTGTAGAAAGAACTTGATATAATTTCTCACTTCTCTTTATGTTGTAGTAATATGTGTTCATTCTGAACACGTTTTCAAAATATCTGCATCTAAATAATTGCTTATGACAGGGATGTGGGAAGTGGTGGCAAATGATACTGATTATCATTATAATGCTGCTTATCTTTACACAGCTGCTGCACGGTGAGCAATATCTGGAGTTGTATAAAACACTTCCAACCTCAGGTCAGTTCTTTATTCTGATAGTTTCATATTCACCATGACAGCATCTTCCTTTTCTTTTGTATCAACATTGCATATGGAAATAAGAATACATTGTTTTGAACTGGTTTCTATAGCACATTGTATTCTGTATTTTCTATGAGACTTCTTCATGTTAGTATGGGAACTTTTCAATAAGATGTTCTGTTTAAAAAAAATAAAATGGTATTGTTTTTTTTTTGTCTGACAACTAGCTTATATTTGCTATGGTGTACTCTGTAAAAACAAGGCATCAATTGGCTTTCTGCTTAGCTGCCTGAAACAGAATATTGAATGGTTTACTAAACCTAAATTAGCTTCATGGTGTGGGTGTGTATATATAGCTCATTATCAACTAATTAACTAGACATATATTGTTAATTACCTTTGGGAGTTGATATCATAAGTTGTCAGAATTTTTTTCCAGAAACTGCACTTCATTACATTATTTATGTCCTTTTGTCTATTAGACTTAGAGTGAGATCAACTGAGTGTTTTAATTTTAGAAAGACAAAAATCAACTGAGTGAGGTAATATCTTTTATTGGGCCAAATTCTGTGGGTGAGACAGAGAAGCTTTTTGACCTAATAGAGACATGTGCGAAGACAGACACTTGTCCCTTGCCTTCAAAATTTTCATTGAAAAATGTTTTCATTGGACATGGACCCTGATTATCCAATAAATTAAATATTCTTGTTTTATAAAACTTCATTACATACAAAGATAAGAACAGCCTTATTGGATCAGACAACTGGTCCATCTAGCCTTAGCCAATGTCAGGTGCTTCAGAAGGAATGACCACATTTTAATTGGTCAAATGCAGGAATTTTGATTTGCTTCCCTAGAGGTCTAAAGTCTTGTCAGCACAAAGAGATAAGGTTGAGTTTTTTAAAGTTGATCATTTTTAGCACCTGATTTTTATAAAGTTGAAGGTGCACAAGAGTTCGACATAGTGCGTCCCTATTAGGGTGGCCACTGTCGACCTTTTATAGAGATGTGCTGTGGTAGCTAACCTACAATTCCTGCCATCCCTTTGCTTTCTGGGTTAGGCTTCTAGTTCTCAATGGGACCACAACAATGCAGTTGGTCTGGGTACATGTCACCAGTGTTCCCTAATGCACTCATCTCCTCTCTCTCTCCCTCTCCCCCCTGCCCCCTGCCTTTGTGAAAGCAGCAGCAATCAGTCTTTTCACACCCTTTTTTCCCCTGGCTATCTGTGCAGATGCCTTAGAAGGGTAAGCATGGACCCTGTTCAGCAGGAGAGTGCTGTAGCAATCATAGCAAGTATCTTGCGTCATATACTGTGGTATGGCCACAGCCTATCCAGGAATCACTAGAGTGAGGAAGAATGCGAGGAGGCCATGAACAGAAACTAGTTCGGCACTGGTGGCATTCAATCCTCTTGACGCACTGGAACTTCTGTTCTGCCATGTGACAAGCACAGAATAGTGGGTCCACATAATTATGTGGTTATGGGATGATCAGCAGTGGCTGCAAAACTTTTCAGTGCATAAGGCCACTTGCGTGCAAGTGTGCATACTGCTTTCCCCAACCCTGACGTGCAGCAATACCAGAATGAGATCCACTCTGACCATTCAGAAGTGAGTGGCAATAGCCTTGTGAAAGCTTGCAACACCAGACAGCTTCTGGTCAGTTGGGAATCAGTCTGGAGGTGGGAAATCTACAGTGGGGCCTGTTGTGATTCAGGTAGCCAAGGCAATCATACCCTTCTTCTGTGAAGGGTAGTGACTCTGGGAAATGTGCAGGACACAGTGGAGGGTTTTGTCGTGATGGGTTCTCTAACTGTGGTGGGGCAATAGGTGGAATGCACATCCCTATCTCGCCACTTTGACAAAGAGAAGATAAACTGCAAGCGGAACTTCTCAATGGTATTGCAATTGCTGGTGGATCATAAGAGCTCTTTCACTGACATTCCTGTGGGATGGTTGGGAAAGGTGATTGACACCCTTTTCTTTAGGAATTCCAGTCTCTTCAGAAAGCTGAGAGATGGATCTTTCTTCCCAGTCTGTAAAATTAACATTGGAGGTGTTGAAATGCCAATAGTGATCTTTGGAGACTTAGCCTGCCCCCTACTCCTGTGGTTTATGAATCTATGCACTGGACCACAGTAAGGAGCAGTTCAATGACAGGTTGAGCAAGTGCAGAATGGTGGTAGACAGTGTTCCCGCTATGGTGTGTGCCTGCATGGGCGTGTACCAACAGTTTGAGGCCCACCCACCTCCTCAGCAGAGTCACGTAGTGTCTGTTCAGCTGCTCCAGGGTGGGGCTGCATGGCTGGTGGCTGTTCTGCCCATGAAGCAGCAGGGCAGCCTAGCTTCAGCCCTTCCCCAGGGCTGGAGCTGCAGATTGCATGGGTGGGTATCCATTGCTCTGGTGGCCCTGGTCGGGGGTGAGGAGTGCTCCAGCGGCCAGGGCCAGGATGTAAAAATAAGAGGTGGAAAAGGGCTGGAGAATGGGCAACAGACAGTAAGAGGCAAAAAGGGGAGGAGAGGTTGAAAAGGAAAGGAACTTAAATTCAAAAATGAAAACAGAGAGTAGGAAAGAGGAGAGCCAGGGACAGACTATAAAACACAAGGACTTCCCTTTGCTACATGCTCATGGGTCAAACATGGAGACAATGATTTATAAAACAATTGAAACTAAATTTTAATTCCATAAAATACTATGAAAGAAACAAAGGCATACTGGATCAAGGAATCTTTTCATTCTTCTCTGAGAGCTTTGAAGCAAGGCACATTAAAGGATGCCCAGAGGAAGACTACAACAAAGAGATATTGCGAACACTAGTTTTGTACTAAGATGATCAATTAGACACAAAACGTTCAAACATAGTCACCTGCTAAAGATTTTTGATAGCCTGAAGCTTTATAATACAATTAATTTGACTGCAGAATCATTGGAAAACACAAGCTTCTTAGCAGAGCTTTGTAATGGTCATAGATGAAAATTTTCGAGAGTCTAGTTGAGAAAGGGATCTAAATTTAATGCTTACTGCCACGGACTCCTTTTGAAAACTTCAGATGTAAAGCTTATACAAGGAAGTGATACGTCCTGGGAGGAGGGGTTTAGCTCCAAAGTTTTATAAACAGGTTCTGGTTGTCAGTGGGATGGGATGCTTTGCTCTTCCGCTGACCATTTTCCTCCTCCACCTGCACACTGTCCTCCATGCTGTTACCCGAGGCTTCCAGAGGAGTGTCTTGGGAGGCATCAACGGATTTGGTTAGAACACGTCAGGTCCCATCCTCCAGAATCCTATGCAATCGCTCAAAGAAGTGGGATGTTTGCAACAATGCCATAGACCATCTGTTTGCCCCCTTTGTCTTCTGGTATGTCTGCCTGAGCTCCTTTATTTTTCACACACAACTGCTGAGCGTTCCTGGTGTACCCTTTTTCCACCGTGCCCTGTGCATTCTTGGCATAGAAATCAGCATTTCTTTTGTCACTTTGTAGTTCTTCCTGAAAAGATGCCTCTCCCTTACACAGCAATCAGGTCTAGGTTCTCTTGCACGTGCCATGCTGGAGCTTGTTTGCAACTTTCAGCATTCATGCTGAGATGTACTACCTGTTCTGAGGTCTACTCGCCATGCTGGTCAAACAGGAATTGAAATTCAGATCTTCCTGGGACTTTTCCTGTGTACCTGGAGAGCAAAAGAGATCAAATTCTTGGGCAGAGTGGTCAGATTGGGGAATTGTGGGACACCTCCTAGAGGCCAAGAACGTTTACAGTACTGCATCTGAATTATCCTAAAGTTAGCCATGCAAGGTCAAACTTAGTTATTCTTCATTAAAAGCAGGAGTACCAAGATTAACTTTTAACAGCCTTTAAAGTCAGGCGAACGGACTTGGTGGTGCGGACTCATTGTTTAGAAAATGGACCTAAGTTCAACCTAAGCTGTTAGTGTAGACCAGACCTAAAAGTGTAAAAATATTCAGGCTAAGAGTGCCGGAGATGCTTTTTTGAGAGAAGTTTGGTTTCAGTTTTCAAGGTTATGCTTAAACACCTGTATTTTATAGCTTTGAATGATAAGAAAAAGCATGTCATGATTGAGAGCACAATCGGAACATTTTGGGCTTAATAATTGTAAATGGATTGTGTTAAAAGAGTTTATGGCTGGGGAATCATTAGCTTGATAATGGCTACATTTTTAACCACAGCTTTTTGCATTACTTGATAGCTAGTATTCTTGATTCAGAAGCTCTTTTAATTATATTTTTATGTACCAGTGACAGAAGACAGCAAAACCAATCACTTGCCTGCTATTTGATATTCAGCATTAGTAGTTGTAGTGGAATGTGATAGGTAATATTGGTCCATGTGCAGCGTTATCTTTCAGAGGATATAAGAAATGGCTAAATAAATACTCTGCATGTCCCGCACCACATAATTAGTCTTTGTGATGCAACTTGTCTGCAATTTTTAGCATAAGATCTTTGCAAATAAAAGAGAAGTACAGGATGTACCTCCCAAATCTGGGATTCTCAGGTCTGGCAACATACATGGTCCAGCAGGGCCACAGATGTTGCTGGACCAACGAGCCTGGGAGGCCAGGAGCAGACGCAGTCAGGGCTGGAAAGCCTTGTCTGGGTCAGGCAGTGGCTGTGGAGCCCCGGCCAGACTAGGGAGTTCTCGGCGTCAGTGGGGCTTGCAGGGAGGGGGAGCCCCACCCTGGATAGGAAACCCGCACCATCAGGCCTGTCAGGCCAGGCAGATGCCAGGTGGTCCTGGACTGGGTAACCCCCAGCAGGATTAGGACTGGCCCCGGTAGTGGGGCTGGTGGTAGACGGGCGGCCCTGGATGGGGAAACCCCAGGAACTCCTGGTGACAGTGGGGCCAGGAGGCTGGGAAACCCCAGCTGGGGAATCTGGGGAACCCTTACCGGCAGTGGGGCCATCTGTGGCCAGCAGTCCCGGCTGGAATCCCAGGGAACTCTGGCGGCAGTGCTCAGGAAGCAGAGTGGGAGCCCAGCCTTGGGAGCTTCAGGTAGTAGGGCAGCCAACTTTCCCTGGTCTGAAAACTCCCTGGTTCGGGATCCCTCAGGTCCCAAGGATTCTGGACCAGGGAGGCCCAACCTGTAGCGGGAGATTTAATATGAGATACAAAATGTTAAGACTTTATAGAACCATTAATTTTTCAAGTTTTTTTTAAATAGTTCTTTTTGGGAAATGGACCTGCTGTAAGGGCTGAAATAAACAGAATGTTTTGTGTGGATTCAGAAGTATATACTTTTGATTCACTGTATTTTGCACTTATTTAGCGTGTGACTATTTTCTTCCACTATTTGATCTGAGGAAGTGGGTCTGGCCCACGAAAGCTCATCATCTAATAAACCATTTTGTTAGTCTTTAAAGTGCTACATAGTCCTGTATTTTGCTATAAATTATATGTGCTTCATCAGCATGTTTTGCCTTAAAAGCTGGTCAGTCAACTTGCAACCTATTTCATTTTGAGACAAGTGTTGGGCAGTGGTTTCAGGTACTACTATTGCTCCTCAGAGGCCTTCCAGTCTCTGGTTTTAAAATTTAATTTTCTTACCTTTCACAAAATATAATTTGTTTCTCCTCCTTTGTTGTTGTTGTGTGGTACTCAGAGGGAAGGAAACTAACTGCAGGTATTTGTACTATGGGGAAACAATGAAATTAGCTTTACACAAAAAGTATCAAAAGTCTAATAGAAAAAAAGCAGCGTCAATCAGAAAAGTTCTTTGTCAATTATAACTTTAGCTATCACTGAAAAAATAAGTTGTAAAACATTTTGAGACTGAAATATGGTGGCATATTATGTCTCATAAGAGTCTTTTGCAGTACATGCTTTTTCTTCTTTGTACACCTAGAGAGTTATCCTGGTTTTGGTAGACTCAGTTTCAGGGTTCTACTGAGAAAAGCCATATGAATAAGCTTCAACATTCACATGGTTATTGTGAAATTAATGAGACAGTCTAAGTCTTGAGAGGGCTATAAAAATTCCAGACTTGAGTGCATTTTAACTTCTGGTAGACTAAGGGCTTGCCTACATGATGAGCTAGCGTACAACAAGCCAGGATGTGAACGTACAAGGTACTAGCTTGACTGTTGCCATTTAGACCCTGCTACTATGAACTAAAAGTTTTCCAATGTACTTTTTTACGTTGCTGCTTGAAACAAGAGTATGTCAAAGTGCACTGTGGAAATTCTGGTGTATGGTAACATGGTTTAAATAGCAAAATAGTACATTAGATTTACATCCTTGCTTATCACAAGTCAATTGGACTTTTAGTTAAGCCTTAAAGCCTCAATTGGGCAACTGTCTCCAGCGAGGCAAATGCATCTTAACCTCAGTGTGGACTCTTGAGAAGATGCAGGAGTCAGTTACAGGATTGGGGGTCTAACCATATATCTATGTACTGTTAACTATGAATGGATTCTCTTTATAATAAAAACCTCACCTGCATTGTACGAATGTATTACAAATAAATGATTTCTCACTTGTAGGTCCTAACCCTTGCCTTGTGTGAAATTACATACCTGGGAATATTTGTGGTTAGCTTTGCTAAAATGCTCCTGGAAAATTCATGTTGTGTTATCATTTTAAGATGTTTTGTACTACAATCTGTGTTTTCCTATTCTCTCTCTTTCAGGACAGTTAACTTCTGAATCAACTATTGCTGATATCCTTGACAAAGGCTCAGGAGCACTTATTCTCTTAGATGGTAACTATATTCTAATTAAGAAGACTCAATCAAAGCTGACAGTTTAAAGATTTAATCTCTGCTAACCATAACTTTCAACCTAAAACCAGTTTAAGTTCTTAGCTTCTGTGCTGCAAAGCCCAGTGACTGCTGAGAAATGAGATTAATTTGCAAATATGTGATTGCGTGTGCATGTTGCTCTGTTCTGTGAAATAGATAGGGTACTTGAAATTAAGAATACAGGCAGTCCCCGGGTTATGTACAAGATAGGGACTATAGGTTTGTTCTTAAGTTGAATTTGTATGTAAGTTGGTACTGGCTCCAGATTCAGCCACTGCTGAAACTGATCAGCGGTGACTACAGGAAGCCCTAGGCAGAGTTGCTGTGCCCCTGGCTTCCTGGAATCAGCTGCTGATCAGTTTCAACAGCGGCTGAATCTGGACTCCTGGGACAGAACAGCTGGGGCACTGCCGGGTAGGTCCCTGCCGGACCAACCCAGCAGCACCCCAGCTGCTCTACCCCAGGCGTCCTGCAACAAAAGCTTGGTCTGCTGGGAGGGGCGAGGGGGGAGCGCACTAGCTGCGCCCCCTCCCCCCCAGCAGACCAGGGAGACCCGAGCAAAGCCGCACAGGCGGCGGGACCCCGCTGACCGTGCTCCTTTGCCCTGGAGCAAAGCTACACAGGTGGTGGGGTCCCCCACCTCTGCGGCTTTGCTTCTTTGCACAGCAGGGAGACAGGAGCAAAGCTGCAGAGGCGGGAGACCCCGCTGCCTGTGCGGCTATGCTCCGGGGCAAAGGAGCAAAGCCACATGGGCAGCGGGGTCCCGCTGCCTGTGCGGCTTTGCTCTGGTCTCCCTGCTGTGCTGGGGAGTCCCCCCCCAGCACACCAGGGAGACCCGGAGCAGCTTTTCTTGCCCCGGAGGACGCGGTGGCAGGACCGCTGCGCTCTGGGCGGTCCCGCCGCCCGCGAGCTCCGGGGCGAGAAAAGCCCTGTTCGTAAGTGCGGATCCAACATAAGTCGGATCCGTGTAAGTCGGGGACTGCCTGTACTCCTTTTTGAGAGAGAATTGATAGAATATTCATGCTTCTACCCATATGAGCAGAGAGATGGAGCTGAATACACAAACAGAAAAAAATTTACTTTTAATACTTCATCTTATCTGACGTTGATTTGCTTGAATCATGTTTCTCTGAAAAAGCTTTGTGTGTGTGCATGTAATTCAACATCTAATTAAATTGACTCTCAACTTGAATTTTATGGAAGGGCATCTTTTAAATTACATGTGAATTTTTTTTTTATTTTCTTCTGTTAATGTTTTTCTGCTCTTACATTAATTTAGTGGGTCCAAGAACTCCATAACCTCTATTTTTCTTTAATGAAATATGTGTCTCTCTTTCTGGTGCCATGGTGATTGTATAACATGAGTATTGGGAGGTTCAAGTTTTAGAATGAGACTAATAAGGAGATAGTGTACTATTTAGATTTCTACATGAACTCTTTGAGGGTTTTTTTCTCCTATTGTTTCCTCAAAATAACAATATTTATTCCTGACCTCAGCCCTTACTATTTTTTACCAGTTAATTGGTCAGTCTGACAAACCGTTCTCCATTCTAATCCTTCTAGTAATGCTTTACTTCTACATAGAAACCAAAGCTTTAGGTCAAGTTGAAGTTTATCCAAACCAGCCTATTTCTGTAACAAATCTGATCATAAAGGTCACCTGCTTATGGGAGAAACTAGGCACCTAGAATAAGTGGATGTAGTGCACTACTGACAATAAGTTTAAGTATCAGTGCAAGTCTGTGTCCTAATGGAATGGTAAGTCAGAACACACTGGAAATAGATTTCTGTTTCACCTAAGTAACTATAAATACTTCCAAGTTGAACAAAATAAAAAATAACTTGAACAAAAAGAAAACTAAGTGACCTTAAATTAAATCTTCTTTTGGGGGCTGCTTTTTTCTCCTGCAATATTAGTGCTGATTTGTTGTAGCGGAGGTCTTGAATATTTTTATTTTCATCGGGGATTGCTAATGGCTTTTAATAAATCACTTTTTATGGCATAGTTCTATAGTATTTCAATAAATGGCTAATGATGTGTGAAATGTTGAAATAAACATTAATTTCAGTACTTTGTGTGTGTTGTCAACCATTTTTTTGGCACTTGGTATGTCATCAGCATTTTGATAGTTCATTTTTTTCATTTTAATACTTTTGTGTCAAGAACATCTATAATAGCTTAGTTTTAAACAGGACATTAATCTTCACTTGTTAGGAAATGATTTATGACTGTGCCATTCAAAAGTGAGGACGTTGTCCCTTAATTTGTGAAGAGGACTGCTGCCTGGCATGTATACAACGAAAGCTATTCAATAGCCATTGGCTCTGAGAGGGGACAGTGAGAGGAGTACAGGCAGTCCCTGACTTATGTCGGATCCGCAGTTACGAACAGGGTTTGCTGCCCGTCTCCCTGGTCTGCTGGAGACCAGCAGACCAGGGAGATGGGGAGCAAAGCTTCTGAGGACGCCGGCAGCGGGACAGCCGCAGTGCGTCTGGGCTGTCCGCTGCCCGCGTGCTCCTGGGCTTTGCTCCACGTCTCCCCAGACCAGGGAGACGGGGAGCAAAGCAGGGGAGCACGCGGATAGCGGACAGCCCAGACGTGCCGCGGTTGTCCCGCTGCCGGCGTCCTCAGAGGCTTTGCTCCCGGTCTCCCTGGTCTGCTGGTCTCCAGCAGACCAGGGAGACACGGAGCAAAGCCGCGGAGGACCCGGGTGGCAGGACCGCGGTGCGTCTCGGTCCCCTGCCCGCGTCTCCCTGGTCTGTTGGGGGCGGGGGGGGGGGGGGGGGGGGGAGCGCAGCTAGTATGCCCCACCCCTCCCCCAGCAGTCCAGGCTTTTCTCCGGACGCCTGTGGTAGAGCAGCTGGGGCGCTGCCGGTTGGTCCCGCAGCGGCGCTACTGGACCAACCCGGCAGCACCCCAGCTGCTCTGCCCTAGGCGTCCCCACGTCAGCCGCTGTTGAAATTGACCAGCGCTGACTACAGGAAGCCTGAGGCAGAGTTGCTCTGCCCCGGGCTTCCTGGAATCAGCCGCTGATCAGTTTCAGCAGCAGCTGACTTGGGGACACCTGGGGTTCTTAAGTTGAATCTGTATCTAAGTCGGAACTGGAGTCCAGATTCAGCCTGTTGAAACTGATCAGAGGCTGATTCCAGGAAGCCCGGGGCAGAGCAACTCTGCCTCGGGCTTCCTGTAGTCAGCCGCTGGTCAGTTTCAGCAGCGGCTGAATCTGGACGCCAGTTCCGACTTACATACAGATTCAACTTAAGAACAAACCTACAGTCCCTATCTTGTACGTAACCAGGGACTGCCTGTACTCAAAAAAAGAATATAACTTCTCATTTTATATTGTCTTCCAGTTAACACGTACTGTGGAAAGGATCTGTTGTGCTATAATCAGTTCTCATTGTTTATTGTTGGAGCTGGAGGATTTGGTGGAAAACGAACATCAGAGAAGGCAAAGGTAAATTTTAAATGTATTTCACTTTTAAATGTGGCAATGAAGCTCTCATAGAGAACTTCAGTTATGTTGTTAATATGTCTTCTGAAAGAGTTCTTCCAGGACTGAATTACCTGAGCGGTACAGGTTGAGGTCACTGATTAAGAGTGGGAGAAGCTGATGCATAGTTGCAATATAAGATGTTTACTTTAAGGTCTGTGAACTTAGCTTCCAACTCATCTTCTGAGGGAGTAGTATGGTCACTAGCATAACTGGCAATAATTATGTTGACCTCAGAGTATGGTACAGGCCAGAGAGTCTCAGACTTATTTGATTCCACCCCCTTTCTTTGTGTCTGTAGTAGTTTATGCTCTCCTCACTCGTACCACACAAGTTCATACACCAGTAAAAAAAAAAATCAATATATAAATATTAAAAACTGTAAGACATTGATTCATATAGGGTAACATTATACAGACTATTGCCCTAACCAACCTACAAAAAATGTGTGATTTCTCCATAATTAACATAGACCCTCCTACATCAGGCTTGCACAACTCGGAAAGCAGCGAAGGCCATCTTTTTCCAAAGAAAACAGCTGCGGGCTGCAAGTAGAGTTGCCAGATCCTCTCCCAAATAATACTGAACTCTTTCCTCTCCCAGCATCATCCTGTCCCCCCCCCCCCCCCCGCCACTGACACCTCCCCTCCTGCCCTTTTCCTCATTGTTTCCACTTGTCCCCCTGGCATTGGTCTCTCTTGCACCCTGTCTCTTGGTGCCTTCCCCTTTCTCCTGACCTGCTCCCCTCCCCTCAGCACAAGACCCTTCCCCTCCCCTACCTGGCTTTTGCCTTCCAGTTTGTGGGGCTGCTGGAGCCTTTTTGAATCCGGCAGTCACCAGCTGTGACGTCACGACGCCATATCACGCTGGCATCTGCTGGTGTCCGGCCCTCTGACTCGCGCCCCGCTGCTTTGCGCCGGAGCTGCATTCTGGCAGCCCAGCGGTGAGAATCGCTACACTTACCTCTCCCTGGCGGTGCTCCGGTCCTCCGGCCAGCCGGCGGATCGGATGTGGCTGTGCTGCCCATAGTTGTCACGGGCTGCACAGTTGAGCCCCTGTGGGCTGCATGTGGCTTGCAGGCTGTATGCTGTGCAGGCCTGCCTACATATATAGCTGAAGGAATCAACTTTGCTAGTTATTCATTGCTGAGAGTGAAATGTGTGCAGATTTTTTTTGTTAACCTAATGGGTCTCTCACCCACCCCCAGAATATATGCCATGCTCTTCAGTTTGAGGATCTCTGATGCAGGGGATCTCTGATGCAGGCCAGTCTTAATTTAGGCATCATGTCAAGTGCTTTTGTGATTGTCCCGCATCTTTTTGTTCAGTTGCTCCCAATGTGACTTGATAACGTTCTCCATAACTAGAAGGAGGGTACAGAGTTTTTTGTTAGAAGCTGAAGGAAAATGTTTGTTTATTCTCTTCCCTTTTGATCTGTCAACTCTTTGGAGATTGCTGAAATGTCTGTTAATATCTTGGGCAGTGACGAGCAACCTGTGGGCCACGTGCGGCACATCGGTATTCTGTGTGTAGCCCACATTGTTAACTGTTGCCCATGTACAGGGTTGCTAGATTCTCCTGTTTTTCAGTGTAGTTTTTCATGCCAGCGTTATTAAAGTGAAATGTGCTTAAGGCAAGGGCACGTGAAGTGAGGTATGTGCTGATTGACTGCAACGTTGACTGTGAGCACCATGTGTTCCCTCTTCATCCAATCAGTCAGCACAAATACTAGATATGCAAGTGCAGTTAGAAAAACTGCCCTATCCCAGGAGACCATCTTGGTTACAACAATGTTGCGGCCCACTGAGATGGAGAGCCTTCATGCAGCCCACTCACTAGCATTGGTTGTCCATTGCTGATTTAGGGCACTATATGCAGAATGTCTATAAAGTAAATCCAGGGTAAAGATTTTTTTTTTTTTTTTTTTTTTTTAGTCTTTTTGTATTGGATTCTAAGAGCATAGCTTCTCCTGTGTCCTTTTTGGATGCAGATGGAAACACCACACAAATACTCTCATAGAACTTGTCTCATTGTTACTCATGTGCTTAAGACTTTTACAGATTTTTCCATTTAGTCAATATTCTGTACCAGCTAGTTAAAGGGAGCATTTTGAATCTTCTTGTAACGGTAATTACGGAAATGTAGACTTTCTGGCCTTTAATATAGATATGCACCTGAGCACATGTATGCAGAATCAGCTGTGGGCAGGGAGAATACAAAACAAGGTTGATTCTTATTAATTAAATCTTGAGTTCATATAATCTTTGCCCCACTGTACTTGATTTCTTAGATGATTGGATTATGAATACTTTTAATGTTTGCATATTTAGTAAAAAATGAAATTCCCAGCTAAGGAGCTTTTAAACAACTCATGTTTTTCCTGTTTAAAATGGCTTGCAGAACATTCTGTTGATAGAAATTACCTCTAGATGTAGTTCTGTTTCTAAACTGATTCATTTGTGCGGTAGGTTTAGAAGATAAAATAAAAAAAAGAACAAGTTAAAAATCACTTAAAAAAGTTAGGTGCCTGCAAGTTACCAGGGCCTGATGAAATGCATCCTAGAAAACTATAGCTATCATCTTTGGAAAATCATGGGAGACAGGAGAGATTCCAGAAGACTGGAAAAAGGCAAATATAGTGCCCATTTATAAAAAGGGAAATAAGACCAAACCAGAAAACTAAAGACCAGTTAGTTTAACTTCTGTGCCAGAGAAGATAATGGAGCAAGTAATTAAGGAAATAATCTGTAAACACTTGGAAGGTGGCAAGGTGATAGGGAACAGCCAGCATGGATTTGTAAAGAACAAATCATGTCAAACCAATCTGATAGCTTTCTTTGATAGGATAACGAGTCTTGCGGATAAGGGAGAAGCGGTGGACGTGGTACACCTAGACTTTAATAAGGCATTTGATATGGTCTCGCATGATAGTCTTATCAATAAACTAGGCAAATACAACTTAGATGGGGCTACTATAAGGTGGGTGCATAACTGGCTGGATAACTGTTCTCAGAGAGTAGTTATTAACGGTTCACAATCCTGCTGGAAAGGTATAACAAGTGGGGTTCCTCAGGGGTCTGTTTTGGGACCGGCTCTGTTCAATATCTTCATCAACGATTTAGATACTGGCATAGAAAGTATGCTTATTAAGTTTGCAGATGATACCAAGCTAATCTGAAGGATAGGGTCATAATTCAAAATGATCTGGACAAATTGGAGAAATGGTCTGAGTTAAACAGGATGAAATTTAATAAAGACAAATGCAAAGTGCTCCACTTAGGAAGGAACAATGTTTCACACATACAGAATGGGAAGCGACTGTCTAGGAAGGAGTACGGCAGAAAGGAATCTAGGGGTTCTAGTTGACCACAAGCTGAATATGAGTCAGCAGCGTGATGTTGTTGCAAAAAAAGCAAACATGATTCTGGGATGCATTAACAGGTGTGTTGTGAGCAAGACATGAGAAGTCATTCTTCTGCTCTACTCTGCGCTAGTTAGGCCTCAGAGTATTGTGTCCAGTTCTGGGCACCGCATTTCAAGAAGGATTTGGAGAAGGTCCAGAGAAGAGCAACAAGAATGATTAAAGGTCTAGAGAACATGACCTATGAAGGAAGGCTGAAAGAATTGGGTTTGTTTAGTTTAGAAAAGAGAAGATTGAGGGGGGACATGATATCAGTTTTCAGGTACCTAAAAGGGTATCATAAGGAAGAGGGAGAAAACTTGTTCATCTTGGCCTCTGAGGATAGAACAAGAAGCAAGGGGCTTAAACTGCAGCAAAGAAGGTTTAGGATGGACATGAGGAAAAAGTTCTTAACTGTCAGGGTAGTCAAACACTGGAATAAATTGCCCAGGGAGGTTGTGGAATCTCCATCTCTGGAGATATTTAAGAGTAGGTTAGGTAAATGTCTATCAGATGGTCTAGACAGTATTTGGTCCTGCCATGAGGTCAGGGGACTGAACTCGATGACCTTTCAAGGTTCCTTCCAGTCCTAGTGTTCTATGTTTCTATGATTTCAGAAGCAGAAAAAGAAAAACAGGATTGGCTTTTTCTATTTACTCTCTGGATTACAGCCTCTTTCCGAGTTACGAACGAGTTACAGACCAAACAGTTGGACGTAACTCAGACCCCATTGAGTTATACGCAACCGCACTGTTCATAAGCGCGGGTTGCGTTCGTAACTCGGGGACCGCCTTTACGACCGCTCCATGGGAGCTTTGGTCGTAAGTGCAAGTGGTCGTAACTCGACCATTCGCAACTCGGGGAGCTACTGTATTATCTAGTGAAACTCTAGCACCTTGGGAGGTAGTTGGCAAGTGGCATACATTTGCAAACTGAGGCTTATTGTATATGTGCATTAAATGCAAATCCAAATTCATCAAGTAGCTATTCACCTACATGAGATGAGAAACACGGCATTTAAATAGGAAATGGCAAGAAGGATAGTTAGCTCAGTAGGGCTCTTTTCCAGATCAGACAGTGATCAGGCAGCAATTGAGGCAGTGCTGTAAGACAAGAAATAATTCATAATAATCATGATGGCTGTGATGAACTTAAGGCACAGCACCATATAAATTCATTTATTTTCAGTTTGTAATGGAGGGCCTATGCTTGTACATCCACAGTCCCATGTTGATGGCATTATGAGGTATTTGGTCATCTTGGAAGATAGTAAATTTCCTAGCTAAAAAAGCTTTTAAGTCTCTATCTGCTGTATTCAGATTTCTTCATCTCATGGTCAAATCTTGAGGCAACACCCAATCACAGAATGTGTAGGGTAAGACTTTGTCTAAATGTTCATAAGCTTATAAACATAGATTAATCACTCTGGTTTTATGAAGGGCCACAACACTTTAACATCTTTTTGACAAATTTAACAGAACACTTTACCATCATAAACCTGATTTCTGTGAGACCATCTGTGAAAACACAGCACCCTAAGTAGCGGTTACTAAAATCAATATTGGTGATATTAGTGGCCCAGCTCAGCATTCCTGCAGGTTTTTCTTTTTTTGACATTGCTTGTAACAAAAACAGAAGCCTACTAGAAATTAGATAATAATTAAAAACTTTCTCAGTTCAAAATTATAGACTAAAATTATATAGTACAATTGTTTTTTAGAAAAGAGTGATGGTATTTAGTTTTCTTACGTTAACAATGAGAAAATTATTCTTAATGTCGCACTGATGTAGTTACGTCTTTTTGTGATCCCCTACATCACAACAAATGAATAAATTGTGCCCTTTTGTTTCATTAAATCAAGAAATATGTCTTTTTTCCTTGAGGTGTTTTTAACATCCTAAGAAATCCAGATGAGGATAGACTAAAACTTGGATTGCCTAGATAGATTTAATGTATCTAATTCTTTGAAAGGCTCTTGCATTTTCTAGAGACATCATGTTTGACAAGATACATGCATGTTATCAAAGGTGAAAATTGTAGGAAAAGGCAGATAATACAATAACATTAAACTTTGTCTCAGCTATTGGTGATCTAGGTCTAAAGTAGGATGTACAGGGTTTTAGCTTACAAGAGTAGCAAATCAAACAGCCTTTCTCCACCAACAAGAATCTAGTCCAGGGTGGGCAGTAATTTTTGAAGGGGGAGCCACTTCATGAATTTCAGAAATGGTCACAGGCTGCTCCCAAAGGGGTGGGGCCAGGAGACTTTGCGGGCTCCCTCTCCCACAGACCTTGATTAGTCTGGGGGTGGGAGAGCACGTGAGGTCTTTGCCCCCTTGCTCCCGCCCTTCCAAAGATGCATGGTGCCTACAGAGAACCACCAGCTGTTTCAAACAGCTGGTGGTTCCATCTGGTGCTTCATGTCCCTGGTGGGGGGAGAGGGGAAGGAGACTTTGTGCCCTCCCCGTCCCCAGGTCTCGATTGGCCTGAAGGCAGGGGAGCAGGAGAGTGACTGCTGGCTGGATCCAAGGGATTGGCAGGCTGGATTTGGCCCACAGAATCTGTCTTGCCCATCCCTAGAGTACAGGGTCTGGCAAGGGGTTGTAAACTAGTGCAGGAGAGGGTGTTTGGTGTGGGAGAGGGTTGTAACCTGGGGCAGGAGTGCAGGAGGGAGTGCAGGGATTTGGGAGATATAACAGATTGGGATGCAAGGTCTGGGAGGGGATTGTGACCTTAGGCGGGGATGCAGTGTCTGGGAGAATTTAGGGGGGCTGGGGTAGGGATGCAGAAGATTTGGGTTACATGAGATAATGGGGCAGAGGATTGGGGAGGGAGGAGCTGGGGTGGCAGAGGCAGGCTCTGGCTGGGAGACCTTAACCTGGGTGGCTCCCAGCCAGCAGCCCAGCACGTTCCTTAACCAGGGTCCTTGCCTTCCACGCTCCTGTATGTGCTCACAGTAGCTACAGGAGCCAGGTGAGCCTGGGGGATGAAGGGAGAGGGGCACTTCACATGCTGCCTGTCTTGAAAACAGGCAGCTGCTATTGGCCGGAAACTGTCCAATGGGAGCGGAAGCAGTGTGAAAAACCTTTGCCCCTCCTCCAGGCTCTGAGCATTCACAGAAGTATGTGGCTCTTCAGCAGCCAGCTTCACTGAGTGCTGAGCCGGGGTAGACAGGCAGGGAGCCGGCTGAGGTTCTCTCAGGCTGGATCTGGCCCACAGATCATATTTTGCCCAGCCCTGATCTAGTACCAAACTATATACTTTCCCACCTCGGTTCCTAAAAAAATATGAATCTTTCCCAATATTAAAATCTTTAATTTAATTCCTCCAGCAGTGGCCTTGTACAAATAGAAGAGCTTTGTGGTATATCCCTTGAGTTGCCCACAATTTTCAGGCAGTTTCAGACCCAAGGTCGTAGTGAATTCCTAAGTTAGAGGTCATCATGTAGAACACCCTGCGAGCAGCTCCCTCTGTTATGCATTAAAGGAGATGAAGCTCGAGCACCTCCTTTCATTAAAAGCAGTATTGAATTGTAGCAGCGGTGGTGTCCTTAATGGGTTTTGAGACAGTTAGGGCTTAGTAAGACAGACCTAGTATCTTTGCCTCCAGATGGAAATCCACAGACGGACCATGCAGATTCTGGGGCACTGCTATCATGTATTCAAGATGGAATGCACTGTGTTTATCAAGATGGCACTTTCTATGTCATATTCAGTTTTTGAGTTAAAGGGTAGTTCCGTTGTAGTGTTCTGAGTGGCAAAGACATGGAGGATTCTAGTGCGGGCTGTGCCCAGGAGATGGGACCACAAACATCTGTGCAAACACTGATTGAGAAAATTCACCCTGTTCATTGTTGGATTGCTTAACAGCAGGTGGGAGTATAAGACCCCTGCATTGTGAACTGTTTTGACAACACCACTGAGATGTTTCTTCTAGCAATGATTTTTGTCATTTCCTCCAATTGCCCCTGCTGACCTAGTAATGGTTTTTGTATTCAATGAGTCTCAAACAGCTAGCTCTCATCCATGCCCCAATCATGATCCTGCATGTGAGAGACTCAGCCTTGCAACATAAGTGTTGCTAGCATACTGAAAACACTTAATACTACACCACCTCATAAACCCTGTGTGACGTAGTGGGGGTACTTGCTGGGCTGTGGTGACCCCTGCTGTCTGGAGCAAGACCCAGCAGGGAAAACCTCACTATGCAAAGGGAGTGCCAAACTTGTTGAACCAGTGGCCAGACACCCCCCATGGAGAGGAACAAAGGAAGGTGGAATGCTGCCCTGGCTGGGGGGCAGGGCTGGAAGGGAATTTAGTTAGTTAGTTGGTTGGCTGTCTGGGAGCATGGAGGAGACAGCCTAGGGAAGGGGCTGGAGTTTAGGGGCCGAGTCTCCCCCATCTCAAGGGGGCCTGAGGCATCCTAGCCCAGCTCTGTGACCAGATTACATCTGTGCTGTGCTGTATCCTGGAGAGGCAATAAACTTCCTCTACTCCACCGGCTGGTGCAGTCTGTTTGTGCCATTTCGGGGTGCAGGAGACAGGGGACCCCAACGTGCGTTGTACCCTGCGTTGTACCCTGTGAATACATTCACAGAAAGAAGCCAGCCCTTGGGACAGAAAAACAAATACTCCAGATTATCCTCTGCCTTGTCTCTTCCTTCTCAAGTCTAAAAGCAAGTAAATAATGTTTATTCTTCAGCAAGTCTTTGAGGTCTAGTAAACAGCACACTTGGCTGGGAATCAGGAGACCTGGGATATAGTCCTGGGTTTGCCCCTTGACTTGTTCAATTCCATCAGCAGGCTCTCTGTGCTTCAGTTTCTGCATGTGTAAAATGGGGGAAATGATACTGAGCTTCTATAACAAGCTCTGGAGATGAAATTGAGATTTAGCTGTGAAATGGACCATGTAAGCATGAAGCAGTGCTATTTCTGTTTGTTCAGTTAGAAGCTAGTAGTTTTAATATTGCTAGGCTACCTAGTATTTAGCCATGACCAGAAGTTCTTCTAGTACACTCAGATCCCTAGAGAGCAATGCCAACCTAAACTCAGACAGAACGGGGCACTGAAAGAAATTGTCCAAAGATCTTGCTCGTCCATGGGAGTGAAAAGCTCTCTATGAATTAGAACAGTGTTTCTCAAACTGTGCTCCGCAAGGTTGACAAACTGGAAACATCGATAGGTACAACACATACAATCAGTGGACCACTGGGGCTCCGCATACATTTTTACACAGGTAAAGGGCTCCAGAGCCCAAAAAGTTTGAGAACCACTGAATTAGAGAAATTTTCCCCACCATAATTGTTCCAGGTTTCTTTTCTTTAGATGAAGGAGCACTTGACTCCACTCATGTGAGAAGAGAATGCAGATGAAGCAGGCTCTCCATGGTGCAGACACTCTGCTCTGAAATTTTGTAAATGTTTTAGTGGCACTGTGTCTTACGCTTTTTCTACACTACACAACTTTTGGCGACTTGGCCTACAAGTGGGGTTTGTGTTGTCAATGAGCGAGCACTCCTCCTGTCAACAACACTTGGCTTATTTTGCCATTTGTTGCAGGAAAACTTTTGTCTTTCGTGGTGGGGATGAAAGGAGCTTAACTCGAGAGACAAAAATTGTGTTCAATTGGCAGTATAGACAAAACCTTAGTTGCCTCTGGTATAATAACCTCAGTGCATTGTGGTTAGTATTACTATAATTTGAACATAAGATCAAACTTGAAATGCGTTTTTCACTATTCTGCATTTTTCTTATATAAAACATTTTCTTTCTATGTTGCTTTGTTGGGATATGCGGAAACTTATAATCAAGGCCAAAACCTGTTAACCTATGGTGCTTCTTACAGTGATAATAAGTATGTATTGCTCTTTCCTACACCAAATGTTTCATGTCTTTGCGATACAGTGTCTTTTAACCAAAAACAGTGGGAGTTTCACTTTCTTATCTAAGACTCTGTGTCTACTTGCTGGAGGATCAACACTCTGATGATCAGTCCTCAGGGGTTCAGTTTAGCAGGTCTAGTAAAGACCCACTATATTGAATACTAAGGGCAACCCCGTTGGCACCAGTACTCCTGTCACGAGAAGTAAGGGAAGTCGATGGGAACGTTTCTCCTGTTGACCACCTGCTTTGGGGCCTCCCCAGAAAATCGGTGTAAGGCACATAGCAATTCACATAGCTGGAGCTGCATATCTTGCCTTGATTTTCTCTGCCAGGGTAAACCCGGTCTACGCTTCTAAACTTAAGATTTAGGCAAGAGAAAACCTTGCATAATGCACTACTGTAACAGCACTTCAGTTTGGTGCATCTCCTATTCTTTTTTGGGATATCTCATACAGACTACCACTAACTAGGATCGCTACTGTGAAAAGTGAGCAGGTAACAACTTCCTACCATGTAACGGGTTAAGCTAGCATTCATTCTTTGTAATACACTTCTGAAAAAGGCCATGATATACTGTAGAACTGACTTGTTGCTGGTAGAAATCAGAAACTCTCTCTACCACTGTGAATTCTGCCTCTTTGTGGATTTTCAAGAATAGTCAAGTAATTGAAATTCAGTTTTCAACCGGTTGTGATATTTTCGCTCTGTATAAGTCAGCCATTTTAGATGGAGTCTGACAGTCTGTCAGGTTGAGTTTACAGTTTACATGATCAGAAAAACAAAGCTATAGAGTGTATGAAGAGGACCTTGTTTCAAATGGTAAGGTTCAAAATGCAGCATGTAATTGGGCAGATAAAGAATAAAAAGCCAGAGGCTTTCAAAGACTAAGATATGTTCCAGAGTCGTTCATATAGTGACTTTTTTTAAAAAAAAGTTGAGAGAGCTGTTGTTGTAAGTTAGTATTTAATTTTTTTGCTTCAATTTATGGTCCAAAATGCGAATCATGATTTTTGATAGTTTCGAAGTTACGTCAAACCATGAGAGTTAGTGTCGTAGAGAAACTAGTAACCTTCTTTCTTGAGCTATTTTATTATTATTATTATTATTTAATTTGTAAGAAATGTCTTTAAAATGGTTTGCCGTATAAGTATGAACCAGATATAGTGCTTCAGGATTAATAATCACTTTAGAGCTTGGTATGTATTACCTTCAAATTGTTGTTAGAACAGAAATTTGTAAACCTAATGGAGTGATCACCAATTATTCTTATTGGCTTCTGCAAAATGTCGCAAGACCTTTGAAAGTGCAGGGTTCGTTTTGTAGTGACTAATTTATAGCAAAATATATTAATGTATTTAAGAGACTCTTGAAACAAACTTTCTGGAATATGTTAGAAAATTTTTTTCCTTATCCTTAATTATGTTTTAGCCCCTCCCTTTGTTTTTGTTCTTTTTAAATGTCAGATGATGATTTTCGGTTTAGTAAAAGAGAGTGTGCTCTTTTTGCATGTAAATATTATAACTTTTTCCATTCAGGTAACCGTGAACCCACCAAACAGAACACCTGATGTTGTAGTTTCTGATGTCACTACAGTTGATCAGGTAAAGTTTTACTTTTTTAAGGAAGAAGTTTCTTTTTAAGATTTTTCTTGGGGAAATCTTCTACTCCCTATTCCTCCTTATTTTTAATAACTTCTTCTGTATTTTCATAAAAACAAAGTTATAAAGTCTTCTGCTTTGGGGTGTCATAAGAGTGTGTATTTAAACTTCTATGTATGATCTTTGCTTTTGTTAGGGTTATCTTATCAAGAATTTTAATATAAAAATGTATATAATGGAAAGGAGGCTAAAATGATTAGCGTTTCATGTTGTGTTTGTGAAAAAAAAATGCTAATTAGAATGGGAATGTCTGTGCCTGACGAGATATGGAAAAATAAAGTGTTGGTTCAGAACACTGTAGTGCTGAGTGTCAAGTTTAGTGCTTTTGAAAAATTCACTTGTTTTCCTCTGAATGTTTAAGTTTAGGGACTTTTAGCTAAAAAAAAAAACCCCTGGCTGATCTTGTAATACCATGTTGGAACCAAGGGAGGGAGGCATTCTCTACAAGTTAAGTTTCATACTATTCAAACTTAATAGAAGCACCTTGAAGTATACTCATAAAGTAACTGCAACCCAGTTCAGTCTTCCAAGAACAGGCATGACTCACTCATGGGTTAATGGGTCCTGGTAAGTGAGAGCTGTCTCATTTTGTAGGGCTAGTTGCTTCTGTGGCCCCTTTCTGGTCTCTGAATTTACTTAATTGAGTGTCATGCATCATGTCCTTGCTTCTTCTGGAGTGGAATGGCTTTATTGTCACACTTCCAGGCTGGGCACTGAGTTAGTGTCCTGTATGTCTTACTGAGCTTACCATGACACTCTGACTTAGTTTGGCACTTATGGTATTCCCTGTGAGGAGTCTGACTAAACCAAAACATGGTTTCACCTAAACAGTAGGAACAAAGCAAGACATAAGAGGAAAAAGGATTAGAGAATAATATATCACTGACCTATATAAACTGAAGCCCCACTATCCTGTGATGGTTATGCAAGCAGGCCTAGTTTCTTTAGAAATCCCCAGCCATTTTCTGAGACAGACTGTTTACCTCCCAGACAACATCCTTTCTCTTAGACAGTGTGTGTCACACTTTTATCCAGCAGAGTTCCTATCTCTTCTCAGGTCCCAGATATTTTGGCCCTGCTAATTTAAAAAAAAAAAAAAAAGACAGCTTGGTGGGCTTAGTATGAAGTTGTCAGTCAGTCTCTAAGGCTAGCGGCTGTCCCGTTTTCCTGTAACAGATCTCAGGTGTTCATTGAAGTTATTGTTTTGCTTTGCTGTTTATTTTCCAATAACTGTGCTGATTTAACCTTAAATAGTCATATAGTAAACATTGTAATAACTGGGTTGGCACAGAGTATTCATAAATGATTATACATACAGTTGTTCTGTTTTGAGATGACAAAGCCAAATAAGTTTGGCAAAATCCATGTCCAAGACGGAGAGAGGTTTCATCTTTTACCTATATGCAGATGTAGGTAAAAAGCTACTTTGCTCTCTGGACAAGGGAAAGAGAGCCTTGGAATGGAGTGCTAATGCCAGTCGAGCCCTATCAGCTTACTCTTTGTGTGCCTGTGAACAGAATGGGTGACCTAATGGAACCCTACAACACCCTAACACAAGGGGACCATGCAACAAAGAGCTCATTGCTGTACTAAGGGATGTAAAATCCCATTTAAAAAGCTAACCGGTTAAATGCTAAGTTTAACTGGGATCCTGTGGGCACCGTGCTGGACTGAAGTGCCCCCCGCTCCACCTGTGGCATGTTGTGGTGGGCTTGGCTGGGCTGAGCAGCCCCTTGCGCTGTAGTGGGGGAAAGCTGTTACAACCCAGCTGGGCCTGCCGCATCGCAGACTACTTTGGTCTGGCCGAGCCAGGTCCACCGCACTGTGCCATGGGTGAGGGGCTGCTTCAGCCTGGCTAGGTCCACTGCAGTGGGGGCTCCGCTGTCCAGGCTGGGCTGGGACCACTACATGGTGCTGCAGGCAGAGGGCTGCTCCAGCCCGGCCAGGCTGCCAGTTAATCACCTACCCAGTAAGCATCACCCAGTAACAGTGATGGTTAACTGGTTACCCAGAAAGCCTTTATGTCCCTAGCTTTTGTATCGGTGTTTTTGTGTCTGACCTAGTGTATTAATAAGTGCAAACATGCATGGGTTGTACCAGTTTTCTGTCCTGCTCCCAATCTGTAAACTGAACAATGATTAACTGCTGTTAATCTTTGGATAAAATGGAATTTTTGACAGAAAATCAAAAAAGTCCAGAAAGAGTTTAACTATTAGTAGTTTAACAAGAGATGAATTATTCGATTTCAGCCCCATAGGGGACACTCAATGTAGTTAGAGCCTGCAGTATCATTTAGCTACTCTTTGTCCTGTCAGTTGTCAACCTGATATTTGAAATCAGGGAATGGAAATAGATTCTACTAAATGATTAATGTGGCAGTTAAAATACATGATGTGTGGTACATATCTTGTTATACTTGCTCCTTTTTTATCGTTTCCCTAAACATATTTTTTAGCTTCTTAGAAACCTTTCATTCGTGAGGTACTTATGCAAAATAAGTAGCAATGCGTGGAAAATTATACAGAAAAACAGTTGGTCACATAAGAACAGCTATACTGGGTGAGACCAAAGGTCCATAAGTAGCTTTCTAAGTAAGGCATACGTAGATTTTTGGGATACCACCGTAAGTGGTGTGTCTGTTTCAGATATGATCGATTCTTTTTCTCCTGGGGAAACAAAGTTGTCATGAAATGAGCTTTTAATGAACTTTGGTAGTGGATCTAATGTTCTGAATTTGCAATGCTAGAGGTGAAGCTTGTTGACAATGAAATTGGGAAAGATTTTTTTGAGAATACATCTTCAGCTGCTATAATTCTGTCTCTTTCCTCTTTATTTATGCTTCCCTCCTTCTGTTATGAATTGATATTTGTTGCTGCTTTTCTTCTGCTGTTGTTGATGTTGTACACTTAAGTGAGAAACCTATCAAACTGCAAGCAGAAACTGAAGAACTGTGTGGTGTCAAATAACCACTTGTATTTCTTACATATTTGTTTAAACATCAGATATTTTATTTATCAGCTTCAGAATTCTTTTCCATTTGCAATGGTAGTATGAGAAACTTGAACGTAGAGCTCTATAGCTCCGTGTTGTGGGTTTTGACTGTGAATGTTCTGGAGGTGCTCCGTCTATGGCATTCTCCTTGATTTTGGTGGTGGCTCTGCATGAGCAGGATGAGCTGTGTTAGTGATACATATTGTAATTTAACTAACATTGCAGCCTAACAAGATCAAATATCACACTTTTAATTGGGAAGTGGATGGGGAATTCTGCAATTTTACTATGGCTCCAAATGCAACAATTGCAGAATTTCCCCAGAACTAAATGGATAGTGAAGTCTTACGGTTAAAGCACAACACTGAGAGTTAGACCTTGATAATAATCTTAGCCCTAGCACTGACTTACTGTGAGTAATTGGACAAGTCACTAAGGCAAAGGTGGGCAATAATTTTTTATGGTTGGGGGGGGGGGCACTTCAAGATTTTGGAAATTGGTCGATGGCTGCACTCTTCCATGATATTAGAGGAGGAAGTGCGGGGTCTGGGATGGAGGCTGGGTGAAGAAGGGAGCTTGAGATAAGGGATTGGGGTGCAGGAGGGAGAGTGGGGTTTGGGAGGGAGTTTGAGTGAAGGAGGGGCTGGAGCACTGGGCTGGAAAACTACTTATAAGATTATTTAAAGTAACTCTAATTCAGAGAAGTGTCTGAGTGGACAAATAAGGGGCTATGGGTTTCAGACCACTGAGAGCTCTTGCATATATGGATGCAGGAGGGGGGCAGAGAGTTTGGGTATGTGGAGCAGGGGGGGCAGGTGTGGGGAGCAGAGATTTGGGAAAGGGAGGGACTTGGGTGCCAGAGTCAGTCTCTGGCCAGGAGACTTACCTGAGTGACTCCTGGCCAGCAGCTGAGTACATTTCTCAGGCAGGGAGTCTGCCCCATGCCCACCCAAGCTTCAGGGTTGTGTGAGCGTGTGTTCATAACTATGTGCCAGAGGAGAGATGGGTGTTGCTTTGTGGCTGCTTGTTATTTCTGGCCAGAAACTGGCCAATGGAATTGTGCTGCAAGCAGGGGCAGCACCTGAAGCCTTCCCCCCCATCCAGGCTCACAGTTTGTAAAGAGAAATGCCCCCCGAGCCGCTTTTCTGAGCGACGTGCGGATGGGTCGTGGGAAGCAGGTAGCCTGCCTCTGACTCCCCACTGTGTCTGTGAGTTGGATCTGGTGGGTTGGATGCAGCCTACAGGCCGTATTTTGCCCAGGCCTGCACTAAGAGCTTGTCTACACAGTATCTTGCTGTCTGGGGCATAAATTCTAGTGCATATCACTGCATTGTGCATTAGCTAGCTCTTTTGGACCCTGCTGGTGCATGCTAAAAGTTCCCTAAGGCACATTAATGTAGTCCTATTTCAAATAGTACTAAATTAACATGCACTATGGAAATTTCAGTGCCTTCCAGCAGGGTCAACATGAGCCAGCTAACACATCATAAGCTGGTGGACATTAGAAATTACACTGCAGCTAGTGGGGACAAGCTGTTACCTTTTCTGTGCTTTACTATATATCTGTAAAATGATAATATTTCTGTGTCCCTGGGTTATTGAGATTTTTCATGCTAATATCATGCTTTAGTATGCCTAAAAGTTGCCTGGCATCACACTCTCCATTATAAGACCATGTTTTCAGGTTCTTATAACTGTGTCAAACTTTAGTCATTTGGGCTGAATTTTTCCAAGATGAATGTCTGCTTCAGATTGAATTCATTTTGGAAACCTTCAACAAAAATAGTTAAGCCATTTCTCAGAATGAGATATGGGACACAGACATTTGTTTATACTATAGAAAAAAAGGTTATACAGCCATTTTCTTGAGACGCTCTAGCACTTTCCATGCTTTTAAACTGGAACTTGTAATTTGACAGAGGATTGACCTTGGCTGAGATGTGCCTCTTGCTCCAATTGTGAAATTCAATCCAAATTTGGCAGAGCTATAACCTTCTGAAAATCAGAGCTTGGTGCTGTGATGGGTAGGAGAAGTGCTCGGTAGCATTTAATGACTAAAGGGTTAAACTCAGGTAGCTAGGGGGTGTTCTCACTGAGCCAGGAGAGCCAGTGGCAGAGGGTGTTGAAATTTGAAATAAAAGATTTACCTGCCCGCTCTTTTCTTTGTGTGAATTCTAAGCTAGGAGCTAAGGCAGACAAGATGAATTGAACCAGGCAGAACTACCATGCCTACAAGGGATACTGAGCATGGAAATGGACAGTACCTTGAAGCACAGGTCATCAGTAGTTAGGAAAAATGAGTATTTAGTTGCGATCAGGTTATTTTCTTTATTTTGTTGTTTGGTTAAACGTCTCTTTACTAAATTTATGTTCCCTCCCCTTCGCTGTATCTAAGCTGTAGCCAGAGATACTATTTTTCTCTGTTTTAATCTATTTTTTTCCTCAGTTGCTCTGTAACACCTAGCAACCAAGTATGTTTTATCAACAATATAATTTTGTTAATAAAATCACTGTTTTAAGGCAAGGATTTGATTCTTATGTCCTGGAAACTAACAGGAGATTTATATATGCTTGCCTAAGCCTGAGAAGAAGGGGTTTTTTTACACTTGATGGTAGCAGCCTGTCTCCCAAGGCCAGGGAATCTGTAACCTTGGGGAGATCTTTTTTTAAGCAAAAGCCTATAAAGGCAAGGTATTTAAAGTCTCGGAGTGCCAGAGTGGTGGACAGCCCTTGTCAGGTGCATATTCAGTGGAGGCTTATTAATTTGGCAGCTAAATTCTCCAGAGACTCCATTTGTACTGGGTGGGTTCCAGCGTGGGTCTGAGCATGACTTTGCAAGCAATTCCTGCTGCTGGGGACCACAGTGACTGTGAACAGGGAATGTCCCGTTCTCAGATCCAGGCAGCATGGCAAAGGAGGAACAAGCATCTATATTAATAGCAATGAGGGGTTGCGGATGGATGATGGTAGAAGGCAAGATTAGGCTACGGAGCCAGAGGAGCACAGTACCAAGAACATTTTGGGTTATGACAGGCTACGGGGATAGAAATGCATAGGAAACGAATATAGAAGCAGGGGAACACAAACTGAGTCAGATAGGAACAGGTTGGGGTTAGAGGACATTTTAGGGGTGTAGAGCAAAACCTGCTAATTACTAGAATATATTCCCCTTCAGCATCTGATTTGAAATTGTTCCTGAGGCTTAGTATTTGTTTGCTGTCTAGCAAATAATTCTGAAACCCATTGGCATATCATGTGTTGTATTACTCTCTAGTGGCTAGCCCAGGCAGAAGATAACAGGTGTTTTTTTGTGTCAGTATGGACCCTATTGTAGGTCCTCATTTTTGTGAGGACTGGAGGTTTTTTAAGTGTCAGAGTCTGTTAGGGCCGTGCATGTGCTCTGTGCTGCCCCATGTTCTTGAAAAAGAACACACAGTGGTCACAACTCTCCCTCTTGCTACTTATGATAATGAGATGGAACCAGGCAAGTGTCAAATCTGCTAGTTCTTAGTTCTGGTTAACTTCTTCAAGACCTGTCAAAGTCTTCAGAACCAGATTAGTCATCTGCTTTATTCAACAGCTGTGAATTGATCCAACCCATCTGGACCAAACTCTACTAGTTTGACTCATCTTATAAACCCTGTTGTATAGAGCTTCTTCTCATGGTAAACTTGAAACTTTTGCACTTCCAAGTCTGTCCATTCTGGGCGGTACTAATCCCACTGAAGAATACACACAGTAGGGTAGTGGCTCTCAATCTTTCTGGAGTACTATATCCTTTGCATGAGTCTGATTTTTGTCTTGCCTTACACCTCATTTACAAACTACAGTAGACTTCCAATAATCCAGCACCTTTGGGACCCAACCCATTCTTTCCCCCCACCCCCTGCAACCTTATGCTCGGGTCCCGAGCTGCACGGCTTTTCAATCAGCTGGCCAGGATGTCGTTCATAACCCAGTCCCCCTCCCCTTCTCTTTCCCATTCTCTGGAGAAAAACACTTCTTCTCCCTGCTGTAACCCGATCCCACGCGCGCTCTCTCAAAAACTTTTTTTGCTTTAGATACTTGGGGGTAGGGAGGAGGACTACCTTCCCAATATTGAGAGAGTGTACTATATTGAGCCAAAATCTAGTACATAAGGAACAAGAACTAAACTCTGCTTCTTAATCCTCCCTTCTTCCCCCTCGCAACTTCATCCCATTTTTAACAGCTGTCTCAGAATGATTATTTCTGACTCAGACTGCTACCGTTGCTGCTATGACTATTTTTGTAAACAGGTGAGGTGCAGGGAACTCTGAATTGCATATTGGAGGTGAAGAGGATATGGTTTTATTGTAAACAAAAAAGTTTTTTTCTTACTTTGGGTTAGCTAACCCAAGTTGATGGACTTGGATTAAAATAACATCAGGGATCTGGCACCTCAGCTTTGAGCTTAGTTTAGCAGCTCAAGTTAAAGCCTTTTGGGAGCCTAGAGAATAATTGTTTTGCTTTTCATGCCTATAACTGCCTGACTGATGAGACTTGTACATATACTGGTGGAATTGGGGCCAGAGTGTTTTCCACAGACAGATCTCCCCTTGCCTGTGCAGAACAGAATGTGTGTCTGTAATGTTGTCTCTTTTCTCCTGCTCTTCCCTGCATGGACCGCGCCAGTAACCCTCTATGCAGCTTGGCTGATAAGAGGATTGGCTTTAATTCACAGCAATAATGCCTAATAAGATAGCAGTTATTCCTGCAGTAAATAATCCTGTTCCTTTTGGGTTTCCTTTGATCAGACACAGGGAAACTCGGTCAAAGATAGCAGGGACACAGCAGGGTTTGGTCTGTCTGCCATCATGGATTTGGGGATGGGAGGATTTGCTTTCTCACTGCAGGAAATGCCATAACGCCATAATCCCTTATTCTTTTCCTCCTTGAAGTGATATTCTGCAGTATTCTGTGAGGCTGTACAGTTATCTTGTTTGCCTCAAGCGGTTTTTGTTGTATGAAACAGTGATTTGATCCCCCAACCAAGGCAAAAATAAAGGTATTTTCTTCAATTAGAACGCGTAGTATTTATTTCTTCATGGCATTTCATTCCTTTGATAGCCTTTTCTTCAATTTAAATAAAAGCAATAAATAAGGCATACAACTTTGGAAAAGAATTTTTCAGAGAGTGGCATATAACAGTTGGTAGCTTCTCTTCGGAGGAAGTGAGTATACAGCCATATAAAAGAGAAGATTTTGAAAAAAACAGAGTGCTGGGAGGGGAAAAATAGTTAAAAGACTAATGTTGACTCTCTGCCTTGCAGTATTCCCTGAAAACATGTACATTTACACTAACTTCAGAGGACAGCACAAGAGAGCCTCCTGGAAGCCGCAGGTGACTCTTGTTGTTTGTAGCATAAATAATGTGTTTCATGATGGAGAGAATGAAATGCTGCTGTTGGCTCACAAATTCTGAGAGCATGCCAAGAAGATTTGCTTTAAAACAAGACAGTAACAGGCAGAGCAAAGAGGAGTGAGGCCATTGTATGTTTTCTTAATTTGTCTGGAGGCTTCCCATATGAAAACAATGGCGAACTCTTAATTCCCTGAAATTGTGAAGAAAGCAAGCACCTAATAGCAGCAATTTACTTAGAAAATGTATTACATTTTATGCCACTTTCAAGATGTGTGATTTTTACATTTGGACTTCTCCCTGATGGACAGACATTGCCTGGACTACTTCTCCCTGGTGTGCAACTAGAAATATAATTTTCTGTGGTTTTGGAGGCATAAAGACTATTGTGAATTTGGAATACATTAAGATTTGTTTTGTACTGTAAGATAAAGAGGGAAGAATATTGAGCTACTGGCTATTTTATTGACTAAACTAAATGCTTTACATAGTGAACAGACCCCCATCCTTTCTTCTCCACCCATCCTCCTCTTCCTGTACTCAGTCTATATTATCAAAGTATGTTCAAATGTTTATTCCGTTTGAGGTAAAAGTTTGAAAACAATAAGTTAACTTTTCTATGTAACTGAGGTTCTAGTAGAGGAGAATTTTTGTGTGTTGCTTGTGTTAGCGGTGTTTTAAGTGACAAAAAATTATCTAGAACTACACAGCATACAGACTTTGTCCCACTCCCAAAGGGTTTACAATCTAATTTTAGATCTGACAGGTGGATTGTGGGATAAATGGGAAAGAAGGGATGTTGTGGGGGCAAGGATGGAGAAGAGGCAGTGAAGTATATTGTGCAGTTAATTAATTATGTCTTAGGCATGGATAGGTAGTTCAAATAAACGTTTTTAACAAATGTTGCTAAGCTCATAAAAAATAAGTTAAGGAGAAATTTGAATAGAGACTATAGTGTCTTGGCGGAGCAGACTTAGAACAGCATTCCACTCATGGGAGCCAGTGTTGAAAAGTAAATATTCTTCTTCTTTGATTGCATGCTCATTGTCTGTTTTATTCTAGGTATGCGCATCCATGTGCACAGTTCTCAGGGTGAGAACTGAGACTTCCTTAAAGGTGTCTGTGAGGTTGATTCCGATGCCTCCTTGAGTGCTAGGCTCATGCATTGGTATAGGAGGCGCCTCTGACCCTCTGCCCCCTCAATTCATTCTTACTGCCTGTGATGGTTGGTTAGAGAGCCTCATCTTGTAGATTGTAACAGCATTAGCAGTTCTTTATAGCCCTTTGTTCTCTCTTATGCCTAAATAGTTTGTAGGTAGTAGGTTAGTGTACTAAAAATTCCAGCTGGGACTTTGTTTCTGGGTGGAGCATACTCTGCTCTCCTGACTTTAAGTCATGTTCAACATGAAACAAGCTGTTGCTTATCAATCATCCCCACGATAGTTGCCTGAAGTATCTAGGGGAATCCCACAGAAAAGACAAGTGTCAGATTTGTAAAAACTTTCAGTCTTGAATACAGAAGGAGCGGAAAATCCGCTTGAGGGCTCTTCTCATGAAGCCTGCACTTTGTCCTGCATTGGATCCCTCCATTGTGGACCCCACGCTGAGTACTTGTACTTTGGTGCACGGTGCATTCCTGGCACTAGCCTGCCTGGCACCAGCCCACTTCACTGATGGTGCAGAAGAGTCAAAAAAGAAGCCCCATGGCACCAAGAGACTAAGGGACTTTGCAGAAGATCTATGTCCTGTCTTGTGCCCACTTTGGAGCTTCATAGGAGTACTGTGAAAATCAGACCTGCAGCCTGGCCAGGATCTTCTCCCCAACTCTAGGGAGAAGCAACGGAGATCCCTGGCTACCTCCAGGGCCATTAGTGCCGGAGGGGGGACCCCAGAAACCAAAGACCAAATGAGCTGTCTGGAACTGCAGGTACCACACCAGGTGGTGGACTGGGCTAAGAGCTCAGTATCCAAGGGCAACCCACTCGTGATGCAGTCTCAGAGGACGGTAGCGTGCCCCTGGTCACCAGACAGTAGGCGCAGATCCCCAGCTCTGCAACCTTGGACTCGGGCACGGTATCTTGGCATGGGACTCCAGAGGTGAGGTGCCAGTCTCCATGCTGCCAGCAATGGCAGGCTTCTGGTTGCAGGTCCCCTAGGCCTTGGGAGCCCTCCCTCAGATGGTATCCTAGATGTCAGTCCCCACCCAGCAGGGGCCATTCACCATGACCTCTCCAATCCCAGCCCCTTCTGTACCATTAGGCTCAGAAGCAATAGGCTTAAATTGCAGCAGGGGAGGTTTAGGTTGGACATCAGGAAAAAATTCCTAATTGTCAGGGTGATTAAACACTGGAATAAATTGCCTAGAGGGGTTGTGGAATCTTCATCTCTGGAGATATTCAAGAGCAGGTTAGACACCTGTTAGGGATGATCTAGACAGTGCTTGGTCCTGCCATGATGGCAGGGGACTGGTCTCGATGACCTCTTGAGGTCCCTTCCAGTTCTATGTTTCTGTTTTCTCCAGCAGGCATTGTTACTTGCCCTTGCCACACACTGGTTGCTGACCAGAGTCATCAGGCAGATTCAGGGCTCTAGCTCCACTATGGTCACCAGAAGGACAGTGGTCCAACTCGGACTTAGAGTTCATTTCTTCACCTCCATGGGGAAATTCACCACTACTATGAGTTGCAAGTGCATTGTTTGCCTCAGTTACATCACAGCCAGGGCAGTGGCCCAGCCAGTGGTCATATTGGAACCCTTGGAATGTGCCTGTGATGCCGGTCTCCTCTTCCCACCAGCCTTCCATGGCAGCCTAGGATAAACCAGCCATGGCACCACTGGCATCGCAGGTGGATCATAGCACTGAATCCATTGCAGGGGCAGCACACTAGACCCCAGTGCTGACGGACTCCTCCCCAGACAAGGAAGGCAAGTATCTTCACAAGTAGTGCAGTCTTTGTCGTCATCTCTGGATGAGACAATGACTGTTCTGTTGCATATGAACTGTCCTCCAGATCACATTAAGGAGAACCAAGCCCTCTTCAGAAGGGTGGCGGAGAAATTGAACTTACCAATAGAAGAGTTTGTGGAGGAGATCTATGACCTCTTCAGTATCATTTTAGCTACCACCCTTGCGTGAGTCATGTTACTCATTCACCCTGGGATCCTCAAGATTGCCAAAATCCTGTGAAAGGTTTGAATACCTGTATATTCAACGAGTTCCTCTCACAGGATCATGCCTAAGAGTTAGTTATGCTGATGAATGAACGTATGGTGGTGGCTAGGAAGTCCTTCAAATGGCATGTTATGTATCAACTATAGATCCAGAACCTTGCTTTGACAATCCGCTTTTTTTCCTGCATTAAGATGTTTGACTGCTGCTATTCATTAGCAAAACGGTGATTTTGGGGGGGGGGGGGGGACATGTGTATTATTTTAGGCAAAGAAAGGTATTATTTTAGGCAAAGAAAGTTACAACCTCTCAGACAGGGTTCTTCTTTCCAGGTAAAGAGAGACTGTATAAATGGCAAGCTGGCTTCTTTTTCTGTTAGCGTTACCAGTGACTTTTATTGCAGTTTGCAGACAAGATTGAAAAATTGGCATGGACAGGTTGAGTATCGCCTTTTTTTTTGTGTGTGTGATCTGGCAGAACTCCTAAATTGTTAGAAAATGAGACTTGACAGTTTATTTTAATTAGAGAACAATCTAATCATGTTATGACTGACTTGAGTCTAATACCCTTAACCAATTGACTCCTGTCAGACTTCAGGGATGGATCACTCTTTTATGTTATCACTTCAGGAAACAGTCATCATTGTCAGGCATAGAAAGCAAAGATAACAAGGTTTGGAGTTTTCTTTAAATCTGCCTTTGTTGTGGAATACTGTTTATATAACAAAATAATACCAAAGACTGCATTCAGTGCAAAATAAATTGATGACAGGTCTTACTTGGCTGCATTAAACCTGAACTCACCCACTGTATTTTTTCCAGTTTTTTCTTATGCATTTTGTAACTGAGAACATTTCTATTAAGATGAATGAAAAAAGTAAAGCACTTTTTAATACTTTTATTTTTTTGATCAAAAGCATTGATTGTGTAACAAACACACCTACTTGAATACTGCAAGTGGCACCTAAACCACTGCAACAGTTAAGATCAAGAGACCTCTACAGCATGGACTTGGAGCCAGCTGGCTTTTAGCTCAGAGGGTAGAGGCTCCCTGTAGTCAGCTCCCAAGGCCCCAGGTTCAAATCTGCCTTGGTGGTGGTTACAATTGCATTTAATATTCATTCTCAACCTAGTTATTTTGAAACATGATTTGGTGTTTTTTATAGAACTAAACACATCATGTTTTGACTTGCATTTTTTTTAAAGTGTGGATTGTAAAAATTCTCTCACTCTTCTCCTCACCTCAAGCATCGCATCATATGAAGATACTGGTTGGTTATAGCTACATAGTTAAGTTTGAGTCAGGTTTTAAGTTTAAAGCAGGTATTTAATGTCCTTGCATTTTGTATGAAAAATAAAATATTTGCTCCCCAAAATTATTACACTTACTTGTCTATAGCAGTTACCTGAACTCCAGGTGTGGATCTCCCCGTTGAAAGGTGAGAAGCTGCTATGAGATGAAGTTAGGAGCTGTGGGCCACAAGCCCTGCTTCCTCTGAGAGGCTAAAGCAGAGAGCCTTCATGGGGGTGCTGAGGATTGAAGCCTGGACCTTTGTGCCCTTGATGGTCTGAAGTCTTGCCTTCCCACAGGGCTGTTGCCCAAGTTCCTGCATCTGCCCTAGGAGGTGGGGGTAAGACTTCTACGTCAGACATTGTGATGGGGGGCTTCCCAGACTGTAGATCCACCTCAGCACCTTGTGGCTCAAAGCTGGCTGTGCCACCAGAGATCTTGAATGTGTGTGAAGGGTCACTCCTTGGCTTCGGAGTCAGATGCTAGCCTTGCAGATTATGTAGCTCTGTGTACTGGATGTAAAGAAGATATTTCAGTGGGAGCAGGACAAGTTACACAACACAGGAAAAATAGTTGAAAGAATAAGCAATACATATCAGATACGACTAAATTTTGAACGACTAAATACTATCAGATACGACTAAAATTCGATCATCAGTTTCAAAACAATAAAACCCACAGAGCGATTAAACCGAACTTTCTTCAAGAAGTTCAGTTAATAAGGGCTGAAGTACATTGAGAAGGGATGTGAGTAAGAAACTTAAAGCCATGTATTAACTTTGGAAAACTTAAGAAATATGAAGTCAACTATTGAATTTCAGTTTTATTTGCTCTGGAAGTGGAGACATCTCTCATCCACAGCATGTACCGTCCATTGAATGTTTGAAACCCTCCAGATTACATAGACACTTAATTACAAAGCATGACATGGAAAAGGATAAGCATTGTTCTCTTTTTGAGTGAAAGGCTAAGGAAGTGCTTGATACTGAAGCAGTAATCAGATTCACAACTACTGTGGATAAAAAGCTTTTAAGGTCTTCCTACATAATGGTGCAGAAAATTGCTAAAATAAAAATCACATAGGATTGATGGGACTTTGAAAATGGTATGTGTTATTGAAATAACAAAGGAGGTGGTGGGGGAAGAGAGGGCCAAGGTGCTGAAAAAGATACGAATGTCAATGTCAGAACACATGGTTTTACAGTTTATTGATCTGTTGCATCTCAGTGATTTTGCTGTACAACTAGCTGAATCCACAGGCTTTTCAAAAACATGCTATTTATTTGCCTATGTTCATTGTGTGTGGAATAAGAAAGTAAAGGAAGACTTTGTTTTGCAGATTAGCAAAATAGCTGAACTAATTGCCACAAGGGTCTGCATTGATGGCATCGCAGCAATGACACAATGAAAGCATTCCAGTGTTGTGGAAAAAATAAGTGATTGCACCTTGTGCTATTGGACATGCTACTTTTATACTTTGTCCTGGTCTGCACTGGAAATGTAGATCCAACATAGCTATTTAAGGTCAATTTTTTTCTGAACAATGAGTCCACTATCAAACCTGTTCCATTGACTTTAAGGGCTGTTAAAGCTCCTGCTTTCATGAGGAGTAACTGCTAAATTTAATCTTGCATGGTCGACTTAATGGTAGTGCAGATGCAGCACTGTGAAAGTTGATGTTCCTGATCTCTGGGAGTTGTCCCACAGTGCCATGTGGTGACCAATCTGGCTGTGACTTTCAACTCTACTTCTCTCCAGGTGAACAGGAAAAGTCCTGGAAATATTTGAATTTAATTTCCTGTGCGGCCAGTGTGACAACCAGACCTCGGAGCAAGCAGCACATCTGACCATGAATAGTAGCATGGAGTGTGCAGGAGATCCTGGACCTCATTGCTGTGTAGGGAGAGGAATCTCTTCTTGCAGAACTACAAACCAGCAAAACAAACAGCAGATATCTATACCAAGATCACAAAGGGCATGGAGGAGAAAGGATATGCCAGGGGCACCCAGCAGTCGATTGAAAATAAAAGAGCTGAGGCAGTTCTACCAAAAGACAAAGAGTGCAAACAGGTGCTCTGGAGCATCACCACAAACATGCAGCTTCTATGAGTAGCTTCACATGATCCTTGGAGTGGTGGGGAGACTTGGCCAACTTCCCTGGCCAGTCAGTGGATTCCTCCCAAGACACTCAGGCAACCGTGGTCAACAGTGTGGAGAATAGCCTGGTGGAGGAGGAGGTGGAGGAGAATGGTCAGCAGGTGAGCGAGGCAACCAATGTCACGAAGAGCCAAGAACTTTTTATAATCTTGGAGACAATCCCCTCCTCTCGGGATCTTGCATAAATGGGCAATGATTTTGGCATTCTTACTACAAGCGGGTTAAGACAATTGGGTGTGATCTGTGGCAGCCACTCTGCCTACACAGCAGGGAGTCCTCGGAACAGCTTATTGTTGTGTCTGGAGATAAAGTGGGAATCTTCCCTGCATATCTCCATAAAGCTCTCATACTGGAACTCTAATCCGTCTCTCAGTGTTTCTGGGGAGCCTTGCCTTAGTCAGTCCTCCACAGTAAGGTGCCTTTCCATAGCAAGCCATCACTATGGGGTCTGATGTCATTGCAGCATAAGGGCCTGTTTCTGGCCACACTGAGTCATCAAAGACTGATATGGCAACCTGGATGAAGCAGGGGAAGCCTCTGCAGTAAACTTCTGTTTGCTCATCCCCCATGAAGCATGGCTGGAGCCCTTGTCCTGCTCTGTCACCACCTAGACCCCCTCACTTTTCCATATGGCCTGCCTCCTGATCAGGACAGCGATACTGACATTGAAATACTGAGTGAGATTAGAGAGGCTACCAAAATAAAGAACTCTATAATAATGGGGGATTTTAATTATCCCCATATTGACTAGATATATGTCACCTCAGGAAGAGAAGCAGAGAGAAAATTTCTCCATGGCTTAAATGACTACTTCTTAGAGCAGCTGGTGCACGAACTGACAAGGAGAGAGGCAATTCTCAATTTAGTCCTGAGTGGAGCGCAGGATCAGGACCAGGAGATAACCGTTACAGAACCACTTGGGAATAGTGACCATAATATAATAACATTTAACATTCCTGTGGTGGGAAGAATACCTCAGCAGTCCAGCACCCTGGCATTTAATTACACAAAAATGAGGAAGTTAAAAGGCACAAAGACTAGAGCCAAATCCCTGCAAGCTGCATGGAAACTTTTTAAAGACACCATAATAGAGGCCCAACTTAAATGTATACCCCAAATTAAAAAACATAGCAAGAGACCTAAAAAAGAGTCACCGTGGCTTAACCACCATGTAAAAGAAGCAGTGCGGGACAAAAAGGTATCTCTTAAGAAGTGGAAGTCCAATCCTAGTGAGATAAATAGAAAGGAACATAAACACTGTCAAATCAAGTGTAAAAATGTAATAAGAAAAGCAAAAAAAGATTTTGAGGAACAACTAGCCAAAAACTCAAAAAGAAATAACAATGTTTTTCAAATACATTAGAAGCAGGAAGCCTGCTAAAAAACCTGGGGGTCCCCTAGATCGAGATATAAAAGGAGCAATCAAGGATGATAAAGCCATTGCGGAGAAACTAAATGAATTCTTTACTTCAGTCTTCATGGCTGAGGACATTGGGGAGATTCCCAAATCTTCACCGTCCTTTGTATAAAACTATGGTACGCCCACATCTTGAATACCGTGTACAGATGTGGTCTCCTCACCTCAAAAAAGATATTTTGGCCTTGGAAAGGGTTCAGAAAAGGGCAACTAAAATGATTAGGGGTTTGGAATGGGTCCCATATGAAGAGAGGTTAAAGTGACTGGGACTTTTCAGTTTAGAAAAGAGGAGACCGAGGGGGGATATGATAGAGGTCTATAAAATCATGAGTGGTGTGGAGAGGGCGGATAAAGAAAAGTTATTTATTAGTTCCCATAATAAAAGAACTAGAGGACACCAGATGAAATTAATGGGTAGCAGGTTTGAAATTAATAAAAGAAAGTTCTTCTTCACACAGCATGTAGTCAACCTGTGGAACTCCTTGCCAGAGGAGGCTGTGAAGGCTAGGACTATAACAAGAGTTGAAAGAGAAGCTAGATAATTTCATTGGTGTTCCTGGCCTCTGTGTCAGAGGCTGGAGAAGGATGGCAGGAGACCAATCGTTTGATCGTTGTTTTCGGTCCACCCTCTCTGGGGCACCTGGTGCTGGCCACTGTCAGCAGACAGGATACTGGGCTAGATGGACCTTTGGTCTGACCCAGTACGACCGTTCTCATGTATCTCCTCCTGTGGGAAAGTTGCACTCTCCCAGCAAATGGGATGTGCTGAACACACAGGTGCTGTTTGAGCCCCTGCCATGCCCAGGCCCTCCCTCTCTCTTTCCTGCCTGCCCACTCCTGTGGGAAGGGAAAGTTGCCCTCTTGGCAAATAGGGTGCTGAACACGTGAGCCCCTGCTCCACTGTCATGCCTGGATCCCGCAGGCTTGTGCCCCAATTTGTCCCTTACCATGCTTGCCACCAAATAGTCTAAGTACACAACTTAGACAAACCTTTATTTTATTCTAACAGATGAGGTTTTACATGCTCGAGTTTAACTCCGGTAAAGTCGTCCCTTCATTTTTTCGATAGTGGGAACAGTAGTCAGCCAGCTGCCCACTCCCATGGCCTTGCAAGCTGTCCACCTGGCAGAAATCCACAGGCAAAAATGGACTAGGGAAGGGATGGTCAAGGAGCAAATGCAATCCACCAACTTGGACAGGGAGGGCATACACAAGTGGAGGAATACGCTGCTGGGAGAGATGCATGCAAACCTTGAGGAAAGGAGAGCATGCCAGGGACAGGTAGTGAAACACTAGGAGTGTGTGGCTCATCCTCTGTGGTGGCTGTGATGAATCACATAGTGGCTTTGCAGGACATTTACCCTTAAGGGTGATGCTTACCAGTTCCAGGTAACTTGTGGGGATTGGAGCAGCTCCCCATCTGCTGCAGGCAGGAGACTCTTCTGAGCCCACTGTGAACAGGTGCTGCTCCCACAAGCCCTAGCAGCTTCTATCCACGGAAGGCCCATGCACACTTTGAGGCGGGCGCTGCTCTGGCCTGCTTGTTCCCCTTTAATAGGTTAACCAGCTAAACATCATGTTTAATCGGTTAACTATGTAGTTCTGGTTTTGGTGTGCCCTGGGAGCAGAATCCAGAATGCAAAGGAGTGCAGCACTGTGGGATAACTGTCCACACTGCATCATGCTCAAAGTCGGCGTTTGTCATCCTACTAGGGATAAGCTACTTGAGTCTACGTCAATTTTTCCACACAGTGGGGACATGCACCTTCAAATTTACAAAATTGGTACTAAAAAACTGGCCTTACTTATCTTTGAGTAGACACGGCCTGCAAGGCACACACCGCTAAAGATATTGAATCAGGTCTTCACAGTGTTCTGAACACAGCAGTAACACCCATTAATTTTGTTAACTCAAGAGCAAAGAACTCAAGGTGTTTTTGCTGCAGTTTGTGAGGAAGTGGATATAGAACACCATTCCTTGCTCATGCATATGAAGGTGAGATGGCTTTCTCAAGACAGACTGCTTGCCTCTATTTAATCTTCTGGAAGAGTTATATATTTTCTTAGTTGATGATAAACTGAATTTGGTGAAGTTCTGAAAGATGTGTGTAAGAGGTACCCCAGTTATGCCAGCCAGACATGTTCAGTGACATGAATAAGCTAGATAAAACTATGCAAGGTAGTAACACTAATTTTATTGGCCATTGTAAAAGAGTAGAAGCATTTAAAAGAAAACTGCAACGCTAGAAAGTTCATGTCTTTGGGGAAAATATGGATATGTTTGTGCTCTTTCATTCTTTCATTCAGGAATGAAACATTGACTTGATATAATTAAATCTTACCTGGTAGTGCATGTAGGTCTGTTTATCAAATTTAATATCTATTTTCTTGAGCTGACAACAGAATAAGATGCTGCACATGTGGACTACAAACCACTTTAGAGAGAACAGTGGAGCTAAATTTCCATCCAGTGTCTCATCAAAACTGTTAGAGAAGCTCATTGACATTTCATCACACTCAAAGTCTGAACCAGATTGAAAGAAATGCTGCTGGAGACATTTGCGTGAAAGTGTTCCAATGAATACATCACTGCTGCTTCTGCAGCGCTGCAAGTTTTGATCTCCTTTAGTACCACCTACTAAGCCAGACTTACGGCCTGACATCAATGAAAATGAAGTACTAAACCAGGATGAACATTGACCATGACATGTGCCTGTGCTCCTCACCCCACAATTGGATGGAATTGTTGGTCAGTACCATTAACAAGTTTCACACTGAGTCAAAAAAAATAATATCCAGTTTATTTTTATCCTTATATTGTCTTTGTTTTGTGCGTGTGTGAGATTACTGTATTGCTGTCCATTTAACACAGGTTTTAATCTACTGGATTTGCAGAAAGAGTTGACACACTCATGCCACAGAGATTTTAAAAGCATTTTGGGAGGGCCTCCAGAAAGAAGGTTGAGAACCAACTCCTCTTCTAAGGGACCATTCAAGATGAAATACAAGTTGAACTTCCCAAATCCAGGATTTTCTGGTCCAGCAACATCTGTGGTCTGGCAGGGCCAGGGATGTTGCTGGACCAAAGAGGCCCCAAACTACACAGGAGCTGGGGAGCCCTGGCTGGGCTAGGCAGCATGTGGGGAACCCCCAGCATTAATGGGAGCAGGTGGTGGCCAGGGGGCACCAGCCCAGGAATCCCCAGGCGGCAGCTGGGGACCTCCTACCCCAGTCCGGGTGCCTCTGGCGTTATGGTACCACATGGCTGGAAACTCCCAGCCCCAACTGCAGATGAACTGCAGCTCTTCAAATTTGATGCCATCAGCTCAGGATTAAACAAAGACTGTGAATGGCTAGCCAATTACAAAAGCAGTTTCTTCTCTCTTGGTGTTCACACCTCCAGATCAGCTGCTAGAAGTGGGCCTCATCCTCCCTGATTGAATTTACATCGTTATCTCTAGCCTGATTCTTGCCTGCATATTTATGCCTGCCTCTGGAAATTTCCACTACATGCATCTGACGAAGCGGGTCTTTGCCTACGAAAGCTTATGCTCCAATACATCTGTTAGTCTATAAGGTGCTACAGGACTCCTTTTCGCTTTTGCAGATCCAGACTAACACTGCTACCTCTCTGATACTTGACAACCTGTATTAATGGGTTGTTACTGGGCCACTTATCTTGAATGGTCCCTTAATTTAGCATAAGCAGTTAGCACATATTCTGTCTGTCTGTATCTTGTATTAGCTGTGACACTCTAGATACGTCTATACTTGGATTTGATCCATGGAAATTTTGTCATCCGCGAGTGCTTAACCCCCTCTTCCTGAAAACGTTTTGCTAAGGAAAGTGGAAGTGTGAATACTGCTTTGTTGGCAGTAGCACTCTCCTGCTGACAAAGCAATCCCCCCGTCCTCCCCCCGGAGGGTTGGAAGTATTTTCTGTAAAGGTGCTGACAAACAATTTTCACATATACTGATTTTTTTTTTAAAGTGACAAGACTGTGTTGACAGTATGTATACATACCCGCATTATACCTTTCCTAGATATGAGGAAGAGTTCTGGTTAGCTTGAAAGCTTGTGTCTCTCGCTAGCAGAAGTTGGTCCAATAGCATTTCATTTCAGTTGGTCCGATATTATTTCACCACAACATTGCTACTGCAACACTAAAAAAATCTGTCATCTTCAGATTTTCCTCACTTCCATATCTATTGCCTTCACTTCAAGTTAAATTATTTCCAGAAGTCATATAGTAAATTAAACATATTACTGTTTCTTTCCTCTTCCTTCATTAGAGTGCTACAGTTCTTCAGGCAGACCTGCTTAGGTTTTTCACATCAGGCCTGAATAATTATGAAGCCATTAAAAGTAATACTTCATGATTTGGCAATTGTGTCACTCTTCCAAAGGTGGAGATCTCGTAACATCTGTAACTGTGGCCTATAATTTATGCTGAAAAAAGTGGATCTATTTTAAAATAAAGAAATTCTAAGTTATAACTGTGTTTCTAGAAACATGCACTTATCCTCCAGGCCCTGGCTATTTACAATAGCTTTTTGCACAAATCTGGATACAGTTCAATTTATTGAAGCATTTTAGGAAACATTTTCCTTTATCTTTGTCAAGTTTTTTTTGTGACTGGTTGATGTATGAGCACAAGTTTTTTTTGTTTGTTTGTTTTTTTGCTTTCCTCCCTCTCTTCCCCCCCCCCCTTCTCCTCCCGTTTGGCAACTGTACTATTCAGTCATATGCCAAGTCCAGATGCAGCTCTTGGCATTCTGCCTTTCATCTTTGGCAGTTGTCTCTATACCATGGCAGGTGTTGAAAATAACATTTAATTTATATTTTTCCTTGTTATAGATTTCAGCATCAGACCACTAGTTAAGCAGATTCTGATACATTCCTCCCACAACCACAAGTTGCATGTGGCTAGTGTTAGATTTTTTTTTAAATTTTCCATTTAAATTTTGTTTCCACAGGCTGCCTTGTATCGCCTTAGTGGGGATTGGAATCCTTTACACATTGATCCCGGTTTTGCTGCTCTTGGAGGTGAGATTTGAGGAACAGGGTGGGGTTTTTTGTTTGTTTGTTTGCTGGGGTTTTCTTGTTGTTGTTTTGGTTTTGTTTAGAAAGGAACAGTTAGTATTATGTGAAAATATTGTTTAGTTTGTCATTTAGTTTTAGTCAACACATTTGAGGAGAGTCATAAAAACAAACATACCTCGACCCTTTTTAAAGTCTCTTCTTAAAGCTTAAACATTAAATGTTCCATTTGTCAGTCAAAATAATGTACAACACTACACTTTTTTTTTTAAACATTGCTGCTTTTGGTTGCAGTGTAGGCACAGTCTTTTGTTTTCCCCTGAAGGAAAGCTGGTCTTCCATTTTTTTGTTATGTTGGTGTATCCTTTCATCCCATCCTGCCGCTTTCTCTAGTTTCCTCTTATCTTAAATAAAGTCTCTAATCTGAAGTTTACTGCCTTAGTACAAAAAGTTCATTTGATACGTTTTTGAAGCCAGGTCTACAGAACTGTTCCGAGAACCGCCATTATCGCATAGAATTGATTAACTTGATAATTTCACATGCTAAACTGAGTAACATTAGGGGTTATTTGTTGATGAGATTGCCTGAGGCGGAATAGAGTCTAATTACCTAAGAACAATGAGTTTTTACAAACACCATACTAGTAGTACAGAGTTACTTTGCTCAAAAAGATAAGAATTTGAGTTGGGAGTAGTGGTGGCTTAGTCACAACCTACAGAGGGGTAGCAGAGTTAGTCTGTAACAGGAAAAACTTAAACAGTCATCTGAAGAAATGGGTTTTGCCCACGAAAGCTCATGATACCATCTACACTTTTTGTTAATCTTTAAGGTGCTACTAGACTATTTGTTGTTTAAGATTTTTAGTCACAACCGTAAGCCCTGTAAATTATACTGACCAAAGTAGTAATGTGTACAGGCACCACCCCTTCTTTCTCTGTCTTTCTCAAATATTTGCATGGCTATTGAGACACATTAGCAAGTCCTGGAATTCCCTCCCAGTGTGATACACCAGATTCCCATTGTCTTCTCATTCAGATACTTCCTAAAGATCCACTGCTTCCAAAAACATATTATTATTCTCTCCATCTTTAACAAGGGGGGGGACAACAATACTTAAGCTAGCTTTTTATCTCCCAGTACATTTTGCTATAGCTGTGACTCACTTTTAACCAGTCAGGTTCTTAAGGAGCAGGGACTTTGTGTTGCGCAGCACTGATGGTAGTTGACATTTATTGTTTATTTATTATTAAGTTTAACTATAGTCCCTGAGGAGATTGTGCCGATCCCCTTAATCGTGGGGTTTGTGTTGATGGTGACACAGGGTGGGCCGTGGGAAGAGACTATTTTCCGTGTGAGTAGGAACCTAGGTTTACATATCGAGGGCCTAATATTAAGAAAACATTGCTTACCATAGGAAAGGAATCTCAGATTGCAGCACTCCTTCACTACTATATAGTGCAAGTAGTCTTTTGCAAAGCCAAATTAACATGGTAATTGAGAGTGCTTCTTCATTTGCCAGAACCTAGAGAACAGCTTCACTGGATTTGAGAAAGGACTTAAGTACCTTACTTGTGTGTCTAAATATAAAATTATTAATGAGATGAACAAATGACCTGAAAAGATTTTCAACTAGGGATGTGAATGCGTAACCAGGTAACAGCCGATTCCCCAGGAGCAGCACCCTACCTGCAACCTGTCATAAGCAGAGGGCTGCTCTATCCACGCTGTGCCCCCTGCAAGGAGCCACCAGCTAGCCCCACGCAGCTGGTGGCTGAGGTCAGGAGCCCTGGAGGCTGCCTCCAGCTGGGCTGGAGCGTTTCTCCACCCGGGATCCCACTTAGTCAGTTAACTGGTTAAATGTTAATTTAACCTAACATTTAGTCAGTTAACGGATTAATTGGGATTTTAAATCCCTATTTTCAACAAGTGATCTCTTAAATTTTATTGTGCGTTTGCTTGGGACAAACTCACATCCTTTTTTGTTTTAGCTTTTCAAGAGCACCTTAAATGATCATGTTTTTCTTTCACAAATGTACACAGAAAGAAAATGTTAAGCTTATGTGCTCAGGTATTCCAGGATAATTAATTTGAAATTCACAAATATTGTCACAGAAGGAGTATTGTTATGTATAAATATGCACCGGTGTGGTCCCCATAACTGTACTATCTGGACACTCCCAAGTAATCAGAAATAATAATGACCTCCTTGCTTTCTCACTTTTATCTTAGTCTGTAGGAGAAATAACTTGGTTGGTTTATATGTTTTTTGAGTGCTTGTTAGTATTGGCATGCTTTGAAGAAAGCAATGAAGAAAAGGAAATGAGTTTCGCATTTAGCGGAAAGTGGTTTCTTGCTTGCATAAATGAGTTCCATAGTTTAAGTTCAGCTCCTGTGTAAATTATCTTGCCTGCATATTTGATTGACTGAATTGCCTCATATTGAATGACTGATTGACTATTTCAGTACAACATTGTTGGCATGGGAAGTTTTGATTATGAATTACAATACCAAGACCTCAAATTGGACACTTGAGTGTGCAGTCAGAGTAGAGAGAAATGCATCAAGCGGATGGTCACACTAGCTTGTATTTCTAAGCAAATGTTTTGTAACTACCAGAAGGTTTTCAGGATGTGCAGCTTCATTCCTCTCTTGTGTTTGTCTCACTAGTTCCCAGTCTCAGTGTTCTTGCATGCAGGAATTTTAAATCTATGTCTGATCGGATGGGTTACTTTTTCTGGCCTTCTAGATAAACTGGTGTCTCTTTGATAGCATGGCCATTTGTGTAGCTGTTCGCATTGAGAAATCCAAAAGAGTCCCAACACTTCAATCTGAAAACAGCCTTAAGGAAGTAGCTTTTTTGAAGTATATCTTTCATCTTACCAGTATCACTTTTGTCTTGCCTGGATTTAGCTTTCATTGGTTGCCCTTCATGAAGGCATTAAGAAAGTTGGCATTGTACCGACTTTGGTTTTGATGCCTACATATTTGCCAATGTATGGTAAACTAACCAGAGGAATGGCAAAAGTCACATTGCTGATACACAGACTACTCCTGGACAACTTTCCAACCCTTGATCCAGCATGTGGGTCCACTAATGTTGTTCCAAAAAAGTTGCTAGTATTTATTTAATGTAAATAAAATTTCACTTACTCCTGCATTCAGAAATGGTTAACTGTTTTGGCTGAAATTGTGCTAGAGTTCGTTTTGAGGCAGAGATCCAGCATAGAAAATTTCAGCCCAAACAATTAAAGTTGTTAAAGCTATAAATACCCGAAAACTGCATTATATAATGGGAAGTGACAGGCAACCTCAGTAGGTGGCATGACTGCTCCAGAGTCTAGATTCCATTCATATTTAAATATATGTATATAATCATAGAAGCTATATCTTTACGAAGCTATGTATTGAATTAGGGCTGTCAAGCCATTAAAAAATTTAATTGCGATTAATTGCACGCACTGCCCCTTTGAAGCACGGCCCTGGCGCCTCAAAGGGGCAGTGCATTAGGAGCCGGGGATCAGCTGGAGACCCCAGCTGACCCTGGGTTCCGTGCAGCACTGCCCCTTTCAAGCACAGAAGTGGCTCTTCAAAGGGGCAGCTCCACACGGAGCCGGGGATCAGCTGGGCACTCCACCTGATCCCCGGCTCCTAATGCACCGCCCCTTTGAGGCACCAGGGTGGCACTTCAAAGAGGCAGCACTGCACAGCTTCTCAGGACAGGAATCATGTCTACTTCAGTCTCTTGTGTTGCATGTCTCATAATAGGTCATAGTTTTTTGGAACTTGTGTTACTATTATATAATATACAAAATACTATAATCAGGGCTCGACGAATTATAGAAAACCCTACTCACCAGACAAAAAAGGTACTCGCCACCCTCCCCCCCAAAAAGGAATTTGGCATAAATTCCTAATAAGAATAAGAACAGTAATTACTAATACATTCTTAATAAATATCACCCAAGTTATTAATAAATACCTTAGAAATGTCTACCTTTTCCCTCTTCTGCCATGTCTCCTCCCCTTGCTCCATCAGCTCCCCTGGTGCCTGCTGTCCCCCAACCCCTCACTCTCCTCAGCTGTCTTGACTCCTGCCTTTCTCACTGCCCTGAGCCCTCCTGAGACCTGCCCCCCTTCACCAGCCCTTCCCTCCCCGCTGTACCCACTCTTTAGTAGCCCCACTCTGATTATGTGAGCTACCCCTCCTCATCCCCTCTCCTAACACCTCCCTTTACACCTGCCCTGCCTCTCTCCTCTGGTGCTGGTTCATCCCCTGCAGGTGCCTGCCCTTCTGCTTCACCCCCAGAATCTCCTGGCACCTGCACCCTCCTGGTGCCTCCCCTTCCCTCACTGCCCCTGCCCCCTTTGCCCTCTTTTTCCCTGATACCCACCCCCTCAGCACCCTCGCCCCCATTCTCCTCATGATCCTGTGTCCTCACACATGCATTGCTCCATCTCCACCTTCCTCATGCCCACCCCTTCTTTCAAGCCTTCTCCCTGCACCTTCCCCTCTCCCCTCTAGCTCCCAGTGCCCTTACCCTCTCCTCTCACAGCATCACCCTGTTCCCCCCTCCCAATGACACCTCCCTCCTGCCCTTTTCCTCATTGTCTCCACTTGGCCCCCTGGGATTTGTCTCTCCTGCAACCCTGTCCCTTGGTGCCTTCCCCTTTCTTCTTCTTCTCCTGATCTCCCCTCTCCTCCCCTCCGCACAAGCCCCTTCCCCATATTTTTCCCCTCCCCATCTCTCCTCACAGCCCAGCCCGTTCTCCTCCCCCAGGGACAGCTCTAGGTTTTTTGCTGCCCCAAGCAAAACATTTTTGGCCCCCGCCTTTTTTTGTTTTCTTTTACACGTTTGCATTTTGCAATGGGTTTTGTTTGTTTTCATTTTTGTCCCAGCATTTTAGCTCTATAAATAGCAAATAGCATTTTCATTCATTTTTTTCCATAAAGGTAAAGGCGCTTCAAGTGAACTCCCCCTTTGACTCACTGCTGGGTCACAGCAGCTTTTTCCCTGGCCTATCCAGCCCCTCTCTATGGACAAGCACCCCTCACTCCCGACCCACAGGGGAAGCAGGGTGCAGGGACAGCACAGAGCCAGACGGGTGCAGGGATCAGTGGAGGAGGAGGGGACAAGAGTGGTGCGGGGAATGGGAGGCACAGAGCCAGAGGGACGCAGGGATGGCGGGGGGGAGAAGCAGCGTGCGGGATGCGGTGGAGACATGGGAAACGGGACGTGGGGAACGGGAGGGGCAGAGGGATCGGGGTCTAGGAACAGTGCAGGGAATGGGCAGCACAGAGCTGGGGGGGCAGGGATCGGGGGGGCAGGGTGCGGGGTGCAAGGGCAGCGCAGAGCCAGAGGGAGAGCAGGGGATCCGGGGTGGAGGGGCGGCATGGGGAATGGGCGGCGGGACCCAAATGTGGCGCGGGGCAGGTTCAGCGAGCCGGGCAGTTGGCCGGAAGCGGTCTCTTGCCGGTGAGGGGGCTGGGGCCGTGGTAGGACTGGAACCGGCAGGTGGGACCTGGCTGCGCCGCAGCCAGCTGCCGGGGACACGCAGCCCTTTAAAATCATCTGCCGGCGCTCCACCTCCTTGCGCCACAGCTGCACGCGGGCAGCCCGGCGCTGAGAATCGCCGCAGTTCCCCCTTCCCAGCGGCGCTCTGCTCCTCCCGGCCAGCGGATCAGATGGGGCTGCGCCACCCGTAGTGCGGGCTTCGGCCAGCCTGTTACAACGGCCCACCGGGCCAGTCCGCTCCTGCACTCGACAGCTGGCAAAATCTACTCGCCACAGGCGAGTGTATTTGTCGAGCCCTGACTATAATATATATAATTATAATATAATATAACTATAATATACAGAATAAATTATAATCTCTCTGCATGTGTCATTTAATTTGAACTAATATTAATAATTAATATTAACAAGCAGAAGGGATGCATGCCAAAATAGGGAAGTATGTAAATATTATTTAATCTGTTAAATTGAAGTTGTATTCAAGTAGACAGGGCCCTGTGACATTGATTTATGGGTACATAGGGAATTAGCTAATGCAACTTTGGAGCTAACAACTAATCTTCAAGAATTCATGGAGGATGAATAAATTCTTAAGAGGTCTAGAGAAGGGCAAACATTATCCCGCTTTTAAAAAGGGGAACAAGAGGACCCAAAATAATAGATCGTCAGCATCACTGGAAAGATACTGCAACAAATTATTAATCAATCCGTGAGTAAGCATCTAGGCTGTGTCCTCATTGGCGCGATCTTGCGCAAACGCGGCCGCTTTTGCGCAAAAACATGCTGCCTGTCTACACTGGTGGGGAATTCTTGCACAAGAACACTGACGTTCTAATGTGTGAAATCAGTGCTTCTTACACAAGAACTGTCTCGCTCCTGCTCAGGAATAAGCCCTCTAGCACAACTGTTCTTGTGCAAGAGGCCAGTGTAGACAGGCACCATGAATTTCTTTCGCAAGATAGCCCGATGGCTAAAATGGCCATCGGCGCTTTCTTGTGCAAGAGAGCGTATACACTGGCATGGAAGCTCTTGTGCAAAAACAAATCTCTTGCGCAAAGGCACATGCCAGTGTAGATGCTCTCTTGTGCAAATACTTTCATGCAAGAACTTCTGCATTGTAGAGTATTTGCGCAAGATCATACCAATGTATTCGTAGCCCTAGGGGATAACAGAATTATAAGGAAAATCCTGAATGAATTTGTCAAGAACAAATCATGTCAAATCAACCTAATTTCCTTCTTTAACAGGGTTACTTGCCTAGTGGATAGTGGGAAAGTATTAGTTCTGATAAATCTTGATTTTTAGTAAGGTATTTCACTCAGTCCTACAGGACATTCTCATAAGCAAAGTAGAGAACTGTGGTCTAGATGAAATTACTGTAACATTGGGAGCACAGGTTTGAGATCTTACTTATTGAATGCAAAGGGCTTATCAAAAGGTAGCTCATAAGAACGGCCATCAGACCAAAGATCCATCTAGCCCAGTAGCCTGTCTGCCGACAGTGGCCAACACCAGGTTCCCCAGAGAGGGTGGACCGAAGACAATGATTAAGCGATTTGTCTCCTGCCATCCTTCTCCAGCCTCTGACAAACAGAGGCCAGGGACACCAATTCTATCCCCTGGCTAATAGCGTTTTATGGACCTAACCTCCATGAAATTATCTGGCTTCTCTTTCAACGCTATTATAGTCCTAGCCTTCACAGCCTCCTCTGGCAAGGAGTTCCACAGGTTGACTACACGCTGTGTGAAGAAGAACTTTCTTTTATTAGTTTTAAACCTGCTACCCATTAATTTCATTTGGTGTCCTCTAGTTCTTCTATTATGGGAACTAATAAATAACTTTTCTTTATCCGCCCTCTCCACACCACATAGTTTTATATACCTCTATCATATCCCCCATCGGTCTCCTCTTTTCTAAACTGAAAAGTCCCAGTCGCTTTAACCTCTCTTCATATGGGACCCATTCCAAACCTCTAATCATTTTAGTTGCCCTTTTCTGAACCCTTTCCAAGGCCAAAATATCTTTTTTGAAGTGAGGAGACCACATCTGTACACGGTATTCAAGATGTGGGCGTACCATAGTTTTATACAGGGGCAGTAAGATATTCTGTGTCTTACTTTGTATCCCTTTCTTAATAATTCCTAGCATCCTATTTGCCTTTCTGACCGCTGTTGCACACTGTGTAAGTTTTCAGAGAACTATCCATGATAACTCCAAGATCTCTTTCCTGATTTGTCATAGCCAAATTAACCCCCATCATACTGTACGTATAGTTGGGGTTATTTTTCCTGATGTGCATTACTTTACACTTATCCACATTAAATTTCATTTGCCATTTTTGTTGCCCAGTCACTCAGTTTGACGAGATCTTTTTGGAGTCCCTCACAGTCTGCTTCTGTCTTGACTATTCTAAACAGTTTTGTATCATCCGCAAACTTTACCATCTCACTGCTTACCCCTTTCTCCAGATCATATATGAATAAGTTGAAAAGGATTGGTCCCAGGACTGACCCTTGGGGGACACCACTAGTTACCTCTCTCCATTCTGAAAATTTACCATTTATTCCTACCCTTTGTTTCCTGTCTTTTAACCAGTTCTCAATCCAAGAAAGGACCTTCCCTCTTATCCCATGGCAATGTAATTTACACAAGAGCCTTTGGTGAGGGACCTCACAATTTTATTATTTACTATTGTTTCAACTAATTTGCCTGGTACTGAAGTTAGACTTACCGGTCGGTACTTGCCAGAATTGCGTCTAGACCCCTTTTTAAATATTGGTGTCACGTTGGCTACCTTCCAGTCATTAGGTACGGAAGCCGATTTAAAGGATAGGTTACAAACCACAGATAATAGTTCAGCAGTTTCCCATTTGAGTTCTTTTAGAACCCTTGGATGAATGCCATCCGGTCCCGGAGATTTGTTAACATTAAGTTTTTCTGTTTGTTCCAAAACCTCCTCTAATGACACTTCAATCTGGGACAGTTCCTTAGATTCATCACCCACAAAGGACGGTGCAGATTTGGGAATCTCCTTAACGTCCTCAGCTTTGAAGACTGAAGCAAAGAAATCATTTAGTTTCTCCGCAATGGCTTTATCGTCCTTGATTGCTCCTTTTATATCTCGATTGTCTAGGGGACCCCCAGGTTTTTTAGCAGGCTTCCTGCTTCTAATGTACTTAAAAAACATTTTGTTATTTCTTTTTGAGTTTTTGGCTAGCTGTTCCTCAAAATCTTTTTTTGCTTTTCTTATTACATTTCTACACTTGATTTGACAGTGTTTATTTTCCTTTCTATTTATCTCACTAGGATTGGACTTCCACTTAAAAGATTCATTAAAGATGCCTTTTTGTCCCTCACTGCTTCTTTTACATGGTGGTTAAGCCACGGTGACTCTCTTTTTAGGTCTCTTGCTATGTTTTTTAATTTGGGGTATACATTTAAGTTGGGTCTCTATTATGGTGTCTTTAAAAAGTTTCCATGCAGCTCGCAGGGATTTGGCTCTAGTCATTGTGCCTTTTAATTTCCATTTAAATTAATGGAAGTTAATACTGGGTGTGGTACTATTCAGATCCAGTATTTGGTATTTTCATTAATGACCTGACTTTGCTTATAAAGCCTGTTAATGATTTCAAGCTGGGAGGATTGCAAGCATTGGGAAGAAAGAATTACAATTGAAAACAAGCTTGACAAAATTGGTCAGATATCAACACGTTGAAATCCAGTAAAGACAAATGTAAAATATTTCACTTAAGATGGACAAATCAAATTCACAACTGCAAAATGGGGAATAAGTAGCTAGGAAGTAGCACTGCTGAAATCCATCTGGGGGTTATAGTGGTTTATAAATTGAATACCAATCAACAACGTGCTGCAATTGTGAAGAAGACTAAAACTATTCTGGGGTGCATTAACAAGAGCATAGAAGTACCAAGGAACTGGGCTGTCCTCAGCTGAAATACTGTATTCAGTTTGGGGTGGACTATTCATTGTTTTTAGGAAGGATGGGGGTAAATTGGAGAGAGTCAAGACAAGAGCAAAAAAAATGGTGACAGGTTTAGAAAACCTGATCTATGAGGAGGAAAGGCTTTAAAAAACTGGCTGTGTTTTTAGTCCTGACAGGAGAAAACTGAGTGAGGACCTGATGGGTCTTTCAATATATTAAGGACTATTATGAAGACGACTGTGATCCATTGTTCTCCATATCCACTGATCGTACGAGAAGTAATGGGCTTAGTTTGCCCCAAGGGAGATATACGGTAGATATTAAGAAATCTTTCTCTAGCTATAAGGGTAATTAAGCTCTGGAAAAAGTTTCCAAAGGAGGTTGTGGAATCCCTATCACTGGAGGTGTTCAAGAACAGATTGGAAAATACCTGTCAGGCCTAGTCTAGGTTTATTTGGCCTTGCCTCAGCATAGAGGACTGGATATGATGACATCTTGACACTCCTTCCAGCCCTATAGTTCTATAATTTGAGTATAAAGATGCATATTAAAATGTAGGCCTTTGAAAAAGAGCAAACCATGTACATTAAAACATTTGTTTTAAAACAGGATTTCAGAAACCCATACTGCATGGACTGTGTTCATTTGGTTTTGCTGCCAGGCATGTTTTGAAGCACTTTGCAAATAATGATGTGACCAGATTCAAGGCAATTAAGGTCTGTTCTTGGCAGTTAATTTTTTCCCTTGATTATTCAGCTATTGAAGTAGTTACTGTTAATTACATTTTCTGGGGTAGGAAAGGACTTGAGGTTTGTCCATACAAACTTGTATTAAATCAGTCTATTCTGCTGACAGATTACTCACTTTGCTTTTTACTTAATAGTCTACTTTCAAGGATGTAGCGAGCATGTTTCTATAAATATTATTAGTCTACTTTGAAATTACATGTTTTCTGAACAGTTTTCCTGTTTCAATTAATTGTATCCTCTAAATTGCACAATTACTCCTATTGAATGTTTTTATTTAGAAATAAATAAAGCAAAATCTGAGTGTCCCCCTCCTTTGTGTTTTTGGCAGGTCCGTTTTGCCAAACCAGTCTTTCCGGGACAAACTCTGCAAACAGAGATGTGGAAGGAGGGAAACCGAATTCACATTCAAACCAAGGTTAGAATAGTGAAACTCAGGCTTTAACAAAGAGTGGTAAAAGTATATATTTTTTCTTTTTTTGGGTGGGGGGGGAGGAAACAAAGCAGTTCATCAAGCATAGCTCTGAAGAAAAGAAGTCTGACGTCACTACTTTTTTCCATCTAATACTAATGATTTTCTGCTGTTATCAAGATTACATATTCAGTTACTCAAAATAACATTGTTCATCAGAACTCCCTCAATTCAGGGATTTTTATAGCATCTGGATTTCAGATTAAGTGCATTGTATTATTTTTGTAAATATAGCTTTTGGGGTTTATATATATTTCATGGAATACAAAGGTAAAAATTGCAAGATGGTTCCCTTCAATGTCTCTCTTTTAGGCTTTCTCACCACATAAATTTCTATCTGTTTAACTGAATTGCTTTAGCTGAACAGGTTCAAACACATGTGTAGACACTATCTTGTTTTGGTTTAGCTTAAACCTGTTCTAGAGACAGTCTGCACCAATTTAATTTAAAATGACTAAATGAACTTGGTTCTAAACCAAAATAGGAATATCCGCACATTTTATGTACCAATTTAACTAAATCAGTTTAAAATCTCACCATAAGTTAAATTAGTTCCAATGTGTGTGTAGACAGCCCCTAAATGAAATTTAAATCATTCTGGGTTTTCAGTTTTTCCTTGGCTGATTTCATCAGTAGAGTGAATACTAGTGTTAGGGTCTGATGGGTTTCTCATGGCTTGATCATCAGTAGAGGTATGTTGGAGTTTCCCAGAGGAAACTCGGTTTTCCTATTCTGAGCATCCCCTTTTTATAATGTGTCTATGCCTTTATTCTATGTATTTCTGTAAGTGTCCACCCTCTTTTCTCTTATTGGTCTGTCCCTTGGAAACTTAAGGGATCCCAGTTTTCTATAGGCTGAGTGAGTTCCCTTTATTCTCATTAGTACTGATGTACAGTCTGTATTCTACAATTAAGACACATGTCTGAGATGGATGTGCCTTTACAGTATATTTATGATTTTATATTATTCTTCTGAGTAACTTTGTGCAATATTATCACTTGATATCTCCTTTCCCTTAATCTTAGGGCACTGGGTGGTTTTCGTAGCTTTACATATATCGCTTGTATGCATATATGCCTCTGACAGCATGTTGTTGGTTTCTTGTAGTTTCTCCATGTTTAGAGCCTGCAGGGAAGCCTCCCCAGGAGCAGAGGTGCCAACTTCCAGGGAGGAGGTTTCGCTGCCACCCATCTACTCCCCTCACCCAGTCAGGGCCAACTGAGCCATCTGCCGAGATGAACCCTGACCTCACCCGCAGCTGCACTGCACCTCCTTTCCCCTCTCTTCCCCAAGCCTAAACTTTCCATAGTCTAATAATGTCTCTGATTGAAGAAGAGCTTTTGATACTTCCATGCAGGTACTGGGTAAGCATTATCTTCTACTCATCTACCTAGATTCATCAGTAATCTGGAGTCCAGGGAGATTACTGATGAACCCAAGAAGATGAATAGCACATAGTACCTCCACAGCCACCCTGGAACCTGTATGGGGCATAATGAAGCAAAAGCTTCCCCTGCCAAACCTGCAATCAGGCAACTTTTAAAGAATAAACTGTTAAATGCAGTACATTTAGGTTTTTGGTGCTTAGGCTGCGAATTTTGGAAGCACTTAATAAAGCACTGTAATGTTCATGATAATCATTGTGTGCTCACCACCGTGCACATATTGGGGAATATGACCCTACCAACTCTTTCAAGGCTCTTATGTTCTGACCAACAGATGGGCTTATCTCAAAGGGATACAGAACTCCTCAGGAAGGAAAAGGAGCCATGCATACATTTTGTTGACTCACATGTAGGTTGATGAATTAAAGTTCATAGTCTTTTAGGAACAACAAGTGGTTGGCACTACAGTTGCATTATCTCATCTTTAATTATTTTCAAAAGTTTCATTAACAAATACCCATTAGTCTTCCCTTAAAAACAAATGCAAATTTTAATGTATTCTAAAGCATTGTGTATAAGACATCCAGTTACAGGTTTTATTAACCATCAGTCACTTAATACTGGCTTTATTAAGTTAACTGCGTTGAAACATTCCAGGTCAGGATTTGTGATTACGAAATCAACTAGGGTATGTTTGGCCTCCGTTGTCTGGATATTTGTGATCTCTGCTTAGTTTCCCTTATCTATTATTTTATAGGGTAGAGGTAGCTTACGAACCTGACAGCATAAATTACACTTGGTCCTTGTCCCAAAGTGTTTATGCGATCGCATAAAATGCAGTGAAACAACAAAACAAAAGGGAAAGATGGAGTCTTGTTGCTAAGATTCTGCAGTTACTCAGCAACAAAGTCTTGTGCACGTGTTTTTATATGAAAGTACTGAATTTGTATCCTCTCTTTTAAAGGAACAATGTTGAGTTGAAATCCATTCCTTAGGTGGAAAAAAAAAAAAGTAAAAAGGCGTTTCAGATCACTTATCCCTGAGTCCTCTGTCATTTTTTTTATAATTTGACATCAAAGAATCTATTTTATATTGCTTAAAACTTTTTAATTCTTCCTGTTGCTGCCTTAAAGACCCACAAAAACAGGGGAGCAGCAACAATAACTACGCACACAGTACTGTCAAAGGCATCTCTGCATAAAGTAAATATATGGGAAAAATAGAGCAAAATCATTTCTCTTTGAACTATCTCAGGGTTTGTGTACACGAACATTTGTTTCTTGGTAAGCTGGGATATGAATCTAGCCTGTCTCTGTGGACTTCACCAACATGCATGAGCAATTTGTTAATGTGCTTTGATCTAGTCCTCTTTGAAACAGGGCTAGATCAAAGTTCATCAGTGAAGTGTTAATGTGAATTAGTGATGTTGGCAGAAATATTTAGTCCATGGGTAGGCTAGTGAAAGGTAGATGAACATCCTGATAGCTTGCTGTGGGCTAATTGCTTATGTAAGCCAGTAACTTCAGCTGTCCTTTGTAACAACAGAAGGACATTTTCTAATAGAAGCATGATTTTTAAGTTTATGGTAGAAGAGAGATGATTTTTGCACAAGAACAGATTATCTTGCCACCTCAAAAAAAGTAAAGCTTAAGATTTCTTAGAGAAATGTCTCAAGGGGTAGCCATCTTAGTCTGTAACTTTAAAAACAAGTAGTCCTATAGCATCTTAGAGAGACTATCAAAAATATATATACAGTAAAACTCCATTAGTCCGGCATCCAATGCTCCGGGACTCCTGATAATCCGGCACCATCAGGAACCCGGAAGTGCTGGGGCAGCCGGACAGGCTTCCCCCATTCAGCTGCTGCTGAAACTGACCAGCAGCTGAATGGGGAAGCCGGGAGCAGAGCAGCTGGGGTGCTACCGGGTTGGTCCCGCAGCGCCGAGGGGCGGCGCTACGGGACCAACCCGGTAGCACCCCAGCTGCTTTGCCCCAGGCGTCGGGATTCAGCCGCTGCTGAAACTGACCAGCAGCGTCAGTTTCACCAGCAGGCTGAATCCGGACGCCTGGGGCAGAGCAGCTGGGGTGCTGTGGGGTTGGTTTTGTAGTGCCGCCCCTTGGCGCTGCGGGACCAACCCGGCAGGACCCCAGCTGCTCTGCCCCAGGGGTCCCCAAGTCAGCTGCTGCTGAAACAGACCAGCGGCTGGTTCCAGGAAGCCCCGGGCAGAGCAGCTCTGCCCGGGGCTTCCTGGAACCAGCCGCTGGTCTGTTTCAGCAGCGGCTGAATCGGAGACCCCCGGGGCAGAGCAGTTCGGGTCCTGCCGGGTTGGTCCCACAGCGCCTTCCTTTGGCGCTGCGGGACCAACCCGGCAGCACTCCAACTGCTCTGCCCCAGGCGTCCCCAAGAGCAGCTGGAGTGCTGCTGTGTTGGTGCCGTAGCGCCGCCCCTCAGCGCTGCGGGACCAACCCGGCAGCACCCCAGCTGCTCTATTGCAGGCATCCCCAATTCAGCTACTGCTGAAACTGACCAGCAGCGGCTGAATCAGGGATGCTTGGGGCAGAGCCGGACTATCGTAAGGGGGGGACTATGAGAGGTCTGGGATGGCATCCCCTCCCACCTCACTCCAGACCCCTCATAGCCCCCCCTTCTGATAGTCTGGCATATCTGATAATCCGGCATCCCCTGGGTCCTATAGGTGCCGGATTATCGGAAGTTTACTGTAATGAGAGTTTTCATGGGCAAATCCCACTTATTGAGATAAGCTTGAGCCTTAGATCTACTCATTTTTAGAAGAGAAAAGTAATTTATATAGCTTTAATTAAGCTGGTTACATACTGTAGTCATATTCCCTTAGTGCTCATTTGAACAAATAGTTTATTTGTGGCAAGTATGTGCAGGCCTCCCAGTCTTGAAACTACAAAAGGAAAAACTATGTAGCACTTTAAAGACTAACAAGATAGTTTGATAGGTGATGAGCTTTCATGGGCCAGACCCACTTCCTCAGATCTTAGAGAAGTAGCTGTGTTAGTCTGAATCTGCAAAAGCGGCGAGGAGTCCTGTGGGACCTTATAGACTAACTGAAGTGTAGGAGCATAAGCTTTCGTGGGCAAGGACCCACTTCGTCAGATGCATGTCGTCTGACGAAGTGGGTCTTTGCCCATGAAAGCTTATGCTCCTACACTTCAGTTAGTCTATAAGGTGCCACAGGACTCCTCACCGCTTTTCCTCAGATCTTATTCTGGAAGAGAATTGGCATGACCATATATACCAAAGGAATGCAATGAAATACTTTGAAGTGACAATTGAAGAGGTAATGCTCTCTAATGGATAGAGCACTGGAGTGGGACTCGAAATGCTTATCTGGGTTCCATTCCAAGCTCAGCCACTGGCCTGTGTAGTGACCCTGAGGAAGTCATAGCACATCTGTGCCTCAGTTTCCCTCTGTGTAAAATGTAGTTAATACTAATAGTTTTAAAGCACTTTGAGTTCTGTTGATGAAAAGCTGTCTATAAAATCTATCTTACTGTGTCTTGCTGTTGTGGTCCTACCCAGACAAATCTGTATTACTTGTTTTAAAAGAAAAAATCATCCTAATATGTGGGCATTTTTAATTCATCAAAGCAAACACAATTTTTCTGTTTTAGGCCTGTTTGTTAAAACTAATACTTTCTAATTTATTTCAAACCTGTTCTCCCATTGTTTTTCTCCCTTTCTGGAGCTTTTTAATTTTTAATGCATAAGACATAAAGAAGATAGCTTTGTTACTTTAAAATGTAGCTGTTTTGCTTTTCTTATTCTTCACTGATCCAGTGAGAATATGAATTTTCTTTTAATAGGTCAAAGAGACTGGAGAAATTGCTATTACAGGGGCATATGTAGATCTGACATCAGCCCTTGATAAACCTTCAGCTAAAGAGTCCATGAAGGTAAGGAAAAAGATATTTGGATCAACTTATGGAGAAGCATTCTTAGGCTTTGCAGAATTTAAAGAATGTACAAAATGTTAGAGTTTTGTAGCACTCTTTCACAAGTGATGCGAGATGAGTAAACAAATACTGTAACACACATGCAAGTATTTTACTTTGAGTGCTTGCTTATGTCAATTTCAGTCTAGGTCTGTATTCACCTACCTATATGGTCATTGGAAATTTTTGCTTTAGTGTTATCTGTAAGGTCAGCTGTGGTGCACCTTGAGTGGCATGCTTATGGCCTGCTATATTAGGCACCACCAATCCTACGCCCCCTCAGTTTTTTCTTCCCACCTGTGATAATTGGTTGGAGCACTTCCTCTAATTTAGCAAGAGCATTAGTAGTTCTTCACAGCCCATTGTCATCTTTGTATATCGTTTGTAAGTACATAGTCATTAAGTTAAGTACTAGGTTAGTTGGACAGTTAGTTCTGTTCTCCCAGCTTCAAACCATGATGCTCATGCAATAGGCTGATGCCTATGAGTCACTCCCATGACAGCTGTGTGAATTGCTTGGGGAAGTCCCATAGAAAGAACAAGTGCAGAATCTATAAAAACATTTTCCTGAGTACCCTGAAGGATCATCATATCTGCTTGAGGGCCTTCCCTCAAAGTGGGTGTGCTTTGTCTTGTGTTAGAGCCCTCCCACTTGGACCCTACACCGAGAACCTCAGCATTAGTGTAGAGAGCAATGTAGGCACCAGGCTCCAGCTGAGACCATTCCTCCTTCCTGGTGCTCAAGAAGCAGCAAAAGAAGAGGGAATATGGGCTTTGGGTGAAGAACATATGTCAGGCTATGTGCCCATCCTGGAGCTTCACGGGGGTACCACTGAAGAGCGATCCGGTTCAACTAGACACTTGTGTCTGACTCCCAGGAGTGGCAGGGGACCCTGGCAGGCCCTCATTGCCTGAAACAGCTAAAGAACAAGGAGGCCAACTGGCATCACAGGTGCCACACCTGGTTCCACACTCAGCTAAGACTCCAAAACTTTAAGGGCAAGTCAGTCATGGGACCGTCCCATAGGGCAGTGTAGCACCTTCGGTCTCCAGACCATAGGCATAGATACCCATTTCCACATCCTCAGGCCCAGACCCTGCACCCTTGGTCTCCAGTCAACAGACCCAGGTCTCTGATGCTGTACATCCCTCCTACGAGGAATGGGACACCAGAGTTGAAGCACGGGTTCTCTAACGCTACTTCCAGTGAGCTTTCCACCAAAAATTGCTGTGGTGCAGGTCACCTTTACCTAGATGACCTTCATCCATCTCCACTAGAGCTTCCTGTCGCAGCACCCATTTCCACTTTCCTAGCACTGCTTGTCAGGCCTTGATCCTTGTCTCACCAGTTGCCAACCATGGTCAGTCGACAGGCTTGGGCCTCAACACCTCTGGTCTGCTCGCTGGAAGGGTAATGGTCCAAGTTGGACTGGGTGTTGAGCTCCTTGCTAAAGAAGTGTGATTTGCCACTGAACCACGAGACTGATGCAACGTCTTCAGTAGCACCATGGCAGCAGGGACACTGGCCAAATCAATGGCCATACTGGAACCAGTGAGGTGTATCTGTAATGCAAGTTCATGTTCCTGTCAATCCTCCCTGGCTGCCATGGAGAGGGAGTGGAATCTGCCCCTCTCATCACAATGTAAACATTATTGTCTCCAAACAAAAGTAGAGGTGGGGCCCTCCCAAAAGGGCAGTTTCCCTAATGACTTCAAGGAGAATCAAGCCCTCTTTACAAGGGTGGCTACCAATTTGAACTTAAACATTGAGGAATTCATGGAGGAGTCTGAACTCTTTAACATGAAGTTGGTCTGGTTGTACCCTGCAGTGCCATTAATTCACAGGGTCCTCTTGAAGACTGAGCAGGACAGGGTGAAAGTGACCCTCATAGTGACGGTTTGGCCACACTGGCACTGGTTTAGCACGCTATGGGATTTTGTCGTCATAGCTATTACTGAAGCTGGACCTGCTGTTTAAAAATCATGGCAGTCTTCTGTGTATGAGCCTTCAGTGCTGCAACTAATGACGTGACTGCTGCATGTGTAAGTGCCACTAGGCAGATTTGAACCTTTGACCTCTGGAGCCTCTACTGTTTGTGCTAAAAGCCAGCTGGCTCTCAGCCCATGCTGTAAAAGTCCCTTGTTCTTATCTGTTGCTGTAAGTGGGCTAATTGCCGCGGCATGGGACTGTGGGCCACACTAGATGTGTGGGTTACATGTGGTTTAATGCAGAGGAGCAAACGTGCTCTGCCAGGGTCTTGTTGGGCAGCAGAAAGCCCCCAGAGCAGCAAACCTGGCCAAATGAAAGTGGTTTCCCTTGCTGGATCCCAGATAGAGGCATTTGGCCCAAGTGGGCTTCCCTTCATGCTTACCTGCATGCCTCCAGCCTCCATCCCAGACATACCACACGATCCATTGTTTACAGCCAAGCACTGAGGTACAACCGCATATGCTCCAACCCCTCAGACAGAGACCTACACCCACAAGATCTTCAACAAGCGTTCTGTAAACTACGATACCCACAAGAGGAAGTGAGGAGACAGATTGACAGAGCCAGACGTGTATCCAGAAGCCTCCTGCTAGAGGACAAGCCCAAGAAAGAAACCAACAGAACACCACTGGCCATCACCTACAGTCCTCAGCTAAAACCTCTCCAACGTATCATTAGTGATCTACAACCCATCCTGGACAATGATCCCTCACTTTCACAGGCCTTGGGAGGTAGGCCAGTCCTTGCCCATAGACAACCCGCCAACTTGAAGCATATTCTCACCAGCAATTATACACCGCACCATAATAACTCTAACTCAGGAACCAATCCATGCAACAAACCTCGGTGCCAACTCTGCCCACATATATACACCAGCAACACGATCACAGGACCTAACCAGATCAGCCATACTGTCACTGGTTCATTCTCCTGCACATCTACTGAAGTAATATATGCTATCATGTACCAACAATGCCCCTCAGCTATATACATCGGCCAAACTGGACAATCCCTACATAAAAGAATAAATGGACACAAATCAGATATTAGGAATGGCAACATACAAAAACCTGTAAGGGAACACTTCCATCTCCCTGGACACACAATTGCAGATCTAAAGGTAGCCATCCTGGAGCAAAAAAAACTTCAGGACCAAACTTCAAAGAGAAACTGCTGAGCTATAGTTCATCTTCAAGTCTGATACAATCAACTCAGGATTAAACAAAGACTGTGAATGGCTCGCTAACTACAAAAGCAGCTTCTTCTCTCTTGGTATTCACACCTCCAGATCAGCTACTAAAAGTGGGCCTCATCCTCCCTGACTGGATACATCTTGTCATCTCTAGCCTGATTCTGGCCTGCATATTTATACCTGCCTCTGGAAATTTCCACTACATGCATCTGACGATGCAGGTCTTGGCCCATGAAAGCTTATGCTCCAACACTTCAGTTACTCTATAATATGCCACAGGACTCCTTGCCACTTTTGTATATTCAGACTAACACGGTTACCCCTCTGATACTTAGAAAGGAATCAACATGAGGAAGCCTGGGTTCAGGGTTCACAGTTTTAGCCCCTGCTGTGTGTGCATATTGGCTTTGATCACAGAATCATAGGACTGGAAAGAACCCCAGGAGGTCATCAAGTGCAAGACTAAGCACCATCTAGACCATTCATGAGAGGTGTTTGTCAAACCTGATCTTTCTTTTACACCTTCTCAAGCTGTTGGTCTTGTGGCATATTGGAGTCTCACATCCTCCCTATTTTCGATTTTTTTGATGCTGTGATATGCCAGGCATGCGCAATCTTGTTCCACATTGTGGTGTTCCTTGGTGTCTGTTCCCAGATTCATCCAGATGGTATTCAGTGCTACTGTGACTAAACAGTTTTTCTGTTTGTCTGCCTTACATCTATCACTCCCCATCATCTCTATTCAAGTACACGTTTGCAATCCATATACCTTGGGCAATTGCATACTGTTGTTAAAAATCCCTTTAGGTTGTAACCTCTTGTAGACAATGATAGTTTTTCTTTAAGGTTGGCAGGATTGAAGGGTGTGGATGGGGTTGTGTAGTAGTCTCTTAAAAGTACAGTATTCAACTCCTTTTGTCAGGTTTGGTTTTGATCTGACAAAAATGCCTATCGATTCCCAAGAGTAAGATACATTAGGCATAAAATTTGAAGTCTAATGATATTCTACCTTGTATTTCATGCCAAAGTATTGCTAAAATTTCATTATAGCATATGTCCTATATTACATAAAAAAAAAAACAGAAAAAAATATTAAGGCTACAGAGTCAAAGCCAGGAATTAAGTCAGAATTAAGCTTGTTTGGGCCATTGTTCTGCTCTCAGTTCTGATGCCTAGTGCTACAGTGGCACCTCTGTTGTGCTGAGAAGCAACTTCAGTGAAAATCCTGCTTTTCTTCTGCAGTCCGGGGCTAGATCATGCCCAGTACAGATGGAATGTTCAGAGAACTTAGTTATCAGACTCTTAACAAATCTCCAAGCAATGTCTTCTAACTGATTTTCTGAGGCTTGTACCTTGGTTACATTTTCAAGAGGATGGAAAAAACCAAAGCGTTTAAAGTAGAGAGATACCTGTGTTCAAATTTGTAGTCCCCTGCTCTAGAGCCCAGAGGTGCTTGAGTTTTCTCAGTGAAATGGTAAGAATTTTTTAACCTAGGTAAAACAACTTATCTTTTTCTAATCTAGTTTTGAGAAGTGCCTAAGGCATTTTTTTCTGAAAATTTGTAAAATATTTTGGCCATCATAGAAAATTGCAGCCTGCATGGGTTAAAGTTTGAAAGTTTTATAAGCAACTGAAAATGATAATGGAATGTGTTGTAATGTAATGTGTAAAGCTGTCTTAATTTTAGGCAGAGATTATTGCAGAGCGTATAATATCCTATGTGCTATATATATATATATATATATATATATATACCTAGATAGAGTAAGGTGAGTAAAAGATATCATAGTGTCTTTAACTCTGCCTTAACCTGATAACTGGACTGAAGGACTAAATGCAGATAAAATGTTAATATGGGATCAGCTTTCTAGAATGCAAAAACTTATTAATTAAAACATGTATGTTTTAACAATCGTCAAAGGCTTAAAGACTAAATTACATGTAAAGTGTAAATATTTTTTTAGTCAAATAGTGTGAAACACCAAAAAGCACTCCGTTCATGCTATTCGTTCGAATGTCCAGGGCAAAATGAATGTATGGAAATGTTAAAATCAATCTGTTTTTTGAAAGTTATTTCAAAAATAAAGGCAGGCCAACTTTTTATAATGCCATATTCTGTACTAGAATATACACTGCCTTATGGGGAAGGAGGCACAATTATACTTCAGATAAAATTAAAAGGAAATTTGTAAGGCTTTAAATAATTCTGAAGGGAAAGCATATTCTAAATTACAAAGATAAATCCCAAGAACTATAAAGGCGTCTGAAATAGCTCTCAGAAATGATTCCACAGAACTTTTTTTTCGTAGATAGAATTTGCTGTCAACATGCTGGATGTGATTATTATGTGTTGAGGGAGATATTCCTGTTATATTTTAATGACTTCACAGAAGAGGTGCCTCAGGATGCTGTGTGTGAATAATAGTTAAAATTTTATTACATTTTAGCATAGCTTTCCATTTGAAATTTTCTGTACTTTACAGGCTTCAGGTCTGCAGAGTGACCTTGTGTTTGAAGAAATTAGTTGCCGCATCAAAGAGGTTGGAAATCAGCTGGTAAAGAAAGTAAATGCTGTATTTCAGTGGGACATCACTAAAGATGGAAAGACTACAGCACAGTGGAGTAAGTTATAGGTTTATTTAACTTATATAATACCCTGGTGAATTTTTTTTCATGAAGTGAGGTTAGTTATGAGCTTTCCAAGTAAGGCCTGCAGAATTAATAGATGGGAATACTTAGTGGGCTTGAAAATGTGAATGCGTATAGCTCAAGTGATAGTCTGTAGTCTGGCAGGAGCATGGATACTGGGAGCCTAAGGGCAGGAAGGCCAGATGGGGTTCAGGGCAACAGGGTCGACAGCTTGGCTGGGGTCAGCGCAGGACCAGGGCTGGAGTCCCATGGCAGCCCTGGGCACGTGGGGCCAGAAGTCCCACAGCAGCTCACATTGAACCTAGGCTGCTCAGGGAGCCAGCAGCAGCTGGGCGAGAAGCCCAGCCAAGTTGGAACAGGGGGCGTGCAACACCGTGGTTACTGCCAATGGGCTTGGGAGCCTGTGGGAGGGATCCCTTGTCTAAATGGTCTGCTAGAGGACTACAAAGTTTGGTCCCCAGGCACCAAAGCCTCACAGTCACACATTATATGCATAAAATCAGGTAGATTGTTATCACCCTCATTTTTATGTAGATATGCAATTCTCAGAGCCTATTGTCCTCCGCTTGTAATGCTTTGTTTGAATTGGTCTGGACACTTGGAGCAAGATGGAAACTTGCACAGTGGAAACTATAGTCTCTGTATACTATACCTCCTCAAACTGAGAGAGGCTGGAGGAGTCTTATGGGCTACATTTGGTCATTGGGCTGAATTTTAAGGACATGCCACCATTTTTAGCGAAGAGTAATTCTAGGAGCCTTTAAGAGTCTTCCAAAAATCAGTTATTTTTCTCAATAATTTAAGAAACTGCCCCTCTTTGATTTACAGGGAGAAAAGGCATAGTCACTTCTGTGATTTCTCTTCCCTGTTCTTCTCCAATGAGATTCTGACTAACAAGGCTAATGGGCAGGACTTCGTGCTGTATATTGAACAGTGTGGCTTGACAGCTGTATTTTACTTTTCTGACATAGTGAGCTGTCCTCTGAGAAGATGGATGAGCTGCACTGATATAACAAGGGTGATGGATGCAGTAAACCCCATTTATCCAATCTAATTGGGAATGGGCCCAGATAGGATAATCAAATTCAGGTAATCTAGAGAATAGGCAAAAAGCTTCAGCCCCAGGCAGTGAGCCTCAGGTTGTCAGCCCTGAATGGGTTAATATAGAGATCCAGAGAAACGGAGGCTTGGATAAATGGGGTTGTACTGTATCTAAATAGAAAGCTTTCGAGGAAGACAAAATCTTTCTTCAAATCAAAATAGGACAAAAGTAGATTTTACAAGATTCAACCTTGAGGACATCCTGTATAATTGGATCAAATTGGAGAAGTGATCAGAAATAAATAGGATGAAATTCTGTAAGAACAAATGCTACATACTACACTTAAAAAGGAATAATCAGATGGACAAATACAAAATGGGAAGTGACTGCCTAGGAAGGAAATAGGGATGTGAATGGTTAACCAGTAAGCCTTACCTATTAGCTCACTTTAATGGGTGAGGCTTACCGGTTCTGGTTAAACAGTGGGGGTTGGAGCAGTCCTGGGGAGCTCACTGCAGGCAGGGACATTCCAGGTGGCTACGGTGGTCCCTGTCCATGGTAGGCCTGGCTTGGGCTGCTCCAGCTGGCCTGCCTGGCCCCTTCCCACCTCCCTTGTAAACGGTTAACAGGTTAAACATTACATTTAACCAATTAAATAAGATTTTACATCCCTAGAGGGAAAACTTCAGAAAAGGGTCTGGAGATTGTAGTGGATCACAACCTAAATGTGAATCAACATTGTAATGCTGCTTAAAAAAATGTACATCATTCTGTGATGTATTAGCAGCAGTATTGTAAGTTACACACGCTACTTCTCCCACTTCCACTCAGAAGCGATAAGGTATTAGCTAAAAGTACTGTGTCCAGTTCTGGGCGCTTCCCTTCAGGAAAGATGTGGACAGTCCTTATTCATAAATGATCTGGAGAAAGGGATAAGCAGTGAGGTGGTTAAGTTTGCGGATGATACTAAACTGTTTAAAATAGTCAAGATAGAAGCAGACTGTGAAGAACTTCAAAAAGATCTCACCAAACGGAGTGATTGGGCAACAAAATGGCAAATGAAATTTAATGTGGATAAGTGTAAAGTAATGCACATCGGGGAAAAATAACCCCAACTGTACATACAGTATGATGGGGGCTAATTTGGCTATGACAGATCAGGAAAGAGATCTTGGAGTTATCGTGGATAGTTCTCTGAAAACTTCCACAGTATGCAGAGGTGGTCAAAAAGGCAAATAGGATGTTAGGAATTATTAAGAAAGAGATAGAAAATAAGACACAGAATATCTTAATGCCCCTGTATAAAAGTATTGTACGCCCGCATCTTGAATACTGAGTAAAGATGTGGTCGCCTCACCTCAAAAAAGATATCTTGGCCTTGGAAAGGGTTCAGAAAAGGGCAACTAAAATGATTAGGGGTTTGGAACGGGTCTCATATGAAGACAGGCTAAAGTGACTGGGACTTTTCAGTTTAGAAAAAAGGAGACCGAGGGGGGATATGATAGAGGTCTATAAAATCATGAGTGGCGTGGAGAGGGTAAATAAAGAAAAGTTATTTATTAGTTCCTGCGACGGGGCAGACGGCACTAAGATGGACACCGGGCGGGGGGCAGAGCAGATGGGGGGCACCGGGTGGCAGCAGGTCGGCAGCGGAGAACTCTGGGGTCGCGCCGACCGCGTCTGAGGCTGCTGCAGCCGCAGACTGGTGGCCCGGGCCGATGTGTCCTGATGACGTTACTGGTGATGTTGTCCGGGGATTCCCGAAGGGCGGGGTGGCGTGCGCGGGGGGGGCCGGCCGGAGACGCCAAGCCGCGGCCCTTTCAAAAGGGCCAAGAGCAGGAGTACACGGAGGAGAGTGGCTGGGAGTGAGAGTGTCCTTCCACCCCCCGAGAAGGGTGATCAGCGGAGAGAGAGAGCGGCTCCCCACTCCCCTCAGGAGGCGACCAGTGATAAGCTTATCCCCGCGCTGGGGAACAGGACTCTGACCGGGAAGTAGTGGCCCAGGGCAGGTCCGTGGACCCCGTGAGTGGACGGTTTAGGGGGTCTCAGCCCCCTCCACTGACTAGGGACAAGTGCCCCTACCTGAGGGCACTGGGTCGGGGCTTGGAGAGAGGGAGGGCTCGAGCCGCCTTCCTGGCACCTAGCAAGTAAGCGGGTATAAACACATCATTATATATCTAGAAATTGGAAAGTCCCTTCGGAGAGGACTGTAGACATGGGATGACTCCCCACCCGAACTCGGGGTGGGTTTGGGTGAACAGGTAACAGTTCCCATAATAGAAGAACTAGAGGACACCAAATGAAATAAATGGGTAGCAGGTTTAAAACTAATAAAAGAAAGTTCTTCTTCACACAGCACGTAGTCAACCTGTGGAACTCCTTGCCAGAGGAGTCTGTGAAGGCTAGGACTATAACAGCAATTAAAGAGAAGCTGGATAATTTCATGGAGGTTAGGTCCATAAAAGGCTATTAGCCAGGGAACAGAAATGGTGTCCCTGGCTCTGTTTGTTTGTCAGAGGGTGGAGATGGATGGCATGAGACAAATCGCTTGATCATTGTCTTCGGTCCACCCCCTCTGGGGCACCTGGTGCTGGCCACTGTCAGCAGATAGGCTATTGGGCTAGATGGACCTTTGGTCTGACCCAGTACGGCCATTCTTATGCTCTTATGTTCTGAATTAGAGAAAGTCCAGAGGAGAGTTAAAAAAAAAAAAAAGATTAAAGATCTAGAAAACCTGACCTAGTAAGAAAGATTGGAGAAACTGTATGTTTGGTCTGGAGAAGACGGGGGGGGGGGGGGCGAATAAATATTCAAATTATTTAAAAGGTTCCTATAAAAAAAGGTGGGTGATTAAATTGTTGACAAGGCAGGAAATAATGTGCTTGTAGCAAGGAATATTTAGGTTAGACAAAATTTTTAACTGTATGGGAAGTTTAAGTACTGGAATAAATTGCCTAAGGAGGTTGTGGAACTTCCATCATTGGATGTATTTAAGAATAGGCTAGACAAACTCCTCTCAGGGATTGTCTAGATCAGGGGTTGGCAACCCTTTCAAACCAAAGAGTCAAACAACATCAAAATTCATACCAAGTGGTCAACAAAGAGCCAGAATAAGAATGCCATTTGCATGAATGAAAATATACAACTTAATATTATTAATTGAAATGATTAACAGTAGCATAAATGAAACTTACTCAACAGCTTTATTTAATGGGACTTCCGCTGTTTCATGTTTTCACACATTTCTTTGAAGTTTACATCATAACTGGTCAAATTCAGCTTTATGCCCACATTCAGGCTATCTTCTCAGACTTGAGTGTAAATTACCTTTGATGTGATTCAAATGAGAGAGAGCCTGCTTACACACACAGGTGAAACCAAACATTGAAAGTAAGGCCAAGCTGGCATTCTGCAGTGTTGTATGTGACAGGAAGTTTTTTTCCAAGTTTGCAGAATCAGATTGTCCTCGTGCTCAAACTTCTTAGTCAGCCCACTTGTGTAGTTTTGCCAGTTCTGCATGTTGTCAAATAAAGCATTCTAAATTAGAATTCAGCTTGATGTATTTTTCCACCTACATATCTGACTCCTTGAAATCTGCTATTACCACTTCCAAATCGCTGACTGAGATGTCTGGAATGACTGTCAAATCTAGTTCCTCAACGGATGCTTTATGTTGACAAATCATAAACTTAAACGGAGCACTGTGTTTACAAAAGTCGTCAAAACAAGATTTGAATATGATCAGGACCTCAGAAACAAACTTGGCAAGCTGCTGCAAATCAAGGCTGTTACTTGGATTCTCTCACTGACACGAATCACAAAACATTTGTAATCTTTCAAAATGTGCCAGTCTGCCTATCTCAGTATCTTTGATGAAGACAATCAATTTTGACTCAAATCCATACACTGCCTGCTGCAGTCAGGACTGTATTTCCTTGCCTCAGCAGCTTAAGGTTCAACTCCTTCAAATAACCAGTAAGGTAGACAAGATAGTAAAACTTAAGCAACCAGTCACAGTCTGAAAGATCGGTGTATTTGACACCTTTCATATCCAAAATTGACTTAATCTCATTAATACAGGTGATAAAATGAGACTGTACTTTGCCAGAAGATAACCAGCGAACATTGTTATGCATTATTGGATTGGGGTATTTGGAATATACTTCCTCGAGTAGTGACTGAAATTGATGGTGATTAAGGGCTCGGGCAAGAATCCAATTGACAATACGAAAAACCAGTCCCATTACATTTCCAAGTTTGGTTCCACAGGATTGCGTGCAAAGTGCCTCCTCATGCACAATGCAATGAAAGTTCAAAAGCAGGCAGTTAGCTGTTCTGACAGAAGAATAAAGAATCTCCTGTATTTGCCGAACATGCTAAGTGCAACGTCCACATACACGGACACAAGATTATCCAACTGTATTTCTTTCTCATTTACAAAGTTCATCACAATTTTAAGAATGTCTTCGCCCCTTGTTCAATTTTTCATTGATAATATCTCAATCATTTCTTTGTACACAGCATTTCCACAAATATATATCGTTGCAGTATACACAAATGATTAATGTCACACATAGGTTTTCTCGTTCAAAGCAAACAAAAATAAATAACTGTATTCAGATTTTGCATTTGTTCCTTGTCGATTTGATGGGTCATTTTCACAGCGCTGTTATAAATTATTTTTGCTGATAATGGCAGGTCTTGCATTTTCAGAACAAGATTTTGTCCTTGTTCTGAAACTTGTCAGATAGCTCGTAACCAATTTTTAGCATGCATCTCTTCATGTAATCCCCATCAGTGAAAGGCTTCCCTTCTCAAATAATGCTGTATGAGCCTACAAAACATGTAGAGTTTAAGTTCCCACCTTTTTTTGACCATGCCAGCAGGCTATTTTGCCCAACGTTCATTTTTTTACAGGCTTTTTTTTTTTTTTTGCACACCTCTTTCAAGGTATTTTCTAGCAAATGCTGCATATTTTGTCATAAAATGCCATTTTACATTTGATTTTTTTGTTTGTTGGTTTGTTTGAGGACAGTCTCGCACTACAAATGAGCCAGTGTGGAGATCCAGACCTATCTAGAAATGCACACAAGTCTGTCTGCTCCTTGTAAAATTTCAGTATTCATCATCTCTTTCTCGTCACCATTTTGCTATAAAAGAGCCACAGAGTTCACTATCACATATATGATGATGGAAAGATATCTTGACCAATAAAATAAAAAGAGACTATGCATGACCCCCATTGAGTGGTGGTGGTGGTTAAAATGAAAAGTTAAAGGTGAAAAGACAAAAGATTAATGGTTAAAAAGAAAAGACCATTTTGACGTGTAAATATGTGGTTTTTAAAATTTTGAATTCATTTTCATTTTAATTTAAAAAGTTGTGTGTATTTTGGGAGTGACAAAAGAGCCATATTTGGTTCCATACTGATCCATAGACCTGTGGTCTAGATAATGCATAGTCCTGCCTCAGTGTAGGGGACTGGACTAGATGATAATCTTAATTGTAACATTTGCTGCAAAATAATGTTCCTATAACAGGTTTTTTTTTCTATGTAATTGTATGCCCTAGTGTCCTTGGCATAACTTGATTTTAATTGTTTTATCGCAATACTGTTGACCGAATTCATACCTACTGTGTAAGTGCACAAGATCACTGAAGTCAATGCACTTGCATGTTGCATTGTCTCAATTTGGCCCAGTATTTTTCACAATAAATATTCAGTAGAAACCTGCTGCATTCAATTAATGCAGAGATCTTGCAATTATAGTCTGCTCATTTAATATAACTTGGTAAAAATCGTCCTTGTTTCTTCTTTAGCATCATTCTAAAATTGCCTTTTTAAAAAGGTGGCTACAGGAGCTCAGCTATGGAATGAAGAGATAGGAAAATGTCAGGGAAATAAACTGATTTAGAAGTTGATTCTTATGAATTAGTATTGCTTGCTTTCTGTCTCAATTACATCTAAAATTTTTGACATATTTTCACTGAGAGATCTTGTCATCTTTGTCACCAAGCCTTTAATTTACACTGATGATGTTGGGGTCCTGATTATTCATTAGCTTCTCCTTAGGCCTCTGTTGCCAAAGTCCACAATCAAATTAAGTTTCCCAGGCTGTTACTGACAGTGTTTACTGTTCTTCTGGCCTACCTGCTGGTCTACCTTCCATTGTTAAATTTGTTACTCAGCTGTGCTGCCTTGTCTTTTAATCTTTTGACTTGTCACTTTGCATAGTTTTGTGCTGTGGTACAATCTGCCACAGTTGACAGCACAAGAAACAATCTGGGCCCTGCAGCTTATTGTTGTCTTGGCTGATGACAATGGTTCCAACATCTCCAGCTAATGTCCTTGAGCCTAGTATCAGGGAAAAAATAAAAGAAAGCAGTGGTTTAGGAAGGAATGATCTGAAATTCTGTTGTGACACAGCCAATAATTGTATTTTTCCTAAACTTATAAAAAAAATTGCTGCTTGAATTGCTGTATTCCAATAGGATTATAACCTGGTGTTCAAGGTTCCTTTTTGGGCACCTCTTAAGTAGATGGGGCAGGTGGACTCTAGAATTTCTCACTGCAGCAAGAATTCTCAATGGCAACTACAATGTTAGCAGCACTAGTCCACTTAACTAGCAATATCTCTTACTACAGTAAACTTCCGATAATATGGCACCTTTAGGACCCAGGGGGTGCCGGATTATAAAATATGCCGGACTATCAGAAGGTTGGGCAATGAGGGGCCTGGTGGAGTGGGGGGGATGGGTCCCTCTGCGCTGCGGGACCAACCTGGCAGCACCTCAGCTGCTCTGCCTCAGGCATCCCTAAGTCAACCACGGCTGAAACTGACCAGTGGCTGACTCGGGGAAGCCGGGGGCAGAGAGCAGCTCCAATTGTCTGGCTGCCCAGAGCACTTCCGGGTTCCAGATGGTGCCGGACCATCAGGAGTGCCGGACCATTGGATGCCGGACCACTGGAGTTTTACTGTACTTAATTCATTTTAAATCAGCATGTAGATTATTTCCAAAACTGTGTGGAATAGATAGTCTCAAATTCAGGCCATGGAAGTTCAATATGTTTTTTCCTTTAAAAATAAGATCACACTAAAATACACACACACAAACATGGATTATTCAACACAGAATTGACAAAAAGGAGAGATGTGGGTGTACCTAATCGGTTAAGAAATTCCCAATCTCAGCAAAAGACATTGTCTTTGTTCAGAAAAGATTTATTGACACAGAGCAGCCTGTGTTGAGCCCCAAATTGCTTTAACCCAATTCTGCCTAACCTAGCCTTGAATGTAGAAATAATAAAATGTGTGTGTCTACACTACAAGCCTTTATTCCAAAATAATGTCAGGAAGTGTTTTCTTCCTTTGACTTCCAGATGTATAGACAGCGCCAAAAGCCCAATTAAGCTCTCTCGACTTAAGCTACGCAATTGTTGTAGCTGAGGTTGTGTAGCTTTATTCAACTTTAGCCCTGCTGTGTATATGTACCCTAAGAGCCTTTGCCTCCCAATTCTGAGACTTAAGTGAAAAAAGCCCTGCATTCAAAGCTTCAACTAGAGTTGGTGAAAGCCAGTACACTACTGTTTGAAAATGGAAGCATTTGGAGTAAAGCAGTAAGAGGGATTTAGTAAGTTTATGAAGTATTGCACGCACACATGCGCACACACACAGAGTTTGTATGCAGAGCTTTATGGGGCACAGTGATTACTATGGGCTCTGATTATATTTTATCAATTTCCTACTGTCTGCATCTCAAAGATAATTATGATTCTAGATCAAACTAGTGAAAGCTTAGCTCTTTGACACTGGGAGAATACATCTCCATTCCCAAAGGATAAATTCTCTGGGATTTTAAGAAATATTTAAATTCCTGTTCTGTAATTTAGCTTCTTGGCTATTTTACCATTCACTGGGGAAGTATTAATTATCTCTAAATTGCCTGACACACACAGTGTCGCATAGTTAGTGGAAGAGTTATTGCTGTTCCCTAAATAATGCTATAAAATTGGCTTATACTGTTATTTCAGAATAGTGGGTAATTGAATAGACACTTGCATCCCTGGCATTGGCAAGGAAAGCGTCATTTTCATGAGAAATCTGATGGAATGAGTAGTAACTGTGATTTGAACAGTGTTGAGCTATGATACTGTCTTGTCTCTTACTGGTAGCAGGGTAGTTTGTGAAATGCTTATATGCACTTCAACTTGCACTCTAGCCAATAATAAAATCAAGTGAAGTGGAAAGGCTAAACTAACTTGAATTTCCTTTCATTTAATGCTGTTGTAAAATGGGATGCTCACCTAATAACAGACAACTTACTTTTGTAAGTTAGTGTATTCATGCACGTAGATGCTTAAAATCTGGCTAAAGAACACTTTCCTCATACTAGGATAAAAGATAAAATTAAAGAAACATAGTAATATGAGTGCATCCCTGAAAGGGATGGGATGTTTTACTGAACTAAAAATGTTAATACAGAGGGCCTGACTTCCTTACTTCTCTACGTACAGTTACTTTCTAAAGAGCTGCTGGTTTCTCTTGCTCTATAGTAATCTTTAATTTGCTTAAGGATTTTACTACTTTAAAAATATTTATTTGCATAAAAATTCTGTTTTTGCAACATCTTTGTTCAAAAAGAATTGAAATGACTTCAGATTGTCCATCTTTATCATCTGATAGTTTGGGATTGACAAAATTACACCCATAAGTATTTTCCCCCTGTTTTGGAAGAGACTATTTAAATCTTTTCCATTCCTCTGAAAAATAGAGCATTTGAAAGAAATCTTACTTTTCATTGGTGGGCTATGCAGAATTTCTCTCTCAAATGACTGCATTTTACCCGATGGTCTGAGATGGACACAGGTAATAAAGGCAATACAGCATTCATTATTGCATGCCTTGAGAATGGATGTCTGTCCCATTATAGGTTTCTATAATCAGTGAAAGTTTTTTTCATTAAAATGGCAAGATCATTAAAAAAAACTGTTTTAAATCCACTGTACATTTCTGGACTGAGGCCTTTTAAATATGTAATGCAGATTTTCAGGCATTTTGATGGATTTTTAAGAGTTTTAAAAATTATAACTTCAAAGCTGTGGTTTCCTTTTTCCAACAAGAGATAGCTCAGTGTTGAGAAAAGTCTTCCTGCCTGCTCCTTCATGGGTGTGTCTAGACTACATGGCTCTGTCGACCGAGCCATGTAAAGTAGTTTATCTGATGTAGTCAATGAAGCGGGGTTTTAAATAATCCCTGCTTCATTAAAATAAAAATGGCCACTGCGCTGTGACGACAATCAGCTGACCCAACACAGCGCACAGTCTACACGCAGATCGGTCGACAAGGGAAACCTTTGTCGACTGCTCCTGTAAACCTTGTTTCACAAGGCATAAGGGAGCAGTCAACAAAGGCGTCCCTTGTCGACCAATCCGCGTCTAGACTGCCACGCTGTGCCGGATCAGCTGATTGTTGGCACAGTGCAGTGGCCATTTTTATTTTAATGAAGCGGGGATTATTTAAATCCCTGCTTCATTGACTATGTCGGGTAAACTACTTTACATGGCTCCGTCGATGGAGCCATCTAGTCCAGACACACCCCATAAGTAGATGTGTCCCACTTTCTTGGCACGGAGCAGTTTAATCTCTTCCCTTGCCAAAGTTTACATCCCTTTCAAAATTGTACTAATGATTTCTGTACTAACTATACAATAATTGTTCTTGTCAGTGAGATCATGGACTCATGCACGTTATGTGCGGAGGGAAGTGGGGGATGCTTCCCAATCCTCAGTAAATTGTCTTAGGGTATGTTTACACTAGTTCATTAGTTCAAGCTAGGTAGGCAAATGAGGGCAATCGGAGTTGCAAATGAAGCCCGGGATTTAAATATCCCAGGCTTCTTTGCATGTTCCCAGGCACCGCCATTTTTAAATCTCCCTTAGTCCGAACTAACTGCCTGCGGCTAGAAGCTGCAGTTAAACGTTAATTTGAACTAACTCCTTAGTTCGAATTAACTGTTACTCCTCATAGATATTTAAATCCCGGGCTTCATTTGCAACTCCGGTTGCCCTCATTTGCCTACCTAGCTTGAACTAACGAGCTAGTGTAGACATACCCGCCGTGATTTATTATTCTCACTGTTAAAAGTGTACATATTCTTTCTAGACTCATTTTGTCTAGCTTCATCTTCCAGGCCATTGGATCATGTTAATCAAATATTTGGTGGTTAATTTTATTGTACATATGCATCATATTTAATCTTTTGGCACTACAGTTGCCCATTTTTGCCCTGGTAAACTCATCTACATTGTAGATTTTATGAGAACTGTATGTGATTCACCATTTGAATATTGAGCATATAATCTGCTAGCTCAGACATTTAACCAAATGAAGATCACAGCATTCCAAAGAAATCAGAAGAGCTTGCCAAACTATGAAATTAGACTGTTACCAGAAGATCAAAATATCTCAATGCTTGAGGTAGGAAAATCAGGCAGAATAGCTTATTTGCATCAAATCTACCAACTCATGCTTGGTAGATTTTTGTTTATCATGGTAGGTAAAAGTAGTGCTTAGAGAAGTATAGCATCATTTTGGAGGTTTTATGTTTAGATTTGTATTAATTCATCATAATAACATGACTCAGCTTTCTAGCTGAGATATCAATTTATCAGGAAGTGTATCAAGTCTCTAGCTCTTCCTTGCCCCACTTCCCAAAAAATTGCAAAAATTAATAATTTTTAACAAAAACGCATCATCGTTTCATGGCTACAGTCTTACTCCTTAGTGTTCATAATACCAAGTTTAGCACAGTTTTTAATTTTATGAGAAGAGCATGTCATTTGAGTTTGTTCTGTTTTTTTTAAAGCCATTTCTTAAAAATGTGGTAACATAAAAATTAGACACAGACGTAGGCATGTAATAGTAATTCATTTTTATTAAAAATTAAAATGGAGTAAAACCTGGCTTACTGATGAGTCTCAAAACGGAAACAGGTAATTATCATTCACTCTGTGTGTGTTTCCCATGGCCCTGTGCTGCTAAACCGTGTGTGTGTTGGCCCTGTGCTGTTTAACCTTTGTATCAATCATTTGAAAGGTAAACATAAAATGATCACTAATAAAATTTGCAGATGATAAAAAGATTGAGTAATTGGTAAACAATGAAGAGAATGGGTCACTGATTCAGAGCAATCTGGATCATCGGGTAAGCTGGAAAATTGTGTCCAGTTCTGATGACCATAATTCAAGAAGGTGTTGTTGATAAACTGGAGAAGGTTCAGAGAGGAGCTAGAAGAATGCTTAAAAGATTAGTAAACATGTCTAATAGCTGTAGACTCCGAGCTCAATCTATTTAGTTTAACAAAGATAACATCAAGGGATAATTTGATTACAATCTGGAAGTATGTACATGGGGAACAAATATTTGATGATGAAATCTTCAGTCTAGTAGAGAAAGTTTATAACATGAGCCAATGACCTGGAAGATTAATCTAGACAAATTGAGATAAAAAAGTACACCTTATTTCTAACAGTGAAAGTAATAAACCACTGGAACATTGTGAATGAAGTCTCCATTTTTCTGAAGATATATTCTAGTTCAGAAAGAATTATTTGGGTAAGTTGTATGGCCTGTGTTATAAAGGAGGTCAGACTAAATGATTACAGTGATTTCTTTTTTGTTTTGTTTTTGTTGTTGTTTTGCAACCTGAATCAATTTCAGTAGAAAGAGCCATATGCTGTAATGTGTTTCTTCTTTTTAAAACAAAATTAACTTTACTTCCTTTCCTTAGCTATCGACTTAAAGAATGGTTCTGGTGAGGTGTATCAAGGGCCAGCACAAGGTTCTGCTGACACCACTTTCACCCTTTCAGACCAAGACTTCATGGAGGTGGTCCTAGGCAAGATTAATCCACAAAAGGTAAAGACACTGTGAAGATGAGCTGTTCACTTGTATGGTGAAATATTGCTTGTTTAATTCTGAGACACACTTACAATTGCACAGTTTCTAGTGTGCAGCTTATTTAGCAGAAAATACAGTCTTACAAGCCATCAATCTGACTGAAATACTCAATCTCTATGAAAGTGCTACTGTAGAGAGTTCAGTGCTCATCCCTAAAATGCCACCCACCGGTGTATAAGATACGAGTTGAACCTCTCTAGTCTGGCATCCTCAGGATCTGACTGATGCTGAACCAGTGAATTTGTCAGACCACGGGAGGTCAGTATTATCTAGCACCATTACCAATGCTTCCACTGCTTATTGAGCTCTTAGAAAACGTTTAGGGGTAAATTAAAGCTAAATAACTGCACAGAATATTGAGAGCCAGGACTGGTGGCTGTGAACAAACTTTATGGGACTGCAGGATATTTGGCCTGCATTATAAGTGGACCTTTTAATTAAAATCGTGCTGGACCACAGATATTACCAAGACCAGAGTGTGCTGGATTAGAGGGGTTCAACCAGTTTATTTTCCTATTGTAAGTGAAGAGAGAGATCTCACATACATACAACTGTGAAAATTTTAGTTGAACAGCTCATGTCCACTTTCTGCATGTAACAATACTCTGCTTCACAAGATTAATACCCACTTTTTGTGTATTAAAAATGTAATGAAGAAGGGACCATTACTGTCGTCATGAGCCTGTGGATTTCTGTTTTGTTATGAGACGTAAATAAATTCAATTAGACTGTCTTAATAAGGCAAATCACATAGAGGTGGAAATTAAAAGAAAGGGACACAATCTGAGGTGAAAGTAAGCGGATACAGGCCAGTACAGCGTATTGGTAAGAAAGTGGTCAAGTATGGTACGTATGCCGTATCAGCAAGTTATTTATAGCCAGTGTGGCATACCAGAAAGACACCTAACTGCCTCTAGTCTCCCACTGAACTGCCTCTTAGGAAAGCAGGGCTGGTAGTGGAGAAGTAGCTGGAAGTGGTACAGCATCTGGATGACCTGCCGACATTCTGTTCCTTTCCCTGTGTGCTGCCGCCTCTCCCATCAGAGAAAGAGCAAACTCCCCAGTCTTGTCCCTTGGCAGGGCTGCTGCTGAATGGAGCTGAAGGAAATGCATTTTTGTGGAAGTGTGGGGAAAGGGATTCTGTTCCTTTGTTTGCTGGGAGGGGAAAGGAGCAGAATGTGAGCAGCTCCTCCAGTTGTTATACTGCCCTCTTCTCTCAGGTATTATAAGATAAGGAGGGAGAGAGTGTGGGGGCGCTGGGCTCGGGTGGGCCTCATGTGGAGGGTCACCCCCCCCCCCAAACTGGTGTTTTCTCTCATCCACACCTCGAACTAGTATGAAATTGATTTTACTTTCATCACCAGACACTATATAAAGTTTGCATTTGAATGTCTGCAAATGTTTCTCAAGTACTTAAGGCTATTTATTTATTATTACAATTTACATAACATTAATTTTATCTCAAATTTAACATAATTCAGTTTAATAAACATTTTTTATTAGCTTATCATAATATATTGTCAGTTGTTCTTTGATCCTAGTCAGGAGGACTGAAATTAACAAGGGCTTTGAATTTAAAATTTGGAGCTAACAATTGTATAATTGTTTTGTACAATTCTTGCTGCATAAGTAGTAGGAATATATAGTAAAAATATTTTGTGACCTTTATAGATAGCAGGCACAAGCCCTAAACCCATGGGCTACGTCTACATTGGCATGATCTTGTGCAAATACTTTTAACGCAAGAGCTTTTGCGTTAAAGTATTTGCACAAGGAGAGTGTCTAAACTGGCATGTGCTTTTGTGCAAGAGATGTGCTTTTGCACAAAAGCATCTGTGTCAGTGTAGATGCTCTCTTGCGCAAGAAAGCTCCGATGGCCATTTTAACCATAGGGCTTTCTTGCGCAAGAAATTCATGTTGCCTGTCTACACTGGCCTCTTGCGCAAGAACAGTTGCACAAAAGGGCTTATTCCTGAATGGGAGCATCAGAGTTCTTGGGCAAGAAGCACTGATTTCACACATTAGAATGTCAGTGTTCTTGCGCAAGAACTCTCCGCCAGTGTAGATAAGCAGCATTTTTTTGAGCAAAAGCAAGTGCTTTTGCACAAAATCATGCCAATGTAGACACAGCCATGGTGTCCAACATGCTAGCTACTAGCCACATGGGGCTATTTACCTGGTTGAGTATAGGCTATTTGGCTGGTTGAGTGTGGCTAGTTGGCTTGAATAATGTGGCTAGTTTGCTAGTATCAGCAAGATAGTTTGCTTCAGAACTGATTGGACCCCATGGCAGTCTAAACAGACAAGATGATAATCTGCATTTCTGTATTCTAAGGGATAAAGAGATTGCATTTGATGCACAGCATTTGCTGTTAAACAACAGTTATCACCTATGCATTTCTTGGGAGTGGAGGGGCTTTCCACCTGAAGATGCTCACAATTCAATTTACATTTTGGAATAGTAGCTCCATTAATTTCTTCTTTGAATTTATCTTTGTTAATGAGAATATGGAGAAGTGTGCTATTCCAGAGTTTTATTTGCTTTCATACAGCCATCAGATTACAGAACTATGCTGGAGCAATGTTGATTAAATACGTGTTTTTTTTAAAGTCATTAAAAACTGTCATCCACATTTAAATTGATATGAATTGTGTCAATATATAATATTGGAATTTCAATGAAAATGCGCTCACTGATTATTCTGGTTGTTCAAATGGGTGCTCCCTTGTATACTGCAAATTGTAAATGTGTTAAGAAAAAAGGTCAACTGATGGATTGTTTTTTTCTTTTACTCATTCAAAAATGGAGACCCTGGGTGTCCCTGTGTGAATTTAAGTAGGGTTCAGTCAACCTTTTCCTATTATCCTCACCTGTAGCATTAGGGTGATGAGAACACTCACTGAGTTAAAAATGGGTAGGGTAAGATTGGATTGAGGCCTTGACTTGTTGTAGTTGCTAACTTCTGGCATCAGAACTCATCTTTTTGTTAGTACATTCCCCATGCTGCTGAGTCATGGAGTAACCCTGGGGAAATGCCTGAATGAACTACTTCCTCTTCTCCATTCACTACTACACTTCTGCATTCTCTGTACTCCTCAAGAAGCCGGGTGTTTGTGATTCTTAGGTCAGGTCTACACTAGACATGTAAATTCGGCTTAAGGTATGCAGCTGTGGCTAAATAGAATACATAGCTGGAGTCGACTTAACATAAGCCAAATTTGACACCATGACCACTGTGGGAGGCCAAAGGGAACAAATGCACCCGTTAGCGTACCTTATTCCTTGTGACTGCAAGGAGTACAGATGCTGGCCGGAGCAGCCCTCAGCTTTCGATTTATGGGTCTGTATTAGACCCACTAAATTGGATTCCAGAACGTTGAGGCTTAAAATGTTTTACATTCATAGGTAACAGAGCTTCTTCCTGCAAGACATGTCTAAAACAAAACTCATTCTACTACTGTAGTTTTTTTTTTTTTAAAGTGGGCATCTTTGAAAAGTGGGCAAATAATTGAAGAAAATGATTTCCCTCTTTCTGCTTCCTGTAGGCATTTTTTTCTGGTAAACTAAAAGTGAAAGGTAATATCATGCTGAGCCAGAAGCTGGAGATGATTCTTAAAGACTATGCCAAACTCTGAACCACTAGATGGCCTACTTCAATAATCCCCTAAGAAGAACAGGAATGGCTGTCATTTCAGAAACAAAGCTTGAAATTTATGCAAATTCCGTATGGTCTATGTTCTGATTAATTTTACTGCTAATATGTTTCCTTAATTGTTGCAAGTACAAAAACCAGATATAAATCGGTTTAACACTATCTCGTTCTCTGTTCCTCAATAAAAGTTTGAATGATTTTCTCAAATTGTAACTTCATTTAAATAAAATTTGTGCAGTTCTTACAAAATAATATTTCTATATCACATATAAGAATATTAAATCATTAAAATGCTTTGATACCTCCTTCCTGCATCACTGTTTTCTATTCTCTTTAATCCTTTCATACTGCTTAAGTCTGATATATCAAATGCCTAAGTATATGAATGATTTGTGTTTTGCATTTGGTATATGGGGGGTTTATTATGGCATCCTGTAGACATTTTCAAAGAAGTTGTTAGCCTGAATTTAATTTATTTCATATAAATGCTTATTGGATAGTCATTTAGTGACTCAACTAGTCACTTCCCCCCCTTGCTGCCTTTATCAGAGAGAGGCAGCAATGGGGGGAGCTGGTTTAAAAGCTAGTTCCCCCCACAGCACTGTCTCTGTGGGGAGAGGGGCATCGGCACAGTGGGGAACAGGTGGTGCTTCCACCTTTGAAATGTAGCAAGAGCAGAAGCACTGTTGGGAGCCTAGAGCTAGCTGGGGGCTCCCAATAATACTTTGCTTTTGAAATATACAAGAGCACTTGGAGCACGGTAGTAGGGATAATGGAGGTAGGGGAGCTGCTAAAATGGCTGGTCGAAAACCAGCAACAGCAGCAGCAGACTCGGCTGCTGCAGCAGCTTACGGATCAGCAACAGCTGGTGTGGGCGGTCCTAGAGAACCAGCAAAAGGAGCAGGAGACAGGAGGGCCGACAGCCCCAGGGGGGGCCATCGGAGCAGCCTTGGCGCTGCTGTTACGGCTCGTAAAAATGACGGCTGAGGATGATCTGGAGGCCTTCCTGGTCACATTTGAGAGGGTGGCCACGGCCGCCCATTGGCCAGAGGAACAGTGGGCAACTCTATTGGTACCCTACCTCACGGGCCCCGCCTAGAGGGCATATAGGGGATTGGACGCACGAGACGCCCTACATTACCATAAGGTGAAGGAGGCTATTCTTGACCAAGCGGGGGTGACACCTGAGACCCATAGGCAAAAATTTCAGGCTGAGAAGTACCGACTCGGGGAGTGGCCTCAGGCTGTAGTCCAGCAGCTAAAGGAGGCCACCACCCGCTGGTTGGATCCTGAACGGCGGACAGCCACCCAGGTGGTGGACATGATTGTACTAGATCAGTTCTTGCAGATCCTACCCCCAGAGGGACGTACATGGGTGCAGCGTCACCAACCCACGACGCTAGGCGAAGCCATGACGATCATGGAAAACTACCTGGCCGCAGATGGAGATGGAGACAGCGGTCAAAGCGCCAAGACCCCAGGCTGGGGACCCGTGCCCACCGGGCGGGCGCGCCCCACCAGAGGCTGCAGAGTAGGGGCGGGGCCCCCCATCCCTTGGGCACACTGGGAGGGCGGAACTGGGCCAGGAGTTCTGGGGAGTCCAGAGGCGAAGGCGCCCGAAGGGGCTGGAGAACCACTACCCCGGCCAGCGGAAACAGCAAAGCAGGGCGCATGCCTCGAGTGTGGCCAAGAAGAGCATTTCCGCCGGAAGTGCCCCTTCATGGACTGTTGGTTCGGGCGGGCAGCAGCTGCTGGGAAGAAACCTCCTTGCCCGAAGCCGCCCTGGATTACCATCCAGGTGAGCCTAAACAGACGGACGACCTGGGCACTGGTGGACTCTGGCTGTAATTGAACCCTAGTGCGTGAAGAGGTAGCCCTGAGGGGCGGGGACGGGAGTCCTCCCGTGACATTCACGGGGAGGTGCGCCGGTACCCTACCCGGTGGGTGCATATCAAGGAGGGGGAGTACCAAACCCGCTGCCGGGTGGCGGTGGCCCCGAGACTGGCTTACCCCGTGATCCTGGGACGAGATTGGCCGGGTTTCCGGCGTGCCATCCAGCAGTGGGGCCAGGCCCAGAGGGGGGCAACGCCCACCGTGCTCCAGAACTCTGGGAGCCAGAGCAGGCCGGCAGAGGCTCAGGTGGGTGAGGCCGCGCTGCGAGGGGACCTGGCTGGTGAGATGGAAGAAGGAGAGGACTCCCTGCGGGAGCAGCGAGAGGACAACTCCCTCACCCACGCATGGGAACAAGCCCGGTCGGAGGCGCCCGACGGACCCAAGCTGGGGGAGAACCCCCGGTTCGAAGTAAGAGCGGACCGGCTGTATCGGGTGACCACCCGGCCGGGAGAGAATGGTGGGAAGAACACCTCAGCAGTCCAGCACCCTGGCATTTAATTTCAAAAAGGGGAATTACACAAAAATGAGGAAGTTAGAAAACAGAAATTAAAAGGCACAGTGACTAGAGCCAAATCCCTGAAAGCTGCATGGAAACTTTTTAAAGACACCATAATAGAGGCCCAACTTAAATGTATACCCCAAATTAAAAAACATAGCAAGAGACCTAAAACAGTGTCACCGTGGCTTAACCACCATGTAAAAGAAGCAGTGAGGGACAAAAAGGTATCTTTTAAGAATTGGAAGCCCAATTCTAGTGAGATAAATAGAAAGGAACATAAACACTGTCAAATCAAGTGTAAAAATGTAATAATAAAAAGCAAAAAAAGATTTTGAGGAACAGCTAGCCAAAAACTCAAAAAGAAATAACAAAATGTTTTTTAAGTACATTAGAAGCAGGAAGCTTGCTAAAAAACCTGTGGTACCCTAGATGATCGAGCTATAAAAGGAGCAATCAAGGACGATAAAGCCATTGCAGAGAAACTAAATTATTTCTTTGCTTCAGTCTTCACGGCTGAGGACGTTGGGGAGATTCTCGAATCTGCACCGTCCTTTGTGGGTGATGAATCTGAGGAACTGTCCCAGATTGAAGTGTCATTAGAGGAGGTTTTGGAAGAAATAGAAAAACTTAATGTTAACAAATCTCCGGGACCGGATGGCATTCATCCAAGGGTTCTAAAAGAACTCAAATGGGAAATTGCTGAGCTATTATCTGTGGTTTGTAACCTATCCTTTAAATCGGCTTCCGTACCTAATGACTGGAAGGTAGCCAACATGATACCAATATTTAAAAAGGGCTCTAGAGGCGATCCTGGCAATTACAGACCGGTAAGTCTAACTTCAGTACCGGGCAAATTAGTCGAAACAATAGTAAAGAATAAAATTGTGAAGCATGTAGAACATAATTTGTTGGATAAAAGTCAACATGGTTTCTGTAAAGGGAAATCCTGTCTTACTAATCTATTAGAGTTCTTTGAAGGGGTTAACAAGCATGCGGATAAAGGGGATCCAGTAGATATAGTATACTTGGATTTTCAGAAAGCCTTTGACACAGTCCCTCACCAAAGGTTCTTGTGTAAATTACATGGCCATGGGATAAGAGGGAAGGTACTTTCTTGGATTGAGAACTGGTTAAAAGACAGGAAACAAAGGGTAGGAATAAATGGTAAATTTTCAGATTGGAGAGGGGTAACTAGTGGTGTCCCCCAAGGGTCAGTCCTGGGACCAATCCTTTTCAACTTATTCATAAATGATCTGGAGAAAGGGGTAAGCAGTGAGGTAGTAAAGTTTGTGGATGATACCAAACTGTTTAGGATAGTCAAGACAGAAGCAGACTGTGAGGGACTCCAAGAAGATCTCACCAAACTCAGTGATTGGGCAGCAAAATGGCAAATGAAATTTAACGTGGATAAGTGTAATGTAATGCATATTGGGAAAAATAACCCCAACTATACGTACAGTATGATGGGGGCTAATTTGGCTACGACAAATCAGGAAAGGGATCTTGGAGTTATCGTGGACAGTTCTCTGAAAACTTCCACGCAGTGTGCAACGGCGGTCAAAAAGGCAAATAGGATGCTAGGAATTATTAGGAAAGGGATAGAAAATAAGACCCAGAATATCTTACTGCCCCTGTATAAAACTATGGTACACCCACATCTTGAATACTGTGTACAGATGTGGTCTCCTCACCTCAAAAAAGATATTTTGGCCTTGGAAACGGTTCAGAAAAGGGCAACTAAAATGATTAGGGGTTTGGAACCGGTTCCCATATGAGGAGAGGTTAAAGAGACTGGGACTTTTCAGTTTAGAAAAGGAGACCGAGGGGGGATATGATAGAGGTATATAAAATCATGAGTGGTGTGGAGAGGGCGGATAAAGAAAAGTTATTTATTAGTTCCCCAAATAGAAGAACTAGAGGACACCAAATGAAATTAATGGGTAGCAGGTTTAAAACGAATAAAAGAAAGTTCTTGTTCACACAGCGTGTAGTCAACCTGTGGAACTCCTTGCCAGAGGAGGCTGTGAAGGCTAGGACTATAATAGAGTTTAAAGAGAAGCTAGATAATTTCATGGAGATTAGGTCCATAAAAGGCTATTAGCCAGGGGATAAAATGGTGTCCTTGGCCTCTGTTTTTCAGAGGCTGGAGAGAGATGGCAGGAGACAAATCGCTTGATCATTGTCTTCGGTCCACCCTCTCTGGGGCACCTGGTGCTGGCCACTGTCGGTAGACAGGATACTGGGCTAGAAGGACCTTTGGTCTGACCCAGTACGGCCATTCTTATGTTCTTATGTAACCCCCGGTTCGAGGTAAGAGCGGGTGACGGCCCGGCCGGGAGAGAGGGGCGAGACCTGGCAGCTGTTAGTCCCGGTGCTGTTCAGGTGGCAAGTGCTAGACCTGGCTCACGCTAATCCGTGGGCCGGCCACCTAGGAATAGAAAAGACATCACAAAGGGTGCTTCAACGATTTTACTGGCCCGGGATACATAAGGAGATCAAAGAGTTCTGTACCTCCTGCCCAGAGTGCCAGCAGGCTGGGGATAGGGAGGTGCCCAGAGCCCCCCTGGTACTCCTCCCAGTGGTGGATACCCCATTCAAACAAGTGGCCTTGGACCTGGTGGGGCCACTGGAGCGATCCAAGAGGGGCAACCAGTATTTACTAGTCCTCATAGATTACGTGACCCGCTACCCAGAGGCGGTACCGCTGCGGAACACCAAGGCCCCGGGGCTGGTGGCGGAGTTGGTAAAGATTTTTGCCCACATGGGCATACCCCGCGAGATCCTGTCGGACCAAGGGACAAATGTATCCGGGCAAGTCATGGCAGAGTTGTGCAAGTTGCTCCAGGTAAAAAAACTGCGGACCTCCGTCTACCACCCCCAGACGTGGAGCTCATGGAGCGGTTTAATAAGACGTTAAAGTTGATACTGAAAAAGTTTGTGGGAGTGGACCCCCGGGAGTGGGATCATTTCTTGCCTGCCCTGCTATTCACTGTGCGGGAGGTGCCACAGGCTTCAACCGGTTTCTCACCATTTGAACTTTTATACGGCAGAGAGCCGAGAGGCATCCTAGACCTCCTGAAGGGAGGGGTGGGAAGAGCAGAACTCCCGCACAAAAGGAACGGTCCACCATATCCTTGAGCTGCGCAAACAACTGAAGGTGGCCGGCGAGCTCGCATGCGACAACCTACTGAAGGCACAAGAGAGGCAGGCCCAGTGGTACAACCAGGGAACCCGGAACTGGGTCTTTGTACCCGGGGACAGAGTGCTTCTCCTTCTGCTGGCAGTGGACTCCAAACTGATGGCAAAGTGGGAGGGCCCCTACGAGGTGCTGCAGCAGGTCGGACCCGTAGACTATAAGGTACAGTTGATGGGGAGGCGCAAAGACACTCAAATTTACCATGTAAATCTTTTAAAGAAGAGGAATGCACGGGAAAGCATGCTGGTAACCACCCGGCCGACGGAACCCGAGTTGGGGCCATGGGGAGGAGACCTGAGCCACCCTAAAGAGGAGACGTCCCTCGGGCCCACGTTGACAAATGCTCAGAAGTAAGAAATGCGGGCTCTCCTCCGAACGTTTGTGGGGGTATTGTCGGCACAACCAGGACGCACAGGGGTGGCCTACAACCACATACAAACGACACCAGGACAGAAGGTGCGGGAGCCCCTCCGGCCCCTCCCCAGGAAGCTATAGAGCACGGTGCAAGAGTAGCTACAGAAGATGTTACAAATGAGAGTAATCCAGAAGTCAAGGAGTGAGTGGCATAGCCCGATAGTCCTGGTGCCCAAGCGGGATGGGACTCTACGGTTTTGCATAGACTTTCGAAAAGTCAACGCCCTTTCCAAATTCGACGCATATTCAATGCCTCGAACGGAGGAGCTGCTGGAAAGGCTAGGAAAAGCCAGCTATGTAACAACCCTAGATCTAACAAGGGGCTATTGGCAGATCCCCCTCACGCCCGCGTCCCAGGAAAAGACCATGTTTGCGATATCCTTTGGACTTTACCACTTCCTCACCATGCTGATCGGGTTAAACGGGGCTGCGGCGACGTTCCAGCGGCTAATGGACCACCTCCTGGAAGAGCACCGGAGCTACGCCGCCGCGTACATCGACGATGTGGTGATTTACAGTACATCATGGGAAGACCACCTGGGCCACGTATGGGCAATTCTGAAGACCCTGGAGGAAGTGCGGTTGACCGCGAACCCCAGCAAGTGTACTTTTGGACAGTGTGAAGTGGCCTATTTAGGCTACATCGTGGGGAACGGGCGACTAAAACCCCGAGTGGACAAGGTAAGGGCGGTGTGAGACCACCAAGCCCCAGCAACAAAGAAGCAAGTCCGCCAATTCTTGGGCCTGGCAGGATACTACAGGTGGTTTATACCACACTTCGCCACAATAGCCACCCCCCTGACGGACCTGACAAAGGGTGGACTCCCCCAGAAAGTGTGCTGGTCCCCGCAATGTGAGAGGGTGTTCCAGCGGCTGAAGCAGGCCCTAACACGAGCCCTGGTGCTCGCGCAACCAGACTTTGCGAAGCCATTTCTGGTGCAAACTGGTGCCTCAGGCGTGGGCCTGGGGGCGGTGCTGGCCCAGCATCGAGATGGTGCAGAAAAACCGATCTTGTACTTAAGCCGCAAGCTGCTGCCATGCGAGCAGGCATATTCAACCATAGAGAGGGAAGCCTTGGCAGTGCGGTGGGCAGTGGAGGCCCTCTGATATTACTTGCTGGGAAGCCTGTTCCAACTAATGACAGACCTCACGCCCCTGCAGTGGATGCATAACATGCGCGAGACCAACCCACGCATAATGAGGTGGCACATGTTCTTGCAGCAGTACAAATACACGATTGTACGTAAGGCAGGGCAAACGCACACAAACGTGGACTTTTTGTCATGCTGCGTGAGCACAAGAGCAGGGGAGGAGGGTACGGCAGAACAACGAGGGGAGGGGTGTGACGGGGAAGACATTCCCCGCACCTTCAGCGGCCGCCTGGTAGAGGCGAGCGGCGAGGATGCAGCGGCGCGCCCCGGGGAAGCAGATTACCCAGCGGGCGGAGCACAAAGCAGGCGCCCAGCCAAGGGGGGAACCGCGGCTGTGGACGCACCGCCCACGGCAGGCAGTAGGACCCTGAGGGACGCGGGTGGCGGCAGGCGAGGACGCACCTGGCGCGCCGGGTCAAAAAGGTGGCAGACGGGGGAGAGAGGGAGGGGAGACCCAGGAGGGGACGGGGACTGGCGGCGATCTCTCCTTCCCCGCAGACGGCCCCAGCGGAGCAGCAGCCGGAGAGCTCGGGTCGGAGCAGCCGTGCACCACAGACCCGACCAGGGATGGGGGACGCAGGGCCAGTGGCTCGGCGGCCCGTACCGGAGTGGAACTCCGCGAACACCACACCCGAAGCCAGGAGGGGGCAGAGCCCGTGTGAGGACATTACGGCCCTGGCGTTTCGTGAGTGCGAGAGGGGAACAAATTCCCGGGAGGACGGCAAGCCGGCGGCTCGCCGACTGGCAGGAGGGGACAAGGACGGGGGGGGGGGAGTGCGAGAGGCGAGGGGTGACAGCGAACCACCTCGCCACAAAGAGAAAAAAAAAACAATTTTAACAGCTCATACATCAATTCCACGTTCCCAAACCAGAAAACTATAAAACCTGATGGGCTATCTAAACTTTGCCCTACTTACACATATAAGAAGTCCGTTTTTGGGGAGAGAAGTATCTTTCTGACTCCCTTAGTACCTGGAGAAACTGTTCTGACTAAGACAAAGGAGGGAAAAGATAAAAATTCCTTTGTCCCACTTTTGAAATCCCGACCTGCATTACTATTGGCTGACCAGATATCTGGCTAAGGACAGGAGGCATAATTAACTGCTCAGCCACCAGGCTGCTAGTCAGCCTTTCTGGTTATGACAGCAGGGGACGGTTTGAGTCCCCAGCTAAACCCAGGGTCCCCACAGTGCTTTTGCTTTTGAAATGTAGTAAGAGCCCCTGCTTGAGTCCCCCATTGGCTGTGCTCCCCACAGTGCTTCTGCCTTTGAAATGTAGCAAGAGTAGTCAGGGGTCTTGCTACATTTCAGCAGTGGAGGCGCTCTTATTGATAATCAAATAGTCGATGCAAATTACACCGACTAGTTGATTAGTTCATTAATTAAATTTAATATTCTTAGTACATCACTACATACAGGTTGCCAGCCATATAGAAAAAAATATGAAATACTATTAATGACCGTTGTGCCAATTAAATGCATGTTCTCAAAGGCTTTCAGTACAGGATGTTTCTTGTACTTTAGGTGGTGTCCACACTGCACTTTTGAAAGTTTTTATAGCTGTTATAAAGATAATTGAATGTTTAAATATACAGTGTTGGAAAAAGGGTTAGTTCAAGCCTGAACCAGGAGGGCATTGAAAGAAAGAGAACTGATCTACTGTTTAATAGTTTCTTTTGTATACTTGAAAGATTGTCCCTTTTATTTACTTGCAAAACAAGTCAAGGCAAGACTTGAACTGTGGGATAATCATAATAGAGTTAAGGAGGATAATGCCTTTTTCTCAGCAGCAGCTCTTAAAATAAGAGCTAGAAACCAGAGATTTAAGAGTGTTACTTGTACCACAGAAGCATATGTTTCATATTTAAGTTGTCTGTATACACCCTTCTGTAGTGTTACCAATACCAATAACATGTGCTGCTACAAGAGTCTGCTATTAAGTGGAGGAAATGAAAGTTCTGCATTACACATTGATTTCAAATGTATTTATATATCACTTGCTTTGAGTCACTTTATAAACCAAACTCCCCTTGTGAAATCATTCTTTTGAGGTCCAGCATAATGGCAGAACTAGAAGCAGTTGCTAACGTGTCCCATTCAATTCAGTGACACCAGTGGTCTAGTTTGGGAACACTAAATATTCAATACAATTGGGAGAGTTGGCCAATCTACCTGCTTCATTTGTAGCCTCTTCTTTTGCATTACTGTGGCGTTGGATGAAAAGGGAAAGGATTCTTTTCTGATTAGACTCAAATGTTACATTTCTGGACCTTTTTCATTTAAATAAATAGGTTAAAATTGATTCCTAAGGAGTGGGGTTTTTTTTTTGGTGACCATGTATATAGTCAGACTTTCGAAAGTCACTGTGTGAGAAGTGTTTTCACCCCTTCCCTAATCCACAGTTACTATTGCAGAAGAGGATAAAGGCAGAAGAAAACTGGCACATGGACGGACTATGGTCAAATGCTGAAGATGTCTGAGACTGATTGATTGACATTTGGTTTTACAAGGTTGTCTTCTGTTTAGCATTACAGTAGTTAAACTACTTGAGATGAATTAATTATGATTTTTTCAGTGTCAAACTAAAACCCCTCATATTAGGGAATAGCTGCAGGTGTAAAATGCTTTATGTATAGCGGTTAATTATACATGCTAATATTCTTTAGTGCCTGTCCTAAGGACAGCTATGTAGTGTTCATGAGACAGTTTAAATTTGGATTTTTAAAAATGACATTGGCTTGAGCTAGACATAATGAGAGCAACCTCTGCTCCACAGCAGCTCAGGAATTAAGAGCAGGGTTGGTGCATGCAAGTCATTAACAGTGCATTGGGATGTGGAAGTCTGAACAGCTCTTCCCAGTTTATGCTAATGCTGGCTTCCCACTGCAACTTTGATTGTCAAATGCATTTCCTTTTGAGTTTTAAAATGATGCCCTCATTTTGAACGCTTATTTCTAGTAGCATAAAACAAACTGGGCTTACAAACTACATTAAACTCTTTGCAATGTGTGTTTGTGCTTTATCTTTGGCATCTGAGATAGATATATATATATATATATATATATATATATATATATATATAAAATGCACAAACATATACATAATTTAAAAACACCCTGCTTGAGTGCATTTCAAAGGGTATTAATACTTGATATTTTATGTATCCCAATGCCAGTGAAAGCTTATAATACAGAAATTTCAGCTAGCTTTCTTCTGTGAAGAGGACAGAACACTTCATGACTTGAGAAAGGGCATCCCACACCTGAAAAGTTTAAAACTAGGAAATAATATAATCTAAGTCCATATATCAATGCAATGAAATTTGTCCCGAATGAGGTAAAATCTATTAGCTGCTTACATTTGTTTTCTGTACATGACATTTTGTGTATAAGTGGCTTACTGTCAGGGTTTCTTTTCATTGCATAATACAATTTATGTTCAGTGAGACATTTAGAGCAATCATTATACTTGAGCATCTTTTTAAAAAAGGGCTCAAACAACTTTACAAGAACCAAAGAACATATCAAAGTATTGAGTACTTATAATTTATTATACAAGTAGTGAGACAAACATGTCACACAGTGATTTACAAGAAAATGTTTTATAATGTACCTAAATATTGACATTGATTGCAAAGGATGCTTAATTTTCTGCTATATGATAAACCTTTTGTGTAGAATACTCGGTTAGTGTGTATTTAAACTAGAGGTGGGCAATAATTTTTGCAGGCGCCCACAGTTGGATTGGCTTACACAACACACTGATTTTTCTCTGAATATAGATTTTTATAGTTTTTACACCAGAAGGGTGTTTATCTAGTCTGACCACCTGCAAAACAGAGGCCATAGAACTTCCCTGAAAGAATTCCTTGAATCTCAAACAGAGGTCTCTTTTCAGTGTCTTTGGGCAGAGCAATGCAGGAAGGGAAGCTCTGTGGTAATCTTTTCACAGTGACCTACATAGCTAAGCAGATGGGCTGCTGTGTTTTGTACCTGTTTAGCTTTTTCAGGGTAGAAGCTTTGATTCTTAGATTTGAATCACTATAATGTGTGTGTATGTGCGTGCATGCATGCATGCATGCAAAGTTCTGGCCAGCCACAGGTAGAAATGGGGATATCGTGCAGCAATACAGTCTTAACTTGGTGGAGCTCTATCCAAGTGCTGATTTCAACTAGCCATTGAGAGAGCTGCAATATGCCAACCAGTGTGTCCTTTTTAGGCATTATGCAGAGAATAGATGGAAAATAGCAGGACAAGTATACTGTCAGACGTACTACAGAGGCCATCTCATGCTGATGAGTGAAAAGAGTGCCCTTTAAAGCCTTCCATGTGATTTCTTTTTTCCACAGCTAAATAATTGCCAGATAATAATTAGGGCTGAAGCTCTAAAAATACCGCACAGATTCTTTTTACAAATGGTCCCCATGGCAAATACAGCAGGGTCACAAATCAACAAACTCTCTTTTTCTGGCAGTGTTAGGAAGACGACAAGATTTCTCCTGTGCATAACAAGGCCCATTAAGCAGTGCTTGTATACCTGCACGTAGTCATACCCAGGTACATTCAAAAGGGGGAGTTTGTCAATGGCCAAATATATTATCTATAGTAAAAATTAACTTCTCAAAAATCCATTAAAATACACATTTTTAAGACACTCAAGAAGGTAGGCAGGCATAGTAGGTAAAGAATAGCTGGTATAGTCAAAGTCTATGGTAGAGGTAGGTATGGAGTCCGGTGTGTGGCTCATGAGATATTTTATTCACTGTTGCCCAGAAATAAGCCTGCCAGATTCTGCTGGTTTTTGACTGTCATTTTTTAAACTTAAAGCAAGGGCACGTGAAGTGAGGTGCATGTTGATTGCATGCAACAGTGTGAGCTGTGCACTCCCTTTGCATGCAATCAAAGTGCTGCTATGGTTCAGTCAGCACACCCAGCAAATTCTAGGTACACAAGCACAGTTAGCAAAACTATCCAATCCCAGGAGACTGTCTTGGTTAAGACAATCTTGCAGCCCACGGAGATAAGAGGCCCATTCATGAGGCCCACTCTTGAGCCTAGATTGCTACACACTGGTATATGGGCTTTGAGTAGGGTATGTATTTTATGTAGAACTTACTATTTACATTGTTGTATAAATCGCAAAATGTTTATTATTTGTATTATCATAGCACCTAGGAGCCCCAGTCATGGACAGCAACTCCGTTGTGTTATGCCCTGCACAAACACAGAACAAAAACAGTCCCTGACTCAATCTACATATAAGACAAGAACAGAGACGATTCAGACAAATGGGATAGTACAAGGGAATGGTGAGACAATATTGGCAAGCATGATTAGCAGACACCCCTGTACAGCAGTCTCCTAACCATTGTCAAGGTTTTTTTTTTAAGGTAATACTGTGGGGAAGAGTTTTAAGGAAGGATTTGGAGGCTGAGTTGGTTTTGTGGATGTTTACAGGGAACTTCTCCCAAGTATGAGGGGCGGCATGGAAGAAAATATGCAAGTGCTTATATGAAAATTTAACAAGTGGGCAATGGTGGCTGGCATTATAGATCAGTTAGGGTATGTCTACACTACAAAGTTAATTCGAACTAACGGACGTTAGTTCGAATTAACTTTGATAGGCGCTACACTAGTGCTCCGCTAGTTCGAACTTAATTCGAACTAGCGGAGCGCTTAGTTCGAACTAGGTAAACCTCATTCTACGAGGACTAAGCCTAGTTTGAACTTACTAGTTGGAATTAAGGGGTGTGTAGCCCCTTAATTCGAACTAGTGGGAGGCTAGCCCTCCCCAGCTTTCCCTGGTGGCCACTCTGGCTAACACCAGGGAAACTCTATTGCCCCCCTCCCGGCCCCAGACCCCTTAAAGGGGCACGGGCTGGCTACTGTGCCCATGCCAGGTGCAAGTCTGCCAGCACCCAGCTTGCACCTGGCATGGCTCGAGCCAGCCACCCGATGCCCCCCAGCCCTCCGCCTCTTCCCAGGACCAGGCTGGCGGCTCCCGGGAGCTTGCCCGGGACCGCAAGAAGCGGGCACCCGCCTAGTCTAGTGCGGACATCATGGACCTCGTCCACGACCTCCGCACTAGGCACAGGAAAGTGGCCGTCTAGGGCAGGAGAGCTGCTAGCCTGGCCACCCAGGAACAGGTGTGCATGAAAATCAAGGTGGTCCACTGAGACCCCCGACCCTGAGCCCTGAGCTTACAATGGCCGTACTGGGTCAGACCAAAGGTCCATCTAGCCCAGTAGCCTGTCTGCCGACAGCGGCCAACACTAGGGACCCTGGAGGGGATGGACTGAAGACATTGACCAAGCCATTTGTCTCGTGCCATCCATCTCCAGCCTTCCACAAACTTTGGGCAGGGACACCACTCCTACCTCCTGGCTAATGCCACTCCATGGACCCAACCTCCATGATTTGATCTCACTTCTCTTTAAACTCTGTTCTAGTTGTAGCCTTCACAGCCTCCTGCTGCAAGGAGTTCCACAGGTTGACTCTTTGCTCTGTGAAGAACAACTTTCTGTTATTAGTTTGAAGCCTGCTACCCATTCCTTTCCTTTAGTGTCCTCTAGTCCTTCTATTATGGGAACTAATGAAGAACTTTTCTTGATGCACCCTCCCCACCCCACTCATGCTTTTATAGACCTCTATCCTATCCCCCCTCCATCTCCTCTTTTCTAAACTGAAAAGTCCCAGTCTCTTTAGCCTCTGTTCCAAACCCCTGATCATTTTAGTTGCCCTCCCCTCTCCCACTCTCTCTCTTCCCCTCTCCCACCTCCTTTTCCCAGTCTCCCTGAGTTTTGTTCAATAAAGAGAGATTCTATTTTTGACCACACGTTTTCTTTCTTTTGTACATCAGGAAGGGGGGCTAGGGAAGGGAAAGTGGAAGGAGGTGAGGGAGGAATGGGGTATGCGCCCCCGATGGGGAGGACTGGGGTGGCTCTGCAGGCTTCTGGGGGTGGAAGCTCTCCTAAAGCCCCCCAATTGCCTCCTCTCCCCAGATGGCAGCCTGCGGCAAGTGCAGCCGGTCTGATGGCCGAGTGCTGTGATGTGCCCAGTGTGGGTACTCCTGGCAATCCAAGCCAGGACTGCTTTGCAAGCGGGGCACCCCTGAGAACTGTCTGTCTAGGGTGGGGGTCAGGTCCCTTTAAGCACAGCCCTCGGCTAGCCTGAGGCAGCAGTTCCACGCTCTAAGTCCTCATCTGATGCCCTGCCGGCACTGCTTCCGGCCATCCTTAACCCCGGTTCAAGGTCCACTTAATGTGGATATGCTAGTTAGAATTAGCTTAGTTCGAATTAACTAATTCGAACTAAATTAGTTCGAATTAGCTCTGTAGTGTAGACATACCCTGAGTTAGTTATTTTGGGCTAAATTCTCCTCAAATTAACTTCCAACTACTTATGCTGCTTGAATTTTGATTGCCCATACTTGTCTTAATAAACACACACTGTATATAGTCAAACTTTCTGTCCTGGCTTTAGCTTTCTTGACATCTGAAATAAAACCCTGACATAAGCCTCATTTTTAGCTTTCTCCTCTAGGATGGCTTTGTTCCTAGGCAAAACTTTCTGTCCCGTTCACTAGTTCCCACTGTTCCTTCTTTTATATCCTGGTTGAGGCTAACTGAACCCACCTGTTAAAATATGACTTAGCAGTAAATCTACTGTACTTTCATGCTATGTAGAAGCACCTCAGAACCAATGCCCCACAGAAAAGTGCTGTATACTTCTAGAGGTTTCTAGAGTCTGACATAGTGTTAATGGAAAACTGTTATGATATCAATGGGAGCTGTACATAACTGCATTTTCTGTAGGCAGAATTTGGCTATTTAACATTTGTATCTTTTTGAAGTCAGGAAGGTTAGCCTATTTTAAATATGTTTTTGTTTGTATCGCCATCAGTTTTTCCTCATTCTCATTTTTTTATGTGTATTATATGCCCTACTATTTCTGAAAGTAGTATTTTGACACATCAAATATTGATGCCTTTATTTGATCTTCTTTATGGTGATGGTAATCCCTGAGAGGTTTTTGTTAGTTGTTAAAATTATCCTTTGTATGACTTTGTTAAATACACCAAACATTTTAAAGACAAGACCAATCAGGCTAACCCTTGCATGTAAGATTATTTTGTTTTTGTTTGTATAGGCTCCAGTGCTGGTGGGAAAAAAAACCCTCTTATTTTTCCATTCAGAAAAAGAAATATTACTGTGGTGGGATTGTTGTGTTTCAGATCTTTCTGTTCACTCTTTCATTTAGGGTATGTCTAGACTGTACAGCTATTTTGGGATACCTGTGGTACCCCAAAACAGCTACCCCACGTCTATACACGCCGCCCATTATTTTGAAATATATTTTGAAATAATGGGTGTGCTATTTTGACATTCCGGTAACTGTCGTTGCATGAAGGTTAAGAGATGGCTCGAAATAGTGCGTTACTTTGAAATTTGGCACTGTATAGGCACGCCAAATTTCAAAATAAGCTATTTTGAAATAGATTTTAAATAAGATACGCAATTTGCGTAATGGAAATTGTGTCTCTTATTTCGAGTTTCGGATGCTGTGAAGACACATCCTAAGGCTGCTTTACATCCTTTCTGGGCATTTCAGCACTAACATCTACCACTGTCTTGCAGCGTCCATCTAGGGAAGGATGGGTTATATTACAGCTAGTCGTCTTCAGCACGTTTTCCCTCCAAGGCAATATCTCTGCTGACATTTTTGATCTATGCTTGTCCTATGTAGCATTACCTTGAAGTGCACAACCCTCTTGTCCACTAGCAAAAACGAAACATTTAAATTTTCTTTTGACTAGTAGTGCTGGAATTTCCATTATGTGAGTGAAACAGGGTTAAAGAGCATGCCTGTTGGAAACTTTTTCATGGTGGACTGGCAATCACCAGTGCGTGTGAAATTTCCTGTTTTGCACTATTGGAATGCTGGAATGTGATGTATAAGCCAAAGCCTAAATCACTGCTGACTATTCACTGTAAGTACAGCTGCTAATGTACTTGGGTTTTTTTGATCCGTTATTGGGAAGGGGAGAAGGCAGGAACACAGAAGTAAGTAATCACCATAAAAATTGTGAGCTAACATAGTGTGTAGATGGCAATCCGGTTGTTTGTCTTTAAGGAGTATTTGGGTCAATTAAAATCGTCATACTCTACAGCCTGAGCTGTGTCTATTTTATTTTGCCCTTTTCTGCTTTTTGCATCATGGTTTTATTTCTGGTTTGCAATTCATCTCACTTTCCAGAAAGCAAATAGAAATCCTGCAGATTTGCATCCTTTTGCTATCTTTTTAAATGACCCTGAAATGAAATAGGGAGAATGGATGTGAAATGATAAAAATACCATGTAAGATTTTGGGTTGCTCGGTGCTGATTGTTATGCCTTCAAGTCACTGGAATCCTTCTTAATTAGGTTATTCCAGAGTATTTCACTACACCTACCAGCTATCTCCAGGAGTTAGTGATAACTGCACTTCAGATGTTGACAAGTGCATTTCATAGTCAAAATTGCTTTAAAATGAGTGATGTAAGAAAGAATGAGACAGGTGCAGCCCACCAATTTGAAAAAATTGCACCCTCAGAATAGGAATTTAAAAACCTTTTGTCCTGACACCCCCTTGTAAAAATCTACCAAACACATACACACCTTGCTCTCCTTTTCTCTGATTTCTTTATCTGCCACGCAATCATACTTGGCTTCCTGCAGAGGCCATGAAAATGCCATCTGTCAGTCAAGATTCTTAAACAAAACCCAATTAAGGCAACTTTAATTGTGAATGAGAAGGGGCACACAGAGGTTGAAAGTCACAACTTTATTTAATCTGGTTTAATTTTTAGTGTCCTGTGTAGACAAGCCTAGAAACAGTATTTATAAGTTGGATCACTGCCAACATCTGCAGCATTCAGGAAACTCCAGGACAGAGGAGGTGGAGGTGTGATGGGGCGCACTTGGGGCAAGAGGTGGGGCATAGGCTTTAGGGAAGGGAAGGGATGGAATGGGGGCAGGACTGGAGCAGAGTTGGGTAGGAAGGAGCAGGTTGAGGCTAGGGGGATAGATGGGGTGAGAATGTGGTCTAGACTAGAGCAGAGTTATACAAGAAGTTGGCACTTATGCTTCTGGAGAGAGGACCCAAGCATGTTGGGGTGGAGGGAGGGCTTGAGCTCCCTCAGTCATTGTCCTTGGAAAGCCAAACCTGAGTGAGGAGAGCAGCTCACCACTGTTGTTCCTCCCAGGCAGCTGCTGAACTTCTGTGGGCAGTGTCCTAGTGAGCAAAAGAGGCTCTGGTCCTGCCACTTCGACTCCTTACCTGGGCCAGCTGCTTGGGAGGAGGGGGAATTGAGTCTGTCTGCCTCCCTTCCACAGTGTGTCACCTAATCAGACTTTTGGTGCCTTGTCAGTGGTTTGGACTAGACACTGCCAGGTTCCTCTTTCGACCAAACTTTCTGATTGAAAAAGCGGATGCCTGGCAACCCCGTGAGTATGCTCTATCAACTCTGAAAGCTCTGTTACTAAGTTCTTTTACTAAGTGGACACTTACTGGCTGAACTGGTGCTGAGTTGAGCTGAACTAAATGAGGAAAATGCATGTGCTGGGATAAATATGGTTATGCAAGTCTGCCTCCCAGTATGTATGCTGAGCATACTCCCAGGTTTTTTACATAAACATTGGTGCAGTGAAGCAGTTTGGGATGTTTGCGGGGAAGTAACTATTCTGCAGGTCATACTCCGCAGTTGGTGGATATTTTTCAGCATGGTTCAATTCTTAAACACATGCTTTAAGGCCTCACCTCTCTCAAAAGCATAACCACATAAGGTGGGGCAATGGGTACAAAAGTTATCTAACGTCTCTGACATTAAGCACGAACCATGCTACAGTATTCCTACTTGTACATTTTTCTGAACTACAGGCATCATGATGGCAGAAAGTTGATGGGCAATATTGATCAGCAATCACATTGCTACAAAGCCCTAACTAATCATAAGTGTCCTGTGTGATTTCTAAGGAAATTGAATGAAAAAATTCTGCATAATACTTAGGTGTATTAAGCCAAATTTTTCAAACATTTATAAAGTTGTTTTGGATTAATCTGAGTCCATGTCAGACAAAGTTGGCTCTAAGCTGCAGGGCAGCAGAGCTTCATAGGTGATTAATTAGCCCCACTCAGTCAGCAGCTCAGGGCTCCCTGCAAGGAACTGGGCGGGGCTGATTCGTCACCTGTGCAGCTGTGCTGTCCTCCAGCTTAGAGCAAACACTGATGTTGGTTCTCCTCAGATGAAGCTAAATTCATAGGTTAAACTAGCAGGGGAATTTAGAAAGACCTGGTAGTTTGGTTGGAAGATACATTCAAACATTTCCTCTAAACTTCATTCAGACTTCACTGAACTGTGAGTGATGAGAGAAATATTGCTTCTGCAATTCCCAGGACTTCCCAGTGTGGTCTGAGTCAGAAATGCAGTGACGTTCTTCCCAAGGTACTGTTTCTACTGTCAGTCCCAATAAGGACTCCTAGAGTAGCATAAAAAAAGTGTCAGTAAATAGCTGAACTTGTTTGAGTTCTTATTTTATTTAAACAAGCTCACCCAAGCTTTGAAGTGTCAGCAGAGTTGAATTTTACACCTGGGTCTACAATTTCATTTGCATTTCCAAAATGTTTCTGTAGGGTGTAGTGGGACATACCATGCTGATTTCAACTTGGAATTATGTGAAGTTATTAATCGTTGCTTCTGTCTGTCAGTGTTTCTGAGTGCATTCAATATCAAAACTGCACACATTCTGTTTGTTGTTCTGGATATTATGATTCTCTCTCCCTCCATCATTCTGTCTTCACTAGCTGAAGTATGTGGGGCTTAAGTATTAAAGTACTGTAATCTTTGTATTCCCCACAATGTCCCTTTATTCTGTTTTTTGGTTTAAACTGCTTTGTGTTATACATAGTTTACTTCCTGTTGCAAGTAGTACAATTTGATTTGCATGAACAGTGAGCAGTGCAGTTGTGAATGTCTATTCTACTGTAACCTAATCAGTCAGCAAAGGCTGCACTGCTGAAAGCTGCAGTGATACTGTTAGGAGTGGATGATAAAAGGTAGCATAGTTTAAGAAGAGTTGAATGCAATGTGAATTTTTTTGAAAATGAAATTAGGCCACCTGGGTGCTGTGTCAGAGAATATAAACCTCCCAACTCAAATCAGAATCAAAATGAATTTATTACAACTTCAGCTCCAAGTGTCATTTTTCATGTACCCAGGACAAAGGAGAAAAACTAGAAAGGGGGGGACCCCTAAGAATGTGCCCAATGTGTGAATTGTTTCCTGTTTGTCTCCAAACAAAAATATGTGCCTGGCATAGCCTTTCCTTGTTAAGTGTACCATCTGAGGACTCAAACTAAGGAATGGCCAGCCTGCATTAGTACTTGGAAGGAAGACATTCAAATAGTACCTAGATGCAGTCAGAAATGTTAGTAATTTAGAAGGTGGTAGTCTTTCCTTTCAGTTAGCATTGGACTGAACCCCAAATTGACCATAGGGAACACTATTGAGGAAAGCTGAGATGGAAAATCAAGCCCCTGTGGCCACTGGAGTTATTTCCAAAATAAAAGTATTGGTCTTTGTGGCTATATCTAAACTGTAGCATAAGCCTGGGTCTGTGGGATTTGAGCCCTCTATGTTTAACGTTTGGAAGCCCATGCTTGAGCCTCCGCATTGAATATTAACCCACAGTATCACACACCCACTCAAGTGTTGGCACTATACAGACCCAAGTCAAACTAACCTATTTCAAGCTTCTGAGCACTCTCTCCAACTGTCGCTGGTTTGGCCATTTATTGGTCATTCACTTTGAGAAAACCTGATAGTCTGTCCCATGGCACTTTCTAAGAAGAAGCTGCTACCTGCCAGTACATCCAACTGAACCCTGTTTTGAGTCTGCATGTACTGTCCTATGTAGTGGCACTCAAGGTGCATCTACAATGCTCCGTTTTTCCAGAATAATGGCCATTATCTGGAAAAACGATATTAGCGTTCACACTGACATTCCATTATTTTGACAAAGTTGAAATAACAGATGACTTTTTCTGATGGTGATGAACATCATTCTATGAGGAATAATACTTTTTCCAAAAAAGATTTTTTGGAAAAGGGTGTATGTGGATGCAGAATAGGATATTTTGTCGAAAAAAGAGGGCCTCTAGGAAATGATACAGGTGCCCTACTGGCCACTCAGTCCACATACATCACAACTCTTGTTCCCGTTCCCCGGCAGCTCTTAAAGCTATTTAAAAAAATCTATTTATTTTGTCACCCAACCTTTGGGTTTATAAAAAACAAATGGAAGACGCTCAGGTAAACTGGAGTACCTGGGTTGGCATTACCAGGTAATTCCAGGACATGTGTTAGTCATGCTCTTTGGAAGCAATATAATTATCAAAGAAAAATGAAAATGACAGTGGGGTGCTTGGTTTGTTAGAAAGTTCCTGGGTGTGCTGAAGCAAATTTGAATCTGTTACATGAGCCATCATGGGGGCAGAATGTGGCCTTACACATCTTACTATTCTCTGGGTACTATCCTTTTTACCTGCCAGTGCATCCAACTGAACTCTGTTTTGAGTCTGCATGTACTGTCCTACTTTTATGTCATACTAATGCCAAGTGATTGACAAATAAATAGCCAAAAGACTTGTCTACATCATGGCCTTCCATTTCTAAGTGACGCATGATGTGGTCAGGCTATATTTAACACTGTAGTTGATATTCCAATCTCAAGAAAGCCTTTAGCTCCTCCTTACTGATCTCCTTTTGCTATGATCCTTAGCACCATCTCCTTGTATTATTACTTTAATACTCTCTTGCTTCTCCAGAGTGAGTTACAGCTGGCAAGAAATATTAGACAAGAAGGGGTTCCCACAAATAGGTAAGACAAAAAAGAAAGATCAGCGAGGGTGGAAGTCTGCGACTAATGTAGAAGGTGAGCTGGTCGTGGAAGACGATAGGAAGGCAGAACTGCTCAGTACCTACTTTGCTTCAGTTTTCTCACAATAAATAATGTTACTGGTTGACTAGCAAAGTTGCCATGTAGACTATACAGGGGAAAGGATACTGATAGGTAAGAAAATGTTAAAGATCTCCTGACCAATTTGAATTAATTCTTATCATTGGGGCTTGATGCCATTCATTCTAGAGCTGAAGAAATCTTAAAGCGCCCTAGCAATAATATTTACAAACTCCTAGATGGCAGGAGAGATCCCAGAAGACCAGAGGAGGGCTAACATAGTGTCCATCTCTAAAAAGAGGGGATAGAGGAGCTGGGAAACTATAGATTGGTTAACCTCACTTTGAAACCTGGGAAGCTCCTAGAGCAGTACTCTCCAACCTTTTTAAGCACAAGATCGCTTTTTGAATTTAAGTGCAATTCAGGATCTACTTCAAACCAAATACTGTTGCCCCGCCTCCTTTGTGCACCTTTTCTGAGGCCCCACCCCTGCTCCCTCTATCTCCCTCCCTCCCTTCCCCCATCCTTCCTCCCTTTTACCAGCCAGGGGCAGAGGATTGGGGCACAGGCTCTGGTCTTGGGCTAAGAGATTTGGAATGTGAAAGGGACTCTAAGTGGAGCCTGGGGGCAGGGGTTGGGGTTCATGACTGAGGTGGAGGTTCAGAGATGGCTCCAGCTGGGCCCTGCTTACTCCAGGTGGCTCCCAGGTGGAGGTGGTACAGTGTGGCTAGGACAGGCTCACCTCTGCCCTGGCCCTGCACCACTCCCTAAAACAGCCAGCAAACTCCCTCCATCCCAATACAGAATACACCATGACATTAGTGCCCCCTCCTCTCCTTTCCCTGCTCTTCACAGCATGTAGGAGGCTCCTGGCGGGGGGGGGGGGGGGAGGAGGGATAGGGAAAAGGGCAGGAGGTGCACAGCAGTGGTGGGAGGGCCAGCTGCAGTGTTGGTTCTTGATAACTTCTTGGCCAAACCAGTAAGGATCACCTGTCGGGCTCCAAGATATCCCAATAGATCCTGAGCTACTGGTTGGTGACCACCATCCTAGAGAAATGAATAAAACATTCAGTTTGCAGCTACCTGAAGGATGAAGGGATATTCATTAGCAGCCAGCATGGATTTGCCAAGAACAAATCATGCCAAACTAGTTTGATTTTTTTTCTTTGAGAAGGTAACTAATTTGGTCGGTAGGGAGAATGACAGTGGACATAATATACCTGGCTTCCAGCAAGGCTTTTGACCCAATCGCACATGACATTCTCATAAGTAAGCTAGAGAAATGCAGGCTCAACAGAACTACCATTAAATGATACATAATTGGTTAAACAGCCATAAATAAAGAGTAACTTTATGGAATGATAGGAGGAAGGTCTCAAGGGGCTCCACAGAGATCTGTTCTGAGTCTACTGTTGTTTAACATCTTTATTAACAATTCAACAAACATGAATGGAATGTGCTACACTTAGGGAAGAAAAAATAAACCCAAAAATACAAAGTGGGGGTGGGCGAGGCGGGGAGGGGGACTAGCATGGCAGTAGCACTGCTGAGAAGGATCCAGGAGTTGTGGTGGATCACAGCTTCAATATGAGTCAGCAATGCGATGCTTTGGTAAAAAAATCAAATGTAGTTTTAGGCTGACTTTAGACACAGCATGCAAGTCATGGGAGATGATAATACCACTCCATTCAGTGCTGGTCAGGCCTCGACTGGAATACCCTGTCCATTTCTGGTCACCAATGTATAGAAAGTATGTAGAAAAACTATACAGGCTTGAGGGGCAAGTGACAAAGATGATCTAAGGAATAGAATGCTAGCCATCTGATGAAATGCTGAAGGAACTGGGTTTGATTAGTTTAAAGAGATTGAGGAGCTATGGTGGTGGTCTTCAGATATTTGAAAGGTTGCCTTAAAGAGACGGAGAAGAGTTGTTCTCTTTTGCCACAGATGGCAGGACAAGAGGCAATGGGTTCAAACTATGGCATGGCAGATTTAGATTCACTCTCAGGAAACATTTTCTAACTGTAAGAATGGTAGGACAATGGAAACTGACTACTCTGGGAGGCTGTAAAAGCTGCTTCTTAGGAAGTTTACAAAAGCAGGGTTGATAGCCATCAATCTAGTGACGTTTCGACACCACAAATCCTGCACCTTGGCTGGGGTTAAGCTAGATGACCCTTGCAGTCCCTTCTAGCCCCTATGTTTTATGATGGTCTCCTGTCAGCCGACGGTCAGGGCAGTGTGTGTGGGTATGTCTCCTAAGTTTTCAACTGCTAAGACACGAAGTCTTGTCGCAGCGGGTAGCCCAGAAGGCTGAAAGGAGCCCCGAGTGTATAAGGTCCGTGACTTTACTGCTAGGACCGAGGTCCCGTCGCAGAGGGTAGCCAAACAGGTTAACAGACGCCCCAGTGTGTAGGAAGAGCTTATTACTCCTTAGATTTTAACTGCTAGAACACAAAGTTCCTTTGCAGTGGGCAGCCTGGGAACGGCTGGAAAGGTGCCCCAACGGATCTTGTCACCTGGGAGTGACACAGATCCAAACACCCAAGCTCTCCCTATGTCTGTCCCTTTATGACTGGCTGAAGTTCTTTTAAATTGTGCTTGGTTCTATTACAGCAACTGAAAGAGTCAGGTTAAAACTTAAACAGTTACAGGTTTATTAAAGGAACTTATAAATCATATGGTTACAATGGCTATTGCTCTATTTCTTAAATACTAGTAAAATATAGATAGATCTTAAAAAGTGGTTACAGGAAAAAGGTAAAGATAGAAAATAGAAATAATGGTACCAAATGACAGCTTAACTTTAAAGAGCTCTAACATTACGTGTATATATACTTAAACAAAGGACCACATCTAGGTACAATTTTTACCTCCTTCTGTGCCTCTCGACTCCAGCGTGTCAGGCCAGGGCCGGTCTCTCAATTCCTCGGAAAGACGAATACGAGGTGGGCGTCCCCTCTGGAACCTCGGGAGGTCAAACACCAAACCCGACCAGCAGATAGGTGGTAGATTGACACACAAAGCAAGTGTGCTGCTGGACTCATCTTTATATCCCTGGGGGCCCGTATCTCTTTCTTATCTTAAGAGGCCAAATTTTACTGGTCCGTTTTGTGGTGCCATTTCTTACAAGCAGGTTACAAGTTAATTTACACTTGTAAGAGAGGAAGATAACTAAATTAGGACTGCCGGATGTTCTTGTTGGGCGGGAGATTCCTTCCCCCGTGGACGGGTATGTGTTCGTATCAATATGGGTTAAGTCAAGGGCACGATGTACAGCCTCTTAGTTTGACCACCCTCTTATCTCTGCTTTCAGTTGGTCACGGTCACTGAGCCAGCATATCTAAACCTCCTGCTCCAAGGTTTTCAAAGAATATGCTGTTTTCCTGCTCTTATGTGCCCTGCATGGTTTCAAGCAGACAAAGATGGATGTTAAAATGGGGGTTTATGTCTGGCTACATCTCCAAGATTAGTCCCTCACTTATGAGGTCATCCCATTTGTACAGCCCCCCTTCTCCTACTGAAATATGCCTTAATGTTCTACAAAATGAAAATCTTCAGCTTTACAGCAGCCACAGAGTTCTGGATTCACCTCCAGAATTTTCTGATTTCTATTGCACATGGAATCTCTGAGAAGATTAATGATTCCCTGGGGCAACAATAATATTTGCTTATGTGGAAAAATAAAATTAGTAAAGTTAATGCTTTTAGCTTCTTTTAAGAGGATTTACCAACTGGAGAGCAGCCAGCTATATGAATCCATCAGTGTTTTACAGACTGCAGTTTGAGAACTGCTAAAATACTAAGTGTGAAGTTGAGTTTGTTTCAGGGGAACTAGTCTGTAGTTAAATTCTGCTCACATAAACATGGGCCATGAACATTATCTGTAATTAATATAGTCAGTGTGATAAATAATGTTCAGTATGTTCAGCATCACAACAGTTGTACCCTCACTTTTTAATTGAGTCCAAGAAACAATGCGCCTAAAACCCCCTATTATTTTGTTTCTTTTTGATCATAAATAAATATGCAAATATATACAGCTTGAAATTCTAACTAGATTAGCAAGCATTGTTATGTAAAGAGGAATTAATTAAACACTAAATAACTTTGAGCATACTGTATGCCTTGAGACTGTAGATCCCGCCTTCAATGACTAATGCAGAAGAAATGACACAGACTCTTATGCAAAGAGACGTGATAATCTGAGAGACAGTCAAATTTAAAAACTCCACTACTTCCGTTTATTGGTATGGGAGCTGATTTTCAGTAGATTGTTTGGGGAGATAGGAAAGGTAGGTAGACCAATGGATTGGGCACTGTCATGAGTGCCTAGACCCATGGGATCTATTCCTGGCTTAGTCACCTACTTATGTGACTCTGGACAATTTATTTTACTTTTTGATTCATCAGATTCCTGTGTGAGGAATGGGAGGGTATATTATATATTTAAGAAGAAAAATGTAAAGTTTTAGGATCTACAAATGAAAAGTGGTATCCAGGAAGCTCTGAAGTATAACTAGGGCGTCTATTTTTCAGGATTATTAATTTCATTTTGGGGAGTTATTCTTAGCAATTGTTTAGTTCTATGCAGATGCCATAAGCCAAGATTTAATGAGCAATCTCTTAGTAGTGTTCCGTAGCGTGCTTTAATGCAGTACTTTTTTAACTAGCACTGTTTTAGAGCGCACTTGGGAATCTTTAGTGTGCACCCTCAGGGTCTACATGGATCAGTTACTTTGCAACATGTTTAGTGAGCTTTAGAAATCCCATCCTTGTAGATGAGCTCAGAGTTAGATTTACATGGGGATAAGAGCCCTGCAGCATAGTTTCAGATGGCTTGTGTAGCTGACTTGGGCTTTTGGGGCTAAAAATTGGTTAGTAAATGCTCTGGCTTAAACTCCAGGCTGTACTCTCTGGAGAATCCTGGGATGTCAGGATCCCAACCATGCCCAAATGTCTATAAAGCAATTTTTCAGTCCTGAAGCATGAGTCAACTAACCTGGGCTAACTGTGGACTTAAAAAATCCCTGTGTAAACATAACTATAGATACAATTAACCACTTCTGATGTTTATTGGAAAAATACTAGGGTTTGGTTTTTTGTACCCAGAATTGTTTTCCAAGCGCTTATTGGTTAAAACAATCAGATTCCTTAGGTGTAATCTTTATAATATTTAATATGAAAATGTATCTTAATACAGTACTGTATATAATCACTTTCTGAAATTTAACTCTTGGCTACATTAGCTATTTGCTAGACCAGTGTTTCTCAAACTGTGCTCCACAGAGCCCCAGGGCTCCGAGAGACACCTCCAGGGGCTCTGCGAGGTTGACAAACTGGAAACATCGATAGGTACAACACATACAATCAGTGGACCACTGGGGCTCCGCATACATTTTTACACATGTAAAGGGCTCCAGAGCCCAAAAAGTTTGAGAACTGCTGTGCTAGACAACATTTTAAGGATGGAATATAAATGCACTAGTTATAAAAAAAAAAAAAAAAAAAAAAATGGGGGGGAGGGAGGATTCATAGAGAAACTTTCTTTCAATACTACATTGAAAAGGGAGTTACTGAGATGTTTTCATTTTCACCAGATTTTTACAAGAGTAGAGTTAAAGCAACTTAAAGTACTAGTAAAGAGCAATATTAACTCATTTGTCTGGATTGTATTTCTATTTTGATCCGTATTTTCCTGGAGTTGAATATTAATAAATCCAATCAGTTGGATTCAAAACCTATTCTTAATAACAGCTGACTTCATTCCAACCTTAAGTATCTCACCCCCCAAAAATAATTTGAAATTGTCAAGTGATTGCTGGCTAAAAACCAAGTTTTCCTTTTTAACAAACTAAGAATTTTGAATTTTTGTCAAAGAAGACTCTGAAACACTCATTAACAAAGCTGTGAAAAGGCACTTTCACTTATCTCGAAGAGGACAGTTTTCAGCAATGATTACTGTGAAAATGAAACTCAGAAATGATTTAATTATGGAAAACCACTTACATCTGGTCCTATTCTGAGATTCAACAAAATATTGTACAGCGATGCAGTTCAAACTCTTCTCACCAAAATCATAGACTGTGGCAGATGCCTCCCCCTATCTTCTGGAACAAAAAAACAAAAACAAAAAACTCAAACCGCTATATATTCAAATTATACTTTAGAAAGCTGAGATTAGATCAGACTATTTAATTAAAATTGCATGCAGTTGAATAAAGTAGCAATATCATCTAAGTACAAGGGACTGAACTCTTGAAACTAATGGTCTGACAGTAAATATTTGTTTGTAGAGAGCCACAGTTGTTATCTTTGAGGAAGCTACAGTATTAAAAAGCTACCTTGTCTTACTATATATATTTTAGAAATGGGCATCCGTCTGAGTTCATTTGTTCAAGAACTCTTCCTAAATGGTAAGAGCTAGGACCAACAAATTTGGTATACAACTTCCTCTAAAACTAAGGTCGGGGTTGGTTGTGCAGGGAATTCGATTGTTTCTCATTATTTATTGTGTATCATAAAATGGAAACGGAGGAGTGTGGCAGAAAGGAGTTATACTGCAAAATGACCACACGGGGTAGCAAGGATCCAGAGATGGGGACCCAGACCGCTATAATCCCATTGGGCCAGTGAGGGATAAGAGGTGGGGCGGGGAGTGACCGCTATCTACTATATATTTCATAGTTTCTTTCTCTATGTGTCTGTCTATCTCAAAGTCCAGGAACATGCATCCATCCCCTGGCTGTGCCTGCTGGAGCTGTAGCAGCCGTGGACAGGTGCCTCTCACCTGGTCCCAAGCTGCTGCAGTGAGAGAGGGTAACCTGCAGATTGAACTCCTCATCCCCAGCCCCAGCCCAGAACAATTATTTAAATGAAGAAAAACAAAGCTTATTTCAGTGAAGGACCTGAGCAATGCCAGATAAATAATCTACTACTTAATATAAGTAATGCATAGGGAATGCCAACTAGCTGTCTGTCCGATTTGGCCAGGCTATCTCTTTCTAGCCACTTACTGCACTGTTGTGAGGAGAAGTTTCCGGAGCCTTTCCAAGCTATAGCACTGTTTTCTTCCCTATGCATCTCTGGTACATTTTCTGGGCACAGAATCTGGCTTCTCCCCTTTCTCACAAATACCACTAACCCCCCAAACTCTCAGTTAAATAGACCTTGTCCTAAAGCTCCCCTTTCTCTGACAGTCCATAGAGTTCACCTGTGTCATGGATGGCAGGCAGGCACAGTATCACTTGCCTTTTATAGGTTGTTACATGCTGAATGGTTTCTCTTTCATGGAGGTCCTCTCCCAGCTTGTGTGGCCTTGCTCTCTGCCCCATGCTTCCTCTTTCTGTTTCATGCTCCCTCTGTATTTTGTGGCTCACTATTTATACCTCCATGGCTTCCTTTGTTCTCTCCTTGGGTGAATGTCCACTGCTTCTACTTTTGCCCCCTTTCTTCAGAAGCGGGTGCAAATAGTTTTTAGCATAGCTTTAGTATGGTTAAAATATTATTGTTAACCTTATATAGTCTTCAGTCTCACTCTCTAATGTGTCCTTGCTACACCACTTGTCAGCAATGGTGAAGCCACGTATTCTTAGGCTAGCAGGAGTGGCGGCCCATGAGCCTACGCAGACTAGGCAGTTGCCTAGGGCACTGCCAGCCCGGGTGCCTGATGATGATGTCACAGGGCGCCGGGGCACCCCGTGATTACGTCACAGCCATTGATGGCCGAGCAGGCAGGGGCGCCGATTGCACCTCTTGCCTACGGCGCCAGCTGCCACAGCTGGCCTCGGGCCACTCCTGGCTAGCAGTGGCCAATATAGGCTAGTGAGCAGGTGTCATGAGTGGCTCTCCATCTCATTGGGCCACAAGATTGTAATAACCAAGATGGTGTCCTGGGACAGGGTAGTTTTGCTAACTGCGCTTGCATACCTAGAATTCGTGGCATGTACTGATTGAGCCGTAGCAGTGTTTTGATTGGATGCAGAGGGAACGCACAGTTCTCATAGTCAATGTTGTGTGCAAAAAGCACACACCTCACTTCATGTGCCCTTGCTTTAAGTGGGCGTCACTTGAGTAATATTTGTAGAAAAACAAACTACATGGACAGAAACCAGCAGAATCTGGCAACCCTGCATGTGGGCAACAGTAAACAAAATATTTCATGGGCTACACATAGAACCCTGATGTGCAACCTGTGGCCAAGGGCCACGTGTGGCCTAACACTGACATAGGCACTCATGATATAGCAATTTTTTATACTACAACTTCATAATGTCTACCACAGTTCATAAGGCAGACAGACAGAGCCCCAGTTCAGGGCCGGCCCGAGCCATTCTTGTGCCCTGGGCAGTGGGCACGTGGCGCATATGCGGCCCCACCCCAGGTGTGTGGCACCGGATTGACGTGTACGAGGCACCATGCCCCCAGTAGCGCAGTGCATGTGCGGTCCTGCCCCCGGGTGGCAACCTACGGGGGGCGCCTGATGCGGTGCCCCTTACCACTTCAATCAGATGCCCCCCATAGGTTGGCCTCCCGAGCAGCTGCCTGGCTAGCCCCCACCTTAATCTGGCCCTGCCCCAGTTTATCCCACTGTTTGACAAAGAATTTCCACTATATTCAGACTTACATTCACACTAATTATTCCTCTTATTCCCCCCCAAACAACTTTATTGCAAATAGCATTTTATAATCCAAAATGAGAGAAGACCACCATCACAGGTTTCCTAGAGACTTCACTAGACTTCCAGTCTAATTAACATGGAAGATTCTCAGATACTATAAGCACTGGTAGCAGTACAAATAGCTAAGCTAGAATACTTCAATTATATTATTTAGCAACAAGGGAAATTAAAAGAAATATTAAGGGGTGACCTCTGTTCATCAAATCCTGTTTTTTCTCTGTCTGGGTATTTTGTTATGAATGCAATTACTTTCCCCGATCTCCAGCACTGTGACAAAATGACTGGTGTAATCCTGATCAGTCATTTCTTAGAAGCTAGAAACAGATCTGTTAATGAGCTTCTTCAAAGTTTGTATTGAATTAAAAATTCAGACAGAATCAAATAGTGACATAATCAGGCAGAGCCATAGAGTGATTGACCATGATTACTTCAGAAAGTTAATGCCATAGCAGAATCACTGTTTGCTGAAACATCACCTGGTCCTTATGTGAAAACACTTATCTTTTTCAGCATTTTACACTATGCTTTTTATTAAACTCATAAAAAATAAGAAAATTTAACTAAAAATTCATGAGTACATACATCTTAAATCGGAATGGTGAAAAATGGAACATTATTTAATCAATTCCATCATTTGATACTATTTAGATTATAAAGTTATTTTTAGTTCTATGTTTTCACCAATAGGTGGTGATAGTTTCTAACAATAGAACTCACCAATTGTTGGTATCTCTTCTTTATAAATTGAAAATGCTGCTACTTTACAGCTGCTTCAGTTCTTTTAATAAGTTTTAATGTAGAAGAGAGATAATTGTATGTGGTTCCCATTACCATAATATATGAACACTTTACAAACTTTAATGTATTTATCCTCACAGCATTTCTATGAGATACAGAAGGATTATCTCCATTTTATAGAAGGGAATGGAGGCACATTGAAGGTTATCTTAAATTAACTACACTAGGCAATTCTCAGAATTCATTCATCTCACATAGGAGTAAAGACCCATATGAACTCTTACACATCATACACAGTGAAATGCAGGGCACCCGCAACTCCCAATTGAAATCAATTCATCTGTAGATGAGCCCTTTTGACAAGTAAGATGTAAGTATAAGATTGAAAAAAATTATATTGACGAGCTATTGTTTCTTCTTTTTGATAGCTTGGATACATCAATGTGAATGTATCACCCTTCTAAAAAACATTTTAAGTTTAAGAAATGCAGGTAAAACTTACCCTAAAGGCTGCAGCATTTTCATCCCTTCCATTCAAGACATCCTTTCTTACCTAGTTAATAACATTCAGCATCCTTTTCCCCCTCTTCCATTAGGGAAAATCTTTTGTAAAATAACTACCCCGTTATTTGCACTATGATAGAAGTAAGTTGTTGCGCTATAAGTGTAAGTGACAATAAAACTACTGTAAGGTATGAATAGCCATCTTCCTCATCCGAATGAAATATACTTGTGCTGGGAGTTCTACCTAATATTTGATCCTCTGTCTTCATTTTGAACAAAACTCCTTCATATTGAGATATACGAAATATCTAACTATAGGTACGTCAGACTACCATCAACTTCTAAGCACCAGAGTATGTTTGAGTTTTATCTGCTCCCCACCCCATTTTTTAAAGCAGAAGCCATGAAAAAAGGGTGGATAGCAAAAATACTTCTTAAACCACTCCTAAGCTAACCGCTGCAAATGTCGCATTCTCATTCTTCACTTGTTTCAAAGGCACTAGGCCGGTACCTCTGAAGGAGTGATGTGACCATTTAACATTGCCCTTTAAAAACATTTCTTTCTTTGGCTAGCAGGAGCTAATGATGCAGCACTTTGATCTGCTGGAGCATTTTTCAGCTTAAAGTCTGCGTTAGTCTATCTTGGATCAGCTGTGAAGCTGGATGCAACCTTTTAAATAATGACCTATTTCCTTGATGCATTTTGACACTCTTTTCCTCTAATCATGATAAGGAGAAAAGTCTAAGAAATACATAACTGCTTTTAAAGTCATTGAAAGTGCATTCCTTCCAAAGATCTGGAACAAGCATCTTAATTTCACATGTGTTTACATCTGATTTTGGCAGCCAAAATTTACATTTAAATGAAAAAGCATTGGGATCATATTCTTAAAACATACTTTAATAAGGTTATGATGCACATGAATGGTGGCAAGAATGATCTTTATTTTCTGGCACAATCATATCACAGAGAAGGTTGTGTTTTATAATTCTGACCTGTCATGATGTTAATAGCCACTGGTTCCTGCAGCTACTGTTGCATACATTTAATTAACTGAGGAAACTAAGCAAATAGAAACAGTCAAAAGTAGTTTAAAATATTATACAGTTACTATTGTATTTGCTATAATCACTTTTATTCAGACAACTACCATTTCCATATATAACCATATCAGAATCAGGGGAAAAAACAAAGTTACGTTCTGCCATCTGTCTTTTTAAGGTAGGTACAAAGCATTTCATGAACAATAGTAACAATAAATGTATCAGACACGGATTTTTTTTTTAAGTTTGAGACCTTTTTATTTCAGTCTATAGCTTTGAAACTTTTGTGTGGCAGCCTTTTCAAACTCAACCGAGGGATTTTTTTTCTAATAAACGACTTCATTCAAATCCTGAAGGAAGCTGAATAATTTCAGAATGCAGTGCAATTATTTTCCATGTCCCTGCCTCATTTCAGTTGAATATTTTAGAAGCCACTAGGATCGGCATATTCCTTTGTCATGTTAATCTTGGTTATGAATCTGATTTGCATATAGGTTTGGATTGTCAGCTTGTCCGTAAGCACTTTATATAAAGGAATGTAAATACATTAATAAAGGAGAAAACCAAAATCAGAAAAAATGCATTCTTTTCAGTGACAGGATAATATTTTATAACCAGATTAGTGTTTTTAATCCCAGTGGAAATCAGAAGTGAGGCAAAATAAAGTTGCTAGCCACCATCATGCCAAACAAGGCAATGTAAGCCTCTCTGCTCAGCAAGCTTTCCTTCCTCCTTCAGTTGTATTAAATTCTTTGGGTCTATGGATAGTGTAATTAATTCAAATAAGAAAAAAATGCAGTATTTTACACACACGGTCACTTCGCTTTTTCAAATGTAATTCTCTTCTACAAATGCAATGAGAAACTGAGAGAAAGCCCTGAACCATGATGGCCTCATCTGATGACGACTGCATTGCAATGAAGGGTGACTTCTAATGGCATTTGGTGAGGTCATAGGCCTGTTAGAACATCAAGTACCCAATATTTGCTTTGTGCTTCCACTGATGTCAAACATTTCAGGGTCCAATGCAAATCTGCCCCTTGTTTTAAAACACTTCATGAACCTGGCCCCATCTACCTCATGGAATTCACCTGTCTCTGATCCTCCATCAGAGAGAGGTCTGCATTGTACTCTTCTCTCTCCCTTCTCCTTAACATTTTTGTAATCAACCTACTGTTCTCTGTAGCACCTGACTGAAGAGCCTTCCACTATCTCTCCATGACATCAACAAAGGTTTTACATCTAATCTGAAGAAGATACATATTTTCTTCCCCATGTCTACTTCTTAATATCTCACTCCTAATGTTATCACACTCTCATGGAGCAGCTCTGCAGTTACAAAGGTTTTTGCTCTCATCTACCTCCCTGAATGATAGAAGTCCTTTACCAACAACTTTGTTAGCAAAATGCTGCACTACCTGTTGGAGTAAAAACACTCCTCCAGCAACAATCCCACAATACCCTGTGCTGATGACAGCATCCACTCAGGACACAGTTTTATCCACATCAAGGATAACTGTGACTGGAAGCTTGTCCTCCATAAAATCCACAGTGTTTTGAAAATGCCTCGTTTGTGTGTGTGGGAGCCTGATTGTGAACCTGCCTATTAACTTCTTATCTCTGAGCAGAGAGGTATGGCTCAGTGCAAAGTTAAAGCTGCATTTAGACCTTGTGTGCTTGCCTTGACCAAGACAAGAAGTTCTGGATTTTCTTGGCCTATAGGGGAAAAGGGCAGTGCAAGCCCCCATGAGACAATCACAGGAACAAAGCTGTCTGTATAAACATTACAGAGGAAGGGTGTAAGAGTTGTGATATGATAGGGTCTAGAAGCAATGCTGGGCAAAGATGGAGGCACTCCGGGACTCATTACAGAAGATGGAGGCTGATAGCAAATCTGGCTACTCCACAGACCTGCTGATTCTATGGTGAGTTCCATAACATACTTGATGGGGACACCCACTGATGTGACAGTGGGCTCACTGCAAGACCCAGAGGATGGAAGCAAAGAAACTGGCATTGCACAGCAACAATGAGCTTGTTAAGGAGAGGGATATAAGCCATGGACAGTCAGGAGCTTTTCAATACTGGATTGAGCCAATCAAGACCCAGAGACAAGACTCCTGAGGAAGGGGAAAGACGCTCAGGTAGTCATATTACTGTCTTATTTTTGGCTACGTCTACACTGGCCCCAAATTCCGGAAAAGGGATGCAAAGCAGGTAAGTTAGAATAGGGAAATCTGCGGGAGATTTAAATATCCCCCGTGGGATTTAAATAAACATGGCCGCCGCTTTTTTCCTGGCCAGTGTAGACGTAGCCGATGTGTTTATCTCTATAGTGCTTAAAACTGTCTCCCCACCCCTTTTCAAAGGGGATTCATGTGTGATCAGAGAACAAATAAATTGACTTTCAAAATAGCTAGTTTATTTTAAAAGTAAGAACTGCCAATAAACAGACTGAGTTCATGTAGCAGCCATGATACTTTGGCATCCAGAAAGACTTCCTGCTATCACACAACAGTAACGCATTAGTAAGTCAATCCATTTCAAAGAAACAAAGATACAGTAATTCCTCACATAACATGTGCTTGCTTAACATGTTTTTGTGATAGCACGATTTTTTTGGGAACGTTTTTTGAATTACACGACCGTCCCCGGAATAACACGATTTCCCCAGCCAGCCTGTTGCCAGTGGCTGCATGGGGCTTCCCCCATCTCCCTGCAAAGCGGAGGAGGGTTCACCGCTCGCCGCGCCATTCCCTGCTGACTCCCTCTCACCGGACGCCTTTCCCCCTCTCCTCCGCCCCCGCTTGCAGGCCGGCTGCTGGGATTCCCCAGCCAGCCCATCACTGGCGGCTGTGTAGGGCTTCTCCCGCCTCCCTGCAAAGTGGCTGAGGGTACATCGCTCTCCGTGCTGGTCCCCAGCAACCCTCCCTAGCTGGACGCAGTGCATGTCCCGGCAGACCCGTCACACGGGCATACTCCCAAACCAATCTCCCTTCCCTCTCCTCCCGTTCCTTTCCCTTCCCCAGAGTCAAACACCTTCCCTCCCTGCTGTAACCCAGTCCCCTTTCTCCCCCAACCTTATGTCCTGGTCCCGACAGACACCACCACTTGAAACGCAACCCCCACCTTTCCCAATATTTTCATTGGGGAAAACTGACCCTGCATAACACGTTTTCACTTAACACGATCATTTTCTGAAACATATCTATAGTGTTAAAGGAGGAATTACTGTATTGACAGTAATACCTGAGTATAAAAATAAAAGTGCACAAGAAATTTAAGTGCTCGAAATGTAGCCGTGTTAGTCTGGTGTAACTGAAACAAAATACAGGACTATGTAGCACTTTAAAGACTAACAAGATGGTTTATTAGGTGATGAGCTTTCGTGGGCCAGACCCACTTCCTCAGATCAAATAGTGGAAGGAAATTGGCACAACCATATATACCGGCGTACAAGACGACCTCTGATGTTAAAAAACATCCCCCAAAAATCGGGGGTCGTCTTGTACGCCGGGTATACATCCCAGGCGCGCCTGGGATGCCCCGCCGCCGGAGCCCCTCCGCGGCTTTGAAAGCCTCAGGGGAAGCCAGCAGCGGGGCATCCCAGGCGCGCCTGGGCTGCCCCCCCGCCGGAGCCCCTCCGCAGCTTTGAAAGCCTCCATCTCCATCTCCAGCAGACCAGGGACACCGGGAGCAAAGGAGGCGGAGGGGCGCTGGGGTATAAGATGAAACCCTATCTTTTAATTAAAAAGATAGGGGGTCGTCTTATACGCCCAGTCGCCCTATACGCCGGGGTAGCAAAGGATACAATCAAAAAAATGAACACATACGAAAAGGACAAATTGAATTTCAGAACAGAAGGGGGATGCACCCTGTTTGAAGCACTTTTTAACACCAGACTTGAAAGAGAATCCTCTGAACTGTCATTCATGCTTAAATTCGACACTTTATGCCTAGGTCTAAATAAAGACATTAATTATCTTACCCATTACAAAGATAGCTTTCCCAATTATCACCTCTAATAGCATTAGATCACCGACATTTACCTCCCCCTCTCATCCCCCTTCTGTTCTGAAATTTGATTTGTCCTTTCCATGTGTTCATTTTTTTGATTATATCCTTTGGTATATATGGTTGTGCCAATTTTTTTCCACTATTTCATCTGAGGAAGTGGGTCTGGCCCACGAAAGCTCATCACCTAATAAACCATCTTGTTAGTCTTTTAAGTGCTACTTAGTCCTGTTTTTTGTTTCAAGAAATTTAAGATATTTCTTGCAAGCAACCCAGGGACTGGCTAGTTAAAATATTTGAGTTTTCAGAATAAAGTTTTAAAGTAAACATATAATGTAAACATTACAAGACACAGTGCTGTAACTGTCATGTCCAGTTGTCCAAAACAATCCTATTCATTGCTGTGCATGTATAGTTAAGATAGAGGTAACTAACATTTGCTCAGCAGGTTCATTTTTCTGGACTTGTGCTAGGTAGCAATGACAAACCTTTATTTGTGATTTTTTTTTCAATTGTAGTCCCTCTTGATAAATATCTTTTAGAAGACTCTTTTTGTTCCCTCCCCAGACATTTCTAGAAAGTGTAGTGAGTTTTTTCTCTCCACTATACAAGATATTCCCACTCTGCCATGAGCTCCACTGGCGCTATTACTGTGAACAGTCCTGCAGCATTTGGATCAGAGAGACTCCATCCTCGGCCTGCTTGGAGCTGTTCTAGCTGAGCCTTTTTCACACTCGAGCCGTTATCAGCCATGATCATCACCACTGCCTGTAATAATTCTAACGATATTTACTGCACTGTTGCTACTCACCTACACACCCACTAGCCCCCGACGGCTCTAGAAATTCAGCAGCACCCCATGCTCAGCAGATATAAGAGGCAAGGGGAGGCAATGCTTTCCCAAGGTCATAGTGCTCAACCTCTTCCTTTTCTTATTCTGATAGTTCCAGAATAAGGATAGGAACTAGGCTATTGGTGTTTGGTAATTCTTCCCCTGAAGTGTGTCTGTTAACTTAAAAGTGAAAAACCTTCCAGCTTGCCAGGCCTATTGGTATAACATTGAACCTGTGAAAGAGCCACTAAGTAATAATGGAATGATTTAACAGGTGTGTGCCAACCCTGAATTTACTGACAAAAACAGTTGTGCATCACTGTGTCTACAGGGCCTTAGTTTAAAATTTACTTTAAATATTTCATTAGTTTGTTGCTGAAGATTATGAAATCACATCTCTAAAAAATTCTTGCATAGCTATTTAGATCCACAATCTGAATATTCAGCTTTATCCTTAAATGCTTGGATCTTCAGAAAAATAGATTTTAAATAAATTCTTCAAAAGACCACCCTTCCTAAAATACACATTTAATTTTAATTACTGTAGTACAAAAACTTGCTTCCAAAGTTTTCCTGTCTTTTCTATATATCTCTATTTTCCTTTCAACCCCTGCTGGACAAATTATTTTCCTTTTTACTTCTGACTATTTGATGAACTAGTTTTAGGAGAACCCTCTACCAAAATCAGTATGTTACAAGATATAAAATCCTTTGTGATGACTAAACTCTTTGGAAACATATCTTCAAAATAAACATATAGTGAAATTTCATAAACATGTCTTATGAAAATAACACAAAATAAGTGAGCGTTCCTTTTTTCTAAAAGCAACAAACTTTGTTATGAACACACTAAACCACTAGGATTAATTTAAAATAATGTCTTTGTTTCAGTGAGTTTAAATCTGGAATGATTACTTTATGAAGGTTTAAGAGTATATTTAAAATATAAAATCAGCTTAAAAATACCGAGAAAGACAATATAAAACGGAGGAGAGCTGCATCATGTATTCCATAATATTTAATGTTGTATTCAGCAGGACAGTGGACTTACCATTACTACAAAGTTTTTGCAAATAACTCTCTGACAAACTTCAGGGATTATTAAAAACAAAAAACAAAAAAAACCCCAACAATCTGTGACTGACATTTTTTATTCCCAAATGTAGTGCTTTTAATCAGGTACCTTCTGCATATCTAGTCTCCACTATCTGGCATGAAGTGGATAACGTGCTCCGTTTTCTGTAGAAAGAGATTTTAGAATGTTTCTTTTTAAATGTTATTTACTACATCAGGGATTTGGCTGGTAGGGGTGAGCAGAGAGAAGAGGGAGATGGTGGGGTAGGGGAAGGAGCTGGTAGAACATGGAAAGGGCCATAGGCTGGGGAGCTTGCCTCTCCAAGCAACAGCTTCAGGACCTCCATGCTATTCGCTGGGTCTGGAGCAGTGGCGTGATCTGCAGAGAATAGTTGTGAAATGACAGTATTTTAAAGGAGACCAGTGACTTTGTAAAAAAGATCAGATGGTTAACTCTATACATACTTTTAGAAAGATCTTAATGGGAAGAAATTAGAAAGTTTTGAGACTTATGTGTTCATTTTTCTTCCCATCTCTCTCTCTAACAGTGCCCTTAACTGGGAGATCCTGGAGAGCACCCCCCCCCCACCAATACCTGCTGAAAGATAGACCTTCATGAGGAGAATATAGACATGAGCTTCTCCACTCCTCAGAGACTACTGACCTGGAGAAAGAACATATGCTGGAAACAAGGTCGAGTGACCAGGATTGGAAGGACTGCATGTTGGAGGAAAAGCAGAAGGTCTAGGATGTTGGACATTATGTAGCTCCTCAAGTAATACAAACAGATGTTGCACAGTATTATGGAGTAAAGCACCCCAAACCTCCTCCTGCCAGCCTTTACGCAGGAATATACAGCATCCCCTTTCCCCATCAAGATGTAAGTATAGTCTTTGGTCTCATCCTTACCACCCTATGCCAGTGAAAAACAAGGAGAACTGCAATGAGTAAGCCTTAATCTATGATTTATGCAGGATCAGTCAGCAAGTATGTTGCAGTTTGCTCTTTAAATAGGTAAGGTTTAATAAATGCTGTTAAGTCTTACTTTGTTGTTCATTTTTTCATTACTGCTCTGTAAAATTGTTTAAAAAACCAAGATATATTTATGGGGTCTAACAACACAAATGTGGCTGTCCAAATCATCACACCTTTCACCAAATTCACAAAAGGGGCTAAAATCCATATTCAGGTCAAGTTCCCCAAAAAATGCACAAATGCAAGACACTGCACTACTATGCCATAATGCTCAAGTAGTCCCTTTAAGCCTTTTGTATCTCCTTGATGGGCTCCTGTAATTGCCTTTGTGTCTGGCTGTTTGACAGTAGCAGATAATCTGATCACTGCACCCCTTAACTTTGCCAAGAATATTTTCTTCTTTGCTTCAGAAATATTATGAAAACTCAAAATGTAGCACTAGCAACAGGAATATTTACCTTGTTGAGATCCAGCTTAGTCTAAAAGCATTGCCTGTGTCCTTTCAATCTCTTAGATGCACACTCAGTCATCCTGCACTTTCTCATACTGTAGTCATATCTTACCGTGTTGGTGGTGATTATTGTACAGTTTCATGAAGGCTCAGTCTCCCAGAATCTTTATTAGCATTTGAAGGCCATCAGTGTGGAAATGCCATATTAGGAAAAATGTTCCTTGGTGTCTCTTTCAGAGTAGTCCAATATCCCTAAGAGGTAACCATCACGTTGCTCTGAGCAACTAATGTAAATTTCAGTGAAACATTCTTGGTGATCCACGATTACATGCCTAATTAAGGAGAAGTCAGGGTTGCTGGAACAATTTAGGCTCTACCTCAACATAAAAGTTAAATAAAAATATAATGAAATACATTCTTATTATTACAAAATACACACTGAAGTATGAAGACCTTGCACAGAATGTGACTGGCCACTTACACAACTCTGTTAAAAACACTTAGAAATGTTAAAATCTCGGGAAGCAGAGTACAGGCAATGTCAACTGTTTAAAAAACAGAAGGATAGATGTTATTAGAAATGGAAAACTTTTAAAAACATCTGCAGTGGAATTTAGTGTGGTATTTTAAGATGCATCCAAACTACAACCATGCAGCATTAAATGAGCTGCTCAAAATTAGGTTAGGTAATTTAGGGTATGTCTACATAGCAGCATTATTTTGGAATAACTGATGTTATTCCGAAATAACATATTCTGCATCTACACAGCAAGCCATTATTTCGAAATAATGTTGAGCTGGAGGACTTCTTACACCAACTCATGGTAATCCTCATTTCACAAGGAGAAAGGGAAGTCAAAGGAAGTATTCTTCCTTTGACTTCCTGCTGTGTAGACAGAGCCAAGAGCTGAATTAAGCCATTTTCAGTTAAGCTACACAATTGACGTAGCTGAAGTTGCATAGCTTAATTGGACTTTAGCTCTGCTGTGTAGATGCACCCTTAAGAAAGCCACACCTCTTTACTTTTTGGATACTCCATTATGTTTCTTAAACATTCAGCTTCTCATGGCATAAAATATCACAGATAGGGAAGCTATTAGCAGAGGAAAATCCCCAATAAATCCTGGAGAGCCAGTGGGATCACTTTATTCAAAGCATAGTGGTCATTAAAATAGTTTGGTTCCATACCACATCTTGTTCAGCATCTCCAGCTTGCAGTTGAAGAAAGCTGTCATTTCAGAAAACTGTCACTCCCAGTAGACCCACCACCCTGTGCTCCCCAGGTGAATGCCCTATTCCCTAAGCCACTGCAGAACCCATGCCACCTCCCTGCCTTAAGGACATCTCTTATCCTGCTTTCCATGTGTAGGAGCTAGCTCCATTCCTGGGGTAAGTGGTGTTGGCTGCCCTGCCATTGTCTGGGTGGGCGGTGGAAGGGGAATCTTTATTAGCATTTGAAGACCATCCGTGTGGAAATGCTAGTCTAGGAAAACTGTTCCTTTGTGTCTCTTTCAGACTAGTCCAATATTCCTAAGAGGCAACCATCACGTCCCTCTGACCAACTAATGTTAATTTCAGTGAAACATTCTTGGTGATCCACCATTACATGCCTAACTAAGGAGAATTCAGGGTAGCTGGAACAAATTAGGCTCTACCTCAACATAAAAGTTAAATAAAAATATAATGAAATACATTCTTATTATTACAAAGTACACATTGAAGGATGAAGACCTTGCACAGAATGTGACTAGCCACTTGCACAACTCTGTCAAAAACACTTAGAAATGTTAAAATCAGAATATCAGACATGATTATGACTGGTCACTTTACTTCTCTATCATTTACAACAGAACAAACATTCCCAATACATTTCTACCGTTAACACTCATTTATTACATAAAACTAAACACTTTTCTATGAGCACCCTATGGCTTTAATCAGCTTTAATCTGCAAGTGGACACTGACTGGATCAGCTGCTATATTTAAAGCTGTCACAGCTGCCGCTGGTGGAAATCATTACATTTTCATGTATGCTGGCATCTCACTAGACTCATTCCGAACGTTCTATAGTTGGAAATAGTTCTATAGTTGTTGAGTGGCATTATCCCGGGCCCCCCTACCTCATCCTCCCAGAGCCTGGGCTAGGCCTCAGGGCCTGCGTTTGCAGTGGACTAGGCCTCAGGGCCGAACAGTGCGGTGTGGGGCACCCCGCGACACTGATACACAGAATAGTTCTGAAACTACAGTATTTTAAAAGGAGACCAGGAACTTAGTGCAAAAAGGGATCAGGTGGTTAACATATTGTTTATTCATCCTTGGGCTTACCTGAAATGTCACTCAGTCTTACCAGGAGCTAAGACTGAAGTCAAAACTGAATTACAGTAGATTCTGCTTAATAGCAGTCTGGATATTGACAACTTCCACTTAGCAGACTGAAATTATCAGGAGACTGGGTTGTAGGCAGGCTGACCAGTCAGAGCAGGAGACTTGCCTAGTGGTTAGAGCACAAGTCTAAATGCCAGAGGCAAGGGCTGAACCAAAATCAAAGATCAGAGTCAAGGCTCAGAACTGGATTACCTTGTGTCAAGCAAGGCAGACGTAAGACTGGTTCCAGGCTGGAGTGAGATTAGGTCAGGACTGGAATAAGACTGGGTGCAAGGCAGTCTAGGCCAGGGTGGGCAGTAATTTTAGAGGGGGGGGCCACTTCACCAATTTTTGAAGTGGCTCCAGGCTGCCCTGGAAGGGGTGGGGCCTTGGGCAGAGGGGCGGGGCCAGGACACTTATGTGCTTACCCGCCCACATACGCTGATTGGCCTGGGGGTGGGAACTGCCAGCCATTTGGAACAGCTGGCAGTTCTCTCTAGGCACCTGTACCCTTGGCAGTGGGAGGAGACTTCACTTGCCCCCCCTTCCCCCAGGCCCATCAGGGGTTGGGGGCAGTGGGAGTGTGCAAAGTCTCTTGTATGCTGCTCTTGCCCTGCAAGGGGTACATGGCACTTAGCGCAAATCACCAGCTGAATAGCTGGTTGTTTGCTTTAAGCACTGCATGTCCCTGGTGGGGGAGGAGACTTGGCACACTCCCCTGTCCCCAGGCCCTGATTGGCCTGAGGGCAGGAGAGCTGCAGGGCATCTGTGGTCTGGATCAACCTGCTTGGGAGGGCCAGATCCCCTTTTGCCCACCTCAGTCTAGGCTACAGTAGAGATAGGAGTGGGGAGAGCACCAGAAGACAGATTCCACAGGCACGTGCAGTGAGCAGCCCATGCTTTTGTTTATTTTTCTTATTTTTCTCTCTTTTTGGCAAACAGATTTGACTGAATAAACTCAGCCACCACACTCTATAATTCCTCAGTATTTAGCCCTGCCCTGTGTTCTTCAGGTAATGTAACAATGCCTTTTTAATAAATATTCCATTTCCTCAGGATTTTTACTGAATAACATAACATCACTTTTTTTAACCTTAAGATGTTTGATTTTCTCAGAAAGCTGTCTCCTTTCTTCAAAGCCTTCATACACACATAAAAGGTTTTCTTCCTCCTTACAGAGAGCACTTCTTTGTGTCTATTTAGTCGAAAAAAAATTGTTTAAGCCACAATGGCCAGTTAGTATTCTAAAGAAAAGCACAACATTAGTCCTCTTCAGGCCTTGCGGTATGGCATTATCCTCAACTCTATGGCAAAATTAAAGAAAAAGAATCTTCCTCCCCTTTTTCCATTAATCCCTTTTTTTGCCATTGCACTTTTACATTTTTCTGTACTAGACTTTTGAATTCCTGTCTCTTGCAGGGTATTTCTTTAGCAACCCTTATGTCTTTTTTCTAAAAATAGCTGCTTTGTCCACCATTCCATTCCTTGTTGTCCCAATATGCACTGGGATCCAAGCTAATGCTACATGTATCCACATCTGTGTTCGCTGTTCTTAGAAATATAATTTCACTGATTAAATTACTTCTGCATTCTGAGAGATCCTTTCTTATCACCATAAGACCTGAGATTGAATCTGGAAAAAATGACTACTGCTGCTGGGCACACATCCCAGATCCAATTTAATGCTAGTGTTATTGCTACTAGTTCGGCTGTCATGACAGCTACATAATCACATATTATTTTAGATGTACTAATTCCTACATTTGGTGTATAGCAGGCTGTCCCTACTCTTCCAGTTTTTTTCCTTATTTGGACCAATTTGGATGTATTTAATAGAATCAACTCAATTTTTCTTCTATATGTTGGTACGCTTCATTTTTGATACCCACTGTCTCTTTTAACCTTAAGATTATAAAATAAATCTATGTGCAGCTTTCCATCTGTAACTAATTTTCCGTAACTAAAAGTTTTGACTTCATTCAACTTTTCCTTGTCTTTCAAGTCTCGCACCTACATTTTAACATCAACAGCACATGAATGTCTAATATCACGTGCTACAATTTGCCTCTCAAGAATACTCATATTTCTTTTCTACATCCATTTTCTTTTTTTACTTTTTGATTGTTCCATCATTGGTCAGCTCTAATGGCACACCACATATTACCCCCTTTATTTTACTATCAAATACTTTGGAAGAGGCCAATTATTTAGCTTTCACTAGCATTTTTAATTTTAGCTGTTTTTCAGCTTGCTCTTGGGCCTTTTTGTTGAACGTGAAAAAAACCACCCCTCACAGCCTCCTAACTTTTACAGTATTCCTAATATATTTATTAATCAGTCAACAACTTTGACAGGGTCAATGTCATCTAGTCTTATTTCTTGAATAGAGACCTTACACTTACAAGCTTTTGGTTTATTTTGTTTTTCAGTCTTGCTTTTTTTTTTTTTTGCTGATTATCATCATGGTCTGATCTCTCCCCATGCATTTGTACCCATTCTGTCTCTCTCTAATGGTCTCTTTACTTTCCAGAATGTCTTCATTTAGGATCAAAATATTGTTTATCATCCAGCCCATTTAGCCATCCAAAGTCCAGCCCTGCTCTGCTGTTGCTGCTAGACTTATAAATCAGGCTGCTGGTCCCACAGCCAGTCAGGTGCAGTAATTAATCAGGCAGTGCAGCTGAGCTTATTATTGTATGTCTACACTGCAATTAGATACTAAAGGCAGGCCTGTGCCAGTTGACTCAGGCAAGCTATTTAATTGCAGTGTAGATATTTGGACTTAGGCTGCAGCCTGAGCTCTGGGACCCTTCCATCTCTCATGGAGAGTGCTGTACAGCTGGGTTGGTCCTCCCCCTGTGCTTCAGCTCCCTGGAGAAAGCCCCAGCATTTGGGTGAAGCCCTGCAAACTTGCTTTCTGCTTACTAATAACTGCTGGGTAATGGCAACTTTTTGCTGGCAACAGGGGAGTTTCTAGTAAGTGGAATTTACCATACTCACACAGAAAATGAGGCCATAATTAACACCAAGAAAATTATTTATGTATTTGTACTGAATTGTGACCAAGTAAATTTAATCCAACAGAACACCTAAGACCTTTTGTTTAAAATAATAATAAAAAGTAGTAACTTAACTATGTACTTCAGGAATCTAAAGGTTGGCCAAACATGCACAGTACTGCAATCTCATTCAGGAAAAGTCACTATTCATCTACAACTTCCTATTGATTTCAATGAGACCACTCACATGAGAAAGTGTGGCAGGTTTGGGTGCCCAGGGACAGAAGAAAAGGTTCAAGAAGGCCTGGCCTTATTCCAGTCTCAAACACTTCACTAATAAAATATTTCTGTATCTGTGTGGACTGTAGTTAGAATCGCCAAATAGGAAAGGTGAGTAATAAAGCTGATATTGTGAGCCCATAGTTAACATTGCATTAGAATGTTCTGTTTACCAGGTCTGTATCAAAGAATCACATTTCCCCCCATGTTTTCTTGGTAAACATGCTGTAGGGAATGTGAATCAAATGTTAGGCACTAATTAATGTGTGTGGAATGTTCTCCAATGTGTATTATGTGTTTGTATGTTATCAATTATTTAGGAAACTTTGGAAAACCAGGACAGTATAAAAACCAGGATCCTGATCTTCCCCCACTCCTCCCTACACATATTTGTTGTTCCCTGATGTTGCTTTAGCAGTAACGTTGCCACATCAGGAATAATCAGCCATTCATTACTTCTGCTCTATAGCTTATGTGCATACATGGGGAGAGTCCCTACTGCTAGGGTTTGCATGGCAACAGTTTTGCCTTTGATAAGTGATATATCCCAGACCACCCTAACGTTATTACAGAGAAGAGTCCCAAGATAATGTAAGGTGTAATGAATACAGACTTCTGTAAGTTTGGATGAGCTTCTGTAAGTTTAAACTGGGGTAAGTTATATTGGTTCTTTTCAAGGAGTAATTGTTCCTTTTTTCAAAAAAATTTACATAAAGCAAGACGTAACATTCCTGTTTTTCTTCATGTATATTTTTGTTTGCATTTTACAAATTGGGTATATGGCTCTCTGAAAAAATGGGGAACTGTAGCTACAAGTCCCAACTCAGTATACTTTCATTATATTGGTCAACATGGCAGAGTGGAGAAATATGGATGGAGCTTCAAAAAGATAACAAGAGCAATAATTTATACAGGTACTTTGGAAACAACAAATGTGTGTGTATATACATATTTTTAATTATTTAAAGAACAAATATGTAACGTATTTTCCTTGTATTGAAACTGATGAAATTCACAAACAAACAAACTTCTAAGGTTGATTAAATCAAACTAAACCATTGCTGTGAGCAATGTAAACAACTGAGTGGAAGTATTTTTCATTAGGACCAATTCTTCACTGCCCTTCCTCCCCTTTCACTCCCTCCTCCCGGGGTTTAGAGTCAATCATTAAACTTCATGCTGCTTTTTTCTCCCTCTTTTGCTATCTGCCTTTTAGTTATGTTTTTCTCTCCTAATCTTTCCTAGCCCTTATCATGAGAGATCCAGCATCCCCATTTTCTTTAGTTGAATGTTACATGGGCTTGCCTTTCTGTTCAAGTGTAATTACTGGTGAGGGGAGTGATTGACCATGTTTTTTCCACTGTACATTATGCAGCTTCTCTGGCTGTTTTTTGCAAGCATATCCTTTTAAAAGTATTCAGCAAACAGCCTGTTCAAATGTTTTATGTGTTACAGTTAAGGAAGGCAGGGGGAAGAATGGTGTATGCTCCTACAAATCAGGAAATGTTCCCAATGCTAAGTGTATTTTAATCATCATTAAATGAGAGAGCAGTTGTTCTTTAGTATACATCAGACCAGGGGGTTTCATACAGGGCTGTGATGAGGGTTCATAGATATCCCTGCCTTGCTGTTCTTGCGGGTCTTTTAGTTGTTCTCAAGAAGGTGTGAGAGGGGAAAAAAAGGATTTTTCTGTCTGTGGTACAATCCTTGTAGGCCTCCAGCACTGTGAATGTGGACCTCTCTGCCCCCGAAAGAGTTAAATGATCTGTGATAATTAGAACATTACTGTGAATATTGTTTTGGCCTGTGTAGCAGAATAGATACTCTACGTGGTAATGGTCAGCTATTATGGAAGCATTCTACATGATACTTGTGAACAATTTCCCTGCACAATACTATTTTACTAGTTAGCATTAGGGCCCTGAATGATGCATCTACATGCCTAGAAATAATTTTGTTAATTTGAAATTGTAACCAAATAGTTTCCACTCCTAGATTATCTTCCCCAAGGAAAATGCATTTGAGAACACGATTTCTTTTTTGGACAATGCCACCCTTCTTTCTGAAATTTGAATATGGTCTTACAATGTTTTGTTCAACCAGAGACCAGCCTATCCCATTGATTTATATTGTCTTAATGTGTCTGAGTTACTTATACCTCCAGATCAGCGGCACAGCCATGGGTACACGCATGGCCCCACAGTATGCTAACATCTTTATGGCTGACCTAGAACAACGTTTCCTCAACTCCCGTCCCCTTTCACCCCTCCTCTACCTACGCTACATCGATGACATCTTTATGATCTGGACGCATGGCCAAGAAACACTGGAGATATTCCACAGAGATTTCAACAACCTACACCCCACCATCAACCTCAGCCTGGACCATTCTACACGAGAGATCCACTTCCTGGACACCACCGTACAAATCAACAATGGAAAATTAGACACCACTCTCTACAGAAAACCCACCGACTCATACAGTTACCTACATGCTTCCAGCTCCCATCCAGAACACACCACACGATCCATCGTCTATAGCCAAGCCCTTCGATACAACCGCATCTGCTCTAATCCCACTGACAGAGACCAGAAGCTTCAGGATCTCTACCAAGCATTTATAAACCTCAACTACCCACCCAGAGAAATAAAAAAGCAAATTGAAAGAGCCAGACGAATACCTAGAAACCATCTACTTCAAGACAGACCCAAGAAAACCAACAATAGAACACCACTTGTCATCACCTACAACCCCCAACTTAAACCTGTCCAACACATTATCAATAAACTACAGCCTATATTGGAACAGGATACCATACTCAAAGAGGCTCTGGGAGACAGACCCATAGTCTCCTATAGACAACCACCTAACCTCAAGATGATTCTTACCAACCACCACAGGACATACCACACTAATACCAACCCTGGTACCTTCCCTTGCAACAAACCCCGTTGCCAGCTTTGTCCACATATTCATTCTGCTGATACCATTATTGGACCTAACCAAGTGAGTTATAAGATCAAGAACACATATTCCTGCGCATCCAGAAATATAATCTATGCTATCATGTGCCGAAAGTGTCCGTCTGCTATGTACATTGGACAAACATCTCAGACACTTCGCCAAAGGATTAATGCCCACAAAACAGATATCAGACAAGATCACAAAGAGAAAACAGTTTCTTGCCATTTTAACCAGAAAGGACACTCTCTCAATGACTTAACCACCTGCATTCTGCTACAAAGACCTTTTACATCTGCACTTGAAAGGGAATCCTCTGAACTGTCATTCATGTTAAAATTCGACACTTTCCAGAAAGGACTCAACAAACATTTGAACTATCTCACCCATTACCAAGATAGTTTCCCCAATTATCACCTCTAATACCATTAACTCACAAACATCCCACTCTCCCTACCTCTAATATCATCAATTCACAGACACTTACCTTCCTTCCTCCCCCCCCCCCCCCCTGCAGCCTCCTCCTGTTCTGCAATGTGATTTGTCCTTTTCATATTTGTTCATTTTTTTAAATTGTATCCTTTGGTATATATGGTTGTGACTATTTTCTTCCACTATTTGATCTGAGGAAGTGGGTCTGGCCCACAAAAGCTCATCATCTAATAAACCATCTTGTTAGTCTTTAAAGTGCTACATTGTCCTGCATTTTGCTTCTGAGTTACCAGTTACTGTAAGTCAATTCCCAAATATAGTGTTATTTTTGGGTTTAAGCTTCTGCAGTTTGCATGTAGACATGCATAGTCTCTGCTCTAACAGCATGGCCATTAGACTCACTCCATATAGTTCAAATGGTGCTTTTAATTGGACTGAACCAGTAATAACTCTTTATTTTCTTTCATGTTTGCACTGGAAAATCAGCAGTCCCTGGCATAATCTTTGGACCCTGCTAGCCTTCACAACTGTCCCATATTATGTATGAGTAGTCCAAGTTGAGTGCTCTTCAGGTCCTTTTGACTCCTCTAATTTGTAGATTAAGCCATTCTGCAACCATCCCATTCCAGAATTAGTTTTCCTGGCTGGTGTTCTCTTTGCTTTCTGATTAATGTGGAGCCTTTGTTTTGTCTGAAAATAATTGTCACAGGGAAGGAGGAAAATAACTCCACAAACTGTTCATGTTCCAAGTACGATATTTCAGTCTGTTTTCTATTTCCTTACCAAATGTGTCTGTGGGTACATCTAGACTACAGGGTTGTGTCGACAGAAGCTTTGTCGACCGATACTGTCAACAAAGCTTCTGTCGACAAAGAGCGTCTACACTACATTCAGTTCTGTCGACAAAGCAAGCTGCTTTGTCGACATGGCAATGTAGACGTAAGGACAGTTTACATGCAATAACGCTTTCTGTCGACAGAACTCTGTCGACAGAAGGCGTTATGCCTTGTGAAATGAGGTTTACCAGCATCGACAAAACTGCTGAGTTCTGTCGACAGAACTAGCGGTAGTGTGGACGCAGGTATAGTTTTGTCGACAAAAGTCCACTTTTGTCGAGAAAACCCTGTAGTCTAGACACACCCTTAGATTCTAGTGCTCACAGTTTATCATTTTTATTCCACTTTATCATATTTTTGGGCTTGAAGAAGTAGTGACAAGATCATTACTATCTTCCTTAAAGCTCTATTAAAGGCTACTCTGTAAGACTGATCTTTTAAAAAATATCAATGTATGTATGCTAACTCTATTTCTTGTTGTGTAGTCAACAGCTATTAAACTGCATCACTGATGCAAAAAACCAGTGTATGTCCTGGTTAAAGCTAATCTAATCTTTTGTGCCCTTTTTCAAAATAGATAGAGCTATTGTGAAACATCATGGAAGTCAAAAAGGATTAGCTTAGGTGTCCATATATCTTCCCTGCTCCACTGTCTTCCCTTGCTGTGGAAAGCTACGTTAGGGTGTGTGTGTGTGTGTGTGTGTGTGTGTGTGTGTGTGTGAAAGAAGACAGTTGCTCCAGGGCCCATCAATTCTAAGGGGCCCACAGTGCCTGGCACCGACACTGCTACTGTGGCAGCAGATCCCCAACCCCCTTTGAATTGCTGCCAGAGTGCCACGGCTGGGGTAGTGCAGAGGGCTGGCTGCTCCCAGCCCCTCTCCTTATGCCCAAGGCCCTCTCCCTCTCCCCTCCAGGGCTGGGGAACCATTCCCCTTCCCACACCTTGCCCTGGGGTATGTGGTAGTTGTTGTCTTTATTTTACATAAAGTACAGAATTTGTGAACTTCATACGAATGGAAATAATCTTAAAAATCCTGGCAGTGAAGATGGGAGGAATGGCTGCAGATGTAGCATATTTGCAAATTTCTGCTTGGCCTTTTTCATAGATCTTCAACTGCCTAGAAGGCTAGCAAAATGGGCATGTTATTCTCCAGGTCAGCAAATAGTAATTCTTCTCCACCACCTTTGCTGCAATCTTGGTAAACTTTCAGGATACAATGCAGTCCTGTATTACCACTATCCAATAACATATGTTTAAATGACATCAGCTAACACAGTTTGCTACGGTCAGGTCACTCTTGCCAGGGATTGTTAGTGTTTTCATACTTGGTTTCACACATCTTCCTCACATTTTATAAAGCACAGTATGTTTTGTAGATCATCCTTTCTATTATTGGATACATTATTATAATAATCAGTATGGATCTGATTTTACTCTTGATCCCCCACAAGTAAACATAGTAAAAGAATTTGACTTGTGGAAAGCAATGTCAACATCTGTCAACACAGGGAGTCAAGGTCAAATGGATGGAAGTCATGCCTCTGACCTTAGACACAGCTCATTACCTCCCTATGTCTCTGTTCCCCTGCCTTAAAGTAAGAACAATAAACCTCACAGTAGTCCCGTGAAACTGTGATGATTAGTAAAAAGTTGAGGTCTTTCACTTTGGAGAGCAATTATACAATTAATTCCATACAATTTGACCTGGTTTTTTTCAAACATTTTTAAATCTTCAGATGGAATGTCTTATAAATATGGTCATATTGCTTATTACTATGTAAGAAATTAGCAAGGAAAGGTAAATAAATATAATACACGTCACAGAATTCTGTTTTCTAATTCTGTTGTGAAAGCTCTCTACAACAGTCTTGCAAATTTAAGATAAGTATTCACTTTTGATTAAAATAGACATGTTCTTGAACTAAATATGTTCATTCCAAAACCCCATGGCTGCTTGAATAAGCTAGAAGTGACAGTAACTTATGGACAATCTTGCCACAGTTTTGTCTACTACTATATCCAGTTTGTTTAATTTAATATGTGAATTATCGAATTTTACATGTTAAACTTCTGTTGAACCTCTTGGGAAGAGGAGGCTGGAAGGAGCATTTTTTTAGGTGTTTTGGGATCAGAAGAAAGCTCATTCATGCACATGATTGTAGGATGGTGCTAAAACTGAACACTATGCAGGGGAAACTGCCCTTAAAATATATTTAGAAGAATTAGATTTTGGTTTAATTGAAATAGAAACAGAAGTTTTAGATTTAATTTTAGATATCTCGTGGTATTTTCTTCTCCATGAACAATGAACTTAAATAGCAGGACATTCATTTTAATCAAGTAATGTAGACTTGAATTTAATGGACTAGGGTTTACGTCTCAGCACTGGCTGCATCTGACCAGAAGATACTTAAGTTCTTGTCTCTATTCAGGTTACAGAGAGAGAACCCAGAGAACTCTATCTGGGAAGAGGAGTTTTGGGGAAAGTGACAAGGGCACTTAAATTAAGGACAATGCCAATTCATTAATATCTTAATTAAAATAAATGAGAATAACAAACATCAAAAAGCATCAAGTTATCAGAACATAATACAATTTGAGGATTCCCTCTGGTAACATTACTAAGATAAAGAATTGCTTAACCTACCATACTCACACTCCTTCCTGAAGACCTGGTGTTAGGAGATGTAGGACCAGCCTCACCAGCTGGCATGCTCTGTGAAGTTGAAGGGCCAGACAGGTAGACTGTGGAGGTGGTAAGTTATACTATAAATCTAAGCTAATAGTACATAGATGATAGATAAGTGAATTAACAGAGGAGAAGAACTGGTGATGAACTAAGAAGAAGAACCAACCCTAGCTTTGCAGCATGGATATTTTATAGGGCCTTGACATTGCTTGATTCTGACTGAGACTACCATGCCCATATTTAATTTCCTAAGAATTGTATTAGAACATTTACTCTATAGATTATTAGATTTTGATGCTTATCACTACATATTAGTGAGGATTATCTCATTCCCAAAACTATTTACCTCCGGCCTTTCTAGCAGTTTTTTGACCTTGCTGTCCTTTTGTACTTATCAGCTGGTTCTGGCAACAGATGAACCAGGACAGATTTAGATTTGATTCCCCAAAAGTGAGTTGGCATCTGAATAAGCATTTTATCTAGGACAAAGGTTGCTTATGCTAACTTATTGTAATAATATGCTTTAGCTGTTCATATGGGTAACAGGCCTGTAGGCTTCTTGCATGACAGCTTAATACTATGGATAACCACGAATACTTACAATGAATACCTTATAACAAATACATAGTATGTTTATGTACTGGATCTAATAATAATTAGTAGGAATTGCCCAAGAAAAGCACATTATCTGGTATCACAAGCAAGCAACTTAATCTTATAGGCTACAGTGAAAACAACTGACAGGATAAGAATATCATTGTGTGCAATGTCCCTCCACTTTGTGTTAGATATTTTTTAGAAGATTTTTCTTGCATGAAACAAGTACAGAAACCGAAAGAATATAAAAATATCTGGTGACATCTGAAACACCCTGAGCTTCTCTTTCATAATCTCTTCTTATAAAGTATTTGAGAGAGGCTCTGTTCCTGCTAAAGTATTGGGGCATCATTATTCTTTTCATTTGGGCTGGTGTAAATCAATGTTATAACTAACACTATAAAACTGGAATCAGATAGGTCTGAAGCTGCCCCAACATGGCGTATGTCAAGTGCAACAAAAAGACAGCTCTGTTCTAGCATTTCCAATAGGTAACACTGTTGTGTTTTATACAATTGTGACTTGATCATTTGAAAAGCAAAATGACTGAGCAGTTAGAACTTGTGTGAATGTTGTAAGATTTTTAAAAAATCTTTTGGTGATCAGTTTTGAACTATAAATAGTCACTAGCTGTTTTGTAATGAATTCACGATTATAAAGTCACCAAGGAGCCTTGACAATTTCAATCTCTCCCCACTCCCACTGAAGATTTAACTGCAGAAAGCTGCAACAGGTGCACATTACAACTATCGCTTACAAAATGTATAGCACACTTGCTATTGTGCTATGAAATCCAGTGCTTAAATAACAACAGACTACAATGGTCAGAATAAATAGGAAGGAAGATTGAGAGGTGTGCCAGCATCTGTAAGAAAAGGGAGACAGAAAGAACAGAAGGAGTGAAGTAGGGCTAAAAAAGACAAAAGAAATGGTAAGAAACACTGAATGGCAAAGGAGGGAAATCATGAATAGGTATATGTAGCCAGACACAAACCCCATCTTGTTTTTCCACGAACCCCATCTTGTTCCCCGCCCCCAGAGAGCAAGAGAAAGGCAGTCAGCCTTTGATGCCCTGGGAACACAGGTGTGCTGCCTGTTCCTGACTCTACCATAAACAGAAACCAGACAGTAAATGGGCTAGCTGACGACCCGGGGCCTCCCGTCGCCCTGATGGCTAGTACCAGTAATTGACATGCCTGCACTGTCCCAGAGAGGAATCTTCGCCCATCACATACCAGAGGTGCCCATTGTCTGCATTTTCCCAGGTGTGAATTATGCTTTGCACCCTTCATGGGAAAACTTGGCATTCAAAGCCATTTTTCCTAATTGGCCACTTGAGCCCAGGAAGAAGCCTACATGACCCAAGGGGTATAAAAGAGGTTCAGCAGCCCACCCCATTTGAGCTCCAATCATCTATACCTGCTGGCAGGTATTGATTGTCTCCCGAGGTCTGTGGGACGCCCAACCTCGCCCTACTTCTTCCCGAGGGATTGAGAGAAAGACGCTGGCCACGCCAAGTCTGGAACGCAGGGGTGAGAATATATACCTGCTATGTGTCTATTTTGCATGCATTTAATAAGAGCTCAGAGAACCAAAGGGTTTCATGGTACCTGTAAGTGACTTATTAGTGTAATTTCTGTCCTGTCCTTTGTAGTGTCTGTGTTATCTGTAACACAGTAGTAGCATTTAACAGCTAAGTTTACCCTGTAACAATAAAATAGTAACTGTTTAAGCTTTAACCTGACTCCTTCAGTTGCTGTAACAGAACCAAGCACAATTTAAAAGAACTTCAGCCGGTCATAAGGGACTCATTGCCCTGACCGTCGGCTGACAGAATAGGACAGGAGATTGTGGGGGAACAGGACGGGAGAATGTGATAGCATTTAGCTAGCCATTATACCCGTAACCTCTCTCCTAGCATATGGCCTTAACATTTTTAGCTACAGTGTATATAGTTTCTCTCTCTCTCATATCTGACATTTCATTCAGTGTTCCATCACTGCCAGTTACAATAATCACATTGTAATATGTTCCCTTTAGTAGTTCATGCAATGGAGTACATTGTAATTGAAACAAAGCAAAAGTACAGTAGTTCATATCTTCCTATGTGATGGAAGGTAACTTAAGTTTGCCTTCCTGACTGTTTAACACAGGTTGTTATACACTCACAATAACAGATAATGCATTTACTCTCATTTAGCTCAATTTAAAGCTTTCTTTAAACAGTTTGAAAATGCTTAAGTGCATGATACTACATGAAATAGCGCTAGAGCCATAAGAGAAAATGAGTAAAGTGTCCAACTAAAGTGTGTATGCTTGTTGGAATGCCAGTGTTGCAGAAAAAAGCCTGACCTTTCTGCTACTTTCCCCCCAACAAGCAAGCTATCGAAAGCAATATTAAAGAATAACAAAAGGACTAAAAGTTGAAGAGGATCCCTGCAGTGTTTTACTACTCACCAGTTTGCCCGTGTACTGGCTTCTTTCCAATATCCACATTTCACAGTCTATTGTCACATGGTGAGAAGAGCTTCTGAACTTTCAGACAGCTATGGTGAACAAAATGGACACAGTTCTGCAGTTGAACCTAACAGGATTCAATTTTCCTTTGCAGAGTTTGGTACCTATGATATTTTAAAGGATTTCAGAATGTGGCTCTCTCACTCTGTTATCAGGCATTCCATGAAAACCTACCTTTTCAGATGTTAAGATTCATAACTGTAAAATCTTGACAAATACCACATTCTGTGTATACACTAGAAATTTAATCCAGGTCTCATCTCAGGGGATTTTGATTTTTTTCATCTGTTTTTTTTAAATAGATGAAAGTGGAGGAAATTATCTAACACTAGCCAAATTTTTCTTTACTACTCAGACTTATTAGAGAGTCTGTTTTTAGGTTTTGATCAACGGCAGACTGGTATGCCTTCAGGAACAATTGGCTCTTTGATCCTCAAAGCAGTTTATAGCATCTTTCTGTGTTTTGTCTTGGCCTGAATCCATTATAAATAAAACTTGGTCTGTATCCAAATATTTGTATTTACATTTATTGGCTCACAATAGGAACAATAAGATTTATTGCAAGCAGAATTCCTTGCTAAGATTGTTACAGAGAGGTTGAAATATCTGTCAGCCGTGACAGTTTGTTAAACTGGTATCATGTTTATCTGTGTGTAATCTTTGCCATCTTTTGGCTTGCTTTAAAAATCGGGATTTTTTTGGCAGATTTAAATTTTTTTTCTAGTTAACTGCTGATTTTGCTGCCTAATCTTGAAAACATTATACATAAGTAAGTAATCTTACTCATGCAAATAACTCCCTTGAAGAACAATACCTATTGATTTATTTGCATGAGTAAATGTTTGCAGGAGTGATCCCTTTAGCTTTTTATAATCGATTCCTCCCCCTCACAATAAAAAAGTCAATAGTATACCCCATACTTCCAGTAAAAATGCAACCATGCTAAAAAGAAAGCAAAATACTCAAAGATTCTATAGCAAGTGTAATGAAGATACTGTACCTGGTTTGAGGCTGATTACTGTTGAATATTTCCATAGAGAGAACATTGATATGTGAGTTGCAATTTTATATGAGTTCAGAGTGCACTGATATACCCTCTCTGTATTTTTTCTATTTACACAGGACTAGAGACTACCTAATCTGCCTTTTAGAAGCATGGATGGTTGAGGATTGGTAGGACTTCTAGTGTACCAGGAAGAATTCTGGATGACTTAGCCAGATCTGATCGAATATAGGGGTCCAATAACCTCTCTACCACCCAACCCCCCACCTCCATGTGCTTTGTTATCTCCATGTGCCAGCAAGTAAGTCTGCCTTTCTATTATGACAGTTCTATTCTGAACCTGAGAAATGCTTCTAAAAAAATATGTTGGATTGGATATATTTCTGCAAAATATTTGTTTCAATGACCTGGCATTTTTTTGACTGAAAAACATGTATCCTACCCTCATACTGTCCATATTCACCATTTCAGACATCCAGTATTTGCAGGGACTCAAGGAGAGAGTAAGGACTGTTTCCCAGCAGAATTCTGAATGGCCTCTCTCTGAGGCACAAACTTTTGAGTATGGGAATACCATAGAGCAATGTTTCTTAGCCTCTCCAGAGTGATTTGTCTTGCATATGTCCTATTTCACCTCACTTTAAAAGTACTTGCTTAAAAAATCCAATATTAAAATACAAAAGTGTCTCAGCATATTATTACTGAAAAATAATTTACTTTCTAATTTCTACTTTCTAAGCTACTATATACTTGAGATAATTAGTGTTATCAGTCTGACCATCTGTGAGTCTGTCTGTTCAAGAACTCCTCCTAAATGACAAGAGCTAGGATTACCAAATTTGGTATGTAGCTTCCTCTTATAACTTAAAGCAAGATAAGGGTTTGGTTATGCCAGGATAATGGGATTTGCCTAGAAGAGGGGTGGGGCAGAGGGAGTGCTGGTTCTGGGACAGAATTGTGACCAGGGGAAAGGAGTACAGAGGGTTTGGGTGATGACCTGGGGCAAGTAATTGGGGGTGGGTGCCAGAGACAGGATCTGGCTGGGAGGCACTTACCTATATGGTTGCCAGATGGTTTAACCAAAAATACCCATCCCCCCCAAAAAAGCACAGGGAACAAAATTATGTTGAGGGGAAAAAAAGGGGGGAGACTAAAGTTGTTGATCAAAAAATAAAATAAAATAAAAAATCAGCATGGCCCCTTTAAGAAGAAGCTTTTTTTGCTGGTGGCCATTTTGTTTTTCTGTTCCAGCGATAACACAAGCCCCTGTGGAACCAGGTAAGCAGCGGGGTGTGAGGAGGGGTGTTCGGAGGGCCTGGCAGGGGATCCAGGGGCTGGGCCTGGTTGCTGAGTGTGTCGTAGGGTTGCCAGATGTCTGGTATTTTTGCCTCCTGGCAGGGGAAAAAACCCAGAAAATATCGGACATTTTAGGTGTCCAGTATTTTCTAATTTTTTTACCAGACAGGAGGTGAGAATACTGGACTGTCCAGGTCAATTCTGGACACCTGGCAACCCTACTTACCTATGTGGCTCCCAGCCAGCAGTCCTGCAGAAACTGGCCAATGGGAGCTGAGAGATTTTTCTGGTGGGTGGGACAGAACACAAAGCCTCCTTCCTCACTCCCAGCATAGAGCAGCCACATTTAAAGCAGCATCAGGTGTGCTGTGCTCAATGAAGCAGCTGTGGGCCGGATCGGGTGTTTTTTCTCTGATTTTCAGAATCATAGACATTAAGGTCAGAAAGGATCATTGTGACCACTTAGTCCCATCTCCTGCATGACTGAAATAGACTCCTCACCTCTGGCTGAACTACTGAAGACCTCAAATCATGGTTTAAATACTTCATGTTACAGAGAATTCATTGGTTACACTATTTTAAATCTGTAAGTGACCCGGGCCCTACACTGCAGAGGAAGGTGAATAAAACCCTAGGAGTCTCTGTCAATCTGACCTGTGAGAGAATTCCATTCTGACCTTGAGCATGTGGCCAAGATACCTGGCAGTTACCTGGGAAAGTATTGATTGCCATAATTCAGAGCCCTCCCATCTAGTGTCCTGTCTCTACCCATTGGAGCTTTTTGCTACTGACAGTAGCCAGTGGACCATATGCCACTGTAGGCAGTCTCATCCTGCCATCCCTTCCATAAACTTATCAAGCTAAGTCTTGAAGCTAGTTAGGCTTTTTGGCCCCCACTGCTCTTCTTGGACCGTGACAGAACTTCACTCCTATGGTGGTTAAAACCTTTGCCTAATTTCGAGCCTACATTTACTAATGGATTCTTGAATCTAGTTTCAGCTTTCAGACCTCCTCATTTTCTTCATCTAGTGATTGTAACCTATGTCCCCCAAGACCCTCTTGCTTCTGGATTTGATATCTTTTTACAACAAGCTCTTTTATTTGTAATTTCACTTCAAACTAGCACTTTCCAGCTGATATTAAGCGGCAGATAAAAGTGCAGTGAAGTTTAGTCATTATTGAAAATCCATTTTGCATGTTTGTTTTTAGTTCTCTGGTTTCTTTATCAGGAACTATTATTATTAACATAATAACCCTTAAAATGTTCGATGCTGGACAGACATAGGGAGAGACAGTGGTCAGGACAAAGACCTGAATGTACCCTGTTAGTTCCATTTTAAAAAATTGTTCTTTATGGGGGATGAGGTGGATGAGGAAATTTGTCAGGAGGGTTTCTTGAAGAAAAGAAGTAGTGAAAGACGAAACTGAAAGGGATTAAAGAGAGGATGCAGGGAAGACAAAGTCAGGGCCGGATTAAGGGGGGCGCTAGCTGGGCAGCTGCCCGGGATGCCAACCTCTGGGGAGGAACCTGATTGAAGTGGTAAGGGGCGCCACATCAGGTGTCCCCCATAGATTGCCGCCCAGGGGCAGGGCCGCGACACCCCATACACGTCAATCAGGTGCTGCGTGCCCGGGGCGGGGCTGCGCATGCACTGTGCGCCCGCTGCCCGGGGCTCAAGAATGGCTCGGGCAGGCCCTGGAGAGAGTGCTAAGGGAGTCAGGCTAACAGAGGAGGGCTGGAGGAGATTGGTGCAAACAGTCATGCAGTTGATGCTAAAGAAAGTGCAGCTTGAATACACGGGACAGTGCAGAGGCTGCGGACATACTAGCCTGCATTGCACTGAATAGTGTCCAGTTAAGGAAAACTTGACACATGTCTTGGATTAATTGTGAATACTTGGCTTGTCCTACATTTCTAAATGGGTGGGTTAGATCTCCTCAACTGAAATTCAGACTTTAAAAAAATCAATTTGTGCGATTTCATTATATTTGATATAAAGAAAACATTTGTCAAATAAAATATTCGAAAAATCTTTTTATGGTTGCATTTAGATTTTTAATTAAGAAATTGGGAGGCCTACTGGTTTTGAGCTATATTAAAATATAACCCCAAGGATCACAGTCTATTATGTACCAGCATGTACTATTTGTCATTTATTCTGACATACAAAGTATTATATTTGTTTGAACTGCACTTAGCTCTGGTTGCCTAGTATTGTTTATTCAATGGGATAATTTCATACTTTGGATTGATGTGTGTAAATTTGTGAAAGCTTGCATCCCATGATAGCTGCTTTGTTAACTTAGACTAGTATGTGCAGCCTTAAATTCTATTCTCAGGAGGCTCTCCCTTTCTGCTTTGGCACTCCTGTTATTCTTCACACCATTACTTCTGCCCCCTGGGCACCATAGAAGTGGGGTAAGTGCTCAGCTGATGATGATTTATGTTACTTGGCCTTCACTCTCTTCCAGAGAACAGCCTTAACAAGTGATGGTGAGAAGAAAATTTTATGTGATGCTATAGATACTCTTTCTTGAAGGTGATTATTCACCACAGTCAGTAAATTTCAGGACTACAAAGAATAGAGGGCGGTGGTATTTATTCAGAAATTATGAAAACAATGGAGGAGGGAAATGTAAAACACCAAATGGCTAAAATTGTTTGGGGAGAGTGGCTCCATGGCACTCTCTTTTCTTTCCCCCAAATCCCAGAAGACAGCCAGCAGCTAAAGATTCCCATTAATCAGGAAGGCCAGAAGATTAGGTGCTAGCCCAACAGTGAAATATGATGGATTAGGATGGTGGAGAGGCAGGTAGGGAAAGAGGCAAAGGGAGCATAGAAGGAGTAATCTAAGTTCAAAAATATGGTTACAAGAAAGGAGCAGCCACAGTAATGTACCTACTAGGTCTACTTCTACACTTCAGGCTTCTTGCTCAAGAACTGTTTTACACAAGAGTTCTTGCGCAAGAGCATGTCCATACTGCCATGTGCTTTTGCGCAAGACCATCCATGGCAGTGCAAACGCTCTCTTGCGCAAGAAAGCTCTGATGGCCATTTTAGCCATGGGGGTTTCTTGCACAAGAAACGCCTGTTGCCCATCCAAACTGCCTTCTTGCGCAAGAGCTCTTGCGTAAGAGGGCTTATTCCCGTGGTCCCCAACCCGGTGCCCGCGGGCGCCATGGCGCCCGCCGGGCTCTTTACATGCGCCCGCGGAGCAATCTGGGTTGGCCCTGCCCCTGGGCGTGCGGCAGGTGCCAGCCCCGGGCGCATGGCCGGTCCTGGCACCAGGTGCGCCGCACGTGCCGGTGCCGACCCTGACCCCCGCCCCCGGGTGCCCCGGCCCTGGCCCCACCCACCCTTGCCAGCTCCGGCGCCGGCCTTGGCCCCGCCCCCGGGGGTGCTGCGCGTGCCCTTGCCGGCTCCGGCGCCGACCTTGGCCCCGCCCCCGGGGGCACGCGGCGCTTACGGGGGGCGCCGGCCCCGGGCGCATGGCTATGGGGGGGCCCCGGCCCCAGGCGCGTGGCTATGGGGGGGGCCCCGCCCCCGGGCATGCGGCTGGGGGAGGCCGCCCCCGGGGGGGCAAGTGTCCCCGCCTCCTGGCGCCCGGCGGGCGAACGGCCACGCCCCCTGGCGCCCGACAGCCTGAAAAGGTTGGGGACCACTGGCTTATTCCTTGTGGGGGGAGGAATAACTCTTGCACAAGAAGTCCTCTGTTCCGATGCTTTACTGTAAATTTACTTGCGCAAGAATGTGCGTGCAGGGTAGACGCTTCGCAAGTTTTTGCACAAGAACAGCCATTCTTGCATAAGAAGCCTGCAGTGTAGACATAGCCTAGATGAACAGCTTTGGTCAAACAGGCTGAAATTCTCCAAATTTTGCTGAACTATTACTTTTGTCATATACTACTGGATTTGTGCAGAATTAACTGTAGCACGTGTTGTTTATGGGAAATCAGGGCTCTCAGGAGGAGACAGAATATTGTAGCTATTTTTAAATAAGTGTTGAGCAATTGAAGAGTTATAATAAAAATACACATTAACCACATTTTTCAACTTACTCAGGGAGACTTTCTTGAAAGTATAATACTAAACTGCTTTTTCTCCTGACAGAAATTTATTTAACTGGCCATATTCTATAAATGTGACCTGTAATTGCTTTCTGAAAAATTGACTAATTGTGGGTTATTTTATGATGTCTGTACAAATTGCAACCTATTATAAACTGTTCTGCAGGGTTAACATATAGTAGACATTAGCCAAATCATTTGTATTCTAATTTACAAAAATCATGCTATGGTAACCTTCGTGGTGCTATGAGTTAAAATTGCTAACGTTTTTAAGGTACAGTGGGTTTAGTGGGTTTTATTCACACTGTTCATTGCTTTACAATGTTATTTTATTATAGCTCCATGATGGCAAACTCAATGTATACCTGTCATTTTGGCTGATGAATTAACAAAACATTAAGCATTCTTGTCAAGGAGAAACTTGCAAATCTTGGAAAAAATAACTGCAAAATACATATTTTTATCTGGTCACCTCTTTTCTCTGAACTTACCAAAAATGCTACTGAATGTCTCTGAACCTACCAAGGATGCTACTGAAACAGCCATCTTGCTGTCCTTTAAGCCCAAACAAAATTACTGACAAAAATATCTAAATGTCATGCTATCCTTTGTTCTCATTTTCTCTAAGAACAGAAATTAATCAACATAACTTGGTGTTTTTAATCTGTTATGTGATTCTTTATTACTTATAGTTTTAAATCATGACTCCCCAAAAGATGCATGTTTAAAAGTGATGTTATTTTCTTGTTGGAGTAACTTAAATTATCATTATACTGCTAATTACATAGAATAAAGGGATTTACATGGACTCCTACCTCAACAAATCACAAAAACCTTTTCTTTCCTAGTCTCTTTCCCCCACCTCCTTCCAGTGAAATTCTGCCAACCCTTCACAGAAGCCCATGCAAACGGATATGGATATGTCTACATTGCATTCCTCCTTCGAGAGAGGAATGAAAATTCAGACAAATGAAAATGCAAATGAAGCGCAGATTTGAATTTCCTGCGCTTCATTTGCATAATGGCATCCAACCACTTTTCCAAAACAGAGTATTTCGAAGACAAAAAGGAGTTATTTTGAAAAGAAACCCTTCCTTTGAAATAACCCTTAAACATTAAGGAGTAAGGGTTATTTGAAGGAAGGGTTTCTTTTCAAAATAAACCCGTTTTGTCTTTGAAATACGCTGTATTTCGAAAAGAAACCCTTCCTTCAAAATAACCCTTACTCCTTAATGTTTAAGAGTTATTTCGAAGGAAGGGTTTCTTTTCAAATAACCTTGTTTTTTTCTCGAAATACACTATTTTGGAAAAGAGGCCAGCTGCCATTATGCAAATGAAGCACGGGAAATTCAAAACTGTGCTTCATTTGCAGTTTCATTTATCTGCATTTTCATTCCTCTCTTGAAGGAGGAATGCAATGTAGACATATCCTAGGTCTTGAAGTATTCCCAGAAGGGCAATTGGCCTATTTGACCAATGGCAAAGCTTGTTCTAGAGCCCTCCTGCAAAAGGTGCTCTGCCACTAGGCCCTCAGGTGTTAAATAGAGGATACTATGATGATGATTTTATGATGACGTAAAGAGGCAGTTTCTCAGGTAGGAAGGTCTCAAGCCAGTCCTGCAAGTGACAGGAGTCTATTTCATGGTAGGAGGCCCTGAGTTCAAGCCTCCATATTACCATGAGATTCTAAATAGCCATGATATGCATTGTAGTGATAACTCTGAAGGCCTAAATGACTGAGGATTTTTTCAGTATATTGCATATCAATAGGGCTGCTAAAGGGTTACAGTTTCAAGCAAAGCTCTCCTATATGTCCATAAATACATTCCATGTTCTGATGTATTTTTTCGTATATTGGCATGAAATACTTTCAATGAAACTGAAAGGCAAAACTGATAAATGGAAATATATCTAACATATTGCATAATTTAGCCTTTTGGAATTCACTACTACACTATATCAATTAATAAAACCATTTAGCAGGTGAAAAACGAATATACATTTTACACAAAGTTGCATAGTATAGTTCATTCTATTTTTAATTTAAAGATCAAACATTTCCTTTTGAAAATGGGGTAGAATTATAAAGTAAATAATAAAATAACATTTAACAGAAGGATCAGATATTTAGGTGACATCAATTGGCACACTCAGTGGATCTGTGGTGATATACATCAGCTGAAGATTTGTCCCTTCACATTTTAAATACATTGCCTGTAAATAATGAATAAAGCAACCTCCATTATCTGGCTGCTCTTCAAGCTATCCTATCTGTGGGTGTTCAGAAAAAAGTGGTTCTTCAGAGGTCTGAAGTAAGAGCAAATAGAAGCAATTTGGGGAGGGAATTCCAAAGGTAGGTTATTTTATTAAGCCCTAGTGAGAGGAAAAGCGTAAACAAGTTAGAACAGATGATTGTTGTGTACAGTAGTAGATTTGCATATAAAATAAACTAGGAATCATAGGTACCAAACTTTTCATTCTATTAGGAGTGCCAATTTGGATATAAAAGTTGAGTTCATTTATAATTATGCTTGCAGTCACATCTTTATTTTTTTTCTTTGTGAAAAGTTATCTGGATAAGATGCTACCTATTGCTAGAAGTCTGTGGGTATTCACAGAAAAGGGAATGTGGTATTACCAATTAGCACAGACTTTTTTCTGATGTGTTTTTGTGGAAGATGGTGAATAAAGGAAAAATATTCATGTGATTAAGAGTAGATGATTTTAATTGATTTAGAAGACTTTTTGCACTCTTGTTCAAGTATGTAAGCTTTTCAGTTGAAAAAATATTCTTGTAAACATACATTTTGTAAATAAATGTTCTTGCTCCTGTTTACTCAGGAAGTACTTTTATGCCCATGTTGGAAACCTCCATTTTATTATTTGCACAATAGATTTGCTGAACAATTACAAATATTCTTGGATCATATGTGAACAGAAAAGGGGATTCTGCCTGTTTATCTACTTATGTCATCCTACAAAGTAGGAAAAAATAATGATTTGACTTCAGTAACTGTGTATTGCTAGCTATTCACACCATGAAGAATACTTGTAGTGTGACAAACAAACCATAGACTAAATTTGTTCACACAAATTGAAAAATGTGGTTGAAAAATTGTGAATAATGCTGAAAGTAACACAGCTATGAGCTGTTTATGGGACTTTTGAGAATGAGCAGAAGGCAACATTAGCTGGATAAAATATTGACTAATTCAGCTGTCTCAAACTACATACATGAAAGTGTGATCTGAGGACATCTCAGAAACATTGAAACACAAGAATGGTTCCTGATGCAAAGAGATTAATATATTGAGCAGCAAGTCTGTTGTTGAGTCTGTTGTAATACTTTGTTCATTGTCAGTACAGCCAAGAATACGGTGAGTGAACTATGTTGATTAAAATCATAGCTGCCTCCCACTCATTAAGGGTATGTTTACTCTGTATTCCTCTTTCGAGAGAGGAATGCAAATGCAGCTGAGCGAAATTGCAAACGAAGCACGGATTTGAATTTCTCACGCTTCATTTGCATAATCGAGTCTGGGCATTATTTCGAAATACCCTATTTTGAAAAAAGAAATGCAGTCTAGACACGGTTATTTCAAAAGAAAACCCTTTTTTTCAAAATTACCCTTAAACCTCATTTTATAAGGAGTAAGGGTAATTTCGAAAGAAGGGTTTTCTTTCAAAACAACCGCATCTAGACAGCGTTTCTTTTTTCGAAATAGGGTATTTCAAAATAGTGCCCAGATGCAATTGTTCAAATGAAGCGAGGGAACTTCAAATCCACACTTCATTTGCAATTTCACTCAGTTGCATTTGCATTCCTCTCTTGAAAGAGGAATGCAGTGTAGACATACCCTAACACTGCAGTTTGTTGAAAACAGACTGGGTGCAGTATACCAGTATTTGGTGGTGGTGGTCTCCTTCTAGTGAAAAATAACAAAACATTTTTATGTTGACATTCTGGATGAAACATTATGTGGGAAATACCCGCTTGTGATATTTACAGTGCTGAAAAGGAAAGCATAACAGCTAGAGTCTGAAGCAAAATGATGAAGACAGAGAAGTCATCTAGTCAGAGAGAAGGAGGAAGAGAGATGGCAAAAACAAATAAAAAGGGACAACGAAGTTTCTAGACAGAGAAACCTAGACAAAAAGGACTGCCAGCCTCAACTCCAGGCTCTGTTCTCAGAGAAGCGACACCTCTGTAGAAGGTCAAGGCGGGGGCTGGAAGTTGTGCTCCTCCCAGCAGGGAAAGAAGCAGAATTCCCAGCCCTGTTTAAACACAGCAGCTCTGTGGAGGAGAGGGGTCAGGGAGTTCTGCTTCTTTCCCTGCTGGATGGGGCAAAATCTGAAAAATGAATGTATTATGTATACCCAACAACTTGACCTATTTGCTTTAATCTGAAATAACCTCCAGTGCTGTCTTCAAAGTGCAAATATGACTACCATGCAATTAAAAGCTTTATTTCTGCATATTTACTTGATGTGCTATATAATATATACAAGTTGTTTACCATCTCTAAACTGGTATCAAAACTTGATATATATTCTCTGGGATATGGACTGAAATTTCTCACCTGTTTATTATATAGTGTTTCTTCATTCAAATTAGATTCTTTTGGCAGGAAAGTAACTGGACTTTAAAAGGCAGCTTGAGCATGCAAGTTCTGGGCAGTTCAGCTCCTCTTTATCATGTCTGAAAATAGCAATATATCTTCATATTGATTTGTATAACCTGAGAAAATAATTAGTTCATTCTCTTTCTTTCAGGCCTAGAGCTGAGGAAAATTCACCCTTTTGAGCTACGTGATTCAAGGAGAGATACATGGCTCTTGACTTTGTTGTGTTTTTGCAGAACTAGCTCTTTTGCTGTATCATTGCAATTTGCCCCTCTACTACTAGGAAAGAAGCTGACCACTTATTTTTCTTTTAGAGAGCCTTAGGCTTTGAAGAGAAATGTTTATATAGCCTACTGTTGATAACCCCTAGGGGAAAAAAAACTTTGTATCAAGAAAGTAGATCCTAACAAAAATACACACTACGATCTAAAGAGCTCATATGTTAGAATCGTATTTTGTTTCTTATTAGATGCAATTGCTGATACACACGTTTTGTGTGATCTGATTCTGTGAATGTACTTAGCTTGATAATGAATCATTTCCCATCTTTGGCATACTGTATTCTCTGCTGAAATGGAAACAAAACAAAAAAATTCCTTACAGCTTGTGACATTATTGGGTCATAATATAACTTTATAGGTCATTGTTGCAACCACTGTTCCACATTTTCCAGAAATCTTGTATCAGTGCTATCGAGTGAGAAATGGTGAACTGGAGCAAGTGGGAGCTATGAGGCTCTGTGGTTGTGGAGTCTTATAAACAAAGCAGGGCAGCCTGTTAGTGGCTTTCCCAAAGTGGGCCTGTGGCCCACTTTGAGAAACACTGGTCTAAACAATTTGCCTTGAATGGACACTCCCTGCAGTGTTCCCAAGAATACCCTTTTTTTACACAGATGCAGATAAAAATGTGATGAAGCCAAATTTAAGCCCACATGTGATATAAAATTAGGAAAATGAGTTGAATACTAGATAGCTCCACCCAATCCTATTTGTTCTTATCCAAACTTAATAAAAATGGTCTGAAGCATATGTGGAAATAAATAGTTTCACTACTCTGCGGTAGATGCTGGTATGGGAGCTGTCAGACCCCAGAATAAATATGAAATTTGGATAAATAGCAATAGTCCTCAAATCTATAGATGACAAGTACTACATGCGGCTGCAGATATGATTAAAACTGAAGTCTTGAACGTGCCAGAAAATGAACAAAAGACCCCAACCCCATCCTCCCCCTAAAAAACCCAACCAAAGAGGGATACATTTACAATAAAATTTAGTAAATCTCATTAGAGGATAAGAAATAGTACAGTCTTAGAAAAAGACAGGAGAAATATTCAGAGTTTTGCAATCCCTCCAGACTTTTTTACATGACTTGCTTTTGTAACATGTGAAAACTGTAGTGTACTCCTTGGTGCTTGAGCTCAAGAGTACAAAACAAGATAGCCACCATCAAAGTAGGTCAGAAGCCTGCAATGGTGATCCTAAGCCCTGATAAGCCGCAGTAGCAAGCTTTGGATCCAAGCTATCATAGGTGAAAATCTTAAACTTTGTCACTTAAGACCTGACTAAAAGAGAAGAAATTGAGAACCCTTCAGAAAACAACGTGGACCCACTGGATCTATCCTGTTCAGCAACTCTATTTTCTTTACATGTGTTCCCTTTTAAGGACCTGCTTCTCCAACAGTGCTGGGAAGAAACCTTTGTACAACATGAATACAGAGGAAGAGAGGGATGAATATGCTCAAGTGAGCATGGAAGAGTCCAACAGTTACAATTTGCATTTTAACCACTCTTAACTCTCTCTCTTTCTCAACTTACATGCACACAAGTTTCAAGAACTTTTTCCTTCTATGTTATCAGTTACAGTAATTTGACAAGCAGTTTTCTATTTCTTTCCTACTGAAAGAAGTACAGGCAGTCCCCGGGTTACATGGATCCGACTTACATCGGATCCCTACTTACAAATGGGGTGAGGCAACCCCGCACTAGCTGCTTCCCCCCAGCAGACCAGGGAGACGCGGAGCGGCTTTTCTCAGCAGATACCTCAGCTTGAGAATAAAGGACTGAGGGAAGTGAGGTGTGGGAGAATAAAACTGAGCTCTGGAGAAATGTTTGGCTAGAGTTTCCCCTACAATATGTACCAGTTCCGACTTACATACAAATTCGACTTAAGAACAAACCTACAATCCCTATCTTGTACGTAACCCGGGGACTGCCTGTATTGTAAAGGCATGTACAATAAAGCCTTAAAACAAAGCCTTTTTTATATGATTGCTTTTATAAAGAGTGTGTGTATATGTATACATATAATATAACTCTATGCTATTAACAATAAACATGCATCTTTAGAGGTCTTTATACTATGTCTATATCGAGATATTGAACACAAATCAATAGACAAAGGATAATATATTAACAGTACTGAGTCACTGAATACTGATATAAATCCTGCTCCGGAACCTCTGTGTGAGCTAAAGTCTTTTGTTCTTTGTGGGTCCTACTGACTTCCAGTGTAGCTGACCAGAGGTGCAAGTGGTACTTCCATTTGGAGGCCATTTCCGGATTAGGGCCTCAAACTTCAAGACCTTGATTTTTCAGACTGCCACAATGCTTGTCTCAGTTGCCCACTGTTTCTGCGGGGGTGGGGCTTTATAAATCATTTTGATGTTGTTCTTAAGAGGATTGTATTTTGTGGTTTGTGATAGCCGTACTATATCTCTGTATTTTCAGAATCCATATTCAGATTCAACTGAATTTTCTGCCTTTCTTGAAGAATTTTAATGGTAAAGGTTTGTCCTCTGAGAGAAAATTATCTTGAAGGGAAATACTCTTCTGTATTTATACCTTCTGCCAGTTGTGCTTCCTTTAATTGTTTGTCCTTTTCCTTCTTGGTATAACACAGAACTATCATGAAAAACTGATAATCTGTGTCCTTCACAGGAAAAATACTAAGTATTTCTAACAGTTCTTTTAATTAAGAATTCTGCATCATGATGTGTAATTTCTGGTGTGGGATATTTCCCATTGGAACTCTGAGGTCTATCCTCCTTAATAGTGCTCACTATTAATCCATTTATGTTAGTCATAATTAATATTTTGAAAGTTTAGTGCCAAGGCCATTCCTATTTGCCTTACCCTCTATTTTGTTTGTCTAAAATGGTTTTCTCCAACATGTTTAACCAGAAGGTTTGCATTGACATTTTGCAATGACTCTTGTTTTCTTTCATATGAATTATTTTTTTAAGATGGGCATTGACATTTATGTTTGTATAGAACCATAGGATGGAAATACTTTCTCATTTGTTATGGCTGAACTTCCAAAGTGATGTCACTATTTTGATAATAGTGGGGGAAAGACACATTTATTTTGATTAAACAGAGTTTGTATGTGAAGGTCAAATTCTAAACAAATGCGATTTAAATTTGCAGTGTGTGTTGTTTCACTGCAATATACTGAAACAAATAGTACTGGGCATTTTGCCTTGATGTTCTTAGCCATTGCTCAAGTAACAGGGAAATAAATATCTGCTTAATAAATGGTACCAGAGTCTTTAGACTATTCCTATATTGTCATGGGATTTTTTCTGATTCTTGGCCTTTGCAATATTTTCCCCACACTATGAAAATATTTATTCCCTCCAGTAAGAATGCTGTTTACCTTGCTCATTTTTTTTTTAAAAAAGAGCTAGAGGCAGAAAACTTTTCTTAATTTATCTTCTTAGGCAAATGTTAAAACGTGTCAAAAATGTTCACAGGGAAACATTCCTGTTTTAAAGAATGTATTAAAATGTCAAACTCTAGGGGAGATGGAAGCTGTCTGAAGTGTCTGAATGAACATCTGATTAGCATTTGCACATTAGCATTGCTGTTGTTCAACTGAGGAGCCTAAAAAAGGTGAATTGAATTAATTTGGAATTTGGCAGGAATTCTAATAGGTGAAGGTAAAACATCCAAATAATTGAGTAAATTTGAAGTGTATACAGGCATTTACTGAAATAAAGAAAGGAACATTTTGGCTTATGAAAATGCTTGGGGAGGCTAGGCTAAATCAGTTCCAAGCAAATACACCAGTTTCTATTTGTGAAGTGGAACTTACAGAATTTACAAATATAAAGGAAATATATTCTTATTAGGTTTTAACGGCAAAACTTAGTTTGCAATTTTTTTTTTTTTTTTTTTTTTTTTTTTTTTTTTGCATTATGAAGTCTACTCTAATCTGTTGAAAAAATTTAAGGTTCTAGATGGAATGAGTTCAAATGGTTTGAGTTACTTTCCTTCATGCATAGACAATGAATTGCAGTATCTGTGGTTATTTAAAGTCTTTGGGTGCATTCACAGACAAGAACAAGAATGGAAACTATTTCATTTTTAACAGAATAGCCCTCCCCACACAAGGGCCTGACAGTATAATTACTCTAGTTTATACACCATAAATTGTGAACAACTCAGTTTTCCCCTCACTTTCACGTTATAGATCTAATTAGGAATAGACAGACTACTTAGTGTACACATAAATATGATATATGATGAGACACGGTGTTGATTTTAGCAGGGTTTATAAAATTGCATAGATTAAGAAAGCAATTTATTTATCTAATAAAGAGTCTGAACTGTAAAATGAATTGAGCCCATATGAACAGAAGGAATTTATTTACCTAAACACTATAATTATTTTATAACTGAGAGATACCATCAAAGCATGAGATTAGTGACATACTTGCGCTTCATGGTTTTTGGAAGAGCTCTTGTTCCTTAGAGATTTGCGGAGATTATTTGTTTATTTAGAATATAATAATTTTCAAAGCACCAATACTGGAATTTTATCAAGTGCCCAACAGGTGTCATCCACAAGAAGTATTTTTTGTAACTAAATTCCTTTTCCTCTTGGTATTGGTTAAAAAAACCTTAGGTATTATTCAGCGAACTAGTGGTTTGGCCAAAATTAGAACCCACTGGAAACTAGTTTGTTTGGCCCTAATACTAACACTGTTTAATGGAAATTAAAATATCACTTTCAAATGGCAATCAAACTCTTTTTCCCTGAGGGGATTCATCCCCTCCCCCCCAAAGAACAGCAATAAATGATTCCATTTGTCAGGGTATCTTTAAATTCTGTTGGGAGTCTCTGGCTGTATGCACTAACACAGTATATCTTCTAGTTGTTGTTCTGTGTTCCTGGTCAGCAACACCCACTTCCAGCCATGCGTGCACATGATAGCAGAAGGAAGTGTGCCTACTTTGTGCTGCTATTTCAGAGTTGGACTCGCTTGTGGTGGGCCTCTGTGAAAATCATTCCTGGCTTTATGAAGCCCTCCAAAGGGAGGCTGGTAATGAAAAGCACTTAACGGACCATTAATGACAGCAACACTGCTAGAGTTTAATAATAAGTAATTTTTAAAGATATTTTTCATCTTATCACCATCCACTAGTATCAGCGTGTTCCTATCATTTAGCAATGGGACCTGTCAGATATGAAAGCACTTTACAAGGACTCCACAGTTAATTATAAAACCTCCTTTGACTGAATTTACAGTAATGGATGGACGTTGTCAGCGAATCAGATAGCTGTCACTCTCCCAGCCACAGTTGTTTTGACAGTTCTAAATGCTCATTTGATTTTTTTTTCATGTGTAGAAGAAAAGATAATGACGAGGTTATGTGATAACAGCTGCTTGTCTTCCTTCTCTGTCATGTCAGTGAAAGATGATAATGAACTTTTCCCAAGCTATGTATTCATTTATTTTTGCTAATCTGCTAAACCAAGAATACCAGGTAGATCCTCAGCTGTGCATGAGCAAAGTTCAGTGCAGCTGAGGATAAGGAATACCAAACTGGGATTAAGCTGGCCACATTTCTAACTCTTGGTGTCCGCTCTCCATTAGTCTGGTCCCTGGAGTAATAGTCATTAAGGATGATTCCAGAAGATGGGAATCACTGAAAAACTCCTTCTCCCCCTTTGCCTAATCTTGTCCCACATCAAGGGAGATGGAATTACTGATGCTGATTTGCTCTAGGATCCTTTCTACATCTATGTACAGTATCCTCTTCCCCACACACAGTGGGACTCCTCAGCTGGCTATGTAAACTCAGATTCTCTGCTTTGCATAGTTACACTGGACTGAAGTTTGAAGTCTACCAAAAAGACAGACAAAGCTCAATAATGCTAATGATTATTCCCAGTAATTTTTTGCCTTTAAATAGTTTGTTAGCTCTCTAACGGTGATCACCACTTTCTGAGTTTTAAAAGTGAGCCAGATCAGCCATGTCTTTAAATACCCAGGCCCGACTGCAGGAATTTCTCTCTCTCTGTGTGTCAGGGGATGCATGTATGCACACTTCTTTGGTAAATGTGGGCTGGGTTTTATTTTCAAATAATTTTCATTTAAATTAAAAATGGTCCCTTGTTTTCCAGTTGTGCCTAAAAACTAATTTTTTTAAAAAATACAAATTTATATTAATACAAGGAAATCAGCCCAGTAGCAGTGAAATTGTCTGTATACAGCTGTTTCCAAATACTGTAAACTGACAGCAGTGGAAAGCTAATGCATACGTTCGTCTACTGTGGCTTTATATTGGTGTTCTAACTGGTAGCCATTTTTGCAATGAAAAGAGCAACAGTCTGCTACTAAGCAGAGCTAATTGCCGGTGCCTGTGAGACACCCAGCAAGGCCCAATTACAGCCCAATTATATCCTATATCTGGGGTGCCCAAGATGTCAATTGTGGTCTACTGGTTGATCGCAAGCAGTCAGCTAGTGGATCACAAAGCAGATCAGTGGCTCCTGAATCAGCACTGGGAGGGTGGGGGTGTGGCAGCCTGGCCTGAGCCATGGGAGGGGCTGGTGTCGCTGCCCCACTCCTGCCACAGTGGCCCAGCCTCGCTTCTGGGGAAGTGGAGGAAAATCAGCCCCAGCCTTCCCTCGGCTAGCTGGAGCATGGGGGAGGGAAGCTGGGGCAACTTAGAGTACCACAGAGAGGTGTGCATTCACACCCTTTCCACCCTCCCTGCATACAGGCCTGATATCTAGGCCTCTGACAGGGTCACTGGCCTTGTAAGGGTGGAGATGTCTAACCCCACCTGCAACACACTTTCTGCCTCCTCAAGTAAAGGAAATGTCCAAAGGCAGATTATGGGGTTAAATTGATGGAGATAAGACAGACGCTTGTGAAAGTGAACTCCAGGAAAGAAGCTCTGGGAACTGCTGCTCAATAGAGAGCAGGAAGAGACTCAAGGGAGCCCAGCCCAGCCCAGCCCAGGAGAACCTAAGGAGTGAAGACAGACTGTCAGGAATAAGAGGCTGGGCTCAGTTTGAAAGTGGGTTGAAGACCCTTTGTGTGTTTTGGACTGAACACTGCAAAATAGATGGATTTTTCCTTTGTGACTTAGCTGGAGGGACAAATCAGTGCAGTAAGCCACACTAGCAATTGAATTAGGTTAGGAGATCAGGTGAACCAAACTGAGGGAAGAGAAACTGAGGCAGTAGCTAGCCTGAGGCCAGACTAATTATGTAGTGCTGCTACAGCTTGCATGTTTTATATAGATAGTAAATGAAGTCATTTGAATCCAACTATATCTGTATAGTTTCTTTCTATACTTATTGTGTAACGAGAAAAGACAAAAGGAGGCCTTTTACTATTACAAACACTAAAAAGATTGGTTTGGATAACTATTGTTATCCACTTTGAATTGATAAACAGTTATTCAGCTTCATTGTACTTCTTTTAATAGGCACCCCGAATGTTGAACCTTAATCTTAAATATTATTCTACTCAGAAAAGTGACTACATAAAAAAGACACTGTATGCAACAGAGTTATTCCTTTTGTGAATTCAGAAACATGACTGACAGTAGTTAAAAACAAGATTTACTGCTTTCCCCCCGCTCTGGTTAGCAAAGAGGAGCCAACACAGTTGAGAGACAATGAGCTAGGTTGTAGTCCATCTGAGGTATCATCAACAAATTAGTGTTTATTGGTTCCAATCAGTTATGCCTATGTGAGTCCATTTAAAGGACAGAGTTAGTGAGGTAGGATACCCAGAACTGAAGAAGAACTCTGTGGCTATGTCTAGACTATGGAGTTTTTCTGGGATACCGGAGGTACCCTGGAAAAACTCTGCCACGTCCAGGGAATACATCTGCTCTTCCGCTTTTTTTTTCCAGAAGAGCAGACGCTCTCTTTTGGAAGCCCTGTCTTCCTCCTCCCATGAGGAAGAAGGAAAGAGGAGGCTTTTCCAAAATTTGGCCCAGTGTAGATGGACCAAATTTTGGAAAAACCTCTTACAAAAAAAACTATTGAAAAAAGGTACACAAGTTGTGGAGCGCAATTTGCGTTCCTTTTTCCAATAGATCACTGTAGCCTAGATGTGGCCTGATAACTTCAAAATCTCTCTCTCTCCCTCCAGTAAAAGTTGTTACCTCATCAAACTTGTCTCTAATACCCTAGAACCAATATGGATACAAAACATTGGATGTGCAGACCCACGGAAGGCAGTAAGGATATAGATTTATCAGTGAAGGCATAGCTCACATGTGCTAGGGTTACCTAGGTCCTAGCAATGCTTATGGCCTAGTTTAGGCTGCATTACTGGTGGTTATATTTTAGGTGGATTGAAATCCGCTTCACTGTGGCTGCCCAATTTGAATCTTTAGAGATAGGAGTTAGAAAAAATCTTTTTACTTGTGAACTTGAGCATATTTGCTATGGGAATCAAAACGAGCATGACTGCCAGTATGGAATCCCACACTGAATAATTAGCATCACCTTTCAGAATAGAAGAACACGCTACAGCATTTCAGAGTAGTGTTATGGTGCTGCTGTTTATGATGGGTGAAATTAGATTATTTTCCCTGGCTTAGTGGAAAAAATATTCCCTCTTTATGTATGATATATTATTTACCTTTGTAGCCACTTCAGACTTAAAGCTTTGGTCTTTTGCTTTTTACAACTGCAATATTTGGCAATTTATTGAATAGATTTAACTGAAATTAAGATGATTATCCTAGGGAAATCCAAGTCTCACTTATGTGACAAAGACCTGATGACTTGTTCAGTCTTTCCCTTTGTGTTACATTCAAAAATATTTAATGATGGGTTGTATATGCACCCAAAGTTCATCATGCTTGTTAGTCATCACATGTTGAAAATTCTCTGAATGTCTGTTTTGGGGCTAATGAATATGAAAAATGAACATTGACTTTTAAGCATAAGTATAGAAAATCTGTATGCTGGTTCCATCAAGCACTATTCCTGTGAACAGCCTAAGATGAAAGATAAACCAGTTGAAAGTCTTTGAGGACAAATGAGAAAAAAACAGTGTTGATGTCATGACAGGGACCTACTATACACCACCAACTCAGGAGGAGTAGGTGTAAGAAGCATTTCTAGGATAAATAACAAAAATATGCAAAGCACAAGACCTGTCTGTAACGGGGAACTTTAAGTACTCAGACACCTACTGAGAAAGTTATATAGCAAATCATAAAATCACCAACCAATTATTAGACTGCATTGGGGACAACTTCTCATTTTAGAAGGAGGAGGAAGTAATCAGAGGGACAGCCATTTTAGATTTGATTCTGATGAAGAGGGAGGAATCTGAAGGTTGCAGGCAATTTGGGTGGAAGTGATCATGTACTAATGGATTTCATGATGCTAAGGAAAAGAAGGAATGAGAGCATCAGAATAAAGATAATGAACTTCAAAAAAGCAGAGCTTAACAAACCCACAGAATTGGTATGTAAGGTCCCATGGGAAGAAAATCTAAGAGAAAAAGGACTTTAAGAGAGATGGCAGTTTCTCAGAGACAATATGTAAGACATAACAGCAAACTCAGTTGATGAGAAGGAAAGATAGGAAGAATAATTGAGGCCATTATGTTTCTTCAGGATCTTTCTAATGACCTGAAAATCAAAAAGGCAGCCTACAAAATGTGGAAAATTACATAAATTGCTAAGGACAAATACAAAAGAACAGCATCAGTCATGAAGGGACAGCATCAGAAAGGGTAAGCACAAAATGATTTACAGCTATAAAAAAACACACAAGGCAATAAGTTCTATTCATGTCTTAGAAGCAAGAGACAGATAAAGGTCAATGTAGGTCCACTGTTTAGCACAGAAGGGCAACGTCTGGACTGGCATGATTTTCCGCAAATGCTTTTAACGGAAAAGTTTTCCGTTAAAAGCGTTTGTGGAAAAGAGTGTCTAGATTGTCACAGACGCTTTTCCGTAAAAGCACTTTTTGCAGAAAAGCATCCGTGCCAATCTAGAAGCACTTTTCCGCAAAAAAGCCCCGATTGCCATTTTCGCGATTGGGGCTTTTTTGCGCAAAACAAATCTGAGCTGTCTACACTGGCCCTTTTGCACAAAAGGACTTTTGCCCGAACGGGAGCAGCATAGTATTTCCGCAAGAAGCACTGATTTCTTACATGAGATCGTCAGTGTTCTTGCGGAAATTCAAGCGGCCAGTGTAGACAGCTGGCAAGTTTTTCCACAAAAGCAGCTGCTTTTGCAGAAAAACTTGCCAGTCTAGACACAGCCAAGGAGAACTAATAACTCATGAGATCAAGAAGACCAAGGTGTTTAAGGCCTATCTTGCTTCAGTCTTTACTAAAAGGATAAATTGTGGTCAGATATTTAACACAATATTAACAACAAAGGGAAGGAGCACAAGCAAGAATAGTGAAAGAATTGGTTAAGGAATAAGGATGAAATTAATTCTAGGCACTTAAGGAATTAGCTGAAGCTATATTGGAATGATTAGTAGTGATTTCCAAGAGCTCATGGAGGATGGGTGTGCTCCCCAGAAACTGGAGAAAACTGCTATATTTGCCCATCTTGAAAAAGGAGAACAAAGAGGGCCCAGGCCAATTATAGATGTCAGCCTAACTTCCATACTTAGAAACATACTGGGAAATTGTTAAAAAATCATTTTGTAAACTTCTATAGGTCAGAAGGGTGTAAGTAATAACTAACATGGATTTGTCAAGAATGAATCATGCCAAACTAACCTAATTTCCTTATTTGACTGTGTTACTGATGTAATGCTAATGGATGAAGCTATAGATGTCACATCTTGATTTTTAGTTTAAATTATTTTTGACAAAGTCCCATATGACAGTCTCATAGACAAACTAGGGATATGAGGGCTAAATAAAGTTACATTAAGGTATACACACAGGTGGTTGAAAAATCTTCTGGTTCTTCTGGGTCTGGTATGATTTAATATTTTCATTAATGATTTGGATAATGGAGCAGATAGCATGCTTACAAACTTTGCAAATGATACCATATTGGGAGATGTTCTCCAAAGTGATAGCAGCATGATTAGAGTCCAAAACCACCTTGACAAATTGGAGCATACATCTGAAACTCAACCAGATGAAATTCAATAAAGACAAGTATAAAACTTTTAATTTAGGAAGGAAAAATCAAAGGCACAACTACAAAGTGGGGAATAAAGTGGTGCTAGCTGCTGAAGAGGATTGAAGGTTATAATGCACCACAAACTGAATATTAGTCAAAAGTCTGAAATAGTTGTGAAAACTGCTAATATCATTCCTATGTGTATTACCATGGTGTATGAGAGACAGGTGGTAATTGTCCTCTTCTGTTTGGCATTTGTGAAATCTCAGTTGGAGTACTGCATCCAGTTGTTGGTGCCAAGCTTTAAGGTAGATGTGCATAAATTGGGAGTTCAGAACAGAGCAACTAAAATGATAAAAGGTTTTGAAAACCTGACATTTGAGCAAAACCTATTTGGCAATTTTCTGTTTTGGGGACTGGAAAAAATAGTTTTTGGCATTTAAGAATTTTTTTTTCTCTATTTAAAAACAGTTCTAGCACATCACAACTGGAAATTTGGTGTCTGTCACAGATGTGTGCTTTGGTGAGCCAGAGAAAATACATTTTTATTTGGTTGATGTGACAGGGTGTTTGCCCTGCACTGGCCCTTTAAGGGGCTGAGACTAGAGAATAGAGTGAAGCCCAGATGAGGCAGCTTGGCTAAGGAGGGAAATTCCCCCAGCTGGGGGAATATAAAGAGGGATTCCTGGAAGGAGGTGGGAGAGATTTGATTGCTGCTCTGGCTGGAGAGTAGTAGGGACCTGACTACCAGGAAAGTGAGAGGCTTCCTGGAAATAGAGCAGGGCTGGGGGAGGCTTTGGCCAAGTAAGCCCTAGGCTGTAAGGCCTGAAGCCTCGGGGCCTGCTAGAGGCAGCTACCAGTAGGCAGAGGCAGTAGGTCCACACATCCTTTGCCAGTGATGAGTGGCCAGTACAGATTTCAGTCTTTCCCAGGGGCAGAGGCTAGAGGAAGACTAGCAGGGGGTCACAGAGGCAAGGGAGGGTGCAGGGAACTGGGTGTTCCCTGGGAGAAAGAACTGGGGGTCCTGGGGAATAGGGAGGACCTTGAAGTGGAGTATGCAGAAGAGTAATAACACCCTCCGCTCCCCAGAAGGGGGTGTGCAGAGACTGGAGTGGGCACTGCCAGAGGGCAGTGTCCTGAAGAGGACGCTGTGTGGATGGGAGAACGTGAGGAGACACCAACCTGGAGGAAGTGCTTACCGAAACAGCCAGCTAATTCCCCAAGTCATTCAGCTGAGGGTGCCTTGCTGGTGAGTTGACCTCATTACAGTTATATAGTTTATGGTTTAAAATATTTTTTACAAATGTGAACTGATTTTTCTTAAAACTGTTATCTAGTGACTATCTTCTGAATTATAAACTAGATATAATTCTCATTCAACATATAATCTCTCAATATTATTTTGGCTCTAGGATTGCATTTCTAAAATGTCAGTTTAGGTGTGTGTGTGTGTGTGTGTCGAGTACTGTCTCCAAAAGTGTGTGTAGGGAATTGATGTTGATACATTCAGGGCACTAGCTATAAATTATCATGGAAAGAAAGGAAAAATACTTTCTAAAATTGTGCTATACAGCCCAGAGCTGAAGCTGTATACATACATAATAGGGCAGAGTCAGTGGTACTTAACTGAGTTTTCAGACTTCAAAAGAAACTTTTGTTCTATTAGGGACTGCAGATTTGGCTATTCTTACCTGGGTGTTGGCCCTTTCCCACCCTCCCTCATCCACAGACACACAAACTTCTCCTGCAAATTTAGGGTTGGTTTTTACCTGGGATAGCTGACTTGGCTCGAGGACATGCATTAGAGCCCTGGCTCCACCTTCCCTCAGGCTGGTCACTCATGCACTTTTCAGTGAGGACTAAATCCCACAATTGTTGATGGTCTTCCAGTAATCTCTCATGATCCTTCCCATCCTGTTGTGTTCCCAGAAGTGCAAACAAGTTCTCCCACAGTTCCTAAGCATCATAGAACAGCTCAGCTGACTGCAGCACAAAAGACTCCTGGGAGCGTAATCTCCTGGTTCTAGCAACACACACTGGTGAGCGCTGCACTAGCAAGGACACAGTATCTTAGATGAGGCTTTGCAGTGTGACTGACTGCGTTCACACCTGCCCTCAGCTACCTTGGGTACTCAGACCTAAGTGCTGCTTACCTGGGCTAACTCCACAGTGAAATGTAACCTGATAGAGGATAAACTTAAAAATATGGCTTAGATTTATACCCATATCTTGAAGATTCAGCTTCATGTACAAAACTTACATGCATTTATAAAAACTGGGCAGTACACAATTTGTGTGTAAATAAAATTGTACCCAGTAGCATATAAGTAAAATTTTTGAATACAGTTTTGGAAGCTTGTTTAAAATGTTGGCAGCAGATATATGAAGGAAGATATTTAATTCTACAGGGTAAAAAGGAAGTTCTTTTAAATGGGAGTAATTGTAAAATTTTTCGTTCATGTTTTTTCCTGAAAATACTTTCATAGAGCAACTATGTTGGTAAACCAGTGCCTAATTACAGTTTCTTTCATTACTGAAAGGGTGTGTGTGGAACCAACTCACATCCCACAACAATTCTGATCATTTTAGCAATGGTAATCACCAAATTCAACATAGTTGATTTGGGAGAGTCAACTTGGCATATGTGGAAAAGTAAAAAGAAATCAACTTGTTTACATTTTTATTCTCTCAGGGCAAATAATGTCTGAATAATTATAGGCTCTATTCTCCCCTATTCCTGGAGTCTTACGTCAATGTCATATACCAGCTATATACTATTAAATATACTAGTGGCTGCTGAAGATCAAATCCCTTCTTTATTCAACCACTTGTATGACAAATGTGTTTGATAGCTGTGTATCATAATTAGCTATTTGCTGATCAGGTAACATTCTTAGTTGAGAAGCACAAAATAGTACACCTATTGCTGATTAAAATATGCTGCAGGCCTTCTATAGGTGAGTCTTTCAGAGACAGACAGCTGTCAGAATCAGTCTGCTTTATTCAGTGCTGTAAATGGAAACTGTGTGTCTGAATGGTAACTGTCTTCTCTATGATATTTTGGGGACATAGTCCATCAGTATGAATGTATGCCTTTTTGATTCAGTTCCTTTTCTTACAGTTTGGAAGTACAGTTAATTGTAAGTGGAGTAAGAAGTAGAGTAGGAATTCTTCTGAAAGTTGTATTTATTAATCTTTCTACATTTATTTATGGTAGTACACTAAAACTCGGTGCCACATGCTTACACAGTGCTTTTTACTATTTTAACAGCCACCGCAGTACACTCTGCATCTCCACTCTCTTTTGATACAGGAGACCAAAGTAGATGATCAGGGTAGTCTATTTGGAACTGGAATTTATGAAACTGTCTTTCAACATTTTCTAAGTTTTACATGCATTTGCCTCTTTCTATTTGTTTTATTTTTTTCCAGCTAGTAACATAAGAATGTAGAGCTTGCGTTTTGTAAAAAAGAAAAAAAATCCTAGGGAGTCAATACTAACAATAAATTAAGTACATCAGTTAAACACTTATAAAGTACAGACCAAAGAACTAACTTGCATTAGTTCTAACTGCCATATATTTGTAATGGCCAGATGTATTGCATTCAGTTTTCACAGTACACTTTTCATTTATCTTTATGCCAAACCCTCATCCAGTACAGGCAGTCCCCGAGTTATGCGGATCCGACTCATGTCGGATCCGCACTTACGAACGGGGCTTTCTCGCCCCGGAGCTCGCAGGCAGTGGGACCGCCCAGAGCGCAGCGGTCCCGCCACCTCGACCTCCGGGGCGAGAAAAGCTGCTCCGGGTGCCCCTGGTCTGCTGGGGATCATTTCCAGCAGACCAGGGACACCCGGAGCAAAGCCGGGGAGACGGAGGGGTCCCGTGCCTCTGAGGCTTTGCTGTGCAAAGCCTCAGAGGCGTGGCACCCCGCTGCCGCTTTGCTCCGGGTGTCCCTGGTCTGCTGGAGACGGTCCCCAGCAGACCAGAGGCACCAGGAGCAAAGCCGCAGCGGCGGCGGGTCCCGCGCCTCTGAGGCTTTGCCAGAGCAAAGCCTCAGAGGTGCAGCACCCCGCCGCCGCTCCGGCTTTGCTTCCCGTGTCCCTGGTCTGCTGGGGGGAGGGGGCGCAGCTCGTGCGCCCCGCCCTCCCCCAGCAGACCAGGCTTTTGTTGTGGACCCTGGGGTAGAGCAGCTGGGGTGCTGTCGGGTTGGTCCTGCAGGGACCTACCTGGAAGCCCAGCTGTTCTGTCCCAGGCTCGAGATTCAGCCGCTGTTGAAACTGATCAGTGGCTGATTCCAGGAAGCTGGGGGCAGAGCAATTCTGCCTCCAGCTTCCTGTAGTCAGCCCCTGGTCAGTTTCAGCAGCAGCGGCTGAATCTGGAGCCAGTTCCGACTTGCATACAAATTCAACTTAAGAACAAACCTATAGTCCCTATCTTGTACCTATCCCGGGGACTGCCTGTAACCTCAGAGTACTTAAGTTAAATGTATCGTGAGCTCTAGATATTATGATTATTGTTGTTGGGAATTTTTTGATGTTTTTTTTTTTTATCAGGAAGATTTCTCAGGTGTACGATGGCATGAGATTTCTCAGATTGTCTGGAATGGCTAGTAGCAATCACCTAGGATGTGGGAAACTTAGGTTCAGGTCCTGCTCTGAGTCAGAACTCAACTTAATACTTAGAACCCTTCTTCACCTGCTGCCTCCTTATAGCTAATTTGGCTAATGCCAAAAGCAGTTAGATTTAGTGGGACTAATGACAAGTATGGGTAGATGGAGAACTCGAAGAGGTTTGATAGAAGATGATAATAGCTGTTGCACATTGTATAAAAGATACTCCCATTCCATTGAATTTTGCCTGTTGTAGATAGGCGAGGCAGCCGGGATACTATATGTGGTGAGCTGCAGATATTTATCTGCATTCATGGCCTAATGGAGGAGTATCTTGCTCAAATTCTGGTTCAGTCATGCAAGGGTGCTGGAACCATGTGTATAGTAGGGGTGCTGAAAGCCATTAAACTGAACTATAAACCCTATATAGCAGAGTGGCCAAACTTACTGGCTCTTCAAATCACTTACAGTGATCTTCAGACGTTCAAGTGCCAGGGCATGCCTATCAGAGCTTGGGGCTTCAGCTCCCCAGGAGGTAGCGGTTGGAGCTCAGGACTTCAGTCCTCCTCCTGCTGAAGCTCCATGCCCTAGCAGATGTGACCCACACGGCCGAAGCTCCAAGGCATCCCTTCCCCACAGGGCAGAAGCCTCCCCCACAACTCCACTGCAAGTCAGAGATCCTGAGCTCCCCGCCCAAGTCTGATAAGTGGTGAATGGGAGTAGGCAAAGGGGAGCTTTGTGAGCTACGTTTCAATGGTAACAGAGTTACATGGTCGGCCACCCCTTGCTATGGAAACCGTTTCAAGCCAGAGAGTGCTGCAACCTGCTCCAACACCTCCAGTTCCAGCACTTATGTGAGCATAGAAGGCAAGTATGATACTGCAGCAACAAAAGCTCTGCTTGTTGTTTGGATTTCTGTAATCAGTCTTCAACAAAGAAAGTTTGCCTCCCCTGCTATGCAGCTTGCCTCTGTTGCTATGGTCTCCTTGTGAAACTAATCACTTGGCAAACATGCAGGCTGGAGTAGGCTGTTATTTTTTTGGTATTCAATTCTGTTTTGACTGGACTATTATTTTGAGATGACAGATGGGTTAAATTGTGGGTAATGCCCGCAGCTTGGAATCATGGAGTTGTCGGCCAGCAACTCACGTCTGCTTTGGTGAAGGGCTTGTGTACTTTGTAAATGTGGGCAGCTGGTAAAAATTTCATTTTGGCAGATGGAAGTTCGGCAGGATAAAAAATGTCTGTCTCGCTATTATTTAAGTCATTAGATTTCAAACTTTTGTTTGCTTGTTAATGTTCTGTTGGAAGCTGCAGGCCAGTTTATGATGTAAAACCTGAGTTTATACAACAATAAGACTAAGACTTTCAAAGAAGGGGTGCCCAAAGTTAGATGCTTTGGTGATCAACATCTTTGAAATCAGGCTACTCATTTAGCTGTTTAATGGAGTCTAAATATAGGCATCCAGGTCTGTAAAAACTTGGCTTAAATATTACAGGGTATAAATTTTCCAAATGTGGTAAAGTGACTTAGACTGCTAACTCCTGCTGTCTTTGAATATGACTTTGTTTCTGGGGGTTAGGCTCTTAAGTCACTTCGGCACTTTTGAAATTTGACATTAAGAATAACCTGCTAGGTGCCACACACATTAACTTATGCAAGGAAAAAAACAAAAGGACTAGTGAGTGGGACCTGGTTAAAGAAAATCTATTGAGCAGGGTTCAAATGGCAGGCTCAGGTCTTCAGTACAAACATGGTGAGGAGAAATGATATCCAATGGGAATTAGAGAGAGAGCGCTACTGATTCTGAAAAATCTTGTGACCATTGTTTTTTGGAAGTATCCAAAAGACCAGACAAGTGTATCTGGCATAAAATGATGTAAATGGCTGTTAGGCTGCTTCTACTCTTCCTTATTCCCTTTTGCAGGATGTGACACAATAATAAGCTTGAACAACTATTTGTACATCAGCAATTCCAAGTTGTTCTAATCTTTCCATAATACATTTCTGAATTTCATTGATATGTTAGAACCAGAGCAGAGCAATTACATCTAATCACTCATTTACACTTAAACTTTCAGTATAACTAAGATAAGTAAAATTGTTGGTTAAAAAGACAGTCCATTGATAATCAGTAAAATGCAAAGCTGTGTACTTCCTCAGGTATGAACTTCTTTGTGGTCAGCAATGCATAGCAACTCATTTTGAGTTTCACAGCCTGTGAAATTGATCAAAATAAACAAATGATAAGGAATAACAACTGATACAAAAGATAAATATTTTATAGCTTGCATATGTTACCAAATACCACACATTTCAGAGGATATCCAATAAAACCACGCAGTTACATAAAAAAACCACAAATAGGCCAAAAAAAATTAGAGATGAGGTGTGTGGGAGTGGGCAGGGTGCAGACAGTGGGTGGCAGAAAAGCAGAGCAGTCAGGTGCAATGGTAGTCTAGCATTATGGCATTCTTCAGTCAAATGTAGGAAGAAATGGCATCCTAATTTCTTCAAATTCATATAATTGCTCTTTGCTGCTAACTCAGAAAGGTCTGAGTACCATTGCTGTTTTCTGAGCATAAGCCTGCTCCATTTTTGTAAAATCACATGATTGGTAATCGTTGAGGCCTTCAAAAACCATATCTTTGTGGTGGAATTAAACTCAAGGTAACAGGTATGCTCCAGAGCATAGGCTTCAGGATTTTGTTTTTTTACAGTGCCAACACACATCATAGGAAAATGATGTCATCTTGTATAGCCTTTGTGGCGTCCAATACATTTTGAACAGAATATTTTGCTGCATAAATGTCGCCTGAGACCCACAGAAACATTCTGTAATATGCTCTGTCATTGGGATTTTTTAGGGCTCTGATAAAGCCCCTTGCCATGCTTTCACAAAGAGATCCAGACCAATAGAGTTCTTCATAAGTAAAGCATACAGAGCAGGTTGTGGGTCTGCAAAATGTATGAATCATTTCCAAGGTTTCCAGTAGCTCTCTCACTTCTGGCATTTCTAGGGCATCTAGACCAGATATGTTAGCAAGTCTGTCATTTGTAAGAGAGGACAAGTCATATTGGTAGTTTTTACGTTCGAAAAGAGAGAAACCTTCATCTTGATTAACGGGGAAAGCCGTATGATGCTCTTATTCAATTTACAAATCTGGGCTACCCTAAATACATACATTTGACTTGGTGGGTAGGATGCCATTGAGACCTCTTGTGTGTTACCACTGTAGGAATCTTATTTGTCTCCACTGGGCAAACAAGGAACCAAGCAGACCTGCAGGTGGAATTAGATACCTTGGTAGGCACTCATTTTCTACCTATATGTAGCATGCTGGAACTAATGCGATCTTTGCTGTGATAAAAGCGTAATACTGTACTAATTTTGTAGGTCTGGGGCTGAAATCTGCCCTTGGGTATAAGGGCCTGGAATTCTTAAAGTGATAGTTGTGGGTGGTGTTAAAGTCTCTAATGTCAAATTTTCTAAAATAAGATGGACTTAGACTATTGAGGAACCTATGCAGAATATTCATTTATGCATTAACCCTTCCCCAGTGGCTGATATTGCTGATATCTTTGGGGCGGGGGGGGGGGGGGAGGGGGAGACCTTTTCAGGCCTTGCTTATACAGTCACAAATAGATTTCCCCTTTCCTTTTCTAAATAAAGAAGCTGAAAATATATATTTAACACATTTTTAGTTAGAATAGATTATTGGTCGTCTGAAATTTATTAGAAAACAATAATATAGCTGTGGAAACTCTGTAAAACATTTCCTTGATACTGAATCAAAATGCCTCTGCTTTCAGTGACTGAAGTGTACATGAAAAATAAGTTCAATGCAGTAAAAATAATCTTAATTTGAAGTAATTTTAGTGTTTAAGATGTCTCATCCATAAGTCAGTAGGATTCAGAGATGTTTATGTAAACAAACTTCAAACAAGGTAGCTTATTTAGGAAATAAATAACTTGCATGCTATTCAATCTCAGGGAATTTTTTGATGAATAAGATACCTAAAAATAGTATTTCAAGTTAATAAATATGTCAGTTTTACAGTATCAAGCCAGGTAATAGTTCATCTGGTGAATACTGATTGTCATTGCCACATGGCCAGCGTTACTGATATTTATTAGGCTATTCATCAGTAGCCAGTCAATTTTTAAAACTTACTGAACAACTCTGCCATCCCAACATTCACATAAGTTGCCCACATTCAAAGCCTGTAACACATTCATGTTGCTAGTTATAACTTCCTTTAACAAGATGCTTTCCAAAGAGACTAGTGAAAAATCTCTCTCATGTAAGCATTTTTAGTTTTCCTCTGTTAAATTTGCTTGTCCGTATCAACTGTTAGGCTTAATATTTAGGCTTAATATAATAAGATTAATATTTATGTCTAGAAAAGTAATTTCTTCTTTAACCCAATTGACACATCATAAAATGTAACCATCCTATTGTCATAAGAACAGCCACTGGGCCAGAACAAAGGTCCATCTAGCCCAGAATCCTGTCTTCTGACAGTGGCCAGTTGCCCCAGAGGGAATGACCAGAACAGGAAATCAACCCATCTTCCCAGCTTCTGCAAACAGGCTAGGGTCACCATCCTTGCCCATTCTGACTAATAGCCTCCTGGTATTGGCACTTAGTATTGGCCAATGTCAGAAGACAGGACACTGGGCAAGATGGCCCAGAATGGCCAGTCCCATGACAGTAGGATGCTTACTTCTGAAACTCATTGTATATACTCCATCTCCAGTGGAGATGCCATTTTTAGGGCCTTTCCCAAATTCACGGCTGGGAAAAACACACCAGACGATCAAATTTGGATTCCTCTGTGAAATCTGGCTATTGTGCTAGGGAGTCCTGGGACTGCCACCCTCACTTCTGCTCTGCCGTGAGTGCTGGAAGCTTAGTCACAGCAGCCAGCAGCAGCACAGAAGTGAGGCTGGCAATATATGGAGAAATTGTCACTTATTGTGTGTTTGGGGGGTGGGGGGAGAGAGGAAGGGGAGTTTCTTAGGGTGGGCATCATGTGGCGCCACCCAGGGCACTGTGGTCACCCTGCCCAAACAGACACAACCAGCCCAAGAACCCTTTAAACTCTCAGGTGCTGGGCACAGAACTGATGAGAGGCAGGGCTGGGGGCATCTTGGCCAAGGATTTGTACCTTGTGACAAGCTGCAATTGCTAGTCTGGCTGGACTGGAAAGGGATGGTAGTTCTTCTGAAAGGGCTGCTCCTGGGGTGCATTCAGACCCACTCCAGGAACCTTCCTTGGCTGCTCGCTAGGAGCTCAGCTCTGAAGGCAGTGTGGGTGTCTACATCAGCACAAAACAGGATGACCTGGTATGGTATTTCCACTCTTCTCCGTTGCTGCTGCCAGTGGTGCTCCCATTAGTCCTGGGTGGTTGCTGGCTAGACTAAAACAAAAAGTAAGGGTGGCAATACTATGTATCTTCTACAGTAGCTTTGTGACTGCTCCCAAAGCCCCTTTTTGGGTCAGAACCGCCATGGTTGCAACACCATGGAATTTCAGATTTAAATAGTCAAAACTGTGGAAAATTAAGATATTTTAAAAATCTTATGACTATGCAACATGCCAAATGGGCTGTGAATTTGTTAGGGTTTTACTCGTTATACAAATAATATGATATGCATTCAACTGTCAATAGTATAATAGATTACCTAAATCCATGCAATAGATGTACTATAGTGTAAAAAATATTCACGAATATGAGGGCCCCAGCTGGTTACATTTTCTATTCTTTTCAAATGGTACTTCAGGAGATGAATCAGCTCATAGATGGAGGAAGCTCAGCAATACTATTACTATCAATAATAGTAGAACAGGACTTAGGAACTAGTAAGTGTTTAAATGATGCTTTATATTTTCACAGTATTATGGAAATCTTAACTAATAGCCTGAGAAGTTCATGTCATTATATAAATAGTGTTAAACTAAAACAACCTTTCAGTACCTGCAATTAAACTCTTCCAATAATTCTTCTACATCATCCTGTGGGAACACTGTATACCTTATTAATTGTTCTGTTTGTTAAATACCAAGTTTTAATGTGTTATAGGCATAGAGCCTGGAATAAATGACAGTATTAGTAGGCATAGTGCTGAATAGGAAAAAAGTCCTAAAACATGGTTATTGTTTTGAAAATCATCTTGCTTGAATAGTTTTTGAGTTAATAGGTATGTTGGCAATCAGGCCCATTGGCCTGTGCCAGATGCTTATGGCGGCATGAACCAAACAGGGCAACTTATCAAGTGATTCCACTGCTGTTGCTCAGTTGCAGCTTTTAGCAGTCAGAGGTTTATAGACTCCTACATCATGAGGTTATGCCCCTGACCATCTCGACTAACAGCCATTGATGAACCTATCCTTCATTAATTTCTTTAATTCTTTTTTTGGAACTCATTTATCTTAAATGAAAGGCAATGGTTACATCTATCAGCTGCAATGATGTTTACCCTACCCATCAATTTCAGTATAGATTAGGAAAGTATATTCTTGTTTTTCATTGTAGCTTTAGTTTTGTGGCTCTGAGAGACCCTCAAAATGCACTAATGGTTACACATACCAATAGTGATTATACAGGCTGAATCCCTGAGACAAAAAACAGAAGCTGTTACCATCCTCAGATGAAGTGCATCTTCAGATTGCAAAACAGCTGGCCAAATCACAAGTATGCCAGTAAACAACTTCAGTCTATGGTTGGGTAAATGTAAGGTTCCTATATTTCTTTTCAGTTGTTGGCTGAAAGACTCAGCAAATAATTAAACCTTCTGACAGGTAGTCAACCTAATTACAACAAAGAGAGGATTAAAAGATTGAGCATAACTTGGTGGGAAGACTAGTTAAAGCAGTGTTTCTTAAACTTTTTAAGACTACGGAACACCAAACAATTTTTTTTTATGAGGAACACCAAGGATTTTTTGATGAGCACAAAAAAGGTCATCTGCCCCTTTAAGGGTGGACATATTGAATTCTGTTCTCTGTGGCACACCTCCAACAGCCTTGGAGCACACCGGTGTGCCATGGAACACAGTTTAAGAAACACCGAATTAAAGCTTTGAATAGATGCCCTTTGTCAGTCAAGAGGATCGTAAGAGGAAATTCTGTTTCTCAGTAAGCGTAACCACAAATTGTTATGGTATTGTCTGAATGTTTTAAAGTTAATGTTGATTGATTAATATCCAGGTGATGAACAGTGGTTAAACAAATACAGTGTCTGTTATATATAGGGTAACATTTGTGTGCTGAAGATGTTTTCTGCCTATGGGTAAACTTCATGAGAAATTGTATGGCTCCAGAGGCTTGTCAGCTGCTTGACACAGTTCTGAGGTATGCAGGTGTATAACCCAAATTTAAGGATCAGGAAGTATTGATAAGCATTTAAGTGGATATTAATTAAGGGCACATCTACGCTTCTAAGATCAGTGCTCTGGAGGATGATCTTTCGGTATTCATTTTAGCAGGACTAGTAAGGACCCGCTAAATCAAATGCTGAGGGTGCCCTTGTCAACCCAGGAGCTACTTGCTGTTGTGAGGTATAAGGGAAGTCAATGAGAGAATTTCTCCTGTCAACCTCCTGTGGTGCCCCAGAAAATTGATGTAAGATATGCAATTCAAACAGCTGGAGTTTCATATCTTGCATGGATTTTCTCTGCCAGTATAGACCTGGGATAAAGCTGCTTCATCACTTTGATGTTGAACCAAATGTAGCGTGTTTGAAAACAGATGTCTCAAGTGTCTTTATATTGGTATACTATGGACTAAATAAGCTATAAACCATTAGAAAATTTGGAAAAGCTTTATGTAAAGTCAGAGAACTTCAAAATATGCTTCACAGGGAAGAGGTACTGTACAAACAGGATGTCATGCCAGCCAATGAAGTTACAAGATGCTGAACAAAGGAGACCCTCTCAAGATTTGCAAAGATTGCAGAGCTGTAGATACCAAAACAGAAGGTCCCAGGAAGAAACCAGGGGAGGTATCTTGAAAGGCTGAAATGCAAAATGTAGAACTGTTGTGGCAGAACATGTTGGCATGTGGAAATTCAGGAACACTACATTTTGGAATTAAAGCCCAGTGGCAGTGGTAATCTCAATTAATATAAAATCACCAAAAAGATGCTTGATTTCCTCACTAGGCAATCAAACAGCAAGCTCATTCCATTAAATGTCTCTAATGTTCTGACTGATCCACACGAACTTTTCAAAATGGGAACCTGTTGCTGTATTTAATGTGGATAAGTGTAAAGTAATGCACATTGGGAAAAATAACCCCAATTATATGTACAAGACCCAGAATATCTTACTGCCTCTGTATAAAACTATGGTATGCCCACATCTTGAATACTGTGTACAGATGTGGTCTCCTCACCTCAAAAAAGATATTTTGGCCTTGGAAAGGGTTCAGAAAAGGGCAACTAAAATGATTGGGGGTTTGGAACGGGTCCCATATGAGGAGAGGTTAAAGCAACTGGGACTTTTCAGTTTAGAAAAGAAGAGACCGAGGGGGGATATAATAGAGGTCTATAAAATCATGAGTAGTGAAGAGAGGAAGAAAAGTTATTTATTAGTTCCCTAAATAGAAGAACTAGAGGACACCAAATGAAATTAATGGGTAGCAGGTTTAAAACTAATAAAAGAAAGTTCTTCACACAGCGTGTAGTCAACCTGTGGAACTCCTTCCCAGAGGAGGCTGTGAAGGCTAGGTCTATAATAGAGTTTAAAGAGAAGCTAGATAATTTCATGGAAGTTAGGTCCATAAAAGGCTATTAGCCAGGGGATAAAATGGTGTCCTTGGCCTCTGTTTGTCAGAGGCTGGAGAGGGATGGCAGGAGACAAATGGCTTGATCATTGTCTTCGGTCCACCCTCTCTGGGGCACCTGGTGCTGGCCACTGTCAGCAGACAGGATACTGGGCTAGATGGACCTTTGGTCTGACCTAGTATGGCCGTTCTTATGTTACGTTCTTGTGTTCTTATGCAATACCCATCAAAACTGAGCAATAGAAATAAGTTGGCTTCAAAAAATCACTTCCTATAAGAGAAACAAACTAATGCAACAACCAAATGCATAATCACCAACTCCACACAATTAGATATGCTAATTGTTTAAATTTCTAACTTTAGAATGTTTTTTCTTTGAATTGTATGAGAATTCATAGGCATCTGGATGGGCAAATTGATAAGGATCTTTACTAAGAATCTATATTGGTACAGAAAAATGTCTCAAATAGTATAGAATTAAAATATTAAAATTAATTTACCATCTGTTGACAAGAGTTGGATTTATTACCTTTTCATTCATTTGCAGTTCGTAAACAGAGAATTTTCTTTTAGTTTATATAATTTTGTTCATCTTTTGATTTTATTAATAAAATATACGTTTATAGAAGACTTAAGTCTGTAATAAACACAAGCACCAAAAAGTTTCTGTGGTTAATTAAAATCAGTTGATCAGAATCTGTTTTTAACTATATATATTTTAAAATCAGACAGCATTAGTATAGAGAATTAATTGCTAAAAATATGATTGGAGAATAGTGTTTCAATTCCACTTAAAAAAAAAAGTCATATGCGCCTCTTATTGCAGGGTCACGTGTCATTCAAATGCAAAATCATTCGCAATCTTCAGACACTTCTTTCTCAATGACATTGCTAATGCAGACATGTAGATTACTTGAAAACCAGTGTGCACCAAGGAAGCCTTATTGTCAATCAGGGTAATTAACATTTAAATATATTAGGATCAGGCAACATTCTAAATAACAGGGCTTTATGGGAGGAAAAAAGTCCTAAGTATCTTTGAGATCTTAACTATGCTATGGAAAAAGGATAATTGAAAATAGATAAGACTAGTTACTGTAAAAATGGATATACTTTTTGCAGTCTGAATGCAGTTATAGAATTTAGATGTAAATTATGTCTATGCGTGGAATCACTGCAGAATTCAAGAACCCAGAGGCTATATTTTGAACTTTCTGTCTTCTGATTCTCTGGCTGGTGGTAGAATACAAAGCACAGCAGATTCATGGGACTTAATGATCTGCCTATACATAATTTTTCAATATAGAAAGTAACACACCAGCAGTGCTCAATTAAACAAGAGACTCAAAGAAATAAAAGGAATAGAAAATAGAGTAAATCACTATTTACTTCTGATAAAACACAACATGAATTATAAGTAGTATCATAACTTCCAAACAATCAGGAAGATATGAATTGTGAGAGATGTTTGTTTTCTTAAGAGAAGGCCATAGAGAGTAGGGAAATAGAGAAGTTGATACAGAAACAGGGTTTTCGAACCCTTTCAAACAAGGCTATTAAATGGTGAAAATGATTACAGGCAGTCCCCGGGTTACGTACAAGATAAGGACTGTAGGTTTGTTCTTAAGTTGAATCTGTATGTAAGTCGGAACTGGCGTCCAGATTCAGCCGCTGCTGAAACTGATCAGTTTCAACAGTGGCTGAATCTGGACGCTAGTTCTGACTTACATACAGATTCAACTTAAGAACCCCAGGCATCCCCAAGTCAGCTGCTGCTGAAACTGATCAGCGGCTGATTCCAGGAAGCCCGGGGCAGGGGCTTCCTGTAGTCAGCCACTGGTCATTTTCAGCAGCTGCTGACTAGGGGACACCTGGGGCAGAGCAGCTGGGGTGCTGCTGGGTTGGTCCAGTGGCACCCAGAGCGGCGCTACGGGACCAACCGGCAGCGCCCCAGCTGCTGTACCACAGGCGTCCGGAGCAAAGCCGCGGAGCACGGGGGCAGCGGGACAGCCCAGACGCGCCGTGGCTATCCTGCTGCCCTTGGGCTCCGTGGCTTTGCTCTGCTTTGCTCCCCGTCCCCCTGGTCTGCAGACCAGGGGGACGGGGAGCAAAGCGGCGGAACACGCGGGCAGCGGGACAGCCCAGACGCGCCGTGGCTATCCTGCTGCCCTCGGGCTCCGCGGCTTTGCTCTGCTCTGCTCCCCGTCCCCCAGGTCTGCAGACCAGGGGGAGGGGGAGCAGAGTAGAGCAGAGCGGCAGCCCAGACGCGTCTGGGCTGTCAGCTGGCCGCATGCTCCGCTCTGCTTCCCCCCCCCCATGGTTTGCAGACCAGGGGGAGGGGGAGCAGAGCGGAGCAGAGCAGAGCGGCAGAACGTGCGGCCAGCTGACAGCCCAGACGCATCTGGGCTGTCAGCTGGCCGCGTGCTCCGCTCTGCTCCCCCCCCCTGCAGACCAGGGGGAGGGGGAGCAGAGCGGAGCACAGCAGAGCGGCGGAACGCACGGCCAGCTGACAGCCCAGATGCGTCCGCTTTGCTTCCTCTCCCTGGTCTGGTCGAGACCAGGGAGAGGAAGTGCCCCGTTCCTAACTGCGGATCCGACGTAAGTCGGATCCGCGTAACTCGGGGACTGCCTGTACATTTATTTCTCCCTCTTCCCCCCTCCTTCTTCCCCTCCCCCCCAAAAAAAGTCAGCTTGGGATACAAAATCTCAGCCAAATATTTTTTCTCTCTCCTAGAACTGCTGGGAGGGAGTAAGCAGAGTCCTGGTTCCCCTACATAGTAGTAAATGGAGCTAGCCAACAGTAAGCAAAGGAGAGAGGGTGTGTTGCTGAATACCTTAAAGGGGTGCAATGGTTTGTAACCCATATAATGTAAATAGAGTTTCTGGATAATTCCTGGAGGTTAACTATTGCCTGATATGTGCTCTCAGGTAATGCTGCTGCATGTCATTACAGGCTGTGACTGTTTGGTGCAATGTATCCATAGTTTTGCAGGGGTTAATTCATAGATTCCAAGGCCAGAAGGGGCCTTTGTGAGCTTCCATTCTGACCTCCTAGAGTATCTTGTTTTAAAAATTGCTGATAAGGAATCTACATGACCCTTGGTAAATTGTTCCAAGTGATTAATTGCCCTCATTTGGAAAAAAATATTCCTTGTGAACCTTTTGTTTGCAGATAAAGATAATTAAATTAGTCAGATTTAAGTACTGTATTATAATAACAAAAAACTGGATTCTACAATCTCTGTGATCATGAACCCACAGTGAGGTTTCCATTGATGGAATGCTTGCAGTACGTGGCCCCAAACGAATCTTTCATCCCAAAGCATCTTTGCAGACACAGGAATCGAGGACAGAATTACCATTCATTCCTGTCTGTAGCTTTCTCTTTCAGTAAGATCAGCCTGGTCATGTCTCTATTTGTACAGTGACTCACAACAACCTAATCTGTGGTCAGCCTGACTTTGGTGGTGTTTACATTATTTATTTGCAGCCTATACTCTGTTTACCTTCTGTAGCATCCCCACCATCATATTATTTTCTTGTATGCAGTTCTGTACCCTGATTTCACAGCCTGTTCTCCTTTTTTATTTTTCATTTGATTTGAGAATCATTCCACTTTATATTGTCCATCTTTGGAAAAAAATCTCATCTATTGCTTCTGGCCTTTTATTTAATGTGGCTGCTTGTAGTCCATTATGTGATAGTGTTTAGAATGCAGGTCTGATAAATATACAATATTCTTATGTGTATAGTCTCCCTCTCTTCTAGCTTACTTGGATGCAAAATGGAAGCACATAGTCCAACTGTGTAATGGAGAATAGGGTTCATTTCAGTTTAGTAATTCAGATGCCACTGCAGTTTAGCCTTATTTACTAGTTTGTGATAAACATCTAGGAGTTTTACCTATTTGACGTATCTGCAGCATTGTTTCAGCTGCTGAGCTGAGGAGTGCTTCAGAGTTATTTGTATGTGAAAGTATGATAGTTGCAAAATACATAACATTTTTGACAGCTGGTGTGTTGTCATTGAAGAATGTCACAAAATGCAAATCTGATCAAGACTCCTCTCTAGTTGGCTGTCTTGTTGACATGTTTTGGTAGGTGTGAATTATTTGCAGTTGCCCTTGGGAGGTTATATAAATCTTTCCCCTTCCCTCCCCCCCCCAACAGATATTTAGTCTCTCGATTAAGAACTATGGTATGTTCGTCTCTTCAGATAAGGATTACAATGTGTTTCCATGACTACATTGCTGTTAACATGGCCTTTGGAGAATATAAAAATGGAATATATTTTTGAATGGTATAGAGACATTTGTCTCTCAGGAACACCCAAAGGATCAACAAAGAAACATTGCTTAATACATGTGGTCTTTAATTAAAAGTCAAATAAAATTGTACAATGGATACTTTAAAGTGACTACTTAAGATAGGGTGTATTTAAATGGTCCTTAAGGGATGTTTGACTGTAGTTGTCTCTATTCAGGGTACTGTAATGCATCCCTCTCTCTGGTATAGAAGTACCTTCCAGGGGTTCATTAAATAACATGATGAGTTTCTGTCACGTGGTTCTTCCTAAAATCAATCTCTGGCTGAAGACCTCTTACAAACTTAATTTAATACAAGATGCTATAGGGGGATGTAACAACTGGGGTAAGGAGTGGGAGAATGAGGTACTAATGTAAACATGGTTTTGTATACAGTAGTTATGTGCACATATTGTTGCATGTAACAGAGATGGTTTTTGTTGCTGTTTTTAACAATGTTTTGTATAGCCTTGATGGTAACTGTTTCTTAGCTCAATACCTACTCACCAATTATGATCAGGCAGTATTTCATAAGCATTGTGATAGAAGTGTGATAGAGATGTAGCCGTGTTAGTCTGGTGTTAGTCTGGTGGTCCTTTTCATATTTGTTCACTTTTTTTTAATTGTATCCTTTGGTATATATGGTTGTGACTACTTTCTTCCATTATTTGATCTGAGGAAGTGGGTCTGGCCCACGAAAGCTCATCATCTAATAAACCATCTTGTTAGTCTTTAAAGTGCTACATTGTCCTGCATTTTGTGATAGAAGTGAGTGTTCAAGAGGGATCTGAAAGAATAGTGTCAGGCTGGAAAAACTTGAGCAAAAGCAGTAGTCAATGACATGAGATAATTGGATAGATTGGATGGACCTTGAAGCTCAGAGGCAAACACTAGTGTTCATTATGATGAATAGTGAGGGGGAGCCAGTGGAAGGAACTAATGTTGTGCATTAGCCTTTTAATTGTTCCTGAAAAGGACAAGGTCGTAGGATTTAAAGCTGAGAGAGGGGAAGGTCCTGGATAAGAGTTCTGATTGTGGAATGTATTGTTCCTTGTATCCTGGAAGTACTATTGTACTTGGTACTCAATACTTAGATATGTAGTCCCTATTGTGAGTTGCTTACAGTCTAATTTAAGACAAAACATGAAAAGTAAGTGTGACAAACAGTAGGAGGTGAGAGAAGAGGGGGACAGAAGATTTCACAGTTACATAGGTTAGCACTCTGCACAAGTTGAAGTTTCTGATCAGTTTAGGAGTATTAGGTTGTCTCTTTTTTTGTCCCTGATTTAGTCAGTTGTCATTAGAGGGCTTATTTTGTTGATATTTAGTACAGAACTTGTTTGTATGGGGTATATTTCCATTATGATCCATTGATGATCCACTGAGAAACTTTTCATATTGTTTATTTTACTAGTCTAGTAGACAGTATTACAACACTGAGAAATCTGATGGGAAGTGAGTGGAATAAAATGGTGACAAGTGCTGAAAGTTGGGAGTGGTTAATACCCAGCAGCTGGAGAAAGGACTCTAACTTATGAGAAATGGCATCGGGGAAGATCCAAGGCTAAGAAGAGGCAGTCAGAATCCAGTACTTGTACTTCGAAAGCACTGATCAGGAAGTAAAGGAGTAGTCAGTTAGTCAATGACTTCCATTTCTCCCCACCCCTTGCTGCCGCTATATTAGAAGGCATGAGCTGGTGCTGGGTGGAGCCATGAACAAGGACTGCTATCAGCTGGGCAGACAGCCCAGCTCCATCTAGGCTCGCACCGGGACCAAACATGGCAGTAGGAGCTAGGCAGCCTGCTCCTGCTCCCCCAGGCGCCTACTGCAGGGTTTGGTTCCAGCATGAGCCAGGACTGAGAGGGGCTGCCTGCCTGGCTCCTATTAAATTTAGGAGCTGGGAGGGCAGGTAGCCCAGCTGAGTCCCTGCTTCCACTGGATTGGGGACTAAACCCTTCTACGACTGCAATTTAAAATGCAGTAGAAGCTAGGGGGCAGTCTGCCTGGCTCCTACTGCCAAGTTTGGTCCTGGCATGAGCTGGGATTGAGCTGGCTGCTTTGCCCTATCAAGTAATTGAGTAGTTGATAAAAATTCTATCGAATACTCGCTTACTAAAATAACCTAATTTTAACATCCTTAACCTCTGATACCCTCTTGGTTGGAGTTGATAAGATCTGCCTGTGTGACTTAGACTAAAGTACATCATTATATAGGGCTTCTTGCACTTGAGCTTGGAGAGTCAACAAGGGAGCTCTGCATTATTGGACAGTGCCCCAGATCCCCTTAGCCACTTACAATAATACTTGAGAGACTGTAGTTTTTATTGTTTTTGTTACAGATTAAATGAAATTAAATCGAAAATAACACACAAGGTAAAATATACCAACTGGCCAGTTTATCAATTACATCAATGTACTTGTGTCAGGCAAAATGATTTCTCTCTACTTATGATATATAAACCAGAGAGACTCTGATTTCCAATTTTATGTAACATTCTGATTGCAGTTAGCAAGGCTCCAGATGTTTATGCATTTTAAAAGCATTTTTTTGTTATTTATGTTTCCCCCTCAAAACACCAAGGCTATGTCTACACTTCAGGCTTCTTGTGCAAGAACTGTTTTGCGCCCAAGTTCTTGTGCAAAAGGTCTTCCACAAAAGCGCGTCCACACTTTTGCGTAAAAGCATCTGTGGCAGTGTGGACGCTCTCTTGTGCAAGAAAGCTCTGATGGCCATTTTAGCCATAGGGGTTTCTTGTGCAAGAAAAATCATGTTGCCCATCTACACTGCCGCCTTGTGGAAGAGCTAAGTTACAACATCTAGTGCAGCCTCCTATGTAAAATTAAGTACTTTTCAGTTTATATCTTTGCTAAGTGACATAAAACACCATAACGCCTATTTCCCTTTTAATCCCAAACATATGGAAGAGCTGAGCACAGAACCAGAGTATCATTAACCAGAGCATTTCCCAGGGAGGCTGCACTAGATGTTGTAATTTAGAGCAAGACTGTTCTAAGGTACACTGAAGACTGATTTCACCACAGTTGTGGTAAATACAAAGGCGTAGAGTCCCCTTTCTCTTCACACCCAGACTGTACATTAAGCAGCAGTTCAGTAAAAGACAGAGGGTGGTGGTGGTGGTGGGGGGGGGGGGGGGGGGGAGAATCTCGTCCAAAGTCCATAAATAACTGCATTTTTGGCACACAATTTTAAACCTGGCACAAATAAACTTTCAGTGTCCTCTTCAGAGAGACAATCTGTGGGCACCAGAATGTGTCCTTTGTTAGTGTCAATTGGAAATTTTTGTTGCACCATGAATCTGATATTAGACTCTTTTGCTATGAATTTGGTGTTGGATTGAGAGTAAACAAAGTTTGACAGTTGAGTGGAATTGCACGGACATTTTCAAGAATAAATGGTTGCCTTGCATTTCATTATGTTAGCAGAATTCTTCAGTAAAATCACAACTTTGTTGATTAGTACAAAAAATAAAATTAAAAACATTAGTGCTCAGGCAACACCAAAGATGCTTGATTTACAAAGCTGGCAGCTCCCATGCCAGATCGTAGGGTGCAGCTGCACCTTAGGCAGAGGTGTAACTTGTGGTTCATGTAGACGTACCTATACTAGCATTAATGTAGTAAGGTTGCTGAATATAACAGTGAGGATGCAGTATTTTGGGCTGCATAAGTTACCTTCCCCCAGGTACATACTTGTATAGTCCATGCTGCTGTGCCCTCACTTTTTAGCAAGCTGTTTAAATTAAAGCTAGTGTGGGTACAGCTACATTAGCTGCAAATCACCCCACAGTTGCAGTGTAGATGTGGCTTCAGAGTGTCATTTGGAATAAACTGAGATAAGACAATAGCATAATATGAAAAAAACTTAAGATCAGTGGCTTAAGTGCAGCTGTGCTGGAAGAAAGGCGCGCACGTGCTCTTTATCAGAGCTATAAACCTCAATTAATTCCAGCTGACAAATAAAATAGTTACATTTCCATTTATTTCAAAGTAGTATTTAATCTGTGAACGGATGTTTCACTATTTTTGGCAATGTTTCTTTTAAATCTGAAGCTTGAGCAGAGCAGAACTTAAACTATCACTTAGGTGCATACTAAATAAATAAAAATACTGGGCAGAGTACCAGAAGCGAGGGTAGAAGATACATAACCATTTTTGCCCAGTGTCGCGAGAATCACAGGTCCGATAACGAATACCCAAAGGGGGAAGGACAGAACCAGGTGGACAGTTTTATCAAATAAAAAATATTTATTTATGACAGTGGTGAATTTATAGTATTTATTCTAAGATTTTTAATAGACCGTGTTAATAATGAATTTACAGTATTTATTATATTTATTCTATGGCTTCTAGTAAAACGTGTCAGAGGTATAAAGATGGGAATGGCAAGGGGAATAGTCTCTAATCTTAAACTATCCAGCTACAGTAATAAAATAACAGTGATAACTACAAACTCTTATGTACTACCCAAAAACAACTACAACACTAAGCTTATACAACAGGAAAAAATCTAATCATACATACCAACTTACACAGCGCACGGAACATTTCACAGATATCGGTTCGGTTGCGAAGGCCTTGGTTACGCCCGAGGGTCGGGGGAGGTGGCTGGTCGGTTGATCAGGCTGGCAGTGCTTTGAAGTATACGAGAAGGCACACGCACGGTGGTACGTGTGTTGTGAAGACCTCCTAGAGCAAACTGTGCCATGGGTATTTATCCCCAAATCTGCACATCGCTTTCCCGCGCTTGCATATTACCATATATGGCCCAATGGTCACCAAGTGGGGGGTCTGTGTCCCAGGGGTTGGGCCAAAACTGTGCAGGTTTCATGCGACCAGGTAAGCCCCGCAGTTCTCACGCCAAGGTGACGGGTGGGAGAGTCTGAGGCTATTTTCCCCTTTTCTCACCTTTCCTTTTTCTAAAGGCAATGGTATGCAGAAAGGGTGCGGCCGGTTTCTCTCAAGGAGTACTGCAGAACAAGAGCGGCCTGGCCAAACTTTTTTACTGGGGGTGAGGGGGCAGTTTCTTTTCTCTAACACCCAGGAATGCAGCCTTGAAAGCAAATGAGAAAATGTGTACTACTTTTAACACACAAATGATATGCTTTGTCACTGACATTTTGTTAAGTGTGCTTACCTTCTGGCTTGCCTGTTATGGTTAAGTTGTTTTTGCAGAGGGGCATGTTTTCTTTCAGATAGTTTAGCATAGTTTAAAGTGTATTCAGATCACATCTGTGACATGAAATTATTTATCACTTAATTGTTCTCTTTATGGCACAACCAGAAATGTGATGATATAGTAATGCTTGGAACTTTCTTGGGTGCCCAAAGGTAGAGCTGTGCAAAACCTTTTTATTTTGGTTGGAAGTGGATTTTAAAAGGTGTTTCCATGGTCTTATTTTTTTAATTTAAAAGAACCCATTTTCGTGGATTTGCAGGGTCTGAAGTTGGAAAAAATTTGCATCCAGAGTCCCTGTGTCTGATTCTCCTTACATAAGGTAGATAAATTAATCTCTTCATTGCCTTTAGCCTGTGTGTGGTCCCACAATTTTGCTAATGGAATTAATATGCTAGCCTACTACTCTGAAGGTAAACATGTAGACTAGGCATCTGTGGTGTACTATTGTGCATTGCAAACGCCATGCTTCAGGGACCTTAAATACAAAGTGAAACAGCGTGAGGCTAAAATAATGTTTACTTAGTGATGGAATTAATAATAATGTACTACTAAGATGCTACTTACCACAAACACAGAAAGCCTTTACTTATATGGTGCATTGTGTGTGTGCGCGTGCACACAAAGCAACATGCATCGATGGTTCTGGAATCTTTCTTCAAGAACTCTGCAGAATGACTATAATGATGGTTCTCCATGACTATCTGCTCTGTCACAATATCAAAGGACCCTATGCTGCCAGCACTGATTGCCTGCAATATAGAAGGTGAGATTTGTCAGCTGGCGTAAACTGATGTTGTTCCATTGGTGTGAACTCGTGCCTTTCCATTGAAACCAATGAAAGTTTTGGTGCATGTGGGAAAACCTCAAGAAAAGAACATTCTGATCTTTTCAGAAGGAAAAAAAAAAAATCTATTTTCTGGCACTAAATAGTGAGTGTAGTGAATGGAGACCCAAAACAGTAGAACTGATAAAGGAAATCTTTTTATTCAGGTACGTGTTCATACAGTCAGAGACCTGGGTTGCAATAGGACAGAACCTGTAAGAAATTTTAAGTTACTTTTACCACTGAATATTTTCTAAGAGTGGAACTACTTTATTGAAAAGAAAAGAGAGAGAGAGAGAGAGAGAGAGAAAAAGCCCAGCTCTTTCCTCTTTCTATTTGAGAATTTACTTCTGGTGGAGCTAGTGACTTGCTCAAACCCATCTGGTATTTGTACAGATATAGTACTGCTCCCATCTCATTATCTTATGATGTCTCACCAGGTACTAATTCTTTCAGGCTATTATAATGAACCAAAAGGTTTGATTTCACAATTTCTTGGCTTTTGCGCAAGCTTTTTTGTTGCTGTTTTTGACCCAACTGGAATATTATCCTTTCTGTAACAGACTGAGCAGTGAAGTAAAAAAATCTTAATGGCATTTCTTCACCCATTACCTTCTTAATACTTCAAATATATAGAACCATTATAACCCTGTGGGTAGTATTGCCATCTGCTGATTCCCACAAATATTACAATACCCATGTCAGAATTTGAAAGCTGAGGCAGTGAGGCTTACCTGGAAAAGACCTTAAATTTAAATAACACGGTAATGGGGATCAATATTCTATACTGTGGACAAACAGCAGGAACAATCATTGAAAAATTAGTCTTGTGTTCCTACACAGGCAAATAAATTAGTACTGCTTGACATAAGCAGTCTTCAATCTTGTAATATGACGTAGGTGCTGTCAGATACCCTTATCAAAGCTGCATGAAATCATGGTTAATAGACAAGTGTTGAAATCTAAAAGCATCCCCCACAAACTGCAAGTACTTGTCAGACTCCCAGTATCTTACTTTGTGATCCAGCACTGCAAATGTGAACTGCATGAATCCATTCAGGTCATACTTGAATGTTAGTATTGCAGTAATTTCTGCAAATATAACTTACATGTGGATTGCTGTCGGATTCCTTGGCTGTAATAGAATCTTGGGAAATAGAAAATGCTCAGGGCTATACTTTATCACACTCCACAGTTGCCCATGTAATGATATGGTGCTTCAGAGCCTTGTTTAAAAATGCCATAATCAATACTTTTAGAAAACACTGAAACAGGGACTGGTTGGGCAGTCAGTGATCCCTGGAACCTATCAACTTTGGTTTTGCCAGCTATATTTATGAGAGCAGTTTTGTTGTTATAAATGGGCTAGCCTAAAGTTCAACTATTTTACAATATAACAGAGTGAACATTGCGACTACTCAGAACATCTATGCATATTAACTAGACTCATGGATCCACACAATGATACTGAAATCCATATTTAAAAGGGCACCTAACAGTTCAGACTCAGCCTCTGGGATTGGAATTTCAAGTGAACAGAAGATGGATGCTGTGTTGAATACTGGGTCGAAGGTTGCTGCGTGGAATATGCTTAATGATAATGGAACTATTATCATTACAGTTACCACTGCTGACGGTTGTTGGAATACATTGTGTTGTCAGCACTTGATTTCTTTCACAGAGTATTGCTGCACTGATATTTCACTATGTATTTCCATTTTTTAAAATATCAAGTTAGTACATTGAACAGAGTCCCATTGTCAGTGCAGGTTTCTGTGCTACTCCACAGAGATTTGGTCTTTCATGCTTGCCTCCTTAATGTTAGTTTGCACTCAGAGTTGCATGTCAGTCAGCATTTAGTATGCAGCAGTCACTGAATTAGGCACAGGGCTACATGAGTAGCAGTAATTGCTCTGGTTTATATAGTACTTGCCATCTCTTTCATGGTGAACTAGCATGATATTCAATAGTCAGTGATTGCAATCTGTATCCTACAGGTCTGTCTTAGAGATTCTACAATACTCAATTTTTGGTATGGACAATTGCACGTTAATTCATCACTAGATTGGGTGGTTGTGGGACCTAATTGCTTTTGGGCCCTGGATGGCAGACACAGTATGTGCTAAAATATCAGTAGCAGCTGCCAGCCAGCTGCCCCCATTATGTGTGCAATTCCAGTCACAATGTGTCCTTGGTCACTTGTGAGCTTGTAGTGTTACAGTGGTTGAATCACTGTTGCCAAGGATTATAATATCTGTAAATACGGTGGCCAGGACTCTGTGAAGCATTGTATTTTGGAGCAATGGGACTTCATTGAGGATTATCTGTACCCCTAACTTTGTGTAGTATTTTGACTTATGATTATAATTTAAAAATTCACCCAGTAGTACCATTAACATTTTAAAAAAGTGGTCATCCAGCTATTAAACAGAGCAGAAAACCCCCTCAGTTCCGTGAGCCCCATACCTTCAGTGTTCCCCAGAGACCCTATTAAATTGAGGTTTTCTGCAGCATGGCCTGAAGGGCAAATTTTTGTCATCAACATGTTTGTCTACCTGATGGTTCCTGCATATCTGGAGAATGGATATTTCAGTGACATTAATTAGAATAAAAATACAATTTCAGGTATGAAATTGCTTCTGTATGCCAACAATGTAGTGGGTACCAAATTAGCTGTTGAATGAAGCTAGTCTAAAAATTCAGGTTCTAAAAGTGAAACTGTTTAACATAAATAGGGAAAAAACCACTCTGCCAAATCTGGTTGTTCAACTTTACTTGCAGTTCTACTTGTTGGATTTAAAAGATATTGAAAAATAAGTGACTAATTCTGATCTGCCCCTGACTTCATAATGGTAAAATGCTATTGATTTTTTTCAACTGAATAACTTTTAGTTTATACCTGCCACACTAAATTATCCCCCAGTACCTTTTTCTTGCATCCCCAGTTGTCCTCTGTTAGCCTCCCTACACTCAGTAACCCCTATGCACCGCACACAATCCAGTCTCTTCCCAACAGTTAGAATCATAGACTCCTAGGGCTGGAAGAGACCTCAGGAGGTCATCGAGTCCAGCCCCCTGCCCAAAGCAGGACCAATCCCAACTAAATCATCCCAGCCAGGGCTTTGTCAAGCTGAGACTTAAAAATCTCTAGGGTACGTCTACACTTGCCCCCTAGTTCGAACTAGGGAGGCAAATGAAGGCGACCGAAGTTGCTAATGAAGCGCAGGATTTAAATATCCCGCGCTTGATTAGCATAGTCGCAGCCGGTCGCCATTTTGGAAATTGACTAGACCGATTTTACTTGCTGCGTATAGACGCGGCACTCCGAGAAAAACCCCTTAACCCGAATTAACTGGTATGAGTACCATTCGGGTTAAGGGGTTTTTCTCAGAGTGCCGCGTCTATACGCAGCAAGTAAAATCGGTCTAGTCAATTTCCAAAATGGTGACCGGCTGTGACTATGCTAATCAAGCGCGGGATATTTAAATCCTGCGCTTCATTAGCAACTTTGGTTGCCTTCATTTGCCTCCCTAGTTTGAACTAGGGGGCAAGTGTAGACATACCCCTAGGGATAGAGATTCTACAACCTCCCTAGGTAACCCATTCCAGTGCTTCACCACTCTCCTGGTGAAATAGTTTTTCCTAATATCCAACTTAGACTTTTCCCACTGTAATTTTGAGAACATTGCTCCTTGTTCTGCCATCAGTCACTACTGAGAACAGCCTCTCTCCATCCTCTTTGGAATCTCCCTTCCAGAAGTTGAAGGCTGCTATCAAATCCCCCTCACTCTTCTCTTCTGCAAACTAAACGAGCCCAAATCCTTCAGCCTCTCCTCGTAGGTCATGTTGTTCCAGCCCCCTAATCATTTTGGTTACTCTCCTCTGGAGCCTCTCCAATGTGTCCACATCCTTTCCGTATTTGGGGGGGGGGGCCATAACTGGATGCAGTACTCCAGATGTGGCCTTACCAATGCCAAATAAAGGGGAATAATCACTTCTGTAGATCTGCTGGCAATGCTCTTTCTAATGCACCCTAATATGCCATTAGCCTTCTTGGCTACAAGCACACAGTGTTGACTCATCCAGCTTCTCATCCACTGTTATCCCCAGTCATCTTATATGTAGATGGTGGAGGGCTGAGAGGACAATGAGCTTCACCTACAAGCAGAACACACACAAGTGAAGTGGGGGTGAGGTGGGGACATGATTGTAAAAGCTGTGTAAATTTCATACTCTCAGTTCAACCAACATGAAGACAATGCAAGTTACATAGGCAGCCAACAGGCCCAGTATGTTGAAACGCACAGACCAAGATCAGTTCAGTGTAGGGGTTCTAACTATGCCCCCTGCACTGCTAGCAGGGTCCACAGGAACCACTGTGTTGGTTCTTCTCTGCCCCAAGATCATTCTTGTAGTAGAGTATGCCTCCAAGGGTTTCACTAGTTGTTTGATACAAAGCTGCCACATGCTGCATTGGGGTGGGGGGGAAATCCAGGCAAATTCATACACAGGCATAATGGTTGTCAAAGAAACAGCATCTGAGATATTGTAGTTTGATCATTACTTGGAATAAAACCCCCTACTGTATCTCAGTGACTACTATGTGAAATCAGTAAGGAATGGCAGCTGCTGTGTCTCAAATAATATACACAGTAGCAGAAACGTGAAGCTTCATAAGAGCAAGTTTCAAAGAGGACATTTTTGATAGCTGTATGCTATCATTTTTTGATAGCAGTATTGTGGTTGGCATGTGGGCACCAGGCTATTAGAGCGCCAAGGTGGGTGAGGTAATACCTTTCATTGGATCAACTTTTTTTTGGTGAGACACAAGCTTTGGAGTAAAGCAGAGCTTAAACTGTCTGAACAGATAGTTTAAATTCTGTGTAGTTCAAGAACTCTTCTCTCACCATCAGAAATTGCTCCAACAAAGACATTTTGATCTTTGTCAGACACTGACCACATTGAGGTTCCTGTTCTGCTTCATTTCAGGTCTAGTCTCTTTCCCATGTACTGCTGCTTTCATTGTCATCTCCAAATAAGAACTGCAGACTCTTACTATGGAGTAAGGATATTAAGTAGCATGTAATTGACTAATTGAATAGTTGATGCATTTTTGCATCGACTATTAGATTAATCAATAGGGCGGTGCTGCCCCTTTAAAATGCTGTCGTAGCATTCCAAAGGGGCGTCTCAAAAGTGTCTAGGCATATAGGTTCCATTTAAATCAGCAAAAGTTAGATTTTCAAAAGAACCTGTGCACCTTTCTTGGTGGCTTTTCGGCAGTTTCAGTTGACTGAATCTTTGAAATATCTGACCCAAGAGAAATTAAGGCTGAAATGCTGTTTAAAGGAAGTTTTATGAAAACACTGGATAAAATGTGAACAGGCAGTTATTGTTTGAGATTACATTGTACTCAAACAATAGATCTTTTCCTGCTTTTCAAGGTGTGACTGTCATGCCATCTTTTCCCCCAATAGAGATATCTTAAAAAAAAAATTGACAGCCATACCTTGATTACCACTGCTTTGAAGCTGCAATAATTGGTAAAATACCCTTTTAAGGTGAAGCATGGGGATTATTATCCACTACATAAATAATCAATATGCCTACTGAAATACACATGCCACTAGATATGCACTATGTTCTCAATCATGTATAAAAATGTAATTTACGATCTCATGGAAGCATTCCGCTTACCTACAGTAATGTTTTTTTTTCAACCTAGCATTTTTTAAGTCTATATCCAATCTATCTTTAAATGTTAAAATTGCAAAGCAAACAAATTAACCCAGGGTCTCTTTATTTACCATGTAGACAGTAAATCAAATCGGCTAAAAAAACCTGTTTCCTGAAAGACATTCAAGTACCTTCACCTTTCCTTTTGTTTCTTACCACCATCCACATCCACCTAAAATTCTAACCAAATGATACCTAACTTATCCAAATACCTACTGGATTCTGGAGGTATTTTTCGCATCCTATTATGTTGCAGAATGATTTGCTATGGGAAGCAATGAACGAGATGAGAGGTAAAAATCAAGTATTAAATAACCATCTCTTCATTATCCTTGCTTAGTCATGCTCATTTTAGCTCTATTTAATACTTTGCGGAAAGGAAAACTGTAAGGCTAAACTGTAAGGAAAACAGCAGCGTTATTTCAGGGTAACTGACATTATTCCAAAATAACAAAGAGCGTGTATACACTGCAAGCCATTATTTCGAAACAATGGTGAGTTGGATGACTTCTTACTCTGACTCCTGTAACCCTCATTTTATGAATAAGGGAAATCGAAGGAAGAGTTCTTTCTTCTACTTCCTGCTGTGTAGACAATGCCAAAAGACAAATTAAGCTATTTTGACTTTAGCAATACAATTGATGGAGTTCAAGTTGCGTAGCTTAATTCAACTTTTGCCTTGCTGTAGAGATGTGCCCAATCTGCTGCTCCTGTGGCCACCATTTAATACTACAGGTTGAACCTCTCCGCTCCGGCAACAGGATGTCCCAGGGCCAGACCAGGGATGTCCCGTGGAAGGCTGGTGGCGGGGAGCCCTGCAGTGGGTACAAAACCCACTCCACCTCCCTAACTTCATGGTGTCCCTTATCCTGCCTTCCTCATGGGGGAGCCAGGTCCATCCCTGGGGCAGCAGGTGATGGCTGCCCAGATGTGACCTGAATGGGCAGGACTTGAACCCACCATCTTGGGCTCTCCAAGCTAATTCACTATTCCAGTAGCGGGGCTGCCCTGGGGCAGTGAAACCAGGAGCCCAGCAGTAAGGCTGCCGTTTGGTGCCAACCCTGTGAGAGGAGTGTGTGTGGGGGGGGGGGGGAGAGGAGGGGGAGCAGCAGCAACAGGGCTGGAGCCCAGCAGTGAAACTGCCCAGTGAGACCAGAAGTCAGTGGGACCACTCAGCAGCACAACCAGGAGCCCAGCATCCCTGCTACCACTAAGCGTCTCAGCTGCCTGGGAGGACTAGGAGGTGGTGTGACTGCCCCATAGGGCTCGGCTCTTGACAGTGGGGCTGCCTAATGGCAGGGCCAAGAACCTGGGAGTGGGACTGCCCAGCAGTGCAGCAAAAAGCCCAGCAGCCCTTCTGCTGCCTAGCCCTGCTGCTGCTGGTGAGGTCAGGAGGCAGCAGGCCTGCCCGGGGAGACTGAAGCCAAGCGGGGCTTGTCACCTGGTAGCGTGACTGGACCCCAGCAGGTGGGCTGCCCTGTGGGAATGGAGCCTGGTAGTGGGGCTATGTGTGGTGGTGGTGGGGCTATCATGATGGGGCCAGTGGCTCTGTCTGTGAAGGGGCTGGTGGCTGAGCGAAGCTGGCTGGGAGGTTGGCAGTGAGGCCATGGCTGGGGGGTGCCAGTGACAGGGCTGGGCCCAAAAATGATCCTCCCTGGTCTGGCAAAATCCCTCATCTTGGGTGGGTCAGATCTTGAGGATTCTGGACCAAGGAGGTCCAAACTTTATTATTTGTAACAACAAAACCTGTTAGGAATAAAAATGGAACTGATAGATGTAGGGGAAATCCCTACAATCTAGTCATCCACATCAGAATATTCAATTGCAAAAAAGAAAAAAAATCCAGCATGCACAATTGCCTCAATCATTTTAGGCATTTTAAAGGTCTGACTCATTTCAAGGCAAGAATTCCATTATCCATTAGTTAGCCAGAATCAGAAAAAGTTGGAATATCTCCTTTCTTGTTTACTTTTCTTCTAGCACATTGTCTGGATTTAAACTACTTACCTTTCAGTGTCTTGGGCCTAATGTCAACCATGTTTACTCAGGTAATCTTTTTTTAAATGCTTAAAATCAATATAAAATGTCTACAGTGCAAATATTAAAAATGTTTGAACAAAATTTCTGTTGATCTGGATAGTCCTTCAGTCTTCGTTCAGGGCCTGCTTATTCAAAAATGCCAGTGTACTAAAACAGAGGTTTTGGCTGAGCAAGGATTACAGGACTGTCCCCTCTTTACATCAACAAGATGAATTGTGTGTATTTGTTTGTTGTGGCAATAATAGCTCACACTTGTGAAAGGAATACTTTCATTTGTCCATTATTTTATTTTTCAGTATCTATAATCAACATAACACAAACTTTTCTGTTTGACTTTATCCCTTTTAAAATATTGATCTTCTTCGAATGAACTTGTTTTGACATATGGGATGTTTATAGATGTCTGATACAGCTAAACTTCTGCATCTTTAAAATGATTGTAATCTTAAAAAAACCTGTTTTTAATGTAGCAAAAAATATACAACTTCCAAGCAGAAGGTAATTTTGGGATTTTTGAAAGCAAAATGGAGCTTCTATTGATATTTTGTTGTTAATTATATGGCAAAAGAAGAAAATAAATTTGGATAAGTAGATATGTAACACTGGGACAAGCAACTTGATTGCATTGGTATCTAACATAGGCACTCAGATACTGCTGTCATGACTATCCTAATTGGTAATTAATTATCTTTGATGCTATATTCACGTCTCCATAAAATGTATTAAAGAACGTGAGCCAAGCACTATGTAATCAAGCTATGTTTGCACTAATTATGGACTTTTCTGTCTTGTAGGCAAGAAAGTGGGCAAATTGCTTTAGGGCATTTGGAAGGTAAAAATATAGGGAAATCACAGCATGCCTTGATTTGTTCATTACTTGGCAAGCCCTGCTACATATCAGTGAAAGTATTCTATTATCAACCTCCAGCTCATCCGGATGGATCAGAGAGATGTCTATTCAGTGAGTGTTATCACTTTGCCAATAAAAACATAATCACTTTTTAACTCGTTTTGTGGCATCATTGACTAGTCATAGGTTTGTATGTGGAGGTTCCTTTGCTCTTTGTGCTTAAACAGCCACTCCAGCATGTGCAGCAAAGGATACACTTTACGACTTGCTTTATCTGGGGGAGGGAAAATGATTCTTCTTTGGCTGTACTTGTGACGATGCTGTTAGCAGCTAGAAGTGGCTGAAACATTCTCCTTATAGGCAATGATAAACATTAGAGTGGTCTGAAAATGTTCTAGCTTTCCATTGGAAAATGCTGATTTGATGGAAATCTGGAAGGCTAGATGGCCTGCCAACATGTCTGGCTGGCTTCTTGGGATTCTCAGCTCCCAAGCAGCCTATCTAGTGAATGAGTGGGCTCTTTGAGCAGCCCAGTCACTTGATGGGCTCCTTGCCCATAATTTTGAAAAAAAAATCCTCCTTGATTTTCCCAAATTGGAATTCCTTGGAAAATTTATGTTTTGCAAAAAAACCTTCAGATTTCTGACTCTTTTCATTCTGATTTGGAATGAAAGGAAAGTCAGAAAAGCAATTTTTCCCCATAGAATGGAAACACACTCTTGATGTTTTTGTTGAGCTGCAGAGCTCCCTCACTCCTATGTTGAGATTGTGTATAAATCTGTCACGGTGGCTGAAAATTGCCATTGACTGCACATTTTGATGGACTGATGACAAACTAAAGAGGGGGAAGGGAAGTGGTCAGTCATTCTGGTATGTTTTCTCCAAAATATTTTTGTCTCTGATTTTTTTTTTCTTTTTCTTTCAAGCAACACATATATAATGTGGCATGTCAACAGATGCCAAACCACCACCACTGCAGCAGTTCTTATCTCCTCCTTGTTCTTTTGGGTTGGCCTCTTGGGTTTTCTGACAGCAGTGTAATGGCAACACAGCTCAGTGAGAGAGAACAACTTTCTGCTTTTCCCTTGTCTGAAGCTGAGGAGGTATTTTAGGACTAGAAACCCTTTATCCGTCAGCACTTCTGCGTAGAGGTTATGGGATTCTCTTCTTTTTGAGAATGTTTTCTTGACATTACCCATATGTTAGTAGTCTTAACTAAATTTTTAAAATTAAAAACAGAAAATTGAATTCTAATCAAACAAAAGTTTTACTTAGCACGTGTAGAGTTACACTTCTTATACATTAATGTAGAGAGAGCCCTTCTCAGCTTACAGAGGAAAACAATGAAGTGGATCTTTTGTTTTTGGCAAGGAATCTCTTTTAACCAAAAACAGGGGTGTATAAGTGTCATCACACCTGTTTTCCAAATAGCTAGTATTTCTCTACAGACTCAGTTTAGACACTGCACCTCACAGACCAGGTTATGTGGTTGTTAGTGATTTTTTTGTGGGACCGCTTGCTAAATCCTTAAGAATCTTCCATTGCCTGGATGTAAATGTTTTTCAAATTTATTTAGAGGCTGATTGTCTTGGCCATGTGGGCTTGGCACATCTATCAGGAAAGTTCTCTCTCAATCTTCACCCACGTCATACACTAAAATGCATCATGAAAGATGCCTTGAAATTAAAGGAGGCTTCCAGATGTTGAAAAATTCCAGCAGTGAACTTCTCATTGTATGAACTTGCATTTTACAATGTTGCATTTCCATGTATACAGATTCCAGTACACAGGTTACTGGTATTTTTGCATTTTATTGTAAATATTTTAAGAAATACTGTGACTTCTTCATAAAATCAAACCGGAATCCTATTAAAAAGTGAAATCATAGTCAAATTGCTTAGGAAAAGTACAAAACAATAGCACAAGCATTCAGACTGTTAAGGCGCAAAATGAGTCAAACTCTGCTACAGCTTGTCCCTTAAGTACTGTTGCTCTCTAGGCACCATCAGCAATTAACTTCAAGAATTTATGGAACATGTGAAGTCCTAGAGGACTAATAGGGGGTAAATGTACATATCTATGAAAAAGTGAACAAAATGGCCCAGGGAATTGTAGACCAGTCAACCTAACTTTAGTACCTGGAAAGATACTGGAACAAACTATTAAACAATCAGTATGAAAGCACCTAACAGATAATAGAGCTATAAGGCATAGCCTGCATCAACTTGTCAAGAACAAATCATGACAGACAAACCTAATGACTTCCTATGACAGGGTTGCTGGCCTAGTGAACAATGGGGAAGTAATAGATGTGATGTATCTTGATTTTTTTTAGGATGGCTTTTGACACAGTGCTCATATGACATGCTCATAAGAAAGCAGGGAAACGGAGGCTAAATGAAATTAGTGTGATGTGGGAATATAGTTAGTTAAAAGATCATATTTAATTGTAGTTATCAGTTGTCATTCTGTGAGGACATCTCTAGTGGGTATCCTACAAGAGATCAGGGAGTAGTCAATATTTTATTAGTGACTTGGATAATGGACTGGAGAATATTCTTACAAAATTTGTGGATGGCACCATACTGAAAGAGGTTACAAGCCCTTTGGAAGACATGATTAGAATTGAAAATGACATTGACAAGTTGGAGAATTGTTATGAAATCAACAAAATTAATTTTGATGAATTGAAGTACAAAGTACTTCACTTAGAAAGGAAAAATCAAATGCACAACTAAAAATGTGGAAATGAGATTCCCTCCAGCCCTACTCTTCCATGATTCCACATTTGTTTTAACAAATGGCAAACTTCATACCTCGAAACACACAGCTCCATATTACTTGGTAATACAAATAATAATGTTTATTTTCTCTTAGCCTATCTTTACTCGTTATGTTGTGATAACAGCCATAGAAAAATCCTGGTAGTCACTATTATTTTGAATGTCTTACTAATGTGCTTTATATTGTACCATATGATAACTATCATAAATATTCAAATAGATAACTAAAATAGTGCAAATTTAAAAAGTTGTACATATTTTTTTGAGTTAGTTAAAACAAACATACATTGCTATGAATACATTGATAGTAACCTATAATGGTTTGCCTGGCTTGCTTCTGGTCCCCGCTATTTATGGAAGAAGATGAATCCTCTCAGAGTTGCTAAGGTATTATTAACCTTAAGTCTGACTACTCTAAACTTATGTGCATTCAATGGAAGTAATCAATGCTTCAAGTTAAAGTATGTGTAGGTTTTACAGATTAAAAAGTACAGTAGCTAGACAATCTAACAATGGGACTATATCCATCTATCAGAAACTTGACAGTTGAATTACTCTGTTTTTATCATTGGTCTTATTATTTCCGTGTTTCTTGTATTGATTTTTCTTTTTTAATCATGTCTGTCGTGTTATGTCTACACTCTGATCAGGGGAGTTCCAATGGAAAAGGTAACCGGTCAGAACCTCATCTGGTTTAAATATATATAGCTTTATTGCAATTGGTGAAACTATGTACATTTACACCCAGTGGGAATCTGGCCTGCTACTGTTATAGGTGAATGAATGGAAAAATTCCTCATATTTCACAGCTTCACAACACGATTTATTACTGAATGTATGGTCATGCAGAGAAATAATTGTTGGAATGAACCTATTAGCAGCTTTTTGGAGGAAGAGGAGGGGAAAAGGATGGGAGAGGACAGTGAGGCGGTGGTGGCATTTGCTTTTTAAAAATCAAAATGATTTACAGCAGGGAGTACTTTCTGATGTAACATACAGTTAAAGTAATAGGTGACTGTGGGATTAATAGACAGAAATAATTGAAACTTCATTGGCAAGCTCAGTCTACCTAGAGAGAGAGCGTCAATTAAGCCATATCTCCTTCACATTATAGCTGTTCTGCCAATTAAAGTGTGATGTATTTTGTATTTTTTTATACAGATGAAGCTTTCAGTCTTTAATAGACTCAATAATTTACATTTAAATAGGATTATGAAAGATTGCCATTTCATGTTAGCAGAGCTATATAAGACTTTGGAACTCAGCCCTCACCCCGGCCTACTTCCAACCAAAAAATGAAAGACACATACATGATTACTTTAACAGCAGCTACACAATGTTTACTGATGTTATATTTATATTATTTCAAGATGCAGTTATTATATAAGAATGAGAACTGAGCAGATTAACATGACAGAGTAGTCAGCATACAAATAATACAAACCCTAATTTATATCCTCTAGCATTTTTGGAAGGAAAAAAAAGGAGCTTCTTTATTAAAGAACAGTGAAGTCATATGCTTCAAGTAACCACTGGAATAGAAGGGTTGCTAGATTTTTGTGATATTGCTTCATGCAGGAAAGAAATGTACAATGTTATAGAACATATTAGGTTATTTTTTGCCATATGGGCAGTCAGTGCACTTAAAAAAATCCATTCTGGTTTGAGAGAGAGTGTCTCTTTCCATTTTAAATACAGGAAATCAGTAATATCTCTAAAATGGGAAAGGACTTTTAATAGTGATACTGGATATACTAATTCATAAGACTGTTCATTTTATAAGCTGATCCCTCCTCCCCCCCCCCCCCCGCCACTCCAAGATGAAAAGGTAAAAAATGGGAAAACACTGTGGTTGGTGAACTTCAGTTTCTGCCTCATCAGGTAGGCCACTGTTGCATCTGGACAGTTTGTTTACCTGGAGCACCTACAGGCATGGATTCCTGCAGCTCCCAGTGTCTGCAATTCACTGTTCCTGGACAACATGTCCTTTAGTCCTGCTTCCTGCTGCTCCCATAGGCTGGGAATTGCTAGTCATAGCCACTGAGAGCTGAGGGGATCCATGTCTGGAGATACTCCAGGTAAACAAACATCCTTACCCTGACATGTGGGAGCTTAAATTTGCTGACCCCTGTTGTAGATCACTGATAGTGGAATGTCAGTTCAGGACTTGTTTCTTTTAAAAAAAAAAAAGTGCTAAAATTTTATTTTTATTGAAATTGTATCTGCATAACATTTGACTCAGCCATTTCACAAAATGCTATATCTTAGTCATAAACACAATAAGGCACTGGTGTGACTCTGCTACTGTGTAATTTGATCTCTTCATGCATAGTCACCTCCTAAATCTCTAGCCAAACTGAAAATATAATGCACAGAGTTGATGAAACCTGTAATCAAATTTAAATAGCCTGTTATTGCCACAGACATGCAAATCTACAGGGCTGCTTTGACATAAACAAGGAATGTTTATAATTTGACACTGAAAGTTGGTGGTATTCCTCTATAAAGTTCTACAAAATCTGTAGCTAAATTAATGTTCTAAGATTTTTATAAAATTTAGCATTTAAAATAACGAAATCAAAAGAGAACTGCTTATAATGCAGTGTTCTACTTTACAGTTGTTGAGCAGACAGCCTCTGACTTACGACCGCCTGACTTATGAACCCATGCATTTATGAACTTTTTTCAATGTACCCCCGCAGGAAATGCACAAGGTCAGACTCACCAGTCTGTAGCTGCTGCTTGAAGTGCACACATCTCCCCCACATTGGGCTTCACTTTTTAGTTATTTTTGTGTATTATGTGAACGATTTTTGCTGTTCACCGTGTCTGAGAGAGAAAGTGATGCACAGAGTGAAAAATCAACCAAGAAGCCCAGGAAATCCCTTACTTTGGAAATTAAACATGAAATTTTGAAGCTTCATGATTCGGGCATGGAAGTGTACGAACTAGCTAATAAATTTGAGTTGTCTCATTCAACTGTGAGTGTGATTTTGAAGGACAAGGTGAAATATTTAAAGGAAGTGAACAGTGTAAGGCCAATGCGAACAGTGATTAGAAAATGTGACGGGCTCATTCCCGAGATGGAAAAACTTTTAATTTTGTCAATTTTACAGTGCATCCATATGCTTCTCAATCAAGCGATGATTTTGGCTAAACCTAAAAGTCTCCTGGAGGCGCTTAAGAATAAACATGGTGAAACATCCAAGGACGATTCTTTCAATGCTAGCAAGGGTTGGTTTGACCACTTGAGGAAGAGAATTGGTTGGCATAACATTCGAGTCCAGGGAGAAGCAGCCAGTGGCAACATGGAAATAGCTAAGGATTTTCCATAGAAGTTAGCCAAATTAACGAAGAGGAAGGCTATTCTTCTTGGCAGCTGTTCAACATTGATGAAACCAGAATTTATTGGAAGAAAATGCCATAGAGGACTTACATTGCAACTGAAGAAAAGTCAATGTCCAGATTCAAAGCAGCTAAAGATCGACTGACCATGTTGCTGGGGTGGGGAAGGGGGAGGGGGGGGGCTAATGCTGCAGGGGACTGCAAATTTAAACCAATGCTTGTCTACCGTGCTGAGAACCCAAAGGTGCTTAAGTGTTTGAAGGAAACCCTTCTAGTCATTTGGACATCAAACTCCAAATCTTGGGTGACTGCATCTCTTTCTGAAGATTGGTTCACTTATAATTTTGATCCTGAGGTCCAAAAATATTGTGCTGAAAATGACCTTCCATTTAAAGCACTGTTCATCTTGGACAGTGCTCCAGGTCATCCCAGAATTCTTCAACATGCAAATCTGAACATCAAGATTGTTTCTTTTGCCCCCTAATACAATGGCATTGCTACAACCAATGGACCAGGGGGTCATCAGTTTGTTCAAGGCTTATTATCTTGGAAGGACTTTAAACAGGCTGGTAGGAGCAGTTGACAAAAGGTGGATCAACACTCAAAGAATTCTGGAAGTCTTTAATCATTTTCAGTGTCCAAAAGATTGAAAGAAGCCTGGAATGCAGTCACCAAATCCAACCTTAGGGGAGTTTGGAAGAAACTCTGCTCTCAATTTGCTCAAGATTTTGAGGTCTTTCAAGATCCTGTAGCAGAAGTCACTGGATCTGTGGTCAAGATGGCAAATTGATTGGATCTTGAAGTTTCTTCTGAGGACACGACTGAGATGTTGAATTCTCATGCTCAGGAACTCACCAATGAAAATCTTTAGGAAATCGAAGAACAAACTGTCATTGAAGAAGAGGTTACCGTCAAGACTTTCCCCTCCCCCAGCATTTACCATTCAAAGACTTCTGGAGGCGTTCAAGGTTCTCGAGTCAGCGGTGAAAATTTGAGACAGATTATCCTAATTTTGAACACAGTTCAAAGGTCATTTCAACAATTAAGAGTGCCTAAACTTTCTACAGGGAAATTTTCTATGAAAAAAGGTGTCTTCAGTCCAAACCTCACTGGACTCCTATGTTAAGAAGCCTCAGTCCATTGAGAAAAGCCCCCTCAAACTAACTTAATCTCAACCAAGCTCCCGCAATCTACCTCTCTTCCTCATGCACGAAGATTAGATTTTGACAATCTAGATGACCCAGATGCAGTCCCAGTCCCCTCCCCTTTTGCTTTTCTCCAATAACCATCTCCCTCCCCAGGTGAAGAAGATGAAGGAATTTTGTAAATGGAACTCTTGCGACACTGTATTGTATACTTAATTTTCAAATGGCGTTTGTGCTTTATTTTTCATATTGAATGTTTTAAGTTAATAAATGTTTGTAAAGGCATATATTAGTGTTTTTAGTTTTCCTTCATTTCCATAGACAATTTTGGTATTTTTAAGGTATGAAATGGGGTTCCAGGAATGGAACTGCCATTTATAACATTGTGCTTATGGGAAATAAGGGTTTGACTTACAACTGCTTGACTTATGATGATTCTCCAGGAACCAATTAGGTTGTAAGTGCGGGGGTCGCCTATATGCAAAAGCAAACAATAATTGTACTGCTGCTCATGAACTCTATCAATGAGAAGTGGGTAAGAGAATAGCGAACAAATAAAACACTAAAACACATGCTAAGGAATAAGAGAGAGCTTGAGGCATGCTTCATTTTTGGGGTTGGAGAAAGAATGTCAACAAAATGGGTACCTTGTCACTAGAAGTGGAATTTGTCTGCATTCTCTCCAAATGTTGGAAGATGACAAATACAAGTCAGTAAAGTCATCTATATTTGTCACTTCAGTGGGCTGGTATTTTTGTTTCATGAACGATCATGGTGTTTGTCTGTGTCATATAGCAGAAAAGCCGCCGAGAGACCTGGAAGAAAAAAATTGATGCCACCCTACTGTTGTTGAGTTGGTTGGGGCCTTCATTAATGCCTGTGTCCTGGTGAGCTTCTCAAACTAGGCTTTCCCCCTGCGTGACCTTTGGATGTATTATCAGGGAGTAGTGAGTAGGAATAGGGAAATGATTTGACCTCTAGTTACAGTATAGGTAAGTTGGACACTGGAATACCTAGTATAGTTCAGGTGTCAACATTTAAAAGGAATGTTGAAAAATTGGAGAGGAAAAAGAGGCACAAAAAGTGATTTGAGGACTGGAGAAAATGCCTTATAGTGAGGGACTTAAAGAGCTCAATCTCTTTAGTTTATTTAAAAAAGCGAAGGTGACTTGATGTCAGTTTATAAGTGCTTTCACTAGCAGAAAATATTGAATGCTTAAGACTCTCTTTAATTGATTTGAGGAAAGGAACAACAAGAACCAATGACTGAAAGCAGAAGTGAGAGCAATTCAAATTAGAAATGAGACCCATTTTTTTACAAATAATTATCCGTTGCCTTACTCTTAGGAAAAGTACATTAATTTTGATCCTAAAATTCTTTGAGTGCTGCTGATGAAAAGCACTGTAAAGAACTAGATATTAGTGTTATTCATTATTAAAGCAAGTGGACAGGCAGTGGACGGCACAGAGCACTGGAGTTATAAGATTGCAGTCATTTCTCCTACTCAGTTTAGGCTGCCATCTGTATATGAGCTGTTATTTTCATTGGCTTTAATCTTCAGCTAGAGGTGAGGGGAATTACAGCATTCCAGTCTTGGTGATAACACTGATAGAAAAATAATTTTGTAGTTTAGCAAAATTAGTTTCAGGTGGAAGTAGTATGTTTGGTCTTACGATTGGAACAGAAACAATACCATTTGACCTGAGGGATTAGTTACACAGCTTGGATATTGATGTGAAGGAATAGTCACAGTGAACCTGAACTGTTCAAGTGTCAGCCAGAGGGTGAAATTATTCACACAAGCTTTCATCATACAATGGCAAATAGTGGGAAAATGGAAAAAATAAGTTTGTGGATGCTGGCAAACAATATGAAGGTCCTCATACACAAAACATCATTTTCATCACAGCTTATTTCCGTAGCTGTACTTGTGTATATGGTGAAAATTGATATACTATATGTTGATTATAACTAATTTCAGCAACTTTAATTTCTAAAATAACTACTTTAAAATGGTCAGAGTATTATATTTGGAAAATGAGAAGGTCCTATTCAAAGCACATTTTTTTCCCACCAGCTTACTTGGTATTCCTAGCAATTTAACTTCATGAAATTCTTGTCTTTTCTGTAAAATATGATAAAATATATATAGAAATAAATCTTAAATACGTTAGACAAAGCTTGATTTGAGAATTTCTTGTTGAGTTACTGCTCATTTTGGAAAACAAACTTTAAAAGGTAAGCAGTTTTACAGCATGCAGACTGTAAATTGGAAACTTTTTAAACTGTTCAAAAATTGAGACTCAAGTGACTAGGGAGAAACATGTCATTTTATAGAATACATAATCCAAAATACTCTACACCAAAAGTTATATTTATATTTATAATTGTCATAATCCATTGTCATGAAATTAATTCCTAAAATTAAATTTAAGAATTTCCATCTTGGTAGAGGGAAATACAGGCTTAAATCATAATAATTCATAGAAGAATGATGACTTACTGATGATGATTTTGGCATCATGTTTCCAACATGGTACCCATGCGGCACAGCAATAGCCACAACCACCCCTCAAGTTTTGTAATATGAGTGCATTTTCTTTCCCTGATAAGTATCTCACTAGAGCCAAGGGGAAGTTTACCATTTACTTTGGGCCCTTAAGCACTGTTCCGGCTCCCATTGGTGAAATGGGAAATATCTGCCCATGCGTTAGTGTTATTCATTAATAAAGCAAGTGGACAGGCAGTGGACGGCACAGAGCACTGGAGTTATAAGATTGCAGTCATTTCTCCTACTCAGTTTAGGCTGCCATCTGTATATGAGCTGTTGTTGCATTTGTTGCACCTGTAGTATCTGTTAGTTCTTATCTGGTTCCAGCCAAGTAAAAACTTTCAGGTTAGAATATGAATGAGAAAATTTAAGTTTTACTCATTTTTAAATGTTTTCCCCACTTCCTGAATACACGTGGTTGGTTGTTTGCTCACAATGTGAATCAGGTTTTTTTAATATTTTTTTACTTTAATTAGTCTTAAACTACAACTTCCATATATGCATTATTTCACATTTTATAACATTTTAAAATACATACATCACTGATGAAAAAACATTCAGCTGTCATATTATGAATTCTCATCTCATGCTAGATTATATGTTGATCATATTGTATGTAGATTGTCAGCAAAATGCTGTTGCTATATTGGCAAAAGTTCTGGCGATGAAACTGGAGAAAGCGTGGGTTTCCGTCACAAGCCTTGATCAAACAGTTTCTCAGATGCTGTCGTGACACTGATAAGCTGCAGTTTATTGATAATATAGCAGTGAAATACGATGAACCTAAACCGTAAGACATGCTAGACTTAGAAATAGAAAAAGCTTTTGATAGTGTCATCGTAACATAAATATTTCCTCTTCCCTGATTGGTTGACTTTTGTAATAGTTAATGTCAACTGTGAATATTACAATCAAGTACTGAAGTCAAAATTCATGCTAATGTAACAAGACTGCACATGCACAATCTTGCCAGAGTAACTGAGTTTGTGCTCCAGCCATTCACAGCTTGTATTTGTGACTTGATTGCACATAGAATTGTATGAATGGAAGGGACCTGGAGAGGCCATCTATTCCAGTCCCCTGAAATCATGGCAGAACTAAGTATTATCTGAACCACTGGCGGGAAGTATTATCTAGACCAATGGCAATAGTTTTCTGTTCCTAGCCAAGGAGAGTGAGTGAGTGTGTGTGTGTGTGTGTGGTGGGGGTGGGGGGGATAGTGCCAGCAGGCAAAGTGAATGCAGGGATGTGTTTGGCTGCTGCTTCCAACAGCTGGCATTGGCCAGCAACAGATAACTGTGGCCAATGACAGCTACAGGGGGTGGTGCCTGCGAAGGGTCAATATCAGCAAAATGTCTCCTAGTCCACAATTGGATTACCCTGATGGGCCACATGTAGAATGCCCACCAGTGATCTAGACCATTCCTGACATGAATCATCCCTGAGGACTGAATGAGCGTACTCTCGCCTAGGGCTACATTGCTGTGCCACATTTTTAACTTCCATGGTATTTTAGGTCATGGTGGCACAGGGCACCAGAACTAAGAACAGGGAACCTTTCTCTTCAGTGCAGTCAAAGACTTGCCCTCACTCTCCAGCTGCATCCTTGTCAGCCGACGGTCAGGGCAGTGAGTCCCTTATGACTGGCTGAAGTTTTTTTAAATTGTGCTTGGTTCTGTTACAGCAACTGAAGGAGTCAGGTTAAAGCTTAAACAGTTACTATTTTATTGTTACAGGGTAAACTTAGTTGTTAAATGCAACTGCTGTGTTACAGATAACACAGCCACTACAAAGGACAGGACAGAAATTACACTAATAAGTCACTTACAGGTACCATGAAACCCTTTTGGTTCTCTGAGCTCTTATTAAATGCATGCAAAATAGACACATAGCAGGTATATATTCTCACCCCTGCGTTCCAGACTTGGCGTGGCCAGCGTCTTTCTCTCAATCCCTCGGGAAGAAGTAGGGCGAGGTTGGGCGTCCCACAGACCTCGGGAGACAATCAATACCTGCCAGCAGGTATAGATGATTGGAGCTCAAATGGGGTGGGCTGCTGAACCTCTTTTATACCCCTTGGGTCATGTAGGCTTCTTCCTGGTTTCAAGTGGCCAATTAGGAAAAATGGCTTTGAACACCAAGTTTCCCACGAAGGGTGCAAAGCAGAATTTACACCTGGGAAAATGCAGACAATGGGCACCTCTGGTATGTGATGGGCAAAGATTCCTCTCTGGGACAGTGCAGGTGTGTCAATTACTGGTACTAGCCATCAGGGCGGCAGGAGGCCCCGGGTCGTCAGCCAGCCCATTTACTGTCTGGTTTCTGTTTATGGTAGAGTCAGGGACAGGCAGCACACCTGTGTTCCCAGGGCATCAAAGGCTGACTGCCTTTCTCTTGCTCTCTGGGGGGGAGGGAGGGGGAAACAAGATGGGGTTTGTGGAAAAACAAGATGGGGTTTGTGTCTGGCTACAATCCTCTGCTGCCACCTAGGCAGTGTGGAGGATATTTGTAGTAGTTCAGATGTGAGATGAAGAGAACTTGGTTGTGTGGATGGATAAGGATTGCTGTATCCTAGATTATGAAGAAAAAATTGGCAGGATTTATCCATAGCCTGAATGTGAGGACCTAGAGAAAAGTATGAATCAAACAGATTTGGTTCAGACTTAAAACACAGGACAGAACTAGTAGCTTGGTCCACTGTATTTATTTTCCAACTGTCAAAAACCTATCACACTTCAAAAACTAGCTTAAGCATTTGACCATCGTTAGTTAAGCCAGTAACTTCTTGGGATAGTTCCATAGTTCTATAGTCACCATAAAACCTTGACATGACTCTGAGAACTCATCATGCGCATGGATGGTAAAGTCACTGAACAATCAAATTCAATTCATTCATTTGCCACTATGACGATGAATGTCACCAGCTCATGCAAAAAATCACTTTCATTTGGTGGGGTGGCCTTGTGTTCAGGTTCTCTGATGAAAGTTTGTGTATTTAGGCTTACTGGTTCTTTATATTGGTTTTATTACAGAAAGCTTAGATGCCTATCAAAGAGTGCCTTTCAATGTATTTCTTAAATATTATTTGGTGAATGAGGCAGTCAAAAACAAGAGGTTTCCCATCCTTATTTCCAATATGGAAGGAACAAACATGAGTTAAAATAATTTTATTAAAAAGACACAATCAATTTTCTTTAATTCTTGGTTTCCTCCCTCTAGTTACATCCCAGGTGTGATGTGTATTGTCATGTGGTATAAGTATACTAGCAATTCAGTCCCAGTATTAAATTGAAGATTAATTCAAAATGTTTAGTAAGGACCTTAAAAATATCTGAAACAGAAGCAGCCAATATTAAATTAACTTTTCAGGAAGCTATTAGCACTGTGTGCTATAACTTCAAGAAGAACAGGGCTTTGTCACTTTCAAACACATAAGAAGGCCATTTTTTTTATTAACTGGAGTATAACGACTTTTATGTACATTTTAAATTAATTTGCTGCTTGCAAAGCCTAAAATAGGGTAGAAAAGGTTGAGATCTTAATTGTGGACATAATATGTATAAGAAGAGGAAATTGAATATTTTTCCTTTTAATATCCATCTCAACACATACTGAAAAGCAAATAAAAAAGTGAAAATATCATTATAGTCTTTGCATGTTAAGTAACATTCTGTTATATTTGGACCTTTATGTCGTCAAGGCATGAGGAAATAGCTAAAAAAGTTATGTAAACTACAATTTCTATCAATATCTGAGACTTCATAATTACATCTTCTTCCACATCCAGATTTCCTAAAAAGTTCAAATCAAGGTTTAAAAGTGTAAAATAGAGATACGATCTTTATTTCATTGGCTGGCCATCTTCATTTTCAGTTAAATAAGTTTCAGGAGTACAGCTGCATCTATAGCTGCTCATATATGGCATCATTGAATGAGGCCTTACGAGATATTTGAAGAGAAAGACCTGCGGTATTTGTAGTAATAATTGGGAGATTCCTAGGATACTCGTCCTTGCTTTCACTCTACAATTAGTACAGATCTCTTTACTCTGACAATGTCAGAATTCCAGCAGCCAAAAACTCTACTAGCTAATGTTCATTTTACAAGAGGGTATTCCAGTTCTCACATCTTGGTATGCAAAATCTCTTAATGAGATTACTTATAAACTACTGAGCAGTTACAATACTTATAGCAAGGAAAACTCCCTATGGTGTTCTATAGTAATGAACCTAAACACTGCAGTGACATAGCGGATTTTTAATAGCATAGAAGTGACTTTTTGTATTCTGTTAAGATGCTGTCAGTTTATTTTTTGTGGAGGAAGAATTTCATCATTGTAGGAAGCAATAAATGTTTAGAAGAGATGATGGGAGGGAGAGCATAACTTCAATCATTTTGTCTGACAATAGAGGAGCCCTGATAATGGAAGGCTTGTAGTCCTAGTCACCCAATAAGGATCCATGATAGGTAATATATATTTGTAGCACTGTCTTTGAATATGCAGTTTTATTTTCTTCCATTTTTATTTTTTCATATGTTAGTTTTCCTCTTCTTTCAGAGGGAAAATTTTAAGCACAAGATCTGCACTGTTTACTCATGGCCCTTCTGATCATGTAACAGGGCTGGTGTGGTGCCACAGAGCTGTAAAAAGCCCTCTTACCTTGCTGGGAGGGATTCCTTCTCTGACAGGCAGATTCACACTTTAGTTCCTCACCTGGCATTCAAGTCTGTAAACTGGGCGCTAGACCTCTCAGATCCAGGCTGTCTCTCAATTTTGCAGATTCTCTCTAAAATATTGCCTTTCCTATTCATCTGTACAACCAAAACTTTCATTCAGTCCCTCATCTTCTTGTGTTTCTATTACTTCAACATCCTTTTTCTCTGGTCTTGACAAATACAATCTTACTCCACTCATACTTGTTCAGAATAATGCTACAAGGATTGTGGTCCTAGCACATTACTTTGATAGTGTTACTCCTCTGTGGTGAGGTGTCCTCCTTACACATGGTAGAGGAGGCTAAATTAGGCCAGTTAGCCTGATAGGCTGTACCTGAGGGAGAGCCTGCAATACAAAGGCTGAAAGATGATAAAGCTCAGCTGAGAAGTGATTGGCTGTGCTTCTATAAAGCCAGAAAACTGAGAACAGAAGGGGGCTAGTGCTGGAGAGCTGAGTTGGTGGGAGATGGAAATTCTCTGACCTGAAATGAAATCACTCTGACAATTGCAGAAAGAGTGTATATGAGAGAAATGGATATGAAGTAGGAAAAAAGAAAAGAGTAGAAGCAGAATCAGATGACAATATCAGCAGAAAAGCAAAGTTGGGAGAGGAAATAAATTGTAGCATTCCCTAATCGAAGTAGTAAGATTAGGTGATATTAACCTATGAAAATAGCTGACTGGATTAAAAAGTATAGGGATAGTTTAAGAGCTAGGAAGGTTTGAGTCGTGATCTTTTAACTGAATGTAAAAGCAAAGAGCAAACTCATAAACTACTAAAAACTAAAATGCCAGGGGACATTTTGAGTTCTGGGATAAGTCCTAGTCAGCATATTTATAAATGAACTGGAAAAGGGGGTAAACACTAAGGTGGCAAAATCTGCAGCTGGTCAAAACTACTCAAGATAGTTAAGCTCCAGGCACACTGCAAAGAGCAACCAAAGGATCTCTCAGAACTCGGTGACTTGGCAACAAAATGGCAGATGAAATTTCATGTTGATAAATGCAAAATAATGCACCATTGACAAATATAATCCTAACTATGCATATAAAATGATGGGGTCTAAACTGGCTATTAGCACTCATGAAAGAAATCTTGAAGTCATCCTGGATAGTTCTCTGGAAACATCTTCTCAATATTCACTGTCAGTCAAAAAAAAGCTAACACTGTTGTGAATCATTAAGAAAAATAATATTGCCTCTCTAATCCATGGTACACCTTGAACATTTCATGCAGATGTGCTTGCCCCATTTCAAAGAAGATATACTGGAACCGAAAAAAGTTCAAGAAAGGGTAACAAAACGGATTTGGGGTATGGAGTAGCTTTTGTCTGAGGAAAATTAGTAAGACTGGGACGTTTCAGTTTGGAAAAGAGAGATGTAATTATCCACATCAGTCATAATTTTATAGAAATCAAAGTAAATAAGGAAAAGTAATGGGATGGCACTCACCTCTTACAAGCTGCTTACATTTCTTGAGTTTATTAGCCTTTTTGACTACTCACCTTTCTGGCTGAATTACATCATATGTGAATCACAATCCCTTCTGGGATACACACTTAACGGGACCCATCTCAGTGCCTCTCTTTAGTATTCCTCTTAGTCCGTTCCCCATTTAAGGAGAGTGGTGCTTTCAGGGCTTTCCCTCCTGGAGGCAGCATTCCTTGCCCTTACCACAAGGCTTTACAGAGTTCATCTGTCCACTCTTAGTCTGTTTTCCATTCTGGGAAAGTGGAGCCTTGAGAGCTTCCCCTCCTGGAGACAGCTTAATTGTCCTTATTGTAGGGCAAGTCTCAACATCAGTCCACACTAGTTTCCCCCCCCCCCCCCATGGAGCTCTCTGTGTCGCTGCTCCTTCAGGCAGTCAGTCACTGGGTCTTTACTCCTTCAAAGCTCCAGACTCACGGACTGCAGATCTGTTCCTCAGTGCATTTTATAGGCCTTCCTGGCCCCTGATTGGATGCTTTCTCTGCAATCACTCTAGCCTCTTTGGAGGACTTCTCTATTGTCTTTTTGTTCTAGGGTGGGGTGTGGGAAGACTACAAACCTCCACTAGGGGGCTTCGGGGCCTGGTCCACCCTGTCGCAGTTAGTGCTATTTATTTTTTCTCATAACACAAGAACTAGAGCTCACCAAATGAAATTAATAGGCAACAGGTTTAAACAAAAGGAAGCATTTCTTTATAACAGTGTCAGCCTTTGGAACTCTTTGCCACAGGATGTTGTGAAAGCTAAGACTATAACAGGATTCAAAAAAGAAAGATCCATTCATGATGTTTATGCACGCATACCACGAGCCCAGCAGACACCGCTTTTGAAGGCAATTCTGCAGCTTCACTGTGCCATTTTCTGCAAATGGGAATGTGCAAAAGCCCTCATAAAAGACCACAAATTTAGATAGTTCAAGCAAAATTTGAATGTCATAAAAGTGCATACTACCTAATGCATGATAACTGAGTGACTTGATTGATTTATAGGGAGATTTAACAAAGAACAGCTCTGTAATCTGGTATATAAGGGTTTTGAAGTGAGAGAACAGATGATGAGAGGCTATTGATTTACTGACAAATTGCAGCCCTGGCCATTTCATATAGCCAGCTTGTTAGGGTTACTAATGTCTTATGAGTTTTCAGTCCAGAATCTCATTATTTTAAACAATTCTTGGGGGTGGGGTGGGATGGTGGAACCTGCTGGGAACTGTCAAAACGTATCTGAGAGAGTATATTCTGGGCCTGACTGCTTGCTCTTGAAAACAGGAGCAAATTCAAAATCTTTCATGATTTACATAGTATTCTCTCTCCAACTGGGACTTCAAACCTCAGACTCTCTATAGTGTCACCTGATGAAGTACTACATAAACCAGTTCACCAGACCAAGGGTGGGCATCATCTCACTTATTAACATCTAATTTTTTTGGAATTTTAGTGTGTCAAAAATTAGATTAAATAAAAGTTATACTTGAAAAAGAATGAGATTATTAAATCCATTCATTGCCATTGTAGGTATGTTCTTTACCAGATATTCTCCAGACTGCTTTGTCCATCTTAGCTTTAAAAGTTGCAAGTGGTTAGGCCTGCATCTCTTCTGTTGGGAGATCATTTCACTAAAAGAGCTAAGTGGAGGAAATATTTCCTGATGTTTAATCTTAATTTATTTTTAATCTCATCCTGTTGCTCCTATTGTATTCCCTGACCTTGTTGAAATAGTTGCTTTTAATCTCAGTGTGACAGGCCAGCGGGTGGGAGGGCGAGGGGATAGCGGTTCCTGCCCAACAGGAAGTCTCAGAGGCGCGGCCCCGCCGGGGCACCGCATCCCTCAAGCCCGGCGCAGAACAGAGTCCCGCAGCCACGGCAGACTGCACCGGCCACCAGGTTGGCTGGGATGTGCGCGCCCCAGGCAGGGGACACCGGGATGCAGGCCCACTTCCTACGGCCCTGCATAGGGAGGCATGACCTCTGGCGGGGCATTCAAAAGCCGCGCCGGAGCACAGGGGAGGATGCCAAGGAGGCAATTTCTCCCACCCTGGCTGAGATGGAAGATGGGACTCCGGAGGAGCGACGAGATGAACACACGCGTACTGCCAACGGTGAGGTAAGGGCTGTTGGGCCAGGACCACGAACCGCTGACTCGGGAGGCTAGGAAGCAGCCCATGGCAGGGACATACTGGTGCCCGTGGGCTGACGCGTTACGGGATGGGACCCATCAGCTGGGTAAGGGTCGATACCCTAACCCTTACGGCCCCGGGCTGGGACCCGGTGGAGAGGGAGGGCCCAGGTCCCCCTAGCCACCCCTTTATCCCTCCATGTAGCTCACAACGTGGGAAAGGAGCAAACGGGTGCAAAGTGGTCGGGACCGCCACCATGAGAACCTTGGTGACCTTACAAGGTGCCCCAAGAGGGGGACGCGGGGCTCGCTGGGCCCCCGTTGTCCTTCTGGGGGTGGCATAGGAGCTCGTGCCCATTTAACCGGTGTCTTGATAGCAATTCAGACGGAGGACTCTCTGGGCCGTAACCCCGTATCGGGGGGTGTGCGCTTGCGCCCAGAACTAGATCCGTCACACTCAGTATTTATAGTCTTCAAACGTGTAGATATTTACAGAAGCAGCAGGTTTATATAATATTTGGTGGTGTCCAGAGTGGGTCCAAGTCCTGCCGCTCTCCCCTGCCTGATTTGTAAGTTTTTGGGGGGATGAGGACTTTGGCTCTGAGTTGGGCCTGGGGATGAGGGGTTTGAGGCACTCAGGGCTGGGGCAGAGTGTTGAGATGCAGGGGTACAAACTCTAGGGTGTAGATTAGGATGTTGGGATGCGGGATGGGCTCAGAGCTGGGACAAAGGGTTGGGGTGCAAGCTCTAGCATGCGGGTGAGTGGTTTGAGGTATGGGAGGGGGATTTCCACTTCCCCCTCTCTTCTGCTCCCCACGCTCCCAGCACCACACAGGAAGGACTGCACTCAGTGTTGTCTGGGAGTAGGGAGAATGCCATGTGCCTCTTCCGTTTCTCCCTTGTTAGATGCAGCAGTCAGCCTGATGCCAGGGCTGCTCCCTATAGCCAAGCTGCAGTGTAGCAGCCAGCAAGAGAAAGCACTCCAAGCGGAGTTGCATGCTGTTCACTCACATCAGGGTGATACTCAGAAGTGCATGGGGACTGGCAAGCGGGACCTGCAGGGGAGAGACCCAACCCTGGCTTTGGTGGAATGGGGCTCCCAAGGCCCTCACATTGATGGATCTGGGTATCATGGGCCCATATAACTTGCTGCCTATAGATAGCTTCAGGGGGTAGCAGAGTTAGTCTGTTAAAGAAAAAAATAAATGGTCTGGTAGCATTGCATAGACTAATAAAACATGTAGCTGGTATCATGAGCTTTTGTGGGCACAGCCCACTTCTTCAGATGACCGGAGTTGGGCAGACCCAAAATAAATAGGAGAGGGGAGGGGGAAAAAAAAGCGGGGGGTGACACAGGGAGCTAGAGGGAATCAGTAAGTATCTGAATATTGGGTAGTTAAAAGGAAGCAGATAAGAATCAAGGTCAATAGATAGTATCCTTCCTGACATAAGAGTCTACACAGAGCTGTTTGCATCATAATCATTGTTTGTCTTGTTGTTTTATCAAGCTGGTCCAATTTAATTCTTTACATATTTCTGTATAAATCAAACCTTCCACTGTCTTAATTTTTATTATTCTCCTCTGATCTCTCTCTAGTTGTTTGAATCTTCCTGATAATGAAGTGTCTCAAATGAATCACAGCATTTTCAGCTGGAACTAGGTATGATGATTTATGGAGCAGCTGTTTGCCAAAATTTGATGTTTAGAAGCTTCCATGAAACCAGAGCAATTTTTTTGAGGGGGGGAGGGGCGGAATAAATATTTAGATTTTTGAAATTTTCCACTCCCTGGAAGCTTGTGGGGAAAAAATCAAAATGCTTCTTTTTACTAAGAAAATGTCACTTGTGAATTTTGAAAAAGCTTCTATGTTGTGTGAAAGGCTTCCCCATTGTATGAAGGAATGAACACAGCACAGAGATCTAAAGTAGTTTTGATTTCTGTTTTTCACCATTTTTCAGTGATTGTCCTTAATATCTATCCACCTTTATGATTTTTTTTTCTACAGTGTTATCACCCTTAAGGTAAGTATTTATCTACACAGGTGGATTAGACCTACATAGGATGCTCTGGAGTGGAATTCATAAAGTCTTCTGAATACTCTGTCTATTCAGGAACCTTTTATTTGGTGTGTGAAGTTGATGGTGCTCAGTGAATGAACCAGGGTTGTGTAGTGAATGAGGCTATGCCTTATTTCCTGCAGAAGTTGGAAAGAAAGGATGGGGTTGTAGTGAAGATGTTGTGTGATTCTGGAGAATTGATTCTGGAGAATTTGGCTCTGGTTTTCTTTTTTTTGGTTCCACTTACACATTTTCTTTTTTTTTGTTTCATTTACAGATAGCTCTTTTGTAAACAAATTTTGATATTACAGAAGTGGCTTTAGGATAGATAGACTTGAAAAACAGACTGAATTCACATCTTTGACATAATTTGCAAAAAAGAGCTAGGTATGCAATTTATATTTGCTTGAAAAACTTACTTATGAATTTTAATACCACACTACAGTACAAATTTAGAAGGTTTTTACATTTTATGGCTATGTATTTTATACATATGAATAAAACATTATTGGCTTAGCAAGTTTACAGCCCTGTTGATATTGGGATTTTATTTCTCACATAAACCGATAGCGATGATTTCATCATGGTTCCTTCACATATTAGCTCTATTGACACTTTGTGTCCAACACTCAAGGTTTTTATTTAAATCAGTGGTCACCAGCCAGTAGATTGGGATCTACTGGTAGATCTCGGAGCCTCTGACAGGTGATCCTGACTGGTTTGGCCAGGAAGCTATCAAGTGCTGGCTCTTCAGTTGCCCCTCCACCCACTGTGTCAGGGTGTACCTCCTCCCCCCACTTCTGTACCCTAACTCCACACAGAGAGAAGGGGATGGAGGGAGCTTGGCAATGCAAATCTGTCCTTCTTTGTGTGTGTGTGTGCGTGCGTGTGTGTGTGTGTGTGTGTGTGTGTCATTCTCACAAACATTTCCTGTCCTTCACACTCCTCTCCCAACCCAACATATAGTGGGCGGTTGTTGTTACTACTTCTACTAAAGTAAAGTGGGCTATTTTGGGTTTTTGACTGGTCTGTGCACTTAATGATTTTCATTTCTCTCTTGCACTTAAATGTAATTCTTTGAGTTCTAAAATGCCTAACCTGTCATGACTGGAGCAAGATCCACATGCCGTCCTTCACTGCAGACACTACTCCTGCAGCTCCCGCTGATCAATAACAGGGAACCGTGGCCAGTAGAAGCTGTGGGCTCAGGGCCTGTAGATGAGGGGCAGCACATGGCACCATTGTTGTACATGCTGTTGTACATGCCAGATGCTTTCAGGAGTGATGCAGGGCCAGCTGAATCCCTGTCCCAGCTCTGAACCTCCTCCTACACCCGTCCTCCTGCACCCAAACTCCTTCCCACAGCTTGTACCCTGAAACCCCTCCTGGACCCCAATCTCCCACCCTGGGCTAAGTCTGGGGTCTCTCCTTCACTAAACTCTTTGGCTCAAGACCAGAGCCTGCACCCCAATTCCCTGCCCCAGACTGGTGTGTGTGAGTGAGGAAGCTGGATGGAGTGAGCAGGATGAATTCTTGGAGAAGGGGTGGAGCAGGGGCAGGGAGGAAGCAGGGCAAGGGTTAAATAGAAAAAGCAATCTTATGGCTAAAAAGGTTGGAGACCACTGATTTAAATGATATACAAACTAATATGAAGTAGTGTGTAATAAAGAACATGTTGACCGGAGTTCATGATGACTTGATTACTCACCCCTTGCTGCAACAACTTAAAATTTCCTCTTACTGTTCCCTGCCCAATAGTTCCTCTTTGTAAAAACCTGTGCCAGGGCCAGAAATGCAGGCTGATTTTTCTTTGAGTTGCCAATATATCGTTATGCAAGACAGGGTTTCTTCTGTGAGGAATGGGCAGGGCATTCTGTCCCCAAAAGCCTCAGATTTCACAGAAGCCAACAGAGACCAGAACACTTGGGCAGAGGCTCTGTGCTTCTACACTGATGCCAGACCACTGTGATTTTCTGTCAGTCCAGGGAAAACACAACTTCCCTTGCATTCAGCTGCTGCCAAATAAAAGGAGACAGAGGAGGATTTTTCACATTGTTTGAGCTCCACACAAAATCAGTACGACCTCAGGCAGTACTAATTTGTTGTGAAACCTTCTGATTTCCTGTATGTAATGAGTAGAAAGCCAGCCCTTTTCATTTGAAGGTCCGGGAGGGATGTCTGGGTCCTGATAGGCAAAAGACCATGACTGTATGGAAAAGTGGTTGTTACATCCCTGCTCCGTGACAAGATACCTATGTGGATGCAGTTTGAATTACACTGGTCATGTTTTACAGGAAGAAGCTTGTTTCACTATTTCCTTCCTTTAGTGTTTTTGAAAAATGGAATTTCTATCTCACAGAAAATGCCAAGATTTCAAAATTAGGATTTCTTACAAATTGGGGGTGAAATGTCAAAATCTCAATTTGTTTTGAGGAATGTTTTGTTTAGACCTCACCAAAACATTTGATGTTTCATTTTGACATTTTTTTTATAATGCTATTATAATGTATAATGTAACATAGTGTTACTTTGTAATCATAATTTAAAGGTTGAAATGTTAAATGTTTGTTGTTGGTTGCAAAAATGTCCACAAAGTTGATACATTCATGTTATGTTTCAATTTCTTAGGCACAGCAATTTCCGTAAAATACTGTTCCATCGGAAAATGTTTGACTAATGCTTTACTCACGACAGAAAAGAAGCAGGATTCAATTACAATAAAATCTTTGTTCTTTAGCTAGAACACTGGCCACAGAGAGCCATTTCAGCTTCTGGGCTTTCTTATCCTCACATGATCGTGAACACAGCCTGTGATGTACAATGTCACCATATAGGGGCTGGATGGACTGCTGCCAGTACTGCACACATCTCTCATTTAAGAAAATTATTAAACAAAGCTTTCAAACAATTGAACGATCTCCTAGCTACCTCTAACTATGAATGTGCATGTATATATTTTGAAAATATTGTTGACAACGCTACTTTGCCCATAAGCTTTTTAGATATTTTGTAGTATTTCCTGTATTCATTTCTATTTGCAATTCCTCCAGCTTCAGTGAAATCGGCATGTTTCATTCATAAGCTGTTCACTTTCTTGCCAATATCATAGAATCATAGGACTGGAAGGGACCTCGAGAGGTCATCGAGTCCAGCCCCCCGCCCTCAAGGCAGGACCAAGCTCCGTCTACACTATCCCTGACAGATGTCTATCTAACCTGTTCTTAAATATCTCCAGAGAGGGAGAGTCCACCACCTCCCTTGGCAATTTATTCCAATATTTGACCACCCTGACAGTTAGGAATTTTTTCCTAATGTCCAATCTAAACCTCCCGTGCTGCACTTTAAGCCCATTACTCCTTGTCCTGTCCTCAGAAACCAAGACGAACAAATTTTCTCCTTCCTCCTTGTGACACCCTTTTAGATATTTGAAAACTGCTATCATGTCCCCCCTTAATCTTCTTTTTTCCAAACTAAACAAGCCCAGTTCATGAAGCCTGGCTTCATAGGTCATGTTCTCTAGACCTTTAATCATTCTTGTCACTCTTCTCTGGACCCTTTCCAATTTCTCCACATCTTTCTTGAAATGTGGCGCCCAGAACTGGACACAGTACTCCAGGTGAGGCCTAAGTAGTGCAGAGTAGAGCGGCAGAATGACTTCACGAGTTTTGCTTACAACACACCCGTTGATACAACCTAGAATCATATTTGCTTTTTTTGCAACGGCATCACACTGTTGACTCATATTCAACTTGTGGTCCACTATGACCCCTAGATCCCTTTCCGCCATGCTCCTTCCTAGACAGTCGCTTCCCATCTTGTATGTATGGGACTGATTGTTCCTTCCTAAGTGGAGCACTTTGCATTTCTCTTTATTAAACTTCATCCTGTTTACCTCTGACCATTTCTCTAACTTGCTAAGGTCATTTTGAATATGTTAATGAAGATATGAATTAAAAGGAAATCTAATACTGGATCTTCTGATATCTCATTTAAACAGCTCCTCTCAATTCAATAAATCGATCTTGACCATTAGCTTTTTATATGCTCCTTCAGGTCTGTGATTATAAGGCTAGCTGCACCTCCATCCCTTTTCTGATCTCTAAATTCATCCATCTGAGATCTTGGGCCTTTTAGACTGTCTTTCCATTTGGGTAGAATTTCAGTTCATCCTTAGACCAAGACCCAGACGCGCTACTACTCCTTCTGTATCAACTACTTACTACTGTGTACATCCACATGTTAAACACTGCATGCCCCATTTCAAAGAAGAAATCTGCATCTGGTGTGATTGACCAACAGCCTTCTTCAAGCCAAGTTGTTTTTAGATAGAAGACAGCTATATTTATGTATAAGTGAGAAAAAAGGTTTTTAAAGCAACACATTGCCAATGTACATATTTAGTCTCTTCTAATTTTATGCTTCATTACAAACTCAGTTATACAGGTTATTTTTCTTAAATTACAGGAATAGAAATGAACCGACCTGCATTTTCCTAGAAAGCAGGATTCTTCTGTGTCTGTCACAGGTCATAATAGACTTCATGTATTGCTGCTCTTCCTACTTCACCATTTGTATAAAGTTGAAGAGGGGTCTTGCATTCTAGAAGAAATTCTTTATCATGTTGCTTCATTATTTTCTTTGTTTCAGGGCCCAGTTGAGAAATCTTCTGGGAGTGGATCCACAAAGGGGGCTTATAACACTTTAAATATTCAGACTCTGTAAAAATGAAAGTTAGGTACCTCAGTCCTGGTTTACAGAGTTAGGTTGACCTAACTTCATAAATGTCTTCACTAAAACGTAACTCCCAAAGATGTAATTTGCCCACTACTCTGACTTGAACTCTACCTGCACAGAGGCATAGCACTTAAATTAAGGTAGTTAGGTCAATGATGTGTCAATGTAGACACTATGTTGCTTACAACTGTTGCTGCCTTGCAGAAACTATCCCACAGGGCCCCACACTGGCAGTTAAATCTGTTCAAGTGCTCCCAGTAAAGACGCAAACGGCCGACAAAGAAGCATAGTGTGGACATGTAAAACCAGTTCTGTTATTCTGGTGGCTGTATGTCAACTAAATTTGGTAGTCAGACCTGCTCTAAGAATGGAATTCACAAAAGCTAGCAAGCTGAGTGGGGAGTTGCCTATGTAAACCAACAGGAAATACCTAAGAGGAGGGTGTGATGGAAGCTCTGCCACTCAAAAGAGCGTGAGTTAGGTGCTTCTCTCTGTTGGAGATGCAAAGGGGTGAACTCTTGGCTGGAGGTGGGAGCCCAAGCCAGGAGGTGGGAGCCCAAGCCAGGTCAATCTGTCCTTTCTTGCAAAAACCCTGGCAGTGGTAGTGCCCAGGATTTTGTCCAGTGATTTTACTCCCCCGGATGTGTGAGGCCAAGATTCAGGTCCCCACTTAGCCTGCTGTGCAGTAGGGGTTTAAGGAGTGTGACTTCATCTCCCAGCTGACCATCCTGCCTCTGTCTCTCTCGTATTATATCTGTTTAACTTCATGTAAAATACTTTGTCATTGGGTTGAAACTTGGGTCTCCCACGTAAGTGCCCTAAGCACTGGTTTATATTGTCATTCTCATTTTGTCTAGCCCACTGCCTAATCTGAAGTTTCTGCCAAGGCTTAGGCATGAGTTAGGCTCTGGGGGTCAGAACTTAGGAGGCTTTGCGCATGCCAACCAACAGAAACATACATTTCTTAACAACATACATTTCTTATACACGGTGACTGAAAACCTGAGCCTTCTATTCAAAAGGATTTTAAATTATATATTAGAACTGGGTGAAACCCTATTATGGATTAAAACCCCATTGAGATGGTGAAGTCACCCTTAATGTAACATAACTGTAAATATAAAATGCAACTTAAAACAAAGGAGATACAAACTCAGCCAAGAGCTTTGGCTGAACACTATTTTGCGTAGGTGTGTATGAGTGTGGGAAGGCAGAAAGACTGACAAAAGACAAGAACCAAAAGAAAAGCAGAGGAAAAAAGAAGCAAGAAAGCCAACCAGTGGGGACACTGTGACCATAGGAAATCCAGAGAGAGTGCTTTTGAGTAAGTTGGCTAAAGAAGCTTCTTGCAAGCTAAGAAAATGTTCTTGATTCCTCCTGTATTCAGTGAAGGAAGACGCTGCACATTCCTTGTGAATAAACAAGAACTCTGCAAAGAAAATATAGTTTGGACCTCTCTAGTCTGGCACTCTCAGGACCTGACTGATCCAACATGAGGGATTTTACTGGACCGGGGTGGTTATAGCTGGCCCCCTGCTACTAGTGCCCCCCACAGCACTGGATGGGGTGTTGGTCTCCTGGCTGATTCCCCCCATGCCATCAACCTCATTGCCCTGCCAGTTCCCCCACCTCTTTCCCTGCCCTCCAACCCCCTGGCAGCCCTGCTGTGGCATGTTAGGCTCCTGGCCACACAACCTAGCAATCCAGCTGAAAGGAGCCCAGCTATCGGTCCTCCACTGGGACACTCTGGTCCTGGAACATTCGTGGTCCTGCCAGACCATGGATGTTGTTGGACCAGGGAGTCACAGTTAACAGAAGTTCAACCTGTACTCGATTCCATCGATGTCTACTTTCAACTGCAACCATGCCCTAGGGCCTTGAACTTTCACTGTTTGAAAAGCGGGCAAGAATAATTACATAATATTTCATACATTAAAAAAATCAGTTTGGAGAACTGGATTTTTAAGTGGACTGACACAGACAGAACTTTCCATCTTTAGGTCACTACTTGAAATAAATTGGAGGTTTCCCATGTCCAGAAGTCATCACCATCTGACAGCTATGGAATGGCTTATGTGCATGAGCTCTTGGTGTCACTCTAGTAGTTTTTTGTGGGCAAGAACCCAGGTCTTAATCATCATACAATTTGTGCTAACTGGTATTTTGGTCAGCAAACTCGAGAGAAGCCAAAAATAGAATGGATATGGATAGTGAACTGCTCCCCATCCCAACCTTGAGATTTGATCCTCTGATAAAAGGACGCACATACTCTGATGGGCGTGTAGGGCTTTGCATAACCATTGGCTGTGCCATGGTTGTCACATGGATAACAGACCTCAGGTTCCAGGGCTGCTGATCCATCACCTTTCACAAGCAATGAAATTCAGGCTTTGCTTAAATGACATCTCATGAATCTTTTAAAACAATAATTACTTAGCCCTATTTAGGTGTTATACTTTGAACAGGGAATTCAGCTTTCATTACAGTAATTTATATATTTGCCTCCATTATTATTTGTATGGGACTACTCAGTCTTAAATATTTAACAGACTCATCTGGAAAACATCAGCAGTTTTGGAAATTGATACTCTTCAATTTAGAAGAGCCAGCAATGCAGTGGTAAAATGATATGCCTCAAATTGGCTGAGATTGTTTAAGTACTACAATTAGTATGCTGCACTTCAGCTAACTGTATTTTAAGGAATAAGATGTGGCTCATTTTCCCATAAGCCATAAACACAAAGTAATAAACTTCTACTGGTCATCAAGAATAGAAGCAAAGGATTTAAATTTACGATTTAAACAATTACATCTTTATTTTTATTATGAATTGAAATCTCAGAACACAAACAAGACAAAGCAGCTGTTGCATTCCCGTGAGCACAAGGATTGCTTGTGGATAGGCTGTTGTTTATCCTGAAAGGAGCAGGAAGTGGTAGGGCCAGTATCATCACTTCAGCAGCATTTTTTTTTTTTTACAGTGCACAGCACAATATGATTTCAATTCTGATTGGGGCTTTTGAGTGCTACCGTACTATACATGATAAAAGTAATAATGGTCTCAATTTCTCTGCCTGGCCAGCTGCATAGAATTTGTTGCTGCATTCTCTGCAAGGCTGGTATGCTGGCTTAGGAGTTCCAGGAGGTATGTCCCAGTAGAGTAGAGTGGCTTTGCACTACTCCAAGCATAGGCTTCTGGCTTAATGTCACATTTTAAGTTTATGGCTGCATTACCAAATACTATACAATAAACTGAGGATGCCATCAAAATATCAAAATTTACCAAGTGATGTCATGCAATTCCTAGTGTTTTTTTTCTTTAAATCCTTAAATCCTTGTCCATTGCAAGGTATATACTAGCAATTGAAGCCAAAAGTCTGCGAGGAAAAAAACCAAACCTAAAATTTCAATATTTTTGTTCTTGCAAGAAATCATTTATAGTTAATGTGCAAGATGTGGCCCTAGGAAACATTACTGAATGATCACTTTTATTTATTTATCTATCCCTGACAGTTTATAAGATGCACTTTCATGTATCCTTTTGTTTCTGTGATCTTCTAGGAAGCCTCTCATGAAGGGAATAAGTGTGTATTTAATAGATTTTGGTGAAGGGAATGCAGCTGGCTTCAAACAGGTCCTAAGCCTGATGATGTCAATGGGAGTCTTCTACTTGATTACAAAGACTTTGGATCAGGATCTTGGTGTACACCAATAGTAACAAGTTCCCAAGACTAAGTGCAATGGCAGAGGAGGGAGGAGGGATGGAATGCACAAAGATGGAATCGGGGGAAAGGAAACAAAAGGAAGGCTTAAGAGGAAGGCTTTCGTGAAGAAGAAAAGGGAAATGGGATCAGAGATACAACAGGAATGATATTAGGCAGTGCATGGAAGGTGTTAGCCTGGGTACCACCAGTGAGGGGTTCAAATAGCTGATGGGAGAGATGATTTTCACTGCAATATTTTAGCTCATCTGGATTGGACCAAGATCATGATTATGAGACAATTCCAGGAAACATCTTTAGGGTGATTAATTATTAGGTGTTTTCCATCAGAAGAAAAAAATCTGTAATAAGAACTGGAGAAGCAAATCCCATAATGATGGCTGACATCCAGAGATAAACCAAGTATTTCATCAAGGGACACACTCTAGATGTTTCTTTCTACCTTATATGCATATCTCATTATTGTAAACCATGTAACTAGCTGATCTATTTACCTTCATTTTTGGATCCATGATTTAATATTCTCTTTGCTGTTCTTCCAGGACCCCATGAGAAATGGTAATTTCCCCCCTAAAATTAATAGTCATGTCACTGAGGTACTTGAATGCAAAACAAAGATTTATAATTCAATGCACAGTTTGCATTCAGTACGCTTTTTAAAAAGGTAGTCAGGTCCATAAATTAATGTTTTAAATCACTCTTGGTAATATATGTGGGTACATCTACACTATGGGACAAAGTTGAATTAAGATACGGAACTTCAGCTATGTTAATTGCGTAGCTGAAATGAAGTCGAAGTACCTTAACTTGGTTTTTGGTGTTGTCTCCACTGCAAGAAGTTGAAGAGATAACATTCTCCCTTCAGCTTCCCTTACTCCTCGTGAAAACAGGATTGCCGGCATCAACCAGAGTACCCCTCTCAGTTCAGATTAGTTGTCTGAACTAGACCTGCTAGTTCAAACCCTGGAAGATTGACAGCAGTAGACTCAATCTTCCCCTGTAGTGTAGACATATCCATAGTAAATTTGAAAAAAAGTGTGACTTTTTTTTAGGTTGATTTGTTTACATAATCATTTCTATTTTTCACCACCTTCTTCCTCAGTTTGACAGACTTAAATAACTGTCTGTAGAAGTATTCGGCAAAAAATTCCCATAAGAAGCAACTGTGCTCAAATCATTAGTTTTTTATACATTCATATTCTATAGCACGTGTTATGTTTGGTTCACTGTTTTGTTAGAAACTCTGTTTCAATATAAAAATAATCACAGTGGCTTAATGCTTACAATAATCTCCAGTTACGAAGATGTAACAAAAAGTTAAAAATATAACAATTGGAAGTATAAATTACATATGTATTTTCAGAAGGGGTCCATTTCCTTTAATTTGAAAATGTAAAATGATCTGTCTCATCGTTTTTGACATAACACTATATTTTAAACCAGCTTGGGTTGGTTCAACCGTAGGGTCAAATTCTTTGAGAGAGAATCATATTTTTTACTTGGTGATTCCTGGTACCACAGCATTATTGTCATTTCATCTGCCTAGGATAGGGAAGACAGGAAACGTTTATAGGAAACATTTTGTCTGAAGCTCTGATTCTCTTATTCCCTATATTTGGACACAATAGCATGAGTGTGAGTGGTTTACTAGATAGATAGCTAGTGAAATAGGAAGTACTTGTGGTGGGGTCTGGTCACAAGACACTGTGATTGTTCCCCAGTACGTTGATCATGCCACTTGCCATCTTGTTGTTTGGGGCTCCCCACCATCCTGTCCTGCTGGGCCATAACCTCTGGTCTGCCCAGACAAGGCACAGGGTTGGGGTTACCATCCCCCTGCAGAACAATGCAGGCCTTCAACTACTTTAGCTCTTGGTGAATGCAGTGTTAGGGCACAGCACCCAGGAAACAAACTCCAAAAAGGAATCAAATGCCCAAATAAATCCATCTTTCTCATCAGGGATGACAGCCACCGGGGCCCCAGTGCAAAGTGTGTGTGGGGCCTGCCTCTGTGCCCCATAAGGGGCCTGCCTCTGTGCCCCATAAGGGGTGGGGCATTGGGCAGAATGGTATTCAGCTATTAGCACTGCCCAGACTGTAGCATGCCCTCATCCTTCCCCCAGCTCTCAGAGCCATGTGAAGCAGCGTTCTGCTGGCAATTCAAAAGAGTCCTGGCTCCTTTAACTCTCCTGGGCAATTGCCCCCATAGATTTCCCATTGGTGGTTCTGTTCTTTCTCACTGTAAAAGTTTTATACAGTGAAATCTCATCAGCTAATCTCCCTTTATCCATGAAAGAGAGAGAGAGGGGCTCCTCCTAGGTACCAATCATTTACACTGGTCCTGATAATAAAGAGAAGTGTATTTTATTAAATATGAAAAGTAGGGTTTAAGTGGTTGCCAGTAAAAACAGACAGCTTAAAGTAATTTACTAAATTAAAATGAATGGAAAACCCATAGCTAGTTCTAATGCACATTGTCACATACAAATTCTTACCCTAAATAGGTGTTCTTAATTCAGGACTTAGTTTCAAATCAGAGTCTAAGTCTTTTGCTCTGACTTGCATCCCCAGCCCTTCAAAATTTCCTCTGTGTGTGCCAGGCAGCCTAAAATGCCAGGTGAAGACAAAGGGGATTGCTTCCCATTGCTTCAATAGACATTTCCCCAGAGTGGTAGTCCCTCCCCTTCCATGGAAAAACATCAGGTTCAAAATTGGTTTTAATACCAGGTATTATGGTCACATGTTTTCCCATGACCAACCACCTTCTGGCCCTACAGCACAAACAAGACTGTTTAAAAGTCATTGAGTTGATCACCAAGCCATTAGGTTTTTTGGACACCAGTAATGCCTCTTATTAGCACATTTAAAACTATAAACAGATTCACACTTCATATTTCTAACTTCACATACAAGAATGTAATACGCACAAAAATAGTGTATACAGATTCAGCAAATTAGAACATTTAAATTGATAGGTTATGTGAGGTGTTTTGTTTAAAGCATCTTCAAGGTATGAATATTTATATCCACAAGCTAATTTCCATGAAGCATGGGAGGAGACCATCAGACATGCTTATATTCCCATTGTTTCCTTGTCCAGGGAACAGTTTAAACAGAAAGGCAAGGATTCAGTCAGCTCTATTTCTGGGCAGCTTGTTCTCCAGTTTAGCTCAAAATCAACTAAAGTTTTATCTTCACTGCATAGTTAACCTAGATGATCACCATTTTATTTGAGCATCTTGATTAACCTAAGCAAGAGGTGTGAATGGCTATATTGTAAAATCCTACCTGTATCCCATTGTCCTCACTGTGTGCACTTAGCTGTGTGTCCCCTGAGGCACATTCCATGATTCTTCACGCTCTCGGATTCTTTTTCAATCCAGTGTCAACTGTCTTCAGCACATCATTGTTTTTGCCAGTGTATTTCATGCAAAATGGGTGGGTTTCGGAGTCAATGTGGAGCCTGGATTTTAACTACAGGATAGCCGCTAGCCTATCTGGCTGGAAGTGGACTTAAACACCCCCAATTATCTAGCCAAGACATGGCTTCTAGAATCATGCTACAGCCAGAAGAAAATTAAAAATCCATAATTCCCACAGGAAGTGGGTTATTGATAATCCCTTATTAATAATGGAATTCATGTTTTATTTTATATCACATTTTATGCTTCCATAAGATTTATATATGAGGGTAAGTCAAAAAGTATCCGCAATTTATTTATTAAAATTAACACAACAGCAATACAGAACTCATAAGTGTATCATTTTTCAACATAGTTCCCCTGCTTTTCAATACACTTGGTCCAGTGTGTCTCAAGCTTTTGTATGCCTTCAGAAAAAAATGTTTTCTGCCGGGCAGTAAGCCATGTATGTTCTGCCTCCTTCAAATCATGGTCGCTGGCAAAACGACGGCCTCTTAAAACATCTTTGAGGGGTCTCTGACGTTTGCTCTCCGGCTCATAGTGGTGGTTCCATGTTTCATCACCAGTGACAGTGCAACTCAACAAAGCATCACCTTCCTCATGATACCAGTTCAAAAGGTGGTTACAGATGTCCGAACGGTTACATTTGTGCTGTTCTGTGAGTTGTTTGGGAACCCACCTTGCACAAACTTTGCTGAAGCGAAGTTTGTGGTGGATGATTTCATAGGCTGAAATCATCTGCAGTTAGTAATCTGCAGTTGGGTTGCCACTTCGACAGTCTTCTTCCTGTTTTCAAGAATCAACACACGGGCTTGTTCAGTGTTCCTTTCAGTAGTTGATGTGGATGGGTGCCTTGATCGTTCTTCATCAGTGACACTTGTTCGGACATTTTTGAACATGTCAATCCATTTGTACACGCTTAGCTATGGCAAAACACTGTCACCGTACTGTGCTGATAGTCTTTGATGTATTTACTCACCTCTTACACCTTCAGCTCACAAAAATTGAATCCTTGCATGCTGCTTTTCTTTGGTGCATGTGATAAGCAGAGCGGCCATGTTGACCCCACTAGGGGTGAAAGACATCTGAACGGTCAAGGCCAGATATATCACTGCAATATAGGGAGGTTCCGTGCTTACAGTTGCGTGCAAATTCAGTAGTTGGGCCAATTGCAAAAAAAAATATGAACACTTTGCAGATACTTTTTGACTTACTCTAAATTATATATATACAAGGGTATCTCTAAGTTATGTACTAACTGCAGTGGATTAATGACTTCATAACTTGTGTTGACATAAAATCTGATATGGCCTAAGAAAAGAGTCTGCCATTGCTTTTTAATTGCAGACTCACAGAAATACACTCAAACCTGTAGGGGAAAAAATAGGTTATTGAATATTATATTTATTCCTACCTAGTGTACCAATGCCACATTACCTGATAGAAATGTGAACCACTGTATCTATAAGTACTGCATTATTAAAGGAAGAGGCTTGATATTCGTGTACAATAATAGTTGAATTGAATCCAAAATCTTGTTTGGGAAAGTTTGGTTTAGTCTTGCTCACATTTTAGTAAACTGAAAAAACAACAAATGGTCTGGTAGCACTTTATAGACTAACAAAACATGTAGATGGTATTATGAGCTTTCGTGGGCACAGCCCACTTCTTCAGATGACCCGAGTGTTGGATATCTAGGACCCAAACCAACATTTTAGTGTTGCGCTGTGAGCCTCACCGTTGCTGCTTTTGCCATTGCCTCCATATTTACTTTCTGTTGAGCACAATGCTCATGTGAACATGCATATGTGATGTGGTCTGAGGTTTCTAAAGCAGAGATGGTAGTCGGGGGTGTTTCTTCCAGACACATTCCAAAGATACAATATTCAAACAGGGAGGTATTGACCTATCTTCTGCCCTACCATTGTTGTTCTAAGGTTTGCTGCTGAGCTTCTGTTTCCATAGAGGAGAAGAAAACCTTCTTGCAACAAATACAGAAAGTAGAAAAGGACTTTGTCATCCTGCCTATGAACTTTCCAGTTCTCCGAATTTCTGCCATGGAGGAACAAAGTGATACAGAAAGGAGCATTTTTGGTGGTTGATTGACCATGTTGAGTTATTTGTTCTTGTTAGGAAGTTTGGTTTTTTTAATGTTGTGGAGGGTATTATGTAGTCAGGGTACCTATAGTTCTTATCTCAATATCAATTATTATCTATATCTACATTGTTAATCATCACTAACAATAATTCTCTTCTGTTCTATTCAGGTTGAGGGCAGATGGTCCAGTGCTTAGAGTGCTAGTCCATGACTTTGGGCTGAATTCAAGTATCCCATGCTTCATTACAGATTGTTTGGGTGATATTCATCAAATTGCATAAGACCCAGTTCCTCAAAGGGCATGTCTGCACTAGGAAATTATTTAGAAATAACTTATTTTGAAATAATAACTCCCAAAATAACAGTTTTGAAATAAGCATTATTCCTCATGACAAGCAGGAGTACAGATTTCAAAATAACCAGCCCATTATTTTGAAATAATGGTCTTGGTAGTGTAGATGCTTCACTTGTTATTTCAAAATAAGGACAAAGGTATTTAGATGCTTAATTCTCACTTCAGTGAGAGTGAGGTGCCTAAATACCCTTCAGGCTTAATCCTCTGTCTGTTCCTCATCTGTAAAATGGAGATTCCCTATGTGTACTCCCTAAAATGTACTTTCCTACTTAAGGGGGTATTGTGTGGATACATGAATTAAAGATTGTGGAGCGTTAAGATACTATAGATATGGAGGCCATATAAATAATTAAGAAAGGTAGCTTCATGTCCTACACCCATAATTGCAGTATTTGGGTTCCTGAATACTTGTGTCCTTCTGTCCCTGTCAATATATCTGTAGATATATACAACTTGTGTGTAATAAAGTTGCCTAAAATTCCCATTTAAAATGGGGCTCCAACTTTATAGTGTTATTACACTGCCAGTGTAAGAAGGTGAAATTCTACATTCTAACAATAAGGAATAAGTAATGTTTTTCTATATCACATGTGTCCAAATAACATTATGATTATGGACATAAATACATTAGGAATGTATGTTGTAGCAATAATACCAAAGGTGTGTTTTAATTTTCCGTTTTTCATTCTGTCTTCTTGAAAAGAAAGGCAGGATACATAACTCTATAATGAATGACTTACTGTGTTCATATATGGTCTCTAACAATCTCAAGATGATTGTACGCCTGTCTGATATTGAAACATCCTGATGTTATAGAACATTACCTTCTGGGCTGACAATAAATTATGCATATTCAGAGATGAGTATCATGGTCTATCACATGTTCAAAATTATTTACTGTTTTAGATTTGAATACTAACTACCTGCTAATATTCTGGTTTGCTGTGCAGACACATGGATATACGACTACTGTATATAGCCCACTTACAAGTCTTTCCAGATATTTTTAAAAGCCTAAATGAATTGTACAGAGTATTTGCTTTTGCTGTATTCTTCATCAAGCACATGTCAGCACTCTATTATCCATTTTTATTATTTTTAATTATACATCACCATAGAAGCATGGTGCTTCTATCTGCATTTCATTAAAGCAAGGAGGCTGAATGCACAGGCGAAGTACAAGACATTAACATATATTAACATCATAGTGTCAGTGCCTTAACATGAGGATTTATAATTTTCAGTGGTAATCACATAATGAAAAGCAAAGATAGATTCTTAACCTCTTGATCTCAAAGCTATTAAATGTATTAAAGTCTTGCTAACTTGCTCTTTGCTAAACCACATGCTCCATAATTTGCACATAGAAGCCAATGGCCTCTCTTGATATCTCAGTAAAAGTGTAAAAGAAGAAAGCTGTAGTTTGAGGTCATTATATGTCACTAGAAATATCCTGCAGATCATTTGCTAATATAATGTAGTGTTACCATAAAAATATAAATTAAAATTTACTTTTTTCAAGTATAGCTAAGTTATATGATGTCCTCGTTTTCTTAAGTTTTCTCTAATTAAGAAAATCCAGTATTTTATAATTGATTGCCCAGTCTTACCACAAATTAATGAAGATCTAGGTAGTTTGTCTCTTGTGCCAGTGGTATGCTTAGAGAGAGAAAAATAAAGGTATGTATATCAGTTAGGTCATGTCTATACTAGGAAACTATTTTGAAATTACTGAATTCAACTTAAGAACTCACGATTGAACAGATTTGAACTAGTATCTCCCCACTATGGGGGAGCATCAAAATTAGACTGAGACAGCCTCCATTAATGTCGATGCGCTACCTCAGACTTAAAGGCCCAGGAAAAACTCTGGGGAGCTGTGGGAGGCCTACCAGAGGTCAGTAAGTTTGAATTAGTGGCATTGGAGCATCCACGGTAACATTATTTCAGAATTAGCATTACTCCTTGTGAAAAGCACAAGTACTGAGTTTGAATTCCATGGTTCATTATTTCAAAATAACGGGCTTGGTAGTATAGACACACTGCTTATAAATTTGAACTTGCGGTGGGGAGGAGAAGGGGTTATTTTGGAATAAGGTCTTAGTATAGACCAGGGGTAAGTTAGCTTGGTAAAACTGTAGCTAAGGATATAAATTAAAGCATAGTGATTTTTGGATGCCTACATTTTTTGGTGAGCAATTTGAGATCTCTTAAATGGGCCTGATTTTTGTGTCTGCTTTATATTAAATGTGTATCCAGCTGTTTATGTGCAGTATTCAAATATACTTGGGTTGTGCCCAGATATCTACTATAGTTGAGGTCCTGATTATACCAGTGCTTTTTTATAGAGCGCTGTTTAGTCAATCTGTTATAGTTGTATTTTGTAATATAATCCATCTGCAATAAATTTAACTACAACAGCAAAAGTTGAAGGCATTGGCCCAGTGCATCAAAATGGTGAGGTTTCAGGTAGTCTATTGAATGCCTCTCAACATAGCAGGAATGGGGATTCTTGTCTCTCTCTCTTGGGAACCCAAAATACAGAGTTCTGTAGTCTGAGGGTAACAGTTCATTTGCTCTCCAATTTTAAGACACCAGAGTTGATATCTTTCTCTTTATGGTGGTTCTCCCTGCTCTGGGAATCTGTTCTGGTATAAATGTGTGTGAATGTCTAGCCTGTGAAGTTTACTCTATTATATCATGACCAATAATTCTTAACTGTCTAAAGATTGAGATGTAGTTTGATTCATAACTATATTTTCTTAACATTAATACATGCTTCTGTTCTTGGAGTTCTGCCTAAAAAAGCAACTGTGTTTTATTCCTACAAATAGCCAGATAAGCTTGAAATATCTGCATGGACAACATTCATATTATTCATATAATTATTTTAGAAATGAATTGGGCTATTGCCATGTGTGATAAAGTTAGGGCAATTCTCTAACGTCAGGTTTAATACATATTGTTCTGTGTACCAGCTGAGGAGTTCAAAGTATTTCATCCTTCAAATCTATAATTTGTCATTTTCACATCTTATAATATAACTACAAGTTTTATAAGTATAAAAATATAAGTTTTATATAACTTATTAAACTAAATGTGAGCCATTTTAAAGCCCATATCCTGAATAGTGATTCACTACAGGGACGTGATATATTATGATATATTTATGGATGAACTGCTGGCGAATATAGGTCATTTGAGATGGTCCAAAAGAGAAAAGATGAATCACAATATTGCCATTAAGATGGAATAGTCATGCAGAGTTTTGATTTCAGTTCAACAATCATTCTCATGGAGATACAAAAACAGAGTTTTGGTTCCATGTTTCTTCATTATTTTTATTATGTTTGTGCCCGTGATGGCGTATATCAACCCCACACTGATTTGATAAGGGTTAACCAGGTCTACTGGTCTGAGAGAGCCACTCCATGCACTTGTGCTGGGCATGCACCAAGTGGAGGAACAATATAAAGGCTAGTGGGGAATCAGTCAGGGCTGACTGCTAGAGAAGAAGGAGCTGCTGCCAGATCTTGGGAGGAGGAGACTCAGCAGACAGATGCAGCAGCGAAGGCCAACCAGTCGAGGCCAGCCAGGGAAGCACCTGGCTCAGAGGATGCAAGTGGGGAAGATACTGACAATTGTGAACAGGATAGGAAGTAGCCCAGGGTGGGGAGCTAGAATCCCAAGAGCTCAGCATGTTGCAGACAGATTCCCCACTGAGCTGATGGTGGGATGCATATACCACTGATAGGGCATTGGGCTGGGACTGGTGGAGAGGGAGGGCCTGGGTCTCCCTACCCCATCCTCCTTATATCCAAAGGCTACGTCTACACTGCGCATTGTTGCACAAGAAGATATGCAAATGAGGCATTGTGATTAATATCACCGCACCTCATTTGCATACCTAATGAGCCGCCATTTTTGCAGAAGGGGCTTGCACAAGAAGGAACTGTCTACGCTGCTCCTTCTTGTGCAAAACCCCCCTCTTACACAGGCGCTGTTCTTCCTGAAAATAACTGGCAGAATGGCTCCTGCACAAGAGGGTTTTTTTGCTCAAGAAGGAGCAGTGCAGACAGTCTGGAGATGACCACCTGGGGGGCAGGGACCGTCCTGCCCCCCAGGATGCGGTCCATGGCATTTAAATAGGGACAGAGGTCTGGGTCTGCCCCTGGTTGGGAGCTGCCCCCTGTGGCCCTGGCATACACCTGCTGCAGCTCCTTTATTTTCATGCGAACCTGCTCCTGGGTTCACATGTGGCCTTTGGTGGCCAGGCTGACAGCCATCCGCCTGTAGATGTTTGTGTTCCTCCGTTTAGTGTGGAGATCATGGATGTTGGAGGCATCCCCCCAAACCTGAATTAGGTCCCTGATCTCCGCACTGTACCAGGATGGTGTCCGCCTTTTCCGGCCCCTGGCAGGCTCCTGGGAGATAGCAGACTGGTCCTGGGGAGCGGTGGAGGGCTGGCTGGCACTGGCTGCCTGGCTCATGCTGGAGCCACAGGGTCATGTGCAGTGACTGCTGGCTCTGGGCTGGCAGGCTTGAAGCTGGCACAGGCACTGTAGCCAGAGTGTACCACTTTAAAGGCTCTGGGGACAGGAGGAGGGAGAGGAGTTTTCTTGGTTGTGCCCAGAGTGGCCACCAGAACACCCTGGGAAGGGCTGGAGGCCCCCTATTTCACAATAAGCAGCTACACAGCGCTTATTTCGAAATAGCAATTTCGAAATTGGCACTAGTCCTCATGGAATGAGGTTTACCAATTTCAAAATAAGCCCTCCACTATTTTGATTTAATTTCGAAATAACGGTTTGGCTACGTAGATGCTGGTAAAGCTATTTCGAAATAATGTCTTCTTTCAAAATAACTTTGCTATGTAGTCATACTCACTCTGACCATTGGTCATCCACTAGGGGAACAGGGTGCAGAAGGATGAGGCCCATCAGCAAAATCTTGTCTCTTATCTCTGTAAAGTGTTCATTTTATTAGCTTTTAATTGCACTGAAAACCAACTGCAAGTTGTGATAAAACTAACAACTCAACCAAGTGTTAGGCCTGCTCTACGCTATGGGTCTAAATAAACCTAATTTATGCAACTCCAGCTATGTGAATAATGTAGTTGGAGCCAACATAGCTTAGGTCAACTTATTTCGGTGTCTACCCATAGACACCATGCTGGCTTGATGGGAGAAACTGTCCTGTCAATATAGCTTATGCTTCTTTTCTGGTGGAGTACTGGAGTCAATGGGAGTGCGATCTGCAACTGACTTATCAAGTCTTCACTGGACCTGTTAAATCGACCCCCAGTGGCTTGATTTGCCATAGCACTGATTTCTGGTAGTTGTAGAAATACCTAGAAGCATTGAGCACGTTCCCTAGATTCAAGTTTGACTTGAAGGTACTGAGAGGAAAATGGAAAAATCTTCAAGGCCCTCTACCAATTTCCCCTCTGGGTGAAAAATAGTCCTACTACATTCCCAAATGAGCAATCTGAGTAGCCCCACAGCATCTGTCATGCTGGATTCCCACTCTAGTTTAGGTTGGGTTGCTGGTACAGAGATGAAAGAGGCTTCATGTGGCCCTTGCTCCAGGCTAAATCCCTGGCACTGAAGAATGCTGGCCAATCAATACCTTCTTCCCCAACTGACTATTAGATGCCAGAGATTCCAAGAGGCGTGGGAGAGCTACCTGATGTCCTTTACTGAGTGTCTCCCTGCTATTGGGGCTGTTCCTTTGCTACCAGCTCATCAAGTTCTCATACTCATTAATGCTGGTGGGTAGTTTCTGCTTTATTACCCCACTCTTTTTTTGTTTTTACTCAGTTATGGGTCAGGCTAATGCCAACGGGTGTTTGCTTTGTATGGACTGAATAAATGTTGTGTTAGATGATCAGGATTTGGATCTTTCAGCCTATTCAGTATTGCATCTAATATTTCTATTCCAGAACTGTGTTGCAATGCAATTAGTGACTCAAGTTGCTAATTGCCAAATCAGTAGTAATTATTGAGTAGTGCAATTTTCATTCTTTGTATCGTACAATATTCCAAAAGATGTTTCTGAATATATATTCTCTAGAGTATTTCTCTCTCGAAAAAATGAGGAGCTTTCAAAACAAATTTGAATAATAATCATTGTTTTGACAGTCAGGCTATTGAAAGAGTACTGTTTATATTTATTCAAAAGCAAGATTTTTAGACTGTGCAGTTTATTTCTGGGTACTCAAGCTATTAAAGAATGATACTGTAAGTAAAGGTTTATTTGGACATTGAAATGGGAGAATTTTGTACTCCAATTATTTTTAGTGAATCAGAATTGGTTGTGTACTGAATGCAACAAACAGATTTACTGACATTACTATTCTTTTGGTGCTATGAATGAGCCTGGACAATCAGCTATAGAAAGTGACTGAGAAATAAAGGCTGATTGTTTTGTTTGCAAAGCAATGAGTGCAAAGGTTAAATGGAACATCAAACTGCAGATATGTTTGTCTTTTTCATGAGCGGGTTGACAACATAGTGGATCAGACACCAGACGGTCTCTTGTAAGAATCAAAGGAGGTCCTGTCTGACACAAAATTAACAATGCAGTAGAAATTCACTTGCCTCTAAATATGGAGGTTGTCCATTACTGACCCAAACTGATAAAATCAATGAAATGTGAATATCCGTCACAAGATGACTCCCCTACTATAGAACATTCAGATAAAAAATGTTTTAAAATATATGGTCTTTGGGAGGGAGGGGGAAATTACATTTGGAATGCCATTTTTTCCCCTTTTTGCTATCCAAAATTCTGTATACAACATTTCTGTTTAAAGCATCTTCCATTCTTAAATAATCTATTTCCCTTGTGCTTTTGACCAGTTCTATCATATTCAGCGCAATGAGATTCTTACATAGGGTCAAACATCAGCTTGTTCTTGCTTCTCACCTTTTCATGATTTTGGTACAGTATATTACAGAAACACATTGCCTGGAGTAATGGTGATGATCATCATCAGATCTCAGTAATGGAGAAGAAATAGCTTTAGTTTCTTGATTTCCTTTAGCACAATTAATTGAAAATAGAACAGCTAATTAAACAAAAGTAAAATCCTGAAAAAACAAAAATGAAACACAATAATTGTGCCATGTAATGTAGTCCACTTGTTTAAATATACAGTATTTCTAAACAGAATACTCCACTTAGCGCTGTACTGGTACAAAGGCTGAGGGTAGAAGAATTGAAGATTTTTTTTCCTCTCAAATTTCAACCTTTCATTAAGATCAAGCATAAACTTGGCCTTTGCCATGCAAAAAATGCCAGAAATGAGAGATGCCATGCTAAGCAGAGGGTGGTTTAGAGCAGTGTTTCTCAAAATGGTCCATGAAACCAGTCTGAGAAACCTGCTAACTGGTTGCTCCAGTGTGTTTATTTACTGGATCTGCAGCCATGAAGCCTCACGGCCCCTATTGGCTCCGGTTTGCTGTTTGCAGCCAAGGGGAGCCACGTACCGGAGTGGACCACTTTGACAAATGCTGGTTTAGAGGAAAGACATTTGAAAATGTGTGGCACTTTGCTTTTGGATCATGGTGAGTACTTCATGTATAGAATCTCTAGAGGGTGCTGCTCAGGTTGAAGGCTTCTGTTCTCCCTCTTCCCATCATGGGCTGTGGTTTAAAACCATAATCTAGCCCTAGATGTCAGACCAAATAAAAAATCTGCAAGATACGCTTTTCTGTAATCTAGATTAAATTATTTATCCATCAGATTAACTAGCCTCTGTTACTTCAGAAGAAGGAACATGTCCCTCTCCCATAAAGTACCTGTGGCCAGTTGTGAATGTTGCTTTTAGGTGAAAAACATTTTCTTCCTGAACCAGTGATGCCTAATCCAGTGATTAGTGTGGTTTCCAGATGACATTTCCCAGTATTTTTTAATATCTTTTTATGACAGTATATTTTAAATACTGCATATATTACAGCAACAAAGAGAAGGTAAAACACAGCAGGAAGAAAATCAAACTCAGCACTTGCCTCAAGGAAGTTTGAGATGAATTCACCTCAGAGTGACTCAGATCTTAAACCTGTTTGCTTTTTGCCATATTATGCAGAATTAAGTTTCATCACATGAATGTTAAAAACATTTAATTCACACAAATATTTGTGCCATGAATGCTTGCACATACATGTAGTCAGGGAATAGAAAGCGCTATGGTGATATCTCTGATCAGTTACAAGAAATCACAACCTATTTTGGCCTTCATGTTCCCTGAGGGAATTGTGCCAAAAATTAACAATTCTCCCACAATATTTTAAAATTCTGTATATTTTATTTGTCAAAATAACCCAATTTAATCATTCCAGTTTCATTTATTTTGGTAATTTATGTAAACTACAATAGATTGGATGGAGAATGGGAGGGGAAATATTAGAGGATATCCTCAAATCCTCTTTGTTTAGTATTAATGAAGCTAGGTTTGACTGTTTATTTCTAGTTACTAGTCATCAAATATATGCAACAATATGATCATTATTACATCATAGTCAACTAAAGAATAAGTGATTGCTGGGGAACCAAACTCACAGTTCATATTGGTCACTGTCCATCTCTAGAAAGGTCTGTTGTAAACAGTGCATTGAGCACATTTTGGTAGGAAAATTTTTCAGTCAAAAATTTTACACCAGTTATAATCACCATGAGCGTACTGTCATTTGCAATAAGGTTCCCTTACTCTACTCTGGCAATGTAAATGAGCCTTAAAACTTTTACATCTTTTATACTCCTGGGGGACTTCATTAAGAATGTGAACAATTTATTAACAACGAGAACAACTAAGCAGGTAGGCTACTATATTTATGTTCTGCCTGAGGGGACAGAACCTTTCTCTGGCTACCTCCAAACACCTCAAAGCCCTTCCCCTCCAAAATAGGTCTGCTGCAATAGCGAGTCAGAAGGACCGAGTTCTTTGGCTTATAGGCATACTGAGCTCCATCTTCCTGGCAGTGATTGTTGTCTCCCCATACATGCATGCCCAAGCCTACCCTCCCTCACAAATGTATGTTTCTGCCAGCTGTTCTGGGCTGCTGGGGAGGAGTGAGTGACTGCTCTTGTAACTCCTTTTTGCTTCCTCACAGAAGTCACTTTTCTGTGGGGTATCAGAGAAATCTGTGGATGACATCATTTCTGTACCCATGCAGTGGTGCAGAATTCCCCAGCAATCTGTTTAATTAAAAGAACTTGCAGACAACTATAACTATTCCTGGTCAAAAATGTGCAGAAGATCAAATAAATGACATCCTTGGTAAGATAATTATGAAGAATTTGAGAAAAATATCTGTGTGCATAAAGTGAGCAAAGTAGGGTAGCCTCACTGGAAACATTTATTCATTATAATTTAATTTTTCAGCAAGATGAATGATAGCAGCAGTGGGCTCCAAAAGACCAATCTTAACTAAAAACTAATTTTCAAGCATATTTCACAGTTCATAAATGGCAAGAGTTACTTATCACCTTGTGACCTTTCAGAATGATGCTACTGAATAAAATGAGTGTGGCTCTTTCAAACAAAGTAATATATGCCTTCACTCAAGGACAAGGAGCCTGATTTTCAACTATGTAATACAGGTTTGATTGGTGTGACTCTACTGAGATCACTGGAGTTACACTAGTATGAAATTGGTGTAATGGAGTGGAGAACCAAGCTTAAGACCTTCATAGCTGAAAAAAGGGAATGCTATGTTACCTCTAAGGGTAATAAATAAACTGGGTCTGGAACAGTGGTGGGCAACCTGTGATCGACAGGCTGCATGTGGTCCATCAAGGTTCTATGTGTGGCCTGTGAGACATTTTGTTTACCGTTGCCCATGCGCAGGTTGTCTTAGTCTGCTGATTTCCATCCACATAGGTTTTTCCTTTTAGTATTGCTGAAGTGAGGCATGTGCTTACTCCACACAATATTGATAAGGAGAGCCACGTGCTCCCACTGCATGAAGTCAAAGTGCTGCTGTGGTTCAGTCAGCACTCCCAGCAAATCTTAAGTACACCAGGACAGTTAGCAAAACTATCCTATCCCAGGAGACCATGATGGTTATAACAATCTTGCAATCCACAGAGATGGAGGCCACTCCTAGCCTAAGCTGCCCATCACTGGAATGTACTATTGGATATAGGCATTGTTTTAGGTCCACTTCCAGTGGCAAGCTGTTTGTGAAAGCTGGTGTTGTTTTCTATTCCCTTTTCTGTATGCATAGTATAATATATGGATAATCTAGAAAATAAACCCAAGATTTAATCTTTAAGAAGTTGTTTTAGGCTGTTTATTCTAAATGATTGTTTTAAACACTTCTCTGTTAAATTAACTTCAACTTTTTTGAAATGTAGTTGCTGTTTCTTCCCCAACATATTTTGTTTTCAGTCTAAGGGCTTGTCTCCACTATGCCAGGGATTGACACTACAGTGATTAATCCACCAGCCCGCAATTTATCACATCCACTTAGAGGCATTAAATTGATCCCTGAGTGCTGTCCCATTGATGCTGGTACGCTACTGGGATGAGCAGAATAACTGGCATCAATGGGAAAGAAGCTCCCGCTGATCTTTCTACACACAAGACACTGTGGTAAGTATGTCAACATCAGCTACACTATTTGCACATCTGAAGTGACATGGATTATATTGACAACGAGGGTTAGTATAGACAAGGCCTAAGTGGGAAGCTGAAAACTATTTATGAGGACATCTTGAGAGGACAAAACCCTTTTCAGTATGAAGAATTTTGAGAACATATGATGCTGCCATTTCATTGCCTTAAAGAAAAACTGTAACTGAAATGATGTGACTTGGAAATATTTGTAGAACAGGAAGTTTTAAAAAATTGTGTTAAGATAGTAGATTAGGTACACACGGATCAGCATTCATGTCTTCCCCCCTCCATCATAACTGACATGGGTTAGGGAAGCTGATGATCCAACCAGCAGACCAAATTCTGTGATGAATCTGTGGTGAAATCCAAGGAACGAGGAATGATGCAAAGAGGCACTTTGTTTCATGGCAAAACCTGAGATGTGCAAATGTCTACCAAGTGTGAAGAGATTGCTTAATGCTACCCCCCTTTGTGGGATGCAGCTAACTCCCTCCTGTTGTTAGCAAACTATAGACTGCTTTCTTGGAAGGCTCATGGATAGAACTGAAATTCTGCTGATCCTAACATAGGCAATGTGAAAGTGGAGGAAGCTTCCATCTTTCCCCCTACCCCATCCCTAATGTGCACCAGTTTAAGGGCTAGGCAAAATCTGGCCTTTTATTATTTCTCACTACTGGCATGACAGTCCACTGAATAGTAATCTATCATTGGCTTGCTGTTCAAATATGGACATTCAAGGTTGCTCCCAGAGGATCTTTCTGCTAAACTTACCTTGCTCTCCTTAGTTCAAGCCTCAGGCGTTTCAGAGCTGAAGTTGATTCGGATTGATGAGCCCTGCTTATGCAATAACCCTGAAGGTTATTAATTCTTTTCAGATGATGGGAATAAAATGCCACTTGATTTTCATCCTGCAATCTGTTACAATATCCCAGATAGACATGAAAAGGGCAGCTCTCATTGACATGACTTATTCTGACTAACATAATATAAAAAACCTTTTGCATCTGTGTGTCAGGTATTCATTGATTAGTTTTCATTAAACTATCAGATCTGAGATTAAATTAGTTTGGGCAGAATCCATTGACATTTTTCTGTTTAAATGTATTCTCTTGGAGATTTCAGTCACTACAGCCATTAAAGAATGCTTGTATTGTGTAGCTTTCATTTAGCAGCTACTAACTGGACAGAAGCATAGATAATAGTGATGGGAAAAAACCTGCTAGGTCATTTAGTGCATTTCCTTGCAAAATCAGGGTTTTTTCTTAGTGCTTCTTAAGGTGTTATTCAGGAATCTTAGGTTTTAAAAGTTCCACCTTATTCTTTCGTACTATGTCCTTGATGGTGCTGAAGGTGAGCAGAGTACAGATTTCTTTCATGCAGGTTGGGTTTGATTCTGTAGGACTGCCTATGCTCTGAATTGCTGTAGTTTTCCCATAAAAGATGGGTTTGTGGTAAGAGCCTGCTGCTGCTACTGTGAACTCTCTCCTGAAATTAGTGCCTAATCCAGGTCAGCCATTTATCACAAAAGAGTTCCTCTCTCCACCCCAATTGGAGCCAATACCTGAGTGGACGGGGGACTTATCTGTGGGAGGAGTACTCTTTTCAAATTCCTTGATGTAGAGCAAGGATTTGAACCAAGGTCTCCCCTAATTCAGGTGATTGTCCTAATGGCCAAGAGACTGGGTGTCCTGGGACACACACCCATACACATCTCATGCAAACCTGCCTACCTACCCACCACAAAATTTCGGATAAGGTTATTCTTAGCTGTCTTGAGCCCGGGTTAGGCATGCTTTGTGAATTCCTACTGGATTGGACCCCACTGGTAAGACAGGTGTTAGACACCAACTGGGGCTTAATCAATGGTTATGGGCAGCTTACTGGCATCAAGACTTAGGTGGCTTTGTGTATGACCGCTTGCAGAATTTAGGTATCTTCAGGGGCAGGCAGCCCCTGAGAGGAGGTTTTGAGGATATGGATGCATAAATGTTGGATGTAGGCACTTAAAATGGCAGTTAGGAGCCTCAGTGCCTTTCTGGATCCAGTCTCCACTGCCTACAGAAGCTACCCCCTGCTCTATCCAAGACTGTGTTTTGCTTCCTCTTGAGATTGCCTGCCCTGCTAACACAGGCTGTATGCAGCGTCTCATAAAATTTTATAACCAACATTGCTGCATAATGTTGTATAATTTAGTGAAGCTCTGCACTACAGAGGTCTTAACACACATTTTAGGATGGCTTATTATAAGGGACCATACCTACCTCACAGGAGTGCATAGAATGTAGACCCGTATTTGTATTATATCAGCATCTCTGAGGCCCCTGTGATGGATTGTGTTAGGTGATGTATTGAAACGTAATGCATACCATTTCTGTCTCTAAGAGTTTATAATCTAATTAAATCATAAAGTGCATTTGCAAAGTATATTTTAGATGCAAATGCTATGAATGTGTTATTTGTTACAATTGAGCTGACTCCTGTGGTCCTTTCTTAGTCTTTGGTCAAATGAAACTCACACTGATGCTATGAGAGTTTTGGACAAGGACTGTAACATTTGGACCTTTACTATTTTCTCTTGGTACTTTTAATTAAGTGTTTTATTTTTATGTGATATGCTATTTTCTTTTAGTACTATAACTCATGCTGTAATAGTTGCACTAAAGACACTATGAAATAGTCATTGAACTAAGGATTGAAACATTTTATATGACAATATAATGTACCATGCCATCATGCACCTAAAAAGTTATGGAAAATGTAATTTTGAAGCTACTCAGTTTGTCACTTTGGAATGGCTGCTCTTCTGTAACTAAGAAACCCAATTCCCCCTAGAGTTTTCAGAACTATTTCTGATCCACTCAATCAGCTACAAAATGTAAGTCATCTCTCCATGTTTATGGTATCTTTTTGTCTTCAACTCTGTATCATGTGAAAGATTAAGATTGCATAATGGTTTCCATTTTGACTAACTATTTTAATTTCGCAAAACTTTCATTTCATGGCTGAAATTTTCTGTTTTGATTTCTTAGACAAGATAATTTATTTCAGTAAAGATCTAGAAAGGCATGACAGTGAAAATTAGTGTAAAAAATAAAAATATGCTGCAGGGAGCCATAAACTTATCATATTTAGGGACAATGTATATGATTATATAATTAAATGGTTTGAACAAATACAAAGAACACACTGTGATTGCTGTACCTGCAACCTTAATGCTAGTACAGTATTTGCTTAGCAAAATTATGAAAACATAATGCTCTGTTAATGTTTTTTGTCGTATGGCTAAAAATTATTTTTTTAGGGTCTACTATGATGTAGACCCTTCAGTATTCTCCCCATCCTCAACTGGTTTCTCCCGATCCACTAAGGCAACATCCCCTGTCACAGAACAATATTAGGTTGGTATGGCATGGTTTATTCTCAACAAATCCATTCTGGATATTCCTTATTACTCTTGTGTCCTCTGGGTGCTTACCAATTGACTATTTAATAATTTGTTCCTGTATCTGTCCAGGTATTGAAGTTAGGCTGACTGGTCTATAATTCACTGCTTCCTCTTATTTAAGATAGGTACTATGTTTGCCCTTCTCAGTCCTCCGGAACCTCAAATATCCGCCTTTAATTCTTAAAGATTGTTTCAGTGATTTCCTTAGGTAGCCTAGGGTGAATTTCATCAGGTCGTGCCACCTTGAATACATCTAACTTTGCTAAATGTTCTGTATCCCATTTTTCCCCTATTTTGATGTGTTCCTTTGCCCCTTGGATGTAAGCTCTGTCCAAAGCCTTCTCCCCCCCAAAATTGTAATTTTGGCTATGACTTGAACAATTTATGTGGAGGGTGCATGGGGGTGTTCTTTCAAAATGCTGGTAAAACTTAGGGAGTGAAATTTATCAGCTTCCCAAACTCCTTTTATTCATATTCATTTTGTATGCTTTGTTTCAAATTTTGGGTTGCAAACATGAATATCAGTCTCCAGGCACCATCCTATTGTACTATATTTGTCATTCACATTCTGTCAATGTGTATTAACTAAGCATTCAATTCAATGCTTATTATAATGCATTACTTTTTCCACTGATTTAATAAATATTGTATTTTAATAGGTGTTCTGCTATAGTTTGTCTCTACTCAATTTGATGAACTGATAAGAAATTGCAAAATGTGACACAGCAACACACTTTCCTCTTTCAGTAGAATCATATTGAATATTTCATCTTACTTGTAAAATGACTGTAGAATATTTCATTAGATTTCCAAGTTATTTTATATTTTCCTCCCTGCATAATAAAGAAATGGTTAGAAGTCTAATATGTAGCCTTAACTGAATGAGATATCAACACCATTGATAATTATATGAAATATTTATTATACTGTAGGAATTATGTAGAAGGCCTTTGGATGCCTGTGCCCTTTCTCCCTGCGTGTTTAATTTCTTCACTACCCCCTGGAGTCTATGTGAGCAGATAAAGGTGTTATGAATACAACAGAAATAGCATAAGGAGTGTCACTTTAATGTCTTCAGGCTGAGACCTGAGATTGGTGTTTAGCTGTCACCAACCTCTAGCAACATATATGACTTGAGGGAACCACACAGAGACATGTCACATAGTGTGTGAGCGTGGTGATAGAGAGCATGGATTTGCAGTTCGGTACTTGGATTGAGATCTCTAGGAGAGAGCACTCCAGTATTATCATCCCTAAATGTTCAAAAATCCTGAGCCAGACCCTCAAGAGATTCTTTAAAATCTTGTGTCTTCTTAAAAAAGTTACTTTTGCTTGCCTTGTGATATTCTTCTCTGATATTTGAAAGTTGCCCAATTCCAATCTGAAGGCAATCTTCTCCTATTTAGAATCTAAACTTGAATACACTCAAAGAGTGGCTCTCTGTGTGCTTCTCTCATATTTCTCTGTATTCCCTTAAGCTGTCTTGAATTCCCCCATTCCTCTAATTTCTAATGGTCCATTAGTAAATGACCCCCCCCCCCACACACACACACACACACTATCCCTGTTTCTTCTACACCCTATTCCCAGTACTTCCACATTCTGCTAGTCCCTGTCTGGCAAGATGTTAAAAGGGGACAAAAGGAACAGAGAGATGAGGAAGAAAAGTGCCCCACATTTCTGTCTACCATAGCAAGGGGCAAACATGGGGAAATCAGGAAGGAACTATACCATTAAATGGAGAGAAAGAGGAGCAGACATACCCCTTTAAGAGCCTAAATGAGTGGAATGGCTCTGCCATCCTCCCCTAATAGTAGAAAGAAGAAATAAAAAAGCCAGTTGGGTTTGCCCTCCCTGCAAGAAGCTAATTGGAGATAGCAAGCAGCTGTTGTAAGAGGCAGTTTGTTTGAGGTAGTTGACAGGGAGCCCCATGGAGGCTTTGATAAATTTGAGAAACCTGGCATCTGCACTTCTGGATGCTTATCTGACTCCCTAAGCTTTCCAGCATCTGGAAAGTAAAATATATGAGACTAATTAAGAACTCTGGTGAATTTCGAAACAGAAGTTGTTAATTCAATTTATAACATATCTTGGATATATTGTATTGTGAATAATTTTTCCTGTCAAACTAATAGTTTAAGTTCCCCTTCCCATCTTCCCCAAATGCTACATTTTCTTACAGTAAATTATCAATATATTCTAAATTAATGACGTTATTCAGGTGTCTTCTTGGTTGTCCGAAAGAGCATGTTACGTGTTTGCGTATTGGGTTAAACTTCTTTCATGCAGTAATGCAGGTCACAAGATAAATAATTTAAGATGTACTTCATATTTGAATATGCATATAAATCTATCACAAAACTGCGTTCAAACTTGTGGGTGAAACATATAAGGGTTAAAGTTTGGCTTATATTAGTATCTCAAAATTTGGACTGTTATTAAGACTCTAGATATGTTCTGCCTATATTATTGCACTGAAAATCTTGACAGGAAAAGATTAGTTTATGGCATTCTAGCACTTTAATTTCTAGTTCTTACTAAAACCAGGAAGGGGAGGAAGAGGAAGTGGGAGACGCATACACAATCCCTTCAGGTGTGGGAAAATGGATGGATGAAAGATAATGAGCCTCTTTCTTCAGTTGCATAGCTCCCAAACTGGGCTCTCCCCTCTGCACATGAGGACGCCCTTCATGAAAGAATCTCTTTTGCAATGCTTAAGATTCCTGCTGTTTAGGAAAATGCTTGCCTGGTGCATCACTTACAAAATATGTCCAAACTCTCCCTTAACAGTTTTCCAATGTAAAACGTTCAAAACCAGGCATGTGCACCTGAGGAGCTACGTTATGTATGTACAGTGAATCTGTTATTAGTTGGGTACTTTGTGAACTTACGAAAAAAATTACAGAATAAAACTTACGAAAAAAAATACTCAACATGCAGTCCTCAAAAGCTAAAGATTTTGCTTTTAAGGAAGACTCTTTTCATATGAAATTGCACCTTTAAAAGCCTGCACACAAGAAACAGGCCTTAAAGCTCTTTATATAGAAAGCTAGGATTTTATAGGTACAAGACAAGTGTCTTTGCCTTCAAAAATAGCTGAAACAAGGATCAAAGCTTCCAAAATTAATCACCTTAAGACAGTCAACAGTCAAGATACATTTCAGTTATAGAACTAAAATATTCAGAAAGACTTGAAGACACTGAGAACAGAGTTTAATTTGTACCAAGTGTTCTCTATTACAGTTACAGCTCCTATGTTTCCATTTGGCATTTTTAAACTTTTTGAGGTTATGAATAGCCAGAACTTAATAAATAACCACAATGCATCTTAACTATTTACTACAGTATGAAGAAACCTGCCATGTGTCAAAAGTGTTGCTTCTGCAAATGTCTATACCTTGTATCTGCTGCCTCTACAGCAGAACCTCAGAGTTACAAACTGATTGATCAACCACACACCTCACTTGGCCCCAGCCCCAGAGACCGGCTGCGGGGGGAGGGGGGGCATGGAAGGGGATGCGAAGTGCCGCCGGGGCCGTGTTAAAAAACTCCCCGCGCCGAGGCCGACTTACATCCAAATTCAACTTAGCATATCAGTTCCGACTTACATACAAATTCAACTTAAGAACAAACCTACAGTCGCAATTTTGTACGTAACCTGGGGACTTCCTGTAAATTAAGATGGTTAAAAGCAGCATTTTTCTTCTATATAGTAAAATTTCAGAGCTATATTAGGCCACTATTCAATTGTAAACTTTTGAAAAAACAATCAAACATTTTGTTATGGGCATTCCAGTTATGAGCATTCCAGAGGCATTGTTTGTAACTGAGGTTCTGCTGTATATATTCAAAATATTTATTGTTTAGAAGTGCAAATAAAGAATTCATATTGCACATTGTCAAGCAATGCTATTTACGGCACAGCTGAGAGAGTGAGGAATATTCTCAAGAACACACCAGGTCAAAATTAGTTGAGAAATTTTGTGCCATATGTTTTCAGAGAAACTAGCTTTCTAAAGACTGTGAAATGCAAGAGGATGAACTCAGATATACAAAGGGTGACAGAGGGATTTATGGATATTTGTTTTCTAAATGGTATTCACTGATCTTCTTTTTCCTGGTAGTCTTGGATTAAAACTAAAATGTTAAGGTCATTAAATAGTCTTGAAGGATTTTTTGCTCTGAGCAAACCTATGACCAATACAGGTATCCATTTTGAGCCCCTAAAGAGGGCATCTCTGAAAGAAATGAATTCTGGCTATAGCACATCAAAGTCATTCTGAGGAGTAAATTATTTTCAATGATCTTTTCCTACTTGATGAAACTTCACAATCTATCAAACATTTTACAGGAAAGAGCCTTCAGAAAGCATTAGACTGCATAAATCTGCATGTCTTTTAGGCTAACCAAATGACAAATCAATTAGGAAGAAAGAGGGGTGTTGAGCCAAGATGGAGCAGACCCAGCTTGGAACCGTTAACAGAAAGCTGGTCAATGAATTATAACCTCATCTTAAAAAGCATTCATCCATCTGATAACTAATACTGACAGTTGCTTACTCCAATCAGTAGAAGTTTTCCCTGAAAAGCAGTTGAAAATAAATGAGCATTTACTTGGAGCCTCACATCTTTTGTTAGTGAAAGACTGTAGTTGAAGTAGACTGAAAGTAATCGACTGCAAAAGACATTCGTTTGGAAGAAAAATTAAGATACAGGAATAAGCTGGGAATTTATAAAAGTCTCAGCGGGATAACCATGTTAGTCGGTAACTTGAAAAACGAGTAGTTCTGCAGCATCATAGAAACTAACAAATATACATATAGTATCATGAGCTTTTATGGGCAAAACCTCAAGCTCATTTGAAGAAATAAATGTTGGCACTTAGGGTACGTCTACACAGCAGCATTATTTTGGAATAACTAATGTTTATTCCAAAATAACAAAATGCACATGTATACTGCAAGCCTTTATAACAAAATAATGTTGAGCTGGAGAACTTCTTACTCCGACTCATGGTAACCCTCATTTCACGAGGAGTAAGGGAAGTTGAAGGAAGAGTGCTCTTCCTTAAGACTTCCTGCTATGTAGACATCACCAAAAGCTGAATTAAACTATTTTGACTTAAGCTATGCAATTGACGTAGCTGAAGTTGTGCAGCTTAATTCAACTTTAGCCCTGCTGTGTAGACATATCCTTACTGAAGAATGCATAATGGTGCAACAGAAGTTATTTTTCCTCATGTGCTGGGAAGGTTTTGTCATATAGGACCCCCACATTTTTTCCAAAACATAATATCCACTTAATCACAAGAAAAATCCTGTGAAATTTTCCCTCCTGATTTCAGGACTTGTTAAATATATTTTTATTTAAAAGATACTTTAAGTATTTTGTCCTGGGGAAGGTGTGTTTTGAAAAAGTTGGGTGAGTCCTTAATTAGGTCTTTTTATTATTTGAATTAGATGTGCATGATAATGATGTCATGCACATGTTTAAAATCCATTGAATGGTATGTTTTCAGTTATCATGAAAGTGAAAGACTAATCCATGCTTTAAGATGATCTTTGATGGATGAAATGAGAAGATGGAAAAGAGCACCCAGGGTAGATATCCTATTCTGTACCTGACTGATTTTATTTGAAAGATTTTAAAAAAATTCTTTTACTGTGGTTGTATTGAAAGCAAAGAAGAGGTTATTTTTTCCCCTCTTCCATATATTCTGTGAAGTCTCAGACAATGAATTTGTTTTGAATGATTGACAGCATGGTTAATCTGAGCAGCTTTGTCTTGGTGGCTGATTTGAATTCCTCTTATTATGAGGAAAAGTCTCATTAGTTCTCAGGTAAAACTAAGTGCAGGTCAGGCTGTCTGTTTCTGAGAATGCAAACAGGATTCAGGGGAAATAACCATTAAGTCTTCTCTAAATTTAGGCTGGTGACATTTACTGAGGTACAAGACATTTTGGGAGTATTTTGGTACATAAAATGTTCTTTGGATCTATGGTCTTCCTAGTTTGTGAATGTTATGAGGGAAGAACTGGATATATTGCTGATGAAGACTACTACTTTAATGAGGGCAGGGCGCAGGCCTCTTAAGGATGTTGTTGCACAGCCTTTTTTCAAGAAAACATCAGTTGAAATAGATGATCTGTTTAACTATCATCCAGTATCTAATCTTCCTTTTTTGGATAACATGGTAGCTAATATGTATATGCCTTAGAATACTTTGAACCTTGTCATAAGGGTACAGTCCTTGGAAAGCACTGAGGTTGTACAGGTAGCATAGGTTGATAATCACGTCTTGTTGATGTACAGAAATCAAGTACCTGTGTTAACGTTGTATGTTCTAGCAGCTGTGTGTGATCATGAGACACTGTTGACTTGCTTGTGCACTACAGCAAGAGAGGATGAGGTTGCTCTCAGATAGTTCTTTGCTACTGAATGTTCATAGAGGATTGGTGTTAGGCAGCTCCTCGCCATTTCTTAGAGTGCTTTTCATGTATAGCCCTTTTCAGTTTCAGATTGTCTCCCATGTCTCCCACTGAATATGCATGGCCCCTGAGAAAATTAAGAAGCTGGCATAAGCTATTGATATTCAGGTGCTTCTCTGTCTGATCTGAACTAATCATCACTGACTAATTACTTAACTAGTGTGTGGTTGAGACTGGGGAATAGAGCTGGATGAACCTCAGTCCACATTGGACTGGGCTGATGATGGTAATTGGGGAGAAGTGACCATAAGCATATTGAGAATCACATCTGGCCCTGTTCTTAAGCTATGTACCTGTCATTCATTGCTAGAGTTTACTCTCTGGGTTTTTTATTGGATCACCAACATATAGTTTATAGGAAACCCTTATTTAATGTATGTCTGGCCTTGATACTGTCGTCCTTTCTCTGTGTATATTGCTACTGTAACCTGTGCCACCTTCACCTCAAAATTGGATCCCAGAGCATCCATTGCATATGCTCCCAGCAATATAATAAGTGATTTACCAGATTAGTCCAATACATAGCTCATGGTAATAATCTCACAAATGCATGGATTACTTCAGTGTACTCTCACAAATGCATGGATTACTTCAGTGTACTCTACTTGGAGATGCTCCTTTAAATCAACCTGGAAAGTTCAACTGGTGCACTGTGCACAAGCCTGGAGCACATAAAACATGCACTCTGATATTTGTATTGTGATTGGGCTGTCCACTCTACCTCTTTTACAATATTATACCGTCTCAATTGTGATGAACAAATATTCTTGACAGGCCCCCCAGTTGAGCTTTTGGGATCTCAACTTTGCAATCTAGTCTCCCCACTCTGAATTGCTTGAAACATCAGGGTCTGTTGTACAACCCATCTGATTGCTCAGGCATCTGGGAAGTAGGGGATGTAGAAGAGTGGGTGTTTGTGGTAAGGGGGTAGTTTTGATTTCATAGTCAGTTGATTTCAGATGTTGGAGCCTGGAAAGGAGAAAGGGAGGGAAACAGCAGCTGGTTCAGTTTCTTTTTGTGACTGTATTTAATTTGTGGTGAGGGTCCCTGTGGCCTAGGAGAAGCATCATGTGTGTCAAATCCAGATAAATAAATGTTTATCCTTGCTAAAGCAATGCATAGTATCAAGAGACTGTAGAGGAAGTACAGCTAAAGTAGCAGGAAATTAAAGGCTCCAGCAATGCTGTTAGTTTATTATTTTATTTATTATTTTTATTGCCATAGTGCCTAGGATCCTTACTCATAGACCAGGATCCTGTTGCAGTAGGTGATGTACACGTATGTACAAGTGGCAGAAAGATGGTCTCTACTCTCAAACAGCTTACAAAGTATAAGACGTGAGACAATAGATGGATATGAATAGACAGGGGACAACAAGAGAAAAAAGGAGACAACATTGGTCAGCCTGCTGGGCAGACATATAACTATTAGGTTTTCCACAGATATTGGAGCAAAGAGCAGAGATTTGAGATAGCATAATCACATAGCATTGTGGATATTTAGGGAAGCTCCTCTCAATCATGTGGGGCTGCATGGGAAAAAGGCACAAAGTGGGTGAGAGAAATGGCTTCATTGGCTGATCAGAGGTGGGAGTCAACAGCTTGAAAGACAATAGATAGAGGACAGGACACGAAAGGACTTGAAAGTGAAGACAAGGCAAAAGGGGGAGCCAGTAGAGGGATTAAAAGAAGGGAATAATGTGGTCAAAGCTACAGTCTAGGAAAATGTTTGCAGTAGCATTCTGACTGGATATGAAAGGCAAGTACTGTGTTCTTCAAAACCAAAGAAAAAGCTGTTGCAGTAATTGAGGGACATAAGAATGGTGACACTAGGTGAGACCCAGTGTTCCCTCTAAGATTGTCCATTCTTGGGCGGGTTGTATTTTCTTTCGGGTGGGCTGAAATTTCTTACGTGCAACATCAACAATGAGGTAGTGTGTGCATGTGCACCCACCAGTACAAACAAAAACAGTAGATATAACTATATATTTTAAATAATCCATAGGTATGGAAGAAAATATATTAAAACAAGGGATGATTAACAAGGAGCAATGCTCATGATTATTTAATTTGAAATCAAATACAAAGAAAAATAACACTACCCAGGGCTGAAGAAATGGGTTGTGCCCACAGAAGCTCATGATGCAATTTATATATTTTTGGTAGTCTCTAAGGTTCTATAGGACCACTGATGTTTTTTAAAGTTTTTATAGTTGTAGACTAACATGGTACTCCTCTGAGACCTTGGAGTACATTTGTCATCATCCATTCTAACAGACAGATGCATGTTTGAGATCTTGCAAATCCTACAAGGTTTTATCCTACAAAACAGCTAACATCACACCTAGTACTTGCTACTTCTGACTCATAAGAGCAAGAACTCTACCAGATAGCAAAGATCTGGCCTTAATTCAATACAGTTTACTGTGTATTAATTAGTAACACAGGATTTTTAAAAAATCATTAAGATCAGAGTTTTAGCTATCTGCAACACCGAAAAAAAATTCTGTTAAAAGAATCCTTTTATTTCTTACGGTAAACTTCGTTTGAAATGTAATCATGCAAATGTCCCGGCACTGCCCCCCATGCAGCCTGATTCAGGCCCTTTCCATGGAAACTCTTATGGAACTAAAAGAAATTCCCCCTCCCTTAACTGCCTGAGATAACATCTACAGAACAAATTTACCAGAGGCTCCAGCTTGCACCGTTCCCAAGGAAACATATAGCTTCACAATCATCTTACTCTTTAATCCAGAGTCTTGTGTTTCACATCTCACAGTGTCTCCTCACAACATGGGGGTCTTTCCCTTCCCCCAAAAGTCCATACCAAATGTCTTGATTCAACCAGAAATATATTTTCCCCCACCCATTTGCAGCCCCTGCATGTGTAGACTGTGACTGTCCTGTTCTTCCAGCCAGGGAGGGAAGCTATACAAGTCTGGAACTCAGAGAGTTAAAAAGAGGTGGGGAGGACTAACATGATCAAATAGATGGCTGAAACTGGGGGGTGTTTCCCATTTTCAGTGACAGAGCAGGAAGAAGTTTGGTCTTGCTCTCACTGGAGGAGATACTGACCTGATTATAAACAGGGTGAAAGTATGAAAGCACATAGGAGAGGAAAAAAGAGGTGCTGTCTTGTTACCATGGAGAGTGTACGTGTGTGCAAATTGGCAAGAGCAGGAGGAAAATAGGAGGCAGAGAAGTAAAAAATCAACTCTCCTGCTCTGAATGGGCATCAGTGGAGTGGACACGGGGAAATGGGGTTCCTGCCCAGCTAGTTCCCCAATGGGAGAGCTAGGGGATAAGCAGGAAATGGAGGAGGTTGCTGCCTATTAGCAGTTAACAGGGCAGGGGGGATTTGGGAGCAAAGTAGAGAAGTTGACCCGATCTGGCAGCACTTGTAACTTATCCAGCTTTTCCCACGTGTCTGGTGGCAGGCAACAAAGCACCCATCCCTCCTCCCCTTCAGCCTGCAGCTTCACCATGAACTGGGTCACGTGGTCCCCAAGTACTTCCTATCTCCCTGATTGGAGAACTCGCTCACCCCCAGTGAGTCCAGACCTCCAGGTGGATGTGGAAGGCAGAGGGGAGGACTGGAGTAGAAGCTGGAGCCAGTATAGCAGGCGGCAGCAGCAGCTGCTTCTTCTCCTCCACCATGAGAGCATGAGTATTCTGCCCCCTTTTCCCAGCCAATCAGCTGAGCTCCCTGCCTGTGAGGGGAGCTCTGAACCTCTGCCTGGGGCTCAGAAAAGGGAGCAGGTGCACAGCTTGCAAGGAACCTTGGTCATACCAATGGTCCATCCAGCATAATGTCCTGTCTCTCTGATAGAGCTCATACCAGGTCTTCAGGGAAATTGTATGGCGCCACCCCTGTCTTCCACTTGTGGCTTCTGGAAGTCAAAGGTTTATTCTCCCAAGCATGGGATTGCCTACCTAACCACCTAGTCTAATAGCTATTGATAGACATATCTTCCATGAACTCATCTAGGCTACATCTACATTGCACCCCTCTTGCGTAAAAGCCTATGCAAATGAAGCCTGGATTAGCATATTGCCATGCTTCAGTTGCATAATTAACGAGGGGCTATTTTTGCGCAGGAGGCTTTTGCTTTTGTGCAAGAGGGATGCAATGTAGACATAGCCCTAGTTATTTTAAACCAAGTTATATTTTGTCCTTCATTACATCCTATTCCAAAGAGTTCTACAGGTTAAAACTGTACAGTGTGTGAAAAAGTATTTCCTCTTGTTTGGCTTAAACTACTTCCTGTTAATTTCATCAAGGTGCCCCTGGTATTTGTTCTACGGGAAAAGGTAAAATATACTCTTTCCCCCCCATGTCATTCATGATTGTCCAGACCTCTATCATATCCCCCTTTAGCTATCTCTATTCTAAGCTGAACAACCCTGGGGCTGTGTCTACACTGGCACCCTTTTCCGTAAAAGGGATGCTAATGAGACACTTCGGAATTGCAAATTCCACGGGGGATTTAAATATCCCCCGCGGCATTTGCATGAACATGGCTGCCGCTTTTTTCTGGCTCGGGGTTTTGCTACCTACTTTCAAGTAGGAATAAGGGATCTTCTGGAAAAGGGCTTATTTTCCGCAAGATCCCATCTAGACTGGCGCTTTTCTCCGGCAAAACATAGCCTAATTGTTTTAGTCTGTATTCACACCCTACTCACTGTTATGATAATCTTCATATAAAGTACCCCTTGCAAAGTGTCATTTGGAAACTCATAGTCTGCTGGTCAGTTTTGTCCTTCTAAATAAGTGTGACAACACTGTCTGTGACCTTTAACAGTCCAGTTTTAGACTGGAACACCTGGTAAAAAATGGACCCTGGATGCTCTAGTCAGCACCACTGACTGGGCTGTTAAAAGTCCAGTTGACAGTGCAGCAAGGATAAGGCAGATTCCCTGCCTGCACTGACTCTGTGAGGCTGCTAGAAGCAGCAGGTATTTTTCTGTCAGCAGCGCACAGAGGCCCCAGTGCCCCCATCTTGGAATTAGAGGGACATGCTGACTGCTTTTAAGGTAAATGCTGCCTGGAGCTCGTATCCCAAAACCTTGTGCCATGCCAGTCCCTGCCCCAGCCCTGAGCTCTCTTCAGAGTTTGCACCCTCTCCTGCACTTTGAACTCCTGGGCCCTCTTATCTTCTCCATCCAAATGTGGATTTTTTCCATCCATGTGAGGAATAAGTTTGTATCTGCACTCAGGCATGTGCAAATGTACACCACCAGTAGAAACAAAAAAACCTAGCTGCGGGCACTCTGTTAATCAGCTGGATGACATTTGAATCTCTCCTAAGTGGCTGCACATGTGCACAGCTCACAGGAAACATTGGCCCCAGCCCAGAGCCGCCTCTTGCACTCAAAACCCTTCACTCTGACTCTAGATCAGACACTTCCAGCCAGAGCCCTCATCCCCTCTTGCACTCCAAACCCCATGTCCCAGCCTGGAGCCCTCTCCTGCATCCCACATTCCTTATGCCTGGTGCCACTCCAGAGACCACTCCCTCAGCTCGAGCCTTCACCCCTTTCCACAACCCAACCCCTTGCCTCAGTCTGGTGAAAATGAATGAGGATGGGTTAGAGCAAGTGATGGAGGGAGGGGGGATGGAGTGAGCAGGGTTGGAGCCTTGGAGAAGGGTCAGAGCAAGGGAGTTGGATTTCTGCAATCAGAAAGGTTGGCAGCCCTATGTTTTCCCTAGTTCCGCAGGGGATAAGTTTTTCTTCCTATTTGACCACTCAGAGCTGTCTTTTTTTTTTAAAGCACTAACCTATTTCTTTCACAAATATCTGCTATAGTGGAGATAGGTCAGCGTGTGAGCCTTTAAAGAGACAAAAAAGCCAGGTAGCAGCTAAGCTCAGGCATTTCTTCTTGATGATTTATTACTATTGCAGGTAGGAAATGTGCAGATGCTACTATGGAACATCATTTAGTGTTAAATTATATGGTATTTCTTTGAAGAGACTTATAAATCCTCCATACTCTGATCCACTACATTTTTACTCTGCAAAGGCAAAGTCCAACTCGCCACTAAAGGTTTTTTCCTGCAGTTTTTGAGCAGTCTCTGCAACAGGCTGGCAACTATTATTTCACCTTCAATTACATTAGTTTTTATTTTTCTTGCTGCTACCTTCTGTCAATACATTTGTAACACCAACTTTCAACTAGTATGCTATGTGGTTAGTTTGCTAAACTAATTTAGTGCATTAAATTCGTTTTTCTGGAAGACTAGATAAGATCAAATAACATTGTATGTCACTAAAAAAAGCTAATTATAATGATTACAAAATAGCTTTGTGTGTTGATTGCATTTGTTCTTTAGACTTCATCGGTTACATTAGTCTCTCTTCTGCATCTTCTGCCATCAGTCCTGTTTACACTGCCATGCAAAGAATAATGATAATGCAGAACCTCTTTCCCTAGAGCCCTTTTTATGTGATTGACAAAAGAAAGGTCATGCGGTGTACTTATGCAGTGGATGACATTTATGGATAAAGTATATTGGTGTAAATACTCTAACTCCTAAATCAGCTGTTACCTAACATTTTGTTTCCCTGGTGGCTCCAGTGGGGACCACTGACTGGGCTGTTAAAAGTCCAGTTAGCAGTGCAGCAAGGGTAAGGCAGATTTTGCTGGATTAGTTTGTATTTCATATGCCCAACGAGAGAGACTATGAATTTTAAGATGACATATGAAGAATAAGAGCTAGCTACACAAAAGAATTTGGGCACCGTGGTCCAAAATTTAGGAAATCAAAACTCCTGCCTAACCCTAAGGCACTAAAAGTTCCCTAGCACTTATATATCTACCAGTGGGCATTGCAGAACTAAGTTCTGAAGCTGCCAAACAAATAGGTGACTACTTGGTGCTTATGCACCATCCTCTCAGTCCCTACGTCGTGCTATCTTAAGCCATTTCCATCCTTTACTTTATTTTCTTTTGTTCACACAAACATTTAAAACTGCAAATGCCAACTCATCACTGCACCTTAAGAAAAAGAATGGAAGCCTTTTAAAAGTTCCTTTCACGAGAGTAAGATGAACATCAAGGAGACCAGTGGTACCTTAAAGACTAATAATTTTATTATGGCATAAGCTTTTGTGAGTTGCAACTCACTTCATCAGATGCATGAAGTGAAAGAAAAAAAACAGATGTAAGGATACAGAGATGGGAGTGTTACATCAGAACTAATTCAATCAAGTTGGATGTGGATAAGATGAAAATACTTAAAGTGGAAAATACGCTATTTTTTTTATAATTTGGCTGCAAAGTTTGCCCTTTTTTGTAGGACCCTCAAACTAGGCATTCCTCGTCTATTTTCCTACCTAATGCTCAAAGACCATCTACCTGATTGGACTTGATAAACACACACACACAAACCCTCATCCTATACTCAATAGCCCAGGATATTATGGGAAACCAAGGTTCAAATCCCCATGCTGTGATTAACAGCAAGCATTTGAACAAAGTTTTCTGTTTCCCAGGCAAGTGCTATAACTACTGGTTTATCAATATCCTGGATTGGTCCTTTCTTAATCTCTTCTGTTGGAGCCATTCTACTTTGACTAAATGATTATTTGCATATTTTATCAAAAAGAGTGATTGATTGTATATCTTACTGGTAGTAATCCTGGAAAACCTAAGATCAAGACTCTGTTTGAATAGCTATTTAAGTACATATATCTACAAATGGGAACTTCTCATGTTTTGCATAAAACATTCCTGTTAATACATCCCAGAACAATGTTTCCTTTTTTTTTGCAACGGTGATACATATTTAACTTGTGGCCTACCATGACTCTTATATCCCTTTCTGCAGTTCTCCTTATGCATTCATTTCCCATTTTGTGTGTGTTCAACTAATTATTCCTTCCTAAGTGGAGTGCTTTGCATCTGTCCGAATTGAGTTTATCCAGAAAATTCTGAGTTATAATCCTATCCCCAAAAACACTTATAGCCCCCTCCTAGGGTGGTATCATCCACAGACTTTGTAAGTGTACTCTCTATACCATTATCTAAATCACTGATGAAGATTTTGAATAGAACGAGACCCAGAATTCATCCTTGCAGAACCCCTTTCATTGTGCCCTCCCAGTATGACTGTGAGCTATTGATAAGTATTGTCTGGGAATGGTTATCCAACCAGTTATACGCCCTCCTCACAGTAGCCCCTTTTAGGTTGTATTTCATTAGTTAGTTAATGAGAAGGTCATGTAAGACTGCTGTACCACATCTACTGCTTTCCCCTTATCCACAAGGCTTGTTATCTTGTAAAAGAAAGCTATCAGGTCAGTTTGACATGATTTGTTCTTTACAAATCCATGCTGTTACTTTTGACCTTATTATCTTCTAGCTGTTTCCTTAATTATTTGCTCTGTTATCTTTTCTGGTACAGAAATTATGCTGACTGGTCTGTAATTTGCTAGCCCACAGCAAAGGGAATGTGTTCGAATTGTGCTTTGTATTCTTAGATCTCTGTATTCAAGTGGTTATATTCAGCAGTCCCTTCTTAGTATTCCAGAATAAGGCAAATGGTGTCTGTTTCTGCAGGTTAGGACATGTCTTCTTGAATTCTACTTCAGTGATTCAGCCCTTAACTTGTGAACCTGGAACTACCTTTTCCTGAAGCAACATTTAGACTCCAAACATAGTGAGTGTCTGCTGACCATGCTGTATTTAGATCAGCTTTACCAATTCCAAATCCAAATTAAATGATGCCATTTGCACTGAAATCTTTGTTTGCGATGATGCTCTGTATCAGATAAACATTCTGTTGCACCAAAATAATTTTACTGGAGGTAGAAGAGACAGGATATTGTAGTTGCACTTGATCTTCCGAATCCTGTTCTCAGCTTTTTATTGTGGGCATACCAAATATTTACACCGTCCTGGCTCCTGTGGGGCTTTTCTGAGAGCTGGCTACCCTATTTTTAGATTTAATTTGGAGAATAACAGTCCTGTATTTTATTTTCTGCCTTCCTTCTTGTTTCCCTGAATGTGTTTTTGGGTTATAGATTTGATGCTTAAGAGGATCCCTTCACTCCACACATTTTGCAATCTTACACCATTTCTATCCTTTACTTTGTTAATTTCTCTTGCGCACACACACATTAAAACTGTTTTAAAATGACGATTTTCCACTCGACCTTAACAAAAAAAGAATGGAAACATTTTAAAAGTTGGTCCTTTCACTAGACTGAGATGATTATTGTGCATACTGAATGCTATTTCCCCCCGAGTTTGGGTGCAAATTTTACCTACTTTTTTCTTAACGTGTTTTACAAATCTGTTCTACTTTGTACTCCAACCCACTTGCCCTATGTGTAAGAATTGCGTTGAGCTGTTCCATATTCATTATTTTAAGACGTTATTTTCTTTGGCTTTGCAAGAACATAGTTTGCAGCATAAATAAAATGATTTGAGGAAATGGAAGAAACAGGCCTCAAAACTGATGTACACTTTCAGAAACAGAAGCTTAGTTTTTATGATGTCATGAGGGAAGCAGGTAGATTTTAGAAGCTTAAGAACTTTAGCACGGAAACTTAGAGACTCCATTTATTGACTAGTTGAAATGAGGCTGAGTACTTTTGCTTTTATGTCAGAACCACATATACTCAGGAAAGTTATTTGCATCAGTACATAATGACATACAAACTGTTTCCATGGACTGGTAAGCAAAGCTATCACCGGAGACAGTCTGTTTCTAGGACGCATGGGATTCTTCCTATGAATACTAGTGAACAGCATGGCAGTTTCCCAGGGATTAAAGCTTTTCAAAGGTTTGTGCTGAAATTCTGATGATAGACACCATTTAAACACATCATCTTAAGTCTCTCAAGGCTGACAAACCAATTTAGTTTAATTAAATCTCACTGAATTAGAGCTAAAAGTCTCCTTCCTAAAATGAACTTTAAATGAAATGCCATGCATTTTTCTTCCATCCATATAATAATGGCATTCTATCCCACACTTGCAATAAAGAAACTGAATAAATATGTTACTTTGGTATGTTTCTTCGAAACTTCTTACATTAACATCTGACAGAGCACATTCAATCCTTGTTAAAATCTTGTTCCCTCTTGAAGTATCTGAACTTAACTCTAAACAAAGATGTATTGCCACTGTCATCCAAATCTGAATCAACATTGCATCTGTTCTGGGTGCAAAACAGATGCCCTGGGAAAGGTAACTTGACTTAATTCACCCCTCCCCTCTTTTTAACCTAACTGTAACACATCATATGGATGTGCAAATCCTATACAACATTGTATTGTCTATATTCTGTTACTCAGTATTATATATGGGGGAAACTTATTTATGAATTTAAAGCAAGATTTTCAATAGGTGCCTAAAATTAGGCTAGTAAATTCTTGTCTAAACACCAACAATAAATGAATTGATTTTTTTTCTAAATATTGAGCATCAAGATATTCCTATTTTGAATATCAGGCAGCACAAATAGGTATCATAGTATGGATTTAGGACACTACATTTAGCAATCAATTTTTGAAAAGTTTTTTCCCTACATTTCTATGAATCATAATATATTCGCTTTTATTAGAGTAACCCTGCCCTCATCAATAAAAACAATAGTTGCAGGAGTTTAGCAGCTTTGAAATTTGGTCACTTACACTGTCTAGGTGTGTATTGTTTTTCAGGGAGGTACCTAGTTTTAGGTACTCAAACTTGCCCATTTTGGCTTTAGTTTGTACTGAAATTGCAGTTATACAGGATGTATGATGCACTATAGCTGCTGCAGACAAGAAGAAGGTTATGAACTACTTTGGTATGCTTCCATGGGCAGGATTCTGTATGGATTATCTATTCTGAAAATAAGTGGTGATACAATTCTTGTAATTAGCCACTGTATTGTTTTAGGTGGAATATATCAGAAATCACTTCAGTTAAAATAAAATCTATTTAATAAAATATAGGGTAGAAGAAACCTAGACCATGAAATATATTTATTTTAATAGTTCTCAGAGATAATCTAACTTTCTTTTTGTCTGCCAAGAGGCACGTTATTTTCCTGAAAAGCTTCTCATAGAAGCATATCCTTCAAAGTCATCCTTGCATTGAATGAAGAAACAATGGTGCAAAGGGAAAATGGGTATAACTTTGGTATATTTAATACTTTCTAAAAAAGAGTAAAATCTGTTGCACCTAAACAAACCCATTTTCTCTGAACAGGAGGAGGCCAGTTTGACCCAGGACCTGGAACTTAAGAGTTCTGCTGAGGCTCACTGTAGAGTAAAATTCAGCGATCTGTCTCAGACCTGCTGTATGTGCATTTATTGGTGGGTGACCATCTTCTAGCAGTACAAAGACAGCTTATTGCTTATATCTGGCTTAGAGGTTGCAACCTTTTCTTTTCACCATGGTAACCTTAGCATCTTGGTCCAGCTCCACAAAGACACTTAGGCATTGTGATTCTCAGGTTAAAACCACAGGAATAGGAATGAGATCCATGAAGTCTGAGTTATGCACCTGAACTCCCTATATCACACATGCAGAGTGATAGGCATCTTACAGTACAATCCACAAAAGCAAGCATATTAAACAAGGCGCTAACTAAGGTAGTCAATGGGAGATGCTGGTGGGAAGCTGTGTCCTAACCCCCTGCTCTTCTTCTGAACATAGGTGTGTCTTTGTAGCCTGGATTTAGGCATGGATCTCTATTTGTGATCTACTATGGGGAACCCTTCTCTGGGTGGCTTAGGTGATGCTCATTTCTTGTGAGAACAAGTTACAATATACAATGGGGTGAAGAAGGGAAGATTAGCTGGATGACCTTATGGCTTTTAGCTGAGTGGTTAGTACATTCATCAGGGTCATAGGTACCTCAGGTTCAAATCCCTCTTCTTTACCTGAGGCAGAGAGGCTTTGAACGGTGGTCTCAAATACTTCTCTCCGAAGCGCATTCTAACCACTGTGTTATAGTATTTGTATGATGTGGAGCTCCCTCAGGGTATGTCTACACCGCAAATAAAAACTTGTAGCTGGCCTCTGCCAGTTGGCTCAGATGTGAGGGCCTTGGGTTATGGGGCTGTTTAACTGTGGTATTAACATTCAGGCTCAGGCTAGAGCCTGGGTACTTTAACTTTGAGAGGTGGGAGGATCCAAAAGCTTAGGCTGTAGCCTGAACATCTACATGGCAGTTAAACAGTTCCTTAGCGCCCAAGTCAGTTGGTACGGCCCAAACATGGGTGTCTAACTGTAATGTAAACATACCATTAGTATTTCTGGTTAAAGTTGTTTAACTGTGTATGTATAAATGAATAGGCACAGAGAGAAAGCCGTGTTAGTCTGATCTTGGTAAAACAAAAAAGCAGTCACATGACTGCTTTTTTGTTTTATGTATAAATGGTTATTGTTGGGGGAGAGAAATAAGTGACTCTGTAGTACACTGGTTAGGGCAACATCTAGGAGTTAGGAGACCCACAGTCCAGTCCCTCTGCTTCAATGACTCTCTTTAATTACTTATCCAAAATGGAGAACAGTTTCAACAATACTCAGCGTTGCCATGAGTGCAACGGCCAGGACTAGAAGACCTCTCCATGTCCCTTCTAGTTCTATGATTCTGTGATTCAACAACGAAGACTAAGGGAGCCCCTCATGAGAATATCGGTTAGTTTAGTGGTTAGCACACCTTCTTAAGTAATAGAGGCAGGATTTCAGTGGCATTTAAAACTGGGACTTGAGTATCTTTGTGGACTGAACCCAAGACTAAGTTGCAGTAACGTGTTCTACTTGTGAGAACACCTTAAATCCATTAGTGACCTAAAGCTAATACAACTATATGCTTGGTTTATGGAGTGTTTCCTAGCAGGCATATTAAATCAGTGTTCCAGGAGCTGCACTGGATTTGTGGATGAAATTTAAGGAGTTAGTATTGACCTATAAAGTGCTGAATGGATACACTGCCATAGTTGAGATCTGTGAAACCTCCATCCCCAGCCCCTCCTGATTATATTAAAAAAAAAAAAAGGAGGAATACTGGCAAGTTGATCTGTGAGGATCCCTTTCTCTTGAAATATTGCTACCTTCCCCTACGTCACAAGAGCCAAAATCTTCTGATCTTCAAGGTAGGGTGCAAGGCAAATGCCCTTAGGAGAGCTGCTGAATTAGGAAGTATCATAGAGGTAACATTTAAAGAGAAATATAGAATGTTTTTGGGCTGTTGGTTACTCAGTAGGGTCACTACTTTAATTTATTTATTAAATTGTATTTGGGTCAGAGGCTCCTAGTGTATTCACAACAATGCCTCTTGTTCATCTCTTTAAAGATAAAATAACAGGAATAAATCAGTAAAAAATATTTCTGCAATCAAATTAAACAGATATGGCTAAATACTTGCAGGGTATCAATGTATTATGCAAGAAGTTACTTTTTTATTGCTACTTTACTAACCATAGGAACACTTGCATAAAACATAGTGTATTAAAGCATGAAACTTTGTGTAGAACTTGGGATGAACTACATGATGTGTAGCATTTGAATTCTGTAGTTGACTTAATTTTATTTTAATTATTTTTCTTATGTCTCATGTCTGTGGCATGCAAGTGAAGTGCTTTATTGACTTGGTGGCCAAAGTAAAACTGATAAATTCCCTTGGGTGTTAACCAAAGGCAATGTAGACCTTATTACAAAATATCGACCTTATATTTTAAAGCTATGTAGTCCTTATATCCTGTAGGAGTTGCATGCTTTTTTAATTAAAAATGATACTATACATACTATGAACATTTTAAAACAATGTCTTTTTAAGAAATAAAAGTAAAACAATGGTTTCTCACTTGCTATTAGGAAATCACCCAATGGCTAAGTCTCTCAGGGTACGTCTACACTTGCTCCCTAGTTCGAACGAAGGATGCAAATATAGGTGACCGAAATTGCTAATAATATCCCGCGCTGCGTTAGCATGATCTTGCTGGCGCGTTGCTCCACTCAACAGCTGTTTCAAAAGTGAAAGTCATGCCAGGATGCATTAGTTAGAACCAAACTCCTCATTTTTTGAGGAGTAACGTTAGTTCGAACCAAGGGGTTTGGTTCGAACTAACGCGTCCTGGTGCGCACTTTCACTTTTGAAATAGCTGTTGAACGGAGTAACATGCCAGCGAGATCATGCTAATGAAGCATGGGATATTTAAATCCCCGCTTCATTAGAAATTTCTGTTGGCTACATTTGCATCCTTAGTTCGAATTAGGGAGCAAGTGTAGACGTACCCTCAGTGCTATTAATAACAAAGCAAAATGTTCTCTTTTCCTATCTGTTCTTCCCTGCAGACATGAATCTTTTCTCTGTTACCTGCCTTCCTACTTCTTCCTTCCAAGTGAAACATTTCCAGTCTCCTTTTTCCTTGGTTGTATCAGTCTGTTCTGCTCTCAATAATCTCACTCTGTCTCAGACCTTTTCTACATTAAGGAAATTAACAATTGTATAAGTATATTGATTTAACACCAGTCCTAAAGAAGAGGTGCTGCACTAATACACAGTGGAGCGTCTGTCAGAGTAATATAATTTGATAACTTTACAACTGAATAAATCCCTTTTGACCTTGAGCAGTCTAAGTTATGGGTTTGAACAACAGTAAATAAATCAAGATAGTTACTCCAGTGAAGAATGGTTTTTCTGTACACAAGGCTTTAGATCCCAATTCTTCATTCCTTATGAACTGATAAGACACAATGCAAGAAGAAATAAATCAACTACTCAGAGAAAGAAGGCATTTAGAGGTGTGATGTTCCAGTGGATTTGGAGGGTACCTCTAAAGGAATTTGTGGTGTTTGGAGGATACCTCAAGGGCTGAAAGAGTTAATCTGCAGTAACATCTCCATTTTCAATAGGCAAAATTTCCAATGTTTTCTCAGACATGCAGAAAAAAAGACTAGACATTTGATGTGGGTTAACTACATCACAGCGTATTAACTTAACTTATCTAGCAGTTATTTGACAATAACTTGTATAGTGCCTGCCATCCTTCCTTCCATAATCTTTTCAACCATGTAGAGATTTATTCATCACTTAGGGTATCTACACATCTACACATCAAAATTATTTCAAAATAACAGCTGTTGTTTTGAAATAACTTTCCTAGTGTCTACACAAGCCAACCACTATTTTGAAATTAAATCTAAATAGCGGAGGGCTTATTTCGAAATTGGTAAACCTCATTCCATGAGGAATAACACCAATTTCAAAATTGCTATTTCAAAATAAGTGCTATGGAGACACTTATTTTGAAATAGGAGGCCTCCAGCCCTTTCCAGGGTACCCTGGTGGACACTCTGGCCTTAACCAAGAACACTCCTCTCCCTCCCTCTCCTCCCCAGAGCCCTTAAAGGGGTAGACTCTGGTCACAGTGCCAGTGATAGCTCCAAGCCTGCCAGCCCAGATCCAGCAGTCACTGCCCTTGACCCAGTGGCCCCAAAATATGAGCCAGCAAGCCACTGGCAGCCAGCCCTCCACCGCTCCCCAGGACCAGTCTGCCAGCTCCCAGGAGCCTTCCAGGACCCGGAGAAGGTGGGTACCTTCCTGATCCAGGGCAGAGATCATGGACCTTATTCAGGTTTGGGGAGATGCCCCAAACGTCCATGATCTCTGCACTAGTTGGGGAACACGGCCATTTATGGCAGGATAGCTGTCAGCCTGGCCACCAAAGGACACAAGAACCCAGGAGCAGGTTTGCATGAAAATCCCCTCTCCTGCCTCCTTTCCCCAGTCTCACCTGAGTTTCATTCCCACTGCCCAGTTTTGTTAAATAAAGAGAATCTGTGTTCATGAAAATTCATGTACTTTATTTTACATCAGGAAGGGGGGCTAGGGAGAGGTAAGTGGAAGGATGTGAGGGAGGAATGAGGCACAAGCCCCCAGTGGGGCAGACGAGGGAGGCTCTTAGTGCTTCTTTGGGTGGAAGCTCTCCCTCGGACTCCTGGATACTGACAGCACCCCGACAGACCTCCCAGATGGCAGCCTGCAGAAAGTGCAGCCAGGCTTGCAGCAATGCGTCCATGAGAAACACCAGAGTGCTCAGGAGCAGCTAGCTCTGGCTCTGTGTTGCAGGGTGCTGTGGTGTCCCAAGTGATGGCAACCAGAGCATGCAGAGATAAAATGCTTTGCTGTCCCTCATTGAGGTAGGCAAGCAAGCAGGGAAACCTGAAAACTGGCTGTCCGGGGGGGTCCCTTTAAAAACAGGCCTCAGATACCATTTGGCTATTTTGAAATAGCGTGTCCACGCTGAGTGGATCCTGAATCACATTTAAGTCCGGCCGAAACCAGGTCCGGCAGGGCATCAGGTCAGGAGTTACCTTGTGTGGCTGCTGCCTGAGGCTATTTTGAAATGCATTTTGTGTGTAGACATGTTATTTTGAAATATCTTATTTCAAAATAACTATTTTGAAATTAGATATTTTGAAATAACGCTGTAGTGTAGACATACCCTCCCTTTGCTCTACCTGGTCCAACAATGTTGCTAGGACTCCATTACTTTCTTCTCTTGTGCGGGTTAAAGGGGATCTCCCTTCCTTGTGATAGACAGTGTGATCTCCAAATATATTCTGCACCTTGTTTAGGAGAAAGCACTCCTTAAGTCCACTTCCAACATTGGTTTATCCGGGAACAAGGTGAATAATGGTGAATAATGTGGTATTGGATATTATGGGTGATAATAATTATAATAACTCTCTTTCCTCACTCACACAATTGAGCCTGAGGCCGATTTACTCCTCTAGTGGCCTTGTCTACTCTTGAAGGCCTTGCACGACCCTTGACAGATCCTCTGCTTCAACATCTCCGACCAGGTCATGGTTAATGGCATCTGACTTATACAGAAAGGGCCAATAGATGTCCACAGAACTCTTATCTTCCATTTCTTCCTTCCAGTTGACAAGGAAGCTGGTCTCATGAGAGGGAAAGGGGGAGCACTGCTTCATGGGGCATGGCCTCTCTGCCCCCCCACACATGGGTCTGGACCAGTGTTTCTGAAAGTGCTCTGTGAAACCACTTTGAGAAACACATTAACTGGCCGCCCTGGTTTTGTTTATTTACTGGTGCCACAGCAACAGATCCTCGTAGCTCCTATTGTCTCCGTTTCATCCTTTGCAGCCAAGGGGAGCCGCTGGAAGTGGCTCCCCTTGGCTGAGCCGCCACTTCCCGCTGCTTTGCTTGGCTGCAAAGAGTGAAACGGAGTCAATGGGAGCCACAGGACTCTGTAGCTGCGGCGTCAGTAAATAAACAAATCGGGGCAGCCAGTTAATGTGTTTCTCAAAGTGGTTTTGTAGAGCATTTTCAGAAATACTGGTCAAGACAATAATCCCTCGTTTTTAAGAAGCAGGGATGCAATGAAGTTGCGTTGAAAAGCTGGTGCAATTTTTCAGTTTGACCAGAGGGAAACTTATTTCTAATACATGGCAATTTTCTGTCAGCATGAATTCAAGGCTCTATTGGAAACTTTGTGTGTGAGGGAAACTGCTCAAAATGGTTAACAAAACTATGCCCTCTGGGCTCAATTAACACATATCAGCTTTCAGGACATCAGTGTTTACAGTCTTATAGGGACCATCAGTGACATGATGGTAAGCTTGACAGCAGGAGCAAAGGCTATTTGTATGGCTCAAAAGATAACATATTTCTGTGCTGTATGTGTGCACCTCATTCTAATGCATTGCCATTTTCATTTGGCAGAGCCTTGTACACAAAGACAAAGGAATCTGTATAACAAAAATAAATTTTTCAAAAGTGCATTGAGTTGGCCTCCAAATCTACTTCCCCAGTTTTGCTTTGGGGAAAAAAACATTATTTGCATATGCAAATAGAGCTTGTGTTGCTACTCTGTTTGTACAGACAGAATGTGCAGGCTATTTCATTGTTGGTCTTACTGTAATAATCTTTTCTTTTACATGGCAAAACTAAAAACCAAATCTAAGTAAGTGCACATAAGCCATGTTCTCCACTTCATTACATACTCATTGCCTCTGTTCTGAGTGATGTTTTTAGTATGAGGGACAATCCGTCACTCTCATTTCTATTGAAAGGGGAGGGCTTTCCCATTATAGGGATTCTGTCCCTTCATTGCATCTCAGTTTGCTCACCAGACTTATCACACTCATGAGAGTAAGATGTTTTGCAGGACTAATTCTGAAGAAAGTAATGACTCATAGCAGTGCACAATGAGGTCCAAATAGACAGTTCCAAAATTCCTCAAAAGTAATTAATTCACCTTTTTCATGTCCTAGGACTTGTGGGGTCCATATGACATAAGAATCCTAGACCTTGTGCAGATTTTTGTACTGCATAGCAGGAACAGTGGGAGCAGGTTTGTGGGCGGCCTATGTAGCACTCATATTTATTGAAGTGTATTTTTAGATTTTTGGCAAAATTAACAACAAAAAACCTAGATAATCTCAACTGGGCAAGCACAAGTGATTCAGTGAAAATACTAAGTAACCTGAATTTTCAGTTGAGACTTTGCTTTTCTGAAGTCATTTAAAAATTGTTTAACTTCTAAAATGTATTTCATTTTCATATATCTCTACATCTCCCAGGCTATGTCTAGACTGCAAGCCTCTTTCGAAAGAGCCTCTTTCGAAAGAGAGCGTCTAGACTGCACGTTGAACTTTCGAAAAAGCGGCTTGCTTTTTCGAAAGAAAGCATCCAGTGAGTCTGGATGCTCTCTTTCGAAGAAGCCCTATTTACATTGAAGAACACCTTCTTTCGAAAGAGGAACTTTCGAAAGAAGGCATTCTTCCTCGTGAATTGAGGTTTACCGCCGTCGAAAGAAAAGCCGCGTTCTTTCGATTTAATTTCGAAAGAACGCGGCTTGAGTCTGGACACAGGTGAAGTTTTTTCGAAAAAAGGCTACTTTTTTCAAAAAAAACCTGAGTCTGGACACAGCCCCAGTGTTTTGGCTGGTATATAAGTACTGCAAGATAGGCCATTCTCTTTGTACTCCTGGCTTGACTGGAAACATTATGTATTGGAAATCCAGTCAGAGAGTTTACTGTCCAGCTAAACTGTACATACACAAAAGTTTGGATTATTTAGTCAGCTATTTCCTAATTTAGAGAGAGAGAGGACAGAATGATTTAGGAAAAATTAAAATAAATAAACACATGTAAATAATTAAATGCATATAAAGAAATGCACACAGGATATTAACTTTTGTTCTGATGAATCTTGACAGTATTGTTCTACGTTATCTCACTGCTTTTGCATGTTCAGAACTGTTTTTAATTCAACACATTGCTTCCAGATTTATTACTGATGCAGTATTTATTAATAATATTTTAAAGCTTCCTTTTTGACTCTTCTACAAAGTTGTGCATTAAATAATATTTCAAATTAGAGCCAGAAAAATGTGAGGTAGCAAGAGCAAAAATATTTCAGACTTTCTTTTACTGTAACTCTGTTTATGCATCTGCTTTTCTCATTTTCTTGTGTATCAGAAAAATAATATTCATTAGATTCCTTTATAGTGAGCAAAATGAAAAAAAATCTAAATAACTGCCAAGAAATGTTGATAGAACATTTTTTGTTCTTAGCCTTCTGTTGTTCACATGTGTTTCATTCATATATCATTGAAAATACTCAATTGCTTGGAAAAATTTCCAGTTGTTCCTTTACTTAAGGGTAGTAATAATCTATAGGAACAAGAGGCCACATTTGAGATTTCTAGTTGTCTTCTGACCTTTGCATAGCACAATTTTCTTTTTATAATCATTCCTTTACTCCAAGGGCGGGGACTCTTACTTGGGTCGGGGCCACTGACTGACAGAAAAATCAGTCAGGGGCCACACACAAGTGAGAAGCAAACCCCCCTCCCCAAAAAAATCCCCGTCAGGCGCCCTGACTGAGGAGAAAGACATTCCCCTGGCACACCAGAGCCTTGGGGGCCCAGACTAGTAGATTTAGTGGCTGGAGCACCATTGCCGGCTCCCAATACTGTGTGTGTGGGGGGAGCCTCAGTCTCAGGGGCCAGAGCCAGGCAAGCCGGGGTCCGCATCTGGCTCCCGGGTTTGAGGTTCCCCACCCCAGCTTTACTGCTTTGGTACAATGTTGCAAGACCTCATTAATCAGTGTTCTCCTGTGGCTTTTGACATCATTGTTCACAGTATTGTAATGAACTGCCTATCCCTTTTTAATCAACAAATCTCTCCTCCCTCTTTTTTCTTTTTATAGTCACCCATCACTACAATATGTGAATGCATCATGGACAGTGTTTGTTTAGCTGGAACAATTACAGGGAGGCAAAAGACAGGGTAAGTTTTGGTAGAAGAATTGGGACTATTATACCTTGACTCATCTTTGATACACTGCTGATTAAAGTATGTAAGATACCTTTGCCTGCAGCAGGTTGTGTACAAACTATTGCTGTGTTTTGGAAGTAAAGCTACAAGGCTACTGCATCTCACATGCTTTAGCTGGATATTAATCAGATTCCCTAATAAGAAACTCTCACACACTGGATTCTGAATGCTGTTTGTTTTAAGGAAGTACATTTGCACTGAGTTGTAAACAGATATGTGCTAAGATGTTTTTGTACCACTTCACAATTTTATTGTGCTGTGCTCCTCCTTTGATTCTTCTGGCTTTTTTTCTATTAGTTTTATCATGTGTTTATTCTAGGCACTCCTAAGTAATTTTGAATTAAACATTAACATAATAACCGTTAATTATTAAACGGCATGATATGTGAGAACATGTTGATCTTCTATTACACTAGTATATAATATGATCAGATATGATTGTATCCTCTTTTTTTTTTAAACTTCATTTGTGGTTCTTTATAAGCAATTAGAATGTTAATCTTCTGTTAACAATAGAAGTTTGGTATGTGATTTCTGAAGTTCTGACAGTCATTTGAGACTGACTACACATTGAATCTGTCTAGTCCAGCACAATCTGGTCAGGCAACATGCATGGTCTGGCATGATTTTAGATAGCCAGATGTCCACTTATTATGAGTGTGGCCAAGTTTCCTGAGCTTCCATAAAGTATGTTAACAGCCACCAGTCCTGGCTCTCAGTGTTCTGTGCTGTTATTTAGCTCTAATTTACCTCTAAATGTCTTTTGAGAGCCCAATAAGCAGTGGAAGTGTTAATGCTGCCAAGCAATATTGACCTCCCGTCACTGACACATTCTCTGGTTCAGCACTGGTCAGATCCTGAAGGTGCCAGACTAGAGAGGTTCAATGTATAGTTCTCATTGAACAATTTATACGAATTTAGCTTTTTAATTTACTTATTGTACCAGATCACAATATCTTCAAATTTGTTAGTTTATTTCATATACATTTCTATTCCGTGAGTTTAACTTACTCAATGGATTGAATGCAAAGAATTTGTTGTAGTTACTAGCTGCTGAATCTTTGAAATGTGAGCTGTCTGGATAGGTGTGACTAGTCAGATAAGTCACATGATGTTTTTTTTAGTCCCTGGTTTTATGAACATAATCTTTATAGAGTTGAAAGAATACTAATACTTGTAGATCTCAAAACACTTTTCAGAACATAGAAGTATAATTATTCCTATTTTATAGATGGGGAATTTGAGGCAAACAGATGATATTATTTGTTCAAGGTCAGCAGTGGAGTCAGGAATAGAATTCAGTTCTTTTGAGCACCTGCTCATTTTGGACTTCAAAAATTTGGAATCTCAGTGAGAGGAAGAAGATAACACTCTTAGGATATTTGATAATATTGTAAGTATTTTTCAGTCTGGGCCACATAAACGTAATTCAAATAAAAATTAGACAAATTATTGGGTAGGTTCCAGTTATCATATGCATATAAAGTAATTATATCTGTGAATGGATCTTAACAAGTGTACAGAGACAGTAGTTTAGCTCATTTATTTATTGGTATCTTGGCTTAGTGTTTTTGATAACCCTCTTCAGTAGTATTAGTGCAAATGTTGGTATACTGCATTTGTGTTGTCAAAATTCAAAAACTAGCTGAAAATGAACAGAAAAATGGCTGGAACATTGCAGAAATAAGCTTGTCATAAAGTTTGAGTGAATACTTGCAGATTTAAGAATGAAGTTGTAGGCTACAAGACAAAGTTAGACATTTGCAAAATAATATAAATGTATTGTTATAAGACAATGATATTAAACATTATGGTTTATACTTTAAAATGGTAATAGATAAAGCAATATAGGATAAACTGTAAAATAGAAGATGAAAATGGAATATAAAATACATTTCTAAATGAAGTCTTTTCAAAACAAAAAATGGAAACATTTCACTTTGATTTATTTTAAAATGATATTTCACAGAAATTGACATGTTCCTGCAGAATTCCATATTTCAACAAATCCGCATTTATAGATGAGAAAAATATTTAAGTGGAAAAGTGTCCAAATTTTCACTTTATTTATATATAATAAATCAACACTTGCACATGATTCACATAATTTGAGTTTCTGAAAGTTTATAGAAATACAAACAGGATTATTTCATTCCTGTTTTTGGGTATGTCTACACTTTGGAGCTATTTTGGCACAATGGAAGTATCCTGAAATAGCTATTCTGTGTCTACTGAACCAGTCTTTTATTTCAAAATATATTTTGAAATAATGGGCAGCTTATTCCAGCATCCTAGAATAGCAAGGGCATTTTCGAATAGCAAGTTATTTCAAAATTTGGTGCTGTGTAGAGATCGCTAAATTACAAAATAAGCTATTTCGAAATACACTTGAAATAAGCTGTGCGGTTTCCTCTGCATAAATTGAGTAGCTTATTTCGAGCTAAAGATGCTGTGTAGGTGCACCCTGAGTGATTTGGTATGCCTCTCACTCCATGATCTTACTTTTTAAAACATGTGATTTAATGATCTTTGAATAGCTCTATTGTTTTACCAGTTACCAACTTAAATGAGCCTTTTTGAACAGAATGCCCACTAGGCATTGGCAGGTTGTTCTAGGTTTCATAGATACTAAATTATTTTCTCATTGGTACTGATGAATATTAACATATTTTACTTGAGTAGTGCTTTGTTATGGTACTCAAATAATTTGATAAACATTGTGGTTTGGTGTACATAGAAATGGACTGGGCTCTGCCTTAGGCCATGCAGTGAGGCTGGTATCCAAATGATTTGATTGTGTGCACATCAGTTTATCCATTTATAAAATGGGAATAATGATGCATAGAACTTTGCAAAGCACTTTGAGATCTACAGGGGAAAAACTCTATATTGAATATTCAGTATTATTGGGCAGCAGATTAAGAATAGCGCTGTGTGTGCCCTAATGGTGCTATTTTCATATCTCCTTTGTTCTTGATGTGTATATTTTAAATTTTCTTTCTTTCTTGCCTTGTATTTTCTCCCATCTCATCTTCCAGCTGATCATTGTTATGGGAAAGTTTCAATATCCTAACAACTTGAATTTATGTGATATGGCTTCTTCATATAGTAATTTATTTTGTATTTGCATGCTTTATTTGTCTGCTTTGTTTATATGTTCTTAGAACCTTTTGATTTTTCTTTGGTGTCTGTAGACAAGTAGCAAATATCTGTCTTTGCTTTGTATGAAGTTTAAATCAATTAATAACAATTCTTGAAATTTTTGGGATTTTAGCTTTATAGTAATTTTCCCCACTGGGTATGAGACATAAATTGTCGACATGACCATCATGATTGTGGGTTGTAGGCATTCTTTGATCACGAGTTATACAGATCAAACATATTTTGTTATAAAAAATGTTTCTGTGGGATGAAAAGAGTAGTGGACCTTTTTCTTTTTTTCATTTAAGCTTTCTTTGCTGGGGCTGCTCAGTGGATATATTATTGTTGTGTTCCATATCTTAAAAATATATTTTGGATTTTTCCTTCTAACTTTTTCTGCAATTTTGAGTACAGTCACCTGTAGTAAAGCACAAGAACTGGTGACATACTGAATATGCTTATCAAAAGGTGATTAGTTTTAATCCACTTTTAATCAATCAAAGAGGGTTTTATGGGGATCTGAAAGCTGCTATGGTTCAAGATCTTGTCTTCCATACAAATGTCTAGATAATGTTTGGAACTATACATTTTAATTTAAAAATGTGATATTAAGGTTATGTCAACAGGGCCCCATAGGTTAGAGTACTGGGATGTAACAGTGTAGCATGTTACTGAACATTCAACTTACCTGTGTGGATGCTGTTCACATGAACTAAAAGATACCAAATTCATATTAATGTAGTCCTCTTTCAGACAGACCTACGTCAACGTGATCTAAGTGCTGTTTACTTTGTGCCAGCAGCATCCATATGGGGGAATTACAGCACTGCATGCTAGCATGCACGACAGTTCGCACTTCTGTAGTCTGAAGTAGTTTAGGCTCAGAGTTTAAAGTACATAATGATGTGATCCAGCTAACCTTAAAATTGCCAGTATTTCCAGTTTTGTGTGGGTGACAGTGGATTCTTCTTCAGCTCTCTGCTAATAAAGGCAATCTAAGCAGAGAGAGGTTCAGATCCATGGCCTGGATGGTGCACATGCTCCCCCACCCCCTTCTTGCTTGTCCTCTTGCGCCCGGTTTCCAGCTGAAGAAATGTTGAGAGAAGGAAAAACAGAGAGAGAGAGTGACAGAGAGTACTCATGCACTGAACACAGACTGATATCATGGGAATGGTGTCTTTATTATGAATAAACAAGGGAGATAGTGACCTCCTAGCCCCATCAAATCCACCTTCTAGAATTGTTGAGCCCTACTGGATATTTTCATTCTTTTTCTGCTTTCTATAGTCCTTTCTACATCTCCCATTAAAATAATTGTACCTCCAAATTCATGACAATACCTTATAATACATATGAGGAGACCTTTTTTTGGAGGAACTGGCATAGGAGCCACTTGGCATAGATGTGCTGTAGCATTTCTGAAATATGGGCTCATTTCTTATACAATGAGATGAGCCAATAAAAGGTACCAACATATTTCATCCTCTCATGCTAGCCCTATTAATATTTTATTGCTTTCTACACCCTGGCACTACCTCAACTGTTTGATAATACAATTTATCACCGAGACCCTCTCTCCTTGTACTCTCCATTCTTTCTTAATTTGATTAATCTTTGACACAGAAGATGAATCAAATAAAACCCAACTAAAGAAGGACAGTATACGTTTTATTTTTATATGAATGGTCCACTTTGCCTGCTGCATGGTTTCTTGTTACAGTACTTCTGCATGTCAACAAGCAAGAGTTGACATTGCAGGGAAGTGCCCTTTTATTTCATGTATAGTTATCTGCTTTTCAGATATACACTTGTTTCCAGAGATCAATGAAAATTGAATTTTAAAGCAAAATGTCATATTATACTAAAATAATATTTAAAGTTTGAGAGCTAACTAAATCTGGTCCTGTTGCTGCATTAGGTCTCTATCACATTAGCTCTCCTTTGTCACTATCTGAGAGAGAGATGTGTGTATAAGAGAGGACTAAGCAAAATGTCACAGTGGCCAAGATAGCTATAGGATATATGATGTTTACTATATAATGCTCGAGGACCCAACCAATTTTGGTATTATACATACAAAAGTCAATGTAGTTAAGGCTGCTCTAAGTTGCCTTGTGTTGCTATAACAATGTGATAATAATTTGACCTGGATAGTTGAGTATTTAATTGACAAATTAAATTGCTATCTAAAAATGCATCAGAGTATGCTTTAGTAACAGTCTTCAAAAAACACTTAAATTCTGAAGTTCTTTGCAGTTCAAATGCTGGGAAACCTTCAACAAGATCATTCAAACAACAAATAATTTAATAAGAAATTGTGCGTAAACATATTTGTTTTTCCCTACTCAGTCATAACCAATTTCAAAGTACATTACAATTTAATATCAAGATTAAGTAACAACCATCGTCAAGAGACTGTAAAGGAAAATACATAAAATGCAGCTGAAGGAGGATATGTCAGTTAATCAGTCCATAGAAATGAACTAAACTAACTGAAATGAGTTAGTTTTTCTCATTTGGGTTGCTTAGGTATTCAGTCCCAGATCAGATGTAAAAAACTCAAAATTGATCCGCTAAAAGAAATGACAAGCTGAAGTTGTAAATTTGGAACCCAAGTAAGAGAAAATGAAATGGTATGACAAACTGCCGCAGAATTAAAACAAAATCAGAAACTTGCAGCTTTGGCCTTATCAGAACAGAATGCTACTGGAAATACCTCTCTCCTAGAACCACACTGGCTTGCATGTTTTGCTACTGTCCCAGGATACAATCCTTTTGCCAGAAGTAGGCATGAGGATTAATGTGATAATGGAGAGCTTTTTAGAAAAAGCACTTGCCAGACTATGTTTATGGATATACTCAACATCTTAGAAATTCTTCACCTCACAGAAAACTTGGTTCTCTAGAGGGGTACTTGCAGCCAAATACTTATGTTGCTTACATAAGGGCAGTCTCCTTTCCAAGGTAGACACTTGGCCCAGCAGCATGGCTAAACTGGCAGCTAAAGCAGGTAGCATTTTGGAGAAAAGGGACTTGACAAATTTGAAAAGATTCAATCAACCTCTAGTGAATGGAAACTAAGACACTGTTCTCCTTGCCTTGCCTTGCCTTTTTTTTTTGGTCTTTACTCCTTTTACTTTTTGAGTATTGGAAGGCTGGGAGGGAAAACTTGCTTCTTTAAAGGGAAGTTTCCCATGTGGTCAGATATAGTCCATAATGCCAGACAGAAGAGAACTTAATTGTAAATTTGAGCTTTCATTTTTAGCACACATTTCCCCAGGTATGCAAGTTCAGTGGTAATACCTGTCCCATAAATTATACAGTATAGATTTATGTCTGTCTTTGGGATAGTATCTGCGTCGGTGGATGATTCACTAGGCCATGAACTGATTTCCTGTTACTGATAACAATGCACTGTTGAACTGGGAAATACTATAAAGGTCAAGTTGTGGATGAGGAGTAGGGCAATTCATCATCTTCACAGAGGGGAAATTTACCAGAGATATTTGAAGGTTAAGTTTCTTAATGCAGTAGATAGAAGTAACTTCTATTTGATACAGGTTCATCACAGATGTTACTATGCAACATTGTGATTATACAAATCCTTAGATTCTCTCAGAAACAAATGAGGGAGGGGACCTTATTTGCCTGGTGGACCTCAGTATTTCTCCCTTCTGGAGTAAATCAGTCTGACTCCAGTGGGTTTTTCTGTTCATTTGTGTGTTGTTGTCCATATTTACATGATGGACCTCAGAGTGGGCCCAAGAAGTCCTCATTAGCAAAAGAAAAGAAACCTCCAAACTCACAGAGAAATACTTTCCCCAGCCGCTTCCTCTGGTATATTACCTTACTATACGGACTCTTAGACTATGTCTACACAGCTTGCCTCTTCCACAAAAGCCTATGCAAATGAGTGCAGATTAGCATATTGCTGCACTCATTTGCATAATTAGCCATTTTTGCGCAAGAGGTTTTTGTGCAAAAAGGTGCTTTATGCTCAAAAATCCCTCTTGCACAAGAGCCATTCTTCCTCATTTTTTCAGGAAGAACGGTTTTTGTGCAAAAACCTCTTATGCAAAAATGGCTCCTAATTAATTAAGCAAATGAAGCACAGCAATATGCTAATCTGCACTTCATTTCCATAGGCTTTTGCAGAAGTGGGAAGCTGTGTAGATGTAGCCTCAGTTGCTAGAATTTCTCCAAATAGCTGTTATCTTAGCTTTTTCCCCTATAGGGAGAGCCTTACACCCATAGGAAGCCTTTTTTTTCCTGTGGCTGCCCCAAAGCAACCTCTCTTTTTCATCTCTTGCCTTCCCTCTCTCACCAGAATAGGGGTTTTTAAGGTCGCTAGCAGCTTTTAACTGCCATCATGTGTGTCGTTAGCCTGAGATATGTTTTTCAGCGCATTCGGAAAAGAGCCTTCACCATTCTAGGGCGGATATATCTCTATCTTCCACCACTCTTTTATAGAATCATAGAATAATAGGACTGGAAGGGACCTCAAGAGGTCATCGAGTCCAGCCCCCCACCCTCAAGGCAGGACCAAGCTCCGTCTACACCATCCCTGACAGATGTCTATCTAACCTGTTCTTAAATATCTCCAGAGAGGGAGATTCCACCACCTCCCTTGGTAATTTATTCCAATATTTGACCACCCTGACAGTTAGGAATTTTTTCCTAATGTCCAATCTAAACCTCCCCTGCTGCACTTTAAGCCCATTACTCCTTGTCCTGTCCTCAGAAACCAAGAGGAACAAATTTTCTCCTTCCTCCTTGTGACACCCTTTTAGATATTTGAAAACCGCTATCATGTCCCCCCTTAATCTTCTTTTTTCCAAACTAAACAAGCCCAGTTCATGAAGCCTGGCTTCATAGGTCATGTTCTCTAGACCTTTAATCATTCTTGTCACTCTTCTCTGTACCCTTTCCAATTTCTCCACATCTTTCTTGAAATGTGGCGCCCAGAACTGGACACAGTACTCCAGGTGAGGCCTAACTAGTGCAGAGTAGAGCGGCAGAATGACTTCACGAGTTTTGCTTACAACACACCTGTTGATACAACCTAGAATCATATTTGCTTTTTTTGCAACAGCATCACACTGTTGACTCATATTCAACTTGTGGTCCACTATGACCCCTAGATCCCTTTCCGCCATGCTCCTTCTTAGACAGTCGCTTCCCATCTTGTATGTATGGAACTGATTGTTCCTTCCTAAGTGGAGCACTTTGCATTTCTCTTTAGTAAACCACATCCTGTTTACCTCTGACCATTTCTCTAACTTGCTAAGGTCATTTTGAATTATGTCCCTATCCTCCAAAGAAGTTGCAACCCTATCCAGTTTGGTATCATCTGCAAACTTAATAAGCGTACTCTCTATCCCAATATCTACATCATTGATGAAGATATTGAACAGTACGGGTCCCAAAACAGACCCTTGAGGAACTCCACTTGTTATCCCTTTCCAGCAGGATTTAGAACCGTTAACAACAACTCTCTGACTACGGTTATCCAGCCAAGTATGCACCCACCTTATCGTGGCCCTATCTAAGTTATATTTGCCTAGTTTATCAATAAGAATATCATGCGAGACCGTATCAAATGCCTTACTAAAGTCTAGGTATATGACATCTACCGCTTCTCCCTTATCCACAAGGCTCGTTATCCTATCAAAGAAAGCTATCAGATTAGTTTGGCATGACTTGTTCTTCACAAACCCATGCTGGCTATTCCCTATCACTTTATTACCTTCCAAGTGTTTGCATATGATTTCCTTAATTACCTGCTCCATTATCTTCCCTGGGACAGACGTTAAACTGACCGGTCTGTAGTTTCCTGGGTTGTTCTTATTCCCCTTTTTATAGATGGGCACAATATTTGCCCTTTTCCAGTCTTCTGGAATCTCCCCTGTCTGCCATGATTTTTCAAAGATCATAGCTAAAGGCTCAGATACCTCCTCTATCAGCTCCTTGAGTATCCTGGGATGCATTTCATCAGGACCTGGTGACTTGCTGACATCTAACTTTCCTAAGTGATTTTTAACTTGTTCTTTGTGTATCCTATCTTCTAAACTTACCCTCTCTCTGCTTGTATTCACTACGTTAGGCACACCTCCAGACTTCTCGGTGAAGACCGAAACAAAGAAGTCATTGATCATCTCTGCCATTTCCAAGTTTCCTGTTACTGCTTCTCCCTCCTCACTAAGCAGTGGGCCTAATCTGTCCTTGGTCTTCCTCTTGCTTTTAATGTATTTATAAAAGGTCTTCTTGTTTCCCTTTATGCCTGTAGCTAGTTTGATCTCATTTTGTGCCTTTGCCTTTCTAATCTTGCCCCTGCATTCCCGTGTTGCTTGCCTATATTCATCCTTTGTTATTTGTCCTAGTTTCCATTTTTTATATGACTCCTTTTTTATTTTGAGTAAGAACTGACTTTATCACAGTAAGTTGGCTCTTTCCCATGTGAAGGCTGGATATTCTTGACTTTCTGGATTATTTTAATACGTATCTAGTTAGTTGGGTTTCTAAGTTGCAATTTCCACGCTCCACTCTTGTGCTTAGCCATACTATTAAACTTGAATGGTGTGACATTCCTCTTCATGTAGCCCTGAAGTCCAAAACATCCTGCGTATAGCTCAATTAAGCATATTGCAATTACACTATAGATGAATGTAATCTGGATTTTAATTCTTACTAAAAGTTTGGGGCCAAATTCTTCCTCCATTACACAAGCTGGAATCTAGAGGAAACTCTTCTAGAATATCTTAGAATTTAAAGCAGTGGGCAGATATTGGCTCAAAAAAAAAATTAAAATACACTTTTAAATTGGAGTTCTTTCTTGGCGGACAGACACAAACATGCAGGATGTCATTTTGTCAAGAATTCTGTGGCATCATAATCATTAGCTGGGATGGCAGTTAGCCTGTTTCTGGCAAAATGAATGATTATTTTTATACCAGTTTCTCAAGTGATTTTAAGCTCTAGTTCATTTCAATAAGATAATCAGGTATTGTGCTTTTTTGTTTTGTGTTTGAAAGTAGGACATAGGAAAATATTGACTCTTACAAATTTATAAGCTAGTCACTTTCCAAGAACACCATGCTGAAAGGCCTGTACCTTTGATACAATTATAGTTAACGTTGATTTTTTTAGACTTCTACTTTAGTGTGCTTTTTTTTTCCTTGCTGAAAAATGGATCTGCAGTGCCTAGTACACTTAGTTATAGAAAAATGGTGAGTATCAACAGCTGTTGCCTGAAAGCTGTGAAAGGCAGATAGTTTGTCTGGAGTTGAGCATGAAATGAGTTCACATGAAGTTGAGGCCTCAAGGGGCTCAGGATAATTGTTCATCAAAATATAGTGACAGTTGAGCTGGCTTTAACAGTAGAAACCCACACTGAATGGGCATCAACCGAACCAGTTTTGTCAGTCATTACTGAAGCGAGCTGACCAACAACTACCTCCTGGGTTTGAAGTGTTATGGCTAATTTACTGCAATGAAAAGCAGGTCCTGATCTTGCTACTTTTAACTGATGGAGACCATTTAGAACCACTTAGAGGATTAACTATATTCACAGTTAAATTAACCAAGGTGATTTTTCTCCTCTTTAAAAACATTTTGGCTCTACTGTTATTTTTTTCTTGCTCCAACTGTATTATAATGTAAACAGAAACACTTATGGACTAGTCTCTAACTCACATAATTAGTGTAAACCAGGAGTTATCAATGGGTGTACAGTGGTGTAAAACCAATCTGTGAGAGAGAAAATCAGGCCCATGGCCTTCCTGAGTTTAGAAACAAATCTTATTTAAAAAAAATAAAAAAATTAGAACCAGTGATGTTGTATGCTGCAAAGACAGTTTGAGAGGTCAGGTTCTTGTCATAAACATGACAAATGAGTCTGATATAATGGACACTAGTAATTAAAGATGACAAATAGGTTACCTTTTCAGTTGCTGTAATCTTTATGTCTTTCATGCCAGTAATTATTTTTTAAAAATTTCAGTAGTGATAAAGGAAGTGATCATTAATTCTTAGTATAATATAACTGAACTGACTTTGTACCTAAGAACTTTCAAAAACTCCTTTTAATTAGTACAAAATATCTAGGGATATTTACATATGATTAGAATTATTAATATATACAGTGTAATGCTTCATACGAAAAAGTACCTCTGGGAATCTGAAGCAATCTATTCACCAACACCCATCTAAAATGAATGGTAAAAACTACCAGAAGTGAAACAAAGCACAGCAGAAAAATTTAATGGAGCAAAATATGTGGACAGAGAAACAGGTAGATCCACTGAACATGAGAACAAATTTTTAAATGGGAAATGGAAATTCTTTTAATTCACGAGGCCTTGATAAATTGAAATGTCAAACAGTTGAGTAATTTGACCCCCTTTGAGAAAAAGGATCTTGCTAACTGCCTTTTACACAGCCGTGGATACCCACATGGCCCCACACTATGTCAACATCTTTATGGCTGTCGTTGAACAACATTTCCTCAGCTCTCGCCCGCTAGCATCCTTACTCTATTTAAGTTACATTGATGACATCTTCATCATATGGCCACATGGGAAGGAGACCCTTGAAGAATTCCATGGGAGTTTCAACAATTCCACCCCACGATCAACCTTAGTCTGGACCAATCTACCCAAGAGATCCATTTCCTTGACACTACAATACATTTAAATAACCACATTTCCACCACTTCATACTGGAAACTTACTGACCATTACACTTACCTACACGCCTCTAGTTTCCATCCAAGACACATTTGCCAATCAATTGTTTACAGCCAGGCCCTAAGATACAACTGGATTTGCTCCAGTTCCACAGAGAGAGACAAAAATCTACAGGACCTTTATCTGGCATTCTTAAAACTTAAATACCCACCCAGAGAAGTGAAAAAACAGATTGACAGAGCCAAATGTGTACCCAGGCATCAGCTTCTTCAAAATAGGCCCCAACCCCTTTCCCCCCCCAAAAAACAAACAAAAACCAGAGCACCACCACCAACAGCCCCAACTTAAACTCTTTCAGTGCATCATGAACAAGACGTTGGGGGACAGGCCTGTTCTCGCCCACAGACAACTCCCTAATCAGAAACAAATTCTTTCCAGTAACCATGCAGCACACCTCCATCATACTCATCCAGAAACCTGCCCCTGAAATCAACTCTGGTGCCAACTCTGTCCACACTTCTATACAAATGACATCAAAGGACCTAACCACATAAGCCACCACAACAGAAGCTCATACAATTGCACAGCCACCAAAGTGACCTGTGCCAGCAATGCCCCTCTGTCATGTAGATTGGCCAAACTGGATAGTCTCTACAACCAAGGATTAATGGACATAAATCAGATATTCAAAATGGTAACACGCAGAAACCTGTTGGAAAACATTTTAACTTGGGCACTCGTTAATGGATTTAAAAGTGACTATACTCTTACAAAGCAATTTCAAAAACTGGCTGCAGAGAGAAACTGCCATCATATGCAAATTTGACACATTTCACCAAGGTTTGAACAAAGACATGAACTGGATGGCACCCCCCTTCCTTCCTCTTTTCCCCGATTTTTCTGCTTTTTATTGGTACCTCTGGATCCCTCGCTCCATTTGTCTGAAGAAGTAGGTTGTGCCCATAAAAGCTCATGATACCATCTACATTTTTTGTTCATTTCTAAGGTGCTGCGGGACCATCCATTTTTTTTTAAAGTTTTGTCTTTTACAATAGTTTCCCGCTGAAAAATTCCCATTAACTACAAGGGAGGTACTCTAATTTTGCTACCATGTAAATAAGATGAGAATCAGGCCAGTAGTCCAGCATCAGCTGAAATGTCAGGCCCCTTTGAGTCACTGGGCTCAGGGCAGTTGCCCCCTTTCCCTCTGTCTAGGCACCTAACTCAGGTTTTCTGGATCCCATAGTTGTTCCACTGATTCTGTAGGTATCTAAATTTAGGTGACTCAATGCTGATCATTGCAATATGCAAGTCCCTTTGTAGATCCAGGCCTGGCTTTCTCAGTTCATTTGGTAGGAGCAAACTGGCTCTCATATTCAAACCTTTGGGATGTGTATGTTTACATTGGCACATGATGAAATGTGCGTTCCTATTTCTTTAAAGAAAACTGCTTAATTAACACAGTGAAGGCAACTTTTATAGTTAAATGACCGGCTATAATTTTTTGTGTAGCTTGGCATGCAACAAAACTCAGCTGTTCCACATTTTGGTTATTTGTCTCACGTTTTGATTGCTTGTGACACCACACTGGCTGATTTGAAGATAGAACAACATAGCAGAATCCCCATTGTGCTATATACTGTACAGACCATGGAAACATAGCTTGTGTTGTGTCAGTTTTATGACTTCATGGAAGATATCAATTTCTAGGGCTGTCAAAACCATCACATTTACATAGTGTTGTACCTCACCAATATAATTGCGTAAAATAAGTCATACACATGTTTATACAAAGAAGGGAGGAGATAAGCCACCATGCTGGATGATCTGAGCAGACATTAATTCCTAGACTATGAATGTGAATTAGATTCTTGAATCCCCAGTGAAATATTGACCTTTTCGCCACAGTTGCCTAGCGGTTAGGGTCCAGTGTAGTACTTGAACCCTAGTCTCTAGGAATCTTTCATCTTTACATGGACAAAGTTTTCTATGCATATGCTCCAACTTCATTGTTTTTAAGAAGACTGGTTCTGTCTAATGTTGGTATAACAACACTGTGATTAGCTTGGCCTAGGCAAGTTTTGCCCTTACCTCATCACACTCTCCTTTCGCCCACTGTGGCAACCTCTCCTTTTGTCTTTTAACGCCAATTTAAAACCTGTACAATGCACATGAAATTGTGGAATTCTTTGCCAGAGAATGTTGTGAAGGCCAAGACTATAACAGGTTTTTTTAAAAAACAGAACTACAAGTTGTACCTCCCTTAACTGGGACTCCCTGGTCTGGCAACATCTATGGTCTGGCAAGGACCACAGATGTTCTTGGACAACAGAACCTAGGAACAGGGAGGTCTGGCGGCGGGGCAGGAGTGCCATAGGGGAAGCACCAGCAACTCAGCTGAGAATGCAGTGTGGGGGGGAGGAGGGGAGGACAGCAGGACAAGTGGCATGATGGGGAGTTCCGGCCCCAGTGGAGCTCCCTGGACCCATCAGCAGCCAGGGAGCTCCAGCTCCAGCTGCGGTGCTCTGGCTCCGTTCTGGCTCCAGCAGCTGGGGATTTCCAGCCCCAGTGGCAGCCCCAGCCCCAGCGGCAACTGGGGAGCTCTGACCTGAGCCATGGATCTCCAGCCCCATCTCTCCAGTTGTGCAGCTCTGGCCGTTGTGCTCCATGCCTAGCAGTTGTGGGGTCAGCAACATCTAAAGAGCCTCGGGGGAGGGCTGAAGCAGCAGCGGGGACAGGCTGGATCCCTAACCTGGTGGCAACACGGGTCATGAAGGGAGGGATCTTCCCTGGTCTGGCAAATCCCCTCGTTAGAGTTTGAAATGATTAGGGGGCTGGAGCACATGACCTATGAGGAGAGACTGAGGGATTTGGGTTTGTTTAGTCTGCAGAAGAGAAGAGTGAGGGGGAATTTGATAGCAGCTTTCAACTTCCTGAAAGGAGGTTCCAAAGAGGATGGAGAGAGGCTGTTCATAGTAGTGACAGATGGCAGAGCAAGGAGCAATGGTCTCAAGTTACAGTGGGGGAGGTCAAGGTTGGATATTAGGAAAAACTATTTTACTAGGAGGGAGGTGAAGCACTGGAATGGGTTACCTAGGGAGGTGGTGGAATCTCCGTCCCTAGAGGTGTTTAAGTCTTGGCTTGACACAGCCCTGGCTGGGTTGATTTAGCTGGGATTGGTCCTGCCTTGGGCAGGGGGCTGGACTTGATGACCTCCTGAGGTCTCTTCTAGCTCTATGATTCGGGACCAGTCAGGTCTGAAGGGTAGCAATCTGTTGATGAATTCATGGAAGATAGATCCATCAGTGACTGTTTGCTGGTGTGGACAGGGATGGTGTTCCTTACATCTGTTTTCCAAAAACTGGGAATGGGTGATAGGGAATGGATCACTTGATAATGATGATGACTGTATGTATTTTGGGTCTTTTATATGTTGCCTTCATTTGGAAAGAATCAGTGTCACTATATCTTCAAATATCACTATTCTTTGCAAAGTCAAATCTATTTTTTTTGGTTACCTGATGTAGAAAGAAATGGGAAAGGAAAAAATTCAACGTCACCTGTTTCCAGGAGAATTTGGAAGCCCTGTAGTCATCACCTGTAGTTCTCTGCCAAATCCCCCTCTCAGCTAATGGATTTAACAAGCTTATTCAATTCCATTTTTAGTCTAAGATTAAGTTGATTTCTGACACTATTGCTTAATGATTTTACAGGATATTAATAGATTTCAAATTCAGTTCAGATATGCCTTCAAATTTTGCAAATCAAGACCTTGATCTTACAAAGACATATTATTTATAGTTAAGGACATTCTTAAGTTTATGCATTTCAATAGGCCTTCTGATTCAACTCACATGAATAAATCTTTTCAAGATCAAGGCCAAATGGAAGATTGTAACTTATTCTACAATGGTCCAGTCCAACCTAAGTCTACCTTCCTCTGTAGACCATTCAATAAATCTCTTTCCAATAATAATTTTAAACTCATGAGATTTTCATTTTTTTCAATAGAATTTGGTCCAATAAAAATATTGCTTCACCTAACTTTTCTGTCTAATGTAACTTCTCTAGAAGACTTACCCAGCATTGAATATTATCCTTCAGAATGGGGGCCTGGTGTGTATGGGGAGGGGCGGGAATCAGGGCAGGGGTTTAGGATTGTGGGGGCTCCGGGCAGGATGCCGAGGACATGAGGGATGAAGGAGTCAGGTTTGGAGGGTGAGGAGGGGCTCAGGGAAAGGGGTGGTGGTACAGGAGTCAGGGCAGGGGGCTGGGAGGTGTGGGAGGCATAGGGGAAGTATGGGGGCTCAGAGCAGGAGATGGAGGCGGCTGGCAACTGTTCCTCGTGGGTGATGCCGGCCACACAGCCTGGCTGGCAGCGGCACCCTGAGGCAGATCGGGGCCATACTGTAAGACAACCGCTGTTCCTCAGGTCTGGGATGTTTGTTGCCCCGCTGGAATCATTCTACATTATAACTGTCCCAATTATCATAGCCTTCCCTTTCTGTTTAATGAGAAGTAATCACATTCTATGTATTATTAGATGATGAGCTTTAGTGGGCCAGACCTACTTCCTCAGATCAAATAGTGGAAGAAAATAGTCACAACCATATATACCAAAGGATACAATTAAAAAAAATTAACACATATAAAAAGGACAAATCACATTTCAGAACAATGGGGGGATGCAGGGGGTGGGGAAGGAAGGTAAGTGTCTGTGAGTTAATGATAGTAGAGGTAGGGAAAGGTAGATGTCTGTGAGCTAATGGTATTAGAGGTGATAACTGGGGAAGCTATCTTTGTAATGGGTAAGGTAGTTGCGGTCTTTGTTCAATCCCCCCCAGAGAGTGTCAACCAGAAAGGACACTGTCTCAGCGACTTAACTACCTGCATTCTACTACAAAGACCTTTTACATCTTCACTTGAAAGGGAATCCTCTGAACTGTCATTCTTGCTAAAATTTGACACTCTCCGGGGGGATTGAACAAAGACCCCAACTACCTTACCCATTACAAAGATAGCTTCCCCAATTATCACCTCTAATACCATTAGCTCACAGACATTTTCCTTTCCCCACATCTAATATCAGTAACTCACAGACACTTACCTTCCTTCCCTCCCCCCCTACATCCCCCCTCTGTTCTGAAATGTGATTTGTCCTTTTCATATGTGTTCATTTTTTTAAATTGTATCCTTTGGTATATATGTTTGTGACTATTTTCTTCCACTATTTGATCTGAGGAAGTGGGTCTGGCCCACGAAAGCTCATCATCTAATAAACCATCTTGTTAGTCTTTAACGTGCTACATAGTCCTGCATTTTGCTTCAGCTACACCAAACTAACACAGCTACATTTCTATTACTATTCCATGTATGTCTCACAATCCTGGCACAACCAAACCTTAACCTTTCTTTAAGTTACAATAAGAGGAAGCTGCATACCAAATGTGGTGGCCCGAGCACTTACTGTTTAGAAGTTGTTCTTGAACAAATGGATTCACAAACAGACAGATGGACACACTCTCTCAAATATATAACAGATTACATGAAACTATGGAATCCAGTCCAGGTCAAAAGTTTTGCTGGCATCCATACGGATCAATTCCACAAAAATTTTTGCAGATATAAAAATTTGCAAACAGTCTTGCATTCTTGGGAAAGCTCAATTTACTGGCATAGGACAAATTTTGAGTTTTTCAGTGCTTATTTCACACGACTCTAGTGTTTGGTAATTGTAGGAGTAAAGAGAGAATACCTCCAGGGGCAGAGGGAATCGTATTCATTATAAAAGTTTCCTTAAGTCTCACTCAAAGAGTATTTTGACATGTCACTTTTTGATGATATTCTAGGTCTTCACTTGTGCTTTTTTAAAACTCAGTGGTGTGTCTGTTGAAGCCATGTGCCCTCAATACTCTATTGTTAGAGTTTGGAATGACAGGCTGTCACTTAGAGCTTAGTGGGTTTGAGGAACACAATGCAGTTGAACAAAGGAAGCTGTCATTTCCTTTGAACTTTAAATACACTGTCATCTCCAAATGATCTAAAACTTTTCTGGCAATGATCCTAAAGCGAATAATTTTTTAATTTTATTTACTATGCAGAAATGTTGGCTCTACTTCAGACACCAACCTAATATCTAGCTTGTATGTAGAGCTTTTCATCCATATATCTCAGAACACTTTACAATGGGATGTTAATATCCTTATCCCCATTTTATAAAACCATTAATAATAATAATAATAATAATAAATAATAAATAGGGTTGAGTGTATTACACGGAAGAATAATTTGAATTTCATTACACTAGTTATATTGTTAGAGAGGTACAGAAAAGTTTCAACAAACTTTGGATAAGTATTCAGATTTATGATGCTTATTGAAATATAAATATAAGCTTGAAACTTTTAGAGGTTGTCCATCACTTGTTAGAGTAAGTTTTCTGTTTGTTTTGAAATTTATAGGTATATAAAAAGTCCAGGCCGGAAATCACCAGTCAAGCAGTGAGATATAAGAACTGAGAAAAGTGAAATGAGAGCCCAGCTGTGATATCGTGAACTTTTTATATACCCGTAAGGGTATGGCTATGTTCTGTTCTAGGAGAGTCAAGGAAAATGGAATTCTCAGGCTGGAAGGCTCCACGTGATTCTGCAGACGTCCGGAACATTCCTGGAGGTTAGAGAAAAATGAATCCATATACAAAATTCCTACCTGAAACGTACTTCATGCTTTTATAGTCCTCTATCAAATCTCCCCATTAGTTGTCTCTCTTGTAAACTGAACACTCTCAGCTTTCTCTCTCTCTCTCTCTTTATATGGAAACTATTCTATACCCTCATCATTTTCATTGCCATTATCTACACCCTTTCCAATTCTAATGTCTGTTTTGAGATGGGGAAACTGGAATTAGATTCAGTATTGAAGATATGAGGATACCAGGGGTTTAGGTATTAGCAGTAGTGCAGGAGGCCCCCCAACTTGCGATGCAATTGGTTCCAGGGGAAGCATCTCAAGTTGGGGACAATGTAACTTGAAGCCTTATTTATGATAGGTGCTGTTCGCCATCGTAAATGCGGGCCGAGAACGTAAGTCAGAGGTTTCTGGCCCCTTCCGCACTTACAAAAATGGTTGTAAGTGCAGGGGGTCGGAACTCAGGGGGTCGCATGTCGGGAGCCTCCTGTAGTAATATATATTCTCTTATAATCAATCCCTTAACTAGTTATTTCTAATATTTTTGTAATTTTATGTTTGATTGCCACTTTTAACTGAGTCAATTTTGTTTGATGAAATATCCACAGTAACCCCAAGAACTCTTTCTAAAGAGATAACATCTAAATTAGACCACATCGCTGTATATGTATAGTTGGGATTATTTTTGCCAGTGTGCATTACTTTTCACTTCCCAACATTGAATTTCATGTGCCATTTTGTTTCCCAGTCACTCACTGCAGTGAGATCTTTTGGTAACACTTTAAAGTTTGTTTTGGAATTAACTATCTTGAATCATTTTGTGTCCTTTGCAAACTGTTCACACAATTTTTCAGAGCATTTATGATTATGTTAAATAGCACAGGTCCCAGTACAGCATTCCTCTCTCGAAAAAGGAATGCAAATTAAGGAAATCAAAAATACAAATGAAGTGCGGTTATACAACTCTCACACTTCAGTTGTATAATTGCGTCCAAGCGCTTTTTTGAAAAAGGGTTTTTCTAAAAATAAAATAAAATAAAAACCCCATGGTCTAGTTGGGATTCTTCGGAAAAAAAACCAAAACCCTTTTTCGAAAGAACCTGTAAACCTCATTTTTTCAGGATTAAGTGTTCTTTTGAGAGAGGTGTTTTTTTTTTCCAAAAGAAACCCATCTAGTCTGCATTTTTTCCCAAAAAAACCTTTTCTGAAAAAGCGCTTGGATGCAATTAAGCAAATGAAGCGCGAGATTTGTAAATCTGTGCTTCATTTGCTTTTTCGATTTACTTCGTTTGCATTTCTCTTTTGAGAGAGGAATGCAGTCTAGACAGCCAAAGTATCATCTATGGTTAAAAATCTTGTCAGTAGTAGCAAATTTCACAGTAAACTGTATCTGTGCTTTTAAAACTAGTCTTAAGCATATAGGTAATCAACGTCTTTGCTCATTAGCTCTACGAAGACAATATTTGGGGGGAGAATGAACAGCATGTTATCAATGAATTATTTTTCAATAGCAGGGTAGTAACAAGGTTATACAAGTAGAGTAATAAGGAAATAGATCCCAGAACTCAAATACAGTAGAGGTTGCTCCTCCCAAATCTGGGATTCTCTTGGCCTGCAACATCTGTGGTCCGGCATGACTATGGACGTTCCTGAATGAGGGACCTGGGGCAGGAGGGCTAGCAACCTGGAGCCCAGTGCAGCCCTGCAAGTCTGCTATCAGCGGAGCCACAAAAGCCTGGGCAGAGCATGATCAGGACTGTGCCACCTGGCAGCGGGGCCAGGACCACAGCAGTTCAAAAGGGGAAGTCTGGCCAGGCCACATCCTCCTGAGGGGCAGCGGGGCCACAGTAGCTTGAGCAGTGGCAGCAGTGTGACTCACTGCAGCTGTGGCCACTTCCTGCCTGGCAGTGGGGTTGGGGCTGCTGCAGCCCGATGAGACAAGGTGCCATTCAGCAATGGGGATGGAGCTGCCTGGTTGGCCGGCAGTGGAGCCAGGGCTGGGGCAGGCCCTCAGACAGCCCAGCCGGGTTGAAGGAGCCAATAGTAGGGAGGGCCACTGGGCTGATGCGCTGGTGTCAGGGGACTTCCTATTCTCTTGCAGATTCCCTTATATGAAATCAGTCAGGTCCCGCGGGTACCAGATAAAAGAGGTCTAACTTGTATTTTTATATGCATCATAATGATTGTTTTGTCATTTTAAATGTATTAAGGAATGCAAAATTTAGAAAGAATGTGGAATCTATGTACAGTTTTTGTTCAAATTGTAAAGTTTTATTGTCTACTATGTTGCTTATAAATACATTTGGCTGGGATGGAATGGGTTAGTCATGATGCTGGGAGGTGCAATGTGTGCATCTCTATCTCTCTCTCTATCTCTCGGACTAAATCCTGATTCCCATTAAGTTTTCTTTGGTTTCCTCCACTTCAAAGGAATCTTTTGTTGGTCCAAAGCCAGAAGAGTGATTTTATATTGTCCTTTTAGAATATGGGTAAAAATATGGAGAGATGAGGGAGCGGCCAGAATTTTAAATGCTTAAATCAGTTTTTTAAATATTTAGAAGCCTATCAGACATAAGCTTCCCAATGTGACTTTACACAGTTTATACTCTGCTTGTTCTAATTGTGATTGATTATGCTGTACTGTATTGCCATTTTGGGGAAGGAGTATTACAGAATCAACTTGTATTTCTTAATGTTACTACTTACGAGTCTTGTGGTTTGACTCGATCATAGCTCAGGACTCTATTCTGGATTTATCTGGTGAATTTTTGCACCTCCGTAATATGTACATCTTTAACAAAGTATTTGACGTTTTCTGTTTAATGCCTTATACTATACTCACTGAATTTTATTCTACTGGGTTTACTAGAACTATGTTTTTTATTTATATACTGGTTTTCTTTACTTGTATCAAAACTGACATAAAATTTTAACTATTTTGATAGCCCTTCTTACAGTATAAATATAAAGTTATGAGAGTCATATAAATGGAATACAATTATCCAAATCTATTTTCTCTCATGTTAAACAAAATTACTCTTTCTATAATGAATTATGCCTTCTTTGTCTCCAAAATTTAATAAAAACTGATTTCCTTTCACAATGCTAAATCATTAACAATAATATTAAATGATTATGATCCAGGTTATGCATGGCCTTAAATTATTATTTGTCAATGGGGTATTAGTTCATAAATGTTAATGCTCATAATCATCCATTTAGTGTGAGAAATGCCTGTTCAACGGATTGCAATTTGTATTTAATGAACATACAGTACATTTCACATGAAACCCATTCATATCCTCCATTTTACCTTACTCAGAAGACTCAGAAATATTCAGAAGACTTAACTTCCATGCTAGTCTGACTTTTTTCATTACTATTGTGAGCTAGAATGTCCAATACTCATAAGTGTTAGATGTTACTGACAAACTAGTTGTGTCTAATGGGAAAGTTTGAGTCTGATTTTTTTTCTGAATGGGACTTCAGTGAATGTACTTGTACATACAAATTTATTTTAATGGTTTGTGGAAATGGAAAGTTAGTCTCATAATTGTACATTTGTTTGTGTAACTGCCTAATTTGCATGCATAAGTGTGGTGAGAATGCAAATTGGGAGTAGCACTATGCATGTCCAGTTACAAAATAATACCCTGTAATGGCTTGTGTGTATACTACTGACAGATCAGAATTCTGAATATTGGATCTTCTCCATTTGTGAGACTTTCAGTTAAAAGGAGAGTATGCTTTATGACACTAGCTGGATTATCACCATTATTTATATAAGGGGAAGTGGGAAACTTGTAAAGAAGTTATAGATGTATAGTACACCCGAAAGGTTAAAAAGATGAACACTATCCTGCAAAGTATGTTTTTCTGGTAGAAGTTGATTTTTTTGTCCATTTTTTTTCTTTTTTGAGAAATTTTGTATTTCTTAAATATCCAATTTTCTTACAAAACTTAATTATCTATTGGAAATAGGTTTTTATGGAGAATGTACATAGACACTTTAAGAACTAATGCTTTGAAATGATTTTAGATGAAGAATGTTCTAATACTAATGTTAGTATTAAGAATGCAAAATAAAATACTGACAGGTACTCAGCTTGCAGCATAGTAAAAAAATGGACTAACCCTCCTCCCCCCAATGTACATTCCAGGCACTGTTTTTAGAACAAAATATGCTGATGTACAAAGAGCAAAGTGTGTGAGAGAGAAACAAGAATCTAGTGTTCAGGCCCTTCATTTTTTCAGGAAGGGATAATGCTAAATTCAGGCCAAAAATTCTTGATCCCCTCTGCCTGTTATATCATATGTCTTTTCTGCTGCCATACAAAGCCAAAGGGAATGCTGTCTATTTTGATCTTTGTAGATAAAAGAGAACTTAATTGTTGTCTGTGCAAATTAGGAAAGGACAAATTTTCTGCCTGTTTTCATTATGGACTTTTCAGGACCTATCCATCTTCATTCCTTGCGTGGTTAGTGTATCATGTCTATTCCTACTATTTAAGTACTTGGTACATCTGTAGACACAGTAATATACCTTGATACTCATTTTAGACCAAGCCCTGTTAGCTGAACTCCACCAAAATTCCCATAGTTCCATGGTTATTTCCTCACAAAGTCCTTTCAATAAAACTAAGAATTAGATTACATGAAATTGCCATTCTACTGTGCTATCATGGACTTTGAATAAACTTGCATCTGCTTTGCATTGCAGATGTTGGGATGCGGTTTATTGAACCATTGGTCTCTGTCAGATTTTAATTCCTTTTCTAATTTATATGCTGCTCCCAAAATGCAGAACTCCTGAAGGAAAGGAGAGCTCCCCAGGAAGGAGAGAAGCTATCCAATATTTTTTCAGATAATGTATTTTCCTAATGCTCTCTCCAGCCACTTATTGCATGACAACTTTCAGCTTCTTGCCAAAGCAAAGAAAAGTTCATATGTTTAAAACCATTCGTATTATCACTTTGCCCAAGTCTCAGATCTCAGCTGATATTGGTGGGACTTACTGATCTGAGAAATAAAAGTTCTGCTGGTTTCATGACAAAGCACCATGAAGCATTTATGTCATTATGAATACTAACCATAAAACTTTCCTTTACAAATTCCGCATTGTTTGTTTCTTGATGGCTTCTACATTTCCCTGTAAAAATAGTCTAGTCTAATTCTGACCTGCAAATACAACTTTGGCTAAAAGTCAAAGACTTTCCCCCCTCCCCTGGTTGGTATGTCCTTAACAATTACAGATTTTGTAGGTCAAATTTGGAGCACAGTTATACTTGTGCAACTGCTTAGTAGGTTTCTGGTTCTTAGTAGGATCTGGTTCTGCAATTGGAATATAATGTTGGATTCTGGACATCTCTGTGCAAATTTGCAGAGACCATCATAAGGTCTTGTCATCTTCCTTTAGCTAGCTTAGGCAGAAAGTCAACCTACATTACTTTACTGCAGCTAGGAGCTCCTACACTTCAGTTAGTCTATAAGATGCCACAAAACTCCTCGCCGCTTTAGGAGAATAATGTAACTGGAATGGACATAGTTTAGGTCCATTTACTGCAGTGTCTACACTGTCCTGTGTTGACAGAAGACACTCTCCCATTGACTTACTTTATGCTTCTTACGGTGGAGTACTGGAATCTACCAGAGTGCGCTTTTCATCAATTTAGCAGGTCTTCGTCAGACCTGCTAAATTGACTCCCATAGCATCATAGCACCATTGATCTCTCAGATGTGTAGCCATGGGCTTAGAAACCTCATTTGCTTTGCAGAGGAACATGCCAGATTCTCAGAAAATGAAGTTTTTTCTCAGCTGTCTCAAAGTACAGAGAAATGGGGGATTGTAGGGTCATGGCCCTGCCACCCTTCTGTATCAGATAATGAAAGTCAGCAGGGATGGCAGAAAGCATACTCCTCATCCTGTGCATGAACAGGAGAATTCCAACTCCAGCATACAATCCCTGGGAGACAGAAGGTCCCCAGCAAGTTTCATTTACAACATGGGGTGGATCCACAAAGGGAATTATGTGTTGCAATTCTGAGTATCACAGCAGCTAAGCTTTAGGATGCCTAGAAAATCACAAGAAGAAATCTGCAATTCACAAAACCAAGTTAAGAACCTAGGCTCTTTGTATAAGGCATGGAGAGAGATAAGCACCTGATAAGTGCTATCCATAAAGTCAGCATGCTAGCTGGACAGCTGCCTCAGCTAGCTAAAGGAAGATGACAATGAGAGGGTTGTGTGTTAAACTCCATCCTCTTTGAGATAGATACTTCTAAGCACCCTAAACTTAGTTCCTGTGTCTGCTAAGAGATGGGCACTACCTGGAGTAAAGCAGCTTGTTGTTTGTTTTGCTTTAAAGAATAGCATGTGTGGTGGTGACTTCATCGATCCCTTTGTATGACTTTGATATAGAAATTAAAGCTACTACTAACAATATTGTGTTGGAATAAAAGCCTGAAAAGTGAAAATTCACTGTCACATTTCTCTTCTCTCCTCCTCCTGAAAAAGCCGCCTTGGCTCAGTGCTTCACCCCCACCTCACACTCAGCAGCAGCTGTGGCTCCTCTCCAGCTTACTGGGGAGAGTTGTGGGGTTGACTGAAGGAAAATCCCAGGGTTCCCACATAACAGCTTAAACACATCTAATGTTCTGTCTGTGGATTAGTGACATTTCTGGCATGCTTGTTTATTTCACAGCTGTTGGTGTGAACAAAAGGCAGTTTTGTTTTGTTTTTGCCTCGGCTCCAATAACATTAGAATCAGGGACCATTTCCAAGTTCAATTCCAACCCTCCCAATCAGAGAATGGATGTGATGTTCAAGCTGTTTGCAGACCCTTGTTGAACTTCAAATGTTACTTTTTTTTTAAAAAAATGGAAAACATGGTGGGAAGATGTGTCATGATTGTGGCTTATTTTTGGCAAAAGGTTTTTGCTAAAGCACTGAAAGAATCATAGAGAAAGGAATTAGCTTTTGTGATAGACAAAATCACAAATAGATCGGAGGGTAAAACTGGATATTTTGAGAAATTATTGTGCCACCTTTGAAAGAAAAAATAGTTTTTTGATTCCACCCAATTTATACATTGAATTAAACACTTAATATGTGATTAGGATGTACGGGCAAGATCTCACTATCTCAGATCTCTTTCTGTTTTTGTTTCAGTGTCCTGCAGAGGCTAAAATTGACCAAATGTTCTCTACCTGTCTTGTATATTTTATGAAGGCTATTCTAGTTGTCCTACATTCACTTCTCCTTCACTCTACTCCTAGCCACCCATTGGTATGCTTCCCTACTCCCTTTTATGTACCTGGAAGATTATATAGTCCTTTGAGATCTGTTAATTTAGGAAATAGGCATGGTCTAGGCAGGCTACACTGTGCCATGCCTGCCAGTGCCCTCTTCCCCCCACACCCTGCCTGGCTGTGGTTTTTGCCTCATTTACTTACTCTTGGGTGGACCTAGCCCAGTGCTGGGCATAGCAGCAGCTACTGGCTCTCTACATGCAGCAGCGAGGGGCTGGTTGCTGAAATCACTGCTGGTTGGCAGCAGGTGCATATGATTACAGTGACATACACATATCTACTGTCCTTTTGCAAACAAGCAATGCAGCCACCCATTCCAGCATTTGAGTGCATTCTCCAGGCATGCAGCCTCCGACTCTGGAATGGGGAGCGTACCAGAGCTCTTTTGAGGGATGGGGAGAGTGCTTCCACAGCAAATACCTATGGAATTTCTACAAGAGGCACGGTCTACCTGAGTGTTCTCAGCGTATCTGGGGTATCCAGCTTTTGGGTTGCTGCTTAATGTTGTTTCCAGGAAAACTTCTAGCCTCAGCAGCTGCTGCTCTGCCAGGCTGAGGAAGGTGTCATGCACAGGAGCCTCCTAGGAAGGAAGGAAGGGAAGGAGACAGAGGTCCGGGGGTAGCATGCAATAGCAACAGATGCAACCAGGGGGGATGGCAAGGTTGAGGCTGCATCTCTAAGGGAAACCCAAAGCAAAGCCTCTCCCGGCCCCCTCCAGGGCTCAGTCCTGGCATGTGGAAGGTATCAGCGGAGCAAGTGGGAGCCAGAGGAGGGACTGAAGCAACCTTATAAAACTCTCACATTGGCCCATACAGCTGATCTCACTGTTCTTCCTTGTTGTTGTGAGATACCTTGAGATGGATGTGCTGCATGTTGGCCCTTTCCAAGCAACAGTGTCATATATGAAAGAGATTCCACTGAGCATGAGGAAGTCCCACAAATGAAATGAATAGCAAGTCTGCTACCGGATGAGTGGTAAGTGTGGTCTGTTTCACTGTAATGAAGTTGTTCATCTCACTGAATCCCTTTTTGCAGTCAGCATTGCTTGCTGAGAGGGTTTTGGTGGCAAGAACAAGATTTTTAAGTTTTCCAGGGATGTTATTTCCTTCAGAAGCCTTGAATTTCAGAAATCTCATGTGTTTCCTGTTGATTGATTCTCAGTTGATCAGCCAATGCTCTTATTTCCTTCTTTCCAAAGTGGGGATTCTTTCTCTTCAGGATTCAAAACTGACAAATAATTAAGTTGTTATAACAAGAAGCCCTTTCTTTGCACATGCTTTGACCGGCTTTGTTTGAGGCACTTGTGAATAGTTTTTTCCCCATGTCAATGACTGATGGAATGAATTGACACGAGTTGATTCTGGGGCTTTTTTTAGTGCTGTTTAGTTTGCTGTTTTTTAACATTATGGATTGTTCAGCCTTCTGAGCTTCTTCACCCTGAACTCCTGGGTCTGTTTTTAGACTTTCACTTCTCTTGATGTATATTCTCATTAGTTTGTCTGCTTTTGGAATGGTTTTTTCTCATTCTTGCAACATCCCAGACAAGTTTTCCAGCACATCCAGCCTTAAAGAAAGGTTTCTGATAATAAACCTGTAAAACATAAAAAACAGCTTTGAGTGTAGTCCTTGGAATTTAAAATGTTCACTTACAACTCTGAATCGGTCGTGTGAGGCCACCGTAAAGTGTTTTGTAAAGCAGAATGCACTGACTGTCTTCACGTTGATGCCACTCACCTTTACATTGAACAGTTTGCCAATTTTTTGATGTGCATTGTGTAATTCGTTTGCATGAGTTCTGAGTACATGAGAGAGTTTTGGTGATTGTCATTTGTACCTCTGGCAACTTCTAATGTTTCATCAAGAGCAAGTTATGGTCCATGGTTGAGGCAATACCATAATATCATATTAAGAAAGTCCATTTTAAGTAGTTTTCCAATGCCAGCTTTGACTCCAAACATCACATTTGTACTGTGACTACAAATTCTGATCAACACTTATAATAATAGTTCTTTAGTGAACTCACAACACAGTGTTTTAAAATTCCTCTTTGATGGCTGCTGCTGTTGTGCTATGCAGCTCAATCAAGTCCATAGGAAATGTGTCTCATAATTCTATCCATTCTAACTTTAAAAAAAATGATGTTGAGTTTCCAGGGAGAGTAGTTAATTCATTGACAAGTACTGCAATTTTTGACTTGATTTTGCTGACAATTCTCTTTTTAATTTCAACAGCTATATGATTGATTATGTCTACACAGACTGTTCTACTATGCAATAAATGCCTCATTTCAATTCTGTTGATTTGCTGTGGGTCAGTGAGGCTCTCGTGGTCATGGAGTGGTCAATTTGTTTTGGCAATATGGTAGGCTCTTTGGAGTACATGAACAGTAGTTTCAAATGATGCTTCTTCACTTTTAGCAATCAGATTAAGAAGAGTTTCGTATTTAGCCATGGCTTGAAATTTTGCAGACTCCATGTGAGCTGCTGATTTCTTATGTTCAATTATTTTTTGGAATGGAAGGACAGCTCTGTCTTTTTATTATTTCTATACAAAGACATTTCAAAAGAGGTTCAGTTTTGAGAGATATTAACCCTTCTTGGAGAATAGCTTCAAGTTGGAAACATCAGGTCATAATGTGCATCCAAATTTACCATGGGAAGCAAAAATCCAGTAGGGTTTTTTTTAAACTCCTCAAATTGGATTGTTGACTACACACAGCAGAGTAGGGTGGTTGAGTCTCTTTTGTCTCACCTGGCAATTCAACAATGTCATTTGCTTCTTTTTGTGGTTGCTGTGGCTCACCACATGACAAAGGTGTAAGTGTCAGCGTTTTTTCCTGGGGATGATTTGTTTCAGCTTCTTCAATTGTTGTTGTCCTTTTTGACTGACAGACTCCCATTTCCTGTTTTACTTTTAAACAGGCATGTTAGGATCTGTTGAATGTGTATCATCTTAGGATTCATTTCCCTCCCTCCTACAGTAAAGTGCTCGCCTGACAAGACTTGACCAAACAAGCCCAGTTACCTACCATATAGCAATATGGCACTCAAAAACTAATGCTTGGAACAATCATGTGAACATCTTTCTGTGAAAACAGAAGCTTCCTGTCTTGCTTAACAAAGCTATATTTATCTGTATATATGTACAGTTTAAATGGATCTCTCAAAGATAGTTTTTCAGTGATTTGGACAAGAAATCTCCTACATGCTTTCCTTCCAATGCCACTAAGCCTCAGGGTTCTAAACAGAATTAGACAGGATCAAGCCATAATTATCATGATCGTACCAACTGGCCGAGACAGATATGATTTCCTTATCTACTTCATCTCTCCTTCTGGTCAGCGCTCAGTCTCCTGTTGATGCCTGGTCATCTCCTTCAGGATTTGGGGAATATTTGTCACCCCATCCTGAACATTCTACAGTGCAGGACTTGGTTCCTGGATGACTTTCAGGGTGAGAAATCTGTTGTTCAGCAGGTTCAAGAAGTCCTGCTGAAGAGCAGAAAGGAATCCACAAGGGAAAATGGAAAAGATTTTACCACTAGGTAAATCTCACTATCACCTTTCTAGAAGGCTTTGTCATTCTGAAACAAAGAGGTCTCTATTTGGGTCCCAGTAATGTTCATCTAAACTACTGTCACAGAGTAGAATTCTCCTGTGGAAGATTTCTTGGTATTTGCTCAGCATACAACCTCCAGAGGATTATCCAGTCTCTTCTCAAATGTCGGAAAGCCCGCCCCAACTTGCCACTTGATCGCCTTAATTATCTGATAAAGCTTTCTGTTGAGCCCTTAGCAATTTGTATTTTTTTAAACTTCCAAGGAAAACCTCTTTTTTAGTAGCACATACCCCTGCTTGAAGAAGTATTGAATTAATTAGGAGCTGTGATAGCTGAACCCACTTTAACTGTCATCTTCAAGGATAAGGCATTTTTCTAACCACATCCGTTGTTCTTAACCAAAGTCACCTCAGACTTTCATATCAGACTTTTCACCCTACTGTTGGTCTTCCACCCTACTTCTCATAAGGCTCAGAAGGAAGCTGCCTTTCACATTTCAGATATTAGGGGAGGACTAAGATGTTGTTTGGACAGGAGGAAACCTTTTCAAGTTCTTCCAAGGCAGTTGGTGTGTATTACAGATGTAGTTAAAAGGATGCCAGTGTCCACCCAGAGATTTTTGTAAGTGGGCTTCTGGATGCATCCTTTCCTGCTTTGTAGCTGCTAATGTGTCTTGACCTACTAAGTGACATAGCCCACTCTATTAATTCTTAGTCCATATCTGTTGCTGTAGTAAAAAATGTTCCTTTTGCAGAAATCTGCAAAGCTGCTACATGTGCCTTGAGATATTATGCCTCCTTAAGACATTATGCCTTAGAGCATGCCTCTACACCAGATGCTACCTTCAATTCTGCAGGTCTAAAGACAGTTAGAGACTGGTTCTGAAGCTCACACTTCCTTCGGGGGACACTGCTTGAGAGTCATCTCAAGTAGAGACCCATATGGATTCTAAAGAGGGTTTATTCACCTTGTGCTCTAACTAGAGTTCTTCACAACATGTGACATCATGTGTGCTGTGCTACCCCTGTTCTTTACCTTTGCTTCAGAGTCTCATTTCCATGGCACTGCACAGTAGGGGAAGAACTAAGGCTATGTCTATACTACAGAGTTGGTGTGTGTGTGTTTTTTTTTAAAACAGATGTTTTTCTAAAAAAACTTCACTTATGTCTACACTGCAATCGTGTTCTTTTGAAAAAAATCAAAAGAACAAAGGGGTTTTCCCGACATTGGTATTCTTCTTTCTAGGAGGAAGAAGCCTTTTTCCAAAAGAGCTCTTTTGGAAAAAGATGTGTGTGGACAGGGAAGAAGGAAATTATTTCAAAAGAAAGAGGAAAGAGGAAAAAGCACAGGTGCCCTGGGGACCACTCCGTCCATAGTAATCACAGCTTAAATGCGAGATACCGTCCATTCAGTGTGGATGCTATCTTTCAAAAAAGCTTTTTCAGTGCACTTTGGCAGTGTGGATGCTCTCTTTTGGAAAAAGATTTTCAGAAGATCTTTTCTGGAAAAGCTTCTTCTGAAAGAAGCCTGAAGTCTAGATGTAGCCAAAGAGTGGTTCATCCCTCACAACACTGTGTATTCTTGCTATGTGGCCTAATTATAAGTAGGATACATGCAAAGACCAGATAAGCTCTACTGCTGAAAATGTTCTATAAAAGGCACATATGCACTTCTAAAGGAGCACCCATGATGGGGAGGGAATACATCAAGAAGATTTCCAGTTATTTCAAAAGGTGAATAACCTGTCTACGGTGACTAGATAGCAAATGTGAAAAATAAGGGTACAGGTGGGGGTAATGGTTGCCCCTAAGAAAAAGCTCCAAATATTGGGACTGTCCCTATAAAACTAAACCTGTCTTGCTTAATTTATTCAAGAAGGTTCTGAATGCTTTTAATATCCAAATGATACATCAGCAAGGTGTTCAGATGAATAGGTATGCAAGTTCAACAAGGGGAAAACTATGAATAATGTAGTTGTTAGTTAAACAATTCTCTCTTGCTATAGCAACTTTGTTACTTTCTTAGCACTAGAATTTTATCATATCAGTTGATAGATGTATCTACTTTGAAGACTCGTTTACCCAATTCCGTGCAAAAGAAAGTCAATATTTATTTTGTGTTTATTAACATAAACCTATTTAATATGTGTTCAAAGAAGGCAAAGACGGGGTCATGGATTGGCATATGTAAATACTCCACTTCTTTGAATTGAAAAAAGAACAGTGTATGATTGTGGATGATGTATGATTCTTGCACAAGATAAATTGCAATTATCTGCTCACCAGAAACAAAAACAAAATGTACAGTAGTTCCTACCTTAAATCAAACTAATGGAGTATGAAAAGAATACTGACAATTTTATTTATGTGCTGTATTGAAGAGAAGTCTGTGTATTGATCTTGGAGTTACCAAAGTTCAGCAGCAGTGATGTGATTAAAATCCATTGTTAATAGGAATTTCAACAACAAAATTAAACAGAAATTGCTGAATTGGAATTATTTTTCTTAATCTATTTTTATTTCTCCTTGCTTAAGGTATTACTAAGCTTGGGCAAATTAAAAAAGTTTCCAAACTATCAGCTGGGAGGAAATAGAAGACCATATAAACTAGAATATGGAAAATAAGTTCACAGACCATATATAGAAAGTGAGATTATACTTTATTTTGGCTTAAACAGATAAATTTCTACTTGTTTTGTATTCCTTCCATCACCAATAGGCCATTTAAATATGCTATGCTCTGAGTCACTGCAGCCACCTGAGATATAATAGTAGAGTAGTAAATTAAAATCTGTACAATATCTCCAAAAATATCTTGAAAATGAAAATAAAATGCAACATCAAATGCAGTTAGGATACAAGCTTTCCCCAGCAGGAGGGGAAGGGAAGACAGAGAGAGAAAGATATTCGCGCACAATTTTAAACAAAACAAGCTGTATGAAAGGATAATCTGGCATTAAATCAGAACTACAGCTTCATAGCACTTTATAAAAAAAAGTCCATATTGCAGGTCAAGTTTAAATCCATCATATAGTGATTACTCACATTCCTTCTACTTGAGACAGGGTCATTTGGCACATCCACGCATTAGTAATTCTTTCAGCCATTTTGAGATAAACTTTGTAAAAAAAAACCTTTCACTACTTTATATGTTTCTGTTTTGAAGCTGTAATTGTGTTCACCTCATAGTTACATAAATGTTTAAAAAAAACCCCAGAAACTTGAGTTGTGATTGAAAGCAGTTATGTAAAATTGGCTTCTCATGATAACTGGAAAAGGAATATGTGTATCCTTCCACATCTTAAGCGGTGCTCCTGGGTGTTGATAGAGAAGAAGAGAAAACAGAGACAGAGAAGTGTCCTTTTCAAATTCCAGCAGCAAAACAAGAGAGAAAGAGAGAGAGAGAACTTGTTAGAAGTGGAGGATTAAATCATTACACCTCTGAAATGAGATGTAATTGGAAAATCCAGAGTGTAAACTCAGTTCTGTGGTCAGTTATGCATGAGCTTAACTGTTACATGTCTGAACATTCCCATTGATTTCCGTTGGACATATGTAAAGTTAAGCACATGGATAACTGTTTATAGGTGAGGCCTAGAAGGCAAGAGCATAAAACTTGCTGCTTTTACTTTTTAAGACAAAAAAAGTAGGTGAGACCTCATTGGGGCTACTGTGCTTACAGGATTTTGTTCTTTGCTTGGAACCTCTGAATTATGAATATTCTTATTAGATCTTAGTCTGAAAATGGAATGTTTTAATCCTCAATTTCCAGAAAGGTTTTCTCTTTTGATTTACTTTTGCTACTGTAATTTTGAAAAGACCAATTTTCTGTAGCTGTGTTTTGATCCTGCAGAGAACAGTATATTTGCAACAAGCACAGTCTGTTATTTGCACACAATAGCACATCACTTTCAATTCCAGCATGGTAATTATCATCATTGTGGGTTAGTGCTTATAAGTCAGCAGGCATTTTTTGGCCTTATTTGTTGAAAACGCAAGCTTTCATCCAGTTTCCAAATGCAGTTCAAGCAATCAGTCTATTTAATTTTCACAGAAAAATAAGCCCTGCATAAAAATCGACCTGCCTTCGTTTAAAAAAAAAAGATTACTATCTTAATTTTAAGTCATATTTTTGTAGTGAAAGTTGCTGTGTTGGAGCATCTCAGTTCTGAAACACTCAATACTTCCTCAAACATGGTCCTTACTAACAGAAAATATGAGCTCTGTCTTGATCAATATGATAGTTCCTTAAAGGCAGCACCAACCCTTCCTAAATCGCTGAAAAGGGACTGTATTGAGAACCATTCTAAATCAATGCATTAAATGTGCAATGTTTTGTGCTAATATAGTTTTAGTGGGAAGAAAGGAATGACCTAATTTTTTTTTCCGTGTTCTGTCTATTTGAGGGATTAAAGGTCACCTGTAGAATTTTTCTTAAATGTGCTGACTGTAGAGTAGCATTTGATGCAGAACGATGTAAATATTGAAAGTATGGTATTGTGGTCACCATTATAAAGGCCAACTTGCATCTTCAGTTTCTTTCCACATATTGGTGTCAGAGAAACCATGGTTATTTTATAATTTAAATATATTGAAATCTGAATTCATCTCAGACACCATTGCATGGTAAAGCATTGACATCTTAATGGAAACCACCCTCCCTATTGTATATGTGCCTTTTCCCCATTTCAGCTCCCCAAATATTGTGACTCATTGGCTCACACTCTATTCTGACACTCAATTTTTTATTTTGAAGATAATTAGAAATGTTTTAGATGACCCACCTCCTTTACTCTGGCTGTAAGTTGCATCAAAGTTTCAAGTTAACTGTAACATCATTATATGGGTCACAGAAATATTTTGGAGACCCTTATTCTGCAGTGAAACTGTTGAGTTTAGCTGAAGTCGTTGTGTGCCTTTGCTCAAGAATTGCATCCTTGAGGAATGTCTGAAGGATGGTTTTGGGGTATGAATCACTGTGAAACTTATTTCTGCAGCTGTCCCTCTGAGGTAATTTTATGTACTTTCAGTGTTTACCCAAAGCTTACCTGCTCAATCAAGCCTTCACTAAATGGCTCTAAACTTAAGGCTTCTTTATGCCCAGAAATTGCACAGGTTTAACTAAAGGTGATGCCCCTCAGATACACTCACCCAGGAATCCACCCCTACAACAAACCCCATTGCAACTCTGTCCACACATCTATACAAGTGACACCATCACAGTACCTAACCACAAAAGCCACATCAAGAGCTCATACAACCGCACATCCTCTAATGTGATACATGCCATCAAGTGCCAGAAATGCCCCTCTTCCATGTATTTTGGCCAAACAGGACAGTCTCTATGACAAAGGATTAATGGACACAAATCAGACATCATAAATGGTAACACCCCATAAACCTGTAGAGGAACATTTTAACCTGCTTGGTCACTCAGTCATGGATTTAAAAGTAGCCAATCTTCTATGAAGGAATTTCAGTACCCAGTTACAGAAAGAGACTGCAGAACTGGAGTTCATCTACAAGTTTGACACTGTTACCCTAGGGTTAAACACTGTTGATGTCATCATATCAGATTTGCTTGCCTTTATTAAAAATTTAATTGTAATTTAATGAGCTTCCCTGTCAATTTTATGAATGTTCTCTATTTGCAACATGAATATCGGCTTTTACTGACGTCCGTTGACTCATATTTATGTCACGTAATTGAGCTTTGGAGACTACACTGGTGAAATGTACTATATTTCCCCATCATTTCATCAACCAATTCACCATAGGCTCCCTACTTTTGGTGTAATGTTCATTGATACCCCTGGAAGTTAACAGCCTGCCACTGTAATTAAACAGAAGTTATGTACATTTTGTGGTGCAAGTTTAAATTCTGAATAACATTTGCATATTTTATACAGGGGTTTATTTAACTGGTTTAAAATACATTTAAAAGTGGAGACGTTATTCATAACTTACCTAATGGTCTTCTTCATATCTAACCAAACAGAGTCTATTAAAGAGATAAGCAAGAAATACTCTGCTTCTGTCAATGATTTTAATTTGTTTAGATATAAAATTAGCTAAGCACATAGTTTCTCTCTGAGGCTGCACTCACAAAGTCAGATTTTCCTCCCAGATCAATTTTATGCAGGAGGATAAAAGAGGAGGTAGAAGGAGAGTAAATAGCCTTTGCAATTTTATAGGTGATTTGGAAAAATTCAGATTTTGTTTATGATTACAATTAAATTTATACTATGAATCAGCAGAATCATGACCTAAAGTTTCCCAGAAGTGAAAGCTGGTAATAAATAGAAAAAAGACTGCATAAGATTAAATGTTATATAAATGTAGTGGCAGGGAAATCTATTCTTCTTAATAAATTTTGTAATTTACAAAGGACTGCACTTTCACTTGATTTTGTAGGTGGTTTCATGGGCTTTTATTTTATCCCTGATTTTTTTAATTAAAAATGTAATTACTCCATTATAATTCTTTTCTGTGATAATACAGAAGCACTGAACATACATAACATTATTTGAGGATGCCAGTAATTATGAAAGATAATCCAAATGGCAGTGCTTTCCCTATAAAAGTGAATGATAAAAAGATGTTGCTGTGTGCATATGTTACGAAGCAAATGGTGTGCAGATTCTAGGTAATCATTTCCCCCAATAGGTTACTGATCTCTAAGGGGACGTCTACACTGCACCCTTAGCTCAAAATAGCTTATTATGAAATTTGGCGCTGTCTACTCAGCGCCAATTTTCAAAATATAGCACTACAGGCAGTCCCTGGGTTACGTACAAGATAGGGACTGTAGGTTTGTTCTTAAGTTGAATCTGTATGTAAGTCGGAACTGGCATCCAGATTCAGCCGCTGAATCTGGACACCAGTTCTGACTTACATACAGATTCAACTTAAGAACCCCAGGCGTCCCCAAGTCAGCTGCTGCTGAAACTGATCAGCAGCTGATTCCAGGAAGCCCGGGGCAGAGCAACTCTGCCTCGGGCTTCCTGTAGTCAGCCGCTGGTCAGTGTCAGCAGCAGCTAACTAGGGGACGCCTGGGGCAGAGCAGCTCGGGTGCTGCTGGGTTGGTCCAGTAGCGCGGCCGCTCCTCGGCGCTACTGGACCAACCCAGCAGCACCCCATCTGCTCTGCCCCAGGCGTCCTGATTCAGCCACTGCTGAAACTGATCAGCAGCAGCTGAATCAGGACTCTTGGGGCAGAGTAGCTGGGGTGCTGCTGGGTTGGTCCAGTAGCGCCAAGGCTGCGGGACCAACTGGCAGCGCCCCACCTGCTCTACCACAGGCCCCGGGCTTTGCTCCACATCTCCCTGGTCTGCTGGGGGGGGGGGGCACTAGCTGCGTCCCCCCCAGCAGACCAGGGAGATGCGGAGCAAAGCGGCGGAGGACCCAGGGCCGGACCCGTGGCGCTTCCAGATCAGCTGCAGACCAGGGAGACGCTGAGCAAAGCTGCGCAGGACCCGGGGTCAGACCCGCGGCGCTTCCAGCTGATCTGGAAACGGCCGCAGGTCCGGCCCCGGGTCCTGTGCCGCTTTGCTCAGCGTCTCCCTCGTCTGCTGGCTCCCGCAGCAGACCAGGGAGATGGGGAGCAGCTTTTCTCGCCCCGGAGGAGGCGGGCGGCGGGACCAGGCGTCCCGCCGCTCCAGTCCTCCGGGGCGAGAAAATCCCCGTTCGTAACTGCGGATCCGACAGAAGTCGGATCCGCGTAACTCGGGGACTGCCTGTATTCCAAAATGTCCCTTAACCCTTGAGGAATGAGGGTTACAGGGACACCAGAATAGCACGCCTATTATTTTGAAATATATTTCAAAATAACGGGCTGCTTTAAAGATGTGGAATAGTTATTTCAGGATACTTCCGGTATCCCCAAGTAGCTCCGCAGTGAAGACATAGCCTAAAAGAGCATGGTATGGGAGTAGTAGGGATTCTTTTACTTCCCAAAAGTTTGTGCATCCAAACATCTTAGTGTATCTAAGCAATTATGTCAGTGGGATGATACTGGAGTCAGGTTTAAGGGTACTGTAGTCAGAGAGGTTGTATAATTTTTCCTTCTGCTTGGTGTCTACTTCCTATTATCCTGACCTCTGGGATAAAAGCCAAAATTTTAAAACGTAGACTGGAAGAAGTATATGGAGTGACCACAAGAAAGGATTATTTTAAAGTATCTCTGTTTCTACTAATAGCATTTGTGTCTGCTATTAAGGTTGTATTTTTATTGCAAATAGCCTTTTTCAATTTCTGAGGAAGAATAGTTGTTAAAATTTTAATTTAGCTCTTTAAAAGCTTCTCATCAAATCTGAGGCTGTGATTTTCCAGTGAAGTGACACTAAAGGTTTTGTGGGAACATTTGTGTATTCTTTTTAGGGAAGCCTCTTCACTGTGCCTCTGTGTTTTAATTGCTTTGAACCCATAAGCAACCATGATGAGGGACAATGAAAAGTAATGTTTGAAATTTTTCAGTTTCCATAAATGCTCTTTCCCCCAAAAAATAACTCAAATGAAGATAGTATGAAGAGAGTGGCAAACTTTTAATCCCTATATAGGTATTCAGGACTCTTGTTAAGTTAGCCTAATTTTGGGTGATAACATTCTGTTAAGTTTTGGGATAATTATTGCTGAATTATTCTGTCTGTGACAGATACTGCAACTTAAAGCAATATCTTTGGGGATCCTGTTATGGTTTATGTAACACTATGGGTTAGGGGTTTTAAGTAACTCCAGAGTGGGAGGGCTGCCACAGCTCTACCAGGAATTAAAAACTGTGGGAGGTGAGAGGTGAATCATTTATGTTATAAACACCTCAAGAGAGGGATAAGCTTCTAGGAAACATGTATTACTGGTTCACACTCTTTGTTCCAGAAACCAACAAAGATTGAAAAAGACTGTATTTAATCTGACTCGAGGCCTTTTTCTTTGATGAAGCAAGTACACAGCGTCTTATGTACAAGAATGATCCTAATACTTGCAGAATGGTTGGAAGACATGGTCTACTAAGGCCTCATAAGACTGACAGGTGACTTCTGGCATGCATGTAGGAATTCTTACAGTTTTTATATGTTTTCTCTATAATGTCTTTTGATTAAGAATAAACGTGCTGGCTTAGAAAGAGTTAAGTGGTAACTTGTAACTGCTGGCAATACATAGACCTTAGGGGGAAAAGCAGAGCCCAGAAGACTGACTTGCTACTTGATATTACAGTGTAAAGCATGGTGCTGTGCAGTCTTACAACTCTGAGCACGAGGGAGAGATATGCAGGTTCTGCCCAAGAAAGGTGACAGGTGGGAGCTGGAAACCTTATGTGTGTGCCATGGAGAGGGAATATGGATGAAGTTACCCTTAAATGTTGAAATAGGCAGCTGGAAAAATTAGATCTATCTAGGCTTTCTTCCTGCCTTTTCAGGAAGAAGAAACTAGTAGGTAAGAGACAGCAAATTTTTCTGCTGCATGTTTAGAGTTCTACTACCAGATAATTGTACCTAGAAACTGGTATTTTACCAAACTGCTTTAGGAGGTTGGAGACACCTATAAAATAAAATTTACAGCTCATTTTGGCTATTGAGCTTTTCATTAACCAGGCAATACCAGCATCTTGAATAGCACAAAAAAGTGCTGCCATAGAAAATGGCAATTTTCAGAATGAAAGCACCACTTCAGGCAGTTGTGATAGTTGATAATGTGAAATTATTAACAGAAATATAATATTGTGGAGGTTGGTACTTCTGGTGCATATAAGGGGGTCTTCCTCATTCTAAGAAAGATGTACATATATGTGGTGAGGTGCGCACACACATATTTTTTGTTTTGTTGGTGGCATTTTTTGTTGGTAAGCAAAACTCGTGAAGTCATTCTGCCGCTCTACTCTGCACTAGTTAGCCCTCAGCTGGAGTACTGTGTCCAGTTCTGGGTGCCACATTTCAAGAAAGATGTGGAGAAATTGGAAAGGGTACAGAGAAGAGCGACAAGAATGATTAAAGGTTTAGAGAACATGACCTATGAAGCCAGGCTTCATGAACTGGGCTTGTTTAGTTTGGAAAAAAGAAGATTAAGGGGGGACATGATAGCGGTTTTCAAATATCTAAAAGGGTGTCACAAGGAGGAAGGAGAAAATTTGTTCCTCTTGGTTACTGAGGACAGGACAAGGAGTAATGGGCTTAAAGTGCAGCAGGGGAGGTTTAGATTGGACATTAGGAAAAAATTCCTAACTGTCTGGGTGGTCAAATATTGGAATAAATTGCTAAGGGAGGTGGTGGAATCTCCCTCTCTGGAAATATTTAAGAACAGGTTAGATAGCCATCTGTCAGGGATGGTGTAGACAGAGCTTGGTCCTGCCTTGAGGGCCGGGGGCTGGACTCGATGACCTCTTGAGGTCCCTTCTAGTCCTATTATTCTATGATTCTATGATTTTCCTTTACTAAAAATAGTCTGTTGGTTCACCCACTATTTTGCCCTCAATAACTACAGTATAATTATGCCACAAAGCACAAGTTTTGCTGCATGCATGATCCGTACTTCAATTGTGTAGAAAAGCATCTATGGAGATTTGTAAAATCAAGATGTCCAGTTTTCCATACAAGCGTTTTGCCTATAGAAGCTAAGGAGCAGTTGTACTAGCTTACGGCATCAGAGAGTCTGCTAAAAATAACACAGGCTTCCTTATATTATTTTTTTGTCAATGCCTTTATATTTTTCTTTGGAAGCTATTATTATTTATTCTTCTTTGTATATTCACTGACTACTTAGTAGTATACTCAAAAATATTACCGAAAAAGGCTTCTTAAGACTGATTGTGCATAACTCCAGCAGTATAAAAAGTACTCAGAATCCCTTGTTTAAGTATTACAGTTGATCTGCCTTAAAAATGTTGACCGTGTCTCCATTTGCCTGCTGTACCATCCGTCATTCATGGCAAGATGAAAATAATGGGGAATCTTAGGTAGACCAAATAAACTCAATCTCTGTCTATAAACTTGCAGAATTATTGGATATCTTTGAGCTCATGTCATTACACAATGGAATATGTAACTTAGTCTGCATAATGATTAGAAAGCGGATGATACAGCTTTAAAGGTTCTGATTTTGTGCAAGGTTTGTGTAAACAAGAAGTAGGTATCTGTATCTCACCAGAAATTGTGAGGGGTCATATGGATTTGGAGTTTGTGACCCTAATAGACAAAAATTTCATAAGAACAAACTTTTTGTGATCTCTTTTGCGACAGGACAGAAGTCATCTTCACAGAATTTATCATTGAACATCCAATAAACCCAAACTTTTTTTTTCAACCCTTTCAGAACTTAGAAAAATATGGGCAATTTATCTAAGTCAATTCTTATTTTATTTGATCCACTTTTTAGATCTCTTATCAGAATATACTTTTCTATTCACATAACCAGAGACACAGCCTATCAGATAGTTAGCCAATCAGTGCCATTCTAAATGGTTGCCAAAATTGGATGTAAGGGTTGTCCCAGCTCAGAGAAGTGAGGCTGCTAGGCTTGCAATCTAATCTCTGATCTCCTCTCCCTCCCTCCCCATCATTCTTATAAATAAAGATCTTGACTGTCCTTTTTCATTCAAATACTTACCAAAGTTCTTAGTAATACACAAACTTCACAGCTGAATTTCATTTAATTGAATTATTGAGATGTAAAGTCAAAGATAAAACTATAAATATAAGAACATAAAAATGGCCGTACTGGGTCAGACCAAAGGTCCATCTAGCCCAGTAGCCTGTCTGCCGACAGTGGCCAGCACCAAGTGCCCTGGAGGGGGTGGACCGAAGACAATGATCAAGTGATTTGTCCTGTGCCATCCGTCTCCAGCCTCTGACAAACAGAGGGCAAGGGCACCATTCCTTCCCCCTGGCTAATAGCCTTTTATGGACCTAATCTCCATGAATTTATCTACTTTCTCTTTAAACTCTGTTATAGTTCTAGCCTTCACAGCCTCCTCTGGGAAGGAGTTCCACAGGTTGAATATGCGTTGTGTGAAGAAGAACTTTCTTTTATTAGTTTTAAACCTGCTACCCATTAATTTCATTTGGTGTCCTCTAGTCCTTATATTATGGGAACTAATGAAGAACTTTTCTTTATTCACCCTCTCCATACCACTCATGATTTTATATACCTCTATCATATCCCCCCTCAGTCTCCTTTTTTCCAAACTGAAAAGTCCCAGTCGCTTTAGCCTCTCCTCATATGGGACCTGTTTCAAACCCCTGATCATTTTAGTTGCCCTCTTCTGAACCCTTTCCAAGGCCAAAATATCTTTTTTGAGGTGAGGAGACCACATCTATACACTGTACTCAAGATGTGGGTGTACCATAGTTTTATACAGGGGCAGTAAGATATTCTGGGTCTTTTCTATCCCTTTCTTAATAATTCCTAACATTCTATTTGCCTTTTTGACTACTGCTGCACACTGTGTGGACATTTTCAGAGAACTATCCACGATAACTCCAAGATCTCTTTCCTGATTTGTCGTAGCCAAATTAGCCCCATCATATTATATGTATAGTTGGGGTTATTTTTTCCAACGTGCATTACTTTACACTTATCCATATTAAACTTCATTTGCCATTTTGTTGCCCAATCACTCAGTTTGGTGAGATCTTTTTGAAGTTTTTCACAGTCTGCTTCTATCTTGACTATCTTAAACAGTTTAGTATCATCCGCAGACTTAACTACTTCAGTGCTTGCCCCTTTCTCTAGATCATTTATGAATAAGGTGAATAGGATTGGTCCTAGGACTGACCCTTGGGGGACACCACTAGTTACTCTTCTTCATTCTGAAAATTTACCATTTATTCCTACCCTTTGTTTCCTGTCTTTTAACCTGTTCTCAATCCATGAAAGGACCTTCCCTCTTATCCCATGACAATGTAATTTACACAAGAGCCTTTGTTGAGGGACTTTGTCTAAAGCTTTCTGAAAATCTAAGTATACTATATCTACTGGATCCCCCTTGTTCACATGTTTGTTAACCCCTTCAAAGAACTCTAATAGATTAGTAAAACATGATTTCCCTTTACAAAAACCATGTTGACTTTTACCCAACAAATTATGTTCTTCTACGTGCCTAAAAACTTTATTCTTAACTATTGTTTCGAATAATTTGCCAGGTACCGACGTTAGACTTACCGGTCTGTAATTGCCAAGATCATCTCTAGAGCTCTTTTTAAATATTGGTGTCATGTTAGCTATCTTCCAGTCAGTAGGTACGGAAGCTGATTTAAGGGACAGATTACAAACCACAGTTAACAATTCTACAATTTCCCGTTTCAGTTCTTTTAGAACCCTTGGGTGAATGCCATCCAGTCCCGGTGATTTGTTCACGTTAAGTTTTTCTGTTTGATCCAAAACCTCCTCTAATGACACTTCAGTCCGGGACAGTTCCTCAGATTCATCTCCCACAAAGGATGGTGCCAGGTTTGGGAGTCTCCCCAACATCCTCAGCCATGAAGACTGATGCAAAGAAATCATTTAGCTTCTCCACAATAGCTTTATTGTCCTTGATTGCTCCTTTTGTATCTCGATTGTCTAGGGGACCAACAGTTTTTTTTAGCAGGTTTCCTGCTTCTAATGTACTTAAAAACAATTTGCTATTGTTTTCTGAGTTTTTGGCTAGCTGTTCCTCAAAATCTTTTTTTGCTTTTCTAATTACAGTTTTACACTTAATTTGACAGTGTTTATGTTCCTTTCTATTTATCTCACTGGGATTGGACTTCCATTTCTTGAAAGATGCCTTTTTGTCTCTCACTGCTTCTTTTACATGATGGTTAAGCCACGGTGACTCTTTTTTAGGTCTCTTACTATGTATTTTAATTTGGGGCATACATTTAATTTGGGCCTCTATTATGGTGTCTTTAAAAAGTTTCCATGCAGCTTGCAGGGATTTGGCTCTTATCACTGTGCCTTTTAATTTCTGTTTAACTAACCTCATTTTTGTGTAATTTCCCTTTTTGAAATTAAATGCCAGAGTGCTGGACTGCTGAGGTGTTCTTTCCACCACAGGAATGTTAATGTTATTATATTATGGTCACTATTCCCAAGTAGTCCTGTAATAGTTTCCTCCTGGACCTGATCCTGCGCTCCACTCAGGACTAAATCGATCGGATGCATCTACACAGAACCCTTACCTCAAAATAATTGCGTAGCTTATTTCAATGTTATTTTGAAATAGTTTATCTAGAAATTTAGTGCCGAATTTTTAAATAAGGCACCATTCGGCAATATCCCTTATCCCTTGTGCAATGAGGTTTACAGGGACATCAGAATTTTGATATAACGGGCTTGCTCTTAAAACACAGAATAGCTATTTTGGGATACAGAGGTATCCCGAAACAGCTCTGCTGGGTAGATGTAGCCAACAATAGCAGCTGGAATATGTAAAACGTCTGGATATCATGTTTTTTTTTAATACATCCAACAAAAAGATGATCAGCCATTTTGCATGAAATACTGAATTCATTCGTTAAGATGACAAGAATACTTACCAATCTGAGAATTCTGAACAAAAAAGTAAGCATATTTAATATTAAACTATATTAAGAATGTTGTTAAAAACAGCAGGCAATTCAATAGAACATCATTTAAAATATAATACTACAATGAGGTGGAGAAGGATGAGACTTTATCTGGAAAAATTACCAAATTGCATTTACAGCATCTGAAAGAAACCAGGAAATGTCAGTGTAATAGAGTCACTCTGACTCTGAACAGGTACAAAGAAAATTAATATAAAAAGGCAAATCTTTGGCTACATGCAAATATGTATGTACAAGTATTTGCTCAGTTTGCAGGTCCATTTGTGACAGCTTTGTATTGGTATTTGTATATGCATATACCTAATATGTTCATGGTAATTTTTGGAACTAGTCATTTGAGAAACTGTCAGTATGAGTAAACAGTTCCCAATTTGGCCTATGGATAGGGAGCTAGAATTTTCCCGCACAGAAAGTATAGGGTCCTGAGCAAATGTTGTGTAACTTTAATGTATTTAGGGAACTTTGACTTTTTTTCCATTTGTAAATTGAGTGCGCCTAGTTTGATATTCTTCAATATTTGTTGTTTTGAAATTATTCATTGAATGGTGTCTGTGAATTGATCTTAGTCATCTTGTCTCAAAAAAAAAATTTTACAAAGGACAGTAACTTTGCAAGCAGTACACTCTTATTTTGTATTCACACTATGAACTTTTAAATTAGACCATTAGCTCCTTAATATTTTCAGTTCCCACATTATTTGAGTGTAACTTTTGGAAGAAGTTTTCAGAGTGAGTACATGGAATTGTGAATTTGAAACTAGAATTCCCTGTAATTCCCCAATATTTAAAATTCACAATTTCTGCAAAATAAAAATAAGCAACTATAGTAGTTCCCCAGCTTGCAATAGAAGGGGATTCCATGGGGGCAATTGCCAGTAATAGCATGTCTGTGTTGCATTCTGGAGGTCGTGGGAGCTGTAGAGACAACACTTTGAAGTCATGGCTTGGGCTTGAGCTTAAATTCTATAGCCCATCTTCTTTTGTAGGCTTCAGAGCTTGAGCTGTAGCCCCAGAAGAAATGTCCAAGTACTTTCTGTGTAGTTCCTTTGAGAGAGCTGGCACAAGCCCCCAAGCATAGACAACTTTTGCCTCCTGATACTCGGTGCAGGGGTGCACACTTTCAAGGGGAGGACACATCACTACCCCACTTATTCCCTCTGCCCAGCAACTTCCTCACCTGGGGCTCTGTGCTTCCCCATCCCACCAAACTTGCTTGCAGGAGAAGGGGTTCTGTCCTCTCTGTGCCTCCCCACTGGCAAGTCTGGCTGCTTGCTGGGCCTAATGGGGAGCAGGAGGGAGCCACTTATTGCTCTGGCTGAAACTGGGTGCTCCGGGTCACTAACTCCATGCAGTACAATGGCTTCCTGAGAGATCCTTGCTGGGGCAGTGGCCCTCCACATTCTTTCTGCCTGGGCATGGCTTCTAGGGACAGGAGCTGAGCAGGTAGAGTTCCCCTTCACTACCAGCATGTTTCTGGCTCACTGAGCCCAGATAGGACTCACATGAGGAGGAGCAGGGAAAGGAGCATCATGCCCCTGTAGTTGGGCTATGATGCCTATGATGGGTTATGTGGTGTTTTTAAGCACCCCAGCCCCTTTTATCTCCCAGGAACTGGGTTCCTCTGCCCTGTTCCCCAGCCCTCACCTCACACATACTCCTCCTAGTTCCTATCCTCTCTTCATCAGTTGATCCTTCTGTTTCCACCTATCCTTCCCCCCTTTTGAATATTCCACTGTGATCAGATTACATTTTCCCAAGATTATAATCTGTGTTTCGGATGGGCAGATTCGAGCAGTATGTCTGCCCTTTTTACTTGAGATTTCTGTAATGGAACCTGGGTGCTGCTCAAATTCAGTCACATGTCCTAATAACCACGGCTCTGTGATGAAGAGGTAGTTTTCCAGATAGTTAGTGTCACAATTAGCCTTTACATGCTCAATCAAACTCTCAAATGGCTTCTCTGTGCATGTGCTGAGAGGTTAATTGCAGAAGCAAACTCTTTCTCTAATAATATTTTAATGTTTAACAAGCCAATGGCTGGTGGGAGTTAGCCATCTGTTGGGGAGTCAATTTTGCATGTTTCAGACTCTGGTGAGATAATCCGGGTCCTGAGTTGATATCTAGAAGCAAAAAAGAAGGTTGCACCAATCTCTGAAATATAAGAAAAGGTTGGGTTTTTTTGTGATTCTGGAACCCCTATGACAAAATATTGCCAAGTGTGGATTACTCTCAGTACCCTGTGCTCTTATGAAGCACCCTAAATTTCAAGACAATCTGAGTAACCATGTCGATTACAGATCTCAAAGATTAAGAGTCAAGCTTTAAAAAAAAGTTGGTATTAAACTTGACTCTTGCACAGCTTTCATTCTGATATACCAGAAGCCTAACTAATGAAGAAGGAGGACTTCTTCATGAGCTGGCACTTTCTCTGGTAAACCTTGTTTGGCTGTAAGATCTGTTTCAGAGGGGCTGGGTAGCAGAACAGTGGCTGTCTGGACCCTAACTCTGCATTCCATCAGCAGGGTGGCCAGCAGTCCTGACACCCCCACCCTGGGCAGTGGGGCAGCTCTGACCCCTCCGTAGTGGGCAGCCAGGAGCCAGTAGACCCTGCCACGTGGCCCAGTATTTGGCACACAGCTGAGTTGGGCCAGAGATGTGAGCTGAGTCATAGGCTGCTGATTGAGAACCACTGCTCTATAGGATGTTCAGCAATTATTCGAAATAATAAGAGATGGTCAGGAGAAAGCCACAGGGTTATTTATTAATTCACTAAAGTATGAAGAGGTGTGTAATAAAGTGAAAAGAGGCCTTGTGAGCACCACTACTATAGCCGTGCTGACACTGAGGAAGTTCTGACTGTAAAAGAGAGAGTATATGCAGTATTACATTTGTGTAGCACCTACGTCAAAATACAGGTCTCATCAGTGGAAGCAAGATGAAAATGGACATAGACAGCCATGCAAATGCATATGACATGAGTAGCAAGTGTACTTCTTAAGTGCAGTATTCCCAGTTGGCAATGTTCAAATAGAGTGTCATGGGTTTGTGCAGTGTATGATTTCTGAGATAGGTGGTTAGTTTAGGTTTGAACTGGATTTGTTTATGAATAAAAAGTACTTTCTACATTAATTATAGAACAAGATCTGCATTGGAATGTTCATTGCTTTCCTTTTCTTCACATGTAGTGAATCAGCGTGACCTCCTGCTGACACAGAGGAGGAAACTCCCCTCAAACCCTCTTAGTGGGTGGCGCCAGAGTCACCCAGCCCCGCCAACAGGAAAGAGGAAGTTAGGGATGGGGGTATAAGAAGGGATGCTCCCAGATCAGTCAGGGCTCAGCTGCTGAGCAGGGCAGAGGCTCTCCCCCAGCCCCAGCGTCGGAGGGCCTTGCTGCGCTGCTCTCCGATGGGTTACTGGGTTGGGCTGCCCGGGCCACTCCCAAGTCCTGAACTGAGGCCTAGATTGCCCCGATCGTGGCTGGAGTGGAATCCTGAGACACGCCGGCGGGAGCTGCTGCCTGTACCCACCGTTTGACCTGGACCCCCCCAAGCGCCTGCTTGGCCCAGCCGAGTGGGCTGGGCCGCCTGGACCTTTAACAAACCCGGATCCTGAACCTAAGGACTTGCTTCCATTGCCGCCTTCCCTGGCCGACTCCAAGGAGCGACCTCCGAGCCAGGTAGGCCCCCTGGGGGAGCAGGGAAGTGGCTGTAGCCAGACAGGAACCCCCCTGTAACATCCATTTTTGCTTGCCTGGAGCATACAGGGCACATAGAGCAGAAGGCCCAGGCTGTGTGACCGTGAATGGCTGTAAACAGAGATATGCCAATTGCTGACCAAGAGGCTGCCAAGGAGTGCCCTTGACTTAACCCATATTGATACGAATACACAGCCGTCCGCGGGGGGAGGAATTTCTCGCCCTTTAAAAAAATGTCTAGTATTCACAATTTAGTTATCTCTCTTGCAAGTGTAAATTAAGTTGAAACTTGCTTGTAAGAACTGGCGCTACAAAACGGACCAGTACAATTTGGCCTCTTAGATAAGAAAGAGAATACGGGCCCCCAGGGGTATAAAGATGGGTCCAGCAGCACATTTACTCTGTGTCAATCTACCATCTATCTGCTGGTCGGGTTAGGTGTTTGATCTCCTGAGGTTCCAAGGGGACGCCCACCTCGTATTCGTCTTTCCTAGGAATTGAGAGACCGGCCCTGGCCTGACACGCTGGAGTCGAGAGGCACAGAAAGGGGTAAAAATTGTACCTGGATGTGGTCCTTTGTCTTAAGTGTACACATAGACTTAGAGCTCTTTAAAAATTAAGCTGTCACTTGGTACCATTATTTCTATTTTCTATCTTTATTTTCTTTGTAACCATTTTTAAAATCTGTATTTGCTAACAGTTAAGAAAAAGAGCAATAGCCATTGTAACCATATGCTTTTATAAGTCTTTTAATAAACCTGGAACTGTTTAAGCTTTAACCTGACTCCTTCAGTTGCTGTAATAAAACCAAGCACAATTTAAAAGAATTTCAGCTGGTCATAAAGGAACAGGCATAGGAAGAGCTTGGGCATTTAGATCTGTGTCACTCCCAGGTGACAGATCCGTTGGGGCACCTTTCAGCCTTTTCCAAGCTGCCCGCTGTGAAGGAACCCTGTGTTCTAGCAGCTAAAATCTAAAGTGTAATAAGCGCTTCCTATATAAAGGGGCGTCTGTTGGCCCCGGTCCTAGCAGTAAAGACACGGACGTTAAACCTTTTCTCGGAAACACACACACACACACACACACACACACACACACACACACACACACCGCCCTGACTGTCGGCTGACAGTGGCCCAGGGACAGCCAACCCTGGGGCAGCTAAGGACATGGAGGTCAGTTGGGCAGCACCCTGCAGCTTGGAGCCCCGCTGACCCACTGACCTCTGGACTGTGCATTACGGCCTGGAGCCCCGCTGATCCAATGGCTGCGGCGCCGCCACTACCAGGGCCCTGGTCTGGGATACGGTGGAGTAGGGAGGGTCCTCATCCCCCTCTCAACTCCTTTTCGGGGTGGCAGATTCCCCCTGTGGCACAAATTCCCTGCGCTTGTTGGCTCTCTGCTAGCAAGGAGGCCCAACTCCTGGCTCAGCCTGCAAACAGGCTTGCACCATTAGACTTTTCATATTGTTTGACTATTCATTTGCTGCCTTGCCCTGACCCAGGGCCTGGGCTCACAAACTGTCGTGTGCCCCTCTAGACTCCCGTTCAACTGTTAATTTGCCGACTGGCCCTAACCCAGGGCCTGGGCCCCCAAACTGTGGGGAAGCCATCCAGACTACTGTTTCACTGTTAACTGGCTGCCCGGCCCTAAACCAAAGCGGGTCACTAGAATGGCTAATTGGCCGCCGTCAGGCCTTGGGCCTCCAGACTCGGGGCTTACTGTGAATCCGCGTGGCCTCCTGCTGACTTGAACTACTACACCACACATGAAACTGATAGAGTAAAATGGGAGAAAGAAGGCATCAAGGACCCAGCTGACTTTAACTGAATACCACATTCATGAAGGAGAGGGATCTTACTGATTACAACAAACATCATTTTTAAAACAACTTTTTTATCAGTTCTTTGCAGTCATTCATAGAAATGTACAGCTGGAGAGAAGCGCAAGGTCATCAAGTCAATCCCACTGAAGAGTGGTGGGGTCAAGTAAACCTAGACCACCTCTGATAGTCTGTTTGCCCAACCTGTTTAACACTGAATCCAGTTTAACACTGTTTGGTTATCTTTGAGTTCCAAGTATTTTGCTTCTCTCTCAACATCGCCTGCATTCAGAAAACCACTTAAACATCCACTGAATGTTAAGGCTATGCTTACTTTCTTGAAGCTAAGTCACACGTTAATGTGACACTACATAAGAGGAGTGTGTGACACGCACAAGTTCATGCCAGCTCTCATTGCTCTAGCCTAGCATGAGTATAAATAGCATGGTAGAACAGATAGTCGCAGCAGAGGCATGGCTGAGTTGCACTGAGTACAACTCCCCCTTAAAGCCTGTGAGTACATGCTCAGCATGGCTCAACTCTGCCTCTGTGGCTGACACACATTCTACCATGGATTTTTGGCTATTTATGCTTGTCCTAGCTTAATACAAGCTGCTATGCGTAGGTGTACATGAAAAGCGAAATCATATTCTTGTCGTTTATGGTATTAACATAACCTGAATGGAGGCCATTCCAAGACTCTGTGGGTAGAAAAGAAATTAACTTCCCATTATGCTAAAAGTTAAGTCCAGAGATTCAAACCCCCCAAAATAAAAACTGTTAAACTGGACAGTTTCTAATGAGCAAGTATTATGTTTTGCATAAGCTATGGAGTTGTATTAATTAGTTAGGAAAACCATTAAAATCTGGCAATACGAGTGTTATATATGCTGTTTATATTTATTTTTTTGTAATGCCTAGGCATGTTGAAGTTATAAAACATGCTTAAGGGAGGACATTTAAATTAATGATTTTGTATGAAAGTATTATTTTGTTTAAACACAACATAAGGGAACTCACCATTTTCATATAAAAATGAAAATCATACAAAGGGAAATGGAGCTTTAAAAAGGTTAAGAATATATGCACAGTGTTATTATTTGAACAGAGCAAATTAAATTAGAGATCAGCAATAAAAGGAATTTTTTTTGTTGGATAGAAGCAATTGATATAAATACTTTTTTACTGCATCTATTATAGTAGTACTTGAACACTCAATCAGGATTGAGGTCTCCTTGTATTTGGTGCTGAACAAATGTAAAATAAGAACTACGGGTATATCTAGACTATATCCCTCTGTCGCCAGAGGGATGTAAATTAGAAATACCTAAATTGCTAATGAAGCGGGGATTTAAATATCACACGCTTCATTAGAATAAAAATGGCCGACGCTTTTTGGCGACGCGGCAATTTGCTGGCAAAAAGCGACAGTGTAGACGGGGATCGGTCAACAACGAAAGTCTTTTCCAACCACTTCCTTATGCCTCGTGCAACGAGATTTACAGGATCGGTTGGAAAAGGCTTTCCTTGTCAACTGATCACGGTCTAGAGTGCCACTTTTGGCTGGCAAATTGCCACGTCGGCAAAAAGCGTTGGCCATTTTTATTCTAATGAAGCGTGCAATATTTAAATCTCTGCTTCATTAGCAATTTTGGTATTTCTAATTACATCCCTCTGGCGACAGAGGGATGTAGCCTAGACATACCCTTAGAGTCTGAACAAGATAGGATAGGTGGGTGAAGATTTCCTTAAACAGAATGGAGGAGACATAATTGTATTGTCACCCTAGCCTCTGTTTCTCAGGAAGTGAGTGACAGAGACGGGATCATGTGAGGATTACCTGTTGTGATCTCTCCCTCTGGGGCATCTGGTATTGGCCACTCTCGGTAGACAGGATTCTGGGCTAGATGGACCTTTGGTCTGACCCAGTACGGCTGTTCTATGTATTATTTAGGAATTTAAATGAAACCATGAATACTTACTATCACATTGTGCTACGTGCTGCAGGCTATTCTTTCAGTACCAGAACAGGGAAAAAGAAGACCAACAACAAGGGATTCTTAATCCATATTTTCACCCATAAGAAACAATGCTGCCTGTAGACCTGAAGCACAATCATTCTAGATCTACCTAATCTACTACAAAGAAATAGACGCTATATACTTCCTTGTACCATAAAATGTTGTATTAGGTATAGTTGGGCATAGAGCCTTGATCTTACTTTGTGTGTGTTAATTGTTTCCAGAAAGAGTATATCCTATAGCTAAAGAAATTTATGGAATTGGATAAATGTTGTATTGTTGTATTTACATGTGTGAATATTAAATGAAAAAAAAATGACTTTGGACAACTGAATGAGTGCCGTGCCTGGGGCAAATTCATGTAGCTGTTCTTAACTTTTCCCTATAGCAATGTGTCTAGTGGCCAGAAAGGGACTCCTATCTTTGATTTTTAATGTTGCTGAGAAGAAGGGAAAATGAGATGGGATTTCAAACCTACAAACCATCTAAAAAGTAAAAAATGCATCACAGTAAATTTCTTCGCATTTCCCTGAGGATTACTTTAAAATCCTGATAACAAAACTGAGTATTGCTATTGAAATATGCAGTGACCTGCTTTATGGCACACTCATTGACAGTGTACAACATTGAGATCATATAAGGGCTGCTCATTGTTACTAAAGCAATGCCATTCATTATGAAAGACTTACACCTGATGTTGGCTGAAATCACATGGACAGATGATGAATACTTTTCTTCCCCTATAACTGCATTAATAGGTTTTTGGAGAACAAGCAAATAACCTCCCTTATTCTTACTGTTATATATTTTATAGGATTATAGAAACTTGGAATAGAAAGGAAAATATTAGGACACATTGTCTTTCCCTCTATTATTACATGTGCACTTCCAACACTGTGTTCTCAAACACTTTTGTATTGATTTGTGTATTTTTGTTTTATGTACATTTTACAGTAATGTTTGCCTTCCCTTTTTTCACATTCTAAGAGAAGAATGTGACATTCTTTATTTGAAAATGGATCTACACGTCTCCTCATGAACAATGCGGTGCCTGGTTACTCATCCTGAGGGGACTGCCTTATTCTTCACATTGATGAGTCATGCTCTTTCAGAGCTGCCTGGGATCCAAGAAGCAGCAATACTAGATTTATCAGATGATAGCTTATACAGCTGCAAAGCAGCATGGACAACCTTATATAGAGGGGAGATTTATCTACGTAGCATGAACAGTTTGATGTGCACACTTAGTCCATTCTTTCAGGTTTTACTTCATTTTTACTGCTGCAGATGGGCCAAATAAATTTGAACAACAGCAAAGAAGTTTGGTCATGAGCTTGGCTGAAATCTCAGAACAGATAGCATTAAAGGGGAAAAAATTGCTCTTGGTACCGAGGTTGTAAAATGCAAGTATCTCTACAATCAGACAGATTGCCTCTTTTGTGTAGTTGTAATTCAATTGCAGCCTTTTCTGTACCACCATTTTTTACTTCTCTCTCTTTTTATGACATTTTATGAAATGACTATTCATATAACATTGGCTTATCTTAGAGAACCAGATGGGAGTTTGGTGTACTTGCTAATCCTTTCTTGAGTCATTTTCTACAGTACTGTTTGCCCTTTGAGATGTGAGCTAAACCTAAATTTTTCCAGTGCATCTATTCATTCTGAATTCTTCAGTCTTTGATTTCCATTGAAGCCAATTAGGGCTGTGGGTGCTCAGCATCTCTTAAAATAGGGTCTTAAATGACTCAAGTTAGGCAACCAAAACCCCAGTCACTTAAAATTAATGGATACTTTGGAAAAATGTTGCTTCAGTGACTTTTTCCCCCAATAGATGCTCTGTTATCCCAGAAAGCAGAAAATTCAATGTAAGTTTTCATTATATTAATCCATATGTATTGATAAAAATGATATAACTTTACTTCACAGACTTCAGTCAGGCTTTGAAGAATTTATTTCTACATAGACTATTGGATAAATGGATTGGACTGTAAATGGATAGCTGAAGAGGCTATTAGTTATACTATAAATACCATATTGTAACACCCCACTAGCTATGAGAATATCTATAATTCGGTATGCTCCGTATCCCTCCTCCCAGTCAGCATCCTTATGGTGCTTCAATCCACAAATAAGTAATATAGGATAGTGACTTCTTTGTGTTACTATTAAATTGGTTTGTTTTTCAGCCTTAACTTTCTTCAACTATAAATCCTGGCCATGCCTTGTACAGTTGAATATAGAGAAATATAACTTCTAGCTATTCAGAAGACAGTGGAACGTGAAAAGCAGTATATTTAATGCTCTGTAGGTTTATTATTATTGTTATGCATACTGTTCATTTGTTCCACTGATGACTTTTCTTTTAGAGGTTTTCATAACAAAATTATTATAAATTAAAGCACGTCATACAAAGGCAGCTGTTTATCTTGTACAGTTCTTTACACAATGTTATAAAAGAAATTGACCGTTTCGTATTTTGCAAACTGTTAATTTCACCTTCATATACAGTTTTCTTTGCATTTTCTTGCCACATACAAAAATGCCATTTTATCCCTATTTAGAATAGTACTGTTGTTTTAAACATATTTTGTGGAGAGAGAGTCCCTAACTGTATTATTTTATTCAGATACACATGAAAAATAATAGCCAATTGACTGAATTTATATCATGGATGTAGGAGTCATAAATCTTTTAAGGAATCAAAATATGAATATAACCACATGATATAATAATCTAAAAAAAATCCACCAATAAAATTATCTGTCAGCCTAGGTGTAATATTACAGTAGGCTGGGGGCATCGCTGAGAGGGTGAGATCAGGGCGAACGTCTTAGAACCAGGACTGCTTACACACAACACAGGATGCAACAATGATCTGAATGTTCATATTAAAAATCCAATAATGTCACACAGGTGGGTTTAAAAGCTAGGTCTGATTCTACTCCTAATGAAGTCAATTCAGGTTTTGTTTTAATGCGAGCAGAAGGAATCCTCTTGTCCTGTAAATCTAGAAGTGACAACTGAAGTGTATCAACTAATCTCTTCAGTTTTGGGGTCCTATTCAAACAAAATAATTATACGTGTCTTATAAGTTACTTCAGGAGGTGGTTTCTAGCCTGGTGATTTCAGCAAATGGGTAGCAAGATGTAGAACCAATTTCATCTTTTTCATGGGGTATTAAGTCATGGGACAAAGTGAACTATAGAAATACCCTTAGAGGCATGGGCCCAGATCCTCAAAAGTATTTAGGTCTGTTACACCCACTGATTTCAAGGGAGCTGTGACAGTTTTATACCAAGTCAGGATGTGCTTCCAACATTGTCAAGCCTGTGCTGAGGGAATTGCTGGCAGGGTATTATCTGTGAGGACTCCACTTCTGCTGGCATATTGAGAGCAGAAATATTATTTTATTTTGGAGGGTTTAAAATAAGTTTCCCTTTTCTTACCATGTAAGTCAAAATTTCTTTCTTTTAGGAGAAATTCATTATCCAGCACCATTGGCTGAGCAGTAGACTGCCAGTGTGTGATTTGCAGCAATCTAATGTTCTCTGGCAGAATGCATGTGGCCAGAAATATGTATTCCTTGAAAACTCAGTCGGCAGTGAGGTTATTTTTCTCAGTCTTTGTTCTAATTCTATGATATTCTGTGTTAACATTTTCTATTCACTGTGAACATCTAATAGTCTGTCCCTTTCTGCAATGCCCTGTCTGATAACCCCCACACTGTAACTTTTTAACTATGCAAAAGTAACAGTTTCTGTACAGTGACAACTTCTGGCAAATATGCTTTTCAACCCACACTGTAACTTTTTTAACTATGCAAAAGTAACAGTTTCTGTACAGTGACATCTTCTGGCAAATATGCTTTTCAATGTGAGTTCTCCAAGGAGGTTATTCCAACTATGGAAACATATCCAATGGGGGCCATGTTGCACTGCCACAGTAAGGCAGCATAATATGTTATGAAAAAAATGTTGTATTTTTGGAGCATATCTTAGCCCAGTGTGTTCTGTCAATGGACTTTTTTCAGTGCGCATACCAGCATCATCAGTATAAATTTATGCTTCCAATCTGAAGGAGAGTAGGCTGAAATTAAACAGTTTTCTATGCGTATCTTTGGAAATGTAAACAGATTTTGGCAAAAAAAAATTTGTGTGATGTTTCCATTCCACATCTCTATCTTGTCCAGCAGAAAAAAAGGCTGGACAATATGAACCTCACAAACCTGCTCCTGGAGGAAGTTTTTAAAATAAAAAAACCTCTCAGTGATGATCTCATGATGTCCTCCAGTCCTGCTGAGATTGTGATTTGTCACCAATTAGCAGGGTCCAATTATTATTAATTATGTAACAGCTGTGCTGAAAGGCTACAACAAATATTAGAGGTCTGTGGTGCTGGTTGCTGTAAAAATGGTCTAATAAGAGAGAGCCTCTCTGTAAATTTACAGTCTGACACCCCAGTCCTATATAATTAAATTTATGCACTGAGTAGTCCCATTGAAGTCAATGGAACTGCTCAGTAAAGTTAAGCACACATGTAAGTCTTTGCATGATCAGGGCCTAGTTTAAGACAAGACACATGTGAGCGTAACAATGAAAGAAGAGGGCTGTGGGAGGAAGGATGAAAGTAACAGCAGTAAAGTCACAAGGATCCACCAATCAACTGTTACATAGCTTGATAGTGCCAAATATTTGTCATAACACTGAAGAAATGAAATACTGCAGCAGGACCAAGCGATCATTAATTTGCTAATTTCTTATACCTGTAACAGCAAAAATGGGATTTGAGATAAGGAAGGAAGGAATTATATAATTCATTACAGCTACACAGTAAAGTGTTGTGCAGCATCCTTCCAGCCTGGGAACAAGATTCATTGCTCAGTAACCACCATAGATGTTCAAAGCCTTAGTATTGAAAACTTAATTCTAACACTGGTAACACTGGGAAGATTTTTTTTTTTTTTTTTTTTTGCCAAGCTTGAATTGGTGTAGGGTCTGGTCACTGACAAGCATTTTTGGATAATCTAGAAGTGCCTCTTGGTTATTAAAAACTCAATTTTATTGTTTTTAATCTGTCAGAGTGTCACTTTGAGGTCTAATAGGGCCTGAAGCAATTATACAACATCAAGTATTTTGTACAAAGGCTTATTTCCTGAAACATTCTTTTATAAGTTGCCATTAGAACCAATGCTAACTGCTATAGATAACAGACACACACAGGATGGGAACAGTTAATTAAACTTCCTGTATTATTTTTTATAGCTGTGATATTGTCTTTTCTAACAATATATTCTAATTATAATGACACCTGTTCAAACAGATAATGTCTGTCTTGGTGATGACAAGGCAAAACAAAAGACTCTAAACTGGAAGGCAAATCTCTTGTAATAAAGAGATGAGAAGTTAGTACTGTTTCATTGTATAGATTGACTAACTATTGATAACGTTTAAGACCTTATGTAGAAATATCAGAAATCTAAATACTAAGATGGGCGAGGGGCATCATGGAAACTGGGTGAAATGAACATAATCAACAGGGTACGGTCACAGCTGAGTACAAACATGTAGGCATGATAGACTAGGTTGTGTATATGGAAGAAAGTCAAATAGGGTGAAAAGTCTCAGAGGGATAGCCATGTTAGTCTGTAACAGAAAAAACTTTAAAAACAACAAATAATTCTGCAGCACTTTAGAGACTAACAAAAAATATAGATGGTAGCATGAGCTTTTGTGGGCACCACCCACTTCTTCAGAAGAATGGAGTAAGGGGTCCAGGGTACAAATAAATAGCTGAGAAAGAAAGGGGATGAGAAGGAAAATAATAGGAAAATATATTGTCAATCACACTGTCCATGCTAAATTAGGCTAATAGAGTGGGCTGTAAGTACCCAGTGCTTAGCTTTTTATGTCATTAGGGTGTGGAATATAGCAACCCATCCAGATCAAGTTTTTGTTTAAACCTTAATTACAGGTGTAAATTAAACCAAGCTTCTCTTTCCAGCTGGTTTATGAAATTGCTTTGTAATAGTATAGTCACTTTAAGATCTATTAGCAAGTGTCTGCTCAAATTAAAATGTTCCCCAATAGGTTTCCATGTGTTATGTTGTATAGCCTGTCCAGTTTGGCCAATATACATGGCAAAGGGACATTGATGGCACTTGATAGCATAGATCACATTCGTGGCTATGCAGTTGTATGAGTCTTTGATGTGGTGGCTTATATGGTTAGGTCTTGTGATGATGTTCTTGAATAGATGTGTGGACAGAGTTGGCATCGGAGATGATTGCAGGGGAGGGTTCCTGGATGAGTATGATGGAGGTGTGCTGCATGGTTGCTGGAAAGAATTTGTTTCAGGTTAGGGAGTTGTCTGTAGGTGAGGTTTGGCCTGTTCCCCAAGGTCTGTGAAAATTAGGGATTGTTTTCCAAGATAGTTGTAGTTTGCTAGTAATGTGCTGGAGGGTTTTAAGTTGGGGTCTGTAAGTGATAAGTGGTGTTCTGTTATTTTTTTAATTGGTCCTATCTTAAAGAAGTTGATGCCTGGGTACTTGTCTGGCTCTGTCAATCTGTTTTTTCACTTTCCTGGGTAAGTATTTAAGTTTTAAGAATGCCTGATAAAGATCCTGTAGGATTTTGCCTCTCTCTGAGGGGTTGGAGTAAATCTTGTTGTATCTAGTTGTAAATAATTGATTGGAAAATATGTCTTGGATGGAAGATAGAGGAAGTGTAATGGCTGATAGGTTTCCAGTATAAGGTGATGGCAATATGGTCATTTAAATGTATTGTAGTGTCAAGGAAGTGGATCTCTTGTATGGATTGGTCCAGGCTACTGTTGGTGGAAGTTGTTGAACTTCCTGTGAAATTCTTCAAGGGCTTCCTCTCCGGGAGCCTATATGATGAACATGTCATAAATGTAACATAAGTAGAGTAAGGGTGCTAGGAGGTGAGAGCTGAAAAAATGTTATTTGAGGTCAACCATAAAGATGTTGGAATATTGTGGGGCCAGGAGGATGCCCAAGGCTATGCTGCTGACTTGAAGATAGAAGTCATCCCCAAATTGGAAATAGGTGTGAGTGAGACAAAGTAACAGAGCTAAGTAACCACGGGTACGTCTAGACTACATGCCTCTGACGACAGAAGCATGTAGATTAGACTACCCGGCATAGGAAAATGAAGCGGTGATTAAATAATCACCGCTTCATTTAAACGTACATGGCTGCCGCTCTGAGCTGATCAGCTGTTTGTCAGCTCAGCGCGGTAGTCTGGACATTCCGTGGTCGACATCAAAGGTATTTGTCGACCTCCCAGGTATGCCTCATCCCAGCTGATCAGCTCAGCGTGGCAGCCATGTACATTTAAATGAAGCGGCTATTATTTAAATCGCCGCTTCATTTTCCTATGCCGGGTAGTCTAATCTACATGCCTCTGTCGTCAGAGGCATGTAGTCTAGACGTACCCCACATGTGCATCATCAGGGATAGTGTTCCTGATGGCCAGTAAGCCATCATCATGTTGAATGTTGATATAAAGAGCTTCTATATCCATGGTGTCCAGGATGGTGTTTTCAGGAAGATTACTGATGTTCTGAAGTTTCCTCGGGAAGTTAGTATGTGTCGAAGATAGGTAGGAGTACTGGAAGCGTAGGGTCTGGGCAATATAACGAGAAAATCCTGCTGTAAGTGTGCTGACAATGCTCACTTCACTTCCCTACAGAAGAAAAAAAAGGGGGAAGGGGATTTAAATATTTAACTTTTAAAAAGAGGAACTATACAACAAATAGGATGCTAATGAAATGGAAACTTATAAAGAACAGTCACAAAAAAAAAGTCTGCAAACAACATGGAGGCTACTTACAAAGACCATAATAGAGGCTCAGACTAAATGTACACTCCAAATAAAAAAAAAGACTGCCACCATGGCTAATCTGCAGAGCAATGGATGCTTTTAGAGGCACAAAGGCATACTTTAAAATTTGAAGTCAAATCCTTCTGAGGAAATTAGAAAGGAGTATAAACTACTATGGCATGTCAAGTGTAAAAAATATAATTGGCCAGGTAAAAAACATTTGATCTGAGGAAGTGGGTCTGGCCCACGAAAGCTCATCATCTAATAAACCATCTTGTTAGTCTTTAAAGTGCTACATTGTCCTGCATTTTGCTTCAGCTACCCCAGACTAACACGGCTACATTTCTATCACTAGGTAAAAAACAACAACTTCAAGAGCATTTAACAAAAGACCAGACATATTAATAGCATTTTTTAAGTACATCAGAATAAAAAAGCCTGCCAATCAATGACAAAGGTGTTTGAAGGAGAAGACAAGGTCACAGAAGGAAAGTGAAGTGAATTGTTTGCATAAGACTTCACTGCAGAGTATATGGAGGAAGGGGACCACATCAGAGCTATTCCTTCTGGATTTAGCATGTGGATAAGGAGATCCACTCAATTTATAATGTACTTGGATTTGTAAAGAGCCTTTGACAGGGTACCTCAGTAAAGGCTCTTGAATCATGGGATAAAAGGTAAATGGTAAAAAGAGAAGGAATAAATGGTTGGTGTTCACAGTCCCCCAAGGAGTCCCAGTAATGATATAGAAAAGGGGAAGAATAGTGAAGTGGCAAAATTTGCAGACACTACAGCTCCACTACCGCCACCTGTATGCTTGCTGCTGCTGAGCCAGCCCACACGCACTACCCCTCATCCCAGCTGGGTTGCTAGGCTGCTCCTGCCCCACTACTGTAGCTCCACTACCACACCCTAACAGTTAGGAAGTTTTTTCTAATGTCCAACCTAAACCTCCCTTGCTGCAATTTAAGGCCATTGCTTTTTGTCCTACCATCAGAGGTTAAGGAGAACAATTATTCTCTCTCCTCCTTGTAACACCTTTTCACACACTTGGAAACTGCTATCATGACCCCCTTCAGTCTTTTCTTTTCTAACTAAATGAGGCCAGTATTTTCAGTCTTCCCTCATAGGTCATGTTTCCTAGACTTTTAATATTTCTTGTAGGTCTTCTCTGGACCTTCTCCAATTTCTCCACATCTTTCTGAAATGTGGTGCCCAGAACTGGAGACAATACTCCAGCTGGGGCCTAATCAGTGCAGAGTAGAGCAGAATGACTTCTCGTGTCTTGCTCACAACACTCCTGTTAATGCATCCCAGAATCATGTTTGCTGTTTTTTGCAACAGTGTCACACTGTTGACTCATGTTTTAACTTGTCGTCCACGTTTTCCCTTAAATCTCTTTCTGCAGTTCTCCTCCTTAGACAGTCACTTCCCATTCTGTATGTGTGAAACTGATTGTTCCTTCCTAAGTGGAGTACTTTGCATTTGTCCTTATTAAACTTCATCCTGTTTACCTCAGACCATTTCTTTAGTTTGTCCAGATCATTTTGAATTATGACCCTATCCTCCATAGCACTTGCAACCCTTCCCAGCTTGGTATCATCTGCAGACTTAATAAGTGTACTCTCTAAGCTGTCATCCAAATAATTGACGAAGATACTGAACAGAACCGGTCCCAAAGCAGACCCCTGTGGAACCCCACTCTTTATGCCCTTCCAGCATGATTATGAACTATTAATAACTACCCTCTGAGAACAGTTATCTAGCCAGTTATGCAACCACTTATAGTAGCCCTATCTAGGTTATATTTCCCTAGTTTATTGATATGAAAGTGATGCGAGTCCATGTCAAATGCCTCACTAAATCTAGGTATACCACATCAACTGCTTCTTCCTTATCCACAAGGCTCAATATCCTATCAGGGAAAGCTGGCAGATTGGTTTGAAAATCTTTATTAATGGCTGAGGGTAACTAGCATTTAAATACTAAATATTTAACAGCAGCAATGTTGCTGCTTTTCTGCTCTCCCTTTGACATATTCAAACTGATTCTTTTGTTTACTAAGGTAAAACAATTCCTCTGTTATGTTTCTTATTTTTTTTACCTTCAGGCATAAATGTAAAACAGGCGGTTATGAGCTTCCTTTAGAATAACTGTGTAAATAAAAAAATACTTTGAATTCTGGTGATTAAATATGATTGCCAAAATAGACAACCAGATTTATCAAAACTATAGATGGTAGTGCTCATCTTATTGTCATTTTCTCCCTAGAGAAATAATTTAAGATGAACAATGTGATTCTGCTAAAAATGTAATTTTGAATTTTTACTTATAAACTCAGTATTAAATATAAGTAATATTTTGCTTCCTTTTTTCCCTTATTATTACTCTGTTTGTATCATGATTCTGAATAACCACAGGTGGACTTATGTTTATCAAGTAGCAGTATCCTGTATGTAGGGCATATGAGATTCAATACTGAAAACATCCTGTTTAAGCAAATTAGTTGATCTTGTATTGAATATTTATTATACTTCAGTGTATACTGAAAAGTTCTAATCCAAATGGACAGATTCTTACCAGTAGAAGAAGAATTCATTTAACAAACAACTTACTAATACACAGTGCTTTAAAAACATAGGCAATATAACAATTGACATTGAAAGCCTCCAGATTTATGCAACTTGTTGGAGCTAAAATTTGCGATAGAATTCACCCTCTGAATAAAATTGCATCCACTAACTTATTTTCTCCTTTCATTCCTTTTGTAGCATTCTTTTTAGAAAAGTATATAGAGAATTTCCACCTGAATTTGCTTTACCCTTTCCACATGATAGCAATGGCTATGTCTGATTTAATTTGATTGGCAAGTATAGTCCAACATGAATGGCAGAAATAATGTGTGCATATCTAGGTAATTTCATTCCTTTATTATAGTCCTTAATACCTATAGAAAATAGATGCTACAACAGTAACTCAGTGTCCATCAGGTTTCAAGATAAGCTGCTCCAGGAGTTTCTTTGACAGTACTACATTTACATTATTGGACTCAGAGCATGTTTCTATAAATCACCAATAATATAATATAACTTTTGTATATTTTAATGTTATACAATTATACTGATAGAAATCCCTCAAACAAATGCTGCCCGATTTTTGCAAACAGTGTTTGCAAAACTTGAAATGAATGTACAATGTTTAAATCTGAATGAGAAGCAACACAACAATGTCAACACAATGTTTTGAACAACTTGATTGTTCGTTGGTTTTAAAATGAAATAGTTGTCCAACTTTGAATACTAAATACTAATTTTTTTAGTGTAAAATCTTCTATGCAACCAACTATCCCTCCTCCCTTCTAGTTAAAAAAAAAAAAAAAGAAGAAACCATTCTAAATTAAAATATTATATAACACACTAGGCAACAGATAAGAGAATCCAAACTTCAGGTATGTGTCATATTTTCTTGACACTTTATTTTTGTCTGGCTCATTTTGTGTAGCTGTGGATGGTTTGAGACTTTCATTATCTTTTCCACTACTGTATCATGCTTGTGTTTTTTTTTTAATTAAATAGACCCATGTCAGATTGAAATACTGTTTGCTGTTTTTTACAATTATAAATGGCAGGCTGTGTGTATGTTGCTAAGTTAGGTTGCAGTGCAACACACCACTGTACTCATAAGAATTAAATTTGACATATTGCAGCTTGTTTTTAGAAAAAAATGTGCATTTATATTAATCGCTGTCCAACACATAAGGCTCAAAGCATGACATTTATATAGCTTTTACTTAGATTATACAAATCATGGGTCATTACAGATTTACTAAGACAGAATGCAGACCACCAAGCACTGTATTGTGGCCCACAATTTGAAAACCCTTTCTATGGGATATAAATAGCTTTTTAATTCCTTAACTGAGGAGCTAGAAGCATATGTTGACTTCAATATTAATTACGTTATTAATTTTTTTAACAGTAATTCAACAGAGCTGTCATTAGCAAAAGCCTTAAAGCATTCGTTCACTTACTTCTATCTTGATAGACCCTGTAAAAGAACTCTGTTCTGAATCTATATTGTACCGTCCATTATATGGTGCTAAACTTGTATCCTCCAGCCCAATTAGTAAGTTATAATCATTCTCCTGGAGCATAAAATAATTTCATATCCTTACATAGACCTCATTCTATCAAATCATGTGAGCATGTGCACAACTTGAAGTCAATGGGGTTACTCATATGTTTAGGATTTTTGCTGGGTCACAATCCAGGTAATCTCAATCTGAGAGACTGCAGGGTTTTTTTCAGAAAAAGATAAGCAATTTGTGTATCTTTTTTCGCTTTTTTTTTCGGAAGTGGCTTTTCCGAAATTTGGCTTCTCTACACGGGGCCAAATTTTAGAAAAACCTCCTCTTTCAGAACATCCCTTATTCCTCTCACCAAGAGGAATACAGAGATACCAAAAGGATGTGCCCTGAAACACGATACCTCTGGTATCCTGAAAAAACTCTGTAGTCTAGACATAGCCTGACAAACAGATGCTTGCCAAAAAGTATGTCACCCTAGTCAGCCTACAACTGGGATGAACGTTGAATTTGATATCTGGGGTGAACGGTGAATTTGAATTGATTCTGATCACTGAATTGTGTGGCTATGATGAAATTTAATGCACCACTCATAGGTTTTTCATTTAATGATAAATATATTTCTAGAACTAGTGACAGTTCACAGCTTCACTAATTATTTTTCTCTGCCCTCCTTGAAAACTTCAGGTCCAAAGTATTTGATGTTAGAGTAGTGCATCTTACAGAGCTTTGTGAAAGGTCATAATGAGAGAAATGCCTGTATATGAGAGAGTTCTGGCAGCTGTTAGAGCATATTATCCTTTTAAAAAAAGTTTAAAATTTCCAGCTACTTTAATGGGCATTAGTTAATCTTTGGGCATTATTGTTTTATTCCAGATGTCCCTTTTTTGGTAACATAGTAACAATGAAACTTGCAGTCTTGCTTCCAAACTATGTAAAATTAGATAATAAGAATTGGGCATCAGGCCAAAATGAGATTTATTTTTAACAAGTAGGTTTGTGGTGACTTTTCCTATCCAGCAGTGATTGAAGTGAAGTATACTCTCCTTGATTTTTTAGTGGTCTTTGATTGATGTGTGCTCTAAAGTACTTGAAGCCTTATGTAGACACTTTGGGCTCTATTGTCATGGTTTTATTTCTCTTTGCCTCAATAGTGCCAGTTTATCAGTGTAGCACTAGTGAAATGCTTTTCTGATCTTTGTTCCTATGAAATACAGAGTACTTACGACTCTGCCCTGGTGCTTATACATCACAATAGCCGTAGGCTTCCTTTACCTCTTCTAATCCTTGACAATATAGTGAGGTTTATGTTTATCCTTTATGATAAATCTTTCAGCTGTGATATCAGTTCTGTGACATCTGAATGAAGATGAGCAAAGGCTAGATATCTGCCGAATGAATTTTTGGCCATAGATACTTTTTTTTTTTTATATGTATAACACAACCACTTTCCTCTGTAGCTGCCTGTCACATAGCCTTGTTGGACCCCAGTCCATTTGCCTCACAACTAATATATTTAATATTTTGGACCATTTATGGTCTAACACATATTTGGGAATTCAGAACCACTTCACATGAGGCAATTGGATTTCTTTGGCACTAAAGGTACATTTTATTATATTTGCGTAATATTACTCTAGAATTGATATAAGCCTAAGTTCTGAGCAGGCTTCCATAGAAGGCTGTGGAATCACTATCAGAAGCTTATACTTGTCAGGAGTGGTCTAAGTTTACTTGGAATTGCCACAAGGCAGAGGGGTTGATTTGATGACCACCTGAGGTTTTTCCAACCCTACATTTTTTATTATTTCATAAGTGTAATAATTTAATAAGAAAAGCCAAAAAGGAATTTGAAGAACAGCTAACCAAAAACTCAAAAAGTAATAGTAAAATGTTTAAGTACATCAGAAAAAGGAAGCTGGCTAAACAGCCAGTGGGGCCCTTGGACGATCGAGATGCTAAAGGAGCCCTCAAAGATGATAAAGTTATAGCGGAGAAGTTAAATGAATTCTTTGCTTCAGTCTTCTCAGCTGAGGATATTGGGAAGATTCCCAAACCTGCGCTGTTCTTTTTAGGTAACAAATCTGAGAATTGTCCCAGACTGTCATTAGAGGAGGTTTTGGAAAAAAATGGATAAACTTAACAGTAACAAGTCCCCGGGACCAGATGGCATTCACCCAAGTGTTTAGAAAGACCTCAAATGGGAAATTGCAGAACTATTAACTGTGGTTTGTAGCCTATCCTTTAAATCAGCTTCCATACCTAATGATTGGAAGATAGCTAAAGTGACGCCAATATTTAAAAAGGGTTCTAGAGGTGATTCTGGTGATTACAGACCAGTAAGTCTAACATCAGCACTGGGCAGGTTTAAACTATAGTAAAGAATAAAATTCTCAGACATATAGATGGACATAATTTGTTGGGGGAAAGTCAGCATGGTTTCTGTAAAGGGAAATTATGCCTTGCTAATCTGCTAGAGTTCTTTGAGGGGGTCAACAAATATGTGGACAAGGGGGATCCAGTGGATGTAGTATACTTAGATTTCCAGAAAGCCTTTGACAAGTTCCCTCATCAAAGGCTCCTAAGCAAAGTAAGTTGTCATGGGATAAGAGGGAAGATCACTTCGTGGCTTGATAACTAGTTAAAAGTCAGGAAACAAAGGGTAGGTATAAATGGTAAGTTTTCCGAGAGGATAGAGGTAACTAGTGGTGTCCCCCAAGGGTCTGTCCTGGGACCCATCCTATTCAATTTATTTATAAATGATCTAGAGAAAGGGATAAACAGTGAGGTGGCAAAATTTGCAGATGATACCAAACTGCTCAAATTAGTTAAGACTAAGGCAGATTGTGAAGAGCTTCAAAAAGATGTCACCAGACTAAGTGATTGGGCAACAAAATGGCAAATGAAATTTAATGTTGATAAATGTAAAGTATTGCACATTGGAAAACATAATCCCAACTATATATACAATATGATGGGGATAAATTTGGCTACAACTACACAAAAGAGAGAGAGAGATCTTGGAGTCACTGTGGATAATTCTCTGAAAACATTCACTCAGTGTGCAGCAGCAGTGAAAAAAAGCAAATAGAATGATATGATTCATTAAAAAAGGGAGAGAGAATAAGACAGAAAATATCTTATTGCCTCTGTATAAAACCATGGTATGCCCACATCTTGAATACTGCATACAGATGTGGTTGCCTCATCTCAAAAAAGATATTTAGGCATTGAAAAAGGTCCCGAAAAGTGATTTAAAATGATTAGAGGTTTGGAATGGGCCCTATATGAAGAGAGATTAAAAAGGCTTGGACTTTTCAGCTTAGAAAAGAATAGACTAAGGGGGGGGGGGCATGATAGAGGTCTATAAAATCATGACCAATGTGGAAAAAATGAACTCCTTTCCAGAGGATGTGGTAAAGGCTAGAACTTTAACAGGGTTCAAAAAAGAGCTAGATAGATTCATGGAGATTAGGTACATCAATGGCTAGGCCGGGTAGAAATGGTGTCCCTAGCCTCTGTTTCTCTTGAGGTAGGTGACAGGGGAGGGATCATGTGAGGATTATCTGTTGAGATCCCTCCCTCTGGGACATCTGATATTGGCCACTGTCTGCAGAGAGGATACTGGGCTAGATGGACCTTTGGTCTGATCCAGTCTGGCCGTTCTTATGTACTGATTTTGATTATTTGTATTATGGTAATTCCTAAAGAACCCAGCTGAGATTGAGGCCCCATTCTGCTAGGTGCTGTACAGACATATATTAACAGTCAGTTGCTTTCCTCCAAAAAAGTTACTCTGCCATGAGCCTTGAGTACGAGGTGGCCCATAGTTTACACTATCCCAGAACCAGATTGTCTGAGGGCTGGTCTACATTATCATGGTAGAGAAATCTAAATTACTCACCTTCAGCCTCATGAATAACAGCTGAAGTCACCATACTTAGATCTACTTATCACAGAGTCCTCATTGCAGTGTGTCAATTGAAGATGTTCTCCCTTCGATTCTTCTTGTGCTTCTCATTGAGGTGGAATCCCAGAGTCAACAGGAACTGTGATTGGTAGTTGACCTATCCCATCTATATTAGACGTAATAAATTGACTCCTTCTGTATCCATCTCTGACATGTTGATCCTGTCTGCAGTGAAGACATGCTCTGAGTAACAATGTGGTGCAGGACAGAGGAAGAGTTAATCTGCATCTGCTTTACATCTGGTGCAGTTCACTTTTCCCTCTTCACACTGACTGTGCAGCTCCAGCTAACACATTGTGGAGGAGTCAGAGCTTCTCCCCACTTCTTTCCACTCCCTCCCCCCACACTTACCTAGGAAGGAAGTGGAGGCCTGTGAAGGCAACTTGCTTTACCTCCATCACCTTCCTGCCTTGCACTCCTGTCTAGAGGATTAATGACAAGACACAACATGTTCTTGAAACAAGTTGGGCAGGAAGACCAAAGTCAAGGACTAAAGTATTAACAGTGTGTTCTTATTGCAGTGTGCACAAATCATAGGCAAACATTTCAGATATACCAGCTTACTTCCTATCTAGACATTATCATCTGAAATGAAATCCTAGCCTCTACCATCCTAAAGGAGTTATATTTGGCTGTGATTTCTGCTCTTGCACAATGACTTCAAAATACAGGCTGTTCAAAGCAAAGATGTTGCTGGACCAGAGAACCCTGGTAGCCTAGAGGCAGGAGGGCAATCCAGGAGGGACTGGGCTGAAGTAGTGGGGTGCAGCAGGGGTTGGAGCCGGTGGCAGGCCCCAGCAGCTCCCAACAGCCTGAAGCACTGGGACTGGGTTGGGGTAGCCCTAGCAGGGCAGGATCAGGGCAATGACAGCCTATAGTAGCGCAGGGCTGGGGCTAGGGTCCCAGGAAGTCTGCAGAAGCGGGGCTAGCGATTGTGCGCTGCTGTAGGCAGAAGCCTGCTTTCTTGGCAGCCCACATCAGTGGGATGGGCTAGGGCTGTTGGCAGCCTCAGCAATACACAGCAGGGTGGGGCTGGAGCCCTGGACAGCCCATGGAAATGGGGCCAGACCTTGCAGGCTGCTGTGGGTCTGGGATTAGAGCCTGAGCATTGGGCAGCCGCAGCAGCCTAACCAGGGCAAGAGCCAGCCTGCAGCAGAGAGTGCTGCTGGAGGTCAACAGGCAGTCTGTCCAGGGCAGCAGCAGTGGTACCAGCAACCCGGCAGGCAGCGCGGCTGGGGCTGGAGGTAGTCCGCCACTCCCTCTAGCTGGCAGAGTCAGTGGCTGAGGGCTATGTCAGGGAACTTTCTCTCGTCTGGCAAATTCCCTGAATCGGGATGGGTTAAATCTCGAGGGTGCTGGACAAGAGCTGTCCAACCTGTATTTCTCTGGGATTCTCACATTGGATCACTTGAAACCCATATGTTCATTTTCAATATTGTACAAGCATTTATTACTCAAAATACAGGACTCAAAATAAACATTCATAGCATCTTTCTCCTGCTTTGCTTGAAAGGTTACACAACTTCTTTTAAAATGGTATATTGATAAGACCTCTTTTTGGAATAACGTTTCAAAGTTCTGGACCTTCATGACTTGAATGGCTTTGCTTTGCTTGGGGGCCTTGTTGTGCCAAGGATTCTACTAACCTTATTCTACTGAGTCCTACCTACCGCCTCAAAATGTATGCCTTGAGGACTTTCAAATGTTACACAGAATTCTGAATTCTGACACGTAAAGGTCAGAATGTCAGGTCTGTTAATGCTTTCAAAGTAACCATTATTATTTAGCCTTGCCTTTTAGCTACTTTCAAATATCTTTGGTGTGCCAAAAGCACTTTAAAACCCTTAGTTTTATACTATACTGAATCTTGACAAAAGGGAGGGTTGATGTGTGATGAACGTACATCTTTCTTAGTCTTGAGGCTAGATCTGCTGTTATTTTAAGTTATTAGTAATTTCAGTTTGGATGTGAATATATGTTATATGAAAAATGGCAACACTATCTACATGCTTTTACAAATATACACTGTGCTACCAGTCTGACAGTACTCAAGAAAAGGGAGAATTATAAGCAGTAACGTTCTCCTTAAATATAATGCTTATTGTTTGACTTAAACTAAATATGAGCTCCAAGTTGAGAGATGAGTCTTTGTCTTTTGGTGTCTCTATTTTCCCTCTTTTTAGATACAAGAACCCAGAGTCTACAACTTTGATCATGGAAACTGTTGCTACAGTTATATACACCAGGCTTAGAAAATATCATACAAGACTGTTAAAAGTTTTGAAATGAAAAAAGATTAGGCCCATATTTTGTAAAAGAGAAATTGAATATCATGTTCAAAAAAGTTTTCAGCCCTTTTTAAACTCTTAGGCTACGTCTACACTGGCCCCTTTTCCGAAAGGGGCATGCTAATTTTAAACTTCGTAATAGGGAAATCCGCGGGGGATTTAAATATCCCCCGCGGGATTTAAATAAAGATGTCCACCGCTTTTTTCCAGCTTGTAGAAAAGCCGGAAAAGAGCATCTAGACTGGCCTGATCCTCCGGAATAAAGCCCTATTCCGGAGGATCTCTTATTCCTACTTTGAAGTAGGAAGTAGGAATTCCTACTTTGAAGTAGGAATAAGAGATCCTCCGGAATAGGGCTTTATTCTGGAGGATCGGGCCAGTCTAGACGCTCTTTTCCGGCTTTTCTACAAGCCAGAAAAAAGCGGCGGATATCTTTATTTAAATCCCGCGGGGGATATTTAAATCCCCCGCGGATTTCCCTATTACGAAGTTTAAAATTAGCATGCCCCTTTCGGAAAAGGGGCCAGTGTAGACGTAGCCCTAGTGTGTCTACATGGTGTCACTATTTTGGGATACAGCGCCAAATTTCAAAATAAGCTATTTTGAAACACACTGAAATAAGCTATACAATTTGCATAGCTCAAATTGTGTAGCTTATTTCAAGCTAGCGGTGCAGTGTAGATGCACCTTATAGTGAATGGCGGATACTTACTTTCTCTAAAAGCAAAAACGTGTATATTGAGCCATGTGTTAATCCAATCAACATTTGCCCTTTGTACCACAGAATAAATGAAGTAAATTAAAATTTAACTTACTAATGTCATTTTACCTCTATTCAGAATGAACTGGATTGTAGGAAACACCCGAATTTGAATAAAATAAACTCCTTTCCTCCCTTAAAAACAAAGCATCCTTATGTATGTCTGCTGTGGCAAGTACTGCCATTGCATCCCACAGTTTGCCACATCAACCAGTTAGCCATGTTTAGTCCGTCTTCCCTAGATCATAAACTAGAAGGAACCATTGTGATCATCTAGTCTGACCTCTTCCAAAACTCCTCTAATGGAACCTTCCTGAATTAGTTCATGTTTGAACTAGAGCCAGAGGTGAAAGTAAGCAGGTGTATCCAGGTGCACAACTCCAGCAAGAGCTGGTCGACCTGTGGCAAAAGCCAGCAGGGAGCTATTTAAAGAGCTGGCAGGGACCTGGATTGTAATAGGACAGCACCTAAAAGAAATGTTAAGTTGCTTCATCACTGACTGTCTTTTTAAGCAAAAAATATCCAGTCTTGTTTAAAACTTCAGTGATGAAGAATCCACCACAGCATTTGGCAAGATGTTCCAATGCCTAATTAATCTGCTATATATTTGAGGGAATTTGTCTGTGTGTGCATTTGTCTGTCTCTTGGAGTGTCTGTCTGTCTGTCTGTTCAAGAACTCCTAAATGGTAAGAACTAGGACCATCAAATTCAATATGTAGTTTTCTTTTATCACAACTTAAAGCAAGTCAAAGGTTTGGTTGTGCCAGGAAAATGGGATGTACCTGTCATAGCATTTCTTATCATAAAACTATACAGAAATGAGACAATAATCAGACAGGTGAAAGGGGCTGGCTGAAAGTGTGTCCTGCTCCATCTGGGGCTACAATAACCCACAAACCTCCCACTTCCTAGGCATCCATTAGGGAGGGTGGGGAGGACTGAAGCCCTCCCCCCCATTTTGAACAAAAACATTGCTGACTGTTCCTTCAGGGGAAAATGCACAGTGTGCTGCACTCCTCACTCTAGCTGGGGAATGCACGGGGCAGACACACCTAGACATGCTATAGAAGGGGGACATACACCCCTCCCCGGATGTACCTGCTGGAGCAGCAGTGACCGTAGAGAGGCACTTCTCACCTAGCCCCAAGTTGCTGGGAGCTGAGGTGAGAGAGAGCTTGGGTTGTCCTCTCTCCCCATGGCAGCCTTCATACCAAACCCTTCACTCCCAATCCCACTCAGATCAGTGATTTAAATGACAAAAAACAACCGAGTAAAGGACCCGAGCAATGCCAGGTAAATCTTCTAGTAATTTATAAACTTGTTATAACTTATTTTCAGTTTGTTTGTCAAGCTTCAATTTCCAGCCACTGGATCTTGTTTGACTTTTCACTAGTTGAAGAGCCCATTATTAAATATTTGTACCACATTCTAGTACTTGTAGTGTACACTGTGATAAATAGAGGATTGATGAGTGATTTGTCAAGATAAATAGATTGAGCTCCTGGTATCTGTCACTGTAATTCAGGTTTTCTAATATTTTACTTGTTCTTGTGGCTCTGCTCTGACCCTTTCCAATTGACAACATCCTGTTTAAATTGTGGACACTGGAACTGGACACAGTATTTTAGTAGTGATTGCACCATGCCAAACATGGCAGTAATCTAACCTCCCTTCTCTTGTTTATACAGCTGAGGATCACATTAGTTCCTTTGGCTGCAGCGCTGTACCAGGAGTTCGTGGGCAGCTGGTTGTCTACTCTGACTGCACGTTTTGTGCATGTGCGCGCGCGTGTGTGTGTGTGTGTGTGTGTGTGTGTGTGTGTGTATATATATATATATATATATATATATATAGAGAGAGAGAGAGAGAGAGAGAGAGAGAGAGAGAGAGAGAGAGAGAGAGAGAGTCTTCTATATATTTAGCCACAGTATAATATAAATATTTTTATTTAAAACCATTAAGGACTTTACCCTTTTTCTCCAGTCAACCTGGATATGACTCATACCTTAGCAAGAGGCATTAAAATGTAATCAGAATAATCCACTCAAATGTGAATTTCAAGGAGCTATATTAACTAGCAATAGCTAGCTAGTTATAACATCTACCCTTGATTTCCAACTCTGAGCACATCTACACAACAGGGCTAAAGCCGAAATAAGCTACGCAACTTGAGCTATGTCAGTTGCGTAGCTTAAGCTGAAATAGTTTATTTCAGCTTGTGGCGCTGTCTGCACAGCAGGAAATCAGAAAAACAGCACTCTTTCTCCAACTTTCCTTATTCCTCATAAAATGAGGGTTACAGGAGTCATAGTAAGAAGTCCTCCAGATCTCCATTATATTGACATTATGTCAAAATAACTGCTTGAAGTGTAACTGTGGTGTGACAGGGCATCTGCCCCACACTGGCCCTTTAAGGGTAAAACCCAGTTTTGGGAGAGGGCTGAGGGCAAAGCCCCACAACTGAGGCAGCTACTAGCTAAACAGGGCCCAGCTGAAGGGTGTATAAATAAAGATTCCAGGAGGGAAGGAGAGAGAGACTGACTCTTGCTCTGGTCTGGGAGCAGGAGGGATCTGGCTACCAGTGAAGCTGGAGGTTTCTTGATACAGAGTAGTGCTGGCAAGAAGCAAGCAGAACTGGGGAGCTCTGGCCTGACTTCATTCCCAGGCTGCAGGGCCTGAGAGTACTAGTGCTGTAGTTAGAGCAGGCCTGGAGAAAGGCAGGCAGAGGTGGGGAAGCTCCAAGGCTGCAGGGCCTGAAACAAGGCTACAGTGTGTACTAAGGCTGCAGGGAGGCAGCCAGGGAAGGCAAAGGCAGCAGGTCCACACCCCCTTGCCAAGGATGAGTGGCCATTTCAGACTGCAGTTTGCCCCTGTGGTAAGGGGCTAGATTATGATTGGCAGTGGGTCACTGAGGCAAGGTGAGCATAGGGAGTAGGGTGTTCCCAGAGTGAGGGGGCACTGTGGTAGGGCAGCACCCAGATGTGGAAAAAATAGGTCTGTGAGTGAGATACCGGCCAGACTGGAGTGCTCCAGGACCAAAAAGCTAATACCCAGTGTGTTTGGAAGAAGACGCCTGTGGCAGTGAGGCACACCTGGTTACATGCTGATTATGTTATTTTGGAATAACGTTAGTTATTCTGAAATAACACTGCAGTGTATACATAGCCCAAGTGTTTTTCTGTAGATTGTTAGATGTTTGGCAATGCCATCAGATTAGTCTGTAGATGCTAATACCAAAGATGTAAGATACTGCAGGAAACTAATATTATTTACACTATGTTCAGCATAATTACCTATGCTATAATGAAGTACAGCTAATTGCCTTATGTGAATGAATACAACTATTTCTCTGTGTATACATAGGAAATAGATTTGCTTCAAAGCAGTGGTCCACAGATAATCTGCACTGCCTATTCTTCCTCAGGGGAAGGTCCTGTTATGACAAGAGACTTGTCAGTTTGCTAGAGGTCTATAAAGGAAAGACCAAGGCCTGATGCATCTCTAGTCTGGGACTTACACTAGTATAAGTCATAAAATGAAGATCTTGGAAATATAATTTGGAATAACCAGGAAAATGCTTGAAAAGACTTTAATAGGCTTAACATCTAAGATGCCTTTGGATTCTGATCTGGTGGGATGAGTCAATAAAAACTTTTACAAACCAGCAGATTATTTCATTGCTGCTGTGATCCCAGACCAGGAACAATGTGGCTACATCTAGACTGTCATGATTTTCCGCAAATGCTTTTAACGGAAAAGTTTTTCCGTTAAAAGCATTTGCGGAAAAGAGCGTCTAGATTGGCATGGATGCTTTTCCACAAAAGCACTTTTTGCAGAAAAGCGTCCGTGCCAATCTAGACACGGCTTTGAGTAAGAAAGCTTTTTTGCGCAAAACAATACCGCGTTATCAACACTGGCCCTCTTATGGAAAAGCATTTGCACAAGAGGGCTTTTGCCTGAACGAGAGCAGCATCGCATTTCCGCAAGAACACTGACAATCTTACATGAGATCGTCAGTGTTCTTGCGGAAATTCAAGTGGTCAGTGTAGACAGCAGGCAAATTTTTCCACAAAAGCATTTGCTTTTGCAGAAAAACTTGCCAGTCTCGACGCAGCATGAAAGTCACTTGTATGTATATCAATCTTTTAACTCTTTTCATTTCTCTTCTTTCTTTTTTACTTTTAGGCTGTGTCTAGACTGGCCAGTTTTTCCGGAAAATCAGCCGTTTTTCCGGAAAAACTTGTCAGCTGTCTACACTGGCCGCTTGAATTTTCGCAAAAGCACTGACTTCCTACTGTAAGAAATCAGTGCTTCTTGCGGAAATACTATTCTGCTCGCGTTCAGGCAAAAGTCCCTTTTGCGCAAAGCTTTTGCGCAAAAGGGCCAGTGTAGACAGCTGAGATTTGTTTTCCGCAAAAAAGCCCCGATCGCGAAAATGGCGATCGGGGTTTTTTTTTTGCAGAAAAGCGCATCTAGATTGGCACGGATGCTTTTCCACAAAAAGTGCTTTTTTTCCGTGCCAATCTAGACGCTCTGTACCAAAAATGCTTGTCACGGAAAACTTTTCTGTTAAAAGCGTTTCTGGAAAATCATGCCAATCTAGACGCAGCCTTATTGTAAAACCTTTAGGTTTAATTACTAAAGGATTGGTATCAGCATGATTATTGGATAAGATCTGAGACTCATATTGACTGGGGATTAGCATCTGATCATTTGGGATCACTGAACCTCACATATGGTGAATCAGGTTTCCAGTAACCCTTCATTAAATTATACTCTGTTTGGGCGGGAGTTACCTTCTGGAATGCATAAAGGGGATTGTATTTGATTTCTTGTTGTATTATAGAAGCTATTGTGTTACTGGCTTGGTGAATCTAATTATAGAACAAATCATCAGTTTTGGGGATTGTCTTCCCTATTTCTTGCAGTCTGCTCTAAGTGTAGCATTTGTAGTGTGGTCCACCTACTCACATATTTATGTAAAATTATAAAGCTCTTCCACCAGAATCCTTCATTTGTCACTGTTTCAGCTATTAGTCTGATTTAATGAAGGTGTGTATGAATGAGTACATATCCCTGTTAAGCTGAATTATGAAATATGTCTTTCATTGCTCTCTTTCATAGCCAAAGACAGATACTTCTCCTTGATTCTGTTTAGCACATGGCGCTCTTCCATCATCTCCATTCACCCATGCACAATTTGCCTGTTCCTGCCCCAGATACAGCTGCTTCATTGGCTGATCCTTTTTCCCCAACCTTGATTAATGCTTTCTGGTTCCTGGAGGACACTCAAGTTTTCTGCTTTTTACAACAATAAGCACAGACACGGGAGCTGACAACCTGGGCAACGTGTATGGGAGGTGAGGGGTAGAAAGCTCTCTGAACTGGTGGGAACTCAGGCAGAAGGAGCCAAAGGCAGACAGCCCTCAGCACTACCTGGACTGCCCCACCCCCACCAACTCCGTGCTGCCTGCAGCACACTGTGCAATGCCTCTGCCTTCCCTGGCAATCCTAAGAGCCTCAAAGAGCATGTCACATGGTGCTCCAATGACTATTTAAGGGCTTGGGGGGCCTAGGCACGATTGCTGCTGCAGTGGAGGGTGGAGCCCCAGGCCTCTTTGAATCACTGTAACCCAGGGCAGTTATCCCTTTTGCTCTCTCCCTCCTTCCCAGTTGGCAGGCCTCCCTCCCTCTTTGCTTCCCCCCCCCCACCCCAGATGGAAGATCTCCCGCAATGGGGAACCATTTTGGGGCCAGTGACCCACAGAAAAATCAGATGGGCAGCACACAAGTGAGAAGCAAAAAAACCCCCCAAACCACTCACAGATGGGCCCCCAACTGAGGAGACACTGCCCACATTCCCCTTGCCTACCAGAACCTAGGGGGGCCCAATCTAGTAGATTTTATCGTCAACAGACTTGCAGTGGGGCAGCAGGGGGGCTGAGAGGGGCTCTGAGCTCAGGGGCTGGATACAGGAAAGCTGGGGGTTACCCGTCCCTGCTCAAGCTGCTGGTCACATATTTATTACCACTCCAAGATGAATTGCACACTATTCATATGTTTTCTATATGCTCAGTTCTGCTTCCGAGGCTATTGTGACATAGTTAAAGAATAAATTGGGATATCCTTGATGGTATTCACTCCACCATACCTTGCTCACTTCCAGTATAAATGATACTAAATAGGTGACTGTTTCCCGGCTTGCCTCTTGAGCCCCATGGTATACCGACATACTCTTGCAGACCTCAGACTTGATAGTGGGTCAATGATGAATGATAAAAATTGGTTAAAACAGTTGGAAACATCTTGTACTAGAATACTATTTCCTAAAAAAAAAAAAATCTCAGAGGGGTAGCCATGTTGGTTTGTAACTTAAAAATGAGTAGTCATGTGGCACCTTAGAAATGGACTTAAATATATAGAATCATGAGCAAAGCCCACTTCATTAGATTAATTAGAGTAGAAATAACAGAATCCAAGTGATACATGTAACAGCAGAAGTACCACCTGCCAATTGTAGGACCCGTGTTAATAAGGCTAATTAAGTGGATTGGATGAGTCCCATATCTAACAGTTGTTAAAGGCAGGAAAAATTGGCTTTGTAATGTGCTATTGTCTTTTTTCAAGCATATCAAATCTGTAGATGAATGCTAGTTCTGCAGACTCCCTCTGTAATTGGTTAGTGAAATTCTTTTGCAGAAGAATGGCTACTTTTAAATTCATGATTGAGTTCCCCTAAAAGTTTGTGTGTGTTACCATTTCTGATGTCTGATTTGTGTCCATTTATCCTTTGTCATAGAGACTGTCTTGTTTGGACAATATATACGGCAGAAAGGCATTTCTGGCACTTGATGGTATATATCACATTAGAGAATGTGCAGTTGTATGAACTACTGATGTTGTGGTTTATGTGTTTATGTCCTGTGATGGTGTCACTTGTATAGGTGTGTGTGGGCAGAGTTGCAATTGGGTTTATTGGAGGGGTAAGTTCCTGGATGAGGATATCTGAGGTGTGATGTATGGTTGCTGGAAAGGATTTGCTTCAGATTGGGGCTTTGTCTGTAGATGAGGATTGCCCTGTCTCCCAAGTCCTGTCAGAGTGAAGGATCATTTTCCAGGATAGAATGTGGATTGTCAACGATTCGCTAGTGGGTTTAAACTGGGGGCTGAAGGTGCTGAACAGTGGTGTTCTGTTAATTTCCTTATTTGGCGTGTCTTGCAGTAGTTGACTTGTGGGTAAATGTCTGTGTCTGCCAGTCTGTTTCCTCTTTTCCCTCAGTGGATATTTAAGTTTTAAGAATGCCTTGTAAGTATTTTTATCTCTTTGTGGGATTGGAGCAAATCTGGTTGTGTCTTAGTGCCTGGCTGTAGACAATGGATCGTTGTTTGTGGCCTGGATGGAAGCTAGAGGTATGTAGGAAAGAACAGTGCTCAGTGAGTTTCTGGTGGTGTTTATGTGACTGGGAGCGCTACAAACTTGTCCATACTTATTGGATTTCATAGGAAAAGACAGTTTTCCCGTGACAAAATTGTTTTTTCATTGTAGGTAGATCTGAGTGAATAGTGCAGTATATTTTCCATATATTTCCCGTTACTATTCATTCATATTGTGATGCTAGTAGACCAGGTGCTATCTCGTGCCAAGAATGCTTACAAATACATAGCTGGAAACCAGTCTTGTGTGCCTGCATGTTAGCATCATCAAAACAAATATTAGATCTGAAATCACTAAGAACATGTTTAATACATTATAAAATGCCTGTATGATGCTTCATGTATTGTTTTCACTCACACTAGAACATGAAGAATAGTTAACCACAGACACTTACCAGCATGACCCTGTAACTAAGTAACCCATCAAATGAGAATGAAGCTTTGCAATGTAAATGATCTCTTGCAAGATATGTTAAATCCTATTCATTAAATACAAATGAGTCATGTGTGAGATCAAGGATCAAAGACTTCCTCCTCCACCCTTCCCCATTAAGAAAGGACCTGTGTGGGAACTGTTGCTGTCAGCCTGGTTTCTGTAAAAACCTGTAAATATGAATGTAGTCCCCTTACTAAAGGGCTGAGTCTAGACTGGCCAGTTTTTCAGGAAAATCAGCCGCTTTTCAGGAAAAACTTGCCAGCTGTCTACACTGGCCACTTGAATTTCCGCAAAAGCACTGACTTCCTACTGTAAGAAATCAGTGCTTTTTGAGGAAATACTATGCTGCTCCCGTTCAGGCAAAAGTCCCTTTTGCACAAAACTTTTGCACAAAAGGGCCAGTGTAGACAGCTGAGATTTGTTTTCCGCAAAAAAGCCCCGATCGCGAAAATGGTGATCGGGGCTTTTTTGCGGAAAAGTGCTTCTAGATTGGCCATGGATGCTTTTCCGCAAAAAGTTCTTTTGCGGAAAAGCATCCGTGCCAATCTAGACACTCTGTTCCAAAAATGCTTTTAACGGAAAACTTTTCCGTTAAAAGCATTTGCGGAAAATCATGCCAGTCTAGATGTAGCCAAGGTGCCTCTGCTTATTTTCAGGAAAGACCCTGTGTGCTGCAATCCAGCCTCATAGACTACAATTCCCATGAGCCCTTGGGGGAAAAACAGAAAGGAAGTGACCCTTATGTGGGAGATCGAGAGTCTCTCCATGTGCATGAGAAGAGAGGCCTAACAGTCAGGGACTCAGCCCTTGGAGTTTGGAAGAGAAGGGGAGCCAGTCTGCTGTGGAGGAGTTTGATCCAGTCCAGGGGCTGTTAGAGTGCAGTTACAGACTGGGATTAGATGCCTATGGAACTGGGATCTAGCAGGCTGCTTCTGATAGGCACAGCATGAGGCTGTAAGTAATTGGCCCTCTTTGGGAAAGTGCTGCCTGGACAGAGCTACTGCCTAGCTTGGACCCTCATACACACTGCCTGCAAAGAACCTCCACTACAGCTGCAGTTCTTCAAGCGCGCTCACACAAGCAAGAGTCTGGGACTCAGTCCAGGGGTGTGCTCACTCTGGGGTAGGATCAATATTGACAGTGTAACGGCTAGATATATAAATTCCAATTATGCACTTTGTTAATGTTATTCATTGTTAATCTGTTAAACCCTGTTTATTTAAATTAAGTAAAGATTGTTTATTTTAATGTAATCTATTAGATGTATATGATTTGTAGTGTTGTTCTGGAATTAGATCCAGATTATAGCTAGAATGAGTATATTCAAGGCACACCAGTAAGTGTGTACAAGGCCAGCCAGGTGGAGGCACTGCCATTATACATTCATTAGGGCTTTCCCCCAACTAAACACCATCACCACTGGGGTGCTCAGGATTTCCTTTTGGGTTAAAACCATCAGGCACCCAGGCACACCTGGGAGTGTGACCTGCACCTGAGTAACCCGGGGAGGAAAAAGGGGGTTACATGAACATGGGAAAATTCTTTATCATTAGATTGCTTCGATTATAGCAGGGCAGAATAACTGAATGAAAAGACTGAAATCCACAGAGTTACTCTTAAAATACTTTTGGAAAACTGGCAAATTACTGCATCTCTGCTACATTTTGAAATTATAGACTGAGCATCATCTGTACATGTTTTTACCTGCTTTAACCTTTCAATAACTCATTCTCTTGAAAAAACAATGAATCATCTGGTAGCACTTTATAGACTAACAAAACATGTAGATGGTATCATAGGCTCATGATGCCATCTAAATGTTTTGTTAGTCTATAAAGTGCTACCAGACTATTTGTTGTTTTTTCAGTTTACCTGTACAGACTAACTCGGCTACCTCCTCATTTTCTTTTCTTAGCTTATAAACCTTCAAGTTAGTTTACTATAGAATTGGGTATCAGTATTATCTTTGGGTGAGCTAAGATGCAAATTGATCTGGGTGAGTGACTGGCCTTCTGAGTGTAACCTGGAAAATTTGATCTTTTGTGTGTGTGTCCGTTTATTACTTAGTCCATCTTGCTTGGGTGATTGTGACATCATTGCAGTATTTTGGAGTTCTCATTTGGTACTTGGTTGGCAAATTCTAATTATAGAACATGCTCCCTTTTAGGTTGTCTGTCCTGCTTTTGACAGTCTGCCCTGATGTAGGCTGTCATGGTAACGAGCCACTCTAGATAGTGTGATACAGATATTCAGATTGATTTGGGTTGGTTATGTGCTGGGTGCTTTTTAATGTTTGTTTTTTCCACATTGTGGAAGTGGATACATGTTTGCAAAAACTGAATTGCATAGTTGTATATACTAATAGCTAAGGTAACTGAAGTTTTAATTTATACATGTGAACCTGTATATTTTTACACTCAAATGATACTTGCAGTCCCATCAAATTAGGGAACCAAAAATACAATGTGTCTCTTTTGATCAAAGAGCTAAGCAAAACGGGCCAGTTTTTGAACATTGAGTATTGAATACTTGTAGCAAACTTTTTACGATCAGTCCATGGAATTATTTTTTTAATACTGAAAATGTGAGTAAATTCAGCTCATTGAGAAAATTGTGATCTGCTTATGGACAATTGACAAAGAAGAAAAACTAATCTTATTTTGTATAGGATAAAGAAAGTTCTACTCATGAGCAAGAAAACAGATATTTGTGATTTGCACTGGAAGGGAAGAGAATAATACCACTTCTATAGACAAAACTTAAAAAAACAAACAGCGAATAGTCCTGTAGCACCATAGGGTATGTCTACACTTGCACCCTCTTTTGATAGAGGGATGCAAATGAAGATATTCGAAATTGCAAATGAAGCCGGGATTTAAATATTCCATGCTTCATTTGCGTTAAGGCGCTATTTCGAAATACAAAACACAGTGTAGATGCAGTTATTTTGGGAGAACACCCTTCTTCCGAAATCACCCTTATTCCTCATAAAATGAGGTTTAACGGTTATTTTGGAAGAAGGGTGTTCTCCCAAAATAACTGCATCCGCACTGCATTTTGTATTTCGGAATAGCGCCATAATGCGATTATGCAAATGAAGTGCAGGATATTTAAATCCCAGCTTCATTTGCGATTTCAAATGTCTTCATTTGCATCCCTCTATTGAAAGACTATCAGAAAAAAACTATTTGTGTACCTTTTTCCAATAAAGCCCCATAGTGTAGACATAGCCTTACAGACTAACATGGCTACACCTCTGAAACTTCTATAGACATATTCTGGACCAAACATATTCTGGAGCAATTTGGTTACCTCCTCTCTACAGATGATGCCAGCAAGTATGATTAAAGGTACAAATCTGTCACTGAAGTCACAGATTCTGTGATTTTTATGAGGCCTCCAGGATTATTTGAAAATTCCAATAATTCAGCCCGGATGCAAGGGGGTGGGGGCATTCAGGCTTCAACAAATCCATGATTTATTTTTTATTGCCTGCATGTGGTCTGTGATTTTTAATTAAAAAAATACTCCTGCCAAAATCATAACATTAATCAGGATAAATGTTCTTCATGTGTTTTGAAGTGCTTACGCACACAAAGCTGGTTTGTTTTTGCATGTAAAGGTTGTGTAGAAAAACTTACATCTGTACTATCAGACACACATGTATAACTAAATTATGTATGCACATTTTATATCTTCATAATCAGTGAGTGTCTATTTGGGATTATGAAAATCCCGAATGTAGTAAGTGTGAAAATTTTGCTGTTTATGTCAAATATAAGCCTGACCATTTTTTGTGTACTACCTGGATAAATAAGTGACAAGAGTCTTGAAATGAAAATCCTGACACTACTCTTAATAAACTTAGGCACTGATGATCCAATTGTCATAAAAACACTTCTTCATCACTAATGCCTGAGCCTACATGTTTTGCTTATATTTAAGTTTAAATATTTATGCAAATTGTTGACCTATATATAATTACAATTTAAACAGTTCTTCATTATGTTGTCTTTTTGTAGGTAATTACAAATATTTTGATAAATAACTTGTTATTTTGATCCTCCATCATTCATATGAGATATAAAGGTATGTTAATGTTTTATAATGCATGAGCAAGTTTTAATGATTCATATAATTTATCTTTTTAAGTAGATGCAGAAAAGTGCATTCTTATCCGTATCAGAGGTAGATATATTCAGCTTCCATATCTGCTGTAGGACTTATGTTTTAGAGTACTGTATCTAACATTTGAAAAATAGTAATAGAAAATGGCATCACTTCATACATTCATAGTTCCCAATGCCTAAAGGGACCATTGTAACACTTAACTTGAACTCGTGTATAAAATAGGCCATAGAACTTCCCCATAATTCCTAAAACAGACATTTTAAAAACATACCCAATCTTGATTTTCAGAAATGTCAGTGATGGATAATCTACCACAGTGCTTGGTAAATTGTTCCAGTGGTTCATTATCCTCCCTGTGAAAAATTACACCTTATTTCCATTCTGAATCTGTCTTGCTTAAACTTCCAGCCCTTGGATTGTTAACCTTTATCTTCTAGACTGAACAGCCCATTATGGAATATCTGTTCCCCATGTCAATACTTACAGACTGTAATCAAGTCATCCTTTAACTGTCTCTACATTAAGCTAAATAGACTCAAAGAGCTCAGTCTCTGTAAGGCATGTATTCTAATCCTTTAAGTATACTCATGGCTATTCTGTGAATTCTATCTACTTTATCAATATGCTTCTGAATTGTGGACACTAGAACTGGACACAGTACAGTAGACTTCCGATAATCCGGAACCTATGGGACCTAGGTGGTGCCGGATTATCAGATATGCCAGACTATCAGGAGGTACTATAAGATGGTTATATATATACTGTATACATTATATACTGTATATAAAGTGTTCTAAACCCTTTTTATTGTACATACTGTATACAGTATACTGTAATGTTTTAGTTTTTTTAAGCCTTTTTTACCCTTTTTGCTCAGTTCAGCTGCTGCCGCTGTTACCTTGTGACTCATTTTTTGCCGAAGTTCACTCAGTAGGCTCTTGCCATTTTGATGCTGGACTATCAGGAGTGCCGGACTATTGGATGCCGGACTATTGGAGTTTTACTGTATTCCAGCAGGAATCAGACCAGTGCCAAATAGAGGTAAAGTGACCTCTCTAGTCCTACATAAGATTCTCCTGTTTATGCATCTGTGACAGGGCATTTGCCCTGCACTGGCCCTTCAAGGGCAAAACCCCAGCCCTGAGTGAGTGCTGAGAGTGAAGCCCCAGCTGAGGCAGCTCTGCTTATGAGGGCCCAGCTGGGGCCTATATAAAGAAGGACTCCTGGAGGGAGGGAGAACAGATTGCTGCTCTGGCTGGAGAGCAGTAGAGACCTGACTGCCAGGGAAGCGGGAGGCTTCCTGGAGGAAGAGCAGTTCTGGGGAAGGAAGGCAGGGCTGGGGAGGATCTGGCCAAATAAGCCCCCAGGCTGCAAGGCCTGAAGTTACTAGGGCTGTGGGAGAAGGAGTGGGTACTGCCGGAGGGCAGTATCCTGAAGAGGACACCGTGGTTAAAGAAGAGCATGGGGAGATACCAGCTGGAGGAAGGAGCCCAATGAAGCAAGCTAATTCCCCAGCTGATGGCGCCTTGCTGGTGAGTCTAGCTCGTGATAGCATCTCAGGATTACATTAGCTTTTCTGGCTACAGTCTCATGCTGGGACCTCATGGTCAGACCCCCAAGTCTTTCCAGTTACTCATGATGCGATGTGTCGTTAAAATAAGACAAGTATTTGATATCATTTAAAAATGAATACTCCTGTGGCACCTCAGAGACTAACAAAAATATATATAGCATCAAGCTCATCTGAAGAAGTGGGTTTTGCCCACAAAAAGTTCATGACACTATAAATACTTTTGTTAGTCTCTAAGGTGCCACAAGACAACGTGTTTTTTAAGTTGTTACAAACTAACATGGCTACTCCTCTGAGACTGTTGATATTATTTGTTTTATATTTTACAATATTTTTAAAAATTAATACTGTATCTTCATATATTTATTCAATAACATTCCATTCTGTTCTATTGCATAACATGCATCAGTCACTAACAACTCTGATTTTTGTTTTGTTTTCCTATTTACTGGGCAAAGCATGTGGGTATGTGTAATCTTTCTCACAAACATTACAGTGCTTGTGCAGCAAAAAACATTAGCTGCTCACAGAAGTTGGAAATCTGTTTTGGTGACTCATATTACAGCTTGTGCTTCTGATAATCCAGCTAGCTACCAACCAAAAATGAGATGCTTCATTGGCTCAATTAAAAAATGTAATGTAACTCTGGTTAAATTTCATTCTAACCTGTAACTCAGGGTTTGGAGTCTCCTTCCTTGGGTGGTGAGTTTGCACATAGGTATGCAAAGTGCAGTGCAAAAAAACATACTCAAATCATTACAGCTAACATCAAGAAAGGACAAAAGTGTTGATGGAAAATAACTTTCCCTAGATATCTAGTTGTTGGATGAATTTTGTAAAATAAATGAAAATACTTAATCTTTATTCAATAAGGTCCATGTTGTGTAAAACCATGTAGAACATAATAAACACAACTATTTTTCAAGCCATAGAGGCAGACACAATCCATGCTATGTTTAGTCAAGCGTCCACTATGCAAGAAATTTAATGTGAGTACAGTACCTAGGCTATGTCTAGACTACGGGGGTATCACAGAAAAACTCCGCCGCATCCAGGGAATGTGTCTGCTCTTCCACATTTTTTTTTTTTGCGGAAGAGCAGACGTGCTCTTTCGAAAGCCATCTTCCTCCTCCCACGAGGAAGAAGGGATCTTCTGAAAAAGGAGGCTTTTCCAAAATTTGGCCCAGTGTAGACAGGCCAAATTTCAGAAAAGCGTCTTCCAAAAAAACTATTGGAAAAATGTATGAAAATTGCACTCCACAATTTGCATACCTTTTTCCGATAGATCAATGTAGTGTAGACATAACCCTGGATGTCAGATATTCTGTGAGCAGACCATAAATGGCAGCAAGATCTATGGATTTTACAAGAAGTGTATTTATTTTTATACAGTACCATGTATGGGCATAATAGAGATTTATAAATGAACACATGTCAGGTTCCTGTCCTGAGAAATTAACAACAATCTGAGTTGTTATAAACAATCCAACAAAAAATGACTCCCTTAGGCTGTGTCTAGACTACATGGCTCCATTGATGGAGCCATGTAGATTAGACAGATAGGAAAAGGCAAATGAAGCTGCGATTTAAATGATCGCGGCTTCATTTAAATTTACATGGCTGCCGCGCTGAGGCGACAAACAGCTGATCAGCTGTTTGTCGGCTCAGCGTGCTAGTCTGGAAGCTCCCCTGCCGACATCAAAGCCCTTTGTCGGCAGCCCCGTTATTCCCCGTGGGATGAGGTTTACCGGGGCTGCCGACAAAGGGCTTTGATGTCGGCAGGGGAGCGTCCAGACTAGTGCGCTGAGTGGACAAACAGCTGATCAGCTGTTTGTCGTCTCAGCGCGGCAGCCATGTAAATTTAAATGAAGCCGCGATCATTTAAATCGCGGCTTCATTTGCCTTTGCCAAAAAAAACCAAATCTACGTGGCTCTGTCGACGGAGCCATGTAGTTTAGACGTACCCTTATTTCCCTACTTTTCTCATGGTGACTCACTTATTAAAACTGATAGTACCTCATGCGTACAAAGTCAGTGTTACTCTGATCATATGCCCTAGAGCTGCATAATAATCCTTTTTCCTTATTAGTGATAAGGTGAGAATTTTTCCAGCACTTAGGAAGCAGGGCAGTATAACCCATATCTTGTACAGGCCTTTTATTTTCTGAATTATTAAAAATAAAGAAACCAACAAGTAACCTTAAAACAGCTATGGTATAAACAACTATGTGACTAGCAGAATGCCTTTCATGTTTCTTTGGTGTCTCTGTGTGTGTGCATAACAACAGTCTGAGTTGTTAAAAACAATCCAACAAAAGATATATCGATCTATTTGATAGTTTGTCTGTCAATCCATCTCTGTTCAAGATTTCCTACTAAATGGAAAGAGCTAGGATCACCAATATTGGTATACAGCTTCCGCTTAACATAGCTTAAAGCAAGGTAAGGATTTGATTATTTCAGGAAAATGGGATATGCCTGGAATGGGATTGCTTCTGATGAAACCATACAGAGAAGAGACAATCACCAGGCAGGTGAAAGGGGCTGGCTGGAGGTACGCTTTCTCCCTCCCTCCCCCCACCAGGACTGCCCTAGCCCTGAGCCTCCCACCCCCAAGTGCCCTTTAGGGAAGGGAGGCCCCCCCCCCCAATTCGCATGGGAAAATTACTGATGGTTCCTTTTCATCAGGTAGCCAGGGGAAAAGGCACAGTTTATTGTGTTTCTCATTCTGGCTGGGGATGCATGGGGAGGACAAACATGGACCTGCTCCAGCAAGGAGACATGCACCTTCATCTGGATATGCTTCCTTGAGGTGCAGCAGTCATGGAGAAGTGCTTCTCACTTGGCCCCAAGTTTTAGCAGTGAGAAAGGGTTGGAGTAGGTCTCTCTCCCTCCTTCCCTCCCTCCCTGGGAAAGCCTGAATTCTAAACTATTCATCCCCAGCCCCTCCTCAGAGGAATGATTTAAATGAATAAAAACAAAAATTGAATTAAGGATCCAAGCAACCCTGAGTAAATCTTCTAGTTTCTCTCTAGATATCTCTCTCTACAGATATAGATTATATGTATATAGGCTTCAAATTTATCCCATTGGGAGAAATAAACCCCAGAAAATAACATTTTCTGTGGCTTTAAACTTCTTGCCATTTGAACTGTGGATTGGGAATTTAGAAGGAAAATGCTTCACAATTTCAGAAGCAGTATTAAAGTTTTAATATCAATGTTTCTGCTGAGTCTCTCTGAAAATTGAACATCAACAGCACCAAGTAATATTTTGTGATGTACTATATTGCCTTTTACTTTAAAAGTCTTTTGAAGATGATACGATCCTACTAGCCAGTAAGCAAGCAGCTAACAGTTATCCTCAGACACCCTACCACACATTGGTGTTTTGCTTACCTTGTCAAATTGGGGATTCAGTATTTATGCACAGGATAGAGGAACAGTCTAGTTTTACTGAATTCAGTGATTCTACAATAGCGAACGGATGGAATGATCAAGGAATCCCTTTCTTTCTTTTTTTAAATTGAACCCGTACCAAGCAACAGCTGCATTCAACCAAACCCCAAACTGCATGAATACAAACCATTCTTCCTTTCACATATACCAAATTGGAAGTATTATTCCCTTTTTTACTTGTGTTTCAGCTTTTATTTTAGTTGCATTTCTGGGGTTTTAGCTACATCTGAAGTGAGTAGTGCTTCTTATAGAGGGTCTGAGCATTCTGCTGTAATATTACCAAGTGAATTCACTTGACAGTTACAGTTTAGATATCTTTATTCTCTCAGTTCAATAAATTATTCTAAAATCTCCTTTGTCAAGTTGATCAAAAATCAATGATCATACAGTGCTAAATGTCATTGTTTTGAAATTTTTGAACTCAAATTGGGTGAACCATAATTGTTTTTTTAATGGGAAGCTTTTAAATATTTCAATTTAAAAAGTCGATATCTTGATAGCAAACTGATCCAATCTGTGCACTGGAGTTATCAGTCCCTCAGGGGAACTGTAGTTTGCAAACCTCATGCCTCATTCTCCTCTATAAGGTGGGCTCTCTGGCTGGATTATGTCTTCCATAATGTACGGTGGTTATTATCTGGTAACTCCCATTGTTACCAGGGTGTTCTGAACTGAAAGCTCTTGATGTACTCTTCGCAGAGTAGTGTCAGGAAATAAATCAATGGAGACCCAGCATGTCTACCTGATAAATGATTGGTATAAACAATATAACTGAAGTGCTATCACTTAAAGCTTTTAATTTATTTATTCTCCAGAGCGCGCGCGCGCATACACGCATGTGCGCGCGCGCACACACACACACACACAAAACAGATTAGAGCTTCCCAAATCTATAGTTACTCCAACATATAAAGTGGTCTTTGAGTGGATCAACAACAGGTTTTTAGTGTTCTTTCATCTGCTGCTGGGATTTTCAGGTAAGTTTACTGAAGAATTCACTTGAAGAGTCCACCAGCCATATCCCTCCCCCCTTTTATGCTCAAAGTAATATGTCGTTTAAAAGTGTTAAAATCAAAGGGGAAGAAATTTAAATGATTTTAAGCTGTTAATTGTATAGCTGCATTTCTAAATCAAATATGTGAAACTTCCTGTTTTCCAAAGCTCCGTACTTCAGGAATTTTAAAAACAAACTGAAAAGGATGGCAGCAAGGTCATAGTCATTCAGCCACCTGCCACCTGGATTGCCTAGTTATGTGAAAGCTGCTAGAAAGGCCTTATAGCTGCTTTTGGCAATAAACATGATGATTGATATTCCAGCCCCTTTCCTGTAACCTAGGCATTTTGCTGGGCTGACACAATCTCTCCTGACACAATGATGAATCATGGCAATTTGAACAGAGGGGAGACTTATGTGTATCAAGGAGAGATGTCCTGACAGGAGTTTGGCCCATAGAGGATAATGGAAGCATGAGGCCCCACGGCAGATACATTTTGGCTCAGGTCAATATTAATATGTATCAGTTCAACAAACCAGTGTCTTTCAATTTAATTTGATTCAGCACAAAGCAAAATATTTTACAGTTGTCCTAAGAGAAATTTGAAAAAGTTGGCTGAAAATTGAATTTTTCTTAAATTCAATTTTTGTGGAAGCTACATTTTTTTTTATAACAAACATTTTAATAGAGTATTATTGACCAGCTCTAGCCATTTGGTTTTCATTGTTTTAGTTTATTATAGTCATTTTCCTTGCTTGCTTTGGTTGATGTCACAAGCTATGTACAAATGAAACTGGTTTTGTGTTGAGTTCTCAAATGTTTGCAACTTCATATGAGTCAACTTCCATATTTGATATGGGCTGGATTTTACAGTGAGTACTTTGGAACCCTTAACCATTTGGGTCTTGACTAGCATTTGGACTCTGCATCTTAATACTAAGATTTCTGTTACAAGATTTCAATGACCTTGGCATTTCTGTCTTCATTTGATTTTTCTTTTCCTTTACTCTATGCTATTTCACTTTTTTTTAATAAGTATACAGATACATTTAAAGTCTCTGAGTCCGTCATTAGTAAATTCTATCTTACCTTAGTCCAGCGAGGTGCAAAAGTAGTCAGCATTGGCTGAAATCTGATCTTATTGAAGTCGACGGAAGTTTTACCACCAACTTTATTAAAGCAGTGTTATGTTGAGCACTTTTGCGAATTTCACTCTAGCTATGTTGTTTTTATTTAGTAAGAATAAATTCCTACTTCTGATGTTTATGTAAAATTCTTTGAAAAATCTTAATTTTTTAAAGGTTTTAAAACTTTTTAAACATTTAAAAAAGTGTATGTTGAAGGTATCCTGGGACTTTGTACTGGTTTCCAGCAGGCACGCACCTTACATAGCATTTCCAAAGTGGAACCTAAGGCATTTGAAATTTGCAGTTGAAAGATCAGCTTGTTTTCTGCATTTATCTCCCTGCATAAGCAGCTGAGTACTTTCACAATGCTTTTGTCTGCCTGTGGCTGGCTCTTGTGATGTTACTTCAATGATTGTTTGTCCAATATCCACCTTTATCTCCTGGAAGCATCCCACTGTCAGTAATACTTTCATTTTCAGGACGATGCTAAGGTATGGCTAGCTCTCACAGCTACATGTAAGCTTTGATGTCTGTTGCTGTAATACAAATAATTAATACCAATACAAGTATAAGCATCTGAGTGCTTATTTTTATCATCCTGATTCTTCCACTTTTAGTCATGAACTTTTAGTATCTTACTCCACGCGTAGTCCTACTGATATGAATCAGAGTCTATATGGTGCTGAGCGTGAGTGAGGATTGTAGTCCGGCTATATATCTACATATCACTTTTGACATCAACAGGTGGCTTGACATTCACAGCTGTTAAATACCTGTCTGTTTCCATGAGTCTGCAATGGTGCATATCAGTACAAATATTTGGATTTGCCCCTTTACTGTGGAAACAGAAGTTCAGTCAGGAATATTCAGCTCTTCTCAAGGGAGACTAGTGCATGCTCTTACTTTATTTTATGAGCAGCTTGTAGCTCCCAGGGAAAATGTTCAGGTGTCTACATATTCATCTCCACGGTAACTGAAAGAAAGAGGTTATAGAGAACATCTATGATAACCACACTAGCTTTCCCATTACTAAATTTAGCATGTGTACTTGTTTGCCATTCACAGTGCCTCAGAAGCTCCAGCATACTTATTCCTCCTTGGGCTGTTTTTAATTATAATTACAACATTTAATAGTGAACAAACACCAAGTATTCAAATATGTTCTAAAAGTGTTGAGCTGGCAATTTTCAGGAACCTGTCACCATTACACAGCTCAATTTGAAAAAAAAAAAGTTCAAGAAAATACTTTGATTTTATTTTTACTGTTGTGGCAGCTGCATTTGGAGTAGCAAAGTTTAAAATTATGACAATGTGTGGCAAAAAGTAGTGGTGATAATTAACTCCAATTACTGCCTGACACTTATGTAGAGAAAATGTTAATATGAAACACAGGCTAGATTTTGGCCACAGATCTAAGTCTGAAGCTCTCATTGCCCTTTCCTTTAGAATGGGGCAGCATGCTTCCTTTGGCACAACTCACAGGCTAATGCGGGTTAGGGAGGCCTACAGTCTTCCCTCTTCCCTATCCTTTATAGAGCCAACTTGTGTCCCCAGAGTAAATCATGAGGTTTTATGGCTAGAAGAGACCACTGGCTCCATCTGACATTCTGTATATCGCGAGGGCACTGAAAGCTCCCAGAACCCACCTATTAAGATCAACAATCAAAATTAGGTAAAGATATTACAGCAGCCAGAAGATTACATATGGAAGCAATATTCTCTGTTCTCTCCCAGATGCAGGGAATGTGATTATTTATTTTCCTTTCTAGGGATGTGCAACTAGGCAAAAGTCTTCTTGCATCTTACCTTATCTCTTCCAGCCGATTCTTGGCAAAAGGACAACTTAATCTATTAAATAGTAATTAACATAATCAGTATTTCTTTTAACAAAATTAATCAGTGGGCTTTCTGAACTTCATAGACTCAACTTTATGGACACCGATTTCATTTTCCAAAGGCTGGGGAAATGGACCTCTTAATAAAAGCTTTCAGGTTATTCCCCCTTCTTCTTCTTCAGTTTTTGATTTTGTTACAATGTGGTATGAATGCAAATTTTGAAACCCTGAAAGTTTTGATGACATGAAATTGTCCTCTGGAAAGCTCTAGTTATAATAAATAATCAACAACACACATCTGCTCTTAGGTTTTATATAATGCTCCTTATCTTTAGATCTTGGCACTGAACAAATATCTTAGAAAGTCAAGCTTGATATTAAGAATGTTCTTATTCAATTATATAGTACCATGAAAATAAAATTAAAATTATTGGCACCTAGTAGATATTTTTACAATGGGATTAATATACTCAAGCCAACTGGATCTAGCTAGAATTCAGCTGTCTACTGATTGCAATCTATGGGAACCCACGCCAGAAGACTCTAAAATAATCAGTGATAGAAGTAACAAAGACATTTGTATCTGCATTTCAGTTTTACTAAGGTATTATCTGGCTCTTGTAGTATGGAAAAAAACAAAAACCCAGAAGCAATACGTTTATCAGAGGATGAACAGCCCAAGGACTCATGTCTGGATATGGTATTTGTGATTTTTATCAAAATGAATCTCTGCAAAAAATGACTTAATCTAATAAGTACTTCAGATGAAACTATTTCAGCATGACAAGATTTAAATTAATTTAATATAATTCCCCACCATCCAGATGTGAACATCATGCAGGTCTTTTGTTAATACTCAGTTCATTTAAAGAATCACCTGATAACAATATAAAAATCTGCACAGTATTATTATCTGTCCATATTTATATTTTAAAAAAAGCTACCCTAACATTAGTTTATTTATAAGACAAAATGAACAATCTACAATAAGTTTAGAGGGCTCCAAAGCAGAGATTGAATAGAGATGTATCACAATCCCCAAAATAAACATGAATATATTATTGGTAAGTGAGAGCAAGGGCAAAAACAACTCCTTCTGTTCCAAAGTGTCAAATGATGAACTGTAAGCTGGTGTGCAAGATGTCATCATTGGCTTGGTTTAGTTGGGGGAGAGGAGGAATGGAAAACAATAGCTTCTCACTAAAGCTAGATAAAATTTTATCAAGTGAAAAATGTTGATAAATCTATTCATAGAGGTTTTACATGTGGATTAAAAAGGAGGGAAGTTTTCTATGAAAATTTAACTTTGTTTCCAGTTTTTTACTCTAATTCATAAGCATCTTTTTAATCCATCTCTCTAGAACTGCAAGACGCACACAATCAGGACTGAAACAATGAAAAATCAAAATATAACTAATAGACTAGTAGCACCTTAAAGACTAACATAACTTGTAAATGGTATCATGAGCTTTCATGGGCACAACCCACTTCTTCAGATGACAGGATCATCTAATGGAATCACCGAGGAAAGATGGTGGCAGCAGAACAGGATTGCTTTCCATCAGGATGAATTACCTCATCCCATATGCCTCTTGCCCCCATCTCAATACCCCCCACTTCCCATTCAGCACTGGGGTTTGATGTGGAAGAGGACTATAGGAATTAGACATCAGCTGCATTCCAGCAGGGAATAACTAGCTAGGGTGACTTGGTTACTTGCTGGACTCTTTTTCCTAACAGAGTATTGCAAACTGCCAGTTTAAAGCTCTGAAATGGACAACTATGATTGTGGTAATAGGCTATGGTTTCCTTTAAATGATTTAAGCCTCAGTTTTTTTCTTTTATTTTCATAATTTAAGCAAAACCAGACTATAGAGCATTCTCAGTGCAATTTGATAATGAAACACGGAATAAGGATGTAAAACAAGACTTCTTTGCAAATGACCAGATTTTCTAGCTGTCTCTCCAAAGTTTTGCATACAGATGTTTTTAAAAAAACAATCCAGCTTTGTGAAGCCACAGGATTTAGAAAAGAATGGATTGAGACTATAGTGAGAAATAAAGAAACTCTTACTTCCCTGAAAGTAGGACATAGTCTAATTTGCATAATTTAAAAAAGGTGGTCTTTACATAGAATCAGACTAAAGCTGTTGAAACCATGTATTTGTCATATGAGTCTGTATCTGTTCCTGATGTATCTGTTTATAGTTGTACAAAACTTTGTGTATTACAAGACAAAAGTCTTAGAGTAATTTTTAATGTAATATTTACCGTTATTTGTTTTCCAGTTATTAAATTTGATGTAGCATTCCTTGTGGATGTTTACTATCAATCCCACAAATAAAGCACAAGGAAATTTAGAAACAAAATTACAAACTAGTGATAGCAGATTACATTTTAAACTGGTGGGATTTAAGTGACCTGTGTTCTGGGATTGATTTGAGCTCATGCCTTTTATGCTAATGTGCCATATGCTTGAGATATGCTGCCTCTCTTCAGTATGTCCAGGGAAGCAGAATGTACTTTTTGGATTAGTAAATTCTCAGTGATGAGAAGACATATATAACCATTAATCATTTCCTTAATCCAGCTGTCATGCCTAACACACATTTGCATCCATAGTCATGTAATAGTAATGAAAAGAAAGTGATTATCTAAATACACCCGCTATGTGGCACACCCTAATCTTAAGTAATCTCTTTGATACAGTATTGCAGGGAAAGGTGAGGAACAGCTAGTTTGAGAGCTCTTTATTTGTGACCAGGGCCTCTCGGAATGTAGTATCCTGTTCCAGTATAGGTTGTAGGTTATTGATAATGTATTGGAGGGGTTTAAGTTGGGGTGCTATAGCTGATAAGTGGCGTTCTGTTGTTGGTTTTCTTGGGCCTATCTTGAAGTAAATGGTTTCTGGGTATTCGTCTAGCCCCGTGGTCACCAACAGGTCGATTGTGATCGACCAGTCGATCACGAGGCGTCCTGTCCGCCCCGCCCCCATTTCCTTCCCACCCCCGAGAAGCCGCACTACCTACCTCAAGTGAAAATGGAGGTAGCGTCGGCTTCCCAGGATGGACAGAAGTCCTGCAGCTTAGCGCCACTTCCAGCGATTCTGGAAGTGCGCTAGCTGCTCTGCCAGGTGTACTGCGGGAGGGAGTATCGGTTCCCTGCACCGCACAGGAGGGGTGAGTCAGTCCCAGGGCAGGCGGGTGCGGGGTTTCCCTGCACCGGGGGGGGGGGGCGGGGAGGAGTCGGGCCTGGAGGAGGCACATGCTGGCTTCCCTCTGGAGGGGGGGGATCCTGGGAAGAGGCAGATGCATGGGATTCTCTGCTCCACTGGCACCCCGCTCCCCAACTCCCACTTACCGGCCACAGAACTCTGTCCCCACTCCTGTCCCCACTCCTCTGTCCCCAGCTACAGAACTCTTTCCCCACTCCCCTGTCCCCAGCTACAGAACTCTTTCCCTATTCCCATCACCACTCCCCGAACTCTGTCCCCAGAAAATGTATAATTACAAATGCTTCATTTTAGATTTAAATAGCATGAATAAAAAACAGACCATTTATTTCATAACTATAAACACGTGATTTTAATTTTATATATTGCATAATTTAAAAATAAACTGTTTATCAGAGTGTGTAAGTAAGGGCTGGGGATAACAAGTGATGGACAAGAGGAGAATGGAGAGGGTGGGGCTTCAATGAAGGGGTGGGGCGATAGATCTTTGCCTGTTCTGAGATTTAAAAAGTGATCTTGGGTGTAAAAAGGTTGGAGACCACTGGTCTAGCCCTTTCAATTTGTTTTTTATTTCCCCTGGTGGCTAATTGAATTTTACAAATGCTTGGTAGAGATCTTGACGTTTTTGGTCTGTCAGTGGGATTGGAGCAGATGTGGTTGTATCTAATGGCTTGACTATATATGATGAATCATATGGTGTGTCCTGGATGGAAGCTGGAGGCATGTAGGTAAGTGTAGCAGTCAGTGGGTTTTTTGTAGAGAGTGGTATTGATTTTGCCATCAGTGGTTTGTACTGTGGTATCCAGGAAATGGATCTCTCGTGTCAAATGGTCCACGCTGAGATTGATGGTGGGGTATAGGTTGTTTAAAATCTCTGTGGAATGCAGCCAGTGTTTTTTGCCCATGGGTCCAGATCATAAAGATGTCATTGATGTTGCGTAAGTAAAGGAGGAGTAATGGGGATGGAATTCGAGGATACGTTGTTCTAAGTCAGCCATAAAGATATTAGCTTACTGAGGGGTCACACGGGTACCCATGGTTGTGCCGCTGATCTGGAGGTATAAGTTGTCCCCAAATTGGAAACAATTGTGGGTGAGAACAAAGTTACATAGATAGTTACACAGATTAGCTGTGGTAACCTCTGGGATAGTGTTTCTAATCACTTGTAATCCATCTTCATGTGGAATATTGGTGTAGAGAGCTTCTACATTCATGGTGGCAAGGATGGTGTTATCAGGAAGGTTATCGATGTTTTGTAATTTTCTCAGGAAGTTGCTGACTCAGGAAGTCAGTGGTATCTCGGAGATAGCTGGGAGTGTTGGTAACATAGGGTTTGAGGAGGGAGTCTATATAACTGGATAATCCGGTAGTGAGTGTGCCTGAATTGATGGGACATTTGGGGTGTCCAGGTCTGTGGATTTTGGGAAGCAAATAGAATAATCCTGGTTGGGATTCAAAAGGTGTTTCTGTGTGAATTTGGTCCTGAGTAGAAGCAGGGAGTTCCTTAAGAAGACAGTGTAGTTTCTTTTGGTATTCTGAAGTGGGATCAGAAGAGAGCTCCTGTTCATAGTCTGACTTATTCATAATGATCACAGCACCCCCTTTGTCAGTTAGTTTGATTATAATGTCAGAGTTGTTTTTGAGACTCTGGATAGCATAGTGTTCAGCGCGGCTGAGATTGTGGGTCACTTGTTTGCACATAATGTCAGTCTGTGCATTGTTGCGGAAGTATTGAATATAGAAATCCAGATTGTAGTTACGACTGTCAGGGGGAGTCCACATAGCATTTTTTTTTCTTTTGATGTTGATAGGGGGGTTGGTCAGATTGATGTTCATTGGTAACTTGGAAGTATTCTTGTAGATGAGGTGATGAAAGAAAGGTTGAAGGTCACCACGAAATTAAACCCAGTTTGTGGGGGAGGTGGGGCAGAAAGAAAGACCCTGGGATAAGACTGACTCTTCTACTGGGTTGAGTTTGTAGCTAGAAAGGTTAGCAATATTATCTGGTGGGCTGAGGTAGTCGCTGTTGCAGTATCCTGTGGCATAGAGTGGTTTAGAAAGTTTATTGTCTCTTCTTTTTTCTAGGGAGTAGAAGTTTGTATTGCAGATTTCTTGTCTGGTAGAATAAAAGTCCTGTAAGATGTTAACCGGTGTGGTTATTTGTCTAGAGATGAGAGTTTCAAGGTTAGAGAGGTCATTCTTGATACTCTTCTGTTTCTTGTATAGGATACTGATCAAGTGATTCCTGAGTATAGGTTTCAGAAACTGATTTGTTTTGGGAGAGGTGGCTGACTTCCAAATGTGTCACAGTGTGAAAATAGGGAGAATAAACCCAGTGGGTTTTGGTTTCTATGGTCTATATTGAACAAATCTTCTCAAATGTGTTTATCGAAATTGGCTTGTAACAATCTTATAGCGGTTTTACCTGGAAGATGGGTACCATATTCTAACATCCAAGAAACTTCCTCTCCTGAGTCCCTTGACACATTTGTGGAGCTAGCAGCTCCTGGGATCTGTCCTAGATCCTGATTTGATAGATAGCTTTCTTGATATCTGCAATGATAACAAGTGACAATACACCTCTCTTCTTCAGCTTCAAGAAGGATACTAAGTGGGGAGTGACACAGCCATATCACTGGAGGGTAATGGAATGCAGCAGCCTCTCTATACTTAGATTCCAGGGAGAGAGGATACTTCTAATTCCATAGATTAAGGCATGGACAGATAGTGCCATATAATCCATAGCACTGTAGCTGAGAATAGCTATGCGTTCTGGGGCTTTACATCCCTAGTATGCATTTACTGAAGAATCCCCAACAGATTCTATTTTGTATTACTGCTGGAAGGTTTTACTATCTAATTCATGGTCTGAGATAAACTACTAAATATTGCAATGAATTCTGAGCTATTTCTAAGATACAGAAATATATATTATATACATTGTATTGTATTGTAACTTTCGCTCTTACAGAAAAACAAGAATAATCCTTGCTATTTTCCATGTGTCAGACAACTAGTCTGTGTACTACACCCAATGTCTAAAATACAACATATCATCTGTTTCATCATGCATTCAGCTTTTGTAACTCCATTCTTTGCGATCCTTCACAAGAGAAGTGAGAACTCACAATAACTAACACACGGATTTATCAAAATCCTGGTGGATACAAAGTCTTTTCAATGATGATAACCTACTTATTGAATTCATGCAATGACTATTAGCAGCAGAATCAAAGTGGGTGAGGCAATATATTTTTCTGGAGCAACTTTGCTGGTGAAAGAGACAAGCATTTGAATTTACACAAAGCTGCTGTTTGGGTTTGACACAAGTCCTATAAAAGATATTACCTCACCTACTCTGTGTCTCTAATATCCAGGGTCCAATAAAGCTATCACAGCACTGCAAACAAGTTAGCAGAATCACTAATTCAGGAAACAGGCTCCTCCATTGTTGATATGGGAGAATTTAAACACTACTTGATGCTTTCTGCATTGAATTTTATTTCTAGAATCGCAGGAGATGGGAAAGGAGAATAAGGCTCTTTGTACCACCTTCTTTCCTTAGCAGGTGATATCAGGAGCTTACTACTTAAGTGTCCTATAAACACTAACTCATTAAGTCTCACAATATCCCTGTGAAGTACATGAATGTTATAGGTCTAGTAGGTCTAGGAGGACACAGAGGCTACATCTACACTGCACATTTATTTTGGAATAGTTATTCTGAAATAGCATGTCCACACTGCAGAGAAGCCGCAAAATTAGTCCAAGGCAAGCTTCTCCAATGTAGATGTGCTATCTTGATTTAGAGCCCCAGGAGGAATAACTTAGAATGGCCCTGATGAGGGGCTATTTCAAAATAGCAGACGTGGAGCATCTACACACACCTTATTTTAAAATAAGTGTTGCTCTTTGTAGAATGAGGTTTACAGAGGTTGGAATAAACTGACTGTTACTTCAAAATTATTTTGAAATAACAGAAATTCTGTGTAGATGCTCACATAGTTATTTTGGAACAACGGCCGTTATTCTGAAATAACTTTGCTGTGTAAACACACCCAGAGAGTGGGTAAATGGCTTTTTCAAGATCAAAAGAGATGTATGTTAGTCCATGGATTAGGTCCCTCCAACAAAGTGGAATCCCCGGCAGTGAGGAAGCACGAGGAACAGAATTTACTCCACCAACTCTCTGTGCCTCAACATAAGGGAAGGGCAAAGGAGAGGGGAAGTGGGCCCAGCATTGCCATGCTCTATTGATCCCCTGTTTTATGTTACATTGGAGGCTGAACTGGTGCATGATAACCTTGGGGTTTTAAAAGCACAGAAGCATAGTACCTTTTTGTCCCATACTCTTATATCCTACACTGTATGGAACTTGGCCAGTCCTGATTTTCAGGGCCAGTATTCTCAGTAAGAATGTAGTCAAAGTAAAACTAAAAAATAACACCTACCAGATGATCTGTTAAGTAATCACATTAACAATGTCTCAAAATGGTAACAGTGAGCAGCAAATGTCTCAGATAAGATGCTAATTAGGTTTAATCAGGCAGTTAGTTAAACATCAATTCTGACATTGGTATTTGTTGAGGTTCAGTGTATCCGGTCACCTTTTACCTAAATGAAACAGTCATAGAAAATGTAACTCTTTTCTTGTTATAATCTTGGAATCAAGGTACAGTATTTCCAAGATTCAGAAGGGGACTTATGCTTCCTTTTCATGTGCAGTCCTCTGGCTTTATAATAACTCAGTGTTCAAATCAATGCAAAGTAGACTTTGTCTAGTGCACTGTCATATAATCAAATACATGACAATTTTCCCACCTTAATAATATATTCAGAAGAGATAATACAGCCACCAGAGACTTTTTTCCCCTAGCCACTTTCATGCTCCCAATAAATGAGTTATAATGGAAATATATTTGAATATATGTAGCATAACAAGGAAAGGCTCAAAAATGAAAAAAAAAAATGGATTCATGAGAATCACTATTGAATCCTTTCAAAAGTCTCAACCTCAATAAAGACTTTTCAGACATATTAAAATATCCACACTCCCACATATCCATAACCTTACGGGATATGGAAATGTGTATATATAATCTGTTAACATTTAATAGAATCAGAAAACAAATGTAAAAAACCCCCCAGATCCTTACAGATTCATACGATCTTTCCTGTCAGTGAAAGAGCATGGTGTGTTCTCAAGTATTTTGTCTTGTTTTTGTACTATTATTATCATCATAACATTTGTATGTCTTACTCCAGATTGAATTTTCAGGGGCGTATCTACACTGCATCCATGTAGCTTATTTCAAGTATATTTTGAATAAACCACTGTTCCGAAATGTCCCTTGTTTAAAAGATGTGGAATAGCTATTTTGTGATACCAGAAGTATTGCGAAATAGCACTGCTGTCTAGACCCCTCCCAGGTTGTGGGACTTCCCAAGGCAAAAATATTCTGTACAGTAATAGATTTTGCTGTTAGTAATTGGTTCCTGATTTTTATTGCCCGTTTTCTTTCAGTTTTAGCTAATTATTTCCTTATTATACACTTCTGATTCTCCGCAGTCAGAGAATAATGGAAGGTTAGGGTTGGAAGAGACTTCAAGGGATTATCTAGTTCAACCCCCCTCTTCAAATAATTTCTCTAGCCTTGATTTGATTTTCAATTACTTAGCTGATCATGTTTTGCATAGCTATAATGTAGTTAAGCTATATGTTTTAAGCTTTCCTTATAAAGAAGAACTGGAGGAACTGTTTTAATTTCTCTTTTGCTGTTGTCCCTCAATATAGAAGTCCTCAGACATTTACTATCTTACTAGTGATGTGAAGAAGAGAACAATCGCTTCTTTGGTCCATGGAGTCGCCTCTAAGTATGCCACTGGAAATTGCATTAACTGACTTGTATGCTTGTTTTTATTTTCTGGCCATTTTGCATGGCAAACACCACAGATTAATCTCCTATCAATTATTGCCATGAGTTCTTTTTTGGGGGGACAGGAAGCTATTTAAATATTCATTTAACATCTTACTTGTGGGGGTAAATAGTAAATAAGATTGGGTCAAGGATACATCCTTTAGGATAGTGGCTCTCAACCTTTCCAGACTGTAGTACCCTTTTCAGGAATCTGCTTTCTCTTGCATAATCCCAAATTTTACCTCACTCAAAAGCTATTTGCTTACAAAAGCAGACATAAAAATACACACGTCACAGCACTTAGTGACTAAAAAATGTTTTACTTTCACATTTGTACTGTGTAATTATAAAATAAATCAATTGGAATATAAATATTGTACTTACATTTCAGTATATTATATATAGAGCATTATGAATAATTGTGAAATTTTCATTGCTATTCACTTCAGTAGTGCATTTTAGTTGGCGTATTGTAAAATTAGGCAAATACCTAGAAGAGTTGAAGTGCCACATGCAAGACATTTGAATATCCCCATAGGTACATGTACCCCTGGTTGAGAACCACTGCTTCCCTAAACTTAATTTGGAGATTGGAGAACATCCAAAGGTGCAGATTCTGGTTTATATAAGCATAATAAATATTCACTCCCACCTTCTATTGATAAAAAAACTTAAACAATGAACGTTCCTGTAGCACCTTAAAAACTAACCAAAAAATATAGATAGTACCATGAGTTTTCATGGTCACAACCTTCTTCTTCAGATCAAAGAAGAAGGTTTCATCCTAAGAAGTGGGTTGTGTCCACAAAAGCTCGTGATACTATCTATATTTTTTGTTTAGTCACTAAGGTGCTACATGATCATTTTTTGTTTTTAAGGGTTTTTTTTTTTTTTTTTTTTTTTTTAGTTACAGACTAACACTGCTACCCTTGGGATACTTATTGACACATTTCAACATTAAATCCCCTCTTTCCCCACATTGTGCTGTTGGTTGGGAGACCACACTACCATTAGGAGGCTTTTTTGCTGAGAAAATAGTTAGCCTGTTCTCCAAGGCTACGTCTACACTGCAACGGTACTTTGGGATACTGGAGTATACCGAAATAACTATCCTGCATCTTAACATCAGGCCCATTATTTTGCTGTTTCGCTAAGCTTGCTATTCCATCATCCCTGTAACCCTCATTCCACAAGGAGTAAGGGACATTTTGGAATAGTGGGTTATTTCAAAATTTGGTGCTGTGTAGATAGCGCCAAATTATGAAATGAGCTATTTCAAAATAAGATACGCAATTTTCGTAGCTCAAACTGGGTATCTTATTTCAAACTACAGTGCAGTGTAGACGTAGCCCAAGTGTTAGAACTTCCAGTACAGATAAGACTCTTTCTTCCATCAAATCCCAGATGAGGCATCTTCTGAAATGTAGACAGCCAGCCTCATCACCATATTCTTTAGCTTGCAGACAAGTGAAGTAGGTATTTTGTTTTGCATCAGCTCTAGTGTGCTTAATATTTTTAAAAAATCTGATCAACATAATACAGAATATCGACTGGGACCCAGCTGAAATTAAATAATTGGATGGCACTTAGGTTTTTGGTTCTCCTAAAGAAATGGAAGTAATGCCCTGAAAATACACACTAACACAAAGACATAGTGTAAAAGCAAGGCTTGGCTTAAAACTGCTTGCTTTGCATCATATAGATAGATATAGAAATATTTAATTTTCCTTTAATTTGTTGGTTTGCATTTTGTTTAGAATTTTTGACTATTGTGCAAGTGTGTTTCTAAAGTGGTCCTTAAAATCTTTCATTGTATGAACCATTTGACAGTCAGGAAATGAAAGGGAAAACATGTGGGACTTCTACTATATACATTTGGTCCTGTCTCTGTATAGGAAACTGTGGGCGAACCCCTCTGGCTGTGTAGTACCCCATTGACTTTTGTGAGACTCTGTAAAGACTCTGTATGACTGGGTGCAATAGGCCAGTCACACAATTCTCTTTGCAAAAGCTGAAACTCAATTGCAACTGTGATCTCCCCCCACCCCCGATAAGTGAAAGATGGTGTTGATGTGAAGTTCATAGGAAACTCCAAATTTGAACATTCCCAGACTTCTCATGGATTTGTATCCTGGATTCTGGTTTAGTTTCATGAACTTTGCCATGCATTTGAGACCTGGAGCTGTTAAATATTGCTAATAAACAGTAGCTTTGGATCCAAACCTCTGTTTTCAGTCCCATTGCCAAAGTCAAATTGCTCCTCCCCAAAGTTCACATATGAAGTGAATGTTAGTAAAACTGAGTCAGTGAAAACATATCATTATAAAAAGAGTTTAATGGCTATAGGAAAAAAATGTATTTTATAAATACAATAACTTGTTTCCTGTACTTTTTTTTTTTTTTTTTAAGGAGAAGCATAAAACTCTCATCCAAAGCACACAGAAATCAATAGAAAGACTCCCATTTATTTCAGTGGGTTTTGGACCTGGCCCTAGGAAACCTGAACAAGAGTTATGGTAACACACTTTCAAATATACAGTTAAAATGCAATTTTAGTTGTTGTTGAGACTCATGACTTGAATTAAAGCAGGGATCCAAGATCTGAAGTGTCTTCAGTAATTAAGAACTAACAAATTTTCTTTGGCCCTATTATATACCTATTAAGTATCTAAACACAATTTTCAAGTAACAGTGGAAGTTCATTCAAACAGTAAGAACATAATTATATGTGTATTGCAGAGTAATAAATGCTAACTCATTTGTGTAAATGAGTTAGCAACTTTGCATATCTCTTGTACTAATAGTAAATTTCAGTAAGTGCTCTTTAAGCAATCAATATTTAATTAACTCACAATAAAGCTGCTTTTTAAAATGCAAATTAAATAGTTATTTAAGACACTTTATTTAAGGTTGAAAAGTGAATGGACCAACTTATGATGTATGTATATTCACCAGCTATTTGCAAAAATGTATCACTGTTGCTAATGCGGATTCAGTTAGCAAAGCTGGAAGCTAATATATGATACTATTGCAAGTATTCTATTGGTTATACACGCTTAAAAGACTGGCTGGCAGATTGTCAATCTCAGATTTCCAGTGGAGCTAAACTGGTGTTGGCAATATTGGATCTCATATTTCTGAAACTTTTCTATAGGGGAGACGTATTGGTAATACAGACAGTCCCCGAGTTACGCGGATCCGACTGATGTCGGATCCGCAGTTACAAACGGGGTCCTCTCCCTGGTCTCCAGCAGACCAGGGAGAAGAAGCAAAGCGGCGGAACACGCGGGCAGCGGACAGCCCAGACGCGTCTGGGCTGCCCGCATGCTCCGCCGCTTTGCTCCCCGTCCCCCTGGTCTGCAGACCAGGGGGACGGGGAGCAAAGCAGAGCAAAGCCGCGGAGCCCGAGGGCAGCAGGACAGCTACAGTGCGTCTGGGCTGTCCCGCTGCCCCCGTGCTCCGCAGCTTTGCTCCGGACGCCTGTGGTACAGCAGCTGGGGCGCTGCTGGTTGGTCCCGTAGCGCCGCTCTGGGTGCTACTGGACCAACCCGGCAGCACCCCATCTGCTCTGCCCCAGGCGTCCTGATTCAGCCACTGCTGGTCAGTTTCAGCAGCGGCAGAATCAGGACGCGTGGGGCAGAGCAGCTTGGGTGCTGCTGGGTTGGTCCAGTAGCACCGAGGAGCAGTGGCGCTACTGGACCAACCCAGCAGCACCCCAGCTGCTCTGCCCCAGGCGTCCCCAAGTCAGCCGCCGCTGAAACTGACCAGTGGCTGACTACAGGAAGCCCCTGCCCTGGGCTTCCTGGAATCAGCCGCTGATCAGTTTCAGCAGCAGCTGACTTGGGGATGCCTGGGGTTCTTAAGTTGAATCTGTATGTAAGTCAGAACTGGCGTCCAGATTCAGCCACTGTTGAAACTGATCGGTTTCAGCAGTGGCTGAATCTGGACGCCAGTTCCGACTTACATACAGATTCAACTTAAGAACAAACCTACAGTCCCTATCTTATACGTAACCCGGGGACTGCCTGTGTAATGTACTTTCATAATGCAAAGCAAATGCATATGCTTAGTGTGGGGACTGATTCCAAGATAGTTCCTAAGTCTTGCTGCTTCATCTCTGATTTTTATAACTTTATATTTTAAAATCTTCAGATATGAATTAAGACTTATATAAATTATTCTTTTTAAAAATGTCAATCAATTAGTCTGAAAACTTGTCAGTGTGCTCTCAGGGTATATCTATACTGCAATCCTCTTTTGAGTGATGAATGCAAAACAGGCAGGCAAAATTGTAAATAAAGTGTAGATATGAATTTCCTGTGCTTCATTTGCACAATGGCATCCGTGCACTTTTTCAAAATACCCTATTTTGAAAGAACAAACGCAGTCTAGATAGAATTATTTTAGGGAAAAAAAACCCTTCTTTCGAAATAACCCTTAAACCAAGGAGTAAGGGATATTTTGAAAGAAGGTTTTTTTTTTCTTAAATAATCCTGTCTAGACTGCATTTGTTCTTTCGAAATAGGGTATTTTGAAAAAGCACCTGGACGCCATTATGCAAATGAAGCATGGAAAATTCAAATCTGCACTTCATTTGCAATTTTGCTTGCCTGTATTTGCATTCCTTTCTCGAAAGAGGAATGTAGTGTAGACACACACTACTTCTCAGAGGGTATCTAGCCTCTGTATTAAAACAATGAGGAGTCCTCTGACACCATAAAGTCTAACAGATTTACTTTGGCATTAGATTTCATGGGTAAAAACCACTTCATCAGATGTGTTGGAGTAGAAATTACAGAGGCAGGGATATATAATATATACACTAATATATCAAAAGAAGGGAGTTACTTATCAAGTGTAAACCAATGTTAACTAGGCCAATTCAGTCAGGATAGATATGGCTCATTCCCATGAGTTGATAGGGAGGAAAAATTGCCTTTGTAGTGAGAGAACCATTCTAAATACCTATTAAGTCCTAATTGATCATGTTACATTCACAAATAAATCGCAGCTTTGCTGTTTCTCTTTGTAGTCTGATTTTGAAGTTTTTTTTTTTTTTAAGAAGGATGTCTACTTTTAAATCAATTACTGAATGTCCAGGGAGGTTAGTGTGTTCCCCTACTGGTTTTTGTCTGTTACCTTTCTTGAAGTCTGATTTGTGTCCATTTATCCTTTAGTGCAGAGACTGTCTGGTTTGACCAATCATAGAATATTAGCACTGGAAGGGACCTTGACAGATCATCAATTTCAGTCCCTTCCCCTCATGGCAGGATGAAGCACCGTCTAGATCATCCCTGATAGATGTCTGTCCAAACTGCTCTTAAATATCTCTAGGGATGGAGATTCCACAACCTTCCTAGGCAGTTTATTCCAGTGTTTAAAATACATGGCAGAGAGGCATTGCTGGCACATAATGGTATATATCACATTGGTTGATGGGTGCAGGTGGATGAGTCCCTGGTGGTATAGTTTATATGGTTAGGTCCTGCAATGGCATCGCTTGTATAGATATGCAGCCAGAGTTGGCAACAACGTTTGTTAAAGACTAGGTTCCTGGGTTAGTGTTTCTGTGTAGCTGCTAGTATTTGCTTCAGGTTGGGGACTACCCATATGCAAGGACTGTCCTTTCTCCCAAGATCTGTGAGAGTTAGGGATTATTTTCCAAGACAGGGTGTAGATTGTCTATGATGTGCTGGAGGTGTTTTAGCTGTGGGCTTTAGGTGATAACCAGTGTTGGACTTGTCCTGTAGTAAGTGACTTCTGGTTACTCATTTGACTCTGTCAGTCTGTTTTTTCCACTTCCCCACGTGGGTATTTTAGTTTTAAGAATGCTCAATAAAGGTCTTGTAGGTATCAGTCTCTGTCTGAAGGATTGGAGCAGATGTGGTTGTATCTTAGGGCTTGATGTAGACAATACATCATGTGATGTGTCTTGGATAGAAGCTACAGGCATGTAGGTAAGAACAGTGGTAAGTTTCCGATATAGTGTGATGTTTATGTGACCATCATTTATTTCTACTGGCTCTCTTATGTGGACTGGTCCAGGCTAAAGTTGACGGTGGGGTGGAAATTGATCATATAGACCCACAGGAAAGAGGCCCCTGAAGAATTCTACTGGAATTTCAACAGTGTGGCACAAGTAGAGAAGAAGTGCTAGGGGCTGAGGAAGCATTTTTGTAGGTCAGTCATACAAACATTGGCATATTGTGAGTACCCATAGCACTGTTGCTCACTTGAAGGTATAAATTGTTCCCAAATCGGAAATGGTTGTAAGGACAGTCACAAAGCTCAGGCACCAGATGTTCAGGGATACTGTTCCTGATGGCTAGCAGTCCATTCTTGTGTGAAATATTGGTGTAGAGAGCGTCTACATCCATGGTTGCTAGGATGGTAATTTCAGGAAGTTAATTGATGCACCATTGTTTCGTCAGGAAGTCAGTGGTGTCTCAACGATAGTTAGGAGTGCTAATAGTGTAGGGTCTGAGGAAAGAGTCCACATAGCCAGACGATCCTATTGTAAGTGTGCCAATGCCTGACATAATGGGGTAGTCAGGATTTCCAGGTAATGGATTGTGGCTAATAGAATACCCCTGGTCATGGCACTAGGAGTGTGTCTGTATAGATTTGGCCCCGTACTATTGCAGGGAGTTTCTTGAGCAGGTGCTGTACTTTCTTTTGGTGTTCTTCAGTGGGATCAGAGGACAGTTGCCTAGCAGCCTTTTATTTGTAATCTGACCTGTTCATGATGACTACAGCACCTCCTTTGTCAGCTTCGTTGATTATGATGTTAGAGTTGATTTTGAAGCTGAGGATAACATTATTTTCTGTATGGCTGAAGTTAATGGGTACATGATGTTGTTTGTTCACAATTTCAGTCTGGGCACATCCACAGAAGCACTCTGTATAGAAGTCCAGACTGTCGTTTTGACTATGAGGAGGATTCCACACAGAATTCTTCTTCTTGTAATGTTGGTAGAAGGAATCCTGTGGATCAGTGCAATGTTCAGTAGTGTTCCTTGAATCTGAGATAGGGAACGTAAACTTTGAAATCACTGCAAAACTGTATCATGCATGGGGGTGGCAGGGAAGAAGGAGTCCCCGAGATAGGACAGCTTCTTCTGGTGGGCTAAGTGTGTGGTTGGATAGATTAACAGTGTTGCTGAGTGAGCTGATTGTACCACTCTTATCACCACCCATGGCATGCAGGAGTTTAGATTAATTGTCCTTTTTTATATGTAGGGAAGTAAAGCGTGCATTGTAAATGGCTTGTCTTGTTTTTGGGAAGTCCAGCCCACATGGAAGTTAGTGCGGATGGTTGTTTTATAATGAGGGTATTCAGTTTTGAAAGTTCATTCTTGATCTTCTCCTGTTTGCTGTACAAGTTGCTGATCCACAGTTATTTGAGAACGTATGACACAATCTCTCTCTACAGTTTGAGTATCTATATATTAACTACATTTCAGTCTCTCAAATGTTTCATGATTTAGGGTCTAAAGCAAAAATCCTTTTAAGAGCCCCCCAGGATAATTGGATAATCTGTTGATGGAGAATGATACAGACTAAATGTGGTACGTGCAACTGGTGGGTGGCAGTCAAAAAAATTTAGCACTACAACTACTAGCTCGTCTGAGTCAAAACACATGGAAAGATTCCTAATGACATTGGTGTGCTCTGAATAAGGCTAGGTCTACACTATCACTGTTTTTCAGAAAAAGCGATGTAAATTGCACTTCGCAATTTGTGTAGCTTTTTCCGATTGCTTTTCCATAAGAGGCTTTTCCACCATTTGGTCCCGTCTAGACTGGGCCAAATGGCAGAAAAGTCCCTTCTTTTGGAGGAGCCCTTATTCCTCATAGAATGAGCTATACAGAGTTCCCCGAAAGAGCATACAGGCAGTCCCCGGGTTACGTACAAGATAGGTACTGTAGGTTTGTTCTTAAGTTGAATTTGTATGTAAGTTGGAACTGGTACATATTGTAGGGGAAACTCTAGCCAAACATTTCTCCAGAGCTCAGTTTTATTCTCCCACACCTCACTTCCCTCAGTCCTTTATTCTCAAGCTGAGGTGTCTGCTGAGAAAAGCCGCTCCGCGTCTCCCTGGTCTCCTGGGGCCGGGGGGGGAGGGGGGCTAGCTTCGCGTCTCCCTGGTCTGCTGGGGGGAAGCAGCTAGTGTGGGGTTGCCTCACCCCGTTTGTAAGTAGGGATCCGATGTAAGTCGGATCCATGTAACCCGGGGACTGCCTGTATTTGCTCTTCTGCAAAAAAAGTGGAAGAGCAAATGTGTTCCCTGGACACGGCAGAGTTTTTTGGGATACCAGAAAAACCAACCAAACTAGACGTACTCTAAGTCTACAAGAAGAATTTCCAGTGTCATCACCTGGTGCTGTACCATGACCCTATCAAGAGGTTTGTAGCTGAAATTGTGGCTGGAGTAATTGAATGATATATATGCATTGTATTCAGTTACTAGTGGGAGAGTATTAGTCCATTAATCAGCTAAATATATGTTTGTATCTGCCAATAGGCAAGCAGAAGCAATTTAAAACAAAAAAAGCAGTCATGTAGCACTTTAAAGACTATCAAGATAGCTTATTAGGTGACAAGCTTTCGTGGGGCAGACTCAGGCTGAAACATCTTTGAAACAGGGACTTCCTTCTGTATCTTCTATATGACTGAACATGATTAGCAAATATACAGTAGTATCCTTAACTGTGTAAAATCCAAAAATGCTTAAAGATATACTACTATGAAGGGACGATTTAGGTGTGATTTAAAGAGATGAAATGATTAACAGGACTGGAAGGAGGTGTTCAGAAGCATGAGAGAGAGACAGTCAGTTGAAGCAGAAAAAGTGACTCCCTGCTGTGATTAGAGAGGCAATAGAGAAGAGAATGAAATTGAGGGAGCAGATAGCAGTAACCAATGCCACACGTTCAATACAATGACAGACTAGAAAGCCATATTTAGTCCTCTGTGAAAAGAAGAAAACAAGTTCTGTATTTTTACAGTGAAATAGGTGGGTGTTCTTTTATTCTCAGTTCTTAAAAAATCCCCAAAACCCACACTCGAGTTGAAAGAAATACCAGTAGGTCAGGTTTCAAAAGTCTAACAAATAATAATTCCCTAAATATACACCTCGCTTGCTTTGTGTGATCAAAATCATTCCAGAGCAATTTAATCAAAATTATAGTAATGAAAAATAACTTTATTTATAAATATGTCTACCAAGGAAAGGTCATATGTTCTAGCTGCATAAGGCAAAAGATATTCGGAATATTTAGGAATCTGAAGCCCAAGTGAAGTACTTTAAGATTTGCAAAAGAGAACCTGGTTTACGCATAAAAATAATTCCAATCTGAATACTGTATGAAATGAATGCATGTATGTTTCTGGTTCTGGCCACCTTAATGTAAAAAAAGAAAAGCAATTTCCTTATTTGGTACATCGCTATTACAGTAAACTTCCGATAATCCGGCACCTTTAGGACCCAGGGGGTGCTGGATTATCAGATATGCCAGACTATCAGAAGGGAGGGCTATGAGGGGTCTGGAGTGGGGTGGGAGGGGATGCCACCCCAGACCTCTCATAGCCCCCCCCTTACGATAGTCCCGCTCTGCCCCAGGCGTCCCTGATTCAGCCGCTGCTGGTCAGTTTCAGCAGCAGCTGAATCGGGGATGCCTGCAATAGAGCAGCTGGGGTGCTGCCGGGTTGGTCCCGCAGTGCCGAGGGGCGGCGCTACGGCACTAACCCAGCAGCACTCCAGCTGCTCTTGGGGATGCCTGGGACAGAGCAGCTGGAGTGCTGCCGGGTTGGTCCGGCAGCGCCAAAGGACAGCGCTGCAGGACCAACCAACCCGGCAGGACCCCAGCTTCTCTGCTCCAGGGGCCCCTGATTCAGCTGCTGCTGAAACAGATCAGGGGCTGATTCCAGGAAGCCTGGGGCAGAGCTGCTCTGCCCAGTGCTTCCTGGAATCAGCCCCTGATCTGTTTCAGCAGCGGCTGACTTGGGGACCCCTGGGGCAGAGCAGCTGGGGTCCTGCCTGGTTGGTCCCGCAGCGCCGAAGGGCGGTGCTACGAGACCAACCCCGCAGCACCCCAGCTGCTCTGTCCCAGGCGTCCGGATTCAGCCTGCTGGTGAAACTGACACTGCTGGTCAGTTTCCGCAGCGGCTGAATAACGTGGCCTGGGGCAAAGCAGCTGGGGTGTTGCCGGGTTGGTCCCGTAGCACCGCCCTTCGGCGCTGCGGGACCAACCCAGCAGCAACCCAGCTGCTCTGCCCCAGGCGTCCCCAAGAGCAGCTGGGGTGCTGCTGGGTTGGTCCTGCAGCCCCGAGGGGCAGCGCTACGAGACCAACCCAGCAGCACCCCAGCTGCTCTGCTCCCAGCTTCCCCGATTCAGCTGCTGGTCAGTTTCAGCAGCAGCTGAATGGGGGAAGCCTGTCCGGCTGCCCCAGCACTTCCGGGTTCCTGATGGTGCCGGACCATCAGGAGTCCCGGAGCATTGGATGCCGGACTAATGGAGTTTTACTGTATTTGAATTCTGTTTGATAGGTGGAGGGAATAATTTGATAATTAGATATTATAAATACCATCTTGATTTCTTTTCTAATCTTTGTTTTCCAGATACCAATGTAATGTGTGGTACACATTTCATATTAATGCATCTAGCTAAATGTGTACATCTGTTCCTATCACTGCCATTCCTATATTCCAAAAGGGAGAAATTAAACTGTGTACTACAATATTCCTGTCACTTGAAATGTGTTGTTGCTATGCAGCTGTAAGGAGATGCAATATTCTAACTGTACTTTTGAATATAGAGAAGTGTCCCTGGCTACAGAAGGATCAGTTGTGAGGAAGATAGCATTTTGTGTTTAATTTCATATGCAGAATTGTTACTGTGTTCTCTCTAATGGAGATTTTGGAACAGATTCTGTGCTGTAATCATTCCCTAATAGGTAACATGAGGTGCAGAAAGGAATGAGTTGCAACCCCATTACATTCGGGCCAGGACTGCAATGATTTGGTTTCAGCCTAGTTTAGAGTAGCCTCACAATTTCTTTGAATTGCACCAGTGGGTAATAGCCCTCCAAAGCTACTACCCACTGGCTTTGGAGTATTACCCAGCCTGTAGCATCAGCCCATGTCACATGTCAGGATTGTCCCATTCTGGGGGAAATTTTGGGTGGAAGAGATTTAGCCAACTGCTGCCAGAGCAGTGCAAGAGGGGGCCAGATTGGAAGAGAGAATCCTTCCCATTGCTTTTGTTTGTATTCTAGATTTAATGAGTGAATTTTAAGAAGTCTCTTCCCGGTAATATATATTTGTTTGTATGGCAGTCCAATCAAAAATATATTTTCCTGCCTAAAGGGATGGCTCTGATATGCAAATATTGAAGATAACTAAGAAAAAATATGTAGTATTCTGCTACTGCTTGTATCCAGGTCCCTTGGACGTTTACTACAGTGCCGCACTACACTACCTCAATTAACTTCATAGGCAAAAAAGGGAGAGGGGCGCGGTATTGGATTGTGTTCTTAAAAAGTGCCAACCATGAACAAATTATGTGCAAGCTGATATTTAGGGCTTATGGACCTATTTGTTGTTTCCTTGTGAACAAAATTGTTTTTTTTTTCAGAACACTAATGTTGTTTTTCATGAGATGTAGCATAATTACTTCTACTAGAACATGTTACCTTTCCTCTCGCCACCTCAGCCAACCACTTTTCTAACCAATGACTGATTTTTTCCCCCTGATGTCTGAGTGTACAAAGTAGTGAGTTTCTGAGCATCTGTCACATGTGGCAACTTACTGAAGAGAAGATACTCTGATGGCAAAAAGGGGGGCTGTTACTATTTGAGTAAGCCTCTAACTTTGCATAGCCATGTGGCAGGAAGAGTAGAATAGATAGTCCAATTCACTCATATGTAACCACAACCACATGGATCTAGTGTTAGATCCATGGCATAACTTGTTAGCAGTAGCTTTATGCCATAGCTGAGCAGCAATTTAGGGGAGAGGTACATCAGCTGGCACAGTATGTCATTTCCCACCAAATGAAGCTGAATGCCCCATTTCAAAGACATTGATTCGCAGATCTAGGTGGATGCCTAAAACTCTTAATATCTCATGGTAGCACTTTTCTATTGTGCTATGAGGTAACAGTTGCATGGAGAGCTGCAAGACAGCACAGCTACTGCCTTTTGCTTCTTTGGCATTGTGGGGCCACTACTAATGCAATCTATCACTTAACAGACTCTGTCTATCGAAGCACTGATTGGCAGGCCATTGTAAGCAGAAGCATTATCTTCCGCTATAACTAAGGGTGATGGAAATGATATCTTATGAGATTCTCTCTGTATTTTCAAAAGGCTTTTTTAATTTTTCTAGAACTATTTTACATATCCTCCATAATCTTTTTATTGAAAATTTTTGTACCAGGCAGGTAGGTGTGTTCATGTGTGTGAGGAAAAGTGTTTTCATAGCCCTTATAACTTTTTTCAGTTATTTCCTTTTACTCTGAGTTTTGGATTTAATATATGTATTTTTCTCCTTTCTCTGATCTTTTTCAGAAAGTGTTTTCTAATACAAAGTACTTCTCACCTCTGCTCATTTGACACAGCTCCTAGTTTAAATTTCATCTTTTATGGGGCCTTTGAGTTGAATAGAAGCTGTTTCTTTTCTGTTGGCTGCTTTTATAGAGGTTGTATGTGAATTGTAAAGGCCCTTTCTGTATTTTGTCTTCTATTTTTCTCCATTTCTTCCTGTAGCCTTTTTCAACACAGTGGCCCCAACCACTTGACAGCCAACATAGTTGAAAACTCTTGAGGCAGCAGTTATTTCCAACCTATTAAGCATTATTTCCATCCTTATTTCCAAACCATGAAGGAGGAGGAGGAAGTGCTTCTAATCTTGAAAAACTGGAGTTTTTAACTAGGAAGGAAGCCAGCATTTTGTTAAGCATAGCTGAAAGAGTTTACATGTGCAGCCCAATTTAAAACCCAGGAGGCTCAAGAGAGTACTAAATTAGGTAAAATATGTTCACCCACCCAGAGTACAGAACCAAGCCAACATTAGTGCTAGCTGCCTGACTGTGTATCTTTATTGGGATCCCCTTTCTTATAAATCTCCTAAATGTGCATCAGTTCCCTTCCATTATATTCATGCATTAATGCTAACAGCTTCTCATTTGGCATCCAAATCAGACAACCCAGACCTACTGATAATGCAGGGGGCACAGTTTTAAAACTTTGGCTGCCCCCAGCACTTCTTGAGTTCTGACTCCTCCCCCCCCCCCCCATCAGTCTCCTCTTCTGGAAAGCAGTAGTCCCTTCCTGAAACTCTGAGCTATGGCTCTTGCCTCTCTGGCAGATGCCATGCAGGATGGAGGCTTGGCTGTATCATGTGACCAAACTGGGTCAGCAAACTCTGGCAGAAATGGGGGAAAGCGTGGTCTCCTCTGATCCAACATGTCAACAGTCTGGAGCACATTAAACATTTGTTGCAAATCTGTTCCATTCCATCCCCTGCTGGTATCTACGGTATATACTATATATTTGAGAGTGCGTGTGCATCTATCTGTCTATCTGTGAGTCTGTTTGTTCAAAAACTCCTCCTAAACGACAAGAGCTAGGACCACCAAATTTGGTATGCAGCTTTCTTTTATCATAACTTAAAGCAAGGTCAGAGGTTGGTTATGCCAGGACAATGGAATGTGTATAGAATGTGATTGTTTCTTATCAATTGGAAAGGGAGGGCTATGGTAGCAGGAACAGTAATACTCCAGAATGACCACAGGAGATCAGCAATCAAGCGTGCCCCCACTCTCCTGCCAGCCACGGGGCTGTGGAGCAGCCGCTGACCAGGCAGCATGGCCCCTGACACTCTGGCCTGCCCTGGGGAGTAGCTGGCAGCCAGGTAACATCGCCCCACCACCCTGTCTGGCCCCAAGGAGCAGCCACTGGTTGCCCTCACCTCCTGCCACCTACACTGCTGTCTCCTTCCCTGACTCCTGCACCCCACACACTCTCAGCCCTTTACTCTGAATTACCCAAGTAACACTGGGTAAATCTAATATATTTATAAAGGTTTTCTTAAGGGAATTGAAGTATCAAACCTTTTTCAGAATTTCACAAAGATAGCACGTTCACCATGCCACCAACAGGGACTGTGACAGGACAGCTCTGCCTGTAGCAGTAAATGCTTCCCAGATCAAAGGAACTCAGTATTTGGGGGGCAAGGAGCATACCTTGAAACTTTCTGTGGTGAATCTGAGGTTTTTGTCATCCTGCTTTCCATTCAGCCCTGTAATTTAGGGGTTGCCTTCAATTCATATCTCTCTATAGGCCTTCTCATCCAGGTTATGTCTAAATCTTATAAATTATTTCTAATTTATATCTGCAAAAGTCATCCTACCCTTCCCATCCACACAGCTAAACTCTCATCGAGGCTTTTATCATCTTTTCTCTGGCCTTTGCATTCACAATGCTGTTGCAAAGATCATTCTCTTTGCCTCTCACTTTGACCATGTTACTACTCTCTTAGCATCCTTCCACTGTTTTTTTCCCCTTTTGTCTAATTTTAAAAGGAGCAACATGCTTTTTTCAGCATTTGTTAATCTATTAAACAAATCAAAACGTTTTCATCTTCGTCTCAGAAAGATGAAGCCACTTTGGTACATCCAAACATGACGTGCAGAGGTACACTGTGGCATAATGTACTACAGTAAGACTAGTATTGTGTGGCATAATGTACTACAATAAGACTAGTATTGGTCTCCTATACCCCTTTAATACATGAATTGCCTCACTGAAAGGGTAGTTTTTAAAAGCTATTCAATTGGATGGCTTGGCTTAAAATAATGTGTGACTGAATATCCTTTTTGTAATAGGCAGGAAATGACAAGCAAAAAATAAATCTAGGTCAAAAGGTTCTACTCTCATGGTTGGCAATAGAAAAGCTGTTGTTTGAACTTGTCAGTACAACTTAAACTGCATTGTTCTAATAAATGAATCAAGTTCCCTGTGGGCACTGGGCCCCTGATTGTGCAAAAAAATCAAATTGGATTAAAGAAAACTTCTCAAAATATTGTAGGCCACTGTGACTTACAGAGAAAGAGGCCTACTATCATGAGGATCTTTTGTCTGTATGAAACTTCAGACAGTTAATAGGGAAAAAATATTTAGGAAACTGCTGCACATAGTTGTTTATACAATATGTGGGACTAAACAACCTTGAAAAAGGGTGAACACTCTTCAAGTATGGAACAAATACACAGTAGAATGTGATAACATCTGCTTTAGAGTGGAAACTTGAAACTAAAATATTTCTAGCCGATGACTAACAAGTTCAATGATTTTAACAGCAGGCTCAAATTTAATCTGTGGTTTATTGCAAATTGTTCTGTTGATTAATTTATGTATTTGCCTTGTGGTGCTCCTGTACACCTAAAGATCTCTCCAACAAGTCACCTTCACCAGTCTTTGTCACAGAGTGTATCTTCCTGAATCCACATCTATATCATTTTACACATGTACCCTACCCCTTTCCTTAGAGATTTGAATGAGGATGTTTATTCTATCCAGAATAAAAATACCTCCTAAGTGTTTTCTTCTGCAGAAAGGCTCTGTCATTAGTTGCGTGTAATCCACCCTATGCCATACAGCTGGCAATTGGAGGATTTATTTGTACTTAATATGTTGTCAAATTACTGATTCAATGTCTCGACCATCTGAAACTCTGAATGACTTTCTTGATTAAATCAGTAAGCTGTATCTACCAAGGAACTGTCAACATTAAATCCTGCTACACTTATGTGATCTTTGCTGTGGATTAGGGATAGATGAAATGGGTCAGATAAAAAGAAAACCAATCTACAGTTGAAGCTTTCCTGAATCTCAAGAATTCATTTAACCATTTTCACTTTTTTCTTATGAGCGTGCCTCTGGGCTTCATGGTCTAGGACAGAATTAGAAATGGCAAAATACATCATGGGATGTTCTCCTGTTGATCAGATCCAGAATGCATTTGATTCCTGAAAGATACAATGAGCAGCAACCGCATCTTTGCTTTTGATCAGACACAGATCTACCAGTATGGCTTTCATTATAGATAAATACGTTGTGTGGTTCGATTTTTAGATTCAAAGGAAACCAGGACGCTTCACAGGACTATGCAGTACTTTAAAGACTAACAGGATGGTTTATTAGGTGATGAGCTTTCATGGGCCAGACCCACTTCCTCTGATCAAATTGTGGAAGAAAATTGGCAGGACCATATATACCACAGGGATACAATCAAAAAAGTGAACACATATAAAATAGACAAATCAGATTTTAGAACGGGGTGGGGGAGAAAGGTTAATGTCTATGAGCTAATGATATTAGAGGTGATAATTGGGGAAGCTATCTTTGTAATGGGTAAGATAATTAGCATCTTTGTTAAGGCCCATTCGAAAAGTGTCAAATTTAAGCATGAATGACAGTTCAGAGTCTTCTATTTGAAGTCTTGTGTTAAAATCTCTTTGAAGCAGGAGGCAGGTAAGCAGGTCATTGAGACAATGCCTATTCTGGTTGAAATGGCAAGAAACTGTTTTTCTTTGTGAAACTGTCTAATGTCTATTTTGTGTGCATTGATTCTTTGGTGAAGTGTCTGAGAAGTTCGTCTGCTATGTATATTGGACAAACTTCTCAGACAGTTCGCCAAAGGAGTCTAACAGGGCTGTATCATCACCCCAATGATGTTCGCAGTCTTTATTGCTGTCATTTTCTACCTAAGTGATGGGAAGCTCCCAGCTGGTGTTGAAATAATCTACAGAATGGATGGAAAGCTGTTTCGGCTTAGCAGGCTGAAAGCTAAGAGTAAGATTTCTACCATATCTATTGTGGATCTTCAGTATGCTGATGACAATGCAGTTTTTGCCCACTCTGAGAGATCTTCAAACTATCCAGAATGTATTTGCTGATGCTTATGCCAGTATTGGTCTCACCCTCAACATCAAGAAGATGAAAGTGCTCCATCAGCCCTCTCCAAATGAGGTACCATATGCCCTATCTATTAAAATCAATGGAGAGGCACTGGAGAATGTTGATCAGTTTCTCTGCCTTGGAAGTTATCTTTCGTTCAAGACAGATATTGATGTAGAAACCCAGCATCATCTGAGCTGTGCCAGTGCAGCCTTTGCTCCGTCTGAGCTGTGCCAGTGCAGCCTTTGCTCCGTCTGAGCTGTGCTAGTGCAGTCTTTGCTCATTAATGGCAAACGGTTTTTGAAGATCATGACATTTGAACAGACACAAAAATTCTTATCTATCAAGCTATATTCTCCCAACAGTATTCTATGGTCTGACACTTGAACAACCTACAGACATCACTTGAAAGTCCTTGAGAGGTATCACCAACATTGCCTCTGCAAGATCTTGAAGATCAAATGGGAAGACAGGTGCACTAAAATCAGTGTTCTGGAAGAGGCAAAGGCCACCAGCATTGAAACAATGATCATCCATTAGCAACTTCGTTGGACCGGTCACATTGTTCAGATACCAGACCATTGCCTCCCAAAACAGGTCCTGTTTTCTCAGCTGAAAGAAGGATACAAGGATTTGACAAGAGGAGACTATATTGGAATAATAGACTCCACCTAAGCAAAACCAGAAGATTGCTGTATAATTAGGCCCCCTAAAAAGAATTTGAAGAGCAATTAGCAAAAGACACAAATTAATAGCAAAACCAACTTTATTTGCATCAAAAGCAGGAAGCCTGACAAACTATCAGTGAGGCTACCAGACAAACACTAGGAACTAGAAGAAAGCTGAAGGAAGTTTAGGCTGTTGTGGAGAAGCTAAATGAATACAGGCAGTTATGAACGGGGCTGCCCCAGAGTACACGGACTGCGGGCAAGCCACGGGGGGGGTCTCGGGCAGCGAGGCAGCCCAGGCACGCCTGGACTGCTCCGCTGCTGGCTTCCCCGAGGCTTTGCAAAGCCGGGGGGGGGGGGACTCGGGCAGCGGGGCACCCAGGCGCGCCTGGGCTGTCCCGCTGCCGGCTTCCCTGAGGCTTTGCAAAGCCGTGGGGGGGCTCGGACAGCGGGGCACCCCAGGCGCGCATGGGCTGCTCCGCTCCCGGCTTCCCCGAGGCTTTGCAAAGCCGTGGGGGAAGCCGGCAGCGGGACAGCCCAGACGCCCGGCGGCTGTCCCGCTGCCGGCGTCCTCAGAGGCTTTGCTCCCTGTCTCCCTGGCCTGCTGGTCTCCAGCAGACCAGGGAGACTGGGAGCAAAGCCGCGGAGGACCCAGGCGGCAGGACTGCGGTGCGTCTCGGTCCGCCGCCCGTGTCTTCCTGGTCTGCTGGGGGTGGGGGGGCGCAGCTAGTACGCTCCCCCCCCCCAGCAGACTAGGCTTTTCTCCGGACGCCTGTGGCAGAGCAGCTGGGGTGCTGCCGGTTGGTCCCGCAGTGCCGCTCTGGGTGCTACTGGTCCAACCCAGCAGCACCCCAGCTACTCTGGTCCTGATTCAGCCGCTGCTGGTCAGTTTCAGCAGCGGCTGAATCAGGACGCCTGGGGCAGAGCAGATGGGGTGTTGATGGGTTGGTCCAGTAGTGCCGAGGAGCGGCGCTACTGGAGCAACCCAGCAGCACCCCAGCTGCTCTGCCCCAGGCGTCCTGATTTAGCCGCTGCTGAAACTGACCAGCGCTGACTACAGGAAGCCCGAGGCAGAGTTGCTCTGCCCTGGGCTTCCTGGAATCAGCTGCTGATCAGTTTCAGCAGCAGCTGACTTGGGGACGCTTGGGGTTCTTAAGTTGATTCTGTATGTAAGTCAGAACTGGCGGTCAGTTTCAGCAGCGGCTGAATCTGGACGCCAGTTCCGACTTACATACAGATTCAACTTAAGAACAAACCTACAGTCCCTATCTTGTACGTAACCCGGGGACTGCCTGTATTTGATTTGATTTTTCACTATAGAAAATGCGAGGGAAATTCCCACAGACATACCTTTGATTTTAAGTGACAAATCTGAGGCACTGTCCCAAACTAAGGCATCAATAGAAGAAGTTTGATTAATTAAAAAGCAATAAGTCATTAGGACTATGTATTCATCCAAGAATTCTCAAAATTAAAAAATGAAGTTGTGGTATGTAATCCTCTGTTCTAAATTATTGAAGGATAGCTAATGTGACACCAATTTTTTAAAGGTTCCAGATGTTGTCCTAGCAATTACAGGCCTGTAAGCCTGTACACTATCAGCAATCTGGTTGAAACTGTTATAAAGAACAGAATTATCAGGAACTTAGCTGAATACGATATATTAGGGAGTAGTCAATATAACTTTTTCCAATAGGAATTTTTTCAGTGAGATCAAGGGGATCCAGTGGAGATAATTTACTTGGACTTTCAGAATGCCTCTTTTGCTTAAAAGCCTTTGGTGAGAAACCTTGTCAAAAGGCTATCATGGGATAAGAGTGAAAGTCCTCTTGTGCATCAGTAACTGGTTAAAAGACAAGAAACAAAGGGTAAGAATAAATGATTAGTTTGCTTACAAGAGAGAGGTTAAGTAACAGGATCCTCCAAGGCAAAATACCTCCCTATAAAAAAAAAACAGATTATATAGTTGCCTCTCAAATTTTACTTTTAGTAAAACTGAGCAGGTGAGCTCCTTTTGGGTCAGCCATCCCAGTGTAACCATAATTGTGAGTGACTATTCGATCACCCTCAATTCCCTCTATTGCAACCAGTGCTGTTCAGCATACTCAGAAATGATCTTGAAAAAAGGAGTAAACAGTGAGATGGCAAAATTTGCAGATAATACAAAATTAGTTCAGATAGATAATAGGGATGTTAGTGTCTAGGCCACTAACCGATAAGCAAGAGCTTATCAATTAGCGCTATTGACTAGTCGCTTCCCCCCAGCTGTGGCTCTGCATTGTAAACTAGGGAAGCTGATGCATGAAGTTACTACCATGGGCCTTGTATGTGAGGTCTGATGAATGAAAAGAGACATGTGGAGAAGCAGAACTAGTCTTAAGAATGGGCGAGCCAGGTGGTCTCCCGGGGCTGCCGACAGAGCTGGTGTTGGGGGCAAGCTGTGACCGAATTTTGCTAGACAAATTTTCCTCGGAGGGTTGGTTGGTTGGTTGGTTTTTTTGTTATTTTTTTTTTTTTGCTTGACAGGTATTTTTTTGGAAACCATTTGGCAACCCTATGGGTGAGCTGGGTGGTCGCCCGGGGACACCAGTTGGTTAGGACTGGCCCTGGGAGCAGGGGTTGACTTTGCGTGCTGGCTTTCCTGGTTCACAATGCAGAGCTGCAGCTGTGTGTGTGTGGTGTCTGATGAATGAAAAGAGACCCCCCAGAGCAGGGGCTATGTGAGCAATTTCATATGCTGGCTTCCCTGGGCTTTACAATACAGAGCCACATCTGGGAAGGTTTTGCTGTGAATCGAGTGAGCCAAACTGAGTGCTACAATTGCTTACCATTGTCAACTAATTGAATTGTTGATAGAAAATCTATTGACTATTCGATTAGGGAAGTAATTGCATTTTAACATCCCTATTAGATAAGACCAATGCTTACTTAGAGTTACCCAGGGATCTCACAAAACTGGCTAAGAAAGTGACAGATAAAATTCAATGTTGATTAATACAAAATAATGTGAATTGGAAAACATAAACCCAATTATGCATGCAAAAATGATGGGATCTAAATTAGCTTTTATCACTCAAGAAAAAGATCATGGAGTCATTGTAGACAATTCTCTGAAAACATCTGCTCAGTATGCAGCAGCAGTCAAAAAAACCCAACAATGTTAAGAAGAATTAGGAAAAGGATAGATAATAAGAAAAAATATCATCATGTTCTCTCTCTGTCTCTGTCTCTGTCTCTGTCTCTATCAAGTGAGTGCTTTTTCTGGTTGCCCCGGAGATCAGAATTGAAAAAATAGGGAAAAGGGCAACAGAAGTGATTAAGGGTATGGAACAGTTTCCTAATGAGTAGAGATTAAAGAAAGTAGGACTTTTTACTTAAAAAAGAGATTATGGTGGTGGAAGGAGAGAGCTATGACATCATGAACAGTGTGGAGAAAGTGAATAAGGAGGTGTTATTTACCTTCTCTCCATATTACAAGAACCAGGGGCAATGAAATTAATAGGTGGCATGTTTAAAACAAGCAAAAGGAAGTATTTCCTCACGCAATACATAGTCTGCCTAAGAAACTAATTGCCAGGGAATGCTGCGAAGGCCAAAAGTATAAATGGATTAAAACAATAGTTCATGGCTCATAGGTCCTTCAATGGCTATTAGCCAAGATGGGGAGGGACACGGATTCTTGCTCTAAGTGTCCCTAAATCTGACTGTTGGAAGTGAGGCTGGGATGAGACAAATTTAGGGCTGCTTCACACCCCTACACTGATGCTAATTGGCTCAAGTATACTGGTAAATCTGGCCTCCTGATTCTAAATAATTCTCTTCTCCCTCCCCCCCCCCAAGAGATTAACCGTAATTGTGTAGCATTTGTTTCCGCCTATATTCGAGAACCAGCAGTCTGTTTGTGTATTTTACTTCCTCTAGTTTTTTATGTACAAGAACATCTGTTCAAAGACAGATACTTGAAATAATGATGTAACAAATGGGGAGAAACAGCTGTTCTGTGTGCAACAGACTCCAGGAGTGCATAAGAGAAAGGTAACAAGGAAGGGTTCAGTTATGAATAGGTCAAGGAGGCTCTGTGCTACCTTCTTGACTTGCACTCTACAGAGAGAAAAGGCAGTTTAAAATGGCAACGAAATATTTTGTAAACATGTTCCTCATCAGAGATCAACACAGCTGCCATGTAGTGTAGACATACCCCATTTGTTCAAATGTTCTGGCTCTATCTGACCCATCACACTTAGTAAGCCTTATAGTGTTGTGGGAACAACAGCAGAAGTGACTGCCAAAACTACCTGAATTAATTCTCCTATACCCCCAAATGCAGCTAACTCAGCACTGAGATTATTCGCTTTCCCAGCATTCTTGTTACTTCCCCATAGAGCAGAGTCTTTTTGGAAGACAGAGCACACTGGAATCTGCCAGCCCCTGGCCCGTATAGCAAGGATCTCACTATTCCAATCTTCCATTACTCTTTGAGCCCCACCCTATCCACTCTGAGCTAGAAGAGATCACTGGTCTGCTATGCCCGCATGGTACTGAGTTTAAAACTCCCTTTCCTCCCCTTTTTGCTATAAACATTTCCTTCTGCCACTATAGGCTAGAAGGGAAGGCCTCCTCCCTCAATCCTCTATGTTCTCACCAGTCTGTTACCATGAGAGAGCAAAGTTTGCTGTGCTGTAGTTCCTGCTGCTCTATTTAGTCTAGATAAGAAGGCTTTTTATACTTGGTCTGAAGCTACTCTCTAGTCCTTAAAAAGGTGTCTCACTTTTTTCTGGCAAGTCTGACAATGTACACCACTGCTTAATGTGCAGTGATGTCATTTTAAAAGGCAACAGCATAACATGATCATTCTTGGTTTTCTGGGCTATTAATTCATTCAGTAATTTTCCTACTAATGGAGGGTAGAGTGCACATGTTGAACGACCTGCATGACAGGAGACCAGGCTCTCTGGAATGTTCTGGCTTGCGTTGTATGAAGGCTGAGATGAGAGAGGTTAGAAGTCATGACATCCTTCTAGTGTCGGTGAGGTCTTTGTTAGAGAAGAAACAGGCAACCCAGGAGCAGATGGGGTAAAAGGAACTGCTTTATTGCCTACACATGTTTATCTTGGATATTCAACACAAAGTCCAAGTGGCAACAACCTGGTGCTGATTAAACCCTTTTATATATTTTAGTATGTTAATTCACATGTTTATCACTACTTTTCCTAATGTCTTATTTAGTAATATTAACTGCCATAAAATAAATATTAATAAGCAAATAATGAATACAATTGTACCCGCCCCTAATTACTATTTACAGAATTTCTAATTAAATCAACACATTCCTATACTACAAACTAACAGGTTACAGAGATTTCAAAGAATTTGACCCTGAAGATAGGTTATTCAGAACCAATGGGGGTAAGCAAGAGACATAACAAAATAGAGCAACTCCATACTTATCTGGTTTCCTAGGCTACAAAAATGAAGGGGAAGAGCATGTCCAAGCATAATGCCAGCTGTGTCTGAAATCCTCACCACCATCCCAGACCTGTATTCATTTTACATATCCCAACAGCCTTCTCCCACCACCTGATATTATATTGAATGCACAAAACTGGCTAGCAGGCTGGTATGGAGTATAGCATAGGGAACAGATGGCCAACCCACCTGAACCAGCACTGATTATTTGGGAAGATACTGGAAGATGATTAGTCCAAAGCCAGACCTCATTTGTAACATGATGAAACCATCTTATGCCTTCAACACGTTATGTCAAAAGCATAAAGCTGGTGCCTTTGCATTTCTGTTGTGGCCCAAATTTCCAAGCCATACAAGAGCCAGATGTGACTGCTGCTTCATAGATAATACATCTTAGTTTGAGTAGATACCCAAGAGCCAGTCCTTCCTTGCAGTGGAAGGAAAAGAGGCAAACCAGAACATTTCCTTTCCCTTTCCAAAATGGGAGACTAATCCTATCTCACCAATCATTGGATGATTTCCCATGAAGCCATACTTGGTTGATAATGAGTCATCTATTTCAAGATTGGATGAGTATAGCTTAGCATCCATACCACAAATACTAGCTGCATGGCCATTCTTGACTTTATGGGTTGCGCTTCAAACCTCCAACAGTGACATCCTCTGTTATGTGGTGTGGTCAGTAGAATCGTTGTATCTGGAGCTGCGGCTCTGAAAAGTCAGTTAAGAAGCTCCTGAAAGCATCTGAGTATATGGCAAGAACATTTTGTTTCCCTATTCAGTATGGCTATGTCTACACAGCACCATTATTCTGAAATAACTCGTGTTATTTCAAAATACCATGGTCCGTGTCTACACAGTAGGCAGTTATTATTTCGACATAATGTTGAAATACCGTCAAGCTGGAGGACTTCTTACTCCAACTCTTGTAACCCTCATTGTACATGCTGTAAGGGAAGTCAGAGGAAGAGTTCTCTATTTCGAAATAAGTGCAGTGTAGATGCTCCCAAATTCAAAACAAGCTATTTTGAAATAAGCTACACAATTGATTTAGCTCAATTTGCATAGCTTATTTCAAGTTAAGTTCTGCTGTATAGATGCACCCTATGTTGCCACATCCCTCTTTGGCAAACCAAAGATTTTTTCCATAAACTGGCTTTTAATATGTTTACTTCTTTATAGGAGTTTCTGGATGATTAAGTTTTATATGTCCAAAACATCTCATAATCCTTCTTTAAGGCTTTATTATGCAATCCATTGGGCCATCAGAATTCTTGGTGGTTCCTGTTTAAAGAAGCCACACATCATTTTTTATGATGTCCAAGTTCTGTTGCTTGGTCCATTGAGTTTGGGACTTTGGCATCTTTTCCCCGGCACTTTGCTGGCAGCATCCCTAACAGATGCCTGGAAACAATCTCACAAATTATTGATTTTCTTTCAGGTTTTTCATCTGTAAGGGTTGGCACATCAAATCATCTGCAGATTTCAGCCTGGTGTTCTAGTTTGATGTCAGCATCAATCGGTTTCTGTAAATCTAAATGACAAATAGAATGTTTCATTTGAGTTGTCTTCAATTTCAGTTCATCACGGCAACAAGGAACCTGTGGCCAGTATCACCATTTTCAACACCCCATTGTAGCGTATGCAGCTTCTCCACCTATTGGATATGAAAATACTAAGTCCATACATGTAAGTTCTTTCATTGGAAATCAGTATTACACACATGGAACCCAATTATAGAACAAAGCTTGAACAGTTGTTCTCCATTATTGTTCATAGTTGCATCCACAAGGAAATGCCCAATGATTTCTGATTAAACTGTTCTAGCATCAGGTCCTAGCATGCCATTGGCATTGCATAGCACAAAGATAATGTGGTGAGCAGACACTCTGCTGATGTCACACATGGCTCATGCATATTGTTCCTTGTCATTTTTATTGGTGAGATTAGTGGATGCGTAAAGAAGGATGCCTATGATGAAATCTTGTGATCACGATGGCTACGTCTACATTGGCCCCTTTTCCGGAAGGGGCATGGTAATTTTTTCAAAGTAGGAATAAGATCCTCCGGAAAAGGGCTTTTTTTCCGGAGGATCGGGGCCAGTGTAGACGCTCTTTTCCGGCTTTTCTAAAAGCCGGAAAAAAGCGGCGGACATTTTTATTTAAATGCCGCGGGGGATATTTAAATCCCCCGCGCATTTCCCTATTGCGATTTCAAAAATTACCATGCCCCTTCCGGAAAAGGGGCCAATGTAGATGAGCCCAGTATGTTCAGAGATGGGAGATCATTTTATCACGGGTTTACAAATATTCCTCGCTGACACAGCTGCCATCCTCAGCACAGGCCTTACCACAGATAATGATAGCAATTAATAACCATCTTGCTTGTGCTGCTCCAACAGGCTTCACAGAATCCTACCATGGAAATATTGTGTTGGTTCAATTCATGTGACAAGAGATAGGACATCAATGGTTTTGATGGTGAGTTTTTGTTTCAAACAGCAAATCTACTTTATATACAAAGTTCCAAAAATTGTGAGCCCATCATTCAATGGGGGTGGGGTGTCTGTTCTAGGATCCAGTTTTTAAGTCATGTTTCATGTGCAGCTCATAGCACAAAAGCCTGCACTGATACCCTACACTCCCAGAAACAGGCAATTTGGGTATGCTGGCTAGTCAGGCCTGTGCCACCCTAGGCAAATTAACATTAGTAGGGGAACTAAAAAACATGCTTACTGCAGCAGAGCCGCCACAACAAGGTTATCCTCTGATACCCCCTTTCTGGAATATGGAAGATGGAACAACAAAACTAGCAAATACTTAGCAGCATGTACTTCTTCACCAAGAGCATTTCAGAATTGTATATGTCTCCCTTTAAACAGTAAGGTCCAAGGATATGAAAATGACATAGTGAAAATTGATTACCTTTCCACTTCAATGAAAGGCAACTATATTTTTTCCTCCTGACCTGTGTCATTCAACAACTTAACATTATGCTATGTGCACATTGGAAATTTGCTATAGTCCGTTTATATATTGGAGAAGCAGTAAAATTTGCAACATTCTTGGCATTTTTGACAGTCTGTGCACCCAAAACCTGCAATTAAGCATCTTCCTACCCTTGAATATTGATCTTGCTTACTGCATAATGTACTTGTACTACAATTACGTTTGGGTAGATGCTGCAAAAATATTCATTTGAATAAAAACCATAATTTCATTTTGAAGGAGCAAAACAATAACAAACAACAAGAACAACCCCTCCTCAAACAAGCTGATATCCACCAGCAGAAGGGACAAGATGTGATATTGGGCGAGATAATCATAATGCATATGTGAAATGGAGCTAAGTGAAGGTGACGTTGGCAACCTTAGTGCTATCTTTTTCTGAACTCCTGATTTCTGAACTCCTGAAGGCTTATCTTTGTAATCTTAATATTTTAATATAGTTTTTAATTATTAAAAATACATGTGCCTGCACAATTCCCCCGTCCTCCAAACATACGCATGTGCTTAATTATAACTTTTCTTTTTTTTTTTATCCTGACTTGAATCATTGAAGAATATATACTTTTTTATTGCAAGGGAAGCACTCTTTTTTTCTGTAGACTTGCCTCTCTTTCATTTCCCCCCATCACAGTGCAATTATGAATTTGCTGCTGAGGTTTAAATTCACATCATCTGAATTACATACATAGTAAATAAAACTGAAAGAAGCATTTTTGCTTTTGCCATTTATGAACTAATATGTTCACAATTCAATAAAACAGTAGTTCTTCATCATGCACTTTGGGTGTTTTCATCGTTTCCTTTAAAAATGGAATGTATGTGCCGACTGAGGCTACATCCAGACTGCATTGCTTTTTCAGGATACCAGTGGTATCCCGGAAAAGCAACGCAGCGTCCAAAGAACGTGTTCGCTTTTTCAGAAAAATTTTCAAATAAGAGGATGCGCTCTTTCACCATCCTGTGACAGGTCGCTTGCCCTGCACTGGCCCTTTAAGGGCAAACCCCAGCCTGGAGCAGGGCCTGAAGCATGGCCCACTGAAGAAACAACAACCCCCAGAAGTGCCTCAGAGACTGACGTGGGCACTGCTGGAGGGCAGTGTCCTGAAGAGGAATGCCGTGGCCTGGAGGGAAGAGGGGAGACATCACCCGAGGGAAGGCACCCAGCCGGCCAGAAGGAGCTAATTCCTAGGACAGACGGCTGGTGGTGCTGTGGTGGTGAGTGAGTCCCCTCACACATCCCTGTAAACCTCATTCTGTGAGGAATAAGGGATGTCTTGAAAAACCATTTTTTTCCAAAATTTGGTGCCGTGTAGAAGTGCTATATTTTGGAATAGCCTCTTTTAAAAGTAAATCAGAAAAAGTTATGCAATTGCGTATCTTCCGATTTACAAGTGAGGCCTAGACGTAGCCTGAGTATATATAAGTATTTTGACAGACTGAAATATGCCTCTCAAACTGTGACTAGCAAATTCCATAAACAAATTTCTAAAGATTCAGATTATTGTAATATTAATTACCAACCCTAAAGAATTCTCAGCAAAGCCCAAGTAGTCCACTGATCCCCTTATGTTCAGATTCCCGGTAATGTATAATTTAAACATGTACTGTGAGGCTCAATGGTCTCTTTCCAAGACTCTGGCATCTCTACACACAATTCTCGCATATGGAAAAGCTCAAACCAAAAAGTACATGAGAAACAAATGTAGACCACAGGACACATCTTTAACAGGAGAGAGGAAAAAAATGAAAGAATTGGAGGACTGGGCAGTGGACAGCCACATTCTCATAGAAGTACTAAAACCTGCAAAGGATTTGTATGGTGAGATCATCTTTGGGGAAGGAACTGAGAATTGTCAAGAGAAGGGAAGGGAGGTAAGTAATAGAAGTCAAGAAAGAAGTAGAGGCCTGTAGAGAGAACTGCAGAAAAGAAAATCAGTCGTCAAGTAGTTCTAAGAAATAAAAATATTTCTTATAACCACCCAGACTTCAACATATTTCCTTCACAAATATATCTATTACTATTTCACTTGTGTTATTTTAGATCCTTTATATATTGTAATTGCCAACTCATGAAATAAGAGTTATAAAAAGTATCATTTATGGTAAAGAAATGACTCCCACATTATTTTAAACTTCCTGCACAACTATTTTTTCTAGTCTCTCTCATTTTGGTATGTATATGCTCACATCATGTTTTACATTCAGCCATAAGAGATGGAAGATTTAGTAGTTTCAGCACATCCAAAAATAATGTATTCAAAGTACAGGACCAGCCAAAGAGCAATCATTTTCTAATCATAATAAGAGGGGCATCTCCCATTTTCCCTAATGTGAATCCAATGAAAACAGCAAGTTGACTATCACTTCCACATATGCAGTCATTGTACTGTGAAATATTGCCTACTCATAGCTCTTCACTGAAAAAAAGGAAAAACATATATTCCTTAAGCTATGTATTAATTTAATAAATTGAAAATAATATGTGCAATTGAAATTGCTCAGGAAACTTAAGTAGGGTAAACATACTAATGGTGAGTAAATGGGGTAGTGGTGACATACTGCAGGTACATTTTGCTTTTTATCAAGTAGGCTAAACTGTTCTTTACTTCTTATCTACAAAGCAATTACATTTTCATCATTGCTGGTGAACTATTGTCATGTTATGGCCTAGTAATCATGTTGAGGGACAGAGTTTAATGTAGAAGAAAGTTGGATTAAAAACAAAACAAAACATGCCAAATGTTAGCAATTATGTTGTCTTTTTTCTTAGACAGTAAGAATACTTGATTAATAGAAGCACACAGAAGATTTGCTCCTCTGTTGGGATATCACTGCTTTATGCTGCCCTTTCTGTTAACAAATTGGAAAGCTATTTTGCCACATGCCAGCACTGTACACCAAACACTGAACTATTTCTCTGTGTCACTGCTCTCACACTGCATACAAAGGTCTTCCTTTGTTCACTGTCATTCCACTAAAATGCTTCAGCAACACTGCCTCCATAAATGGAACAAAACCTTCCTGTTTTACAATAAAAGGTTGCTTTTGAGCAGTTCATAGGGTTCTTCCTTCAATAAGCTTAACACGTATGACTCTAAAAGCCCCTCAATGCCAAATGACAGAGGATCCAGAATAGTTCCTATCAGATCTGACACATGTACTACCTCTAATACACTTTTGGAAGTAAGTTATTTAAAATATGTTTGGGAGGCAGGGCATACACCCAGTCTGACAAGAAGTATAGATTTACCTCTGACTGGCTTGTTTACAGGCACAGGGTGATGAAAGTACATTCATGTGTAAGGTAAACAAAGTCATCAAACTTACAAATGGTGGAGGAGACAACTTAGTACATATGTTGGAGAACTGTGTCTGCATCCCAGGAGCCCTTTAGTCTCTTTAGACAATGGATTTTGGGTACTATGAAAGGAGCAAAATATAAACAAACCAACCCAGCCCTGTGTTATTCAGCACATAGGAGACATAGGGTACAGCGCCCTCTGAACCTGTGAAAGTTGAATCTCCTAGGGTGGAGGACTAGAGATGCTGGTAACTTGGTGTAAGTAAGAAAGCTGCTTAGGCAAATATTGTAACCTGCTAGAATTAAGCTTTAGGCCCTAGAAAGGATGTTTTGTTTGTAACCATACCTCTCTTCTGTTGCTTGTTATAATGTTAAAATTTAGTTCATTAATACATTTATTCTTACTTTTACTATAAATGATCTTAGTACTATTGCATTGAATTAAAGTACGAGCCTTCATCTGAACTAATGGATTGGTTTGCTCAGTCTCTCTGGAGGCACATCTACACTGTAACACTATTTTGAGACACTGGAGTACAGGCAGTCCCCGGGGTTACGTACAAGATAGGGACTGTAGGTTTGTTCTTAAGTTGAATCTGTATGTAAGTCGGAACTGGAGTCCAGATTCAGCCGCTGCTGAAACTGATCAGTTTCAACAGCGGCTGAATCTGGACGCCAGTTCTGACTTACATACAGATTCAACTTAAGAACCCCAGGCATCCCCAAGTCAGCTGCTGCTGAAACTGATCAGCGGCTGATTCCAGGAAGCCCGGGGCAGGGGCTTCCTGTAGCCAGCAACTGGTCAGTTTCAGCAGCGGCTGACTTGGGGACGTCTGGGGCAGAGCAGCTGGGGTGCTGCTGGGTTGGTCCAGTAGCGCCGCCGCTCCTCGGCGCTACTGGACCAACCCAGAGCACCCAAGCTGCTCTGCCCCAGGCGTCCTGATTCAGCCGCTGCTGAATCTGACCAGCAGTGGCTGAATCAGGACGCCTGGGGCAGAACAGCTGGGGTGCTGCCCGGTTGGTCCAGTAGCGCCCAGAGCGGCGCTATGGGACCAACTGGCAGCGCCCCAGCTGCTGTACCACAGGTGTCCGGAGCAAAGCCACGGAGCACGGGGGCAGCAGGACAGCCCAGACGCGCCGTGACTGTCCTGCTGCCCTCGGGCTCCATGGCTTTGCTCTGCTTTGCTCCCCGTCCCCCTGGTCTACAGACCAGGGGGACGGGGAGCAAAGCGGCGGAACACACGGGCAGCGGACAGCCCAGACGCGACTGGGCTGTCCGCTGCCCGCGGTGCTCCGCGGCTTTGCTCTGCTTTGCCCCCCCCGTCCCCCTGGTCTGCAGACGAGGGGGACGGGGGGGGACACAGGGGGGAAAAGCAGAGCCAAGCCGTGGAGCGCCCGGCCAGCTGACAGCCCAGACGCGTGTGGGCTGTCAGCTGATCGCGCGTTCCGCGGCTTGGCTCTGCTTTGCTCTGCTTTGCCCCCCCCCCCCCGTCCCCCTGGTCTACAGACCAGGGGGACGGGGGGGGGGGGGCAAAGCAGAGCCAAGCCGCGGAGCGCGCTGCCAGCTGACAGCCCAGACGCATCTGGGCTGTCAGTTGGCCAGGCGCTCCGCGGCTTGGCTCTGCTTTGCCCCCCGTCATCCCCCGTCCCCCTGGTCTGCAGACCAGGGGGACAGGGGGGTGACGGGGGGGCAAAGCAGAGCCAAGCCACGGAGCACGTGGGCAGCGGACAGCCCTGTCCGCTGCCCACGTGTTCCGCCGCTTTGCTTCCTCTCCCTGGTCTGCTGGAGACCAGGGAGAGGAACGGCCCCGTTCGTAACTGGGGATCCGACGTAAGTCAGATCCGCGTAACTCGGGGATTGCCTGTATCCTGAAATAGCTATCCCTCGTCTTCACAACACAGCCCGTTATTTCAGACTCCCTATTCCAACATCCTTTTAAACCTCATTCTACAATGAGTAAGGGATGTTTCAGAATAGCATTTTATTCTGAAATCTGGTGCTGTGTTGACAGCTTATTTCATCATTTGCTGCTATTTTGAAATAGTATAGAAATAAGACACGCAGTTTGCGTAGCTCAAATTCCGTATCTTATTTCAAGTTACGGTGCAGTGTATCTGCATCCTATGTGTCCAATGAGAGGAACTGGTCACTACACAAAAACATCTCAGTGAATTTGAGGATGGGATTCACTTGTTACTGGTAGAGGTTTGAGGAGTTTGCTGGTGTAGCGGGCAGACTGGTGTCAGAGAGCTGACAGTCTAATCACCAGCAAAGTTCATTCTTGCTGAGTCATGGGGTAATAGAATAGATCACAGTTCTGGGCGTCCTGAGCAGAATGTCACAGAAATGTTAACCTTTAGTACAGAATTGCTGTTGTGATTAGAAATACAGTGATAGAAATTAAACTGGGAGAATAAACAACTGGAATTTAATCATGAGAAAGAGGACATCAAATGTTAAAAAACAAAATTAAAAAAACCCCAAACAAATATAGCAACACTTATAATTTTTCAGTCCACTCTGCGGATGATCTCTAATGTAAGGCATAACAGGTTTGTCCAAACTGCTAATGACGTTCAGGAGAAAAGATCCATCTGGAGCAGGGTTACGAAAAGGGACAAATACCTCCTTTCCACAGGCAAACAATTTTAAAGCTGCAAATATTTTAAAAAGATATTTTTTGAAATATTTTTATATGCAATTCATAGTAATAACTCATATTTGAATGACCTTAAACCGGTGGTCTCCAATCTTTTTAACCACAAGATCACTTTTCAGTTTAAGTGCAACGTAAGACCTACTGCCCCTTCTCTGAGGCCCTTCCCCTGCTCCACCCTTCTCCGAGGCCTCACCCTGCTCACTCTGTCTCCCTTCCTCCCTGAACTTTCACCAGGCTGGGATAGAGGGCTGGGGTGCAGGCACTGGTCTTGAGCCAGCAGTTCAGAGTGTGGGAGGGGCTCTGCGCTTAGCCCGGGGTGGGGAATTGGAGTCCAGGAGGGGGTTCAAGGTGCAAGCTCTAGGAAGGATTTTGCGTGCAGGGGAACTCACATCTGGGGAAGAAGGTTGAGTTCAGGACAGGGTTCAGGGCTGGGACGGGGTTGAGGAAACAGGATCTGGCTGGGCACCACTTAATTGAGACTGCTTCTGGGTGGTGGAGCAGTGGAGTTAAGTCAGGCTTACTCCTGCCCTGGCACACTCCTGAAAGCAGCTGGCATGTACAGAGATGGTTCCATGGCACCGTGCGCTGCTCCTCATCTAGAGGCACTGAGCCCACAGCTTCTATTGGCCATGGTTCGCCTTTATTGACCAATGGGAACTACAGGAGTGGTGTCTACGGGCAAGGACAGAATGTGGAGGCCCCCTGTTCAGTCTTTCTCAGAGGCTGCAGGGACATGCCAGCCATGTCCAGAAGCAGCAGTTACCATTGGAATAATTACTCCAGCCACATTAGGTTAGGCATTTTAGAACTCACTATTCAAATAATTAAATTTAAATGTAAGAGAGAAATGAAAATTATGAAATGCACAGACCAGTCAAAAACCAAAAGTAACTCACTTTGCAAGCAGTAAAAGAAGTAACAACAACCCCCACTCCAACCTTTTTGTTGGGTTGTGAGATGAGAAGGACAGTGTGTGTGTTTATAAGAATGAGACACATGGATGTGTGAGTGACAGAGATTTGCATTGCGAAGCTTCTTCCATCCCCTTCTCTGTGTGTGGAGATAGGTTGGGGCAGGGGAGGGCAGCACTAAGTCAGAGGGCAGGAGCAGCATGGGTGGAGGATCAACTGAAGGGCCAGCGCTTGATAGCTTCCTGGCCAAACCAGTCAGGATCACCTGTCAGAGGCTCCAAGATCTACCGGTAGATCCCAATCTACTGGTTGGTGACCACTGCCTTAAAGCTTTCAGAATAAGCAACTTGAGAACATAAGAGTGGGCAGACTGGGTCACACCAATTGTCTTCTGACAGTGGCTAGTATCAAATGCTTCAGAGATGGTCAAGTTCAGGATCCTCACCAAAGAAAGAAAGGAGAGCAGACCCTGGACTTCAGAAAAGCGGACTTTGACTACCTCAGGGAACTAATGGGTAGGATCCCATGGGATGCTATATGGAGGGAAAAGGAACCCAGGAGAGCTGGCTGTATTTCAAAGAAGCCTTATTGAAGGCACAAGAACCATTCCGATGCACAGTAGGAAAAGCAAATATAGTAGGTGACCGGCTTGCCTTAGTGAAATCCTTGCTGAGCTTAAACCCCAAAAGGAAGCTTACAAGAAGTGGAAACTTGGACAGGTGACTAGGGAAGAGCATAAGTATATTGCTCCAGCATGCAGGGGTGTAATCAGGAAGGCCAAAGCGCAATTGGAATTGCAGATGGCAAGGGATGCGAAGGGTTACAAGACTGGTTTCTACAGGCATGTTAGCAATAACAAGATGGTCAGGGGTAGTGTGGGACCCTTATTGGTTGGGAGAGGTAGCCTAGGGACAGATGATGTGGGAAAAGCTGAAGTACTCACTGCTTTTTTTTTTTTTTTTTTTTTGGGCCTGTCTTCACAGATCAGGACAGCTCCCAGACTACTGCTCTGGGCAACTCAGTAAGGGAAGGAGGCGGGCAGCCCTTGATAGAGAAGGAACAAGTTAAGAAGTATTTAGAAAAGTTGGACATACACAAATCCATGGGCTGGATCTAATGCATCAGAGGGTGCTAAGGGAGGTGGCTGATATGATTGCAGAGCCATTGGCCATTATCTTTCAAAACTTGTGGTGATCATCAAATCCCGGACTATTGGGAAAAGGCAAATGTAATGCCCATCTTTAAAAAAGGAAAGAAGGATAGTCCAGGGAACTACAGACCAGTCGGCCTTACTTCAGTCCCCATAATAAACGTGTAGGGGATCCTTAAGGAATCGATTTTGAAGCATTTGGAAGAGAGAAAAATGATCAGGATTAGTTAACATGGATTCACCAAGGGCAAGCCATGCCTCACCAACCTGATTGTCTTCTATGATGAGAAAACTAATCTCATATTAGGTTTCATAGGAGGAGATTTGCCACTAGTGGCACTTTATTCTGCACTAGTGAGACCACGTCTGAAGTATTGCATCTGATTCTGGCCCCCCATTACAGGAAGGATGTGAATGCATTGGAGAGGGTCCAGCGGACAGCAACCAAAATGATGAGGGGGCTAGAACAACATGACCTACAAGGAGAGGCTGAGAGATTCAGGGTTGTTTAGTTTGCAGAAGAGAAGAGTGAGGGGGGATTTGATAGCAGCCTTCAACTTCCTGAAGGGGGGTTCTAAAGAGATTGGAGAGAGGCTGTTCTCAGTAGTGACAGATGAAAGAATGAGGAGCAATGGTCTCAAGTTCAGTGGGGGCAGTCTAAGTTGGATATTAGGAAAAACTGTTTCACTAGGAGGATGGTAAAGCTCTGGAATGGGTTACCTAGGGATGTGGTGGAACTTACATCTCTAGAAGTTTTTAAGTCTCGTCTTGACAAAGCCCTGGCTGGGATGATTTAGTTTAGGTTGGTCATGCTTTGGGGAGGGGGCTGGACTGAATCACCTCCTGAGATCTCTTCCAACCTTATGATTCTATGATCCCCTGTCACATAGTGCCACCTGTTTAGGTTTAAGGACAGCCAGGGTTACATCCTTAACCATATTGGCTAACAGCCATTGTGGATCTATCATCTGTGAACATATCCAATTATTTTTTTGAACCCAGTTATATTTTTGGCCTTCACAACATCGTGCAGCATTGGATGACTGTACATTGTCTTTGAAGAAATACTTCCTTATACTTGATTTAAGCCTGTTGCCTGTTAATTTCATTGGGTGATCCTGGTTCTCTCATTATGAGACGGTGTAAGCAACACTTCCTTCTCCACACTATTCAAGATTTTATAGTCCTCTATGACATCCCCCCTTGTTTGTCTCTCTTCTAAAATGAGCAGCCCCCGTCTTTTTAATTTTCCCCCTAATAATTTTATTGCTCTTCTATGTACTTTTTCCAATTCTAAGGTACCTTTTATGAGAATGGGCAACCAGTACAGCATGCAGTATTCAAGGTGTGGGCATGCCATGTATTTATGTAGGGGCATTATGATATTTTCTGTCTTATTTTCTATCCCTTTCCTAATGAGTCCACACATTTGGTTAGCTTTCTTGACTGATACTGCACACAGAGTGGATGTTTCCAAAGAATGATCCATGATGACTTCAAGTCCTCTCTCTTGAGTTGTAACATAATTTAATCCCCCACATTTTGTAAGTATAGACAAGATTATGTTTTCAGCTGTGACTCTGACTATAATCTTAATTAGTTCCCAACTGTAAATTTGAACAAATGTAGTGAGTTTATCATAAGATCATTTGTCATGTATTAACAAAAGTAAAGGCATGTGACAAAATACTACTGTCTCAATAGTAGGTACTTGGGATGCTTGGTTTATATGAGTGTGTATTTCAGTTTTTTCAGCCAGAAAATTGTGCTAATCATATAGAACTGTTCTGTAAACCTGGAAAAATGAAAGCATTATTTAAGTAAATCAGAGAGATTTCTCATGAGGTAATATAATTAAGGAGACTCTGATTTAGTATTTTTCCTTTTAACTCAATCTGTGGCAAAATCATCACAAAAAAGAGCTTAGAATCCACAAAGTGCTGCCGAAGATATTCTGCATCACCAGCTCTAAGAAAGCTTCTAACTTTAATACAAGAAAGGTTCATGAAGGTTGGATATCATCAAAGTAGCAGCAAACTTGTATATTACTTTTAGATTACACTGTCAGCTGTGCAAATCTGTGTGTTACTAGTGTGGTGTGATTAAAATTTTGCCATTGGTACATGAGAGTTTAATTTTAAGATGGCATTTAGCAGATAAGGCCAATGAATCAGCAGGCTGTAAATTTTAGAATTAGCTATGCAGGAACTAAACTGAATGAGTATCTTGGTGGTCACTATATTTGCCTATTCTAAACTTTTGCTTAGTATAGTGATACATAACATGGACTTTTGTAGTATTATTTGTGAGGATCTGAACAATTATCCCGATTTTAAACATGGAGAATGGAGGCATACTGTGTTTAAATGACAGTGAATCAGTGGCAGAGGCATGCAGCTTTCAGCACCCTACTCTGATACACACACTATCTTCTTATCCAAATGTGACTTTTAAACAGCTTCCTTACTTTACTAAATAAGCAAAAACGTGTGCAGAGCTGAAATACTGCAGTAGAATGTGATTGCTGATATGAAAAATACAGACATTGGAGCAGGATCACTTTTTTTTTTTTTTTTTTTTTTTTTGCAACACACATCTAAGAGGTAATAATAACACTGGAGGATTTGTAACTAGATTTAAGCAATGCAAAACATTAAAATAAATATATATGTGGCCTTGAAACATCTCATCTTATTTTAGTAACATGGAAACTAAACCAGTTTAAAAATATATTCTGAATTAAGAAATATATTTTGTCCTAAATTAATGCAAATCAGTTACCCCAGTCATCACAGAGATTAAAAAGGCATCTGAATCATTGGCAAGGTCAGTGCTCTGCTAGTGGTCCAGGAACCACTTGCAGCAACAAAGGATGATCTAACTTATTTTCAGAAGTGACATAGGGGAGATCTAGGCAAACACAAACACATATACCATGTGAATTGGTTAATTCAGGGAAACGCCTACAGTTATAGGAATAAAAAGGGACACATTTTGTGTGACTTGGATATAGAATTCCCAATACCTTTGTTGTGTGTGTGCCTACAGCCTACTATACATTTGTCAGAAACAAAGGCTCATCCACATGATGTATGTAGCCGTGTACTTCACTGTGGTAGGGTTAGGCTGCCCATTAAGGACAGTAAGGCCTAGGGTCAGCTCACTCCTGTTTCTAGGGACTAGCATATATGCAATGCTCTTTGTTTCCAGTTTTTATTTTGCTTAAAAGGTCTCAGGAACTTATCAGTTTGTGTTGCAAAAAATTTTAAAATGGAAATCATCAGTGCAAAAAAAAAAAACCTTTACAGTTTTCAGAATTAATATTGGGAGACAGGAAGATGGAAGAAAAATCAACAGAGAAAAGCAAAAGCACTGAAAAGAAAAGCGATAGTTTATTTTTTATTGCTGATTAAAAACCGCTTTAAAATAGTTTACTGTTACACTTGATATAATGGGCTTCTGTGTAAATTTCAAAATCCTGGGTAGCATAAGCTCTCAGCAAATTTTTTCAGTTTTTTTATAGCTTTTGATGTGAAAATGCAGATATCAAAGGCTGAGGCTTGAATAAAGACATTAACTGGCTGGTGCATTACAAAGCTAACTTCCTTGCCATCTACATTTTCATATCAAAAGCTATGAATGGAACATGTCCAGCCCATTTAATTAGCTTCATTAACAAAGCTCCAACAATTGACAGGAACTTCTTTTGCTTTTATCTATACCTTCGATTCTGTTATTTTCACTCCAACCCATCTGATGAAGTGCGTCTCTAAGGTGCCACAGGACTACTTGTTGTTTTGCAAATGGCTGCTCATAGAGGCGCACACTGCTCATAGAGGCAACTAGATCTACCTTATCAGAGTAATTAGATACCACCCAGCTAAAAAACTCAAAGCCTTCTATGCATCAACTGTGCACCACATACTATTTGTGGCATTTACTCACAGGGAGATAGTCAGTAAAATAGTGAGGAAGCACATTGGAAGCATGCTCATTTCCTCCCCCCCCCCCCCCCGCTTTGTGTTGAATACAGCAACCCAGAAGCAAATTAATGAGTTATCTCATTAACATCAGAGTATGATGAAATGGATTGTCAAATAATATAAAGAAAACAGTAAGATTGCAGGGTGTATTTTAGCCGAGTTTGCTGCTCTAGGGTTCAGTAAATGAAGCATAAATGGTGGAATGTGTTGCATTCTGTAGACAGATAGATGGGAGAATCAGCCCAGCAAAGGCACTGCTGAATAACCATCCTGTTTGAACCATGTGTTGTATTCATATCACATGGCAACTGAAGGACTCTTGAAATCTTGTTTACTAACATTCATAAACCCACAAATTGCTTTACAGTCAGACTCTACATTCCCATATGTAGTTTGCTACATGAGGTCTGTAAACCAGTATGTGCATCTTAATCTTTCATGTCTTATAGATTTAGAGTCTGGAGTTCAATCCCTATGGTTGTTATGTTTGTCCATAAGTATGATGCTATGTTGCATTTCATATTCTTATATCTCCGGTATTCTTCCTGGCACATATTGTATCTTGCACAAGAACTTAGTTGTGCGTAACCTCTTAGGGGAGCTTTTCTTTTTATTTACCTACTTGTTTTCCTGCACAATGCACACCCATGTTTCTTTATAAACCATAAACAAGTGACTACTTAGTGAAAACACTGACCTTTGGGTCCATCATTTGTATTCTGCACAGCATGTGGCAGGATTCCTGGGTGAGAGCAGAAAATATAAATGTATCAGCAGATGTTAACTTTAAAGGGAAATTCTACTCCTGCTTTGCTGGATTTACTGAACCTTGCTTGGCTCTCTGACCTTCTGTAGCCACTTTTCACTGTTTATGAACCACAAATTGGCTTTTAATAAGCTGGAGATTCCCAGTGGAGGATATGTCTTGCGTTTGTGAAATGTCTGCAGGATACAGCTGGTAAAGATAGCATAGTCACCCACTACGGCAATACCCTCACTCAGTCCTTGGGTAAGAAGGATGAGGGGGCATTTTGGAGGTAGGATGGGGTGAATGTCAGAGTTACGATCAATTCCCTGTTGACATCAGGGACTTTATCAGCGATACCTGCAGTGTTCTTTAAATCAGCACCCCTCCTGCTCTCACATATACTAGAGGTAGATGGCCCTGAATCAGGCTCCTGTTGGCAGCTGCTACTTTTCACTTTGGCCAGAGTGAGTATAAACAGCACAAAGTTGCTTTAAGAGTCTGGAGAGTCCAACTCAGCGTCAGTGAAAACAGCAAAGTAGGAAGTGTGAGAACGTGCGTCCCTATGGGTAGGCTCTGGCTTAGGAGACCATACCATTCCATACTCTGCCAGAGACTTCCCATGTGACCTAGTCTCTTTGTGCTTCCTATCTCCATAATAGCACTTCCCTGCCTCACCGAGGCACTGTGAAGATATTAAATGCATTAAAGATTCTGAGGTGCTCACATATTATTGTAATCAGGGACATAAAATTACAGAAAATAAAATCAGGACCATTATTTCATACGAAGTTCAACTTTCTAATTTATTGGCCGCTATTTGTCTGTGACAATAAAACAAAATGAACTCAGCTCTGACTGCTTTTTAAAACACACTGGAAAAAAACCGGAGATGCCAATTATGCTGAAAATATGTGACACAAATAAAAGCAAATTTATTTTCCATGCTGATTGCACAAGGAGGGTTTCATGCTTAGAGAGAAAAACCTATGATGCAGTATTTGAAATATTATTAAACTAAAGCCATAAATAATGCATAAGTTGCTTTGTGCACATTCATTGCAGTGTGTCTGTACTTCAGAATGTCGGAGTTCTTTAAACAATTCATAATATTAGTTTCATTCTGACACAGCTCACCAGCTATAAAAGGTTTAGGCTAGTATGGATTTTAGCAAAGAAAGCAAATAATTGCAGGGGAGAGGGTTCCTTTGCCTGTCCAGAGCAATATATATGGGCTTAGCTGGCATAGAACTAAGTAGGTGATAAAGTGCCGCTCTAAATTCATGCAGTAATTTGATCAGACTGCATTATTCACAGTACCCAGAAAACACAAGCTGGATCTTTTGTAGTAGGAAAAATTGGCCTATAAACACAATCCCCTGAAAGCACAGACAATTCTGTATATTTCCTAAGGTAAACTTCTGTCCAACGCCTTTTCCTCCATGTTCACACTAGCTTCTCCTGTCTCCTACTTTACTTTAGAATATTTCTAAAGCAACTCCCTGTGATAGATTTAAATGTATTTGAAGAGTGTTGATTCTGTTGATGTAATTTTGCAGTTATAGTTCTTTAAACAGTTGCTTACTTTGACTCCAGAGAAGCCAACTAGGAAAACCTTTAAAGAGAGAGTGTGAATTGTTTGAGAACACTTGGCCTGATTATAGAAAAAAAGATTGAGATTTCCCAAGCCAAATCAACTTGAAGGAGAATCTATTTCCTCTTTTGCAACAGTTAAAAAGATTGTCAGAACACCGTTGTTTTAAGGATGGACTCTACAAGGCACCAGGAGACTGATTTGTGTATGGACTGCTTAATGAAAACATACAGAAGAGGCCCTTAACTGAGGAAAGTCTCACCTTTATACATATAGTAATTGGAGTAACAATGCAAACTGTGGCAAGGGATGCCATGCAATTGCCTATTGTAGCTGAATCAGGAGTAAGACTGGATAAACCCATCGGAAAACCAAGATAAAAGCTGGTCCACTGAGCAGACTGGCACATGTTATCAGTCTGGAAAAGAGTTCCATGCTCCTCCTGATTGCCAGATTAAAGAGGAGTATTGCAGAAGCCGTAATAAAAAAGGGCATATCCAAGCAGTCTGTCCTACCAAGAGAAATGAAGAGGAGACCAAGTCAGGATGTAGAAAAAAGGAATATCAATGTATGCACTGTAGAAAGAGGCAGTAGTAACACAGATTGTGACAGAATAGCCAGCCTGGATTTATATGGTGAGAGGAAAAAATAGAAAAGTCAGCAATCTGGTTGATACTCTGGGTGATGGGGAAAATATTCAAAATGTAACTGTATCTAGGCTCTGTACTGTCCATTATTTCACCTTAGGACTATGAAGAACTTTTGGAAATATTAAACCGAGAGAGATCAATATTGCTTAAAACATACGGGGAAGGGGAAGGGAGTGCCATTTTCAGCAATGCAAGTGACTGTGGAGTATAACAATAAGAAATATCTATTATACTTCTATATTGTTGAGAAGTGAGCCCTAGCCCTATGTGACCATGAATGGTTTCATAAGGTTCCTCTGGATTGGAGATATGTAAAGATGCTGCTGTCACTTTTAGCAGACCTTATTATAACAGTTGAGCTGCAGCTAGAATGGCAAGGAGGGGATAGGAGTTCTAAACCACATGAAGACTGAAATATGCCGAGTAGAAAAGGCTCAGCCCAAATTTCACAAAGCTCTACCCGTCCCTTATAGTATTCACTTGAAGGTAGATTCTGAATTGGAACAGGTAGAAAAACATACTTTCAAAAATGACATGGCGTGAATGAGGAAATCCTGCCAGTTAAAAAAATGTGGTGCAGGAAAGGGTGCGTGGAGATTTTTAGGGCACCATAAACCGTGTACTGAAAGGTGAAAAACACCCTCTGCTTCAAATTAAATATATATTTTGTTAAACTGGCAGGGGATAATGATTAAACAAAATTGCTTTGTCAGAGGCCTACCTATACATGGAAACTAAAGAAGAGTCTAAGGCATACCTCACAACCAACACACAAAAGTGTTTGTACTAGTACAACTGGCTAGTTTTTTGAGATTCCTTCTATTCCTGCTGTATGGAAACAGGCAATTGACCAAGTTTTGCAATGTGTTCTGAGAACACAGTGTTATCTGGACTATGCTATTGTGACTGGTGGAAGTGATGGAGAACATCTGGAAACCCTGAAAAGAATATTAAAATGTCTAGAAGAATATGGGTTATGAGCCAACTGCACAAAATGCAAATTTTCAAGGACTTGATAGCTTCTTGTGGGCATGTTATCGATGCACAAGGCCTTCATAAATCTTATGGGAAGATTAAAGCAATCCTGGCAGCTCCACTGCCAAAGGATGTTTCACAAATTTAATCATTTCTAAGATTTATTGACTTAGGTAGCTGATTTGTACCAAACCTAGCAACGGTACTGCATCCACTGAACTGTCTGCTGCAGGCTGGTCAAATGTAGGTTTGTCAGATGGATGTTGAAGCTTCCCTGGAAGCAAAACACTTGACTTGTGACTGGACCTTAGCAGTTCCCCCACAAGTACTTGTGAAGGTACTCTGGTTTCATGGGGAGGATAGTTGGAATCATTTCAGGGGGAGGATAGATGTGATATTTTTAAATATATTGGACAGAAAATTGAATCTGTTTATGCAAATTCACAGTTCTAGTTCTGTAAATGTTTACTTCTGTTGACACTATTGTCACAAAGTTGTTGCTCTGTTTCTTCTGCAGTACAATATTGTCATCCTTCATGGCTCCTAATCTACGTATGCACCTGTGTTTCAGTCTGTGCAATATCCTTCATGCACAAAACTTCTTCCTCCAGGAACTGGATGGATCCCTCTGTTTGTTACCTGCTTTTTCAAGGATTGCTGCTGTTAAACTGGTAATACAACCTATTGGGGTGGCATTCTGAGTTTTGTTAGAACTCTATTTTATAATGTCAACATTTTTAAAAATAAAAAAATCATGCAAAGTGGGATTTTTCAGATCCAATACTGTAGGTAAATGGAAAATATTACAACACTGTTTTTTGGGAAAACAACTGCAGAGAGACAATGTTTCTAGGTATTTTCTAGAGCTGGCCAAACAAATGATTTTTAGGCATGACCTTGTACTTAAATTATTTAAACAACCTTATGGTTTCTTAGACTATATATGCCTGTCATGCTCAGGTAACTTCTAGAAGTATCCAGAGATCTCACTGAAGCCAAAACATTTAGTAAAGATATATTGGTTTTGATGGGAAAATTTTTCATCTCCTTAGCTCTCAGGTCACTTTTGATGAGAGAGAGAGAGAGAGAGAAAGAGAGAGAGAGACTCTATAACTTTCCCACACTGTAGTCTGGTGGTTAGGGCACTGGCCTGGACGTAGAGTACTAGAGTTGGTCTCAGTCTCCCTCACTCGCTAGAAGTGAAAAAACTCTGGTCATCTGAAGAAGTGGGCGGTGCTCATGATACCATCCACATGTTTTGTTAGTCTATAAAGTGCTACCAGACCATTTGTTATTTTTTAAGTTTATCACTAGAAGTGGTGAAATCTCTAATGTAGATCCTCTCCTGAATCAAAATTTCATGTTTTGATCTGAAAATATAAATATTAACACAATTTGATTATGTGAAAATGTTCAGAAAGTTTTTGGGTTTTGTTCCAATATGGGAAAAAATCATTAAAAAAACCTCAAGAGTTGCCACAAAATGGAATGGTCACCCCGGCACTGCTATAGTAGTTACCTGAACATCTGAGGCAGCTGGTGACTAATGCCACAAAGTAAATTTTAATAATTTAAATACTAAGTAATGTACAGGGAGTGTACCTAATTCATAGGTTAATGTCACCTGGCAGAATTAAGCTCAGTTTATTTTACCTGGGAATACCAGACATCTGTAATATCTACGTTGGGTAAATGTCTGGGATTTGTTTGATCCATAGGATTTTAGAAGTAAAATAACTTAAAATGTTTATTTGAGAGAACAAAGGATTTCCATGTGCAGCGGTTATTTCAAACCGGATATTATTCTGCAGAATTAAATCCAATATTCTGAGCCAGATACTGGCCTTGATTTTTCTATATAAATCCTATTAGTGCCTGTGGGGCTGAGGAGTATTCTGAGTCCTTTAGAACTAATATATACAGAAACGTACAATATTATGTGACGTTCAGTTATCTGGGATGGTATTTATGTTGGCTTTCCTTATTGAAACTATTCTGAATTAATATCAGTTTCTAAACTTAGGGATTGCTGTGGTAGATCCTTTGTTATACGGTTTCAATATGCAAAAATCTTTTTTTCTTTGTAAATACCACATTTCCTTATGCAAACAAGTTAGTGAGTTTATAAACCAGGTTGTGCGAAAGAACTGCAAAAAAAATGTAAGGCATTGATACATTATCAAATGTTCTAGAAACTCTTTAGAGTCACATTTTGAAAACATTTCTGAAAGTGCATTCAATATGCTGGTGCATTCCCTATGAGATCAAAACCCCATACTTGCAGGTACTAATGCCTGTTTGTGTGCTAACATGCATATTATTGCATGTTCAAGTGTATTCTATGTAACCACAATGGTACAGGTGCATTTTTGATGTTGTGTTGAATGCTTGGGCCTTCATACCAAGGTACCCCATTTTCTCAATATCCACACATTCTTAAACCAAAATGTTTAACATTAAAAACAAAACATTCAGGAAAAAAAGAGTTCTTAAAACCACACACTATACACATCTATTTTATCTAAAGACGCACCATTTTGTGATGGTGACTTTGGCAGGCCAGTGAGTATTGGTGTCTAATTTTCCCAAACAACTCACTACAACCACTTTCCCTCTGGAAAGAGAAAATCCTTATTTTAGCCTTGGCCTTTCTGTGCATTTCTGCATTATAGCTGGGAGCAAGCCTACAAGCCAAAGTAGACAGACTTATGTGTGGCATCTCAAGCAAGTGTGCTATAATAGCAGTGTAGACATTTCAATTCAGGCTTCAGCTTGGACTCTTGCATATCTCCTTCTGCACAACAAGACATTCGAAAATATTTAGATTTCCAGATGGTTCTTTTATATTTTTTTATTCCTGATCTGATTCCTGTCAGAAGCTCTTCAGTTTGGTCATGCACTGAAGCCCGAATTGCAAAGGCCATGCTGATAGCATGGGTCTGTCTACTGGGCTGGGAGGCTGCCCACAGACATATCATTGTAGTCTAGGCATTGTCTTGTACATTACCCTCAAGTGTTTGTAGAAGTTTGACTTAGCTTGGACCACCCTTTCCCCTTCCTGCATGCTTTCTCCAGGCAGCCATTGTTAAACTAAATCAACGTATGCATCTAGCAGCTCTCCTAATAACCTGGTCAACGTGCTGTACTCATAAATTACTATAGAGCAGCTCAATTGCATCACATCATTTTGTAATGTTTTGTAATTATGCAAAGTGAGAGCTTTAAAGCCCCCATTTTAGGATAAAAGGTAGATTGTTTCCCATTGCTTAGGTGTTTTATCAAAGACTTTGGGGGTGTCGTTCGTCAAGTATTGAATATGAATTGGATCACTGAACTTAATGGACCAATAGTCTGATCCGGTATAGCAAAATTTATATTCCAAAACAACATGAGTTAGCAGTGGCGGCCTGTCAATACAGGCGAACTAGGCTGTCACCTAGGGCGCCAAGATAAACGGCTGTTGAGGGCTTTGGAGACGGGGGCTCTGATTGTGCACCGATCACGCATTTCGCCTAGGGCGCCAGTTGCCGGCAGCTTGTATAGGGACGCTCCTGTGAGTGAGTTAGTGGGACAAGACAATCTGCCCCTTATGAGGTGTAGGGTGCGATGGTCAGCCAACTCTGTCACATGTCATGGCTCTTTAAGAATATGAAGAAACTGATCATATATATAAGACCTGGGGGATATAGGGAGAGATGAAGCAGTCCTAAGAGAAAGAAGTATGAGAAAATCCTGTTACTGTTTCTTTAAGGTGGTGGGTGAGGTGCTTTGCAGCAGGAGTGGGGCAAGGCTTCCTTTTTGCCCAGCCAACTGGTGATAAACTGGGAGAAGGGGACCAACAGCCTGCCCCATACCAGGATGAACACCTGGAAACATCAGCAGGGAAAGGCTGCTCTGCTGAGCTCCTTGTAGTCTCTTTAAGGAAAAAGGGCCAGCTGAAAGAGAATTGAGCACAAACCCTACAGCTAGTTAACTCAGAACCAGCTCCAGAGAGGCTAGTGGAGGGCACCTACTTACAAAGGACCAGACACACTAGATAACAGAACCCAGCTCTAGATAGGAGAGCTGGCGAGACTCCTGTTTATGGCAAGAGTGAAAGTAACTCATACAGCCTGATTCCACAGAGTAGAGCTTAAGGAAGGAGTGAAAAACGGTAACCCAGGGTAAGTTCATACCTGTGTTTATGGCTGCCATTAACAAAAGGAAAGGGGGTGGCTGTGTGCTTTTTCATAAAGAGGACTATCTGAACTTGTCTAGTGTGAGCAAGGTCCACCTGAAGCACCATGCCAATACTGAGCAGGTAAGGTAGCTCTTCTGAATACTCTCTCTTCCTTTGTTTCTGCTGCAATTCAGTACCAAGATGATTATTTCATATGGGGGAAAATATATAAGCTGCTCACTGTGAATCCTGTAAGAACTCACTGAACTTATTTAATAACAATAATAATATGATATGATGCTGGGGTCTGAAAATCTAACCTCATGTAGTAGTAACCCTGGGGCTAGAGTAAGAAAAATATGGTGCTTCTCTGTTTGTGTTAGGAATGAGAAGAAGTTTCAAAGCTTATTACAATTGTAATTATTCATTTGGACTGATACTGGAAAGTTCACAACATTTAATCTCTCTTCTTTCATTAGCACATACTATATATCAAAACAGCATTAGACATACACTCCCAATAAGAAAGGATTTATACTAGTAATGAGACAGAGAGAAAACATCTGGTATACTCACATACCCAGAAATCCTTTCAATATATCATCCCCATCCCATTCTCCAAATTGCAGAGCTTATAATAAGCATAGGATCAGTGATATTAAAAAATGGAAATGAACTATTAGGTAATCAAAAGTATATTTCCTAATGTCATGTCAGGTCTAGTTTTATCTCTCTAGTGAAAACTCCTCATTACTTACTTTGGGGAACTATTCAACTGTCTCAGTGTGAGGAAAGATCCCCTCCTGCCCTGGGTCCCATTAATATGAGTAGTTTGAAATAAGCTTTCTTCATTTGATATCCTTGGTGTGTGATATTCATATAGTATTGCGTTATATTTTATATTTAGTTTGTTTCTCTCTAAAGGATTCTATGCATTTTGGCTTGAGTTTGGTTCACTGTGGGTGCATCTACACAGCAGGACTTAACTGAAAATAAGCTATGCAAATTGAGCAACATCAATTGTGTAGCTTATTTCGAAATAGCATATTTTGAAATTGGGAGCACCTACACAGCACTTATTTCGAAATAGAGCACTCTTTCTTTGACTTCCCTTACTCATACAGTGAGAGTTATGGGAGTTGGAGTAAGAAGTCCTCCAGCTTGACAGTATTTCAACATTATTTTAAAATAACACTAATAAGTCTATGTCTGAGCATCCAGTTCTTGCTCAGGCAAAAAATCCCCATGTGCTTTTCATGAGAAGGATTGGGTTAATTATTATCCAACTTAATCTGTCAAAGTAGATATGGATGTAGACCCCACTTCCATAGTATCTGAGCACTTCGCAAACATGAATGAATTTACACTCTCAAATTTCTGTGAAGTAGGGAAATATCCCTGTTTTACTGTTGGAGAAACTGAGGCACAAAGATGCTGGGCCTCAGAAAATTTGTGAAAGAACTGGGAACTGAACCTGGTCACTGGTATCCCAGCCCAGTTACAGCAGTCTTAAGACCACCGCCCTATTTGTCTCATTAATATGATAAACTGAAAATTATAAGAAGTTTGAGGTAATATAATATTTGCTATTTACATAGTTTTATCATGTCTCCCTTGGGTCATTTCTCTTTTAAGGTAAGCAATCCTAGTCTTTTCAATATGTGTTCATATGAGAAAAACAACAACGAATCCTGTGGCACCTTAAAGATAAGCTTTCATGGGCAAAATGGGTCATGAAAGCTTATGCCCAGATAAATCTGTTAGGGTATGTCTACACTACCCCGCTAGTTCGAACTAGCGGGGTAATGTATGCATACCGCACTTGCTAATGAAGCCCGGGATTTGAATTTCCCGGGCTTCATTAGCATAAGCGGGGAGCCGCCATTTTTAAATCCCCGCTGCTTCGAACCCCGTGTAGCGCGGCTACACGGGGCTCGAACTAGGTAGTTCGGACTAGGGTGCCTATTCCGAACTACCGGTACACCTCGTTTCACGAGGAGTACCGGTAGTTCGGAATAGGACCCTAGTCCGAACTACCTAGTTCGAGCCCCGTGTAGCCGCGCTACACGGGGTTCGAAGCAGCGGGGATTTAAAAATGGCGGCCCCCCGCTTATGCTAATGAAGCCCGGGAAATTCAAATCCCGGGCTTCATTAGCAAGTGCGGTATGCATACATTACCCCGCTAGTTCGAACTAGCGGGGTAGTGTAGACATACCCTCAGTCTTCAAGGTGCCACAGGATTCCTTGTTTTTGAGGGTGTAGACTCATGCGGCGGCTACCCCTACTTGTTCGCATGAGAGTTTTTCCATGCTTTTCTGAATCCTATCTTATTCTGCAATATCTTCTTTTAGTAGAGGTAACAGTAAAACACACAGTATTCTATGTGGAGCCACACCATAGATTTATGAAGACATTATTTTTCATTTTTCCCCCATTAGCAAGGGGATAGGATTAAGATAAAGCTAAAAGGTCAAACCACAAATATTTTTCATTGTACGTGAAGCTTAAAAATGAACACATTTATTGTTGCTAGTGGAATATGCAAACCTAATTTTTTGTTCACTATACAGAAACTTTCTTATCTTTGTTTTCTTACATTTTTTATCTCTTTTTGTCTTTCAGTTCATCTGTTACTTTTGCTTGCACTCTTTTTATTCCCATATTAATCGGAGTCCAGAAATTCTCCCACTCTAGAATTGGCAGAATGATTACAACTGTTATAAGTTTAAAAGGGGAGAGGGGATTACGTGAAGAAAGTTCAAAAGTACAATATCTTGTCACTCTCCTCCTCTTTTCTATTATGTCACTCTGTGTGAGACTTTTTTCTGGCACCATTTTAATAGTAACTACTTCTTTATTTGGCAATTCAGGTGAAATTAGTGAGGTTACTTACCAAGTAAGGACCCACTTTGAGATTGCTATAATTGGGCTGATAGGTTGTATGGAATCTTCCTTCATGTCTTGGATAGCACTAGTCTGGCGACTCTTAACAAATCATAGTACAGTAAACTTCCGATAATCCGGCACCTTTAGGACCCAGGGAGTGCCGGATTATCATATATGCCGGACTATCAGAAGTGGTGGCTATGAGGTGTCTGGGGTGGGGAGAATACCACCCCAGACTCCTCATAGCCCCCCCTTCTGATAGTCGGGCTCTGCCCCAGGCATCCCCGATTCAGCTGCTGCTAGTCAGTTTCAGCAGCAGCTGAATCGGGGACACCTGCAGCAGAGCAGCTGGGGTGCTGCCGGGTTGGTTCGGTAGCACCGCCCCTCGGTGCTGCGGGACCAACCTGGCAGCACCCCAGCTGCTCTTGGGGAGAGAGCAGCCGGGGTGCTGCCGGGTTGGTCCTGCAGCGCTGAGAGGCAGTGCTACGGGACCAACCCATCAGCACCTCAGCTGCTCTGCCCCAGGTGCCCCTATTCAGCCACTGCTGAAACTAACCAGCAGCTGATTCCGGGAAGCCCGGGGAAGAGCAGTCAGCCGCTTCCCGGAGTCAGCCGCTGATCAGTTTCAGCAGCGGCTGACTGGGGGGAAGCCTGGGGCAGAGCAGCTGGGGTGCTGCTGGGTTGGTCCTATAGTGCCACCCCTCGGCACTGCGGGACCAACCCGGCAGCACCCCGGCTGCTCTGTCCCAGGTGTCCCCAAGAGCAGCTGGGGTGCTGCCGGGTTGGTTTCGCAGCACCGAGGGGCGGTGCTATGGGACCAACCCGGCAGCACCCCAGCTGTTCTGCCCCAGGTGACCCTATTCAGCTGCTGGTCAGTTTCAGCAGCAGCTGAATCGGGATAGCCAGGCGCAGAGCAGCTCCAATTGTCTGGCTGCCCCGAGCACTTCCAGGTTCCTGATGGTGCTGGACTATCAGGAGTGCCGGAGCATTGGATGCCGGACTAATGGAGTTTTACTGTAATAGCCACTAGCAGAATCCTAAGCGAGTGTCATGCTCAAAATAATTGCAGGATATAGCTCAAATTTAAGACAGTGCTCCTAAAGCAAGGCATTGTATGCAAGTGTCTACTTTACACACATGCAACTTTAGAAGTCTTATTTCCATTTGCAGTGTCTAACTAACTCCCCTTAACATTAGTGAGAATTACACACATGCAGTAAGGGGAGGGAGGATGATCCTTTGACACTGAAATCTGGATGTGTGTTCTCCAAACTCTTCCTTTAAGATATACTCCATTAAAATTACAGTGCCAATTTTATTGGAAGGAAAAAAACAAGGCTTGTTTTGTTGTCTATCTCCAAAGTACAGATCCTTGTCAAGCTTTTCGTGAAGTACAATGCTGTTCACTTGATCTGTGATGCAGCAGCTGCTCTTACCTGGTATACTTGTCCCTGAATATGTCATTTTAGATTACCCTCTACTTAATCAGCCCAGGAAACCATTATTTGAATGAAGTGCTCACTGGAGGAAATGCAAGTCTGTTATCTGTACACTTATTCCTAAAAAAAAAGGAAAAAAGTGCTACCATTGCACATCAAAGTAACAGAGTCCGAAATACCATCTTCTTCATGTAGGTATTGTGTTCTTATATATCAGGCTTGTCATGCATGGTAACTTACTTCTGCTGCTGTATGTAGAAGCATTTTATAAAGCAGTGAGCAAGCGACCAAGGAGCTTGCAGACAGGTGAGTGCTATCAGGGAGTTTAGAGAGGGAGTTCTCCAGGTAAAGGAAAAGCAGATACAGGACTCTTGAGGGAAGTGGCTGTCTGCAGCGTGCGTTGTGTTTGGGGCTTTCTTGCTGTGTGCTGAGCTTGTGTTTGTGAGTGAGGCTTTTTTTTCCTCCCCCTTCCCCTTCATGGAGTATGTGCTGTGACTGGCCGGTGGAAACTGTTGGCTTCTAATTAAAGTTTGAATTGTAGAATTGTGGTGAATGCTTTGGAAGGGACCTCACAAGGAAGAAACCAGAAGGGAACGCCATCTACTGGAAGGCATGAGATGCGTAGTCCTAGGGATGGGGATTCCATGACCACCACCCCCAACAGTGGTGGTGGTTGGGGACTCTCTCCTAAGAGGGACTGAGCTCTCCATCTGCCGTCCGGACCTAGAATCTCGAGAGGTGTGCTGCTTACCGGGAGCACGAATTCAGGATGTGACTGAGAGGCTTACAAAACTTATCAAACCTTTGGATCACTACCATTTCCTGCTTCTCCATGTGGGAACTAATGATACGGCCACGAATGATCTTGAGTGGGTTACTGCAGATTATGTAGCGCTGGGAAGAAGGATCAAAGAATTTGGAGCGCAAGTGGTATTCTCCCCCATCCTCCCTGTTGAAGGGAAAGGACTGGGCAGGGATCGTCGAAATGAGGAAGTAAATGCATGGTTGCACAGGTGGTGTCGGAGAGAGTGCTTTGGTTTCTTCGACCATGGGACTCTGTTCCGGGCACAAGGATAGTTAGGAAGAGATGGGATCCACCTAACAAAGAGAGGAAGGAGCATCTTCGCGGGCAGGCTTGCAAACCTAGTGAGGAGGGCTTTAAACTAGGTTCATTGGGGGATGCTGACCAAAACCCTGAGGGGAGTGGGAAAGTCAGATACCATGAAGAAATGCAAAGGGCAGTGAGCAAGAAAGGAGGACCCCTGATTCGAATGGAGAAGATAGGGCAATCAACTGGTTACCTGAGGTGTTTGTACACAAATGCTAGAAGCCTGGGCAACAAACAGAAAGAATTGGAAACCCTGGCCCAGTCCAAGAAATATGATTTAATTGGGATAACAGAGATTGGTGGGATGACTCGCATGACTAGAGCGCTGTCATGGAAGGGTATAGACTGTTCAGGAAGAACAGGCAGGGGAGAAAAGGAGGAGGAGTTGCACTATATGTAAGAGAGCACTATGATTGCTCAGAACTCCAGTATATAGAGGGAGAAAAACCTGTTGAGAGTCTATGGGTTAAGTTTAGAGGTGCAAACAAAAGCAGTGATGTTGTGGTTGGTGTCTACTACAGGCCACCGAATCAGGTGGATGAGGTAGATGAGGCTTTCTTCAGACAACTGAGAGAAGCTTCAAGATCGCAGGCCCTGGTTCTCATGGGGGACTTTAATCACCCTAACATCTGTTGGGAGACCAATACGGCAGTACACAGGCAATCCAGGAAGTTTTTGGAGAATGTTGGGGATAACTTCTTGGTTCAAGTGCTGAAGGATCTGATTGGGGCTGTGCGCAGCTTGACCTTCTGCTCACAAACAGGGAGGAACTAATAGGGGAAATAGAGGTGGGTAACAACCTCGGAAGCAGTGACCATGAGATGGTAGATTTCAGGATCCTGACCAAAGGAAGAAAAGGGAGTAGTTGGACTTCAGAAAAGCAGATTTTGACTCCCTCAGTGACCTGATGGGCAGAATCCCCTGGGATGCTCACATGAAGGGGAAAGGAGCCCAGAAGAGCTGGCAGTAGTTTAAAGAAGCCTTATTGAAGGCACAGAAAGAAATCATCCCGATGCGTAGCAAGAGGGGCAAACATGGTAGGAGACTGGATTGGCTTACAGGGGAAATCCTTGGTGAACTTCAGCACAAAAAGGAAGCTTACAAAAAGTGGAAACTTGGACAAATGACCAGGGAGGTGTATAAATGTATAGCTCGAGAATGCAGGGGAGTTATCAGGAAGGCGAAAGCGCAATTGGAATTGCAACTGGCAAAGGATGTGAAGGATAACTGGATGAAGGAGGTAACCTCGTGACAGATGATGTGGGGAAAGCTGAAGTACTCAATGCGTTCTTTGCCTCTGTATTCACGGACATGGTCGACTCCCAGACTAATGCGCTAAGTGACGCAAGATGGGATGAAGATGGAGAGCCCTTGGTGGGTAAAGAACAGGTTAGGAACTATTTAGAAAAGCTAAACGTGCACAAATCCATGGGTCTGGTCCAATGTATCTCAGGGTACTGAGGGAGTTGGCAAATGTCACTGAGGAGCCTTTGGCCATTATCTTTGAAAAGTTGTAGAGATCCCGGATGATTGGAAAAAGGCAAATGTAGTGCCTATCTTCAAAAAAGGGAAGAAGGACGATCCAAGGAATTATAGGCCGGTCAGTTTTACCTTGGTTCTTGGAAAAATCATGGAAGGGATCCTTAAGGAATCCATTTTGAGGCACTTGGGAGAGAGGAAAGTGATCAGGAATAGTCAGCATGGATTCACGAAGGGCCTGACCAATCTGATTAGCTTTTATGATGAGGTAACTGGCTCTGTGAACATGGGAAAGTCAGTGGATGTGATATACCTTGACTTTAGCAAGGCTTTTGGTACGGTCTTCCCCAATATTCTTGCCAGCAAGTTAAGGGAATGTGGATTGGATAAATGGATGGTAAGATGGATAGAAAACTGGCTAGAAGGCTGGGCCCAATGGTTAGTGATCAACGGCTTGGTGTCAGGATGGCAGTTGGTTTCTAGCGGAGTGCCCCAATGTTCAGTTCTACGACGGGTTTTGTTCACTATCTTTATTAATGACCTGGATGAGGGGATGAATTTTACCCTCAGCAAGTTTGCAGATGACACTAAGCTAGGGGGAGAGAGAGATACGCTTGAGGACAGAGATAGGGTCCAGAGTGATTTAGACAAATTGGAGGATTGGGCCACAAGAAATCTGATGAGGTTCAACAAGGACAAGTGCAGAGTCCTGCGCTTGGGACAGAAGAATCCCAAGCATTGTTACTGGCTGGGGACCAACCAGCTAAGTAATAGTTCTGCAAAAAAGGACAGTGGATGAGAAGCTGGATATGAGTCAACAGTGTGCCCTTGTAGCCAAGAATGGCATATTAGGTTGCATTAAGAGGAGCATTGCCAACAGATACAGAGATGTGATTATTCCCCTTTATTCGGCTCTGGTGAGACCACATCTGGAGTATTGTGTTTTGTTCTGCCTCCTCCCCCCATTACAAAAAGGATGTGGACGCACTGGAGAGGGTCTAGCGGAGGGCAACCCAAATGACAAGGGGGCTGGAGTATATGACCTATACTCCAGGAGAGGCTGAGGGAGTTGGGTCTGTTTAGTCTGTAGAAGAGAAGAATGAGGGGGGATTTGATAGCAGCCTTCAACTTCCTGAAGGAAGGTTCCAAAAAGGATGGAGAGAGGCTGTTCTCAGTAGTGACAGATGGCAGAACAAGGAGCAATGGTCTCAAGTTGTGGTGGGAGAGGTCCAGGTTGGATATTAGGAAAAACTATTTCACTAGGAGAGTGGTGAAGCACTGGAATGGGTTGCCTAGGGAAATAGTGGAGTCTCCATCCCTAGAGGTGTTTAAGTCTCTGGTTGGGTTGATTAGTTGGAATTGGTCCTGCCTTGGGCAGGGGGCTGGACTTGATGACCTTCTGATGTATCTTCCAGTTCTATGGTTCTATGAGTCTATGTAATGGTTCATAGAGCTCCTTTTAGATTAGTCATAGAACAAATGGGGCCTGATGGAGTGCTTACAGAAATCAGTGGTGATATCCCAATTTTCATCGGATCAGTGCTTGTCCCCTACTGAATATCAAAAGCTGCATTGGATAGAGGGTTTGTTTGTGCATTCACTTGAATATATGATTAATTTAAATGTTGTTTGTGGATTAAGAGTCATTGTTCTTTCAATTAATAGGAGGCTATACTGTTTATTAATGGAAGGAGTCTAAGAACATAAGAACAGCCATACTGGGTCAGACCAAAGGTCCATCTAGCCCAGTATCTTGTCTTCTGAAACTGGCAAATGCCAGGTGCCCCAGAATTAATGAACAACATAATATTATTTAAATAGGGTATTAAGTGACACAAATTGCTACATGTTGAAGCAAAACTGTTCCATTAAGAACAGTCCAGCGGTTGTACTGTCGGTCTAGATCCTTGCATACTGTGTGCTTGATTCATTCTCTTAGGCTGTGTCTAGGCTACACCCCTACACCGACAGAGGGATGTAGATTAGGCACTTTGAAAGTGCAAATATCCTGGGCTTCATTTGCATACTCTCGTTCGGGCACTGTGCCGATCAGGCTCAGTGTCAAAAGTGAAAGTAAAGTGTTGCCATGACTCTGCCGATAGCAGGGAGTACAGGATCTGCCAAAAAAGCTCCCCTCTGTTGGCAGATCCGTGACTACACTTTACGTTCACTTTCAACACTGAGCCTGATCGGCACAGCGTCAGAATGTGAGTACGCAAATGAAGCCTGGGATATTTAAATCCTGGGCTCATTTGCATTTTCGAAGTGCCTAATCTACATCCCTCTGTCAGCAGAGGGATGCAGTCTAGACGTAGCCTTAGTGAATGACGCTGTATATCTTGCAGGTTAATACAGCAGAATGTTGGACACATCACAGAGTAACATTAGTGTACCTTTGTCAACCCACTGGATACTACTCATTCTACTTCATTAAGATAATAAGTTTCCTTATGAAAATAGAAATTATGTAAAAAATAAAAGCTTTTACAAATTTATCCAACCAAGAACTGGAATAGTGATGTCATAACCTCTTAATCTCAACATGCATAAACAGTAGGATATTTCCAGTGGTTTTACTTGCAAATACATCAGACCCTGAGTTATATCTACACTAACCCAAAAGCACTTTCACAATGGAATTTACTTTTATGAGAATAACATTTTTGCCAAGTCTCTTCCAAAGAGTGCTTCATTTTAGGGATACTACAAAGACAAATTGTATATATTGGAGCAATTAAGCCTCCACAGATGTTATACTCCAGTATACACTAATGCATTTTGGGTGGTGCTTCTAGGCCAGGGGAATATTAAATTCATATAAAATAAATACCAGATCAATCCACAGTGCCACAGACTTTGTTTCATGATGATTGATAATGTGGAACCCAGCACTGAGATATTAGTTGCAAACAACAACATTACTTAGAAGTTTTAGGATAGCTTTTGTACTTACAGTATGGAATTATTGTTAAATTTATGTTCCTGTTTAAGATGATTGTAGTGTCTCATAAGCAACTATTAAAGTATGGCAGTTTATTTCCTTCATTTTTGCCATATTCAGTGACAAAGCGTGAACTGTTGTGTTTAATTGGATGGAATAAATATAACCCAGTTACTGTCTACATAAAACAGTGTTAAACAAGATTCAGGGTTTGGCATTTAACAACCTCAGCCTGTTTAGTAACCTAGTGAATACACCTTAAAAAGTCTTTTCACCCTTTTATTAATGATGCAGAAAAGCATTTGCAAAGTAAAGTGTTAAATAGGCTTTCATTTTAACAAAATCCCTTGTTCAAATTCCCTTTGTTTGGTAGTCTCTTAGGCTATGTATACACAGCAGCATTATTTCAGATAACATCAGTTATTAGTAACTGACGTTATTCTGAAATAACATAGTCTGCGTTTACACACAATTATTTCAGCATAATGTCAAAATAATGTTGAGCTGGAGGACTGCTTACTCTGACTCCTGTAACCCTCATTGTATGAGGAGTAAGGGAAGTCAGGGGAAGAGTGCTGTATCTTGAAATAACTGCTGTGTAGACAGTGCCAAAAGTTGAAATAGGCTGTATCAACTTAAGCTATGCAATTAGCATAGCTCAAAGTGTGTAGCTTATTTCAAGTTTAGCCCTGCTGTGTAGACATAGAAAATAACTGTCCCTTTTGGGGAAGAGAAGTTAGTTTAGATGGACTGGATCTGTTACTGGTGCTGGTGTGATAGTCTGATTCCAATTCATCCCAGTTGGAGACAGCAGAAGTGTCACCTGCTTGCCTTTCTCTCACCTGGTCAGGTCAGAATACCTCTTAGGGTCAGCATGATGAAGGCTCAGCATTCCAAGAAATGAGGGTGTGTAGGTGGGACAGCCTTGATGATGTAGCTCACTCTGGTAGAATCCATTTGTTCTTCACCTCTGTTCGTTTTTGTATTTCTCCTCTTTCCCAAAGACTCTTAAGGACACACAAAAGGGAATAATGGGTAGACTATGCTCTCATTTTTTTTGTCCAACAGGTAGGCCTAATATCCAACACACCAATATGGTTCATTAGTTTCCAATTCCACATCTCCTGTTTTTTCCAGGCATGATTTGAACATAGCCCCATATCAACATGGCCTTTTAGCCTAGACTAATTTAGTTTTAGTTCACTTGTACCTGTTTATGACATTCGTTAGTGAAGGCAACTTGAACTATTTTCAATCAATTTTTGTTGTTATTGCATTATATATGTTATTTACAATTGAACTCACAGTTAGCTCTGTTAAACTGGGACAAAGTTAGGTCCAAAGTGTGTGCCCCCATGAAAGATATATGTTGTAGTAATAAAGGAAGAAAACGTGACTTTTTAGTGAAGCTTATTGTTCCACATGACAAGTCTGGTAAATAATTCAAATTGCAGTTAAATTATGGCTTATCCTATTGCAAGCATCTTAATGTTCACTTTACTGTTTGGCCACACTGTGGAGTTGAAATGTGAGAATTCTAAGACTAACAACAATCCAAAGAATAATTTTCTAACTGAATAGGAAATATACATTGAAAATGGTATTTTGTGTATTTTGCTATCTATTATGATATTATTATGCAAAATAAGAATGTGAATTCTCTTTGCAGCAATTTGATACCATAGGGTATCTCTACAGTACCACCCTAGTTCGAACTAGGGTGGTAATGTAGGCAACCGGAGTTGCAAATGAAGCCCGGGATTTGAATTTCCCGGGCTTCATTTGCATCTCGCCGGGCACGCCATTTTTAAGAGTCCGCACTAGCGGACATTTAAAAATGGCGGCGCCCGGTGAGATGCAAATGAAGCCCGGGAAATTCAAATCCCGGGCTTCATTTGCAACTCCGGTTGCCTACATTACCACCCTAGTTCGAACTAGGGTGGTAGTGTAGACATACCCATAGTTATCATTAAATGAACATTTACCTAAAAACTTCAGTGTTAGTGCAAATAGCACCGTAGGTAGGAATCTTTCCTATCTGCCAAAATAGCCTACACTTCTTCAGGGTAAGTGCCTCCTGTCATTGGGCTTCAAAAAATATATTTGACCACTCAGTGATGGTTGGAAAAAGTTCTTTAATGAGCTGCAATGCCTAAGCCGTCAGTGTCTGCAAACATTAAACTTTATTTTTCTAACCTTAACACTTTTTTTTTAAACTCAGGATGTGAAGTGAGCATGTAATAATCCTTGGCTCACTCCCTTAGTCTGCAGGCAGACACTGATTTTATTGTTGAACATGGTGTTTTCATACTGTCTTATTCAGTTTTACAGCTGTTGTGCCATATGTATTGGGAAAGCTCTGGAGATCAGTAAAGACGCAGTCATGGAACAGAGTAAATGGAGACAGAGTAGTTGACAGACCTCTATCCCAAGGCACTTGGAAAGCTGGGACAGATTGGGTATCAGAACCCTACGGCAGGAGCAATGAGACTGGTGGAGGGATGTGTGGTATTGGAAACCACTTTTTCCAAACCAGAAGACTTGGGAATGTGGGAGAACATAAGCAGGTGAAAAGTCAGGGACACCTTGTTTTCAGGCTAGCAGAAGGTTGATACAAAAGATGAAGCCAAGTCTTCATGACCCACATGCACATTCAGCCTTAGGTTTCAGAGTATTCCTTTGCTGTACTCCCACTATGCTCTTTCGGTACATTAAAAAAAACAATTGCAATGTACTTTTGAATGTTGATATAACCTGGGACTGGGATACCACTGTTCCCTCTTAATTCTCCAGCCTTGTCTGTCTTATGTTTTGCTAATGAGAAACATCAAACCCTTCTGGTTGCTGTTATTATTCTATACAACAACATATGGAGCCCCACTCCCAGCTAAACTGCATGAATACTCCCCAAGCACTAACAAATTTTCTAAGCCTGCAACCTTGTTACCCACAGAATATACCACTTAGCCCTGGTCAGAAGCCTGACCTAAGTTCTTTACCCAGTCTGCACATCCAGCAATGTGAACAGGATACACATTAGCTTTTGTAAACTAAGCAGAGGTTTCCTTCAAACAAAATATACTGTTTTAGGTGTAAGCATGGGCTGAACTGCTGCTTGCTATCAGCCAGCTAAAAGGAGGGGTGGGTGTGCCCGCTACAATTTTTTAGCTCTACAATGTAAGTGTTAACTGTTGATATGTAAATACAGCTCATGCCAGGATGGGGAGAAAATACAAGGTGTGGCTATGTAAATCCTATTCAGCCAGGGCTGATGGAGGGTCAGCGTTGGAATGGAGAATTGTAAATAATTTGGGACTCTTGTGGGGGTCACTAATCATGCTACCCCTAAATGTGGGAACTGTAAAACATGACACCAGTGCTTGCAGGAGAGACACCACCATCATGGTAAGAAGTCTCTGAGAAACAAGCCTCCCCCCTCCCAGAGTTGAGTGAACTGAGCTGTGGGGAAAGGTTAAAGGCTTGAGTCAGCCTGCTTAACACCTGCCAGGTGTGAGCTGTAAGACTGGCCCAACCTGCCCCTTTCCCCCTTTGTTTTAAGGACAGACCTAAAGCAGCCTCCCTGAGGAGTCTTTTCTTTTGCTAGTCCTATGAAAGCTGGATTCATTTGCCAGTCCAGCTGGTGGCTAAAGAGTTGAAATTACTGAGAGCTGAAATCACTGGTTTGGCTGAGAGTGGCATGGCATGGAGAGGTGGCAGGCGAGGAGCAGCGACCAGTGGCGTGGCACGGAGCGGTGGCATGTGAGGAGTGGTGACCAGTAGCGGCAGCAGGTGAGGAGCGGCAGCAGGTGAGGAGCGGCAGCAGGTGACCAGCGGAGCATCCGGTGGCGTGGGACAAGACAGCTGGTGGAGTGTGGCGGAGTGTTGTAAGGTGCCCCCTATCTATAGCCCTACCCCCATTTCTACCCAGGTTGGGAGGTGAAACCCTGTGGGTGAACTTTGGGACTCTGGGTGGCACTGACCAGAGACAGAGACTTTTGGGGTGTTGGACTCTTTGGACTTCAGGTGATTCTTGGCTGGGGGGGGGGGGGGGGGGGGGCGGAGGGGCTTTGATCATGTTTAGGTTATGAACTTTTGTTTGTGGTGTTTTTCCCAAGTTAATGCTGTATGACTTCTCTCTCTGTTTCATTAAAAGTTTCTTTCCTACACTCAGACTCAGTGCTTGCAAATGGGGAAGCATTGCCTCTCAGAAGCACCCAGGGGTGTGTGAATTACCCATATTACTGGGTGGGGGCTCGAACCTGTTCTGTGTGAGATGGACCCCAAGATATTGAACCCAGCCCTGGTTACTGCCAGGCCTACCCGGCAGAAGGGTTACATAGGTAAAATATAAATAAATCTTTTATAAGTGGTAGAGATACCAAAGAAAATAAAGGGCAAGCACATATCTAAATCTTATTAGACTAGGCAGTATTCAAAGAAATCAGTTTTTCTCATGCCATTTGTTGCAGGTAGATTATGATTCTTAATCCATAGGCTTCCCCTTTAAGCCTGGGACAAGTCTTCTTAGTTCAAGTCTTTACCCTTCCAACATTCTTGTTGCACTTGGAGGGTGGAGGAGAAAGGACAAAACATGATGCCACAGTTCCCTATTTTATATCCTCAGTCTGTGTGCCTAAAAAACACCAGCCCAGACAGGTCTTGGTGCACTTTGCTGAGTCACAAATTTGAGCAGTGTATGATGCTTGCACAGCCCTCTTACATAGAATCATAGAATAATAGGACTGGAAGGGACCTCGAGAGGTCATCGAGTCCAGCCCCCCGCCCTCAAGGCAGGATCAAGCTCCGTCTACACCATCCCTGACAGATGTCTATCTAACCTGTTCTTAAATATCTCCAGAGAGGGAGATTCCACCACCTCCCTTGGCAATTTATTCCAATATTTGACCACGCTGACAGTTAGGAATTTTTTCCTAATGTCCAATCTAAACCTCCCCTGCTGCACTTTAAGCCCATTACTCCTTGTCCTGTCCTCAGAAACCAAGAGGAACAAATTTTCGCCTTCCTCCTTGTGACACCCTCTTAGATATTTGAAAACCGCTATCATGTCCCCCCTTAATCTTCTTTTTTCCAAACTAAACAAGCCCAGTTCATGAAGCCTGGCTTCATAGGTCATGTTCTCTAAACCTTTAATCATTCTTGTCGCTCTTCTCTGTACCCTTTCCAATTTCTCCACATCTTTCTTGAAATGTGGTGCCCAGAACTGGACACAGTACTCCAGCTGAGGCCTAACTAGTGCAGAGTAGAGCGGCAGAATGACTTCACGAGTTTTGCTTACAACACACCTGTTGATACAACCTAGAATCATATTTGCTTTTTTTGCAACAGCATCACACTGTTGACTCATATTCAACTTGTGGTCCACTATGACCCCTAGATCCCTTTCCGCCATGCTCCTTCCTAGACAATCGCTTCCCATCTTGTATGTATGGAACTGATTGTTCCTTCCTAAGTGGAGCACTTTGCATTTCTCTTTATTAAACCTCATCCTGTTTACCTCTGACTATTTCTCTAACTTGCTAAGGTCATTTTGAATTATGTCCCTATCCTCCAAAGAAGTTGCAACCCCACCCAGTTTGGTATCATCTGCAAACTTAAAAAGCGTACTCTCTATCCCAATATCTACATCATTGATGAAGATATTGAACAGTACGGGTCCCAAAACAGACCCTTGAGGAACTCCACTTGTTATCCCTTTCCAGCAGGATTTAGAACCGTTAACAACAACTCTCTGACTACGGTTATCCAGCCAATTATGCACCCACCTTATCGTGGCCCTATCTAAGTTATATTTGCCTAGTTTATCAATAAGAATATCATGCGAGACCGTATCAAATGCCTTACTAAAGTCTAGGTATATGACATCCACCGCTTCTCCCTTATCCACAAGGCTCGTTATCTTATCAAAGAAAGCTATCAGATTAGTTTGGCATGACTTGTTCTTCACAAACCCATGCTGGCTATTCCCTATCACTTTATTACTTTCCAAGTGTTTGCATATGATTTCCTTAATTACCTGCTCCATTATCTTCCCTGGGACAGACGTTAAACTGACCGGTCTATAATTTCCTGGGTTGTTCTTATTCCCCTTTTTATAGATGGGCACAATATTTGCCCTTTTCCAGTCTTCTGGAATCTCCCCTGTCTGCCATGATTTTTCAAAGATCATAGCTAAAGGCTCAGATACCTCCTCTATCAGCTCCTTGAGTATCCTGGGATGCATTTCATCAGGTCCTGGTGACTTGCTGACATCTAACTTTCCTAAGTGATTTTTAACTTGTTCTTTGTGTATCCTATCTTCTAAACTTACCCTCTCTCTGCTTGTATTCACTACGTTAGGCACACCTCCAGACTTCTCGGTGAAGACCGAAACAAAGAAGTCATTGAGCATCTCCGCCATTTCCAAGTTCCCTGTTACTGCTTCTCCCTCCCACTCTGAGTCCCCTCCCCCTCCATTTTATGAGCAGCATTATAAATCCCTATAAGCTCCCCTGCTGATTAATGGTCATTTAATACCTCCTGACTGTGGCTACCTCCTTTGTTGTCACTGGAGAACTAGCAATGAAAACTCCTGTACTGACAGCATATTTCAGTAACAATCATAAAGCAAAATCTCATAACTTCATATTTTGACAGAACAATGGGTTTCAGCACATCATAACTTTTCATCTGATATCTTACATGTATACATGCTTTGCATGAAATATTATTTGACAAGCATGAATTTGAGGATTAAAGCATGTTGCTTTGAGGTGTAGTGTGTCACAGGTGGACAGTGGCCAAGACAGCATTCTTGGTCATGATATTTATTATTTTTATTTGCCTAAAATTGATGTACTGTATGAAAGTAATACAAATATGAATCAGTAAGGTTCTCCTATCTCTTCAATTACTCTTCAGATTCAGATTTTAGGATTCTACTCCAGAGGAGATTGGTAGTCCTATCCAGTGGCTACAACACAATGTGTCCTAGAAGTTGCAAGACTGAAGTTTTAGCATGATGGTTCTTAAAAGCTGTCTCCACAATTGTGGGTTCTTATCCAGAAAACTTTGTCCCTCACACCTTCCAGACATGCTCTGAGTCCTGTCAGATTCAACTATCACGCTGATCACAATTCCTATTTTGAGACTCAAGCCATTTAGGGCTTTACAGATAAATCTTAACTTGAAGTGGATTCTGTATTAACAGGCAACAAAAGAAGAGTGTGAATCTTGGGTGGGTTGCATTCTGCTCAGCATGCAAGCTGCAGTGGCTTTGGTAAATCCATATAACAGTCCTTTAAGGTAGGCTAGCCTGGAGGTAGCAGAGCCATGATTAACTAACTCCTTTTCTGACAAAAGGGGGAAAAGTTTCTTGACTACACAGATAGAAGAAGGCATTTTGGGGCATTGCTGTTATCTGCAAATCCAGAATCAGATGCAAATCTGGTAGGATCTTAGGGTTGCTCTTAACCTTGACAATGCAGATGAGTGTGCTCTCAATAACAGGAAGCAGACAGTGCTTTTGGCAGATCTTCAGAATGTTTCTTTGTGTTAATCGTATGAGTTTGGTGCCATTTGGTATCTCATACTAACACAGCAAAACATGGCATGCTACAATTGCTCTTAGAGCTCTCTTATTTGATTACTGAGGGGCTCCCTGAGTAAAAACCCTCAGGAGGGACAAACAGCTGGCCATCACCACTGTTCATGAGGAGGGCTCCATGTTTGTCACAGAGGTCACAGAAGTCATGGATTCCATGAGTCCCTGCAACCTCTGTGACTTCCGCAGCAGCCAATGTAATTGAACCCAAGGTCACCCAAATCACTAGCTCCAGTGCCAGTTTCTCAGATGGCCCTGGAGACAATCAGCCCAGCTGCTACTGGAACAGGTTTGCAGCCAGTCACTTGGGCAGCTCTGCAGCCAACCACACCAGCTGCTGGTGGAGTGAACCTGACCCTGGGGCCAGTCATGCAAGTTGCTGTACTGACAGTCCCAGGCAGCTGGGGACTGCCTGAGCAATAGCTGGTGTGGGTGGCCATGGGGTGACTGGAACAGTGGGTGGTTTGGCAGCTCCCAGCAGTGGCCCTGGGCAGTTGGAGCAGTAGCTGGCCTTGGGGCTCCCATCGCTAACCCGTTGGACTCCTCCTCCCTCCTGTGGCTTTACCCCCACCCCACACAGCTGGTACCATGAGTTTCCCCACCAGCAATGCTCCCTCAGGTATATTTATGGTAAGTCATTGACAGGTCATGAGCCATAATTTTTTGTTTCTTGTCCATGACCTAGCCATGACATTAACGAAAAACATTCCTGATTAAATCATAGCCTTACTTGAAAGCAAAGAGTGGCCAATTTGTCATGCTTATCTAGCCATCCTATGAACTTCATGGTCAGCTGTAGAAAGAGACCAATCATTTAGGGTGTGTCTAGACTCCATGCCTCCTTCGACGGAGGCATGTAGATTAGCCAGATCGGAAGAGGGAAATGAAGCCGCGATTAAAATAATCGCGGCTTCATTTAAATTTAAATGGCTGCCCCGATCTGCCGATCAGCTGTTTGTCGGCAGATCGGGAGAGTCTGGACGCGATGCCCCGACAAAGAAGCCTTTCTTCATCGACACAGGTAAACCTGGTTTCACGAGGCTTACCTGTGTCGATGAAGAAAGGCTTCTTTGTCGGGGCATCGCGTCCAGACTCTCCCGATCTGCCGACAAACAGCTGATCGGCAGATCGGGGCAGCCATTTAAATTTAAATGAAGCCGCGATTATTTTAATCGCGGCTTCATTTCCCTCTTCCGATCTGGCTAATCTACATGCCTCCGTCGAAGGAGGCATGGAGTCTAGACACACCCCTTAAGAGAATTGTCCAGGGCCAGAAAGAACTAATCCATTAGTACTGCCTGTGATATGCTAAGTTCTAGAAGAGATCTTAAATGCTGGAGGAGGTCAAGTGTTGATTAGGCTTCATGCTAATGGTGCAGTTAAATTTCCAAGTGCTATGCTGAAATTTTACTAGTCTTGAGCCAAATAGTTTGATCTTTATTCATTTGATATTTTGCCTGAAGAAAGGATCTGGTTATCCACTAAATAATAGATGGACATCTAAACATAGAAATAGGTGGTTGAAACAATACTCTAGTCCCTCATGTGCAGCTTACCTGAATCTCTTTTGTTGGCTCTCTTGCAAAAACAGAATGACAAAAAGAAACATAAGAACATAAGAGCAGTCATGCTGGGTCAGACCAAAGGTCCATCTAGCCCAGTATCCTGTCCTCCTACAGAAGCCAATGCCAGATGCCCCAGAGGGAGTGAAAAGAGTAGGTAATCACCAAGTGATCTCTCTCTTGTCATCCATTTCCAGCCTCTGACAGAAGCCAAGGACACCACCTCTGCCCATCCTGGCTAATAGCCATTGATGGACCTAACCTCCATGAATTTATTTAGTTCTTTTTTGAACCCTGTTGAAGTTCTGGTCCTCAAGATATCCTCTGGCAAGAAGCTCCACAGGCTGTGTGCTGCATGAGGAAAAACTTCCTTTTGTTTGTTTTAATCCTGCTACCTATTAATTTCATTTGTTCTTATGTTATGAAAACAAGTAAATAACTTTTCCTTATTCGCTTTTTCCATACCTACTATGATTTTCTAGACCCCCTTAGTCTCCTCTTTTCTAAGAGGAAAAGTGCCAGTCTTTTTAGAGATGAGGCAACCAAATCTATGCAGTATTCAAGATATGGGTATACCATGGAGTTATATAGAGGCAATAAGATATTCTCTGTTTTATTCTCTATCCCCTTTTTAATGATTCCTAACATTGTGTTTGTGCAACGGCAGTCAAAAAAACATTGAGTGGATGTTTTCAGAGAACTATCCACAATGACTCTCTTGAGTGGTCATAGCTAAATTAGTCCCCATCATTTTGTATGTATAGTTGAGCTTATTTTTCCAATATGCATTACTCTGTATTTATCAACATTGAAATTCATTTGCCACTTTGTTGCCCAATCACTTAGTTTTGTGAGAGCCTTTGAAGCTCTTCACAGTCTGCTTTGCTCTTAACTATCACGATCAGTTTAGTATCATCTGCAAATTTTGCCACCTCACTGTTTACCCCGTATCTCCAGATCATTTATAAATATGTTGACAAGATTGGTCCCAGTATGGACCGTTGGGGGACACCACTAATTATCTCTCTCCATTTTGAAAACTGGCCATTGATTCCTATCCTTTGTTTCCTGTCTTTTTACCAGGTATAAGTCTATGAGAGGACCTTCCCTCCTATCCCATAACAACTTATTTTACTTAAGAGCTTTTGGTGAGGGACCTTTTCAAAGGCTTTCTTGAAATCTAAGTATACTATATCCACTGAATCCCCCTTGTCCACATGCTTGTTTACCCCTGAAATAACTCTATCTAATAGATTAGTAAGGCATGATTTCCCTTTACAGAAACCATGTTGACTTTTCCCCAACAAATTTTGTTCATCTATGTGTCTGACAATTCTACTCTTTATTATAGTTTCAGCTAATTTGCCTAGTACTGATGTTAGACTTGCGTCTAGAGCCCTTTTTAAATATTGGTGCCACGTTAGCTATCTTCCAGTCATTGGGTATAGAAGATGATTTTAAAAGCTTTATATGGTGTCAGAAGAGACAGAAATAGAACAAAATAATCTGGTGTGATTTTTTTGTGCTTTTTTGGAACCAGTAGTATGATAGAATTTTTAAAAAGAAAACAAAAAAGAGAGAGACTTTTTTAATCGTCACAAATGGTTCAGCAGTGAACAAGGTTCTCATTTTATTCAACCTGGTTTGCCTAAGCTACTCCAATTTTTTTGCTGCATAGTGTAAGGAACTATTTGTTCTCGATGACAGGGAAGAGACAGGTAGTGCTTTCATTCTGACAGCTTTATCCCTTTCACAAAAGCAGTTTATAAAATCTGTCCTTTTTATAAAATGTTCCCATTATCAAATCTGAAATCAGATATTTCATACTCAAATTATGAATGTGAGCTGGAACACTGTATATCTCATCAAGCATTAACTCATCTAACTGGGAATCTATTCCCAAACATTTTTAAAGGATTTCAGTTTCTTACTATTAATGCTTTATAATAAATAAGAGAAACTGCTCTAGGAGTTGGGCTTGTAATTAAGATGCTCCAGCATGTCACATAATAATAAAATATACTTTAGCACTGCCACTTTGTTAAAGTGCTTCTGTAATGTCAGAAATTCTTCCCTTCCCTCCTATCCACTGATTATCTTTCCTCCTTCTCCTGCCACACTCATTAGGAGAGATGGGTTATTTTTTAAAACTATTCTTCATTAAAATGAGCAATCCAGATAGAAAACATTTGTCATGCTGATTATCTACTATGAAGGCCTGAGAAGTATTTCTACTTTGGAGTCAGAGAATGGTGTGAAAAGGAAAGTAGAGAGAGAAGCAGAAAAACAGTGTGATCTAGGGGAAAAATACAGTGGTTTAGGATTCAGGAGAACTATATTTTAATTGTGGCTGCGCTACTTAGATTTTTTAAGATCGCAAGCTCTTTGACTGACAGTGCATCTTGTTTATACAGTACTTAGCACAAAGGACTACTATAGCAATACTACAATTCGTAAATTACTGAGGTTGGGAGGATGTTTTCCTATGAACTGGGTTATTTTACTATTTCTTGCTCTATTGTTGTGTTACGTTAATGGTATATATACAGAGAAGTTAAATAAAGAAACATGAATTCCTTTTATTGGAAGGTTGCAGTGTAGTACTACATTAATACGTAGAATTCAGAATGATAATGCACAAGAATCCCCAAACAGAGAAAGACAAAGCAGACTAATCCATTTAAATAAAAAAAAACACGTAGGTACAACTCACTCTCTTACTTTCAGCAAGCTGTTTCCAAACTGACTGATCACAAGCGGGACCAAGAAACTTTGTGCATTCAAAGTGATAGCTCTTCAGTTTTAATACAGTCTTCTACACATCAAAAGTTGGCCTTTTTGTATTGTGGTAAATTATGTCCATTTACCCAGCTTCAGTAGTACATGTGTTGGGATGCAGTTAGGATAACCCTGTTCAGGAGGGATGAGAGTCTAATATTGGAGAGAGGGTTGGTTCTCAGTAAGGAATTTGAGGATTCATGCAATTAGAAAGAGAATATTGGTTCTTTATATTAGGAAATAGGAACCCATCCATCTCAGACATGTGTAGGCTTTCACTGATGGGTGAATTTCGTTGATGGGTTCTGGTAAAATGACACTAAAGATAGCAATATACTTGTTACGAGTTTTAGAAAAATCAACAATTTAACAGTTTTTATCATGAGAGGTAGATCAAGCCACTCTCAGTCCAAATAAATTACCTCTTCAGAGAAAGGAGCACAAATATTTAAAGATGTCCTTTTTACCCCATACAAAAATATACAATTGATTTGTAGTCATTAAGAAATTTAAGGATTGATTTCTGTAGTTTTAGGCAGACGTTGGTTTGCTGACTACTCCCACAGCCTTGCAAACTGTTCTGCTTATTGTCAAAGCACATTTATTTGCCTGAAAAAATGCAGGATTGATGGATGGTAACTTTATATACAACACAAATAATAACTTCACTTTAATTTGGAAAAATAGATTGAGGTTCCAGTGGGATAAGCCACATATTAACCTTTTCTCCTTTCTAGTGTAGTTGATATTTGTATTTATAGAACTAGTTCACTAGAAAATAATTTAGTTCTTTTTATTATGGAGGGTATTCAGAGAGTTTAAGAAAGAAATGTTAAAATGCAATTTCTGGATACACAAATGGAACAGCTATTCTGAATTTTCAAAAGTTCCTGCTTGTAATGGGGTAGACCAGGCCTTGAGGACCCTACCCCAAAAAAGACAATAGAGAGGTCCTCCCAAGAAAGCTAGAGTCGTAGTGGAGGAAGCAGCCAGTCTGGGGCCAGGAAAGTCCTATAAAAGAAGCTACAGACCAGAATCAGTCAGTTCCTCTTGAGACTTCAAGCTGTGCAGAGCCAGACACTGGCTGAGAGATTGGCAGCACTGTGGGTAGTTCTGTGTGGACAGCTTATTGGATACTGATGGACTATGTTGGGACTCTGTGACTTATGTGGTTAGGTCCTGTGATGCTGTCACTTGTATAGATATGTGGACAAAGTTGGCAATGGGGTTTGTTGGAAGGGTAGATTTCTTGGTGAGTGAATTTGAGGTGTGATGTATGGCTGATGGAAAGGATTTGATTCAGGTAGGGGATTTGCCTGTCTTCCAAAGCCTGTGAGAGTGAGGGATCATTTTCCAGGATATGTTGTAGATTGTCAATAATGCTCTGGAGAGGTTTAAGCTGGGGGTGGTAGGTGATGACGAGCAATGTTCTATTATTTTCCTTCTTCAAAACAGGCCCAACAAGGCATGTGAGTATATTAAACATAATTAGAAATGAACCTTCTTTGTCCCGATGTAGTTGCCAGGACCTACATATGGTATCAGGATGCTCAATGACTGCGTGTCAACCATTTTATTTATTGCACTGTCAAATGTAGGTACTATTTACTGTTCATTCTTGACTGCCTTGTTCAGGTCTTGTAGGTTTTAATCACAATCTAAGTTCTGTTGGGCCTGGTGTCTCCATTATCAATATGGAATCCAGTGTTTAATCAGGTCATCTAATTTGACAATCATTCTTCAAATTTTCCAATATGAATTTTTTAGACAGTCTCTCAGTAAAACTGGAAATTTTGTTTCAGCGTTTGAGATTTATAGATATCCACTTTAATCTTGAAATTTCCTATATACATTAAATGAATCTTGTCTTTTTTTAAAGATCATCTGCTTTAGTATTAGTAGAGGCCCAAGTCCTTTATATTCACAATTAGAACTGATCAAAAATTTATTTTCCATAAAATATCAAGGAACAAAATAATTTTTGTTGTTTTCAAATGATTTCATGGAATATTTTCATTGTATCCAAATGATTTATTTCAATTTGATTCAAAAATAAAAATGTTTTGATTTGATTAAAAATGAAAATGTTTGATTTGAATTGGCATGAAAGTTCTTTTGAGTCCCCTAGAGGGTTTTTATGAGTGCTTTTCCTCCTTTCTCTCTCCTCTGAAGGATAAAAAATGACACCCAAAACTCCAAGGTTTTAATTTTGATTCAAATCAAATTGAATCAATATAATTTGTTTCATATTGAATTGAAATGAATTTTTTTTGTTTTGACAAAATTGGAGAACTTCAAGATACATTTATATTAGAATTTTTGCATGATTTGGAAAGCCATATTTATCAGGAAATATGTCAACACAATTTTAGTTTGCTTTATTTACAATATGAAGTTTAACAAATGTGGTCCTAATTCTTCACTGTTGCACCAAAACTGATGAAACAAAGTTTTTTTGCATCCTCATGTTCCTTATATTTTGCAGTACAGGTTTTGTCTCGTGCCCAGTATCAATTCCCAGGTGAGGATTCTGCAGTGATTTCAGAGCCCAGTCATAAGAACATAAGAACGGCCGTACGGGTCAGACCAAAGGTCCATCTAGCCCAGTATCCTGTCTGCCAACAGTGGCCAGCACCAGGTGCCCCAGAGAGGGTGGACCGAAGACAATGATCAATCGATTTGTCTCCTGCCATCCCTCTCCAGCCTCTGACAAACAAAGGCCAAAGACACCATTTAATCCCCTGGCTAATAGCCTTTTATGGACCTAACCTCCATGAAATTATCTAGCTTCTCTTTAAACTTTATTGTAGTCCTAGCCTTCACAGCCTCCTCTGGCAAGGAGTTCCATAGGTTGACTACACGCTGTGTGAAGAAGAACTTTCTTTTATTAGTTTTAAACCTGCTACCCATGTTGACTTTTTATCCAACAAATTATGTTCTTCTACATGCTTCACAATTTTATTCTTTACTATTGTTTCAACTAATTTGCCCGGTTTTGAAGTTAGACTTACCGGTCTGTAGTTGCCCGGATCGCCTCTAGAGCCCTTTTAAAATATTGATGTCATGTTGGCTACCTTCCAGTCATTAGGTACGGAAGCCGATTTAAAGGATAGGTTACAAACCACAGATAATAGTTCAGCAGTTTCCCATTTGAGTTCTTTTAGAACCCTTGGATGAATGCCATCCGGTCCCAGAGATTTGTTAACATTAAGTTTTTCTATTTGTTCAAAAACCTCCTCTAATGACACTTCAATTCAGGACAGTTCCTCAGATTCATCACCCACAAAGGATGGCTCAGATTTGAGAATCTCCCCAACGTCCTCTGCCGTGAAGACTGAAGCAAAGAAATCATTTAGTCTCTCTGCAATGGCTTTATCGTCCTTGATTGCTCCTTTTATAGTTCGATCATCTAGGGGACTGAGACGGGGCAGCCCTGCCCAGCACTCAATCCCAGGGAAACCACCAGGTGCCAGGGGTGGAGAGAGCCCCACCCCCACAGCCCTACTGGGCATGCTCTGAGGGGAGCAGAGATATAAAAGGCTGCTGGCCTGCTCAGAAGGGGCAGACTGCGGCCCGAGCTGGAGCTAGTACCCAATGGCCAGAGAGGGAGTCACCAGGACTGCTGAACGCGCCGCTGCCGGGCCCCAGCCGGGCTCGGCCCCAACGCCGGAGCCGCCGCCGACCGACCCCCCCGTGACCCAGGCACCGGACCAGACACTGACAACCCCGATGCTGCCTGGGGATGTGCCAGTACAGCCACCCGACTAATGCCGACAGGCGGGACTGCGACGGGCTGAGGGCAGAGGGTAGGAAGTGACCCAGGGCAGGGAGCTGGAAAAGCCCCTGAGAGCTCGGCGTGTTGCGGGGAGGAGCCCCCACCAAGCCAGTGGTGGGAGCCACCCGCCACTAATAGGGCCCTGGGTCGGGGCCCGGTGGAGAGGGAGGGCCCGGCCCCCCCCACCCCTCCTGCCCAGATCCCCAGTGAGTGGGGGCTGGGATAAAGAACTTTGGGACTAGGCCTCTGGGCCTGCGTGTTGAGGACTAGGCCGTGAGGCCGTATTTCCCCTACTGCAGGGGCAGTGAACTTTGGGACTAGGCCTCAGGCCTGCATGTTGAGGACTAGGCCGTGAGGCCGTATTTCCCCTACTGCAGGGGCAGTGAACTTTGGGACAAGGCCTCTGGGCCTGCGAACTGAGGACTAGGCCGTGAGGCCGTATTTCCCCTACCGCAGGGGCGGTGAACTTTGGGAGTAGGGCAGTGGGCCATATTTCCCCTAAAAAGGGGCATCACGCTTTGGGCCGAGGCCCAAGCGGGGTGGATGATACCCCGGAGGAGGGCGGCAACCCCAGTCGAGGGGGGGGCCCCCGACAGGGACCCACAGGTTTTTTAGCAGGCGTCCTGCTTCTAATGTACTTAAAAACATTTTATTTGATTTGAGTTTTTGGCTAGCTGTTCCTCAAAATCTTTTTTTGCTTATTACATTTTTACACTTGGTTTGACAGTGTTTATGTTCCTTTCTATTTATCTCACTAGGATTGGACTTCCACTTCTTAAAAGATACCTTTTTGTCCTTCACTGCTTCTTTTACATGGTGGTTAAGCCACAGTGACTCTTTTTTAGGTCTCTTGCTATGTTTTTAAATTTGGGGTATACATTTAAGTTGGGCCTCTATTATGGTGTCTTTAAAAAGTTTCCATGCAGCTTGCAGGGATTTGGCTCTAGTCACTGTGCCTTTTAATTTCTGTTTAACTAACCTCCTCATTTTTGTGTAATTTCCCCTTTTTGAAATTAAATGCTAGGGTGCTGGACTGCTGAGATGTTCTTCCCACCACAGGAATGTTGAATGTTGTTATATTGTGGTCACTATTCCCAAGCGGTCCTGTAACGGTTATTTCCTGGACCTGATCCTGTGCTCCACTCAGGACTAAATCGAGAATTGCCTCTCCTCTTGTGGGTTCCTGTACCAGCTGCTCCAAGAAGCAGTCATTTAAGCTTCTGTCATTTAAGCTTCATTTAGAATCAGTCTGTTCTAAAATTCTTGCTGGTATTACATTCGTTTGTGTACCAATGTCCAATTTAAACTTAGCCTTTTAACAGGAGCGAGATCATGACAAATCCTGGGGAGAAAAGACCAACAATTAAACCTGAGGAAGACCAAGAGAAACACTAGTGCAGAGGGCTGATGACTGTTTTGTGTTTGGACTTCTTTTTATACCAGCCGAAGAGCTGCACCCCAAAGAATTAAAATTCCTCAAGCACCAAGAAAACCAGGGGAAATGGAGTCAGCACTATATCCTGATTCCTGGTGGAGGTGAAGTGCTATTACACTTACCAGTAACTACACGTGCCAGATGCATGTTATCTTATTTTACAATATAATGTAAGTTTTGTCTTTTGCAACTGGCTGAAAACATGGTCAGTCTGTAATCCTAGCTTTAGAATGCATAATCAAGCTACAAAGAGTGCATTTGGAAGTTACTAAGGTTACTGAAATAGATATTGGTAACAAGATGTGGTGTGTAGAGTTTGAAAAAGCGGTGATCTTTTTGTTCAGTAGCATGTGAGCTAGGTGCAAGGACAAACCATTATTTTTTTTCTGCTCAATCAAGGTTTAAGATGAATCTTCCCCTGGGATTGAAACTACAAGGATAAGAATAGACTGATCTATCAAAAGCCATCAGCCAAGAGCTGTCACTGCTATTCTGACACTAAAACACAGGTTCATTTCATGCCATGCTGAATTGTTTTAGTATTAGTCAATGGTATGCTTAGGCAGGGGCAAACCAGGAAAATCCCCAGGTAATATCAGTTTAACAGCCTAATTTCCATATTTCATTGAGTTTAAGGAAAATCTTAGTTCTCCTACAAGCAGAAGATCTGTCTGCTCGTTGTTTAATTCTCTATCTGCAAATTTTACACTGGCAGTTTCACATATTGACTAAACTGTCTTTTTGTTGTCTTCAATCACATTTATTTATTTTATTTGTGTTATTTCAATAAAAAGGAACCACAATCTGTAGCTAAAAATACAAACCAATTTACCACTAATGTATACAGTGCTATGTGTTTTTTTCATTACAGTGAAATTTAGTTGCTGTCAATTCTTCATAAAGATGGCAGAATATTGTTCTATTATTTGAAGGACTATAGGGGAGCCTGGATGGCCATCCTTTGACCAGAACAACATCTGTAAGGTGTTGCCAGTTACTAGCAGCACTGGCTGCGGAAGTGATCTCTATGATCCCTATAATTCAGACAAACTGAATAAGGAGTACATCCACAGCCAAGATGAGTCAGAATAAAACAATATAAAATCAATTGTCCCAAGAGGTAAATTATATGCAATCTAAACTATGTATATATTCCCTAGAAATGTTTTCACATCAGGTAATAGCCCTATGCCATTGGCAAACATTTTTACTCCTCGTAGCAGAAACTGTTGCTTGAATACAATTGAAAGACTCCATTGAGAAATGGTTTTCTTATGCTACAGACTGAACGCCTTCCCCCATTACCCCTCTGCTGTATTTTTTTAGCCCTGTGTTTTTTACGGAGTAGATATATGCAAAAAGGAGAAAATATTGGCCACACTGTATTCTATAGCATTATGAAGGGATAGCCCATTTGCCACATTAAAATGCAGAGGAGCAAAAAATTCATGAGGAGAACGGATTGTAACTGACAAGTGCTTGAAGCTCTTAATGTGCTATCAAGGAACTGATTTCATAATGTGGCTCCCTGTTACCCCATGGCTGTCCCTGGAACAGGTGTTTAACCTTCCCATGTAGATCAGACATAATTCTTGAGCCTTTAAATGTTTCTACTGTGGGTTTATTTTTGTTATATAAAGACTTTCTAATCCTTGAGTAAGTTAACTCTTGCTTTTGTTGACCAAAATGTATTCTTAATTAGACTTCGCAGATATCTACTACATTTAATTCTATCTAATGCTACTTTTTTTACATGCCCCTTCTCATGCACTTTCCTTCTCATCAGCTAGTATTTCATTCTCTAGATAACATTCACAGTGTCCTTAAAATGAGTGGAATACTCTATAGATTTTTCAGATGTTTCCTCTTTGGGGCAAATGATCAATCTATTTAACTTCAGCAGATCTGTTCAATATTGCACCAAAGTGGGCCTTCATTTTGAACATAAAATCCAAACCCATATTTCACTGCTAAATTCATTTTGCTTTCTATAAAATGATCCCACACTTACATTATATAACATGAAATTAAGGCTCCCAATCGCCTAGATTACATGAAGACTTGATCCTTAAATATCTCATCTTCTTAATAGGTTTCATTCACCTCTGATTGTTCTCCAGATCATCCTAGTATTTCATTAATACTTGATGGAATGAGGCCAGTTGGCCTGTATAGCCTGCTCTAACATTCTTACAGAAAGTACCTTACTGAACAGTATTGAAGGCAGCTTACTACTTAATATGTATGTTAGTTTTGCTTCAAACATTATCTACGGCAAGCATGATCAATTCTTTATGTTAGTATCTGATTGATCACTAAAAGGAATTCTCAGAAATGTGGGAGCAATACTCTTGATTCCTAAATTCTTTTATCCTATCACTCCTACTTCTTATGTTAAATACACGCTATATGTTAAATACATGCTATATGTGTTAAATACACGACATATGATAGGTAATGTGTAACCTATTATAGAAATACTAGCCAATAGCCCGTAATAAAACAGGATTTTCGGGTCTCTCCTCCATGTCCGTCTCTCCTCCTCCTCCTCTTGCTTCCCCCCCAGCTTTCCTCCGTCTCCTGCCTCTCTCTCCATCTCTCTTTCTCTTCTCCTCCCCCTCCTGCCTCTCACTCAGGGGATTGCGGAGCCCAAATGGCCTCTTGTGCTGCTTGCTCCCGTGCGGCGGCCCCGCTGAGTGGTGCAGAAGTCAGCCGAGCGCCACGCGGGAGGCAACAGCGCCCCCTAGAGACAAGACATAACGCTACAGCATTACAGAGTCACAGACATTGGGCTACTATATATATGATGTACAATTTAAAGGTGATGTCAAATTAATCTTCAGAAACATTCTGATTTTGAACCAAAACATAAAATGGCTGCTTCTCCTACAGCAATGAGATACTCCTGTACATTTAAAGGAACAGTACATAAAACCGAATTATATATCTCAATTTTATAGCTACATATACTTCAATATAACTACCAAGATTAGGTTTTGTTTGAGCTCTTGTCTTTCAAAGATCAAGGTGCCAAAAAACAAATCTTGTAACTTGTGGCCATTATGAAACTATATAGAGGTTGAGGGGACACAATGACTAATTGCTAGCACTCAAATGTGTACAAATGTGGTGAAAATTAAAGTCCAGCAGTGCTAGTTTTGTTGTTTATCCGTTTTTTTAAAAGCAAGAGAATAGGTCATGAGAACCGTTTGAACCTATAGGCACAGGGTTGTGCATTGGGCCCATGGATGGACAGCCAGTCCCCCTAGAGGGTCAGAGTTAGGCCTTGGTGATGAGGTGAATCAGAACTGGCATGGGCATATTTCTGGGACTAGAGGAAGCCACTCTTACATCCTTTGACAGCCAAAAAGCAGCTGTCTGAAATGATTATTGCAAACTTAAGTGAAAATGATTTTGGATTGTGTAAAGAGGTTGAAGAGCAATTTAGGAAAGAACCCAGGATCACTGCAAACTAGTCTGAATTCCTACAGTGGAGGGTATAATGGGGAGCCCCTTGGCCATTGTGGACTGAGAAAGCCAGAATATGTATAAATCATTAGGGACAGGGAAGTAGGGACATTACTCACCAAAATATGTTGTTTGGTTGTTCCCGGCTAATTCAGCAATGTCACATCTCTCCAACTATGAATCTGTTACATTTTTGGCTAGTATTCAGTAAGGAACTGTTAATTATTTAGAACCTGTCTGGGGGCTGGTAAGGAAGCAGCCTTACAGTTTTTTAGTGTTTCCTTGTGGCTGGTGCCCAATGATCATTCCATAGACGATCCATACCCATGATAAACTAGAACTGAAAGTAGATCTACGGGAAGACATCCCCAAAAGATGATATAGAATGTGGCTGTAGCGAGAGAGAGCCTCAGGTTTCTCAGAGTGAAGAGACAAGCCCTTTTCCTAATCTCTTAACCCTCATATGTGTGGAAGTTTGAGGTCCCAGCAATTGTCCACCAGCTGTGGAAATGGGGAGGGCTGAAGGTAGTACTCAACTAAGTGGAAATGATTAAAGAAGATTCATGATCTGCATTGTATGAGTTATTGCCAGCTAGTTTCCAGATGAGCTGAGTTAATAAAGCTGCAGCCTAATTAAACCACATTATTTGTATCTTGCCTTTCTTCCTGTATGTTTGGGATATGTGATTTTGCATCTCTACTGTCATTCTTAGCTTCATCAATGGGAAGTACTGATAGGTTTGAGCTGTTCCATCTGCTTTTCTTGAATTAGCTAAGTGTGGCCTACAGCTAATGTTAAGTCAGTGATGTTTGGGACTAGACCACTGTATGCTAGGAGAATCCCCCAAAGTTAGATTGTTAAAGCAAAACTTCAAAAAAGGGGGCGGCAAAGTCAGAAACTTTTCTAAAAAAACCCTTACCTGAGATGTTCCAGTACCCTTTGAAGAGTAATTGTGCCAAATGTTGGGACTAAATTAAAACCTTATAACCTATCAGAGTGTAAAATAGGATTTTAGTTATCCTGTAAGTGCAAATCTCAACATAGACTTAGCTATAGTATTGCTACAAATGCCTGTGTAATTCAGATACACTCTTTCCTAAGCTGCCTGAGATTCAGTGTTTAGGATTTCAGAATTTCATTGGCATTTACAGTATTATTCCCATTAGGGCATTCAAATATACAAGACTTTCTATATGAAGAGTTATATCACCTAGTAAAATGGAAAAGAATGATAGATAATTTAACAGATAAGAACCTAGTGTAAGTAAATAGATTTCCCTAGGTAGCAAGGATTCTGAATGTTTAACTCATCATAACTTACAAAAAAATACCCATGGATGTCTGAAACGCTAGAATTACATTGACATTGTAATTATTCTTATAAACCAAATGATGTGTCTGCTTGTTCCTACATGTCCTGTGTCTACCTAATTGCTTTGGAAAGTGCATTGCCATGTCTTTTTTATGGTAAAAATTATATACAACCAAATTCTATTATGTCTTCATAAAACCCCAACTAAATATGCCATAAAACAAATTTATAAAAGATCCCCTTTTGAAAAAAGCCCTTTTCAAAACAAGGATCAATTGTAGTGATCAATTGTAGCTGATGATAGCTTGTAACTGAGTAATTGTTGCTAAGCATACTCCTGTTGTGCAAGACATATTGGAAGTGTCAGGTAGGTAACTGGAATTTACAAGTACAGACAACACAATATAGTTGTAGCTTTGTCAGTCCAAGGATATTAGAGAGAAGGTGGTTAAAGTACTTTTCCAGGATTTGAATAAGAGCTTATATGGTTCAAAAGTTTGTCTCTCATGTATAGATTCAATAAATGATATTACCTCATCAATCTTGTCTTCGTGGAGATAAAAGTTCACAATTAACTCATAAATCATTGTCTCACTAAAATATTCCAAAAACATTTTCAAGTATTAAAATTGTGCACATCAATATTTGCATTTGAAATGATTAGATTTGTCTCCAGACTCTTGATTACATATCTCACTAAATTCTAGACAATTTCATCTTTAATTCAAGAGTAAATTCCTCAATAAATCCTTATTAAGTTCTAGTGTTTTACTGGAGTTCCTAATTTAGTTCCAGTCTAAAATTAGGAAAATATATTTCCAACTTCTGGGGTCAGTGGGTTGTTACAGTTTAAGATTCATGTGCATTCAAAGCACTTCGAGTTTGTGATTAAGACAAATATACTTCTTCCTCTCCAGAGACATGCCAGGCTTCTTGAATATAATTCAGACAGAGAGACTAACAGTAGTACTGACATATTGTTTAAAATAAAGTTAGTTTAATACACACATATGAAAGAGTGGTTGCTGGCAAAGACAGATTTATGACACTATTTTCATGAACATGGAAACACGAGCATTAACAAGGACTTTTTTAGTTACCTTACATAAATAATTAATAAAGCAGAGGTGAGTAGAACCTGCCCCAAAGAGCCTAATGTTTAGGAAGACCATGGAGTGGGGGAGAAGGGCATAGAAGAGCAATGTAGAAAAAGGCTTGGCACAATGCATATTTAAATCTGCCAGAGTTTTTCCTCTTAATCAGCATTGGCTCAGGCCCAAAAAGATCAAGAGAATGACAGAATCATATCTTGTTAGTTACACTGAATGCTTCTCTGACATCCTCCCTCTAGCATTTAACCTGCATGTATTCCTTAGGGCAATCTCCAACTAAATATGACCACTCCCCCTCCCTCTCCCCTCCAGTGATGCCTCTGCTCCATCCTCAAGCAATGCCTGTGCCCCCTCCCCAAGTGATGCCCCCTCTCCCTGCCATCCCTGCCCCCACTCCAGCCCCAGCCCCAGCCCCCACTCCTGCCCTCCCCCTGTGGTCCAAGGACCCACCCAACCCAAAGTCCGACAAGGTCCCCACCCCCGAGGTGACACATCCAGCTGCCCCCCATACCACTCTGAGCCCCCTCCCCCTCCATTTTATGAGCCCTCTACTCCTCCCCAGCTTTTTTTAATGAAAGATTAATATAGTGTTTGTTTTGTTCAAAACCAAAAGGTGTCTTTATTGAGAGGTCAGGGAAGGGGCAAAGGAGGGGTTATGGTGTGAAAGGGATAGTGCAGCAAGCCAGAGGCCAATAGGAGGGAGGCCCTGGGGAGAGTTACTGGGGTCCTTGAGGGTATGTCTACACTACCCTCCTAGTTCGAACTAGGAGGGTAATGTATGCATACCGCACTTGCTAATGAAGCCCGGGATTTGAATTTCCCGGGCTTCATTAGCATAAGCGGGGAGCCGCCATTTTTAAATCCCCGCTGCTTCGAACCCCGTGCAGCGCGGCTACATGGGGCTCGAACTAGGTAGTTCGGACTAGGGTGCCTATTCCGAACTACCGGTACACCTCGTTTCACGAGGAATAACGGTAGTTCGGAATAGGCACCTAGTCCGAACTACCTAGTTCGAGCCCCATGTAGCCGCGCTGCACGGGGTTCGAAGCAGCGGGGATTTAAAAATGGCGGCTCCCCGCTTATGCTAATGAAGCCCGGGAAATTCAAATCCCGGGCTTCATTAGCAAGTGCGGTATGCATACATTACCCTCCTAGTTCGAACTAGGAGGGTAGTGTAGACATACCCTGAGAGAAACTCTTGCTTAGGGCCTCCTGGATTCGCACCCAGCCTAATGGGCTGGTGGACGGCAGCTGTCTGACTGCTCAAAAGGTTTCCCTTTGTGGCTGGCCTCTGCCCTCCACCCTTCCTCTCCACAATATTGTGGAGGACACAACTTGCTTACACCTCCTCAGGGATGTTGTGCTCCCCCACATCCAGCTGGATCAGGAGGCACCTGAACTGTGTCTAGAGGTGGCTGAAGGCACACACTACCTGAATCCTGGCCTGGTTCAGGTGGGCATAAAATTGGTCCCTGCTGGGGTCCAGGTGGCTAGTATAAGGTTTCATAAGCCACGGCATCAGGGGATAGGCTGCATCCCCCACGATGCACAATGGCATCTGCACGTCCCCAATCTCAAAGTCACAGCGGGGGAAAAATGTGCCCACCTCCAGCTTCCCATAGAGGCTGGAGTTCGGAAAAATGCAGGCATCATGTGCCCTGTCCAACCACCTGACAAAAATGTCCATGAACTGTCCATGGTGGTCAACCAGGGCTTGCAGCACCATAGAGAAGTAGCCCTTGCAGTTGATGTACAGGGCTGCTCAATGTTCAGGTGCGTGGATCAGGATGTGGATCTCATCAATTACTCCACCACAGTTTGGGAACCCCAGGACAGCAAATCTGGCCACGATGGGGTCCAGATATCCCAGGTGGTTGACCTATGCAGCAGGATCAAGTTGATGGCCCTCACAACCTGCAGAAGGAGACACAAACACAAAATAGAGAATGAGAGAGGGGGTGCCTGAGCCGTTGGAAGATGCCTGCCCCCTTCCATCTCCTTTCTACCCCAAGAGCCGCCCCCTTCCATCTCCTTTCTACCCCAAGAGCCACCCCCTATGAGGTCACCCACCAGCAGCAGGGCTGTGTGAGGGCAGGGTGGCACAACTCCCCCAAGGACGGGGCTTCCCCCCATCCTCACTCCACCCCCTACACCTTCCAACCCCCCTTTCCCAAGGGGCCCCCTTTTCCAGGACTCCACCCCCACCCTGCAGGGACTGCAGCCCGAGAGTGTCTTACCTCCATGAGGAGGACCCTGATGGTAGACTTCCCCATGCCGAACTGGTTGCCCGCAGACCGGTAACTGTCTGAGGTGGCGAGTTTCCATATGGTGATTGCGACTTATTTTTTCAGGGGGATGGCAGGCCGCAGGTGTGTGTCACATTGTCGGAGGGCAGGGATGAGCCTGGCACGCAGCTCCAAAAGGGAGGCCTTCTGCATACCGCAGTTTTGGAACCACTGTTGGTTGTCCCTTTTCTGGTCATCCCACCGCTCCATAACCAGCCAGTCCAACCAGTCAGAACTGGTGTCCAGCCTCCAGAAACAGCCTCTCTGCTGTGGGTTGCAGTTGCAAGGGTCTTGCTCCCACACCGAGGGAGAGGGTCCCAAGAATGAGCTTGGGATCAAACTCATGCAGGACCATGAAGGCAGTTGGCACAAAATGCTGCAGAAAGTGCAGCATGGCCATACAGTGCCATCACATACCCAGGGGTAGCTCCAGCTCCCTGGCACAAACCTGTGATATTCAAAATGAAAAAACGTGTGGCATCCAAAAAAGCTGGATAGCCATAGCATGCACTGCAAGAGCTTTGCTGGCCCTCAAAGAGTAGACAAGTATGCAGCAGAAGCAGAGAAATGGCTATCCAGGGGGTCCGTTTAAGCGCATGTTTCTGCTACATTCCAGCACCAGCATTCAGAAGCAACTGGGTCACCGAAAGCCCTGCCTGAACTGGTTTTGGGTGGCCTTATATGCAAGATAGCATCCAATCAGTCTGGACGCTATCTTTTGAAAAAGCAGATTGCTTTTTCAATGTGCTTTGCCTCTCGTTCGGAAGAAAGTTTTTCAGAAGATCTCTTCCAGAAAAGCTTCTTCTGAAAGAAGTCTGTAATCTAGACATAGCCTTAGACTATAATCCTCTCTCTAACATTTGAAGAAACTGTCCAAATAATCCATAGGAGAATGTATGGTATGCAGTATATCCAGTACAAACTGCAGCAAATAAAGCTGAAGGAACAGATGAAAAATTGCATAAAAAGGAAAGGTAAATAAAAAGATGAATTAATAATGATTTTTTTTAAATGAAAGGGAAATAATGAAAACACTGCCTTAATTTTTCAGCTCTGGGGCTAATTCTGAATCCACATAATTTAGATTTCAATGCATTTTGAAAACGTCAAAGGAGCTTCAGACATGAAAGATGATCCAGAAGGGAGTCCCTTGTTTCTGAAATGTGGGAGTAAAGTTATATAATGTAAGGTCTTCAATCACATTTCCAACAAAACTGAAAATGAAAACAAAAACAAAATCAGAAGAAAAGATGGAGGAAAATGAGTTGGAAATAATACATAAATATCAAGAAAGCACATTGTACTTCACATTGTATATTTATGATTTACTGTTAAACATTAACTACTTTTAAGCGATTTATCATGTCTAGTGAGGTATCATTAGAAGAGGATTTGGAATACATTGATAAACTAAATGGTAAGAAGGCACCAGAAACAAATGGGATTCAATCAAGAGTTTGGAAGGAACTTAGGCTATGTCTATACTGTAGCCTTCTTGCGGAAAAGTTTATGCAAATGAAGCTTGGCTTGGAATATTGCTGCGCTTCATTTGCATAATTAAGGAGCAGCCGTTTTTTGCTCAAGTGGCTTTTGCACAAAAAAGAGCAGAGTAGACAGCCTCATTTTTTGAAGAAGAATGGCTCTTGTGCAAGAGGGGGTTTTTGCGCACAAAGATGCCATCTATACAGCTCTTGCGCAAAAACGGCTGCTTATTAATTAAGCAAATGAAGAACAGCGATATTCCACAGTGTGGACGTAGCCTCAAGTAAGAAACTACAGACTGAATGTAGTTTGTAACCTAGCATTTAAATCAGCTTCTGAACCAAATGATTAAAGAATAGCTAAAGAAGTGCCAATTTTTTAAAAGGGCTCCAGAGGTGATCTTGGCAATTATAGGCCAGTGAGCCCGACTTCAGTATTGGGCAAATTTGGTTGAAACTATAGTAAAGAATAAATTGTCAGACACATAGATAAAGATCATTTTGGGGGGAAGAGTCTATATGGATTTTGTAAAGAGGAATCGGGCCTCAACAGCCTAGTAGAATTGTTGGGGGGAGGAGAGGAGGCCAACAAGCATGTAAATAAGGGGGATCCAATGGATATTGTGCACTTAGATTTCCACAAAGACTTTGACAGGTCTCTTACCAAAGGCTCTTATGACAAAGTAAGTAAATTGGTTCAAGTTTGTGTGACAACTGAGCTATACTAAACTGCTATAAATGAGAGGCGAATCAGGCCTAAATATATAGGTAGAGCAATATTATAAGTTCATATACTTTTAATAGGGTTTTTGACTTTTCATTATACTCTGTGACTTGCCTATATAATCCTGCAATAGTGTGTTATATATGTACAGTTCACATACATTACCAGCTCCATCTATAATTTAATTCTCTCTGAGGAAGACACAGTTAACTCAGACAGTGGAGCGAGCCGGTCTTTATACTTAATATGAGACATAATGCTGACTATTGTTAAGAACTCCAGTACTGTAAGATTTTATTCCAAACACCTCCAGGATTTAGACAATAATGGGAAAAGATTGCACTTACTGAGTTCTGGCTTTTGTATCTGATGAGAAAATACACCGTTGCTCCGAAGTCAAAAGTAACAATGTTTTTATTTCCACAAGATTTCAAATCTGCTTCTTTCTTTGTGTTTATAACAAACACCTATTGAGTCAGAATCTTTCATAAAATAAACTCATACTTACAAAATCCCTCTTTATAGTCAGCTAGTCTACTGATGGAAATAAACTTTTTCTGTTTTGTTCAGCTGGGTGAAACAGACATTAAGATTACTGGTGCCATCCACTTACATGATGGTACCATAGTACTTGTCTGTCTTTAAACAATCTCCTTTTCTGCCAAATTATATACTGGCTTGGAAAACATTCTACAGGAAGCTCTCATAAAGGAATTGTGACATAATGGGCTCATCTAGACAACAGGGAACAGTTGAAAGAAGATACGCAAATTCCACGGGAAAGTAATTAAGATGTGGCTTTTTCAGTGAACCCCCTCTTTGTCAAAAAGCCACATAAACCTCCTTTTTTGAGGAAAAGCAGCTTTTCAATGAAGGGGGCGGTTCGCCAAAAAAAAGCTTCTTAATTACGTTCACTTTTGAAAGCTCCACTTTCGAAAGTTCAATCGGAAGAAGATATGCAAATTCCCGCAGAATTTGCATATCCTCTTTCGACCATTCTGCGTAGTCTAGATATGCCCAAAAAGTTTAAAATGACATTCTGACACCCTGCTCCATGGAGGTTTATTTGACATCATGCATTATGTGGACTCAATTGTTCAGATATGAAGTTGGAGAATTCGAATAATTTTTTTTCAACTTTGGATGTTGTGATAGTCCACTTAAAGTTAAAGTACTCTCATGCACAGTGTTTGCAGTCTGTGCACTCAGTGCTGCATTATGATTCAGATGGGCAAAACTTTATGCTCCCACAAAGCTTTATTAAAGTTAGTGAGACTGAATGCTTGTAGAGGTCTGTCTCTACAGTTCATACTGCACAGTTGGAAGATTTTCTCTTAGATTTTATAAGAGCAAATATTAGGAAACTGCCTAGCATGTCCATGGAGTGAAGTACACCCTAAAGAGCTTTAGTAGCACTTCCAATAATGAAAGAGCTCTGGGAGGCATTGCTTTAAGGGCATAACATAGTCCAGAAGTCACGATATGAGCAGTATTATTTAGGACTAGGAGAATTCTTGAATTCCAAACTTCACCCACATTCCACTTCATACATATCCCACTGCCCTGTGTGTGTGTGTGTGTGTGTGTTTGCCATTTTTCTCTAGAGAAGCTAACAGATTGATACCAAGACCCAAGAAGAAAGTTACATGCAGGGCTAGCGAGAGCGACAAGTTGTTTTTCCCAGATGCAGAAGTAATGATTCAGAAATCATTCACATATGCATTGTAAGTAACTAGTGTGATTAAAAAAACAACTACTTATCAAGATAAGGAGACTTTTGAAAATCAAAGGTAGATCAATCATATAATGCTCCCAGACTCCATTCAATTGCAGCAGCTTTTCTATAGGCAATATGTTCTCTGATTTCAGAAGAGTCAGAAGGAAAAAAAGGGAAGTCTAATTTCGGTTTGTGTTTATCAAATCTCTTAAAACAAGGCAGTTTTTGAGAAATTGGGGGTTATTTTATGTAGATAATTGATGTTCTGACTGTCCTTTCTTCTGAACAATAAATACCCACAGGATAAGAATAACTGGAAAATAAAATCTATCTCAACACTTAAAGACCATTTAAATTACTTGAGTTTACTAGCTATTGCAATTTTATCCTGCCAAGTTATAACCAATATAAAGTTTGTACAGAATGTAACCTGTGTTTAGGGGATTAATTGGCTTGCACTCCATTTAAAATATCTTTAATAACATAGTTTATAGATTTTCATGTTCAAAAACATTAATTAAATGCTAATGTGAATCTGTTCTGATCTGGTTTAATAGTCTGAAATTGGTGATTATTACAGGGAAAATTGGTAAGTGGCATAATAAGATTTTTACTCAAGTAAAGACTTGCTTAAGAATTCAGCAGGATATTTCAAATTAGATAAAAGTTGATTTAAAATGCCTTGAAGAGGTCAGGTGTTCTTTTTCTTTTTCACTCATCTTTCTGGCATTTATGAAGTGTTGATGAAGTAGAAATCTATCTATTTTAGAAAATATTTCCATCTCTCTTTCTTTGTAAAATAAAAGGATAATCCTCCTATGTGGAATATAAATGATGAAAATAAAGAATCAATCCCACAGATATATTATTGTCAAACTGAAATTACAAAAAAGGATTATTGTTTCTTATCATTCTAAGTACAATTATTCCTATAACATAAGAGGGTCGACATGATGCAGCAGAACTGCTGGGTTCTACACAAGAATATGCAAAATCAATATGATAAGAAAAACTTCAGATGAGTTTGCTATTTTATTTCTTCATATAGTAGCTAGTGGCCTAGAATTCTCTGTGTAGCAATGAAAATCCCTACCCCATTGATGAAAATAGATTGATTTTATGCTCCCTGCTCCATTTTCTGGTGGTATGCACTTTGCTTGTGTGATAACATATTTTTTCAGACTTCCTGGACAAATAAAGTGGATAGCCTTGTGTCAGTTTAATGAAGTGGATGTATTTTAACTCCAGCTGCACATTTTCCATTGGTCTATGCAAGGGAGTAGAGAATGACATGAAAAAGCTTCATATGTAGGAACAAGCAAGGTGAGTAAGAAAAATGCAGGCTTATACAGTGTAGGAAAAGAAAATCACACAAAAAAATCTGCGTGCAGTAAAGGTCCTGTTTCAATTACTCAGAATATCATTGTAAAGGTTATTATAACTGACACCAAATGTCTAGTGACTGTCATCTTTACATCTGAAAGAAAGAGTCTTGGCTGTTGGAAGTATATTATGATTGGGACTTGGGAACAGGGAGACTCTGGACCTAGACACAGACTATTTTTGTATTCACATCTACGGTGATGCTTTAAAAGACTGAGATTTGGATGCATGAAATATTAATAGCCTCAACAATTCTTTTGCTGAGGAATAATATCATCAGCATTGTGGCACTAGTGACAAGCACATCAAGATATTTAAAATAACATTTTGAGGGTTTTTTTGATCTAAGCTTTTTAATTTTTTTAAATGATTTCTCACAGAAACATTTTGGAGATGCTAGTTTTGATGAAATAATTAATTTCCTTCATATTTTCTCCTAGCACAGCTATGCTTTACTCGGAAGGATGAACTGTGGGCATATTTATTTTGTACATTTATTTATTTACATAACTATTTCAAGAAAGGATTACATATATATTAGTAACAATAATATTTTCTTATATAGGTCCTTTTTGTGAGCCAAAATGGGGTCAATGCTAGTCTTTCCATTTAATAGGTAGCAGGTTTAAAACAAACAAAGTACATTTTTTTTCACTCAAGACATAGTCAATTTGTGAAACACCTTGATAGAAGATGTGAAGGCACTTCAAATAGGATTTTGGAACACAAGATGTTTGTACTGATTAAGCTAGTACTTTAAAAATATAGGGTAGTGATGGCAATGTGAGCTGCAGGATGGGGTAGTCACCCTAAGTATGTACCCAGGATCTCTGATGATCACATACTAGAGACAGCCAGTCCATCCCACCATTCATGTTACTAGAAAACATGCTTTTCTTGAAAAAAACTAGTACAAGTATATTTCCTCAAGCTAGAAATTGTACCGTTATCTCCAGCTTTAGACCTGACCAAAGAAGGCAGGGACAAAGACTTGGTAGAGAGACAAGGTATTTGGATGTTTTGAGAAGTTCTGAATAAATATTTCAATTTCTGGATGCTTGCAGAGGTTTATGAGGGAATTAATTCAAATCTCTGAACCTTTACAATTTCAGCTTTCATGAATTTATGCCTCCGTAGTGGCTCTATGGATGTTTATTGTATTGTCAAGAGGTTTATAAAAGCCTTTTGAAATCCATGTTCTACTTTACATTGTAGTAGCCTTACAGCAGTCATCAGTGCTATATCTAATCTTTGGATTAAATTTTGCCATGGAAGCTATTAGGTGAATTTTCCTTTTATTGGCTGTCATCCTGAAATGGTGAATTGCCATCTGGTAGGGTGTGTCTAGACTACATGCCTCCTTCGACGGAGGCATGTAGATTAGCCAGATCGGAAGAGGGAAATGAAGCGCGATTAAAATAATCGCGGCTTCATTTAAATTTAAATGGCTGCCCCGATCTGCCGATCAGCTGTTTGTCGGCAGATCGGGGGAGTCTGGACGCGATGCCCCGACAAAGAAGCCTTTCTTCATCGACACAGGTAAGCCTCGTGAAACCAGGCTTACCTGTGTCGATGAAGAAAGGCTTCTTTGTCGGGGCATCGCGTCCAGACTCCCCCGATCTGCCGACAAACAGCTGATCGGCAGATCGGGGCAGCCATTTAAATTTAAATGAAGCCGCGATTATTTTAATCGCGGCTTCATTTCCCTCTTCCGATCTGGCTAATCTACATGCCTCCGTCGAAGGAGGCATGTAGTCTAGACACACCCGTAGAGACAGCAGGCTGGTGATTGTGCAGGACAATATAGTCCTAATATGATGTAGATTCCAACTGTTTGCATTTCTTTCAGGTACACTCTGCAGCAATGAGAGGACATGCATATTTTCTCTCTGTACTTCAGTACAGTCACATGGTTTTGATGAGTATTTTCAGAGTGGGGTCAAACAATGTCTCTCCATTAGAGAAAGCGGTGGGCTCCAGCCATATAATTTAGATTGAGATTTTTAAGATATCCAACATTTCAGAATGATACATATTCAGCATATCTATGGATATAAAATGTTGGCGTTTCCTGGGATTGAATCTGTCATGCTGAAAATCACAGGGGTCAGCTGTAAAACTCAAACCTGAGTTCAGATTCCAAAACACCATCACTCAAATTTATGAAGGTTGGGATCCATAGTTTTGGTTTGTGCCTATCTCTAGTTATAAGTATTGTTTCTGCCCTGTGGGAGCTTAGGATTCTTTGAAAATCTGTGTGTATTATTCTAAATTGCAGTTGATGTGGGTTTTTTTCTGCCACACTGCCATTTAAATGGAAAGAATTATGCCCTAACCAAGTGAGTTATAAGATCAAGAACACATATTCCTGCTCATCCAGGAATATAATTTATGCTATCATGTGCCGAAAGTGTCCGTCTGCTATGTACATTGGACAAACGTCTGAGACACTTCACCAAAGAATCAATGCCCACAAAACAGATATTAGACAGGATCACAAAGAAAAAACAGTTTCTTGCCATTTCAACCAGAAAGGACATTGCCTCAACGACTTGATTACCTGCATCCTGCTTCAAAGACCTTTCAAGACTACACTTGAAAGAGAATCCTCTGAACTGTCATTCATGCTTAAATTCGACACTTTACACCTAAGCTTAAACAAAGACATTAATTATCTTACCCATTACAAAGATAGCTTCCCCAATTATCACCTCTAATATCATTAATTCACAGACATTTGCCTTTCCCCCCCCCCCACTTCTGTTCTGAAATTTGATTTGATCTTTTCATATGTGTTCATTTTTTTAATTGTATCCTTTGGTATATATGGTTGTGACCATTTTCTTCCACTATTTGATCTGAGGAAGTGGGTCTGTCTCACGAAAGCTCATCACCTAATAAACAATCTTGTTAGTCTTTAAAGTGCTACATAGTCCTGTATTTTGTTTTAGCTACACCAGACTAACACGGCTACATTTCTATCACTATGGCACAAAGTGAATGCCTTGTCTTTGAGCTTCAGTGGCTAATGGGTGCCTTTCTCTTAAAAGCACACCCAAATTTGCCTAGTTCTTCAGGATATTAGTCCAGTTCTGAGTCAAAGGAATTCCTTGTGTTCCTTTAGCGTTCTCTACCCAGGTTTCACTCTGATGCCAGTATATGTTGTTCACATAAAGAGTTCTGCCATTCTACTCTTGTATTAACAGCTTCAAGGCTCTGATGTTTCAAACAACACTAAATGAGACTTGAACTAACAATATTGCTGCCTAAATACCTAAGGCCAACAATTTACAAAGAATTAGTAATCCAGTGCTAAAGAGGGCCCTGTAGAGATCACTGTTTATTTAACAGAAAAATGTGATTAGTTAAAGATTGTAGCTCTTGTCCCAATTTGATTTCTAATTAACCTGCACAAATGAAGATGCTTTTCTCTTGTGGCAGGAGACTTACTAAAATTTGCAGTGACTTTTTAAAATATAGCTTGTATTTTATTAGCAAATTCAAAAGGAATAGAAGGATCATGAGTATTGCTCTCCACTACTTTATATGGCTATTTAATTATTTTTAAAAGACTGTTGACTAGTTCTAGTGTGATACATAAACAGTGAAATAAGACGATAACTCAATGGACCTGAAACTGCTTAACTGCCACTGAAGACAACAGGAAATGAAGGTGTGAAGATGGATAGCACCTTCCAGGCCAGGGTCACCAACTCTTAGCATGAAACACACACTTCATAAATCAACTGCAATTCAGTTATTTTCAATATTAAATTCTGTTTTCTTTCACTTACCCTCTATTACCTCATTGAAGTTAACATTGCCTTATACCTGTGTGAAGATACATTTGTAACTACAGTATAATTGTAAATGGGCCAAAATCTTCTCTCATTTATACCAGTGAGAACCTGGAGAATTGAGCCTTAACACTAGTAAAAATGACGACAGAATTGAGATGCGGTTGGTGTGATTTAATCTATTATTCCTTCTACATGCTAGATTCATTAGGAGTAAGTAAAAAATGGGTGCTATCCTCAGTAATGACATTACACTTTCATCTGAGCAGCGACAAATCATCTATCAGTACCAGGGGTAATTTGAGTGGTAGAGTGCATTCAGTGCTCACACATAGAACCTCTCCAGCAATAGTGCAACAAAACCAGTACATGACATGTATGTGTGTGTGTGTATATACAAAGATTAGTAATAGTAAACATATTAAGTGTTCAACCAACTCCTCAGCCCCAATCTTCCAAAGCCAATTCCCCTTTTAACTACTTCCCCAGAAACAAAACTAATGTTGTTTTGCTACACAAAATAGAGTAGAATTTGAGAAGCCAGTGAAGTCTAGACCAGTGCATGTATTGCTAAAATTATTTATTGTGAATTACAGAGGTGCATTGTTAAATTAATTTATTCTGAACATTTACCCAATTTTATTTGCATTCACTTGGTAAATCACTCTCAAAGGTAGTCACATGTAAAATTTCAACACACTCATGTATCCCTAAATGTTTTATAAGAACATAACATCCAAAGAGACCTGCTACCATAGAAAGCCATACAGAAAATGTTATTCTGATCTATTTTACATGACCTGTAATCCAAAAATGTTCACTCACTTCTGTTTCATGTGTGAGATGACTAGCATGGTTAATGAGACTCTTCCAACAAACTCCACATTCAAAGAGTGTAATGTTAGAGATGGACATATCCAAAATACCAAGTTCACCACTGTCATATAGAGCGGCTCTTTCTTATATCTATTTATAATTAAATATTTTGGCCCCTTGTTCAACCAAAACAAGGACCACTTCAAAGGGAAGGTTGTTTTTAAGGCAATATAGTGTTTTCCCAATTCTAAGGCCATACTATTCAGTGCCAGTTGCCATCACATTAGCATAGCATGAGAGCTAACTTAACCCAAATTCTTATAGGGCCAAAGATGCCAGTCTCAGAGCAGTTTCAAGATATCATAATGCAGGACCAGGATAATTAAGTCCATACAATTCAATATGCAGAGGAATCTGTAAGCTTACATCTGAACACATTATTTATCCCTGAAGGTTACTTTTTCAGTCCATAGGGAAATAGTGTTGCATAAAATAATTGTCTTCACCCAGTGTTGTATCTTTTATGCAGTGGTAGGATGTATAAACCCTGCAGCAGAGATGAGCAAATTAAAGAGCAGCTGTGGATGAGGCTGGCTCTGCCCCTGTCAGTCATGTCAGTGGAGGGATAAGGGCTTAAAAGCAGGATATTCTAAATAATTTTTGAGCAGGTCAAGGAGAGAACAGTGAATGGCTCCACAGCTATCAAGAGAGATTCTGGAAGCTTTCAGGGGCGCTTCCTTCAGGAAGGTCATTTACAGATCACTGTCACATAAGCCCCCCTTCCTACCTGGAGATAACGGGCTGGCATACGAGCTGGTAGGATAATTTTGGCAAGCCCCAAGGTGAGCCGTTAGGCTGTTGGAACTGCTAGCCACTACCAGTTTTGGAGTTGGGGAATCTGGGGCTATATTAAAGGGACTGGCATAGTAAGAGCCAAGAGCCCCAAACCCCTAGGCTATTTGACTTAGTTTGGTATCACAGCGACTACTGCTGAGGCAGACTGTGTTCAGACAGGAAGAGGTGACCATCAGCAGCTTGAGAACTGTAACAGTAACCTTTTCAATTAAAAGCAGATTTGTTTATCCACAATACATGATATTCTGTTCATTATCTACGTATTTCAACAACAGCTAATCAAGTAAGAGAAATCCAGTTACATCTTATTTGTAAACAATTCTATTGTAAACAATGAATAAGAGATGCATAAGAACGGATAAGACACTGATAAGTTCAAATTGTCTAGTCATCAGTTCAACCTGGCTAATTAGTTTGAGTTAATAGTTATATCTAATTGTTCCAATTAAAAGCCATTTTGTTCCAAACAAAAGTCCCCCTTTTAATTAGAACTATCTGTGACAATCCTCATTACTGTAATACTCGATTCCGCATCCTCCAACATTCTGTCCTTTAGCAGGGGTCGGATGACTGCTATGTTAGTTTAATGTTCTGGCTTCATGGCTTTACAATTTCCAGCAGTAAACACATCACTTCCAGATGTTCACTCATGGTACCATACTATGCCAGGGATTCTGTTTGTGTCATTATTGTGGTAGAGTTGTTTTTCCCTATGCAGACCACTCCTTTTTCCAGGGATTTACAACTTGGCCATAAAACCCTGCTCCAGGCTAAAACTTGGCATACGAATTTCAAGCCAGGAACAATTTTTCCCTCAAAATTTAAAAACAATAAACCTTGCTTGAGAACATTTAGATGATGTAGTCATGTAAGTTTAAAAACCAACCCTTTCTTCGGTAAATGTCTTAACTGTTTTTTTGGAGATATGGATTGGAATTTTCAAAAGCACCTCTGGAGATGTCTAGACTGCAAAATAATACCCACAGCTGACATGGAGGCAGCTGACTTGGTCTTGTAGCGATCCAGCCCTGTGAGCTCTGCTCCCATAGAGCCCCCAGGATGCTCCTGGCCTCTCTGATGCTCCTGAGGGAATCCTCCCACTGTGGCTACACACTTCCCCGGGCTACTTGTCCAAAGGCTGGGGGGGAGGGAGAGCGGGGAAGCAGGCAGTCTGGACCTCTGGCCCACTGAGTCTTGCTGCAGGGTCAGTACGCTCCCAGTAGCCCTGGCTCTGTCTCCGAGGAAATCAATGACAGTAGTCCAAGAACCCAGACTTCATCTGCCACACTTGCTCCCATGCAATGTGGATGTGTACTCAAACATGACTACAGCATCATGGTGTATGCTCACAGTGAGAAGAGTAGAAACCAGTTGCTCTACCTTTGGGAGTATACACAGTGCTAGACAGACAAACACAGCATGCCAAGCGGCTAGGACACAGACAAGGGGTCTTCATTCACAGTGATGTGTTCCAATGTTTCAATCCATGGAGGACACTTCATTCCAGGATTTTCACTAGTCCTTATGTGAACACACACAGGTATCGATTGGGCCCAAGCCACAGTTTTTAGTGTTATATTAGGGTCATGGTGGAGGACACTGAGCTCAGGGACACTGTGTGTAAGGCTGACTGACTGCCTCCCTGTCTTCTCTGTTCTCTGCAGTGGGAACAGCCGGGAGTGAGGGACCATCCAGCCCCGTGCCGCTGCCACCAACAACGCAGGGACCAGCCAGGCGGCCCAGGCAGCGCGACAAGCTCCTCCAGCGGCACATGCAGGCCTTGGAGCATATGGAGAAGGCAGTGACCAGCAAGATCCGGGCCGACCTGGAGTGGTGGCAGCAGGCGAGGGGCAGTTCCTGCAGAGGTGCAACCACATGTGCGACATCATGTCCACGATGATGGCGCACGTCAGCCATGCTGTCCACCATGGCATGGCCTTGCCTCGCCCCCCGCCATTCTCCGTGCCATGCCCATGCCTCCCCATGCTACCCCCCTTCCATGCCCATGCCATCTCCTGCTGCCCCCTTCCATCCTCTGCTGTGCCCATGCCCCCGTTGCCGCACCCCGTCCTGCCCACCTCCCTATGCTGCCTGCCCCAACCTGGCATGAAGAGCACCAAGGCCCCTGCACATGAGGTGCTGGGAGGAGCCACACTTCCCAGAACTAATTCCCACTGCCAGTTCAGAGCCCCCTCCCACTGTCCACCCTTTGTCCCAATGTAATTAATACAGTTTAACTAGGGCAAAAGCTGTTGTGTCCAAAGAGGCCCAGGGCAACCACAACAAGTACTGCTACAGCTTTCAGTCCCTACAAGAGGTCCCAAAGCACGCAGCAACAGAGAAATGGCTGTTCAGGGAGATCCCTTTAAGCACATGTCTTAGCGAGGCTCCGGCACCTGCCCACAGAAGGTACTGGTGACCTTTTGCCCTGTCTGAAGTAGTTTCAGGGTGGAGATATTTGCGCAAGAGCATCTCGCCAGTGTGGACGCTCTCTTGCGCAAGAACTTTTGCACAAACAGTTCTTGTGCAAGAAACCTGCAGTGTAGACATAGCTTTAGTGTTTCACAAAACAGTTTGACTTCAGTTAATGTTTTCCAGAATCCACACAGGAAGCTATTGGTTTCCTGCCATCTTGACTACCTGGCTCCTTGGCAGCCCACCTCATGGTCTGAAGGGGAGTTCAGGTTTCCCAGGGCTACAATTCCATCGACTACCTCGGGACTGGACACCTCAGTGTTTCTGAAAGCTAGGGACCCTAGGACTAGCAGGGTCTGTGGTCCTCGTGCAGCCCTCCTTTTAGCCTGCCCCTTGGCTGGAGACCCAACAGCTTTCCCTTTCACAAAGAATTTATAAATTATGTGTTTTGTTCCTGATTGGAGAAATTTAGGCAACCACTACCACTTAGGTTTACAGGGAGTTCACAATGCTGGTTATCTCAGGAGGAGAGCACACTTCAAATACGATGGTTTAAACAAGGATCCTTTCATCAAATGATTGTCTAACAGGGCAGAACTCGATACTGTGTGTCTTCTTATAGTAAGGCATAAAGATAGAAAGTTCAGACAGATGGATGAGCCTCGCAAGAGTTCTTAACTACAGTATTTGAATGACTTATTATGGGCTATTTTGTGATCACTGTTCTGCTGGTGAGCAGTTATCATCAGAAGCTTGTGTGTACATTTTAAAACTTTTTTTTACGATGAGATCTTTTAGTATCTTGTTCTGCCTTGTTGGATGAAAATTTAACTTCAGTGGGACTACTCATATGAATCACTGCTCATCAATGTGAGGAAGAGGTTCACAATCTGGCCTTATAATAGTGCATCTCTGAAAAAACTAGGATAAACTATTTGGTTCCCCAAAAGATATGCAGTGGAGAAAGAGAAATACATAATTTCAATTTGTGATTTTAGGTTGTATTTGTAAAATATATCCACATCAGTAGGATGTGGGTGCATTTAAGATATTGAAAACTTAATCTACACATAGAGCCTTCACCTAGGTAGGCTAGATTCTCTGGGCTAAGTCACTAATGAAAATCGAATTTCCACATCTAGGCTTCATAGGCGATTGACCTGTCCTTGGTTGTGTATGCCGTCAACGGAACCATGTAATCTAGACATAGCCCTTTAGTTCACATGCTAGTGGTCAAGTTTCCGAACAACAGTTTTATTCTATGTTCTTATTATACAGCACTATGCAAATACAAACCACCAGCTGAAAACAAGTCTCTTGTCTAAAGCACCTAATAATTTCTCCTACAGATTTCAGATGGAAGTTATTCACATCAGACACATCCAAATGTCTTATTGAAAGTCATTCCACAATCATTATAGTGAAATACAGGAGCAGTGTTGCCATTGTCAGCATTAGTCATACATGTTTTATTTACATGAGTAGATAAATCAAAACTTCTTTCATGTGTGTAAATACCATATGGTTGATAACTCTACCACATTTCCAACTATTCTCTATGGAAAAGCTATTTTGTATTTTTTGAGTTTTCTAAAATGTATTAATTATCACATCTCTTTCATGGTCCCAAATTTCCGAAAGTAGTCTTTGATTTTTTGGGGAACCTCAGTTTTTGGGTCCAAAGCATGAGCCTGAGCTGCGAGATGATTCAGGGTACATTATAATTGCATTAGTTACTGAGTTTATAGTCATAAGCCATCTACATATTCAGGAGAGTATTTTGTATTTCTTTGAATTACTTCATTGATGGGGAGAGAGCGTTGTGTTTGGCACTAAGCATATTTTGGGTGCTGAATTTGTAATATAGTACAGATTTTTCAAAATATACTGTTAGTGCCATGTTCCTGTTAGGGAAGAAATGTAACTAGTTTTCCAAGAGGTGCATCTAAGCTGATCAACAGCATATGATAATATGACTTGCTCTTTTCTGTGGTGTATTTTATGGTAGTGTGAAAAGATTGTGTTGCCAAGAAGCATAGAAGAGTTGTTTGTTATCCAAACAACCACGGGTGAGGCAAGATTAGGTCTGACTCTTCAAATCCGCTTTAAGTCCTCTTTAGAGATTAAGAATGATCTGTCAAAACTATACCTCTGACACTTGTCTCTAGGAAAGATTTGACAATCAGATGGGTTGCCTGTATATTTAATGTTCTGGATGTGCCTCCTCTCTTGCATTTGTTTTACTACGAGCAACAAAAAATTATTTTCCAAGTGCCTCTGAAACACTGTGTGAATCCAATTATTTCCCTGTGCTCGCTCACTCTCCTGCTTTGTCATATGAGATGTGTGTGTTTCTTACAGGCTGAGAACAAGCATGACAAAGCTAGGGCTTTTAAAGGCAAACTGATTGCAGGTAAATACTTAATTAAATGACCGAGTCCATTTTTTAAATGCTGAAAATTACAATTATGTGCCTCGCTGGAGAGCCAGGCCTCCTCTTTTTCTCTGTAGGCAGTTCTGTTCAGACTCAGAATTAGAATGATTTCTCTTTTTTTTTATCATTAGCTGAGGCATCTATGAATGTAGAAGGGACACTGATCCAAGCGACAAAATACACAAACATTCTCAAAGCAACTGTACAAATAGTCTACTTGTTCTTGCCTTTTTCTTCTGATTTTCTTAACTTTCCTTGATCTCCTTGGTAACAGTTTGAGTGGCACTCCACAAGGTCGTGCCAGGAGTGCTGGAACAATGTATATAGTGGGGTTGCTGAGAGCCATTTAACTAAACTATAAATCCTGTAATAGTGGAAACCACATCAAGCCAGGAGGTATGGCAGCAATCCTAGAAACCTTAGTTCCAGCACCTATGGTCAGTGCTCTATGGGGTTGCAAACATATAATGAAAGAGAACTAAAGCAGCGCAAGAGAACAGCCACCATCTATGGAAAGTTCCTCTTTGTAACCCTGAATTCCCAGCTGGAAACTTGATTGGATATTACAGCTGCTTGAAGTTATAGTTGTGCAGCCATGGGAAAGTACCCAGTGTAGTTGCTAGAGCTGTTGGTTTGTCATAATTGACTGCCAGACATTGGGAAGGCAGCTTTGTGGAGATGACAGAATTTTTCCAGCTTTTGGATTTGGATTTGGATTCTTTACTTTGTAATATAGAAGTACTGAGGAGTAGGGGAAAAAAATTCAGAACCCTAAAGAAAAACCACCCAGTAACTCCATGAGATCCATCCTCTACACTATTAATAAACAGTGTAATAACAGTCACTAATTCTAAAACTTGGTTTTTGATCTATTCAGAACTTGTACATATTTTCTTATTTTTCCACTTTCATCATATTTCATATCTAAGTATCAAGCTGTATTACTGGTGAAACTGTACTGTTAACAATTACACTTTTGACTTATTGTTAAAATTAACTTTTTATTTGCCCAATTGCTTTTCTTTTTCATGCAGTTGTTCTTCTTTGTTAGGTTCAGTGTTTTGGTGCTTGTGAAAAGTGTTTTATTTAATTTGCAATAAAACAAAATACAGTAAAGTCTGGTCCATATATAAGAGCTACAGCCTGAAATGAAACATAACCATGGCCATTCCATTTTTGACCTTCTTTTTACTGATATTCCATAGAGTCTGTATTTTTTACTACTACCAGATCTGCCTATCATTGCTCAGGTCCATAATTTGGGAATTCTATTAAGGATATTTTTTTTCTTCATACACATAAACTCTCATCATTTGCTATGTTTTAACAAAAAAAAGGGCTATAGTTAATCTGGTTTGCAATAACATTATCTTCTAGTTTTCAGACCTTAAACATTAATTTAGCTGTTCCTACCAATATAGAGCACTACACCAAATTTCTCCATTGCATTTCTTTTATGTATGATTTATTGAGAAGCAATACTGTTCCAGGTTCATCCTATTTTTCTGGCTCATCTTGGTTCTGCCTTTTTCAACATTTGCTGAGTTATATCAGTTTTGAGGACTGTTCTTGCTTTGGTGGTTGTCTCTTTTCTGTTTGGTTTTATGAGAAGCAATCCCATTCCAGGCACATCATGTTGTCCTGACACAATAAAAGACCTATATTGCTTTAAGTTATGGTAAGAGGAAGCTGCATACCAAATTTGGTGGTCCTATTTCAGACCGTTCAGGGGGAGTTCTTGATCAAACAGACAGACAAACTCTCTAAAATATATAGTAGATATGGAAATGTGCTGACTGCACATTCATTTCACATAACTCACAACTCATCAGATGATAACCGTGACAACACTTGTTCAGTAGCTGCCTTGGTACAATTCAATATGTGAGCTGTGAAATGCTCTGTTTTCTCTTACTAATTTCTGAAGTCATCCCTCCCCTTTTTATAGCATATTTGTACAATCTTTAGTGGGGATGCACTTGTGGAACCATAGATTAGAGATACTGTAGAAATGCAAGTGATAATTGTGGCTGAAGAAGTTGTTTATTGTGATAACAAGACTGATATTGATTTTTCTGGGAAGGCTCACAAAGCACTTTAGAAGACAGGCTAAGTATTACTGTCAGATTCATATACAGGGAAACTAAGGTAAATCAGTGGCAGAGTGATGAATAGAACCAAAGTCTTCTGACTTCCAGGTCCCTTTCCACTGGAATAAACTAGCTCTCTCACTGTGTCCCTCTGATTTACATGCAGAAAGTAAAAACATCAAGGAGTCCAGTGGCACCTTAAAGATTAAAAATTTTATCACAGCATAATTTTTGTGAGTTGCAACTCACTTCATCAGATGAACAAAGGGAAAAAATGAAACAGATAGATAGGGTGCAGAGATGAAAGTGATACGTCAGAGCGGATTCAATCTCTTCCTATCGGTTTCTTTTTATTTTCCTTCATGCATCTGATGAAGTGAGTTGCAACTCACAAAACTTATGGCATGATAAAATTGTTAATCTTTAAGGTGCCACCGGACTCCTTGTTTTTAATGAAATAGATTAAGACAGCTACATCTGAAAACTATCATATAGGTAATTAGTTAGATATCTCCCAAAGACTTTACCAAAATATTTTGTAGTTTCTTTTAACTTTGTTGATGAAAGCATGTCAGTGGAGGAGGAAAATTGCCACACTGTGAGGTAGAGCTACAGAATTAGAGAAGAGTGCAAAGCTACTCGAGCATTGCTAAGAGGTTTCTTAAAATAAATTAATTACAAAACCTGATCCCTGATACGTAGACTGAATTGACCAAGAAGCCAACATCTGTAAAGAGCAAGCTCATTGACTGTTTGCAACTTAATCCAATTTCTGAGCTTCAAGATCAATATACAGACTGTCTGTCATGAACCTTCTAAAGACATTTAGAGTTCTTCTAATTTCAAGGATTAGTGCAGCTACTGAATCTAGAGAATAAGAGTTCTTCTGAATTTATTCAAGTGAAATAAATTGGGTGGACTTTTTTATTTCTAAGGTGTGAACTGCAAGTTCAGATTTACTTGTGTAATGTCATAATCTGCTATAAATATTAGAATGGCAGACTGGGCAAAAATATGATGTTCTAGGGTACAACGCATAAGTGATTTATTGAAGTGTCCAAGTTTTGGTTTAGTTACCCATTGACAGTCATCATTTGGAGTGTGAAAAAAACATAGCTTATTGCGGGTAGGTCTACACTGTAAAAAGGAAACCTGCAGCAGCGAGTCTCAGGCTAACACTAGGGCTCACACTAGGGCTAAAAATAGCAATGTAGGTATTTCTGCTTTGTCTCTGAAAAGATTAAACTCTCCTTATATATTTAAATGGGTTTCCTTCTACCCATTTGTGTTGCTGGAGACGTTTCCCTGAAAACAGGATTTCTACTTTTGGGAGTTCATCAGCTGCTATGGAGTCTCCCTCATCTGAAGTAAACAGCCTCTTAGCTGACTATACAACAGCCTACACTGTAAATTATCATTACTTGACTAGATTTATATAGTATTTTTCACAAGTCCCAAAGTTCTTTGCAGCATTACAGCTTGTGGGCCAAATTCTGGAGATGTGTGCTAATTAGTTTTACCTAAAGAGTGCAAAACTATATAAAGTTTCCTCTCCTCTCCTTCCAACTTTGTAAGTACTTTCTGCTCATGGTAGGAATAATGAGCCAGATTCTTTGCTAGCATAACTCTACTCACTTCAGCAGAGAATTTGGCCCAATAGGCAGGTATGTGGGAAGGCACATGTTACCATTGCTAGGAACATTCATCAAATTCTAGGCTGAAAATGCAGACTGCCTGATAGGTAGGCTTTCACCTTAGAATGATGCTCTCACTGATGACCTGAGAAACAGCCCTATTACTGGTTGTGTAAGAGCCAGAGTAGGAGCAGAAAACTTCTGCTTCATCCTCCCCTGCTGTGCATGAGTTGTAAATCACAACTTTTCTCTTTCCAGCACCTTTGGACTGGGGCTATCCATAGTCAGAGTGGGGCTCACCATCACTATGCTTGTTCAAAATGCAGGACAATGTAGCACTTTAAAGACTAACAAGATGGTTTATTAGATGATGAGCTTTCGTGGGCCAGACCCACTTCCTCAGATTAAATATAATCTATGCTATCATGTGCCGAAAGTGTCCGTCTGCTATGTACATTGGACAAACATCTCAGACACTTCGCCAAAGGATTAATGCCCACAAAACAGATATCAGACAAGATCACAAAGAAAAAACAGTTTCTTGCCATTTTAACCAGAAAGGACACTCTCTCAATGACTTAACCACCTGCATTCTGCTACAAAGACCTTTTACATCTGCACTTGAAAGGGAATCCTCTGAACTGTCATTCATGTTAAAATTCGACACTCTCCAAAAAGGAATGAACAAACACTCAAGCTATCTTACCCATTACCAAGATAGCTTCCCCAATTATCACCTCTAATACCATTAACTCACAAACATCCCACTCTCCCCACCTCTAATATCATCAATTCACAGACACTTACCTTCCTTCCTCCCCCCCCCCCCGCATCTCCCTCCTGTTCTGAAATGTGATTTGTCCTTTTCATATGTGTTCATTTTTTTAAATTGTATCCTTTGGTATATATGGTTGTGACTATTTTCTTCCATTATTTGATCTGAGGAAGTGGGTCTGGCCCACAAAAGCTCATCATCTAATAAACCATCTTGTTAGTCTTTAAAGTGCTACATTGTCCTGCATTTTGCTTCAGCTACCCCAGACTAACACAGCTACATTTCTATCACTATGCTTGTTCAGTGCTCCTTTTAAAACTTCTGTAGCTGTCTCAGAACTGCTGGGAAGGAGTAGGGAAGGAAGGATGGAGCAACAGAATCTTTCTGTTTGTTAACTGTTCATTCCCTAAGGATGTTTGTGGCTCCTATTATTTTTCCCGCATTTATGAGTTAGCTTATTTATTTGAAATAAGGCTACAAGTCTTTTTCTATAATAATTACAATGTGTATGAGATGGCCAGGATTTAATTTAGAGCATTACAGAGACTTGTATCAAAATATTATGATGCGACATTTTGTGGCTCAGTGTCCCAATATGACTCTCATTTGTCCTGAATGCTAACTATGGTCTGCAGGCTAATCAACATAGAATTTACAGTTTAATCATTCCCTTAGAGTTCCACCAACAAAATTGAGTGCAGCTTTAAAGATAACAGAACTGAATGGGATTACTTATTTGATCTCTAACATATAATTTTGAAGGGATAATTGAATTTAATCAATGCAGGTATTCAAATGGTAGAAAGAACTAATGTGTAAGGCAAACTGATAGCATAAAATCCTGAATCTTACAAAAAAAGAGAAGCAAAAATGAAATAATTGAAATTTTTACTAAGTTCTTATTAAATATAAACTTGACTATTTAAAATATGGACCATGACAAAAATCTACTCTACTTTCGTAAAGTCCAATTACTTGGATTCTATGAACAAGATTTTTAAAAAAGCCTGAGCCCATTTAGGGGACTAAATAAGTGACCTGAAAGAAACAAATCCCAGCAGTGCTCCAGTAAGTTGTATGTGAAGTACTGGGTGGAATTTTTCTAATAAATGGTTTATTTAGTGGAAAATGCAATTTTGGTTGACCTAAAACTATTTGCAAATATGACCCAATTAGTGTCACCAGAGAAAAATGTTTTCAAGGCCAGCTTCAGCAAAGCATGTGCCTTCAAATCTTCTCTCTGCTTGAGTCAGAGGAGGGATGTGAATCCACATCTTCAGCTTACCAGGGAAGTGCTTTAATCTCTAGCAGATAGCCATATTCTATCTCTCTCTTAAGCACTGATACAAAATAGAACAGCTGCAACCTGAGAGACTGAGAGCTGCCCCACCCACTGCAATAGACTCTATAACCTGGTGGTTTAACTGCTTACTTAGGGCAAAGAAGGGAAGTGCCTTTGCCGTTGGTCTAAAGATTGACAGGAGATATGCTTACATGTGAATCAGCTTGCTGGAATAAAGTATTGCAACCTGAAAAGGGCTTTTCTGATTTGCTGATCATTTTCAAACCACACTGAATATTTTTTTCTTGATATTCCAGTTTACTGGCTGAACTGAAAAAATCATCTATTCACCCAGCTCTATTGAGCTCTTTTGAAATTCAGGCCATGTATTAAGATGCTTAAACATGGGTTTAGTAGTTAAGCAAAGAAGACCAAACCAAGACAGCCAGTCCACCCAGGTAGGCTAGTAACCAAGCAATGGATCACCTGGTGGGGGACTTTAATAATCTGACAAGGCTGATCAGGAGTCACCTGATGAAGTAGACTGGCAGTTATAAAAGAAAGATTCCCCCATTGACCATTATGGAGACAGAAACGGAAGGTGACTTGTGGGACTAGCAGATGGGAAGAAGTCTGGAGGGGAGTGGGGCAGACTACAATTTCTAGAGGAGAAACCATGAAAAAGGTGTGTAGAGAGGAGGTTTGGAATCCTGAAAGGAAATTGTCCCAAATTCTGGAGAATATGCCAGAGTACAGATGAGCCTGTATCCAGGAGTCATGCCAAAGGGCTGAGGAAAGAGAATGCTGCAGCCTATCCAGATCAATAGACTCTTAAGAGCATGTGGGTCCTACCACTTAGGACACAATGTTGCAGCTTAGTGAGTGTCCAACAGTGGAATATTACCTGTGCTGTTAGAGTAGTCTCTTTACGTTCTTGAAAACCATGACCCATGTATGTTTGTGGAGGGAAGGCATGCTGAAGAGATAATATCTACCAACAAATCCAGACTAAATTACAGAATTACAAGGATGTCGTATGTAAGAGGGGATGGAAATCCTTTTGTACTAGGTACTGAGCCAGGCTATCCAGGTAAAATAGATCCCTTGGCTTGTCCCCTAGCTTGTTTCCATCTTGGAGTGTAATAAACTTTGTGAATTATATAAAGGTCTGCCATGTGAAACACATTTATTTGTCCTTTGTGCATGATACTAAACCTGTTCCTTAGAAATGCATAATAACTTTAGGGAATAAACTACAGTTTTGTTTGTGCTTACTTTGTTCCTAGTCTTTCCTACACTTTATATTGAATGTTTATTAACCCTATTCTTACACCCATAGTTTAATTCAAACACGTATAACATTTTTGCTAATTGCTAAATACCTATTACAAAAGTGAAAAGTCATTAGCTTTTTGGCAACTAATATAACATGCTGTTGGGAGATAAAACATTTTTTTTGCATGAGGAATAGAAGATAAAAGGGAGTGTATATAGTAAAATATGTGGCTGTGTCTACATTGGCAAGATTTAGCGCAAAAGTGGTTGCTTTTGTGCAAAATCTTGCTGCCTATCTACACTGGTCGTAAGTATTTGCACAAGAACACTGATGTTCTACTGTATGAAATCAGTGCTTCTTGCACAAATACTCTGAAGCTCCTACTTAGGGATAAGTCCTTTTGCACAACTGTTCTTGCACAAGAAGCCAGTGTAGACAGGTAACATCAATTTCTTGCGCAAGAAAGCCCGATGGCTAAAATGGCCATCGGAACTTTCTTGCACAAGAGAGAGTCTACACTGGCACGGATGCTTTTGCACAAAGGCACATGCCAGTATAGACACTCTCTTACTCAAATACTCTAACGCAAAAACTCTTGCGTTTAGAGTATTTGTGCTAAATCTTGCTAGTCTAGATGTAGCCTGTGTGTATTAAAATATTAAGTGGGCTGGGGGCATAATAGCATTTACAAACAGAAAAGTAAAATACTAGTAACCGAAGTTCCTCTTAGGACTAAATCCTGAAAATCTTTCATGGTTGCTAAAGGTCCCCAAAGCAGTGACAGTGCTGTACCTCCATTGCATGGGAGAGTTCATCATGCAGGTTTCACACACTTCTGTACCCCAGAGAAGAAACGTGAGACAGTGGATTGAAGGAATGGACTGCTGGTAAACTCTGGAGTAGGAGCGAGGGCTTGTCTGTAGTAGCTGTTGTGGAACAGCTGCACCTACACTACCTGCTCTCGATAGGAATCATCCCAGCATCTTGGAGCGTTTCCTTGTGTATGGCTCTCAGACTCCACACGTCCATTGTACACAGGTGTCCAGAATTTGCCCTTTAATCTACTAATCATTTTGCTATTGTATGCAAACTGCATGATCAGAGTCACACCCATAAATCAACTTGCGGGAGACTAGGGCCTTAATGATGATGATTCATGAACCTCAAAACAAAATGTATTCTGTAATTGAAATAAACTCTTTGGGGAAGTTATTTTCCGGATTGAAATTAAACAGTTTGTGAAGTCCTCCTCAGCATTTTCCTCTGTTCCCTGGAAAACAGTTTCTAGTTGATTGAAAGTCTAGTAATGGAGAGCCTAGCTGATCGTCCATTAGGCGATGTAGGTGCTACTGTAGTAAGTCAACTTAAGTTAAGCAGCTCCAGCTGCATGAATAGCATAGCTGGAATTGAAGTAGCTTAGGCCATCGTATTCAGTGTCTAAACCACACTGGGTTGATGGGAGACATTCTCCCATTGAATTACTTTACTTTTATTGTTCGGAGTGTGTAGAGGGGCGGAATGGCCATCCACTGACCCAGAGGGGAAGGAGCCCCTAGCAGAGCCCTGGTGGGCAGGCCTGACCCCAGCACCCCAGCTGACCAGAAGCCAGGAGGTAGGGCTAGGACTATAAAGGACCAGCCTGAAAGGCCAATAAGGTCCCAGCTGCCAAAGGAATCAGAGGCCTCACCTGAACTGCCAACCGAGGAGCTGAGCCTGCAGGAAGCAGAGAACTGGCCTGAGCCACTGGGACCGGTTGGACCACACCTCGGAGGAACTGTTCACCTGACCAGAGATGCTGAACCAGGAGAGCACAGCAGTACGACGCAGAATATGCCGATGGGGAGATGGAAGCATCCCAGGGATAGACGCCAGGGCTACATCTACACTTTCAGGTAGGAATAAGAGATCCTCCGGAAAAGGGCTTTATTCCGGAGGATCGCACCAGTCTAGACGCTCTTTTCCGGCTTTTCCCCAAGCTGGAAAAAAAGCAGCGGCCATGTTTATTTAAATCCCGCGGGGGATATTTAAATCCCCCGCGGATTTCCCTATTCCAAAGTTCGAAATTAGCATGCCTCTTCTGGAGAAGGGGCCAGTGTAGATGTAGCCCCCGCAGTAGTATGCTTGAGCAAGGGTCAGCGTATTGCAGTGAGGATCCCGCTGACACAGCAGCAGACAGCTCTACTGCTGTTAGGGCCCTGGGCTGAGATGCAGTGGAGTGGGCAGGCCTGCGTCCCCCCTGTTACTCCACTCCTCGCTAGTAGACTCTCTTTCCTTGGCTGCTCCCACATAGCAGCTTGCCTCTGCCTGGCCCCCGCCTGAGTAAGGGGACCCGAATGTGGGTACTGTAATTGAGACCACTACTGAGAACTGTTTGTTTATCTGCTACCTCGACCAGGGCCTGGGCCTAGACAGTGCTACTGCTTGACTGTTTATTTGCTGCCCCACCCTGAATCAAGGCTAAGGCCTGAGAACTTCTGGTTTATTGCTGCCCTGCCCTGATTCAGGGAGGGGCCTGAGAGCTGTTGGCCACTGGCTGCCATTTGTGATAGTGAATTAACAGAAGGCTAAAGCCAAGCCCCCGCTAATTCCACAAAGCACTGAGCAAGTGGGTAGTGGGGCAGAGTGGCTGCCCATTGACCCAGAGGGGGAGGAGCCCCTAGCAGAGCCCTGGTGGGCAATGCCCTACTGGGCCACAGGGAGGCATACTTGTGACTGACTGGAGAGTGATCTGTGCTCAGTTTGGTAGGTCATCACTAGACCCGTGAAATTGACTCAAGCCCATTGATTGCCAGAGTGCTGGTAGCCGTAGATAATGAAGGGAAGCACTACAAATTAATTAAAGTGAATCATAAACTATCAAAGTAGAAAGATTTCTATTTTTAACGTGTACACTGTGTGAGTGTTGTATACAGGTTGTACCTCCCTTAACTGCGACTGTCTGGTCCGGCAACATCTGTAGTGAAGCAGGACTACAGATGTTCCAGGACCACAGAGTCCAGGTATAAGGAGGTTGAGTGGCAGGGCAGGAGCAGAGGGGGGGAGGAGGGCTTATCCAGGAGCTCCGTGTTGAGGGAGGGGCTGCAGTAGGGAGTCCTGAGCCCTGCTGCTGGGCGGAAGCAGGGGGCCAGCAACGGCCTCAGAGTCCCAGCAGCCATGCTAGCCAGCCCCAGAAGTCAGAAATCCCTGGCAGCGCTTGAAGCCAGGGAGCCCCAGCAGCTCTGGCAGCCACGGAGCTCCAGCCTGGAGAGCTATGGCTGGGCAGGTAGCAGCAGGGTTTGGATGGAATCCTAGCCTGGGACAGCATTGGCCATGTTAGGAGGGACCTCCCCTCATCTGGAAAATCCCCTTGTTTGGGACCAGTCAAGTCCCGAGGGTACCCAACAAGGGAGATCCAACCTGTACTATATTCACTTAAAAAGAACTTTATAAGGGCAAAGTAAATGTACATGAATTAGTGAAATATCAAGACAGGTTCTAAGTTTTTAGTGTGTAACTATCTTAATACCTACGTTAAGTTTTTGAGCATACCCAGTGTGAACTAGAAGGATCTAGATGCAATACCAGACCTAGTGCTCATGCAGTTAAGAAGTACCATGTGAGCCTTCTTCCCTACTTCAAGTGTGAGTGCTGATTAAACATTAGGCAGCACAATTAGAAATACATGTGTTAAGACATCTCTGTTTTATACTCTGAAGCTGAATCACTTTCCACTTACTGAAGTGGCCCTGGAGCTTTGTAACAACTTAATGCTCTCTACACTGGGCTTGTGGCAAAGCAACAATGCAGCACTTTCATTGTAAATTGTGTCCTTTCCCTCTCCTTACATCAGTCTTTTTTATTTCATTAGATTACATTCTGTAGAACAGGGTCTGTGTCTTTCTGTATCTTCCAGAGCCTTACACATTCTGATTACTCTTAGAATATAAATGAATATGCAAAGTGAAAATACTCTTTCACCGTGCAGCGCAAATTGATGAGTCATTGTTTGCTAATGCTATTTCAGAAGCAAGTGGTTCATTTCCACAGTAAATATCAACTCCCAGTCAAGTGTAAACTCTATGAGAATTATCTCACGGCCTGTGGGGGAATCCATAAAGTTGTGCCAAATAAATAGGATTCCAGGTGGAAGTAAAAGCCAGCCAATGCTTGTCAATCCTGTAGAAAAAAAGAGGCCTGAGATAATGTCCAGTACATCCTTGTCTTAAGGAATGGTTAACTGGGGAACATGCAGGGTATTTCAGCTCTGTTTACTCTCGTTTTCTTGTTATGAAGGAAAAGTAGTGAAGGTGGAAGATAGAAAAAAACCCAGAAGTAAAAAAAAAATAAAAATCCACAGACTACTTTTAAGTGAGCCTCAACGGGATATAGAGAAAGTAAATTTCAACCACCCAACAATGAAATGAACAAAATTCCTGCCAATAATAGCAAATGCTCAAGTAAAGAACATACATTATTTTAATTAGTAATGATGGCTTTGTAATATAGCAGTTATTCCAATGTGATTAATTTTGGGTCAGCCTTAAGCTTTCAAAAGTAATCAGTTCACTGCTCCATAAAATAAGCCACTTACCAGCCAGATTCACAGTGCATTATCAACTTAACAGACCATAATGTTAAAAACAACTTTCTTTCCAAAAATTATTACTTTGTAATTATAAAGATAACATTGAACATAGTTGAAAATGAATTTTACTATCATTAAATGACTATCCCCATGATGCATTTTTTAATTAATTTACAATTCTTTCTGCTGATCCATGACTCTGCATTGTCAATTAGCACATGCTACTCAAGCACAAAACAGATAGAATTAACTTTTATTAATGAAAAATGTTGAACAACTATAGACTGTTGCCTAGCACACACATACACATTAAAATGCATCAAATGATAATAATAATTTGAGGAACTTATTTTTTCTAAATACCAACCAAAAAAACCTCCAGATTGTGATGCCTGGAAACACTCAGGGAGACTGAATATTCTAGATCCCACTTGCTTGCTGGAGCAATAATACAAGATAACTCTGTGAGTATTGTGGAAAAACAACATGACACTTTGCCTAAAGGTATCTTGAAGTGCAAGGATGGTTAAAGGTCCTGAGGGCAACAGCTCATCATTTATCTGATATTTAAAGCTCATTATTACTTATTTCCTACATGTCTTGTATAACTTATCCTTGAACTCTCTTATCTTGAATTTGGCTACAGAAGGAAAAATTGTTATCCCCAAAACTACAGTGCTGCATTTATATAGTGTCTTGAGAGAAAAAAAGCAAACTCTTTGGCATCTGGGATGCAAGCTGTTGGTGCACTTGTTAGCAATTGATGGTCATGTGTTTTAATACCTGATAATCTCTTGCTGTTCCTCCATGTGACCTACAATCTAATTCAGACTATTTGCTACAGGAAATCTCAAATTTCTGTTAGAAATATGAAAACAACTTTTATGGCAGAAAAGAAAAAAATATGTGAAAAACCGTTCAAATGCTTTTAAACGACTCACAAAACTGTATAAAGCTATTTTACATCTTAACTTTACAGCACTTTCAATAAACTCCTGGTACCAGCATTCATACATTTGCAGAGAAACAGATCTGGATCCGAGCTTTGGATTATTTGGTCTTTCTTTTAAAAAACAAAAATACTTTATCATAACCAAATCAAGATGCAAAAGTCTTAGACCTGATTCTGCTCTCACACTAGCATAATATTCTCCTGATTTATACTGGTGAGAATGTGTGTCCAGTTGGGCCCAACATGTCATATCATGTTTTTAAGTGTAAGAGTATTTTTCTGCACAATTTTCTAACACAAACTTCTTGGGCACTCAAGCATACAGTATACCCAAAGCCTTCTGGAAACCATGAATTTTGTCAGATAAAAGATATTTGCTTTCACACACCTCTTCCACAGCACTGACTTCAGATGTTTATGGATTCCTTTCTATTAAGAAGCAATATGGAGCACTGGATGTGGAAAGTTAGATTCTTGCAGCTCTGTATTGTGAATACTGCCTGTCAAGCCCTTTGCAGCACAGTGTGTATATGCATACATTACAGCATGAATGTACTTAAATTTTGTCATTTGTATTTAAACTAGCACACACCTTCACCTCCTTTTCCTTATAGATTATTGCAGTTCAGCACAATAGAGAACTGATTAGGTCTCAGAACCTCCCACCAAGTTCTCAGAAAAGCCTCCAGGTAATGTCTTTGTTTCAGTTCATAGTATTGTTCACTTAACTTGGTCATGATGTTAGTACAACAGCTATTCACAATTATGTTGCATTATATTTGAATAGTATTTTTGTGCTTTTACAGTTTTTCCTTGGTTTTGCTTCTCTTCCTTTTCTGCATGATGGTCTCATTTTAATACATCTTAGGAGAGCAGAAGAACTCGCTTTTCAACAGGAGGAGAGCAGTAAGCCACCAACAAGGCAAAAGGCTTTCTTCCTGTTGCATCTGAAGCATGATGCAAAATAAATTCACCAGAGATTAATCTGTGGAGCCAGTCATCTCTATTTTTGTGAGGTTTATCCTGAGATAGGCAGTTTACCTATTTTGGTTTATAAGACAACAAATGCAAACTATGTTCAAAATATACAGCTCTACTAACCATAATCCTCCTTAATGAGTTAGAGCTAAATTTTGCATTCCTCAGTCTTGCATCATGGCAGATGAAATTCAGTGTTGATAAGTTTAAAGTAATGAACATAGGAAAACATAATCCCAACTATGCATACAAAATGATGGTGCAATTCTCAGGTGGCAGTGTAGTGACAGTGTAGGGTCACTTTCACAGTCTCTATGTCAACCATACAGGATTGTTTGAGCTCAGTATCAATTTTTTTGCGCATTTCTCAAGGGAGGCCATATTGGGGGACAATTATCTGAGAGTACTTTTGGGCATGTTTTGGAGTCAGCTTTCTATTTTGTGTTGAGCAGTTTCTGTACTGTACAATTCCTGGAGTTCACTTTTTATTTTCAGTGTCTTGATGTGCTATTTGAATGTCAGTGTTTGGGCTAATATGGTTGGTATGATGGTAGTAAAGAAACTGAAGTTGATACTAGTGCAACTGACAGATTCCCAGCCACCCTTGTATCTATTAAACTGGAACATTTACCATAGTTTTGGGTTTTTACTATTAACTTTAAGTAGCTATTATTTTATTACTGTACTTTATGAAAATATATTTCTAAACCAGATGGCTGAATACATTAAACACATTTTTCACTGCAGGATCATACTATAAATATATATGTAATTGTAGATTAAAACTGGGTATTCTACATTTGTATGGCACATGAGGGGTTTATTCACCAAAACTTAAATCTTTTACAAACAGCTTGAAGTATCTATACTAGGAATAAAGCCACAACCATAGCTGCTTATGGTTTGTAAAGGATGCAAACAGCAAAACACTCAATGTTCTTCATTCAGCTTCAAATTTCTTTCCATCTCAATGAATATTAACTGGGTAGGTTGCTTTGTTTTGAATCTAAAAATGTTAAATGAATAAATATCACTATAAACATATGTGTAGTTTGGTAATCAGGTTATAGCATACAGATCCATTTCTCTGCAAATGTATGAACACTGCTACCAGGTGCGATTTTCTGATCATGGGTGGATCAGAGAGGTAGATTATTGTAAGTGATCCTACACTTCTTTTACAAAAATACATTTGAAAGTGGAAGTGTAAAAAAATCCCTATATTTCAACATTCATTCAGCTGAATGAATGCCTTAAAAATATTCATTTTTGCAGTTTTCTTGCATTTCAAGTCTTGGCTGCCAATTTTAGTACTCTGCTATGAATCAGGAGTGTATCCATTTAAGTCCATGAATTTCTACAGGTGTAAAGCAGTAACTGAGATAAGAATAGTATCAGAGGGGTAGCTGTGTTAGTCTGAATCTGCAAAAGCGGAGAGGAGTCTTGTGGCACCTTATAGACTAACTGAAGTGTTGGAGCATAAGCTTTCGTGGGCAAAGACCCACTTCGTCAGATGCATGCCTGATGAAGTGGGTCTTTGCCCACGAAAGCTTATGCGCCAACACTTCAGTTAGTCTATAAGGTGCCACAGGACTCCTTGCCACTTGAGATAAGAATACTTCTCCATTTATAACTATAACTCTGTTTGGCAATGCAGAAATGTGGGACACAATAGAGGTGGAAAAGTTTCAATAAAAGAAGGTAAGCAAGAAAATTAGTACAGCAAAAAGCTTAAAATAGTGTTTAAAAAACTAGTGATTTGTACAATCACTGGGACACAGACATTCTCTCCTGTACTCTTCTCACTGGCACACCCCCTCTTCATAAAAGACTGATGTAGAAGGTATGGTGGTGATGGTGATAGCTGTATTCCATTCATGAATACTTATGAAGAAATTATTCTGGAGCAGTTACCAAAAATTATGGCTGCTTTGTGTAGCCAGGGGGTTTTAAAGTCAGCTAATGGTTTATGAACAGGTTATTAGAGTATGAGCTCCAAATAAATGTAGAATACAGTGTCTGAGAGAAAATTGTATGTACAGTGTGAATGAAGTATGCATGTAGTTGAATTTTGACCAGCTATGCTGTAGTTCAACTTTCAGTGTTAATGTCTCTGTTTTCTCAACACTGACTCCAAATAGCATCAAAAATTAATTAAAGGTTAAATACTATGTACAATGCCAGTTTAAGAGGTTACAAGAATTAAAAGAAGTTTGTTCTTCTTGGCAAATGCAAGACACAACAGTTCCTAATTTATTTAACTTCATTGTATCCTACAGCATCAATAGTTATCAGAGTATCCCAAAATAGTTATCCCGTGTCTTAACAACAAGCCCATTATTTTGGACTCACTATTCTGATGACCCTGTAAACCTCATTCCACGAGGAGTAGGGGACATTTTGGAATATCAGGTTATTTCAAAATAAGATCAAAATAAGATATGCAATTTGCGTGGCTCAAATTGTGTATCTTATTTTGAACTACAGTGCTCCGTAGATAGTTTTAATGTTTATTCCATGACCCAAAATGAATTTTCTTCTTTGCTGAAAGGATTTTTCTAAAGTCCTTTTTTCTCTCTGGTATGTTTTTAGTTACTTTTCTAGTTCATGATGACTAAGGAAGAATCTGGGAAAAATTAAAGTAATTAAAGCTTATTAAAATTGGATAAATCTTTATGCTTAAGCAAATCAGAGGCTACAAAAACGAGGTTAAAATAAAAACAATTTATACACTTCTATTACTGTCTCCATAGTCATCACCAGTTGACTTAATATACACAATTCCAGCTACATAAAGAGTGTAGCTGGAATTCATGTACCTTAGGTTGAATTTCCACTAAATCCCCACTTTGGAGGCTGATGGGAGAAACTTTTTCATTGACTTCTCTTATTTCTTTCAACCTGGTAGAGTACTGGAGTCTCTAGGGGCACGATCAGCAGTTGATTTAGTGGGTCCTTATTAGACGCGCTGAATCAAACCCCAGGATATCGATCTCTGAAGTGTTGATCTCCCAATAAGTAGAGACAAGCCTTTAGGGCCAGAGTCTGATAGAGAAGTATTCATTATAAATAACTACTGTATATTACATGAAGAGCTCCATTGAAATCAATGAGACTGCTCATGAATAAGGGTCTACTAGCCTTCCGTAAAGGTATCCAAATATAACCCTTAGTAATGAATGGAGTGATTGTCCTGTATCTTGATCTTCATCCATTTAATACAGTGTTCTTAGGCAGGAAAAATGCAACAATGTAGAATTATATCTTGATTTCAGGGGATATACGTTAAATACAAAAAGGGTCATTACCATACTGGAATATGGTGTGACTATTAAACACTATTGGAATGATAAATCTAAGAGTGATGAACTCTCGGGCCCAATAGTATTTTTTTCTAGCTATTATGCTTGATTATCTGGGTCTTTTTCCATAATTACTTCATGGCCCTCATACGATGTCAGGAGTAATGCTTCTTCTGACTGAATTTGGGAGTTGGATCACAACCTTTTTACAAATGTCTCCAAAATGTAACTATCACTTTTTAGATACTGAGCCAGCTCTTGATTCCTTATGGTAAGTGTTTCTTTTCTCAGTTCTCTTTGTGCTTTAAAAACTCAGATTTCATTCTTATGAATAAATTGTAAGCTACATGATACTACCATCTGAAACAAAAACATGCTTTGAAAATTAAATTTCTCCTTTCATTGTCAGGTAGTTGGCTCCATGGTAACAAAACAAACATAACAGTAAAAACTCTGCCCGGAGATACAAGTGCACAGCTTCTCTTGAAATCAATGTGCTTACACGGGTTCAACTGAAAGCAGAAGTTGTCTGTGTCCCTTCTCTTCTCCCTAGGCATGCATGATTTCTCATAATGACCATGGCATTTGTAAGATGTAATTTATTCTTGCTGAAGGGGAGAATACATCACTGGCTCATCCAATATAAGACTGAGGAATGCAAGTTCATGGGCGAAGCAACTTCATGTCTCATGGTACTGAGGCTGAAAGCAAAGACGAAAATTATGATGCTATTCATCTGCTAATAAATAAATAAAATGTAACACTAGGGATGTTTGCTGATCTCATAAAACACACACTGAATTTTGAAGAATTGGCAAAAGAGAAAGCTACAGTACTTAAGCAAAATTCCAACGTGGCATAATAATTCTTCACATGTGTAATTAAATTGTGGAACTCTTTGCCACAGGACATCATTGACATTAAGAACTTAAAAGAGTTAAAAGAAATTGGTTATTTATATAGATAGCAACAATATCCATAAAATTTAACAGAAATGATAGCAATAACTATGGAAAGGAATTTCCTGCTCCTAGGTTCGAGCCAATCTATAAGTTAGAGATCAGGATGAGACAGTAATATGGGTTTTGTTTATCCCATAGTTGCCCCCTGAAGGATTATCACATCCCTGTCTAAAGACTGGTATTCACCCTCCCAGATAGACCATAACTATTCCAGTATGGTAATTCCTATGTTCCTATACAGTTTTCACAAAATTAACTCAAAATTAGCTAGAAATTGGTGAGTCACCTCTTCCTACAAACTGTGTATAGGAGAAATCTCTAATATGGTTTTATTTTGATCACAAGCTTACTCAAATCCTGAGTAAGAATTGGGATTCTCCAAAATTTGATGCTTGTCTTAGGGCACATATAAATAGAGCTAATGCATATTCCAGTCGTCATAGTGGGCCTTTTTGCTTGTTAAGTTCTGTTCTTCCTCCCTTTGCTTGTTCCTTGTCTCTCGAGACTTGTAACCTCTTTGGGGCAGGAATGATGTCTTATGTGTTTGTAAAACACATAGGAGCATAGAACCCAGAGCTTGGCTGAGGGTTATAGAATATAAATAATAAGAATGTAGGGCATTTAAAAATGAGAAATACCCATTGCCTTAAGTTGTCCACTTTTTATATCCTATAGCCACTGAGCTCTAATTCTTTTTCTCTTGATCTTTCTGGTTAGTTGCTAATAACAGTTTTCATAATAACAAATATGTATTATAGCCCTTTTCATTCCATACTCTGAAAAAACGTTAGAGGGATGTAGCATCATCTCCATTTTACAGAGGGAAAAAATGGGCAAGTGACTTTATCCAAGTCACACGGTAAATTAAAAAGACGAGCCAGGAATGGGACTCAGGATCCTATCCCCCAGTCTCTATTCTGACAACTCAATCATACTAAGGCCTCTTGTCACTTCTTGTATAAGTGTCTCTGCATAGGTGGACCCTGCACCAATATCCTTGGTGATTTCACTTGTTTGACCAGAAAGTGTGCCTATATTGCATCTTTGGAGTGTGATTTCAGCTCCAGTAGATTTATGAAAGTTTGCTTTAATTTAGCTAGCTTGTACCACAGAACAGTGAAGCTCTAACAGTGTACACTTCAGCACAGGCCAGTTTCATAAGAAATTACCCAGGATTCCAGGCTGTCTCATACCACGCACAATGAGGCATATGCTGCTGTGGCTTCCTTGCTCTGGTCCCCCACCTAGCTGGACGAAAGGTGTGAGCTGTAATCATAGCACAGACCTATCTCAATCCTGAAACTGCAAGTGCTGTTTAATGGGTCAGGAGTGTAGAGGAATACAAGCCACAAAGTGTACCCTAAACTCCATTTCCTCTAATTTCTGTAATACTGCCAATCTGAGAAGTCAGACAAAGTCAAACATTCTCCCAGAGGATAGTGATGCTCACTTCATCACTTGGCCAGCAAACATCAGACCAGCTTAGCCATATCTTTTGACAGAATCCATTGGAATTTTTTCTGATGGGGGGATAAAACAGCAAAAATCTTATTTAATATTTTGGCCATTCTACATTGATGAATGTGTGGGATTGTGATCTTAATCCAAAACAGCTACCATCTACTGTAATTAATGTGGTGTTTCTCATTTAAGACAGATGCCTACTGTAACAAAGACTAGAACTTGGAATACAGAAGGTTACTTGAAAAGAAACAGCAAGTTTGGGAAGCTAGTCAAACCTTTCATATATTGCTGCCAACTTTTACCAGCATATCTCATGAATCATTTTTTTCTCTCTATTGGGTGAGGACCCCCTGTGATAGATAGTAACCAACATGGTCATATCAATTCAGCAATGAAATGTATTCTGGCTTTTGAATGTCAAAACTCCAGTTCCTGAGAGTGATTCCACAGCAGTATAATTAGCACTCTTGCTTTATTTGGCATCTTTTGATTTAAAATGCTCTCAAAGCACTTTACAATAGAACACAGGAATGAAGGAAAAGCAACAGAAAATAAGTAGATCTTCCACTGGGGTTTGAGTGGGGCTTCAGTAAACACAGAGCTACGCTCTGAGTGAGAGCTTTCTTCATAAGAGTGGAGAATTTTGACAGTTTTACCTTCTTGTATAATAGAACTTCCAAGGTAGGAGCCTCTGTGGAATGCAGAGGTATAGACATTAAGGATGAAGAGTTTTATCTTTTCATTCCATATGTCACATGTATAACTCTTCCACCGGGTAGGCCTGGCAGCAACCAGGGCTGGGTTCAATATCTAGGAGTCCATCTCTCACAGAACTGGCTTGAGCCCCCACCCAGCAGCTTGGGAAATTCACACACGCCTGGGCTCCTCTCAGAGGCAATGCTTCCCCACTCGCAAGCACAGAGTCTGAGTGTCAAAAAGAAACTTTTAATGAAAGAGAGAGAAGTCACATGGCATTAACTTGGGAAAATACCACAAACAGAGTTCATAGCCCCCTCCCCCACAAGTAACTGTCCCAGCTTAAAAGGATTGAGGAATGTCTTTTGCATCTCAGGCTCACCAGTCCAACAAGGTAAGGGTTCCGTTCACTTACCCAAACTTTCTCCGTACCCCACGTCAAACGCCCCACTTACAGCTCTGTCCAGTCAGTGCAGACCCTGACAGCATCCTGATATCTCTACTTCTTGAGCCTGAGACTATGCCACCTTTGTGCTGTTCCTACTGGCCGCCTGCCGGTCGTTCCTACCAGCCGCTCCACTGGCTGCAATGGGTCTGGCTTCCGGCCAAACCAGTGATTTCAGCTCTTAGTGATTTTAACTCTTTCACCTATGCTGGCCAAAGTTTCCAGCTTCCACTGGACTAGCAAAAAGACTCCTCATGGTCTACGACTACACTGCCGTGATCTTGCACAAAAACTCTTTAGCACAAGAGTTCTTGTGTTAAAATAGTTGCCCAAGAGAGCGTCTACACTGGCATGTGCTTTTGTGCAAGAGATGTGCATTTGCGCAACAGCATTCTTTCCAGTGTAGATGTTCTTTTGCACAAGAAAGCTCTGATGGCCATTTTAACCATAGGGCTTTCTTGTGCAAGAAATTCATGTTGCCTGTCTACATTGGCTTCTTGCGCAAGACCAGTTGCACAAAAGGGCTTATTCCTGAGCAAAAGCATCAGAGTTCTGGTGCAAGAAGCCCTGATTTCATACATTAGAATGTCAGTTTACTTGCGCAAGAACACGCGGCCAGTGTAGACAGGCAGCAAGTTTTTACGCGAGAGCGGCTGCTTTTGTGCAAGATTGTACCAGCGTAGACACAGCTATGGAATCTGCTTTAGGTCTGGCCTTAAAACCAGGGGGAAAGAGGCAGGTTGAGCCAGTCTTACAGCTCACACCTAGGAGGCATGAAGCAGGCTGCCTCAAGCCCTTCCCCCCGCCAACTCAGTTCACTCAACTCTTGCAGGGGGGAGGCTTTTTCCTCTGAGACCTCTTACAATGATGGTATCTCTCCTGCAAGCACTGGTGTCATACTTTACATTTCCCACATTTAGGGGTAGCATGATTTGTGACCCTCACAACAGCCCAAATTAATTACAATATACTACTTTCTGTTCCAACACTGATCCTCCATCAGGCCTGGCTGAATTGGATTTACATAGCCACACCTCGGATTCTTTCCCCCTCCTAACATGAGCTGTATTTACATATCAACAGTTAACAGTTAATTATCTTGCAGAGCTAAACAATTGGAGTGAGCACACCCACCCCCAGGGCAGCTTTCTCCTTTTAGCTGGCTGATAGCAAGCCATAATTCAGCCCTGTCTTACATCCTCCCCACATTCAAAAATTTGCCATCCTGGCAAAATATGTTCCTGATTATACCAGCAATGTGGGTTCTCCTCAAAGGGTCTAAGGAACCCCACTATGGCCTCTACAAGTCTGTGTGCCAGGTGTATCCATCCTCACTAACCACTCCTGGTGCATTGTAAGTTAGCCTCTTCACTGGTTTTATAACCCTATCATGCCTATTGAGCACAGGCACAGCAGGAACTGTGAAGACCTCTTCTGGGGGTAGGGCTGATGAGGGGTTATGTGTAGGCACCCTCTCTACAGACACAGGCCATTGCACCTCTTGCCGAGATGCTGGATGTCCAAGACGCTGGGGACACCTTCCCCTGGAACATACTCTCTGTCCACTGACACAGGTGTGTCATCACAAGCCCGTTCATCTCCCAGAAGATCTGGAGATGTAGATGGGACAAGCTCATCCTCTGAGGTTGGTCTGGTTGTGTATGGCGGATTTCCTTCCACAGGCCTAAATGCCTCAGCCATAGGATTCAGAGCCAAAGAAGTGGAGCTTTCTCTGTGTCTCATTGATGGAGTTAGGAATCTGGTCTGCATCCCAGTATATTCCCATGAGATCATTTTCCTCTTCAGATTCACTCTCAAAGGTGCTGGGAAGAGGCGGATTAGCTTCACAGGACCCACCACACATGATGGGTGGTTAACTTGGCTGGACACCCCCTTTTTGCTGAGGTCCCATGTCATGGTCCATTTCGTAAGGGGCACCTACCAATTCTCCCACAGAAGGTTCTTTACTGGCCCTGGCCCAGGCCCAGTCTCTGGTTTAATCTGGTAGATATCTAAGTTTTTCCTCCACCAGGTAAGGCATTGCCTTCCATCTGTTGGCAATCTTGTGTTTGCCAGTCACACCCAAATTTCATAGCAGAACTCTGTCCCTGGGTTGGCGCTCCTGCGGGCGCACTTGCACATCATATCAGTGTTTATTACGGTATGCATTTTTCCGGGCAGCCGCAGTAGCCAAGCGATAGGCATTCTTCAGTTTTTCTCTTAATCGGGAGAAAAGATGTCTCATAGCTCTTGCCATTCCCTGGTACTCCACAGCATATGTTTTTAGGCAGTATCGGCTCTAGTCCAAACATCATGAAGTATGGGGTGACCCCTATAGCATCATTCCTTGTAGCATTGCACCAAAAATGTGACATGCTGGCTCCAGGATGCCTTCTGGTCCGGGCATAAAGTCCCCAACATATTTAGTAGAGTCCGATTGAACCGCTTGGTCTGAGAATCACCTTGTGGGTGGTAAGGTATCCTGGACTTCTTAACTCTGGACAATCGTAGCACCTCCTTCAAGAGGTGACTCTCAAAGTCCCGTTCCTAGTCAGAGTGTATTCGAGTTGGGAGACCATAAACTGAAAAATATCCTTCCTACAAAACTCGAGCCACAGTAGTGGCCTGCTGGTCATGTGTGGGATGGTATAATGGTCAGTCACTACTAAAATGTTCCCCATATTTTTCCTGTCCACTTCTAAAGACAAGAAATAGATGCACACTAGCTCCAAAGGCCTACTGGTGGTGATATTCTCCAGATAGGCAGCTCTTGTAGGCAGAGTTTTCCTCTGAACACATCGGGTGCAGTTCTCATATTTTTTCCATATGTCTTCAGCCATTTGGAACCAGTAGAACCTACTACGGATAAGTTCAAGGGTTTTCTCCATTTCCAAATGCCCAAAATCATCATGCAGGGCTCTCATGGGCAAGGCTCTGTATTCTTTTGGTAGCACTAGTTGAGTTTGTCGATTTTGCAAAGGATCTACAGTGATCCGGTGCAGCACCCCCTGTATTAGTTCCAGTTTGCACCACTCCCACAACAGGGTGGATGTGGCAACTGCACTAGGGCTTTGCCCCTCTCTTTTTGCAAGTAGTGTGTCATGGATGTCAACATCTTGCAGCTGTGCTTTCTGCCAGTCAGAAGCACTGAGCCTGGGCAATGAAGACTGGTCCAACAGAATGTAGTTCATGGAGACAGAGGGTATACTCTCAGGTGGTAGGCAAAGTGTTTCTGCAACACACCCATTTGGACTCTCATGTGCCTTGAACTTCTGATAATTGCAGTTGCAAATAGCTTTCACTCTGTCTACAGGAATCTCACCAATTTCTGTTGGCTGCAGACATCGAGACAATGCATCGACATCTACATTGCTTCTCCCTGATCGGTACTGTATGCTGAACTCATAGCTGGCCAGGGCGGCAACCCATCTTTGTCCAGTAGAATCCAGCTTAGCACTTGTCAGCACATAAGTCAGTGGGTTGTTGTCGGTCCATACTTGAAACTTAGCACCAAATAATCCCAAAATTTCTCAGTGATGGCCCACTTCAAGGCCAGGAACTCCAACTTGTGGATGGGGTAATGAGTTTCACTATCAGTCAGCCCTCGGCTGGCAAAGGCCTCAGCTTTACAGTTGCCATCTTGGTATAAGACCATTCCCAAACCATCCAAACTGGCATCTGTATGTAGGAGAAATGACTTGCTTGGGTCAGCAAAAGCTAAGACTGGAGCATGAGTTAGACAGCTAATGATCTCTCGGAAAGCCCTTTCACATCCCTTATCCCATCGTGATACAAAGGGCTCTAAGGGGCCATATTGTTGTGGGTTGGGAGGTCGTTGGGGCCTCCCCTTATTCTTGGTCTTAGACTTCTTCTTGGTGGCCAGGTATCCCCTGGTAAGATCATTCAGAGCCTTTACAATGGTGGCATAATTCTTCACAAACCTCTGATAGTAACTGCTAAATCCAAGAAAGGTCTTAAGCTCTCTGTAGTTTCTGGGGCTTGGCAAGGTAGTGAGTGCTTCTACTTTATCTGGATCAGTACTCACTCCCTTTTGGGACACCACATGACCAACATACTTCACTGATGTTCTGCAGAATTGACACTTATCAATGGAAAGTTTCAGTCCATAGGCCTCCAACCTGTCAAGTACTTTAAGAAGTCTGTCTTCATGCTCCTCCAAGGTCCTTCCAAATACAATCAGATCATCCAAATAGACCAAGATATGCAGTAAGTTCATATCTCCTACAACTTTCTCCATGAGATGCTGGAATGTGGTGGGGGCCCCAGAGATCCTTCGAGGCATGCGTTCAAACTGATAAAACCCCCGTGGGCAGATGAAGGCTGTCTTCTTCTTGTCCTCTGCTCCCAGGGGGATCTGGTAGTATCTACTTCAAAGATCCAATACTGAGAACCACTTGCTTCCCAGTAAACAATCTAATGCATCTTCTACTCGGGGCATCATATACTGGTCAACCACCGTATGGCTGTTCAGGGTGTGGTAGTCAATAAACATCCGAATTTTCCCATTCTTTTTTCAAACTGCCACAATGGGTGAGGCATAGGGACTGCGGGACTTGGTAATGATACCATTTGCAGCCAGCTCCTGAAGATGATGTCACATATCATCCATCTCTGAGAGTGCAATTTTTCTAGATCTCTCCCTGAAAGGTCGGGGATCATGTAACCTGATGTTGTGCTCAACCCCTTTGGCACACCCCACATCCCACTCATGCAGTGAGAATACTTTGGGTCTTTCAGAGAGCTTCTTCCTCAGGCAATCCTTCCACTCCTTGGGCAAGGGTGAATCTCCAAAGTCAAACCTTGCTGGATCTATAGTTGGAATGTGAGTTTCACATTGGGGACTCACAATCGATTCAGGCTTAAAAAGGTCTGCTATCTTTTGCCCTTGATTCAAAACAATATCACAACTTGTTTCGTTAGCAATCAGTACTGTGACTGTGTCTTGGGCTGCTGCTGGTAAGGTTATAACTCCACGGGGGACCAGAACCGTCAGGGAGCTCTCCCTCAGTTGGTTGTTCTATCATGGCAAGCACTCCTTAATTGCCTTTTGGCCAGGTACTCATGACGAGCACTTCCTGCTTCGTCCTTGCAGGCACTACTAAAGGGTTCATGCCTGCATACCTCAGAGTCCCCATCAGTAGCTCAGACATCTCCTGTGTAGCATCCTCAAATTTCCTATAGGCTTCAGCACAAAGGGCATGGATCATCAGGGTGTCCAGATATTGGTACCCAGCCCGTTGTCTGCAGTAATCTGCGAGCACCTTGAAGAGACTAGAGTTGGTCCCTATCAGCACAGACACATCAAAGACCCCTTTAGGGTCGGGGCATATCAAGGCTTCAGTGTCCACCTCTTCTCTTACCCCTGCCACCTCCTCAGGGAATTCCAGGTGCACTATGACATACACTTTGTAGGGATATTCATTCCCTATGCTGAGACCACACAGGACAAGGCCAGTCAATGGCTGGACAGGCAGGTGCCTGAGTATCTGTTGGTAGAATGACTGGAATATAATAGTCACCTGAGATCCGGTGTCAAGCACCGCTTTGCACTTTGCCCCTTCAATCCTTACTGTGACTTCTGCTCGAGGCCCTATCAGTCCTGAAGGGATCCTAGCTGAGCAGTCATTTCTAGGGGATCCTTCAAATCCTGTGGGCCAGGATGGCCCCTGTCCCCAGCCCATCTCACAACTGCTTCTCAGCTTTCCATAAACTGGGCTGGGATTTTCCTCATTTTGGCAACTTGCAGCCCTGTGCCCATCTTGACCACACCAGTAGCAGAAGAACGGTCCTCTCCTCCTTTGCCTGGGTGGAATGGCAGCTCTAGGCGCTGACTTCTCCATCACCACAGCCTGAGGTTCCTCAACCCTGCAAATCCTCGCTTGGTCAATGACTCTTTGCAACTCAGCCATCTGTTCTGTTAGGACCTAAACTCGTTGGGCAAGGTCTCCTCTGGTGTTCACCATCAGCACACTGGCTGTTTGTCGGGGTGCAGTGCTGGCTGGCTCAGGCATCTGAGCCTCTCAAAACTCACTGGCAGCCTGTCTTTCTTCCTCCTCTCTGACATGAGCTGTATTTACATATCAACAGTTAACAGTTAATTATCTTGCAGAGCTAAACAATTAGAGTGAGCACAACCACCCCCAGGGCAGCTCTCTTCTTTTAGATGGCTGATAGCAACACATGCATTATCATGTAACTTAGGAAACTGGCTACCATTTTTAATTAAGCTACTGGCCAGGACCCAACACCGAGAATTTTTATACTATATCCCAGTGCTAAACTACCATTGATGTAACTTTACTGATGATGGGAATGTGAGAGGGTATGTCTAGACTGCATCCCTCTGTCGGTAGAGGGATGCAGATTAGGCAGGTCGACATTGCAAATGAAGTGGGGATTTAAATATCCCGCTCTTAATTTGTATAAAAATGGCCACTGTTTTTGCCGACTCAGCACTTCATCAGCAAAAAGCGGCAGTCTAGAGGGGGGTCTTTTGAGAAAGAAATCCTTTTTTGACAGATCCTGTAAACCACCTTGCAGAAGGCATAAGGGATCTGTCGAAAAAGGATTTTTTTCTCGACAGTTCTCCCTCTAGACTGCCACTTTTTGCTGACAAAGTGCTGTCGGCAAAAATGGCAGCCATTTTATGCAAATTAAGCACGGGATATTTAAATCCCCACTTCATTTGCAATGTTGACCTGCCTAATCGGCATCCCTCTGCCAACAGAGGGATGCAGTCTAGACATACCCAGAGTGGACCAGCTGCCAGTGTTTTTACTTCTGTTGTCTAGAAGACCTGGCAGTGCAGTGGTGGATGTTTGTAAGAAAGTGCTCAGTAGAGACACAGCTGATGAGCCTGGCAGGTCAACAGTAGAATTTTCAGATGCATCCCTTGTTAGCTAACTGATTCAAGGATATCTAGTTTCTCATCTTTCCACAATACAGCACATGGGCAGCAGAAACTACACGGCTGGAAATTAATTTTGTTGGCAAACCAGCAGGGCAAACATTAGAGTAGTTCAGAATGGAAGAGAGAATAATATTGCTGAGCTTGCCAGAATCAAATCGGGCAAAAGCCTGGCAATATGTCTGCAGAGTTCTATTTCTTCTCTGAGTTTAAGTACATTATATTATCTCAAGAGAGAATAGAACCACAAACTACCACATTATTGAACTACTATAAGCATGGAGATGAGATCTATCTGTTTACTTTCATGTGAAACATTATGGACTAAATTTTCCATCCTGGATTTCCCTACAACATTGTAGAGGTAATTTATTTGTCTCTGATTTCTTTTTACACTACTGGTGCATAAACAGGCATGGGAAGAATATATTTTTAAAGTGGAATTGTCAGCCACTCTTGCCACGCCTGCTCTCTGGTCAGGTTCACCTATTCTTTGAGCCAGACCTGCCCCTACCATTGCTGGTGCCCTACTCAGCCCAGCATCAGTATTCTGGCCACTCTGCATATGGAGCATAGGGTCTGAAGCTGTGGGGGAAAGAAGTAGCCAACTCTCCTGGACTAGACAGACAAGATGCACTTACTGCCGTGACACAGGCCAGAGGACTCTGAAGTAGCAGCAAGCAGCCACACAGCTGTTTGGAGTGAAGTGGCAGTTATAAGAAGAAAGCACTGCTTCTCTCCAGCTGCCCACTCTGTCCCCTGTTCCATCTGAGTTCTCCAACTGCAATGGCTGTTTGCCACTGCCTGGTGTGCAGGGCAGGGCGCTGAGCCCTGGGGGTATGGCCAAGGGATGGGGCGAGAGGCTGCCAGACCAGCACTGAATGAGGGGGTGGGGCAGGTGAGGGATGGTATGGTGGGTGGCTGGACTGGTGTTAGACCGGAGGATGGGTCTGGAGGTGGCTGAAGCCCATAGGTAGCACTCAACTGCCTCAGCCACCATGAAATCTGAGGCAATTTGGTGCTCCAAATGTTGTGGTGCCATATGTGGCTATGTGTTTTGGGTATGGATAGGGACAGCCATGCTTTGGGCAAGTCTATGGGTCTCCTGGAAAGGAGAAATTGTCTCACCTTTGCATTACTACAGATTCTCTCAGTCATCTGAAATCAAATAGACAGCTGCAATGAAGTGAATCCAATTGTTTTTAAATCACTGACAAACCAATATAGTTTATAATTCCATTTTATGACAAATTGTTTTAGTAAACTGTCAACATCATGAAAACTATATTTTTTGCCACGTCTATTTGATCTTACTGCAATGTTGAGTTTACACGGGACAATTTGAATTAATTAGCTCCTGCTCTCTGAAAATGTGGAAGATCTGCATAAGACTCACAGCAATAGCTACAGTTAATACATAACTGATTGCTTTGCAGTCAATCACTATGATTTTCCACAGGCTGTTTAGGCCAATTAACACAACATGAAACTCTGACCTGAATTTGGCATATTAGCTGACATCAAATGAATGTGTTTACAGTACTATGCTATTTGAATGGAAGGGAAAATATGTTTGTTTTAAACAAGCTAAAATGATACTGAACTTATCAGTGTTAAAAGTTGTAGATATCTGGACTCTGCTGCTGAAGGTTCAGAGAGTTCAAACCTTGATCATGATGCATGATGAGGTGTCTGTTTAAGATGCTGACACAGGTATTTATTTATTTTTTTAGTACAAGTCTCAGGTTGTGGGCAATGAAAAAAAATCCACAGAAGCTTGTAACCTGTCCCTAACTTTTACTAAAAATATCCTGTGGTGGTGGTAGGACCAACTGTGGGAGCAGTACCAGGGGCTGACTGCCATCAGCGGCCAATGTTCCAGCAGGCCTGTGCGTCAGCTGCCAGCCTGCTGCACTGGCAACTGGTAGCAGTCCCCAGGGCTTACAGCTGCTCCAGCTCTGCCATTATGGAAGAAGTAATGAAAGTCCCAGAAAGTTCTGGAATCTGTGACCTTTGCAAAAGAATCATACCTTTAGTTATAGTTGTTCATAATTACTTTTTTCTTCAACACACACACACACACACACACACACACACACACACACACACACACACACACACACACACACACTCGCTCTCACGTAAAAAAAACATTGTTTACCTTGCAAACTCAAGCACTTATAAGTTAGGTTGCCTCTGTGCCCTTAATTCTGTTCACAGGGCATCCACAGTATGAAATTCTCTAATGATGTGATTACATGCTATTTTTTACCAAATATTTTTACATGCTATTTTTTACTTGTGTCATTCAGAACACAGGAAGGAGGCAGAATGGTGCAAAATTGAAGATTCATGGGCAACCATAAATCTTTCTGTGTGGAGAAAAATATTGTTCTTCATTCACAAGAATGCAGCCTCCTGAAAGGCAGTATGAACTGTTAAGATTTCCATATATGTCTTTGGAAACAAGTTTATATCATTTTTATAATTAATAACCCAGCAAAATGTTGCTTCAGCACCAGGCTAGTCACTTACTATAACAGATTGCACATTTATTCAGGGGAAAAATGAAAAAAGTCAATACAGTTTGAGAATTTCTTAAAATTAATCCCACTGGTGGGATTTCTACATATATCAGGAATAATGGAATGAAACATCTCTAATGGATTCATTCCAAAAATACCAATTACATTTTACATCTTTCACATTTTCTTGATAATTAATCAGGCAGAAAAGACATTTGTGGTGATAGTTTTGATTTTTGTCTTAGAGTACAATGGGAAACGTGCACACTGTGTATTCCTACTCTACTTCTCTGTTGGATGGCTTTCAGGCATGCTATTTCTGCTTTTGATGGGATTCAGTAAAAATGAAGACTAATCCCATGGTCTTTGGGGCATATCCAAGCCTCTATTCCTCACTCCAGCAGCACAAACCAGGAAGAAAATACACTTAAAGATCCAGCAGGGATCCCATGTCTTTACACTACTCTTCTTCCTGGTCTCATCAAAGGTGATATGCCAGGAAAGTGTTGGGGCATGACCATAATTCTGCTATGTTCCAGTGACGCATAGAAGGCAAAACAGACCCTTGGGGGGCCATACTATTTAGCACAACTCAGAGCAACCCAGAAGTTGCTCTGTGCACTGAAGTGGAACTGGCATCATATAGCTCTAGAACAGAGTATGGGGAATATAAAAACGCCCATATTTGGACAAATCTATGATCCATCTAGCACAGTATCCTGTCTCTGACTGACCTGTGCAGGGCTGATGACAGGGCCCTGGGCAAGGTGAAGAGGGCTGGCTTTAGATCCTTGAAAGAGGTGGGGACCTCAGACAGAAGGGGTGAGGCTGGGGACTAGCCTCTCCCAGCCAGCTCTTCAGCACCACCCAGCATGCACTGCTTGGGGTTCCAGTGGCAATTTAAAGGTCTGTAGCTCCAGACACAGTTACTGTAGCTGAGAGCCCCGAGCCCTTTTAAATCACCAGGCCTTGTGGCAGCTCTTTGTCTTTCCCTCCCCATTTGTGTGCCTGTGGCTGTGCCAAACACTTCTGGCAGCTGGAGATTTCATTGGTGGATTTATTCACCATGAAATGATCTAATTATTTTTTGAACCCAGTTATTTTCTTTCAGCCTTTGCAGTATCATTCCCTGACAATGAGTTTCACACGTTGATGTGCATTGTCTATTGTTCTTCCTTCTGTTGTTTTAAACATGCTACCTAATTATAATAATTAAACAATGAATGGTTAAGCTATTATTCTCAATGACATGAATCTTACAGCCACTCTTTACTATATAGAAAATGAGGACATTCGCAGTTACATTAGATAGGCTCCAACTTTTAAAAATGGAATTTAATCCTTTGGGCTTCAGGACATAAATCAATCACTAAGTGTGTTGGGTAAGAAGAAAGTAAGGCCAAATTGTTGTAGAATCATCTGACCCATCTACTACTAGCCAATGACAAAAACTGGTTAATTGCTTAGATGATCCGTAGCAATAATATGGCAATTCCAGTGTTCTTAACTTGGCATCTTGTGTTCATGGTTAGGCAAAGAGATGTTACCCGAAGACCCTTACTACATGCATCTTACTTCAAAGGGACTTTAACACCAGATTACAGAGGGAAACTTCAGAACTTTCTTTCATGCTTAAATTTGACACTTAACGAATGGGCCTTAACAAAGATGCTAATTACCTTAACCATTAAAAAGACAGCTTCCTCACTTATCACCCCTGAGTAACCATTCATTGACTCATAAATAGCTATTCCCTCCCTCTCTCTCTCCCTCACACCACATTCTGTACTAAATCTGATATGTCCGTTTAATATTGTGTTCACTTTTTTCATTGTAGTCCTTTGGTATATATGGTCATGCCAATTCTCTTCCCGAATATGATCAGAGGAAGTGGGTCTGGCCCACGAAAGCTCATCACCTATTAAACCATCTTGTTAGTCTTTAAAGTGCTACGTAGTTTTCCCTTTTGTTTTTGTAAGATCAGACTAACACTGCTACCTCTTTATTACCATTACCCTAAGACTGTGCATGTCTTAAATCCTTTAGTTCTCTCACAAGGTATGCTCGAGACAGCTGAATCTCAAGCAATTATGAGTGCAAGATAACGCTGCAAGTGAAGAAATAAAGAGCCAAAATATGGAAATGAATGGAGCTATGCTGATCTATAACTTACCTAGGCTCCCTGCCTCCTAGGTTGCTCTGGCAAGCCAGTAGATCAATATCTCCGTCCCCTTAGAAGGGAATTCCTGACCATCACCATCCTTTGTTTTCTCTTGGGGGCGGTAACTGCAATGCTCCCAGCCTTAGAGCTACATGGCTTCTCCTCTTCAATGTTTGAAGGAGATTCCTCATCCCCCATTGGTGGTTAAACATTGGAATAAATTGCCTAGGGGAGGTTGTGGAATATCTATCACTGGAGATATTTAAGAGCAGGTTAGACAGACATCTATCAGGGATGATCTAGATGGTGCTTGGTCCTGCTGTGAGGGCAGGGGACTGGACTTGATGATTCTATGTTTCTAGTATTCTATGATTCTATGATTGCCAGGCCAGCATATAAGATTTTTTCTGTCCATGGACAGTACATAGGGAGAAGGGGTGGAGCATTGCCTGCTGCCAGAAGTAACCAGCAGCCAGCTTCCCCCCACGATAGTCACTTCCTCCCAGACCCTCATAAAGAATTGTGAGTTTTGTGATAAAACCATGAGAAACTGTAAAACTGTTGTTTGCAAACCATTAAATGAATGCTGTATTTTCACATCTGGTTTACATAAGAGCTCACTTGGCTCTCTCTTCAAATTAAACCCTAGAATCATAGGGCCGGAAGAGACCTCAGGAGGTCATTGAGTCCAGCCCCTTGCCCAAAACAGAACCAATCTCAACTAAATCATCCCAGCCACGGCTTTGTCAAACCGAGACTTAAAAACCTCTAGGGACTGAGATTCCACCATCTCCCTAGGTAACCCATTCCAGTGCTTCACCACCCTCCTAGTGAAATAGCTTTTTCTGAATATCAAACCTAGAGCTCCCCCAGTGTAACTTTAGACCATTGCTCCTTGTTCTGCCATCCGTCACTACTGAGAACAGCCTCTGTCCATCTTCTTTGGAACCTCACTTCAGGATATTGAAGGCTGCTATCAAATCCCCCCTCACTCTTCTCTTCTGCAGACTAAATAAGTCCAAATCACTCAAGAGGCCCTTTGGTCTCTCACAAAGTTTGCTCAACACAGCTGAATCTCAAGCAGTTTTAAGTGTAAGAAAGCACTGCTGTGAAGCAATGAAGAGCCAAAATGCAGAAACCAGGATCCATCTGAATGGAGCTCTGCTCTTTATGCTTACTGAGAATTCTGTCATGTGTGTATATATTATGATGGTCAAAATAAGTTGCTTCTGACTCTTAGGGTGTGTCTAGACTACAGGGTTTTGTCGACAAAATTCCACTTTTGTCGACAAAACTATACCTGCGTCTATACTACTGCTGAGTTCTGTTGACATAACATCAACAGAACTCAGCAGTTTTGTCGATGGCTGTAAACCTCATTCTACGAGGAATGCTTTTGTCGACAGTTCTGTAGTCAGAAGGCGTTATTGCATCTACACTGTCATTTGCGTCTACACTGTCATGTCGACAAAGCATCTTGCTTTGTCGACAGAACTGGATGTAGTCTAGACACTGTTTGTCGACAGAAGCTTTGTCGACAGTATCTGTCGACAAAACTTCTGTCGACAAAAGCCTGAAGTCTAGACGTACCCCTACTGAAGAACAGAATGTTTTTCCATGAGAGTGGGCTTAGAAATACACAAGGTTAGCATCGAACAGTAATTGTCAAGCCGAGAAATATATTGTTGATCCGAGTGAGTAGTCAAAGTTCAGGGCTTTGTGTGGATGTTACAATTAAAGTAGAAATTGATGAAGTCTGGTATTTTATTTGATGCAATCTTTGTTTATTTACAAAGCAAGCACAAAGTCCTGTTCCAAATGCAAGAGGAACCCAGAGCAAACAGAGAAGTTTCTTAGCCTTCAGCCCCAGGATTTCAGTCAACAGACTCAAAAGTTCACTTTCCAGGGCCACTGTGTTCACAGGCTCCTGCCTGGCTTCTTGTCTCCATTCTGACTTCTTCAGTTTCTGTATGATCCATCTTTCTAATTCCCTCTCCCCCACCTATCATTATTCCAAACTGCACTCAGCCAAAAGCTCCCGAGAAGGGTCACATACAATTTTTTTTAAGGTGAGGCCTTCTGCTTACAATGATGTAAACTGAAGAGTGAGTTCACACTTAACCATTTCAATGGGGTTTTAACTCAGCCCTTAGGACAATTTATGGTAAATCACCATCCAGCTGGAGTTATAAACGTACTCTTATTTAATCTATTTTAATTTATAATAAAAGGAAGTCCATTCTGTTTAAAACCTGCACACGGTCTACAATAGTGATGGGCAACCTGCGTCCTATGGACCACATGTAATCCACTGGGGTTCCACCTATAGCTCATGCACCCTCTGTCTGTTCTTCTCTCCCATGCACCTCTTACACACTGAGGCACTGGAACCCAGCACTTCCTACTCCTCTCCCTCCCTCCCAGATCTTTTGGACTGCCACGAATCTCCTAATTCATGCTCTATTCACCCCCCCCCCCCCCGAGAGCTGGAACACCACAAATCAGCTGTTCAAACTCTGGGAGACAGAGCGAGGAGTGGAGATGGAGCATAAATCAGTAGATTCTTGGCACTCCAAAAGTGCTAGGAGTATGGGGGATGAATAGAAAGTGTGGGGCTCCTGTGCCCCGATAAGTGAAAGGCATGGGGAAAGGGAGCAGAGAGGGGGATTACACTGGCTGCAGGTGGAACCTCAATGGGCCACAAGCTGCAGGTTACCTTCCACTGGCAATCATTCAATTCAATGAGATGAAGGAGGAACACTAATGCGGCCCATTCACTAGTCTTGGTTGCCCATCACTGTCTAGAAATTGTCTTTTGCTTTGCGTTCTGACTCACGTGTACCAGAATAAGCAAGACAATTGAATTAATTACCAAGACTAACATTTGCTACAATCAAATATTGATGAATAGGGAGCTATATTTTTAAAGGTATTTAAGATGCAAATAGGTGTCTAAATATCTCACAATCTTGCTGTGGGCCCCAACTAAATAATACATTCCAGACATAATACTGCTCTCATTTACACCAATGAAATCAGACTTAAATGGGTACAATGTGATTTGTGACAATTGATTTCAGTAGCTTTGTGCCCATGTAACTTAGAACAGAAATTGGCACTTTAATGTTTATAATGATTGAATCTGACTGTAATCTATCATTTTGATTTTACTATCTTTGTACTGTGCAGTGCTGTAATTTATACTTTTTAGCAGAAACCTAGTTTTAAGCTCCTTAGAAAAAAAATTTCAGCTGGAAAAGAAAGGATTCCACATTCATGAGAGTCTTATGTAATAATACACACTCAATTTTTGTTTAAAAATGAATCAGTTGGAGTCCATACCTTCTTCTGTAATATTCAGTTATTTTCTTTAAAAATCTTACTGTCTCTCTTAACAGTGAATAAAGCAAGTATGACAGGAAAGATTTCTCTGAAGATAAAAGTACAGTGCCACAATAAGTAGTTACTGGTAATTTGAAAACACTAACAAGATTTTCCTAAAATGTTTGTTGTTATTAATAAAATATTCTCATTAAATAGAATACATGGATTTTTACTGGGCATACATTTTTGGAGTTTTTCATTAGGTCATTTCTAAAGCTACTGAAATGTTGCTGATCCAAAGGAATAGTGGTTGTTGACACTTGCAAATTAGTCATTGATAAAATCATAAGTTGAACAATGTCCAAATTCAGCGGTCAGATAAGTGTGGCATTATTATTGTTTATATTAACATAGCACCTAGGAGTTCCTATCATGAGCCAAAACCCCATTGTGCTTGGCACCATACAAACACAGAAAAAGTACCGTTCTTTTCTGCCCAAAGATCATCCAATCTAAATCAGATACGTTGCGGGGGGCTGGAGGGGGGAGGGAGGGCGAGAGAGAGAGGATACATAGGGCCAAAGGGGAATGATTTCACTAACAGATAATATCAGAAAAGCTCAGGCCTTTGTTTGGGCTCAGCGGTACTGTGGGGGTAACAAGTTGTAAGGGCAACTAAGCCCTATCTCCGAAGTGAAGTTGTCTCCCCCCTCCTAAAATGATGGTTGTACCAGATGCAACCTCATTACTTTCATTAAACCTCTGTGTTAAACCATAAAACACATAAATATGATTCTAGACAATTATTTCTAAGTTGTCTTTTTTCCCTCCTTTTTCCACTCCAGAAAATTTACATAAGGGGACAGTTTAGTTCTGAATTATACGGTGCTGCAAATGGCAAAGCATACTGATCGGGCGTTCTGCAGTCCTGCTAAGGGTGTAACTCCACGTATATCATGGTAGAGAGCTGCTGCAGGGTAATTGTGTGTAACCAGCCAAAAGATGATGTTAAAAGAAAAATTTCACTACTCCTGTCCTGCCATGAAGCAGGTGGCTGAAAAGTGACTAAAGTAAGGGTATAAAATCAAGCAGCCTTTTCCCATATTTGACCTTACAGCCAAATCACAGTAGATAAACCCCAATGTCCCAGAATGAGCACACAACAGCATGTATCAGTCTTTGCAGTGTTCTAAGAAGATGTGCTGTCAGCGCACTTAAAAACATATGACATATTTGCTGTCTCTTCATATAACACTGGAGTATTTAATGTATGACCTTTCTGTTTTGTCATCTAGGCATACAGTCCATATTCCTTCAGTTAAACAGAATAAGCAGAATAAAGGACAGCAGAATAAGGGGTAAGAGTGTACTGCCTCAGAAACACATAATGAAATAACTGACAAGAGTCACAATTCAGTCACCATTATAAGGTAAAGAATTGCACCAGCCATTTTCTTCACATGTGGGCCAGTGTATTGGGGGTGGAGGGATGGAGTCAAGGCTCTGCCCACTCTCTAACTCTTTCCTGCTTCCTCTATATCTACCTGGTTTGGACAGGAAATGCCAGTCTGGTGGTGGTGATGCAGGTTGTCTGTGTGGAGGACTTAGGTGGCAATTCATGTTCTTTTGCTTCCTTGTGTGGGTATAAGATAGGTCCCAATTCAGCACTTACTGATAATATAACGGTATAAATTACATATTTTTACAACAGTTTTATAGATGCAAAACATACTTTGAATTTACAAAGATATTTACAAAGTCTCTATTCCAATATTTTTTTTCCTTTCCTTGACAATATGTGTTGGCCCTGGAATATATGTGTTATGCTTCATATGTGGTGCTCTGAACATCAAAGAGGGTTTCTTTTTATAGTCCTTCTTTGTTCCACTGGCTTAGCTGCAGGTTTTTCACTAGTGTTATCCTGTCAACTATATTTTTCCACCTAACTTAATGTGACTGAGAGATTTAACCTGGTTTAGAATACCAGCCTATGAAATGCTAAGTGCCTTCTAAAAGTTAATAAAAACTCATCAACTCCCAGTATATTTAAGGAGTGTCACATTCAGAAACTCATAGCACTGGACCTGGTCTTTTGTTGTTCTGTACCATACGATCTGTTTATGGCTGCATCTAGACTGGCATGATTTTGCACAAATACTTTTAACAGAAAAGTTTTTCTGTTAAAAGTATTTGCACAAGAGAGCGTCTATACTGGCACGGATGCTTTTGCGCAAAAGCACATATTTTGCCCAAAAGCATCCATGCCAGTGTAGATGCTCTCTTGCGCAAGAAAGCTCTGATGGCCATTTTAGCCATCGGGCTTTCTTGCACAAGAAATTAATGTTGCTGTCTACACTGGCTCGCTTGTGCAAGAATACTTGCGCGAGAGGGCTTATCCCTAAGCGGGAGCATCAGAGTATTTGCGCAAGAACCACTGATTTTGTACAGTACAAGGTCAGTGTTCTTGCACAAATACTCGCGGCCAGTGTAGACAGGCGGCAAGATTTTGTGCAAAAGCAGCCACTTTTGCACAAAATCTTGCCAGTCTAGACACAGCCAATATGTATGGCCCTGAACATTACTAGTTTACCTAGTAAGGTCATTTTGCACTTCCTCTATACAATTTTTCTCATTACTGTCATTATGGTATAATATTGTGAATTTGAGCAAATGGTATTCCTTGGGCTGTTAACCTTTTTTTCTTATGCTTGATGAATTTCAGAGAAACTATAAGGGATACTTTAGGAGCTGGTCAGAAGAATGAAAGAAAAATGTCCTGTTATTTGTAAAGTTAAATGTTTTGCTTTGTAATAAAGATTTAATCTGTCTTTTAAAATATCTTCAAGATGCAAAACTGTGACTTTTCTACTTCTGATAGTCCTCTATTGGAAGATACTGCCTTGAAAAAAAGATTAACAGGAAAGTGGTGTAGGGCTTTTATGGTCCTATTCTAAGGGAATCTGTGAACTGGCTTTAGATTGAGGATAAATGCTGCTTTAAGAATCTCTTTACATGCTACTGGGAAAAGAAATGGCCTGGTCTGTCTGATTCAATTATCCTGTCAACACTTCAATTTTAGATTTAGCTCTAATGTTAATCCATCATTCTGAAGAAATTGTAAAATATATTTGGACATTGTGTTTTTTATGTGATCACTGCTTGAATTCCAATCTAATAAGACCCATCTATGTTAATTCAATGTAGTATCTAAGCAGTGGCTATTTTTGTCCTATTTTTGGAATGAGATTTGTTGGGTGAATCCTTTAGCTAGTTGACTTATGTAGACCTAATCTTGTTGGCTGTAGTGCAGGGATGACCTTTGGTTCAGGGAAGAACTAAAGAAACATCTGTTTTTGCTCATCTTGCCTTTGATACCCATGAAGCCTGTGTTCATAGACTATATTTTGACACTGTCTAGTGGAGGTGGAGAAGGAATGAAAACAAATTCACAACACTAGAATATTAGAGGAGTTTGTTATTTCTTTTTCATGGAATTTTGAACTTTTCAAATTTTCTGACCAATTCTAAAATGTAGGTCTTTCAACATTGAAAAAGAGCTTTGAAAAACCTTAACCTAGTCATAAGTGTTGAAAGTTTCATGGCGATCTTTCTTAGATTTTCGGAATTATTCATGATCTGCATACAGCTGCTCAAGACTGGCTTTTGGTGCCTATTGAACCCACAATTGCAGGTTTTTCAATTTTGGAGGAGACACCAGCCTCAGAAAAGGAATAATGACTGTTTGTAGACAGTAGCACTAGAAATCTATTGCAAACTCTCTCTTCTCTTCCGAACAGCCAACATATTCTCTAGCTACATGAACAGCAGCAGTGACAGGGAATTATCTAGTGAATTAAGCATAGAGCTGATAAAATTTACAGGCTCATATATAGTTCTAGGGCTTTACCTGAAGATGGCATCAAGAAAAATACCAAAATGGCTCTTTGAACTGCCATGAGGCAGTTCCACTTTATTTTTGGTCAAAGGAATGCCCATGTTCTTATTAGCAAATACAAAAAATGCATTTTAAAATATATTCCTCCTAGCAAATTAAGCTGTGCATTTTTAAATATAGTCCTTCAAGCTGTATTACAGCAGCAACTCTTTCCATGGGTGGCAAAAAAGCTAATTCTATTGTCTTCACTATAACATTTGCTTATAACAACTTTTTCAAGAAGTGATTAGTTTAAAAATTTTATCTTGAATTTATACTATTTTCCATGAAAAGAATAAGTGCAGCTTTCATAGAGAAAAAACTGTTCCATGGAGAAAAAACAGGAATAAATTCATGGCCACATTTCAATTTGTCCTATGGTGAGATCTTGCAATTTTCTTTGCAAAAACTATCTTTGCCAGTGGAAATGTCAATCTTTAAACTAAAGGCTAAATCTGTATGAAAATTCACATCATTTTTCTTGCCACTTTAACCAGAAAGGACACTCTCTAAATGACTTAGCCACCTGCATTCTGCTACAAAGACCTTTTACATCTGCACTTGAAAGGGAATCCTCTGAACTGTCATTCATGTTAAAATTCGACACTTGCCAACAAGGACTTAACAAGAATTTGAACTTTCTCACCCATTACCAAGACAGTTTCCCCAATTATCACCTGTAATACCATTAACTCACAAACATCCCACTCTCCCTACCTTTAATATCAGCAATTCACAGACACTTACCTTCCTTCCTCCCCCTTCCCACCCCCCGCATTCCCCTTCTGTTCTGCAATGTGATTTGTCCTTTTCATATTTGTTCATTTTTTTTAATTGTATCCTTTGGTATATATGGTTGTGACTACTTTCTTCCACTATTTGATCTGAGGAAGTGGGTCTGGCCCACGAAAGCTCATCATCTAATAAACCATCTTGTTAGTCTTTAAAGTGCTACATTGTCCTGCATTTTACATCATTTTTTGTGCCTCTTAATCATTCAACTGGTCCACATAGCGTTGGAGGACTATGAAGCACAACTTGACTTTCATTGAAGAAAGGGCAGAGGAGTTTTCAGCCCAGATGCAAATAACAGATGTCCACGCATCAGACCTGGGGAATAATATATCGGTTCTTAATAACATGTTTTATGTTTTATTTATAGTTTCCAGCATTCATGTGTTTTGCATGGTTCAAAGGAGACCATAGAATTTGATTTACATGATCCAATAGCTGGAAGTTGAGGCTAGATAAATTCAGAATGCAAATAAGGCAAGGAGGGTAATTAACAATAGCTACTCACCATATGTGGTAGATCTAAAATCTCTGACTAAAAATCAAGATTGGATTTTTTTTAACAAAGATGATCTGATTAAAACAGCTTTTGTTCAGGGAATTAATATAGTTTGCGTTGTGCCGGAAGTCAGATTTGATGATCACAATGGTCCCTTCTGACTTTATAATCTGGGAATGTGGATATGACAAAGCATGTAAGTAACATCATTTAAGTCATTAAAAGTGCACACTTTCTTAAAGTTAAGTGCATGTTTAAGTGCTTTGTTGGATCAAGAACATAGCCCCCCTCTCTCAGATCATCTATGAAGCATTTATCAATATGCTTCTTCAGGTGGCAAGGGAGTCACTAAAAAGAGATGCTGTGCTTTCTCTTCCCTGTCTTAGATGTTTTTGGGGGCTATATTAATTTTCTCTTCCGCTTTTCCAGTTCTTTTTGACCCAGAAGTGAGAGATCAAGCTCAGGTCCTTAATTTGGACTTCTCCTTATAACAGCTCATCGAGTTGTCACTGACTGTTGAACATCTAGCAAGGCCTGTCAAGGTGCATCCTGCTAAAGCAGTTATGTGCTACCAAATTTTAGTGTATTTCTTTCCATTACAGCATTGATATAACATCATTTTCTCCATCAAAGCTGTGTTTGACAATTCCTTCAACCACTCTGAGCAAATTGGAGGTGTTTGATTCAATTTTCTGAGTATTACTCATCTGTACTTTTTCCCCTCAATATTCATCTTTTTTATTCCAGTATACAAACTTTAGCAGAGCCCTTTCGTGTAGTGTTATCCATAGCCCTTTCGTATAGTGTTATAGTTTTTTTAATCTATTCTAAGAAAAATTGTATGAGGCAGATTGATGGCCAATGGCATCTCCAGCCTTTACTGTAGTTAGCTAAACTGTATTTACATGCTCTGATGTCCAGTAAAATCTGTTTTTTAATGAAAAATGTCCTGAAAATAGATTAATCATATTTGTGAAGTTCTGTGAGATTTCTTCCCAATTTTCTTCTGAAAAGGAGATATGTCACTGCCAGGCAGGCAGCTGGTCTATGTGGGGAGCTGGTTTTTAAAATGACTCCCCTTACGGACTTGTTCCCCCTGCCACCTCACACTGCTGCCTCTGATACAGAGGCAGTAACGCAGGGTAGCGGGAGGCTCCCTGTGAGTGGGGCTGGGAGCTTAATGGCTGCCAGCTCCACCCCTGGGGATTATTGAATAGTCATATATCCACTACGATTTCATGCGATTACACAACTGTTCAGTTACCTGATATCCTGGCAGGCTTGTAAGTAGGTAGCTAGCCTGAGCCACTGTCCATGCTATTTTTAAGAGTGCTAGCTGAGAGTCACAACCCCAGTTGCAGTGCACACATACCCTGAAAGTGTTTCCTTGAGTTTAATGAGTTTTGAGAAGCCCTAAACTCCACCAATCTCTCCCAACACCCACTGAGCTCAGGATAAAAACTAACAAAGATTTTCTGCAGGCAGTGCCCTTTTTAATTTTTCCAAATCCTGGTTTGAGGTGTAGAAGGGAGATTATATGAGTTCCATCTAAATAATAACAACTTATAATTTTAATGTAAAATCATGTTTTCTTAGTCTGTATTTTCTTAGTTCTTAACATTCACTTGAAAAATAAATAATTGAATCCCCCTAAACTGTATATGCTAGCCAGGCAAGTCTTCCATTAAATCATAATAAAGACAAGGTGGGCAATAAAAACGGTGAAAGCTCATTCTTTAAACAAGAGACTCTAATAAGAGTTTGGAAGGAACATTAATAAGTCAAATATCCCAATGTATTTAGAAAATTAAATGTTATAGTCTTCATGGACTGTAAGTCCTAGCATCTAAGTCTTAGGGATCACTCAAGCTTTAGAAGTGTTTCTGTTACAAATGAAACAATTATTAGAGAAGTCCTAGCAATAGCAAAAGGATGCTGTCACTTCATTTGTGGGTACTGTGAGCAGACGTAGGCAATTAGCTGGCCAGGAGAACCGGAGACCACCACTAACAGCACAGCAGGGACTGCCAGCAAATGTATATGAGCTGCATGGGCTTGGCAGCATGCCATCAGGAGGCCCCATTAATATTTTCTTTTCCATTTAAAAAATAGCTATTGTAGCTGTAGCTACACTTGGGCAGAGGGGCAGGAGAGGAGGAGGTTGGGCATGAAGGTAAAAAAATGCAGTTTGACATTTCTGGACATTACAATGATGCACACGTTGGAATGTTTAAACTGTGAGAAAGTTAAAGACAAGTTTCACCCAGCTCTAACTGTAATTATTCAGCTATGGACTGAGGTAAACTCACCAAAAGGAAGAAACATGCTTTAGTAGAGTGGAATTTCTTGTTTAGGAGATTGTCTATCTGTAAGTAATTCCAAGCTATTCTTGATCTAATCCTAATAAATAATCCAAATGTGATAAATCAGGTTCAAGATGGGAGACTTTTACTGTATGGTGATCTTGAACAAGAAATGTGTTGTCAGATTTATAATCGTAATGAAGCTGAGCTCTTAAAGGGTACAAAAATGGAAGTGTTTTACATGAGGAAAGTTGACTGTATGGAGTTCTGTATAATTCCACAAACCCAATGAAATCACCAGCAAATCAGTGGAAAATATTTAAGAAACATTTGGAGGGGCTACAATAGAAATTCATCCTATTCAAGTTCATACATAAAAAGAGAAATAAGGGCCAATGTGGCTAAGAGAGGATGTAATGAGCCCAAGCAGATGGCTTTTAAATAGTATATACAATCTGAAAAGGAAAAAGAATGGCAGTCATTAAAAAGACGCAAATTAAGAATAAAGAGGCAAAAAAAAGAAGTGTTGATTTACAGGGGATAGTTCAACTAACAATAAAGGCTTCTCTGAATACATACTACAGTAAACTTCCAATAATCCGGCACCTTTAGGACCCAGGGGGTGCTGGATTATCGGATATGCTGGACTATCGGAAGGGGGGGCTATGAGGGGTCTGGGGTGGGGTGGGGGGATGCCACCCCAGACCCCTCATAACCCCCCCTTCCGATAGTCTGCCTCTGCCCCAGGCGTCCCTGATTCAGCCGCTGCTGGTCAGTTTCAGCAGCAGCTGAATCGGGGATGCCTGCAGCAGAGCTCCTTGGCGCTGTGGGACCAACCCGGCAGCCCCCCAGCTGCTCTGCCCCAGTCGTCCTGATTCAGCCGCTGCTGATACTGATCAGTCGCTGACTCCAGAAAGCCAGGGGCAGAGCTGCTCTGCCCTGGGCTTCCTGGAGTCAGCCGCTGATCAGTTTCAACAGCAGCTGAATCAAGATGCCTGGGACAGAGCAGCTGGGGCACTGCGGGTTTGGTCCCCACACCTTGTGGGACCAACCCAGCAGCACCCCAGCTGCTCTATCCCAGGGGTATCCAAGTCAGCTGCTGCTGAAACTGATCAGGGGCTGATTCCAGGAAGCCGGGGCAGAGCAGCTCTGCCTCAGGCTTCCTGGAGTCAGCCGCTGATCAGTTTCAGCAGTGGCTGAATTGGGGACAGCCTGTTGGTCCCGCAGCCCCGAGAGGCAGCGCTATGGGACCTACCTGGCAGCACCCCAGCTGCTCTGCCCCCGGTTTCCCGGATTCAGCTGCTGATCAGTTTTAGCAGCGGCTGAATAGGTGAAGCTGGGGGCAGAGCAGCTCCAATGGTCCGGCTGCCCGGAGCACTTCCGGGTTCCTGATGGTGCCGGACCATCAGGAGTACCGGACCATCAGATGCCGGACCATCGGAGTTTTACTGTATTTGCAGTAAACAAAAGGAAAAGTTATTGACCACTAAAACTAACTCTGGATAATTCAGTACAAAAGATGAAGAAAATGACAGATTTGTTAGATATTTATTTTGCTTCACAAAGTAGGAAAAGAATTAAAGTTGTCTAAAACTGGGAATATTTGTCCCATATGACAAATCAGGGAATTAAATAATATGTTCAGATAGAAGTGAGTGGGAAAAGATTATTTATTCTTAAACAAAGTCTAGGGGTTTGAATCTCCACCACTGCACAGTGCATTTGTCTGAAAAAGTATGAATTCATCGCTGAGAAAGAGTAGGGAGAGTCTGCATCATTGCCCTACTTAGGGGGGTAACCAGATAGCACCAGATAACACTGGTATTCAACAAATCCCACTTTTAAACCAGGTTAAGAACTGATCTAAAGAGCAACCAGAGGAAGCCACTTACAGTGTGTAACAGGATGTTTTATTGATCCTACAGAAAGCAGGATGGAATGAGACTACCTGTTTTTCAGTGTCATCTAGTGAAACCTTATGTATTAATTATTTACAATTATATACAAATAGGCCACTCTAACAGTCCACAGGATGAAACATGTCTTCTTTACTACACCTCCTCTCAGGCTGGTACTACCAAATAACTACTTTTGCAAGTATGGTCTCAAGCTGTGCAGACACCTCCGGGCACAGCTGTGCTTGCAGGTGTTTTTATGATTCCTTCTTCCCACTCTCAAATTAACATCTGTTGATTAAAAATGACAACCTGCAGGTAAATCTAACCTGGGATTCACAGAATATATCCATGAATTCTACAATAATTATAAGATCATGCAAGTGACAGGGTTTCCTTCCATCACTTCCCTTTGGCAGTCCTATGGACCTTATTATTAGGAATTTTCCCCAAGCTTCAGCCTGAATTTTCCATTATTTGATTTAACTGTGTTTCTTTTTAAGCATTGCTAGTGTGCCTATCATTATAGTAATTAATCATTCCTATAGGACCCCATACCTGACATCTTTCTCCATAGACACTAAGAAATGCCCAGGGATGTTTATTTTATTCTGCTTGGTTCTCATGCTGTCAGGCTGGATTCTAGAAATGGGAGAGGGAAAGTGTGATCCTTCCCAGGGATATCCAGAACTGAAGTACCTTGCTACCATCTGCCCTTACTAGAAGGAAGCCTTATCTGTACCTGCTGTAGATTGGCTCCTGAATTCAATGGACCATTGGCAACACAAGTACTCTCCTCTAGGTCTAGGCAGGCCTCCTTTCACTCCAATCCCCAAGCTCTCCAAGTCACTACCCCCCAAGGGAATAAATAGTACTCCTCAGCTGACCAGTTACATACACTTCAGATCACCACTCCTTTCAACTCTCAGCACTTTGATAAGTTTATTTATAGTTATCTATGAGTTTAGAAAGCAAGCCTAAGTTTATTTAACAAAGTATAGTGATTCAAGTAACAGGAAATGGTGCAGAAATAAAGGGTTACATAGAAATACATTCCAGAGCTATGAATTAATTAATCATCTATTCTCAAGTCTGATGACATATTCCTCACCAGCATTTTGAGCCAGACAGGCTGTGATCCCTTTTTCATGAGAGGGGCCACACTGCCAGCTTGTCTCCTAGGTGAAGGATAGAATCTTGTCCCTTCTCCTCTCTTTCTTATGCAGACTATTCTCTTAATCCAGGAAATTCCTTCTTCAGAGACTTCCCTTTGCAGTTGTGATAGGGTGCCCCTCCTACACAAAAATTAAGGTGGCTGAAAAGCTGCATTTGGGGAAGAGTCAGGGATTGAAGGACTGATTGAAGAGGAAGTGCAGCTGGGCCAGAAGAGGAGTGGTCTCTATAAAGCTGAGACTAGAAGGGGGTTACACAGACAGGTAGATAGACAGACAGAGACTGACTGCAGTTCCTGTTCCAGTTCCAGTTCTGGTGAGAGGAGACAAGATGGGAAGTAGCCTGGGCATATAGCAGTGAAGGATAGAACTATGCAGACCATAACTGTATTGGTCCCTGGGTTGGAACCAATGTAGAGGATGGGTTTGGGTTTCCATATCAGTCATAGTGGAAGTGGTATTTTTAGGGACAGTGGGTCATGAGAGACTTTCTTGCATGTATTGCATTGAAAAGGATAACCATAAGTGACCTAGCAAACTGCTCAAAGTGACAATAGCCTGATGTGACTAGAAAGAGGCATTCCATTGGTGAGTAGAGCATCCGGTGACTGGGTACTTTTCCTTTCATAACTTCTCAGATTTATACCTCTCCCAGACAGTAAATAGCCCTGTCTTCCTTTGGTGAACTATTATGCATATATCTAACTCTGGGGATCCCTGTAAAACTCCCTGCACCCCTTGTGCCCTCTTCCAGTTGATACCAAGAGTCTCTGAGTCACAGGAAGACTCTTCAGTTTACAAATTACTTTCTAGACCAGTTGTATGAGAGTTTTAGTACAGTAATTGACCATATCTTTTTGGCCATCTATATTTTGTATTGGAAGGTTTTATAAACATGCTTTGGAAAAATTCAGTGAGGGACTGTTAGACATGTTTATGAAAAGCCAGCAGGAGCAAGTTTATCATTCTATATTTCATTTCATCAGACTGAACTTTGGAAAAATTGAAGTAAAATGCCATTGGTTATCAAACCCAGTATACCATTCTGAAACATCCTTTTCAGTTTCAATCTTTTCATAATATGCATGAAAACAAATTGTTTGCTCACATTTACATCATTTCTTCAGCTAAACTTAATGATATACATATACTTCCCTTTTCTTTCCCTTGGAAAACTTCCTCCAATGATGCAAACAAAATCTTTGAAATACAAAACCTGCAATCTCAACCAATGTACTTGGAAGTCTCTTATAAATAATCTCCATAACCACATCTTGTTTAAATCAACTAAACTATGAAATATGTTGCATAATCCTAGAAGAACCTTTTACTGTAAGTATGCAAGCTCACGATTTACAAAAGTACATAACAAATTTTGTTTGCTTTCACTGACACCATAGTATTTTAGAGTATGATGCTCTGGTTTTTTGGATTACCCAGTGTCTGCATAGTTATTTTCACAGATATGACTGCAGGATTTGATCTTTTAACAACCTCTCCATTTTTATAAATTCATGAAGATCTAGTAGTTAGTAAGGCACACTAGTGGATAAAGATGAGCCTTACTAAGAATAGTTTTGTCATATAAAAAGTCATATGTGGGTCCTGCAGCTTAGTAGGCCTGGGATGGAAGTTCCCGTCCCTTTGAGTACATAGACTGGGACCCTGTAAGCACAAACGAGCTGGGCTTTAATCCATGCCTTGAGCTGGGAAACTATTAAGCTGTAAAAAGTATGACCTCAGTCTCAGCTCACGAAAGTGATAAGAATGGCATTGAGCCAGTACACGCACACCCAGTAAACAACTGTAGTGTAGGGGGTCCCGTGCCTGGTGAGTCTCACCAGGGACTAGACCTCGGAGGGTGCCCTGGATTCCCTCGGCTTGACTCACATGCACTGCAGCCTGGTACAAGGTGACAGGAACAGGACTCCCCACAGTCTGACAGGGCATAAGCATTTCTAAGTGCCTATTAGTCTCCTCTGTGCATTGCTTTGCCTGTGCTTTCTGATGTGTCACTTTGCAGTGGCTGTATAATCATTTGGTAGTAAAAAGCCTATACTAGAAGCGATGTAGTGATATTAATAAAAGCAACTATCCCTAATTGACTCTGTCTTGAAGCGAATCCACAATCCTGTTTGGCCCTGCTCCTGTGAGTTGACAAGTTTTAGTGGTGACTTTATGTGAGTTGTGGTGGTTTTCCCCCTCCAAAATATCCAGTATGTTCACACAAGAAGCATTGCTCATGCATGGACATCTAATATAAGGATATATAAATGTTGATCTTTCATTGAGTGACTTGTAGTCCCCATCCTGAAGTTTATGTTTTTGTATATGTTTTCACAAAAGGTTATGCAGACATTGCAGCAGTCTCAGCAACTTGAAATACAATCCCAGATTGTATGGCAAGCAGAGTGGAAGAAAAGCCAGCCACTGTTCATTGTGGGGCAGGCACAGGTGAAACACGAGTTAGTAAAGAACATGATGAGTTCCAGTGTGGAGACTGGGAGTCATACATAGGTAGTCACTATGAAACGGGGGACCAAATGAGGACCTGGTTGCATTCTTGGTAACATTTGAAAGGATAGAGACAGGAATGAAGTAAGCAACCAGGACCCTCATCTCTGTGGAGAAATTTAGGCATCTTATGTAGCCCCGAGCCAGGAACAGGCCTGGGATTATAATGTTATAAAAGCAGTCATTTTAGATAGGTAGGGTTTTCTGCCAAAAAATACCAGCAGAAATTATGAGCTATTCTAGGGATGAGGGCATATGACACTGGGCATATGTGCTAAAGATAACAGATTATGCAATCTGTTTACTGTAGCCAAATATTTGAACTGTGAGACAAATTATTGACAATGATACAGGAACACTTTCTCCAGAACTTCCATAAAAATATGAGTCTGGGTAAGGCAACAACAGCCCAACAGTTCTGAAGGCCATAATTAAACTCAGAATTGTTTCTAGAAGCCAGTTTTCCCAAAAGAGCAGTCTGGACATCCATGAGTCCACAGACAGGAAGCACAAGAAATTTAACTCAAAAGCCCTCATAAGAAAAGGGGAGAGGCAAAAGAAACCCTTTCAGAGAATTGAGGAAAGGTATGTTATAGATGTGGAAGGCTGGGACATATTAAAAGGGCTGCTCTGAGAAGAAGTGCAGATTTGCAGAAGTCTGCTGATGGACTGAGACTATTAGGATGGGATAAAAAGGAAAGCACCTACTGTTGCTATTAATATAGGAAGGAGTGTCCAGGGAGTGTTGTGGACGCATTCTTGGCATACTCATTGATCGGGGGAGATTTAGGGTACGTCTAGACTACCGGGTTTTGTTGACAAAACTTCTGTCGACAAAGAGCGTCCAGACACATTGAGTTCTGTCGACAAAGCAAGCTGCTTTGTCGACAGAACCCTGTAGTCTAGACGCAACCGTACAGGCAATAACACCTTCTGTCGACAGAAGGTGTTATGCCTCGTAAAATGAGGTATACCAGCATCGACAAAACTGCTGAGTTCTGTCGACATTATGTCGACAGAACTCAGCGGTAGTGTAGACGCTGGTATAGTTTTGTCGACAAAAGTCCACTTTTGTAGACAAAACTCAGTAGTCTAGACACACCCTTAGTGAAGCTCCACTGGATGTGCTGGTAGCAGAAGGTACAATTAGAATGAATCAGTGGGGTGACACCCTAGAGGTAAAGGGAAAATTTAGGTGGAAGCAGAGGTGAGGAGTGGAGAGGCTGCCCCATCCAGTCATGCGTATGGATTGCAACCGCTTCCTGTATCTAAGGAAAGCAGGTGGCTGGAGCCCTACTTGTAAGATAGGTTAAATAAGGAAAAAGAATGAAGGGCCTGTGTCAACAGAATCAGACTGCCCTAAATAGGATGATACAACCCAGGAGGAAAATAGAACTGACCAGGAAAAAAGGGGGAGGAAAAAGTAAAGGTAGAACTAGGCCCAGGGAAGAAGAGCAGCTCACACCCAGTCCCAGGAATTTAACAGCCTTCCATATTGCAACACAAGAAGAGTGACAGGAGGAACTTCTTGTGGAGGACTTTCTGGATATGTGGACTCTCTCTACTCAGACCCTACGCCACCAACACTCCCAGCTATCTCCGAGACACCACTGACTTCCTGAGAAAACTACAATGCATTAGTGATCTTCCAGAAAATACCATCCTAGCCTCCATGGATGTAGAGGCTCTCTACACCAACATCCCACATGCAGATGGAATACAAGCTGTCAGGAACAGTATCCCTGATGATGCCACAGCACAACTGGTGGCCGAGCTCTGTGACTTTATCCTCTCACACAACTATTTCAGATATGGGGACAATTTATATTTCCAAACCAGTGGCACTGCTATGGGCACCCACATGGCCCCACAATATGCCAAAGTTTTTATGGCTGACCTGGAACAACGTTTCCTCAGCTCTCGTTCACTAGTGTCCCTCCTCTACTTAGGCTACATTGATGACATCTTCATCATCTGGACCCTCTGAAGCTTTTCACCGTGATTTCAACAATTTCTACCCCACCATTAACCTCAGCCTGGACCAGTCTACACAAGAGATCCACTTCCTGGACACTATAGTGCAAATAAGTGATGGTCACCTGAATACTACCCTATTCCTACGGACTGCTATGCCTACCTACATGCCTCCAGCTTCCATCCCAGACAGACCACACAATCCGTTGTTTATATCCAAGCACTAAGGTACAACTGCATTTGCTCCAACCCTTCAGACAGAGACAAACACCTACAAGATCTACACCAGGTATTCTTGAAACTACAATACCCACCTGAGGAAGTGAGGAAACAGATCAACAGAGCCAGATGTATACCCAGAAGCCTCCTGCTACAAGACAGGCCCAACAAAGAAAATAACAGACCACCACTCGCCATCACCAACAGTCCCCAGCTAAAACCTCTCCAATGCATCATCAGTGATCTACAACCCATCCTGGACAATGATCCCTCTCTCTCACAGACCTTGGGAGGTAAGCAGTCCTTGGTGATCAAGCATACAGATGGAAGCAAGTCCCATTACAGTTAAGCACAGTTTGTCCCCAATCCTGACAGGAGTCTGGGTAATGCTGTAAAATCAGTAACAACTTGTTAGTATATTCTGTTGTTGCTCTCCTTTGAGCACCTCCACTTCTATCTTGGTTTTTATTCTAGTCCCAGGTCTGGCCTTGGGACTGCTATTATATGCTCTCCTGTGAGTTCAGCATTGCCTGGTATGATATTAGCTGATATTACATAACTGACTCAAGCTTTGGGCTGACTGCTTTCACCCCTGACCATACTATTTCCCATGAGCATGTAAAACAGATTTTTGTGCTAAAATTTGATTTCGCACAGCCAGAACATTTTAGGAAAAAATGTCCTTTCAAAATGTTAGTGCTCTCACTTTAATTTATAAAATGGGGGAATAAAGAACAATTGGTCATAACCAAACAAAATCCTCTTCAGAAGTGGACTAACTCGTGTGTATATTTCCAAATAATCTCCCTAATATCAGCAAACATTGTCAGAGAACCCCTAACTACTATACTCTGAAGTCCCAATGAACTAATCATTCATTAGCTCCACATTGTAATTATCTTTTGTAGCTGTTTTGTGTTTCTAGTCTGTTCAGGTACTTCTAATGCTTGAGTCAACATGGTACTGGTGCACTGATAATATCAGAAGCTTTGGCTGCCAGAGCTCTCCTCTTCTGTTATATTAACAGTCTTCCAGTTGGGATAGTGACTTGCTTCATTGACATGTGCTGTTTGTTGGTTTTATCCAACCCCTCAAGGAAATATTTGTATGGTGTCTGGAGCTGCTTCCAATGACTCAAATCATATAAATCAAATACACTGTTAATATAACTAAGACAAATGATGGATACCTAGTATATCTTTTTAAAAAAAGAGAGAGAGATAACTTGAATATTTTACCTTTCCATAATTTCCATGCTGCAGGTTCTCAAGTTCAATTTTTTTTCTTATAGTAATACAGAAAATGCAAGCTATGATAAGCGAAAAGCGAGAGGCAACATTTTCTTTGAAGTAGACATCTTGGTGAAGATTGGTTATCTCTTTTGGATCTCCATCAAAGTAAGTAATGTGAAAGTGGATGGTCCATCAATTGTTCTAGCCTTAAAACCATAAAAGTTTGGGTGCTTTCTGAAGACCATACAAGAGAGATTATTTTCTCTTTCTGTGATGAGATTCCGTGAATATGACAGAGATCTGGATCCTGAAGTTCAATTCTGAAATTCATACTAATTTCCCTTTTTAGATGTCATGTGATGCTTCTTGCCACACTGGTGAAAGAGCCCTAGCTACTAAAGATGCTAGAATAATTTTACAAGTTTTGGTGGCTGTGAGTTTATGGATCAGTCTGAAAGGTGGGAAAATGGAAAAGAATATTTGCCTGGAAAAGATTGCTTGGTTTGGCAAATATTTATGAAAAGATCACAGATTATATGAAAATGAACCAGTTATTTTTACAGAATTTAGCTCTGGTTTGTATTGCTACAGACACAAGACAACCGTTCCCAAGCAAGCAAGAGACCCAATAAATAAATATTCTTTGAATATAATCCATGTAGGATTAGCTATCTACTGTGGCTGTCTACACATTGGCGCAATCTTGCACCAAAGCGGCCGCTTTTGTGCAAAAACATGCTGCCTGTCTACACTGGCTGGGAGTTCTTGTGCAATAACACTGACGTTCTAATGTATGAAATCAGTGCTTCTTGCGCAAAAACTATGATGCTCCCACTCAGGAATAAGCCCTCTTGCGCAACTGTTCTTGCGCAAGAGGCCAGTGTAGACTGGCAACATGGGCCTTCTTGCGCAAGAAATTCGATGGCTAAAATGGCCATCGGAGCTTTCTTGCGCAAGAGAGCATCTACACTGGCATGGATGCTCTTGCGCAAAAGCACATCTCTTGTGCAAAGGCACATGCCAGTGTAGTGATCTCTTGCGCAAATACTTTAACACAAGAACTATTGCGTTAAAGAGTATTTGCGCAAGATCATGCCAATGTAGATGTAGCCTGTGTTTCTGGAATTTTTTCTGATGTGGTAGCAGTTTGTGTAAATCTGCACATTCTTTGTATTTCTGTTCTCCTTTGCCTTCCCTTCATGGATCCAAACATTTGACTTTCTTCTGTTTTGTCTGGAAACAAAACAAAAAAATTAAAATTGATATTTACATTAGTCGAAACTTGGCTACTGTGATAGTTTCAGCATCCTGAAGGGTTTTCTATAGCTTGAGATTAATTTAGTGTCTGTGTGTTACATTTCTGAAATGTTAAGTGAGTTTCTTAGCTCACAATATAGGACACACTTAAAAATACCACTTACTCTGATTACATGCTTCTTCACAGGTGATTTTTCAGTCTGTCTGCCACTTCTACAACAGGTGCCTGAACACTTTCCTGAAAATGGAACTCTCTCTGGTTACGGGCCAATTATTTTTTTTTAATATTCTATGCTGATGGCCAAAAATTAACTTGGAGACTATTTTGAAAAGATATAGAAATCCAGTTCTGGGTAGTCCTTGTAACTTGGTATACAGTTTTACTGAGAATTCTTTCATAGTGAGCAATGCTAATATATATACACACACACATACATACTTTTTAAAATAAATATTTCTAGCTTGCTGTAATAAAGCAGTAAGAAATGAGAGAATAGGAATGTGTCCATCCCATTTATTTTACAAAATGCTACTTTTTAGATGGACTTTTCTCCCTCTTGTTTGAGCCACGTCCACTGCGTCCTGGTGCGAGATGACAGGAACAGGACTCCCTGCAGACTGAAGGGATGTAAGCATTTCTAAGTGCCTGTTACTCTCTTTTATGCATTGCTCTGCCTGTGCTTACTGATGTGTCACTTTGCAGTGGTTGTATAACCATTTGCACACAGTCACAGTTGCAAAATAAATTATTCAACCATTGTACTTGTTTGATAAATTACACAAAGATCTTCAGATGTGGCACCAAAAATGATTAAAGGTCTAGAAAACATGAGCTATGAGGGAAGGTTGAAGGAATTGGGCTTGTGTAGTTTGGAAAAGAAAAGATTGAGAGGGGACATGATAGCAGTTTTCAGGTATTTTCTATTATTTGAATCCTGTTCATAGAATACTAGAACTGGAAGGGAGCACAAGAGGACAAAGAACCATCTAGATCAGGGGTCGGCAACTTTTCAGAAGTAAAATATTAATTTATGTCCAACATGAAAGGTTTCAGTGTTTTCTTTATTTATGGGGAACATTTTTGGGGTTGGGAGTCATTGACCTATAGAAAAATCAGTTGGGGACCACACAAGTGAGAAACAAAAAACCTCCTACATAAACCTCCAACACTCACTGATGTGGCCCCCACTGAGATACCTCACTCCTTTGGTGCTCCAGTCTCACGGAGTGAAGGGAAGGGACAGGGAGGACTGAGGTTCAGGGTTTCCCATCGGCCAGATTTACTTTTCTGGGGTTCCGGAGCTAGTGGATTTTATGGACCCCTTAGGGTCTGGGGTAGGAACAAAAATGAGGGATTCAGTGTGTGAGACAGAGCTGCCAGTGAATGGGATAGGGAAGGGGTGCAGGATCTGGGAGAGAGGTAGGATGCAGAAGTGGGAGAGGTTGTGAGGTTTGGGTGGGAGGTAGGGTGCAGAGCAGGCTGAGAGTAGGGTGTCTGGCCAGGTGGAGGGAGCAAGAGCAAAAGAAGGTGCAGTGTGTGGCTAGGAGAGAGGGTGCAGAAGCAACAGTGGATGCAAGAGTAGGGTAGGGGTTGGTGTCTCGCCAGGAGGGAGAATGTCTGGCAAGGAGGGAGGGTGCAGGAGCAAGGGAGGGTATCGGATAAAGCTGGGAGTGGGGGATTTGGGAGAAGAGGGGAGTGAATGAGGGGCATTGGGCTATGGGATCTGGGCATGAGGGGGCTTCCCACCTGAGGGGGTCTACCTTTGCACCCCATCTCCCTCCCCCCACGCAGTGAGGAGCCCATGTAGCCACAAGGCTGCGGCACCAACTCTGGCTTCCCTCTTGGAGTGTTTTGGGTGTGGGTGGGGAGATGAAGAAAGCCCCGACCTTCCCTGCCAGACCTGGCTTGCAGCGGAGAGCAGCAGAGCAAATGGCTCCATGCACTGCTGCTCCCCCAGTGGGCTGGAGAAGGGTGGTGGGAAAGAAAATGGCAGTACACAGAGCACAACTGACGAGCTCAAGCACACCCCACCTTGCAATAACCTAGACGGGCTGTGCACAGCCCCTCCTGGGGTTGAAGGAGCAGCTCCAAGGTGCCGAGGTTCAGGTGGCTGCCTGGAGGTAGAGGAGGAGGAGAAGGTGGCATGGCTGGAACAGGGCCCTGCAGAGCAGAGGCAGTTCTACTGGGGGGTTTCCGTGTGGAGAGGGGTCTACATGGTACTCGGTGGTGGGGCAGCTGCAGTTGGTGGCGGGGGCTCACTGGGACTTGAACAATGCTCCGGACTCCAAAAACTGCATGCCACTCGAAGCTGCCCTGGCAGCCTGCCGGCAAAGTGCCCAAAGAGCCGCTTACATTCTTTATGGGGTAGGGTAAGGAAGGCCGTTCTGCTGCACTGTGCTAGCATGAGCCTGTCCCAGCCAGGGAAAGGGAAATGGCAATGTGTGGAGCTCGGGGCAGTTAGTGTTCCCCACACACTGGATCTGGCAGGGAGACTCAGGGATTTCATTGCATATGCCACTGAAAATCATCTTGCATGCCGTAGGTTGCCGACCCCTGTTCTAGATCATCTCTGAAAGATATCTATCCAACCTGCTCTTAAATATCTCCAGTGATCGAGATTCCACAACTTCCCCAGGCAATTTATTCCAGTGTTTATGCAACCGGACGGATAGGAAGTTTTTCCTAATGTCTAACCTAAACCTTCCTTGCTGCAATTGGAGCCCAGTGCTTTTTGTCCTGTCCTCAGAGGCCAAGGAGAACCATTTTTTCTCCTCCTCCTTGTAACACTCTTTTAGGTACTTGAAAACTGCTATCATTTTCCTGCTTAGTCTTCTCTTTCCTAAACTAAACAAGCGCAATTCTTTCAGTCTTCCCTCATAGAACATGTTTTCTAGACCTTTAATCATTTTTATTGCTCTTTTCTGAACCTTCCCCAATTTCTCCACATCTTTCTTGAAATGCGGTGCCCAGAACTGGACACAATACTCCAACTGAAGCCTAATCAGCGCAGAGTAGAGCGAAAGAATCACTTCTTGTGTCTTGCTCACTGTGATGGGGCATACCCGCCCTGCACTGAGCCTGCAGGGGTTAACCAGGCCTAGCTGGCTGAGAGAGCCCCTCCTATCCAGCCCTGCTTGGCATGCTCCAACTGGAGGACCAGTATAAAGGCCAGTTGAGCATCTCAGTCAGGGCTGACCACCACAGGAGAAGGAGCTGCTGCCCGAGCTCCAGAGAAGGAGCAGCAGTTGGATGCCACAGCAGAGGCCATCCAGCAGAGACCGGCTGGGGAAAGCGCATAGCCTGGAGGACACAGGTTGGGAAGATGCAGACAGTAGGAAGTAGTCCCATGAGCTGATTCCCTGCTGACCCAATGGTTGGACACACCCGCCACTGACAGGGCTCTGGGCTGGGACCCAGTGGAGAGGGAGGGCTTGGGTCCCCTTCCCCCACCCCATTAACCCCTGGGGGGGAGGATGCTATATGTGGACTACCGATTCTGACCAGTAGGCCTTACTGCCCTGCAATAAGGCGTGTTTGTTACTGATTTGGCCGCTGGGCCCTATTGCCCTGCTGACAGGGGTGATACGGACTTGGGGATGGTAACAATTATCGGGTGCAGCACCCCAGACAGGACCTGAGAGCTCAACGCCCCGTCCTCAAGGGGGCTGGGTTTAGCACCGCATGACACTCACAACACTCCTGTTAATGCATCCCAGAATCATGTCTGCTTTTTTTGCAACAGTTGTTCCTTCAGCTCTTACGCAGAGCCTTCTACTTCTTGATATGAAGGAGTCTACGCTTAACTCCAAATCCAGTGATTATGGAGGGAAGGAGGTGTTATCTGAAATTACATTAACTTTCCATATTTGTCGACCAAAATGCTAATCCAATGGGGAAGTCCACATTGATCCTATCTACAGGTCATTCTTAGCACACACCAGTACTTTAGGCTCATGATAACTAAACAGTATTATAACCATTCAAGATAATATCCTACTTCCTTGTCAAGATGTGCGCGTGTGTGTGTGTGTGTGTGTGTGTGTGTGTGTGTGTGTGTGTGTGGCACGGGGGTGAGAGGGGAGGGATACACGTACAGGCCAACTCATTGTCTATCAGATGATAGAGTAAATTCTGTTAGCCAATAGAAATTGTGCAAATAATCAGGGTAACTCCCTATCTATGATAATTAGAATCCTGTTTAAAATTTATGAAACTTGCAGTATGTGTTATACTGGATACAATCACAGACTAATTCTCTCCTTTATAAATATATACATGGTCGCTTGCTCAGAGATGTATATGTATAAAGCTGAATGGAAAGTTTTTACTGGAACTGTTTGAAAGATTGTTTTTCTTTTACTAACACTCACTCTCTTCCTTCCCCCATGTCTTTCACTCCCACCCGGAATTCTGTGGCTGAAAAGATGCTATTATACCAGTTTCCAGTAAGCATGACAAACGGTTCTAATTAAGCCATTAAAAACAACAGTTTTATTGCAAACATATGTGGAACCAAATGTATTTCTAAATTAATTTTCCATTGCTCATTTGTGCAAATTAGATCGTTTAAAATAAATGTGATTAGTGAATCTTAGCAATTCTAATTTTCCTAAGTTTGTGACAAGGAAATAAATTATTGTTTTTTTAAACATGTACCTTAATACATGCTTAAATGAAAATTTTAAAAAAATCAGCCATCATAACTATTTTACCTATAATAATTTGTAAATTTTTAAATTTAGGGATGATAAATAACTTGTGACCTACCATGCAGGACTGTAAGCCACCTTGTGCGGTCCTGGGCCCCAGACCTGAGCTCAGGGCTCGTAAACAAATGCTCAGTAGTCTCCTTTAAGCTATGGCCCTGAGTGCTGGGTGCAACAGACAAAACAGTAGATTGCAGTTTAAGTAGGCCCAGGCCCTGGGAAAGGCAGGATAGACAGACAAATAGCAAGTCTCAATTCAAGAAGGCCTGGGCTCTGGTGCAGGGTGGAGCAGGCAAACAGATAGCAATCACTGATAAGAAAGAGGGGGAGAATGCTGCTACCACTGGAGCTCTGGCTGCCACTGGACTCAGCGGGTATCCGGCCCGCAACACTCTGACACACTCTAAAATATTATAAGGTCAGCCTGACAGTCGTTGGCTCTCTCTGGGCCACTTCCTAACTCCTCCTTACTGTCTACCTATCTCTTCAATGGCTGAAAGTTCTTGGAGTTGTTGGCATCTGTTCCCTCAGGCAGGTAAAAAGGGTCTCCTCTTCAGTGTAGGGCTTGATGGTCTGGGCCAGTCCTCTGTCTCTGTAAGGTCCTCAGTGGCCTCCTAGCTCAGGACAGGCTTTTGTTTCCTTTGGCGGCTGGGGTCTTACTGAGCTCCTGGGCTGGGCTTTTATACCACTCACCCTGCCCCATGGCTTCTGGGGAGATAAAGAGGCAGGACCAGGTTCAGCCCACCCAGGCTTGGAGAGGGGTTCTTCCCTCTCTGGGTCAGTGGCAGACACTCTGTGCCCCATTCCAGGAGGAGGTGGTAATAGCTGCTTCTGCTCCTTCCCCTTCTGTGCTCCGAAGCACCCTTCCCTCCCTCTCTCCCTTGCCCCACATGGCAGCGGCTGCTGCTGCTGCTGCCGCCAGCTGGAGCCCTCCCTGCCCAGCTCTCCCCTGTGGTTGCTGCCTGCCTTGCCTGTTTGCTGCTGGGCCGCTTCCTCCTAGGACTGCTGCTGCTGCTGCCCACTGCCTTGGCTGCCTGGGGTGGGGGAGCCTGCCAGCCTGCTCTTCCCATTCTGGGAGGGAGAAGTGAAGAGGACTCCACCACCACCAGCACCCACCATCTAGAGGTCCTTCCCCAGTTGGCTGCTGCCCACCTGCTGCAGCCGCTGCTACACCACCACCTGCAACCCCATTGAGGAGGAGACCCACCATCTTGGACTCATGGAGGGGGCTTGTTTGCTGGGACTGAGCCTTTTAACACCTGTGTTCTTGGAGTGGTGGTAATTAGAGTTGCTGTGAGAGGAGCCAGGGAAGAGGTGTGGAGCCCTTCCCGCATCCAGCTGCCTTTCTACTGCCAGCACCCCTATTGCCCTCTCCACCAACCCCCATTTTACCACCTGGCCCTGCTCTTTACCCCTCAATGGGGTTAGCTGCTTGCCCCCATTCTACCTAGGACTGTTTGTGCAGCAGCAGGTGAGAGACTGAGCCCCATGAGGGCTTGTGGGTTCATTCCCTTCCTCCCTTGACTGGGCCCCCCTCCCTCAGCTGCATTTGCTTGTGGGGCCTCTCTCACCCCTTGTTTTATTCCCTGTTGCTGCCCCACCACAGCAGCTTGTTTCCCTGCTGCCTGCTTTGCCCTAGTAGCCCAGTTTGTTTCTCCTTCCCTATTTGCTACAGCCCTCGCTGAGAGTTTGTTGCCTGGCCCGCCCAGCCCCGGAAAGTTTGAGTGCCTGCCCACCTGACCTCCTTTGCCCACCCCACTCCCACCCCTGGTCAGTTTGTGGTTGTGCCTCCCGTCTCCTCCCAGAGGTTGTCTTCTCCAGTGCTCCACCAACCCCATCCTCCTCCTGCTCATGTCTGTTCCTTCCAACCTCTCATTAGCCTCCTGCCTACTGCCCAGTGTGCCCTGCCCCCTCCCTGAGCACTTGTGTCCCCTCTCTCCCTTTTTAATTAGGGCCCCCCTCCCCAGCTCACTGCACCAGAGGAGCCGGCACCCCGGCCCTACAACTGTGACCTTGCCCCCTGTTCTGTTCCACGAGCACCCTCCTCCTCTGCCTCCAGCCTTGCAGGGAGAAGTGGTTGCTGCTCTCCTTTCCCTCAGTTACCCTATTCATGGCCTTCCCCTACTAGCACCGTCCCTCCTTGTATACAATCCACAGGAAGGAGTGGTTGCTTTCCTACTTCCCCAAACGCATCCTGCCCCGGGACCTTGCTATCTCTTTCCCTCAGTTCCCCTCTCCCACTCAGTGCCTTCCTCCCCAGCCTCCAGTCTAGCAGGGAGGAGTGGTTACTGACCTCTACCTCTCTGTTATCCTACTCACACCTTCCCTCCTCCCCAGGGCTGGCCCGAGCCATTTTGGTGCCCTGGGCCCCAGGTACCCGGCACCACCCCCGGGGCTTGTGGCCCCGCCTCCGGGCGTACGGTGCATGCATGGGCCCGCCGCCAAGACGCATGGCCCTGCCTCCAGGCACACGGCACATGTGCGGGCCTGCCCCCAGGGCACGTGGGCAGACACACGGCGCATGAGCTGCCCAGTCGGCCCGGTCATTGCCAATGACAAGTAGCCTGGGGCTGGGGCTGGGGTGGGCCGCGCCTGGCCGTACAGGGCCCTTCGACCGCGGGGGGGAAAGGCGCTGCTGGCCGGTGCTGCGGGGGTTAACACGGCCCCCGCCCCGGGTGGCCGCTGCAGCCCTCCGGAAGCCGGGCTCCCCCCGTAGGTTGGTGCCCTGGCCAGCTAGCCCACCCCTTAGTCCAGCCCTGCTTTCCTCCCCCACCAACATCTTCCCTGTCCACAAATAATCCAGTAGGAGGAAGTAGTTACTTTCCTCACCTCCCGAGAGGCGCTCCCTCCCTCGTGCTCCTGCCCCTCTCTCTAGCACCCTCCTCCTCCCTCAGCTTAGTGGGGAGGAATGCTTACTACACTCCCCTTTCCCACTCAGTTTCCCCCTCATTCAGTGCCCTCTCCCCTGCCTCCAGTCTAGCATGGACATTTGGTTGCTATCTCCGTTCCCTCAGTTGCCCCCCACTAAGGGTATGTCTACACTACAGCACTAATTCGAACTAACTTAATTCTAATTAGTTAATTCGAACTAAGCTAATTCGAACTAGTGCATCTAGACCTAAAAACTAGTTCGAATTAGCGTTTTGCTAATTCAAACTAGCATGTCCACACTGAGTGGACCCTGAACCGAAGTTAAGGCTGGCCGGAAGCAGTAGCGGCAGGGCATCAGGTTAGGATTTAGAGCGTGGAGCTGCTGTCTCAGGCTAGCCGAGGGCTGTGCTTAAAGGGACCCGACCCCCACCCCGGACAAACAGTTTTCAGGGTTCCCCGCTTGCTTGTCTACCTTGATGAGGGATAGCAAAGCAGTCCTGACTTGGAGTGCCCTGAGTGCCCACACTCGACACATCACAACACTCGGACATCAGCCCGGCTGCACTTGCCGCAGGCTGCCATTGGGGGGGTTAATCGCAGGGCTGCAGGAGAGCTTCCACCCTGAGGAGCCCGCAGAGCCACCCCAGTCCTCCCCATCGGGGGCTCGTACCCCATTCCTCCCTCCCCTCCTTCCACTTACCCCTCCCTAGCCCCCCTTCCTGAAGTACAAAATAAAGGACATGTGTGTTCAAAAATAGAAACTCTCTTTATTTAACAAAACTGGGGGGGGGGGGATTAGCCTCTGGGGAGACTGGGAAAAGGAGGTGGGAGAGGGAAAGAGAGAGGGTGAGAGAGGGGAGGGGAAACCTAGGAGGAGGGAGTGGGAAGGGGGAAGCCAGGGGAAGAAGGAAGATGGGAAGTATCAAACTATGGTACACCATATCTTCAGTACTGTGTACAGATGTGATCTCCTCACCCCAGAAAAGATGTTTTGGCCTTGGAAAGGTTTCCAAAATGGGCAACTAAAATGATCAGGGGTTTGGAACAGGTCCCATATGAAGAGAGGCTAAAGAGACTGGGACTTTTCAGCTTAGAAAAGAGGAGACTGAGGTGGGATATGATAGAGGTCTATAAAATCATGAGTGGTGTGGAGAGGGTGCATAAAGAAAAGTTCTTCATTAGTTCCCATAATAGAAGGACTAGACACCAAATGAAATGAATGACTTCAAACTAATAAAAGAAAGTTCTTCTTCACAAAGCAAATAGTCAACCTGTGGAACTCCTTGCTGCAGGAGGCTGTGAAGGCTAGAACTAGAACAGAGTTTAAAGAGAAGTTAGATAAAGTCATGAAGGTTGGGTCCATGGAGTGGTATTAGCCAGGGGGTAGGAATGGTGTCCCTGGCCTCTGTTTGTGGAAGGCTGGAGATGGATGGCACGAGACAAATGGCTTGGTCATTGTCTTTGGTCCATCCCCTCCAGGGTACCTAGTGTTGGTCACTGTCGGCAGACAGGCTACTGGGCTAGATGGAGCTTTGGTCTGACCCAGTACGGCCATTCTTATGTTCTAAGGTCAGGGCTCAGGGTCGGAGGTCTCACTGGACCATCTTGATTTTCATGCAAACCTGCTCCTGGGTTTGCATGTGACCTTTGGTGGCCAGGCTGGCAGCTATCCTGCCCTAGACGGCCACGTTCCTGTGCTTAGTGCGGAGGTCGTTGGAGGCCTCCCCTCAAACCTGGATGAGGTCCACGATCACCGCACTAGACCAGGCGGGTGCCTGCCTCTTGTGGCCCCGGGCAGGCTCCTGGGAGCCGCCAGCCTGGTCCCGGGAAGAGGTGGAGGGCTGGGTGGCAGTGGGTGGCTGGCTCGTGCCGTGCCAGGTGCAGGGTCTACTAGCTGGGTGCTGGCAGGCTTGCACCTGGCACAGGCACTGTAGCCAGCCCGTGCCGCTTTAAGGGCTCCAGGGCCGGGAGGGGGGGGCAGAAGAATTTCCCTGGTTTGGCCCAGAGGGGCTACCAGGGCAAGCTGGGAAGGGCTAGCCTCCCACTAGTTCGAATTAAGTGGCTACACAGCCCTTAATTCGAACTACTTAATTCGAACTAGGCATTAGTCCTCGTGGAATGAGGCTTACCTAGTTGGAATTAAGCGCTCCGCTAGTTCGAATTAAGTTTGAACTAGCAGTTTGCCTGTGTAACACCTATGAAAGTTAATTCGAACTAACAGCTGTTAGTTCGAATTAACTTTGTAGTGTAGACATACCCCAGGAGTGACGCAACCAATCGTCCTCTGCCTGGTTGATATACTGGGAGGCCTGGTGTTCCGGGGCACGGATGGAGATGTGCATCCCGTCGATGGCCCCCCCCGCAGTTGGGGACGCCGAGGGCGCCGAACCCCCGGATAACGGCGTCCGGGTTGGTGAGGTGGACCACCCTGCAGAGCAGCACCTGCTTGATGGCCTTGACCACCTGCAGAGAGTCACAGCAAACCGCTAATCACTGGGGTGCCCAGGTGGCTGGGACTGTTTATTCCCTGGCACTATCCCGCACCCCACTCCCGGAAGCAACCCCAGTGGGCGGCATGTAGTACGGCCGGGACAGACCGAACCTTCCGGTGCGGGGCACTTTCGCCTCCTCCCCCCCATTTTCCCTGGGACGGCCCATCCCCTCCTTGCAGCCCCCCTCTCTCCCGGCTCAGTGGCCGGTGGGTGCCGTACCTGCATGAGCACTGCTCCGATGGTGGATCTCCCCACGCCGAACTGGTTCCCAACAGATCGGTAGCTGTCCGGCGTGGAGAGCTTCCAGAGGGCGATGGCCACATGCTTCTGGAGGGGGATGGCGGGCCTCATGCGAGTGTCCTGTCGCCGCAGAACAGGGGCGAGCCACTTGTAGAGCTCCAGGAAGGTGTCCCTCTTCATCCTGAAGTTCTGGGTCCACTGTCTGTCTCCCCAGCGCTCCAGGACGATGCGGTCCCACCAGTTGCTGCTGGTGTCCAGACGTGAGATGCGGCGGGGTACGCTGGCGTCTGGGTGCTGCTGCAGCTCCTCCACGGCCCCCAGGAAGGCCAGGTGGAGAAGTAGGGGTCCAGTTGCTGCCATTGCTGGCAGGCTTGCAGCAGCAAGTCCAAAAACTGCACCAGAAAGTCCAGGGCGAGCTCTGGCTCCATGTTGCCAACTGCGGCGGAGTCCCCAAAGGGAACCACCGACGGAGGCAGGCGCAGAGAAAAACGCTTTGCTGTCCCTCGGCGAGGTAGGCAAGCAAGCGGAAAAGCTGAGAACCGGCTGTCCAGGGGGGTCCCTTTAAGCACGAGCCTCAGTTAGCCTCAAACAGCAGCCACACAACTACTGACCTGATGCCCTGCCGGAACCGGTTTCAGCTGCCCTTAAATGCGCCCCAGTGTCCAATCGGTGTGGACGCGCTAGTTCAAATTAGCAAAACGCTAATTCGAACTAGCTTTTAAGTCTAGATGCGCTAATTCGAATAAGCTTAGTTCGAATTAACTTATTCTAACTAAGTTCGAATTAGTGCTGTAGTGTAGACATACCCCTGCTTAGGCCACTTATCTCACTTCCATCTAGCATGGGCCCACTCCTCCAGCACTGAGCCAGCCCCATTCACAGACCACCACCTGGTGGCTGTGAAGGCCCCTCTCAGTGTGGAGAGACTGGGGCTGGCCATTTGCACTTTAACAATACCCTGCTGGAGGATGTGGGGTTTGTGGCATCTTTCCAGGAGTTCTTGCTGGCCTGGCAGGGGCAGCAGCCTACCTTGCCCTCGTCGCAGCGATGGTGGGACATGGGGAAGGTTTTGGGCCCCATTTGGTGGGCTTTCTCTAGGTGCTGTACAGCTCTGCGGAGTGTTTGGTCAGGCTCAACTGGACCCTGACCGAGCTGGTCAGCTTTGGGCAGGGAGTACATCAGGGCTGTATGCTATCGGGCCAGCTGTATCCTCTGGCAATTAAGGCCTCCCTCTGTCTCCTCCACTGGAGGTTGATGGGGTTGGTGCTCTAAGAACCAGAACTGTGGATGGTCCTGTCAGTGTGCACCGATGACATGCTCCTCGTGGTCCAGGACCTGGGTGACCTGGTAGGGGTGGAGGCCTGCCAAACCATTTACTCGGCAGCCTCCTCTATGCAGGTCAACTGAGTCAAGAGCTCTGGCCTGGTGATCGGCAATGGGTGGCAGGCAGGCTCCCTCCCTCGAGTGCTTCAGACCATCAGGTGGAGCGCAGGTCTACTGCTCTATCTTGGCAATTTTCTGTCTACCACGCATCCCTCCCCACCAGAGAATTGACAGGATTTGGAGGCCAGATTCATTGTGGCCACCAAGGGGGTAGACCCTCGTGGAGTCTCTGCTCCACAGTCCAGCTTGTGTGTGCAGGTATGTCTTCCTCGATGCACCGGAGGTTGGTCCTGGAAGAAACCACCAGGATCAGAGCCTCCTGAACTACAACGGGGGACTGGGTGGATCCCCGAGCATGTGCTCAACACATAGGGCTCTCCATCCTCCAAACCCCCCTGTGAGTACTCTGGGATGTGAAGGCGGCTTTACCACAGTCCGCTCTTGATTTCCTGCCCTGCCCCCGTCCACACTGAAAACCCTCTATCCCTCTTTCTGGGTCCCCTGTTCCAGGGGACCCCTTGGCCTCCCATCTTTAGACCTCCAGCCAGCTGCAGGATCTGCAGCCGGTCTGTTTCTGATCCGCGCCTTGGGACCATCTGTGCACGCTAGTACTCCATACCTTGCATTTCCTCATCCTCATGTCCTGCCCCAAACACCATGTGGTGGGACTATCTATACCTCCCAATGGTGAGGAACCCTGATGAACCAGTGTGTATTCAACCTTAATCCCAGGCCCATTGGGGATATCAGCTGGCAGCTCCTCCATGGAGCCATGAGCACGGGCGTGTACCTGGCATAGTTCACCCCTATCTCTGACACCTGCCCTTTCTGCAGCATGAGGGAAAACCTGACACATGCCTACCTTGAATGTGCCCGGTTTTAAACCTTTAAACCCCTGAGCCTATTTTTCAATATTTGTCCTCTGTAATCAATTGAATCCTGAGACCAGTAGTCCCTCCCGCAAGGCTGGAGATGGGGTTTTAGAAGTGGGTAGGTGCCCCCCTTTGGGTTCAAATAGTGCTCACTACAAGGACTCTTAAAACTAGTACATTTAGTTTTTTTAAGTTTGTAATTCAGTTAATCTAGTATGACGTTGTTTAAATAGTACTCTAAGGATCTATTGATGTCTTCATTATGAAGCCTATTCTAAGTATTTTATTCTTCAGCCAGTGTTTATGGTATTCACTCTAGTTTAAGTCACAATTCTTAAGCAGGAAATATCTGCAGAAACTTCAAATGACAAATTAAAATAGCATGAAAACAAAGAAGTTGTTGGAAATGTTTTTAGGAGAGCATCTCCCTCCCCAAAAAGTACATTGCATAAAAATGAACAGAAACAATGAGCAATGCAAAAAAGAAAAGGCTAGGCTGTGTGGGTGATGCAGTATTACTCATTCCAGAAATAAGTGTTGTGTATACTGTTGCACATTCAGAATCTATAACAGTACCATTTTTCAAAAATGTGCAAACCACACAATCTGTATACATTTATAGAAAATGATGCAAGTACAGCACAAGGTAAATTGTGCTAAATGAACAGTGTTTCAGGTCAGCATAGAGTGATAAAAAAAGAATGGACAATAGCTTTATAATTTAATGAAAAACCTGTCAGATAACTTGATTAAACAACCCAAATTAACACATGCTAATAAAAAATGAAACTGAGCTAGAATAGCACAAATCAAATTCACAATGTAAATCAGAGAGAAATTGTCCATTGTAATTGGGATAGCAAGTATTTACTTATGTAAAGACCATATGAGGTTATGTTGCTTTCTAACTAGGTGTGTTAATTCTGCCTGTATACCAGATTAACATTTATACCTATGATAAATATTTTTTCAAATAGACATTCTGTTAGAACTAAATGGAAGTTTATATGCAAAAACCTCCCTGATATGTTTGAAAATGGTTAGAGTTAAGGCACTTAACCTTGAGGTTTATTATTCCACCTAGAATAGAAAAATTCCATCTGAAGTGAGAGCAGATTTAGAAAAAATTAAAATGTATGGAGGAAAATAAAATTAAGAGTCAGTGAACTAAAGTATGCGGTTGTAGCCAAAGATGTTGGTAGAAAACCAAACATGTCTTTGACAATAGATCCAATCAAAGAAACTTAATAATGCAATAAAGATAACTCTTTCTTCTCCCAGCTCTGGCAGAAATAAGTAACAGATCAGTTGGAACAGAATGTTTTAGTGTTTTGGACACAGTCCAGGGAATTTGGCAAATGGAACTTTCCACATCTAGAGCTAATTACATCACATTTGCCACAGAACTTGGCTGATAGCGTTTTCCAGCAGTTACAACTCAACAACTAAGTACACTGGTGTGTTCTGCAAGAAGACCGTTGAGATGTTAGAAGGAATAGGTAATGACCCACTTACACTGGTGTGTTTGTTTTGGCCAAAACCAGAGAGTAACATATGAATTTTAATTGTCTGTTTGTCCAGGTAATAATATGGCTCCTACCACCATAGTATTTCTGTGTCTTCTACTTAAAAGTACAAACACATTGATAGTATCTCTTCTTCTTTCCTGCCTAGAAAGGCACTCTTTTCAACTTCCCAATCTACAAGTGTTGGACAGAATTCTCTGAAATGTGTGTCAAATGGCCAAAATACAGAACATCTGAGTCTGTGTATATTACCCTATAACTGGCAGATTAAAATGGTTTTTAACTTTCTCATTGTATGAATTAAATAAACCAATTATTTAAAAAAATAGAAACAAATTCTATCAGGTGCAACCATGGAAACCTGCTGTATGACTTAAGGGTCAGTTTTGGGTTCAGAGTCTCCTAGCATCAGTTCAATAAGTGAGATTCTCCTGAGGACTAGCTAGTAAAGGGGATATGACACACACACATTTTGTCAGTCGGCTCCAGGACTATGTGCTAGACCAGGGGTCTCCAAACTACGGCCCGCGAGGCCCTCTCATCCGGCCCGTGGAGACCTTTTTGTCTGGCCCCGCCTTCTTCCGCGTGCCGGCGAGATTATCCCTGAGGCGCTTGAGTCCGAGCATTGGTGTCAGCGGGAGAAACAGATTCGCAGGCGGCTGCGCGAGGCCCCAGCGCGCGCACGGGATAGCAGGTAGCCCAGGTCAGGGACGGCTCCGCGTGCCGCTTGGCCGGGCGGGCGAAAAAGGGGGGTCTCGAAGGCGGGCTCCGGATCAGACCCGGCGGCAGAGGATCGCGGGAGGCTGGACGGAGGGGAGGAAACCCGACGGTGGTTTCTCAGGGGCTAGGAGCGAGGGGCTACTTCTCCGGGGGCGGGGCTGAGGAGCTGGTGCCCATTGCAGGAGGCGGTCTGGTTGCTGTGGCACAGTGATAACGTGTCTGCTTTCAAACCAGCTTTTCCCATTAAAATGCATGCCCCTTGTTCCATGAGGCTATGTTACAAATTGTCACCTCATTCCCTGCATGATAGGAGAGCGATCACATCTCTTCAAGTGTGAGTGTCTTAGGCTGAACATATTGAACCACCCCCAATTTCAAACAGTGATTTCTAAAGCCAGAAATGTCTGCTATTTTGGCATCCAGGAAACAATTTCACCATTCACACTAATACAGGTGTTCATGTGTAGTGTATCAATGTGTTATTAAATAATAACTGAATAAAATAATATTAAATAAATAATTAAAAACAACATCCATTTTTTGATTGGTTTTTATTTGGACCTCAAGTGTGTAGTCGGCCCCCGAACTGCTGTTTGATAGTTAATGCGGCCCTCGGGCAGAAAAGTTTGGAGACCCCTGTGCTAGACAATAGTGGATTGTTGGGGATCAAGATACCACTCCTGATCTTAGAGAGAAGGGTTACGTAGTGGCTAGACCAGAAAGAACTCATGCTTGCAGTGTTGAGTATTTAAGTAGTACTGAATGTTTATTGCAGTAGTTTAAATGCACAGAAATACAAGCAATAGTCAGAGGAAGAGTATTATTTAGAATTTTCAGGCTCTTGGCTCTCAATACATTGTATGTTTTTCCAAACAAACGGTATTTTAACAATGAATCTTTCCTTTTCTCTCTCCTGTTTCATTTCTTGGCTTGGCCATTCTATAGAAGGAAGCCCAGTCATCCTGAATTTTATTGTTGTTGTCTATGGTCTTTGCATTCATAGGTATGTGTGTGAACCTACTTAAGGAAAAGCCAATCAAAAAGAGCAGATTTGCATTTAGTCCTGAAGTGGAGTTGCTTAAAGTAATTCTTAATTCTCCGTGCTAAATTCCAGAGTCAATGATTTGACTGTGATTGCAAATGGGGTTTGAATATAAATACTATATAGCAACACTAGAGCTGAAATAGCTGATAAGCCTACTAATTTAACAGGGCAAAAGGAGAGTCTATGTTAATAATCACACCACTTCCCAAGAAGCAGATATTAGAGAGGTTTCTGGAAATGGGTATGCATTTTAAAAAATTTTCTTCACAAATGTCCCCAGTAAATACACCACTTCCTTAAGTTAAAAAATGTCTCTAGAAAATCTGAAACAATAATTATGATGAGGGAACTTATATTCAGTGTTCTTCTCTGCATGACTATGATCAAAGCAAATTGGTTAAACTGATTTGCTGCCCCAGAAAGCAGATTATGGGCTGCCTTATCATTTGGGTTCCAGTTCTTTTGGACCTAAAGCTACTGCTCTTTAAATGTACATTACTTAGGCAATGACTAGTCAATATGAACTGCTACTGCAGTGAACTGCCCTGTTTGCTATTTAAATTATAGCCTTTGTGATTGGTGTTCTTCCACAGTAAGTAGTCCATTTGAAGAAAGCGGTTATTTTTCTCTCTGTCTCCAACATTCTGGGGTTAGCTAATGTCATAAAATGTCCTTATTAATAGCATCAGAATAATATTTTTTCTGTTTGCATTCAGTACAGTCTCTCTGTGCACAGTTTTAGAAAGGGAGGTGAATTTTCGTGTCACATGAAAATATAATGGGATCAATATATGGGGCTTTAAACAATGGTTTAGAACAGGGGTCTCCAAACTACGGCCCGCGGGCCGGATGCGGCCCGCGAGGCCCTTTCATCCGGCCCGTGGAGACTGTGACGGGGAAGAAACTCCCCGCACTAACAGCCCCTCCCCTGGAGAAGCGCCGAGCGGCGCAGCGCCGCGGAGCTGGGGCGGGGAAGAAACTCCCCACACTGACAGCCCCTCCCCCGGAGAAGCGCCGAGCGGCGCAGCGCAGCAGAGCCCAGGGGAAAGCCCACGGGGAGGGGAGCGAGGGCGCACAGCCGCAGGCGCGGCAGGCGAGGAAGGCAGCAGGACCCAGGAGGAGAAGGGGCAGGGACGCCAGGGTGAGCGGCACGCCCCGTGCGTGCCGGCTCAAAAGGGGGAGGGGCCGGAAGGACAGGGGCGGCCGGCACTCACTTTCTTTTGGGCAGGCAGCCAGGAGAGGGAAGCCGGAGGAGCCAGCGGGACGGAGGAGGGACTCTGGACCCGCGCAGCCCTTGCCCTGGGCAGCGAGACTCCCCGGCCGGGGGTGCGGGGGATCGGAGCCGCCAACGGACGGCCACACGACCTGCGGACCGACGGCCGAGCCCGGGCTCTGCGCGTCCCTCACAGCAAGAGGGGTTGGGACTTGGCGTGGACAATTGCTCCCTATTGGCCAGTGCGTTCTTATCCTATTGGCTAGCTCTCTCATGAGGTCACTAGTGGGCTGGGCTCTATTTTGGCATCCAGGAAACAATTTCACCATTCACACTAATACAGGTGTTCATGTGCAGTGTATCAATGGGTTATTAAATAATAACTGAATAAAATAATATTAAATAAATAATTAAAAACAACATCCATGTTTTGATTGTTTTTTATTTGGACCTCAAGTGTGTAGTCGGCCCCCGAACTGCTGTTTGATAGTTAATGCGGCCCTCGGGCAGAAAAGTTTGGAGACCCCTGGTTTAGAATAATAAACTCTACATCTATAGAAAGAATGATATAAATCGAATGACTAGGCTGTGAGAGGTGTTCTGGAATAATTATTCTAGTAGTTATAACTTACTAGCAGCACCACAAAATGTTGCACAATTCTTTCCATTTGGTTAAAAAAAATCAGTTTAATGCAGCTATAACTTTATTTTGGCATGTAGCATGTGATGTGAAAGTCTGACCCAGAGTGCTAATTTTAAATTAGATTGGCCATTTTTCATCAAAAAGAAGCAGAGGGGTTTTGGTGAATTCAGGAATGTTTCTAATTTAAAAACATTTGCAGGCCACTTTTTCCCTCTACTCCCATACCCCACATTATCTGATTAATGGAAAATTATAGAAAATTATCTAAATGCTCATTATGTCAGGGTTAGAGCCATGATTTGGTGTCTTGGACATTCCAAAAATGTTCTAAACTGATTGAAGGAATGGACCTGAGGAGATGAACAGCATAACTAGAATTGGATTTACTAGTCTGTCTTCTACTTTTTTTGTATCACTTCCTTACAGTCATTTCAACTTGAGGAGTAAGGGAGGAAGTGGGTGAGACTGATTGTGTATGAATGAGTACTGTGCGGCTCTGGAATCACTTTGTTAGACTGTGCAAATGTACAAATCTGTAACACAAGGTTTTACAGCCTCTGATGTAAGAGGTTGTAATTACTAACTAGAGAGACCATGAAAATAAATGACTTATGTGTCTATGTTCCTGTAAATGAAAGAATTCTAACTGTTGACCTTTCCACTGTTGTTAATGACTCAGAGTTTTACCTTTCCAAATCTTCTTCCTGTGTTTACACTACTTGTTTAGCCAGGTAATTCTTTTGCTCAATCTGTGCTGATTGAGATGCTTTTGGAAAGAATCCAGGCAAGAGGGTTTTTGCTTTGCTCCATATGTTTGCAATAATGTACTACTGAAGTGAATACCAGTGGTAAAAGGATACTTTTTCACAGGAAATAGTTTGTATCTGACACCAACCAATGACTCCTTGGAGGTTGAGGGGGAGAGGAGGTACAAATGTATTGGCTAACAGATAACTAATAAAAAAACACAAGCTTTATACAAAAAGCTTAAAACACAATCTTTAATGACTTATGAAAAGATCAGTGACTGAATGTTGTATATTAATTGAATAGCTATAAAATGACTAAATATCAATGTGATATTTTTCAGGATTCATCTAGAAAAGACTGTTCTTCCAAACTCTTTCCCAACCACTACCTGCTATTCAATCCCCAGGTTTCTTTTTTTAAAAGGTTATCTTAAACATTTGTTTTATAGCTCTTTTCTGGGTAGCTTTTTAGCATGTGCCCAACTAAAAATGATCCAGTAAACTGCATCTTGTACTTTGTCCCTCCCCCTGGTCTTTAACAATACATTTGCGTGATGCTTACCATAGAAAAGATAAAAATATCTTTTCTGAACACATTTCCCTCCAAATAATCACATTTCGGCTCCCTTCCACTACCCTGCATCATACTCATTTCCTGAAGTTATCAGAAGATAATGTCGCATTGTTTTGGCTGTGAAGGTCATGTTTTACTTCCACCCTCTCTTCACTGAAGAAGAATGGGGCCAAAATGTAGTTCTTATGCAAAATCCCATTCACAATGCCATCCTTTCAGCCTAAAGGGAAAAAAATTGAGAACAGCTTTTTCTGTACCAATAATCCAATATATTCTTTTCCAGGACACAAGAGTCCTTGGATAATATATCTGAGAATAGAGTTTGGGTTGTGCTTTTAAGTGAAACTGGATAAGAACAGCGTGATTGACTATAAATTATAATTGAAAGGGTATTGTTTTGCAGCTGAAGAATCGGAATGTGCTTGGGTAGTATAATAAGTGAACTGATGTGGATTTGCATGTTAGGTTGTTTTAACTGATGTTTTTCACAATTTTTAGTAAGTGTACACAGGGAATGAAATGTAGTCAAGAAATCTTAGCCCAAATGTACTCATTTTCTAGTGTATATAGCTAAAGCATGATATTACATAGCCCTGATGGTTTTCTTTTACTATTTGTTTTCGATGAGTTGAAATCAAATTGGGAATCTGAAGAGTAACTATATTACACTGTCTTTTATTCTTTTTTTTTCTGTTTGAGTCTTCCAACAACATACAGCCACTTTTGGGTTGACCTAACACAACCGTTGTAACTTCATCAGAAATGCCACATATCATCGCAGGAAAAAGAAATGAGAGAGAATAACATCTCCAATTAATGATATAAGAAATTTAGTAACCAGAACACAAATTATCCATCTTGGAAAGCTGTTATGATTGCTGCCACTATACTTTTGGGAGAGTGGAGAATAGACTGTAGGCATCTTTTAGAAGAAGCTTTTCTGGAAGAGATTTCCTGGAAAAACTTTTTTAGAAAGAGAGCATTCACACAGCAAAGGCACCTTGAAAAAGCGATCTGCTTTTTCGAAAGATAACATCCACATTGATTGGATGCTATCTTGCATTTAAGTTGTATTTACTATGGACCCTGTGCTTTTTCCTGGATGCCTCGTCTTTTGAAAAAAATTCCTCTTCCTTGTCCACACACGCCTTTTTCCGAAAGAGCTCTTTTGGAAAAAGGTTTCTTCCTCATAGAAAGAGGTTTACCACTGTCAGAAAAACACCTGCATTCTTTCAACTTTGTGTCGAAAGAATTCAACTGCAGTGTGGATGTAAGTGTAGTTTTTCCAGAAAAACGGCCATTTTCCCGGAAAAACTCTGCAGTGTAAATATACCCTATAACATCAAAACCAGCTTGACATCTCATCTGGAAGACTTTACTTTCAGCAGCATAGTGGCTTCTAGTACACTTTCTCCAATTATTTATTATGATGTAGCCTCTTTTGGTATTTTGGAAATAATTTATAAAGGGTTCCTCATTTTTGTAGCTGTTCTAATTAGCATATGCTAAACATATGCATATGATTGATAAGCTGTGTGTCATTTACAAATGCTTCCCTTTGACTATATAAAGTATATGATTAGTTAATCACACAGTGCATGCATAATAGGGTATCATACATGGTACTGTATGAGCTCGCTGATGCTATTTTCTTTAAATTGGCAAAAAATGAATGAATAAATTGTACTGCCATTTCAATGTGAATAGTCCATGTGATAACTGATAATAATATGTGTAGTGTGATTTGTGAAAATGTTCATTAATACCCATGACTGCCTGAATGCTCTTGAACAGTGGATAGGACCTCATAAAATAACTGCAGATTGGACTTGTTGCTTGTATTCATTAATCATTCTATGTATTATTCAATTGGCTTTACTCCTTAGCACAATGCGGAAACAGTGCCGCAGCTCCAACTCCTCCTCCAAAAACGGAGTTATCAAAAACAAGTTGGTAATTTCTTGGTTTTTCTTTTGTGTCTCATCAATTACTAATCATACTTAACTGCTTAACTTGTGTGCTTTAATGACAACTGGCAATGGTATGGCTGAATGCCACATTTCTTTGAATGTTCATTTAATTGTTTTCTGGGATGGAGCACAAAATAGTGTCCAAATGAAAATACGTGGGCTCAATCTTAATCTACACTTAATCTGTTTTTTGTTCAGGGAAAACTTTACCAGGTAAATTAAAATTTGTAAGAAAACATCCTCTGTCCTGGAGGAACCCTACTCCTCCATCTTCAGAAATTCATTAAGAAACTTACAGGAGAATCAGCTGGCACAAAGCCCTCTGTGAGTGTTGAGGTGGAGTTATGTAGTCCTGAAAGTGCCCGAGAGATTGATCTTTAGAGCCCAGCAGCTCTGCTCCAGGGACACTGAATGGCTCTGTCTCCAGCCTCCTTCCTGCTATCGTAACTGGTCTCTCTGTGAACTGTGTGAGAAGTTGAGGATGTTGTTGTATCTCTGGTTCTTGCAGACTCGCATGGATGAAAAGGTGAAAAACCAAATAGGAATAAGAAATTATCTGATTCCTCAGAAGATGATGGATGAATTCTACTCTAGATTATGATTTATAGGCAGGTTTTGAAGAATTATTTTTAATTGGTACATGTCAATTTTTCAACTTACGTACACAAGCCAACAAAAATCAATTGATTAAGACTTGTAGGAAAAGTAAGAAAAATGCTGTTTTGAGACCTTATTAGTTTGAATGAAGGTTATTTCTCTGTATATCTGAACATGTGATGACAATTTGTGTTAATTATTATAATAAGGCTTTAACTTTAGGAATCTCAATGTCTTTCGTTAATCATTGTCTGACTCCCCCATTGACCCCTTAATTTATTGCAACTGGGACTAATTAATGCTTAATTCATATTTTGCACAAGTGTGAACTTCAATGGGTAAGTGAAAACTGAAAACATTTGTATTATCCATCACTTATATAGAATCTTAATTCTACCAAGCCTATTTACAGGTACAGGTGGAGTACTTTTAGAAAAAAATCAAACAGATGATTGTGTGAGATTAAACTGTAACAAACCTTAGGACCAGAAAACTATCATCTAGATGTTTACAATGAATAAAAAACAAAACACTAAGCAGTAGAGCTACTAACAAATATATTTAATTATTAAAAAGGAACCATGTAATGGAAAAGGAGATGAGGTCTAGTCCTGTATACACATCTCAACAGGTGCTGAAATGATCCCCAAAATTATAGAACATGGACCCGTAGTACATGACCAAGAAAACAGAGAAAACTATGGAACAGGTGGATTAATAGAACAGGAATAAATCAGTCCAACTCCTCTGAGGATTACTCATGCTTCTTTACCTTAAACTACTTTGAAAAAGTTAATAAAACTGTGGAGACAAAATTAGTGGCTACAGTTCATCTTGTCAAAAGCATTCTGGCTTTTTAGAGTGGAAATGTTTAACAAACAGGTCTGGGAGAGATCACTACGGCTTAATATATATACAATCCTAAAGAGGGGACTAAAATGAAAAAAGTGGTAATGGTACAAAATTATTATTGGTATGTAAAACAAGAACCAGCAGTAAGAAACTGAAATTACCTAGGGCCATTTCATAATTTGGTAATATCAATTAAGTGACAGGGGAATTTAGGCTTTCTTTTGACACACCTGGAATTAACCTCTGTGGGAGAAAAGATAAGTGCATGAATCACTAATCCATTCCCATAGTAATGCTTGGATATTTCTATATAACTGTGCAACTACAGGGGCTTTTTTCACTCTAGCTATCAACTAACATCACACAATCTATATAAGTAGGTTTTAATAAATACTGCTCCCTTTCTGTTCATGGTATGTATACACATAGAGTAGTACTTATCAAATGGATTAATGACTGGAAACCAGGAAACAGTTTTTGTTATGTTTTTATCCTTAATTATTTTCCTATGGCTCTTAATTCAAAATCTGAGATTCAAGGTGTAATGCTTAATGGTGAATAGTCCTGCAAGTCATATGGTATTTTTACTGTTCGCTGACTGGATAAACAAAATAATCTAGTTTCCAACCTGAATGACTCTAGAAAAGGAATCCTTAAAATCACTTTCCTACAGTATTAGAGTGTGTGTGCATGCACTTAAACCAGATTGCCTGCTTACTTAGCAAAAGTGAATACCTCTGGTGTGAACAGGTCCACTGTGAACATTTTAAAAGATTGTAATGAATACCCAAAGAAAACATTTTTAAGAATAGTATTTGGCATCACTAATAAATCCTTTAAGTCTAGACCTTTCAGTTTTTTTCTACCAGAAAAACTTCCTCTGGTCTTTTAGCCCCCTGAATAAGGACAACTGCCTTTGGCCATTTACTGTTTGCAGTTCAGCCTCTCCATTCCTTATTCCAGCCTCACACCCACTTCATCCATAAAACTGTTCACCACCAACTTGTGTGCATCGGGTGAGATGTGAAATGATGTGCGCACACGGAGAAATCTGAGCGATGTTTCTGCTTCCTGCTGCTAAGTTAAAACAGAGCAAACTGCAAGCAGACCTCTCAGAAACGGAAGCATTTAAGATTTCTTAATCAGATGCAACCCTCCATGGCGAGCATCCACGCAGGGCTTGGCTGTTTGCCTCTTCTGGCTGTTTTGAGCTTAAGTTGAAGATAGAAATTTCTAATACGATTTTCAGTGCATGGACCTAACATTTTCTTGCAATAAGTGGAAAAACCACCAGAGGTGAATATCTGATAATCTCTTCCCTTAGCCCTAGCAAATTAAATGCTGAAGCCAACCAGCAAGCAACGTACGGAATAGAGAAAGCCCTGCCCTTAACGGTACCAATTTCATGGAAACAGTCACAGCCCCTTTTCGTTCCTGGACCTTCTTTCCTGGCACGGGTTCTGTTTCTTGAGTAAAAAAGATGTGTTGTTCCTCCTGTGCCTAGTGAATAAAGACCCAAGTCCCTCCTGCCAATTTGGTGGTGTTTGCAAATCTCCAGCTTCCTTGCTGCTTTTAGGCGATAAAAGCCGGAGCGACATCGTTACAGGTGCAGCGACATGGTTACAGGGGCCAGAGCAGGAGAACGGGGGACTCACCCCCAGGATGCTTGTACGTACTATGAGCAGGAGAAACAGACCCGCTAGTTCTGAGTGGGGAGTTTCCCCAGGCTCTGATGGTACGGGCGAAAGCTTCGGTTTTCCGGAGATTTTTTTTTTCTGTGGCTGTTTCCCCTCCACTCTCACAAAGAAGCTCCCGCTGGGTAGCGTGAAAGAGACGAATAACCACGCCGATCGCCTGCAATCCTGATTCAATGGCCCGCTGTGGTCCAAGCAGAAGCTGTGCGCTGCGAAGGAAGCGCCTCCTCTGGAGGAGTTGTAACTACCTCCTCCTCCTCCTCGCCTGTCTCCCTTCCGCACTCCCGCCTTCTCCGCCAACGCGCTAAGGACAATCATCTGGCCCCGAGGAACCGCGCTGGTCCCCTTCTTTGGGCCAGTTTGCACAGGGGAGTAGAGAAGGGGAAAGTTTGGGTTAACCCCCCGCACGCACACTGCCCCTCACCACCAGCCTCCCTCCTTCCCCAGCCTCCTTCCACCCTGGGCAGAGCCGCCCTGACGCGCGGGTTTGGGCTAAAGCTGCAGCGGGAGGTCAGAGGAGCGCCCCGCAGGCGGCTGCCGGGGTGGGCAGGCGGAGAGCGCACGCACGGCTGCCCCCCACCCCGGCTCCGTGCGCTCAGCGAGCGGCATGCCCGGTGCGTGCGCGTGTGCCTACAGGAGGGAGGCTGCGAGGCGCAGGCGCAGCGTCCGCCCGTCTGCAGCCCGGGCGCGCTCAGTGCAGATCCCGGGGAGTTGATGGCAGCGGCGCTGTGTAGCCGCTCGGCAGAGAGCGGAGCGCGGAGGAGCCCGGAGCCCAAAATGTGCGGGGAGGAAGACAGCGGCCGCCGTAGCTCCGGGAGCCCGAGGGTCGGGGCCGGGCACCAGCCGGTCACCCAGCTCTCCTGACCTGCGTACCCCCGCGCATCGCGCCCCCAGAGAATGTCCGCCAAGTCCAAGGGGACCCCCGCCGCCTCCTCTCCACCCGAGGGGCCGCCCGCCGCCTCCAAAGCCAAGGTGAAGGAGCAGATCAAGATCATCGTGGAGGATTTGGAATTAGTCCTGGGGGACCTGAAAGACGTGGCCAAGGAGCTCAAGGAGGTGAGCGGCGGCGGGGGGTGCGCGCTGCCCGGGAGTGGCCAGCCCCACGGCTCCTCTAGGGCGCAGCGACTTGCCAACTCTTTGGGAGCTGGAGAGCGCTCGCGCCGCAAGCCGCCGGACCCGGGCTGGGGAGGCTTTGGCTTTGCCAAGGGGGGAATCAACTAGTGTCTCCTCCCTAGTAGAAAGTCAGGCAGCTCCAGCTGGTGGCTTGGGGTGCCACAGCCCCTGGATGCCGGTGCTCGCCGGAGTGCGGTGGAGCCGGGAAAAGGCGCTGTTGTGTGTGTGGATGCCTGATGGCAGAGGGAATGTCTCGCTGGAGTGGGGCTTGCCACCCGGCCGCGGCTGGTAGTGAGGGTCTCACTTAGTCACTTGTGTCCGGGGTCTCCATCACAGCCCCCGCTCAGCAGCTTTCGCTGCGGCTTCTAGGGGGGTTGTACCTGGCCAGCCCTTTGAAGCAAAGGGATCTGTAGGCATTTCCAGCCTCCCTCCCATCCATGGAGAGTCAGATTTCCCTGGAGCTGTTCTGGGAGAGGGATGCTTCTGTCCCTCTCTGTGTCACTCGCGCTTTGACTCTCGGTGTGGTGGTTATTGCGAGTGTTATGTTTGGGGGATGGGGAGGACTGTTGAACTTATTACAGCTTTTGCATGGGGGAAGGAGCCTTCGCTGCCCCGGGGTCCGGGACATCTGGGGGGCGAGAAAGACAAGAGAATGGTTCCTTCTAGCGCCCACGTTAACTTTGCAAGCGTAACTCTAGATTCATCCCGCAGCTGCCTGACGCTCACTACTCTGGAAGATGGGAATAGAGAACGGGAAGGGGGGAGGTCTCCTTCGGTTATAAATGCGCTGGAGGCTTTTCCATGTCTTGGGGGAAGGAAAAGGACAAGTCTAGCGATCTTGCTAACATTTACAAAGGTCATTGTAGCAAAATCTGCACTTTCCTTCTCACACTTGAATCACGGTCACGAAATGTGCATCAGGCAAAATGTCTGTTGTTTTATATATCTGGGTATCTATTGTAATGTTTTCTTTGGTCAGTGACAAGTGTCAGCTCCTGTAGGCTAATCTGCAGACAGGACTATAATTGCGGTGGAGATGTACTTAAGTTCACAATGCTGTCGCTAAAATAATGTAACTTGGCTGTCCTTTTTGGAGCTTGCCCCAAGTCTTGATTTTGCTACACAACTGGTCGACAGATGGTTGGATTGGATTATGTATTGAAATTCAAGTCCAAAGTCTGTGTGCATTGCTTCATAATCCTTTATTTGACATGTATAGTAGGCTGTGTTTTTTTTGCTCTCAAACATTATAGTGTTCTATTTTAACAATATTTTCAACAAGTTTAGTCAACAGTCTTCTGCCTTCAGAGATGGTCTGGAGTTCAGCGGTGTATTAACATTTAGATTATATAAATATATAGCCACTAAAAACAGATGCAATCTTTATTTGAGCATGATTTAAAATAATCACAATCCCAGATATTTCACTCTGTTCTGTTAGACAATATCTCTAATTTTCCATTTTCTTAATGCGCTACCTGCCCTATTTTTTCATGCACTGGATGTTTTAAAAACAGAAAGAAGGTTTTTTTTTTCTTATTTGTATAGCAGTTCTTTGGACATTTTAAAATGTTGCTAGAATAAATAGGCTTCTGTTCTTGCACTAGTACATGTTGTTCAGAACCTACCCTGTGTTTTGCTCCATGAATGTAAATCATTTTATATATCTAATTAGACCCCTCATTTTCCTCTAGTAAGCAAACAAAAACTCTGTAGGTGGAGGTCAAGTGTCATCTTTTATTGTGGGATGTTACATCAAAGCAGATATGTCTGTTTTGGCTGACTACATCTGTGCAAGAGAACTGGGTTTACCTCTGCCTGTTGGGAGAAGAATGACTTGTTTGGAGCTTCTTTTCCCTGTTAGATATGAAACCAAAAGTTTCAATTAAAATTCCTGTACTGTTGGACTACAACTTGAAATAACGGTGTGCAAGAAAATGAAGCACTGTTAAAGAGTGTCTGTTCTGAAAAATTTATAACCTTTTCCCGTAACAATGGGTTTTAATTTGTGCTCCTAAATTGTGAAGAATAATTGTATCACAGTGCACCAACAGATAAGTGGAACATCTGAAATTATTTGTCATATCCTCTTAAAACATTGTCTTCATAACTTATATACATCTTGCACTATAGCTATTTTGAGATGAGTCTGTGGAAGTTTGCTATGTGATTGCTATGTTTATAGTATAGACTAACCCACCCAATAATTCTAAACATATCCTGGAATGTACTTTATCTGAACAGGGAGTAACTGAAGATACTCTAAATTAAGAGTCCAGCAGAGTCTCTATATAGGTTGTATATATATATTGCTGTGCATTTGAAAGGACTTTAAAATATCATGTATTAAGTACAATGCTGGGCAATTTATTATTGTATATTGAATATAGACTATCAGACATGAAATGCTAGTTTCATAGGCAGTGAAATGTTGTCTATGAATTTGTAAACAGTTTTCACTATTTCAAAGAATAATAAATATTAGCCCAAGTACATTTCATTGTGGAGTCTGGCAGGGCTATAAACTGTAAGACACATTTTTTCTTTCTCTATTTGCATTGTAAATCAAATACACAATGTTCTTTGGAAATGTTTTGGATCCCCTCCATCTTCACTGCATGTGTGCCACAGTTAGACTCTTATAAAGTGCCTTTTCTTGTGGTGTAAATTTTCCTCTTCATACTGTAGTAGGATGAATATTTTTTTCAGGAGAATGGCAGTCAGAAAATTTTCTACTGTATTGTACGCTTTGCTTTTATTTATTTATTAAATTAAAATGGCACCACATTGTCATGGGTGAGATCTCTTTTATACTTTTATGGAAATTTGGAACTGTGAAACTGACAAATACAGCATTTATATCTGGCTCAAACATATGTTTCAGTGTTGAGATTCAGTGCCTCAGAAATGAACTTTCTCAAAATAATATGTATGAAGAGTGGCTGTGATTGTTCCTGTTCCCTAGAGTTACATTTGTTTATGCAGTGTTTCACTTAAATTAACGTTCTCCCATCAGTTCTTTGCCCTGGATGTTTCCTACTGGCCACTTCAGTAGCTGTGGCCTTTAGAGGTCAGAGAAAGAGAGGGATTCCTGTAGCATTCCAAGATAGCACCAAGTTCAATGATAGTTATGTCTGATAGTACTGTTTTCTAAATAGCTTTACATTTACAGAGTGACAGTCCTGTATATAATCAAAGCCAAATGGTCAGCAGCTGATCTCTCTTAAGAAAAGTTTGGTTTTAAACATAAAAGTAGGGCCAAAATATCTGATATGGTCTGTTATCCTCTCTCTGCTAGCAACCTCCACAGATCATGAGAGCCCAACTGTTTGAGACAGCTTTACAAGTTTATCTGGGTAAGGGGCACTTTTAAGAGAGATACTGTAGTGTATTAAAAACAGGCAAAATCTTGTTTAACTTAATTTACTACACTGAAATCCAGACACAAGGGCAATTTCCTGTATTGAATCATTTGGTAATATCTTGAAGATATTAAAATTCCTTTCAAAACAGAAGACAAAATTACATCATGTATTTTAATGGAGTTATTGCAGCTCAGAAGTTAAACTCTGTATAATTTACTATGATTTATTGGTATGTTTAGGCAAAGGCAGCCACAAAAGACTTAGGAGGCTGAAAGAGTGACTGAGAGACTTGTTAGGATGCAACAGTGTGAGAGACAAGTTCTGCGTTGCAGCTGATGTGTGTCTAGTTCTTCCATAGGTGCAATTTCCTCACTGGAAACTCAGCCATTCTTGTATTGTTGCTAGAAGAAAAAAATATTATGGGTGTATATTAATTGCAGCATGTGTTTTGGACTGGAAGAACATGCTGTATAAATTGAGTTATGTGGTTCCTGTATATTTTTTGGCTTGTTCAGAGTATTCATCAACCACAAGAGTATGCTCATAATATAGTTCATTTTAAAATTCATCCATTCAGAGTAGTACTAGATGTAGGAATTATTTTTGAAATATTTTTAACACTAGTTCTTGTTCTGCAGATGGAATTTACCTATTTACCTGTGAAGTAATTGGAAGTTAAGATGATGGCACTAGAGAAACCATAAGACTAAACCATAGCATTTAGTGCTAACTAAATTTCTGTCCTCCTATTTAAAAACTCTAATTATTAAGGAATTATTTCCCTTGTTTGGCATTAGTGGATTAGAATGCATATTGTAGCCCATATTCTGTTTTCCTCATGAGTTCGGGGGGGGGGGGGGGAGAAAGAGGGGAGTTGCCTTTTATCTGTGTTATAGTGTTATTATTATTTTAAAGACTTCCCTCTCCTGTGTTGACTGGATGAGGGCAATCTCCTGTATTGAATCATTTGGTAAATGCTTTTATAGCGATGAAAAGCTCACCAACCAGAACAGATTCCTAAAAGTAATTTGTGAAATATTTGCATAGCTTTTAATTGGCAAATGGATGTGCTTCAACTTTTTATCAAAAGAAAGCAGCTGTTGTAGTTATTGCCAATGTTCCCTGCAATCCAAAATGGAGGTCTGTCTCGCATGAGAAACGTAAGCCCTGGTGCCTGCGATTGGAACATGATGGCTCCTAAATTTGAAATTGGGAATATTCAGTTGACTGTCTCTCATCAGAAATTATGGTTGTAGGATAGAATCAACCCCTCCCCCCCAAATTCCCTGGAAATCTTGGAAAATCCTAATTCATGCATCCAAAGAAATCCTGTGTTCCCTACTGATAGAAATGTAGCCGTGTTAGTCTGGGGTAGCTGAAGCAAAATGCAGGACAATGTAGCACTTTAAAGACTAACAAGATGGTTTATTAGATGATGAGCTTTCGTGGGCCAGGAAGTGGGTCTGGCCCACGAAAGCTCATCATCTAATAAACCATCTTGTTAGTCTTTAAAGTGCTACATTGTCCTGCTGTGTTCCCTAGTTCTACTTTCCTCACTGTGAGCTACCCCAAGATTTTTCTGTGTTTTGGATAACTAAGGAATGAATAAATAATCCTTTCCACAATGTTCAATTTTCATGAAATTATCTAATAGGAAACTCAGGAGTGGATTGAGAAAAGGTAATGTATGCTTCAGGTGATGGCAAAGGTAATAGATGCAGCAGAACAAATGTCCTGATTCATTACTGACATGGCTGCCAGTATGATAAGTTTGGTGTGCAGTTCTTACGGGTAACATAAGCATGTGTATATGGAATATTGTTTATTCACCAGGGTTAGGGTAGATGTGAACAGACATATCATAGCTCCAACTCCTATAGTCTCAATTTCTTAGCTCATGATGATTGTGCGCAGCTGGTACTCTGCTAAGGGAAGTTATAGTACTTAGGTCAGATCCTGAAATAACAAGCTGCGTGCAGCAGCAGACTATTTACAGAGACTCCCCCTCTAGGAGATAGAATAAAGGAATAGAGAAACAACCAATCATGTGTCTACATTCCTGATGTGCAGGCAGCAACTCCCTCACTATGTTATGGAATGACATTTCATGATATGGATTTCAGGCATGATCAAATGCAAATGCTATGCAGAGACTTGGAAAAGCATTCCTTAATCCTGAGCCTTCCCCCCACTGTTAAAATTTCATTGATAGTTAAGCTTTGAGTACTATGTACATGGTAGAGTAGTACATATTTCTAATGGAAAGAGTGGAAAATTGATGTGCAGCACTGTGTGTGCTTGAGATAGACTGAAGTCTTCATGTGTTGCACTGATGTGGCAGGGATAGTGTTTTGTGCAGGCATCAAGGCCAAGATGTCTTGTGATTTGATTTACACATCTGAATTATATGCTCCAAGATTTGCCATTCTTGGCTTGAGCACACTTCTCCCTCTGATTTCCCCATCCCATTCCTTTGATGAGACATGCAGCTGCTTAAGTAATGTTGCTTTAACTTTTGTAATGAATGCAGCATATGTTTCAATAGCTATGCAGTGCTTCAAATATATATTTTTCTTATGATCTGTCCATTATTTATACATTTAAAATGTTACAAAAGTACAAATGTATTCAAGTAAAATTGTTGTGGATGTTAAGTAATGACTATGAAGCTCTAATGCGGTCCTGAACCTCTGATGCTTAGTGTAGGATTATCAGGTACACATTAAAAAAATGCTGGTGTGATGATGAATGAAATTGCTTTGCATCTAACTGGAATCAAGCCACCATAAGTTAGTAACTCCTTTCATTCTTTTATAATATACAATTAATAGAACTAATGTATGCATACAACACTATTTATTAACATCATGTGGCTTGACAGAAGGAAGTATGCTGTCAAATTTATGTTATTTTGTTTTCAGCTACATTTATTCCATTTGTGCCATACTAAGTTACCTGAAAATTAAATAAATTATACAATCCTGAACTAAATAAAGCATATATAATAATTTTGTTTTCAAATAAAAATAGTACCATAGTGATAATAAGTATTGGAATGTATGCTTATATGAACTTCATGGTATCTAAATGCTTCTGATAGCGATCAGAAAACAAACAGTAGTAAAGCAAAAGTATAAATTTGTTCCTGAAAATTTTGCCATTGACTTCAGTGGAAGGAAGATTGGATTCTAAACTAAGACAAATTTTTAAGATTTCAAAAAGTTATGGCTGTTGAGTGTGTGTGTGTGTGTGTGTGTGTGTGTGTGTGTGTGTGTGTGTGTGTAAATATTTATAGATAAGGCCAAAGAGACCATTATGATCGAGACTGATCTCCTATGTAACACAGATCATAGAACTTCTCTGGATTAATTCCTATATGAACTGCAACCTATCTTTTTCTTAAATGTAATCTTGATGTAAAAAATTGGAGTGATGGAAAATCCACTGCAAAATCTTGGTAAATTGATTCAATAGCTAGTTACACACCATCATAAAAAATCTAGTCTTAATTTGTTTAGAGCTGTGTTTCTCAAAATGGGTCACAGCCGCTCCTTTGAGAAAGCTGCTAATGGGCTGCTCTGGTTTGTTTACCTAATGGCTCCACAGCCACGGAGACTCATGGCTCCCACTGGCTGCAGTTTGCCATTTGCAGCCCAGGGGAGCTATGGAAAGCAGCAGACTAGGTCACAGCACTTCCTGCAGTTCCCATTGGCTGCAAATGGTGAACTGCAGCCAATGGGAGCTGTGAGGCTCTGTGGCTGTGGAGCAGATAAATAAACAAACCGGAGTAGCCTGGTAGCAACTTTCTCAGAGTGGGTCTGCGGACTACTTTGAGAAACACTGCTTTAGAAGCTTGTGCACTAAGATCCAGAGGTCCCAGGTTCCAGTCCACCTGTCAGCATTCCATATACATTTACATTTAGCCATATTAAAATGAGTATGGTTTGCTTGCATCCAATTTACCAAGTGATGCAGATCATTGTGGAACAGTGACTTGTCCCTCTTCATTATATACAGTTTATAATTATTTGACACGCATATACAATTTCACTTGGTACTGCATAATATTTTGATTAAATAACTGGAACAATATTAAATTGATGTGCATGTATGTATGGGTTGACACTAGGGATATTAAATATCGGTTAATAGTATAGTCAAGTAACCTCATGAATTCTTATCGATTACTTTACTAGTCTATAATCTCCAAGGGTGGGGCCAGCAGCTAATACTCTCTGGCCCCACTCCCAAGGAGCCCCCTGCTACTTTGCATTGCAGCGTCTGTATCAAAGGCAGCATCGTGAGGTGCCAGGTGGCAGCTGGTTCGTGATAGGAGCAGGTTTAAAAAACAGCTCCCCCAAGGATCAGCTGCTGTCACCCCACACTGCTGCTTCTGATACAGTTCTGGTGCGCAGGGGCGGATATAGGACAGGGCGAACGGGGCAGCCGCCCCGGGCCCCGCACTTCAGAAAGCCCTGCGCATGCGCTGTGGCGCCGCTGCGCATGCGCATGGCGTCACTGTGCATGTGCCATGGCAAAGGGGGGTCCTCGTGGAATTATGCTGCCCGGGGCCCCGCAAAACTGTCATCTGCCCCTGCCGGTCCGAGCTGGAACTGAGCTGGGGTGCCTTGACTGTCTGGCTCCTAATACACTTTAAATGCAGAGCTGCAATGTGAATAGGTCCTGAACCCAGCACAAGCAAGGACTGAGTCAGGCTGCTGGTCAGCATGCTAAAAAATTTACTGGCAGGGGGAGATACGTATAGTCTATAGCATTAACCTATAAACTTTTACTTATCAGTTAACTGACTGCATTATTACATCCCTAGTTGACATCTGTCCTTGAAGGTGTCTTGGAAGTTTTTGCTAGCCTCCTCAGCATTGGGCATAACTATCTTAATGTAGTATGGTTTCATAAGCATATGAAAAAATCAGTGAACACCAGGTTTTTGTTAGGGTATGTTTAACTGTCCTGTTACTTCTCATGTATTTATTATAATAAAAATTAAAAGGATATTATCAAGTTGTTGTATCCAAATTGTTCTAATTTTTTAAAGGTTTTATACAGTAAGGGGTTTCAAAGGATGTAACTTGAAAGATTTTCATTACATTAAAAGCAAAATGAAACTTCTAAATTCTTTGTTTAGAAACACTCCATGCCTTTCTTTACATCTTTGTAAACCAAACAGTTACACTGAAACAATTCAGTAGAACAAGAAAGTGGAACTGACTTAAAAAGGGGAGAACTAGTTAGAATAGTTTCCTTCAGAAAAGTGACGTGCAGAGAGCTAGTAAGAAACATACATGGTGGAAAGTAGACAATATTCACAATTATAAAAAATGTTTAATCTAGGCATATCTGCTCTTCACAATAGTATCTGAATTGTGTTATGTTTCACTAGTATAATAACACGCTCCTCGTTGAAGCTGTTTTTTCACACAAACATAGAGATTATTAAAATGATGATCATTGTGATTGTGTGGAAAAGGTAGGTTGAAGGTCTGGCTTTTGCATATTGTCCTGGCTTATGGGTATTATTGACATTTGTAGAACAGTGTTCCAGAAGCTGTGGCCTATCCACAGAGATGCCTGTCTCTCCTGCTATCATTAGTTCCACTTCTGATAGGTTCAGTGGAAAATAGCTAATGACGTGAGACTAAATCTTCTAGAGAAGACAGAGTCCCTGAGAAAGCCCAAGCTCCACTTGTTGAAGTTGGTGTAGATTAAGGCCAAGACGTTTTAAAAAATGTTATCCTAGTATTTGATAGATTTGCTAGAGTATAAAGCACCAGAGTGACATACCTGTGACGCCCTGTTTTGGTTAGCTAATAGTCCATTATATCGTGCACCAGCTGGAGCATTTTCAATGGCTGTGGCATCATTTCCAGCTTCAATGCATTATAATTATTGAGACTGGAGGGCACAGTTGCATGAGTGATTGTGGCCAAGTCCTCATCTGACAAGATGGGGTATAATTTTCTGGCCTGCCATAGTTGGAAGATATATTTTACAGATGCTGGTTGGGTAGCCATAGCCATATGTTGCTACAATAGTTTAAACTGTCATATAAATATGTATTTCTTTACAAATATAGCATTCATCTCATAGTACCCAGTAATCTAATTTTGTCGTGATGCTGACATTCATAGGAATCTTTGGTATTTCGCTGCTTTTTTAAAAAATGTTTACAACTCTCCGTTCCTATAAGCAAAAAGATTATTAGAATAAAACCATTTACTTTAGAATTTTGCAGATTTCTTGGAAATAACTCAGATTTACAAACATTAGATGAAATTGTGGTTTTGTGGGCTAAACTTGATTTATGATAATCCCTTTAGTGTGGGAGAAAAAACAGAAGTGGTACTGGGAGAAAGTAATCTTTTCATATCAGCACTGAGGAAAGGTGCATGTTATTTGCATAGCTGAGCCATTACTACCTTCGTTTATAGGCTGTGCCTTCTTCCCACATGGCTTCTCTCCAGTCCTTTGTTTGATTAAAAGACATTGACTCTCCATGTGTGCCATTCACGGTGCCCTTTCCTATCCTGCTCTCATTGACGGAGCTATTGAGGAGCTTGCTTTGAGCGTTGTGGAGGCTGAAAAAGGCTGCTCGGTCCTTTTCCATAGCCCATAAACAGTAGCAATTAAGCTGCATTTTCTGTACATTGCAGAGAGGGCATGAGGACATGGGTGCTTTGGTTTAATATTATTAAAGAAAATATACTGGAATAGTTAGTAATCTCCTCCAAACAGAAGAAGTACTGTCAGTCCTCTATTCTCCATAGATAATAGAATGTTCTTATGTGTTTAAAGGTTAACACACACATCCATTGTTTTTGCAACATGTGCCACAGTGCATAATGGAGCTTGACAGCACTAAAGGTTGAATCATTTTCAGAAGGCATTGCAGATTAAGTTTGCTCAGTAATCTAAAAAATGATTTTTAATTTGAAAACATTTTTTTTACTTATGCCTTTCTTGGGAACTTTTGAATTAGGTCAATCTTGAATGACATTTGGTTTTTCTTTCTTCTCCCTGATGTGAAACCATCAGAAAGGAATTATGCCCTTTTCCCTGATGCATATTGAAAGCTAAGGATCAGATTAAGTTACCTTTAATTCATGTTGAGTTGCGCCTTATGTGACAAGTTATCCTGTGCAGTTAGTGGAGAAAGGTACTACTTAATGAGTGTAATGGGTATCTCAATCTGTCCCTATATGTAGTATTAGGAACGAACAATCCAAAATTTGTGCATTATTAACTGAATTATAGAAGGTTTGAAAAAGCCTAAAATATTATATTTATATTCTCTGTGATTTTTCAGTAGATTATAAAATTTTAGCTGTCATTGCAAATACCATTGCACTAAAATAGAGTATTCATGTAATGTCCCTCCAAAGGGAATTAAAGTAAAAAATTAAAAATGAGAACATTAGCAAGTGAACAACATAGGCCCAATTACCACTTCCGTTACATTATCTCTATCCCAAAGTGACTCTACTATCTTCACTGATTTAAAGATGGAGATCAAGTCCAATGTCTTTTCCAGCTCCACTATTAAACAAAACAATAATGGTTGAGTCCTTTTTGCATACTGTAATTTTCATACTACTTCCATTATATGCTTTCTTTCCTATCTTCTGTTGAAACTTAAGACAACAACTAAATGGCTTTTTAAAATTAGTTTCTATGATTGTGTGCTTATTTAATATTCTCTAATGAGAAAGTAATGGGGTAGCTAAAATAAATTGAAGATGCACTAATTATTGAAAATAAAACTGGCATGAGTATTTTTGTTATTAAATTGAATTTATTACATATTCAGCAATAATGGTATACTATGAACATTAGCATCCAAAATAAACATTTATCTTACCAAAACATGTTTCAAAATTTTGGCATTAAAATTATAGTAATAAACAGTTCCTAATTTCAAACTCAGTAGTATATAGTGTATTTTAAAATGAGATTTCCTATCCTTCATACAGTTCATAACACAGATTTCTCATTTGGGCAAATATGTGCTTATTCCCTCTCCAAATTAAATTGTCATGACAAACAATGAGGTGTAATTATTCAAATAAAATTTATGAAGTATCTAGGTTACTTTTTTCGCTCACAATTCACCTTTTGTAGAACTCTCCTGAACACAGAGGTTATGTCTACACTGCCACCCTAGTTTGAACTAGGGTGGCTAGTGTAGGCATTCGAACTTGCAAATGAAGCCCAGGATTTAAATATCCTGGGCTTTATTTGCATGTTTCCGGGCGCCGCCATTTTTAAATGCCCCATAGTTCGAACTCCCTGCCTGCAGCTACACGCGGCATGGACTAGGTAGTTCGAATTAAAGCTCCTAATTTGAACTACCATTATTCCTCCTGCAAGGAGGTTTAACAGTAGTTTGAATTAGGAGCTTTAATTCGAACTACCTAATCCGTGCCGCGTGTAGCCGCGGGCAGGGAGTTCGAACTACGGGGCATTTAAAAATGGCGGCACCCGGGAACATACAAATAAAGCTCGGGATATTTAAATCCCGGGCTTCATTTGCAAGTTTGAATGCCTACATTAGCCATCCTAGTTCGAACTAGGGCGGCAAGGTAGACATACCCAGAGAGATTTGATTTTTATTGATTTGTATTAACACACTAGTTCTGAAAACAGCTTTCTTTTTCTCTCTGCATTCTTCTCTCTGTATGTCCTCCTCTCCTGAAGTTCACTCCAGTATTTCTGTTTAACTTGGACTACCAATTTTCAAGGCTTTTTTTGTCAAGTCACAATTTCATACATACATATTGTAAGCATTAACCTCTGTACTTTTAAAATCTGATTTAAAAATTTAGTGCACAGATGGTATTTGTGCTGAAATATTTCAGAAGCCCCTCTATGAAGTTAACATTAGTAATATCATGGCTCCTTTTTTTTCCAAATTTGGTAGTAATAGATTGTCATGGAGGCAGAGCATGGGTGTGTGTGTGTGTTTGTGTGTTCATTACAAAGCAAAACCTTTCTCTCTTGCTAGTTTAACCCCTTATGGACTGTATTTTACAGGATTTCTAGTTCAGTTTCCAAAAATATTATTTAAAATTCATTCTAGTCTTCATCCAAAGACTGTGATGCTGCTGCCTTTAATAAATGGTGGTTGCTAGTTTCCAACTAAAATGATTTTCTTTTCTGTAGGCATGGTTGTTGATTATCATAGTTTGCAAGAAATGCATATCATAAATGTGGCAGATGGACTCTCCTGTCTTTCTTGTAATCTGAGTCAGGATGGTAGGCATGAAGGCCAGAGTTTCTCACTTCCAAAATTAAATCTCTCTTTCTCTCTCAGAAGATTTCTGAGTTCTGGATACTGTAAGACACCTCATCGTTCAGGTTCAGTAATTGCACCTATATCCTCTCTCTTTGGTCCCTTGAGGGCACCCAGTTAAGGGTTTCTAGCTGGCACCTCTCTTGGATAGAGACTTGTGTCTCATTTCCTCCTGACTGGACGTTTGAAGGCTGCATAGCTCCCTACTCACATTGTGATATCCCCAGCAAACCAGACTGCCTAAATAGGACTCTGCCTGTGCTTTGCTTTCTTATCAAAGGCTTTCACCTGTGTAACTTCTACAGTTAGATGTTACCACACAGCTCCTCCTAAGCAATCCTATTTATTCTTATCATAGCCTTTGCAGAGAAAACACTTAAAAATAATGCTAAATAGGTTACTAGAGGTCATTCCCATCTCCAATCTAACATCCTGGTAGGTTTCAGTCCTTCAAAACCCACTGCTGGGTTTTCCCATGGTTATAAGTTCATTTCTGTTTTCGATCCAGAACCAGAAAGAAGTTTGGGCAGATCGGTTGGTTCTCTATTTGGCTTAGGCCTTTGATCTTGACCTTCTGTAACAGGTAATCAGCAGAGAATAAACTTTTCCTTGTGCATACAACTTTGGGCTTTGAAGAGACCGGGTGGGCATTTGGTACAATTGATGATTCTACAATTCATGTGATTTCAACTGACAGCATAGGTTAGATTTCCCTCAGTGGAAATAAGATAACAGGGATGGGTGATGATCCCTGTCACTTCCCCCCTTCCACAGAGGTTAGGAGTTGTTGTAAGGTCCCTTTCTTGAGAATTTGGCACCAACCTATCTTCATCAGACAACTTTGCATATGCTGCTGGATACTCACACAAGACCTGGTTGTGGCCTTATGCAGTGGCTCTGAATAGGGATGTGGCTTTGCTGCAGATTGGATTCTACGTAGTAATGCCAGATGGGTAAGTTACACAACAAGAAATGATCATGTAATGTATAGAGAATCATAGAGGCAGGGTCTTGTAATAGAAAAAGCTTCAGGTATTGGTAAAATTCATCTGGAATACTGTGTGAAGTGTTGATTACTGCCACCTGGCCATGGGTGGGATTTTATTGTACTAACAGGAAGATTTTTATAGGACAATAAAACCAAACTAATACAACTTGCATGTTTAGCTCTGCTGAAATTGGAGTTGGTAGACTGTTGCACCAGAATGAAACGACTGGTTTGTATTGTTACATATTTTATTATTGAAAAGCATTTTTTGTTTGAAACATTTAAAGAGGTGTTTTTTGTGCTTGAAAAATTAGAGTAGAGACCTAGGTGTAAAGAATGAAGTCATGTAAATGTTAATCAAAGTAATGACCATACCATAGCAAAGGTGATCCAGGAACCAAGTTTAAGAGAAACAGACTTGTCTCTGAGACTGAATTGAGGAATATGATTAATTCAGTTAAACAACAACAAAATCAGAAATGATGGCATGGATGATCTTTGCTTATTTCTAAATTGCACGGGACCAATATTTAGCTGGTGTGAAGTATCATAATGATATTACATATTTGTTTACAGTAGTGGAGGAACTATCTCTAGATCCTTAAACAGTACTGGCCGTTTTGGTGACTTGACATGGAATTGGCTGCTAATAGTAAATCCATGGCCTGCCATGATCTTCACACTGCAAACAGTATAATACAATTGCCCTTTCTGTATAAAGACCATCTACCCACGTTCAAGAGGTGGATCAGATTTTTTTTAAACAACTAACAAAATCACCCAAAGCACAGGATTTGGTGGTGATGGGGGGCTTCAGCTGTCCAAACATATGTTCCACCAGAAGTAATGGTAGTTCGAATTAGAGAGCCTAATTCGAACTACCTACTCCATGCTGCGTGTAGCCGCGGGCACGGAGTCCATACTAATGGGGATTTAAAAATGGCAGCGCTCGGCAAGATGCAAATGAAGCCTCAGATATTTAAATCCCGGGCTTCATTTGCCACTTCGAATGCCTACATTAGCCACCCCAGTTCGAACTAGGGTGGCAGTGTAGACATACCCTATGAGTCAACAGTGAAACACTGTTACAAAATAAGCAAACATGAATCTGGGATTTATTAACAGGAGTGTTGTGAGCAAGACATGAGAAGTCAGTCTTCCAATCAATTCTGCACTGATTAGGCCTCAGTTGGAGTATTGTGTCCAGTTCTGGGCACCACATTTCAAGAAAGATGTGGAAAAAATGAAGCAGATCCAGAGAAGAGCAACAAAAATGATTAAAGGTCTAGAAAACATGACCTATGAGAGAAGACTGGAAGAATTGGGTTTTTTTTAGTTCATAGAAGAGAAGACTGAGAGGGGGACATGACAGTGCTTTTTCAAGTATATAAAAGGGTGTTATAAGGAGGAGGGAGAAAAATTGTTTTCCTTGGCCTTTGATGATAGGGGAAGAAGCAATGGGCTTAAACTGCAGCAAGGGAGGTTTACGTTGGACTTTAGGAAAAGCTTTCTACTATCCAGGTGGTTAAACATGAATAAATTGCCTTGGGAGGTTGTGGAATCTCTATCACTGGAGATATTTAAGAGCAGCTTAGACAGACATCCATCCGGGATAATCTAGATGGTGCTTGGTCCTGCTCTGAAGGTAGGGGACTGGACTTGATGACCTCTCAAGGTCCCTTCCAGTTCTAGTATTCTGTGATTCTATATTAACCTCTTACAGACAACACTCAGACAGCATTTGTATGTAATTTAGATATTGTATGACATTTCATATGAAGCAACTTTTTCTCCTAATTCCCTTATCTCTAATGAGTATGCAAATCCTATTTTACCTAGTCGACTCTGGGATAAGCAAATGCTTTTTGGATAGTCTACACACTAGTCAATTAGTTGCTCACCCCCACCCCCTTCTGCCTCTATCAGAAAGGAGGCAGCATGGTGGGGGTGGGGGAAAGAGGTAGGGGTGTTTCAAAGCAGCAGCGCCATGTGGAGCCCAGGGTCAGCAAAGTCCCCAGCTGTGACCTCAGGCTCCATGCAGCATTGCCACTTTGAAATGCCACAGGGAGCACAGGGGCAGTAGGGGACTGCTTGGCCCTGTGCTCCCTGCAGCGCTTTCGTCTTTGAGGTATAGCAACAGCCCAGGGCTGTTGCTACACTTCAAAGATGGAGGCACCCTTATTGACTAATCGAATAGTTGATGCAGATTGAATCAACTATTTGATTAGAAGCTAATCTAGCCAGTTAATCTAAATTTAAAGTTCTTAATTTCAATTCCTATTGCAGAATCATGACTATTGTAAGTAGCATTCGTTGATAATGAAAAACCTGTCTGTAACAAAGAATGAAGGCTGTAAGTTTTTATTTATTTCTGTGAGTACCTTGAGTAACAGTTTCATTACTACAGATTTCATAAGGTTGTACAAAGGGGCTACGTCTACACTGGCATGATTTTCCGAAAATGCTTTTAATGGAAAACTTTTCCGTTTAAAGCATTTTCGGAAAAGTGCGTCTAGATTGGCAGGATGCTTTTCCGCAAAAGCACTTTTTGCGGAAAAGCGTCCATGGCCAATCTAGACGCGCTTTTCCGCAAAAAAGCCCCGATCGCCATTTTCTCGATCGGGGCTTTTTTGCGGAAAACAGTACTGTGCTGTCTACACTAGCCCTTTCGCATAAAAGTCTTTCGGAAAAAGACTTTTGCCCGAACGGGAGCAGCATAGTATTTCCGGAAAAGCACTGACGATCTTACATGATCAGTGCTTTTCCAGAAATTCAAGTGGCCAGTGTAGACAGCTGGCAAGTTTTTCCGGAAAAGCAGCTGATTTTCCGGAAAAACTTGTCAGTCTAGACACAGCCAGGGAGTTTTGTATCCTCACAACTACTTTTTCCAAAATACCTGATATACAAGGATATTTTTCTCTGTGATTTTATAGTCTGTCACAGAGCTGCATCTAGGTTAAGAATATAATTATATCTGAGCTTCAATAGTTAGCAGATATCAGTCACTGGAGGACATAAAACAAAATAGTAGAAGCCAAAACTGATTAGAACCCCCACACACTATCACTTCTATTCAAGTTTTCTTAATCACAGCGCAGACTCACTTCATCTTTTATATTTTAAAGATCAAATACAGTTAATAACATATTTATCATGAAGAGGAACTGGGGTCATTACTTTGACAGATGAGTTGCTCAGCCTACCACTGGCGTCTCATATTAGTTACACTACTGACAATAGCATGCCATTATTCCTATAGGATTTTCAAGGGGATAAGTTAGAACTCATAAGCGATATGCAATCCTACTGACATTACATTTTGTGAAATTAAGTACTTGTTTTGAGGCCAATTCAGTTTGTACAGGAATAAATACATTTCCTGAATTCTTTTCTCTTTTAAGCTTAATTTGTTTTAGTAATGAAGAATGAAGTGCCACTGTTATCAATGTGAATTATGAATATGAAATGCTGTTCTTGTATGCATGGATTCTTATTAATAATGTAACTCCGTTGTCTGTTACATAAATGGTAATATACAACAATTAAATCTTAATAACTAGCAATAACTACTACATTATATGGTACTTTAAGTGTCCATTTTGGATAGTTTACTTAATCTGTTACCTGGTGTTTTGGTTTTTTTTGGTTGTAATTGCAACACTACAGTGAGAGTTTTCTTTGAAGAGCTTTATTTTAGACCAGAAAAGCGAGCAACTACAATAAGAAGGCAAAAGATTACATATATTATTGCCCTTTTTTTTTGATACTGAGCAGTCCAGATCAGCTTCCTATTGGAGGAGAAATAAGTCCTCTAGAGTGTGGGTATGTTCTTGGTATTATTTGATTTATTTACCTCAGTATAGCAGTGCTTGAACAAAGTCAGTCATAGACAACATGCAGGGCAGTCCCCCTTTTTAAGAATCGTAGCCCCTCTGCAATGCCCAGTTTGAGCTCTGAGCTTTGTATGTGCATTCTGAAAAGTTGACTGAGGCTATGTCTAGACCTCAGGGCTTTTCTGGGACACTAGAGGTATCCCGGAAAAACTCCACCAGGAAACGCTTCTGTTCTTTGTGGTTTTTTGTTTTTGTTTTTTTGGTTTTTTTTGGTGGAAAAATAGATGTGTTCTTTCAGAGGCCCTGTCTTCCTCCTTCCATGAAAGAAGAAGGGCTTTTCCGAAAGAGGGCTTTTTTTCTGAGATTTGGCCCAGTGTAGACAGGGCAAATTTCGGAAAAGCCTCTTCCAAAAAAAAAAAACCTATTGGAAAAAGGTATGAAAATTGTGGTGTGCAATTTGCGTACCTTCTTTTGATAAAGATCTGTATCATAAACAGCCTGAGAGTACTTGACTGTGAAGGTTAAGGGTATGTGTGGGTAAGATTTTATTTGCTTAGGATTGGAATAAAGCTTTCCATGCTTGTGGGTGGCACTCCTCCCTACTGTGGTTGCAAGCCACAGATAGAGAAACACTGGTCAACTGACAATGTTCTGGTGAGAATCCAAGCATCCGTTCTGGCAGAGGGCTTCTCAAAAAGGGCAATTTTTCACTTTTTGTATGGCCCTCTGCTCGGTAGGAGGTTGGGTACATTTTTCAAGCTCTGGGAAATATTATATTAATGAACACAGTTTAAAAATGAGAGTGATGGTCACTGAAGACTGCTGTGTAAATGATATTTTGTGAGACAATCTGTGTGCGAAGGAATAGGAATATGAGAACATAAGAACAGCCATACTGAATCATCAAAGGTCCATCTAGCCCAGTATCCTGCCTTCTGACACGTGCCCCAGAAGGAATGAACAGAGCAGGTTATTACCAAGTGATCTATCCTTTATTGTCCATTTCCCAGTTACTGATAAACAGAGGCCAGTGAAAACATTCTTACCCATCCTGGCTAGCTTCCAGGTATTTATCTAGTTCTATTTTTGAACCCTGTTAAAGTCCTTGTCTTTACAATGTCTTCTGGCAAGGAGTTCCACAGGTTGACATTACACATTTATCTCTGCATGCTCTAATACCACTACTGTAATATAATGTAAAATAATATTTTTGAGGAGTTCTGGATTTTCTATTGTCATAATGCTATCCTTGTCGGAGTAACTCTGACCTGACCATTGACTGCTTGTACCAGACTATACTGAGTACTTCTTGACAAGAGTTGAGATTTGTCTAATTTGATTTTCATTCTATTTCACAGGCAAATATTATTATGGGCAAGACTGGTAGCACCACTTATTATTAAAATAGATTTACCCTTTCCTTTATAAGAGTCTGTGTTTAGCTTTTTATAACTTTACTGAATGTTAACTGTTTAGACTGATATTTGCCATGTTGTTTCTTTGTGTCGAATTATAAGCCTAGGAAAAATGGTGGTTTTTACATGTTCAGCAGAAGCTTTTTAGATGTTAGTAGCTAAACTATCCAAAGATTCTTTTTGCACTGGGCATGCTCCAACCCAGAGCTGAGTAGGAATCACCCTGTATTTGTGGCTCTGGGTTGCTGCAGGCTCTGCTGGGTCAAGGTCCCTGGAGCTGAGAACAGGGAGCTTTTCTGTCCTGTAAGGCCCAGGCCCAGGCCCAGGCAGCATGGATGAGGAGCCTGCCTGATTTTACTTCAGTGTGGACAAAATCTGAACCTGCAAGAAGCTGGGGGTGAGTGTGTAAACTGGAACTGGAGGTTGGCAGGGGAAAGAGGTATACCAGGCTGGCTAGGTAAAAGGTCTGGGAGCTGTCGGAAAGAGATTGGGCCGGTGTGGACAAACAGACAGAGCCATGGTGGAGACTGGGACCCAGTAGATAAGATGTGAGTGTATATGGAGCTCTGGGAGACTGAAGCTGGCTATGCAAGGAAATTGGGGATGGGAGGAAGGAGGCCAATTTTGTGAGGAACAGGGGTAAAACTGGGACCAGCTGGAGAAAGACTAAGACAAGGAGCCATGTGTGTGACTGAGACTTAACTAAAAGCCTAGGAAATAAGATTGAAATTGAGAGCTAGAGGGAATGGGGAAAGCATGTAGGGGATGGCAACAGAAGGCCAGCTATGGGGGGAAGGACAAAGCAGATGAGGAGTTGGGAGTCAGAGAACTGGCCTGATTGGGCAAGTAGAACTTGGCGAGAAACTTGGCAGCTTGGCGGAAGGACTGAGGAATGTCTGGATAAGGAGACTTGGACGAGAACATGAGGAGTGGAAACTGGGGCTTGAAAAGTGCGGAGAATGGGACTAGGATGAGAAACCAAGGATGGGACAAGGACAGGAAGAAGGAGTCAAACTTTCAGGGAATGGGGAGAAGAGTTTGTGTCCACTAGAGCACACTCCACTCCAGAGTCTCAAATGGAAACCAAGATCTTAAATTGCACCATTCTTCTGTTTTCAGCAAATACCTATGAATAAACTGGAAAAGTATCTCATTCCCTGTAGTTCCATATACTGATAGATTATCACCCTTTGCTTTCAATTACACCAGTAAGTGCTCAAGAGGTGGGGAGCTGGCTTTTAATCTGGCTCTTCTCACATAACAACTCCCACAGAACTGCCTGCTCTTCACCTGTCTCCCTTGCTGCTGCCTCTGTATCAGAGACAGCAGTGCGGGGGACAGGGAGGGGCAAAGGAGTGGCTCTGTGGGAGCCCAGGATCATCCGTTAACTGTTTACTCATGTACTATGTTACATCCCTGCCATGTTAGTGCCATTAGGATGTAATTTGGCTTGTTTCAGTTTCTTTTTTAAAAAATTTAGGAAATAAGACACAAACAAGTACATTAAAATATTATTAAGATTGCAAAGTTGCATATTCAGAAGTCAGAGATGATGGAATGAAAGTTGCCTGTGCAATCTTAATTTGACTCTCTTGTGTTCATGTGTTATACAATCTTTACATAATCCCATACAATTTTTTTCTACTGGATTCCTGCCTCATTCAGTGGATCTGGAGATGAATCAAGGCTCAGTTTAGTGAAGCAGACGGTTATCAGTAGGGCCCTTGTTTCATTTGTTGCAGAAGTTGGAAGCTGGATAGTGTCTGGAATAAAGGGTTGTGGGAAGAGAAAGGATGATCTTGTGGTTAAGGCAACTAAATGCTACCCTGGAGAAATGGTTTTTCTCTCTCTCTCTACCACAGAGTTCATATGCAATGCTGGACAAGTCATTTAAATTAGACTTTTCACATATAATTACCATTTGTGTGTTCCTCATGATCTTGTTCCCCAGTTTGAGATCCTGTATTCTGATTTGCAGAGATGCTGAACATTCACAGCTGCAGCTGAAGTCAATGGGAGCTGTGCTTTGTATATATTAAACCTCATAGAATGATAAGTTCTCTGAAAAATCAGGGTCCTAGGTATCTCATGTTGGACCCCCAGTATTAGTGGTTACTTTTTGTCTTAATATTTTTGTGTTTTAATTTCCCCCTCTGTAAAGCTGGAGGTAGTATCCTCTCACTTCACAGGAGTATCGTGAAAACTGAATTCAGTAATATCTGTGAAGCACCCTGATAATAGGGTAAAAAGTGCTATTGGAAAGCCCACGAGGAAAAATAATATTTTTTTCTTTAAAGAAGGGTTTAAATCGCATGCAAGTAAAGAAAGGCTGCAGGCACACATTGAACAATGAGGATAAAACAAATATTTAATAGCTGCTCATAAAGTGAGCATCATTTGATCCTATGCACAGAATTGATGTCAGTTCTATGGCAACAGTACCGTGTGATCGTGTAACTAAAGATTCTCTCATAATGCATGCACAAAAGAGGAATAAATTAAAGTTGCACAGGCTGACTTAATTCTGACATTTCTTAAACTTTTGAGTGATTGACTTTGCAATTTGAGCATCATTACTTCAATGTCATTTTGGCACGTGTAATATTGAATATAGTACATTTCAGGTGAATCCAGATGAATAAGTTTTACTAGGACATAAAGAAAATGGGTGAAATGAGGCAGATAAAATTTAGTATACAAATCTTTGTTTCTTCATAGAAAAGGAAAAATATGAACTGAAAACAATTAGCAATTTTAGCTAAAATAAAAATAAATATGATTCCTAGATGTAAAGGATGCTACCAGTTCTGTGATTGTAGTTTATTTGGAGATTTAAATCAGTGTTATCCTTGATTTTCTGTCACCATTCATCAGTACTTTGCAAACACTTTATGCTGTGCTCATAAAGAGCCACATAAAGCAGTTGTGTCCACCCAATCACAATATTTTGCAGGATCTGGATTTTATCAGCATGTAATACATGTTTTCAGTAATGAATTTTAAAGGAGTTTAATATAATACTTAATTTAAAAGTTTCTGGATTAAATTCTTTATTATTATTACAATACCTCATAATACAGTCTCCTCTGTCCTAGAAACCTTTTAAATCAGAAGCTGTGAACATTGGGTTTTTAATATTTTTATCTTTTTTTGTCTCTTTTGCCATGAATAGAAGTTTTTTTCATTAATATTTAGTGATGCTTTTTAATCAAGGAGCACTGCCAGCTGAAATATTGTCGTTTGATCATGAGTCACATTTAAAGATATTGCAACCACTAACGAGTTATTCTCCGGTTATTGCTGATCTTGGACATGCTATATGTATTATATACAAAATGTGTTTATTTCAAAATGTGCCCTTTTATGCCGAATGCATATGACACACATTGTGATTTGTGGATGTGGTTGAGGGGTAGTGGCTAGGGTTGAGTCTCATTTCTAGTAGTTTCCTTTTCGTGTTTTTAACTCATTATAATTTTAATTTATGCCAAATTATCTAGTATCCAGGATAGATGGTCTTTTTATATTCAATATAAATTTTAACATATTTAGAAGTAAATATATCAAAACCGGGAAGCTCTTCCTTTCTATTAGTGAAGGGTACAAGTCACACTCTTTAATTTCCAGAGCACATCCAGCATTATGTAGTAAAAGGAAATTAAACACAAAGATATGAAGCTTTTACAATACCCACTATACCCATCTCGTCTCTCTTTTATGGGATTCTGTCTTCTCTTTCTTGCAGTGTAATAGTGCTTCCATCAGTTTGATGGATGTTACCAAGCTACCACTCCAGCCTTATTTCTAAAATGTTTTGTCACTCCTGAAATACATTGTGGCTATGTCTACACTGGCATGATTTTCCGGAAATGCTTTTAACGGAAAAGTTTTCTGTTAAAAGCATTTTTGGAAAAGCACGTCTAGATTGGCAGGATGCTTTTCCGGAAAAGCACTTTTTCCGGAAAAGCGTCCATGGCCAATCTAGACGCGCTTTTCCGCAAAAAAGCCCCGATTGTCATTTTCGCGATCGGGGCTTTTTTGTGTGGAAAACACAACTGTGCTGTCTACACTCGCCCTTTTCCGGAATAGTTTTCCGGAAAAAGACTTTTGCCCGAACGGGAGCAGCATAGTTTTTTCGGAAAAGCACTGATGATTTTACATTAGATCGTCAGTGCTTTTCTGGAAATTCAAGCGGCCAGTGTAGACAGCTGGCAAGTTTTTCCGGAAAATCATCTGATTTTCCGGAATAACTTGCCAGTGTAGACACAGCCACCGTGTTTAAGACAAAAGCAGCCGTCCCTGCTCATGCCCGGTCCCAGACACTGTGCCTCTGCTTTTTAAATGTAGCATGAGTAGCGGCTCTTACTACAGTTAAAAAGCAGAGGTGCAGCATCTGGGATTGGATGTGAGCCAGGAATCAGCTGATTCCCAGCTTGTACCCAGCCCCCCATTGCACCTCTGCCTTTTCGTAAGAGCCCACTGGCTCTTACTACATTTAAAAGGCAGAGCTGTAGTGGGGTTAGTTCCTGGGGGGTGCAAGTGGGGACTGCTTAGTCCTGGCTTGCACCACCCCGGGGAGCTAACCTCGTTGTGGCTCTGCAGTTTAGATGTAGTAGCAGCTGGACAGCAACTGATTCCCGGCTTGTGCCTCATCCCCCACTGCGCCTCTGTCTTCCCCACCCCCCAGAGAGATGATGTTGGGGGGAACTGGCTGGCTCCCCCCTGCACTGGCTCCTGCTCCCTCACTTGTTGCCTTTGATAGCAGTGTAAATGGTATACCATTGTAGATACATGTTAAATCCAAGAAATGCTGTATTCTGAAGGTCGATAAACTTTACACCTAGGGCAGAAACTGTAGCTTGGAGCAGAAAATAAAAATAGGACAGATGCAGAACAAAAGAAACAAAACTGAGTAGCATTATTATAATTTTATTTATTGGTACTACTGTAGCAGCTAGGAGCTCTAGTCACAGAACAGGCCTTCGTTGTGCTAGGTGCTGTACAAACCCAGAACCAAAAAACCCCACTCCTTGTCCCAAAGAGTTTAAGGATGTTGCAGTTACCGAGATTTGAGATAAGAAACTGGATGAGAGTAAAGACAAAGTCCTCTCCACATTTACCTCCTAGCCCTTGGATTATGGTATGTTTTATAATTGTCAACTTGAGTGTTCATTGAAGATAGTGAAAAGGCTCCCATTGGTTTTAATGACTGTTGGACTAAACCTCATGTCCATAGAAAACTACTCAGGTTTTCCATAGCAGACCTTTATGAGTTTCCTTGCATGATTTTTCCAACAACTTTAATTCCTAAACACAGTACATTTGAATGATGTTGGAACACAATAGGAATCCAGAAATCAAAACTAAGTTCCCAGCATGTGCTGGATCCTCCATTGCATGATTTAGTCAAAGTGTTTTTAGTCCTTTCCCACAGTCCCAGGATTGTCGTTCATAGACCTTATTAAATATGTTAATCTGTCTCCTGTAAGTTGTCAGATCTGTTGATTCCATTGTCATAACATCTTTTCTGGAATTCTGAGAGCAGGAGTGCAATAGGGAATATAGTGTAGATACTGTTATATCTAATATATAGCAGGTGCTAATCTGTTTTTAGTAAAAAAGCAGTTTGAGTTAAGGACTTTTAGGCAAGAGGGTTCTGATCTGAAAAAATAGCAGATATACAATAAGCTGTTAATAGTGTATCACAGAAGTTACAATATTTGAATGACTTTGCCATTCACACAGAGAACTGGTTCAAAGACAGTTCATTCATAATTCACATGAGGATATGACATAGCTAGTAATCTTAGTGGAAATAAATCATTTCTTTAATAGAACATTGCAATTTGTCTCTTTTGACGTTTTACGTTTGTAGATGAGATCGGGAGACCCAGAGTTCAGTGTACAAGGGGAAAATATAAATTTCCCCCAATGAAGCTTTTGTTGCCAGGATGCACAAACACAAGGAGACTGAAAGCTCTTTCTTACTGCCTTTTGGGGTAGTCATCTTACAGATAAAATTGTACGATTGTGTCAGTCATGGTTATATTTTAGTTTCATAATAAAAGGTTTACCTGGCATTGTATGGGTCCTTAAACCAAGTACTTTTTTTGTTCATTTAAATCATTGTTCTGGGGTGGAGCTGGGAACAAGGGGTTCAGCATGCGGGATGCAACAGGGAGAAAGGACAACCCCAGCCCTCTCTCACTGCAGCAGCTTAAGGCCAAGTGAGAAATGCCCATCCTTGGCTGCTGCAGCTCCAGCGAACACAATTGGGGGATGGACTGACACACACAGACAAACACAATCAGACAGACTCTCTGAAATACACAGTAGATAGCTGTCCCTTATTCCACCTCTGTTCCCCGCTGGCCCAGTGGTGTTATAACGCTCCCATCTCTGGAACCTCTCTACCACTGGAAACCCCTCATCTCCTTGCTGCTCCCTGTGGTCATATGCAGTATAACTTTCTCCTGCCAGAGCCCTCCCCTTCCATTTTATGAAAAACAATTGCACTTCATGCACATCCCATTATCCTGGCACAACCAAACCCTGGACTTCCTTTAAGTTATGATAAGATAAAGCTGCATACCAAATTTGGTGATCCTAGCCCTCACTATTTTGGAGGAGTTCTTGAACAAACATACTCACAGATGAATAGACGGACAGACTATACATACAGACGCATGTTTCTAAAATTCTTAGGAAACTAGCTAGTATTCAAGAGGATAGCACCTGAGACCTGGCTGTTTCTAAGAGTTTAATAATTCTGATAAGGGATGTTAGTAGGAGTAATTTAAAGGTTTTCCAGTGGTAGAGAGGCAGTGTGGAACTTGATCCTTGTGGATCAAGTACTGTATTGCCTTCCCTTCCCCCTTCTGGAAATACTTACTGATCTCTCTAATTTGTCTGAACAGCCTCCCCACCATTGGTTCACAGATCAGCTGGGAATCATGGGCAAGTGGGAGTCAGATAGGAGTACATATAAAAGGAAGAGAACCAGCTGGAAGCTAAAATTGGAAAGCTGGCCATCAATACAGATTAGATGGAGGTGAAAAGTATTTTGTCCCACTGTGAGGACTGACGAGGGTTTGAGGACGGCCGATGAACACGTAAGCTTATCCTTGGTGCTATAAAAGTTAAACCTAACCTATTTTAATCTGAGGGATAGCCATATTAGTCTGTATCTGCAAAAAACAATGAGGAGTCCTGTGACACCTTATAGACTTAACATATTTATTAGGGCATAAGCTTTCATGGGTGAAACCCACTTCATCAGTTCAATTGGAGTGGAGTTACAAAACAAGCATCTGTAGCTGTTACTCTGTGCTCAAAAATATTTGATTGCTCTTGATATCTATAAACTGTTTCCCTGCATACATTTTAAGAGGTAGATATGACTCATACTTTGAAAAATTGGAAATTTGTCAGAAAGTAGCAATATAACGACAGAAGCTGTTGTACCATCTCCAATTTTGGTCCCAAATTATTTCAAGAGAAAAGAAGGGAAAATAACTGTAAAGTCAGAGGTAACTTTTCTGGAGGTTCAAACTTTGTGCTTGCCTTTTGGTTTTCAAACTGATCTGAAACAGAAGGTTCATTTAGCTGTCTCTTATTCATTTGTGTTCTTTCTCCTCAATCCCATCCCTTAATAATTAACTCTTATCATGTGAATTTTCTTCTTGAATAACTGGCTACATGGTACAGGTCCAAATCCATTTCCTTTGGAACATGGATATAACATAGGAGATGTCTACTAGCACAATTTTCCTGGTTTCATATTGTTGCATTTTAATAAACATTTTAAATATTCACAAATAAAATAACATGAGTATTTTTTAAGTTAGAAAAGAATAATAGACTTGATAACCACAAAATGGCATATAAATAATTTTTCTTCAGTAGTATGTGTTTCATAAGCACTATTTTTATGACAGGAACAGCCTTATTTAGTGTCACAGAGCAAATAATAAAATTCTCCTTGCAAACATTTGTGTAACGAGTAATATTTACAGTAAAGTATACCTTGCTTTATTAGATCCATGAAAAGTAATTTATTTGGTGTCACCATTTACTAGGTGCTTTTAGGCAAAACAGAGGAGATAGTCTCTACTCCAAAGATCTTAATGTCTAAGTCGCTGATCCTTCAAAGATTTTGCATGTACTTAACTTTATGCATATCTAGTTCCACTAATGACTGTTTGAAGGATCAGGAATGTTGTCAGTTTTCATCATGGATAGCCTCTCAGCTTCTTGTTACACAGGATTCTGTCTGTATTTAAACATTTTCTGCATTGTTTGCAACCTGAATTGCACGAAAAAACCTGTTTTTATTTGAATAGTAGTTCTATTTTTATAGTCTACATATTCTAGAAAAAGTCTCAAAATGGCATTAATGATTAAAAGTACATTGCATTGAAAGCTTTGCTACCTGGCACTCTGTTAACTGGAAAACATTGTTAACTGGCATTGTCCCCAGCCACAATATCACCACATCTTCAGGTGCACGCACCTGACTCCCACCTGTCTAGCTGGCTGTTGTGGGGCCACTGAATTCAGTGAAACACTGTCCATTGACTTAAGGACCTGATTCAAAGCCCATTAAGACAAAAAAACACAAGCAGGACTGGCTATTGGCAGGATGCTGAGTTCTCTTAACTCCCACTGCTCGTTATATTGCAGGATAGTGCCATGATATTTTCTCCATTAAGACATTCCTTTTTTGCCCTGTATTTCAAAAATGTGTAGGTGGAATTGTTAGCAATAGTGTGCATGCTTCTGTTGTGGAAATAGCTATTTACAGCTAACTTATGGATTTTAAGTTTTAGCCAAATATTTATTTGGGAAGGGGGAAGGGATTGTAGTGAATTTTGGTTATAAAATTGGAAACTTGTCAAAGAGAAGAGAGAAGAGTTGAATAAGCATCTTATGGAGGACATGTCAGATTTTGTAGTACTGTAGTACTACAGTTCTGACTTTTAATAAAACACTAAGCATAGAATACTGAATTATGTAAAGCATTGTCATGGTTTTGTTGCTGTGAACTAAAATGATTATGTGGATGCCAAGAGACTTAAGGCTTGGTCTACTCTATCAGTTTATATTGGTATAACTACCTAACCCCTGGTATAGATAGTGCTAGGCCAACCATGAGAACTTCTCCTGCTGATGTAACTACTGTCTTTGGGGAGATGGAGTTTATCACCCATCTTCACTATGTGCTACATTGGTACAACAGATATAAATAAGTTGTAAATTACTTGTTATTCTAAGGTGGAACTGCATCTTCAGAGATAAAAGGCTGGCAATGATTAGTATAATAAAATTATATGTTCTGGAGGCTGTGACGGGCCGGCCCCTGACCAGGGGCGAGGGGAGCGGAGCCCCCGCCGGCCGTCACTCTCCCGGGGGCGGGGCGAGCCGAGTCCCCACCGGCGGGGTTCTGCCGGCCAGCCCCAGACCCCCCGGCAACCCCGCAACTCCAGCCACCGGGGACGGCAGGTGGGGGCGCTTCCCCCGCGCTTGCGCCGGCAGCTGACGGGCGGCTCACCCCCCGCCAGCCCACGCAGGGAAGGCGGGGCCAGGGCGCACGGCCACTGGCGAAGGCCGACAGCGGGGACGCGCCCGGAAGGGGCGGGGCCCCGGGCGGCGGCCGGCGCGGCGGGCCAGTTTAAAAGTGCCCGCCGCCGGAGAAGCGGGGTGCAGGCTCCTCGTGGCGGCGGAGGAGCAGCCCCCGGCGCAGCACGGAGCGAGGGCGCCACACAGCCCGGCTGCTGGCCCGGCGCTGGTCCCGGGGCCTCCGGGACAGCCACTGCCCCTGGCGAGCACTCAGCCCCTCGCCAGATGGCAGGCGGACCCCGCCGCGCCGAGTCAGGAGGGACCGGGACGGCCAGGAGCGCGCCAGGGCTGGAGAACTCACCCCCGAGACTCCTCCGGAACGTGAGACGCCACAGACCGCCGAGTCGAGGTAGGCGCCAGGGCGACGGGGATCGGCCGGCAGACCCAACGGGAGGGAGGAAGGAGCCCGGGGCAGGGCGCTTCTGGCGGCCGTGGGTGGACGAGCCACAGGGGGGAGAATCCTCACCCCCCTCGTCCACCGTGCCGGGGCGCTAGTGGCCCCGGCGCTTAGGGCCCCGGGCTGGGACCCGGAGAGAGGGCGGGACCAGGTCCCCCTCCCTCCACACGGGGAGCGTCCAGCACCCGACAGCCACACTAACGGACAGGGACCAAACTAGAACCCCGGACTGGGGAGGAAGACCTAAAGCTAGGGGCTCCGGCCCCATCCCGCTCGGCGTGCACTCACGGCCCGGGGTTCGCTGACCCCCCCCTTCTGGCTGGGAGGGGGTGATCGCACCCCAGGGGCCCGGACCCCACATCGGCGGCCCAGGGACAACACAGGACAAAAGGAGGACCAAAAGGGGTCCGCAGACCCCCCCTCCCGGACCGGGAGGGGGTGATCGCACCCCGAAACCCTCACAGAAGCCTTGACAATAGCAAAATGTTAAAGTTAAGAGCCTAAATAACATTGTGTGCAAAATCTTCCAGAGAAAGGAGCTGTCATAAATTGTAATTAAAGGAGAGATCAAAAATCAGTCATGTTGCATTTGTTCCCAAGAAATATTTTTACCTTTCTGACCCAATTTCAGTATGAATGATAACTGTCTATTTGAAAGACTCTAATGTCAACAAATGAAGACCAAGAAGCATCTGGAGGGGAAAAGAAACCTACAGCTAATGCAAAATTTCCTGAAAGCACAATGCAGCAATTTCAGAAATATACAGGAAATGACAATTATGAACCTTTTACATTAGACCTTTTAGTCACTTCACTCAGAAAATGTAAAAAATGTACTTTATTTTGAGGCAAATATGCTTTTTCTGCTATTTATTAAATATTTGTTATCTTTCGCTGTTACTTCTTGGTTATTTTCTTAGGGACATACAGCCCTAGAAAGAGTGATTGGGGGAGTGGGAATTTGGGGAGGATTAAGTGAACTGGAAAGGAATCATGGTGGAGAGTTTAACATGTGAAAAACCTCAGTTCAAGGGAAAAAATTAGCAAAGAAGAGACTATATACTGTAGTTCAAAGCTGCCTCAGGGCAACTACTGAAACCTAACATTATCAAGCTTCATGGGGTTTATGTGAGTATTTAGTTTGCTATCAAAACAAAACACCTCAGGCTGCGTTTGTGCCATATCTTGTAAACTAAGTGGGATTGGAGCTTGTCAAAATTGGATGGAAAAAAAGGAAATCTGCTGGCTGCTGTTTTAAGTGGCGTTGGTAGTTCAGTGGGTGGGATTCTTCATTCAGGGCCTTCATGACCAGTCCTCCCTGATCCTCCTTAGTGCTTGTGCACATCCATAATTTTCCTCCTGTTTGGACATTCTCAAATAATGATGGAAAGCATGCAGCTGGATGCCTGACTAGTAGAGCTGAGCACAAGTCACAAGTGCAATCTATACTTGAAGAAGCACTTCCTTCTCCTACAGTGGAACTACCAGATCAATTCCCCTTTCTACATTCTCCTCTTACCCTGTGGATTTCTTGCTTTTATGGAGTCAGTTCAGATAGATACTCATTATTCTGTGTCATTACAGATATATCAATGTGTGAGAAAATCGTAGAGCAGTGAGAAACAAATTTCTGCAGTGACATGAGCCTCTAGCTTCCATTGGATTTAGGGGGGATGCTAACACTTACAGCAAGGCCAGGAAAACTTGGGCACCAATACAGTATCCCTTCTCCCTCAAGTAATATAAGGTAACCAGACACCCTCCTTTGAGGACAGTCCTCCTTTTGAGGGGCTTGTCCTCCCCAATAATTATGTCCTACTTTGCCAAAAAACTATCCCGTGTTCCTTTTTTTTTTCTTTTTGCTCGACCAAAAAATATTGGCCTAATATACAAGTATTTTTTTTTTTGTCAACTTAGTGTCCTCCTCACACGTTTTCAAATTCTGGTCACCTTAAGTAACACAAAATTCATTTTAAACACACAACAGTTAATCCTCTTGCCATAAATAGCTTCTTCATTCTCACATATCCTGCCCTGTCTTTCCATTCTGCTATTCAGAATTACCATCACTTCAACACTTTACCCACCTCATAAGTGTTCCAGATTTAGTGTTGCCATCTTCCATATTTTTATTGTGAGTCTTGCAGGCCAAACCCTAGAGCTATGTGAAAGCACAAGAATCTTTTCTTTCAGTTAAAAAACAAAAGGAAGCTAAACCTCTAAACGTGACCCCTAGGGGTGCAAAAGCCAGAGCTCCAATTGCAGTATTTTTAAATCTTATGATTTTTAAAATCAGTCCCATTTTTGGAGGGTGGCACTAATCATGATTTCTGAACACCTGGCATCAGCACCAGTGTTATGTTGGAATAGCAGGACCTGTGTCCATGTCTTTGGATAAGTGTCGGTAGTACCATGTGTGTTTTTCTCAAACAATTGATTATGATGATTTGTTTCCTAGTAATAATATCTAACTTTTATATATGCTTTCCATCTACAGATTTTAAAACATTTTACAAAGGTCAGTATCATTATCCTCAGTTTACAAGTGAGGAAGCTAAGACACAGAGCAACAACTTGCCTAAATTCATCCCTGGGCAAATGGGAGAGTTTATGACTAAGTCTAGATATCAAGATTCCTAGTTCAGTACTCTAGCCATGAGGAAATGCTATTGCCCATAAGGCTGTTGAGAATTTCCCAAAGACAAAATGTTCCAATGTTTCTTCTAAGCATTTTTAGAAGGTTTATTTATTTCCAGATTTTTAAAATAGCTACATTTGTATGAAGATGTACAGCATTATATATGATTCAATTTAGTTAAAAATATGAGGGTTTCTGTGTTGGTGATATATTTATATATATCTTTTGTAGCCAGCATCATTAGTAATATGTTTTCCTTTTTGTCCATAATGCGAGATTGTTATAACAAAGTGGCCTTAGTCCTCTAGAGAGGCAAGTATCTCTTTATGCCTATCCCCATTCTTGTTCCTTTGTGTAGGTTCCATTCTTTAGCCAAGTTTTATGCTGATTGTGACTTTACAGTGTGGTTCATGCTGGGTCAACTTCAGAGTGAGAGCTGAATGGCTGTAGTGCTATGGCACTAACAGAAGCATGGGGCTCATAGTGGTATTTTATAGTAGGCTGTATGCTGACTGGATATTTTGTAGCCTGATTTTGGTGTGGATCAAGTTGCTGGAATCTCTTATATTTGCAGATCAGTTTTGAGGCAATTATTCATGCTATTAAAAGGTGACATAACTATTTAACAAAAGCCCAAAATAAACATATTTGTCCAAATTCTGGGTTAATGCTGGAATGAATTGGACCCAACGTCACTGAATTCACTGGGATTGAATCAGAGATTAATTTTGACCAGTGACATTGCAAATGTCTTTAAACTAATGACTTGGGAAAAGCCTCTGGGAGTGGAGCAGCACATGGATTGGACAGAGATCTCTCTTAGGGGAAGGTCTATTAATAGAGATTCTCTATGTTCTAGTCAGGAGGAGAGGATGAAACATGATAAGGTATGGGTAAGATCAGATGAGAAACAATCAACTGCAAAAGTCTAATACATCATGAAATGGCAGACAGATAAATAGTGAGAATTTTTTAAAGTGCTTATATACAAATGCTAGAAGTCTAAATAATAAGGTGGGTGAACCAGAGTGCCTCGTATTAAAGGAAGATATTGATATTATAGGCATCACAGAAACTTGGTGGAATGAGGACAATCAGTGGGACACAGTCATACCATGGTACAAAATATATCAGAAGGACAGACAAGGTCATGATGGTGGGGGAGTGGTCCTATATGTTCAAGAAAATGTAGAATCAAATGAAGTAAGAACCTTATATGAACCAAAATGTTCCATAAAATCTCAGTGGCTAGTAATTCCATTCTCTAATAATAAGAATATAGCAGTAAGGATATATTACTGACCACCTGACCAGGATAGTGAGAGTGATTTTGAAATGCTAAGGGAGATTAGAGAGGCTAGCAAAACGAAAAACTCAATAACAGTGGGGGATTTAACTATCCCATATTGACCTGGGTACAAATCACCTCAGGACAGGATGTAGAGATAAAATTTCTTGCTACCTTAAATGATAAATTTTCAGAATGGAGAGGGGTAATCCTTGGTGTCCTCCAAGGGTTCGGACTGGGACCAATCTTATTAAACTTATTTATAAATGGTCTAGAGAAAGGGGTGAAAAGTGAGGTGGCAAAATTTGCAGATGACACTAAATTGCTCAAGATAGTTAGGACTAAAGCAGACTGTGAATAGCTTCAAAAAGATCTCACAAAACTAAGTGATTGGGCAACAAAATGGCAAATGAAATTTAATGTTGATAAATGTAAAATAATGCACATTGGAAAAAATAATTCCAGCTATACATACAATATGATGTGGACTAATTTAGCTATAATTACTCAAGAGAGAGATCTTGGAGTTATTGTGGATAGTTCTGTGAAAACATCCACTCAGGTTATGTCTAAACTACATTCCTCTTCCGAAAGAGGAATGTCAATGAGCCCAATCAAAAATGGAAATGATGCGTGGATTTACAAATCTCACACTTCATTTGCATAATCGCGTGAGCGTGCTTTTTCCAAAAAGGGTTTTTTGAAAAAGAAACTGCAGTGTAGATGGGGTTCTTTAAAAAACCACAAACCTTTTTTTGAAAGAACCCGTACTCCTGAAAAAATGCAGTTTCTTTAAAAAAAACCCAAACCTTTTTTCGAAAAAAGCGCTCTCATGCGATTATGCAAATGAAGCACGAGATTTATAAAACTGCGCTTCATTTGCATTTTCAGTCGGGCTCATTTTCATTCCTCTTTTGGAAGAAGAATGTAGTTTGGACTACATTTAGTGCCCTCAATGTGCAGTGGATAGAGAATAGACATAGAGAATAAAACAGAATAACGTATTGCCTCTATATTAAACCATGATATGTCCACATCTTGAATACTGCATACAGATGTGGTTGCCTTATCTCAAAAAAGATATCTTGGAACTGGAGAAGGTTCAGAAAAGGACAACAAAAATGATTAGGGATTTGGAACGGGACCCAAATGAAGAGAGATTTAAAAGACTTGGACTTTTTATCTTAGAAAAGAGGACACCAAGGGGGAATATGAGAGAAGTCTATAAAATGATGACTGGTGTGGAAAAAGTGAATAAGGAAAAGTTATTTACTTGTTCCCATAATAACTGGGATGGGGGGAGGGTGTCACCAAATGAAATTAGGTAGCAGGTTTAAAACAAACAAAAGGAAGTTTTTCTTCACTCAGCGCATAGTCAACCTGTGAAACTCGTTGCCAGAGGATGTTGTGAAGACTAGGACTTCAGCAAAGTTAAAAAAAGAGATAGATAGATTAATGGAGGTTAGACCCATCAATGGCTATTAGCCAGAATGGGTAGGAATTGTGTCTTTAGCCTCTGTTTTTCAGAGCCTGGAGATGGATGACTGGAGAGGGATCATGTGATGATTACCTGTGGTGTTCTCTCCCTCTGGGGCATGTGGCATTGGCTACTCTTGGAAGACAGGATACTGGGCTAGATGGACCTTTGGTCTGACTCAGTATAGCTGTTTTTATGTTCTTAAATGCTTTTTTTCCAGATCACACAAGGCTTTTCTGTGCCATTTGGTTTAAATTCTGTACTGCTTGGAATAAGCATGGATTTGTGGGGAAAAGCATTCTTCAGATTTTCGGATTTGCTGCCTGACTCACACAGCCTGATGTATCTTATCACATCCTGGCTTCTTGTCTGAAAATAGCTAAGAAAACAAAAGCAGGGTTCTGGAAGTTAATGATTTGGAAACCAGTGTGAAGAGCTGACCAAGACAAATACATGCTTTTAAAGATGAACTTCTCTCCTCCCTACCTCCCATCTGTATTCCACTTAACAACAAATAATAATAATGATAATAAAGCTGCATACTAGAAACTTGACAGATAATAAATCCTCTCCACTGCCCATAGAGAGGGAAAGTATACAGTAACCTCTTAATGGAGAATAAGACAAATAATTAATGAAGCCAGAATGCAGATTCATAAGATCTCAAGTACAATCATCTTATGTAATTTCGGAGATCACATATGATGCTTAGCAGTGCAGAGACATTCATCTTCAGTAATTAGGTGACCAGGTGTTTGTTTTTGGCCTGGAACACCTGGTTAAAAAGGGATCCTGGAGGCTATGGTCAGCCTGGCAGACTGAGCTGTTGGCTGGTTGGCAGCACAGATCAGAGGGGTTGGCCAGCTCTCTGCTAGCTGTTGCACTGTGCAGCTCCCAGGAAACAGTCAGTACGTCTGGCTTTGCTTCTGGCGGGGGCGGGGAGGAAGGTGGAATTTGTGACATCCTCCCCATCTACAGGTGCAGCTCCCATTCTTTGGGTCAGGCCAGGAGATGAACTAGCACAACTTGTGAGTGCTCAACAGATTGCTATGAGGGGTTGTGGTGTGTGCCTTTCTCATAGATGGAACAGAATTGCTGCAACAATGTTGAATTATGCATTATGAATGATGTGACATGAACAAATCAGGTTGGCTGTGTCTACACTGCACCCCTTTTCCGGTAAAGGGATGCAGATTAGACACTTTGGAATAGCAAAATCCGGAGGGGATTTAAATATCCCCCGCGGCATTTGCATTAACACGGCTGCCGCTTTTTTCCGGCTTGGGGATAAGCCGGAAAAAAGCGCCAGTCTAGACGTGATTCTCCGGAAAATAAGCCCTTTTCCGGAGGATCTCTTATTCCTACTTTCAAGTAGGAATAAAATAAGCCCTTTTCCGGAGGATCTCTTATTCCTACTTTCAAGTAGGAATAAAAGATCCTCTGGAAAAGGGCTTATTTTCCAGAGAATCATGTCTAGACTGGCGCTTTTCTCCGGCTTATCCCCAAGCCGGAAAAAAGCGGCAGCCGTGTTAATGCAAATGCCGCGGGAGATATTTAAATGCCCTGCGGATTTTGCTATTCCAAAGTGTCTAATCTGCATCCCTTTTCCGGAAAAGGGGTACAGTGTAGACACAGCCGTTTTGTATTTGCTAAGAGCGTTATCTGGTACGTCATTAAGAAAATAGAGTTAAGAGTGAAGCAAATTCCCAGTTTCCCTTTTAAATTACCCTATCCCCAAGACAGTAAAATAGAAGCCCAATTTCTGTTTTACAAACTACTGGTACATCCTTATTGGCTGTCTTTACTCATCTAAATTTGAAGCTTAAATTCACTTTGACCTATTCACACTTTTATGCCAGGGATCTGTCGAAAAAGGCTTTCTTTCTTGACAGATCCCCCCTAGACTGCCACTTTTTGCCGACAAAGTGCTGAGTCGGCAAAATGTGGTGACCATTTTAATGCAAATTAGGCACGGGGTATTTAAATCCCTGCCTTATTTGCAATGTTGACCTGCCTAAACTGCATCCCTCTGCCGACTGAGGGATACAGTCTAGACATACACTTACAGTGGAGTTATTTTGGTACCTGTATTCCTACCCCTATTCCCTTGTACAGCTGATGTCTCAGGAAGTCTGGCTACCCATTTAACCAGCTTCCACCTTCCTTGCGAATCTATTCTTTCTGTTGGGTACTCACTATGACTTCTCTGCATGGCACTAGCAAGCTTAATTTGTTTCTGTGAAATAAGCTACAGTAACATGTCAAGCCTGTGATATATGGGAGAAAAATAACTACAAAACTCTATTAAAAACATAAACCTATAAAAATGTGTCATCTAGAAATATTTATTTTCAAGTATTTTGAAAGGCAATTGTTCTTTTTCAGGTTATTTTTTGCTCTGTGCATGTTAGAAGTATGAAAAGGTTCCCCCCCCCCCAAAGTCTCTATTTAGAGAGCAGCCTGAGAGAGGGGGAAAGTACAAAAGGAGAAGAACATAATTCTCCAAAATGCAAACAAAATTTAAAAAGAGACTTTAGTAGATCCTCCTCTCCCCCTTCCCCCCGCTGTCTCTCAAGGTTTTTGGGCTTTGTAAGCTGTTTTGTCCTTGTGTGCTTAATATTTTAGCACGTGGCTCAGCACCTCACACTACTGCACCCTTCATCTTCCTTACTACTAGTCAAAATTTGTTTAGGCAGTACACAGTTCTCAGCCTGTTGTATTGATTGGACAAATTTTCAAATTGCAGAAAGCACTAGTTTTGCAAGAGTAGTTTAGGCATATTCTACAGTAATTTCATTCATTTGTGGGCAACGCAGCTAAAGTACTTCCAACCCATAACCTGGCTACCTCATTTATTTCAACTTCTATCCTAACAATTTCATCCTTGTTTTCTCTGTCAGCTGCCTTAATAAAGTCTCATTGGCCTCAGTCCCTCTGCTGACCTACTTCTTAGTTTGCTAATAAAGCTTAGTACAAAAAAATGAAAGAATGTGAACATGCAAGTGAAAGGGAATCAGTCATTTGCAATTTGGACTTCACTTTCACAGGCTCTTTAGGGTGTTCGAATCATCATCCATAGTTAGGGATGTGTTATCAGTACAAAGATGGACAAGGCTTGGGAAAAATAAGATCAGTGGGGAACATTCATCCATCTCTTGAATACAGACAGACCATTTTTTGAACAGTATAAACAATTGGTAAATCGGCTTTCTTTTCCACATTTTACTTCTTTCAACCTCTCTTTAGGGGATTGCCTGGTCTCTCCACATCTGGCACGCTCAACTGGGGTGTTATCAGTTAGAAATGATTTTCACCAGAACACAGAAAGGCCTCTGAGATCAAGGGCTATTTCCCTTCCAAATTTTAACTTTCTTTTCCACCAAATTTAGCACTCAATCTAAAGCCTTTGAGAAAAAATAAATCAAATTTCATAGCACACTTGGAAAAGCGTAGTGTGTTATTCTTTTCTTATTTCTCAAAATAGCTAAGCTATCTTTGCTCGAACATTTCAGACACTTTTTTAAAAACTCAAACCAACAAATCTACCCTGATGCAGAGCCCAGAGCTGGAAATTATCTATTCTGAGTGGTGGAAGTTAGGGGGCCTGCATACGAAGTCTTAGCATGAAAATTTGGGCTGCCTTAACTTTAGCTGTCAATGATTATTGGCTAGAATATAATATATAATTGTCTTGTATTGTTATTTTATATCAGTGTAACTTTTCCGTTTTCAGTATTCTTTCTTACTCTTTTTTTCATTTTCTTCCCTCTTTTGTTTTCTCTATTGAATATTTAATTCCACCTCCTTCTCTTCTCTGTGTTTATCAGTCTTTTTCTCCTTTTGCCCTTCCTTGCTTCACTTATTTTAAAACTTCCACTTAACCTTATTTCTGTTGTAGTTTGTCCCTTTTGACAGTCCCTCCTCCTCCCATTTCCTTCAACTTCTGTTCTCATAGCTTATTTCTATGAATATATTCACTTTACTTGTCCACTGTTACTCCAAACTAGTATCTCTACCTGCTTATGTCACAGTTCAGTGGCAATTAAGCACTTATGTCACAGTCAGGGCAAGTAAGCTCTCGAATAATAAATAAATTGTCTAGGGTGATCGTGGAATCTCCATCATTGGAAAATTTTAAGAGCAGGTTGGACTAGGAGTGAGCAATAATTTTTGATGGGGGCCACTCCAAGAATTTGGAAAGTAGTTGAGGGTTGTACTTTTCCATGATATTACTGGAGGAGTTGCGGGGTCTGGGATGGAAATTAGGTACAGAAGGGAGCTTTGGGTAAGGAAGGGAGTTTGGGTGAAGGAGGTGGTTCTGAACTGGGGCACTGGACTGCTGTTTAGAGGGTTGGATTGTAACCTAGGCCAGGGAATTGGGTATTGGAGCGGATGCAGTGGTTTGGGTTGTGAGCTCGGGCTGGAGGGTACTGTGATCTGGGTCAGGGAATTGGGGTGCCAGATCTGGGAAGGGATATGGGTGCAGGAGGAGGGCAGATAATTTAGGTATGTGGAGTAGGGGCAAGAGTGGGAGGCAGAGGGTAGGGGAAGGAAGAGGCTGGGGTGCCAGAGGCAGGCTCTGGCCAGGAGATTTACTGGCCAGGAGACTTACCAACCAGCAGCCCAGCACTTTCCTGACACAGCCTCACTGCCTGCCTGTAGATAAGGGCGGGAACATAACAATCATGTTTACCTAAATGTACTGATCATGTAAACAAAGTCAAAGGACAAGCAGTACAGCTGAGCCATACTGTAACAAGCAATGAGTAACCCCCAGAAATTTTCAAACTGGCACAAACAAGGTAGAGACACAGTATTTAAAGCTGCACCAGAGCACTGCAATTTGGACCTCACCGATCGCTTTGGATACTGGCGCCTCGGAAGCTGAGACTGTCTCCCACTTTATCCGCAGCTGAAATGGGTTTCCCAGCTAGCAGAAGGGATGTAAGAAATGCCTCTTTTTCTATCATGTTGTTCTTTTAGTTAAGGGACAGAGCTTATAGCTGTCAGGAAATAAACTGCTTGTGTTTGACAGATATCTGTGTATCTTTTTTTGTACTTTGAGAACCCAGTGTCGGACCTAAGACTCTCTCCTCCTGGCAACACTGCACCCTCCCCAACAGGCTGCAGCCATGTGCTCTGTGAATAACTACCAACCCTGGAAGGGTTAATTGAAACAAGCAGCTCCCAAAACCTGGACAATGTGATTGTGCCGGGGGTGGGAGCAGCTCCTTAAGCCTTTCCCCCATCTCTACCAGCTCACAGATTTTAAAGCGAAACCAGCCGGCAGCTGCGTTTCTGAGCAGCATGCGGGTGGGGTGAGGCAAGCGGGAAGCCTGCCTGGGGCTCTCCACAGCGTCCACAGGCCGGATCAGGTGGCTTGGCCAGATCCAGCCCATGGGCTGTATTTTACCCAGGCCGGGGTTAGACAAACACCTATCAGGAATGATCTAGATGGTGCTCGTTCCTGCTGTGAGTGCAGGGGACTGGACTTGATGAACTCTCAAGTAGAGATATAAAATCCATTTTAACTGGATAACTGATTAAATGTGATGGTTAACTGGTTAACCAGTTAAGGGGAGGGGTGTTTTAGCCCAACTGGGCTTGAGTGTCTCCTTCCCCCGACCTGCTGTGGACAGGGGCTACACTGAGCACCCTTGTGCACAGTGGGCCCCGCGGGGCTGGAGCAGTCCCTGCCGAGGGCTGGCAGGTAGCTGCTCCAGTCTCCACTAGTAAGCATCACACGTTAAGGATGATACTTACTGGTTGTTAACCTTTTACATGCCTGCTCTTCAGGTCCCTTCCAGTTCTAGTATTCTATGATTCTAAGCTGATACAAAGGGTCTTTTTTCATTTATCTGTCAGCAGTGTATTCTTAATAATGTGTCATGATTGCAAAACAAAAGTCTTATGCCATATTGTACCTTAGCATCACTGATCATTCACCTACTTAGGTTAACTTAAACAACTTACTCCTACTAAGACTATAAGACCTTACTTTTATACTAAGCATTTAAGTTAATATTTATAGGTCAGGGACTGTGGGTCTCTTGTATTTCTGCCTTATTATGATTATCTATTCACTTCATAATCTGTATTTGTGCTATAAACAAGAGATTCCATATGGTTTGTTATCCTATAGGGTGAGGGCTTCTGTTGGGGAAAAATTCTGGTTTTGGTAGGCGTCCTGATTGTGCAGGGACCACTACCTTTCTGCTCCCTGGTAGAGCTGAAGAGTTATCAGATACGTTTCTCTGACTTATGACACTGACAGGCTGGGAGCATAATATATAACAAGGTGCTTTGGAAAAATTTGTATGTTGCAATCATGTAAAAATATTTCTTGGTATTTCGGAGGGCCACAACAAATAAGCCCATGAATCATGAAGCAGTATGAGTATCAAAGATTTAGACCATTGTCCAGAAAAGTCAGTGCTGAAAAAACTTACTCTTCTCCCTCTCATTTGACCTCTTTATATTATGTACTTAAGGACATGTTTGTCCCCAGAGTAAACACATAAAAACTTCGATTTTGGCCAAAGAGTTGCACTGATGAGATTGTAGCAAGTAGAAGGATGCTGCCTAGTGTCACCATTGTTGTGTGCCTTTCTGAAAACAAACCAAAATAACATAAAATTTGGAAAAGATTCCAAATTATACATTTGCTTCTCTAGTTTAACATTTCTTAGAGTGGGAATGGCCAGAATTGTCAAATGCACTGATTTGTGGTGTGTGTATAACTCCATCTGAAATATGGTACCCAATCCTCTCAAAAATATCGTTGTTGGCTGGTTAGCTATCTAGCAAATACAAGATGAATCATGTTTGCCCGTTCCAGCAATATACTGCTGAATACACACTACTTTTCAGTCTTTCTGCTAAATATGCCACCTGTCCATTGTTTGAATTAGCAGGTGCAGATAGGGAAAGAAGGATGGCAGAAGGAAGTAACAAGTTTTTTTTTCTTTTTAGTGTTGATTATATTTCCTCATTTCCTTTTCCTGACTGTCGGCCAATCCTATGAGATTTAGAATTTATCTTCTAGGGCAGTGTTTCTCAACCAGTTGAATGAGTACCCTAAGGCAGTGTTTCTCAACTTTTTCTTTAAATGAAATACCCCTTTTAAAAAAAAAAAAATTTAAGTACCCCCTATTTCAAGAAAAAATTATAAGTACCCCCAGTCCGTACAGTTTTCAAACACACAGCATTTTTTTTCTACCATTGCAACATATTTGTTTAAACAACTTATTTGTAGCAGGGCAGGTGATAAATTTTTTGGGTGTAAAAAGTAAAATAAATAAATAAATAAAGCTTTGTAAAACTTAAAACAAAAATTCAGTTTTCTCCAAATTTCAGTTGTGTTGATGTACCCCCCCAGACTTCTCTCGTACCACTGGTTGAGAAACACTGCCCTAAGGGGTACTTGAGAGAATGTGGCACTAGATATCACTGAGATAAAATTAGATAGAAGCCACAATGATCACTTTGGGAGGTGAATTCCACTTCTATAACTGCCCAGCCTTCCCTTTCTAAGTAATGGAATGATTGCTTGTTTGCTTGTTGGTATTTTGACCACAGGTGCTAAGTAAGGAGAGAGATTTTAGTTCCAGTCGTGCTTTGTTCAGTCTGGGGAGTTGAAATAACCGTTGACAAGCCTTCTGTTTACATCTTCTTCACTTCTCAGTGCCTGCTGGCACAGTATTAGAAGCCACTGTATTTAAATACAGTAAACTCTCATGATTTTGTTGAAAGTTTTGAGGGTTTTTTCCTTAAGCTCTTAGTTCCCAGAGTTAGATGATTATGTGAGAAGCTTAGTTTTAATTTCTTTTTAAAGCAAGGAAAATTTGGTGCACCACTAAGGTAGACTCCTGTGCTGATTGGGATACTGCTTTCTGCAGATCCCATTGGCTGGGAATGGTGATCCATGGTCAATGGGGGCTGCAAGCAGCCCTACCTCCAGAGGCTCTCCCAGGGCTAATCCTGGCAAACTGCATCCATCCTGCGGCCCTCTTGTTGCCCACCTTTTGTATAGGAGGGTAGAAGAAGGGGAAGGGTTAGAAGTGCCCTGACAGGGGACTCATGCCATTCACTGTGCTCCAGCTGCTGGTCCACCAGGCTGGGAGGGGAGGACTTATTTTTGCCTTGTATGACTTCTGGTTGAAAAGGGGAAATCAGACCTATCACCAATACCAGGTATGCCCCCCAGTTGAAGGAAGCCTAGCTCTGAAGGCAGCACAGAAGTAATGGCAGTAATCCCATGACTCCCCAGAAACAGTTTTGGCAACTCCATTTGCCCCCTTTTGGGTTGGGGTACCCATGGTTACACCACCATGAAATTTCACATGTAAACCTCTGAAAATGTGAAAATGTATCAGAGGGTATGTCTACACTACAGTGTTATTTCAAAATAACTTATTTCAAATTAACTATTTCAAAATAAGATATTTCGAAATAATGTGTCTACACACAAAATGCATTTTGAAATAGCATTTTGCTATTTCGAAATAGCGCTTTTACACTGAGTGGACGCTGAATCACATTTAAGGCCAGCCAGAACCAGGTCCAGCAGGGCATCAGGTCAGGAGTTACTTTGTGTGGCTGCTACCTGAGTTTATCTGAGGTTTTTGCTTAAAGGTCCCCCCTCCTCCCCAGACAGCTGATTCTCAGCTTTCCCTGCTTGCTTGTCTACCTCGGTGAAGGACAGCAAAGCATTTTATCTCTGCGTGCTGTGGTTGCCCTCAATCAGGACACCACAGCACTCTGCAGCATGGAGCCAGAACTGCCCCAGGGCAGTCTGGTACTTCTCGTGGACGCGTTGCTGCGAGCCTGGCTGCACTATCTGCAGGCTGCCGTCCGGGAGGTCCATTGGGGGCTGTCAGTATCCAGGAGGAGCCTCCAGGAGAGTTTCTACCCTGAGGAGCACTAAGAGCCTCCCTGGTCTGCCCCACTGGGGGCTTGCGCCTCATTCCTCCCTCATGTCCTTCCACTTACCCTCCTTAACCCCCCTTCCTGTTGTCAAATAAAATACATGTTTTTTCCTGAACACAAACTCTCTTTATTTAACAAAATGGGGGGTGGTGGGTGGGTTAGAGGGAATGAAACTGTGGTGAGACTGGGGAAAGGAGGCAGGAGAGGGGAGAAGAGAGGGTTGGAGAGGGGAAGGGGAAACCTGGGAGGAAGGAGCTGGAAGGTGGAAGCAAGAGGAAGAAGGGGGAGGGGAAGCTTAGGGCTCAGGGTTGGGAAGTCTCGCTGGACCAACTTGATTTTCACGCAGACCTGCTGCTGGGTTTACGTGTGGCCTTTGCGGCCAGGCTGGAAGCTATCCTGCCATAGATGGCTGCATTCCTCCATCTACTGCAGAGATCATGGACGTTGGGGACATCCCCCCAAACCTGAATAATAAGGTCCATGATCTCCACCCTGGACCAGGAAGGTGCCTGCCTTCTCTGGGTCCTGGCATGCTCTTGGGAGGTGGCAGATTGCTCCTGGAGAGCAATGGAGGGCTGGCTGCCAGTGGCTTGCTGGCTTATGTTTTGGGCCACTGGGTCAGGGGCAGTGACTGCTGGCTCTGGGCTGGCAGGCTTGGAGCTGGCACAGGCACTGTGGCCAGAGTCAACCCCTTTAAGGGTTCCAGGGAAGGGAGAGGGAGAAGAATGTTCTTGGTTGAGGCTGGAGTGGCCACCAAGGCACCCTGGGAAGGCTGGAGGCCCCCTATTTCGATATAAGTGTCTACACAGCACTTATTTTGAAATAGGCATTATTCCTCCTGGAATGAGGTTTACCAAATTCGAAATAAGCGCTCTGCTATTTTGAATTAATTTCGAAATAGCGGTTTGGCTGTGTAGAAGCTAGTAAAGTTATTTCGAAATAATGGTTGTTATTTCAAAATAACTTTGCTGTGTAGACATATTCAGAGGCAGCAGTGTATGGTGGAAGGAAGCCAGTCTGCATGGGGAGCTGGTTTTTAAGTTGGCTCCCCTTGCAGACCAGCTCCCCCTGCCACCCCGCACTGCTGCCTCCCTAAGGGTGGGGCCGGGAGCACATTGGCTGCTGGCCCTGCCCCTAGGGATTTTGAATAGCCATGTAACTGCTAAGATTTCTTGCGGTTACATGACTATTCAATTATCTGATACCATGCAGACCTAATTGGTCTGAGGACAGGGGGAGCGCTCAATGTTTCCTCCACCCTGCCCGCACCCTGCAAACTACTTTAGTATAAACCTATTGTAATCTGTTACAATAACCATATAAGCAAACCATACAAAAATAAAAAATCTATATGAAAACATATCTATAGGCAAGCAACCAGTTCAGCCCTATAGGCTAGAGCATGTTATGTGTGAAGGTTGAAATGCTCTTGTGGTGAGATACAACTGGGGGGAGCAGAGAATGGAACTCACAAAAAAACCCAGGGTCATGTTAGTCATTCATATGAACATTTTGCTGTTATTATGTGCATCCTGGAGGATCCCATGGAACTTTTTATTCTGTGGTTCTTCTTGGAGATCATTCAGCTAGCACTACTGTGGGATGTGACATTCATTCTGCACCATCAACATTACACAGTGGGATTTTTATGAGGGGAAAATGAAAAATAATTTCAGTTGAAACTTCAGGGAAATCTTAAGAAGTCTAAATGTAATTACTCAAGCTAGATTTTTTGAAAAAGAATTTTTAATAAGTTGGCCAGAGCTTCAACTTTGTATCTGCCAGATTGTCCGCATTAGGGGGGCTCTCAAAGGATCTTCTATATGTAAATGTGTTTATCTCATTTGCTCTTCTTTCTCTATTCAGATCATCTTTAACCTCAGAGAAATGTCTGTCGATAATTACTATTTTAAAGAGCACTGACGAGCATTCTGTTTCTCCCTGTGTGGAAAGATCCTGAGGCTCAGGATTTGCCGCCTCATCTTAGAAATGGGTCATATCTGAAAAAGCTTAGATCCTGCTGCACGGCCCCCAAAGTTCATGGTTCTTCAGGTCCTGTATTTTGATTGAACATATGTAATTCAGATCTGGGTCTGAATTAAAATTCTGAACCTTCTAGTCACCTTGCAAAATTCAGAGTTGGTTCTGCGTTCAGTTCATTTGCTACATATACTTGCTATTAAGCCACTTTCTTTTTTTTTGCTTGAAGCATTGTGTTTTAAAGCAAATTCTGCAATGAAGAAGTAACTGTTTCATGTTTTTAGTGAGTAAAGCTGAAGCATTAAATGCCCTTCTTAGGGCTTAGTCAAGTAATCTGTTATTTTTTGTTTTTTTTTCTAAGGAGACATGGGTAAGCTTGGCAAATGAGCATGAGTTAATTTGATTTCTAAGATCTGAGTGCCTCTTGAAATGAAAAGGCCCACTCTTCTGTAAACCTGAAATTGGATTACAAACAATGCTTTCAAAACTGATGCAATAAAATTTCTCCCTGATAATTTAGTTGCTATGAAATTTATTTCAGAAATACTCTCTTTGTGTGCTCTGGGTGGCACAGATATCCTTGTACCTCAGATATCCTTTGTGCTCTGATGATTTTGTGTATTATTTACTTAGTTAGAGGGCCAGAGATGTGGGGCAGAGTGTATGTGAGAGAGAAAATCTAGGAAATTTGCATTTTCATACTAAAATATAAAAATCTGGGTGAGCTTCTTACAAAGCATAGGACTCATCATCTCCTCAACCTTGACTCATGGAAATGTTTGAACCTGGCAAAGTGCCAAGTTACCTTGACAGTGCTGCTGTCTGACTTGGCATGAAACCTAGAAGCAGAATTTATTCTTATATTTCTCTTGTATTGGTCTCATTTCAAAGGACCAGGCATGTACTGAAGTGCTGAAAACCCTCAATGCCCAACAAAGTCAATGGAGTTGAGGAGGTACAGCACTTCACATGATTGAGCTCTATGTTAATCACCATTATGATTTCCTGAAGCTACTCTGCTGAGTGGTGCCAGGTCAAAAGCAAATAAAATGCAAACATAGATATGTTTGGGTACCACACTCATTCAACACTCCTTACAAGTATTAATACCTACACTACTTCATAAAAGTACCCATTAGTCCTCTTATCAGCAAGGGAAAATGGTAAAAAAGATTCACTCATAATATGTAGTTTGAATTTTTTGTAGTTTCCTCAGTTTCCCTGATTCTGATACTTAAGGTCAGTCCTGTTCTCTTTCCTCCAAGGAAGAAGAGCATGGAATAGATGTTAACAGCATTCAGCTGCTCGTGAATGATGTTGTGACTATACCAATTGCTGACTTCTTTCTTTGACATTCAAAGCTGCTAGATTTGTCACTGGACACTTTGAGACTTATTTTCTCACTAGGGAAAATAAAAAGTTACTAAGTCTAGTGACAAAATAGCTAAGCTGAGGATACGTGGGTGGGGAAGAGCAAGTGACAAAGAGGGATGGAGTGAGTGGGGTGGAGCCGGGATGTTGTTTTCTATTACGAGGAAATTGGCAACCCAAAGCCTGAGCCCCATAGGTGGGGCAACCCAAAGTTGAACCACAAGGGCTTCAGCCCTGGGGGAGGGAGCAGCTGTGAGCAGTGGGGCTCAGTCTTTGGCTTCGAACCTGGAACTCAGAAAGTCTCATACCAGCCCTGGTGACCCCAGCCCAGGTTGCAACCCATTTTGCAGTCCCAATCCACAGTCTGGGCTAGAGATTGCTGCCTGCCGTAGCCTCCCTGAAGGTCAGCTTGACCGTGGGACTGTTTGATTTGGTATCAGTGACTTGCTTTTTTGTTGCTGAATAAGGCTGCTGCCTGCCGGTAGTTTCCTGCTTGAAGGGAGCGACAGCCAACTAAAAATCTGTTTTGTGCACCAGGGACCCAGGCAGTGGTTTGTCATCAGGAACAATGCTTCACAGTTAAGTGTTAAGCTTTTTATTTTTTTTAAAGCAATTGTTTGGGGATAACCTTCAGAGGGAGAAGCAGCAAAGACTTCATGCAGTTCACTAGGGATGTTACTATTTTACACGCATGGTGTACAAATACTATGGCGAGGGACAGCTGTACAAAACCATAAAATAGATGGCCTGCATAACTCATTATCAAGCTTTTACGTGTGTGTGTGTGTGTGTGTGTGTGTGTGTGTGTGTAATGCAGCCATCTCAACTTCATGCAGATAAAAGTTTATATCAAACAACCTGATTATGCATTTTCTCTCTCTGTGTGGTAGTACGTGTGCCAAAAAACCACAAAAACCTGTTCTCACTCATTTTATTTGAATCAAGGTGTTTAGATCGTTGGTGGTAATAGAAATCATATCAATAATCTTGTTAAATTGTAGAGTAAAATTGAGTCTGTCTAAAACCTTTGCTGAAGTCAAGGAATGCAGATTGAGTGAGAGTTGTGTGCAACAGACTACAGGTTCCACCTCTCTTAACCAGGACTCCCTGGTCCGGCAACATCCATGGTCCAACAATCAGCACAGAGGTTTCTGCACCACAGAACCCAGGAACAAGGAGGTCTGGTGGTGGGGCAGGAGCACCGTAGGGGGGGACTGGTGTCTCAGCTGAGAGCCTGTGTTTGTGTGTGTGTGTGTGCAGAGGAAATGGGTGGGGGAAGAATGGGAACTCTGGCCTGAGTGGTGGCCACGGAGCTCTGACCCAAGCCTCAGAGCTGCGTCCCTGGCTGCACAGCTCCAGCCCTAGCCATGGGGCCAGGTGGCTATGGAGCTCTGTTCTGGCCATAGCACTCCAGCCTCAGGAGCAGTGTGGCTACTGGCATATAGATAGCCCTGGGGGAAGGGGGCAGGTTGGCACTCTAACCCAGTGGCAGCCTGAGTCAGGAGGGAAGGGACCTCCCCAGCTCCAGTAAATTCTCTTGTTGGGGACCAGTCAGGTCAGAGGGAGCTAGACTAGCGAGGTCCAACCTGTATATGATTTGAAAGTGCAAAACACACAATCTTTAGGTATAGAAATAGATACAAATGAATATTTATTATCATCAAAGCAAATGACACAACCACTAAAAACTTTCATTTCTCTAGCTTGGACCTATCAGGGAATTTCTGTTACATTCAGATTCGCACAGAGTATTTCATGGCTTTCACTCTTGCTTTGCATGCCTTCAAAAGGCAGTGAACAAGGATGACAGGATTCTTTAAATACTGATTTTAGTTCTGATAAAAGGCAGGAGATTGCTCTAGTTCTGTCTGAAGTTAATGGAGTTTTAAAGTAATAAAGTATTTCAAATATAAACATTTTGAGAGTGAATGGTACACTAGGGTTATTATGCTGACCTCTCTGGAATGGAGTAGTTCTATTCACAGGGCAGTCAGTAGCATAGGAATCTAATCTTAAAACAGTTGACTCTTCTGGGAAAAAGAGCACACATGTTAAGTGCTTCTGCGTAAATTAGAACAAGAATGAAAAATAGGAGATTTAATCCAAATATCAGGAGGAGAGAGACACATACACTACAGGCAGTCCCCAGGTTACGTACAAGATAGGGACTGTAGGTTTGTTCTTAAGTTGAATCTGTATGTAAGTCGGAATTGGCGTCCAGATTCAGCCGCTGCTGAAACTGATCAGTTTCAACAGTGGCTGAATCTGGACGCCAGTTCTGACTTACATACAGATTCAACTTAAGAACCCCAGGCATTAAGAGCCCCGGGGCAGGGGCTTCCTGTAGTCAGCCACTGGTCATTTTCAGCAGCTGCTGACTTGGGGACACCTGGGGCAGAGCAGCTGGGGTGCTGCTGGGTTGGTCCAGTGGCGCCCAGAGCGGCGCTACGGGACCAACCGGCAGCGCCTCATCTGCTGTACCACAGGTGTCCGGAGCAAAGCCGCGGAGCACGGGGGCAGCGGGATAGCCCAGACGCGCCATGGCTATCCTGCTGCCCTCGGGCTCCATGGCTTTGCTCGGCTTTGCTCCCCGTCCCCCTGGTCTGCAGACCAGGGGGACAGGGAGCAAAGCGGCGGAACACGCGGGCAGCGGGACAGCCCAGACGCACCGTGGCTATCCTGCTGCCCTCGGGCTCCGCGGCTTTGCTCTGCTATGCTCCCCCTCTCCCTGGTCTGCAGACCAGGGGGAGGGGGAGCAGAGCAGAGCAGAGCGGCGGAACGCGCGGCCAGCTGACAGCCCAGACGCGTCTGGGCTGTCAGCTGGCCGCACGTTCTGCCGCTTTGCTTCCTCTCCCTGGTCTGCTGGAGACCAGGGAGAGGAAGTGCCCCGTTCATAACTGCGGATCCTCTGAAGGGGACCGTTATAGAAAATTTGAGTGGAAATGGTTCAGCCAGTTTGTGTGAGATTGAAATATGTTTTGCTTATTGTGCTTCCCTGTCTCTCTCCCTGCCCACCCCCATAAAAATATCATTGGACTACTTAATGTGAAATCAGGAAAATGTAATCTGGCCCTTAATAATTAAAATAGTGGATTAGCCTTTGGTGCCTGTCCTGACCACACAGTGGAGCATGTGGGTTACAAAAAATCAAAGACTGCGTTCAATCTGATAAACATTGTGTGTGCTCAAGAGCCGCCTCTTAACATCTCCTATGTTCACCATCCTTGCTTGCACTGCATTTTCACTTATTTTCTTAGGTAGCACACCATTTAATAAACTAGGATAGTACTTAAAGGTATGGTGATAGGTGCCTAATAAGTATCTATAACATGCCTATTCTGTGCAGTGCAGTTTACACTGAGATGCAGTATGTGGAAGGAGAAGTCCCAATGCTTTCCTGTGTACAGTAAAAATGTGTAGAAAGTTTCCTTAAACACACTCACATGTGCTGCTAGTTCAAGGACCAATCTGACCCTATACTTTCAAAAAACGTAGTCCCATTAATAAGTTGGTCTCTGCTTGGCTGCAGTTAATTTAATAGAGCTTTTCAACAGAAGCAACAGTGTAACCGCATCAACATCCATTGGCTGCTAAATGTGCACCAGCTACTTACGTGACAGCAATAGTATAATTGTAAGGCTTCCATGGCTATCGTGTCCTACGGTGAAAATATATCAGTTTGATTTTAGCATTGCATTAACCATATCCAGCAGCATGAGTTCAAATAAATTAGGATACTTGGATGCATTAAAAAAAGTATTGAAAATAATAGAGAAAATATTAAAAGGATTTATAAAGATGACTCATTCATTAGGAATACTGTGTCCAATTTTTGTTTAGTGGAGACTAAATAGGACCAGGCAAGATGGATGAAAATGGTTAAAATAGCACATTGTGTGTTTTTTCAGGATATATTAACAGAGATGATAGATAATAAAAAGAAAAAACGGAGAGTTGGCAGAAGTATTCATATTAAAGAGGGTATACTACAATGAATTGTTTCCTATTTCTTATCCTGTTGCATAAGAAAAGCATTGTGTGAAATTAAAGGCAATACTAACTGTGATGTTCAAAAATCAGTCCAAACCAAGGAGTGATTCAGCGAGATACATTTTTCAGTATATGAGTTCTGACTAATACGAGCCTCTGCATACTATAACAAACTGTTCCAGTTGGCTCATTCAAGTTGAAGGTACACTTCCCACACCAGTCCAACTAAATACTATTTACCAGAATTACGTAAATCTGTGGCATTTTATGCCAAAAGGGATCATTGAGGCAAATGTTGAGGCTGGATTATTTTATGGTATTTAAACTGCACAGCTAGCTGGGTAATCTAGAACAATCACATTTATCAAATTTTATAATTCAAAGCACAGACTGAAGGCCTGAGGGAATAAAAAAAACTAGGTGCATTATGGGTTAGGATTTTGGTTTTGTGTCAGTTTTACTTTTTGTTTTTGTGTGTGTGTTCTTGGGAGTCATTGGGCATATACTACTTCGAGGGGTGGGGACCACAGAATTCCACACTAGAGGGACTCAGGGGCCTCATCCAGTGTGGCAAACTGTATATCCCTATCATTGTAGGCCTAAGACAATATTAAGTTCCATGACAATGTAAGTCTTAATACTAGCAGAATACAGAGATAGACAGTGGGTATACACTTCATAGTGCAGGTGTTAGGAACTGTACATCACAAATTTGTAATGTGTTTGTCACTTGCTTTTTTTTAGAAAAAGAAGTTCACCGGGTTTACTTTTTTATCAGCATCACTGTAAAACTGTATTGAATTTGAGTAGCTTCTCATTATTTTATTGAGTCATATGGCTAGCATTTGAAAACACAGTTGACCGAAAAATCTGTGGTTGTTAGCAGTCTGGGGGCATTTTTTTGGCTGTTGTCAGAAAATCTAAGCTTCAGTTTCCCTCCTGGAAAATGTAAGTTCAGTAGCGTGGAAATCAGTCATTTTTGTATCTTTTTCTCCCTGCCTCTGTTCTTTTTTCCTCTGTGATTATTCAAGCTTCTTTGCCTTCTATAGATTTTTTTCCAAAGCAGAAACCAGTGACATCTGCTTCTGGATGCTCTGATTTATAGACCCTTAACCAGCAAGTTGCTGTGCTGGCTCCATAATGCATAATCACACATAGCTGCCTGAGGGGGAGATCTGACAAGATAGGCAATAAATACTTAAAGGGACCAGAACTTTTCTGAACTGTATATCCAACCCTTTGGTCCAGGGAATTGCTGAATAATACACCTTGCTAAGTTAAGCAACAAGCATGTCATTATGGCCAATTAGGAGCTTACTACTTTTGTTCTTAAAGGAGTAACAGCCATAGTATCTTTACTATCTTAATAATTAATTGGCATACTTAAGAAATCTTTGTGTTGATTCCTCTGAGAGTTAAGGGATTCTTAAATAGCTTGAGAGGCTACTTTGGATGTTAGCTGTATCTCTTCTTTAATTTTGGGAGAATAATACTCATTGTTGATATAGCTCTTCATACATTCAAAGCACTATACAAACATTAATTAACCAGGTAACTGACCACTGATTAAATCTGAAAGTCAAAGAATAACATTTATTTGAAGTCTTAAATCTGATTAAAATAATTCATGGTTTCAAATCCTTACCAGCAATTTTTATTTTTGATTTGCCAATTACAGACTTCTCAGTCTTGATGGATGTACTATCTTTCATTTAGTTTATATATATTTATGAGCCGAGTCCAAAGAATGTAGCTTGTAGGGAGCATGTAAGCTTAACTCTTAACATTGCACGACCATCATATAAAACTGCCTTTGCCTTTTCCTCTCTTCAATGTTAAAATTAATTAAATATAGCGGAATTGTGAATTTCATATAGATAGCCTTCTAAAGTAACTTTTATATTCTAGATAAGCTCACCTTCTTATCCTGTGCTATTTTGCGCAGGAGCTTCAGAAAATAAGATAGCATTTAAATGCAGATTGGCTTGTCTGGTCTACTGATGACTCATATTAAGGCAATACTCAGCCAGTGTAAATGTTTGTAATTGTTTTCAATATGAACCCTGTTTTTCATATTTTTAAAACCTAAAAATAAAATGTTCTGAACCAGGAAGTAAAAGCACTTTTTAATTATGAAAGATGAAATTATGAAATATCTGTGTTTGTCAAACCTTAAAATGAGTTCATGAGTATGAGAGAAGTATTAACAATTTTCTATACAGACTGTTGCTATTCAGTTATGGGGCATGATTATACTTGATGTGTATTCAGAGCATGTTACAGTATTTTTTAAAATTTGCAAATTACTCATTTACAAAATAAACCATAATGTCTCTCTTGAAGCTCTGATGCTTTTCCAGTGTTTGTAATCTACAGATTAAAGCACCCTAAATCTAAATAGGAATTGACATAAGGTATTATAGTCTATTATGTCAGTAATCCATGATTTAAGAGTTCCTGGGAGTGCATATTGGTATGATGGACCATAATAGCTGAACCATCATGTTAATGGTGTGCTGATAAAATTATGTCTTATGCACTGCCACTAGATACTATCCTGTTCTTATGGGAAAAACCCTCTGGAACATAATAGTGATGAAGCCAAAAAAGATTCTAAAAATGTGTAGTAGGTTTCTGTAGAAGCTGTTGTAGGAACCTAGAAAATTTAATAGACCAGTTTGTTTTCAGTAATATTTTTAATAATTCAAAAATAGATATTTTGGTATTCGAGTTCAATGAGAGAGCTCAAAATACTTCTAAGTAGTTAGCATTTTCTTAAATTTGTAAAGATTTCTCATAAAAATATTGTTTATAGACTAATAAAAATTTACACTTCTGAAAAATGAAGACAAAAAGTGCTGCTAGGCACAGTAGGCATAAAAAAAAATCTCAGCTGTGCTAATGTAAAAACTAACATTTCAAATCATGGAAGACAACTATATCCTTGTGTGCCACTTTAAACTTAAAGCAACGATTATTTAAAGAAAAATCCCCACAAATGAGCACAAATGATAGCACTTAAACTTCTACCAAAGAGGACCTGCAAATCAGATGCCTAAAAATCAAAATGCTTACTACCTCTTTTGCAAGTGCTAGCTTTCAATGGCACAAAACTTTAAACATAAATGGTAGCATTTAAATTTAACTAAATTTAGCCTTCGGTGATTTGAAATGTTGGTGTTTACAATAGCATAGCAGAGTTTTTATGATAACTTCAATCTTTAGAATTGCAGTAAAGCTAAAGGAGAAGCTCTCAAAAGTAATTTTGTTGGTGGTTCAACCTTTTCTTCGTAACATTTTTTCACTAAGTACTTTGAGTAAAGCTTTTTATAGCTGATAAAATAAGGCTACTCAGTGCAAATTTGTTATGAATGAAATTTGGAGAATTCAGTACAATTGACATACACATGGATTTAGAGAAGCTGTTGTGGGAGATTTTGACTAAACCTCTCTGTTGTGTTTGTTAGTTAGGGAGAAGTAAGAAGCTTTCTAATACAATCGATGAATTGGAAGGAGGTATTTTAATATTTTATGTATATGTAGGCAAATGAAACCGAAGAGGAACATGGGCTAAATGCTGTTCTGTTTTGCTTTTATCTGTCTTTCGTAGGTACTTATTTGATTTCCTGTAGTATATTATATTAGCTCTCCACATTTTTAATGTATTTATCCTTACAGCGCTGGTGAAGTAGGGAAGTGCTATTATCTGCATTTTATAGATGGGGAACTGAGACACTAAAGGCTACGTCTACATTGGCCCCTTCTCCAGAAGAGGCATGTTAATTTCCAACTTCAGAATAGGGAAATCTGCGGGGGATTTAAATATCCCCCGCGGGATTTAAATAAACATGGCCGCCGCTTTTTTTCCGGCTTGGGGAAAAGCCGGAAAAAAGCATCTAGACTGGCGCGATCCTCCGGAATAAAGTTTGAAGTAGGAATAAGAGATCCTCCGGAAAAGGGCTTTATTTCGGAGGATCGCGCCAGTCTAGACGCTTTTTTCCGGCTTTTCCCCAAGCCGGAAAAAAAGCGGCGGCCATGTTTATTTAAATCCCGCGGGGGATATTTAAATCCCCACACGGATTTCCCTATTCTGAAGTTGGAAATTAACATGCCTCTTCCGGAGAAGGGGCCAATGTAGACGTAGCCTGAGAGTATGTCTAGACTACATGCCTCTGCCGACATAGGCATGTAAAATAGGCTACCCGACATTGTCAATGAAGCGGGGATTTAAATATCCCCATCTTCATTAAAATAAAATTGTTAGCACAGCGCAGCAGTCAAGACATGGATCAGTCGCCAGGGTAAGCCTTTATCAACCGCTCCCTTATTCCATTTTTATATTAATGAAGCCAGGGATATTTAAATCCCCGCTTCATTGACTATGTCAGGTAGCCTACTTTACATGCCTCTGTCGGCAGAGGCATGTAGTCTAGCCATACCAAAGTGTTTTGCCAAGATCACAGAGAAAATCTGTAGTGAACCAAGGAATTGAATACGGGTCTACTGGATTCCATGTCAGCATTATAACTGTTGGATCCTCTTCCTTTATGATTGAGTGATAATCGTTTTTAATTAGTTTAAGTGTGTCTTCTATGAAAATTGTTGACCGGTGTGATAAGATGATTTGTGATAAGGTTCTGAAGGGGCTGGTTAGGGATTTTAAGAGAAGACACATACAGGTTGGACCTCCCTGGTCTGGCATCTTCAGGACCTAACTGGTCCTGAATGAGAGACTTTGCCGGACCAGAAGAGGTCTCCTTCCACCAGCCCCCAATCACATTGCCTGCTGCTGGCAGGCTGCCCCAGCAAGCACCCTGTCTTGCCCTATCCCTCCCTCAATCTGGCTGGGCTATTTGCCCAGCTGCTGCTGTCTCCCTGGGTGTCATAGGCCCTGGCTTCTGCTGCAGGGATCCAGCTCTGCTTGACTTGGGCTGCCGTGGGGCTCCATTCCCAGAGGGCTAGTGTGGGACTCTGTCCCCATGCTCCTAGGGTAGCCTCAAGACTGTGGCTCTGGTCTTGTGCTGCTGTGGGGCTGCAACAGGGTTCCAGCCTCAGCCCCGCATTCCCAGGGGCTGTCATGGGGCTCCAGCCCAATGCTGATATGGGCTGTTGGGAGACTCAGGGGTGCCATTTCAGATTTTGGTGTGTGTGTGTGTGTGTGAGGGGGGGGGGGGGGGAACCTGTGCATGCTGTGATGGGGAGAGGAGAGTTGAGAGCAAATGAGATAGATGGAGGACAGAGGCTTCAGCAATATTACTGAGCATGCTAAGTACAAGCCAAGCACTAAATGGGGAAGGGGAGGGAACCAACCCCATCTGCCTTCCTCATCATCTCTATCCAGGGGCTACCAAGGCACTGGAAAACTACTTTTTTGGTAGACAATTTAGCAGTTAGCTGACAGGAACACTGTCTCTAATTCCTATATAAAAGAAGGAAATTTAAATAAATATTAGACCCCCTTAGCTCTAACACTAACATATTCTGACATCCTGTGGCAAGTCACTTAAGGGACTCTGGTTAGTGTTAAAATTTTAGGCTATGTCTACACTGCCCTCTCTTGCACAAAAAATATACAAAGTGAGGCAAAGTGTGGAATATCGTTGCATCTCATTTGCATAATTAATGAGGCTCTGTTTTTGTGCAAAACCCCTCTTGCGCAAGAGCCATTCTTCGTGTAAAAAAGTGGAAGAATGGCTCTTGCACAAGAAGGGGGTTTTGCACAAAAAGGAGCTGTGTAGATGGCTCCTTTTAGTGCAAAAGCCTCTTGTGCAAAAATGGAGCCTCATTAATTATGTAAATAAGGCACGGTGATAGTCCATGCTTCACCTCATTTGCATATTTTTTGCGCAAGAGAGGGCAGTGTAGACGTAGCCCTAATATATATTCTTACTTTGTCTCTAACTCTGTAGAGAGAGAGAGAGACCCCATCAGGACTCTTGGGTGCGCTCTCAGCTCTGGAAGGGGAGTGGAGTTTAGTGGGTTATAGCAAGTGGGCAGATACTTTCAGTTCTTTATAAGAACATTGGAATGGCCATACTGGGTCAGAGCAAAGAGTTCCACAAGTTGACTGTGAAAAAATAATGTATTATATTTGTTTTAAATCTGCTGCCTACAAATTCAGTTGGATCAGCTTCTTGTGTTGTTAGTGAAGGAATAACTATGATTTCCTTATTTTGTATTTCCACACCATTCATGATTTTCTAGACATCTACATATGCCCTCATCCTTTAGTCATTTCTTTTCTAAACCGAGAAGTCCCAGTCTTGTTAATCTGCCCTCATATGGAAGCTGTTCCTTACCCCTAATAATTTCTGTTACCCTTTCTGTACCTTTTCCAAATACAATATATCTTTTTTAGATGGGGAGACCAGATCGGCATACAGTATTTAAGATGTAGGCATATAATGACTTAATGTAGAGACAATATGGTATTTTGTCCTATTATCTATTCTTTTCCTAATGATTCCCAGTGTTTTGTGAGGTGTTTTAGTTTTTAGACCGCCACTACATATTGAACAGATGCTCTCAGTGTACTATCCACAGCAATTCCAAGATCTCTTTCTTGAGTGGTAACAGCTATTTTGTATGTGTAGTTAGGATTATATTTTTCCATGTGCATTACTTTTCATTTATCAACACTGAATTGCATTTGCTTTTGTGTTGCCCAGTCACTCAGTTTTGTGAAATCTCTTTGTAACTGTTTGCAGTCAACTTTGGATAAGTCCTTGTTTACCCCCCTTTCAAGAACACTTATACGTTTAACACAGTAATCTAAATGCAAATCCCAGCAGCACAACACTCATTCCTATGCTTCCCCCCATCTTTTAAGTCGAGTACCCAGCAATGTTTTCATGATGATCTAATGATCCTTTGATTACTTGAATGCCAGCCTTTTATTATTCTCAATCACCTGCCTCTCTCTTTTTATAACAAACTCACTGTCCCAAAGGCAAATCTGCAAGCAGCTCAAACTCTGTTGCATTTAAGAACTGCTTCTGGAGTCAGGGAATGCAACTCTAAGCAGTCCTCAAGTATGAAATCCAGGGGTACCCTTGTCCGACCCTAGCCTCATGCTGTTGCAGGCTAACATAGCTGTGGGGCTCTGGCCCCAGTCCTGCGCTGTCTCCAGTTGGGTTGCCCGCCTTGTTTTTTCCAGCCCCGGCTGGCCCTCTTGCCCTTAGGCTCCCGGGCTCTATGTTCCAGGAGCATCCGTGGTCCTGCCGGACCACAGATGTTGCTGGAACAGAGAATGCCGGTTTTCAGAGGTACAACCTGTATTTGCACCAATTTAAGCTGCCCTCCCTATTAATTTCTCTACTAATGTAGCTCATTTAACTGTAGTGTCTGAATGCTACCCAAGTATTTATCAATTTATTCATCTTTAAAAGATTCTTAAGAAGATCTACTGAGATTGAAGGACAGAAATTGGGGTACTCCTAGAGTTAGCTATAAGTTTTGTCTCAAGACAGAGTGAAGTGGAGGAGACTTGTAGATGACCAATGCAGAAGAATTATTCCGATTTTACATTTGAGAAATAAAGATCTGATCCAAAGCCCACTGAAGTCAATGGACTAACTTTAAAGGCCTGTGAATGAGACTTCTGGAGACCCAGCCAAAAGCATATAGAGTTGCAGAGAATGGAATTCGAGCTGGATCTTTTGAGTTTCAGTTTTGTTTTGTTTTAATCTGAGCACAAAATGAGTGTTAACGTCTAGGAAATACATCTCTTCAGGTTTGAAACTGGAGCCATCTATCCAATTTCAAGCCTGGGAGAATGTCATAACAGAGACATAATGTTCAGCTAAACTCAGGGGACTGAGAAAGTGGGGGGAAAAAAAGTTCTGTAGTCACTACCAAGACTGATTCCAAGTTCTCTTCTGTAATCTAGGAGATAGTAATACTTCTCGATAAATATTGTCCATTTGGACAAGAAAACAGTTCATACCCAAGAAAAAATATGAGGCAACATCAGCTGTGTAGCTCTACAGCCTCCATGTACTTTGTTAAGCAGTCCTAGCACAAACAAGTACATTAACAGATGTCATCCCTCCCAAAACAAGAAATTAAATTGTCTAAGGACTTTTCATTAGAAAATGTCATTGGCTGCAAACTTAGGACTGAGAACTTCAGTATAGTGAAGTTTCTCTGTACCGTCATAGCTTGTATTCTCAGAGCAAGCGCTACAGACAAATGGGTGGTGGATATAGCCCAGAAAGGATATTCGATAGAACTGCACAGGAAATTCAAGCACAGATTCATTCTGTTTCTAATTTCAAACACCAAGAAAGCATCGGGGCATGAAGGAAGTCATACAGCATCTTCAGATTGAAATGTCAGAGCCTGTCCCTGTTAAGGGTCAGGAAAATAGAGCACAGAAAAAGAGTACTGGGTGTTTACCATCCTGTTTCTATTGTTAATAGATGGGAGGGAAAGAGAGTAGTATTTGTTCCCAGACAGCTGAGCAGATGCATAAGTACACTCATTCCTCTCCAAAATAACCACCACTACCACACACAGGCAAGTTTCAACATGTAGGCTTTCAAAGCCATACCAGTAGCCATGTATGAGGGCCCTTATAGTTTTGTATAAACCTGAAGAGCTTATGTTCACGTTCTCACTTCACCATTTCACTTTTCTCTCTTTAGCTTTTTGATGGAAACAATTCTAATACAGTCATACTAATGGTATTTCACCAGGATCCTGGAGATACTAATTGTAGGCCAGAGTTAGCAAAAGTTTCACATTTACCCTTGTTTGGATTTCTTACTGAACTCCACACAGATACAATGAGATCTGCTCATTTTCTGACATATTGTACATTTATGATGAAGAGAAAACCCAAATATTTCAAGTGCAATCAATCATACATGAGAGCAAAGACATATATTATCAGGTAATAAAACCTTCATATCAAGGGGACTTCAGCAGGCGATCAAGTCTATAAAGAAAGTAAAATCTGACACAGAAATGACAATCTAATTCCTTCTAAGCTGACTGACAATGTAAATCTCATGAATAGACATGCTATAATGGTCACAGCTGATAAGAAACCTCTGTAGAAGTTCCTGTTTCATTAAGTAAAAGATTTTAAGAACCTAAAGGACTGTGAGGGTGACCTAGTTTGAACTCTCTCATAATGTAAGCCATAGATGTACATTATAATGTCAGAAGGTGAGACAATGGATGTTTAGAAAGATGGGATTTGGGGGAAGATATTTGTTCCTCATTTCAGTCTAGGGAATATGATATTGGAAGGAGAAAAAGCACAGCATTCGCTCATTCGTTAGAGTTCAGACTGATTGGATATGGTCTCAAAGCATTATTTCACTCAGTAGTCATGACAATCCATACATCGCCATAGCTTTATATAAATAAAGCAGATCAGCACCTTTCAAGAAAAAAGCTGCTTGATGGCTTACCATAATAGATTAGTAGGACTTATTTCCCCAGCGAAAAGAAATTTTCAGATAAAAGATACCTGAGGGATATTGAAACTGAGTTTGGGTTTTTATTTTCTAAAGACAAGGACATACCATTGAACTAGAATGTCACTATGATTTAATGTAGGGACTTCTTTCTCTGAAAATAAGCTCTTTTTAAGGTGATAGTATTTTAGACTAATGATGTATATATATCCTTAGCTGAACATTCGAAAACTGCAGCATATCTTGCTGTTTTTCTGAAAACAAAAAGGCTTATATCATAGTACTTTATAAAATGGTAAAACAATTACATGGTGGCCTAAAAAAGTCCAGATTCCTTTGTATTTTAAGATTGAAGGGGATAAAAAACTCTTCCTCCTAAGAAATACAGAAGTACTGTACAGTTCTTTATGATCAAATGTTGCCTATGTCAGAGAGTCATTAAAGAAATTACACCTTGTATTATTTTTTAACATTAATATTTCTCATATGTTCTCATGATTTTGTTTAATTCAGGAAGTTTTTTAAAAATAGCTTTGTTTTAGAAACAACTAAGTCTTTAGTAGAAAGGGTACTAAAGTAGAACGGATCAATTTATTTAATGCTCCCAGTCCATTAATCCTGTACCACAGCATCTATAAATCAAAGGCATTTTACTAATGGTGAAATATAAAATTAACTTGCCATATTGTTTAGAAGAGAATAATCAGTGATATTTAAACATTGTATCCTGGCCTTTTGCTATATTCTCTTTATTCACTTTGGGAGCTAGACAACAAGGAGAGAAACTCGGGACACATTATTATTATCTCAGATGATTCCTGCATTTTCTGTAGTTTAAGATGTATTTACATAGAACTAGAAGGGGGATTAGATTTTAATAATCAATTATAAATGTTATACTAGGATGAAGAATTAAGAATGTCTTGTCTAATTTTTTAATTGGTTATCACAGATTTGAGTTTATATGTAAACTTCTTTGTCTTATTTAACATATTATTACAGTACACTAATTTGCTATTACAAGGGGTTATTCCAGTGTTTTGGGCCTTTACTGTATGGATTACAATATGATCAAAAAGACAATAGGAATAGGGCAAAACCAGACTTTCAAAGCAAACCACCCAAGTGTGTGTCACAGGCGTGAGGCATTGATAAGCATGGAGAAGTTTAATGAGACGTCTCAGCTGCTCCTCTGACTCTTCCTCCTGCAGATCTAAAGTAGTTTTACAGTCAAATGGATTGATGTTTAGTTTTTGTATACCACAGCAAGTGATAGGAATGGTCTTGAAAAAAGGTGGGACTCCTGTTAATATCCAGGACTTCCCTACACAAGGATTTGACAGCAACACGTGACTAGGTGGGTGGGGGAGGTCCATGAGGGCACATATGCACTCGGTCAGTTTTCTGTACATTTCACAGTAGCACCAGCAGGTGGTCAGATTCCGCAGGCAGGGAATTACAAAATCTAGGACAAACACCATTTTCTGTAAACATCCACAGAGGCACCAAGTTATGCTTTGAAAATAAAGACTTATTTTGTCATATTTCATGCTTTGTAAAAATAATTTATAATATTTATTTTTTAATTTTGTATTGCGTTCTTCATTTTTTTCTAGTTGCTGACATTTTAATTCTGAGGCTTATCTTTTTCTGTCTATTAAATGGGCAACAGTCCCATAGCTAGAGTGAGTCTGTACTGGAAACAGAGTCAAGCTGTTACATATGAATAAAGCCTGGGGTCAGAGAGTATGCACATTTTGTCACTCCTACTATATTGTCCATCAGCTATTTTCTATTTTTTCTTTATTAGACGACATTTTATTTTCTTACGTTTTATATTCTTATTTTCCTATCTTTCCTCTCAGCCACTTTTTCATTAGAAAACTTCCATATTGAACTTTACAATCCAGTGTTTTTATGTTTTTATGTTAATTATTTAGCCATTTGGTTCAGTGTATTTATATTTCTTTAATGATATACGTTTTGAATATGTTACTACTTCATGCAGCTTGTCATTCTTTCGTAGCTTAAAAGTGAATTCATACCATTGCTCTTCTGTTTTGTTGTTTCATATACACTTTGAAAAGAATAATAGCTTAAGAAATTAAAACTTACAACTTAAGGGAGCTTCTCATTTCAGCATATTTTTAGGCTACTGCCATTCCATCATCAGTTCTAAGATTCTGATGTCTGTGCAGTATACATAATGGAATATCAGAGAGTGGGATCCAGTGACCTGGAAAAGCTAACTTTAAAGTGAGTCTTGTGCTCTGTGCCTCATTACCTTTATTTCAGCATACCATGCTAAAGCTATGGGTCTTTCTTTTCATTTAATTTGTGTGTCACCTTTAAGATAGTTCTGAGTTCCAACTTTAGCCAAATTAATGGAAGTTTGGTGTAAGGTCCATCTGTAACTTACCATGTTTTCTATAGGTAGGGCCCAGGGAGATGTCTCAGAAAGATAGTGTGACTTTATATGTAATGTGTGCAGTACTTGAGAACAGTGTCAGTTGAATGTGTACCAGTTTCAGGGAGTCAGGGTGTCTGAAATGCTGCCATTTAGAAAATCAACCAAGCTAGCAATTCCTTTTCCATTGCCTGCATGCCACAGTGTCATTTTTGTGTGTCGTCTTACACAGCATATGATGTTAATAGTAATTTGATTCTTTTTTTATTAAATGCATTGACCTCGTACTTGGCTGGTAACTGCAAATATTGATGGAGCTGTCATGAGTTTTCTATTAATATTGTAATTGCTTCGAGTTACAGTCTCATAAAGCCCCCTATGAACAGCATATTGGACCCACGCTTGCCTCAAACATAATAGTTTGTACAACTCTGCAATAATGTGTCGATGTTTTTTTCAGTGCTGCAAAAAAGTGATTTGAGAGGAATTTGTGCAGGATTAGAATTAGAATTCTAGAATTAGAATTTTTAAACAGTATTCTAAGGAATAGTATTTTAACCTTTTAAAAGAGCTTCTATAAAGTCTCTATGGGTGTGTACATAAAATTGCATGTGAATGTGTTCATGGCCACACAGATGCTTTAAATGGAGCAATACCAGTGAGAGTGTTACAATAGACACTTAGCTTAGTCTCCTGTTAGTTTTGTGATTATGTTTAAGGCTGTTTATATAAAATCTGCGCAGGGATAAGTCTGTCTGAAAAATTCAAGTTCTAGTACCACAATAGTCCAGAACTAGGCCATCTTCCCTTGTGCACCAAACTCCACCATGTTTTTCCTTAACAATGCTAGAAACCATTAGGTTAAATCAATGTTTTTGGAATCAATTGGTTCATGTGTGACTGATGTTAAATTTATTCTTTCAGCTGTCCATGTTCATGATGGATGATTTGATTTGGTATACTTGACAATGTAATTAATAGGATCTTTCATGTTACAACTTGACTGAAAATTGCAAAACTGAGAAACAACTAGAACAATTTTAACAAAACCTCTAATATGTTTACATTGCAAGTGTTTAATGTATGCAAGGGGAGGATTTAACCAGTACTGTATTGCCATGGGTGATATGTGGAGTAATGTGTGTGTGTGGGGGGGGGGGTCACATGTCCCCAATGTCATAGTCAGGAGGGGCCAGCCAGCAGCAGGGAGAAATGTGGGGCTGTCCCTGTAGCAGAGTGCCATCACCACTGGACCCACTGGCAGTGGTGGAGTGAAGCAGAGCAAGGTGGCTCCAGCTGCTTTTTTCCCCTGGCATGCCACTGCCCTGCACTCCCTGGTGGGATGTGGAGTGACACAGCCGGCGGGGCAAAGCAAGCTGAGCATATCTTGCCCTGTTTCTCTCCGTGCCTGCCTGTGAGGGGAAATGGGGAAGGGGACAGACACCTGTGCTGGTGCTGACCTCTAAACCCCACTAGTCTCTTAACCCCAATGTCATAGGCAGAAGGGGCCAGCCAGCAGCAGGGAGAAATGTGGGGCTGTCCCAGGCCACATCGGTTGTGGGAAGAGTCAGGGTGGAGTCACAGCAGGGATGGGGAACAGACTTGGAGAAGGCAGAGAAGGGAGGAGGCAGAGCACAGGTGGAGCAAGTGTGGGGAGGGGCAGGACCTGTAAGGTACATCTATACAGCAGTGTTATTTCAGAATAACTGATGTTATTCCAAAATAATATAGTCTGCATCTACACTACAAGCAATTATTTCGATATAATGTCAAAATAATGTCAAGCTGGAGGACTTCTTGCTCTGACTCCTGTATCCGTCATTTTAGAAGGAGTGGGATGTCTAGATTACATCCCTTTATCGAAAAGGATGTAAATTAGAAATATCGATTCTGTAAACCTCATCTTTTGAGGATTACAGGATCTTTCGAAAAGGGGCATTTATTGCAAAAGATCCCAGTCTTTTGAAAGTGGCTTTTCAAAAAAAAGCTGTGGCTGGCATTATGTAAATGAAGTGTGGGAAATTCAAATCATGCCTTTATTTACAATTTCGATATGTCTAATTTGCATCCCTTTTTTGATATAATCTAGACATAGCCTAAGGGAAGTCAGAGGAAGGGTGCTCTACCTCAGACTTCCTGCTGGGTAGACAGTGCCAAAAGAAGATATTTTGACATAAGCTACGCTATAGACATAGCTCAAGTTGCGTAGCTTAATTCACCATTAGCCCTGCTATTTAGATGGTACCCTAAGGTATTTTGGATGCCCTGGTTCTTTATCTAAACCTTAAGAAAAATCTCCTCCTTTTCTGTTGCAGTTGTAAGGTAGATTGGAGCAGGAAAGGAAACTCTCCCTGTACCAGCCAAAGGAAAGAGTGAGCTGAGGCGAAATGTTCACCAAGCCAGGGTGTGCAGGAAAGGTCCTCTCTCCTTTTAGTGGATGCTGGGGAGCCACAATTCCTCTTGCATTGCTTTTTCATGATTTTGAAGAGATACTAGTCTCCGTTGGTAGAATGTTATAAAGAGAAATGGAAAGAACCTCTGCCATCGGAAGTCCAATTACTTTTAAAACAAGAGCACAGAAAAGTCTGGAGATAGCTGTGAATATGTGAGGTTACTGTGTAGGAAAATAAAGGTGAGTATTTGTCTTACCCATCCAAAGTGTTGAATAGCAAGAGGTGGGCATGACACAACAGAGATCTATTTCATTAGCTCTGAAGACTGATAATGAATCAGCCATTAGTAAAAGCAGGCTGTGGACCTTATGAAATACTGTGGTGGGTATAAAGCAACATAATTTGGCTCCTCTGATAGTGGTTAAAAATGGCAGTGACTAGGTAGCTGAGTAGTAGTCCCTAATAGTTCTATTTACCCATCATCCTATACATAATGCATATATTTATGAATTTATCCTCATCAGGCACTTATGCGGTAGGGAAGTATTATCCCCATTTTACTGATGAAGAAACTGAGACAGTGATTTTTGTCTTGCCAATGGTCACTCATGAATCTGTGGCAGAGATAAAAATTGACCCAAACCTTCTATATTTAGTACAGTGCCTTAATTGCATCATCCTTCCTCAGAGAAGAATGGTCTCAGAGAAGTACTGTTTAGCCTCCCAGTACTCCCCTTACTACCTTTCTATAGTAACTTGGGAGTTGGCATCTTCCTGTGGAGATCCCAAAGTGCCTAGAGTAGAGAAACTGGGATGTGGGGCATCTTGCACTCCATTGTGCATGAGTATGTGCAGTACTTCATAAAGAAGGAACTAGGGCAGAACTCCCTGTCTCAGGCATAATTACAGAATGAATCTTTTAAGGTAGTAGGCCAGCCTGAAGCCACGGAAGGGTACAAAGAAGGACTGAACAAAGAGAGAAGACACAGATATCCAGAGGCTTTGATTGGGTAAACAGAGGGAAAAGCAGTGCAGGGGCCAGTTAGTACACAGGGACATAATAAGCATCCTCAAGCAAATCAGTCTCCCACTTTTCAGATATTTCCCACACCTCACTAGGGACAAGTGCCTCATGCTTCCTTTCTTCATGCAAACCATCACTTATCCTCCTGTGGAAAAGGTCCTTAACCTGATCCGACCCGGTTGCCAACATTCATGTATATCTGCTTCTTCATAACCCACCTTCAGTGTTTCAGTTATAGCCATTAACTTCTTATTAGTCAATGTATTGTAAAAAAAAAATGAACAAAATGAAATGAGCCAAAAAAGAAAACTGAATCTTATATTTATGTTTCAACCCTTGTTTTAGTATTCCTCTTCTCTTTTTATCCTTTCACCTATCTCAATTCTTGACCTGTTTGGGCCCCTCTGTATTCATTATCACACTTAAAATAAGATATTTTCCTGTTTAGCCTTATACTGCTGTTGCTTATGCTGTTCCATTTCTTTAACAGTTTCTGAATGTGGCTAACAGTGTCTCTTAATCAAATCATTCATTTTAGAGAATCTCCTAATTTTTCTCTCTCTCTCAAAAATTCTATCTTTAAGCTGGTCATATCAGATTAAATGTTAATATTACTCTTAGCTTGAAATATGCAACTGGATTATACTGACTCTGAGGTGATTTCAGGGAACAAGAGTTCTCTGGGATTAATGAGGGAACCGCATTAACTCCTCCACCCCATCTGCCAGTGTAAAAAAATCACTGCTCCTGCTGCATAGGCTATCATCGTTCTAGAATGTGTGAATACCACATTTTCCAGGAACCCAATTTGAATCTGTACCATTATTACTGTCCAGTGCTGGTGGCTCTGACTCTTCAGATTTCATAAGAATTTTTTTGATACAACACAGCTGTAGCTGGAAAATACTTTTAATTATACTTTCATGCTGTAATGACTGTTTCGTCACTGATAACTGCTTGTTACACTTTAAATTGTTTTTGATTAGGTTATGAGTTTACTGAGGTAGTTGTAGTAAACATGCTTTTTAGAGATTGCCAGGTGCACCTGCAGTATTTTATTGTGGAAACCGCAGATACTTTTTGTAGGCAGCAGAAAGAATCTCACTGGTTGCCAGAAGATGATGTCATATGCCTTGAAAATACATATAATTCTGTTTTGGCTTAAGAATAGTTCACGTCAAATTCAAATAATATATTTTCCTCATTGCAGAATGTCCTGTACATTTGAATATACAGTAATTGTTGAAGACTCATTTCAGAGAGAAAAACACCTTAGGTTTGCATTGCTACATGAGCAGGTGCATGCAAGATTCTTAGGAGCTTTGATTCCTTCTATACACAGAAACTAGGATAAATTCTATTTTATTGAATCATAATGCTGCTGCAGTATTTAGAACATGTCATTTTATGTTTTTTTGCAGAGACTTTTGCTACTGTACCTAAAGCATAATAAATAATACTTTTTCCCTGTTCTGAACTATCTTAGGTGTAAAGCGTTTGAAAGAAAAATCTCTTCCTTCTTTTATATATACTCTAACTTCTGCATTTTTTTTCTAGAAATAATATGTTCATAGTTACAATTTCAGAGGAGGTGAGATAATAAGTGAAAATACAGTACATACAGCAGACAGCTCTATGTTGCTATATAATTTATTTCCATTTAAGAGCGATTAGGCTATAACTCTAGGATGCAAAGAACTAGGGTCACTGTTTTCTGTGCAGTGAATTATATACTGATGCCCATTATTGTGCAATTGTAACTACTACTTCCTGAACCAGCTGCTATATTATTTATTTTGTCATTTTGGTGCAAACTGAGAATTGTTCAAAGGCAAAATTGCTAATATTTGCAGTCAAATGTCTTAAAAGAACAAACCAGTAAATTATAGGCCAAACTTTTAAGCCCTTATCACCATGGTAAAACACTAATGCAATTGCATGGTTCCATGTGTGTGCAGCTATAAAAGTTGATGGTGCAAATCTCATGTTGCATGATTAATTGACCTTGTAACTAAAAATGTAATTGTCTGTTGAAATACTCATGGTTTTGAGTAACCGTGTCAAAACTTATTGATGCAAATGAGTTTTTGGTTTCTAAAATTTGCCATGTATCTTAGATCTAAAATGAGATAGAAACTGTGTATTTTTCCCAAGTAATTTTTCATGGGAAAAAAATCCCCATTTGAATATTTTACCCACTAGTGAAAATATGATAATGCATAGGAAAATAAGAAAAAAATAATAAAATGTGGAAAAATCTATTATTCTCCTGCTTTGTTACTGTTTTCTAATAATTGTCATATGAAAAATCAGTAAGAATGTGTGAAAAGAGGTTTTCCCTCTTTTTCAGGCACACTGTTTTACAACTGAGAAAAAAAGTCATGGTTAACTTTGTGTTAGTCTCAGATTTAAAGTGAGCAATTGAGAAAAAGTAATATAGTACTACTAAAAATGAGTGCATGTACCTATGCAAAGTGAGACCTTCATGTTCAAAGATGTAGTTAATACTTTTACTTTTTCTCCCTTTTAACTTAAAACATCTTCCCACTACTCTGGAGGCAAAATATAGAACCTTTGAAATTGCAGTGAAACTGAATAATGTATATTTTAGAGTGGACTTGTTCTAATTTATCCTGTGAGGATACATTTCCTTTGTTAGTTATTTGTTTATTATCTTTTTTGGTTTTGTTGCACATCTACCAACACAGAGCTCTTGTTTACTAGCAATGGGGCATACAATTAAGTACAATGTGATGCCAACTCTTTGATTTATACTGTGCACTGATAAACATACCATACTGCTGATTATATATAAAGACTCAGAACCTGAGTTATGGTTTAGGAATGTTCAACAGAGCTCAGTTTAGGAGTGAGGAGTGCAAAGGTAGCTTGTAGCTGCCATTGTGCTTTACAAATCCTCAGCCTGTCTGCACCAGGCCAGCTTCCCATTACCATTTACAGCAATTTGACAATTATTGTAAGTTACCCTGGCTGCCAGTAGTCCAACAGTGGCATATCAAAGATGCTGTGGTCCAGAGATTACCTGCTCATGCTTCTTTTCCCTTGTTTGTGCCCTCAAAGTGGCCACAGATAGGGGATGGTATAAAAATGCGACAGTGACTCTGCAAGTACCCCCTAAAGAGGGAAGATCTTCTGCTGGCCAGTTGTGTTTGTGACTACTTTTGTCAATAAAGTGGTGTGATGCTTCCCTAATGTACTATCTAAAGAGGGATTTCTTGACCAGGTCTGGCAGAAAGAAGAGCATGAAACACCCTAGGTACAATATTAGAGGTTTAAATATGTCAGCATAGTAGTTTGTTCCTACCTTTATCCGGGGGAGGAGAGGGTTAGTCCAGTGGAAGGATAAAAGGATAATATGTATGGCATAGTGATAGAAATGTAGCCGTGTTAGTCTGGGGTAGTTGAAGCAAAATGCAGGACAATGTAGCACTTTAAAGACTAACAAGATGGTTTATTAGATGATGAGCTTTCGTGGGCCAGACCCACTTCTAGTTCCTCACTATCTGGGATCCCTCTTTTAGTGCACCATTTTCCTTGGAGAACAATTAAGTGCCAGTCCATAGACCATGCAGACCCCAATTCAGCTCTATTTGTGGATTTACTGGGATTCTTTCTATGGTGTTGTCATATAGCTCTAGCAGTTGCACTCTACCTCCTGCTGCAGACTTCTCACCCTGTATTTTGCTGCTGACTCATCTGCCAGCAGAGCCCACTTCATGACTCAGTTCTTGATTTCTTTCAGATTTCTTTGGTTTTCCCTTTGCAGCAGGTTCCATGGCTGCTCTCTCTAGTCTGCTGCTTTCACTCACTGTTGCCTTTTGTCACTTCAAGTTTGTGTATATGTTGTGTGTGTGTATCATGAGTATGAATAAAATGTGAAATCATATCTGTTGAAACAGTATTCTTATCTTTGGTAGTGTTTGTGCTGCAAGCCCACATTATCTACTAACAGAGGGTATGTCTACACTACCCTCCTAGTTCGAACTAGGAGGGTAATGTAGGCATACCGCACTTGCAAATGAAGCCCGGGATTTGAATTTCCCAGGCTTCATTTGCATAAGCGGGGAGCCGCCATTTTTAAATCCCCGCTGCTTCGAACCCCGTGCAGCGTGGCTACACGGGGCTCGAACTAGGTAGTTCGGACTAGGTTCCTATTCCGAACTACCGTTACTCCTCGTGAAATGGGATGTGAAAGGTTAACTGGTAAGCATCATCCTTAATGGTGATAGTTACTGGCTCCAGTTAACCAGTGGGAGCTGGAGCAGCTCCCCACCCACAGCAGGCATGAAGCTGCTCCAGCCACATGGCCCACCATGGACAGGGTGCTCTAGCCTGGCCAGAGTAGATCCTGTCCACTGTTCCCCTTAGTTAACTAGTTAAATATGATGTTTAACTGGTTAACCAATTAAATGGGATTTTACATTTTCACCTGTTTGTTCTCTCTTTCCTTTAAACAGTACTTACCCAAATTGTGTTGCGTCTCCATATCTGTTTTGCAGTCATTCTCTGGTGACTGAAGCAAGTGCTGCTTTTGTATTTCTTCTCCAGACTTGGATTTTTTAACTGAAAGTGAAATAGGAAACTTTAAAAACAGCTTAAAAAGAGCAAAGTTCAAAATATCAACTAAGTGCACCGGGTAGGTGAGGTAATATCTTTAATTGGCCCAACTTCTATTGGCTCTAAGATTTACACACAGCTCTTCTTCACATCCAGGAAACTTACTCAGAGTGTCACAGCTAAATACAAGATGGAACAAGCTGTGTAGAAAAGTAGTTGACACTATTGGTCCCTTGAAATATGTTAACTACTTAGGCTAAACCATCTGCTCCACCTTGTATTTAGCTGTGACACACTGTACGTTTCTCAGACCTGAAGAAGAGTTCTGTGTAATCTCAAGTTTCTTTCTCTTACAACAGAAGTGGATCCAATAAAAGCTATTATCTCACCCACCTTCTCCCTTTGATAGCTTGGGACTGCTATGGCTAGAAGAGTGCTGCATAGAACTATGTTCACAAGCAAGCTATCATTTTAGCAACTGCTTTCAAACTGAATTTACTACTTACTACATCAAATTACATTTTACTAATAAAAAGCTAAATTGGAGCAATAATAATCCCCAGTACAAATTTCTTTGAGTAGCTTGTGATAGTTTTAATTGGTCCTATAGTAGACAAGAGGAAAAAGAGAAAGCGGGGGGGGGGGGGGAGAAAGAGGAAAGGCACAAAATAACGCAAACAACTTTCAAGGAACAATCCTGCAGTTGCTAGAACTAATAGAGTATCTGTTAAAGCAAAAGGAATACGAGCACTTTCTCCATATATATGTAGTCCGGTCATATGAAAAAGTGGGTTTTGCCCACGAAAGCTCATGATACCATCTAAATGTTTTGTTAGTCTTTAAGGTGCTACTAGACTATTTGTTGTTTTTTAAGTTTTTCCTATTACAGACTAACTTGACTTTCCCTCTGAAGCCTATGTATTCATTGTATGTGAAATTCTAATAATTTGGGGACATATCCACTTCCTGAAATCTTGCCAGAGGGGGTTGTGAAAGCCAAGACTATAACTGAGTTAAAACAGAACTAGATAAATTCATGGAGGATTGATCCGTCAATGGCTATCAGCCAGTATGAGCAGGGGTGGCATCCCTAGCCTCTGTTTGGGTACGTCTACACTGCACGCTTATTTCAGAATAAGCTATTTTGGAAGAAATTCTCCAAAATAGCTTATTTTGAAATGGCGCGTCTACACAGCAAATGCCCATAGAAATAGCACTTGGCTATTTTGAAATAGAGAGTCCACGCTCATTGGATGCTAAATCACATTTAAGGCCACCTGGAAGCACTCCAGGCAGGGCATCAGGACAGCATTTATTTCCTGGAGCTGCTGCCTGGAAGCTCAAGCTTGAAGGGACACCCCTCCCCTCTGTATAGCCATGTCTCAGACTCCTCTCTTTTGCCTACTTCCTTGATGGAAAGCAAACCCATTCCTTTGCCTGTCTTGTTTGCCCTTGTGGTCACCTTTGCTCTCTAGCCATGGAGTTGGAGCTGCCGCCAAGCACTTGATGGCTCTTGTCTGTCATGGTGCAGCTCCTGCAGCAGTTTCTGCAGGTTGCCTTCCAGGCCCTGCAGGAACGCAACCCCCAGCTCCTTGCGAGAACCTCATCATCTCTCTGCGGGTGCAGCTCATGCAGCTGGACCCCACCATGCACTGCCGCTTCTTGTGTCTGGACACCAGTTCTGACTGGTGGAACTGGCTCATTATTGAGCGGTGGGATGACCAGCAGTGGCTCCAGAATTTCCTCATATGGAAGGACACCTATCTGGAGCTGTGTGAGTGGCTCACCCCTGCCCTTAGGCAATGGGACACCCACATGCGACCCACCATCCCCCTCCACAAGTGGGTGACCATGACCCTCTGGAAGCTCGTCATGCTGGACAGCTACCGATCCATCGGGAACCAGTTTAGGCTGGGAAGATCGACTGCCGGGGTCCTGGTCGTATAGGTATGGTGCTCTCGGCTATTGTCCTAGGAGGGTGGTGAAGTGCTGGAAAGGGCTACCCTAGGGAAAGGCTGGGTGGCGGTGATTGTGGTGGAAGCCCCTTCCCGGGAGGTTTTTCAGTCCTGCCCTCACAAAGGCCTGCCAGGGGATGGGATAAGTAGGGGGTTGCTCCTAGTGTGTGTGTGGGCGGGTAAGGGGGTGGGCTCAGGGGCCTCCCAAAGACCCTGACAACCTTGTGATTCTCTCTTTGTTTCCTTCCACAGGTGGCAAGGGCCATCAACACCGTCCTACTGCACAGGGTCATCAACCCAAGCGACGTGGACCCTATTGTTGCTCGCTTTATCGACAGGGGCTTCCCCAACTGTGGGGCAGCTATTGATGGCACCCATATCCCCATCCAGGTCCCCAAACAGTGGGGATATGTATACATCAACCAGAAGGGGGTACTTTTGATGGTCCTGCAGGCCGTCATGGACAGTTCACCGATATCTACATTGGGTGGTCAGGGAAGGTGCATGACACATGCATCTTCTAAAACTCCAGTGTCTTCCAGAAGCTGCATACTGACACTTTTTTTTCCTAACCATGCCATCAGGGTCAGGGACATGGACATACTGATGTGCATTGTAGGGGACGCAACCTACCCTCTGTTGCCCTGAATAATGAATCCCTACACTGGACACCTTGACCACACCAAGGAACACTTCAGTGCCAGGCTCAACAGGGCCCGCATGGTGGTGGAGGGCACTTTTGGGCATCTGAAGGCGAGGTTCCATTGCCTTCTCACCTGTCTGGATATCAGTGAGCGGGACATCCCCCAAGTGGTGCCTGCATGCTGTGCCCTTCACAATATATGTGAAAGGAAGAGGGAGATGTTCCTGCCAGGCTGGGGGGCAGAGGCTGGCTGTCTCAGCAGGACCTTTGAGCAGCCGCACATGGCTGCCATCTGGCAGGCCTATCAGGGGGTTGTGTGCAACCAGAAGGACCTGAAGGACAGTTTCTCACAAGGACCACAGTGACAGTCTCCTCTGGGCCTCCCCGCTAGGGGCCTGTGCCTGGCCCCTCTGTGCCTTTCCTCCCCCTTTCCTCCTCCTCCCAGAGACAATAAACAACACTTTTTGTTTTGGAAAAAATAAACTTTGTTTTTTTATTTGGGGTACAGGTAACTGGGGAGGGACTGGGGAAAGAACCTGATGTGCATTCTCCAGTCTCGGACAATTCCTGAGAACATGTAGGATTTCCTGGTGGCCCCTTATTTTGAAATAACTTCAGCTGCCCTTTCTACACACCCACCATTCTGAAGTAGCTATTTTGGAATAGACATAATTTCTCATAGAATGAGCTTTACAGAATCCAGAGCAAGCTGCCCATTATTTCAAAATAATTTCAAAATAATGGGCTTGCTGTGTAGATGTCTGCAAAGTTATTTCGGAATAATGTCCGTTATTCCAAAATAACACTGCTGTGTAGACGTACCCTCAGTCAGAAGCTGGGAATAATTGATCCAGGAGATAGATCACTTGATGATTTCCTGTTCTGTTCATTCCCTCTGGGACACCTGGCATTGTAAGAAGAGCCACCGTCAGAAGACAGAATACTCGGCTAGATCAAAATCAAAGAGTAATAGCAAAATGTTTTTTAAATATGGAAATCAAAAGCAGGAAGCCTGCTAAACAAACAGTGGAGTCCCTGGATGATCAAGATATCAAAGGAGCACTCAAAGATGTAAAGTCATTGTGGATAAACTAAAGGAATTCTTTGCTTCGGTCTTCATGGCTGAGGATATTGGGGAGATTCCCACCCCTGAGCCATTCTTTTTAGGTGACAAATCTGAGGAATTGTCCAAGATTGGGGTGTCACTAGAGGAGATTTTGGAAAAAATTGACAAGCTTAACAGTAACAAGTCACCGGGACCAGATGGAATTCACCCAAGAGTTCTGAAAGAATTCAAATGTGAAATTGCGGAACTATTAACTGTGGTTTGTAACGTATCCTTTAAATCAGCTTCTGTACCCAATGACTGGAGGATAGCTAATGTGACACCAATATTTTAAAACGGTGTTAGAGGTGTTCCTGGCAGTTACTGACAGGTAAATCTAATGTCAGTATCAGGCAAATTAGTTGAAACTTTAGTAAAACATAAAATATTCAGATAAATAGATTAACATAATTTGTTGGGGACAAGTCAACATGGTTTCTGTAAAGGAAATCATGCCTTACTAATCTACTAGAGTTTTTTGAGGGGGTCAACAAACGTGGACAAGGGGGATCCAGTGGATAAAGTGTACTTAGATTTACAGAAAGCCTTTCACAAGGTCCCCTACCAAAGGCTCTTAAGTAAAGTAAGTTATCATGGGATAAGAGGGAAGGTCCTCCCATGGACTGAGAACTGATTAAAAGACAGAAAACAAAGGATATGAATAAATGATAACTATTCAGAATGAAGAGAGGTAACTAGTGGTATCCCCCAAGGGTCTGTACTGGGACCAAGCTATTTATAAATGATCTGGAGAAAGTGAGGTGGCAAATTTGCAGATGATACTAAACTGCTCAAGATAGTTAAGACCAAAGCTGACTGCGAAGAGCTTCAAAAAGATCTCACCAAAGTAAGTGATTGGGCAACAAAATTGCAAATAAAATTTAATGTTGATAAATGTAAAGTAATGCATATTGGAAAAATAATTCCAACTATACATACAATATGATGGGTATCAATTTAGTGATAACTACTGAGAGAGAGATCTTGGAGTCATTGTCGCTAGTTTTCTGAAAATATCTACTCAATGTGCAGTGGCAGTCAAAAAAGAAAACAATGTTAGGAATCATTAAAAAAGGGATAGAAAATAAGACAGAGAACATCTTATTGCCTCTATATAACTCCATGGTATACGCACATTTTGAATACTGCATACTGATGTGGTTGCCTTATCTAAAAAAAAAAAAATCTTGGCATTGGAAAAAATTCTGAAAAGGGCAACACAAATTATTAGGGCTTTGGAACAGGTCCCAGATGAAGAGAGATTCAAAAGACTGGGACTTTTCAGCTTAGAAAAGAGGAGACTAAAGGGGGATATGATAGAGGTCTATAATATGATGACTGGTATGGAAAAAGAAATAAGGAAAAGTTATTTACTTGTTCCCATAACATAAGAACTAGGGGGGTCACCAGATAAAATTAATAGGTAGCAGGTTGAAAACAAGCAAAAGGAAGTCTTTCTTCACACAGTTCATGGTTGTTGGCCTGTGGAGCTCCTTGCAAGAGCAGGCTGTGAAAACCAGGACTTAAACAGGGTTCAGGAAAGAACTAGATGCATTCAGGAGGTTAAGTCCATCAATGGCTGTTAGCAAGGATGTGTAGGAATGGTGTCACTAGCCTCTGTTGGAGTCTGGGAACAGGTGACAGGAGAGAGATTGCTTGAAGATTCCCTGTTGTGTTCACTCTCTCTGGGGCATCTGGTTTTGGACACTGTTGGAAGACAAGATACTGGGCTAGATGGACCTTTGGTCTGACCCAGTTTGGCAATTTTTATGTTCTAGATGGACCTTTGGTCTGACCCAATATGTCTGTTCCTATGTTCTTATAGTTGCTTTGTGTAGCAATAATCCTGATTTTGCCTACATTACAAAATAAAATATTAATTAGGAAAGTTTGGTATTTTATATTTTGCAATATTTTATCATTTTGTTTATCATTATGGCCCTTTATTCTTTAGACTGCTATAGTTACTCAAAGTTTCTTCTAGAGAGAGCAAAAGTAGGTCTGTCTAATCATTCATCATAAATGTTAGAATCCACATTTGGAAATTACATGCTTGGGGCTCATTTTGGTATTATAAATATTTGCAGCTTGTAGTATGAAAGTGAAATAGTTTGTGTCGTGTACCAGTGTGCAGCCATTTGTGTTTAACAATGGATTCTCCTTCTCACATGCCACTGTATCTAGTAGAATAGCTATATTCTCAGAGAAAGAAAATGTACATGTAAAGCAACACTTGCATGATCTTGACGGTTGTAAATGATACCCGCATATGAGGTGAAATTCTGGTCTCATTGAAGTCCATTGATTTCATTTGGTTAGGTTCTAACTCATTATGGTTGCTTTAGTTTATTATATTGGCCATGACAAATGATAGGAGTGGGCCTGGCACTAGTGTTCCCTGTAAGCTGGGAGGCGGCAGCACAGCTTCTTGGGTGATGAATCAGCCCCTTCCAGTAAGAGGCTCAAGGGTTCCTGCAGGGAGCTGAATGACTGGGCGGGGCTGATTAACCACCAGTAAAGCTGTGCTGCCACCCAGCTTAGAGGGAACACTGTCTGGCACTCATAAAATTGTTACCTGGTGTCTGAATCATTATAAAGAGAAAAAGTTGACAAGTTAATTCTCTTTTTTGGTTTAAACTCAGCATTTGTGCCATGTGAATCTTCATGGTTTTCAGCCTATGAATAAGGGGAAACCTTATTTTTTCTTAATCTTATGTATTGTTTTGTCCCAAATAGATGATTGCCCTTTACATGACCGTCATCCTTGTATTTAGCTTCAGTTCTTACTGAAGTTAAAATGGAAATATTTTAGACTTATATGTATGTGCCACTCAACTATGGAATTTAACAGATAGAGGTCACTCTGCTCATCAATGACAGGCTACGATTACTATTTTCTGCTTGGTATTAATCTCTTATAATTGCATTTCTCCTCATGATGCCTTACCTGAACAGAAAAATAATTTATCTTATTTGCTCCAGAACTATACTTATGACAGATGCTGGCTCTTGCACCAGATTGTTTTCCTGATCCAGCAAAGCCCTTTAGCATGTGCTTACCTATAAACCTTGAAGTACAGTAAACTTCCGATAATCCAGCACCTTTAGGACCCACGGGGTGCTGGATTATCAGATATGCCGGACTATGAGGGGTCTGGGATGGGGTAGGAGGGATGGGAGGGTGGCACTGCGGGACTAACCCCGTAGCACCCCGGCTGCTCTGCCCCGGGCTTCCTGGAGTCAGCCGCTGGTCAGTTTCAGCAGCGGCTGACTTGGCGAAGTCTGGGGAAGAGCAGCTGGGGTGCTGACGGATTGGTCCCTCAGCGCCGAGGGGCGGCACTACGGGACCAACCTAGCAGCACCCCAGCTGCTATTCCCCATGGGTCCCCAAGTCAGCTGCTGCTGAAACTGACCAGCGGCTGACTCCGGGAAGCCCGGGGCAGAGCAGCTTCAATTGTCCAGCTGCTTGGAGCACTTCCGGGTTCCAGGTGGTGCCGGACTATCAGGAGTGCCAGTCCACTGGATGCCGGACAACTGGAGTATTCACTTTGGCTGTCATGAAACTATTAATATGCTTTAATTTAAGAATGTGCTATGCTTTAAGCCAAAACAGAATCTAATCCAAAGTGTAGCCTATTTTAATTCTTTGTGTATGGCTTTTGTAGCCTGTTCTCTGAAGGCTGCTCCTTTTTCAGTTTCTTAAAAGGAAATTTCAATGTAAACAATCAGAGATGGGGGACTAAAGATAAGTCCACATATGAGTATTACCAGACACTGTTTTAAGTTCTGATAATATTGGTTTTAATAACCTGTTGTTGTTTTTAAAATGGAGGAAGGTGACATGTTTCTCGTGGATTAATAACTCCTGCCTTAAGTTCAGTGACAAGAAACTTGTCTTTTAGATCACTGGGAAATGATATCTTCTGAACTGTAGTGCTACTCCTATGGAAATGGAATATGGTAGTTATTTTTGTTCTTTTGTGACTCCTATTACTTCTTAGAAGATTATGCAAAGATACTTCTCCCCATATCGGATACATAGTCTTGCTATACCTGTATGCCCAGAAATTTGTATTCTAATAATTTAAAATGTGCCCTTTTATATTTAGAAGCTTTTTTCAGATACTAAAAGAAACATTATATTAGAAATACTTTGCATGGAAAATTATATATTCAAATACAGTACTTCAGGCAATATATTTTGTACAAGATGTGTTCTTTCACATGCGTTTGCACATTGTATTTGCAGAGTGACTTGAATTTTCTAATGTCCCCTTCCCTAGATAGTTTGCCAGCCATGAGAACACATACAAAAGCCTTGTATTGAGCATGGTCAAAGGCTCTGCCATGGTAGATCTCAAGAGACTCCTACATTTAAAATATTATAGGCTCCTGTTTTCCTTAACCCCATATTTCTCTCACATATAAACCTTTTGTTTCAATGCTTTAGCTAAATAAGTGGTTGATGCAGAGTGCTTCATACAGATCATGCCACAGTTTCAAGGTACTTTTGGTAAAGTTCCATCTCAAGAGAAGAGCAAGCGTAGCTTACTTAGGAAAATCCATTCAACTCCATTCAAACTATTTGTGGAGAAAAAAACCAGTTAATGAAAGTAGCCCTTCTTTATTCTGGAGGATCGCAAAAACATTCCTTATAGGGTCTTTCCTTTCATACACCTTTGCAAAATATAAAAGAAGTAAGCTGAATTTTCTGGAACTTGAAAATAAGATAAAAGAACTTGAAACTGAATTAACATATCATTTTAGTTTGGAGGATAAATTTGACTCACATGCTGGCAGGGTTTTTTTTCCCAGTATTGTGTTAGCCATGTTAATCCCAGGGTATGAGAGAGACAAGGTACATGAGGTAATATATTTTATTGGCAGGTTGGCACTTAATACATCTATTGTCAGAATCTCCAAATTCATTACTCTGAGCTTGGCATAGATTCTTTTTTCCCCTACAAGGCAATAAACCAGGGAGATTTTTAGCAAGATTGGCTGAGGTATATACTGCACTCACATTAATTTCCATAGTTAACATGAAAAGAGAGATTTTTCCTATATAAATCTGTCATTTTATATTCTTATGTTCTTATGATAAACAAACAATAAAAAAACCACCCTTCTTTTCTGCACAAATAATTCAAAGCTTTCCCCCAATTAATGGATTTTTGAACTCTTAATAGGGAAAATAACTTAAACCTTTTCAGTTGGAGGAAGTTCTCTGCAGTTGACTGCTCAAGGTCAGCAGAACAAAGGCTCCTTTGGGTTTGAAGAAGTACTCTGTAGGCTGCTAGTGCCACCTTTGTATCCTTTTTTAATAAAAATGTATGATCAACCCTTTATTGGGGGATCTCTTTCCAGTTCATCTGAGGGCTTGCCATTTTATATACCAATTTAATTAAACATAAACAATTTTTTGTGTAAACACTCTTATTTCATATTGAGTGGCTTATTTCAGTGTCGCTTAAACAGATTCCTTTTGAATGTAAGATATATGGAAATATCTTCACACTGAGGTTTGCACCAGTTTACGTAAATTATTTTAAAATCCCATCTTAATTGTTGCAACTTTCTCGTGTAGACAAGCTTATACTACTTTAATAGAAGTACATGGAATGAATCCTGAATGCAGTAACTATTACCACACTGTTTCCAACTCAACATCAAACAGTAAGGTACCTGTCTAAAATTCTTGCCTCTTGCTTAGGTCCTGACCTCTTTGTTTCATTAAACTAATTCAGAATGTGTTTATCCTTGGCTTCCACTCATGCATGAGGTCAGTAGCTGGATGCACATTCTGGCCCTCCAGTTCTGGGAGACCTACTGCCCCCAAGGTTTGGTGACACCACTGGATGTGGAAAAGGTTAGGTGGAGTTGAATGCGTTTTTCACAGATTTGGTGTGGGAAGAAACATTCCCCAAATGGGTTCAGATTCTGTCAATCCTCCCCAACTCGTGTGGTAATCAAATAATTTGTACCCTAGTTATTATACTGTAGAGAGGGTGACAAAGCAATATGACTTTTTTCACCCTTTTATTCTTTGTCCTGTTTTATGTAACCATAGGTTCTCTTCAGATTTCATTCTGGGCTTTCAGATGGATTGAATTACTGGTGATCTGTGTGTGTTATGTCTGCTTACAAACTATTCAACCCAAATGTAATCTCCTCAGTAAAACACCGTTCAGATTTTAACCTGAGTTTTGATAAATCAGCAGTTTTAGCTGGATCTTTTTATCCAAGCAGTTATTTGTACCTTTTCTCTCACTCTTGTAAATTTGATCCACCTTTTGTCAAAATCAAAGCTGGTTATTGTCATGGGTCTCCTCCCTCTCTCAAGTAGGTATGATTTAACATAATTAAAAATGACAATATTCCCTTAAATATTTTCTATGAGTGCTCTCCCCTCCCGCCCCATTCTATCCAAGAGGGATGTATCTGACTCACAGAGCTTGTTTTCTTTCTTCATCTGGAATGGTGGATGCCCATTCATATGCCTATCAAATTTTAAGAGGTCTCAAATGGAAGGAGACCTTTCATTTCTCTGTGTTGGACACTCGTGAAACTAACTTGATATAAAATATTAGACTAGCTGAGTGAGAATAAGAACATAAGAAGGCTATGCTGAATCAGACTAAAGGTCCGTCTAGCCCAGTAGCCTGTCTTCCGTTAGTGGCTAATGCCAGATGCCCCAGAGGGAGTGAACTGAAATAGGTAATCAAGTGATCCCTCTCATGTCATCCATTTCCAGCCCCTGACATACACAAGCTAGGAACACCATTCCTACCCATTCTGGCTAAGTGTCGATGGACCTAACTTCCATTAAATTATCTAGTTCTTTTTTGACCCTGTTAAAGTCCTGGTCTTCACAACATCCTCTGGCAAGGAGTTCCACAGGTTGACTTTGGAATGGGAATGGGCAGTTACACTTCATTAAGCATTAAAAGAGGGGTTGGCTTCTCCCGGCCTGATTATTTATTTGTCTGTCTTACTGGATACATGTCTCCTCAAACAAATAATCTCTTAATTTAAAGGGTGCCCTTACATACACTTGAAGAAATCTATGTAATTAAATGGACTACTTATATTAAGTGTACATTTTCTCAAACCTTGTTAGCCCTGTATTTGAACTGTGGAGGGATTACATGTATTAACAATTATTTTTACTATGCATTTGCATTCATACAAAGACATTCAGTGTACCTATGATCTCCCCTGTGATAATTTCGATGCTTATTCAGATCTTTAATATTTTATTCACTAATTTGTTGAACTAAAAATTTCAGTGGAAGTAATTTTCAGTATGTCTGGTCTAATTAGAGACTTTATTTATCTCATATATAAAGAATTATATATAATCTTTTTATGCCAATTGGGGAGAGAATCTGATATGCCTGGGAGACATCTTGCAAGGAACAAATTACAGGTGATATAGAGAGTAGGATCTCATTGGGTCATGAAATTGCTGACACAACAGATGCACAGGGAACTCAATATAAAATAGCTTTAGATTATATATCACACCACCTTGCTTCATTTGGATCCCAATTCTGTGTGTTGATGCATGCAGTTGGACAGATGCATTCTCCTAGAGACCCACTGAAATCGACAAGGCTCTGCATATGCTTAGCAGTCTTAGAATCATAGGGCTGGAAGAAACCTCAGGAGGTCATCGAGTCCAGCCCCTTACCCAAAGCAGGATCAATCCCAACTAAATCAACCCAGCCAGGGTTTTGTCAAGCCGAGACCTGTAACAATGCATGGGATTCTTCCATCCCAAGTTCAGGACTCTACACTTGTCCTTGTTGAACCTCATCAGATTTCTTTTGGCCCAATCCTCGAATCTGTCTAGGTCACTCTGGACCCTATCCCTACCCTCCAGCGTATCTACCTCTCCCCCTAGCTTAGTGTCATCCGCAGACTTGCTGAGGGTGCAATCCATCCCCTCATCCAGGTCACTAATAAAGATGTTGAACAAAACCACCCCTAGAACCGGTCCTTGTGGCACTCTGCTAGAAACTGACTGCCAATCTGACATCGAGCCGTTGATCACTACCCATTGGGTCTGACAGTCTAGCGAGCTTTCTGTCCATCTTACAGTCCATACTTCCTTAACTTGCTGACAAGAATTTTGTGGGAGACCATATCAGAAGCTTTGCTAAAGTCAAGATATATCACATGTACTGACTTTCCCATATCCACAGAGCCAGTTACCTCATCACAGAAGCTAATCAGATTGGTCAGGCATGACTTGTCCTTGGTGAATCCATGTTGATGACCCCTGATCACTTTCCCCTCTTCCAAGTGCATCGAAATGGATTCCTTGAGGATCCCTTCCATGATTTTTCCAGGGACTGAGGTAAGACTGGAAGCAGTCTATCGGCATAGATTGCAGTGTAAAAAAGAGACCTAGGGATGCTGTGGGATTTAACCCATTGTGTTCCATGTGCAAGCAGGCCTTTACTGACTAACACTGATGGAGATGGAATACCTGATCTGTCTTCTACAGAAGAGAGAGATATATCTATATCTATATCTATATCTATATCTATATCTATATCTATATCTATATCTATATCTATATCTATATCTATATCTTATCTAATCTAATCTACTGTGGAAGATTTTCTGTGTAGTTGAGAAATAGTGGTGGTATTTCCCTTTTGAAATCTCAGCACACTAACTGGTGCCAGAGGCACAGGAGGATTGGAGAGTGTTAATAGTGGGGGAAAAGGCAGTTCTTTACAGAAGTGAAGGTACATAAAGTGGGTATATGTGGAACTTTATATTTTTTTCAGTTCATTTAATTTGCGGGACTAGCAGGGTAAACATGGGGGAAGTTAAATGTTAACACTTACGTGTTGGCTTGCTGTGGCTGTCACTGTGAATTTACTTCAAGGAAAAAAAGAAAATACTTTTGCTAGCAAGAAGCCCTGGGCGTCTTTGTGAATCTCACTATCTCAGGAACAAAACAATCTTCAACAGTATACTGTTCCATTTTTTACAGATGTGATCTCAGAGTAACTGGCACGTGGCTTCACTTCTCTCAGGGAGTCACAAATATTCTTTTTGTTGTGACAATCTCAGGATTTTTTGCACTGGTATCTACACCAAAAAAAGGATTTCTTTGTGACACTTGGTGACCATGGAAATCCTATTTGACACATTCCCTCAGGACATTCTTATAACCCAGCAAAATGAGGTCTACATGAAATTACTATTATGAGGTTGTATAATTGGTTGGAAGAAGTTCTTAAAAGTAGTTATAATGGTTCACTCTCAAATTGGGAAGGTGTCTATATTTGGGTTCTGTCTCTCATACCATTTTATATTTTCATTAGTGGCATGGATAATGGAGAGGCGAGCATGTTTATAAAATTTGTGAATGATTCATCAAGGAGGGTTTGCAAGCACTTGGGAGGACAGAAGTAATAGTTAAATTGACTCTGACAAATTGGAGAATTGGCCTGAATTCAACAAGATGAAATTGATTAATGATGACTGTAAAATACTTCACTCAGGAAGAAAAAATAAAATGCACAACTGCAAAATGGGGAATATCTGACTTGGTGGTGGGTAGGGATGTAAAATTCCATTTAATTAAATGTAATGTATAACCAGGGGTGGTGGCCAGAGGCAGCTGCTCCAGCTTGGTTGAGCGGAGTGGACCCTTTGCTTGTTGTAGCCAGGCTGGAGCAGCCCCCCCTGCTGCTGATAGGGGCTGCTCGGCTGGGCTGAAGCACTCCCCACTTGCAGTAGGCCCCTCAGGGATAGAGAAGCCTCCTGCCCGCAGAGGATGGAAAGCTGCTCCAGCCCCAACCTGTTAACCTGGAACTAGTAAGCTGTATCTTTAACCAGTTAATCATTCACATCCCTAGTGGTGGCACTCATGATAAGAATCTTGTTGTTATAGTGGATCAAAAATTGAATATGAGTCAACAAGGCTTCCAAGGGAGGTGGTGGGATCCCCTTCATTGAAGGTTTTTAATCAGGTTGGACTGATTTAGTTGTACTTGAGTCTCCTCAGCTTAGGGTGTGAACTGGTCCCTTCCAGCCCTACATGTCTTTGATTCAACATTACCTGCATTTCAGAAGGGATTTGCTGTGCTTGGCTTCTCCAGACCTGATTATCCAATTGCCTTTCTTGCCAGCTATGCAAATCCCCATTCATATCAAAGCAATACTTAGACAGGGTCCTTATGTGAACTTGAATAAACTGATGTAATAACTTAATAGGGATAGAGCAATGGGAAGATGTGGGGCTCTTGTGAATCTCCCAGGCTTGTGGGTGAGCCTTGAACCCTTGTGTGTGTGTGTGTGTGTGCGCGTGCGGGGGGAGGAGGGGAGATCCTGTCTCTCCCTTCCTTCTGTTCCCTTACCCCCACAACATGTAGCCCCCTTTTTAGAGTGATGTCTCTGTTGTTTAACATGCAACTATAATTTGAGTGTGGTTCTTAATGTTGGAGGCAGAAGTGCTAACCGACTGTCTCACCAGATGAAATGGCTGAGTTAAAAAGAGGTAAAAGGGGAATCAACTGGTCCAGAGACACCCAAGATCCCACATGCAAACTTTAAAGTGATTGTGGGGCTGCCACAGACTGCAGACATATGGATATTGATATGTAAGTGAAGATCACATCACTATATCTAAATATACTGTACTGACAATTGTTTGGTGTCTGGTTTCCTTAGCCCTGTAACAAGGAACTAGTAAGAACTTTGTCATAAGATAGGCGAATGAACAGACAAAAAGAAAGGAGGACTGCAGGAACAGACAATGACAGCATAGAATGTGTCCCCAACTTACTGTTTACATATTAGTGTGCTATAGAAGAAGAACCAATAGGTGGATATTACAGGTGCTGGTGTATGATAGATACCCATAACTATTGCTATCCAGAAATTAAAAAGTTTCCAGGGAAGATTTTCTAAGGTACAAATAGGAGTCAGGCTTCAATTTCCAAAGACTTTCAATGGGAGCAGGAGACCTCATTGCCTTTTGTGCCTTCGGAAATATACACCCTCTTTTTGCTCATTTTAATTGAAAATGGAACATCTTCTTTTGAAGGGATATTTGAATTTGAAGATCAGGTACAGAAGAAAAGATGCTAGAGTTTTTATTAAAGCCTCTAATCAGTGAAATAGTAAAGTAGATTTCTAGTAAAAAGGTACAAAAGAGGAAAGTATATTTTGACAGAAAGCCCAACATTTTAAGCCTTCCACAGCTGTTTCAAATTATATGTAGTATCATTTGCTTGAGTTCTCTGTATAGAAGATCCTGAAAACTATATTGTTATCCTCATTATTGCTGTGATGGAAAAAATATAAACTATTATTGTTGAGCTACTGCATTTTTCTCTGTGTCAAAAGTGCCTATTTCTGTGCCATGAACCACCCACCTGCAAATTGGTAACAAAGCAGGAGGACCTTTCTAAAAACCAAATGCTGTATCAAAGATCAGCTGTTCTGGGAAAATAAATGACAAAGAAGAATATATTAACCATGAAAACTGTGCCTAAGAATCAGGGGAAAGAAATGCTAAAAAAGACTCTTGGTGCACATATTGAGGTTGTTGTTTGAATGTCATATTATTTTGAAAATTAACATGTAAAATGAAATATGTAATAGTGAAGTTAAACTCAGAAATATCCTTTTCATAATTTTGGAACAACCACTCATCTCCTGAAGAAGGTTATAGCAGTAAGTTATGTTAGTTGATTTCAAATGAGGAAAAAAAAAATGTTGTATTAAAATTTTCACTGATTTCCCCTTCTCCCACTTTTCCAAGATTCAGCATTGTCAGTACTGAACAATTGATTGAAATGGTTGGTTGTTTACTATGGACACCCTTCACTCCATATATATTAATTTTCTGGGAAGGAAAGATTATTTACTTTTTTCCTCAACTGTTTGCACCAGGTGAACTGGGAAGGCAGAGGGGAAAGCAACAGGAACACTCTGTCTACACTTATATAAATATCTTCCTTGAACTTCTAAATTTAGAGTAACAATTTTTCAGATAGAAATGCTTTATGCTGTAAAATATATAACAGCATAACTGGAAGGTAATTGTTAGCCTCTCTTTGCCAGAAGCTGTGAATGGGCAACAGGGGATGGATGACTTGATGATTACCAGTTCTGTTTGCTCCCTCGGAACAACTTGACATTGGCTTCTGTTGCGAGACAGGTTACTGGGCTAGATGGACCATAGGTCTGACCCAGTATGACCATGCTTAAGTTCTTATAAATATAGTCTGATATATAACTGATAGGGTATGTCTACACTACAGCACTAATTCGAAATAACTTAATTCGAATTAGTTAATTCGAACTAAGCTAATTTGAACTAGTGCATCTAGACCTAAAAACTAGTTCGAATTAGCGTTTTGCTAATTCGAACTAGCATGTCCACATTGAGTGGACCCTGAACCGGGGTTAAGGATGGCCGGAACAGGTGCCGGCAGGGCATCAGATTAGGACTTAGAGCGTGGAGCTGCTGTCTCAGGCTAGCCGAGGGTTGACCTGACCCCTACCCCGGACAGACATTTCTCAGGGGTTCCCTGCTCGCTTGTCTAACTCGATGAGGGACAGCAAAGCAGTCCTGGCTTGGAGTGCCCTGAGTGCCCACACTCGGCACATCATAGCACTCGGCCATCAGCCCGGCTGCACTTGCTGCAGGCTGCCATCTGGGGAGGGGGGGTCAATTGGGGGGTTGCAGGAGAGCTTCCACCCCCAGAAGCCCGCAGAGCCAACCCAGTCCTCCCCATCGGGGGCTCGTACCCCATTCCTCCCTCACCTCCTTCCACTTACCCCTCCCTTGCCCCCCTTCCTGATGTACAAAATAAAGGACACGTGTGTTCAAAAATAGAAACTCTCTTTATTGAACTAAGCTCGGGGAGACTGGGAAAAGGAGGTGGGAGAGGGGAGGACAACTAAAATGATCAGGGGTTTGGAACAGGTCCCATATGAAGAGAGACTAAAGAGACTGGGACTTTTCAGCTTAGAAAAGAGGAGACTGAGGGGGGATATGATAGAGGTCTATAAAAGCATGAGTGGTGTGGAAAGGGTGCATAAAGAAAAGTTCTTCATTAGTTCCCATAATAGAAGGACTAGAGGACACCAAATGAAATGAATGGGTAGCAGGCTTCAAACTAATAACAGAAAGTTCTTCTTCACAAAGCAAAGAGTCAACCTGTGGAACTCCTTGCTGCAGGAGGCTGTGAAGGATAGAACTATAACAGAGTTTAAAGAGAAGTGAGATAAAGTCATGGAGGTTGGGTCCATGGAGTGGTATTAGCCAGGGGGTAGAAATGGTGTCCCTGGCCTCTGTTTGTGGAAGGCTGGAGATGGATGGCACGAGACAAATGGCTTGGTCATTGTCTTCGGTCCATCCATTCCAGGGTACCTAGTGTTGGCCGCTGTCGGCAGACAGGCTGCTGGGCTAGATGGACCTTTGGTCTGACCCAGTACGGCCATTCTAAGCTCAGGGTCGGGGCTCTCAGTGGACCACCTTGATTTTCATGCACACCTGCTCCTGGGTGGCCAGGCTGGCAGCTATCTTGCCCTAGACGGCCACTTTCCTGTGCCTAGTGCGGAGGTCGTGGATGAGGTGCATGATGTCCGCACTAGACCACGCGGGCGCCCGCCTCTTGCGGACCTGGGCAGGCTCCCGGGAGCCGCCAGCCTGGTCCTGGGAAGAGGCGGAGGGCTGGGTGGCAGCGGGTGGCTGGCTTGAGCCATGCCAGGTGCAGGGTCTGCTGGGTGGGTGCTGGCAAGATGGCAGGCTTGGGTGGGTGCTGGCATGCTCCTTTAAAGGCTCTGGGGCTGGGAGGGGGGCAGAAGAGTTTCCCTGGTGGTGCTAAGAGTGGCCACCAGGGAAAGCTGGGGAGGGCTAGCCTCCCATTAGTTCGAATTAAGTGGCTACACAGCTCTTAATTCGAACTACTTAATTCGAACTAGGCATCAGTCCTCGTAGAATGAGGTTTACCTAGTTCGAATTAAGCGCTCCGCTAGTTCGAATTAAGTTCGAACTAGCGGTTTGCCTGTGTAACCGCTAGTAACGTCTGTTAGTTCGAATTAACTTTGTAGTGTAGACATACCCCCATATATTAAATTAAGTAGTTTCTGGAAAACTCCATAAATTGTCAAACAAAAAGTCATAACTGTATAACAAAATCCTTGGCAGAAAAAATGGTGCAACAGGATTCCTCGCCGCTTTTGGCAGAAAATAGATACATTATGGAACCGTGGGGAACTCGCTGCATGGGCCAGGACCCACTTGCTCCAGGATTTGCAGATTTCACCATTTGTGGTGGTGCCAGGAACACATCCACCATGAATGGTTGGTTCCTCGCCCCCGCAGTGAGCTCCCCTTGCCTCCCAGCCCTCACAGTGCACTCCCCCCCCCCCACCCCTGAGGCTGACTGTTGCTGCCATCTGACAACAGGCCCCTCAGGCTGTGGGACAGGGTTAGTGGGGGGCAAGAGAGACCTGCGAATTCGCGAAATATTGAATAGTATTTCTGCAAATCACGAGGGTCTCCTGTACATCAATAATCATAATAATATATATAGAATCATCCTGACCATCAGCAGCCAAGATACAGTAAAGGGAAAAGATTCTGTCTTCGAATTCTATAAATAAATTCTTTAAGTGCCCCTCTTACAGTTCTGCCATCCTGAGAGTTCCTTGATCATATTACTGCTTTGCAGTACAGAATTTACATATACGCTTGGATACACTTAAATGTATTTGGTTGTAGGGATATACCACATTTGAAGTATAAGGAATTATCAGTGAAATCTATGTCTCTAAATCCTGGAATGAGGTATGTAATCAAAGATACTGATCACATGCAGCTTCCTTTGTCCTCAGTGGGATTTGTGGATGTTCAACACTTCTGAAAATAAGGCCACTAATGTATATTGAACAGGATTTCCTTCCTGATCTGTGATATTTTCAAGCGGTTTTCTTTGGTAAAGTCATGAAAGTCTCGATGTCCTTGGAACTTTCTTTGGCTTTATAAATGGCTTTTATTCAGCTGGTTCTTAGTCACACAGTAAATAGGGGTTTGGAACAGATTCCATAAGAAGAGAGATTAAAAAGACTGGGACTTTTCAGCTTAGAAAAGAGGAGATTAAGGGGGGATATGATAGAGGTCTATAAAATCATGACTGTGAATAAGAGAAAGCGAATAAGGAAAAGTTATTTACTTGTTTCCATAACATAAGAACTGGGGGGCGGGGGAGGGTCACCAAATGAAATTAATAGGCAACAGGTTGAAAACAAAAGGAAGTTTTTCTTCATGCAGCGCAGAGTCAAACTGTGGAACTACTTGCCAGAGGATGTTGTGAAGACCAGGACTTAAATATAGTTCAAAAAAGAACTAAATGAATTGCGGAGGTTAGGTCCATCAATGGCTATTAGCCAAGATGAGTAGGAAGGGTGTCCCTAGCCTTTGTTTGTCAGAGGCTGTTAATGGATGACAGGAGAGGAATCACTTAATTCCCTGTTCTGTTCACTCCTTCTGTAGCATGTGGCATTGACCACTGTTGGAAGACAGGCTACTGGACTAGATGGACCTTTGGTCTGACTCAGTATGGCTATTTTTATGTTCACTGTCTTTTGCTTAGAGTCATATTAGAGCCCTAAGAATTCTACTTACGCTGTCACTTTCACTGTAACTTAGGCTGAAAATCTGACTGCCTCTGTAAATCACATTGGTTCTCCTCTAGCTGCTGTTACTTCTGCTTTTATGTTTTTCCTTTTCAAATGCTACTTTGAAAAATTCATTTTGGCAGGTAAATCGTGGGAAAGAGTCTTTGTATTTACTATAAATAATTAAACATATTTCATTGACATTATAGTTTTAAATGAAGAGCTGGTCATCGTCATCGTCGTCGTCTTCTTCTTCTTCTTCTTCTTCTTCTTCTTCTTCTCACTTATGCTTTTGAATTGCTTCTCCTAGATACACTAATGTGATATTAGTAGTGACTAAAATTTTCAAACTTGGGTGTCTCAATTTAAATCCCACATCAATACTTAGAAATCAATTTTCAGAGGTGTCAAGTAATCCTATTAACGGGAGCTCCAGATACCCAGCAACTGTGAAATATTTTTTGTTGAAAAGTTTCATCCAGATCTAATCTAGAAAGTGCCTAACATGCGTATTGCCATGACAAATTAATGATGATGACACAGAAGATAGCCATGCTCTTTTAACTAGAGCTGATTTTGCTGTTTCCAGATATCATGGCAGAATCAGATAAAATATGGGATAATTAGCAAAGCAGCTGCCCTCATGTTATTCCAGATTTTTTGTTGTCACTTACTCACCTGTAAGGATCTTATGAGGCTAGTGCCAGGTTTATTTGTCCTGGTCATTGACAGCTTTATCCATTAATATGTTGATATATCGTAGCTGAGGTCAATAAAATAGTAATTGATACAATAGATGTCCAGGTTTTTTTTAAGGAAATGGAAGACTTGGGAATTTGCTGCGTGTATAGTTCTGCCTGTACTAACAGGATGCTAGTATACTGTAAATTTGATTTATAAAAATAAGTAAACAAATCAATCATTTCTGTAATTTCATTTTTTTCTATTGAAATGAATGTTATAATCTAAGAGCACAGCTTCAATCAGCTGTGAGAGAACTTTGTCAGGCCCCATGAGGATGCAATAATATATGCAGAAACTATATCTCACTAAAGAACTTTAGTAAGGACAGAATTAGGGCAAACGCACAGGGAGAAGGCACAATCTGGAAGGGGTCTTTATGAGCAGAGCACTCATCTGGGAACATAAAGACCTGAGTCTTATGTTCAGAGCTATTAGAGTTTGTGGCAGACAGTGCTCTTTGCACAATTCTGAAGCATACTAGCACAATGATGTTTCTTTGCTAAGCCAATGTAATCATTCTGAGGAAATATAATTTTGGGATTGTAACTAAATAAAATTCCTCTAAGATGTTACAAAACATGATCTATAATCATACTGTAGGACAGTGTGTTTTTCTTTTTAATACAAAACAAATATATGGCGTTTCCTTACAAAGGATGACTTAAGGTACTGAGGCTATGTCTGCAATGACAACTGAACAAGAAAACTTCTGTCTTTCAGAGGTGTTGAAATGACACTCCCCCTGGAAAGACAAAAATTTTGCTGATGACAAGCGTCAGTGTGAACAGTGTTTTGTTGGTAGGAGTGCTTTCCTACCGATAAAGCTAATGCTGTTGGTTGATGGGTTGAAGTATTTTGTTGGAAAGACAGATGACAAACCGCGGTTATAATGCACAACTTTTAGTGACACACCTGTAGTGAGATAGCTGTGTCTCTAAAAACTGCATGGTGTAGTAGACAAAGCCTGAGATGCAGATCAGTGAACTATGCCTAGAGACTATGTTACACCTTTCTTCAGATCCACAGACAAAATTAACATAATAGCACTGAGAATAAAAAGCCTAATATCCAATTTTTGATGCACTAAAAGATGCTGCACTTATGTACTAAAATGATCTTTGGTTCTTGAAAACTCTTTATTAAATTTCAGCTACACAATGAAGGGGAAGTTTAAAATGATTTATCTATCTCTGACAGAGTTCACACCCTTTTAGGCTACTGCTAAATTGTCCTTTCCAGAGATTAATTATTTCTGTGGATCACCAGAGTATTTCTGAAGAATTTTCTTTTTTGTAACAAAGAAGATTGTAGTAAACATCAAAAGATGTTTCAAATTTCCAGGGAAAGAAAATTCTGACATCTCGTCATGGTCTTTTTCTGAAGCTACTGCTTTAAAATGTGTGATTACGATTATAAGAAGTATATTTGTACAAGAAGGGAAAATAGATTTCCCATACGTTCATACTTTCTCTCTGCTTGTGCATAGTAATTTTGAAATTAGTTTATCATAGGTTAAGGGAAAAAAATTGTGGGACGTTTTGTTTAAATATCCTCTGCACAGGACTGGGAAGGAGAGCCAGAAACTCAAGACCAGAGAGAGGCTAACCACAAAAGCCTCTTCCTGCCTGTCAGCATGAATTTATCAGCTTCAGTTAGTTAAAGAATGATCAGACTTGTGACTTACACTATATGCTAAATACTTTAACACTCTTGAGATGCATTTTAGATGGAGTTGAAATAACTTTCTTCAGCTTCAGGGGGAGAGAGAAATAAATAATGAAAAGGACTTCCTGTGTGCAGTGCATATCCAGCATATTGCCTCTTTTTTGATATGTGGCAATTTCATTAATTATTCTGAAATAGACAATCTATAGAAAATTACTATTGGGTAGGACCTGGTTACAATACTCCCCAAAACAATTAAAGCATGGTTCAGTCTTGCTTTGTAGACACAATAAACCTGAATTATAACCATGTTCTCTTTAAATCTGCAAAGCTGAACTCTGTTGCTCAATTCAGCAATGCCATTAAAACATGGTTAGGCCTGTGTTTGCTACAAGAATGCACCATGTTTTAACCATGCCAGGGAGTTGTTCTGCTAAAAGAAGGTCCCTCTACACTGCAATCTTTATAGTATAGATTAAACTTTTATCATAGTTTTGTTAAATTCTTGTTTCTTTTGTCTGACAAATAGAGTCAAATATAGTTATAAAAATATAGCTATCTAGTCAAGTAGTCATTAGACACACCTTTATCTTTTGCCAACTTACTGAAATTCTTGCTATTTAACTTTATGAAGCACTTCATGTGCTGTATTTATTAATTGCAAACAAAAATGTTAAAGTTGCTTGTGGTGAACCATGGTACATTGAAATCTTTTCTTAATTTGCACTAAAATTGTTTCCAGGGATGAGTGGTTGTTCCAAAATTATGAAAAAGAAATGAGAAGGCACCACACACGTGCCCGGTGGCCGAATTTAATTTTTAAGGCCTGTACCCTCTAAAGACTCTAAATCAGTGTTTCTCAACGCGTTTTAGTACACGGACCACCAGGCCAATCAAAAAATTTTCGTGGACCACCTCCTTTTTGAGACATGATAAAAAAGAGCAGACAATGAACATTTTGGTTTGAAATGTATTTCTTACTAATAGATTTTTGTATTCTCTTCTCACTGACAAGCTTTTCAATGTTTGGAGTGGTACTTGATAATGCACAATGAATATTCCTTTCCACTGCAAGCCGATTCCTCTGTTTGGACTTAACATGCAACAAACACAAAAATCCAGTCTCTCACATATAAGATATCTGACTGGGTGTGCTGACAGATTTGGGTAACTCCCGGTCATGCTGGCCCAAAATTTCTCTATGGTATACTGCTGGTACATGTCTTGAGCCGCAAAATCATTTTTCAGATCCAAGAATTCCTCCTGCAGATCCTCTGGAACACTATTAACATCTGTTGCAAATGGATTCCTAATAAAAGATAATCCATCCCTTGTCCTGTCCACCTCTGGAAAGTATCGTTGAAATTCGTCTCCTAGCTTCTGTAAATGATTGAGAATTTGCGTCCGAATGGCTTCCTTTTCCCCGAGCATGGCATCTACATATGGAAATTGAACCAAATTATTGCCTTCGACTCTTACGATCCAGAGTTCCAATTTCTAAAGAAAAGCCTTCATGATGTTTTGGTGAGAGAACAGATTTGCACCTTTCCCTTGAAGCTGAAGATTCAGTTTGTTCAAGAGTCCTGAAATATCGACAAGATACGCAGGTTCTAAATTTGACTGCATCCGCACATTTTGGAATTACTCTTTCCCTTGAGCCTGGCAAAATAAATGCAACTCCTCGCTCAGTTGAAAAACTCTGAGTACGTTCCCTGCTGACAACCACCGTACAGAAGTGTAGAACAGCAACACATCAAAGTCGGAACCCATGTCCGGGCAAAATCTTTTGAACAGCCTAGTGTTCAAAGCTGATGATTTGATGTGATTTACCACTTTCACCAACCCTTTGAAAACGGCGTTCAGATAATCAGGAAATGTTTTTGACGCCAAAGCTTCCCTATGAATGAAGCAATGAACTCCGGTTACCATTGGAGCACACTGTTTCACCAGCGTTTGGAAGCCCAATCTTGAGCCCAGCATGGCAGGTGCACCATCAGTGGTGACACCCACAAGATTTACCCAATCCAGGTCATGTACTTCAAAGGAATTGTTAACAATTTCCATCACATCCTGAGCCTTTGTGGTGGTATCAAGAGTCTTTCAAAAAAGAAACTCGTCTTTGAAGTCTCCCTCAACCATGTATCATGTAAATACCAATAGCTGAGAGCACAATGCGACGTTGGTCGATTCATCCAATTGTATGGCAAATAATGGAGACTTCTTTATTTCATCCACAGCTTGTTCAGTGACATTCTGTGATATCTCATTTATCCGTATCGATACTGTGTCATTAGAGACAGATATATCATTCAGCTTCCTTGCCGTTTCCTCGCCAAGAATAAGCTGCACCATCTCTTTTGCATAGGGGAGCACAAGTTGCTCTACAATGATATGAGGCTTCTTGGCCTGTGCAACTTTGTTTGCAACAATGTAGGAAGCGTGCACTGCATTGCTTGTCTTATTGTAGAATGCACTTGTTGAATCGAGGCGTTGCCATTTCAGACCTGATAACTGCCACTCAAAATAATCTTCATCCTTTTGCAACAAGTTGGGGTGACACTTTTTGAGACTGAGTTTCAGCTTAGCTGGCTTCATTGAATCATCCCCAAGACTTTGAAACAAATAACACATTGTGGCAAATCCACGCCTTCTTTTTCTTGACAAGTGAAGCAGAATTTGATGTAGTCCTCTGAATACTTGCGCTTGACAATTCTTCCTGTCGTTGCCATTATAAACAAACTATACCACTCCTGTGAAACAGCACATGTAGCACAGGATGAAGGACACAGCAACTGCTCAGCATGACGACAGCAGCTACACTGATGCTCAAAGCCTCAGACAGAAGTTACTGGCAACACAACGCAGTTGTGTCCTAGTTTACGCTATGGATGACACGCCGCGTGTTTGTGAACACGGTGTAAAACAGCCTAATGGCGGCGCCTGCTCATGCTGTGTGACTTTGGACAGTGTTCCTGTAGACAACCAAAAAAGTCACCATAGACCACTGGTTGAGAACCACAGCTCTAAATTAAATAGATGTGGGCTCGAGAGAGCTTTATGTAGGGAGAGACTGCAACTCTAGTGCACCACTAAGCAGCGATTTTAATACATTGTCTTCATGGCTGGACCAAGATTGCCAACCTTCTAATTGCATAAAACCAAACACCCCTACCCCACCTGTTCACTGAGGGCCCACCGATGCCCCATTCCTGCTCCAAGGCCGTGCCCCAACCCAACTCCATCCAATCTCCACTCACTTTCACTGGACTGGGGCGGGGCATTGGGGTGTGGGAAGGCTCCTGCTCAGGGTGCAGGCTCCGGTGTGGAATCTGGGATGAGGCACTGGCTGAGGGTGTGGGCTCTGGGGTGAGGATGGGGATAAGGAGTTTGAAGTGCAGGAGAGGACTTCAGGCTGAGGAAGGGAGTTCAGGTGTGGGGTCCTGGCAGTGCTTCCTCTGGGTCCCAGGTCTATGTGGCCCATGGATGCAAGGAGGCTCCATGCACTGCCCCCTCAGCTCCCATTGGTCATGGTCCCTGACCCATAGGAGCTGTGGAGTCTCACACTGTGCCTAGGGGGTCTCATCAAACTGGCACCCACTTCTGGGAACTGTGCACGGCAGGTAAGGAGCCTGTCTCAGCTCAGGACCCAGCTGCATTGCCAATGGCTCTTCTGATAGCCCACTTTGTGACGCTGACTGCAGGTGAAAACTGGACACCTGGAAACTCTTAAGTTGGAAAGAGTGGGTGATGCAAGGTTGAAGGAGTGCTGTGGCCGTGTATCAGTCCTGCACGTAGAGATGTGTGTGTGCAGTGGTATTAACTACTGTTATAGATCACAAGCCCATTTTTGTCCCTTATGTGTACAGCTGGGTTAAATGTATGAAAGGGAGAATGCTCCACAGTCATCATTTATACAAGGACAGTTTTCTTGGGCTCCGTTCCTGAATTTGAGTAAGAGATGACTGTGTATGTAGTACCAAGTTTCAGTCTGCTAATATTTGACATGGCTGTGTTATTTTATTGCAACTACACACTGCTACTTCAATGTATAGCAGTGTTTCTGAATGTGGTCCATGGATCCACTCTGACAAACCTGCTAACTGGCTACTGCGATCTGTTTACTTACTGGCTCCGCAGCCATGGAGTCTTGTGGCTCCCATTGGTTTGGGTTTGTTGTGTGTAGCCAAGAGGAGCTGTGGGAAGTGGCGGCCTGGCCCATGCTTGTTTTAAGTTTTCCTTTCCTTTCCTTTATTAAAACAACCCTGAGGCCAAAGCCAGGGCTGGCTCCCAACAGAGGGGGATTTTCCTTTCATCCCACCTTCTCCTTTGCAGAGTTGTTCAATCATTTTCTCGTGGCTAAAATATTTACAATGTTTCTTGACCTTAACTCCAAAGCTGGAAAATGTGAATGTGCAGAATGTGGCAGTTCTGTTACTATTGCTTCTTTAATTTTGGTGCAATTGAGGCAAAACGTTTGGAGAATAGTTTAACAAAAAGTATTAGCAACTAGCTAGCATTGTGTTATGCATGATTTTTTAAGGTGGAAAGCGAATACTTTGGGAGGGGAATAATAATAATTAAAATCTATTACAATGACCTGTATTGTGAGCATATAGATGTAATGTAAAATAACACATGACCACTTAAATTAATAGTCATAATGAATATGCAAATAAATTAATTACTATAATGGATATGCAAATGTTTCAATGCCACCCCGCCAAAAGGTTTTAATGAGTTAACTGGTCCGCGGTATAAAAAAGGTTGTGAACCACTGCTCAATAGGGCTTTTGGAGCTTTTACCCTTCTCCCTCCCTTTAGTTCTCTTTCGTAACTTCCTGATTTACCCAAGTATTTTGATCTTCTTAGTAAAAAGAAGAATTTAAAAAAAAATTATGTAAACAAGATATATGCAAATAATAAATGATCTAATTCCATATTGCATCTTATATTTTCCTGTTTTGTTTCATTAAGATATAAATATCTTTAACTAGGTTTTTAAAAAAAGCCTTATATAGCAACATGCTTACTGCATGTTAATTGAGTAGAAGTTCATGACTTTCATTTCTGAAAATGACAACTGACCTGAGGACAAATAGTAAAACAGTTTAGAGAACAAACTTCCAGATACACTAGCAGTACTTTTAAGGCATTCAGACTAGTGTCAAGTTCATATGTTTTGGAAAATTTAAAATCAGTAAATTTTTAAATTGTTTCTGATTTTTTTTAACAGACTCTCTAAACCTAGTTCACCTCCTCACAGGGGAAACAGGGAGAACAGTGCTGCACGCAGTTTATGATAGCAGGAAATAACTGAAAAGGGCAGCCTCCTCTTTCCCATAAGTAATGTAGATACAACATCTAGTATCTTATAATTAATACAGTGTAAATAAGTGCTTATTAATTCAGTTACTGGATTTGAACAAATTTTTCACAATTTGAGGTTTTCCATTCCATCCTTTTTACAAGGACTTCAATTATATTATATTCAATTTTATGTTGATTGTAAAATAACCAAAATACTAACAAACAAAATATCAGTAATTTTAAAATATTTAATCCTGTATTTTATGAAAAGAATAATTTGTGGGTGTAATGGCGATGCTGTCGTCATTATCATACAAATTCCTAAATTTGAGCAAAACTATAGAATACACAGTATTTAAAGCAAAGATTTGGTAGTTTGGAAAATGACTTAGAGCTCAAGATTTATTCAGCCATACAATGCGTAAAGGGATTTCATAGTTAAATCTTGAACATTTCATGAATTTTTTACTAGTCAGGATTATATGTAAGGATTATTTCATATACAGTAGCATCAGGAATTTCCATTCTTCCTTCCTTGTGCTTAAAGTGACTAGCAGAAATCAACATTTAAAGTCTAACATTTACATAAAAGATGTATAACTTCCTTTGATTTACAGAACATGTAGCTAATTCATAATTGGGGATGGCACTAGGATATACCATACATGACTCTATGAAGCATCGTTATTTTTAACAGATGTGAATTCTTGATGAGGTTAAAACACAAAGCTGTCAAGGTCACTGTTTTCAATTCTAATTTTTTAAAATTTTCTTCTCATAAAGCATACATTAAAGGTTTCACAGGCAATATTTTTCCCTTGGGGTGTCACAGGGACATAGAAGTGGTATAGCTTATTACTCAGAGAACTGTTAATTATGCAATCTACGTAAAGAATTCTCCACCATCATCTGTCTAGAAAATGATGGCTAAGACATTATTCTAGTTTCAGGAGAGCCATGAAAAATGCCAGTATCATTTAACTAGTTTTATTGAAATGAAAACCAAATAGATCTTGTAACTTTCAAAGCAAAAACAGAAGTTTGTTTCTGGATCACATTTCAGTTCTGAAACTAGAAGTAAAGATATAGTAAATCTGTACATGTTAATTTGTTAGTCCCTTCATCTAATCAGTTCAGTGATAATATATTTCATATGTAGGTCTTCAGGATCATTAATATTGAATTGCAGGGCCTTTTAGGATATTTGCAGGGCTGTCTTCAACTGATTTATTTTTTCCTCACAAATATGGGGAATATGATTACATCCTCGAGGAGAATTGTAGAGAATATTTCAGCATCTACTCAAAATCAGTTTGTGATGCTTGAAAATATATTGTTTCCCTTTCTCCTCCACTTTCTTGTGTCTTATCTGCTTTAGAATACTAATAATAACTTCTACATTTTAATGAAAATATTTGTTTCATCACTTTTTTAAAATTAAATTTATTTCAGGAAACTTTTCGGAATGAAAGCCGCTCTACCCAGTTATCACTACACCATATGTAAATATCTTTCAACCACCAGATCCACAATCTATAACCCAGAGCTTCCAAAAATACTCAAAGTAAAGATTTAAACAGCTTGAAAGGAACTACCGTAAATTGGCGTATATAACCCACACTGTGCATAACCCTTGTTTTTTCCTAAATGTGTTTAAAAAAAAAAAAGTCTAAGATAACCCGTGCATGTGTATAGCCCACGGGTTATATACACTACTTTAAGGTACCTGGTAATTGCTGGTCGGCTTACAGGAGGGGAGCTGCACTCATGTCCAGGTTCCGCACAGCTGCAGCCAGGTGCAACCCACCCTCCTCCAGGAGGGGGGAACAGAAGAGCGCAGGCGAGCTGACCAGCCTGCAGGAAGGGAGCCACACTCGCACCCATGCAAGTAAAAATAAACTTGTATACCCTGCTGACATGTATACTCCGTGGTGGGGTTGCAGGGTTTGTAAAACTTTGTATAACCCGCGGGTTATATGCTCTAAAACATGGTAGTGCTTGAGTTGGGGAGTGAAAGTGAATGATGCAGCTTTTTCCCAACTTCCCATTCTCCTTTTCTAACTTTTTTTTTCTGATAAATGAAAAGTTAAGATATAGTATAAGCATCAAAACCCTTTCAATTCTCAAGAATAAACAGTGAAACAATTATAGTAGGGTTAAAGACCAAAATTGAATGTACTTTAAAGTTACTTTGCAAGTTTGATTGTACAGTTCCTGTTGGTTTTACTTGGAAGATATATGGTCAATATCCTGTGTAATGTTTTAATATTGCGAACTGATCTTGTTTTTCATGAGATACCATTTTTGGAACTTGATTTCCATTGCTATTCTAAATTACAAAATAATGCTAAGAAAAATCTCCTGTAAACACAGAGGTTTACTGTGAATCAAATATGCATTACATAAATATAATTCAGAAAATGTCTATCTACAAAGTATGTCATTTGTACAACATCTTGTGTAACTAAGTTCCAAAAGCAGGTGGACTTGTATAACATGTTTTCAAGTACTTTCTTTTTTTTATTACTCTCTTTTATGCTATCATTGTACAATATTCAAAGTGAATAGAAAATGGCCTGCTTACTATTTGTTCCTTATTCTCAAGTAGTAAATTGGATCATATACCCTAATGGATTATTGAGAGGGCTCTTGTGCAGCTGATGTTTCTTAGGCCTCTTGAATACTATTTGTGCACATGAGTACCATGAACTATATCAGCATTAACAACTTAAAAAACAACAAACAGTCTGATAGCACTTTAAAGACTGACAAAATATGTAGATGGTATCATGAGCTTTTGTGGGCACAGTCCACTTCTTCCGTTGACCGGAGTGTTGGATGTCCAGAACCAAAATAAAATATTATTCTGGACATCCAATGCTCTGGTCATCTGAAGGAAGTGGGCTGTGCCCACGAAAGCTCATGATACCATCTACATATTTTGTCAGTCTTTAAAGTGCTACCAGACTGTTTGTTGTTTTTTAAGTTTTTCCTGCTACAGACTTAACTCGGCTACCCCTCCAAAGCTTTTTATATCAGCATTGTTGAGGGAATAGTATTTGTTAGCTATGTCTTGCAGCAGGACTCATAAAGGAGCTGACACACTGTTTTTCCTACTCTAGTAAATAAAAATGATTATTGATAAGGTTCTGTAGGTGCATTTAGGTTGCAAGGAAGAAAAAGCAATAGCATTGTTTTAGAAAACATATTTTCCAAGAGGTTTTTCCAGGGGGAGTCTTACTTAGTCCAGGTTAATATTCTGGGTTTGCTTACCCCTGTGGTGTTCCCAAAGGCGGGAAACATTACTGAGTAGTTTCTAATACGAGCAAATTTTGTGTGTGCCTTTCTTTACGAAGGAGGATATTTGCAGTTAGCACATGGAGGCTGTGTCTAGACTACACTCTCTGTGGAAATTGCTAATGAGACAGGGATTTAAATATCCCATGCTTCATTAGCATAAACATGGCCGACACTTTTTTCGAAACCGAGCTTTTTCAAAATAAACCAGCAGTCTAGACACGGATCTTTCGAAAAATAAATCCTTTTTCGAAAGATCCTGTAAACCTCATTTTTTGAGGAATATAGGATCTCTTGAAAAAGGGTTTATTTTTCTAAAGATCTGCATCTCTAGACTGCCGTTTTTTTTCGAAAAAGCTCCGTTTAGAAAAAAAGCGGTGGCCATGCTTATGCTAATGAAGCGTGGGATATTTAAATCCCTGCCTCATTAGCAATTTCGATGTGCCTAATCTACATCTCTCTGTTGACAGAAAGGTGTAGTCTAGACATATCTGGAGGGATCAGGTCTTTTAAGATGATAACACTTTAAATGTCTTTGAAGCTCAGGGGGTCCAAAATCAGAACTGAAAAGGCACAAATCAGACCAACCTGGCTCCAGTCAAACTACGTACTATTTTCCAAATATTTCTTTCCTTACCATTAACAGCTCTCTGAATGAGCCAGTGGGGGTACATGAGCCACACACAGTGACCTGAAATTTGGATTTTTTTTACTTGCAAGTGTTCACTTCATGTAGAAAGTTTGCCTGGAAATGCAGGGAATTCAGAGCTTTGTGTATACAGTAATTCCTCATTTAACATGTGCCCACTTAACACGTTTTTGCGATAACACGATTTTTTTTAGGGAATGTTTTTTGAATTACACGACCATTCCCAGAATAACATGATTTCCCCAGCCGGCCCATTGCCGGCGGCTGCACATGACTTCCCCCGCCTCCCTGCAAAGTGGTGGAGGGTTTGCTGCTCGCCGCACCATTCCCCACTGACTCCCCCTCGCTGGACGCAGTATAGGTCCCGGCAGACCCGTCATAGGGGCATACTCCCAACCCAATCCCCCTCCCCTCTCCTCCTCTTCACTTCCCCAGAGCCAAACACCTCCCCTCCCTGCTGTAACCCAGCCCCCTTTCTCTCCCAACCTTATTTCCCGGTCCGAACATACACCACGGCTTGAAACACAACCCCCACCTTTTCCATTATTTTCAGTGGGAAAATTGACCCTGCATAACACGTTTTCACTTAACACGATCATTTTCTGAAACATATCTATAGTGTTAAATGAGGAATTACTGTACTGTTTTAGGGTATGCAAGCTTTTTGTTCTATGTAATTTTTTGGAGGGCTGATAGTGTCATCATTAGTAAGGGCATAAATGGAGAGTAAATATGGAGAACTGTGGTGGGAGGTCTAATTAAACGTGACAGTAGGTTTAATCAAAATAGCTGCAATAGAAAAGCTAATAGAAACTGTAGCAGTTTCAATTTGAAGCACAGTGTCATGGCTGAATTATACCTAACATGGATTGTAGCCAAAGGCGTCTAACCCTCAGAAATTCTACTCATCAAATCTGTAAGCCAGAACTTCCGATTGCTGCTATTATAGTCACAAAAAGACTCTTTCAGACTGCACGTGACATTATCTCAGGACTGCAGTCTTTAGTAGCGGCTCAGAATTGCTGAATATAATATACAGCTCATCAGCTTTGCTACTGTAGCAGTATCATAAAAACAGATTAAATAATTGCCATGTTTATCTGTAAAAAGGAGCAAAATGCTTAGTTTGTGTCACAGTAGGCCCTGTAGCAGGGGGAAGGTGTCTGCTGTTTTTGAATGACGCAGCTCCATGGGAGTTTTCTATGTCTGTGGATCTCAACCTTTCTGCCTACTGTACCCTTTTAGGTGTCTGATTTGTCTTGCATACCCTAAGGTTCACCTAACTTAAAAACTACTTGCTTACAAAATTAGGCATAAAAAATCAGAAGTATTACAACACGTTATTGCTGATAAATGGCTTCCTTTCTCATGTTTATTATGTAATTATAAAATAAATTGGAATATAAATATGGTACTTATATTTCAGCTTCCAGAATATAGAGCAGTATAAATAAGTCAATGTCTGTATGATTTTTGTACCAATTTCGCTAGTGTGTTTTATGTAGCCTATTGTAAAACCATGGAAATACCTAGCAATACCTCTGCCTACCCCCAACCATGTATCCCTGGTTGGGAACCACTTTCTATGCCCATAGAATGGGAAGTCGTGAGTTTGGGGCAGGTGACTGTGGAGTGAAAATGTTGTATTAGTGGTTCTCCTGTTGTTTTGTGCCTTGAAGTACCAAATACAATTATGAATTTGGCCCAATATGTGGCATTATGATTAGGATACGACAAATACAGGGGACCTTGTGTCAGTCCACCACAGGTTCACCCATTCTATTCAGGCTGAAGCATTTTGTAGTCATGTATAATACTTTTCAGAAGATAGAAAGGGTAAAAGGAAAATGTTATTAGTAACTTGGCAAATCTCTTCTTTTGAAAGCAGAAGAGAAGAAACATGTACTTGAAAAAATCTGATTCTTGAAATATTTAACAACTTGTAGTATTCTTTAAATCAAACACCCTTCTCTACTTTTTTTTCCATTAAAAAAGGCAATAAGAAGAAAGGTAGAATATTCAGTGTTGGAAAGCTACCTCAGCCACAGCAACCAATAAGAAGTACAGAAAAAATAAAAACAGGGACTCTCCTTTCTTTGCTAATGCAGAACATTTTCATCTTCTTGAGCTAACTTAATTTACATGAATTAGCTTCATAACCAGGTAAAGCAAAAATAACATGAAGCAGTGCTTTCACTGCAGCTGAATTGCATTACATGGGAGTAGTTATAGAATGAGTGAATGTGCTGTTGTTGCAGTCATTTGTCAATAAGAATTGTGAAAATATTACTCATATTTCATAATTATATTCTATAGTGTTTGGGCAAGAGCAAAATATCAGCGGGATGTTTTTAAGTATTATGGCAAAGCTCTGGCTGTGCCCATAGGTCCTGCACTTCTGTCACATAGGCTGTGTCTACACTGGGCCACTTATTCCAGAAAATCAGCCGCTTTTCCGGAATAAGCTGCGAGCTGTCTACACTGGTCCTTGAATTTCCGGAAAAGCAACGATGCTCTACTGTACAAAATCAGCCACTATTCCGGAAAAACTATTCTGCTCCCGCTCGGGCATACGTCCTTATTCCGGAACACTGTTCCGGAAAAGGGCCGGTGTTGACAGCCCAGTAGTCTTTTCCGGAAAAAAGCTCCGATCACGAAAATGGCGATCGGGGCTCTTTTCCGGAAAAGCGCGACTACATTGGCCACAGACGCTTTTCCGGAAAAAGGGCTTTTCCGGAAAAGCAGCCTGCCAATGTAGACGCTCCTTTTCCGGAAAAACTGAAAACGGAATAGTATTCCGTTTTAAGCAGTTCCGGAAATTCATGCCAGTGTAGACGTAGCCATAGTGTTTAGCCTCAGAAGCTTGCTGTGTCCTACCACATGGCTTCTTTCTTTTTACTAGAGGCAAGTCACATCCTACTGAACCATACTCATCACAGGCTAGTCCAACCCCTCTGTAGTCCTGGTCTCCCTGTTCAGGGACAGACCCTGTAGTGATGTGAGGAGGGTTGTGGTTATCTGGTCCCACGCACTACTCTGGGTTTTGCCCCAGGGACCCTAAGGGAGCAGCAACAGATGGGGCTTGTTCTGCTCCCCATCTGGCAACTACTTGCCTCAACCACTTTCCCAAACGATCCCTCCCAGTACCTTTCCTCTGGTATCTGCTCCTCCAACACACTCTTCCTGCCTTGCAGCTCTCAGCTCTCACCCAAACACCTCTCAGTCTCAGCACTTTGGCTTCTTCCTTCCTTCTTCCTGACCTAACTAACAGAAGCCTCAACTGGATCTTGATTGGCCTCAAGTGGTCTAATTAGCCTGAGTCCCTTTTTTTCTCTGGAAGGCTCCTGATTAACTCCAGATATTCTAACTGACCTGATTGTCCAGACTGCTTCTGGAAACTTCCTGATGGTTCTAGGCCAGCCTCTGCCAGTTTATCTAGGAAACAAAGATCTGCTTAGTCCTGAGGTGGGCAAAAGGGCCTTGTAGGCTGGATCCATCCCACCAAGCACGTTGATCCGGCCCACAGAGGTCCTGCCACTCCCCCACCTCCAGGACAATTAGGGCCTGGGGGTTGTGGAAGCACATGAAGTTTCCTCCGCCATGCTAGGAGCACGTAGAACTTTAAAGTGCTGCTCACTCCTTACAGCGCGGGAGGAGGCTTTGCATGCTCCCCCGCCCCCAGGCCAATCAGAGCTTGGGGGCGGGGGAGTGCATGAAGCTTCCTCCACTTTGCCCCTGCCCTGCGAGGAGCACACAGCACTTCAAAGTGCTACGTGCTCCTGGCAGGGTGGAGAAAACTTCGTGAGCTTTTCCTGCCCCCAGACCCTAATTGGCTTGGGAGTGGGGGAGCGTGTGAAGCCTCTTCCCATCCTGCAGAGGCATAGGTGCTTAGTGGGCGGGGGGGGGGGGGAAAGGGGCTCACCCACCCCCAGACCAATCATGGTTTGTGGGTGGGGAAGCCTGGAAGCATCATGGCCCTATCCCTTCTGTTTTAGGCCATGCCCCTTCTGAGGCGGCCCAGGGCCACTTTAAAAATTATTGCCCACTTCTGACTTAGTCTAAGGCTCACATACTTTCCTTTGACCACTCTTTTGTAACCCTCTGTCCTGATCCTGTCACAGTATCGACAAATAAGACATGGGTAATACTTCAGTTATACCTCACAAAAAGCAAAGAAAACAGTTGTATTCACATCCAAAATAAATAAATAAATACTGAGAAGTATATAATTGAGCAGATTTAAGTTTCAATAAGTGTGCATCTATATTTAATATTTAGAGGTACAAAATCGGAGAGGTTGTAAAGAAAGAAATAGAGATGTGTGCACACACGTGCACTCCCAGTAATAAAAGCTAAAGGAGAAGATTTGACACCCAAGTCAGAAAAATCTCGGCTAGTGAGGACATCTGAGAAATAAGGCCATAAGGTCTAGAAATGTGGGTGGCTTAATTTTAACTCATTGCATATGTCTGTCATGAATAGGTCCATTAAATGTGACAGTGTAGGAATGGCTGGCATCATGCAGAAGTTCTCACTCTGCCTTGGGCTGTTAATAGTCAAGTAGTGTTTGTAAAGAGATTGATGTAATTTAAATAAATATGCTTTTAAAATGCCAGAGATGTAGCTGTAGAATGGCCTAGTGTTATTTATGGAGGCATCTTAGTGCCATATGGCTTAGGTTGGGTTATTTTTCCACGTAAAGCACTGTGTAAAACCAAGTGTATTGTTGAGAATAAATCCACTTTTTGCATAGCTATCAAAGCAAAACAATTACCTCAAGATCTCCTAAGAGTACATGGAGCAACCGTTACATAAACTAAGGAGAGGAATGTTGACTCAAGCATGAGAGGATGGAGTCTGAAATTTTCCCATGCAGCCTAGTAGAACTCAAACACAATTCTTAATTTAAAAAAAACAACAAATAGTCTGGGAGCACTTTAAAGACCAACAAAACACGTATCATGAGTTTTCGTGGGCACAGCCCACTTCTTCAGATGAGTTTATCCTGCACAGACTAACCCCTCTGAAGCGCTTGAGCAATTCTTAATGTTCAGTGTGTAGTAGGAAGCAATGCACATATCCCCAGGAGATTGTTTGATCAAAGACATTTGGTTTCCAATAAGCTCTACTAGACTTTTGAAGAATCTCCTCATCAGGCATGTCTCTCATCTAGCAGATAAAATGTCAGAAGTTTCAGATTCAGATTAACACTGCTACCCAAATCTGAGGATAAAGATCCAATAACACAGACTTAGAATGTTTGAAAGCCAAACAACCAAGAGATGGTTAGGTTCATTCTTAGCATTTAAGCTCCATCCTGACTGATCTGCAAACAGATCGGAACCAATAGAATTGGAAGGCACACCCAGACAGGAATTTCTGATTCCATTACAAGAAGGGGAGTCTTCTAATGACAAAGCAGAACTGGAGACAGAAGGTTTTTCTTTAATAATAAAGGGACTTAGTTAGGACTTACCCTCCAGTGCAGCACTCTGTGCCAGACTGAGGGCTTGCCTCTACAAACACTTTGTGGCAAACTGAGATGTAAATCTCTTTATGCTAACCTGATGTGTACTAGCTGCAATGAACTGATTTGTCAAAGGGCATGAAGCAGATCAATTACTGAAGAGGACATGCAAGCAATGTTTCCTGAGTTCCAGGTCACTGTCCTTTCCTAGTACATGACACTGGTATTAATGGGTTTTTTTGTGAGTTATATAATTATTGTTAAAATGATCTTACCCTTGTGCTCTTATATTTTTTATTTTATTGATACGTGTTCTGTTTACGATGGGCTTATCGGGTAATGATTAAGGTGGTATCCGTGGCCACATCACTCAGCACAAGCTGGTATAAATATTGTTTTTGCATGCTTCTGCAATCTCGGTGAAATAAAGAAAATCCATCAAAAGGAGTCAGAAAATAGCATTCAGAAGAATAAACATGTGCAGAGAGGCATATGTGCACCAATATGAAGCATTAAGTGATAATTTATCAATGTTTTATTGGAATTACTGGAAGCTAACATTTCTTGTCATAGTGTTGCTGACAAGATTTTCCATATAACTTCCTAGGTATCAAAAATTACATTTGATATATTGTTCAGTCTCCTCGAGTAAAAACATTTAAAAATTTATTTTATTATCGGTTTCCAGGTGAACATTAACTATATCTCAAGTGATTGTATTTGGAGTTTAAAAGATTCTCATTTGCTAGTACAGATATAGAAAGGGCTAACTGTTCCAGCTTTGAAAATCCAGAATAAAATATTTTTTATAGGCAAACAACTAAATAAAGTCCCCATAAAGTCAAACAGGAGGTAAAAGTCATGACTGTTTTTTATCTGTTTTGGGAAATCTGTCTATTGCCAGTTCATATATTCAGTTTAACAGTGCCAAGAAATAGACCTTTAAGATCTGTGTGCATATATCAGAAAAACAAAACAATCATAATAAGAAACCTTCACATGTATTTACAAAATGAAAGATAGAGTTCTAAGATGCTGATATTCCATAAAATGCTATATTTTAATTTATGCATTATTTTTACTGTGGTTATCTCATACCCTGAGTGCATTGCATTTCAACCCCAACCACGTATACTTTAACAAAGTATGTTATGTATGGGTATGTCTACACTGCTACCCTACTTCGAACTAGGGTGGCTCATTCGAACTTGCAAATGAGGCCCGGGATTAAAATATCCCGGGCTTTATTTGCATGTTCCTGGGCGCTGCCATTTTTAAATTCCCCGTAGTTCGAACTACCTGCTTGCGGCTACATGCACCACGGGCTAGGTAGTTCAAATTAAAGCTCTTAATTCGAACTACTGTTACTCCTCCTGCAATGAGGAGTAACGGTAGTTTGAATTAGGAGCTTTAATTCAAACTACCTAGCCCGTGCTGCGTGTAGCCGCGGGCAGGTAGTTCAAACTATGGGCATTTAAAAATGGTGGCACCGGGAACATGCAAATTAAGCCCGGGATATTTTAATCCTGGACCTCATTTGCAAGTTTGAATGACTACATTAGCCGCCCTAGTTCGAAGTAGGCTGGCAGTGTAGACATACTCTATAATTGAAAAAGAGCCTCCCAAAGTCAGAAAATATTTTTGACTCCTCAATCCCAATAGCCTCTATTATGGTCCCTTAAACTTCTTTGTCACATTCCTCAGAACTCTTATCCAAGCCTGCCCAAGCATCCGTTCCATCCACTCACACTTAGGAAAAGCCAGGATAAATAGATGGGCCTGAATGGTCACCAAATCTGAGCTCTGGTGAACCACAGCAAAAAACCTCACTAGAAAAGACCCTGCTGCCAGGTCGCTACAAATGATCCCAAGGGATTTTCATTGGAGCATCTCTGTTGACTACAACTACAGAGCATTGTATAAGAAGAGTGGTGTTCCCTGCAGTAGGCAGGACTCAGGGCCCTTAGCGCTCAGGAAGTTTAAAGAAACCTTTCATTTCCTTTCTCCAAATCTGTTCCACAGTAGTGAAGATAAAAAAGTTTTCATGGAATCAGAAGCTTTTGATTACAGCAATCATGAGCTTATTGTGGCTGTGAAGGTTGCTTTTTCTTCCTCAGCCTTGTTTTGATTTTGTCTCCATAAAGTAGAAACGTAAGGTTTTCTTAAAAAATGGAAATATTATAGCAATTTTATCAGCTAGCAACCACTACATTGTCATTCATCCTTTTTCTTCCTTCATCCTATGGAAGATTCCAGACCATCAGTACTGGGACATCAGTACTTCCTCCCAAGAAGCAAGGAAGCAAAGAACAAGTTAGAGGAAGAGGATATATAAGGACAGACTCCACCATTCAGCCATTCAGTGTTGTTTGCCTTTACACCTGGCATCATAGCTTTCAGCTTTCTGAATCCATCTGGTTTCTCTCCCACACTGTAGTTAGAAGAAAACAACACGAATTGTGGTGTCCAACTGAAGAAAAAGTGGACTAATCACGAGTCTGGTGATCCTACACAGAGTATGCAGGTTGCCAGTATAAAAAATAAATCCTCAAAGACCATCATTTAGGGGATCTTGAGCTAATGGAACATGCCCTGCTCTCAGTAACAGTAATCACTCGATTTAGGAGACTCCTTATGGGATGTTAGATATTGGACACTTGAGTAACCAAATGAATTCTTATTGGTTACTTGACTATTCTATAGTCCCTAGAGGTGGGGACAGCAGCCAGTGCACTTCAGCCCCACTCCTGGGGAGCCTCCTGCCACCCCACACTGTTGCCACTGTATCAGAGGTAGCAGCACAGGGTGCCAGGCAGGAGTTGGTCCATGACGGAATCCAGTTTAAAAACCAGCTCCCTGCACAGACTGGCTGCCTGCTGCCTTGCATGGTTGCCTCTGATACAGAGGCAACAGCGAGGGGTAGCAGAAGCCTCCATCTGTGGAGGGTCCCAGCTCTCTGCAGTCAGAGGCTGCTGGGGTAGAAGTGGGGGAGGCTGCCGCGAAGCAGCTTCTATCCGCAGAGTGTCTGAGCTACCCATGGACAGAGCCTGATAGAGGCAGCAGTGTGGTGGGGGAAGAGGCAGCAGCTGGTTCCCCCAAACACTGTCTCTTGTTTCCCCGCCTTGCTGCCTCTGGGCAGCAAGGGGGGCGGGGAATGAGTGCAGCAGAGAAGATTAACCGATAAGCCTACGCTTATCCGTTAAACGTATAGTTGACTACACGTTGACATCTCTACTCCTTAATCCTCCTACTACATGAATTTGATCCTAGCTTCCAAGTGGGATGAACTTGTACACTCTGCCTGAGTCCACTGTTCTTTGCTTCCTTGCTTCCTAGTCATTGGTATCATAACTCTCTATGGGTATGTCTACATTTGCTCCCTAGTTCAGACTAGGGATGCAAATGCAGACATTACTCCTTCATTTTTTGAGGAGTAATGTTAGTTCGAACCTGGCGCGCACTTCCTGGTTCGAATCAACTGTGATTCGAACTAGCGCGCCAGCGAGATCATTCTAATGGAGCGCGGGATATTTAAATCCCGGCTTCATTAGCTACTTCGCTCGTCTGCATTTGCATCCCTAGTCAGAAATAGGGAGCAAATGTAGACGTACCCTAAGTCTGGAGTCTTCTGCAGGATGGGAGGAAAAAGGAGAGATTCTTACATATCGCATAACTGCCTTTTCATATCTTGCAGTGGCTGGGTTTCTTTTCAACTGTTTAGCATCGCTGATGGCCTTATTGAATTTTATTCCCCTACATGACTATTTATTTTAAATAGCAGTTGAATTTAATCTTCTTGCCTCTTGAATTAACTGTCTTATCCATTTCAGGACTAATAGTTTACTTGAAATTTGCCCTGCAACCCTGGATCTTGCCTTTCTCATTGCTCTGATTGGTATTTAGACATTCAGGAACTGATGGAATTGCATCATCAGAACTAGGTTTCCCATCAATCAGCTGTGTGAATTTGACTTACTGTACATGTTATTTGTTCTGTTGGTATGAAATTAAATGCTGTGTGCCACCACATCAGCCCACCCTACCCTAATTAGGAAACAAAAGTGAAAACATGGGTGCTTGTTTTTGTTGTCATTGTGAACATTAGTCTACAATTGAATCTGATTGGCTAAAAAATGGTATTCTGCATTTGTAAACGTGTAAGCTCTTGCTGAAAAAATGGTGTTACTGATTGGGATCTGTAGGACATAGATATATTGGATTTGATTTTCATAAAAAAGTCTGAGATCTGAGCACCTGTTTCTGCGACTATTTTTGCATGCACAGTTATCATAACTCAAGGAGAATTTGCATTCCCAAGTAGCTATGTTTATCAGTTCAGCATGCTGACGTGTGCATGGAATTATAGTGACTATGCTCAGAGCACAAAAGTAGTCATACAGAAATTAGCAGTGACTCCTGGCCTTAAACCATTAAATCAGTCTCTTTAGATAATCTGTGACCCCCTGGCAGTGCATGAATTTCCCAAGCAGTAATGCTTTGTGCAGTTTAGGTTTAACATATCCCATGTGCTGGGTCATTTGCCAGTTCTCTTGGTAGACTATTCTACAGACGCTTTTACACATCTAGAGGGCTTAGCATTCTGTTTGTGATGTGGTATGAAGAGAGGAATAAAAAATCACCCTTTCTAATTTCTTTGGCATCTCTGCAGGATAGCAAAATCCCATTCCTCTTTCTTTTCCCCATGATTAGTTCCTCTTAGATCCTTACTAACAGATGCACCCCCTTCTAAAGTTGAAAATCACATGTGGATTTTTAATGTCAAAGCACTTGTTTTCTTCACTGTAGTGGCTGCTTTTGCACATTTTCAAAGCTCTTCTGCCAGGTAGCATAACTTGAAACTGTGGGCCTCTTTTGGAAGTTACTGCTATGTTATCCATTGACATATTCTTCCCCTCCCACCGTTTTACTGTTCTCCTCTCTCAGTTCCCCCCACATACTCCACCCCTTACCCCTGCTTCCTGAACTGTACATCTGGTGGGGGTTTTAAAGATTAGGGCCATGATGTCTCTTGTAAGGTACAATTTACACTTATGCTTTAAAGAGCTTAAAGCCCTTTCTTTTCAGAAGCACAATTTACCTGCTGTTTCTTTAAGAGCTGCCTCATGTGAGCTGCCTCATCTAATGCCTCAGCAGAGTAAAGTGCATCAACATGTGTGCTGGAGACAGGCTAACTCTCATGAGAATGGAGGTGAAAACATTTTGTAGAAATAGTTTTAAAATCATAGTTATTTATTGATGGGAGGGCATGAAACTCCTGGCAATTACTCTGACTTAGTAGAATCTTCCAGTTTTGTTTAGAAATAGCCCTAACATTTTTCCCTGAGAATAAGCACCATTTGATTTCTAAAAAAGTAATGGAAAACCTAGTGGTATGGGTTGTACTAGATTTGTGTTTTTTGCTGAAAGTAACAGGCTGTCTGACTAGTATATAATAAAATCCATGCTTTCCAGACAAGCTGCACTTTCGCATTGATCATAGCGATGCAAGCTCAAAGAAAAGATGAGCCCTTTTTTAGATTGGATGGTGGCATGTACTGTAACGTCTGAAAATATCATAAAAGCTCCTTATGAGAGAGATCTGTAAAATCATGACTGGTGTGGAAAAAGTGAATAAAGAGGAGTTGTTTACTCCTTTCCATAACACAAGAACTAGGAGTCACCACATGAAATGAATACAGTAATTACTCATTTAATATGTATCCGCTTAACACGTTTTCACAATAGCACAATTTTTTTTTTAGGGAACTGGGGTCCTCCTTTCTCGCTCCTTGCTCTATGCATTTCTTCCCAGTATCTGACTTTCCCACTCCCCTCAGGTTTTTGGTCACCGTCCCCCGATGAACCTAGTTTAAAGCCCTCCTCACTAGGTTCGCAAGCCTGCCCGCGAAGATGCTCCTTCCTCTCTTCGTTAGGTGGATCCCATCTCTTCCTAACAATCCTTGCGCCCGGAACAGAGTCCCATGGTCGAAGAAACCAAAGCCCTCTCTGCGACACCACCTGTGCAACCACGCATTTACGTCCTCAATTCGACGATCCCTGCCCAGTCCTTTCCCTTCCCTTCAACAGGGAGGATGGACGAGAACACCACTTGCGCTCCAAAGTCTTGGATCCTTCTTCCCAGCGCTACATAATCCGCAGCAACCCGCTCAAGGTCATTCTTGGCCGTATCATTCGTTCCTACATGGAGAAGCAGGAAGGGGTAGCGATCTGAAGGTTTGATCAGCTTGCTAAGCCTCTCAGTGACATCCCGAATGCGAGCTCCCGGTAAGCAGCACACCTCTCGAGATTCCAGGTCCGGACGGCAGAGGGATGGCTCAGTCCCTCTTAGGAGGGAGTCCCCGACCACCACCACCCGTCGTTTCCTTTTGGGGGTGGTGGCCGTGGAACCCCCATCCCTAGGACTACGCATCCCATGCCTTTCAGTAGATGGTGCTCCCGTCTGGTTTCTACCTTGTGAGGTCCCTTCCAAAGCTTTCAGCACTGCAGAGCCTGTGGAGAGAGCTTGAAAGCGATTGCTTACCTCTATAGCATCGGGGGAATCCCGTGCTGGCCTTTTTCCCCTTCTAGACGTTACATGCTGTAACGTTTTCACTTAGCACGAACATTTTCAGAAATGAATCTATAATGATAAATGAGGAATTACTGTATGTAATAGATTTAAAACAAAGAAAAAAATACTATTCCACACAACAAACACATAGTCAAAACCTGTGGAAATCCTTGGCAGAGGATGTTGTGAAGTCCAAGTCTTGAGCTTGAAACATTTATAGTAGATGTCCCTAGTTTCTGTTTGTCAGAAGCTGGGAATGGGCAACAGAGGATGGATCACTTGATGATTACCTGTTCTGTTCATTCATTTTGGGGCACCTGGCATTGCTCACTATTGGAAGACAGGACATGGGCTAGATTGACCTTTGGTCTGATCTAGTAGACACAGTCTTATGTTCTCATGTAAAAGACTCAGTCTATTGTCTATTGCGATTGTCACAGGGGCCGAAAATTCAGCAAACATTGATAGTCATACTGGGCATGCTCCCTTCATAGGGGCAGAACTACTTTTTCCCACAGTGAAAGTGGATAGTGAAGTGAGACACATAAAAACCTCAGTGCACCCATGAAGGATCACCTTTACTTAATGGCTATGTCTAGACTGGCATGATTTTCCACAAATGCTTTTAATGGAAAAGTTTTTCCGTTAAAAGCATTTGCGGAAAAGAGCGTCTAGATTTGCGCAAGAGGGCTTATGCCCGAACGGGAGCAGCATAGCATTTCCGCAAGAACACTGACAATCTTACATGAGATCACCAGTGTTCTTGCGGAAATTCAAGCGGCCAGTGTAGACAGCTGGCAAGTTTTTCTGCAAAAGCAGCTGCTTTTGTGGAAAAAACCTGCCAGTCTAGACGCAGCCAACTAGTAAAGTGATCTTTTGGTTTGATTGTTCCAGATGATCTGATTCTCTCTAAAATAAGATTAGTTGTTTGATTTGTGGAATTCAGTGTAGAGACCTAGTTTTGTCACAGAAATTGGGTGTCAGGTGATTTGCATGAAAACCCCGTGTCCTGTTTTAGCAGAATTAAAGCATAGTGACTGGTTGACAGTTTTTTTATTAAGAAACTACGTGTTTTGATTCCTAATCATCTCACCAATGCTGTTTGCCCATTTATGTATGTAAGGAACGTAATTGGTGTTTGGATGATATCGAGTGCTTTCTTCATGTGCAATAGTAATTATTGTTTTGAGTATGCTTTTATTGTAATTCTGCTGTGTAAATCTTTTCTAAAACACAAGAAGCTTTGCAGAGAGATAAACCCTTAATTATAACATTTTCCAATTCAACATTATGCCAGCATTTCTAGGGATGGAAATAATGATTAAGGCTAATGAATACATTTCTCTCTTTTTTTTTTAAAAAAAGTTCCCAAATAGGACAAATATGTCATGAATGTGCTTATTTTAACGTATTTTGATTTTTTTTCGTTGTTCACATTAGGGATGTTAAAATGTGTTTATTTTGGTAACGGTACCCACTGAATTTTTTAGTGGGTATACATTTACATGTGGCAGGAAAGTAAGGAGAGATGGTTCTGCAGGAACTGGCATGTGTTGGGTGCTGACTTTTAACTTCTGTCTATGCTGCCCCCAACCTGTGCTGCTTCCTCTGATACAGAGGCAACAGCTCAGGAGAGGGAGAGTGCCTGTAATCATGAAGGTTAACCAATGATCCCAGTGTAGGCATTCCACTAATACTGTACCTGGGCTCTGAAACCCCTCTAGTGCGTGGGTCTCTGATCCAGGGCTTCAGCTCAAACCTGCATATATATATACTATATATTCACTGCTATTTTTAGCCCTGTGTAACTGAGTCCACTAACATGGGACAGTCCTGGTTCTTTTATTGCAGTGCAGATGCATCTTGTATGCCCACCTTGAGAGAACCTCTTAGGAGTTACATGCAGTTCTGCAGTTATAGAGCCTGCTAAACTCATGGATGTGCTAAATATTTAACCCAGGTGGTGTAAGTAGGTTTAGGTTTTGGTCCACAAGTGATATAAGATGGGGAATTATTCATAGTAACTCTGCAGTCAAGCAGTAAGCTAAATTTTTAACATTGGTAAGTTTAAAAAATTGTAACTTTCTGTTTAAGAGATATCAAAATGATTTAACAAGGCTTGGTGTAAGATTTGCTGTTCAAAGACCTCTCTCTGGAATCTTTGATGGCAATGATACCAACGAAAGGAAGAAACGTCTGTGGAGAAATATTAACTGGCTGCTTTGTGTGATTTGATCTGGTCTTGTCATTTCCAGATGTCTGTCAACACTATGTAACAGTTTTTTCTTTCAATCATTCATCATATTTCAGTATTTACAGACATTAACATTCTGAGGGACGCATGTACTTTAAGCCCTTTAGTAGAGCAGACCTTGGTGGCATGATCTGCCTTGACTGTCATGCATTTGAAATCAAGAGATGATCCCTAATCAGTGAACTCACTTCTCTGAAGATTGTGAGTTGCATAACTCTGAAGCATGAAGAAACAGCAGGTAATTCAGCAAGTCTCTCATTAAAAGTTGGTAATGCAAATGATTTTGAAGCTTTCAGAAGTTTGGATTGTTATATTGCTACTTACCTATATGAATGTTGATTAAGTATAGCACTCTACAATGTGAAAAAAGAATTAATAACCCATTTAATGTCATCAGTGTGTCTAATTTGGTACCTCATAGTGGTACAATTTGAAATACTGATATTTTGGCATGTACAGTTAACAGTAAATCACCATGTTCTGATTTTTATGAACATAGTATATGGTGCCAGAGAACAGAGAAGGAGCTCAATGAAAGAATTTTTTTATTACTTATGTTCCGAAAGTGATTTTTATTCAGTTTAAATATAGCTGCTCTGAAGCTCAACTAGTTATTAATATGAAGGGTACTTTGAAGTAGCACATTTTTTTCTGTTTTACTGTCACAAGTGTAAAATATGTGTTATAGGACCTTCACAGCGGAGATAGTATTTGGCAAATGGCAACACCCAAAAATATGAAGCACAAACTGGTGGGAGAAATGTCAGATACTGATAGGCTATGTCTACACTGTAGGCTTTTTGCACAAGAATTGTGCAAAAACTTGCAGAGCATCTACACTGCACGCGTGTTCTTGCGCAAGTAAATTTACAGTAAAGCATCAGAAGAGAAGGCTTCTTGCGCAAGAGTTATTTCTCTCCCCTGAGGAATAAGCCCTTTTGCGCAAGAAGGCAGTGTGGATGGGGAACAGGACTTTCTTGCGCAAGAAACCCCTATGGCTAAAATGGCCATCAGAGCTTTCTTGCGCAAGAGAGCGTCCACACTGCCATGGACGCTCTTGCGCAATAGCACATCTCTTGCACAAAAGCACATGGCAGTGTGGATGTGCTCTTGTGCAAGAACTCTTGTGCAAAACAGTTCCTGTGCAAGAAGCCTGCAGTATAGACATAGACATATTATATTAAGAATCATGTTTAATTTTGTTCACACTCTTAATAAAAAATAACGCAGCTGAGATTAAAATCAGCACAGTGCAGGTAGGGAGCATGAATTATCCATCACAGCATTTGCAAGCAAATGATCTAATAATGATCTAAATGATCTAAGCAATGATCCAAATGAGCTAACACCCTAAAACTGCATTAACACCCATATCAACAGCAAACTGAATCACAGTCATATTTTCATTTAATATTGCTTCTTAAATCAAAATATTTTATAATCCATGGGCCGAAGACTTGTACTGTCTCATTTTTCATGATGAATGGAAATGATTTCTCTCATGCCCCTGCAATCAGAAATATCCCTCAGTGCCGGGAATGCACTAGACAAAGTGGGAGATTAATGCAGGGAAACATCATGTCTGGCCTTAGTGACAGAGTTGGAATAATACATGCTGAGCTTTCTTTTTTGGATGAGAGAGAACTGAATTCATAAGCCAGAGGGGAATTTCAATAACGAGTAGAAGGGGGGAGGGGATAAAAAGCTTTAACTGAACCCCTCTGGGTCCTTCTTACCTGATTTTTCTCTATAAATAAACATGTTAATCTGACAGTAAAATGCAGTTAAATGGCTTAGAAGTAAGGGTCTTAAACAAACACCCTAATGCATGTTTTTCTACAATACCTGTACCACTTAATTCCCCCGGTTTAATTACGAGCTAGTTATACATCACCACAGCCTACCTAAAATCCACATTTTTTCTCTTGCAAATGATCAAATCCTACAACTTCGATTTCAGTTGGTCTATAGGACCAGAGAGTCTGTGCCTCTTAGAGGTGGTGTTCTTTTTACACACTTGATTCTTTTTAAAATTGAATTATGGACAGGTTTTAAAGTGTGACTGGACTGATGTAGCATTGTGAATGTAAAGAATGTACAGTTCAGGTTATGAAAGTTTGTTATTCCCAATAAACAGACATACCTGATCTACCACTCTCATCATTGGTAGAAATCATCAGAAAGCTGGGTGAGAAACACTTTTCCAAACAGTTTTGGAAATTTTTTTGAAATCTTAATATATATATATTTATTGCATCAGAGGGGTAGCCAAGTTAGTCTGTACAGGATAAATTTTAAAAACTGCAAATAGTCTGGTAGCACTTCAAAGACTAACAAAACATGTAGATGGTATCATGAGCTTTTGTGGTGTTCCACACTGAGACAAAGCTCAAGATCTTTCAATTTTTGTGGAAAATTTTTGTGGAAAATGAGAAAAAGACTTCCCACTTCCTAGGTTACTCTACCTGGGATGTGATGTGGGAGACTCTGGCTCAAATTGTTGTTCTGTCTGAGTCAGAAGGAGGTATGGAACCTGGACCTCTCATATTCCAGGTGCCATAACCACTGGGAATCAATTGTTGCTCTCCTGGCACCGTGAATATTTAGTGAGTTTATGCAAAATGATCTAATTCAGAAGGCAGGGCTGGGGAACCTTTTTTTGGGTTGGGGGCCGCTGACCCACAGAAAAATCAGTTAGGGGCTGCACACAAGTGAGAAGTGCGACAAACAAAAACAAAACAAAAATCTGCACTGATGTGGCCTCTGACTGAGAAGGAGAAAGACACTCCCATATTCCTCTTGCACACCAAAGCCTAGGTGGGCCCGGGCTACTCACAAATGCTGAGTGTGGGAGAGCCCTGAGCCTCAGGAGCCAGATCCCAGCCCCTGGGACTGAGGTTCCCCCACCCATGGTCTAATGGTTAGATACACATGGGAGATGGGAAGAACCAGGTCTGAAGTTATGTCCTGAATCAGGCAGAGCAGGGAAAATTTTGGGGGAAGGGAGAAGAGGTGGGGTAGTGGTGGTGGAGGTGGTGGTGTTTATTGCTCATTATAGTTAGTAGATTCTTGTTGACTTCAGTAGAAGTTGGATCAGACTAAACTGTGTTTGTCCATTACTCCAGTACTCTGGGTTAGGGATGGCCTACGATCCAGACACGGTTCATCAGGGTTACCCCCTGGCAGGCTGCTGATTCTTTGTTTATCTGCATATCCACAAATACGTCCATTTGCAGCTCCTGTTGGCCACAGATCGCCATTCCCAGCCAATGGGAGCTGCAGGAAGTGGGGTCCTGGTATGTACAACTAACATTTAGGATATGTGTAGACTGCAGGCTTCTTTTGCAAGAAGCTTTTCCAGAAAAGATCTTCTAAAAAACTTCTTCCAAAAGAGAGCATCCACACTAGCAAAGCACATCGAAAAAGAATAATAGTGTCCAGACTGATTGGACATGATCTCGCATATAAGACCATCCGGAACCAGTTCAGGCAGGGCTTTAGGTCACCAGTTGCTTCTGAGTGCTAGTACCGGAGCCTAGCAGAGACACACACTTAAAGGGACTCCCCTGGACAGCATTTCTCTGCTTCTGCTGTGTGTGCTTGTGTACCTCTTCAAGGGACAGCAAAGCTCTTGCAGTGCCTGTTGTGGTTGCCCAGCTTTTTAGGACTCCACAGTTTTTTCCTTTGTGTCGTGGAGCTGGAGCTGCCCCATGGCATGCAATGGCCCCACATAGCCATGCTGCAGTTTCTGCAGTAGTTTGTGCTGGCTGCCTTCCCAGTCCTGACCAAGCTCAACCTCGAGCTCATTCTTAGAACCCTCTCCCTAGTGCGGGACCAACTCCCTTGCTACCACAACCCACAGTGGAGAGGCATTTCTGGAGGCTGGACACCAGTTCCGACTGGTGGGACCAGCTGGTTATGGAGTGGTGAGGAGGGCCACTTTCCCCATGAGGAAGGCCACCTTTTTGGAGCTGTGTGCCTGGCTCATCCCTGTCCTCTGACGACGTGACACCCACCTTTGGCCCGCCATCCCTCTGGAGAAGCAGGTCACAATCGCCGTATGGAAGCTTGCCACCCCAGACAGTTACCAGTCGCTGGGCAATCAGTTCTGCATGGGGAAGTCCACAGTTGGGGCCCTCCTCATGGAGGTAAGGCACTCTCGGGCTGCAGTCCCTGCATGGAGGGGGGGTGGGGCGTCCTGGAAAAGGGGGACCTTTGGGAAATGGGGGTTGGCGGTGTGGGAGGTAGAGTGTGTGGGGGGGAAGCCCTGTCCCCAGGGTATTGTGCCATCCTGCTGCTAGGGGGGTAGACTCACAGGGGGTGGCTCCTGGGGTGTTTGAGGGAGGAGGAGGAGAGGAGAAGGGGATGGGCACCTCCCAAGGGCTCAGGCACCTCCTCTCTCATTCTCTGTTTTGTGTGTTTGTTTGTCTCCTTCTACAGATTGTGAGGGCCATCAACTCCATCCTGCTGTGGAGGGTCATCTGCCTGGGAGATCTGAACCCCATCGTGGATCGATTTGCCCCTCTGGGGTTCCTCAACTGCGGTGGAGTGATTGATGGGACCCACAGCCCGATCCGTGCACCGGAACATTGAGCAGCCCAATACATAAATAACAAGGCCTACTTTTCAATGGTGCTGCAGGCCCTGGTCGACCACCATGGACAGTTCATAGACATTTTTGTCAAGTGGTCAGGCAGGGCACATGATGCCCAGATTTTTCAGAACTCCAGCCTCTATGGGAAGCTGGAGGTGGGCACATTTTTCCCCTGCTATGACTTTGCAACTAGGGATGTGCAGATAACATTGTGCATTGTGGGGGGATGCGGCCTACCCCCTTCATGTCGTGGCTTATGAAGCCTTATACTAGCCACCTGCATCCCACCAGGGACCAGTGTAATGCCCACCTGAACCGGGCTAGGATTCAGGTCATGTGTGTCTTCAGCCACCTCAAGGCGCATTTCAGGTGCTTTCTGACCCGTCTAGACATGGGGGAGCACAACATCCCTGAGGTGGTGTCAGCATGTTGTGTCCTCCACAACATTGTGGACAGGAGAGGGGAGGCCTTCCTCCCTGGGTGGAAGGCAGACACTGGCTGTGAGGGGAGACCCTTCAAGCAGTCGCGAATAGCTGCCATCCACCATGCCCATCGGGCCGGGGTGTGCATCTGGGAGGCACCGAGGAAAAGTTTCTCTGAAGGATCCCAGTAACTCTCCCCATGGCCTCCCCCTAGGGGGGCCTCTGGCTTGCTGCCCTATCCCTTTCCCACCAGAACCCTTCCCTTTGCCCCTTCCCTGACCTCTCAGTAAAGACACCTGTTTGGTTTTGAACAAAATAAACTCTGTATTGATCTTTCATTTAAAAAAAACTGGGGCAGGACCCTGGGTGGGTTGTGGGAGCCTTCCTGCAAGGGCCAGGGGAGTCTTGGGGGGCTTGTGGCTTTGCCATGGGTGCATGGTCAGGATACTGCTCCAAGGCTGGCTTCCTGCCACGAGGCTTGTTCAGGGTGCCTGCAGCTTTAAGATGTGCCAGGAGACAGGAACTATAGAGTTGAGATTACCTTGGATGGAGTGGCCACCAGGGCACCTGTGTTATTTCCTGAGGCCTCTTCTTTCGAAAGAAAACCCTCCTCACCATCCACACACGCCTTTTTCCGAAAGATTTTATTTCGAAAGAACATGATTGCAGTGTGGACGTAACTCAATTTTTTTTTTTAGAAAAATGGCCGTTTGTCCAAAAAAAAAAAAAAACCCAAAAAAACCAACCCCTCTGCAGTGTAGACATAGCCTTACAAAATTCACATTAGCCAATTACATGAAAATCCTTCCCATGTCACGTGTCAGGATTCTATTCTCAATTCCGTCTGGAACATAGGGCTTGTAAGTGATGAACTGAATATAAACACAGTTAGATTTTGCTGAACCGAAGAAAATGACAAGGGCTAAAGTATAGAATACTTCACTGAAAAGTATTTAATATCTCTCCTATCCTCCTCCTTGCTAATGGTGTCTCTCTGACATTAGTTTAAAGAGGTACGTGGATTGTCCTTTTTTCTTCTCTTGCTAGTATGTACCTTATTCAGATGTTAAATATTTTGTTTTTCCCTAACTCGTGGAATCTCATTTATGTACAATGAGAATCTCTCCAGCTTATCTTTAGTCATTATAAATTAATTTTCTTGTACAGATGGAAAATTTACCTTTTTCCAGTTTCCATAGTGAAATCAGTCTGCTGAATAGTCTCGTGATTTAAAAGAAACCCTGCTAGCTTTCCCTAAGTAATCCTTTCAGATGCTATAACTCACCTTTTCCTTTTATCCCCCAGTGCCAATGGATTATGATTTTGTCATCTCATAAGTAACAAATGAATATTTCTAATATTTTAAGAGTCCTTTTAACTTTGGTTCCAATTTTTTTTCTGTTTCTGAGATCCCCAAGGTTTTGTCCATGTATGTATGTGAGCACACGTGCACACAACAGAAAGCAATCAAGGAAGAAGAAAATATATTTTGTTTCCAGAGCTTAATTCATGTCAGGCTGCCTCTAGGCTTGCTGTATCAGTCATGAATGTAATAATAATAATAATAATAATAATTAATAATTAATAATTACTTGAGCCCTGGCACCTAATTGTTTGAGGCACGGCATCTCTTTCCTTACAAATTAAGCACTGATTATTTCCTATTTTTAAATGCAAAGAAATGTTAAAACACTAAATGGAAAAGGGTGATAATACTCAGTATTTCTCCATTTAGGTATGTGGTATGAGAAACAGATCCTTTATTTAGGAAAGCCATGATTCACTTTAGCTGAGAAATTGTGTTTGCGGTTCCTAGCAGCAAGGCAGCCCCTGCAGTTCAAGCTTATGATCAACTCCAAACACTATATTATTCTTTATGTTGAGCTCTTTCCCTCTGTGCTAATGTGTATATATATTTTATTACACAAGCTACAATGCCTGCGTATAATGAAAGATATGTTTTTACTGGACTTCACTGTAATATTTAGCGGTATGTATACAGATTATAGCCATGCTATTTGCTACGTGAATAAATTTATTTTGAAAAATATTCACTAGAAGTTTCAGTGGTGCTTTGTGAACAAATAGCATTTAGTAACTTAGCCTGTACATGGCAAATTAAATGAAAAATGTAAAATACAATTGGGTGCCTGGTCAACAAGACTGTACATGTGTCAGTGTATAGGGAAATTTAGGGCAAAAACCTGAGCAAATACAGACCTGTAAAGAGAAATATTTTCTACCATGTATGCTGCTGTGTGGTGGTTTGGTTCACTGGATGGTGCTTGAAGGAATGCTTGCTTGATAGAGAATTTATAAACATAATTATGGTGTGTAATGTTTGTGTGTGTTTGTTTATTGTGTTGACAGCTAAGGATCTTAAATAGGGATTAGGGCCGCAATGCTACTAGGTACTGTGCAAACAAGTCACACAAGACAGTCCTTGCCTCAGAGAGCTCACAATTTAAGATTTAAACAAAATGCAACAGGCAAATAAATAGACAAAGTGGGGCAGAGTGAGAGGACAAATAACTTCTAGAGTCACAGTGATGTATGACACAAATCAGATATTCCTGTGTTTCATTAGCTTGCTATATGACTTGATTCGAAAGTTGGAAAAGAGTTCCAACAGTCCCAGATAACAGCTCTGTATGGTAACAATCTGAGAGTTGAATAGAAAACATCAGACTTGTGATATAATATGTGCCAGTATGCTGTGATTCAGAGCAGCATTTCAGGTTCTTCCTTTGCCAGGTCATACAGGCTCAAGCATCTGGTAGGTCACAGTGCACAGTCTGCTACAAGACACCTACCCCCATACTCATCCCAAATAATCCAAGCTCCTGACAGTTGAGGTCTCCTGACCAATCAACCGAACTTCCAACTGCTCAAAACTTTCCCCTTCCTTCTGACCTGTCTTCCTCTAGTCAGGAGACACAAGAGCAGTATGCTCACTACTTATGTAAGGGCACTGTTGTCCTCTTACAAAAACTCAGTGGGGGGTTTTGGTTGGTTAGCTCCCAGTATCAAAAAGAAGTGGAAGGGTCCTTTTGAGAAATCAGGATCCCTCAAGCACAATGGGGAGAGGCCAGTGTTTCAGATCAGCCAGACTGATAGGGTGGGAAGCACAATGAGGGAGTGAGGAATCTGGTGGAAGAGTCCTGTCCTCCATTGTGAGCTGGGTTTTGAGTGGGTCAGTCTGAGTGGGACTGAGCTAAGGAGATACCATGTGCCTGAGCTGAGCTGAGCTGGGGAGGGGAGCCATGCCAGCAAGAGAGCAGAGACACAGCCCAGAAGCAGAGCAATGTTGGGAGCAGGGCTGCAACCACAGAGCCAGAGGAGCAGCCCAGGAGCCAGAGTCAGAGCAGCAGAGAGCTGATCCATGCAGGGAGGAGAGCTGCAGTCAGAGATTCTGAGCCACAGCACAGAGAGCAGAGCCTGAGACATAGCCCAGCGGCAGAGCCATGCTGGGAGCAGGGCTGCAGCCACAGACCATGGACCCCAGAAGCAGCTGGAGGCAGCACACCAGAGAGTGGAGCTGGGTGAGGTGAGCAGCAGGGGGAGGCCAGGGGGGAACCTGGGTAGAGGCCCAGCGCAGGAGGACTCCACCAGACAAGAGGCCTTACAGGCTGGACTTGAAGGGGGATCATAAGCCCAACTGGGGAGGGGCTGATGCTGGGGAGAAGGGTCCTGCCACCCAGAGCAAGTTCTGACCTGCTGCATCCCTGCAGCACAGCCAGGGCCTGAGAAAGAGGCCTGGCACCTACAAGGAACACACTGTGAATTGTTCTTACATTCTAGAGACGCTGTGTGTGATGTCTCCGTATCTTCTCATAATGTCATCAATTTTTTCCTTATTCTTTTGTTTTTAATTGATAGCTGTTTAATAAATTGTATTTGCTTGAACTTATATAAGGTGGGTAAGGGAAGTGTCCAGTCAGAAGAAAGCACCCAGTTGTGGGGACACCCAACACCTGCCTTAGGTGACCACAACAAGGTTAGGAGTTGGGCCCCAGGAATTCTGAGTCCAGCTTTATTGAGGGTAGAAGGACTCTGCCACACAGGAGAATGGAAGGGGAGTCTTTGAGGTGAGGGAGACCTCTAGGTAAAGGAATTGGAGGTGGTGGGGGGGACGACTCAGATCCTTTCACTAGTCCATTTCACCCGGGTAGTGTAGGTGCCAGGAAAGTTTCCCATGATAGTGGGACCATTCCCCCACTAATACTTAGCAGTTTCAACATGTGTGGCTGCTGAACAAGTTTGTCACACTGTTGCAGAAAAGTAATAGCGATGTAGCCGTGTTAGTCTGGTCTAGCTGAAACAAAAGACAGGACTATGCAGCACTTTAAAGACTAACAAAATAGTTTATTAGGTGATGAGCTTTCGTGGGCCAGACCCACTTCCTGAGATCAAATTGTGGAAGAAAATTGGCGTGACCATATATATTTGGTATGGTAAATATATATTTGGTATATATGGTCACGCCAATTTTCTTCTACAATTTGATCTGAGGAAGTGGGTCTGGCCCACGAATCTCATCATCTAATAAACCATCTTGCTAGTCTTTAAAGTGCTGCACAGTCTTGTCTTCTGTTTCAGAAAAGTATTTCTTGGACTCCAAACTGAAATCAAGATAGTCAAGATTTGAAGCATCCTTGGGAAGGTGGAGGGTCTGTCCCTCTTCTTATATGAAGTTAGAGATAATGCTGATACTGTTCCACTTTCCTTCACATTAACAGTACAGTGGTTTTCAACCTGTGGTTTGCAGATGACTAAAGGTCAGCAGACTGAGATTTCCAGAGTGGGCCACATCTCCATTCAGTATTAAGGGGCCAGCAAATGGGAAGAAAAAGATTGAAAAACATTGGCATAGTATATAGTATCTATACTGGCTACGATTCCATTGTCAAATTCATCTTTGATTTAGTCATTCCCTAATATTCAGCTCCTGTGAATGGCTTGATCAATACTAAAATGATGGTATGACATTTGTTATGATAAAAAAAGTCACGTACTGTTGTGTATTACAAGCAGAATAATACTATCAAGATAAAATGTGATACTGTAGCAGGATGAAGTTACCAAATACAATATAAGTATATGAGCTCAGAACTGCACTTAGCTTGCAAGGAGATATATGTGTGTGTTTGAGTTGCCATTTGTGAGGAAAAGTAATGCAAGTACTTAACATATTTTGTGACATTTTGCACCGCTTTTCCTGTTTGCTCCACTGTTAACATTGTTGAGCCTTAGATAAATAAACTAAAATGTATGCCTGTGAAAATCTTTTTTCTTACAAATTCCTTTTTACCATTGACAATGCTACTGTTTCTAGTAGAAACAAAAGTCTGTTTGTAGTGGTTTTGTACTATTTTGTTTTGTATCATAATTACTTTTCACTGTTTACATTAGCCAGATTGATATTTAATGGCATCATTTAATTATATGGTATTAATGTATATATCATTATTTAGTATTTGTAATGTGGCATTAATGAGTATTTAATAGTAGTGCTTAATGTAATAGCATGGTTTTCCATTCAAGAATTAGTGATTTATGTTAAAATAACTCCTAACTCTAAATTCTAGTTTTTCATGTGTGACAGCCAACTAAAAAATTATCCTACATATGATGCTTGTATTTAGATAGGTAAAATCAAGTTAACGACACAACATAGACTATAAACCAGCTGTAAATTTAAACAATTTTCTAGCTTGTACATAATACTTACTTTTTAATTCATTGTTTCATTTAAAACTAAGAAACCATTACTATTTTATTTTTAAATCTAAACAAAAATTATTCTGTTTAAATTAATCAGAATATTTGCTAACATATATTTTTCTCCGGGTATGTCAGATTATATTTGGTTTGAAATGCAGATGATATTTTGTTTCTTTAGATTTGAAGCACTTGCATCTGACTAATTTATAGTCTCTCATTTTTAGTCTACAGAAATGTGTTAAATCTATATGAAATGAAAATGTCTATATTTTCAGTGCATTTGTGTTTATTTAGTATTTAATATACATATATATTTAAAGAGCAAATCTTGCATCTAAAATTCTAGTGTTGAACTGTTAAAATATGGATAACAGCTTTGAAGTATCTACCTATGCAGTAATTTATATTTTGCTAATGGCACACCGGGAACATAAAAGAAGAAACTTATTTTCTCAACAACACTGATTATATCAGGTTAGTTACTTAAAAGCCAATTTATATGAAACATTAGTGCATGCATCTAGTTTGGAGGCATTAAAACATTTTTATTCTCACCAATTATGCTCTTTTGGGTAATATGACTATATTTTCATTGGTAATACATGAAGCCAATTTGTACAGCACTGCACCATTTGGTGATAGTCACCAGAGCTCCTGCTCTTCCTTGGGTTAATCCTTCTGTTCACTCCCACTCCCATCAGTTCTGGTAAAATCATACCATCACTTCAGCATGACAAACATAGAACAAATTACTCCTCCTACCTGAAGTACTGAGAAATCCATATGGAACTGGGAGCTCTGAGAGCTGGACAAGAACTCTTCAGAGATCACATCAGTCACTTGGAGGAAAAATGTGAGAGATGGCGTGTCTGTTGGGTATCTGAATTAAACAGAGCAGAAGCTGTTCTGCTTGCATATTATCACCTGCTAGATCTGTGAGGGGCAACTTAGACTAGTGAGTGGGCTGCAAGAGTGGCTGCATCTCAGTGTGCCTCAAGATTGACATAATCAAGATAGTCTGTTGGGATAGGGTAGTTTTACTAACTGCGCTTGCGTACTTAGAGTTTTCAGGATGTGCCAATTGAACCGTAGCGGTGCTGTGATTGGATGCAATCAATGCTGTGTGTAATCGGCATAGAACTTACTTTGCATGCCTTTACTTTGAGTGTGTGTCACTTTTGTAATAACAAAAAGAAAAAAAAACCTACGCAGATGAAAACCAGTGGAATCTAGCAACAAAAGGAAAAAAAAACCCTACGCGATGAAAACCAGAGGAATCTAGCAACCTTGTGAGTGGGCAATGGTAAACAAATGTTCCACAGCCACACACAGAACCCCAGTGGGCCCCACTCTGCTAGATTATCAACTGATGCTTTGTGAAAAAATTTCAGTGAAGGGACAGAAGGCTATAAACCCACAAAAACTGGACTATTATAGAAGACATGGTCAGATTTTTCAAAGTAAACCATGAACTACTAGAAGAATAAATATTTATATAGCATTGGTAGGGCTATGTAAGTATTTTGTATATTTTTCTTAGATTTTTCACTCAGTGAAAATGTATAGAAACCAAACTATTAGCAAAACCTTCAAAGTCTGAATACCACCCTAATTGTTTCAGGGTGGGAATTAATTTCACCTTGCCTGTACTAGAAAAAATTAAAGTTCCTATATGGAATCTACTGTTGGTAGCAATGGTGCAAGATATATTGGGGACAGGACTTGTGTTTTCTTGTACAGTTTGAACCTCTAAAATCTGGGACACTCTGGTCCTGCAACATCAGTGGTCTGGCAGGACCATGGATATTGCTGGACTAGAGAGCCCTGGCTGGCCTGGTTTAGAAGCGTAGTCTGGGCTAGTGGTGGGGAGTGTATCCCCGGTGGGGCTGGTGCAGTGGAAAGCATAGCCCTGGCCAGGGCTGATGGCAAGGTGCGCAGCCCTGCTGAGGCTGGTAAGGTGGGGAGTGTAGTCCTGCTCAGGGCTGCCACAGTAGGAAACATGGTCTTAGAGCTGTAGGGAGGAGTGCAGTCCTGGTCATGGCTGAACAGCAGGGCCATCAGCCAGGAGCACAGTCCTGGCTGGGGCTGGCAGTGGACAGCACAGCCCCAGCCAGAGCTGGAGTAAGTGGGGCTGGCAGCTGGGTGCGCAGGTTGGGCCGGTGCTTTGGGGGGTGCAGCCCTGGACAGAGTTGGAGACAGTGGGAGTGGTGGGCATGCAGCCCCAGCTGGGAGAAGAGCCTAGAGCCCAGTAGGGAGCCTTGACAGCAAACTCTGTGGTTCGGGACCACTCAGGATTGCCAGACAAGGGAGGTTCAACCTGTGTACAGGATTCAAACCCTTCTACATTGACTATTGATTTACTTTTACTTGAAGTTCAACAGGTTATTGAGACAAATCAAGGTGAGATAAGATTCCAAAAAAGGAGAAATAGTTAGCTGTTTTAAAAAATGTTTTTAGTACTGTGTTTTAACACAATTTGATTAAATTACCTCCCCCTCAAGATCCTGAAATATCTGAGCTGCCAACTTCCTGGTTTCTGTGCTGGAATGACTGATGTAACAAGTACCAAAATGAATTGTAGCATTTTTCAAATAATTCAGAGAGCCTCATCTAACCTCATAACCTCAGATAGGCACATGGAAGTCTTACTTAACCCAATTGAGGAATGCACATTAATATCTGTGTACAAAAGATGGCCCTAACTGTATTTTTTCCAACTGGTTTATAGTACTAATCATGTAATTCACTATGGTAACAGGCTTTCTGGTTGTAATTAGCTGATTTTGTTAAAATGCATATTTAATTAAAAGTTAAACAGCCTAGGACTACATTATGTTTAAAACTGCTCAGGAATTATTCAACAAAACACTTTTTTTTTCTTCAGAGGTGCCAATTCATCAAAACTTTTCCTGAGAACATACCATTTTCAACAAATCTTCTATAGGGGAAGATTTCTCAGACCCAGGATGGAAGTTCTGGCTGAAAAGAGAGACAGTGAAACCTCAGAAAAGCCAATAGCTTGATAGGGCATGCAACTAGATCTAGGTTTAGTTCTTCGCCCTGATTCAACCCGGGGACTTGATCCTGAATCTTCTGTATATCACAAGAGTGTCCTGAGCACCAGACTGTTGGTTTGGAGGGAGGGGTGTACTCCTTTGCTCATGTTGGAGCTGTCTCACTTTGTATAATTATGCATTGGGTCACAGTGTGCAAGAGAGAACCTAACTGTTGGTATCTGGGAGATGCAGGTTCAAATCCTTATTCCAATCATTATTTTTAACAGATTGGAACAGAATATGAGAGATTGAAAGAGATCCAGCCAAGAATAATTAATATTATGTGGTGGTTAAAGTATTTGCAAGGGTTGAAAAACTTTAGGTTGAAAATTAGGAGAAATTTCCTAACTGTCAGGGTAGTTAAGCACTAGATTAAATTGCCTAGGAAGGTTGTGGGATCTCCATCACTAGAGATATTTAAGAGCAGGTTAGATAAACATTTATAGGGGATGATCTAGCTGGTTCTTGGTCCTGCCATGAGGGCAAGAGACAGGGCTTGATCACCTCTCAAGATCCCTTCCAATTCTAGTATTCTAGGATTCTATGTAGGAGATAGATTTATGTCCCTATTCATAATTAGGCAAAGTAGAGTTGTGAACCTCAGTATGCATAACTTGTAACCAGTGGGTGGGCATGTCTTCCATTTTTGTGTGAAAATTTTCTGATAACCTTGAAGTTTTGTGGATGGGAAAATTATTTTCTGACAAGTTCTAGTTTCAATTTTTACTTTTAACATTCTCTTTTAAATAGTTGACCATTAAATAAAGAGTTACAAGGTATCATTTGCTTCTAAAACTATTTTGTGGTGTTAAGATATTTTTAAAATATAAGTATACAATCCATACTATTATCCACCCTGTTTATAACAATTTGAAGGTAAAATTTTAGCCTTTATGTACATTGCTAAATATGCAGGAGTATTTTGTCCAGTTTGGGGCACTACGCTATAAGAAAGATATGGACAAATTGAAGAGAGTCCAGAGGAGAGCTGCGTGTATGATAAAAGGTTTAAAAACCGTGTTCTATGAGAAAAAATATATAAAAAAATAGATTTAGACTTGAGAAAAGAAGACTGAACATGGAACCTGATAACATTCTTCAAATATATTAAGGACTGTTATAAAGAGGATAGTGATCCATTGTTCTCTGTGTCCATAGACAAGAAATAATGGACTTAATCTGCAGCAAGGGAGATTTAGGTGAGATGATAGCAAAAGTGTTCTAACTACAGGTTGAACCTCTCTCAGTTAGAACTCCCTGGTCTGACAACATCCATGGTCCAGCATGTTGCTGAACCAGAGAGACCCAGTGGAGGGGCAGATGCAGGAGCCCTTCAGGGACTGGACACCCAGCCAGGCAGGCTGCAGGGAGGCCAGAGACTGGGAGCTGGTGGTACAGCATCTGCCATGGTGGGGTCGGGAGCTCTGGTAGTGGGGCAGTGGTCTGCTTCGGTGGGTCTGGCAGGTTTGGTAACTCCGGCATGTAAGCAGTTAAGCTCTGCAATAAATTTTCAAGGGAATTCCCATCAGTGGAGGTTTTTCAGAACAAGTTGGACAGATACTTGGTCCTGGTTTAACATGGGGAGATGAACTAGATGAACTCTTGAAGTCTCTTCCAGCTCTACATTTCTCTGATTCTGTGGTGAATAGGCTACAAATACATAGGGAAAATTCTAAAAGCTGTGGCTAGACTAAATCGATATTACCCCTTTCCTGAAGTAATGTGCATTCTGAGCTATAACTGTGGTTCAGACTAATGCCAGATTTGGGAGTAGCTCAGTGTCAATAACCCTATCATAGTTCATTTTAAGAAGTAAAGAGTGTAGAATCTAGAAATCATGTCAAAAGAAAACCAAGCAGACATGTTAAGCTAATACTGGTATATTGATTTTTAGTTTTGTATTTCTTTGCTTTCGTGTGCATTCAGGTTTCTTTCATGATATTTGGTTTCTTCCCTCCCCTCCCCACATAAAACATTGTATTCCTAAAACAAAAATACTTCTTTTCATGTTCTTTGGATTCTTTATTAATTTTATTCAGCATCTCGATTTTTGTGCTAAGTGGTTAGACCTTCTTTTAACTCTCTCCTCTTTTTTAACTCCCTCCTAACTACTCTAGCCAGACAATGAAATCTGTCCCCTTTGTGCTGAGCTGGAGAATATCATTCAGATTCTTATGTGAGACATCTGCTGGGAGAAAAAGCATAAGAATTATCTTCTGAACTAGACACACCTGTTAATAACAAGGTTAAAGCACAACTATGTGAAACAGGATATAGGTTGGCAGAGACTCTTGCAAACAACTTTTTTTTTAATTCATGTGGTTTTACCCTGCAACCTTCAGGGTTTAGTTACCCTGCAACTATCCCTACATTTTAACTTTTAATACTGAATTTGAACAATACAAAAATTTAGAGTAATGCTCAGACAAAACAACAATTTATCTTCCGATGTCACAGTCGAAAAAGGAAAAACAAAACAAAACAAAAACAAAAAACAAAATCTGAGTTACAATTCGGTGGCATGGGCATCAGTGTTCCCTTTAAGGTGCATTGCAGCACAGTTTCACAGGTGATTACATACATGGAGCCCTGAGCTCTGACTGGTGATTAATGACCTATGAAGCTGTGCTGCTACACAGCTTAGGGTGTGTCTAGACTACAGAGTTTTGTCGACAAAAGTGGACTTTTGTCGACAAAACTATACCTGCGTCTACACTACCGCTGAGTTCTGTCAACATAACGTCGACAGAACTCAGCAGTTTTGTCGACACTAGTAAACCTCATTTTACGAGGCATAACGCCTTCTGTCGACGGTGTTCTGTCGACAGAAGGTGTTATTGCATGTAGGGTTGTGTCTAGACCACAGGGTTTTGCCGACAAAGCAGCTTGCTTTGTCGACAGAACTGAATGTAGTCTAGACGCTCTTTGTCGACAGAAGCTTTGTCGACAGTATCTGTCGACAAAACTTCTGTCAGCAAAACCCTGTAGTCTAGACATACCCTTAGAGGGAATGCTGATGGGCATAGGGATGTAAGTGACTAGTTGACTATTGGATAACCATATTTTTATTGGATAGTCGACTAGTGACTTGACTTGTCTCTCCCCTCCCTTCCCCCACTGCCTCTGTCAGAAAGAGACAGCCGGGGGTGGGGGGTGGTGGAGCAGGAGCCAGTGCTGGAAGGAACCAGCTTAAAAGCTGGTTCTCCCCAGCATTGTCTTTGGAAGGGTGGGGGGTTAGTAGGGGCACAGCAGGGAACTGGTGGCGCTTCTGCCTTTAAAATGTACCAAGAGCGGGGGTCTTGCTACATATCAAAAGGAGAAGCACTGTGGGGAGTACGGGGCGAGTGGTGGACTCAAGCAGTCCCCAGTTGACCCCGTGCTCCCCGCATGCTTTGCTTTTGAAATGTACAAGAGCTCCTGGGGACTGCTTGAGGCTCCTGCTGACCCCATGCTCCCTGCGGCATTTCCGCCTTTGAAATGTAGCAAGAGCTGATGAGGTTCTTGCTACATTTCAAAGGAGGAGGCTCCCTTATCGACTATTTGAATAGTTGATGTAAATTTGATTAGTTGATTAAGCTATATTTAACATCCCTACATGGGCAGCAGGATATAAATAGAAATCTGCCAGATCCAGGCCATGGGCTAGAACAAAGTGTTAGGTGGCCCTGATGCAGCCCGGGCCATACCTTACCCAGCTATGTAATAAAACATTTTTATTTTTTCAGAGTATTTCTTGTTAAATAACCCCCCCACCTCCAAACATCAAATTCAGCATGAATTGGAAGAAGGTTTTGGTTAACCCTAATATGCATTTTTTGGTAAAAAAGGCATTGAAAGAAACATTTTGCCCTCCTTAGCCCTGTCAATGTGATAAGAACCTAATATGTGAGCATACTTTAGCTAATGCAGAATGTTCCTTGACTGCAAAGTAACTTCTGGTAAATACTAGTTCTCACCAAAAAGCTCACTGAGTATATTCAGTGATGAAGTGATTATACAGAGCCACATTAATTTCTGTTCACATTACTTTCTCTATTTTATATATTTTTAAAGTGCCACCTTGCTATTTAAGTCCCTTACAAAATATTATTTTTGTTTTGGGAAAAAAATCACCTTACAGAAATCTGAGTTAATAGAGTGAATTATTAGTTTGGACATATATATATATATATATTCTATATGCAGGTTACATAAATACATTCTGTGATGAGAGACTAAATCTAATATTTATTTGAATTCTTGTCATGTAAATTAATGCAAACTTTCTATTAAGAATTTTTATTACATTAAGCCACATTTAGCTGTTTCAAACATATGAAGAAGGCATTTCTAAACAATGTACAACAAATGTTAAGGAGCCAAATTTCAATGCTAAATGTTGGCTGTTTTACATCATTTGTATTTGAAAAACTACAAGAAATGGTGAAACCACAGGGACTAATCAAATTTCACTTTTCAGGACAAAGCTATTTAAGAAAAAAACAAAACCTTTGTGTTAGTTTTCAGAAGAAAAATTTTATAACAGACAGCAGGTTCCTTTCAACTTACTACAGTACCTATGCAAATAAAGCCGTGTTGTTTGATATACAGATTGGACCTCCCTGGTCCAGCAGCCTTGGACCTGACTGCCCCTGAATAAGGGATTTTGCAGGACTAGGAGAGATCAAGTCTCGTTCCTTTGCTGATGGACTCTGGGCTCCCTCCTGGTCTCCCCACATGGATCTGGTACTGGACAGTCTGGCTCCCTTCCTGCCCCAGAGCTGCTGGGGCTCTGCTGTCTGAGGGTTGCTAGGGCTCTATGTCTCCAGGGCTGAAGGAGCTGTGCTGCCCTAGGGACACTGGTGCTCCACTGCCTAGGCTGCTGGGGTGGCTAGAGCTCCACGAGCACCGGAGCTCTGCTGGTCTGAGGCTGTTAGGGCCACCCATACTCCATTGCCCCCGGGCTGCTGGGGCCACTACTCCATGACCAACCCTGGGCCACTGGGCTCCCAGCTCCCTGGCTGCCACAGGGCTCCCTGGAGCCTGTGGTCCAGGGCTCTCTGATCTGCCAGACCAGAGAGTCCTTGACCAGGGATATTCAACCTGTGTATGTTCTCTAAAGCAAAAAGTGAAACCCTGACAAACTGACGAGGAAAAGCCAAATTGAAAAAAAGATTTCTGCATTCATATTTCCATAGGTTTTACTTGTTTCTGTGACTTATAAATAGCCCAAATTCTTGTAATTTTGAACAGTTGTTTAATATGGGAAACGTGATGCTTCACTGGCATTTTCTATTCTCAGCTTGGGACCTGAGTGATTTTTTCTTTCCGGGTTTTAAATCCTTGGAAAATATTACTTTCTCTTGCCAGCACACAGATCCCGGCCTGAGGAGGGGCCCCACTGAATCTGAGAAAAGGGCTAGTGTTGATGAGGAGTCAGAGGGAGGGGACATCTTCACAGATGAGGAAAGATCTTTCTGAGACACAATTATGACCCCTGGATTTTATTTACAAAATTACTTTTAAATTCTGATGCAAGAATAGCACTTTTATACTACAGGCAAGATTATCTGAATTACAGTAAAACCTGTGTTATCCGGCACACTCGGGGATTAGGGCGTTCTGGTCATCTACAAATTCTGGTTATCCGAGGGTCCCATCAGCCTAGGAAAAACCAAAGGACAATAATAGTAAAACTTAAGTTTTTAATATTGGTAGTTTTGAAGTGAGGCAGTTGGTCTCACATTTCTATTTTGAGTTAAAGATGATTAGTGCTTCTTAAATAAAAAATTGTTAAGCCAATCATGGTAAACCAAGCATGACATTATTGTGGTTGGGGCAATGCCAGTTAACAAAGTTTTCTGGTTAACAGAGTGCCAGATAACAAAGGTTTCACTGTACTATGGTGTACCCCTCCCAACAGAACAAGGACTTCTGTTCTTGTATCCACCTGAAGGGAGGACTGGTACCGACTTTCCTTTTGGATTTCTACCTAATTCCTCAGTGGAGTTACTGCTACCAGGTATTGCACCAAGGTTTAAACTGGGATAAATCAATGCAACACCAGAATCTATCTCAGCACTTATAGTAAATTTTTGAAGGAATTTCTTCTTCTGAGAAACTGATGATGATAATAATAATAATAATTAAATAATGAAAACCTGAAAACAGAATTTCTTTTTTTAATTGTGACTTTATTCTGAAATGCGGATCCCCCCCCCCCCCCGCCCCCCGAATTTTGAGTGCATTCCCTTAACTATTCTCATAGGTACAGCAAATGAAAAAAGATTGAAAACCACCGTTTCAGCTAATTATTATACTTTCAATTATGTCAATTTATAAAGCTAGAGTCTTTATATACCTAATGTAAAGGGTTTAGCTATTACCACAATTCACTATTCACAGTACTCTAAAGATTCTAGCTCAAATTAAAAGTGTGTTAATACAAATTTGTTAATTGAATGGGCAAATGTAGGTGCACTTGAAGCAAATTTTTTCTTGCAAGCCTCCATTCCAAAACTTTGTATTTCCTTGTCTGGAATTGCACTGCCTAATATAAAATCTAGGGATATTAGATAATGTTTAATTTAATAATTGGGTAAATACACCAAATCTTAGTGGTTACACGATTATTTGATGGCCTCCAGGGTTGGTGCCAGCAGCAAGTGCACTCCCAGCTCTCCACGCAGACCAGCTCCCACCGCTACCCCGCACTGCTCACTCTGATACAAAGGCAGCAGCCTCTGTCCATGATGGGCCCAGGCTCCCCATGGACAGAAGCTGTGCCAGCATCCTGCTTCATCTCCCCTCCCCACACTGAGGCAACAGCGTAGTGGGAGAGAGGGAGGGAGGTGGTTCCGTGAAGCTGGTGGTCATGCGGAGCCAACTTTTAAGTAACCTCCCCCACCCCAAGCACTGGCTCCTGCCTGCCTCCCCCTTGCTGCCTCTGTATCAGCAGGGGGTGGGGAGTGAGCTAGAGGCTCCACAGAGCTGGCACACACAGAGAACCAGCTTAAAACCTGGCTCCCCACGTGTACCTTCCACACTTCTGCCTTGCTATCAGAGGTAGCAGCACAGGCTCTCCACCCACACCGGCTGCAGCCTCTCCCCCCTCTCTTGCTGCCTCCAATACAGAAGTAGCAAGGGAGGGGGAGTGCATGTAGCTGTTTGGATTAACCAAGAAGCCTGGGTTTATTGGTTACTCATTTCTAACTACATACTAACATCCTTAATAAAAACATTGCAGTTTTGGAGTCCTCATATTTCAAAAATATAAGTTTGTCAGTTACGTCCAGGAAAATATTTTCCTCAATAAAATATTATGACAGTCAATTTGTGTCCTCAGAATTGCCATAAAATGGCCTACCAGACACAAGACAAACAATGGATAACTACTGGGTTGTTTCCAGATGGTCATTCATATGTTCTTCTGTTAATCCCTTACTTTCAGGAGCTCTGCCGTTCATCCAAACAACAGCTAAACTATAATGAACAAAATGAGAAAAAACAAATATGACAATTTCTTCACATTATGGAAGTTCAAGCTGGTTCCAATTAACATGAGCTTAATTATATGAACATTGCTGATTTCCCTTAAAACTGAATTCTTTTAACTTGCAAGTAATATTGCAAATGTTATGGACATGTACTCACAACATGTTTTAATACACATTATCCCCCTTCCTTTTTCCTCTACTTAAAATCCTTGGAAAATGTGATTTGTTTGTTTCTTTTTGTCATTTGTAAATCTTGTTGTTCAGAACATGCTGTGCCAGATTCATGTGATATTCTTGGAAAAAGTAACTCAGAAACTCTTAATTAGCATTGCTGTCTGAAGTAGTACAGTACTAGGCATGTGTTATTTCAAATTGATAAATTCATTCTTTAGATTTCCTGCAGTTTTAAAACTCTGAAGTTTGATGCAAATTTGTTGGAGTAAGGGAAATGGAAGACTGAAAACCTTATCAAGGGTTTGCTCTTTAAATGATGCATTTGCAGCTAATACACAGATTTGCTTTTAGTCTGGTAACATATGGAGAACTACTTAAAAAACATTGCAATAGTAAATTCCCTGAGGGAGGATAAACCCGACTTTAGTATTATTAGGCCAAATGTGATACAAATCAAGTAATCTTCTATATTTCCTAGAAATGAATGACTCAATATTATTTTGTCATATATGATAAGACTTGATTATTCCACACAGGTTTTGGAGTGAGAATTTTTTGTGTTTTACACTGAATGAATGGGATATTAAAATGTACAGATCGTATTGTAGAACATGCCAGTATCAAACCTTCTCCTTTAGTAAGGTGAATAGGCTTTTTCCAGATTCTCTTCACTGAACATCTATTTATGTTGGAATGGCAATGCCAAGTTTTCATGCCCTTACTAGGTCTCTGGAATTCAGGCATTTTATTTAAAAATTTATCTCTTTAAAAATATGAATAAGCTGCTAACTCAAGGTACAGGTCCATTTCCAAATATTTGAGACCATCTCTGTGTGACACAGCAAATGGTATATTTCAGAATCCACATCTTCGTCAGCGGCAACTTCTGAGTCTTTGTGTGTATGATGTGCTCCACAGAACTCTGCTAGCTCTCTGGAGAGGTCTGGATGTTGTTCAGTTAATTTTTCTCCACTGTTAGTGGCATCATTATATGCTGTTCTTATTGTTTTAATAAAGGTAATCTCAGTATATGTGTCCCTATCTGACAGTGCTGTTTTAGAAACCTTAGTAATTGAAAAATATAGACTGATCTTGACCTTGGCTGTTGCTGCTGTGAGGCTGACTTCTTCAGATTATATCCTAGAGCCACCATATGTCATTAGTCCTATGTAGGGTTAGTCCAAAACTTTTCTGAAGTAAAATGTTAACTTCATCTCCAAACAACAATTTAGAATTTTATAAAAACATCCCTCAGATAGAGCATCAGATGCCAAGTTTCTGCTGACTTGGCTTGAACACTTTTGTAGTGACTTGATACGTTCCCTGGAAAGACCACAAGTTTGATAATCTATTTCAGAAATTTCTCTCTGCAATGGGTTTGTTTCTCTTCATTTTGTGGATGGTGATATGACTTTCCACATATTTGACAAATGATCCTATATCCTGGATGGGTTTACAGATGTGTTTTTAAATGGCCATAGTTATTAGCATCAAGTGCACTGTGGAGGATCACATGCCATGTTTGTTTTAGAACTTCCTTAGTGCTTTTCCCAGACATGATTTCTCTTTTGACGTATTTTGGTCCTGAAGCCCAGTTAATCCCTCTAACCCAAATCGTGTTCCCTTAATACCCGTTCTTTCAACTTCATGCCAATCTGTTGAAGTTAGTTTTGTTCACTACCATATCTTAATTATTACCAAACTCTGACTTTTGTGTCTCAATTCTGTCATATATTTGTAATCTTGTGTGTTCTGAAGAGAGAATGAGACAAAATGGAGCCATTTAAAAACAGTAGTAGTCTTTTCATGATAGCATTCATTTCAAACCATTAAAATTCAATGCAGAGAAAACTCATCATCATCTGATTGCTCTGTTCATCCATTAAACAATTTTGAGAACTTCCTTCACCTTGATTTTCAACAGTGCTGAGTATGGAACAGCTTCTGTTGAGGTCAGTGACAGATATTGGGTACTTAGCATTTCTGAGAATCACTTATTTAGATGCCTAAATATGGATTTAGGTGTCTCTTTTCCATATCCAATTTTGAAAATCTCAACATCTAACTCTCTTTTACTAAATCGGTTCCACCTTCAAACTATTACAAGGTGTTGCTCCAAACATTCTCTCCCATGATCAGGACCACAAACGAGGAAGGAGGGCAAAGGGGACAGTGACAGTAGCAAGAGCCTTGAGCTTTTTAAATAGCCGGCAGGTGGGCACAGCGGTGTGGCGCAATCCAGCGCTGAGGGCTGGCCAGTCTCTTGCTCCCCCCTCCGTAATACTAATTAGGGACCAGAAGGATGGACATTTGCAGTGTTCTATGCTTATTACTCTTCCATTGCTGAGAGCTTTAGCTTGTAGTGTGTTTGTTTTGCTCAAATTTTATTACCTTTTTTAACTTCCCATGTCTACTTACTGTTTCCCTCCATCTCCATATCATCTGCTGTTCTATCTGCTTTCTTGTTATAATTTGAAAGGTTCACCTTGTCATTATACCATGCTGAGTATATATTGCATGATGATGTGCTTTTTAGTGGATGTGTTCCAGGCATATGTCACCTCTAGATGTTGACCCCAAAATATGGACTCAGTTTCTCTAGAAATTCAAGGAAGTGTGGTTCCCTAGCTCCATAGTGAGGCATGCAAATTTTCATGCAAATCACAATTTATAAATGTGTTTATAAATGTGTTAACTTTAATTATAAAAATAGGAATGAGAATAATAGTTCTAAATTTTTACTATACATTTCTTAAACAAAATAGTAATTAATCTCTACAGTTATGAATAACAGCCTGATTAAATTTGCACAAAATGCCATAATAATAATAATGATTTCTAAATACTGCTCTGCTTCAGACTCTCCAGTTTGCCTCTTCAGTTAGCTTTCTCTCAATTTTCCTGGAGATCGAGCCACCAACGGAAAGCCAATGTAGTCGAAACAAAGGGTGTATCTACACTTACAGCATGGCACCGGTGCAGCTGTTGCATATTTGTAATCCTGTTAGGACTGAACCCGTATTTTCCTATTGGCATAACAAATATCCCCCACAAGCAGCAAATTAGCACTTATGCCTGGGTAATTTATGTCACTCAGATGTGTGTGATTTATTATTAATTATGCTGACATAAATGGTAGGGTAGATCATAGTGAAGTTTGTTTAAACAACTGATCTTGTTTGTGAATACTGACCAGATTCCAGTTTGACCTTTTAATTTGTCTTCATTACAGTGTCTTCTTGTGTCTCAGCCTTCAGAGTCTAAGACAGACTAGAAGGTCGAAGACTTGAAAGATATTCACTACAGAAATTCTAACTTTTTTTCAAATCTTTCTTGTCTTTGAACATTCCCATATATTTCAGCTGGCTGCAGTTTTATCTGTTGAGCAAGACATTTTGTGATTGAGGTCAGATTTAAAAAGCTGCAGTTTCCAAACTGTATGTGAAAGTGGTTGAATTTAGTACAACACAGAGCAGTCACCCAACAGTAATAATGTTTGCTTTAGGTAAGATAGTGTTGTACGGTTGGTGGAACTCTTTTTCATGTTGATGAACAGTTGCTTATGCAAGTAGTTCCATTACTCTTGTAATCAAGTGCTGATCACAGTGAGTTAGCGTGGCACAATCTGGACCTGTTTGTTGAAAGATTACAGGTGTACTGTGAGATTGACTATTTGAGTGTTTTAAAGAGGAACTGTCATAACTAGATTTTTTTTCCAAACATCATAATACATTTTTGCTTTATTCATATGTCAAAATAAATATTTTCCAATTTATTATACTATAGTTATTTGTTTTCAAACAAGGACTTGCTCTTCCTGGGCTTGTTTATATTAGAAATTTAGTTTTGCTTTTAATTCAAGTTGAGTGATAGTTCTAAATAGGAATTTTCATCAGTTTTGCTTTTCATCAATAGATGTTCATATCATGTCCCCATTACAGAAAGGGAAACTGAGGAAAATAGAAGCAGTGACTTGTTGCACCTCACTATAGGCTGAATCCTGGCATCAGTCATGATCAGGAGCAAACATTTGCGAGTATTTACATTACAAATGCATTGTAGCATTAGCTCAGTCAAACTGGTGATCCGTTAACTCCCGTTAATGTTACGGGATGAACAAGGCTTCTAGTGTAGACAATACTCCCCAGACCAGCTTCTTCTTTTTATCATGTTATGAAGTCACAAAATGCTCAGCTTAAGAAAATGTACAGATTTCTGTTTCAGTAGACTGTGTTGCAATTAGAGGTTTGACTTCATTGCAGGACCCAAATGTGAGGGAGAAATAGAACCTGGATATCATACTTAATTTATTCCTTTGGAATCAGGGCTGTGGAGCTCTGATGATAGAAAACCTTATCAAAGCAGAAGTGCAATATCATCAGGTGCATGTAGCTTCCACTTCACTGGGCATGGATACTGGTTATAACAACTTAGAGAGTAGGGTGTTTGACCACATCTCTAGGACAGCCCCAAAAAGGATGCGCTGTTGGAGTTCTGTACAGATCTTGCCATCTCCCTACAAAAAATACATGGGAGTGCAGGCAACAGAGGAATGGCATGTATCCTTTCCTAGGACTGGATTTTTATATTAATGTAGGTGTCCTGTGGAAGAAGAGAGATATCTCTCCCCCACTCACAAATATAAATCAGGTGCAGTTACTGTTAATAGCATGGGACAATAAACATACTTTTAAAAATAATATTTTCTGTTTTACTCCAGCAGGAAAACCTCCTAGTTTCATGTTTGCATTTTCAGTTGTGCTAATAGTCTCCGGATACTTCTTCCATGATTAGCTATTCTGTATGTTGTTTTCTACTTGGATTTTCATTTTTTTGGCAAATAGGAAGACCAAAAATGACAGTGAATAGGATCGTGATTTATTATAGGAAGGAGTCAAGTAAGATAAGCTCAAACTGCTTAAAGTCATTTAAAATTGAGGCTTATTTATGGCTGGTCTTTACTATGAATTCTGGGGAAAATCTTGCACTGACGGGGATAGACTGAATTAACAAAACATTTTTCCATCAGTCTTTGCTACTGCTCTGTCATCCACATAAATAGTGCTTAAATTGGAAGTGTGTTCTCGTTCCAAGAGTCCAATATGGTCTTTAACATTGTGGTCTCAAAGTGATGCTTATGAAAATTTTGTCTCTGTAAATTACATTGTGAGAAGGGACAGATTTGTTTGTAACAGTTTTCTCTTGTACCAGAAATCATCTTTTCTCTCTCTCCCCCTCCCCCTCGACTTTATTGTGTGTGAACCTCTGCAAATATGAAAGAGCAAAAGGCGAGAGTACTACATTTGAGATATGTGAAAGATTCTTGGATACTGCATGAGAAGTGGTCACAAATATTTGTTCAAATTCTGAACAGCTATTTCATTTCACTAGATTTGTGCCTTTTTGTTGGTGCTGCTTACCAGCATTTGTTCATATGAGCTGTTGGTTTGGATGAATGGTTGAAGGATGTCTGCCCTTTGTAGACTTATACACCATTTAAACAGAACTTTGCCTTGAATTGGTCTTGTGTTAACTTGTGTTAAGATTGCCTTGAATTGGTCTCCACAGAGGTGAAGGTCACTGTGTATGAATACTTATGTCCATATAGGAGCAAGAGTATATTTGCTGTTGTGCATCATTAACTCTTTGTTAATCATTATTGTTATACTCCTGGAGAAGTTAAATAAAACATTGAAATACTTTAGCTGGAAGTTTTCAATGTAACACGACTTCTTCATTTCTTCACATACGAATCAAATCCAGAGATGCACAAAAGAGGCTGCTCCCTAATATAGAGAGTCACTTTCCTCCAGGCTGCTTCTCTGCAGACTGACAGCTGAAGTTCCAGATCATCAACTTCCCTATGGAACTCTTTAGTCTTCATATAGGACCAGGAAACTCATTACGTTTAAAGTGCTATATTGAAATCTTTTTTAAATTTTAGGTTAACACAATTATTCTCTTTCATAATCTCTTTTGCTCCACTCAGAGAGCAGAAACAATATCATGGGACTCAAGCAACCAATCAGATACCATAGACACAAAATAATTAATGTGAGCAGTTTGTCAGCACCCTAAAGGATTACATTTGTTTGCATATATTACATGATTTAAATATTGTGAAACATAAACAGTTATATAGCCATATTTACCCTATGGGCACTACAATGGCATGGCTATGCTGACATAGCTTTGGTTATATCTACACTACAGAGTTTTAAAAAAAAACTTGAGTTGCGTCCACACTGCAATCATGTTCTTTCGAAAGAAAATTTTAAAAAAGAGGTTTTTTTCCGACATTGGTAATCAATCCTCATTCTACGAGGAAGAAGCCTTTTTCCGAAAGAGCTATTTCGGGAAAAAGGCGTGCATGGATGGGGAAGAAGGACTTCTTTCGAAAGAAGAGGAAGGAGGAAAAAGCACAAGTGCCCTGGTGGCCATTCCGCCCATAGTAATCACAGATTACATTGGAGATAGCATCCATTCAGTGTGAATGCTATCCGTCGAAAAAGCAGATTGTTTTTTCAATGTGCTTTCACAGTGTGGATGCTCTCTTTTGGAAGAAGTTTTTCCAAAAGATCTCTTCTGGAAAAGTTTCTTCTGAAAGAAACCTGCAGTCTAGACATTGCCTATGTTGCTATAACCTTTAGCGTGGATACAGACTTCTTCAATGGAAGAGATTTTTCTGCCACTGTAGGAACTCCACTTCCATGAATTATAGTGTCTAGTTCAATGGAAGTATTATTCAATCAGCCTACGTGCGTCTACATTGAGGATTAGGTTGTAATAGCCATAGATTATTCACATGGCTAAGTATCGTGTAATTATGTCAGCTCTGTTTTAAAGTAGACCAGTCATGGGAAATTGCAAATGATTCTTCAAAGACAAAAATGGTTAAATTTCTCAATTATAAAGAATGAATATAGTTATAAAGAATAATTTTTTTCTTTCATAAAATTTCATATTTCATAAAATTTAATCATAAAATATAATTGAACTAGCTGTAATAAATGTTTACTGTATTATCTTAAATTTCAACTTTTTCTAAATAATTACAACAGAATGAATATATTGTCACTTTGAAACATATAGTTTACAAAGTACCTGAATAGCATATGCTTTGTTCTTCTATCATCTAGATGTACTTCTGTGTGTTTTTCAAAACACCTGTGAATAATTAGATCACTTTTTTTTTTAATCTTTTGGTTAAGTCAAGGACATAAGTGTATTTCATTAGAAGTAGAAAAAATATTTTATGAAAGCGTACTAAGAATGGAAAATAAGTTTAGAAGTAGCATTTCTACCATTGGGTGTTATATAGGTACAACCTGCAATGGAAATAAGGGGAGGAGAAAGGAGTGTGGTTTTTTTTTTCCAATTTTGTAGTTCCTTCCTATTTTCTTATTGCTGTATTTAATTTAAGAGTTGAAGAAAAGTACCAAATAGGCTGCATTTTTCAGGAGAGGCTTTGAATCAGAGTATACAAAGTTTGTGTGTGTGTGTGTGTGTGTGTGTGTGTGTGTGTGTGTGTGTGTGTGTAATTATAGTTATAGATTGGAAAATAGAAAACTAGATTAGAGGAACTTAGATAGTAGGAGAGCACATTAGATGTATGGTATATAGGGAATCCTCTTAGGATAAAATACATGAAATGGTAGAGTGAATTAACCACTTGCATCTTCAGGAATAAACAATTATAATATCTTTATCCTATAAATGACCCTATTTTAGATTTGGTTGAGGAGCAGCCAGATATCTCAAGAAAATACTCACAAATAGAGAATATGTGGTTCAAGATAAGTGGATAACTGCTATTTGCTACCTGAATCTTTAGTAGTTTGTGTAAAAATCGTTCATATAGGTTTGTGTGTTAACTTTTGATTATATATCCATAATGCATCCAATTCTGAGATACATTCTTAAATATGGATTTTCTTGAAAGTCAAATCTGTGATCTTCTACAGTACTGTAGTTTTGGATTCAAAAAATCATCTTGTATAAACTGTGATTAACTCATTCAGGTTCAGCTACGCTATGAGGCAAATTATGATACTGAAGGATAGTTCATACAGAGTCTAACTGGTAGATTAGCCATAGGGAAAAAATACAGAATTTCATTGCAGAGAGTCTAAAATTGTATTTCCTTTGTCTTCAGATAACAGGACTAACCACTGGTTTAAAAAAAAGTTTTAGGGAAGAAGGAAAAAGAAATAGTGTTTCATAAAACTGAATATTAAGATGCTTCACTTCCAGGAAAGTGATAAAAGTGATTGTGAACAAAGCTTTGTTTGTTTGCCTTTACTATGGCAGCCCTTTATCGCTGTTTTGCATTCTGATTTCCATACAGGTGGTTGACCAGATTGACACATTGACATCTGACCTGCAGCTGGAGGATGAGATGACAGACAGTTCCAAAACGGACACGCTGAACAGCAGCTCAAGCAGCACAACAGCATCCAGCTTGGAGAAAGCCAAAGTGCGTGCCAATGCACCTCTCATCAAGCCCCCAGCACATCCGTCTGCTATTCTCACTGTCCTGAGGAAACCCAATCCACCACCACCTCCACCACGATTGACTCCTGTGAAGTGTGAAGACCCTCAAAGGCCAGTTTCTTCTGCTAACCCTGTAAAGACAAATGGGACCCTACTTCGAAATGGAGGTTTACCAGGAGGACCAAACAAGATTCCAAATGGGGATGTATTTTGCATACCTAATAGTAACTTGGACAAAGTTCCAATGCATCCTCTGATTCATAGACCTGATAAAGACAGGTGTCCTCAGACAGGAACACGGGAACGGGTACGATTTAGTGAGAAAGTGCAGTACCATGGCTATTGCCCTGACTGTGACGTTCGGTATAACATTAAAAACAGGGAGAGCCACTTACACAGTGAGCCGGCACCAATACTGGGAAAGCTTCCTCACCAATGTCCTCCCTTACCGCCACCTCCTCCCCCTCTCCCTCCAGTTCCTCTAGAAAATGGAGGGTTGGGAATAAGCCCCAGTAATAGCTTTCCCCCTCTCAGACCTGCGACTGTGCCTCCACAAACTGCACCAAAACCCCAAAAGACCATCTTGAGAAAATCCACCACTACAACAGTGTGATGTGTGCCACTTGAAAAACTGTTTGTTTTTTCCTATATATAAACATAAACAAATAGATAATGAGCACTTTCTACTCAAGCAATAAAAAGCCCAAATATATTACATCCTGTGTTCAGCGAAGTGGCATAGAAACCATATGGTAAGTACAAAGAAAACTGTTCACCAATGTCACATGTATGCACCAAGGAATTTGATTATTAAAAGCTGCAGTATAATGAGCATGCTGTAGGTCATGGTCTGGTAAAAGTGATTGCAGCTGAACAGTGCTCTAACTATGGCCTAAGCAATGCTAAAAGTTCATCTCAGAAACATCGTATCTGAAGTAGCAATGAGAGGTGAAATTAAGTCTTCATCAGACAATAGGATAATTAGTACTGTGAGGCAGTGCAGGAAACTTTTAAAATACATTTTGTAGGAACATAAAGTATGATTATGTGGAGCAAAGTGCAACTCCAGCTCACAATTCTTGATTGAATCTTAACAAACTAGCCAATTAGCCCATCATAAGATGGGATTTTCAGGTCTCTCCTCCACGTCCTATTCCCTTTCTATCTCAGTCTTCTCTTCTGAGCCTCCCGTCTCTCGCTCCGTCTCTCTCTCTCTCCCCTCCTCCTACTGCCTCCCCCCTCTCTCTTTCTCTTCTCCTCCCCCTCCTGCCTCTCTCTCACTCTCTCTTTCTCTTTTCCTCCCCCTCCTGCGTTTCTCTTTCTCTTTCTCCTGCATGGGGAGCGCGGGCTGTTTGCACCACTTGCTCCCGCGCGGCAGCCCAGCTGAGCAGCTGCCTATGAGCTCCAGCTGCCCCCCTGTACCATTTCCCTTCACCCCAGCACTGATCCTGCAGCCTCCCAGTTGTCCTCCACGTCCCTCTGCCCCTCGTTCCCCCGCACTCTGCCCGGCCAGGCTCAGCGCCCAGCCCCCACTCACAGGTGCTGACTGGAGGACTGAGCAGGCGGCAGCCATGGAGCAGGCGGCTAGAGAGAAGCGGCACTTTCCCCTTAAAAGTGCCGCTTCTCTCCAGCTGGCTGTGCAGCTCGCTCCTCCAGCCCACGCTTCCCTCCCAGGCCCACTCCAGGTTGCAAACTCTCCTGGGCTGGTTGGAGCAGACATCAGCACAGTAAGGACATGACGGAGGCTCCAGGACCCGCCCCCTGGCCATGTATTTCAGCACCCCGCCCCCCTTCACCTCCCGCCATGGCGCTCAGCTGACTTCTGCGCTGCTCAGCTGGGCCACCACAGGGGAGCAAGCAGCGCAAGCGTCCGTTTGGGGTCCGCACTCCCTATGCAGCATGGGGGTGCTGCATGGGGAGCGCGGACCCCAAACTGCCACTTGTGTTGCTTGCTCCCCCGTGGCGGCCCGGCTGAGTGGTGCAGAAGTCAGCCGAGTGCCACAGCAGGAGGCGAAGGACGTGACTCGGGCAACAGCGCCGCCCAGAGGGAACAGCCAGGAAAGCAACAGCACCGCCCAGAGGGAACAGCCAGCATTTCAGCGTTACAGAGTCACAGACATTGGGCTACTATATCTTAACAAATGAGTTTTTATATTCCTGGTTACTTGAATCAAGGGTATCCGATCTGAAGCTGGGCATTATGGTGTAAATCCTCACAGTTTCAGCCAGCTTGTTCTTTGGCTTAGAGATGAATAGGCAATTGGAAAGCATGTGTATATGATTGAGGCAAAATAAACAGTAGTCATGTTTGGTTCTGAAATACTCAATAATCAAAAAAGAGAGAGAGTAGTACCATGCTTTTGAAAAGAGCAGGCATGACTTGACCAGTTATTTTCTGCTTCCTGTGTTCCATCTCATCTGGGGATAATACTTACCTTCCTAACATGGATAAGACATGTACGTTAATGAGTTAGAGCCAAGTGCTGAAGTCCTCACATAAGGTTTCCTCTTGCAAATTTCCTATTAAGAGCAGTGGAAATTGTGCGTAAGGTCTTCAGGGATGGGTGCTTAATACTTGTAAAGAGCTTTGAAGATGAAAAGCACTGTGAAATTATTAACATGCACAAGAAGACATTTCTCTTGTTGTGACATTTTGGTGGCTAACCCAATTAAAATTCTTACAGTGTGAAAACCCTCCAACATCTTTTAATTGTTTTACAGAAAAGAACATTTGTTATGAGGACTAGCAGTGTTGGCATCTGGGGTTTTAAAAACAGGCAATTGGTAAAGGAGATATAGTAAGCTTTTTCTTCACAAAGTTCCTCTACAAACAAGCTTGCAAATGACCTGAACACCAGAATGTCAGCAGATGTTACTCGAGTTAAACACAAATACGCACTGGCTGTTTAGCTCTGTAAGGTCCGACAAGGTTGGCATTTGTGAAGTCTTATTAACCAACACAGAAATATGTCAGGCGCTTATGTTTGCATACAGCAATAGAAATTCGGCTGAAATTAGCCTTGAAATAGCTTGTCTATATTCACACTCTTATAGCATTTACTTTGCACCAAAATTACAAATATACTGGCAAAATAATTACCCTTTTTGCATTGAATTGCTAAACCCTCATGAAACTTTTTTCAGATAGCAAATGCTGCACTTTGTGGAAATAAGCCTTTGGAGTTTAAAGACTCACCTTTGCGCTAAACTGTATCATGATGGTTTACCCAACCACCATGATACAGAGAAGTAATTATCTCATGAATTTGATCAGACTCTCCAAATGTTTCTATTGTTTCCCAATCCCATCATTTACATAATTATGCCTTTACTATTTGTATGATTTCAGCATATTTAATCTCATGATAATCATAATTGGAGTAATTTTGAACCCCAAGTTTTCAGTAGGAACAAGATACTCATTCTACTGATGCCCTTGATCTGCGAAGGTCACTGGAAATTCCTCTGCCCTGCCGATGATGCTCTACAGCAGCTCCTCCTTCCTATAGGAATTTACATTTAAAATACAGTTTTACACTATGTGTGAAACACACAAAACACAACTACATAGTGGTTTCCATTAAAAAGGAAAGATGGAATGTGATGCTGCCTCTGTTGTAAGCCATATGTACCCATGTGCAATATTTTACTCAGTAAGAAAAATCTCTCATGCTAAAGGAATTGCATTATGCGCATATCCAGATGTAGGTACAACCAAACAGTGGTGTGCTTATATAAGATTTGAGCAACTTCTTAAAATACTTTTGAAAAAACATAATACTCGTCTCTCCTTAGGTTTTGTTCTATTCCCTTTTCCGTTCCTTTCACTCTACCTTGGTGCATCTCTTCCTGCATTTTCTTTTCAGTACCTGTTCTTCACACATCTATCATTGCTGTTTGAAGTATTTTTAAAAAATCCATTTACTTTTTCTCTGTCTTTTCCCCCTCCTTGCTGGCTGAAGACTTTTTTTATTTTTTTCTTACCTGTGAAGCTTTTCCAGTTTAAGAATTATCTGCATTCTAGCTTGTTCCTACTGTGATAATATCGCTATGCTGGGCTCTTATTCCTACTATGTCTTTCCCTTATCTTTGTCCTAGGTCTAGTTGCAGCGGCTGCCAAGCCTACTAAGCTGGCTTCTGGCAACCATTGCTCTGACACCACTTCCTCAAATGATTAATGCATCAGACAAGTGGTTTGATAACTTTTCTGCCTCTCAAAATGGTTCCCTCTTTCATTTCCAAACCTGAACTGTGCTTATGCATTGACATTCCTTTGTTCCTTTTCTAGAACTCAAATGTACATAAGGTGAGATGGGAGTTGTGACATTGATTTCATGAATCCAGGATTTCACCTCCATTGTTATCTCCCTTCAGCCATTTCTTTTTCATACAACATTTTCGCTACTGATCGGTTCTGTCAGAAAACTTTACATCAGAAAAAAGTGCAAAATAATTAGGATTTGCTACCATCCAAGACTGAGAATTCAGACCTCAAATAGCAAACTAAAATCTACTTTTCTTATCTGTTGAACAAAAGAGGAAAGAAAGAGAGAGAAAAGAATATACAAGTGATAATATAATGTAGTTCTATAATTCTTGGCTGAGTTTGTAGAACAATGCATGACTTAAGAGTCAAGCATTTCACATTTCATTCAGATAGCAGCATTCATTGCTAATCACATAAAATAATAGTCTTAAATTAAGTGAAAATTTCATATTGCATTTTTCAAATAAAATGTTAATTAAAAAGTTATCTCTTATTCTAGCTGCCACTTTTTCAGTGTAAGATCAAAATCATAATATTTATTTTTTTCTCCTGGAAATTGGAGAATTTTCTGATTACATTTAAAATTTGTGTACTGTAAGTGAATCTTAGTCATTAATGTGAAAATTGTTAGATGTTACTCTAGATAAACTTTTAGTATGCGAGATAATATTTATTCTCTGTCCAAATTGCAGGTTCAAGGGGAGGCCAGCTGACTAGAGACCTAGGGTCCTAGTGAAAGATTTTTTACTTTTTGAGTCTGGCTCAACTCAGTTCTTCTCCAAGCTATGAGATGCACAGCTTTCCCTCCCTGTGTTCTGTCCCTAGACTCTGCAGGACCCAGAAGATATCCTTAGATGTCCTACTTAGCCAGTTGAGATGCCTTTCCCCAGTTGAGGTAGTTATTGTGCATCTCACGGAAGTACTCAACATCTGCAGAAAGGAAAGGTCTGAGAGGAACTTTTACCTTCCAGCCAAGGCTTTCCACCCTGAGTATTTTGCTTAGCCCAGTTGCTGAAATTTGAACCTCACATACTCACATTCCGTTTCCCATCTGCTTTCTTTCTCATTCTGCTTCTAGAAATCTTTTCTGGTCACTTTCTGTTAGCTTTGAGTACTTGTTAACAAAACAGACTTTTCCCTTTACCACTTCCACTCAAAACACTATGTTATTGAATTAAATATTAAATTTTCACGTAAGATCACAAAATGACCTGGCTTGTGTTAAGTATTTAATAGGTCATAGTTTAGATTTCAAAATAGTTTAGGGAATTTACGCATAACTTCCATTAACTTCGATAGAAAATGTGTCCAAAAGTGTTTTGTGTCACACAGCAGGTATTTGTGTGTATGTTCATACGTCCAGGTATCTGTGTTCAAATCCTAACTTTATTGCAGACTCCCTTTATTACCTACTCTCCCTTTATTATGTTCTTAATCTTCCTCTGTCTTAATTTTCCATCTGTAAAATGGCAATAATAGTAATTGTCTTCTCCCACATTATTCCTGACATGTCTGCATAGAATAGACTGAATTCTGTCTGAGTTGTCTCTCGTGAGTTTGCACAGTGACCATTTGCCCTGATATCAGTTGAGGTCTCTAATAATCTGTAATATAAGTCAATGGTGTTCACATTGCAGGTTGCAACCCAGTACTTGGTCATGGAATGTCAGGCACTGGGTCTCGTTGCTGCAGGGGGATCAGGTGACCAGTAGGTGTACTAAGGCAGGCTGCCTGCCTATCCTGGCACCTCAAACTGCTCTGTGCCCCAGAAATGACCTGCAACTGGCCTGGCTCATAGGTGGGGGAGAGATCACACAGGGCTCAGTCCACTGCCCTTTCCCTGAGCACTAGCTCTTCACTCCCATTGGCTGGGAACCTGCTGCCAGCTGCTTCTGGGGCACAGAATGGCCTGCAGTGCCAGGAGAGACAAGAAGCCTATTTTAGCACCCCCCACTGCACTGCTGACCAGAAGCCACCCAAGATAAGCCTCTCCTGTCACAGCTCTGACCTCCCACAAAGCTGGAGCTCCTCCCACACAACAAAGCTCTCATCCTCAGCCCCACCCTGGAGCCCACACTCTAGTCAAATTATGTTAAGCATAAGCATGAACAATGTTCTGCAACTGGGTCATGAGAAAATAGTTTCTGATATAAGTAACAATTAAAGTGTGAAAAAGCATATATTTTCTTGGGGAGAAACACCAAGTCATGGACATAATTTTAGCTTGTTTGTATTCCCAGCAAAGGAATTATAAACCAGGGGGATAACTAGGAATAACAGCGCCTCTTTTGACAAATTTTAGCCCAATGTGGAGAGGCAAGATAGAGGAAACTATCAGTGGGGTGAGGAGCCTGCAATGCTCAGCCAGGGCCGGACTAAGGGGTGGGTGAACCTATGGGGGGCACCAGATGGCAGCTGTCAGGGGCACGAGGCGCCCCTTATAGCTGCCATCAGGCGCCGTGCGCCCAGCTCCTGCAGCGCCGGCCCCCCCATCCCCGTGGCGCCGGCCAGCTGCGCCCTTCCCCCAATGGCCATGGGGCCCTGCACAGCGTGGCCAGGCGCAGCCTGGCCCAGGCTGCCCAAAATGGCTCAGACTGGCCCTGCGCTCAGCACTGAATCCAGTTGTGTTACCCTTTTGCTCTTTCCTGTGCAGAGGAAATGCTTCTTGCTCAGATGCAGCTCTGTCGACAGCCACTACAGGGAGCAGCAGGGCAGATTCATGATTTGCCACATAGTCATTACGTACTGCTCTGTGTGTGCTTTGCATTTATGAAGCAAGTTTTGTCTTTTTTTGCGTAGTAGTTATTTAGTACACGTCAATATGAACGTCAGCATTAATTTACTTTGTTTCTGCCTTTGTATATAGTTTTTAAGATGGCATGCTGCCTTAAGCTAGAAATTAAGTTTAAAAGCATGAAAGGTTTAATGCCTCTGAAATTCTTGCTATTCTAGTCTACCTTTAATGTCTCAAAGCTGATCATATTATTTATTAAGTATACGATAAATGATGAACCAATATCTTCAATCTCTCAATACTTATCTGGTCTTTCTTCTGTTGTGAGTTATCCAGTTTTGATCTGAACTTTATTTGTCATGTTAAAATAAGTAAATTTGCAAACCTTTGCAGGCAATTAACTTTTTAAAGTTTTATAATGCTGTCTGGGAACCTGTGAGGAACAGTGCAATGTTATATCCAGCCAGCAGTGTATCTTAAATTTAAATCAAAATGTGAGGATGGAGAAGGATCTTCTAAACATGAACGTCACAGTATGTTTTACATCTTCCTGAGAAAGTGATAGAAGGTGAGCTATAACCAGAGTTTCAAAGGCAGATGATTTACTAAAATGAAACATCTTTGTGATAATATATAATATACTATAGAGGGGGTTACATTTTGAATTTCTGTAACTATATTTTAATATCATCAAAAAGGAAAAGCACTGAGTATTACACAAATGTAGTAACCATGGTGATAGCCATTTCAGTCTGTTACTCAACTTCAATCATTTATTGATACTTTAAAAGTCTGAATTGTAATGCTGAACATTCTCATGTCTAAATCCAGATGTCATGCTGTCAAAGAAGAATTGTAGTGTCTTCCGATAATTTAGTGTGGGTCTATGAAATAAATGTTGGAATTTAAAAATACAGAATATTTTTGAGTACTGTAATTGGTCAAGATTGAAGTGAAGTGAGGAGGCTTTTCAGAAAAAAAAGAACAAATAGCCTTTAAAGCTTTGGTTGAGCGAAGAGCCAGTGTTTCATTTCCACCTCTCACTTTGTTTGGACTAATGTGTATTTTGCTGATCATAGTTTACTGCTCATGGAAGTAGTCAAATTATCTTCAGATCTAATAATAGGTTTGTGATTATTTTATGTTCATGAAATAATGGAAAAAGTTCACCCAATTTTTTGGCTTCATTTGATAACTCAATCATTGGTTTTAGAGTAGGAAAAGTACAAAATATATTGTTTAATTACTAGACTGTATTGTATGGTTCTTTTGGAGCTGTGCAAACCCCTTATTTTTGCATATTCTATTTATAGCTCCTTTTTAATGCCTCCATAAAGAAAGTCTGAATAACTGTAGACTTAATTGAAGCAGAAATGTTGTAATTATGGTATGAATCATTACCCTAACTACATTTCTCTAGATTATATTTTAAAGTAAGTAACCTTACAGGGGGCATAGTTTTACTTTGATAGGATTTCCCTTTCAGGTTTGCATTTGTCAAAGGATCGGAATCCTCATTTTTGAAAGTATATAATGAAGAATTTATGCACAGCACAAGCCCAGACATAAAGCAAGAGTGGATACATAAAGAGGTTTTTTGTATAAAATACATCAAACTTCGATATGAAGGAATAATTTGAGGTAAAATTTGTTCTAAACCATCCATGCAGCAGAAGAATACAACTATGAAAAGAGCAATGTTTGGAATGCTTAATCTGAAAATTACTAGGTATCTATTATATACCTATATTGTATTTTATAGGGCAAAGTATGGCATATGACATTGTAATGACAAACTAGGTCCCTAGCATTTCTGTGTTTATTAGGATTGAATGTGCTATTGCATAATTTAAAACAGTGGCAGCACTGATGCTGTCAAGTAAGCACACAGCAGTACAGTTCATAAAACCTGCAGTGTAGTTACAGCTTTGTTGTTTAGCAGTTTTGTGGCAGTCTTGTTTTATGTGAAGCATAAGCTGGGATTTTATCATGCAGACTTGTCTTGTGATGCAGAAAGAGCTCACAGACAGTGGGCAGATTTGTTAGTTAATCATATTTTAACTAGATGGCTCATAGAAATTGTCATGAGGGTACACATTCCTTGACAAATTGTGTTGATTTCCTTTTTGGTTGCTGCAGATGAGCTGAACAGCGGATGGTGCCTCTGTGGCTTCCTGAGCTAAGCAGCTATTGGAATTGCTCCCCATGTTAAATGGCTACTTTAAATGTCTTACAACTCTCTGCTGTATATTGTGAATGAGCACCATATGGCATCCTCCTGTGGTGAAGGATGGGCACATTCATTCCTTGTTGACTGGCATGAAGAATTTACTTGACATTTACTTATGGTAAGTGTGTGTTTGTGTGTGCGCACACACAGACACATGTCAGATAATACCCCAGTGCTATTTGGTTGTGAAGTTCTTGATAACAAAGGCAAAGGTAGATATTTAGATGAGATGGGCTATTTTGCTTATGTACCTCGTGTTTACCATGCTGGCCACGCCCACTTACTAGGATTTGGCCGTGTTTTGTGACACCGCATCTTCTTCTTTTCATGGCTTTTGAAATTGTCTAAAATTTACCAGTGTTGATGTGGCTGGCCTTCTTCAGACTGTGATTCAAGTAAGAGCACCTAGACTGCTGAGAGGTATTGAAAGAGCTGAAACTTTTATTTTAGATCTTTAACAGCATGTCAGGTGCTCCTATTTGACAGTTATATATACTTGAAAAATCCAACCAAAGTCAAATCCTGAAAAACCAAACTATGATATTTAAATGTGATTTAGTCAATGTTTTGCTGCTCATATAATGGGGCAACTATCTACTAGGGTTTTCAAACTGAGCATTTTTGTGTAATTAAAAATGGGTATGCTTGTGAATCTTTATAAGAATCCCTCAGTTTAGGAGTCTTTCTCCTTAAAGAATCAAATCCAAGTACCAGACAGTATCTTAAAATAATGGCCCAGTGCATTATAAATTAAAATGCCCTGGGGGGATGGATAGCTCAGTGGTTTGAGCATTAGCCTGCTAAACCCAGGGTTGTGAGTTCAATCCTTGCAGAGGCCATTTGGGGGCAAAAATTTGTCAGGGATGGTACTTAGTCCTACTGTGAAGGCAGGGGACTAGATTCAATGACTTTTCAAGCTCCCTTCCAGTTCTAGGAGATAGGCAATCTCCATTAATTAAATTAAAAGCACTTAGTTGATTTAGCAGTGTCCAATAGTGCGTATTGGGTTCTATTGTCATAATCTTATATTTGAGTGTGTCTAAACTGCAGTGCAAGTCTCAAACTAGTGAGAAAACTCTGGATTAGAGAACACAACTCTAGGGTAAGAGTTTTCTATCCTGGGCTTGAACCTGGCCTTCTGGCATCCACAAACCAGCGCACAGATGTGAGTCCAACTAACTAAATCCTAGTCTTCCTGGCTTCCTCTCAAAATGTGGCTGCTCTGGACCTTTGGTTGTGGTAAAACTGTCTTCCTTGCACATTTCTGAAAGGCTTAGCAGCCCACAAACACATGCTACCAAGACATCATTTTGGTCAGTGTACTGCCAGCAATATGAAAAAGATCACACTATGGACTGGTGTGGGTTAATGGAAGAAGGGGAATAGCACCAGTGTGAATGTGCTTGGAGTGGGGGGAAAGGCACTCATTGCTTGTGAGGGATATCAAAGCTTGGAAGAGGGACATGGGGTTGATTACCATGAAATATACTTGTGAATGTTCTGGCCTCTCAACTGATGGGGAGAGGAAAGAGGCTGATTTACAGGAGGAATAATGCAAGATAGTGATTGAAGTGTCAGTGGGCTCGTCTACATTGGCCCTTTTTCCGGAAGGGGCATGCTAATTTTTCAGATCGTAATAGGGAAATCCGCGGGGGATTTAAATATCCCCCGCGGCATTTAATTTTTTCCGGCTTTTAGAAAAGCCAGAAAAGAGCGTCTACACTGGCCCCGATCCGGCCCGATCCTCCGGAAAAAAGCCCTTTTCTGGAGGATCTCTTATTCCTACTTTGAAGTCATAATCCTTCGAAGTAGGAATAAGAGATCCTCCGGAAAAGGGCTTTTTTCCGGAGGATCGTGCCAGATCGGGGCCAGTGTAGACGCTCTTTTCCGGCTTTTCTAAAAGCCGGAAAAAAGCGGCGGACATTTTTATTTAAATGCCGCGGGGGATATTTAAATCCCCCGCGGATTTCCCTATTACGATCTGAAAAATTAGCATGCCCCTTCCGGAAAAGGGGCCAATGTAGACGTAGCCAGTCTGTGTAGCTAACTTTACTGAGAAATAGTGTTTACTTACAAATCCCCAGTTGTTCCTGATCATGTTTTCCTTTCACTGCACATGGGTTGATGTGGTATAATGATAGCAGTTAACTTTCTTCATAAAATAACAAAGCTTTATTTATAAACATGTATTAGAAAAGTACAACATTAACTCATTGTTAGGCAGGCCTGCTGCCAGTACCACAACAGCATCTAAAACCAAAAACAACAAATAAAAAGGGTGAATGAACAAGTGCAAATAGTCAAACTATGTACAAGACAGAACCCCCTACTGTATGTACCCAGCCCCCACTTCTTTTCATTCCACATTTTCTGCATCCTTGGTACCAGGGGAGGAGGGTGGAGGTGCCTAGCGATAGGGAATTAATATGAGGTACTATATAGGGCAAAGTTACCCGCTCCAACCACTGATCACATAGGCCATCCAGACAAGTCCACAAAGTTCCTAGAGTGCAGCACAGGAAACTCAGGCTGTGATGTGGTGAGGCAGCAGCTGGTAGTGTTGTGGCCATTAGTGACAGCAGCTACTCAAAGAGCCCTTTCTGTTGAGCTCCATCATCTGCCCTTAGTCACCATTGCTGTTCTAGAACTGTGAAGCAAGTGTCTGCTTCTGCATTGCAGCCTCAGTAGGGATGTAAGCGACTAGTCTTCTGTCCGATAAGCATAAGTGTATTGGATAGTCGAGTAGTGACTTGACTTGTTGCTTCCCCCCACCTTGATTCCTCTATCAGAGAGAGGCAGTAAGGGGGAGGAGCAGGAGCCAGTGCTGGGGGGAATCAACTTAAAAACCGGTTCACTCCAGCACTATCTCCGTGGGGGGCAGGGAAGGCAGAGGCACAGTAGAGAAACAGTGTGAGACTGAAATAGTCCCTGCTTGCTCTGGTTCCAACAGTGGGGCTTCTGCTTTTGAAATGTAGTGGGGTTTCTGCTTTTTAAAAATTGCCCAACAACTTGGTGGGAAGTAGGGCTTGGAATTGGGGGGGGAAGGGCTTCAGCAGCAATTCTACACAAAAGTTTCTCTATTGTTTCAGAGCTTCCATATTTTGGAGAATATCATAGTTGTGTGGTTGGCAAGGGAAGATATTCTTATTCCAATTCCAGGTGGGAAACCAGCAGTGTATGCAACCGAAGTATTCAAAGGTATAGTGACTGATTAGTACATCTATGAGTGGAGTAGGCTGGTTTGCTAGAAACATAGCCCTAGAAAATAAGCCCTTCATTGGAGTTCCTGCTATAGAAGTTTGCTGCTGTCAGTACCAGAATTGGATCAGAATTCATCAGAGAATCAGTAGGTTGATGCGTTGGCTTCCAAATCGCTTAGCTTGTTATGACCATGCAAATACACAGAGGACATTCCTTATGTCAGGAGAGCTCAGGGGCTCTCGTTGTAGCAATCCACTCAGCATGAGGGAGAGGGAAATTTTCCTTTGTCTTTCCCCTTCCTACATATTCTTCAGGCACTCTGTATGTTCTAGCACCTATCTCTTGTAAGTACAGGCAGATCCCGACTTACGTGGATCCAACTTATGTCGGATCCGCACTTACGAACGGGGCTTTTCTCGCCCCGGAGCTCACGGGCAGCGGGTTGGCGCCCGTGTCCTCAGGGGTGAGAAAAGCTTCTCCTGATCTCCCTGGTCTGCTGGGGGGGGTCCAGCAAAGCCGCAGGACCCCTCCCCCCCAGCAGACCAGGGACACCTGAGCAAAGCCGCCGCCTGGGCGGCTTTGCTCATTTGCCCGGGAGCAAAGCCGCCCAGGCAGCGGGACCCCCGCCGCCTGGGCGGCTTTGCTCCTGTCCTCCTGGTTTGCTGGGGGGGGGGGGGTCCAGCAAAGCCGCTGGACCCCCCCAGCAGACCAGGGACACCCGAGCAAAGCCACCACCTGGGCAGCTTAGCTCGTTTGCCCGGGAGCAAAGCCGCCCAGGCAGCGGGACTCCCACTGCCTGGGCGGCTTTGCTCCTGTCCCCCTGGTCTGCTGGGGGGGGGGGGTCTGCTGCTCGGGGGCAAAGGAACAAAGCCACACGGGCGTCGGGGTCCCTCCGCCAGTGCGGCTTTGCTCGGGTCTCCCTGGTCTGCTGGGGGGGGAGGGGGCACAGCTAGTGCGCCCCCCCCCCTCCCCCAGCAGACCAGGCTTTTGTTGCGGGACACCTCGGGTAGAGCAGCTGGGGTGCTGCCGGGTTGGTCCTGTGGGAACCTACCGGGCAGCGCCCCAGCTGTTCTGTCCCAGGCTCCAGATTCAGCAGCTGTTGAAACTGATCAGGCTGATTCCAGGAAGCTGGGGACAGAGCAACTCTGCCTCCGGCTTCCTATAGTCAGCCCCTGGTCAGTTTCAGTGGCAGCAGCTGAATCTGGAGCCAGTTCTGACTTACATACAAATTGAACTTAAGAACAAACCTATAGTCCCTATCTTGTACGTAACCCGGGGACTGCCTGTAATCATGTTTAAAGTCATGACAATCAATGGTGTGGGTTGGTTTTTTTGTTTTTTTTTGAGAACAGTCAAACAGTCAGGACCATCCATTTTACATTGTTCTCCTGATTCCAAAACTTGCCTTCCCAAAAGTTGTCAATTTCAATAAGGATGGAAGAGATATTACAAGAAAAGGAAAAATCAGCTGATATATTATGAAAATACAATGTCCTTTGACCAAGTGATATGTTATATCATGTTCCTCAGTTGTGCCTGCGTGAGGAAGAAACAGATTCCATAGTTTGCTTTTTGTTAAGTGGATTTATTATCTTTTAAATTTCACCTCAGATTGCTGTTGATGTAGACAAGTAGCTCAAGGTCAACATTTCCCATACAAGTGTTTATTGCCTTTGTCGTGCAGGTCTGACTTTGTGAAATAAGAGCTACCTAGCCTCCTTCCTAAGTAAATTAGCATGTGGAAAGCTGAACAATATATTACCTGGTGTACTGGCTCTAGTTTTGCAGCTGGAATTACCAATTACATTGCCTCATGTAGCCCAGCAATAACTATAGCACCTAGGGTTGCCAGATGTCGAGTTTTGAACCTGACAGTCCGGTATTTGAGCTTTCTGTCTGGGAAACAAATTGAGAAAATACCGGACATATAACTGTCCGGTATTTTCTATTAAGTATGTTTTATTATTATCATGAGTATCGGTACGTAGTTGAGTACTAACTGGCTGGTAGACATGCTCATGCTGTGTGAGCATGACTACAGGCCAGGCAGTATGCAACTATACAGTAAGGAGGAGGGGGGCAGGGCTGGCGGGATGGAATCCCCGGGCTGGACTTACCCATGAACCCTGCTGGGACTGTGCGTGGGACGGGCAGCTCCCCAGGTTCCCCCCTCCCAGCCAGCCCTGCTCTCCCTGATCCCCTCCCGGCTAGTTCCACTCCCCTCAACCCCTTCTTGGCCAGCCCTGCTTCCCGCCAGCTAGTTCTACCCCCCCCACGATCTCCTCCAGCCAGCCCCACTCCCCCCGACCCTCTCCCAGCCAGCCCCATTCCCCACCGGCTGGTTTCCCCCTAGCCAGCCCCGCTCCCGCTAACCCACTCCCGACCATCCTTGCTTCCTGCCAGTTGGTTCTCCCCCACTCCACCCCCGCCCGATCTCACCCAGACAGCCCCGTTCCCCGCAACCTCCTCCCAGACAGCCCCGCTCCTCTCCTGTCTGCCCCCCTCCCCACCTGAGATCAAATGTGTCCAGTATTTTTTTGAAACCATCTGGTAACCCTAACAGCACCCTGTAATTTTAATGTGCATTTTTTCCTTGGTTTGTCATTGTCATGGGTTGACTCACCGATGTGGCATCTCCTGCTGGCAGTACTGGGAATTAGCTCTGTTATCAGCAGGGCACCTCTTACTGGCTGGTGTCTCACCTGTCACTCCATTTTGTCCACATTTGGACTCTGGACCAGCATTGCTCCAAGACCGCAGCATTCTCTTCAGGACATGCCCTCTGGCAGAGCCCACTACAGTGGTCTTTCATCCCCCTTCTGGAAGTTATCAGCTGTCGTTCACCTAGTGCCTGCCACAGTGGCCAGCTGCAGCCTTTATCTAGTCCCTCGCTTCAGGGACAAGCCACAGTCGTTCCAGGCCATGCATAGATGGTGGTTAGACACAGTGCAAGGAGGAAAGGAAGGTACCAGGCTTGACCACTAATCTGGGTCCTGACCTAGAGACCTTCTGGCATCAGCCTTGTCCTGTCCTCCTCTGCTCCCCTCTACTGCCTCCTGTTTCCTGGGCCACTTCCCCTGTGACCCTTTGCACCTGACTGGCCTTTGAAGCAAGGCCAGCAGCCGGGAAGGTATCAGGCTGGAGCCTACCTCTCTAGCCTCTCTGAGTCTTCCCAAGCGCTGCTCTCCCAAAGTGCTTCTCTGGGAACTGGTCCTGCACCTTCTCTGGTCAGGACCTAACTGATTCTCCCTTCTGGGCAGCTCTTTATATATAGGGATCCCCCAGGAAGGCACACCCTTACTGGCTACTAAACAGCCTCTCCCTGACTGGCCAGGGCTGTTCACAGGCTTCCTCCTGCCTGCTTTAATTCCTTCTGGCCAGTGTGGGGCAATTGCCCCACCACACTCGTAATCGCAATAGTGACATTGGGTCCTAGACTTGAATGAGGGAAAAAAGTGTGTGCATGTAATGTGTGTGTTCAGAAGCCACTATGACAAACCAGAACAAACAATACAGTGGAGGATTCTCAAGCCGGCGTCGCTGTCTATTTGTTACACAGTATAGTTGGTAGCACAATGCTTATACCGTACAGCCAATTATTTGACACTGGAATGAACTGGCATATAAATACCTTTTTAAAGGAGAGGGTTATGGTGCTGGTACTTGATAAATAGTAGATTTTTCTCTGTGTTTTGGCACTGTGTAGTAAGAAGAGAACTTTGGTAATTCCTTAGGAGATCACTGAGTTACCTTCATGAAAAAGCCATGAAGCAAAACACTTTGTTGGGCACTATGAATATTCGAGTGAAGAACCAGGGTAAACCTCTGACATTGTGGTCACAGTCATAGGAGGATTCAATTTCTACTGCATATTATGTTTGTCCTATGTTGAGGAAATCTACAGAGTTAAGGGAATGGTGTGTACCAACTTGACTTAATTTTTGAAAAATCAATACAGTTAATGGAAAAGGATATGAAGAATGTCTTATTTAGGTTTAAACTGGGTTTATTTCAGTTTTGCTTTAATTTAGGCCTGATAAGACCTAGGTATATTTAGGAAACAGATTTTAAAACCTTTTTTTTTAAACAGAAACATGTGTATCTTCTTATGAACTCAGTCAGACACAAATTATAATTCACAGCAAAAAATTCTATTCAGTGCTACAAAACTGCAAAAATTACCCTATTTGAAGTTCCTCTCCATTTACTTCAAAAAGGTATTTCAAAGAATAGACAGTTTGAAAAATGTCCACAAATGAACTTGACATTTCTCACATTATCTATAAATGAATTTCAGATGTTTTTCTGTCTTTTTTTAGCACATAGACTGGAAAAAGGAGGAAAAGTCGTCTTTCAAATATTCAGGAAGGAACTGAGCAATTAGTGTAATATGCTCATTAAAAGTTACTTAATTCCTGTATGGGAATTAAAGATAGAGAAATAAAACAAATGCCATAGTGCTCTTCAGTGGGATTTTTATAATTAGTTCTACAGTGAACTGAGTTTGATAATGAATGACCAGGAAAAGTGAGATGCAGTGAGGTACAGTAGACAGAAAAAATGGTGCTGAGGTTTAAGTCCTGATCTGAGGTAGAAAAAGATAATAAATGGTGATGGGAATTATAATGGAATAAACTGTTCACATCTATGGTTTCCATTGGACACATCCAATAGGAGTGTAAGGTTTAAAACTGCATAGCTCTGTGGAACACTGGGAGGCAAAGTGCTTCATGACTTCAGTTTGACTCCCGGAGCTTCTGGTCTCACAATTTCTGGGCTCCTGCTAGTGCACTAGTTCTGTGAACTTCACTTTCCCTGCCAGCATTGCAGGTTGGCGTACAAAGGAGAATCATAGCCCTGTTTCCCCCTTGCCCTCTTGAGATCGCTGTGCCGAAGAGAATTAGGGAAGAAACAATCCTTTCACTTTGCTAAGCACAGGGCCTGGAATTCTGCCTAAACCCTAAGTGGCCCACAACAGGGGGTGGAGGAGTCTTAAGCCCTCCATCACTACCACATGCTAGTGTAACAGCCAGAGAGAATTTGTCCTTAAATTTTTGGTTTGAATTCAGCCCAAGTTAGCAGTAACTGAAAGTTATTACCTAATGGCAGTTGGCAGGGCTTGTATCTAATGCACTGGTGCATTCAATTCTTTTCCAGTTGGATATGATCAAACCCACCAGTATCATCAGCATTCATCTTGAAGCAACACATTGATTAGGAGAATTAAGTACCATCTTATCATTAGGATGCTTTTCCACAGGATCGAGAGCAGTGCGAAGAAGAGCTGGCATTGTATGTATTTAAATAGAGAGCTTTTGTTCTCAATACTGTCAATTTGGAGATGGCACTGCATTAACTTAATAATTCAAACTCTGATTTCTCTATCAGGTCACAGGTGGAAGATGTTACATTTCACAGTTTGAGGTTCTTCTTATGTCTATCAGATGGACACAATTTCCCATTCTGTTAACCATCAGCTTACATCCCCAAACATTCAGTATAAGGCATTTGAAACAGTCTTTCACTCCTGAAGAGGGGAACAAAAGAGATTTAACAAGCTATTCATTTTCTGTGATTATGTAACTGTTAAGTATTCTAGACATTTTCATTACTGGAACTGTCTTGAGACTCCAATCATTGTTGATAACGGTGTCTTACAGAGTTACACCACAGTGAATATAAAAGCCATCACGTCTGCCTGTTTATTAGATCATGGGATTACTTCTTGCTTTCATATCTGCCCTTATTTCCCCCAAAGAATGTCAACAGGGTGTTGTGTAAAATTTAATTTAGGCTTGTCTATATAATGCAGCAATGAGTACCAGAGGGATAGAGAGCCCTGTGAAGTGTTGTGCTGTAACTGTCCCATTAGGGGTGGGATACCTTTTCTGGGTCAGGAGCCCCAGGCTTACAGAAAAAATCAGTTTGAGGTCTGCTCACAAGTGAGACACAACAACAAAAACAAACCCCTCACTGATGTGGCCCCGACTGAGAAGGAGAAAAACGCTCCTCACATTCCCCCTCTTACCCTTAGGGGGACCCAGCCTAGTAGATTTTGTGTGCTCCAGCCCCGTGAGGGAGGGTGGCCGGCTGGAGCACCAATGCTGGGGTAGAGCCCTGGGCCTGCAGCGCTGGATCCAGACAAGCCAGGGGCTGCATCCATCCCCCAGGCCTTAGGTTCCCCGCCCCTGCATTAGACCCTGCTGGCATGTTCTAAAAGAAACCTAGTGCACATCAATGTAGTTCCAACAGAAACAATACTGTGTTGATGCTTTCTAGAAACATTTTAGGGCATATCAGCAGGGTCTATACGAAGCAATTAGAGCAAAATATTTTGGAGCACTCTACATTTTACACCCTTCTAGTGTGCATTGCCATGCCATGTAGAAAAGTCTTTACTTGTACCTTACAAAATCAAAATAACTTTTTTTAAATGTCTAAAGTTCTATCATATTGTATGTGCAGTTTATACTTACCATGGTAAAATAACTGAAAGGATAGGATGGAGCCTGGCTTTTTATACTCCAGATTAGTGGTTCTCAACCCACAGCCAACGGACCATTTGAGGACCAATCAGCATATAGCTGTGGCCCCGTGACATCTTCAGGGCCATATAAATAGTATATATATTGTATAGACGTGGCCCATGTTACATACAGAAAACTTCATATGTGGCCCACAATGGTAAACAGGTTGAAAAACACTCCCCTAAATGCTCAAAAATAATTATCAGCAGGTGAGGTTTAAACTTACTTTAATTTTTCTTCAAACAGAAATAATGTGTTAAAATTTCACAGTTCCATGTTCATTAAAATGCAGAATGTAGAAAAATGACTTCTTTATGAGGGTGAAATTTTTCAGATTGATGCAGGAGATTTTGCCATTCTCTCTTGTCCCCTCCATTGCATCCAATCCCCCAGCCTGGGGTGGGGGAGACGTGGCCTCAGGGGGAGCCTGTTGCTGGATGGCAGCAGAGATCAAGCACCCCCCCCCCACACACACACACATGCTCACTGCGTCTGTGCAGAGCTCACCCCACGGCTCCTCACCTCAGCAGTGTATTCACTTCGGTTCCCCACTACTGTGCTGAGTTCAGAAACTGTGGGAGAGTCACTGTGGGAGCTCATCATGGCTACCGGACCCACCTCCCCAAGTATTCACACATTTCCCCATTTGTGGTGGTGCTAGGAACTCATCCACCACAAATGACTATGGTTTACTGTAGTTTATTCACTAATAAATGTAATTTGGGGTGTTGTACTATTGCTAATGAATTTTACACAATTGACAAATAGGTTTTTTTTCACCCCAAAAAAGTGTTTTTGGGATTGACACAAATTCACCATTCATAATGACTGTTTATCATTCATGGTGTCCATTCATAATGACAATGAACAGGGATTACATCAAGGGAATAAATTGAAGACTTTATAGCATGGCAGAACCCTAGAATGTGGGTGACCCACATTTTCCTTTTTTCAAGATCAGTTAGTTGGGGAATTAGATTCGGGTCTCTCACTTCGTGAGTGAGTGCTCTGTCTACACTGCTTAGTTCATATGGGAGTCTTCTGCTGCTGCCTAGAAAAAAATCCATTTCACATGGGAAAAAACATGTATCACTTAACCTGAAATTGATTAGTTGAATTTGTTTACTATGTTGGATTCAGTGTCCAGGTTTTCTTTAAAAAAAAAAAAAAAAGTGTGACAGCAAATCAAAAAAATCAAGTATTCACCCAGCTCTGTTTTTCATATTGTTTCCTGTAATGTCTCAATTTATTATTTTTAAACATCCCAACTGTGTTAGGCACTTGATAGAAACAGGTAGCTATGGCTCCCCCTGCAAAGAATTTATTGTTAAAATGCAGAGACAAGAAATGAGTCTCATAAAATGACAAAAGGAGACAGGAGAGAAGGAGGAGGAGTATAAAAAGCTATAATACTGATCTCACACAGCATAAATACCTGCAGATGATCTGTTCAATTAGTTTTTAAATAATTTGAACTCGTTTTTCATAGGCAGCAATGAAAAAAATGACTTCTCTGAGGAATCATGAGGCGGCGAAAAGGTGGTTAACAAATTGATTCAAGAAAATTATTCAATGCATGAAAAATGTATTGAGCCAGGTATGGGAGAAAAAACAAAAGGGTGATTGTGGACAGGAGATAAGAAATGGGATCAAGGTCTCCAGGAAAGATAGAGATTTAGGCTGTGTTGTATAACCTTGAAAGAAAACAAATGACCATCTAAAGCCATTTAGTGAAAAATCAGTGGAGGAACTAGGGATGTTAAAATGAGGTTATTTTACTAATCAAGTAGTCGATAGAATTTTTATACAGAAGCAGCAAAGTGAGGGGGAAAGTGAATAGTCTGTGATTAATTGACTACTCTTTTGCATTCCTAGAAGAAACTCAAGAAGCAAGGAGGTGAGAGTCTCTGGTTTCTGATTTTCCTCAAACATGTTATGCCGTGTGAAAAATTGGTATTCTATTGTAGGCAGTAGAATATGATGGCCATCAGATTGAAGACTTCCCAACTCAGTGCAAGCAAGTACAGCCGGTCCCTTAGTTGTGAACGGTCGACTTACGACCGTTCGCAGTTACGACCAAAAGTGTCGTAAATGGCGGACCCCGAGTTACGAATGCGATCCGCATTTACGAACAGCGCGGTTGCGTGTAACTCAATGGGGTCCAACTTACGAACAAACCGAGTTACGACCAATTGCTTGGTCTGTAACCGGTTCATAAGTCAGAGACAGGCTGTACTTCCAGCTTGAAAATAAAAGAGAAACATTGTAATATCAATCTTCCTCTTTGTAGAATTATGTGTCTCAAAGCTTCTTTGCCTGAATGTAAAGGAGGATCCACTCTTTATACAGAAGCATGCGTTTTAATATAGCCAAGTGCACTGCCATATGTCTAGAAAAATATAATTAAGGGCACACATGCTGGTTGGTGGTTTGCATCCTGCAGAGCAGTGATTCTCAGAAGAACTTGGTGGTCATAACCAGTTGAATAGAGTGGAATAGAGATGACAGTTCTATTTTGCAGAAGTTTTCAGAATTTGTTTTCCTGCCACATTAGAATCAAAAGAAGCCTTTTGAGTGTTTTTGCAGTAAGTGCAGTTGGGATGGGGGAAACTGCTCTGCCTCATTTCTACCTGTGGGTTTTTTTTGTTATCACATATTACTGCAAATTGGCTGGAGCAGATCCATACCTACTTCCATAAATGCCAAGCTGTAGAATTTGCTTTGTGAAAACTGATGTAAATATGTATCTGTGAAATACTTCATTTTGACAAAACAGCATACTTTCCAACCAACTATACAAGTCAGCATGAACTCTCATTTCAGTGTGGTTTCTAAAAGGGCAAATATGGTCCTTGGATATAATAGATATATGCTGAAGAGACATAATGGTGATGGCATTGCTTCCGCTTCTGGTAATAATGAGATCATTCCTGGAATGCTGTGTCAATTTCTGGCATCTATATGTCATAAAGGAAGCTGAACAATTGGAGAGAGTTCAAAAGAGATCTGCAAGAATGTTTTGAGGTTTGGAAAACCTGTTGTACAGTGAGAGATTTAAGAACAAGATATGTTTAGTTAAAAAATAAGGTTAAAAAGGGACTTGTCAATGGCTTAGATCAGGGGTCTGCAACTCCCAGTCTGCACTGCCAGTCCTGGATGCGGTGATTGTGCAATCCAGACCAGGACTCCCGGTGGGCTGACAAATGAGGGGACTGTTGGTTACCAGCCTCCAAGACCCACCCCTCCGCATCATCATCCCACTCTTTCCACCATGACACCCTGTCTCCAGAGCGTGCGCCTTTGGGAATCTTCAGGTGCAGCTGGTACCATGTGGTAGCAGCAATCACGCCTTCCCATAGTCTCTGCAGTGGCAGGAGCTGCAGGGGAAATGGAGTATGCTGGGCGGAAGAGGGATGGGGCAATACTGGGAAGAGGCAGGACTTTGGGGCCAATAATGGATAGGACCTGCCAGGAATCCTGTGCCAGATTGTAGAATCACTTTGGCTAAGACTGGCCCACAGGTTAGGAGTTTGAGACCCGTGGTTTAGATTTTTTTTACATTTAATAAAGATGTGACAAGATCCAACATCTGAAATTTGAAGTTGGACAAAATCAGATTGCAAATAAGGTGCAAATTCTTAACAGAAGCAAAACTGACCATTTGAACAAGTTATATAGGGATGTGGTCAATTTTTCACCACTTGAAATTTTGAAATCAAAACTGAATATCTCTCTAATAGATCATTTCTGGTTGAGCTGAAGCAGAAGTGAGTTGCACTGGACTTGCTTTGTAAAATTCTATGATATTATGCTGCAGGTCTGACTAGATGAGCATAATGGTCCCTTCTATCCTGAAAATCTATAAATCTATAAATAAGAGCTGCTCAGGAAGAAACTGACCTGGAAAGATTATCATTATGATATTGTTAGTTAGATTTTATTCATTCTCCCTGCTAAGACTTTCAGAAATAATAGGAAAAACACAGGGCTAAATTCTGTGAAGGTATGAAGAGACACAACCCATCTGTACAAAAATATCTTAATTAGTGAAGGCTGGTATGTGTTAATAGCACTCTGACTTGGATAGAGAGATTACAAGTCAGCTAAATAGATTAGGTTTTTGTATTCTTGTTGGATTTATTTCTTCATTATTCAGAAGATTTATTCAATAGCAAACTGCAGATGAGGTAAATCCATTTTTTCATAGTATATCTGACATACTGATATCAAACTTTCTGATATCAGTGTGTAGAACTGGACAGTGAGACGATGTCATCCATGTTAATTCTAGTGATGGCAAAGCGTGGGAAACACCCTTCAACAGCAGAGCCAGTGGTCAGGAAGCCATGTGATAAGCACAGGCACACAGCAGACATTCTTTCTCCATAATGTAGGCAGACACTCAAAATACATCTGTATCTGACGTGAAAGGCAGGATCCTGAGCTTGTGTGGTTCTAGCTTGTAGGCTAAAAATAGAAGTGCAGCACAGGCAGTAGATTGGGCTAGCTGCCCAAGTATATACCCCCCCAAATCAAACATAGAGTAGCCACAGGTTCCCCCTTTTCCCATGCAGTGAAGGAAGATAATCATATTCAGCCTGATTCCTCACTATAAACATGCAGACACTTATTTTGTGTGCTGGTTGCTGGTGTAGGGAAATGAGTGCTTGGGGACTATGCCAATGGGTGGGTGGAGCTGGAACTCAGCCTTCAGACATTTTTTTTTCTCGTTATTCATCCGGAGCCCAGTGCATGTTTATTAGTCCTGAAAGCATTTGTACTGGTGTTGCCAAAGTGTTTCTCTGTCCCAGGAAGATTTTTTTTTAAACCTTTACCTTTAAAGCATCAGTGTCATTGAATTTCTTAATTATTTTCTCAATATTTGTTGATAATGAAAGTTAATTATGTAAAGCTTAAGGGTAATATTCACACAATGGCTGGTGGCATCAGTTTAAAAAAAATCTGAGAGGGCAATTGTATCTCATGCGACTGCTGATGTCATAACCTCTTTCAAATGGAGGTACTGTGGCCCTGTGAAGTTAAGATGTGCTCTTCTCCCCTGTCCCTGGCCATGGACAAGTCAGTTAACCTCTCTATGACCTGGTCTACATTGGGAGTTTAGGTTGAACTTACCCACATTAGATAGATTTTACTAAACAGTGAATCCAGACCACCAAGTCCATTCCATCAACTTAAAGGGCAGTGAGTCAATTTCTGTACTCCTACTTTCATGAGGAGTAACCACTAAATTTGATCTTGCATGATTGACTTTAAGGTAGTGCAAACACAGCACTTTGAAAATAGGTATTCTTGGACTCTGGAAGGTGCCCCACAGTGTCCCGCAGTGACATCTCTCTCCACAACTTTAAATTCTATTGCTCTCCAGGTGAACAGGAAAAGCCACGGGAAAATTGGAATTTCATTTCCTCTGTGGCCAGTGTGGTGGTCAAAGTAGGCAGCACACCTCAGCAGCACACCTGAATGTGACTAATGCTTTCTTAGCAAGTGGACTACCCATACTAGCAACAAAATCTCTTAATTAACTAACAAATATCTATACAACCATCTTGTTACACTTACAAAGATATGATCCCTGCAGTTATGCTTACAGTTTTAGCGGCAAAACTAGTGCAAGTCAAGCTTGCATAAATAAGCAATCAACTTTTTTTTTCATTTAAGAACTTATTGGACAATTTTTTTAACTTTATTTTCCACTCTACATCATTGATCAAAATGATTTCTTTTCTTCATGACAGTGATTAATTTGTGCCAGACCTAAGCCTCGGCACCTCTAAGCTTGCTGTGTCAATTATTAGAATCAAAAAAATTACTTGATCCCTGGAACCTACTTGCTCCTTCCCCGGCACCTCTTTCATTACTAATTTAATGCTGCAACTCAATTAGTTTTTCTCCTCTTACAAGCAATTGACAAAGAAAGAAAAATGTGTTTGTCCCTTTTTGTTTTTCATGGTGAATAAACAATGTACTAGGTTTTTTTGGGGGGGGAGGGGAAGAGGGGTTCGCACTTGTATTTCTAGTCTTGTCTTGCACTGAGAGGCTACATCTAGACTGCATGCCTTTTTCAACAGAAGCTTTGTCGACAGATACTGTCAACAAAGCCTCTGTCAAAAAAGAGCGTCTAGACTACAATCAGTATTGTCGACAATGTAAGCCACTTTTTCAAACGAGAATCTTGATGCTCTCTTTTGAAAAAGCACAGTTTGCATGCAATAGCGCCTTTTTTCAAAAGAGTACTTTCGAAAAAAGGCATTATTCTTCATAAAGTGAGGTTTACCGCTGTTGACAAAAGTGCCGCCTTCTGTCATCTGTCAACAGAACGTGGAGGTAGTGTAGACGCAGGTATAGTTTTGTTGACAAAAGCCAACTTTTGTCGACAAAACCCTGTAGTCTAGACACACCCAGAGAGATTGTGAGAATGTCTGTATTTTGAGCCAGAGATGTAATTTCCAGCTTGTGGATACATACCTGTGCTAGCTCTGTGGCAGCAGGAACAAAAGGAAGGACTAGCCACCCCAAGTATGTACCTAACATGTTGGACAGGATCAGACTCCAAGTGACTAGCATCCTCTGCTGCTCAAATTGTGGGGTGTGCGTGTATGTACTAGCTCAATGAGTGTCTTTTTGATACGGAGCTCCAGCTCAAAGTATAGCCATACCTTCACATAACTGAATAACCAGTGAAAACATGACTTCATGGGAACTCAGAGACTAAAGTTTTAACAGTTGAGAAAGGAATGAATTTTTCCATTCAAGGAGTCCCAGCTCAGAATCAGCATGGTCTGAGACTCCCCCAGTGCTATGTTTTTGTTCCAGATTCTCCTGATATTCTACTAGCACCTGTATAGCTCTGCTTGTGCTAGTAATATTGGGAACATTAGTGTAGACCAGCCACCTGCATTTTTGCCATCAGGTTTAGATAATGGGTATGCTTACATATTATAACTTTGCAACTCCTGTCACGGTGTTATTGAAAAATGACTAAGAAAGCCATCACTGTTCGAAAGGGGCATATTTACAGAAAACTATTCAGCAGTCCCAAGCTTGTATAATAGTTATAGTATATTACCAGTGTGAAGATTAAGTGGAAAAGCTGCTGCGTTTGTGATGGTTCTCCATTGTTACATTTTGCAATCCAAAGACATCCTAACTGTGATCACAAGTACTCTTGAGACTGACAGTAAATTTATTTTTATGACAAGCTTATTCTCACATTGGATGCAGTCTTTATTTAAGCAGAATGTCAAACCAGTTGTGATGTAGTGAGATACAGTAATCAGACAGGTGATAGCCTGTCATATATAGGCTAGCTATGACTATTTTAAATTGAGATTAATTGTAAATTAGGAGAATTTTCATATTGTGCTCACAGGAACATTTTCCAGGAATGTCAAGTATTGTTATAAATGGAAAAAAATAGATTTTTGGGGACTCAGTTGTGCAGTAACAGGACATTCATTATAATAGAAACAAGGAGTCTGATGATTAATGGTTAAATATGTAAGAGGTAATGTAGTTTAGTAGTTGCAGGATTCCTGCGTTCTATTTGGAGCTCTGCAGATAGGTTTCTGTATAATGTTGGCAACTCATGTAAATTAAAATACAAATTACTTTGCAGAGTATTTATGACTATTGAATGTAAAATCTATTTCCCCCCTGATTTCTCCACTGAATTACAAGTATAGGAGTATAAACAGGAGGCATTCTAGTCTCTCTCTCTCTCTCTCTCTCTCTCTCTCTCTTTTGGTTTTTAAAAGATAAGGTGCGCAAACAAGATTGTAAATAATCTGATTGACTCACTAAGTCACATAGATTTTAGAAAGTAGAAAGAGAACTACATATGTTTACATAGCTACAATATTTTGGTGAATGTTGCTGTTATAGTATAAGCGCATATGCTGCAGCACTTCAGACATTATAAAAGCATGTCTTTGATGTATAGTAAATGTTTTTTCTTTGAAGAAATTTATTTCTGTGTCAGTAATTAACTATATGTATTTAAGAGTTGCATCATCACTCAGACATAAAATGAATTATTTTAATTGAATTTAAGTGAATACTTCATGAGCTTTCTGTGGTATTTTAAAATCAGCATAGCGTGTTGCATCAAATATTTTCAAGAAACCTTCTCTCTGTCACTATAAGTGCCAAGTACTCTGAAATACAAAGAAGATAGTGCTATTGAACTAATAAGTAACCTTAGGACTCAAAATCAAAGCCAAGATCTTTGGTTAATAAGAAAGGTTTGTACTGATTGAGTTCTCTGAGGTGGAGTCAGTCCTACTAAGTAAATCAACTTTATTACACTATTCATCAAGCTTGATTGGCAAAATTAAAACTAATGGATCTAATCCTGCACTCTTTACCTACAGAGTCCCATTGACCTTACTGTAGCTCAGAATCAGCCAGATTTTCCCACTGGGTAATGTGTTCTTGAGAAACAACATTGATTTGGAGGTGAGAAAGGATATCAGTTTGGCCCAGTGGGAGTATAGATAGCAAGGTTAAGACTTAGGCTTTATCATCATAATATTGTCAATGTATGGTGTATTTTGTAGATACTATTTGCTGGCATCAAGAAAAAAACTAAAATGACATGGTATTCTAAGGGAAGTATACACTCAGTTTTTCATTAAATGTTTTATGAATTGGTGACATATTGAGTCATTATTAGGTTGCAAATCAAAGCAGTTAATGCTTTAGTTATGCATAACTTAAGTACTATTATTTCATGTAAAAAATGGTAAACATGGTGTATGGCAAGTACCACCAGAGAGGCAACAGCCACCATTTTCAATCTTCAATTTATTTATGGTGCATTTTTCCATGCACAAGGATTGTTTTAGCTTTTTGTGTTGGCTAGTTAATTTACTCTACAATTACTTTACAATCTTTTTGATTGATTTAACATTACTAAATGGGGCTTGAAATAACCAAGTTCAGTTGAAAAAAATGTTCTGTCCATTTTATATTTTCAAAGGGACCCCCTGTCAGCCGAAATGGTCAGGGCAGTGTGTGCGTGTGTGTTACACCCAAGTCTTCAACTGCTGAGATGCAAAGTCTCGTTGCAGTAGGCAGCCTAGGAGGCTGGAGGGCGCCCCGAAAAATAGTTTAACGTCTGTGACTTTACTGCTAGGACCGGGGTCCCATCGCAGAGGGCAGCCAACAGGCTCTCAGATGCCCCGAGTTTATAGGAAGAGCTTATTACACCTCAGATTTTAGCTGCTAGGATACAGAAATCCCTTCGCAGCGGGCAGCCTGGGGAGGCTGAGAGGTGCCCCAACAGATCTGTCCCCTGGAAGTGACACGATCCAAAACACCAAGCTCTTCCTATACCTGTCCCTTTTGACCGGCTGAAGTTCTTTTGTTTGTGTTCGGTTTGGGTACAGCAGCATGGGTTCAAGTCAGAAGCTTGACATGCACTGGCTTATTTATAGGAGAAAGAAAGAGAAAAGAAATAAAGAAACTTGGTTCAGTATATATATATTTATAAGTGAATGAGGGCACCCCACTTATTCCCAAAGTTTATAGCTAAATCACCTTACCAAAGGCAGTTTACAATAGAAATGAAGCAGCTTGACTTAAGAAAACTATAATAAAGTAACTAAACTTACAACAGAGTGACAATTAAAGTGTACACATAAAGAAAACACATTGCAGGTACAATTCTCATCCCTGCATTCCAGACTTGGCATGGCCAGCGTCTTTCTCTCAATCCCTTGGGAAGAAGTAGGGCGAGGTTGGGCGTCCCACGGACCTCGGGAGACAATCAATACCTGTCAGCAGGTGTAGGTGATTGGAGCTCAAAGGGGGTGGGCTACTAAACCCCTCTTTATACCCCTTGGGTCACGTAGGCTTCTTCCTGGTCTTAAGTGGCCAATTAGGAAAAATGGCTTTGAATGCCAAGTTTCCCACAAAGGGTGCAAAGCATAATTCACACCTGGGAAAATGCAGACAATGGGCATCTCTGGTATGTGATGGGCGAAGATTCCTCTCCTAAGACAGTGCAGGCGTGTCAATTACTGATACTAGCCATCATGGCGACGGGAGGCCTCCCAGTCGTCAGCTAGCCCATTTACTGTCTGGTTTCTGTTTATGGTAGAGTCAGGGTCAGGCACCACACCTGCGTTCCCAGGGCATCAAAGGCTGACTGCCTTTCTCTTGCTCTCTGGTGGGGGGGAAAACAAGATGGGGTTCGTGTCTGGCTACACCCCCAAATAGTCACTGAACCTGAGCATGATAAAACAAATTTTTGTTGACTGGGTGTGATCCACTGTGGCTGTTGTGTGATAGGCGGAGGAGTCTGTAGTGAAGGGCACAACTTTACAGAAAACATCTGTACAAGTTGATTAATGATGGCAAAGATCAGGAAAATAACAATATTTATAGTAAACATATTTTTCTGAGTTTGCATAAAAGTTAACTTTGCTGACTGTTTCTGAGGGGACAGTTGAATATGTACCATTGACTCCTTTTTAATTCTTCAAAGTCTAATACAAATAGCAGTGCTAGCCCTTTGAAATCCGTGCATTCTAAGGCTTTGTCTGTGTTGAGATTTCTTAATGCACACAAAGAATTGGGTACCCAACTTAAATGGACTTTCAGTGGAAGTTTATTGCCAAACCTCCCCCCTTTCTGCCTTTGAGAATTTCCCCCTAAGAATTATTTTCATACAATATTTTCCTATCTTGGCTATCTCTGATATATCTCTGTCACTGTTAGTATTAACATAAAAAAATCAAATGGTCTGGTAGCACTTTATAGACTAACAGAACATGTAGATAGTATCATGAGCTTTCATGAGCACAGCCCACTTCTTCAGATGACCGGAGTTATGAGTTTAGGATGTGCAGACCCAAAATAAATAAGGGAGAAGGGGGAAGGAAAAAAAGTAAGGGTGTGGGAAACAAGGAGCAGAGGGTATGAAAATATCAAAGGGAAAAACAAGTAGACATAACTGGTAACCTATAAGACCTAAAGATTGGATAGTTAAAAGAAGCAGATAAGGATCATAGGATAGCAATTAGATAGGAAGAGTACTAACCCAAGAATCTACACAGACAAAGAGCTGTTGGCACCATAGCCTGACGGAAAAGGTGGGAGTGTTTTAACTACCATTTAATATAGACCTGCTGTGATTAGGATTAGACAATATAGTAGTTAAAACACCTTTGGCTGTGTCTACATTGGCACCCTTTTCCGGAAAAGGGATGCTAATGAGACAAGTCGGAATTGCAAATGCCGCGGGGGATTTAAATATCCCCCATGGTATTTGCATGAACATGGCTGCCGCTTTTTTCTGGCTCGGGGCTTCTCCAGAGAAAAGCACCTGTCTAGACGGGATCTTTCGGAAAATAAAGCCTTTTCCAGAAGATCCCTTATTCCTCTTAAATTCAGGAATAAGGGATCTTCCGGAAAAGGCTTTATTTTCCGAAAGATCCCATCTAGACTGGCGCTTTTATCCGGCAAAGCCCCGAGTCGGAAAAAAGCAGCCGCCATGTTCATGCAAATGCCGCGGGGGATATTTAAATCCCCCGCGGCATTTGCAATTCCGAAGTGTCTCATTAGCATCCCTTTTCCGGAAAAGGGTGCCAATGTAGACACAGCCCTATGGGGCTCCCTCTTGATGGTAGCAATGGTGAGACAAAGTCTGACAGAGACTTGATCCTTGAGTGCAAGCGCTTCTGTCATAGCTAGCTACTGCATGGCTACACAGATGGGAGATGTGCCTTGTGTTCTTTCACAAAAGATGAGCACATCATGTAGATAAAGGAGGGGAAAAAGTTGCAGGAACCGCTCTCCAGCCTCCCTTGTGCGCGCACACACTGGCCACAATGGAAGTTCTTGTACTTGGTGTTTAAGTATTTATACTGAGTGTTTGCAAAACCTTGTTCATGGCTTTTGAGTCAGAGGAGATACAGCATGCCACCCTTTCTTCCTGCATTGACGAGAAAAACATGGAGAAGAGGAGCTCTAATTTCACCCTTTTTAATGGTTTCCCATCTGTTTTCACTCCATGAGATCATTGGCAGGCAGTTTCACTCTTTCAGCACAACCTGTCCCAGTATTCCTGCTGGGATAATGCACCTTCCCTCCATCCTACATGGAGAGTTGTCTCTGGCAATACTACGCAGCAGCTGAGCGGTGTAATTTCCGTACACTAGGTCTGCTGCAGCTAGTGTGGCCGTGCTGCTCATTTTAGCACAGCAGTTTGGGCTAGCTGCTGAACTGTGTACCTGAAGACTTCAGATAGGGTTGTATTCAAGTGACTGGCTCAAGTTCCCAGCCTTGCTGTCACAGCCACACTGTGTTTTGTGCTCTAGCTTGGGCAGTGTAGACATGTCCTTATTAGCACACTCTAATCCTTAAAATGCTTTAAAGTATGAAGGGAGATTTATTTTGAGAGGGAAAATATATATACCGCACTTGGCATAATTCTGTCTCAACTATCGCTTCACCTTCATGCAGTGCGAAAGAGAACTTTTATCCTCTTCCCCCTTGCTCTGTGCCTCTTATATTTGGTTGATTGGCTGATTATTTGAATGTCAAATATTTGGTAATTTTCCTTTTGTCTCTATATGTATTTATCTTTTAACATCAATTTAACAAGGATTTCACAGTTTTTGTTAGCAGAGAATGCTTGCTGGACGTCAGCCTTCTTTCCAATTCTTCCAGTTCAGGTTAGTGAGTGGTTAGTTGACTTCATTTTTTATCACCAAATCTGTAATATAACTTCTTAATACTGATTTTTGTAATTCATTATGTTCTAATACAATAAAATGGAATGCATAATCAAAATACAACTTTGACAATGCTAATCAATAGAAGTGATTAAATAATTTGAAACAAATAATTTGACCAGTGAATTCAACCTCCTTGTTGTACTTAAATATCAGACTGATTTTTTCAAATAATTTTAGTTTTTCCCCACTTTTTTAAAGTCTGTGTGTTGATTGAACAGTTCTCTTGGAACATTTGCTGATTACCATTTAAGCTAATTGTGATTGGTTAATTAATTGTATGGGGCTGTTTTTGTTGTGGTGCATGAATATAAATGTCTATTTCAGCAAATACTTGAACATTTAACTTCTGAATACATCCTCCAAGAACATTTGCTAGTATTAGTAGAAAAACTTTTGCAGTATCTGCAAAGGTCTGCTGAACATGCCTAAAGTACATTATGTTCTTATTAACTTTCAGGTCTAAATAATCATAGATTTTAAGGCTGGCCAGGGACCAGGATGGGTCATTTTAGTCTGGCCTACTGCATAACACAGTTATAGAAATTCACTTGCACTGTAGCATAACTTTCAAAAAAACGCCAAACTTGTTTTAAATTATGAAAAAGATACCACATCTTTAGAAGCTTGCTCAATGATTGATTACTAAATTTTGTCAACATTTTTCTTATGGAATGCTATCACTTTGGAAACTGCTGAATTGACTGAATAAAAATGTTCAGCAGGAGCATGTCGATTGGCTCATCTTTTGTTTTTTGCTAGCTTGGCTTCCCACACCTGCCTAACTCTCCTCATGGTGCTATCTGACTTCCCAGGCCTCCAAATGCTTCCTTCTTCTGAGCAGGCCAGCCACCCAAGGAATTAGAGAGCTGTCTCCCTGAGTTACTGTCTCCTGGGCTGTCAGGTAGCACCAGGGAGGCAGCTTCCTTAGTAGATGGGCAGCCCAGGGAAAGAAAATAAAATCTATTTCGGTTCTATTAATATGGAATATCTCCGAATTTTTCTTGTGATTTTATTTTAAATCTCTTTGTCACAAATTTGCACTTAATTTTCTGTCCAAAAATTTAATTTGTCTGTGGAGATAGATCAGGAATTCCATTTTCTGCCAAGCAATGTCACTTACCTTCATTGTTAAAGAGCAGTGTAAGACATATATGTTCATATGGTACCCTGCATCTCTGAATTTCAAGGTGCTTTTGCTTAGCTCATAACACTTCAGGAGATTTTGTACCACATTATGAAGATAAGAAAAAAGGGATACAGTGCCCTAAGGGCATAGAGTGGGGCAGGGACAGAATACAGAATCCCAGAATCTGAAATCCTAGTCCCCTTTTCCAACCACTAAGATACTTATCTTTTAAAGCTAATATATTGGTGGGTTAATATTGAATATAAGATAAATCCTAACTAGCTTATGTTGATTTGGGTTTAGTTTGTTGAGGTGGTTTGTTTATTCTTGATTTCTTATTCTCTGCTTCTTGTAGTATTTGAGGCTTACGTCTGGTCCTGGAAAGTTTGTTTAAAATGTTTCCTCTCTCTAAAGATGTATTTTTAGACAGGTGTTTCTTTTATTAATTTATCCTTGACTTTCTAAACCCAGCAACTTGAGACCCTGTAAGTTACACTTTCAGGCCAGTAGAAATTGAGCAGAAGGGCAGAAAATCATTTTCTCAGTTTTTCCTAGTATTGACAACAGCTCTTTTGGCAGCGCAAGCATTGAGGATTTTGAAAATGTGCCATGTTTATTTTGAATTAGAATCCCTTTGCAACATGTGCAGTAACAAGTATTTTGGCACAGTGATGACATTTTAAATGTGTTTTTCCCCTGCTATTATGGTAAATTCATGTGTCATGTGAATGACCATGAGTGATTACTGTAGCGTAATTAACAGAATGCTAGATATAATAGCATCTGCACCCATGCAACTAAGACTGCAAAATCATGAGACTGATGAGAAATAATGGCAAATATTGTAGAATGGTCCTATAATTTACTGATAAAAGAACCAAAACTACAACATGTGACCAGAATAAGTTTGTTACTTCGGAAAGAAGAACTAATTGAAATAATACCTTACACCTAGATTTATAGCGTTTAAGGCCAAAAGGGACCATTCAATCACATAGGGACCTGGTTCAATAACATAAGCCATAGAACTTCCCCAAAATAATCCTGAGAGCAAAGCTTTTAGAACAATATCAATCTTGATGTTAAAATTTTCAGTATTGGAGAACCCAGGGTAAACTGTTCCAGTGGCTAATTGTGAGTCCTACATATTTCTTTAGCACTGCTTAGTCTTGTATTTGAGTGCCTGCACATGACTTGCCTTTGTCATTGCATTTTGTTTGATACGTGTTGCACTCATGCCTGTTTAATACCCTATTGTTGACTGTCCAGTTTCTTGGCTGTGCTTGGAGGCTGGATATGTATTAATCATATTTATTACCATAGTTCCCAGAGATCAACAAGCTTCAGACCCCATTTTTAAGCAAAGAATAGTGGCCAGTCCCTGCCTTAAAGACATTTGCAATCTAAGATGTATCTACACTTAGGGCTGGGGGTTGATTCACAGCTCAAGGAGACATACTCTTACTAGTCTCATTGAACTAAAATACAGTATAACTGCAGCAGTGTGACCGGCAGGATGGACTAAACACCAGGAGCACCTGGCTACAAGCTTGGATGGGTATTTACTCGGAGTATCTAGTCCTTCTTCTTGTTGCAGTGTCGTGACTATGTTATTTGTAATGAGCTAGCATGATGAGAGCTAATGCATGTTTGTCTTCTTGAGCTTGGAATTAGTGTTGAGCAAGTTTCCCTCTAAACTGCGCATCTGCATATCCCCACGGCTACTTAATTAGCCCTGCCCAGCCAGGCAGCTTTGTGCTGGTCAGGGCTGATTAAGCAGCTGTGGTGCTGTGCTACTGCACAGCTTATAGGGAGTCTTGGTGTGAGTGAAAAACACTGATCACACCAATTACTAATCTTAACTAGTTTGAAGCGTTGTTAAAAAAAAATTAGTCATGACATTACCACCTTCATCAAGTGTAATTTAACGGACAGTGTCATGGTCAATTACCCAGTCCTGGATCACAGGCTGTTGCTGTCATCATCAGAACCATGCTGATCCAATTTGGTATTATATCCTGCGTTGCTCCACCCTCCTTTGTTACACACACACATCCTTCATACCTTGTCTTGTAACATCATGCAATTGCAGATTATTAAAACTTATTAAAACTTATCTCATCTATAAACATTCTATTCCAAGTATATTTTCATACACAATAAGCAAAAATCCTTTTAACTGATACAGGTTTGTGTATTGTGCGAAAAATTCTAACTGGTACCTCCTTACCTTTTTAGAAAAATTAGGGATGTTAAGAAGCATGTAATTCGTTAATCATGTAGTTGACAAAATTGTTTTTGACTACATGATTCATCAATAAGGGTTAGCACTGCTACCTCTCAGTCCTGGCTTCTGTCAGGTCTGGCAACTACCCCTACTGTGGCTCTGCACTACAACCACTTTAAGAGCCAGTGCCTGGGCAGGCTGGCTCGATTCCAGCTTGCATCTTGTTCTGGCATCAATCCCCGCTGTGGTTCTGCACTACATAGCACTTTAAGAGCCGGCACACGGGAAGACTGGCTTAGTAAAGTTGATGCCAGGTCCTGGCGTGAGCCAAGACTGAAACAGCCTGACAGCCTGCCTACTAAAAAACTTACTTTCAGAGCCGAGGGGGGGAGGATTGCGTGTAGTCAATAGCATTATCCGATTATTGATCATTCATTTAGTCGACTATACTGTTATATCCCTAAGAAAAAATATTATCATCTTCCTCCTTACTTAATCATCTGGCTTTTTGTTGCTTTTCATTGCTTTGATTATTTTTCTGTCTGCTTCTTGTAGCCTGAGAATTACTGATTTGTTAACTCTGTTTATTTACTGTATTAGGGAAGTCTACATCAGGCTAATAAATCTGGTTGGTGTTGATCCAGACCAACAATCCACTGTAGATGAGAGACAAACCAACTAGCTGATTTTATTTATGGCCCTTGAAAACTGTCAATAAGATACATACTGAAAAGAGAATAAACTTCCTTTTATATTTTTCTTATAGCACTACTATATATATAATATCTACTTCTTTAACACTGTAACATTTCCCTGTCACAGTTCTTTATATGTCATCTTTGCAAGACTCCCCTCCCCTCTGCCTAGCTTGAAATGTGGATATAATTTAGATAGGTGTGACAGAGTGGGGAAGAGGTATTACGCTGTGAACAATGGGATAGCACCAAATATCAGTTGTCTGTTATTTTGGGAAAGATGGTATTTACTCGGATGTGGAAAACAGAAAGACAAGGAAAGGGGAGGGAGAGCATAGAGGACTTGTCAGGAAAGGGAGAGGAAGGGTGCAGCATGTGTGTAGTAAGGCTGTTGAGGACGCTAGATTTGGAGCAAATAGCCAATTAATATAGAGCACAGGATGTCCAGTCAAAAGTAGAAAATATTCTTAGGATATCAGCGGTCCCCGCTTAAGTTGCTTCTGCAGCTGCTGCATTGACGTTAGTCTTTGGCTAGCTCCCCCCCTTTAAGTTTCCTCTCACATGGTGGTGGGGAGGGAGTGTTGTCACATGAGGAATCTCTCCTAAAAACTTTAGTGACCAATTTCTAAGAAGTCACCTTATAGAGTGAAGGGCTTTCAGCACTTTGAAGGATTGAGGCTCTGCTTATTTATGACTGTATTTTATTAATGGGGTTGCATAGGGGATGGGACTGGGTAGGAGGCATGTGGAACTCCTATGTTGTTTTTACAGCTTCATTTAATAGTTTTTGCACTTTTATTATTAATGTCACCATAGGAAAACCTAAGATCACCAGGCAAATCCAATGAAAAGAGAAGTGCAACATAAAATAGGTAGCCTTGGAAAAAAGCAGTAGAGTTGATCTTGGGAGCAAATGATGATTATAGGGCAAATAGATATTCATTTTATGGAACATGACAGGTCACAGGGAATTGCGTTGAAATGTCATTTTAAATAGTTGAGATAGTGTTAACCGTCTAAACAGACAAGGCCAAATACACCCCTTCAGCCATTGGCTACAGTAGAGTTACATCAGGGATGAATTTGTCCCACTGCACTGATGTTAGGGCATGAAGCTTGTAAAGGGCATGCAAGAAGATGAACTGAAAACAGATGTCAGGAAGCATTTTTAGAAGCATACATTTGTGAAGTAGCTACTAGGCAAAGCAGTTGATGATAAAAATACAAGGGGACAGAGAGAGACCAAGAGGGAGAGAAAGCATGGTGCAAGAGTCAGTCAGGTAATTCTTGGATATGCTTCAGGAACTGGAGTATAGAAGGAAGAGAAAATATTTGTTAATGAATGCTTGTTCTGTAGCTCTGTGTATATTAGAAGGTCCATGCATGAGTCCTTAATACTGTGGAAGGGAAATGATTTCTATCAGCAATTGCTGCCTAAACAGTCAAGTCTCCTAAGTCCTCTTAACAGTGTGCAAGAATCATTTATTTCTAATTACACTGTGATTTGTGAAACTTGGGGTATGTCTACAGTACAGGACAAAGTCTAAGTATGATACGCAAGTTCAGCTATGTTAATTGCATAGCTAACTCAGCTTTTGGTGCTGCCTACGCTGCTGCTAGTTGAAGGAAGAACATTCTTCCTTCGACTCCCCTTACTCCTTGTGAAAGGAGGGATACCAGCATCAGCTGGAGTGCTCTTCTCACTTCAAATTAGCTGTCTTAACTAGACTGCTAATTCGAACCCTGCAAGTTCGACAGTGGAAGCTTCAATCTTCCTCTGTAGTGTGGACATACCATTAGTGATTTGCAAGATCTCTCTCCTTCCCTTTTGGGGGATTTATCTTGCTTTCTTATTTTTCTTTGTAAGAATAAGTAGAGCTGGTGAGAAAAATGAAAGTTTTCCCATAAGAAGTTTTGAACCAACAATCTTTGTTTGAAATTTTACAGAACAAAAAAATTTGATTTTCTTGCAGTAAATTTCAAATGGATAACTTTTCTTTGTAATGGAGAGTTGGACTTGAAATGTTAGGGAGTTTTGTTTGTTTTATTTTATGGGTTTTGTTTCTTATTTAGTAAGTGCTGATAATTGATACTTTCCTGTGAAAACTTTTGGTTCTGAAGAGACTGCATTGTTGGCAGCTGACTGGGACAAGAATGGTCTAGTCTAGTGGTCAGAGAGGGCCTCTAATAAAGAGCCAAAATCAATGCCATAGGTGATTCATGATAGCATGAGAGAGGTGCATTCTCCTCTCCCCGTGCTTCTGCCAAAACTGTAATCGTCATGCAGGCAGTCAGGGGGTATGGCTCATCTGGCAGCCTGCAGCAGACCAGCTGCATTGATGAGGCTGCATGGAGACTAACAATTTGCTAGGAAAACTTTCTACATAGAATCTTTGACCAGCTCTGACGGTAAGATTTCAGTCTTTTGTATTTGATTTGTGAGTGTGCAATGCCTTGGCTATTTCCACAGGCACAGGGAGGGGTAAGGAGGCTTTGAGCCAGCATAGAAACAAATCCTTAGTCCCTTTGAGGATTATGCCCTCCTCCTTTTTTTCATCCTCTCTTTGAGGGCACTCAGTCATGAGCTTGGGAAGGGTCTTTCTGTGGCTGGTTGACTTGACTGAAGGAGGCAGTGTAAACCAAGAAGAGGCCTTATTAATGTTTTTCATGCCCACGGGGAACCATTCTGTCTAGAAAGGTCACCCCTCCTCCTTTCCTTCTGATTAGAATAGGACTGAGTTTAGCAGCCTTGCTTTGGCATTATGCTGTTTTCTTTTGGGGAGCCAGAATACATTTCTTGGGTTACTTTCAGACTGGTCTGGGTAGTATAGGGGGTTTTTCACATCCCTCTTAGCACCCCAGGGTTCCAGTCATAGTTAATATTGGAAAGTTCAAGTTACTACATCTTGGCAGGTGTCTAGTGCAGCTAATCATTCAATATGGGATACAGTTTCCAGAACTGGAAATAGCTCGGGCAACGGTGTCTCTTAAAGAAGTTGGAGACTGGGGCTGGGGTGCTTGGTACAACAAGGAAACAATCCCTTCTTCCCTTCCACGTTACATGCACAAGGGAAGACAGTGTGATCCCCATTGTGGTGCTGGGTTCAGATTAAAGGTTTGGGGGGCATGGCGGGCTGATAACAGCCCTCCACAAGTAGTATGAATTATGATGGGAAGGAGGATGTGCAGTGGTGTATGATGTTAGATGTGAATCTGTGTGCAAGAGTGTGGCTGCACATATTGTTGATCCTTTTAAAATGTATTTCTGTGCTTAAGTAGAGAAGCGCTTTCAGCAGAATTAGACAGCATCTTTGGAAAATAGAAAAACACTCATCTTTTCCTTCCTTTACCCTAGAACATTGGAAACTAATTTCAGTGTCAGGGTTGAACTCAAAAAAATGTTTTGCATAAATGTCCCCTTCCCCCCTCCGTCTATAGCAATTCTGTCTGCAATAATGCTGAACTAACTTTTTGTAATTAAAAGAACACTTTTATTGTCAAATAATAACAAATCTCATTTTTATGAAGACACCACAACTAAATGTAGGGCTATCTTAGTATTAATACAAATGCTGTTGATAAAGTTGTGTTCGACTGTGACAAAAGGAACAGTATCTGAAAAAGAAGGGAATTTAAAATTATTTTCATTGGGAGAACAAAAGTACCTTTGTACAATTCACATTTTAAATATATCACATAATTAATGTTTTTCAAAGATGTGTCAGTGGAAATAAAGAACATGTTCTTTGAAATAATAAGAATCATTAAAGATGTCTGAGTCGAAGGCCTTTTGTATCTCCCACTTTCAATTATTGACTTAAAATCTTGAAGGAGCAATTTTAGATGGAGAGGATTTATGCAGTAAAAGAAGTAAATAAATAAAAGTGCTTGTTACTCACTGTAAATTGGAGTGTAGGATACAAACTGAAATAATAATTTAATAATTTCACCCTGATATGTGGATCAGGATTTAAGGGTAGAATTCATGCAATTATAACTTTTAATAAATTATCAAATTTAGCATGTACCAGTATAATCTCTTCTTTGGTGGTAGTTCACTTTGCCCGTCAAGTTGAATATTGATTAAAATATTTTTGGTAATGTATTCTCTATAAGGAGCTGAAACCTCAACACAATATATCTAGGTTGATTCTGGGTCTTTTCATTGATGTAATGTCCAGAATTGTGAAATTAACATTGTGAAATTAACCCTCAACTTTGTCAGCTGGTGAACGGTCTGTTTGGAAATATGCATATCATTACACATCCGAAATCACTGTAGACTTAGCCAGTTTCACAGCATTTTGGTAATTCTGGGTAGCAGATTCAAGTAGCGCATTATTTAAATTTTTTCCGTTCATAATACTACAGACCACTGCATTTTTGAGCAGTAAATCAAACCTAGTGTTAGTGACAGTGTTGGATTTAAATGTTTCATAAATATAAACATTCTGAGAGCAAAATCCTGATGCTTTTATTTTGTGCTTATGTAGCAGGATAGTGCCATAGGTACCAGGTGCTCTAGGCATGCATCATTTATGTCTGCTGTTTCCAGAAAGCCATTTAATTCTTAAAGTTCCCTATGGCCTTTGAATACCCAGAAAGATTTGAAGACTGCATTTTACAGGTTATTTCATCTAAATCAATGAATTATGCTCACAGTTTTTGTCTTTTACATTGGGAAGATAAAGGTTAAGGGAACTGATTACTACAAATAGTCTTTTTTATTAGTGTTTATCCAGTGGGAAGTTTGCCCCGTGTAATAACCTCACACTAACTAGTTTGTGGAAATAATCTTTTAAAATGTTGACCTAATTTCCAAAAGAAAGAAACTGGTTCAGTCTTCAAGTTCAGTCTTGATGCGCCACTGCCTGCTTTGTTTCATAGAACTGGAAGGGACTTCGAGAGGTCATCAAGTCCAGTCCCCTGCACTCACAGCAGGACCAAGCACCATCTAGATCACAGGTGGGCAAAATCTGACCTGCCAAGCATTTCTCTTCGGCCCGCCCAGCTGATTAGCCGAGCGTGCATACTTACAGCTGTGTTCAGCTGCCCTTCCCCACCTTACTCCATCTTGCAGTCAAGCTGCAACTAAGATTTTCCTGCTATCTGTGCAGGGGAGGTCGAGTGGAGGAGAAAAGGTACCAGTTATGTATATGTAGTGTAACCCACAGAGGGATTGCCGGGTTGGGGATTTTAAAGTTGACATTAAGAAAATGTAATGAAAATATTCAAAAAATGGCATTACTACTATTTCATAATTTAATGAATTGATTTCTGCAGGACTGAATTAGCTGTGTGGCAATAAGTAAAGGCCAAGTCTGAGGTAGGTTAATGGATCCAAGCTTTCATGTTCCTTTTGCAACATTTATTGCTTACTTCACTTACATGTGTAATAGGAGCTGCATTTAGTCCACCATAAACCAGACCTGAAAGACATGTTGATTTTTTCCCCACATAATTATCTTCAAATCCACATGAAAGTCCATGGGCCAGAATGATAGCATTTTACATTCACTCTGCCTAGCTGTAAATAACTTCACAAGATGCAAGGCAAAGGGAGAATCAGACCTTGTTACTTTTTACTTACACAGAGGTTAATGATTGTTGTTCATCACATTGATCCACCAAAGCATAATTTTCATGGAAAACTTTGCAATAAATTTCAACCAGTTACAGTGAAGAATTTATTAGTCTTTTTATATGATAGCTCAGGAAGACTTGCATTCCTTTGCTGATGGGGCCAAATTCACCACTAGGCTTCATCACTGAAGTTAATGGACTTGTAGCCGTTTATAGTAATAATGTATTTGGCCATGGAAACAATCAGACTTTTTCATAAATTATCTGCTCGGCCCTTCTGTTGTTATACAATTGAGTAACCATTATTTCTCTCAAATTAGCTATAACTTCTTTCACATCTAGCAGTAGCCTCCCTACTATTTTACTGAACTAGTTAGAAGAGCATTCGTTTTTTTGAATAGTTGTCCTTTTATTCCCATTGTTTGCAATGTACTTTTGAATATAATACAAATATCTCTTCTCTAACACTTCTATATTGAATAAACCTAATGCAATATCCTACTGCAAGACAAAATTCTCGATCCAGCAGGAAACAGAATAGCTCTGCATTTCTAGGCCTATGCAGAAGATGAATGACAGAAGCTTGATATGTATATGTGAAAAGAAAAGATCAGACTAGGTCTTTCTCACTGCTTATCCCCAAGGAAAATAAAAAAGTTAAATTGATTCATTCCATCCTTGCGTATGTTTACCTAATTTGTGCCCTTATGCATAGGGATAGATCTGCTGCAGTATGAGGCACTTAAATCTCACTGGGATTTATTCTTCACATTTGCAATTTCTTTGTTGTTACTTCTTTGACATGTTTATCAACCTATAAAAAGGAACAGTAAAAAAGTACTGTATGTATGAAACTAGTTTGTACTCCAGACCAGTAGATATTCCTTGACTTGCATTTTTACTTGATGATCTTCCCCAATTATCACAGATTAAATTAACATATCTTCACAGCAGTAGTCTTGGTATGAAATTCCATTTTTTAAACATTAAAACCATTGCTCTTAAGCAATACAAGCCTCCAAAAATATGGTATTGTGAAAGAAAAAAAATATTCACTCCACTCTGTCTTCACTGGAAAACAGTGTAACCAACCTGAAGTCTTCAATGGAAGTGTGCAATTTGTTATTATTTACAGTGATTAAATGTATATTGGTGCTTTCACCAAAAGGACTCAGATTAGATAATGAATGGCCCCTTCATTTAAAAAAAAATTAAAAGCCTGCATTGAGCAGGGCAAATATTGGAGACCAATTTCTGCTAATACTCATTTGAATATTTGTTAAATTTGCACTGACCTTGTGTATCATCTGACTTCCCCCCAAAAAAATATTAGCCAAATTAATCTGTGAATTAATTTTACTAAAGTATTATTATTTATTTAATCTGTACAGAACCCAAATACCAGTGAAGTGCTTTGTAGCACTCTTATTCTTAGGTAGTAGTTTTCAAACTTTTTTTTCTGGTGACCCAGTTGAAGAAAATCATTGATGCTCATAGCCCAATGGAGCTGAGGATGAGGGGTTTGGAGAGTGGGAGCTGGGAGTGGGCAGAGGCAGAGGGTTGAAATGTAGGATTGCCAGATGGTTTCAACAAAAATACCGGACACACTTGACATTATATCACAATCTACATTACATCTGATTTAGAAAATACCTAACATTTATATTTTCTCATTTATATTTTCTCAATTTGTTTCCCGAACAGAAAGCTCAAATACTGGACTGTCTGGTTCAAAACTGGACACCTGGCAACCCTATTGAAGTGGCAGGAGTGAGGGTTGTGGAATAGGGCTGGGAATGAGGGGTTCAAGACGTGGAAGCTAGAGCATGGGATTAAGGTGCAGGAGGGTTCAGGGATGAGTGGTTCAGGGTGCAGGAGGGAAGCTCTGGGCTTGGGGGGCTCAGGCTGGGGCAGCGGATTTGGGTGTGGGCTTACTTCTGGCAGCTGCCAGTCAGCAGCACAGCAAGGGGGCTAATGCTAGCTTCCTGCCTCTCCTGGCATCGCAGACCATGCTGCACCCCAGACTCCTCGGTGGAAGTGCACAAGCAGCTCCATGTGGTTCTCGCACACAAGCACCACCACCTCAGCAACCATTGAGCAGTTCCTGTCCAATGGAAGTGCAAAGCTGGTGATTGAGGCAGGGAAGCATGCAGAGCCCTGTGGTCCCACCGCCTAGGAGCTAGACCTGTTGCTGTCACTTCTGGGGTGCAGCGCGGTTTCAAAACCTGTTGGGACTAGCCCACTGGTTTTCAAAGAGCAGGTCATGAACTAGCATTAGCCTGGCAGCGCTGCTGATGGGACTTGTAATAGCCCAGTCGGCAGTGCTGACAGGAGCCACCAGGGTACCTGGGAGGCTAAGCAAGGTGACCCAGTGTCTTACCTTATGACCCACTGTTCTAAGGCATAGTTGCCGTCCTGAAGAATTTATATAATCCAGTTTTACAGATGGTATGAAGAAAAAGAACAATTGATAGAGCAGATTGAATTAAAAAAGTAGTTATGTAAAAATGGTCTTTTACTGAACATTTTTCTGTCTTGGAATCCTGTTAAGTTTTTAATTCTTTGACATATTTGATCAAAAATTTTACTTAAAACTTTCTCTGAATGATTATTAACATTTTCCTTTTACTTAAAAATAGTTCAAGTGCTTGTTCATGTCAATTCCATTCAAGACATGTGCGCTCCCACATGCACAATTGTCAGAGATTTTTGCCTTAGTGGTATTTGTAGGGTCAGCTGTGATGTCCCTTTTAATACCGTGCTCATAAGCTGGTATATTGGGTACCCCCAGTCCTATGCCATCTGACTTCTTTTCCATAATGGCTGGTCAGAGTGCCTTGTGTGACACTGCAAAAGTGTTAGTGGTTTTTACAGCCCATTGTCTATCTTCTTTGTATATAATTTGTTGATACATAGTTAGCCATTAAGTAAAGTGCTAGGTTAGCTTAGTAGTTAAAGTTCAGAGCATGGCATGCCCTTTCTCCTGGCTTCCAACTATGCTGGTCATGCAACAGGCCAGTGCCTATTAAGAATCCTCACAACAGCTGTTTGATGTTCTTGGGAGAGTCCCATAGAGAAAGAACAAGTGCAGAATCTGCAAAAACGTTCACCTTAGACCCTCAAGGGAGCATGGTATCTACCTGAGGGCCCTCTTCCTTGGCCTGTGCTTCATCATGCATTGGATCTCTCCCATTTGGAGCCCATGCCAAGAACCTCAGTATTAAGGACGTTACATTTTGATTAATCAGTTAATCAAGTAGTGGATGAAATTTCCATCAACTACTCGGTTATGCAATGGGGGAGGACACTCGTTGTCCCACTGCGCCTCTGCTTTTTCAATGTAGTAAAAGTTGCCCACGGCTCCTACTACATTTAAAAGGCAGAGGCTCAGTGGGGACTCAAGCAGACCCCACTCGCGCTGGGTCCCAACTGCTGTGCCTCTGTCTCCCCTAGTCCCGCCATGGAGATAGTGCTGGGGAAAGCCAGCTTTTAAGCTAGCTACCCCCAGCACCGGCTCTGGATACAGAGGCAGCAAGGAGTGGGAGAGAACAACTAGTCAAGTAGTGCTCTGACTACCCAATAAGCCTAAATTTGTCAGATAGTCAACTAGTTGCTTACATCCCTACTAAGTATCAGTGCAGCATGCACTGCCGGCATCATTCCCCCCTCACTGGTGCCTAAGAAGTGGCAAAAGAAGATCCGACCCTCCCAGCACCAGAGGGAAAAGGGGCTTCAGGCAAAGGACCTATGTTAGGGCCATGTGTCCTCCCCAGAGATTCATGGGGTTGCCTGTCAGTCATGCCTGAGCTCTGAAAGTTTGCATTCCCAAACAATATTTAACAGATCATAATCTCAAAGCGTTCAGGGGATAAAGTCTGCCACAAATCCTTCAAAACATGACAGAAAGTACCAAGCGGAGATAAATACTCAGGTCTGGATCATTGCTACTTGCTTTGCGAGTTTATTTTCTATTTCAGAGCTTGATGTTGGCTCACTTCAATTCTTACACATCACCTGCTCTGCACAACTTGAAAGCATTGCTTGAGAAGAAGTCAGATTTTTTTCTTGTGAAAAGTTATGACAGTTAGTAAGAGCTGTGAGATCCATACATGATAGGAGACAGAATGCAGTGCTTAGGGAGTGTAATCCAGTGATAACAAGTGTGAGGGAGTCAGAACTCCTGGGTCCTCTTTTCAACTCTGCAACTGATTGTTGTAGTGCCTTGAGTAAGTCATGTAACTTTTTCTGTGCAAGTCAAAATATCTGTAAAAGGAGCATAGTAATTACATATTGCACAGAGCTGGTATAAGAATTAATTTATTTTATCTAAAGTGCTTTGAATAGTACAGAGAAGAAAAATATTAGTTTTCTTGTATTTGTCTCACATTTCTTATTACAAATCAGATTTTAAAAAATTACAAAAGCTACATGAGCATAAACCATTTTAGTCCCAGAGGACTATATACTATACTATAGGCTATATAAATTATGTGATAATATTCAAAATGTAATCCAATGAATACCATATTATTACTGGGCTGTGTTTCTAAGTGATAGTCCTGCATGGATGAGCTTGTTATACGTTGGTGTTGTATTGTTTGACTGAACTTGTTTCATCAAACAAAACTATAATTTGTTCTAGTAGCCTGAGGAGGCAAGAGCCAGGTCTGAGACATTAACTGAAAGAGAAAGTGAGAGAGAGCAGCAACAGGCAAACAACAGGTAGGCCTACTGTACCTATTTTAAGGGGGAAAGCAGAAGATATTAAAAGGAAAAACTACAATTATGGCAATTTAAACTGATGTTGTTGCATAAATTGCAAGGTTCGTCCCCTGGAGGCCAGTCTAATTTGCCCACAGAAGAGAGTCACACTTTCAGGCTGGGTCCAACTCCATTTTATTGTTTGCAAGCAATGGTCAGCCAAGGAGCTATTGCTCAAAGCAAAGCTGACCCTGGGCGTTGGCTAAGCATCCTTTTTTATATTTTCTTTAACTTTCTTATCCAACTTGGCACGTCTTGATTTGTTACCTTAGCTTCGTGTTGCAGCGTTATTGGTTAGCATATTTCAACTCTATTCCACTCAGTAACAACCACCAGTACAGCTTACTTAAGTAATAGCAATTAGCAAATTTCCCTAACTCAAGTAATACGTGTAATCCAGTCCTTGAGAAATGGGTCTAAACAGCTAGTTCCCCTTTTTACTACAGCTTCTAAAACATGCGCAATTAGATATGTGCTGTTTCAAGCTTAAGTAATGGAAGGGGGAAGAAGCACACATAGTTTTTACTATATTTTACTACAATTCCCTCCTCAAGATGCTTTCTTCGAATTATACTTAATCTGTTTCAGCCATTGCTAGATTCTGGTAATGTACATTTCACGTTTTACAACTGACTGCACAGTCCGCTGTACAAGAGCTATAAGACATGGTGCTAGACAAGGCAATAAGCATAACATTATTATAACAAAACAGAACAGGAATGTGTACCAACATAGCACAATAAGATTCGTGTTCATGTTCTTCTTACTAATTTTCAGTTTTAGTCTTTTTGTAGTCAGAAATCTTTGGGCTTTGGCGGTGTCCTAGAAGCTGAGTTTTCCTCTTTTTCTTTGCATGCAGGGGAGAGGTTACTAGCACATCACCCTGTAATATTTTATTTTGGTTCTTCTGGTATCCAAAAGGTGGGAAAGCAGGACCAGGAGAGAGAGGCTTATCAGCAGTCGGGGTAGGATCATTTTGAGATGGAAAGATCTTTTTGCAGTGAGAAGCCTTGGCCAACAGTCAGTTCTTGGTACTTCACAGCGGAGTTGGTGGTTAGCAAAACTTGGTAAAGGTCTTTCTAGAGTGGTCTTTCTCTGATGGACATAAGAGTATTCTCTGAGCCAAAAGCCAGCTAGCTCTTTTAGAACCAAGGTTATTTCCTAGGAATAAAGCAAACCGTAAAAACAATCCCACGCGGTTGCTTTATACTGGCCTTATCAAAGTGAGGCCTTTTTGGCATGTGGTTGCCAGGGGAACCAGGGTCGCAGTTACTGCTGTAGCATACGCTTCTCAGGCTGATTTAATGATTTGAGTTTGTCAGTCCTTAGCAAGATACCATGGACTGCCTCAGTTTACTCCTATAGTTCTTTTCTCTTGACTTTGGGGTTCTTCTTAATCTACTAGGTTAAATACAACAATTTAAGGGGTTTTAATTTACTCTGGAAGTGCCGGTACAGCACCAACATTATTATAAATGTTAAAATCAAAACTCCTCACATAATTTGGCAAACACTATTCAAATCCATCCTCAAGATATTTCGTTGCCTTACTGGCGCTGCCCATGATTATAGGTTTGACCTCTACTGCCTGGTTGAGTGCTGCAGAGATAGGTGTTTGGCATGGTCCACGGTGTTTCCCCATCTGTGCGTACCTCAGACGGCCAGCCCCGATATATCTTTGGGCATTGGCCACCAACTTCTTGATCTTTGCCTGCAGGGCCAGTAAACCCTCCTCTGGTACTTACTTCCGCCGTGCCACTCAGCATCTCATGTGAGGTTATCTCCACTACCGAAGTGCGATAGAGCCACATTCTATTGACGGTCAGGCCGCTTGATGAGGGACTGTTATGCACACAGACGGATATATAGAGGGGCAGGATGGAGTGATCAGTCTGGGTAGTCAAACACCAGTAGGTACCGTTCATTTGGACCAGCTCGATGTTCATTTGTTTCTCTGAGACAACCACATCAAGCCTAGGCAGATTCGTCATGATGTTAAATGGGCAGATACATAAAATTTCCTTATCAAAGTGGGTGCAACAATCCCTGGGTATAGGGAGGCTCCCACACCTTTAGAATAAACAATGCTTCTTATTTTAGCTATATGCCCCTGCTTTGGTACAGGCAGGGAGGTTATTATTCTGATCTGATCTGAGTGAGGAATCCCCAGAGAGGCCAAAAACAAATGGTTGTACTATACCCTATCCAGGTGGGCCTTTGGGTCCTCATGGATTCTTTCTTTCCCCACTCCCATGGGTAGGCACAGGGGAGATAATCTCCAGTCCAAACATCAGGTTAGGTCTAGTGAAGTAGACACAGAGCTGGACAGATCCTTCAAACTATTTAGGATCAATTGATTAGCTTGGCTGGTGTGTAGGCCTTCACGGGCACTGGATATTACTGCATTTACAAGCCTGGATTCTCATACAATTTCTGGGCTGTGACATAAGTGTTGCTGACAGAGTTTCCAGGCTCAAACCAATCTGTGATGGTATCTGCTAAGCCTTGTCATTGCCTATTCAGGCATTTGCCAATTTGATTAGCCAGTCTAGCACACAGCTGGTCTGTACCAGTGTGGAACATCATCAAGGTAAAGATCAGTGACAGTTGTCCTGGTTCTGGGACAGGGGCCTGTTCAGGGCATGATGCACAATTGGGAGGCTCTATTTTGTCCTTAAAGTCCTGGTTGATGATATCTAAATGAGGGCAAGTTAGCAATGGCCATTAAAGCAAAATCAGTCTGGTGGGAAGGAGCTAGTCCTGTCTCCCATCCTTCTGTTCACGTGATGCACTCCTTGCTTCTTTCCAGTTCTTTTTGTTCACCTGTGGAGACATTGTTAACATTCTCCTAGCCTAAACAATTTTCTACTCACAACATTTGCAATACGTATTACAATTAAGACACACAAAACAAACTTGGACAGAACACAAACTCATTATGTCATGACACAAAACCATGGTATTTTGTTGTTGTTGTTTTTCTTCAACTGGCACCAGCGCTTTCTGATGATCTGAAAGACAAGAAAACATTTCTCCCCCCCATCGGGGTGGCCTATTATAACTTAAAATACTGCCTAAGATCTGTTAGGGGAACCGGTTACAGCTAGTTCCTTACCATTTTCATGTACGAGTGAGCTGCAACTTTCTGAGAACAAAAGCGCTTCATCGGTACTCGTGACCTTCCACTCCCTTGAATTACCTTAGAGTTGCTAGCCCTCTCCAACAGTGGCATGGCTCAGTTTCCCTCTTGTATTGCAGACCGGGCTTTTTTTTTTTTTATCTTATGATCTGTCTTGATCCTGCTAAATGACTTTTCTTAATTACACAGATTTGTCTAGCATTAATTTGGTAAGGAGAGTGGGCTTTCCAATTAGCCCCCACACCTCCTAATTCTTTTCAGTATAAGGTTTTTATAACGTCCAGGCTGCAGCAGTTGATCTATGCTGCTGACTCTGGGGTGGATCACTTGCTCATGCTCTGTAAGGAGATTTATGTTGCAGAATGTGTCTCCTTGTTAGGGCAGATTTAGTTTTTAGTGATTACATCTTCACATTCAATTTCTACTGGTTGACATTTGGGTGGCTTTTAAGTTACCTTCCCCCACGCCCTCGAACTAATTATAACGGCGTGTGAGGGAAAGGTTTTATCTTTTTTTTTTTTTTTTCCCTCTGGACGGCCCCTACTCATGTGTTGTGAAACATCCTTGAGTTGCCTGCGATTCCAGCCAGAGAGGCTGTCGTTATCTATTTGCTAAGAAGGGCTTGAGAATTTCCTGAAGTTGCTTGGATTTGATCCTTGCTCAAAGCTCGCACTCTCTTTTTAATCTCATAGCCTAAGAAGGTGACCTTTGGTTGGGGCTTTTTCTTGTGAGACTTTATATCTCCTTTTTTCCTAGGGCATCCAACAGGGACTCCATTGCCCTTTTCTAGTTTTCTAAGTCTTTCTGCAATGTGATCTCAAAGACATGGGGGAGCTGATACAAAACCCTGGGGCAACACAGTCCACAACAACTGAGTTTTGTCATGGGTATGTGGGTCCTCCCACTCAAAGGCAAATAGTTTCTAACTGTCTTTATGCAAAAGGATAGAGAAGAAAGCATCTTTTAAATCTAACACTGAGAACACCTTTGCATCTGCCAGAACTTGTGTTACAATGGTGTGTGGATTTGGGACCATAGGGTGATCCACAAGAACCTTCTTATTTACAGCCTTCAGGTCCCGCACTAATCTATACGAGGTGCCATCTGCTTTGCGTACTCCTAAAACCGGGGTGTTAAAGGGGGAAGAGCCCTGTTTCACCGGCAGCTGCACTACAATCCGATCACCACGGAAGAAAATTTCAGCCTGCAGCTTAGTTAGCATATCTCGCCCTAGTTAGGCAACTGGGCATGCAGATGAAACAACAAAGGCATGCTCCAGCATATTATCTCTAATCTTCGTGAGGAGGGGTTTACATACAGGTAGCTTGCTTCGCCTTCTTCCTTCCCCTCCTCATGTTGCTCCACAATGGGAGTTTTTCTACGCCTGCCTTGAGTCAGATCAACTTCACTACTAGAATCATTTAAAAACTTGGGGCACGCTCTCTTGCCTCCCGTGGCCTTAGTTTTTGCTATCATAACTCCACAAGCTCCTATACTACACTTCAGCAGCCACGCAGGTCGCCTCTGCATGTGATTCAACCAACAATTAATATTTGGGAACTAATCTCAGTGCCTATCTCGAGTAACAATACTATGCACAGAGGCAACTAGATTTACATTAAAAGACTCTGTATCTAGCCAGCCTATCCCAAAGATTGGCCACTCTAGCTGACAGAACTTGATTAAATAATCCTTTGTCATTTTAATCCCAAAATCACCCTTAAATTTACTGAAATTGCGCAACATGCATCCCAATGGGGTTACGGAGTTTTCTACCCGGGAGCGACCTGGACTCATGTCTATATATTTATTACACACACACACACACACATACACACACAGAGTCAACACGCTTTTACCACGGCTCCGTATGTCGATAGAATGACACCACACCAGCTTTTAGCGTCCGAACTCAGAGAGGGTCCAGCGCTTGGCTGCCTCACTAGAGACACCGGTGTGCCCTTGTGGAACCGTGACACTTAAGACAGGTCTATTAAACAGCAACGAATATAGACAGACAGGGGGCTTAGAGACTCGCTGGGTCACGAGGTTTGGCTGACCCCCCTTGCAATCAAGAAATCCTGGTCATCAGGTTTCCCCTTGCAGGATTCTTGGGGCGGCTGGAGTCAGCTTAAGTCTCAGACCTGGTCAGCGACAGTCATTCTTACACACAAACTTTTAGTTTCACAATTTAGGTTTCTAACAAATCATTAATATCAAGAACAGAAGTACTCCTACTAAAAACAAAAGCAGTCCCCTGGGGTTTTTCTAACTCCTCATAATTTCCCCACGCAACCCACGGGTTCGTGGTGTTCCTTCTGGGGCTTACAGAGGTTTTTACCATTCGGGTGCGACCCGCCTACCCTATACCGTGTTTTCCTACCGGATATACCGTGTTTCTTCAAAGTTCCCACCGTCCCCGAAGGACAGTCCTTGAATTACCAACACTACCCAAAACACAGGGAATTTTCGGTATACTCACTCCGTCTCCGCCCCGGCGCCTTCTCTTCGGACCTCACAGCCTAGTTGACTCGTTCAATAGAGACTCCTTTAACTTTCCGGATGTCCCGACTCACGCTTTCGGTGCCGTGACGGACTCAAACAGTCCGGTGCGCACTTCACGGTCACCTACGGCGAATCTTGTCGTCCGACTCCGGAGTAGTCCAAGGGGAGTCCCATCTGGGGTGCCAATTTGTTGCATAAATTGCAAGGTTCGTCCCCTGGAGGCCAGTCTAATTTGCCCACAGAAGAGAGTCACACTTTCAGGCTGGGTCCAACTCCATTTTATTGTTTGCAAGCAATGGTCAGCCAAGGAGCTATTGCTCAAAGCAAAGCTGACCCTGGGCGTTGGCTAAGCATCCTTTTTTATATTTTCTTTAACTTTCTTATCCAACTTGGCACGTCTTGATTTGTTACCTTAGCTTCGTGTTGCAGCGTTATTGGTTAGCATATTTCAACTCTATTCCACTCAGTAACAACCACCAGTACAGCTTACTTAAGTAATAGCAATTAGCAAATTTCCCTAACTCAAGTAATACGTGTAATCCAGTCCTTGAGAAATGGGTCTAAACAGCTAGTTCCCCTTTTTACTACAGCTTCTAAAACATGCGCAATTAGATATGTGCTGTTTCAAGCTTAAGTAATGGAAGGGGGAAGAAGCACACATAGTTTTTACTATATTTTACTACAATGTCATAAACAATTCACCATGATTCCATGTTCATAATTCCATTGATGAGCAACACAAACATTTTAACATATGCAAACAGTGATGAAACACATTTCACAGCATGACAAAAACTAAAAACATTTGCAGTTAACAATCACTGCAGTTATACATGGACCTGTTTCCTGTGTGCTGCAGCAGAACTGATTGCTAAAGTCCATGAAAAGGGAAAATAAAAAACCCTGTCCTCTTTGTACTCTGAGAATTATATCACTTACACAGAATAAGGAATTGTACAGGGATTGTAATGGATTTGCTAGAATTTCTTCTGAGTTCAGTAAGAGGTGGGATGCCCTGAGCCTTAGGGGCCAGATCCAGGCAAGCCACCCTGGTGCCTGAGGTTCCCCACCCCTGCAATAAGGAATGGAAGCGGGAGTCTACAATGTTAATAGAACCAATCTGAACTAATATTTGCTGCTGTAAGAATATCTACTGTTTGTGTAAGAGGTAGCCCGTCTGTCCCTGCAGGCTACACATTTATACTTTCTATAGTTGGTTGAGTTTTTCCTCACTACTGCATACATTCTTAATTTGCTGTTCTGTAAACAAAAATGGAAAACTATATTGCAGTGTATTTTGCAAAATGTGCTTTACTGTGGCATTTGTACCATGTCACTGTGATTAGCAGTATGTGCAGAAACCATAACCAGCATGATTTTCTTTGGCTTTAATTAATTAGAAAATCGGAGTGTATTAAAGTTTAATGTTATCTGTCATTTGCTTATTTCCTAGAGTTATTAAAGCATAGGATTGGTTCCGCATAATCATGACTTCCTTCCTTTTCCCTAGAAACAGCTTTAACTTGTAATCTGTAGCAGAATAAAAGCAGCTCCCCAGTACATCCTGTACATCTTGTCACTAGAGTGGTTGAAAATTTTCCAGCAAAACAGTTTCATCAGAAAATGCTGATCTGCAAAACCCAAAATGTTTAACTCAGGTTTAACAAATATTCATCCCATCATAGGCAATTTCAATGGCACCTTGCCTGGAGTGCTGCTGGGGAGAGCTCTTCTGTGCAGACTGCCCCAGGGCTAGGAAGTTGGGGTTCCAAAGCTTCCAGGCTCACCTGCTCTACCCAGAGTTCAGCTTCCATATCTGCAGCAAGCACCCTTACAGCCCTCATAACTCTGGCTCGAGTCAGATTCTCAGGGCTTCCAGGTCCCTGCCATGGAGCTGGATGCCTGGGAGACTCATCTTTAACTTGGGTCTCAGGGTCTAGACTTTCAACTCCACACAAAAAAATCTGATGAGAACCCCATATCTCTCAGGGCTTCCAGGACCCTTGTCATGGATCTGGGATGGGTTCACAGTTTCAGGGCTGCCCTTCCACAAAGACTGCTCCAGGTTAGAGACCCCAGGACTCCCAGACAACTGTTTCCCAAGGCTGACCACTGAGAAGGTTTATGATATTCTTATTCAGGTTTTTGTTAGAAACCAAAGGTGAAATGGTCATCCACCGATGAAAAAATAGACAAAATACACAGCAAGTAAAGGACTGTAGTGCTTAAATTCAGCCAGAGCAATCCAGAGAGCTCCAGTAAATACTTTCAAACCCACTGAAGATGCAAGCCACTCACTTCTATTCAAGGTTAAAGAACTCGGGTGCCAGCACCTCCTCTTCCCTCCGTAGCACTGAGGAGCCCCAAAACCTGCCCCCTTGCAGCTGAAGCCTGGAGCTGCAGATGGGTAGGGGAAATTTTCCTGAGAATTTTAAGCCCTAAAGGCTCCTAAGACCCTGTTATTTCACTGATATGATAGACTCTCCAAAGTTTCAAAGTGCAAGTTCATTTTCGATAAGCAGCCAGAATTGTAGGTACTTATCATTACTCTATTTGTAAAGCCATTCAACCTCTTTTTTCCAAACAGACTATGGTCCCAATTACCATTATCTGCTTGGGTGCAGTAACCTTCTATACCCATCACATACTCCCAATAAACTGTACAGTCAGTTGCTTAATCACACTTTGGTTCATTATAACATATACGCACAAGGTCTAGTGTCAGTCATTTATTTTTTTCTGTAAGCCAATAATATAATACAGGAGAAATACCAATCTCTGGGATGCCATCTCGTTATGTGATGTCACATTCACCTTATGCAGAAGGTATGCTCCCTGTATTAACACATTTCTGATGTCAGCATTACAAGTTCTGGTCCCTGCAGGTACTTCCCTAGCTTCTACTAAGACACAAATTAATGTATCTTGATTTTGACAAGTTTCCTATCTGCTAATGCCAAATTTTTACTTCAGTAAATGTGAGGAATTATGAGATATTTAGCACAAGTGAACAGGATTATAGTATAGGCTGGTTTGGTTATATCATGATTACACTATTTGTGCTTAATGTTATCCATGCTTAATGAATACTAATATGTATATAGTAGAAGACTTACCCAGCATTGCCTTGGTCCTTCAGGGCAGAGAACTGGCAGCGTGATGATTGCAGGAGTGAGGGCAGGACCTTGGGGATGTTGGAGGGTAGGGCAGGTGGCTGAGGTTTTGGGCTGGGGATGTGTGAGAGTGAGGATTGAGGGAAAGGTCTGGGAGGGGGGTTGCATCTGGTGGGGCTTTCTCTCCCCCCTCAGCCAGCAGGGCCTTCTCTCCCCTTCCAGTCTTCCTGTGTGATAGGGACCTTCTGTCTCCTCCCAGCTCCTTTGGCTTCCAGAGGCCTTCTGTCTCCACCCTCCTGCGTCCCCTCCCCCCCTACCCCAGCCCTCCATCCAGCAGGAGCCTTTTCTCTACACTTCTCCCCCTCCAGTGCTGTAGCCAAGGACTGGGAGAGGAGGATAAAGGGCTTGGGGCCAAGGGACTACTTACCTGGTCTGGTGGCAGGCACGATGGTGAGCTCCAGCCCCAAATGGGCACTCTCTTGGTGGTGCAGCTTTCCCCAGTGTCACTCTGCAAGATAGCTTTCCCACGTGCTCTCTGCCTCCAGTGACCACTGTGAACTTTGTGTCCCTCATCTCTACCTCCTCGCTTTCCTTGTTATGGAAAACAATCCTATTCTTGGCACTTCCATTTTTCAAGCACAACCAAACCCTGACCTTTCTTTGAGTTATGATAAGAAGAAGCTGCATACCAAATTTGGGGTGTGAGCTCTTACCATTTAGGAGGAGTTCTTAAGCAAACACATGGACAGATGTGGATTTCTAAAATATATAGCTAGATGGTGAAGATAATACATGTTGTTAATCGTCTTTGCTAGCCAACATATATTAGTCAACTCCTTTCCAACTCTGAGTGGCCAATGGTACTGCAAGAATTCTAAAACCATGAGTCTTGTTTAAATATGATACAGAAATCTTGTGAGAAGATTGTAGAAAAAAATAGATTTTGGATTCCTTTATTTCCTTTCTGGTTTGGGCATCCTTAGAATTTTCATTTTCATATAATTCCCGGGCTTTATGTATTCCTTTACAAAAGAAACATTTCAAATCTCATGAGACTTGCTGTAAACTCATGAGAGTTGAAAAGGGATTTCATTTATTCTGGAATTTCACAAATCTACAGCATTGTATGTAGTTAATTCAAAACTGAATTAATTAGCTGCCTATGCTGACTTCTCAGTCTCAGTTTCTTGTTTATACCTACTCAAGTGATCAAGCTTTTTAAAATAAATAATAATCTTGATTACAAAATTTGTCTCCAGTTTTTGCAAGGTATTATTTTGGGAAATGCAAAAGAATTATGATTCTAAGTGGCTTTATGAATTTTTATATCAGTTATACAAAACTCAAGAATAATATAGGTACAAGCAAGTAAAAGCTAAATATTTAGTGTCCAAAATTGCTACTTCCCTTTATCTCCACAATACTACTTCAGTGATGCATAATCTCTTACTTACACATCTGTTTCCTTTACATAAGAAATTCTTCCTATACTACATGAAATATTTCATTTCCTTATTGAATTTATTAATAAGGTGCTATGATGAGGTGTATTTGGTCTTTCATGGTCCCCTGCTGGAGATTCAAGAAGAAGCAGGAATGTAAGTACTCCTTGCTTTGAGAGAGGCTGCACAGAAGCAGCCTACCAAAATCCAGAAGGAGCAGATAAAAATGTTGCAGATCCTGAGCAGCCAGTTGCTGGCTGGGACCAGAGGAGCAAGAAAACATGCTCGTTACCATAATTTAGTGAATATACCCCACACCCAAATATACCCCGCACCCGAATATACCCCGTGGTTTTTTCTATTTCAGTAAAAAATAATCTTGTATACCCCACGCATGAGTATAACCTGCGGGGTATACAAGACTTTTATTTGCCGGGGTATATTTGCTAATTTACGGTGTGGCGGGGGGGGTGGGGGGGGGGAAATTAGCCAGTCACTCACCGCCCTGGTTCCTGCGCAGCCTCCGGGCGGTGGAGCGCTTAACCCCCTGGTTCCTCCGCAGCCGTGGGAAGCTGGCTAATTCCCCCCCCCCCCCGCACCATAAATTAGCAAATATACCCCCGGCAAATAAAACAGGAGAGCAGGAACCACCATCCTCCGGGCGGGGCAGCGCTCACGCCCCCCATTCGCACACAGCTGCAGGAGCCACCAGCCTCCGGTGGGTAAAAAAAATGCTGGTGAGTAAAAAAAACCAAACCCCTATATACCCTGCACCCGAATATACCCCACGGATGGGTGGGAGGGTGCGGGGTTTGTAAAAATGAATATAACCCGCGGGTTATATTCTCTAAATTATGGTACTGGTCACAGGAAGTTGAGCGAGAACTAGAAGATGGGTTTCTGGTGGCATTTGCATTCAGTGAGGAGAAAGAGGCTCTGAGGTATGAGTGAAGAGAAAGAGACTAGGGGTATGTCTATAGTGCAAGGCTATTTCGGGACACCTTGCATCTTTTGAACGAGTTCGCTATTGTGAAATATAACGGCCATGCTATTTCTGCATCCGAGTAAACCTTGTTCCATGAGAGATAAGTCAAAATAGTGTGTTATTTCTAAATTTGGTGCTGTGTAGATGTGCCAAATTTCGAAATAGCCTATTTTGAAATAGAATCAAAATAATATATGGAATGTGCATAGCAATGTGTATCTTATTTTGAGCTAAGAGTGCAGTATAGACACACCCTAGGAAGGAAAATGGCCAGGAAATAGCAGTAGCCATGCATGGCCACTGTTTATAGGGCTCCTGGGTTGAGACCCAGAACAGTGGTTACCTCGGGTTCTTCCACTGGCCACTGGAAATGTGTCAAAGCCTCAAGGAAACAAGGCTCACTTAGAAGCTTGAGTGAATAGTGGGATTAAATGGGACCAAACATAGGGCTGAAGACCTTGGTGAGGGCTGATAGAACCAGAAGAGGTTCTTTCATTTTGAATGTGTGACATCACTGGAGGGTTGACACCCTGAAGACCTGCTATGTGAGGTCAGAAGCAGGAAAAGTCCTATAGTATCACACCCAGATGTTAGGATGCATGCACCAGAGATGAGTGGTCCCTTTCAGAGGTGCATATAGGAAAAAATTACTGTGACAATATACTAAGTATCAAACTTTTAAAATCAGGGAAAAACTTTTACAGGTGGATCTTTATGTTTTTTTAAAAGGCAACTGCTGTCCATCAAAAATATGTTGTGATCACATATACTGATGAAAATTCTTGGAGCAAAGCAAGTTCTATTTCAGCCAGTAACTTTTTATTCCGTGTGGTTTCCATGGCATTTATAACATTTATCAAAGCTGTGTGTTCCTCAGACATTATTATCTAAATGTTACCAACCAGTTCCCATAGCACCAGCACACACCATTGTCTTGTAGGAACATTGAAACAAGAATACAAGTTCAACATATTTGTATGAATGTAAATTTTTGTAATTTCATTTCGGATGCAATAGCACATCTCGTGCCTCTGTAATCTGTCATCAAAATATATAGATTTAGCTTAAATTTCCATCCACTTTCCAGAGATTGAAATGCACAAGTAGAAGTTAGTCCAAATAAGAATTCATAAGATCTTCAACATGGATGAGAAAATACACATTTTAATATGAGAGAGCTATATCAGATAGCTCTTATGCTCTACAGAAAAAGGAATGCAAATATCTTGAAATTATGTGAAATTTTGGTTGCTGATTGCTTCCGAAGTTGAAGCCTGTTGCAAGTAATATAAAATGATTTGAGATGCAATTTTTGATTACTCCCCAAGATAAAATCACTTTGCAAGAAAGTGTGAAGTTTCCCTAACTGGTAATTTCTCTGGACACAAATCCAAGGAGAAACAACATTTTCTATTTCCTTCCAGTAAATTGACTTATTCTAAATTTTTTCTCTCTTAGGCTACACCACCAGGTAATTTCAAATAAGTTATTTCGAAATAGTAACTCCCGAAATAACTATTTTGAAATAAGCTTATTTCTCTTCACAAACAGGAGTTATTATTTTGAAATAACAAGCCCATTATTTTGAAATAACAGGCTTGGTAGTGTGGATGCTCACTTTATTTTAGTATAACTCCCTAGTGTAGACATGTCTTTACTGTTTTGTAGGGAAGAATGAAGAGTTAATTCTTGTTAAACATTGTTCATTTTACACTTATACATCCTGCTGTAATCATACTTTATTTGGATATTGTCTGAGTCAACTTTTCCAGTGGTGCAAGTAAGAACAATTTGGGTTAGAAAAAGTTCTATGTCCAGAGTTTTTAAATGCATCCAATTAGGAAATAACTCCATAGGACCAAGAAAAGTATCCAGTTGTGAAAGATCATTAGCAGCATAATGTCTTTGTATTTGGAAGCGCTATGCCATCTTTTGTTTTATGAGTTTCTAATCTTCTTGTTTTAACTCATGGCCTTATCTTTTCCCATAGAGTGGTTTTGATCATGTGCTGAATTACTTTACAATTGCTTAAGTGGTATCATACTAAATAAGTAATTGAGCTGATATTATTTTGGATTCAACCCACACAATGAAAGCCTTAGTTTGTTCCAGTTCCTGAAGTAGACTTGCAGTGATTGGATTACTGTGTTGTTTGCCTTTTAGCATATTTTAAAGTAATCTATTTAACTATTTAATGCCAAATAGCAGTTGTCTGATGTCTCATTCAGATAAGTTATTAGGTTACAAATGGGACAAGAGGAAATGCTTCATTTCCTAGTAAGTGTGTTGCTTTGTTTTTAATAACCTCAAAATTCATAGGTGGTAAATTCTGGTGGAAAGTAAGGAAAAGAACCATGCTTAATTTGTGCCAAGGCTTGCTGTGGTTGAGCCCTGGCACCGCTAAGGTTGGCAGTTCATAGCCCCAGCACCTCTGGGCTTGCTGCATCAACAATGAATTTTTAAACATTGCTTGAGCCTCAGCACCTCTTTCATTACAATTTAAGCATTGGGATAGAGGAAGGAGGGAGACTGATTTGCAAGTGTTGCCGTCAGGTGGTGTTCATCTATTGCAGGTGGCAGAATGATCACATATGGATAAGTAATAGAGATGTAGCCGTGTTAGTCTGGTGTAGCTGAAACAAAAAACAGGACTATGTAGCACTTTAAAGACTAACAAGATGGTTTATTAGGTGATGAGCTCTCCTGGGCCAGACCCACTTCCTCAGAAGTGTGTGTAAATATAAAGTCTTTGGAAACTCTTAAAATCTGCCAGCTTTGTTCCATTTAGGGATGTTAAATCCTGTTTATTTGGTTAACAGGTTAAACATGTTTAATCAGTTAACCAATTAAAGAGGGAGTGGGTGGGAGAGCCACTCCAGCCTGGCCGGAGCAACCTCTGCCTGCCACTCACCCAGGCCCGTTCCTGACAGGGGCTGATCCAGGTGGTTGGGGCTATTAACTGCAGTGCCTGTGGGGCTGGAGCAGTGCCCTGCCTGTGGTGGGTGAGAAGCTGCTTCAGCTCCCACTGGTTAACTAGAACTGGTTAACATCACCTTAATGGGTGATGCTTACTGGTTAACCGGTCAACCTTTCACATCCCTACTTCTTTGCTTTCATGTTATCTTTGTTCATAAAAAGAACAGAGAAAGGGTTGAATTCAGATACCTGTGAAAAACACTGTATCAAGAGAGGCCAGATTTCAGATGCACTGAGGTAAGTACTATATCATTGCCTGAAATCCAGAGTATTCATAGCTTTCAGAAGACTTAGTATATGTCTTTGAACCAAAGAATTAAATGTTCCCTTTTTGTAGCTTGCCATCCTTCACCCTGACAGAACCGTAGTATACTATGCGTCTTTACTGTAACTCAGGTGCTTTTTTTTGTTGATTGTTTGACAACCTCTATTTGAAATAGGTTTGGGAGGAATATATCTAACACTGTAAAATATTGCCTGTTAAAATGCAGTCTTATTTTACCCATAGCAGCCTCTGGAATCTTTACTTGTGGTAATGACACTGGGGCTATGTAAAGCATTATATTTTCATAAATCTCCGGTAACAGGATCCGGGGTTGATGGCCATTCATCTGAGAGCTAGTGATTTGTGACATTATAGCACTACTAGTTATAGTAGCATTAATTGCCAGGAGGGGTGCTCCCTGATTCCTCGGATAGAATATTTTTATAAGCAGAGACATATTATAATGTGGAAAGACACCAATTGACATGAGCTGTCAAAAGTGTAGTCATGTTGCGTAAGTATAAACCAACTTCAGTCCTAAAGGCAAGGTCAGAAATCTTTTTTTTTTTTTTAATTCTTGGTAACAAAATAACTGATCACATAAGTGGAAATAATTAAAGGTCAAACTAATAAGAATGCATATAAATCTTCCATTACTGCTATCTTGAAGGTCACTAATGACAGAACACTTACCAAGAACTGGGTTTAGATCAATAAACATTCTTATCAATAACACACAAATGCTTTTCATTTGATCCATCACCTCTTAATTTTACACTAGGTGTCAGCACTTTGGCTGCCACTTATGGATGCTCACTTTAAAAATATCACGCAATTAAAATACAAGGTGCTATGTTCAAATATAGATGTGGTTAAAGGAGAGCTTCAAGGTCATTTTGATATTCAACCTATTTGTAAAGACTGAGACTGCAAATTGAGTCATTTTAACTTCTGAATTGAGGTTTCAGTTAAATATTATGGATCTTATTTCCAAAATGTATCATTGTAAATATAAGCTGTGTATGGATTTATTCAGCAATAGTTTATGCAGAATAAACGGCAGATCAAAGGTACATGGAGTTACAGTAGCACATATGGGAAGTAATCTCAGAATTATTTAAGATCCTCTAACAAAAGTAGGCTTGAAGATTGAAGTAACAAATAAACTTCCGGGGGTAGCTGAGTTAGTCTGTACAGGATAAACTAAAAAACAACAAATAGTCTGGCAGCACTTTAAAGACCAATCATGTAGATGGTTATTTACCTTAAATAAACCGAGGGTCTTGTGGACATTTAGAGAGTGACTAACAACATGGTTAAAGATCCTAATGATAATTATTGTGGCCTTTTCAAATTATTTGAATGCAGATATTCTGAAAATAAATAGTTAAATGCTTTAGTCAGCACGTTCTGGCCCGCTACTTGAATTACTGCAGTAGGTATAAACTGTAGCACGTAGGTAACAGGAGAGCAGTAGAGGAGGGGGATTAGTGGTCTTTACATAAAGATTTGTGCACTTACTTTATATTCGTCTTCAAAGACACACTGTTAACTTCACAAACCTCTTGAATGACTTTCCTGTTTTAGAATGTGAAAAATATCCTCCATGTTAATTAATGCTGAGAAGTCTGTCTCCTAGGCAGACAGTATAGTTAATAAATTTACATAAGAACGGCTGTACTGGGTCAGACCAAAGGTCCATCTAGCCCAGTAGCCTGTCTACCAACAGTGGCCAGCACCAGGTGCCCCAGAGAGGGTGGGCCGAAGACAATGATCAAGCGATTTGTCTCCTGCCATCCCTCTCCTGCCTCTGACAAACAGAGGCCAAGGACACCATTTTATCCCCTGGCTAATAGCCTTTTATGGACCTAACCTCCATGAACTTATGAATATATGAACTTATGCTTTATATTCAAGAATGGGATCTTTACACTTGTCCCAGAGGTTAAAAAACACATTTAGAATATAGGTTTTTAAGGTTTTATTTTATTCACATATGTTAATAACATTACAAATAATCTACCAGTCTAATTTTATATAATAGAGAAAATGTACTCCCAGTTATTTATTTAAACTGCAACAGACATGTGGGTTTTTTTTAAACTTACAAGACAGTTATATTTCTTGAATCTTTATTGTAATCCAACCTTAGAGTTAAGGTTTCCCCAGTTTAGATGAAGTGGTAGTGTTAGCAGAAATAGAAAGGACTCAGAGATAAATGACAAGAATAGTTAGGATACAGGAATATTTACCTGAAAGAATAGGAATTTGTACTTTAGAGAGGGAAAAACGATTGTGATAAAAATATTCAAATAAATGGCGTAAAGATGATGCTACTGGAGCGTCCATTCACTTTGTCTCATAACACAAGAACAAGAGGACTGTCAATGAAAATGAAAGTTGGCAAATCCAAAACTAATAAAATGAAATATTTTTTTGCACAGTACATTGCCACAATATATCATTGAGACAAAAAGTAGGGCAGAATTCAAAGAAGAGTTGGACTTCTGTATAGCTCAGCAAGTCCAGAGTGCTATTATATTCAAAATAAATTAGCAAAAGATTTGGAAGGGATGCAAACCTTGGTGCTTCAGATAATAAGCCAATCTTTAGCTGTTGCTGGTTAGCAGCCTACTGTAAGGTTACTGGCAACTTTCTCGAAAGTATATGGCACTAGCTGCTGTTGGAGATAGCCATCCATCTAGTCCATTAGTCTAATCTGCTCCTATATGGCAATTCCAAAGATCCTAAACCTTAATTATGTTTAGTCATCAACTTCCCAAAATTAATAACCCTCCACAGGAAAGCACACCTGGGTATGTAATCCACAGGTGGCAACATTAGATTGTTCAGCTTTTATTGCTCTTTTATTTTTTACAGAATAATTTATCAGTGACAGCACATAACACTAATATCTTCAGCATTCTGTACAAACACTAAATGAATTGTTTTTCCTCTATTTCTAAAGAAAACAAATCTATCAATTAGAACTGTTTATCTTTTGAAAAAATGTTATATAGACGAATCCTTGGAAAATGTCATAATGAGACTTTCAAAAAGCATAACATAAATTACATGATTTTGACTATTTTTCTATAAATAACAATTCTTTTCCTCACCTTCCTTTAATGCACATAATAATTAACAATATAAACAGATATTAACATCAAATGAACACCACATTTAAAAACTACCCAAGAGCATCCCCAAATGGGGTCATTATCTACTATTCCCAGATGACTAGCTTTATGCATATTATATCTTCAGCATCAGTTATCCATTTATAAGTGGATGGAGCTCAGAGAATATTGTGCCTCTCTTTTTGTGTCCAGTTTTTTACAGTTATTTGTGTGTGCAGGTGATGCCATTGAGACATCTAATCTAATCACTTGGTATGTAGATGCTATGAAATAGTTAAATGACTTTTAAAACCATCAGTTGTTTCTGCATGTATGTAGCAGGTATGAAAAGAGAGGCTGTCTTGAAGACCAGTTCAAAATCAAGATTCAAAATCAGTTATACTCAAAGGCTGTAATATAAATCAATTTTTTATCTAAACTTCAGACCCAAGTCCTATCCAAAAGTTGATTTTGACAGAAGTGTGGAATGTGAAATCAACATGAGCTATACAGATATAATTATTTTTGAGTGCCTGCTCATGTCCATTCCAAAGCAAGTATGTGCTCGCCCAAGCAACACCACCAGAAAGTTATTTAAATCCTTCAGAGTAGCCCAGACACTGAGTCCCCTTCTTTACGGCTGCTTGTGCAGGCATGCCCTTTTCCACCCCCTAGAAATATGTTTTTAGGTGTGACTGTTTAGTTCTCATGGTCCTTTTGGGCACTGATTCAAGTCTGTTTTGATCTCTACAACTAAATATTATATGTTTAGATTTACTAAAAAATGACTTCTTATAGCATGCCTTTCCTCCAACAGAAAATCTCCATTGCATATTTACAAAGTTCATTTTGCTACACATTTTGATGGCAGAATAAATCCTTCTTGTTACTGGGTCAGGATCTCTGCCAGTAGTTGCTCACTGATTCTCTGCCTGGCTCCCAATGCAGGTTAGAGCAGCCTTTAGGAGACCCAAGGAACTCTCTGACAGTTGACAGTAGCTGGAGCATACTGTATTCCAGTCATATTGTCTACCTGGGTACTCTTGTGTGACCAGCTATAGGAAGGATTACATAAGAGCCAGTAACGCTAGCTCTTTTCTCACCAGAGACTGACCCCCACCTAGTAGAATCTTTAGTTAGGGGGATGAAGGCGGTCTACAGTCTCTGTGGGTATGACTACACTGCCACCCTAGTTCGAACTCCTCCTGCAATGAGGAGTAATGGTAGTTCAAATTAAAATGTTAATTCGAACTATCTAGCCCGTGCCGCGTGTAGCCACAGGCAGGTAGTTTGAGCTACCGGGCATTTAAAAATGACGGCAGCCAGGAACATGCAAATGAAGCCCAAGATATTTAAATCCCGGGTTTCATTTGCAAGTTCGGATGACTATATTAGCCACCCTAGTTTGAACTAGGGTGTCTAGTGTAGCCATACTCTTAGTTCCACCTTAGTGGCACAGATAGAGCTGAATAGGGCAGAAAATCTTTCTCATAACTGTTTATAACCTATAAGCAAAGAATATTACTATCTAAATTCCACCCTGCCTTAGAACAATTTAAAAAAAATTGCAATCTGACTGTCAAATTAGAATGTCACCTGATCAATACAAGTGTTCCTAGAAGTACAACACATTTGGTCAGCGCGTTTGCAAAATTGTCTTATGACGAAGTCTGCAGTCCAGAGGTGCTGGGGCTATGAACTGCCAACCTTAGCGATGCCAGGGCTCAACCACAGCAAGCCATTTTTCATAGTGCAAACTGAGAAATATTGTAAGGTATCGTCATATTTCATAGACATTAATAATGCTTTGTAAGCTGATAGAAATATTTTGGTAAATATATATATATATATATATATATATATATATATATATATATATATATATATAAAGATCATGTCCCTTGTTTCTTTCAGTACGTTGAATTTTTCAAATGATAGCTTTTTCAATCAAAATAAAATCAACAATAAACTTTCTGGACCTTCTTCCTTGGGAATGTAGATATTTTACTTTTGCTTCTAAATAGGAATTTAGAATAGCCTTTCAAACCATTGAATAGCACATTTACATGTAGAAATTCTTCAACCAGATTATACGATTTATTGTTTTGTCACTTGCTTTTCCATAGCTTGAAACAAGATCAGGCTTTCTCTTCATCTCTATTAGGGATGTAAAATCCCACTTAAAATATTAACTGGTTAAACTATATTTTTAAGTGGTTAACTGGCACACTACGGGCAGGGAGCTGCTCCAGCCCAGCCAGTTAACTAGTTATCCTGGTAAGTATGCTCTCCTGTAGCCAATAGGGCGAGCTTGCCCACCAAGTTGAGGAAGAGAAGAGGTGCAGGAGGAAGGGGAGACTGATTTCTAGTCATGGTCAACAGCCTTGTGCTGTACCTGGAAACATCTGTACTCACTGTAATAAACTTGTGGTTCAAGGATCAGCCTTATCAGACACCTTAGGGTACATCTAGACTACATGGCTCCGTCGACGGAGCCATGTAGATTTGTTTTGGCAAAGGCAAATGAAGCCGCGATTTAAATGATCGCGGCTTCATTTAAATTTACATGGCTGCCGCGCTGAGCCGACAAACAGCTGATCAGCTGTTTGTCGGCTCAGCGCGCTAGTCTGGACGCTCCCCTGCCGACATCAAAGCCCTTTGTCGGCAGCCCCGGTAAACCTCATCCCACGAGGAATAACGGGGCTGCCGACAAAGGGCTTTGATGTTGGCAGGGGAGCGTCCAGACTAGCGCGCGGCAGCCATGTAAATTTAAATGAAGCCGCGATCATTTAAATCGCGGCTTCATTTGCCTTTGCCTATGTGTCTAATCTACATGCCTCTGCCGACAGAGGCATGTAGTCTAGACACAGCCTTAGGGTGCACAACTCCCATGGAAAATGATCATACTCAGCAACGATTGATCGCTATCACCACTGCATTTACTACCTTGCCTTTGTTATATTTAGATGCTCTTGTCATATTCAGCTGTACAGCAAGAAACCTACAGTATTCTGAATTACCAGAAGCATAAGCTAGAACAAGTTTGCATAAGTAGGCTAAGATCGTTGGCACAGGTCATCAGTTACATTTATATTTTGGGAACTAAGAAGAGATTGCTTAATGGTAGCAGTATTCCAGCGAATGCCCCCATTAGTAATATGGAAGTATTAATTGCAAATCCACTCAAGGAAGTGGTGACATGTATAATCGTGAGCTGAAAAGGTAGGTACTCTTATCGTTATGCCAATGTAGAGGAGGAGGACATATCAACATTGGTAGGATAAGGAAATAAAAATAAGGAAAAAGGGGAAACCTCCTATTGAATATTTATTAGATACAGTGGAGTCAGCCTAAAACATAGAAGTTGTGTCCTAGTGATTGGGTGCAGGAGAGAAAGAGATGCAGCCTTTGAAAGGGATCAGAATGATGGCTACTGGTGAGGGGGAAGATAATAACTAACATTTCAGGTGGTGCTGCAAAGGATGATGTGAGTATGCAGAGGTGCATATATACTTTCTGTAGGTTCTCTCTCTAAGTTACTGAGTTAGTCTTTTTGACTCTGCTTAAATTCATTACATTTGGAAATATAGACGAGTTTCTATTGTGTGAATGTTGCAATAGTGCACATCCGGGTTCCCAACTATATAGTGACTTTAATAATATTGGGCCTGATTTTGGGAAAAGAAGCTATCAACACTCAAAGTATTAAGTAGGGGTGTTTAAGTAATCAATGTAATTATTAAATAATCTCTAGATTAAGCAACACTCTTTTTTTTACAATGGGGGTCAGTGGGGAAAAGGGAAAGGAGCAAAAAAGTGGGAGAAAATGGTATTTTCCCATCTTAAAAGAGTGTTTCAAATCTCATACTTCTTATGATTATGAAAAAAATTATACTGATTATACTGATTTTTCAACTTTAATTAGAAATGCTAAATTTTGAAGAAATTGAAATGTTTTGTCAAATATTTTGATTTTATTAAAACAGTTTTTCAACCTTTTTAAAACATATTATTTAAATATCAGAAGATGATATACTACATAGAAGAGAAGTGTGTAAATACCAGTGAGTAAGAGGAATTATTCAGTGTGATATATGAAGGTATAACAATAAGTAATGAGGTGGAAATAAGAAAGTGAGATGTAATGGGCTGTGAAATAGTCTCTCTAGGAAAGTGGTGAAAACTCAGTTGATTAAAAGTAGGCTGAACAAAACACTACAAAATACTATGCAGAGAACAGTCCTGCATTGGCAGAGACAGCGTCTATGATTAGATAGATCTTTTAACTCTGTAGCTTTTGAGAATCTGTGGTAAGTCATCACATCATACATCAACATTACATGTTGAATCTCCCTTGTCTGGCACCCTAAGGGCCTGAGTGGTCCCTAACCACAGTTTGCCGGACAAGGGGAAGTCAAGGCTACCTATGCAGCTAGGGCTGCATTCTCTGCCGTTGCCTCCAGCCTGCCGGCCCTGGGTGGGACTGTGTCTATCACCACACCAGCCTCAGAGAGGGGCTGACCCCGCTGCCTCCAACCCTATCCGGGGCTGCACCCCCTGTGGCAATGGCCCAGGCTGAGCACTTAGCTGCCAGCCCTGCTGACTCTAGCTCTGACCAGGGCTTTACTCTCCACCACCAGCCTTAGCCAGAACTATGCTCTTGACTGCTGGCTCTGCTGCCTCTAGTTCCCCCATTGCATCAGCCCCAACTGAGGCTGTGTTTCGCACCGTGCCAGCCCCGGCTGGAGCTGCACTTCCCACCTCGCCATGTCCCAGATTATAGAGTTTTAACCTGTAGTAGAAAATTGCTTTTTGAAAAAACGGTAATCAAGCTATAAAGCACAGTGATTAACACAAATAGAGATAATTAAAACTGAATTTCACTCTCGAGTATTTTTATATGGAGTAAGATCTCTGAAATTTGTCCAATACTTGTATAAATAACAGTGATTTCTAGATAATATGTAGAAATGGGAAATGAGCTACAAAATTTGCCCAAGCATGGTTTTGGGTTGCCATAGTTTCTGTCCATGTAGAAAAGTTCAAGTTAATGAATAAAGCTTGCCTTAAGTTTAAATGAATGATTTTGCATATGCTGTCAATTTGTCTTCGGCTTCCAAAGGGGAACTGTTCTCAGAGTAATGCATTGGCTTGTTCCTTGGACCTTAAAGAAATAAATAGCAACACTTTTTAAAATACTGAAATAATTCTTAATGCTGTAGTATTTATTATAATAAATCATTATGAATTGTCTTGAACTAAAATAGGTGACATAAGTACTATTCCATCATTCACCCTATAATTCAGCATTAATGAATTGGCAACTATTTAAAAATCCTGTCAAAGATGTTTCATCTGTAGCTTTGCACGTTTCATGGCGGCTCAGTTTAACCCAGAACAAACTGGTCATGTAGTGGTACTTTTTGTGTAGCCTTTCTGCTTGCCCTTTTCAAAAAAGGAAAATCAAATGATCTGAATGTTTCATCATCATCTGATTTAGTTGTTGTACACGGGAGAATCTGACAACTGCAATAAAATAAAACTGGTTCTTATAGCTTTTACCCTTAGATTTATTGAGGAATTATTAAATCAACAGGAAAGAACTTGTGTCTTGATTAAAACCTCTAAAAGGAGAGGTCACATTTTAAGTATTGCTGTTGCTTTATCTGCTACTGATGCTTTCCGCTAGCATTTAATCAACTTGCACCTCTTGAACTTTTCCTCTGTAGGATAGCTATTCATTGGGGCTACGTCAAGACTGCATCCTTCTGTCGACAGAGGGATACAAATCAAGCACATTGAAATTGCTAATGAAGCAGTGATTTAAATATCCTGCACTTTATTAGCATAAACATGGCCACCGCTTTTTTCAAAATGGAGTTTTAAAAAACCCCGGCAGTCTACATACGGATCTGTCAAAAATAAAGCCTTTTTTGACAGATCCTATATTCCTCAAAAAATTAGGTTTACAGGATCTGTCGAAAAAGGCTTTGTTTTCGACAGATCCATGTCTAGACTGCCATTTTTTCCAAAAAACTCCATTTAAAAAAAAAAGCAGCAGCCATGTTTATGCTAATGAAGCATGGAATATTTAAATTCCTGTTTCTTTAGCAATATCAATGTGCCTAATCTACATCTCTCTGTCAACAGAGAGGTGTAGTCTAGACACACCCTGGGATATCTAGGGAAGAAGAGGATGACACGGTAAGTCTGGGAAAGAATTAACAATGTGTGAATCCATACCATTAAAACCTGTTATACACAAGATAATCAATCTCTCTCTCTCTCTCTCTCTCTCTCTCTTTCACACACACACACACACACACACACACACACACACACACACACACACACACACACACACACACTTAGGTTAACTCTTTCTCTGCTGGTCATCAAATGTATCTGTTCTGTTGCTATAAGTCCTTAAAATCAGTGGTGTGTAAAGATGTATCTAACATACAGCTGTACTTATGATGGTCCTAGGATCTGCAGGGTTCCAAGCTGTGAGGGAAGGAAAAATCTGGTGTTATTTCCTACCTCACTGGTTCCAATACCAGAGGGGGTGCTTGAGATGGTTTCCTTTAAGCAGTGCAATACAGCAGGTCTTATGATTATGCCCTCCGAATCCCTTCATACTGTATTAAGCAGCAAGTGCTGCAGAGATGAGGAGGTTGTATGCTGTTCTTGTTTGGGAAAGCAGCAAATACTGCACTAGGGGATATGCTCTGAAGCCAGCAGGATGGCTCAAGGTCTCTCTATTCAGATTCTGCCACTATCTTTCTCCTTCAGCTTGTTTGACAATAGTGGGCCTAAACTTTGTTCCTCTGTGAAAATAATGTCACAGTTATTTTAAGATTTTAATGGGAGACTGGAAGGTGCAGGTTTAAGTTTACCATTTATTACAGTTTAACATAAGATCTGTTTTAGTGCAGGATTGGGAAACTTACTTGAAATGGATGTCTTTGAGCAAGAAAGCTTTTCTGAAGAGAGCTGCCACGCTTGTCTCTAGCTGTTTGACATGATACACGAAGATTTTGTTATATGGCATTGAGTTTACACCTTAGCTACAGCTATGATAAGTGTAGTGATTTATATACTTTCACCCCCACGAGCTTTCACAGTTACTTTTGATTCCATTTTTCTCTGCTTATTTATTTTCTTATTCAAAGCAGTTTGACGCTAGATCTGTTTGGTTTTGTCATGGTGTGCCTTATTGGTAAATAAACAGGTAACAAAGTCCAATTTAAATTCATTACTTTAAGCAATGTATGTCATTAATGTTTTGCTTTTATTTCTGGAGACCTGCACAGCTTGTAGGTCAATTATTATTTTGTAAACAGGAAACACACATCTAATTATTGTGAAAGATTATCCAATTTGCCACAACCTTCCACTACCCTAGTACATTTAATGTTTGAGTCCCAGCCTTCATTGTTCTAGGATACAGCTGCGGTTAAGAAACATAATAGAGACGGAAATAAAAGCAAGTCACTCCAGTTTTCTTTTTTACTTGAAAGAATAAAATCTTGAGCATTCCTTTGACAGTACTAGGGAGAGAAGGTATTCTTTAGGAATCAAACACTATAAATGCATGGCAGAACCAGATACCCAGGCTGTTTAAAGCTGTTGTGTGTTTTATAAAAGTTTTAGTTTACTAAGTCTTCAAACCAGCTCTCTGGAATAATTCTGACTGGTAGATGGTCTTTCCAGTTTTGTTGTTATGTTTCGAGTACAAGTTATAGATCATTTTATTTTCATTTTATTTTACATCAGCCAATAAGGCCATCTGAAATATCTAGCCCCACAGGAACTCCCAATAGCAGGTCCTGTACTCCATAAAAAGACAGAGTGTAACTAACCTCTTAATTTAACATATGCATTCATGCATTCCACATATGCCAACATGCATTCCACAGGTATACCTGATCCAATATATCCATTTGCTATCATCCTCTTGTATATAGAGATATAAGCTCTAAGGGCCACCTCCCTCTATTGGACATGAAGATGATTAGAATCTGTTTGGTCCATTGTTTGCACTTACTCTCAGAAAACAGAGTTAACTATTTATGGAAAAGAGGGAACACAGGAAAGTATCATGCTTATTGTGAATCCAAGATGGTCTACCTTTCTGCGGCTTACTTCCTCTTTTCTGCTAATAGATAGTAGCAGCCTATCACATCAAAGCCTTTTTGCACCTTAAATTGGATCTTCCTATTATTCGAGTATTTCTCCATCTTCCTATCTTGCCAAAGGTGATGTGCTGATAAGGTTTACTGGAAGTTTTTGCTCCTCTTTTTCATTTCATTTGTTATTCAATTGTTTTTTTTCTTGTATATTTTTGCCTTCTATGAAATCAAAGGAAAGGGGGGCAGAAAGGGACCAGTCACACAGTCTATTGCACTCTAATAGCATTAGTCTGCTCTATCATATGACACTGCTTCTATTATGGTTAATATGGCTCCAGTTCACCGTTTATAGCCAATGGGAGCCACGAGAAGCAGTGTGGGCTGGCCGCCACTTCCCACAGCTCCTCTTGGCTGAAAATGATGAATCAAAGCTAATGGAAGCCGCAGGGTTCCATGGCTGCAGAGCTGGTAAATAAACACACTGGAGCGGCCAATTAGCTGGTTTCTCAGAGTGGTTTCATGTACCACTTTGAGAAATACTGCTCTAACACAATGGAATATCAGCAAACATGATTCTTGGTGAGCATCTGGAAGATATGAAAGAGGGCCTGTTGCAGTTGTAGAAGACGGGGTGCCAAGAAAAACTCAAAGACCTGAAAATCTTTGAATAAATACCTAAAAGTTTTGTAGCTTTAGTTAAGTGTATAGACTAGCACTATTAGCATGCTCCAGTGTTCATTGCTTCTAATTGCTTGGGGCTTGTGCCCCAGAGCAAACTATTTCTGAACGTACAGATACATAATACAAGATACATAAAATCATATTCAGGGCAAGTGTCCTTGCTATTAATTATCATAACACGTCAGTATAGCGGATAGGTAGCCCCACCCCTCATATTATCCATGGGGTGAAGCAACATCATTTTTAATTTGCTCTTAAAATAATCATCTCCCCATAGTCATGGCCATCTGTCTATACAGAGAAGGAAATATGTGAAGAGACATTTGAAAGTGCAAGGGTACCATCTGTGTCTTATTTAGGAGAGCTACAAAAAGACTTAATTTGAACTCTGGATTGGGAAACAGCATAAGAAAGGACCTTATCTGTTTCAGTGTGCATACAGGAGGTTTAACGGTTCAAACATAATTCCATTCCAAATAGCCCAGAGCATTCAATATGTACAGCTATTCTGATTTGGATCAGGCCTTTTCTGTAGACCTTCTTATATTGCTGAATACCAAAATCGTTTAAATAAATAGAGCTGGATTTTTTCAGCCCAGAAGCAGACCATGACTTTTCAACCCTTCTGGCAACAAAATACTTATAACATTGCAGGCTCAGAATTGTGTGTTGGGTTTTTGACAAGACAAACACTGCTGGTTTTCTGCATTCTAGGCCTGTGCTGAAAATAGCCTGTACAGAATATTTTTGCAAGTAAATTAAAATTAGAAACAAGGTTAACCAGTATGTGTTTGACTGTTGAGCCTCTCTTGCTTTGGCCAGAATGTCCTTTTTGTCAAGTGAATCATTTCACAGCCAGATGAACATAGACCCTTGTTTTCAGAAAGTCTGATCAGTCGTTTTGGAGTTATTGAACTAGTCTGCCCTGGCAAAGATTTCAGAAATTGCAAATGTTGATATTTAATTTGAGGAAAAGTCAAGTTCACATTGATTGACATCCTATAATATAATGAAAAGAATCACAGATTTGGTAATTAGATGGTCAGCTCTGCATGCCTCATTGTCCAATGCAAAACCGTTCTTTGGAGTAGATTTTGATACCCACCTTACATTGTGTACCACCCTATTCTTTGATTCAACCTATTTCAATCAACATGATTAAGGGGAACAGAATCCAATCCTTACCGATTAAACTGGGGCATGCCTCTTTTGGGCACCGGTGCTGTCTCATTTAACTGTACATACTCTGTCATTGGCAACTATATTGCTCTTCACCTCTCATGTAATCTAGCACATTCTGGAATGACAGAACTCAAATCTCCACTGAGGTATTAATATGTGATATGTGTGGAGAGTAGCTCTGGAGCCACAGATCCAGCACAGAGTCTTATAGTAAGGGAAGATACAGAAAAGGATCTGTGTCATTAAAGGCAGAGGTGTAATGAAGTTGGCCAGTAAAGCCAAGGTCGTAATCTGAATAACTGACCCCATAAATCACTAATATATTTGCCTCAAAACGTTAAGACTCTCTACACTATTAATCTTTTGTAATCTAGATCTGTTATTTCCTTATTTCCTTATGCTAATAGGGAAAATATGAACATAGATTTTTTTCAATAATTCAGAGCCATTTACCAATGGAAAAATGTCAGTTCAAACAGTGTTGTGCATTCTGTGAAAAGCTAAGACCCTACCATATAGCAATATTTAATCCTTTTTCCACAGAATTAATTTGTCAAATCTGGCCAAGTTGCTTTGTTAATATAGTTGCTGAGCATAAAAAAAATAGAATACCAGATAATTTTCTGGATATAAGATCTGGAGTTTTTTTCCTCCACCATTCAAACTTCAGAATGTATTCAGTTAGGATTCCAGTAAAATTTGTCCTCTTTTCAGTTCAGATTCTTATGATGCCATTTATTCCTTGGAATCTCCAGCTTGCACGCTATCCAGAAAAATAAATTCCATCTGCTTGAGGAATGCACAAGATTTGTTTGAGTTGAATTGGTAAAGAATGGCAAGAGAGTCAAATCAGGTTTCCAGTTACAATCAGAATTATCTATAGTGTATCCATCCAATTTAACATTTTTTCTTCAGAAATTGACTAATTAAAACCTGATCTTTAAATATGTATCATTCAAAATGTGACATTATTAACCCTACTATACTTTAACTGAGTTTATCATATATATTGGTTGTTCATTGTTTCCACTGTGAGATCATCTTATTCAGATGGTAGTATTTCTTTACACTGATTGGATGACTTTATGTTAATAAAGTCTTTTCATTTCACTGGGCTTCTGCTCAGCCCATAAAAAGTATAGAGGAAGCTTATGAAGGGAAGAAGAACTAGTTTGCAGAATCAGGGAATTTTTGCATAGTTCAGACTAAGACTGTCAAGCAATTTAAAAAAAGTAATCACTCTAAATTGTATAATTTTTAAAAAATTATTGCTATAGCACAATTAATTGCAATGTTAAAAAACAGTAGAATAGCATTTATTTATGTGGATGTTTTTTACATTTTCAAATATATTTATTTCAGTTACAAGACAGAAAATAAAGCAAACAGTGATAATGTTATATTCTTTATTAGAAATAGTTGTGCTATAAACAAAATAAATAGTATTTTTCAATTCACATCATAGCGTACAATCTCCTTAACATGAAAATTGAACTTACAAATGTAGAATTATATTAAAAAATGTCATTCAAAAACAAAACAACATTTAAGAGCCTATAAGTCTGCTTAGTCCTACTTTTCATTTTGCCAGTTACTCAGACAAATAAGTTTGCTTACAAAATACAAGAGATGATGCTACCCACTTCTTGTTTACATTGTGAGAACAGACATTCACATGACATTGTTGCAGCTGACATTGCTAGATTCATGTCTTTTCATGCTTCAACCATCTTTCCATTGGACATGTGTCCATGCTAATGAAGAGTTCTGCTTGATAACAATCCAGAGCAGTGCAGGCCAATGCGTGCTTACTTTCATCATCACCTATAGAAGGTTGATTTCCTTTTTTGGTGGTTCAAGTTCTGTAATTTCCATAATGGAGTGTTGCTCTCTTGCTCTTTTAAGGCTTCTGAAAGTATGCACCACATCTTGTTCCTCTCGAATTTTGGAAGGCACTTCACATTCTTAAACCCTAAGGTGAATGCTCTAGCTATCATTAAAAATCTCACATTGGGACCTTCCATGCTTGGATCATCATCCGAGACTACTGTAACATGAAATATATGGCATATGCAGGTAATCAGAACAAAGTCTATTCTCCCCCAAGGAGTTTAGTCACAAATTTAATTAATAAGCCATTTTTAAATGTGTCATCAGCATGAAAGCATGTCCTCCAGAATGGTAGCCAAAGCATGAAGGGATATACAGATGCTTAGCGTATCTGGCACATACGCACTTTGCAATGTTGGCTACAAGTATCATGTGAATGCTTGTTCTCATTTTCAGGTGACATTGCAAACAAGAAGCCAGCAGCATTATCTCCCAGGAATCCAAACAAACTTGTATGTTGTTAGTGACTGGCTGAAGAAGTAGAACTGAGTGGCCTTGTAGGCTCTAAAGTTTTCCATTGTTTTATTTCTGAGTGCAGTTATGTTACAAAGTTTTTACATTTGTAAGTTGCACTTTCACGATAAAGATGTTGCACTACAGTACTTGTATAAGGTGAATAGAAATGATTTCTTTATCATTTTTACAGGGCAAATATTTGTGATAAAAATAATATAAAGTAATTACTGTACATTTTGTATTCTGTGTTGTAATGAAATCAATATATGTGAAAATGGTTAAAACCATTTGAAATATTTAATAAATGTAATTGGTATTCAATTGCTTAACAGTTCAATTAAAACTGGGATTAATTGCAATTCATTTTTGAGTTAATCATGTTAGTTAACTGCAATTCATCAACAGTCCTACTTTCAGACCTTTGCTCTTCTGAGCTCTTGAATCAGGCCTAGATTGACACATCACAGTAGAAAAAGTCAGGGTTGAAATCATGGTTCTAACTGTAGGAATGGCAAAAATCTAATTTACTTGAGCAGGGCTGGGATTTAGCTGAGGGAATAGTGTAATATTAACTGGATCAGATTTAAAATTAATTTTCTCTCAACTGTGAAACACAGTAATTGTGTGGGTTATGGCTCACAGCTACCATTGGTATCACCAGATCCTTATCCTTAATTGTCTCTCCAAGATCTTTAGTCGGAGTCTTTCTGTATTTGACAGAGTATTTCCCATACCTTTGTCCATCTTGTGTAGCTCTGTCTGATAGAATTCTGGTCTAGGCTTTTGAGAACACAGTACCTCCCCACTGTGCTTTGTTGTTGCTGAGCACTGCCCAGTAATGTTTTGTCAGTTGAGTGCACTAATTAAATCTATTGTTCTCCATTACCATATTCACCATTACAAAACAAATCATAATTGTGATGTGGAGAGGACAATGTATGCACAAGGTAATTTGACGAAGGTGAAATTGTGTCCCCTAAATAACCTTCCCCATGGGGCACTGAGAAGAGATTAGTGGATTTTTTTTAATTTCAACTTTTATATTATTTGTATGTTGTCCAGTTTGAAACTCCCAACAACGAGCTAGAGAGGAAGCAGTTACAGGCAGTCCCCGGGTTACGTACAAGATAGGCACTATAGGTTTGTTCTTAAGTTGAATTTGTATGTAAGTTGGAACTGGCTCCAGATTCAGCTGCTGCCACTGAAACTGACCAGGGGCTGACTACAGGAAGCCGGAGGCAGAGTTGCTCTGCCCCCTGCTTCCTGGAATCAGCCTGATCAGTTTCAACAGCTGCTGAATCTGGAGCCTGGGACAGAACAGCTGGGGCGCTGCCCGGTAGGTTCCCACAGGACCAACCCGGCAGCACCCCAGCTGCTCTACCCGAGGTGTCCCGCAACAAAAGCCTGGTCTGCTGGGGGAGGGGGGGCCCACTAGCTGTGCCCCCTCCCCTCCCAGCAGACCAGGGAGATCCGAGCAAAGCTGCACAGGTGGAGGGACCCCGCTGCCCGTGCGGCTTTGCTCCTGTCTCCCTGGGGTGCTGGAGGGAGTCCCCCCCAGCACACCAGGGAGACCTGAGCAAAGCCGCACAGGCGGAGGTACCCCGCCGCCCGTGTGGCTTTGCTCCTGTCTCCCTGGTCTGCTGGGGGGGTCCAGCAAAGCCACTGGACCCCCTCCCCCAGCAGACCGGGGACACCCGAGCAAAGCCGCCGCCTGGGCGGCTTTGCTCGTTTGCCCAGGAGCAAAGCCGCCCAGGCGGCGGGACCCCTGCCGCCTGGGCAGCTTTGCTCCTGTCCCCCTGGTCTGCTGGGGGGGTCCAGCGACTTTGCTGGACCCCCCCCCAGCAGACCAGGGGGACAGGAGCAAAGCTGCCCAGGCGGCGGGGGTCCCGCTGCCTGGGCGGCTTTGCTCCCAGGCAAACGAGTAAAGCCGCCCAGGTGGCGGCTTTGCTCGGGTGTCCCTGGTCTGCTGGGGGGTCCAGTGGCTTAGCTGAACCCCCGCAGCAGACCAGGGAGACCGGGAGAAGCTTTTCTCGCCCCGGAGGACACGGGTGGCAACCCACCGCCCGTGAGCTCTGGGGCGAGAAAAGCCCCGTTCGTAAGTGCGGATCTGACATAAGTCGGATCCGTGTAAGTCGGGGACTGCCTGTATTACTTGCAGATTTGGTTTGTTTATCAAAAGATGTCAAATAATCATAGTCAACCAAATTTACTAACCCACTGGTTTTATTCATTACAAATACAGGATAGGGATTATATATTTAGGCACTCCATCAATACAACCATCAGCATGAACTGTTCTAGAAATATAATTCACTGCTGAGTATTATATGTGTCTTGGATTGTTGCCACAAGCATAACCTTCCCTCAATTAGTTTGATTCATTCTTACCCTACAATTTTCTTTTACACGCAGTTTGCACTTGTCAGTTTACACAAGTGTGTCAGAAATGTGGACCTCTTTCTATTAATTGTTATATCAATTGCTTATTAATTTTACAAACCTTAGAAAAATACTGTGCCAAGAACAAAGTCTTACACACATTAAAAGCTGTATTTCAGTATAAAGGGTGCTGGGGAAATGGCTGGTTTTAGAATAAATGAGGAGTCTCTTGGCTAAATAATTTTGGTAACAGGGTGGAAGGAAAGAATCTGCCCTGCCAAAAAATTCCATTCAAGTCTAACAGACATTACCATAATCCAAACAAGATGTTACTTCTGATGCTCAGCTGTCTTTTGTGGATAAAGTGACTGGGCACTGAAAAACGATTCACTACTTTTTCTTGAAACAATATTAATTTAGTCATCAAAATGAATGCACAAAATTCATTTTCCGTAACTATATGGGTATGTCTACACTACAAGTTTTTTGCGCATAAAAAGGCGGTGCATCCACACCTCGAGGGTTTTTGCGCAAGAAACTCGACAGAACAGAGGGCTTTTGTGGATAGAGCTATTCCTCTTCCCCTAAGGAATAACTCCTTTTTGTGCTACAGCTCTTGTGCAAAAAGGCAGGTGTGGGCTCTTGGGAGGAGTTTTTGCACAAGAAACCCCAATTGGAAAAAGCACAGGTGCTCTGATGGCCATTCTGTGAATGGCCATCAGTGCTTTCATGTGAAAGAATGTCCGTGCAGTGTGGACGCTCTTTTGCGCAAAAGCATATCGCTTTTGCGATGAGCTTTGAGGTCTGGATGCGCTTTTGCACAAGACATTTGCACAAAAACTCTGCAATGTAGACAAAGCCCATAAACAAACTTTTTGATAGCTGAATAGAAAAGTGCTATAAAGACACTATTCCAGAACTTAGTTTCTGATTTATCACAAACTTCCCCTGCAGGTGCTGAAGGCTCTTGGCCATAAATATACAGTGAGCATGTAGCTTTCATTAACAAAAAAAGAACAAGGCTTGCTGCCTATATCAGTAGTGACATACATATATTTCTGACATATTCCTCTTTGTGATTATGGCTAGTTGCTGAATATGTTAGTATGGTGGTCTGGAGATGTGCAATTTTCAGTAAAGGGCAAGTTGCTTGATTTAAAAAGCAATATAAGGAATTACATACATTCCGAGAAATCACATATGGACCACTGTGAATGACAAGGGCAAAAGAGTATGGAGACTTATCTTTTTTTGGCCAAGTGGCTGCAACTTTATTAAATCTTAAGATAGCTTATAAGGGCAACTGGTCCTGGAAATAGGGGAAAAAGGAGGATGGGGATTAAGGCCCCAGTCACCCTTGGCCATCAACAGCTTTTCAATCCTTTTCGATCAATAGCAAGCCAACACTTCCTAGGTCATAGCCTTGTCATCAGACAGCTCTTAGGCCTTATAAACATGCCCAGATCTCTCTGTGAACGTAACCTTTTTTTCTGGTGCTGGGCTGATACCCAAATTTGCAGTGGTTCAATAAATTTTATTTTCACCCACTGCTGCTCTTCTGTAGGTGAATTCTCATCAACCCACCCGTCCCACCATTTGAAAGAAGGACTAGGAGTTAACCCATGGTAGCTCCAGCAGAGAGAGCTGCCATTGGCCAGCAGCTACCATGGCATGGACAGGAATGTGATGTTGCCTTTCACCTAACAACAGGAGCTGTGAAGAACCATTTGTTCTCATCTAATAATTGTAAAATGAAGTACAATAAAGTTCCAGTGATCTACTTGATTACTTACTGTTCTCTTTAATAAATATTGAGGTTAGACAAACAGGTAAGCAATCTAGGATGTACCTTCAAGAAGGTATTCTGGCATTTTGAACTGTGTTTTGCTTACCCATGTGGTTTGGGAAAAAATCAGTCTTTTGTAGAACTGCACTATTTTAATCAATGCTTGATATCATATGTTTCAAAGCTGTAGAAAAAAAAAGCGTAAGATTTGTGTCTCCATCAATGAACACTTGTAAGGCTGTTCCTTTTCTCACACAGGCATTAGTGCAACTTTATTAGAGAAACAGCAAGATTAGAATGGGGGTACTCATTTTTAGAGGCCTACAGGATCTTATTTGAAGAAAGCAATAATACCCAGGTGTTTCCAAAATAAAGTACTATCCTCCAGGATTGCAGTATAGCAGGCAGATGCTGTGCCAACATAGTTAGTGAAGAGCTTCATTTTCCTGATATATTTAGAGCCAGTAAATTCAATGCAGGTCCTAGATAGCCAGTTGTTTAAAAAAAACAGAAGAGAGAAAGAGATGGTGCTGGACTGAACATCCCTAAACTTTGGGAGAGGAAGAGTTCAAAATCCAAACTCAAGCCAAATTTAAAATTTTTTGAATATTATAAACAACCTGTGCCTTCACCATGGAGCACACCAAGCCAGTGATATTGGGGTGTGAACTTTGGATGCAGATCAGGTTCTTGCAGCATGAGCCCTCATCCAATAAAAATATAATGCAGAGTATCAGAATATAATAGAACAATAATAATAGTAATAAATCCTTTATATACAAATGACCCACAGTCAGCCTGAGAAGAGCTGAGCACAAATCTGGAGCAAGAAGTAAAAAGGCATCTCGGTCTGTTTTATTGATCTTCATCCTGTAAGCCTGCCAATTGCTGGCTTGCTCCCTGCTGCAAGTTAGAAGGCTCAGCTACCAATAGCATTGATGTGCTGAGGATAAGATTCGCATGAAGGAGACCTGGACATGACCCCCTTTTGTCATCCTTACTTCCTGTGTCAGCACCTGGGAGGAGAGACTACTTGTAAACCATTCCATTAGTTCTCCAGCACCTGAGGATTTCTTTTGGAAGAGGCAGGACACTTCAGTGGCCAAATCCACTAGCATAAGGACTATTTTGCACAATCAAAGTGATATAAAGCAGCCAGAGCTCACTGTAGAATCAGAACAATTATTTTTATGGGAAAATGTTTGTGAGCATATGGCTTTGGTACCTGTCTCTTTTATTCAGTGTTGCAGCATTGTTTCATTACATATCCAGTGCAAAAAGTCATTGTGATTTTTACCTTCCTGTCACATTAGCATGTTTGGGGGTAATAGTTTAATGCAAAAGTAGTGTTACTCCAGGAATCCCCATATCAGTACTGGCAGCCGAATTCATATTTAATCCTCAGTGGCAAAATATTTGTGGCAGAAGATAAAGGAAGATGTTGATTCCTGTAAAAAAACATTTGCTAACAAAGAAAGTGTTGTTTGTCAGTTGGAAACATAAATTATTTCATCCCTCAATAGGGAAATCTGTAAACAGGGAGAGCCAAAGAATTTTACAAACATCTTCTGATGTTTTGCTAAATTTTATCGGCTTGAAAGCTGGTATGGAAGGTTGGTGTAGTCTTACAAAGCTGTTCAGTTGCTTGAAGCATGGCAGAGTGATATGAAATAGACGACAGACCTCTAAATGTCAAAATAGGCAGAAATAATGGTTAACTACATTATTTCATACACAGCTCTGTATACCCACACACATCTTTTAAAAATAGGCAAGTGGAGGGCTGCCAGTTCAGTTCTCCTCTATGCAGCCTGGCTCCAGGCTGAACAAGAAAAGGTATCACTTGTCAGATGGAAGATGTTTTCTGTTAAGAACTGTTTCCAAACAAATTGAGTCATTTTAAGGATCTGAAAATAAAATGAAAACTTTAATAGCAGATGCATTCCCAATTAATATATTCATTGTGCTCTATTGTGTGTCTTAGGAGAACATCCTCTCTTCAAAGGATTGGTCAGCACCAGATAAGGCTACCTTTAACTCTGAGATGTGCCTGTGAAAGGAAATTCTGGTTATCTGTGGCAGGTACTGTCATGATCTGGGTGAACCCATGTTATGGGCTGAATTAAAACACCACTGAGATAGCTATGTGTGAGCTCACCCTTCAGTCAACATAAGGCTAAGCATACGTGTCTCCAACCCTATCCGAGGCTGCACCCCCTGTGGCAATGGCCCGGGCTGAGCACTTAGCTGCCAGCCCTGCTAACTAAGACAAAAAGTATGAGTATGTAAACCTGCCAAAAAAGGCTTTTGTCTGGGTATTGTTTTTACATAGGTGCACGTGGGAAGATGGAACAGACAAAAATGGGCAAAGACTGATCTACACCTAAAACTTAGGTTGACCTAGCTATGTTTCTCAAGGCTGTGAAATTTTGCTTCCTGACTGCTGTAGTTAGGTTGACTTAGCCCCCAGCGTCATTGTAGCTTGGTCAGTGGAAGCATTACTCCACTGATCCTGTTGGCATCTCTTTGAGACGCGGATTGCCTACACTGATATAATTCTCCCTTCTGGTGATGTGGGAAACAGCAGGGCTATAGCTATGTTGCTCTAGCAGTTGTGTTGTAGACATAACCAGAGAAAGACAGAGCACCTGTGAAGGAGCAGCTGAAAAAATGGTGACTGACCGTGGAAACAATATGGACAGAGGTTCTTGAGCCACGTGCACAAGCTACGAAGAGAATACTCATACAGTACTTGCCACAGATAACCAGAATTTCTTTTCACAGTCACATCTCAGAGCTACAGGCAGCCTTCTCTGGTGCTGACCAATTCTCTGCAGAAGGGTTGCTCCGCCCAAGATATGCAACATAATACATTGGTGCTGTGAGCAAAAAGGGCTGTTTCTTCCTATTTGATTCCTTTTGTGTTGAGACAGAACTTGGTATGTTCTTTATAAATAAACACAACTGCATCAAATAAATACCTATCACCAACTTCTGCTCCCAGCTGTCATATCCATAGGGCCCTGAACTTTGGTGACTTGGTCAAAAGGGGGCATTAGTACCAGTGAATTTGGGTTTTGATGTTTACTAAATTTGTCAAGCCCTCTGGAGTGGCTTATCAGTATGAGTGCCAAACTCAAGGCAGACTGTTAAAAATGAAGGCCCAGACCACAAATTGTTGTTTGTTCTATAATTAAATTTCGACAACCAGGTATTAAGTGTGAACTCTTTCAACACTGTAACAGTCTAAACATGAAGTCATGGACAGTTCCCCTTGGGCACTTCAGGCTATCTTGCCACCCAGGTAAGTCTGCCTTTGTGATAGATGGTCTCTCATACCAAAAATCACATCATTATTCAGGTTTCTTTCAGTCCCAAAGAACCAGTCACTTACATTTGCTGAGTTGTACATTAGTTCTCTCACTGAAGACAGTTCTTGTAGCCAGTCCTGTAATTAACTAAAGATTTATTAAGTAGGAATAAGAAATGAGTTATTTATACGGTTAAAACAGGTAATCATGAACTTACAAATGAGTTAGTCTTAACTCATGGGTAAGAGAAGCTCTGTAATATGCAAATTCTATGTGTCTTCTAGTGTTAACTTAGCTACCGTATTTTAGCGAATATACCCCGCATCCAGTTATACCCCGTACCCAAATATACCCCATGGTTTTTGCTGTTTCAGTAAAACAGCCTCAGTTCCTGTGCAGCTGCCAGCCTCCGGGCGGGGGAGCGATCCAGTCGGGTGCCCTCCCCTGCGTGCAGCCACCGCCACCGCACGCCAGCCCCACCATGTGCTGGCTTGTTGCTCCTGCGTGATCCAGCTGGGCACCCTCCCCTGCCTGTAGCAACCACACGCCGGCCCCGCTGCACTCTCACTTGTTGCTCCTGGGCCAGGGCATGGCTCGGGGTGGTGGGGCAGGCGCCGGCCTGGAGCAACAAGCGAGTGTGCAGCGGGGCTGGCGTGCAGCGGCGACGGCTGCAGGCAGGGGAGGGCGCCCGGCTGGATCGCAGGAGCACCATACCCCAGCCCCGCTCCTGTGCACTGGTGAGCAGGGCCAGGGGGCTGCAAGAGGGCACAGTGAGGTTGCAAGCGGGGTACAAAAGAGGCTGGGGGAGGGAGTTGCGGCGATCTGTGGTGCAGGCCACCCACCGCCCGGGACAGGGCTCCGGGCTCCTTCCCGGTACTTTTTGTAAAAAAAAAAAAAAAAAAAAGTATACCCCGCACACGAGTTTACCCCGTGGGGGGAGAGGAGGGTGCAGGGTTTGTGAAAATGAATATAACCTGTGGGTTATATTCGCTAAAAGATGGTAGTAATTTGGGGATCTCTTCCTTACACTTATATTGCCCACTTAAAATCCAAAAAGCATACTGATACAGATGTTTCAGGTCAGGGACTTTTGTTTCTTTACCCCAGAGCTCTGGGGTATGATAGGACAAAGATAGGCTAGGTTAGAACTATGATGGGACAAAGATATTTGTGCAGATACCCTCTTAATGAATGTGGGGAGGTGGAGGGGAGAAATCAACAAAATCTTTTTTTCCTTGGTGTTCCACAATGGTTTGACCAGTGGCTATAGGCATTCTTTAGTTTGTCAGGAGACAACACCTGATTTAATCAACTAGTATTTCATGCTTAGTTAATGCATCTCTCCTAACTGTGGAGGTTTCCGGTTACAAAGCAAACACCTTTATAGTAACAAATCAAATACTTACATTTTGTACTTTACACAGTGGGATATAGGCATTGTAAGTGAGGTTAACGCATGGAGCAATATTCAAGAATTTCATAAAGTCAAACACTAAATATATTTCTATAAATCTAACACTTACTTGAAAAAATGCTAAGACACAGATGAGCCAGATTGGTTTTCAGCTGTACATTTGTCACTGTTCAGTGAGGCACCTGAACTGGCACCCGTTCTACCACTGTTACAGAACTCTCTGATTTTCTCATGAAGGCAATTGAATTCATGAATACTTTATAGTATTGAAACAAACACTTTATTTGAAGTTAGCCATCATAACAATCCCTTATTTTAAGTAAAAACAACAATAAAAACAGCATCTCTTAGATATATGTAATGTAATTCTTTTTGCAGGTTCCTCTTTCATGTGTAACTAGTCCTGGATGGCATCTGTAAATATTGGTTTATCTTGGTAACAGTTTCAGTGTGGCATGTTATGTGGTATGAATTAGCACATTTTGACTATAGCCTCATGATTGCTTAGCAAAACCTTGAAACCTTGTGTGGATAACTTTCTTGACTCCCACACTTACTAAATACATTCATATATTTTTAAATAAATCTACAGATTGGCTTTATGTCCCTGGTGGGGAGCAGTGCTAAACTCAAACTGAACTTACTGAAAGTAGAACAGCTACCCCAGCTGTGAATTTAGCCCTCAATTGCTGATCATTTTTCTCACTAGAACTTTTCAAAGAAAAATAGTTATGTGAAATTTTCACATTAGCAAACAAGTAAATTGGTGTGATTTAAGAAAAAAATGTAGAAAAAACTACTTCTCCCCATCACAAGATCTATGCACCATTTGAATACCACTTAAGTTCTCCATTGATATGTAAATCTTGGTGTGATCTATTTGGGTCTGATCATGGGGATACATTTCACATTCAGTAAGATTTAAAATTAATGACATTTTAATGTTTGTGGTCCAGTGATTTCAGTGGTTCATGTATCAGAATCATACGTCTAATAGATCATTTGATCACTTGTTGCAGAGACTGAGAAATGTAGGTGGCAAGGCAATGTAATTCCTCAAGGACATGGTTGAATTATTTTATCAGTATTTCTGCAACTGAATTAATAATTGTAATATTTGATGTTTGTAAGAAAAATCATGCAGCTATTTTTGGAAGAAGTTTCATGCATGTACCGTAAATGGTCATAAAATGTACTAAATTCCTAAATTTGTAGAAAGAACTGAAGAACAAACATTAAGAGAAAAATGGGCCTCTATATTTGTGGAATGGTTGATTAATATAGTGGCTTAAAATGCATAGTAGGATATTAAGAAAAGTTTCTGACTGGCCTTTATACTGTTGTTCCAGTTGTAAGCACATATGAAGTGATTTGGTTTCTGCAAGAGTTGGAAAATAAGCAAGACATTTTATCATAGTTATATCTTTTATGTTGGCCAGGCACACTCCTTCCTGCGAAAGTTCCTTATGTGTGTTATATTCTCCTATTGCCAAAAATAGTTGTACTTAATATAAAGTATTTATACTAAAGTATCACTTAGGGGCTCAAATCCTGATGGGGCCCCATTTTGTTGTGCAAATGCATGTTTAGATGGTAAACTTGTACAAGTACATCATTTAAACAGTAGTCTTCAGATATCTATTGTATTGTACTAATCGTTTCTTCATATGCTTTTTGAACTCATTAAAGCCAATGAGCCAGATTCTCAATTGGCGTAAATTAGTATAGCTCTCTGAGAATATCTGAATTTCCTGAAAAAGCTCTAGAATCGTCAGTGCTGTGGTAAAATAAAACCAAGGACAATTAGAGTAAGAGCAGTGCTATTGTGCATGCAGTGATAATAAGTGTGATCTAACTGTAAAAATTATTAATTACAGTGAATAAAGGAAACCAGTCAACATTATTAACAAGAGCTAATTTTAGATTTTGAGACATTTAGTTCAAGGTTATAGGCAAAAGCATTTTTAACGAAGATAGTGTGGATTCTAATTGATTTCATGTTGGTAAACTGATTTATTTACAGGTTTAATAGGTCAGGCTGATGATTCCCTGAGTAATTACTACTGGAAAATTACTAGAAGTAAACGCATATTCTGAAAGGAGGGTAGCTTGAATAATATAACAATTGCTTTACACGAAGGTGGTGAGGAGAGGTGTTAACATTCTGTTTTGCTGAAATGTGAACGTTAGCTTTGGTTTGGCCTGGGACACAAACCTTTGAACATAGTCACACACTGCTGAACATGGATTTATTAATAATAGTTTATAAAGTTTGAGGGAACCTTCCTGGGCCAGTAGCAAAGGAGCAAAACCCCAGCAATAAGGGAAGGAAGCACTTACCAAAGGATACCAGGTATAGCCTCCTTTCCGGAGCCTGTGGCACTCAATGGCCAGGTATGTGTGTACGGGGGCTGATTGAACAACATTCCTGAGCTCCCCAGGATTTAATCTGGAGCAAAGACCATGTGTACCCTCTTTCAACTCTGTTCCAGAAGCCCCACCCTGAACTAGGAATGGAACACCAACCTGACAGATGATCACCCATTTGGTGGTCAGGAAGGAATTTTTTCACTCCTAGAGACAATTGGCAGAAGCCCGGGGATTTTTTTCACCTTACTCAATACACTATGGTGCTTAAAGGTATTGTAGATAGGAAAGTGCTTGTTATTAGCTGAAGTATTTGCCTTAAGTTGTAAATTTGTTGGAACTCCAGCTTGTTTCCAGTGAGGTAAAAAGGGCAAAAGGAATTGTGCAATTAAAATGTGCAATTGAAATGTTTCCCTTTAATAATGTTGAAGTAAAACACTTGACTTTTTCTGAATATTTTTATTTGATCATAAACAATTCAGTGACGCTAACATAAATTCATAAAACATTTCTGTTATGGAATCTGCATTTTTCATCAACAAAAAAATTTTAGTTCTACCAACCTAAATAACATATAACTATTTCATATGTGGGTTAAGTGTATAGTTTTAAATCCATATTACATTGTATGTGTCTTAAGTGACCTGGAAATGCAGTCTGAGAGTACCAGTGGGGATTTTAATACTGTAAGTTGAAGACCTGAGTAAATATCCTGTAGTCCATCGTTAAACAGAAGTGAGTGTTTATACTACCCTTTAAATTAGTGTTCATTTACTATTTAAATAAATATTTACTTAGGGCACTTCTACATAGCAGGGCAAAAGTCAAATTAAGCTATACAATTTCAGCTACATCAATTGCGTAGCTGAAGTCAAATTAGCATAATTCGACTTTTGGCTCTGTCTACAAAACAAGAAGTCAATGGAAGAACACTCCTCATTCAACTTTACTAACTCCTCCTGAAATGAGGGTTCCAGGAGTCGGAGTAAGAAGTACTCCAGCTCACCATTATTTTGAAATAATGGCTTGCTATGTAGGCATGCTCTGTTATTCAAAAATAATGCTACTTTGTAGACATACCCTTAGTGCCCTTATGTGTTTTTCTCTCACATTACAATACCTTATTAAAAGCTATCTATACAACACTCTACTCAACAGCTTGGTAGGAAATCTGTTAACTGAAAGATGTTAATAGCTTTCAGTTTGTGTGTGTTTTTTTAATAATGCAGGGATGTTCTCTTTACCTGGTTTCTGTGTGTTACAGAACATTGCAAAACTATGTTTTCTATGGGAGAGCCCATGTTAGAATACAAAAGACCAATTTTTAGACATTATGTGACAGTACAAAAGTATTCATCTGTGCCCTGGAAATGAATCATGCAGTGGAGGTTAACATCCAAGATAACACATGCTTCTAGGAGAATACAAATAAACCTTTCATGTTTCACATGGATATGAATTTAGTAATATTGAGAAACTACATGTTGGGGGGAAAAAGAAGAAAGTGATTTTGATATCACTCATAAGGGAATTCATTGTTGTTCTGTTTGAGGAAGGACATTCTGACAGACAATATTGATAATATTATCCATGTTTGTATTGAATTGATTATACCATTTACAATTAATTGTAGATGTACTGATTGTAGAATTTCCATCTTGCTGCACAATCCAAAAACTTTGGTATCACTGCACGGTTTTTTTCCATAATGTAATAGTAGCCTGAGGAACTTATTGGTTCAATTTTTTCAGGCCAAAAATTTCATGAACTGAAAAAGAGTGACATATTTCTATGAGATAGGGTTTTATATGCAATTTAAACTTTCAGTAGTAACTATCTAGGACTAGGATGGAACTTGCCTAATGACAAGTTATACCATAATTGTCCAATATAGTATTTCTGTGAGGGGCAAAATACATGAGCCACTGCTCTGATCTGATATGGCAATTCCTATGTTATATACACCTGCATTAAGCCAACAGTGAATTGCTAGCTGACTTTTTTTCTCTAGTACCTGACAGAATGATTATGTTGCAGGTGTGGCCTTGCTTTGTCTTTCAGTAGAAGTGAAGTGACTGACCCCCTGGATACCAGATTCATAGGGAAATGACTGTTTCTGTTTGTTTGTGCCCACACAAGCCTTTCTCCATCCACACCACCCGGTCACGTGGTGAATAGAGATTAACAGTCACTTCTTGCTTTTGATTGCTAGGTCCATGGTGGGGACAAAACCCAGCTCAGAAACTGCAGCACAGTAACAGTGTTTTATTTTCTTGTTTGTGGACTGGAAGGCTGCAAAAATTGGAGCAAGAACCAAGATCTGCTACAAAGTTTAAAATATGGTTACAGTGAAGGAAATGATGGCATGAAACTGGAATATTACAGATATTCTTATGTATATTCTGAGTCTTAAGTCCTTGTTTTAGTAAGAAAAGTAAGTTATTAGTTTGTTTCTTTTTCTTCACTTCTAGTAATGCCCAACTAGTGCAGCTGTTATGACAAAGTGATAGGGATTCTTCTGTTCTGACATCGTATATAATAGACTTTTAAGCTAAGTTCCAGTTGCAGAAACTTCATTATTTATGATAATGTGGGACCATGAAGAGCCCAGATTGGCTTTCATATCCCTTGTTGAATGTGCATTTTTTTCAGCCTTCTTTAAGTGTAGAATTCCAAGATGGAGGTTACTGAGGACACTGACTGACTGCTCAATACACTAAAATTAGAGCATAGGCGCGCTCTCTAAATGTGCAACGTTTTTGTTATTCTTGTATGAATAGTCTCCAGTTTGTCCATATGTTTCCTGAAATGTGGGATCCAGAACTGGAAATGACACTTCAGTTGAGGCCAAATCAGCATGGAATAAAGGAAGAATTATTTCTCATGTCTTGTTTACAATACCTTGGTAATACATCCCAAAATAATGTTTGCTTTTTATTTATTTAAATTTTTTGCAACAATATTATCCTGTTAACTCAAATTTAGCTTGAGATCCACTATGACCTGAGTGCCCTTTCAACAGTACTCCTTTCTAGGAAGTTATTTCCTTTTTATATTTGTGCAACTGATCTGATTGTACCTTCATAAGTGATGTACTTTATATTTGTCCTGATTGAATTTCAGCCTATACATTCCAGCTAGGTTTTATTTCCTAGTTTGTTTATGAAAAGGTTGTGAGAGACAGTATCAAAAGCCTCATTAAAGTCAAGATCTACTACTTCCCCCCCCATCCACAAGACTTGTTGCCTTGTCAAAGAAAGCCATTAGGTTGGTTTAATATTATTCATTATTGACAAATCGATGGTGATTGTCATTTGTCATGGTATTAACTTCTAGGTATTTGCAAATTGAGTGTTTAATTTTTGGGTACTAAAGTTAAGCAGACTGGTCTGTAATTCTTTAGGTTGGCCGTATTCCCCTTTGGATAGATTGGCACTGTTTGCCTTTTTTTTTTTTTTTTGTCCTTTGAAATCTTTCTTCTCTCCCAAGTCTTTTCTAGGATAATAATTCATGGTGCAGCTATCTTCTCAATCAGCTCCTTGAGTACTATAGAATGTATATCATCAGGCTTTGATAACTTGAAGACATCTAACTTGTCTAAATAATCTTAAAACATTCTTTCCCTATTTTAGTCCATGTTCCTACCTCATTTTCACTGGCATTTGTTAGATTTGCAATTGCTACTAAACTTTTTTTCTGAAAACTGATTCAAAAAAGTCATTCAACACTTGTGCCATTTCCACATTTTCTGTTAGGCTGTGTCTAGACTGGCAAGTTTTTCCGCAAAATCATCTGCTTTTGTGGGAAAACTTGCCAGCTGTCTACACTGGCCGCTTGAATTTCTGGAAAAGCACTGATGATCTCATGTAAGATTGTCAGTGCTTTTCCGGAAATACTATGCTGCTCCTGTTCGGGCAAAAGTCTTTTTCCGAAAGACTTTTGCGCAAAAGGGCCAATGTAGACAGCACAATAATGTTTTCTGCAAAAAAGCCCCGATCGCGAAAATGGCAATCGGGGCTTTTTTGCGGAAAACTGCGTTTAGGTTGGCCACGGACGCTTTTCCACAAAAAGTGCTTTTGCGGAAAAGCATCCTGCCAATCTAGACGTGCTTTTCCGAAAATGCTTTTAACGGAAAACTTTTCCGTTAAAAGCATTTTCGGAAAATCATGCCAGTGTAGACGTAGCCTTATTGTTCCTCCCTTCTTATTCGCCCAATTTACTGGTGTCCCCTGTCCTTGGTCTTCCTCTTGCTTCTTATGTATTTGCAGAATGTTTTCTTGTTAACCTTTATGTCTCTATGTAGTAGAATCTTCTTTTGTGCGTTGCCCTTTCTAATTTTGTCCCGATGTACTTAAACTATTTGTGTATACTCATTCTTTGTAATTTTCACTTGTAGGATTCACTTTGGGGTTTCAGATCATTGGAGGTCTCCTAGTTGAGTCACTGTGAACTCTTGCCTGTTTTTCCTGTAAAATGGGATAGTTTGCTCTTGTGCCTTTAGTAGTCTCTCTAAAAAACTTCCAACTCTCTTGAACTATTTTCCCCCTTAGGCTTGTTTCCCATGGAAGGAACCACACCTGGGAAAAATCCCTACAACAGGAAAATGGCCTGATAAAACTACCTTTTGTATATTTGAAATTTCCTGTGAAGGACTACTCATGCAAAACGTTTCAACACAATAACAACAATTTTTGAACATTGTAAGGTTCAGTTTCACCAAAAGGACTAATAATTAAGTCGGACCTCTTAAGCTAGCTGAATTAGTATCAAACTTTAATATTAGAGAATCAATAGGATAGGAAGTGTTCTAGTTGGTTCAGTGATCCAAAGGTAAACATAGAAGTAAAAACAGACTGCATTGCTTCAGTATATCAGTTTTTCTCATGACGTACAGCAGTATATTATAATGCAAACAAGCCTAGGCAAAAAGGACTACAGTGATGGATTATGTAATAGATTTTTTTAAACCCCAACTTCATACCAAAGTTTCCAAAGGAGTCGCTCAGTTTGACTTCTTAGAAGTACTTTAAAGTTTTCTTTTCAAGAAGGATTACAGATTTACTTCTGATTTTTCTTAATTTATTAAGAGTTTCTTTTTAAAAAAGTACTATAGTTGAAGAGGGCGTTCTGTTACAGATGTAAACACTTCTAAGTACACGAATTTCAAAGCTTCTCATTTATGTTTTGGGCATCTAAATTATTGTCATTGATTGCAGGGGTTTGTATGTGGTGGCAAGCAGGGGCCTGGGCCCCTCAATAATGGTTGGGGGCTCAAAACGTCTCTGGCCCAGGGCTGCAAAGGCAGTGAGCTCCTTCCTAGGGAGAGGGCAAGAGGGAGGGTAGAGAGAACTCCTGCTGGGATTGGGATAATGGGAAGTAAATAGTACCTTTGGGGGGAAGGAGCACAGAGGATGCTCCTCCAAAAGGGGTCAAATTTAAATACCTGCATATACCCCTGTTTGGTCATGTCCTCAGTTGGTGTAAGTGGTGTAATTCCATTGACATAATTGGAACTAAACCCATTTACACCCACAGAGGATGTGGGTCTGCATCAACACTCCATTTATCAATCCAGTGCTTAAAGAATTTGGAATTATGAGGACTGGTACTTAAATGAAAAAAAATGAAGCTCTTCCCTATTCGGATTTTTATTTAACTGTGTCTTTAAAATTTAGTTTTCTGTTTTGTTTTCTCTTTGACAGCTCCTTCAGGCTGGAAGGAATATCTACATTTGGAGGCATGTCAGTTATTTCTTTGATGTTGGATTCGTCATTGTGACTTCTTGCAGGCCAGATCTGATGAAAGTAACCAGGAACCTGACCCTCCTTGGAGCATGGAAGCCCTTAGAGTCAGAGCACAACGAATCACTGGTGTAATCTACATCAAATCATCTGCCTCAGATCTGACAGCTTTGAGCTGAGTCCTGACAAAAGCCACAGCCTTAAATTTTGCTCACATGGAAAGAAAAATAAAGAGGACTAAATACCTTGCCCCATTACAGAAACAACTGTCTCCAAGCCTGACATTTGAGGAGTTCAATACTGAGCAATTAGAGTAATAAACAATAAATCAATTTATCATGAGGTCCAGCCAGCATCCAAAAAAAAAAATTTAAATATGTAGCCAAAAGGAAACATGAAGCACTTGAGTGATTACAGGAAAAGCAATGCATGTACTACAACAGAGGAATATTGCTGTTTGTGGGAAAAGAAGACCTCTACCATCCCTTGTACATATTCAAAGCCATAGAAGATTGGAGCATCATTAATGCTCAAATGCTTGAAAGGATGTTGTCTCCTGTTCTCCACCTGAATCTGAAAAAAAAAATCCGTATTACAGATTGCATTTCAATGCACTTCTAATATTTGCACTGTCACTTCCATTCAGGGTAATGATGTGTGCCATCATTTGCACAGATGGCCCTATGAGATTTTAGACCACAACAAGCTGTATCTTGCAGGGGCTCCAAAAGGAATTAAAAAGAAAAAAAGGTGAAGAAAATTAATACAGTGAGGATTTCTCCCCACAAGAAAATAGTCCTGAAGATTAATAAATATATATATGAAAAAGCATCAACATGATAAAGGGGATTTAAAAAGGGATCTAATATTTTTGTTAATGAAATTCATTTTATATCACAGTAACAGCCAATAGATTGAACCTATTAAACGGTATACCCAGAATGTTCCTGTTGGACATTGAAAGTATCCTCCTAAATAATATCAATGAAAAAAGGCATTTGTAATATGTATTTGACATATAATTTTTATAGCCATTTATCTATGCTACATGGAGAAATGTAAAAGACAAACAAACAGCGTTTTCAGTTTATTTTTCTAAATAAAATGTGTTGTTTGTATTATTTGCAGTCACTTATTTTAGATGGCATTCATAACCCCAAAAAGGATTTAAAGATGGAACCAAAACACAATAACTGTTTTGCCATGTTAAATCGTAACGATTTGCAGACTGAAAGCTTTAATATAAATACTATAATTTGTAAAATTATAAAGTATATTTATACTGGCAAATATGTATGGAAAGAAGAGGAGGTATTTTAACTCTTAGTTTCAGTACATAGGTTATTTTGGTAGTCATATGAAGGAATGTGAACTTATATAATTAGTTAAGGGTTTATTTTCTCCTGTGGTAATACATTTTAGCAAATGAAGTTTCAAATGCCTAGGAATTCAAAGAATGAATCTAATCTTGATGATTTTTCAGAATTACACACAGTCCCCTTGTCAAGTGATTCATTTAATCTAGGGACCACTTTTTTCATATTGTAACATACTCACCAGGCCACTAAAGATGCCACTGTTTGGTCATGAAAAATGTGAAAACTTGAGGTAAGAGAGATTGACGATTACAATCATCTGCAAATTTTCATTTAGGAACAATCATTGTATCTGTCTAATGGAGTATTTTGTTATCAAGTCATTGAACACATTGATTCTAGAGCTGTTTTGAATAAAAATATATTTTTCCTTTTTTCATAATCTTCTAGCCTGTGTGTAATTTTAGGAGAAAGTGAATCCTGTGATATCAACTTTCTTTAATCATCAGCTTTGATCTAACCACACTTTGTTTGCTCTTGAGGAACATATTAATTAATCATTCAATAGGGAAAAGTGTTCTCTCAAAAATGATCTCTTCTAATGCATACTTACATTTAAAATGGATAAATAGCTTAGTACTCATGCCTCTCAAAAGAGGGCACAGAGGGTGAGGGGATCAAGCAGAGCCCATATGCATGGGTAGCCAACAAAGTCAGCTCTCCATGTGTGCTGGCTTCACAGACCCACCTACCCCCTCTTTGCTGCCTTCTACAGAGGTAGTGCAGGGTGGGCAGAAGCCGCTGGCTCCACGGAGCAACTTGCCTACCCCCTGTGCTGCTACTTCTTTCAACAGCGCTGGTGAAGGGGGGCAGGGGAGGCTGCCATGAAGCAGCCTCTGTCTGCGGGCTGGCCCAGATTCACTGGGGACAGAGGCTGTTCCATGGCAGCAGCCTCTGTCCATGGGGATGGTTTGAGCTCCTTGCAGACAGAGGTTGCTCCAGAATCCCATATAGCAGCCTCTGTCTCAGGCGATTCTGGTCCCACAACAGACAGCGGCTGCTCCGTGGCAGCAACCCCTGTCCACGTGGGATCCAAGCTCCCCGCAAACAGGGTCTGCTCTGTTGTAGAGAAACTTCTGTCTGCGGGAAGCTCAGACTCCCCACAGACAGGGGCTGTTGCTGCTCTGCACTGCTGCCTCTGTTTCAGAGGCAGCAGTGTCGGGCAGCAATCAGAAATCTGTCTGGGGAGGGAGCTGGTTTTTAAACTGGCTCCCCTTGTGGACCGTCTCCTGCCTGCCATCCCACACTGCTGCCCCTGATACAGAGGGAGCAGTGCGGTGAGGCAGAGGGCTCCCCAGAAGTGGAGCCAGAAGCACATGGGGGCTAAAATTTGATGCAATTTCATAACTATTCAATTACATGCTATCTAACATCCCCAGTTTAAACCTGCTAGGGACCCATTCTGCAGATGATGGCAAAAAAACACCAAGGTTTCTGCCATTCTGATCCAGAGGAATACTCCTTCCCAATCCTAAATATAGAGCAGATACATCTGAACATGTGGACAAGGCCCACCAGCCAGACATCCAAGAAAGAATTCTTAGTTGCAACTTAGGGAAAGTCTACACTAGGAAATTATTTTGAAATTACTCCCAAAGTAACTATTTTGAAATAGCATGCACACACCAGGGAAACCTCGAAACTACTCTGTGACAGGCTCTGTTACTGTGGATGTGCTACCTGAACCGAGAGACCCAGGAAACACTGGGGAGTAGTTATTCTGAAATAGCAGCAGTGGAGCATCCACACTACCATTATTTTGAAATAACTATTTCAAAATAAGTGTTATTCCTTGTGGAAAGCAGGAGTTATTTCAAAATAACTGATCCATTATTTTGAACTAAGGGGCTTGGTAGTGTGGCTGCTTTGCTTGTTATTTTGAAATAAGGGGAGTAACTTTGAAATAACTCTCTAGTATAGACCAGGGCTTAGCGCCCTGAACATCTAGTGTTCCAGAAATGGATATTGCAGATATTTGCTGGTAGCAATCACAGATCAGCTACATGCCCTTGTAGGCAATCACTTCATACCAGCCCCTGTATAAACCTGTCAAGCTGACTCTTGAAACCAGTTAGGTATTTTGCCCTCACTGCTCCCTTTGGAAGGCTGTTCTTGAACTTCACTCCTCTGCTCATTAGAAAATTTGTCTAATTTCAAGCCTAAACTTGTTGATGACTAATTTATATCAGTCTATTCTCATGCCCATACTGGTACTTAAATAACTCCTCTCCCTCCCTAGTATTTGTCCCTCCAATACTGAACAATCTTATCTCCCTTCAGCCCTCTTTTGGTTAGGCTCACCTAGCCAAGCTCTTTGAGTCCTTTATTTTGTTTAAGTGACATGAGGTTTATAAATAGAGAATCCTCATTTTGTGTTTGCTAATTTTCTACATTATCCATAATTATTTAAACCCTCTCTAAACTATGTATGTTTCTGGACCAGAGTGGCCTAGTGGAGGCCTGGTGACAGGAGCCCTGAGGCAGCAGGAGTCCATCTGGGCTGGCTGCAAGGCAGCTGGGGGTTGAGAGCCCTGCCACAGGAGTCCAGGTAGGCCAGTGGCAGAGCGGCCAGAGCACCAGTGGGCTGCAATGGGGCAACAATCTGCCAGGGAGGGGCCGGGAGCTCCAGCAGCAGGCAGCGGTCTGCCACTGGGCATGGGACACCCACTGGCTGGGCTGTGATCTGCCACGGTGGGGCCAGGAGCCCTGGTAGCAGGGGCTTAGGCTGCCATGACAGGGTCAAAAACCCAATACTGCAGCAGTCTGCTGGTAGAGCCCACAGAGCCAGGAGCCCAGCACAGAGTGTGGGTGAGGTGTCCAGTGGGATGTGAAGGAAGGGAACCAGTCGGGAGTCTGGTGGTCAGGGCAGGAGCAGAGCTGACTGCGGGCTGGTGGTGGGGGGCGGGGAGGGGGTGAAAGAGGGAAGACAATCTTCCCAGGTCCAGTAAAATCCCTCATTCAGGACCAGTCAGTGCCAGACCAGTATGATCCAACCTGCACAGCATTCAAAATAGCCATGATATAATTTTTGGTGTTCATATTCCCATAAATCATACTTCCAGCTGTACTTATGGAAAGTTTTTGCTTTCGGCAAACAAGCGCTTGTTTACCAAAATGTTGCAAATCAATGAGAAAAAATGCAATTTAAATCAGAGAATGAATACTTGCAGATGCATTTTCTTCCTTACTTACACAACTCTAGAGAAGTCATGATATTTTTAATATACTAACTGCACCTGGCACACATGCAGTTGTATAAGGACAGAGACAGTAAGGCTTTGTCTAAAATACAGTCCTCAAAGAGGAATGTAAAAGAAGCTGACAGAAAATTCAAATGAAGCGCGGATTTACAAATCTTGCACTTCATTTGCATAATTACGTGAGACTGCGTTTTCAAAGAAGGGTTTTTCTAAAAAGAAACTGCAGCGTAGGCAGGGTCCTTTAAAAAAAAAACCTTTTTTTGAAAGAATACGTACACCTCATTTTTTTCAGGAGTATGGGTTCTACAATGCGGTTTCTTTTTCGAAAAACTCATTTTTTAAAAAAGCGCTCTCACATGATTATGCAAAAGAAGTGCGAGATTTGTAACTCTGCGCTTCATTTGAATTTTTGATCGACTTCATTTAAATGCCTCTTTCAAAGGAGGAATGTAGTTTACATGTGCCCTTCAGCAGGTAGTCTTGCCTGACAGCAGAGCTGTAAATCTATCTTAAGAATGCACAAATAATAAAGATAATAGAACACTTTGGCCTGAATTCCAAGAAACAATGTGTGTATGTCTGTGTGTGTGTTCAGGAAGACATCATAGCAAAGGAGATCATGGGTCTCGGCAAACAAATACTGTTGTTTACAGCTCCTTATTACTAGAGATTTTGCATTTTAAAACATACATACATCATTAATCATTTTAATTATCACCTTTCAAAAATAGAGGTCAGCACACCTAGAAAGGACTAAATTCTGCTCTGCATGGTATTGGGGTAAACCCGCAACCTTTGACCCGCCATTAGCGGGTAGCACTCATTCACCTGAGTAGTAGCATTCATGTCACTCACCATGAGAGAGACTTTCTGGCATTGGGATTTAACCATTAGTAAAAAGGACTCTCCTCTGAATAATTTTTGCTTCTACATTTCGGACCTGAATAAAACATAAGAAATTAAAACAGACTGCAAGCACAGAAATCCGCATGCTTCAGCATTCATAATGCTTAAGGCATTAAAACATTATTTTTTTTTTTACTGGGGGATTAAAAAAGATGTGTACAGGCAGTCCCCAGGTTACATGGATCCGACTTACATCAGATCCCTACTTACAAACGGGGTGAGGCAACCCCGCACTAGCTGCTTCCCCCCAGCAGACCAGTGAGACGTGGAGCGGCTTTTCTCAGGAGACACCTCAGCTTGAGAATAAAGGACTGAGGGAAGTGAGGTGTGGGAGAATAAAACTGAGCTCTGGAGAAATGTTTGGCTAGAGTTGCCCCTACAGTATGTACCAGTTCCGACTTACATACAAATTCAACTTAAGAACAAACCTACATTCCCTATCTTGTACGTAACCCGGGGACTGCGTGTATTTAACATTTATTTCCAAAAAAGCCTGGAAGAAAGTCACTTAAATAAATCAGTGCTTTATTTTTCTATTGAGCCTTCACTACGGTCTAGTGTAAAATGTTTTGACTGCTACTAGTCAGTACTGTACAAGCATTTTTATGCAATCAAACATATTCAAGAAATGCAGCTTGCATAGGTGAACAAAAACCATTTAGGATCATGCAATCATATGAGAGCAGAGCATCTTATTTATGCTTTATCTGCGTGTGTGCTTAATCATAAGCAAACCTCTGTTTTGAGTTTCATGGATCAAAGTATCGACCACTAAGATTGTTATAGTGTGAGCTCAGAATTGAAAACACTGTGATATTTCATGTGAAAGTAAAAAAAAAAATGTAAAAGATGTGGAAATTCAGAGATGTAAGATATGATTTAACTGTTGATCTGTTGTGTAATAATGCATCATCAATTACATTAATCATCAGCTCATACTATTCAAGTAGTGAAGCCAATACAAACCTCTAAGAGCAAGAAACTAAAATAGACTAATTTTATATATCAGAAGGTGACGCACTTCCCTGAATACAATAGCCCTACAAAGTACTGAGTAATGCTATTTATAGTTTTGTTTTCTGTTATATGCACACTGCTGTCTTTAAGAGATCATTACAGTACTTTTCTACTGGAATAAAGGCACTCTTCCAAGAAACATGGGAGTTCAGGTGAGATATAAATTGCACTTTTTCCAAGGGAGAATCAGATGACAGTTTCTTCAACTGGCTTCTAAAGATGCATTAAAAACAAATCCTCATATCTGAACCTCTTGAATTTCCTAGATCTGAAAGCTGTAAGTGTTAGATTTTGATCTAATTTGAGAAACATCTGTTCACAGCAGCTGAACTAATATGATTTCCACTAATCAAGATGGCAGAATAATTGTAAAAGCAGTTGATCTCATAAAATGTATGTATAGTTAAAAAGAATCTTGCAAGAGAAGCTAGCTGAAAAAAAAAAGTCCAGAACTGAATCCAAAACTTAAATCTCATTCAGCACCTTAGAGGAACCATATAGTCTAACTTTATCCTGGAGTCTAATAAAATTGCCAGGGCTCATATCTATTTGATTCAGGCATAAGAGATTTTGTATGATGAATTAGTGTATGATGGCTAAACTGTTCAACAAGAGTACTCTCCTTTTGACAGGGGGAAAATACTATTTTTTCCTAAAGGATACAACTGGATGTAGAATATCAGAGGGGTAGCCATGTTAGTCTGGATCTGCAAAAGCGACATGAAGTCCTGTGGCACCTTATAGACTAACAGATGTATGGGAGCATAAGCTTTCATGGGCAAAGACCACATCTTTGCATCTGACAAAGTAGGACTTTGCCCATGAAAGCTTTTGCTCCCATACATCTGTTGGTCTATAAGGTGCTACAGGACTCCTTGTCACTAACTGGATGTAGATGTCTAGAACTAGGACTCTTAGGGTATGTCTAGACTACAAGCCTCTTTTGAAAGCAGCTTTTTCAGAAGAATCTTTCGAAAAAGCCTCTTTCGAAAGAGAGCAACTACAGCCAGTACTTTCGAAAAAGCAAGCTGCTTTTTCAAAAGAGAGCACCCAGGCAGTCTGGATGCTCTCTTTCGAGAAAGCATAGTTCGCATTCAATAATGTCTTTTTTTCGAAAGAGCACTTTTGAAAAATGGAGCTATTCCTCGTAAAATGAGGTTTTCCATGATAGAAATACTGCCACGTTCTTTCTTTTGCATTACCTGTTCTTTGCTTTAGCTTCAACATATAACTATCACCTTTGACCTCTGAAACAAACTAGTTTTTATACTTGAGAATTACTATGTACTGATCACATGGAAAGCAACCTAAATCCCATTCCATCTGTGCTATAGAGATATGATTGCAATTGTTTTTGAGGAGGTCAGAATTCTATTGTAAGACTAGAAAAGTAGGAAGTGCAACTCCCACCTTACCGAACACAATGTTGGTCTGGAGAAAGCCATTTAGTTTATCATAGAAGGCATCAATGCGTGCTACATTGATTGCCTACAAACATCAGAGAATATAACCAAACTTTTTTCTCTGGGAGTCAAGTAATTCAGCTACTAATGATTTTTAGTTGTTGGCTACACTATTGCCAAAGATTGAGGAATCTGTTTCTTAACATGTTGATAGAAAGTAGTTTCACTTTCAATTAATTTTAACAAACACTAATCAGACTTGCACTGTTCATCTTCATGTTCAATATTAAAATTTTGTGAAAATAGTATTTCTGTCCAACAACTACCTAGTGAGTTGGAAGAAGGGCAATATTTTGGGTAGGAAACGCCCAGATAAATAAATCTGCCTTTGCATTTCTAATGTGCCCATCATCTAAAGGCCAGATAAAAATAAATGAATGAAAGTAAAATTATATTTCAGTGAGCAACCTTTTTCCGTGTTCTTCCACAGTTTTGGTGTCATGAGGAGAACTGTTTTGGCATTTTGCCCATTGCTCTCTCTATTTTTAGTTGATATATAGTTGAGTTGCCAATATTTCTTAGTGCAGTTATTAGTTGTATTGAAATCTATCTTGACTTTTGGCACTGCTGGGGAGGTGGGGAGAGGGAAAGACTTTGTGGAAATTGCAACCATGCTCAGCTCTAGCTGCATCAAACATGGAAAAAAAGAAGTTTGTCATTTTTCCAAAAGAGGAGAAAAATGAAAGAGTTCTTGAATGATTCTATTGCTTCTATCTATCTGCACTATCAAATGGGTTTTCTATTGTGCCCACCACTACACTATCTAAGCATCACTAATGTGTTTCCAAAAGTTTTTATATAGGATCTAATTTTGCCATACTCACAATGGGAGTATGTTAGCTCCTCCTACCCCCAAGAAATTGCACTGGAACAAGATACTAGTTAGCATTGATAAAACTAGTAGAGTCTGGCCTATAGTGAGTTATTCTCATTATATGCGGCCAGGTAAATCAAGGATAAACCAAGAAAATTAAATGAGCAAAAGCAAAATTAGTTGTGTCTTTTCAATACAGAAAAATCTTAATGAAAAAAATTCAGTTTGGCTTGAGTTTGAAACATAGTAATATGGACTGAAAACTGAGCTCATAAATAAAGAGTAAAAGAGGAGTAATTGAAAACTTTAGGCTGACTACTAGGAAGAACTTCTAGTAAAGTGAGAGCAATTTGACCAAGGAATAATCTTCCAAAGGAAGTAGAGAACATCTCTTATCATTATGGCTACGACTATACTACATGCTTGGCTGAAAGAGGCAATGCAAATGAAGCGTGGATTAGCATTTTCTCATGCTTCATTTGCATACTCTCTTTTATTTCGTTTTTGTGTACGGGGTTTTTGCATAAAAACAAACAGTGTGGATGTTTCCTTTTTTGTGCAAAAAAACTTCTTTATGTGCAAGATCCTTATGCCTTAGATCCTTAAGCGAGAAAATGCTAATCTGCGCTTCATTTGCATTGCCTCTTTCAGCAACTCATGTAGTGTGGACAAAGCCTATGACATTTGACTTTTGAAATTAGATTGGAAAAAAGCTGCTAAAAATACTGTAATGATTATTCACTTTTTCATTTACAGAGATGTGGCAAATGTTCTGAATGGTATTTTTCATTTCTGATTTCTGTGTTTCTCTATATTATCCCTATCCAAATATTCTTCTAGAGCCATTCAGTTCTTCCCCACACATCCATCAAAAGGATTTGCCACAGGTACTCTGGCTGAAGTTCGGTTAAAATAATCTTTTGTATCTAATATCCACTGATTGTAGTCACTATTATTAAGATAAGAATAATATTATCATATTTGATTTGATAAGACACGTATTTCAGATTGCACAATGATTCTATGACACAAGCCCTTTAGTACCATGCTTTTGTGAGAGAGCTAAGTCTTAAACTGCCAACAGTTTTCAACAGAGCCAGTCAGAGCCAGTTTCTTGTTAAATAAATTCTATGAATTGCCATGTGCCATCTAATTAGTTTGAAGTCCTTGCTAAGTACAGTACATAATGAAATCAGCTACCATTAATGTAGATGAAGTGTGCCAGGTCTGACCCTCAGAAAGCCAAATTATGCATTTGCCCCCACTATAATTAAGCTGATTGCTTACATAAATACAATAGCTTGCAATCCTCCAATTTGACTGAATAAACAAAACCGGATAAAACACTAGAAAATACGCACAGAGAATAATCCTGCATTAGCAGGCAGGTGGATGAAGTGATGTTACTAGTCTTTTTCCTATCCAACATCTATGATTCTTTCATCATACTTCTGAAAATTGTCAGAACACATGCAACATATAGGAGATACCCTATGACATTTTGCAGGTAAATTGTTCATATCACGTCTATTTCTGAAGAAGAAAAGAAAGGAAAATAACTGTCTATGGCTATGTCTAGACTACGCTTTTTTTTTTTTTTTTGAAAAAAGTGGCCTTTTTTAGAAAAAACTTCACTTGAGTCTAGACTGCCACTATGTTCTTTTGAAATTAAATTGAAAGAACATGGCGGTTTTTCGACAGCGGTAAACCTCATTTTACGAGAAAGAATGCCTTTTTTTCAAAAGAACTCTTTTGAAAAAAGGCATTCTTTAACACCAACAGGGCTTTTTCAAAAGAGAGCATCCAGATTGCCTGGCTGCTGTCTTTCGAAAAAGCGATTCGCTTTTTTGAAAACAGTGGTAGCGGTCTAGATGATCTCTTTCGAAAGAAGCTTTTTCAAAAGATTATTTCAAAAAAGATTCTTTCAAAAGAAGTGTGTAGTCTAGACGTACCTTATGTTGCTGCTCTGCATGGAGTGACAGCACAATTGGGCCTGTAAAATATATTAGGGTTCAGGAAGATGCCCTTTGTCATTCAGTCATTAAGATTTATAGAAATAGTTAGTGGATACTGATATTTGGAGAAGCAGACTGCTAGCCAGTATATATCTAGAGGTAACCAGAATTTTAGTGCAATTTTTTTGCAGGTATGAAATAAGGAAAAGAGATAACGATCACTTCTAATGAAAGTTCTTGTTTTTAACTTTGTTATTTTTAAATGAAAGTCTTATGAAGAGTCTGGGAATGTATGAAAATGTGTGCCTTAGACTGCAATGCATCATGGTAAAGAAGAGTAAATACTTCAGTGAGATACAGATGTGCTACGCAAATATAAAAATAACTGAGCCTACACAACTTGTCAAATTATTTGTTATATGAATGTGTGATCAGGCTGCCTTGAAAGACCTTTGATTGTAAAAACAAACAGAACAAAATAATATGGTGGAGAAAAGAAAGTTGATCAACATACAGGCATTTTTAATGTTTTGCTTTATTGTGTATATGACCAGCTGCTACTCCACCAAGTCAATATTAGGTGACTAACAGAGAGTTGAGTAAACTGTGCATTCTCTGTCACCTGAAGTCTTTCAATCATGATTTTGGTAATTTAATAACTCAGCCAGTGATTATGAGCCTACTGAAGGAGTGGGTGGGTGGGGTTCTGTGGCCTGAAATGTGCAGGTAGCCAGACAGGAGATCATGATGATCCTTTCTGGCCTTACAGTCTATGAGAATAATTTTCTTTAAGTATCATGACTGAAGTGTGTTTTACAAATAAATGTGAATGAGAGGAATGCAGTGGCATTGTGACCTATCTCAGGGAGGGCATTTTCAAGCATTAGTGTTAACATGTTAACATGGAAGACAAGGCAAAGATGGCAATAGGAGAAGCTACCAAATAAAGTCTGAAAGCTGGTAGCTTTGGCGCCATGATGATGCTGGAGGTGGCTAATATGTAAAAGCAAGTTGAGTGAAGCTCTGGGAATAAATGTGAAAGCTGCATTTAAGAGATGTTTACCTGTAATTTAAATATGAGACAGAACTGTATATTCCTCTTCCTGGTGCTTAGAAATACTATTTGCAGATACTATTTGCTGGAAGAGGGAATTCAAAGATGAAATATTCAAGCATTATATTTTGTAGATGACATGAAAATGTTCACTACAACTTCACAGAAGAATGTCAGAATATGAATGCTTGTGCACGAAGAACAATAAATGTATTGCTGAATGCAATCATTCAGAGCAGGAGTACAGCTGTTTCAATCGGTCTTACAGGCAAGTAGAGAAACATTTTAACATTTTATGCAAATCTCCTTTTAAAGCCACTTCACATAGCCTAGTCATCAAAAAAACTGGAGCATCATCTGTGTAGCCAAAGTTATAACCCTCTTCACACTGTTCTGGCAGTGAAAAGAGAGTGTAAATACTGTGTTGAATGTAAAATATAATTCACACCCATTTTAATGACATTTACACTGCCATAGTGGTGTGAAGGGATCTTTGTGTAAAGGGAAAATCAGGTCCTCAAGCTCCAAAATAGTTTCTATCCTCAGTCACTAACTTGACTGATCAGAGTTAGCAGCAATTGGCCTCTTGGGGTGAATGTTGTGAAGTAGGTGCCATTGATTTCATGGATACATAATATTTTTTTCAGAGGTAAATCAAAATAAATAAATCTAACATGTTGTCAGATGAATTCTTTGTCCTGTGAGAGCGGGGCACACTTTTCAGTGGTATTCATTAAAAAGTCAGTGTATGCCAAAGATACCACAAACTGCAACCATGGTTACTCTTAGAAATTTGTCAATTTTGTCTTAGAAACATAAAGTAATTTCAACATTTGTAGAATACTTCTACTTCCATATATTTATGACAGGGAATACCTGGAATACTATAAATACTTGGACATTATTGTGTCCCCCCCATGCCTGTAAATGAACCTATGGAAACAAATCATTATTGCCATGTAGAGTTTCATTTGTATTCTTTGTACTGTATATGAAAAATGTAGTATCTCAGATTTAGTTGTCCTTAAACACCAATCCTGCAAATGTGAAGGCATTGTATAAGGCAAGTGGCAATAGTGGTCCTTGCACTTAAAATATGACAGTTTCTCTTATATATTGACCACTTCTTGCTCCTTAGAGTTTCCTTTTACAAAGGAATTACAGTTTGTTTACTTTTCTCTAAAGCACTCTTACTGCCTCCTCTAATGTATTAAAAATTTGCCTCCAGTTCATAGATAATATTAAAAGATTTATTAATTAACCTCTATTCCCCTACCAATTTTTGATCTCCAATTTTTTGGTTTGCTCTTATTTAAATCTTGCATTTATTTATTTATTTTAGCAGATACCAACTAATTCTCTCTTTATTCTTTATGTGCTAAGAACTGTGATTATTTTGTTATAAAAGAACTGAAGTTCTTATTGTAATACGTGGATTTTCAGTGTTTGGTTCTAGAAAGTGTTCAACAAAAAGTAGGAAGCACTCAATACCTGCTACACTCAGCCTGAAATTTGTGTTTAATAAAGTTGAAATTCCAAAGACTTAAAAATAACTGATGGATCAAGTGGGTAATTATCACTGTCTGTAGAAACTGCACTTCAATTTCTGTTCTCAAAAGGAGACTAAATCTTTCTGCTGAAAATTCCTGGATAAAAAACAATGCCTATTTGCAATGTTATAATTACAGGGATTTAATTTATAGATCCACGCTGTTTTCGGACATTGTGCTTACAATATTTTATTTCCTTGTTTTGCCTACAAGGATTGTTTCCCTGTTTAAGGCAACAAGTTTTGATTAATATTTTACATGAAAATAGAATGATAAGTCCTGCAACAGTGTTATCCATGACGAGCACTTTAATAAAGAAAGTACCCTGTGCACCAGAAATGGATTAATTATGTTTGTCTATTCTGGAAAAAACCATGATCATGTTTTTCACCTAGATTAACTGGAGAATTATACATTGCCTTTTGCTAATATGAGGAAATTGATTAAGATTCACAGGAATGCTAGATTTTATGTAATAGTTACTAACTACATCTATGAAGTGATGTTAGAGGACTTAGTAACAAGAAGATAAATTATAGAAATAATTTGTTCTCAGATAACCTATTAATTGTGAAAACAGATAATATAAAGACAGAATATACCCATATTAAGTTTATAAAACTACTCATTATTCACAGCCAACATTCTGAATCCTAGTACGTTCACCTTCTTGACTCTACAGTAAACAATTCTCTGCTGACACTATATTACAGAGAGTGGTTTCTGAGCTTATGGAATATGTGAACCACGCACAGAGAAGTTTTTGAAAAGGTGTTTTTGTAAATCTCATAACCGAAAAATATGGTAAATTTCAAATCCTTTGCTGAACATTGGGGAAAAAATTTACCACCAGCATAAATAGCAAAATGCCAGTTTCATGACATTATTTTAAACATTTTTTGCAAGTACAGAAATAGTATCTTATTTGTTCGAATGCCCTTTAACCAAATTAATTTTTGTCTTGATGAAAACCTGTGGAAAATCTGTGGCATTTTGTGACAGTTTATGTACTATGTATCTGGATTGGAGTCCCATTATACTGAGTTCTGTACAAGCCCATAGGAAAATATGCTTCCTGCCATGAAGCCCTACTACCATATTTTACAATATTTTAAGACAATACACAATATGTGAGTATTGCAAAGAGTAGGAGCAAGTGGGATTAGGAGGGGAATGGAAGTAACAGTAATAAGACCTCAGAGTTATAGAGGTGAGCTACCAGTATAACTTGATGGTTCTAAAGTATTTTAAATATTAAAATGTATCAATCATAGAAATGTGGGCTTGGAAGGGACCTCAAGAGCCATCAAATCTAGCCACCCCATTGATCCCCATTGTCCCTCTACCTGGTCATTCGTGAACTGTAGTTTCCTGTAGGCTTCACTGGAACTAATGGTAAATATGTTCATTGGCCTTTCATAGAATCATAAAATCATAGAACATTTTGGGAACTTTTTAACTTCAGATCACAAGACATGGCATTCATAAGACATAACTCAGACCTGACAAATAGATATCCCTTTAAGCTGTCACTATGCTTGAATAAAGTAAAGTCCATACAATAGAAATTTGTATATATACCTCTACATTCATTGTCCAGGTTGAAGTTCATCTTAGTATTTTTTCATAAAAGTTTTCCCATCTTCATCAGAGAAGTTAAAACAAAGAAAAATGTGGATTAGCAGTTATAGTAGGTTTTCTATGAGCCTTCCAAAAACTGATAGAAATGTTTGGAAAGAGGTCAACATTCTGGAAGTCCTCAGGAGCCAACATACTTTCTTAGATATTTCATTGAAATGGAGCATAGGAAGAACCCTAAAAAGAGATGGATTTCTTAGAGTGTATGAGAAGTAATCACAAGGCATCTAATATGTGTGCCCAATGGTTGGTTCTCCCTCCTTGCAGTTATTTGAGCAGAAGACCATCATGTAGTTTGTTGTCAGTCATAATACAGGTACCTCTGTAAGAGCATGTTCCCTGTGAACTCCATCTCCTGATGCAGTGCTATAGGATAACTGCCAAGATTTGCTCAGAACATACAATACAAAAATCATGGAAGTGGGAAAAGATTCCAGAAGACTGGAAAAGGGCAAATATAGTGCCCATCTATAAAAGGGAAATAAGAACAACCCAGGAAACTACAGACCAGTCAGTTTAAAGTCTGTTCTAGGGAAGCTAATGGAGCAAGTAATTAAGGAATTCATCTGCAAACATCTGGAAGAAAACAAGATGATAAGTAACAGCCAGCATGGATTTGTAAAGAACAAATCAGGTCAAACCAATCTGAAAGCTTTCTTTGATAGAGTGTTGTGGATAAGGGAGAGACAGTGGGTATGGTATACTTAGACTTTAGTAAGGCATTTGACATCATATCTCATGATCGTCTTATCAATAAACTAGGGAAATATAACTTAGATGGGGCTATTATAAGTTGGGTGCATAATTGGCTGGATAATCATTCTCAGAGAGTAGCTATTAACGGTTCACAATCATGCTGGAAGGGCATAAAAAGTGGGGTTTTGTTTTGGGGCCGGTTCTGTTCAATATCTTCATCAATTATTTAGATGATGTCATAGAGAGTACCATTATTAGATTTGCAGATGATACCAATGCGGGAGGGGTGGCAAGTGCTTATGGATAGGATCAAAACTGAAGGATAGGGTCAAAATTCAAACTGATCTGGACAAACTAGAGAAATGGTCTCAGGTAAACAGGGTAAAGTTTAATAAGGACAAATGCAAAGTACTTCACTTAGGAAGGAACACTCAGTTTCAGACATACAGAATGGGAAATGAGTGTCTAGGATGGAGTACTGCTGAAAGGAATTTAGGGGTCACAGTGGACAAGTTAAAACATGAGTCAACTGTGTGACACTGTTGCAAAGAAAGCAAACATGATTCTGGGATGCATTAACAGGCGTGTTGTGAACAAAACATGAGAAGTCATTCTTCTGCTCTACTCTGCGCTGATTAGGCCTTAATATGAGTATTGTGTCCAGTTCTGGGCACCACATTTCAAGAAAGATGTGGAGGAATTGGAGAAGGTCCACAGAAGAGCAACACAAATGATTAAAGGTCTAGAAAACATGACCCATGAGGGAAGACTGAAAGAATTGGACTTGTTTAGTTTAGAAAAGAGAAGACTGAGAGGGGACTGATAGTGGTTTTCAAGTATCTAAAAGGATGTTACAAGGAGGAGGGAGAAAAATTGTTCTCCTTGGCCTCTGAGGATAGGACAAGAAGCAATGGGCTTAAATTGCACCAAGGGAGGTTAGGTTGGACATTAGGAAAAACCTCCTGTCAGAGTGGTTAAACACTGGAATAAATTTCCTAGGGAGGTTGTGGAATCTCCATCACTGGAAATATCTAAGAACAGGTTAGACAGGCACTTGTCAGGGATGATCTAGGTGGTGCTTGATCCTGCTGTGAGGGCAGGGGACTGGACTCAATGACCTCTCAAGGTCCCCTCCAGTTCTAGTGTTCTATGATTCTATGATAAGGCAGCATCATGTTTGAATGTGTAAACATGCTTGTGATGGCAAGATCCTTGCTATGTGGAGTCATACCGAACCATGATCTCATGAAGGTGACCTGCTTCTAATTGGCTACTATAGTGTCATGGGTCATATCTTAGCATGAACCCATGTTTACACTTCCAAGTATTTTCTAAAATAAGGCAACTGGTTTCAACCAATTCCAGCCAGAAACTGCCCTGGCTTGGTTCCCTGACCGAGAGTGCAGCTATCTGTAACCAGTGAACAGCTTAGGAACTATTGTGATGATAAGATTTACTGGCCTAATTTCTCACATACAGATGTTATGTTATATTTGGTCTATTATATGTTATGCTAGTACTTTTATATCCTCCTGCAGCCCCAACTGGGGTGTGTAAAGGAAGTCCAGGCCTCCTGTCAGTGTAGTTCCTATTGACAAAGAGTGTCATTACATCTATTATCTCACCAAAAGTTTCTTCAGTACTCAAACTCCACTTTACTCTGAGGTAGTGGGAATCACATGCAATGAGCACACTATGCATACCATTATATCCGGTGCATCTTTTAAGAGTCAGAAAGCTCTATCTGATCACAAATTATTTAGCAATGTCCTAATTACTATTGAATTGAAATGCTATTAGAAATGACATATTGGCTAATTAGGATTTCCAATGGGATAGCGAAAGAAGTTCTTTTAGATCTGACCGAAGAACGATAAACTTTATTAACTGAAGTACTAAAATATTTAAAACTAATGGGGCTGCTTTGATTTGAAGGTGAGTTAGTGACAAAAATGTAAGACTTAAAGTGAACTTGGAAGCAGACTCCCAGGTATAAGTGCTAAATTAAGTAAACTGGCTTGTGATGTAAGTTATAAAACCTTTCACTTTATAATACATTTGGTATTGTATAATTTAAGGGCTTTCTGAACACCTAAGAATAATGAATACTTAGAAAAAATGTTTTATTGAAGTATTATTTTGAAACCAAATGTAAGAAGAAGAGCTGCACGACAGATCTGATTCCTTCATACTTAGTAGATGTGTGACAAGTACAATAGAGTTATACATTGAAAAAAGCATGTTATATTCAGGTCCATGTATTCGGATAATAATACTGATAATTCCCATGTTATTCTAATTATAGTTGAACTTGGCCTCATTGAAATTGTAAACCGGATTTGAGGATTGATGTACTGGAAACATCACTTCTGAGATTTCTTGCAAACATATTTAGCTTCCTAAAGAAGGGTCAGAAGAATTTAGGTTAACTGCACTTTTTTCTGAAAAATATTTCTGAATAGAAAGTAAATACAAAACCATGTTTTATAATCCATTCAAACTGGGTTGATTAAAATAAGATTAAACATAAAATGTTATGGAGGTACACACAATTTTATGCAGAATGAAATTAATTTCAATGAAATTGTTTTGACTTTTTCTAAGGGCTTTGTACCTGCTTTGACAAGCAATGTCCTTTTAGGCCCCTAATTCAGAAAGGTAGCTGAAAATGGTCTTAACTCATAAGATGCGAGTAGCTCCTTTGACATCATGGGAACTAGTAATAGCTTAAAATTCAAGATATGCTTAACTATCATACTGATTAGGTTTTACAGAGGAAATTAGAAAGAAAGTAAAAGAAGCATTCTGGCATGGCATTTGTCTCTATTAAATTTCATCCTGCTTAACTCAGACCATTTCTCCAATTTGTCCAGATCATTTTGAATTATGATCCTATCCTTCAGATTAGTTGCAACCCCTCCCAGCTTGGTATCATCTGCAAGCTTAATAAGTGTACTTTCTATGCCAATATCTAAATCTTTGATGAAGATATTGAACAGAGCCAGTCCCAAAACAGACCCCTGCAGAACCCCACTTGTTATACCTTTCCAGCAGGATTTTGAACCATTAATAACTACTCTCTGAGTATGGTTACCAGCCAGTTATGCACCCACCTTATAGTAGCCCCATCTAAGTTGTATTTGCTTAGTTTATTGATAAGAATATCATGCGAGACCGTATCAAACACCTTACTAAAGTCTAGGTATACCCTGTCCACCGCTTCTCCCTTATCCACAAGACTCATTATCCTATCAAAGAAAGCTATCAGATTGATTTGACATGATTTGTTCTTTACAAATCCATGCTGGCTGTTCCATATCACCTCGCCACCTTCTAAGAGTTTACAGATGATTTCATTAATTACTTGCTCCATTATGTTCCCTGGCACAGAAGTTAAACTAACTGGTCTGTAGTTTCCTGGGTTGTTCTTATTTCCCTTTTCCAGTCTTCTGGAATCTCTCCTGTCTCCCATGATTTTCCAAAGATGATAGCTAGAGGCTCAGATACCTCCCCTATCAGCTCCTTGAGTATTCTAGGATGCATTTCATCAGGCCCAGGTGACTTACAGGCATCTAACTTTTCTAGGTGATTTTTAACTTGTTCTTTTTTTATTTTATCTTCTAAACCTAACCCTTTCCCACTAGCATTCACTATGTTAGGCATTCCTACAGACTTCTCAGTGAAGACCGAAACAAAGAAGTCATTAAGCATCTCTGCCATTTCCAAGTTTCCTGTTACTGTTTTTCCTTACTCACTGACCAGCGGGCCTTCCCCGTTCTTGGTCTTCCTCTTGCTTCTAATATATTTATAGAATATCTTCTATATTCTTCTAAAGTCTTCTTGTTTCCCTTTATTCCCATAGCTAGTTTGAGCTTATTTTGTGCCTTTGCCTTTCTTATCTTGCCCCTGCATTCCTGTGTTGTTTGCCTATATTCATCCTTTGTAATTTGTCCTACTTTCCATTTTTTATAGGACTCACTTTTTATTTTTAGATCATGCAAGATCTCTTGGTTAAGCCAAGGAGGTCTTTTGCCATATTTTCTATGTTTCCAACACAGCAGAATAGTTTGCTTTTAGGCCCTTAATAATGTCCCTTTGAAAAACTGCCAACTCTCCTCAGCTTTTTTCCCCCTGAGTCTTGATTCCCATGGGACCTTACCTATCAACTCTCTGAGCTTACCAAATACCACCTTCCTGAAATCCATTGTCTCTATTTTGCTGTTCTCCCTTCTACTCTTCCTTAGGATTGTGAACTCTATGATTTCATGATCGCTTTCACCCAAGCTGCCTTCCACTTGCAAATTCTCAACCAGTTCCTCCCTATTTGTTATGATCAAATCTAGAACAGCTTTCCTTCTGGTAGCTTTTTCAACCTTCCGAAATAAAAAGTTGTCTCCAATGTAGTTCAAGAACTTATTGGATAGTCTGTGCCCTGCTGTGTAATTTTCCCAACATATATTTGGATAGTTGAAGTCCCTCATCACCACCAAATCTTGGGCTTTGGATGATATTGTTAGTTGTTTAAATAAAGCCTCATCCACTTCTTCCACCTGGGTAGGTGGCCTGTAGTAGACTCCTAGCATGACATCACCCTTGTTTTTAATCCCTTTTAGCCTAATCCAGAGACTCTCAACACTTCCATCTCCTATATCCATCTCCACCTCACTCCAAGGCTTTTTTTTTTTTTTTTTTTTTTTGTGCAAGGCTTTCAAGTAGGAATAAGGGATCTTCCGGAAAAGGGCTTATTTTCTGCAAGATCCTGTCTAGACTGGCGCTTTTCTCCGGCAAAACCCCGAGCCGGAAAAAAGCGGCAGCCATGTTCATGCAAATGCTGCGGGGGATATTTAAATCCCCCGCGGAATTTGCAATTCCGAAGTGTCTCATTAGCATCCCTTTTACGGAAAAGGGTGCCAGTGTAGACACAGCCCAAGTGTTTTCATTTTTAATATAGAAGGCAACACCTCCTCCCTTTTTTCCCTGTGTATCCTTTCTGAGCAAGCTGTACCCTTCTATACAAACATTCCAATCATGTGTATTATCCCACCAAGTTTCTGTGATGCCAACAACGTCATAATTGTACTTATTTATTAGTACTTCCAGTTCTTCCTGCTTATTACCCATACCTCTTGCATTTGTATATAGGTATCTAAGATACTGATTTGACTTTGCCTCTCAGTTTTGCCCTGATCCTCCTTTCTCTCTGCCATTATAGCCCATGCTCCCTCCCATTTCTGACCCATCTCCCAGGTCTCCATGTTTTCCACTTACCTGTGGGCTTTGCTCACCTGTCCCTGTCGAACCTAGTTTAAAGCTCTCCTCACTAGCTTAGCCAGTCTCTGTCTAAATAGGGTCTTCCCCCTCCTCGAAAGGTGAACGCCATCTCTGCCTAGCAGTCCTTCCTGGAATAGCATAGATTTTAGAGAAGTTTATAAGTGCAGAACTTCTTGAGTTTCATCTCTGAATTCAATTCTCTTCTGAGTTTAGTAAACACATTGTCTTGTATGTAGCTGGGCTTTGATAATTCTGGGTTTGTATGTTTTTGTATTTGTTTTCCCTTGCAGTCTGAGTAGCCCAGCATGGATTTTTTAACAGGAAAAGGGAGATTATTTCCTCATTTCAGTTTGGGATTCACAAACTCAGCATGTGAAAAACTGGACAATACAAACAAATATAGCTGTCATGGAGCATATAAACAGCTAGTCAACTAATTTGATTTGGAACATGTGCTTTGTGTTGTGACTACACAGGTGTGATTCAGCAATGCTTTGGTGACATATTTACAAAAGAGAAGAGCAATCTAACCCTGTGAATCCTATCTGGGGCTATGTCTAGACTGCAAGGCTCTTTGGAAAGATACTTTCGAAAGAGCCTCTTTCGAAAGAGAGCATCTAGACTGCACGTTGAACTTTTGAAAAAGCGGCTTGCTTTTTCGAAAGAAAGCATCCAGTGAGTCTGGATGCTCTCTTTCGAGGAAGCCCTATTTACATTGAAGACGCCTTCTTTCGAAAGAGGAACTTTCGAAAGAAGGCGTTCTTCCTCGTGAAATGATTACCGCCATCGAAAGAAAAGCCGCGTTCTTTCGATTTAATTTCGAAAGAACGCAGCTTGAGTCTGGACGCAGGCTACTTTTCCCGAAAAAACCCCTGAGTCTGGACACAGCCTGGACACAGCCAGTTAATGAAGTATTGTCATTCCTATTGTGGCAGTCTGTGTTCAATGTCACATAGCTCATACAATATACATGTGTATTGTTGGGGTGTGGTGGGAAACAGATTGGCTTATTTGCTCCCATGTAATAAAAGATTTGGTTTGGGAGTTTCAAAGAATCTGCATCAATAACTATTATAGCCTGAGTTTCCCTTGTTCAATTTTTGTCAGCTGTTATTAATATTTCAAAACCATAGCTGTCCCATATCACTACAAACACTTGCTATGAAATTAATGTTTTAAATTGTATTTTAAGTATATTTTTCCTGTCTTGTATTTAAAATAATTATCGTAGTATATTTAAAATACATCTAGTTTTATATCATACATATTTTACAGGAACTTACCAAATTGCTACAAGTCATCTGTATGATAGATAGATAGAAAGATTGATAGAATTTGTGTATATAAAACACTTTTTTCCACAGGAGAATTTATACTACTTACCAGGGAACTGTCAGCCTCTATATCTTTTAGTTTTGTAGCTACCATACAGTGAGAGCTTGCTTGCAAATTCTATTACTCTGGTGATATTGAATTATTTATGAAGTATTGATTTACAGTAGTAAAGCTATAGTTTTGTCTTCCAAAGTGGAAGAGAGGGGCATTCAAAGAGTAAGACTCACTGTCATTTCCTTTGGAAGACACATGAAAGGAATACAGACTGGATGTTCCTGCTTTCTTCGTGGATAAAAGCCACTATATTGAGCACTTGTGTGGGAGGCAAATGGAATATTGGATACACAGGAAATACAGACTTTGGGCTTATGGTCAATATAACAGATAAAGTAATCCTTTAAACTGCTGGTAGATGAAAAAGGGATGGAAGAAAGAGACAGCATGAAAAATCCTTTCACATGCTTTATATTTATGGTATTTTTGCCATTGTATTTTTCTCCTCTATTGTTAGAAAATAGTTCATAATATTTGATCACAGCTGTGACAAATAATTTGATTTCTGCTGTCTATATGCAAAAGAAAAGCCCTCCAGCTATATAGCGTGGCTATGTAACTTGCTTCTTAGAAGTTGCTGGTTTTAAAGGTAAGAATTTAAATTTGACAAATCCAGTACCTGATTTGTTGAACATTGGGCCTTTCATGAACACAAGATTAAACACCTAAACAGTTTTGACAACTCAGAGCTCATTAGATTCTCCACAATATGCCTGTAAAGTAATTTTATCCAGATTGTGGATGTCTGGAGGGGATTCTAAAAATTAAGAGACCCTCATCCATGGTAAGACTTTGTGCAATGTACCTATTTGTTGCTATTGATTATTTTGAAATGCTCTTCATGGTAGGAGTTTGGTACTTTTTTCATAGTTGCAAAGCATATAAAGTACTCATCAAGAAGTTGTGACTTTCCTTCTCCCTTCTTTGTCACTCAAAAAGGTGTTCCTAAATGAGGTCAGCTCCTTGTTGGGCAGACCAGTTTCACAACACCAATCAAAAATAAATCCAAAACAATACCCAAGCCTTGTGCCAAGAGATGCTTTGAAAGTGACAGCACTTGAACTGACCCTGCTACCTGAATTCTACCAGATTCAAAATGTTCTACTACAAACACCCTGTCCACAAAATACAGAAAAGAGAGCCTCTGTTGCCAGAGCTTTACTAATGGCAACTACCAAATTGAATGAGTGTGAAAGACGGCCTTGTTACATTTAGGATTTTGCCGATAAGTTCTAGTATGTAGAATTGGATCTGGCCTATAAATTCTAGTGCAATGTACTCTAGTTAAAAGATGGGTTGCTGCCTACTGAACCACCTTCAGTCTCTGGGTGACCTTATGGTAAAATCCGTTTTAAAAGTCTGTGCTGGTGATAATACTCATGGAAACCTGGGGCTGGGGCTAGGTCTAAATCCGAGGGAAAAAAGTGCAGTATCTTGACGAGCCAAAGATGGAATTGAGAATTTCCACTATTATTCAGGAGACCCAAGAGCAGGAATGAATGCAGCACCATCCCATAGTGGTGCCATATCTTAGTAGCCAGAGAAAAAAAATGCCCTCAGTTAAGAAGAAAGCCCTTGTTAATCCTTTCAAGTGCTTCCCTCAGCCAATTAACAACTTCACTGTTCTTTCTAGATAAATCATAGTCATTGCTTCTCATTCAGGTTCCTATTTCACTCAGACAATGAGACAGCAGTGAGACTTCAAATAAGAGCTATAAAGCTGGATAACCTATTGAAGGCACCGAACCCTAAAGCAGCTCACATGTCTATGGAGGAAAAGGAGCAACAAGATTACTTCAGAGATGAGTTTTTCCTGGTGTGACAGCGCGTTGGGGTTTTCCCGTCTCCTGCACCCCCATAATGGCACGGACAGACTCCACCAGCCAGTAGAATAGAGAGAGTTTATTGCTTCTCCAGGATACAGCACAACACAGATATAATCTGGTTACAGGGCAGGCCTAGGATGCCTCAGCTCCCCTGGAGATGGGGGAGCCTGGGCCCCTAAATCCCAGCCCGTTGCCTAGGCTGCTTCCTCCATGATACCAGCCAGAAACCTACCTACCTCACTCCCAGCCCTACCCCCAGCCAGGGCTTCACTTCCCTTCTTCCCATTGTTCTGCTCCCTGGGAGATAACTGATCAGACAGGTTTGAAGTCCCCTTGCATAATGACTCATCCCCTGCCCTGCTGGGCCGTGCTGCAGCCAGCAGCCAGTGGAGGTCACTCACAACCCACTGCCAAGCATAGCAACCAGCAAGGTACCCCCCACTACGTCACACCTGGGCCTTTGTGATCCACATACAATGTTCCATAAGGAAAGCATCCTGCTTGCCAAACAGCTATGTAAATCCTGACTTGGCTGGAAATGCCTTCAACAGACTGTTTAAAGATTTTAAAGATAAATGTTTTTAAGCAATCTAATGGAGTCATTAGTACTAAACCAGGCATTTCCTCAGCATCAGTTCACTAATCTGGGACATCATCAGCATTCTGTTTAAAAATATATATTTCATATTTAATACCCATTAAATTCATGCTTACGTAAACTGTTGGGCCTTAATAACCATATCAATGGCGGTTCTCCCTTTGGCTTTGAGCCTTTACCTTTTCTAGCTGGATATTAATAAGACTGTATTATTAAAATCACATGCCAAAGTGGAGCAAAATCACATGCCCCCATGAAGCAAAAGTCTACTGTAAGTCAAGTGAAAGTAGGGAAAGTCTAGTGTATTGACAGCTTTGTGGTCAGTGTATAAGGAAGCCATAATAAAAGCTGTCAGTTGGCAGCCAGGTAAAATAGGTTGTATTACCAACTGCAGTGTTTCTCAAAGTGTGCCGTGGGCCTGCTTTGGAAAAGCTGTCAGTGGGTAGAGACGCTTTGTTTACCTAAAGGGTCTATAGCCTTGCAGCTCCCATTGGCTCTAGTTCACTGTTTCCAGCAAGGAGAGCATGGGAAGCACACTCTGAGGCTACATGTACACTACAGGGTTTTTGTGCAAGAAGGTTTTTGCGGAAGAGATCTTCCGCAAAAACTTCTTGCGCAAGAGCGCATCCACACTGCATGGACACTCTCTTGAAAGAAAGCTCTGATTGCTATTCATAGAATAGCCACTACAGCACCTGTACTTTTTTTGATTGGCTCTTTTTGCGCAAAAAACCTCCTGTTGCCCGTCCACACACACCTTTTTGCGCAAGAACTCTTGTGCAAAAAGGAGTTATTCTTCATAGAAAGAGGAATACCTACAAAGCAAAAACACGCTGTTCTTTTGATTTACTGTAAATTTACTTGTGCAAAAATGTTTGTATTTGCACAAAAACCTGTAGTGCAGATGTAGCCTGAGAAACATTGACAAACTGAATAAGAAGAGAAGCAGAAACAATTTTCTAGATGCTGTGTGAACCAAGAGAAGAAAATGACATATGCTGTTTTTAAGAGCCATCACCTCCAATTGGTGGTTCATGAAGCATTTGCTTTTAAGACCATAAGAATGGCCATACTGGGTCAGACCAAAGATCCATCTAGCTCAGTATTCTGTCTCCTGACAGTGGCCAATGCCAGATGCCCCAGAGGGAGTGAACAGAAAAAGCTAATCTTCAAGCAATCCTCTCCTGTTACCAGTTCCCAACCTCTGACAGATCTAGGGACACCATTCCTTCCCATCCTGGCTAATAGTCATTGATGGACCTAACCTTCATGAATGTATTTAGTTCTTTCTTGAACCCTGTTAAAGTCCTGGTCTTCACAACCTCCTCTGGCAAGGAGTTCCACAGGTTGACTGTGCACTGTGGAGATCTGCCTCATCACATGATTCTGCCTCTCCTCCTTGTTTCCAGTTCTTAAATTGTATTACAAGATAGTTTAATGGGAATTATACTCTTTCACTTTTCATGTAAGCAATTGCTTAATTGATACAAAGCTATTATATGATTCCAAATGGGACAGGCAGTGGCCGCAAACAATCTCTGTAGTAAGAGTTGGGCCACGCTTTGCAAATCTTTTAAAATTCCTGCTATACTTGATTCACAGTTCTAATGGTTTTTATTAGGGACATTTTCAGAAGTGCTTAGCCATTATTATTTTGGAAATCAACCAGAGAAAGAATTTTCTGTTAATAGACAGACAAAAAAATAGCTTTTGTTTGTAAAATGCAGCATAGCCAGTTTGTTGTACTCAATTACACTGGATTAATCTACATCTAATAATATATATTATGAATGCCCTTTAAATGATGAGAGAGAGAGAAAAAAATGACTGATCATTGCTGATACATATATCCACAATAAAGCATAGGACTACACCTCGGGTGTGTCTAGACTACAGAGTTTTGTAGACAAAAGTGGACTTTTGTCGACAAAACTATACCTGCGTCTACAATACCGCTGAGTTCTGTCAACATAACGTCGACAGAACTCAGCAGTTTTGTCGACGCTGGTAAACCTCATTTTACGAGGCATAATGCCTTCTGTCGACAGAGTTTCTGTTGACAGAAGGTGTTATTGCATGTAAACTGTCCTTTGCGTCTACACTACCATGTCGACAAAGCAGCTTGCTTTGTCGACAGAACTGAATGTAGTGTAGACGCTCTTTGTCGACAGAAGTTTTGTCGACAGTATCTGTCGACAAAACTTCTGTCGACAAAAGCCTGTAGTCTAGACGTACCCCTCAACTGCTAACAAATATTTCAACACTGAATTCCCCTATTCCAGTGAAGGAAAGTGCCTTAAAAAGCTACCCTCTTCCACAACAGACGAGCAGAGGCCAGTGCTAAAACATTTAATGAAATAAGTGTTTTGGTGATGAAATAGCTGTTAGACTTGTTTAAAGAATAAAACTGCTAAATGCTTAATCTGTGCACTAGGTCTGCCAATCACCTAGGAGTGCAATCTACAAGAGTCCTCAAAGACTGACAAATCTGCTGGTGCCAAAGCACAGGTTTTCCCATCCACAGTATCAGCTAATGTTCTAAGCATCAGGCAGATGGGAGGGGGGTAAGGGTCAGGAGCAAGAAACATCTGAGCTCTATTCTCACCTCTGACACAGATAAGCTGTCAGCATTCTGACGTCTTGGCATGAATGCCAGTACTGGACACGTTGCTGTTTAGTTGACAAAAATGCAATGAGAATCTATAGCTTTTCAGCCTTTTTTGTGCATTAACCATTGGTCATAATGGGGAATTTACTGTTGACTCTTTTTTTAGGCTCTGTGTGTATACTGGAGATGGTCACAAGTTAAAACACTGGAACTGACTTTTGGTACAAACTTTCAATGTCTACTGCAAGTGGAACCAAAACACAGAATCCAAATCCTCCCAAAGGGAGGTAGTAGGAAATCTGGACCCAAAACCATATTTTCCCAAAATTTTAGGATTTCAAATTTAATATTCAAATTCAGCCTATTACAGTACAGAGAGTTGAAGACTTGGGCATGAATCAACAGACAGAGATTAGCTTGAATTTTTCTGAAGTGTATGTTTAGATTTATGTTGATATCCTTGGACAGAACAAAGGGACATTTCAGATCCTGACTCATTTTAGAATACATTTTTAAATAAAATGTTTGTATTAAAATATTTGGATGTCTTTCAGCCTTTCTTTTAATGGAAATTAATCTGGATTTCTAGAGTGCTTTGAACCTTGTAACCATGGATTCCAGCAGGCTGCATCAAGTTTCTCCATCTTCCTATTCCTTTTGACTTTGATAAAGAACCCGTAGGTATTTTTGATCAGTCTTGGAAACTTAGGCCTCAATAGTGCAACTGCATGTGATTTCACTGGGGCTTAGTGTGGTAGCAGGGGTCTGGCTAATGGGACACCTGAGGTTTAAAAAAAAAAAAAAAAAGACTAGTGAAGGGGTGAAAGAAGATAAGGAAAAAAATTAACCTCTATGTACAGTTTCAGAAATGACATTTCTGAAGTGAAAGTATTTATTTTTTCCCTACTGGTTAGCCTTTTAATGTTAAAGAACCTAAAGACCTATAATGATGCCATATGCTTTGCAATAATGTCAGGAATCATGGGGAATATTTGTCTTATTTTCAAAACAAACTATCTGCTTTTTAATTCTTCTCTACCACTCTGTACCATGTTTAGCACACCATTTTGGTACATAATAAACAAGGGGAATGAACTGAGAGCAGTGCCACTTGCTTGTATTACAGACCATATATCTTACCTGTGAGGTCTCCACTGAAATTACAGTATTAGTCTGTTCCTGGCCCTGCAGATCTGTCTTTCATACTAGTCCTGGTTGTTATGCCAAGGGAGGGTGCCCAGAGAGAAAGGCTATGTCTAGATTGCAGGCTTCTTCTGGAAGATGCTTTTCTGGAAGAGATCTTCCAGAAAAACTTCTTCCAAAAGAGAGCATCTACACAGCAAAAGTGCACTGAAAAGCGATCTGCTTTTTCGAAAAATAGCGTCCACATTGAATGGACTTGCATTTAAGCTTTGATTACTATGGACTGAGGGCCACCAAGGCACCTATGCTTTTTCCTCTTTCCTCTTCTTTCTAAAGAACTCCCTCTTCCCCGTTCACACATACTTTTTTCCAATAGAGCTCTTTTGGAAAAAGGCTTTTTCTTCATAGAAAGAGGTTTACTAATGTCGGAAAACCCCCTCTGTTCTTTCAATATTTTTTTTCGAAAAAATGTGATTGCAATGTGGGCATAACTGGAGTTTTTTTCAAAAAAACAGCCATTTTTCTGGAAAAACTCTGCAGTGTAGACTTACCCAAACTGAGTTGCTGACCAAGGTTATAGGCCACATTGAATCATGTGGGCCAGACATGTGACCTTGGGATCAAGGATTTTTATTTTCATGCGTTTTTGTAAGCTAAACAGCGGAGGCTTTTGTTCTCATTCTTTTAATATAATCCAACTAAGTTTTACTGTTTTTAAAAAAATTGCAGCCAGCCACCACAGCTTATGAAAAATCCTAACCATCTGTTACTCTTCAAACTAAAACACCCTTAGATTAAAAAGCAACTGCAGGCCATGTAGAATAATACAGGTTTTAACCTATGTGGTGTACTAATCTCTGTGCACATTTGAATAGCCATCACTCCTACTTTCCCTTGAGAACTTGAAATAACATACTTTGCAAAAACAAACAAACAAGGAAAAAAACCCTTAATCTTTTGTTTAAAGTTAACCTGTATTGAATCAATTTTCATGTAACGATGTGTTAATAACATTGAACTTCATGCCATTTTTTAAACATATGCAGTATGAAATATCTCCCAATGAGCTGAGTTCACCAACTTAATTCTATCCAGATGGTATATGTAATAATAAATTGGCAATGTTCCAGTTGCATGGTATTAATATTGATACAAAATCATTCTTCCTAATGCTTTTTAATATTATGCCATAATCTCTTTATTTTTTCAAATCACAGGAGGGCCTATCACTTAAAAAGTGTGTGTGCAAGTGTATTCACTTTTTTTTCAAACATATATCTTGAAAGAATATGGACATGTATTTATTTATTTATTCTTTCTTCTTCTTTTTGTCCATTAAACAATAAATAAAACAACTGCCAAACTATCCTCACCAGAGTATAAAGTGGGTTTCTATTTTTAAAAATTGCCAAATGTCCTTTGATTACATGTAACATTAAGTCCTAAAAGCTCAGCATAGATTCTGAGAGTAAAACAGTGTTTTATTTTCTGGCTTGTGCATCACTCACTGCTAATAAATTGTAGTCCAAATTCTTCCCTTTGTTACAGCAGTACAGTCCTATTGTCTTCAGTGCCTGCCATTGTTTGTGCTTTTTTATTCCCTATGGAACTATGGCATTTCACGGGTTTTAAATGAGGGCAGATTTGACATTTCAGTAAAAATTTAAATAATTGTACTGAAGGTTCATTGCCCAGCATAGAAACCATCTTAGGTTCCTATTGCTCTTACTGACTATGCCATATAATAGTGTCTAAAAGAAGTAATAAAAACTTATTTGTCTCTAAAGTTTCCTGATACTACTGAAAAATTCACTGATAAGAAATCAGTTGAATAAGATGGTACCAATTTTAAATTCTCAGTATCCAGACGAGGAAAATACATTGAATAATATGCATAACTGAATAGTACCATTACTACAGAATGCAGATGCTGTGTGCTACTAAAGAGAACGGGGCAAATTATACAAATTTACATCTGAAGTACCACTACTGATTTAATTCATATTGACCACAATGATCAAATAGCAGAATTTGTTCCTTTTATCACCAGCAAAATGATTTGTTCGGAATTCAATTTATGAGAAAACATACAGCCCATTCTGATAAATGTCAGGTCATTAAGAAGGAAGTGATCATCTTTTTCTTGTACATCAGCATTTGAGACGTGTGAATTTCTGTGCCCCTGCACCATGGCTCTTACAAGGTCCATTCATGTGATGGACTACTCATCCCTACAAAAGACGGTGGTGTAGTCAATATGGGCCAAGTTATCTACATGGGTGTAACAGAGTGGAATACAGCCACACTGTGAGGGAACATTCCCCATGAGGCTTGACAGCAGTGTATCAGATACAGCTAAGTGTTATGAACAAACAAACATGGTAATGTAGAGCTTAGCCTTATGATCTCATTCCCTTCCCTCAAGCAAGGCTAATAAAAGGGAAAAGCAAGAGAAAGCAAAATAGGAGGCAAGGAAGATACTTTATCACATTGAGATGTTTCACTGAATTCATGAGGGCATTGATGCGGGAGGATCATATATTGATGAAACAGGCTATCTTGCTGCATTTTTTCTGCAGCCTTTCAAAACCCCATCAGATATCAAAATGGCTCCCTAGCTGCTAAAGTCTAAGTACCACTGCTATGCTACAAGTCACATGCCAACTGTATTCTATAGGGAAATTGTGCTTGAGCTAATTTGCCAGTAAAACTGAGTTTAAATGAAAAATCTTTGTTCAGTATTAATGAACTAATGTGACATCTCAGAGAGACCATGAACACTTTGAATATTTCAGTGGCCCATATGAAAATAAAATTGTGCAGCATGAAATAGAAGTGCCAGAAGTAAGATGAATACTGTAAAGTGCCACTTACAGCAATTTAAAATATGAGCACACAACAATAATGTATTGCGCAACAGTGTTAAATAAATATTTCCCCAAGCTTCAACCTGTATAATACCTGCCTGCTTTGGGATAGGTTTGGTGCTTTTCTCTCCTAGATGGCATCAGCTAGCCTGATAATTGGCCTAAATGCTCAGTGCAAGAAAGAGATATTTTAAGGGCCGTGTTTGCCTTAAACAACCCTCAAGTTCTAGCATGTGACTTCTTTCTACTGATATCTCTATCCGTTTATCTTTCTGAGACAGGTATTTAGGCCCATAAACATGTCCCCATCTTTTTAAAAGATGAGGAGGTGATTCTTCTATGGAACTAACAGATTTAAACCAATAGAAAAAAAAGAAGTCAATGAAATAATAATTATAACCATAAGTATGTAGCCCAGTGAATTGTTTAGGTAAAAAAAAAAATAAAAATAAAAAAAACCCCACAGGGGACAAAAAAATTCTGAAACCAAATAAAAAAGGTTCATTTAGACATTTTACAAATGAAATGTTTCAACTTTTTGATTGCAAATGGCTTTTTGTTTTTAAATTATGTTTAATGTTATTTTAAAACTTTTTACAAAGAAAAGATTGAAATACAAATTTGATATTTTGTTTCAAGTTGGATGAACATTTTGTTTAACTCTAAACAATTTTTTTTCTTTTTTACTTTTCAGTGCATTAAAAATTCTGTGAAATGTGTTTTCAGGTTGACCCAAAATATTTTTTCACTAACAGTAAACAGAAAAAATAATTATATGCACAGCTCTAATTGATGCCTTCTATTAAATAATATTACTTAAAATTCTAAAGTTGCATTGGACCAAGGTTAGAATGATTTGTGTTTTCCATTATTCATGTTTCCATGTCTCAACTAATCAAATTGGTTACCTTGAAAATAGATATAATTTAAATTCCACATAGCAAGCTTAGCAACACAGCAACATTATTTTGAAATAACTAGAGTTATTTTGAAATAACTTAGTCTGCATCTACACAGCAGGCAGTTCTTTTGAAATAATGTTGAAATACTGTCAAGCTGTAGGACTTCTTACTCTGACTCCTGTAACTCTCATTTTATGAGTAAGGGATGTCAGAGGAAGGCTACATCTACACTACAAGGTTTTTGCTCAAAAAAAGACTTTTTTGCACAAAAACCTTGCAGAGCGTCCACACTTCAAATGAGCTCTTGTGCAATTAAATGGGCAGTTAAACAGCAGAACAGAGGGCTTTTTCCGCCGTAGGTAAACCTCCTTTTCTGAGGCATAACTGCTTTTAGCACTACAGCTATTATGCAAAAAGGCAAGTATGGACACTCCAGAGGGGTTTCTTGTGCAAGAAAAAAGCACAGGTGTTCTGATGGCCATTCTGTGAATGGCCATCGGAGCTTTTTTGCACAAATTGATGTGTGGACGTGCTCTTGCGCAAGAAGTTTTTACGCAAGAACTCCAGCGTAAAAGGCTTCTTGCGCAAGAAGCCTGTAGTGTAGATGTAGCCGAAGAGTGCTCTATTTTGAAATAAGTGCTGTGTAGACGCTCCCAATTTCGAAATAAGCTATTTTGAAACAAGCTATGCAATTGATGTAGCTCAATTTGGGTAGCTTATTTCTAGTTAAGCCCTGATGTTTAGACTCATCCTCACAAACTGCATTGACAGACAACAAAATAACTGTGTTTAATATAAAGAAAAATGAGTATTAGGGATGGATAATTCGGATTGATAAAATAAGCATTTTCCTAAAATGTAAACCAAATGTAATTTCAGAAATGTTTGGTTAAATTTTCCCAGTTTTATTTTTAATCATGTCTCTGTGATCTCAGTTTGTCTGGGACCACACAGAAGAAACCAGTATGAACTCATGAAATATTCTGTTCTTGTAAATTTTCAAAGCTGATTTCTAGACTAATATTTTATATTCAAAATTTTAATTACTTATTTAAAAAGAAACGGAACCTTCTTCTTTTCAGTTTTGCTCATCCTGCTGGTTAAGTGCCAAAATGTTTCTAGTTTCAAATCAGCCTTGAAAATCTTGAACAGAACCATATGATCTTTCTTGAAAGCTTCCTTTTTCTTTCCTCCCTCTGCTCTACAGCCATCTTTCTCGTTTCCAACACAACCAGCCTTTTATCTATGAAGTTGGTCTTTCTGATCCTACAAGTCATCTGAACCTTTCCTATAACCCTCAGTTATGTTTCATTTGTGATAAATCTGTTGGATGTCAGTTTTAGGGGAAGGGCAGGTCTAAACTTATTCTCCTTCTATGATCCAGCAAGGGTATCCACTTTAGGCTCCTGTCCCTGCGTAGTCCTTGGATTACATCTCCAGCAAGCCAGACTGCCTAACCAGGCCACCATCTACAGTTTACTTATTCTCCCAAGGCTATGACCAGTGTCTTGCAGTTGTAAGTTACCACACATTTTTCTCTAAGCTTTATTTTTAAGATAAAAACATTATAGAGAAAACACATTAAAGCATTAATATCCTACATGCACAAAGAGCTTACTAGCAGTTACGCATGAGTCTTAGCAGACCCTAATAGGTCAAGACTTTCAAACCTGCCTGCCCTGAGGATTGAGCTCCTCCCGAGAACAGAGGTTTCTGTCCATGTGTTGGATAAGAACAAAGACTGTGTGTCAATTTGAGCTAAGGCTATTTATCCAAAAATCCTTTCTTTCTCTCTTTTGGTCTTTGGAGAATCAAGTTTGAACTAGTATATGTGAGCACCTCCAGGAGGTGGCCCTTCTCTGTGTGGGGTTCCAATCTGGCTGCTTTCCTGAATCACCAACCACTGTTATCAGTTTCTGCAGGAGCAGTGATAGCACTTCCCCAGGCACTAGAACACAATCATACAGAAATCAGCCATTAAAACAAAAGAATCCAAAGATACTGCATTGTCTGATCCACAGACAGGTTACATACAATCCTGACCTTCAATAATTTATAAACTTAATAAAAGATATTGCCAGAAATTGTCACAATGAGATTTTTTTGGCTACCATAATTGAATATCATAAGTTCTGGTACTTACTGGTCAGAAATGTCCACGAATGTACTGCCTACAGTGGTGTGAAGGAAACTCTGGAAATTCAGAGGTCCTCTCAGATGTCCTACCAACTGCTGAGATGTTGGTTTCAAATGTGGTTTCAATGCGATATGGTTCTTAAAATTTTCTGAACTGATTCTCCCATCTCTTAAATAAATACTGTGTGAGTGTATCTAGAAATGGTTTAGACTTACATAGTTTTAAGTATTAACAGCTATCTTACATTTTGTCAAACTGTGGCAAAATATCCTTATAACAGACAAGGTTAAATGTTAAACTCTAAGGCTGTGTCTACACTGGCATGAATTTCCGGAAATGCTTAAAACAGAATACCTTACTGAACACATTTCTCTGCTCCAAGACTAGGGCATGAGATCATCACAAAACAAAGGATGCCAGAATTTTTTAAAATATGTAAAATAATGTATTTTTCTTTAGCCTTGTTCTCAAAAATGGCTAAACCATTTTGGCTAACATTTTCCAAAATAATTCAGCCTGAGACCTCCAGCATGGAAAATTCCAGCCCAAATAATTTGGCAAAGTAAGCAACTGAAAACAGGGTCTTATAATGGGAAGTGTTGCTATCAGCCTGTCCTAAAATGTGAGGGTTATCACCAAGAATGAAATGGTATGCTGAGAAATAAGTAGAAGTAATAAGATCAATCAAAGGCACATCTACACTGCAGGGCTTAACTCAAAATAAGCTATGCAAATTGAGCGACGTCAATTGCATATCTTATTTCAAAATAGCTTATTTCGAGCATCTACACAGCACTTATTTTGAAATAGAGAACTCTTCCCCTGAATTCCGTTATTCCTCATACAATGAGGGTTACAGGAGTTGGAGTAAGAAGTCCTCCAGCTTAACAGTATTTTGACACTATTTTGAAATAAGGATATGTCCAGACTACATCCCTCTGTCGGCAGAGGAATGCAGATTAGGCAGGTTGACATTGCAAATGAGGCAGGGATTTACATATCCCATGCCAAATTTGCATAAAAATGGCCGCCATGTGTTGCCGACTCAGCACTTTGTTGGCAGAAAGTGGCAGTCTAGAGGGGGATCTGTTGAGAAAGAAAGACTTTTTCGACAAATCGCTTATGCCTTCTGCAAGGGAGGGATTGGTGGTTTAATGGGCATTATTTTTTCTTTAAACAGAATATATATTAAATAATAGACTATGTTCACATGTACTATTTCTTGCTTTCCTCTTGGTGAAATCCTGCCTCTGTTGAATTCATTGGGAGTTTTGCTATTGCTTTCAGCATGGCCTAAATTTTGCCCAGTGTATGCCAAATTCAGTCTTTGATAACTATGGCTTAGATTGTGGTTTTATCATAAGTCATGTGTGGGATAGTGCAGTGAAGAAACTGTGCATCAGAGAGACAGGATTATCTCCCTTATCAGTCTCCTTTTGCTGGCAAAAAGAAGTAATCAGATCACTTCCTCTTTGCTCAGATCCATTCATTCTTGACCTGTTTTCTACCTACCTGCCCTAATAGGGAATAGAGGGTCCTGCTTTTTCTTGTGTCCCTAGACCATAGTTTTAACTTGCCCATGCAAAAGCTTGAAGGGGACATGGGGCAAAGGTTTCTTACTCCACATTACGACAGTCTACAGCAATGGTTCTCAAACTTTTTGGCCTGTGGCCAACCTGGCTCAATGCAAATCTTTCTGCAGACCACCAGTTGCTAATGGAAACTCGCTGTTATTCACATAATTATGCCCAAGACATTTTGCTTGTGCTAAAGCTAGGGAGAACAGTTTGAGGGTATCTACACTGCAAAGTTAATTTGAAATAACAGTCGTTATTTTGAATTAACTTTAATAATGTCTATACATGCAAACCGCTATTTTGAAATTAATTCGAAATAGCGGAGTGTTTAATTTGAATTTGGTAAACTTCATTCTACGAGGAGTAATGCCAAATTCGAAATAGCTATTTCAAATTAAGTGCTGTGTAGACACTTAATTCGAAATAGGGGGGTTTGTAGCCCTTCCCAGGGAGCCCTGTGGCCACTCTGGGCACAACCAGGAAAACTTACTCTCCTCCCCCCAGCCCCGGAGCCATTAAAGGGGTAGACCCGGGCCACAGTGCCTGTGCCAGCTCCAAGCCTGCCAGCCCAGAGCCAGCAGTGGCCACTGGGGCCCCTGATCCAGTGGCCCCAAAACATGAGCCAGCAAGCCACTGGCAGCCAGCCATCCACCGCTCTCCAGGAGCTGGAGAAGGAGGGTGGCTTCCTGGTCCAGGGTGGAGATCATGGACCATATTCAGATTTGGAGGGATGCCCCCAACATTCATGATCTCTGCACTAGATGAAGGACCTCCCAGATGGCAGCCTGCAGCAAGTGCAGCCGGGCTGATGGCAACAACTATTTCGAATTAAGTTAACTTGAATTAATGCTGTAGTGTAGACGTACCCTAATTGAGTCAGTAAGAAAGGAAATATTAATTTAAATTATTAAACAGGTTAAACTCTTCATCTTTCTCATGTTAGTTTATCAAACTTAATTTTAAATAAAGCAAAATATTAATTAATGTCCAACACAAAAGGTTTCCATGTTTTCTTTATTTATGGCAGGAGTAGGGAAACTCTTTTTGGGTAAGGTGCCACTGACTTACAGAAAAATCAGTTAGGGACCACAAAAGTGAGAAGAAAAAAAATCTACCCTCCAAAATTCCCCAACCCCCACTGATGATATAACCCCATCATAACAGAGGAGGGGGCAAGGGAGGGAGGGAGGGAGACAGGGTGAACTGAGGTTCAGGGCTTCCCATAGGCCAGATTTACTCTTCTGGGGTTCTAGAGTTAGTGTATTTTATGGACCACTACTAAGCTCTGTGGTGGGAACAAAAACGATGGATTCAATGCTCAGGCAGGGCTGCCAGTGAGTGGGATAGGGATGGGGGTGCATGAACTGGGGGGGAGATGGAATGTAGGCGGGGGTGAGGGTACAAGGTCTGGGTGGGAGGTAGCATTCAGGAGCAATCTGGGTGTAGGGGGTCTGGCCAGGGGGAGGGGGCAAGAACAAGGGAAGGTGCATTGTGTGGCCAGAGGGGAGGATGCAGAAGCAGGCTGGGGGTGCAGTGTCTGGTCAGGGAGGAGGGGGCAGGATCAGGCCGGAGGGTGGGAAGTTTGGCCTGGGGAAAGGCATAGGAACAAGGGCTGGTACAGGAGCAGGCTGAGGATATGGTACCTTGGCAGGGGGTAGAGTGGGGGTGCTGGGTCTGGACATGAGGGGAAGAGGTGGCATTCACTTGCTTTCACGTGCCATTCCCAGGCACTGTAACCCAAGCATGGCCTCCTGCTGCTCTCACTGGCTGGATTCCAGGCAATGGGAGCAGCAGGGAAAGCCTCCAAGCAGCACATCCAGGAGCTGCTATTACCCATCCAGGGGGAGGGAGCGCAGCAGTGCATGGAGCTGCCTCTGGTTCCATTTCTTCCCTGTGAGCTGGATTGTGCAGCAATCCACCAGCGAGAAGCTGGTGATAGCGCTCCAACCTCATGGGAAGGGGGGTGCGAAGTTGGAGTGCCAATCTGCACTCCCTCTGAAGGAGAGGGGGGAGTTGTAGGGGTGAGCTCAGACCACCGTGGCCTGCAGTCTGAGAACCACTGGTCTACAGGCACATTGTCCAAGATACAAATTAGAGCTTTTAATACAACTGATAGATTCTCTTTATATTTGTATTCCCTGAGGAGTTGGGCACAATCAGCTTGTACTTATGGATGTCCACTTCGTTGATTATATAGTAATCTCTTCTCAGAAAGGGTCATGTTTAGTCCACCTAATTGCCTTTGTGACTCTTCAGCATGGGAACCTCATCTGCAGGGCATCTCCCATTCATCTCAGAGCATGTGATGAGAACTCATGATTTTTCCTCACAAACAATGTGTGTGAAATATGCTACAGTATTTTCTACATCCAGCCAATAGAAAACCTTAGGGTGCTTTTTCTTTTCCACCTGCTAATACCACACATCTGTGCAGTCCTATTATCTAGTGCTAATGTATGCTTATTAGGCAAGAACAAAATTGCAGTTGCCAGCAGTGCTAAATTCTCAAGCAGTCCTTCACGAATTCCTCTGGCTTTTTATTCAAACATTGCTTCCTCTGGAGCTGTGCAATCCAACACCACAATGCAGATTCTAATCTGGAAAGAGAGAACTGTGGATCTATCTCAGCTACTTTTGCAATGTGAATCTCAAGATACAACGTGTCAGTTCAAATGAATAGTCAGACTATTTCTAAAAATAACATATAAAAATCTCCTTTGTAAGTTACATGTTAAAATTTATCCTTCCTTGTAGATTTGTCAGCTTCAATTATTTGGCAGTATCGTACACAGAAGTATAAGCAGAATATAGAGTTTTTGTGGTTTTGTGTATATAATATGTAAGTATATCCAGCTATATATTTTAGAAATATGTGTCTATCTCTGTCTGTGAGTCCATTTGTTCATAAATTATAAAAGCTAGGACCACCAAATTTGGTATGCCACGGCTTCTTAGCCTAACTTAAAACAAGATCAGGTTTTGATTATGCTAGGACAATGGATGGGCCTGAATTTCAATTGTTTCTTATAAAATGGAAAAGGAAGGGTCTGGTAGGAGGAAGTCATACTGTGGAATGACCAGAGGGACAGCAAGTGCCCCAGCTGTTGCCCACTGTCCTTCAGCAACCTAGACATCACCCTACCCCTGGAAGCAGCTGCCAGCTGATGCATGTCTCCCGCTGCCCCTAGGCCGACCCAGGGCAAAGCCAGCAACCCTACCCTTGCCCCAGGCCAGATCCAGGCAATGCCAAGTGAGCCGTCTAGTGTATATGTATACAGAGAGTACACATCGGTGACTCATGGTAGCACTAGAGAGGTATACCTTCCCCCATACCCCTGCCAAAATTTTAATTACTAAATGGGATGTCCCCACATCCCGCCTTGCCCATTTGGGTACTTCTCTTTGTCCTCCTCCTTCTGCAGGCACCAGTCGGTCCTGAGAGCAAGTGTATTTAATGAATTATAATGCTGGATTTGTTTTCTTTTCTCTTCTAAAAACAGGGACAGGCTTCTAAATTCTAAACAAAGTCAATAATAATAGTAACAATAATAATAATAATAATACTTAATAAACAATAAATACAATTCCCTTACAGCAGACTCTTTCCAAGAAAAATATGAACCAAATGGGAGAATTACACTCAAAGTTCCGTTGCCACGTTAACTTAGCCATGAGATGAAGGTATGTTAGTATAAAGCTTCTAACTCTGTACTTCAGAGTGGGATTGAAGGGACCAGCACTGCCCAGATTGTGACTGGGTTAAAGCATGATCGCAGGGTTACTGGAGAACACGCTGATTCAGAAGCCTTGCTAGTCATATTTCTTGAATGCGGCCTTTCATCTTTACTAAGTACAATAGGCCTGATTCCCATCACCAATAGGAACCAGGAGCTGGAGTGTGGGGAAGAGTAGCAGAAGCTGCTTAAAAATTCCTCTTTGCCATCTGGGTCTGCTGGTACGGCAGTGGGGCTAAGACATGCAGGAGTTACTCTTGATTCACTGCTGAATCCCCTTGGAAATCCAATAGGTGTGTTTGATAATGTTGGCAACCTCCAGTAGCTGCTTCTATGGGATGAAACATTTCATGAAACATGGTAGTGGTAGCAGAAGTAAATGCCTTCATGGTCACAGTCATTTCTGTGGTGCACTGAATGCACATGCACAAGTACACAGACGTGAAAGAAAAACAGTTTATTCAAGAAAAATAATGACATTTAAAAAACCTATTTATCTACTATTTTGAAAAATAAATAGGAGGCTTAAGGATATTTTAATGTGACTCCACAGTGGTTATGAGCATCACTGCTCTAGAAATTATATGTGACAACTTCCAAAGAACTCCAACTCCTGTCTGAGACAGCTGTGTTGACAGTTCCATATCTACAAACAGGGCATTAGCAGATTAAGGCATAAATACAAAAGGTGGATGCCTCTTCCATCAGCTCTTGTGGTTGTGGGATTTTTTAAAAAAACTAAGGATACGTCTACAATTGCTCCCTAATTCAAACTAGGGATGATGTAGGTGACCGAAATTGCTAATCAAGCGGGGATTTAAATATCCTGCACTTTTTAGCATGATCTCGCCAGTGCGCTACTCCACTCAACAACTGTTTCAAAAGTGAAAGTGCACACCGGGACACATTGGTTCGAACCAAACCTCTTGAACGAAACCAAAATGAGGAGTAACGATAGTTCGAACCAAAGGGGTTGGTTTGAACTAACGCGTCCTGGTGAGCACTTTCACTTTCGAAAGAGCTGTTGAGCAGAGTAACGTGCCGGCGAGATCATGTTAATGAAGCACGGGATATTTAAATCTCTGCTTCATTAGCAATTTCGGTTGCCTACATTTGCATCCCTAGTTTGAACTAGGGATCAAAGTATAGATGTACCCTAAGGGTGCCTCTACACAGCACTGTTATTTCAGAATAACAATGCGAGTGTTTACAGAGCAATTCCATTATTTTGAAATAAATTCAAAATAACGGAAGGCTTATTCCGACTTCTGTAAATCTCATTCCATGAAAAATAATACCTATTCTGAAATAGCTATTTTGGAATAGCAGTACTATGGACATTTTACTTCTGCTATTTCAAAATAGCTTCTCTTCAGGGCCTTTCAAAGTAATTACTCCCCAGTGCCTTCTGGTGCTCTAAATCAATGTATCACATCTGCATTAGGGAAGCTTGCCTCGCACTAATTTTGAGTCTTCCCTGTAGTGTAGATGTGATATTTTGAAACAAGCTACTTTATAGTATTTCTTCAGGAATAGCTTATTTCAAATAACTGTTCAGTGGAGATGTACCCTCAGGCTGTGTCTAGACTGGCCAGTTTTTCTGGAAAAGCAGCTGCTTTTCCGGAAAAACTTGCCAGCTGTCTACACTGGCCGCTTGAATTTCTGCAAAAGCACTGACGATCTCATGTAAGATTGTCAGTGTTCTTGAGGAAATACTATGCTGCTCCCATTCGGGCAAAAGTCCTTTTGTGCAAAACTTTTGTGCAAAAGGGCCAGTGTAGACAGCTCAGATTTGTTTTCTGCAAAAAAGCCCCGATCGCGAAAATGGCGATCGGGGCTTTTTTGCGGAAAAGCGCATCTAGATTGTCACCGACGCTTTTCTGCAAAACGTGCTTTTGCGGAAAAGCGTCCGTGCCAATCTAGATGCTCTTTTCCGAAAATGCTTTTAATGGAAAACTTTTCCGTTAAAAGCATTTCCGGAAAATCATGCCAGTCTAGACGTAGCAAAGTCTAGCACTCAGAGTTCTCAAGAAAAACTTGAAAATATGGGAGGCTTGTATCATTACATTGCCCTAATCTAGTCTTGAATTCAGACTGTTTTCAAAAGTGTTAAGCTCCTATTTAAGCACCAACATAAATGATCATCATTTCAAAAGAGGTTTGCATATTGGGTGAGGTATATTTTTCAAACTTTTAGTCAGATGCTTAATTGGAAGCTTAGCTCTTTTAAAATCTGTCCCTGAAGTTTTTTGAAAATCTGGTTCATAGAGCAATAAGACATTCTTGTTACATCTTGCAATCTGAGAAAAAAAAATCTCCTGTAAAACGTTTGGCAAAAACTCTAGAATCAATGCTTCTGTTAACAATTTTTGAAAGGGACTGAATATTAATTGTATAATGTTCGTCTAAAAATGTTTTAGCCTAAAAGTGTTTATACTTTGAATGGATTTATTGGTGTGATATTCTTAACATTGTTTAACAATCTCTCATGGCTGACTGTTAATGTAGTAAAGGAATAAGATATAAAGCTGTTGCAAACAGTGAATATAAAAATGAAATATTGTATGGGTTCAAAGAATGGAAAAAAAAAATTACTTGGGGAAAATGAGCTTGTCAGAAACCCACATAACCTGAGAGGCTGGCCGGCACTTGTTATGAATAAAACAAAGTGTGTTGGTTAGAATGAAGGTGATATAGAAATCTGAAAATTCTAGGTGGGTTTTTTTGTTTTTGTTTTTAGTACAATCTTGGACGAATCCAAAGCTCTTTGAAGCTCATTGACTTCAATGGGGTTTGGATCCAGTTCCTAGGCTTCATTCCTGCAAACACTTATGCGAGTGTCATATATAACACTATCTATGTGCGTAAAGTTATGAACATTAGTGATGGTTGGGAGTCTAAATTTGTTCTATAGGAGAAACAGGATTTCAGTGGAAGTACTGATAAAACCTATTATAGGGAAGCTTTGCAACATTATCGGGAATATTTACTAGTACAGTAAAAAAAATCTATTTACACTTCTTTTCTATAAAGTATTGATAATGACGAAAACAAAAAACTTTTATTCATACAAGAAAAAAAATTACTAGCCAGGGTGAATAGAATTTTGCAAGGCTTTTTAAAGGGAAAACATATATTGGTATTCAGGCTCATGTAAATAATTAGAGCTGGCTTTTTCCCAATAAATACATAAATAAATGTGGTCAGGTCTAAAAACTAACTCTTACACAATCCATTAGTCTTTATTCATGGAAAATTCTACATTGAAATCAATTGGGAGATTTTATCCATGTATGGGCGAATGTAGCAGTCACAAAGTATTTACTCAGTGATATGCAATGATATTAGCTGTATACAATTAAGTTGTGACACTTTAGACAGTGGAGCTAATCTGCTCCATCATAGAGAGACTTTTGTCATGCTTTACGTTCTTCATATATTCCAAATCAATGAGTATAGGAGTAAAGAGAATAGCTACATAAAAGCACACACTAACAGTAGTCTACCTGTCACCTTAAACTACAGAATTTGTTGTACTGAAAGAATGAGTATTGGTCAAGGCTGCAGGATTATTTCCTACTCTTTTCAAAAAAGTGCCATGAGATCTATAAATTATATCTGAACAGCTGCCTGAGACAGATGGAACTTGATTTAATGGGTCTTCTGAAGCAAGATAACTCTAACAGTGCAACATGCTCCGTTCCCTCCCCCTTCCCAACATTTATTACTGCAACATTAGCAATTTACATAGAAGCCCAAATCCTTGTGAATCAGACTGTAGTTTATATGCTCTACAGGCAAAGGTGCTAGAACTAGAGGTGAGGGGGATGCTGCTACAATACCCTCTGGCATTGTGACGTCCATCATATACGGGGTTACAGTTTAGTTCCATATCTCTCAGAACCCACAGAATAGTTTGTTCCGGTACATCTGTCTAAAACCACCCCACCCAGCTCTTGGACTTCCCAGAACATGCTGCCCGGTGTTCTGGAGGCAATTTAAAGGCCCCCAGGCTTTGCCTCTGCTGGTGTCACAGTAGTGGTGGCAGTGACTGGAGCCCTGAACTCTTTAGAGTTGCTGGGCCCTGAGGCAGTTACCCTCTTTCTCCTCCCCAGTCCCTGTCGTTTGGCCTGATAAAGGGCAAGTCCTCTTCCTAGCATCCAACCCTGATGGGCAAGATTGGGGGGTCTTTGATATGAGAAAAGAGTAAGGAATTTTCCTATCCCTGTAGGCTGTGGAGTAGGAACTGGGGTATATGGCTGAGTAAACTATATAGACCTAGTGATCCTTTCTTTGCAGAGAAAGTCTGGAGCCCTTCAATGCGCCAAACAGTCCCTGGATATAGCCACACAAAGAGCCCTGCAGATTTGGTTTCCTTTTCACACAAAGAGGTAGGCACACCCATGTGGTCTCCCTAATTTTATCCACAATATTTCTTTGCACAGTAGAACTGGACACATCCCAGTGCCAGAGGGAACTCCATGGGTGAAGGAGCAGGATTTTTTAAGTGTTCTGGAACTTTTTCTTATTCAAGAAACCAGGAGTTTTCCTGTCACCTTGTAATTTCCCTCTTAAATTTGTTGTATGCATGTTATATGTATCTTATAAATTCTGTGGAGAAGGGGTAGTCTTAGTAGCATGTGTATGTACAGGACTTAACAAACCTAAGTACCTTATCTGAGCCATTGGTGTTACCAAATTTTAAAGAATAATTGAGGCTATGTCTACACTACAGAATATTTTTTGGAAAAATGGCTGTTTTTCCAAAATAACTTCACTTACATGCACACTGCAATCATGTTCTTTTGAAAAAAAAAATTGAAGGAACAGAGGAGTTTTTGGAACATTGGTAAACCTCTTTCTACAAGGAAGAAGCTTTTTTCTGAAACAGCTCTTTCGGAAAAAGGCATGTGTAGATGGGGAAGAAGGAGTTCTTTCAAAAGAAGAGGAAAGAGGAAAAAGCACAGGGGGCACTGGTGGCCACTCATCCATAGTAATCACAGCTCAAAAGCTTATCTTTCAAAAAAGCAGATCACTTTTTTGATGCACTTTGGCAGTGTGGACGCTCTCTTTTGGAAGAAGTTTTTTTTTGGAAGATCCCTTCTGGAAAAGTTTCTTAGAAAAGAAGCCTGCAGTCTAGATGTAGCCTGATTCTTTGTAAAAATGCTGGCAGTTTTGAGTTCTATAATTGTATGCAATTTTCCTTTCTTTAGGAAATTACATTAGTTTGACACTTCTGAAATGAATGTGTTGATCTCTTGGTATATCAAGAAAACCTTTACATTATTTGTAAACAACAAACAGCAACAGAACAAATTCTACCTCAGTTTACATTTCATTTGTGACATATATAACAACATTCTGAATATCCTAGACAAACCTTATGGAATTAAGTTAAACATTATAGAATTTATTTTAAAAGTATTTTGGGACTCCAAATGCAAATGTACTATCCTAGGATTCTATGGAACTTCTTTAGAAGTAAGGACATAGTTAATGCAGTCTATAGAAAACATTAAGGACTCCAAAGACCTTTTAGGACAATATGTATGAAGTGGATTTCCTTAGAAATATTTGGGGAGGTGAGGGAAATGTACATGACACAGCTCAAATCCATTTTTTTAAGCTGCATTTTGAGCAGAGATTCATTATCTGGCTGATTAGCTTACCTATTCATAGCCTCTTTAGGAACCAAACAGGATAAACGAGTGACTTGCAGTTATGGATTCTTGTTCTCAGTAAAGTATGTGATGAATTTGAAACCACATGGAGACTCTGGGGTGAAGTTTTGAAGCACCCATGCTGGAGACAGAGATCTCAAGTTATCAGCATGTGTGTAGGTTCTTTTATTGTTTTTAATATGTTTTCTCTGGAGTGCTTTTATTTTAGGAATTAACTGTTTGCTTAGAAGAACTGTAGGTAGCTTAACTGTAGACAGTTATATTGCCATTATTCTCTGAGTCTGAAGAGAAAACAAACTGGCCTGTTTAGGCTACCTGTCTTTTGATGGGAATACCATAATACAGGCAGGAAGTGGGCAATTTGGAAATATCCTAGTGAGGATAAATCCATGAAAGGCAACAATTAGGGAGCTGGAATCCTGAGAATGGGTGTGTTTGCAGAATCATTAAGGGGCAATGCTTATGCAATTGCTCTGAATTGTGTGGCACCATGAACACTAACTGAAACTAGTGCAGTTGCAGAAGTGTAATTGAAAGCAGAATTTAGCTCTGCCTATGCTTTTCTATATGTAAAGTGATTTTGATATCAGTTAGACACAGGAGTTCTCTAATCAGAGAACAAGAACAACTCAGAAACAGCACTGCAAGTTTCCACTCACCACTCCTGCAGAGTGACTCTGCTCTAGAAGTGAAAGATAGTTTCAGTATTAAATCAGACTGGGCCCTCTATGGAGATTGCCAGCAAGGAGCTGGAGGGTTTTTGCTAAGTTGTGGTTATGGCTAGACATCATTTACATTCACTGAAGGTTATGGATTTATTCTTATCAACTAATATTTAACCCAAATCAATTAATACTAGAGGCATGCTGGGATTTTGTGGGAGGGGCGTAACTGTAAGTAATCTCTAGAAAAGCCTTTCTTTAAGTTTTCAGAAACTTCTAGTTGAAGTATGCAGTTAACTGTGTGGATACTATGAAAGCTTTGCACAGCTTTAAAGGAGGCCCCTGACTTACAACCACCCGAATTCTAACCCCTCCCCCCACTTACAACAATTTTTGTAAGAGCAGAAGGGGATGGAAGCCCCTGACTTACATCCTCGGCCAGCATTTACGACGGCACCTGGCACCTATCGTAAATGCAGGTTCAAGTTATGACGCCCCCACCTTGGGACACTTCCCCTGGAACCAATTGTATCGCAAGTCGAGGGCCCCCTGTATTACTGTCAGCTCTTTAACTATAAAGGCATGAATGCTGCTACTGGAGGACCAAAACCTTCTGGCTATCTTCTGTATGACCATCACGATCTCCTACTGGCCATTCCTACAAGTAAAGCAAGAAGGATTTGTGTGTCACTACAAAAAAACACATGTATACATTTGGTGGAGGGAGGAAACTGTTTTCATTTTCAGGGTCAATTTAAGGCAGAACTTCATAAGAAAAATCCAGCTCGTCTCAATCCTGTTATTGAAAATTAACATTATCTGTAGGGGGAAGACACAGTAATCCTTTGACTAGATTTAATAAATGCATTCAGAATCTTTAGTTAATCTCCTGAAATGCAGTTCAGCCTTTCTTGAGCATTCATCTTTTTGGAAAAGAAACAAGATGTTCCTTATGGCTGCTGCACAGACAGATGAAATCCCCCTTCCTTCAGTATGAGGCTTTGAAGCGTATTACAAGAAATTGTAAGGTTGTGAACTGATCCGTTTTTCAGTGTATTATTTATTTGGCAAAATAAACAAACATTAACACGATGTGTCCAGTTCACTAAACCAGAGGCAATATATTTTAAATGAGCATTTTGGCTTGGAACTTGATAGATTTCCAGACATTCAAGCCCTGATAATAAAAAGCAAATAAATAAAATAAAACCTGCTATGTAAAGTAAGCCATATGTGCAGCTTGGGCAGATTTAATGTGAGTGTTCAGAATAATGATGAGAGCTGGGGGGAGAAACTGACCTGGGGAGGAAGCACATAAAATGGAAAAACAACATTAATTCTCATCTTATTACTGTTTTATTTCATTGGGGATATACAGCCTTTCTGGGTGGGTGCAATATTTTAATGCAATGCAAGTCATGTCTGTCTGCAAAAGCTTGAGCACAGAAGGGAGCAGGACTCGCTATAAAGTCTTGGGAATTTGCAGAGGTCACAACCTCTGGATGATAAAAAAAGAATCTTGGTCATATCAGTACACTGATTAATCAGACCAATTTTATCCTCTTGTAGCCAATGGGTCTGATGCTCCCAGCAGGAGAAGATTAGAATTAGTGAAAAATGCATTAGTGAGTTGCACAGGGAAATCCAAGCTTTCCACGCCAAAATGGTCAAATGATTTAATGTTCACAAACTGAAGTGGAGAGAAGTGGGCTATTACAGTTTGCATTTCAGTGAAATACCCAGTCCCCACCTCAATTCCTCCAGGATAAATAAATATTGTTTATTCAAAACTGCCCTGCAGCAGGCACTAGTCTTTTATGTTGCAGAGCAACATGGCAAAGAGCAGTGGTTCCTCGGGGTCACATTTCAAAGAAATTCTGGACTTATGCACACAAACCTTAATATTTAAAGTACAGTTCTGCTCTGAAAAATGTCTCTGTATGAATGGCATTGTGTCGTTTCACATTCCTTCTCAGTCTATATTCTGCATGCCAAATTTGCTTAGTGTACCAGTTGGGGTGGTGGGAGAAAGGGTTTTCCTAACAGACAGTCTGACAAAATGAACGTTGTGATCTGAAGTCAAACTGCCTTCTCTCCTGTTTCATTCTTCTTAACCAGTAAGAAATATTCTGTAGCTGTAACTGCCCATTTTGTTTGCAGATTAGAAGCAAGCCAGAAAAAAATAATCTAGCTCATGCTCCTGTAGCTGTGCTGCTGGGACAGAAAGGTAGCAAAATCTTATATTTTTCCAATAAAGGAAGTGGATGAGACTCTGAATATAGTTTAGAAGCAGATTAGTTCAATATTGTGTCCAAAATGTGATTGTGATTTCTTAGAGCTGAATAGGTAAACATTTAGCAACCTGATTAACAAACTTGCAACCCCATTAACTTCAGGGAGATTGCACAGGGGAAAAAATCAGTTCAGAATGTGGGTCTAAATATTTAGATGAGAATTTTAAAAAGTATCTGTTTTGGAGGCCACAGGCTAAGGCAAATACACTGGTATTTTCAAAGCTTACTGGACATCTGCATAACCAAATGAGCCCATAACAGGGTGCCTATGGTGGAGATGAGAAATAATGCAATTTTCAGAACTGGTTCCTCAGAACTTTCCATGGTCAAGGATGTGAAGCTCTCATGTCTGGGTGTTCTGGGCTCTGCCAAGTTATAGGTACTCTCAGGGGATTTTGATACAGCTCAGAGGTGGGCATCTGAATTTTCACTGTTTTTCTGTTCATTGTTGGAAAGGCTGCTGGTAGAAAGTAGTTTGGGCTCTTTATTAGTAGCATGAGACCCTAAGAGTCTAGAACTTAGATCTGCTAGGTAACTAGCATTTCCAGGCTGTCATTTAGCAGCTGTTATCACTAGCCTGTATTTCATGACCTGATATGGATACATCATGTCAAGTCCCATCTCAAGGGGATTGGCAGGAAGCAGCCCCATACCTCCTGGTTGATTTCTCCAATCTGTTTAAATGCCTCAATCATTTCAAGATGTGACTGGGCAACAGTGTGGCACTCCTATAATTGTTGTGATCATTCCTGTGCCTGAACTCCTGCCTTCAATCTCAGATTGATTTGGACACTTGATTCTTGGTATTGATAACCCTGGCCAGACTACTACTTTCAATCTCAGTTTTGTCCCTGTTCTGACTTTTGTCCCCACCTGCCCTTGTTTGGACCCTGACAGGTAGTTAAAGAAATACCAGGCAAAAGAGTGTGATGCAAATCTGCAGACAATCAAAAAGTGATTTCAGGTACAATGGGTGGGGGTGTGGGGGAAGGGAAGTGTGATGGGAAAGAGCACAATAGAAGCATGGATGGAGCTGTGTACTGGTTTTCTCAGCTTTTCCACGTGTGGCTTTGCCTGTGCACTCATCAGGATAGGTAAAAGAACTATATATTTTTAACAAGAAACCTACAGATTTTTCATTTCAGTAAGTTTTTAAAATGTAGATCAGACATTTAAATTAAAATTAGAGGTTTTTTAAAATAAACCAATTTAAAATGCAATTTGTAATCGACAACTTATGTTAAGACCTAAGCTTTCAATAATATATTCAAATTATCTCATTATATACACATATAGACTGAGCAGTATGTCTTTGCTGCCAAGTTTTAAAGAAATTGAAATCAGTGAACTGATGTAAATCACTGGCTAAGCATTTGGAACCAGAGTTTACTGAAGTGCTAAACAAGCTTTTGACATCAGCTTCTTCTGCAGGTGCAGAGGGGATATTTTCTTCATTTTAGTTTATTCAACTAATTCGGTTCAGTGAGTAGCTCACTCAAAGATGAGCCACCAGCTGGGATTTGCAAAAGCAGGAAAATTTGTTTTCTTCTTTTAAAGTATGCATAAAAACTAGGTATGAGGGGGTATGAGGTCTACTAGTTCTAAAATCCTGAAGGACATGGTGACCAGTCACAATGAGTTCAGTTTATTAGGTACACATAATTCTACTTTTCAATAAAGCTGTGACTGCTAAGCAGTTGTAAGGTAGTTAAATTAAAAAAAAATATGCCGTTTTTGTTCCTTTTAATTGAAATTTGAATATCCATCCAAATAGAGCTTGACACAAATCACAAATAAAAGGTTCATCATCTAGTAAAAAAAGATTGGATCATTCACCATTTTCTAACATACTATACATTATAAAAACTACGAATCTGAACAAATGCAAGGTAAGCTATGGAGCTTCTTACATGTGGATAGATAGAGTGTATCCTGGTTAGCAAAAAGAAGCAGTTAATGTAGAGTATGTAGTTACAAAACAGCATGTTGTAATAGCAATCAATTAATAAAATTAATCTTTAGGAAAATAACTAAGAAGTACAAATGCAAAACATGAATGAAAACATTAAGTTACATTAATCCACCCCATCTCTCTCATCAGCAGTTAAGAGTTTAATGGACCCAACTGATGCCTCTCTTCTCCCCTGCCATGTTGTGCTGGGATGTCTGTGTGTCTGCAGTGTAGAGCTAGTCAGAGACTTCAGCAGGTAGGAGCAAAAATAGCTACAGCCAGGTCTTCTGGACATTTAAAGTGTGTCTGCACAGCCTGGAGTAGTTGCCAACGGTCTATTCACACAGAACCAAACATCTTTTCTCCTCTCCCATTCCCTAAAGCTACACCCTGTGCCCCCTTCTCCATATCTCCAACTCTGTTCAATCCATTCACCTTCCTTTCATTGCTCACTCTCCCCTATCCTCACTGACTTTCACCAGGCTGGGACAGGAGGTTGGGAATGTGGGAGGGAGTGTGGGCTTTGGGAGGGAGTTTTTGATGTAGGGCGGGGCATGATCTGGGAGGGAGTCTGGGTGCAGGAGAGGGTGAGGGTGCAGGCTCTGGGAGAGAGTTTCAGTGTGGGGGTGTTGACTCTGGACCGGGGCATGGGATTGGGGTTCAGGAGGAGTGAGGAGGCAGCACTTAGCTCAGGTGGCTCCCGAAAGCAACAGGCACATCCCTCTCGCAGCGGCTTCTAGGAGGAGGGCCAGAGGGTCTCTGTGTGCTGCTTCCTGCAGGCACTGTCCTTGCAGAGTCAGCACTCAGGGTGGGGCAGTGCGCAGAGACCCCCTGTTACTCCAGGGACTGCAGGAAAGGTGCCAGCCACTTCTGGGAGTTGAGTGATGCCAAAGCTGGTATGGGAACCTGCCTTAACACTGCTGCACTGCAGGAATGGTAGTGCTCAAAATGTTTTGGTTTGGTTGCAGAGCTCCCAGAAGATAGGAGGACTAGCTTGGCAACCCTAAGAGTAGCAAATCTCCAAGCTTGGTTTGATAGACTTGGGATCCTCTTATGCTAAAAACAGCTGATAGACATTGTGGCCATAGTGGGTACAACTAGACTACAAGCTTCTTTCAAAAGAATCTTTTTGGAAAGAGATTTTTCAAAAAAGCTTCTTTCGAAAGAGCGTCCAGACTACAAAAGCAGATCAAAAAAGCGATCTGCTTTTTCGAAAGAGAGCAGACTGCAAAAAGGGTACCTGGAACCACTTCTGGCAGACCTTTTTTTCAAAATCTGTACTCCTCTTTCCTCAAGAAATAATGCTAATTTTGAAATAGTTATTTCAAAATAGCATTCGTGATGCTATTTCAAAATAACTTTGGTGATGCTATTTCAAAATAACTACTCCCCAGAGTAATTCGAAATAATTACTCCCCAGTTCTTCGTGGGGCTCTAAGTCAAAATAGCACATCCACATTAATAGAGCCTGCTGCGGACTAGTTTTGAGTAAGGATGTTTAATAATGATTAATTTAGTAGTCGAGTAGTTGATGGAATTTTCATTGACCACTTGACTAGTTGATAGGTATTTCCTCATTCCTCCTTTGAAATGAACAAAAGCCCCCGCTGGTGCTCTTGTGCATTTCAAAATTGGAACTTGTGTGAATCCTGGGGCCAGCGGGAAGTCCCGTTGACTCTGGGCTTTAGGCGGGTGCTTCCACTTCCCAGTAGGGGCTCTTGCACATTTCAAAGGAGGAATGTGGAAGTTCCCCGGAACTCTTGTGCATTTCAAAGCAGAAGCATCTGTGTGGAGCCCAGAGTCACCAGGACTTCCCACTGGCCCCAGGTTGTACGCGGCGTGCCAGCTTTAAAATGTACAAGAGACCCCAGTGGAGGCTCTTGTGCATTTCAAAGTGGAAGTGCCCGTGTGGACCTTGGGGTCAATGGGGGACTGACCTCTGGCTCCATGAGGTCTGCTACTTTAAAATGCTGCTCAGAGCCTGGGATCAGCTGTGGAGTCTCCATGGGTATGTCTACATTACCACCCTAGTTCGAACTAGGGTGGTAATGTAGGCAACCGGAGTTGCAAATGAAGCCCGGGTTTGAATTTCCCGGGCTTCATTTGCATCTCGCCGGGCACCACCATTTTTACTGCTGTTTCACGAGGAGTAACGGTAGTTCAGACTAGGAAACCTAGTCCGAACTACCTAGTCCGTGCCACGTGTAGCCGTGCGGCACGGAGTCCGCACTAGCAGACATTTAAAAATGGCGGCGCCCGGTGAGATGCAAATGAAGCCTGGGAAATTCAAATCCCGGGCTTCATTTGAAACTCCGGTTGCCTACATTACCACCCTAGTTCGAACTAGGGTGGTAGTGTAGACATACCCCATCTGACTCTGGGTTCCGCAGAAATGCTGCAGGGAGCCTGGGGTCAGTTAGGGAGTCCCCAGCTGATCCCAGGCTCCATGCATTGCTGCTGCTTTGAAACACTATGGCGGCATTTCAAAGGGGCAGCACCGCATGGAGCCCAGGCTCAGGTCCCTGTGGCGCTGCCTTTTTCAGATGTTGAGGCGGGATTTCAAAGTGGCAGTGCCACACAGAGCATAGGGTACAGTCTCTGTGCAGTGCTGTCACTTTGAAGTACCCCTTCTCCCCCCCACCTTTGCTGCCTTTATCTGATAGTGGCAGCAATGGGGGGAGGGGAAATCGACTAGTCGACTTGATTATCCAATAAGCATTTGCTTATCAGATATTCGACTAGTCCTTAATATCCTTAATTTTCAGGCTTCCCTGTAGTGGGGACACACTATTTCAATTTTGTAAAATCAGGAATTCACTCAAATTTAGTTATTTTGAAATAATGTCCTAGTGTAGACATGCCCCTACTGCAAGAGAACCTTGAACTTTTCCATGGAACCAGAATATATTCCTTTGAATATTGCATGGATGAATGATATCCATCACAGTGTGAACTCACATGAATCAATTCCTCTGAATTAGATTTCTGACGCCATCGACAAAAAACAGTGGGAGTTTCATATTTCACACAGTTTAATTTTTATACTTATTTCCTGACCTGTCAAAAATAGCATGTTCTGGGAAAAGTGAAAACTGAAATGATGTATCAAAACTACTATTCAGACCTTAACATTAAAAGACAACACCATTACTGAGAAACTGTGAGCAATTAAGAATTTCTGTTTTGCAAACTCATGTGCAATCAAATTTCACCTTATGCACAATTTTTGTGAAAAGACATTCCATGTAGTAAACATTTGAAACCACAAAATCTGTCTTGCTTTAAATTTGAAACTTTTAAATATTCCAGAAATATTAGCAAAATGCTAATTCAAACTAGTTTTTTAGTCTGGATGCGTTAGTTCAAATTAGCTTAGTTCGAATTAACTAATTCAAACTAAGTTAGTTCGAATTAGTGCTGTAGTGTAGACATACCCTATGGTATAATTAGATAATACAGATTAACTTTTATAATGTATATTGAAAGGTGTTTGCATATTTGCTTACAAAATACTTTTGGGCATTATGAACAAAACAGTGTTCCTCCCCTTCTTGATTCTCTTTATATACTTTTCCTATGGAAGTTTAAAAACCTCTTCAGTCACATTTATTATTATTTGTGAAATTCCAAGTGTGTTGGGAGTAAGTTGTTGTGCATTTTCAATTGTGCATTTACCCAAGCTGTCAATAGGACAGATTCCAAGTGTAGGGCAATTTAAGTTCATTGTGTGTCAAAATGTCCTTGAAAGTATGTGTTCCAAAGTACAGCCATAATGCTCAGAGAAAAGATTATTTATCAGTCCCTGTGAAAAGAGATTTAGCCATAAGTCTTCATAATTGCTGATATAGAAAACCAGAGATTTCTGCTTTTTTTTCTAACAAGGTTTGTATTTTCCTGTACTAGGGGATGTGTAGTGGAAATGTTCCTGAGATAGATTAGATCTGAGAATCTTGCTTTGAGACAAACCAAATGTCCAGTGTCTGACTGTCAACTTATTATATCATTATAGCTTGTAATCATTGACTGAAAGAAATATAGCCAGGGAATGAAGCAGAGATGTACAATGTGAAACAAAAGCTGCTCAGAGTTCCACATGAATATACATCAAATACATCTATGACTTAAAATATAGCTGGACTTTGCACTAAGACATTTGTTACAATGGATATATTATAGAGACTAAACTCTTGTGCAATGTGACATACATAAGCCAGATTGATTACTGATATAAATTAACATAGGTTCATTGAAGTCAGTTACACACATAGCCTATTTCTGCATTTAAGGGAGTATGTAGATTACATACTCAACACTACCCGGCATGAGTATAATTGGAATTGTGAATGGAGAGACTTGGCTTGGGTAATTAGAATAGAGAGTCCTCCATGTTCAAGCAGTATACATTTCTTTTTCCCATGGTATGTATTGTGGCAGGGTGTTGTCCTGCACTGGCCCTTTAAGGGGCTGGGAGACCTGGAGTCATGGGGAAGCCCAGCTGATGGCAATTAAGGAGGGCCCAGCTGGAGCTTATAAGAGCAGCTCCTGGAAAGAGGAGGGGATTCTGTCTATCTGCTGCCACAGTGCCGCAGGCTTTGGGCCCACCAAACCCAGACTATCCGGCCTGAGGCCCAGTGCTGCATGGAGGCAGTCATGAAGGGTGGGGTCTTGCAGAGAGGCAGCTGTGGCTCGCACGGAGGCTCGGGGCACTGGAGCCAGGGAAGCCCTAGGCCAGAATGCACAAAGGCAGAGGTGTAGGAGGGAACTGGGCAGACCGAGAAACTGGGTGTTCCAGGAAGGAGCTGAGTGCTTCTGGGAAGAGCTAGGGGTCCCCAGGAGTAGGGAGGACCCTGGGAGTACTGGAAGAACAGTGACTCCCCCCCGGAATGGGGCGTAGATGAGCAGCGGCGTGGTCACTGTCGGAGGGCAGTGGCCTGAAGAGAATACCTCACCCAAAGGGGGCATGTCAGCGTCGTAGAAGCAGGTGACTTCCCCACAAGCCACTCTGAGGGAGTCATCTGGGCCAAAAAGTGAGAAGCAGTGCGAAAAGTGAGTGAACCCGCTACAGTATCTATATGTACTCTGCAATGTGCCTCAAGTGTAGACAAAGCCATAGTCTTCAGATTTAACCTGGCCCTTGGTGAGGTCTACAAAACATGTACATGTTGAAGAGAGTCATTTCCAGAATTTTAAGTTAATGGAACCACCTGCACCCAAACTTAGAATGAGAATATCACAGTTCAGCGCAAACTCCTACATTTGGCACTTTATATTGACACTTTCACTGCTGCTCCCCTCGGTTCCTATGTTCTGCAAAGTAAAAACTGGACTTTTAATGAATCTCTCCTTCCTGTATTTTAATCTCCTGTCTTTTCAAAAATTATCCTCTTCTGGACTCCAAAATGTGATGAACAGATCAGACAAAAGATGCAGCACAATCAGTCAGCAAATTATACAATATCACTCACTGACCAGACAGGGACTGGGACAAGAGAACTGACCTACAATCTGGAAACCTCTGCCTTTGTGGTTTTGTCAAGAAGCACAAACTTTGTCTACTTTTTAAATTTCCCTTGAAATTAATTATATTATGAAGGGCTTTTGTCTTCTCTATCAATTCTGGGCATTCGGACCTACAAGTGGTTCATTTAAACTCCTTGCCATCTCTGCTCTTTTTTTCTCATTGTTTTTAATCCATTTTCAAGTAACTTCTTATTGAGTCATTTGCAATTAACTCTTAGAAATCTTTCCTTGATAAATGAAGCCAGATCAATTACATTTAAATATTGATACAGCCTGGTGGTCAATCTCACGATTACAGGTCCCCTATATTTAATTTCAGCTGTGCCTTCTCCTATTTCAAGGCTTAGATCGGGTGCTCTAATTATTATTCTTTAATGTACTTTGCCCATTGTGGCACTCCCAACTCCCTAAATAAAATCCCAAACCCCAGTCCTTAACGTTGCTCTTTAGGACAGTAAAAAGGTAAAAAACTCTCTATTATCAGAGCAGTTGTTATAATGTTGTTAACCACTGCAGAAGTAAAGGCACCTCACGGGCAGTCTTCAAATTGCAGAGAGACTTAGCTGATAGATGGGTGTGAATTTTGAACTCTTCTGGGTTCCAACTTTGTCTGCCCTGGTACAAATGAAGCATACAAATAAACTAACAGGTAAGAAATTCTTATTTAGTCCTGTAGTCTAGAACATAAAATCTGATCTTAGCATATGTATAATAGACTTATAATATACATATTAATTCTGATGATTACATATTTTATATTTATATGTAAGCTATGAAAAAACCTATAAGGCTGGACATATAGGGTATGTCTACACTACAGCACTAATTTGAACTAATTAGCTAACTCAAATTAGCGCAGCTCTGCGTTTTGCTAATTCGAACTAGCGCGTCCACACTGATTGGACGGTGGGTCGCATTTAAGGGCAGCTGAAACCAGTTCCGGCAGGGCATCAGGTCAGTAGTTGCTTTGTGTGGCTGCTGTCTGACGCTATCTGAGGCTTGTGCTTAAAGGGATCCCTCTGGACAGCTGGTTCTCAGCTTTTCCGCTTGCTTGCCTACTTCGCCGAGGGACAGCAAAGCGTTTTTCTCTCCGTCTGCCTGTGCCAGTGCTTCCCGTTGGGGACGCTGCCGCAGTTGGCACCGTGGAGCCAGAGCCAACCCTGGGCATGCTGCTCCAGTTTTTGGACTTGCTGCTGCAAGCCTGCCAGCAATGGGTGGAGGCTGCCTTGCACCACCTGGTGCACATCAGCACCCTGCCTCTCCCCCTGGCCTCCCCAGGGCTCGTGGAGGAGTGGCAGCAGTTCTCGGACGCCAGCATGCCCCGCCGCATCTGGCATCTGACACCAGCAGTGACTGGTGGGACCGCATCGTCCTGGAGTGCTGGGGAGACAGACAGTGGACCCAGAACTTCAGGATGAAGAAGGACACCTTCCTGGAGCTCTGCGAGTGGCTTGCCCCTGCTCTGCAGTGACGGAACACTCGCATGAGGCCCACCATCCCCCTCCAGAAGTGTGTGGCCATCGCCCTGTGGAAGCTCTCTATGCCGGACAGCTACCAATCCATCGGAAACCAGTTTGGCATGGGAAGATCCACCGTCGGAGCAGTGCTCATGCAGGTACGGCACCCACTGGCCACTGGGCCGGGTGGAAGGAGGGCTGCAAGGAGGGGATGGGCCGCCCCAGGGAAAACATGGGGGGAGGAGGCGAAAGTGCCCCGCACCACAGGGTTCAGTCTGTCCTGGCCGTACTACACGCCGCCCATGGGGGTTGCTTCTGGAAGTGAGGTGTGGGGCAGTGCCAGGGAATGAACGCTCCCAGCCACCTGGGCGCCCCAATGATTCGCGGTTTTCGGTGTCCCTCTGCAGGTGGTCAAGGCCATCAACCGGGTGCTGCTCCGCAGGGTGGTCCACCTCGCTGACCCGGACGCTGTCATCCAGGGATTCAGTGCCTTCGGCTTCCCCAACTGTGGGGGGGCCATTAATGGGACACACATCCCCATCCGTACCCCGGAACACCAGTCCTCCCAGTACATCAACAGGAAGGGGTACTTCTCTGTGCTCCTGCAGGCCATGTGTGACCACCGGGGCCAGTTCACGGACATTAATGTGGGCTGGTCCGGCAAGGCACATGACGCACGGGTGTTCCACAACTCCTCTGTGTGCCAGAGGCTGCACGCTGGGACCTTCTTTCCCAACTGCCACATCAGGGTCGGGGACGTGGACATGCCCGTCTGCCTGGCGGGGGATGTGGCCTACCCCCTATGGCCCTGGCTGATGAAGCCGTACACAGGGCACCTCAACCCCTCCCACCAGGCTTTCAATGCCAGGCTCACCAGGGCCCGCATCGTGGTGAAGGGGGCCTTCAGATGCCTGAAAGTCAGATTTAGGTGCCTCCTCACCCGCCTCGACCTTGCCGAACACAATATCCCTCCCGTGGTGGCAGCATGTTGTGTGCTGCACAATTTGTGCAAGCAGAAGGGGGAAGCTTTCCTGCCAGCCTGGATGGCTGAGGCTGACTGCATGGCTGGCCAGTATGCGCAGCCCCGCACCGCTGCCATCCGGGAAGCCCAGCGGGGAGCTGTCCGGATCCGGGAAGCCCAGAGGGAGAGCTTCCAGGTGGAGGAGGCCCTGCATGCCTCACTGGGGCCTTCTTCCACCCTCCCCCCCTTCCTGTTTCCCCTCCTTAACCCCCCTTCCTAATGTCAAATAAAGACACCTGTTTTGCCAACAAAAATCTCTTTTTATTTTACATAACTGGAGTGGGGGTAGGGGAGGAGTGAGGGTGGGAGAGGAGAGGGGGAAACCTGGAGGAGGGAGCTGGAAGGGGAGGAAGGGAAAGCTCAGGGTTGGGGGTCCTGCTGGCTCTCCTGTCTCGCAGCACTGCGGGTGTGGGGGTATCGGGGGGGAGTGGGTGTGGAGGGTGGGGCAGGAGGGACAGGGGGTGTGGAGGAAGTGGGAAGGGGAGCAGGGGTGGGAGGAGGAGCAAGAGCTGGGGCGGCCGCAGGGGCTGGAGCAGGAAGAGGCAGGAACCTGTCCACCAGGGTCTGGAGGTGACCTCTGAGGGCACAGCTCTGCTCCTCCAGCACCTCCAAGCTCCGCTGCCGCAGCCGCAGAGCCTCCCAGACCCAGTGTTCCTGAATGAGGATCTGGTACTCCAGTAGCTGCAGGTGCCACCACTGGTAGTCCTCCAAGTTCCTGGTGCGCCTGCTGGCCCGGGTGCGGGTAGCTGTTGCAGGTGGGGTGGTGCGCCCTGCAGTCCCAGGTGCTGCGGCTGTGGTGAAAGAAGAGCAGTGGTCAGTTCTCCCTGGGGTCACGGTGGGTGAAACTCAGCCCCCCTCTGCATGGTGAGGTTGGTGTGAGGGGAACGGGCCAAGGCCCCTGCATGACACCCAGCTGCTGCTCCATGGTGGGCAAGGCCCAGGCGCACGGTCCCTGGGCTCCCTCTCCTCCCATGCCCCCCCATACACATAAGGGGAGCATGATGGCACTCACATGTGGAGCCCTCCCCGGACTTGGACGACACAGCCGATGTACTCTGCGGGGTACCTCGGGGGTCCTGGGTGTCCTCCTCCGTGTCCAGCATGGGTCCCTCTGCCCCGGGGTCGATCACCACCCGGGGGGCATGGAAGGCGTGAGCCCCCAGGATGCGGTCCAGGGCCTCAAAGTGGGGGCAGGCCTCTGGGTTGGCCCCTGGCTGGGAGGCCCTGGAGTAGGACTGCCGCAGGTCCTTGACCTTACAGCGGACCTGCTCCTGGGTCCGTATGTGGCCTCTGGCGGCCAGGCTGTTAGCCGTGCGGCTGTAGATAACCAAGTTCCTGTGGCTAGTGCGGAGATCATGGACATTGGAGGCTTCCCCCCAAACCTTGAGGTCCATGATCTCTGCACTAGACCAGGCGGGTGCCCACCTCTTGCAGCCCAGGGCAGGCTCCTGGGAGCCACCAACCTGGTCCTGGGAAGAGGGGGAGGGCTGGGTGGCAGCGGGTGGCTGGCTCATGCTGTGCCAGGTGCACAGTCTGCTGGCTGGGTGCTGGCAGGCTTGCAACTGGCACGAGCACCGTAGCCAGACTGTACCCCTTTAAGGGCTCCAGAGCCAGGAGAGGGGCAGAAGAGTTTCCCTGGTTGTGCCCAGAGTGGCCAGCAGGGCAAGCTGGGAAGGGCTAGCCTCCCACTAGTTTGAATTAAGTGGCTACACAGCCTTTAATTCGAACTACTTAATTCAAACTAGGCGTTAGTCCTCATAGAATGAGGTTTACCTAGTACGAATTAAGCACTCTGCTAGTTCGAATTAAGTTTGAACTAGCAGTTTGTATGTGTAGCGCCTATGAAAGTTAATTTGAATTAACGGCTGTTAGTTCGAATTAACTTTGTAGTGTAGACATACTCATAGATGGTGAATAGATGACCACTTTTCCTTTGTCTTATCACTTTTTCAGTTTCATTATAAATACCTATTCATATACAATAATTGATTGCAATCATAGAACCACAGGGTTAACTATTACCACAAGGGTCATGTAGCCTAACCTCCTACTAAGATTCAAGATTTGTTGTGTCTAAATCAGCCTCTTTTTGAAAACCTTCAGTGAAGGAGCTTCCATGAATTCCCCAGGCAGAAGTGTTCCATTGTCCTATTGTTCTTATAGTTAGGAAGTTTATTTCTGAGATTTAATCTAAGTCAGCCATGCTATAGTTTGAAACCATCAACCCTTTTCTTGCCCTCTGTGGAAAGAGAGCATAATATTTTCCATCTTTTTCATGTCAGCCTTTCAAGTATTTGAAGACACTACATAATTTCCTAATAAGTATTTTATATCATTTTATTTGGGAACGAAAATGTATCTAAAACAGTCACACAAAGGAAGCTTTCTTTTTTATTTGTATCTATCACAATTTAATTATGTAACTATTTCCTGTAGCATTTCATAACAGTATTGCAGTGAATATTGATTTTTCCAGGCTCTACTGAGAGATGACATATTAAAAGGCAATGACTAAGCTACTTTGTATAGTGGAGCCAAATGCTGGTTCAGGATGAATTGCTTCAAGATGCTGAAGGATTTCTTTTCAAAATCTTGTTAGCTAGTGACTGGCTCTAAACATAAAAAAAATGGTTGTGTGAGTGTCAGTGTTTGTATCATGGAGATTTTCTATTCTTTCTGTTTGACTTTTTAATGTAAATGGTAAAATGGTTGCCAGATTTTCTGTATAGATGAGCAGGAAAAATAATTTTGTGGGTCTAGAAATCCTTTTGCTGCTGTGGAAAATTATGTCTATATTCCAAACAGCAACAAAGTAGATGTTATAAATACTTGAACTACAGGCAGTCCCCAACTTATGCGGATCCGACTTATGTCAGATCCGCAGTTACGAACGGGGCTTGACCCGGAGGACACGGACTGCGGGACCTCGCGGTCCTGCCGCCCATGTACTCCGGGGCTTTCTCCGCATCTCCCTGGTCTGCAGACCAGGAAGACGCAGAGAAAGCCGTGGAGGGGCTCGGGGAAGCCGGCAGCAGAGCAGCCCAGGCGCCCCGCGGCTGTCCCGCTGCTGGCATCCTCAGAGGCTTTGCTCCCCATCTCCCTGGTCTGCTGGTCTCCAGCAGACCAGGGAGACTGGGAGCAAAGACACGGAGGATCCAGGCGGCGGGACCGGGGTACGTCTCGGTCCGCTGCCCGCGTCTTCCTGGTCTGCTGGGGTGGGGGGGGGCGCACCAATTCCCCCCACCTCCCCCAGCAGACTAGGCTTTTCTCCGGATGCCTGTGGCAGAGCAGCTGGGGCACTGCCGGTTGGTCCCGCAGCGCCCTCTGGGCGCTACTGGACCAACCCGGTAGCACCCCAGCTGCTCTGCCCCAGGCATCCTGATTCAGCCGCTGCTGGTCAGTTTCAGCAGCGGCTGAATCAGGACGCCTGGGGCAGAGCAGATGGGGTGCTGCTGGGTTGGTCCAGTAGCACCGAGGAGCAGCGCTCCTGGAGCAACCCAGCAGCACCCCAGCTGCTCTGCCCCAGGCGTCCCCAAGTCAGCTGCTGCTGAAACTGACTAGCGCTGACTACAGGAAGCCCGAGGCAGAGTTGCTCTGCCCCGGGCTTCCTGGAATCAGCTGCTGATCAGTTTCAGCAGCAGCTGACTTGGGGACGTTTGGGGTTCTTAAGTTGATTCTGTATGTAAGTCGGAACTGGCGGTCCGTTTCAGCAGCGGCTGAATCTGGACGCCAGTTCCGACTTACATACAGATTCAACTTAAGAACAAACCTACAGTCCCTATCTTGTACGTAACCCGGGGACTGCCTGTATTTAAAGGTGTTTTTGCAGCTCATGTTTCCAGTATCAACCCTATCCCAGCATTCTTCCCATCTTCTTTCTAATTAATACCCTTGGTAGATCTTAATTTTGTATAAATTCTTAATTATTCACTGGTTCAGAGAGTGAGAGAGAATGAAAGAGTTTGACTATCTAGTATAATGGTTAAGGCACTTGTGGGATATGGGAGATTCAAACTTAAGTCCCTACTGCAGAGTGATCAGGAATGTTAAAATAGCTCTCCCAGGCTACGTTTAGATTACGGGGTTTTCTGGAAAAACTCTGCTGCATCCAGGGAAAGTGTCTGTTCTTCTATTTTTTTTGTGGAAGAGCAGACGTGCTCTCTCTGAATCCCTGTCTTCCTCCTTCCACGAAGAAGAAGGGCTCTTCTGAAAGAGGAAGTTTTTCCAAAATTTGGCCCAGTGTCGATGGGCCAAATTTTGGAAAAGCCTCTTCTGACAAAACTATTGGAAAAAGTTACGCAAATTGTGGAGTGCAATTTGCGTACCTTTTTCAAATAAAACATAAAAAGATACTTTCAAAAGAGCCTCTTTCGAAAGAGAGCGTCTAGACTGCACGTTGAACTTTCGAAAAAGCGGCTTGCTTTTTTCGAAAGAAAGCATCCAGTGAGTCTGGATGCTCTCTTTCGAAGAAGCCCTATTTACATTCAAGAACGCCTTCTTTCGAAAGAGGAACTTTCGAAAGAAGGCGTTCTTCCTCGTAAATTGAGGTTTACCGCCATCGAAAGAAAAGTCGCGTTCTTTCGATTTAATTTCGAAAGAACGCGGCTGCAGTCTAGACGCAGGTGAGGTTTTTTCGAAAAAAAGGCTGCTTTTTTCGAAAAAACCCCTGAGTCTGGACACAGCCTTTCTGTTAATGGTTCAGGAATACTCCCTGAAATAGGGGAGTATTCCTGTACCACGTGTGTGAATGGGATGGGGGTATGGGATCTGGTCATGAGAGGGATGGGAAAGTATCACCTCCTGATGCTCCTATTGACTTCCATTTAGCCAATGGGAACAGCGGGGAAAGACTCCAAACCTCAAGTCTCCTGCCCCCCCCCCCCCGCTCCCATCCCAGGGGCTTGAGCACCAGTGCCATCCTCCTGCTGGTCCAGGGGAAACAGCAGAGCATGGATACATTCAATCTGAAGCAATGTTTCATTTTGATGTTGAGATTCTTCAAACTTTAAAAAAAAATTGAAGTAAACTTCACATATAAAGATTGCTTTGAATTGAAAGAACGCAGTGTCTGCTTGCTTAGTACAGCTCTGAAGAAGAGAATAGGAATAGAGAGCAGGAGGTCCTTCAATTCCAGTTCAGATTCCGCTTTAGATTTTCTATGTGACCTTTGAAAAATTGACAAAAGCTTTGGGAAACCTTCATTTTTGAAAACTGCTTACATTTTGGCATCTATGTCAGAAAATTGTTTAGTCATAATTTCTCCATCTGCAAAATAGGGATAATTTTTGCTATAATTCAAAAATATTATACAGCTTGAACCACTCTAGTCCAGCACTGTCTGGTTTGGCAACATCCATGATCTGGCATGATTTTAGTTATCCAGATGTCCACTGTGCAGTGCTCTATGCTGTTATTTAGCCCCAATTTACCCCAAAAATGTCTTCTAAGGGCCCAGTAAGCAGTGCAAGTGTTGGGAATGTTGTTAGCATGTTGACCTCCTATGGTTCAGTACATTCTCTGGTTTGGCACCAGTTAGGTCCTGAGGGTGCTGGACAGGAGAGATTCAACCTATATTTTGATTACAACAGAAGACAATATTGCAGCTCTGAATGAAATTAATGAATGTTTGGGAATAACATTGATACTTGTGTATTTGATGTGTTAATGCACTCCAAAGAGCTTGATCTCCACACAGATAAGACAGACAAGGCTGGTAATGAAAACAAAAGCACAGAGAAGGGAAGGGAGTTGCCCCATTTCATGCAGCAGGACTAAATCCAAGTCTGTTGCCATCACCAATGGGGAACACTCTTTTGTATAGTGTATTTTCTGCCCCCTCTCTCTTCCTCCCTCTCATTTTGTTTTCTAATTACAAAATGCCTTGATTCAATGGATGTCACATAAGTCCCTGATCAGAGACACTAAAGACCTTCTTTCAGACCTTGAAGAACACCATGACTATATAAAAAAGGATCACAAGGATCACAAATTTAATTCTGACTGCTCGGTCATGTCTCATATACCTGAACTGTAGTTGAGGGAATGAATGAAGGAGACATTACTGGAGCAGTGAAACCTGGAGGTATTAAGCTTTAAAAGCCATTGCTGAGGCTCTGCTTTGTTACTGACATTCCAGCATATGGGATTAGGACTGCTCCTCTCACAAATACACCTATCATGGTTACAGGGTTACCTGATCTTTTCTGGTGTTATGCCTCCTGCTTTTGACACTCCTAGGCTATGCCTACACTGCAGCGCTATTACAGGATACCACAGGTATCCTGAAACAACTATCCTGCATCTTCATAGCAAGCCCGTTATTTCAGGCTAGCTATTCTGATGTCCCTGTAAACCTCATTCCACGAGGAGTAAGGGACATTTTGGAATAGTGATTTATTTCAAAATAAGTGCTGTGTAGACAGCGCCAAATTTCAAAATAAGTGATTTTGTGTTGCTCAAATTATTTAGAGCTACTGGTGCAGTGCAGATGCACCCCAAGAGTGATACTGTTCCATTAGACCAGGACCTGTGGTACTGTACCCAGTGTGTATTGATCTTGCTTGCTCTGCAGTTCCATCTGGTTTGGCACCTGCAGCTTGTCCCTTTAGCAGTCTGTGACTAGGTTGAATATACTGAGTAGACTCCTTAATAAGCCAAATTATCGTTTAATAATAACAGTAGGAACAATGTGTAACATTATAAGCTTTTAAAAAAAACAGTAAATAGGAATATATATTATCTTCTAGGTTACCATCCTCTATGATGGGAGCCTTGAAATGCTCAGACCTTCATATCCTCCAGTGAGGAAGAGGGTGTGTATATGAGAGAGAGAGAGTTTTTCAGTATCCATTTCTCCTTTCCCTATGGAGGGAGTTTTTATGTAGCCAGAAATACTTTTATTAGCTTTCTAGGCATGGAAACACCCCCCCCCCCCTTAATAAATAGTTATGGTGATCTGAATAGGCCCCCAGTGGTCCCCAACATGGTGCCCGTGGGTGCCATGGTGCCCACCGGGGCATTTATGTGCACCCGCCGAGTGATCAGGGCCGGCCCAAGCCATTCTTGCACCCTGGGCGCACAACACATGCGTGGCACCCGCTCCGGGCACGTGGTGCATGAGTGGCCCCGCCCCCAGGTGCCCAACAGCCCCAAAATGTTGGGGACCATTGGTAGGGAGTTGAAGGTAGAGCATCAAAGCAAATGGCTCTTGCATAGTTCTTTAAGTGATCATAGGTGAATGGCTATCTGAAGCCACTGTCCTCTTCCTGCCCATGCCTAGTCATCCTCTTCTTCAATTAATCCCTTGTCTTTATACAGTAAATTAGACAAAAATACAGAATATACATTATTACAGAGTAGCCCCTCTTCTATCCCGGCCCCATCTAGCACAGCAGCGGTGTCTAGGATCAGATTATATATTTTACCCTAAACCTCACACCATTTCTATGGATGACAAAGAATTGTAGCAGGAATTTGAGATGATTCCAATGGTAGACAGAGGTAAACGTTTTAACACAACTTGCAAATTGCTAAAGATAAGAGGCCAGCTGATGTAAACCATCATAGTTCCATTAACATTGTTGGAGCGATGCTGATTTACATCAAGATCTGATTATTTTCAGTGACTGCAATATAACTACACACATACCATGACTTTTCTGGATGTTGCATTTTTGTAACCCAGATAAGATTCTAAAATATTTTTGGATATACATGCTTATTATTTTCATAAAGAACATTGAGACAAATCCTCAGCTGGCGTAAACTGCAAGACCTCCACTGTCTTCAATAAAGTTACACTAATTTACTCCAGCTCAGGATCTCACTCACAGGGTGAAAATTGTCACTGTTAGTGAGAATAGTGAAGAATTATATTTGTGATGCTTTTGTAAGAGCTGATTTGTCTTATGTCAGATTTGTCATATCTTCTGCTATGTTAAGGATATATAATGTTTCCTACTCAAAAATAAGGTCATTTCCATTTTCTTCACCACAAAATCCAGCTTCGCTAATGAAAACCAACACATAGTACAATTTACAGAAAATCTAGACTAGAAGTGGCTGTTTAATGCAAAATTTTACCATAGACAAAAATTATAGGGTTTTTTCATTTAAAAAAATTGTTTTTACAGCTAATTCTTTGTAAAGCAAGAACAGCTTCACAATTTTCAAATGCAGTTTCATCTGGTGACTGGCAGAGGGACAAAATATGTACTTGATTTCTTGCTTATAAAGCTCCATAGTGAGGGACTTCTGGGAAATGGGCTTCCAAGAAAGTTTTTTGAGATCGATCTACTGCACCCTGCAATTCTTATTTCAGGAGAATGCATAAATCTGAGGAAGAAGGTGTCATAAAATATACCATTTCACACGTTCAGGAAGGATGTTTTTGGTTCAGTTAACTTGCACTGATGACTTTGATCCTGCAATGAGGACATGCATAATCCCTTTGTATTTTCAGTATACATATAACTGGAACAACATACAGTATATGTATTTTCAGTATACATATAACTGGAACAACTATACACAATTAAATTTTTCAGCTGATGGAAAAATGTCAAGAAGGCTGTCTGTGATAAAAAACACTTTATAGAAACTCTATTTTCACTGAAAATGGCAGTATAGAAATTATGAGATTGTGTGAAATGTATAGTTATGAGATAGAAGTGCCACACATCCTTCAGCACCTAGACATGATGGACTCATTAAGGAAACACTGAAATAACTGTCTTGTTGCCCAAGTGTTGACTAGATAGTACATTTAACTTTCCTTGAAAACAGCCTTGTATAATTTTTTTTTTTTACCACCAAATCATGATTGGATTGTGGCTTTAGAAGTAGGATGTTCTGTCCTTTGCTCTTTGCACACAATATGCAATATAGATACCTCTGCAGGCCTGTTTACATACAGCCCTACACTCAAACGAGTCCAGTGTCTTCCAAAACAAAGGGTACGGGGAAGGCCACTAGAAGGGTCACTGAATATTTAAAGAGTTATTTCCCCAGTCCTATGCATTGATCTGGGTAAGGTGCAGCCATAGACTATCAGGAGTCCCCAAAGGAGGATTGTACATTGAAATGGTAGTTCCAGTGAACTTTGGAAAGATGAAGGGTCATTTCCCCTTCTTATGCCATCTTAGTTGCACTAGTTACTGTAGATAGGGTGAGGCCATGACACACCAACAATCTTTGCTGTGATTGCAGCTGCCTCAACACAACTTGGCTCAAGAAGGATTCTTATGATCTTTCATACCTTCCTCCCTATACTTTGTTCCTATTGCACAGGTGCAGAATACTACAGGGTTTGTTTTGAATATATAAATTTTCCTGCAAATTTAACTGTAGCCTTGATTAACATCTGTATCATTTTGCAGATTAAAATGCCTCCTCATAGGGAGATCTGCAGATTCCAGTAAGATTTAGTGTGGGAGTTAATTTACAACAGTGACTCAATGAAGAAACATCACTTTGCTTGGCATTGAATTATTGGTTCACATGAATGTAAGTTTATTTACAAACCAAAGTAGCTCCTTCCTTTAATATACTTTTTGCAAAACCACCAAACTAGCCGTGATAATTGAGTGGGTAATCAGTGACCAAAAGCATGTTATACAAATGCTGGAGCCAAATGCCTTACAGTGAGCAATTTAAAAAGTTTCATTTGTTCATCCAAATAGAAGAGTGAGAGGTGATTTGATTAGTGTATAAGTACTTCCATAGGAAGTGGTTAGTAGTTCTGCAATTTCACATTTGAGTTTTCAGAACTCTTGTGTTCTTTCAGAACTCTCAGAATGCCATGTGGTCCTGGTGACTTGTTACTGTTTATGTTAACAATTTATTCCAAAGCTTTCTCTAATGACACCTCAGTCTGGGACAGTTCCAAGATTTATCATCTAAAAAGAATGGCTCAGGTTTGGGAATTTCCTGCATGTCCTCAACCATGCAGACCAAAGCAAGAAATTAATTTTAATTCTCTGAAAGTACCTTATTATTCTTGAGAGCTCCTTTACCATTCTGATCATCCAATGGCCCCCCCTACTTGTTTAGCAGGCTTCCTGGTTCTGATATACTTTAAAAACATGTTGCTGTTACTTCTTTAGTATTTGGCTAACTGTTATTGGATGACAATGGGCACTGTAGTTACGCTCAGAACATTTTTTCCCTGTAACTGACTGTGAAAAGTGAGTAGCTGCCTTCTCTGTGTTTCTAAGGTTGCTTCCACACAGCAGGGCTTAACTCAAAATAAGTTATGCAAAATGAGCTACGTCAATAGCATAGCTTATTTTGAAATAGCTTTTTTTCAAAATTGGGAGTGTCTACAGAGCACTTATTTAGAAATAGAGCACTCTTCTTCTGACTCCCCTTACTCCTCATACAATGAGGGTTGCAGGAGTCAGAGTAAGAAGTCCTCCAGTTTGATAGTATTTTGACATTATTTTGAAATAACTGCCTGCTGTGTAGACACTAGTTTTTAAAAAATAATGTTGCTGTGTAGATGTACCCTAAGAGACAGAATTTCCTAGTACAGTGATTTTCAACCTTTCCTATATTGTGAGCCCACATTACAATAGGAATAATTCTGGAGCCCTCTTCTATTCTAGCTGTAAAAACAGGGAGTGCTTGTGATCCCTTTAGGCCTTTTTGCAGTTTCTGGTTGAAAATCTGTGGTACTATGTTCTCATGTTTCTCTGCCCCATCTTGTGAGAAACATGTAAAGAACAGAATGAAAGTGTGAAATCATCCTATGGATTTGTGGATATATTTGAAAATCTGTAGTCTCATTATTGAATCAGATCTATGTAACCTATCCAAAAGGCATAACCACATACCAAATGAGAGACTTTTTTTTATAGAAAAATGAAATTGTAGAGAAAGAGGTTTCACTATGTTGTATATTATCATTGCAGGAAGAATACGAAAAGTTTGATTGTTTTTGACATTAGTTTACATGTAGACAAAGCTGTTGAAAAGGAAAATTAGAAGGGTGAGTTATTTTGTAGCTACTGAAAAATTTCATAAAATATTCCATGCCATCTATATAAGTGAGTGTAAAGGAAATAGGAGATTGTTCTTTGTGGGTAAAAGATAAAAGTTGCCTGTTAGTAGCTTTTGAGGCTTATATGAAATGACTTGTTTTCCACCTCCAAGTCAGTAGCAGCTGTCCACATCACAAATGCATCTATTTGGCATGCTAGGGAGCAGGCTCAGCAAAGAAGCCAAGGACTGAACGGAGACTGAAAAACTCAACTGTTCTCTCACTTGTAATAATAGTTCCCTACAAACTCCAGATCAGATTTAAAGATACATTAATATATAAGAGAGATTGCAATGCTGCTGTTTGCCATACTCCTGCACTTATTCTTTTGGGCTGGAACTTTCCAAGGTCAAAGAGAATAAAGTATCCAACCCATAGAATTTCAATGGGATACACGGATCTTTGAAAGTACCACCTTTAATATATAAATCCTTTAGTTTATACACCTGCCACATATTTTTCAAGGGTATTGATGCACCTTCTTAAAAAGAAGCTTCAAGTCTTTTTTTAAACCCCCAATGCCCTCACCAAAGAATTGAAAGAAATAAAACACTAAGGTGAGAAATCAGTATATAAATCTTCTAGTGTCATTCTATTTATGATCATTCTTCAAATATATTACAGGATATTAAATCTGTTATCCATTTTATCCAAAGACACATTCTCATTTGAACTTGCAGTATCTGAGTCACATACCTCTATCCACTGCATGAAGAAGAGGGTAGCAAAATACAGCATATTAATGGAAAAACCCACAATACAAGGGAAGCAACTACTCCACTTGTTTCCAGCCCTCCTCCTTTATGCTAGATAACACCACCACCCCAGCTGAGTTAGGATGGCATGCCTCTATATATGGTTGTTGAGTCAGGGAAGGCCCAGAGGAGCCAGAGAATTGCATGCTGCTTAAAATCAAGGATGAGAAACTTGAGGGAGCAGGTTTATATTGAAGCAAAACTAACTGAAAATTCCTCTCTCCCCACCCTCCAAACATTTTTTTTTAATTTCCCCAGACTTCAATGTTTCTCAGTTCTGGCTAGGGCTGGAAGTAAATGTTTTAAGCTACTTTGAGCAAGTTTCATCTTACGTTATTGCCTGCCTTGCTTGAAAGAGAGCAACACCAGAAACTTGGAAGCTTACTCATGTGAGAGTTCCATCTTAAGTTTGATATCCAAGTAATCTGAGGCATTAGGGAGAGCAGACCTTGAACAGCCATCCATCACTGTTTAAAATGGAGTCCACAACACTGCCCTGGTCACACTGGAAATTGTTAAAACAACAAGGATTCCTGTGGCACATTAAAGGTGTGTATGCATGCACCTTACAGGAAAAGAGTCTTTGCCCACAACAGTTTATGCACAAATAAATCTGTTAATCTATAAGATGCCATAGGACTCCTTGTTGTTTTTGCAGATACAGACATGGTCTGATAATTGAAAAGTGTGTTAAAGATGTTATCCTATCTTATAAGTGCAGGAATATGGCAGGTAGCAGCATTGCAATCTCCTTTCTATGTATCCTATCCTAGTGAGTGTCTACCTAGCTTAGTGTTATGTGTTCCATGAAATACATTGTACAGGAAGAATTTTAAAGGTGCAGGACTATATATCATTTAATGGATATTTACAACTAACAAAATCACTTTTGTTTTCTTGATACCAGTCTTATCACACAATCAGGGAGCATTCACCAGACACCTAGTATTTCCATTAAAATTGTCATGCTTTTCTTGTTTTCAAAGGTTCATATTTTCATGCCAAAGACTGACTGAACAGCTCAATATCAGATATAACACTATTATATCTGATAGTGTTTTGCTGACTCTGGGATCATAGATTCTGAAGCCATTGCATATTTTCTTCTTTCACAGCATGAATATTCAAACACTTCTGTGCGCTGTGCTACTAGTATCTGAGTAAGTGTAGTGACAAAGGGTGCACATTTAATCATTATAAGGCAGAGAAAAAAAAATTGCAGCTGCATTTCAGAATCAACATAACATAATTATCTATGTGTTTTCTCTAAATTTTGATTGTTTTAATTTGATTTTTAAACATATTATTTTAGAATTTAGACTTGATTGTCTAAATGCAATTAAATGTTTATAGCTGTTACCATTTGTCAGAATCTCTGACCACTGAGCACTGAAATTTACAAAAATCGATATTTTGGTGACTTTTTGCTACATATGAAAGCAAGAAACTTTTCTACTAAAGTGAAGTTATGGAACCCCTTAGATCAGCCCATATTGGGAAATGATTCATTTCACCAGGGATTCTTTTATCCTCCCTCCTACAAGAGTATTTGGACGGTCTTTGATTCCTGTTGAAATTGCTTCCGGCAGGAACCTCAGTGTGTTGGACTTGCTGCAGTTCCTTTTATCAGGTACCAAACAGCTATTATGGGAGGGCTGGAAGCAACATCTGTAGCGTTGGAGTCCAAAAATGTTGAAATATGTCAGACATAAGGGGATGGATTAGTACTACGAAGTGTGTCTTCAGCATGGAAGAAAAACAGATGAAAGAAGAATGATGATCAGGCATGTGGAAGCCAAGCAGCCCAGCTACTGGTGGGGCCAAGAGTTGAGCTGCTGTGTCAGGAATCAAACCGCCCTGGAGCAAAGGTTAGTGGTTTTGTAAGACAAGAAGGACAACTTGAATGACTGTCAGGCAACCTTTAGGGTGGGAGTTTTGGGACCCACCTCAAAGCTGTGACTAGAATACCATTTACAAATTGCTGATGCATTGGATTTATGGGCCCTACTTAGTGCTATTAATCTGGTGCCCTTATGCCCAATGAGCGCTGAGGGGAAGGGAGAATGTGAATTTTTTAGAGATGTGATTTTGTAATCTTCAGCAACACAGCAATGAAGTAGTTTTAAAACAAATTTTGAACTAACGCCCTGTAGACTAAAACAGTCTGGGGTTGGCAAATGAATGTGAAATAGTTTCAATACCACTTAAATGGCTCTTTCATAAGTTCAATGTTTTGCTAATGGGGCTGGCAGGCTTTTTCACTTTTAAGTTAACTAGGGAGGAAGCACAACAACAGAACAGGGATAGGAAGAGGCAAGTGGGTGGACATTAAGACTCAATGGCACCCAAATGTTCAGGTGCCCTATCCAATTACTTATTCTGCTTATTGGCAAGGGTGGCTCTGATGATACATATTTTCTCATTTAAGTAAAATTTGCAAGGATCAGCAAAAAGATGTTAAAATGAAGTTATTTTACTAATCGAGTAGTTGATTGAATTTTTATCGGCTGCTCACTTAGCTTTGCAATTCAAAAGGCAGTAAGAGATGGGCAGCCTGCCCCCTCCCCCTGGCTCCTACTACATTTTATATTGCAGAGTCACAGTGGGGTTTGGTCACAGTATGAGCTGAGCTGCCTGCCCAGCTGGCAGCAGCCCCTGTCCATGGGGGGAGAGAAAGGGGGGGCAGGCGTGGGGCGCGGGCGGCATGGGGCGGCTGTGAGTAGTCGGGATCTCCCACAGACAGGAGCTGCTATCGCAAAGCAGTCCCTGTCCATGGTAGCTGGCTGTCTCTCAGCAGCAGTCCCTGTACATGGAAGATCCCAACTCCCTGCTGGGACCCCCACAGACAGGGGCTTCTGCCAGAGTTGCCTCATCTGGACCTCCCATGTTGCTGTAAGGGGGCAGAATTCAAGTAGTCGACTAGCCGACTAACCTTTCACATCCTTAGTTCAGCATAGCTCATGTAACATTTACACCATCTCCCTAAATGGGAAGAAAAGAAACCATTCATTAAGCAGAAGGAAAACCTGTTTTCATCTAAATTATCACCAGAATCCTATCACTATGTACTTTGCAGATACTTTTGTATGGATGATTTAGAGATCTACTAATAGTGTTAATTTTAGATTCAAGAAAAGAATGGAAGGAGCATTTCACTGGGCAAATTCACTCAGTGCAACATCTATTCAGTGCCTTTGGGATCTCTTCTTTTATTATGGCATTATATAGCCACAGACTGTTAGGCCCCTAAAGCTGACAGACATACAATGTAGAGATTTATATGGAAGCACTAAGTTATAAAAAGCACTTTCTAGCCAAGAAATAATAGTTCATACTGACATGTATTATGCATTAGTGAATCCAGATATTACTGATCAAGATGGTTCTAAGCGTTTTTAAGAACAACAAGAAAAGAGTAGAGCCAGGGTTGTCAAATATTCCGTGATCTCTCAGGGCATACATACACTCTACACCCTCATTTCTTACCATATTCAATCATGATCCATATACACAGACATTAGTAGCAGTTCCAGGAACTGGCTATCGCATTTAATTTATTATCACTGATCACTAGAAATACAATGTCAAAAAGCAATATAAAACAATTAAGACTATCAAAAGCAACTTTAACCATATTGAAATTCAAAGACCCATGCATTTTTTTTCACACAATCAGTTTCCCAAAGTGGATATTTTCAGAAGAGAAACCAAGAAATCTAGACGTTGTTCTCATTTGGGGGAGAAGATCTCTGATTCTGGCAGTTTAAACAAAACTTTAGAATTTTTTTTAAAAGGCTGACCTTCATGAAGGATTTATTTATTTACTGTTATTATTTTATTTTCAGCAATGCTCACAATATGTGCTCACTGTACACATACACATATGAAAATAAGCTCTTCTTGGAAAGAAAATGCAATCTAAAGAGATGACTGAAGCAGACCATACACTTGAAGGCTGTGTCTACACTGCAACGCTATTTCAGTATACGGTACTAGAGTATCCCGAATTGTATCCCGCGTCTTAACAGCAAACCCATTATTTCGGGTTCACTATTCCAATGTCCCTGTAAACCTTATTTCATGAGGAGTAAGAGATGTTTCTGAATAGCCAGTTATTTTGAAATTTGGCACTGTGTAGACAGCGCCAAATTACTAAATAAGCTATTTCAAAATAAGATCAAAATAAGATACACAATTTGCGTAGCTCAAATTGCGTATCTTATGCCAAACTATGCTGCAGTGTAGATGTAGTCAAAATGTATATAGGTTCTACATACAATTATGAACATTGAATGTAATGGTAGTGATAAACACACCTCTTCATGTATCTGTTGCTTGTGGACATCACAGGAAAATTTGGTCTTGAGAATTGATTTGAGAACAATTGGTCAGTTCAAGGGAAGGCAATCCATCAGTTTGGAGGAACATAGAAGAAATTTCAGCACATGATTAAGAGAGCAATTTTATTAGACAACTTCCTGTTTTAAGACACTGCCCCAAAATATCTCCAAAAACATTGACCCAAGTTCAGGAGTGGTGCATAATACTCAGTTACATTCCCTTTCAATGACTTGTGCTCACTGTACCCCCATGTGTAAGGAAGTTTGTGGCCGTATAAGGAGTGCAAGAGAGCTAGACCAGAGTGTCTTAACCTGATCTTAATTTTATCTGGCAAAATCTGAACATTGTTTTGCAACATGTGATCCTATTTATGAATACATACATCTCAGAGATCATCTCTATCAAACTGAATTAATTTTATTCATATGAATAGACTTTCCTTGTTCTTTGCTTTGCCTCTACATAAAATACATAAATTGCATGGCTACAGATCTTGTTTTATTGTTAACTTTAAATGTAAAAGCTTTCTTTTATATAATAACACATGCAGTTTTGGAAATCATAAAAATCAAACACATGGCAAGATTTCCCCATTATATCAAATTTGGTATTTTCAAATTCTAACTTGTTTCTCTTAGTTAGTTGAAATAGTAATCATTAAGCTCACAATGACTTTCTTGTGTATGCAGCTGTTGAATCAACAATGTTAATTTGGTTTTGCTTAGACAAGAAAATAATTATTTTTGGTCCTATTTCTATACAAAGGCTTAGAAAGTTTGGGATGGAAATTTTCTTGAACAATGTGAGTCATTGTTTTCTCTTTGCGGGGTAGAGAAAAGCTTTTTTCAAGACAGGCTCTAAAGGGGTCCATACTGTATTATCTACATTACCATACTGTAAGTCCTGAGTTACACCTAAAACTTAGGTTGCTCCAACTATGTTGTACACAACCCTGATAGAAGCAGTTAACTGACCTAAGCTCCAGCTGAGACTTCACAAATTTGATGGAAGAATTCTTCCACTGACCTAGCTACTGCTATATCTGACCCCATCTTCAGTAGCTGCAGCAAGTCTACACTATCACTGGGCAGCTGCAGATCTGTAGATGTGCAGCTGTAACATCTGTTGTGCAGACAAGCCCTGAGGAATTGTGATACTCCTTTGTTATTGATTTCCTTCTTCTCTTACCATGTTGAGCATTGTTCCAAATGTGGCTGAGACACTGTTTCTATGCTCTTTTTAAAAAGTTATTTCCACTGTATAAAAAATATTTTCCATTTTTTCCAGGTTAATCTCTAAATAGTTATTGCTATCATTTTCCAAGTACCTTTGGATAAGAAACAGAGTTTGTTTTTAAATAGGTCATATGAAAACTTTTCCAGTTGTGCAGCTGTGTGTTTGATTACTTTCTAGTACCAGATGACAAGTCTTAGCCATATACTTTATCATTTCCACAGCCCATGCTGGTAAATGGTTCTTCTTATGTTGTTATACTGGAATGTAAGAGGGGTGAAAAGACCATTGAATGAAGTGAAAAGTTACGATGTTAAATGTCATTGTAGAAACCCAAATCTCTTTCCTGAGGAATAAAATGAACTGCAAGGGGTCAAAATTGAATTACTATTCTTTGGTGCAAAAGGGCTTAGCTTTTTGGCACACAAAAAGATGCATAGCGTTCTAGGAAAGAAAAAATAATAATATTTTCACAAAATCCATCCCTTAACATGTAGCCAAATATAAATCAGTGTAAGTAGGTGCAACTCTAATAACAGTAGAACTGAGTTATTCCATTAATACTATTTGTTTCCACAAACTGCAAACCAATTCCCAGCAGAGAGAAAAAACTGATAGACAAAGCTAGTATTAACATAAAGACCACACATAGTACTCCCTTCAGTCTAGAGAGCTGTCTTCTTAGAGTTTTGATTGATTCCTAAAGGCAGTGGTTCTCAGTCTTTTCCATAACTACACTACTTTTTTTAATATCAGAATCACTCCATCATCTTCATATATCCTTTAGCCCATTAACCTCTTCCATGGCTACATCATCACCGTGTCCACGGTGCCTTGATTGAGTTCACACATCTTCAAACTATTGTTCCAGACTCTGCAGATCAAGACATTCATCACTGCATCAGTTTACATTTTGTCCACATGTTTAAGAGTCTCTCCTCAACATAAGGGATAGTCACATTTGTTTTTCCAAATGAAGGAAAAGAGAAGGGAGGTCATGACCGCACCCAGAAAATTATTAGGTTTTGAACCACATTTTAAGAGCCCTCTGTCACAAAGTATTCATGGTTGTGGTCAGAGCCCTGCTCAGTCAGGTTTTTTCTCCTCATCACTAAGCAGATGTTTATTTTAAAGAGCATTCCTTTAAAAGACAATCCTCCTAATACGGATTGCTAATTCTGCACCTATTACAGTCACTGAACATGTGATGGGAACAGAAGCAGGTTGTATAAGCCCCTTACTTCTGTTATCCATGCCATAATTTGAGTTGTAATAAAATATATCTGTCATGTAGACTTTGTAAATGAGAAATACTATAATCTTTGATGGTTAGTTCCTTGTTTCTATCACCTAGAACTCTCTTCACCTTGTTCCTGATGCATGCCCTCACTCCCTTTACGCCGCCCGTTAGATTCTTTCTTTTTCTCTTTCACGGTGGTGGTCTAAATTAGCTGTTGCTACTCAAGAAAGAGAGCTGAGTCATGATGGATAGTTCTTAGAAAATATGCCCTCAGTGTGCAGTGGCAGGCAGAGAAACTTATTAATCATTAAGAAACAGATCAATCATAAAACAGAAAATATCATATTGCCTCTGTATAAATCTATGGTATGCCCACATCTTAAGTATTGCATGCAGATATTTTTGTCCCATCTCAAAAAACACATAGTGGAATTGGAAAAAGTTCAGAAAAGGGCAACAAAAATGATTAGGGGTGGGGAGCAGCCTCTGTAGCAGGAGAGATTAATAAGATTGGGACTTTTCATCGTATAAAATCATGATTGAGCTACTAGGGGGATAGCAGTTCTAGATATGATTTTAACAAATAGGAAGGCACTGGTTGAAAATTTGAAAGTGGATGGCAGTTTGGGTGAAAGTGATCATGAAATCATAGAGTTCATGATTCTAAGGAATAGTAGAAGGGAGAACAGCAAAATAGAGACAGTGGACTTCAGGAAAGCAGATTTTAGCAAACTCAGAGAGCTGGTAGGTAAGGACCCATGGAAAGCAAGACTAAGAGGAAAAACAACTGAAGACAGTTGACAGTTTTTCAAAAAGATGTTATTAAGAGCCCAACAGCAAACTATTCCACTGCATTGGAAAGATAGAAAGTATGACAAGAGACCACCTTCGTTTAACCAGGAGCTCTTATATGATCTAAAAATCAAAAAGGAGTCATATAAAAAGTGGAAACTGGATCAAATTACAAACAACCGACATATGCAGGGGCAAGATTAGAAAGGCAAAGGCACAAAACGAGCTCAATCTAGCTAGAGACATAAAGAGTAACAAGAAGACATTCTACAAATACTGTATATTAGAAACAAAAGGAAGACCAAGTACAGGATGGCCCCATTGCTCACTGAAGAGGGAGAAACAATAACAGGAAACTTGGAAATAGTAGAGGTGCTTAATAATTTGTTTCAGTTTTCACCAAAAAGTTTGATGGTGATGGGATACCTAACATAGTGAATTAACATAGTGATACCTAACATATTCGAAGTAGGAATAAGAGCCTCCGGAAAAGGGCGCTTTTTCCGGAGGATCGGGGCCAGTGTAGACGCTCTTTTCCGGCTTTTCTAAAAGCCGGAAAAAAGCGGCGGACATTTTTATTTAAATGCCGCGGGGGATATTTAAATCCCCCGCGGATTTCCCTACTACGATAGCTGAAATTAACATGCCCCTTCCGGAAAAGGGGCCAGTGTAGACGTAGCCAAGAAGTCATTCTTTTGCTCTACTCTGCACTGATTAGGCCTCAGTTGGAGTATTACATTCAGTTCTGGGCACATTACAAGTGGAGGAATTGGAGAAGGTCTGGAGAAGAACAACACAAATTATTAAAGGCCTAGAAAACATGACCTGTGAGAGAAGACTGAAAATATTGGGCTTGTTTGGTTTAGAAAAGAAAAGACTGAGAGGGGACATGATACTGGTTTTCAATATCTGAAAGGGTGTTATAAGTAGAAAGGAGAAAAATTGTTCTCGTTGGTCTCTGATGATAGGGTAAAAAGTAGTGGAATCTGTTTACATTACATCAACCAAATTTCCTTCATCTTGTTCTTTTGGAAATCCTTTAAATGCCCTCAGAAGTATCTGACAAGATTTATTCTCTAGAAACCATTCTAATGTTTGTTTGAAAATACTTTCCTCCAACTTCACTGTAATTTGAACCCTAGCCATAGATTTTAGTAGCTTACCTGAGGCAAAGGTAAGATTTACTGGTCTGTAGTGCCAGATCTATATCTACTAGTATTTTTAAGCTGAATATAGAAGACTCTGCTTTGCCATAGAATTTCCCAGTGTTACTATCAGGAGTTAAGTTCAGTCAGTGGTAGGCCATTAATGGCTGTAGTAGTTTCAGAAACCAGATCATCTAGATTTAATCTGCGCCAAAGCGTCTAATATTGGTGATTGGCCCACACTAATGTTTCTGTAGTGTTTGCAGTATAGAAACTAGTTTGTTCTCAGCATTCTACTTTATCATGTACCTGCCTGGTATTAATATTGAAATTATTTTGTAATCCCCGCTTTATCGTGTAGGGACAAATCCTGTTCCAGTTAAGAAATGCCTAGTAATAGGACTCTGTAAACCATATCAACCGTATGTGGTATACACCATTACATTCCAATTCAAAGAGCTGTTATGGAGTTCTGCATGCTGTATAATACAGGTTTCTAGCATCTCTCTGAACTAGGATGAGTGGAGCATCCCATTCTTCTTTAAGTGGATTCTAAAAACCTTGTGGCCCCTTAATAGTGATGCTTTTTAATAATCTGATCCAAAGCAGATGACATGAGCAAGAGTATTTCCATTGAACTGAATGGCTTTGGACCAGGTTTTTATGGAATGAAAATACTTGAGTGTATATTGATTTTTTTCTAGTTATTCTTCAGTGTCATTAATATGCCCAATTTTATTATGTTCTTTTCCTTGTTGTGTACAATATAAATAAATTCATTTTCCATGTTCTTGCTGTCCTCCATGCTGCTTATTCTATGTTTCTTTAATTTACTGCTAACCTCTTTTTACACTAACTCTTTACCTGTATTTTGCTGTTACTTTATATCTTCTCCTTTACTCTTTTTTATCTCTTCAGTCATTCAGGATGCCCAAAGGGATACTTTCTTATCTTAATAATTCTGGCTGAGAACATATTCCTGCGTGATGTTATCTTCCTGAAACTCGCCTTAATTCTACTTTCATGTCCTTTCCATTACTATATGGATTTCATTTAAAACATTGCTCTTTGGGGATAGCTTCATGAAAAACATATCTAATCTGTGGAAGAGTCCCAGTGGTATAGCATATTATAATCCCATCCCATCATAATTCAACAAACGACAGATCAACCAATTTCGCTTTGACCTAAATCGCTCACTGATTCTCTCAACCTTACAGAATTAGTTTTCCTTATAATCATACACAGTCTGATTCTTTCTCACTTACATTGATGTAAGACTGTAGTAAAATTGGTGCAAGGAAATAATATTTCTGACAACAAGAATTGTTTATTGGTGCACACTGCTTTTCCGCCCTCCGAGCCCAGCCGAGCCATGCACCACTTTTCTGCCCCCTGCTGAGCCGTGTGCCACTTTTCCGCCCTCCCCCCAGCCCAGCCGAGCTATATGCCAATTTTCCACCTTCCATCCTTCACCCTTACTTGCTTTTTCATGCTTCCAACAGGCAACGCCTCCCGCTGCTGCTATTGGCTGAATTCACCAGCAGTAGGGAAAGCCAGGGAAGTGTTCCTGATTCCTATTGTATTCTCCCAGCCACGGGAGAGGAAGGGGAAGGAGAATCAGCTGTGTGCAGCTGCTTTTAGCTGCATTTGGAGCCTGGACATTCAGGACATTCCAGGGGGACACCGGGACAGGACATTAAAAATTGGGACTGTCCTGGTAAATCCGGGATGGATGGTCAGTGTAGCTATGAGGCAAAGCTGAAGGAATTGGGCTTGTTTAGTTTGAAAAAGAGAGGATTGAGAGGGGACATGATAGTGTTTTTCAGGTATCTAAAAGGATGTCACAGGGAGGAGGGGGGAAATTGTTCTCCTTGGTCTCTGGTGATAGGACAAGGAGCAATGGGCTTAAACCGCAGCAAGGGAGGTTTAGGCTGGACATTAGGAAAAACTTCCTAACTGTTAGGGTGGTTAAATACTGGAATAAATTGCCTAGGGAGGTTGTGGAATCTCCATCACTGTAGATAGTTGAGAGCAGATTAGATAGACACCACAGTACAAATCAACAATGGAAAATTAGACACCACTCTCTACAGAAAACCCACTGACTCATACAGTTACCTACATGCTTCCAGCTCCCATCCAGAACACATCACACGATCCATCGTGTATAGCCAAGCCCTTCGATACAACCGCATCTGCTCTAATCCCACTGACAGAGACCAGAAGCTTCAGGATCTCTACCAAGCATTTATAAACCTCAACTACCCACCCGGAGAAATAAAAAAGCAAATTGAAAGAGCCAGACAAATACCTAGAAACCATCTACTTCAAGACAGACCCAAGAAAACCAACAATAGAACACCACTTGTCATCACCTACATCCCCCAACTTAAACCTGTCCAACACATTATCAATAAACTACAGCCTACACTGGAACAGGATACCATACTCCAAGAGGCTCTGGGAGACAGACCCATAGTCTCCTAATGACAACCACCTAACCTCAAGATGATTCTTACCAACAACCACAGGACATACCACAGTAATACCAACCCTGGCACCTTCCCTTGCAACAAACCCCGTTGCCAGCTTTGTCCACATATTCATTCTGCTGATACCATTATTGGACCTAACCAAGTGAGTTATAAGATCAAGAACACATATTCCTGCGCATCCAGAAATATAATTTATGCTATCATGTGCCGAAAGTGTCCGTCTGCTATGTACATTGGACAAACATCTCAGACACTTCGCCAAAGGATTAATGCCCACAAAACAGATATCAGACAAGATCACAAAGAAAAAACAGTTTCTTGCCATTTTAACCAGAAAGAACACTCTCTCAATGACTTAACCACCCGCATTCTGCTACAAAGACCTTTTACATCTGCACTTGAAAGGGAATCCTCTGAACTGTCATTCATGTTAAAATTCGACACTCTCCGAGAAGGAATGAACAAACACTCAAACTATCTTACCCATTACCAAGATAATTGGGGAAGCTATCACCTCTAATACCATTAGCTCACAAACATCCCACTCTCCCCACCTCTAATATCATCAATTCACAGACACTTACCTTCCTTCCTTCCCCCCCCCCCCTGCCTCCCCCTCCTGTTCTGAAATGTGATTTGTCCTTTTCATATGTGTTCATTTTTTTTTAATTGTATCCTTTGGTATATATGGTTGTGACTATTTTCTTCCACTATTTGATCTGAGGAAGTGGGTCTGGCCCACAAAAGCTCATCATCTAATAAACCATCTTGTTAGTCTTTAAAGTGCTACATTGTCCTGCATTTTGCTTCAGCTACCCCAGACTAACACGGCTACATTTCTATCACTATCTATCAGGGATGATATAGACCATACTTGGTCTTACCATAAGGACAGAGGATTGGACTTGATGATCTCTTGAGGTTCCTTCCAGTTCTAGTATTCTATGATATTATTTTACATATGGAAAATCTAAACCACAGAGGGCTTGAGGTTTTAATTTTCTAGACTGTGCATGTGCCTCTTTCCTTTTTTTCTTTTCCTTCTCCATGTTTCTTACATGTAGCTGAGCATGCAAAATTTGGTAATGCACACTCAAATGGTCAATAGTGAAAACATTTGCATGTGTGAATAAACACCTGATTTATACATGACACCCTGTCATTCTGCTTAGTCATGCAATTGAACGTGTATCTTTGTATGCAGTTCAGAGAAGCAGGTCCTAAGAGGCCCTTATCTAAGGTTACACTGGAAGCTTTGTAATCACATCTATCTTTTTTTTCCTCTTGATGCTTTTCTAAAAATCTCTGCTCTAAGGAACAGCTGAACAGTATCCATGAATTCTTTCCAGGATGAAGCTTTCTTTGTTTTCTTCAACATTTCTTATAAAGCAACTCCAAAATATAAATAAAGATAAATAATAAGTTCAGAAGGTCACAACCCCCTGGCTACTTCTTAATGTCACTCAAGCATGTTAAATACAATGAGTAATCTGTCAGAACTCCTAAACCTCCCTAGAGATTCTGGTGTAGAAGGCGCGATTCTGTGAGGAACTGAGCATCGCTTAAAAGCTGCCGTGGTTAAGTGCACAAGTTCAAATCAATAGGTTCTGAGGGCACTTGGCACCTTACATGTTCATGCCCAGTGTTTGCAATGGCACAAAGAATTGCATTAAAATCAAGCAAAAATGGTATTATGTTCAAACTCACATCTTTCCCCAGCATTTTGCATTTCATGGTGGCCAATTTTAAAATTAACATCCAGACCTATAAATACAGCATTGATTAAGCACCACTATTTTTCCCAAATATGTTAATATAAACTGAATAAAAAGGAGAATGAAACAATCATTGATACTTGTTTCAAATCTAAACTAGTCTCATTTTTCTGTTTAAATCTGTTCTTGTTGTTTTGTTTTTCCTGCTGTTTGATTGATCATCTTCTCACAAGAGACCTACTATATGTGAGTGATCTTCTATTACTATATGGCTATGTCTAAACTGGCATGATTTTCTGCAAATGCTTTTAATGGAAAAGTTTTCAGTTAAAAGCATTTGTGGAAAAGAGCGTCTAGATTGGCACTGACGCTTTTCCGCAAAAGCACTTTTTGCGCAAAAGCATCTGTGGCCAATCTAGACGCGGTTTTGCGCAAAAAAGCCCCAATCGCCATTTTCGCGATCAGGGCTTTTTTGTGCAAAACAAATCTGAGCTGTCTACACTGGCCCTTTTGCACAAAAGGACTTTTGCCCGAACGGGAGCAGCATAGTATTTCTGCAAGAAGCACTGATTTCTTACATGAGATCGTCAGTGTTCTTGTGGAAATTCAAGCGGCCAGTGTAGACAGCTGGCAAGTTGTCTTGTGGAAATTCAAGTGGCCAGTCTAGACATAGCCTATAAGTATAATGTACAAGACTTAGGCTCAATTTTTCAAAAAGCACCTAGATTTTAGAGCTGTAGCCCCATTTTCAAAAGTGTCTTAGGTATGTGTTGGCTTGACTGACAAAGAGAATTAGGCAGCTAGCTTGAATATTCAGGCAACCACTGTGATCATCATCAGAGCCCTCAGCTACCACCTAAACCTGCAGGCACCAGAGTTTCCATCATTAAAGTCTTTTAGTCAGGTTCTCACTGGAAGAAATGTAGCTGTACGGCCACCTCAGTCTAGGAACTTAGACACCTACCTCATGCCTATGCTCCAGTGGAATCCTTATGCTAGACATTCTTCTGCTTATCTTGCCTGTGGGGACTGGTCTGGTAGGCATTCTCAGAGAACACCTAAATCCACACACAATGGCAGGATGAGAAGGCCTTGGATGTCTCCCTTATAACCTTTAGCCCAGTGATTGAGAATACTCATCCAGGATGTGGGTGCCCCCAAGTTAATTCCTCTCTTTCTCTGTTCTGGAGCAAGGATTTTAGCTTGGGTGAGTGCCCTACCCACTAGACTGTAGAGTCACTTGCACACTTTTTCTGTCCCAATGTATATTTAATGATGTAGACATTTTAACACTCTTATGGGGAAGGGAAACTGAACCTGTTTCTCCTGCATCCCAGGGGAATGCTCTAATCACTGGGCTAAAAGTAACAAGCCTGTCAGCTTTTCTCCTTTCAGCCATTTTGTGTGGTGCAAGGCAGGCAGGCACCTTATTACCGTGTTCCCATTAGTGGATCCCTAAGCTGAAGCGAGGCACCTGCCTGCAGCCTGAGGAGGGCAAGGGTTAGCATGCTTCCCTCTGGTTGGCATCTGCCATTGTGTAGCTTAGGTGGGCTTTGGTGATCATATTCTAGGCAACTCTCTCTGCCCAGACATTGAAGCCTAAATGATTAACTTGTCTTGAGGCATTGCAATGGTATTCCTGTGGTGTTTGGTAGGTACCTAGACGTTAGATACTGTGACAGTCAACATTTGAACACCTACATCCATTTATATATCTTATTCTTCGTGACACATACACAACAAAACTATACAATGCAAATATAGTGATTACAATTACATAATTTTAAATTTATATTGATTAAGTTAATTACAAAGTCAAGCAATACTGTTTCTGTTTCCTGATTGGCTTCCCTATGTAACTAGCAACTAAATGTGTATGATCCATTCAGGGGAAATTATTTGCTGCTAATTATTTTCTCAGCTCTAGATATTGTACTATGAATAGTACAATATTCATAACACGTCACATTATCATTGTTGTACCTGGAACTGCAAACCTCTTTAAGGCCAGACTAAAATTAAAACACTTACATGTCAGAAGCACAGAGTGGCAAGTGATCATGCACATAGCATAGACAAGTATGTTTGAAACCATATCCATGCTCTTTAGCATTCCTCTACTCCAAAAGCAAATCATTAAAATAATGTGAATTCAGTAGATTTGATACTGGCAGCCACAAGATGGAAGCTTTTTAAATCCCTCATCTGAACTATCTTTGCCCAAATATTTCCGTCAAAAGCAAAAGGAGGAACAAGCATATTGGATGGAAAATTACCAGTAAGTGGCAAATGGCAGAGTTAAGTTGTTTGGATGACTTTGGAGATTATTTTACTTTATATTTCATTTTTAATGTATTTCTCATGTCTACATTTTCCTATTTTCTGATATTTGTTTAAGGGGAAGGAGGAAATTACAACATTCTTTTAACATTTTCCCTCCCTGCTTAATACCAGTTTAATAAAATTTGCCAAGAATACTTTAGTGTAGGTGTTTCAATTCCAAATAGGCTTTTTCTCTTGATCCTACCCCAAACTTAGTTTAAAAGCCTTTCCTCTCATAGAAGCCTATTCATTCATTTCAGATTTTGTATCAAACATCTGGAGGTTATCAATACGCATCTTTTTAGGTACTTTAAAAATTTGTTCATTAATATCCAAATCAATATTTTTTTCATTTTGTAACTTACAGTTGTTAGCCTAACTAAATCCACTATATAAGCCAATTCTTATCTATTTAAGTGAAAGCCATCACTGTTAGCTATCCATCTTCATAATATATTATTACTATCTTTGTGAGTGGCCTTTGCTTGTATTATTTTAAGTGTAACTTTAACTCTGAACTTTTTATATATTTATACAAATATATTGCCCTGAGCTTTGTTCTTCCCAAACAATATAGATGGAAATTGAATGTCTGAATTTTTAAAAGCCTTACATGCATTGTTTAGATCTCAGATACAATTATGGGATGTCTGCCTTTTAATAAGAGCTCCATGGATCCTTCTATAACCCTTTGGGAAGCACTCTAGGCAACAATTAAGGGAACTTGCATAACTTTTGTCTCTGCTAGCTGACTGATAAGGCAGCCCTGGAGGATAAACACAAGATTTACCATGCAGATGCTCATCTAGTCGATGAACCGGGAAGTAGAAATATCAACCAAATGCACTAATATTGATATTTTATGATTAGAACTAAGCAATCTTACTACATGGAGAGAAATTGGGCAGGCAAATGTAAGTTTAAAGAAGGTTCAAAACTTGCTGCTATTGCCTTTTTACTATGTCTTCTCTTTTGGATCTGCTATTAGATAATTGAAAGAAAATTGCACTGAATTTCTGAAGTAATAGGAATCCCTACAACTCTTCGGAAGAGGCAGATGAAACGAATATATTGGACAATTTCCTCCATGATTTGTCATTTAAATAGTCACATCAGATGCATATCAGAACATTCACATAAGAAGTATATCCAGGGAAGGAAAATCTTACCCAAAATCCAGCATATGCCTTTGGGAAAGTCTCTAGGAACATTTTTTCTTTAAAGTGCTCAGATAGCTACTCCCTCAGTTGCTGCAGGGAGCTCTTAAGATTTCAAAAGGTGCCTCACCTAAAGAAATGAAGGTAAACTTTAATTATTTATCAGCCTTAGAAGAAGAAGCTCATCATTCTCCTTCTGTTTATAAAATCACAATATTTTACTCCTTTATACAAGCTGTGTGCTCATTGCAAAAATTAGAGATGATAGGTTATGATATATTATCAGCTCAAATCAACAGATTTCCTGTAGTGGATATTAGCTTTTAGAGAATCACAATGAAAGGTTTTATATCCTTCTCCTTCCTAGTGGACAGAAAAAAAGCTCAATTGGCTGTTCGTTCTCTCTCTCTCTGTCTTTATTCTCCCTCCTGTTAGGTTCCGTGACTATGATAAGTCAAACACTTATCTGAGTTCTGCCCCGAATAAGATCAGGTGTATGCAGGTATATGCATCTTGGAAGGGTGTAGATTCAGTAGCCAGTTGAGGGGCTATTGTGGATGTGCATGGTTATAATGATGTTCATGGCACACACAAAGAAGTTCAACAAGAAACAAATGAGGTTGCTGGAAAGTCTCACTGTCACACTGCTTTACTTTTTAGAATTCAGAATGATAATCCAGAAGGACCCCAAAACAATGAGAGAAGCAAGCTGGTCCCAAATTCAGAGTAGCACTTTGTTTTAGCTGCCTCTTTCCTAGCTGAATTATTCTCTCAGATCACATGCATCCCTACAGAGTCCCTTAGCCTGAAAGCAGGCCCAGGAAACCCCCTGAAATTTAAAATGACAGCTTACAATTATAATGCTGCACATTTCTCACTAAAACCACCACTATACTTGACATTAATTGGTGTTTTTGGCTGTCTCAATAAAAAGGTCAAAGACTGACTAGCTGTAGAGACTTGAATTATGCTTGTACTGCTAGTTATTTTTTTCTAGACTTGGAGGATGGAGTTGAAAACTGTGCTGCCAGTTGCCATACAGTGCCTGTTCTCAGGAAAAGTAGTGAACATCCAAGAACTTATACAAGACCGAATTGGACCTGGTTATATAAAATATTGGAAAAATAAAGCTACATTGTACTGAAAGTGTAATAACTCTGGTTTCTTTTTCTAGTTCTAATATGTATAAATAGCAGTGAAATCCTCTTTTTTAAAAATTTGATTGTCACAACTACAATTCTGACTATAATGAACGATACAAGCCTATGAAAGAATCTGGACTTCTCTTGTATTTTCCTCCACCAACACAATTCGGCCTTCCTTATTCTGATAAAACTATTGCTGTGTTGGTTTATTTTCAAGTAATTGGTTCTACTGCCAAAGATTTAAACCACTCTTTTTAGGTGCCATGTCAAGCTGCCTGTCAGAGGGCAATGTGATATTACCTATGAATGAGCAGCAGTATTTTGGCCACTACCCATCTCGCCTTCCCAAATCTCTACTCTAGGGGTGGTCAAAAAAAAAGCTCTGCCTCACCGACCGATGCCATCTTTAATTCTTCATCTTTAATGGCCGTGTCGGATGGCTCAGGATGGCACAGGGAGCTGGGAGAAGAGAGCCATTTTGGGGGGGGGGGGAGAAAGGAGAAAATGTGTCCATGTATGGGTTATTTTGTTCATTTTGCTGAGATGAGACAAGTATGTCTGAGGGCTTTCTAACTGGTAGAATATGAGCCAATATATATATTGTCTTATGTCCTAGGTATAGTTTGAGGGTGTGAAAGGTTGGAGGAAGAGAATAACTGAATAGTTTCAACATTAGTCTCCGAAATTCTGAGGCAATCTGAGATGTCTGAAAGGTTGAAAGCTAGTAATTACAGTGCTTTTGCCCTTACTTTAACATTTTAAAGATCAGTCAACTATATCTTGAGAATAAATCCTGTTTTGTATTTCTTTAAAAACAATATTAGGTGGATTAAGAGGGGAAAAATCAGTTCTGTCTGTGTTCATTTAATGATAAAATACCATAGTAATGATTTTAGTCCATATCTTTTCTCAATTTATTGTAGGTCTAGAGAATGCCAAAATGACTTATTAGAAAAAGAGATTAAATCCATCCAGCTCCACTATTTTATCTAAAATTATCATTCTGGCATGGTTTATTTAGGAGGATTATACTACAAATCTGAGGAAATATGGTCCCATAACTACTAAAACCCAAACCTGAAAAATTGCATGTGTGATAACAGAGAAAGCAGTCAAAGTGGCTCTAAATCTTACTCATGTGACTAATATCAATGTGACTGACTTGAAGTCGCACAGTTCTCACCTCAGTTTTAGAAATACTTAAACAAATGTGAAACATGGGTTCTCTTGCTATTTTAGCCCAAGGATAAAACATAAAACAAGTAATCTCTGGTCCTGTGCTGATACATGAGGGGAGAGGAATATGCTAAGAGCCTTCCTTTTTTCCTTCCTTTCCCTTTTCCTTTTCTTTCCTTTCACCGTAACACATGAACAATGTAAGGACCAGCCACCATTTCAGAGAAGAGAGAACACCAGTAAGTCTCTGGAAAGAGGTAGTCTACGGCCCTGATCCATTTCAGCAATGACTAGTAAAAATGAGCCAGCATGAAGTGGGCCCATGCAGTAGCCTTTAATGGGGCAACAGAGCTATTTCTCCAGTCAGAACATCTATAGAAATTAATCCAGGATTCCTATGTAGATTCCCATTGCAAAATAGCTCTTTACCTCTTTCCAATGCCACAAGTAGCCTAAAGCCACAATATGGGCTTGAGTGTTTTTATATAGGGAGTATGTTTGCGCTATGTGTTTATTACAAGAAATATAGAAGTGTTCTAGAAAACAAAAGCATTGTTTAAGACTTAGGAGATTTAGTAGCAGAAATGTCTCATGTTATAACTTTCAGACTTTAAAATAAGTTATCTCAACCAAATTCCATGGATAAACCTTTTACTGGAAACAAAAATATATTGTGTTCCTGAAAGTCAGGGGAATCACAAACTTTACTCATTCTATAAACCATTTGTCAGTCAACTACTATTTGTCAGTGAAAGTTCTAAGCTGTAAAGTGCCTAGCTATCTAGTGCTTTATAGGTAGCTGGCTATAATAAGAAACATTCTAGACTGTTATAATTATGTCCAGAAACTGAACAAAGGGATGAGCTTATGTCAAACTGGATTTAAGGTTATCTTGCAAACCATTATCATAACTATCAAATGCCTTTCATTGTACCCTAATACCTCCTGCCAGAATAATGAGATTTATGCATCTATTTAAATGGCTTTTATTTAATACAAGGAGCTGATACATCTCATTTATCCAAGCAATAACATCACTGGTGTTCATAATTTCCCCTGGATGAGATTGGCCAGATTTGGGGCAAAAATATTCCTAAATTTCTCTCTAAATATAATTATATAATGGAATGTCATTAAGAAGTTACTTACAACATCCTACTTTCCTCAGAAGAAAAATATGTACTGTCCCTTTAAGATATAGCCACTGAGCATGTTTCTCTTCCTTTTTATTTAAAATTGTAAATACTGTACCCCCATCCAGTGCTTACTTTTAGTATAAAAATGTTGAAATAAATCAACTGTTTTTAAAGGACATATCTTATTTGCTTAACATGAGCAAGGGGTATAAAACATCATAAATGAATATTGAGGCTAAGAAATAAAAAGGATTCAGCATTACTATCCTGGATCAAAATAAGGGTAAATATTCTTAAAGGTTAACTGAAATGCTTTTAAAAATAGATGACCAGATTCTAAATTGTGCACATGCAATTACTGAGACACAGCCAGCCATTTTGCTGCACAGTTACTAAGATTTATTTATTTATAGGTTTTTCTATGGTATTTCTCACTGAAGTATTTGAGCTGCTCACAAACTTTAATGGATTTATCCTCTCAAGACCTCTGTGAGCTAGGATTATATTCTTGTACCCATTTTGCAATTGGACAGAGGCACAGAAAAAATGAATTGAGTTGCCTAAGGTCATCCAGGGAGACCCTAATAGAGCAGGGAATAAAGCCTCTATTTTCTTAACCCTCTGAGAAATATGTGCAACTTGTACCAATCATGGTACTTGTGTGCACAAGATATGCATGCAGGGACTTATTAAAATCTGCAGCTGACGGATCCTGAAAACCATGTGGGATCACACATTTGCCCATGTCCAAATTTCATTGAGGCCAGTGGGGGTATGTCTACACTACAACGTTATTTCAAAATAGTTATTTTGAAATAGCTTATTTCGAAATAACGTATCTACACACAAAATGCATTTCGAAATAGCTTTTTACTATTTCGAAATAGTGCATCCATGCTGAGTGGACACTGAATTGCATTTAAGGCCAGCCGGAACCAGGGTATCAGGTCAGGAGTTACTTTGCGTGGCTGCTGCCAGAAGCTATCTGAGGCCTGTGCTTTAAGGGACCTTCCCTGGACAGCCAGTTCTCAGGTTTCCCTGCTTGCTTGCCTACCTTGATGAGGGACAGCAAAGCATTTTGTCTCTGTGTGCTCTGGGTGTCCTCACTCAGGACACCACAGCACTCTGCAACATGGAGCCAGAGCTGCCCCTAGGCAGTCTGGTGCTTCTCTTGCACATGTTGCTGCAATCCTGGCTGTACTTTCTGCTGGCTGCCATCTGGGAGAGACCATCTGGGAGGTCCATCGGGGGGCTGTCAGTATCCAGGAGGCCCGGCGGGAGAGCTTTCACACCGAGGAGCATGAAGAGCCTCCCTGGTCTACCCCACTGGGGGCTTGTGCCTCATTCCTCCCTCGTGTCCTTCCACTTACCCCTCCCTAACCCCCCTTCCTGATGTCAAATAAAATACATGTGTTTTCATGAACACAAACTCTCTTTATTTAACAAAACTGAAGGGGGGGAGAGAATGAAACTTTGGTGAGACTGGGGAAAGGAGGCAGGGGAGGGGAAGAGATAGGATGGGAGAGGAGAGGGGGAAACCTGGGAGGAGGGAGCTAGAAAGGGGAAACAAGGGGAAGAAGGGGGAGGGGAAGCTCAGGGTTGGTGGTCTCACTGGACCAACTTGATTTTCATGCAAACCTGCTCCTGGGTTCACATGTGGACTTTGGTGGCCAGGCTGGCAGCTATTCTTCCATAGACGGCCACTTTCCTCCATCTAGTGTGGAGATCATGGACATTGGGGGCATCCCCCCCCAAAACTGAATAAGGTCCATGATCTCCACCCTGGACCAGGAAGGTGCCCACCTTCTCCGGGCCCTGGCAGGCTCCTGGGAACTGGCAGACTGCTCCTGGGGAGCAGTGGAGGGGCTGGCTACCAGTGACTTGCTGGCTCATGTTTTGAGGCCACTGGGTCAGAGGCAGTGACTGCTGGCTCTGGGCTGGCAGGCTTGGAGCTGGCACAGGCATTGTGGCCAAAGTCAACCCCTTTAACGACTCCGGGGAGGGGGGAGGAGGGAGACGAGTGTTCTTGGTTGAGGCCACCAGGGCACCCTGGGAAGGCCGGAGGCCCCCTATTTCAATATAAGTGTCTACACAGCACTTATTTTGAAATAGCTATTTCGAATTTGGTGTTATTCCTTGTGGAATTTGGTTTACCAAATTCAAAATAAATGCTCTGCTATTTCAAATTAATTTTGAAATAGTGGTTTGGCTGTGTAGACGCTAGTAAAATTATTTCTAAATAATGGCTGTTATTTCAAAATAACTTACCTGTGTAGACATACCCTGGGTTTTGGATTAGGCCCATTATGAATGGAGTTTATGCACTGTTGCCCCATGTGGCAAGTGGTAACAAATGTATGGGACTGGCACTGATTCCACGGTATGGTTCTGTTCAATATCTTCAATGATTTAGATAATGGTATAGATAAAGAGTATCTTTATAAAGTTTCTGAATGACATCAGTCTGGCAAGGTTTGCAAGTACTTAGCAGGATAGGATTAAAATTCAAAATAATCTGGACAAACTGGAAAATTCAATATGGACAAATGCAAAGCACTCCACTTAAGAACACATACAAACTGGAAAAAAACTGACTAGTAAGGGACACTGTGGAAAGGGATCTGTGGCTTATAGTGGATCACAAGCTAACAAGTCAACAGTGTAACACCGTTACAATCCCTCCTCCTCCCAATTCTGGGAGGTATTATCAGGAGTGTTGTAAGCAAGATATACAAAGTAATTCTTCCACTGTACTCCATAGTGATAAGACCTCACCTGGATTATTATGTTCAATTCTTGGTGCCACATTTCAGGAAAGATGTGGACAATTTGAGAAATTTCAGAGAAGAGAAACAAAAATGATTAAAGGTCTAGAAAACATGATTTACAGGGGCATTATAATAGTTTTCTAGTCCATAAAAGGTTTTTACAGGGGAGATCATGAAAAATTGTTCTAATTAACCTCTGAGAATGGGACAGGAAGTAATGGTCTTAAATTACGGCAAGGGAGGCTTAGGTTGGTGGTGGACTTGAATGAGATTAAAATGGTATTGTAGCCCAATTAACTTTATAGGCTGCACTTGGAGCAGGTGATAATTGGCACAGGCTCACCTCTGGAAGAAAAGGTGAGACCTACAAACCAGTCAGCAGGCCACAAACAGTTCCTCAGAAGGGAAATACAGAGTGACTTAGCTGGAGGGCTAAATCATGAAGGAGATACTGATGGTCCTGAAGTGAGAAAGGAGCTACAGACTTGAGGGAGAGACAAAGTAACAATATGTAAACTGTGAATGGGGGTCGGTCGTCCTTGAGTTAATCTTCAGAGTGGCCAGGAGGAGAGACCAGAACACTGGTGAGCTATGCACCCCTGTGACTCCTGAACATTTAGGAAAACTTCCTATCGTTGTAGATAAGCACTGGAACAGATTGCTTTTTGGAAGAGATTAGACAAAATCCTGTCAGGAATGGACTATCTATTACTTAGTCCTTCTTTGAGTGCAGGGGATTAAATAAGTCATCTAGTCCAGGTTCCTTTCTATCCTACACTTTTATGATGCTGCAAGGATTTATGTAACAGTGTAACCTGATAATGTGTGTTTCAAATGGAGAGCTGAAATGTTACCATGGTATCAGGTTCTTATGACTTTCTTTCCCAGTTTTTGTTGTTTGCTGTGGGCCTTTATTATGGTGTCTTTAAAAAGATTCCATGCAGCTTTCAGGGATTTGGCACAGTGACTAGAGCCAAATCCCTGAAAGCTGCATGGAAACTTTTTAAAGACACCATAAGGGTATGTCTACACTACAAAGTTAATTCGAACTAACTGACGTTAGTTCGAATTAACTTTGATAGGCGCTACACATACAAACCGCTAGTTCGAACTTAATTTGAACTAGCGGAGCGCTTAATTCGAACTAGGTAAACCTCATTCGAACCCTAGTTCGAATTAAGTCGTTCGAATTAAGGGCTGTGTAGCCACTTAATTTGAACAAGTGGGAGGCTAGCCCTCCCCAGCTTGCCCTGGTGGCCACTCTGGGCACCACCAGGGAAACTTGTCTGCTCCCCTTCCGGCCCCAGAGACCTTAAAGGGCCACTGTCTGGCTACGGTGCCCGTGCCAGGTGCAAGCCTGCCAGCACCCAGCCAGCAGACCCTGCACCTGCACAAGCCAGCTACCTGCTGCCACCCAGCCCTCCGCCTCTTCCTGGGACCAGGCTGGTGGCTCCCAGAAGCACCTGCCTGGTCTAGTGCGGAGATCGTGGATGTCATCCAGGTTTGGGGGGAAGCCTCCAACGTCCACAACCTCGGCACTAGGCACAGGAATGTGGCCGTCTAGGGCAGGATAGCTGCCAGCCTGGCCACCCAGGAGCAGGTTTGCATGAAAATCAAGGTGGTCCACTGAGACCCCCGACCCTGAGCCCTGAGCTTAGAACATAAAAACATAAGAACTGCCATCCTGGGTCAGACCAAAGGTCCATCTAACCCAGTAGTCTGTCTGCTGACTGATGGCCGAGTGCTGTGATGTGCCGAGTGTGGGCATTCAGGGCACTCCAAGCCAGGACTGCTTTGCTGTCCCTCATTGAGTTAGACAAGCAAGCGGACTAAAAAACTAGACTAAAAATTAAAAAACTAAAAAACTAAACATCCAGACTAAAAAACTAGTTCAAATTAGCATTTTGCTAATTCGAACTAGCATGTCCACACAGAGTGGACTCTCTCTGTGGCTGGAAGCAGTGCCGGCAGGGCATCAGATGAGGACTTAGAGCGTGGAGATGCTGTCTTAGGCTAGCCGAGGACTGTGCTTAAAGGGACCCAACACCCACCCCGGAGAGACAGTTCTCAGGGGTGCCCCGCTTGCAAAGCAGTCCTGGCTTGGATTGCCCGGAGTAGCCACACTGGGCACATCATAGCACTCGGCCATCAGACCGGCTGCACTTGCCGCAGGCTGCCATCTGGGGAGAGGGAGTAATTGGGGGGCTGCAGGAGAGGTTCCACCCCCAGAAGCCTGCAGAGCCAGCCCAGTCCTCCCCATCGGGGGCTCGTACCCCATTCCTCCCTCACCTCCTTCCACTTACCCCTCCCTAGCCCCCCTTCCTGATGTACAAAATAAAGGACAATTGTGTTCAAAAATAGAATCTCTCTTTATGGAACAAAACTGGGGGAGACTGGGAGGTGGGAGAGGGAAAGAGAGAGGGTGGGAGAGGGGAGGGCAACTACAATGATGAGGGGTTTGGAACAGGTCCCATATGAAGAGAGGCTAAAGAGACTGGGATTTTCAGCTTAGAAAAGAGGAGATGGAGGGGGGTCTATATGATAGAGGTCTATAAAAGCACGAGCGGGGTGGAGAGGGTGCATACAGAAAAGTTCTTCATTAGTTCTCATAATAGAAGGACTAGAGGACACCAAATGAAATGAATGGGTAGCAGGCTTCAAACTAATAACAGAAAGTTCTTCTTCACAAAGCAAAGAGTCAACCTGTGGAACTCCTTGCTGCAGGAGGCTGTGAAGGCTACAACTAGAACAGAGTTTAAAGAGAAGTGAGATAAAGTCATGGAGGTTGGGTCCATGGAGTGGTATTAGCCAGGGGGTAGGAGTGGTGTCCCTGCCCGAAGTTTGTGGAAGGTTGGAGACGGATGGCACGAGACAAATGGCTTGGTTACTGTCTTTGGTCCATCCCCTCCAGGGTCCCTAGGGTTGGCCGCTGTCGGCAGACAGGCTACTGGGCTAGATGGACCTTTGGTCTGACCCAGTACGGCCATTTCTAAGCTCAGGGCTCAGGGTCGGGGGTCTCAGTGGACCACCTTGATTTTCATGCAAACCTGCTCCTGGGTGGCCAGGCTGGCAGCTATCCTGCCCTATACGGCCGCTTTCCTGTGCCTAGTGCAGAGGTCGTGGACGAGGTCCACGATGTTTGCATGGGACCAGGAGGGTGCCCTCCTCTTGCGGTCCTGGGCAAGCTCCTGGGAGCCACCAGCCTGGTCCTGGGAAGAGGGGGAGGGCTGGGCGGCATCGGGTGGCTGGCTCTAGCCATGAGAGGTGCAGGGTCTACTGGCTGGGTGCTGGGAGGCTTGCACCTGGCATGGGCATGATAGCCAGCCCGTGCCCCTTTAAGGGGTCTGGGGCCGGGAGGGGGGCAATAGAGTTTCCCTGGTGATGGCCAGAGTGGCTACCAGGGCAAGCTGGGGAGGGCTAGCCTCCCACTAGTTCGAATTAAGGGGCTACACAGCCCTTAATTCGAACTAGTAAGTTCGAACTAGGCTTAGTCCTCGTGGAATGAGGTTTACCTAGTTCGAACTAAGTGCTCCAAATTAAGTTCGAACTAGCGGAGCGCTAGTGTAGCGCCTATCAAAGTTAATTCGAAGTAATGTCCGTTAGTTCAAATTAACTTTGTAGTGTAGACATACCCTTAGGGTTCTTTGAAGGGTTTTAACAAATATGCGGACAAAGGGGATCCAGTAGATATAGTATACTTAGATTTTCAGAAAGCCTTTGACACGGTCCCTCACCAAAGGCTCTTCTGTAAATTACATGGCCATGGGATAAGAGTTAAGGTTCTTTCTTGGACTGAGAACTGGTTAAAAGACAGGAAACAAAGGGTAGGAATAAATGGTATATTTTCAGAATGGAGAGGAGTAACTAGTGGTGTCCCCCAAGGGTCAGTCCTAGGACCAATCCTGTTCAACTTATTCATAAATGATCTGGAGAAAGGGGTAAGCAGTGAGGTGCTAAAGTTTGCAGATGATACCAAACTGTTTAGGATAGTCAAGACAGAAACAGACTGTGAGGGACTCCAAGAAGATCTCACTAAACTGAGTGATTGGGCAACAAAATGGCAAATGAAATTTAATGTGGATAAGTGTAAAGTAATGCACATCAGGAAAAATAACCCCAACTATACGTACAGTATGATGGGGGCTAATTTGTCTACGACAAATCAGGAAAGAGATCTTGAAGTTATCATGGACAGTTCTCTGAAAACTTCCACACGGTGTGCAGCGGTGGTCAAAAAGGCAAATAGGATGCTAGGAATTATTAAGAAAGGGATAGAAAATAAGACCCAGAATATCTTACTGCCCCTGTATAAAACTATGGTACGCCCACATCTTGAATACTGTGTACAGATGTGATCTCCTCACCTCAAAAAAGATATTTTGGCCTTGGAAAGGGTTCAGAAAAGGGCAACTAAAATGATTAGGGGTTTGGAATGGGTGCCATATGAGGAGAGGTTAAAGATACTGGGACTTTTCAGTTTAGAAAAGAAGAGACTGAAGGGGGGATATGATAGAGGTCTATAAAATCATGAGTAGTGTGGAGAGGGCCGATAAAGAAAAATTATTTATTAGTTCCCATAATATAAGGACTCAGCATTAAGGACTAGAGAACACCAAATGAAAGTAAAGGGTAGCAGGTTTAAAACTAATAAAAGAATGTTCTTCTTCACACAGCGTGTAGTCAACCTGTGGAACTCCTTGCCAGAGGAGGCTGTGAAGGCTAGGACTATAATAGAGTTTAAAGAGAAGTTAGATAATTTCATGGAGGTTAGATCCATAAAAGGCTAGGGGATAAAATAGTGTCCTTGGCCTCTGTTCGTCAGAGGCTGGAGAGGGATGACAGGAGACAAATCGCTTGATCATTGTCTTCAGTCTACCCTCTCTGGGGCACCTGGTGCTGGCCACTGTAGGCAGACAGGATACTGGGCTAGATGGACCTTTGGTCTGACCCAATACAGCCATTCTTATGTTCTTATGTTTGCTATTTCTGATGGATGGAGGCTTGTTACTGGCTATACCCATAAAGGCCTATGGAGGTATCTCACGGAGTGGATGAGTACCCAGTATTTTGGAGGGTCTTTACATTAAGAAACACTTTGATTTTCTGTGATACTTTGTAAGCTCTTTCTGTTCTTTGTACTGTATAATGCCTAGCACAATAGGCTTCTGGTCTATGACTATCTCAAAAGTACTACTGCATTATAAATAATACATTGAACTCTTAGGACTTTGGTTGTTTACTGGATTCTGTTTTTCATTATGTTTTTGCACATCACAAATGCAGGATTTGTTTACTATATCTCTGGTTTATACTATGTAATGCACAAGGGATGTTCCTAGGTGATTATTTCAGCATTAAGAAAAGCAAAGGATCTATTAGTCTAGACACAATTCTTTTTTCAAGAGGGTTACATACAGATTTGTATATGGATGGAACATCTCACTGTAAATGTGTCATTGCAATGAATTGACGTATCTGATAAAGGAATGTCATTATAGATATACTACCCTATAGAAAAAAAGGATGTTGTAGGTAATGGGGGAGAAGAGAGGGGGGAATAGAAATAAGGAAAAAGGGAAAAACATCTGTTGAATATGCATTAGATGTGGCATCTAGGGTAGCAAAGGGTGTCATTGTACATGTAATGTCTATATGTATTGGAACATAATATGGCATACCAGGTGAATATGTAACCCTCAGCTATAACCATGAAGGTGGCTATATTTGCGCCGACAGCATAATGAATGCTATATGCCATACATCAATTTCTGCATGCAGTGTACACTTACAGCACGAGTTAGATGAGCCCCATATTTAATCAAGAATTAGTTGCAAAATGGAATTGCATTGCGTTTCAAATCATGGAACAGAAGGAGCCACTTGTTCTTATTGAAAAGTGCCACTACTCTTCATTGAGGGCAACTTATATATGGGGTCTGTGACACTGCACACTAATTAAGACATTATTAAGGCTACATTATTGAACCTTGACTGGGTTCAATCCAGAGAAGGATGTATTTGGTCGTGTGGCAGCTATCTACAATGTCTACAACAAATGCATCAATGCACCTCCTCTAGTAAGTATACCACCCAACATGGGAAATTCCGCTGATGGCCTTATGCACTGAAAAGGGGTATTTGTTTACATTGGTGACAGATGTTTGAGGTGGACATGCTGCAATATGGCCAGAAAGAAAGTAACAATGAACCCTGTCATCATTGTAATTATTAGCCTTCTGGGTTATCCGAATGGAGGGTGATGTATAGTGAAGTCAGCCAGTATGCCAATGATCAAATATCAAAATATTTTATGGTCCATTGAAGTGTATGGTTATGCAACATAGTGACCTCAGAAGGAGGGACTTAAAGTGCATGACAGTATACAATAAATTATCAAGCATTTTGTTTATCATCTTGCTCAAACATGGATTTTGTTAACTTCTTGCTATATAAGCAGTGGCTAGAGAACTGATGAGCATCAAAAGCTTATATTCCTGATGAACTTTAGAAATGTACATAGGGTCTGATATACACCTTCCTAATATTTGTGTGTGGGGGGGGGGAAACACACAAGTTGTCATTCTGCAAGCTAAACAGTTAAGTAGATTCTTAGAGAAATAATGTACAATTTAAAGCAAACTACCATGTCCACAATAGCAGTCAGTGGGCAGCTACTCTTGTGTGAATAATTGGCTTTCCCTTCTCATAGGACCTAGAATATGATGCCATAGAACAATGTCTAGGCAATGCGAATAGGAATTTCTGATTTCATATGCATACCAACACCTTTATGTCACAAGTGCTGATGTCGAGCAGTTTTTCACACACAGGAAAAATGAACAATACTCTAGTGGTTTCCTCTACTTGAAACTTGCAAGTAATTGAGGTCAGATATGAATGCAAAAATACCTCATCACTCTTCTATCCAGTGCTTCCTATAAATAGATAATTGATCACTTAGGCTATGACTATACTGCACGCTAAACAAGCTATGCAATTTGCGCTATGCAAATTGCATACTTATTTTGAGTTTATTTCAAAATAAAGTGCTATTTTGAGGCATCCCTTAACCCTTGTGGAATGAGGATTACCGGGATGCCGAAATAGCGCGCCTGTTATTTAGAAAAATGTTTCAAAATAACGGGTAGCTTGTGAAGATACCTCTGGTATCCCGAACTAGCTTTGATATGTAGTTCAATGTGGTTCCATTGTGTGATGGTTAACACTCTGGACTCTGATACCCTTACAGTCAAGACTGTTGTGGTTCTGACCCTTGTTTTGCTCATGTAAGAAAACTAAGGGCACATCTAAACTACATTCCTCTTTCAAAAGATGAATGTAAATGAAGCCGATCAAAAATTCAAATGAAGTGCGGATTTACAAATCTCGTGCTTCATTTGCATAATCGCATGAGAGCACTTTTTCAAAAAAGGAACCGCTGTCTAGATAGGGCTCTTTTTGGGGGGAAAAAACCCTTTTTCGAAATAACCCATACTCCTGAAAAATGTCACTATCATAGTTACAACTTAGTTTTGAACAGACTCGCTGATGGAGGGGGCAGGGCAAAGGGAGCAATTGCCCCAGGCCCTGCAATTCTAAAGGGCCTAGGGCTTGCTGCTTCACTGCAAGCCCTGGTCCCTTGAGAATCACCACGGAAGCAGTGCACTCCAGAGCCCTCTGCTGCATTCTCCAGCCAGCTCTGACGGCTCATGGGAAATGAGGGGCACTGCATCATCTGGGTGGTGCTGGAAATTGATTGTCCCAACCCTGCCTCTTCCTCCTGAGGCCCTGCCCCTTCTGGGAGAACAGAGACAGCTTCTACCTCTTCCCCACTTGGCCTAGGGGCCCAGCAATCCTGTTGGTTCCCCTGGTTTTGATTATTGTAACGTATGGGACTAGCAGTGGGAACCTGATCCAAAGCCCACTAAAGGAGTGAATCCTATTGAGTTCACTCAACAATGGATTAAGCTCTAGATCCCCTATTCAGAAAATCTCTTAAGCAAATGCCTAATATTTGCCTGAATAGGGATGGATTGGTGAACTGAAGGCCAAGATCAGTATAGGGGATCTTTACCTGGTTTTGCCTATAGAATATAGAATCAAGCTTCTCTTTAAAATGTCTTAATTCAGTGAGCTTTGTACTTAGAGACTGCAGCTCACATCATATAATGCTAGAGGAGATGCCTGGTGTTTGTGGGTGGGCTGCAGGAATAAATCAGATTTGTTCCTCTTGTTAGAAAAAAAAAGAAATTGTCCTCAAGACAAGTAGACCCAGACATATCATATTAATGCATGTAAACAGTACTCTAGCTAAGGTTATAATATAAGCTCCTTAAAATGTATGACAAGATCAAATATGTTAATGAATATTTATTGTAAATGACTTGGCACATAGAGACTTTTAATTGTTGCTTTAGTATGGCTTAAACCTCAAATATTGTAATCAGTTTTATGTTTAAATGGAAGTTATGGACAGTGTGCCAAAAATCCACCTCATGCGTTTGTTAAATTACCACAATTAGACCCACATTAGTACATAAACTTAGCAGTAACAGCTGCAAGGACTTAATTTAATGGGCTATTTAGAGATTACGTTGAGATTTAAAGCCATAGGCAGACTGATCCAGATGTTCCAGAAGTTCAGCAATGGCCCAAATAACATACCCTGCAGTGTCCTTTGTTTTTCGGATGGGTGAAGAACAGCCAGAGACCACATTAATAAACAATATATTCACATTGCCCATTAATATTTAAACAAGTAAAATTCTCTAAGACTCCTGGAGAATGAAAAGCAGAAATGAAAAAAAAAATCAAATATCCATTCAACTTGCACCAGGATAGCTGTCCTCTTAAATGAAATTGGATTCAGCAGTCCTGGTGTGACTAGGGTGGTGTTAAGGGAGGGAGGCTCTTCCTGGGAGTTATAAATGAGACACTCCATAAATGAGACAGTCCAAAAGGTAAGGAAGAGCTTAATAGCCATAGTTCAGGGAGAACATGCATAGGGCAGAAGTATTTGGAGATCTAGAGAGATTCAGCAGTAGATCTAGATTGAGAAAGGGGATGTTCCTAAATGAAAAGCAGAGCTAGATCAGGTTGGTAAAAGCAGAAGGCAATTGGGAGTCACCTATAAACATATTTAAGTCCTGGAGCCACCGCTAAAGGAGATAAAGGCTGCCAGCATCAGAGGAAAAGGTCTTCTGGCTCTCTGAGCTGGAGACATGAAAAGGTGAAGTGGAAGGCGAGGGCAGAAGGGTTGGATGAGCTGGTGATGGGCTAGAATCAGACTTGAGAATGAAACCGAGCAGAGCAGCACCCCAGCTTGAGGGGCTCGGCTGAAGTGTCACAGCAAAAAGCTACTTGAATGGCAACCCTGAGGCCATGAGGGTCATGAGGTTGAGGCCATCCTACCACACTGTGATATAAGATATTGTAACACTGTGGCAGTAGGTCCATGGAGAAGTCAAAGAGGACTAGGTTAAAACATTTGGGGCTCCATGTAGGAGAGAGCAAAAACTATCTAGTGGGACTATCAAGCAGCTGGAGCTCATTGGCCTACATTAACCAGCATCAAGCCCATGAGAAAATACAAACTAATAGTGAGGACTGGAAGCAGCTGAGCAGTCTGTATCTGGACTGGAGATCATCTTCTTATGGAGGCAATGTTATTAACTTCAGTATAAACATTGTTTGTATTGAGACTGTTTTGAAGGCTTTGCTTCCTCTCTGCTCTGAAGATAAACATGGTTTAATGACTGGGTATGTTGTACTTTTAGGGCTTTAATTTTCTGCTTGTTCAAAAAATAGTGTTACTTTTTCAGTGCATTAGGCTTTACTTTTTCCTTTAGCCCAGAGAGAGTGGAGACGAATATAATATGACCTGAAGGATTATAAAAACTGTTTGGACTGCAAACTCTGATTTCTCACTGAAGTTCTAGTTCAGAAACAAGAACCACAAAGTACTGGGCAGAATGGAGTTACTTACAGCTATGCACCTTCCGACTAATGTTCTCTAAGAAGCCTGAAGTCACTTGTGCCACAAAGAGCTTCAGCAATTCAGGTGGCAACATAGTGCAGAAAATCACTGAAAGTCAAGGCATCGATGGTGGATATGAAGCTTCCATGTAAACATCAGTTGGGGCAAAACAATTTTTTGTGTACTAATAGGAGCCAATCGATACACAGCTTCCCTAAAACCCAGGCTAAAATGCCCTCACTTTTTTAAAGAAAAAATTACAAAACTCATAACTAAGGGTATGTCTACATTGCACAGCTATTTTGGGATACCTCTGGTATCCCAAAATAGCTACCCCGCATCTACACAAGTAGCCTTTCAAAATATTTTTTGAAATAACAGGCATGCTATTTCGCCATCCTGGTAAACCTTGTTGCATGAGGGATAAGGGATGGCTTGAAATAGCACATTACTTCTAAATTTGTCACTAAGCTCAGAAGTGAGGTAAATACATTGGACGGTAGAGAGAGGGTCCAGAATGACCTAGACAAATTGGAGGTTTGGGCGAAAGTCATCTGATGAAGTTTAACCAGGACAATTGAAGAGTTCTGCACTTGGGAAGGAAGAATCCCAAGTATTGTTACAGGCTGAGGGCTGACTGGGGGCTACACGTGGCATTGACTAGGTAGTTCAGATTAGGCTTCCTCGTTTCACGAGGAGTAACAGTAGTTCGGACTAGGAAGCCTAGTCTGAACTACGTAGTCCGTGCCGCGTGTAGCCGCGTGGCACGGAGTCTGCACTAGCGGACATTTAAAAATGGCGGCGCCCGGCTTTATGCAAATGAAGCCCGGAAAATTCAAATCCCGGGCTTCATTTGCAACTCCGGTTGCCTACATTACCACCCTAGTTTGAACTAGGGTGGTAGTGTAGACATACCCTGGCTAAGTAGCAGGTCAGCAGAAAAAGACCTGTGGATTACAGTGGATGAGAAGCTGGATGAGAGTCAACATGTGCCCTTGTAGCCAAGAAGGCTAATGGCATATTAAGGTGCATTAGGAGGAACTTTGCCAGTAGATCTAGAAAAGTTATTATTCCCCTTTATTCAGCTCTGGTGAGGCCACATCTGGAGTATTGCATCAAGTTCTGAGTGCCCCACTATAGAAATGATGTGGACACATTAGAGAGGGTCCAGTGGAGGGCAACCAAAATGATTAGGGGGCTGGCGCACATGACCTACAAGGAGAGACTGAGGGATTTGGGCTTATTTAATCTGCAGAAGAGAAGAGTGAGGGGGGATTTGATAGCAGCCTTCAACTTCCTGAAGGAAGGTTCCAAAGAGGAAGGAGAGAGCCTATTCTCAGTAGTGACGACTGGCAGAATAAGGAACAATGGTCTCAAGTTACAGTAGGGGAGGTCTAGGCTGGTTATTAGGAAAAATTATTTCACTAGGAGGGTGGTGAAGCACTGGAATGGGTTACCTAGGGAGGTGGTGGAATCTCCATCCTTAGAGGTTTTTAAGTCTTTGCTTGACAAAACCCTGGCTGGGATGATTTAGTTAGAGTTGGTCCGCTTTGGGTAGGGGGCTAGACTCGATGACTTCCTGAGATCTCTTCCAGCCATAGGATTTTATGATTCTGTAATTTGGCACTGTGTAGATGTGCCATAGTTCAAAATAAGCTATTTTGAAATAGATTTGAAATAAGATACATAATTTGAGTAGCACACATTGTGTATCTTATTTTGAGTTTAGGGTTCTGTGTAGACACACCCTAAATCTGTAAAGACTGTAAATAGGGCAAATTGTTCTGACCTCTTGCAGTTTTCTAAACACAGTAACATACGTTTGTAGGCTGTGCTTACTATGTCAGAATTGGCTAATGTAGTGATGGTGTAACAGAATTTAGACCTTTTGATCCTTAAATATGGCATTTCAGAGAATGAGCAGATTGAGAGTAAAGAAATTGTAGCTGGATGTCTTATTCTCCATCAGCATGGGCTACAAAATATTCTTTGCATTAAATAAAGCCTTGTCGGGTCCACATATCTGGTGCTAATGTAAGAGAATACATACAACTTGGCTTTCAGAACTGAGTGTTTGTAGGGCTGTTAATTTCTTTTAATTGTATACTATGTAGCATTTGAAAAATGAGTCGTGAGGTGGGGAGTATACAACTGAACTTTAATAATGATGATTAATGAATCTCAAAATGTCTGGCATTGTAGAATCGTCACAAAACTGTTTCTAATTGGCTTTTCTCCAAAGCCTACAGTAGTTTCTCCTACCTCTGACAACTAGAAACAGGAAGGCATAACTGAAAAAGATACTGGTACCAATTCAAAATTATTAGAATCAGGATTTAGGATCCTCAGAAGCTGCAAAACTTATTTTGTAAGGCTGGTTGCTCAGAGGACAAAAGGTAAGAAACCTTCATCGGAAATTAATAGGAAGGTCAGTTATCAGACTGAATCACTGAAAAATTGGGCCTTCTCCCAGATATGGGGAAACAGCAAGCCCCAGGAAAAAAGCAGGCATTCATAGAAATTGGCCTATGGGTTCCAATATCAGTTTTATGTCTATATTTTTGTTCTAAATAAATTAAGCTTTACTTTAAAGAAAGGGATGCTACCAGATACCACTGCAGGCTTCCATAGGGAAATGACCCACTGTTGGTCGTTGGCTATCATGGCTCATCACAGGTAACTACAGCTCAGACTCTGGTCTGACAATGAGAGAATTAGCAATTCTACCCTAAAGACTGGTGACAGCTAGCGGGCTGAGTGGTAGTGTGTTTGAAGAGACCAGGAGAGGTCATAGCCTTATAATGGACAGTCCCTGATCAAAATAGCTGACAGTCTAAAGTGAAGCAAGTCTGGATTACAAATTTCAATTGGCAATACAGAAGTTTAATTGTATTTGTCTGCTATTTATAAAGTGCTTAAAGTGCACTTGACAAAACATACACAAACATGGTTGGTAATCTAAACGTAGACAAAACACACAATGGGAAGATGGAAAGAGTATGTATCCACATACAGTTGGGTGAGTACCTTAAAAACCAAAGGCCTAGGGGGAAGCTTCACACAATCAGTCTACCAGGCTTTATTAGCACAGTACCGAGAGAGAATTAATGGGGGAAAAAATTGAACAGACTCTAGAGGAGCATCAAATCTCCACATAAATCAATCCTATCATAAGCTGTGTGTTTCAGCTGAATTTCATTTCAGAAGGCTGATACTGCCTATCTCCTCTTTACCTTTATTTTTTTGGGGGGGAGGTGTTTAAAAACAAAAGGATGGAAATAAGAATATGTTTAGTAGTGTCTCATGAAAATAAAATGTTAAGTCAGGACATAGGGGAGAAAAAGCAGACTGCTGTGATGGCACTATCTCTCATCAGTTTCACTGTGCTGCCACTCATTCTGATGTTTGCTGTCACTTTTGTGATCAGAGTGGCTTGAAATTGACAGGGGGCATAATTGACGATGACATGGCTTTTTTTCCCCTCTGCTTTCTTGTTTTTGTTTAGCGTTAAGTGACATTGCCCCTTGATGTAACTGCAGACGCATTGCTGCGGAATGAGACTCTAAATGCAGGGTTTCCCTGCTGTATGTCGCCTAGGCACTTAAGTGCAGTCATTCCACACTAACGTCATTGATACTTGTAGAAACTGATGCATTATAAGTCCTCCCATCATCCACTCTTAAGTTGCGCAAAAAAAATTGTGCAAATGGAAGTCATCCTCAGGAAAAAAATTCCTCACTTTAAATTGTTTTGCTGTAAGTTCAAGTTTTTTGGAACATATCTTGGACTTATTGTGAGGATGGCCTATACCAGCTTGAACCTAGTGGACCTAATACAAGTTGTCTATAAATTTGATGGATGCATATAGAGCAATAGCAACAAGAAATTATTTCATATTTACTCTCAAAGTAAATATAAGGGCGATAAACTGTCTTAGATGTAGTAATTATGATAAAGTGAACATATGCACAGGATTCCTAATAGGACATAACCATGAAATTCAGGTTTGAAACTTCCTCAAGCTCTGTAGAAGAGATCTGGTGTTCTTATAAAGACCCATCTCTTATTAAATGTTGGCAGAAAGCACTATTACAAGGAAACATTGAATTATTCACTTTTAAAGAAATTATCAGGCAAATTTAGCCATTTATTTATCCTTGGACGCCAATACTGACTTGTATGGATATATTCAATGGTAAGTATTTACCAGCCACTCTATGCAGATGAAGCTTAATCTATGATTTGTTACTGCTATTTGTTTCCAATATAATCTATGATGTGCTATGCTAATATAAATGAAAACATGATCCCAAATCCTTTTTGACAATCTGGGGGGGAAAAAAAGACAGATGAGAGAAGGGAGGCTTCAAATAACCGTTCCCAGTGAGGAAGGGAAACATTAGTAAAATATGTTTGTTGCACATCTCAACTGAAGCCATCTTCTCTGTTCTGTGTCCCTATCATGGAGATGTCAATTCAGTCTAAATCTGATCAGTCTTGTTGGTGCTGTAGATAAGAACTGTTCTGAAGAAAGTGACTTGGATTGGAGCACATCAGAAGTATATTTATTCCATTAGTAAATGTGCCTCTCAGTATTAGAAATTGAGATAATGCAACAAAGTATGTAAATCCTCTAGGAATAATATAATAATGCTAATATAATTCCTCTGATTATCAGCACTTTGAAGCCAGTTCTGGAGAAGTGTGCATATGCTAGTAAAATTGGATTCTTCAGGGACCGAAAGACAAAGAATTTTTGGATATTGTCTAGTTTTAAACAGGTTCAAGGACTTATTACTGATCCATGAAACAGACATGAACCCTGGTCCAGAGAAGGCTCCTGTCTTTAGGGAAGGATAGGAAAGATGTGGTCTTCTGAGTCTTGTAAGACTGCATACTTGCTTTAACCTGAAGCTGTGATGAAACCACAATGGAAAAACCCTCTGAATGGAATTTTGAAGGCCTGCTCTTCCCAGAGCCCATGTTAGGGTTAGTGTGATTTCTAGTAAGCTTATTAGCATGCAAGTAAGTTCACCTATTGGTTTGTAATTTATCTTTTGTGTTGACTCTCAGTTGAAAAGCTTCTGAATCCACCAGAGATATTATGATTAGACAGACTGCATTGTTTTTGCTTTGACAGACTGCAAATCCTGTGATGTGGTAGTACGTGCTTTCTGGGAATTAACTGATCATCTGTGGGAGAGAGGCTGCTGAGAAGCAGGAGTGGACTCCATTTTGGGCTGGGAGCTAGAGCTAAGAGCTGTGCTTCCTTTGTGGGCCAAGAAAAAGCTGTGACAAAGCCCTGTTGATGAGCTCCTGGTTCTTAAAATTACCCCACAACTTTTTTGTTTTTGTTTCTTTCACCTGGTTTTCATTTGCTAGACTTGGAGAGGTGGCCTAAACTCCTGGTTTCCCAGTATGCCAGTGCAAGAGAGGAGTCAGAACTATAAACTTGAGGGACAATGCAAGTTCAGAGATACAGAAAGGAAAGGGTAAATTCTGTATATGTTTAAAAAGAATAGATGGGAATTAGTGAGCAAGGGTGATGGGAAGTAAGAATAGCTACACTGCAATTAATAGACCTTTGAGGTGAGGATAGTAAAGTTGTCCTCTGACAGAGGTAGGAAAGGGATTAGGAAGAAAGAAATTCAGGTTTGTTGAGACGGAGTTTGAGATACAAGGCAATACTTGTGTTTTTAGCATACCTTTCATGTTAGGGGAGGGAGAGAAACTTTTTTTTTAATTCACAGCTTTATGTAGTTAACCTCTAGCAGAAGTATAGATGCTCGATGAACTATTATGTACATGATAATGCTGCTGTGTAGACATAGCTTTAGTTATTTCAGAATAACTGACATTATTCCAAAATAACATAGTCCACATCTATACTACAAGCAATTATTTCGATATAATGTCAAAATAATAGCAAGTTGGAGTTCTTTCTTCCACTCCTATAACTTTATGGGGAGTAAGGGAAGTCAGAGGAAGAGTGCTTTTTTTTGGACTTCCTGCTGTGTATACAGCACCAAAAGCTGAAATAAACTATTTCGACTTACGTCAATTACGTAGCTTACCTTAAGTTGAATAGCTTATTTCAGCTTTAACCCTGCTGTGTAGCTGTGCCCTAAGTGTTCAGAAAACATGTCTAGGAGCTTTTAATTACACAAATGAGATTTTTTTTTTGGAGAGCACAATGAAAATGCTTAGTTTAATAGTGTTTCTGTTTTCCTCACTCGCTAGTAGCTTTAAACAGACAATCTCGTCTTGCATTCTTAATGTGAGATCAAAGGTGAAAATAGGATTACATCATTATATTCTTGCAAAGATAAACTTTCATCTTCAGTCTAACACCTTTATAATCCCCGTGGAGACTTTATTCACAAACTGTACCAATTTTCTAAATTCCTGTTAGACAAAGAATAAGTAATTTGTAAGCATATGCTAACACCTTATTTCATCTGTAAACTATATAATTTCCAGAAAATGCAGGTGGCTACTGCTAAGGCTTATTGAATTTCTTCAATTTTGGGTAGAATGATTCTACAAAATACAAATTGAATAGAAGAGGCTTGATGCCATCTTAAACTGATGAAATTTGAAACAGTGAAGTTGGAGTAATTCAATTCTAAAGAACTAAAGTTGGAGGTAAATCTATAGTAGAGCTAACTTTAAATCTATTTCTCCTCCATTTTAATAATTGCACTTCCCTTTTTTGTGGGGTTAAATATCAATGAAATTTCAGTCAAAATCCATAAACCTGGGAAACAAATCATAGTTTTAATCTAAAATAAATCTGAGATTATGTAACCCTGTTTTCTGGACCTTTCCATGTCAATTCATCCTTTTTTAATCTACCTAAAGAATCTAAATAGTACTTAGTTAGATGCATCCATCTATCAATGTACAAATTATATTTCACTGAAAATCATCTTTGACTTTACCAACCAAAATTGTGGTCCATTCTTACATTAAAGAATACCAATAGGAAAAAGTGAAAGGTGATGTACTTCATCTTAGTTAAGGAACATCATCTAGCTGATCAACTGGTAGATGACACAAATGTGGATGCTTTTTTTCCCCTCATTTACACATCAGTAATTGGGTAGTAGTTCTACTGAGCAAAGGGGACCTAAATTAAAGTGATTTAAACTTGCAGTATTGTAAATATTCCATTTATGAAATTGGCCCAAATTGTTGTGAGTTGTATGCAGTAAGTTGTTTTAGCCATACACTAAGTTTTTAATGAAGAAAGAGATTTAACATGGTCAATAATTGAAAGAGATTTTTGTCAATTCCAAAGTTACCTCATAGAATTAATGCAAGAAAGCTGTGGAATGTGCATGCTCTGTTTAATCTCCAGTCTGACAGCTTGTCAAAACAAATTACATATGAACATACAAGGCACCAAGGGGTCAGTGAAGACATTACTAGGTCCTCCAAGAGTCTACAAGGATAATTTATAAACAGAAGAGGTTGATGGTAAAAAATTTTAGTGTACACAATGGTAGATGAGGGACAGACTATGGACCCAAATGTACATTTCTCAGTTGAAGAAATATTGAATGAAATCAAAATAATCTAGAATAGATGACTGACTCTCAAGGACCAGGTGAGTGCTACAATAGAACTAAGAAGTAATCAAAAGGGAAAAATAGATCTGGTGTTTGGGTTCTATGTTTTTCAAAATTTTCTGAAGTTTTCTAATACAGAAGGCTGGCAATTTTCAATTCAGAAACCTCCTGTGGAGCATATGGAACATGTTTTAGCAGAACAGAACATATATTTCACAGCAAACAACTGAACAGAATGTAGCCTTCTCCTTTCAATGTATTGTTAATGGTTTAACTGTACAGGCAGTCCCCGAGTTACACAGATCAGACTTATGTCGGATCCACAGTTACGTACGGGGCTTTTCTCGCCCCGGAGGATGCGAGCGGCGGGACGCCCAGATGCACCGTGGTCCGGCCACCTGCATCCTCCGGGATGAGAAAAGCTGCTCCACATCTCCCTGGTCTGCTGGAGGGGAGTCCCCCCCAGCAGACTAGGGAGACGCGGAGCAAAGCCGCGGAGCCCACGGGCAGCAGGACAGCCCAGATGCGCCGTGGCTGTCCTGCTGCTGGCGTCCTCCGAAGCTTTGCTCCCCGTCTCCCTGGTCTGCTCCCTGGGAGCCCTCCCCCCAGCAGACCAGGGAGACGCGGAGCAAAGCCGCGGAGGATGCGGGCAGGACTGCGGCGCGTCTCGGCGGTCCCACCACCCGCGTCTCCCTGGTCTGCTGGGGGGGGGGGGGCCCAGCTAGTGCGTCCTCCCCCCCCCCCCAGCAGACCAGGCTTTTCTCCCCGACGATGCCTGGGGTAGAGCAGCTGGGGCGCTGCTGGGTTGGTCCCGCAGCGCCGCTTCTCGGCGCTACTGGACCAACCCGGCAGCACCCCAGCTGCTCTGCCCCAGGCATCCCCAAGTCAGCCGCTGCTGAAACTGACCAGTGTCTGACTACAGAAAGCCCGAGGCAGAGTTGCTCTGCCCTGGGCTTCCTGGAATCAGCCGCTGATCAGGTTCAACAGCGGCTGAATTTGGACGCCTGGGACAGAGCATCTGGGGCGCTGCCGGGTAGGTCCCCGCAGCGCCGCACGTCAGCGCTGCGGGGACCAACCCAGCAGCACCCCAGCTGCTCTACCCCAGGTGTCCAAATTCAGCCGCTGTTGAAACTGATCAGCGGCTGATTCCAGGAAGCCCAGGGCAGAGCAACTCTGCCTCAGGCTTCCTGTAGTCAGCCACTGGTCAGTTTCAGCAGCGGCTGAATCTGGACGCCAGTTCCGACTTACATACAAATTCAACTTAAGAACAAACCTACAGTCCCTATCTTGTACGTAACCCGGGCACTGCCTGTATTCCATATTGTCTCTTCAAAATATGGACCGTATTGCGTACTTGGTTTGGTCACACAAACCACATAGTGACATTTCTGTTTCACAAACCTCTTGATTTTACTAATCAGGAATATTTTAATAGCTCATGGAAATGTAATATTTTAAGGACAGGCAATTTTTAAAACAGGATTAGGACACTTCAGAAAATATATTAAGTTCACATTCAGATGTAACACAATATTGAAAATACAGGAAAATATTAATTTTTTACAATTTCCTCTTGCCCCTGGTCTTTGGATTAACTATAGAGATGTTGAAAACATTTTGAATTTTAAAATTTCAATAAAAATGATAGTAGAGAAACATCTTGGGAGGTGGGTTGGGGATATCTTCATATCCATCCCACCTCTCCACCTTGCTTTGGTTTCCAACCAGCTCTATTTCCAGAAGCACAACACATTAGAATCAAATTTATTGCAAGACATATATTGTCAGAATGCAGAATTGATACATTCTCTTCTGTCATTACTTTCACACAAAGTATCTGCATCTATTCACTTGCCTGGGTGTGAATAATGTGGTCACATCCTCCTCTGGTTTGTTTAACTGCCTTTGTACCAGGGTTTAAAGGTGTGTGGGCCTTAATGAAGTTGGTAAAAAAAAGTAGCAGGGGAAAAATATTCACAAGCAAGTCAGAACAGCCAGCTAATGTGACAGCCTGGCTTTTCAATGTTAACTGAAAGACCTAGTCATAGATATAATAGTAAAGCAAAAACATTTTAGTGATGAGATTCTGCTCAACATAGATTTAAATCATAGATTACCAGTAATGTGCTGTATGTTATGTCTTATTTTCTATAAAAATATGAGAAAAATGTACTACTTTTCTCTGTCTTAACATGATTGAGCATTATATGCCCATATGGAAAGGAAAATGTGATTAGATCTAAAGTTTTCACTTTCAATCTTGTCAACGCTGTTGTAAAACCATCGCATTTTGTCAATGAATACGAACGAAACATGACATGAATTGAAATTCCTTTGTGTATCAGTCTGGGAATTTAGCTCACAGTAGCCATATTTGTTGTATTAATAGGAATTTCTATTAACATCTGAAGGTTTTTTTGGCCCATGTTTGGATCATTAGCATTCTTCTGACACTTGTGCAATGAACTTTAGTTCGTCCACTTGAGGGATTTCTGCACCATTACCAGTTTTCTCATAACTTGATTTAAATACATTTGTTTGTTTTAATGTTAGACTCTTTCTAAATTTCAAATTATCGTAACATTGTTTTAATTAGGGCTTTCAAATTTTTTTAAAAAATCATGATTAATCATGCAATTGCACTTTTAAACAATAATAAAATAAATTTTCAATGTTTTTCTACTTTTCTGAACTATATTGATTTCAATTATAACACAGAATACAAAGTGTTCATTTTCTTTTGTTTGTCACAGTGCTCGTATTTGTAATAGGTGAATTTGCGAAATACTATTTATTACAAGTACTATAGTGTAATCTTTTTATTGTGAAATTTGAACTTACATATGTAGAATTATGTTTAAAATAACTGCATTTAAAAATAAAACAATATAAAACTTTGGAGCCCACAAGTTCAATCAGTCCTGCTTCAGCTAATGGCTAAGATAAACAAGTTTGGTTACACATTATGGGATATAATTCTGCCTGCTTCCTTGTTCACAATGTCACCTAAACGTGAGAACAGGTGTTTGCACCATTGTAGCCAGCATGATAAGATATTTATGATATCAGATGTGCTAAGGATTCATATGTCTCTTCATGCTTCAACTACCATTCCGAAGGGCATATCACCATGCTGATGACAGCTTCTGCTTGATAATGATCCAAAGCAGAGCAGATCAATGCAATTTTATCTTCATCTCAGTGAGATCCCAACAGCACAAAGTCAATTTTTTGGTGATTTGGGATCTGTAGTTTTTGCACTGGAATATTTCTCCTTTCAGACCTCTGAAATTATGTTCCACTTCTCCTTTTCAAATATTGGACAATACTTCATGTTTTTAAACCTGGGGTTGAATGTTGTAGCTAGCTTTGTACATCTCACATTCATACCTTCTTGCATTTTGTCAACTCTTAGTGAAAGTGTTCTTTAAATGAACAACATATGTTGGTTCATCACCTGAGAGTGCTATAAAATTAAATATATGGCAGAAATCAGGTAAAACAGAACAGGAGATACTCAATTTCCCCCCAAGATTTCTAATGGCATAAAACTATGAATGATACCTGGATGCAATGTGTAAATGGAATACTTGTAGTTTTTGGTAATGCAGGTAATTCTTTCAGCTATACTATGCATGATAACAAAGGGAAATGGAAACTGTTGTCTTTGGACTAGCAGTACAACGCGTTGCTGAAATACCATATGGAATCCACTCCTGGAGGTTGAAGAGAACCCACTTTTTCTCCCTGCTGTTTAATTTTTGTTGAAATGGCTTAATTGGCAACACTGATATTTATTTTTTATATTTAGTTTCTAAGGGTCTAGTTTTGAAATGCCTCAGGACAGAACTCCAATTGAAGTGAATGGGAATCCCATGGCTAGAAAGCAGGGTCAGAACTCAGGTAATTAACACACAGCCTATTTTCTGCATAGATTTAAAATGTTACATATCTATATTAAAATCCAATTAAACATATTAATTTTTCTAACTTAATTTTTTCATTCTACAGACTGAGTCTCATTTGTAGTCCCTTTTCTCTGATTTTAACAGAATACTTGGGGACATCCTTCATTTTAAGCATAGGGGAAACCCCTCTCGAGTTAGACTACTCACATGCTTAAATATAATGCTTAATCAGGGCCCATGTCAGCAGGTAAACCAGTTTCTTGAGATCTCTATCAATGTTCTCCTAGTAAATAGTGACAATTTTTCCAATATCTGATGTAGTTCGTCATGATAGTACAAGTGTTCTTGGGATACTATCAATAATCAGGTACTGAAATTTCACTTGGCAAACAGATGTTGCCGATGAATGAAAAAACAGATGCTACTTTACTAAGGTTGTTTAAAATTTCACTGAGCGCTGTAATGTGTGAAGAGTAAGAATGCTTTAGCAATATTGTATCATAAATTTTTCAAGGGCAACAGTGAAACCACACTCCCAATTTGTATTGTTTAAGCTTTATAAAAACAAAAACATTGTATTGCCATGTGTAGATGTTATTACAACTATGACCTTCTGATTAGTCTACAGGAAAGTATATGCTGGTAAAGCTATAAAATTATTTGACAGATAAGCTTAGTGAGTCAAAGCAACAAAATAGCAGGCTCACAGGGACATAAGCACCAAAAGTCGTGTAGGTAGACCAACAGAAAAAAAGTCACCAGAGCTCAACAGGTAACATTTTTCCCCATCCCATGAACACCTTTGAGATTTCAAAGTTTTGTTTCCTGGTCTGCATCAGAACAAATCTGAGGCATTTCCAGTTTTTACTCCTTCTCTGTCACTAGGCTGACGAGTCAGTAGTCTCTGACCTATTGCATGTTGTTTGGTCCTGATAGACCCTGTCAGTTTATTTTAATGTAGAAATGTTTGAAACAGTACTATGTTGAAGAACAAGAGGGAACTTTTAGTGAGTACCAGCAACATCTACACCAGAGATGGGGAACTTTTTTAGGTGGGGGGGACTGCTGACCCCCAGGCAAGTAGATTTTGTGTGCACCAGCCCTACGGTGGGATGGCGGGGAGAGACTGGAAGGGGAGGCTGCATGCCAGCACAGTCTCTCCAATGCTGGGGAGGAGGTAGCCTCATGCTTCAGGGGCCAGATTCAGGCAAGCCAGGGGCAGCAGATTCCCCACCCTTGATCTACACTGACCAATTAACATGCTGCTGACTGGTGAGCTTTAAAATGACAAACCCATGGAGCTCATTACCTGACTTCAGAAAATCTCACAGTAATGGCTTCATTTGGTCAATTGTGCCTGAGAGAGACCATCTCTGAGTGAAAGGATTTAGAGCCAGAGGTGGATTCTGGCTTAGTATACAGATGTCAGGGATAATGACACCATGGGGCCATTAGATAAATGTTTTTGGGGCATGAAGCCAGCTGACCTAAAAGCAAGGCCTCTTTGTAAAGTACTTAATCTGCTTTTTTTTTTTCTTAATGAGATGCTGTCTGAAGTAGTTTCCTGACTGAGAGTTTGTTATGATAATATACAGCTTTTATCCTGGGCCCAGAACCCCTAACTTTTTCTATTTAAGAACTTGACATCCTCTGTTCTGCTGATGGCAAATCTTTTCTAGTTCTCATTCAGCATAGTGGACCATCTTAGTGGATCTTCTCCCCAGCTATAAAAAGTGTGTGTCCCTTCCTGGCTTGGTTTTGCTCCCATTTGTCAAAAATGTTCTCTCTATCTGGTGGAAGTTGTCATCAGATCTAAAATTTCTTCTCTGTGGACTCCCCCATGGTTAGTTTCATAATCATTTGCTTGTCATTGCTGACTAGGTTATTTTAGCCTTAACCCAGTGCTATGTTTTCAGAGCACACAGTGGATCTTGGGAAAGGAATATTTTTTTAACAGTTCTATTTTTTTGATCCTCATCTTGGTGTGCCTCAGGAGTTGATTGGTGCCTCAATAGGAGATATGCTGTTGCAGATAAAGATCAATGGGTAATAGGGAAGTTTTGGTCATCCACTGCTCCTGTCTGTGTGCTTTACTGCCTGGAGAATAGACGTGATGTTGAAGAGGTCACGTTGCTCTATACATGGGCAGTTAGATAATTGCTTATATGGGTATGATGGTACTGACCTCCTCTGCAAATTGCTTTTGAGATCTATGATAAGCAATGTATACCAGCTATGTATTACACAGTTGGAGGATGTCCCTGTGTTTGGGTGAACCTACTGGTTTGGACTAGGAATGTAAGAGACTAGTCAACTATCCGATAAGCAGAAGCTTAACAGATAGTTGACTAGTGATGTGACTAGTTGCTTTCCCCCCTCTTGCAGCCTCTATCAGAGCTGCAGCAAAGGGGGAGGAGCAGGAGCTGGTTCTGAGGGGAGCCATCTTAAAAGCTGGTTCCCTCAGCACTGTCTCTGTGGAGAGCAGGGGAGGTAGAGGCACAGCTGAAAAGGTCTCTGCTTGCACTGCTTCTGCTGCAATTCTGCTTTGGAAATGTACAAGAGCCCCAGCGGGCTCAGGTGCCACAAGAAGTGAGAGTCTGTGCTGGCCCCCCGCTTCCTGTGAAGCTTCCTTTTGAAATGTACAAGAGCACCAATGGGGCTCTTGTACATTTGAAAGGTTGAGGCACAGGAGGGAGTGCAGAGCCAGTGCATGAGTCCCTGTGGCACCTCAGCCTTTGAAATGTACAAGAGCCCCAGTGGTGATCTTGTACATTTCCAAAGGCAGCTTTGCAGGGAGTGCCGCTCCAGAGGGGTACTCCTCCCCTGGCCCTGTTTTCCCTAATGGGGCTCTTGTACATTTCAAAAGGAAGCCCTGCGCTCCCTACAGAGTTTTGCTTTTGAACTGTAGCAAGAGCCAAGCAAGGCTCTTGCTACAGTTCAAAGGCGGAGATGCCCTTATAGACTGACTAATCAAATAGTTGACGGAATTTCCATCAACTATTCAATTAATCTAAATTTAACATTCCTAGTTTTAAGCTGGTTTTGGGGCTACTTTATGCATCTAGCAGAACAGACATCTCGATGCAGTGGAGAATCCAGGCTCTTTATTAACTGCCACTTAAGCTCAATTATGTCAAAAGATATAGTATATATCTTTAATGAGACTCATGTTTACATTCTATGCCTTTTCTAATTTCTCATCCCTTTGCTGTCCAATAACTTTAGAACTTGAGCTAAGATTTTTAAAAATGAGCAATTTAGGGAACTTGAGTTTTGCACTCAACTTTGAAATGTTCATTACAGTAGTGTTGTTTTCACAGCTCAGCAGCTTGAGTCATAATACCGAAGACATTTAAATTTAAACACCCAAAAAGTGAGGTACCTCAAATCATTAGTCATTTATGAAGTTACTTGTCTTCATTTGTTTCCTTCAGATAAATATCTCAATCATAAATACTACTTGTGGGCAAATAAAATTGTATCATGCTTCATGATTCAGTATAGTAGTGACAATAACTTTTGGTTGTTCTAAATCCAAAGCTTTCCTTGTTTTACAAAATCTCTTGTGTGTACAAATCTGTCAGTATATGAGAGCAGAGGTGTTAAATTCTCAGCTCTTAATTGTGAAATTTTCATTCATGACTCTAATTCCATCCTTTTATTACTGCAACTTCCCTATTACTTCCCAAGGCCTAGATCTTGAAACCTGAGAACATTGAGTACAGTACTGCCTTTCCTTCTAATGTGAACAGAGTAGCATTCTCACATAATCTCAATCTAATGAAATCATCGAATCCTCCCAAGAGGCTTGCTTGTCCAATGAGGTTATGGAAATCTATCTCATAATCTGGATTATAGCAAAGCATCTCACATCTTCATGTTGTAATATTTGCAACTGTTCATACTGTTCATGAACTACAACTATGTGTAGAATCTCTATTGAGCTATTCTAAATAATAATTTTGGAAAAAACATGAGCTGTTCAAAAACAATTTATAAATAGAAAAATGTTAGTTAAATTAACTTTTTCACCAGTCTAGTAATGGGAAGAACATCCTTAAAGTAACAATTTACTTTAAGATGAACTGTTCTGCATAATTTTAAGTCTAGTGCATTCAGGAGGCCAATATTTCAGGACTGGCACTTTTTAAAGTCCTTCTTTCTATAATCCTAATTGTTACAGGAAGTAATTGTTCCTTAGACTGAGCTCTCATAATTCATTTTGATCATTTTATCTTATGCACCATTCTTGGAGGTAATGGCTCCTTTGGATATGCTTAGCCTGTTTAATGTTTGATTTCTATTGTCAGTTTTCAAATACATCTACAAAGCTTTGCCAATCTATATTTGCAAATGTCTTGATTAGGAGTAGAAGATTTGGAAGACCTAGAATAACAACAATTTCTATTAATTATTTTTATATTCATTGGGAAAGTTGGCCAGGACTCAGTCTACAAACTGCATGCTTCAAATATTTTATATGTGGAGTCAATAAAATTTTGTGAGTATTTTTGAAAATACACAGTAGGAATTTAGTATTAGAGGGTAGCTGTGTTTAGTCTGAATCTGCATAAACATGCATCTACCAAAGTGGGTCTTTGCCCATGAAAGCTTATGCTCCAATAAATCTGTTAGTCTATAAGGGCTTATCTAGACTACGCAGAACAATTGAAAGAGGATCGCACTTTTGAAAGCAGCTTGAGGAAAAATGACTTTACGACAAGGGGGGGAGGTTCGCCGAAAAATCCGCATCTAAACTACTTTCACTTTCAAAAGCTCTACTTTCGAAAGTGAGATCGGAAGAAAATATGCAAATTCCCACTGAATTTTCATAGCATTTTTTGACTGTTCCACATAGTCTAGATGAGCCCGCTGGTGCCACAGGACTTCTTGTTATTTAATAGGAATCTAGTTGTTCACAGATCCTGAATGCTCAATTGCATATTACGTTTTTTGTCTTGTTCTTCTTAAATCAGGCAGTAAAAGTCCCCCCTCCCCCACTTATGAAAGAGGGTAGTTAATTTGTCACCCATTTCTTTTTAAGCAGTACCTGCAGTGGTGAATAAGAGCAATCATGCATGAAAGAGAACAATGAGAGCAACACTTCAACATCTTAAACCGTGGCAAGTGAACTACTGTAGACTCTCTAGAGTTGCTCCTCTCTTCCCTTGTGCCTGTAGATCTTTTGTGAGATATGTGCTTGTTCTATTCTTCCCTGCCCTACTCTCCTTCTCAGCAAGCTGATCTCAGAGATTGGGATGGTGGTAAGGGAAAGAGAAAGGACCTCTTGTGAATGTTGAGTACATACCATGCTCATGTACAGTACTGGGGAAACTGCTAGTGGTTGGATCATTCCTGGACTTTGAGTTTAGGGTAGTGCCTGATCCAGCAGTCATCCTTGTAGATAAGCTGTAGGGGCCCTCAGCAGGTAAGGGATGGGTAAGAATCTACCTTCCAAATTAATGAAAATACTTTTAACCTAACATGAGGGGGTCTATTTAGGTTTAACAGGAATTAATTGAAAATCAAAATGTCTAGTCAAAGGGAAATCTTGATATTTTGATCTTTTTGTTTTCATTATGAGTTGGAAGAAAGTCAAAATATTGTCTTTTTTTTTAAGTGTTGAAACTTTTCCATTTCCAATTCAGAAATAATAACACGTTATCATTTGACTGCAATGAAGCACTTCTATGTACCAAGCCAAAACTTCTTATGTTAGTTGAACTGAATTGAAATTATTGGGCTCCATTCAGCACTGATTGTCATCAGCGTGTCACAGCATTGCCATTCTTGTGAGCGTCCATCATTCCCCCCTCCCCTTCTCCACCTCCTCTGGAGATCCCTGGACAGATTTTCTTTTTAGCAAGAAAGGAGGGCTAAAGTACAGGAGATGTAGTACAGACAGGAAACTGGTGTTCTGAGAAGAATGGGATGCAAGGCATGGTGGTAACTCAAGCAGGCAGAGTAATATCAAAATTACCTGAAACTAAACATTTGTTTGAGAAATTAAAATGCTTGTCCCACCTAAAACAAAATATTTCACCTAGATTCTAACAAGAGAAAATCATTTTTCCACAGAAAATGTTTACTTTGGGAAACTGCATTTTCCATCAAAAATACATTTAGATGGAAAGTTACTGACCAATATAAGGTAGCACATATCTTTTTCCTTTTGTATTTTTTAAACATGCATAAGTAGAAAAACTGCCAGCCCACACATTAAATAGAAATGTTATGTACATCAGTTATGTCATGTTTGTCCTTGGAGTTATATTATTACTGACATTTCTTAATAGCATGATTTGCTACTTTAAACTGCTTTTGCTAGCTCTGTTTATTCTAGTAACAGTTCATCTTTAAGTTTACCACTGCTGTATTTTGATGTTAAGGATGTTTTCTATAGCTAAAATAATGGTTTGAAATGCTTTCATTTTATGTAATTCCTTCCATACATTTTCAGCTAATCACAGCTACGTGTGTCAGCAAATGCCTTAGTATTTCATTGTAGATGTATATTTTTTACAAGAGGAGAATCAGTGATTCCATAACTAAAACTGAGATGACTTTGAAGGCCTAGACATATGGGGGAAGTGATGAGTTCCTTCAACTCCAATTAACTTAATGGACATGAGTCTGTGTGATGCATCTTCCATTAATTCCAATGGGGTTTGAGAGACTTTAGCAGCACCCCACATACTCAGGTACTTTAAACTCCTAACTTTTAATAACTGAATAAACCAAAGAAAAAATTCACTTTTCTGATCCCTCTTAAACACACAATGCATCTGCTTAAATCAAATGACTTGAAATCAAAAGGCTAGTCACTAGTGTATCCCCAATCCTAGTTCAGCTGAGGCTTTCCACCTCTTTGTGGTGTCCTCTTTATGAGGGTGCTTGTGCAGGACTGTTTCTGAGGTGCGAGTTACAGGAAACAGAAATGGAAGCTGGGGTTAGTGTAATATAGGGAAGAAATGTGATGTAAAAGCAGGTATGCCACTTGAGGATGCCTCTGTTTTGGTGTGATCCGACTGTGACAACTTTAAGTTGGGCTTCGAGTAGGGAAGAATTGCTCTAACATAGAAACAATGAGCTAGATTCTTCTCCATCAGTTAACGTGTCTTTAGCATGTGCAGTAGAACATTTCTTTAACATTCAGATTGACAGCTACAAAGAACTCTAATTTTGCGTGTCATCCAATGCAAAGTGAGTTGAATTAGAGTTCTCAAATACAAAGAACATTGATTTCTCCATGGCATCCATTCATGCAGAATCCCTCCCTGCTCCATCCTTCAATTGAATAGTCTTTATTTTTGACAACACTGTCACAGAAATGTTTCACTTGACTTTTCAATTTCTTCTAGTTGGTGGGAAATGAATTTGGATGGAGGAAGAAAGAAGAGGTTCAAACCTTTTAAGCTCTGCACAGTATCCTTACATTCCCTCTCCAAAGCCAGAAACTTTTACTCATTAACATTCTATGCTCTTTTCTAGCTACTGTAAATTCCTTATGCCACTGTGTTTAAAATTTTAAACCTACTGCAAAATAGAGCAAACCAAAATAAACAGCAGCAGTAATTCATCCCTGGCTGAATAATTATGGACATCACCATCACTTAGGAGGGAAGAAAGGTGCTTTCTGCTAATATCTTTAAAAAGTAATCCCTCCTATTGGAAGGAAGACACACATTATGAGAATTCCCGAGTGCAGCTGGGAATTTGGGAATTTGTCCAATGAAATATTTTAATCAGAAAATGCTCGTTTTTTTAATGATCTTTTTTTCATTTTGAAGAAGCCAGTTTTGAGAGCTTTTGTCAGAGTTTTTTCCAGGCCCAGGTTGGAATATCTGTGGAGAGAGGGAGCACCCCATAAGTGATAGGTTAGTGGTTACCATAGTAATGTTGGTGACCTACATTGAAGTCCCTGGTCTGAAGCCAGCAAAGCAGAGATTTAAACCTGGGTCTCCCATCTTAGGTGAGAGCCCTGACCACTAAGCTACCTCCTATTATGGGATCTGAAAAAGTTCAAAGGGTCTTAGTTTTGTCCTTAGCCAAATTAGGGCTATAGCAGAAGCTGATTGAGGGGTTGGGAGTAAATATTCTGTTGTCCCTATCAGCCTTGGGTTGGGCAGAAGTAGGTGGGGGGTTGGGGGAGGGAGAGGGAGAGAGGCCAGCATTTTGTAGTCCTATTGCAACAGATGAAGTGACTGCTTTTGTAAGTCAGATATTGAACAGAAAGGCCTCTGGGCGAGGTGTCTTTTCATTTCAGTGGATTAATACAATTGGAGATGTGACAGATAATGAGTAAAAAGGTATCTATGTTTTTAGTCACTTTAAATCTACATTATTTGTTTCCTTCACCTTTACAGTTAGGAAAGTCATTCAGATGCAGTCTCCCGGAAGTGATAAAAGCATTTATAACTTGTACATAGTAACAAATGACCTGTAGTTAAGTTGCCACTTACAAGTTTGCATAATGCAAAACACACCATGTTTCAAAGTTTTATTAAAATTGCTTTATCTCACCATGGAAAAGACAGTCACTTATCAACAGTTGGTTTACAAGACACAGTATTTTAATGCCTTCATCTGTGATGATTTCTTGGTGCCAGGAGTTAGACTCCTGGAAGTAAATTGCTTGCTGGTAAATTTTTACAGATCCTTTCTGTTCAAGGATAAAGGAAGAGTTGGATTTTGGATTTTGAAAATTGAAAAATGCTTTTAGCATTCTTGTATTTTTCAGAGACCTGTATTTGATGTTTTTGTTAAAGCTGTTACTTCCACACATTACATATTTTAACTGGACTGTGTTTAGAGCTATAGACATTTGAGAGTTGCATCTCTGGAGATAGCAAATGCTGTGGAAGCCCTCACTGTCTCAAAGCAGTGACTAAGAATAGGTCAGAGGGAATCCTAGATATTTAATTCATTTAATTCACTATGGAGGCTGTACTTATGTATTCCTTCATCTGCATTCCCCTTTTCTTTAAGATGCAGCTGGGATAATCGCCCCAAAATGGAAATATTCCCACTTGAAAAGCTGGCAAACCTGGGAAAGAGACTGATGCAAAGAGAACTCTTATTCCCATTTTTCTTTTTCCTTAAAGTTGCAAATCATTCCCTCTCTTAGTAGGGATAATTAATTAGAGCTCGTTAAATTCTTTATTGACACTAATTTGTCCAGTAAAATCCTCTTGTTTGACAATATCAAAACAATTCTATGCAAATGATATCAAAATGAAGACTCAGAAGATGATCAAAATGAAATGCTATGTTAGCTTCCTCATACATTCAAACTCTCACCACACCCTCCTCCCCAAACCTGAGGAAGGTGGATGGGCTTTGCAGAAGGCTCAAAAGATCTACAAATTCAGACTTTTGGAAAAAGGATAGGGAGTCAGTTTCAATGGTAAGGGCCCTCTCAAAGGAAACATCCTGCCAGGAGGCGCCTCCAAAACATATAACTGCCCCAGAGAAGAGCCTCCTTTAGGCCAATCTGTGAGTATTTGACGACAATTTTAATATAAATATCAAGGAGTATAGAATCCTGTCTATTATATTGTGGAACTGTATCTTTAGGGAAGTAGTGGACCTAAGGCATTTATAGCAGTACCTGTTTAATACACAGGGTGAAATCCTGGCTTTCCTCAAGTCAATGGCAAAATGATCACTGTCTGCATTGGAACCAGGATTTCAGCTTTAGAGTACTCTAGGGAGAATGCTTGCACTGGTAGCAGAGTTGACTCAGTGAGAGAGAGAAGCCACGTTTTAACATTTTTCTTTAAGAATTTGTTTAAAAATAGAAATATTGCAGTGTTATAGCAAATTTCCATTGGCTAATATTCTGTAAAACCTTTGCTTTATTTAGTGTTCTTTATCCTATGCACATAAATTTGTACAGAGAGTGTTTAAAAATGAGAAGATAGTATTGCCAAAGCCATCTCTTTAGAAATGGAGGTGCAATGCCATTGGTATCAAAGGAGTTTGCAGAAGTCAATTCAAGCTGATGTATCTATTTACATACAAACTTTTTTTTCTAGATAAGAAATACATTTGAACAGTTTCATGGGTCATTATCAGCAAACACAAAGTGGCACTCTCTAGACAGAATTATGAACAAAGTTAAAGTATGTGTGTGACAGGGTGTATCAGCCCTGAAGTGGGGAAGCTAGGTCTAACCTGGTTGATGTCCTGCCCCTGTGACCCAGCTGGGCATACTAGGACTACAGCCTAGGTATAAAGGCCTGGAGAGTGGCTCAGTCTGGTCTGGCTGCTGAGGAGGAAGGAGGCACAGCCAGAGCTCCTACAGGTGAACTGCCAGAGCTACCAGACCTGGAAACCTGCCAGTGAGACACCAGAGCTGTGGCAGAGGAGCTGGAGGAAGGACCCTGGAAGGAGGACAGTGGAGAATGGTAGGAAGTAGGCCCAGGTGAGAGATTGTATCCTGTGGAGCTCAGCATGTGGCAATGGTTTTCCCCACTGCATGATCAGTGGGCTGCACCACTGTTAACAGGACCCTGGGCTGGGACCCAGTGGAGTAGGGTGGGTCTGGGTCTCTCCATCCCGTGTGGCCTGCACCTGCTGTTAGGCTGCACTGCCTCACAGAATGGGCATGAGTGTGGAACTGTAGCGTTTCAGAACATATGGGCTACGTCTACACTGGCCCCTTCTTCGGAATAGGCATGCTAATTTCGAACTTTGGAATAGGGAAATGCGCGGGGGATTTAAATATCCCCTGCGGGATTTAAATAAACATGGCTGCCACTTTTTTTCCGGCTTCAAGTAGGAATAAGAGATCCTCCGGAATAGGGCTTTATTCCGGAGGATTGCGCCAGTCTGGATGCTCTTTTCCAGCTTTTCCCCAAGCCGGAAAAAAAGGGGCGGCCATGTTTATTTAAATCCTGTGGGGGATATTTAAATCCCCTGCGCATTTCCCTATTCCAAAGTTCGAAATTAGCATGCCTATTCCGAAGAAGGGGCCAATGTAGACACAGCTTCGGGGTTGAGAATGGGTCCAAGAACCCCAGAGATGTGACAGCTTTTCCTGGGAGAGGGGCGAGTACATCATCCTGAGACAGTGTTCACTGAGAGTTAACGGATGGCTAAAATGATGCAGTGGTTTCCCCACACTGGATCAAAAAGGGTTAAAAACAGTCCATGGAGAGTACTGGGTCCAGGAGCTAATCAGAAGAAGGTATGCTGCAGTCAATCAGGAATCCGTGGAGCTGTACATAAGGGCAGCCAACCTGAGGGAGTTCAGTCTCTCTCCAGCTTTGGACAGAGAAGGACTGCTGCCTATAGAGGCATTGGTACCTTGGACAGAGCAATACTGAAGAATGTCAAGGAGCTCCAGGACAGCTCTGGCCTGAGTAGCTCCCAGATTGAAGGCCTAGTGCCAGGGGTCTGAGGAAGTACTAGGACTGTGTAGGTGCAGCCAGGGGTAGAAATAAGGAGCAGGTCCATCCCCCTTGCTGATAAGTGGTCAGTTCAGACTGCAGTTCTTCCCTCAGGGGGTGAAGAACCTCATTGGGTCACTGAGGCAAGTGGTGGACTATGGGGTAAATGGTTTCCATGGAAGGGGAGGCCCCCAGAATGTGGGCACTGCCACTGGGCAATATCCAGCAGAAGGGGCACTTAGCTCTCACCCAGCTCTGGAGCACCATCTTCGACTATGTATCTCCTGCCATTACCTGCTTTGCCAAATCTCAACCATACCAGGACCTGCATCCCTCCCACACCTAATTCCCAGTGTTGACAGGCAGGAGGTGCTATGTGGTGAGTCAATTTTGCTACAGACACCACATGCAACTTGTGCAGTCAGTCTCCTTTTTAAGAAAAAGTATGGGAATATTCATTATATGCCCTATATTCTGCTCTGCTGACTGAACATAGGAAAGGCTGTAACAAACCACACCTATGGAGTTAGATTTTTTATTTTGAAGGGTAAGTAACTTAGACTAGAAAACAATCTCACTGCCATTGGACTGTAGATTAAAACATACATTTGGTTTGTAATTCCTCTTGATAAAAGTTGACTCTTCAAATATTTGGCCATTCAATTCAAGTAAGCAGCCTCAACACTGGATATTTACCGGGACTGCTTGGTCTGCAAAATTGATATGACTATCTTTCAAGAACAGACTTTGTTGTTGTAAAATAGCTTGTATTATTGTAGAGAAAAATCAAGTACAAGTAGGGCCAGTATGCTGTAGAGAGTATAGAAATATGGAGTAGACAGGTATGAATCAAAATGTCTTCAAAGCACAGAAAATATCAGACAAAGATAATTTCATTGTGTATTCTCAACTCTCTGATATTGAGTCCAATTGCAGCTCTGATGGGAGCACACTTCTATACAATTCAGGGCATTTTTTGCAGGGCATTTCTTGGGTTTTTTTTTTTCAAATGTGGCTCTGAAATGACCAACAATTTGTCTGGTGCAGTTCAAATTACACACATCTTTTAATTAAGATTAAGTAGCAATAAATAATCATTTAAATGATACAGTGATAAGTGCATATATATAATAGATATACGCTCTCAAATATTTTATATATGTCTGTGAAACTATTTGTTCAAGAACTCCTTCTAAATGGTAAGAGCTAGGATGACCAAATGTAATATTCAGCTTCCTCTAATTGAAGAGCAGCCATTATCCTTGGGCAGAAACATTGCCACCCTGGGCAGTATGGCCCTTGCCACTGTGCCAGGCAAACACAGGCAGCAGGGGTGCCTCTGTGGGCCACTTGTACCTGGAGCACAGCCACTAGCTGCCCCAAACCCCTGCCTTGAGCTACCACATACCTCCGAGCCCTCTGCCCTCACGCCCGCAAAACTCCAGCCCCTTGCCTATAAGTACCTGAGCAACACCATGTAAATCTTCTCATGTGTTTGTGTGTGTAAATAATAATAATATAAAGTTAATGGATCTAAGATCTTTCCCTTTCCCTTACAAAGAATCATTATCTAATTGAATCGCAGGGTATGTCTACACTAAAGCACTAATTTGAACTAACTTAATTCGAATTAGTTAATTCGAACTAAGCTAATTCGAACTAGTGCATCTAGACCTAAAAACTAGTTTGAATTAGCATTTTGCTAATTCGAACTAGCATGTCCACATTGAGTGGACCTTGAACCGAGGTTAAGGATGGCCGGAAGCAGTGCCGGCAGGGCATCCGATTAGGACTTAGAGTGTGGAGCTGCTGTCTCAGGCTAGCCGAGGGCTGTGCTTAAAGGGACCGACTCCCACCCCGGACAGACAGTTCTCAGGGGTTTCCTGCTTACAAAGCAGTCCTGGCTTGGAGTGCCCCGAGTGCCCGCACTCGGCACATCACTGCACTCGGCCATCAGCCCGGCTGCACTTGCCGCAGGCTGCCATCCGGGGGGGGGGCAATCAGGGGGTTGCAGGAGAGCTTCCACGCAGAGGAGCCCGCAGAGCCACCCCAGTCCTCCCCATTGGGGGTCGTACCCCATTCCTCCCTCACCTCCTTCCACTTACCCCTCCCTAGCCCCCCTTCCTGATATACAAAATAAAGGACACGTGTGTTCAAAAATAGAAACTCTCTTTATTGAACAAAACTCGGGGAGACTGGGAAAAGGAGATGGGAGAGGGGAAGAGAGAGGGTGGGAGAGCGGAGGGCAACTAAAATGATCAGGGGTTTGGAACAGGTCCCATATGAAGAGAGGCTAAAGAGACTGGGACTTTTCAGCTTAGAAAAGAGGAGACTGAGGGGGGATATGATAGAGGACTATAAAAGCATGAGTGGTGTGGAGAGGGTGCATAAAGAAAAGTTCTTCATTAGTTCCCATAATAGAAGGATTAAAGGACACCAAATTAAATGAATGGGTAGCAGGCTTCAAACTAATAACAGAAAGTTCTTCTTCACAAAGCAAATAGTAAACCTGTGGAACTCCTTGCTGCAGGAGACTGTGAAGGCTAGAACTAGAACAGAGTTTAAAGAGAAGTGAGATAAAGTCATGGAGGTTGGGTCCATGGAATGGTATTAGCCAGGGGGTAGAAATGGTGTCCCTGGCCTCTGTTTGTGGAAAGCTGGAGATGGATGGCACGAGACAAATGGCTTGGTCATTGTCTTCGGTCCATCCCCTCCAGGGTACCTAGTGTTGGCCACTGTCGGCAGACAGGCTACTGGGCTAGATGGACCTTTGGTCTGACCCAGTACTGCCATTCTAAGCACAGGGCTCAGAGTCAGGGGTCTCACTGGAACACCCTGATTTTCATGCAAACCTGCTCCTGGGTGGCCAGGCTGGCAGCTATCCTGCCCTAGACGGCCACTTTCCTGTGCCTAGAGCGGAGGTCGTGGATGAGGTCCACGGTCTCCGCACTAGACCAGGTGGGCACCTGCCTCTTGTGGACCTGGGCAGGCTCCCGGGAGCCGCCAGCCTGGTCCCGGGAAGAGGAGGAGGGCTGGGTGGCAGCGGGTGGCTGGTTCATGCCGTGCCAGGTGCAGGGTCTGCTGGCTGGGTGCTAGCAGGCTTGCACCTGGCATGGGCACCGTAGCCAGACCGTGCCCCTTTAAGGGCTCCGGGGCCGGGAGGGGGGCAGACGAGTTTCCCTGGTGTTGGCCAGAGTGGCCACCAGGGCAAGCTGGGGAGGGCTAGCCTCCCACTAGTTCGAATTAAGTGGCTACACAGCCCTTAATTCGAACTACTTAATTCAAACTAGGCGTTAGTCCTCGTAGAATGAGATTTACCTAGTTAGAATTAAGCGCTCCGCTAGTTCGAATTAAGTTCGAACTAGCGGTTTGCCTGTGTAGCGCCTATCAAAGTTAATTCGAACTAACGCCTATTACTTCGAATTAACTTTGTAGTGTAGACATACCCCCCAAAATGTTGAACTTTGGGGTGACATAGCTATTGCTGAAGTTAGTTTCTTCAGTAATAATACATGTACTGACAATATAAGGGTATGAATTCCCCCTGAGAAGACAAGCACTTAAATTATGCAAAGGAGAAAGTAAATTTTAAAAGTCTAGCTTTACAAACAGATACCATACTGCTCCCATAGTTACATCCTGTTCTAGGTGAACAGGGAAAACTGATAAGGCAGAAACCATTCTGAAAATTGACGAACAGTGAATTTCAATAGGATTCATGTATATTGCACAATTGGCTAGTTGTATTATGTAGGTTTTATACTGTCTTGTAAAGCACTCGTGTCTCTCTCTGTTGAAAATAATCAAACTAATTTGATGTGTCAATATGCTATTCTGTCTTTATGGCAATTCTCAAAACATGGTGGCTGTGTCTACACTGGGCCACTTATTCCGGAAAATCAGACGCTTTTCCGGAATAAGCTGCAAGCTGTCTACACTGGCCCTTGAATTTCCGGAAAAGCAACGATGCTCTACTGTACAAAATCAGCCGCTATTCCGGAAAAACTATTCTGCTCCCGCTCGGGCATAAGTCCTTATTCCGGAACACTGTTCCGGAAAAGGGCCAGTGTAGACAGCCCAGTAGTCTTTTCCGGAAAAAAGCCCCGATCGCGAAAATGGCGATCGGGGCTCTTTTCCGGAAAAGCGCGACTACATTGGCCACAGACGCTTTTCCGGAAAAAGGGCTTTTCTGGAAAAGCAGCCTGCCAATGTAGACGCTCCTTTTCCAGAAAAACTGAAAAAGGAATAGTATTCCGTTTTAAGCATTTCCGGAAATTCATGCCAGTGTAGACACAGCCATAGTGTTTTTTCTCTGGCCATAAGATTACCATAGTAATTTGCCATCAGTTTGGACAGCAAAATAAGTACCATTAATTACATATATCTTGGCATGCTCTTCTGGTTTAAAATATGATAAGTACACGTTCATTTCTAATAATTTTGTGAAACTTCTTTGTAATTCTCAATTCTCTTAGCTGGTGCTCCATCACAACTAATGTGTATTCTTATTCTGTTAACATTCCCTTTAAAATAACAGAACATTGGCATGTACCTTGCATAGTCAATACTATAAGAGGAACATTCTGCATACCTGTGCAAAATGTGTACTGCAGCTGTTAATAGGAATTCTGTAGTTGTAAATGGTTTTAAGTCACTCTTTGATTCTTGGAAGATTCTACTTGTTTGAGAGGGTTTCCCTATATATAAAATTTAAACACATGCGCACACATGATGTGAAATTTCTGGGAATAGCTCTTAAAGAGGACACTTCTAAAAATCTGAACATGCCCTAGGATGAGATGATTGTGTCACTTGGGGTACATCTAAACTACATGGCTCCATCGATGGAGCCATGTAGATTTGTTTTTTTGGCAAAGGCAAATGAAGCCGCGATTTAAATGATCGCGGCTTCATTTAAATTTACATGGCTGCCGCGCTGAGCTGACAAACAGCTGATCAGCTGTTTGTCCGCTCAGCACGCTAGTCTGGACGCTCCCCTGCCGACATCAAAGCCCTTTGTCGGCAGCCCCGGTAAACCTCATCCCACGAGAAATAACGGGGCTGCCGACAAAGGGCTTTGATGTCGGCAGGGGAGCATCCAGACCAGTGCGCTGAGCAGACAAACAGCTGATCGGCTGTTTGTTGGCTCAGCACGGCAGCCATGTAAATTAAATGAAGCCGTGATCATTTAAATCGCGGCTTCATTTGCCTTTACCTATCTGTCTAATCTACATGGCTCCATCGATGGAGCCATGTAGTCTAGACACAGCCTTGGTGGCTTGTATGTGGAGGAGAGTAGGGAGACTTGCAGACTGACTTTGCTAAAAAAGCTGACTCGTGCATTTCTCTCTCTATTACACTAGCTATAAACATTGATTTAGCTTAGTTATCTCATTAGAAACTTACTTTTTCATTGTAGGAAAACATTGAACAATATGTCCTCTAATGTACTATGCAATTTGTCTGAAGTACTATCACTAATCGCTCCGTTTTCACAACTCTTGAGAAAGCTTGGTAAAAGTTTTAAACCCAGAAGTATGGATTAAATTGGTGCTTCAGTTCCATCTTTAAAATAGGAGGGCCAAGCAGATCGGGATGTCAAGGCCTAGGTTTATAAGAGGCAGATACCAAAATATGTAATGGATTATTCTTACCCAAACTAAAGTCACATCAAAAGGTGTAAGCGAGGTCAACAGGAGCATTTCTCCCATCAATCTCCCACTGTGAAGACAGTGCCAAAGCGTGGCTTAAGGTTTGTCAATTCCAGCTATGTTTTTTTATTTAGCTGGAATTGCGTATCTTAAACTGACCTTCTTCTGTAGTGTTGACCTGGCCTAAGTTTACTGAAGCTCTCACTAATCCAAACATCAGAATATACAACTTCTCTATTTCTATTTATTATCTGAGGCCATTCTGTAAGAGAGATTGTGTATTTTTATGGGCAATGAACTGCAGAGAACCTCTCACCTGTGGAGCTTATAAACTGAGATTTTTCTAGCCTATGGGGCATTTATTAAAAACTTCACTTTTGGATTACCTGGTTTTGTTTTTTATGTCATCGCTAGAAGACTTACCCGGTGTTGTTTGGGTCCTTAACTAAATTAATTTTTTGTGTTTTTTCATTTACATTATCGCTCTGGGGTGGGGCTGAGCATGCAGAGTTCAGTATGCAGGCTGCCATGGGAGAGAAAAACCCCAGCCTTCTCATCGCAGCAGCTTAGAGCTGGGAGAGAAGAACCTCTCCACAGCTGCTGGAGTGGGCACAACAGATGGGATGGAGCAGGTCCAAGTTTGTCTGCCCCCTGTGCTCCCAAGTCAGAGTGAGAAGTGCAGCTAACTGTGCCCTTTCCCCTCACTCTGCCAAAGGGGACCAGCCAGCAATATTCCTGAACAATTGGGGGGGGAGACTTCACCTTTCCACCTGCCTTGCCTAAAAGGCTCAGGACTAAGGCGGCACCAGATGAATGGGGGGAGGAGATGGGTGCCTCTAGCCAGCCCCTTTCACCTGTCTGGTGATTCTGTCTCTTCTGTATGGTTTTAGGAGAAGTAATCCTATTCTAGACACATCCCATTTTCCTGGCAAAACCAAACCTTTACCTTGCTTTAAGTTATGATAAAAGGAAGCTGTATACTGAAGTTGGTGGTGCTCTGACTGTTTAGGAGTAGTTCTTTAACACATGGACACAGACAAATTATCTCAAGCAGTAGATTAGTCATGCATTCATTTAGCATGTTCCTTCATGTAAGTGTGATCACCTACATTAAAATATATCATTTAAGCAAAGATATAAGAGCACAGAAAGGAAAATTCCCCATGATTACAGCTTTATAAATGCCTTTTGATGGCTTACGTGACAATTAGGTCTTGTGTGGCATTAGGGTGAAATTCACACTATTTCCATTACACTGCTAGAAATGAGTATCCTTGTTTGCAATGTAGCATCTCATGTCAGTCTGGCTGTTACTCTAGACAGGCCTGGTGATGGTGGGTGAGAGCAAAGGAGGTAACTGCCCTGAGGCTTGGTAATTTCAAAAGGCTTTGGGTTCCTGGCTGCCTCAGCCATGACAACAGCAGTGGACAGAGCCCCAGGTTCTTTAAATTGATGTCGGAGCCCTGTACATTGTGCTCTAGGTGGTCTTGAAGGGAGCCTCTTGAGCCCCTCCTGCATCTTATCCAGTGGCCCCAAAAGTCAGTCAGCCACATGCCTAGAGAGTACTTCTGACACTAAACAAATGGCATGCTAGCCTTTATAACACTGTAAGGTTTCCATCCTTTTACTGACAGAGCTGCTTTCCTGGCAAATGAGCCACATGCCACAAAATAACAAATGTACCTGCTGTCTGGTTCTTATAATTGCAGGTTAAAATGACCCCATCAATTTAAATACAATTTTTCTGCCTGAAAATGTTTAAAAAACTATTCTTACAACACTTACGATTACTATAACTGCAAGAGATAACAGAAGAAATTTTCACACATGTGCCACGCGCCCTGGGGGCGGGCCTGTACACCCTGGGGGGGGGGCATGCATGTGCCGTGCACCCGGGGGCGGGGCTGTGCACCTGGGCCCAGGGCGCCAAAAGGGCTCGGGCCAGTCCTGCTAAGGATATAGCAAATATAAGTAAGAAACCTACTTCTATACAGACTGGAGTGCAGAGACTTACTCCTGCTGCAGACCCAATGAAGTGAAGAAGACAGATTTTATTTGTTTTGTTATGGAAGTCTGTGCAAATACATAAACACATTTTCCCCAGGGTACTTTATATCTTTTACTTCATCAGAAGTTGATAGTGTCCTTTTTTTTAAATATGAAAAATTGTTAAAATGTTGGTTTTCGCAAACATTTGTTTTAATTCAACTACTGTAGAATTGAAGACAGCAAAACTCACAACCATGTATTAGTTGGATACCATGTGTATGAATAAAGATACTTGTTAGGGTTTCAACATGAGTTTTTAGAAACTTAGTTGACAAATTCATCCTGGAGAAGATTTTAGGCAACAAATTTTCAGATGAGAAAATGTCTTTCTAGAAGGGATAGGGACTAGAATATTTCAGAATTTCATCAATCTGAATTTCATGTGTTTGGTTATTCTTACAAATTAGAAATGATATCAGAAACATACAATTGTAAATAAAAGTGTTAAAGGGCCTGATAGTTGGGCAAACCACCCAGAAAGATAGAGGGGTTTCTATCTCTTTTATAAATGTATTTTGCCTTTATAGGATTAGTCAGTCTTTTATTTTTACCATAATGTATCAAACATTCCTTATTAAACTAGATAACTGCTATAATGACAGGATGTTTAAAGTACCATATATTAAAATAATTCTTGATGCAGTATAAGTGAGGAGAAAAACGTATTCAATTTCACTATTTTATGGTATAAATGCATTATTCAAAACAACTTTCCCTGTACTGTTAATAGCCTTATACATCATCTGGGGATTAAACTCCACATGACTACTTTTTCTAAACCTGTCTTGTAATTGTGATCTTTGCTATAGACCTTTTGGACCTCCTGTTCTAATTTCTACATCTCTAGGGCAGAAGAAGAGAAACATTCTGAGAGTAGCTGCTTTTTCCCCATTTGATATAGCTTGTTTTTCCATCGGTAAGAAGAGTATTATCAAAGCCACTATTGCTGGGTTGATGGACTAGAGCTGACTGATATGATGGCAAGTTACCCAGTCCATTACCAAAAAGGAAATGTTAAACCTTTACACTTTGAGGGAACTTTAAACCCTTCTATACATGGACCATTGGCTTTTTATTCATTTTGGTTTTCCTGTAAAACAAAGTAACAGAAATCCCAAAATGAAAATGGGTAACCTTAGAGAGGCCTCCATGAAAGCTTATATCTCCTTGAAAGTTCAAATCCATCACAGCTGCCATATCTGTAAATGTTTAGCCATCTCAGGTGAACATTATAAAAATTGCTTCAGGTGTTCTAAACTGTAATACAGCTGTTTGTTGACATTTTTTCCCCAAAAGGTTAAATAGGTATATAGACTGACCCCTTCAAGGGAAAACTTCTGACCTGAACATTATACATTTTGAAGTGTAGATGAAGTGCCAAACAAAATTGGAAAGTGTGGGCCAAACTGTACCTGGTAGAATAGCACAAATGAAGCCAGTGATATGATATATGAATGTTTATGTCCCATTTCAGGCTATGGTTCAAGTCTAGTGTTAACAGAACATTGCACTAGAAGTTTATCTTTTATAGCATGTTTCCTTAATTTTTTGTTTGTGTAAATATGCATTTACAATTTATCTGACCATATAATGTACTTGCAATATTTCAATACTGCCAAGTTATTTTGAAATGTAATGTATTATCATGATATGTCTTTGAGAGCAGGGATTTCCAATTGTATGTGTTAAGTGCTGCTCCATAAGCCTTTAAATGACATGAACTATTGGATCTGAGAGCTGTGTGTTGCATGGCTTTGTATTTAAAGATCACCACCTTGCAATATTTCTGTTTAATTCTTTAATTAAACAAAATGTGACACATATGGAAGTTCCCTGGAAAAACAAAGCTGAATGAAATTAAAGTATCTTAGGAGTTGATTATTTTTAAAAATGTATTTAAAACTTGTAATGTCTCTAAAGACATGACAAATGTGAACCCTTAAGTTAGGAGTTTCAAAGGATTCTCTCAAGCAATGTGCCAGACAAGCAAGGGTGCCAATGCCACCCTTTTTTACCCATGCTTTTAGTGTGTGTGTGTGTGTGTGTGTGTGTGTGTGTGTGTCCCTCCTCCCGATATCTTTTAGCAGATTTTATGTCCTCCTAGTGATTTTTAAAATTTTTTGTAAGCTGCCTCGAATATTTTAAATAGAGTGGCAGGGTAAAAATATTTTAAATAACTAAGAATGAGTAAGGTATGCAAGTGCACCACAAATACTTGGAAAGAGGAGGGGCAGTGCCCCATGGGGAAACCCTTTTTCTGCTGATAATTAGTCCGTGGTCGTATGAGCTCAGGCCCAAATTAATTAATCAGTCATGTAGATTAATGGGCCATTTTGTTCTGAACTGAAGATATGAACTGGTAATCACAGAAAAAATGCTAAGTGGGGTTTGAAGGACTGGCTTCAACCAGGACCCTTACTGGAGTTGGGGTGCTCTCTGGTAATTTTATTAACACCTGTGTAAGTGACTCTTTTATTGTTTTAATCATCTCTGAAATCTTTAACATTCAGAATAAATATGCTTGCTTAGGAAGAGTTTAGTGGTGTGCAATAACTAAGCAGTAATACTGTTTATAGCCCGTGAGGGAAGAGCAAAGTTATCCTGTTTAGGGAGTATATAACCTAAAATGACATTTGCTTTTTAATATTTTTTGTCCTACTCGTGGCTCATCATGCTGTGAGTAATAACATCATCTAGATTTCTTTCTCTCTTGCTCGCGCTCTCTCTCTGTAGCTTCCAAAGGATAAATCACTGGCTTGTAGCAGGAATACTTGGGATTATTACTAAGTACATAATGTTGCACTTTGTATTATTGAATTTCATCACATTTCTGTTACTTCTGTCTTCAGGGTTCTCCAGATCTTTCTGTACAGGTTGAACCTCTTTAGTCTGGCACCCTTGGGACCTGACTAGTGCTGAACCAGAAGATCTGCCAAACCACGGGAGGTCAATATTATCTAACAGCATTTCCAACACTTTCACTGCTTACTGGGCTCTTAGAAGACATTTAGGAGTAAATTAGAGCTAAAAACAGCACAGAACATTGAGAGCCGGGCCTGGTGGCTGTAAACAAACTTTATGGGACCATGGGAAACTTGTCCACACCCATAATTAGTGGACATTAGACAAATGGAAATCATGTTGGACCACAGTTGTTGCCAGACCAGAAAGTGCTGCACTATAGAGGTTCAACCTGTATAATTTTTTTTATACTGATGCTTCCCAACTTTGTTTTCTCAGCTCATTTATGTTTTGGGCCAAGGTCATTATTAAAATGTTGAATAAAATTGGTGCCAAGAAAAAACCTTGAAAATCTCCACTAATACCTTCCCTCTAATTAGATAGTTAACCTTTCCACCTTGAACCAAGCCTCACCTTCTCTATATGTAACTAAATTCCCAAAGGGTATCATATCAGACACTTTACTGAAGTACAATTACAAAGCCGATTGGTGCGGGGAAGCACGTAAATCGGACGGAGACTTCTCTTAGAGGAGAATCCATTGATAGAGATTCTCTAGGCTGTAGTGAGAAAGAAAGGAGGGGAGAGGACAAACAAGGGGCCAGAGTAGACAAACAACCACATACAAAGGAATCTAATAGATCAGGAAAGGGCAGACAAACTGGCAAATTTTTAAAGTGCTTCTACACAAATGCTAGAAGTTTGACTAATAAGATGGGTGAACTAGAGTACCTTGCATTAAAGCATGTACCCTAACCAACTTAGCTTGTTTTTTGTCCACCAAGCTTTGATGGGAACACTTGCTTCTTCCTGATACTTGACTTCTGTGCAGCTGCATCTCTCACTGAAGAGGAGGCAGACAATTCTGCAAAGTGCCCAAAGAATGACAAAGACAGAAGGAAGATACAGTCACTATTCTTTTCAATGTTTGTTTTTCATTAGTAAAAGCAGTTGCCTAATAACTTAATTTTTACTGCCTGGCCTCTTATGCTTTCATTTGCTTATGTTTTCATTTGCTTCTATCTAGACATTTCATGCTGCAGGCAGCTACTAGCTACAGAGCTTTTCCTAAGTGGGGTGAATTATGGTAGATGAAAATATAAACATCCACTTTCAAACTAAAACACTGCTTTAAAAGCTGAGCCGTGTGTTTGAAATTAGCACACTATAAAGGATGTGGTAGTTCAAGTATATCTGACTTACTCATGCTTGCTTTCAAAACTTCACTTTCCAAATGCAACAATGTAGTATGTTCTTGAAGATGATACACTGGATATGCTCCCTCATTGTGCTTCTTTAAACATTAGAGGAAAATTGAATTAATAACTGTATTAGCAGAAGAATATCATAAAAAGTGATGCAACCAATGATTGAAGAATGGCCCACTGACTTCAATGAATAAAATAGTGATTTATAATAAATTTGTCTGAAATAGATTTACTACTGAATAATTTTGTCCCAGAATCTGATGGATAGGTTTAAAAAAAAAACCTCATTCCATTCCTGTTCTCAGACAGCAATCGTCTTTGAAATCAATTGCTAAAAAATGTTAGTCATTTGAACTCACCAAAATAAATTCAAATTCATACTCATCATGAATGTTTATTGAATTGTACCCATCCTGTGCAAGCTATACATTTGTGACAGTTTAACAGGTAAGGCAATCTTCCTTCTTCCATTTGTATCTCTGACATGAATAGGTTACTGACCATATACTTCTATACATAGACATGTATCTGTTCTAACACAGAAATAATCTTTTTCTCACAGAACACCTCTTAATAATTAAACATTTAAAGCTAGGTTGTACCTCTTTACTGTAGGGGAGTTTTCCTGTTTGTTGGAATGGAAAAAACCTGACACTTACAGGCTGTGATGCGGGCTTTATAGGCAGTGGGTATTAGAGTGACTTTTTTCTTGACTATCAAATAAGTTAGGTCTTGTCTACTTTGGCATTTTACCTACTGGTACCGTTGAACTAAGTAAACTACTACTGTAGATAGTTTATACTGTTACTGCACAGTATAAAGTGTGATTTATCAGGGTAACTATTGTCTATCTAGCACATTGGACAATAAGGATGAGTTGAAATTTCAGTGTTGAAAAATCCTTACTACTTTGATACTCAGTAACAATCTTTTGGTACTGCCATTCATGTCAATCTTTACATGGATTGGACAAGATGCATCTTTTTAGTCAGATCTTCAACATGTCAGTAGAGGAGAAAATAGAAAACAAACAAAAAAAAATTATGAGGAATGTATGAGTCATTCCGGAAAGAAGCATGCCTCTGGAAAGTGAGTGGTGCCATATAGATGTATGCTAAATAGTTGATAGCTGGTGAGCAGTTGTGACACATGTGGGGAAAGACAAATCAAATAGCAAAAAGAAACAATGAAAATGCACTGCATCTCTCAATAGACATTAGAGCAAAGTAGGAACGGAAATTGTCACTTAAACTACCTGATTACTGTATACTACTATTCAGGCTGCTAGGAACTCAATACTGATAATCCATCACAGTTATCACCTTAGAGAAAGCAATAAAGCATTTCAGCAAACATGGTATCCCAAAAGGTGTAGTTTTCAACAATGGATCTAAATGTACTTTCAGTGAATTTGTGCAGTGTACCTGGGAATGGGAGTTCACTCCTATCACATCATTCCTATACCACAGCTAGTCAATGGTAAAGTCAAATTAGAAGTAAAAAGTGGTCAGAAACTATTAAATGGAGCTACAAAAAACAAAATATCAGGCATTGAGTGGAAAAAAATTCCCAGAGGAGGCCTTAAGAGGCTCAGTGAAGTGTTTGATGCCAAGACCCATGCATACTTTGGTACCTATTACCCTGGTATTCCTATAACCAGCAGGGGTGGAAGGCATAAAAGACAAAAAGAATGAGTGACACTAAGGGTGTGTCTAGACTACAGGGTTTTTTGGGGGGAAAAAAGCGGCCTTTTTTGAAAAAACTTCCCCTGTGTTTTGACTGCTGCCGTGTTCTTTCGAAAGTAAATCGAAAGAATGCGTCAGTTTTTTTTGACTGCGGAAAACCTCGTTTTACGAGGAATAACGCCTTTTTTCGAAAGTGCTCTTTTGAAAAAAGGCTCTATGTTATGCAAACTGTGGGGGTGTTTTTTTCTGAAAGAAAGCATCTAGACTGCTTGGGTGCACTTTCAGAAAAAGTGGCTTGCTTTTTCTGAAAGTACTGGTTGTAGTCTAGACATTCTTTTTTGAAAGATGCTTTTTCGAAAGAGGCTTGAAATCTAGATGTAACCTAAGGCTAAAGTGCACTATGACAGGCAAGGTAAAAAAAACTGGGTCAAACCAGAATCTCTGTTCTTCAGGAAACTGACATTTTAAAAAGTCCTATTGTATCAGGATCCCCCCCCCCACAATATCCCATACAACAGGATTTCTAGAATTGTTTTGGAAAAACTGAAATATTTTGTTCCTTGAAATTGAGGTGCATAGAGTTGCTTTGAGACCTGTAGCTCTATTTCCAGGTGTCCTGCGATAAAATCAAGAATTGTGCTGCCTTGAAATCCCCACTGGGAGCTCATGATCTTAGAGCTTGTAGCTTTCTGCTCTCCGGCATGAAACCTGGCTCAAGCTGATTTTTCCATGACTGCCAGGCTCCCAGCTGTGTGTCAACTCACCATGTCGACTGCCAAAGAGGCAGGTGGGATGGTGGGAAAACTGCCCAGTTTTCCAGGGAAGATTCAACACAATCAAGGTATCCCATAGGAACACATTTCACTGAATCAGCAATTTAAAATGGACATATATTCCTCTAGAAATTGTTTAAAAATTCTAACATCTCCCAGCACTGCAAACAGAATACCGGTTTTGGGCGCAATCACTTTCCTCAGGACAAATCATGCACTTGGAAACAGGTTACATGCGTTGACACGGCACATTTTTGTTCATATAATGTAGCAAAGAGAAGACATAATATTTCACTGAAACTGCAAATACATTTTCCTACTATGCCAGTAAGGGGGGAAGAGGGAAAATTAATGTGGAAGAAGGCAAAATATGTACTTTGCCAAAACTTGATCAGCAGTACACAGCAGACACATAGGCTGTGTCCAGACTCAGGGGTTTTTTCGAAAAAAGTAGCCTTTTTTCGAAAAAACTTCACCTGCGTCTAGACTGCAGCCGCGTTCATTCAAAATTAAATCGAAAGAACGCGGCTTTTCTTTCGACGGCGGTAAACCTCATTGCATGAGGAAGAACGCCTTTTTCGATGGAGATCCATCGAAAATAAATGAGTGTGGACGTGGGGAGGCCATTTTTTCGAAAATAATGGCCTCCAGGAAGAAGCCCTGCTGGACAATCTGGGGCATGGCTTGCATGTCTCTGGTTCCTGTCTGCAGCCATTTCTTAAAGGGACAGGCACCCTCACAGCCACTTGTGGCAGCAAAGCAGCCAGAGCACACGGCTGGTGAAGTGCAGCATGTCCCAGCCCCAAGACCCTCCTGGCCCTTCTAGAGAGCCTTCTGGGGACCCAACCAGGGGCTCCAAACGCTGGGCACCATCATGGTCTGGGCCAGAGCTCAAGACCCTTCTCGAGCTCTGGGGAGACGAGGAGGCCTTACAAGCCCTAAAAAGCCAGCGGCGAAATGCGGACATTTATGGCTGCATGGCACAGTCCCTGGCCCAGAAAGGAAACTACCCCCACACCCAGGACAAGGTGCGCTCCGAAGTTAAGGAGCTGCGCCAAGGGTATGTGAAGGCCAGGGAGGATAGCTCCCATTCTGGGGCAACCCTCCACTCCTGCCCTTACTATACTGAGCTGGACCAGATCCTGGGTGGTGGTGGTGAAGCACGCACACCATGGTGTCTCGTGCAGTCAGGCTTGGCAAACCCTGTGGTGGACGCGCCAGAGCAGGACCCAGAGCAGTCAGGAGACGGGGACATGGTGCCAGAGGAGGACAGTGAGGAGACGGCGACCCTCACCCTGGAGCTAGTCACACAGACCCCAGAGGCCTCCCAGGTGTCATCTGATGCCGGAGACGAAGCAGCAGGTGAGTGCAGTGAGCTTGTGTAACAGCCGGGGAAGGGGGAGGTAGGTGGGTGCACAGTGGGTGATGCACAAGGGAAACCTGTCATGCTCAGGCTGATGCCCAGGTCACACACGGTGTTACCTTCAGAATGTCTGATTACCCTGTCTCAAGGAGAGGGCAGGCCCTTTTGGACAGCTGTTGCACACATGACTGATTGTGATAGAAATGTAGCCGTGTTACTCTGATCTGAGGAAGTGGGTCTGGCCCACGAAAGCTCATCCCCTAATAAACCATCCTGTTAGTATTTTAAGTGCTACATAGTCCAGTTTTTTAGGACTGGTTGTGTCTTCCTCTTTTCCTCCACAGCTGGACCAGCCATGCAAGAGGGCCGCAGCACCCCAGCTCCACCTCCATCTTGGGGACATGGAAGCCGCAGACACAGGCGTGTGTATGCGGACATCCTGAGGCAGTATGTGGAGGCTGTGCAGGAGCTCAACACCATCCTGCGAGAGAGGGCGGAGGCAGAGGATCGGTGGCATGACTGGCTGATGGAGGAGCTGGTCCAGCAGCGCACGTCCCTGAGTGCCACTCTCAGGGAGGTCTGCGGCTTGCCTGCTCCTGTGCCTAGTCCTGCTCCTCCAGCACCCCATGACCTTGCCCCACCGAACCCCCCCTTCCACAGTAGCATCCCTTTCCCCCCTTGGACCTCCCTCTCCCCCAGCCCCTCCAGTTCCCCAGCCCCTCTCTCCCCCTGGCTCTCCTCTCCCTCAGGCCTCCCAGTCCCAAGAGCACCTACCCGCTGTTATCCAGCCAACCGACAGGTGCACCACCCGATCCCGTGGCCATGGTGGACCCCGAACACGAGGCCCAAGCAGGAGACTGAGATCAGGCAAGCACCGTGCAACCTGATCCCCTTCCCCCCTCCAGGTTTCAAGTCCCCTTCCCCCCTCCAGGTTTCAAGCACCCCCATCACCCCAGTTAAATGACAAGGAAAGTGTTCAACAAAATGTTTATTGTACATAGTTTGGCATGAAAGTATATTTTCTACATCAAAAATGAACAAAAGCTTTTTTATGTTTGCAACAGTTATACTATTTTCCAGTGAGTGATATTTAAAAAAATAGAACTTATTATTTTGAGACAAACCCTGGTGTTTATTATTTCTCCAAACAGGTTCAGGAGATGGGTTGTGGAGGGAAGCTTCTTTTGGGCCAGGGCCCAGTCCCCAGGCAGAAGCCCCTCAGTAGAGTCAGTGGCCTCCAATTGAGAATTGCTCCCGTAGGGCCTCCTGTATGCAAACAGCAGACCGGTGAGCCTGGCGGATGGCAGCTGTCCGGGGCTGGGCAAAGTGCCTCTCCTGACCATCAGCACCTGTACCCCACCCTGGTAGGAAGGCCTCCCCTTTTACTCTCCACCAGGTTATGGAGAACGCAACACGCGGCCACCACCTCAGGGATGTTGCTCTCCCCCATGTCTAGGCATGTGAGCAAGCACCGGAATCTGCCTTTTAAACATCCGAATGCACATTCCACCTGGTTGCGAGCCCGGTTAAGGTGAGCATTAAACTGCTCCTTGCTCGCATCCAGGTGGCCGGTGTAGGGCTTCATCAGCCACGGCATCAGGGGGTAGGCGGCATCAGCCACTATGCACACCGGCATGTGCACATCCCCAACCGCAAAGTTGTGATGCGGGAAAAATGTTCCTGCCTGAAGCCTCCGGTAGAGGTACGAGTTCCTGAAGATGCGGGCATCATGTGCCTGCCCTGACCACCCAACACAAATGTCAGAAAACTGGCCATGATGGTCGACCAGGGCCTGGAGGACCATAGAAAAGTAGCCCTTTCTGTTAATGAATTGGGCTGCTCGATGGGGAGGTGCACGGATTGGAATGTGTGTCCCATCGAGCGCTCCTCCACAATTCGGGAAGCCAAGGGCAGCAAAGCTGGCCATGACGCTGTCCAGATCTGGTAGACAGACGAGCCTGTTGAGCAGCTCCGAATTGATGGCCCTCACCACCTGCAGAACGAGACAGACAACAAAATGTTAGAAGGGGTGCCTTATCTCTTAGGAGGAGAACCCACCACCCACCTTCCCTCTCAAACACCCCGGGAATCCCCTCCTCAGAACTCCCCCCCCCCCAACAATTCAGGGTGAGTGGAGGAGCTCCCTCCCACTCACACTCCACTTTGCCCTTCCTGACAGTCTCCCTTGTCCCCACCCCAAACTGTGACTGTCCCCAGACAATGACTTACCTCCATCAGGATGTATCCAACAGTAGACCTGCCCACTCCAAATTGGTGTCCCACGGAGCGGTAGCTGTCGGGAGTTGCCAGCTTCCAGAGGGCAATGGCGACCCTCTTTTCCACGGGGATAGCGGGCCTCAGGTGGGTGTCTTGCCGTTGCAGAGCAGGGGCGAGCCAGGTACACAGCTCCTGGAAAGTGGTCTTTTGCATCTGGAAGTTGCGTAGCCACTCTTGGTCGTCCCAGAGCTGCATAACGAGCCGGTCCCTCCAGTCAGAGCTGGTGTCAAGCCTCCAAAAACGCCTGTCCACAAAGAAGTTTGGAGGCAAGGGCAGTGGGGCTGCATGATGGACGATCCCTTTGTACCTCTGGTCTGGGTCCAGATGGGGAAGTAGCCTCATGACTGTGTCATGCAGCTGCAGCAACACTTGCAGTATGATGGCGTGGGGCCATCGCCTGCCCAGGGGCAGCTCTGGCTCCATGCCAAAAAAATGGGTCTAAAACAGAAAAACCTCCACACAAAAAACCTGCTGAGGTGTCCCAGGAAGCTGAGCACTCCAAACCAGCACTGCAATGCCTTCCTTACCTCCTAGAGGGACAGCAAAGGCAGCTGCAGAAGCAGAGCAATGGGTGTTCAGGGGCGTCCCTTTAACCACGTGTCTCTGCAAAGGGCAGGCAGCAGCACCCAGAAGGAAATGCTGCCCTCAAGCCCTGGCAGAAGCGGTTCCGGGTGGCTTTTAATTTCAAAAGAGCGTCCAGCAGTCAGGACGCTCTTTTTCGAAAAAGCGGATCGATTTTCTGATCCGCGTATTGTAGTCTAGACACGCTCTTTCGAAAGAGGCTTTTTCGAAAGATACTTTCAAAAAAGCCTCTTTCGAAAGAGGCTTGCAGTCTAGACATAGCCATAGAGGGAGAAGCAACCAATACATATTGGAAGATACCTTGAATTGCCACACCCCAAAAGTGCAAAGCAGTACTGTGTCACAAGAGAGACTGCAATATCAGACCACTTGCAAGCTATGTTCCTACTAATCTTTTCCATCGACATGCGGAATAATGTTATGTGCACTGAGGCATGTATGAATGTGCACCCTCAGTAGAAACAAAGATCTAGCTGTGGTGCACTCTTAATCATCTAGGTAGCCTTTGAATTGCTCTCAAGTGGCCACACAAGTGCATAGCTTACAGGGAACACTGCCTGCAAAGTATATACACATGACTTTACAAAATACTAAGGTATAAAAGAACACACCTTCTTTATAGAGGAAAAAATGACATATTAGTCCCAAAGCCAATCAAGAATTAATTAAATAAGAAAAGCTTGATGTTGCCATAGACATTCTGGGAGTGTTATAGAACCTAAGGGCTTGTCTACAATGACAGTGCAACAGCACTGCTGTAGTGTTTAATGAAGATGCTATCTATGCTTTTCCATCAGCATAGTACTCTACCTCCGGAACAGGTAGTATTATGTCCATGAGAGAAGTCCACTACAATAAGGAGTTAGGTCAGTCTAACTGAGTTGCTCAGGGGTGTGGAAAAATCCACGTAGTTATACTGACGTAAGTTTGTCGTGTAGACTACACCTAAGTATGTTTTCCCCTGATTGTACAAGGCATGAGAGCATCTCATAATAGTAATAAGTGCAATTAGATTATAGCAGGGGTGGGGAATAGGGTTGCCAGATGGTTTCAACAAAAATACCGGACACACTTGACATAACATCACAATCTACATTACATCTTATTTAGAAAGTATCGAACATTTATATTTTCTCATTTATATTTTCTCAATTTGTTTCCCGAACAAAAGGCTCAAATACTGGACTGTTTGGTTCAAAACTGGACACCTGGCAACCCTAGTGGGGAACGTAAGGCCCACTGGCCAGATGTGGCCCCTGGGTTGCCTGAATCTGGCCCTCGAGGTTTAGGGTATTAGGTAGCCCACTCTGGCACTCCAGTCCCCTGGGAGGCCTTAGCCCCTGACTGATTTTTTTCGTGGGTCCACTACCCCGACCTAAAAAAGTCATAGTATTAAATGTCTAACTTTGCTTTATCAAACACATAGCTTCCCCAAAAGAGGCTCTACAGTATGATCATGTGTAGTAATTTTGAGAGCTCTGCTTTTGGGAAAGAGCACTGTACAATTAGAAATAAAGTCTGAATGTTGCAATCTCTTGGCTCACTCTCTAGTCTTGTACACAGAACAGATGGAAGGCTGAGTGGCAAACAAACTGAGATCAGGAGCTGTGAGCCAGGCAGGGAACACAGCCTGTTGCTGGCAGAAATACACAGTGCAATAATCTGCCAGGAGGAGGAGTTGAGTAATTGTAATCTGGAGAGCATTTTATATTGGCCCCCATGAGACCAGCAACAAAGAAACCTGAGCACTGTCTGAGGAGTCTGCAGGCTTTGTCTTGTCGTAGGAGTGGACTGGAAGAAGCATCCTGAGTACTAGGACTGAGCGACCACACAAGATACAATTATCTGTATACCCTGTATTACGCTCTTTCTAAGGTCTGGGTTAGGACATTTTGGATTAATCTTCTAGTGTTAAATTGTGCCCAAGGTATTCTCCCCCCCCCCTTTTTGGGAGGGGGGAGCTGTGATAAAGCAATCCATTGTTCAAAATGTGAGCGTATTTATGACAATGCACTGAAGGTTAGAGCTTCTGGAACCAGTCACCAGAACTCTAAAAGGAACTGGAATATCAAAATGTGCTCAGCAACATGGTGATGGAATTAGTCACTGTATTGTTATTCAAGGATGAGATTATCATCACTTGGATCTATATATTTATATGTATTCAAAGATAAAAAGAGAATATTCATATGCCTAGAAAGAGAACAATAAGAAGGTGTGAATACCCACTGAAGTAGTAAAAAGAATGGCTACATTTTTGACACTGTAAATACAAAAGCTAGATATATGAGTTAGGATAAGTTGTTCCTACTAGAAGAAAATGAGGAATGGAGGAGAATGGCTTTGCCAGCTTTTGATTAATTTGTTAAGTAGGAAACATGAATAGTCTTGTCCTTGAAGGAACAACTCATGCTGAATCATACTGCTGACAGAATCAAGGCTATGTTGGGATGTGCAGTTAAGATAGAATTTGAAATCCCACTCCTCCACGTTTAATGATTACATGTAAGATATGCAATCCTCCTTACATTTTCTTATAACATAAGAATAAGGGGATATTCAATTAAATTGAACCGGAGAAAATTTCAAACTGCTAAAAGGAAATATATTTTATATTATGCTGTGACAGGGCCGGGCCGGAACTGCTGAACCAGCATTCTGTCACACCAGCTCCAGTTAAAGGAGAAAAATTGGAAACTAGAGAAACCTGTATCAGATTGTCAAATAGCTGCTAGCCCAATTAGCATGAGGCTATATACAGGCCCAGAAGAAGAAAGGGAAGAGCGGGCTGGAGCCAGAGAGTGGAGGAAAAGGAATAGCTTTTCCCCTCTTGGCTGTAGGACTGAGAAGCCCATAAGACTGTGTGGTGAGATGATGGTGAGATTTCATGTTGTAAATAAACCTCACCAGTGACTACTGGGCCAAGAGGTCTAAATGGAAGAAAGGACAGACCAAGGGGAACCTGCTATGCCCTGTTACAAACACATAATCAACTTTTGGGACTCAATCCATATTTCTTATGAAAATCAAGAGCCTAATATGAGTCAAAAAGAAATAGACATGTAAACAGATATAGTAACATGAAATAAAATGATAACAAAATCTATATAAATGCTCATGTTATACTTCAAGATATAAATCAATTTCCAAGTCATAAAATGTAGGAAGAAACATTCCTGACAGACTGGTCATTCTAAGGGTACGTCTACACTGCAAGCTTATTTTGGAAATCGCTATTCTGGAAGATATCTTCCAGAATAACTTATTTCAAAATAAAGCATCCAAACTACAGGGAAAACTCAAAACTAGTCCAAGGCAGGATCCCCTAATGTGGACATGCTATCTCGATTTAGAGTCCCTGGAGGCACTGGGAGAAAAAACTTTAGAATGGCCCTGGTGAGGTGCTATTTCGACATAGCAACTTTGGAGCATCCACACACACCCTCTTCTGAAAGAGCTTTTTTAGAAGAAGCATTACTCCTAGTGCAATGAGGTTTACCAATGTCAGAAAAAGCCCTCCATTATTTCAATTTTCTTTCAAAATAACGCAATTGCTGTGTGGATGCTAGTATTGTTTTTCCGGAATAACAGCTGTTAATTCTGGGAAAATGGTGCAGTGAAGAGGCACTCTTAATTGTATACTTTGGGCTTTCTTGAACCTTCCTTATCTAAAGCATCTAATGCTGGTTACTGTCACACTTAAGATACTAGACTAGATAGAGCAGTAGTATAATCTAGTTGGGCAAATTCCATCCTGGTAGGAAAAACTCTATGCTTCCTCATTATAAGGAACCTTAGAGCTATTTAATTCTTACAGAGCTGCATGACTCTGAATCTAAAATTATCAAAATGGGATTTGTAATTGTCCAATATCCACCCTTACTAGAAAAACAGTATTTGAATAGCTATTCAAACAGCTCTTTTTGTCTTAAGACATTGGAAGACATTGTTAGGAGAGACTCATTAGGCTAGCTGTAAACTGCGTATTTATTAATCTGATATAGACCACCAGATTAGGTGGATGAGGTAGACAAGGCTTTCTTCAGACAACTAACAGAAGCTTCCAGATCACAGGTCCTGGTTCTCATGGGGAACTTTAATCATCCTGACATCTATTGGGAGACAAATACAGCAGTACACAGACAATCCAGGAAATTTTTGGAGAATGTTGGGGGCAACTTCTTGGTACAAGTGCTAAAGGCATCAACCAGGAGCCATGCACAACTTGACCTGCGTCTCACAAACAGGAAGGAATTACAAGTGAAAGTAGATGTGAGTGGCAAACTGGGAAGCAGTAATCCATGAGATGGTTGAGTTCAGGATACTGACCAAAGGAAGAAAGAAGAACATCAAAATACAGAGCCTGGACTTCAGAAAAGCAGACTTTGACTACTTCAGGGAACTGATGAGCAGGATCCCAAGGGATGCTAATACAAAGGGGAAAGGAACCGAGGAGAGTTGGCTGTATTTCAAATAAGCCTTGTTGAAGACACAAGAACAAACCATCCCGATGCACAGTAAGAAAAGCACATATGGGAGGCAAACAGCTTGGCTTAGCAATGAAATCCTTGGTGCTCTTAAACACAAAAAGAAAGCTTACAAGAAGTGGAAACTTGGACAGATGACTAGGAAAGAATATAAATATATTGTTCGAGCATGCAGGGCTGTAACCAGGAAGGCACAACTGGAGCTGCAGCTAGAAAGGGATGTGAAGGGTAACAAGAAAGGTTTCAATAGGCATGTTAGCAATGAGAGAGTGGTCAGGGAAGGAGTGGTACCCTTACTGGATGAGGGAGGTCACCTAGAGACAGAGGATGTGGGAAAAGCTGAAGAATTCAATTCTTTTTTTTTTTTTGCCTCTGTCTTCATGGACAAGGTCAGCTCCCAGACCACTTCAATAGGCAACACAGTATTGGAAGAAGGTAGGCAGCCCTCAGTAGAGAAAGAACAGGTTAAGAACTATTTACAATAGTTGGATATACACAAAGCCATGGGAGCTGGATCTAATGCATCTGAAGTTGCTGAGGGAGTTGGCTGAGGTGTCTTTGGACATTGTCTTTGAAAATTCTTGGCAATTGGGGGAGGCCCCAGACAATTGGAAAAAAAACAAATGTAGCTCCCATCTTTTAAAAAAGGGAAGAAGGACAATGCAGGGAACTGCAGACTGGTTAGCCTCACCTCAGTCCCCAGAAAAATCATGGAGGGGATTCTCAAGGAATCCATTTTGAAGCAGCTGAAAGAGAGGAAAGTGATCAGGAATAATCAACACGGGTTCACCAAGGGTATGCCTGACCAACCTGATTGCCTTCTATGATGCTGTAACTGGCCCTGTGAATATGGGGAAGGCGGTGGATATGATATACTTTGACTTTAGCAAAGCTTTTGATATGGTCTCCCAGAATATTCTTGCCAGCAAGTTAAAGAAGTACAGATAAGATAAACGGACTGTAAAGTGGATTGAAAGCTGGCTAGATTGTTGGGCTCAACAAGTAGTGAAGTAGTGATCAATGGCTCAATGTCTGGTTGGTGGTTGACGTCAAGCAGAGTGCTCCAAGGACAGTTTTGTTCAACAACTTTATTAGTACCTGGGTGAAGAGAGTGATTACACCCTCAGCAATTTTGCAGATGACACTATGCTAAGGGGAGAGGTAGATAAATTGGAGGGCAGGGATGAGGTCCAGAGTTACCTAGACAAATTGGAGGATTGGGCCAAAAGAAATCTGATGAGGTTCAACAAGGACGGAAGAATCCAAAGCTTTGTTACAGATGAGGACCGTCTGGCTAGGCAGCAGTTCCCCAGAAAAAGACCTGGGGGTTACAGTAGATGAGAAGCTGAAAATGAGTCAGCAGTGTGCCTTTGTAGACAAGAAGGCTAACAGCATATTAGGGTGCATTAGGAGACGCATTGCCTGCAGAACTAGAGAAGTGATTATTACCCTTTATTCTGCACTAGAAAGGCCACATTTGGAGTATTGTGTCCAATTCTGGGCCCCCCATTACAGAGAGGATGTGAACGCATTGGAGAAAGTCCAGCGGAGGGCAACCAAAATGATGAGGGGTCTGGAGCACATGATCTATGAGGAGAGGCTGAGGGATTTAGGTTTATTTAGTCTGCAGAAGAGAACAGTGTTGATAGCCTTTAACTACCTGAAAGGGGGTTCCAAAGAGATGGAGAGAGACTATTCTCAGTAGTGACGGATGGCAGAAAAAGGAGCAATGGTCTCAAGTTACATTGGAGGAGGTTTAGATTGGATATTAGGAAAAACTATTTCACTAGGAGGGTGGTGAAGTACTGGAATGGGTTACCTAAGGAGGCAATGGAATGTCCATCCCTAGAGGTTTTGAAGTCCCGGCTTGACAAAGCCCTGGCTGGAATGATTTAGTTGGGGTTGCTTTGGGCAAGGGGTTGGACTTGCTGAACCTGCTGAGGTCTCTTTCTGATTCTATTATTCTAATCTGGATTTACATTATTTGAGATGTTGTCAAATTAACTTTATCTCACTTAGGAGAAGGAAAAGAGGGGGTCAGGCCATGCCCATTTTAGTGAGTTAGGACCCTGTATTTAGAGATAGGATGATTGGTTATTGGGTTTAAAGGGCACACAAAGGGGACCTGGGTAAATGAGCATATTTGTTGGTATGTTTTTTTAGTATTGTGATCAGTAAACAGAAAGAAACCAGAACTCAGAAGAGAGACTGCCTTTTATAAAAGCCTTGATTTCTGTGTCTTATATATTCCTCAACAAAACTACAGATGTTAGATTAAGACAAATAATATGTAGTGGCCCTTACTTATTCTACGTTTTAACCAGCAATCAGTTTTGGTCAGTTGTTTCAGACCGAAATTTTTTCTTCTTCTTCTCATCTAGTCCTTTTAAGAAGCTTAACATTTTGGCAGCAAAGGCTTGCAATTTCACTGGGGAGTCCTTATCACTGAACATGTTGTCAAACCAATGACTGCTTACACTGAACAAGTGACAAGACATGTTCTTAATGCATGCACCTTTTATCACCAGCACAGAATAATTTTGACTCAAAGGGTTGTGTTATATAAATTTAGCACTGATAACATTTGACAGCCAACTGTTTGCTTCACTTTCCTGCCACATTAGAGCTTTTCTTGCCAGAAAATGCTACATATTTCTATTAATTGGATAAAAAAAAATGAAGCACAAAAGCACATTGCACAATTTCCTTTACCTTTATAAAAAGGCACTGAAAGTACAAGTATTTCTTTGTTGTTAACTACTTTTTCTTGATAAGGATTCATATGAATATTTAAAATTATTTTAATAGCTTATTTGTTTTTGTATATGCACCTAAAAGCATAATTTAATCTTGGTGAATAGAGACTTAGTGTCAGACCACTCAGTGTCAGTAGCGGACACTGAAGAGAACAGAGTTCTGCTAAGGAAGACAAGATAGGTTTTATTTCTTGCTGTGTATATAAATTGCTTCACCTTATGCCATTTCTTTAAAATGGACATAAGCACCCAAAACAATATGAGGTGTTTAGTTAATGCATGTTGAAATTTTTGAATAAAAGGTTTTATTATCATATAAAGTGTTTTTACTATCCATAATTTAACTGTGGAGACACTTTCCTTGCCCCTAACATCTGAATTAAGTGCCATGTAGGGATGTTATAGTTCCCCTATACAGACAAACCAAGAAAATTTCTGCACCCCCCAAGAACTTTGTAGGATTTGTGCCTAAATTTACAGATTTCTATGTACTTTATTATCTCTTTTTTCTTACCTAATCCACAGTGCTCAGAGACAAGCAGGTATTTTGGGGGGTTTTGTGCATTGCTATGGGACCTGATTTTTCTTTTACACAGGGTTACACAAGTGTAATTAAATTTCTTCATCAATTTTCAAAGTTTTAAATATATAGTAATTGAAAACTGGCCATTGGATGGGAGATTTCAGACTGGCCTTTCAGGTTTGTTTTTATATGGAAATATGTCTCCAAATTAAGAGGACAATCAGTACATTTTGCCATAGTTTTTCCCATTTTTCTTGAGTGTATATTCTCTAGGCTTTTGAACAGCTATATTTGACACACACAGAAAATATTTCAGAATGATACCTGCAAATTAGTATGTTCATACTAAGTCGCATTTAAGGATTTCTCAGACTCGTCTTTCACATAACTCCACAACTAGCTATTTTTATGAATGCAACATTTACTTATTCATACAATGGAACCATTAATTTTGCTTTTGTTTATTATATCTCCAGCAACCATTATCTCACTGCACATATGTGCAAATATATCTGTGGGAAGAAAATCAGCCTTCTGTCAAATCTCATCCGTTTACTTTGCATAGCCTACATGAAACACTGTGGTATGTTTCTTTTGAACTGTGTTTCTTCCAAAGTCCTATAAAAATTGTACAAGGGCATGCTTTGTGGAAGGACTTATCTGCCAGTGCTGCAAATAATTACATAAAAATTGACAGTTCTGTGCATCTCCCTCCAAAGTTAAAATTTATATAAGCTGGCTCTGCTGCTTCACTAGGTATGTTAGTTTCTTCTTAAATCAGCATTGTTTTTATGATTGTGGAAGTGCTTATTTCATGGTGGGTTCCCTTTTCTAGACTATGTTGCTTTCATTTGTGCACTAGAGAAGTCACCCATTGCAAATATAATTTCTCTGAAGAACACTGTTATATTATTTACAGGGTAGAAGTGCATTCTGTAGTATTTTCTGAATAAATAATATGAAATCCTGGGTAATACTCAGAGATCCCAGAAAATTGCAGTAGTAAACAATTTGGGGATGCTGTGATCTGTGTTTCTCCATGAAGTTTTTGCTGTTTTTCTACACAAGCCAAGTTTTCATTTAATAAAAATGAAGTTCCCAGATTCTATAGCCTTTTGTGTTGCAGCATATAATGTAAAGTCAGACACTGTTTCCCTTTCTAATATCTTTCATCTGGTGAATTTTTAAAATAAAAACCTATATGTTTTTGTCCCAGGCTTAGTCTAAGACACTTCACACATTTGCAAAAGTGTTCTTCATAGTGCTCTATCAAAAGATAGAATTTTGCGTGTGTACACACACATTCATGAGGGAGAAAAATCCTCATGAGTTACTGGATATTAGCATAGTCACTTAAAAGCACTATTGATTTCTTAAAACTAGCTGTTAATGATAAGTTATTAATATGCTACTGTACATAGTGGTTTTAAAATGCTGACATTCACATTGCTGCATTATGTGATAATACTAAGATGTGTTCTCAAGAACTCCCCCCATGAGCATTTGTTTACATATTTTCCTGACAATCTCTCGTTGTTTTGTTTGTTTGTAGATCCCTGAAAAATTTCAAATGGAGGTGCATACCCCTCTGGCAATTTTAGAACTCGAGTTCCACCCTGCCTCTTACATCCAAGGATTGTCCTCCACCCTGAGCTTGAGTGCCATAAATGAGCATTCTGAACACTCTGGGAAGCTGGTGGAGGAGTTGCTGAGTGTGAGTCCTGGTTTTTCCCCCATGAATGCTCCAGCTCACAGAGATGCTAGACCACAGATGCTACTGGACAATAGTAGTCTTGACTATAGAGAGCCAACCTGGAGAAAAATCATGTTGCTCTCAAGAATGGAAAGCAGGTTAGACAGTCGGAAGATCTTCCAAACAAGAACAGTAGAATTGAAATTTAGCTCTTTCTAAAAGAGCTGCAAGGTAAAATAAATGCAAACTAATTAGGCAGTTCTGGGTTCCTTAGGCACTTTGGAAGCACTTCTGCAAGTTGTTCTAACATCCACAAGAGTTGGAGTGGAAATTTTGTAATTGGCTTTTGTGCAGACGCATGATACGGGTATGTAAGTATTTCCCCCTTTTATATTAACCAAACACAATCCTAGTCCCTGTGAGCAGATATTGTGATCACTCTCTCCTCACAGAGTGAGAACTACTTGAAAGTAAGGAAGGGAGGTCAAAATCCCTGTTCAAATTCCAGCTAAGATACAAAAAGGAGCAATATGCATCATCTTAAGAGTGAGCACCCTGAGGTACAATCAAGAACTGGAGAAGAGATTGTAGCTCAAGAGGCACAATTTCTCTGCGGGGGAGGCACAGCTCCATACCATTCCGTACACACTACTGCTTGCAAATCACACAAGCTCACAGTGTACCTTGAAGATAATAAGGCAGGAGGAAGTAGGCAGCTAAAGGAACATATATTCAGATTGAAGAAAAATATTTCTCTCTCTTTTATTAGTGTCTAATTTTTGCCACCGTTCCTCACTGAGTAGTATCTTACTCCACACAGTAGTCACATTGACTAATCCATCCTGTGTAATGGTGGAAAGATAAATTACAGACACTAAATATTGGGTCTGATCCTTTAAACACTGTGCAAGTAACAATGAGATACAATATTGAGAGAATGGAACTCTTTGCCTGAATAGGGACTACATGTTTCCAACTTCTATAAACTTTCTTTTTCATGTCAGCCATTTAAATTCTTCCTGCTTGTGGATTTTTTTAAGGCACAAGTAAAATATTTTCCCCATTATAATCAATCATCATGATAGCCAGGTGCAGAGCATTTGTGCCTGGGTTGGAACACTTTCATGATGATTTTTACAGGGCTATCTTATATTTCTAAATGATTAAGGGCTAAATTTTGCTTCCTTTCAAGTATGTGTTCAAATTTCTATTGGCTTCAAAGAGAAAAAGATTGCGACCAAAATTGTGTATACATATTATGCTTATTTTTGAATGTGCAAAGTTTCTAAATTATTATGCCTATTATTTTCCTTTGAAATGTTCCACCAATGCAAATGACTTTTGCCAACAGGAGAAGTACCAAATATTTTCCACGTCAAATTAGAGTTCTTTGAAATAACTTAAAAGGATTGAAAACCAGTTCTTTTTCCTCTATAAACCAGACTCCATGCTAAACATACTAAATTTATTTTTTTTAAAGTATGAAGTTTAGAAAACTCCTTAGATTACTTCATTGCAAATCAAGAAAACCTTTTTAATTTCCAAGTACACACAACAGTAGTTTTACTATATGGTATTTGTATAGTGTATCAGTTTACTCCAAATCTATAATCTCGTAAATGTTCCTAGACTTCAGAATTAAAAGGGAAAGTATAAGACTGGAAATGAATCCTTCCATGTATGTATAAGGTAAAAATCAATGTTTAGCAGTTTCATTTACTCTGTCAAGTAACACACAGATAAAAAATTCTTCCCCCTCTTTCATATCTCCTATTACCAGAAGCTCCTTTTAAAATAAAAGATAAAATGAGTTATTTAATATTTTCTGAGACTTTGACAATCATCAGATGCCTAACGACAAATGAGCATTAACAGAACTCTACCTTAATGAATACTTAAAGCTTTCTTCTTTTCATGTATGATTTAATATAGATGATTCAGCATTCATAGAAGTTATGGCTAATAGGCACAAGATACTGCTAACTTAATTGTACATTAGTATAATCAGAAATCAGAAACAGAACAGCAGTTTCTAGAATCTGAACTTTAACTGATCCCTGAAATAAAAAATCTTTCCCAGTCTCAGAGGGGTAACCGTTTTAGTCTGTAATTTTAAAATCAACTTTTAAAAATAAACAAAGTGGATTTTGCCCCTCCAAAGCTCATAGAATCATAGAACAGGAAGGGACCTCGAGAGGTCATCGAGTCCAGTCCCCTGTCATGAAACTATAGATATATAATTTTTGTTAATCTTTAAGCCCTAGTCTACACTAGGGAGTTATTTTGAAATTATTTTGAAATAATAGGGTTCTTATTTTGAAATAATAACGCATGCTTGTCATGAAGAATAATGCTTATTTCGAAATTGTTATTTTAAAATAGCATTAGTGTGGACATTCAACTGCTAGGTTTTTTTTAAATAATTGGCCTCCAGTGGCTTCTCACAGCTGCCCTTGTGGACCTCTTGCCATACCCCTGACAACTCCACTACTCCTCTTCTCCTTGCAGACTTTAAAGCTGCAGGCAGAAGAGAAATGGCTTGTGGTAATACATGAGCCCTGCTAGCCCTGTGCCACCCAGGACCCTTCTGTGAAACTATGGCTGACCCCCATGACTGCCAGCATGCCTGCAGCAAGCTTTGATGCCGCTGGCCAAGGGCAAAAGGGCTTGGACTGGTGAGGAGATCCTAGATTGTATCGAGGTCTGTGGGGAGGAGACCAACATCCAGCATCTCCATGCCAAGAGGTGCAATGGTGAGGTCTAGGCCCAGAAGGGGCACAGCAGGACCCTGGACCAGGTCAGAATGAAAATTAAAGAACTCTGGCAGGCCTACACAAAGGCCAGGGAGCAAAGTTCCTGATCTGGGGTGGCATCACACACTTGCCACATTTATGAGCAGCTGGATGCCATCCTGAGGGGCCCTCCCTCCCCCAGGATGTCTCCCAGCACTCAGACAATCTTGGCAAAGGCACTGCAGGTAAGTTCCATCACTTTTCCTATACATATGCTGGGGCAGGCGGTGGGCAGTGAGGCACTCCTTACATGGCTTGGCACGAATCCAGAGCACTCAGCCCCATGATGCTCTCACACACCAATCCTTCCCACTAGATTCCTACACAGGTCTGCCTTATTGCCTTACTGCAGCCTCCATGTTGGGACACCTTTCCATGAGAAGCTACCACTTAGGAGGCTGGGGTCATGGAACCACACAGCATAAGTTCATGCCTGTGCTTGGGCAGCATCCACTCCTGGTCAGGCGGGGTGATGAAGAGGAGACTGATCCTCTGCATGGTAATCTGCTGTGGTGAGAAAGTAGAGGTGACCCCAGTACCACTCTCTCCAGAATGCAGCCTCTGACACACACACAACTCCCCCAACATCTCCCCCTCCAACGAGAAGGGATAGAAGTTCTCTCTCTGCAGGATGCCACCACTGCCAGACCCAGCATGTACCTGACACAGTAGGAAGCCGAGCCGCCCTGTCCCTGTCTGCTTGTTCCCTGGCTGTGGGGAGTAGCGATGCTCTCTTGGGACATCTGTGTCCTTAAAGGAAAGTGCCCACTGTTTAGGCTGCCGACTGTGAGGAATGCCAGCCTGACCAGGAGCTGAGGAAGGCCATATGGGAGCAACTGTAGTGCCAGCATGAGGCCATGTGCTCCTCAATTACATCTGTCATGAAGCGCATGGTAGGGTGTATGGAGTGCGTGGTTGGGTGTAAGGAGCCACTTCCCCACCCACACCCCTCAACTCCCCACAGCCACCCCCCAAATTTCCCACCCCTGCACCTGCCGCACCCTCCCTGGGGCCACCAGGGCACATGAATACATGGTAGTGGTACTTCTCAGTTTGCTGAAGCCTCCCAAGGTACCCAAGGCAGGTGCCAGTCCTAGCCCCATCTCTGATCCCCTCTCCCTCTTCTTCCTTCCTTTCTCTCTTCCCCCATTCCAAGTTCTTTCTCCAGTCCTTCCCCTGTTGTATATCCCCCAAATAAAAAATGAAGTTGTTTTTTTCAATCAAAAAGGGATTCTTTATTTGGTCATCAGGGGAGGGGGGAAGGTGGGAAGGGAGGAGTGGGGCAGGAAAGGCACACAGGAACAATGAAGAGGCCCTTTGTGGGGAGGCCTAGGAGAGCGTCTCACAAGTGGCCTTGGCTGAAACTCTCCCTCAAGGCCTCCTGGATGAGTACAGCCCCCTGATATGCTCACCAAATGGTAGCAATGTCCAGCTGCTCATAAGCCCTAGCCAGCCGCTCACCCTCTGCGCTCCTGCTGGGGGGGAGGGGCGTAGTCTCCCCCTTGCTCTCACAGATGCTGTGGAGCACACAGCAGGTTGTCACCACATAGGGGACGTTTCTATCACTGATGTGCAGCTGGGTGAGACGACTCCTGAACCTCCTCTTTAGGCGACCAAAGCCACACTCGACCACCATGAAGCGCCTACTGAGCCTGGCATTGAAGTTCTCCTTGGTGGGGTCCAGGCTGCTTGTGTAGGGCTTCATCAGCCAGGGGGAACAAGGGGCAGGCTGTGTCATCCAGGATGCACATGAGCATGTCCACGTTCCCGACCCTGATGGTGCTGTTGGGGAAATAAGTACCAATGTGCATCCTCTGGAACTGGCTTGAGTTTCAGAATACACTGGTGTCGTGCACCTTCTCCGACCACCCAACGTAGATGTTCATGAACCAATTCTTGTGGTCCATGAGGGCCTGCAGCACCATCAAAAAGCACCTCTTCCTGTTTATGTAGTCAGAGGCATGGTAGTCAGAGGACAGGATGGGGATGTGGGCGCTGTCAATGGCTCCTCAGCAGTTGAGGAAACCCCAACTAAACCATCCCAGTGAGGGCTTTGTCAAGCTGGGGCTGAAAAATCTCTATGGATGGAAATTCTACCACCTCCCTAGGTAACCCATTCCAGTGCTTCACCAGCTTCCTATTGAAATAGTAAAATAGCGAAACCTGCATGAGCATGGCCTTGACTGTGGATTTCCCCATGCTGAACAGGTTCCTGATGGAACAGTAGCTGTCCAGCATGACAACCTGCCACAGGGTGATGGAGATGTGCTTCTGCAGGGGGATGGTAGGTCTCATGAATATTCTGTTGCCTGAGGGGAGAGGTGAACCTGAGGGAAGGTGGCCTTCCACATGTGAAAGTTCTGGAGCCACTGTTGGTTGTTCCATCGCTGCAGGATGATGCAGTCCCACCAGCTGAACTGGTCTTCCACCGCCACAAGTGGTATTCCATGGTATGCAGAGGATGGAGGGGAATTTGGTGCATCATGAGCACCAGGGCTTGGATGAAGAGGTCCCCCAGTCCGGGATGGTCATCTTGGTCCTGAAGTACCATGTGGGTAGTGTGGATGAACTGCACCATGAGGCATAGCACAAGCCCAAGACCCTGGCGCTGCTTTGCAGCAGCTCCTGCTCAGTGTTGGAAGTGTCGTGACATTCACAAGGGCAACCAGAGCATGTGGCGTGAATTTGGTGTTCCACAGAGAGGTAGGCAGTGGAGAAGTGGTGTGTGAGATGTAGCCATAGAGAGGAGCCCCTTTAAGCAAGTGTCTCAGCTTGCCTCAGCAACCAGCTACAAGTGACTGCTGTCCTGATGCCCACCCTGGAGTGCTTCTGGGGGCTTTAAATGTGATTCAGGCTCCAAGGAATATGAATGTGCTGTTTTGAAATAAATTTGTGCTATTGTAATGTGGACACACTATTTCAAAATAGTTATTTCCAGAGTTATTATTTTGAAATAACTTATTTCGAATTAGTCTCCGAAGCCATGTCTAGACTGCATCCCTCTGTTGACAGAGGGATGCAAATCAAGCACATCAAAATTGCTAATGAAGCAGGGATTTAAATATCCCATGCCTCATTAGCATAAACATGGCCGCCGCTTTTTTTTGAAATGGAGTTTTTTTTTTAAGTTAATCTAGATGCGGATCTATCAAAAATAAAGCCTTTTTTAACAGATCCTGTATTCCTCAAAAAATGAGGTTTACAGGATCTGTCAAAAAAAAGCTTTAATTTCGACAGATCTGCGTCTAGACTGTCATTTTTTTTGAAAAAACACCATTTTAAAAAAAGCGGCAGCCATGTTTATGCTAATGAGGCATGGGTTATTTAAATCCCTGCTTCCTTAGCAATTTTGATGTGCCTTATCTACATCTCTCGTTCAACAGAGAGGTGTAGTCTAGACATACCTCTAGTGTTGACAAGCCCTAAGGTGCCACAGGACTGCTCATTTTTAAAAGTTTTTTATTATTATTATTTTTCTCAGCCAATCTAAGATATTTCTGGGTTGAAAATAACTGAAGTTAAACACAAATGGATATTTCTTTTGTATATTTTGAAGATCTTGGTGGTTTATGGAATTGGTCATCAGATAGTAGGGCCTATTACTTCTAAATTACCTATTCTCCTTTGAGAGATTTCCCTATGGGTGTTCTACTCCAATTCCAAGTGCATCCCTGAGCCTTTGATTGGACATTTTCCTAGCAATTCTCTTCATGTTAATGGTCAGTGCTTGAATAGCGTGTGCATGGCCTGGCGTTCTCTATTCCTTCTCTACTATCCCTGTCTAGAGATGCAGTTCAGCAGTCCCACAATCCTTCATGCCTTTATTTCCTTGGAATTTTAGTTCATTTTGAACTTCATCTCTTGAAGCTTGCAGAGTCAGGCATGTCAGTAGTCCGAAGTAAAGAAATATTTTTTGGGGGTGGGAGCAATGGTAAAGTAATAAGTTTTAGTTATTACTTTACCATTGCTCCCACCCCCAAAAAATATTTCTGTACTTCGGACTACTGACATGCCTGACTCTGCAAGCTTCAAGAGATGTAGCTCTTGCAGGGATGCCATCCCCAATTCAGATGGCTACTCAATGTGTATGCTGTTTGTGGGAGTCAATGGTAAATGCATCAAGTGTAATAAGATCAAAGATCTGATTCACAAAGACAGAGACCTCAGACTCAAACATCTTCTTTTGGAAAAGTCACTCAGACAGATGTCTACCCAGGCCAGCACCCTTCCTCACAACAGGACTCTCCTCAGAAATCTTGAAACAATAAAACAAGGCCAAAAAAATGGCTGCATTTATCTCCCTTTAGGGGATATTCATCTGTCAAACATTCACAAATGACTTCTGGTCTTTCAGTGCTGGCCACTCCATGGCTCAGCACATACAATTCTCCAGGTGCCTCAGGCATCAACAATGGGCTGTCTGCCATCCAATGTGGTGGTGAGGCTCAGGGATGTCAGTTGCCTCTCCAAAACAATTCACCGTCAGGTACCGTTCATAACCCGGCGTTGACCCGCTTTGGTGCTGGAGCCACAAGCAGATGCTGTGGTACTGACACATGAAGCTTTGTGTCAATACCTGGTGCTACCACTGCTGCCTGTATCATGCCTATTAATGCCGCTTCCACACATGATGATAATAAATCTCCCCCTCTGACTTCTCACACTGATACAGAGCTAAGAACTTACTCAGCCATTTGATCTGCAGATGCAGTTGCACCTGATTACCTCTTCTACTGCCAAACACTCATCTCTATCACCACAGAAGGCTATTATGCCTTCACCACCGACAATTGCTGACAAGTTCACACACTTCCAGTATTTGTTTGAAAGAGTAGTTGATAAGCTCAAGATTGCTCTTGAGGAAATGTCTGGAACCCAGCAAGAGCTCATTGATATATTACAAGCTACCACGTCTTCCAAAATAGCACTTCCAATCAGTGGGGTCATCATGGACCCAGCTAAAACCATTTGGCAGACACCAGCCACAATGCCCCCTACCAGTAAAAAAGAAGACTGCAAATATTTTGTCCCATCTAATTGTTCAGAGTTTTTATTCACTCATCTAGCACTGAATTCATTAATTGTCAATGTGGCCAATTATCAAGAAAAATAAAGAGCAGCATTCCCATCAAACAAGGAAAATAAGGCTATGTCTACACTGCCCCCGTTTTGTGCAAAAAATATGCAAATGAAGAAAAGTGTGGAATATCACAGTGCCTCATTTGCATAATTAACGAGGCTCCGTTTTTGCACAAGAGGCTATTGTGCAAAAAGGAGCCATCTACATGCAAAAAAACCTCTCTTATGCAAGAGCCATTCTTCCGCTTTTTTTTCTGGAAGAACAGGCAGGGGGTTTTGCGCAAAAGCCTCTTGTGCAAAAACAGAGTCTATTTAATTATGCGAATTAGGCACGGTGATATTCCATGCTTCCCCTCATTTGCATATTTTTTGCACAAAACGGGGGCAGTGTAGACATAGCCTAAGAGAATGGACTCATTTGGTTGCAAAGGGTATTCCTCTTCTACCTTTTGATATAGGGTGGTAAACTATGTGGTGCTCTTAGTTAAATATTTATTTATTAATAATTATGAATACATTAATGGCATTCCTGCAGACAAATGACAACAGTTTAAGGCAATGGTCTTGGGGAAACAGTTGACCTTCCATACAGCTCTTCAGGATACCCTCAATGCTGCAGACATGGCCACTAAAGTGACTGTCAAAGCCATTGGTACATGTCATGTCTTATGGTTTGCTTCTTCCTACTTTCCATGGGGGAGAGACAATCACAGTTTTGACAGTAACATGCTGTTTGCAGCAAAAACAAATTATGTTTTCCATACCATGAAGGACTCCCATGTCACACTCCGGTCTCTCAGCATTTATGCACAACTCAGGGCCTTTGGCTCTCTATTTAAATCAAGCTTCATAGAAATCTCCTAGAGCTCAGAGCAGCACATAATGCCTCCCTTCCTTTCCCTTTCCTTCACGAACCACAAGATCAAAATTATGACCAATACTATCAAATGTATGTTTTATGTAAATGGACAAGAGAGTGCCCATTCCCATTCCCTCTGCACCGAGCCTATAAAACTATGGAATTGGTGCCTCCAACACAATATTCACATCTCTACCTAATACCCTGCCTGAGTCTCAGAACAGCACCACAGATGAGCTCAGTTAATCCCCTCCAGCATAAGTGGGAATTCAGAGACACCATTCTATCAAACATCTTCCAGAGCTTGAGTTATCCCCAACTGAATTGCTTCACTACTGCAATAAACATGAAATGCCCCACATTCTGCTCAAGAGCAAGTTTGGGAAAAATGTTCTCTGGGAAATGCCTTCCATGCTTACTTGACCCAGCACTTTTCTATTTTTCTGTATGAATTCTCACCAATACCTCTGAACAGGCTGATATAGAATAATAAGGACAGACAGTTCCAAGGCCACTCCAGTAATCCTGACATTGGCCAGGAAACTATAGTATCCTTTTCTAATGATAGAAATGTAGCCATGTTAGTCTGGTGCAGCTGAAACAAAAAAACAGGACTGTGTAGCACTTTAAAGACTAACAAGATGGTTTAATAGGTGATGAGCTTTCGTGGGCCAGACCCACTTCCTCAGATCAAATAGTGGAAGAAAATTGTCACAACCATATATACCAAAGGATACAATTAAAAAAATGAACACATATGAAAAGGACAAATCAAATTTCAGAATAGAAGGGGGCTGGGGGGGGAAGGAGGGAGGTAAATGTCTGTGAGCTAATGATAGCTTCCCCAATTATCACCTCTAATATCATTAGCTCACAGACATTTACCTCCCCTCCTTACTCCCCCCTCCATCCCCCTTCTGTTCTGAAATTTGATTTGACCTTTTCTAATGAGAATGTCCATCTAGCCCCTGATTTCCTTTCCCACTTCTATAGCCTACTATAACAATGCAGGGGCCAATTATGTAACTTCAGAATAGAAAGGCTTTCCCTCAAAGTCTGGCTACTCAGTAGTTCTAGCATGTTCATAACAAATCTGTACAGTTTTACTGCATAACAGGACATGTTCCATGTGACTACCTACTCGCAGAAATGGAAGAGGTTCTTCGCATGATGTACTGTCAGACATATCCCTCTTGCTTCTGCTTCTCTTCCACTGATTCTAGATTACCTTTTTGAATGTAAAATATTTTAGCTCAATAAAAATTCACTTTGTGGCATCACATCATTCCACCATACAGCAGATAACTCTACTGTCTTTGCTAATCCTATCACTAAAAGTTTCATGAAAGGCATCAGAACATTATACCCAGATATAAAACCACCAGCTGATCCCTGGGACTGGCACCTATTCAACAAGTCCTTGATGTACAAATCTTTTGAATCATTGGCCACTTGCTCCCTTCTCCAAATATCCATAAAAACTGCCTTCTTAGTGGCAAATACATCTGTCAGATGCATAGAAGAACTTGGAGTATTTATGGTTGGACACTACTTTCTTTAGTGACAAAATAAAACTCAGCACACATCCTAAATTTCTGCCTCAGGTTCACCTGAAGTAGCAATACACACACATGACATCTGTAGAGTGTTATGCTTCCATCTGGATAGGGAAACATCATTTAGCCTTGGCCTGTGATTAGCTCTATCTCTACCCAGAGACTATCCAAATGGATATCAGGCTGCATATGTCTGTTAACAACTGAAACAAGTCCACCTTTCTATGGCACATTCTAGTAGATATTGATCCATTTTTGTTGCCCCTTTTCTGTAACATTCCATTTTACAAAATATGCAATGTGGCCACCTGGGCATCAAACCCTACATTTGCAAAGCATGATGCTCTCATGCAAGGCCTGTCATTGGACACTAGACTGGGTAGAGCTCTCTTGTTAACTTTTTTTTAACCTGATCTGAAGTCCAAGCCATCCAGAGAGATATCGATTAGCAATCACTTGGAGTGGAGCATTCACAGGGACATCTCTCAAAAGAGAAGAGTTACTGCATTTACTATGTGCAGTAACCGATGTTCTATGAGATGACCATCCCTGTGAGTGCACCACTATTCACCCTGCTCCCTTTATTTTGGAATCTGGAGCACATTCCATTATAGAGCGGGAACTGAGTAGCCCAGGCAATGCATGCACTACTCAAGAACTGACACTACATGAGGCAGGAACTGTGAATGTACAGCCATGCTGTGAAAATTTGTGATTGAAGGCACAGGGATGCACCTTGACCCGGAGTGGAGCATTGCACAGGGTGAATAACCTCCTTTTAATTTAGTCCAGGTCAACTTATTGCCAAAAAATTGTTCCTATCCAATGATGTTCAGTGTCTTCTATCTCAGTCCAGCTCCTAGTAGATAGGTGATTACAACATGAAGAACAACCACTACCATCAATTAGCACTCCTATTGGTAATTTCAACAGAAAGGTCAGACTGAAATGGCACAAGGATTAAATTGTTCTTTCACCTGTAGAGATGTTTCCTTCAATTCCGGGCTGAAATCTACTGGTTGGACAAAATGGCAGAATCTGTATTGTTAGTGCCTGCTATATCTACGGATATTCTCCAGATATAGATAGAACATTGATATATGGGGTGACACTGAAGTATTTTTCATGAGCACTCTCATATATATTTTCTTTCTTTTTCTCTCATATACCCTCTCTGAAAGAAATATCCATACATTCTTAAGGATATTTTTCTCTTCATTCTCATGCAGAAGTCTCATTGAGAGATCTGGATTTAGAATGAGAATGAAGATAGATTTAAGAACAGTCTTCATACAAATTATTTATTGTATTGAAGTAAAGAATGAGCAAATCCATTACTTATTTGTAAAGAGTGACTCCCAAGCACAGATTGTAGTGCCCTATGATTCAAATGTATTTACTATAGAATTACTTTTTTGCTTTTTTATTGTTGGAGTATTCTTTTGTGCTTGCTATCATGGTTGTGGCAAGTTACTTGGAGTTGACTTAGCCAATTAGGAAAGCATTGCTGGGAGCCTTTAATGCTGTATTCTTATTATATTTAGTTACAGTAGAAAGTAAGTATTGGATACATTTAGCATGCTCTGGCACTGGATTCCCCTCTGCTTTATATCAAATAGCAAACAATTCCAGGTGCTAGAGGACCATTATGCTATGTCTTTATGAATATCTGAAATAAGTTCTTCAACTGTGTGATATGGTATTGTGTCTTCTTGGAGTCACCCAGTGTAATATAAAGTGCAACCTGTTGCAGATAAAAAGAGCTACATGTAAAAATTTCCACAGAAATCCTACCCTAATTGAAAAAGAACTTGCTTAGGGGAATACAGGAAGAGTGGTTAGTGGCTAATAAGTATGGGAGGTATCCAGCTAAGACAAAGCAGTATTATTCATGAAACCAGGAGACAATGTACCTGCAATATGCCTTACCTTTGTACACTTCTATGCAAGCTCCAGCTGGCACTAGGCATTGGAGAAATGACAGGTTATCATCATGCCTTCAGGATGGCTAACTGCCTAGTTCCAAAAGGTACAATAAGTAGGCACCCATCTTGGTTCTTGGGAAAGCAATTGGGAACATATCCCACTTTATGAGGCACCCATGCAGGGATGCAGGATAGTATTTTCCCCATATTTAAGTTAGCTGAGATATTGTTGCTAAACATTCCTTTTTACTGTGAAGGTATGATTCAAGCACCAAAAATTATAAATAAGTACTATGCATGTTTGAACATCTGGATTTAAATTATGTTATCAATTTATTTGAATTGTTTATATATTTTTCTGCATCTATTAGTTACATATTTTACAGGGAAGCTTCTAGGTTACGTCTACACTACATGCTTCTTAAGCAAAGCGATGTGCTTTTGTGCAAGAGGTTTTGGGCAACAGCTGTTTTTGCGCAAAACCTTGCAGTGTAGATGTAGCCATAGAGAAGAGGTTAATAGTACTAACTTTGAAAAGTCTCTTATGTGGGATTAGACACTGTGAGGGTATGTCTACACTAGCCCCCTAGTTTGAACTAGTGAGGCTAATGAGGGCAACCGAAATTGCAAATGAAGCACAGGTTTTCAATATCCTGCACTTCATTAGCATGTTCCCGGGTGGTTTGTGATTTTGGAAATTGACTAGCCCAGAATAACTGCCCGCGTCTTCACACAGCAGTGAAACGGGAGTTTAACAGCTAATTAGAATTAAGGGCTTTACTTTGAACTCCCATTTCACTGATGCATGAGAATGCGAGCAGTTATTCCGGGCTAGTCAATTTCCAAAATGGCAACCACCCAGGAACATGCTAATGAAGTGTGGGATATTTAAATCCTGCGCGTCATTTGCAATTTTGGTCGCCCTCATTAGCCTCCCTAGTTCGAACTAGAGGGCTGGTGTAGACATACCCTGAGCTACTTTTGGCCATACAAGAGCAGGCTGTCACACCATACAGAGAGAAATTATTGTGAAATTTCAAAAAGGCCCTCATTCAGCAAAGTACCTGAGCTTATTCCAAACTCCACCCATGTGGTAATTCCATTGACTTACTTTCAAGTCCTTCACTGAAGTTCACGGAAATGCTTTCATGTTTGATATTAGGCAAATGTTATGTGTATGGCTGAATAAGAGACCACATTAGGAAATATACAATTGAGAATGCATGGATCGATTCCTATGGCTCCCAACACTTGAAAGGCTTGGCAGACATTTGTTTCTAGAGCTTATTACAGAATAGGGCAATCTTGCTCCTTTTATTTGTGTGTGTCAAGTAAATTGGATTCTACTCCACATCATAAAAATAATAAAACTATCCCAGAAAATCCAAATTGTTCAGAAAGCTATATTCTTTCAAAATTATATCAGAAATTAAATAAAATACCTTTGTTTTGTTATTCTTCATATGATACAGGAAGGAAGGGCACTTGTTTGTACTATTAAATAAATCCAATTAATAGAACAATGAATAGAGACACCAATTTTGCTATCAGATTTTTATAAATACTATTGCACCTTGAAGCCTTAGGGTTTTTCCCTACACACTTCAGTATGTATAATAGATGTCCTTTCAGAGCACTACAATATTAGAAGTTGCTGACATAACTGAATTGTATATTCTATAGTGACATAGAGTGATGACAATCCAGTTCAGAATATGTCTATTTAATGGATAATGCCATCATATTCTTGTCTACTGTGGTTTACTAGCAAAGGCAGTGAACCTTGGAAGAATGCTAATCTTGAGAAAGCAATAGTAAAATTTGGAACTGAAAGACAACTGGGTACTGGGCAGGACAAACACTTTCTAAATACAGAGCACTAAGCAATATGTTTACAGTCAGTGAAGCCTGTGGGGAAACAGAAAACACAAAGCTAGTCTAACCTTGCTGATTATACTGAAATGAAAATGAACTGCTCCTCCCAATTAATTGATCTAGGAATGATGATGTTAGCAAACTTTCACAAAAGATTGAAAGCAGATATTATCCACTGTACTGTGATTAAATATCAAGAGGACCAATCACAATAATTAGAGCTTTCTAAAAACAGTACTTAAGTACATAAGCAGTTTAAAGAGTTTTTATTGCACTCATTACTTAAAAATGATTTTGATTTTTTTAATGATTCCCCCCTTCCACTCCACTCCACTCCTCCCCTCCTCTTCCCTCCCCTCAGCAGACACACTCTCATGCCGACTAGTGTGTTTGTGAAGAATGTGGTTGTGAGGCAGGAGGAAAACAATGCTTAATCATAGAATACTAGAACTGAAAGGGACCTCAAGAAGTCATCAGATCCAGTCTCCTGCCCTCACAGCAGGACCAGGCATCATCTAGATCATCCCTGATAGATGTTCATCCAACCTTTACCCCTAAATATCTCCAGTAATGGAGATTCTACAACTTCCCTGGGCAATTTATTCCAGTGTTTAACCACCCTGACAGGAGGTTTTTCCTAATGCCCAACCTGACCTCCCTTGTTACAATTTAAGCCCATTGTTGTCCTATCATCAGAGGTCAAGGAGAACAATTTTTCTCCCTCCTCCTTGTAACACACTTTTAGATACTTGAAACCTGCTATCATGTCCCCTCTCAGTCTTCTCTTTTCCAAACTAAACACCCCAATTCTTTCAGTCTTCCCTCACAGGTCATGTTTTCTAGACCTTTAATCATTCTTGTTATTCTTCTCTGGACTCTCTCCAATTTCTCCACATCTTTTCTGAAATGCGGTGCCCAGAACTAGACACAATACTACAATTGAGGCCAAATCAGAACAGAGTAGAGTGGAAGAATGACTTCTCGTGTCTTGCTCACAACACCCTTGTTAATGCATGCCAGAGCCATGTTTTCTCTCTCTCTCTTTTTTTTTTTTTTTTTTTTGGCAACAGTATCACACTGTTGACTGATATTTAGCTTATGGTCCACTCCAACTCCTAGATCCCTTTCTGTGGTACTCCTTCCTTGACATTCACTTCAGTGTGAAGCTGATTGTTCCTTCCTAAGTGGAGTACTTTCATTTGTCCTTATTAAACTTCATTCTATATACCTCAGACCATTTCTCCAGTTTATCCAGATCATTTTGAATTATGACCCTGTCCTCCAAAGCATTTGCAATCCCTCCCAGCTTGGTATCATCTGCAAACTTAATTTAGATAATGGCATAGAGCGTATGCTTATTATCTACTTCTAGTGTTTCATTTAGAAGAATAGTTAATACATATGCACAATACATGAAACAAACAAAAAACATAAATCTTTAATGTGCACACTGTAAGCCAATCAGATATAACAATACTGTATTGCAAGGCACTTAAACACATGCCTAGTTTAAGAAGGAGTAATCTAGTGGATGTGGGGCTATTCACATGCTTAAAGCTATATATGTGCTGAAGTACCTTGCTGGAACAAGAGTGGGTTTCAGCATTCATTCTGCTTCACTGAAGGCAATCAATGGGAACTGGATTGGCACATAACTCAGTGTCTGAAAAATATAATAAGGTACATTTTGAATATCAGTGTGTGATATATTATTATCTATTTTTGTGGTCATATATGTAAAGGGAGCTCTCCATCAGGACTAAACTAAGCATCAAATTATTTCATACAGATATAGTGAACAGCTGCCAAGGAGTAACAATAAATACCCAGTTACTTATGACTAGAGCTGCATGACCTATTTGTAACAATTTGTCCATATTGAACACTTTTTTTGCTGTTTGCTGTGTTCCATTATCACAATTTCTGTGGCTTTTTATGCAAGCATACTTCACCCTGTAGACTATTCACAGATTATTTGCAAGTGATTATTGCTTCAGGCATTTGGTATTCTTCTCCCTTTAATAACCAATTTATTTTGAAAAAAAAGCATAAGGAGGTGTTTCCATTCCCTGGCTGGCTGAACAGAACTCTTAGAATCAGTTTTCCAGTGCAAATGTTTGCAATTAAAAATTTATTCTCTGTGAATATTTTGCAATGTTCATTTAAAATCTGATATTTGCTGAAGACTCCTCACAGTTAGTTTTTTTTCTCTGCAATAGGGATCGTAAAACAGTTAACCCCTTATATCATAGTACATAACCAGTTAACCGTTTTAATTTAGATCCTGGCGTTCACCCCTGCAGCTATCGTGGGGCCCTGCTTCAGATGGGGTACCACCAACTGTCCTGCAACAGCCGGGGCTGTTCCAACTTAGAACTACTGGTTGTTGCCAGTTAACTGGTAAAAATACAAATGAGCATCATGCTTACCGGTTAACATTTCTACTCTTGCATTTTAATAGAAGTGAACCAGAAAGAGGCATGGATATGGGTGTGATGGCATGTCTGGGGGTCCCCGACCCTGCACCCCCATCTGCAGCCAGATGTGACTTTCATCTGGCCAGTAGATTAAAAGGTTTTATTGGTTCTCAGGGACACAGCGTAGCATAGGACTGATGTTAGCATAAGCTCCAAGAGCAAACAGCTTTATTCCTCTTGGGGATAGGGGCTCGCAGGCCCCTTTAACCTCCTTTCTACTCTCACTTTCCTTTCCTCATCCTAGCCAAGCCGAGACTAACCCGCATTCTGAGCAACTGGTCACTCAGCCCCCAGGCAGCCTTGCCTCTTGCTTTGTTCATATTCCTCCACCTAGCCCAGGTGTCAGGCCGGCTGGGTCACTGCCTACATGCCTTCCCTCAGGAGTCCTCCCACATGGACCCAACCCCTGCTAGGCACTGCACACACAGACACACACAGAGTCTCTGTAGACCAGCATAGGCCAATAGGGATCACATCAGCACAACAAAGCAACCAGTGAATGCAAAACCAGAGTGGATCCAGCACCACAAAAGAGACTAGCACCCTCACTACATCACAACAGAGAAAGTTAATTTGTTAAGAAAATGTGAATGAATGTGTTTAAATTCCGTTTTTCCCCCAGTATTCATCTAGTTCATGACTTACATTCATACCAGTGACTTAGATGTGAAAAGATATGTATCTTATTACTGCTGCCCATATCTACCCAGAACCAGTAATCTCATACTAATAGAGAGTGCACAAAGGACTTTTTATATCCAGGATTTTACAATTACATGGTGCCATCTGGGATATAAATCACAGCGGGGCTACTCAATTTGAAAGGACCAGAAGTAGAGCTGGATGAATAATTTTTTTTCTTCCAGATTTGCTGCCAGTTCTGGTGAAAAAAAGGGCAACTCAAACTGCTTTATTTTCCTGAAAAAATTCAGTGACATCCTCACAAATTTGTGCCTTGTGTGTGTCACTGAATGTGTATTTCTTGCTGAAAAAATATTTTTGAATGAAAAGTTTTGCCTACCTACCTCAACCCAGTGGTATTTCCATCAGTAAGGGGTGGCTGCATGGAAAGTTGCAGAGCTTGATGTTCAGAGACTTTTTTTGAGTCATGTGCAGAACAAGTTTTTAAATTACTGTCAAAAAACAAATATATACTTTTACTTGGAACAACAATTCAGCTATTTTACAGTTATGTAACGTCTGTACAAAACCAGCTGTGAACTGAGAGCAAGTTTGGAAAAGTTCATACAAACAGAATTTCTTTTGCATATCTTAAGAGATTATAGTGCAGACTGAAAGCAGTTGGGGATTTTGCAGCAGGGGCTTTGTGAGGAGCTCTGTCCCCACAGGGACCATCATGGACCTGGTGGCTTAAACCAGATGGTCCAGAAGAGGTCCTGGTGGAAGACTGGCAATCTAGAAAGGTCTTGTGGAAGACCTCTTGGAGATAAAAGAGCTGCTAGTCATATCGGAACCCTCAGAAATGGCGCTCATGTGCTCCATGCTGAACTACCTGTACCATAAAGGAGTTCTTCAAGACCTGGAGACAGAAGACAAAGACCTACATGTTCAAGCATGTCAGTCCTGGTCTTTCGTCCATCAGAGGAAGATGCAAAACCTTGCAGAGACTCAGTGCAGTCCTGGCCAAAATAACTCCAGTACCAGCTTCTGGAGGTAAGCCAGGAATACCAGGGTCAGGTACAGGGTGTTAAGCCAGTACCACTGCATGGTCAGGACCAGTTGGTTTAGCATTAGTGCCCTGCCCCGCACCAAAGGGAGAGGCACTGGAGCAGTCCCATTCACTTCCTTAGCCACCCAGCCACCTTGTCCTCCAAATCTTGCCAATTCTCCAGCAGAGATGTATCTGTGGCACAAAGACAAATGCCAAGAGAGAGCAGTGGACCTAATGCTCCACATCTCCAACCACTAAGCCAGAGCTCTTAACCCAATGGGGCTGAGCAGAAGAAGTTATCAAATAGATTGTCTGGCAGGACTCCATCTGCACTAGACCACCTGGGTCCTTCATCACAAGAAGTACAGCATTGGCATACACTGACAACCAGCCACAGCTCTGGCTCCCTGTCAGAGTCCAGTGGAAGAGTTCAATAGCCAGAGAATATAGTTGAACTGACAGCAAACAGCCCTGACTTACACTTCACCCAAAACTGACAGGCATGGTCAGGGTTCAGTTGGCCTGACCAAATGCTCTATAGAAAAAGAAAAGAGGTGCCTCTCCAGAATACTAAAATAAAAAATTTCTCAAATCGTCATATAATTTGTTTAGGTTTATATTGTTACGAAGGGCACATCTTGAAACACTTGCACTATTTTTCCTTTATTATTTATTATTATTTCCTTTGCTATTTAACTGCTGTGGTGACTTGTTTGTATAGTGTCGATAATCTTTTATTTAACTCAAGCTTGCTGCAACAGGCTGTGTCCACCACACACCTGAGGAAGAGAAGGCTAAAAATCACATCTCTATAATAGGACCCCAACCACCTTCTGTTACTTCAAGGTGTGGAAGGGAGAAAAGTGGAATCTGCCATGGAGGATCAGTGACACTTACTGGTTCAAACAGAATGAAAGAAATGAGTTCAGAGAGAAGTAAAGAATACTTTAAGGCTGTCAACTTTGGCAATTTTTTTGTAACAAACCATAGCACTTTTGGGACAGAGGAGTTAAGTATTGCCCTGTTTCTCACATGTTACCTGGTCTCATGCTTGTAACTAACTGTCACTGTCTGTGGAGTCTAATCTAGTTTTTTTTAAAATTTCCTGGCCTTTTGAGCTGAGGAATCCCCTGATGCCCACATGAAGGGAATTGAAAATTTCCTGAGTATAGACTTTAAAATTTGTCCCCAAATGTATGTATTTACTTTTACAACTTATATGGTGTGATATACTTGAGCTAATCAAAATCCTTCATGTATATGGTTGTATTGTACAGCAAAATTGCAAACAAGCTGACTCACAGCGTATGTTCTCATAAGGAAGTATATTGATTCTGGCTTTTGCTAGGGAAATATTAATTTCTTTTTTTGAGTCTCCCCCATGTCCCTTTCAATTGTTATGGGTGAGGAAAATTGGCATCCAGACCATAAAAAATGACTTAATCATACAATGAGATGATAAGGGCCTTCATAAAGGTCTCCCCAGGCTCAATGTGCAATCATTGGTGCATATGGTTCACCCTTCCTCTGACTGCTCAGCACAGAGAAACAGTGAAAAGTGTCATCATCTTGAGCTAACGTATAATTATATTAAGGTGCCTGCCAGAAGTAACAGATTTCAAAAGAAAGATCAAAAATATAAATTGGAATATTATGCAAATTGCTTCTAAGGCAGTAAAGTAGCATGTACGAAAACAATATACTTGTATGGCAACTCCAGGATCCTTTCTAAAAAGCAATATTGCATGGCATTTGTTTATTCATTTTATGAATGTGTAGTTACGTTATTTCCTTTAGGGAAAAATTGCCCTGTTTTGCTAGGTGCTTCCACATGACCAAATCCACAGCAGACAAGTATCTGCATGAGAGCAGAGGATGATATTCAAGGCAGGGACTCAAGGCAGAGACTCTGAGATCTGTGATCATATAGATGCAGTGACCCTAGTAAAGTTGCAAGGATTGCTAGCTGCTCTTAAGAGTTGATTTAAAAAGCTGCCATAGAAAACCATTTGCAGCGTACAAGTATTGGTCCCGTGAAACTCAGGAGCTATGCTACGTATTCTTAGCCACCATCTGCTGACACCTTACCTATTTACATATACAAAGACACTGTCATTCCTATATTAGCTACCACTGTGGTTTCCATCTGGGTTGTTGTGTAGTGTCTTTGGGAAGATATGCTGGGCAATGCAGTTATGTCAACCTAAACCTGCGGCAGACAGCACAATATTGATGGGAGGGTATCTCCCATCAACCCAATCTCAAGGAGGAGGATTAACTAAGCCAGTGGGAGAAACTCTCCTTTTCAATGTAGTGGTGTCTTCACTGAATTTAGCTGAAGGTCTGCCCATAGCTTGGTGAGTCCCTAACTTTTCCATACTGCCTTTGGCTACCCTAATATGTGCTTGCTGTGTATCAGGCTTTTCTTTTGAGGAAATTGCATAATGCATGCAACCATACAATATCTACATGAAGTGAGTGTTGTGCTAGACATCGGTTTTCTTTTTTATAAGCTGCAGTATGGGCACAGGAACCGACAGCCTCACCAGGCTCATGGGCCAGGTGGGGGAAGGCTTGGCTCTGTGCTTCAAGAAGGGAAGGGGTCTCAGGTGAAAGGGGTGGGGCTGGGACCGCAAATCCTCAGCATCTCAGGGATTGTAGCGTCCCCTCCACCTTCATCACTGCTTGGAGCTACCACCAGCAATTTAAAGGACCCTGAGCTCCAAGTGGTGCTGCTGCAGCAGTAACAGTAGCTGTGGCCAGGAATCCTGGGCCCTAACAGTAGCCAGGGCCCAAATGACCCCTCTGCTCTTCCTGTCAGCAGGCGTGACCATTGGTGGTGCCCAATCACTATGGAGTGAAGGACCCTTTCTAATCACTGAAGCAGTTCCCAGCTGCACATCAGCACATGGGCTTCTGCAGCAACCTTCCCCCAGACTTCATACCTGGAAAGCTAAACTACTTTGATATACAGTTCCTGATGACACACTGTGAAACAAACAGCTCTGGGGCTGGCATAGCGTATGTGATCTGAAGTCCAGATACAAGACACGCTCTCCACTTCATTTTGAATAGGTACAGCTCATGCCACCAAACTATATCCGCAATTTCCATTTTGTGGTGGATTTGAACACACTGTTATAAAAGTTAACATAAGATGAATTTTTTCTTGCCATAGATCTCTGAAGAGAATGTGTGTAGGCTGGAGAGTAAGCATGCCAGGAGACAAGGACCCTAAACTTGAGGGAGGGTCATGGAAAAGAACAAAAGAAGGAAGGTGAGAAGTCTTAAGTTTTCTACGCCCACCTCAGCTTCAACTCGACAGCTTCATTATTTAACATTCTGTATTGCTGAGGCACTCGGCTTAAACATGCAGGCTGAATTAGACTCCTGGGAAACTGACAACATGAGGCTGCTCCTTAAGGGACTGTCACAAAGCATCAGTATCAGCAGACTCAAGTTAGGGATCATCTAATAATTACAATAAATACTCCAAACAATAAAAATTCTTCCATAGTTCTGCTCCTTAGCTTTTAGATAGCACATTTCATCCGTAGCTCTCAAAAATACTTGCCACTTTTTGAGTCAATTTTATCCCCTTTTAGCAGATTTGGAAAATGAGAGTGCAGAGGATAAGCATGTAGGGTTAGCATGTGGCAGGAAAGATGCAAGATCAGGCCTACAGTTTTCCCTCTATCTTGAGGCTGACAGAATTGCTGTACCCCTGTGCAAGGTGTGTGTGGGGGGGGGGGGGACGGACAACTCTGCACTATAAAAAAGGCAGGCATTAGGTAGAAAGTATGGGGCTGAGATAGCCAGCCCTCAGTACTGTTTGGATTGCACTGCACCCCCTCCAGACAGCACTTAGCACAGCCTGGAATGTGCCAACCAGGGCTCTGGTGGTGATTTAAAGAGCCTGGGGCTTTGGCTACAGCTACTGCTACAGCGGCCAGGAGCCCAGGACCCTTTGGAATCACCATGTCCATGAGCAGCTGCTGCCTTTCCCTCCCCCATCCCCTTCAGGATAGGCCAGTCCCCTATAATAATACATTTGTGAAGGTCAAGCATGGACAACCTAGAATGAGCTGCAGGGTTGGTCAGCCAACTGCTGTCACTCCAGCCCTTCAATGGAGATTGCGCAGAATCACCAAATGCAATTAATATCTAGTCTGGTTTTAAACTGTGCTCTCTGCTCTAGTCTTAAGTTAAAGAAAACCTCCTCTTTGTAGAAGCTGGCTATGAAAAAATACTACTATAATCAGCACAGTATCACATATTTTCTTGTACCCTCTTTTCTCTCCAGTTTTAAATTTTCATCATGCCATAGAATCTTCTACTGATAATTCGTTATGCAGAACAGGGAACACTTAGGGTCATAGTCAACTGAGGAGGGACGGGAGATAATTTGTATCTTTGGTAACCGTGTGGTTGAGATGCTGTAACAATGGGCAGGAGATGTTTCTCCTCCTCCTCTTCATTGACCCCGCTCACAAAGTGCTTGGTGCGTTGGAGTGGAGTATTAACTCAGACTTTCTCTCATAACACTGGTCTACAATTTTTTAGAAGTCGTCTGCTTCAGAGATAAAATGTGCTATTTATTATGTATTTTGATGTGCTGAATTCAAATATGACAATTAAAACAACTGATTGTCTACTGTTTCCAAGATATTTAAGTTTTTACATTTTACGTCTATGTATATTGTGTAGCTAGTAGAGTTTTAATCATAAATTGTAAACCTTTAATCATAAATTGTAGGTCTTTTCATGTGTTTATGGTTGCTTTACATGATAATATTTCACCTGTCCTGTTTATGTAGCACTTTAAAAATCAGCAAAAGGGTTATATAAATAAAATGTATTATGAAACAAAAGGCAAAAAACTATCATGTACATAGTTTAGTCCTATTCAGTGTCTACTCAGCGTTTCTTGGCTTGTCTCTTGTATTCATTAAATGGAACATCTCTTGTCACTGTCCAGCAATAGTCTGCAAGCATTGATGGGCTCCATTTGCCCTGATAGCGTTTCTCCATTGTTGCAATGTCCAGGTGAACTCACTCGCCGTGCTCGTCACTCACTGCTCCGCAGTTTGGTGGAAAAAAAATCTAGATGAGAGTGCAAAAAATGTATCTTTAGTGACATGTTGCAACCAAGGCTTTTGTATGCCTTGAGGAGGTTTTCCACCAACAACCTGTAGTTGTCTGCCTTGTTGTTTCCGAGAAAATTTATTGCCACTAACTGGAAGGCTTTCCATGGCGTCTTTTCCTTACCACGCAGTGCATGGTCAAATGCATCATCTCGAAGAAGTTCATGAATCTGAGGACCAACAAAGACACCTTGCTTTATCTTAGCTTCACTTAACCTTGGAAATTTTCCACGGAGGTACTTGAAAGCAGCTTGTGTTTTGTCCATGGCCTTGACAAAGATCTTCATCAGACCCAGCTTGATGTGTAAGGGTGGTAACAAAATCTTCCTTGATTCAACAAGTGGTGGACGCTGAACACTTTTCCTCCCAGGCTCCAATGACTATCAGAGTGGCTAATTTATCTTGATGTAGTGGGAATCTCTTGCACAACTATCCCATTTGCAAAGAAAACAGCAGTACTTTGTGTATCCAGTCTGCAGACAAAGCAAGAGAGCAACAACCTTCAAATCGCCACAAAGCTGCCACTGATGTTGGTCATAGTTTATGCACCTCAAAAGTTGTTTCATGTTGTCATAGGTTTCCTTCATATGAACTGCATGACCAACTGGAATTGATGGCAAAACATTGCCATTATGCAGCAAAACAGCTTTAAGACTCGTCTTCGATGAATCAATTAACAGTCTCCACTCATCTGGATCGTGAACAATGTTGAGGGCTGCCATCACAGCATCGATGTTGTTGCAGGCTACAAGATCACCTTCCACCTTCCATGCAGAAGAATGGGACAAGATCCTTCTGATGGTCATGGAACGTGGAAACGCTAACATCACCTGCTAGGAGATTCCACTGCCGTAGTCTGGAGCCCAACAGCTCTGCCTTACTCTTGGGTAGTTCCAAATCCCTGACAAGGTCATTCAGTTCACCTTGTGTTATGAGGTGTAGTTCAGAGGAGGAGGATGGGAGAAAATGTGGGTCCTGTGACATTGATGGTTCAGGACCAGAAGTTTCATCCTCTTCCTCTTCCTCATCTGACTTAAGTGAGAATGATTCTGGTGCATCAAGAACCAGCAGTCCTTCTCCGTGGGGTACTGGGCGTATAGCTGATGGAATGTTTGGATAATGCACAGTCCACTTTTTCTTCTTTGACACACCTTTCCCAACTGGAGGCACCATGCAGAAGTAACAATTGCTGGTATGATCTGTTGGCTCTCTCCAAATCATTGGCACTGCAAAAGGCATAGATCTCCTTTTCCTGTTCAACCACTGGCAAAGATTTGTTGCACAAGTGTTGCAGCATAGGTGTGGGGCCCATCTCTTGTCCTGATCTCCAATTTTGCAGCCAAAATAAAGGTGATAGGCTTTCTTAACCATAGTGATTATACTGCGCTTTTGTGATGCAAAAGTCACTTCACCACAAACATAGCAGAAGTTATCTGCACTGTTCACACAAGTACGAGCCATCTCTGCTCACTTTGGCTAAACAGAAATGTGTCCCTTTGCAAAATCAAACACTGACAAATAAAAGAGCACAACACTATATGATTTCTAGAGCTGATATAGGGCAATTTGTTCAGCAGAGTGATGTAAGCTTCGTTATGATTGCATCCTCCCTGACTTCTAGGAATAACATGATGCAATTCATATCATGTATGACGCAATACCAGCTTCAGATTGCATCATTCATTGTTTTGCCTAAAAAGCAAGTACTGTCCAAACCCAGTCATAGATTTATTCATAGATCCAGTCAAAGATGTGTTTTAGTAATTTCTGGTTTAAATTGAGATCCCTTCCCTTTATAACTCACTTATCCTCTGCCATTTGCAAATCAAGGGTCGTATATACTGACCCAATAGCATATCTTGAAAACTAGAGCCAATCAACAATTTTAAGCATCATTTTCATTCTCAGTGACCCAGTATTAGTAAAGTTTGACTACATTTATTTCAGAAGCATTTTGGCTGTAGAGCAGTGTAACAGCTCTTGACAATAAGCAGCTTCCCCACTACCCTTTGGTTAAATATCTGCCAGTGCATCTAAAAGCAATGAGAAAGTATATTAGCCGGATGGTTCTCTGAAAATGATCCACAGTTAAATAATGGACAATGTTGAAATGAAAAATACTATCCTTTGTCTTGCACCTCTTCTAGAGATGCTGTTTCAGCCTCTATGTGACACTGCATCATTTCATACCTGATTATTATTTGAAAGGATTTTTCCTTTTCAATTTTTTCTAAGACACACAAGGTAAGTAACAGAACTTATGGCTGTGTATTTATACTGAATGGAGGTTTGCCTCTCAACATCTGTTTTATTAACTAACACAGGCAATGGCTGCCTCAAAGCAAGTATTTAACTTGGAGAAAATGTTGACTTACAAGCATAAATGGATGCTAGGTTAGACACAACATACAGAACAGAAATGTTTTATATAAAAATGCAATTTGGGGTCACCAGAGATGAAATATGATACTAAGAGTTTTTGTTCAGGGATGGGAACTAGGTATGGTAAAATGATTTTACCATTTATGATTTTCAAACTAATTGGTCCAAAAATAAAATGGCTTATTTTTTATGCATATATGCTTAATAGCTGCACCAATTTAAACCTGCTGCATATGTAAATCTCAGATGTCAAATCACAAATATCCATATTTATCTTAAAATGATCAATAGTCATATAGTGAACAATGCTGAAATGTGAAAAGCTATCCCCAGGTTTCAGAATGTGCACCTGTCCTGGAACTGCCTTCAGACTCTTTGGGACATACTGTACCTATTTGTACCTAAATATTTAAAAGGTTATTTTTTATAACCCTAAGGTTAGAAATCAATTTTTTTAGATTAAAATGACTTCAGCTTCATAATTCCATGGCAGGTCTCAGAGGTATTTGAGGAATCATTGATGCTCATTATAGCCCTGCTCTGCCACCCTTATGCTGAGTAGAATTTACTTACTGGAGTAATCTCATGGATTTCATGGGACCAGACCCTGGGAGCATTTACATGCATTTATTCAACCTGAGTGTAAAAACTGCATAACTGGGCCCATGCACAATAATCAATCACTAGAAGTTGCATAAATGAGTGAGGCTGATTTAAAATCACAAGCGAAATGGTTAACCATAAAGGAAAATACTTCTTCAGCATTCATTAGTTCAGCACGCTGCTTGGTTTCCAGTGTTCATAAATCCAGGGTTGTGGTCAGGAGAAAAGACATTTGAAAAAAAAAACCTAACTAAAAGTACATCTGTTGCGTATGCAACAATATTTACATTTTGCTGGGGATTCCATGCTTCAATTTTTAGTCCAGATAAGAATCTTTGGGCCCTTTTTATTTGTATTCTTTAAAGCTCACTTTGGACTGCAATGGGTCTGAGTACCCTGAACTCCTAGTTTATTACTCTGTAGGACTGCATTCACTCTGAGCAGCTGTGACTTGTTTATTACTATAACAAATTGCTATAATACTCTACTGCTTTTCAGAAATCCAAATATCAGCAATGTCAGGTCAGAATTGAAAGTATTCTGGTGCTTTGACCATAAGCGGCACAACCAAGTGCTGGTGGTAGTTAATTAACCTAGAAATTTCAGGGAGTGCCAATGACTTTAGGCAGATGAATGCCCAAGGAAGGTAGTAAAAACCTTGATGGAGCACATGCTACCAAAAGGCAGATGAACAAATTCACTCAGTATATTTTTGCCAATGGTATCCATGCAGGACAGATTGGGCTGATAGCCAAACCAATCTTGGTGTGGAACCCCAAAGGACTGGTTGATGGAAGATCTTTGCACTGATAACTGATGCAGCATAGCTGGTTCCAAATATATCAAAACCTATCCTTCCTTTGGTCCAAACCAGCGAAGTCAAAAGGGGACACTGACACATGGGCAAAGAGCTCCTCCATTTCAACCATCCAGGCTATTGCAGCCACATCACATGGAAAGGACACTCCATCCTTGCTGGCAGTATGAATGAACCATGGAAGGTGACAGATATAAACACTCATTTGATTGGCACAGAGAAGAGCACCACGAGCCACCTCTGATTGTGGGTGGAGTTATTGCATTCCACTGGTCAGCCACTCCCTGTCACAAAGCTGGGTAGCCTCTAGGTGCTGCCCTTCCATGGTCTGTTTGCCTCATGGGGTGCATGGAGCTAGACCAAGAGTTTAAAGGCAGATGGAAACTTGCACCTGGAAAGGCCCAATTATACCGTCTGTTGACAAAGTAATAGCAGTAAAGAAAATTCCTTGCATAATGGTGTCAGTTTTTCTGGACAAAAAAGTGGATAAAGCTCCTAGAAACACCCATTGGGAAGTCAGACAAACTCATTTCACCTAAATTGAAGACGACCATTGGCTCTGTGAACAATAGGAATGTGAAAGGTTAACTAGTTAACTGGTAAGCATCACCCTAAATGAGGCAGCTCCCTACTGCTTGGGCTGCTCTCATCTGGAACAGTCCTTGTCCACAGTGTCTGGGTGCCCCACAGGCAGGGGTTGCTCCATTGTTCAGCACAGATCTGGTCTTCAGGGAGAGCAGGCCTGCTGCAGACAGGGGCTGCTCTGGCAGTGATTGGGAGCCAGCAGTAGCCCTACCCGCTGCGTAGGGGCTGGGAACTGCGAGCCATTGTCAGCCCCAGAATAAAAGTCAGATCAGATGAGAAACTCCACAACCTGTCATGTCTAAAGTAAAAAAGGTGTTAATCAGTGAAATTCTATACACTAATTATGATGCCTTCATAGCCCACAATGAAACTTTGCTATAGAACTCATGGACCACCTTTCAAGTGTTTGTCAGGCATTTACTTTCACCACCAGCATTAAGAAAACAGTTTTATTGGACTGAGGGTTCCACAAGATCCTTCAATTCCCTTTATAGTCAAACCAACTAGAAGCAGTCCAAAAGTTCAGCTATTTGGGTTCTACTGTGACTACCCATCTCTCCCTGGATGAAGACTGAAAGGTTTGCATTGGAGAGGCTATCACCTCTTTTACCAGACTGACTAAAAGAGTATGGAACAATGCAAAGCTTGCCACCAAAATCAAAATTCTAGGGTGTCAACCTTGTATCCTCAGTGTATCCGGTGATGGTGGAGAAAGGATGGATAACATGTTCATCAGGAGAAAACATAAATAATTTTCTTCGTGCTGTTTATTCTGCATACTCAAGACGAAATGGCAAGATAGTCACCAATGCAGAGTTTCATCAAAGGGCAAACTTACCAAATGAGACAGCCCCTGTTCAAACAAAGAAGATTGCATTGTCTGGGCAATCTGCATAGACTAGAGGATAGATGCTTACACAAAGGTATGCAGTATGGAGAGCTATCAGAGGGAACAAGAACAGGAAGTCCCACGCTTAGCAGTAAAGACACATGAAAGTGAGACACAAAGACATTTTGAATCAATCCCAACCCATGAGAAATTTTGGCAAATGATCATAACAGGTGGCACCAACGTCTCCATCAGAGCATCAAAGTCCATGACAGAAGTTGGCTCGTACAGCTTGAAGAGAAAAGAGCCCTTAAGAAGAAAGACGCTTCCAACTAAGATACATACATTTGCAGCAATCTTCTCATCAAAAATTTGAATTAATTCAAAGGAGTCCTATAGCCCTTTGTTTTACAGGAGGTTAAACTAGATACTTACAGGGGTCCATTCTGAAATATAAAAATGTTTCTTTGAAGATTTCTGAAGCCTCTAGTATTTGGAGCTGGAATTGAAAATTGGCAGGGAGGATTTCCTTGGTGTCTTCTTAAGGTCAGCAAAATCCATCGAGATTTTCAGAGCATTACAATTCAGATAAACCACCACTTGAATGTGCTCAGTAGAGGTTGTCAGAAGCTGCTAAAAAATACAGAATAAACGCCCCCAAAACCAAACCTCTGAATGTTCTGACTGTACTGAGCTGGCTGCAGCACCACAGATGCAAAGCTACCATTCCAACCAGGGGGTTGATTCAGCACAGCAGTAGTAGTGTTTAATTTAATTTGCATTAGAGTTCAGTTTGCACTATGACACTCCATTAAAATTCAGTACACAGGAAAGAGAGTGAAAGAGGCAAAAGGTATGAAGAGAAAAGATGTTCTCTTTTGGTGAAGGCATTACACTGGGATGAAGGAAGAAGCATTCTATTTTTGGCTCTACCATTGGTAGCCTAAATGACACTCAGCAAAACTGCATTGTAACACATTTGTGCAAGGAGGCTAAATTAAAATTGCCCCCTAAACCTTAAATCTGTCATTTCCTAACCTATGTCTTTGATTTTTCAACCTTTATAATGATTTTAATGCTGCTCTGTTGATGTAATATTTTGCTTTCTCTACCTCTGTTTCAAATGAATTTTTCATTCTTTCTATTTACTCGTGTGCACTTTTGATAGATAGCTTCAGCATTCCTTGTAGCTTCAAGAAAAAGAATGGAAGCCTCTCTAACAATCTACTCTGATGCAAGGGGTATCAAAAGATTGCATTTCTCTCACTCACTCCAAAGGCAGGGAGGCATTCAAATTGACTGTGAAAAAATAAATAGTGTGGAAGAACACCTACACACTCTCACACCATGTGGTCTCTCATTTTGATGATGTTAGGGAAAGGGACTGCAACCCAGTTTAGAAAGGAAATAGCTATATATTACTTTCTGGTCCTAAAAAAGTTTTGAGCTGACGGGAGGGGAGAGGAAGCAAAGGAAGAAAGCGAGAACCATTAAATTTTCTGCTTGGCTAAAATCTGATCCAGCACAACCAAAAAGATGGAAGAACGATGCTCTCAGCACTGATTTTTATACATTTTTGGGCCAGTAGGTTCTCCCCATTAGGAATATCTTAGAAATAGCACACTTTTCCATATTTATAAAATGGAACATTTAATAGGATCTCCCCTATTGCTAGTACTTATTAACACAACTAGATCATAGAACCATGGTCATTTTTGCTCTTGATGTCGTTTGGGACTAGATTTTTGGTCTAAAAAAAACCCCTCTCTGGTCTGCAAGGGTGCCATTTCAGGAAGGTAGAGGGGGCAGCTGCTGTGCACTCCTAGATGTGGTTTGCTTTTTATCCCATTCCCTGGATGCTAAGGCAGTGAGGGGAAAGTGTTTATAATCTGTGCATGCCTCTCACACTTGGCTCGTGAAGATTGCTCATGGCTGCCGCCCCCCTTCCCCTCCCAAAATGGCACTCTTGCTGGTCTGTCTTGAAACTTCTGGGCCAATTTCTGCTTGTACTTACATTGGTACAACCCCATTGAAGTTAATGTGGCACCACCATTGTATAGGACACTGGAAAGTTAAAAGAGAAACAAAGTCTGTTCCTTTTGTTTGACTATCATTCTTCATTTCTGAACTGGGGACCTATCTCTCTCTAGAGCCTAATTATGCTCCCACAGGCAGGGGCGGCCCGTGACCCTAGGCTGACTAGCCAGTTACCTAGGGCACCACCGGCCTGGGGCACCCGATGATGATGTCACGGGGCACCTGGACATCCGATGATGATGTCACAGCCATTGACGGCCATGCAGGTGGGGGCGCCGATTGTGCCTTCCGCCTAGGGCACCAGCTGCTGCAACCGGTCTCAGGCCACTCCTGCCCACAGGTAATAGCTTTGCCACTGCTTGCTAACAGCTCTATATTCTTGAGGAACCAGAGTGCAATATTCAGCCTGTCTGACTTATGAAAGACTCTCCCCCCTTCTCAGCATCTGATTGAACCAAAGCTGATCAGCAGAAAGAATTCCAAAAAGCAATGAAAAGGTGGGGGAAGACACACTTAAATCCCTCTGGACAAGGGTGACAGAATTAAAGAAACTCTTCATTTGCATCAAAGATGGGAGAGAGAGGCATCTCTATTACCATACTGAATGGAAAACAGTTTTCAAGGGAAGAATAACACTGAACTCTGGGACCCAGGAAAGGAGAGAAGCTCTGCATGATGGGGAATCTCTGCATCAGATGTTAATGAACCCCTGCCTGCACACACCCAGCTCAGCAGTTATCAGACCAATTCTAGTAATAAATCTTCTACTGGTATCCAAAATACTGAAGCTGCCTAATTGCATTATGAGCTTCTGCAAAGGAACATTACTCACAGCCCAGGATGATTAGTTCCTATTGTCTAGCCTGATCAAAACAACTCTGGAATCATTAGTTTACTCACAAATACATCTCGTGTTCTCCCTTCAACCATTTTTCTTTCTAGGGATGTTAAATTTCGAGTAATTAACTAATCGAATAGTTAATGCATTTTGCATAGACTATTCGAATAGTCGATAGGGCACCTCTACCTTTAAAATGTAGCAACAGCCCTAGCTGGTAGCACCACATGGAGCCTGGAGTCAGTGGGGAACTCCTCTGCAGACTCTGGCTCCGTGCAGTGCTACTGCTTTGAGGAGAACTCCGTGTGGTGCCTGACGCCAGGCTCCCCGCGGAGTTTCCAAGCAGCAGAGCAGCATGGAACCCACACTTTTGTAATGACATTTTGAGTTAAATCTTATATTGTGTTGTATTTGATTGCCTTTGTATTAGTTTTAACCTGAAAATAGATAGATTTCATTGTTAAGATGGTTGCTTCCCTTGCCCCCCTCATGGATGTTTTTGGCTTTCCCATTTGCTCTGCAACAAAGCTCCCCATACCTAAGCTACACTTCCCTGCAGTGCCCAAAAATCCCATGGAATTTGCTCATCAAGTAAGTTACTACCAGATCAAATCTAACTTGATAGTGGGGATAGTGTCATGTAGAACATGGGGCATAACAGCTTGGAAATGTTTGACTCAGCCTGCTTGGTCTACTTAGTAACCTTGGTCTACTTAGTCCAATGGCAAACACGCTAGATAATTTATGCTAAATGCTGGCAATGTATTGATCAGAATACACAAGAACAAGAGTCAGAATAAGATGTAAGTACTTTTTTGGGAAAATTGAGTGATTATGCAGAACAAACTTAATCAAAATGATCAAAGTTCTTTATTCAGAGAGTGGATATTTGTTAGAGATCTTATTTTGTCAGATTATCCTTCTTCATAGAGAAGAAAGATAAATTCTTTTCAATTCAGTGGTATGAATAATGGCCACTTTCCCTACTTCTGACAAAACAGACAGAAAAGGAATGAAAGAGCGAATAATACAGTTGGGGTAAATATTGTTTTGATGATGATCTGAAGATAACAAGTAGCTAGTCAATCATGGACAAGTGCTCTGGATTGGTAGATAGGCCATGACTATTGTTCTGCTCTTGGTGAATGTCCAAGTAGAAGTATGGCATTTTCTGAAAAATGGATAGGGATAGAGTCAAGCCCTAGTGTCCAAGTATGCACTATTATTAAGTGACTAATGGTTGTTGCTTTTGCTTAGAGACTCTGCACATTTGCCTAGAAACTCTATCATCTAAGACACCTTTTGTGAAGCCTTTGGGGATAATTTGAAAGGCACCGTATAAAACCAAATTCTGTTCTGCTAAAGCTGACCTTGCATTTCCTGCTTACAAGAGATTTCAATTATTTAGTGATTTAGAAACAACTTAAGGTCCAACAACAGTTTGGAGAATTTCAATATCAAGTTTTCATAGAGATAATTGAAACACTGTTGTCAGTGTGCTAGCCTTCACCCTGTTCAGTCCCCTTTTTTACCAACATGTATAACAGTAATTTTCTTTTTTTTTCTCTACTGCAGTGAATTCAAGCTTTAGCTCTTACGCATTTCATGGCATCACAGCCATGTGTGAAGTGTTTGTACCTAGTATAATAACCTTTGTTATAGTGCCTTCTAAAGAAGGTTTAGTCTTTTTCATTTTTTTTTGCTATAAGGCATGAATCAAACGAATATACTCCAGGAGTAGAATGATTGTGTTTGCAAACCAAAAAGATAACTGAGGTTTTACAAAAATGAACGCTACTCCCAGCTTGTGCTAGTTCTACTCCCAAGGTAAAATACAGTTTAGCAACCAGAATGGATGAAAGCACTGTGATCTAGATACAATGACTCAGAAATTTTGTTTGAAACAGCAGCAGGCACTGGGCAATGTGCCAAACACAGTTACCGATAGAAACAAATAATTCTGTCTTGAAATAATAATTAAAACTTCCTCATTATTACCTTAACAATGCCATCTGACAGTGCTGAATGAAATGAGCTAAACTGGGGGAGTAAGGAAAGACCATGAAATTATCTGTGATAAGCGTGAAAGCTGAACACTGAAATCCTATTGAATCCTTATTGACTGACATGGAAATGATCTGAATGGGGATGCTGATTTAGCATGTTATTTAAATTTAGTGAAGGAGTTTTTATTATTGAGTGTATGTATGTCTAATCCATCATCATCTGAGCAAACATTCTGAAACATTTTGTTGTGCTTTTCTTCCTTCTCCAGAAAGGATTATACTTATAGCACAAATTAGAAGGGAAATGGTAACAATAGGGGATTCATCATGTTCACTGTTCTTAAATAATTCTTCTAAATGTATTCTTCGGGAGGGGAGTAGCAATTCAAAGCAAAAATGTTCATAAATTCAGTGAAAACAATGCTCTAAGGGACAGATCCTCAGGTGCCTTCTGGCTATTTTAAGCCACACAGTTGAAACAGAACAGCCTAGTGGATCTACTTGAGAATTCCCTTGTTGATGTTAATTCTTAAGTAAGATCTAGGAAATCATGGCATGAGTGCCACTAGTGGGAAGTGGCAGAGAAGGGGGATCCATGCTTGTAAGCAAATATCAGACTTTTGGAACAGATCATTGGGGCCACAAGCAGCAACCTATAAAATAGATCAGCTCTGACACTGGCCTGTTTTATGCTTTGGCCAACTTGACAGGCAAGTGGCCTCAAGATATGGGTGGGGAGGTATAATCTAAAAGTGTCTTTGTGCTGTACTGAAATCCAAGCTCAGTTTTATACATTGTGAAAGCTGAGAATTAAGAAGTGTTGCACTACATCAAAAGCCCCATTGACTACAGTGGCTGTTTCTTTATTCGGCTGACATTCATGGAAGATGTGGGAGCTTGACACTTTTCGAGATCAGATCCCAAATTCACAAAGATCAGGAAAATAAAAAAAAATCCCCATAAGCATAAATTTTATTAAACAATATTTTGCATATAGCCTTTAGGATTGTTATTAGTGAAGTTGTGTTTAATGTGGTAGAAGTAGATGTTTCTTCAGTTAATTCTTTGTCATAGGGCGGACAATTCTTGACAACACTACCAAGCAATGATATACTGTAGATTAGTTGGAGCTTTGACATCAATAGCAACATCAGCAGTGTCCTGAAACAGAGATTGTTCTGAAGGCTGAAGATAAATGTTAATGGGATGATGCTGTATTTCCTCGGAGAGTCCACAAGAAAGCATGCTCATTCCTTCCTTAAATGGACAACTAACTTGAACAATGATATATGGTCTGTCCCCTGAATTGGTTGAATTATTTCATCTGACAACTCAAGGTATTTATAGATTTATACCCTGTTCACAACTCCCCTCCCCCAATAAAAGATGCGTAGGAATAGAATCAGAACCTCATTCTTTCCCTTCATAGGATTTCCTCACTGAGACAAAGGTATAGCTCTGAAATCAACTGGGACAGACGGTGCCTGGAGCCCTTTTCCCTCATCAGGGGGCCTAGTCTAATTATCCAAACCTTTCCACAATTTCAAGTGTAGGAAGTAAGCAAACTTGTTATGGAGTAACTGTTGGGAAGCAAGACCTGCAACACAGCCAGTCTCCAGGCAACCTGATGAACATAGCTGGCAAGGAGTAGGTTGCTTAGAAGTGAGCAGATCAGCTCTAAAGCCCAGCAGCGTTCAATTACTGCTCAAATAATCTGTCCATGTCTGCAGTATCTCCTGCTTGATACTAGCTATATCTCACTCCAGATAACCCAGTTCTGACTCTCAGACCAGTTTGGCTCTTGAATCAGGTCTCAGACTTTGATTCTAATGCTATGCTCCAAGTCCTGGTTTCTGAGTCTACCTGAGACCCTTGTCTCTGGTCCTGGGCCCAAATTCCTGGTTGCAGATCCCAGTTCTAACCACTAGGCTTGACTCCTGCTCGCATCCCAGTCATGATACTTGCCTACTTGTGATGGTGTAAGGCCTCTGCTATGCCCTCATTTACACACACACATGAAGTGATTGTTCTGGTCTGCTTAGAGGGACTAGACAGCAATAACCTTTTCAGTACCCCAGCAAAAACCCTCCTCAGGAGACATACAAATGCCACCCAACTGATTAGCAGAGCACCCACAACTAGGTTGTTTCTACTGTTGGTGCACATTTGCATATGCTGAGGTGCACATAAAATTTATTCTGCACATGGATAGAAAAAAATCCTCACATAGATGGAAAAGGTTAGAGGGAATGTTGTCTGCTGTCTTGGGTGTCAGTATGGAACTGAATCAGAGCCAGTGGTTGCAAGGAGAAAATTAGAGATTAGGATAAAACTTAGTTTGCTGCAGATCATCCTAGAGAGATTTTTAGAGTGTGCGAGAGGATTGCTGTCTCAGATCAATTTTAAGTGGGCAAAATGGAGGCTGGATTGAGATGCCAGAGAGAACCAGATGACATAGTTCTGGCCCGATTTATCGTGCACCTAATACATAAGTATCAAGATCTACTTGTTTGCTGAATCTAAACTGCCAACAGAGGACTTCTATAAACCAAATAGTTATTTTCCTTTTCAATCAACCCTCCAACTCTGTTCTATGATTTAATTAACTTAAATCTCAGCTTTAACGACAGAGAGCAGATTCTCATCAATAATACTGCTGGAAAACAATATTACTTCACGTATTTTCATAGAATCATTGACTAAAAGAACTAGAAGGGACCTTCAGAGGTCATCGAATGCAGTTCCCTGCCCTAACGACAGGACCAAGCACTGTCCAGAGTGATGAGGGCTCCCATAATGTTATCTGTTGATATTACTCCACTTTAACTTGTACTGGGGTGAGGCTCCCTCTCTAGGCCAGTGGTAGAGTTTCTCTGGAGCTGATAGGTCAAATCTCCTTTCTGCTCCCTGAGAAGGCAGCATGAGAAGGCTGCAGCCCACGTATGTGCTTGGTTTATGCAGATAACTATGATGATAGAGGCTGGAAACCCCTTAAGTTTGCCTGTTGAAGCTGATACACTTTTAGTTTATTATGATGTTGGTAGTGACAATTCTATGCTTTGTAGCCCAGGCATTAAGACTTCCTACCTTGTTTAATGGTGTTGTGGGTTGGAATCCTTTCTCTGCCTGGCTTAAGAAGGGCGTTGGTAGGGTTTAAACACAGTTGTGCTGCATGTGCCCTGGGCAATGTGGGGCTTGTATTCCTCATGTTTGTGGAAGCTGTTTAATTAACTGTTTGTTAGGCCAGATGCTACTTCTGACTTCCTCTATAGCCCAGGGGAGTGGCTGTGGGCTTGGACTATAGTGGGATAAGTTTGAGTCTATCCTGTGCATCCCCCTATTCTGTATTAGCCCTGGGCTTCATGGTTGCTTGTCTGTTGAAGCTGTTCTGATTGAGTTAAATGTGCTTTGGGTCAGGCTCACAGCAACCCTTAGTCTGGTTGCTGAAACAAGACAGTAGGAGACTGGAGGCATTTCATATGCATTGCAAGCAGTGACCGATGGAGATTTTTGATGGTTTCATTTTCATTAGTAACAAGGATGTATTATTGAGAACTGACCTTGAGAGGATTGAAGTCCTTATTTGTCACAGCCAGCTGGAACTTTTTGGCCATATAGCCTGCCTCAGAGATAAAGTCCCTGCACACTGAGCCCCCAAAATTGGATTTAATATCAGGATATGTTGCTCAGGTGGCAGCCTTGAGGTCATCCATGGTTAATATGGATATACCAGATCAGTCATTACTTCATGGAGCTTCTAAACACCTGGAATGAAGCCATACAATGTGGCCATGGACCCACGCTGCCAATCATTATGAAAGAGCCCTCTCAAGTACACTGAAAGATTCATAGAAATTTAAAGTAAGTCTGAGTGGTTTTAAGGCTTTTCATGAGAACCAAGTAAAATCCCTCATTTACAGACACTTTCAAACTTTCATCTGTTTTGGTGTGATACTGTGGATTCACTCTAACATGAAACATAAGGTAAAATGTGCGTGTGTGTGAGTGTGCGCGCGCGCATACTCCTTTCCAGACGGACCAAGCATTGGTTCTAATTCTGGCCTTTTTTGAAAGCTCTTTTACAAAAAGATCCTAGCTTATAGTGTTCCACTGTATATTCCTATCCAATGTTTTACTTTATTTATTTACTTTATCTCTTCTGAAGTAGATGCTGTGATTTTGGCAGACTAGTTGCCAGCTCATGCCAAGGTCTCCGTGTCTCAGGGCGGGTATTGATAGACATATAAGTGGAATCTGTCTGGCCTCCACCCTTTTTAAATTAAATCAGTATTGATAGGATAGGGTGGGTTGCTGGGTATTATAGACAGGGAAAGTTGAACATCCCCAAACTGCCTATTGTGGCCCCTCCCCCAGGCCAGGATATTTCCCACAGGGAGCTGGGGTTGGACATGATGCCTGCCCAGCCAATGCTGTTTGGGCTCCTGATGGGTACGGAGGGTAGATAAGGGGTGCACAAGGGAGGGACCAGGGCTAGCCTCCCCAGGCGGCCACTGGCCCATGCTCCCCAGTATCTTGTCCTCATCATGTGTTCAATTGTTTATAAGCTTATTAGTCCATTTACTTCAGTAGCTCCTCTTGTCTTTATCAGGATCAATGCAACTACTTCACCTCCTTGAATGTTTTCTCCTTCAACTTGAGAATCTCCTCTTGCTTTCATAAAGCTGATAATGTGCAGAACAGTATTCACTTTGTGTGTTTAAAGGCTGTCTGCCTCCCATTTTACTTGAACTTAGTTTCCCTTTCATGGGATATGTCTGCACTGCAGAGTTTTTTTTGGAGAAACAGCCAGTTTTCTGAAAAAAACATCACTAACATCCAAACTGCAATCACATTCTTTTGAAAAAAAATTGGAAGAACAGAGGGTTTTTTCCAACACTGGTAAACCTCTTTCTATGCAGAAGAAGTCTTTTTTCGAAAGAGCTCTTTTGGAAATAGGCATGTGTGGATGGGGAAGAGGGAGTTTTTTTGAAAGAAGAGGAAAGAGGAAAAAGCACAGGTGCCCTGGTGGTCACTCCATCCATAGTAATCACAGCTTAAATACGAGATAGCATCCACACTGTAAGGATGCTATCTTTCGAAAAAGCAGATTGCTTTTTCGATGCATTTTTGCTGTGTAAACGCTCTCTTTTGGAAGAAGATTTTTTTGGAAGATCTCTTCCAAAAGCTTCTTCTGAAAAAAACCTGCAGTCTAGACATAGCCATGGCTAAAATGAAAGTACAGCTGTTATTGAACCCTTGAACTGGTAAGCAACAATATGTTGTACCATCAGTTCTCTGGTGGCCATGTCTGTACATAAGCTAATCTTTTTGTTCTTTGTCCATTCTTTGTTGGTAAAGATATTGCTTTCCATTTAGCTCCCTACATTTCACTGCATAAATCTTCCATTTTAAAGGACTGTTACTGAAAGATGCTGTGACTTATTTGAAAATATTTCTGATAATCCTCCACCCTTTTTAAATTAAGATTGTCCTCACTTCTAGGATTTTTTTATGCTGATATTGATAATGGTGTGTTTGGCAAAAGGTGGTGGGCAGACATCTTAGCAACACTGAATGTGTCAGCATGTCCCACTGGATTAAGTGTGGTTCTTGATCTGAATAACTTAAATTGTAATTTGAAACAAGATGCAATAAGGGAAAGTGGCATAGAAAGAGGAAGAGAAAGAGGGGATACAGTAATAAAACTATGTCGTTATTTGATCGGTTAATGCACAATTTAATGGTTTAAAATTATCCAGTATTTTGTGCATTGGTTTTACATCACCTCACTTTCACACTATCAATAGGATTACAATGAAATGTTCAATAAGCCATTAAGTATTTATTGAGCAAACTGTTGACCTGAAATATTTTGGTAAATGACTTATCTAACAAGTATACTTCCTGGCATTGGTTTATTGAGCAACTAAAAGATTAATTGTGCAATAATAATTTCCATTTAATTCAGCTATAAAGAGACTGCCTGAAAAAAACTGTGCATCTGTAATCCTTGGTACTCTGGTCCAAACTGCTAGTTCATCCAAACTTTAAAAGTAATATAAATTAATTTGGTAGAACTGCAAAGAATTCTTATAGAGCAGCAGTTCCCAGCCTTTTCCAGATGGGGACCTATTTTGACAATTCAGGAAGACTTGGTGGCCCAAGGCAATTCAAAAACGGGGAGGCACTGGTAAGATACTTGGTGACCCTCTTGAAATGTAATGGCAACCCATTGACCCATAGGTTGGGAAACCCTGTTATAGAGACATTGACTCAGTGGAGGAGGTTTTTTTAAATGGGCCCCAGCTGGAACATTGTGTCTCACTTCTCTCAGACTTTGGAGATCTTTTAATTAGCATTCAGATCTGAGCTATACAGCTCTGGATGTTCTGTATAAAATATATATAATTTCTTTTTTGGTATTGTAAAAATATCACATATCACTAACACCAATAATTACACCATTTTCCTTCTGAAGTTAAAAAAAAGAATTATGCTGCTACATAACACTTGCAGTACATAATTACTTGTAAATTAACAAAACACTTCTCAAATACAGTACTAATAAACTTACCATTAGTTCTTGGACATAACTGCTGTTTTGTTGCAAGCAACATTAAATTTACTAATACCAAAGTATAGAAAACTCTTTATAATAAAATTGTAGACACAGCATATTTAATTATATTTATATATAATTGTAGACACTATATATTTCCTTTGTCATATTTCACAACCATGATCAATTACAAATTTAATTAATATAATCTGGAATTCAGTGCCTTGTTTACTTGTGTGTCCTGTTTTTGCTGATTAACAGAATGAGAGAGAGGCATCCTTCCTATACATTTTTGCTGTGGAGTTATATATTTTAGTGGGTTCTGTCTCTTAGGTCTATCTTGGATGGCTAGTTAAAGTTCCTTGAATGCACTGATATTATCTGACCTGCTCCCTGTTGGAATTCAGGGACTCAGAAGACCGTATCAGCTGGATGTCAGCCACACACTATGAAAAGTGTTTTTCTCTAGTGAGGTAGGCTTAAGAAGGTTGCTACCCCTGTCCCCAGTCTTTAAAGTAGACACTTCAGATGGAGTGTTCATCTGTTCAAAGACAACCTCAATGCTTTTTTTTTTTAAACAAACAGTAGGTGTTAACTTTTAAAGTTATAACAAATTACAAGTTTGGGGGATTTGCTGCCCACTATCACTTTTCTTTTGATTTATTGAAAGGCATACATCTATTGTAAAATGTTTTGTTAGGCTTATCTGATATACTTCAGCATGAGTACTCAAACAAGACTCACTCTTCAGTTTTCTTGTATTTGCAGAGGATGTAAATTATATAGAGAAAAGAAACCTGGAAGCTTTATCCTATGTCCAACAATTATTTCAACCTAAAGGAATAAATACTCCTTGTAAATGTTTCAGAACCAACTTTTCTCTTTAACAGGATATATGTGTGTGTGTGTGTGCGTGCACATCTGTGTGTGCGTGTGTGTGTGTATTCACACATTTCCAGGGCACACCTGTCACCTCATAATGCACTCTTAGTTCACTGTTCAAGCAGACTTTTTATTTTATGGGCCACATCTTTAGAAATAGCCCTTAAGTTTGTACCTGTGTACATCATGGGTAAATAGAGCAGAATCGGTATGTTCTTGCAAATAAGATAGATGTCTAATTCTGTCAATTGCAGCCACAATTGATTATCAGTTTTATCCTACGATCAAACATGTATTCTTATATAAGTCTATTAATCAAATACAGTGCTCTGTTGCTAGAGTAAGTTGCAACATTTTCTTTTAAATTAAATTTTGGCCAAAATTGAAATATTGTTGTACAGATGTTGATGAAATCTCAGCCAAAACACTTGAGTCTGGGTCAAGAAAGAGACTCAGGATGGCATTTAGAGCACTGATTCAGACCATGAGTTTGAATGTAGGTGTCCTTACATCCAAATGAATATCCTAGCCATCAGGCCATGTCTATTTTGGAGATGATGCCTTTAATAGATCTTTTACTTGTGTGAGAAAAATGTCAACGTCTCAGCTCTATCTTGATTAATCAGGTTTTCTTTGAAATTTGAAAAAATTGATGACTGTAAAACCTTTCTTGCTTATCACTAATTCACAATTATCTGGGATGAAAAATTCCCTGAATAACACACAGAAGGATTTTGAACCCATATATCTCACATTACAGGCAAATGGCTTTGGTGATTGTCTCTCTTCCTCCATCCCTTCCTTATTTAAAAATGGACAATTTGACACAATTCTGTTTTCACATAACAATGAAAGATTATTTTCATTCCAATGTGGAACAAAAATAAATTAAAAACCCTAAAACATTGTCACAAAGTGGAATTGTCCTTTGGTCAGCTCCATTGTTCATGAATACACCACAGCTATTATGGTTTAGGGTGATCAAAAGATATATATTATTTCAAGCTGGTGGCTACCTAAAATATTTTGAGCACTGCCATCTGAAACATCTTGATCAGATAATAACCCTTGTTTAAAAAAAATCACACTTTTGTTGCACAGATCAGAGAACTGGTTGAAGAAAATGAAAAACCTACAGAACCTAACAGTTTATATTTCCCATATTTGTTGAAATGATTGAAAAATTATTTTCCCCGATCATCTGTCATCTTGTCTTTGCTTTTCATTGGTCACAACCAAATCAGCTGTCAGAACAAGAGATAAACTGTAGATAAATTTAGAGTAGAACAATGTCATAACTTTAAAATTCAACACAATTCATAGAATAATCTCCTTCATTGTTAGCATCAAAGCTTCTCAGCTAGCACAAAAACTCAAATTCCACTCTAACAAGATCATATAAGGAAAATTTCATATCTCCAGTAAGCTTCTTCAAAAGAAGCTGTTTTACATCAGCAGATGCAACACATTTCCTTATGTGTTGTTTCTGCTCACCCGGTATTAGATATATTATCCTTCAGAACATGAATACATGTGAAAGACAGCCCGAGGGCCTGATTCACCACTGGATTATTTCAGTGAAAGATAAATGGGGTTGTTATGGCATAAAACTGAGAAATGCAATAGTGAATCATGTCTATGGAGCTTTGAGTGTCTGGTTTACTATTTACAATTCATTTTGATACCAGCTACAGTTAATTCTGTGTTTTAGTCAAATTTTAATATGCCATTTTAATTTAACAATGGCACAATATTACCATGGAAGTAAAATCTTGAATGAAAGAAGAAATGCATATGGCACAAAAGGGTTTCTGTATTGTTTCACTGAAAAGATTAATTAAAAAAATCCTACTACAACAAAGGTATTATTCACATTAAATTAATGTGACATTGAGCACTTTCCTCTTGCTGACATTGTGGATTCAGATTATTACACTGGTAAAATATTAAAAATGAAGATAACAAGAGGCCAAATTCTCTGCTAGTGTAAACTGGTGGAGCTCCATTAACTTCAGTGGAATTGTCTCAAATTATATCAGCAAAGAATTTGGTCTGAGAGCTCTAAGCATACTCTTTGCTTTATGCTGAATGTTTCCTTCATTGAATTAAAGTGTATCTTACAATTCTAAATTAAAAGACAATTTCAGAAAACTATAGTTCGGGGTAAATAGCACTTTCTGGTGTGGAGAGGAACCCTAACAAGTAGTAGAAATGCTGCAGTCTGGCTATTCAGCTATGATTTGTAGACCCTCTTTAGGGAAGTCTGTACTTTCCGTACAACTCAGAGCAGTGTTAATAGATAGGATTACTTCAGTGATGATGAGATTTAGGTCTGGTTGACACTAGACCAGGCAGGTCATGCAAAATGGGTAGCTGGATTTGGCTTACCTTAAGCCGAGCCACTATAACATCTAAACTGCAGGAGGCCAATGGGAGTGCATGCTCCTGTCAGTTTCCCTTACTTCTCACAGAATGAGGAGTACAGAACGCTGGTAGGTCTGCCCTCAGCATTTAATTTGGGGAGGGAGGGTCTACACTAGACCCACTAAATTGAATGCTAGGAAATGGGCCCCTGGAGGGTCAATCTTCTCTGTAGTGTAGACACCCCCTTCGAGTGTGAGTGTGTCTACTGGTGCAAGTACTCTTACCAGACAGTGGAGATGCAACAGTTATGTGACCCATTGCAGACCTGAAGATGCTGGTATCCACAGGCTTCTCTTGTGCATAGCGTGTTTGCTAAGCTAATGTGCAAAGGGGAAGTTTTGGCCCGCCATTCATTTAATTAAATAATAAAGTAATAATAGATGAACATCCTATTGTAAAAATAGATTATTAGAACAAACAGCCCCAAACTTCAGGTAAATGTCAAATATGGAGTTAAAACATGCTGAGGCAAAGGTGCCCGGGGAACCATTAAAACGTCTTTGAAAATCTGCTCAACTCAGTCTGTGGTATGAAAGAAGAATGGTTACATTTTTATACTGCGTGGAAATATGAGCAGCTCATATGTGCACAAAAATATCACTGGCAGTGCTGGCTGGAGGCTGACAATTCTGCTTAGCAATAGCTTTCCAGACTTTGATTCCACTTTAGAACCAACTCAAAATCTTTCAAATATTCTTGCAAAAAAAAAGGGGGGGGGGGGAGGAGGGAATTTAATATTTATTGAATCCAAATGTTCCATTTTGGGATTTAAGGGTCTCTTTGGTCAAAAGTGGCCTGACAGGACCAGTAAGCCTTTGACTTCAGAAACTATTGAAAACTTCATTGGCTTTGACAAAACTACATATTTGTTCAAAATCCATTATGTCCAAAATATTCTGAGTAGCTGTAGTCATCAGGGCAATTGTTCATGTGTTGTACAAGTGAAATGCAGTAACTGGGACATGGAAAAATATGGAGATTGAGCAGATACAGCTATTGGACTGCATCTTTCAATATTTAAATGTGTTTGTAGATAGTACTCATGTCATGGAGCTACTGGATAATGATGCACTATATTTATGAGATGCCTAAATATTTATTGGTAAATGCTTACAGTCATATGAAAAAAATAAGTCTCTGATCCAAAAAGATTTCAGTTGAAAAGATAACAAAGGCAAATAACAGGCGAGGTGCAGATAAAGATAGTCATGTGGGTGGGGAGAGGGTGTCCATACACTCAATGTGTTGAGACAACTGTTAGAGCAGCTACTGTGCAAATGCACTGACAGCTTTCGTTGTGATTTCAGTCATGCCCTCTTCTAAGCAGATGGGTGTTTGTGTCAAGCTATGAGCAAACTCTGGTTATTTGGTGATTCTGACTAGGGTCAGTAGCAGTGTCGGTTGTTAAGGTTGCCCCACACTTCTGGTATGAGACTCTATTTTCAGTTTCTTACAACTTTGCCAAACTCGAACCATTTGGGCTGAAATTTTCCATGCTGGGTGCGTGCCACTGGCTGAATTCTTTTTCTGGAAGAAAATGTCAATGAAAATAGTTCAGCTATTTCTGAGAATAATGGTACATGTCTGACCATTTATTTGAACCTCAGTAGCAATCCCATACTTTGGAGCAGCAATTTGAAATTTCAAAGGGGTGTGGCTTTTGTGTTGAGAATATGAGTCTCTGCACCAGGTAGAGGCTGAGCAGCAGAATGAAGTGCCTAGCATCTTTCTGTCCTGTGTTCTGTGACCTCGTGACTGGCACCAGGCACTGTGGAAGAGACAGCTGCCTGATTTAAATGCAGGGAGGACAAAAACTATAATGAACTATAGTGGAAAATTTATAATGACCGAAAATAACTTTTTCTTTACAAACTGAAGTATCATGACTAACTTCAGTTTTTTATTTGTAGTGTTTTTAAAGAGGGGAAATTGGTGTCAACTCTAGTTCACATACTGATGGCTGCCTCTTCGTAAATATTAATAGATTCCAAAGTCAGAAGAGACCACCGTGATATCTAGCCTGATGTCCTGTATGAAATAGGTCTTAGAACCTAATCTCTGAAGCATATCCAATCTTGATTTTTAAAACTTGCCAGTCATGGAGAATTCACTCTTGGTAAATTATTCTAGTGGTTAATTACCCTTACACTTAATGTGGATAAGTTGTGAATATTTCTACCACCAATAGCATTCTGGTAAAAAGATGGGTTGAAACAGATAAATGAATGAAATGGCTTTTGGAGGGAAAAAACCCAAAACAAACAAACAAACAAAAAAAACCCCAGTGCCCTTATAAGGTATAATCAGCTATAGAAACAACTCTCCAAAACATAAAGAATGGCATAAAGTCTGTGTCTTTGATGCAGCAGTCTGAGCCCTGATGAATTTCTCACTGCTAAAAATGGTATTGAACTTTCAGATGCTATTGACGGTGTCTTGTGGGAAGTTGGTACAATTTCTGCATTTGAATGATTTTTTTTTGTATGAGTAGGATGAATAGTACATGTACTCATACTATACATGAGTACTATATTTCTTATTTTGCATATTGAGTTTCTTTTAGGAGATGAGTTAGTGAGTAATTATTCATATATGAAATTACAAGTTAATCAGATTTGAGCTACTATTATATTTAAATTAATTGGTTGTGTTCTTTCTGAATGAATTGTGATCAGCTTTAGAAATTCTGTTACATTTGTAGTATGTTAAGTTTACTCCATTTCTTTGTTCATATGACAAACCATACTGGATTACTGACTTTAAAATAAATCAAACTAATATACCTAATCTACTTGCACTGTATTTAAACATGAATAGGTTCTTCTTGTCTTTTACATAGTTTGCATGCTTTCCTTGCATATTACCCTCCTGACAAGCCTTGTAATTACTAAATATTTTATATTCTTTCATATTATAAGCATTGTTTTTGCAAACAAAAATGTTTTTCACTTTAAAAAAATCACCTGTTTAATCCAATACATTTTTTTATCCTGATCTTTTCCTATTAAAGCAAAGAATGTTGAAGGTGAGTCAAGCTATTTAATAAAACATAATATTAGGAAAACAATGGCATAAACTTGATTTCAGGATTTCATTTCAGAAGTTTATGTCATTACAAATTTTCTTAGAAAGAAATTATGACTTCTGATCAAGAACAATACATTTTTGTGTGTTTTGAACAGTCATTGTAGTCATCCTAAAGTCAAATGCCAAAGTCGTAGCCTCCTTGCAGATGAAGTGCCATCTGCTCCATAGCTAGATCTTTAAGGTGGTCTGGCTGGATATTTATTTTGTGTCCATCAGTGAAATCTGTGATGCTGAAAGACCAGGTGATAGCTCATGCCAAAATCTTGTGCCCCCTTAAGTATTGACAAATGCATAGCTGAAAATCAGTCTGGTTCACCTGTTAGTGTCATTAAAGTAGATGTTAGAGTGTGTATTAATCTTACAATATCTGTATCCCGTGTTGTAAGGTAATATTTAGATGCTTGCTCTGTAGCTATAAAAATGTTTGCCAAGACTATAAACCCACAGTATGGGAAGAACCATTACCAAGTGTTAAATACTGGCTTATGACAATAGGTATCTTCTCTTACAACAAAATATGCCTGTAGACACCAGTCAAGACTTTGTGGAATGTCTGTGTACAAAAGACTTTGTTTACTTCCCTCACAGCCCTAAAGGGGGTAGGTACATGAAAGAGCCCTTGTCCCATTATAGCTTGAATACTGGGAAAATGAATAAAAATGCCTGACCAGAAGAAAAGCTATTCCTATTCCATCTTAATTCTAAGGGACAAAGATTTTTAAGAATAAGGGTAGCCAGTAGTTTAGCTTGGATTAGCTCTAAAAAACATATGGAACCAGCATATAAAATTTGTTTCCATTACCTTTTAAATTTTAATTTGTGCATGTGTATATATAACTGCTTTAATCTTGTGCAAAACTCTTTTTTATAGTTCATAAACCTTCACTCAATTTATTACAGATATGATGTTGCAACTCCATATTTCTATGGAAATATGTTTTTGAATATAAATATGCATAACTTAAATGTGCTCTATATGAAATGGGGCATGTGACCTAACATTCAAGAGTTTGTAATCCCCTGAATGGGTATATTCTATTTGTGTATATACATCATTCTTGGCTGTAAAGTTAGGATTATAAATCCATTTATACGTTCATATGATGAGGCATAATTTTTCTTTACAGAAACCATGTTGACGTTTCACCAACAAATTATGTTCATCTGCCCCTTACTATACAGGCAGTCCCCGGGTTACGTACCAGATAGGGACTATAGGTTTGTTCTTAAGTTGAATTTGTATGTAAGTCGGAACTGGCTCCAGATTCAGCTGCTGCCACTGAAACTGACCAGGGGCTGACTACAGGAAGCCGGAGACAGAGTTGCTCTGCCCCCAGCTTCCTGGAATCAGCCTGATCAATTTTAACAGCTGCTGAATCTGGAGCCTGGGACAGAACAGCTGGGCCGCTGCCCGGTAGGTTCCCACAGGACCAACCCGGCAGCACCCCAGCTACTCTACCCGAGGCATCCCGCAACAAAAGCCTGGTCTGCTGGGGGGGGGGGGGCGCACTAGCTGCGCCCCCTCCCCCTCCAGCAGACCAGGGAGACCCGAGCAAAGCTGCACAGGCGGAGGGACCCCGCCGCCCGTGTGGCTTTCCTCCTTTGCCCCCGAGCAAAGCCGATGGACCCCCCCCCAGCAGACCAGGGACACCCGAGCAAAGCCGCCGCCTGGGCGGCTTTGCTCGTTTGTCCGGGAGCAAAGCCGCCCAGGCAGCGGGACCCCCGCCACCTGGGCGGCTTTGCTCCTGTCCCCCTGGTCTGCTGGGGGGGGGTCCAGCAAAGCCACTGGGAGACCGGGAGAAGCTTTTCTTGCCCCGGAGGACACGGGCGGCAACTCGCCGCCCTTGAGCTCTGGGGCGAGAAAAGCCCCATTTGTAAGTGCGGATCCGACATAAGTCGGATCCACGTAAGTCGGGGACTGCCTGTAGTTTTAAGAAATTTGCCTGGTACTGAAGTTAGACTTACTGGCCTGTAGTTGGCAGGATCATCTCTGGAGTCCTTTTTAAAAAAAATTGTGTCATATTAGCTATCCTACAGTCATTTGGTACAGAAAAGGAATTAAAGGATAAGTTACAAAGTTCAGTTAGTTGTTCCACAATTTCACATTTCACATGACTGAGATTCATAGCTTGTGTTCTCCACATGTTCTATAGACAGCTTATGGTTGGTCTTACAAGGAATAACATAATCAGACTGAGAAAAGAAAGATGCAGGAAGAATATGAGGAAGAACTCCTAACAGTAAGATATATTAATTTGCAGAATAGTCTCCAAGGGAGATGGGAGAAGGACACATTATCTAGCATTATTAAACCTAGACTGCACAGAGCAATAGAAACTATTGTAGACAACAAACCCACAAGGACAGGTGGTTGGATTTGATGATTTATTGTTTCTATGAGTCACATGTTAAATAACTTATGCCAGGTTAAAAAAAATCTAACTTCCACAGCACTTTACAAGGCTGAAGCTGCCAAAAATTACTCATGAGCAATTCTGCATGGACCATATGGCTTCTTTATTGTTTCTGGCTCTTAGAAATTTAGGAAAAGCAAAAGACATGAAAACATTTTTGTTTTAATATATAATGTATATAAGCTAATATAGAATAACATACCACACCACGTTTTGCTCAGGATTTAGAGCAGATGCCAATTCTTTTCATGTATATTATAGGCAGTTTATAATTGTTTTGAGGAACTTTGGTAAAGAGGTAGACTGATTTAAATGTATAAGCCCAGTGTATTTCCATTCAAACTGAGTGTTAGTGGTCCATTGTGGGCTGGATAGATCACCAATAATAGTTGCATAGTATTATTCTTTAGCACCTGACTGGTGGCATATGTTCAAAATGGTGTCTTGGTTGTGGGGATAAGGTAGAGTTTGAAAGCGCTACCTGCAACTACTTTATGCAAGGGGTGATTGGGATTAAATTATAAAGGGTTATTTTATAAGTTTAAGTAAATTCTAGGGGGCTGTTCCCCGTGCTCGCTATGCTCATCAACCAGCTTGGCCCCCTTCCCCTGGTTGCTGGGAAGTGCTGGGCCAAGGCCTCAGCAGCCCTAAGCAACTGCTGGGGAGGGTCAGGCCAAGGCTGCCCCAGCCCCTGTTCTTCCCTCCCCCAACTGCCAACCCTCCCCACAACCCACAATGGCAGCTGAATGCCTGTGCAGAGGGGGAGCCAAGCCCCCATCCTTATGGAGAGGCTGGAGGCTGAGCATCTTAGCGCTAGTGACAGTGTCCAGGAAAGCAAGGCTGAGGTGGGCAGCAGGCCTGAGATGGAGGAGCCCAGGAGCGGAGCTATGGCCATGGGTGAGGGCAGCCCAGCTGGGGAGGAAGAGGTAGACAGGCTCTGCTCTGGCCTCAGTGCCTCTGCCACACACTTTCCTGCTCGTCAACTTCCCTGGCTGCCGAGGCCGTGGCAGCTCCTGCTCTCTGCCCCTGATTGCTGCCGGGAGCCGGGGCAGGAGGTGGCTGGGTTGCAGGACCCATAACCTGGCAGCAGGTGGCAGAGTGGGGAGCTGGAGCCACTTTCCACCAGGGTCCCCTGACCATCTGGCAGCGGAGAGCGGGGCCAGTGGGGAGCCCAGGGCACCTCTTGAGGAGCCAGTGGGATCCCTGAGCCATGGCTGCCACTTCCCCTTCAGACCCTGACCAGGCTGGATGGCGGAGCGACGCAGAGTTACATGATGACGTCACTCTGTGGTCCTGCAGGAAAATTTTATATATGTGTGTGTGTGTGTGTGTGTGTGTGTGTGTGTGTATACGCACACACAGAGGGTATGTCTACACTACCCCGCTAGTGCGAACTAGGGTGGTAATGTAGGCATACCGAACGTGCAAATGAAGCCCGGGATTTGAATTTCCCGGGCTTTATTTGCAGAAGCCGGCCGGCGCCATTTTTAAATGCCGGCTTGTTCGAACCCCGTGCCGCGCGGCTACACGCGGCATGGGCTAGATAGTTCGGACTAGCAAGCCATTCCGAACTATCTGTACGCCTCGTTCCATGAGGCGTACAGATAGTTCGGAATGGCTTGCTAGTCCGAACTATCTAGCCCGTGCCACGTGTAGTCACGCGGCACGGGCTTCGAACAAGCCGGCATTTAAAAATGGCGCCGGCCAGCTTCTGCAAATAAAGCCCGGGAAATTCAAATCCCGGGCTTCATTTGCACGTTCAGTATGCATACATTACCCCGCTAGTTCGCACTAGCGGGGTAGTGTAGACATACCCAGAACGTGAGAAAGATGCCTGCCCTTTGGACCTGCATATAAATAAGGGAAGAAAGCAAAAGGCTTCATCAGAAATATATCTGCTAAGAGGGGGCAGGTTACTATTTGCTAATTCCTTGTAAATTGTCATATGAATTGGGAAAGAAAATTAAGGAGCAGATTCAATGCAAAGAGTTCTTTAGGGAGCTGCCACATTCTCTGTGCTGTGAGAGGTATGCCTTTTAAGATTTGGGCCTGCATATGGAGATCTTTAAAAAACTCTTTTAACCTTTGACTTCATTTCCAGCTTCATTTATTTGGACTAGGTTTTTAACAAGTAACCTCTGAGAAAAGACTGTTTGGGTAATTCAAGAGGGACTTTTGCAAGATAGCAGTTTACTCCATCAATGCTATCTGATCCTTCTTTTATTGTTAAACCTGTAGTTTCCAAAGGACTGGCATCAGTGTGATTATTGGGTAAGAATTAAGATTCATATTGACCTGGGATTAAGTTTCTGATCCTCTAGGACCAGTGAAAACCTTAGGTAAGGTTAAACAAATCTGGTAAGGGGTTATTGAAATCTTATTTATCTGGTTGAGAGCCAAGAGCTGGAATGCGGAAGGGGTCTGTGTTTGTCTTACAGATAGTTTCTGCAGTATCGTGTTGGGTTATCTTGTTACTGGCTTGGTGAATCTAATTATACAACAAACCAGCAGTATTTTGGGGGGCTGTCTGCTCTATTTCTTTCAAATTATAGACTCATGCACTTTCATGAGTAAAACACACTTCATCAGATACGTTGGAGTGGAAATACAGAATCCAATATATATTACCTGTCAATTGTTGGACCCTTGTTAATGAAGCTAATTAAATGGGCTTGATGTGTCCTATTCATAGCTATTGATGAGAAATCAAGTTGTCAGGAGTGCAGCCCCACTTGGGGCTGGTGCTGTGGGAAGCGCATCCTTAGTCAGGGCTGGAGCAGTTCAAGAGTGCAGTGCCGGCTGGGGCGGGTGGCAAGAAGCTCAGCCCCAGCCAGGGCTGAAGTCATCTGGGTGTGCAGCCCGGATCAATGCCATGGCCAGGGATGGAGTGGGGGGTACAACTACTGCCAGAGCTGGAGGCAACGGAGTTGGCGGGCGTGGTGGGGGATGCAGCCCCAATCAGGGATGGCATAGTGTGTGTATTGGGGGGGTGGGCAAGTGGAGGGAGCACAGCCTACAGCTGGGTAAGGAGCCTTGACCTCCCCTTGCCCGGAAAACTCCATGGTTCGGGACAACTCAAGCCCCGAGGGGGCCAGACGAGGAAGGTCCGTGTGTGTGTGTGTGTGAATACACACACACACACACACACACACACACACACACACACACACACGTATAAATAGAGAGAAGAGTTGGGAAAATAGGGAATAAATGTGATTAGCTGCAAAGTCAAGTTTTTTGCCAGTTGGTTGAATTGTGAATGCAGAAAGTGTTGTAAAGTAATTAATGCTTTTATGTTTTATGTTTCGTGTGCAACCTTCAAACAATAGTTGGCGACTCCCAAGATAAATTTGTTTATAGATTCATTTGCGGAATCAATCTTAACCCCAGTGCTGTGAAATTCCTTTATTGTCAAACTACAAACCTTTATTTGGAGCAAATCCTATTATACACCAACTATTCTTGACTTCATGGACAACTCCCAAGAGGGGTGGAAAAACATTTTTCATGAATAAATATTGAAAATGTGGAGACACAAACAGCAATATGTACTAAGTGAGTATAGGTACAATGTGTATATAATGTAGATGTAGAAATACTTATGATCATGTTCTACATATACATTCATGGTATTGTTTAGTGTCTTGTATTTTGTAAGTACTCATGATGAATGTACAAGTTCATGATTTCATCACTTCTTTCACTCACCTTACAGTATAAATTAAGAATTTCCCTAAGTAGAAACTTGCTTATCCACAGGGGCAGAGCCATTGAAAATTAATAAATGAATAAACACAAGGAAAGCACTCTCTCATTTATTAGACAAGTGTAACTTGATTCTAATTATTTTAAAGTTCATAGTGTAGTAATCTAGTAAGATTAATTGTATAAAGTTAATTATGCAAAAGAGGTATTATGAAACCTCACTACACAGCTCCTCCATTTAAACTTTACTGAGTGGTAGGGAGAGCATTTATTTGCAGAAGTTGTAATATAATGCAGAAAGCAGACCAGAGGGAGTACAGAGAAACAGGAAAAGGAGGAGAGATGCTGAAGAGATAGCAGGGGAACCTAATGACACAAGTAGTGATAGTTTTAAGTGAGTATGTGTATTAATTTTTTTGTACTGAGCAGTGTTGAATGAAAAAATAAGGTAGTCAAACAAGTCAAAATGAGGTGAATAGAATGCATCTGGCTGTCATTGTGATCGATGCCCTTTATTTTGAACCCAATTTTAATTCTCCACACAAAGCTTCTATTATTATTGCAAACTTTTAAATGAGAAAATTGGTATGTAGGGATATTTTTTATTTCATAGCTGTGATAGTGAGCCAGAAGGAGTTAAGAAACTTGCATGCTTGATAACCCAAATTCTACCTTTAGAGACATATTAGAAAAGTGTTTGAGTGGTACTAAGAGTCATTCCTTATAAATAACAAACAAAGCCAATGTAGACTAGAGTTTTGAAATGTATACTTGTATTGTGCCCTTACTACCAAACCAAACATTCTCTTTTCCCTTCTTATGCTATATATACAGTACCACTAAAGTTACATCAATGCTCATAAATTACTTTAATAACATCAGTTGTGCATGTCCACACAGTGCTTCTTATATCAGCTGAGCACATCCACAATCTTTGCTCTTGCAGCCACACAAAGTTGTTATTGTGGGTAGCTAGCAATACATGATGCAAGTCATCAACTTCTGCTGCTGTGAACTCTGGGAATGGACCACGGGGCAGTGAGCACCATCCTATGATGCAGTTTTCTCCATCCCATCATTCTATGCCATCCCAACAAGTTGCTTCTTACCTCCTTTTGTATAATTTTTCAATAGCCCTCGTATATTGTATGCCTGCCATCTATGCCTAACAACATGGGCCGGTCAGTGGCAGTCCATTCTTTTAATGAGCATTCTGAATACAGGTTGGCTGGTATTACAGTATTTCAAGAGCTGTGAAACAAGTAAATCAATTAGGCTTCTCCTGCTATCTGCCATAGAAACAAATAATTCAAGATTTCTGCTGGTATTCATGGAACAACTTCGCATGGTGGACCATCAGTCTTGGGAAACAATCACTGAGTAGTGGGATCACATCATAAGAACATCCATATTGAGTCAGACCAAAGGTCCATTTAGCCCAGTATCCTGTCTGCCAACCGTGGCCAATGCCAGATGCCCCAGAAGGAGTGAACACAACAGGTACTCATAACGTGACCCCTTTCCTGTCATCCATTTCTAGACAAACAGAGGCTAAGAATACCATTCTTACCTATTCTGGCTAATAGCCATTGATGGACCTAACCTCCATGAATTTGCCTAGCTCTTTTTAAAACCCTGTTAAAGTCCTTGTCTTCACAACATCCTCTGGCAAGGAGTTCCAGAGGTTAACTGTGCGCTGGGTGAAGAAAAGCTTCCTTTTGTTTGTTTTAAACCTGATACCTATTAATTTCATTTGGAGATCCCCTAGTCTTTATGTTACAGAAACAAGTAAATAACTTTTCCTTATTCACTTTTTCCATACCAGTCATTATATATATATATATATATATTTTATACACCTCTATCATATGCTCCTTTAGTCACCTCTTTTCTAAGCTTTTTATCTTTCATCATATGAGACCTGTTCCAAACCCCTAATAATTTTTGTTGCCCTTCTCTGAACCTTTTCAAGTGCCAATATATCTTTTTTTGAGATGAGGCAACCACATTTGTACACAGTATTCAAGATGTGGACGTACCATGGTTTTATAGAGAGGCAATAAGAAAGTCTCTGTCTTATTCTCTATCAATTTTTAATACCACCTAACATTGTTTTTTTTTTAATGCCTCTGTACATTGAATGGATGTTTTCAGAGAATTATGCACAGAAAATTCTGCTTCCTGCTTCTGATGTGCTTAAAAACATTTTGCTATTACTTTTTTAGTTTTTGCTATCTGCTCTTCAAACCCTTTTTGGGATTTTCTTATTATATTTTTACACTTAATTTGACAGAATTAATGCTCTTTTCTATTTCCCTCACTAGGATTTGGCTTCCACTTTTTAAAAGATGTCTTCTTATCTCTCACTGCTTCTTTTACTTGGTTGTTAAGCCATGATGTCACTTTTTGGTTCTCTTACTGTGTTTTTTAATTTTGGGTATACATTTAAGTTGGGCTTCTATTATGGTGTATTTGAAAAGTTCCCCTGCAGTGTGCAGAGATTTTACTTTTGTCACTGTAGCTTTTAATTTCTGTTTAACTAACCTCCTCATTTTTGTGTAGCTCTCCTTTCTGAAATTAAATGCTACAGTTTTGGGCTGCTGAGGTGTTTTTCCCACCACAAGGATGTTAAATTTTATTACATTATGGCCACTATTTCCAAGAGGTCCAGTTATATTTACCTCTTAGACCAGATCCTGTGGTCCATTATGGACTAAATCAAGAATTGCCACTCCCTGTATGGGTTCCAGAACCAGCTGCTCCAAGAAGCAATCATTTAAGGTATCAAGAAATTTTATCTCTGCATCCTGTTCTGAGGTGACATGTATCCATGTATAGTATGAAGAGCAGAAGCCACCAAACATTTGGATGCACAAAGCCACTTTCCTGGAATTGCCTGCGGAGCTCACTCCAGCATAGTTGTGCAGGGATGGCAAAATGAGAGCTGCCCTTAGTGGGGGAAAGTGAGTGGTGAATGCTATGCAGAAGCTGGCAGCTCAGACTGATACTGTTCAGCCATGAAACTGTTTGGAGTTGGAGCTGCAAAGAATATGTTTTGCAATGTGCTGCAGTGAACAGAAGCAGCACAAAGCAAAACAGAGTGTGAAGGGAGACAATTAATGCAAGACTGGGTCTGGAAAGGACATGGGAGCAGAAAAATGGGAGCAGAAAAAGGTGATCTCCTGGAGGGGGAAGACAGAGATCAGATCTCTCTTTACTCTGCAGTCTGAGAACCTCCATGCATGACTGCCCCAGAAACCATTAGGGATGTAAAATCCCTTTAAATTAGTTAACCAGTTAAACATTAACTTTAACCGGTTAACTGATTAAATGGAGATGGGCGGAGGGGTGTTTAAATGGGGCCGATGATGTTTACCTGGCAGCTGGTTAAATGATTACCCATTAACTTCTCTAGCAGCCACTACAGAATTATGGCAATGCTCTCCCAAACTTCCCCATCCCATTCCAGTGTTCCCAGTCTTCCATAGTACCCTGTGCTCTCCACTCAAAATAACTAGTTTGCCAATTAAAGCTGGAGTTTCACACTGCTATGAGAGCCCTAACTACGAGACTGTTCCTCATTTTTATAACCCCGTGACCAAAAATTTGTTTTTCCTGTTAATAAACTTGAGTGTTTGAAATGAACTGAGTCTTTATTAATGACATATACACAACTGTCAGTGCCAGCTTTGAAACAATGTGGCTATAGGTTGGAATATTTGCTTAACACAATTGACACAGAGGAAGCAAGCACTAAAGGGGTTACATATAGTGTCAAATAAACACAATGCTCTTTTAAAGCCTCCATGATTTAGATAGCCTCCTTTTGTGCTTCTGTATTACCCTTGTCTTTGGCTGCTCAAAATCAGCAGCTGGCTCCTCAGTTTCAGTGGCTCACCAATGTGAAAGCTTTCCTCCACAAATAATATGCAGAGCAAAGCAGGCCACAATGACCATGGGAATTTTTTTTTAATCGCAGAATCATAGAACTGGAAGTGACATCGAGAGGTCATCAAGTCCAGTCCCCTGCACTCATGACAGGACCAAGCACCATCTATACCACCCCTGACCAGTGTTTGTCTAACCTGCTCTTAAAAACCTCCAGTGATGGAGACTTAACAACCTCCCTATTTGTACTGAGGTCTAACTAGACAAAATATAGCATAAAAACATTTTAACATTGGCCAAAGATGCATTCAATGGTCATTTGGTACCTGCTGAATCAGTTGTTAAAGCGTCCCTTTCTGACACGTAGGCTCCCAGCCTGAGGCTTCATGAGCCAGAGTAACAACGGTCTCCAAGGATCACTATGGGCATTTTCCCATCCCTCACTGGGATCTTCTGGACTGAAAGGAAAGAAAGAAAGAAACAAAGAAAGAAAATCTCAGTATGCAGCTTTTTATATATTCAGGCAGATGTGTGCACCATGCATCCTCTATGATCACCCAGATTAATGCCAGTGAAGTGGCCCAGGAGATGCCTGATTCATTATTTTTTCAGACAGAACACACAAGAATAAAAAAAAAATCAGAATTGACGTTCATCTTCACAGGTGCACAAACAATTTTGTTGTGTTTTGTGATGCACATTGACATTTTTATAACTCAGATAAACAAAAGGCTGAATTGCAGTTCCACGTGGACATGAAAGTAATTAAAACAATACCAATTATTTAAACATCTTTCAAGTTTTGTTTTCAACAGCACTAGTACATTTTTAATGATGTGAAACACCCTGATCACAGAACATTATTTGTATTTGAGCTATGAATCCAAGTTCTTACAGAAACATTTCCAAAGAAGGTGAAAATCAGCTATGGTGGAAATGGCCAAATGTGAGATATCAAACACACCACATTTGGGTGGGGGAGCCGCAGGAGGAGCCATTGTGTAGGGGAGCATGACCATCTATGACACAAAACACATGGCTCCAGCCGAAGTAGTTCAGAGAGGCTGCCATGCAGCAGCCCTTATCCTGGCCCTGGGTTGAGATAGAGGACTTCCATCTCTCCAGATCAGTGATATGTAGTATGGAATACAGTGACTCAGAGTTAATCTAGGGTCAAGTTCACTTGTCCCACATAAATTAGGTAATGCTTCAAGAAAATGTGCTCTCAGTATTGAGACAAGTGCATCCAAGATCACATGTTGGGAAAAATTTAATACTCCAGAACAAGGATGCCCTCTGACATAGCACCTTGTGTGGTCTCCTCTCATCATTTATTTCTCTCACCATAGTTTAATTCTGGCTATTGGACTGACAATGTAGTATTGTGAATGAAATGTACTTTGGGAAATTTGTATGCACATTTTATAGCTTGCAAAATAAATAAAACAAAGGAACTTGGGCCTCAGAGGAGAGGGAAGTAACTAGCTGTCACTTTCAATGTCTCATCCAAAATCAAAGGATTTTAAATATGTACAATGAGATTTCATAGCCCAAATGTTCTTTAAAAATTGCAATAAGAAGTGATATGGCAACTGCTTGAAAAGTTTTACTGATTCAGTGCACAAAAGAAAGGATGATTTTTTGCTATTAGTATGTGTCCATTGGGATGATGCTGGTTAACACTTGAAGAGCATAGAAATAATTCCAGTCAAACTTCCCACAGTATTTTAGTTTTCATTAAGAAAATGGAGGCTCTCCTTTCTGATGGCTTTGTTTACAGTTTGTACAGGAAGTCAGAGAATGAGACACTATTAAAATGCTTTCCATGTAAAGCTATCATATATATTAGTAGTAATAATTAGCTCTCATTGGCAATTTGCAGCAAAATGTCTCAAATAACTTTCTGAAGGAAGGTGAGCAACATTACTTACATGTTATAAATGAGGCACAATGATATAAAGGCAAACACCCATCCCCCTCTATTTTTTCCTCCCCCCTCTCCTTTCTCCCCTATTTATTTTGGATCTGCACATCCTAAACTCAAAACTCCAGTCGTCTGAAGAAGTGGGCTGTGCCCATGAAAGCTCATAACACCATCTGTATGTTTTGTAGTCTATAAAATGCTATCAGACCATTTGTTGTTTTTTAAGTTTATTTCTATCAGTGTTCATTACTTTTGTTTGCCTTAACTTTTTGCAAGCCTAATATTTGCCATTTTCTCATTTTTTCATAGATACTGAGTAACTACAGCATTGATAGACTTCATGTGGGGCTATGGGTGATCAACTCTGAAAATAGTTGTCTAAATTTGCGACCTAAAATGTATCCGTCGTGATCGGAAATGTGGATTTTGCAAAAGTCAGTGCTATATAGAGAAGTACATATTAATTGGTTTTAAGTTTTTTAATTAAAATATATCCTCAGTGTATCAAAAATTCACTTCTGCATTATTGATTATGGGTTTTTTTTTACTGTAGTTACAGAGCACAATGTGAATCTACTAATCTACAGCAGTTTGTCATCAGAAGTAGATTTCTTCATGTGAATAACAATGCTGTCTTGTACACCCTGGGAATATTGTATGTTTACCAAGTGCTGCATTTTTTCTTATGAGAAGTTATTTGAGTAGTGTTTGCAGTTGAACTCTCAACCCTGGAAGATGCTCCTTTCTGATAACTTTGTGGTATCTTATGCATTTTAAATGAGACAGACTGTTCAGACTGTCACCTTCCATAACTTAGCAAAGAAAAGGTGGAAACTTTAACCATGTTGCCTATGTGTTTGGTTAGCTGCAGGGTGGTTTTTCTTTTCATAGCAGAAGTATAGGAAATAAGAAGTATGTAGGACAGGGGTGGGGAACCTTTTTGGGGTCAGGACCACTGACCCACAGAAAAATCAGTCAAGGGCTGCATACAAGTGAGAAAAAAAACAAAAACCACCCCTCACAATCATGGGCTCCCCAATGTTGGGGGGAGTCCTGAGCCTCAGGAGCCAGATCCAGGCAAGCCGGGGGCTTCATCCAGTGCCTGGGCCTTACATTCCCCACCCTCATGCAGGAAACTGCATTTTAACTAATCTAATCACTTTCCTGAGCAAAACCAGCATGGACAGTTAGGCTGTGTCCAGACTCCATGCCTCCGTCGACGGAGGCATGTAGATTAGCCAGCTCGGAAGAGGGAAATGAAGCCGCGATTAAAATAATCGCGGCTTCATTTAAATTTAAATGGCTGCCCCGATCTGCCGATCAGCTGTTTGTCGGCAGATCGGGAGAGTCTGGACGCGATGCCCCGACAAAGAAGCCTTTCTTCATCGACACAGGTAAGCCTCGTGAAACCAGGTTTACCTGTGTCGATGAAGAAAGGCTTCTTTGTCGGGGCATCGCGTCCAGACTCTCCCGATCTGCCGACAAACAGCTGATCGGCAGATCGGGGCAGCCATTTAAATTTAAATGAAGCCGCGATTATTTTAATCGCGGCTTCATTTCCCTCTTCCGAGCTGGCTAATCTACATGCCTCCGTCGACGGAGGCATGGAGTCTGGACACAGCCTTAATGTTGAAACATCCAGTTGACAGTATAGTGAGCTCAGATGTGTAACTGAAAAAAAAAAAAAGTAAATGAATAGCTGATTGCTCAGACTGACCATTTTTTGAGGCAGAAAATGATGAGATAAGCTGGTGAAATCCAGTTTCAGAAAGGGAAATGCCAGCCAACATGTTGCAAAACTTCTTGAAAGACTGGCTTAATGGAGGAATGTTGATCTTGTGGCTAATGGAGCCATATTTTTGCTTTGTCTTTAGGCCTACTGTAATAAATTAATATTAATAATAATGGCACTGGACTGGGCCTCAGGAGATCTGGGCTCAAACTTCCCATGTATTCTTGGGCTCTTAATGTCTGTGTCTCAGTTCCCCATATGTAAAAAGGTGTACAAGTGTTTTGCTGCATCACAAGGGTGTTAAAAGGTAAATTAATTACAGTATGTGAAACACTCAAAGATTAGGGAAGAAGGCCATATAAACACATGTCCTAGACGAACAAAGCAAGGGATTGATTGGTTGCTTTAATGAAAGATCTTTAATGCAGATATGAGCATTGATGTTCATTGTGTGTCAAATCTTTCATTTTAACCAAGTAAGTATTTGAGCAAAATTCCATCGACTGCAAGGATCTGGCCCTTGGCCTATGAAGATAGAGTCCAGAATTTTTCCCCATTTTATCAAAATGTACATAAACACTTTTTTCCCCCACTAGCCTTTCTTCTGTACAAACTTCTCCAATTTGAAGCATTCTATATGTTCACTTCTTGTTGCTCTACATGAGCATAACATATTTTTTAAAATAATTGTGGTGTATTGGTGAGTATTGTTTGGAGTTTGAGGGAAAATATATTTCCCTAGGTTGCTTTGTTTGATGTTGTTTTACTGCCCACTTTAAATTATTGTTTCCATGGAGACTTCTTCCCTTTCAGCAACTTGTTTTTTTTTTTTCAGTAGCAAATTATTATTTTTAAATAAACTAGTTAATTGAATAAAGTCAAGGCAAGGAACTTAACCAGATCATTTATCTAGCCAGGGTTTTTTTAAAAAATCAGGGTTGGTTGGTTTTTTGGGGTGGAGGTTCAAATCTAATTTTTTCATTTGAAATGTCTGGATAAATATTTATTATTTTGAAAATTTTCATTATAAATTGTTAAAGATTTGTTCCCTCTGGGTTTCTTCATCCCACCTCTGTGTGATTGGAGAAAAATTGGAGAGAGAAAAATTCATTTTTAAAGGCACCACTTTCTTTTTAATTTTCTTTAAGTGAGATAAAGAAACAATACAACCCTCTTACTTTTTTTTTTTTCATATGGCAGACATTCCAAGTGAGAGACAAATATATTTCTCACCCTTGATCTACCCTTCTAATTTAGGTTGCCATTGCTTTGATTTCAGGGGAATGAAAAATCCACTTTGCTGTAGCTCTGTCAACCTTCCAGCTGGAATAGATGCAACTCAGTTGACAGAAGGAAGATTCCATCTACCTACTGCCAATGTATGGGGAGCTAGCATTCCTACAGCAATGAAAAATAAAACCCCATTCTGTCACCCTAGGTTGGGTCTATGCTACAGGTCTATACTAGCACAGTGCAACACCATAGCTAGGATGCTGTAGTCCATGCCATGTAAACATGGTCTTAGTTACTGTTTTCTTCAACTGAATTAAAGAAAGGTAAGAAACAGTGGGAAAGCCAATTTCTTAATTTTTTAAATTTTTCAGCTAGCACTACTAAAAACATCACAGGTTTCCCCTGAATAATCTATTTGCAGTTAAAGAGTACAAGCCATCCTCATCTTATTCCATCACCTTGTATTGCATGATTTCTATTTTCAATTTGATTCACCCAATTACTGTTGCTATGGCAGTTTCAGCTAGCTGAGATGAGTCACAAAAAGGCCAGCCCTGGCAGTGGATTATTTATGACTAAGGGAAAATGTGTTTTGCCACTCCTGCGTCCCCTTATTGTCTTGACTCTCTTGCAACCCAGGTGTGCCCTACTCTGCTCCTTGCTTCTTGAGCATAGGGGCCAGCAAGTGGTATCTGTGGGCCAGGAGTCCAGGTATGAAGCCAGTGATGCCACCATCCTTCTGCACTACTGTAGATGGCAGCACACTTTCAGAGCAAGGTGGATGGAGAGCCGTGGCTAGTAGCTGGGAGCCCAGAGGGGCTGGGCCAGTGTTCCCAGTAAGCTGTGCATTTGTGTGGCCACTCAGGAGAGATTTAAATACCATCCAGTTGATTAGCAGAGTACCCACAGTTAGTTTTTATGTTTCTCTTAGGGCACATTTGCACATGCCTCAGTGCACATAAAAGAACATACTCCACACATGATGGAGAATATACATGTGTGGATAGAAATGATTGGAGGGAACATTGGTTGGGGCTATGAATTGCCCTGGCTCAGATCGGGCAAGCCCTGGCCCAAATGATGTACTGGTGGTGCCCCCCGACCACAACGCCTTGAGCAGTCACCCACCTTTGGAATGGGCTGTTGGAGGAACTGCTTCATTCCATTAAATGTGCTCACTTGCTTGGTTAAGCCACATAGCTTCACCACCTCCTTAGACTGACCATCTGGGTCTCCAGCATTCTTGCCTGACACTGTGGGCTTCACTCAGTGAGTCTAACAAAGACAGAGCCCTGCTGGACACTTGTATGCACATAAAGGATTAGTAAGTATTCCTCATCAAGCATTTTCACTGACACTTCCTCTCTGCTGTACAAACACTTTGATTTATTAATCAAGTGGAACACCATGTAGGAAGCTTTGAGAGCAGCACAGAGAACTGAAGGTTAAACTCAGCCCATTCTGGTTAACCCAGAGACTGGCCAAGCATCTTCCTTCCATCTGACCTCCTTCAGCAGGCTCTGGGGAGATTCACATCTCATTCCTGCAGCCAGTTTTTAGCACCCACCTCCCCCAGTCCTTTCTTCTAAGCTGAGGAAATGCTGCTCAGACTCCTTAAAGACAGAAGGAGACATCCATATTTCTCTACAAGTCATTGGCTGCTAGATGTCAATGTCTGGATGGCTGGCTTTCCCATGTTGTCCATTAATATGGGATTCTAGGGCCCCAGCACCTACTTTTCCAAAAACCCACTTAATTCCTGACAGCTAGGTGTCATTTGCACTTGTAACTTAGCCTGACCTGAGATCAACCATCCTTTTTCACCCGATAAGTAACAATGCAGAATCTAGGGGAAATTAAAGGCACACATGGGCTTTATAAATATATTACAAAATATTTCCACTTCATCACCAACAGTTGGATGCTTTATGGGGCATTGGGCTGGTACTTAACTATCTCACAGGAAAGGGAGACATCCCCTGAGGGCTTTTTGGCTGTGGAATGCAAGGATAGCTTCTAAAATGTGGTTCAGTTCCCTTCTTACCCCTGCCCCAGGCTGATGGAAAAGGATTTGAATAAGGATTAAAGTTGCCAGCTTTGCTGATCAGATGGACTGGAGGCCATTGCCATGAATGATGTTTACTCCATCTGGTCAGGAAAGTTGGCAGTACTACTAGAGGTAATCATTCGTTCAAGTGAGTGCGCCAGGGAGACTGGTTCTCTCATCCACTGTCCCCAGGAGCCAAACCGAGGCAGGGGATGAGCTCACCACTGCCATCAGGTGCTCTCTGGGTATGTCTATATTGCTTCCTAGTCTGAACTTGGGATGTAAATGAAGCATACCGAAGTTGCTAATGAAGCACGGGATTTAAATATCCCGCACTTGATTAGCATATTCGCGGCCGGTCACCATTTTAAAAAGCCGGGAGCCCGAATTAACTCACTACGTGTAGACGCAGTAATCCAATCCTCGTGCAATGAGGAGTAACAGTTAATTCAAGGGAAGGGTTTTGGATCAGACTACTGCGTCTACATGCGGTGAGTTAATTCGGGCTACTGGCTTTTTAAAATGGCGACTGGCCGTGAATATGCTCATCAAGCGCGGGATATTTAAATCCCGCGCTTCATTAGCAACTTCGGTATGCCTCATTTGCATCCCTAGTTCGGATTAGGGAGCAAGTATAGACATACCCTCTCACATAGACACTGTGTAGCAGCAGGCCTAGTGACCAGAAAAAGCTCTGGCCCCGTCCCTTCTGTAATAAACCGATTACAAAATAGTCCTACTTTGTTACAAAAGGTTACAACGGCACCCTTTCCCTCTCATCTGTTTTGTGGGGTTCTACTGGAGTCCAGGAAGTGTGGAGGATGCAAAGGACCTTCACCCCAGCTTACAGGGAGGCATTATAGAGTCCAGGAAACCAGATGAGTACTTGGGACAACTAAAAAGAAAACAAGGGCAGGTGTGATAGTCAAAGGGTCAAAACAAAGGATTTGGAAGGGGACATCAAGCAGAATAGTGCCTACTGCTCCTTGAAAGCACTGAGGGAGTCAGCGGACACTGCCCAGAGGAACTCCACCTGGATATGTGAATGGACAAAGGAACAAAAGCAGGCCCCACAGTCGCAGGTCCCTTCTTTAGCTAACCTGTTTTGTGGGGTCAGTAGGCAGGTATGTAACAATCTCACAAGAAATAGAGGAAGCACTGTGGAACATAAGGTATGTTGGGTACCTGCAAAGTGGTAGAATGTGGTTCAATTTCTCCTCGCTGAGCCTGATAAGAAAGGATTTGCGTTGTCTCCAGTGAATACCCCAGTCACCAACCTATAGGTTAGGCTGATGTGAATTACTGTTTGCAGTTTCTTGAGCCTGTGCCATTTTCATTAGATATTGGGCCAGATGTCATCCAAGAATCCCATTGGAGTCCTGCAGTTTGGGTACCTACTCAGCACATGGGTGTGACTGGTTCATCTCCCCTTTGGCTTGCGCAAGAACTTGAAGAGCTGTCTCCCCTTTCTTGAGTGAATGTCTTAACTGCTGGACTCAAAGGTACTCTGCTGGGGAAGGCTCCCTTTGTCTTTTCTGTTGAAGCCATCCCTCTTTTATTACATATTAAATGGGCCAAAGAAGTCCTTGCAAGAGTCCCCTACAGTCAAGGACTTTGTGTACTGCTACCTAGGTATGGGATATTCTAGTACAAATCCCATTTCTTCTTACTGAATCTTGATCTCTTACTTCACAAGTGAATGTCCTAATTACTGAACTGGGAAGTATTCCGGTGTGAAAGCTCCCTCAGTCTTTCTTGATGAGGCTAGTCCAATGTCACCAAATAATTAAATATCAATCAGGCCAGCTCTAATCTGTAAATCCTTCTGTAGTACAGTAGTTTTGGTACCTGGTTAAATATGAGGACTTTCTGCTGGGTTGCACACCAAGGTCACTACCCTCCTCTGGCAGTCTCTGAGAGTCAATGATGGGCATTCTGTGTCTATATCCCCTCTCGGTTCCAAGAAGATAATGGCCTCCTGAGAAAGAGACTGAGGCTGAATAAGGATGTCTTACTTCAAAGGACAGTCACCCAGGAGTCAGAAAATCCCTGTGCAAACTACTAGTGAATGGGCAGATGGGAGATTTGAACCAGGATATCCAACAATTGAATCAAGTAGTCGAGTCAGAAAGGGGCACAGATGCCATGGGTGCTCTAGGGCTGGGATACCCCTGGGAAAAATTAGTGGGTGCAGAGCATTCACCAGCACCCAAGGTCTCCTCTCTGCCCCTTCTCCTCTGTGCCTCTCAAGCTCTGATGATCTGCTCTTCCCCCATTTTCCTCTTGACCTTGCCAAAACAAGAATATAAGTGAGGTGGGAACCCTTTAGTTCTTTGCACCAAATTCCAGGTCCCCCACTTATGCTGCAAAAAGCCCCCTTGAAACTGCTTCTCAGTTATTTAAGTGGGGATTTGAACCAACCTCTCCTGCCAGAACTTAACCAAGAGGCTGTATAGAGAGTCTTGCCCTACAACTTGCCAAAAGAACAGTTAATTCGGGGGAACAATTTCAAGCAGTAAGCATTAGGGAACCCATTCTCATTTTGATGGCTCAGATTAGGGCACTCACAGTGGCAGTACAGGATCCCTCTTTTCTTCCTCAGGCAAAGAGAAATATCAGGGCTGGTCTTAGGGAGAAGAGCACTCAAGGCAAATTTGTATTTTGGAACCCTTGCCCCCATAGCCTCCCCCACTCCACTGCTCATCCATCCCTTCTGGCCCCTGCTGTCTCCCCTAGCTACCTCCCTATTACATGACCCATGCTGCCTCCCCAGGCTCTCCATCTATTCCCTTTGGCTCCTGCCACTTCCCAACCCCAAGTTTCACTGCTTCTCTCCCCACCTTGCCCCGATCTCCCTTTTGCAGCCTTGCAAACCAGGACCACTCTTCTTGCCTCTTGACCCCAGAGAATGGTGGCTTCTGGCCAGGAGCTCACAGATGCCAGGCTATGAACTGCCCAGCCTAGGCAGTTCTGTGGCTCAGTCCTGGTGAGAACCAGCATAATTTAAGTATTGACAGCATACCCTTAGTGTGCAATGGTCGGGGTGTGTCTAGACTACAGTGTTTTGTCAACAAAAGTGGACTTTTGTTGACAAAACTATACCTGCGTCTACACTACCGCTGCGTTCTGTTGACATAACGTTGACAGAATGTGGCAGTTTTGTCAACAGAGGGAAACCTCATTCTACGAGGAATAACAGCTATTGTTGACAGAGTTCTGTCAGAAGGCATTATTGCATCTACACTGTTCTTTGTGTCTACACACTCATGTCGACAAAGCGGCTTGCTTTGTCGACAGAACTGGATGTAGTCTAGACGCTCTTTGTTGACAGAGGCTTTGTCGACAGTTTCTGTCAACAAAACCTCTGTCGACAAAAGCCTGTAGTCTAGACGTATCCTGGGAGATCATCTCATCACCCCCCTCTATCCACTGCCCTCCCTCAAATGTGGAAGTAATAAAAATGTACTTAATGTTTGCATTCTGCTACTGTCATGGCTCCTTCCCCACTCTGGCATGATAAATGCAGAATTGGGGTCCCGCAAAAGTACTCCAAAACCTTATCTTTCCAGGCTTTGGTAAAAAAAACTTCCCCCCCAAAATCTTAACATCCTAAATTTTGGGGATAAAAACTCCACTGCCACCACCCAAGTAATGAGAAGAAAATGAAGGGAGAGATCACTTGGGAAATCTCACCCCTAAAGTACAAACCAGGACACCAAAATTAACCAGGTTAATAAAAAGAAAAGAGAAAGAATTTTTACTATCACCACAATATTCCTGTTGCAAGCATCATGACTAGATGGAAAAGTCACAAAGTAATACTCATGGTGGGGAAACCAAGAACTTAGTTACAAAAGAGAGCAAAGCCCATTTTTAAATGCACAGACATCAGATCCCATTTTCCAAACCATAAAACAAATAAAACCTATTGCATTTATGTAAACTTTACCCTACTTACAGAAGAGTCTTTTCTTGGAGGGAGACATTCTGTCTGACTCCCTCAGTAGCTGAAGAGAAACTGCCCAGGACAAAGCAGGGAGAAACCAAACATCCCTTTATCCTAGTTTGAAATTCCTACCTACATTCCTATTGGCTGAATCTTCCCAACTTAGGTAAGGTTAACCCCTTAGTTCCCAGGCTGCTGGCTAGCCCTCATGATCATGACATACATCATAAAGTAGTGGTGTTGATCAGGCCTGCCAACGGGCGGTGGGAGGGAGGGGAAGCAAAGAGGCTTTTTCCCTATGGTCTGGTGATTTAGCCCTGGATTTAAATCGCTGCTGGACCGCTGTGACATGCATGCCATGCAATTTTGAAGGCTGGGGGAGGGGGAACTACAGTGGAGGTCTGGGCGGTGCTGAGGGCTGGCTGCCCTGGCCCAGCCCCTTCTGTCCTAGGTCACTCTGTTCCAGGGGCATGGTGCTGAACCTCTGCACACCTTGCCTGGGGGCCCACAGAAGCTGTCAGTGCCCTTGATGTTGATAAGGCTCTTTGAAGGTGAAGGACGCTTTTTCTGCTACTTCAGTTTCTGCTTATCCCACAGAGATATCTTACAAGAAGTGAAATTTAACCTTTTGACTTTCATGTCTTCACTCTCATGCGTGAAAGAAGGGTCCCTTAAAACATATGTAAAACTGTAAAGGTGAAGAGTTGGTGACTTATTTAATTAAAAATGAAATGCCAAAATCCACTGACTTGGTATTCCACGGAAAACATTTTGTGCAGATGTCTTACTTCTGAGTACATTGCTCATTTTGCTTCAGGGATTTTTTGACATAACCATAGCCTTAGATGACCACGTGTCTCCTGGAATGCAATCAGCTGAAAATCTCTACTAATCTTTCTCTCTCAAGACTGCATAGTTAATGATACTTAGTGACAGTTCACTATTCATAATGATCATCTAGTGGTATTACATTGATTTACAGTTCCTCATTTTTTGTGTGCCCCATAATTGATATAATGCTACCTGTACAGGAAAATGGAAGGAACATGTGTTATGATTATTTCAAACAAACAAACAGACAAACAAAGTCCTTTGCATAACTTATCTTTTATGGGGGAAATAATTTTGTAGTACTACATGAAATGCAGAGGCATAGTGAAGGGGGGACAGGGGATGGTATTTACCCCCGGGTGCCATGCCTGGGGGGCGAGCTGGGCTGGGCTGGGAGCAAAGTGCATGCTGCTGTGGCCCACATGATGCTTTTGAACAGAGACTGGGAGTTGGCTAAGTGCTCCCAGCTCTCTACACGCTGCAAGCTGAGGCAGCAGGGCCAGGTGGCAGCAGCGACCACTTTAAAGGTTAGAATACCTTACCCAGCTGTTCCGTTCCTCCCGTGCCTGGCTCGGGGGGGAGGGAAGAAGGATTTGATGGGGGGTGCTCCCGGCACTGGATGGGGGGGCTCATTCAGGGGGAGTGGTGAGTGCATTCGGATGCGGGCTCCAGGGGGTCTGACTCAGGGGGAGGGGTGAGTGCTTTGGGATGGGGCATTGGGGAGGCTGGCTCTGTGGGTATGTCTACACTACAGCACTAATTCGAACTAACTTAGTTCGAATTAGTTAATTCAAACTAAGCTAATTCGAATTAGTGCATCTAGACTTAAAAACTAGTTCGAATTAGCATTTTGCTAATTCGAACTAGCATGTCCACACTGAGTGGACCCTGAACCGAGGTTAAGGCTGGCCGGAAGCAGTGCCGGCAGGGCATCAGATGAGGACTTAGTGTGTAGCTGCTGTCTCAGGCTAGCTGAGGGCTGTGCTTAAAGGGACCCGACCCCCACCACGGACAGACAATTCTCAGGGTTCCCCACTTGCAAAGCAGTCCTGGCTTGGAGTGCTCTGAGTGCCCACACTCGGCACATCACAGCACTCGGCCATCAGCCCGGCTGCACTTGCCACAGGCTGCAATCCTGGGAGAGAAGGCTATCGGGGGGCTGCAGGAGAACTTCCACCCACAGAGCCAGCCCAGTCCTCCCCATCGGGGGCGCATACCCCATTCCTCCCTCACCTTCTTCCACTTACCCTTCCCTAGCCCCCCTTCCTGATGTACAAAATAAAGAAAATGTGTGTTCAAAAATAGAATCTCTCTTTATTGAACAAAACTGGGGGAGACTGGGAAAAAGAGGTGGGAGAGGGGAAGAGAGAGGCTGGGAGAGGGGAGGGCAACTAAAGTGATCAGGGGTTTGGAACAGGACCCATATGAAGAGAGGCTAAAGACACTGGGACTTTTCAGCTTAGAGAAGAGGAGATGGAGGGGGGATAGGATAGAGGTCTATAAAAGCAAGAGCGGTGTGGAGAGGGTGCATAAAGAAAAGTTCTCCATTAGTTCCCATAATAGAAGGACTAGAGGACACCAAATGAAATGAATGGGTAGCAGGCTTCAAACTAACAACAGAAAGTTCTTCTTCACAAAGCAAAGAGTCAACCTGTGGAACTCCTTGCTGCAGGAGGCTGTGAAGGCTAGAACTAGAACAGAGTTTAAAGAGAACTTAGATCAAGTCATGGAGGTTGGGTCCATAGAGTGGTATTAGCCAGGAGGTAGAAATGGTGTCCCTGCCCAAAGTTTGTGGAAGGCTGGAGATGGATGGCACGAGACAAATGGCTTGGTCACTGTCTTTGGTCCATCCCCTCCAGGGTACCTAGGGCTGGCTGCTGTTGTCAGACAGGCTACTGGACTAGATGGACCTTTGGTCTGACCCAGTACGGCCATTCTAAGCTCAGGGCTCAGGGTTGGGGGTCTAAGTGGACCACCTTGATTTTCATGCAAACCTGCTCCTGGGTGGCCAGGCTGGCAGCTCTCCTGCCCTAGACGGCCACTTTCCTGTGCCTAGTGCGGAGTTCATGGACGAGGTCCACGATGTCTGCACTAGACCAGGCTGGTGCCCGCCTCTTGCAGTCCTGGCCAGGCTTCCGAGAGCCGCCAGCCTGGTCCCGGGAAGAGGCGGAGGGCTGGGGGGCATCGGGTGGCTGGCTCATGGCATGCCAGGTGCAGGGTCTGCTGGCTGGGTGCTGGCAGGCTTGCACCTGGCATGGGCACTGTAGCCAGCCCGTGCCCCTTTAAGGGCTCCTGGGCCTGGAGGGGGGCATACGAGTTTCCCTGGTGGTGCCCAGAGTGGCCACCAGGGAAAGCTGGGGAGGGCTAGCCTCCCACTAGTTCGAATTAAGGGTCTACACAGCCCTTAATTCGAACTAGTAAGTTCGAACTAGGCTTAGTCCTCATGCAATGAGGTTTACCTAGTTCGAACTAAGCGCTCCGCTAGTTCGAATTAAGTTCGAACTAGCGGAGCGCTAGTGTAGCGCCTATGAAAGTTAATTCGAACTAACGTCTGTTAGTTCGAATTAACTTTGTAGTGTAGACATACCCTGTGGGAGGTATGACTGCATGGAGATGGGAGGACACTGGTGAGGGGCTGGCTTTGGAGGGGGGGGGGGGGAGATGGGTGCACTGGGGTTACTTATAATTTTTTAAAAGAAATAATACTTTATAACAAAAGGAAAAACTTAAAACAAATAATAATCTGGTTACATTTTAAAGACTTACAAACATATAGATCAGGCATGTCAAACTTGAAGCCCACTGAGGGCCACAAATGAAAATGGATAGCTTTCAGGGACAGCAAAGAAAATGTACCTCCATTGGAAAGTTGTAATTATTATTATAGATTATGTTTTAGGTATATTTTATAATATTTTGCAGGTATTGTTTTAATATAGTACAATATAGATGTGTAAAATTGTTATTTACTCAAAATAATTTTTAATTTAAATATATGTATATGATACATAACTTGTTTTGTTGAAATAAAAACAAATATAGACTAGGGTCAATCAAAGAGAATAGGCTTCTGTGAAAATTTCAGATATTTTGTAAGTTTGACATTTTGCATAAACATATAATTATTTGTACAATTGCAAAAAATTTACTTATTTGATATAAAATTAATATAAGTGTTGTGATTTTTTGGAAATAAATAAATAAAAACCATTAACAAAATATCCCCCTCCACTGCCCCAGAGCCAGGCACTCCCATATCCTCGTTCTAACCCAATTCCCCTCTGTTCCCCCAGAGAACCCTCTTCTAACTCAATGCCTCCTCCATCCCCCAGACCCAGGCACTCCCAGCCTCTCCCCGCCATACCTAATGCCTGGGTCCCAGAGCCAGTATTGCTGCCGCCACACATTTCTTCCTCAGGTGCTGGGGAAGTGTGAGCACAGCAGCCAGCTGTGAGCAGGCACTTGATGCCTATGAAGAGCAGCCCACCCAGCCAGCCGTGATCTCCACTCAGCTATGTGCTCTGAGCAGCCAGCGGGCCACACTATTCTTTTATAAAATGTTGTGGCAGGCCACAAAATAATTCGATTGGGACACATGCAGCCTGCCAGAAGCCTGTTTGACATACCTAATGTAGATGGTATCATGAGTTTTTGTGGGCACAACCCACTTCCACCCACAAAAGCTCATGATACCATCTACATAAAGGGTGAGCAATAATTTTTGCCCAGGGGCCACTTCAAAATATTTTTAAGTAACCCTGGATCACCACGGAAGGGGCGGGGACTAAATAGGAAGGGGGAGTTCCATGATTGCTCTGTGGTGGGGAAGCCCTTTTTGCCTTCTCCTTCCCACAAAGCACCCATGTCTCTGGTAGGGCAGGAGAAGGCTTCGTGCACAACCCCACCCCCAGACCAATCAAGGCTTGAGGACAGAGGAGCGCAGGAAGCCTCCTCCTGCTTTGTGAGAAGTATGTGATGCTTGGAAGTGCCATGTGCTGCTCGCTGGGTGGGGGCAGAGCAGAGAAAGCTTCACGTGCTCTCCCACCCCACGTCCTAATTGGCCTGGGGGCAGGGGAGCAGCACCGCCTCCATAGACCGGATCTGACCCATGGAGTCCCTTTTGCCTACCTCTGATCTACATGTTTTGTTAGTCTTTAAAGTACTACTAGACTGTTTTGTTGTTTTCTAAGTTTTTCCTGTTACAGACTAACTCAGCTACCCCTCTGAAGCTTATAAAACAGTATCTATACTATTCCATTCCTTTTTGCCTCCCTGTTTCCTTTCTCCTTTGGTGAATTGGGCAGGCAAGAGTTTTGGTAAAAGTATATCAGACATACACACAGTGCCTGCTCTACCTCAGCTGGTGCTGGATAATCAGAGCCTCAATTCTAAAGGAGTTGGCATTACTGAAGTGATAGTTCACCCCAAGTTTTTTTTGCCAATTATCCATCTCCCAGTCATAGCAGAGACTTGGGATTAACGTGGCTTTCTCAACTAAAAGTCTTATACATGTTCAGATGTTGTGATTGTGAATACCTGGAGTAGCAGTCTGCTCAAGGCAAAGTTGGCCTTGAATCTTGATATCTATGGCTTCAGTTGAATGGCATGTGTGAAATTTGGAAGAGCAGCTCAAAGAGACTTAAGGACAGCTCCTTTACTTAAGGATAGAATCTCATGGCAGCCTGAAGGAAAGAGTCCTCATGGCAGACAGAAAGCCACACTTGCAGGGTTATCCTCAGCCTTAAGCTACTTATTGCTTCAAGTACCTTCAAGAAAGCGAGGGTGTGTGTTGTGTGTTAGTTTTATTTAAAAGTTTTTCGGAGTGTTATTGCAGTAAGCTAATCTCTTAGGGTACGTCTAGACTACAGGCTTTTGTTGACAAAAGTTTTGTCGACAGATATTGTCGACAAAGCTTCTGTCGACAAAGAGCGTCTAGACTACATTCAGTTCTGTCGACAAAGCAAGCTGCTTTGTCGACAAAACCCTGTAGTCTAGACACAACCCTAGATGCAATAACACCTTCTGTCGACAGAACTCGGTCGACAAAAGGCGTTATGCCTCGTAAAATGAGGTTTACCAGCGTCGACAAAACTGCTGAGTTCTGTCGATGTTATGTCGACAGAACTCAGCGGTAGTGTAGACGCAGGTATAGTTTTGTCGACAAAAGTCCACTTTTGTCGACAAAACTCTGTAGTCTAGACACACCCTTACGTTGATAACTCGTGTAGTTTTTTGCTGTGAGATAATGTGAAAAACAATTAGGTTAATCTGGTAAGTAAATGGGCAGTTAGGAAACATTACAGATTGCTTATAATAAATTTATTAGGTATTCTGTTAGTTATGTAGCACTTTAAAGACTTTTTTTCTTTTTGTTTTACCAAGATTCAACTAACATGGCTACCTCTCTATTACAATAAATTCGATATGCTCAAAATCTTTTTTACTTTTATTCATTAAAGCAATGGGTTACTCATTTGCTATATCAGTGGTTTTAAGTGCTTGAATGAAATATAGGGATGAAATTCATATTTAGGTTGTATAACATTAACTTCTCATGTTTTATAAAACTTACATATTGAAGAATTTGACATTTTTAATGTAAAAGACATGAACTTAATGAGAACAGGATATGAACAAATTAAAGAGAAAAAAATATTTAACAGAATGAAACCACAAAACTATATATTTTATGTCTGTAGTTAGTAAAATAAGTAATTCATTAAACAATAAATATCTTAAGAGGTGGATTATTTACAGTGGTGTAGTATGGAGGGCATGGGGGAGAGAGGAGGGGAAGTGGCCCCTGTGTGCCACACTAGTGAGGTGCCAGTATAGTCTCTGTATACTCCCCGTCACCCCTCTCCTCACCTGCTCCTCCTCTGCCTGCCACCACAGGCTGGAGCTACCTCCTCCCCGCCTTTTTGCCCCCAGTCCAACTCCCTCAATCTCTGCCAAAAGGTTAGTGCATGAGGGACCCAGCCCCAAACTGGAGGGAGTCAGGTAAGACGCGGTACAGGCTCCCCCCACTCCTCCCATGGTCAAGCTCAGCTATGTGCCAGGTTTGGGGCCCCACCATTTGGTGGGGGAGGTGCCAATTTTGCCTTTGCCCCCAGGCACATAACACCCTCACTACACCGCTGATGAAATGTGTTAATTTGTTCATTGATTGGAGCAGATACAAGTATGTGTTTAATGAAAATTGCCCCAACTGTGTTTAAGGAAACGATTTTCTAATTTTACAAGGTAAAAGGCTTTGCTATTTTCTCATACAATTAGGCTAATTGCAAATCATGCTCCTAACAATCGATTTTTATGGGCAGTGTTGCATTTTTGTCATGTGACAATAGTAAAGGGTCACAGACTCATAGTTTCCCATATTTACTAGAGACTTTATTACGGTAATAAGACAGTATGCTTACCAAACATTTCTTTATTGTAAAGTATTTTAATAAGAAAACTTCACTGAAAATAATTATCAAAAATTTGATTTTTTTTGTTAGAAGAAAATCAAAACAGAATTTCACTATCAGCATTTTCAGTTTTTTAAATGCTTTAGTTTGTATAAGTGGGATAATTTATATTTTCTGTTTGTATGCCTCTCCATTTTTATTCCTCTTAAAAAAAAAAGGAAATTGAGGAGATAAACGAAAAAATGAAAACATTAGTGTTTTGAAAATTTTCATTTTGAATTTGTCAAAAAGTATTCTTTTCATTTTAACTATTTTTTAATATTTTGAGAAAAACTAAACCAGTATTATCTCAACAGTGCTTTCCCTTTATGCATTACATAATTTCTATGTAAGCCCTTTCACTATAGACTAGTTTCCATCTATAATTTTAAAGAAATTGCACTTATCCTGACATCTTTCATCTGTCCCCCATCTTTATACCTAACAGCACCCCTCATGCACAATCTCTAACAAGAATGAATGTTTAACAACAGCTTATTGTCCCCAATGGCTTGAATACTAGCCCAGTTCATTGTCTACTCCCTGAGGATGAGGTTGTCCAATTAAATAATTTGGATTTACAAACATCAAGGATATAAACACTTGATCAGTGACTTCAGGAGTCTTGACAACAGGGTTCTACCTCCCTTTTTCTAGTGTAGTTTACCAACCAGATCACATCATTTGAGAGATTTTCCTCATATTGAGCTTGATAACTTTATCAATTATTATTTCCATCTAATTATACCCCATTGTTACCATTGCTCCTGGGGCTGGAAGGTAGTTCATTTGCATTTGAAAACATAGGAAGATAATCTGTTTATTCTGGACTGAATGGCTATATCAGTTTCAATTATATACATATTTTAACCTAGGAACTAAATCACTGAACTTTCTAAAAATATAGTGTATTTCTGATCATTTAGGATAATCATTTTTTCTTTATGCATTTCATTCAGCTCAGATTATGAAAACAAAGCATAAACACAAAGGCAGATCTCTGGAAGATGCAAATTAGTGTAGCCTCATTAAAGGAATAGATTTATAAAAGTTTCAGTTTGTATTCTCATGTAGCTATTCTCTATTTGTCATGTTACAGGGAAAAACAAAGTTAAAGGATTGTATATTACTTACATAAAAAAGCATGCCAAATCTTCTGTTCATGTGAACTTTTGTCCGTGTCCCTTAAACCAGAAAGAAGCATTTCCTCTATTTGTGTGTATGCGCATGCGCCTCTCTTCCATTTCTGTCCATATTTATCCTTTCCTTTTTTTCTAACATTTGTTAAACAGGTTTTTTTTTTTAAACTCTTCCTCCTTATCCTGAAAATGCAGATCAACCATAATCACATAGGGTACATCTCCACAGCAGTTTTATTTTGGAATAATTGATGTTGTTCCAAAATAACAGTCTGCATCTACACTACAAGCAATTATTTCAACATAACTTTTTACTCTGAGGGCATGTCTGCGCAGCAGGGTTAAAGCCGAAATAAGCTACGCAACTTGAGTTGCATCAATTGCATAGTTTAAGTCGAAATAGCTTATTTTGTATTTTGGGGCTGTCTACACAGCAGGAAGTTCAAGGAAGAGAGTCACAGGAGTCAGAGTAAGTAGTCCTCCAGCTCAACATTATTTCAATGTTATGACTAAATAACTGCTTGTAGTGTAGACGTGGACTATGCTATTTCAGAACAATATCAGTTACCCTGATTCCTGTAACCCTCATTTTACAAGGAGTAAGGGAAATCCAAAGAAGAGTGCACTTCCTTGGACTTCCTGCTGTGTAGACAGTGCTAAAAGCCGAAATAAGCTACTTTGACTTAAGCTACGCAATTAACGTAGCTCCAGTTGGTAGCTTATTTCAGCTTTAGCCCTGCTGTGTAGACATGCCAATGTGATCTACATGCAATCTGAGGATAATAAATGGGAACAGCTTCATTTCATGTCTCTCTGTGAATTCATCAACTGAATTTCCTACTTCATTATAATTCAATACACAGAGCAAGATTTTTTTCTTGTTATCAAGTGATGATTATGCCAGATGGCAAGCTTAGAAAAAAGAGAGTCCATTTCCTGATCACTAAGCAAAAGGCAAAAAATAACAGATTCCAAACACATCTTAAAGAGAATTTGACCTTTTTCATTCTTCCTTTCAACAGTCTTCATTTTCCTGAGCAATGATTACTAAACCAAAAATCAACAGCAGTAGAACTAAATATACCTGGTTGTACATCCATTTTTAATAACACTCCCTAATGTCGTAGGACCAGATCTAAATGGAAAAGACTTATTAGGTCATCTAGTCCATCCTCCTGCCAGTATATTCTTGCATTGTATTATTCCCCAGCTCCAAATATTATCAATTTACACTCTTACTAATTTATTTGCATAATAAATGATCCCATTCATTACATTTACTCATTTGCTCTCAGAAACAAAAACTTACAAAAATCAATTTATGATGCACCAAACCCCATCTCATCAATACTTTGCCCATAATCATTTTCCCCTGGGACTTACTATAGCATTCTAATGCCTGTGAGCAGCTTAAAATGGCGACCATTAAAACAAAATATGCCAAAGAAAGGTTCCCTTTCTTTCCCCCAAGGTGGAATTGGCTGTAGGCCCAATATGGGCAAGATTCAGTGCCAGTGGAACAGTGGTACCTCAAGTATTGAAAGGGGTGGCCTGGTCCTCATTCTTGTTCACATTAAAGCCTCCTAATGCCACTTAATGTTTGAAGCACTTTAAAGCCTTTCTACACATGTTGTAAATGTGCCTCAGCTTAACTAAGATTCAGACGGAGATGCTCTCTCAAAAGTGTTCTTGTGGTGGCTTGGACCATCTGTTTGCAGCTCTAGAGAAGGCTGTGACTGCATAGTTAGGATTCTGGATGGATTTTTTCATCAACATGGTCAGATTTCATTGTTTTGGATATTCATATGCTTCTTGAATTGTGAACTCTACAGGATAGCAACTCTACAGGATAGCAACTGTATTTTTGTATGCTGCCTTGCTCCTTTTCAGAACTGAACAAATAACTTTGCCTCTGTGAGTATTTCTATTTGGGTGTTTTCCCTTTGAAAAATAACTCTTCTACTCTGTAGTTCTACCACTTTCAATTTTCTTTCACGGTTGATCAAGGAATCAATTGTTCTAATACATACTTCTTCAGATGCACAGAATGTACACAAGCTTTTTGGAGTCTTTGCAACTGAGTGGAGAGGTTAAAAGTCCTTTTCAGTTTTTGTTTTTTTCTCTTTCAACACTTTCTCTGCTAAAGGGTCAAATATTTGTCAGGCAACATGCTGATCCTATGTATTATTCATTTGGAACACTAACATGCTCAACTTTCATTACACATTACCCATGCTGTGCTAATTTCATTAATAAACATTTGTACCCAGCAGCTTTTGTTACTTGCACCTACACTGGTCAAACTTGTATTAATATGGAGAAGTCTATCATTCATTTTGAATATGTGCAACCCAATTTTTAAGGTAAGAATGTACTTCCAATTGAGTAATAGTTATTGTCCTGAGGGGCTTTGGACTTTGACACTATTATTGTTATTATTGTAACAAATAAATGTCTAGATAGTCCTTTTGCCAGCTCCTCAAGTCCACTAGAGAGCTGATGGGTCTTACAATGGAACCAACTATTCTGTAATTGAATGCATGCTTGATGCAACTGGTATTGTTGACATATGGCACCACTATAATATCATGAAAGTTAATCTTGACTTTCAGTTTTACACTTAATATTGACATTCCATTCATAAAGAGGGACCATTTTAATGAAAGGACAAACTTGAATTTACCACACAATACTTCTACTAGAGTCAGCAATAGTATTTTCTCTAAGGACCTCAAAATAAATGCATTATACAAATTACACTTGGATACAAATTACACTTGGATAGCTTATTTTGAAATTGGGAGCATCTACACAGCACTTATTTCGAAATAGAGCACTCTTCCTCCAACTTCCCTTACTCCTCGTACAATGAGGGTTACAGAAGTCAGAGTAAGTCGTCCTCCAGCTTGACAATATTTTGACATTATTTTGAAATAACTGCCTGCTGTGTAGACACAGACTAAGTTATTTTGAAATAACATTACTTATTTCAAAATAACATTGCTGTGTACATGTACCTTCTCAGAGGCAGCAATGCAGGGCAGCAGCAGACTTTGTCTGTGAGAGGCCCGAGCTCCCGGGGACAGAGGCTGCACCGGCATCCCATGCAGCAGCCTCCTCTTTCCTGAGGTGCAAGGGGTGGTTACTCAGTGTCTGGAAAGAAGCACCACTTTTAAGGGGAACCACTTATTCTCTTCAGACACAGGCTGCACATCTGATAGACAGGCAGCAACACTGTGGGGAGGGGGCAACAGCTCCCATGAGCTTGAAAGCTGGCTTCCCACGTGTACATGTTCCTGCCTGCCCTGCCCTCACTCACCCTCTGCACTGCTGCCTCTCTATCAGAGGCAGTAGCAATGGGGGGGGGGGGGGGAGAAGGGGGGAAGGGGCAGGTGGATCCAGTGCTTGTGGGGAACCACTTAAGAGGAAAGAGGCCTATTTTCAAGTTTTCATTCCAGTTTCTGTGGGATTGAAAAAATTTCCAGAACTCTGTGATTTCAGGGTAGTCATATTTGAATTGGGGATGTTTAATATCGGTTAATTGAATAGTAAATTAACCTCATGAATTCTTATTGGTTACTTGATTACTTCATCTGAACATATAAACAAAAGCTCGCCTGCAGCTTCAGGTGCCAGCAAGTGGCAGAAGTGCTGGCCACACAGTCAATGGCTGGAAAGAAGCTTTAAAGGGGAACCACTTCTTCTCTTCAGACACTGGCTGTGTAGCTGCTCCCTGCTCTTCTGGAGTCGCTCCACTCACGGCTTCCTGCTAAGCAGGGGCAGCAGGGGCAGGGTGTAGCGCAGGAAGCAGGGGAGAAGAGGAGAGGAAGATGGCTGGTGGATGGGGATGGAGGCTGCCAGAGCCACTGCTGAGCACAGGAAGGTGGGTGACCAGAGGAAGGGGCTGGCTCCAGGAGTCAGAGCAGAGCCAATAACCGGGGAATGCCTAGAAGTCCCCTTCAGAATCTCCACCTACTTCCTCATCCCCCCCCCCCCCCCACCTGCCTTTCCTCAAGCTCCATGATTCAAGGTTAAATAAAAAAACAATTTCTACTGTTTTTCATTGCAAATATACAGTATTTTAGCTACTTTGTGGGTTAAATAGCCTTTTGTGGGCTAGCTTGGGGATCTAACTACCATTTGTAACACTGTTTCTATGGGAATACAAAACATTCTTAATTCCAAACAATAGACTTACAAACAAACTTTTGGAACACAACTCATTCGTAATTTGGGGACTCCCTGTACTGTGGGTTGAAAGAAGAGTACATCAGTGCAGAACAGGGAATTTATAGTGTGTAGCAGCAGGGCCCCTGTGGATAGTTAAGAATACATGCCAACTTGCCTTGCCAAGCAGAATTTATGCAGATGGGCCTGGATTTGACCTAGAATGTCATCCATATCCAAATATCAATTCATTGGGCTCTCTCTAGTCAATATGGAATTAAAAACTCTTAGAACAGGCAGTGGAAGTACAATCTGAGTAACTTAAACATTTTACAGACTTCAGTGAATTGACTGTTTCTACTCAGACTGTCAGAGTTGTCCCAGCTTCTAATGGGAGGGGTGTGCATGTCACAGGTTCCCCTGGGTAGTTCTCCCCATTTACTTATACTCCTCCACAAATATTATAACTAGATTATAAAAGAACAGTCTCACTTCTTGGGTGTGTAAGGAGGTAGATTGTTTTGTTTCTCACCTAAACTTTACTGGATCCTTGGGGATACGAGATGGGGGGAGAAATGGGAAGCACAATGGCATGTCCCTTGTCTTAGGGCTGCTGCAGTCTTTTCTGTTATTATTTCTTCATCATTCCCCACCCCCTGTGATAATGTAGGAATCCACCTGAGAAGGGCTTTAAACTGCAATCAGGAAGACGAGTAAGAAGGCACTCCAACACATTCCATGTACAACACCAGAATAATTAAGAAAAATCTATTTTATTGAAAAAGGCCATTTATTTGTCTTCATTTCTATTAAAACTTGACAGATAATAAAACAAATGCAACCACATTAAAGAGATTCTTAAATCTACCAAGTTTCCTATCTTTCCATTTTCTACTGTTTGATTAACAGTTTCAAAGTTCTCAGTCAGATTGTACTGCTATGCTTACCTATCAGGTAACACTCAGCTAAACTTCAGCCAAATGTTTTCTCAGCCTTGTTCACTTAGGGTATGTCTACACTACCCCGCTAGTTCGAACTAGCGGGGTAATATGGGCATAATGCACTTGCAAATGAAGCCCGGGATTTGAATTTCCCAGGCTTCATTTGCATAAGCCGGGCGCCGCCATTTTTAAATCCCGGCTGGTTCGAACCCCGTGCCGCGCGGCTACACACGGCACGAACTAGGTAGTTCGAACTAGGCTTCCTAGTTCGAACTACCGTTACTCCTCGTGGAATGAGGACAAACACTTCTACAATATTTAGTTAAGGATGCTCAGAGCCACAGAATGATTTTTTCAATGGTATTAAATAAGTATTAACAGAGCTTTATGTTAGAAGCCTTTGTGCTAATATACTCTGTGAGGGGATCACTCACCACCGTAGCAGGGGTCCATCGTCTGTCCCCAGAATCAGTCCATTCCGCCTGCACTGGCCTCCGCTCACATGGGGTTCCCCCTCTGGAATCCTCCGGTCACGTCGTTCTCTTCGCCACACTGCCCTCCAGCAGTGCCCAAGTCACTCCATCTGAGCCCCCCTTCCGGGGGATTGGTGTCTCTCCGGCAGGCCTTACTTCAGACCTAGGAGGCTGGCCGTTTGTCTGTCCGAACGCCCCTGGCCCAGCCTTGACTCTCTAGCCTTGCCCTAGCTTCAGGGAGCATCCTGCTCCCCCAGCAGCCAGGCTCACTCTGCCTTCTCTGAAGCAGCCCTTCCCTTTTATGGCTCCCAGCTGGGCCTTAATTGGCCAACGCCGCCCAGCTGGGCTGAACTCCCCGGCCCTGCTCCAGGCTGGGGTTTGACTCTTAAAGGGCCAGTTCAGGGCAGCTGCCCTGTTACATACTCACTAATTAGAGTAGACTAGAAGACATACCCAACATTACCAGGATCCAGCCTGGAGCCAGGATGGAGCCACACATTCTGACTGCTGGCTTCTCCCCAGGTCTCCCTTTTAATGTATGATTGTCTCCACAGTATATTCTTAAGTATATTATCCAGATGTCACCTTCTCTGTGCATCACTAATAATGAACAGAGAAAACAAACTTGCAAATCACTCCAGGTCAACAAGAACCCTGTATTATATAGATGCTTCCCTTTTCAATGCTACACTCTCCAAAAAAAAGTTAAAATAGTACTGTATTCTTTAAAACTAGTTAGATGGTAGTAGTGGATGGCACAATCTTCAGGGCAGACTGAAAGCTTCAAATTCAAATTGCTAAGTGACTTTGGTCTCACTTTCAATTATATCTCTGATCATGAGGAAATCATTAATAATTCTGCTTATGATCACGTTCCCCCGACTTTGTACATCTGCATTTTGTACTCATCCATTTATTTTCTTTATTGTTACAAAATGTAACGTCTGATAGCTGACCTGGGTAGGTGAATCTTGTCCTATCCTTTACAAAATGAGATTGATTTATACCCTATCCTGTTTAGGATTGAGGGAGGGCTGGGAGAAACAGGAAAGGTGAAGACAACACCTACACATAGACACAGTCTTGTGTTCTGTATCTGCACAGTACCTCAATGAGGTCCTGATCCAAGACTAGGGCTCCTCTGGTAACACAAATAATGCTAAGAACCCAGCCAAATTATTTGTCTCTAAAACCATATTTCCTACGTTTGGTTGTTTTCTTGAATTCACAAATTACATACATATTCTAAACAATATTTTTATGAAGTTGCTCATTCATAAATGTTTAAGTTGCCTTAAATATATTTGGGCCCATGATTATTTCACAAATTGTTCAAAATGCATGTTCCTCATAATGTTTGGCATTCGGAATTTGCTACTTTAGCCCTGTGGTAGTCGCATAGAATTCTTTCTGTTCTCTGATTAAACAACCCTACCTTAGCACTTATGGAATGCATATGATCATTTTGTATGAATACTGTAGTTCATAAGAATAAAAGTTCTTAAAGTATCATCAATGGTTCCTGTGGAAGGAATTAACCCCTTGCAGGGTTTTCCTATCCATTCCTGTAAGACTATGCAGACTCTATTTCAGCAATCTGATTTGTTCAGCACACTAGATTTGGAGCTATCCTTGAAAATTAAGTGGAAGATTTATCAAGGGTAGAGTACTGCAGCTCAGCTTTTAAACAGTATAAAGTTTTCTGTAGACAAAATATACACTCATCTAAGCTCTGATCTGGCTACTTGTTTCTTTCTTTGTGTAATTTATTTTTTATTTATACTGTGTAAGTCCCTAATTAGTGTGGTACTGGTTATCACAGGGACTGCACTAGAGCCCTTACACAAATTGCAATCCACTGACTCAGAACTCCTGGTTTCCGGGATTTAAGTTTTCATGGTGGGACCAAGTCTATTAGTGTGAGTTTAAGGAGTAAAACTGGTCAATATTCAGATTTTTTTGAGGAAGTTTTAAGTTTTTTGACCTGTTCATTTAATGAATTTCAAGGAACAGCATAAGATTTCTCTTTAAAAGGCTTCTGAGTTTAGTAGCAGGGATGGATGGGAGGCGAGGGGAGGGCAGTGAGGGGGTAGTTGGGGGAAGATGTGTATTATCTTTAAAACAGGAGCAGAAAGCCAGGGGACTTGAGAAGATTCCAGGCTACAATTATAATGTGAAAGAGAGTAGCTTTTGGGATGATTTTGTAATATTCTTTAATGACAGAAGAAAATTACTTTCTTCTCACATGACAGAATAGTGAGGAGTTTTAAATTAAATGGATGATGGCTCTAGAACGGTTTTTATAAACCACCATGTGTGGGTGGTACTAGTGTAAATATTGAGATGATCTGATATTTTTAGTCAGTGTATTAGGTTAAAATAGTTTGCTCCCTGTGCTGATAGAGACCTCCAGGGCACCCATTCCTGGACAGAGCCTGGGAAGGGAGTTTGCCTCTGGGTCCCTCCCATCCCCCCCTCCCACACTGGGGGCAAATTCCTTGACCAACCCATGTCTACTCCCTACTCCTCTTCTGGGTTTTTTGTGGCTCAGCCCTCCTTCCAAGTCACATGACTGTTTGTGCCCTTTCTGGGTTAACAAGGAGTGTTCACAGAAGTCTTCTGCTTGTTGTTCCTTTCAGAACTTCTTTTATTTTTCTTCTTCCCAGAGGAATTCCCCTCCTGCTTTTCTTTGCCAGGACTCCACTAGTTTTCCAAAAGTATCTCTCTGTTCTTGTTAGGCCCTAACTCAAGGTTGAGTCCGGCTTACCAGAAAGCCTGTGACAGACCAATTTTGACATTTTCTTCCAGAAATTAAGTTTTGTTTACTGAAAGAAAGTGAAATTCTCTTTAGAGAAGAAATTTACATTGCAGAAAAAAATTCCTTCTTCTAATGCTCAGCTTGGTACTACAAGATGGACCTCACTGGTCTAGCAACCTTGGGACCTGAATGGTCTTGAACAAGGGGATTTGCCAGATCATGGGAGGTCTCTCCTCTCCTGATCCAGGCTGCCACTGGGTTAGGACACCAGCCTGTCCCCCGCTGCCACCCGGGGCTCTCTAGATGCCACTCGCCTCACTGCTGCTGGGACTGGAGTGCCACGGCCAGAGCTCTGCAGTTGCCTGGCTTTGCGGCTGAGACCAGAGCTCCCTTCCTGCTGCTGGGGCTGGAACTCCATTGCCACCATTGGGGCCAGAACTCCCCTCTGTGCTGCTCATCCAGGAACATATGTGGCCAGTGCTGGACCAGAGACTCTTAGTTAAGGGAAATGAAACCTGTAGTCAGTAATTACAGTGTTATCAATGGAGTCACCAGGAAATACAAATAAGTAGTTTTCTTGTACAACTTTGGTTCAGATATCTTGTATACTTTATACATCCATCAATTTCATATTTTTTCAAAAACAATCCAGCCACTGAAGAATTCAGGTTGCTTCTTTTATGGAGTACACAAATTAATCAGAATTAAGGTGTAAGGAAAAACTCACTTCCAGTGGTTATGGCTTCTTATACAAGCTATGCAGAGAGACAGTGTACCAATTTTTCAAGCTAAATACTTAAGTTTCATCTGTAAGAGATGTGCATATGAGCTTAGGGTTAATTGTACCTACAAAAATATGCAATTGCACATAGAAATTGATAATTGCTTATGCAAATTATTTGCATGTGAAATTACTTCGCTGAGCCTATTTGCACATTTTGTATGCACAATTTAAGGCATCAATTTTTGATAAACACTTTAGGCAATCTTGGCTCATAATATACTAACCACTGGAAAATGTTCTGCTGCTTTTTTGGAACTATATGGGATTCTTTGGGAAAACTGAGTTACTACAAAGACAAATCTCAAATGCTTCAAAAACCAAACTAAATATCCAGCATTCTTGAGCAATCACAGTATATCAGATCATCAAATGTGGCCTGTATTGATCTGCATTTATGTCATCAATATAGATTAATTGGGTTTGACCATCCAGCCTGAAAAAGACCACAGTGGAATAGTTTGCAAGTATATTAGGAAATTCTTTTTTACTTGATGAAAAGTGAGAACTGGAAAGTGGCTATTAAATAGCAAAATTCAAAACAGAAAAAAAAAATCTTCGAAAAGAAGTGGGGTCCTAAACCAAGATTTATAAAGATAGTTAGGTGTTACTCTATTCAGCGTAGTCACTTAAACTGCTAACTCACATTTTCAAAATTGATTTAGGAATCTAAGACTCACTATAAGACAGACATAGGTTCGTAAAGGCCAGTTTTAAAAATGTACAGTTGAATCCAGGCCCACCGACTGGGATGTGGAAATGGGGAAATTGCCCCAGGGCCTGGTGATTCTAAAGGGTCAAGGGCTCCAGCCATTGCCATTGCTGTGGCAAAAGTGTTGGCTGCAGCCCTTGACTGCTGGGTGATTCTAGGACCAGCGGGTTGGGGGTTGGAGGGGTGGGGCTCTGCATGCTCCAGCCTGGCACTGGAGGGTGGCTGTTCCCTTCTGGTAAAGGACCCACTTTTCTGGGAGTAAGGAGCCACCCCCTCCCACATTGCCCTGGGGCCCGGTAATCCTGTCAGCCCACCTACTTGAAGCTCCTTATTCCGTGTGCCCCCATCCATGGTACAGAGGAGGAAATGGCTCTGTTCAATGCCACTCCCCATTCCCTCCCAGCTGCAGGAAAGGCAGCACACAGAGCTACTTTCCCTGAGGATTTTCCCGGCCACACCCATAGTGTGTGTGTAGGGGGGAGGGGCCTGAGAGGGGCAGAGCACACAGAGCCACATATGCCCTTGGGAATGGAGATCCAGGTAAGCACCCCACCTCCACCTCTTCATGCCCAGACCCTGCAGCGCTCTACCTGGCCTGGTAAAAACTTTAGTCTGGCATACCCTGTTTCCCAGAGGTTCCAGTATATTTCAAAACCCAAAGATGCAGATATGCCTACTGGGATTTTTTTCCTAGTTTTTCACTAGATCTCAAAAAAGCACCTTGGTCATATAAATTTCTAGGGCTGCAACAACTTTTTTTCAAAACAATGTTTTGTACAACAACATTGTACAAAAAAGCAATAGAGTTCAAAACGTTGAGAACACTTTCATATTTAAGGTGCTGTATCTTAGGAATCTCTTGGTCTTTTGACTCCACATTTCCCTATAATTTCTGTCTGTCACAGATCTGGTTTGTTAACATTCACACTGATCAGACTGTTCCTGTGACTTTGAGACAAAATGCAAAATTCAGCTTTAAATAAAAAAAAAATTAAATGGGAAGGATGGATCTTCCCAAGCAAGTGTGAATGGCATGATTAGATAAAAGTGGGGTGTAGTGTTTCCAATGGGGAAAGTGGAGGGAGGAGAAGAGGGGAGTTGCCCTGGGCCCCAGCCATTTAAAAGGTCTTGGGGCTTAAGGCTCCTACTGTTGCAGCACTGAGGGTTGGCTGCTCCTATCCCCACCCTTTCTGTCTGTGGCCCTGCCCCTTTCAGGGGCCCAAAGCTGAGCCTCCCCCCACATTGTCCAGGGCCCAGTGAAATCTGTCACCAGCCCTGGATGCAGGGTAGAACAACAGGAGAAGTGCCACCACTCTTCTGATTCCTATTTACAATTCATTCTGGAGTGAAAGGTTAGCTCCTGTGATTTATTATTGTTTAGTTCATCAATTTGTTCCAAAACCTCCTCTAACGAGACCTCAATATGGGACATTTTCTCAGAATGGCTCAGGTTTGGGCATCTCCCTAATGTTGCTAAATAAGTGCTAGCTGTGAGTCAGCTGTTGGTCTGGTATTTCTTTACTGGTCTGAAATATGCTGGGATTCAAACTTTTTCACTAAAAATTGATAGCGTCTCTGATGGATTTTTGCCTTTAAGCATGGCACAAGATTTTGCTGCCTCTTTTCTGTGTTCAACAGCCCCCTCTTAATACCAGATCCCCTCTGTCCTAGCTCTTCTCCCCGCCCCTTCCCCCATGTTTGCTAGCTGCCTCTTCACCTTCCTTTATCCTACTGTTCTTCCCTGAGTTCTCTTCCTGACTCCTTTGTTTGCCATCTGTGCTTATCCTTTTGGTCTAACCAGTCGCTTTATTTCCTCTACCCACCCTGCCTCTATCTCTGTATTAAACTATGTTCACATGAGTGAGAAAATCAGTTACCTGTGTTCTCATTCCCCACTAATACTAATCTCTGCTCTTTCCCTACAGTAGGAAAGATAACTGTCTTAATAACCCCTGGTCCTGGTCACATTTAATCACAGAGAAAAAAGGGCTGGGAAGAGATTAACTATTTTAAAGGCCCTTAATGGTATAATGGATACTCCAATAAGTAGCTAATGAATTAATTAAATATTGTACATGGTACATTAGCAAATGATGAGCTAGTGAAATTTGGGGACTCTGGAGTCTTGTAGGTACATTAATTAAGATTAGTTTCTCTTCCAAGGGATAAGCACCTCAAATTGCCATTAGCACCAGTCTTCATATACAGAGATTGAATTACTAGAGCATTGATAGTAATTCCAGTAGGGATATATTATGACCACCTGACCAGGATAGTGACAGTGACTGTGAAATGCTAAGGGAGATAAGAGAGGCTATCCAAATTTTTAGAAAACCCTTAATAATGGGGGATTTCAACTATCCACATATTGCCTGAGTACACTGCACCTCAGGACAGGATGCAGAGATAAAAAAGATTCTTGACCCCTTAAATTACTGCTTCTCGGAGCAGCTGGTTCTGGTACACACAAGAGGAGAGGCAATTCTTGATTAAGTCCTAAGTGGAGCACAGGATCTGGTTCAAGAGCTGGACTACTTGGAAATAGTGGCCACAATGTAATGGAATTTAACATCCCTGTGGTGGGAAAAACACCACAGCAGCCCAACATCTTGGCATTTAATTTCAGAAAGGGGAAACTACACACAAATGAGAAGTTCTAGATGTGATCACGGCAATTACAGGCCAGTAAGTCTAACTTCAGTACCAGGTAAGTCCACTCTTTATACTTGCAGTCTGGAGAACAAGGAGAACAATTGTGCATATATGGACCTACCGATTTTACTTATTAGAAATGTCTAAATCAAGTGCATGATGTACATGCATACATATATGCAGCATATACAGGAACCATCACTTGAAGAAAAAAACAAAACCACTCTGGCAATTCGTAGTGTATGAAGGCTCTGAAGAGGTGCAGGGATCCACAGGTGAGATTCACCTTGCAGAATTAGAATCTGTAGTATTTTGTTAATTCTATAGTATGCTGTTGTTTTCTCCCCCCATCAGTCACAACCTGGTTTCATAATTTAGCAATAGAAATAAATTCTAATGAAACATCTGACTTAAAGCTCAGCTTCTAAACACTTAATTTTTAAAAAGCTGATTCTTTGCAAAAGTTCTCCTTAATCTACTATATATTTAAGAATTGTGTGTCTGTCAGTCCATCTGTGAGTCTGTTTTTCAAGAACTCCTAAACAGTAAGAGCAAGGACCAACATATTTTGTATGCAGTTTTCTCTTATCATCAGGGATCGCCAGCCACCCGGTTCTGCGCTCTGCGCATGTGCAGATCGTTCTGCACATGCGCAGTTCACTCTGCGCTGGCTCTTCCGGGGTGTAATCTACTCGCCACAGGCGAGTAGATTATATTGTTTGTCGAGCCCTGCTTATCATAACTTAAAGCTAAGTAAGGATTTGGTTGTGCCAGGACAATGGGATATTCCTGGAATCTGATTGCTTTCCATAACACAGAAAGGGAGAGGTCTGATAGCAGGAACAATTATACTCCACAATGACCAGAGGGAGGCAGCGCATGTGGGGAAGTCATATTGCAAAGTGATCATAGGGTGCGTGCGTGCGTGTGTGTGGCTGCACCAGTAAGAGTGTGGCCAGCTAGGGCTGGAGCACTGCATCTTGCAGGCCACAGCTAGGTAAGTAGCCCTCCTTCCCAAAAGCCTCAGACAAAACGCCTCCCCTGTGGCCCTCAGTCCAAGCACTAGACCAGGAGCTGTGGCTCCCTCACCCACCAGGAGGAGCCACCAGCAGGGCAGTAGAGCCTTGAGGCTCCTGAGCTCCCTCCTCCTAACCCCCTACCCTGAGCCTGCCAGCCCCTGCCCTGAGCTCCCACACCTCCCAATCCCCTACCCTGAGCCACCCACCTCCTGCCTTGACCAACCCTGCACCTCCCAACCCCCTAATAAAAAATGAGTAACAGACCCGAGCAAATGCCAAGTACATATGCTGTGAACATAAGAATGGCCGTACTGGCTCAGACCAAAGGTCCATCTAGCTCAGTATCCTGTTTGCCGACAGTGGCCAAATCCAGATGTCCCAGAGTGAACAGAAACAGGTAATCCTCACGTGATCCCTCTCCTGTCATCCATTTCTACCCTCTGACAAACTGAGGCTAGGGACACTATTCCTACCCATCCTGGCTAATAAGTATTGATGGACCTAACCTACATGAAGTACTTATCAATACATGTCCAAATGAAAAAAAATTTGGAAATATATCCTGAGCTGAGTATATCTACATGAATACAGTTTTTCTTGGATCACAGAAGTTCTACTTTGTAATATAATATTCCTTAAGACAATGTAGCTTGCTGGAATGCATATATATCCTTTAGTTTACAATTCCTCCATTTACCTGCTGAATTCTTGGGAATAGTTAGTACATCCAACCTACTCCCTGCACATCAGTAATCACAATAAGGACATTTTGATGGCACTTTAAAACAAGTAACTTAAAATTAAATTAGAGTTCACAAGCATAACAATCTTTTCAGGCACAGCTTTATCCCAGTTTGCAGCTGTGGATATGAATACCTGGAAAGAAAAATTTTGATACAGGCCTTCTCTGTGCATAAGGATTTTGAAAGGGAATATTCAGTTGGGGTGGAAGAGGTGGCAATAAAATATATTTGTAAATATAGGTAAACCATTACTTTAAAATTCCAAGTACATAATAGTTGAATTATCAAATCTGTTTTATACTAGAGCCTAATATTCTGTGCTCTGATTCTTTTCCATTTTTAAAGGTAAGAAAATAGTTTCGCATTTTATAGCAGGCACCTTATGACATCCAATCTGGTTAAAAACATATAACTGATTCTATTATAAGCCATGGTTTCAGATAAGCATATTTTTGTGAAAGCAAAAGATGAAAGCATTTGAAGGCAATACATTTCAAGAGGAATTCAATTGGAATGTATGTGCAAAATATGGTTCATCCAATTCTGACAGAAGATAAAAAATACATCATTCCCATTTATATACAAATTAGTTGCTATTTTCCCCCCTTTTAACATGCCAAAAGGTTAAATGGCTGATAATGGGCTTCCTCATAGAGCAATAAAAAGAGCCATGGTCTGGACAAAACTGATTTTAATTTGATCAAGTATAAGCATTGAGGAATTGCTTTTCAAACATGCATGTTATATAGTAGTGGGTTTTGTTTTTGTTTTTGCTGCTACTATTGTGATCTTCTTAAATGCATACTTTCAATAGTAACTGAATGTGCATTTAAATGCCCAGAAGTGATTCCAAATTATAGTCAATGAGTGGTGGAGCTTGGCTGATACCAGGCATAGTTATGTCTGCCATTTCCAAGAGAGTTTAAGAGAATTTTACATTTGAAGCTTTCCCTTTAGTTGAAAATTAGCTTCTGATTTTTGCATGTACAAAAAGTGTAAAAATATTTATCCTCTCAACACATACATATTAATGTACATAAAGCAGGCAATGATTTTGCAGCTTAACTTGTGTAAGACCAAGCTAGTGCCATTTGGTATATGTCAGTGTGAGGTTTGTATGCATATAAAAGAAGGCTAGCTGGAAATACGACCCTAAATTTTGAGGATAAATTCAATTAAAGAATCTTCTGTGACATCAAACAATCTCTCAGAACTCTCCATTCTTGCCTATAGAACCAACTTATCTGGCTACCTCCCATTTACAGCTTCCTCCTTTAAGTCTGAGTAACTCTCTCGTGGTTTTAAGCTCATTTCCCTAAACCAATGTTTCTCAAAGTGGTTCAAAAAATCATTTTGAGAAACATGCTAGCTGGCCACTCCAGTGTGTTTATTTATTAGCTCCACTGGCCATTCCAGTGTGTTTATTTACTAGCTCCACAGCCACAGAGCTTCATGGCTTCCATTGGCTCCAGTGTGCCATTTACAGCCAAGGGGAGTCGTGGGAAGCAGCGTGGACCAGGCTGCCACTTTCCGCAGCTTCCCTTGGCTGCGAAACGGAACCAATGGGAGCTGCAAGGCTCTGTGACCATGGAGCTGGTAAATAAACACACTGGAGTGGCCAGTTAGCAGGTTCCTCAAATCGGTTTCATGGACCACTTTTAGAAACGCTATCCTAAACCCAAGGCTCCTTTTGTCCTCTTAAGCGCATTCATTCCCACATCCTCCTCATATCAACCTGTCATGTTTGTTTGTAGCATCTAGCTAAATCCTGATGGCTCTACTTTAAATCTCTGAACAGTTGAGACTCTCTGAAGAAGTCTGAAACTTTACCATGGAACACACGCTCAATAGTGGAAGCACTAGTGCCTTGCAAATAGGGAAAAAAAAGATTGATGGATAAAGGTGAATTTTCACAAATTTCACATATAAATATGGATTCATATCTGTGCATGTAGATGTTTATCAGATTTATTTTTAGGTTCTCCTATTACATGTAAACAATTTCCTATTTATGTGGAGTCTTGTCTGTTGCGGTCCATTGTTCTGCCAAAACACCCTAGTATTTGACTATATAGTTCATCATTGCGACAGTGACTGTGACGCTGCAAACATGAAACCAAGACATTGTTGTAAGCATCAAGCCAGAATGATTAGAAAGAACTCAAACAACATTGGCCATTAGCAAATGGGGGAAAGAAATGCAGCTATTGTTAAGTATGCGGCAGTTAAATTGAGTTTTGATGAAACTTAGCATTTGCAGAGTTTGTCAGCATGTGGCAATGGTTCTTTAAGGAACACTGAACTGTTTGCACTTTGGCACTGGCAAGTTCAGTGCCCCTGCCATTAGAACTAATGCACTTTGCAGTTGTAGTTATTACTGGGAAATATTAACCTCAGGAGCTAAAGAGCAGCACATTAATCTAGCAACATTAGTTATTACCAGTGGCAAAGCTGAAGGTGGAAAACAGGATTCTTAATCCTGCCATTCTAAGTGACCTGTGTATGAACAATATCTTACCATTTACATGGAATATAAAAAGTAATACTGAAGAAATGCTTTAAATGGCTTTTATCTGAATGTTAAAGGTAAGAAATAAATCTCGAAAAATAAGAAAAGCAAAGGTTCATGCTCCCAAATCCTTCTTATTTCATGCTGTGCATTTAACGAACACAAAGTGAAATATATGAATAGGTTTGGAAGGATTGGATTTTATTGGTACATGTGGATTTCAACATACATACAAAAATAGATGATACATATTTCCATAGACCAGAGAGAAGGAGGAGGTAGGGGTGAGGGCTGGGAGCAAGGACCAGCATCTCTTCCAACCTGCTCTTGAAGAAACACCTCTGTCCTGCTGCTGCTACTGTGGCTGCTGCATCACCTCCTGGATAAGAAGCCTGCCCCCTTTAAGACTGCAAACATTCAGCTGCAGGTGTTGCCTGTAGCCATTGTCAGAGGTGGGCTTAACTCAGGAGAGCGCCGCTGGTGGTGTGTAACTGCTAATGGGTCGCACTGAAGGAGTGAGCCAAAGGGAGTTGCCTTTTGGTGCAGACTGAGGGCAAGAGTGTATCTTACCTTGTGGTGGTGATTTGGTGTGTGTGTGGGAGGGTATAGTTTGATATTTGTTGTGTTTCTTTTTGTTTGTGCAGCACATTTGTTATTTGTGAGGTGGCCTATTCAGTGTCTGGTGAGAGCAGGGAGGGTAGATGAGGGGTTCTTGTTGAGGGAAGGTTCCCTCTACCTGTCAACACTGAAGGTGAAGGAAATGGTATGTGTGCATTGTGGCTTCCTAGCTTGCTTGCTTCCTTCCTTCCAGCATGGTAGGGAGGCTAATGGGGGAAAGGGGGTAGATGTCACAGTGGGAGTTGTGATGGGCAGGGGGAGATATAGCAGTGGGATCAGGACAGTCTAGCTGAGGGGAACGAAGTTTAGACAGTTATGTGCTATTTCTCGTTCCAGTCCTGCTCCCAGCTTCAGTGACCTGGGGAACCTTAACAGTTGGCTGTCAGGCCTGACGGTGCTGTTGTTGAATGCCTGGTCAGTATCTCACAAGACAAATTATCATCCAGGATTCAATCCTGGATGAAGAGGCCGACCAGGCCTGTATCACTGAGACCTGGCTGGGAGTGAAAGGAGGTGTTGATCTCTCCCAATTGTGCCTGAATGGGTTGTAAGCCCAGCACCAGCCTCAGCTTGATAGTAGAGGAAAAGGGTGGAAATTATCTATTAGGATACATCTCACTGGCCAGGGCCCTGGTACAACAAAATGCTAGATCTGAGTGTTTGTACCTGGTGTTGGGTGGCCAGGATAACAGTTCTGCTGGTATACTGTCTTCTACACTACCTGAGCTGGAAGGTAGTCTTGGACATGGCACTGAGGACACCAAGGCTTTTCGTCTTGGAGGACTTTAATATTCATGCCAAGGCTGTCCTATCTGGTCAGGCTCGAGATTTTATGGCTACCATGACAACCTTGGGCCTATCCCAAGAAATAACTGCCCCCACGCATATGGCAGGTCATATGCTTGATTTAGTCTTTTGGATTAGGGGTGATAGAGATTAAAGGGTAAGGGATGTGGTTATGCTCTCTTTATCATGGACTGATAATGACCTTGTCACGTTTAGACTGTTTGGTGACCTTCCCCTTTACAGAGGCAGGGGACAGATTAGGATGGTTTGCCTTTGGGGGCTAATGGATCCAAAGGCTTTCCTTAAGTCCCAGAGGGACTGTTTGGCTGTTATGACTAGTGGTCCAGTTGATGCCCTGGTTGATATATGGAACATCAAGGTAGCCTGGGCGGTTGACACAATCACTCCTGAGTGCCCTTTTGAGCCAATTTTGAACCAAGTTTGCTCCCTGGTTTTCTGGGGAGTTTCAGGTGATGCAATGGTCTGTATAATGGTTAGAATGTCACTTCAACCCGTATAATACCTGCCTGCTTTGGGATAGGTTTGGTGCTTTTCCACAGGGAACTCAAGTCAAGTTTGATGGATCAGAGGTTAGAGACAAATTGCAAGCCTACTCTGTAGTAATGCTGATGGTGAAGAAAAGTTACTTCTCCACCAGCATTGTGTTTGCACCATGCCGTCCAGCAGAATTGTTTCAAGTGGTATGGGACCTCTTATAGTCTGGCTCTCATGATGAGATGGAGGAGCCCTCGACTATCCACTGTAACGTGTTTGTGAAGGATTTTACAGATAAAATCGCTTGCATCCAGTCCAACTTGGACTCTGACCGTCATGTAAGCAGGGTACGGAATGTGTCAGGCACACTGCCTAGTCATTTTTCTTTGTATTGGTTTCAGCTTCTGCAGACTGAGGATGCAGACAAGGTGCTCAGAAGAGTGCAACCGACCACATGCTCACTTGGTACATGTGAGGATTGGCTGGTTCGGTCCAGGGAATGGCTAATGCTTCTTTTACATCCGGGACAATTCCTGCTGCCTTGAAAGAAGTGGTGGTAAAACCATTCCTTAAGAAGCCTTTTCTGGACTTACGTGATTTGAATAACTATTGTCCAGTCACTAATACTCCTTTCCTGGGCAAGGTACATGAGTGGGCAGTGGCATTACAACTCCAGGCTTTTTTGGAAGAAACGGATTAACTGGATCCATTTCAGTCTGGCTTGAGGCCTGGTTTTGGAACAGAAACTGCCTTGGTTGCCCTGGTAGATGACCTATGCTAAGAGATAGACGGGGGAGTGCATCCCTGTTGATTTTCTTGGACCTCTCAGCAACTTTTGATATCATCGACCATGATATCCTTCTATAGCGCTTGGTAGAGTTGGGTATTAGAGGCACTGTTTTGTGGTGGTTCTGGTCCTACTGCAAGGTTCTAACTACATGAAACCACTGGGAGAAACCATAAGGAGATTTGGAGGATAGTGCCATCAACATGCAAATGACACCCAACTCTATTTCTCTGTGACATCTGATCCAGGTCTGTTGGCAACTAATCTGAATCAGTGTCTGGAGGTCGTGATGGACTAGATGAGGTAAAATAAGCTGAAACTGAATCCAGATAAGACTAAGGTCCTGTGGAGCAGGAAATCATCTGACTGGGAATGTGGTGTGTTACCTGTTCTGTATAGAGTCAAACTTCCCCTGAAGGAACATGTGCACAGCTTGGGAGTTCTCCTGGACCCTTTTCTTGCATTTGAGAATCAGATTTCCTCAGTGGCCAGGAGTGTTTTTGGGCAGCTTCAGCTGATCTGCCAGCTACGACCCTTCCTGTATAAAAAGCCCTGGCCATGGTGATTCATGCTCGTCACATCCCAACTGGACTACTGCAATGCACTTTTCGTAGGGCTGACTTTGAAGAGTTTTCGGAAACTTCAACTGGTCCAGAATGTGTCTGTTCCAGGTCTAGCTCATTAGATAGAGCACATTATGCTGGTGCTCCGGCAGCTGCACTGGCCTGATATGTTTCTGGGCACAATTCAAGCCTGGTTATGACTTCTAAATCAGTTGGAACTGGGGTTCCATTTCCTCCCGTATTATCCTGTCCAGAGATTAATATCAGCTGAGGAGGCTCTGCTCCATGTTCCTCCTCTTATGGAGATACATCTGACATCTATAACCTTCTCAGCGTTTGCTCCCAGGCTATGGAATTCCTTCCTCTGGGACATTCGCCTGGCACACAACACTGGCATTGTTTCGGCACCAGGCTAAAGCTACCCTTTTTACCTGTGCTTTTATTGGTGTATGAATGTATGTCGCCCCTCTCGGTGCATGTTAGTAGGTTTTATGCCCACCTCTTTGTGCCTTTTATTCTACATTTTTATATATTGTTTTTTAAAACTTTGTAAGATGCCTCGAATATTTTAAATAGAGAAGTGGGTACAAGTATTTTAAATAAATGAATTTAAATAAATACATTGATAATTGAAATGTACATTTAAGCAAAGAAAGAAAAATACTGTTTGAAAATGTACTGGCATTTCATTTAACAATATATAGCTTGCATATTTTGATACATGATGTTGATAATTTGTGCTATAACAGTTACAAAATTTTGATTTTTGAAATCTGTCTTTTATAAATTATTCTCTGAACCCTCCCTTCATATTATTCTTTCCATAATTTCCCTCAACTGTAAATATTTAAGTAGATGCTATATGCAAAATGTTTAAACACCATAATTTTGCACAACTGTGAAACTGAATTAATAAAAATAGAAAAATGCTTAAAATAAACAGATATCAACCTAAACTATATACAAAAAATTAAATCTGCCAAGGCTGTATAAAAGTTCAACACAGAAAGCACACACAGAAAATATAGCTTATTCTATTATGTAGCTTGATGCTTCTGTAGAGACCCTCAGTAAGACCAACTCCAGCTGGCACAGGGAGGCATACATTTCCCCCAAAGCAGAAGATGGATTTGCCCTAGTGTGGCAGCTTTAGGCAAGGTCTACATTTACCTTGAGATCAGTACTCTGGAGATTGATGTTCTGGGGTTTGATTTAGCAGATCTAGTAAGGGCCCACTAAATCTACTGCTGATGGTTCCCCATTGACCCTAGTCCTCCACAGGGACACAAGGAGTAAGGGAAATTGATGGGAACATTTCTCCCATCTACCTCCCACTGTGGGGATGCCACAGAAATTTGACTTAAGTTACTTTGACTCCTGCTACAGTGTTCACGTAGATGGAGTTGTGTATCTTACGTCAACTTTCTCACGTAGCGTAGGCTTGGCTTTAGTTTATAAGCCTTAGAAAACTTTGTCGTCGGATTTGGTAGAGCAATGCTGAATATATGGATTCCCAACTGTTCTGGCTAACTTCTGTCCCCAATTAGCACTGTCCAACCTTGCTCCCCTGAAGTCTCCGTAAGCACAAGGGAATCTATAGATGTCTTGCAAGTTGCAACACTGCATTCTTCTTGCCTGAGACCATTCCATTGTCAAGGTCCCAGCCCTCTGGTATACATTAGCAGAAGCCAACATAGAGCAACAGTGCAAGTCAGACGTTCACAATTTTCAGACTTTGTATCCTTGGTTTTCACTCTTAATGTTGCATTAGCATTCTTTAAAATATAATTTCTCTTACTTTTATGAGGAAAACATGAAGAAAAAGGGCTGCTAAGCCACTTTATGGTGCCTTAAGTGCTTCTATAAAGCTGTAGTGCTATATCAGACTACATGGTGAAAGTACTGCTTAGCCATCTTTGGCCATACTTTCTGCTTTTAATTCAAATGGCCCTAAACTTTTGAAAAGCTATGGCCTTAAACACGTGCACAAATATCTTGTTCTAAATGTTCACATAATTAATTGACTTATTTCAAACTTGGATTGTTTTTCTTTTTATATCCCCAATCTTGCAAATGCTTATGCACCTTTTCAGAATTATACACGTGAAATCATAGAAATCAACCAGACTTCTCATATGAGTACTGGTTAGCACTTACATAGCTGTATAAGGAAATTTATGAGGACTAGAAAACAAGTCATTCAATTTTTCTACCTTCAGCTATTTTTGAGTTATGTGAACATAAACCTCCAGTTAGAACAAATAAGTAAAGTGCTTTTTTCTTGTACATGTGCATAGGGTAAATTCAATATGGCTGAACAAAATTTTTTACAACTTTAAGCTAAAATTAAGCATGAAAAGAATCAAACCAAAATGAATTATCTGACAAAAGTGGAATTTGCATCTCAACCCAGCTTTCATTTTACCTTGTACATATGTGGGAAAATAAATGCCAAAAAAGAGATAAATAAGGGAAGAGAGAATGAATTTGAGATTATAGATGCTCTCAAGAAATCACACCCAAAATAAACCGAGAATGGTTTTTTACCTGTATACTTACGACAGGTGGAGCCTCCCTGGTCTGGCACCCTCACGACCTGAGTGGTCCTGAACCACAATGTTTGCCAGAACAGGGGAGGTCCAGGCTCCTCTCCCCTCTGGCCCTGCTTCATACTGCAGGCTCTGCTGCTCACACCCTTGCCTGGGCTGTCAGTGTGGTTGCTCTCCCAGTCTCTGGCTGGGCTGGAGCGCCACTTCCTGCTTTGCTGGCCTGGGTGGAGCTGCACTCCCAGATGCCGGCCCTGCTGCCTCTGGCCCAGGTGGGATTGCGCTCTTGCACACTGGCCCTTCTGCTTTCAGCCCAGGCAGGGCCATGCTTCCCACTGTGTCTACCCAGCTGGGGCTGTGCTCCCAACCCCTGCTGGCCAGTGTGCTCTCAGGCACCAGCCCTACTGCCTTTGTCCCAAGCAGAGGTGTGCTCCCAAGAGGGACTGTGCTTCCTGCTGCTACTCCCAGCTGGGGCTGTGCTCCCCACCACCAGCCTAGCCCCTGAACCTGGCCAGCTAGGGTTAGAAAATTAGAAAATGTAGTATGGAATAAGTCATACTCTCGGTCTATATATAATATTTAAATACATTATTTCATGTATCAGGCAGAGTATTCCTCCTTTCAGATGGAACTAAAGATATTCAGATACAATACAGTCCGTTCTTATCCACGTAAGGGCATATATTCAGTAAAAGTGTCCTGTGATACAATTAGATGTTAAAGCTTCAGAATCACTTTTTGTGTTCTATGACACCATTTCCTGAAGTGATCCTGTTAATGAAAAGCAACACTTTTAACCTTAACAGTGGAAAACAGAATACTACATTACTTCATTTTAGTAAAAGAATGTGTGTCAAAAGCTCACAAGCCAGAGAACATTCTTATGTTTGGAAATAATGTACCTGAATCTGTAGTGAGTAACCAGGGCATCTCTAGTTAACATACAGTGACAAGCATCTCCATTAGCCCAAGTAGTGGATCATACATTTTAGAATATTGCAATATAACATTGCAATTTTCATATACACTTGGCATTTTTAAGACTGGAAGTAGGATTAGGCCTTCTGTATAATATAATAACTAATATATAATCATATTCCCCCACCCATGGATCGCAAGGTGCTGACAGACTTTAGATAGAGGACCACATTCTGTCCTCTGTCAATCCCATTATTTTATACAGGGCAAGAATTAGAGTTTTTATAACTTTCAATTATTTCACTCACTTCTATGGTGAGGACTAAAATGGTGCAACTGCTTTTCAGTATAAAATATTACTACACTACAATGTTTATAACACAGTTATTATAAGATAATCTTTTAAGACAGGAAATGAAGAGTACTTGATCTTATTACACTGGAATAGTTTTCATAGAATGCAACTACTCAAACTGTAATTTGGTCAGGACCCTAAGAGTTCTACTCTTTTAGAAAGGATCTTTACTTTTTGTAGTCAGGAACTTGGTCATTCCATCTCATCTAGAGATGCTATAGTCCTTGGGTTTTGATTTTCTGTGGAGAAATAATTATATAAAAATAAACTTATAAGGAGCAGAGATTACTATAATAGCGTGTACTCCACTTGAACATTCTTTAATTCCCTGTGTCCATTATGCTATTATTTTTTAGAGAACAGAGAGATTTACCATTTAACATGGGAAATAACTGTTGGAAAGATAACACATTTGTCTCACAGTAAGTTATCAAAATGTATGCTCAAATTATGTATAATTTCATTTTTTGAGTGCTCTCTAACATGGCATACCTAACATAGTATTCTGATATAACATGACACTTCAGGGAATTAATATCTGAAGGAATGTATTTAGGAAGAATATATATTGCAGAACTGCTAAGATTATAAAAGAAATCTAGGAACAAGACTACTACTGCTTATTTTTGAGAAGATAGCAATAGAAAATACTAACTCATAAGTATTATGATATTTCTTTTAACCTTTGAATTTTTACTTGAGTTCCCTTTTTATAAATCTTGATCAGACAAGCCTTTTAAATTTAGCAATTTTTTTTAGCTCTTTTACAATAATTTTCTTCAGTTTATAATAATAGATATTAGAACAGAATGAATTATATTTTGTCTAATGTCATGGTCATACTGAAATATTGCAATACTGAATATAATGATACTATCTGAGAAACCTCACTATTTTAATGTGAGCTTAATTAGTGCTAAAACAGATAAAACTAAAAATACTAGTTCAGTATCAAGGGCAAATAGCAAAGAATGGCCAGAAGAGGAAGGGACAATTCAGAGGTTCTTTAACAGGAAGAGAAGAAAGACATTCAGATTTGAATTCAATAATGCTCATTCTCACCAAGCTTAATGAATGTAAATGTCTTGAAACTACCCTTCACATTTAAGAGCTTAAAATAAAATTGAAGCATGCCAACATCTCAATGGAACTATATTTTGCACTATACTTCATTAATGAGTGCTCATTTAAAAAAAATTATACATGTATAGGTCCCAGTCAGGTAAAAGTTCCATTGTAGGAGGTACAGTGCACATGTGTGTTAAAGAACTGACTCCAGGAATTTATGGCTGGCAAGTTCAGCCAATAATTTCCTTTGGCTCTGTTGAAAATTTCAACCTTTTAGTATATGATGGAAGAGAACAGGTGGAGAAAAAATAAACACACAGAGTCAGCACAAGGTAAGAGGGAAAATGATTGTTTGGGATAAGTAGCAGTCTGAGTATGTCAACTGCGATGCCACTGTAACTACCAGCAGATCCTCACACTTATGAGAATTGTAGGTGCTGTGAGGAACAGGCTATATAGTACTAAAAACAACCACACAAAAATAACCCAGTTCATGACTCATAAGAGTTATCACTGAGGGTCTTTTTAGTGGCCTATGGCCCGTGACATGAGTTGGGTAGTTCAATGACATTCCTAGTGGACAAATGTCCCTATCAAACACTATCATTTTAGTACCATTATTTTATATACTGGCAGTCTCAACAGAGAGGCCAAGCATTCAAAAGCAACTGAAATTGAAGTTCCTTTCCATGCTGTACAACCAGATCTATTGGCAAATAGGCATTTTTAAAACTGGGGGATTCACATATATTAATCAGATGTTGCCCATTGCTATGAAACAAAATATGTCTTTTTCCTTGTGGAATGAACTTGCATGGTACAGGCACTAGATTTTTTTAATGCAGTAAAATAAATGGAACAATCTTTATTTTATGAGAGTCAGCAGTCCCAGAAACTCTGAACATACTATGATCTGTATAAACACAGAACCAAATCACTGTATCCTTATTTAACCACGGAGCATTTGTCTATCGCTTTTCAGTACATCAAACTGAAGATTTTATTGGAATGTGTTAGTTACCAAGATAAGGTGTTTGCTATGCCTTTGAAAATTATGAAACTCTGAAGATGACGTACAATGTTCACAATGAATAAAGGGTTGGGAAATCTGTAAAACCAAGGCAATGATTGATCAAAAATCATCCAAACCACTACCCACAAATATGTCATTTGTATATTCTATGATAAGTGTCTTTATAGGAAAGATTAATCTAAATTTAATGCACAGTATCTGGAGTAGGATAGATTATTTTGGTTACATGAGTGGGGTTTCTTTTGTCTTTTGTTTTTTCTCATTTGAAAATGTAAAATAATTTTACTGAGCCCAAGCATGAAAACAAGTGACATATTTAATATTAGTCAAATCACACACAGATTCAGTGCAAAGGGAGAATCTTTGCAAAGGGGCAATAAAGGATGTCTGGTATATGGCAATGAGATTAAAAAAAACATGCTTAGAAAATAGTATCATTATTAATACTTAATTGTGTTTTGTTAGCCAGATAATACTACTTGCTAAGTTGCAAAGATTTGTCAAGATTTCAGTGATTAAGACACTAAAGCCTGGATTGTCCCCGGCTCTCATGGAGACAGATAGCATTAGGATAGTACAAGGAAATTTTCTCCCCTGCCCCTTTGTGAACCATACAAAGCAGCAGTGTCTGGGCTCAGTAGAGTATCAGCAGTGGTCTTACATACTCACAAAGACAGAAACTGTAAATCTTTTAATGACTAGCACTGTGGCTCACTCTCTCCCAGAGTACTTTACCCTGTATGAACTGCACAGTGGTGATTCTTATTCCTCCTTCTCTTCCAGTTCTTTATACATGTGCGTCTCTTTCTTTTTGTGTGTGTTTAGTTTTCCTGGAATATCTTTGTTAAAATTCAAGCAAACAAAAATTGCAACTTATCAGCCAGAGAAAATACAAGGTGATTATCAATAACATTCATAATGACCCATAAGCAGTGGTGTATGCACACTGAGAAATAAGAATGGACACAGACATAACCTATCAGAGGGGTAACATAACCTACTGTCTTAACCTTCTGGATATTACAGGTCACTGGTATGGTCTGTGGTGAGGAAACTTTTTTTTTCCATAAGGGTCCTTTGGATGCATGTGCTGATATTCATATCTTTACTTGTTACGATGAATATGTAACATGTATCATGTTTCTACTAGAATTCGCAGAATTGTTAATTAATACATATTAAAACTCTGTTTCAATTCCCAAGGCAGACAAGCCCACAGAAACTATTCACTTCCAGGAACCTAGAGCTACAGTGTCTATAGAGTAGAGTGGCCCAGAGAAGAGAGGCAGTTCATCACGAACAGCTGCCAGGCTTGTTTGAGTGTGTAATTATCTAGTCCCCACAAAGCACTTGTGGTCACCTGCTGCAGTAAAGAGGCAGACAACCTTTGAACCAGCTGCGGGTGCTAATCAGAGGAGATAGAATTGTGAGCCATATCCCATCATTCTTCCATTCCAGCTGGTAAACCATGGTCCCAGTGTACATCCTGGTGAGGTATGAAAATTTGTTTTGTTCACAGTAAGTGATAATTTCCAAAAGTTAGAAAAAATATTTCACTAACATAAACTGAGCCCAGAGATTGTTAAGGGGGTCCTGAGGGTACAAGGAAGAGAAGAGACTGACTGATAGCAGTATGATTGGTGATAGAGAATATGGCCATATGTGTGATGTCAACATATTTTCGTCAACAATGAAAGACCTACAAAAGAACAGGAGAGATTTAACAATGATCTCATAGAGTTGAGGGTTATGGTTGAGAGTAACATCTTGTTAGTGGTCAGCAGTCATACGTACTGCAATGATAGTAAAAGGACTCCAGAAGAAGTTGTGAGTAAATGTAGCTTTTGTAAAAATAAATACAGAAGGAGATAAGTGTGTTAAGTGTGTTAAATTATGCTTTAATAGGTTCTCAATGAATACATGGTTTGAAAATATCCTACATGGTGACATATTACCAGGGGGGGGAGGGGAGTAAGCCCAGGTGGATAGCACTGAGAAGGAGAGAACATATGGAAATGATGAAGAAGAAGGGTATACTAAACAAATGTTTCAGAACAACATAAAAATCCAATTGCAACCTGAGAAAACAGGAAAAGAGATGAAAATGAGGAAGAAAATGGCACTGGTGGTTATGCAGTGTGAGGGGAAGGAGCATTCTTTCAAGAAGTAAGAGAGGCCCTTTCCCAACAAAATGAACTCAGTGGAGGAAATGTAAAGAATGTTTCATTAAGGCAATGAAGGTAACATGTGGCAATATAGATGGTAAGATGGGTGCTTTGAGAAAAATGATTTGGTGATGAAAGTCTGAGGCACAGGAAGAATGAATCATTCAAAGAGTTTGGGAAGCAGGTTGAGAAAATGAAATGATAAAAAAATTGCATACTAACAAAAAAAAAAGTGGCTAAAAAGCCAGTTACTAAGTAACAATGGAGGCTGAAGATGAAAGCTGGAGGATGATGATGGCAGGCACTTGGATTTGAGTTGCCAAGACAGGAATAATGAAAAAAAGGAACAAATCTTTGTGTATGAAGGATGGGAACTGTATGATGAGTAATCAAAAAGAGATGATAGAGATGTAGAAACATTATTTTCAAAGGTTCTTAAATTAGAAGAGAGATCTGTAAATGCAAACAGTCAGCAATTATGAGGAGGCCTCTTCAGAGATGGTAAAAGCACGACTAAGATGAAAAATAATACATCAATTGAGGAAGTGAAATAACTGTTCGGATGAAAAATGCAATGGTAAGTGGTAGCTTTGTACATTACTGTATGTTTGCAAGAATCAAGCAAAGACACCAAATGACTAGAGAACAACTTGATTGGGATTCTTTGAATGGTGCTTCTTGGCAATGGTAAAACTGATGAAAATAATCTAAACACCTATCAGGATATCATCATCCTGTTAAGTATGATTTTTGAAGTCTTTGAGAGAATTTTGGAGGCCAAGTGTAGGTGCAAGGGGGAGGAAAATATAGAAGAAAAGTAACAGTTTTAGGAAGGGCAGGAGTACTATTAATGCAATATTTGCAATGAGAGAAGTTTTAAAAATGATAAGTGGGGGCTTAGCTACTAAGTAGCATTTACTGAGAAAATATATGGCTTGGTTAAGCAGGTGATGGTGTTTGGAGTACTGAGATGGATGGGAGGGGTCCTTCAGAAAGCAAGATGATAGAGCTGTATTTAGAATCAGGAGTTAACAATTCATGAATGCATGGAGTTTTGAGGTTGCAGTGGGATTGAGATAATGGAATATTCTAAATCAACTTCTCCTCAACCTAGTTCTGGAATTAATTTGAAGACTCAGATCTGTGAAAACAAAGAATATTCTGTGCTGACAATCTAGATCATTTGGTTGACACAAAAAAGAATTTGCTAATATGGCATCTGTGTTTGAAGGTAAACAAAGACAACTGAAGTTATGCTACTAGGAAAGATGGAAGAAGAGCTATTGGTTGAAGTGTGAGGAGAAAAGCTGAAACAAAGGAAGGAAAGAATTTGGGTACGTGGGAAATGCCATTGGAGAGAGATCTGGAGAACTGAAAAGAGGAAGTCAAATGTATATGAATTGCCATGAAAAAGGTATCAGGAGAACTGTAGGACTTGCAATTAACAAACAAAGAAAAAGTTTATACAGCAGGTGTTGTCCCCGCCTCTTGTATCAATATAATTGATTGCAACACTTCTTTTGTTTTGCCATCCCTTGTCTGACCCTTGCTTGGAACTTATGCCCTCATCCTGAAATAATTCCTTATTATGTGTAAACAATTAAAAATTCCAGTGTAAAAATGTGTGTACATATTTGCAAAATAATTGGGACCTTCAACTGTAAATTCTGTATACAAGGGACTGTATCTGTTATTTGTGGAAGATGTACTGTTAGCACTAGCAAATAATAAATTGTGATCAAATTGTGAGATGCATACTGTTTTTACTTAATTTTTAAATGGGGATTTCATTTCCTTGAGTAAGAAGAGAGTAAAGATTTCATGGTTTTGCCTACAGGGGAATGGTGCGATTAGTGTGATAATATTTCTAAGGATTTAGTGACATGCTGAAAAAATATAGCTTGTTATTCTTGACAACATAACATCTCTCTACTTCATAAGTCAAGTGGATGTACTGGATTACATAGTTTATATGAAGTCACGCAGCATATTTCCAACACTGAAGGATTATCTCAATAAGTAAGGTTAATAGTATCCAAAATATTTCTGATATAAATATTTGTATATTCAGACATGTTTTCTTGAAGTTGTAAATGGCATGCTTTAAGAGTTTTAATTTGAAATGGGTAGGGGTTGGGGGGGCGGATTCTGAGAAATGTCAACTACAATTGTAAGTTATTCAACTGGACAGCTTTCTTTACAGATCCTAAAGGACTTCCACACAAATAAAGTCTGACTGAAAAGTAGTATAAAACGAAAAATGATTTCTTAAGAGTTCCAATTTGCATGAATTTATATGAAATTCCTCAGATAATCTTCTTTTCACATACACATATATCATTTGCTAAAGAAACCAGAGAGGGATCATAAAAAAGATTGTAAATTTTACTTACATGTTTGTTTCTAACTACTGTGGACCGCAGGTTTATTAAGTCACTTGTCACACTTTTTATAAAATTAGTTATGTTGCAATGGATCAAATACTTGAACATAATATATAATTGTTCAGTCAGCTAGCAACATACATTCTAGTAAGCAGATTTCTTTATAGAAAAAAAGACTTTTCCAATTGGATTTGTGTATTGAAACATTGTATTATAATAAAGTCTCAGAGGAGTAGTCCTGTGAGTCTGTAACTTTAAACACAAGTAGTCAAAAGTCCCCAGGAGAGAGAAACTACAGAACTGGATTTCATTTGCAAGTTTGACACCTTGAATAGAGGTTTAAACAAAGATCTGACCTGTATAGACCACTAATGACATAAAATGCTAAGCACCGGGTACTTAGAATACTTACAGCCCACTCTATTAGACTCATTTAGCATGGACACTTTAATTGGCAACATTTTTTTTCTCCATTTTTCCCCCTTCTCTTTCCCTCCCCTATAAGATTTTCCAACCATCAGCAGAGTGAGTTTTGTCTTGTGCACCAATATTGAGATCATGTGAGCTTATTCAGATGGGTGCCACTGTGGCACCCAAGTTATTAACAAATATCTTATAAACCTCTCCCTTTCCCCCTGTGCTACCATGTCTCCCACCCTTCCCTCCCCTCCTCTGCTCCCCTGGTGCCTGCTGCCTCCCACATCTCCCAGCTCCTCTGCTGCCCTTGCTCCTGCCCTTCTCACTCCCTTCAGTCTTCCTGGGATATTCCTCCCCTTCCCATCCTCTTTGACCCCTGCCCCACCCTTCTCTTCCCCCTTGTGTCAACCCCCTCCCCTAGCCCCACTGATCATCTGTAGCTGCTGTGACGGACCGGGCCGTGTCTGGGCACAGCTGAGGGCGTCCGCTCAGGGTGAATTGCTCGAATCCGGGGCTCCTTACAGCCCCCGACTGGTGACCTCTCCCCACAGGCCACAAACCAGTCCCACAGAGCGCTTCAGCAGCCTGCCTGAAGCCTCATGAGCAAAACCCCTCCGACACCCCAGCAATATCCGTGCCCCAGATGGCCCCGGGCCTCATACACAGGTGGGGGGGGTTCTAGCACCCAATCCCACATACCCCGAACAAGTTCTGTCCGGTTCCAAGAAACCAGCCACAGATCCCTGGTCAATTTACCCTCTGGACCTTACCCACAAATCACGCTGGGCCAATCCTTTAGAATCTATATCTAAAGGTTTATTATTACAAGAAAGAAAAGCCTGAGAGTAAGGTTATTAAAGTACAGTACGTTACATGCACTGAATCTCCCAGTTCTCAATGCAGGCTCTAGCAGAGATGTTGCAGCTGCTGGTTTAAAAGTTCTTATTGCACATCCTACGATCAGGATGGGTTCACAGGTCTTCCGGGCTCTTCGATCCCTGCAATGCTGCCTCTGGGATGAAGTGCTGAGCTGAGAACCAAATGGCACCGACCACATGGCCTCTTTATACCCCCTTCCTGGCCTCTTCTGGTCTCAGCCGGTCACCTGGTCCTCAGCCTCTCTCTGCTGGCAGCTCTTAGGTCTCCGCCCTCATGCTTTAGGTGTGTCTTTGGCCCATCAAGTGCCATTGTTCTACAGGGCTTCGCTACTCAGCCTGTCCATAGCAATGCTTAACCACATTCCAAGAAATATTCAGCTTCCACACAGATTACAGATTCCTACCTACACACACAGACATTATATACTCACATAAACAGTGTACACAGGATCAGAAAACAACAAGCTCCCATTCAATACCCCACATGGCTCCCTTTTATACCAATTTCTGGGGCCAACACCCCCACCTAGGGGTGCAGCAGCGATCTGGCTGCTTCCCTCCAATTCGGTAATGTGACAGCTGCCCCCCCCATTCTATCTCCTAATACTTCCCTCTACCCACCTGCCCTGCCACTTTCCTCTGCCCTCTGGTGTCCATCCTTCCCGTTCCTGCCCCTACCACTGTCTGCCCTTCTGCTTCACTCTGAAAATCTCCCTGGCACCTGCATTTTCCCTTACCTCCTACACTCTCCTGGTGCTCACCCCCTCACCACCCTCTCTGCCCCAGTTCTCCTCACACCCCTCTGCACCCTCACACATGACTTGCTCCAACCCCCACCTTCCTCATGCCCACCCCTCCTTTCAACCCCTCTTCTCCAGCACCCTCTCCTCCCCTTTCCTCTTCCTTCCTCTTGCCCTCATTGCCTCTCCCCTCCCCTCCCATCACCCTGTCCCCTCCCTTCTCCCACTCCCCTCTGACACCTTCCCATCCCCTCACTCATCCTGCCCTTTACCCTCATTGTCTCCTCTTTGACCCCTGGCATTTGTCTCGCCTTCTCTCTGTCTTTTGGTTTCTTCCCTTTTCTTCTCCTGCCCTGGCCCCTTCTGTTCCCCTCAGCACAAGCTCCTTCCTCTCCTCACCCCCATCTTCCCTTTAGTTCTCCCCCTACTCCTGCCCTCTCTGCCTCTGCTTTCCTGACACCTGCACCCCTCAACACACTTGTGCCAGAGCCAATGCTGTTACCGTAGTTTTATTCTGCATATTATAAATAAGCATCCACCAGAGAATTTTCTATCCAACAACTTTTACTAAAAGGTACAAAGGCAGGAACAAGACCTATCTTCCAACCTGGCTGAACATTACTCCTGGAGGTATTCTAGTGCTGGCAGACAGCATTTAGCAAGCCCCTCAGCAAGATATAAGTAACAAAGTGTGCCCTAGCCTGAAGTAAGGAAAGTAAATCCCTTTGGCAAAGTGCCCTTCTCCCTGAGAACAGGCAGGGAATGGCCCTGGCTGCCAGTTCGGAGCAGCCAGTCCCTTTCGGAGCACAGACCCAAGCACCCCACACACTGGAGATCCCCAAGGAAGAGGTCTGTACTGAGAAGCTCATACCAGCCATTGAGAGCTGCTATTGCCAAGCAGGTCCTGAGAACTCTGGGTGATGAGAAGATACAGTGCTCTCCTCTAATTCAAGTTAAACCTCTGCAGACAGGCTGCAGCCGGCAGGGCATGGCCTGCACCGCAGAGAGTGGGAAGCGGCACACGTTACCAGCAGCCTGGTCCATAGGGGAAGGTTTCCATGTGCCCCGTGTGCTGGGACTGGAGTCAGGGCTGTGGTGCTATTTATAGTACTGTGGTCCAGGTTCCAGCTCTGGCAGCCTCCCCACGATCCCTGGGAGCAGCTGCACAGCTCTGCTGAGGAGGTGGGCAGGACTAAAATTCTTGGTGCATGCCCAAGGCGGCATGCACCTTACAGGGAACACTGTTCCCCATTCCCTTTCTTTCTCTGCTATTTAAAGGTAACCTGGACCCCTTTACTCCATTCATCTGAAGAAATGGGTTGTGCCTGGAGGGGTGAACTGAGGCAGTCCATGGTATTCTGCTAAGAACCCCTATTAAAATCCTAACTTTGAGGCAAGGCCTGGGAACACACAGAACAAGCAGCTAACATGACCCTGGATGCTCTGGCAACCACATTCCAAGAGGGCCTCACTCTGGTAAGACCCTGGCTGGTACCAAAACAAACTTCACGGAAGCTGTTCTCACTGTCTCCTTTAATCCTAGATAATAAGCCTGGAACCCAAGGACCATGCCAAGGCGAGGCAGTATCACCTCGCCGTAGACACATCACAATTTCAGCAGACAAAGTTGCCATTAATATGTCTGTTTTGTTTATGTTGGCTTATTTAGCTTGTTAGGAATAACTACCTGTATTACTGATAAGATGTTTAATTGGCGATGGGCGGAGATGCTGTGTAACCTTCATAGTTTATTGGCTTATGTGCTCACTCCGTCTTGCCACCTAGAACCTATGAAATTGTTTCTACTCCACCCATCTGCTGCCTATATAATCTATTGTAATGTTGATTAACCAGTGTTCACCAGGTTAACCCCTGAGGGACACTCCACCAGCTGTGTGCAATAAATCCTCTGCTTCTTTTCACCTGCATCCAGTGTCCAGAGATATTCCCTACAGTGCCCATGAAACCTCATGATACCATCTACATTTTTGGTTAGTCTCTAAGGTGCTGCAAGACTATTTGCTGTTTTTTAAGTTTCATCTGAATAAATGAATTTTGCCTATGAAAGCTCATGATGCTGTATATATTTGTTAGTCTCTAAGGTGCCACAGGATTACTCGTTTTTAAAAGTTGTTTTTAGAAATATATATAGTATCACGAGCTTTCATGGGCAAACTCCACTTCTTCAAATGAATTCATATAAATATATATATACACACACACACATATATACACACACACACACACACACACACACACACACACACACTAAATATTTTTGATAGTCTCTAGGGACAAGTCTACACTACATGGAAGATCAGCGCTGCCACAGTTGATCTGGGGTTCATTTTAGAGGTCTAGTATAGACCGGTTAGATCGAACCCAAAGGGCACCCCCATCAGTGCTGGTACTCCTGCTTCTCATGAGGAGCAAGGGAAGCTAAGTATTTGCTCTCATCGGCCTCCCACTGTGTGGATGGCACGGAAACATGAAGGAAACAGACTGTGTTACAGATGTTTATCTAATAACAGCCAAATGTAATAGTTGTCTACTGTCTAACGAGAGCCAATATAACACTATGATAAACAGGTGGTGGTGGCATTCTATGTATTTCACAAAATTAGATCTGGCTGGTTCAGAAACCTCTTTAACTGTGGTCATGACTTCTGCCAATACCTATGGTTGTTTCTGCTATTTTACAAAATATTAAAAAACAGTGAAAATGGATGATCTCACACATACACATTACTTGGCATATTTTGGGTTATCATGAAAAATGGTTTAAAATATGGTGGCTTTATTGGTCACATATCTATGATAATGATTTGTCTAGACCAGAAGGCACAGATGCTGCTGTTTCTAATGAGTTCAAGATGTGTGTTAATTTTTAATTAATTTACTCTTGGAAGCCTTCCTTGTTTGGACTGGACCCTTAGATTTGAATACCATTTTGTTATAAATAATTGCCTTGCATTTACTTCCTGACCTTCGGACTCACTTGCTAATCTGGTCCTCCTAATGCACACTAATATGCCGTTAGCCTTCTTGACCACAAGGGCACACTCTTGACTCATATCCAGCTTCCCATCCGCTATAATCCCTACATCTTTTTCTGCCAGACTGCTGTTTAGCCAGTCGGTCCCAGCCTGTAGCAGTGTTGGGAATTCTTCCGTCCCAAGTGCAGGACTCCACTAATTGGGCAAATTTCACTAGGATGTTCCCTCCCAACATGGTGGTAGCCTCTGGGATTAGCAGTGCTAATCCTTCAGGCTATGTCTAGACTACATCTCTCTGTTGAAAGAGGGATGTAAATGAGCCTCATTGAAAGTGCAAATGAAGCTCAGATTTAAATATTCTGTGTTTCTCTTGCATATTCGTGTCTGATTGCTGTTTCAAAAAAGGATGTTTCAAAAGTGAAACCACAGTCTAGATGTGGTTCTTTTGAAAAAAAAACACCTTTTTCGAAAGAACCCGTACTCCTCATTTTTTCAGGGGTATGGGTTCTTTTGAAAAAGGTGGGGGGGGAGTTTCGAAAGAACCACATCTAGACTGCGGTTTCACTTTCAAAATACCCTTTTTTGAAACCGCAATATGCAAATGAAGCGCAGGATATGCAAATGAAGCACAGACTATTTAAATCCACGCTTCATTTGTACTTTCGTTCGGGCTCATTTACATCCCTCTTTTGACAGAGGGATGTAGTCTAGACATGCCCTCAGTGATGCCAGTAATTTTCCTCTGGCTACCCAGTTTCTAGGCAACAACTAAGCAAACTGGTTTCAGTTCATTCCCTTTCCTTTAATCATCATGGCTCACAAATGGCTTAAGAACACATCTGAAGCATCAGATGGGATAAACCAGATACCAGACCAGAGCTACAAAGATGTCACTCTGCTTTGACCAAAGCAGTTCACCATTATCATTTTCTCCAAAAGTTAGATCACTTCCTTATTGGGTTGGCCAGATTTGTGTTTAGCACTGCACTGCACCTCATATATTTTACTATTAGAGGTAGTAAAATTCCGTTGATCCTTTTAATCTTCCATCTTGTCTTCCCCTGACACAACCTTTTATGTCTGGATTATTTTGCCTGTTCAGACAGTAAGCTGTAAGGTCCGTGATCATGATCTCCTATGTCTTTCATATAACAAAGTACATGGTTGGTGCTTAACAAACAATATATACAAGTAAACCATTTTCTTATTCACTGCCCCCTGAGCCTGATCCACTCAACCGTGCTTTGGAGAGCTGCTTCTGAGTTAAGCAAAGAAATACTCCCTTCTAGGTTATGCAGCATTTGCTTAAACCATTGATGAGTAGTAGTAGGTAGATACAATTTAGTGGTAGATTACCTAGCCCTGCACTGTCCCACATAGCTCACAAATTTATGCTCTGCTGCAGACTGCAAAGAAGCCTCTTCCAGAGCTGTGCTCCATGTACAAAATAGGTTCTTGCAACTTAATACAAGGAGTCTTTACATTTGCTTTGTTCCACCTTTCTACAGGTTGAACCTCTTTAGTCAGGCACTCTCTGACCCTGCAACATCCACAGTCCAGCTTGATTTAGTTAGCCAAATGTCCACATATCATGGGTGTGGCCAAATTTCTGATGATTATTTACATTTGTTTATAGCCACCAGTCCTGACTCTCAGCATTCTGTGTTATTTTCCCCTAAACATCTTCTAAGAGCCCAGTGTGCAGTGCAAGTGTTGGTAATGCTGCTAGACAATACTGGCCTACCCCTCTAGGTTTGGCAAACTCTCTGGTCCTGCAGATGCCAGACTACAGAAATTCAACCTGTAGCTGCATTAATTAATTAATATTATTAAGGGTGTCATTGGAGTTACCTGATTATAGGTCAATGAGTAGGATATTAAGAATGGCAATGAACAGATTCAATTTCATTTACATTTCAGTGGGTTACAGATGAAAACAGAGAAAAGTACAAGGAAAAATTTTTGATCATTAAGTACATTTAGTATTAGAGGCTCAGCAGCACATGAACCAAAACTACTGGCTAGCTTGTATACACTGACATCAGCAGGCATTGCACACTTCTGCTGAACTCATTTCTAGAAAATGTAGTGTGGTTTGGTTGCTCCACTAGTTATAACAATTCTCAATAAGCATTAAAAAATGTATTAACATGCATTTTTATGCAGATCTGAGAAGTCCCATCTGCCTTTATTACATTCATGTTATGTTCATAAATGACTTTGAGATCTCCAGATACAATGATGTTTAAAATGTCTATTTTTTTTATTACTGATACTACTGTTCAATAGTGTCCTTCAGCCTCCTGAAGGAGAATGCCCCTATGGTCCATTTTTTTTGTATGACCTTCACCATTACACATTATTTAAATGTATTTATTATAGTAGTGTCCAGAGACCTCAACCAGGATCAGGACCTTATTATGCTAGGTGTCAAGTGCTATACAGACATATTATGAGTGAGCAAAATATAAAGTTATTTACACCAGCAGTTATTCAGGGTGCCAGTCACTTACACTGCAATGTCCTTGCGCTCTCAAATCCAAGTATCAATACTTTTGCCTGCAATTTGTCGTTTAGAAAGTGAGCTGGCCTTTGAAGATCTTCCACACTCTCAATGATCTTGTTTATGAGTCATTGAGTCTTTCCTTATTGGTTCATTGTAAATAAGTGACATATGTAATAATACATTGTGGGAGCATTAATGGAACGCCCCCCCCCCCACCTTCCGCCCAACCTAACCTTCTACAAAATGTGTTCTCCTTAAGTGATCCTAAAAGCCACAATCAGTTTTTAAACTTCTACAGTTACTACAGGTCTCACAAGAGAGAGATATCAAAGGCTTTAAGTAAACCAATATGTTTTGTCAATAATTTCATCATCACAAATTATATTCTCTGCATTAAACATACTTCTGAATCGGTGTTCTTTCATTCATTCTGTCCTTGTCATTTTAATCTTCTGAATGTTCAAATTCAAGGAAAAGGGACTTTCCCTTCCTCCCAGATACCCATATGCCCCCTAAATACATGGCTTATGTGATAAAAGCCAAGCAAAATAATCCATCTTGTACCATTAGGCATGGCAGAGGAACATAACACCACTGGGCCTAAATTCACTATATTTTAATACACCCTTTATGCAACTTTACACTCAAATAACAAGAAATTTATTCACTAAAAGTGACTTGTATATCCAAACTATATAAATCTTCTCTCTTTGCCTATAAAAACTCCACACTGACTACATGCATCCTCATCTAATATGCACCTCAAGGGTACACGAACCACAAAATGAGACAGAGTGGGCTAAAAAGATCTTCACTTCAGTAACTAATAGTGGTCACAAAGGAAAAATTCTGAAAATGTTTCCAAATGTGTCAGCTGTAAATTAGAGCAGTTAAGAACAGCATGAAGCGACTATTCTGTTAACCCTTGCTTCACCTCCTGTATTGCAAGTCATAAGAGAATAAATGGAAGATAGCTAGACATATAATTAGTCTGAAAGTGAAGTATATACATCAGACCATACTGAATTAACTTTCTTTCTTTAATAACCACACATAGTGCAAGGTCAATAATGTTTTAATATTCTGTTCAAAACAGCAAAAAACATTATCAATTGCTTCTGTTTGAAAAATAGGAGTAGCTTTATGTACTATGATTACAACAGGAACTTGACCCTGGGTTTCCCACATACAGTACTAGGTGAATACCATCATGGTAGAACAGTGCTGCCTCCTGGTGATTGGGGATTAGCTCAGACAATCTAATACCACTTGCAACAGTACAACCCATTAGTTTCTTCTCTCTTGCTCCAAGAACCCTCTAGCTAAGTTGCCCCTGTGGTTCCCTGTCAGGGGAAAGGGAGAGAGCATATCAAGGCTCCTGCTCTCTGTCAGTCTTCTGCTTCACTGCCTCACATTGCTACTCCTAGAGTAGCTGGCAGGGGAACTGAGGTCCATATTCCAGCTGAGCCCAATAGCCAAGGTCCATTCTCTGTACCTTGCTTTCTTTCCCTGAGCTGCTTTCATGCCTGCTAACCCTCCCTGCTCCTCATCCCTTCCTCTCAAGGAGTAACTTTAGGCAACTCATCTCTTCATCCTCCCCTTCCTATGCTTGCAATTTCCTGTCTTTTGTTGAAACCCCACCTGTTCCTCTTAGTTGGACTTCTTTCCAATTAACTGCCTCCAGCCTAAAACTCCCTGTTTCCAACTTGAGGCAACATGGGCTAACTCAGTTCTTTCAGGTCAAGTGTGGGGAACATACTTCCTCACATTTATCCACTTGGCTACTTTGGGATGGTTCTCAGGGTTTTTATTATGAAAATTTTTTGAAAAGTCTCATTTTCCTTTTAAGAACAGATTTCTAAACCTCAATTTTTTCTCTGAAATGGAATTATTGTTTAGTAGTAAAACGGGCCAGAAAACATTTTAATAGAGTTGAATAAAATGTAATACATCTAGAGTCAAAGAATATAGATTATATTAACAGGCTAGGGGATTCTATTCTGGGAAGCAGTGATGCTGAAGAAGACTTGAGAATTCTGTGGCCAATAGAATTCATGGAGAGTATCAAGAGGAAATTATATTAGCTCTGTACAAAGCACTGGTATGTCAGATCACATGAAGCTCCCAGCAAGCTGACAGAGCACAACTGCATATCAGGATTTGTAATTAACATACTGTATCTGAAACACTTTTATAAAAACAACACATTTAGAGCCCAGTGGTTAAGCTTTCTATAGAAAGTTTGGAGTGCATGCCAAACTAGCAGAACTGCATTGTTTAAAAAGGAATGTATTTTGGAAGGGGAAGTCTACAGATGAAAAAATCATTTTCAAATATTAAAAGAGCACCATAAAGAGAGGAAGAAATGACAGGGCATGCAAGGCAGAAAGGAGTGGAAACCAATGCACTGGCAGGTTGTCCCACTTGGGCAAGGAAGCAATCAGCCCCTGGTAAGGGGCTGTCCCTAATTATTTCTCTTTTAGAGCAAATGGAAGCAGGGAAGGAATTGTGACTAAAATCCATTCCTGCCAATCTTCTCAAAGGATTGTGATTCAGAATCTGGAGCTGGCGCTCGATTAGAAATTTGTGGATGGTGCCTACCTCTATAATGAACAAAAGGGGGAAAAAGCATTCGTATTGTAGTAAGATGAAGGCCTAAAACATAAGCCCATGCAGCACAGGCCTGGTCTGAGGGCTAGCTAACAATGGACAAAACATGGCTAACATAAAACAAAGTAAGCTGTAAGCAAGAGGCAGGCCCCTGCTCACAAACTTGGCACAAACAGGACTGAGAATGCAAAACACTAATTGGTGCTAAATACTGACTGGAGAACAATAATTGGTACTGGTCATAAGTGGAAAGCACATGATACCACTAGCTCATTAAAAAAGATCTTGGTACCCACTCCTCACAGATACAGACCCAGGTTCAGGAAAGGGTCTAAAATGACAGCATGATAAATAGAGATGATCTAATCAAACCACTAGGTACAGGGTGATGGGTGGTATCTAAGAAGCATCAGAAGGTGGTAACCTGAAAATATCAGAGGGTGGCACCCTGATACATCAGCAGTGATATGTAAGTTGTTACAGGGTACATATGCATAGTGGTTCAGTAGAGTCCACTAACAACCAGTGTTTGTTTGTGATGGTACGCACCGGTATGGCATACTGTCACCTTTTTCTGGGAGCACTCTCTGCTTTTCCCCGGCTTAGCCCCCAGACAGCCGTAGGAGCACTCGTGCCACACAAGATGGAAACCCATGACATGCGGCAATTAAAGGGGCTGCAACAAAAATTATTATTTTTTTTTCTTGCTCAACAAATTTTTTGAAACTCTGGTATGGGTACTTTTTTTTTTTTTTTTTAAACAAAAAAAGCACTGCTGACAACTATCACTGTACTTTGCTTAACAATAAACCTGGCCTGACACCTTCGATCCTTAGCAGGTTTGTGGTTTTTGGAGGCTCTCTTGGGATCTGCTGTGTAGACTAAGTGCACAAGTCGACACGGCACACATCGAGCACACACACAAGCAGCCTTCTGGTTATCATCATCAATGGAGCCAGAGACCTGGGAGGAAACCTTGGCAGTAAATCCTGACTGCCTCCTTGAATAACTACAAGTATATCCTTTCAGCTCCCACCTCAGGTACTTTTGAGTATCCTGACTGATAAAGCTTTGAGTGTTACAGCCTTCCATTTATCTTTGAGATACGTTTCTGCTCTTGAATATAAGCTTGATTGTATATTTCTTTATCACATGAAAGTTGCTTATTTACAACTAGAGTTCTTTAAGATGGCTCTGCATGTTCACACTTATGATTATTTCAACTCCTAGTACCGTCTGTGGGTAGAAACTTCTACAAGAAGCCTCCTTTCGAGTGCTTACATGCCTGCTCCTACTCCTCTGTTTGGTGTCTCTGAACATTCAGAGTGTGAGTCCATATAACAGAGTGCAGCTCTGTACATTGCCTCAATTCTTTCCACTGCTCACCCACAAAACAAAAGGATTCTAATAGTGAATGGAAGGTGCATAGGAAATGTGAATATGTACAACCATGTAGAAGAACTCCAGTGACAAGAAAATAATCCTGGAAGACTTTGAGTTGCTTTACATATTCCCACTTATGGGGAATTTGCTAGATAGTGCTGAAAATAACCAGGAATTGGAAACAGAACCCTAATTGACTAGAGAGTTACGTACCACTCTATCAACTCTAGTCAAATTGATGTAAAAATGAGAGCATAATGTTTAGTAGATGTGTACTCAGAATCACAGGTTAGAGCCCTGATAACTTCAGGAAAGGGATTTTATTAAGGAAATATGACATATCAGGGTACAATCTAGACTGATGAGTACCTCTGTCATTCCTGCACTGTAACCTGGGATGTCCTTTACCATGCCTTGCTGCATATAAATCACCTCCAGCATGTAAGTCATACACACATACTCTGTGTGTGAAGCAGCTAGCCAGTTACAACTTGGCTCTTACCAGCCTTAAAAATTACCACAGGGTGAATTCCAGTCCCAGAATCCCCCCCAGGAATATATGTCTTGTACTGCTCAGCCCTTTCCTGTACCGTATGATTATATTAAGTATATTATTCAAAATGATCTGGACAAACTGGAGAAATGGTCTGAGGTAAATAGGATGAAATTCAATAGGGACAAATACAAAGTATTCTCACAGGGAGGAACAATCAGTTTCACACATACAAAATAGGACGTGACTGTCCAGGAAGGTTTTAGAGGGATAGCCGTGTTAGTCTGTAACTGGAAAAACTTAAAAAACAACAAATAGTCTTGCAGAACATTAGAGGCTAACAAAAATGTAGATGGTATCATGAGCTTTTGTGGGCACAACCCAGTACTGCAGAAAAGGATCTGGGTGTCATAGAGAATCACAAACTAAAGATACGAGTCAAGATAGATGTTGTGGAATCTCCATCATTGGAGATACGTAAGAGCAGGTTAGTTAAACACCTGTCAAGAATGATTTAGATCAGAGGTGGGGAACCTTTTTTGGGTCAGGTGTCGTTGACCCATAAAAAAAATCAGACTGGGGCCGCACACAAGTGAGAAGGCAAAAACAAACAAACAAACAAACCAGCCACCAAACCCTCACTGGTGTGGCCCCTGACTGAGAAGGAGAAAGACACTCCCTACATTCCATACACATGCCAAAGCCCAGGCTAGTAAATTTTGTGTGCTCCAGTCCCTCAGTAGGAAAGGGTTCCCCAGTGCTAGAAGGGGTGCCCTGTGCCTCGGGGGCTGGATGCAAGCAAGCCGGGGACTGCATCCGACCCTCGGGCCTGAGGTTCCCCACCCCGATTTAGCTAGTGCTTGCTCCTGCCCTGAGTGCAGGGGACTGGACTTGATGACCCCTTAAGGTCCCTTCAAATTCTAGTATTCTATGATTCTTTTAAGGGAATAATATGCAAGCAACTTATTACCCAAATAAAGTTATGCAGACACTTCAGTTTGAACATGCTGGATTAATGAAAACAGTAAAACAAGTGTTTTAACCTGTTAATAAACTACAGGTTGAACCTTTCTAGTCCAGCACATTCTGTTCCGACAACATCTATGGTCTGGAATGATTTTAATTAGTTGGATGTCCACTTATCATGAGTGTGGCCAAATAAATTCCCATAAAAATTGTTTTACAGCCACCAGTCCTGGCTCTCAGTGTTCTGTACTGTTACTTAGCTCTAATTTATCCCAAACATCTTCCAAGAGCCCAGTAAGCAGTGGAAGTATCGGTAATGCTGTAGACCATAGCGACCTCTTGTGATTTGGCAAATTCTCTGGTTCTGCACCAGACAGGTTCTGAGGGTGCTTGACTAGAGAGGTTCAATCTGTACAAGATTTTTGAGTGAGTACAAATAATATGGCATAAATAGCAGAAATGGTAACAAGAAAAATACAGATAAAATGCTTACTGATGCTTAACTTCAACTATATTAGATCCAAAGCAACATTTTTTCAACACATGCTTTTCAGCAGCCTTAGGACAACCTTAGTTCAAACTAACGCGTCCTGGCACACACTTTCACTTTCAAAACAGCTGGCATTCGGAGTAACGTGCTGGTGAGATCATGCAAATGATGCATGGGATATTTAAATCCCCACTTCATTGACTATTTTGAATGCCTGCATTTGTATCCCTCGTTCGAACTAGTGTGCAAGTATAGACATACCCTTACTGAGCAAATTCTGGAGACCAAAATAATCCCACCGAGTCCAATGTCTGCTTCTTTTGTCTGTTGTGCTACAGTGAATGCGATAGGCCAGGAGAGAAAGATGGGTGCCTTGGGGAGTTTCTTCAGTTTTTTAGTTTCAATGTCCCTCTTGAAAAATATTTCCAACTTCAAACCAAGAGCTAAAGACCTTATGTGAAAAAATGTTCTCCACTGAGTTTTTTCCCACCTGTATGAACTTTCTGTACCTTCTCTTCTGGCTTGATGATTCTCTTTACTGCTTAAATGTAAATTAAGCTGAGTACCCATTCCTTTGTTTAGGGCAGACCTGCTTGGCAACTTCTGTTTGGGTAGGGCGGTGGGGTTTGGAACATATATTAGCATCATATACATATAGGAGACTATGATATCATCACATCACATTGTCGTCACACATTTTATTAGGACAATACTGACCAGCGAATTATATGAATTTTCAAATGATACTGTGCAAGGCATAACTTGTACAAACATAACAATGATGTGGGGTATGAGCATAGGGATATATTATGTAAAAGACAGTGCCACAAGGCTGGTGGAATGAAATAGGATCATTGTAGGAAAATAAATTTTGGATAATGTGCAGTATTCAACAAAAGATAGTTTAATCCATTTAGAATGTGTATAGCCCATGTAATTTTTATCATAAAAGACAAATCTACATAATTTTGAAAAATTTTACTTATCTTTAAATAATATGCCAGAACTCTTCTTGCATGCAAAGCTTGTAAAAGAAGGTTTCTCCATACTAGCACGCAGCTTTGGAAAAAACTTTGGCAAATTAATTGTGTGATGTAAAATTCAGAAAATGCTTTTTGCCAAACCTGGGATTAAGCCAAGAACAATTTTATCTATATGAAAATGTGTAAATGGTTGATTGTCTAGCAAGGCATTCAATTCAGACACTCTTCTAGCTGATATTAAGGCATTGATGAATGCCGTCTTGAGAGAAAAATAATACAAACAACACATGGCCAAAGTGTTGAAAAGGTATCTTCATGCGAGCAGATATGACCAAATTAAGATCACAAAGAGGGACAGGATTCTTAAAAAGTGGATACACACTAGATAATCCTCTAAGAATCTGTTTAACTATATTATGCAATGACAGCAATATGCCAAAACATGGTAAGCTGAAATAGATGCCAAATGAACATTCCAAGATGAGTTAGACAAACTTTCAGTTTTTAAGTACATTACATGGTCTAAAAAACAAAGGCCTGGAAACTGAGGCAAGAGAACCAGATTTTCCCTGAATCCAAACTATAATTCTGGACCATTTGCAATAACATTTCCTCACAGTCAGTTTGCTAGAATTAAGCAATACATTCTTCACCATCAAAAAGCATGAGTGTTCATAAATAGAGGGTGTGACGGGGTAGAGCAACCCCGTCACCAGCCGCGGACGGAGGGATTGTCTGCGGCTGCGGAAGCCGCGGGTTCAGCCCTGGCAGCCTAGGGGAACCCGCCTCCAGACAGCTCCCGGGAAAAGGGGGGGCTGTGGAGGGCAGTGGCCGGTCAGCTGGAGAGTGGGGTGGATGCCGTGCAGCGGTGCCCAGTGATGACGTCGCCTGACGTCACCAGCGCGCCAGTGAAGGGGGACGCTGGGCACCTGGAAGCGGAGGAAGACGGCTTGGGGAGGATAAAAAGGGCTGGGCGAGCAAGGGGAAAGGGGAAGAGGACAGGCAGGTAACAGAGGCCTCAGGGGAGCTGGGGTGCGGAGAACCCTGGGCCAGTCACACCAGGGCGGAGAGAGGGTTGAGCCCACCGCTGGCTGGGTTGTGAGGCTCAGGGAAGGTCGTGTAGCCTGTGAGCAGGCGAGTTTAGGGGCAAGCCCCCACCTGCTTCCATCGGGAGCTGAGCTCCTGGTGTTAGGGCCCTGTGCTGGGGTCTGGGAGTGAGGGAGGGCCCGGACCCCACCCTGCCAGTGGTGGTCACCACAGCGCCCTGAACCACTTCAGAGCAGCAGTGACCAGCCCCATGCGGGCTAGGCGCAACAGAGGGAATTAAATCCAATTGCCAATGAGGTAGAGGTGAATGAAAAAAGCATACAGAAGGCTGCTATCCCAGTATTAAAAGGAAAGCATCTGAGAGGGACTCACTGTCTCGTCCTGCTTTCTAGAAGGTGACATTTTTTGTCAAACCTCTTAATAGTTGCAACATCTGCCAACCTCAACTGGAAAAGGTGCATTGAATCACCAGATCTTTCAGGGACTTTTTGTACAGTTGAGAACTGTCCTGCCAAGAAGATCTGCAGTTCAAAGTGTCCCATTGTGTGAACTGGAAACAAAGTAAGGAATCTGCAGGCTGTGTTGCTTCTCAGTTTCAAACTCAAAATCTCCAAAAGTGAAACTAAAACTACTCTGAGTTTCTCTGAATCATGATGTCCCCTTCCTTCCTCTGGGATGGAGCAATCCAGCTTCCTCCAGGGCCCAGCAAACTCTCTACATGAATCATTCCATCTGTAGCTTCCCTTTTGAATTTTGCAGGAGTTTCCAGTCTATTCTGCGGAGTTTGATTCTACATAGCTTGCAAAATGGTGTTCAGAGACATTAGAACCTTTAAAAAAAACAACAAATAGTCTTGCAGCACCTTAAAGAATAACAAATCATGTAGATGGTATCATGAGCATTCCTGGGCACTCATTAATGGATCTCTAGTCACCCTACTGTTTCAGGCCAATTTCAGAAGCCAAATACACAGGGGAGCCTTGGAACTTAACTTCATTCACAGGTCTGATTTCTATCACAAAGGTATGAATAGACGCATTGGCTGGATGGCCCATTATATTCCACATCCTAATGACATATTAAAAACAAAGAAACAATAGGTACTTAAGAACAATTTGCAACTTCTCTATCAGCTTCATGTAACATGAAGACTCTAATTGACAGTTTCTCTCTCCCCTCCTCTCCTACCCCTTATTTATTTTGAAACTGAACCTTTAATAACTCCAGTCATCTGAAGAAGTGGGTTGTGCTCACAAAAGCTCATGATACCATCTACATGTTTTGTTAGTCTTTAACATGCTGCAAGACTATTTGTTGTTTTCTTACAGACTAATTCAGCTATATCTCTGAAGCACTAGAACCTTTGTTATTGTAGTCCATAAGGGTAGATTCCCTAGAGGCTCAGTCCACTATTCCACAAGCAGACAAACCCCTAAAGGGGATTATATACACCACAGATCTACATGTCTATGCACCATTCCACTCTAATGACTGGTTAGAGCAAAACTATTGCCAAGTACTACTAGCTTCAGATGTCTAACTGCAAGAATGAGGTCCAGATTTAGAAGAGTACTTAAGCAGGTAATTAGAACCTTTGATTGTAATGGGATTATTAACATGTTTAAAAGTATTGTTGAATTTCTCTGCTGAATCAGGGCCTGAATTTCCAAGCTGATCCACCACTTCTCTTACAGAGTTCTGTATAAACTGATTTCTTACCTGATACTTTCACAGTGTTCTGCTTTTAATCGAGAAATTTTATAGAGAATGTCTGAGCATGAGATGGCTACTCTTTGTGGCTAAACAACTTTGTAGCTTCCATCTTCAAGCCATTATTTATGCTTACTTTCTGGCAGTTAAACTAATGACTTAGTAGATGGATTTGTCAGGCTGCTCCACAGAGATTTATGTGGACTATGCTGCATTAGCAGGTAAAGAAAGAATGTACTACAGGAGTACGAAAAAACAAAATACGGGGGGAGGGGGGAGAAAGCAAGAGAAACACTGACAGGAAAGGAAACATTTCAATGTACCAAACAGCAGTAGGATGGTTCTACTTTATCAAGGAACCACATGGAAAGGAAAGAGACAATAGCATCAGAAGTTAATTGCATCATTATTGGTGATGGTGTCCAACTGCATCTGATGCAACACCAACTCCAAATTTCTGTGACATTTCCCACTGAAAGCAATGTTTTACAAAAATGCAACTCAGTGGCAGGTCTCTAATACAGTCATGGCTGTGGTGACCTTCACTTTGGATTTCCTGATTTTTGGGCTTTCTGGTCTCAAATTCAACCCTGTATTAATATAGTTTTTTAACTGAACATAACTCAATTTTTACAACTTTTATAATTATTTGATCATGTCTCAGGAAGACCTGCGTATCCCTCACTGAAGCACACTGGTCTGCATGATCATAGAGTTCTGACTTGAATCTGGTAGGAATCTGAGTGAGAACCTCTTCATTATTGCGTCTTTTGCTTGGAATTTATTAAAGAACTATTGGCCCTTAGAATAAATCCTGCATCTTAATGACATATTTGTGAATATTAATATAGTGGCATTATGAAGACTTCAAATCATGTTGATTTTTTGATGTCCCAGAAGTATAATGAAATATATATATATAGTAGCCCAATGTCTGTGACTCTGTAATGCCGAAACGCTGGCTGTTCCCTCTGGGTGGTGTTGTTGCCCCCCGCTGTAGCGCTTGGCTGAGCAATGCAGAAGTCAGCTGAGTGTCACGGCGGGAGGCGGAGGGTGGGGTGGCCACATACATGACCAGGGAGTGGGGCCTGGATGAGCGTGCATCCCCGACGGAGAGAGGAGAGCAGAGAGTGAGAGGCAGGAGGGGGAGAAGAGAATGAGAGAGATAAAGAGAGAGGCAGGAGGAGGAGGAGAGAGAGACCGGAAGCTCAGGAGAGAAGACCGACGTGGAGGAGAGACCTGAAAATCCCATCTTATGATGGGCTAATTGGCTAGTGAAATATAAATTTTGCTAAAAAAAATGATTTCTGTATTATTTTGAGTTGCTTTGATGTTTAACTTAAAAGATGTGAATTCAGCTTATGTGTAAATGGTTACAATGGGATCTATTTGTATTTATTTTATTATTATATATTATCAAATGTATTCTTCACATTTATTAAAGGCTCTTTGATAAAGCCCATGCAAAGGTAGGTACCAAATGCTTAACCACCCTGACAATTAAGAAGTTTTTCCTAATGCCCAACCTATACCTCCCTTGCTGCAATTCATGCCCATTGCTTGTTGACCTATCATCAGTGGTTAAAGTATTTTTTCTCCATCCTCCTTGTATGTACTTGAAAACTGTTACCAACCACTCCCACCCGCCTTCCCCCCGCAGTCTTCTACAGACTAAACAAAGCCAACTTTTCTCAATCTTCCCTCATTGGACATGATTTCTAAACCATTATTCATTTTTGTTGCTCTTCTTTGGACTTTTACTAATTGCTCCACATCTTTCATGAAATGTGGCCTCAAGATAGGGATACGATACTGAGGACTAAGCATGGAGTAAAGCAAAATTACTTCTTGTGTCTTGCTTACAGCACTCTTGCTAATACATCCCACAATGATGTTAGCTTTTTGTAAGTGTTACACTGTAGATTCACATTTTGATTAATACTTAACTTGTGAGCCACGATGGTCTCTAGATCCTTTTCTGCAGTACTCCTTCCTAGGCAGTCATTTCCCATTCTGTATCTATGAAACTGATTGTTCCTTCCTAAGTGGAATACTTTTCATTTGTCCTTTTTGAATTTCATTTATTTATACCATTTATCCAGTTTGTCTGGTTCATCTGGTTTTATCCTCCAAAGAATTTGCAAGCCTTTCCATCTTGGTATCATCTGCAATCTTTATAAGTATATTTGTTATGCCATTATCATTAAATCATTGATTAAGATCTTGAATAAAATTAGATCTAGGACTGATCTCTGTGGATCCCACTCTTTATGCCCTTATAACATGACTGTGAACCAGTTAAGCATGTGTGTTGTAGTAGTTCCATCCAGGCTGCATTTTCCTAGTTTCTTTATGAGAAGTCAAGAGAAGCCACATCAACCCCTCTCACAGTTGATAAGGATTCTTACCATGTCAAAGAAAGCTATTAGGTTGGTTTGACATGATTTGTTCTTGACCAGTTTACACTGACTATTACTTATCACCTTATTATCTAGATGTCTGTAAATTGATTGCTTAATTATTTGCTCCACTATCTTTCTGGCTACTGAAGATAAGCTGACTGATCTGTAATTCCCACGTTGTCTTTATTTTCCTTTTTATAGATGGACACTATATTTGCCCTTTTCCAGTTCTCAGGAATCTTTCCTGTCTTGCATGACTTTTCAAAGATACTAGCTAATAGCTCAAATATCTGCTTAGTCAGCTCCTTGAATTTTCTAGGATGTATTTCATCATGCTCTGTCGACTTGAAAAAATTTAACTCATTTAAGTAATTTTGAAGTTATTCTTCGTTTATTTTAGCCTCTGATTCTACCTCTTACTCTCTAGGTTAGATCTCCAATCACTACTCAACTTTTTAGTGAAATCTGAAACAAAAAAGTTATTTACCACGTCTGCCATTTCCACAAGTTATGTTAGCCCAGGCCTACACTAGGGCTTTATTTCAAAATAACCTTCCTTAGGTCAAATTTATAAATGGAGTGTCCACACTACCAAGCCCATTTTTTTAAATAATGGGCTGCTTATTTCGAAATCTGTACTCCTGATTTTCTTGGGGAATAATGCTAATTTCAAAATAGTTACTTTAAAATACTGTGGATGCTCCAGTGCTGCTATTTTGAAATAATTACTCCCTAGAGTAATTTGAACGAATTGTTCCCCAGAGTTTCCTAGGGCTCTAAGTTGAGATAATGCATCCACATTAATGGAGACTGCCTCAGACTAATTTTGAGGCTTCCCTGTACGGGGACATACTATTTTGATTTTGTAAAATTGGGTGTTATGTCAAATTTAGTTATTTTGGAATAGTTTCCTTATGGCCTTATTATGTTTTCTCCCTCATTAAGTAACAAGCTTACTCTGTGCTTGGTCTTCCTCTTCCTTCTAATAAACTTGTAGTATGTTTTGTTACCCCTTATGTCTCCAGCTAGTTTAACCTTATTTTGTGCTTTGTCTTTTCTAATGATGCCCTTACATTCTTGTGTTATTGGTTTATATTCTTCCTTTGTAAATCTGAACTTGTTTCCACTCTTTGTAGAACTATTTCTGAGTTTCAGGTTTTTGAAGATCTCCTGATTAAGTCAGGATGGTCTCTTGCTATATTTTCTGTTTTACCTATGCAGTGGAATTATTTACCCTGGTGCCTTTAATAATGTAATGTCTCTTTGGAAAAAACATACCAACTCTCTTGAACTGTTTTTCCCCTTAGACTTGCTTCCCAATGGATTTTACCTACAAATTTCTTGAATTTGCTGAAGTCTGCCTTCTTAAAATCCATTTTCTTTACTGTGCTGCTTTCCCTCCTACCACTCTTTAGGATCATGAATGCTATCACATCATGACCATTTTCACCTAAGCTGCATTCCCCTTTCAAATTCTCAACAAGTTTCTCCCTATTTGTCAAAATCAAAGCTAAAACAGCCTCTCTCCTAGTGGCTGTCTTCATTTATGAAATAAAAAATGATCTTCAATGCATCCCAAGAGTTTGTTATTTTCCCAACAGATGTGTTATTTTCCCAACAGATGTCTGGGTAGTTGGAGTCCCCACATCATCACCTGTGCTTTGAATGATTTTATTAGTTGTTATAAAAAGCCTCATCTATGTAAGATAAGGGGATATGCTCAAATTGATTGAAAATGACAGAGGAGTTTGGGAAAGAGACATTTAGTAGAAAATTGGAGTATGTGGAAGTCAATAATCTGGTAGTATAGACCTATAAGGCTATAAAACTAATACATGTGCAAAAGGCTGGAAAATTCTGGAGGTCTTTGAAAAATAATAATATAATAATCTTCACTTTTAGAGTGAGAAAATATGCAACTAATTCCTCCTACTTAAAGGGACATAGTGCTGAAATGCATTTAACTGCTAAGAGTTACAAAATAAAAGGCTATAGTTTCTTTTAAAAGAGTGATAATAGATTAAAAGTATTCCAGAAAGTTGCAATAACAAACAGGAGAGGAAAACCCAAGGAGATAAGCATTACATTAAGAATAAACAAATTTGAACTTAGTAAGCTGAGTCTCCAAACATGTGTCATTGAGGATTAAAGATCTTCCAGAACAGATGAAGGCATCACTGTCATTGGTAAATAAATGATGAAAGTCTCTGCTGCTTTTAAGTGATAACCACTCTAATTAGTTATGCAATGATTAATGTGCTTGCAGAAAGGAGCTGTGGAAAACACATTGGAAACAACTTTGGATTTATATTGTATGAACATAGAATTTCTTAGTGTAATATATCATTAGTCATCTTGAACAGGCAATAAAGTCTGGGATATTATATATTTTCTGCTTATAGAATTACATAATTAATGTTCCTGTCAGTCAATTAATAAAAATAAAAATAATTAATGTCCCAGTCAAGAACACAATATAGAAGTGACTTATTCATAATTAAACTTTCAACACTATGCTAACCATATCTCAAGATATTTAAAATCTATTACAAATTCAAGATAGGATTTATCAAAACAAAAAGTGAGCAACATGGAGACCACAGATTTGAGCTTATGATACCAGATTTGAGCCCAGGGCTATATTATTCTCTAGATGAGCTCCAAAAGTCTGGATTGTACATGTGTGTATGTAGGGGGAAGATTATGTTTCTTTGGTTCACCATCTCCTCCATTATTCTATCCTGTATCTATTCCTTTTGTTCACTTTTTTTTTCTGTGGGAGAGGAAGGCTGGAACCTCCTTCTGTGCATGTCCAGATCAAGGGGGTAACTTGCAGATATCCATTGACACAATTACATTGCACACCTATATTTTGAGGTCATAAAGCAGGAGTTCAAAATGCTATTATTTCATTTAACTGAGGTATTTAAGAGTACATTGACGTTCCCAGCATTTTTGAGAACTGAAATACTTTTGTGTTTGTAATAATGACAGGCAGAATCAAACCTCAGACTTCTGGAGCTTAGTGCATGAGCCTCTATCACATGAGCTAAAAGCCAGCTGGCTCTCAGCTAAGGTTGTAGTGAAGACTCATTATTCTCTCTGCACGTGGTCTCAGTGTCACTAGATGGAACAGTGCCCCACACCCAGATGGTGCATGGGTTACACATTCACATAAGGGTAGCTCATTGAAGACCCCTTGTGAAGTTCATCTCTACAGAATGTTGCTCTCAATTTACTTAGGAAGGAAAGATTTTTGGAAAGTTGTGTATTGCATCAGTGCTCCAAACACATTACTTCCTTCAAAAATATTTCCAAGTGACTCCAAGATCTTTTTTCTGTGAAAACTTAGTTGTTTTAAAGGGCATATCTAGACTATGTGGAATGGTCAAAAGAGGATATGCAAATTCCACAGGAATTCTAATTACTTTCAAAGTAATTAAAACGTGGCTCTTTCAGCGAACTGCCCCCTTCATGCAAAAGCTACTTTTCCTCAAAAAAGGAGGTTTACGCGGCTTTTTGACAAAAGGGGGGTTCACCGAAAAAGCCACATCTTAATTACTTTCACTTATGAAAGTGCGATCAAAAGAAGATATACAAATTTCCACAGAATTTGCATATCTTCTTTCGACCGTTCCCTGTAGTCTAGATGAGCCCAAACTGTGGCTAGCGTTATGACATTTATGCATTACAAAAAGTGCATATTGTCGATTAAACCAATTTTCAGCTGGTTTAATCAACATAGTGCTTAACATGGTTGTGATAGCTAGCTAGCTGTGATTTATATTAAGAGATCCCAGTGTTGCTTAACCCAGGGTGTGTCCAGACTACGGAGATGTTTAAAAAAAAAAGTGGCCTTTTTTCGAAAAAACTTCACCTGCATCTAGTCTGCCATTGCATTCTTTCAAAATTAAATCAAAAGAATGTTGTGGTTTCTTCAAAATCCGTAAACCTACTTTTAACAGGAAGAATGCCTTTTTTTGAAAGAGTTCTTTCAAAAAAGGTGTTCTTGAACACAAACAGGGCTTTTTTGAAAGAGAGCGTCCAGATTGCCTGGGTGCTCTCTTTCAAAAAAGTGGCTTGCTTTTTCGAAACTCTTGTGGCTGTCTAGACAATCTCTTTTGAAAGAGGCTTGTAGTCTAGACGTATCTCCAGTGGAATTAAACCAATATTGGCAACTGCAGGTTACTTCTTGTCAGATTTTGCCAATACAAGGAAGAGTTTCAAGACTGTCTCCTCCTGCAAAAATCCTGATACTCAAAATGGTACAGACAGTCTCCTGATTTAGACCCTTGAAGTCCCACCAGAGCTAGAGTGTTAAGGGAAATCTTGGCTCTAGAACTTGCTTCTTCCAATGGCCCATGATTTTTCCCCTTTCAAGTTATACTGTAAAGCCCAACTACTTTCAAAGCCTGTATCTGATGGGGTGATCAAACTGACAGTTGCATTTGGTTTCTTGAGGCCTGAGAAGTTTGCTTTGAGTCCTTGTTAGCAGGCATTATTCCAATTATAGTAGCTTTGTTTTAATTGTTGTTTTACAATTCATGTATATATGCTTAGAGATGGAAAGAGGCATATTTTATAAATTAGTAAATACATATTTCATATATGTTTGCACTAGACAATGTAGAATCTCCAGTAATGCCTTCTAGTAGTATAGTATATAATACATGCCCCAGTTCTAGAAACCCTTACTGATATGCATACTCCCAAATGACGTCAATGGATTGATAATGTGGAAGAGATATCCAAGTGAATAAGGGTTTGTTTAAGAGCTCAGTCCTGTAACATTATGCTAATGTTTAGACTTCGTGTAAAAACTGTTCTCTCTTGTTTTCTCCAGCAAACTGACACTAACAAAAACAAACAAACTGCAACAAAAACCAGCCAGACAACTCTATAAAAAGGTAGAAAACATAAATATTTAATATACAGTGCTAATAAAAACAAGGTGTCTTGTTAAAACCTTGAAACTTATAAAAACACAAACAGAATCTGAACCAAAGCTATCACAGGTAATTTGGGATTCTGTTAACATCACAAACCATTTGTTTCATATCAATGGTTAGCACAATGTCACAAAATATCATACAAGGCAAGTATGTTCTTAGAATTCAATTACCTGTGTAGTAGTATGTATTAGGACAATCTTCAGCTATTGGGGAAGCAAAGTGGAGTAACATGGAATAGATCTGGAAATGGAAACATACTTATTAATGAGGGCTAGTTTCCATTTCCAGAACTATTCCATGTTACTCCACTTTGTTTCCCCAATAGCTGAAGATTGTCCCAATACATACTACTACACAGATAATTGAATTCTAAGAACATACATGCCTTGTATGATATTTTGTGAAACTGTGCTAATTTTTCCATAAAATTCTTCCATAAAATTGATAATTACTGGATTTAAAAATAATATTTATTGTAACAGAAAATGCTAAATAACTGTCAAATACTCTGTAGGGTACAACTATACTGGACCTGGAAGACATAATTTCCAACTGGCATAGCTCTACCAGTGCTATCTTTGAAGGTGTTATATAGCTAAAAGTATCAGAGTAGCTGCAGCAGGATAGGTTGTCCATATATAACCCATCAAAGCCTTTAGGTTCCTACTTGGATAGCTACACTGCCCTGCCACATGCACCCCCTTAGCTGCACTATTTTTAGCATGCTACCTACCCCTGGAGTATCTTCCCAAGCTGGAAATGGTATCTCCAGGTCCAGTGTTGACATGCCCTCAGTCTTAAAGGCTCATTGCCATGTTACCATCTTGTTCCCTTGAAAATATATGTTAACTCACTGTAATAAACAGTATTCAGTATTGAGCTGTTTCTTGGGTTTTTATTTTTATTTTATTTTTTGCTGTTATACATGCTAAGCATGTTATTAACTGATAATACACAAAGTCCAGAGATGCTAAATGTATCCTTGAAATCCATCTCAGCCTATCACTTCATATTTTAAATAAAGATTTGTGATGTCCGAAGATATCCCAACCACACATTGTACCAAGATTCTCATTGTTTAAAGTAGAATTATGAAAAACAAAGTGCTAAACTGTCTTAGGAGGTACAGCAAATGTATAAACTGATCATAATGGCAATTCAAATAATGCATTCCATTTACATGGCTTTATAAAATGGAAAACAAGGCACTAGAAAACTAAAAAAGTAGGATAAATATCAAAATCTCATCTTGGTACTTGTGACAAAACCTATGACAATGTATGTATTATAGATGTCTTCCAGAAGAATTTCACTGAAACAGTGGGCTGTCAGATTGTTACTGAATAGACACATCTTAGAAGCACTTTAAAACCTATTTCAGCACTTATGTGCTCCGATTACCACAATACCTGCAAATGTGTTTATTCTTATACATACATTCTCCCTCTCTGAGATAGTACTGCCCTATCATCCCCATTTTATTGATGAGGCACAGAGAGTCAGGGTACATCTACACTGCATCCTTATTTTGAAATAAGCAATTCCAGAAGAAATACTCCCAAATAGCTTATTTCAAAATAGTACGTCTACACTACAGGGAAGCCTCAAAATTAGTCCAAGGCAGGCTTCCATAATGTGGATACACTACCTCGATTTAGAACCCCAGGAGGCACTGGGGAGTAGTTAGTTTGAATGGCCCTGGGAGGAGCTATTTCAAAATAGCAGCAGCAGAGCATCCATACTACAGCTATTTCAAAATAGCTATTTTGGAATAGGTGTTATTCCTCATGCAATGAGGTTTACAGAAGTTGGAATAAGCCATCCATTATTTTGAAATTATTTTTGAAATAACGGAATTGCTGTGTAGATGCTCGCATTGTTATTCCGAAATAACACTGCTGTGTAGACGCACTCTTAGTGCTCAAACTTATCATCCTAATCCTTAGGCCATCCTGGCTTTCCCTCCAGTTTTAGTCAGATGATCTCCTTTGTTAATGTTGGATAACATTATGGGTCAAATAAAAATTAATATTGTGGTGGGGAAGGGAAAGTATGAGAGGCAACAAATGGCTTGTGATTTAAGGGACAAATTCAGCAAAGTACTTAACCACGTCCATGCCTTCAATCATGTGATTAGTCCCTTCAGCGGGCATCAAATGTATCGACTGAGGGTGACATTAAAGATAAGTTTCCCATTGACCACAATGGGCTATAGGTCCGAACATGAGATACTAGGTAAATACTAAAATCTTTCCTAGTGAATAGATACATTTTTCTTATTTTATGTGTGTGTGAAAATTTTGTGCAGCTGTTTTGTGCTGCCCCTCTGAATAATTTCTATTGTGTGCAAAGCTAGGATGGTTTGACTTTAGAATGGTTTAAACAGCAACAACCATACTGCTATATTGATAAGCTCCATGCTGTAGCAGTCACTTACATGGACAGTCTCAGAAGCCAGTTGGACTCTCCATATGAAGGAAGGGGTTGCAGGACTAGGTCCTATAGTTGTAATTTTAAGGTGTTTATTTCAGTTGTATTGATGTACCCCCTAGACTTCTCTCAAGTACCCCTAAGGGTACTCTATCACTGGCTGAGAATCACTGCTTTATAATGGGTGAGAAAAACTGTCAACTATCCTCATTTGTTTTTCCTTTTAGACATAGAATCATAGAATACTAGGACTGGAAGGGACCTCAAGAGGTCATCGAGTCCAGTCCCCTGCCCTCATGGCAAGACCCAGTACTGTCTTGCTTATTATGGGATCTTACCTGACAGCTCCCTGAGTTTGTGGAAGTCTGCCATCTTGAAATCCATTGTCTTTATTTTGTAGTTTTCCCTCCTACTATTCCTTAGAATCATGCACTTTGCCATTTCTTGATTACTTTCACCTAACCTACCATTCACTTTCAAATTCACAACCAGATCCTCCTTTAAAAAACCTAAAATCTAGAACAGTGTCTCCTTTAGTATCTTTCTCTACCTTCTGGAATATTTTTTTTTCTGCAATATATTCCAAGATTTTATTCAACAATCTGTGCCTTGCTGTGTTATTTTCTGAAAAGATAGTTGAAATCTCCCATCACCACCATGTCCTGTTCTTTGAATGATTCTGTTGGTTGTTTAAAAAAGGCCTCATCTGCCTCTTCTTCCTGGTTAGTAGTCTGTAGCAGACCCCTACCAAGTCAGTCTCCTATGTTCATCTCAACAAAATTCCACATGTATACATTTAATATCACTTAGTGTCTCCATTTCTGTATCTGCAAAAAGGGAGTGATGATACCCACAGCCTTTGGAAAGCACTCTGATTTACTGTTGGGAAAGTGCTATGTAAAAGTGGGGGTTCATCATTAAGAAAACTTCATTAACTTTATGGCCATTAATCATCTTCTCATTAATTAAGGCTTCAGAGAAAGAATAGAAGGAAATGAGCCAAATCCTAGTTACGAATCATTCCAGTTATTGAATATCCCTGATGAAGATGAAAGAATCCATAGGACCTAAATTAGATTTTCACACCCCTGTTGCAAGAGATGATTATTACCCTCTATTTTCCTCTGATTCTATTGGTATTAAACCAAGGAACTTTCAGAACCTTACCTCTTAACCTGGGTGACTATTAGTGCTCTAAGACCACATTTCTTATAGGGTTCATGGCACTTTAGGTCAGTACATGAGCTTAACTTTGCTGAGATAGCACCCAAGTTACAGAAATAAACACTTGCTTCTTGGTCTGTCAGAACTTTCCTAGCTCTAGCATGTTGACCAATAGGCGTATGTAGTGTGGTTATGAGTGGTAGTGATAGATCTCTAGAGGGTAACTCTGGAAGCATGAACACTACGTGACGTGATCTTTTTCAGCACTTTTGATGAATTGTTGAATACTAAGCCAATGGCCAAGTCTACACTGCAGAGTTTTTCCCGGGATACCAGAGATATCTGCTGCGTCCAAGGAATGCATCTGCTTTTCTGACAAAATTTTTGGAAAAGCAGATGCATTTTTTCAGCATCCCTGAAAAACTCATTCTACAAGGAAGAAGGGATGTTCTGAAAGATGGGCCAAATGTCAGAAAAGCCTCTTTTGGAAGAAAAGTGGAAAAAGATACACAAATTTCAGTTTGCAATTTGTGTCTCTTTTTCTGACTTTTCTTTGTAGTGTAGACATAGCCAATAAAATAATGTTTTCAGTACCTTCATGAGACCTAAAAATACCTATTTCTCCCATGGCTGTAATTCTCCAGCTCTCAGCGAAGTGTGAGACACAAAGTAGCATATTAATGACAATATCATAAGCAATCCCTTTGTCCATTTTCAAGAACAACAATGACACAACAACTCAATTAGGTTAAATTGAGAAAATATCAGATTTCATTCTGTCTTCCTAGCTTCAGTGTTTTTCCCATTTACAATTCAAATTCATGGAATTCCCAGATTTACAATGGCACTCATTATTTATTGCTAGTCCTCACATTAATTGCTACACATCAGAACTGTTTAGACATCAGAATTGCTGAACATCAGAATCAGAATCCCTCAGGCCAGTAGTGCTACTTCAGTATTGGTTCAGGAGTACAATTAAACAAAATCTGGCTAGCAGAACAGTGTAACTTCTGTTTCTTTTCCCTCTACTTTAAACTGAAGACAATGATAGTCGGAGGAGTCTGACAAAATTAAGGGGGCTATCTCCTAACATCCAATTTTGAATCTAAGCCTGCATTATAATATTACTGAGTGACAAGCTAGTACTTCACATTTTTAAGGAACTAAGCAAATATTACATGTTGATCTGAGTTAGGAAAGTACCGTAAGTTTTACTACCCCAATTTTACAGAAAAAAAAATGAGTGCGATACAATGCTTTAAAATGATCAAGTCCATATGAAGTTGATAAATTTAGAAGTTCATGACTTCCAAATGCATACTCTACCTATTAGGCCCCACTCTATATCCCTATATATTCATTCTATATCCTTCCTTTGTAGATCAAAATCCACACAGCGAGATAACAATTTGCCACAAACTGAAGCATATAGGGCTATTTGAGGTCTTGTCTCAATGTGTCCAGATGTATTTTTTTAATCTTTCTGAATACCATCCAATTTAGACAATGACCATCTAACTTTTATTTAATTAATTGTCTGAACTACATCTGACTCCCAGCTAATCAATTTTTGCCTTGTTTATGCTCTCTTCTCATTCAATTACAGTACAGCCTTCTCTCAACAAAAAGTTGATGTATTCAGTAACTCAGTTATTTGCACTGCACATGTATTACAAATCATTTTTAAAAATCTCTCCTACTATAGTAGTTGGTAAAGGGATCTCCCCCACCCCTCAAAGTGTCACATACAAAGCATGTATAAACAAGTGACACAACAGGAAGAATATATTTTTAAATATAGAAATATATATTTCATATTTTAACCATTTGTAATATGCCCGTGGCTATGTTTCTTTGTTACCTTGCATGCCTCTTGGTTGTAGAACCTTAAAACATTACTTATGACAACAACAGTACAAAGACATTGAAGAGATACCACTTATAAAGGTAAAGCCTGCTTTCTTGTATTGATCTTAAAACATCATCATTCTGTACTGTAGGATGCCTAATGTCTAAATTTTTTTTTAACACTTTCCAAGTGGTTTACTTCCAGACAACCCTTTTAATCATTAAGGTTAACACTGGCATTCATTTTAGAGAGGCTGTGTTTTTACCAAGAGAAACTAAAGCAACTTGGTGTGTCAAGTTACTGTATAATATACAGCGGTTCTCAAACTTTTTGGGCTTCAGAGTTCTTTACATGCATAAAAATTTATGTGGCGCCCTAGTGGTCCACTAATTGTATGTGTTCTATCTATCGATGTTTCCAGTTTGTCAGCCTCGCAGAGCCCCTGGAGATGTCTCGCAGAGCCCTGGGGCTCTGCAGAGCACAGTTTGAGAAACACTGCTGTATATAATCTGATAATGGCAGGTGATAGGGTTTACCTATTAAGTTTTAAAAGCCTTTTTTATTTTTGCAGAATTTAGATAAACTGCTTGATTTCTTTATTTAGTCTACAAGATCATTTGGTCAGTTTTCTTCAATCTCTGGGCATAAAATAATAGTTCTCTTTCCTGTTGTTATGATATTAACCGTTTCCTTAAATTGTATTTAGGTAGTATAAGAGCCAGCACGTCAATTATTTCAGAAATGAATTGCGATAAATTACTTCTTTTCAGACAGGAAAGTTTTTGTTTTGTTTTTAGTTCATGGTATAATAAATGGATTTATTCTATTTTATAAGCATCACAAAAAGCATGAGCAAGGGAGAACTCAAAAAGCAGCACTGAGATCGAGGAAGTCTTTTCCTTCTCACTCCAAGACTGATGTCTGGAAAGAAAAGAGATGCATTTACAGTGTCCCAGGTTAGTTTCCTTTTATGGTTGAGCTTCCTAGCTTCAGATCTCAGATAGGAAAACATATTTCAAACAAGGTAAAGCATGAGCAACCAAGTTTGGTTAAAAAAAATGAAAACCCAACCTAGGTCATGAGACTCCCAGAAATCAAGAATAGTAATAGAGATGTAGCCGTGTTAGTCTGGTCTAGCTGAAACAAAATACAAGACTATGCAGCACTTTAAAGAATAACAAGATGGTTTATTAGGTGATGAGCTTTTGTGGAAGTGGGTCTGGCCCACGAAAGATCATCGCCTAATAAGCCATCTTGTTAGTCTTTAAAGTGCTGCATAGTCCTGTATTTTCTCCCAGAAATCAAAGCTTTTTTTTTGTCCTGAATATGGTGAGAATTTGAAGCGTACTTAAATATTTTTAATCTATAAAGATATTAAACATATGTTCAATTCTCATTGCAGATAGACCTTTAAGGTTCATAAAAACTTCATTATGAACATGATGATACCTAAATCTTTTTCCAGGAGACAAGAAAACATCATAGGGGCCACTGTTCCTGCTTCCCAAACCTAGGTGTTGCAAATGCTTTGAAAGATAGGGCCATAATTGATCTGGAAAAACTAAAGAAATGGTCGGAGATAAATTGGATGAAGTTTAATAAGGACAATTGCAAAGTACTCCACTTAGGCTATGTCTAGACTACAGAGTTTTTTCGAAAAAAGTGTGTGTTTTCTTTTTAAACTTCACCTGCATACAGACTGTCGCACTCTTTAAAAATTAAATCGAAAGAACATGGTAGTTTTTTCAACAGCAGTAAACCTCATTTTACAAGGAAGAACACCTTTTTTTCGAAATAGCTCTTTTGAAAAATGGCGTTCTTGAACGCAAACAGGGCTTTTTTGAAAGACAGCATCCAGATTCCCTGGGTGCTTTCTTTCAAAAAAACAGATCGCTTTTTCAAAGTCTTGTGGCAGTCTAGATGATCTCTTTCAAAAGAGGCTTGTAGTCTAGATGTACCCTTTAGAAAGAAACACATACAGAATGGGAAGTGATTGTCTAGGAAGGAGTACTGGAAAAAGGGATGTAGGGATCAACAGAGGACAACAAGCTAAACATGAGTCAACAGTTTGACTGTTGCAAAAAAAGCAAATAAGATTCTGGGATGTATTAACAGGGGTGTTGTGAGAAAGACATAAGAAGTCATTCTTTCACTCTACTCTGCACTGATTAGACCTCAGTTGGAGTATTGCGTCCAGTTCTGTGCACCACATTTCAAGAAAGATGTGGATAAATTGGAGGAGGTCCAGAGAAGAACAACAAAAAATATTAAAGGTCTAGAAAACATGACCCATGAAGGAAGTCTGAAAGAACGGGGCTTGTTTAGTTTAGAAAAGAGAAGACAGAGGGTACATGATAGCAGCTTTCAATTATCTAAGAGGGTGTTACAAGGAGGAGGGAGAAAAATTGTTCTCTTTGGCCTCTGAGGATAGGACAAAAAGCAATGGGCTTAAATTGCAGTAAGGGAGGTTTAGGTTAGACATTAGGGAAAACTTCCTGTCAGGGTGGCTAAATACTGGAATAAACTGCTAAGGAGATTGTGGAATCTCCATCACTGGAGGTATTTAAGAGGAGGTTGGATAGACATGTGTCAGGGATGATGTAGACAGTGCTTGGTCTTGCCATGAGGGCAGGGGACTGGACTTGATCTCTTGAGGTCCCTTCCAGTTCTAGTATTCTATGATTATCTCCCAAAAGCTCTCCCCACAACATCAAGTAGATTGGTACATCTTTCAGCACCACTTATCTCACAAACTCTCATTACTGGACACAGTTCTGTTATTCTTCTGCCCAACACCAAGTTAATGCTAGTACATTCTATGGCATATAGCATGTGCTGGTGCTGCTGCTAGAACAAAGCAAAATGGAATTAGACTGTTCCTATAATATAACTGTGGGACAATGATACTCTGAGAGCTACACATGAAAAGCACTATTATGATTTACTAAATGATTTACCTGATATTGCTCAGGTCTGCAATGTCCTCGTACTAATGGGGGGGGGGGGGGGAAGGAAGCTTCATACCACTCTCTCTAAAGGACACCTGGGGGGGTGGAAGACTCATGTGGAGCAGGGATGAGGAGTTCAGTATGCAGGCTACTCTGGGGAGAGAGGACTACCCCAGCCCTCTCTCTCAGTAGTAGTTTGGGACCAGGTGAGAAGCACCTGTATATGTTCACTACAGCTGCAGTGAGCACAGTCAAGGAAGAAAATACATAGTAGATATCTGTCCCTTTCTCCAACCCTGCTCCCTGTTGCCCCAATGGGATTATAGCTGCCATAGTCCTTGTGATGGATAGGAGTGCTGGCTAGCACCCGGTGACTAAGGATTAAATTCAGGTAGCTAGCAAGGGTGTTAGCAGGGGGCCAGAAGAACCAATGGGGATACAGTGCTGAAATCTGAATTGGATATAGATACCTGGTCTGCTCTTCCTTTGCGTTGATGCTAAGTAAGGGCTGGAGACAGCAGATGCAGGGACCAGAATTATCATGCCTATAAGAAATATTGGGAGTAAACTGGACCTGGAAATAGGGATCAGTATAGATTGTAAGTAAAGGGAAAAGTGTATCTAGTCACAATCAGGGTATTTTTCTTTATTTTTGTTGTTTGGTTTGAACTTCTGTGTGAATCTATGCCTTGCCTCTCCCATTCACTAAGGCTGCATCTGGACTGGCATGATTTTGTGGCAATACTTCTAATGGAAAAGTTTTTCCGTTAAAAGTATTTCCGTAAAAGAGTGTCTAGACAGGCATGTGTCTTTGTGCAAAAGATTTGCTTTTGCGCAAAAGCATCCGTGCCAGTGTAGATGCTCTCTTGCACAAGAAAGCTCCGATGGCCATTTTAGCCATCGGGCTTTCTTGCACAAGAAATTAACGTTCCTGTCTACACTGGCCCTCTTGCACAAGTATTCTTGCGCAAGAGGGCTTATGCCTGAGTGGGAGCATCAAAGTATTTGTGCAAGAAGCACTGATTTTGTACATTACAAAGTCAGTGTTCTTGCGCAAATTCTCGTGGCCAGTGTAAACAGGCAGCAAGTTCTTGCCACTGGCAAAATCTTGCCAGTCTAGACACACCCTAAGAGTTGTTCCCAGAGATTTTCCTCTGTGTTTTAATTTGTTTTACTTAGTTGCTCTGTAACACCTAGCAATAAAGTATGTTTTATCAAGTATATCTTTTGTTTTGTTCATAACAATCACTTTTTTAAGGTGATGATTTGATTCTTGTGTCCTGGAAAGTAACAGGGGTTTTCTGTGTGTCTGCCTGTCTAGAATGAGTGGTCAGCTACCACAGATGGCAATTTGTTTTTCTCTTTTTCCCACAAGCTCTTTTGCGGCAAAAGAGCTTGCAGTATCCTGGGGGAGGAATTAAAGTGTTCCATCCTGGGATTTCTTAGAGTAAATCACTTGATGGTGGCAGCTTTTGAAATTTTTGTTTGTTTATTTTTTATTTTTAGAGCCCATGCATCTGTAATTCTAGGGAGTTTTTGTAATCAGAGCCCAGAGAGGCCAACGTGTTCAAGGTTTCTTGTGGGTCCCCATCTTCTGCACTTGGAGAATCACAGTAACCAAAGGAAAAGAATATAGTGCCACTTCTCTCAGAAGTAGTGGCATCACATTCTTTTTCTTTGGCCACTTTAGATCCTGGGACGCTGTATGTTAGGATGGTGCCAAATTGGTGTGACCATATCAAATGAATGATGTGAGTAACTTGGCATGACAAAGATGGCCAAATAACAGAGAATTCTGGAAGTAAACATGAAGTCAGACTAACAAGGATTGTAGATTGGACTGCTTGTACAATCAATACTGGAGTGGTTGGCAATTAATACAGACCCATGCAAAAGTAAATATCATGAGTGAAGTTCCAGCATAGAGTATAAGGTCATCATAACCTAAAAGCAGAAGATCACATAAGCCAGAGTGAATGATTAATGAGTGAGTAAAAGTGCATGGGGGAAGAGGGCGGGATTTGAGATACCACCCTTCATAGCCACTTCCAAAAATACTAATAAGGTTAAAAATTAGTGGTTACATGCCCACTGGGAAGGCTTTTAAGACATGCAACCCCTTTGGGGAAAGAGAGTATAAGAATCAAGCAAAGTAAATTATTGGTGGTAGGGATTCCTTAATCTGAGCACTCGAAGAAGCCAGTGGGGATTATGATAGAAATGTAGCCGTGTTAGTCTGGTGTATCTGAAACAAAATACAGGACTATGTAGCACTTTAAAGACTAACAAGATGGTTAATTAGATGATGAGCACAAGAAATTAACTTGTGGGCCAGACCCACTTCCTCAGATCAAATAGTGGAAGAAAATAGTCACAACCATATATACCAACGGATACAATTAAAAAAAATGAACACATATGAAAAGGACAAATCACATTTCAGAACAGAAGGAGGATGCGGGGGGGGGGGGGGAAGGAAGGTAAATGTCTGTGAGTTAACGATATTAGAGGTGGGGAAAGGTAAATGTCTGTGAGCTAATGGTATTAGAGGTGATAACTGGGGAAGCTATCTTTGTAATGGGTAAGGTAGTTGGTGTCTTTGTTGAGCCCCCTGCGAAGAGTGTCAAATTTTAGCATGAATGACAGTTCAGAGGATTCCCTTTCAAGTGCAGATTTGAAAGTCTTCTGGAGTAGGATGCATGTAATTAGGTCGTTGAGACAGTGTCCTTTCTGGTTGAAATGGCAAGAAACTGTTTTTTCTTTGTGATCCTGTCTAATATCTGTTTCATGGGCATTGATCCTTTGGCGAAGTGTCTGAGACGTTTGTCCAATGTACATAGCAGACGGACATTTTTGGCACATGATTGCATAAATTATATTTCTGGATGCGCAGGAATATGTATTCTTGATCTTATAACTCACTTGGTTAGGCCCAATAATGGTATCAGCAGAGTGAATATGTGGACAAAGCTGGCAACAGAGTTTGTTGCAAGGGAAAGTACCAGGTGGGAGGGATAGCTCAGTGGTTTGAGCATTGGCCTGCTAAACCCAGGGTTGTGAGTTCAATCCTTGTGGAGGCCATATAGGAATTTGGGGCAAAAATTTATCAGGGGTGGTACTTGGTCCTGCTGTGTAGGCAGGGGACTGGACTCATTGACCTTTCAAGGTCCCTTCCAGTTCTAGGAGATAGATAGGCAAGCCAGGGTTGGTATTAGTGTGGTATGTTCTGTGGTTGTTGGTAAGAATCATCTTGAAGTTACGTTGTTGTCTATAGGAGACTATGGGTCCGTCTCCCAGAGCTTCTTGGAATTTAGTATCCTATTCCAGTATAGGCTGTAATTTATTGATAATGTGTTGGACAGGTTTAAGATGGGGGCTGTAGGTGATGACAAGTGGTGTTCTATTGTTGGTTTTCTTGGGTCTGTCTTGTAGTAGATGGTTTCTAGGTATTTGTTTGGCTCTTTCAATTTGCTTTTTTATTTCTCTGGGTGGGTAGTTGAGGTTTATAAATGCTTGGTAGAGATTGTGAACCCGGAGGATTATGGGATCGTGAACCAAAACGCTTTCAAAGCAACCGAGGCCTCGTTTTGAGGGAACAGACTAGAAAACTGAGAATAAATGATGAGGGGCCATTTATAGATTGGTAATTATTTTCCCTATTTGCCACGCAGGGACTTTGTGGGGCCAGCACAGAAACTGTCTTTGTATGTTTGTGAGAGGCTCACTTAAGGGAAGGAATAGTTTCTAATATATTGCTATGCCTAACATACGGGATATGTGCTTCCTGTAACTCTTTCACCACTGGAATAATTGTTTCAATAAACTTGCCATGTTTATAGACTTGGGTTAAATTCTTTGGTTTGACCTTTTCACTGACAGCAACAGTAATCAACTCCTCCAGGAGCCATTGAAGATCCAAATAGGACAACTGGGGAAGAGAGAGATAGGGAATAGGGATAGATGACCCTGCTCCTCCTTTCCCCCATTCAACACTGTACATACAAAGTACTTGCACAAACAAACACTTTTCAGCTGCTTTTACAAACTGATCAGAATAATTAGTTGAAAACTGAAGCTGTTGACGAGGCTGTTAGTTTTCTCCAGTATTTCCATTTAAAAAGCATACATTGTCTGACTAAAGTCTCTCACATGGGAACCCTATAGAGATTACATATATTTTTCCCTAGTGGATACTCAATAAAGACTAGCCTGATGAACATTATTTTTCACTTTTCATCTCACAAATAGCAATAAAAGAGCTTTATACTGTGGTACTGCATTGCTGTTTGAATGTCATATTCAGAATGTCAAGAAAAAGCAGCCTTTAAAGAATCTGCGAACCGTAAAGAACAATTATTCCTAAATGTAAAAAGTAATTATAATATGGATAATATGAAGGTAGTATTTGCAAAATGAACAAAACAAAACCTGTCACTGATTTGCATTTTCTTACCTACTGGCAATGAGCTCAAAATTATTTGTTCTGGTTCATCATTAGCTCGTCCGTCTTTTATCATAAGACATCAACAATATTTAGAGGATTATTATACCTAAAAGTACAGTGCAGCACTACGAGAAAGTTATACCTGAAATCAGTTATTACAAATGAAAAAATAAAATAGTGCAGCAGCCAATGTATGTTCTATCAGCTGCTTGAGGGTTCCCTGAAACAAAGAAATTCTGAGGAGGCCGACGGTAAGCATAGCCCCTCCATAACCTCTCCTCTGGAATAAGCAAGATAGGGTCAAGGATTGCTGCACTTGACTGATTCCCAGCTGCCAGAAATAGCCCCTGGGTGCCCTAGACAACCAGCATGTAAGAGACTGAATGTCCAATTGGCCTGGAAGAGTTGCACAGTAAAACATCAGATAGGTATAAAAGTATCAATTCCACTATTCACTAACACAACTGCCCCCTCCCCCCCGTCTACCCCGCAACACACAAAAGCACTGGGACAATACTCTGTGCCAAAGCTCTGTTCAGCACAAGTGAGTAGTAGAAAAAACAGCTGATAGCTCGTTAGGTCTGCCAGATTTTCAAATCAAACCCCCATGAGCCAGCTCCTGCTACAAGATAGCTTGAAGTTCCAAAACTGACATAGAATTTTTAGTTCACCGTAGATCTGCGGAGGACAGGCATGGTGGAGCCTATTCCCAGATACTGGCTGAAGAAGGCAGAGATCCAGTGGTGATCCACTTAATACCCGGGAGAGAGTTCCTCTACCTCATTGAAATTCTCTGCTGGCAATTAGTGGCCAGATTATGGCCCTATTAAGTATATGAACAACATAAATGAGTTTCATTAGAGATTTCTCATTAGAGAATATGACTTGAAGATTAACATACTGATCAAAAAATCACTCCAGTCAATGAAAAGACTCATTAATTTCGGTGGGCTTTGGATTGGGCTTTTACTTATTTACAAGGGTCTACAAAAATAAAGTGAATGAGTACAGCAGTATAGAGTGGTAATAATGAGAAATGTCCATTTAAGCCAGGTACATTTACCTTAGCATTTGTTGTATTCCTTTGCATTTCCATATATTTCCAGGAACATTTTGAATATGGCAAAAGCTGAAATTAGCTGACTGCAAATCTTATTCACTTATCTAAAGCAGTTGGAAAGATTGTATTTTTTCTTCAGTTGTTTTTACTCTTTTATCTCTAAAATGGTGGCACTTCAAAGAAATCCATAAAAACAGGCATTAGATAGCCAGAATATTACACAGTCAATTTCAGAGGATAGCACTGAAGTGGGACCTCAGAGCTCTTATCTTCGTTATTCAAAGACAGAAGCCTTGAGGAAATGATGTCTTTACAGGTTCCTAGATTGGGCTTGGCCTTTTGCCATTTTTCCACAGAGAACTCTGCCCCCTATTCCACCCCATGCCATAACTCTGTAGCTCAAGAGGCTTACTAAGATCTCTTAAAGTAAGACTGAACTCACTTGTTAGGGTAGTCTATCCCACCAGCAACTTCACGGGTCATTTTTTAATTGCAGTCCTTAATATATATTCATTTTATTTACAACTAAAACTGTTGGAAATTTCAATCATGGGCTCTAGCTGTGATTTTGCTACTGACTTTTGGCAAGTTATTTAATCTCTATGCTTTGATTTCTCCACCTCTAAAATAGGGATCTTAATAATCATTCACCTTTTGTAAAGTGTTTTGAGATATACCAGCTCATATGAAAACATGCTAATATAAAAGCTTAAATATTGTGCAATATTAAATAAATATTCGAGGAGGGGAAAGACCCTATTTGGACACAGACTGGCTAACCTAGTAGGGAGGGCTTTAAACTAGGTTCGACGGGGACAGGTGAGCAAAGCCCACAGGTAAGTGGAGAACATGGAGACGTGGGAGATGGGTCAGAAATGGGAGGGAGCATGGGCTATAATGGCAGAGAGAAAGGAGAGTCAGGGCAAAACTGGGAGGCAAGGTCAAATCAGTATCTTAAATGCCTATATACAAATGCAAGAAGTATGGGTAATAAGCAGGAAGAACTGGAAGTGCTAATAAATAAGTACAATTATGATGTTGTTAGCATCACAGAAACTTGGTGGGATAATACACATGATTGGAATGTTTGTATGGAAGGGTACAGCTTGCTCAGGAAGGATAGACAGGTAAAAAAGGGAGGAGGTATTGCTTTATATATTAAAAATGAACACATTTGGAATGAGGTGGAGATAGACATAGGAGACGGAAGTGTTGAGAGTCTCTGGATTAGGTTAAAAGGGGTTAAAAACAATGGTGATGTCATGCTAGGAGTCTACTACAGGCCTCCTACCCAGATGGAAGAAGTGGATGAGGCTTTTTGTAAACAGCTAACAATATCATCCAAAGCCCAAGATTTGGTGGTGATGGGGGACTTCAACTATCCAGATATATGTTAGGAAAATAACACAGCAGGGCACACACTATCCAATAAGTTTTTGGACTGCATTGGAGACAACTTTTTATTTTAGAAGGTTGAAAAAGCTACTGGGGGGAAGCTGTTCTAAATTTGATCCTAACAAATAGGGAGGAACTGGTTGAGAATTTGAAAGTGGAAGGCAGCTTGGGTGAAAGTGATCATGAAATCATAGAGTTCACAATTCTAAGGAAGGGTAGAAGGGAGAACAGCAAAATAGAGACAATGCATTTCGGGAAGGCAGATTTTGGTAAGCTCAGAGAGCTGATAGGTAAGGTCCCATGGGAATCAAGACTGAGGGGAAAAACAACTGAGGAGAGTTGGCAGTTTTTCAAAGGGACATCGTTAAGGGTTCAAGAGCAAGCTATTCCGCTGCGTCGGAAAATATGGCAAATGACCACCTTGGCTTAACCACAAGATCTTGCATGATCTAAAAATAAAAAAGGAGTCATATAAAAGACGGAAAGTAGGACAAATTACAAAGGATGAATATAGGCAAACAACACAGGAATGCAGGGGCAAGATTAGAAAGACAAAGGCACAAAATGAGCTCAAACTAGCTACGGGAATAAAGGGAAACAAGATGACTTTTTAAAAATACATTAGAAGCAAGAGGAAGACCAAGGACAGGGTAGGCCCACTGGTCAGTGAGGAGGGAGAAACAGTAACAGGAAACTTGGAAATGGCAGAGATGCTTAATGACTTATTTGTTTCGGTCTTCACCGAGAAGTCTGTAGGAATGCCTAACATAGTGAATGCTAGTGAGAAGGGGGTAGATTTAGAAGGTAAAATAAAAAAAGAACAAGTTAAAACTCACGTAGGAAAGTTAGATGCCTGCAAGTCACCAGGGTTTGATGAAATGCATCCTAGAATACTCAAGGAGCTGATAGAGGAGGTATCTGAGCCTCTAGCTATCATCTTTGGAAAATCATGGGAGACAGGAGAGATTCCAGAAGACTAGAAAAGGGCAAATATAGTGCCCATTTATAAAAAGGGAAATAAGAACAACCCAGGAAACTACAGACCAGTTAGTTTAACTTCTGTGCTAGGAAAGATAATGGAGCAAGTAATTAAGGAAATCATCTGTAAATACTTGGAAGGTGGCAAGGTGATAGGGAACAGCCAGCATGGATTTGTAAAGAATAAATCATGTCAAACCAATCTGACAGCTTTCTTTGATAGGATAACGAGTCTTGTGGATAAGGGAAAAGTGGTGGATGTGGTATACTTAGACTTTAGTAAGGCGTTTGATACGGTCTCGCATGATATTCTTATCAATAAACTAGGCAAATACAACTTAGATGGGGCTACTATAAGGTGGGTGCATAACTGGCTGGATAACCGTACTCAGAGAGTAGTTATTAATGGTTCACAATCCTGCTGGGAAGGTATAACAATTGGGGTTCCGCAGGGGTCTGTTTTGGGACTGGCTTTCTTCAATATCTTCATCAACGATTTAGATATTGGCATAGAAAGTACGCTTATTATGTTTGCAGATGATACCAAACTGGGAGGGGTTGCGACTGCTCTGGAGGATAGGGTCATAATTCAAAATGATCTAGACAAATTGGAGAAATGGTCTGAGGTAAACAGGATGAAGTTTAAAAAGACAAATGCAAAATGCTCCACTTAGGAAGGAACAATCAGTTTTACACATACAGAATGGGAAGCGACTGTCTAGGAAGGAGTACGGCAGAAAGGGATCTAGGGGTTATAGTGGACCACAAGCTGAATATGAGTCAGCAGTGTGATGCTATTGCAAAAAAAGCAAACATGATTCTGGGATGCATTAACAGGTGTGTTGTAAGCAAGACACGAGAAGTCATTCTTCCGCTCTACTCTGCGCTGGTTAGGCCTCAGTTGGAGTATTGTGTCCAGTTCTGGGCACCGCATTTCAAGAAAGATGTGGAGAAATTGGAGAGGGTCCAGAGAAGAGCAACAAGAATGATTAAAGATCTAGAGAACATGACCTATGAGGGAAGACTGAAGGAATTGGGTTTGTTTAGTTTAGAAAAGAGAAGATTGAGGGGGGACATGATGGCAGTTTTCAGATATCTAAAAGGGTGTCATAAGGAGGAGGGAGAAAACTTGTTCATCTTGGCCTCTGAGGATACAACAAGAAGCAATGGGCTTAAAGGGAGGTTTAGGTTGGACATTAGGAAAAAGTTCCTAACAGTCAGGGTAGTCAAACACTGGAATAAATTGCCCAGGGAGGTTGTGGAATCTCTGGAGATATTTAAGAGTAGGTTAGATAAATGTCTATCAGGGATGGTCTAGACAGTATTTGGTCCTGCTATGGGGGCAGGGGACTGGACTCGATAACCTCTAGAGGTCCCTTCCAGTCCTAGTATTCTATGATTCTATGCATTTTACCTGTGGATGCATGGTTGTGTATACATACACATATACATTTCCTGAAGACTTGAATTTAATATAAAGACATTACAAAAGTGACTATGAATAGTTTAATGCTGAAAGCCAGTAGCCCATGTGTCAGAGACAATTTTATAATAAAAAGCTCCAAATGTACACTATATATTGTGAAATAAGTAGCAGACTGTGGTGATCTAGTGCATTTTACTATACCATACAACACAGTTGAAAAACATTTACAAATCTTTACATATGCCTTTAAATTGACAAGTTAATTTTCTCCCACTGAGTGAGGCACAATAGGTCTTTATTCCAGGCACTGAAGCAGCATCCTTGATTACAATTAATATCAATAATTTATTTTGATAAGACTGATCTACTATGTTCTACCACTTCTATTACAAAAATCAAATATTGAAGAATCAGCAGAGAAATGGCTTGTCTCCCTGTTGCTGTGTTTTGGTTATTCAGTGAGTGTAAGTGTAGTTCAATAAAACTTGAATCATGCCAGACTTTTTTTCTCAAACTGTGGTCTGTGGGTCAGTAATCATCAAGAAATAGCAGCCTGGTCACATGAACTGACTCCTTCCATTATGTAGCTCCCCAAATGCACTGAGAAGTTAATTCAAAGCCCATTGAAGTCAGCATGGGTTTTCCACTGATTTCAATGAGTTTTAAAGCAGACCTCAAATGACAGCTAAACATGCACATGCTTCTTAAATACTATTGTATTACAAATCAGGCCCTATCACTGCTGCAGAGAGGTTAGACAAAAACATTTAAACACAACATCGCTACTAAGGAGTGATGCACATTATGAAGTCTAAGAACCCCTGCTTTATACAGTATCATGAATATGGACCCAGTACAATTGCCATTGAAGTGGTAAATTTCCCATTAATTACAAGAGGAGCAGCATTGGAGGGGAGGGCTAAAGAGGATTTGTTGCAGTTTAACTGGCTTGGAGTGGGTTATTTCAATATGGTTTATTTGTATTGATTTGTAGTATTCTATAGAAAATGAGCATCCATCTGAAACTCTAGGCAACCTTCATGTTCTTTTAAAAATAAACACTCGAATATCAGACTTATACCTAGCATATTTTTATATGTGAGCAAAGTTTATGGAGCACTGCATGACATAGCCATGAAGAGAATAGTAAAAATGGTAATGCCTAATACAGCAATTTATAATTTTACAATACATTGGCTCCTATATCACCTTTTATGCCCCTTCATTTTATAGTGGAATGTCACAAACAGTGAAAAAGATACAATACTTAGTACTATAGATGTTTTAAAAGAACTATTGTAATTACACTGCAGCAAAAGGCTATAGGCTACTCTAGATTATCTTTTCATAATGAAATTGTAAGAACAAATTGTGAAAGACCAAATAAAGCTATTAAGAAACTTAGCTAATGCTGAATAAAAATATGAATTTTACACTTGTTTTCTATTGGGAGGGTATTAAGCACTATGGTAATAAAACAAACATGCATTGTAATTATAGCCCTAGTTTTGTACCAGGACCCCTTGCATAAACTCATGAGTAGCTATGTTAATCTGTAATTAAAAAAAATAAAAATAAAAAACACTTAAAAAACAACAAATGGTCCTGTAACACCTTAGAAACTAACGAAAAAAATATAGATAGTATCATGAGCTTTTGCACAACCCACTTCTCAAACCCAGGCATCAGTTGAACTCATTACCTCCAGGTATGAGTATAGAAGTCTTGTGTAGCTTAAGTTCAGGCTTAAGTTCTATCCAAACCTACAATTTTCTAGTGAATTAAAGAACAGAAATTATCTCAAACTCTACTCTCACAACTGACATTGTCAGCAATAGTTTTTGATAAAAATATGGCTGTTACATTTGGGAAGAGTTATTTGATCCTTACAAATGCATTTAAAATAATTTTTTTAAAAAAGTTTTCATCTTTTTCCTTTGAGAATTTAAAGTGGATGAGTAAACTCATTTGTGTCATGCCTGCTACAAATACATAATAACCATGACTTCTGCATGCATGTTTTAATACCCGAGAGAATAATATTGATTTACCAATAGCTTCAACACTTTTTGATCTGCAACATAGTATTCTTAAACTGTTCCCAAAAAAACTATACTATTAATTTAAAATTCCTATTTTTGTTATAAGTATGTTATTCCAGTTAGAGAAAAATCAATTAATATATTAAGAAACCTATTATGCTCTTTTAATGGCTAAGTCCTCCAAAAACAATAACTGCCAAAGCTAGATGTACAACTTTCATTCTATGCCTTTTACAATATGTCCTTTAATTATATGATCATATGCTTTTTGTCCATGTAAGCAACCATGAACAATCTTGATCCACTTCAGCAAGTCACAAATCCTCATGGTCACGTTTATTAAAATTGTTGAAAGATGTAAATGAGTCAGCATTGATCTGACTGACAATTGCTGGAAGGGAGACTCAAAACCCATGGAAACCAGTGCAGCCTCTATACTTCAGATTAAATTTAAAAGGGTCAAAAAACTCAATGAGCTATAGAAATAAACTACCTATTCTTCACTAACTCACCAATAGTAGGTTAGAGATAGGGAAAAAAAGGGGGAAGATGGGGTAAAGATTTCAGCAGCATGAAATAGTTTCTAGAGCTTGAAATATTCAAGAAATACTTAATTCTGTTTTCAGCTGCATTCATCCCAGATGCATGCACCAGGCTGTCACATATTCAGGAAAGGTGTTTTTTGTTTTTTCTGGTGGGGGGCTTTCTGTGCACTATGACTAAGGAAAAAAAAAAACTTTGTTCACCTAAGGTACACAATTTCAAAGGTTGTGTGTGCTACAACAATTGAAATTCTCTTTCATATGTAATCTGTCAGAGACCATCTCTACAGCAAGGTGATTTATTGAGGTAGTTTATGGAAGGGCACTCTGTCACATATTGGAGCTATAGTAAGGAGCTATAGTAATTACAGTGTCCTTTCAGTGTCCTCATTTACACAAGTACCCTCCTTCTTTTGTTGTTCTTATGTACCCATGCCTTTGTAAACTCCACTCCAATGGGTTTTACTCACAAAGCTTATGCCCTAATAAATCTGTTAGTTTTAAGGTGCCACAGGACACCTCAGTGTCATTTACTGAGTACTGGTACTAGCTGCCAGCATAATCCAAGGTCCTCCAAAGCAAAAATCTTTGCAAGTGAAGTTTACACAACCACCAAGGCAGCTGTGACTTGTGCGTCAGAAAATCTGGGGTTCCTCAAATAGAAACGTAGCACAAACAATAAATATGAGACAGGAATGGAGCATGCATCAATTGACCGTTTCTGTCTTTTGGGCTCACTTAGAACATTGAACTAAGATGGCCTCCCCAAAATAAATATTAGAAGTAGAGTGATAATGGAACAGTCTCTGATTTGGGAGGTTTCAGATTCATTTTCTCTGAATACTGCATTGTTTTCAAAGTTGGCTGGCAATGAATTCAACAGATTAGCTTCCTTTTTTCATACCATGTTTCTTTAAGAAAACACAGCCTTTTTGTTCCATTGGCTTTCAAAGCCTTTCTGATATTCTTCCATCTTTTCCTCACCCTTTCATGCTGATTTGATGGATGTCTAAACTTACTTCCTAGCTAAATTCTGACAAAACAATTTGATTTAGGACTTTTTTCTGCATTTTGACATGGTAGGATTGAAAAGGATTTACCTGTCATCTTTCCAGGATAATTTGAAAAGTAGGCAGTTAGCAAATTATATTATTTTAGTATTTATGAAGAAACATCAGTGTTTCATTCCCATTACCTGCTGTCTATAAGAGAGAAATACTGTTCACCTCTAATGTGTTCTAGCCTAGAGAAAATATTTTAATTGGATACATCATATATATAGTAGCCCAGTGTCTGAGAGTCTGTAATGCTGAAATGCTGGCTGTTCCCTCTGGGCGGCCCATGCTGCATGGGGAGTGCAGGGCCCAAATGGCTGCTTGTGCCGCTTGCTCCCCCGTGGCGGCTAGGCTGAGCGGCGCAGAAGTTAGCCGAGTACCACGGCGGGAGGCGAAGGGGGGCGGGGCAGTGACATACATGACCAGGGGGTGGGGCTTGGAGCTGCTATCATGCCGCACATCACTGCCCCGTCCCTTTCCCCTTCCCCCGTGGCACCCGGCTGACTTCCATGCTGCTCAGCCAGGCCACCGCATGGGAGCAAGTGACGCAAGCGACCATTTGGGCTCTGCGCTCCCCATGCAGCGTGGAGAGTGCGGAGCCCAAACAGTCGTTTGGGCTCCATGGTCCCCCAAGAGAGAGGCAGGAGGGGGAGGAGAAGAGAAAGAGAGACAGAGAGAGAGGCAGGAGGAGGAGAAGAGCTGAGAGAGAGGGGGGGAGGCAGAAGGAGGAGAGAGAGATGGAGCAAGAGACCGGAAGCTCAGGATAGAAGACCAACATGGAGTAGAGACCTGAAAATCCTGTCTTATGACGGGCTAATTGGCTAGTTTCTTTATATTTAGACAGATCATTGCTAACCAATCACTACTGAAAACATGGTGCTATGTTTTCTACTTTAGTGAATTTGACTATCGATAGGTGAAGTCCCAATGTTTAATTGAATTAAAATGACCAAAATTAAATGAAATATATGTGTTGTATTGTTACAACCAATTTTATTTTGTTACTTTCCATCTTTCTACAGTCAAAGACAAAAAGTAACAGAATAAGAACTATACAGGCTCAGTGGGCATAGGCTATTCATTATTTAACTGTGGAGCAAAAAAGTTTTAAAAAGGCAACTGAGTTAGACCAAGCAACAGCAATATTAACACAACTCTACCATGCAAGGAAAATTTCTAAAGGTGATCCTCATCATCAGAGCAGTCTTGACATTGACCAGAACAGAAAAAGTTCAGTAATGTTCTATTTTTAAAGCTATTTTTAGTACTATAAAATGATACAATATGGATTTGTCAAGATAGGTTCACTGTGAAATAACACACACAAGATTGTCTATATCATTTTTTTAAAATGAAGAAATAAAGCAACTGTTTGCAGCTTGTACCTCAAACATAACTCCATTATGAGCCCTTCTGCTCACATGAGTAGGCTTTAACAATGAATCCAAGCAAATCCAGTCATTTTTATCTTGAGTCACCCAGGGTATGTCTCCACAAACCTCTGCCGACTGAGGCATGTAAATTAGACATACCGACATAGTCAATGAAGCGGGGATTTAAATATCCCCCGCTTCATTTGTATAAAAATGGCCACCGCGTTGTGCCGGCTCAGCTGTTTGTCGGCACGAAGCGGCAGTGAAGACCGGGATCAGTTGATAAGGAAAGCCTTTGCTGACCGATCAAGTTGAAGCAATTCTTTCAATTATATCAAATGCCTGCACGTACATCAGAATACTGCCTGTTGTTATACTTCCTTCTGTAATTATATCCTGGCTAAAACAATAAGTTCCTCTACAAAAAGAGATGCAAACTTGTCCCTTCCCCCTCAGGAATTGCAGTAAAGAGCTAAGATGCATCACTGGCATGTGGGGAATTTAAAATTAGAACTATCAGCTGTGTTCCTCAGTCTGCAAGTAGAAATCTCTGCCATCTGAACCTTTTTAAAATTCATTCACAACGCCCTCAGAAATGTCTGATCCTCATGTGTTAAGATCCATCACTGAGCATTTTGATAAACTCAGAAACCTTTCATATTTTCACATGGGATTGTTTTTCTACTCTAAACCCAGAAAAGGTATAGGACATAATTGCAAGAAAATATACCAGTCAAAGCAAACTGTTTCAGAAGTGGATTGTCACAATAGCATGCTGACCTCAGATTTGTTACTAACGTCACAATATCATCCAAAGCATTCTGGACAGATTAAAAGATACAGGAAATACAAACCTTGCCTCCAAAGGATTCAAAATGTAAACAGATGAAAAAATGGATATAACACACAAGCAAATAGATCATGGTTATTACTTATATGCATCTTATTAGGTTTAGAATGCTTTTGGATATAAAATTCTCCTGAACTGCTTTACCTAGCTAGTGTTAGTTCCTGTAATTAAAAAACAACCATCTCTCCCTGGTTTACTCCTTTCTTACTGTCATACCAGATGTCCCAATCACCACCTACCAACTCATACTCAAGATATCGCCATTCCATGCTGTCCTCATCCCCATGTATTTAAGGATGGTATAAAAATATCCAGCCTGCCAGATGGTGCGCAAATTAGAAAGAGCCCACCAGCAGATCCTGCTGTTCAGACATATCCCCTTATGCTCTTCCTGCCTGGGTGAATTGGTAACAACTGTATGACTCCTGCTTTGAATATTCCATTTGCAACACTGTTTTAATGAAGATAGCTCTAGCAATATTGTTGTTTCTTTTGCTTTTTTATACAATAATCAACAATATGAAGGATCCACAGAGGCACAGGGGCTGCAAATAATTGTGTTTGCTAATTATACACAAACATGTAAGGCCTTTCTACATACATACTGTTGCCCTTTTCTTTTCAGGAGGCTTCCAAAACACAGTATACAAAGAGTACCACAAAAGAGAGGAGTCGATTGAAAGAGATACTGCCATGTTCCTGCACACCCCACATCTCACCTGGTCTTTATTGTAGTAGTTTTATGCCTGCACATAATGGTCTCGGTTAAAATTCTTTCAACACACAAGCCTTCAGCATATTAGTACCAATTTTTCACTGAGGGTGGAGCTGCAAGGTTGTATGTATCCAGTTCTGTTGAGCTCTGATACTTGTTTACTTCTATGTCTGATCAACAAAGCATGTGAGTGTCATAGCCCTGAGCTGAAGAGCCTGGCTGTTTAGTTCAAGCTGTACATACAAGCAAATAGATCACAGATTATTTATAGGGATCTTTTTCATTTTAGAATGGTTTTGTTTATAAAACTCTACTCAACTGCTTCAAACTCATGCTAGTTCGCCTGGGATTCAAACTGTTTTGAGCTTCAGAGTACTGTACTTGAATTCTACTAAAAAAAAAAAAGAGAGAAAAACCACTTCATAATAAGCAAACAAAATAAATGTAGGCCTTCCTCATACAGCAATATTAATTATGGTAAAGCAGAAGCAGATGGAGCTTACAAGTTACAGAACATATTCTAATGATTAAAATAATCTTACACTTAAAACTATTTAAGTAACTCTCAGCGCACAATTACGTTGAACAGTAAAAGCAGCAACTCAGTTTTACAACTTATAACTCCCAAAATCTGCTGTATTCAAATCTTCAGAGAGCCAGCTGTTTATTTCACATGCCCCAACTCCTGTGTGACTTTATGGACAGGATTGCTTTAAAAAAAAAGTGTGTTCCAGATTTCTCTATATTTGCAAATACAATTATTGTAACTTCAAGACTAAACTAAGTATTTGTGCACTGAAATCCATAGTTCAGTATCTGTCTAGCCATTTGTGTGTGCAAATTCTCACATTTCACTCACAGCTACAGGAAATGCAAGCACAAAAAGTATTTTTAAATTACCAAGGATGTTGTGCATGTTAAAATGGAAGCTTGAATGCCCTAGTCTCCTGAGAAATAACAAATACAAATAATCTCTTACAAGTCATACTCAGAGTGGTAAAACTTTCAAATGCATATGACAATTGTCCAGAAATGTTATTCTGGGGAAATTGCTACTTTGTATTCTCTGTTAATATCAGAACACAACTACATGTTACCTGGGTCCAGTGCAGAAGGGAAACTACTCATCAATTACAACTGTTTCTAGAAATTGTGTCCTAACTATAAGGTGTTTTTTGTACATGGTTTAAATGTTTTGATTGGAGGTCCTTGTTCCCCTTCATTTTGGTATACCATGTATCCAAGATCTGCATATTTGGAAATGGCAACATTGCTATACAATCCAAACATGGAACTGTATGTTTTCCAATCCAATCCAATCCAACCCAATCCAGTCTTTAAATAATTGATATCTCGCCTAAAAAAATTACAAGCACTAAACAGAATGGTCCCTTTTAAAAAATTGAGACTAGCGAGAAACAGGTTATCAGTATGCAGCATCTGACCATGAGTCATGGAATAAAATATAATGTTCTCTTTTGGTTTATAACCACATGTAATGCCCAAGAGAGTACTTAATATTTTGACCCAATTTTATGATTGATGAAAAAGTTAAAATTGGATCCCCCAAAAAATCAATCATTCTTGTATCTTTTCCCAATAGTATCACTGAATAGTACATACAACATACAAATAACCCTAAGGGCTACGTGCCCAAATATTATTGACAATCCCAAGCCAAGAGCAATATAACACTTCTGAAAGTTAACAGATCAGGCAAATTAGTATAGAGATATAGCACAAAAGAAAAATGGATAAAAACCACTAACCTAGAAAAAACAAGATTACCTGTACAAACACAATTCTGATTTTCCAAGAGGTTGACTCAAATGTTTCTATTGCAAATTACTCTAAACAGACAAAAAAGAGAAGAAAAATTGCAACTTCTAAAGTGAATAATTCACTGGTCATCCTGCTCCAATGCACGTGAATCCTTAAAAGTCCAACAAATTGATCATCTGCTGGATACAAAATTGTCTCAATAAAGGATAATGTAGTACGTATTTGTCATAGGTGATGTTCAAAGGTTTAGATTTGAATAGACATCCACAAATTCAAATGCTTTTCAAAGTGTCTATTCCTCTTTCCCCATGGCCTCCTTTTCAGGTTTCTAGTTTCCATTATAGTCATAGCCTCTCCATTCCTGTGATACCAAACAAACTATAGACCTGTCAGCCCTTACCATTGGATATATACTGATGGGAGTGTTTGAACCAGATGCAGCAGGAATGTCTATGATTGTCTTAAAATGCCAAGCACCATCATCACTTTAAGAATGCAAAGAAATATGATGGAGACCAAATAAAAAAGTTAAATAATTCCAGCCCTGTTAAAAATACACTAAGAGACTGGATACTTTGTTTACTCTACTTGACATAATGTTATGAGATTAGGCAATACTACCAGCACACACTAAGAATTGGAGGATGAAGTTAGCAATGGGTAAACTGATTTGGACAATGAAACCAGCTACAAACTTTGCATGTGGCTAACTTCTGCAGGAAGATTTAAGTATGTTAGGCTAATATTTCTCTTAAATCTTTATTTCAATGCATTTCTACACTTCCAGGTTTTGGCCAAATGCCAAAACACAAGAAAGGATGCCCCCTTTTCCAGCCTGACCTGAAGGAAGAGGACCAAAACTCTCACAAACCTGTTAACTTTCCAGAGAAAATGAGCAATCCTCTTAGGTTTAGATATACTGTGGTTAGATAAGCCTTAAGGATGACATTTTCCAAAGCACCTATTGTAGGTGCAATTCTGCTGTCATTGAACTCAATGATAAAATTCCTACTGCCCTTGATGGGACCATTATTAGATTTTTCTAAAACATTCAGTATTAGCCTGTTACAAAGTATTAGCCTTAGCCAAGCATGCAGATTCACAGAATCCATGGTTGGGCCATCACTAGAAATTATACAGAACTACTGAATACTGTAAACAAGCACATTATCAGTGCTGTAGTAAGTTTTTCAGTAACAATATACATGAATAGGAGATTTATTAATTTCTAAGGCAGTGTTGTAGCACAGATGCATAGATTAATACAAGCACCTCTCAAAAAATTGTGAAATGATTTTACTCAATATCCTTTATTGTTTTACCAAAACATTTATTGCCAGTTATTGAGAATCTAATAATCACCAATACAGTGAGCAATAGTCTGTACAAATGTGTTAAATTATGTATCAGAATAATTGCATAGTGTTTTTGTTTTATTGATTTCACATCTGTTATGCTTTCTAAATTAAACTGTGTTATTAACGAGGATGCCTTCATGCTTGAAATGTCAATCTTGTGTATTATGATTTGGCAAAGCTAAGATCTGCTGCTAAGCAGAGCAAACTTTTCAAGTAACATACACAGTGTCTTTCTGGTGATATAATCAGTGTCTATTTGTCACAGCTGCAAAGAGGTTAACCATGATAAAACAGCCCCACAATTGTTACAAGTTCTGAACACACAATTCAAAATCTGTCAGGCTTGTCTAACTGCAGCAAAGCAACATATTTCAACAAGAAAAGATAAATCTGTGAGAGCTTTGAGGTCTGAAACAGATGTGCTTACACCTAATGAAGCTTTGCAGTCTTTGGAGGATCCATGTTTGTATAGCCTGAAGCACTGAATGTAACATGGGGATCACGAATCCAGGGAAACCAAACATTGCTCATTTATAGACACTGAGAGAAACAAAATGGGTGTGGTTTGTGTCAATGAGCGTGAGCCCCCATGATGTCCAACAGTGGTGGGCATTCTGCAGCCTATGGGCCATACACAGCTCACCAGGGTTCTATGTGTGGCCTGCAAAACATTTTGTTTATCATTCTCCACATGCAGGGTTGCCAGATTCTGCTGGTTTCCATCCATGTCATTTTTTCCTATCAGTGTTACTAAAGTGACACACACATAAAGAAAGAGCATGGGAAGAGAGGTGTATGCTGATTGTGTACAATATCAACAGAGAGAGCAGTGCAATCCCTCTGCATTCAGTCACAGCACTGCTCCAGTTCAATCAGCATACTCCATTAATTCTAGGTACACAAGCGCAGTTAGCAATACTACCCTAACCTAGGAGACAATCTTGTGGCCCGCAGAGATGAAGAAGGGTCCCCTAAGTGACCCACTTACTAGCCTAGATTGCCCATCCCTGATGTACACAATTATCACCTATGAAATGTTATAGGACAAAGCCTTTTTGTTAATAAAGTTTTCTATGTTTTAAATAAATTATATTTAATTGTAATAAATTACATTAAATTTTTGATCCTTTGCAATTTGGGAGGGGTGGAAGGAGAAAAAAAATCATTTTGGGCTAGATGGAAAACATTGTTTAAAAGTTTAGCAAACTGAAAAATTAAAATAACTTTGGATCAAAGAGTTTCCATTTATAGCATTCATTACATTTTAAAAATTTTGAAAAAAATTAAGGAAATTTCCAAACAAAAGATAATTTTGAACTGAAAATGGAAACATTTCATTTTAAAAATCTGAAAGCACAACCTTTCTCTCTTTTATGATATGTTTCTCTTCACAAACAATTTAGCAACACCCATATGAATTCACAGGAAATGTTTGTGTTGCTATACTTTCTTCATCAAAAAAGTTTCAGCTGAAAAATTTTGCCCAGCTCTAGTCTTTCGGAGTCTTTTCAAGGAGAACCATGGATGTCATATACAGGAAGAACCTGCTGTAATGGAGAAATTGTTAGCTTGCTGAAACAATGTTTCTTAAATGTATGTTTGACTCATATGAAGTAGGATATGTCTGCATCTACATGTATAAAAGTAGAAATATGTATTGTGTTGTTCTTCGAATTGTGAATGTTTGAACAGGGCATCATAAGTTTCCATATTCTTTGAATCTCTAGGTGCCATACAATGCTCAGTTACAAATACAAATTTTCTTCTCCAACTATCAGGACTGAAAACTCACTCTAGAATGAGTTTCAAGATGGGTTCTTTCCTCTTACTTTCTAGAACCAGTAATAAGGATGATGCAAATCAAATGATACTCTCATTATACCTGTGCATCCCTATATAATTGAAATTAAGTCCTCAGCCACATTTGTGCAATCAATATTCTAAATATATTTTTTTTTTTTACATAAAATTAAGTTAACCTCACATTGACAAGAACAAAGTCCTATATATCAGCCACCATAAATCCAGAGAAAATAGCTGTGGATTTTGGAGTTTGACCTGTGAGCTATAATGGAATGATACAATCATTGGCTCTTTGTGAAAGATATCTCCTCTCATGGGTCTGAGAGCTAGTGACTACTTGCGTGATCTAGAGTTTAAAACTACCATACCCACATATTGAGAACTTTATTTTTGTTTGTTTTCTGTGTTCTCCTCTTTAAAATTTTTAATGATGAAATAGATGGTGCAATAAAAGATATTACCTCACCCACCTTGTCTGTCACAGCCTACAAGAACTCTGCAAGCAAAAATATTAAATATATGATACTAGAAGAGACCTAATACAAAAGCTTCCTAATCTAACACCTCAGTATGAACCACCTTTCCTCAATCTGAGTAGGCTCTAGATAACAGAGAAAGAAAGAAGTGTGGTGCTGCCCCCACTTTCCAGCCACTGAGCAGAGCAGCTGTTGAGCTGTTTCATGGCTGTTATTCCAGCCAAAGTCCTCTGCTTTACTTGTAGCACAAAAGGGAGCTGTTGGACCCACAAACCAGTATTTCTTACCACCCTGCCACTGTCCCAAAGAACCATTGAACCTGGTTATATCAGGACAGTCACAGAGCTATGATACATATAGCGGTGGATTCTAACATGGGTTATTGATTAACCCTGCATTTTATAAATACAGAATCTCAGTGGTATCAAGAGCCATCCACACTCAATGAGAGTATGTGAGGGGAGGATTTGGCTGTGTGTGAACAAATTTACAACCTTTCTCTCACAGCTTCTGTTTTCTAGAGAGCTTCCCAACACAATCCATATTTCCAGTGGAGAAAACACTTATTCTCTGTGTTATTCACAAGTTGAATGGTGATGTTTTCCTCAGTTTTATCTGAGCAATTCAAAGCCACCCCATGCCAAAGTGATCAGTAGTAATCTCCATCTCTGAATGATAGTGGGGAAAAAGCGATCAAAAGAACTCAGTGCACCACAGCCAACTGTGCAGGACACAAGACTAACATGAGAGCAGAGGTTTGAGCCTACAGAAGCATGTTTCCTGACTAATCAGTTGGAAAGTATGTGACCTATTTTTTCAGTATAATATTTGAAATGATAGGAATAATGTGGCAAACAGAAAAGAAACATAGGTGTGTCCTTTCTTGTTCAGATACCCAAATCGTGAAAATGTACTCATTTTAAATGAAGTTCCCTGAATATAAAATGTTTAGGATTTATAGTTCTGTGACAGATCAACTTTAACTTACCAATAATTCATCTTTGATGTAGAGTATATATAACGTTTAGAGGGATTTATTTGAAAATATAAACTCTGTCTATTTAAAGGCTGACAATGAACAGGATTCAAGTTCACATCTCCAGCCAAGACAATTAACCTGCTGTCGCATGGTCATTAAATTACAGCACAGAATAGACACTCAGAGTGGGAGATATTTATTAGGAAATAAGGCATGAAGATGAAGCCAACAGGCAGTTATAGTACATATACATCATCTTAAATTATCAAGATGTATAGAAAAAAGTGCAGGAAAAGATAATAGTATTGTAAATCTACCCATAAAAGGCCAAATCCCATACTACAAATGTGTGATAGAACTAGACTTTTGTATTTGCAATGTACAGTGTTAGTGTAAATATGCAGTGTCACGAGTGAAACATATCTACCAAACTCCTTGAAAAACAAATAGTTCTTCTAACCCTCAAGGAACCATTATTCTGCCTTGAAGACTTCTTCAACTTCACTCCCATTTCCAAACTTCTATTCCTGGGCAAAGTAAGTGAGAAAGTAGTACCCACTGTGTTACAGGACTCCATACTGTTCAATATCTGCATGAGAGCACTGACACACATAGTGAAAGGTCTTGGGATCATCTGCCAACAATATGCTGATGACATAAGCTGCATATTATGTAATAGAATTCTCAACTGATGTAACCAATGGTGCTATTCAGATGTCAGAATGCCAAGAACAAAGCAATTTAAGGAGGAGGAAGAGAACTGGCTTAAGGTGAATCCAGACATGACAAAATGATACTGGTCAGAAAGGGAAACTACTGTGAAAAGCTCTCTGACATAGAGTCTCCCGCTTCCACTGATGGCATGTAAATCCCATTTTTCAAAGTGGTGCAAAGCCTCAGGATCCTCTTAAACTTCTCACTAAGCTTAGATGACCAGATATCCATATCTAAAAATGCCTTCTTTCAGCTCAGATTGCTAGAAAACACTTTCCTGTCCTCCCACACAAGGACCTGGCCACAGGGATCACTGCAATGGTCACCATTAGCTAGATTACTGGCTTTTAATTAACTGTAGCTGAAGTTGAATGTGAGAAACAATGCTCAAGCTTCAGCAGATCAGTTTGTGACCATCTGCCTTCTCCATAAAACTTAGCTTATCATGAGTTTAATTGGTTCCCAGTCAACTTCCAGTTTAAGGCCTATATCCTAATATTTATTCAAAGCAATTAATGAATGAAGCCCTAGTTGTGAGACCAAATTTTAATATATGAACCACCATGACAGCTGTACTCCTCTGGAGTCATGTAGATCACAGAGCCCAGAACAAGAAATGTTGGCGCTGAGGACAAAACATTATCAGTCCACAGGAATCAGCTATGGAAAAAATGCAATGGAGAACAGGTGAATCCAAAGTCTCACCATACTTAGAAAAAGCTGGACAACCCTTCTTTTTTTATCCTCATCACATTGACACTCCCTTATACCCAGGCTCCTCAACCAATTAAAAAATCCTTTCCTAAATAAGACTTAAAGGAAACAAATTAAATTAATAACACTTAAAAAGAGAAAAACACAATCCCTATCTCAAGTAGAGTTTTTACCCCCAAAAGGGAGAACTGCCTGAAAGTCCATGAAGTCTACCAGGAACTTCATTATTATTATCCATTTTCATGGAAGACTTTCATATACTATAGTGCTTACTGATATGAGGGATTATAAAGTTCTAATTTTCATCAATTCCAAGGCATAGAGGGACCAAAGTGATCATCTAATCTGATCTCCTGTATAACTCGGGTTATACAGGACTTCCCCAAAATAATTATGTGAGAAAAACCATCTAATTTTGATTTTAAAATTGTCAGCGATGGAGGATCTTGCATGACCTTTGGTGAATTGTTTCAATGGTTAATTACTCTCACTGTTAAAATGTATGCCTTATTTCCAGTCTGAATTTGTCTAGCTTCAACTTCGAGCCATTGGATCATGTACCTTTTTCTGTCAGAGTGAACAGTCTATTATTATTCAATATTTGTTCCGCATGCTTACAGACTGTAATGAAGCTACCTCTTAACCTTCTCTTTGTTAAGCTAAATTGATTGAGGTCCTTGAGTCTATCACTACAAGGCATGTTTTCTAATCCTTTAATCATTCCTGTGACTCTTTGCTGAACCCCTTCCAATCCAAACCCAACCTCCTTCAATTGTGGGCCACAGAACTGGACACAGTAGTTCAGCAGTGGCTGCACCAGTGCCACAGAGATGAAATAACCCTTTCTACTCACACTTGAGATTTCCCTGTTCAGAAGTCTGAGGACTGCATTGGCCCTTTTGGTCAGAGTTGCTCTGGGAGCTGGTGGTCAGCTGCTTATCCATTACAACTCCCAAATCTTTTTCAGAGTCACTGCTTCTCAGGGGAGAGTTCCTCACAGTGTAGGTATGGCCTACATTCTGCGCTACTAGATGTATACACTTACATTTAGCCATATTTAAATAAAGAGTCAGAAAATTCAGGAATTAATGACACTTATCCAAAGCAGCAAACACAATCAGGGACTGATTTTAGAAATATTCAACAGGATAGAGATTTTATGAGAAAGCTGCATAACCTATCAGAGGGATATTTTTGTGAAGCTGTCTGGGGAGTGGCAAGAATGGAGGACCAAACATTACAAACCTTATTATAGTTACTCAAATAATTACTAATTGAATAGAGCTCAGATAATGACTAATGGCAAATTATTGGCAACAATATTAATTTTAGAAATGATACATAATATCAACTGTTTAAATTGTATGACTTTTGAGAACTTCCACTATAATATTAATTTTTCAAGTGCATTAAGGTACATGTATTGTAATGGTTAAGTTGGTGCATTTTGTATTCTATTAAGCCAAATTCTGTGCTTCTGTTATTATCTCCAAGAGCTGTCAAAATATGTATTTGAAGGAATATTCAGTATGCACAGCAAGTACAGTTATAGTTCCCACTATAATTATCAATATGCACCTCATTAAACTCTTCCTTTCAAATTGCTAATAACTTTTGCAAACAGAAATGTTATTTCAGCTGAAATTGTTCATGTTTGAATTTATTCCAAAAGTCAATTTCTTTGGAAAGCGTCAGCCTGTTCAACCACTTCTGAGTTCTGTATGAGAGTATAAAAAGCCCTCTGAGACACTTGTTCTATATATTCCAATCAGAGATTTTCAGCACATATAACTCAGTGATGATTAAACTAATTTTCTTCAAACTTTGCTTGTTTTGTAGATGTGAGTAAAATCATTGGAAGGAAGTTTAATTATTTAAAAGTAGTTGAATTATCAGTTTTGAAATCATGGCATTTAAGTGTTTCTTGTCCATGAATAATATATCAGGGTCTGGAATACTGTTGGGACCTTATATATGTAAAGAGACCTTATATTTACACCCATTTTAAGGTCCTTTTAAACTGTTGGGGGAGTGTAAAGGTACAGCGCACTGGTGTAAATGTGAACCATACCTTTTGCTTATAGTTTTATAAAGCAGTTTACACACCACAACAGGAACTGCATACAGAACACAGGCAAGACAAAACACAATCCATTTTATCTCCTTCCTCATATTCATTATTAACACAAATGTTCAAATTCAGCTGTTTGACCTAATGGAACCAATGGCTCATTGGTACCTATGAGGAGATTAGGGCTCAGTTGCTAGGGCTGTAAGGGTGAGGAGGGCAGCTGAACCAGATACTAAACTGTGGGGACAGAAAAAATATGAAAAAATGGTCCTGGGCCAATATGTTTGTTTGTCCTGGGCACTAAAATGCAGTGTTACAGCTCTGCCAGTACCACTATCTGTTCTCTGTGAGACCAAGGGTAAAATAATAAATCCTCAGTTCAACAGCTGCAAAATGGGGAGTATACTGCTTTAATTCACACTATTTTTATAACATTATTTGAGTTATACAGAGAAAAAGGCACAATCCAGAGATACAGAACAAACTGAGCACTGAGCTGGTGACCACAAGAGATAAGGGAATATATTACTCCCTCAGGCTATACAACAGCTGCTCTTAGAGCACTAAGGTTACAATAATCCTGTGCCTATGTTTTATGGGGTACATCATCACCCTGTGGACACATATAGAGGTGGATACAAGTCTCACCCTGTGACTCCCTCAGTCTTCTGTACCAAGACTTCTTGCACAAAACTGTGCATTGCATCCCTACAGAGCTCATCTCCATACCAGGCAAGGCTTGCATTCCCTCTGTATAGTTCGTCCAAAACTTTATCCCTTGAACAAAAGAACTGCACTGGTCCCACTGCATATGGAGACAACCACCATTTGGAACAGAAAGCAGACTTTTCTTCTTATCAACCACAGAATGAAGGACAATCATTTAGAATTTAGTGGATTCATAATATGATGGCTTGAAAATGTGTGTCCTAGCTGTTGATTTGTTACAAATGCAATCTTGCTTCTTCCTTTATTTCATATACTACTTCTGCCCTAGATTTAGTTGAAAGAATATTGATTTAATTAAGGAAAATTAAGTCCTCTAATTAGAATTTACATGCATTAATCACACATAGGCAAGGGAGAACCATTCCTAGGCTTTGCACTTTGTTTTGTAAAAATTTACCATACAATTGTAATGAATACATTTTTGTTCCTTGGGAAACATGCTCCCAAATAAGATTCCACATCTAAAATATTTAACCTTGGTTCCAAGGACTTTAAGCAGAATTGGCAGAGGACAAAAATTCTGTTGAACCAAGGATCTCAGCATTCTGAAATTTAGCTTTATTTCAAATTATAAGAAAACACCAACATTTCAAAATTATCTGGGGAAATTTCTGGAAAAAAAATCCTTCACATTGAAATATTTATTATAAGTCAAAATCCAATTTTTGTAAATAAAATTAAGACTCAAATATTCCCTTTGAAAATGTCAGGGTATGATGTCTGACATTGAATAAAACAAAAAGAAATTCTGACAAAAATTTATCATAATTGACACAATTTTATGAAGCGTTTCAATTTTGACAGAACTGTATTTTGCTGCAGAAAGCGGTTCCATCTAAGTTTTTCTGACCAGCTCTAATTTTAAATATATCAGACCCATAGCTGGTGACTTTAATAGAGTTACAATAATTTACATCAGTTGAAGATCCGGGCCATCAATGTGCATAAGTTTTGTTGCTTCTTGGCACAGAGCCCCCACATTTTATAACTGGCTATGCACATGAATTGCAAGCAGAAACTCTTTTGTGCTCCTGATTCACCGCTATGTTACCTCAGCTTTATGCTAACATATCTCCACTGATTTCAGTGAAAATACACCCCTGGTAATTACTGGTGTAATTCAGAACTTAGAGTTCTATATATGCAAATCCCCAATTACACAGGTGTATCTGAAGTTGTGAGAGACAACTTCTGTATTGCCTAATTATTTGCAATTTTCCACAGCATGTATTAAAAATTAGGGCCAGATTTTTATTTTATAGGGTAATTTGATTATGAAAAATTCAGTGTCATGTTTTTATAGCCACATCTCTATCAACCTTCTGCCATATATCTTCATTCTAAGGCCATTAATTTGCTCTATTACATCTTTCAAGTAATTTTTCACTCTTTCCCTATTCCAAGAAATATATAACTAGATGAGCACTCAGAAGGGGGGTTGATTTCTCAAAATTAGCTCTAGCAAATAAAGCCATTTTCTCCAATGATTATACCCATTCAGCATGCCTTTGAATACATTTAAAGATAAATCCAAGTACCTTAACATGCTTCAATTTTGAGAGTGTGGGAAAGGACTATCACAAGCCCCCTTCAGAAGCTGAAGCTCAGTAAACAGAAATAAAATCATTTTATTATCAAAATACCCAACAGTATTCCAGATACAGTAAACTTCCGATAATCCGGCACCTTTAGGACCCAGGGGGTGCCGGATTATCAAATATGCTGGACTATCAGAAGGGGGGGGCTATGAGGGGTCTGGAGTAGGGTGGGAGGGGATGCCACCCCAGACCCTACATAGCCCCCCTTACGGTAGTCCGGCTTTGCCCCAGGTGTCCCTGATTCAGCCGCTGCTGGTCAGTTTCAGCAGCAGCTGAATCAGGGATGCCTGCAATAGAGTAGCTAGGGTGCTGCCAGGTTGGTCCCGCAGCGCCGAGGGGCGGCGCTATGGCACCAACCCAGCAGCACTCCAGCTGCTCTTGGGGACGCCTGGGGCAGAGCAGCTGGGGTCCTGCCGGGTTGGTCCCACAGTGCCCTCCTTTGGCGCTGCGGGACCAACCCAGCAGCACTCCAGCTGCTCTGCCCCAGGCATCCGGATTCAGCCTGCTGGTGAAACTGACGCTGCTGCTCAGTTTCAGCAGCGGCTGAATCCCGACTCCTGGGGCAAAGCAGCTGGGGTGCTGCCGGGTTGGTACTGTAGCACCGTCAGGCGTCCTGGAGCATTGGATGCCGGACTAATGGAGTTTTACTGTACTACAGTATCATTTATTGTATCTCCTTTGTGGAAAATAACAGTAACACACACTTCAAAACATGTTGGCAGTTACCACTGAGAGGAAAGGTTGCCAGTTAATACTCAGCAGGAACAAAAATCACATAACTTACTTTAGAGAATAAATTAAGAGAATCTACAGTAGAAACTCCAGACCTCATTCAATCTGTTGCATTCAGTTGGCATCTGGCATTAAGAGGAATGTTTTCCTTGACTCTTAGAAATATGCATAGCAGGGGAAAGAGTTAAGGTACTAGTCCCTGTATCGGTATTTTTTTTCCCATGAGAATGCTATCTAACCTCTCAGGGATTAGAAAGAGGCAGAGGCATGCCCCATTTTTTCTGCACTGGCCCACAGGGGTGAGCCACACAGCAAGTAGTACCTTGTTAAGGGATAACGTGACTTCTTTACTCTCCTGGAGAGCTCAGGGAGGGATTGTGCTTCTCACAGTTTCCACTGAGGCAGAGCAGTACCATGTCACCTTCACCACAGTCCAAGAGATAAACAACACACGCTAGTCCTAACATCCTATACTTGCTACAATACATATATACCCCAGGATAAATTAAGGACAGACATTCAGACTTCAGACTGAATTTCTTTACTTTTACTGTTTCCATGCAGAGCCTTCAGACTACACCCGGGTACTAGTGATACCTGTGAGAGGAGGTGGTTCAAAATATGTCTTATGCAAGAGTCCTGATCTGGCCTGACCCTCAGTGGTAAAAAAGCTCCATACTTTCTGGTACAGAGCAGTCAGTGGCTCCCTCAAAACCTTATGAATTAACCAGTTTCCAGAAATAGATTAGCTACCTAAGAAGAATTAATACATACAATACCAGTGTGTTTGTTTCATAGTTTAACACTCTAAAGAGTTAATTTTTCGTCCAAGTTTTGCCAATGACTTAGACTCTAAGGGTACGTCTAGACTACATGCCTCTGTTGCCAGAGGCATGTAGACTAGGCTACCAGGCATAAGAAAATGAAGCGGTGATTTAAATAATCGCCGCTTCATTTAAATTTACATGACTGCCGCGCTGAGCCAACAAACAGCTGATCAGCTGTTTGTCGGCACAGCGCGGTAGTCTGGACGCGCGGGGGTCGACATCAAAGGCATTTGTCGACCACCCAGGTAAACCTCATCCCAGGAGGCATACCTGGGTGGTCGACAGATACCTTTGATGTCGACCCCCGCGTGTCCAAACTACCGCGCTGAGCCGACAAACAGCTAATCAGCTGTTTGTCGGCTCAGAGTGGCAGCCATGTAAATTTAAATGAAGCGGCGATTATTTAAATCACTGCTTCATTTTCCTATGTCTGGTAGCCTAATCTACATGCCTCTGGCAACAGAGGCATGTAGTCTAGACGTACCCTAAGTTCTACTAATGACTTAAATTATACCTTATTTTACCCTGCACATTTAATTTACAGAAGGAATCTAAATGTTTCACTTTATTCTGTGGCAAATTTGGATAAATAATACATTCTCTCTTTGTAAAACTAAACTGAATATATAATTCTCTCCCCAATTGATATGATGATCTCTATCAGCCATTAGTGAAACAGACTGCTTAAAAGTAAATTGGAGTAATATGCTGAAATTTGTATTTAAACATTCATTTTATTGAAAATTAAAATAAAACGATTGATGCTGTGCTGCAAAGAGCTGGTAAGGATTTCTGGTAACTTACATGATCTCTTCATTCGGGACCAAATCATGGCCCAATCACTCTTCTTCCTATGTAGGGGCTATCTACATTGTAACACACAGTGCAAGGGAAAACTTTACTTTGTGGGACCTCTACTTTACCTCCCATACGTATGCACATAGGTGCCTAGGAACAAATTCCTCCATCCACCTAGCCTACACACTGGCCAGCACAGAGGAAGATAAGCTGCCTGATTGGAAACAGTAGTTGTTCTTTACTTCTATCCCTGGAGTTAGGAGGAAAAACAAAGGACCAGATTATTATGCTAAGTAATAATTCAGTCATTTATCTGCTGTCAGAGCAAAACTAAGCTTCGTTCCTTTCTCTGGGTTGGATCTAGCCCCAGAATTGTGGGGCATGAACTGTAAGTACAAAATTGTTGTTGGCTAGTTTTCTACTCTGGGAAGAACAAAACTGAGCATTCATTGAAAGTTGACAAATTTCTAATTGCACAAAACCAAACACCCCTGCCCATGCACTGCCCCTTCTCTGAGATCCCACTCCCAGTCATTCTATCCCTCTACCTCAATCACACATGCTCCCCATCCTCACTCAATTTCATTGGATTTGAGAGGGGATTGAGATGCAGGAGGGGGGAGAGGTCTCTAGCTAGAGATGTAGTTTGAGGAGTGGGGACAGAAATGAAAGGTTCAGGATGCAGGAGGGGGCTCTGGGCTTGGGGAAGAAGGTGGGGTGCAGAATGGGGTGAGGGTTCTGGCTGGAAGTTTGCTTTGGGTGGGGTTGGGAATGAGAGGACTCTGGCTCTGAGGAGTGTGGATTGCAAGAGTGAGCTCAGGGCTGGGAAATGGGTCTGGGGTGCTGGCTCTAGTTGGATGTATGGGCTTTTTGGTAGGTCTAGGGATGAGGGATTTGGAGTGCAGGAGGGGATTCAGGGCTGGGGTTGGGTTTGTAGGCTCCAGGAAGGATCTCCAAATGGGGGCAAGGCATTTAGGGTGCACCCTCCAGCTGTGTGGTGCTTATCTCAGGTGGCTCCCAGTTGGCAGTGCAGCAGGGATAAGGCAGGCCCTGGTTCCATGCGACTCCTGGAAGTGCAGAGATGGCCAAGTGACGCTCACCCACAGATGTCTCCCCTGCAACTCCGATTGGCCATGCTTTCTAGCCAATGGTAATGGTGGAGCCAGCACTCAGGGCTGGAGCAGTGTGCAGAGCTTCCCTGATCATCCTTATGCCTAGGGGTCTGCAGGGTCATGCTGGCTGCTTCTAGGAACTGCAGGGAGCTTATCTTAGGCCCGCTGTGCCACTGACCAGACTTTTAAGGCCTGATCAGAAGTGCTGATTGGAGTGCTAGGATCCTTTTTTGACTGGGAAATTCTGGTTGAAAACCTGACACCTGGCAACCTTAATAGAAATATATATTTAGCTGTAAATTATTTGCCAGGACATATTTACATATATTTCAAGATTTAGGCTAATTTTTGTATAGCTAATGCAATATCCCCCTTCTTCCTTGTGAATTCTGTATCAAGAATTGAGATATATATTTCATCTGTAATCCTTTAAGCTTTTTCTCTTTCCAATAGGCCTTTCTCCAATGAACAATTGGCTAGTGGAATATCTTTCATACTCTGATGCATTAATCATGTTTTAGGCCTTGCCTACACTGGCACATTTTGTCACCAAAAATTACCTTTTGGCCACAAAGCAGTGAGAGAGTTTACACTGCAATGTGACTTTTGTCGGGAAAACACTCAGTTTTAGTGACAAAAAACTTCCAGGCCTGCGAGAGACTTCTGTCTTTTCTCCTCCCATTATTGTCAACAAAGAGCCAGTGTGGACTCTGCTTTTTATTCTGTGGAGAGAACTGGCTTCTGCCAGTACCCGCACAATGCCTCATGGCTCTGGTCAGCATTTTGTGATCTCTGCTGCCCTGCAAACATGAACATTTCCCCTTTCAAAGCTCCAAAGTTATCTGACATCTCAGTGAGATGTTCCATTTGGGGAACAAACAAAACACAAAACATTGGAATGCTCCTGTTCTGCCCTGTATGGGAAACACAGCAGCAGGCAGACTGTTTGTCCAGACCTCTCCCTGCAGAGACTGCTGTGCTGCTTTGACATTCCTCACCACGGAGAGGTCACAGAGCTACAAAGGAATCCCAAGAAGCATAGAGATGCAGCTCTGCCTTTCCACAACACAGCACTTACCCCATTGCTTTGTTTATCTGTCCTCAGGGTGCTATCAATGTCGCCAGGAAATGTAGACAAGAGAGGCAGGATAACTGGTTTAACCAGTTTCCACTTCTGGACTTTTGCATGTCAACAATAGTTTTGTCACCAATCCTTCTCAGTGTAGACAAATCCCTAGCAGCAGAGTGAAATCCAGAGCCTAATTTGCATCTGTTTCACACCTGCTGATCTGCATTAAATTCAGTGGAATGGTCCTTCATATACATCAGTATGTGAAAAATGAAAGGAGACTCATTCTCCCATCATTTCACTTTGGCTTTTGCCTGCATATTCAATCCCCAGCTTCTATAGTTTTATTTATGCTTAGTCAAGTCCTGTAGGGGACTCAAATCAACAATATCTTTAACCTGCTATTGCACTACAAAGAGAACCAGTGTTTTCTATTGGCCCATTGGGAAATAAACTGTGGGAATATTAAAAATGAAAAATATGCAAGTAAAGAATATGTTATGTATTTAACAGATAATTTGGCTCACAGATTAGTTTACATATACACAAAGGCATATTTAAGAGTGACTATTCTGTAGAATACATATGTAAAGAAATACTAATACAACCATGAGAAGAATTAACTATAAATGTATACACCAGATGAGAGCTCCTGCATTTGATTTTGACAAAGAAAATTGTCCAAAGGAAGACATTACATTCATTTTTGTTTGTTCATTTCTACCATTTGTACATTCTGGACTTATACTGTGTACTTTATTGGGATTTTAGGTCCAGATCTTCCATGAATTTAGGAGCTTCACTATCTTTCAGGACCTTGCTATAGGGTCAGATCTTGCCATCCTTGCCAAGGAGTAAATTACTATCTCTCTATGAACCCACCCATCTATAAAGGGCCAGCACAAAGCCTATGCACCACCTGCAGTAGCATATCTGTAGTTAACAGGTGCCGACCCTCTGTAAGTGGCTCAATTTCACCCTAATGTGGTTAAGGGTGGTAGAATCTGGAGCATGTTTTCGGATTCCCTCTCTCAGCAAGTCTGAGCCCTGCAGTGTGTTATCAAGTAACCAAACTCAATTACATGTTATGCAGTTTGGAAAGGCATTTATGATCGTTTGTTTATTAAACTCTACATGATAGAGAACCCTTCCAGTATTTGAGATACAAACACTAGAAATTGGCAATAGGCATCCATATATTACTGTTTAGAGAACATTACCTTAAATGAAAGTTAAGTGACATCTCCATAAGGCAAGGTTATTGTGACTACTTTGAGCTTGATCATGTTTCTAAAATATTTACTGTATGTTTAATAACAGTAAGATGTATATAAGTAAGATATACAGTAAGATCCTAGGAAAGTCACTCTGAAGAAGTGAAAAGTGTCTGTCTAATCAGAGTGAAGAGATATAATAAAATTGGTTATATGAGGGAGACGAACAGATGGTAAATCACAAAGCCCAACTGCTACACCTACATGCACAACTGTGACCAGCACAAATCAACTAGCACAACTGACCCCAGCCGCAAATCAATGCAAACACCCACCTATCACAATGGCAATAAATATACGTAGCCCCTCACAGTAGTACACAGCCTTCATTTGCACAAATCCACACAACTCTGCCAGCACAACACAAAACCACATACATCCACACAACACCATATGTGACATACACAATAATACCAAATATCATTTTGAAGGCTAGAATGTCTATTGAGTCAGCATGAAGCAATGAACACAGCAAAAAGCATAGGTGAAAGCTTTTTGTTTGGAATGCACCAGGTTCAACCACAGATTTGTGATCTGTTACCAACCTATTCTTAAACTATTTTTTTGGCTTTTTACACACAGTTTTACAAATAACATTGGTGCAATAAATAACATTTCAATTGCTAGAAGTTAACATACATAAATGAATGAAACACTGGAAATAAGGATGGTCAGTTTTACGCCTAGAAAGCAATTCAGTAATATTTAAGAGTGAATATTCTTAAATTAGAGTTGAGAGCAGTTCTAGAAATGAACTTCAATACCAACCAAACAAAAATAACCACAGAAAAGATCTCAAGGATGTGCTCTTTTTGATACACTTCCAATCACTTTAATATGATTACTTTGTGATCTGACATGGTTTGTTTTCTTCATATATCCTATGAGCATGTTAATTAATTATAATTTACTACTACATTCAATATAAAGCCTCTGGCATAGCAAAGTTTTTCTTTGTTTCTACAGATTCTGTCAATAGCTCCAGGTTTCATGAGACTTATTTATCATCTTAATCAAACTTTGAAATCAGTCATTATAGACCAAATTTCTTTATGCAGTTATATGCAATGCATGCTAATTCAAAGCATTTTTCCTTGTGAATAAAGTTAACTTCGGTAATGATTTATACTGTGCTACCTTCAAGCCTCTACTGTGCTAAATCTGGCTTGTTGTCCTCTTCAAATACCAAATATTCCATCTGGATCTAGAGCACAGCTACTACATGTATCCATCTGCATAGCTCACAATAGAGATTTTTGTAAAGTACCATTCATTTTTCACAGAAGCATGTTCAAAACAGATCAGCTTATCAATCTGATTCTTTGCTAAACTCCTAAACACATGAGGATTTAGAAAATATCATTGTGGCACAGTTCAAAAAAATCTCTGTCTGACATCACATGTTCCTGTGCTTGAGCCAAGAATTTGAATTTTAGGGCACAGACCTGATTTGCTCAGTTCTGGTAAAATTGCAACTCCAGCTCTCCTAGTTCCTTGCCACTATTCAGCAGTTTGTCAGATGTTGCCAAAACAAAAACAGTTTGCCATGACCCTTCCATTTCTTTTTCCACAAGCATTTCCTCAATTACTCCATACTGCAACTAGAGTTGCCATCTCTGAGATATAACAAAAATACAGGATATCTGGGATCCTCCTAACCCTGTAAAACTAGACAGCCAGCAGTCTAGAACACCCTTACAGATTTTCTTCAAACAGCTGTCTCAAAAAGGAATGATCCTGTATAAGCCTGTCTACATAGCAACCCTAATTTGTTATCTGCAGAACATTTCCTTGCTGTAGCAGGCCAAGATTCATATTAAACGTTCAGTTAGGATACTATTCACCTCCGGACAGCTGAACGCAACAAGGCTAATGTCCCACTTAAGTTCTGTTCAATGCTTATTCTGAAAATTTAAGTGTCCAATGGGCATTGTAAAAGACCTTGCTATAAATATTAGGCTGACAAGAACCTAGAAAGAAGTAAACCAGATTCTTGTCATCAGGATAAGGAAAGCTTATATAACAGTATTTTAATTCAAACCAGCCATCATCCAGAGGCTCAAGTTTAATTTAGATTCCCAGAAATCTTGACTTTTACTTGAAAGCAGTAAAGCACCCTAGGGTGCAGTTAGAGGGATACTGATAAAGCTTCTGAGTGATCTTATCTTGCTTGTATATAAGTGCACATATGCACTTCCTAAAATTTATGGTGAAATGCCCAGAGTTTGTCTGACCGTGCTTTGTCATATCTTGTAGCTAATGGAATGGGTTATCCAAGAGTTGAATGTTAATACAATAAAGCACACAATAAATAATGGGAGATGTGAAGGCCAGCTAATTAGAAAGTGACAAAGCAGTCTGTTCAGTTTCAATAAATACCACATTCCTTTTAAAGGAAGTTATATTCTTAGCAGGCATTAAAAATAGCTGCAAATTTCAAAGTTATCCCTTTATATTGATTCCAGTGTAGCAGATTTCAAACTGGACGAGGTGGAGAAATACTATCTGAACAATGAGAAGGAAAAAAAAATCTTCATCACTTATCCAAGCTGCTGGGACATGATCAGTTTATACTAATATTGTTTGAACCTTAAGCAGCAGTGTTAGTCAGGCAACAAGTTTGATTATAAGTGATTGCATCAAAATTTCAGCTGCGTGTTGAATAGTTGGGTGGCTAAAGCCCAATTAATTCAATTAACCTTTTCAACAATTTCAGAACACCTCAGATGGGGTATAGAGTCCTGACATGGATATTCACTATTGCAAAATGGATGCCAGTAGAAAAGAATTGTTCACAAGAATCTTTACTGTTTGTCTTCTTGAAAATGGGATAATATGCGTTTGTAATTTTTAAATTTACTCATTAGAACAATGGACATATTACTACTAATTTTACACTGCTCCAAATTGGATAGTGAAGGCAGAAGACATTGCACAGTTATGTGTGGTCGCAGTTAATGGCATCATTTTATGAGGAATAAGTGCTAAAACATGTTAAAAATATAGCAAGATCAAGAAATGTCATTTCTTAATACATATTTTTGACAATGAATAGCCTGCCTTTAAACTTTACTATAGTTTTTTTATGACTTAATTACATTTAATAATGGCTGGCTGGTTGGGGTCAGTTGACTCTCTGTTACAACAATAAAAATTGCAGAATTTTATGTAACCCACGTGTGAGCATGTGTCTGACAAATCCTCCCTTGGTGCCAAGTTGTTACACTGAATAGCTATAGATCCTTGGCTTATGCTATAACAATTCATTCTTCTAGGTCTGGAGGTCCCAACTTCAGCCATGAGAGTTGCAAACAAGATAGTGGCCATCACATGTATGTATAAAAGATGTACACATCGATTGAATGAATTTGCCTTTGTAAATTATCTTCATAGAATCATAGAGCTGGAAGAAACCTCAGGAGGTCATCGAGTCCAGCCCCCTGCCCGAAGCAGGACCAATCCCAACTAAATTATCCCAAGCCACCACTTAAAAACGTCCACCACCACCTTTCTCAGTAACCCATTCCAATACTTCATCACCCTCTTAGTGAAATAGTTTTTCCTAACATTCAACCTAGACTTCCTCCACTGTAACTTGAGACCACTGCTCCTTGTTCTGCCATCCGTCACTACTGAAAACAGCCTCTCTCCATCCCCTTTGGATCCTCCCTTCAGGAAGTTGAAGGCTGCTATCAAATGCCCCCTCGCTCTTCTCTTCCGCAGACTAAATAATGCCAAACCCCTCAGCTCATGTGCTTCAGCCCCCTAATCATTTTGGTTGCCTTCTGCTAGACCCTCTCCAATACATCCACATCCTTTCTACAGGGGGGGTCCAGAACTGGACGCAATACTCCAGAAGTGGCCTCACTAGTGCCGAATAAAGGGGAATAATCACTTCTCTAGATCTGTTGGCAATGCTCCTCTTAATGCAACCTAATATTTCATTCGCCTTCTTGGCTACAAGGGCACACTGTTGACTCATATCCATCTTCTCATCCACTGTAATCCTCAGGTCCTTTTCTACAGAATTTCTATTTAGCCAGTCAGCCCCCAGCATGTAACAATGCTTGGGATTCTTCTATCCCAAGTTCAGGACTGCACTTGTCCTTGTTGAACTTCATCATATTTCCTTTGACCCAATCCTCTAATCTGTCTAGGTCACTCTGGACCCTATCCCTGTCCTCCAACTTATCTATGATCTCTTCCCCTTGCTTAGCGTCATTCGCAAACTTGCTGAGGGTGCAATCCATTCCTCATCCAGGTCACTAATAAAGATGTTGAACAAAATAGGCCCTAAAACTGATCCTTGGGGCACTCCACTTGAAACCAACTGCCATATGACATCAAGCTGTTGAAAGTCTTCATTCGGTTAGATTTTCAATGCCCTAGCAATGGAAGTTTGGAGCCTAAATACCTTTGTGGATGTGGGCCTGCATTCTTACAACCTTATGGAGACCATTAGAAACAAACATTGAATAAGCACTCAGTGGAGCAGGCTACAAAAAGCAGGCACAGGGCCAAACTTCTTACCCATATGCTCCATATCATTATCCTGATGTGCCAACTAGGGATGGGTTTGACAACCTTTTATACAACTTTTTTCCATTCCACCCACACATACATCCAGGACCATATCTGATTAAAATCTCAGCATCTATTCATAATTGACTTTCCAGGAGACCAATTTGGAGGTTCCAGTTGACCATAATTACAATTCTTAGAAATACAAAGTATTTATATTAGTCCCTTTCCCAATAATTTTAATATGTCAATGCAGTTAGCTTGTATTGCCAAAATCTCCTGAAATGCTACCATCTGATTGTTTATGGTTCACCTGGTTTCACAAGTTGCATTGCTAAATTTTATATCATCTTATAAGAAGGGAACCTTAAGCATTTGAAAATTCATGAATTTCAGTCAAGCAACTTCTTCTAGGCCTTAATGCTTAAAATCTATGGCCAAGCCTATTTTCATACATATTTGGTTCTTCTACTTCCTGTTATGGCTCTGGTAACTTTCATTGTTATTTCTATAACCATGCTTTGCAGATGATAGATTATACTGTACCCGAAAGTATATCCCTACTAAAATCAGGTCAATGGTGAACAGAACTTATGTATGACTATCTTCCTAACTAAAGCTTGTTTTTAAAAGATTAATGAAAGTAATGAGAGTTTTATGAGATAATATTGGGCTGGCTTGTGGCATCATGTCTCTCTTTTTTTAAAGGTCTCATCTACACTACAAGATAAGGTTGAATTTATCAAGGTTGAATTTTAGCAACCGATTTTGTAAAATCGACAGTGCATGTCCCCGCTGTGCACGAGAATTTGACATAGTGTGTCCCCACAAGAGTGGCTACTGTTGACTTTGACAGTGATGCACTGTGCGTAGCTGTCCCACAGTTCTTGCTGCTCCTTTACATTCTGGGACCAGAACAACGCAATGTGTATTTCTGGGTGCATTTCATCAGCATACCAAAATTCACTCATCTCCTCTCTACCCCTTTCCTGCTTGAAAGCAACAGCAAACAATCTTTTCATAACCTTTTCCCCTGGTTATCTGGGCAGATGCCATAGCAGAGTAAGCACGTAATGCACTCAGACTAAAGAACTATGGTAATCACAGCAAACATCTTGCGCCTTTTACTGCAGTATGTCCAGAGTCTAGCCACGGCCCACCGCAATGATGAAGAATCTTAGGAGGCTGAACAAACTTTTCTGTGAAGCACTTGACATGAGCAGTTGGCAGATTCTGCCAGCATTCAATCCTCTTGACACAGTGGAATGCCAGTTCAGGTGCTGTGAAACAAGCACAGTCTAATGGAACTTCATAGTTATGCGGCTATGGGATGATCAGCAGTGCCTGCAAAACTTTTGCATGCTTAAAACCACTTGCATGGCAGTTTGCAAATTGCTTTCCCCGTCTTGAAGTGCAGCAATACCAGAATGAGACCTGCTCTGACAGCTGAGAAGGGAGTGGCAATAGTTCTGTGAAAACTTGCAATGCCATACAGCTACTGGTCAGCTGGGAATCAATTCAGAGTGCAGACATCTACAGCGGGGGCTGTTGTGATCTTATAGCCAAGGCAATCAACACTCTTCTGCTACAAAGGAAACAAAGGACTCTGGGAAACATAAAGAACATAGTTGAGGCCTTTGCAGTGATGGGATTCCCTAACTGAGTGGGACAACAGATGGAACACACATTCCTATCTTGGCACCTGATCACTTTGCCAAAGAGTACAACAACCATAAGGGGTACTTCTCAATGGTGATACAGGTACTGGCTGATCACAAGATCATTTCACTGTCATCAACATGGGATAGTCAGGAAAGGAACATAATGCACATATCTTTAAGAACTCTGGTCTCTTCAGAAAGCCGCAAGATGGAACTTTCTTCCCACACAGGAAAATTACCAGCAGGGGCACTGAAATGCCAATATAGTGATCTTTGGAGTCTGAGCTTATCGCTTGCTCCCATGCCTCATGAAGCCATATTTAGGTAACCTGGACCACAATAAGAAGCACTTCAACTACAGGTTGAACAAGTGCAGAACAGTTGGTAGAACGCACTTTTGGACATATAATGGGAAGGTTTTATGCCAGAGCCCAGGACAATAAGGAAAGCACATTGAGGGACACTGCAAATCAGAGAGGCTTTGAAAAACAGCTTTGTGAATGCCCAGACAGTGACATGTGAGTCATGTGTGTTACTCTTAATAAGGTGCCCCCTGTATTATGTGCACTGGCCTGTAAACACTTCCTCCCCTCACCCACAGTATGCAATAAAGATACTGTTGCTGAGAAATCATACATTTTTATTTAGGGAATACAAGGAAGCAGGAACAGAAAAGAAGTTCAGGGCAGGAGTATGGGGAAGAGAAGGGAAAGCAGCATATTATAATCCCCTTATTCAGCAATCACACACACGCAAGAATGATAGACTTTTGTTCTGGGACACATCCCTGGGGGTTGAGTGTGAGGCTGTCCTTGCCTCCCCCTTCCCCACTTTCTAGGCCACCTAGGAGAGGAGGCTATGAAACTTGGTGAGGAATGAATATGAGTCATCATGGGCCACGTGCAGTGCCAGTGCTTCTCTCCTGTGAGTCTACCACATGCATGATCAGTTCCACCACGACCATCAAGGCATTCTCCTGTGTCTTCAACTTTGCATTCCCTGGTTGCTTTTTAGTCCTCACGCTCCATTCGCATCTCCTGCAACAGTATTTTCCTCCACTCACTTAATCATGCCCTGTCCAAGTATGTGGATTGTATTTGCTCATTGAACATGTCATCCCTACTATGTTTTTGCCTTTGGATCTGTAACAGCTGAATAGCTGAAAGAACAGGATCTGAGGAGTGTGCAGCAGGATCTCTGTTGCACCCACTGTGATGACAAGTGAAGGGCAGATGTCACTGGAGATAAATTGTGGAGTGTTGTCTCTTAGCATAGAGGGACGTCTCTCCAAGACAAAAGGCACGTGTTATGTACAAGGCCAAAGTTATGCTTTTAAGCATCCACTGTGCAACAGATACACCACAGAAATCAAGGAGTAGCTGGACTAGGCTTGGTGGCTGGCATTGAACGGGATAGGTCAGGGCTTGCTCTTTTGCTTCCACTTTGAAAACATGTGTGACACAGAGCTCGGAAATAGCAGCTCCAACTTCTAGGCAAGCATCAGAGTTTGCAAAGGAGGGGGCCCTGGTGGCATGATCTTAGGGGCTCACTGTGACTATGTTCAGCACCCCCTATTTGCTGGGGGTGGGGGGCTGAGCAATTTTCCTTTCCCACAGAAGCTTGCAGGAGGAGCGAGAGGTAATCCAGGTGATGAGGAAGGGAAGGGTTCATGCAGACACCAAGGAGCCTGCAGAGAGCACGGTTCTGGGCACAGTGGCAAGGCCAAGACTCAAACTAACATGAATGCATAACCTGTATTTTGTATGCAAAATATGTAGCGCTTTCTCCTGTGTTTTTGGTCTGGCAATATGAGCAATATCCTACTTAGAATAGTAAATTTAGTGGAAAAGTGACAGCTCCAGTTCAGAGATCTCTGGATGTTCATTCAAGAATGATTTAAATTATGCTTAAAATTGTAATTAGGATTCTAACCAATCTTTCTACTTTCTATAATTTCCTTGTCTGTATTAGGAATGTCTGTTGGAAGTCATAAATTAATACATTCAGCATATACCATTTATTAATGCACTCCTCTCTTCTCCTCCTCATCTTCCAATAGTATTCTTACCTAACTTTTCAAATGACAGTTTTATCAGGCATTGTCTGAACATGGCTAATATATGGATGGTGCAATTAGTATGACCCTATGACTGACAAATTGGAAGCAACGTTCAGTTCAGATATCACGCTGATGCTTTAATTGCTTTTGCTCAACTGCTTCTTCCTGCACTTCACTATCTCATTTTACTGTTATCTACTGAACTAGTTCATTAACAGCACAGTAACAAAAGCTATAGAATGTAACTTTCAAATATCTTTAGCACCACTACGCGTGACAAACGGTTGAATGTTTTGTGGACTAAGCCATTTTTCCTTTATGCTTTGGAATTATGATGATTGTTTATTACTTGTAAAACACCAAATCATAGAAGCCAGGGACTGAGAGAGACCACAATAGGTCCAATCCCCTGCATTCAAGGCAGGTCTCAGTAATAACTAGATCATGACTGACAGGTGTTTGTCTAACTGGTTTTAAAAATCTCCAGTAAATGGAGCAATTACTTCTAGTGTTTAGTTAGGAAGTCTGTACTAATGTCCATCCTAAACCTCCCTTGCTCCTGTTTAAGCCCAATTGCATCTTGTCCTATGCTCCAGAGTTAACAGGAACATTGTTATGTTCCACTTCCTCCCCCTTCCCCTTCCTGCCCCACGACTTCTCTTTTCCAGAGTAATACCCAGTTTCCTCATAGGTCATGTTTTCTTGACTTCAATAATTTTTATTGCTTTTCTCTGGACTTTTAATTTTTTCTTGAGATGTAATGCCCAAAGCTGGACACAGTACTTTAGCTGAGATTTTGTCATCACGGAGTGAAGTGGAAGAATTTCTTCTCATAGTTTGCTTTAAAAATTCCTTCTAATCTAACTCACAGTAATATTTGCCTTTTATTTTTTGCAAAAATGTTACGCTGCTCACTCATATTTAGCTTCTGATCAGCTATACTTCCTAATCCTTTTCTATGGTATTCCTTTCCAGGCAGTCATTTCCCACTTAGTAACCATCAACTGCATACATACAAAGTGCAGTATTTTCCATTTATTCTTATATCATTTCATCCTATTTACTTCAGATCATTTCTCCAATTTATCCAGATCATTTTGAATTTTAATTTTATTCTCAAATGCATTTGCTTTATAAGTTTGCCATCCCTCTCCAGCCTTCCACAAACTTTGGGCAGGGACACCACTCCTACCCCCTGGCTAATACCACTCCATGGACCCAACCTCCATCACTTTATCTCACTTCTCTTTAATCTCTGTTCTAGTTTTAGCCTTCACAGCCTCCTGCAGCAAGGAGTTCCATAGGTTGACTCTTTGCTTTGTGAAGAACAACTTTCTGTTACTAGTTTGAAGTCTGCTACCCATTCCTTTCCTTTGGTGTCCTCTAGTCCTTCTATTATGGGAACTAATGAAGAACTTTTCTTGATGCACCCTCTCCACCCCACTCATGCTTTTATAGACCTCTATCCTATCCCCCCTCGATCTCCTCTTTTCTAAGCCGAAAAGTCCCAGTCTCTTTTGCCTCTCTTCATATGGGACCTCTTCCAAACCTCTGATCATTGTGGTTGCCCTCCCCTCTCCCACCCCCTCTCTTCCCCTCTTCCACCTCCTTTTCCCAGTCTCCCCGTGTTTTGTTCAATAAAGAGAGATTCTATTTTTGACCACACGTTTTTCAGCAGCGGCTGAATCGGGGACCCCTGGGGCAGAGCAGCTGGGGTCCTGCCGGGTTGGTCCCGCAGCGCCGTCCTTTGGCGCTGTGGGACCAACCCGGCAGCACTCCAGCTGCTCTGCCCCAGGCGTCCCCAAGAGCAGATGGGGTGCTGCCGGGTTGGTTCCACAGCCCCGAAGGGCAGCGCTACGAGACCAACCCGGCAGCACCCCAGCTGCTCTGCTCCCGTCTTCCCCGATTCAGCTGCTGGTCAATTTCAGCAGCAGCTGAATGGGGGAAACCTGTCCGGCTGCTCCAGCACTTCCGGGTTCCTGATGGTGCCGGACCATCAGGAGTCCCGAAGCATTGGATGCCGGACTAATGGAGTTTTACTGTAGGTGGTAAAGGCCTATTGCTCTCTCCCAGGCAGAGAACATTTAAATACAAGTACAGAGCCCTTATTCATAACTTTACATATAAAAATCATACAAGTATATGAGTAATATACATAGAAAGAGCATAACATTAGCTTTCATTTGACACCTCACATGGCCCACCTTATACAGAATTTGGGGTGAACTCATGACAGTAGGTGCAGCAGTGGCTTGCTTGCTCATATTAAAATCCAATAATGTAACAGTTGGTTTGTGTGATTTGTTCTTGAAAAAAATGTGTTGACTTTTCTTATCTTCTAGGTATTTGTAAATTGATTGATTATTTACTCTAGTATCTTTCTGGGTACTGAAGTAAAACTAACAGATCTGTAATTCTTCAGACTGTCCTTATTTCTCTTCTCACAGTTTGACACTTCATTGCCCTCTTCCAGTCTTTTACAACAGGGGTTGGCAACCTTTTCAAACCAAAGAGCCAAACTACATCAAAATTCAGAACAAGTGTGTCAACAAAGAGCCATATAAGAATGCCCATTTGCATGGCTGAAAATATAAAACTTAATATAATTGATAAATGGACATGAAGATTAATAATGGCATAAATGAAACATTGTACTCAGAGATTTTATTTAATGGGACTTCTGCTGCTGTGTCTTTTCACAAATTTCTTTGAAGTTTACATCATAATTGGTCAAATTCGGGTTCATATACACATTCAAGCTACATATGTAATTACAAACATTTTTTAAATTTTGAATTAATTTTTCATTTTTATTTAAAAAGTTGCATGTATTTTGGGAATGACAAAAGAGTGATATTTGGTTCCAAACTGATCCATATTTGGCTCAAGAGCCATAGGTTGCAAAGCCCTTCCCTACAATGTTTCCCATCTTCCATGACTTTAATATAATCACTTCTTGTTTCAGATATCTCCACACTCAGCTCCTTGAGTATTCGAGGATGCATTTGATCAGGCCTTGTTGACTTAAATACATCTAAATTGTCTAAGTAAATTTTAAATTCCCCTCATTTTAGCTTCAGAAGTTTCCTTTTTTTCCATTGGTGTGCACTATGTTTAACATCCAAATAGCTAATAAATTTTTTAGTGAAGAAAAGAAATTTACCTCTGCTTTTTCCACATTTTCTGTTATTGTCTCACTCCCCACACTGAGTAATGGGCCCAGGGCTGGCCCAAACCCTTTTGGCGCTCTGGTCCCAGGTGCGCGGCGCTGTCACCGGGTGCACGGCACATGTGTGGGCTGGTCACAACCGCTGGCGCGCAGCCCGTGGCCTGCCCCCAGGGCACACGGCACATGCGCTGCCCAGCCCGGCCCGGCCAGCGCTGCTGGTGTGCACGCTGGGCTGTGCAGAGCCCTGCTGCATGCCCCTTACAGATGCCATCAGGCGCCCTCCATCAGTTGGCGCCCTGGGCAGCTGCCCGGCTCACTGATGCCTCAGTCCAGTCCTGAATGGGCCTACCCTTTCCTTGGCTTTCCTCTTGCTTCTAATGTATTTGTGGGATGTTTTCTTCTTACTCTTTACTTACACTCACTGCCAGATACCTATGGCCCCAATGGACCATAGCAGCAGCCAGGAATAGCTGTAGTTCATCTGCACTCTGGCTACATTCCCTTTCAACTGATTGTATGTCTTACACATCCCCAGCTGTACATGAGGACTATGAGGCTATGTCTACACTGCAGTCTTCTTGTGCAAGAACTTTTTGAGGAAGAGATTTTCTGTGAAAAGTTCTTGTGCAAGAGCGCATCCACACTGCTATGTGCTTTTGCGCAAGAGAGTGTCCATACTGCCATGGACTCTCTTGCACAAGAAAGCTCTGATGGCCATTCACAGAATGGCCATCAGAGCACCTCTGCTTTTTTCCGATCCACGCACACCTGTTGTCTGTCCACACACTGTTTCCGTCCACACACACCTTTCCTGTTGTCCATCCATACATGCCTTTTTGCGCAAGAGCTCTTGAGCAAAAAAGCGTATTCCTCGTAGAAAGAGGAATAACTCCTGTGCAAAAAGCCCTTGTCTTCTGAGCATCTACTGTACTTTTTCTTGCGCAAAAATGTGCTTGTAGTGTGGACGCTATGCGAGTTTTGGTGCAAAAACTCTGCAGTGTAGAAATAGCCTGAGTGGGAGTAGATTTTAAAGCCCACGTTTTTTCACAGATTCAGTTGGGTTCCCTTGAAGGTCACTCACCAGATTACTGTGAAGGAATCCAGTCACTGAGTCTGGATGTTCTAAACTGCCTTGTGTCTTACACAGCTGCAGCACTGTTTCTTCCCTTGTACCACTGCCATATTTCCTGGGAACCCAACACCTATCTCTTCCTGAGCACCCCCTCAGTCCACCTGTCTTAGGCCAATGTCTCTAAAACCTTTCCAGACTACTATACCCCTTTCAGGAATCAGATTTGTCTTGTGTACCTCCCAGTTTCACTTCACTTCAACACTACTTGTTTACAAAAATCAGACTAAAAATATATGAGAGTCACAGCACACTATTACTGAAAAATTGCTTACATTATCATTTTTACCATAGAATCATAAAATAAATAAGCTGGAATATAAATATGGTACTTAATTTTTTTTATCCAGACAGTGACTTGTTTTACTGTTTTATACACTGAAATGTACGTACTGACTTCTCTAGTGCTTTTTATGTAGCCTGTTGTAAAACTAGGCAAATACAATTTAATGTACTCTCTGGAAAACTCCCGCAGGAGTACACATCTCCCTGGTTGAGAACCACAGCCTTAGACTACCAATATCAGCACTGACCCACAAGACTGAACAAACACTATTCCAGAATTGCATCTCAAGTATGAGCCTTCTGGTTTACCATTGCGCACTCTCAGAAGATCCAGGGCATGTGTAAAGCCTAAAAAGACATTACAGACACTTTACTTAAGTTTAACACATTATTTCTCTTTCACTTACCAGATATAAACACAAAAGAATCCACATAATTGAACTAAAACAATATCCTAATCTCAGAGCCCCTTGTGAGCTCATTCTTCACTTGGGAGACTTTGAGAGACCATCTGGTTCCAGTTTGGTTCCCTGCCTCAGGTTGCTCCTCTTTCCTCCTAAGCTTGCAGAAAAATGGACCCCAAAAGAGCAGCTCCTTCCCCTTTTATGGCTTTTTGTTTTCTTTGGTAGATGACAGCCTGTTAAGCTCCCTCAAGCAATCACAAACCCATGTCAGGTGATTCTATTGGCAAGGTGACCTCTCCTATTTGAACCAGTTCACCAGGTTGGCAGCCAACCTCTAGTTAATAACTATGCCATTTTGATGGAAGAACGCAAGGTCAGCCCTCTATTTTTTTATTATTCTTTTGCCACAAGCCTTTGGAATTTCAATCCAGCATGGAGGCATACAGACAACAGAGATGGTTAAAAACTGTATCTTAAAAATGGAGTTTGTAGAATGGTAAAGACACAGATAAATTCATAACCTTACAAAATTCATACACTGAACATATTTTTCAAGCCATCACATATGCAAGAGAAATTCCTTGATGATTTGGGCTATGGGCTTCACTGTCCTTTGACATCAGCAAAGTCAGTGTAAAGGAGCTGTACAATGGCCTGCATGCTGTGGTATCGGCATGTCTTTTGTTTGTGGGATGTATATGGTGAGAGGCTTTTGATGACAAACTCACAGTAGTTTAGATAAGCATCCATATTCCATTTTCATTCTAGGCTAAGAAAAAGGGGAAGTCATTTCTAATTGAAAATAGAAGTTAAAGGAAATATTTCCTATTGCTGATAGAGCACTGGAATGGTACTAAGGAGACCTAGACCCTATACCTGCCTGACTCTTGGCCACTGGCCTATGGGGTGACCTTGGACAAATAATTTCCTATGCCTCAGTTTCCCCAACTATAAAATCAGGAAAAGGATCCTAATCTCCTCTGTAAAGTGCTTTGATATCTACACTATGTAAGAGCTATGTATTATTTCACAACATAAAACTGGTGTTGCTTTTTGCAGCATTCTTGCAGCCCAAACAACTGTTTTCTAACATGCCACCATTCATAAGGCAATCTGGGAAAACAAAAGGCTGTGTGAAAGACGTGTAATATTAAATACATAATTTGCATTTGTCACCTAACATGGAGTAATTTTCCCCCCTGAAAAGACCCTAATCTCAGAGCTCTTGGTGAGCTCATCCTTCACTTGGGATACCTTGAGGGACCTTCTGGTTCCAGTTTGGTTCCCTAGCTCAGGTTGCTCTTTTTTCCACCTAAGCTTGGAGATAAAATTGCTGATAAAATTGGGACTAATTTTATTTCAGTGAATGTAGTTCTTTCAAGATGCTTTTTCTTTTGAGGCTCAAGAGATAGAATTTGTCACCTGTTTCAGCGGTTGCTATGGTAAATACTTATTTTAGTGTCTAAATAAGTCATCCTCTGTTTCTCTCTCCTCGTTTAATTTTTGCAGTTAAAAGTAAATTGTCACATCACCTCTGCTAATAAGAATACAGGCAGTCCCCGGGTTACGTACTAGGGACTGTAGGTTTGTTCTTAAGTTGAATTTGTATGTAAGTCGGAACTGGTCATATTGTAGGGGAAACTCTAGCCAAACATTTTTTTTAGTTTTGGATAGCATAGGGAAAGGTTAACTCCCCTCTAATGTTTGTTTTGCTGTCTGTTCCCCTGTTCAGAAGATTTCAATCTATTTCTGTCCCTGTGACAAACTCAGGACTAAAGGAGTAACTCATCAAATACCAAACAGCTCTGCACCATGCTTTGAGCTAATAGCTTTATTTCCACACAGCACCCAGGGTTCTAGGAGGAGGGTCCTTTTTTTGCTAACACAATGAGGCCAGCACTTTGTTTGTTTTGGTGGAGTCTTTGTTTGCCCAGGGAGCCCAGCATGTATAGGGGGAGGAGGGGCGGAGAGGCTGCTTTTGTCTGCTGTTCGGCAGCCTGTTGCTCAGGGGAGGGGGCAGCCTGTTGCTGGAGGAAGGAGGGGGGGCAGCCTGTTGCTGGCGGGGGGGGGGGGAGCGGGGAGGCGTGCAGGATGCAAAGCCGCGGGGGGGGGGGGCAGCGGGTGTGGGGAGGCACTTTTCCTCTGCCCGGCAGCTCTGAGGGATCCCTGTCCCTGTGGCCAGGTGCTGCAGGCAGAGGCCAGTTGGAGCCGGCCGAAGAGGAGGAGGAGGTGGATTCTAGGACCCAGGTGAGCGAGCCCCGGGGACGCTGCTGCGCTCCTGGAGCCCGGCATGTATAGAGGGGAGGAGGGGCAGAGAGGCTGCTTTTGTCTGTTCGGCAGCCTGTTGCTCAGGGGAGGGGGCAGCCTGTTGCTGGCAGGGGGGTGGGGGGGTCAGCGGGCGTGGGGAGGCACTTTTCCTCTGCCCGGCAGCTCTGCGGGACCCCAGTCGGAGCTGGCCCGAGGAGGAGGAGGATCCTAGGACCCAGGTGAGCGAGCCCCGGGAATGCTGCTGCGCATGTGTGGGAGTTGCCTCACCCCGTTCGTATCTAGGGATCCGACGTAAGTCGGATCCACGTAAGTCAGGGACTGCCTGTAATGTCATTTAGAATTGAGACTATGCAGCTTTGACCTGCATACCTTATACAAGATATCAAAGTAGCATCCTTTTGAATTGACTTTGAATAGCAAATCAATATAGTCATGGTCTTTATTTATTTCTAAAAAGACAGCTTAGATGAGGGAGGTAGCATATGGCAAATGTACTTCAATATTCAGGAGGTAAAGGCTAAAGCAACAACTCAAACATGTTCACATCTACACACTTTAGTGTGGATTTCATGATAACTTCCAGTAAATTTTGTCAATTTACTGTTCACAGTATTTACATAATTAGAAAAATATATACATACAAAATAAAAGTTGTGTATCATAAGAGGCCCACAATTTCCTCCCCCTGAAGATGAAAGTCTACAGATGGGAAAGAAAGGGTGTCAGCTGAAGTGGCAATGGCAGAGTGAGAGGAGAGAAAAAGCAGCATGAGGAATGGAATCAGAAGGATGAGGGAAGCTTTGTTTCAAAGGAGGAGTATAATACTGACCAGCAGAATGAGATTACAATATACTCCCGCTAAACATTTGAGAGCAAGGGGATTCTTTTTGCAGAGAGGCTTTTAAGCCTCCTGTCTCACTGGATCAGTTATAGGAGTCTGCAGACCTCAGCTCCAGAAGCTTCTTCGTAGCCATATAAAATAGACTCCTCTCATGGGGAGGACATGTAATCACTTCACAGATAATTGTAGGCAGAAGCTAATGCAGTGTGGACTCCTGAAGCCTCCTTATTGACTCTGCTATGCCTTCACTTATAACTCAGATGGCTCTGGAACTTTCCTGTTAGAGGCACTGCTAAGTTCATGACATCTTAGAACACCCTTTTAAGACAAAGGGTATTTCTCAGGCCATGACAGGTGCCTCTCTAGAGGCACATGAGCACAAGTAGGCCCAGCAGTGAGTCAGTCAGTTTGTATGACCTTGTGTGACATTACTAGATTTTAATATGAACGTGCAAAACATTGTTGCACCCACTGTTGTGCATTTACCCCAAATTCTGTGCCAGGTGGGCCAAGTGAGGAGTCTATTGAAAGCTTATACTTTGCTGATTCTGTTTCTACTAGTTATGTATGTATGATTTTTGTATGTGGCTATGTACATTGTATGCTTTATGTATTGGCTAAGTACTGATACTTCAAGTATTTGCTTCTGGGAGATATCAACAAGTATCACTCATTTATTGGAAAGTGTGTATACAAGCAGTCCCCGACTTACGCGGATCCAACTTATGTCGGATCCACACTTACGAACGGGGCTTTTCTCGTCCCGGAGCTCGCGGGCGGCGGGACCACCCAGAGGGCAGCGGTCCCGCCACCGCGTCCTCCAGGGCGAGAAAAGCTGCTCCGGGTCTCCCTGGTGTGCTGGGGGGGACTCCCCAGCACAGCAGGGAGACCCGAGCAAAGCCGCACAGGCGGCGGGGTCCCCCACCTCTGCGGCTTTGCTCCTGTCTCCCTGCTGTGCTGGGGGGGGGGGGGGGAGTCCCCAAGAACAGCAGGGAGACAGGAGCAAAACTGCAGAGGCGGCGGGACCTCTGCACCTCCGCGGCTTTGCTCGGGTCTCCCTGGTCTGCTGGGGGGCGAGGGGGCGCTGCTAGTGCGCCCCCTCCCCCCTCCAGCAGACCAGGCTTTTGTTGCGGGACGCCTGGGGTAGAGCAGCTGGGGTGCTGCTGGGTTGGTCCTGCGGGGACCTACACAGCAGCACCATAGCTGTTCTGTCCCAACAGTCCAGATTCAGCTGCTGTTGAAACTGATCAGCGGCTGATTCCAGGAAGCCGGGGGCAGAGCAACTCTGCCTAGGGCTTTCTGTAGTCAGCCGCTGATCAGTTTCAGCAGCGGCTGAATCTGGAGCCAGTTCCGACTTACATACAAATTCAACTTAAGAACAAACCTATAGTCCCTATCTTGTACGTAACCCGGGGACTGCCTGTAGTCAAGTGAATAGCAGTATTTGATGAACAATAAACCTTAAGTGTTGCCAATACACATCTGAAAATTCTGCTGTAAACCTGAAGTCAAACAGCCATGGAATCATGGATACCTGCCTGAAAATGACATGGACAGGTGACTTGCTCATGTGACAATCTCCATTTCGGGTGTTACTTTTACACAGTGAGAACAATGGAATTCCTTCCACATGGGTAAAATTATAAAAACGGCCCTAAAAGTTCCTCCATCTTTATCTTCATTACAGTTCATCACTTCAGGAGTATCTTTGCTATAAACAAAGGGCCGGAATGGACTCATGACCCACCCTAGCAAAGGATGTACTCCAGAGACTTTTAAGATAGCTGTTTATTCTCTCTCTCCTAAGAGCCTGCACCTGAAACATTGTGATTGATGTATGTAATGTAATTTCTTTAACAATTATACTCTCAACCTTTTATTTCTTTTACTAATAAACTTCTAGATTTTAAAGGATTGACACAGCATGCTCTTTTGGATAAGATATAAGGTTATAAATTGACCTGGGAGTGTGGCTTTATAAATTGACCTGGGAGTGTGGCTAGTTCTTTGGGATGGATAGAACTTGTTTGGATTTGGTGAGACTGGTTTTCATAACCTCTCATCAGTGTAAGGTGCAGTTCTGGCTGTGGCACAGGAAAAGCTGGAGTGTTTATGGGAACGGCTTGTGTGACTTCTTACTGGCTAGGATGGCAACTGCAATGGTCTTGTGACTGGTTTGGTGCCTGATAGTGGAGGACCACCAGGCTCGGGTTGTAAGCAGCTCTGGTTCTAAGGAATTGGCCCTGATTTGAAACACTCAGCAGTACCCCAGGAACCTGTTATATTACACCTTGCAATAAAGGAGGAGGAATTTATACCAAGCCTAAAAGTGATAAGAGGAAAAGTAAAGGCTTAGATCTCTTCTTGTTCAGTCTGAGTGAGTGGTTCTCCCACCCCCATTCTTTATCTTAAACAAAGAGGAAGATTTTTTTAAACAATGCCCAATATAAATATTTTATACATTTAATAGTTTTATTTTCTTAAATAAGGGGAGAGAGGGAAGGCTTTACAAAACTCTCAAAGGACACACACTTTCTAACCTACTATAAGCAATGATATTCTGCTAACAAAAACAGAACAGCTTATCTTTGCCTTGCACACTTCCAAGTTATTCACTTCCATATGGACTCAGACCCAGAAGAGTAGGTCCAGACTGATTTATCAGAGCCACATATTACATTTCCCAGCATCTTAGGTTATAGTCACTGAGAGGGTATGAGGATATTTTTATAGGCACAGAAATTTCATTTTCAAAACTAACTTGAGGATGAGTTACTTTGTATCATTTTCCATTTTCAAAGCAGTCTGTTTTCTCATTGCAATCTGAACTGTGTCAAAAACACAGAACAACAAAAACCTGATGCATTGCTATCATTAATACTATTTTTGTAAGTGTTTTTCCCCATTACAATGAGTCTGTTAATATCTTGGTCTTACTCTCCAAAAATGAGATAGCTTGATTGATTACAGAACTGATCTGAACTTCATAGGGAGGATTGCAGGCAGATATGATCATTCTACTCATTGATACTGCTGCTATTTTTGAAAGTCTAAAAACTAAATCTAATAGACTAGTGTTAATGGAAACTTTAAGATCACTATACTCACTGACATCTTATCCATGTTGTACATTTTATACTTTTGAATGTATACAGGTAACATCAATGGAAACATAAAGCAAATATTAATATTTAATGCTGCTAAGTCAAGGGATTTCTGAATCATTCAGCATTGTTGATATTACCAATAACCATATAAAAGAATTAATGAACCAATTAAAATTTAATGCCTCAAAGATGAAAAAAGTACTACCTATTTACAAGATTGCCAATTTATCTGTAGAGTGGAAACAATTCCTTCTTGAATTTTGGACTTTAATGTGCTCAATTTTAAATGTCCTTTCTGTCTGTCCCGGAATTTACGTAGCATTTGAGTCTTTCCCTTCCTTCACAGTTTGTAGCAGTGTTTTACATTTCACTTTCCTGATTTTATTTTAGTGTAAAGAGGTGTGTCTAAGCCCATGTGTACACTACCACTTATGTTGGCAAATCTTATGTCACCCAGAGGTATGAAAAAGCCACATAGCCCTAAGAGACATCAATTTCTTCTGCCTAGGTGATAATATGCACAATGGTATGTTGATGGGAAAGTTGTCCGGCTGACACAGGTACCACAGCTTATTTGAGGAGATAGCTTAATTGCGTCAATGGGATTGTTTTATCTCTGTAGTGTCCAACAAGTTCTGAAGCAGTAGCCATTAAAGTGGCTGCTGCTACAGTGAACTAGCCACACTTAGCCAGCCAAATAGCCATATGTGGCTAGTGTGTTGGACACCACAACTCTATCCCACTGGCACACAATGGCTATATGAGATCTTACAGTGGTGCAGCTGTATCAGTACAGCTGTGCCTCTTTCAGGTCTCTAGAGTAGACATACGGTAGTCTAAATCACCTAAAATGCTTTGAAAATCCAGATATGGCATTTTAAAAAGAGGACCTGGTTCTGCAGGTGTTAAATTCAGTTAAGAGTGATAGTCTCCCACTGAAGTCAATGGAAAATGTGAGGGCTCTTCACCTCTGAAAATCAAGGGAAAAAATGACACTATTACTAACATTAACGTCTAAATTACAAAGTGATTAGCATGTATAGTAGGCGGGTGAGGAGATAAAGTTGTTTTCAAATAATTATCTATGTTTTGAGAATTAATAGTCAGTCCTAATAGAGCCTCTCTTATTAAGATTCAGTCATCTTGCCTTAATGCTATTCACATAAATCTCAAATTTTCTAGCAACCAGTATTGAAGCTTTCAGGAGTCTCAAAAGTAATACTTAAGTTAAATCTTCTGATTTGAACCAGAGTCCAAATTAAGGGACCATTATGAAATCCTAATAGAAACAGTATGAACAACTATTATCATACTTGCTTTCTGATAGCACTACTTAAATAGTAAGAAGGAAAATAATTGTTTAATCACAAAAGAACATTTCTAGGGAAAAAATGATATATTCAACAGCAAACAGTGATTAATTAAATGTAAGTTGTAAACTGGCCAATTTATAATGTGATAACTGTATTACCCTACACACTTTCTTGCATTTAAGACTTTAGTCCATGCAGATGAGTGCATGAAATTTTGTAATACAAGTGCTCAGATATTACCATGATAAACACAGTATAGCCACTTAAATAGTACAGAAAGATTTTTTAAAACAAATATCAAGTATTGGCATTCAGAAACTAAACCAAATTTAGCACAGATAGCTAGAGAAAAACTGGCAGGCAGCAAATGTGACAAGAAACCCTTATTCCAGGTAAAAGCAATCCTTTTGCAGTGAGTATGCAGGAGCTGAAGCAAATTAAGCTAGTTTATTTTCTCTTACGTCTGTTACATACTAGTTACTTTTGTTGAGAGGACAAGTCAGCTGCTATCCAAGTAAGAAGGTTGAGGGTTGAAGAATTAAAAAAAAAGTTAGTTTACAAATGGCCATAAATAATGTATTTTTCAAAGTATACTACATTGTATAATCCAGAGCCCCATATAAGCTGCACATGCATAACCCCTATTGGTTCCAATGTTGTGCATGACAGTAGTAAGATAATCATGCCAATGAGGTTATTTTCAATGTTCCTTGTGCTTTTTTCCATTAGATCCAGAGGTCTATGTTTATATCTGTTGTTGTCTATTTAGATGACAAGATGTGTGTCATCTAAAGGATTCTTTTTCACTGAGTTTGTACACCACAGTGGAGTTTTTGTCTTCTCAGGAAACTCTAGGAGCTGTCATAATAAATAAAAATACTCCTTATAGCATGCTCAATTCTTGTGCCCAGCCAAATGTGCTAGTCAGATAAATGGGAGTATGGACACCCCCTTTTAACTACCGCTCTCTACCCAGTTTGTGGGTATATGACAACTGGAGGATCAGGAAACATATAGCTTCTATACTTAGAAGTGGGCAGAAACTGGAATTTTGACCAGCTACTGTACATGACACACAAGGGGCCTGTTGATTTCCTCTCCTGCATATATCCAGCCCTTAATTTGTCAGTTGGTCTGAGATACTGAAGAATTAAGTTGCTGTAAAAATGTATTAGTATTATAAATCTGTTCTTTTTCTAAGTCTGAATGTATTAAAAGCGCTCAGTAACATGCAATGTATTAAAAGTTTTCTGCACAAGTAACGTAAGCACCATGGGCAATGCAGAGTTCTTTAAAAAAGTCTTTACATTGATCTAAATTGGTTTATCTACTTGATATTTTTGGCATGTCTGTCTGAGTTCAAGGAAAGTACCTCTGAGTCTACCAACTATTTCTATCAAATAGTCAGTGTATTCTCCAAGTTCTTGTATTACTTGAAAGGATATAAAAGGGATGACAAGATATTAGGTTTTTAATTTGTTTAAATTTTCAGAAGTATTTTTGTATATACACTTTTGAACTCATGAAGCTTCAATTAGCAAACAAATGCATCAGACTTTAGAAATGCAGAAGTTTAAATAGATTTTTGACTGAAATGGGCCTTACACTTAGCAATTTGCCTAAATTCCACTCAAGAGTGTGTTTGATAAAGAAAATGGAGCACTGATAAATACTTATTCCTCCAGTTCACTGAGCACTTCTCAATACATCTATTTGTCACTACCAAGCTATTTTAGAGCACATGCATGGTTTTCAAAATGTGGTTAATAAAGGTGTCATTATGCAAATCTATACTATTATCATTACAGACTTAATTTGTCTCAATTATGTTGCTTCTCTTCCAACTGCTTGCAAAAATACATATGCTACCCATGTGCTTAATAGCTGAATAAATGCTATAGTGGTGCTTTGTTTATGGTGGTAACATAGATGTTACTTTGGTTATTTCTGTTTCCATTGTCCTTTCGGATACGGAAACAATTTTTCTGTGAAGTTGTGACAAAGTGGGAATGTACTGAATGTTTTCTCTGTATGTGTACCTCAGTTTTCCCTATGTGTTACTTAGGTATCTAGGTGGAGAGAGATGTGTGTGTGTGATCATTGCAGGTGCCTGGAGAAGGCAGGTGTGGCTGCTGGGACACAGAAAATCTCTGGCTGGCTGTATCTTGGCAACAGATATCTGGGATCCAACCCCTAAGAAACATGAAAATGGCCTTACTGAGTCATACTGAAGGTCCATCTAGCCCAGTATCCTGTCTGTTGACAGTAGCCAATATCAGATGCTCCAGAGGGAGGGATCACAATAGGTAATCCTCACCTGATTCCTGCCCTGTCACCCACAGAGGCTAGGGACACCATTCCTACCCATCCTGGCTAATAGCTTCATGGAGGTTAGGTCCATCAATGGCTATCTAGCTCTTTTTTGAACCCTGTTAAAGTTCTAGCCTTCATGCATCCTTTGGCAAGGAGTTCTACAGGCTGACTGTGCACTGAGTGAAAAAAAACATCTATTTGATTGTTTTAAACATGCTGCCTACTAATTTCATTTGGTGAGCCCTAGTTCTTATATTGTGGGAGTAAGTAAATAGCTTTTCCTTATTCACTATTTCCATTACAGTCATGATTTTATAGACCTCTATCATATCCTCCCTTAGTTTCCTCGTTTATAAGCTGAAAAGTCCAAATCTTTTTAATCTCTCTTCATATGGGACCCATTCCAAACCCCTAATCATTTTTGTTGCCCTTTTCTGAAACTTTTCCAATGCCAATATATCTTTTTTGAGATACGGCAACCACATGGGTACGCAGTATTCAAGATGTGGGCGTACTATTGTTTTATATAGAGCCAATAAGATATTTTCTGTCTTAGTCTCTATTCCTTTAATGACTCCTAACATTCTATTTGCTTTTTTGACTGCAGCACATTGAGTGGATGTTTTCAGAGTACTATCCACAGTGACTCCAAGATCTCTCTCGAGTAGTTGTAGCTAAAATAGTTCCCATCATATTGAACATATAGTTCAGAATATTTATTCTGATGTGCATTACTTTACATTTATCAACATTAAATATCATTTCCATTTTGTTGCCCAATCACTTAGTTTGATGAGATCTTTTTGAAGCTCTTCACAGTCTGTTTTGGTCTTAACTAACTTGAGCAGTTTGGTATCATCTGCAAATTTTGCCACCTCACTGTTTACCTTTTCTCTAGATCATTTATAAATAAGTGGAATAGGATGGGTCCCAGTACAGACTCTTGGGGGACACCACTAGTTACCTCTCTCTACGCAGAAAATGTACCATTTATTCCTATCCTTTGTTTCTTGTCTTTTAACCAGTTACCAATCCACAAAAGGACCTTCCCTTTTATACCATGACAACTTACTTTACTTAAGAGCCTTTGGTGAGTGACCTTGTCAAAGCCTTTCTGGAAATCTAAATACACTATATCCCCCTTGTCCACATGTTTGTTGATCCCCTCAAAGAACTCTAACTGATTAGTAAGACATGATTTCTCTTTACAGAAACCATGCTGATTTTCCCCCCAAAATTATATTCATTCATGTGCCTGACTATTTTATTCTTCACTATAGTTTCAACTAATTTGCCTGTTACTGATGTCAGACTTACTGGTCTGTAATTGCCAGGATCACCTCTAGAGCCCTTTTTAAATATTGGTGTGACATTAGCAATCTCCGAGTCATTAGGTATGGAAGCTGATTTAAAGGATAGGTTACAAACCACTGTTAATAGTTCTTTAATTTCCCATTTGAGTTCTTTCAGAACTCTTGAGTGAATGTCATCTGGTCCCAATGACTTGTTACTGTTAGGTTTATCAATTTGTTTCAAAACCTCCTCTAATGACACCTCAATCTGGGACAATTCCTCAGATTTGTCACCTGAAAAGAAAGGCTTAGGTATGGGAATCTCCCCAATATCTTCTGTCATGAAGACTAAAGCAAAGAATTCATTTAGTTTCTCTGCTATGACCGTGTCATCTTTGAGTGCTCCTTTAGCATCTTGATCGTCCAGGACCCCAGCTGGTTGTTTAGCCAGCTTCCTGCTTGTGATGTACTTAAAAATATTTTACTATTACTTTGAGTTTTTTACTAGCTGTTCTTCAAACTCCTTTTTGGCGTTTATTATATTTTTACACTTAGTTTGACAAAGTTTATGCTCCATTCTATTTTCCTCACTAGGATTTGACTTCCACTTTTGAAGATATCTTTTAATCAGTCACTACTTCTTTAACCTGGTTGGTAAACTACAGTGGCACTTTTCTGGTTCTTTTATAGTGTTTTTTAATTTGGGGGTATACTTTTAAGTTGGGCCTCTATTATGGTGTCTTTGAAAAGTTTCCAGGCAGCTTGCAGAGATTTTACTTTTGTTATTGTACCTTTTAATTTCTGTTTCACTAACTTCCTCATTTTTGTGTAGTTCCCCTTTTTGAAATTACATGCCACACTGTTGGGCGGCTGAGGTGTTTTTCCCACCACATGGATGTTACATTTTATTACATTATGGTCACTATTTCCAAGTGGTCCAATTATATTTATTATATTCTTGAACTAGATCCTGGACTCCACTTAGGACTAAATCAGGAATAGCCTTTCCCCTTGTGGTTTCCAGAACCAGCTTCTCTAAGAAGCTGTTATTTATCAAGAAATTTTATCTCTGCATCCCATCCTGAGGTGACGTGTACCAGTCAATATAGGTGAAATCCCCCAGTATTATCAAGTTTTTTAATTTGATAACCCCTCTAATCTCCCTTAGCATTTCATAGTCGCTATCACTGTCCTGATTAGGTGGTCGATAATATATCCCTGCTGATATATTCTTATTATTGGATCATGGAATTACTATCCATAGAGATTCTATGGAACATTTTGGCTCATTTAATCAGCAGGATATGTCGGAGAACAAAGAAGGGTACACAAACCAGTTGACCCTTTTGCTTGAGAAAGGGATGAAGGATGCAGGAGGGCAACAGGAATGTCTAAGGCTGGGCTGTAAGGAGGTAAATCAGTCTCCTGGTTTGGGACTCAGGGAGGGCACGCCCAGGGCCCTGAACTCTGAATCTCCTCCAGGATGGTTTGCTGAATGTTCCTGATTTCTGTGCTAACAAGATCTGTTCTCTCATCTGAGGAAATGGATTATGCCTACAAAAGCTATATTTCAGTTAGTCTCTAAGGTGCTACAGGATTCCTTGGTGTTTTTAAAGTTACAGACTAACATAGCTCCCCCTCTGAAGATCTGTTCTGTGCTGCTTTCCCATCAACTATATAGGCCTTCTGATTTACAGTGCTGGCTGAGAGTCATTGCTGACTGCATGGGCAGCTTCCCCAGGTGGATTCAGTATGGGAGACTCACTGTGTGAACAAAGATGCTGAATGCTCTGAGGTTAGACCCAGGAAGCACTAAAGTCAAGGAGGCTTCTTGCTCTGGTGAGAGTTTGCCCTGAGGGCAGCCATACTGTGTTTGAATTCTCTCCAACTTCCTTCAGAGCAGTTCCAGAGCACCAAGACTGACTCCCTGCAGAAGTTATACACATGCTTACTTAAAAGTCTAACCTGGCTGCCATGTAGTTTTCTGTCAAAGAATTGCACAGCAGCCTATGCTCCTTATCAATCTCTCTCACGTATTAAATGGCTAGAGAGCTGGAAAATGATTTCTCTTATTCAGAACTTGCCAGGCTGTGCAAGAGCTGCAGCAAGAGGATTTCCTGAGAGCTGACCAGCTACTTTTAAAGTAATGAATCCTCTCATTTTTAGCCTAAAATATGTAGCACAGAACTAAGTGAAAAACTGATACAGAAAACAGAACCATACAGTGATAAATTCACAATGTAGAATAGAGCATGAAGATCAACCAACACTTCTGTTTCTAGGGCAAAGTATACATAAACTATCATTTAAGCTAGAGAGCCTGACGAAGTAAACACAGGGCATGAAAACTTGAAAATACTATTGCCCCTTGTGCATTTATAAGGGAGAGAGGGTTGAAGAGGTGTAGCCTTCCGGTCCTGTTTATATGTCAGGTGCCAATTCAATAATGGCTCTTGTAAACAAGTGGCCTCCCAGGTTCCCCCTTGTAGCAGCCCTGGAAGTGACCCCTACGGCTATGGGTAACCCAAGGGTTACTTAAATGAGATCCCTGCTGAGGACATTTTATTACAAAAATCTCATGCAAATAGTCTATAACAGAAGTCCCAGAACCCGGCCCATACCACTCCAAGAGTGTAGTTTTTTTGCTCTCACTTTACCCCAATGTCTTTCATCAAAGTGAGCTTCCTTACCTGTCCTTAATCCTGTCTCTATCAGAATAGCCCTACCAGCCCTGCTCTTCCCATCAGGGATTCCACAGTCTCTCTCTTGAGAGTATCCCATACTGTCCTGGCCCCCTCACTGGTTGCTCTGGGACTCAGTCTCTAGAAAGCAGATATCCAGGCATAAGACCTTCTGCTACTAATGCCTTTCCCTTTTGGCCTCTCCAGCTTAAAGATGTCAAGTGTCTTCCTCTCCACTGCTATTCCTCCTGCATGCAGCTCTCTCTAGCATTGGGTTTCTGGTTTGGGAATGCCAGCCAGCAAGCCCCTCATATAGCTCCACTGCCTTCTTCAGCCATTTTTTTCTTTTTGTCAATTTAAAGTTACCAGGTTTACTAGAGTTCATATCATAACCTCTCACACCTTTATGATGACACTGCCCTCTCTTAAAAACTTTACATACTTACTGGAAAGGAATGTACAAATTAATGTGAACAAATAAAATATGCTGGCTAATTACTAGAACTAGCCAGTGGAGCCCTTCCCGGGATTATTTTGGATTCTGCTCACACTACTTCAGTACCGGGTTCCTCAGAGCTGTGGGATTCCAGTCCCACTGCCTGCCAATAAAAGTAAGCAACTTCGTTCTTGAATTCCCTATGGAACAGGTATCCCAAACCCTTACCTTCCACTGAAATCCAAGTGAACTAAGAAAATAAAAACACATGATATGATCAGGCCCCACATAGGATTACGTAAAAACATGTCTTGCATTTCTTAACTTTTAATATGCACCTTGTTCCTGCAGTGATCATTATAGAATTAAATAAAAGCACACTGGTGGATCACCAGTCTCTCAGATGGATGCACAGCAGTACCTATAATATTCATTAGATCTCTTTTATGCCTTGTTCTGAAGTTACAGATTGATATTGAGAAAGGAGGTATGCTCCCAGAATGAGAAAATTCAGGAAAAGGAATTGTCAGGGCTGTTCCCCCCTCTGACACTCTGGGTACGTCTACACAGCAAGGCTAAAGTCAAATTAAACTTGAATTGAGCTACATCAATTGCGTAGCTTAAGCTGAAATAGCTTATTACAGCCTTTGGTGCTGTCTGCACAGCAGGAAGTCATAGGAAGAACATTCTTCTTCCGACTTCCCTTACTCCTCAAATTAACGCTGCTACGTAGACAAAGCCTCCAAGTGCAGAAGGATGCAAAAGACCTTAAATACCTAGCCTCTATAGGCTCTGCTTACAAAAACCTCCCTGGGGTCAGATGCACTGGCTCTGGAAAATAGGCTGCCACCATCAAGTGATTTAAACCCTGAGAAAAACAGGAAGGAATACTTGAAATCCTTCCCCAGTGGTACCCCATCCTCTTTTGCCACAAGAGAGCTTGAAAAAAGAAACAAAAAGCACAGAAAACAAACTGTGACTCTGGTAGCTGACCTCTTAGTCTGAGGCACCTACGCACACGCGCACACGCGCACACGTGCGCACACACACACACACAGCTCCTGTTACCTTCCAGAACACAAGATTCAAATCACCTTAAAATGGGGATTTTATTAACAAAACAAAAAAATATATACTTGATAAAGCATACTTGGTTACTAGGTGTTAGAGCAATTAAGAAAAGAACAGACCAAAACACAAAGAGCAATCTCTTTGGGTTATAGCTTAAAATATAGTGAGTGGAGAAGGGAAGACACATGGAATTCACATAGAGAAGTTTAAACAAACAACCAAAACAAAGAAAAATACCCTGATTATGACTAAATACACATTGTCCCCTTATTTACTCACAATCCTTTCATGATTCAATCCACTTCCATGCCCCGAATTCCTTGGAGGCATGGTTGTCCTGCCTGGGTTTAAATCATTCTCTGCCTCCCAACTCCTGGATTAAACTCACACACAAAGAGAACAGGCATGGTATCTATTTACAATTCAAATTTCATCACTGTATCTCATTGGTTCTTCTGGCCCCCCATCATCACTCTTAGCTATCTGAGTTTAACCCTTTAGTCATCAGATATTGGCCAGCACTCCTCCTATCCATCACAGGAATATTGTTTTCTAGGCCCCTTTCTGATTTAGAAGAGAACTGACCGATCAAATAATGTACTGTTTTCTCAAAATTTACCAAGATTATAATCTGCAGGAAATTTTAGGAAAAATTACCACCCAGTCATACTATGAGGGTTAATCAGCTATTGAATTATCACAACAATCTATTAAAACTGAGGACGGTCCCTGTTGTGAAAGGACATCTGATCACCTACTGTTATACAACTAATTCTTGATCTAGTAAACCAACCATTAAAAGATCAACAAAAGTTAAATAGAAATGTTAAATACAACAGTGCAGCCATTTATCTCCAACCCTGCATAAAGCAAATATAGTGTTACTAATACCCTAGCAATCTATTATTCCCGACTTAAAAAAAATACTTGCTATTAATGAAAGAGGAAAATAAAATCCAACATACACAGCAACCCTCATTAACATGAAATCCTTAGGGCAAGAGAAGATGTAGCAAGAACATGATAAAAAAGAGGGTTGAAAAAGCATGTACAGCGTTTCTTTTATTATTACTTGCTTTCTTCAACAAAATAGTGAGAAAGGATATTCAAGGTCATGCATGTTAATTGACAGTAGGTTTCAAAAGGAAAATAAGCAAGTCTGAAGTTTTTCTCAGTATATATTAAAGGCAAGGTTTAACTCAGCAACAAAGATTACTTTGATACAAAGAGCTTTTTTAAAAAAATTCCATCTCCCCATCTATTTATCTAGCCAGCTACACCAGCTCAATGATCAAAATATTTATTTGATAAGAGGAAACTTCTTTAACCACACCAAAGCATCAATGAAACTGAAAATGGTACAAGAAACAGAAGTAAACTTTATGTAAGCAGCTTATGTATTCCACATGAAAGTTCTAAAAACAAAGGGTGAAATTCAAAAGAAATTCCTAGCAAGACACTAAGGGCTACAGGAAACAGTCGAAAGAAGATATGCAAATTCAACGTGAATTTGCATATCTTCTTCCGATCATGCTTTTGAAAGCGAAAGTAATTAAGACAAGGCTTTTTCAGTGACACCCACCCCCCCCCCCCCGCTTTGTCAAAAAGCCTCGTAAACCTCCTTTTTGAGGAGAAGAGGCTTTTCGATGAATGGGGCGAAAGAAGATCGAAAGAAGATATGAAAATTCCTGCGGAATTTGCATATAATCTTTCAACTGTTTCACGTAGTCTAGATACACCCTAAGTAACTTGGGACAGGAGAAGAAAGGGAAAATAGAAAATAAGGCTTTTTTGCTATTTATAGCAACTAAAATTCTTCTTAATAATGACACAGTTACTTCTTTATTCATTGGGGGCAGATAAGGTATGAAAATAAATCTATAGCTGGAATGTTTAGGGCATGCACCTTGGTGGGAGGACTCTCTGTTCAGTTCCCTAACCTAACGACTATTATGTATAGAGAAGCAGAATGGCTTCAACACGAGCCAGTGAGAAGGCCTCATTGTAGACTATCCTATCACCCAATGAAGCTTGGGTGCTCAGAAGTGGGAAACATGGGTTCAGTTCTTTCCTCTAAGTAAGAGAGATTTGAATCCACATCCATCTGTGAATGCCTATACATTGAGCCCTGTAGGTAAGATAGGGGAGTGCCTCCTCTTAAGATTCCACCGGGCCTTATGGATGGCATTAGGACTTAGATGGCCACTGGTAAAGGCACCTAGGGAACTGTTGCAATGGAAACTTAGATGCCACCTAAAAAGTTGTATCTTAGATGACAACTGCACAGGGGTTTTGATGATCTAAACTTTGAATTTAAACCAGGGATGGGCAAATACCAGCCCGTGAGCTGGATCCAGCCTGCCAGGGTTAGCCCCTGGTGGGCTCCTGCATCTCCATATTTTCCTGCATCGCTGCAGGTTATATGGGATCACAGGTCCTGTTGACCATGGATCACAGGTCCTGGGGAATGGAAGCTACGATCCCCCTTACCTGCAACTCTGCAGGTAAATATAGTAGCAGCATCCCACCTGTGGTGAACTGCTGCCCACCCCTGATTTATATTATGTATACTCTAGCACTTTTGTCATTTTAACTTATGTTGCTCAGGGAAAAAAACATCCCTTGAGTGGCTACATGGGAGATCTTACAATAGAATAATTTAACAAATAAGGTCAGATTTTGAATACTATTCATGGGCTGTTTTAGAAACCTCTGGCTAAATTCTGCTTATTTACTTTCCTATAAATCCAAAATAATTTGACTGATGTTTGATTTGCACTTGAGTGATAAAGAATAGAAACTGGCTCCTAATTTTCTTCTCTCCTTTTCCCCCTCATATCCTTTAGCAATAATAGAAATAAGAAGGATGCAGTAGAAACTAAGGTAAGTCGTATAGAACAGACAAAGTAAGGGTAAATCCAATTTATGTAAACCCATATGAAAAAAGTGGGTTTGGGTTTTTGTTTTGTTTTGTTTTTTTAAATGATTGTAATGCAACCTAACTGAAAATTCCAAGGGGAAATAAGATTGCAGACCATTTATGTTTGTGCTTTTCATTTGCTCTCACATAGCAATGTCACAATAATTATTGTGCCATCATAATAGTATCTCTAGGGTACTCTTTAAGTAGTGAATTTGGGTGTAAAGCTTTTGAACTAATTATGGAAGGTAAATATAATGTACAGGCTATGCAAATAAAGTAAAAAACTGTTTTCATTACAGGCAACCTTAGGTAGCAGTTGCAACTACCGTCTTAAGGAAGTGATGATTATAACAAGGACCCAGTTATATTTAGATCAGCATTCTGGTCAGATGCCAGATCACTAAATAAGGGCATCAAAGAGCATTTGCAACTCAACACACCAAAATCTCAAGCAAGCAATTAGTCTTGGGATATCTGCCATCTCTGACTGAAATCTGCAAGACTGTACTGATTTTTCCATATCAGAATAAGAACCAGAATACAAGTATCCACTTTTGGATAGGATTCAGAAAACAATACATTCATGGCAGGTTAGGATCTGATAAATGACATCTTACCCCACACTCCCCCGAATCTTCCTGGTTTGGATTTGAACTTACACTTTGGCCCTACCAGACTGTACATCTTCTACTGTACAGGTTGAGCCTCTCTAGTCCAGCTCACTCTGGTGTGGCAACTAAAATCATGCTGGTCTATGGATGTTATCTGGATTCCACTTATCAGGAGTGTGCCCAAGTTTCTTGCTGTCCCATAAAGTTTGTTTACAGCCATCACTCCTGGTGCTCTATATTCTGTGCTGTTTTTTCCTTAATGTCTTCTAGGAGTCCAGTAAGCAATGGAAGTGTTGGCAATGCTGCTAGACAATATTGACCTCCCATGGTTTGGCAAAATCTCTGGCTAGGCACGAGTCAGGACTAGAGGTTTAGCCTGTATTACCATCACATGCAGAGCTGTAGTGCTTTAGATGCTATAAATGACAATGCACCCTATCTTCCAATAATTCTTAATGGTGCTCTGTGATTGAAAAACTAAAACTATTAATTTAAATTTCAAAACCCCCTGCATCTTTGTGACATATGCTTTGAATTAAACAGTTTGATTACTTTGGAACCAGTGCAGTCCAAAAGCTCCAATCACCACTCTCTTTCCAGGCAATCATCATTTATTCTACAGGTAAATTTATTTTAATGAAACCTGCTTGTTCTAATTAGCATTTTATTAAATGAAGAAAGAATTAGGTGAGGATGCAGTTGGTAGCTGATGCTTTCTTTACACAGATTATTTTGACACCCTTCTTCCCCCGGCACAGAACTAAAAGTATTTGCCATAAAAAGCACAAACATCTGGTTTTCCAGCAAGCATATTCAAAGCAGCAGGATACCAATTTCAGATATATTTCTGAAACAATGAGGCTTTGTCTACACTGCAGGGTTTTTGTGCAGGAAGCTTTTTGCGGAAGAGATCTTCCACAAAAACTTCTTGCACAAAAGCGCATCCAAACCTCAAAAGTGCTTTGCAAACACAATGTGCTTTTGCACAAGAGAGCATCCACACTATATGGATGCTCTTGCACAAGAAAGCTCTGTCATTAACAGAATGGTCATCTATCAGAGCACCTGTGCTTTTTCTGATCGGCTCTTTTTGAGCAAGAAACCCCTGAAGAGCGTCCACACCTGCCTTTTTACATAAGAGCTATAACTCAAAAAGGAGTTATTTCTCGTGTGGAGAGGAATAACACTACTGGCAAAAGCCCTTCATCCTGTCAATGTACTGAATTTTTTTTGCACAAAAACGTGCTTGAGGTGTGGATGCTCCCCCAGCTTTTGCGCAAAAATGGCCATTTTTTCAGAAAAACCTTGTAGTATAGACATAGTCTGAGAGGCTACAAAAGGTGAACGTGTCATTTTGTAAGAAGCAAAAATCATGGTGCAATAAACATTCCAATAGATGGCGCTGCTTACAATGATCATGGTGAATAGGTGAAACAAAATACAGGACTATGTAGCACTTTAAAGACTAACAAGATGGTTGATTAGATGATGGGCTTTCGTGGGCCAGACACACTTCCTCAGATCAAATAGTGGAAGAAAATAGTCACAACCATATATACCAAAGGATACAATTTAAAAAAGTGAAAACATATGAAAAGGACAAATCACATTTCAGAACACAAATGGCGAAGTGTCTGAGACGTTTGTCCAATGTACATCGCAGACGGACACTTTCGGCACATGATAGCATAAATACCAACCCTGGTACTTTCCCTTGCAACAATCCCCGTTGCCAGCTTTGTCCACGTATTCACTCTGTTGATACCATTATTGGGCCTAACCAAGTGAGTTATAAGATCAAGAATACATATTCCTGCGCATCCAGAAATATAATTTATGCTATCATGTGCCGAAAGTGTCCGTCTGCTATGTACATTGGACAAACGTCTCAGACACTTCGCCAAAGGATCAATGCCCACAAAACAGATATTAGCAGGATCACAAAGAAAAAACAGTTTCTTGCCATTTCAACCAGAAAGGACACAGTCTCAATGACCTAATTACCTGCATCCTACTCCTGAAGACTTTCAAATCTGCACTTGAAAGGGAATCCTCTGAACTGTCATTCATGCTAAAATTCGACACTCTTCGCAGTGGGCTCAACAAAGACCCCAACTATCTTACCCATTACAAAGATAGCTTCCCCAGTTATCACCTCTAATACCATTAGCTCACAGACATTTACCTTTCCCCACCTCTAATATCATTAACTTACAGACATTTACCTTCCTCCCTCCCCCCCCCCCCCCGCATCCCCCTTCTGTTCTGAAATGTGATTTGTCCTTTTCATATGTGTTCATTTTTTTTTTAAATTGTATCCTTTGGTATATGTGGTTATGACTATTTTCTTCCACTATTTGAGCTGAGGAAGTGGGTCTGGCCCACGAAAGCTCATCATCTAATAAACCATCTTGTTAGTCTTTAAAGTGCTACATAGTCCTGTATTTTGTTTCAGCTACACCAGACTAACACGGCTACATTTCTATCACTATTCTACATGGTGAATAGGGACTTCAAATAGCAGAGGTCAGACTTCCCAACACCCAAGCACTTTTGATGTAAAAGAAACCAACAACCAAAAAAAAAAAATCAGTTGAGTCAACAAGGGAAAAATGACTGAAGGAATGAAATATAAAATTAAAGATAAATCTAATGTAAAGGAGAAGGAAGGATGGTTTACTAGAGGATCTAATGCACTATGTTTTATCACTGATCCTAGTTCAGCTTTGAGATACACTAAGAAAGCATGACATCAGTGGGAGTTGAAGAGATGTAGATAAATGTAGAAACGGACTAAGTGGGCTTCATTTTGATCTGTCATACTGGTGTGAATCCAGAGCAATAGGCTAGTTGAACTTGATATGAAATCATGCCTGCAAGATTTTAACTCTCTTCATTATTCAATAATAAATTGGTTGTTACCTGTTGTCACCGGTTAGGAAGTTTAAGAGGATTTTTGTTTTGCTTTGGAGAAAGCACTGGAAAGTAGACCAGGTATCACAAATGTAACTTCTGACAACTTATCAAGGAAGGGGTGAACTATTCTGGGTAGTGGTCACTGTAGATGTTCTCAACTACTACTTACTGAGGCCTTGAAAGTCTTTGTAAAGGTGACCAGTCTCTGTGGAAGTTATTCTTCTGCAGACATTACAGCCATTAATAACTTTTAAATAGCGTTTGCTTATGCACATCTTTCAGAGAACTACAAACTTAGGTTCAAGTTTTGGTTGGCTCCTGCATGAATGCACTAGGCATCTGTGAGTGAGGGAAGCACAATGATTAGTCTTCATATTGCCTCCTGCACAGAAGCCAGCCAGTTTCAGATCCCCTCATTACTCTGTTTCCTACTGGCACAGCACTGCTGCCCATCAGCAAAGAGGACCATATGCTGTCTCCTCTGAAGGATACGTGCAATGGACATGCTCTTCCTTCACATCTGTGAGCTAGGAGGCATTGCATCTTTGAGACACAAAATGGTGCCTGCCCTCTAAATGAGTAGTGTAGGTCAGCCTTGCCACTAGATGAAAATTAAATTCCACAATCTCAATGTCAAGGATTTTGAGGGGGATAAAAGATTATAAATGGTTGAATTGTATTATAAAAGAGCATTGAGGAAGCTGATTTTGAGATCTTTCTCCTCTTGGCCCTAAAATTTGTAAGGACTTTACAAATGGACAAGAAATTAGATATTACAAATGGATAAATATTTAAAAAAAGCTTATAGATTGGTCATATGAACTTTAACACCTCTTCATTAGCTTAATTATTAAGGGTCAGATCATGCATTTGTTACATACTCAAAACTTTTATTACCTTTAGTGGAAAATTTGGGCACCCAAATAATTTCATTTCTAGCCCCTAAAAATATAAGTCACATGCCAGTTATTTCATACAAAAGAAAAAATAATACAAGAACCAGTATAGAGCAAAAAATATTTCGCTAAGAGAAGCTAAATCACTAAAAGCTAGTGTAGTACAACAGAAACAGCATAGTATGTGAGAGACACACACAGATACTGTTTGGAAAGAAATAAACTAGATAAATTTTTGTAAAAAACAGATCCAGGGGTCTATTCTAATTATATTTAAGCAACCAAAGGTGGTGAACGAGAAATGCCATTATAAATTAATCATTGAACAGATGTTGTCTGAAACAAAATAATTATGATTATACAAGAACAAAGCCTAGGAATGAAATCAGTAACATTTTCTCACTTCAGAGTGTGAAAATATAATCAGTGTTCAATAAAAATCACTTCACAGCAATGGCCTAACAGAAAACTTGATGATAGTGATCCTACAGCATTAATAGCTATTACTATAGAATGCTGTAGTATTGTTTATAATGAATGATGAAGATGAAAAGACATCAATACATTTTTGTGTATTTGTGCTATTTTTTCAAAAAACAAAACAACTCTTTTTATATTTGTCAGTTATACTGCAGAAAGGAAGCAAAGAAGCACTGAGCAAAAAAGGCTACATGCAACCTTTTGTATAATGTAACACTCTTAGAAGAAATAAATCTTATTTTAAGTAGTAGCAGCCTCCCAAAGAAGAATACAGAGGCTGACAGCTGAAGAATACATTGTATTCCAATGAGGTGAGCACTGCACAGATATAAAATTTGTAACCACATACAGTCTATGATCTATAACTATAAGCATGGTGCATGTACATCTACAGATTTGCAATGCTTTATTAATGAGATTCTTTTCAAACCACTTTCAAGAAAGATCAGCACTAGATTAACTCACTCCCATTGAAGTCCTATTATTTTTGTTCCAAAAGCAAAACTTCCCAGAACTTAAAAATTAATTTGAAATTCTTCCTTCTCTTAGGGATTTATTAGCCTATAAATAAAATGCATACACCCATTTACCCATTATCACCAATGAATGGATGGAATGCTAGATCGCTTTAGATGCTTTAGGGAAAGAAAAAGACTATATTGTCATTACTTTGTTGATTCCAAATATCGTAGTAGTTGCTACACCACAGATTCTGCAATGCCATAATTATTACCTATTCCTTACACACAGGAAAATAGTGAGTCACTTGAAGTCCTGTGGTATGAAACATTTATGAATGTTCGGTCTTTAACAGTGATCACTGTAAATGTGCTGCTTTAATTTTGTCTCATTTCTCTCTCTGCTTCTTCAGTTGTAAATCCAGTGCAACTTCATTGGGCTTCAATATGGAAGTGAATGCACCACCTATGAATTGATGTTATGTCTGCCTGGCTAAACACTGAGATAAGCTAAAGCAAAAGCTGAAGAAATAAGACCAGTGTGTGGTGCTATGAGCAAAGAAGTCAGCTGCAAGACTGCTGATGAAGAGCAGAGAGTATTTGAAGCTTGGAAAGTAACTTTTACTGCAGTATGTTAATAACCTACACAGTATCTAATCAATTATTTTTCTTGTCACTTATGCTGCATTTTACACATACATAAAAATAGGAGGTCTCCAGTTTGTGGCTTGATCCTTTGATAAACTGGACTTGAACAAGATCTGCCTTACATCTATCAAAACTCTTATTTCATCTTATGAATGTCATAACTATTTAACGTGCATGTAGGGTGCTTTAAATAGCAAATAAAAACAGTCAGCTCCCAAGTCCATTTAAGTCAATGAGCATTTTGCCATTGACTTCAGTGGAAATAAGATTTCCCCTATACTCTCTGCTTCAGAAAAATTACAACCTACATTGCTCATGTCAAGGCAAGGTATGGGGAGGAATAACAACCAGGAGAGGAAGAAATAATTTTGAAGGAAAAAATGATTCACTTATTTCATCATACCAAGGCTGACAGAGTTTGTAGGACCCCTGCTTCATTCCAGAAGCTGGAAGATTCAGGGAGGAGGCAAGGAACTGAAGAAAATATGATCTTGTGGTGAAGTAAGTTATTTAGCTTAACAAAGAGAACATTACGAGGTGACTTGATCAATTATAAGTACCTCTATGGGGAGGAAATATTTGATAATGGGCTCTTCAATCTAGCAGAGAAAAGTATAATGAGATTTGGTATCTGGAAATTGAAGCTAGATGAATTCAGACTGGAAATAAGGAAGATTGAAGATAATTAACTAATGGAACAATTTACCAAGTGTTGTGATTTCCCCAGCACTGTAGATTTTTAAATCAATTCCCCCTCCCCGAAAGATATGCTCTAATTCATACAAGAATGTTTGGGTGGGGAGTTCTATGGCCTGTGTTATGCAGAAAGTCAGATTAGGATATTACAATGATCTCATCTGGCCTTACAATCTCTGAACCCTGCCTCAGAGCATCTCTGCCTCTGCCACAGAATTCCTCTGTGGTACGAGGCAGGTGTTTACAATTTTTACCGCTGGTCATTAATATATCTCCTTTTCATGTCTTGCACATTTCCAGTGGAGACATAGCTGGGGCCAAATTTGCTGAAATGTTAATAGTTACAACTGAAGTCAACAGGAGATATGATTTGATCTATAAAATAAAAAGTATACTGTACTGAAAAAAAAATCAGGATGGTGTCTCTCAGTGCACTCCAAATTAGTAGACTTGACACTTTTGACCTTAATTTCTGTGTTCCTCGATTTCTCTGGAGTAGAATGTAGATATTACTACTCTCACCTCAGAGAGGTATGGTAAAAATTAATTTATTAGTAGAAAATACCACAAGGAAAATAAAAATGCTGTTTTCAGAGCCAGGTTGTTATGAAAATAAAACAAACAATATTTGTAAAGCACTGTAGAAACTTCTAAGAGGAAATTACTAATTTTGTATTCAGTCTTGGGCCATACATGGAAGACAAATATTGTATAAAATCCATTCACTCAATAGGACAGGGGTACTGCAGAAAAAAAATATGATCATATAATTAAAAACCTGTATCAAAGGTGTACACACAAGAGACCAAGCTACTGCAAAGAACTGGCATTTGATAATATTTGAGAATGACTTTGCAACCTTAACATTCATTTAACAGATATTTTCGATATAATATTCTGTATAACAATGAATTCTGAGCAACCTCATGACTTTACTAAAGTGAATGTTCAAGGCAGGAGAAGGATAAGCCTTGCACTCCTCAACCCTCTGCAGGGTTACTTTCGAGCTTCATAAATCTTGTATCTGAATATGGGGAGAGAAAGGACAGAGACATGTATTTGATTCACATTCCTGGTAAAAAGCAAGTGGAAGAGAAGTGATCCCACACATTGCACGGGGAAATAAAGTGCACACTATAGAGGGCTACAGTAACATACTTCTTTTCACTCACCCCCAGAGCATTTCCCAAAACTCTTGGCTATGTCTACACTCACGGCTTCTTGCGCAAGTAATATTCAAATGAGGCTAAGTGTGGAATATTGCCAAGCCTCATTTGCATACCTAATGAACCACCATTTTTTTCAGAAGGGCTACACTGCCCATTCTTGCGCAAGAAAAACCGTCTTGCGCAACGCCGTTCTTCCTGAAAAGTAATAGATATAACGGCATTGTGCAAGAGGGTTTTTCTTACGCAAGAAGGGGCAGTGTAGACGCTCCTTCTTGCACAAGAGCCTCTACTGAAAAAATGGTGGCTCATTAGGCATGCAAATAAGGCTTAGCGATATTCCACGCTTAGCCTCATTTGAATATTACTTGCACAAGAAGCTGAGAGTGTAGACATAGCCTTGTTGTGCAAGCACTACTGCACACCATTCCCTACACAGAGCTGTGGTTAAAGGGTCAGTCTATCCTCTGCAACTACATTTTGGTATTTACACTCTTCTTCTCAGTTCCTTAGCTTCGGTAGGATTTCCCATGCATTAAACAATCTTTTGCTGCTACTAAACGGGGATGGGTTTAGAAGTAATTAGAGTTGGCTGAAAAAAGAACCACATGAAATATTTTCCTTGTAATTCATTTGTGAGCACTGAAATTTTAAAATTTGAAAGAAATTCAACTAATAATCAGCAACTGTATTTAGAATCACAAAATTCACCCACTGACAAATTGTGTGAAGAGTCTTGAAGAGCATTTGTGTGAACAAAATTAGATGAAATGAAACCTCTTTAATGGGGAAAAAAATAAACAGTTCTAATCAGTTGGAGCCCAGTGTTATCGCCCTTATAACACTGGTTAGTACTTTTCTCTGCAAATAACCCCATTCATTTCAGTGGGACAACCAAAGCTGTCAAGCTCTATTCAAGATGATAGAGCATCAGAATTAAGCCCATTATTTTAATTCGTAGGTGAGAATAGGTATTCAAAACAACAAGCCTGGTTGTCTTCCCACATCTGACAGTGCAAACCAGGAGTTATTTTTTATAAATTATAAGATTGTAACTAAGTGTAAGTAAAACGAAGCTTAAGGAACAATATTGCATTACTCTGTATGGAATTGAGGGAGAATTAAATGCAGCATAAATGACCAGTGAGAGACTAGTTGTCAAGCCACAATTTTCAGCAACGTATGTGCTTTTAATCAGTTTATGACAAGCTATCACCTCCACTAGGCAGCTCACCTGCTTATGCAATATTTTGAAAGATCTTCAAGTTTTTCATAAACATTACATCAGCCTTTTAAAATCATCTTGTGTTAGGTTACTGATTTTAGACATGTTTTACTCTATTAAAGGAAAAGGGAATTATATAATAAAGGTAAAACCAAGGAATACAAAGAGCCAAAGATCTCAGGTATTTATAGTGATTAGAAAAGTAGGAGCAAAATTAATCTTTCCTGTTCCCACGTCATTAAGTATTGCATATTATCTGTTCTTCCACGTAAAGTGCTCTCACTCATATTGACATACCGTAAATTAACGTATATAACCTGCGGCTTATAAACATTTTTACAAACCCCGCCCCTCCCTCCCTCCGCTCCTCGGGGTATACAAGTTTATTTTTACTCATAAGCAGCTCTGCCCCATTAGAATTGGGTCAATTCTGCTCCACTGCAGGAAGGACCTGATGAGCTTCCAGCACGCCTGAGCTGTACTCTCCGTTCCCCCCGCCTGGAGGACACTGGCAGTTTATCCTAGTATGTGCAATTACCGTGAAGTAGCCTATAGAACCCATGCGTTATACACGTCTGCAGGTAATCTATGGGTTTTTGGGTTTTTTTTTTTTTTTTTAAACACAGCAAAGAAAAACCGCGAGTTATATACGAGTGCGGGTTATACACGAGTGCAGGTTATATACGCTATTTACAAATAGCAAACTATTTCCCCACTGGGGTATAAGAAAGGTCTTCATTTTTTCAGAGGTGAAATTTTCTTGAAATTATCTTAATTTAGATTTATATAATGTGTCTTATAGTAGCTGCAACATGTTGCCCACTGTGAAGTTTAATTAGCACATGGCTGTCTGTGGCCAGACAGCCCGCCTCCATCACATCCATCTTATTTGCCTTCCTAAAGCATACAGGACAGAGAAGGAGCAATAAAATCAGCATAGTCTATGCTGGCTCATCTGATCCTGAGAAGCTGAAACATAGATATGAGGAGAGATCAGGATATGCGAGACTGCCACCGGCTGGCACCTATGTTGATTCGAACACACACACAGTCCCTGGAAGAGGAATTTCCCACTGAGAAAAGAATCCCCAGTAATTCTAATTTAGTTATCTCTCTTACAAGTGTAAATTAAGTTCACAACTCCCTTGTAAGAACTGGTCTCACAAAAGACAGACCAGCCCCATTTGGCATGACAGATAAGAAAGAGAAATACATGACCCCATGAGTATAAAAGATGGGCCCAGCACACACTCACTTTGAGTGTCATTCTACCCTCTTGTACCTGGACGTGGTCCTCTGTCTTAAGTGTACACATAGAGTAAGCTGTTACTTGGTACCATTATTTCTATTTTTCTATCTTTATCTTTTTTGTAACCATTTTTAAGATCTATATTTTGCTAGTAGTTAAGAAATAGAACAATAGCCATTGCAACCATATGATTTATAAGCTTCTTTAATAAACCTGTAACTGTTTAAGTTTTAACCTGACTCCTTCAGTTGCTGTAATAGAACCAAGCACAATTTAAAAGAACTTCAGCCGGTCTTAAGGGACAGATATAGGGAGCCCTGACCGTCGGCTGACACTGTCTACACTAAAAACACAAATGAATACATTTCTTTTCTTATAGTTCCTTAACTGCTTTCTGTGAAACCAGTCTTGTAGCCTTAACTCAAGCAAAATTCCCATCAGATATCTGACAAGTTGGAGGAAATTATTTTAACACTGAGAGCGAGGATAGCGGTCAGGCCATGTTAGCGAACGCAGTCACAATTCTACCCAAGTAAGGGCTGTAGGACTGGAGCCATAGGCAACCCTTACAAGAAAATAAGAGACTGGCAATTCTTTCTATTTTTCCTTTAGTATCTAGCCAGCGGCATTAGGTTAAGCTCTGTACCATCTCAGGAATAGCCCTGGTGGGCAGTGTGTCATGGAGTCACCACTCAAAGTCACAGTGCCTTCCCTGATTCTTCTACCTCCCAGGGATCCTATACTATTAGGCTGTGTCTAGACTACACCTCTCTGTCGACAGAGAGATGTAGATTAGGCACGTTGAAATTGCTAATGAAGCAGGGATTTAAATATCCCGTTCTTCATTAGCGTAAACATGGCCACCGCTTTTTTTTCCGAAACGGAGCTTTTTCGAAAGATCACTTATCCCTCAAAAATGAGGTTTACAGGATCCTTTGAAAAAGGGTTTATTTGTTGAAAGATCCGTGTCTAGACTGCCATTTTTTTCAAAAAAGCTCCGTTTCAAAAAAAGTGGCGGCCATGTTTTTGCTAATCAAGCACAGGATATTGAAATCCCTGCTTCATTAGCAATTTGACATGCCTAATCTACATCTCTTTGTCAACAGAGAGGTGTAGTCTAGACATAACCTTAGTAAATTGTTTCCCATCACCCCAGCGATGGCTTAGCTTGCTGGCCAGTCAATAGTGGTGTTGGAGCCAAGGCACAAACTATTCCTTACCTCAATATTATTTTTAAAACATTAAGAGACATTTATCATCATTACAGAATCCCCACTGAGGAACACACTAACAGAACAGAAATAGGCCAGGCATACTCTATGGCTTGAATCCCAAACTTCACAATACCCTGAATGCAGAAAGAAAAGCAATTTGATTTGTTATAGCAAACACAATGATTTGCACTGTTGTATATACTTGAAGAGTGTGATTCAGTCCTGGAACAAGCAGGTACAATTCCCACTCACTGCACACATTTATATCAGGTAAAAGTCAATCCTAAAGAGTTAATATTTATATTATAAGAAGTTCACCATCAGCCAGACTGTGACTTTGGACTATAAACCCACACAAGTGAATAGTGATAGAAATGTAGCCGTGTTAGTCTGGGGTAGCTGAAGCAAAATGCAGGACAATGTAGCACTTTAAAGACTAACAAGATGGTTTATTAGATGATGAGCTTTCGTGGGCCAGACCCACTTCCTCAGATCAAATAGTGGAAGAAAACAGTTACAACCATATATACCAAAGGATATATCTTTTAACTGTATCCTTTGGTATATATGGTTGTGACTATTTTCTTCCACTATTTGATCTGAGGAAGTGGGTCTGGCCCACGAAAATTCATCATCTAATAAACCATCTTGTTAGTCTTTAAAGTGCTACATTGTCCTGCATTTTGCCACACAAGGGAGTAATGGGAAGTAAGAATCTGCCCTTCGAACCTGGGTAGTCATAAGGGTAAAGGGCTTCCATGCATGCACATGGGTTGAGATTGAGAAGAACCATAATGCTGGTCCTTGCAATGAAGTAAGCGCTAGAGCTGAGCCAATACTCAGGGTGTCGATTTAGTGCTGGTTTAACCCCAAAGCAAAATATTAACTCTCTCAAGTAAGGGGAAAGCAGGGAGAACACATATTAATGGATATGTTCCTGACACTCTCATACAGCTACTCTTGAAGTGGCTCAGCTTATGACTACCCCTTGCTCAAATTGTGATTAAAGTCATTATTTATTTTAATATTTGTTACAAATAAAGATGCTCATTGAAGGTTCCAGGTGCCTAACTTCCAGCATACCTTTAAAATACACATGAAATATCTATAACTAGAGCTATCTTTTAAAGTCTTCAGGCATCTTAATTAAAAATAATACAAATACAATTCAATCCAAATATCAACCACATTGAAATAAATTCCACAGGAACTTAGTCATCCAACTAGCACCCTTCCTCCAGGGTTTAGGAAGCATACCTTCAGCCTTCTCCAAAGATGTAAGCAAACAGATTTTTTTATTTTTTTCCAGGACGTCAGCATTCCAAGTGTGCTTTAGACTGAGCCAAAATGTTAATTCAAGTCCCACAAGTACATTTGATGACTTATGCAAAAGTTGGATACACTGTTAGAGGACTGGCCTTATGCAATAGTACATTCAATGTGGTTTATGTAGCTTAATGCATATTATGGAAAATAGGCAGGCTGTTTGTAATGCTATCTAATAACACATAATTAATTCAGATGCATACTGGCAGGGTTAAGATGATGGTAGCTTCATTAATTCAGATCCCAGGACAGCTGAGTTGGCGAATATCCCTGCCTTAGCTCAAAGCACTGGTCTTTTCCCCTCCATTTAGAGCTCTAGTCAGCAAAAAAATATATTTTTTTAAAATCACAGGCATCAACTCTGTAAATTTTATTGTCCCCGCAACTGGGAATGGGTAAACTAGATTCTTCTGACTTTTCTTTGATTACATATTTTATTGCTGAGCCATATTACTTACATTTTGGTAAACATGCTGGGGAACATTAAATTAATTATTGCTTCTTTTTAGCTGAGCAGTGGCCCATAGAACATGATTGTGACACATATTAGGGTGTGAACTGAGTGAGAGATCAGGGAGCACTAATAAATTAATAGCAACAATCACTCAGATTCTCTGAAAACACCATTATTTTCCTTAAGACAACCTCACTGGTTTTCTTAACGTCTGTAAGGGTTATGCTAACTGGAACATACAGGTTCTAAATCAAAGTATTCAAATATCTCTTTAAAAAAGCACATCCATATGGATTGAAAGTGAAGATCAGATTCTGACATTTGGAGTGAATTCATTTGCTTCCTCTATACCTGTAACCCATATAAATGAGATCAGCATCTGGCCATGACTAATAGAGAGAGCGTTTTTTTTTTTTTTTAATATACAACTCATTTTGTTATTTGCCAAATAAGAAAGGAAACACCAGCCTTTCCTAGGTAGGCAATCCAGTAAAAATTGAATGCATAGCCAGCAGTCCTTAGAAATGGTACTGGGGTAAAAGATTATGGAGGAGCTCTTCACTCTCATGCCAAATCCTTTCCTTTACACTGGTCAAAAAAAGTAAAAGCCCCAATGTGATAAGGCATGGTCACAGAAGACCTCTTAGTCTTTCCCAGCCAATGCAGAGAGCTCACATCACCGCTTCCCCTCAACCCCCCGAGCTAAATCTCCAACACAGGGAAGATCATTTTTCCCTGGGGTCTCTGGTTCATTCCAGGACACGTTAGCCAAAGACCAAGAGCCTGAAAACTTTGCATCCTAAACAGCTTTCCTTTAGACTGTTTACACATGATCACCCAGACATTGAGGAAAATACCCTTAATGGCTTTCATTTGAACATTAAAATCCATAAACCATTCCATACTCTATACTTTTAACTCTACATACACCAAAATAAGATATACAGATCCGGCAGATTGTGTCATTAAAATTGATAGCTTACATGACATATTTTGTCCAACACATGTTCAAGTTATTCATGTTTATATCTATAAGTCAATTTAATAAAAGGGAGTGGGGGATCCATCACACCCAGTCAGGCTCTATCAGAGGGGAGCCCATAAGGGTCATTTGGCCTGGGCCTCAGGAGACAAAGGGGCTCAAATTTTGACATTCTTCTACCGAGTAATTTCCATTTATTATACACCGTGCAGTTATAACAGAAACAAAAAAAGCTACATATAAACCTGCAAAAATTGTTTTAAATCATTGTGAACCCTCAGGCCTTCACCAATTTTTCGTCACATTCCAGTTTTCATCTGCATGACTGAAGACTGGAGTAGCTTCTGTGATTACTGATTCTCCATTTTGAAAAGCTGTTTGCAATCTTTGCATGGTTTAGAGGTTTTGAAAGTCATAATTAATTCTGTTACTGTGAAATGATTTTGCTTGGTCTGAGGAGGAGTTTAACCTTTAAATTCGATGTTTATCTTTGCACAGGAGATTTTCATATTCCTGTTTTTTTCTTATGTGTCTTTGTATACAATAACCATTACAGCTGAGTCTGATAACTACCTCTTCATCCAGTTTTAGATTCACCTTTAAAGGCTTTTTTGCGATAATTAACTTTTAATTCTAGTTGTTTAATAAACTTTATATCTAACCTGGTAATCACCCTACGTTCATATTCATAGCACACCAGTTATTAAAGCAATTTAATAATGGGAACATGTTAGACAAAATTTCAAGACTTTGAAATAAGGCTAAAAAGGGCCATAGTAACACCCCCCCCCCCCCCAACCGTTATTAGATAATCTTAAGGACCTCTGAGGTGCTGCACAGCAAGAGCAAGAACTTTTGACTAGCACAGGACAGAGCATAACAACAGTGGCATCAGAACCTGATACAGGACTTGTTTATAGGAACAGCATTGCTCAAACGCAGTCGTTTCTCAAAAGTTAGTAGTTTTCAGATTCCAAGTAATATCCCAAAAGATGCTGAAAATCATGCTTTTCCCACTCAGCTGCTGACAAAAACTCTTCCAAATGGAGAGATCTACACAAGAGAGACTGGCTCTGCTGGAGCATAGAAAAGCAGGCTCTGTACTGTGTACCCTGTTTCATTTTTAATAGTAATACTATAAATGCATCAGTACTGTCTGATCCATCCAGTTGGAGCATCAATAGAGGTTGGAGGAAGTTGAAAGACCGAATACCTGCACATGAAACTTCAGTATTACATACAGATAACTATGATACATGGAAATCAACTAGCAAAGCATCTCTAGCTGACAGTTCAATTGAAAACTTATTCCCAAGTAAAATAAATATAGCAACTGATAACTGGAAAAAACCTCAAGCGCATATTGAGTGTCATTCTTTTTCTTTCTGAATGGGGATTGGCTTTGTTTCAACAACGAAATTTCAAGAGCTTTCTGTGACGCAATTGTCTTCCTGAAATGTATGCAGTCCAATTTAAAGTTGGTGGAATCTAAGCCAAAAGAACTGCTTCAAGAAATATTCAATCTTGGCTTGTTGACTGTATTTCCTAATGCCACAAATGCATTACATATTTTTGTCAGTCTCTGCATCAGTGGCTTCTGGTGAATGCACATTCAACCTATTAAAACAAGTAAAGAATCATCATTGTTCTGCAGTGGGACAAAAGTGTTTGAATGGGCTTGCAGTGCTTAACATTAACAGTAATGTTGCCTGTAAATTAAATTTTTCTTCAATTATAAATGAGTTTGAACACAGGAAAGCCAGAAAAGCATTCGTAAAATGAAGAGTTTTGCTTGCAGTAGAAACTCACAATTAAAGTTACATTTTTAATATGCATGCTATTGGTATAATGACTTAATTGTTAATAAATAAATATCTCAAGTGTTCATTTTCATATATTCTTTTGGTTTTAGTATAACCCTGTGCATGAGAAGTTAGATACATCAGGGGCCTGGGATTGGAGCTGGGCTGGAACCTCTAAACTCAAAGTGGGCTGGGCCTCTGACATTCTTTGAGAGGGTCTGCACCCAGTTACAGCCAGAGCACAAGAGTAAAAGGCTTCTGTGGACCCTCTCACAATCCATGGCATAGTGTATCATGAGGGGGCACAACACACAGCACTCGTTGTAGGTTGACATACAGAATGCTGACATTTTTGCACAGATAACTATGGGGGTCTAAATTAGACCAAGGTCCATTCTAGTCCTCAGAATTGCCCTGGATGTAAAGTGTATAGTACAGCATTGCAGTTTGTATCTGCCCCTATCAGTCCTATGAGTTGAGGATAAAAGAGAAACTAGTAAGCAATTTTTTTTACCCTTTTAACTATATTGATATTTACTAGATGCAGGCAGCTGGCCATCAGCTGTTCTGCAGTCTTGGATAATAAAAAGCACCAAATGGCAATGATGCATGGATTGGCCCTTGAATGTTCCATGGTACTTAGGATATTTAACAGAGCCTTTTCTTCAAAGCCCAATATCCAGTATAGAGGGGTCAGGGAGGAGAAGTGGTACCATCATATAGCTAAAAATCACATTTAACTACTTTATTCCACAGAGCAAATATAAGCAAATACAAATTGAATATGGCAGCAGGTTAAAAGTTGTCAATAATAGGCAGATTACCAGTAAATTCAGATAATATCAGAACCATAACTAAGAAATTCTTGAGTTTCCAGCACATAGGATTTAAAATATTTTTATTGATTAGTATTATTTTTAAAAGACCATTTATTCCCATTATTTATCCTAACAATGTGCTTTTATCTAAGAACATAGTTTAGCAATTTTCAATTCTACATTAAACAGGCCTCAGACTAAACCTAATTTTCTGAGTCTTGACATAAAAAATATGAGTTTATGCATGGTGCTCCAATCATACAATGATGAAAGTATGAAAGAACTCCAGACGTTTAGCAGAGGGATGTGATTAAAAAAAGTGGTGTCTTATTTTCAGTCTCCTAGAAATAGTGAAGTAATCACCAATCATTGTTACTCTGAACCAGATCATTCCTTTTATTTGTCTGCTTATGCCGAAAATACAAATGTAAAACTTCAGAGAAGATAATAAAATTTCCAGTTGGCTCCAAGTAATGCAAAATGAACCCACCAGATCTTTGCTGTCAAAATTCTTCACAACCACCTTTATACAATAACTATAAAAAACACTTACAATTCTGCGTTTTCAAAGGAACGTCAGGTATGATGTTTAAGCCTAATAGCATTTTACTTTTTCTGTGCCTTCTTAATAAAGGCTTCTAGTCTTTTTCAGTTTGAAATGTAAAGTGATATTATGTGCTTTGCAGATGTCCTGGGCAAGCTTCACAGATTTTATATCATCTACTAAATCTCCTTATTATTGGATTTAGCAGATGTCTAAATTTTTTATCAATTATGGTAGACAGCTCTCTCTTTGAATTATATTCAGGTGTCAATTATTGTATGACTTTTTACCTCTACTGAATAGATAGACATCAAATATTTCAGCATTATTATCCTGAAGAGAAAGACTTCATTATCTAAGCTGACCACCGTAAAGCAGACTTTAGTAAAGCAGCTACTGACACTAGATATGAATTTATTCTCAAATGTGATGAGCCAGGACTATGTTTAGCTACTTTGACTTGTGCCACTGAAGCAAACCAAGCTTAAAATGGTTTCCTGTCCTTGGAATTAGCCAAGGAATAAGCCCAGACAAAGGAACTTGAGCAGCATTGAAGCTTGATTATTAGTACAGATTCTTAATGGTACGACAATACACACACACACACACACACACACACACACACACACACACACACTACATTCATGCTAACACTTTGAAGGCAGGCTGCAGGTGGTGAGAGTTAGTTTCGATTTCACAATACTTAAGTGCTGGGGAAAGGTCTCATGCTCTGCTGCTTTCAGTTTATGTCTGCAGACTTGAGGGAGTGGTCCTGTCCCCTTGTCTCAGTTGAAGAAGACTGGAGAGCTAAGGTTATAGGGTGCCCAGGCTATCAGGGGAAGCAGGCTCAATCTTGTCTCAGCACATCAGAGGATAGCCCCAAGTGGGTCCTAAACTGTCACTACTTCTTTACAAGTACGTAGTATTATACTGATAGGAGGTGGAGAATAAATCTTATAGGGATGAGGATGAAAATTACTGAACTGTAAAACTTGATATGGATGTAAGGCATAATCTAGCTCCCATTAATGCCACTTCCATTGTGTTAAAGTTATTGAAAGAACTCACACAACTCCAGTGACTTGTATGCGATATCTAAGCCACAACTCAACCTGAGGAATGGTACTTTTGATATTTTGGGGGGCAAATGAGTGGAATAAAATTTAAAAATAAAAAAAGATACAAGCCTTTAAAAACAGAGTGAGATGAGTAGCATCTGCTACAATTTCATGTGAGTGCAACAAAGACCCATCCCTTTGGCTGAGTCTAGACTACATCCCTCTTTCAACAGAGGGATATAAATTAGACACTTTGAAATTGCAAATGAAGCAGGGATTTAAATATCCCACGCTTCATTTGCATAATTGAGTCATGGCGCTCTTTCAAAAAAGTGCCATTTTGAAAGTAAAACCGCAGTCTAGACACGGTTCTTTCGAAAACGGCAAGCTTTTTTCAAAAGATCCTGTAAACCTCATTCCAAAGTGTCTTATTTACATCCCTCTGTTGTGATCTCACTATTCAATGCCTCACCTGGTGATATGACTTTGCTGTAAAAAGGAGCTGCTGTTCTCCTATTACCTCTGGGGGGAGGAGGAAGAGGGAGAGAGATATTCTGCATCCCTGAAATACATGGTAAATTATCTATGGCTCTGCAAAGGAGTGACAGAGGTTTTTCCCTGGCTACTATTTATTCCAGATTCAGCATAAGAATTTAAAGTATGCTTTTAAGGTTAGCTCCAAATCAAGAATTCCCTAGTTCGTAATATATTTAATTAAATTCCCATGTCTTTAATGCTCCTGATAATGCTGGCAAATTACATACTCTATTTTAAATTCATTCCTGTACATATGCCCTTTTCTGACATAATTCAGCATAATTTAAGTGAAAGATTTATGAATCAGTATCAATGAAGGAAGACGGTGTATAGTCAGTTATACCAGCATTTAGTCAGTTATGGTATGGACACGATTTTGATTATTTTGGTGACTTTAATGCTCATGTTGGTCATGATCATTCTAGATCAGTGTTTTCCAATTTTATTTGGCCACGGAACCCTTTTAAACCCGAAATAATTTTGTGGAACCCCTAATAACAGTCTTATAAATGGAGCTGAAAAAGTAGACTTTGTCTGACGCGGCACTAGTATATTCGTATTCAGTCACCCACGTGATCCACGCTTCCTGAATGAGTACAGGGATTTACGGTGGCATGTAACAGGTGATTGCACCATGACTGACTGCGCACACAGTGCTGAGTAGTGACATCATCATTCCCACTCTCTGGCTAAGCTGGCATCACAGAGGGACACTTACCGTGGCAAACAAATGAAAATTGTTTTCAATAAAATTCACAAGTGCTTAAATATTAATTATTATTTTTTAAATAATAAAATGTTATTGTATTGGAATTTTCTCACTGAACTTTTATTTTCACTTTGGAACACCATTTGGGAAACACTGTTCTAGACGGTGTCATGTGCTTGGGAAAACATGCTAAAATGAATGCAGAAATGGTCTATTTTTGTTGGTGCCATGTGTCTATCACCATCTAAATGCACTCTTGCTCATGACACTGCTGTCTGTGTGGCTATGTGTCAGTCAGAGAGCAGGACTGATGAGGTATGTGCACAATTTACGTACTATGCAGAGCTGACTGATGAAAAAAATTCTTTCCTTTTCTACTTGGCTGAAAATTCATACAAGCCAATCAATCAGTTAAGCATATAAATATTCGCTGGCTGAATGACTGGTCAATTGCAGAACAATTTGCAAAATAGCTAACTCCTATATTAGGAATTCCTTCAATAATCAGTGATGATGTATCTGCCAAATTGGCATTCTTATGTGACACAAATCTGTAACATTGATGTGGATTGTATTGCATGGGCATCTTGCAGACTGGCTCAACAATAATGATTCCAAAATACTGAATCTTACTGATGTCAGTCAGCAAGTAAATGCTGCACTCTTACATGACCCGCTTTGAGTACAATGTTTCTGAAACTAGCACAGTAAACTTCCGATAATCCGGCACCTTTAGGACCCAGGGGGTGCCGGATTATCAGATTTGCCAGACTATCGGAAGGGGGGGCTATGAGGGTTCTGGGGATCCGGGTCGCCTGGGGCAGAGCTGGACTATCGGAAGGGGGGGCAATGAGGGGTCTGGGGTGGCATCCTCATAACCCCCCCTTCCAATAGTCCGGCTCTGCCCCAGGCGACCCTGATTCAGCCGCTGCTGGTCAGTTTCAGCAGCGGCTGAATCGGGGATGCCTGGGGCAGAGCAGCTGGAGTGCTGCTGGGTTGGTCCAGTAGCGCCGACCCTTGGCACAGTGAGACCAACCCGGCAGCACCCCAGCTGCTCTTGGGGACGCCTGGAGCAGAGAAGCTGGGGAGCTGCCGGGTTGGTCCCGCAGCGCCACTCCTCGGCGCTACTGGAACAACTCGGCAGCACCCCAGCTGTTCTGCCCCAGGTGTCCCCAAGTCAACCACTGCTGATACTGATCATCAGCTGACTCCAGGAAGCCCAAGGCAGAGCTGCTCTGCCCTGGGCTTCCTGGAGTCAGCCGCTCGTCAGTTTCAGCAGCGGCTGAATCAGGATGCCTGGGGCAGAGCAGCTGGGGGGCTGCTGGGTTGGTCCCACAGCGCCGAGGAGCGGCGCTACTGGACCAACCCGGCAGCTCCCCAGCTGCTCTACCCCAAGTGTCCCCAAGTCAACTGCTACTGAAACTGATCAGCGGCTGACTCCAGGAAGCCTGGGGCAGTGTTGCTCTGCCTCGGGCTTCCTGGAGTCAGCCACTGGTCAGTTTCAGCAGCGGCTGAATCAGGGAAGCTGGTGGCAGAGCAGCTCCAACGGTCCGGCTGCCCGGAGCACTTCCAGGTTCCTGATGGTGCCGGACCATCAGGAGTGCCGGACCATCAGATGCCGACCATCGGCATTTTACTGTACAAAGTTTCTGAAACTATGTTCCGCGGGAACACTGGGTTCCGTGAACAACTCGCAGGTGTGCCGCGACCTCTTCTTTGTTTTTAAATCTTTTTTTTTTTGGTTTTACAATTTTTTGGGGGGAGAAAATTTTCATAGGTGTATATGAAAATATAAAAAAAATATTATTTTTTTGGCATTCTGTGGTCTCAAAAAGTTTAAGAAGCACTGCTCAAGTACAAAGCGCTACCAAATGCAAAACATGTGGTTTAACTGGGATGCAGATAAACTACAAGGCTTTTCTGCTAACTATCACTGCAAAGGTTTCTGCAATTCAGTCACAGCTGTGTACATCTCTACCTTCTCTGCCATGGTACTGCTTATAAGCACAGGTAATAAATCTTATCATAGATACACCAAGTTGCCCACAACTAATGCACTTATCACACAGATGAACTGAAGTACTGAATGCTGTTCCAGTTATGAAAAAATAATAAGTGTCCCAGTATTGATGCTATTGCAAATGAACTTTTATAAACATGGAGGAAATCTCATTGACAAGCTTTTTGAATTTTTCTTACATACCTGGGTTCAAGAAATTCTACAGGAACTACTGAAAAGACAACATCCTTGTCACTCTAGTGTAAAGTCCCAAAGACCAACTGTCTTGAACACTGTGGTGTTTCTTTGCTCTCTGCAAGCAGCAAGGTTCTTGTCTGACTTCTCTTGGCCCAACTCCTTACCCAAACCTTTGACAAGGTTCTACCCAAATCACAGTACTACTTTGTGTTCAGTGGGGCATTGTTTACATGCTTTGCATCATTCAACAATTACAGAACAATATCGTAAACAGCAACCTTGGTTCATTGTGTTTCTTGATCCAACTAAAGTATTTCATCAACTGCACCATCCTCTAAAAATATCTTGCTAAATTTTGATATCCAGACAAAATGTATTAATGTCATTTGGCAATTCCTTGTGTTAGTGTTGATGGTGATCAGACCAAACAAAATGAGGTGAAGATAGAGGCTAAGAGCAAAGACACATCCTATCCTTTCCTGTGATACTAGAAGAGGCCCTTTGTGACTCTTCCGAAAGTCTCTTTCTATGCCTTCACATGCAGGTGAAAAAATTTGAAAAGCTTTCTAGTGTGAACACCAAGGTGTTAGAAGCATCAATCCAGGAAGTACTGTATGCTGCTAATAACTTGATAGTGCAGTCTGAAGCCGCACTACAAGATCTTACAAACTGCTATGCTGCAGCTCATAATTTTGGCCTTACTATCATCTGAACAAAAACTAAAGTTACATACTAGCAATTTCCTCAGAAAACTTACTAAGATCCAATAAGCTTGGAAGGTATCACACTCCAAGCTATCAAACCAGTTTACTTGGCAAGAAAGTGACAAAGACGACGATGATGTATTAATTAAAAAAAGCCAGCACCACCACACATGGTCATCTCTTCAAAAGTCTGTAATGCTGCTGTTCTCATGACATTTCTATATGGGTGTAAAACATCAACCTATCATCACATTGAAAAGCTTGCCAGTTTCCATTTGTGACCCTCATGATGATTTCTGGGCAAATAAAAGAAGAATGTTTCTAATACTGAAGTTGTAGTGAAAGCTGGTTTGGTCAGCATCCAAGCTGATTTGATCAATGCCAAGCTGCAATAGACTGGCCATGCAAGTCATAAGCATAGTGGGCAGATGAAATGCTTCAAAACAAAATCTGCACAGAATGAACATTTCTGATCCTACCTTTGAGCAAATGGTAATTGATTACATTGCATGACACCACATTCAAAGGGTGGGTGATCCATAATTGGATCGAGCAGTTGGAAGCACAATGCAGTTCAATTAGCTTAATTAGGCAGATGACTCTGTGGCAAGTACATTAGACTATTGCTCTTCCCACATTGCATGACTGTGTAGACCAAAGATGCATCAGAACAAACTATAATTGCCAACATCAGCCTCAAAATCAAGGCAACTAGCATCCTATCACACAGATGGAATCTTCAGTACTAGTCACCCAAGGGGTGCAGGCAAGTTAGGTGAGTGAGAGCACACAGGTCAGTGAGAGCAAATATGCTGCTGTTGTCATGCTTATGTTTGCAATAATCTATTCTGAACACACAGATTCATGTTCTACTTGTATGGTTACTTCTCTGTACTCACACAGTAATAGGCACTTTGCCATTGACCTGAGCAGGAGCTGGGTCAGACCTCTGGAACCTGTTTGCCGCACATACACCTAATTTAACATGTTGGCCCTTATTGTATTGACAGACCCTATTCATCCACTTCCAGCTTGTCTTAGAATAGCCTGTACCTTTATCTAGTTATGCCATGAGGAGATACACTTAGTACATGTAAAAACATAACTGTAAAATACATGTTTGAAGTGGATCATTTTCCATACGTTGTTTTGTTGTACTGCTACAAAGAATGTGTTCATGTTGTTCTGCCTATTCTCATTATAATCATTGACATGGGACTACACTCATGTGGTGTCTTTTTTCTATTCTAATTGGCTGCGTCTAGACTGGCAAGTTTTTCCACAAAAGCATTTGCTTTTGTGGAAAAACTTGCCAGCTGTCTACACTGGCCGCTTGAATTTGCACAAGAACACTGATGATCTAATGTAAGATTGTCAGTGTTTTTGCGCAAATACTATGCTGCTCCCACTTGGGAAAAAGCCCTCTTGCGCAAATGCTTTTGCGCAAGAGGGCCAGTGTAGACAGCTAAAAACTGTTTTGCGCAAAAAAGCCCTGATGGCGAAAATGGCGATCGGAGCTTTCTTGCACAAAACCACGTCTAGATTGGCACGGACGCTTTTCCGCAAAAAGTGCTTATGTGCAAAAGCATCCATGCCAATCTAGATGCTCCTTTCCGCAAATGCTTTTAACAGAAAAACTTTTCCGTTAAAAGCATTTGCACAAAATCATGCCAGTCTAGACGTAGCCATTATGTTTATTGTTAAAAGAAGGTTCCTACTCTGTGATGGGCAGTGTGATTTAAAGCTAACAATATCAACTAATGCTACTTTCACAACAGAGCTAGAAGAATTTGAAAATGTTTCAAAGGTGGCCCAAAGGAATTCAAGTGCTATACTCCTATTGACTTATATAGGGCAAGGGTTCAGTTAACAAAATAATTTAAATGCATTCTTTGCAAAACAACCAACCAGAGGAAGAAAGGGAAAGACATGAAACTTATTCAGAGTGAACTAGAAAGAGGTTCTCTTAAATATAAGGATTTTCCATCTTGTGACCTGAAAAATAAACCTAATACTACCAGTCCTAGACATACTACCAGCCCAGCTAAATTGCACTAGTGTAATAAAGAACCACCATAGTTAACTGAATTCATTTTGCTTAGAAGTAATAACCAATGCTACCTACATGTCATATCTTTACCATGCTGTATTTAATAGAAGCTACCCTTATATGGTAGCAGTAGCAATATTTAAAGAATATACAACTTTGCAAGTATGATCCTCATTATTAATAGAATTTAGGAATCAGTTATCACCTTAGATATACATTCCAAACAACTCAAAAATAAAAGTTGAACTCTGTTTCAATTACATATTCAAAAAGGCCCAATAGATTCCAACTATGCATGTACTTATTTTGCAAACACCCTGGTTATATCCAACTACCCATCTAAGCCAATATCCTGCATTCAGACCTGCCAGTGGAGGGGTGAGGCATGGAGAGGAGGGAAATAAAGGGAGAAACGGCCTCAGGGCCCAGTAATTCAAAATGGCCTGGGGCTCCCAGCCACTAACACCAGTACAGCAGCAGGGCCAGATTCCTGGGTGGTGTGTTCCAAGAGGAAACTGAAGGACTAGCAGGGGGAGGGGAGTGGTCTACCTCAGCCCCTTCTGGGGCTACACAGTCCCCTCCCCCCACCCTGGGGCCTTGCCGTTCTGTGCATTCCCAGTCCTTCACAGGAAGGTTCGAATAATTCCACAGAGGACAATCATGGCATAAACTCATCATAAGGATAGTTTCTTTCAAGTCCCTCTGTGTCAGTGGTTGGTATTACTGCCTTTTAATAGGAAAAAATATCTCTGTTTGGTGAGGGGGAAGTACTCCTTTCAGGAAGAAAGAAAGGAGCAGTCTACCAGACATTTCAGAGCCATCCAACCATGGAGCATAATTCCTAAGGATCCACTGTTAAAGCCCCTACAGCAAGGGTAGGCAATAAGTGGGAGGTGGTTCGCCAAGATTAGCCCCTGACAAGCTGCTGCTGCTCTATTTACCTGCACCTCCAGTGCCACAGGACTGCTCGTTACCAAAACAATTGGTTATACTGTCCATAGTTGGCACAAATACTATATTCTTTAGGAACTAGGCAAATGTATAGGTGATTGATCTGCAGAAGAGTGTATAAACTGTCAGCCTTAGGGGTGATGGTGCACTATTTTTGAAGCAGATAGAAATTTTCTGATGTAATATTTGCTCCAGATCTTCCTTCTGTGTTCAGTGTTCTATGATAATTTGTTTTATGTCACAGAAGGAAACCACGGGGTAGTAACTCTTTACTTCACAATTTTTATAATTTGATATGGCAGACAGTAGCACTGTAAAAACGAGATATTGGGTTTTTTTAAAAGAAAGAGCAGTACGCACTGGGGAAGCAATTTATTCCAATATTATAGCTAGCCCTCATAATAAGCTTTTTATATAGTCAGTAGAAATCATAGAAGTTAATTCCAAATCCTGACTTACAATATTTGCTCTACATCCAAATCTGCAGCTGAGAATTTCACTAGTGTGAGTAATAGTTAGAGCCATATGTCAGCGATTTCATCTGGTCTTTGCTCCCCTGGCAGAGAGGAAGTGTGGCCGTGCTGGTGATTTCTGGATGCACAATGGCCTCTCGGAAGCCATTACAAGCTGAGGTAACTTAAGGCAACCTAAAATTACACCCAAGACCGAACTAGCTTCTAAGTGCCTTAGAGTCTAGATAACCAAAGTTGGCTTAAAGACACACTTTGCACAAAGCGTTGACAATTACTGAGCTGTCCCTATAAAAGCAAAAATAAAAAATAGCATAGTTATTTATTGGGAAAATAATCATGTAAAGTCAAATTTAGAGGCACTTCTAAAATAGCAGTGAATGACTAACTTATGAGAAAATGAAGCATGTCGCTTATTGCGCTAATCATAATGATTAAAAAATGAGCTTTTAGAAAGGGACCAGTTTATAGAAAGCATGCACATTCAGAGTAAAACAATCAAAAGTACATTTGAATGTAAAATGACAGTCATCTCCAATATGAAGTTATGTTCCACGTTTTAAACAATACAGTGTAGGCTTAATGAATATCATTTTTCAAAACATTCAAACTTTTAATTGCTTTCTTTTCAGCTTCATTAGTGAAATAGCAAATCTTCACTCTTAAAATTAAATGAAAAACACCCTGGCAATTGATTTTTTTTTTTTTTTTTGGTAGTTAAACATATTACAAGAATCCTTAACAAGAGAGTCAATCAAACTTGTTTTTTAGTAGATGCAGGTACGATAAACCAATGTACCAAATATTACTGCCATTAAATAAGGGCGAGTAAGGTGAGAAGATGCATTTAGAGTCTGATTCACCTCTCCCTTGTTCCGGTTCAAATCAGGAGTATCTCTGCTAAAGTCAGTAAGGTTATCCCATTCTAAAAACAATGCAAAGGAGATGAGAATCAGACACAGACTGATAAGGAACTCCATTAGTTTTATTTATTAATTTGAGGGTTTCTTATGTACCGTAACATAATGGATTCAGAATTAAGTAAATACCACTTGGACAATTTTTCACCACCACTAAACTGAGGTTTCAGTTAGTCTTCATTCGTTCACAGAGGTCTCTAACATTGACATACTGTTTTTGCCTTTCCCAGCATAGGATATAGGTGAGCAATCATACCCTTGCATGCTATAAATAAAAACTCCATATTAGCCCTGGGCTAGGCTAACAAAGATTACTGATGGACATAGCTCAGGAGAGAAGTTTCTGGATATGTCATAGCAGACAATGGCCCCCAAACCCTGTGTTCGGGTAGGAAACAGTCAGTAATCCAGTCTATAAATTAATAGGCTAGCCATGAATGGGCAGCATTTCACACTTACTACTTGCTTGTAAACAGAGAGACTAGATTTAATCCCTTTCTCCACCTATTCAGACCAGTTCCTCAGGCTGTAAGTAGGGAAGGATGAATTTCTTACATAGGTCCCACAGACAAACTCTCCTCTCAAGCACAAAGGGCAAAAGGTTCCAATTACCTTTTCACTGCACAATTCGGCTACAGAAATCAGAGAACGTAAATTTTCTTCCAAATTCATGAACCATTTTTCAAGTTTAAATCTATTTGTGAAGGACATTCACGAATGATGTTCAAGTTATTCAGCTCTTTACAAGTGCATTTTTCCTATTTATAGACCAGTAGAATAGGAGTGAGCAAGAACTGCGCTGTGATTTTTACTTTACTGCAAAGACAGAATCAAGGAGAGTTTGCAGGAGCATAAGCCAAACTGCATCCATTTATGAAGTAGAATGATAGAGTAACCAAGGATGATAAGGAGTCAGAACATTTTTGTCAAAATGTAATTCTGTCAGAGTCAAAGCATTTCATTGAGCTGTATTACTTCTGACAATGTGGTTGGGAAAGTTTGAAGTCCAGTGTTCTCAGGCTGCTTTTCATGAGATACAGAAAGAGAGAGACACTAAAATAAAAAACCTCAACTTTCTGATCTGACAACAGAATACTGTTTTGAAAAAAAAAATGTTCCACAAGTTTTGGTTTTGTTGCAACAAGTAGTAGAACCAATTTCTGAAATTTTGAAATGTTTCATGAAACAAAATAGCCGCTTTCCAGCCAGACCTATTTGCTTAACATCAGATGATAGCTAATGAGGTATTCAGAGAGAGATTTTTTTAAAGCAAGGCTTGATTCATTGCATATTGAAAGTTGGCTCGCAGATCACCTTCCTTTTAAGCCTGATTCTGTGCTTCATCACCTCCATACTGAAAAGGGTTAAAAGAATCTAAAAACCAGATCTAAGGAGAAACCAGCAATTTTATTTATTTATTTGCTTGCTTTATAACAGTGGGCGTACAGATTGTAAAAGAAAAGAAAAAGCACTACTGATATGATAAACTGTAGTATATAACCTTGTGGAGGTTCAAATGAAGAGATGCCAGCAAAACAATCTAACATTCTATCAGTCTCAAGCTACGTCTAGACTGCAAGCTTCTTTCGGAGGAAGCTTTTCCGGAAGAGATCTTCCAGAAAAACTTGTTTCGAAAGAGAGCATCCACACATCAAAAGCGCATTGAAAAAGCGATCTGTTTTTTTCGAAACATAGCGTCCAATCAGTGTGGCTCTCTCACATATAAGGCCACCTGGAACCAGCTGAGGCATGGCATTAGGTCAGCTGTTGCTTCCGAGTGCTGTTGCTTAACGCTATCTGAGACACATGCTTAAAGGAATGCCCCTGGACAGCCGTTTCTCAGGTTCTGTTGTGTGCTTGCCTACCTCTCTGAGGGACAGCAAAGCTTTAGCAGTGCGTGCTCTGGTTGCCCATTTTTTGGATGCCAAGGCATATTCCTTGCCATGGAGCTGGAGCTGCCTCTGGGCATGCAATGGCCCCACACTGTCATGCTGCAGGTTCTGCAGCAGTTTGTACAGATCATCCTGATGATCCTGCCCCAGCTCAACTCCAAGCTCATCAGTGAGTCCCTCTACCTTGATGTGGGAGCAAGGTCCCTGCAATTGCACCCCAAGATGGAGACACGAATCTGGAGGCTGGACACCAGTTCGGACTGGTAGGACCGTCTGGTCATGGAGCAGTGGGACAACCAGCAGTGGCTCAATAACTGTAGTGTGGATGCCGTTTTGAGCAACTAGCTTTTACGGAAGATTTTTTTTCCACAAAAAGCTTCTTGCACAAAAAGCCTGCAGTGTAGACATAGCGCATGTGCACGTGTGTGTCTGTCTGTCTACATAAGTAACTGCTAACTGCTTTGAATTATATTTTCAATAAATGCAGCGTGTTGCCTTTTCCTCCCTAAAGATCCCATGGGCTTTGTGTGTCCTGCCCGACCCCCCGATGAAATTGTCTGTGAACTATCCATGTTGGTCAACCAGGACCCGCAGCAACATGGAGAAATGACCCATGCGGTTCCGCTACTTGGCATCATCCCAGACCTTTTGGGCCAGGGCCCTCTGCATGTCACACAAGATGGCCACATGCTCCCTCATGAGGTCCTCGTGGACCTCCTGAGCTTGCAGCTCCCCCGGGGTCAGGCGGCTGGTTCGGGTGGCACAGCTCACCCCTCAGCGACGGCTGGTCCGGCTATGGAGAATAAAGAAGGAGAGGTGGTTAGTCATCCATGCAGACACCGTCCCTGAGGCTGTGCCCTCCTCTGTGAGCAGTGACCAACAGATGTCCCAGGAGCAAGGTCATGTGCACCTCACAGGGACCCCAAGGTGCCCAGGGGACCATGCTGCCTGATTCCCGCCCTCCCATGGACAAGCAGGCAAGGGAAGTGTCCAGCCACAGTGGGATCCCATGGGCGGAAGAGGAACCTGGAGCAGCCTGGCCCTCCCTCCCCCCCTCTTCCACACACACACACACACACACACACACACACACACACACACACACACACACACACACACACACATCTGGCAGCACTGTACGCAGGAACAGATGGTACCTTACATGGGCAGGCATGCCTTTGTGCTGCACTCCTCAGTGTGCATGGGGTCATGCCTGCACCCTGGTAGCGAGCCTGCTTCCAGCAGTGGCTGGTGGTAGGAGGGCATCCCTCCCCGGGCCAGACATGTGGATGACCTCCCCTGAGCCTGAGAGCAGGATGCCAGAGGTACTCAGGGGCTGCCTCCTGAGAGTACATGGCACACACTGACACTGCACATGGTTCCAGACTACAGCACCATGTCCAGCCCAAGCAACAGTAACTCCCCATCCCCTCTGCGCCTGCCTGTGTGTGTGGAAAAATAAGAGCACTCACCTGACGATCCCTCCCTGCCAACCGATGATGCCTGAGACATGTTCAGTCTTAGGGGTACTGGCTCCAGGGTCAGCATGACAGTACTTGCCATGTCCTCCTCCTCCTGCCCTTGCTGCCCCTAGTCCTCCTCCTCTGTGACCTCTGGCCAGGCAATGACAGATGTCTCAAGGCCAGTGTCGACCACGAAGGGTGGGGAAAGGGCTTCCTCCACCCCTAGGATCTGGTTCAATTCTTCATAATACAGGCAGGAGTGGGGTCCTGCCCCAGAGCGCGAGCTACTTAACTTTACTCCAGACCTGTTCTGATGTCCGGAGGGAGGAAGTGTGTCCCTGCTCTGCCAGGGCCTCTGCCATGTGCCCATAGATATTGGCATTTTGGCATCTGGAGCGGAGATTCAGTAGGATCTCCTCCCCCCACAGCTCAAGGAAGGACAGGATCTCTGCTCTGTGCCAGCAGGGTGCACATCGCTTGGTACCAATGGATGGGTCCTGGGAGCCGTGGTGCTGCTCACTGCAAGGGCCAGGGTGTCTAGGGGGGCTTGTGGCTCGGCCGTAGCTGGCAATGCCTGTGGCAGGGAGAGCTGCGTGGTCAGATGCTGCTCCTGGGCTGGCTTCCTGCCTCAGGGGTTGTCCAGGGTGCTTGAAGCTTTACAAGGTACCAGGAAACAGGAACTATAGAGCTCTGATTACTTTGGAATAGTGGCCACCAGGGCACCTGTGTTATTTCCTGCAGGTCTCTTCTTTTGAAAGAAAACCCTTTTCCCCATCCACACGCGCCTTTTTCCGAAAGAGATCTGTCAGAAAAAACCCTCCATTTTTGTTGAAAGAACACAATTGCAGTGTGGATATAAGTTAAGTCTTTTTGGAAAAATGGATGTTTTTCCCAAAAAAACCTATGCAATGTAGACATACCCTCAGACCAGTAAGGTACTTTTTTTTTTTTTTTGGTTTGTTTTCCTGCTGCAATAGAATCATAAATGAATCAATAAATATTCAGAATGTCCCTTTCAATCCATCATATAAAAGCAGAGTAAGAGAAGACTGCCATTTTATTTACAAAACCCTTGAATTATTCCATAGAGTTATCCTTTAGGTATCTAAAACAGCAAAGTGAGGGTCTGATAGATATTAGTTGAATGCTTCTAATTCGTACATAGGATTCTTTGGCTGCTTCTGCCACTTTAATATGAGCTGTGCTATAGCTATTTATCTAATGGATCTCATTAAAAAGAGATAGTCACATAGTTTGTACGCTGCAGTCCAAGAACTTTGGACAGGGTATACAGTAGTCACAGAATATAAATATTATTGCTCAGTAAGCAAGTTATACATTAGATGTTTCGGACTGATGTACTTCTAAATGTCAAAGTATATTTTAAGGCCTTACTTCTGAAAAGATAGACATGTACTTCAAGTTAAATCATGCCTTTGAATTCCGTATTTCTGGAAGTGTGGGTAAAGCCTGGTAGCACATTATGGTGAGTACCCCGAGACAAGTGCAGGGAACGAAATTCATCTGCAGTGTGACGTCTCTGATTTGCATCATCATCTTCATTTACCAAGTCTGAGAATGACCTAGTCTGATGATTCTAAGGACAAAATAATTCACCATTTAGACTGAAATTTATCCATATCTCTATAGTGTTTTCTTTATAGTGGTTCAAAAGCTTCGCCGATAATGAAATGCACTTCTCTAATATTTTGGGATGCTGAGTACTAAAACCTAAGTTCCTAAATTAATTTTCAATTGAATTCATTCAGTGCCTTCCAAAAGAGCTAGGATAGAGATTTTAATACTACCAGTACATTCCAATCATGCTTTTCACATGGCTGCTACATAAGATAATGTGTACATGGATGGAAATTTGTTAGACTGATGTGTACATTTCATTGATCAGTTAATCAAAAAAGTACTGAAGTAATTATCTCTTTGCACCTAATTTTTAAAATATATATTATCCTCTAAATAGTAGGCTTATATTATGCATATGTTTTTGCCTTCAGCTGATAGCACAGAATAAGGATAGGCAGACAGACATGTTACTTTATATACCCAGTAATAGCTAAATAGCTAAGTGAATGGAAAATTGTAGTAGAGCAAAAAAGTTAAATAAATCCTTTTAAACATATTGTGATATTATAGGACATGAATGGCAGAAGAATTCCCCTTAGGAATTTCTTGTGGTACATCCTGAGCTGCATCTCACAGTAGTGAATTCCATCTCTTCCCTCTGCCACATCCCCACTTCTTTCTATCTCCCTTCCTGACACTCCTGAACTAGGCACAAAATCATAATCAAGGAGGAATCTGACGTCAGGCTGTACTTAAAGTTAGTAGCTAAATTGTTGCAGTTACGGCAAGATGGTGGTTGGATATCATTCCCTGGAGAAGCTTTAAACAGAGAGGAAGGGGTGAAAGTTCTAATCCCCTTTCATCTCCAGGATGGTAAATGGGAGACAGAGAAACGACTCCCACAGGCACACTCTCACATACTCTTTCAGATGCAGGGAGAAGTTCTGCTCCGGCATGTCTGTGTGCAAGCTCACCCCTTTCTTCTTCCTCTCCTAGGAGATGTCTGATCAGACCAGCAAGAGGATAGACTTCTGTCCTGCTAAGATAAGGAACTACCTGATTCACTGGCAGCCCAGGTAATTTTCATTAACTTGGGCTATCACCACATGATTGATACAGTTTTGTTCTGCATTGCAGGAAATAAACACAATTTATTTTCCACTATAATGGACTTTTTTTGAGAGAGACACACTGGCTGTGTCTAGACTGGCCAGTTTTTCTGGAAAATCAGCCGCTTTTCCGGAAAAACTTGCCAGCTGTCTACACTGGCCGCTTGAATTTCCACAAAAACACTGACTTCCTACTGTAAGAAATCAGTGCTTTTTGAGGAAATACTATGCTGCTCCACTTTGGGCAAAAGTCCCTTTTGTGAAAAAGTTTTGCACAAAAGGGCCGGTGTAGACAGCTGAGATTTGTTTTGCACAAAAAAGCCCTGATCGCGAAAATGGCGATCGGGGCTTTTTTGCGCAAAAGCACATCTAGATTGGCTACGGACGCTTTTCTGCAAAAAGTGCTTTTTTGGAAAAGCGTCCATGCCAATCTAGACGCTCTTTTCCAAAAATGCTTTTAACAGAAAACTTTTCCGTTAAAAGCATTTCCGGAAAATCATGCCAGTCTAGACATATTAATATATTAACACATAGTGGCTAAGCATATTCTTAGTCCCCTTCCAACATGTCTTTCAGATCAGATTGAAAGCCACGTGACTATCATAGGCAACCACTTTGTAGCACCATCACTGAATTCTTATGACTGTCAATACCTGCTGAATGCAAATTCTTCACACACCATCCGGCAGCAAAATGATATCCATTAACTTTTCTGACCTGCAACTGAATTCATGACTGGCTGCAGCATATGCTTAATATTCTGTTGATGCAGGAATATCAATTACTTGTATATATTGTAGCCATCTAGTGCCAAGAGCAGCCTTCTGTCTTGAACAGTTTCAATACGAGATGTAAGATGTTATAAGCTAATTTATACATATATATGCACACAAATTGGTTCATAACATCTTACAACTTGTATTGAAAATGTTCTTTAGAATAGAAGAGGCCCTTCTATTGGTGCTAGAAAGCTGCAATACGTGCAAGCGATTGATATTCATTTATCAACAGGATATTAAGCATATGCACAAGTGGCAAATCATGAATTTAATTCCAAGTACAAAACAAACTACTTTAGACACTAAGTAGACACTATGTGTGTTTGTGTGTGTGTGTGTGTGTGTGTGTAATTATAAACACTGTATCTTGTTAAGAGTTTGCATTTGTTCTTAATTTAAAATTTGTTCAGAGTAAAAGTATATTTGCTCTTGTATCTATGAAAAACATAACATTCACTTTGTGATTTTGCTCTCAGGTCCACATATGGAGTTCTGGTTCTCTACCTCGCATGTATTAAAATATTGTGAGCAGTAACTCAGAACTCATTCTTGGCTGGGCTCCAAACTAAAGTTGAAAGAAGCTGCTATATATTCTCTGAATTGCTCTAATCCTTACCAGTTATGTCGCAAATTGACTGAACTATCAGACGCCCACAGATCTTTTAGGAATTGAAAGCGTTCTCATTCATTGTGAAGTTCAGACTACTGAAACAATCCATCTGATTCATAATTACTGCAGCCTGAGCTATACCATTTATTTGGATTTATTGTTCACTTTTGCTAAAGTCTTGTAGTTTGTCTTGTTTTGCTTTTATGTTATGTTTCAAATACAGACCAAAGTAGTAAGGATATGTATAGTTATTTAATTTTTTAGATTCTTCTTCCTTTCTATGGAAAGGCACTTCAAAAATAATAGCCAGCATACCTCATATAAATATAGCCTTTGCACCATACTAGAACTCTTACTGAAGAGTATGAAATCTACATACATATCCCTATCAGAAGAGGAACTAAAAGGTGTTAATATCTCAGGCAAACTAACAGATAATGAGGTTGCAAAGATTTCCTAAACAATTAGCAGTACTCCATTTTTTTTTATAGTTTAAACCTCTTCTCACCTATTTTACTGGGTCTTGTGAGGTAGTATGAAGTTCATGACGTCCTGAAGATTCTATTAATAAAATATTGGTGCTTCCCATATATCCAGGGAAGCCTTTGGTCTGTGCATGCCTCCTTTAGCACAGCTTATTTACATGCATTTTGAAGTTTGTCATATGGAGATATGGGTGCAGTTGTTCTTTTGTGGAGAATTAAGTCATTTTTTGAGAAAATAGTGAAACAATGGCAGGTGCAGGGTAGAAAATGTTAGCACATATTGTCAATAAAATAACTGAAAGCATGCACGGACTACCCTGAGTAGAAAACTAATGACAGTAGCAATGAAGGATACAGAGTTAAAAATGTAATAGACCGCAATTGAAAACTGAAATGATAAAGCAAGTTTTCAAGTGGTATAAATGTTTTGACTGAACAAGTTTAGTTCTTGAACCTTCCTTAAACCACTCTGTTGAAATACCAACAAAAAAAGCAAGTGAAGTTCACTAAATTTAATTATTTACTGCAGGAAAACAAAAAAATCCAATAATCTGGTGAAAATATTAATATACTTGGGGAACAGGCAAAATTGAAACAGCATCAAAGGATTTATGCACTGCTGTTTAAAGTGTTATCTTTTCAGATGTTTCTCTAGATTAATGACCTGCTGTAGAGATGTAGAATAAGTTTCAGCAGCAAAAACAATGCAAATGATAAAGTAATGCAGTCTCCCTTTCCCCCATGAGATTTCATATTACTGGAAGTAATAAAACATTTCAACCCAAATTACAAACTTTACTTGTCTCTCACAAGAGTAAAGCTGTGTCTGCCAATGAACTAAAAATGTATCCACAATGAAATGATAGCTCCTGCTAACTCAGCTACCCCTTTACAAACCGTGACAATGAAAAACAAAACATTGATATTGGCCCACTGCTGTCTTGTTTTGTGGAATTAGGAAACATTCAATGAAGATGGCAAGCATAGTATTAGCAAAGAGTATGTCTACACAATCACGAAAGTGAGCCTCTCAGTCCTGGTCAACAGACTTGTGCTAGTGGGGCTCAAGCTTAACACTTTAAAAATAGTTGCCTAGACAGCACTTTGAATCTAGCCTCAACTGCAACTCCGGAACTGGAACTCAAGCCAGAGTTGCAGCTCCAAAGAGTTATCTGCACAAGAGTTATTTATGTAGTGCTAGCACAAGCCCAAAATCACTTCTGCAGGCTGGGTAGACATGTCCCAAGCATGCTGGAATGTTAGTTTTTCCAGGAATCAATGAAAAAGGTGGATATTTACTTTAATTAGATGATTCTCTCTCTCATACATTGTTGAGGTGAAATTAATGTAACACTGTAGCATGCTCAGTGCTTAACACAAGGTACTCATTGATTGAGGAGTCTGGGTGCCACAATACTACTATGTAGTTTAATAATAAGTCTTCATGGTCTCCCCATCACTATTTTGATTATTTGATGCCTGAATCCGGTCATTTGTTGAAAGCTGATCTCTCATAAGCCAAATGACCCAAAGGCAGCAGTGGAAAGGTAATCCTTTTATAGAGAAGAAAGCTGAAAAAATGACATCAAAAGAACAAACTGAGGATTAAACGTACACCAATTGTCCTGGATCAGCAGACAAAAATCAGATTCTATCAAAGGATTTCTCATACAGCCACGTGACTAACCCATGAGATTTGACAGAAGGGGTAGGAAGAAATAAGGCTACCCTTAGGAATAAAAATAATGATCTTACAAATATTTTTAAAGAGCCTCTCTTCTAGATATAGTTGCCTAAAGGTAAACCGCTGCAGATATATTTTGTTGTTGTTAAGTAAATAAAGTCTTTGTGACAGGAAAGCCAAACACAGGAAACAGAACGGTTATTATCCTCTCAAGTTATGGCAGGACAACTGAAATCAGTAGAAACACATAAGAATAGATCAATTCCAGAATTTTAAAAAAAAGGACAGAATACATTTGATCTCTGCTGTTAGCATTCTGAAGGATACAAGGAAATTAAAATTGCCAAGGGCTCTATGTCTTTTTCCTTCAAAACTATTAGCTGGAAAAAAATTTACAAGTATAACATTCAAAATGGGAGAAACTGAAGGCTGTGATAGTCACACACAAAATTACTTCTGAATAAGCTAGAATGAAAGAACAAAACACATGAGAAACTCTGCCTTTATTTTATACAACGTTATGAAATTCATACGGCTCTGATCCAAAGTCCACTAATGTCAATAGACTCCCACTAATGGATCAATCTTTAAAATTTCCTTTCTTCCACAGGTCTAAGACATCTCTCTAAGAAGCAGAATAAAATAATATTTTAAAATGAATTGCAAGGGAGATTGATGTATTAGTAGTTTGCATCGGGAGTGAGTGAATTCATGAACAGAAAAAAAAATTCATCCAGCACCTCTGATTATATACATTGGTGACCACAAAATATTAGACTTAGTATACCCATTCATGTCCTAATTTTTTCCTACCTCTGTTGAGATTTCAACTGGTTCATCAACCTATTCTATATCCGTTAGAGTTTTATAATCCTGTGTTGTAAGGGTTCCTTATGGTTAGAAGGAAATTCTAACATTCCTCTTACATACGGAAGCTCTAGAGAACGTAAGTGTCCAGATTCTGCTTTTAGGTATGCTATTCTAATCCACTGACTTTAGTGGAGTAACTCTAAATACAAAACTGTATATCTTAGATTAAATCTACATTTTGAGCTGGTTACCTCAATCCACCACTTGCACTACTATGGCTACACTTTATTTTTATCATGCTAAAAATTTGCTGTCATGCTACCTCCAGTTCAAAATGTAGATACACACTTAGCCCTGGTCTACACTAGGGAATTGTTTTGAAATAATCCTCCTTATTTTGAAATAACAAGCAGAGCATCCACACTACCAAGCCTGTTATTTTGAAATAACGGGGTGGTTATTTTGAAATCTGTACTCCTACTCTTTTGAATTGTTATTTCAAAATAGTGTTAGTGTGGATGATCTGAGGCTGCCAATTCAAAATAATTGGCCTCCAGAAGCCTCTCTTAGCTGCACTTGTGGCAGCTCAGGCCATACCTGCCATCTCCACTGCTCCCCTTCTCCTGCAGTGCTTAAAACAACAGGTTACAGAAGAAGGGCTTGTGACATGGGGCCAGCTTCACAAGACCCATGCCATACAGGAGGAGCTGACATACAGCAGGAGTTGACGGAGCCATGGAAGACCCCAATGCTCCCTCAGACCCTCTCACAGCTGCCAGCAATCCTGCAGCAGCACCTCCAGCTGCCACTGACCAGGAATGCAGGAGAGAATCAGCCTGGAGTGGTTTGGAGATCCTGGACCTCCTTGAGCTCTGAGGCAAAGAGACCAACCTCCAGGATTTCCACATCAGAAAGTAGAATTCCAACATCTATGGCTGCCAGCCTGGCCAACAAAGGCCACACCTGGATCTTAAATCAGGTCCAGATGAAAATAAAAGATCTTGAGCAGGCCTATAAGAAGGTTAGGGAGCAGAGCAGATGGTCCAGGGTGGCACCACACATGTGCCACTATGACGACATCTCAATACTATCCTGGGACATTTTCAATACAAGTTGTAAGATGTGCGCTCCTTGTTTGGCCCACTCAGCCAGGGGTAAGGGAGAAATGGGTTGCACAACAGCTTGTTCATGTGGGTGCACATGGAGCACCAGTGCAGAGCAGCCAGCTCCATGAGGTTCTCACACAGGAACCCCTGCTCCTTCTCACAAGGTTCCTGAAAAGGCCTACCTTACTTTAGCCTCCATAATGGGACACCTTCCCACAACAAGCCACCACACACACACACACACACACACACACACACAGTCTGGGGTCACGGAACCACACAGTAGTGCTACACACAGCACAGGGTCATGCCAACACTCAGGCAGCATCTGCTTCTGGTAAAGTGCGGTGATGTGGACAAGACTGATCCCCTGCATGGGAATCTGCTGTGGAGAGAAAGAAGAGGAGACCCCAGTAGCACTCTCTCCAGCTGGTGACCTCTGCTGCTCACACACACCTCCCTCAATACCCCCCACTCAGTAGGCAGGGATAGAAGCTCTCTCTTTGCAGGATGCCATCAGTGTTGGACCCAACATGTGCAAGACATAGAAGGAAGCCAAGTCACCCCACCCTCCTCCTTCTACCCACAGGCTCCTGGCCTGGCCAGCACCTTCCCATGGCTGCTTGTTCCCAGGCTGTGGGTGTAGCAATGTTCCCCTGGGACATCTGTGCCCCTGCAGGAAAGTCCCTGCTACCTAGGCAAAACATGGCCTTGCTTGGAGCACATTGCCAGTGTCTGAACAGCGACCTTCAGAATCAGTTCACATATTAGGGCTAGTCTTCACACACAGTGTCTCCTGGGATGACTGCCCTTTTCACTTTTCTTTAAACCTGAGACAGCTGAAAGCATGACACATCCCCCAGCTCCCATGCTATCTTCCTGACTCCATGGGATCTGCAGTAGGAATAGAACCTAGGAGAACCTAATGAGGGAGCCGGTGGCCTGCTTGCAGTTCCCTGTCCAGAGGCTCAAGGAGACACTGGGGGTGGGCCACTGACCGGGAGCAGCGGGAGGCTGCCTGGTACCAGCTGGCATGCCAACACAAGGCCATGTGCTCCTCCCTCACTTCAGTGATGGAGCATTTGGCCTCATGCATGGAAAGGGTAAAGGTTTTTATGGCTGACCTGGAACAATGCTTCCTCAGCTCTCGTCCACTAACCCTCCTTCTCTACCTCCACTACATTGATGACATCTTCATCATCTGGACCCATGGGAAGGATATTCTGGAAGAATTCCACCATGATTTTAACAGCTTCCACTCCACCATCAACCTCATCCTGCACCAGTCTACACAAGAGATCCACTTCCTGGACACCACAGTGCAAATAAGTGACAGTCACATAAACACCACCCTATACTGAAAACCTACCAACCACTATGCCAACCTTCATGCCTCCAGCTTCCATCCCGGACACATCACATGATTCATTGTCTACAGCCAAGCACGAAGGTACAACCGCATTTTCTCCAACCCCTCTGACAGGGACCAATACCTACAAGATCTTCATCAAGCATTCTTGAAACTACGATACCTGCATGAGGAAGTGAGAAAACATTAACAGAGCCAGACGTACCCAGAAGCCTCCTACTACAAGACAAGACCAAGAAAGAAACCAACAGAACACTACTGGCCACCACTTACAGTCTTCAGCTAAAACCTCTCCAACGTATCATCAGTGATCTACAACCCATCCTGGACAATGATCCCTCACTTTCACAGGCCTTGGGAGGCAGGCCAGTCCTCACCCACAGGCAACCCGCCAACCTGAGGCAAATTCTCTCCACCAACTATACACTGCACCACAGTAACTAACTCAGGAACCAATCCATGGAACAAACCTCGGTGTCAACTCTGCCCACATATCTATACCAGTGACACCATCACAGGACCTAACCAGATTAGCCACACCATCACTGGTTCATTCACCTGCACATCTACCAATGTAATATATACCATCGTGTGCTAGCAACGCCCCTCTGCTATATATATCAGCCAAACGGGACAGCCCCTATGTAAAAGAATAAATGGACACAAATCAGGTATTAGGAATGGCAATATACAAAAACCGGTAGGAGAACACCTCTATCTCACTGGACACTCACTAGCAGATTTAAAGGTAGCCATCCTGCAGAAAAAAAACTTCAAGACCATACTTCAAAGAGAAACTCCTGGGCTATAGTTCATCTGCAAATTTGACACCATCAGTTTAGGATTAAACAAAGACTGAGTGGCTAGCCAACTACAAAAGCAGTTTCTCCTCTCTTGGTGTTCATACCTCCAGATCAGCTGCTAGAAGTGGGCTTCACCCTCTCTGACTGAATTAACCTCGTTATCTCTAGCCTTATTCTGGCCTGAATATTTATACCTGCCTCTGGAAATTTCCACTACATGCATCTGACGAAGTGGCTCTTTGCCCACGAAAGCTTATGCTCCAATATATCTGTTAGTCTATAAGGTGCCACAGGACTCCTTGTCGCTTTTGCAGATCCAGACAAATACTGCTAACTCTCCGATATTTCAATTTTGTTATTGAAGGAGTTTTATTTTGATTTTAGTAATTTTAAATAGTTTCCTATTGTAGACATGCCCTTAAAGAATAGAACCTGGCCCAAGATCTGTAAAGAAAAAGCAGTTCAGAGTCCAATATCCTCCCAAGGAGAAACATTGGCAACCCCACCTAACTAGTATTCAAGACTGAGTTTGATAAAAATGCATGGATGGTATGGTATAATGAGAAGGGCACATGCTGGTGTAGGCAATCTGGTGATAGCGTCAACTGTCAGAAATATAACAAGTTCTTTGATTGTTTTTCCAGGTGTCTGGCTAGTAGGTTCCACAACAGGTCTAATTCATCATTATTACTTAAAGTCAGGAAGAATATGAAGTTTTTGGCATGAGGCACCATGTTATCCTTCTATAAAACATAAGTAATTCCACTAAATTCAATGGAGTTGCACCAATACAAACCCAGCATTAAATTAGAACAAACTAAGAGTAATGATCAATTACATTGTTGTAGGGCAGATTCTGCCACTACTTTGCAGCTGTGAGCGACTGATTGCATGGGATCCACAAAGTCAAATAGAGTTGCATAAGGAATGGCTTCTCTATCCCCACAGAAAATTTTGATGAGAACTGATAAACTTGGACTTTTTTCAGAGTTTTTGGAATTTTGTCCAAAACTAAACAACACCGCTTTTCAATTTGACAAAGATTTCTGCTTTGTCAAAAAATGCTTTCTGTTACAAGAAAGACAAGATTAAAACAAACCTGGGTTAAGCAAATGGAAACACTTTTCTTAGGGTTTTTTGAATGTTGATGTCATAACTTAAAGAGAAAGAATCAAGCATTAAATTCAATGTTACATACAGAGCTTCATTAACTAAACTTGACAATAGCAAGTAAGAGTATAGGATACAAGTCTACAAATGTTGAATCAGATTTTGAATTTGCTGACAACTAGAAAGTTGGTTATACAATTATTCTGAAAACCAGAATGATTAAATAAATCACAACAGAACAATATTGTACTTAACTACTGCTCTGGGAAAGTGATTTTGTGCCAACTGGTTTTCAACATTGGAGCTACAAGCACAGAGGAAAAAATGTGTCTTTTCCAGCAATTCAGGTTGCCTTCTAGTACACAAGAAAAGTTTTAGACATGTCCATCCTTTGATCCAGATGTGTTTGCAGTGTCAACTCCTGCTTGTGAAGAGTAACTGAGCTGAAAGATTGCAGCTAAGTAAAGTTCTGGTGATAAACACACTCTCTCTCTCTCTCTCCCAGATCAGTCAGATGACTATTCTTTGAAACTCAGTATGGATATGTCTACACTGCCACCCTAGTTCAAACTAGGGTGGCCAATGTAGACAGTCAAACTTGCAAATGAAGCCTGGGATTTAAATATCCCAGGCTTTATTTGCGTGTTCCCGGGTGCCGCCATTTTTAAATGCCCCGTAGATCGAACAACCTGCCCGCGGCTACACGCGGCACAGGCTAGGTAGTTCGAATTAAAGCTCCTAATTTGAACTACCATTACTCCTCCTACCTTATACCCTTTAGCCAATTATGTGTGTTATGCTTGTTCATTTCGCATTTTTCACCACTGTGGCTGTGCTAGCCACTGGAAAAAAAACATTTAATGTCCATATTGGTTAGATAAAATCCCGCCACATTCTTTGCTGCTCTTAGAACATGTGACTTTGAATTGTATAATGTACTGTTAGAACTTCAAGAATGATTGTTCTTCAGCAGACCAGAATAAATCTTCTATTCCTGTACCCCTTGTTTTAACAACAATGGGGGACCTTTTACATATGACTAAGCCATGTCTTGTACAGCTTTGATTTTTTTTCTTAATTATTCCACTCTGATCATGTGTCCTTACAACATACTATTTGATTTTATTTCATTTGATTTACTACCTCTTTCAGCACTAACTCGGTAGCACAAGCATGCTTGATTACAAAAAGTAGCCATATTTCTTCATTTTATCATTATAAAAAAAATTAAATGTATCCACCCACTTTCTTTTCCGTAACAGTATTGCCCATAAAGTAAACTGTCACTGAAGTTTACAGTATTTTGCCAAAGTTGTATTGTTTACAATTGATTTTCCTTTTACACACTTAATGTAAAAATCATAATAGACTGAGTGTGCTTGCCTATTTTCCATTACTGGCAATATAGTATCTTTTATATTAGATAACTTTTTACATTCAACAGATTAAAAAGGGTACTCTTGAGAGAGGCTGAAGAAATTGGCTTTTCTTGGACTATTTGGACAATTTGAAAAGTCTGCCATTAGAGTTTGAGACCAGGATATCTGGACAATTGGTAAATAATTGATAATTTAGAATGTTATTACTAAATTACTCATTGTCCAAAAAAAAATTGCTGGAACAAACAAAGAGAGAGTTAAGCAGTGCTTTGACTACAGTGTGTAAGTATCTACATAGGGGATGTACTTTTAATTATGGGCTTTTTAATCAAGCAGAGAAAGATATAACCCAATCCAACAGCTGGAAGTTGAAGCTAGAAAAGTCAGATTAGAAATAAGGCATAAATTAACAAAGGAAGTATTTAACCATTAAAACTATTTACTAAGTGTCACAGTGGATTTTCCATCATTGACAATTTTGAAATCAAGACTGGATATTATTATACTAAAAGAGCTACTCTAGGAATTATTTTGGTGATGTTCTCAAAGAGGTTATATTAGATTATCACAATGGTCCCTTCTGTCTCAGGAATCTATTTATACAGTGTGGACAAAAGTTTCAGAGAATTTGGTTGAGAGGGCAGTAGAAGATAGGGACAAGGACTCTAGTGAGATTGGGACAGGAGGAGATGGAGGAGAGAAAGATGACTTTGGGGGCAATGAGAAACTGGGACTTGATGGGCAAGGGACTAAGACTGGCTTGACAAGCCTGGGAATGTGTAGGCTCACAGAATGGGATTGGTACAAGGATTCAAAAGTCTGGGGAAGAGACAGGACTAGAACAGGTTAGAAAGGGCAGACCTGAAGGGATCAATATGCAAAGGATACAGGGAGGGAGAATAGGCAGAAGCATGTGTGCTCAGTGAAGCACACTTCACATCCAGTTCTTAGAATAGCAGAGTTGCACCATTCCTCTGCTTTTAGCAAATGTAGGTGAAACCCACTAGCAAAGCATACTTCTTGTCCCCTGAAGTTAACTGAATAGACAGGGTTCCCGAGGGACAGAAAACACTATGTGATGATATAACCAAAGTCTATTAAAATGAATGTGCATAAGGGTTGTGCACAACCACCTCAGTTCTGATATTTCCTAAATTTTGGGAGCTTGCAATCTAAGCATGTGATTTTAATGTAGCTAAATGTGTACAGTATCATTGGGTATTTGCAGATGGAGAATTTTTTGCATTTAGTAGTTGAATGTTTTAACATTTTTCTGCGCAGATCTTGATTTTTCTGGATATTTTCACAGTCCTGATTCTACTCTTTGACATTAATAGATCCTTTGACACCTTATCTAAAATCTGCATAATCTCCTTTTACTGACTTTTCAGTTTCCTCGGCCAGGTTTGTCCTTCAACATGATTTTTCATTTCAGAGAGTAGTGCTATTGATGTGAGAATAAATGACTTTTCAAAATGCTCGAAAGTCACAACACTCGGGGGTGGGGGTGTTAAATTGGCAGGAGAAAACAACTACATTTATTTTATGCTAAATTTATTAGAACATCAGAGATCCTATTTATTTTAGGGGAGTTCAATTATTTGACTCATTTAATTCACCTCTATTTCGTACAGTAATGTATAAAACCTAGAAATAATACTTATTTCCTGGAAGAGTCTCACTAATTTGCTATCCTGCTAGGAACATCAAATGTAGCGTGGAACAACTTCCTGTAGTTAATGTCTCTAAATATCAAACTGTGCCATCGAAATTACAGATAAAACCCTTAGTAGGAACAAATATTGCAATCATATTCAGTGCAAAAGTCTTATTTTCCCTCCAGCCTCGCAATGAAGAGTAACGTTGTAGTACAGTTATTACAGTGGCCTGATATCCGCTTTTCAGCCCACGGACCAAAACTATTAAAAAAACCAACCAACCAAACAAAAAAAACAGTGGTCTACAGTCAGTATTTGGAGCAGATTGTCCAGCTGAGCAGTTCTTTTTTGCAATTCAGGTGGCTCACAGGAAGCAGAAGCTTCATGAAAGTCTTCTACTGGAGACCTCTCAAATGTGTGACATCTCTCAGGGGACACAGAACCAGCGTATTTGGCTTCTATACCACTCATCCTGTAATAGTTGCTAGTGCAGAGCCCATATCAGAGAGCGGGGAGAAACATGTCTGGCATGCCTTTGCTAACAATGAAACCAGGTGCTGGTCCTCTTTTTCTTGTCCCCTTGTCTGCCTTTGGTGACTATATAGATCGGAAGAGGCATCTTTTGCTTCTTTAGCTTAAGCAAGGCCAGTTAAATGCTTATTCTGTTTCCTGTTTCCTAACAGGAAGGCAATGGAGAGCTTTCATCTGACTCCCCTGCGATTGCTTGTAGCGGTGCCCAGAGATAGAATTTCTGAGCAGCTGCTGCAGAAAAGGGACAGCAAGTATTTGGAGTGCTTCCACAAAACCAGTGTGGCATCCTGTGACACCTTAAGGACTAACAGATTTATTCAGTCATAAGCTTTGGTGGGCAAAGACCCAAGGTGCCCCAAGGGTCTATTCCTCATTGTTGCAAAGAAAGACTAACACAGCTACCCCTCTGATATTAGTTGGAACTTTCCTATTAGCTCTTCAGTATTTTCAAGTAGCCCTCTAGGTGCAAAGGACAACAATCTCATGCTTACTAGTCCTGTCTGAAATACAAATTTAAACATCTGCAAATAAAACCATAGAAAGAAATGTAAAACCATATAATTAATGTCATGTTCATTCTGGATAATTCCTTCTACCATACTGTTAGTGTCCAGTAAAGTGAAGTCAGAAAAGTATCAAAGTGGAGTCATATGAAGTACATAACCTGAAGTTTGTCTAATGTAAAACTGTAAACATATTTGTATCTTCAGCACCAGAATATTTAAGAAGTAGAACTGTGTGGCGAGAGGTCACAGAACATATTCCTTCTAGAAATGCAACAGATGCACCATGTACAGATTAGTTATGGTGTTACTTCTGTAATTTAAGTTTGAGTTATTTTTATTAAGTCAGTGTACTTTTCTTCATTTTGTAATTTTTTCAACACTAACCATGAGAACTCTTACTGACGCTCTTTACTGAAATGGGTTTTGCTCATGAAAGCTCACGATTCTGTATATTTCGGTTAGTCTCCAAGATGCCACAGCACCACTTGTCAGATTTTTGGATAATACTAGTTGAGCAAGTGAAAGATTGCCAGAGAAGAATGGTCTTAGACAGGTGGACTGAAAATATCTGGATTGTCCACAAAAAGGTAAAGCAAGTTATTGGTTTCTCAAACTTAGTGGAAAGGCATCATGTCTCTTTACAACCTAGACAGGGTTACATTTTCTAAGGTACACCTAAATCTATGCCCAAGATTTTAGATGCTTGGTCACTCGTCCTCACATGGGACAAAATTGAAGGAGCCTTGATTTCTGCAGATTACAAAGCTAAACTATTTAGTTTGTAGGTTTGCATTGTGTGTACTCATTCTAACTTCTGTAAGCTCATGATTGTGGGTGCAACATTGTTGGTCAGAGACTCTTACTGAAAATATTGCCTTGAAAGATTTTTAAAGAAAAAACCCCCCACAACTTCCATCAATGACAAGGATTTTTGGAGTAAGATTTACATCAGAGGAGTCGAAATGAAATCAATTATTCTGGTTATTTTCAACAAAATGGATAGTCTTATAGTAATAAAAAGTGCCCATGTATATTTAATCCTCATATTCAAAACATGGATTATGGAAAATAGCCAGTCTAATCAAGGTCATTTGTCCTTTCCTGTGATCTAATGCTTGATAGCGGTGAAAAAGTTCATTAAACATTCTATAAAAATTTAAGAGCAATTACACCCTGCACAGGAAACGGCATGCTCCTAGGCATTCTAAGTAGCTTCAAAGCCTTTACAACATTTCCGATTCAGGACTTTTTCCTTCTATGTTTGGCTTTATTCATAGAATTCCAAAATTAGAGATAGAAGTTCAAAGATTCAGCTCAGAAAAAAATTCAGATATTTGGGTGCCTACCTGATACATATATACCTGCAAAAGGGAGATATGAGCATTTAACATCTCTGAAAATCATACATTTATTTAAGTGTCTAGATATGAATCAGGTGCCAAGAGGTGAGCAGTCAAGTTCAAGTATTTTAGTCAAAATGCCTACTTGTTAAAGTAGTCTCAGTAACAAAGTGATAAATATTAGAAGAAACAGAATCCAGAAGATATTCCCTGAACACAGTTATAAATTCTAACACACCCTATTAATTTTTTAAAATCAATGTAGATGCTAGAAAAAAAGTCACCTTTTTCCTTTGTTAGTGTTGTTATAATTTTTGTTCTATAGCAGACTACTCTCTGAACACACACTTTGTATTAAAAGCAATTGCCTAGCTGTAGTATATTGCCCAGGCTCAATTAGTTCCATGTCCTTGCCTTTGTTGAGTCTATTATAATTTGATATATTTTCATTTACGATTTTCAAAATTTTATATTTACTCTATTCCATAAACTAAAATCTGTACCCCTCATTGCCTGGAAGTGAGGAGAGCTACTAGCATTTTGATGAAACTCTTTATATTAACTAGACTCCTTTAACATCAGGAGAGAAGTAATTGAAAAACAATATATAGGGAAACCTATTTACTTACTGAGGAAAGAAAAGGAGATTGTAGGCTTAGTTTGCCATAATGACGAAAGATCAAAAGATCCTGTTTAAAATGGGCTGGAGTAAAGAACCATATATATGTAAATTTAAACATCCAATTCTAAGGGGAAGGAGATGGACTTTCTTTATTCAAGGGAATGCATTTGAATGCTCATGTAACTGGGAAAAAAATGAATGGATGACCCAGTTTCTAATCTTACTTATACCCAGGTTGTGAAATCTGATTAAAATATGACCATTTTAGATCATTATTGCAACCATTTATGTGTTTGCAAAATATCATGTACAAAATAAGGCATGGAGGGTGTCTATGGAAACATTAATATTTGCTGAATAGGATTAAACTATTTGAATGCACGTGTCATTTTTGTATTTGAAATTATGAGTATTGATTCTATTCCCGTATTTCAAAATGTTTGCTCCTGTGATGTCCCATGAGGTATTTAGCCAGCACATTTTGAATGGCCCATCAAGTATACTTAGCAAATAATGGACCCTAAGATATGCTCATTTGCACCTAATGGACTTTTCCTGTGAATGTTGCAACTAGTGGGTAGGTAATGGATTCATATACGGACATGTGATTTGCCCACATGATGCTAAACATATCTTGCTACTCTAATTTTTCATAGTAAGAACAATGGGATTCCCTTCAAATGGCAGAAGCTATAAAAGACTCTGGAAATGTCTCCATATTGCCTCTTTCCTATTTCTGCCTCTGGACTATGGACTCATGCTAATGGCAGTAGCAATGCACTAGAAATACAAACACGCCAGAATAAAAAAAATATATATATAGTCTTCTGAAGTCTCTCAACTGGAGCTTCTTCTCAGAAGCTTAATACCCTTGAGTTTGCAAACTAAAAAATTGGTGAGAATCTTTTATACTTCTATGTTAAAATAGTTGCCTGAGGAAAGGATGTGGAATACAAACCAAGCTGCATGTTACCTCCCAGCTAAAGCACAAGTGGTAAACCACAATTGAACTACAGGTATGAGCATGGCTGGATTTCAGCTAAAAGCATTAAGCAGCTACAGATTCAAGATTCAGTTCTGCCACGTTGAGCACTTTCAGTTCCCATTTAGGATTTGTGGTGTTGTCAATCATCGGTATATTGAAACTGCTGCCAAACCGAGCCCTTAAGGAAGCATTTCAATTGTCAGTGTACTGTCTCCTTACCGCTTTGGATGTGAGCACTTGTTTTAGTTGAGTGCTTTAGTTGACAGCAGTTCTCATTTAGCCTTTTGCCTCTAAGCTGGTTTGCTAATGTATTCATCCTGTGTCCAAAACCTTGAGTGATATCAAGTAGGCCTGCTGAAATTGGAGCTACCCTAAGAAAGCCTGACTTCCACTTTAAGTACTATCAACTCCAGCACCCTTCAAGAGCCCAACTCTCTTGGTCATAAATTTTATAGTCATGATGACAGACACTGTTTAAGAGGTATCTCTGGCCCAGCCTATAAAGGGAAGACCTCAGTTTGAACCAAGAATTGGGCCAGGAGCAAGCAGAGGACACAAATCATTGGGGTAATGAGTCCTCTCCTGAGTTAGTTAGAATCTGGGACTTCATGGTATGCGCGGTCAGCCCATTGTCAGAGCATTTCAGTAACCAGATCTGGAGGTGACAACTGCATGGATCAATGTGTCTGGGTCCACATGCTGTAGGAAAGGACATAGCCTCCTGACTTACTGAAGACTGAAAAAATACATGGATGCCGGTTGAAGTTAGATTGGTAATCAGGATTTGTAAACAAGAAGTCCGAGAATGCCTTATCTTGATAAGAGTGTAGGACTGCCCAGCTTCAATATTCCATACCTCAGCTGATGGGTAGACTATCAAGTGAACAAAAACAAAAGAAACAAAACACCAGTGATTCATGAAAATAAGACCTTTCATCTAGGACCATTATCAAGGCTGGTTTTACCAGAAGAACAGAGGAGCAGGTGTTGATCCAAAAACCTTGACCGTGTCCTTTTAATCTGAAGCAGTTTTGCAAACATAAAAAAGAACTAGGAACTATTCAAAATGATTAGCGCTGTAATTAGAGAGCTGAATTACAGTCTGTTGTTCTTACAGAAATGAGAACAGATGGTACATACATTACAAAGATTGTAGGGAAACGAGGTGTCTAATTAGCTTACTGCTAATAGTTACTTGCTTTACAGAAAATATAACATTTGTGAATTAGGTATCCATGGGAATCAAGTAATTTTAATGTAAATGTATATTTTACTCTTAGGGTAATACTTCTTGAATGTGTGTGCAATTTTTGAACCGAAGGAACACGATGCCCAAATTTCATATGGAAGCTTTATAAACGATGAAGGGTTTTAGATACTGGGGATGGTCACTGTCAAATAGTTCAGGCACTGGATATTTATAATCATAGGGAAAAGATATTTTAGATTCTATATGGCTACTTTTACCAATATGCATAGTTTCAAAAAAAAATTGATATGTATATCATTTAATATGAAATGTTCATATTCAACTTTTATGATTTTATAAGCAACAGGAAAAACAGCCACAGTTCATCAGTAAAGCTGAAAAAATTTCAAACCCTACATATAATAGCTGTCATCCACCTAGCATCAGGACCAAAAGTTATTTCACAAATCATGGAATATGTTGTCATCTGCATAGGACAGCTTACAGAAATATATGCCACTCTAAACGCCATTTGATTCATACAGTTTCCTGTGAGGCAGGAGGTTCACAGCTCTAAGTTCATGGATGCCCAGAGATCTATGGGAATTCTATACATCTCAGAGCACTTTAGAGGCCCTGAACAACCACAAAGAAGCAAAGTGTCAGTACACCATGGTCCCACACCTAGAGCTGCACAGCTATGTCAGGAATCATCTTCCTGGATAGACTTCACCAATGGGCTCCCTGAAACCAGTTTCATGAGATGTGAGTCACTGACTTGTGTAGTGAAAACCCATGAGTTTTGAGGAAGGCACTGGGCTGCAGAGTGTGGATGATTCTCTAGCCTCACAGAGCTTTCAGGGAATTAGAGGAAGAACTGTGGAGTTGCTTTTGTTTCATGCCCCTCCTCAGGCATCTGATCTTGCTCACCTCTATTCAAGGTCCAATTAGACCAGGCGGTACTAACACTAAAGATGAGGATACACGGATAGAGAGTAAATCAACTCAGGCTATTTGCTTGTGTTCCATTATAGGAAGAGATCCTACCCCCACCGAAAATTGCACAACTGAAAAGACAGAAAACCATAGAGAAATACTTGTAAGCACTTGAGGCCATTAACTCAATTGCCACCAAATAAAGTGCAGCACAATCTTTGGCCATTATAAGCAAATACGTGCAAAAGTTTTCTCCCTCCATAGGGCTAGTCAACACGCGGGATGCAGGCGGCCCGCAGTGCAGCTTGGGTTTACACAGGGCTCAACATGCAGCCCATGGGCGGGATCATTTGAACATAGCCTCCACTGGGAACATGCTTCACAATGGTAAGTCAATATAATGGTCTTTGCTGATATGCGTTTTAGTAGTTAAATTCCCGGACTGCCATTGTTCATTAAAAGTGCTGTCAGATGGGTGGAAATCGGGTAGATATTGCATTTTATTAATATCAGCAGAACTGGCTTAAATGGAGTCTGTGTGTTTTGTAGTCTTGCCTGAATCTTTGTATTATGCCTAAAAAGCTATTTGCATGTGTATACACACACACACACACACACACACACACACACACACACACACTGAATTGTGGCCCTTGGCTCGTTCTATGAGTATCATTGTGGCTCCCAGGGCTTCCAAAGTTGAGCAGACTTGGTCTAATTGTTTCATGTCCCATTCCCATAACAATGGGATATCATTAGGCTTATCTTACTACAGGGCTTACCTATATCCACAACAGGGAGGTTCTACCAGTGTAAGTATTTGGTTAAAAAAATCAGGTGCCTAATTAAAATAATGGATGACTATTTTAAATTAGGCATCTGCTTTTTTACAAACTAAAATAAGGATATGGATAGAGCCACTGAAATGGGTGAGGCTATTTGTGTGCTTAAAATTACATATGCCTAGGTAGCTAGTTGCATTAGGCCTTTAGTTATCAACATGAGTTCCTTCTACAGCTGGTAAGATGCCACAGCTCCTTTCATTATTCTTTACAGAAGTTTTAATTGATTAAGATGTGCCTGAGCTGAAAAGTTCAAGTATGCTCATATCAGTATTTGATTTGGTCCATTACAAGGTACATCTACACTTGCTCCCTAGTTTGAGCTAGGGATGCAAATGTAGCCGACCAAAATTGCTAATGAAACGGGGATTTAAATATGCTGCACTTCATTAGCGTAATCTCGCCCACGCTCTATTCCGCTCACCAGCTGATTTAAACCAGGAAGTGCGCTCTGGAACGTGTTAGTTTGAATCAAACCCCTTGGTTCGAACTAACGTTACTTCAAAAAAGAATGAGGAGTAACGTTACTTTGATTCAAAGGGTTTGATGTGAATTTACGCATCCCAGAGCGCACTGGTTCAAATCAGCTGGCAAGCAGAATAGCGCGGGGGCAAGATTATGCTAATGAAGCACGGGTTATTTAAATCCTTGTTTCATTAGCGATTTCGATTGGCTACATTTGCATCCCTAGTTTGAACTAGGGAGCAAATGTAGACGTACCCACAGAGAATTATCCTAGACTCAGTCCCAAAGCTCTCAGCATAGAGCGTGCAGACATGTTTCTACCATTGTGTTTCTGGGCTGCTCAGAAGACCAATTTGGCAACCAGTACAATTTAGAGAAGAACTGAAAGTTGCCTACATTACAGAAGCCTGTCTCTGCTCCAGCTCGTCACCCCAATCCACCAATTCTATGCCACAGCTTCACCCATATAGCCAATGCCTAAACTGGACTTTGCAAGAGACTACTCAGCCTCTGGCTGCTTCTTTCAGTTCTTGCAGCACCAGGGCAATTTTCCTTGCCCAGATCAGAGGCTTTTAGAGATGTCTTATCTTGTTGGCCCTTTTCAGGGACTGGCGTGAGTATGGGCAACTCCTATGTGGTGTCCAGATTTAGGGATTAGCCTCTGTTTACTTTCAAATCTTCATAGAAGTCCCTGAACAGTTTCGGTCTGTCCTGAACAGCAAGGATATTGCCACATATTTAAGAGTCATATTTATTAACCAATCTTCCCTCCATATTTCACAAGGAGTTCTGCTTCCCTGCCCTTATGACTTTGAGGAATTGAAATAATCTGGCAGTTTTGCTGATTTTAGGCATAAAACTGTATTATTTTCTGACACGCATCAACATTGATGGCTATCCCTGCTCACTGCTAGTCTTACTGCAGCGAGTGGGCAAGCACAAATAAACAGAGACTCTGACTGTAATGATATCAGGAAAGGTGCTTTAGATAATCCCTTTCACCTCACACTTCTTCCACGTAAACAGAATAGGTATTCAGGCTGATCTCTTCTTATCAGAGGCTTAACCTCCTGTCAAATGTGGCAATCAGGATTTTAAAGCTAATGCATATCCTGTGATTCACTTCTATTGTGACTGGACTTACACAAGGAAGAAATCCTCTGGCTAGGTTTGCAAGTCCCAGTATGTCCCTTCCTCCCCCCAGCTGCATAACAGTTCTCTGTTTTTAGTAAAACCAGTTCAGACACATAATATTTGGATACTTTTTCATACCAAAAATTAAAATATGGCTTTATGCTAATCCAATGCATATACTTAAAACATGCCAGCATTCACTTTTCATGGTTTCCTCCATATTACTTACCTACTACTTTCTCACATGCATACTCTTATTGGCTTCAAATACGGTAACAAAAACCATATGCTGCAAGCAACATACAATTATTACAAAAATCATTCTCTTACACAGGATCCTGGAACTGCAACTCCGAGATATTCAGCTCCAAAATAGCTTAAAGGGATTTTTCTTTGTTGACAATAATAGTATATTCCATATCCTATCAGTGGGCCAGTGATTAGAAAGTAACATTATTCATGCAGTACTTTTACCACAAAATATGCTAGCTGCTCTATCTGCCACCATTCAATACAAGAGTTGTTCATGTGCTAGTCATCACACGGTTTGTTCTCAAGGAAGAGCAGAAAATGTTAAAAATTGCAGTTGGAGGTAAGGCAGGTGAGAATGCAGGAAAAACATAACTAGTTTGTAAGGACCTGGCTACTTCCCTTTCTATTACAGGACAGAAAGAACAAGTCTCCTGTGGAAGGGGATTTGCAGCTTTCACACCATTACAATATCTTGCATATTCATCCTGCCCTACTTTGAAGTCATAAATAGGATAAGAGCAGGGGTGAGCAATAATTTTTGATGGGGGGAGGGGCACACCCAAAATTCTGGAAAGTGGTCGAGGACCACACTCTTCCATGATATTAATAGAAAAGGTGTGGGGTTTGGGATGGAGGCTGGGTGCAGAAGGGAGCTTGGGGGCTAAAATATTGGGGTGCAGGAGGAAGAATGGAGTCTGGGAGGTAGTTGTGACCTAGGACAGGAAACTGAGGTACAGGGTTTGGGGATGTGACCTAAGGTAGGAGGGGATTGTGATCTCGGGCAGGAGATTGAGTTGCCAGATCCAGAAGGGAGTATATAGGTGCCTGTAGCGGGGTAGGAGTGCAGGGTGTAGCGGGGTAGGAGTAGCGGGGTAGGAGTGTAGGGTGCCAGAGGCAGGTTCTCACCAGAATACTTACCAGCAGAGCTTAAAATGTTTCTGCCTGCTCAGCAATGTGCTTGAGTGAGTGAGCAGGAGGGTTGTGCTTTGTGGCTGCTTGTAATTCAAACAGGCAGGTCCCATTGGCCAGTGTCTATGCAGAAACTGGCCCATGGGATTGTGCTGGGAGCAGGAGCAGTATCTGAATCTTCCCTTCTCCCTCCGTACTCAGAGAGAAAGTGTCCTGCACCCATGTTTCTGAGCAGTGTGTGGGACAACTAGGGGAGCCTGCCTGGGACTCCACACTGCCTCCATAGGCCACAACTAGCCTACAGGCTGTATTCTGCCTAGGCCTGGATTAGAACGACCAGCTAGTTTAAGGGATCTGGCCACTCAACCAAATGGTGTGGGATTTACAATATTTAAGACATGGGTGAAACTTCAAGTGAAATTAACAGATGTTAGACATTTTAATGCCTTTGATGATTTGCGCCAAATGCATTGTTTTTGTCTCAGCCATAGAAATCTTAAAATGCAGTAACAGTTCACAGCTGTACTATTCCTTGGATTTCCCAGTTGACTCGGGGTCTGAGAGCTTTTGCTCTACTGAAAAGGACTGTGTTATTCAATTTGATCCACATTATTACATCCCAATTCTCCTAAATTCTCCATGAAAATTGCAGCTTGACCATGTAAGTGATTTGTAAGACTCTGACACCCTATTACATAAAGTTGGTGGTAAGTAAATTGCCATGATAATGGAAACTTTGATAAAATGACACATAATCCTTTAATACCAAGGAATTAGGAGTCATGTTGTTTTGCTGCTCCATGCTGACCACAAGTAGTTTCAGAAAGGAAGATCGAAGCTTAAATCCTATTGTTAAAGCTTGTGGGTAAACCATGCCTTTGGGTCCCAAAATATCATTTTTGAAGAGTGAAATCCAGGGAACAGTGAGCGTCTCAAGCAAAGGGTTTTGCACAGATAACCTGTGCATGTGGTCTGAAGGGAAATCTAATTCCCCCTTCTGAGGTCACAGAACTGATGCACAGCTGTTCTCTCTAACTATACTCACATCACTGTTTCAGCAGCTCCCCCAAAATGCTAATTCAGACCAATAGTGAAAAGCCATAATAGCCTTAACAAGGCACATACCCAGCAATGGAGGATTTTCTGAATGTCTAGTCACCCCAAGATGCTGACAAAGCAGGGTTCTCCTGTGGTACTTCACTCTGCGCCATGCAAGGCACACATATGCTATGTGCAGTCTCCTCAAATCTCATCCCTCCTTGAAACAGGAACTGCAGGTGCCAGTGGAGTCTCCAGAACCACAAAAAACAGTGGCTGGGTTTAGCACTTAGGAGAAAGTTCTTTGGCTAGTGTTACCAACACCACTGCTTGTATTGCTACAATTATTTTCAGGCACACTGTAGTCCTGGCAGAAATGCTGCAATTTTACTATGGCTCCAAATGCAACAATTGCAGAATTCCCCCAGGACTAACACTTTCCACTCCCAATTATTTACACCTACTATCTTGTAGAGTAAATCCTTCAGGAAGTGCAGTGATCCACTCTTCAGATACAGCCTCTGGTTACCTGTGACATTTCTTAGTTAACGATATACTAAATGATACACTGAGTGGAAAGAACAGCATTCAAGAAAAGCAAAGCCCTGAAAAATCAGAGAAAATGCTGACTTGCCTGGAAATAGTTCAAACAGCAATTTTGAGCTCTATGGGAAAGCCTTAGGAGCAAATAAACTGAGGTTGAGCAAAAGATTACTCTGCTCTTAACAGTAGCTGGCACAGAAGCCATTGATGTACACAATGCATTCTAGCTATGTGATGGGGATATTGAGGCAGGCTTTGCAGAAGCAATGAAAAACGTTTGAGGATCATCGTGTCCCTAGGAAGAAGGGAGTGGGAAGACATTTCTCATGATATATGAGAACACAGAATGAAGAGAAAACAATAAATGCCACAGACTTTAAACTGAAAATTTAGTGGTAGGGGAATATTGAAAGATGCTTTCATTAAAAGGCTAGATTTAATTTGTTGTCGTCCTGCAGTATAACAAAGTTACTATGGGCATGTCATCATTTACTGTGCTGGAGATTGATGTCCTGGTGCTCAATTTAGCAGGTACATCTAATGCTGAGGGCAGCACCAACCAACATTTGGGAGTAAAGGAAGCAAATGGGAGTGTTTGTTCCTATCGGTCTCCCGCAGTGGGAACACGCCAAGTTTGGCTGAAGATATGCCAACTCAGCTACACAGTCTATGTAGCTGGAGTTGCATACCTTAAGCTGACCTTCTAGGTCTAATGTAGACCTGGCCTAAGTGAGATGTATATTAAGCAAAAAAGGGTAATATGTAGGTAGATGCAAAGCAGCACACATATACACAAAATGAAAAAAAGAACACAGGACTTCAGGTATACCAGCAATAGAAAAGGTTCCAGTAATTTAATTTCTATGAGGTGAGAAACAGATATCATGAAAGAATGCTTGCAAATCTGATAGACAGCATGTGTATAGGAAATTACGAGGATTTGGGAACATATGAAGAAACTGTAATAAACCCAACCATTATGCACAAAAAAGCAGGAGTGTATGTATAGAGTGTATTGAAAAGGAAATGCTGCTCTAAAGCACAAAATAAAGGAGGGAGCTGAAAAGTCAAGAGTAGCTAATTAAAACAACCACAAATTGAATTTGAGACATACAACACAAACACTGGGGAACATGCAATTCAGCTGAAATAGAGAGATGTAAAGAGTGCCTATAAGAAGAGTCAAATCTATCTAGGAAAGACAATGGAGGAAGAATTTCTGTGTCGAGGGTGTGCATGTTGTCATTTAAAACACAAAGTCAAATGATAAAGCAAGCACTTGGGATGGTCCACAGTGACTAGCAACAAATGGTCCTACATTCATGTGAGGTGCTTTATCTCCTTAAGATGTGTATCAGAGTCAGAAATAAAACTGAGAGACGATGTCAAAGTATTAATGGTATCATATGAAGATACTACAGGGTCTAACGGGTGTAAAATGTACACTGAAGACATTGATTTGGGGCAGCAATTCCACTGAGTTCAGGAATACCTTGGTGAGGGTGGGGAATAACTCCCATAAAGGGTGGGACCTCAGGCAGAAGGGGCAGGGCTGGAGCAGCCAACCCTTCCACCTCCTTACCCCCTGCAGTCCTCAGAGATGCTCAGAGCACAGAGTTCTTATCAGCAATTTAAAGGGCCCAGGACTACAGCTGCCACCACTGCTGCAACAGCAGCACCCAGAAGCTCCGGCCCCCTTGAATCGCTTGGTCCATGGGCCCACTGCCTGCCCGACTGCCCCTGCACACCTGTCAGCAGGCCTGGTCCTACTTTCAAAGCAGAAATTGATCGCCAGTTATTGATTCAAATATGCAAAGAGTACTGGGAGAAGCATCATCAATGATGCAGTGATTACTTTTGAAAAACATAGAAATGTATGACATGACCTTGGAGTTCCAGCCTAGACATATTTAATATTAGCAGAACACTCAAGAGCACATGCAGCATCTGACAATGCACAGCCTAACGATCCAGAACAATCACATGCTACATCTGCCACTACATAGTTGTTTCTGTCTCCAAATCATCATAAAGATGAAATGCAGCAAGCAGTGGCATAAGCAACAAGGTAGGGCACTTTATTTTCCTTCCCACTTGCATATTCACACAAGAATGCTCTTAAGAAATACCCCTCGTGACAGCAAGATACTGGAATAACTATATCAAGGACCTCTGGGAATGACCAACTAAAAAAGGAGAACTAAAGAAGTTATGTTATGGCCACAGAGGAATAGTGATATCAAAGAAATGGCAAGCAGGTGTGGCTCTTGTAAGTAGCCTAGAGATTCCCAGCAGACATACCACACAAACCAGGCACAACTCAATGGTACAAAGTTGGAAGTGATATGTTCAGTTTAGTAAGTCATGATCACTTACTTGGCAATAATGAACTACTGTTCCACTTAACGAAACTACAGCAGCAACTGTTGTCAGGTACATTAAATTGCATTTGGAGGTGATGGAACTCCAAGAACTGGAATAATTCATCCTGGAATTAGCTAAAATAGACAACTTTCATCATGAGACAAAGTCCCAGATATCCTCAAATTAACAGATTAGCTAAATGTGGAGCATATATAATGGGTGTGTCTAGACTACAGGGATTTCTTTTAAAAACTGGCCTTTTTTCAAACAATCTTTCCTGCATCTAGACTGCTGCTGTTTTCTGTCAACAGTAAATCGAAGGAATGGGGTGGTTTTGACGACAGCGGTAAACCTCGTTTTATAAGGAATAATACTATTTTTAACAGAGATCTGTTGAAAAAAAGGTATGTGTGGACATGGGGGGGAAGGTTTATTTTTGAAAATAAAGGCCTCCAGGAAAAAGCCCTGGTGGATACTCCTTGCCAGATGTTTCACCTCTATTGTTCTTGCCTGGAGCCATCTTTTAAAGGCACAGGCTCCCAGGAGTAGCATTGTGGCAGCAAGCCAACTCCAAGCAGGATCCTGACTGCTTGGCTCTTCCTGGTAGGCCCATTACAGCCATGTCACGGGCACAAACCCCCAAGACCCATCTGGGCCTTCCAGGGACACATCCCCGCACCAATCCAGGGGAACCAAATGCCGGGCACCATCACGGTCTGGCCCCGAGATCAAAACCTCTTGGAGCTCTGGTCCGAGGAGGAGTCTCTGCAGACCTTGCAGTCCAGGAGGAGAAATGTGTACATTTATGCCCAAATGGCCAATGGCCTTGCTAAGAAAGGCCACCACCCCTGCACACTAGACCAAGTGAGAGCAAAGGTCAAGGAGCAGGGGTATGTTAGGATGACATCCCTGAGGACCAGCAGCTCCCAGACAAGGAGGAGAAGGACACCAGGAGCACAGTGTCCCTCACCTAGGAAATGGACACCCAGATGCAGGAGGACTCTCAGACAACTTTGGACACGGGGGAGGAAACATCATGTGAGTGCCGTGAGGGTCCAACACACCCAGGGCAAGGGAGGTGGGAGCAAAGTGGATGGTGATCACAGCCTGGGGGGGACCCCTACACATGGCTGACCACATGGAGGGTCATCCTACCCCCGCATCCACATGGGTGCAAGGCATCACCTGCTCCTGCAGACAGTGATGCCAGCTGCAGGCATGGATTGGGGACCCTGGGATGGCCACACAGCTCCAGGCCTCTCAGCAACCTGTGGAAACCCCAACTGTGGCCTGACACTTGTCTATGCTGCTTGGCTATGGTGTGTGTGTGGGGGAGAAGAGGACAGGTTGGTGGCCTGCACATCTGGGCTCCAGTGAGGCCATGGCTGCTGACCAGGCCACACCATGCCTTGCTGAGACCACATCAGCATCCCCTGACCCTAGGACAGGTACTGACTGCTGAGAAGGAGGGCATGCCCTCTTAGGGGAAGTGTGAGCATGCATGACTGATGACTTTTCCCTCTTGTCCTCCATAGCTGAACCAACTGTCCAGGAGGGGCGTGCCACACCTGTCCCACCACCTAGGCGGCTGCATGGAACCCATTGGCACTGGTGCACATACCTGGACCTGATGCGCCAGCACATCTTGGTCCTGCAAGTGATGCAGAACACATTTATGCAGAGGATGCAGGCAGAGGCAGAGTGGCGCAGTAACTTGCTGGACAAGTTTGTCCAGCAGTGCACTGAAATCTGCGCTGCTATCTGGGAGGTGATGGCCTTCCTAGGTCCTGTCCCTGCTCCTCCTGCTCCTCCTGCCCCCCCTCACCCTATGCCCCTCCCTCACCCCCTGCCATCCCAGACCCCAGTGCAGCACCAGCTCCTGTGCAGCCCCCTACTGTCCCAGGGTGCATACACAGCTGTCTCTGAGCAGGATCCCAGACTAGAGATGGCAGGCCCTATTCATCCAGGTGGCACCCTCAGCCCTGAGCCTACTTCCCCTCTTCCAGGTTTACATTCCCCTCCCAGGTTTACATCCCCCTTCCCACCAGTGAGAGTGAGGGAAGAACTTTAATTTGTTAAAAATTTATTTTTCATTACAAAAGAGTTATACTCTTTGTTACATACAAGTGTGCAATTAACTGAAAGGATTTTGTAAACCACACCTGTCTCTCTTCTCTCTGTATGTGTACAAAGTGGGGCAGGGATGGGTTGGGGGGGGGGGAAGGCACTCAGGGCATGAAGCAAACCCACATTTGGAAGGCCCTGAGGAAAGTCATTGAGCTCCTTGGGAGAATCTCTCTCTCAGGGCCTCCCGAATTCGCAATCCCGACTGGTGGGCTTGGCAGATGGCAGCTGTCTGGGGCTATTCAAACTGCCTCCCCTCCACATCAGCCTGTGTCCCTCACCCTCAGAGGAAGGTCTCCACTTTCCTCTCCATCAGGTTATGCAGTACACAACAGGCAGCAACCACCTCGGAGATGTTGCGTTCCCCCATGCCCAGGCGAGTGAGCAGACATCAAACCTGCCCTTCAGATGCCCGAAGGTGCATTCTACCTGCAAGTTAGCCCGGTTCAGTTCCCTGCTTACATCCAGGAGTCCAGTGAATGGCTTCATGAGCCAGGGCATAAGGGGGTACGCCATGTTGGCCATGATTCACATAGGCATCTGCACATCCCCGACTACAGAGTTGTGCTCCAGAAAGCATGTCCCAACCTGCGGTAGAGGTACGAGTTCCGGAAAATCCGAGCATCGTGTTCCGGCCCAACCACCTGACACAAATGTCAGTGAATTGTCTGTAGTGGTTGACCACGGTCTGCAACACCATGGAAAAGTAGCCCTTTCTGTTAATGAACTGGGCTGCTTGATGGGGCAGTGTGCAGATCAGGATGTGAGTCCCATCAAGTGCTCCACCACAGTTCAGAAATCCTAGCCCCGCAAATCCAGACATGATGGAATCCAGGTCTCTGAGGTGGACAGTCCTGTGAAGCAGCTCCGAATTGATGACCGTCACCACCTGCAGAAAGGGACAAATAGAAACATATACAACAGGAAATTAGAGAAGTTGCCTGAGCTGATAAAAGGGCCTCCCCCACCCCTCTCCTCCGAGACCCCAAGATCCCCCCCTCAGGCAACCTCCCACCCCCCGCACCACAACAGGCTGAGGCCAGGAGGGCTTCTACCACTTCCACCCCAGCCCCCATTCCCTCTGCCTGGTCCTGATGTCCCCCTTGTCTGCCCCCCTCCACCTCCATGGAGTCTCCCCAGAGAGTGACTTACCTCCATCAAGATGGCCCCAACAGTAGACCTCCACATGCGAAACTGGTGTCCCACCGAGTGGTAGCTGTCAGGGGTGGCCAGCTTCCAGAGGGCAATAGCGACCCACTTCTCCTGGGGATGGCAGGCCACAAGTGGGTGTCCTGGCATTGTAGGATGGGGACAAGCCAGGCACACAGCTCCTGGAACGTGGACTTCAGCATACAGAAGTTTCGGAGCCAAGCCTGGTCATCCTACTGCTCCATAACAAGACGGTCCCACCAGTCTGAACTGGTGTCCACCCTCCAAACTCGCATCTCCAGGAATAAATTTGGTGGCAAGGGCAGTGGGGCTGCAGCCCAAAGCTGGGTTCTGAATCCAGATCTGGCACGAACATCATGATGGCCTCATGAAGATGCAGCAGAACTTCAAGCATCACAATGTGGGCCCATCGCCTGCCCAGGGGCAGCTCTGGCTCCAAGGCAAAAAACACAATTAAAAGCACAAAAACCAATCAGGAAAGTAACTGCTGTGGTGTCCCAGAAAGCAGGGCACTCAAAGCAAGCACTGCAGAAGCTTTGCTGTCCCTCTAGGAGGTAGGCAAGCCAGATGCAGGAGCAGAGCCATGGCTTATTAGGGGGGAGGGAATCCCTTTAAGCACACGTCTCTGCAAAGGACATGCAGCAGCAACAGGAAGTAAATGCTGCCCCCATGCCCTGGCAGAAGCAGTTCTGGGTGCCTTTCCTCCCCCCCCTCCCGTCCCCCCGAAAGAGCATCCAGACTGCTTGATGCTCTTTTCAAAAAAGCGGATCGCTTTTTCGATCTGCTTAATGCCATCTAGATGCTCTTTTTCGAAAGAGACTTTTGAAAGATACTTTCGAAAAAGCCTCTTTCAAAAGAAGGCGTTTAATCTATATGTACCCATAGTGAAGAACATATTGTGAAAAAGCAATGGCCGCAAGACAATATCCACACTTAGCACTCGTCAAATGTAGAGCTGCATCACTGCATTGTGGAAAGTCACCTGTTGAACTTCTTTATAAAACAGACAGACAAGTGCTTATTACCAATATGGAACAAAAAAAAAAACCCACAAAAGATGACTAAGGAGATTGATAATAAGGAAGAGACTAAGAAAGTAAAATCAGACAAAATATCACAATAAAGGAACAAGACCGCTTTCCCAGTTAAAAAACAGAATTCATTGAGAATTTGGCAAGTAAATGTTGTCAAGCCCAAGTTGGGGTAGCCATGTTGCACTAATGAATGCAAGAACGCTGTGTGCAATTAACCTGCGGTTTTAGTACTGTTTACATATTTTTATAGCAAACCAACTTGCTGTGCCATTTTCAGAAATGCATTTACTTTCAGCTTTGATCCCAGTTCATTGGAGAGTAGCTAATCAAATCAGTAAAAGATTTTCACTTCTTACAGATTTACCTTTTAAAAGGTTCCCACGTTCACAAATGCGGGTTTAGTTTCAAGAATAATTAATGTTTTCAATTGCTGTAAAGGTGTTTTTGGGTTCATTCATATGAACAAAACATTAATGGGATTTCAAAAGAGAAGACTGGAAATTTCAGGAAGCCCACACAGATGTGCACTACAAAAATTTAAATTCATGAAAAATTGGTAAGGAGTATGGTCCAATGCTCAGAATTAGGCACTGTGGGACTGGACTCTGATTCTATTTCTGCCCCATGTACTCACTCACTGTGTGACATCATTCAGCAACTCAGTTAAACTCCCTATTTCTCAGTTTATTCATGAGGAAGAAGAAGATACTACTAACTTATTTTAGGAGGCTGTCTTTTTCTCCAGTAGTACCTGTGATATGTTCAGTGCTTTACAGAGTAGAAGAGGGGAAAAAACCCAACACAAACAAAAACAAAAATTTTCCCTTAGGAGTTAACACTCTAAAGGCAGAGACAGAGGGTACAACATGCATATGCCCAATTTCAAGTTTATCATAAGGTAGCAGCAAAGCAATTTCTATAGCAGGCTGTGTCAACAGCCTAACCATTTCCCAGATGGCAGTACTAATTGCACTCTTTGATCCCACAGTAACAGTTAAAGGGGTCAAAGATTCTATCTTTAGTAAGTTACAGCAATTTGCAAGTCCTGCTGCTTCTTAGGGGATCCAAGGAGACACAGATACTCTTGGAACATGAGTTCTGTTGCCACATACACAAGGGCCTGCAAGTGATGGAGACCCTATTCCAAATCAATGGTGGGATTCACCTCAGAGTATTTTCCACATCTGCAGCATTCCTTTTCCGTGGACTTGGTCTACTTAGTGAGGAGCAGAAGGAAGCTGTATTTGCTCAGATGGAGAGTGTCCCTGGTGGCATTAGACCTTGCAGAGAAACAAGTTAATGAGTTAAGAGTACTAGCAGCTGGTGGCTGAGGGCAAGATAGAAGAAAAAAAAACTAGCAAAGGTACCTTTGGAAGAAGGTATGATTTATATATATAAATAAAATTCACTGAGAAGCATTCCCAATTTCCATATTGCAGATTGTTTCAAGAGAAAATTATCCTGTCAGTCATTTGGAGCCTCTTAAAAATCTGCTGAAGCCCAGATCATTCTCCTATTGTTAATTTACATTATTAATTTCCTAAACAAGCTCTGCCACATGTCAAAATGAGCTTTCATACAAAAAAATCAAATAAAGTTCAGAGAAGTGTAAGAAGAGCATTAGATTAAATTTCTTAACATGACTAACTCTTATTGGTTTTAATTCTATAGCTTGAAAATGGATTGTTACAACCCCTCAAACTGCCTGCAAACACATACGGCATTGATATGATTTAAAGGATCTGAGAAAGGTTGGGGAAAGGGCAAAAATCAATTTCTAATTGAAAGCATCTCAACCTTAACTAGAATGGGCTGCTACATTTTAATAATGAGAATCTGAAGAATGAAGTATGTTAATAGAGATTCTACATTAAGTCTTTGTCTAGATTACGTAGAATTTTCCCATCTCACTTTCAAAAGAGGATCTTTTGAAAGTAAAAGTAATCTTGATGCATTTTTTTCCAGAAAAATAATCCCTTTTTCGACAAAACTGCTCTTCCTTAAAAAAGGAGGTTTATGCAGGGTTTTTTTTCCCCCCTAAAAAAAAGAAGAAAAAAAAAAAGGTTTTTCCTGAAGAAAAATGCATTCAGACTACTCTCACTTTCAAAAGATCCTCTTTTGAAACCCCCCTCCCCATAGTTTAGATGTGCCCTGAGATCAAAGTTCTATTGCTCATGAGGGAACTAGAGATATAAAACAAATGCAAATCTCTTCTCAAAGGCGTAAGGAATAAGAAAATGAAGTGGTAGAGTCATCTCAATCTTACACTGTAAGATAGGCTCCTTGCTGTCTGGACAGTACAACTGTACAGAAGAAAAAAAAAGCAAGGAAATGCATAATGAATTTGAATACAAGACTCCTGAAATAATCCACACCTCATCCCTATGGAAATTGCAATATTTGAATAAAAGTTTGTCTTTCCTGAATAGTTTGGAGAGAGCAGTAGCCTAAAGTGTAGTCCAATAAATGATTCTTCTTTCCTCTCCATTGCTGAGCTTGCATTATTGCTGAGTTAATGATACACAGAATTAGAGATAAATGAAGATACTGAACTGAGCTCAGCAGCTTTCCGAGTGACATTATACCCCAAGCATTCATGTGACACTTGAATGGTTCATTGCAGTTCAAGACTTGAGTGAAGTATTGGAATTGAATTTAGGTAGTAACTTGATTATTAGTTTGAACAATTCAGGCTTATCTAAGCATTTATATGTATGCTTGGGTATGCTTGAATCAGCAATTTTGGCCATGTATTACAACTCAACAAAATGCTTAAATTGCTTTGGGATAATCCCACTTGGTTAAAGTCTAAAAAACAATAATACACATAGCACTAAACCAAAACAACATATATTGTCTTCTTCTTATGTATGTGTTACAAACCCATGATATGAATCATCTTAGTAAACATCCAATGAAGGAACAATTTCATCGTACACAGAAACATTAATGCTCATAAATTCATCAATACATTTAATCAATGTTTTATAATGGGTTGTTAGCAGTGGTATTTTGATAGACTTGTATCTCTTCCCTTGCCCCTTTCTATCCTCCTCCATTATCATCTTAACTGGACCATCTCTAGATTAGAAAAGAGGTTTTGCTGGGGTTTCTGGTTTTGTTTTTAAATCTTAGCTAATGTGTTTTAATTACATACTATTTAAATGTGTTCCTATCTAGAGAGCCAAGTTTTAACATTTATAAACATATCTGATCATGTTCAACCTTAAGGGAGGGACTGCTTCAAAACATATCTATGGTAGACTATGATCAGTTAGCGTCTAATTAGCATCTTTAAGATGTGCTAACACCTACTCATATTCCCCTTCCACTATTAACCTTCATCTCTTCTCCTCCCTCCTATCTTCATTATCTCTGATATCATTCCACTCTTCCTTTTTTCTTGGATTACATCTCAAAGCGTGCTTTTGCTGTTGCCTTTTAAGGTATCCTCTCACTGCTGTTTGAACACTTAAAAAAAAAAAAAGAAGCCTTATCTTCTCACTAGTGGAGATCTGGTGCCGGTCAAAAATAGACTTGAACATGGTGGACAAAAGGGCTCAGTTTGCTGGTGATTCTTATTCTATTCAACAACAGCTTTTGAAAGCATCTATTCAAGTCTTTTTATTTTTTTAAACATTTGTAAAGTGACAGATCCTGTGAGGTACCCTGGACTCCTAAGCTATGTCTATACTGCAGCACTCTTTTGGAGATATCACGGAGATATCCCAAAATAGCTATTCCACATCTTTTGCGTGCGCCCACTATTTTGAAATATCACAGGCTCACTATTCCTTACTTCCCTGTAAACCTCATTCCACGAGGAGTCAGAGAAGTTTCGGAATAGCAATTTATTTTGAAATAAGTGCTGTGTAGACAGTGCAAAATTTCAAAATAAGTTATTTTGAAATGAACTCAAAATAAACTATACAGTTTGTGCAGCTCAAATTGTATAGCTTATTTTGAATTACGGGTGCAGTATAGATGCACCCATGCTGGAATCAAATGAAGTGGAGGATATACTGAGCACTTCCTACCTCTAAAGCATCAAATTGTTTATTTAAAATAATGTTTTTTCTGCAGGAAAGCAGACTTTAATGCACTTGGGATTCTTGTTATTCATTCACACATAGCTATAGTATTTGGGAAACTGCCAATTTCTACCTTACTGAAAGTTACTGCAGGAGGAAAACCAAATCACACTTTAATCCATCTGTGTAACTTTTCACTGCAATGTTTCCATCTACCACAAAGACACTGAAAATATACTTGAAAGTCTTGTCAGTTCAGTGTTAAAGAATTCTTAGGGTTACCATAAAAAAAGTCAATCTTACATCTTTAACTTCCACATTAACTCCACTATGGATTAGAAACAATGATTTGGAATGTAATGGTATCAGTGCAATTGATACAATACATATCAAGAAAGCCACCATGGTACCCACAGGCCTGGAGAACAGTCTGATCTAAAGATAAATCAAGTCACATAAAATCTAACAATAAAATTCAAAAGTTACTTGCTTTAAAACCTACTATGCAAAAACTGTACACACAGCTGTGTGTATCTGATTGTAAAATTAAGGTTTAATGCTCACATCAGAGTTTAAGCACTTGATACTGAACATATCAGTCTGTGGATGGACTGCCATGCCTACAGAGAGATATCATTAAGACAGTGGAGTTCCATGTGGATTCAGCAGTACTCCTGTGCACTGTCATCCTGAATCAGGATATTAAAACATATGGCAATATCAGATAGCTTAGTTTTGATCCAATCATAATCAGAAACTCAAGATCTTGAAGGCAAGGGTTTTTTGTGGGAGAGGAGATTGAATGTAAACATTTATATTTCTCTTAGCTCTGCTTCCCATTTTGAGAATCTCAACTTTCTGCAATGTCAAAGAACCAGTCTCCACAAGATTTCAAGGCTGTATGGCCTGGAAGACCAAGTATAATTTTGACTACTTGGCTCTTAACAAAAATAATAACCTACAGGAAGCAATAAATTCAAATGATACAAGATGAAAGATATGAAAATAAACTGATGGTTTACAACAGCCAAACTATCTATTGGATGAGGATGGTGAGTGAACAAGATTGGGGAGGATTTAGGAGACATCCAGAAAATGTTCTGCAGCATTAGAACAAAGATTTTCTTTGGCATTGGTTTTTACTAGTCACTTTGTCCAGTTAACGATGGGCCTCACCTGCTAGTGTAATGTAATTCACAAGGGATGGATTTGTCTCAAAGTCATTTTGTATAGATTACATTTATATAGTTTGAATTCAATAGAACCTTTTTTCAAGAGTACTTTCAAAAAAAGGTGTTATTCCTCGTAAATTGAGGTTTACCGCAATCAAAAAAACTACCGTGTTTTTTCCATTTACTTTTGAAAGAATGTGGTTGCAGTCTAGACGCAGGTGAAGTTTTTTCGAAAAAAGTAGCTTTTTTTTTTAAAAAAAACCCTGTAGTCTAGACACACCCTTGGTATTCACACCTCCACATCAGCTGTTAGATGTGGGCCTCATCCTCCCTGACTGAATTGACCTAGTTATCTCTAGCCTTACTCTTGATTGGTACTCTTTTCTTATGCCTGTATATTAATACCTGCCTCTGGAATTTCCACTATGTGCATCTGATGAAATGGGTCTTTGCCCATGAAAGCTTATGTTCCAGTAAATCTGTTAGTCTATAAGGTGCCACAGGACTCCTTGTCGTTTTTGCAGATTCAGACTAACATGGCTATTCCCTGATGGTTATTTTTTTTTCCCCCATCAGAAAAAAAGTCATTTAAACCAGTGTTTCTCCACTGATCTATGGACCTACACTGAGAAAGCTGCTACCAGGCTTCCCTGGTTTGTTTTCTTGTTGGCTCCAATTGTCAGCAATTTGCTCTTTGGAGCTAAGTGGAGCCTTGGGAAGCAGAACCTGGGTCACACTGCTTCCCACGGTTCCCCTTGGCTACAAACGGTGAACAGCAGCCAATGGGAGCCATGAGGCTCTGTGGCTGCAGAGCCAGCAAGTAAACAAAGCTGCTACCAGGCTGCTCTGGTTTCTCCAAGTGAGTTCACGGGCCACTGTGAAAAACACTGATTTAAACCTTTCACCCAGCATATTCCAGTGCAAAAAGTAGTGCAGTCAGCTAATTTAAGTGTATTAATTTAAATACAACCTAAATTATGCAAAATGTATTATCTGTAGGTAATCATGAAATATTACTTTATTTTGCACAAACAAACCTACGAACAAACTCTTCAAAATATATAATAGATGGAGCCAAGGCAGGTCAAGGAGTAGAGGTGGTCTAAGACAAGGAAAGGCTAGAAGGGATGATCAAAAAGAATCAGGTTTTGTGAAGGACAGAGTAGAAGAACCTGTAATTATTAGAGCCCAGATTAGATCCCAGGATTCCAGAGTCTCATCAATCTTTTACTGTAAGCAAAAAAAGCTCAAAACCCACTGGCAAAATGTGGGTCTCATCTCTCTAGACACTGACCAATAAGGAGGATGAGAAACTAATACTACTGTCAGTTGTGCATTAGCCCAAGTAACAGATGTATTTGAGGGAACTAAAGCTTCTAACCCTACTGGTGAATAAGGTGATAGATAGAAGTTTTCCACATGATGGAAATGCTGTTATTTTCAGTTTGCTTTAAACAAACAAACAAACACACACAACAACCCTAGCAAGCTACATAGAAAATTACATTAGGATTGCAAAGTCGAGCGTTCAAAAGTTAGGGAATGACAGAATTAAGGCTGACTATTCAACTTAAATTCAGCTCTTTGTGAGTATGCACTACAATACAGTCAATCTTTCACTACTATTTTTTTCTACAGGATCCCGGTCTCATTCAGTTTACTATAAATATTGGATAGTCATTAGCAATAAATACATCCTATGAAGCCCAGGCAGCACCAGACCTCCTCCTGAAACAATTGTCATCTCTCTAAATGGTAATCTGGAAAAACTTCTGAACAAACAAAATGCTCATCCATTAAAAACCTTTTGGGCTAAAAAGAGTTATTGATGCATGCCTGATATGGATATATAGTAGAAGAAAAAAAGACTGTGCATTAACTAGGAGTAATGTACCTCAAGATCATCTTGTTCACTCCATAAAAGATGACTAGGCATAGTTTCTTTGTGAACAAAAAGTAAACAATTATAGTAACTGATTGACGTAGAATCACAGAATGCTAGAACTGGAAAGGACCTCAAGAGGTCATCAAATCCAGTCCCCTGCCCTCACAGGAGGACCAAGCACCATTATTAATCACTCTGACAGTTAAGAAGTTTTTCCTAACATCCAACCTAAACTTCCCTTGCAAGTATTTTAACTACCATGTTATATTAACTCTTCTTGGCTGAGTCTCTTCCAACCTTTCATATTCTCTTACAATCTGTTAAAAGTAGTGATTGAATAGGTATTTGAAATTGAGTCTCCCACATCCCAATCAAGTGTCTTTGTAGCCATTATATGTAATAGGCCTCTGCTAGGTCTTAGATTGTGCAATGGAGGATTAAGTTCCTGTATTCAGGGACCATAGGACCTACTTGGTCCAATTACCCTCAGGTCACAAGAGAATCTAAGGAAGCAAAACTATGCTCCCACACCCATTACACATGTATTCAATAGCACAGCACATTTTCACCAGGAAGGATTTTGCCTTCAGACTGTTCCTTGGAGTACTATTGTGCTATACCATCCTCTACCTCAAGGAGGGTTGTGTTCAAAATATACTCAGATGTCGCTATAGTATGGCATTATATAATGCTGTAGATGCTTAATACTAAAGAATATAAGATAAACATTTGATTGGAGCCAAGATTGCTTTGAGTGCATATGGAACATATGAAAAAAGCAAGCACAACTGATTCAAAGTCACCCTTACTTTCCTGGTTTAACAAGTACCATTCAAAATAAGTGGTATCCTCTTACCAAACAGTTACACTCCCTGTAGCAGTGAGGAACTGCCAAAATAGATTGTTATTACTCAGAGTAGAGTTTTCAGAATGAATTATATAGAGTGGTTACTGAGAACAAATGTTGATAAATACCCTTACACACAGGGAGTAGCAAGTGGTATTCAATAAAGATGACAGGCATGTCTAACAGATTTTTTAAAAGAGTATGAAGGAAAACAGCACAGATTTTGACACTAATAACATTTAATGAGTCATAAAATTCAGCCTGAAAAATTATTTGTTCATATCTGATTTACAAATGCCTGTTGACTACATATAGCATGTCTCACTGTCACTCATTGTTATGCATTTTGCAGTGCTGAAAGAAAACAAGCTCAGCTTTGAGAAACATTATCCCTACTTTCTAAGATGACAAAATTTCTTTAAGCAACAAGTGTCTTAAAATAACTCCTATCCTAAACCTGTTACATGTCAACCAATAGCCTCCACCTCAAGACATTTTGTCAGAAAATTTCTGACCAGCTCTATTGGAAAATTCAGATACTGTATAACAGAATCAAAGTGTTCTGTGGAAATGTTGATTTCCCTGATACCTGTCTGGCTTCCTGCCAGCTCACCAGAAGCCCATCTAGCTGGCTGACAGGGAGCCTGAACTCCAAGGCCCAGTCTGAGGTGTCTGTTCCCTGGCACCTCTCCAGAACCAAGGTTCTGAGTTCCCATTTTCTTAGTCTCTCAGAAGCCCTGAGTAACCAGGCTACCAAAGCACTGAGCAGTTCAAGGAGCCTCAGAAATGTTTGAAAAAGGTCTCAATAAAATGCATTTTAGAGTTTTTCTAAACATATTTTTGGAATTCCCCTCTCACAAGAAAACATTCATGTGGCATCTTACATCTGATTTTTTTTTGTTTTTAATATCAGAATTTCCTGTGTAAATAAGTCTACTCACCACTAGATGTTTTGTTGTGACCAGGCTTGGCATCATAAATCTCTCACTTGGCTAGTGTCCCTGCAAAGGGTCAATGTGGCAGTTTCTTTGGTAATTCAGATCTCCAATCTCTAGTCCTGGAATCCATCTTCAAACAGAAACAATTTTTTTCACCCTCTCTTCTACTCAGACAGCAGCTGCATTTCTGGGTGTGGGAGCCCATGCATGGTTTCCCGCTATCCACTCTCTACTTTGTCTCAGGTTTCCCTTCTTGGCCTCCGACTCACTTTTCTGGCTAGCCAGTGTCTCTCCCATGCCTCCCTGCCTTGTGAGCTTCTCCACTTACTTTCCCCTTGTAGTCAGTGTCTCCCTCTGCTTACAAAACTTTCCTTACTGCTGTGAGCCTCTTGCCTAGTTCTCACTCTGGCTCTTTCCCCAGCTGGGCCTTATCACCTCTTAAGCATGGGCCCTTTGTGGGGAATTTTGTATTCCCTCTGCAGTGGGGCTCATTCAATCAGGCTGGCTTAGCTCCAAGCTCTCCAGCTCATGAGGTAAACCACCCTCTTACACTATGACACAGGAAATCCAGTTTTTAGCCAACTCTTTTAGGGACCAAACATACAAAGGGGCATTCATTTGGAAACCATTATACAGGCAGAAACTAGAGTGCTTAGAAGACCTACACACATAGTTTTCGATTATTAACATCAGCATAGCCAGTTGAAGAGTCCAAGTACAAAAAGGAGATTATTTTATGACAAATGAACACTCCTTCCACCAGCAAAATGCATGGCATCACTCCTTACTGAGTAAGGAGTGTGGAATAGGATGTACAAATGTAACAAAATCCCCAATTAAAGTGCTATGAAGCCCAAAAAATCTGCACTCATTCTGAAATATAGATATCAAAATTAAGGCACAATTGAACCAGGTTGGGAGGAAATAGGGATGAAATTTCCCTAGGCAAGGAAATTATTTTGGCATACTGAATTTCTACAGAACATTGTGGGGAGGAGAGCTCTGGTCTTAGGGGTGCAATTGCAATAAGTTCCATGGCCAAAACCCAGGGCTTTTCTGGCACAGATTAAATATTTTAGGTAGGTTGGCATCTTTGCAAAATACTGCAGCAAAGCAGGCTCTGCTTCTGCCGCTCTGTACTACAGAAATTGGCCCAGACTCTGCTGCTAGCATATGTACCATGCAAGTTATCTGAATTCCCTCACTATTATGCTTATAGGTCTGTGCAACATTCTATTCACAATATCTACTTTGTTCATGTGCCTTTTTATTTGGTAAGGCTGATGGGCTGTTTATTTGACACAGGCCACCAGCCTAATTATCTAATTACCTCAATCAGCTTTCTCTAGAGGAACTAACTGGTGTCCCAGCTCACCTCATCTGAGAAAATACTGTTCCCCACTGAACACTAGTGTAAATTAGGAGTCTCACCACTGGAGTCAGTGGGTCTGATTCTCTACTCCCTTGCACTTGTGATGTCATTGATACTTGTATGTGTGTGAGACAGTGCCAGTCAGACTGGCACATACATACCTGATTATGCAGCATATGATGCAGTTGGGAATCGGGTCCAGGATAGTTAAACCATTTTAAGTGATATCAGGATTAGGCCCATTGCTTTTATATTAATCTCTCTTCCCTGACAAGAGTTGAGAACCCAAGACTTCATAACTTCTGTAAGACTTGTAGGCACTCAATGTATCCATATGACTTTTCCCATTTAGCAACCTTTTTCCCTGCAACAAACTGCAGGACAATGTGTCAAATATCCCTCCATTACAGAGCACTAGAGAAATCTGCTGTAAGAATCGTATATTGTTCCACAATGTGAAACCCATTTTTAAACTGCTCACTTTGCTACGCCATGTAACTCAAATAGAACTGGGAGAAGCAGAGACTGGGTCTATCCTCTGGGATGGGAAGGATCTCAACCAAGAGCAACTAGGGCAATACTAAATATGCTTCCTCCACTTTTCCATTCCTCTCCCACTTGCCTCTAGCACACAAAGGGGTTGCTTCTTTCTTTTTCCTCTTGTCCCCATTCTGCATGTTCCACAAGTTGTAGGTGGGTCACATGCCTCATCTAACCCTGAACTTTTCACCGCTGCTGTTGGGTGGTGGGCATAAAGAGGACTGGCTCCTGGCTAGCAATGTTGGCAGAGCCAGGTGGGGTGTTGTTACTAGTTACTGCTTAGTTGTAGTAGCTTTGTGAGCTCCCATCTTCAGCCCCATCTTTCCCCCAGAAAATAAGGGGAGTCACAAGCTGTACAAGACATAGCAAGTGGCAGCAAGTCTCAGAGCCTGGGTCAATGGATTAGGACTTGTGTGACTTGCACTGTGGAACTACAAATCATGTCACTAGTGCAGCTTTGGTTGTAGCTTGGACACTGAAGAGAGGGAGGTTTGCTTTTTTTGGTGTCATAGTTGGAGTCTGTCTCAGAGATTCTCTGCCTGGCCTGCCACTTGCAGTGTAGATATAGTCTTGTACAGCTCCCCTTATTTTCTATCTCCTACCACTAGTGGAGAAGAATAATGGGTTGGGACTCCCAGTCAGAGCGGGCCTGACAGTCTAAGGGAAATTGGCCTTTATACCCACTCTCAGGGGCATATTAACTGGAGTCATTAGTACCTATGGAGTTCTCTCCTGGAAAAATCCTGTCAGGTGCTTAGGGGTGGTTATTCTGGCTAGTTTTAAATAGAGTCACAGCCTCTGAATTTAGTCATGCTATAGTGTCTGATTGTTTCTGTTTCTACAGCAATGGCTTTCTTTCATTATCACCTTTTTTGGGTTAACTAAGAACAGTCATTTTCCCATTAATAACCTGCCTAGTAAACACTGATACTTGCTGTACAACAAGAGTTCTGGTAGTCTGTCTCAAACTGATCTTTTGGCTTGTATACAACATCTGCTCTTTTCAGTTATAAATCATCCAGGGTCTGATGTACTTTAGCTTTGAAAGAAGTATCATGAGTCTCATGGTAAGTACTATGGTAAACATCACTGATTCAGCTGAGAAGTAAGATCCTCCCAGGATTCATTGTGGATAGAACAAAATTGTGAGATCAATGTCTCAATTATTGTCTTTACTAAGCAATTAACTTTGTTTTTGGTGACACTAAATCCACACTTTGTTTAAACCACACAGTATAACAAAGATATTCTGAACCCTCAAAATGGAAATGTTTAGACAACTTGACAAGCTCCGAGATTACCTGTTCCAGCATTGTAAAAGGTATTTTTTTTTCAGTTCAATGGCTCCATGTATCAAATATGGTAATATTAAGGAAACATATATTCTCTGCATGTATTCTCCTCCCAAGTACTATTTCTCAAGGCCTTAACAATTATTTTACTTACTTCCACTCAGTTGCAGGCAAGAAAAAAATGTTTCCAGTTTCTTGATTGCCTCTAATTTTCGGACAAGCCCATGGTCTGACCTGTTAACTTACCCTTTATAGAGCTGCCTGATTTGCTTCACTTAGTGGAAAATTGATTTTTAAAAATGTATTCAGAGAATGAGGCTGCAGCACAGTTGATTTAGGTCTGCCCATTTGTGTATGATTTTAATGTGGCTCCACCAGAGTGCAGGGGTCAGCTTATTCAACTGCACTGCTGAGTCTAAGTCTGAACATGGCTGTCAGATAATATATTTAGAAGCACTGCGACACTGATGGATTTAAAAAAACAGTACTGGACAATTGGACTTCATAGGTAGAACGGTGCAAATAAATGATTTCTCACTTTACTGGCCATTCAAAAATAAAATTGTTTGCAATCACCTGAGCACCATATTTTTCAGAATTTCAGCAAACTGAAAAGTCAGAAATTTTCACTTTTTTAACCCCAAATTAAACATTTTTTAAAATTCAGGCATTATGAATCTTTGTTTTAATAATGGCAAAGGGCCAGAGTTGCAAAGGGACTTAGGTACCCCTATTATACACAACATAGAAAAATATGTTATACACAATAGTCCAGTGATCACAGCTGAATACCAAGCATTTGGGAAAACCAGCTTAGAACAGAGAATTTAAACCCATATCTCCCCCTTGCTAGGTAAGTTCCAGAACCACTGAGCTATGGAGTATTTTGGAGCAGGTGCCTCTTGTTCTTGCCTGTTGACACAGTTTTCCTTTGTATAAATAATTAAATATTAATTAGAACACAGACTGGATCCCAGCAGTCCTCTCCCAACCAGGTAATAGAGTTAATCTCTTTGACAAAATGGAAACCAGTTGCATCTACCTCTCATTGTGAATCTAGCTCCAAAAGCAAAATGGCTCATGTCAGAAATGTTGAAACATACTGTTTTGACATTTTTCATTTTTTGCTCCAACAAAACAATTAGATGAAATTGACATGAAGTTGTGCAATGTTTTTGTCAGCCTGAATCTGCATTGTCCTTTTAGAAATGTTTAGATAAAAACAAAAATTCACCAGGTTCTACCCAGGTTCTATTGTTGGCTTTGTCTCTGGCCTTATGTGTGATTGTGGGCAAGTTATTAGAATCACCCTGTAACCTGTTCTTCAGTTTCCCTTTCTGTCTAAAAGGTATAAAATGCCTCCTTTGCAACATGCAACAAGATTTATGGATGAAAAGCATGAGATGACCACTAGATATTTTTATAGTTACATTTAAAATTCAAACAAACAATTAAGAACCTTCTAATATCTTTCATTAAATGACAGAAACTAGCAATAAGTCCAAAGTCTCACACCCATACTGAGGCTCATCTTCTTCCATGGCCTTTTAGCACAAATTGCATAGCTTATTTCGAGGTAAGGGTGCTCTGTAGAGAAGACCAAATCCCATGGAAATCAGTAGGGCTACATCTACACTGCACTGTAGTTTGAAATAAGTTACATAATTTGAGCTACAAAAATTGCATATTTTATTTCGATCTTATTTCAAAATAGTTTATTTCGTAATTTGGCGCTGTCTACACAGCACCAAATTTCAAAATAACTTGCTAATCCAAAACATCCCTTACTCCTCATGGAATGAGGTTTACAGGGATATCTGAATAGCAAGCCCGAAATAACAGGCTTGCAGTTAAGACGCGGGATAGCTATTTCAGGATCTTCCAGCATCCCAAAATAGTGTTGCAGTTTAGTTCCAGGGACTGACAGAAGCTAACAAATGAAGAAAACAATAGATCATATTTGTTGTTTCACGCATATAGGATGACTCGGTAAGTAATTTTATGTATATTTTTCTATGATATAACAGATTGAATACTGCAGGTTTTTTAAAATAAACTATGATGCACTGGAAAACAGGCAGAAAAATTAGAAAATATGAATAATTTTACTTTAGTAATTACAAAGAGTTTGTAATCTATATTTTTCATCTAATCTAAAGTTATTGTGGTTTGAAAAAAAAACAGTGTTAATATAGTTTACAGCCAAACACAACTCACAGCAAAATACAAATCCATCTTCAGGCAACACTATGAAACAAACAAAGAAAATGGGTATGCTATTGATCACCTCCTAGTGACAGGCCAAAACGCTATGTCAAATGACCATGAAGAGTGTTCAAAATTTTTATAAAAGAAAGAATGAATCACAGAAGGGGTTGTTGGACCACAGAATCTTAGGCTATGTCTACACTGACAACTTAATGACAAAACATTTGTCTTTCTTGTTAAATACACCTCACCCTCCCTGAAAGTTTTACCCATGACAAGCACAGATGTTAATGGCACTTTGTTGGCAGGGGTGCTCTTCTGCCAACAAACGTATGTAGACAAAGCTGTAGAGTAAAGGAAGGATACAGCATTATATTTTATGATGAGAATAACAGTCTTTCCATTGATTCCTCTAATTTATCATTTATTTCGAATGCTCTTTGCCAAAACAAAAACAGCTTTTTGTTTTCTCTGGTGACTTTTCATAGCAATGTGGAGTCCTCTGGTGCATACAATAATTAAAAAGAAAAATCTAAGGCTATGTCTAGACTGCAGTGCTTTTCTGGGAAACCAGAGGTATCCCGGAAAAGCAATGCCACATCTTAGGAGCACGTCTCCTTTTCCAAAAAAAAAAAAAAATTTTGAAAAACCGATGCACTCTTTGACCATCCCTGTAAATCTCATTTTACAAGGAATAAGGGATGTGTCAAAAGAGGGCTTTTTTCCAAATTTGGCACTGTGTAGACAAGGAAAATTTCAGAATCACATCTTTCGGAAGTAAATTGGAATTTGCGTACCGCTAATTGTGTTTCTTTTTCCAATTTATCTTTGTAATGTTGACCTAGCCTAAATTCTGAACACACTTTAAAAAATATCCCCTTGATTCACAAAATGTGTCCATTGAGGTGAGATGCAGCCCAAGGAAGAAGAATCAATCTGCAAATTTGGGTTGAGGTTAATGGTGATGTTTCTTGCAAAAGATGGTCAGATAACTGTCAAGAAAATTCCTATCCCTTCCGTACATTATGTACCAAGGTGCTGGCTCCAAGATCACTTCCAAAGACCACAAGAAATGACTCACAAAAGGTCAAGTCTCTTGTACTCTCTCACAACAGAATTATTCCTTCTAGCTGAGCTCCTATTGACTGGATCAGTGACAGACTTTTCAATGAGGGCAGACACTTTTAGAAGCTTCTCAGCTTAGCAGACAAACAAGCTCTCTGCTGAACACTGAATGGGAACTATACACTTCACTACATTATGAAGAAAAGAGCAACAACAATGATTAACTGTCTAGAAAACATGACCTATGAGGGAAGGCTAAAAGAACTAGGAGGTGTTCAGTTTGGGGAAAAAAAAGACTAACAGGAGACATAATAGCAGCTTTCAAGTACCTAAAAGGGTGGTAGGAGGGAAAAAAATTAGCAGAAGGGAGAAAATTTCTCTCTCTCTCTCTCTATATATATATATTACAAAAAGTTTTTCCTACTGGGCAACAGAATGACATCATCAGTGTCATCATGCTCTCATGCTTTCTGGCCACAAAAGCAAAAGGGGGGTAGGCAAGCATAGCAAGCAGAGGTCTCAGCCTCCTACGTCTCCTTAACCTCTGATAGGACAAGACACAATGGGTTTAAATTGAAGCAAGGGGGGGGGGAGATTAGGTTGTACATGAGAAAAAGCTTCCTAACTATAAGGGTAGTTAAAAACTAGAATTGCCTAGGGAGGCTTTGGAATTTCCAAAAGATATTTAAGCTTAGACAGGGATGATCTAGATGCTGCTTGGTCCTACTGTGAGGACAGGGGACTGGGCTTGATGACCTCTAGAAATCCATTCCAATTCTAGGATTCTATGCACTGATAGAAAACTTATTCTGTGGCAATTATCAAAGTTACAAGTGTGCATCCTTAGGGGGATAAGATGGACTGATAATCTTTGCTACATTTTTCATTCACCCTATAAATATGAGAGAAACACAGTGGCTATGTCTACACTGCAGGGTTTTGCTAGCAGAGAGTATGCTAATGAAGTGTTCATTAGGAGTTGTCATGCTGCAATTTGCATTGTCTCTGCCAATGCTTTTTGCGCAAGAGGTTTTTGCACAAAAACAAGCAGTGTGGATGGGTCTGTTTTGTGAAAAAAAAAACCTTTTGCACAAGATCCTTATGCCTCAAGAAAGGAGTAAGGTCTACAAGAACTCTGAAATTACCTATAATCATGTAAGGGCAAATCCTGATATTTTTATTCAAGTAAAATTTTTCTTTGAACTCACTTTTGTTTTTATTTATTTTTTCCAGCATGAATATAGATTTTCTGATTTTAGGCATGAGATTAACAAAGATGAAACGCAGATAGTAGGAGAAAAAAACAAGGGTTACAGCAATGAATTCACAATGGTTCAAAATGAGTTCAAAAGTAATTGAAAATAGCATAGTAATTCATAGATTTACTTCTTATTGGGTATGACAGGCAACATGAATCTTAGAGGGTTGATTTGAACAAAGAGGTATTAATGGTTTTCCAGGTCACAGGGAGGGAATTAGATGACATCTTCCCTGAACTAAAAAAGTTCTGAATTTGACCCATAGCATATAATTTTGATGGGATCAAGGAACTCCAAGTATTATACTGTGATGAGAGTGAACTGCTGATAATTATGCAGGAATAATTTCTGATTCTATTTCTTGACAAAATAATACTCCCACCTCATAATAATGATTTGATTCTGGACAGGAATAACTGTGCCTTGTTGATTACATTTCATTAGAATATCATTCAGATCAGCTTGAAATCGGTCAGTTCAATTATATGAGAAATTGTCCTTACAATGAATTTGCATTCCAAAGTCCTCTTGTCAGACAAAATCTCCCTATAGACAAGAATCTATCACCTCATCATTTAGTGGAAAAAGTCTTTGATAATTGTTAGCACTTGACCTTTTTTTTTCCATTAGTGGTCAAGCGCTAAGCAATATTAAAGACTTTTTCCACTAAATTAGTGCTTCAATGGCTTCTGCAAAATGAAGGTCATGCCTGCTAGTCACTGATGAGGTGATTGGCTGGTCCGTATGGAGATATAATAAAAACTGTACTGTTGCAGGGCAAGTATACCTTAGGGGCTGTTATTACCCTGTGGTCAAATCCATAGACTGCTTCTCCTCTCAGGGCAGTGCAGCTTAATAATTTGAGCCAAAGGGACCACTTTTCAGTGCAGGGCTGTACAGACTAGTAGCCAATAGTCTTAATAGTAAGATTTTGTCTCCAAACATGTAGTTACATAGCTTGGCCCTTCTGTTGTACTGTCCCTCTTGTGTACATTGTCCTGTTGTAGGGTCTCTTGTACAAAGGTTCCCAGCATTTGGAGCCATAGGTGCAGTGGCAATACATAGCAGGCCAACCTGATGATTGGGGTTTCTTCTTCCTCCCAGTTCTCCCTGAGAAAGTCAAGGATACTGTGGGCTTCCTCCTGCAAATAAACTCAAAGATGGAGAAACCTGTGGATCTTTGGGGAACTTCCTATACTTTGAACAAGAAGGTTAGTAATAATATGTCTTTGTGTCATCCCCCCCCCCCCCATCCTTTATTGCACTCTGCTTCCCCATGGCTCCTGCCACTGTGGCTTCTGTACACGCATGGCCCCACAGTATGCTAACATCTTTATGGCTGACCTAGAACAACGTTTCCTCAACTCCCGTCCCCTTTCACCCCTTCTCTACCTACGGTACATCGATGACATCTTTATGATCTGGACGCATGGCCAAGAAACATTGGAGATATTCCACAGAGATTTCAACAACCTACACCCCACCATCAACCTCAGCCTGGACCATTCTACACGAGAGATCCACTTCCTGGACACCACAGTACAAATCAACAATGGAAAATTAGACACCACTCTCTACAGAAAACCCACCGACTCATACAGTTACCTACATGCTTCCAGCTCCCATCCAGAACACACCACACAATCCATCGTCTATAGCCAAGCCCTTCGATACAACCGCATCTGCTCTAATCCCACTGACAGAGACCAGAAGCTTCAGGATCTCTACCAAGCATTTATAAACCTCAACTACCCACCCAGAGGAAATAAAAAAGCAACAATAGAACACCACTCGTCATCACCTACAACCCCCAACTTAAACCTGTCCAACACATTATCAATAAACTACAGCCTATACTGGAACAGGATACCATACTCCAAGAGGCTCTGGGAGACAGACCCATAGTCTCCTATAGACAACCACCTAACCTCAAGATGATTCTTACCAACCACCACAGGACATACCACACTAATACCAACCCTGGTACCTTCCCTTGCAACAAACCCCATTGCCAGCTTTGTCCACATATTCATTCTGCTGATACCATTATTGGACCTAACCAAGGCTGTGTCCAGACTCAGGGGTTTTTTCGAAAAAAGTAGCCTTTTTTCGAAAAAACTTCACCTGCGTCCAGACTCAAGCCGCGTTCTTTCGAAATTAAATCGAAAGAACGCGGCTTTTCTTTCGACAGCGGTACAGCTAATTCTACGAGGAAGAACGCCTTTTTCGACGGAGATCCGTCGAAAGTAGTGAGTGTGGACGGGGGGAGGCCTTTTTTTCGAAAATATTGGCCTCCAGGAAGAAGCCCTGGTGGACAATCTGGGGCATGGGTTGCATGTCTGTGGTTCCTGTCTGCAGCCATTTCTTAAAGGGACAGGCACCCTCACAGCCACTTGTTGCAGAGAAGGAGCCAGAGCACACAGCTACTTTGCTGCAGCACGTCCCAGCCCCAAGACCGTTCTGGCCCTTCCACAGAGCCTTCTGGGGACCCAGCCAAGGGCTCCAAACGCCGGGCACCATCCTGGTCTGGCCCAGAGCTCAAGAGCCTTCTGGAGCTCTGGGGAGAGGAGGAGGCCTTACAGGCCCTCAAAAGCCAGCGGCGAAATGCCGACATTTATGGCCTCATGGCAGAAGCCCTGGCCCAGAAGGGCCACTACCCCCGCACCCAGGACCAGGTGCGCTCCAAAGTCAAAGAGCTGCGCCAGGGCTACGTCAAGGCCAGGGAGGAGAGCTCCCATTCTGGGGCAGCCCCCTACTACTGCCCTTACTACACGGAGCTGGACCAGATCCTGGGTGGCAGTGGTGAAGCATGCACACCACGGCGGTTTGTCCAGTCAGGATTGGCAGACCCCGTGGTGGACGCTCCCGAGCAGGACCCAGAGCAGTCTGGAGATGGGGACATGGTGCCAGAGGAGGAGGACAGTGAGGAGACGGCGACCCTCACCCTGGAGCCAGTCACCCAGACCCCAGAGGCCTCCCAGGCATCATCTGGCACAGGAGAGGAAGCAGCAGGTGAGTACAGTGAGGTTGTGTAACACCCGGGGGGGGGGGGGGAGGTAGGTGGGTGCACAGTGGGTGATGCACAAGGGAAACCTGTCATGCTCAGGCTGATGCCCAGGTCACACACAGTGTTACCTTCAGAATGTCTGATTCCCCTGTCTCAAGGAGAGGGCATGCCCTTTTGGACAGCTGTTGCACACATGACTGATTGTGATAGAAATGTAGCCGTGTTACTCTGATCTGAGGAAGTGGGTCTGGCCCAGGAAAGCTCATCCCCTAATAAACCATCCTGTTAGTATTTTAAGTGCTACAGAGTCCAGTTTTTTAGGACTGATTGTGTCTTCTTCTTTTCCTCCACAGCCGGACCAGCCGTGCAAGAGGGCCGCAGCACCCCAGCCCCACCTCCATCTCCATCTCGGGGACATGGGAGCCGCAGACACAGGCGTGTCTATGCGGACATCCTCAGGCAGCACGTGGAGGCTGTGCAGGACTTCAACTCCATCCTCAGAGAGAGGGCGGAGGCAGAGGATCGCTGGCATGACTGGCTGCTGGAGGAGCTGGTCCTGCAGCGCACGTCCCTGACTGCCACTCTCAGGGAGGTCTGCGGCTTGCCTGCTCCTGTGCCTGGTCCTACTCCTCCAGCACCCCATGACCCCACCCCACCAAACCCCCTTCCACAACAGCATCCCTTTCCCCCCTTGGACCTCCCTCTCCCCCAGCCCCCACAGTTCCCCAGCCCCTCTCTCCCCCTGGCCCTCCTCTCCCCCAGGCCTCCACGTCACAAGAGCACCCCAGCCAGCCAACCGACAGGTGCACCACCCGATCCCGTGCCATGGAGCACCCCAAACACGAGGCCCAGGCAGGAGAGGGAAATCAGGCAAGCACCATGCAACCTGATCCCCTTCCCCCCTCCAGGTTTCAAGTCCCCTTCCCCCCTCCAGGTTTCAAGCACCCCCATCACCCCAGTTAAAGCACAAAGAAAGGGTTCAACAATATGTTTGTTTATTGTAAATAGGTTTTTTCAACATCAAAAATGAAAAAAAGTTTTTTTATGTTTGCTACACGTATACTATTTTTTTAGAGATATGTAAAAAAATTAAACAGAACATATTATTTTGCAACAAACCCTGGTGTTAATGATTTGTCCAAACAGGGTCAGGAGATGGGTGGTGGAGGGAAGCTTCTATTGGGCCAGGGCCCAGTCCCCAGGCAGAAGCCCCTCAGTACAGTCAGTGGCCTCCACTTGAGAATTGCTCCCGGAGGGCCTCCCGTATGCCAACAGCAGACCGGTGAGCCTGGCGGATGGCAGCTGTCCGGGGCTGGGCAAAGTGCCTCTCCTGGCCATCAGCACCTCTACCCCACCCTGGTAGGAAGGCCTCCCCTTTCCTCTCCACCAGGTTATGGAGAACGCAACACGCGGCCACCACCTCAGGGATGTTGCTCTCCCCCATGTCTAGGCGTGTGAGCAAGCACCGGAATCTGCCTTTTAAACGTCCGAATGCACATTCCACCTGGTTGCGAGCCCGGTTAAGGTGAGCATTAAACCGCTCCTTGCTCGCATCCAGGTGGCCAGTGTAGGGCTTCATCAGCCACGGCATCAGGGGGTAGGCGGCATCAGCCACTATGCACACCGGCATGTGCACATCCCCAACTGCAAACTCGTGATGCGGGAAAAATGTTCCTGCCTGAAGCCTCCGGTAGAGGTACGAGTTCCTGAAGATCCGGGCATCATGTGCCCGCCCTGACCACCCAACACAAATGTCCGAAAACTGGCCACGATGGTCGACCAGGGCCTGGAGGACCATAGAAAAGTAGCCCTTTCTGTTGATGAATTGGGCTGCTCGATGGGGCGGTGCACGGATTGGAATGTGTGTCCCATCGAGCGCTCCTCCACAATTCGGGAAGCCAAAGGCAGCAAAGCCGGCCATGACGCTGTCCAGATCTTGTAGACAGATGAGCCTGTTGAGCAGCTCTGAATTGATGGCCCTCGCCACCTGCAGAACGAGACAGACAACAAAATGTTAGAAGGGGTGCCTTATCTCTTAGGAGGAGAACCCACCGCCCACCTTCCCTCTCAAACACCCCGGGAATCCCCTCCTCAGAACCCCCCCCCAACAATTCAGGGTGAGTGGAGGAGCTCCCTCCCACTCCCACTCCACTTGGCCCTTCCTGACAGTCTCCCTTCCCCCCACCCCAAACTGTGACTGTCCCCAGACAATGACTTACCTCCATCAGGATGGATCCAACTGTAGACCTGCCCACTCCAAATTGGTGTCCCACGGAGCGGTAGCTGTCGGGGGTTGCCAGCTTCCAGAGGGCAATGGCGACCCTCTTTTCCAGGGGGATAGCGGGCCACCAGTGGGTGTCTTGCCGTTGCAGAGCAGGGGCGAGCCAGGTACACAGCTCCTGGAAAGTGGTCTTTCGCATCCTGAAGTTGCGTAGCCACTCTTGGTCATCTCAGATCTCCATCACGAGCCGGTCCCACCAGTCAGAGCTGGTGTCAAACCTCCAAACACGCCTGTCCACAAAGAAGTTTGGAGGCAAGGGCAGTGCGGCTGCTTGACGGAGGAGCCCTTTGTACCTCTGGTCTGGGTCCAGCTGGGGAAGTAGCCTCATGACTGTGTCATGCAGATGCAGCAACAGTTGCAGTATGATGGTGTGGGGCCATCGCCTGCCCAGGGGCAGCTCTGGCTCCATGCCACAAAAATGGGTCTCAAACAGAAAAACCTCCAGAGAAAAAAGCTGCTGGGGTGTCCCAGGAAGCTGAGCACTCCAAACCAGCACTGCAATGCCTTGCTTTCCTCCTCGAGGGACAGCAAAGGCAGCTGCAGGAGCAGAGCAACGGGTGTTCAGGAGTGTCCCTTTCACCACGCGTCTCTGCAAAGGGCAGGCAGGCAGCACCCGGAAGGAAATGCTGCCCCCATGCGCTGGCAGAAGCAGTTCTGGGTGGCTTTGAATTTCGAAAGAGCATCCAGCAGTCAGGACGCTCTTTTTCGAAAAAGCGGATCGATTTTCCGATCCGCGTATTGTAGTCTAGACGCTCTCTTTCGAAAGAGGCGCTTTCGAAAGTATCTTTCGAAAGCGCCTCTTTCGAAAGAGGCTTGCAGTCTAGACATAGCCCAAGTGAGTTATAAGATCAAGAACACATATTCCTGCGCATCCAGAAATATAATCTATGCTATCATGTGCCAAAAGTATCCGTCTGCTATGTACATTGGACAAACATCTCAGACACTTCGCCAAAGGATTAATGCCCACAAAACAGATATCAGACAAGATCACAAAGAAAAAACAGTTTCTTGCCATTTTAACCAGAAAGGACACTCTCTCAATGACTTGACTTCACCTGCATTCTGCTACAAAGACCTTTTACATCTACACTTGAAAGGGAATCCTCTGAACTGTCATTCATGTTAAAATTCGACACTCTCCAAAAAGGAATGAACAAACACTTGAACTATCTCACCCATTACCAAGATAGCTTCCCCAATTATCACCTCTAATACCATTAACTCACAAACATCCCACTCTCCCCACCTCTAATATCATCAATTCACAGACACTTACCTTCCTTCCTTCCCCCCCCCCCCCCGCATCCCCCTCCTGTTCTGCAATGTGGTTTGTCCTTTTCATATGTGTTCATTTTTTTAATTGTATCCTTTGGTATATATAGTTGTGACTATTTTCTTCCACCTTTTGATCTGAGGAAGTGGGTCTGGCCCACAAAAGCTCATCATCTAATAAACCATCTTGTTAGTCTTTAAAGTGCTACATTGTCCTGCATTTTGCTTCAGCTACCCCAGACTAACACGGCTACATTTCTATCACTATTCTTCAGTGCAGGAGGATCTGACTGCAGCTGAGCCCTAGTACTTGTGTTATGAGGAGTAAATAACACTGCCTTATCGACTTTCTCCTACCACTCACTATTTTATAGTTATCATATCCCCCCTTAGTAGTCTCTTTCTGAAGCTGAAAAACCTCAGTCTTATTAATCTCTCTTCACTTGGAAGCTGTTTCATACCCATGATCATTTTTGTTGCCCTTTTCTGTTCCTTTTCCAATTCCAATATATCTTTTTTTGAGCCTGAGCAACAGACCTGCAATTAACATTCAAGGCATGGGTTTACCATGGGCTTATATAGAGGCAATATGATATTTTCTGTCTTATTATCTACCCCTTTCTTAATGATTCCCAACATTCTGTTCACATTTTCACTGCTGCTGAATATTGAATGGATGTTTTCAGAGAACTAACCACAATGATTCTAGGATCTCTCTCTTGAGTGATAACAGCTAATTTAGATTTCATTATTTTATATGTATAGTTGAGATTAGGTTTTCCAATGTACAATCCATTGCATTTATCATCATTAAATTTCATCTGCCATTTTGTTGCCCAGTCACCCGGTTTTGTGAGAGCTTTAAATATGTGCATAAGTGATCTCCTGAAAAAAAGAGGACTTGAATGCCTTAATATATTCTGAATTTGGACCTTATATTTCTAATTCATTCTCACATTTCCTAATACTTTGCTCATGCTGAATGGGCCCTTCAATTTCAACTGCAATCATTGCAAAATAAATTGCTGTAGCTTTAGCTACAAATTTAAATGAAGATTAAATAGTTTTCCAGCAGAAAATGCTGTTCCACCACCAGAAACATTTTGTGAAAATGTGTTGATCTGAACAAAATTTCATCTTGAGAAAAAAAACAGAATGGGCCATTTTGATAATCTCAAAACTTGACCTTTTCAGAATAGAACACTTTGATTCCTTTGGTTTGAACTGACTTATTTCAATTTTACATGATGTAAAATAAAAATTGGAACAAAACATTCTGATTTCACCTAAATAAAGTTTTTGATAATTACTAGTCTATTGAGTCTCTTTCAAAAATATCATAGAAACAAATACATTTTGATGAAATGGCATATTTTGACTACATTTCATTTTGATCAGTTCTAATGGTTCCTGTGCTTTTTTGACAACTCCCAATAAGTCCGTTCTGTTTGTTTTTTAGGTATTCTCCTTATTAGCTCAATTTTTCTTAACATTTATGGCTTTTTTTTAATTTCTCATGTGTTTCCTTATCTTCCATTATTTTTTTCACTGGCTTTCATCTGCTTCTTTCTTTTGGAGAATCATCTTGCATGTTAAAATGCAAGATCTCTATCCTACATGATCCAAGGATATTTTTTTTCCTTGAGGATCTGCAGTGTACTACTGATTCTGCAAGCTGAAAGTTAGGGCAGAAAGACTGAGAAAAAAACAAGCTTTTGACTTTGAAGTGTGAATTTTGATTTGGCTTCTTCATACTCAATTTTTATATATACTAGTGACACTTCATAATAATGTCTAATATCTATCAACACTCAATGGGAAGAATAGAATTTTATGTACAATATTTTCATCTTTACACTAGCACTTATGGCAGGGATGTACAGAGAGTCAGCTTTCCTTTCAAAGACTATCAGTTACCCCCTTAATTCCGATGATTTTTCTTTCCTGTTTTCCAAATTGCCCTTTTTGAGCTGTAATTCTCTCTTCTCTAGCACTGTATCCAGGTGATACAGCAACCTGCCTTTCTACACATTATCTATCTTCAAAATCTGCAAACTCTTTGTTCACTTGGGATAAATAAATCAGCCAATTAAAGCTTTGAGTTGCAAAAATAATTCCTTAATACTATCAGCTTTAGTAATCATCTCAGTCATTTACCCATCATGTCATCATTGCTACAATAATCTTTCAATGCTGGAGATAGCTATTACAGGTTGAAACTCCCTGGTCCAGCACCCTCAGGACCTGTTCTGAACAAGGGAGTTTCCCAGACTAGGGAGGTCACTTCCAGCCCCAGTGATGCTGGGCTTCCCTGGTGGGGGACTACCAGCCTCCTGGCTGAGCTCTCCTGCTCCGCTGCCAACCCTGGCTGTCAGGCTCCAGCTGGTCACAGTTTAATTGCTGTCCTCCTCTCATCAACTTTATTACTTGCAAAGAGAAAACATCTCCCCAACATCCTCGGTACTGAAGACTTATGAAAAGAAATTAGCTTTTCTCCAATGTCTTTATCCTTCAGAGTTGCTTGCTTTAATTTCCTAAAAGTCCAGCACATCCATCAATTCTTTCACAGGCTTCTTGTCTTTCATGCACTTAAAGAATTTCTTGTTACTCGTTTTTGGGTTGGTAGCCAAAAACCTTAGTTCTTCTATTTTACATTTTATCTGCCATTGTTTGTATTTTGTTCTAGAGGCATCACATGAGCTGGATTTTCCTTTCCAGAGGGTATCTATTTTGCTGTGTAAAAAGAGAAAATATTCTCTTTGTGAAGCAGAGATGTCTTCTTTAGAAATGTGTCTGATACTGTGCCAAAGACTACATTCAAAGCTATTAGGAAAATGGAAAATAAAATTGATTTCTTTACTCTGAGATACTAGAATAAGAGCTAACATAGACTCTCTGCAAGGGTAAGTAAATAATAATGTGTCTTTCATTCAAATGGTTGCCACTAAAGAAGATTGTTTAACTGAAGACTCTGTGATGCTTATGAGATGGCATGCATCAGTGCGGCCAGGGCATGCCATGAAAGCTTCCTGCAGTGAAACTAGTGTATGACAGGTTATTGACATATTAGAAGGACGAAGTAAAATAATATGTGAGGAAATATTTCTTCAGCAAAGATTTGATAAAGCAAGCACAGACCTAACTGAGACTTCTGCTCTCCATGAATCTCTTTGCAGAGTTGTTACACTGTTGACATACTGCAAGAATAACAAATATGTATTCTTAGAGCCTGGTGCAGTACCCACACAGACACTGGCTGCCTCCCTTCCCTAGTGACAACCAACTCCCATTCAACCTAAGGCCCCGCTTTCACTCCTTCCACTCTCATCCGTTAATCCTTTTTATACCACCGCCACATCTCTTCTTGCCCAGTTCCACTTTAGGGAATTTCGGTCCAATTTCTGATTCAAACTTTTGTGTCTCAGGTCTAGCTCTAACTCTGAACTATTTGCTGAAAAGACAAACACATAGGAAACATATTTTAAGAATCTTGAGATATTTCCTGTAATAAGTAACAAATACAAACTATATTGTTCATTTAGAGTAAATCCTTAAGCATCTTATCCAATAATTTCATGGAAGATAAGTCTATCAGCAAGAATTAAACCAAGATGGTGAGGAATGTCTTGGCTATGCTCCAGGTGTCCCTAAACCTTTGATTGTCAAAAGCCAGTACTGTTCTGTTCATTTCTTCTGAAGTTTCTGGCACTGGCCACTGTCAAAATAGACAATACTAGACAAGATGGCCTGTATGACGATTCTTATGTTCTTAATTTTGGGCTAATATTAACAGACCCTAGTGTAAATATCTTTGGGATCATTGCATTCTCTCAGAGGCCGCCATATGCTAAATTTCAAGGGAAGCAGAATATATTTAAACTTCCTGTCTTTCTCACACACTCAAACTACTAGTAAATAATCACAATTTTGAGAAAATTGGAAAGATGTTGGGATAATTCACATGGCTAGAATGTTAGTACAGAATGATTCAGCTTGTTCAGGAAGGACAAACAGAGATGGAGGGAAGAGGAAGGAGATGCTGCCTTAAATATCAAAGATATGTACACTTTCACTGAGATTGAGCTAGAAATGGAAGCCAGGCCTGATGAATGTTTCTGGATTTAGATAAAAGGGGTAAATAAGAAAAATGTCATGCCACATACCTATTTTAGACCACCTAATAAGGAAGTAGATGAGGGGTTAATAAAACAACTAAATAAAATCATCTAAAAAAACCAGGACTTTGTGATGTCTGGGGACTTCAACTACCCAGACATCTGCTGGGGAAATAACATAGCATAGCACATTTTATCCCACAATTGCTTGAAATTGGTTGCCAACAAACAATGAAGAAAATGAATGGGGAAAAGCTATTCTAGATTTGCATCTGACAAACAGGGAAGAACTAGTTGAAAATCTTGTGATGAAAGGCAGCCTGAATGAAAGTGATCATGATTCTAAGGAATGGTATAAAGAAAATCAGCAGAATAAAGGCAATGGACTTCAGGAGGGTAGGCTTTTGCAAACAAAGAGAACTGGTAAATAAGATCCCACGGAAAGCAAGTCTATAGGGGGAAAAGAGAATGCATGCTAAATGGCAGGTTTTTTAAAGAGACATTATTAAGGGCACAAGATCAAACTATACCAAGTCATAGAAAAGACAAAGTATATTAGGAGGCCACCCTACCTTACCTAGCAGATCTTCAATGACCTGAAACTCAGAAGATTCATACAAAAAAGTGGAAACTAGGTCAAATTACAAAAGATGAATACATATAAAAAAGAACACTACAAGCATATAGGAACAAATTTAAAAAGACCAAGACAGAAAATGAGATTAAAGTATTTAGGGATATAAAAGCTAACAACAATCCATTTTATAAATACATGAGAAGTAAGAAGACCAAGGACAGAATAGACCCATTTACTCAATGAGGAGAGAAGGAAATTAACAGAAAGTGCAGCAGTGGCCAAAGTGGTAAATAACATTTCTTGGTGAAAACTGAAACAAAAAGGGAACCATGACTGGGTGACTTCATTGAGCATCAGTGTAAATTGGATAGGAAATGAGGATAAAATAGAAAAGAGCAAGTCAAGAATTAGTTAGATAAGTTATATGTCTTTAAGTTGGCAGGGCCTGATGAAACAGATCCTAGAATATTTAAGGACTTGGCTAAAGAGACGTCTGAGCTATTAGAAATTATCACTTAGAATTTTTGATGGATGGGGGAGAAATCCCAAAGATCCAGAAAAGGGCAAATATAGTACTCATGTTTAAAAAAGGGAAACGAGGATAACTCAGGCTACGTCTACACTGCAAGTATTGTCAGCAGAGAGTATGCAAATGAAGCTCTCAATAGCATTTTTTGTGCTGTCATTTCAATGATCTCTGCAGATGCTTTTTGCACAAGAGGTTTTTGCACAAAAACAAGCAGTGTAGATCGGTCCGTTTTGTGCAAAAAAATCCTTTTGTGCAAGATCCTGTCTACCTCCTTTTTTGAGGCATAAGGGATCTTGTTCAAAAGGCAGTTTTGTGCAACATGGGCCCATCTACACTGCTTGTTTTTGTGCAAAAACCTATTGCGCAAAAAGCATCGGCTGCGATATTGAAATGACAGCACGACAAATGCTAATGAGTGCTTCATTAGCATACTCTCGGCTGATAAATACTTGCAGTGTAGACATAGCCTCAGTGAATAGTAGACCAGTCAGCTTAATTTTGATTTAACTTTGGCATCTGGAAAGACAACGGAGCAAATAATCAAATAATCAGTTTTTAAGCACCGAGAAGTTATTAAGGTAATAAATTACAGTCTACATGGATGTCTACATACAATTCATGTCATACCAAGCTAATACCCTCCTTTGACAAGCCTTGTAGATTGAGGGGGGGGGAGCAGTACATGTGGTATAATTTGGCTTTTGTAAGGCTGTTGTTACTTTCTCACACAACCTTATAATAAAAAACTAGAGAAATATAGACTAGACAAACTTACTATCAGGTGGGTGCATAAATGGCTGGAAAACTACTCAGAGTAGCGATCAGTAGTTCACAATCAAGCTGGAAGGGCATATTAAGTGAGGTCCCACAGGGAGTATGATAAATTGTTCTCTTAGACCACTGAGGACAGGAATATAATAGGTTTAAATTACAGCCAGGAAGATTTAGGTTTCACATTGGGAAAAACTTCTAATTCTGAAGGTGATTAAGCACTGCAACAAATTACCTAGGAAGATTGTGGACTCTCCATCTTTGAAGGTTTATAAGAACATGTTAGATATTTGTTAGGGATTGTTTTGAAGATTACATTTAGTCCTGCCTCAGTTCAGGGCACTGGCCTAGATGACTTATTGAAACATTAGCAGAATGTTTTTATCATGCACTGGAGTGGAGTGCTGTAGTTGCAATGCTGAAGGAGGAGAAAAAAGCAACAGTACCTTATCTCTGTGGTTATGTCTAGACTGCAGGCTTCTTTTGGAAGAAACTTTTTTGGAAGAGATCTTCCGAAAAAACTTCTTTTGAAAGAGAGCGTCCACACTGCTAAAGTGCATTGAAAAAGCAATCTGCTTTTTCAAATGATAGCATCCACACTGAATTTAAGCTGTGATTACTATCCACACTCGCCTTTTTCCAAAAGAGCTCTTTCAGAAAAGGTGTTCTTCCTTGCAGGATGAGGTTTACCAATGTTGGAAAACTCCCTGTGTTCTTTCAATTTTCTTTTGAAAGAACACAATAGCAGCGTGGACATAAGTATAGTTTTTTCTGAAAAAAACCTGCAGTCTAGATGCACCCTATGAAAACCTGCTTCCTCCAGAATTATCAGCCTGTTGATAGAGAATGTTCTGAAGTTCTATGCATTTGTGATACTGTGGTCTATTTCACCATAGTCACATGTGTTTATGTCACTTCTGCATATTGACTTTTGACCTGACAGCTCCTGTTGTGAGGTGGCTTAAACATCTCCAGGTCGACCCATCCTTCTCTGTGCTTGCAGGAAGGCCAATAATGGGGGGCAATAGCAGAGAGTGTTCTTCTCATCCCTTGTCAGTATCTCTCAATCCATGAATCCTGCTGAACATCTATCACTACAATTCTGCATGAAATGAGGAGTCAGAGAATTTGGCTACCCCAATTATATAATTGTGTAATCATTTTAGCACAGCATTAAGAATGTGCATAAAAATCTGATGGTCTCTCTCAGATAATGTGGTAAATAAATATTTACAGCTAAATCTAAATTAAAAAAATAATACCCCTTGTAATTCTCTCTCTCTTGTGCCATAATGCTGACATCATGAAAGAGGAAAATCTAATCAGTTTGTAAAAATCAGTTTAATCTAACAAACACTAATGTGCCTTTATCATAATTATGCAATTATTGCATAAGGTCACTCTGTGCGGAGTTAAAGCTGTTTGAATGCTTTAACTGTGATTTTCCATAGCTTAACATGTTTTCTTTTAAATTTAACCTTATCTTCCTTAATTTAAACATGGTTCTTGGGACTACAAACTTTGTTTTTCATATACTTGCAACATCCTTATAATGTATTTTAGACAAAGTTATTGCATGTACTTTGATAATTTTCTCCATCTCCCTCTGTATTTTATGCATGAATAAAAATAACACATATAGGAATGTGTATTCTATGTCATTTACCATCTGATTCACTGTAACAGTAAACAAAAGTGTTCAAATTGGCTCAAAATTTCTGTCTTCATTGCCAAAAATGTCCCAAAGTAATTGCAAAAATTAATCATTAAGATTTTTGGATGGAAAACAGTATGGGGTTAACGTAGTCACCCTTAGAATCATAGAATCATAGAATAATAGGACTGGAAGGGACCTCAAGAGGTCATCGAGTCCAGCCCCCCGCCCTCAAGGCAGGACCACGCTCCGTCTACACCATCCCTGACAGATGTCTATCTAACCTGTTCTTAAATATCTCCAGAGAGGGAGATTCCACCACCACCACCCTTATTGAACTTTGCATTCTATTGCACTACTCACAAAATAAAGGTAGTAATGAAAATCATTAAATGTTACAGTCTTCATTCCTAATCTACTACATATCTGAGAGAGTTTGTGTATCTGTGTGCCCATCCATCTGTCTGTAAGTCTGTTTGTTCAAGAACTCCTCCTAAATGGTGTCAGCCACCAAATTTGATATTCAGCTTCCTCTTGTAGTAAGCTAAAGTAAGGTCAGGGTTTGATTGTGCCAGGACAATGGGATGTGTATGGGATGTGACTGTTTCTCATCAAATGGAAAGGGAGGGTTGTGATAGGAGGAACAGTTATACTCATCATGAACGACCACTGAGGGCAACAAGCAGAGGGGAGAGTTATACTCCAGAATGACCACAGGAGGGCAGCAAGCATCCCAGCCCTGGGCAGCAGCCACTGGCTGGCAGCATGACCCCCACCACTTTGGCCTCTACTTGGAAAAAGCCGATGGGAGGGCTGCATGGCCCAAGCCCCACTAAGCAGCCATCCCCTGCCCTGAGCTCCCTCATCCTTTTTTCTGAGCCCCCCCCCCCCACACACACCTTGCAACCCTCTGCCCTGACTCCTATACCTACAACTTCTGCCCTGAATCCCTCCTCACCTCCCAACCCTGACTCTTGCACTCCCACACCTCCAGCCTCCTACCTGAGCCCCCAGATCCCCAAGGTCCTGACCTGACTCCTGTACCCCCCATACCCTCAGCTCCCTGCCCAGAGGGATCCGAGCAATGCCAGGTAAGTCTTTTAGTATTATTATAAAGAAAAACTCCTAGGGATAGCTAAATGGCATATTTCCACAATGTCAGTGTTAGTTGCAGTTCTTAACGTAAACTTGTCTCAAAGCAACATGCTTTCAAAACATTCTCTATCAACAGGCTGGCAATTGTAGAGGAAGCAGAGACACTGTTACTTTGTTCTCCTCATTCAACATTGCAACTACAGCACTGCACTCCACTGTGTGATAAGAGAGACATAATGCTAATGTTTCATTCTTGGCTGTGTGCATGTGACTAGGTGGGAGGAAAGCTGTCTGTCAGAAGCAGACATTGCCTATAGAAACCCTGAAAATATAAAGTCTTTGTGCTGTCTGGTATCTGCAATGAACAAAGTGGATACGATTCACAAAGGGGACTTAGGTACCAATCTGCCACTTTAGGCACCTCTCGGTCCAAAATGTAGATGTTCCAAAACCCCTGCTCAGCTGCTGCTTAACCAAAGAGATTCCAGAATCCCAAGGCACCTATGTTTCCACAAACTCCATAGGTGCCTGAATTACTGCTAGAGAACATGCTCACAGCTGCCTCAGTCCTGACAGCATCTGTAGATCAGCTCTTAATGTACACCTAAACTCCAGCACAAGTCACAAACTGGCATCTATCTTGCCTGCAGAGCGGAATAGGCAAAATACAGCCCATGGACTAAATCAGGCCCAGCAAACTTCTGGAACCAACTGGCAAGCGCTATGTGTTTCTTTGAGCACTGCGAGCCTCTAGGGTGGAGAGGATGCTTTGTGTACTGCCCCAGCCTTCAGCATGATCTCACAGCTTCCAGTGTCCACAAATCAGAGCATGCAGAGATGTGCGTGGCCCCTGCAGCCAGCTATTTTGACAGGCTTATGGGGGCATGGGAGTCAGGGAGCCTGCTTGAAGGTTCCACTAAGCTGCTAGCCAGGGGTTGCCTAAGGTAAGAAACTCCTAGCTAGAGCCTACACCTGGAACCCCACTCTCTCCCTCCCCCCAATCCTCTGCTCCCCTTCCTGCATTCTTGTCCCAAATCACAACCTCCTCCCAGAGCCTGCATCCCCTCTTATATCCCTCCTCAAAGTCAGAATCCTCTTCTGAACCCATGCAGGTTCTCCACCTTCAAAGGGAATGCTCTAGTCTTTGGGCTATGGGGCGTTGTGGGGCACACCCCTCTCTACCACCCCTGTTGAAACAATTTCATTTTAAATAAAGTATTTCAATACCAGGGAGGCCAACAGACTTTCTGAACCTCTAGGCACAATTGGGGGGTGGTGGTTCCACACTCCTGGAAGGGGTGGAACCTTGGATGAAAGGGGTAGGGCTGAAGCAGCTAGTGCTCAGCATTGTAGCACATTGTATCCTCCACCAGCCAGCCCTTTGCTGCCACCCAGAGCACAAGGCACGGGGCTCCAACAGCAATATAAATGGCCTGGAGTGGCAGCCAAGAGCTCTGAGCCCTTTTGAACTGCTGGGCCCTGAGGCAGTTGTCCCCTTTGTTGCTCCTCCTCCTCCCCGCCCCGCACCAACGGGGCCACTCACCTGTTATGGGAAACACAGCCAACAGAGTCACTCTCTCTTGTGTGCACCATGGAAACATAAGCACTTCAGCAGGAGAACTTGAGAGGCCCACATCTTGGCACCTTATAGCCCCGTGGGAACTACACTCATCTGGGACTCATATATTGTATCTTTACATTATGAATATATTCCAAGAGTTTTATGCTAATGTGAAGTAGACAGTACTAGTGAAAACGATCTCAGCAAAGATATATTGATTATGATGAACCATATCCTCTGTTGCACTGAAAATGCAGTGTCCAGGTCAGTGAACAGAGGTGGCTAAAAGTTCATTTTTCTACTTCCCTGCACCTCTGTGCATGGCTATCCATTCCCCTGTGTGGTTAGAGCTGCTGCAAGGCAGGAAAAAGAGATTGTGACTTAAAAAGGAGTAGCTGGAAATGGTAAAGGCTGATTTAACTTTGCGCTGCAACTACTATGAGGGAGAGGAAACAAAACCAAAGATTAATGGGGCATAAGGACATTCCAACCACTCCCATTTTGTTTCTCCCATTTATACCCTCTTTTTGACTTCATAGCAACAGCCAGGAGAGTATGTAGGAGACACTTGCTTGGTGCTAAATCAGAGGAGCTCAATCTTCATTGGAATCATTGTCGTAGTGGATGCATGATGCAAAATGGCTGTACAGCGTGTTCCATACAAGAAGATCTGGCACAATGTGCTGTGCATATTATCTCTTATGACTAGAACGCATGCATTTAAATGGAGATTAACCAAGCTGAAGTGACACAAACTCAGTTATTTTGGTACCAATTCTCAGAGATATCAGAGGAACCAATTCAGTTTCCACTGCAGTCAATAGAAGTCTTTCACCTGGATAAGGTTCTACACAGATATGAAGATACCATGATTCTTCTGAATGTCTTAGGTTATAAATATAGAAACTCAATATCTACCACATTACATGTCAAGTTTTGTACACATGATTTTACTATTCTATCTGCTGGTTCAGAATTGTTCATAGGGCCAGTAATTGTGTTCATAAAACATTTTAAAACACAACAAACCAGGATAAATGTCAGTATTTAAATTGCCTGCGGAAAAGAAAGACCGTGTCCAATACCAAATTGCACAAAGAAATAAATGTTAAAATTGTGGTTTTCAGTTAAAGCTGTTTTTCTGGAGATGTTTTGCAAGTAATAACCAAGATGGTCTTTACTTCCTCGACACACAATAAATGCTCTCAGGATGAGGTCAAGTTGAAGCAGAGCTCACTATTGACTGGGCCAGTTGACCTTGTTTTGAATTCACCCACCAGAGTTTTCTATTATGCAGAGGAAGATTAGGGAATGGCAGAATGATTGAATGGAAGTCTAAAGAATATATTCTGTAAATAATTGCTCTCACTCTTCTCCCTGAGCATTTTACAGCACTTCTGTTTATTGCTGTGGAAAACTGGCTGCAGAAGCAAAAATCATGTGATTTTTTTGGCATGAAAAATGTGCAAAAGATTTATAGGCCTGATCCTATCCCCACTGTGCTCAGTGGCAGAACTCCCATACTGGGACTCCACCTCCAGGAATTTCCTCCCATATAGTCAGAATCTTGCTAAAACATGCTCTCCTTTTTAATGAACACCTCACATGTTTTCACAACCCTCCGGCAATCATGATCCTGAGGCAGAGAATCCCTGGAATATTCTAACACCAATTCAGCTTCAGGAATCCTAAGCAGTAATCTATAATGAATGCCCTACCAACAACTTGCTGATCAGGTTCAAACTTATGTAGGTGATAATTTGCAGACTCCTTGCCATAGCCACATGGGTGGCTGAGTGTGGCTAGTTAACTTGAACAATGTGGATATTTGGCTGGTTGAGTGTGGCTAGTTCACTATAGCAGTAGCTGCTATAGTGGCTACTGATTCAGAACTGGTTGGACACGATGGATTTATAGGAACACCATAGAGCCATTGAAACAACTTTTAGTAGACAGTTTTCAGAGAGAAAATGAGGATCACTGATAATACCCGAGTTCACGTTGGCTTAGCTTTGTGCTTCAAACATATTGAACGGTTAGAAACCAACAATGGAATGAGTTGAGAAAGACTAAATTGTATGCTGTAAAGAAAAAATAGGGACCTGCTATAGTATGAAATACACCAAAGTACTACTATGTCCTATGTGTAAGCAAGAGGAGTTGAACTTAAGAAAGAAGTTATTCATTTCTTTTTAATTGAGGGTGTTTTATACTGTGAGTTATGGTATAGCAAACCAAGATGTAACTCTTCGGTGCACCACTTTGCTGTGCAGTAAGGTCCCATGTACACACTTTTACAGCACAAGCAGTCTGTAAGGTGCAGTCTAGGACTTGACTGTGCAGTAACAGTATCCACAGAATGAGTTATTGCATGGCAAGATGGTGTGCTGCAGTCAGACCCTGGCTTGGCACACTGTATTTGCCCTGTAGACAAGCCCTAGAAAGGAGTAAATTCAGACAACGGATAAACGAAGACTTACTAGTAAAATTATCCTAGCCTTTTTTATTTGCAATATCTACAGATCCTGGGCAATATGCCATAGAAAAATTGTAAAAATATATGCATAAATTTCACACTGTTTCATTGTCTTTTTTTAATGGTATGAGTTGTTTCTGTTCTATCTATGGAAGAGCTGCATTTCCAAGCTTTGCAAACACCCTGGGAAAAAAAAGTTTTTAACTGGAAAATGGGTAACTTGTTGTATCCTAATAACCATACAATTCTAATGTGATCTACACATATTACAGAACTGAAAGCATTAAACAAGTTCCAAAAGCCTGTCTAATTTTACAATTTAAAACATTTCTTCATGTTAGATCTCAAGTTACAATAACATTTTCTAACTCAAGCATATGTACATCTTTCTATTACCAAAATACAGCCCCAACTGTAATATTAAAATGTCATTAGAAAACATTGTTAGAGGATGAATAATAATTATTTGAGCACTGAGACTATAATTTGCTTCATACTACACCAGAACAGCACTAACAAAATAAAAACTTATTAAAACTGCTAATAAACTAATTAGATGCTAAAAAACAAAACCAAAAAATTCTTTCAAATGCAAGTCCAAGCCTTTAAGTAGCTATAATCTAAAGAATACAAATGTACTTTCATTTGCAATTAATAAAATCAAACAGACTTTTCACATCAGGGTCATATTATATAATCTGTGCAGTATAAATAAGGTAGAAGCCTAATTGAGCATACCTGTAAGCATCATGAAATGGCAGCAACAAGTTTTAAAATATCACAAAGATAAGTGATTTTTGCAATATTTTCAAAGCTGTAGATGAAGTGAATTGATAGAAATACCAGGAAGTTTGCACACATCTTACCCAGCCATGCAGAGCCTCTGGACAAAATATGATCTCTCCAACCCGCTGATTTGTGTCACAGGAATCTATTTTAATTCCAGCTGCAACATTAGCCAATTAAAATTGGTCATTTGCACTCACAGGTAGCAGTATCCTCATAATGGTCATCTCACACAACAAAGTCTAAATACTGCAGTCTTTCTGCACCCAAAATGCCAATTTACTTCAGTGGATATTTTAGGTATGTAGAAAGGTGAAATTCAGCCCCTGTGGAAGGTCCGTATGAGTCCTTCTGAGTCTGCTAAACTGTGAGGATAACATTATTTGGGGATGAAAAAGTTGCAGATGAAACACCACACAGCAGCAGTGGTCTCAGTACTTGCTCCTACACAGATGCAAAAAGCTCAGGAACAAAATACAAATGTCATAAGAGTCACATGCACCTTTACCATGTTCCTAATCTTCCCCGTTTCACCCACAGAGGTCAATTAGCTGAGTGTAATGTGTGACTAAGGATCCAAACGAAAATAATATGAAGTTAGATTTGGACAAAGGGATTTAACATATATACCAAGAATCTTTTGTTTTCACAGGAAGATGGAGGGCAGGATTACTGAAGAGAAATTGATACATTTACTCAGAAGCAAGGAAAGGGTAATGATTTCATTGTGAAATTCCTAAAAGCACGGAAGGCACAGAAATGTCTCAGCTGCAGAATGGAACAAACAGAAGCTGACGGAGGTGAGAGGAGCAGTCAGATCACTGGCTATGAAGTTAAGCTCCCTGAGCCAAGAACCTGTCTTTACAAATGCATTTGCAAACCACTAGGCATGTCTATGACCTTATAGCAATAATAAATAAATCATTTAAAAGCCAGGGAACAGATAGCATAGACAGGATATTTCCTCAGATCTCTGCAGAACCCCAGTATGCACCAAAAAATTAAAAGCTGGCAGCAGGTGTTTACAGTGGGTAGTTTCCTACCTTTGCATGTTTAGTCTGAATTAAAAATAAATGCTACTGATGTAAAAATAAATGAACCAGAAATGGATTACAGCAATGCCAAAGGCAACATTTCACAGTGTGATACCATGCTTGTAGGCATAATCATACAGAAAAGGAATGATTAAGTGTGGGTTGTTTGCCTGTCTGCTTCATTTTCAAAAGCACATAAGTGACTTAGGAGCCTCAATCCCATTTTTCACAAGGTATTCACCTAGGCATTTTGGCATTGGTGCTTAGTGTTGCAAGGCCCAAGTGATTTAGATAACCCAGTCCCATTGTCAAAAGCAACTTAGACTCATAAATGCTTAAGTCTCCATGAAATTTTTAAGAATGGCCATGGAACTTAGGAGCTGGTGGCAGTTTTTAGTCTAATGTCTTTAGTCTTTAAAGATGTAGATAGGTGCCTAGTGGCATTTTCAAAAATATCAGGAGGCCTAAGTCACTCATGCCCTTAGAAAAATGTTACTCTTGTTGCACAAGAAGTTCTATTGAAGTCAATGTGGCCACCTGTAGTTCACTATGGATATGTCTAGACTGCATCCCTCTGTTGGCAGAGGGATGCAGATTAGGCAGGTCGACATTGCAAATGAAGCGGGGATTTAAATATCCAATGCTTAAGTTGCATACAAAAATGGCCACTGTTTTTGCTTACTCAGTACTTTGTCGGCAAAAAGCGGCAATCTAGAGGGAGATCTGTTGAGAAAGAAAGCCTTTTTCAAGAGATCCTGTAAACCTCCTTGCAGGAGGCATAAGGGATTTGTCGAAAAAGGCTTTCTTTCTTGACAGATTCCCCCGCTAGACTGCCGCTTTTTGCTGACAAAGTGCTGAGTCGGCAAAAAGGTGGCCATTTTTATGCAAATTAAACGTGGGATATTTAAATCTCCGCTTCATTTGCAATGTTGACCTGCCTAATCTGCATCCCTCTGCCGACAGAGGGAGGCAGTCTAGACATACCCTATGAATAAGGCCGCCATAATTTGGCTGGAAGGGTGTTTGTATGAAGGGGACCATACATGTGGAACGAGGTGTACAGCTAGTTCAGATTAGTAGCCTAATCCGAACTAGCTAGTCTATGCTGCGTGTAGCCACGCGGCATGGGGTCCGAACTAGCCGTCATTTAAAAATGGCGCCAGCCGGCTTCATGCTAATGAAGCCCGGGAAATTCAAATCCCGGGCTTCATTTGCAACTGCGGGGTAGTGTAGACATACCCTTACGGTAGTTCGAACTACCGGGGTAGTGTAGACATACCCTTACGGAAGCCATAACCTTAATGGAGGATTATCTAGCAGCCGAAGATGTAGAAGGGGGAGGGCGTGGAGGAAGGGAGGGCGCCACAAAGGGAGGTAGGGAGAGTATGGGGATATGCTCGCAGGGCCCGATAGGGAGGAATGGCCCAAGTAATGGGCTGAGAAGAGAATCTCGGCGAGTAGGACGCCCGAGGAAGACACCCCCCATAGGCGAGGGCAAGCAGCTGGGAAACCCGCCAGTAGCAGAAAGGGGAGGGAACCCCAAAGGCAACCCCCCCCAGCTAACGCTTGTTATGAGTGTGGTCAGGAGGGGCATTTTCATTGAGAAATACATATGGGCAGTCAATTACATTGGCTACCCAAGCATGCCCCCGAAATTTCCAGAAGATGCTAGTGTGGGTAGAAATAGAGGGTAAGAAAGTGCCCATGCTGGTAGACTCCGGCAGTAGCCAAACCTTAGTGTGAGCCGAGTTAGTACAGTGCCCTGACCCCACAGGGTATCCCATGCACATGCAGTATATTCATGGAGATATTAAGACTTATCCCACCACCTGGATTAAGGTAAGGGTGGGTGGAGTGGAGAAGCTGGCCCGGGTAGCCTTAGCCCCACATCTGGTGGATCCCGTGCTGCTAGGCCGGGACTGGCCAGGGTTCCTTTCAGCGGTAGAAGAATGGTGCCACGAGGCAGCCTCGCGAATCTGAGCACTGAGAGAGGGTCGGGAGGCCCAGACCCAGAGGGGGTTGGCATGTGAGACACCTGATCTAGAGGATCAGAGAGAAGGCTCCCTGACCGGTGAAAGCAAGGACTTTGTAAGAGAGCAATGGGAGGACCCCAGCTTGACATGAGCGTGGGAACAGGCCACCAGCCCGGATCTACCCGGTGGGGAAGACTCCAGGCCAAAACAGGGACCATGGTTTGAGGTACGTGAGGACTGCCTGTACCGGGTCACTAGGGGGCTGGAAGGGTGAGAAGAGGTAGTCCAGCTGCCCGTGGGCAGGCAATGAAGGGCCCCGACTTGGAGTAGACATGAGTCAAGTCTTAGATGCCCAAGTTATGGGCAGAAGCTGCCCGTAACAGTCCAAGGCTGCCCCGGTAGTAGCAGCTGGACACTGACGTATTGCTCCGCCTCCCCCAAGGGGGAGGGAGGGGCATTGGACAGGGATTGCAGGACACTTGGAGGAGCATTTGGGGTGGACTGTGACCCCAGAGCCGGGTGAGTGGACTCGTAGAACCCGATCAGGAATAGGTATGCCCAAGGGAGGGAGGGCAGGTGGGCCAAAGCATTGGCTTCCCACATTCCCCCTTAGACATCCCTCCCAGGGGCCAGAGCAAAAGGGCAGCATAGCCTGGTAGGAGGGACACCCTCAGCACTCACTGCAACAGTCCAGTTCTGTGCCCCTCACTACAGAAAGGTTGTGGATGCATTGGAGAGAGTCCAGCAGAGGACAACCAAAATTATTAGGGGCTGGAGCACATGACCTACAAGGAGAGGCTAAGGGAGTTGGGCTTATTTAGTCTTCAGAAAAGAAGAGTGAGGGGGAATTTAATAGCAGCCTTTATCCACCTGAAGGGAGGTTCCAAAGACGATGGAGAGAGGATATTCTCAGTGGTGACAGATGGCATAACAAGGAGTAATGATCTGAAGTTACAGTGGGGGAGGTCTAGGTGGGAAATTAGGAAAAACTATTTCATTAGGAGGGTGATGAATCACTGGAATAGGTTATGTAGGGAGATGGTGACCTCCTGAGGTCTCTTTGAACCCTATGATTCTATGATTCTATGATTTGATCCATGCATGGTTCAAGTGAAAACAGTTACTTGCCAACATGAAACTACTCTTAACGACAGGGTCAGTCACTTAATAAGTGAATTGGAGCTGGTGGACGTCCCATTGGCTGTAAGAAGGTACCAAACGAGTGGCTCCTGAGTCAACAGCAGACTGTATGCCAGAAAATGTCGATTTTTCTCAAAGGATTGGAAGTCACTGCTTCACTCTAACTGAAGTATTGGTTGTACTCTACCACGTATCAATACCACTCACTCAAGTTTGGCTTAGCTTTTTATGCTCCCCCTAGGAAATTAATGGTACCTTCAGGGGATTTTGCCTCCCAGTTGAGAACTTCCAGACATAGTGATTTGCACAAGTTGAGACAGAAAGTCTGTGATGGAAGACCTGAGTTCAGTTCTGTGCCTCAAGTCCTGAGCAACTGCCCCAAACAGGAAATCAAATCTCCTCAGGTAGAAACTCTGTTTCCTTTCTTTTATTCTCTGAATGCACACACACTGTGGGACTTCATTTACCTATCCCAGTAGAAGGATGTCCTGGTTTTTTTTCCTGCCAAGTTTTAAAAATATCATCTTCAGAAATTGTTTGAAGTTGAGGACTGAAGTGTTTTAAACCCAAAGCCTAAACCAGGCAGTTTCAGTGATGGCCAAACATTGCTGTCCAACTCTGATGTCTGACACTCTTTATGCTTTTTAGACCTATTTTCTAGTAACGATAGCACGAAAGCTAAGGATGGGTAAACCAGAGCATGTAAACTATCAGCTACTCTAGCTTTCATTCCAGACCTGAACTCAACCTTCTGTTAAGTTTCAAATCATTTTTAGAGCCCAGAAAATCTGATGATGCTCGCTTTATATCTGCAGGTATCCACATCTGGAGCATGTTTGCAGATGAAGATTTGGGTGCATTTACTAATTTTGTATCCACACAGGGCTCTAATAATTTTCACTGACTTTTAAGAAGTATTTTTCATTTGCCTAAACCTTCTGTAACTTTCAGTTTTTAAAGTGAACTGAATTGCAGACATGACAGTAACTCTGATGCCTGTATACCAAAGTGGCAAGAAATTATCAAGGACACAGTTGGTCAAACAACCATATATGTATATATAGACTCTTACATTTATCTGTGAATGTTAATTGACAATGGATGGAAAGAAGTTGTCAAAATATTTCAATAATATTATTTATCTGTCTAGAGAGCGTGTCAAACTATTAAAACTGTATTTCTGTGTAATCTATTTGAAAATAATGCCAAAAGTAATTAGATAACTTCTTCATCCATAATTATGATAGATAAAAAATAGAAATTGAATGAGAATATATCAGTAATCTCATTGCAGTGCCTGTTTTGCAGGATTGCAACCTACTTTTGCAGAAGTTCAAATCGTTCATATAAGCTGTTGATTTTTTAGGGGGGTGCTTATCCAAATAATTCCCTGAAACCTCTTGAGGTTTAATCATCACTAATTAAACACAGCAACACCCACTAGACTTGCATGTACAACAAAAACACAAGTTCTAGACCTCTATGCGTCAAATTTCTACAAGGCTTAGTACAGGTGGTCCCCGAGTTACGAACGCATCGACTGATGACCATTTGTCCGTAAGACCAACCTCCCATTAAGCGCATTACAGCCGGTTCTCAAATTACAAATGTGATCTGTGCTTATGAACAGTACTGTCACATTTAAATGAACGGGGTCCGACTTACGAACAGATCGAGTTACAACCAAGTGTTTGGTACGTAACTCGTTTGTAAGTTGGGGACTAGCTGTACTTAGTGTCTTCATATACATAATTCTTCTTTCAGAGTTTATCTAAATGCCATCTTTATATCATACTTATGCCAAGAGCAATGAGATGTATTTCTCTTTAACATCACTTAAATAATTTATTTAGCTGTATATTTTCTTTTCTAAGAATCTGACCAGTGACCTGAAAATAATTTGCTTGAAATAAGCTTTCAAAGTACTGTGGATACAAAGTAATTTCCTTCACATATTCCACTGTAAACTCATTAAGTGTAAGTTAATAGTAGGCATCTGACAGTTCTGACTTACTGATTGACATAAAGTTTCTTGGGTCACATGAAAGATGCCTTTGGAGCTGTGGGAAAAATCCTCATACTTAGAAAAAAAGATAACGTGTTTATGAAAAAAATAACCCTGCCCCTCACACTCGCTCAAATTATAACTTAAGGAAAAGTCCTGATCCCTCCTACAGGATTGTGGAGGAACTTCAGCAAAGGAAATAGTGCGAAGTGGAGCTCTGATCGCTACAACTGAGCATGTAGTCAGGGTAGTGCTGGCAATGGGTGAAAAGGAAAGACTATGGGATGTGCTGCTAGCCAAATCTTTTCAGGGTATACAGAGAGTCGGAGGGAAGACATAGCCAAGGTGCATAGCTGGAATTGCCCACTTCCATGTCCCCTCCCAGTCACAGATCGACTGCTGTTTGCTTCCCTACATTCTCTTAAGCAGAAGGTTTTGCCTTCTGTTTCAACTGTGAGCCTTCGCGTGTGCTTTATTAACACACGACTTATCTCACTTCATTTCCTTCTGCATTGACTTCCCCATTTTTATATTTACATAAATCCCACCTGTAGTTCAAGTGCTCCCTCAAAATACATCCACCAGGTAGGCGACTTTCCATTTTCCTCTATCTCGCTGATTCATGTTAAAAATGAAGAAGTGTTTTAGAATAAATTGTCTTTAATTTTTAGCTCTGCCATTCAGTAATGTGCAGTGAATTCAAGTAGCATTACCTATTTTTGTCAGGAGCTTGTTTTTCTGGAACTTGTGCTGTTTACCTGCCAGATGGCATTGAACAAATATGCTTGTTACTTCTGGTAGTTGTATTTAAGATGTTACATATTAAAATGTTCTGTGCTGTTTTTGCATGCTAAAGCATGACAAGCAGGGTATTTCTGGGTGAGAGAATGTTTAATGTTTCAGCTTAACCATTTGAGAAGCTCTTCCTGGAACTTTAAGTGTATTAAGACATAAAAATGAGGGAAACATTCATTCATTTAGTGGATATTAGGGACATGGATATGAGATTGTGGCCTCTAGGGCCTATTGTAAGGCAAATGCTAGACAGTATGGGCAATATGGTTGCATCTTTTTCTACTACTTTTGAGATAGAAGAATTGCTATGTGGACATTACAAAATTATCCAGCTGTAGGGTAGATTCCATTTATACTTTCAACCTTAATAACTTCTTAATGAAGCATTTCATTTTCCAATATATCTTACTATACATTTTAGAAATGTATGTCTGTGTATCCAGTTTGTTTGTTCAAGAACTCCTACTAAACGGTAAGAACTAGGACCACCAAATTTGGTATGCAGATTCCTCTTCTCCTAACTTAAAGCAAGGTAAGATTTGGTTGTGCCAGGACAGTGGTATGTGACTGCAATTTGATTGTTTCTCATAAAATGGAAAGGGAGAGGTCTGGTAGAAGGGATAGTTATACTGCAGACGATCCACAGAGAGAGTATCAAGGGGCCAGAGATGGAGTCCCGGATAGCTATAATCTCACAGGGCCAGCATGGGAGAAAGGGTGGGAAAAGGAACAGCTATCTACTGTGTGTCTGTCTGTCCCGCAGCCCTTCAACAGCTGTGCCCTCTGCAGCAGCAATGGACAGGTGCTTCTCACCTGGCCCCGAGCTACTACAGGGAGAGAGGGTTGGGGTTGCCTAGGAAAACCTGTATATTTAATCCCTCATCCCCAGCCCCACCCTAGAGCAATAATTTAAGTGAAGAAAAACAATACTTATTTGAGTTAAGGACCCGAGCAATGCCAGGTAAGCCTTCTTGTTAGTTCATATTCAAGTACAATGCTCATGCAAGTGGAATAGCATTATCTATAAACAAACTGTATTTTGAAATAAATATTTCCTTCACAGTTCTGCCTGTTCACCTCATTCCTATGTTACCATATGGTTACTTTGCAATGTTGGCTGCCTCCTCAGGTAAGACTAGCAGGCAGAGTACCAACAAATACTGTGTAGAAAGTGAGTGAAGGCCAGTCAAATACAAAGTTGGACTCCCCATAAACACTATTCAATTCTGCTCCAACAGTACAATTATGTATCTGGTACATTAAAGAACACTGATTACAAGTTGCTTTTGAATCCAGAATTCCTGCAGCCATATTTATCATTGAGACAAGAGGCAATTCAATTTCCTAATATGCATTTCAAATTCAGAGGAAAGTCTGAGAAGAAAAATCTGAGTAAAGATTGGTAACAATAATATGGTTCACACAGGGCCAGCCCAAGCCCTTTGGGCACCTTGTGCGCAGGTGCGCGGTGCCACCCCCAGATGCACGGTGCACGAGCGGGCCCCCCCAGGGCATGGGACCGCCCCCTCAGGGTGCGCAGGACCGCCCCGCAACACATGGCACATGTGTGGGCCAGCCACGGCCACTGGCACGCAGCCCAGGGCCCGCCCCTGGGGCGCACGGTGCATGCGCTGCCCTGCCCGGCCCGGCCCGGCCACCGTTGCTGGTGCGAGCGTCAGGACGTTCAGGGCCCCGCAGCCAGAGGGGGGGGGGGGGAAGGGCGCTGCTGGCCAGGGCTGCGGGAGCCGGGCACGCGGCGCCTGATAGCAGCTGTAAGGGACGCTGTGCGCCCCTTACAGCTGCCATCAGGTGCCCCCCATCGGTTAGCACCCTGGGTAGCTGCCTGGCTCGCCTATACCTCCGTCCAGCCCTGGGTTCACAAAGCAATTGATCCTGCTACTCTTTTCAATCAAAACATAAAATAACAAGATGTCAGCACAAAATAAGTAATTTATTTAGGCATAAGTAAAAGATCTAGCTTTCTGTATTATAGTCATATCAGAATCTGATGAGCTACAAGAATGATTATTTGTATTAACAATAAATCCTTCCTTTGGTGAGAATAACAGAAAAGTCTGTTTAGCTTTTGTAGGAAAATGAAAATATACAAAACACTACAAAATCTGATAATGTCCTGGGTGAATTTAGTGGCTTAAAAAAAAATTCAATAGGATACAGGATTTTTTTTCCTATTCATTTGTTTGATTGCTTGCTTGTTTCAAGCAGAGTTTCATTTAGCAGTGTCTTTCAAACAAAATTGTATTGAAGCGTGACTCTTCTTAGAACACGTTATCTAATGAACTCTGTTTAGTTTCAAGGCCACTTGCTTATTTTCACTTAAACTCCTTCAAAGTTAAATAGTGCATCTTCCAACAATCTCATTTTCACACCTGGACAACATGTTCCTTGAATATTTGCCATAGAGAAACTCCTTGGAAATATTCATACACTGCTTCTATTTACAGTGCTATAGGGTACACCCTGAGGCTATGTCTAGACTACAGGGGATTTTTTTTCAAAAAAAAAAGTGGCCTTTAAAAAACAAAACAAAACAAAAAAAAAACCCTTCACCTGTGTCTAGACTGCCAACATGTTCTTTCAAAATTAAATTGAAAGAATGCAGTGGTTTTTTTCGATAGTGGTAAATCTCATTTTATGAGGAAGAATGCCTTTTTTCAAAAGAGCTCTTTCAAAAAAAGGTGTTCTTGAATGCAAACAGGGCTTTTTCAGAAGAGAGCATCCAGACTGCCTGGGTGCTCTCTTTTGAAAAAGCAGATCACTTTTTCGAAAAATGTTGTGGTTGTCTAGATGATCTCTTTCGAAGGAAACATGTAGTCTAGACGTACCCTGAGTCTTCTACCACTGATTTCTTCAAAACAAAAATATTTCCATTTAACGTAAGTCAGTACAGGGATCTTAATATCAGATTCAAAGTTTCAGTATGTGTTTGCTCTTAAAGTTGATTAAGCAAATGTTAGATTACAGTATTTATTGTTTTACACAACATAATGCATTTCCCAAGCTGCATTTCATCTCACAGAATAAAAAAAATATTTAAGCTTAGAAAATAACTTTTGGTTGGAGTAGTGAAGACAGATTCAGCAACAGAAGACAGCTTAGGGACAGGAATGAAAAAGTATATTTTGTTCAATTAAAGCAGCAGAGAATTCTAAACAATGGGAAATATGTTTTCTTACAGCCAAATGTAGCTTTTATTTTTGAGGCTGGGTTGTGCAAAAGGTTTATTTGAAACCTAGAACTCACCCAAATTAGCAATTACTTATTACAATTTGTATTTTGAAATAGGCAGCCATTAATTCAGTAAATTAATTCTGTGATCCGGCATATTAAGGGAAAGGGGTGCCAGTTAACTGAATACTCTGGTTAACTGATATTTATATTCTACCAATGGAATACCAACTTTCAAATAATTATAATACAATAAAATTAATGAAGTACATGTTGAACCTCTCTAGTCTGGCAACATCCGTGATCTGGCATGATTTTAGTTAGCCAGATGCACTCTTATCATGGGTATGGTAAAGTTTCCTACAGTCCCATAAAGTTTGTTTACAGCCATCAGTCCTGGCGTTCAGCGTTCTGTGCTGTTCTTTAGCTCTAATTCACCCCTAAATGTCTTCTAAGAGCCCAGTAAGCAATGGAAGACAATATTGACCTCCTGTGGTTTGGCAAATTCCCTGATTCAGCACTGGTCAGGTCCCGAGGGTGCTAGACTAGAGAGGTTCATCCTATATAAAAATAGTACACACAGCAGAATGGTTGGTTTCTTGAAGCACTTGTCTGTATGGAGGTAATGTGTTCTATACAGTCTTATCTTCTGACACTACATCTCATTATGGGAAGAGCATGGCATACACCCAGATCACTAAAAATACACTTAACAGTAAAACTAACATAATTTAATCTTTCTTTGATGATTCAGAAGGCACTTCAGGATCTTGAAGTACCTCAGGGTCATCATTAGTAACATCAATTATCACTGTAGATAAATCAGCATTCCTGAACACAGCAGACAGCTGTTAATCTTCGAGGAACCTCTCTTATGTAAAGCTGCAGCTTTGTGGAATCTCTGAAGTGTTTCCGTTTAAATCTTTGCCAACAAGTTTGTGCACAAAAAAAGCAGGTGTAAGCCCTGAGCTGTGCCAGAATTCCCTCTCCTGGAAATACAAATGGGCAAATCATATCAGATCCACAATAACAGGCATTCAGCAAACTGTTAATCCATCAGTTAAGGTACTGTACTATAATACAGGGAACTTAGGTTGTTTTCCTGGCTCTGTCACTGAGCCCTGGTCTACATTAAGGAGTTATTTTGAAATAACCTCTCTTATTTTGAAATAATAAGCAGAGTGACCACACTACCAAGCCTGTTGTTTTGAAATAACGGGCTGATTATTTCAAAATCTGTACTCCTGCTTTCCTGGGGGGAATAAGATTATTTCAGAATAGTTATTTCAGGAGTTTTTATTTCAAAATAATTTCCTAGTGTAGACATACCCTCAGTGGGCTGTAATAGCCAGTCAATGGGTGGTGTTGTTTGGCTGTCATAATGATGCTAGAAGTGGCATCTTGCAGTAGCCTGTTTGTGACAGCCCTTCTGCTATGCAGTCTCATTTCATAAAATTATTTGCAATTACAATAAAACTCAAAAATGTAGCAAATTAAAGTGGCTTTTCTTCTTCTGGTGCTTCTGCTATACGGTGGGGAAGAAAATGGAATGACAGTCAGGTTTATCAAACTTGCGTGACTATACAGGGTCCACTTTATCAAGAATCCTGCACCACGTGCATGTGGGTCCATCTCCTGACTTTTCCATACACTGGCGAGGGAGGTCAGGGGACACAAGAAGCTACAAAGCACTACAGATAGGCGAGGGGGTATCTACTCACAACCTGAGGGCAGTTTCATGAAGTTGCTGAAACTGTTGTTTTCGTAAGTACGTGAACTTAGATAGAGGAGTGAGCAATTTAATTAATTTTCAGGTTGAGATTGATAAATGTATGAGTGGGATTTTTTGAAAGGGTTGCACTTCTCTAGTTTGGCATTCTAGTCCAGTGCTCCCTTCTGGCCTTTAACTCTATAATTGTATGCAAGTACAAATTATTCTGGGATGAACACAATATTGTTGGCATGAGCCACTGGGATTTTCTTAATATCCATGGCTTAGCTCTCAGGTGATCAACACTGAGCATCAATAGCAAGGAATTAGCAACAGAAAAAAAACCTAAAATGTTTATAGGTACAAAAATTAGCCAAACTATGAGACTCTTTGTAACAGGGTTGTCAAGCTTGATGATGACTCATGAACATCCATACTAATCTTGAGGCAGACTGTCAAGAAGCAGGCCACAAACACCATGCTGGTTGTATGGTCATTAGACTTCACCAGCCTAGTGTTAAGGGTGAACTCCTCAAGTACTAGAAAAGCATTAGCATGGAGTCATAGATAATCCTCTTGAGCATGCCAGTTTACCTTGCCAACCAGGCAGGCCTGCCTTTGTCATAGATGGTCCCTTACATCAACCATCACAACAATTTTCAGGTTGCTCCCAGTCTCAAAGTGCACACTAGATCTCTCACCAAAGGCAGTGCTTGCAGCCAATCCTATAATAAACCAATTAAAGATTTATTAACTAAGAAAGAGAATAAGAGTTATTTATCAAGTGAAAGCAGTTAAACCCACACAATAAGGAGAGAGAGCTTTAGGATCCAAAACATGACTTTAGTCTCTATAATGTGCTAGCTTTATATGTCCTTTAAGGCTAACCCAAGCTAAACAGCTGGAAACCCCTTGCTCATGCTTAGAAATGTTCACCCATCAAAGTGCAAGCAGCACAGGGATAACAATTTCTCCTTAAGAGGGATTTTTTATTCCATTTCCCCAGCATTCAAACTGCAATGGAATAAAGGCTTATGTACTTACCCTTTGCATTAGTATGGATATCACTTGGTAATGCTTCTCCTTAATGACAGAAGGGGCAGCCACCTCTGGAGTGCCACCTCATAGCCTGGGATGGCCCTGTGTTGCCCTGCGTCAATTTTCCCTCTTGAACACCTCAAAAGCTCCAGAATACCATCCAAAGGTGACAAACACACACATCTTCTGCAATTTATTTAGTCCTAAGCACTTTGGCCTCACCATCTTTGAATAGGAGCCCTCACTCCTGCTTCCTGGAGTTGGGTCACACTTCCTTTATATACTGCAGGCCATCAAACACCCCTCGCATCTGTTATAATACTTGGACTTGCTGATTTACTATAATTGTAGACTCAGCTGTGGAAAAGTGGACTGAAGTTTATGAAACGTTTCAATCACACATAGATACATGTCAATGGGAAAAGATGCACAAGGGAAACCAAGTTTGAATTAATCCAAACAAAAAGGCTTGCGGGTATAACCCAAGGACTGGGCGAACATCATGCCTAGTAAAATGAGAACAGAGGGGCCAAAATTGGTGGGTTGAATGTGGTGGGTAATTAGGTAATTGGTGGGTAATTAGGTTTTACTGAGGACTAAAATAATGAGGTGATGGGTTATTACAGCCATCACTCCTTTGGGGTTCAAACGAATTTTGGAGAGGCAAAGCTGGTTACTGCAGTGCTGCCTGAGAGAAAGAAGGGGAAGGAAAACGTTTCACTACCATGTCTGCCACTCTCACTCTTCTTCATCCAGCTCCTAAGAAATGTCCTGACCAGATTCAGCTGGACAGAGGGACCTACATGATACCGACACCTCCATGAGTTCTGGTTAAGTCCCAAACTATAGATGGTCTCCTTCTCACCTCCCCTGGGTCCACATCATTTCCCACCACCTCTCTCCTGTCCATTAACAGTCTGTCTCAACACTCCATGTCTACAAATCCTAAAGCTTGTTTAAAACTGTTTAATTGTTAGACTGCTAACAGGTCATGTTGACACCTTTAATGCCTTGGGCCCCAAATTCTTAAATTGCTTTAGCAATGTAATCCCAGGCTTCCCAACAAGGATAATTTCCCTGGTCTAATGGAAGGAGCCTCTCACACTTTGCAATTTCTCCACAGTTTCCTGAGCTCCTGCCCCTTCTCTGCAGCTTCCATCTGGTCTTGAGGAAATCACCAGGATCCTTCTCAGGTTTGCCTGCTTAATAGCTAGGGTTGGATGATCCCAAACTCATCAATCTCCATAGTTCTCATTTTTCCTTCCATTTAACATTTCAGGAGGCCCTGTACTACCTACTAAGTGTGAGAAAGAGAAGGAGCCCTCAAGTGCTGCTAGAAAATAACATGGAAAGAAGAGAGAGATTAAATCCAGGTCATCCAATGGGGGCAATTGCCCCAGGTCCTGATGATTCAGTAGTAGCAGTGGCAGCCAGATCCCCAGGCCCTTTACATGGCTGCCAGAGTGCCACACTGCACTTCAGGCAGCACTAAGGGCTGGGGAATGAGGGGTGTGCCATGCCCTTGGCAGTGCTGAGGGCCAGCTTCCCTCATCCCCACCCCTTCTTTGTCTCCACCCTTTCTGGGGACACAAAGCCAACCCTCTCCCCACCTTGCCCAGGGGCCTGCAGAGGCAGATAGCTCTGTTGACTAAACCTCTTGGAAGGTCACGGAGAGAGAGTAAAGCAATGTGGCTGTTGCAAGGATAGAGTAAGGGGCAGAGAAAGAAAAGGAGCTAGTAAGAAGAAAGAGAAACTTCTCTGAATCAATTTGTAAATGAAATAAGGCTCATGCTGTTTACTTTCTGAATGTAAGCAAAGATTCATCCCAGTTCTTATTTATTTGGACTAGGATATCTTTATTTTCTCATACTGAATCAGTTAATGGAAAAAAACTTTGTTGCAGCTGAATGTCATTAAAAAGACAGCTTACTTGTTCCCTTTAGGAAACATGAGCAAATTCAGAGAAAGGGACTCAGTCAATGGACGAGCACTTCATTTGTAAATTGTGGATAATGCTGCAATGACACAAGATTAACTCAGACAAGGAGAATGAAAACTTGGAGGGAGCAGAAATCTCTCATATACTGGGCTTGCTTTGGTTTCTTTGCTTTCTCTTTAGAAAGTCTGTGGACACCTCCTGCACACAGGGAAAACCCAGTTCGCAGAGAGTCCATGACATCTCCAACTTTACCCCCAGGACAGAAAAGAAGTATGTGCATCAAAGATAATTCCCAGCTACCAGAAGTGCCCTGTGGGTGGGCAACCAGCCATAGATGAAGCAGTCCTAAGGACTTGGTGACTTGCTGACATCTAACTTTCCTAAGTGATTTTTAACTTGTTCTTTGTGAATCCTATCTTCTAAACTTACCCTCTCTCTGCTTGTATTCACTACATTAGGCACACCTCCAGACTTCTCGGTGAAGACCGAAACAAAGAAGTCATTGAGCATCTCTGCCATTTCCAAGTTTCCTGTTACTGCTTCTCCCTCCTCACTGAGCAGTGGGCCTACCCTGTCCTTGGTCTTCCTCTTGCTTTTAATGTATTTATAAAAGGTCTTCTTGTTTCCCTTTATGCCTGGTACAAGAATCACGATGGACAAAAATTCCTGAAGACTTCCTTTTTTAACAAGTACCTGTGCTATTAACAGAGCTGGAATTTTTTTGCTAGAACCGAAGTAAATGCATAGGAATGCTTCCACTCTCACTTAGTCTGATCTTATGTTATGAAAGGTGCTGAGCCTCAGTCCTGCTTATCTGGAAAATGTTTGCAATGCAAGTAATAAGGCAAAGGCAATATTAATGCTTTTAGGGATCAAGCCTACAACTGAGTTGCCTCCCACTAAATTCAGCAGGGCACTTTGAACCTTCACTGCATTGCAGCAAAAATGATAAATACATTTTATTTTCACAGTTGCATCCATAAATGCAGTGAACAAGTTCTTGAGACAAAATATGCAAAACCCAATTTCCTTTTTTTTTTTTTTTGGTATTACAGAAAAAATGAGTTAAGAAAAGGCACTAAAAAGGATCTGATCAGAACTCCCTGATCCAGATTCTGACACCCAGCCTCAGAGAAGATTAATGCAGCCTAGGGGCTGTTCAGACATGCATCAGCTAACTATAGCACTTGAAGGGCTATTCGCCAGTGAGAGGTCACCAGAAGCAATACCTACTCCATGCCCATTGTGGACTCTCTCCAGGTACATCTACACAGCAGGGCTAAAGTTGAATTAAGCTACACAGTTACCTAGCTGAAGTTGAAATAGCTTAATTCAGCTTTTGGCACTGTCTACACTGCGGGAAGTGGAAGGAAGGACACTCTCCCTTCCATTTCCCTTACTCCTCATGAAATGAGGGTTACAGGAGTTGGAGTAAGAAGTCCTCCACCTCAATTTTATTTTGAAATAAAGGCTTGCAGTGTAGACATGCACTGTGTGTTTTCAGAATAATGTCAGTTATTCTGAAATAATGTTGCTGTGTAGGTGTACCCACGTAGCAGGTAAATTGTCACCTGATGAGATCTGGAATAACAGTGCCCAGAGGAGCCTTATTTCTGAATTATAGTTGGGACCCAACACATTCATCACAAAATCTTGCCACTGTCTCACATCCAAAGCTGGACAACCCCAAGTTTTCAGGGCCAGGTTTTATTTACTATATAGTAGTCATCGATTGTATCCACATTTTCTAGTAAACCCATCCTGCTAGCAGAGGAGAAAGGGGGAACTGTGATTCACTTTTAATCCCCATCCCCCAAACTCCAGTTTCCAGACTATATCACAACATACACAGGGACACTGTATTCAGCTGGATATTATTATTTTTTATGCGCTGAGATCTTTTTCTTTAGTATCAGCTTGCCTTATGCAGCTTGTGTTTACTCTAGTGATATAATTTCTTGAACAGCTCTCTGCCTGTGGAGAACCATTAGCAGCATGAGCTGCTCAGAGTTAGTCAGGGAGTGGGGTGGCAGAAGAGGCCATTCAGGGAGCACCATTTCTCTGATATCATTTGCATTGTTCAGGCAGCATGACAAATAACCCAACCTGAGTACTACAAACAGGCAGGCCCACGCCTACCAAAGCATGAAGGAGGTGCTTGCAGTTGCTGAACCAGGACTGGAGTTGCCAGAGCAGTTGTGCAGAAAAGTCAGGCCAAACACCCTCCTGCTCCTCACATTTTCCTTTAGTTTTCCTTGAAAAATTTCCCACAAAAAAATAGAAAAAACGTGAATGAAATACTTGAAATAGAAATGTGTTATCTATTTTATTAATATGTTCCTATCACCTCAATTCACTTGGTTGTTTGTTGTCCCCCTACCCTTGTTTGCCTGCCTACCTTGTCTTTTCAGACTGATTCAATTCAGTTCAGGTCCTGCATCTCCCTCTGTTTGTACTTCTCTTATTATAAAACTATATCGGGTCTAAGGGACTATCTCACCAAGAAAATTAACAATAATTTATGGAAATTTTTCTTTCAGTTATTAATCCTGATCTCTAGCTCCTCAGATAAGAAAGGTTGGGATGGAGGTTTAGTAGTCAGGACAAGTGGGATTTGAAGTCAATCTCCAGGGTTCTAGTCCCATCTTAGCACTGCATGGAGCAGGAACAGAGTCAGAGAAAGATTTTTGCCCAATGTATAACTGGGTTTAAAAAGAATTAGATAGGTAACGGGGAGTAGCTCTGTCAATGGCTGTTAGCGAAGATTTTGAGGGATGCAACTCCAAGTTCTGACTGTCCCTAAGTTTTGACTGACAAGCTGGGACAGGATGACAGGGATGATTCAGGACTGATCAGAGTAAAGCTTAGGACTGGATGATCACACAATAATACTCTATTCTGTTCATTTCCTCTGAATCATCTGGCACTGGCAGGGGAAGACATGATACAGGGCTAGATAAATGGTCTAGCTATTCTCATGCACTGTTTGCCTCAGACTATAACATTGTTTGTATGCATTTGGGGCCACCTTGCTTTGCCTTTTTCCCCCCTCTTCTCCTAACCCCCACTCCCTTCATTTCTCTCTCTGGGTACATCTACACTACAGGCTTTTTTTTGACAGAGGCTTTGTCGACAGATAATGTCGACAAAGCCTCTGTTGAAAAAGAGCATCTAGACTACAGCCAGTTCTGTGACAAAGCAAGCCGCTTTTTCGACAGAGAGTCTAGATGCTCTCTTTTGAAAAAGCACAGTGTGGATGCAATAGCGCCATTTTTCAACATAACTCTGTTGAAAAAAGGCGTTATTCCTTGTAGAATGAGGTTTACCGCCGTCGACAAAACTGCCGCGTTCTGTCAACTTACTGTCGACAGATCTTGGCAGTAGTGTAGATGCAGGTATAGTATTGTTGACAAAAGTCCACTTTTGTTGACAAAACCCTGTAGTCTAGACATACCCTCTCTTGGCTCTCCATGGCTTTGTCTAGACTACATGCCTCTGCCGACAGAGGCATGTAGATTAGACAGATCAGCAAAGGCAAATGAAGCCGCGATTTAAATGATCACGGCTTCATTTACATTTACATGGCTGCCGCGCTGAGCCGACAAACAGCTGATCAGCTGTTTGTCGGCTCGCCGCTAGTCTGGACATTCCTCCTGTCGACATCAAAGCCCTTTGTCGGCAGCTCCGTTATTCCTCGTGGAATGAGGTTTACCGGGGCTGCCGACAAAGGGCTTTGATGTCGACAGGGGGAACGTCCAGACTAGCGGCGAGCCAACAAACAGCTGATCAGCTGTTTGTCGGCTCAGCGCGGCAGCCATGTAAATGTAAATGAAGCCGCGATCATTTAAATCGCGGCTTCATTTACCTTTGCTGAACAAACAAATCTACATGCCTCTGCCGACAGAGGCATGTAGTCTAGACGTACCCCATGAGTTCTCATCCCCTCTTACATAAGAAATTTGCTCCCAGCAAGACTGACTCCTCCAGCACACACTTTAAACATGTAATTCTTTGAGTACAATGTCTTCTAGCCAGATAGTTTGTGACCTATAACATCACCCCAGACTCCATGACCTAATGCATGACACCATGTGTGACCAGTTATTAAACTTATTCCTGAAGCACAGCACGGAAGTGAATACTCACCACAGGTAAGTGCTTCTTCTCATCATTCTGACGGGGCCCTCAAAGCCCATTATGAAACTATACTGATGGGTTTAAAAGAGGATGAGGGTGAAAATTTTAAAGAATGAACAAGAGAGGTACTCTTCCTCCTACGTGGGGCATTAATGAACTCATGGGGGAAAAATTAAAACCTCATAAAATACAAATTCTTTCTATTCTTTTGACTTGGAGCTTATTAGCAGTCTAGACAAAAGCACGTTAGACTAAAAGCACATGTCTGATTAGAGAAAACTGACGATTCCAGCCAATTCCTGCTGTAAATTTAACTCATGATTGTCTCCAGTCCATTTGCCTCAGAGATTGAGAGTTTCAAAGATTAAAATGTGTTTTGCACTAGCAGTCAGATTTACATTGGTTAGAAAAATCATTTGAAGTTTAGGCCAGGAAGCAATTTTTGCAATTAAAAGGAACAGGAGGACTCAGACATTTCAATTGTATTTCAAGTCATTTTGTTCAATAAAATACATCTGATAGTTGAAACTATTGAATAACTTGGGGCAGAAATTATGCTCCATTCTCATTTAAATATGTCAGCAACCACAAAAATGAAGACCCCAAATGTTGCTATTTTATGAAACAGACATCTTTGACATGACTAGAATTTAAACGTGGGACTCTGGGGCCATGTGCAAAGAGATGCAGGCTAATTTTTTTTCCCTTTAATAAAAAGGTTGTCATTTTTACTTTCAATACAAAACAGTGAAAACTGTAAACTTAAAATTGTGATCTGTAACACACAGCACCATGTTAACATTCATATGCAACAATCTTTTTAACAACCTTAATATGAAACTATAAAAATCAAAGATCCAACCATGAGACTTCAGGCGATCGGAGCAGAAGCTTCCAAAGTCGTCTTTGATCCTTTGGAGACCTTTACTACAGTTTTGAATGGACTTTCTCTGCCCTAGGCTAAATTGGCTGATTTGCTCCAACCTTTTCCCTTCTCTCCACCTTCCTCATGTTTTCTTCACCTGAACATCATTTTTCTCCTCTACTTGCTTTACATGTCTTATTGCCTGCTAAACTCACAACCTTAAAAAAATAAATAAACCAACTTACATGCTCCTTGCTGCCATCACTTAGTTTCCTCTGTTTATATGATCTCCCCCTTCCTTCTCCCTGTGCCAGTTCTGTCTATTTCAATTGTAGGCTCTTTAGGGGAGGGGCTATGTGTTCTATGCTTGGGATTCTAGATTAGGGTTCCAAAGCATGACAGCAATACAAATAATAAATAAATCACAGCTTTACAGAACAACATAGACAAGAGAGGGGTGGCCTATGTGAGAGCAAGCAAAAATGCAGTGTGGGAGGAGTCAAACATGAGGAAGAAGAGGTCTGGACTAGCCCTGGAGCCTTGGCATTCTTCGTTAAAGGTTTCTAAAAGCAGAGTCCAAATTTCTTCAAACTTGTGCAGAACACCCCCAGGGCAAGTAAAAGAAGTCTGAGTACCATCTTTGCATTCTGTGCCTTGATTTACTTTCTCAGCTCTCTAAAAGTAGTTATTTTGTGATCACAGATGATCCCAGATACCATGAACACTGTTAAAGACAGCCTCAAATTCATCCTACGATGTTGTTCTTGACCAGTGCTTGATTGCTAAAGACTCAAATCCTTTTGATTCTAGGGGCTTTCATCAGCTGTTTAACTGGAGAAATGTCCACATTTGCCAAAATGTGCCCTTGTCTTCATCTTATAACTGAAGGAAGATACACAATTCTATCTAGTTTTTGCAGTGTCTAATGCACTCTACATTTTTGTTATTGAATTACATTAAATAGCTATAGAAACACACTTTGCATTATGGCATATAATTGACTATTATGGAGCTGGTCATAGGTCCCCCATGCTTTATGAAAATTGGCTTATTAATATGCATAACATAAAGTGAAAGACAGTTTAAACAAAATACATCATGTAACATATCAATTTTAACATTAGTCTGCTGAATGTGTAGATCCTACTTTTGTGCATGTGTCATTATTGTATGTGAAGTTAGAAATATAAAGTGTGAATCTGTTTATAGTTCTAAATATGCTAGGGTATTTCAGGTTTTTAATGACTCGGTACTCAAACAAATGACTTGTGAATGGTTGTGTTTGTCTTACAAGCCCAAAGTACAGTTGGTTCTAGAAAGACATGTGACCAGGCCACCTGGTACTGGAATCCATTTTGAACCTGGTATTTTTCTACACACATGAATGGGGTGCCAAACAAAGGGTTCCTGCCCAGGGGAAAAGTCTATTTAAGCCATCCATCCTTTGTCTTCAGCTAGCCTTTGAAACTGTATGGTCCACTCTAAGATGATACTTAACAACAAAGAACTCTGAGGCCGGGTCTATGCTAGAAAGCAATGTCAAACTCAAGTGTACAACTCCAGCTATACGAATAATGTAGCTAGAGTTGATGTACCTTGGTTCAATTTACTGTGGCATCCCCACTGTGGGAGATTAATGGAAGAAACTCTGTCAGCTCTCTTTATGTTTCTTGCTCCAGTGGAATACAAGAGTCTATGGGAGTACAATCAAGGTCAATTTAGTACAGGGATGAGGAACCTATGGCCTGGGTGCCAGATGTGGCCCCCAGCTTGCCTGGATCTGGTCCCAAAAGATCAGGGCTCCTGACCCAAAACTGGGGAGCCCATGTTGGTGCTCCAGACCTACTGCCATCCAACATCAGGGCTGAAGCACACAAAATCTACTAGGCTGCCCTCCCCCCAGGCTCGGGTGTGTGAGGAGAATATGGGGAGTGTCTGTCTCCTCAGCCAGGGGCCACATTAGTGAGGGAGCGAGAGTTAGGGTTTTGTATTTTTTGGGGGGGAGGGGGTTCTTCTCACCTGGGTGAGGCCCCTGACTGTATCTTGTCTGGAAGAAACCAGAGGATCTAACCCAGCAGGACAGGGTGCTGAGGAGCTCCAGAGAGCAGGAAGGTGGGCATCAGTGGCATAATCTCCATGTCAATGGGTTGGTTCACAATCTATAAACCAGAATTAACCTTTAAATAGTGATTTTTCAAAAAGGGACAAGGAGGAAAATAGAATCTAGTGAACACAACAATCCATACTTTCCTGGTTGGGACTAAATAGAAGGTCGTTATTCTACCTTGCAGAGAAAAGAATCTCCCAAAGGCCACAATAGGGTGATCTGTTTCATTTTTTTCCCAGTTTTCCACCCATGAAGGGGATTATTATTTTGGAACCACTGTGAGACTGGGACATGATACCACTGTGAGACTGGGACATGATAATCCTTTTAATAGAAGAGTGGAATGCCATTGCAAAACAGAAGAAAAGGAAACAAGCCTAGTAATAAATTTGAAATATTTAGTGTTTGGAGTACACATGGTTTTCTACATAGCTAGGATAAGATTCTGTAATGCTTTGCTGTAGTTGTAGTCAATTGCAACTGTGCAGAATGCAAAGTAGCCACAAAATGATAGATTAAGGTGGCTAGATCTGCATACTATAGGAAATGAGGAATTTTCCTTGCTAGCAGAAAGTTAAAAAGGCATTTGTAGTCCATGGTGAATGGATATCACTTCCCCAACCATAGTTATATTACCTACCTCTCATGCACATCGATGGGTAACATTGCTCTCCATGAGTATATGTTGCAAAAACTCATCAGCTAGTGATTGTCCCACTTTTCATCCAAACATCATATTCATGTGCCTAGGTGACAGGGGAAAACATAGAATGAAATACAATAAAAGATACTCATTGGATGCAATGTAAGAGTTAGCTTACACTATTTGTTAATGTATTGCAGTGACAGTGGGTGCCTGCGTAGGATCAGTCATTCTAAGATAAAAGATGCTTCAGTAAGATTGATCCCTTCAAATCCAGGTTTGTTAGGTATATGAGACAGAGAATACTGATGTTGGTTCTCTCTGCCTGAACTTTTAGGGGATTTTCTGTCTAGGTTTCGTGCTCCAAACACTGCACACAGAACAGGCTCTTGATGGGACTTTCTGTGCTACACAATTCAAGATGGTGAACAAATAGGCATGATAGTTTGCTTCTGCCTGTACCACGGCCTGACCGCAGAAAGGAGCCACTCTCAATCCGGGTCCCCCAATAAGTACTTTATTATATACCGCTCATATTCCCCCCTTCAATGTGCCCTTAATTCATCTCAATTACATAGCCAAAATCCGCCTGACAATTGCATAGACAATATCGCCGTGTGCTATTAGTTCCCAAATTGCCAAGCCCCGGCGGCGGGGTATGGAGACTCGGGCCCACCCTCTCTCTCGGGTCCTGACCCAGGGCCCTAAGGCAGGGATTCCGGTCCCTGACCAGCGGATGGGGTTGTGGTCCCCAAACACTCCCACTCACGGGTTCCACAGCCCTGCCCTGGGTTGCCTCCTCCCCCACCACCTATAGCTTTTCCCCACTCACCACTGGTGCACTCTTGCTTCCCCTTTCCTTTCCCCCAGGTCTAAACTCCATTTTAAGTTTCCCACTGGCTCAGCGGGTGACGTCATCCAGTGGTACCGCCATCGCCGTTTGTCCCCTATCTAGTGCGCCTGTGCTGGAGGCTCCCTCAGCTCCGGCCGTGGCTTCCACAGGGGTGCAGGTTTCTCCACCCGTGAGTCTCCTGCTCCCATGTGGCCCCTGCAATTCCCCTCCTGATGGCCCCTCCTGGAGCCCCCCCCCCCAGAGCACGGGGTTCCTTCACCCCGTCACACTGCCCTCATAAAATGGATTTGCAATCCTGAAAGCGAATCATGTTTTATAACAATGTATTAGGTCATAGTGATTTGTGCCAGATCATGTTGAGAGTTGATCTGAGAAGGAAGACTACATTCCTGTTGATTGTTCATCAAGTTTCTCTTCAAACAATGAGATGCTCATGTTCAGCTCTAATGTGAGACTGAAAATATCTCCAACAGCCAGTGATAGGACACTAGATGGGGAAGGCTCTTAGTTACTACACAGAATTATTTCCCATGTGTCTAGCTGGTGAGTCGTGCTCACATGCTCAAATTCCAACTGCTTGCCATATTTGGGGTTGGGAAGAAAATTTCTCAAGGTTAGATTGGCAGAGACTCCTTCCTCTATAGTATGGAATGCAGATTATTTTAAGCTTAAAGTATAAATGGTGGAGTGTCTGTTAACTGAAGGCTTTAACCCATGATTTGAAAACTAACTCAGCCAGAGATTAGGGGTCCCAGGAGTAGGACAGGTCAGATTCTGTGATCTGCAATGTGCAAAAGGTCAGGCAAGAGGGTCATAATGGTCCCTTCTGACCTTAAAAATCTGTAAGTCTATAAGTTGGAGATAACTTCTTCAGCTTGCTGAAGATCTTCTAAGCAAAAATTTGACCCATGTTGCAACAATCCAACAAAATAAGCCAGATATGCTAGCGCGACAGGCTATGTCTGCACTACACTGATCTGTCTGCAAAAGGTACACAAATTGCCCTCTGCAATTTGTGTACCTTTTTCCAATAGTTTTTTGGAAGAGGCTTTTCTGAAATTTGGCCCTTCTACACTAGGACAAATTTCGGAAAAGCCTCCTCTTTCAGAAGAGCCTTTCTTCCTCGTGGGAGGAGGAAGACAGGGCTTCTGAAAGAGCATGTCTGCTCTTCCATACAAAAGAAGTGGAAAAGCATACACATTCCCTGGATGCAGCGGAGTTTTTCCAGCATACCCCATAGTGTAGACACAGCCTCTTTGGGTATATCCCTGAAGAATAAAACTCAGTGTTCATGTTTGCTGGTTTACTCACACTGGTTTCCTCTCTTCCAAAGAAGGAAAAGTTGGTAAAAATGTTATCAATAATGCATCATGACAAGCATGTCGAAGGACACAAAAAGAAAGCCCACATAATTCTCCACTACAATGACACTACTTAGCTCCTCACTCAACCAAGACAAAGAAGAAGCTTGTTGCATGTCCATCTAACTGCGCATCTACAAAGCACCCTAAACTCGAAATAAGATACATAATCTCCTTAGCATGAATTGTGTATCTTATTTTAATACTATTTCAAAATAGTTTATTTTGAAATTTGGTGCTTCTACACAGGCGCCTGCAATGAGGGTTACAGGGATGCCAAAATAGCGTGCCTATTATTTTCAAAGTTATTTTGAAATAACGGTTGGCTTGTTAAGACACAGAGTAGCTATTTCAGGATACCTCCGGTGTCCCAAAATAGCGCACTGTGTAAACACACTAGGAGAATGACTCAGAGATGCATATGTAAAGAGAAGACTCCTTGGCACTCTTCCTCTCAGCATGCCCATCAAAGCAGCACTCTGATACCCTGCTTCCACCAAAAACAGCCACCTTGGGAGCACTTAGCCAACCCTGCAGCGGTCACTGCCACATTTGCCTCAGGCAGCTAATCTGAATTGTTCCAAACAATATGAAGAACACAGTCAGTGCATTTTTATATGCTGATCACTCCACATTGATGTTGTTGTATGAAAACTGCATATAGGTTGTCTGAATGAGAGACTCGTGCCACTTCTTTCAATTTGTTAGTTGAATAAAAATTTTTTTAAACTTAAAACATTAACGAGTTGCACTTAGTTTCTGAATGCATAACTCAGTAATATAACTTTTTTCATAAGACTTGATGAACGCTAAGAGGTCTGATTTTCAAAAGCTTTTCATCTTTTAAGCCATTTCTTCCACCAGCCTCTTCATGTATTTATTTGGCTATACCAACTGTTATTCTGTCTGCAAACATTTGTCTGGTCCTGAGATTGAAGAAAATGATTACAAAAATGTTAGAGGTGAAGCTAGAATATGTGGAACTATAATCCTCCAAAGTCTCTGTTGATTTCTCTGTGACACCACAAGTTTGCTTGATTTATATGAAACCATTTGAAACTTGATTTATATGAAACAATATATGAAACAATGTTAACTGAAACAGACATTTTACATGAAACACCAAAGAAAATACTTTAAAAAAAATCTATACACGCTAACAATGAAATTGAGTACTTCATAATATTTTAAGTGATACAAAAAACATAAACATTGATGACATTGGGTTTGAAATAGATCAGTATATCCAAGGTAACACAGGAATAACATTCTGGGGGCAACTATGCTGCACCCTCTGCACTGGAAAATCCTGGAAAAAAAATCAAAAGAAAAAAAAAGAAACTACAGCTTAGCAGCCCAAACACTGTAGGAACATCAGTATAATTGACAAGATGTAAAACAGGTGACTTACTGATGCTTAAAATCTTTGGCAAGATTTACAGACTTTGACACTTGCTGTGCCTATTCCAATAACACACTCATTTATAAGTATTCTCAGGAAAGTCTACTGCTATGAATACAAAAGTACAAGCCACTCATTTTTCTTGTGCTACAGAAAATTTAAGCAATGCAGCAAGTTTGCTTCAATAAATCCTGGTAAAAATATATGCTAAGAGTCATAAAGGAAACAGAAATACATGTATGTTTGCATTTCTTTATGTGTCATTAATGTAACATTCTGTGAAAGAAACTAGAGCTGTTTACTAGAACTAGCAGGGGAAAAAAAATCTAAATTTTTGAAGCTTCTCAAAAAAGTTTTGCTTTCTTATGACAGCCTAGAGAGTGTTAAGCATTTCTCAAAAGTGTCAAATTTCACAAAAGTGAGAAAAATGGTCTACATTTTTCCAACAGCTCTATTGTTCACAACCTGCACAGATCAAAGTGTATCCTCATTTGTCAACCTTTGTACAGCCCTCACTTCCTCTGCTATGCCTGCTTGTTACCTTGTCATACAATTGATTCCATGCCTTTTCTTCCACCTAGCCCTGTATGCTTGGTATTACCGTGACCACCACCCCTACCTTGTCCACATTTAAGTTCCTCTTTAAGTCCCAGTTTTGCTATGCCTCTTACAGTTAACTGCCTTCACTCATTATGTTTCCCACTGTTGTGCCCTTTCTCTAGCTTCTGTTTACTGTAGCTTGTGAAATTATCCTTTTTGGGTGTTTGGAAAGTGCCTAGAAGATAGCAAGTGCTATCATAAACAAACAGAAACAACAACTCCATTGAAATACTAACTATCAGGAAATTCCAGTGTCAAGGTTATCTGCAGAATATTAACATGCTACTCTTGCTTTTTTATGCACTGATACAGTCCTCAACCACACAATTACATGCTAATTCCCACCCCCTGTATTCCTGCCTCATTTACCACTTAAATTGGATGATATGTATTTTCTATCACATCACCCTCATTAATTGCATATGCCTGTAACAAATCTTCCACAACCACATGAAACTAGCTCAGAGTTAAAATGTGTGAATGGTTTAATACAAGGATTTTAAGGCCAGAAATTACAAATGCCACATCTAACTGGTTACAGTCTCTTGGTAACTTCAACAGCTATAAGAAAGAAAAGTAAAGTATACAGCCTAGGTCTTAGGTAAATTCTCTATTATGTATTTAGTTTAATTAGTTGTTACTCTTTTTTATGTGTTTTTCCATCTAATAAAAATCACAACCCCGATTTTTTTTAAGTGTCAAATATTCTTGAATATAGGCAAAGTTGATTATCCATGCCTTATCTATGGTCCTATCTACAATAGAGAGATTTACATTGGTTAAACTACACTGATATGAGATAAAAAATTGAAGTCCCCATGCGACTTGTTGGCTTGTGAATATTTTAAACCACGGTCACGCCAGTGTAAACCCCTGAAGATGCACTGAATGCTGTATACATATTTGGCTTTCAGTGCTTCTTCCTCATCAGCATCAAAGGGAGGCCATTCCACCTCACTACCCCATATTTAATCCCATTAAAGGAGGATTAGCAAATAACTGTTAGCTTGAGTTAATGCCACTAGAGTGTATATCACACCATTGAAAACTGTAAACAATAACAAATCAAGTCATTCAACTAGACTTGATTCATAAATTCTCCTTAATCTCAGCTACCTTCTTTCCTCATCTCCTGGTCCATAGATTTAAAAAGATGCAACACAGCATTTCCCAAACTATGGGCCGCGGCCCAGTACCGAGCCATGGGAAAAAATACCGGGCCTCAGCGTGCCTGGTGGCTGCTGGGAGGGGAGCAGAGTGGGGCAGAGCGGAGCAGGCTGGCAGGAGGTGTGGGGGGAACCGGCCGCCGGGAAGCAGGGTTGGAGGCAGTGGGGCTGTCCTGTGGAGATCTGGGCGGGCGGCTGCCGGAAGCAGAGTTAGGGGTAGCGGTGCTGTCCCACGGGAGATCGGGGAGGGCAGGCAGCAGAACCAGGGCTGGTCGGGAGGGTGGGTTTTGGGGGAGCAGGGTTGACCGGGGGAGATTGGTGGGGATGGGGGGAACCAGCCACCGGAAGCAGGGCTGGACGGGGGCAAGAGGGCTGGACTGGGGAGATCGGGAGGAGAAAGGGGGGGGGGGGGAAGTGGGACTGACCTGGGGACATGCAGACCCTGCAAACCCTGGCAGACGAGTGAGTCTGGACGGGGATTCCATTTTGCCCCCACCCCCACCCCCCATACCCTCAGTCAAGTAGTTGCAAACTGCCTGGCAGGTAGACACACTCAGGCAGCGTGAGCACATCTACCAGCCAGGCAGTTCTCAACTAAGGACTGATACACCCAATTATAATAAAACTTACCTAATTAGAAAATACCAGACATTTTATGTCTGGTAATTTCTCAATTTGTTTCCTGGACAAAACCCTCAAATACCAGACTGTCCGGTACAAAACCAGATACCTGGCAACCCTACCCTTCCTTGCACCCTCCCTCCTAGACAGATACTCTACCCCCAATCTGTCCTGCTCCTGGAGTGCCCATGTGGTGCCGGGTCCCTCAAGCCCTGGCCCAGGCTGGGTGGAGGATGCAGCCGGGTGAAACGCTGAAAATTTATTCATTTTTCATATGCGTTTATATTTTGGGGCTGCAAAAAACAGTACTGAAAAAAATGGGTTCCAACTAAAGTAAAAAGTTTAGGAAACCCTGGTCTAGCCAGCTTTCTGACCATCTTATAGTCCATTTATCCAATCCATATTCCCTTAGCTTGCTGGCAAGAATATTGTGGATTACTGTATCAAAAGCTTTGCTAACGCTGACACTGGGCACTTTGGGAGGACCAGAAACAACTTATTTGAATAGTCATCATTTGCTTAATGAATATGCAAATGAATGTTACTGGTCCTACAAAAGCTCGTGAATGGATTTAATGGTCCCCGTGTCAAAATGTTTGGGAACCCCTGATGTAAAAGGTCAGAATCTGACTAAATTAATTGATGAGCTGAGTGAGATTGTTGAGTACTTACATTTGGTAGCCCTAACAAAATGTTATCATTGATAGCAATATTCTTTGATGCTGTCTTACTCTCATGGTATTCCATGGTAACTGACATATCCGCATGGTGGATGCTTTGGCTGGTCCCAATGGAGATGGACGCTGCAGTTAGCTGTTAGTCCATGGAATTCTTATAGCTTCTTTAGTGTGATTTACCATGAACTGCTGAAGTTTGTGATTTTTTCTGTAGGTCATTGCAAATATGGGAAAAGCTAGTATTGAAGTAGAACAAAGAATTAGGGAAAAATATGCAAAGATTTACAGATAAGTTATAAATAAACTTCTAGATTTTCTGAAGCTTGGTTCTATTCATATGAAGGTCCAAAAGATCAAACGCTTAGTGTAAGTATTTTTTAAATGATCAAGGTCTGAGGTCCTTTTGCTATAGCACAACAGATAGAACTATTCCTGCAGTTTTATTCTGTGTTTATACAACACCTAACACAAGAAGGGCCAGGATTAGGGGCAGCAGGTGTTACAGCAATACTATTACTAACTCCTCACTGTTAATCTTGTTTAAAATTTTCACTACTACAAGCAGTTTCTCATAACACATCTATTAGTTCTGACTGTTGAATGCTGAACATCTCTGACAAAAATCAGGCTATTCCTTTAAGTACCCAAATATGGATCTAGATGCCTAACTTGTAGATAATCAAGTTTAAAAAAGAAAATGAAATGGTAGGTTTTGTCCTTGCTAAAACAAGCATCCAAATACAGATACGCTGACATCAGAGGATTATTTTTTAAGATGAAAAAGAATCAGATGTGTTATATTTAACGTTTTAGATATGCAGCTCCCCTTACACCTGATGTCTCTCTTCAGAATTTCACTTAATTCACCAATTCTCCTTATAATTGACAGTACTAATTTAGTGAATTCATTAAACTTGTTACTCAGGGTTATGACATCTCATGACATTGAATAATCTGCATCAGGTTTCCTTAAACTAGTAATAATTTGACTCTCTCATAAGGCTACTTCTTCTACGCATCCTATTAGTTACACAGCTTCTCCCTTCCTCAGCATTGATATCCATCTACTGCTTGCAAGCGATCTCTCATATTCTCAACAGAATCTAGAGCTTTAAATGAGATTTTTTAAAAAGCCTTAAGGAAAAGCAATTTTTCCATTTGAGACTGAGACTTGAATAGGCTGTCATTCACAGAAAGCCATGCCAGCACATTATTAGATGGGTGAGAGTGATTCTGTATGCATAGCAAGCAATTTATTGATCTTAAACTAGCATTTATAAGTAATTCATGAGGTCTGTCTTAACTTTATGTGTAATATGAGTAATTCATGAGGCCCAATTTCTTGTTCCACCTGACATCTTTAAAACTGAATCTGTTCCAATTACCTTTCTTTTTACAACATTATGAAATAACTTGTAAGGTCAGATATTTGGATCAATAGTTTTCATTCATTTTTATCTGTTACAAAGTATGTGTGAAGAACTTTGTTTTTTGCAAAAAGATGACACTCTTCCAAATGTGTACCTCACACCAGTTGTTTTAAAAGATAAATTTTGCCGTGGGCAGTTGATAACGTAGGCAAGGGGAGGCACAACCTTCCCAAAATTGCCTACGTGCCGAACCGCGTAAGGCTGTGGTAGTGGCACAGCAGCCAGGCTCCATCCGGCTGCCGGGGAAGGAAGCCCTGATCATCAGCCCAGCTGCCTGGGAGCAATGAGCCATGGAGTGGCAGCCCAGCTCCACCCAGCTGCCAGAGAGGGATAGAGTTTCTGTGTGACAGCCCGGCTTTCCCCAGTCACTGGGGAGGGAATGGGCTGCAGTGAAGCAGCCCAGCTTCCCCCAGCTGCCAAGGAGAGCCTGGCCCAAGCACCAGCAGCATGGCAGCCGCAGCTCTCCACATGGCCTTGAAGAATCAGGCTCAGAGGGGACAGGGCCTCATGCTGAAAGGGGTGGGGCTGGATCTGGGGCTGGTCTTCTCCAGCTGGCCTTCCACCTGATGCCCATGAATTTTACTACAACATAATATTTCTTGCTCATTTCTCAAAATGACTTGAACACTAAGAGCTTTGTTTTCTCAAATTAACAAGCTTAATTTCAAAAGCCAGGCTAGGTTTCCAAATCACAACAGCTTAGTTGTTACTTTTCACCTCACATGTATGCCTATAGTGACATTGCAAAACACATGCTCTTTTGAGGAAGGTAATGAATAGTCATTGTGATGCGCCTCCCCCATGATTTCTGATAATTGACTTGTGAATATAAATATGCATAACTCGAAGATGCTTTAAACAAAATACCATGTGCAACATATAAATGTTAATGTTAAAATCTGCTGGATCTGTATATGCTATTTATGTGCATGTATCATTCTTGTTTGTGAAGTTAGAAATATGAAGTGTCAATCTGTTTCTCTCTTTACATACAAAAAAAGTTTTTCCTGCCAGACAACAGAATGATGTCATCACATCGTAAGTGTCAACAAGTGGGGGCATAGGTGAGAAAGAGAGATGCCAGGGCAAGAGGCATCAGTGAGGCTGGGGTGGGCCCCAGCTCAGTTCAGGATGGCCCATTACATTGATTGCTGGCTGGAGTGCATGCACCCCACTCAGAGCTGGTCTTAGGGGTGGTTGAGCCAGGTGGTCACCCGGGGCCACCATTTTCAAGGGGCCACTGACAGAGCCGGCCACGACTGCATTTCAGCCCAACCTCCAGAATCCTCCTCTGACTTTTTTTTTTTTTTTTGCCTCGGGGCCACCAATTGAGGACTGGCCCTAGCCCCACTGCTGGGGAACTGAGGGAGTTCAGAGCACTACAGGGAGGAGGGGAAAGCCTGGCCTGGCTGCAGCCCATTCTGTCATTGGGAGTGGTGTGGAAAAGTCCTGGGAGCAGGGCAGTGGCCACACCACAAAGGGCTCTTTGTGAACTGCTCACCTCCCTCGCAGGCAAAGCCAAAGTGGAGGGAGCCCCGCAGGCACTAAGATGACCTGGGGAGCATGAGTGCAGCGGCAGAACATGGCAAGCTTCCTGCTCTCTCTGTTAGTTGCTTCCTCACTCCCACCCCTCCATGGGTTAGGCACAATTAATATTTGCTTACTGACAGCTGCCGGGGTGGGATGCTACTGGGGAAGCAGATACTGGGTGCAGGGTAGCTGTGCAAAGCCCTCCACCCAATGGCCAGAGAGGGAGACACTGCAGAGGCCAGGCATGGAGAGAGGTTGGAGGGGGGGGGTAGAGGGTGTGGGTGCTGCCGAGGCCGGGTATGAATAGGGGCTTGCATGTGGTTGGGGGGGGGGGGGAGTAACTGAATGGGCTGGGCACAGGGTGAGGTTGTCAGGGTGCAGTGGGCCAGGTGTTCTGCAGGGACAGAGTTGAGTACAGGGAGGGAAAAATGTTGCAGTAGGCAGAAGGCATTGCATGGGTTGGGATGGGCAGATGGAGGGGCTGGCAGGGCTGGTGGGTGCTGCAGGAGTCAGGCACAAGGAGAGGTTATTGGCACACAGTGGGCAGGGGCCAGGCATTGGGAGCTTCCAGCAGCCTAGTTATTCTTTGCAGGTTGGTACCTTCCAGTCCTGAGTCTCCCTAAATCCACCCTCTCTGAATTCTTAGCTGTGAGATTCTGTAATCTGGATGGGAATAACCACTCTCAGTGTGGGGTGAGTGCTCTCACTTCCACTTGCAGAGAGCATGTATAAGGTCCTGTTTTGTCATCCCTAGCCTGTGTCTCTAGTCTCACCCACAGTTCTGCAGCTGGGGGGGCCTACTCACCAAAGTCAGCAAACCTGCCCTGATCCACAGGAAAGCGTGGCTCCTGGGCCAGATTCAGTAACTCACCCCAGTTTGCTCCTATTTGCAGAAGCAAAAACAAACAAATACCAACAGGGTAAATAGAACAGGATTATATTTAGAAAAAATATTGTGATCATGCTTCTGTATTAGTAAATAATAATGCTGTATTACTGAAGTGCACTAAATCAGCAAAACCTACATGTGAGTTGTTGGGATTTTTTTCCCTCCGAGATTTTCTTCTCATGAATTAAGCAAATAATTGTGTTAATTCAAGAGTTTCTTTAATGCTAAGATTAATATGCTAGATCATAGACCATGATAAAGGGTTGAATTGTAGCTTCAGCAGTGTCTTGGAATGGCAGACTGTGAAACAGAGGGTCCAATCTCGACATCATGTAGAAAGATCACTTTGGAATTAGAAGTATTGGCAAATAAGATATTCCAGTCCTCCATGACTGGAATTTTTGGAATTAGGTATGAGATGTCCTGAGAAAAAAAAATATCACAAAATCTGTGAGAACTGGAGTCCGTCATGAAGGACATGTAAAGATATCTATTAAGATTAATTCTCAGAGCAGGGTGGGATAGGGAAGTGCTACTCAGATGTTTTACGGGGGAAAGCAAGGCTTTTACAACTTCAAAGATTAGCTAAAGATCAGAGTGGAAAAACAGCACAAAATGCGAGAATGCAGAGTACAAGTCATTAATGAATTTGATTCCAGAAATCGCCCTTTCACATATTGCTTAAAAGTCATCTATTGGATTGTTGGTTGTGGGATTTGGTTTTCCTTTTGTCCTCCGCCACGCCAACACACACACATAGTAATTTAATTCATTCATATGTTAATACACAAGTAAGCAATGTGCTGAATCAGATTGTGTTGACAGAGAAGCCAAATGACTCACAGGTCAGACTATTCTTTAAAGAATGAAGTCTAATGCATACAAATAACTGTTTACTTAACTGTTTCAGGAGTCTCTTCTTCAGCTCCTGTTATTCAGATAAAGAAAGCTATCGAACCAGGATCAGCTGGAAAGTACCCAGTCCCCTCTTTCCTGATAGTTCATTTCCGCTACATACTAATATTGCCAGAAATCAGTTTCAAAAATTGTTAGTAGAATTCTTATAGCATTTTGTAGAGCATGACACTAATCCCAGCTGGAATGTTTGACTTCATCCCTGGGCTATTGTAAACACACAGGCTGTGTCTGCATAGGAGCGATCTTGTGCTAAAGCGGCTGCTTCTGCGCCAAAACTTGCTGCCTGTCTACACCGGTGGGGAGTTCTTGCACAAGAACACTGACGTTCTGATGTATGAAATCAGGGCTTCTTACGCAAGAACTATGATGCTCCCACTCAGGAATAAGCCCTCTTGCGCAACTGTTCTTGAGCAAGAGGCCAGTGTAGACAGGCACCATGAATTTCTTGCACAAGAAAGCCCTATGGTTAAAATGGCCATCAGAGCTTTCTTGCTTAAGAGAGCACCTACACTGGCATTGATGCTCTTGTGCAAAAACACATCTCTTCCGCAAAGGCATATGCCAGTGTAGATGCTCTCTTCCGGAAGAGTTTTTGCACAAGAACTCTTCCTCAAAAAAGTTCTTGCGCAAAATCATGCCAGTGTAGACATAGCCACATGCTTCCCTAAAGGGCTACCTCTCCTGTCCAGACATGTCATTGCAAGGAACTTGAACTTCCACAGCACCTTGGTGGCCACTTTCTCAGTCACGATGACCACCCCAGCCAGTCTATTCTCCATACTCCGTCACTGGATCATCTGTGCCTCAACCTTGTAGCTAAATTAATAGTCCCACCCTACTCACACTGCACTAAATTCCCATTTGTTGCCCTCTTCTCCTGCAGAGCTTTTCTTACCTTGCTTCTTTTCCAGTGTGATTCCTTTACAGTCTTCCTTTCCCTAGGATTCCAAGAAACTTCCTTTGTGGTGTCCCAGCTGCAAACCTTATTTTATAACTAATAGTCCTTCTACCCCCTCCTAGGCTTGTTTCCTGTCTCCATTGCCTCATAGACCCTAATCATGGGGTCTCCCCAAAGGGCAATTTCCTCTCCTCCCCACCTGTTGTTCCCTTTCCCTCTGCATCTATTTAAGTAGGGTCTCTCTGCTTCACCATCACAGCTGGGATCAGTGTGAAATGGGGCTTATTTAGCCCTTACACTACCAGTTCATCAGTGAGGCTGTGAGACAGGCAAGGTGGGGCTCAGTTTTTCTCCAAGGCCCACAGCCTGAGAAAGCCATATTCATCCTACTTCTGTTTCAGCAGTCAGTAAAGTGCCAAACTGAATTAATTAGAGTTGTATAAAATCCTAAATTTTCACCATTTGCTGCAATGCACTCAATCAATCACTGAAGAACTTCTGCATTCTCTTTTAATCTGGTCAGATCCTTCGCTTTCTCAACTGTTGCTGGGGCTCACTGGCACAATTTTGGAGTAGATACACCTGGCCCATGCTGTATTTTGTGAAGGTTGCCACAGAGCAATATAAGTGCAGTGATAAAAATTATTTCAATTTAGCCACTTTTTACTAGTTCAAAATGCCCTGAAATTCTTGCTTTTTACCATATTTGTTAGTGGCCTCAAACTAGAAACTGATGCCACAAGGTAATTTAGTCCTTGTCATGAATGTTCCTGGGAGAGAGCTGGAAGATTGTTGATCCAAAAGTAATTAGTGTATCTTGGAAATAATGGCTAATTGCTATAATAAACTATGCTAATTTTTTGACAATAAAGAATATCACTGCAGTACATTCCTGGAAAATACTAACTCTGAGGCCTCACCAGTCCAAATTAAATTATCATCCATCACAACGATGACACACTAGAGATCAACTTCTGCACAGGTAGGTCCCGAAGCGCTTCCAGAGCTGCCATGGTTCTTTTACATGGATAATACTATAATTTTAAAACACAGTTTTCTAGCTAAGAAGCATTGTGATTAAAAGCAAAACAACCATGCAGAAGAACAAATCATAGGAGGGTACATACATTTTTAAAAACTAAAATAAACTGGCAAATGCCTCTAAAATACTTGAACGCATTGGTTAAATCAGACTGATAAATCTTTAAAATCTAATAAAATGGAACCAGGACTAAATAAAATATCTGAATTTGGGGAAAATGAAAGCCAGAGTCCGTGCATATATGCAAAATACTTCATCACTCTCTCAGATACACATGGAGTATGAAGAAATGGAAGGTGAAAATGCAAATCTAATGTAATAAAACTCCAAGTCTGAAACTGAAATAGAGAAATTTCTGAAGCTTATAAAAGGGCCCTACCAAATTTACAGTCCATTTTAGTGAATTTGACAGCTGTACAATGTTAGAAATAGTTAATTTCTCAGTTTCCAGATATTTGAATCTGAAGTTTCATGATGTGCTAACGTGGGGTTCCTACCAAAAAAGAACCCATCAGGGGAATCACAAAGTTATTGTGGAGAGGGTCATGAGTTGTCACCCTTATTTCTGCACTACTAATGGCAGTGTTGTCTTCAGAGCTAGGCTCCTAGCCAGCAGCCACAGAGCTACCTGTATGCAGCTGAGTGAGGTTCCTGGAGATGGGTTTGACTTGGACCTGCATGAGACAAGTCCTGCCCCACTCCCTCAGTCTAGCCAGGATTATCATCTGGAGACTGGAGAATAGCGAGAGCCCCCATGTATTGCCTTCTGCACATCCTCATCCCTCTCTCTCACCCTATTTAGGGCCCATGAGTTTTACTGAAGCTCCTGCAAGATAGAAAGACAGGAATCAGTGTGTTCTCTCTGTAGCATGTGTGTGATAGTGACATTCTCTATTTTCCCCTGATTTCTCAAATGGGAATGTCTCTTTGCCTCAAGGGCCTAAGGCTCCAGATAATAGTTATACAATGGAGTGGTAAAGCTAGAAGCAGAACTGGGCAATGTGGCCTGTCTTATCCCTGCAGGCTAAAACTGAGGATGTGCCCTCCATCTTTAGAAGTTCTTCATCATTAATTTGAATATTGCCCCACTCATACCATGGAGACTCCTTCTTTTACACACACACAAGCACGCCAAAATGATCTCCCTGCCCGCAGGATGCAGGAGTTACCCTTTGTGTTAGGAAAGAAAAAATGTAAAGTAGATTCTTTATGCCATTGGTTTTTACTGTTAAGTGGTACAATACTAAGAGTACTTCTGACACTGCATTAAGAAAATGTGACACAAATCTTGGCCCGTGTACTTTTACAATGCACATTAGGCAAATGTATTCAGCTTTTGGTATTGGTTTAGCTAATCATCAAGAAATACATATCATCCCAGTTCCTGGGCACAATTGTGTTGTATTGCATATTGCAATCGCTTTACTCAAACTGTTCTCCCCATCATCATAACCTATGGAAAATTATTACTTGAGTTCTGTTGATAGGATCTGGGATAGTGGAATACTTTGTTATGATGAGCTATTCATTACGGTCACAGTAAAAAGAAAAGAAAAATCTTTAATCAAACTGTGAAATTGACAAATTCAATAAGAAGTTATAAAAATCAGGGTCAAAGATTTTCAAGAGTGGGTGGCAAAAATTTTATTCTAATTTCAATTTTAGATCCATAAATAAGTGGCTTGATTTTCAAAGCAACTGAGCTCCCAGTAGATTTTGTTGAAGTTAATGGCGGGGGTGGGGGAGGAGGAGGAGAGTTCAGCAGCTCTGAAAAATCAGGTTACTTATTTATGTGCCTAGGGAAACTCTCTTTAGACTTTAGAAAATATTGGCCCAGATTTATAATCCAACTAGCTAAAAGAAAAATTGGGGAAAAAAACCCTGCCATATTATCCATATACTCTTTATTATCATCAGGTGTTATGTCCAGAATTAGGACATTTTAATCTGAATTCTAAACTTAGGATTCCAATTTTCAAGTGACATAAGAAACACTAAATCCAAATATCTCCCATTTAAAATTCCAGCCTATGAGTGCTCTTTCTCCCATGAGCTTCCCTGAGAACTGGCCTCTTTTAGCTGAATATCTGGAAACAATTCACATCAGCACATCCTGCTCCCTCAATGGTATTGAAATATTGGCTATTTGAGAAATTTATTCTTCCATTTGCACATCTACAGAGTGAAGATAGTACACATCTAGTGTGATGCTACAATAGAAATGCCTGGATGACACAGTGCTACCATAAGGTGAGGTGCATGGCAGAAGTAGTCATGGAAAGTCAGCCAGCCTTACTTGCCCTTGCTTTTGTATCACATTTGGTTATCTGTCAGGGAACTCATGTCCATGTTCTTAATATTAGGTAAATATTAACAAGGTCAGTCTCACTTAGTTCAGTTGGGAATGCAGATCAGGTAGCAGTGCAGGTATTCAACATGTCTTACAAGACGCATAATGAATAAGTCAGGGCTCATTAAGCAGTAAGTTAGAGAAAAACTACAGAGATTAGGAGCAGCTGTCACAGATATAGCACTAAAAACATTTTCACCTTTTTTAAACTGCAGATGAGCCTTCCTATCCTCAGGAAACATATCTCTTTTTGTGTCCATAACACATGACTGGACAAGACTAAGTGTGTTTGCCAGACCTTCACAAAACCCCATAGTCACCGACTTCCTGTCTTTCCCAATCATGGTCTGAAAGTTAGCCCAAATTTTGTGGGGTAGTTTGCTGTGAACCAGTACACACAGAAAGTATTAAGTTGTGAACATAAGTTATGCTGGTAGTTCCCATTTTAGGCCCAACTACCAGCATCTACACAAAATCTAAACACGTCTTTTTGAAAAATGCAGCATCCATTTTTTACTTCTATTGCTGATATGTCTGAGATATATACTGATTGATTCTTATGATCTTCAACACACACACACAATTACTTTTGGGACATTGTTCATCAGTATTCACAAGTAGGGAATAGGTTTGTTCAACAGCCTTCTGGCACACAGGCTAGTTCAAAGAGCTGAGTAAATGATTCACATATTGGACTGAATTTGAACACAGGTTGAAACTCTCTTAACTGGAACTCTCTGGTCCGGCAACATCCGTGGTCCACATTTTGGAATGCATAGCGACTGCAGTAACCGCCTGTTCAGCAAGCAAATCCTATAGGGATTGGGGCTGAGGGGGAAGCAGTTTTGCTGTTGGGGAAGCAGCTGTTGAGAAGACGCTAAGAGGAAAAGTATTATTGGAAAATAATTCTTGGTTTCTTTTGAGAGAAAAAATTGGCCCTTATCCTGAGGAATGTCTGTGAATAATAAAGGTAGAGAAAAATCTGGTTTAAATATTTGACTATAGACACTTTTGTTAAATTTGCTAAAAGGGAATAGAATCTATGCATTATAGGTTTGTGAATCTGTTTTGTAGGCTTTGAATGAATCGGTTTTGTTTTGTTTTGGATAATGCTCTTTCATTCAAAGTTGCAAACTAACAAAATGGCTGGCCCTTATCAGCTTTAACCCATGTACTTGAGCTGGAAAACTCCTAAGCTGTAAACAAGTTTGACCTCAGTCTCAGCTCATAAGAGTGATAAGAATAGCATTGAGCCAGTGCGTGGATACCTGGTAAATAACTGTAGTATAACTGGTGTAAGGAATCCTGTGCCCAGCAAGTCTCACCAGGGACCTAGACCTTGGAGGGTGCCCTGGATTCCCCCAGCTGGAGCCACGTCCACTGCAGCCTGGTGTAAGGTGACAGCAAGGGGACGCCCTGAAGACTGAAGGGGTGTAAGTATTTCTAAGTGCCTGTTACTCTCTTATGCATTGCTCTGCGTGTGCTTATTGATGTGAACCTGAATAACAAGTCCACCCTTTTTGGGCTTAAACAATTTTCATCTTATTTATACAGTTTGAGACAGAATTATTGTCACTTATAGTGTCTGGACATACATTTATGCCCAGACAAATAACAGACTGATAAATGGAACCAAGTTACCACATTCTAGAGCTCTGGAAGTCTTTCCACCTTCCATAATAAGTGTTGCCATCTCTGATGTCATGGTCTTCTCCCTCAATCTCTGTTCAGTGTTTTTCCAGTTTGGGCCCTTGTTCACTCTAGTTATTTACACCTTTTATATTAGCAATTACTTAATCTTGATCCAGTTAGCTTTTAACATACCATCTCTTTGGAGTTTAGATAATTCATATTCCACACATGAAAGCATCAGTTACACAATGTCTGCTTATTTTTTTTTCTGTTTCAGTTTCAGTGTGATGTTTTTCTGTCACGTTGCCCTGAATCTTCCCAGAAAAGGTTGCCGTTTGTTATTGTTTAAATCTCTTATTTGTATCTTCCAACACAACATGTTACCTTTGGTCAGCAACAACAATTTAAACAGATTAGCAATTCTCTGTAAAAGAACTGGCAAAACCATTCTAATGCCAGTAAAGTCACAGTCTAAATATTACCTCATCTGTACTCATTCACTCTTTATAATTACAAGTCATAAAAAATTTAATGATTGAAGCCCTTAATCATTAACAATAGTCATTTTCTATTTCACTCTTATGCATGTTATCCTATGCTATACTTTTAACATGGGGGTGAAGGGAATTACAGAAAACAGTGTGGTTCTTTATGGTTATCATCTTTTCCTTAAAGATGTTTTTTTTTCATTTCAAGTCCAGCATTGTTCATGAATCATTCCAAAGCAACTTCATTAGAAATTTTCCAGTGAATAAATTTTGAAGAATGTCTCAATTTTAGGACCTGATGTTTCATTGCTTTTCAAAAGATACTCCAACATAGTATTGCATCCAATAATTGGGACAATAAAATTAAGTGTAATAGGAGGACAAGGATGTGAGCAGCATGTGTCTAGGTGCAGAAATGTCAATGCATTTCAGTTGTTCAGTGTGGGTTCTTTACATATTTTGTGCCCTTCAGAAACACACATGCACTACTATTTTATACCTTTGAAAATGCAGCCTTCAGACCTATCCATATTGTTATCAATCTATAGATAGAATTAAAGTCTGCCCTGCCTCTGAGCAGAGGCACAAAAAAAAAAGAGTGAGAGGAAGTAAAATATTCTTCTGCTACTAGCCTCTCTCCAGAAGGCCAACAACCCCCATAGACCTTGCAATCTTCTGAACACAAGCATGGAGGGAAGCTAGCAATTTCAATGGGGCAAAGGAGCAGTGGGGACAAGACAGAGATCTTCAGTGGTGCAGTGTAGTGGCTATGTGTCCTGGGAGTGCTGGGAAGGTCTGACTAGGATCAATAGTGGGTATGGAACAGCTTCAATATGAGGAGAGATTTAAAAAGACTGGGACTGTTCAGTTTGGGAAAAAGAGATGACTAAGGGTGCACCGTAGAGAGCTACAAAATCATGAATGATGTAGAGAAAGTGAAGTGTTATTTACCTCTTCACACAACACAAGAACTAGGGTTCACCCAAGGAAGTTAATAGGCAATTAATTAACTTCTGGGTTGTGCCCAGGAAAGCTCATGATACTATCTACATGTTTTGTTAGTCTTTAAGGTGCTGCTAGACTATTCTTTTTAAAAAAATTTCAGTTACAGACTAACTCAGCTACCCCGCTGAAACTTTTAAAGTATTCGATCTCAAGCATCTGGTACTTGGCCACTGTCAGAAGACACAATACTGGGCTAGATGAACCATTGATCTGACCCCAGTTTCTTATGTTCTTATCCCTCTAGTGTAGCTCCTCACCACCTCTGACAGAAAGGAGTGCTCATAAAGGACAGTCTAGCACTAAATGTGACAGCTGAGCAATTGTTTATATCAGAATAAAATAACTGGCATTAATTTTGCCACAGTCAAGGCCTCTGATGATTATCTAACATTTAGGCAGTTGCAGACATAAGATCTATTTTTCTTGGGTGGCCTTGTGCATAAACTTTATCACATCAACAAGCTCAGCTTTCATTCATGCACATTTGACATTCTTGTAATCTTTAAAGGTTGTGAGGGAGCTGGCAGAAATATATATTCTACACACACACACTCTTGTATGTCTACACTACAAAGATAATTCGAACTAACAGACGTTAGTTCGAATTAACTTTGATAGGCGCTACACTAGTGCTCCGCTAGTTCGAACTTAATTCGGAGCGCTTAGTTCGAACTAGGTAAACCTCATTCCACAAGGACTAAGCCTAGTTCGAACTTACTAGTTTGAATTAAGGGGTGTGTAGCCCCTTAATTCAAACTAGTGGGAGGCTAGCCCTCCCCAGCTTTCCCTGGTGGCAACTCTGGCCAACACCAGGGAAACTCTATTGCCCCCTCCCGGCACCGGACCCCTTAAAGGGGCACGGGCTGGCTACAATGCCCGTGCCAGGTGCAAGCCTGCCAGCACCCAGTTAGCAGACCCTGCACCTGGCACGGCTTGAGCCAGCCACCACGACCGGGACCGGAAGAGGCGGGCACCCGCCTGGTCTAGTGCGGACATCGTGGACCTCGTCCACGACCTCCGCACTAGGCACAGGAAAGTGGCCATCTAGGGCAGGAGAGCTGCCAGTCTGGCCACCCAGGAGCAGGTGTGCATGAAAATCAAGGTGGTCCACTGAGACGCCCGACCCTGAGCCCTGAGCTTACAATGGCCATACTGGGTCAGACCAAAGGTCCATCTAGCCCAGTAGCCTGTCTGCCGACAGCGGCCAACCCTAGGGACCCTGGAGGGGATGGACCGAAGACAGTGACCAAGCCATTTGTCTCGTGCCATCCGTCTCCAGCCTTCCACAAACTTTGGGCAGGGACACCACTCCTATCCCCTGGCTAATACCACTCCATGGACACAACCTCCATCACTTTATCTCACTTCTCTTTAAACTCTGTTCTAGTTCTAGCCTTCACAGCTTCCTGCAGCAAGGAGTTCCACAGGTTGACTCTTTGCTTTGTGAAGAACAACTTTCTGTTACTAGTTTGAAGCCTGCTACCCATTTCTTTCCTTTGGTGTCCTCTAGTCCTTCTATTATGGGAACAAATGAAGAACTTTTCTTGATGCACCCTCTCCACCCCACTCATGCTTTTATTGACCTCTGTGCTATCCCCCCTCAGTCTCCTCTTTTCTAAACTGAAAAGTCCCAGTCTCTTTAGCCTCTCTTCATATGGGACCTCTTCCAAACCTCTGATCATTTTAGTTGCCCTCCCCTCTACCACCCTCTCTCTTCCCCTCTCCCACCTCCTTTTCCCAGTCTCCCCGAGTTTTGCTCAATAAAGAGAGATTCTATTTTTGACCACACGTTTTCTTTATTTTATACATCAGGAAGGGGGGCTAGGGAAGGAGGTGGAAGGAGGTGAGGGAGGAATGGGGTACCACCCCTGATGGGGAGGACTGGGTTGGCTCTGCAGGCTTCTGGGGGTGGAAGCTCTCCTGCAGTCCCCCAATTGCCCCCTCTCCCCAGATGGAAGCCTGCGGCAAGTGCAGCCGGTCTGATGGCCGAGTGCTGTGATGTGCCCAGTGTGGGCACTCAGGGCACTCCAAGACAGGACTGCTTTGCAAGCGGGGCACCCCTGAGAACTGTCTGTCCGGGGTGGGGGTCAGGTCCCTTTAAGCACAGCCCTCAGCTAGCCTGAGACAGCAGCTCCACGCTCTAAGTCCTCCTCTGATGCCCTGCCGGCACTGCTTCCGGCCATCCTTAACCCTGGTTCAGGGTCCACTTAATGTGGACATGCTAGTTCGAATTAGCAAAACGCTAATTCGAACTAGTTTTTTACTCTGGATGCGTTAGTTCGAATTACCTTAGTTTGAATTAACTAATTTAGTTCGAATTAGCGCTGTAGTGTAGACATACCCATATATATATATATGTGCATTGCTTGGGTCCTTCAGGGAAAGAGGCTGGCAGTGGGGGTGGACAGGAATCAAGACAGCAGTTGGGGGACTCATGGCAGTAGTGGGTGGTGCAGAACAAAGAACAGGGGCTTCCGTTTTTGGGGGCTCAAGATGGAAGGTGAGGGTGCAGGAGTCAGGCCAGGGTGGAGCAGTATTCAGGACAGTAGCTGGGAGATCTGGGAGTGAGGGCTCACTGGGGCTGCCCATGATAGCTAGGATGGCACTACAGCTGCTGGCCCCCCTCTCTGACTCCTCCTAGGTTAGGGGTAGGGCTGTGGTGCCTGGCCCTGGCCTCTGGCTCCTGAAAGGGTAGATGAGGGTCCAGAGTTGCCGAACCTAATCCCAGCTGCTGGTGGGGTTCATTGGGGTGGGTCTGGGAGTTTGGTGCTGTGTGACCTAGCCCTAGCCAATAGGAGAGCTACTTGAGGGAAACCCAGGGGAGAGCAGGGCTGTGTTACCTCACTCTGGCTGCTGGAGGGGCTCCTGAGGGTGGGTGGAGATCTGGGGTTGCGCAGTCAATCTGCGTGGCCCAACCCCACAGTAGTGGTCCTTGGGGAGGCAGATGCTGGTTGTCAGGGCTTCCCCCATCTAGTGCTGTGGCCTAGGGCCATGGGAAAGGATTTGTGCAGGAGGGAGCCACTTTACCCAGACTGGTGGCCGGCAACATGGAGAGCCTTCATACCAGCTGGTCTCTCTGTTCCTGGTGCAGCCGCCCCTCTGTGGTCCCTCTGCAGTATAACTGTCCCTCCTATCAGCCTTTGCATGTTATGGAAAACAATCCATTTCCAAGCACATCCCATTTTCCTGGCACAACCAAACCCTAACTTTGCTTTAAGTTATAAGAGGAAGATGTATACCAGTTTGGTGGTCCTAGCTCTTACTGTTTAGGAGACGGTCTTGAACAAATAGACTCACAGACAGATGGATGGATTCATGGACAAACAGATGCACAAACTCTCTAGATTAGATGAGGTTACGTTAGGTTAGATTAGATTAGAGTAGATTAGATCAGATCAATCTCAAGGTAGGTAGACTGCCTTGCAAGTTTACCTGAAGCTTGGGATTTACAACTGTAAATTAGTTCTCCTCAGCTTTGATTTTAAACTTATTTTTATATTCAATTACTAGGAGGTGTCATTTCACATTGGAAACTGCCTGTATTGTGGAGAAAGCAAATGTTTTAAAAGTCTATCACAAACATAAGATGATGTCACAAATGCCATGGCAATATTTCATATGTATTTCTATCAGGACTAATTCATACAGGTAGCTCAATGACTCCTAAGTCAATGACTTTATCATATTTATCTATAAGCAAAAATGTCATGGCATTCAAGCATCCCAAGTTTTATGATTGTGGAAAAAAAACTTTTCTTTAACAGTGATATGTTAGATTATATGAGCAACCCACTGAGTATCTGACAACTTGTGTTGTATGGGACACATTAAGATGCAGTGTTCATTTGTCATGAAATTCTGTCTAAAAAAAGAAACAGCATGCTGCTGTGGAAGCTTACAATTTGAACACTGCAGAATATTCATAAATAATAAAGTGACAGCATACACAGATGGAGAGTAAGTAAATTCTACTTAAGCATTATAAAAAAAGAATGCCACTATTAGGGCAACAAAATAAGACTGGACTAAGACCACCAACAGGTGGAGCAAAAGAGGCAGCTGCCCCAGGGCCTGGCAATTTAAAAGGGCCCAGAGCTGCAGACCACCACCACTAGTGCCACAGAAACAACAGCAACCAGAGCCCTTAAATTGCCACTGTACCTCTGTGTAGCACAGTCCGGACAGCTGGTTCTCAGCTTTTTCGCTTGCTTGCCTACCTCGCCATGGGACAGAAAAGCGTTTTCCTCTCTGCCTGCCTGTGTCGGTGGTTCTCATTGGGGCCTCCGCTGCAGTTGGCACCATGGAGCCAGAACTCACCCTGGGCATTCTGGTCCAGTTTTTGGAGTTGCTGCTGAAAGCCTGCCAGCAATGGCTGGAGGCTGCCTGGCACCATCTGGTGCATGTCAGCACCCTCCCCCTGGTCTTCCTGGGGGCCGTGGAGGAGCAGTAGCAGTGCCCAGATGCCAGCGTGCCCCGCCGCATCTGGTGTCTGGACACCAGCAGCGACTGATGGGACCGCATCGTCCTGGAGACCAACAGTGGACCAGAACTTCAGGATGAAGAAGGACACCTTCCTGGAGCTCTGCGAGTGGCTTGCCCCTGCTCTGCCCTCCATCTCCCTCTAGAAGCGTGTGGCCATCGTCCTGTGAAAGCTCTCCATGCTGGACAGCTACCGATCCATCGGGAACCAGTTTGGTGTGGGGAAATCCACCGTCGGAGCAGTGCTTATGCAGGTACGGCACTCACTGACCACGGGGGCGGGGGGCAGAGGGGCTGCAAGGAGGGGATGGGCCACCCCAGGGAAAACAGGGGGGGGGCGGAAGGAGGCGAAAGTGCCCCGCACGGGAGGGTTCGGACTGACCTGGCCATACTACACATCTCCTGCGGCAGCCAGGATCGCAGCAGGGATTGCTTCTGGGAGTGGGGCGCGGGGCAGTGCCATGGAACGAACACTCCCAGCCACCTGAGTACCCCAGTGATTTGTGGTTTGGTGTGTCTCTCTGCAGGTGGTCAAGGCTATCAACCGGCTCCTGCTCCGCAGGATAGTCTGCCTCACTGACCCGGACGTGGTCATACACGGGGTTCGGCACCTTCGGCTTCCCCAACTGTGGGGGAGCCATCGACAGGACGCACATCCCCATCCATGCCCTGGAACACCAGGCCTCCCTCCACATTAATCACAAAGGTTACTTCTCCAGGCTCCTGCAGGCCATGTCTGACCACCGGGGCCAGTTCACGGACATTAATGTAGGTCCAGAGTGACCTATACAAATTGGAGGATTGGGCCAAAAGAAATCTGATACGGTTCAACAAGGACAAGTGCAGAGTCCTGCACTTGGGACAGAAGAATCCCAAGCACTGTTACAGACTGACTAGCTAAGTAGCAGTTCTGCAGAAAAGGACCTGGAGATTACAGTGGATGAGAATCTGGATATGAGTCAGCAGTGTGCCCTTGTAGCTAAGAAGGTGAATGGAATATTAGGTTGCATTAGGAAGAGCATTTCCAGCAGTCCTAGAGAAGTTATTACTCCCATTTATTTGGCACTGGTGAGGCCACATCTGGAGTATTGTATCCATTTCTGGGCCCCTCACTAAAGAAAGGGTGTGAATGCATTGCAGAGGGAGGGCAATCAAAATGATTAGGGGGTTGGAGCGCATGACCTATGAGGAGAGACTGGGGGATTTGGGCTTGTTTAGTTTGCAGAAGAGAAGAGTGAGGGGAGATTTGATAGCAGCCTTCAACTTCCCGAAGGGAGGTTCCAAAAAGAATGGAGAAAGGCGGTTCTCAGTAGTTACAGATGGCAGAACAAGGAGCAATTGTCTCAGATTACAGTAGTGGGGGAGTCTTCCAGTCCTAGGATTCTATGATGCTATGAACTCCAGAGGTCCCTGGTCCATCTTTCAATGTTGGTTAGGATGGCAACTGTCCAACAGTCACCATTCTGATTCTAAAATTACTCAGAACATTTAGTCCAGTTCCAGTTGCCAGTTCCTTCCAGAAAAATGGAATTGTTCATAAGAACACTTGGCTGCATATGAAATGAGGAGTTTAAACATGAAAAAGTTCCAATTTTCTCACCAGTGAACCCCCACATGTATTAAAAAGATCATGCCAACAAGAGCTACACCAAACCTAATGTGCAATCCAAGCAGCTATTTTTCTTGTTCTTTAGAGATCACACATTCCAAGTAATGCATATTAACATGCCCCAAGGAACACTATAAATTGAACAGTGTTATTCATATAATGAGATATTTTATGATTCTATTATAAATAAAAGAAATGGCAAGTATTTCAATATTTTATAAGGACCACTTTGCCATATAAGACTGAGATTTGTTTTTCATTTATTTTATAATTACTATTTATTTTGAGAGGAGTTGGGAAGAACCACAATGTCCATTACTACTAAATTGTATGTAAAATGTTTCAATAAGTAAGATTTCTAAGAACAGACACAATAAAAGCTACTCTCATCATCTCAAAATAATGAGTAGCTAGCTTTCACCTTCTCTGAACTATTGAAGAATATATTGCTTAGTTCAAGATGTTCTTTTTCTATCCCTTGTAGATAAATAAAAATAATATTAAATGAATATCCATCTTTGTGTGCCTTTGCAACACTGTTCTACCTCTCTATCATGTAACCAAAAGCAGTTAGTCATTCTCCCTAGAAGGAATTTGATACTGGAATTTCTAGGGCAGTATATAAATATGATAGCACACACTAAAGCACTGCTTGTTTGTTACAGTCATTTATTAGTGGAACATTTATTTATGCCTGCAAGTATGAACAGTACTGTCTGAACACTAAGTGATATTATGCTTATTTAAAAAAAATGCTATCACCATAAACAGCTGTAATGAGTTTAACGAATAAAACCATGTTCTGCTTCCTTTGGCCACAAAAGATTCTTCAGTATTAATAAACAATAAACTTACAATGAAAGCCAGTGGAAGGAACTATTTCTGTAATAAAGTAAAGTATTGCTATACTTCCATAAGTGTTAGTCTTGATTTCAGGAACGCAGCATTGTTTCATTATTTGTTAAGGGCTCAAATCCTGATCATAAAATGTAATAAAAGCCCTTTAATGGAGACTTCATGTTCTGGTTGCAATTGATATTTGAATACTAGACATACACACATAAGAATTTGCATGCAAATATCCATAATGTTTTTCCAGATCCCAGCAATATGTCAGTCTGGATCCCAGAAGGAAAAAAGGCATATTTGAGATATAGGTTCTGATCCTGCAATGAGCTCTGTATAGGCACCTCAGTTCACCCATGGAAAGCTCATTTACATAGTCGATCTAGCTTAATTCACAGATCTTCACTTCTAAAAATAAAACAAACAGTTTCAGAATACAGCGGTTTTGAATTTCTTAGAAGTATTTTGTCAGAAGTCAATATTCCTTTGAATATATAGCTTTGCGTTTGTGTAACCAATTACATTGTGATTGCTTCTATTTTACTTAGGCAGTGATCCATCAGCTGGTAAGACAGCTAGTCAATCCAGCCCATACCCTTTTTCTCTGAAGTACTTACTTAGATAAACAGAATAGATGTCACTGTGGAAACAGTGGAGAGGAAGAAGCTTGTTGTTGTTCAGAACTGAAGATTTTATAAATGAGAATGCTTTGTATTTTTCTCCATCTCATGAATCACAATATGATTGAATATCTTCCTGATTTTTAGTTAAAAACTTCCTCTCGTATCTTATGGTGACTAAGCCTGCTTTATGTTATTCTTCAACTCCGAAAAGTCACAATGACAGTCGTTTGTATGCATGCTTGACTAGTCAATTTAGAAAAGTTGCAGTGCGGTGCTATGCTGACAAGTGACTGCAATACTGTCACCAACTAGCTCAATGGATCTGCTTCCTTTGTGTACTCAGTCTTATCAGTGTAACAATATGGTTTTTCTGTAGCCATACTGAAAGACCTTTAACCATAATGGAAGTCCTAAAGCAGTGTTTCTTAAACTTTTTGAGACCATGGAACACCAAACAATATTTTTTTATGCGGAACACCTATGAACATTTTCTTTAAAAAAAAATTGTTGTCAGACCAAAAAAAAGACAAACAAAGAAGAAGTCCCGGCACGCCTGCAAGTTGTTCACGGAACACCAGTGTTCCGCGGAACATAGTTTAAGAAACACTGTCCTAAAGCCTTCCTCTGCAGCCAGACTGAAGAGCAGCAGCCATTAGCTATAACGCTTGAAGTCACATACTTACAATCTATCTAAATTGCATTAATATAATGTCACACCAGGCTGTTAGAAGGAGATCCTGTCCTAATGGCACCACTGTCACCAGATGAAGAAATAGATCTCAAGACGGGTAGAGAAAACTTAGCTTAACAGCATTTCGTCTCGCAAGAAACTGTATCAATAGTTGAGGTTGTGGAAACCTCATTCTATGATTATGGTCCTCACTTTCCTATTGTTTGTCTGTATGATCTCTGTCTGGTTTGTAATTGTTTCTGTCTGCAGTATAAATCAACTAAGGTGGTAAGGCATGATTAGTTAGGTAATTCTGTTGCAGTATGTTATGATTCGTTCATAAAATTATACTAAAATAATTGGTTAAGGTATAGCTAAGTATGACCCAAGTTTCACTATATAAACTGGGATCCAACAAGGAGATCAGCAGGGAAAGAGGAAAGGAAGAAAGGAACAGCAAGAAGAAGGAGGAAAGACCTGGAAGAAGAACTCACCTCCAAGATACAGCCAGAGAGACTGACCTTGCCTAGCCAACGGGGGAAGTTTACCTGCTTTGATCGGGATTGGTGCGCATGACTGTATGCTTAGCATGGATATTCTCCTTGCTTGGTGATGGGCAATAAATAGAGAATATGAATATTGCTGTGTAAGGCTCTGATAGTGGCAAAAGATCGTGCAGACCCACAGGAAGTTATGCCCTGAGCCCTAGGAATTGGGTAAGGGTGGGTGTTTAAATTAACAGGGTTGCACCTTGAGCCTTAGGAATTGGACAAAGGCGAGTGTGTCCCTAAAAGTGTGGAAGGGATAAGGAAATGTGTGGATAACAATATCAGCTTAAGTATTTCACTGACATTAAACAAACTAACAAGCTTTAACTGATTTTTGCTCCCATATGCATTGGAGAGCCAATGCACTTATCCATTTCCTTCCTGTTCATTATCAGATTTCATTGTTATTACAACCTAAAACACTTTAAAGAGGACATATCATGGCCAAGCCATGGGCAGCTGAACCTGGCAGTCAAAGCCAGGGAGCAGAGTCACAAGACAAGAGACACAGGTCGGATAGATGGGGGCCCTTCGAAGCTGGAAGCAGGGGATAAACAAGCATAATTTGCAAGGGATGGATGCTTAGATGCTCATTCTGTATTATCTCCATTTGCCTTGCTAGACTGGAGTGTTTGGGATTTTGCTGTGTTAATAAAACTACTGAAAATTAAGAACCTTTCATAAGTTTAAGGCTTGTAACTAGGCACACAGAGGAGTAACAGTAGTTCTAACATTGGATCAAATCCTGGGAATAGACCCTCGCAAACCTTATTGCTGATTTTCAATTAGGGAGTCTTAAGTAAACAATATAATTAATAGATTAGGCAACAGATTTCCACTTACTTTACCATATCAGGTAGTTAGACATGAGAATGATCCAATTTGCAAATGTAATAAAGAATTTTTATGTGTGCAGTTGGTGTTCCTGTAGTTTTGCAGACTGGTTTGACCCCAGGGCCAGATTCTGCCACTCTTATTCATACTCACATATTATCCATAAGTGGTTCCATTATTTTTCATTGAGTTACTTATGGAATAAGGTACTGTACAATATGAATAAGGGTGGCAGAATCTAGCCCTTATTATGAAGAAGGAGTGATTACGGGACCCTTGAGGTAAGTGGCTGTCTGTAGTGTGTGTGTTTGTGGGTTACTCGCTGGTTGTCTGAAAGAAACTGTGCTGAGCTTGGGTTTGTCTGTTGGTCTGTTAGTTTGTTTGCTTGGAGATTCAAGTGATAAGTTGTTTGTTTGAAGAACCACGTGCTGTAGCTGGAAGCTGTGAGCTTCTTAATGAGGAATTGAAATCTAGAACCTTCTGTTCATTGGTCGAACCTTAGCCAGGGGGCAGAGTTATCAGGAAGGTCAGGGCGCTATAAAGCCTGTGAGTAAGCAACTAGGGAGCTTTGCAAACAGTGGCAACTAACAGGGAGTTTTGTGAGGGAGTTCAGAAGGGGAGTTGGAAGGGGGCGAGATACACTTGCCATTCCTTAAAACTTTTAAACTAAACTAAAACCAAAACTTCCTGATTTCAATAAAAACCCCTATCAAAAACCTAATTAGTTGTAGGAGAGAATGCAGGCAGAAGCCTGCAGCAGAGTGGGGCCTATCCTGTTTATTGCACCCAATGTAGCATGTATGATTACCTGCCCTGTGAGCGGGTGGCATATGTGTGCATTCGGTACAAGGAGCTGCAAGTCTTTAAGATGTGGAAGATAATGTGTGAGCCATCTGATATCCTATCATCTGGAGAAGTGGGTTGTATCCACAAAAGCTCATGATATCATCTACATGTTTTGTTAGTCTTTAAGGTGCTACTAGACTATTTGTTGTTTTCGTCATACAATGAGGTTTACAATGAGGAATAAGAAGTCCTCCAGCTTTACAGTATTTTGACATTATTTTGAAATAACTGCCTGCTGCGGAGACAGGGACTAAGTTATTTTGAAATAACACTAGTTATTTTGAAATAATGTTGCTGTGAAGACGTACCCACAGTGTCCTCACCCTTATCTCAGGTCTTTATCACAGTCCATCAGCAGCTGTCCCTCAACCAGCCAGTCACCCATGGTTTTCTCTCCTTGAGGTATCCAGCAGAAGTGAGCTGACTGGTCCTGAAACTTCTTTTTATATGTGTTCTTTGACCCCTGATTGGCTGGTTTCTGTGCAGCCACTCAGTCCTTCTAGGAGGATTTCTCTGTGGCCCTTTTCTAGCCTCAGGGCCTGATCTGCCTGGTCACATGGTATAAACTTCTATGTGGGTATTTAATTTGCTATAAGAGGATCTTTTCAGTTTTGCTTATGTCGTTTAGGAGAGGGTTTCAGCCTAACTGAAAACAGCTACTCTTTTAGGGGAATAAGAATGTTCACAGCAGAAGTCATATTGATATACCTGAGTTGGTAGTTCACCAATTATACTGGTGCAGGCTTTCTGTAGGCAAGCTTTATTCAGAATCTACCCCTCATATCAGGAGTCAGTGACAAGACACAGAAATAGCAGCAGAGACAGTAAACTGGCTGTAACTGTAGCCAACCTGGCTCAGTATGCAGAAAAATTGTGACTCTATAATGCAGGGCAAGTCTCATTCTACTTTTCTAATCTTTGACAAATTCATTTACTAGGTATTAGAGGCAAAGTAACTCAGGAATGCTTATTTTTCTGGTAGCAGATTAATTGCCAGAGCTCTAGGTCAGTCAGATGTTTTCCACCTGATTTTTCAAGTGAGAATCAGGGAATATTGGCAGATCATATTTATCGGGAACAAACTCATCATGATTTTTCTCTCCTAATGCAGAGTTCTCTTTAGATGGCTGGTTCTGATTATTTCACTATCCAGGACTTGGCCAATAATCAAAAGGAACTAGTTTTGAAAATGAATAGATTTGCTGACCTACTCAGACATAGATTCTCCTCTGCTGCTGACAACACTAAACTGAGTCACTGTTTACTGGTATCATATAACTGATAAACTCAGAAATGCCTGGATTCTATCTAAGTTAAGACTGCTGACATACCCCTAACTCGAGTCCTTTGTAGCCGTTTAAGAATTGTTCTAAAAATCAAGATTAAAAAGTAGCTGTTTGGTTTCACATTATACTGGAATATGGGTGTCTTCTGTTTACATTTCTGTGAGTACACAGGAAGAAGAGAGACTGAAGGAGTTAATGAAATTGAGCACACTCTATACATGCTAAGGTGTTACAGAGGCTAGTTGGCTGACTCTCGCCACAGATCAGACTGAAGTGATGCTTTTAGTGGGGAAGGGCAAACAAAGGAAAGAAAAAACTGTGAGCAAACCCCATGTTTGGAGTGTCCTCATTGGATCCTCAGTGCTTCATCGTGCAGACACCAGCATTTGTGAAAGTTATGCTTGGCTAAAAGGTTGCTTTTTTCTTCTATATGTGATCATCCATGCCTGTCACCTCACAGTTGGACCACTATTGTGCATTTTAAATGGAGCTCTATCTTTTAACTAGTCAGAAACTGAAGCCACAGCATGATGCAGCTTCTGACTTAACAAATAGCATTTCACTCAGAGAGCTCACTACATCTGGGCTCTGCAATCTGCAAGGTCGGCAGTCAATTTCAGCACATATGTAAGATATTAGTTTTTTATCTACAAAGTGCTAAGTAGCCTTGGCTCAGCCTACCTTACAGACTGCTTCCCTCCTCATGTGATTCTGACATCCGCAATCTATTTTGATTTTTGTTTTTATATCTGAGTGGGCTTCTGGCAAGGAATTCTTAATCCCAAGATATGGAAATCTCTCCTTCTGTCCTTTGCTTTGCCAGAGATTAAATGTTATGACTTTAAGACATGTTACAAGGCTGATATATTAATCAGGCTTTTCATAGACTATGCATTTTCCTTATAAAATCTATATGATTTAAGATGCTGTTGAACGGACTATTTTTTTACAGGTCAGTCAAAGTTTGTTTTCCTTCACATATAATGAACAGCATCAAACATACACAGAGAAATCAGAGGAAAGAGAGGAACTACTCTGTGATTGTAGTAGTTTAGGACAGCGATACAGTAAATTCAGGACTTACTAGTATGGCATCCTGATAGATTTCCTGCTCCATCAATGATGATAAACTTTTGGCTACGTGCATTTTTGTATGCTCCCTCAGTATACTGTGCCAGCTCTGCACAGGTAGCTAGCATAATAGACTTCATAAAAGCCTGTAAAATCCAGACTCAGATAAGATACAAAGGTACTCAAGTCAGGTTTATTGTTGAACGAGGTACATTAATAGTTGTCAGTCCCTACATATTTGTACCTGGGACAATGGACAAGGCTCAGTTGACAGTATGGATTTTACTATTGCCCCCTAAGCTGGCCAAAACAATTTATGATGCACACTATACATATCATCTTAGGCATTAATGACACATTTGGTACCTCCCCTTGTACTTACCTCCAAAGCATTCACTACCCGTTGTTATGCTTTCACTCTTTTTGTTTCAAACTATTTTATCATGTTGTCCTTTTAGCTGGTTGTCCTTGTACTGTCCTGGTTGCATGTATTTACATACTTCATGTGCTTCTATCCATGATAGCAGTTCTAGTGCCAAGAGACATTGATCTGCAGGCAAACATTTGCTTTTGAAACAGCCTGTCATAGTATAACTCTTATTACTTTGGTTCAAGCACCAGGCCCATGTTTCAGGCTCTTTCTTCTACATTCCCCCACTTTTTGTCTTTTTATGGGGAGGATGTTTACTCATCATCCCAGAAAAGCATAGTGCATGGTTCGAAGGTGACCCAGTGGGTTGAACACTGTTATGTGGCCATTTTGCTTTGCCATTTACACATTCATGCCCCATTTATCCCTTAGCTTGCACATGTGGTCTGTCATCACTTTATTTTGGAACTAATTAAATCTCAAGACCATTTTTAACTCCTCGTACTGCATAGGTGAATTGCGCTCAAACTTATATTCTATTGTTTTCTTCTCAGGGAAAGAATCCAAATGTGTAAAATGAACCTTTGATTACATTACTATTTATCAATTTTAACAAATAAAGCCCTTGATAAGGAGCTTATTCCACTTAGCTGATGGATAAGAAATGCTGTTTAAGAAGTCTTACCACAGTGTTATACCATACTTGGCAACAAGACTTTTACAAAGCAAATTTGCAACGCAAGAGAATGATAAGGAATTACTCCAAGTAACCACTTACTTGAGTTCCATGTAGCTAGAAACAACAGCATCAGTACAGCCATTATAGCTCCAACATACATTGAACCGATGTAAATGTCCTTGTTGCTGCTTAATTATATGTAGGAAGATGAAGATGTAAACTCCATTGGGAAGACTGATGATATTTATTACACCAGCACTGATATCACACAGTTTCTCCAGGTTTTTACTGGTATATATCAGAGCAAAAGTCAGCCCACATGTCCTATGTTAGTCCACTTACTGTTTCCTTAGCACCAGTGCTGGTCAAAAATTCTGCCAAAACTGTTTTTCAATGCAAAACTGAGTTTAACTAAATACACTTTATTTTTTATTTATTTATTTCACAGAATATTTGCTTTCTGGGGAAATTTTATATTTTTCATTAAAAACACCTGAAAAAAAATATTTCACTCTCAAAATTTTGATTTAAAAAAATGCTGCCATGGTACCTCATGGTAGTTGTAGTTTGATTGCTTCATGTTTCCACTTTGTTTTACAAATCTGGCTGCTCAGCCAGACTTCTCGCACAATATGCTAGAGGACTCCCATGATGCACTGTCTCTCCTCACTCAGAAAAAGAGAGCCCTCTTTCTGGGAGATGGAGCCCAACCCAAGAGCATGATTTATGGAGAAGAACAGGATGATGAGGTTCACAAACTAAAATACCCATGAGCCACCACAACAGCATTACCAAATCAAAATGCCCTGGTTGTCTGCTAAAGTATTTCATTTTTCAACTGAATTAATTTGATATTCAGATTTCTACTAAAAATTGAAATTTTCAGCTAGAGACATTTTTCAAACACCTCTTCTTAAGAATAAACACAAAATAGCTGCTTTTCCTAGAACACTCTTTATTTTATGCCCACACAAGTTTCTCATAATTTTTATCCCCTCGGGGGATTTGTGTGATCACATTTTGTTAGTTTTCCTTGTCCCAGTCCATCTGTCCCTGGCCTAAGTGGGTGAAATGCTGCCATGCTTTTACCACTTGGCACAACTGTACTTTCCCCACTCACTCAACTGTACCCATCAATTTGATTGCAAAAGTTCAAGTTTGATGCACACAATTTCTGCTAATATTGACGGTCACTTTTCCACCTGTCATAATTACACAGTCTTCTGAATTTCTTTTGGGTTAGTTCTCAGCATAACATAATCAGGTTGGCACAGAAATCCAATGTTTGTTAGACAGAGCCATCCACAGAGGGGTGTGAGGTCTGGGACAAATTAGCCTGTATGAGGCCCTCTTAATATTTGTATGCTATGTGGGGAGGGGACACCAGTGCTGAGGGATGAGGACTAATAAAGAATCACAGGGTAGCAGCTGCGCTAGGAGAGAGGGGGACCCTAGCGCTGGAGGGTCCCAGAAAAAAGAGAAATGCAGGGTGGAAAGGAAATGAAGGAGCCATCCTGGCACAGGCATATTCTGGCAGTGCTAAGATGCTAGCAGCTGGTGTGGTAGTGGACGAGGAGCCAGGGTGGAGCATAGTGAGCTGGGGTCACTGTTGCCACTACCTGAGAATAAGCCCATGATGCTGAGCAAGAAAAAAAGAACTACAATGTGTACCTCCTGCCAGTAAGTGCAGACCTAACTGGCTCCTGCTGCTGCCAGGCCCTGAGCCTGAACCTGGCCTCTGAACCTGTAACTCCATCGTCCTGGCCAGCCTGTCCTCCTCCCAGAGTATGTCTACACTACAATGATCTATCAGAAAAATGTACGCAAATTTTGATAGCTTTTTCGGAAGAGGCTTTTCTGAAATTTAGCCTGTCTACACTGGGCCAAATTTCAGAAAAGCCTCCCCTTTTTGAAGAGCCCTTCTTCTTCACGGGAGGAAGAAGACAGGGCTTCCGAAAGAGCATGTCTGCTCTTCCACAAAAAGTGTAAACATAGCCCCAGTCACATCTATCTCCACCCCGTCCCCTGACTGGCCTAGAGACCCCCATATGTCTCCCAAAGCACAGGGCCTGGAGCAGTCACCCTGATTTGCCATAGTGAAGGGACAACTCTGAGTTTACTTGAATAAGTAGAGTAAGGCCAACAGTGGAAGGATTGCATATATGGGTATGTCTACACTACCCCGCTAGTTCGAACTAGTGGGGTAATGTAGGCATACCGCACTTGCAAATGAAGCCCGGGATTTGAATTTCCCGGGCTTCATTTGCATAAGCGGGGCGCCGCCATTTTTAAAACCCCGCTGGTTCGAACCCCGTGCCGCGCGGCTACACGGGGCACGAACTAGGTAGTTCGAACTAGGCTTCCTAGTTCAAACTAGGAAGCCTAGTTCGAACTACCTAGTTCGTGCCGCGTGTAGCCGCGCGGCACGGGGTTCGAACCAGCGGGGTTTTAAAAATGGCGGCGCCGCGCTTATGCAAATGAAGCCCGGGAAATTGAAATCCCGGGCTTCATTTGCAAGTGCGGTATGCCTACATTACCCTCCTAGTGCGAACTAGGAGGGTAGTGTAGACATACCCTATGATAGTTGAATTCCAGCAATGAACTTCTGATGCTTGCATTCCCAATATTGTCCTTTTGATCTCTGCCCTGAACTTTTTAGTTTATTGCAACTCTTAAATGCACAGTGTTCCAGTTAAGGTGTTACATTATCTCCAGACAGAGTGCTTGGCTCTTTGTCAACATCAATGCACTCAAAGGCTTATAAAAATGTTGCAAGGAAATCTTGCCGAAAAGCAGAAGGGAGTTGCTGCCAAACATTTGGTTTGAATACTGTCTGTATGGATGCTGTTGGTCTCTCTTCTAATCTATATTCCATTTTATGCTTCCATTCAGATTTTAATCCTTGTATTATTTGTCGGTGTTCACCCTCATTAATTTAATTTCTCTACACAAACCACTTATATATTCTTAAAACAAATCTGTACATATTGTTCTATACAGGGATGTTCTGTTCCTTTGTGCTTATTTCATCTCATCACAAATATACTCACATTCTCCAAATGAGCAAATATAGACAGTTTTGAAACCACCTTCAATCCAAGTTACTTATATTCAAAGTGAACAAAAGCTGGGTCTAAATGATTCCTGAGGCAACACTGCTTATCTGTCTGTAAATCTGTGTTATGTTTACCAATGTGCCCTACATTCTACTTACAAAATACTCTGTTATTCATTTCACTAAGTTTCCCTCAGACTGTGTTTGCTGACTCTGTAAGGCATTGTTTTATACAGCAATAAACTGTTCTGCAATATGTTATTTCGGCAGTTTTTCCTCTTCAGTAAGTCTGTATAATTAAAATAGCTGATGCAAGGTTGTCATGTTTGAGCCTTTCAGAAATGCGTGCCAACTATCCAAGCATTCTGAATTGTATGTTGCAATGGCAAAAAGTAGATGTTTTGGTAAAAATAATAAAGGAAGGGAACCTTGGATACGTCACACCCCAGGTATCAGGTCACCTATGCAGGTGCTGAGACAGTGTGTTGGGAACCTGATCCGGGACTCCGATCACTTAAACATCAATTAAATCCCTGGGGGTGGACCTGACTTCCCAATAGCAGACTAGAATGAGCTGAGGAAGAGTAAAGAGATAACTAAGGGTACATCTAGATTATAGGGTTTTGTCGACAGAAGTTTTGTCGACAGATACTGTCGACAAAGCTTCTGTCGACAAAGAGCGTCTAGACTACATTCAGTTCTGTCGACAAAGCAAGCTGCTTTGTCAACAAAACCCTGTAGTCTAGACACAACCCTACATGCAATAACACTTTCTGTCGACAGAACTCTGTCGACAGAAGGCATTATGCCTTGTAAAATGAAGTTTACCTGCGTCGACAAAACTGCTGAGTTCTGTCGACGTTATGTCAACAGAACTCAGCGGTAGTGTGGACGCAGGTATAGTTTTGTCGACAAAAGTCCACTTTTGTTGACAAAACTCTGTAGTCTAGACACACCCTAAGGGAGAAGATAATGAAGGAAGAGGCCAGCTAGTGAAGCCAGAAGCAAAGAACTGTGGATGGAGAAATCTCTTCCTTCTCCTCCCCATGGCAGGTGGAAAAACTTATACTGTAAATGCTGTGGTGGGAAGACAGTGTAAATAAACATCACCATGTAGTGTTTGTCATCTAAAGTCTGATTAGTTTGTTTGGGACCTAGCCCCATAGCCCTACCACGGGTGCATAAAATTGCTTAAGTACTAAGCTTTAGGACAATTATTATAACCCAAATAAGTGACTGAATAGTTGAATACATGTAAATGTTACCTACATTTATAGGTTTAAGGGGGGGATATGAAGCTTAGATCTTTCTTCAAGTCTTCATTATTTTAGATTGTGTGCTACAGGGCAAACAATGTCTATATTCTGATTTATTCTAGGACAATACCTGACTGTAGAAATCATTGTATCTTCTACTAAAACAGTGCTAAGTGTGCTCACTAGGGATGTTAAATATTGGTTAACTGAATAGTCGATTAACCTCATGAATTCTTATCAGTTAGTCAACTATTCTATAGTCCCTGGGGGCGGGGGCGGCAGCCAATGCAGTCTGGCCCCACTCCTAGGGAGCCCTGGTCCACTCTGCATTGCTGCCTCTGTATTAGAGTTTTAAAACCAATTTTAAAGCCAGTTTAAAAACCAGCTCCCCTCATAGACTAGCTGCCTGTCACCCTTCCTCTGTACCCTTCTATAAAGGCAGCAATGCATGGTGGCCGCAGCCCCTGTCCAGGGTAGGGGCTAAGCTCCTGGACCTGGCACAAACCGGGACTAAGCTGGGCTGCCTGTCCACTTGGCTCCTAATACACTTCAAATGCAGAGCCACAGCAGGAGTAAATCCTGGACTCAGCATGAGCTAGGACTGAGACAGGCTGCTGGCCAACCTGCTAAAAAATTGTCTAGCAAGGGGGAGAGGGGAATGTGTGTGGTCGATAGCATTACTCTATAAGCTTTTGCTTATTGATTAATCAATTACACTATTACATCTCTAGTTCTCACTGTTTGTGTTCAGGGTATCTGTACCTTGTGAAATGCAATGGGTCACAAATCCTTTTCCTTCATTTAAAAGGTCTGAGCGTGAGCAATATGGACCAGTTGTTTTCAGGAGTGCTGATCAAATGTTCATGCACTTAATAAAAAACAGTGTTAGAATTTCTCTGATCAACCTTCTTCCCAGCTGCTTCTGTAACCAAGATTAAGTGAATCGATGCTATTTATATGAGAGGGTTCAGTCAGGTAAGCTATGTGTTTCAGGGACGTGCATTTCTCACAAACCTGCAGTCTGTAGCTATACTGATGTAAGTGCCCCATAGGTCAGACCTAGTTCTTTTAAGGAAAGCAGTAAAGGCTTATGCTTTTTTGGCCAGAAGATTCAGAGTTCATACTCTACTGGTGGCTCAAGTAGGTGGAGCAGCAGGAGGATAATACAATACATTTGCATTGCAAAGACACTCTCCAACCCAGGGATAAACCCTGGGGCTATGTCTAGACTGGCATGATTTTCTGCAAATGCTTTTAACGGAAAAGTTTTCCGTTAAAAGCATTTGCGGAAAAGAGCATCTAGATTGGCACAGACACTTTTCCGCAAAAGCACTGTTTGCAGAAAAGCTTCCATGCCAATCTAGACACTTTTCCACAAAAAAGCCCCGATCGCCATTTTCATGATCGGGGCTTTTTTGCGCAAAACAAATCTGAGCTGTTTACACTGGCCCTTTTGTGCAAAAGCTTTGCACAAAAGAACTTTTGCCTGAATGGGAGCAGCATAGTATTTCCGCAAGAAGCACTGATTTCTTACATGAGATGGTCAGTGTTCTTGTGGAAATTCAAGCAGCCAGTGTAGATAGCTAGCAAGTTTTTCCGCAAAAGCAAGTGCTTTTGCGAAAAAACTTGCCAGTCTAGACACAGCCTGGGCTTCTTCCCCTCTCCCTGAGCTCTGAGGGATTGAACTAATACTAACTGAAGTCAGAATCTTTCCATCTCCATCAGCAGTAACAGGATTGAGCCCAAACCATCTTTCTGTAGACTCTAGAGCTATGACTATTTTTGTATTTACTTATGAAGTAAGAAGTGCTTAGAACAAGGATAAATTTAGTCTCTAAGGCGAGCAGGTCAGCTTAAGGTACACAACTCCAAAAACATAATATGTGTAACTAGAGTCGGCTTGGCTTAAGTTGAGCCTTGGTGGTGTCCACACTGCGGAATGCCGATGGGAGCAAATGCTCTAGTCCACTTTCCTCACTTTTCACAAAAGGAGAAGGACCAGATGCCAGTGGGAGCTGCTCTCAGCTTTTGATTTATGGGTCTATACTAGACCCGCTAAATTGATCACCAGAAGATCAACCTCTGAAGCATCAATCTTCTGGTAAGTACAGATGTGTCCTAATAGTGTAATAGGAGAAAAAGATAGAGTGATTTAAATATGACAAAAGAAAAGAGAGAAGATCCATGATAGGCCAGACTATGGCCCTTACACAGGTAAATACCAGGGACAAGATGTAGCTGTGCAGAGAGAGGAGAGCTCATCTCTAAACCCTGGTGCCTTCATTCTCCAATGGTTTTGGAGAATGAGGAGAAAATGATAGAATCCTCCCAGGATGAGGATGGGAGATACTAGTTGGGGGGAGGGGACAACAGTCTCCTAAAGGTGGCACACCACAAGAAAGGAGTCCAAGATCCCCAAGTTTTCAGCGTAGAAGACAACAGAAAGACTTCTTGTAGGTTAGAGACCAGACTTCCAGTTAGTGGAAAGGATTAAGAAAAGGCCCTTAAACAGGGAAATATTTTGAATGCTTCTTTGTGGGAGGGAATACTTAACAGTTAACTCTCACCTATAGGCTTCTGGTAGCCTATGCTGGGGAAGGCTTTGCCTTCCCAAACCTCCAGGCACAGTCCTACCCACACTCCAGCCCCAGAACACCCGCCCTCTCTGTGTTTCTAGCTGGGGAGGCTAGAGCCACGCGGCCTCCTCCCTCCCTGATCTGCGCTCCCCATGTTCCTGGCCAATGAGGAGAGTCTCCTCCCTTCCCCCGGTGCTCCAGGGACTGGGCCGTGTGTATATGCCCCCTTCCCTCTCTTCCCCTCTCTGTGGGGGACATCCTACTCCTCTCCCCATGCAGGGCAGGGCCTCAGCAAAAGGAGTAGTGCCTCAGCCTGCCTTCTCCAGCCCCAGCTACACCAATTGGCCCTCACCCTACCCCAGGACAGCCACTCCAAGAAGCACAGACTCAAGACAGAGCAAAAGAGCCTGGATCCTTTAAAAGAAGGACAGGAAAGAACACTAAACTTTGGGAAATGTTGTGGGCAAGTGAGAAACCCAGATTGAAGGAAGAAAGACTCAAAGGGAAAGTTAGGCGGTAGGAGAAAAGGGAAGAAGAGGATAGGAAGAGACAGCACTCAGTTGGAGAATGCTGAATAGAGATGAGGGACATCTATTTTGGGAGTAAGAGAACTATGACAAGCCTACATCTGTAGCAAAGAATATCCAACTACCACATAGGTCATACTGTGTGGTGCCAGGGCAGAAGAGGTGACTTTCTAACACTAAATATCTTAGAAATCTACCCACTTTCACAAAGCTGGCTAACTATTCTTCAGACCATTAACTGAAATAGCTGTCAACACTGCTGTATGAGCTACAATTGTTCTTCCATAGTGACAGTCACTGATAAGAAGAACAGGAGTGCAGAATTTAGTTACTGTTGAGATTGCACACTTCCCCTGTGTTTCTTACTAAAGAATTTTCCTGGAATTTAGCTGTACTCCTAATTCCAGCACATGTAAGAATAGGTGTCTCTTTGCTTGACACATTAATACAAATTATGCATCTAGACAAGCAAGTTGCTTCATTTTTTTAATCTATTTGTGATTTTTTATATAAATTAAACTGACAAATTCATCCAAGTCTAAATGTATTGAGATTTGGCTACTCTGTTCTGCTCTATATAGAGATTCTTGTACTGCACTCATCACCACAGCAGCTGAGTGCTTTCCAACAGTGCAGTTAAGAAGTCTGACTAATCTGTCAGGTGTTTGTTCTCTCACATCCTCGTAGGAGAGATGTATACAGCAGAGTGTTTTGTTTCAGAGTAGTATATTACACACACAGTTACATACTTATGTGAGAGAAATCAAAATCAAAGTCAAAGAAATGTGTTTTGCATGTAGAGTGGAAGGCATTGAAATTTGTGATAGTCTGGATTTTAATCATCCTGAGAGAATCAGGATTCACAAGAAAAAGCAGCACTCAGGAATAAGTTTACTTGTGTTTGATATGCTAGAAAACCTATGCTAAAATGAAGAATTTAAAGAATACTTTAAAGCAGTGTTTCTGAAAGTGCTCCAAGAAACCACTTTGAGAAACACATTAACTGGCCACCCCAGTTTGCTTATTTACTGGTGCCGTGGCCACGAAGCCACGTGGCTCCCACTGGCTCTGTTTCACTCTTTGCAGCCAAGGAGAGCTGTGGGAAGCGGTGTGGGCTGGGCCACTGCTTCCTGCTGCTCTGCGTGGCTGCAAAGTGTGAAATGGAGTCAATGGGAGCCACGAGGCTGTGGCCGCAGCACTAGTAAATAAACAAACCAGAGCGGCCAGTTGATGTGTTTCTCAAGTGGTTTCGTGGAGCACTTTCAGAAACACTGCTTTAAAGGACAAATCCTTTTCAGGATTTTGATATCATGAAGCCCAATTCAGTCTTTATTGGTTACCCAATTTTTACTGGCTGCAATAACTCACGTATTTCTTTCCAGGTGTTTAAATTTTATGAACTTCCTCTGAACTTTAAACAGTTTCATTGGGCAGTTTGAGTTAATGTGTGCTCCTTTTATTAAAAACACCACCCAACCCTTCTCCATAGGCCTATATGGTAAGGTTAATCCAGACAATCACAATAAGGGCATGTCTAAACTACATTCCTCTTTCAAAAGTGGGATGTAAATAGACAGATCAAATGAAGCATGGGAAATTCAAATCCCAGCTTCATTTGCAATTTTGATATGTGTAATTTACATAGAATGATAGAATCAGAGCTGGAAGAGACCTCAGGAGGTCATCAAGTCCAGCCCCCTACCCAAGACAGGACCAATCCCAGCTAAATCAATCCATCCAGAGCCCTGTCAAGCCAAGACTTAAAAACCTTCAGGGATGCAGATTCCACCACCTCCCTAGGTAACCTATTCCAGCACTTCACCACCCTCCTAGTGAAATAGTTTTTCCCAATGTCCAACCTAGACCTCTCCCACTGTAACTTGAGACCATTGCTCCTTGTTCTGCCATCTGTCACTACTGTGAACAGCCTCTCTCCATCCTCTTTGGAACCTCCCTTCAGGAAATTGAAGGCTGCTATCAATTCTCCCCTCACTCTTCTCTTCTGCAGACTAAACAAACCCAAATCCCTCAGTCTCTCTTCATAGGTCATGCGTTCCAGCCCCATTATCATTTTGATCACCCTCCACTGGACCCTCTCCAATGTATCCACATCTTCTCTATAGTGGGGGAGGGGAGGACAGAACTGGACACAATACTCCATGTGTAGCCTCACCAGAGCCAAATAAAGGGGAATAATCACTTCTATAGATCTGCTCACAATGCTCTTCCTAATGCAACCTAATATGCCATTAGCCTTCTTAGCTACAAGGGCACACTGTTGTCTCATATCCAGCTTCTCATCCACTGTAATCCCCAGGTCCTTTTCTACACAATTGCTACTTAACCATTCAGTCCCCAGCCTGTAACAAAGTTCAGGACTCTGCATTTGTCCTTGTTGAACCTCATCAGGGTTCTTTTGGCCCAATCTACTAATCTATTTGGGTCAGTCTGGACCCTATCCCTGCCCTCCAGTGTATCTACCTCTCCCCCTAGTTTAGTGTCATCCGCAAACTTGCTGAGGGTGCAATCCATCCCCTCATCAAGGTCATTAATAAAAATGTTCGACAAAACCAGCCCTAGAACCGATCCTTGGGACACTCCGCTAGAAACAAACTGCCAACCTGACATCAAGCCATTGATCAATATTCATTGGGCCCGACAGTCTAGCCAGCTTTCTATCCATCTTACAGTCCATTTATCCAATCCATACTCCCTTACCTTGCTGCAAGAATATTGTGGGAGACCATATCAAAAGCATTGCTAAAGTCAAGGTATATCACATCCACTGACTTTCCACAGAGCCAGTTACCTCATCAAAGAAGCTAATCAGATTGGCCAGGCACGACTTGCCCTTTGTGAATCCATGTTGACTATTCCTGATCACTTTCCCCTCTTCCAAGTGCCTCAAAATGGATTCCTTGAGGTTCCCCGCCATGATGTAAATTTATAAACTTACTGTTTCTGGTACATTTTTATTCTTAAGCACCTCTATTTTGCAATGTTTCTGCAATAGTCTTCACTAGAGATGGAAAAATTCTTGTTGTTTTGCCATTAAGAGTTTGTAGTAAATATATGTGGATGCATAAATATCCAGTTTCTTGTGGCATATTTTTTCTTGAAAGCAGCAATGTCAAGATTTTCAAAAAAATAAATGCCACTATCTAAGCACCTATATCTAAATAGGAGACATGGTTCCCACAAGTGCTGACTGAACCCCAGCAGCAAAAATGTTATGTAGGTGCAGCATTACCAACTCCAAGCTTTCAAAGATTCTCTCTTGCCCTAAGATGTCATGAGATTTACTTTAGAATCACGAGGTCTTAAATAACTCTTAGATCCTTTAATTTGTCCTCAGTAGTTGGAAACTTTAGCATTCCCATTGGCATGAAACCCTTCCACCAGGAGTGTTGGAAACTTACCTTAAAAAGAACTCGAGAATCTCCCATATTCAGCAATGCGGGTTATCAAAACACCATTAAATATCGCAAAGGACTGCAATATCACAAGGGCTGACAATACCCGGTAAGTACCTAAAAAGAAAATTTAGAATCTAATTTGGAGCCCTTTCAATGAAATCCTATAGAAGTCAGAAGTAAAACTCCCATTTGACTTCAATGGAGCATTTAACTCCTGTTATTTTAAATTTTTCCTAAGATTTAAATCTTTACAGGGCTATTCAGGCAAGTAAAAAAAATTGAGTGTTTGTATGTTCTTAAAAAGTTTTCAGATTTTCACAAGGGAAGATTAATTTTGTGGGAGTGGTTCTAATGCACAACTACCTCTGTAATGAGAATGGAATACCGTATTTTCCGGCGTATAAGACGACTTTTTATACTAAAAAACATCCCCCAAAAATCAGGGGTCGTCTTATACGCCGGGTATAAACATACAGGCAGTCCCCGACTTGCAGGTACGATCGGGGCTTCTCTCGCCCCGGAGGACACAGACTGCAGGACCTTGCGGTCCCACCACCCGTGTACTCTGGGGTGAGAAAAGCTGCTCCGCGTCTCCCTGGTCTGCAGACCAGGAAGATGCGGAGCAAAGCCGTGGAGCCCCTCCGCGAGCCCCTCCGCGGCTTTGCAAAGCCTTGGGGAAGCTGGCAGCAGGACAGCCCAGATGTGCCGCGGCTGTCCCACTCCCGGCTTCCTCAGAGGCTTTGCTCCCGGTGTCCCTGGTCTGCTGGAGACGGTCCCCAGCAGACATGGGGCACCGGGAGCAAAGCCTCAGAGGCGCGGCACCCCGCCGCTGCTGCAGCTTTGCTCCCAGTGCCCCTGGTCTGCTGGGGACCGTCTCCAGCAGACCAGGGACACCGGGAGCAAAGCCGGGGAGGCGGAGGGGTCCCGCGCCTCTGAGGCTTTGCTCTGGCAAAGCCGGGGACGTGCGGGACCCACCCGCAGCTGCAGCTTTGCTCCCTGTGTCCCTGGTCTGCTGGGGGGGGCGCAGCTAGTGCGCCCCCCCCCCCAGCAGACCAGGCTTTTGTTGTGGACCCTAGGGCAGAGCAGCTGGGGCGCTGCCGGTTGGCCTCTTAAGGGGGGGGTAGTCTTATACGGCGAGTATAGGCGAAAACCTATGTTTTAACTAGAAAATTAGGGGGTAGTCTTATACGCCCAGTCGCCTTATACGCCGGAAAATACAGTATATCTGTATAGGCTTTATCGTGAAAATGAGAGAAAAAATATGTTAATAAAATACAAATCAAACATTAAAAGAATGAGTAGTGGAAGAATTCCTTATTAAAACAATCCCCAAAGCGGGATTAACATTTATAAAGACATATGTAAAGTTATTATCTATTTTAGTACTAAAAACCTCAATTTCCAAACTGCTATCTTAGAACTAGAAAGCTCTGTGATCCCTTGAGGTTTTGGTTTTTAAGCTTGATGACTTTTTTTCTAAGAAGTTGGTTTTTCTAAAAACAGAATTTATGATGGTAAAAACATTGTAGTTCAGTGCTAATTTATTTTTTTAATTAATATCAGGCAACTTTTATTTATTCTATTGTATAGCTCTATCTAGTTCTATTGTGTAGTTATTACCCAAGTGTGATTTGCATATTTCTAGTGAAAAAAGAAATAGGACTTTCAGTTTGTCAGTCAGTGAGTTTTTCTTCTACATTTAGTCTTTGACTATATTGGTCTCATTGTAGGGTATGTCTAGACTACATGGTTCCATTGACACAGCCATGTAGATGAGGTTTCTGGACACAGGGAAATGAAATGGCGATTTAAATAATCACCGCTTCATTTACATAAAAATGGCTGCCGCGCTGTGCCGATCAGCTGTTTGGCAGCACAGTGCAGTAGTCTGGACACTCAGGGGTCGACAAGGGAAGCCCTTGTCGACTGCCCCATTATGCCTCGTGGAATGAGATAAATTAATGTGGCGATAATTTAAATTGATGTAAATGAAGCGGCGATTATTTAAATCACTGCTTCATTTCCCTTTGAGTATACTAATCTACATGGCTCCATTGACGGAGCCATGTAGTTTAGTCGTACCCTAAGAAATCACCAGAATAGAGACACAACTGCATACCTTTCATATGTCCCTGATTTTGGGAGACATCCCTCAATTTTGTCCAAAAAGTTGCTTATATTCCATACATACATAGTGCTCCTGCACTTCTAGTATTAAATATGTCATGCAGCAGAAATTAAGAATTAAATAATGTTGCAGAAAGTTGTTTACACTAAAGACAAGAGAAGCCTATAGTCTAAACATCCTCCTGTGTGAATAATTATTGTGTACACCTCATTGCAGTAGTTTGTTATCTCATACTGCATTTCACATTAGGGATTTATCAAGTAAAAAGGTATAGACAGCTTGTTCTCTGTAGGTATGCTTATACTCAATCATGGGGTGCAACTGCTGTTTGTACCAAGATCGTTTTAACCGAGCTAGCTCAGGTCAGGTACAAGAGCAGTAATGCCTGGAACAATGGGCAATTATTTGGATAGACAGCCTACACTGAGGATTATGCTTGCCACACACTTGAGGTAGCTAGATTAAAGCTAACTCAGGTAGGTCTAAAGGAGCTGCAGTCACAGTGACTGTATTGAAGACCCTGTGACTCTCATTCAGCAAAGCTGAAGGATTTGGTGCTTAACCATTCACTTTATGTGCTTGAGGACTTGATCCTGCTATGATTTAAGTCAATGGGAAAACAACCATTAATTTTAACTATGCAGGACCAAGCCCTTACTGAATTGGGATCTATGCTTATTTACAGAGAAGGACCTTGCAAAAAAAAAAAAAAAAAATGAATGCATTCAAATTTAAGTTTAAGGAGCACCTTCTGGTTTGGTTTGCTTTTCATGCTAGGTAAAGTTTTTACTTTGTACTTTATTGTGAATCATTTCATTGCGTGGTTCAGGCAAAGATTTTTATCATATAGCACTGCAAATAAAAAAAAAGACAAACATGCTTATTTGGAAATCCTATTTGCAGTCTAAAATACAGGCTCAGAATTTATCCATTTGATACATGATTAGTTACTATACATGGAAAAGCAAAAGCAAAGCTCCTTAGTTCTTCAATTTATTACTAGTTCATTATGTTAAATTTGTAAGCACTTGTTAACAAATTTGAGAAGCCAATCTATATATTTACCATCCAAAAAATAGTAGTCAATAATTAAGTAAATCAAAGGAACTTGAAGTCCATTAAGTCTTAAATTAAGTGTCTTGTTTCCTCAGTAGCAGTCTCAATTTTTTGTTTTAAGCTAGCAATATAAGTCACTCAATTTCCCTCTGATATCCATGACCAAAGGTTAAAGATGAAAAATATTTTTACTGTCTTACAAATTGTTAGGCTATTTACTTCAAATGCAATTTAGACCTAATACTATATTCCCTTCTCAAGCAAAGCTCTCATTGATTCCAAAGGAGTTTTATCAAAGTAAGGCATGCAGAATTGGGCACAAAGGGCATGTCTACACAGCAGGGCTAAAGCCAAAATCAGCTATATAATTTGAGCTATGTTAATTGCATAGCTTAAGTTTAAATAGCTAAGGCTTTTGGCACTGTCTATACAGCAGGATGTCCGAGAAAGAGCATTCTTCCTCCAACTTCCCTTACTCCTCATAAAATGAGTGTTATAGGAGTCAGAGTAAGAAGTCCTCCAGCTTGACATTATTTTGACATTATGTCGAAATAACTGCTTGTAGTGTAGACACAGACTATGTTATTTCAGAATACCATCAGTTATTCCGAAATAACACTGCTGTGTAAACATAGCCAAATTGAGCAGCAGTTATTGCTGACATTTATTCCAAAGCTTAAATGTTCTGTTTAGTACAAAATTGGGCACAAAAGTTCTTACAAGTGTAGTCAATGAATGTAGACACATAAAGACATGTGACAGTGCATGCAATATCTCTTGTAATATGGTTTGAACAGTAACTGAATATTCAACAGCAACCAAGAATTTTCAAAACTAACAAGGAGTCTAGAGGCACTTTCAAAACTAACAAATGTATTAGGACATTAGGGCATAAGCTTCTGTGTGCTACAGCTCACTTCCTCAGATGCTGAAGAGAAAACAAAACAGAAAAGGAAAGGATACCGAGATGGGAGTGTGACATCAGTGCTAATTAAATCAGAGTGAATGTGGCTAATCTCCAACAGTGATGAGAAGGTGAGAGCAACTGAATGGGAAATTACCTAGTGTTATGTGAGAACCATTCCATGTTTCTATTAAAACCTCATTTCAGGATGTCAAATTTGTATCTGAATTCCAGCTAAGCAGTTTCTCATTGCAGTCTGTTTTGAAGTTTTTTACTTGAGAATGGCAACTTGCAAGTCTGAAACTGTGTGTCCAGGGAGGTTTAAGTGCTGCCCCACTGGTTTTTGTATGTTACCATCCATAACATCTGATTTGTGTCAATTAATTCTTTTACATTTGTTGGATGTACATGGCAGTGGATCAGTGAGGCAAGGAGGGCATAAGGATTAGGGATTCCCTACAGGGGAGGGCCCCAGCATGCAGAGACATGGGGAGGCACCAGCCAGAAGGGTTGTTCCAGCACCAAGAAGCTAATTCCCAGAGTGACAGACAGGAGGTGCCCTGGTGGTAAGTCACACAGTGTTACAATTCCCCACCCCTCAGGCAAAAGGGTTCCTTAGGACAATCCACTAGTTCATCAAGGAATAAAAGTCTACAAAGTGGACAGAGCTCTGAGTAGTGGTTTGCTCCACAATATTTCTTATATTTTTTGGGCATAGACTCAAAAAAAAAATCTGTGTTATGGTGACTTGGACTGCTATGCTGCAGGAAAAGAGAAGTCATTCCAATCTTTCTCCAACTCCATAGACTTCTTTTGAGAGTACCCTGCTATGTTTCAAGCATTTTTTTATTTCCCCATTCAGAGGATCACTCTGAATTACAATCAGAATTTTGATTCTTCTCAGATATTTAGTGAAAAATGTGACAAAATTCAGCCTTGAAAATATTAAGTGCTCAGAATGAAAAGAACCACAAATAAAGCACAAGTCAGAATTACTCATGTGCTACACCTCCACAGACTCTGCAGGTTCTTCTGTTGCACGTGCCAAGTCTTTGAAAAATCCCAGGTTTGATCGTCCCTGAAATTCAGCCTCTCTATTGAAATCTTGTTTTGTTACCAGCAATTACAACAGAGAAAAGTAGCAATTTCTGCTTGTGCCATGAGCAAATATAAGTAAATAACATGGCAGACTGTTTTTAACATGAGGTATACCGCATGTTCTTCCAAATACTTAGCTACAGAACAATAAACAATGTTAGTCCATTTGAAACTCTGCTTCTTTGTTCACCTGACAATAGTAGGCCATGAAAACATTACTTCAGATCCCCAACTATAAAGAATACCTATAAAATAATAAAAGGGGATTTGAATGGATTTCTGAGAACTGTGCTAACCATTGTAGAAAACTTGATTTCATTTCCAGACACTATCCGTTTTGTCAAATGGTTTCTTTCTCAATGTTTACAGCATAATAAGGTCTGTTCTGATTTCAGCTAACTTAATGAGTCCAGGAAACTTATGATTTGACATGAACAAACAGTTAAAATACCTCTTATTCAAATGCCTCTTATACAAAAACCAACTCACCCAGGCTTGCAGTTGCCTGAGGCTCACCTAACAGAAGAAGCATTCACCTGTTGCTTTTCCACAGGATTCTGGAACTTGTGGCTGGTAGGTCTGAACACATCAAAACGAACTAGTTTCCTGTGATGGGCACCAGGTGGTACATAAAAGAAATGGGAAATGACAACTTGCCTTCTCCCCTACCAGCTGCTAGGTTTATCTTCTTCTCTAGTGGCCTCTTAATCACTTTTCCACATCAATAGCTAATGGAATATCAAGCAGAGGAGAAAGATGACAGCAACAAGTATCACGATTGGAGCTAGCAGCAAAAGTAGGGTAAGAAGCAAGTGTGGAGGCCTACATGATCCTCTAGCCTGCCCACTTCTCCCACATCATGGTTGGCACAACAGTCAGTGTGTGCTCGTCAGCTACTAAGTTGCAGTCAAGAGACAAATAGCAGGGTCAGGAGAGATCAGAATACCATGAAGTCAGAGCCAGGCACCAAGTTATAAGCAGCAGACAAATAGCACAGTTGGAAATGAGATGGACCAAGTCCCAGTTTATAGACAGCAAGCAAGTAGAGTGAGGTACAAACCAGAGTCTAGGATCTACAACAAAGCATGGTCTGGAGTACAGGCAGTCCCCGAGTTACGCGGATCCGACTTATGTCGGATCCGCAGTTACGAACGGGGCCCTCCCTCTCCCTGGTCTCCAGCAGACCAGGGAGAGGAAGCAAAGCAGCGGAACATGCGGGCAGCAGACAGCCCAGACACGTCTGGGCTGTCAGCTGGCCGCGTGCTCCGCGGCTTTCCTCTGCTCTGCTCTCCGTCCCCCTGGTCTGCAGACCAGGGGGACGGGGAGCAGAGCAAAGCAGAGCAAAGCCATGGAGCCCGAGGGCAGCAGGATAGCCACAGCGCGTCTGGGCTGTCCCGCTGCCCCCGTGCTCCGCAGCTTTGCTCCGGACTCTTGTGGTACAGCAGCTGGGGCACTGCCGGTTGGTCCCGTAGCACCGCTCTGAGCACCACTGGACCAACCCAGCAGCACCCCAGCTGCTCTGCCCCAGGTGTCCCCAAGTCAGCCGCTGCTGAAACTGACCAGTGGCTGACTACAGGAAACCCCTGCCCCAGGCTTCCTGGAATCAGCTGCTGATCAGTTTCAGCAGCAGCTGACTTGGGGATGCCTGGGATTCTTAAGTTGTATGTAAGTCAGAACTGGCCTCCAGATTCAGCCGCTGTTGAAACTGATCAGTTTCAGCAGCGGCTGAATCTGGACGCCAGTTCCGACTTACGTACAGATTCAACTTAAGAACAAACCTACAGTCCCTATCTTGTACGTAACCCGGGGACTGCCTGTAAAAGCAAGAAAGTAGATATCCCCGTTGCTCAGAGAGCTTCCTGGTTAATGTAACAACATAAGACAATCACTGGGCTAAAGAGATTGCCACTCAGGCTCAGCTGGGTGGTACTTCTCATAGAACTTTGCTTATAGGGTCCTGCAGCAAAGAGTTAGCCTATGCTTCATATAATGGCGTGGAAGTGCCAGCAGCACAAAACTTCCCTTGGTCCCCAGTTCAAGCTCTTCAGGGTCTTATGCAGGCCTGGAGAACTGGGTTGGAACTTGAACTACCCTCCGCCTACCCTGGTGTGTAAGGGTATATGCCCGGATAATTGTTAGAGTGAAGGGAAGAGGATTCAGGGCACAACTGCAGAATGTGGTGGTACAAATTTCAGGGGCCCCAAAGCAACCACACTAGCCATTGGCCAGCTGTAGTGCATTGAAATCAGACTTATGACTTTCTACAAACATGGTGGTTCACTAAGGCAGAGGTCAGATGAGGGTAGCTATGAAGAATGGCAGGAATCAGTGTTCCTCCTACATCCCTGCTAGCTGACTCAGAAATATGTGTTATCATTCAGGGCTAACCCCCTGGATCAGCCATGGTGAGCACAGAGGTCCCTCAGCAGTAACAGGATTCATGACATGGAATGGTAGGCAAAGGAGGAAAAGGACAACAGCAAGATGGGCACACAGGGAACATCATCAGAATGTTACATGGGCCTGGACTAGTGCCACAGACGTGTTGGAGCTGAAAGCAACAGGGAAGGAAAACATCGCCAAGGATATTATCTTCTCAGAAGACCACTTCATATTGTGCAATGATTCAGAAATAAGATTAGATGACAGACTTAATAGCTATTTGCTGCATGAACAGTCCCTCTCTGTTGGACACTGGTGTCAATCACTAGGTGCTTTATGATGGTCAGAGGGAGTGCAGCAGTAACTACACAGGTTGTCAGGGATTTCAAACACTAGGAACCTCATGGCAGAGTCAATATTTATGGATCTGTGATAGGGCATGGTCCTGGCACCTGTCTTTTCTTATCAATGGCTCTGGTGCCTTTCAGGGTGTAACTTAAGTGGGTGTTTCAACTTAACATATTTCAGTAACACACACATAGCAAAACTTCATAACTTCACATACAATAGCACATACACTCCAACACGATATTAATGTGCAACAAACCAACACTTTTAGAATGAGACCTCACAAGGCATATTTTTTGCAAAATGTATCATAATTATAGAACAGTGCTAAATACGAGCATGTCAGGCATAGTTTCTGCTAAGGTGCATGCCTGCGTGGCCATGCACAAAAAATTATTTCCCCACCCACTTCCTCTCAAGAACCACATAGCTGCACTCGCGCCACAGGTGGCTGCTCCAGCAGGCAGGGCTGGCTGAGACAGGATGGTGAGGGAGCCACTGGGGTGAGGGACTGGAACCTGCTTCCGCCACAATACAGGATGCCTGCTCTGGTGGCTGGGGCTGTCATGTAGCAGTGTGGGGGGAGGATGTTCTGGTGACTGGAAATGGGACATGCTGCATGACCGGGGTAGGTGTCTGCTCCAGCAGTTGGAAATGGGACATGCTGCATGGTGGGGTGGGGGGTTCTGCTCTGGCAGCTAGGAATGTGAGAGTGTTAATAAATGGGGTGCCACAGTGGCACATATCCAAACCACATGACCTCAATATTGGTGCATACCAAAACTCACTCTGCTCAAGGCTGGAAAATCTTAGAGGGAACACTGGTGCCAGGGTGTTGTTTTGGGTAGAGTGTTACAGACTTAAAGCTAATAATCCTGTATCGTGAGACTCATCATAGTGTGTTTACGGCACACACACCCTAGGGCTAATGGGGATCATGGATTCTTCTACTGCACTTTATCTGCTTTATTTTTAAACAGAACACAAGGACTATCCCTAATCACAGGAAAACCAGTGAAAGAGCTTTGTATCAGGAAGAGTTATTCATTATGTTAAGACCTTACAGAGGGTCAGTAAGGCTATGTCTAAACTGCAATGCTATTTTGGGATACCGGAGTATCCCGAAATACCTATCCCATGTCTTAACAGCAAGCCTGTTATTTTGGGCTCCCTATTCTGACATCGCTGTAAACCTCATTCCACAAGGAGTAAGGGATGTTTCAAAATAGCAGGTTACTTTGAAATTTGGCACTGTGTAGACAATTTGGGACACATAGTACCATTTCTAGATCAATTTCCACATAGTCCAGTTGATTTCTTGTGTATACATGCCCGTGATCTGGTCACACCGAATTAGAAAGCAAAACATAGTTCTGAAGAATACCCACAGCATGCAACTGGCTAAGGAGGATATATATTGTAAACTTATAATTTACATAAGCCATATGTGGATTTTTTCCATCCATGAGCAATAATGGAGACATGTGCACGTGTAGGAACAAAACAATAGGGCTGCGTCTAGACTGGCATGATTTTGCGGAAATACTTTTAACGGAAAAGTTTTTCCATTAAAAGTATTTCTGCAAAAGAGCATCTAGATTCACACGGATGCTTTTGCGCAAAAGCATCTGTGCCCAGTATAGACGCGTTTTTGCGCAAGAAAGCTCCAATGGCCACTTTAGCCATCGGGCTTTCTTGCACAAAAAATTAAGGTGCCTGTCTACACTGGCCCTCTTGCGCAAGAGGGCTTATCCCTGAGCGGGAGCATTAAAGTATTTGCGCAAGAAGCACTGAATTCTTACATTAGAACGTCAGTGCTCTTGCGCAAATTCAAGTGGCCAGTGTAGACAGCTGGCAAGTTTTTGTGCAAAAGCAATTGCTTTTGCGCAAAATCTTGCCAGTCTAGACACACCCTACGGCTGTGTCTACACTGCACCCCTTTTCTGGAAAAGGGATGCAGATTAGACACTTCGGAATTGCAAATCCGTGGGGGATTTAAATATCCCCCGCGGCATTTGCATTTACATGGCTGCCGCTTTTTTCCGGCTCGGGGTTTTTGCCAGAGAAAAGCGCCAGTCTGGACGCGATTTTCCGGAAAATAAGCCCTCTTCCGGAGGATCCCTTACTCCTACTTTCAAAGTAGGAATACCTGAAAGTAGGAGTAAGGGATCCTCCGGAAGAGGGCTTATTTTCCGGAAAATCGCGTCCAGACTGGCGCTTTTCTCCGGCAAAAACCCCGAGCCAGAAAAAAGCAGCAACCATGTAAATGCAAATGCCGTGGGGGATATTTAAATCCCCCGCAGATTTGCAATTCCGAAGTGTCTAATCTGCATCCCTTTTCCGGAAAAGGGGTGCAGTGCAGACACAGCCTAGAGGTATAGCTACACTGCGGAAAAAAACACTCTTTCAAAAGCCCTGGTAAAGCTCATTTTATGAGGAATAAGGGTGCTTTGACAAGAGGGTTTTTTTTCGACATTTGGCCCTGTGTAGATGAGCCAAAATATTAGAAAAACCTTTTCAGGGAAAAGAATTGGAAGAAGATATGCAAATGCGAGCATGATTTGCATACCTTCTTTCAGTACCCCCTCCCCCCCCCCCCCCCGCCCGCAGTGTAGCCTTACCCTAGCTGTGAGCACTTTCCTAATCAGCTGGGTGGCATTTGAATCTCTCCTGAGTAGCTGCACAAGCACACAATACAGGGAACACTGAGCAGGGCCCATGATGTTCTTCTGTGTTTGGACAGCTCAGTACAGTGACATAAGGGTTCATGACTGGTGTTCCTAGGCACTATTACAATACAAAATAATAATAAACAGGCAAATAGTTTGTTCTACCTCCTGCTATTGAAACTGTGTTCTATGAAAAAAGAGCACTATAAAAATAGACTAATAAAATAAATTTGTTTCTCTGCTCTAAAGACCTTTACATCAATATTTCATCCCAGTAGTAACTAGGTTATATAATTTTGAATACTCATTACTAGTACCTGACTTACCTTACCCACAAAAAAGTAAAGTCATACATAATATAATGATCCTTTTTGGAACTATGCAGGGATATTGAATATTCCTTGCATTAAAACTTGAGTAATTGACCATTGTATAATCTGTGCTTTTGTTTTACTGAAATATGCTATCAAGAGGCCCAGTCCTGCAAGGTACAAAAATCAGGCTGCTTTGTGATATTTCCAGGATTTTCTGATCCAAGTGGAACCAAAAGTTCAGTGAACACAAAACTATCTCAGGGGGTCTGTCCTGATTTAGAAAAGAAGAGGTTATAGTTGTATCAATTAATTTATAGTTATGTCATGTAACTAAAATATCCTAGTTAACCCTGATCTTTTCCCTGGTGCAGCTATTATTTATTTAATAAATAATCTGATCAAAATAGCCAATAAAATGTTTTAATCAATTTTGCCAACATGTACATAAAATAAGAAGAAATCATACCAATACCAAACAAAATCAATCAACTAAATGCAGGACAATATTAACGAGCCCTATTATGTCTTGCAGTTCAGTAAAGTTGGACTTCGGTGGATCGTCCAAAGGAATGCATTCAAACATAGAGCTCTTTAAATAACAAAGCCCTACAACCAACTTCAGATAATATTACCTGAGGAACTGTCAGCAAGGACATGCCAGCTGATCTTTATTATTGCCATATAAAATAAGGAGAGAAGGGGGGTTTGTATACCTTGGAGAGTTTTAAAGACAGCATCAGAGAACTTGGGGGAGAGGGGGGAGGGGCAAAACCTATATGTAGTATATGGGGAAAGGAGAATGTTGGTTTCTTTTGTTTTTTTATGTTACACTGACAAGGACAATAATTCCTCTGGGACCAAATTAGGACATAAAGGTGGGGCATGCTCTGACAGTGAGGACTCTTTTCCATATTTTCCCACACCCAATTATAATGTAGTTGAGCAGTAGTTCTGACGTAGTCAAGATAAAGACTAGATAATGGAGGGGCATTGCTAGTACATGATGGCATAGATCACATTAATAGATGTGCAAGTGGATGAACCCTTGATGGTGTGGCTGATACAGGTTGGTCCTGTGATAGCGTCGCTTGTATAAATATGTGGTCAGAGTTGGCAAGGGGTTTCTTGCAGAACCTGGTTCCTGGTTACGTGTTTTTGAGGTGTGTGGCTGCTGGTGACTATTTACTTCAGGTTATGGAGCCGTCTGTAGGTAAGGACTGACCTGTCTCCCAAGGCCTATAAGAATAAGGGATTATTTTCCAGGATAAATTGTAGATTGTCAATAATGTGCTGGAGGGGTTTCTCCTAGGAGGCTGTATGTGATAACCGGTGATGTTCTTTTATTTTCTTTGCTGGGCCTGAACTGCAGTGGGTGAATTACGGGTACTCCTCTGGCTCTGTTAATCAGTTTCTTCACTTACCTATGTAGGTATTTTAGTTTTAAGAATTCTTGATAAAGATCTTGTAGGTGTTTGTCTCTGTCTTTGTCAAGAGAGACTCCAAAAAAACCTTCAAAACCAGATTACAAAGAGAAAGAGAAGAGCTGCAATTCATTTGCAAATTTAACAGGATCAATTTAGGGCTGAATAAAGATGTAAAATGGTTCTCTCACTGCAAAGGCCATTTTCCCTCTCTTGGTATTCACACCTCCCCCATCTAGAAACTGCCAGAGCCTTTCCCTACTGCTGGAACAGGGAAGGGATCCAGCAGCAGGGAAATGGTAGTACCTTTCCACGCACCTGCTTCCCCTCTATCAGAGCCTTCCCCTGCTTTGGGAATCTTTTCTATGGATGCAGTAGATGCAGTAGAATACTAACAGGCTCAAAACAGCAGTGTAAGAGGGTAGATATGGCTTGAGGGGAGATGGGCATGTGTATGGTATGTAGTCACATAGGGTATGTCTACACTACCCCGCTAGTTCGAACTAGCGGGGTAATGTATGCATACCGAACGTGCAAATGAAGCCCGGGATTTGAATTTCCCGGGCTTTATTTGCATAAGCCGGCCGGCGCCATTTTTAAATGCCGGCTTGTTCGAACCCCAAATTCGAACTAGCGGAGCGCTAGTGTAGCGCCTATTAAAGTTAGTTCGAACTAACTTTGTAGTGTAGACATACCCAAGTATATTTACAGTCACTTGCGCTTAGAAGTGAGATACCACCAAAAGTATCAATTAGGATTTAGGGATTTTTTTCTTAGTTAACTGAATTTGAGAATGCTGGACATGGAAGTGACAAATTCAACCTTAGATTAAGCCTTTTTTTAGATAGGAATGCTGGCAACTTGAAAGAGTAAGTTCAAAGGAACTTTTCTATAAGAGAATTACTATTAAATATGCAAAAGAAAATAGTTATTGGAGCTGATTAAAAATGTTCCACTGGAATGATTTTTCAACAGAAAATGGGTGTGGAAGCAGGAGTGAAGGCTTGTTTTCTTCCACATGGGGTTTCTGCAGAATTGGAATTTTCTGCAGGAACAAAAAAATCAATTTTACAAAAAAAAAAAAAAATCTGTCAGGAAAGTTGAAGGAAAATAGTTCATTTTAGATAGGTTAAACTAAATCAAAATATTTTGGCTTGTTGTACTGATCAGAAACTCTTCATTATGAGTCAATTCAACACTAACCTGCATTTTTCCATGATGGCATTTCATCTCATGGGAGTCGAAGGACTGGTGTCTGATGTCTCCTGTGACAGGGCACTTGCCCTGCATTGGCCTTTTAAGGGCAAACCCCAGCCCGGAGGAAGGGTTGGGAATAATGCCCCAGCTGAGGCAGGTCTCACTAATTAGGGCCCAGCTGAGGCCTATAAAAGGAAGGACTCCTGGGGGGAGAAAGAAGATGGGCTGCTGCTCTTGGAGGAGAGCAGGGAGGGCCTAACTGCTAGGGGAGCAGGAGGCACCCTGGAGTGAAAGCAGTGCTGGGGAAGCAAGGCGGGGTGAGGAGGGCTCGGGCCGAGTAAGCTCCCCGGCTGCTGAGCCTGAAACACGGCCCGTGGAATAACTACTCCCAGAAGAGGGCCCAGAGACTGGTGTGGGCACTGCCAGAGGGCAGTGTCCTGAAAAGGATGCTGTGACCGGGGAAAAAGAGGGGAGACACCACCTGGAGGAAGGCACCCAGTAAAGGTGTGAAAGAGCTAATTCCCAGGACAGCAGACTGGTGATGCTGTGGTGGTGAATCAGCCCCCTCACATCTCCATTCTCTCTTTCAGTCTTGGCTTCCTGGCCAGACTTCATCCCCATGCTGCCATGTAGTGCCCCCTCATACTGAGTGGTGTGGTACACCAAAATGGAAGTCATACGGCTATGGGTGCACCCTGAAGAAAGCCTGTGTGTTTTGCAAACACTGAATAACATGAAGTAAAATAAAAACTGACTAACGTTTTTCTGTGCAACTGCTACTCCAGAGGCTTCTACCCCATTGGGCTGTGACCAACTACCTGCTCCAGGAGATGCACAGGGTCACTGTACCACACAGGATGGGCCCAGCTGCCCCTCTATGAGGATGCCATTTTGTTGTAAGAAAACATTTAATAATCTCAGCTTTTCATTTTGAAACCAGACAAAAACAGATGTTGAAATATCAGAAATTCCTGGGGATGGAAAATCTAATTTTCTTAGTTAATAAAACCACATATAAAACTGTTGTAGTATTGGATAATAGCAGCACAATGATTTTTGCATGACAATTGAGGTGAGTTGAATGGTCTGTCCACGTGAACATATCTGAAGGGAGCAGTAAGAGGCTATAATGAAGAAATTATTTTCCAAGACTGTCTACAGCAAACGGGTGTAGGGCAGTAGAGACCTTGTGTTAATGGCAGATAAGAGGAAGAGAAATAAAAATGGAAGGGATTCTGGACATATGGGATTATAGATAATTCCTTTGTTCCTTTCTGTTCTATATTACAGTTAGTTGTAGGCTCAGTTTCAGTGCTTGAAAAATCATTAGGGAGAAGGAAGACCTCACACACTGTACATGCCTTACCAGAGCGATCATTTGAAAGTACTTGAACAGAGTTGCCAAGACTGAAATTGATTGCCCAGTAGAGTCTTTTTTTCCATTAAATCTGTCAATGAATCCTGTCTGAAAGCTTGGAACTTGCACCAGAGTTTTATAAAAGAATGATTATGTCCCTGACAAAGCCTGTGTCAGAAGCTTTGTTTCTTTTCCATTATTGCCTTAAAAAAGTATCTCCATTAGGTTATTTGTTATGGACCATTTAAATACAAAAGATTCAGATGCCACTGGCATCTTATTTCACAATATAATGGAAAGAATAATAAGAATGCTTTGTTACCTATGGGTATGTCTACACTACAAAGTTAATTTAAACTAACGGACGTTAGTTCGAATTAATTTGATAGGCGCTACACTAGCGCTCAGCTAGTTCGAACTTAATTCGAACTAGCGGAGCGCTTAGTTCGAACTAGGTAAACCTCATTGTTCGAGGACTAAGCCTAGTTCGAACTTACTAGTTCGAATTAAGGGGTGTGTAGCCCCTTAATTCGAACTAGTGGGAGGCTAGCCCTCCCCAGCTTTCCCTGGTGGCCACTTTGGCCAACACGAGGGAAACTCATATGCCCCCCTCCCGGCCCCGGACCCCTTAAAGGGGCACGGGCTGGCTACGATGCCCGTGCCAGGTGCAAGCCCACCAGCACCCAGCTAGCAGACCCTGCACCTGGCACAGTTCGAGCCAGCCACCTGATGCCCCCCAGCCCTCCCCCTTCCCGGGACCAGGCTGGCAGCTCCCGGGAGCTTGCCCGGGACCACAAGAGGCAGGCACCCACCTGGTCTAGTGTGGACATCGTGGACCTCGTCCACGACCTCCGCAGTAAGCACAGGAAAGTGGCCATCTAGGGCAGGAGAGCTGCCAGCCTGGCCACCCAGGAGCTGGTGTGCAAGAGAATCAAGGGGGTCCAGTGGGACTCCCGACCCTGAGCCCTGAGCTTAAAATGGCCGTCCTGGGTCAGACCAAAGGTCCATCTAGCCCAGGAGCCTGTCTGCCGACAGCGGCCAACCCTAGGGACCCTGGAGGGGATGGACCGAAGACAGCGACCAAGCCATTTGTCTCGTGCCATCCCTCTCCAGCCTTCCACAAACTTTGGGCAGGGACACCACTCCTACCCCCTGGCTAATACCACTCCATGGACCCAGCCTCCATCACTTTCTCACTTCTCTTTAAACTCGGTTCTAGTTCTAGCCTTCACAGCCTCCTGCAGCAAGGAGTTCCACAGGTTGACTCTTTGCTTTGTGAAGAACAACTTTCTGTTACTAGTTTGAAGCCTGCTACCAATTCCTTTCCTTTGGTGTCCTCTAGACCTTCTATTATGGGAACTAATGAAGAACTTTTCTTGATGCACCCTCTCCACCCCACTCATGCTTTAGACCTCTATCCTATCCCCCCTCAGTCTCCTCTTTTCTAAACTGAAAAGTCCCAGTTTCTTTAGCCTCTCTTCATATGGGACCTCTTCCAAACCTCTGATCATTTTAGTTGCCCTCCCCTCTACCACCCTCTCTCACCTCCTTTTCCCAGTCTCCCCGAGTTTTGTTCAATAAAGAGAGATTCTATTTTTGACCACACGTTTTCTTTATTTTGTACATCAGGAAGGGGGGCTAGGGAAGGGTAAGTGGAAGGAGGAGAGGGAGGAATGAGGTACGAGCCCCCGATGGGGAGGACTGGGCTGGCTCTGCGGGCTTCTGGGGGTGGAAGCTCTCCTGCAGCCCCCCAATTGCCCCCTCTCCCCAGATGGCAGCCTGCGGCAAGTGCAGCTGGTCTGATGGCCGAGTGCTGTGATGTGCCCAGTGTGGGCACTCAGGGCACTCCAAGCCAGGACTGCTTTGCAAGCGGGGCACCCCTGAGAACTGTCTGTCCGGGGTGGGGGTTAGGTCCCTTTATGCACAGCCCTCGGCTAGCCTGAGACAGCAGCTCCACGCTCTAAGTCCTCATCTGATGCCCTGCCGGCACTGCTTCCGGCCATCCTTAACCCCGGTTCAGGGTCCACTCTGTGTGGACATGCTAGTTCGAATTAGCAAAACGCTAATTCGAACTAGTTTTTTAGTCTGGATGCGTTAGTTCGAATTAGCTTAGTGTAGACATACCCTATGAGATTGAAACAAATGTTTGATGTAAATTCTGTATAAGAAACAGCAGTGTTGAAAGCTTCTCCCAGCAGGCAAAGGATGACTATCTAAAACAGTGTTTCAGCAGGACTACATGCCAGAAAAGGTTAAGAACGTAGGCCTTATAGAACATATCAGAGGAGTTGCTTCTGTTTCATTTTGGTAAAAGAAGTACTGCCAACAGAAGAATGAAGGAATCTCATACATTATATATACCACTTACTCTTTTGCCTAATGAGAATATTAACGGAAATAAACACCATAGTCATTTTGAAAGAATTGTGTTCCTGTAACTATGAAGTTAATAGCTTGGCCTCTGATATTTTGCCTTTTTCATAGCCTAACCTCTGGGGATAGGAGCATAATCTATCAAAAAAGATGATATTGCAAAAGAACCTTTTGGAAATGTAACTGAAATTTCCTTGTGGAAAAATCCACTAAATGTTACAGGAAATTATGTTTCTATTGGTATTTTGGAACATGCAGAAGGAAGATGATTATCATTACATTTCTTAGTGTTTGAGAGAAATGTCTATAGACCCCAAAATGTTTAGTCACTAAAAAAGGTTGTGAGAAATACCACAAAAGGAGCTTCTTTTGCAGCATTTTCAATACTTCCAATTATGACTCACAGCTGGAGATATACAGTTTTGTATAGTTCATTAGGAACTGAGAACTTTCAGTGCTTCTGAAACATATAAAACCTACATTTAATTAAATGTAGATTTAGATGGTATTCTTTAGGCATTCTGGTTTGAAATTGTACACATAAGGCAATAGTGGTTTCAAACTTCAGAAAAAAATAAGGCTCACTTTAAATTTGACGAAGTTTGGGGCAGTTCATCGTTATGCAAACTACTTTACCTATCCTTATTCTCAGCTATTCAATGCTCAACACCAACTTCACACCCCACAACAGAAAAAACGAATCCAGGAACAATGAGAAGTGTATATATACTTTCACTGCGACGTATATGTCACGTATCACGGCTAGCCCTCTGAAAATTTTAGTCCAGGAACCTATCCCAGGAACAAACCTTGTTGCCAGCTCTGTTCACTCATCTATCCTAGTGACACCATCACAGAAACTAACCACATCAGCTATATCGGGGTGGCCATCCTGTGGCTCTGGAGCCACCAGCGGCTTTTCTGCAGTTAATATGCTGCTCCTTACTCAGGCACTGACGCTTGGGCAACAGCTACAGGTGCCAGCTTTCCAGTGCTCCACTCCTGGCTCCACCTCTTCCTCCAAGTGTATCCTTCCCTCCCCCACAGAGCCTCCTGAGTGCCATGAAAAAACTGATTGCATGGGGCAGGAGGCGTGGGGAAGGAAGAGAAGGTAATGATCCATGGGGCTGCTAGTGGGCAAAAGATATTGGAGATGGAAGAGGAGGCACCTAATGGGGACTGCTGACAAATTACTGCAAAAGCGACGAGGAGTCCTGTGGCACCTTATAGACTAACTGAAGTGTAGGAGCATGCATCTGACGAAGTGGGTCTTTGCCCACGAAAGCTTATGCTCCTACACTTCAGTTAGTCTATAAGGTGCCACAGGACTCCTCGTCGCTTTTGCAGATTCAGACTAACACGGCTACCCCTCTGATACCTGACAAATTACTGTCACTCTTTGGCTATGTACATTGGTATACTGTGGCTTCTTCTCAGGTTCAGGTTGGCCACACCTGAGCTATATCATCAAAGGCTCATTCACATGCACATCTACCATCATGTGCTAACAATGACCCTCTGCCATGTATATTGGACAAATCAGACTGTCTCTAGGCAAAAGAATAAATGGACACAAATCAGATGTTAAGAATGTCAACATCCTAATGCCAGTGAGAGAGCACTTCAACCTGCCTGGACACAGTTTTTGACATGCAAGTTGCCTTCTCAGACAGAAAAACTCCAAAAACAGACTGCAGAGAAACTACGGAGCTAGAATTGAGATGCAAATCTGACATCCTGAACCAAAGAAAAACAAACACATGGAGTGTTCTTGCATTACAGTAGGTAATTTTCCATTCAGGTACTCTCACCTTCTCACCACTATCGAGATTAGCCAAATCCAGTCTGATCTAATTAGCACTGATGACACAGTCCCATCTCTGTATCCTTTGTTCCCCCTCTTTCTTTCTTTCTTTCTTTCTTCCTTTCTTTTTCTCTTTAGCATCTGAGCAAGTGAGTTGTAGCTCATGAAAACAACTGGACTCCTTGTTTTTGCTGAACGAGACTAACATGGCTAGCTATCTAAAGTGGTAATGAAGGCATTTAAATAGGCATTTGTCAGCCCCTAGATACATACTGTGAATTTCTGAAATTACTGACAAAAAATAGCTGTGCATTTCTGTAATATTTACTCAGAACATGTTAGTCTAGGCAAAAGGGCCTCCATAGGCTAAATCCAGCCCACCAAGTAAGTTGATCCAGCCCACAGAGGCCCTGCTACTCCGCCGCCCTTGACTCTAAGCCCCACATGCCCAAGAGCAGGGAGTGAGAGACTTTGCGCTCCCCTTACCGCCAGGCCAATCAGAGCTTGGGGGTGGAGGGAAGTGCACAAAGTCTCCTCTGACTCTGACTCGAGCATGCAGTGCTTCTAAGCCCCTGGTCAAAACTTATTGCCTAACCCTGTGTTAGTCTATAGGACCTTAAGTTAACTTAAAAAAAAAACATTTTTGTGTAGAAGATTATGAAATCACATCTCTAAAAAAATCCTTGCATAGATTTTTAGATGGACAATTTGAATACTCATTTTCCTCCTTAAATGCTTAGATCTTTGCATATTTTTTTAATAAATCTATTAAAAGACCACTCATCTAAAGTACACATTTTAGATTTAATTATTACAGTTCAAAAAACTTGCTTCCAAAGTCTTCCTCTCCATCTCTGTAATCTTGCTGTCTTCTCCCCTCCCCCCCTTTCCCTCCCCACCCCGGTTGAAGAGAGCCCTTAAAGAGACAACACCCTTTTCCTTCTAAATAGCTGGATAAAAGCATTTCCCTTTCTTTACTTCTGACTATTCAAATAACTAGTTTCGGAGAACCCTACGGCAAAATCAGTGCCTTAAGATAAAATCCTTTCTTATGCTTAAAATCTTTGGAAACATATTTTTAAAGTTTGTAAAGTTTCACAAACATGTCTATTGCTATGGATCTTGCACAAAGTAAATTACTATCCCTTTTTCTAAAAACAATGGTCATTGTTATGAACACAGTAAACCTCTGTGACTGATTAATTTAAAATAATGTCTTTGGTTCAATGAGTTAAATATGTGGAACTCTGGAATGATTGTTTTAAGATGTAAAACAGAGAAGAGCCTCACCATGTTTCCATATTTAATGTTGTATTCAGCAGGACAATTGACTTGCCATTACTACAAAAGTTTTTTGCAAATAAATCTGACAAACTTCAGGGTATATCAAAAAATCTGTGATTGACATTTTTTTTATTTCCAAATTCAGTGCTTTGAATTTAGTACCTTTTGCTTGTCCATTATTCACTATCTAGCAAGCAAAGAAAAACATGCTCCATTTTCTTTAGAAAGACACTGCAGAAGATTTTTTTTTTAAATGTTATTTGCTTTATTTATGTTCAGGGATTTGGAGTAGGTGGACATAAAACAGCGGGTGGGGTCAGGGAGTTCTTGCATCTAGCTGATCTCTAGCTGCTAGATCAGAGCTACTCAACTTTGGAAGCCCTGGAGGCCACAATGATACTCACAGCACATCCGAGGGCTGCAAATTAAGTGTTTGCATATACATGCAAATATATATGCAAATAGTTTCTTTCACACTGACAGGCACTACAAAGATTAAGCTTTAAGCCATGGTGCTGGACCTAAACATGGCCAGTGTGAGCCAGGCAGCACCTCTTAGGCTGTGCCCACAAGGCTAAGCAGCCAGCACTTCCCACAATGCCCCAGCACCTCCTCTCTGGGGGCTAGAAATGCCTGTTCCAGTCAGCCCATCTGCTTGCTTCTTTCAATGCTCACCCCACCTGGGAGATGCCTCACCATTGTGGAGCATGTTCTCGGTGAAGGCCATATTCAAAGGATCCCACCCACATGCCACGTGTTGAGACCCACATAAACCCAAACTGCACCATGGGCCACAGACAAATGGGCCACAGGCCACATGTAGCCCACGGGCCACATGTTGAGTAACCCTGTACTAGATCATCCTTTGTGTGCCAGCAGAAATGGTTTGAAATAGAGTAATCTCTAGGGTTCTCTAATTTGCATCAGATCTCGCCAGCTCCCAGCAGTCCTAGGATCTCTGGAGCACAGATGTGCTTGAAGTCCCTTTTGGCTTCTATTGTGTCTTTTACCCTTTGCAGAGCAAGCATCATATGAAGGAACCACACCGGCTGGGTGTATATATAAATAAACACATTTATGAAGTAAATATGCCTGGTTTAGTTATATGAATAGTCACTTCTAGTTGCATCTGGGATGCTTTGAAGAGGGTGAGATTCAATAGAGGCTCAGGAATTAGGGTGTGGCTACACTACAAAGTTTTGTCAACAAAACTGTCAACATAAAAATGTCAAAAATTGCCAGAAAGTGTTCACACTGGCTCCCTTTGTCAACATATCATGTCCACAGTGGGGACCATCACCAACAGTGTGAGCAATGTACTGTGGGCATGTGAAGTGCTGTCCTTACCCATACCAAGAATATGCAATTGCATGGAGTACCTGAACATTTAGGGCACCACTGGGTCTTAATATCCAGCCTCTTCCTATCCCTGGGTTGTGCCTTTGTTTCCTCTGGAAAAGATCTAGTTAATTCAAAGTGAAAAAGCCTGCCAGACTTATTAGCAGACCACTGAACTTGTAAAAGTGCCATTCAACTGGTAATTAAGCCATTTAACAGGCATTTGCCAATCCCAGGTATTTACCTCCAATTTGAAAGTGGAGGGACACATGCCTAAAGAGCAGCAGAGATTAGAACACTAAGCAGAGTGCTAGGATAGCCAGTTCTATCAACAAAATAAAGGACAGTGTCCACACTGGCTCTCTGTCAACAATGAAGAGAGGAAAAGAAAACTGTTTCTTGTAGGGATGGAAGTTTTTTACCTCCAAAACTGGGCATTATTCCTGAAAAAAAATCTTACTGCAGTGTGTACACTTTCACTGTTTTGTCAAAATCTTGGTAGTGTAGACAAAGGCTTATTTAAAGGGACACTACAGTGCTCCTATATGCTATAGTCTTTTCCTCTATATTTGCTCCTATGTGAACTTGGCTGGCATGGAAAATTTGAACATCAGATTCCAAAGTGGAAATGAAAAGAAAGTTCATGACTCTTTCAAATGTAATTTCATTCCATTCCCTATTGTCCACACAAAACAGAACACTCACCACTTCTTATGTCACAAGAGCAGTCAGAGATGCCTACAGTCTCAAGATCAGTTAGATAACTCTGTCATACCTCCTGCATTGATTTAAGGATCTTACTCTTTGGGAAAGGCAGCATAAAACATAGTGGTTTGACAGACTTAGCATCCTCATGTCCATTTTATGAAGAATCAATGCACAATTTCTCAAAATGCTTTGAAAATAAGTTCTGGTTCTCATCAAGAAATCTCTATAGCAGGGTTTTTTTGTTTTGTTTTTGATGTTTCAGGTGGGCAGAATAATACCAATAGAGTTTCCCCAGAACATGATCTTCCACATTCCCTAGTTGTTCTATACCAGAGGCGGGCAAAAAATTTTTATGTGGGGCCACTCCAATATTTTGGTAGGTCATTAAGGGCTACAATTTTCTATGGAGGAGGTTCAGGGTCTGGAATGGAGATTGGGTGCAGAAGGGAACTCAGGGTAGGGAACTGGGGTGCAGAAAAGGATGTGGGGTTTGAGAGAGAATTTGGGTGAAGGAGGGGTTGTGTCTTGGGGCAGGAGATTGCGGTACAGGGTCTGGAAGGGAGTATGGGTGAAGGAGAGGATTTTGGCCTGAGGGAGGGGTGTAGGAGAGGGTGCAGGCTCTTGGAGGGAGTTGTGACCTAGAGGAGGATGGGTGCAGAGGGCAGGAGGGACTAGTCACCTGGGAAAGGGAGTTGAGGTGCAGAGTGCCAGAGGCAGGGCCTGGCTGGGAGGTGCTTATTGAGGCAGCTCCTGGCCAGCAGATCAGAGGGATCCTCAGGCAGGCTCCCTACCTATAGCAGCCTCAGGATTCCCATCCCAGCCTTGGCACTCAGCACAGAGAGATACTTGGAGAAGCCAGCCACTTTGAGCCACCATTTTTCAAGTTTTGATAATTCTGACATTTAGTAAGCAACCATAACTGAGATCTGTCATAGTTTTCTATCATATACTTCACATTTGGCTAAACCCATGATAGTCCTTATATATGGATTTTGTTCTTAAATAATATCTACTTTATGCTTTATTGACTAATACTTATTTTTCTCTCTCTTCTACCAGCATATTATTTTGCATGTTGCCTGTAAGAATCTATATAGTACATCATCTTGATAATTTGTCTGTAGCTAAAAGGAATTTTTTTAAAAATCAACATGCTTATATGCAGTCAGAATATGCTACCCTCTATTCCACATCCAATTAATCCATTTGTAACTATCTCCCATTTCTATATGTCCTTATTTATATTCCTCAAATGAGAGATTTGCAACAACATATTTCCCCAATTTGATTTAAAACTGCCTACCACACAGCCAATTGAACCACAGTAACAGTCAATGTATCTGAAATAATAGTGTGAAATATATTTTTCAATTCAGAAAAATACAAAAGCTTACATTTACCAGATCCTAATTTTTATGTGCAAGATTCACATTCATTCTCATTAAGTTTTGCTCATCAATTGTAGATTATTCTCAAAGTGGGAGGACTCATCTTTCTTTCACTACCATATCTTTTAAAACCTCAGAAGTCTTGATTATCCCCAATTTTTTACAATGCCCACACTTTTTTTATTAGAGTTTATTCAAAGATCAAAGATATGAAGTTTTAAAAAAACTGGAAAGAAAGGGAAGCCATCAAATGGAATTAAGTAGGCTGTCTGGGAAAAGTATGGATAGTAGATAAGCAAAAGTAAATTCTGGCAAAAGAATTTAAAAAAGAGGAATTTTTTTTTTTAAACTGATATCAAAGAGAAAATATAGTGGGCAAAGAATTAACCCATTAAAATATATATATTTTTACTTTTTTAAAATGCATTTCTCCAAACCTTGGACTCTTGTATAGAATGTATTTATAGCAATCTATAAAACAATAGATTTTGCTTTGGTTTCTTCGACCATCAGACTCTGTTCTGGGCACAAGGATTGTTAGGAAGAGATGGGAGCCACCTAACAAAGAGCGGAAGGAGCATCTTTGTGGGCAGTCTTCCAAACCTGGTGAGGAGAGCTTTAAACTAGGTTCGTTCGGGGACAGTGACCAAAACCCTGAGGGGGCTGGGAAAGTCAGATACCGGGAAGAAATGCTAAGAGGATCGAGCAACAAAGGAGGACCCACGATTCGAATGCAGAGGGTAGGGCGATCAACTGGTTACCTAAGGTGTTTGTACACCAATGCGAGAAGCCTGGGTAACAGGAAGAATTGGAGGCCCTGGCCCAGTCCAAGAACTATGATTTGATTCGGATAACAGAGACTTGGTGGGATGACTCACATGACTAGAGTGTTGTCATGGAAGGATATAAACTGTTCAGGAAGAACAGGCAGGGGAGAAAAGGAGGAGGAGTTGTACTGTATGTGAGAGCACTATGATTGCTCAGAACTCCAGTATATAGAGGGAGAAAAGCCTGTTGAGAGTCTATGGGTCAAGTTTAGAGATGTAAGCAACAGCAGTGATTTTGTGGTTGGTGTCTGCTACAGGTCGCTGAATCACGTAGATGAGGCTTTCTTCAGATCACTGAGAGAAGTTTCCAGATCGCAGGCCCTGGTTCTCATGGGGAACTTCAATCACTCTGACATCTGTTGGCAGACCAATACGGCAGTACACAGACAATCCAGGAAATTTTTGGAGAATGTTGGGGATAACTTCTTGGTACAAATGCTGCAGGATCCGACCAGAGGCTGTGCGCAGTTTGACCTGCTGCTCACAAACAGAAAGGAGCTAATAGGGGAAGTAGAAGTGGGTGACAACCTGGGAAGCAGTGATCATGGGATGGTAGATTTCAGGATCCTGACCAAAGGAAGAAAAGAGAGTAGTAAAATACACACCTTGAACTTCAGAAAAGCAGACTTCGACTCCCTCAGAGACCTGATGGGCAGAATCCCCTGGGATGCTAACATGAAGGGGAAAGGAGCCCAGGAGAGCTGACAGTATTTTAAAGAAGCCTTATTGAAGGCACAGAAAGAAACCATTCCAATGCGTAGCAAGAAAAGCAAATATGGTAGGAGACAGAATTGGCTCACTGGAGAAATCCTTGGTGAACTTAAGCACAAAAAGGGAACTTACAAAAAGTGGAAACTTGGACAGATGACTATGGAAGGGTATAAATGTATAGCTCAAGAATGCAGGGGAGTTATCAGAAAGGCAAAAGAGCAATTGGAATTGCAACTTGCAAGGGATGTGAAGGATAACAAGCAAGGTTTCTACAGGCATGTTAGCAAGAAGAAGGTGATCAGAGAAGGTGTGGGCTCCTACTGAATGAGGGCAGTAACCTAGTGACAGATGATGTGGGGAAAGCTGAAGTACTTCATGCTTTCTTTGCCTCTGTCTTCACGGACAAGGTCAGTTCCCAGGCTAATTCATTAAGTGACACAATATGGGATGAAGGTGGACAGCCCTTGGTGGGGAAAGAACAGGTTAGTAACTATTTAGAAAAGCTAAATATACATAAATCCATGGGTCCGGACTTAATATATCCAAGGATACTGAGGGAGTTGGCAAATGTCATTGAGGAGCCTTTGGCCATTATCTTTGAAAACTCATGGAAATCAGGGGAGATCCCGGATGATTGAAAAAAGGCAAATTTAGTGCCCATCTATAAGAAAGGGAAGATACAAGATGATCCAGGGAACTATAGACCGGTCAGTCTTAAATTAGTCCCTGGAAAAATTATGGGGGGGATCCTCAAAGGAATTCATTTTGAAGCATTTGGAAAAGGGGAAGGTGATCAGAAATAGTCAGCATGGATTCATGAAGGGCAAGTCATGCCTGACCAATCTGATTAGCTTCTTTGATGAGGTAACTGGCTCTGTGGATATGGGGAAGTCAGTGGATGTGATATACCTTGACTTTAGCAAGGCTTTTGATACTGTCTCCCACAACATTCTTGCCAGCAAGTTAAGGGAATGTGGATTGGATAAATAGACGGTAAGATGGATAGAAAGCTGGCTGGAAGGTCGGGCCCAGCGGGTAGTGATCAATGGCTTGATGTCAGGATGGTGGTCAGTTTCTAGCGGAGGGCCCCAGGATTTGGTTCTGGGACCTGTTTTGTTCAACTTCTTTATTAATGACCTAGATGAGGGGATAGATTGCACCCTTAGCAAATTTGCAGGTGACACTAAGATAGGGGGAGAGGTAGACATGCTGTAGGGGAGAGATAGAGTCCAGAGTGACTTAGACAAATTGGAGGATTGGGCCACAAGAAATCTGATGAGGTTCAACAAGGACAAGTGTAGAGTCCTATACTTGGGACAGAAGAATCCCAAGCATTGTTACAGACTGGGGACCAACTGGCTAAGTAGCAGTTCTGTAGAAAGGGACCTGGGGGTTTCAATGGATGAGAAGCTAGACATGAGTCAACAATGTGCCCTTATAGCCAACAAGGCTAATGGCATACTAGGTTTCATTAAGAGGAGCATTGCCAGTCAATCCAGAGATGTGATTATTCCTCTTTACTTGGCTCTGGTGAGGCCACATCTGGAGTACTGTGTCCAGTTCTGGGCCCCCAATTACAGGAAGGATGTGGATTCATGGGAGAGGGTCCAGAGGAGAGCGACCAAAATAATTAGGTGGCTGGAGCATATATCACCTATGAGGAGAGGCTGAGGGAGTTGGGTCTATTTAGTCTGCAAAAGAGAAAAGTGAGGGGGGATTTGATAGCAGCTTTCAACTTCCTGAAGGGAGGTTCCAAATAAGCTGGAGAAAGGTTGTTCACAGTAGTGATGGATTGCAGAATAAGGAACAATGGTCTCAAGTTGCGGTGGGAGAGGTCCAAGTTGGATATTAGGAAAAACTATTTCACTAGGAGGGTGGTGAAGCACTGGAATGGGTTATCTAGGGAAGTAGTGGAGTCTCCATCCCTAAAGGAGTTCAAGTACTGGCTTGACAAAGCCCTGGCTGGGTTGATTTAATTGGGATTGGTCCTGTCTTAGGCAGGGGGCTGGATTTGATGGCCTTCTAAGGTCTCTTCTAGTTATATGATTCTATACAATCAAATCAAGGTCCAAGACTAAGGGCACTTCTAGAATCACACCAAAATGTAAACGACAAATCACCCTCTTCCATCTGTTCAACTCCTCAGGCACTAATCCTCACTCACCAAAAGCCCAGCACAACAGATCCGTGTTGACGTATAACCTATTTGCACTCAATGGAACCTGCTGGTGAAAAAAATGGCATTAGACTTAACCCATGACATGTAATACTTTACCTCCTCACATGTAAGCCGAAGAGCCCATAGTTTAGCCACCTCTACTGACTACAAATGCTAAAGCCTGAAGGAAAATGAAGGGGGAAGGGTAAAATTACTGGTGACTCAGCAGTAGCTGAGACTCTGGCACACTTTTTTTCAATTTTCCTTCAAACTCAAAGACTATAAAAGCAAGAAAAATAACATTTGAGAAGCCTGGGAATACTCTGAAAATATAAATATAACATATCAGTACTAAAAAAGAAAAAAAGTTCATTTACCTGACCCAACTGACAGAACATGAGACTTTTGATCTCATTAGGATCATTTGAGGCTCCCTATTGGATAAGTGGAGATAGACTGTAGAATAACTTTCAATCATTATGCAGGATGTCAGACTAAATTATTCCTACGGTCTTCCTTTCCGGCACTAGAATCTATAAAAATCCAGTTTGAATGACATGCAGGCTATGACATTTAAAGAATTAGCTAATAACTTTACTAGACCTCTGGCAATTATTTTCAAACAGATAGGTAGGGTACAAAAGAACAATGCAGCATGAATTTGCAGCAAATGAAAGAGGAGTGATCCTGGCAATTGCCCACTATCACTAACAAAACAATGGAAAATTCTTTGAGAGGAGAAAATAATTAAACATCTAGGGCTCTTGAGAGGCACATTACAGAAGGGATGGGGGGGAATATGGCAAAAAGCACCTGAGCTGCTGGAGGAGTATAGGAGAGTCAAAATAGCCGTGGCATAAGACAGAGTAGCATCCTGAGGTGCAACAACCTACCTGCAGCTTCTTCCAGGCTGTGCAGCAGCCCAAAATTTCCCTATAGCATTGAGCACAAGGGCTAATCCTTCCTGTAGGTACCTCTACCAGGGCACGGCACTAGTGGAATTCTATCCCAGAGCTTCTTGTATCTGTTTTACATCCTCTGTATTAATGGGGGGGCGGGGAGAGGGGACCAGAATTGGCCTGGTATTTGTTAAGCACTTAGAAGATTACAACTGTTGCTATACTGTTACATACTATTTAAGTATCTTATCAATTTTAGTCTCTAAAACATATTTGCCTGAATAGTTCATTGCATTTGTGTGATTCTCCATCTCAGAGGTTGATTAAAAATACAGACTATAGCTCTTAGTATGCTTTTGATTAACTAATTCATTAAATGGGTAACTTTGCATAGGTCTCTTTACACTGTTCATTTTTTTCTTATTTGTTATTCCTATTTTCATATGCTATAAGTTGAGGTATCTTAATTTAACACATAACATATAAACCAATGTGAAGTACATATCATACTAAAAGCAAGTAAAAGAAGAGAAACGAAAACATTAGTAAAATTTAGGATGGAAAAAGAGGATGAAAAATGGAAGAGGAAGAAAATCTGAAGGCTGGTAGAGAAAAAGTGCTGTAATTCATTAAGCTACATTGTATTTGCATTGTTACCCATTTCCACATATTAGTGCAATGGTGAGCAGATATTCAACAGCGTGTGGTGCAGCAGTGGCAACCACTATAAGCAATCCGATAACAAGTCTCAGAAGTGTTAGGCCTTCATACCAGGATACAGTGCACTCAACTGACAGTTAAACAGAACTGATCCTGCAAAATGTTCAGAATCCTGAATCCACACTGAAGTCAGTGAACACTGAGGATGCTCAGACACCCTTCTTTGGAAGTGCTCAGCAACTTGCAGAATGAGTCTAGGGGCCCACTCCTGCACCCACAGAACTCTTTTGCAAAACTCCCGTTAATTTCAGTGGACAAGCTGGCTGGGACCTTCAGGTGCTGCATAATACAAAACAGTAATAATCATGAGCAGAGGATCTAGCTCTGACAACAAAAGCTGTAGAAGCATCTTAATTTATGGGAAAGGTAAGCTATGTAGTGTAGGTGTAGCTGAGTCATTGTTGGGATATTAGACAGATAAGGAAAGTGAGGTAATAGCTTTTATTGGACCAATTTCTCTCTGAGAGAGACAAGCTTTTGAGCCACACAAAGCACAACACATTCAAAAGATAAGCCTAGGAGAATAAATTCAGAACTCTACCAAACACTACCAATCATGGATTGAACAGGGGCTCTGAAATTATGGCTTATTACAACAATTTGTAACTCATTAGCCCCACTTTTTGTCCTATGACTGCAGAGGTGTTAATAGGCCATTGTACCTCGAAGGGTTCCTTAGAATATCTACTATTATGCTAAACAATCTGTTCCACTTTTCATTTAGCTGTGATGCTGGGAATATTTTTCCAAAACCTCAAGAAGAATTCTGTGTGGCTTGAAAACTTGTCTCCCTCACCAAGAGAAGTTGGTCCAATAAAAGATGTGACCTCACCCATCTTGTCTCCCAAACATGAACCATGACAGAATTGATAAAATATAGTTGTCAGGCACCTTGTTTTTGCAGGAACCTTACAATTCAGAAGTAATGCTTAGAATGCCTTGCAGGTTTAATTTAATTACTCTAGTTCTGACCTTTTTATACTATTAACAAATAATCTTTTGTGTCTCTAGACTCTCCTGTTAATTACATTTTCTGTTCACATCTTAGAGCACATTGATTTCCAATTACCAGTTTATAAAACTGCCAAGTAATCTTTGTCAAATGACTTTTTCCCCAAGCAGTTTAAAATATATACAGGTCAACAGAGGTAACTACAGTATTAATTAAAAGTTACAGGAGGAAAGGACGGATCCAAGAAAAGCAAAATCATTGTTAATGACTTCATTCAGCATAAAAACAAGGTCACTGGAATATTCTATGCACTCATTGTATTCGTCTTTATAGCTGTCTAAGAACAGTTTCTTAAAATAGTTTCTCAATGCTGAATCCACAAACATGTATTTTTTAATCTTTTAAATGGTAAAAACATAAAAGAAAGTTTGTAAGAAGATGCTGAAAGTAGTGCTTATATTCTGGGATGAGTAAAATCTCTTCAGCCTAGTATACGTTTACTTAGTTATTGATTCTAAGTATTTTCATGGTACAAGTCTATGTTGAACAGGAAAAATAGTCTTGACCTTAAGCTACTGGACATGAATTGTTTAACTTAACAAAGAAACCATTCAGGGGTTACTTCACCATAGTCTAAGTGACAGTATGGGGACTCAAAGTTTGATAATGAGCTCTTCAGCCTAGCAGAGACATACAGTTGAACATCTCTAGTCTGGCACCCTCAGGACCTGACCAATTCCAAACCAGAGAATTTGCCAAACTAACAATCAATATTGTTTAGCACATTACCAACACTTCCACTGCTTACTGGGCTCTTACAAGACATATAGGGATAAATTAGAAGTAAATAACAGCACAGAACACTGAGAGCCAGGTCTGGTGGCTGTAAACAAACTTTTTGGGATTGTGGGGAAACTTGGCCATACTCATGATAAGTGGACATCAGGATAACTAAAATCATGTCAGAACACGGATGTTGCCAGACGAGAAAGTTCCAGACTAGAAAGATTCAACCTGTATAACAAAATCAGACCTGCAGATCCTAAGCCATATGCCTCCGTATGGAGACCTGCATCTCTCTCTCTCCCTTCTGACCAAGGTAGATTGGGGATGTACAGTTGCCTGCCTTAACGATGTTATTTCCAGGAAAGACTATATGCCTAAAGTGAACTTTCTGTTGTATTTTCATAGACTGATACCAGGTTTACTTGGGCCAGTGAGAAGATATTACATAGAATTTCTATGCACGCTTACTTTATTCTTCAGGTAAAAAGCACTGTGAAGAAAATGTTAACACAGTAACAGAACCTACACACATTCTATATAGTTTATTTGTGATCATTCTGTGCTAAATAGGAAATCTGGCAGAATAACTCCTTCTGATTCCTACCCTAGAGAAGTCTTTGTGGTCACCAGTTTAACACAACTTCATTGGAAAACAAACCTACTCATAACAGGTTTAACCTACCCTTTAAAAAGTTCAGAAGTCTTTGGTCTAGGTTGCCAGTGGCAGGTGAGTAGAAGACAATAGGTTTCCTTTCCAGGGAGTAGCTTCAAAAGGGAGGAATTGAAATAAGTCATTTAAACTCTCCGTCTGTGTCTACACTGCATGGTTTTTGTGCAGAAACAACTGTGCACATAAACCCGTGAACCATCTACACCTCAAATGTGTTTTTGCACAAGTAAATCAACAGTAAAATGGCAGAACAGAGGGCTTTTTCTGGCATAGGTAAATCTCCTTTTACGAGGCATAACTCCTTTTTGCACTACAGCTATTGAGCAAAAAGGCAAGTGTGGAGGCCCCAGAGAGAAATAACACAGGTGTTCTGATGGCCATTCTGTGAATGGCCATCAGAGCTTTCTTGCGCAAGAGCATCTATGCAGTGCAAACGCTCTCTTGCAAAAAAGCACATCACTTTTGCGATGCACTTTGAGGTGTGGACATGCTCTTGTGCAATAAGGTTTTGCGTGAAAACTCTTGCGCAAAAACTCTTACGCGAAAGTAGATGGGATATAGCCTCCAGGCACTTCGTGAGATTGCATTCATTTTACTTTCCTACTAAAGACCTTCCATACAATCTCAGAACAGTACATAAACATTAGCATTTTTAATACAAGGAAACTCCAAATATATGAAAACTATTTGGTGTAACTTAATTCAATAAAGTTAAGTCAGGATATTCTTAGTCACAATAATGTCAATTGGAAAGTCCTGTAAAAGGATGCTTATTTGTAAGAATTTTTGGAATATTGTTAAAACTATTGGACATTTATTTGCTTCAATCACTCGTTACTTAATTTTGGGGAAATGGTCTTCCACCACTATATTATTTAAGCATACTTTTATAAAAATCAATGCTTAGTATTATGGGCTGAAGGATGTGGTCCTGCAAAGTATCTGAACTGATGCAGAATTAGGTCCACTATTTGAACGCTACATAATGCTTGATCCAAAGACCATTTATGTCAATGGACATTTTACATTCCCTCAGGAATAATGGTGTTAAGTTTTTTGGAGAGGAATTGTCTCTTCTTTGTTTGTACTGCACCTAGAACAATGAGGCACTATTTATCATTGCCTCACATATTTAAAACAGTGCCTATGAACTCCCATTATACATTCATTAATATTTTGCACACAGAATCACCCAGGCCTCAACACTCTGCTGCTGGAAATCCCATATTTCGGATAATACAGGTGACCAATATTAGGTTAGTTTATTTTATTTAGATTATTAGATGTTGTTGTAGGAGCAAGGTAATTATTCACCCTGAGTTCTGCACAAACTCCAGCCCTGATAATGAGATCCTGCCTACGTTCCCCATGATATTTTTGTTGTACATGGCATTCTTCTTCACTTTTGGCCCTACATTATTTTTGGTATTAGTGCACAGTGCTATAAACTTCCTACACTGAAGTGGTTAAACCCTTACAGCTGAGTACAGCTCCACTCCTACAAGCTATTATGTACAAGCAGATCCCCTTCACCTGCACAGATCACTACTGATGTAAAATGTGCTCTGCACCGGTCATGTGAATCGTCCTGTATTAAACAATGACCAATGTTGGGCCTATGCTTGTCAAGCTTCTTGAGCTGATCCTGAATGAAAGGCTTATGTAAATACAAGTCATTCTTTTGTAATTTCAGGTGCTTGTATGTCAATGAAATCTTTCATGGGTAAATATCCCAGGTGAGGCATGCCTAAATATGTCTAGATGGAGGCATTCTCCTTCTGATGGCTGGTTGCCTGACTTACAGGCAATCAGAAATAAAGACATATGCTTTAAATACATTTAAAAATCTACACAACTAAGGGCTTAAAAGGATTATGATCTGGAAATAGACTAATATGTCCCATGTACATTACAACTGAAACACCAGAGCTTGAATTGTAATGGTGACATGAAGTGAAACTGGAGCAGTATTAAAGCTGATTTAATTCAAGTATTTTCTTATCCGACAGGTCTATTAACTGTGTAAGGTTACTTGATCAGTATCCAGAAAGCCAGAGAAAGTTCTCAACTTTAGAAAAAAATACATTTTTGAAAAATAATGCATAGTGATCTCTGTAGAATTTATCTGATATTTCATAAAAATGTTGAGACATTAATTGAAAATACTTAATATTAGCAAATATGTAAAAGTGGAAATAACCTTCAGGAGCATATCTAGAAATATATCATTTTTCTTATTTATGGTGCTAACAGAAAGTTCAATGGGAAATTATTTTTCAAATGAACTTGCGCCACAATACAAAGGATGCAGTAAATCTTGTAACAATAGCTTTTCTTTAGAGCTGGATCCTTTAACATAAGCACCTTCTCCAATGAAATTACACATAAATGTATTACTACATGTTTAGCATCAGACTATGCAGTGACAGTGAGAGCAGGATATATTGTAAGTACCAAATTTTTTACATGATGCTTCTACATTTTTCTATTATTGCCCTATTTTGTTCATATGACATCAGTGTTGCTAAGGAACTGAATTTACTATGCTTGTTAATGAACCACTCCTGCCAAACATTATAAAAATAGTCCTTATACATAAACTGACTACAATAGGACAAAGTGGACAAGGTAATATCTTTTATTAGACGAACATCTGTTTCATAACAGATAAACATTACCTCACTCACCTTGCCTCTAATATTCTAGGACCAACAAGACTATAACAACACTTCATAGGACAACTCCTAGGAGCCAGAGTTCTGCAGATCAGGATATATGTGAGTCAAATAATTATATTTATGCAACAGTACGAACAGCTAAGAAAGCACCTGCTATTTTGAGAAATCATACTCTATTTGATTAAAATCATTTAAATAGTTTTTCCTGTTACCTCAGGCTCATTTAGCTAGAACATAATGACTATTTTCTATGTTGAAAATTTACCATGAGACTGGATGAATGATTTCAGATACCAATGGCATTTAGTTTGGGCAAAATGACACAGGAGAAAACTAGTGGCATGATCCTTTTCTTCCAATGAATGTTCCGTATTATGTGGTACAGTGGTTCTGTATAAACTCATCATCTAATAAACCATCTTGTTAGTCTTTAAAGTGCTACATTGTCCTGCATTTTGCTTCAGCTACCCCAGACTAACACGGCTACATTTCTATCACTATTCTGTATAAGTTTTGTGGTTAGTACAAAGATACTAATGAACAGTTCCTGGAAAGCAGAGGGCACAAATGGCACTTGGCCCAGGGATTCTTCAGCATTCTTCTAGATATGCTACAATCAAGAGTTCTCAGATATTTGCATAAGGAGGACCATATCTTAATATCTCATCTCCTACATACAATTGCCTGTTCAAAACTGCTTAACATCTTTGTGTTAATTACAGCAGTTGCTTACATGGAAAACAAAAACGTATTTTTAATTGTGACTGGACTGCTGAAAATAAAGAGGAAAACTAGTGTATTGTGACTAGTCTGCTCTAGTCTGCTCTCCAGAGACCAACAGCAGCCACTGTGCTGTGCTAGTCAGAATATTAATTATTATATATTGATGAAGCAAAATGCAGGACAACGTAGCACTTTAAAGACTAACAAGATGGTTTATTAGATGATGAGCTTTCGTGGGCCAGACCCACTTCCTCAGATCAAATAGTGGAAGAAAATAGTCACAACCATATATACCAAAGGATACAATTAAAAAAATTAACACATATGAAAAGGACAAATCATATGACCTTTTCATATGTGTTCATTTTTTTTAATTGTATCCTTTGGTATATATGGTTGTGACTATTTTCTTCCACTATTTGATCTGAGGAAGTGGGTCTGGCCCACGAAAGCTCATCATCTAATAAACCATCTTGTTAGTCTTTAAAGTGCTACGTTGTCCTGCATTTTGCTTCAGCTACCCCAGACTAATACGGCTACATTTCTATCACTATTCTGTATATTGATGCTCTCCGATTCATGGAAAAGTTATGTTTTCCATTTACTAAATAAAGACTACTCTTTGTAACTAAGATTAAGTGTGTAACCCTTCTGCCAGGAAATGCCAGCAACAGCAAGGGCCAGATACAGTATCTAGAGGTTCCTTTCCATTCATCCCAACACAGAACTGGCTTGAGCCCCCATCCAGTAACCTTGGAAATTCACACAATACCCCTGGGTGCCTCTAAGAGGCAATGCTTCCCCACTCACAAGCATGGAGTACGAGTGCAGGAGAAGAAACTTTTAATAAAAGGGGAGGGAAATAATGTGGCATTAATTTGGGAAAACACCACAAGTAGAGTTCATAACTAAAACCATGTAGATTAGGCAATGTCCTTTTCCTCTCAGATTCTTAAGTCAAGCAGTGTAAATGTCCCCTTCTCATGCCCAGTCCTTCTCTGCACCCCACTCACAGTTGCTGCTCTTGGTCGGGGCAGATCCAGAGGTCAGAAGTGCAGCCATAGAGTTCACCTCCCATCCTGAGTTGGGGGAGGGGGCAGTTAAGAGGCATTTTATTTACTTCACTGGTCACTCACCATCCACCTATTCACTGCTCTCTGGCACCACCTTGCTGATCATTCATCTCACCTCTCTGCCACTGCCCAGCTGGCTGCTCATTCCACCTTTTCATTGCTGCTCTGCTGGCTGCTCATTGTGTTGCCACTGCTCTGCTGGCCACTTATCGCATCTCTCCATCAACTCTCAGTCACCATCCACTCACTGCTTCTGCCAATTTGTGGAGGATTTTGCTCTGGGCCAAATCTAATGATTTCAGCTCTCAGGGATTTCAGTTCTTGGCCCAAAGCACAGAGCAGCTACAAGAAATTCCAACCTCTACTCTCATTGAAACAGTGGGGAGAAATGGGTTGAACCAGTCTTACAGCTCACTCCTGGAGAGCATGCAGTCTGCTGACTCAGAGTCCTCCCTCCCCAACTTCATCTCACAGGGCTCTGGAAGTGGAGCCTCTGTCCATCCAAGTTTATTTACACTGACAGTGTTTCTCTATTTTGTGCCGGGTTAAGCACAGACTTTTCTTCTCTTGTATTCCCACAGTAATTCCAGACATTGCAATTAGTGTTGACATAATTTGTGACCCAACACCAGTCAGGTTGATTAAAATAAGCAAAACACTATTCGATCTGCTGAATATCCAACATATCTAAGCAAAGCAGGGGCAAACTGTATTTACTTGGACACACCCAGGGTTTCTCTCCCATTCCAGCTAACTATAATGGAAGCATTCATTCAGACCCTGATTACAGGTGATGGTTAGAAAACATTGCTGAGATATTCTGTCAGTTAAATAATTGCTATGATGTGCAGGTCCAGTTATTAAATGGACTCACTTTTGTCATCATTGTTCTGTTTTATCTTCACTTTCAAAGAACAATGAAATCAAACTAAGTTTTATGTTCACATACATGAGTAACACTGGGTGAGTGCTTACACCAGGGAGTTAAAAATAATCACTCAGGGAATATAATCACATTTCTTATGGACTAATACAAATAAGCACCACAGCTCAAACTGCAGGGCACAGCATTCCTGCAATTTTTGAAAAAACTTTCATTATGTATCCTAAATGTATTTGTTGTTAGAGATTAATAGCAATATGTTCACAGATGTGATACAAATAGAGAGGTAAAAATCCACCAAATAAGTTATTAGGTTATGAACTATTCATTAGTTCTTGTTATAATCTAAGGAAAAGTAATTGTTGGGGTTTTTTTCCCTCCCACAAACTCATAGGGAAAAACTCAAATAGAAAGTCATAATATATGTACCACGAGAACAGTAACAAAAAGAGGGGGGAGGGATTTTCTCTTTCACTGCAGCCCCTAGATACCACTGCTCAGTGTACAGTGGTGAGCTAGCTGCGGAAGAATTCTCCCATCATTAACATACATGCCTGGGATGTACAGCTGTAGTTTAGAACAGACTCCCTCCCAAGTTACACTGGAAAGCATTTTAGCCTCATGTAGGGATGGTTCAATGATGAGGTACACTTGGATGTCAGTTCTTTGTTGTGCTTCGCAGAGGCTCGGTCTGGTATCTCACTGATGAAAGACAGAGCTTCCAGTTCACCATCAATATGCTAACTCTATTGGATGCTAGTAAACATTCACTCTAAATATTTATTGTGTTGTTGTGTAATGCCTGGTTATATAACTTTTACTGCTGCTCACTAGTACACTGCTTCATTGCATCATGAATTTGAGGATTTATCTCAATTAAATTTATTTATCTAGAACATCAAATGTGCCCCAAAAGAACTAAAACATTAAAAGTATCTATAATTTTGGCAAGGTTTTAGTTAATTTTGACATGGAAGCCACATGTCTGTCACAGAAATCATGAAATAAGTTATGGAAATGAAAATGGGTTGGTCTGACATTATGTGTATGTTACTCGGTATTTTCTAGAACTACTCCAAACCACCTGCATAAGCATAGAGAAGAAAGGCAGCAGTTCCTACAGAACAGGGGACTGGATTGAGGAGGGGATTCAAGCTCTACTGCTGCCTTGCTACACAATCTTGGACAAATCATCTTGCCTCTTTGTGTTGGTTTTTCCTTCTGTCTTCTCCAGTTAGAATGAGCTCTTCGCGGCAAGGACTGTGTCCTACTGTGTGTTTATGAAACACTTAGAACTATGGAGCCCTAATCTTGGCTGAGGCCTCCACACATTACTGTAATCCTAGAAGATTTACCCATTGTTGCTTGGGTCCTTAACTATTTTTTGGCTTTTCTTCGTTTAAATCAGTGCTCTGGGGTAGGGCAGGGGATGAGGGTTTCAGTATGCAGGGAGGGAGGAATGCACCAGCCCTCTCTCACCACAGCAGCTTGGGGCCAAGTGAGAAGATCCTCTCTATGGCTGTTGGAGTGCCAGCAGGTACAGACAGTGCAGAGGTGCATGTCCCATGGGTGGGGCATGCCCTCTGTGCTCCCCCACCAGATTGAGGTAGGGAGGAAACTGTACATTTTCCCTCACTCTCTGACAAAGAGGAACAGTCAGCAATGTCCCTCTACAAATGGGGAGGAGCCTCAGCCCCTCCACCTCCCTAAAGGGTGCTGGGGTTGGGACACTCAGGGCCAGGGCAGAGGAGTGGGGGGGGCATGCCCCCAAGCAGCCTTTTTCTCCTGCCTCATGATTGCATCTCTTTGCTATATGGTTTATGTATCCCTCAATGAATTGAGGAGTGGAGAAGTTTCAGCCTCCTCATACACACAAGCAATCTCTGACCTTGCTTTAAGTTATGATAAGAGGAAGCTGCATACCAAACTGAGTTGTTCTAGCTCTTACCGTTTAGAGAAGTTCTTGAACAAACAGATGGATGAACAGATAGACTTGCTCACTCAGACAAACTCTCTCAAATATATCGTAGATAAATAAGAGTAAGAATTCTAGAGCTGTGGGGGAATTGGTCCTGAAAAACAATTAAGATAAGCACAACAGTCATCTATATTTCATCTGGTCTTACATGCCTTCTATGGTTATGGATCCCTGTAAAAGCTGAATACTCCCTAACTTTGTCCAAATCAGTTTGAACTAGTGAGCATTTAACAACTTGAAAGCACAGTTATCCAATAACTTTTCTTTTCTAACTTTATCATTTAGCTATTTTTAAATTATTGGAATAAATCCATCATCCATAACAATAAAATTAATGCCTATATCTCTAAGGGTATGTCTATATTGCATTCCTCCTTCGAGACAGGAATGCAAATGCAGACAAATGAACTTGCAAATGAAGTGTGGATTTGAATTTCCTGCGCTTCATTTGCAGAATGGCGTCTGGCCGCTTTTCTGAAATACTGTATTTCGAGGGGAAAAAAACACTGTCCACACAGTTATTTTGAAAAGAAACCCTTCCTTTGAAATAACCCTTAAACCTCCTTTCTTAAGGAGTAAGGGTTATTTCAAAGGGTTTAGTTTCAAAATACCGTATTTTGAGAGGAAAATGGGGTTATTTCGGAAAAATGGCTGGACGCCATTATGCAAATGAAGTGCGGGAAATTCAAATCCATGCTTCATTTGCAATTTCGTTTGTCTGCATTTGCATTCCTCTCTCAAAGGCAAAATGCAATGTAGACATACCCTGAGACTCCTATTTCCCAGCCATTAGGAGTTCTACCTATACTGTCATGGTCATCACAATTACATATCATACTGTCTGCTCGAAAAGCTTTTGTAAAATAGATTCATATTTTGCTGTAGCTACATCTGACAATCAAGACTTAATATTGTCAAATGGAGTTATGATGGAATGGCTCTGGCCTTTACTGACCTTTTTTCCACCTATTCTGAGACACATTCTCTAAGTCAGGTCTGATCCATAAACAATTCCTTACTCATTTTAAGCAACATTTTAAAAATAAATAGACAGCATCTTAGTTGCTTTTCTTTTTATAGCTTAAGGTTTCGCAGTCTACTGTGTCAGTCAGTGAGTCACTACACTTCCTTTCACAGAATCATAGAACACTAGAACTGAAAGAGACCTCAACAGGTCATCAAGTCCAGTCTCTTGCCCTCACGGCAGGACCAAGCACCATCTAGTTCAGGAGTGGGCAATAATTTTTAAAGGGGGACCACAAACTTTTTTCAAAGTGGTCATGGATCTTTGGGTAGAAGGAGTGGGGCCTTTAAATAGAAACAAATGAAAGAGCTTGTGCCTCCCCTAAGGCTCCCAGGCAACGCGGTGGGGCCAGGAGCTGCAAGCTCTTTCAATTGCTTCTATTTAAAGGAAACAATCACTGGGAAGGCACAAGCCTTTTAAATAGAAGCAGCTAGCTGAAAGGGCTCACATGTCCCCAGTTCCCAGGCAACATGTTAGGTGGCAGGGGCAGGAATGCCACAAAGGCTGGATAAAGGATCTAGGAGGGCCATATCTGGCCCACTGACAGGCTTGCCCAGCCTCAATCTAGATCATCATTGATAGATGTCAGTCTAACCAGCTCTTAAATATCTCCAGGGATCGAGACTCCACAACCTCCCTAGGCAATTTATTCAAGTGTTTAACCACCCTGACAATTAGGAAGTTTTTCCTAATGTCCAACCTAAACCTCCCTTGCTGCAATTTAAGCCCATTGCTTCTTGTCCTATCCTCAAAGGTCAAGAAGAACAATTTTTCACCTTCCTCCTTGTATCACACTTTTAGATATTTGAAAACTGCTATCCCATCCCCTCTCAATCTTCTCTTTTCTAAACTAAACAAACCCAGTCCTCTCAGTCTTTCCTCATAGATCATGTTTTCTAGACATTTAATAATTTTTGTTGCTCTTTTCTGGATCTTCAATTTCTCCACATCTTTCTTGAAATGCGGTACCCAGAACTGGACACAATACTCTCAATTGATGCCTAATCAGTGCAGAGTAGAGTGAAAGAATCACTACTTGTGTCTTGCTTTGAGCTCTCCTGTTAATGCATCCCGGAATCATGTTTGCATTTTTCGTGACAGTGTCACACTCTTTACTAATATTTAACTTGTGGTCCACTGTGACCTCTAGATCTCTTTCAGCAGCACTCCTTCCTAAGCAGTTGCTTCCCATTCTGTATGCATCAAGCTGATTGTTCCTTCCTAAGTGAAGTACTTTGTATTTGTCCTTATTAAACTTCACCCTATTTACCTCAGACCATTTCTCTAGTTTGTCCAGATTATTTTGAATTATGACCCTATCCTCCAAGGCACTTGCAACCCCTCCCATCTTGGTATCATCTGCAAACTTAATAAGCATACTCTCTATGCCAATAGCTAAATCGTTGATGAAGATATTGAACAGGACCAGTCCCAAAACTGACCCCTCTGGTACCCCACTTGTTATGATCTTCCAGCATGACTGTGAACCATTAATAACTACTCTCTGAGAATGGTTATCCAACCCAGTTATCCACCTTACATTAGCCCCAGCTAGACTGTATTTCCCTAGTTTATTAATAAGACTATTTGAGACCATATCAAATGCTTTACTAAAGTCTAGGTATACCATGTCCACTGCTTCCTCCTTATCCACTAGGCTTGATATCTTATCAAAGAAAGCTATCAGATTGGTTTGACATGATTTATTCTTTACAAATGCATACTGGCTGATTCTTTTCATCTTATTACCTTCCAGATGTTTGCAGATGAATTCCTTAATTATTTGCTCCATTATCTTTCCTGGCACAGGACTTAAGCTGACGGGTCTGTAATTTCTTGGGTTGTTCTTATTTCCCCTTTTTATATATATTTTTCTGTTTCCAGTCTCTTAGAATCTCTCTCCACTTCCATGACTTTTCAAAGTTGAAATGTCTCAAATACCTCCTCTATGAGCTCTTTTCCTCCCACAAGTCTTCTTTTAAGGGTTACACCCTTACTCTGTCATTTCACTCCTTCAATAAGAGAAACAATCAGCTCCCTTAGATTCTTAGTTATCTTGAGTATTTGATAGGTTCATTTAGCCAATATGAAAGCTATCAGACTCCTCAAGACCTACTACTTGGGGCAACAGCATTTCCCAGCATTTCCCATTAAGGGACTAGGGGGACTAATGCCACTCTACAGCAGCTCAACAAGCATTTCCCATTTAAAACAAAGTGTAGTGGCCAATACCTGGAGTTGCAGGAGTCGCTGTGGCAGCAAGAGTTGACCCCTAAATGGGCTGAAGCTAGTATAAACCCTCTAGGCCTTCCTTCACGTGGCCTACAGGCAACAGTACACAGGAACAAGCAGGGCCTTATAGGCCTCTGAAAGGCTTATTTCAGAAAAGTCTCTCCAGAAGCAGATTTTGGGAGGCTTCCTTGTCAGCACCTGTCCACCACCGGGATGCTACCCACTAAAGAAGGGACTTGTCAAAGCACTTGAGGACCAACAACTCTACTCTGTGTGCTTCTCCAGAAGCAGGAAAGAACCTCTAACTAATTTGGAAAGTTAGATATTACAAAGAAGTCTGAAATTAATAGTTGTTTTCTGCATATGAACAAAAGAAGAAATGAGTCAGCAAAAGGGAACACACTGAAGCCAGACAGGAATCAGAGTGCCTGCTGATCCTGCATTTAAAAAAAAAAAAGCTCCAAACTGTGTGGAATAAGTAAGGAGAACATTACACCATCTTTACTAAACTTGATTAGAATACTTTAAACCCTTTCAGATCTAATTTCCAGAATTGCAGCAGCTAATGAGGCACTTACCACAATAAAGAATACATTTAGGGGCTTGACAAGAATGCCCAGAGAGAAGTAGAAACTTCACTGATTGCTGAGCTAGTACATGTATCCTGAGATTATTTGGGATTGAGGAAGGAAGGAGAAAAGGTGGTTGTTTTAGATTTCTTCATTTGTTACACTTTCCTGAGATAATGTCTCACTTAAAAAAGACATTGATTGGCACCAAAGAGTCACTCTGCACAACCCCAAAAAATGCAGCCATATATTCAATGTAAGCATTTACAGACCATTTAAAATAAGAGCTTATTAGATTTCAGGATGATTGTCACAGGTTCTCTTTGTATCCTATACTTCTCCAAAAATTGGGACATCTTAGTGCACAAACATTCTTCAATTATTTCAGAACATGAGACAAATACCTACGGTCCAAGAAAAACTTTAAAGTACATGGAGAGCTGATTATGCTTCATCCTACAGAAGATCAATTTTCATTTTCAGACATAGTAATGATATGAATGAACAGTTCTCTCAAGTATCGACATGCAACGCCTATTGACTGCAGTAGAAGATGTGTGCATCACGTAGACGATGTGTGCATTGTGTATCTGAGAACAGAACTGACTATTATTTTTTACAGTTTTGCACAATGAAGAGATCATGATGTTAAACTTCACAAGCTCTTACAATGACTGATAATCTTCATACCAGTTGTTCTTAAACCTTGGTATAAGTAAATCATGTGAGTATCAAAGTTACCTGTGCTACTGCTATTAAGAACTAGATTTTTGTTGGTGTACTATAGCAAATTATACAAAGCAGGAGGATAACAACTTCTCCAACTGTGATAAATGTTCTGATAGAATGAATACTTAATCTCTGTCAAGAATTAGTAGCTTAATTTACATAAACTAAGATTATTGAAAACATCAAACTTTTGAAGTTCAATGCCCTGATGGCTTTGGCGAGAAATATTATCAGCGTTAAGTTCTTGTAGTTTCAGCGACTGTCAAGCTATGCTCAAATAATTGTTTAATAAAAGGTTCTGGCTTGTATTGTTCAATGTCATGGGAATGCTCCAGCTGTTGAAAAACATGACAAAAATTAAATTTACTCTTGCATTTTCCTGGGGACAACATAGCAAAAATCTTATAAAAAAAGATAGATGGTTTTATTAGTACTGTCTTGCAGTGTTAGATACTGTATCTAGAACTAGTGAGACACAATCCTTGCCCCCAAAGAGTTTACAAACTCAAAGATCAGTCAAAGATTGGGAAGACAAACAGAGGCACATGAAGTGACTTAGCTCAGTGGCAGAACTGATAACACAGGTTGAACCTTTCTAGTTCAGTACCCTCAGGACTTGACAAGTGCTGAACCAGAGAATTTTCCAAACCGCAGGAGGTCAATATTGTCTAGCAGCATTACCAACACTCCCACTGCTTATAGCGCTCTTAGAGGACATTTGGGGTAAATTAGAGCTAAATAACAGCACAAAACACTGAGAGCTAAAACTGGTGGCTTTAAACAAACTTTATGGGACCATGAGAAACTTGGCCACATCCATGATAAGCGGATATCTGGCTAACTAAAATCATGCCAGACCAAAGAGTGCTAGACTGGAGAGGTTCAACCTGTACAGACACAGTCTTATGCCTCCCAATCCTGTGTGCTGTATTTTGGACCAGGATGCCTCCCCAGAAAGAAGTTTATAACACTAGATCCAACACTGTTGGAATTTGTCTGTCTGAGGTTCTTATACTCTCTCATTGTCTCCTTGTGCTAGATTTCAGGCCAATGTTAATTATAACGGCTGACCTACAAACCCCTGAAAACCAAGGACTATAATAGGAACAGATTGAGGACACTATAATAAATTACTAGAACAAATAAGATGTGCTGCACCTGTTCATTTCAAATCTGAGCAAAAAGTGAAAAATGGTGGACAAACAAACCTAGTAAAAGTGAAGATTTATTGTGTATTGAAAAGGCAAAATGAGAGTTTTCTCCAAATCGTTTATAAAAAAAAACCAACCTTCCCTAGCCTGTATTGTAAAATAATAAAGTGAGCGCCCAATGACAGGAGCAATATATGGCACTCTTCCTTTTCCATATATTATATCTCCAATTTATTTATCACCTCTGAGCTTGGTTTCTATTTAACAGAACATTCCTTTCACAAATAATTCCATTATTTATGGTCTTGATCCTGAGAGATACCGGAAATTTTTTTCCAGAACTTGTAAAATAATTTATTCCACTAATAATATTTTGTCCTGAATATCTTAAAACATTATTCCAATAAATTGTCAATAAAATTACAAAAAATGTTCAACCATCTCTGCCCCTTATTTTGTAAACTCTTAGTGAAAGGAATTTGTCAGTTTTATTTGTAAAGAACCATATATGCTGATGGAACTATAACAACAGAATCGGTGTAATCTGTACTTGTCATTGTTCAAAGCCTATATATGGTGAACATTGGAAAGGATCTGAATATCTGATATTTTAAACAAAGCAATTAGCCCAGGTTTTTTCCACAGAACTAAACTATTTAAAATTTGCCATGGAGGATGGTGATCCGTTTCAGCACAACAGAATCAGTCATATTCTTCATCTCATATTTTGATTTATCTTAAATATTTAATATGCCAAGATTAGTGATAAGATGGTCCTAAAATCACCTTGCACATTTCAGTACAACAGTCATTCCATACCTAAAGTAACACCAGGAGCAGTTTGTCCTTTTATAGCCACAGAGATTCCCATTGTTTGTTGTGTTCTTTTTGGTGCTATGCACAGTTAAATATCCACCCTCCCCCTTGCCACCACGTCAATCAGCTCACCAACAGATATTTTCCATTGCAATCCTCATCTTGCTGTTTCCTGCCCCTTAAGGTTTAACAATGATCTATGGGTGCATCTACACCGCACCCTTATTTCAAGATAACTAGCGTTATTTCAGAATAACAATGTGAGCATCTACACACCCATTCTGCTATTTTGAAATAATTTCAAAATAGCAGATGGCTTATTCCAAAATCTGTAAACCTCATTCTAGGAGGATTAAAGCCTTTTCTCACATACAGAATAGTGATAGAAATGTAGCCGTGTTAGTCTGGTGTAGCTGAAACAAAATACAGGACTATGTAGCACTTTAAAGACTAACAAAATGGATTATTAGATGATGAGCTTTCGTGGGCCAGACCCACTTCCTCAGATCAAATAGCGGAAGAAACTATTTCTTCCACTATTTGATCTGAGGAAGTGGGTCTGGCCCACGAAAGCTCATCATCTAATAAACCATGTTATTAGTCTTAAAAGTGCTACATAGTCCTGTATTTTGTTTTCTCATATACCTATTTCTAAACAGCGTGTATATAAGGCTGTGTCCAGACTCCATGCCTCCGTCGACGGAGGCATGTAGATTAGCCAGCTCGGAAGAGGGAAATGAAGCCGCGATTAAAATAATCGCGGCTTCATTTAAATTTAAATGGCTGCCCCGATCTGCCGATCAGCTGTTTGTCGGCAGATCGGGAGAGTCTGGACGCGATGCCCCGACAAAGAAGCCTTTCTTCATCGACACAGGTAAGCCTCGTGAAACCAGGTTTACCTGTGTCGATGAAGAAAGGCTTCTTTGTCGGGGCATCGCGTCCAGACTCTCCCGATCTGCCGACAAACAGCTGATCGGCAGATCGGGGCAGCCATTTAAATTTAAATGAAGCCGCGATTATTTTAATCGCGGCTTCATTTCCCTCTTCCGAGCTGGCTAATCTACATGCCTCCGTCGACGGAGGCATGGAGTCTGGACACAGCCTAGGTGTTCCACTGCTGCTATTTCGAAATAGCCCCTCCCCAGTGCCTCCTGGAGCTCTAAAGTGAGGTAGCAGATCTACATTACGGAAGCCTGCCTCAGACTAATTTTGAGGCTTCCCTGCAGTGTAGACTTGCTCTTTTGAAATAAGCTATTTCAGAATAACTATTTCAGAATAGCTTATTTCGAAATAAGTATCCAGTGTAGACATACCCTATATTTGAGACCTGAAGTATTTGGGGTTTAGATTGGAGAAGACATGGCTGTTAAACAGGCTAGAATCAGACCCGAGTAAGAAGTTTAACATGAATTTACAGCAGTAATGTGACTGAGGTCAACAAATATAGCTTTTTTCTAGGCCATAGACACCAGACTGTTCCAGCCAGCTGGTTAATCCTGACTGCTTCACCCCTATAATCCTTACTTTAAACAATAATTGTGTTGTTCTTTTCTTTGCAGGTAGCATCCAAGAAAAGTAATTGCTGAAAATTACACTCTTATTTGGGTTTAAGCATATCTGCTCATTTCAGTTCACATTCCCAGGCTGTGTCTACATTCCTCTTAAAATCAGGAATAAGGGATCTTCCGGAAAAGGCTTTATTTTCCGAAAGATCCCGTCTAGACTGGCGCTTTTCTCCGGCAAAGCCCTGAGCCGGAAAAAGCGGCAGCCATGTTCATGCAAATGCCGCGGGGGATATTTAAATCCCCCATGGCATTTGCAATTCCGACTGGTCTCATTAGCATCCCTTTTCCGGAAAAAGGTGCCAATGTAGACACAGCCCCAGTGTATGCATGGATGGTAATATGGATAAAATTGATTGAATGTGATTTAAAGAATAGAGAAGAATCTTTAGAAAATGGGTTGACTAATGTTTAAATATTATATGCAAAGAATATCCACTTCAATATGGCATTATATTATTTTTAAAAACTAAATACTTTTTTTCTAGTCCCTCACAGTGGTTTTTTACTATTTGTGCAGTCCTCTCCTTTCCCTCTGACAAATCATCCCTTTTGTATGGATTTTTTTGCCTTCAGGAGAAATTCAATTTCATCCATGATTAAAATGGGAAAAAGAGGTTACAAACAATTGAACAACCCCTTTTAAAAAATTTTTTAAAATAATTGTACTGACAGTGATAAATTGCATCTGGCCTCGGCATTATGAGGAGTCAGCTCATTCCTCTTAAAGCCATCACTTATTTAATGATACATTTAATATGAGTAGTTCTGTTTAAAACAAATACTGGTACAGTGTTGAACAATGACTATTTCATAATCGTTCATTTCAGGCAACACAAGTCAGCCTTGTGGACAAACTTCCAGTGCTTTGTTCACTATCAGGTTTTTCCTTAAGAACAAACTTTTGTTAATAACTCATTTGCATTCTGTCAAATGGTAAATAAATGGACAGTTGTTCAGAACTGGAACAAGTGTTCATCAGTGTCGTTCAGCAATATTCACCTAGCTCTTCTAGACTAAGCAAACCATATTTATGGGGATACTTCTCACTCCTTAGATTCTTTTGCCAGTCCCCTCATACTATACAAATTATCTAAATGCATCATCCTAACTATTCATTGCAGGGTGGCTTTGTTTTCATTGGAATCACAAAATAAAAATTATATTAAAGTCTGCGGGTACGTAGAACATGCCATAAGAGGGCACACAAAAGAAAACACAGTACATAAACACTTGTAAATCAATGCATGTATGTAGAAGGTGGTGCTCCAGGCATAATTTTGAATCACGATGGCATTGCAAAAACAACAAGGAGACTACCAGATTTATTTGGGTATAAATTGTGTGGGACTTCGTCCACAAAAGCTGGTGCCCAAATAAATCTGTTAATGTTTAAGGTGGCACAGGACTTCCTGTTGTTTTTGCAGATACAGACTAACATAACTACCTCACTGATACTTATGGTATTGGAATATCTCCTAAAACTCCCAAATTCCACTGGATAATAGCTGAAAAGAGTTGATATTTCCCTATTGAAATCAAGCCCACATTATAGAGTCCTGTTGCAGGAGAATACACAGAGCACTTCTAGATAGGTGATTCTGGAGAATCAGAAGCCAGAAGCAATCAAAAGCACATTCCTCTGGTCTGCTTTTCAAATCTGTAGAGCATTCTTCTGTAAGATGAAGAACTTTTGGTGGGATGTATATGCCTCAGTATCATCCTCTTGCTCTACCAGAACTAGGATGAACAAACATTGTATTTTCTTCACTGTATGAAGCTATGTCTGGACTGCAGGCTTCTTGTGCAAGAAGCTTTTATCTGAAGAGATCTTCTGCAAAAACTTCTTGTGCTAGAGCAAGTCCATACTGCAAAAGCACATTGAAAAAGCGATTCGCTTTTGCGAAAGAGAGGGTCCAGACTGCATGGGCACTCTCTCGGAAGTAAACTCTGATTGCTATGCACAGAATGACCACCAGGCACCTGTGCTTTTTCCCTTTTTTGCACCAAAAAACCCTCTTCCCCACACATCTTTTTGTGAAAGAGCTCATTTGCAAAAAGGAGTTCTTCCTCATAGAATGAGGAAACATACTCCGGAAAAACCCCTCTCTTCTTTTGATTTTTTTTGTGCAAAACGCACTTGAGGTTTTTTCGGAAAAAACAGCTGTTTTTCCAAAAAACCCTCTGTAGTATAGACATAGCCTGAGTAGAAGAAGTGCCAGTGACTTCTTTGTATTGATAATAGAGTGGTTAGGTGTGTACAAAATACACAAAAAAGTAGTTTCATTAAATGTTTTTAGCATCCCAATTCCCTGTCAGATTCAATGTTGTAAGGATACTAGTGATAATGTTAGGCTTGTAAATGTGGCTTAAGTCAATACTAAGACTCTCAACATAGTGTAATACCCCTCTGTTATTGCCCTACTTTATCGATATGTGTCAATTTTCAGCTCCGAAAGCTTGGTAAAGTGAAAGGGAGGTTTTGGAGGAAAAAAGAAAATTATTCTGCCTGTCATAAATGTTGAAAAGATAAGAATTGAGCTGCAACTCTGAGGAAAGACTGTCACTTTTAATTTATCATTGCTACAGAAATAGCATCTTATGAAGGAAACTCTACAAATGATAGAGTTTTCCTTTCTCATTTTAATGGTTGAAATTCTATTGCAAATGCTTAGCAACTGTGTTTTGTAGGGGAACCTGAGAGCAGGGATTATGGAGACATTGTGGTCAGTGCAGTATATTCTCAATTAATATGTCATGCTGGATATTTAATCCAAATAGTTCTTTATAAAAATCAACTGGGTAAAATTTATCTCTGCCATTAAAATAGAGGAATCCAGCATGTTTTGTATTTTGTTTGAAACATATGGGAACATCTTCCCTAATAATATATATCAGTTAGGATACAAGCCTGTATGTAATCTTTAGGCACATTATGTACAATTTTATCTGATATAAATAATATTTTAGGCCTATTATTAATAGAAGTTAGACTAGCACAAAAGTATATATACTCCATGAGGCAGATAAACAGAACTAGATTGTACTTCCAGAGGCAAAGAGAGAGCTGCCCCAGAGTTCTAACCCTCCCCTCCAACCTCTTTCAGGGCTCCATGCAATTTGGAATTTTGTGGGCTGAGGAAGGATTTAGAGGCGTAGATCAAAATCAAGTTCCACTCCTGCAGAGGCCATGGAGATCCCAATTACAGCTGGCAAAAATGCTGAGTTTCTCATTTGCAGAATATGTTAAAATTTCAATTCCTGACTAATGCTTTTTTCTGAATCTAAATATGTTCTCTGATGCTCCAACAACAGCTGACTGAAACTAATATGGTTCTTGCTTTCCCACTGCTCAGAAGTCAGTCAGCCCTGAGTGCCAGCTGACCTGGAAGCCCAGAAGTCCCTAGCTGGGAGCTGGGTATGTGGTGAAGCTTCCCCAAAGTTGTGGCCTCTTGGAAGTTTATCCCCACATTTTGAGGCTTCCAGCTATGCAGTAGAGAGCCTGGCAGTGCTGAGCACACTAGCTCAAGTCAGGGCTCACAGGGCATCCAGCCTCTTTTACTAAAGATTTGGGCACTGAGTTCCCAGTTACAGCCGGAGTACCAGCTTTTTTGTTTAATCAACTTGTGTTGTTGATTAAAGTAATTTTAAAAATAAAGAAGTGAAACTTAGCTTTCCTATCAAAATTAATTTGAACTTTAACACTCACATTTCATTAATCTTCTCAGAGATGCTGGACAGATTACACTAGAAAATGAAGTTGTTTGTCTGTCCATTGAACAGATACAGTAAAGGCATTATCAGTACTAACTTCTTGCCAGGAATCCACCAATTTCCCTCAATAACCAACTTCTAGTTGTGAGCAGGTAATTCAGTTTCCACAGTCATGTAATTCTTGAACTCTCAGGAGAGATTGCCAGTAATTATAGTGATTTCAGAGCTGGTTCAGGTAGATGGTTCTGTGATGTGGACATATTCCCCATGGAACTGGACTGTGAGCATCAAAACTGTTTCAATAAAAGCCACCAGACATCAAACAAATGGTGAAGAAGTCTTTCATTAACTGAGATGGCCAGATTTGAACCAATGATCCAGCAATGAAAATCTCAAAGTCTATCAGAGTTATTTTGAAATAAAGCGTCTACACACAAAATGCATTTTGAAATAGCATTTTGCTATGTCGAAATAGCACGTCCACACTGAGTGGATGCTGAATCGCATTTAAGGCCGGCTGGAACCAGGACTTATTGTGTGAGGCCTGTGCTTAAAGGGACCCCTGTGCTTAAAGTGTTCTTGGTCGAGGCTGGAGTGGTCACTAGGGCACCCTGGAAAGGCTGGAGGCCCCTTATTTCCAAGTAAGTGTCTACATAGCACTTCTTTGAAATAGCTATTTTTAATTTGGCGTTATTCCTCATAGAATGAGGTTTACCAAATTCGAAATAAGCACTCCGTTATTTCGAATTTATTTCAAAATAGCAGTTTGGCTGTGCAGACGCTAGGAAAGTTATTTCTAAATAAGGGCTATTTTGAAATAACTTTGCTGTGTAGACATACCCTGAGATATTCAGTTTCCCAACTTAAACCTTTGTAAAGCTTCAATAAAAGTTAGGCAAGTACAACCTCTCTCCGACTTACAAACTGGTTATGGACCAAGCAATTGGTCATAACTCGGTTTGTTCGTAAGTCGGACCCCATAGAGTTACATGCGACCGCGCTGTTCGTAAGCATGGATCGCGTTTGTAACTCAGGGTCCGCCTTTTATGACAGCTTCGGTCGTAATTGCGAACGGTCGTAAGTTGACCGTTCGCAACTCGGGGACCGGCTTCATCTCCATATTATGAATGCTCTCTCGTAACACAAATTTTCTCTATATTTACGTTCACTGTTAGTTTTTACCTTTCCTCCTTCAGTTCACAGGTGGCTGACGGTATTTCAGGGTATCCAACTTCTACCTAGTTTTTGGCCCTTCTCTTAATCCTCAAGGGGGGTCTCATTTTGGTACTGCAGGGTCATAGCAAGCTCAGCACAAAGTTCCCAGAGAGTCTGTTTCTTCATCCACAGCTAAAATGAGTCCATTGATTTCTGTAGTGTAGCCAGAGTCTTACTGTGAGAACAGCATCATGGTCCTGACTGTCTCCTGCAACAAAGGGAAAGAGACTCTGGACCTTCTTCCTAGAGGAACTAAGTACTTGCAGCACCCACTAATTTTAATGAAGGATTGGGATGCACAGAAATGAACTGGATAATGACTTGCCCTAAAGGACCTCCTGTTTTTAGAATATGAAGGTCAGCCTCTAGCTATCAAATCTCTTGATGTAGATCTGCCAGTTTATTGTTCCTCACTATTATGATGGAAGGAAGGACATGGTGTCAGATTTTATTTCATTTATACCAATGTAAATAAGATCAGAGTCTGGTCCACTAAACACATACATAGCTTTCTAAAATACCTGAGTTTAAGTGCTAAGTTTCTGTTTGTCAAAAGGTGGGAATGGGCAACATGGATAGCTCACTTGATGAAAACCTGTTTTGCTTATTCCCTCTGGGGTACCTGGCCACTGTCAGGAGACAGAACACTGGGCTAGATAAACCTTTGGTCTCACCCAGAATGGCCATTCTTGTGTTATTATGTTCTATGCTCTTATATTTGATGACCAGTAATGGGATATATGTTATTTTCTTACCAGCCATAAAAAGATTATTAAAAGAAAAATCATTGCAAGTTTATTTTGTCAGTTCTATATTCAGTAAGATGGAAACTATACTTGTGCACCACTCTCAGAATACCAAAGAGCCTATTTATTTACTGTGTAATGAAATATTGCATTTCATCCTACTAATAGGAGAAGAATCTTTTTTTTATTTGCTGGTGTTTCTCCACAAATGGAAACAGCTAAATCAGTGAGGAGGAGAGCCCCCTGCTTTAACTGTTATCATTCCATCTCTAGTTTGTTCTGCACTACTCAGTCTCTTCCATTTTTACCATCTTTCTTCCTGTACTGTTTGTACATTCCAGCTGTCATCACCATCTGTATTTGCCCCTGACAGATGTGCTGAATACTTTTATCAGAAACACAAGACATTGTGAAGCACCCTGCTCATTCTGGACACTAGACTGCATGGTTGCCTGGAGAGTCAGCTGACTTTTCCTGGAGTGCTCTCTATTCACAAACAAAACAAAACTCAAATGTCCTCAATCTCAGAAATCAAGTTTTTCTGCTTCATATTATCATCAGCAAAAGTGAATATGATTTGTCGAGAGTATATGTTTTCTTGAGCATGTTTATCCCCCTCTTTCCTATTTTCCAATTCTTTTAAGCCTCATTAGAATGTAGCATAAAACTGCGAGATCGATGCTTCCAGGGTTCAAGTTATAACCTGTGATGAAAGAAAATAGAACATTTTTTAAAAGCCTCACACCACAGAAACAAAAAATCAATGATCAAACAAAAAACAAATACACCAACTCTGCAAAAAATTTAACTTCAAATGCTAGTTTAATGCTGTGGAATCATTTTTCTTAGGGGTTTGTCATTCCTATTGTAATTGAATTCAGTGCAAAAGTATTACAATGTACTTTTGCATAAATAATTTAGCTTAGGTTGACACTATAGAAAAGAGCAGATACAAAACCATTGACAAACACAGCTGGAAGATCTTCAGGTGAAATTACCTGTCTCTCACTGATAAAAGAAAGTAATATTCTTCTCATTTACATTGATTATATCACCCAGCACTCTGCAGACATATCCCCCCTCCTCCCCATCTTTCATAATGAACAAGGAATTAGTTCATCTTGTGAGCTACAAGCTGAACCTCCACAAGCAGCTATTGCTGATGGAGAAGTAGATTAGCTATTTGAATAATTGAATTATCTATTCCAATTTTATAGGCTTCATTAGCACTTATAATCCACATTTTGGTCAAATTCAGAAATTTTCAAGCTGTGGTTTATGCTGAGCTGGCTGGTCAGATTAAGGTATAAGTGACATAGATACCTGCATAGAACTCAATTTGCATTAGGGGTGGCAGCAACCCACCCCCTGTGCTGGTCTGATTCAGATACCAGGGCAGGAGCTGTCTCAACAGCGGTGGTGAAGAGGAGTGATATTGGCTGCTTCACACCTCACTCAGGTCTGGCTCTTAGGTCCCTTCATGGGGTAGGTCAAAACTGAGTTTGCAGCATTGCCACCTGAGGCTCAGGGGTCCCAGGGCTGCTCAGATTTGAACTCAATGTTCTCTGTCACCCAAATCTCATTATTATTCTCATTGAAGAAATGGAGGCCTCGAGCGTATGTCTATACCACAGCATACGCTTGAGTTCAAATATAGGCTTGAGCCCAAATCCTCCTTCTAGCTACCTACAAATCTGTCTGACTTGGGCCAGTAAATGCTCTAGCCTGGGACCTACGTCTGAGGCAGAGTCCCACTGGGACTTGGGATCTTAATGCATCATTTTGCTGTGTGGAGGAGCTTAGGTTCAAGTCCCCTGCACTTGTGTCTGAGATCCTCCCACAATCCCATGGGCCAGTGCTACTTGTCCTTTCTATTCCAAGTCTAGCCAATCGGCTCCAAGGAAATGGAAGACACCTCTCTGCTTCAAGTACAGCTTTTCAGCATTTAGCCCTTTCATTTTTTTTCTGGCCGCTGAAGTACAGTGTAACTTTGTACTAGCTATGGAGCAGAGAATTGAGTTGAATGACAGCTTTCTCTTTGTTTCCCAACATCTGTTAAAGGAATCCATTTCCGTGCAAAAGCCTGGGTGTGGTGGCGCAGGCTGTGGAACTGGGGAGACAGTGAGCTCAGTGACAAACTCCCAGTGGTTCACAGTAGCCGATGCATCTGGGATAGTGACCTGCTGCCCCGACTCTAATGCAGCACTAGAGAGGAGCCACCTGCTGCTGGATTAAACTAGTGACGTGACTTTGGCGTGCACACCAACCTCCTTGCCAGCGAAGCAGCTACAACATGTCCTGGTCTGTAGGCAGAGGGGCTGTTTGACTCTCCCCAGGAAGAGCTGCACATCACAGAATTAGCAACAGAAAAAAAAGAGACCACAGTAGCCCTAGAGCCCAGTATGTTTCTGACCATGTTTGTTGTTAATATAGGAATGGGAGAGAGAGAGATGTCTGGTTCATGACCCAATGCATAATTTATTACAAGCTGCCTGAATGGCAGCATGCACACCGGTGCCTTGGCATCATCCCCACCTCCCACCACCACATGGATTTCAGAATAAGTACCAGGAGGTACAAATAGCATTTAAACAGCCTAATAGGCTTTTTTTTTACTGGGCACCTGAATGTTCTTAGAAAATAGTATTGGGGTGAGAATCTTAAATTGCCTTCCCTGTTAGTATACCTCATCATATTTATCAGCCACACCACACTGTAATGACTCCAGTAAACTGTCCATAGGGGGAGGTGTGAAATATTGCCCATGGGCGAAATATGGCTGGATAGCTATTTGCAATCCAGAAATATGTAGGATTCTGTATTATTGTGTGTGTTTAGATGTAATCCATAAGCAGATGGAGATGGAGCAGGCTATAACATAAGGCAAAGAGAGGCAGTAAACACTGTGGAGAATGATGCAGCATCCTGTTGAATCCCCATGAATTTTGACCCAACTCCAGGTGCTGGTGCTGAAAACTTTCCCTTTACTAGGAACTTCAGACAGTTAGTCAGTCACATTTTTTGGATAAGGCCTTATTTTCCAGGCCCTTCTTTATACAATGCCAGATCATGCCACTCAGATGTGTTATTCAGTCAAACCTCTGTGGCATGCACTTTTCGCTTTCCACCAGTAGCTCCCTGTGCCATTCAGGAACCTCTAGGATCATTATATCTTCAAGAATATGGAATGCCTGAAAGGAGAGAGGAGATTTAGGAAATAAGCCAGGCTCCTGTTCCCCACTCAAGGCTACAATGGTCATCGTTTTTTTGATTATACCATTTGTAAGTACACCTTACTGTTGTTGGTGCACTCTTATTTCACTGTATTTTGCTCAATTGCGTCCATGGGGCTTCTGGAAACCAAAGCATTCCCCTGCGAATATATTGAGGCCGAGTTTTACAATGTATAATTTTTTGACATTGAGATTACACAGTACTGTTTTCTGTGGATGAACTGAAACTTTAAAAAAAGATACTGAGATAATAGTCAAATTGTTCACCCCTACAACCCACCTCTACTTCTGCAGCTCTGCCACACTCCGGCAGGAGTCTGGGAACAGTCAAGGAGCGTCCTGAGAGAGATTTCCAGGATGAATCACTGGAGGATACCCTGGACAGGGTGAGCAAGCAGGTTCCAATACCAAAGGGAAAATAATTCATGGCAAGTAGCAATGTACAGAGAGGCTGCAGAATGTAAGAGGAGAACTGCAGCACAGTTCCTTGAACAAGGACCTCACTTGAGGGAGAAAGATTTATTTCAGAGGATTCTTGTGCCAATGGTCACAAGAATCCAAGCTCCTGCTGCACCCAATGACCCACACAACTATATCCTGAGTCACATTCCCTGCTACGACATGCTGCATACCAGCAATGCATTGGACAGTTCAATGGTTGGGTTGCCCAGACAATGAGGATATAACAGTAGCAAGACAGGGCCAATGTATCCATGCAGTCCTCCACCCTCTTGCAGCAGAGTCAAGTGCATATTAAGTTGCAAATGTGGGGGGGAGGGGAATGAGGGATCCAGGGACACACGAAAGTGGGGAATTTCTCTGCTTGCACTTCCACTATTTCACACTGTTCAATTTTTGTTTTATGCACTTTATTTTATTATTGGTTTTGATATCGGTTTATTAGTGGTGTGTTGGGGTTTTTGTGGAAGCCAGCCTGCCTGACAATGCATTTGGTAATTCTTCCATGTCTATAAATAAACGTTTCAAGTACTTTCAAGTAGGAATAAGGGATCTTCCGGAAAAGGGCTTATTTTCCGCAAGATCCCATCTAGACTGGCGCTTTTCTCCGGAAAAACCCCGAGCCGGAAAAAAGCGGCAGCCATGTTGATGCAAATGCTGCGGGGGATATTTAAATCCCCCGCGGAATTTGCAATTCTGAAGTGTCTCATTAGCATCCCTTTTACGGAAAAGGGTGCCAGTGTAGACACAGCCAAATGAGTATTTCTTCAAAGAATAAAGATAGGCATAGGATACAACTTCCCTGTTGTACCATAAAACAATTTCTCAATTCATCTATTCACAATCCACAATGAAAATCTATAGTTTGTGTCACACAAACTACACACCCCTGCCCTGTATAAGTAGTCCTCTCATCTATAATTAACAACTCATGATAATCGCACAGCATTTGTAGCACACAACGACAATATTTAATTTATTGCAAAGATTGATGTACAAATATTACCACAAGTGTACTAATCTCCCACTTCCATTGATCCATGAAAATTCATACTGGGACTTATAATGATCCCTAATTTTTTGCCCATGTGCATCCTTCTACCACTGTAACAGGCACACTTTGTGTCTGAGTGTGCTGGTTCAGCAATCAAGTTTTCCATAGTGCACCATGAACAAAAGTCTACACCTCCTACAGCTGGTGAAAGCAGTAGGAAGTGTATGATAGGCTGGTTTGAATCAGATCTGTACAGTGCAGTGTGGACAGCTGAGCACAAGATCAGAAACTCTAATGGTAGGGTGAATTCAGTGTGGATGCTCAAGCCAGGGTTTATAAACACTGAGCCTGTAGATTTGAGATCCACATCCCCTGGGCTTATATTACTATTTAGACACGCACTCAGAGGTTAAATGATTTGCCAAAAGTTAAACAATAAGTCACCAGCAGAGTCATGGATAGCATTCATATCATCTAATGTTGATCCAATATCCTAACTTCTAGATCACATTAATTTCCTGAACATCTAATCCAATATTTAGGATGTTACCAGTTACAATGTGTTTTAGTTTACTACCCCAACTAATGAAGTGCACTACTGCACTCCTCAGAACTCACATGAGCACTACGAGAACACACTGATGTGAAATAATATAGACAGCTTAGCAAACAGATTCTCTGGCATTATTTTCAAACTGTAGTACATAATATACTATAAATACCTAAGCAGTGACCAGTTCTGTTCAATATTTTCATCAATGGTTTAAATAATGACAAAAAGTTTGTGGATGATAACATGAGGCATTGCAAGTGATTTGGAGGATAGAGTTATAATTCAAAATTATGTAGACAAACTGGAGAAATGGTCTATGGTAAATAGAATGAAACTAAATAAGGACAAATGCAATGTACTCCATTTAGTAAGGAGCAGTCAGCTGCACACATGCAAAATGGGAAATGACTGCCTAGGAAAGAACATTGCAGAAAGAGATCTAGGAATCCCTAGATACATGAGAGTCAGTATAACATTTTGAAAAAAAGCACACATAATTCTGGGATGTATTAACAGGACTATTATAAGCAAGCCATGAGAAGTATTTTTTCAAATCTATGCTGCATTTATTAGGCCTCATCTGGAGTATTGTGCCTGCCACATTTCAGGAAAAATGTGGACAAGTAGGAGACAGTCCAGAAAAGATCAACACAAATGATTAACGGTCTAGAAAATATTACCTAAGAAGAAAGATTGAAAGAACTGGGCTTGTTTAGTCTGGAAAAGAAGTCTGAAAGGGGACATGATAACAACTTTCAAATATCTAAAAGGTTGTTACAAGGAGGAAGAAAAAATATTCTCCTTGACCTCTGATGACAGGACAAGAAGCAATCCACTTAGGGTACATCTAGACTACAGGGTTCTGTCGACAGAAGTTTTGTCGACAGATACTGTCGACAAAACTTCTGTCGACATAGAGCATCTAGACACATTCAGTTCTGTCGACAAAGCAAGCTGCTTTGTCGACAAAACCCTGTAGTCTAGACGCAATCCTACAGGCAATAACACCTTCTGTCAACAGAACTCTGTCGACAGAAGATGTTATGCCTCGTAGAATGAGGTTTACCAGCGTCGCCAAAACTGCTGAGTTCTGTCGACATTATGTCGACAGAACTCAGCGGTAGTGTAGACGCAGGTATAGTTTTGTCGACAAAAGTCCACTTTTGTCGACAAAACTCAGTAGTCTAGACACACCCTTAAATTGCATCAAGGGAGGTCTAGGATGGACATTAGGAAAAACTTCCCAACTGTCGGGGTGATTAAGCAATGGTATAAATTGCCTACGAAGTTGTGGAATCTCGTGGGGGGTAGAGATGAGATTTTAAGAGCAGATTTAACAGACACCTGTCAGGGGTGGTCTAGATGGTGCTTGGTTCTGCTATGAGGGCAGGAGATTTGACTTGATGACCTCTTGAGGGACCTTGGAATTCTGTGACTCTGTTATAAGTTGACCCAATACTTATAGGCTCTGCCTATACTACACATTTTTTCCACAAGATCCTTATATCTGTCCTGGAGAGGCATACGGATCTTGTGGAAAAAGGGGGTTTTGTGCAAAACAGAAGTGGCTAGACTGCTTCTTTTTACACAAAAAACCCTGTGCAAAAAGAAACGGAAGAAAATACGCTAATATTGTCTCGACTCATGCTAATGAGTCCCTCATTAGCACATTTTCTGCCGCAAAAACATATAGTGTAGACAAAGCCATATTGTATAGTTTCAATTTTAATGAAATAGCCTTTTAAAAGGCTTTTTTTTAAGTAACATTCTAAAGCAAAGCTGTCAACATCTATGTGGCTTTTGAGGTGATTTTGAGATGACTTTTACAAAAAAGTGAATGAGCCACTAAATGCTCTGTATCTGTCAATGCCAGGAATCATGATTTTAATTCGGCAGTGACCTATGCTTTCCATATTTAAGCAATTATTTAAATCATAAATGTCACTTTCAGTCAGCTTCTTCCTTTTTGCTGGTGAATGTTTCTTAATATTCCTATTGTATTTGAATTAAAATGCATTTTTGGTGTTTCAGCTCTCTACAGTATGTGTGTAATAAATCCTTACTGAAACACTAACTTGCACTGGTTTAGTTAAACAGATGCAAACTTCTTTTTATAGATTTAAATTTCTCTTTATAAGTGTCCACATCTCAAGTCTGTTTCTAATGGACTTAAGCTAAACTGCTTTAACCAAAATAAGAATGTCCACACAACTTTTTAGCACTGGTTTAACTGAATCAGTTTAAAGTCCCAACTTAAGTTAAACCAGTACAAATCTCATGTTTTGATCAGCCACTATGGTCTAGATACTTTATTTGGGGATAGTTAAACAACAGGGTAAACTATGTCCATACAACAGTAGGTCTCCAGTATATACAGAATATTAGCCATAACAAACCAAAACCTATCAAACATTCATTGATATTTCATGTTATGAAATATGTGAACACACTTAATAAAAAGGTTTTCACTGAAAATATCAATGAAATATATAATTTCTCTCTCTGAGTTGTATTCTAGGTAAAGCAATTTTATTTTAATCTAAAGTCTCATATACATTGATGTCTTTGTTAGATCTTCTTAGTCACTTAAGTGATATAAAGGGACTTAGTACCTAAAGAGGCAGTGAGGTACCAATGCCCAACATTTACGTGCCACTGACATAACACCACTGCTTAGTAGCCACCTATCCCTGTAGGCATGTACATTTCCGGTGGTAAACATGCACAAAATTGCATAGATCATAACACTGTCACATTGCTTGGAGCCCTACATCATGCCTAATCACCAGCAGGGTTCTCAGACTATGTGCTCCCCCACCAATCTTATCTGAAGGGCCTGATCTGGTAAGACTACTCTGAACATACCTACCCCTAGTCAGCTGATCACAGGCAAGAATATGTTTGGGGCTTGGTGGTGTACGTGTTATTATACCCTCCAGCCCAGTGGGCACTTTCCTGAGATGTAGGAAACCAAAATTTGAATCCCATCTGCCTCTTTTGGAGCAGGAACTTGAACCTAGGACAGCTGTCTGCTAGTAGAATGTCTCGACTACCAATCAGTTGAGAGGCAGGTATCTCTCAATCTCTCCTACTGATGCTGTTCTATGCTGTATAACTAATTTAATATTTATTGGAGTGTTGAACCTGACTCAGATCCTCCTTGAGTGTCAGAGCCACTGGAATATAGATTTAGGGTTGCAAACTCCGACTGATGCTATTCCGGGAGATAGTTTCCTCAGCATGACGTAATGTTATTACGCAGAATATCCAATTAAAATCTCCAGGATTGCTTTCAATAGTCACCGGGAGATTGATTCTCATTCTGGAAGACTCCAGATCATTCCGTGTCACTCTCTTGCATTTTTTCCTCTTCCTCTCTGGCCCACTGACTACAATGTCTAAGTGTCTTCTGGGGTTTGTTTTTGTTTTTTTATTTTGTTTTGATGCAAGAAAGGACTGACATGGGTTAAGCATCTCACTCTAGGACAGTTTTCATGACTGTGAAGCCTGAGCAGAGGGAGACATCTCCCTCCAGGCCAGAGTTAGGCACCTAAATATCCTTTGAGAAGCTGGATTTAGGCCCTTTCCTAGCTAATTCCTATTAGCTCTCTTTGGCAGTTCTCAGCTCAGTTTACTTGCTTAGGTGCCTAACTCTCCCCACATAATGCCTAGCGATCTCGAACTGATTCATGGTTGTGAATTCCATTGGGCAATGTGTTCCCATGCCTAAGTCCCATTTAGCCCCCAAACTGAGTTGCAAATGCCCAGCAAAGAACCCTCTGTTAGAGGCATATTTGTACTACAGGCAGTCCCCGGGTTACATGGATCCGACTTACATCGGATCCCTACTTACAAACGGGGTGAGGCAACCCCGCACTAGCTGCTTCCCCCCAGCAGACCAGGGAGACGCGAAGCTAGCGCCCCCTCCCCCAGCAGACCAGGGAGACGCAAAGCGGCTTTTCACAGCAGACACCTCAGCTTGAGAATAAAGGACTGAGGGAAGTGAGGTGTGGGAGAATAAAACTGAGCTCTGGAGAAATGTTTGGCTAGAGTTTCCCCTACAATATGTACCAGTTCCGACTTACATACAAATTCAACTTAAGAACAAACCTACAGTCCCTATCTTGTACGTAACCCGGGGACTGCCTGTATATCCAAGCCCTGCAACTCTACCATCAACTTCGAGTTCCAAAGGAACTTTTCAGAGGTAGAGGGGAGGAAACACTGGGGAGCTCTGTCAACAAAATCCTCCTCTGGTTTAGAGTTCTTAAAGATCCTAAGCCACTGGCAGAACTTAAACTGCCAAGTAGCAGCTTCAGTTTTAAGTTGCCTTGAGGCTACAGATGGTCCTTAGAAATGTGGAACAATTTAACCTCACCCTCCATGCCAAACTCCTCGTAGTGACAGCCTTCTGTGAGATCATTGTTTCTATTCTTCATGGTCCTCCATTTAAAAAGAGAGAGAGAGAGAGAGAGGAAGACTTGATATTTCTATTTCAAGCCTAAAAATACATATGGCAGTTTTAGGCCATCTGTACACATTATAAAGATGAAGAACATGAACCAGATTCCATGGTAGCTTTGATCAGACATTCAAATCCATGATACAGGAGTGAGTCCAAAGTTATGCCAAATGTGTTTGCCTATCTCTATTAGAAACACTGACATAGAATGTCTCAACAAGTCCATGTGAGTCCTTAAAAAACAGGACTAGAGAAATGGAACACTAGAAAACTGAAGGATTCTTTTTAACACCATAAAGATGCAGCTCATTGGAGCTGCTCCAGCATTTTAAGATGATAAAGCTCCACACATGCCAACCGTTTATATGATAAAAGTATAGATTTATGAAGCATATTAGGTGTATAGATTTAGACAGACATTAAAAAGCCCAAAGAATAAAAGAGATTGTTCTATTAATCATGAGACCAGTTTTAGCAGCAAGAAAAAATCTTGAATGTTACCAACCTCGATGAGTAAGAGATACTATTTAACTCCAGCTATCTGTAAGACAGTCTAAATTGTTGAGAGTAGAATTTAGAAAATTACACTGTTTGTGATTTATGCCTTTGGGTCTCTTAATTTTGGCTGCCCAACTGAGCAACCACCTGTTAAAAATCAGGCCTGGTTATGATGTCTCGGGTTAGACAAATATTGAGAGACGAGTCATTCTTGAAAATCTTGGTCAATGTTTTCTTCCATTTGTTTGCCAGACCAACAGATAAGGCATCAAGTGGAACTGTGTAAGTAGTTCTACACTGGAGAGTATTTGCTAGAATTTCACCCACTACAGTTCTTGTATAGATATAATTTGGCAGTTTTTTTCTCAATTTTCAAGTCTATCTCCTATTTGAGAGTGCTTATATGCAGAAAATGAGGGTTCAGAAGACAAAAGATTACTATGAGGGGGGAGAACCATTTGACAACCAAACCCAAAATCATACAGGCTACGTCTAGACTGCAAGCCTCTTTCGAAAGAGGATTTTATGAAAGATACTTTCGAAAAAGCCTCTTTCGAAAAAGAGCATCTAGACTGCAACCAGTACTTTCAAAAAAGCAAGCCACTTTTTTGAAAGAGAGCACCCAGGCAGTCTGGATGCTCTCTTTCGAAAAAGCACAGTTTGCATTACATAGCACCTTTTTTCGAAAGAGCACTTTCGAAAAAAGGCGTTATTCCTCGTGAAATGAGGAGTACCAACGTCGAAAGAAAAGTCGCATTCTTTCGATTTAATTTTGAAAGAATGCGGCTGTAGTCTAGACGCAGGAGAAGTTTTTTCGAAAAAACCCTGCAGTCTAGACACAGCCACAGAGTGAATCCGAGTTTTAAGAACAGAACTGAAAGCTCTGTGGAAACTATATGCATGCAACTTTTAGGGTCCAAAAACTCTTGGCTACGTCTACATTGGCCCCTATTCCGTAATAGGGATGCAAATGTAGCACTTTGGAATAGGCAAATCCACAGGGGATTTAAATATCCCCCGCAGGATTTGCATTTTCATGGCTGCCGCTTTTTTCTGGCTTGTAGATAAGCCGGAGAAAAGCGCCAGTCTGGACGCAATCCTCCGGAAAATAAGCTCTTTTCCAGAGGATCTCTTATTCCTACTAAGAGCTTATTTTCCGGAGGATCGCGTCCAGACTGGCGCTTTTCTCCGGCTTATCTACAAGCCGGAAAAAAGCGGCAGCCATGAAAATGCAAATCCCACGGGGGATATTTAAATCCCCCGTGGATTTGCCTATTCCAAAGTGCTACATTTGCATCCCTATTATGAACTAGGGGCCAATGTAGATGTAGCCCTTGGGTTTTGCTGTCTCTAACTAGAGACATTTTTTTTCAAGGTGTGTGATTTTTTAAATTTTTTTTAGAATGAAACTTGTCAAGTCATATCTGGGTGGAATACACCTTGATAGTTAATACAACAGGTGTAGGTCCAGTACTTAAACCTACAAAGTTCTGTACAGTCCCTGCACATGCATTCTAGCTCCTACTGATTATCAGGTTCAAAATGTTTCATTTTTTCCAGAGGCACTTAATCAGTTTTTATGTTAGAACTTTATCTGATTTGGCATGTCAAAAAAGAAAAGTAACCCCCTCCCCAAAAGATTGCATTTAATAGTTCTTTGGACAAATATCAGTTGAACAAGAACTGATGACAATTCTCCTGCTATTCCTAGCACAATACAAGAGAGCATTCCAGAGTCTGCTTGGTGAACCAACAGATTAATAATAAATGAGAGGGTAAGCAGCCCATTTATAACTGCCTGATGGGCCTCCCTAAATAACACCGGTTGTGCAAATGGAGTATTAGAAGTCTGGAAACTGGAAAAGAAAAATATATTAAAAAGAAGGCAAAAGCCTAGCAATGAAATCCATTTTTCAGAATGAAAAACAAAAATGCCTTTTCTGAATATCCATGTTAGCATAGTCCTTCTCATTAACAAGACTAAATGAGAATGTGTATTTATTATGATTAAGTGAATATTAAAATGGCTTTGGATAACGTAGTCACTTCCAGTAAGTGGCTTTGTTTAATTCTACCCAATCTGAATCAGTTATTAATATTTGTAATCTCCACCTCCAGTAGATTTATCAGCAAAATTACTCTTTTAGCCTCATGAAAATTGTTCAGTACCACAGAATATTTCAATGAAAAAACCCTCTGCACTATGGTCAGGATGGGAAAGTCTGCATAATTAGATAAACTTTTGTGAAATATAGCCTAACAATACAACTTAGACAAACATTATTGATCACTCTGAAATGCAGCATGGAAGAAAAATTACAGAGCAGCAGTGTTCAGGGCAAAAGCTCCAGTTACAGATTTGCCAGCCCTACATCAATAGGCAACAAAACTAATCTGCATAGTACAGTCTGTGTGCTAAATTTTTCTATGGTCAGTTCACTAACACCACAGAAGCACAATCATGCACAGCACCACCATGCTCCTCATCTCAGGAAGTGCGAAATCTTAGGAAGACAGTTATGCCCAATAAGAGACCAATGCCTCTCTACTCTTGGAGACCTGCCTAGTAACTGTACAGAACAGGGTAGATGGTTTAATCTGAGCACTAATACCATTGTATGTGTTGGGGTTTGTGATGAGGTAGACTAAGCCACAATACAGAAAACCAGAAGCCTCACCATACCCCATCCCAGTGAGAGGAACAGTAAAGAGGTCCCTCCAGGTGGGGTAGAGTGCCTATCTCTGTGGCAAGCAATCAGGACCCAGCAGACCTGTATAAAAGAAGCTGCTGGGCTAGGGACTGGCAGTTCTTCACAGGAGCTCAACTCAGGCAGGTCTATACACGGACTGGGAGACCAGCAGCACCATGGACAGCTCCGAGTAGGCGCTGAACTTAGACCTGAGTAAGGCCCAGGTCCAGTGACCAAAGACTGGCCACAGGCCGACTACAAGAATTGACAGCAACGTGGACAGGGCTAGTCAGATCCTAGCCTCAGAACTTTGAAGACAACCTTGCGCGGAACCCCTTTGCCACAGAGGGACTCTCACAAGTGGGTGGACCCTGTTACAGGATTACTCCGTAACAGATGTACCAAACCCTTAAGGTGCCAGTAATGTGCAGGTGTACACATACCAAGAGAGTCTTTGCCCCTAAGATCTGACATTCTGAATAGACAAGGCAAATGGGTGAGACATAGGAAGTATGGTTTTTTTCACCTTTTACAGATGGGGAACTGAGCCGCAAAGTGACTTGTTCAAGGTCATACAGGTAGACTGTATCAGAGTGCAGAGCACTGGATGGACACTCACTGCACAGGATTAAAAATTATAATACAGTAAAAACTGCATCATCTAGCACTTTACCCATTGGAAAGCTCTAGAATCAGCAAAGGAATGTAGCAGAGCTGGCAGTGATTTTCCCACAGCGGCAGGAAGAGGGGACCTGGCCCCTCTTTGCCTCAGAACACAAAGGATGTCCAGTTTCTCAGCACAGGCTCTGGGAACAGCACAGCACATGCCTCCACTCAGCAGAGAACCCCAGTGCCCCAACTAGTCCTAGTGCTCTGACTATTGGTTCCCTTTGCAGCCACCCCTAATTAACAGCTCTTGACTCCCATCCCGTCCCACCCATTTCTGCAGCTTTCCCTGGCCACTTGCTGCTATACTGGATAGAAGAGCAGCTTCATGCACCAACCAGTGTACTTAGTTAACCAGAACTTTTGACTATCTGCACCCCCATGTTCCAACATGCTGGATAACAAAGCTTTTGCTGTAAATAAATCATATTAACAAGTGGGATGGATGTCTGTGAAAGTGGAATGTAAACTCACATTGTTGCTCTTCATCCTCCCCTGTATGGGTTAAAACATCTCCTAGTGACTTAAATGATGGCCTGGCAAGAACGATTGCAGTTGTATTTCTCTGAGATGGCAAGAAAGATTTTTATGAGCAGGGAGTTAATCTACTTGTGGATTGGGAACTATGTTATAGTCACTTTCTAGAGTAGTAATACCTTTCAGGCATTTGTCAGTTTTGCTCTTTACTACGATAAAGAATATGAAATCCAATTCAAATGACACAAAAATGTTGGACACATTCATTCTGTTCCCATATATAACATGCCTCATATGGTAATGCTTACCTAGGGCAATGATTCTATAGTTGTGAGTTTTTAACAATCAGCCGCAGTAATATAGTACAATGTTTTATGAAATAATATGTGTCATGTATATCGAGACTACACATGGGTGGACTGTTGACTTACAAAGTCTGTAATGTACCTATAATGCTGGATGTAAACGAATAAATACAGAAGTTTCCAAAAATACAACTGTGTGCACATAGAAACAAGGAACAAAATTGAAGTGCACACACCAAAGGTAAAAATATTTTAGCAACTCTGTAACAGGATGGACCATGCCTGAAAATATAAGTAAACAGAATATTTTATGTAAAAATTACTATAATATGGTGTATGGTCATTGGTCCTGTGATTTGCACAGGACACTGCACATGTAGCTGTGGTTCACCTTTTTTTCCCCTGCTCACCATACTGCTGCTTGTTATGCTAAGGGGAGGAGGCAATGTAACAAGCTGTAACCACAAAATTCTCCATGGATTTGAAAGGCAGCTGAGTCTGGTGCTTTCGGCAATAGAGCACTGTAACATCAGAAGTATTGCTTGAGTATTGCTCTGATGTCCCTGTGCATTTATCTTGCTTGTGACATACTCTGATGTTAGTAAGGGTTTTGATGCAGTTCACATGAGCTAGCAAACAGGGGACAGCAAACGGGGAAGTTTGAGAGGGAGAGGGGATCCCCCCCTCACTGAAGGAACAATGTGAGAGCACTAACTTTGGGGTGAGTTTGTTTGACTGTTTGTTAGCATTTTCTTCTGTTTCAGATGATTTCAGTTATTTCAAAAGCTTCAGAGGGTAGCCAAGTTAGTCTGTAACAGGAAAAACTTAAAAAACAACAAATAGTGGCAGCACTTTAAAGAGGAAGGTTTTTATGTGGACCCCTACTAATGGTCGTAAGGAGAGTCTTGATTTCTACATCGACTGCTTCTGCAAATGTGCTCGAGCTGACATTGTCAGCAAACAACAACATATAACCTCAGTCATGCAGAACACAATGCTATATATGGCCTCAAAAACAATTCTAACATCATAATCAAAGAGGCTGACAAAGGGGGCGCTGTAGTCATCATGAACAGAACAGAATTACGAACAGGAGGCAACCAGACAATTCACCAACACCAGATTCTACAAGTCTCTCTCCTGTGATCCCACTAAAGAATCCCCAAAAAACCTGAAACAACTGCTCATGAAGCAACCTGATGCTGCTCAGGACCAGATTTATACTAACACGCCCCCTAATCCTTGACCAGGATTTTTCTATCTGCTATGCAAGTTAGACAAACCTGGAAATCCCGGACGACCCATCTCAAGCATTGGTACACTTACAACAGGATTATCTGGCTATATTGACTCTCTTCTCAGACCCTATGCTACCAGCACCTGCAGCTACCTTTGCGACACCACCGACTTCTTGAGGAAACTACAAAACATCAGTAATCTTCCTGAAAATACCATGCTGGCCACTATGGACGTAGAAGCCCTGTACACCAGCATTCCACATGAAGACGGATTACAAGCTATTGGGAACACCATCCCTGATGACAGCACTGCACTCCTAGGGTACGTCTAAACTACATGCCTCCGTCGACAGAGGCATGTAGATTAGCCAGATCGGCAGAGGGAAATGAAGCCGCGATTAAAATAATCGCGGCTTCATTTAAATTTAAATGGCTGCCCCGCTCTGCCGATCAGCTGTTTGTTGGCAGATCGGGGCAGTCTGGACGCGACGCGCCAACAAAGAAGCCTTTCTTGATCGGCACAGGAATGCCTCGTAAAACCAGGTTTACCTGTGCCGATCAAGAAAGGCTTCTTTGTCGGCGCGTCGCGTCCAGACTGCCCCGATCTGCCGACAAACAGCTGATCGGCAGAGCGGGGCAGCCATTTAAATTTAAATGAAGCCGCGATTATTTTAATCGCGGCTTCATTTCCCTCTGCCGATCTGGCTAATCTACATGCCTCCGTCGACGGAGGCATGTAGTTTAGACGTATCCCTAGTTACAGAGCTCTGTGACTTTGTCCTCACCCACAACTACTTCCAATGTAGAAACAATTTGTATCTTCAAGTCAGTGGCACAGCCATGGGCACCCGCATGGCACCACAATATGCCAACATCTTTATGGCTGACTGTAACAAACAGGCTAGACCCCTCCTCTCGTGGGTTCCCACTCACATTCCTACTTAGCCCTCTGCTCAGAGTTTTTCAAAGGCCATCCTGACTCTTCGGCAGTCTGTTAGAGTCTCAGCCTCCAATACTTGTACACTGGCACCCGCTCTTGGTGGACAGGGTAGCGGAACCCGGACCCACCCTCTCTCACGGGTCCCAGCCCAGGGCCCTAAGGACAGGCACAGACAAGTTCCTGTCCAGCTGATGGGTATTCCTGCCATAACTGGTCAGCCTGCGGGCCTTAGCGGGGAAGCCCTCACCCCGGGCTACTTCCTACCCTGGATACAGCTGAGGGAGGTCTGAACCCCTCCTGGCCCTCCCACATGGCTCACCAATGCCAGCTGAGCCCTGTCACCCTCCCTTCCACTTGCTTGCAGCGACTGTCCTCTCTCTCTCCTGCTATATCTCTCCTCTTCTCCTGTGTCCATTTCCTTTTTGTACCTCTCACCTTGTCTCTCCTGCCCCACCCCTCCCCGTGACATCACCGCTATGCACCCCGGCTGCCCCCACCCCTCTCACGTCATTCCTGGCACGCTCATAATGCGCCCGAGATGCCCGGCTCTGGTTCACGGCACCACCCAGTTGTGCCACAGCATGTGAATATGCAGCACAAGCTGCAAGACGGGCTCTGAGCTCCCCGCAGAGCATGGCAACATGGGCATTCGGAGTGCGGGGTGATCGCACCCCATCACACTGACCTTGAACAACGTTTCCTCAGCTCTCGCCACCTAACACCTTTACTCTACTTATGCTACATTGATGACATCTTCATCATATAGATCAATGGGAAAGAGACCCTGAAAGAATTTCACAAGGATTTCAACAACTTCCACCCCACCATCAACCTCAGCCTGGCTCAGTCCACATGAGTAATCCACTTCCTTGATACTACAGTACAATTAAATTATGGACAAATTTCCATCGCTGTATACCAGAAACCTACTGACCGCTACACTTACCTTCATGCTTCTAGCTTCCATCCCAGACACAGTTCTCAATCTAATGTATACAGTCAAGCCTCAAGATACAACCAGATTTGCTCCAATCCCACAGACAGAGACAAAAACCTACAGGATCTCTATAGAGCATTTTTAAAACTGAAATACCCATCTGGAGATGTGAAAAAGCAAATTGACGGAGGCAAAAAAGTACCCAGGCATGAACTCCTTCAAGACAGGCCCAAAAGAGAAAACAACAGAATTACACTTGTCATCACCTACAGTCCACAAATTAAACCCCTCCAACGCATTATCCACAATCTACAACCTATCTTGGAAAATGTCCCTCACTCTCAGAGGCCTTGTAGGAAAGGACAATTCTCGCTTACAGACAACCCCCTAACCTGAAACAAATTCTTTCCATTAACCATGCAACATCGCTACGCCATAAGCATTCAGGAACCCACCCCAGCAATCAGCCCAGGTGCCAATTATGCCCATACATCTACACAAGTGTTTTCATCACTGGACTCAACCACATCAGCCACAAAATCAGAGGCTCATTTAACTGCACATCCAGTAATGTGATCTATGCCATCAAATGCCAGCAATGCCCCCACTGCCATGTATATTGTCCAAACTGGACAGTCTTTACGGGAAAGAATTAATGAACACAAATCAGATATCCAAAAAGGCAACATACAAAAACCCGTTAGAGAACACTTTAATCTTCCTGGACACTCATGATTGGATTTCCAATGCACTGTTTTCTTTCAAGCCAACTTCACAACCCAAATACACAGAGAAGGATTGGAGCTTAACTTCATTCACAAGTTTAATTCTCATGCCTATGGTTTGAATTGGGATATTGGATGGCTCGCACATTATCAACCAACCAAACAATGAAGGTGCTAATGGTTCTTGATGTCTGTTTGGAATCTGGTGTTGGTCATATGCCTTTCCAAGTGTTAACTAATGGTTCTTATCAGCCTCCTATAACTACTCAGTCTTTAAGATGCTACTAGACTGTTTGTTGTTTTTTACGTTTTTCCTGTTACAGACTCACTTGGCTACCCCTCTGAAGTGTATCTACTCACTGTCTTTTTTTCTTCCTCTCCTTCAATTTTTTTCCTCCCCCTCCCCCCCCCCCCCCCCCTCCCCCCCCCGTCCTTCACTTATTTATCCTTGGATCTGGGCTTCCAACACTCCGGTTATCAGTTAATTCAGTTACTGTGTCCATGGGGATTGTGTGTCTGGGATAGTTTGAACCTTTGTTCCCTTGACCAGCCTCGATTGGCCTTGTGATCACCCTCCTTCTATGTGGTTAATTAGCAGGTAGGAATGACCTAAGAGAAAAGGCCTTAAAAGCCAAAGGCTAAGTGACCAGGGGAGTTTTTAAGAGGGAGACCTATTACAACTAGCATATTTAGAAAGAGCCACATTACCGGTGCCAACACTACTTCTGTCTCTTCCCTGCAGCCAGACAGACCACTTGTCATGGATGCCTCTACCGAGATCCTGGTGTGGCTTTACAGAGACTGTGACTTGCATTTCCCACTTACAGAAATCCAATGTGAAATGTTCCTGCTGGTGGAATTTCTCAGAAAGAAAAGAGCTACAGGAAGAGGTGATTAGCCTGAGGAGCATCCATGCCCATGAGAAATTCCTTGAGACTATCCATGTGGAGACATCTAAGGCTGAGGAAGCTATCCAATTACAAAGGACTGCTGTCACACCACTAGTGGAGGATGAGATGGCTCTGTCTTGGGGTGAGGAGGAGGGGAGGGAGTACACTGGCAACTGGTTACTTTTACCAGCAAGCAGTGCTCCACTCCTGCTCCCAACTCACCCACCATGATTCAAGGAAAACCATTATGCTGCCCTGCATATGAAAGATAAGAAATCACCCCCTGAGGAAGAGAAGCCATGTAACCCCAACGCTGAGAGGATGGCAGGAAGAAACATAGGGTAGTGGTGATTGGAGACTCTCTACTGAGGGGGACAAAGCCACTCATTTGTTGCCCTGAATTAACATCCCACAAGGTATGCTGCCTGCCTGGGGCCCTTGCCTGATACATTATGGAGGGATTGTCAAGCATCATCCAGCCCTCTGACTGCTCCCCCATGTGGGCACTAATGACACTGCAAGGTGTGACCTTGAGCAGATCAAAAGTTACTATATGTCTCTACAAGCATGAGTGAGGGAGTTTGGGGGTGCAAGTGGTGTTCAGTTCAATTCTTCCAGTCAAAGGTAGGAGCACAGGCAGAGCCAGATGCGTCCTGGAGGTGAATGCCTAGCTGTGAAGATGGTGTTGCTAGGAAGGCTTTGGTTTCCTTGACAACGGGATGCTGTTCCAGGAAGAAAGACTGCTAAGCAGAGATGGAGTCCACTATTGAGAAAGAGAGTATTTGGATGCAGATTGGTTATCTAGTGAGGAGGGCTTTAAACTACGTTCAATGGGGGCAGGTGAGCAAAGTCCACAGGTAAGTGAAAAACATGGAGATCTGGGAGATAGGTCAGAAATTGGGAGGAGCATGGGCTAGAATAGCAGGGATAAAGGAGGGACAAGGCAGAACTTGGGGTGGTTGGCAAAATCAAATCAGTATCTTAGTTATCTGTAAATAAATACAAGTAGTATGGGAAATAAGCACAAAGGATTAGAACTTTTGATGATGACAAGGGCACAGAGAACCCAGCTGACAGTGGCAACATGAAGCTGCCCAGATCCGCACACTACTAGCCTGATTACTTCAGTGTGCCATCAGAACTCAGGGACAATCTCTTATGATGGAGGAGGAAACAAAGCTTCCATCCCTGGAAATCTTCCAGAGAGGAATGCAGAGCATCTTCATGAAGAGCACACTCAAGAAGTTGAGACACATCACAATTCAAATAAATAAAATACTCTACCACATCCTCATTCATCCCCCTTTGCCCAACAAAGAACTGAACAGCAGATGCTGACTATCTCTGAGTTTGTTCTACTTCTACTGAGCACAGGGTATGGACGTGATGTGGATTATGTGTCAGACTGCCATATCACTTTTTTAGTTTATTCTCTAACATTTCATATTCTAATAGTATACAAATAAAAAGTAATCAAAAGCCAATGGCTTTCTTCTCTAAACTTGTAGATAAAAATGGTGCCCATCCCAAATGGGAAAAAGGAAGAAAGATGAGGTTTTAGGTGAGGAGAAAAAAAGGTAAAAAATGGAAAATATAAGGAATAAGGCACATATACACTCCTATCCAAGTTCCCTTTCCCTTTACCAGTAGGCACATCTATCCTCACCTTCTGGGCCTGGCTTGACTCCACCGGGATTTCAAACAACTCCTGGCTTTCTGCATGGCTTGAGTGCTACTCTATATCATCTCCCTCTCTCCACCTACAGATCATGCAACGTGTCCCCAGTTGAATGTGGAGTGCTGATGGGATCCCAAATATGGGATGCAGATTCCTATAGAAGCAGCAGGTCTGTGGAATAGCAGCAGATTTGTTCTCCTCCCTTATATTCTGGTATGCCCAATAAAGTCCCTTTGCTTTCCTGTGACACTGTTGCTGATACCTATCATGCTCTGTTTCAGCATCCTCGGTGTAATCTGCACATAGACATCAATATTTTTATGGCTATTCCATAGTCTTTTCTCCCCATAGGCCAAGAAAATCCAAAACTTCTTGCCTGTTCTAGGCAAATGCAGATCTAATAGCTCTGTGTGCATGAAGCTGAAATGGTGAGATGAACCCAAAAAAGAGGAAATAATAGGTATATTCACCAAGGTAGACAATGAGGGAAAAAGCACATAAAAAACATGTGCAAGATTTTAAGTAGGTTGAGCATGGCTGGTGTTGCTTGGTGAGATGTCATTATTGCATTGGCATAACATGCTTATGGCAGCATCAAAATTTTGTGTAGACACATCGTGCATACCTATGCCAATGCAAGACAAATTAGGTCAACTTAATTTTGTAATATTCATCAGACCTATGTCTTCTAAAGTGATGAAATTATAATGGTATGAAAATAGCATGTAGACCAGCCCCTATCAGAGTAGGAGCTGCCTCTTCTGGAGGATCAAGACTCTAGAGTATGTTGGACCTATGCAAATTGAATTTTACCTTTATTGATAACATGCTCTTTTCCAGGGCTGCAGTTCTCTTGCTATGGTCCAACTGTGCATAACTAAAGTATGATGTCTACACTGCAGCTAAAACCCTACCACTGGAATATGCCAACTGATTTGAACTCACTGGGCTCAGACTGCAGGGCTGTTTAATTGCAGGGTAGATGTTTGGGCTTGTGTGGAGATGGAGCTTTAGGACCCTCCCTCCCCCCACCTACCTCTCAGAGTCCCGGAGTCCTGACTACAGCCTGAGCATGAATCTAAATATCTATAGCACAGTTAAACAGACCCTTAGTCCAAGTCCTGTGAACCTACATAGGCCAGCCCTGGGTATTTAATTGCATTGTAGATATATCCTATATTTCTTCTAACTTTGTCACTATAGGAAATGTGGTGTTGCCTGACATATACTCTGATTCAGCACTTATAAGTATGTTTAAGTGCACCCCTATTCCGGGCAGTACTTCAGCATGTGCTTATGTGTTTAATATTAAGCACAAGTTTAAGTACACTTTTTCTGAACATAAATCAAGAGAGTACTAATTAGGTCTCAAGCTTTTTAATGACCATTAAAGTCAATAATATATGATTGATGAGCAGAACAAAATTAATCAGATAGCCTATTGAATGAGTCTAGATGTGACTGGGATACACTCATATGAGCCAAGAACACAGTAATCCATCACAAGCAGAATTAATTGTTGGACTACCATTTGCCTCCTGATCTAATCGAATTTAAGTCCTTCCTGTTGTTTGGGGTATTCTGCTAAACAGATGGTTGTTCTTTACTGCACTGTGTCATGTTAAACCAAAAGAAAAAAAGTTCAGACTTCACAGAGGTTGGTAGCAAACAAAAGTTATCATGTAACAACTTTTCTGTGACTGACAAGTACAAGGTGCCAGCATATTTAGTTGTTGATGGGTGACAACATAATAATTAAACATCCTAAATGGGTTTTGTGAGAATTAGTTAGGCATCTGCCTCCACAAAGGGGGAGAGAGAGTCAAGATCTGAACATTTTTAGTCTAGTGGTTAAAGTAGGAGACCAAAGTTCAAGTCCACCCTTTGTTTGAGGGGGGAGTGTCACAGGGTAGACTGAGCTCTTGAAGAAGAAATGGTCCAATCCACCTGTACATTATTAACAACTTCTCAATGGGGCCATCTGTATTTTCTAAAGAACCAGAGGAGGAAACTACAACAGAGAGTTACAAAAGCTCCTGCAGGGAGGACTCTGTAATGCCAAGGGAGTTTTGAGACAATATGCTGTTAGGGATGAGGTGGTGGTGCCCTGGTTAAAGTGGGAGGAGAGAATAACTTTGCCAATAAAACCAGACCTGAAAGAAAGGTATTATTGAACAGAAAAAATGATTAAGTTTGAGGAATCCAAGAGGAGAAACCAAAGCAGAAGACTTCAGAACCACCTCAGAACAATCTCTTCTTGAAGCTCTTCCACTGTGGATAAATAAAGAGTCATTATGGGGAGAGATACTGTACTCCAGTGGTTAGGGCACCCAGATAGAAATCTAAAGAGCCAGGCTCCAGTCCTTCTCTTCCAATCCCTCTTTCAGTATTTATCACCCTCATCAGAACATTCCATAGCACAATGTCTGGAGTCCTCTCCGGAAGGTGAGGACCCCTCTTCTTACTCTCTTCCTTTCCTCCTCACCCTTTCCTCGGTAGAGGATAGGAAATTGAAAATAGGTCCTCACTAACTCATCTAGATAGCCTCTGAGTATCCCTGCACATGGCAGGAAGCTGAACACATCTTTCCCTGGTTCATGGTCACTCTGGGGCTTCAGTGCGAGCCTGGTAGTAAAACACCTACAGTGAGGCAGCAGTGGTGTGCATGCCCAGAGGCAGAGAGTTAGCCATCCTTTTACCCTAAACATTTAGGTGGCAAATTAGTTTAGATGTATTCAGAGCTTGGCAGGAGATTTGTGGGTCTCAATGTGGCCTCACCTCTCAATTTCAGTTCATAAATCTGAATTTACGAATCCCACCCAATCCCTTCAAAGTATATCAATGTGAAACAATTTCAGTATATACAAACAGTATTAGTATCTTCAGGAGTTCATCTCTTTAGTCTTTTCTTCTTGAAAGAGATGGAATCAGCATTCCCTAGTAAATATATTATTTATTTGGCTCTTATAGCATGCTCATCACTGGAACACCACAGAGCATTCGCATAGCTCATTAAGCAACATGATTAATGTCTGTTTGCATTCTCGTATTCCCTCTGGGGGGAGAAATGTGGCAAATAGAGTGTTTGTTTTGGTAAGGTGTTTCTTTGTTTTTTAAATGTATATGTTCAAAATAAGCTTTTGGCAAAACTTCTGAGGTCATATAACATTTTCTGGCACATCCGATTTAGGGCTGCAAACTTCAATGTGCTCTGCATCTGAGTTCAACTTAATTCTAAATGAAATGGTGATTTAAAATCCCCTTGAGGGGCCCAGTTTTGCTGCATATACTCATCCACTTCTGAATCTTCCTACCAATATTATGAGAGTGTTTTTTACATCTGTTTTTTCTGTCTGATACTTAATATCACTTTTAATATTTCCTCACCTCAATCTAGTTTGTTGTCCAATTAAAGAAAAGCTTTAAACATCTGATTCTACAACCCTCACTACTCAGAAACAGCATAATACTTTACTCAGAAGAAGTTTGTGAAGGGTGTCCCTAACAGGATCATCTAGTGATTAGATAAGGTTGTGCCAGATGACTCCCCTTCCCTCTACAACTCCACCTTGTGAAGTCTGACCTTTCTCTAGAGTTGATCCCTCTGACCAGGTTCCATCTTCCAATCCACCCCTCTTGGGGAATGCAAAAAGAAACACTTCAGTAACAGAGAAGACTTTTCGTGCCCACAAGAGCTGCAGTGCCTTCTCCTTAGCTTCAGGGTTCAGTGTGTACAGAGGCCTCACAGCTGGATTCCTCACAGAGGGGTAGTCACTTTATCATCCAACTTTTAGGTGTTAGTAGAGGACTCTGGCCAACCCTTTCCCTTGGGTTTTAATCCAGGGCCCAATAGTGGGCCATTACATTTTGCACCTTTGGGTACTAAACAGCTGTCTTCCTGGGTCACTTCCTACTTAAGTTCCCTTCCCCCTTGATAAATTTGAAGCACTGAACAGAAAATAAAGTTTGACCTTCCCAAACAACCACCACCTCTCCTTTGCAGTCTTAGTCAGGTCTCAGGCAATCAGAATTCCTAGGTTCTGACTTTGCCATGTAGTGCTTTTCCCTTTGTGAGCTGCGCTACTTCTCCTTTTACACTCCAGCTCCAGCTTGTGCAGGTTTGGCTGGGATGGCCAGGTGGGGCACCTGGGCTCAGACCTCCTTTTTAATCCCTTGTTCTCCTGTGGGGGAAATTTACTCTGATGCAACTGATTTTGAGTAATCCCACTGACTTCCACAGTCGGCACTGTGTTGTAAAGATTTCCCTGTATTTCATCACCTTGCTTGGTGCCATGCACGTACCACACTGCAAAGGTACAACTACACAAAACAAGCATAGTGTATGAAAAAATTGAAATAAATGGAGGCTGGAAAAGATGGAGAGATTCCTAAAGCCACAGTGAGGGAGACATTGACAAGATAGTAAAAAGCAGACCAGATGGTGGCATAAGCCCTAGTTGTGGGGGCTATACTACAAATGGTGATACTGAAGCAATTAATATTTATGTTTAAGAAAGCAGGAGGCAGAGAACCAAGGAAAGCAAAGAGCTAATAATCTCTGAAGGCCTTTTCCAATTGTGCTGGCTTCTGGGCCCTTGAGTCCAGCTGCCAAGAATGGCAGGATTCACAACAGCTCCTTAAAAAGCCTTATTCAAGTATGGGTACTGCCCAGTTCTTGAGAGTGCTTTAAACTGGATCATCAGATAGCAGGCTTGTGTCAAACTTTTCCATGATAAGCCTTTCTAAGCAAAGCCTGAGTCATCATTTATTTTCTCACATTATCATATCATATACAAATTAAAGCTGATTGACTCACCCCATTATGTTTATAAAGAGTGGCAGTTATTACAGGAAAACTAAGAGAGAATGGCTGTGTCTACACTGGGCCACTGATTCCAGAAAAGCAGTCGCTTTTCCGGAATAAGCTGCGAGCTGTCTACACTGGCCCCTTGAATTTCCGGAAAAGCAGTGACGATTTACTATAAGAAATCAGCTGCTTTTCCGGAAAAACTATGCTGTTCCCACTCGGGCAAAAGTCCTTTTTCCGGAAAACTGTTCCGGAAAAGGGCCAGTGTAGACAGCACAGTAGTCTTTTCCGGAAAAAAGCCCCGATCGCGAAAATGACGATCGGGGCTTTTTTCCGGAAAAGCGCATCTACATTAGCCACAGACGCTTTTCCGGAAAAAGGTCTTTTCCAGAAAAGCAGCCTGCCAGTGTAGACGCTCTTTTCCGGAAATACTTATAACGGAAAACTGTTCCATTTTAACCATTTCCGGAAATTCATGCCAGTGTAGACACAGCCAACATGTTTATTATGGACTGCTTAAAGCAGATCCCTTTAAATACTTCTTTTTTTACTGTTAAAAAAATCCAACTCATTGACAATCCAATTATAGATAGTGTAGCAGTACTGCAATCAAATGCAAATTTTGCCATAAAATATACAGTTTTAACTATTGCTTGAATTGTCCTTTTAAACTGTAAATAACCATCTCTAATATACTCCAAGTAATTCAGATTAGCAGTTTAAAAGGACTGTTTTCCATTGTCTGTGTAATTGTGAAAACTGTTTGATTTGGCACCAAATAAAATGTAAGGAACCAAACTGGCTGTGATGAAAACTTTCATTAACTTTAAATGTAGTATTTATCAGAGCTAATGTAAGGAGAACTATGCCAGCCATTGGCATGTGAAATATTATAAAATGTCTTGAAATTGCATTTAACTAGTACAATTCATAGCTATGCTGCTCCCAAAAATTGCCAGTGAGGTACATAACCTGTATTTATTATCAAAGATTATTTGAGTATGTTTCCAGGAGGATTGTTATGAAAAGGATGGAAGGAAATACATATGAAATTATTCAGACTGAACAGAATCAGTGTGATTATTATGTCTCCCAGCAAACACACTTTGGGTTATTTTATAAATGTTAAGACCGATCTTCGCTTTCATTGTGGAAGAAGTCTTAAAGTTGTAAACTGATTAGTGAGCTATTATAGGGCAAGTCAGCATGGCTCATGTAAAGATACAGAAGCTAACTCTGTACAATTCTATGAAAGATTTAACATAATGGATAAAGGAGCACTAGTGACATTTTATTGGGGGCTTCTAAGAGCTTTTATGAAATATTCTCACAAGAAGCTTCTTACAAAAACTGGTACCCTGGAGTGAGAAGTCAAGTCCTGCCAAGGAGTAATACCAGATTGTAAAACAAAGAAAATATAATCAATTTTCATCTTGGAAAGACATTAATAACAGTAGGCACCAGCACTTCAGACCATTATTGTTCAGTTTACTTAATTTAGAAGTGAGTTTCCAGAATATTGAACATTTTGCTTGGTTAAGAAGGAAGATTGTGGTGCTGTATGGATACTTAACACAGGCAACTAGACAGCATCCGAGCAGGTGAAATTCAAAAAGTGTCCAATGTTCATTTTAAGGTTAATGTAAAACTAGTAATTCAGTAGCTCAGTGTATACTAAGAGGATCTAAAGAATTGGATTAAATCCTTGATTGAAAGAGGGCATGATCCATTGCAGACAATTTGAATGGGCCTTATTTTCATTTTATTAATGCATAGATGCCGAAGATGTAACATAAGCCATAAAATTTAAATTCTGAGCAAAATTTCAAGCTATCCATAGCGTGGGAGCTCAGATTTTGTTTAACTCACTGTAGAGACAGAAGTCAGTTGAAAGATGGATTTGAGTTGAGATTTTGGAATACATCTACCACAGCCCTGCCAAAGACCAGTAATTCATAGGTGCGCAGTTTGGTTATATAAAATGGTAGGCAGAATCAGGATCTTAAGGCATATGTAGTGAGTGAATGGGAGTACTAACTTGTCTGGCCAGAGAATCCCATATAGAGTGACTCTAGTTGGACATTTAACAGAATAATGGATTTGAGTGACATCTCTAGCATAAAGGGAAGATTTTGGAGTGGGATTAATGAAAGGCTTAGACATTGCAATGCTGAGAGCCACACCATCTAACTTTTACATGCCTAGAAAAAAAACACAAAAACAGCACCATGATCTAGGTACCTAGACTCCCTATAAAATATGGTGACTTAGAATGAGATCCACAAAATCCATCAACAGGGGTATGTCTAGACTACATGGCTCTGTCAACAGAACCATGTAGTCTAGACATACCCTAGGCATGGAACCTATGATAAGGCTACATGCTAAGTCCTGCCACTCCTAGAGAGCCAGGTGCCTATATCCTAGCTATAGAAAGCCACCTCTTTCTGCTTGTGATGCACTGCTGCCTTGTGTCAGGTAGCTTCTGAGAATGAGTTAAGCACGTCTCTTCCTGCTATTTTGTATGGAGTAAGACAAGGTGGTGCCCAACCGAGGTGATGTACAGTGGCTAGAGCATTTGCCTGGATGCGGAAGATCTAGGTTTAATTCCCACATCTCTGCTGGGGGAGGGGAAGGGGAGAAAGGATTTTAACAGGAGGATTTTCCATCTCTGTCTTTCCCTGGCCTACTGTTTGATTATCGATCTACGTTGCAAAAATCATTGGGCCAGAGAGAAAGAGAAATTACTCTTGTCTAGTGAATAGAGTACACACACACACCAGGAGGCTGGATACCCCAGTACAGAGTAGCGCCATCAGCATGGGTTTAAGTAGAAGTGTAGACAGCGAGGCATGGCTTACTCTAATCGTGTACAGATATGCCTGAAGGTGTAGGTATGTAGCCAAGTATATACCTCACCTTAGCTGTGCCTTCCCATCTACATTGCTGCTGTTAACTATATAATGTCCTCTGCCTCCCATCTGCTGTAGCCTCTTGCTGCTGCAGTAAAAAGCCTCCATCAATGAGAAAGCTTCTGGCAGCTCCCCACTGCTAGAGCATTCCCACACCACAGGTCTGGCAGCAGGGAAAGGTTCTTTCAGGCAGGAGGCAGACGTCTTTCCCCAGTGCTCCCCACCTGCCAAAGCCCTCCACAGATGTCTGTTTACACACTCCAGTGTGAATGAAGCCTGTGGTGTGTAGTCACACAGCTGACATGCCAACAGAAAGTGGCATGAAATATAGAGATCGTCTTAGGGCTTTTCTTCACTACATGGTGGATCATCGTTGCCGCGATCTATCCACCGGCAGTTGACGTATCGTATCCTAAGTTCCCTCTGGGTTGTGCACCTGCATGGGTGTGCACAAAGAATTTGAATCCCACCCACCTCCTCAGCAGAGCCACGCAGCAGCACTCATCTTCCTGGAAGGTAAGCTGCTGGTGCTGGTGGTGGGTTTGGTGGGAGAGTGGGGAGCCACAGCTGCATGGTGGCTGCTCTCAGGGCAGGGCCATGTGGTGGGCAGTGGCCCAGTATGCTGGGACTGGAGTCAGAGTTGGTCCCACCCCAGCAATACCTGGGCAGCCACCATGCAGCCCTTGCCCCAGCTTCAGCCCTTCCCCAGAGCTGAAGCTGTGGCCAGGGTGGGCCATGTGATAGCTGCCGGGGCTGGCCCCCAGAGCAGGCCCATCCCCAGGAGCAACTGCACAGCAGTCCCGGCTCCAGCCACAGCTCATGGGGCAGCTTCCTGTCATGCAGCCCATCCTGGGAGCAGCCAGGCAGCCACCACGCAGCCCTGGCTGTAGCCCCAGCCTTTCAGGGTTGGCGCTATGGCCAGAGCTGCATGGTGGCTCCCCGGCTGCTCCTGTGGCAGGCTGTGGGTGGCTGCTCTGGGGGCCGGGGCCACATGGCAGGGGCCTGATCTAGGGCTGGGGCTGCTACAGGGGGCAGAGCTGCTCCAGGGGCTGTGAGTGGCTGCTCTAGGGGCTGGGACTGCTCCAGGTGACAGCTCCAGCCCTTCCCCAGGACTGGAACAGAGGCTAGAACCACATAGTGGCTCCCAGCTACTCCCCTGGAGCTAGGCTGTGGTGTGGCTGCTCCTCGGGCTGGGGCCCCTGCATCCCTCTGCCCCCCCTCCCTTCTGCTCCTCTCTTCCCCCGTCACTGCCCTCTGGCTCTCAGAGCCCCCTGTTTCCCCAGGCCACTGCCAGCTCCCTGCCTCCAGCTCTCCACATGTCTCTGCTCCACCTCCAGCACCTGATTCTCTGCAAACCTTGGGAGCTGGCAGCATCTTCCCTCTGCCTCAGGTGAGGGCTCACAGCTGGGGGCAGCACCTGCCCTGCACACATTGCCCGGGGAACAGTACTTCCTGGGGGGGGGGGGGAACACTTCTCACCCTCTCCCCAAGAGGTGGGGGGGATGCTGCCCGGGAGCAGGGCTCAGGATCTCTGCACTGGGAGAGTCTCTCATAAAGCTGCACCACAGGTGGGTGCCATGTAGGCACACATCCATATAAGTGCACATGACCTCATCGTTGGTGCATAAGACAAAATTCACTCCACTTATGGATGGAAAATCTTAGAGGAAACAGGTACGTCTACACTTGCACCCTAGTTCAAACTAGGGATGCAAATGTAGGGGACTGAAATTGCTAATGAAGCGGGGATTTAAATATCATTTTTGAGGAGTAACATTAGTTTGAACCAAGGGTTTGATTCAAACTACCACGGCCCAGAGCGCACTTCCTGGTTCAAATCAGCTGGTGATCAGAATAGCGTGCAGGCAAGATTATGCTAATGAAGTACAGGATATTTAAATCCCTGTTTCATTAGCAGTTTCGGTTGCCTACATTTGCATCCCTAGTTCGAACTATGGTGCAAGTATAGACGTACCCACACTGATCATGTCGGCTTAGACATGATATATCAATCTCTGAATACTCTCCCATCAATTCCAATACTTCACCAAGATGAGAAGAGTAGCTGTAGTCAACTGGCAAGCAACTGCCATCGCACCACATAGAAGATACTGTGGTAGGACATAGAAGATACTCTACTTGCATAGCTGAAGTTGTGCAACTTAATTGATGGGGGGGAAGGCATAGAATAGATGAGGCATTAATATTTGAAGAGAAGAGAATTACAATCAGAAACAAACAGTTAAGCGGCTATTAAATAAAGGTGCTGAGAACTGCATGATGGCATACTGAAAGTAAACCCTGTGTGCAGTTTTATTGATTCATTTACTATATTTCTTTAAGATGAAAAAAATTGTGTACCTATGGAAACTGAAAAAATAGAAAAAACTGGCTGAATCTTAGTCTATTCATTTATTTCCCATCTAATGAGAAATCTAGAAACTCAAACCTGACTACCCGGAAGCTTGAAACAAATTAATTAATGGTATACAAAAATAATTGATTCTCATTTTTATATGCACAATACTTAAGAAAGAGGGCTCTCATTAAAATAATAAAAATACAAAACATAAGTGCAATTAGTAACAGGAAATACTACTTTGCACAGCATGTAATTGATCTATGCAACTCACTGCCATAGGCTATTATTAAGACAAGCAGTTTGGTAAGAGTTACAAAGGATTAGTCACATATTGAATAAGAATGGTAGTGGCATTTATATTGACAAAAACAACAAGGACCATCTCTCTTCATGTTTTATAGTGTAACATGATTATTCCTAGTACGGGATAAAATTATACATACACTGATGCAATGTTGCATTTTAGTCCAGGCACATTGTATGATACATATATTATGGAACATGGCCTGTTCTAAAATTCCTATCATCAGACAAAAACACTCCTGTTTGCTTAATTATATATATATATATATATATATATATATATATATATATATATATATATAAACCAAATACATTTAATTTTTGTAGCATTAATTAAAGTAGCCAGGAACTGAGCACTGACGCTTCTTTCCAAGGGAAGCCATGTTATTATTTCTTTTTCAAATTAAGCATTTAAAAACATGTCTTATTGTTGCTCTGCAAGAATTAAAAAATGATGCAAAGAAAAAGGATTAAATGAACAAATCAGATAAACTACAATTTAAAAATAAAAGGGGAAAAGAATAAAAAATAATGAATTTGTAGGTCTTATTTGCCTGAGCTAAAGTTAGCTCTTTGCTAATTCCATTTAAAAACCAAGATCAATTTCTCATTTGTTAGGGAATATTCCATATCTCTGTACAAATGTAGAATGTATGGGAACATTGAAACTCAAATGAATGATGGCATTATCAATAAGGACACTGGTTATTATTGAGGATATATCGGAGATTCATTATTCTATTTTCCCTTTATATTTTCATTTCAGAAGGTGACAGTCCAAAAGCTTAGAGGGAATCATACCATACTGCAGCATGCAAGTGCTTGCAATTTGATGAATAATTTTTTTTTGGCTATCAAACTTCTATGTTTAGCATCTGATGACTGAAAAGAGGTCATGATGAGTCCAAATGATTGTGCCTCAAGGCCAGTGCAGGATAAGATTTTAACATTGCTAGAGTGAACCCATATGACATGCTGAGCCTTGTCTGATTATATTACTTTGCTTGAAACTGTAAATGTATTTCTTTCCTTTTTTTTAAACCAATTAGGCTACTTAAGCCAGTTTTTATCCTTAATTACAGGTAGCCTAATTCAATGTAAGTAGTAGCATAGCATAGTTAACTGAGGAGAGAATTTGACCTTACAATTATAAACTGCTTTAGTATTTAAAAATAGCTTGTATCAAAGTAGACTTTTTTTCTTTTCTATCCCTCTCCTTAGAGAATGTGACTAAGTGCTGCTTATGGTTTGCACAGTGAATGTAATTCAGCCAGCAATTGTCGCTGAAGAATTTCCTTGGCAGCTGAGTTGCCTTCCTCACCAAAAAAATCCTTCCTACTTGCAGAGCGAGGAGAAGGAATGTTGGAGATTGGGCAGAAAAAAGGTGTGGGACGGAGTGAGTGGTAGCATTGATAATCAAGGGTCTATTCACCTGGATCTCCACCAGCATGAGGAGCTTACAACAGAGGTGTAAGTTAACAGTGCTCCTCTGTACCAGGGCTGGTGGATCAGAATCAGGGAGCTATAGACGGCTCCCAGACATTTCTCCCCACATCACTGCTGCCCTGTAGGTATTTACATTTACACTACGTCTGTGGGCTTATAATATTGCAACAGCACATGATAATCAGCATTTATTTAGTTCCTTTAGCCATTTGAACCCACCACAGATGTTTCTTTCTCTTAAAAGCCTCTTGTCTGCTTTTCTCTACCAAATGCACCCACACAACACACTATAATTTTGATCCTTTAAAACAAAACAAAAAAGAACCTGCTAGTACTGCAAATGAGGAAAATCTCTGAAATGTTGAATAGAGAGATACTTTGCTCTTAAGCTCCAGACAGCCCATAATACCATTTAAATTAAATTAACTTTGGTGAATTGAAGTCTATTTTCCTAAAATATAGCCTAAGAAGGAGATGCTTAGACTCAGGGGTCCAAAATCCCCAATTCCAACAAGGCTTCACTTGATATAAGAAGTTTTGGATGCAGCAGCTGCAAGGTGGTTTAGAACAACCCTTCTGCTTCCTCAGTCTTTGGCCTGTGCTGAACTGGTCTGTTATAATTGAGAGCAACCTAAAAGCTGCTCTAAGTTATTCCTGCTGAAGAGGCCTCTTCCTGACAGGCAGATCAGTCCTGTCATCATGAAAGCATAATCCATTTCTGCACAATACACTCTTTGCTAACACTCTGGCAAATTTCTGTGCCTGTAGAAATAGATGGGGTCTTCCTGACTAAGCTGGCTTCTCATCTTGTAAGGAATTGCAAGGTGCCCTCTGTGTTTACTTGCTTCCACCTGGCTATTATTTTCAATTTTCTCTGGCAGTGTCAATGTATTATAACTATGGATTAAGCTCTCGACCAAGAGATGAAACTCAGTGGGAAGTTTGGAAAGGTAGTAACAAGTTTCAAACAGACTAACTGCTGAACAAGTCAACCAACACAGTTGGAGTAATTTAGCAAGGATATTTAAGCTCTGGTGTTCAAAAAATAAGCAATTTTGTACTCTTTGACCTTGTCAGTTTGAGTTGTCAATTTCTGTATGCAAATGCTTAAATTAAATTTACAATTGTGTGATTGTGATGTAAAATAGGTATAAAATTGCGAGAAAGATGCCCCTTAGTTTTGGGGTAAGGGAAAGTATTATAAAGATCCCATTGGTATCCAGTCTAAATAGACAAGGCAGCAAAATGGTAAGCAATTCAGAGGGAAAAAAAGACTTGTCCAAGGTCACACAGCAGGTCAAGAGTAGAGCTGGAATTTGCCCCCTAGACTGTACTGTCTCACCACAGAGCTTAACATTGAACAGTCTTATACAGTGCATTCCAATAACAAAAATGAAATCTTCCATGTCAGATCTACTAACAAATATTAAATTTTACATACATTAGATCAATGAGACCACACTTACTGACAATTACACAGCTCAGAAGCACTTTAAAAGTACTTTTGTGAGATATAAGGATACTGTACAATTATTTGAGTCACCTTGTTATAAAAAGTTCACAGAAGGGGCCAAGAAGAACAGCTACAACAACAAAAGAAACCAAGAATCTTTGATATTTTTAAAGAAGGTTTTTTTGAGGAAATAAAAAGTGAAAGTCACTACTGGAAATAGATGCCACATATATAACTACATTGATTTCAATAGAATTCCATCTGCTTAAACGAGTGATAAACTAGGTCCAAAGTTGGTAATCTTTAGGAAAAAAGAGATTTTGGAGGGAACCTGACAGATAAAAGTTTCTATGTAAACTAAAGCGAAATTCTTAAAAACTGAGTCTAATATAAAAATATAATCTAAAGGATGGATAAATCATTAAGGGCAGCATTAGGAGAAGCTGTCACAAGCCATACTAAAAAGGCAGGTATTTGTAGAAAGAAAATATTATGGGGAACAAAGCTAGATATTTTCCTTGTATCCTTCCTCCAAAATATTTCCTAACTTGTCATGTCATATTGTGTCCCTCTTTTAAAAAGCAGAGAAGAGCTACAATCAATCTTAGAGTGCATAACTATTTTGCAATTTAATTTATGTCTGACTGATTTATGTTTTCATGTTTGACCCCGAGCAGTTTGATTTATGTTTTCAGATTTGCCGTATGCTTTGAGTATTTACAGTAAGTAGTACCAAAATTAGGAGAGAAGCCTAAAAGAAAGCTAAATGTCATCTTCTGCATGGATAATTAAAGGTCAGTGATAGGATAGTACTCACTTTATCCTAAGGACTCCAAGGAATTGAAATGTAATGGTGGTACAGTATGTGCTATCCGGGAGGAGTTTTAGTTTTATTGATGAGGAAAATGTTTATGAGACTATATTTCCAGATCTGTATACATCAGGTTAAAGGGCCAAAATCCCAATAATATGTATGTAAGATCTTGACCACAATCTTTGTTAAGAATTTTTCACATATGCCCAAGTTCCACGGCTTGGTCTGAGGCATGAGGCCTAGGTAACAATGGACAATATATGACTAAAGAAAGGTTGAGATAAGCAGGAAACAGAAACAGACATAAACAAACTGAGACAGCACAACCCCAGGTGGAGAGCAGTAACTGGGGACTTATCATGAGTTACGGGCACATAACTCACAAAGAGGGGCCTCGGAGTCTACGCCATGGTTCAGGAGAGATTAAAAAGTGCATACTCCCTGAATGTCAACCAGAGTTCAGGGAAAGGGCTAGCATGTCAGCATAAGTTATGGCATCCGTCTCTCACAGATGCCAACCTGAGCTCAAGGGGACCATTGATAAACCATACACAATTTTTATGCTGTGTACTGTTCACTGTTCTCTTTGCTTTAAGACCCTCTAGGAATGTACTTGTGAGCAAACCAGTCTGGGAAGTGCCACCTGTCATTTCTATGGACCTGAAATCAGGACTTAACTTACACCTTGCAATAGAAACAATTTGAGGGATAACTCCTGTCTAGTAGCAAACATGTTAACCTGAGCTATGGGCTAAGCAATGATGTAACCTTTTAGATTATTGGCTTGCTTTGCTCATTATGTCTTGCTGCTAGAACCTATCCAGGGGCTCGCAAACTCCCACCCCATCGCTTCTCTCTGCCCATTGGCACCCTATATAATCTATTGTAATCAATTGTTTGGCAGTGTCTCACTGAGCCTAATAAGGAAAGTGACACTCCACCAGCCATGTGTAAGAAAAGGCCTAGTGCTTGAATCTACACGGTGTCAAACTTCTGTTCCTTCAAGGTAGAACAGGAGGGGGCAATAAAAAAAATAGCAGCCTGCCAGAGATAGTTCCTGGCTGGCCACTGCTGCCACAGTTACCACAGGTATAAGGTGATTACAGCTCTCGCTGGCCATGGATCACTGTTCATGGACAATGAGCATAAACCAGGACACCACTCCCCATTGGCCGCCAATGGTGATCCGTGGCCAACAAAAGCTGCCATTGCCCAATACCGTAAAGGTGCAGGTAAACATAGAGGTGACAGCCCACCAGAGACTAACCCTGGTGGACTGGACCTGGACTGTATAGGCCAGTATTTGCCCATCCCTGAGGTAGCGTAACTGATGGACATCCCTATTTTCTATAAGGCAGTATTCAAGGCTGTAGATAATTAAAGGAGAAAGTTTAACTAGCGTGTAAGCTATGTAATGTTAATGGTACAAATACACTTTGAACCTCTCTAGTCCAACACTCTCTGGTCCAACAATATCCATGGTCTGGCATGCTTTTCATTAGCCAGGTGTCCACTTATCAGGGATATAGAACTTATCATGTTCTCCACAGTCCTATAAAGTGTGTTTACAGCCACTGATCCTGGCTCTCAGAGTTCTAAGCTGTTATTTAACTCTAAATTAGCCCTTAAGAGCCCAGTAAATAGTGGAAAAGTTGGTAATGCTGTTAGACAATATTGACCTCCCATGGTTCAGCAAATTCTCTGGTTCAGCACCAGTCAAGTCCTGAACATGCCAGACGAGAGAGGTTCAACCTGTACAAAAATCTCACCCACATACATTTGGACAGTAAAACTAATATTTAACTCACTCAAAACAATTATTCACAAAGTGTGAATAAGTAGAGTTTTGGAAAACTAGTATGTTGGAATGGTGCCAAATTGGTGTGATTCTACTGAACAAGCATGAATGTGACTTGACATGATTTAAACATGGCCGAATAACTGAGGACAGAGAGCAGGTCATCTCTAAGCAGAAGTGAGCTGAAGTAAACTTGATGAGTCAAACTGGCAAAAATTATGGATTGTACAGGGCACAGACTATCCAATAAGTTCTTGGACTGCATTGGAGACAACTTTTTATTTCAGAAGGTTGAAAAAGCTACCATGGGGGAAGCTGTTCTAGATTTGATCCTAAAAAATAGGGAGGAACTGGTTGAGAATTTGAAAGTAGAAGGCAGCTTGGGTGAAAGTGATCATGAAATCATAGAGTTCACAATTCTAAGGAAGGGTAGAAGGGAGAACAGCAAAATAGAGACAATGGATTTCGGGAAGGCGGATATTGATAAGCTCAGAGAGCAGATAGGTAAGGTCCCATGGGAATCGAGACTGAGGGGAAAAACAACTGAGGGGAGTAGGCAGTTTTTCAAAGGGACATCGTTAAGGGCCCAAAAGCAAGCTATTCCGATATGTCAGAAAGATAGAAAATATGGTAAAAGACCTCCTTGGCTTAACCACGAGATCTTGCAAGATCTAAAAATAAAAAAGGAGTCATATAAAAAATGGAAAGTAGGACAAATTACAAAGGATGAATATAGGCAAACAACACAGGAATGGAGGGGCAAGATTAGAAAGGCAAAGGCACAGAATGAGCTCAAACTAGCTATAAATAGAATAAAGGGAAACAAGAAGACTTTCTATAAATACATTAGAAGCAAGAGGAAGACCAAAGAGAGGGTAGGCCCACTGGTCAGTGAGGAGGGAGAAACAGTAACAGGAAACTTGGAAATGGCAGAGATTCTCAATGACTTCTTTGTTTCGGTCTTCACCAAGAAATCTGAAGGAATGCCTAACATAGTGAATGCTAGTGAGAGGGGGGTAGTTTTAGAAGGTAAAATTAAAAAAGAACAAGTCAAAAATCACCTAGAAAAGTTAGATGCCTGCAAGTCACCAGGGCCTGATGAAATGCATCCTAGAAGACTCAAGGAGCTGATAGAGAAGGTATCTGAGCCTTTAGCTATCATCTTTGGAAAATTATGGGAGACAGGAGAGATTCCAGAAGACTGGAAAAGGGCAAATATAGTGCCCATTTATAAAAAGGGAAATAAGAACAACCCAGGAATCTACAGACCAGTTAGTTTAACTTCTGTGCCAGGAAAGATAATGGAGCAAGTAATTAAGGAAATCATCTGTAAACACTTGGAAAGTGGCAAGGTGATAGGAAACAGCCAGCATGGATTTGTAAAGAATAAATCATGTCAAACCAATCTGATAGCTTTCTTTAATAGGATAATGAGTCTTGTGGATAAGGGAGAAGCGGTGGATGTGGTATACCTGGACTGTAGTAAGGCGTTTGATAGGGTCTCGCATGATATTCTTATCAATAAACTAGGTAAATACAACTTAGATGGGACTACTATAAAGTGAGTGCATAACTGGCTGGATAACCGTACTCAGAGAGTAGTTAGTAATGGTTTAGAATCCTGCTGGAAAGGCATAACAAGTGGGGTTGCGCAGGGGTCTGTTTTGGGACCGGCTCTGTTCAATATCTTCATCAATTATTTAGATATTGGTATAGAAAGTATGCTTATTACGTTTGCAGATGATACCAAGCTGGGAGGGGTTGCGACTAATCTGAAGGATAGGGTCATAATTCAAAATGATCTGGACAAACTGGAGAACTGGTCTGAGGTAAACAGGATGAAGTTTAATAAAGACAAATACAAAGTGCTCCACTTAGGAAGGAACAATCAGTTTCATACATACAGAATGGGAAGCGACTGTCTGGGAAGGAGTATGGCAGAAAGGGATCTAGGGGTTATAGTGGACCACAAGTTGAATATGAGTCAGCAGTGTGATGCTGTTGCAAAGAAAGCAAACATGATTCTGGGATGCTGTGGCGGGGTAGCCCCACCACTCCCGGAAACCGCCGCGGGCTCACGGCAACCCGGGTGCAGAGCGGGAGCCGTACCAGGGCAGGAAGCCCCGGCCGAGCCAGGACGGGCGATAGCGGCACCCGGACACGGACGCAGGGACTCCGGGGGGGGCGGGCGCCCATTCGGGACGGCGCCGGGGGTGACATCACCAGCGCGCCCCGGGGGCAGGACACAGGCCGATGACGTGGGGCGGCTCGTCATCTCGCGCCCAGCGGGGAATTTAAGGATGGACTCCGAACCAGGAAGGGGAGGAGACCTAGGGAAAGGAGGAGCGGCCTCGGTGGTGGCGGACGGGACCAGGTACTGGCGGCCCTGGGTGCAGTTTAACCCGGGGGGCCAGAGCTAGAGGTAGACTCTGGCTGGGGGGAGGAAGAAGTGGCCCAGGGCGGGGCCGCAGAACCCATGAGCGGGGGAGTTTAGGGTTCCCAGACACCCCCGGTTTGAGTGAGGACGGGCGTCCTGACTCTAGAACCCTGGGTCGGGGTCCGGAGCAAGGGCGGGCCCGGACCCCCTTCCCCCCAACCAACTGGGAGGTTGGTGCGTGGCCTGGGCCTTGAGAGGCGTAGCGATACCAGGCGTAATTGGAGTATATTGGGTCAAGAGGGGCGACCAAGGAGGAGGGTTGTCAAGGGGAGGGCCCCCCCGGAAGGGCCCCCCCCTTCTCCGCTGGGGCGCTTTACAGATGCATTAACAGGTGTGTTGTGAGCAAGACACAAGAAGTCATTCTTCCGCTCTACTCTGCACTGGTTAGGCCTCAGTTGGAGTATAGTGTCCAGTTCTGGGCACTGCATTTCAAGGAAGATGTGAAGAAATTGGAGAAGGTCCAGAGAAGAGCAACAAGAATGATTAAAGGTCTAGAGAACATGACCTTTGAGGGAAGACTGAAGGAATTGGGTTTGTTTAGTTTAGAAAAGAGAAGATTAAGGGGGGGACATGATAGCAGTTTTCAGATATCTAAAAGGGTGTCATAATGAGGAGGGAGAAAACTTGTTCATCTTGGCCTCTGAGGATAGAACAAGAAGCAATGGGCTTAAACTGCAGCAAGGGAGGTTTAGGTTGGACATTAGGAAAAAGTTCCTAACTGTCAGGGTAGTTACACACTGGAATAAATTGCCCAGGGAGGTTGTGGAATTTCCATCTCTAGAGATATTTAAGAGTAGGTTAGATAAATGTCTATCAGGGATAGTCTAGACAGTATTTGGTCCTGCCATGAGGGTAGGGGACTGGACTCGATGACCTCTCGAGGTCCCTTCCAGTCCTAGTATTCTATGATTCTATAATCAGTACTGGACATATTGATCAGTAAATGTGGGCCCATGCCAAAGTAAATATCAGATGATTAAAGTTCTAATGTAGAACCAGTCATCATAACCTAACAGCAGACATGTCACACAAAAGCCAGAGTGAATGACTGATGTATTCATGGATGTGGGGTGCCCCTTCTGACAATACTAATTAGTAAAAATTAGTAATTATACTCCCAAGGCTTTTAAGAAACATGACTCCTTTGGGAGAAAGGTAATATAAGAACAAAGAATCAAACAAAATAGCTTAGGGTATGTCTACACTACCCTGCTAGTTCGAACTAGCGGGGGTAATGTAGTCATCCGCACTTGCAAATGAAGCCCAGGATTTGAATTTCCTGGGCTTCATTTGCATGAAGCCAGCCGGCGCCATTTTTAAATGCCGGCTAGTTCGGACTCCGTGCCACGCGGCTACATGCGGCACGGACTAGCTAGTTCAGATTAGGCTTCCTAATCCGAATTAGCTGTATACCTCGTTCCACGCCGGCTGGCCGGCTTCATGCAAATGAAGCCCGGGAAATTCAAATCCCAGGCTTCATTTGCAAGTGTGAATGACTACATTACCCCCGCTAGTTCGAACTAGCGGGGTAGTATAGACATACCCTTAGTTAGTGGGGGGGATTCCTAATTGAGCACCAGGAGAAGTCAGTGATGCTCTGCTTTGTGGATTATGGGATGGTGAACCAGAGGGATTTTAATGCAACCAAAGCCTTACTTCTGGGAAAACAGGTGATAGGAGAGACAAGGAACCATCTATAGACTGGAAACCACTTTCCCAGTTTGCCATGCAGGTGCAGTGCAGCGCCAGCATAGGTATGGTCTGAGAGAGATGCTTGCTTCAGGAAATAAATATAAATATATTGCTATGTCTACGATAGGAGCTATGTGCTTTATGTAACCTTTTTACTGCTGATATCATTCCTTCCCAATAAACTTGCTGCACAGGCAGAGGGGACAATAGACATGTCAGGCCCCTGGACAAGATGGGAGAGGGCTCTGTGCCCCCAGAAGCGGTGTGGTTGGCCCTGAGAGCCGCCCGGAGTGACTCACTATTGAAGGAGCACCATGTAGCAATGTCTGGGAATCCCAGGCCCTTTTGACTCACCAGGGTCCACGGCAACTGCCCTATGTTCTCTCCCTCTCCCCATCAGCAGGCTTGCAGGCAGGTTTGGGTTAAATTCTCTGCTTTTGACATTTTTCACTGATAGCAATAGCAATTAGCTCCACCAGGAGCCATTAAAGATCCAAGTAGGACAAGTGGGGAATAGAGAGAAATAGAGGTAGGTATAGGCACACCTCTTGGCTGTCCAACATAGTATATTTCCATTACCACAATTCTTTGCTAAGTAATATTTAGACACTATAATAGGCCAAAATATTTTCTAATCACATTCTGGATATGGTTTATTATTTCGTAGGCCTAACACTAACATAAATAAAATTATGTGTGGCATATTCTGCAGATATGATTATCAGCGGCTTTTATATTTTCCAAACAGAAAATTGCAACCTGATCCATACACTTCAGTAGAATCAGGATTTCTTGCTATAACTTTATTTTGCCCTTATTCTTGTCTCCATTGTTGTGCATGCTTTCTTTTTGAATCACCATTGTCATATTTCACTATTTCACATGACTTTTTAGATATCTTTAGACCTGGAATTAGAAATAGCTGGGTATCAGAATAATGCCTGATTCAAGGATTTGGGTTTTTTACCGCCTTCTTTTACCTCCCCTATAGCAAATTTTCTGCTTTAGGAGTTCACTGGAGGAGAAAAAGGAAAGTAGAACGTTAATGCTGTTTAAAGTTACCTTTGGCTTCTTAGACTGGCAAGTCCTATGACATTGGGTTGTGGCACTGTCTGGGGGATAATGATATGCCGTCATGGCTATTACAGCTCCCACAGATTTTCATTTTTTTAAATTAAATTCAGATGAAAGTCTTGGTCATTTTCTTGGATAAAAGAGAAGTGCATCCCTATCAGTGTTCTTTCTAATTTTTTCCATGCATGTGAGGAATAAATGTAATTATGTGCATCAAGTCATGTGTACCACCAATGCACTCTGCTAATTAGCTGGATGGCATTTGAATTTCTCCTGAGTGGCTTCCCATGCACTCAGCTTACAGCAAATATGGATCCACATGGGAGTTGCAGATGTTGATTGGCTAATACAGAGCAAGTAGTCTATCAATGGACTCTTTCCCCTTTATGGGTGGTTGTAGGATGCTCAGTTTTTGTTGTGTGTATTTCTGTCCCCCTTGAAAAGATGAATCCTCTTATTCCTTTTCAAGCATTTCCTCAGATTCAGGATTGTAGTTATCTTCTGGGGATTCACAAAGGAATATTGGTTGATGAAAGAATGTTTTCTACTCCCATTTTTAGGCATAGTCCATATTGTAGATCTTTTAACCCCTGCTATTTGTATTCAATCTTCATTCAGGAGGAGGAGGTCTGTCCCATCATTAAAGTATGCCAGTAGTACAAGTGAGAAAGCGACATGTTCCACCAGCTCAAGTTTGGCTGCTAAACCAGAAAAACCTGGCAAGCCTTTCAGAGTCAGCCATACTCAGTCAGTCAGATAGTACTGTAACAGTCTATAGCTGTGGTCACCAACCAGTAGATCGTGAGCTACCAGTAGATCTCAGGGGCTCTAAGGGTAGCTCTTGCGCAGTTCATTTACATTAGATTTCCTCATTTGAGGAGCAGCTACTCACTGAGCAACAACACAGGTAAGTAGCTGCGAGGAATGGTGGGAGCTGGGAGGTCAGGAGGGCTGAAACACCCCAGCCAGCTGACTGTGGCTTTCACAGCTGGAGCTAGGCGCAGCCTCCCTGGGCTGAGCGCAGGGCAGCGGGGCTGGAGGGAAGAGAAGCAGCTGCCCGGCCAGCTGGCCATGGCGCTCAGCCAGGGTGCATCACGCTCCACGTGGGCTGGCGCAGAGGAGAAGCTGCCTGGCCTGCTGGCTTTGGCATTCAGCCCAGAGGAGGCTGTACCGCGCTCCAGCTGATTGGGTGGCTTCCCCTCTGCACCTGATCACGTGGAGCTTGGTGGCACCTGGCTGAGCACCATGGCCAGCTGGCCGGGCAGCTGCTTTTCTTCGCTCCAGCCCGGCTGCCCTGCAGTCAGTCTGGAGGGAGCGCGGGTCAGAGGCTTCCCTCCGTGGCTGGTGTAGGGAACTCCCTGCCCCCAACCTTGTTCCCTCTTCTCTGCCCCAAACTTTCCCCCTGCCCTCCTGGCCCCCTGTTCCCTCTCCCTTGCCCCGCCAACCCCGCTGCAGAAACCTGCCCCCCCCTGCAGAAACGTGTCCCCCGGCACCCTGTCCCCCCTGCAGAAACCAGTTCCTTCTGGCACCCTGTCTCCTACTGCAGAAACCTGTCCCCCTGCTCCCCTCTGCAGAAACCTGTGCCCCCCAGAACTCTGTCCCCTGCTGCAGAAACCTGTCCTGGCACCCTGCCCCCTCTCCCCTGCCCCCACTGGCACCCTGTTCCCTGCTCCAGAACCCACTAGCACCCCTCCCCAGTACTGTGTCCCCTGCTCCCAAATGACTTTTCTATGGGTCAGTGACCCCTGACTCAAGGCAGGTTCCCTGCCATTCTCATAAATAAAGACAATGCAGAAACTTTTTGTTTTTAACATAGTTCTCTATTTAAAAATGAAGCCTGGCCAACAAACCCCCAATTGGGGCCAAGCCCCCGTCTGGCCACAACCACTCCTGCACTCCCCCTTCCCCATACCCTAGATCTGAGCATATCAAACACTGGAACCTCATGCCCTCAGCCCCTCATATACTCCAACTCAAACTCCTGCATCCTCACATCCGCAAGCCTGTGGCTTGCTTAGTATCCCAACACTGCCCAGCCTAGAGCCCCCTCCCTGAGCCAGTGTCCCCTTCTCCACCTCCTCCTGCATCCAGATTTCCTCCCAGAGCTTGCACTTCTCACCCCTTCCCACACCCAAATCCCTCATTCCCACCCCAGAGCCTACACATCCAGTCTCAACACAGCAAGGGTCCAGCTAGACTGCAGGAGTTTTTTCAGGATTCTGGAGATATCCCAGAAAAACTTTTCTGCATCCAGGGTTGCGTTTGTTCTTCCGCTTTTTTAGTGGAAGAGCAAACAGGCTCCTTTGGTCACCCCTATATTCCTCTTTCCACAAGGAATAAGGTGGCTTCCAAAAAAAGGGTTTTTTTCTGACATTTGGTCCAGTGTAGACAGGCCAAATGTTGGAAAAACCTCTTCCTACAGAATAATAATAATAATAAAAAAAACTAAGCAGCAGTATAAGGATTGGGGATAGCAAGTGATGGAGAGGAGGAGAATAGAGAGGGCAGGGCTTCAAGGAAGGGGCGGGGCAGTAGATCTTGGCTTGGTCTGTCATTTAAAAAGTGATCTTGGGTGTAAAAAGGTTGGAGACGACTGGTCTACAGAATGCTTTCACTTTTTTGTTACGTTCAGCTTTTCTGAGCTGCGCTGGAATCTAGACGTCTGTAGTACTCGGCTGTAAGGATGAGATTTTACTAAGTTACAGATCACATTGAACAAAAATAAAATGTAAATGACAAGATTGCTGATATGCAAGACCCGTGCCTGAAGGCCATTTAACTTGATGTAATTTTATCTCAGTTGTATAGTGAGAGATAGTAAATGAGCCGGTGTTTTGCAAAAGAGAAATGTACAACATCCTGATTTTAGGTTTCAAGTACTCCTGTGAAACCTACAATGGCTACTACTATCAATAAGACACCCAATACTGCTGCTTTGCCGCCAAGCAATTTTTCTGCCTTGAACAATGTCTGTTATTCAACTGTCCTGTTCGTGAGGTCAGTGCACATTTTATCTGGAAATTAAGAGCCCAATTCAGTAATGAGACTTGCCTGAATAAAGACCTCTGCATTTAACCCACATTCTTCTTCAGTGTGCTGTATACAAATACACAATGTTCATCTCAGTAAGCAATGAGCCAGAAAAATCCCATCTTCTAGACAATATAAATATGAAATGATCCAATACTGTACATTTTTAATACAGGCATCATAGTTACTTCTAGGCTATCAGTTAGGTGGAAAACTTGGAAACAAAAACCCTTCAAATCCCACCTTAACATCTTGGTCCGAGTTCTGCTCTTAATTATCTCAGATTCACACTATGGTAGCAGAGCAAAATTTAATCTCAGGATTTTTCAAGTGCTCATAAAATATTTTTTTAGCAAGACAAATTAATTGGCTCACTTGATTGCTGATGGGTAAATTGTTCCAATGAGACACCTGATTTTTTTGTAGGCATATTTTGTACAGGTATTACATCATTTTAAAAGAGGATTACACAAAGTTTCAAACTGATACTATCCAGTTTTATAAAATTAGCCAGGAAAGTACCTCAGAGGGCAGTGCCTCTGGGGATCAGATCATTCAGAATAGCAACGTCACAAAGAGAGGCTGAACAAATTCAGCATTCAAATCCTGCATATTGCATTACTTGGCTTTTATGTCTGAGCTTTCAAACTCTACTTTCAGATTCACAAAAGGAAAACTAAAAAGGAAGCATAGATGTGGGGCTGTACATAAGAAGAGCATGCATAGGAAATGAAGGGAAAATCTGTAAATTAAAGAGATCAAAGGCTGAGCAGTTGAAAGGAATGATGAATTAGCAAAAAAGGATGAAGAACTAAAATAAAGGCTCTACTGAAGCTCCGTCTTTTCTCCAGATACCTGACAGTCAAAGGTGTTGATTATTCACTCCTTCAGTTACAAATCGATTAGCACTGCTGGCACAAGTGCAGCATCTCCAAAAAATCATGCCCCAAATGGCTGGCAAAGGCTGTTCTTTTGGGAGCATAAATTGTTGCTTTTTTCTGATTCGCAGATTCAGCGATAGCACATTCCCCAACAGCAACCATCTGGGGGAGAGCAAGAGGTCAAAGCCAGGAGTCTAACTCCTCACTCAGTGATGGTTCCAGCTGATAATGGTGGGTTCCTGGGCTGATCTATTTTCAGACTACTGTATGGTAAATTGCATGTGAACTGTGTAAAAAGGGGCACAGAACTAGACAAATACACAGATAGTTGTACTATGTCTATCAGAGTATACAGTGTATAGCTGTAAAATGAATATAGTAAAAGGTGACAAGCCACTGAGGGTAACTATGTTCATTTTTGCTGAAGCTCATGGGTGGAGACAGGTGACACGTGTTTCACTTCCAATGCCTTTGTCTGTATGTTGTATCTCTCATCTCCTGCTTCTAAGGCACATCTAGCATATAAAGAGAAATTTAAATTCAACATTAAGGCTTAAAGAGTTGCACAGCAGGGACTTGATTTAAAAACACCTAATTTTCTTCAAAGGTAGAGTAACTTCCTCCCAATAGCAGTTAATGGAATATTAAAAGCTTAAATTTAAGATGACTTATTCCTCATTGTCCATCTGTTTTCATTGCATTTGCTCAAAACTTAATGCTCATAGAATATTTAACAGAACTGCTTCTTTTAATTGTATTCCATTCAATGAATAAAAGTTCCATTTTAGCAGCATGTAAGGATATGTAGAAAATACTAATTTAAGCAGAGTTCAATGAGTTATCAGTAACAAATAATTGTTGCCATTTTTTCCATCAGCCAATCGTGATTTCCCCAAGTATTTATTTGTACTCCCTGAAAAACTGTCTGACCAATTTGCAGCAAAATGATCATTGTGATTATACTGATTATGTGTGACTAGTCATGTTTGTCCCAAGTTATTTCTGTTACCTTTAGATGGTCTAAGCTGTGTAATTAGGAGGGCTCTCTAGGCAAATCATAGGGATTTGTCTTTTTTCCTGGGAAAGGCAGTGGCACACTATAGGAAGAGAGTATCAGAGGGAAAGCCACGTTAGTCTGGATCTGAAAAAGCAACAAGGAGTCCTGTGGTACCTTATAGACTAACAGATGTATTGGAGCATAAGCTTTCGTGGGCAAAGACCCACTTCATAAGATGCATGTAGTGAAAATTTCCAGAGACAGGTATAAATATGCAGACCAGAAAAAGGCTAGAGATAACAAGGTTAATTCAGACAGGGAGGATGAGGCCCACTTCTAGCAGCTGTTCTGGAGGTGTGAACCCCAAGAGAAGAGAAACTGCTTTTGTAGTTGGCTAGCCATTCACAGTCTTTGTTTAATCTTAAACTGATGGGCTGTGTCTACACTGCACCCCTTTTCCGGAAAAGGGATACAGATGAGACAAGTTGGAATTGCAAATGAAGTGGGGGATTTAAATATCCCCTGCTTCATTTGTATAAACATGGCTGCCGCTTTTTTTCCGGCTCGGGGCTTTGCCGGAAAAAAGCGCCAGTCTAGACGGGGATCTTTCGGAAAATAAAGCCTTTTCCGAAAAGTCCCTTATTCCTCTTAAAAATCAGGATTTTAAGAGGAATTCCTGATTTTAAGAGGAAATTCCTGATTTTAAGACGAATAAGGGACTTTTCGGAAAAGGCTTTATTTTCCGAAAGATACCCGTCTAGACTGGCCCTTTTTTCCGGGAAAGCCCCAAGCCAGGAAAAAAGCGGCAGCCATGTTTATACAAATGAAGCAGGGGATATTTAAATCCCCCGCTTCATTTGCAATTCCGACTTGTCTCATCTGCATCCCTTTTCCGGAAAAGGGGTGCAGTGTAGACACAGCCACTGTGTTAAATTTGTAGATGAACTGTAGCTCACCCTCATCAGGGCATTTAAATATTTTACTGTTTTTCATGATAGGAAGTGAGTCCATTGGCTTCCATGGGTTTTGTCTTAAGATCTGCATTTGACTGCATATATGGATATCTGATTCAAAGGTATTGTTTCTTAGTTCAGGGAAAGAAAGATCTAAGCATAGTTTATTGGCAAAGGTGGGAGGAGGACATTTAAAAGCACTCACACTTTTTTCCTAATTGGTGCTCTGTCTTTCTAACTCCCCATTTCTCTCTGGGTGTGTCTAGACTACATGGCTCCGTTGACAGAGCCATGAAAAGTAGTTTACTCGACATAGTCAATGAAGCAGGGATTTAAATAATCCCTGCTTCTTTAAAATAAAAATGGCCGCTGCGCTGTGCCAACAATCAGCTGATCCAGCATATCACGGCAATCTAGATGTGGATTGGTGGACAAGGGAAGCCTGAAACACATCTAGACTGCCGCGCTGTGCCGGATCAGCTGATTGTCAGCACAGCATGGTGGCCATTTTTATTTTAATGAAGCAGGGATTATTTAAATCCCTGCTTCATTGACTATGTTGAGTAAACTACTTTACATGGCTCCGTCGATGGAACCATATAGTCTAGACACACCCCCTGAGTCATAGGAAGAGTGAATGTGCCTCCTCCATGTCACCAGACCTTTGATGCCCTGTTTGCAGATCCCATCTGGCACAAAGCAATATTTTATGTAGACCTGTGCCTTATGCAGCATGCATTTTCCCTGGGAGCAGAACTCCTAGTACACAGCTGTACTGTATATGTCTTAGCTTATGCCCTAGACATGTTAAAAGTGTGTCCAAACAGATCCTCCTTCTCTAGAACATAGTTCTACATCCTAAATCAAACTAGTCTCTTCTCACTTCTGTTTGTGAAGACAATTATCACACAACTTAGTTGTTGTCATTGCTGGCCTTTTAACTCTCCCACAAATCTTTCATGGACACCAAGGGAATCAATACAGGAGAATGGTGCTTAATAAAATAATTATTGCTCTTTACCTTTGTAGTAGTTCCTGAATATGATAACTACAGCTTGGAATCCAAATTGGGCACTTAAATTGTGGTTCTTATTATAAACAGCAGAATAAATGGAAAACTCTACTTTGAACTTTATATAACCTCTTTCTGCTCCTGAGATCACAAGTGTCTGAGTTTGCCTTGAAGGAATATAAGTGAAGTGTAAGGCACTTCAGATGGACTGAAATGTGCAATTTCATAGACCTATTACATGACTTACACTTGGCAATCACATTTACAAAGTCATTATAAATATTAACACCCAACAAAAACAGCAAAAGCAAAGAGCAAATTGGCTTATTCAGGTGTTTTTCAAAAGATTCTGAGGCCAGATGCCCCAAAGCAATGGTGACCTCGATTACTAAAATAAAAGCAAAGCTTCCATGTGTGGGATGGTGGAAATCATCTGTATTGTTGTAGGGAAAAACCTGCAGTATTCCATATGTCTATTCATAATAATCACCTGCTGCTGTGAATCCCATTTTCAGTCCATGAAAGGTTCTCAGCATTTCATAAATCAAAGCCTAGATGCAAAAACACAGCTTAAGGATTGTAATTCAATGAACTACAATAACACTTCTTTTATCTATTATATTTTTGAAGAGTTTGTTTGTTTCTGGATTTGTTTGTCCAAATTGTCATACTTTTGGATTACCTACAGATACCAAATTTTGCAGAAACAATCCTGCCACTTAAATTAGCTGAATGCCCTACTTTTTACACTGGAATATACTGGGTGAAAGGTTTAAATAATTATTTTTGGTTTTCATCAGAAAAAAGTCATGATTATAATTAGAGTTCATAAAAATATGTGCTAACCAAATTAAAATTGTCACCTATTCAACTGTCATTTTAGTGCAAAGAAAATGTTTACTGCTACAAATCACAAAATAATTAAAATTTGTTATAGAAAGAGTAATGGAAGCTTTACAAGTTTCTGATTCAAATTAACTATGTATGGTAATTATGCAATAAAATGAATAATGTTTCAAGTTGAAATCCTACACATTTAAAATTGTGCTTTTAATTCCCCTTTGCAAGCACATTAATACAATTTCTATTTCCGTATATATATTTCATATATATTTCATTAATTGAACTTTCTGATAAGTGTAATTTATACAAAATGACTTTGCCCAGTCGACAACAGGCCTCAGCTGCTAGTTTAAAATAAAATACAATTTAACAAATATAGTCATGCCTAAAGTCAATGAAACTATTGTAAAGGCTATTTGCTTTCTATGTTTGTTGGTTTTATTCAAGAAAACAATGTAACATTACACAAGATAAGTTACTGTCCTCTTTAGTAACAATGTACAGGAAGAAGGGACTATGTTACCATATAAAAGAGTGAAGTCTAGATTGTTAGCTCTTTCAAATAAGGACTCAGTCTTTGTTAACATGAATAGCACACTTTTGTTCTGTATCATGTGTAGTAATTTACACCACTGAAAAGTGGGCAACACTATCTGAAACAAACTTTTTGAGCACACTCTCCACTTGCATAATGCTTTGCAGATGCAGTACAATGTTGAATCACAGCCTAAATACATCCTACTCCATATATCTGCATTCTAAGCATATATACACGGGACACAAAGCAGTTGAGGTTGTCGGTAATGCCTATCAGATAAATAGCTAGAAATCAGTAAGGGTATGCCTACACTACCGTTTTTTTTGGAAAAACAGCCATTTTTCTGAAAAAACTTCACTTATGTCCACACTGCAATCACGTACTTTCAAAAAAAATTGAAAGAACAAAGGGGTTTTCCAACATTTATACGAGGAAGAAGCCTTTTTCCGAAAGAGCTCTTTCAGAAAAAGGCATGTGTGGACAGGGAAGAGGAAGAGGAAAAAGCACAGGTGCCCTGGTGGTCACTCCATCCATAGTAATCACAGCTTAAATGCAAGATAGCGTCCATTCAGTGTGGACGCTATCTTTCGAAAAAGCAGATGCACTTTTACTATGTAAACTCTCTGTTTTGGAGAAGTTTTTGCAGAAGATTTCTTCTGGAAAAGCTTCTTCCAAAAGAAGCCTGCACTAGACATAGCCTAACATACTAATAATCACGTACAATTTGTATAATTGTAAGTCACGTGGACACCGGGCTGGAATCAACTTATTCTAATCTCTTAATAGCAGCCCTTTGTCTCCTAGATTGTAAATTATTTCCAGCTATTTCATTTCTCTCAGGCTGAAACAAGTTTTGAATTGTTAATGACTGAAGGTACATGTACATCTGACCAAACATCTAAACTAAATTAATACAGTGAAGAAAATAAGGCCCTGAGTCAGAGCAAGTGAGCACTTTGTAAGTAAAAAGGATTCTTCTCAATTAACATTCCTATAAAGCCACCACAAGGAATCTTACATTTCTAATTGGAAGTCATTTCTAGAGAATCCATACAGCTATATTGAAGCCAGCTACTACAGTGCATGGGGAATGAGTGGATATTGGTAACCTAATGCTCCTTTAATGCTTTTTAATAACTGGGTGCCACCTTCCAAATTGGCATTTGCTGAATAATCTAACAGGTTCATGTTTCCTCCTTCCATGGAACCCTGCAGGGGAACTGTCATAGAATTCCTTCTCAAGAGAAGGAAAGGTAGCGGGGGCACCAATACTTTTGCTCTTCCATCCATGCAAGTGACTCTGCATCCCTCTGTCGGCAGAGGGATGCAGATTAGGCAGGTTGACATTGCAAATGAGGCAGGGATTTAAATATCCCATGCCTAATTTGCATAAAAATGGCCTCCGCGTTTTGCAGACTTGGCACTTTGTCGGCAAAAAGCAGCAGTCAAGAGGGGGATTTGTTGAGAAAGAAAGCCTTTTTCGACAGATCCCTTATGCCTCATGCAAGGAGGTTTACAGGATCTGTCGAAAAAGGCTTTCTTTCTCAACAGATCCCCTTCTAGACTGCTGCCTTTTGAGCGATAGACTAATTTCAGCTGCTTTCTTACAAGTATCATAAAAACTGATACTGTGATTAAAAATTGAATATATTCCATGTAGGAACAATTCCTCAGATTCCATTTTTTTCTTTCATTGGTCTGAACATTTATATAAAAACACATCCTTCAAAATCAGAGCATAAATTTGCCTAAGGCTATTAGAATATCATAGTCACGGCAATGTCTTGGGCATGTACGTGATATAGTAGGAATTTCAAAAACAAAATCAGAGCTCATGAGACATTAAAAAGGAAAGTTAATGAAAACAACTTTATATCTACCCATCTATCACAGTTTTGAAAACTTCAACATGGCACTATTAAAGACAGTAAGATACTGTAAAGATCAGTTTATCTGAATCACTTACCCATATACTTAGCCATCCAAGTCCCATTTTTAGGTGCTGCTGTGATCAGCAAAACCCTGGCACGGCTGCTGCCTAACACTGTGGGCTCCTAAGCTTGCTCAGCTATAACTTTTTGCAGTGAAAGTTCCCTATCCAGTGTTTAATTTGTGTCAGGACATAGCTCTGGCACCTCTAGGCTTAGCAGTCCATAGTCTTGACACCTCTGGCATGCTGCATAATCAGTTATGAATGCAAAAAAATTGCTTGAGCCCTAGCACTTGTCTACAAATTAAGCACTGTCTCTACCCAAGTTTCTGCCTATGGGCATGTCCATTAGGCATTTAGTACCCACCTCCTGCCTAAGCCTCAGAGTAATCCAGTAAATCAGGGGAATAAAGGCTTTCCTCCATTTATCTTGTCTGTGACATCTGATCCACTAGGATGCTCAGAGCTCACTTAGCTATACACAAAATGACAGAGGAGGAAGTGGTGGTAGAACTGCTGATTTCCCCAGTTCCTAGGGATGTCCTCAACTCCTGCTCTTCCCCAGACACTGACCCCACTTCCCCAAACCTGTGTCCTGCCTCTTCCTGCCTCCTCTCTGTATCTCTTAATGCCACTGCACTGTGGTTCGCAGCAGGTGGGAGATTCTGGAAAGGACAGGGAGGAGCTGGATCAACAGGGCCTGCCAGTATGCAAGACAGCCGGGTGGAAACTGGAAGATGTTGATCTGTGGGGCTGCTGGTAGGTGCTGGACACCCATTATCTTTTCCCTGGGTGCTGCAGTCCCAGAGCTCCCTTGGTGTCAGTGGCTACGGGTGGTAATACTCTCTTATAATCTTATCCCACATGGGATATGCAATTAAAAGATTCTCACTATTTTTCTAGGCCCATTATTATTAATTATTCAAATAATTAAAGTGGTACAGCTTTGTCTGGAGAGGTACGCGCATGAGAGTTTCCTGTAGCCCAGTGGTTATGGCACTTATCTGAGAGGTTTCAAATCCCTTCTCCTCGTAATAAAAGGCTTGGTGAAAGGGGTAGGGCTTAGAACATTGGCATCTTCCACTGACTGGCTTAGCTTCCATTGCTGATGCCTGTGAATTCCATTCTTGGAATACTGTACTATCTTCCCCATACATTGCTGAGGGAGGCTAGGCAGCTAATTCATGCTTTTGCTAGAAAAATCACTGGGACAAAACCACACTTTAGTCCCTCTGTGGATTTAAGCCTTAGCTATTGAAGAAGCTCTTTCAGTACTAATTCACTTCTCTTTAGATGGCAAACATATCTCTAATAAAGGCTGTGATTACTTAGGTTCTATTGAAATCATTCTAAGATACAGCCGGCACAAGAGAATGAAATCACATTAATGTTTTACACACAGTTTTGCATCAGACCCATTGTTTTTGGATGCAACAAATTCTTAGGTGTTTTTAATTGCTGCTTTTACAGTGGAAAGCATGTGGAACTGAACATCACAGAATAGGGTTGCATAGATTGGCAGTGTAACAGTCAAAATTCTGATCTTGAGTCTTTCACCTTCACACTATAAAACTGTGGGTGTTAAAAAAAAATCTGTCTATTTTAAGTGATTTACTTTCCTGTGAAATCAGGGCTGTTTTATAGGAGCTGTTGATATGATGACAGCTCTTACCATTCCAGCTGACAACAAAATAAAAGCTTTTAGCACCTTTATGGACCATAGCATCCTAAACCCTGTAGTGTTCATAATCTAAATTAAGAAAAAAAAACAGAAGAAAAAATGGTGCTCCATATGGTTATTTTAACAAAATCATAGGAATGGACAGGACCTTGATAAGTCCTCTGCACTCATGCAAGGACGAAGCACCATCTAAAACCATCGCTGACAAGTGTTTCTCTAACCTGCTCTTAAACTTTCCAATTATAGAGATTCTACAACCTTCCTAGGCAATCTATTCAGGCTTAATCACCCTGATAGGAAGCTTTTCCCAACATCCAATCTAAACCTCCCTTGCCACAATTTAAGCCCATTGTTTTTTGTCCTATCATCAGAGGATAAGAAGAATATTTTTTTCTCCCTCTTCCTTGTAACAACCTTTTATGTACTTGAAAACAGTTATGTTCCCTCTCAGTCTTTCCTTTTCCAGACTAAACACACCCAGTTTTTTCAATCTTGCCTTATAGGCAATATTCTATCTAATTTTTTTCTTCCATGGGCAGAATAAATTTTGTTATGTGCACGGAGGCATGTACATATGTGCTCCACCAATAGAAACACATGCTACATTGTTGATTGGCAGCTCAGGGCACTCTGAATTTCTCCGGGGCAACTGCCTAAACGCTCTGCTTTCAGGGGACACAGCTCAGATGTCATATATTATAGACCTTTAATTATTTTTGTTGCTCTTCTCCAATTTCTCCACATCGTTCCTAAAATGTGGCACCCATAACTGAACACAATACTCCAGCTGAAGCCTTATCAGCTCAGAGTAGAGTGGAAAAATGACTTCTCATGTCATGCTTAAAACATATTTGCTTTTTTGCAACAGAGTCATGATGTTAACTCATATTTAGCTTGTGGTCCACTTATGATCCCTTTCTGCAGTACTCCTTCCTAGGCAGTTATTTCCCTTTTTGTAGGTGCAAAATGATTGTTCCTTCCTAAGTGTAGTGCTTTGTCTTTGGCCTTATTGACTTTCATCCTATTTGCCTTAGCATTTCTCCAGTCTATCCAGATCATTTTAAATTTTAGTCTTAACCTCAAAAATACTTCCAATCCACCCCAACTTTGTATCATCTATGTAAGTGGATTATCTCTGTCATTATCTGAATAATTGATGATGACATAGAACAGAATGAGATCCAGAACTGATCCCTGAGGGACTCTACTCAATCAGCCCTTAGAGCAAAACCGTGAACCATTGATAACTACTCTCTGGGAACAGTTTTCCAACCAGTTTTGCACCCAACTTATAGTAGCTCTATCTAAGTTGCATTTCCCTAGTTTGTTTATGAGAATATCATGTAAAACAGTATTAAAAGCTTTACTAAAATCTAGACATACTATATCTGCCACTTTTTCCATATCTAAAAGGCTTATTATCCTGCCAAAGAAACCTATCAGGTTGGTTTGACATGATTTGTTTTTGACAAAACCATGCTGTTATCACATTATATTCTAGATGTTTGCAAACTGATTGCCTAATTACTTACGCCAGCATGAAGAAAGGAAGGCTAATAAATGATAATTATCTATGACTAATGAGATTCCTCATTGGTAGAGCTATGTAAATAATTCAAAATTGTCAAATGTGCCCTTTTTCTGGTTTGAAAATTGACAACAGATCACAACAACATTCTTGTATGTACTATTCAAATTACTATTATTTTATCAGTCATTAATTCTTAGTCTGCAGATAGACTTTCACCATTTGAACAATCAGCAAAATGAAGTAACTAACCAAGAGAACACAAAATTTGAGTTATACCTTATATTTGATTATAATATTGGCAGTTCTCACTGTTTTAGTGAATTACATAAGTCTTCCAATCTGGGAACATGCCCTATGTAAATAAACATGACACAAATGTTGAATTGTAAATTTTATGGTAATACATAATTTTATATTTATTCTTGGCACATGTTCAGACTGGTCAGCTGAATGTCCATGTTTAGTGTTCATATTTGTAAAATTTGGCATTTCAATATTTTTGGAAACAGTATTAAAGGGCCGCTCATCCAGTCTAAATAACACTAGTTTTCCAATTGAAATCACGAGTCATAGAAATGTTTTCCACTATTCATTCAGCTCTGTTCATTAGTCAGTGAGATTTTTTTATGCTGTTGAGCAGCAAGAAAAACTTGCTGTTTACATGAGATCATTCTATAATTTTTCCATCCATAAATTTCAAGTTACTTTGCTGAGCAAAACATCATCATCATCCGCATTTTATCCATGGTGTAATTGGGATGTACAAAATGTTTACAAAATGTATGCAAGAGCATAATTTATAAAGTCTCCCTACTCCACTGCAGAATTCAGTCTACCAGATCACAGCTGCTTCCTATATAAGTTTTCAGAAACTACACTCTGAGGCTGATGAATGACAAGATTTCTATTTAAAAAGCATACAAAGGAACTGTGGTTCTGATGGAACCAAAATTACCAAAATGTTCTTTGTAACACTAAAGAGTACATGAACTTTCATACAAAGCTGCACATTTCCCATGACAGAGGAGAATGTACATTTTAAGATACTGAAAACATACTGAAGTCACCTATTGAAGAGTATTGTCCTTAGGATCCAATTGTTAATCTGAATTTGTGAAGTTCAGTTGAAAGGGCAGTGGTCCCTTAGGCTGTGTCCAGACTCAGGGGTTTTTTCGGGAAAAGTAGCCTTTTCCCGAAAAACTTCCCCTGCGTCCAGACTCAAGCCGCGTTCTTTCAAAATTATTTCGAAAGAACGCGGCTTTTCTTTCGATGGCGGTAAACCTCGTTTCACGAGGAAGAACGCCTTCTTTCGAAAGTTCCTCTTTCGAAAGGTGTTCTTCAATGTAAATAGGGCTTCCTCGAAAGAGAGCATCCAGACTCGCTGGGTGCTCTCTTTCGAAAAAGCGGATTGCTCTTTCGAAAGATCCGCCTGCAGTCTAGACGCGATCTTTCGAAAGAGGCTCTTTCGAAAGATGCTTTCGAAAGAGCCTCTTTCGAAAGAAGCCTGCAGTCTAGACATAGCCTTAGAGAAGAAACTAATCTGCACACTACAGATCTCACATAATGGATGATTTTATTCATTTCTCTTTACATCAAGTGCTCAAAGTCAAGCAAGTTCCAATGACTTTATACTACAGCAAACTTTTGAATCAAACAATTTAAATTTTTCAGAAAGTGAGTTAATTTATTTAGAACTCTAGCATAGCATGAAGGAAAAAAGAGAAAATAAATAGTCTCCCAGGGCTATTATGCTCAGGCCATAGTTAGGGTTCAAGGAAGTAGGTCTTCCAGGGCTAGAGTTAGAGGAATAAGAATTAAGCTTCAAACAAGGAAGTCTTCCAGGACCAGGACTGGGCTTCAAGAAAGGAGGTAATTATACTAGGGCCGGAGTTGGGACTTCCAAACGTAATAAAAATAGATCAGAGAAAATAGATCTCTTCAACTATACAGGCAGTCCCCGGGTTACGTACAAGATAGGGACTGTAGGTTTGTTCTTAAGTTGAATTTGTATGTAAGTCGGAACTGGTACATATTGTAGGGGAAACTCTAGCCAAACATTTCTCCAGAGCTCAGTTTTATTCTCCCACACCTCACTTCCCTCAGTCCTTTATTCTCAAGCTGAGGTGTCTGCTGAGAAAAGCCACTCCGCGTCTCTCTGGTCTGCTGGGGGGGGACGCTAGCTTCGTGTCTCCCTGGTCTGCTGGGGGGAAGCAGCTAGTGCGGGGTTGCCTCACCCCGTTTGTAAGTAGGGATCCGATGTAAGTCGGATCCATGTAACCCGGGGACTGCCTGTACTCATTATTCAATTTCTGACATTTTTAAAATTGCACATCTGCCCAGTACCCAGCCTAGATAATTCTCCAATTGGGAGCTGGCATGAAGATTTGGCTCTGCAAGCATAATGTCACGTTCTGGAGGAAAATCTCAGGAAAGAATAGTAGAATTAAAATTTGGTTCACTCACTGTTTAGAAACCACATCATCTTCCTACCTGCTTGTAGGACAAATTAGCAGCAATATAGAATGAGCAAGAGCTAGAGTCTTACAACTACAGAGTCAGGAGGCCTGCAGGAATTCCAAACATCAGTGCATATTCCAGAGCACTTATCCCTCCTACATCTTAACCCTCCTCTCCATGCTAATAGCTCAGCAGCTGTGTTACCACAGGTCTACAGGTCAAGGCTGCGGACTCGTATCCCTGGTAAGGGAGAACAGAAGCCATAACTGAATAAAACACTTTACTGAACATTAAGGTCTTTTTCGTTTCTTGACTTACTATACAGTTTTCTAGATGAACATAAGGTAGCTGCCTCCTGACTCTATGCTCCCAATCAGCTTATTATGTTCCACAGAAATACAGAGTCCAGAAATAAATGGGCCCCTGTATTAAGATGTGTTGATGGTAAAATCTTGCTCTTTTGATTATAAAGTATATTATCACTACCGGCATGAGGTTACAATATAGAGCTACACCCTCAGCCAACATGATGGCCCACAGATTTTATTGTAATCAACCAAGAGTTTTTAAAACATTATGTGCCAGTCAATGTCTTTGTGGCTTGCTTTGTGCTCATGCCTAAATAGGAATGGTAGAATAAATTCAGGTATTATAAGAATCAGAGCCAAATACTTATGAGATTTGAAAAAAAATCCTCACCTGCTCTACCCAGTCACTTTCATTTTCCTGTCATTTAGCTCTATAATGAAATGGACATGCAGCAAAACTACAGAAAGAGTATTCTTGACGAATTTCACTTCTTGTCTTGATTAAACATACTACTAAATATCTTGCAAGAAAGCCAACTGTTTGATAACTCCTCACACATTTTTGCAGATCTAAGTGATATAGATAAGCTTCAGATCAGCATCCGAACTTTTGAAGATTACTGGAGATGGGCCTGAGCTGCAAAATTTGGATTTCAGACTGAACCTGGTTTGGTTTAGTCCACTTTAAACTATTGTTTTAGTTCAATCCTATCCCAATACTGAATGTTTTGTGCTAGGATACTGGTTAAGGGACATGTGATACAGTTTGAAGTCTGCTCATCTGTGCTCTCTAACTATGTTTCCATTTCAGAGTCTCCACACTTTTCAAATGGTCTGCCAGTATTTTTTTCTTTTTAGTTTTCTTTTTTCTTTTGGGTAGACTTTAAAGTAGAATAAATTTCAATTGCAAAAGAGTAAGGACATAGCAATCTCCTTTGTTCAATTTAAAATAATTCAGTTAATGTGATTTATATTATTCCAGAATATTCCAAAAATGCGAAGCAGAAATGTATAAAGCCAGCTGAAGATTTTGTAGGAAACATTTCCATCTTCTGAGATAGTCTTCCTTTCTTAGCAACTCCTGAAGGTTGGTTTGTTTGTTTTTCATTTTCTTCTTGACAGCAACACTCTGATCACAGGGAAAGAACAGTTTACCATTACCAACATAAGCAGTTTGCTGTCCCTTGAATCTAGAATTTTCAGTCTGTCCCCTTACATTACAGTTAATGGGAAGTTGGACGAGAAGTTTTTTAACAATGAGAAACGTTGTGTGTAGTACTGTAGTAGTGGATCATCCTCCAGGCAAAATACTAGTTCAAAATTCATTTCCCCTGTTCTTTAAAGTGAAGCCTCTGACAAGGAATCTCTGCTACTATAGACAATGGTCTCTAGTCAAAAGAGGCAGATTCCTATAAATGAAGTAATGATATCTGAGCCCAATGCAATCACAACTTGCATATTTTCCCTTGAAACTTTGCATCATGTAATTCTGTCAACATGTACACTTGACTTTAATTCCGTACTTACATTCTTTCAGAGCACTGTCAACATTGAGTATTTATATAGTGAAATTGTGATCTTTATTATCTTGCTGGATTTGGATTTGTTTCAGAACAATAGGTATTGCAACTGACTGATTTATTATAGAAGAGTTTCTAGTTTATTCCCTCTAAAGTTGATAGAAAATTCTTAAATGTCAAGAAGCCATTTTGAAGAAATATGTACTAAAGCACATCACACTACAACAGCATCTGGATTAAAGGACTCACATAATCCAGGAGGCTACATTCTGGCTTTCTGCCAATTTTTGCTCTCCAATGGCTTGATTCGCCTCCCACATATCAGAAACTGTTCCAGTGAAGCCAGTGAAGTTACACCATTGGAAAACCAGAGCAAGAGAGGATTCCAACTGTCTCTGCCACTTTATAGATCACAAAGTGATGCAACTAAAGCACCAGTGACTGCAAGCAGGGCAAAGTTCCAGCCACATCTCCTACACCAGAAAGCTGAATGTCCTAGAGTTTCCTATGCCAGCTGTTCAGCACCTGAATGGTTCCTGATATCTAAAGAGTGCTCATCTGCTCACTTTTACCAGTTCTATGACCTCACTTCTTTTTTAAGAGTGAACAGCTACAGCAGAAGCAATATGGTAAGCCTGGCTCAAATTCTTCTTTGCTTGTGTGATTACTGCAAGTTACCTTGTTCTTCGACAGCTAAAGGTGTTTTACTAGCTGTGACTTTCTAACTGAAAAGAGTGTCCAACCTAACAAGGCCAGGAAGTGCATTACTATGGAACTTTTTTTTTTCTTTTTTTGCTGATTTAGTGCTCTGTTTATCTAAAAATAGATCTTTCCATTCCTGGAAGCTAGCAGAGGCTAGGGACAAACTCATGTGTCTGCCACCAAAGAAAGGGTTTGAATTTCTAAATATAAATCCAGGTGGGAAATAAATGAAGTGCCTAGATGCTCCCCTCAGACAGTTTTGGCACATTTCCAACAGAAAATCTGCTTTGTTAGACATGAGATATAATATTCCAGAATACAATATTCTGGATGTTTTTCATGCTGAACTCTGGACATTAGATTGTGCTTGATTAGGAACAGGGAAAAATCAGAAATAAGTAATTTTTTATTTTTTACACAAAGCAGTCTTGACTAAGTTAATATGGAGGTGATTTTTCTCCATCAATGGGATTATAATCTATGTTATGAGGACATTTGCCCAAACACAGAATGCAAGATGAATACCAAAGGTAATAGGAGTAGATCTTTTTCCTTCATTGATCAATCATACTTCAATTTCCATAATGCCTGCATGCCACTGCTATTTATTTTGAATACAAATAATCGTTCATTTACTTTAATCCAAATATAACATCAAACATATAACTGGAGCAGTGGAAGTAATGGAGGCTGTAGTAATTGAGGATGCAGAGTAGAGATTAATAGGAAAAGAACTGGAGAAGGCATTTTGATTCCAAGGCCTTAAAGGCACTGAAAGCAATGACAGTTACAGCAAACAATACTAAATTGAACCAGTACCAGCATCAGTCAGTCTGTGAGATAACTGATGGTTATTGTGCTGCCTCCCATTAATAAGTGGCTAGAACATCACATTTGGAAGTCAGCACTGATGTTGATTTACCATGTGACCATCTAGTCTCATACTCTGATTTGAACTTGTGTCTCTAGTTTGCAAACCAACCAGGAAAGGGATCTTTTATCTATGTGAAATAAGCCTTGTGCTGTACTGTACCATGTATTTATGCTGTTATATGAATGATTAATAATAAATCCACCATCCTTGACTGAGGCATCCTTAACTGTGCAGAAATTCCTTCATATGGAATTATCTAGCTTGAAGAATTTATGTGGCTCACTGGTTTTTAATCAGAGGAGTAGGAGTTGTAACATTTTAATGCAAGATACAGTTAAACTCCGATAGTCCGGCATCCAACTGTTCGGCACTCCCGATACTCCAGCATCAAAATGCCAAGCGCTCCTGACCAGCTGATTAAAACGCCTGCCGCTTAGCACACATGCTGGCTGTAACCAGAGGGAACATAAGGTTGTGGGGGGGGGGGGGGAGAGAGTGGGATCGTGTTACAGTATTGAGAAGAGCATTTTGCTTCAGCGAAGGGGAAAGGGGAGGGGAGGGAGGGAGGATCAGGTTACAGCACAGAGGAGAGGAGACGAGAAGAGGAAAAGGGAGGGAAGAGGGAAGGAGATTGTGTCCTGAACACCTGTTAAGCCATGCAGCTGTACTCGACCTCCTGATTCTCCGGCAAATCTGATAATCCGGCACCACTTAGGTCCAAAAGGTGCTGGATTATTGGAAGTCTACTGTAATATGTCTTTTCATTGTAAAAGTAAGTAAATTCAGAGCTTCCAGACTCTGAATTTGGTTGAAAAAGGTATCAGAGGTTGATAATCCTCCCAACTTTACCTGATTCATTAGACATTTTTAAAGTAAAATTTGATGTATAGAAAATCTTTTTGATTGTGTAAAATGGTTGAAGCAATAAATTCAGTTCATAAACTAATATGATTTGATTGTGCTAGAGTCTATAGGTGACCAATAAAGAATAAATAAGATTTAAAACAAAAAGTGGCATTTTGACATCAAATTTTAATATGTCTTCTGATTTAGCAAAGACAACATCCAGTAGGTGATGAGTTTTGCCGGGTAATGGAAAAATTTACAAAAGGTTAGTGTCACACAGGTACATTGACAGAGGGATAAAGGGGGCAACTGCCCTGGAGTCTGGTAATTCAAAAGGGCCCAGGGCTCCCAGGCACGACTGTGACTACTGCAGAAATGGTAGGGTGTCCACCCCAGGCCCTTTAAATTGCCTTCAGAGCCTGTGCAGCACATTCCTGACAGCAGTGGGGCTGCCTAGGGGAAGTGAGCCTCAGCCCTGCCCCCTCCTACCAAGGCTCTGCCCTTTCTGGGGCACAGAGCTGGGCCCCCCTGTCTTGCCTAGGGATCTGCTGAAGCTATTGGCCCTACTGGTCCACAAGAACTATAATGCCCTAATTCAGCAAAACATTTCAATTTAAGGATGGGAAATTTTCCTTTAAAGTGTCTAAAACTAAGCACATGCACAATAACTTTACTCGATCAAGGTGGGGACGATGCTCTGGGACTGCTCTGTATGAAGCCAGCCAGAACTCTAACGTAGCAGGCCTCCATTCTCTGAGCACACTACCACCCGGGCAAGAAACTTACATAGTCTCAACCTTCCTGGTCTGACCTCCGAACTTTCAGCATCCCTTTTCACACCACACGCTTCCCACAATCAATCTGTCTGGTTATGGCTTCTGCAGAAGTCAAAAAGGCCCTATATACCAACTCTGCCATCAGCAGTGAAGCAACCAGCATTGTAGAATGGGAAATTTATTATTCAACAAGGAAACAGTGTAGAACAGCACAGAAAAAAAAGGAGAATTCAATTAAATCCATCTTGGGGCATGGGGAAGACGCAGAGCTGGGGCTATTTTATATTATAAATGTACTGATCATGGTTAACCAAGATTAATGTTAACAAGTATTTTTAGCATTCATAGCACAAGATAGGCTAGATAATTATTTAGATTTTACAAGTAACCCCAATTTAGAATAGATTGTTTTTTTCCTTTGCATTTTTCCTTTTTACATTTCAAGCTCCTTTTACAAAGTGATATTTCGGGGTTTTTTAGACTTAACCCTCCTTGTTCGGAAGAATTTGTAGCAAAAACTATAATTCACCCTTGGTTAATATATCTTTATTTTATCATGAGTTTTATAAATCTTGGTCCCAATCAATGTTCCCTGTAATTGTTTTCATCCATATACAGAAAAAAATTTGTTTTGATCACCAAGGCATGCATGGATGTGCACCGCAAGTAGAAACAGCTCTGTGGGCAGTGTGGACACTGCTGATAAGCTGGGAAGAATTTGAATTTCTCCTGTGTAGCCACCCAAGTGCTCATCTTAGAGGGAACACTGGTCCCAATCATCTGATTTGACTACATTCTGTTTGGTACAGGACCAAACTGTAACAAAGGGAACTGCTCACCACCTTTGCACTTCTCTGATTTGCTGGGCTGTGGTGGGCTAGCTGTAACAAACAATAATAGACGACAAGGGATAGCCAGAATATCTGTTTCCTCCTACTCCCCTCTGATATGAGAGGGAGGCATAAAGTTGTCTCTCAGTTTAAGCTATCTCTATCAGTAAACTCCTCAGCTGCCATTACAACCTCTTTGTACCATTCTGGTTGTGCAAAATGTCCATATCAGCTAAGATCTAGTCCATTTTATACAACTGATCTTAATAGTAGAATGTGATGTATTATTTAAAAGCAGTTGTTTTAATATACTTTTATATTACTGTAAACAAATGCAATGATAATTAGCTGCAGGTTCCATTATTACATGAAAGTAAACAAAATATAAAAAGCGACAATAACATTTAATGACAGTTAAGTAATTCATTTTCCAGAATAAATTTGTGCAAAACCAGAGTACAGACAAAATTATTTTTTGCACAGCCAATAGAAAGCTTTTTTTCAGCTCCCCTCGATTTAGAGGAATCCTATCTGCAAGTCTTGCTAATACCATTTGTTAATGTTAACACTCCACCTTGTGGATAAGAGGTTTAATTGTGACAATTTTTCAGCAGGAAAGGTTTCTGATAGAGTTGCTTTCTTGCTAGAGGATAGGCTCTGAAAGAAGCTTTAAATATTAAAATTGTGTATCCAGTGCCTGACATCTGCACTATTTATGAAGAAAGATGTTTTTTAATAGGAGTAGTGTATTAAGTGGCAGTATGTTTATATATCAGCAAACTGATAAATATGCTCAGCAGGCCACATTTACAATGGTATCTGCAAAAGAAACCAAAATTATTGAATACTAAACCCTAGCAACATATATGGCTAGTTTCCATAGTTACTTGCCTGTTGTATTGTAATGGTAGCCCAACCCTGCACTGTTGTGTAAGAATTTACAATCCATGTACTGACCCCTTGCTTTGTTCTTGTGCACAGGTGGTAAGCATCAATGGAAAGCTTTGCGAATACCTGCTGTTCATCAGTATCCAAAAGGCTGGGTAGCTTTCCTTAGCTATTGGATTTAATGATCTGTGATATTAATCATGTTTTATTCATGTGAATTGTAATCTTATTTCAGAGCACTTCAAAATAAAAGAATGGAGTAAATTATACCCAGCTCAGTGTGGACTAGATAGGGAAAGGCTTTATCTGGACCTCTGGAAAAGAATCCCTTTCTTTGTATTCCTTAAAGCACAGGGCCCAAGAGGTGGACTAGTGGACTCCGAGAAGAGGGCCAGTCCCTCCTCACAGTTGTCCACCACTAGTCAATGCAAGGGATATCGTATGCTGGTCAATGCAGAGGATATATAGCAAATGCTACATCCTCTGAAAGGGGGTACTGTGGCCTGCTCAGTCATGCACCCTTCCAGGATACCAGGAAAAAATGGGCCTGATTCTCTACTGCTCAGCCATTCTCACCAGTAGATAGTGAAAAATTGGTGTAAATACTACTAAAGTGATTTAGCAGTGTTTTACAGCCACTTTGCAATGGTGAAAAATTACCACATAGGATGCAGACAATGAAGAATAAGGCCTGTAGATTGGATGCAGCCATTGTTGTACAAGTCTTTCTCCCGTCCGATAGAATACAGGTTCCACAAAAGACACAAACTTCTTCAAAAACAATTCAAAATTTCAGCCATACTCTGCATACCTGTAAGTCACCATAGCATGTCAACAACTGTATCACTTCTTGAAAAGAACCTATCTATGGAATGTTACAAATGGCATATAAAAATGATACAGGAGTTCACTTGTTGTCCAATCAAATAAGCAATGGGAAAAATACTAATCCTTCACATGGGCTTCTAAACTCAGAGGTTATATCCTAACTTTTCTACTCTGTCCTTTCCACCTCTAATTTGAATATAGTTCTTAGACAGATGGTGTTACTGCTCCTTTCCTCATCTTACCCCTCCCTTGTACTCTTTACTGTAGCTCCTCTGTCTAAAATGAAAATGCAACACAACTGCCAACCACAAGAAAAGGTTGACAATAACAAGCATCTTAAAGCAAAAAATAATTGTGAGGGAAAATGAGTATAAAAAGAAAAATTCAGTTTGTTAGCATAACATGGCTTTTTTTTTTTTTTTTTTTTTTTTTTTTGTCTGTGGCTAGGTTTAGATGCGGCAGTTGATATTTATTGAGTAATAATACCATGATGGGGTAGTTTCATGAGGCAATTGTATATTTACATTTAGTGTGCATAGTTGCCAGTTGCTGTAGAATGAGGGAAAAAAAGTTATTTTTCAACTAGATTGCAATCTAGATGCTTATGTCTAGAGAAGAGATTGTTATTTAATCTTTGCATTAGAATACATTCAATTAAATGTATGAGTTTAAAACTACCAGAAAGTTATAACAGACATTAAGATGCTCACGTGTGTTGATACTCTAAATGGGCAAGAAATCAATACAATGACTGCAAACATGCACAAAAACAGTGCAGACTGATGCTGAATTGTGTGGTTCAATGTAGAGTAATTGCAGATCTTTCAAAAGGAGATTAAAGACTGACTGCATCAAAGTATATAAAAATGTGAGGACAATAGAGATGCTAAATGCTATCTCAAGTACTGTAAATTGACAGAGTTAGAAAAGAGAGGCTTGAACTAAGCAGTGCTTACTTGAGAGCTTTCAAAAAATTGATGTGTATTAAGCAAAGATAATAAGAAATAAACTATCAAATTACGAATAGGTGTCATTGGGTTAGAGTAGTTGTTAGTGTCTACTGTAGTGTTTGAAAGGTCATCTTTGTTTTCTTATAGCAATTCTTCATCTCACAAGCACAGCTTCCAATATATTCACAGGACTCAAAAATTAGTTGGATGGGATGGATTTATGAAATATCTCAAAGTTGGCTCAGAACTTTATGGGTACGTCTACACAGCACCCTTAGCTCAAAATAAGCAAATTGCGTAGCTTATTTCAAGCTTATTTCAAAATTTGGCGATATCTACACAATGCCAAATTTTGAACGAGTCAGCTATTCCAAAATGTCCCTTAATCGTCATGGAACGAGGTTTACCGGACATTGGAATAGCAAGCCTGTCATTTCAAAAGATATTTCGAATTAACGGGCATGCTGTGACGATGTGGAAAATACTATTTCGGAGTATCAAAAGTATCCCAAAATAGCACCGCAATGTAGTCGTATCCTATGACATATTAATATATATAATTTTGCATTGTGAAATGATTACATTGTGTCAGGACCAGTGAGGAAAGTAATTTAAAATTTCTTACAGGTACTTTCTTATTGCAACCCGGGTCCTGCCAGCTCTTTAAATAGCTCCCTACTGGTTTTTGCCACAGCTCAGCCAGTTCATGCCAGAAGTGTGCACCAAGCGCATCTGCCTACTTTCACCTATAGTCAAGACATCACATTAGGAACATTATATTCTGGAACACGGAGCAACATTTCACTCCTATAAATTGGGAGGAGGGCATTTTTGGGGTTGGGACCACTGACCCACAAAAAAATTAGTTTGGGGGGCCACACAAAAAGTGAGAAGCAACAAAAACCAAAAATCCTCCCTGATGTGGCCCCCAACTGAGAAGCAGAAAGACATTCCCCTTGCACACCAGAGCCTAAAGGAGTCCAGGCTAGTAGATTTTTGTGGGACCCCTATGCTCTGTGGTGGGGCCAAAAATTAGGGGTTCAGTGTGGGAGTGGGCTGCCTGGAAATGATCTTGGGATGTGCAGGTTGGGAGGGTTGGGCAAGAAGTAGGGTGCAGGACCAAAGAGGACAAACAGCAGCAGGCTGTAGGGGGTCGGAGGGCTGGAGCACCAGTGCCCCGATGCTGGGAGGGATGTCTCCAGCCTCGGGGGCCTCATCCAGATACATCAGGGGCTGCATCCAGACCCCTGGCTTAGATTTCCCACCTCCCCTATAAATTCATAAGGTACTGTGCATGGGCAGGTTCCATGGGCAATAATTTTTAATAGGGAACCTCTTCAAAAATTTCCGAGAAGATGTGGGGCTAGGAGACTTCTAGAAGGGGCAGGGGCAGGAGACTTCTCATGGTCCCCTGCCCACAGATCCTGATTGGATTGGGGGTGCAGGAATGCATGAAGTCTTCCCCTCTCCCCCAGAGAGAATCCCAACTGTTATAAAAGAGCTGTCAGTTCCCTCTAGGGCTATGTCTAGACTGGCATGATTTTCCGGAAATGCTTTTACAGAAACGTTTTCCGTTAAAAGCATTTTTAGAAAAGAGCATCTAGATTGGCATGGACGCTTTTCCACAAAAGCACTTTTTGTGGAAAAGCGTCCATGGCCAATCTAGACGCGCTTTTGTGCAAAAAAGCCCCAGTCGCCATTTTCGCGATCGGGGCTTTTTTGCGCAAAACAAATCTCAGCTGTCTACACTGGCCCTTTTGCGCAAAACTTTTGCACAAAAGAGACTTTTGCCCAAATGGGAGCAGCATAGTATTTCCACAAAAAGCACTGATTTCTCACAGTAGGAAGTCAGTGTTCTTGCAGAAATTCAAGCGGCTAGAATAGATAGCTGGCAAGTTTTTCGGGAAAAGCGTCTGATTTTCCGGAAAAACTGGCCACTCTAGACACAGCCTAGGTGCCTGGGGGTGGGGTAAGCATGCAAAGTCTCTCGCCCTTGCTCCTGCCCTGCCAGGAGTGCTCAGGCTACAGAGAACCACTGGCTGTCTTAAAACAGCTGGTGGTTCCCTCTGATGCCATGCGCTCTGGTGGGGGAGGAGACTTTACACACGCCCTCGTCCCCAGGCCATGACTGGCCTTGGAGCTGGGGAGCAGCAAGGTGGCCAGAGGCTGGATTCACCTGCTTGGAGGGCCAGATCTGGCTCGTGGAGGCCCTTTGCCCACATCTGCTTTGCAGTTTGGATTTGCACCTGATCAATACAGTGGAAAACTAGAGATCAATACAACAACTAAATTAGCTTCCAAATGTCACCAAGGAGAAAGGGCAACACACCATATTTCTGACCCAGAGCCAGTTTGATGCCAGCCTTGGTATAATTTAGAGCAGACAAGGAGCTGCTCTAAACTAAACCAGCTCAGGAGTCTGTAGCACTAAATTAATTCATAGTATGGGGTCTGGGATGCTTTCCACTGTTTTACTGTTACATGGCCATCAATAGGCCAGAAAATATTACCCAGAGTTGTGCTAAAGATTACAAACCATTGCAAAAAGATATTAAACAAATATAGGTTGAACTTCTCTAGTACAGCATTGTTGGGACCTGACCAGTGCTGAACGAGAGAATTTGCCGAACCCTGGGAGGTCAATATTGTCTAGTACATGGGTTCCCAACTGGGTGGCATGCCCCTCTGTGGGGGCATTAAAAAATTACAGTGGAGGCGTGAGGCAACCCAGGCCCCTTCTCCCCCCGCCTCCATCTCAAGTTTTGCTGCTATTTTTGTTTTTCAGCCCTGGTCAGTTCCTTTTTTTTTTCTCAACAAGTTTTGCTGTTATTTTGGAGGGGGGTCATGAGGGTTTCTCAGAAATCAAAAAGGGGACATAATGTTGAGAAGTTCAGAAACCATTTGTCTAGTGGCATTACCAACACTACCACTGCTTACTAGTCTCCACTGAGTTGGGATGGAAATTACAGAATTCGAGGTATATATCAGCAAAAGAAATTACCTGTCTATTGAAGGATCAGTGTTAATGATGTGAACGAAACACAACCACTCTGACTTAATTAGCTTCGTTAGCACTTGTCTTACAATTCCACAGGTAACTTTTTTTGCTGTTATATATGCCAACTTCTGTAATTTCCATTCCAACTCATGACCTAATAATGTTTAATTTCTAAGGTGCCATAAGACTGCTCGTTGTCTTCATAATAGAAGTTTAACTGAGGTCTATACAACTGTACAATAGTCCTATGATAGAAGAGAATATTTCAGAGGCTCAGTGAAGGATTAGAAATTGTATGGTACATCAATCTGTAATGAATATAATTTGAGAATGCTGTAATATTTCTATTGTAACTGGTGTGTGTTTCACCTGGGTTTGCACTGGAGTTTACCAGACACCTTGTTCAAGCTGGTGTCTTGCAGAGGTAAATATATGTCTCAGGGAAAGATCCTAGTGACCTGAAGAAAATAGCCATTATTCTCAGTTTGAGATAATCTAACATATCTCTACACTTCTTCACTTAAAAAAAAAAAGTCTAATTACTATCACAGATTTTTTTTACCATATTTATGACTGATGAGCTAGAAGGAACATAAATCTTTCACAGCTTCCATACAGCATCACACAGAGCATCAATTTACCGGAAATATGAGTCAGATGGTCCCTTTTTATTCATTTGGATTATTAATTTACTGTAGCATTTTATTCTTAGACAATAAATGAACAATCTCCTTCCACATTTAGCTGCTTGTTACAGGGGAACTTTTTACATGGAAGTTTACCTGTGGGTTGCTAGTGCTTTATTTACTTGTGTGTCCACACGTACAGCCACTTGCAGCTCCCATTGGCTGCAGATTGCTGTTTCCGGCCAATGGGAGCTGTGGGAAGTGGCACGGGCTGGGCTAAAACTTCCCACAGCTCCCATTGGCTGGGAATGATGATCTGCAGCCAAGAAGAGCTGCAAGTGTCCATACTTTCTGATGTACTGGTAAATAAAGCACTATGGGGCTAACCATGGTGAACCGTGTCTGGCCTATGGGGCTACTAATTGTCCATTCCTGCAATAAACTATGGTAATAACAATATTAGGAAGGGAAGATATTTCTGAGAACAGGCGTGTTACACATTGATATTCCATATAGTGTTGACTCCAAACATCAAGTGGGGCCAAGATCCCCTTTCCTTCTGCATTCTTCTGTGGATGGGTTTGGTGCACTGTGATATCGTCAAGAGGAGGGCATCTGGTTCCATCTCCTCTCCCTCAGTGTTGGGGCAGTAGGGGCAAGGTCAGCTCCAATCCCTTCTAGAAGTCAGCCTGACTGTGTGGGGATTGTCTGAATGCCTCCCAGCTGAATAGCAGAAGGGCATTAAACAAAGAAGGAAGGCTTTCATCACAGAGCAATGGATCAGCTCTGTATCTTCTGGGTAATACTATTATGTAGCCCCTCTTACTTGGTCTTTAATATCTCCCTGATTAGCCTCATTGTTGCCTGCACTTATCCCCTCGGTACTGGCCCATTCAAAGGCTTTACTGTCATTATAACCCATAGGTGATGCAGCACTTTTGTATAGATGTGAGACATGTACCTTATACTCTCATCAGAATTGGCTTAACAACTTTCATGTGTTGAAATCTTTGGAATCTCCTGGAAGAACAGAGTGACCAACAGTGAGATGCTCAAACGAGCCAGCATACAAACATTCCTCAAAGACAAATACCTTTGCTGGCTTGGGCCTAAAGGATGCCCAAAATTGCATTTCAAGGATGTGTGCAAGCAAGACCTCAAAACAATGCATTTGGATAAATAGGAAGATCACACTCAAGACCGCAGCCTTTAGAAACAAGAGCTTAACAAAGGTCTCTGGAATAATGAGTGGAATAAGTCCTAGTTAACAGAGAAGAGAGCTTGCAAAAGGCAAGATAAATGTTAAAACGTCATCTTTAAATGTGACAGATGGGGCAGAGATTGTCTGTCCCAAATGGGTCTCTTCAGCCACAGCTGCCATAAAACCGAGAAAATTCCCTCTCTCTCAGGGGCACATCGCCATGGTCTCTTGAGACTGAAGGATGCTTACTACTGCTACTGCATGTACAGATGATGCAGTATTTGTATCATCCCTCTCAGCCATTGTATTAGTGTCTGGCCCCTGCTTCCTTTGATGCCATTATGGAGACCTCAGACACTAATGTGCCTCTGTCACTCTTATTCTCTACTAGTGGGACATAATAGTCCAGTCTCCTGTGGGTGTAATAGTTTGGTCTAATTTTGGTTGCTGAGTTTACAGTGTATCTACTATGTGGTGTTTGTTGCCTATGATATACTAAAGGAAGTCAGACTCCTTCTGGCCTTAAGCTCTATGATTTGTTCCTGATGAGGGATTTTTGGCAGATCCTCAAATCAGGACAAACTCCACAAATCAAAGGTCAAGAGCAGTGGGTGTAAGTCCAAAGCTGTCTTAAATATTACTTCTGTATGCTCCTGATCCGGGGGCCACTTTGTAAAGGATTCATCCCTTAGTGTGAGTTTAAAAGGAGTGGAAGAAGAGGTTGAAGAGACAAGGGTGCCATTTTCTGGCACCAAATTAAGCCTTGTGCCTCCACGGCAACTCTCTCCCCTTCCAACATTTAAAAAGTCACAATATGAGGGAGGGAGAATTAGATGCTTCTCCATCACCCCTTTCCTGTATTTCCTACTCCATTTCTGCTGGTCCAACTCTGTCTCACCTGTCCTGCTTTATTTCTTGCCCTTCCATCACTATTTTCTTCTTAGCTTTCTGTGGCATTGTTTTCTCATCTTTTCTCTTTTTCTATATTTACCTTATTTCTCTTGCATCCATGCTATTTTCTATGCTCATTCAGCCTTTGTCTTTTGCTGAATGGAGCTGGTACATTTTTTGGAACATTTTAATTATTTTTAGTAGAAAACAACTTGTTTTCCAACTAACTCTTCTACTGTGACTGCCAACACTGATACCAATTTGTTTTTATGTGTTTTTACAGGAAGTTTTTTTAATCAAGTTTTTCAAAACTGGACTCAGATCACTTTCATTAAGATTCAGATGAAGTCCCAAACTACAAGCAAATTTGCATGGAGAACTATGGATTACGTAAGAGAAAAAATGTTCAAGATGAGAAAATATTTGTCCATTCACTCAAAAAAACTTCTCTCATGCTCAGTCAGTCCCTGGGGTAGGAATTTTTCACTATTTGTTTGTTTGTAAATATTGATGCATGGCAAGCTTTTACTCTCGTGTGGTCCCTCTCTTTCTTTCTCTCTCACATACACATAAATGCTAGGAATACTGCAAGAGTCAGTGCCTTAGCCTTTCTCATGCTATTGAGTTGTAATCTGCTTATGTTACAAAGGATGTCATTTTGACATTTCAAAATGCATTAAGGACAATAACAAAAAAGCTTGAGTATTCATTGTATGAAATAAAAATGAAATTCAAATACAACTGACAGTTTACACCTTCTCACTATGTGATTTTTCAGAAGATCTAAGAATACTAAGCATAGCTTCCTCTTGAAGCTGGACTATTTGTCAGACAATGGTATTAATGTGCTGACAGTCAGAAGTTAACAGCAGCTTTACTTGCATGTTGTACTTTGTGCATGCGCACTCACACACACACACACATACACACACACACAGGTACACTCAGTCTGATGGTGAACCATAGCTTGAGAAAAACAAGAGGGTCAAAGATGTCCTCTGTCACCTATAGTATTAATTGTTTCTCCAAGAAAAATAATCATTGAACAAACAATTCAGTCTTATTTTTTTCAGCCCTTGGAGAGAAAAGTGGGAGTTCAGACATCAAGTTGAGATACTCTTAAATCTTCTGGCTGCAGAATGTGCCACAGAAATTCTGAGTGCCAGTCAGCTGCTACAGAAAAAAGGGTTTTCAGAGAGGATTTTGCTGCCCTTGGTTGCCATGTTGTGCTCCCTGTCTGTGCCTCCCTCCTCCATCCCTCCCTCATCCAAAGGGAGTCCTTGCTGGGTTCAATGTGCATCTTTCATTGTCAGGTGAATTTGAATCTAAGCTGCACAATGGAGAGTCACAAACATTTGGGCTTCTCCTCAGGACACTGGCTGCTGCAAATCAGCCCTATTCTTCCCCAAGGTAAAAATGACCTACTTTGATACTGAACGTACTGTGTGTCTCATAACTTTTCTGAACAGCTCTGCAATATCTAAACCCCCTTCTCCTCTCTGCTTCTTTCAATTGCTTAGATATCTGTTTTCCCTTCCTCCGTCTTTGTCAAAAATAACATTTCACTCCCCCCACATCCTACTTTCTCCTATCCCTTCCCCTCAATCCCATAGCCACAAGGGAATCAATGAGACACCTGAATGACTCCCTCCCTGCAGTCAAAGAGAAATGTAAGGCCTTATTTCTTCTTCTCAGTAGATAGGAGGAGTGCACATTAATCTTACATTTTACAACAATGCCCCTTTACTACAGCCAGTATTACTGGCAAAGGTCCTACATCTAGAAATTATGCTGCAACCTGAAATGAATGGTAGAGATAATTAAATGGTTGATTTTTGGATTTAACATATGACAAATATACATTGAGGATTGAGTTAGCTATAGCCTCAGAATTGGACTCTGTGGAGAATTAGGGTTGGTCTGGAAAAAAAGCGGCGGACATGTTTATTTAAATCCCGCGAGGGATATTTAAATCCCCCGCGGATTTCCCTATTCTGACTTACCTGCTTTGCATGACTTTTCTGGAATTAGGGGCCAGTCTAGACGTAGCCTGAGTGTATAGTGCCAGGGACCACAAAACCATTTAGTATGCGGCATGCTCATGTTTTAAGTTTAACCTTTTCACTGCTATGAATTCTTGTTGTATGCTGTAGGGATTTTATAGTTAACAGTCAGAGATATTGCACAGCTCAAATTCTATGGTTTACAGTCTAATATTGGATACCTCAAAACTAACTTGCATTTGAGAGGATACAAGGAAGCTATTTGTAATATTTTTCAGCACACCCTTTAAAGTCATTTTAATGGTTTGCCAAATTTTATGAACTTCTGATTATGTTAATCTAAAATTCAGAGTCATTATACATTTCTAGTCCATTTTTATTTTTAAATATGCATCTAATTCTCTTTCCTCCCATTTGTTCCTATCTGCAACAACAGAATGTAAAAATAATTTCCCAAAATGCTATTCAGCAACAGTTAGCTGTCCTGCGATCCCTTGTCCCAGCCAAGGGTTAATCATTTTCCTCTTCCTGACCTGGCTGGCCATAGCCAATTCAAGGTTCTAGATTAAACTGCAAAATATGTAACACAGTAAATGCAGTCCCCATTTCCAGCTAGTCAGCCCAAGCTTATACAGAATAGCACGTTTCAAGTTGGTTTGAATCAGCAAATTGACAAGATTTGAATATTTGTGGTCAGAACATTTGTTTAGGTGGTTTTCAGGTTGAACAAAGGATACCTAAAAGATATAGCACATTTTTTGGTATTTAGGGTACTGTTAATTTTAGATTGTGTGTGTGTGTGTGTGTGTGTGTGTGTGTGTGTTATACCTTTCATTGCTCCTTAACTAAGACCTTTTACACATCCTTTTTCAGGTGGGAGAGTGATATATCTTCCAGAACTCTCACTATGCAATGTCCCAGGGCTGTAATGAATCTATACAGGACTACAACAAAGAGTATTTGCAAAATAACCCTTCAGCATGTCCTGCTACCGGAGTCAGACTAACATGCTAATATGTCAGGTGCACTTTCAATATGTAACCCTACTTTGTTTTTCTCCTTCCCAGACTGCAGCTGGCTCTATCTCCCTTGCACCATGCTGTATTGTATTGTTATGTGGTTTCTCCTAACATCATATTGCTGTCATTGTAAAGGAAAACACTTTTTCTTTGTACATAAGGGAGTTGGCTTTGTATTACTCATCTTCAGAAAGGCTTCAAATGACTAGCATTGTTCATTTGATATTCTAGCTTCTTCAGCAGCTCACCTTAGTGAAAAGGGCTCATTTCAGATCCTTCATATTGCTGATGCCATGCTGCTTTAAGAGTTTGAGTGGCTGAAATAATATGGAAGGCACAGCTAAGCCCTCTGAAGTAGAGTAAAATGTCACAAATTTAATTATGGATTTCATTCCATGAACACTTGTCTCATTATTTCAAGAGGCACAACTTCAGGATTGAGTGAGAGAGAGGTTTTTAGGAGGCATTCTTGTTAAAAAAAAAAAAAAAGAAAAAAAAAAGAAAACCTAATTTTTCATGTGCATCAGTGGTAAAGCAATAGTTGCTGTTCTCAAAGCACTTATCAGAGGATTGTAGATAGCTGGCTGGTCACATAGTGCTGTCTCTTTGTTGTGAGATGCTAATATGCACCAAGAAAAGCTAAAAATACACTGAGCACTTTACTAATATCACTTGCCATGGAAACAATCACTGTAATTGCCAGAGGGGAATTTATGCATTCATGAACTGGAGCAGAGATAGAAAATCCCTATTCAGACCTGGTCTACCATTCTGTGAAAGTTTTTGAAAACACCTCCACTAATGTGTTCAGAGAACAGGTTTTTTTGAGGAGAGTAGAAGGGTGCATTTACCCCATTTCTTTTGACTTGAGAATGCTATCAAAACGTAATAGATCCAACCTCTAAAGAACATGAAAAGAATGTATTATTTCATGTTTTTCAAATTTGTGCTGTGCCATGCTAACTGTTAGCATGTTGGAGCCATTATCTCCATATGTTTGAATTTAATCTAGAACATGTTACAACTGCAATTTTTCTAATTAGAACAACGAGCTTAATTCTGTGATCTATGAAGAGATATTTTAAATCTTCTTAAGAAAAGGATTTGATTCAGAGTTTAGCTCTCGATAGCATGTTTCTATGTTATCTAGATTGGGACCAGCCGAACAGAAAATAAGGACTCTCTTCCTATTTCATAGTCATTAGAGCAAAGGAGATCTGTGGTGACCTCAGACACTGCCCAGGACATTCCCAAAGCAGGCAGGGAGTAGGCAAAGCACTGGCTCCACAACCCTCTCCGCCACACACAATATTTACCATTCTGTAGATCTAACTGACTCTGAATAAAGGATAGAAGGTTGGAAAGAAGTCTAAACTCTGAAAAGGGATATTACAGTTATTCACCCATCAAAGCAACTGGAAAGCCTTAGGAAAAAATTGTACCTGAGACGTTTGTGAGAAATCCCACCTTTCATGTGCAACAACGCACCAGTCCTCACTCAAGGCAATGTGTACAGGCACCACATAAAATACTTACATGAAAAGAGGTAAGGAACTGGAAACTAGCGGTTCTCATATATTTTCTAACTAAATATAAAATTCTGTTTTTTATTTTTTTCCTTTCAAAAGCACATTATTTTCATGTATTTCCTCTCACCCTTAAGGAAATCTTCATAATACAGCAATATATTTGTCCAAGCCTCTGACACCTCACTTTGAGTCTTTTCCAAAATCACCCTTAATGTCTGTGGGTATGTCTACACTACTCTCCTAATTCGAAATAGGAGGGTAATGTAGGCATACCGCAATTGCAAATGAAGCCCGGGATTTGAATTTCCCGGGCTTCATTTGCATAAAGTCGGCCGGCGCCATTTTTAAATGCCGGCAGTTCAAACCCCGTGCCGCGCGGCTACACGCGGCACGGAGTAGCTAGTTCGGATTAGGCTTCTAATCCGAACTAGCTGTACTCCTCATTCCACGAGGAGTACAGCTAGTTCGGATTAGAAGCCTAATCCGAACTAGCTACTCCGTGCCGCGTGTAGCCGCGCGGCACGGGGTTCGAACTGCCGGCATTTAAAAATGGCGCCGGCCGGTTTTATGCAAATGAAGCCCGGGAAATTCAAATCCCGGGCTTCATTTGCAATTGCGGTATGCCTACATTACCCTCCTATTTCGAATTAGGAGGGTAGTGTAGACATACCCCTAGTAAATAAATGTGTGCAGGTGCATACATGATTAAGTATTATATTACAAGTTTACGCAAGAAATGTGTATGTAACTTGGTGATTGATGTTCATGTCTAAAATGGGGGAAACTATTCTCAAAAACTATCACTTAGCTAAGATTCTGAGACAGATATGTAAACAAAACCTGTCAATGCACAGTAGATATGTTATAGCTTTCCCATTTCTGCACAGCATGTGTGTAGCATAGCAGGGATCTCAACAGAAATCAGTTTTGTTTTAATTTCTATTCAGAAAAGTAACATATGGATATGTTCCCATGGGGGAAACAAACAAATCAAATCTGGAAAACCACAACTGGCCCTCTTTTATATTAATTTAATCAATATCTTAATCACTGACCAACATCTTCTAAAGACGGTGGTAATGGCAACACAAACTACAATTTTTCCAACTTTTTAATTCACAAAGAAAATACCAAAGGACAGTAGAGGCCACTTGTTTAGACACAACATTATCTAATCACCAAGCCCACAGGTACTTCGTTCATGAACATTCTTTGATAGATTACATGTCTGTTCTTTACTTCATGGTCACTAATGCTTTTCTCATCTTTTCAGAACTTTAAAATCAAAATTGTAATATTTATCTGCTATGATGAGTCACTGCTTCATCTGTACAGCCGACATGAATGGGCCAGTTGTTGTATCTGATAAGTTTCAGATATTTGTTTTATCTGTTTCTTTTGGAATGTAAATATATTTTTTCCAAAGAGAGACAATTGATATAATTTTGATGTATAAAAAGAAGGCAAAACATCTTTCAGGTATTAACTGCTGTTTTAAATTTTAATTTCCAGATAAATGACTTATCATGCATACAGAATTAAGTGAAATGCAAAAGGCAGTGCAATAAATATCATTAAATATCTGACCAATCTTTTTTTCCTGCATCCCTATATCAAATAAAAAGTGAATTTAGTATTAGTGCTTATTACTGATATATATGGGTAGATCTGGTGCTCTGCTGACCGATAGGTCTGTGCCCCAAGGAATTCACTCCGAGACAAATTATGACTTTTGTCACATAGGTAAAAAACTAAAGTCTACAAACTCCACTGGAAATACCCTGGATATACGTTTTTGGCCCTAAACCAGATCTAGATAGTTAAGGACAAAAATAATCTAAGCGTGGAAATAATATAGGAAGATAAGAGTTACAAGAAACTTTATGTTTATTATAACATGTCTTGCTAATTCCTCCTTATTTTTTAAATATAACCTTACAGTTTGGGGTGGGGATTATCTAGTTGTGGTAGGGTCCTAGAACCTGCAAATTGGATACAAACATGTGCATTTCTTGCCTGTGAGGTTTGGTAAGATCACATTCTGAGATAATGTGGCTATAAGAACAGAAAGGGTCCTCAGAGTAGATAGCTATTAAGGGGAAGACTGATAGCACTGAGAGAAAGATAAGCAGTTGTTAATAAGAAAGAAGTATAGGATCGCATTTCATTTTGCAGCTCTCAAGTGTGTACTGTCAGCAAGACAAGGAGTAGTTCCTAAAGTCCTCATGTCAGATAATGGGCTTCAATTTAACTCTGAAACTTTTCCTAGTATATGTACAGGACCATTGATTTTGAACAAAGTCCACAGAACTACAAACAGTGAGGGAGAACTTTAAAATTACTTTTGGAAAAAATCATGCACTTATATAAAGGATTCCTGATATAAGAGTCAATATCACTTGTGTCTGTACTATCTCCAAGAGAACCTCTTAGAGAAGAGGTGTGAGGATGCTTCTACCTATGACATTATGACAGGAATACAACTTACATGATCCATTGTAGCCAGACGCGCCCCCCCCCCCCCCATCTCATCCATCTTATTTTGCCTCTCTGAGGTTCCTGAAGCATACAGGACAGAGAAGGAGCAATAAAATCAGCATAGTCTATGCTGGCTCATCTGATCCTGAGAAGCTGAAAACATAGATATGAGGAGAGAACGATTAAGGCAATAAGCTGGCCTCGAGGCTGCAAGAAGTACCCGGCTGGTACACATGTTGATACGAACACACAGTCTCTGGAAGAGGAATTTCCCACTGAGAAAAGAATGCCCAGTACTTCCAATTTAGTTCTCTCTCTTACAAGTGTAAATTAAGTTCACAACTCCCTTGTAAGAACTGGTCTCACAAAAGACAGACCAGCACCATTTGGCATCACAGATAAAAAAGAGAAATAAGTGACCCCATGGGTATAAAGGTGGGTACAGCAGCACACTCACTTTTGAGTGTCATTCTACCCTTTACCTGCTGGTCGGGTTAGGTGTTTGACCTCCTGAGGTTCTATGGGGATGCCCACCTCGTATTTTCGTCTTTCCTAGGAATTGAGGGACCGGCCCTGGCCTGACACACTGGAGTCGAGAAGCACAGAAGGGGGTAAAAATTGTACCTGGATGTGGTCCTCTGTCTTAAGAGTACACAGACTTAGAGCTCTTTAAAGGTTAAGCTGTTACTTGGTACTATTATTTCTGTTTTTCCTATCCTTATCTTCTTTGTAACCATTTTTAAGATCTATATTTTGCTAGCAGTTAAGAAATAGAACAATAGCCATTGCAACCATATGATTTATAAGCTTCCTCAATAAACCTGTAACTGTTTAAGCTTTAACCTGACTCCTTTAGTTGCTGTAACAGAACCAGGCACAATTTAAAAGAACTTCAGCCGGTCTTAAGGGACAGATATAGGGAGAGCTTGGGCGTTTGGATTTGTGTCACTCCCAGATGGCAGATCCGTTGGGGCACTTCTCAGCCTCCCCCAGGCTGCCGCTGCGAAGGAATCACAGATTCTAGCAGCTAAAATCTGAAGTGTAATAAGCTCTCACTGCAAACTTATTGGGGTGCTCGTCAACCTCCTCCAGGTTGCCCGCTGCAAGGGACCCCGGTCTCAGCAGTTGAAGTCTCGGGTGTATAGCACACACACACACACACACACCACTCACTGCCCTGACCGTCGGCTGACATCCATCTAGAAGGAAATTTGAAAACAGGGCTCTGAAACAAAGATTTGACAGAAATAAAACATCTACGTTAGACACAGAACAAAATGCTCCCTTAACTGAGACCAGGGAACAAAGTTTGACTATACACAAAGATAACCTGAGGCTTGCAAGTACTCTGTCTAGAACTGCCCCATCCCACCCCCCACTCCACAGTGTCCTCCATATGCACACACAGAAAAAGTGAGAATATGGTCTGGAAGAGGATCAGCTCCTTCTCAAAGACTTTAACTTAGAACAGTGGTCAGAGACTGAATGGAATTTATAAATATTGTGTAAATAGTTAAGGAATTCAGAGTTTATTTATGAAGTGTGCACATGTATGCATGCACACACACACTTACAATATAAGTTTTAATCTCGTTTTTAAAAGGAGAGAGTGATGTAATTAGAGAATTCTTGGTCCTAGACAGTTACTAGAAAGTACCAGGATGTGTTTCAGGGAATCTCTCTAATTGCTGTTTAACACCTGGCTCTATGTATATATCATTATGCTATAATTAGATAATCTATGCTTATCACATTTTACAAGTGTGTTAGGGTTTTGAAATATTTTATTGGCATTATGCTGTTTCTCTCTCCATCTGAAGGCCTGTTCCTCCAAGTACCAGGAGTTCAACTATGCAGGTGTTAAGAGGAGAAGGAAATAAGAACTAAGAATATTTCGTACATAATAATGGAGAGATTATAAAGTCAAGTATATTAGGGTCTCTAACAGGTAGAAACAGCAGTATACATTCAACTAGTCTCTTTAGTTTCTAATAGCATAGGATCCTGGTTTCCAAGTTGGATGGGTGCAAGATATTGGACTTTAAATCCTTTTAATGGACCAGATTGTGTATTGCCCAAACCTGGGCCTCAGACTAATAAACATTTGAAGAGAAATTCCACATTTAGGTGGCCTGGCAGGAGTTTTTGCCGTGTGTTTGTTTTTACTACTGGCTATCTGAAGCTGTACAAAGGATTGCAATACCAGAAGCTGGCCTGGAATAGAAGCCCCTGCAGGAAATGAGCAGGAGAAGTTGCCAAATGTGCATGATAAAGGTAATTTACCACCTGGCTTATAATATGTATCTCCATGATATATACCTATGTCTGAGCAAGTGAGTCTAAATACATGAAAAAGTGTGAACATCTGTTAGCATAAAAGGGGAAGTTTCTATAGTGATAATTATTTTTCAGTCAATTTTAAGATAATCTATGTACTCAGCCTTTCATGAAAATAAATAGGTGACAGAGAAAAAAGATTTGGAAGGACAAATATATAAAGTTAGACTTCTGTTGCAAAAGGTAACACTGGAGTCATGAAACAGTATAAGGTTAAAGATAGATGGTTGTTTAAAAAAAAAACCTATCGCCCCTCATTCTGTGGCTGTGCCCAATGTATCTCTGGTGTGAATACATTACATAGCATAGCAACTCATCTTTGTCGACACTGTGTTGCTAAAAATCAGGTAGTATAAACACTGTTTGTCAACACTTTGACCTTCAAAAAGCTTCCACCTCCTAGAGGCAGCATTTGCTTTGCCAACAGGAGAGCACTCCTGCCAACAAAGCACTGTTTACACTAAGGCTTCCAGCAGCAAAGCTTTTCTGGTTCATGGGAGTGGGGTTAAGCACCTGTGATCAACAAAAGCTTTGTTGCTCAATTGTCAGTATAGACAAAGCCTGTGTTAATAGCATGCGAGAGCAGATGAAAGTGTCCCAGACTGCCCACTAATAAGAACTAAAGAATGTTCACAATTAAACTGCCACAGCAGCACAGCTTCAACTGCATATCTGTAGCTCTTCAGTATAGCACAACCTAAGCCTGTGGAACCCATTAGCATAGGACTGGGGTCATCAGCTTCCGGCTCTCAGACCGTCAGGGTAACCCACTGGTGGGCTGCAAGATATTTTGATATTTTGATGACATTGACTGTCAGCAGGCATGGTTCCCTCCACCCCGCAGCTTCTATTGGCTGTAGTTCACCATTCCTGGCCAATGGGAGCTGCGGGAGCCAGCAGCCAGCTCGTCTTTGCAGTCAGCACTGCTTTCTACAGCTCCCATTGGCCAGGAACAGCAAATCACAGCCACTGGAAGCTATGGGGAGGGGAAGGAGTATGCCTTCATCAACATCAGCAAAATTTCTCAGGGCCCTCCAGTTGATTACCCTGAAGGCCTAGAGCCAAAGGTTGCTTACCCTGGTATAGTAATCCACCCTCCAGAGAGGCAGTGATTAGGCTGACAGAAGCAGTGGCAGCGCTAGGCAGTGGCTAGGCTGTCTACCTAGCAGTGTCTACACTGGGAGTTAGGTTGTCTTAACGATGTGTCTCAGGTGTGTGGATTTTTCACGCTCTTGAGAAACAAAGATACATCAATATAAATTCCCAGTGTATACCAGCCCTAAATTACACATGAAACAAATGTCATTTCAGCAGACAAACAAAGTGAAATCTGGCTCACTTGAGGAAATTAGTTTGGTAAAACAATATCACTCAGGGGTGTGAAAAATCCACACTCCATGAGCAACAAAGTTAAACCAATTTAAGTCCCAGACATCTAATGGGAAGTGGATTGTCTATACTGACAGGAAAACCCATCCCATCAATGTAAGTAGCATCTTTACTGTGCTGCTGCAGCATTTTAACTGTAGACAAGCTCATTTAAAAGCCGTACCAGAATCTCCACGTTACAGCCAGAAACACACCGTTAGTCATTCCTATGCACCCCTTTGAAAAGATTTGTTTCCATGACCATAATAGTAATTTTTAATGAAGCTGATAAGCTGAACTTACTTTAGACTGAAACAGATCATCTACTTTGCAAAGAAACAACATTCTCTAGGAAAGAATTTCAAATATTAATAAGGTAGTGGTGTTTTTCCTTCAGCATTTGGTGTTAGGGTATTGGGAACATCTGCATTTCTTTTGCCTCATGGAAATTGGGTCTTTGGATGAAAGAGCTGATTTAGCATGGAAAGAGTCAAAACAATCCAAAAGGGGTGAGGGAATAGCTATGCTTTCAGTGGAAAGCTATAGTGAACATGTGGCTTTCTCTGTCCTCTCAAATATGCCTGTGGCCATACTTTATTCCATGCATGGTAATACATTAAGAGCACGTAAATACATTTAAATACCAACTATAGGCCAAATTCTGCCCTCAGATACAAATAGACAACTTTCCATTGCAGTCATGGGATGGAGAGGAGGAGTGTATGCACATACAGTGAGCAAAATCTGGCCTTTAGGGTTTGCTCTAACTGAAATGAATAAAGTCTAGACTTTTGACTTCAACAAGAGCTGAATTAAATCCTCAATTTTGATTTACTAAATGCAAAATATATACCAATTAACCATTAAAAACAATTATTTTGGTACTTACTTAACAATAGATACGGCATTACAGTAAAATGTTGGTCCGAAGCCCGAGTTTCTTAATTCAGTGTCTGTGCAAACAAACCACATTGGGCTTTGGAACTGAATAGCAAAAACTACAGTAACACCAAGTTCATTTCATTTAGTCATTTTAAGTAGAAGAGAGAAAAACTTCAAATAAAAAATGGTTGTGGAAAAAAATTGTTTCAAAGCTAATATTTTTGGCCCTTCTTTCGCCTCAACATTTTTTTCTTTTTTGTTTTCCTATTTTCCAATCCAGTGTCTATTTCTTTCATAATTTTCCACTTTCCTTCTACCAGCCAGAGAGACTCTTCTCTCTGGAATAACTACAAGATCTATATGCAGAGAGATAATAGACCTGATTTTCCTATACGGAAGTCTTTGCCACTGACTTCCATGAGGGTAGAATCTGATCCTTCTTCCTTCTGTGCTAGTTTAGGAAGGCAGGAAGCTGCTCTGTGGTATCAAAAAGATTAAGAAACACTGGGCTCAAGAACACTGAAGTAAGAGGAGAGCTGTTTATAATACTTCCTCTGTCATTAGACACAAAATTAAGAGAAACAACATATGGACAACTAACAGGTGTAGTAGGGCCTCATCGCCTCAGCACCCAACTCCTCATCTCTGGCTGCACAGGATTCTTGTCCCTGTCACCTGCAGTCCTGTACCAGGCTCTTTCTTGAAACTGCAATGGCCTTTCTTGGCCTGGATCTTTACACAACTCTTGAATTGGCTGTTGTATGGCTTGACCCTCTAGCCAAACCACGTGAAAGTCTAAACCTCTTTTGCACAAGCAAATCCAAATAAAAGTCAAACCTCTCCAAAGTAATACCTCTTTCATCTCTCTCAGGCATTACTGTAATTCTCTTGTTGTTACCTTATCCCCTCTAGGAGCCCAACTGGCTCTTATTGCACTCTCCCACTGCTGATTCCTGTTTGTTAAATCCTTCCTCAAGGCTTGCTTCTCTCTCTGACTGAGCAAGAGAGATCTGTCTTCTCTACCATCTCCCTCAAAAATTGAGCTCCCTTAGGGTACATCTAAACATTAGCATGTACCTCGAAATAAGCTACGCAATTTGAGCTACACAAACTTATTGAAATAGCTTATTTCGAAATTTCATGCTGTCTACACCGTGCTAATTTTGAAATTAATTGCTATTCCAGTGTTTTCCTTATTCCTCGTGCAACAAGGTTTACAGGAAGCTGTAATAAGAAGCCGGTTATTTCAAAATAACAGGCGTGCTGTTAAGACTGCTATTTTGGGATAATGGACGTTATCCTGAAATAGCACCACTGTGTAGTCATACCCTTAGTCTATTTAGATGGCCTAGCTCTACTGCCTATGTCCAGGAAACAGATAGCTAATGACCACAGCACAACAAAATATATAACTTTAGCCTTGACTATAAAAATTTGACTATAAAATTGGTAGTATATTGATGCATAAAAATCTTATGAATAAAGCACAGACCTTGTTTTACCTAAATTGCAAACATTGTAATCTAATATCCCTCTAATGCTGTGGACTGGGGGAAAAAAAGAAATTTATTAGAAATGATGAATTATTAGTGCGTACACCATGCAATTGGACAGACTAGATGGTCAAAACAAGAAAATAGTCAATGAATTCAACAAGCATTAATTGAAAGGAAAGCATGTGAAAAAGCATCAGGCTATTAGGACCTGTAAAACACAAAATGCATACGGAATAGAAGATCTTTAATCATTGCCTCCACAGCAACAATTATAAACTAAAGAGTACAGTCATATAAAGAAAGAAAAAAAATTATTCTGGAAACAGTGAAAGTTACTTTGACAGAAAAGAACACAAGGATTTATCAGGCATTTAAAGAAGTAATGATATAGAATGAATAATGCCACTTAATATCCTATTTTTTGATTTATTCTCTATTTTAACACAGGTAATATGAATAACTATGGGTATGTCTACACTACCCCGCTAGTTCGAACTAGCGGGGTAATGTATGCATACCGCACTTGCAAATGAAGCCCGGGATTTGAATTTCCCGGGCTTCATTTGCATAAGCGGGGAGCCGCCATTTTTAAAACCCCGCTGGTTCGAACCCCGTGCAGCGTGGCTACACGGGGCACGAACTAGGTAGTTCGAACTAGGCTTCCTAGTTCGAACTACCGTTACTCCTCGTGAAATGACGAGTAACAGTAGTCCGAACTAGGAAGCCTAGTTCGAACTACCTAGTTCGTGCCCCATGTAGCCGCACTGCACGGGGTTCAAACCAGCCGGGTTTTAAAAATGGCGGCTCCCCGCTTATGCAAATGAAGCCCGGGAAATTCAAATCCCGGGCTTCATTTGCAAGTGCGGTATGCCTACATTACCCTCCTAGTTCGAACTAGGAGGGTAGTGTAGACATACCCAAAGGTAACAAAGAGATGAAAGGTATTTTACCTGGAGCAGAGAGCCAATATAAGATTTTACAACAGGTAGACAAGACCAAAACTTGTCATTACAAATGGCAACATACACTATAACAAGGATAATTTGGACTGGTTAAAAAGATGTGCCTGTACAATTATGTAATAATGTGAAGTAAGAGCATAAACCAATATCCAGACTTATTCACATCCAGAAAGAGAAATAGAACAAGGAGGTTCATAGTACAGTTACTAGTCAGTCATAAACCTGAAAAAAATTAAAAAACAACAAATAGTCTGGTGGCACTTTACAGACTAACAAAACATGTAGATGGTATCATGAGCTTTCGTGGGCACAGCCCACTTCTTCAGAGTGCTGGATATCCAGAACCAAGAATAAGTGGGAGAAGGAGGAAAGGGGGAAAAATTGGAGGGGAGGAGGGGGAGAAAAAGAGGCATGAACTACTTCAAGACAGACCCAAAAGAGAAAACAACAGAATTCCACTTGTCATCACTTACAGTCTACAACTTAAACCTCTCCAACTCATTATGCACAATCTACAACCTGTCCTGGAAAATGACCCTCACTCTCAGAGGCAATGGGAGAAAGGCCGATTCTCACTTACAGACAACCCCTCAACCTGAAATAATTTTTTTCCAGTAACCATGCAACATAGCTACGTCATAATCATCCAGGAACCCAGCCCCACAATCAGCCCTGGTGCCAACTCTGACCATATATCTATACAAGAGAATTCATCACTGGACCCAGCCACAGTCAGTCACCAAATCAGAGGCTCATTTAATTGCACATCCAGTAATGTGATATATGCCATCAAATGCTAGCAATGCTCCACTGCAATATATATTGGACAGTCCCTACACAAAAAAATTAATGGACACAAATCAGATATCCGAAAAAGTAACACACAAAAACCTGTTGGGGAACACTTTAACCTCCCTGGGCACTCATTAAATGATCTCCAAGTTGCTGTTTTGTTACAGACCAATTCCACAAGCCAAATACACAGAGAAGAATTGGAACTCCACTTCATTCACAAGTTTAATTCTCATGCAGATGGTTTAAATTGCAATATTGGATGGTTGGGACGTTATCAACCAACCGAACAACGAAGGTAACAATGGTTCTTGATGTCTGTATAGAATCTGTTGTTAGTACTCTTCCTCTCCAAGTGCAAATTCATGGTTCTTTTCAGCCTCTTTTAACTGGCTAGTCTTTAAGGTGCTAATAGACAATCTGTTGTTTTTCTGTTTTTCCTGTTACAGACTGGCTTGGCTTTCTTTTTGAAACTTATCTACCTACTGCCTCTTTTTCTCTCCCCTCCCCCTTCTCCCATTTATCCTTGGTTCTGGACATCCAACACTCCAGTCATCTGAAGAAGTGGACTGTGCCAACAAAAGCTTATGATACCATCTACATGTTTTGTTAGTTTATAAAGTGCTTTTTGTTGTTTTTTTAAAGTTTTTCCTGTTACAGACTAACTCAGCAACCCCCTGAAGCTTATAAGCCTGAAAGTTATGGATGGACTGATTCACCATGAAGTTATCCCAGTAGCAGGCCAATATAGAGACTGTTATGTAGGGTAAAGAATAGCTAGCAGAGACCTGGAGAGCTGGGAGACTGGGCTTGTAAAAGATCTGGGTGTCCTAATCCTTTGGATAAGGGGTGAAGAAAAGAACCCCTTCATATGACTTACATAATAAGCACATGCTAAGATAAGGTGTACTACAGTGACCCAGGTAAAATGTTGACCCTGTAAGACCAATGACAGAGGGAAAGAGAAATTAAGAGGAAAAAGAATGATTTTAAGATGAGCTTGGGAAAGAATCAGTGAGGTGAACATTTGACAAAAGCAAACATGCGATATACCTGACCAACTCCTCCTGCATAGTGGAAATGAGAGAGAGTGAAGGCTATCAACCTGGGTATTTTACAGCTGCTGAGACACCAAAGGTGAATGTTAGTTTGACTAATTCTGCAATATTCCCAAAACAGTAAAATGTTTACAGTAAAATCATAGCTAAAGTGGGATTTCAAGTTATTTGCTGAAAAAAATGGTACAACAGACTACTTACAAAGCAGAGTTAGACTATGTCTACACTATGGGGTTTTTCCGGGTTACCAGAGGTATACCTTCGGGACCTGACTGGTGCCAAACAAGAGAATTTCCCAAACCACAGGAGGTCAATATTGTCTAACATCATTACCAACAGCTCCACTGCTTACTAGGCTCTTAGAAGCCATTTGGGGATAAATTAGAGCTAATCCACAGCACAGGACACTGAGAGCCTGGACTGGTGGCTGTTAAAAAACTTGATGTGACCATGGAAAACTTGGTCAGACTCATGATAAGTGGACATCCAGCTAACTAAAACCACGTCGGACCATGGATGTTGCCAGGCTGGAGAGAGCTAGACTAGAGAGGTTCAACCTGTGCTATTTTTCCTGTGTATAAGTTACTTCATTGCTTGCACAGAACCATTTGTGAAACAAGGACACTGTGTGTATGTGCTGCCAGATCCGTGCTCACCTCAGGAGGCTCTGATCTCCTCTGGCGAAGATGCCTGGCATCTGGCAACTTTCAAAGGTACCTATGTGCTGCAAAAGCCATTGAAATGTGTAATATTTTGCTGGCACGTTACACTATATTTGACACAGTAGGGTATTTTATACAGAATATCATTTGTAAGGCTCTTTTCTCACTGGATGAACTAATTAAACCAATTTTGCAATCAGTTACAGACCAGGGGCAAAGAAGCTTTAAGAGGGCTCCCTGTCCAGCTTGCTCAGAGCCTGGGGTTTTGCACTGAGGGCTCTGCCTCAGCTTCTTGTGGGGAGGAGAGCTCTAACACAGTTAATTCAGCCCACCTACAACACAGTTAATATAGGCCCCTTCCCCTGCCCTACTTTTCAGCAGGATTACGTTGGTGCTACCTCAAAGGTCCTTTCTGCTTCTCTGCTCTTCTCAATCCTTTCCCCTCCCAGCATCAGAGTGAGGTATCCCAAAGAGGAAGCCCACAAACTAAAACAGTTCCTTTTGGAAGGAGGGAGCAATCAGACTAATCCCCCCCACACACACTGGTGATGGGGAGGATGTTGGACCACCAAGAAATGGAGCCTCCCATTCGGTGTGAACCACTTCCTCCTTCCCTGCTGCAGAAAGCTGAGGGAGCTGTGTTGCTACGTCCTCACTTCTCTCCTACTTGAAAAATTACTAGCGTCCTCAGAGGAGTTTGCTTCCACACACAGAAGGCTGGCAGGGCTGTCCCTTGTTTCATTAGCAAGACTTCTGTGAAGCTCTTGCTCCTATGGTGACTTAGTAAAAGAGATGACACAGTCCAGTCTCTTTGTTTCAAGCATAACTCTCACTGTTGCCTTAAATACAAGAATACAAGTGATAATGAATGCAAATCAACCATGAGCCAGTTCCTGGGCTATTGTAAATCAGCATAACTCCACTGGCTCTAATGGAACAATGCCAATTTAAACCACCTGAGGATCTAGTCCAATGTACTTCCAACTTCCATCATTTGAGGTGTCAGAGAGAAATGTTATAGAGTAAACTGACAATCCCACTACCCCTTTGGGACTGTCCTGTAACTGCAGAGAGAACGCTCTGAGACAATATATATATGAAAATAGCAAACCTGCCAATGGAGTACCCACATCAAGGTCACCCATGTGGAAGTGACATTTAATTACAATTTTGCATTTGATTAAAAAAAGACAAAAGTTTGACTCGAATAGGCACGACTAGAAGCAATAGATGCTAAATTATTCTGTGATTTCAAAGCATGAATTAGCTGATGCTTACGACAATGAACTGTTGAAGTATTAATGTGGAAAGTTCTGCTTATTATCACTAATAAGAGCTGCCCTGACAACTGCTTATCACTCACATGCCCAGTAGGACATGGGCAATAAGTAATTAACATCAGCATCTTTAAAAATCTACTTTAACATGAGCCAGGAGTCTTCAAACTTCAAAAATTTACTTACATAAAATAAATAATACATGCTCTTGAATGAAGCACTGAAGTTCAGAACTGGGATTAACCTCTGTTTTTAATGTATTGTGTTGAGATGTGTCAAGGGTAAGATTCATTAAAATGATGAGCATATCATCGTGACAAACCAATGAGGCACAGCAAAATTATATATTCATTCCAACAGTAACAGTACATTAACAACATCACCTTATACAATAATTCACTAGGATGAAGGCAGTAATTACTGTATATAGTAATTGTTTCAAAACGTTCCTCCTAGCATTTGATTAAATTTTTATAGGATGTTGACATATTTCTCTATGAAGTATTTTATAATGTACTTACAGTGCTACAAGGGGAAAAATCAGATGAATATAAGTCAGGTAAAATGGTGCCATGAAAATATTCCATATGTAATACATTGATTTTGTAGGTTCATTTCATCTGAAGTTGTAAACTGCAATTTTGCATGTAAAAACATTTGGCTTCTCTTGCGAATGTAACCGGTGTAGCTTAATACCTCTGAATTGTTACTTTTATGACTTTTGGAGAGAGTAATTCCACATTTAATGTGGATTTCAGCTAAGACTGATTTAACTAAGTTCACTTCTCAAATTGTCTGCTTCTCCTTCATGCCTTGAAGTCAAAGACACTTTTGGCACCAACTTCAAGATCAGGATTAGTCCCTAAGCAATACCTACTACAAGCCAGTAAGGTCAGAAGAAAACTATGCAGCTGTTTTGACTATATTTACATAATACATTTTGTGTTTACATTATTAGTAATCCCGCACAAGATAGAATATATATTTTGCTTTTGCCAAAAGATTTTACAATATGGAGTTTGTAAGCTATGGTTTAGTGTTTAGAATGCAAACTTTATAGAGAAAGCTAATGTAACAGACAACTATCCAAATATCCATTAATGGGAATGTATTTGCCTACATTTCCATTTAATTACAAGAGCATTTCTCTTAAAGGATAAGGGCTTAAAAGTGGGTGTCCTTTTAAATTTCCCTGCTTTGTTTTTTACTCAATTTATAATTTTGTAATGATAGATAAAATCATTGTATCTGATTGGTTTTGCTTAGCAATCAAAATCTTGGGTATGAAATACTAGGACTTCCAGACCCATATGTTTAAATGCTAAAACAATCAACTTAGTCTATTCTCCTCTTAAGTCTGAGACATAATGAAGTATACTGTATTCAGGTTTTTGACAGGTAACCTTAAAAAAAGGTTCTCTTTGTTCTGTGGGTCTGATTTTATGTCCATTGAAGTCAATGCTGCTAATCTCAGGGTATGTCTACACTACAGCATTATTTCAAAATATCTAATTTAGAAATAGTTAATTTGAAATAAGTTATTTCTAAATAACGCATCTAAACACAAAATGCATTTCAAAATAGCGTGTCCACACTCAGTGGATGCTGAATCACACTTAAGGCTGGCTAGAACCAGGTCCAGCAGGGCATCAGGTCAGGAATTACTTTGTGTGGCTGCTGCCTGAGGCTCTTTGAGGCCTCTGCTTAAAGGGACCCCCCCGGACAGCCGGTTTTCAGGTTTCCCTGCTTGCTTGCCTACCTCAATGAGAGACAGCAAAGCATTTTGTCTCTGCGTGCTCTGGTTGCCCTCACTCGGGACACCACAAACTCTGCAACATGGAGCCAGAGCTGCCCCTGGGCACTCCGTTGCTGTGAGCCTGGCTGCACTTTCTGCAGGCTGCCATCCAGGAGGCCCATCTGGGGGCTGTCAGTATCCAGGAGGCCCTGTGGGAGAGCTTCCACCCTGAGGAGCACTAGGAGCCTCCCCGGTCTGCCCCACTGGGGGCTTGTGCCTCATTCCTTCCTTATGTCCTTCCACTTACCCCTTTCTAGCCCCCCTTTTCTGATGGTCACTGGACCAACTTGATTGTCATGCAAACCTGCTCCTGGGTTCACATGTGGCCTTTGGTGGCCAAGCTGGCAGCTATCCTGCCATAGACGGCCGTGTTCCTCCGTCTAGTGAGGAGATCATGGACATTGAGGGCATCCCTCCCTGTAAGGGGCTTACACCTCGTAACCCCTTGCTCTGCTAGTGAAACTCACTCACCTGTGCTTCCCTCCACCTACACCACAAGTTCACAATCTTTTCCTAAAGGGTCGGGAGCCCTTGGGGCCAATCCAATTTGGCAGAGTAGGTGTATCCCCCTCCTGCGTACGCTGCTCACGAGGAGGCTTAGGGGGACCCAGGCCCACCCCCTCTCATGGGTTCCAGCCCAGGGCCCTAAGGATCAACGCCTTCTGGGTTTGGTCCAACCGGTGGGACTCCACCTCAATGCACCAGTCCTCGGGCTTTATATTCCAACGCCCTGTCCTGTTTATATTCCTACACCCCTCAAGCACCAGTCAGTTCTTGCAGGGAGGTCCCCTCACCTCAGGGGGTCCTGGCCTCAGTTCCCCGCTGCCATCCGCACACCTCCCCCCTTGTGTGCCCGAGGCTTCTCCTTTTAACCTTCCTGCTGGGTGTCCTTCTGCCCGGCCCCTCCCCTCTGACTTTGCGTGCCCCCGCACGTTGCTCGTGGATTCCACCCCCAGCCCTGCCACACGTTCCTCAGCTGCTCCCAGCCATTGCCGCCACTGCTGTCCGCTCCCCCACCTCCCAGCTGACGCCATGACCCAGCTGAGCCGCAGCTGCCAAGCAGGTGGCGCAGGTGGGTGGCTTCACATCTGATTCCCCATGTAAGATGGGGATCAGCGTGCATGGAGTGCGGGGTGAGGCTGCGCTGCCATGGCGGGGTTCAGCCGCTCTGTCACACCCCCCAAACCTGAATCAGGTCCATGATCTCCACCCTGGACCAGGAAGGTGCCCGCCTTCTCCAGGCCCTGGTAGGCTCCTGGGAGCTGGCAGACTGCTCCTGGGGAGTGGTGGAGGGCTGGCTGCCAGTGGCTTGCTGGCTCATGTTTTGGGGCCACTGGGTCAGGGGCAATGACAGCTGGCTCTGGGCTGGCAGGCTTGGAGCTGACTCAGGCACTGTGGCCAGAGTCAACCCCTTTAAGGGCTCTGGGGAGGAGGGGAGGGAGAGGCATGTACTTGACTGAGGATGGAGTGGCCACCAGGGCACCCTGGGAAGGCTGGAGGCCTCCTATTTCCAAATAAGTGTCTACACAAAACTTGTTTCGAAATAGATATTTCAAATTTGGCTTTATTCCTCATGGAATGAGATTTACCAAATTTGAAATAAGCGCTCTGCTATTTTGAATTAATTTCGAAATAGCGGTTTGGCTGTGTAAACGCTAGTAAAGTTATTTTGAAAGGACGGCTGTTATTTTGAAATAACTTTGCTGTGTAGACATACCCTCAGTGAACATTTAGATATGGTGTCGCTGTTAAGGGCAAGATTTTCCAAAGTAAAACCCAATGTCTGAATGTAAAAATTCATGCACATTATTATGCTTTCATTTGTGCAGGCAGTAACCAAAACTACATGAAGAAATCAGGCATTCTGACATGAGAATTGGGCATATAGTTATTTAAATATCCATTTGTTGCTGAAATGTTCAGTTTGCAAGCACAGCTAAGTACACATTTTTAAACAAAAAAAATACAGTAACTCAGATTCACAATTCTCCATCAAATGGGGTGAGATTTTCAGAAGCATCTAAGTGAGTTAAGAACACAAATCTCATTAACTGTCAATGTATTATATGCTCCTAAATCCCACAGGTGTTCTTGAAAAGCCAATCTGGGCATCTACTGAGGTCACTAATGCACAGTATTAAAGAATTTTTATTACATGCATATTGTAAGACAAACAAAAGGGTTTTTCTGATTCTTGAAGTTTGTTTTTGATTTACTCATCCAGAATTCCTTTTTTTCAATTAATGCCTCGTTTATTAATCAGCAAAATTGCAAATTCTCATGAATGCTCTCGTATCTTCAGTTGTATAATACAATAGTTTGTCATTTGCAATTACACATATATCAAAAGTTAGGAAGCAGCAGAGGCAATACTCTAGTAGGAACATTATATAAATAATCATAGGAAAAATGGTTCAATTTGGAAAACAGTTTTTAGTAACCATAAAACTTCAAGGAAAGGATTTTCTGTACAGTAGCCCTTGATCACATTGAGATATATATTAATTGTTATATTCATTTTCAAATAATACAACATCTGTGCTGGAACTCCTGCATTATAATGTTAGTTATAGTTAAACTATAGTTAAACTCTTAACATTTGTTTTTTTCCCTCTTCTCCTTGACCTGTTTGTTAATCACATCAGATTCTTATACCACTTCAAGGATAGAAGAAAACTGAACTTCAGTATTCATAGAAAACTAATTTAACTCCCATACTCATTGTAGCAGAAATCAATAATTAAGAAAAAATGTTGCATAGGAGCAAGAGAAGCATTTTAATTTCAAATTAGGTTTCATTTCTATGGAGGCTGTAAACTGATACAAGGTTATTATGTTCTCTCACAAGTCTCCAGGCATGTACCCAACTGAGCCTCTGTTTAGTTCTGAACTAATTTACTGGGTTGGGGCTCTTTTTTTATATTCACCATTTGAATATTCTGACAACAGCTTTGTGCTTTGAGTTTAACAACATAGTGGATGGGAGTGAGCTAGGAAAGAAGAATGCAATAGATTTATTTATGAAAGAACTGAGGGTGGGATTCACAAGAGGGAAGGTACTTTAGACACTTACATCCAAAACGTACATTCTCAAATCACCCCCCCCCACCACCACCACCCCTTAGCTGTTGCCTATAATCATCCCAATTCCTAAGGTACCCAAGCTTCTACTAATAAAGTCTTTGAGGAGCCTACATTTCTGCCACTGGACACAGGCACATCTCTCTCAGTCCTGACACCTCCATGAGCTCAGCACGGAACTCGCATCTAATCCCTGGTAGGATTTACATTGCAAATATTCCCTTCTCTATCTCACCTGCAGGACCCAATCTAGAAGATATGCTCAGAAACCACCTTAGACTTTTTCTATCCAATCAATACCACCACCAAAAACAGACAGAAGAGGGAAGGTTGCAGACCCCCTTTAGAATTTTTTCCCCAATGATTAGAAAATTCACCCAGAAAATAGGAGGCCTAGGTTCAAATTTTCCGTCTGCCTGATTTATATCCTGGCAATCAAATCCAGGTATCGTACCTCCTGCTGGCATTAAATTGATTTATTCATGTTTTTATATTATTATTATTTATATAAATATTTCAAAGTTTCATTGTAATTTTGTTTCTCATAGGATCATTCTTCTCAGCTTTAGTACACATTTTCTATAACCTCTCTTCTGAAGTTCTGTGGTCAAAAAAGGAACAGCTAGAGAGACAACCTGCTATTTTTAGTCTTTTCAAAAAGATATTTACATTCATTGCTTGTAATTTTCTCAAAAGTTTAGAATATAATTTTCCTTTTCATCAAGTTTGTCCTTTACTTTTTATCAAATATTGACTTTCTCCACTGTGTTGCTAATGAAGTCAAAAGAAATCAGCAGGGCTGCTTTTTGTTTACATCCTTGTGGACACTTCATTATCTACTAATATAGCACCTGCAATATTAGTGGGATGGGTGTTTCTCAAGAGATGGTAAAGAGTTTAAAATCCATATTTTAGACATGACATCATGAATAGGAGTATCAAACATCAGGGAAGAGAAGGCTGGAGTAAAGAAGAATGGAAGTATCATAGACAGCTCTCTGCCTGCACAAATGGGGAGTTGTAGAAGAGGTCTCCTTTCTGGCAAAATGCATCCCAATACTCCCCACAACCCTCTAGGCAGGACTGTGACTAAATAGCAGATTTTTCATTCAAAGGTCCCAATGCCTAAATATTTAGAGGTCACTGGATGGTACAAAAACCAATGGCTCCTTTTTTCTTTTCTTTTTTTTTCCAAATGTTGACTATTCAAGTAGGCATGCAAGCAAATTTTCTTCATTCTTTGGCATTTAAAATACAACCATCAATTTATCACTTCTTTTTTTTTTTGCCAACCTTATTTGACTTGCTTGAGATTCTTTTTTAAATAGCTGCCACCTTATTCACAGCAAACAGGTGCATACAGCTTGACATTTTGAGAAGGAGACTGTGACTTGTCATTTAGAAACAAAAGACAGGACTATGCAGCACTTTAAAGACTAACAAGATGGTTTATTAAGTGATGAGCTTTCATTGGCCAGACCCCCCATAAAAGCTCATCACCTACTAAACCATCTTGTTAGTCTTTAAAGTGCTGCATAGTCCTGTCTTTTGTTTCAGCAAGAACAGACTAACATGGCTACATCTCTATTACTTGTCATTTAGGTATACTATGTCCTTAGGCTGCATAAAGCCCAATGGGGATGTTAGATATAGACTGGTATTTCTCCATCTTGAGCGTAACAAGTTTAAATGAATATATACCATATGTGCAAAGACAACAATGTTCATGATAGCCACTCTTTAGCATCTCCGCATCCACTGTCTCTGTGAGGAACATTTCTGTCACCCAATTTTGCAACATGAACTCTGATGGCTGTGTTCACCTTCCAAAGCAGCAACATGAAAAGGTACCAGTTCCTTGAATTCAGTTTGCTTAAGGGGAAAAACATTTGCCAAGTTATGATTTAGAGTAAAATATTTTTTCAAGACACAAGTGTACAGGAAGAATCAACAGCCTGCAGCCTTGGTCCAATCAGTCTTGAAGTAACTGGCACCACTCCTAAAAGCAGAATAGGCCAGTGTCAAGTATTTGGTTTGCTAAAGATTTAAATTCTCCACAATAAGCAGCTGTAGGAAAAGGCTGCTTCTCAACTACAGTCATTTTCCCACTCACTTTAAAAACATGCAGCAAATAGTTTTGGTTTTATTTGTAGCTTTTAGCTTAGCCTATCCCATCAGATATTTAAGTATTAGTTCTCTCTCTCTCTCTCTCTCTCTCTCTCTCTCTGCCCCTGCTCCCTTGTCTTGGGAAGTTGGCATTTGAGGCAACGGAGCAGTTTCTGTGAAACAAAGTGCACAGCCCAGAGAAATGAATTGACACTGGTCCTGAAGCAAGGTCTGTAGGGTATGCCTAAATGGCAAAACAAAAATAACCAGTAGCAGCCAGTCTCAGAGGCTGGGTCAACTGACCGATGAGTCCTAGAGACTGAGCAGGAACATCTTAGCTGCTACTCTTAGCCCCATAGTGGCAACCTGGGACAGTTTAGCCATGTGCTGAGAGTTGCTGCTACAGATTGCTTTGGTTTGGCTTTTCTGTGTAGAAGTACCTGAGCCTTTCAACTCCACATCTCAGATGCAACCTACTTAAGGAGTGAGAGCAGCTGCAGTATATGGATATGGCTCTGTAACTGAGCACAGCTAGCCCTCCTGGCTTCTGTCTCTACGAGGCTCACAAAGACACTAGGGCTGTGTCCAGACTCAGGGTTTTTTTTCGAAAAAAGTAGCCTTTTTTCGAAAAAACTTCACCTGCATCTAGACTACAGCCGCGTTCTTTCAAAATTAAATCGAAAGAAGGTGGCTTTTCTTTCGACAGCGGTAAACCTCATTGCACGAGGAAGAACGCCTTTTTCGACGGAGATCCGTCGAAAATAGGTGAGTGTGGACGCGGGGAGGCCATTTTTTCAAAAATAATGGCCTCCAGGAAGAAGCCCTGGTGGACAATCTGGGGCATGCCTTGCATGTCTCTGGTTCCTGTCTGCAGCCATTTCTTAAAGGGACAGGCACCCTCACAGCCACTTGCGGCAGCAAAGCAGCCAGAGCTCACAGCTGGTGAAGTGCAGCATGTCCCAGCCCCAAGACCCTCCTGGCCCTTCTAGAGAGCCTTCTGGGGACCCAACCAGGGTCTCCAAATGCCAGGCACCATCATGGTCTGGGCCAGAGCTCAAGAATCTTCTTGAGCTCTGGGGAGAGGAGGAGGCCTTACAAGCCCTAAAAAGCCGGCGGCGAAATGTGGACATTTATGGCCACATGGCAGAGGCCCTGGCCCAGAAAGGACACTACCCCTGCACCCAGGACCAGGTGCGCTCCAAAGTTAAGGAGCTGTGCCAAGGGTATGTGAAGGCCAGGGAGAATAGCTCCCGTTCTGGGGCAACCCTCCACTCCTGCCCTTATTATACTGAGCTGGACCAGATCCTGGGTGGTGGTGAAGCACGCACACCATGGCGTCTCGTGCAGTCAAGCTTGGCGGACCCTGTGGTGGACGCACCAGAGCAGGACCCAGAGCAGTCTGGAGGACATGGTGCCAGAGGAGGACAGTGAGGAGACGGTGACCCTCACCCTGGAGCCAGTCACACAGACCCCAGAGGCCTCCCAGGTGTCATCTGACACCGGAGATGAAGCAGCAGGTGAGTGCAGTGAGGTTGTGTAACACCCAGGGGAGGGGGAGGTAGGTGGGTGCACAGTGGGTGATGCACAAGGGAAACCTGTAATGCTCAGGCTGATGCCCAGGTCACACACGATGTTACCTTCAGAATGCCTGATTCCCCTGTCTCAAGGAGAGGGCATGCCCTTTTGGACAGCTGTTGCACACATGACTGATTGTGACAGAAATGTAGCCATGTTACTCTGATCTGAGGAAGTGGGTCTGGCCCACGAAAGCTCATCCCCTAATACACCATCCTGTTAGTATTTTAAGTGCTACATAGTCCAGTTTTTTAGGACTGGTTGTGTCTTCCTCTTTTCCTCCACAGCCGGACAAGCCGTGCAAGAGGGCCGCAGCACCCCAGCCCCACCTCCATCTCGGGGACATGGGAGCCGCAGACACAGGCGTGTGTATGCGGACATCCTGAGGCAGCATGTGGAGGCCGTGCAGGAGCTCAACACCATCCTGCGAGAGAGGGCGGAGGCAGAGGATCGGTGGCATGACTGGCTGATGGAGGAGCTGGTCCAGCAGCGCACGTCCCTGAGTGCCACTCTCAGGGAGGTCTGCGGCTTGCCTGCTCCTGTGCCTAGTCCTGCTCCTCCAGCACCCCATGACCTTGCCCCACCGAACCCCCCCTTCCACAGCAGCATCCCTTTCCCCCCTTGGACCTCCCTCTCCCCCAGCCCCTCCAGTTCCCCAGCCCCTCTCTCCCCCTGGCTCTCCTCTCCCTCAGGCCTCCCAGTCCCAAGAGCACCTACCCGCTGTTATCCAGCCAACCGACAGGTGCACCACCCGATCCCGTGGCCATGGTGGACCCCGAACACGAGGCCCAAGCAGGAGACTGAGATCAGGCAAGCACCGTGCAACCTGATCCCCTTCCCCCCTCCAGGTTTCAAGTCCCCTTCCCCCCTCCAGGTTTCAAGCACCCCCATCACCCCAGTTAAATGACAAGGAAAGTGTTCAACAAAATGTTTATTGTACATAGTTTGGCATGAAAGTATATTTTCTACATCAAAAATGAACAAAAGCTTTTTTATGTTTGCAACAGTTATACTATTTTCCAGTGAGTGATATTTAAAAAAATAGAAATTATTATTTTGAGACAAACCCTGGTGTTTATTATTTCTCCAAACAGGGTCAGGAGATGGGTTGTGGAGGGAAGCTTCTTTTGGGCCAGGGCCCAGTCCCCAGGCAGAAGCCCCTCAGTAGAGTCAGTGGCCTCCAATTGAGAATTGCTCCCGTAGGGCCTCCCGTATGCAAACAGCAGACCGGTGAGCCTGGCGGATGGCAGCTGTCCGGGGCTGGGCAAAGTGCCTCTCCTGACCATCAGCACCTGTACCCCACCCTGGTAGGAAGGCCTCCCCTTTCCCCTCCACCAGGTTATGGAGAATGTAACACGCGGCCACCACCTCAGGGATGTTGCTCTCCACCATGTCTAGGCGTGTGAGCAAGCACCGGAATCTGCCTTTTAAACGTCCGAACGCACATTCCACCTGGTTGCGAGCCCGGTTAAGGTGAGCATTAAACTGCTTCTTGCTCGCATCCAGGTGGCCGGTGTAGGGTTTCATCAGCCACGGCATCAGGGGGTAGGCGGCATCACCCACTATGCACACCGGCATGTGCACATCCCCAACCGCAAAGTTGTGATGCAGGAAAAATGTTCCTGCCTGAAGCCTCCGGTAGAGGTACGAGTTCCTGAAGATGCGGGCATCATGTGCCCACCCTGACCACCCAACACAAATGTCAGAAAACTGGCCACGATGGTTGACCAGGGCCTGGAGGACCATAGAAAAGTAGCCCTTTCTGTTAATGAATTGGGCTGCTCGATGGGGCGGTGCATGGATTGGAATGTGTGTCCCATCGAGCGCGCCTCCACAATTCGGGAAGCCAAGGGCAGCAAAGCCGGCCATGACGCTGTCCAGATCCGCTAGACAGATGAGCCTGTTGAGCAGCTCCGAATTGATGGCCCTTACCACCTGCAGAACGAGACAGACAACAAAATGTTAGAAGGGGTGCCTTATCTCTTAGGAGGAGAACCCACCACCCACCTTCCTTCTCAAACACCCCGGGAATCCCCTCCTCAGAACTCCCCCCCCCAGCAGTTCAGGGTGAGTGGAGGAGCTCCCTCTCACTCACACTCCACTTTGCCCTTCCTGACAGTCTCCCTTCCCCCCACCCCAAACTGTGACTGTCCCCAGACAATGACTTACCTCCATCAGGATGTATCCAACAGTAGACCTGCCCACTCCAAATTGGTGTCCCACGGAGCGGTAGCTGTCGGGGGTTGCCAGCTTCCAGAGGGCAATGGCGACCCTCTTTTCCACGGGGATAGCGGGCCGCAGGTGGGTGTCTTGCCGTTGCAGAGCAGGGGCGAGCCAGGTATACAGCTCCTGGAAAGTGGTCTTTCGCATCTGGAAGTTGCGTAGCCACTCTTGGTCATCCCAGAGCTGCATAACGAGCTGGTCCCACCAGTCAGAGCTGGTGTCAAGCCTCCAAAAACGCCTGTCCACAAAGAAGTTCGGAGGCAAGGGCAGTGGGGCTGCATGACGGACGATCCCTTTGTACCTCTGGTCTGGGTCCAGATGGGGAAGTAGCCTCATGACTGTGTCATGCAGATGCAGCAACACTTGCAGTATGATGGCGTGGGGCCATTGCCTGCCCAGGGGCAGCTCTGGCTCCATGCCAAAAAAAATGGGTCTAAAACAGAAAAACCTCCACACAAAAAACCTGCTGGGGTGTCCCAGGAAGCTGAGCACTCCAAACCAGCACTGCAATGCCTTGCTTACCTCCTACGGGGACAGTAAAGGCAGCTGCAGAAGCAGAGCAACGGGTGTTCAGGGGCGTCCCTTTAACCACGCGTCTCTGCAAAGGGCAGGCAGCAGCCCCCGGAAGGAAATGCTGCCCCCATGCCCTGGCAGAAGCAGTTCTGGGTAGCTTTTAATTTCGAAAGAGCATCCAGCAGTCAGGACGCTCTTTTTCAAAAAAGCGGATCGATTTTCCAATCCGCGTATTGTAGTCTAGACGCGCTTTTTTGAAAGAGGCTTTTTCGAAAGTATCTTTCGAAAAAGTCTCTTTCGAAAGAGGCTTGCAGTCTAGACATAGCCTAGGGGTGTGTGTATACACAGCATCCTAAACTCAAAATAAGATATGCAATTTGCATTAGGCTATTTTTGAGTCTATTTCAAAATAGGCTATTTTGAAATTTGGCATTGTCTACACAGTGCCAAATTTCAAAATTATGCGCTGTTTCAAGCCATCCCTTAATCCTCGTGCAATGGGATTTACAGGGATGGTGAAATAGTGAGCCTGTTATTTTGAAAAATATTTCAAAACAACAGGTGCATTTCTAAGACACGGGGTAGCTATTTCGGGACACCTTGATATCCTGAAATATCTCTGCTGTGTAGACATAGAATCATAGAACACTAGAAATGGAAGGGACCTCGAGAGGTCATCAAGTCCAGTCCCCTGCATTCATGACAGGACCCAGTACTATCTAGACCATCTCTGATAGATGTGTATCTAACCTGTTCTTAAATATCTCCAGAGATGGAGATTCCACAACCTCCCTAAGCCTAGGAGACACTGGGGTTCAGTAACCACTAGTGCTTTTCTTTATAAGTTTGTGTTCCCACCACACACAGCTCTGGGTTCCTTGTGTCTGAACTCAGGTAGGAAGGGCTTTTTCCCTGCCCACGCTCCCTTGCTCTCCTCCATCCTACCATCCTCCCAGCCTTCCTTCCGGCCTCTCCTATAGCCCTGGGCTGACAACTGGATCTCATTCCCCAATTAAAGCAAGTTCTTTCCAGCTAGCTACATTTTATTCACCTGAATGGGTCTGAGAAGGGGCACTTATTCTGCAGTCCTGCTTAGCACCCTGTCACTGGTTCAAAATTCAGCATGTTTAGAACTGAGATTTCAGTTTGGACTCTTCTGTAATTGACATTATCACCATTGTATATCCTCGCTTTTGCTATGTGGACTTGAGATCAGTCCAAGAATCTTTAATGTTTTTGGTCTTCCCACCCACATTCTACATTTTAGTGACATAAATACTTGGGACCTGATTCTAATCTCATAGTATACTATAAAGCTGGTGTGAAACTCTACTAGCTTCAGGGTGTTGCCCCTGTTTTCCATGGAAGAAATGAGATCAGAATCAGGCCAACTGTCTTTCACATTTTCAGGAATCAGTGAGAGCATCACAGTTTAAAAATCACAAATCTTTTCTCATCTATTCCTAGTAAAGTTTAGCTACTATGCCAGCATATAGCAGAGCCAACTGAACTGTCATGCTAGGTTGTTTTCTTCTCTCTCATTCTCAGCTGGAAAGAAATCTCCTTCAATGACAATAAAAATAGAAGTGGAGTCATCTTCATACATCTAACTTTTCCTATACATACTATATTTTGATGCCAAGTTGCTATAAGTCTCTAAATTGCATTTTTAAACAGTATGGGATGGAAAAGTTTTCAGCTTCACTGCTTCATGATTGTGGAGTGCTCTTATAGTTATCAGGCTGATCAGCTTGTGACTTAGCATTTACTTTGGCCCTTTTGGGGCAACATCTTATTGCTTAGATTAATTAGATGCAAGTACTGCAGAGACATTGGGTGCTATATATAATATAAATACAATTACCTAAGTCATTCATCACTTCATATGGTACCTCTATTTCCTTGTGATTTTTTTTTTTTTGTTACCGTAGATAAATAATGACTAGGGAATTGGTACCATAAATAAAACTTATGCAAAGGTAGCAGAGGTCTGACATAAGGAATAGTAAACAACAAATATGTATGAAAAAACCTTATTAATAAGATAGGTAGGATTCAAGGTTGTACGTTGCCCTTTCATTCATCCTATGAACCAGCTGCCAACCATTTTCCCCAGAGGATAGTTATTAGTTCCTTGGCTAAGTAGCAGGAGTAGCAATATAAGCAACATTAAACAGCCGTTTCCCCTCTATTCTTTAACTATCAGTGCTGAAATTGTAATTGAAATTGTAAGAAGATATGGATCCCAGACGGAGGTTGTCTGGAAGCCATTCAAGTATATATAATTGCAGGAAGAGACCATTTTTAAAAAAAATGTTTATGAAATTGAGGTTAAATATATTTCTAGCTTATACAGCTTCTCACAATTCCTTCTCTCATTCCTGTAAATGTGCTGAATGATTCAGTAATAATCTGGAATCTTGGGAAGCAGGGTTACTCACTAGATCATTGGTAGCAGGGTCATGGTGCTGGCCCCACTACTTTCAGATGATGGAGGTATGCTGCTTCTTGTGGAAGTTTTCTCCATATTAGGACAGTACATTGCATGGCCTTGATTTAGCAAAGCATATAAGCATGTGCTTAATATACATTATATGAGCAATCCCATCCCTGTTTAGCAAAGCACTTAAGCATGTGCTTGTCTTCAGTGGAAGTTAGTGTGTGTTTAAGTGCTTTGGGGTATGTCTACACTACCACCCTAGTTCAAACTAGGGGGGTAATGTATGCATACCGAACTTGCTAATGAAGCCCGGGATTTGAATTTCCCGGGCTTCATTAGCATAAAGCCGGCGCCGCCATTTTTAAAAGCCGGCTAGTGCGAACCCCGTGTCGCGCGGCTACACGCGGCACGGACTAGATAGTTCGGATTAGGCTTCCGTGGAACGAGGTGTACAGATAGTTCGGATTAGGAAGCCTAATCCGAACTATCTAGTCTGTGCCGCGTGTAGCCGCGCGGCACGGGGTTCGCACTAGCCGGCTTTTAAAAATGGCGGGGCCGGGCTTCATTAGCAAGTTCGGTATGCATACATTACCCCCCTAGTTCGAACTAGGGGTAGTGTAGACATACCCTTGCTGAGTAGGAGTCAAGTCTTCCACCCTGTAATGATTTTAACATGTCCCAGGACACACGTAATGAAAAATTCATAGTCCTTGACACACACTAAAAGCATCACTCTTAAGAAAGTAAATCTGCAAAGTTGCATGAAATTTTGCTTACTAAGGGAGACACACAAGTCTGGATTATCTCAGCTCTGGGAAAAAATAATATATTCAGCTCACACATTTATAAATAAGATGAAATCCTTCAAGAACAGATTATTCCATAACTGCAATTCGTGAATGGTTTTAGGGTAAATATAAGGATCCCAGTCTACTGGTTTCATTCCCTGAAATGTTGAGGGTAACTTATAAGCATTAATGAGATCTGTATCATGAAGTATGATTTAAGATTAATCTAATCCACAAAGGGTTGATTCTGATACCATTACATTGAATAGTTCCCGGCTCCACAAGTTGTCTCATATAGTTCAGTGGGACTATTCATAAAGTAACTGTGAATAAGTGCAGCAGAATGGGGTTCAAAATCAAACTTTTCTATAACTTGAGAGTATTTGGATACAGAATTTAAGTTCAGTTTACCTCTAATTGAAATAGGAATTATATTTGCATAAAATGCTTCCTATTATGATAAAAGAGATGCTTTAATTCAGTGCCACTAAAACTGTTATAGTCAAACAAGCCTCTAGTCTAGGCTTGATGCACCTCAAGAGCATACTATGTGAGAAAACGTACTCTGGTAGGCCTGGTCTACATTACAAGGAAAGGTTGAAGTAAGATACGCAAAGGGTTGATTCTGTTACCATTACATTAAATAGTTCCCCGCTGCACAAGTGGGGACTTATCTTAAATCCCCATCCACACTGTGGAGGTCAATGGAAGCAAACACTCCCATTGGCTTCCCTTACTCCTTGCAAGAAGTAGGAGTACTGGTGCCGATGGGGGCACCTTTTGAGTTCAGTCTAGCACATCTAGACTACACCCGCTAAATCGAACCCCAGAAGACCAACTGTGGCAGCATCAATCTTTCATGTAGTGTATACGTGCCCTTTCTGTATATGCTGTACCTATGGATGTTTTTCAGGTACAGTGTTTCTTAGGATTGCCAGTTTTATAACTTTAACAACAGGAGGATTTGCAAAACCAGTTATATTCTTTACCATTTTATTGAGTGGTGTAGTTAAATGACAAAAGATAATGTGTTGAAACCATTACAAAGTGTTAAATACCAAAAAGTGGTGTTACTTCAAGAAGCAGTATTACAACACATTTTCCTTAAGAGGATGCATTCTAAAGTACTGTCCTGGATTTTTAACTTATTCATTAAACATTTGGTGGCAGCAGACAGTCATCTTCCATGTCTTCACAAAAAAAAAAAATTCTTGTTTAGTCCCTGTCCACTATATCATAGTAGATGATTCCACAGATTTGAAATCTTTTAGTCTATAGTAATGTAAATATTTTCATATTGTCCATATGTTTGAATGGGAAATACATAAAATAAGAATGGTGCAACATAAGAACATTTCTAAACCAGTTAAATCTAAAAGTAGCTAGAGTCCTTAATAATCCATGGAATGTAAGCGGAAATAAATCATTTTGGAAAAAAGGCCATTTTCTAGCCAAAGCTGACAAATATATTGTTATTCTTATAACCCTTAGGGGTCCTTAATTATGACCCACAAATTTACACAAATGCTATCTGAAGATAAGCCATGTTAATCAGCTTTGTTGATGATGGCTGTTGAAGTTTATTAACAAAATGTGCACCCTTATTAGCACTGTAAGGGTGTGTCTAGACTACCTAGTTTTGTCAACAAAAGTGGACTTTTGTCGACAAAACAATACCAGCATCTACACTACCGCGGAGTTCTGTCGACATAATGTCGACAGAACTCCGCGGTTTTGTCGACGCTGGTATACCTCATTTTACGAGGCATAACACTTTCTGTCGACAGAACTCTGTCGACAGAAGGTGTTATTGCCTGTAACACTGCGTCCAGACTACGGAGTTCTGTCGACAAAGCGGCTTGCTTTGTCGACAGAACTCCATGTGTCTGGACGCAAATTGTCGACGGAAGTTTTGTCGACAGTATCTGTCGACAAAACTTCCGTCGACAAAACGCGGTAGTCTAGACGTACCCTAAGTCTGTTAAGGTGATTGAACACTGACTACATAAATGCTCTCCATGAGTCTCCCTTAAGTACAGTTTAAGACATTCTGCTTTCATTTCAGTAGCCAAGGATATAGTGGCTGTTTCTGATCTTTCACAAAGCATACATATTATTGCTCTTCACTCTCAACTGTATTAGGGGATATTCTGCTGTTCTTTGTACCCATCCATAAGAACAAATTAGACCTGTTCTACTGGCACTAGGCAGTTTGCAGCAACTCTGGGACGTACTGGACACACTCCATTTTCACCCATGACAGTGGGAGCTGAAGACACTTAGGATCACTGGGAGTTACTCAGCATCTTGCAGCAGCAGTTCCAAATGAGCTCAGTTATGCTGAATAAAAAGGGAGCATGGGCACGCAAAAATCCCTTGTAGGATTGGCTTCCTGCTTCAAGCGACAAACAAGGCAAGCTTTTCCAGGACTATCCACTTGCTATTTGTTCTGCCTGAGCATCCCACCTTCCTTCTTTCCAACGCTAAGGATATTCCAGCTCTTTTGCTTTGACCCCAGCCAGGCCAGGCTCATGTGCAGAAAAAGTAGTTTGAACTTTTTTTCAAGACATACAGAATTGAGGAAGACCAATTCAGGGACGCAGATCCCAAGGTGTGTTGCTGAGACACGGTATTTATTTCTTTTTTGTTCTTGCCCCTCTTATGCCCCAAAATCTCTCTAATTTCATAAAGTGTGCACTTGCACAAAAACCTCCTTGAATTTATCAATATATCCCTTGCTAGTGAAGCTAAAGGACAATAGATCTACTGATGTGCAACATTTATGCATTATTCAGTGTTCAATCATGCTGAGTTACGATGCTAATGAACCCTATCTGTTAATAAACTTCAAAATACAGCAGAAACAAAGTCCATTAAAGTGACTTGACATAATGCTTTGTGTAAATATCTGAATCATAATGAAAGTACACAAGGGTTTGTGAGAATAATGTACAAGTTAGCTTTATAAGCAGTGCATACATGTTTGTCCCAGGATATTAGAGAGCTAATATCTTGCTCTGGTTTTGTGTGAGGTCTGCAGAATCTATCACACCTTCAATATTTTTGTTAACGAGATGGATAATGGAGTGAAGAGTATGCTTATGAATATGGCGGAGGTGTTATGAATGCTTATATATATTTTGTAGGAAGGGTTGCAAGCACTTTGGAGAGTAGGATTAGAGTTCTAAAGCAGTGTTTCTCAACTTTTTTTTATAAAGTACCCCTTTTTTTAAAATTTATAAGTACACCCAGTACCTACAGTTTTCAGACACACAATTTTTGTTCTACTATTGCAACACATTTGTTTAAACAACTTAATTGTAACTGGGTGGGGGATGAAATTTTTGGGTGTAAAAAGTACAAAAATAAAGGGCTGTAAAACTTAAAATAAAAATTCAGTTCTCTCCAAATTTCAGTTGTGTTGACGTACCCCCCAGACTTCTCTTGAGTACCCCTAAGGCTACTCATACCACTGGTTGAGAAACACTATTCTAAAGAACCTTGACTATTGGAGAATTGGTCTGAAAATCAACAAGATGACATTCAATAAAGACCAATTGCAAAGTTCCATGTTTAATATGGAAAAGTCAGGTTTTCTCAATACAAAGGACTTTGCATTCAATATCAGGACTAAAAAGATGCATGATTGGCAGGGAAGAAGACATTTAGAAAAAAGCATGAAAAATTAGATATTTAAGTGTCAAAAACAAAACGAAAGAACCATATAAACAGCAGCAACAGCATCTCTAAATGTATAAACACATAGGCTGTGTCTAGACTGGCCAGTTTTTCCGGAAAATCCGCTTTTCCGGAAAAACTTGCCAGCTGTCTACACTGGCCACTTGAATTGCCACAAAAGCGCTGACTTCCTACTGTAAGAAATCAGTGCTTCTTGCGGAAATACTATTCTGCTCCCATTCAGGCAAAAGTCCCTTTTGCGCAAAGCTTTGCTTTGCGGAAAAGCATCCGTGCCAATCTAGACGCTCTGTTCCGAAAATGCTTTTAACTGAAAAGTTTTCCGTTAAAAGCATTTTCGGAAAATCATGCCAATCTAGACGCAGCCACAGTTTAATGGAGATGGAATGATCTCAATCTGGGATTTACACCTAAATTTACATCTGAAACCTGTATCTAAAGTAGGCCATGTTCTGTCACCAAATTTGGACTCCCAAATGCTGGGAAGGTTCAGATTTGGATTTTGAATCTGCAAGCTCAGGAGTGTTTGGTCTGAGATTTTGGTTTTATTAAAATGTGAAAAATTGGGATTCAAATCTAATCCCCGATTTTGGATATACAGGCTTAGATTCAGATCTGTTATTTAAGTATACACTATGAGCTTAATCAAAAGCTCATTATAGTCAGTGGAAAGAGTCATAACTTCAGTGTGCCTTGAACCAGGCTCTATTTGCAGTTTTCCACAATAGAAAAAAAAATCAAAAAGGATATTTAGGCTATTCACAAAAAGACCAGCTATCTGACATTTTAGGCTAATAAATTCTGCTGGCCTTCTAAAGATCCAAATAAAATATACATGAACTGCAGTTTTTGGATGTTGGAAAAGAATGCTTGACTCATCCGAAACACGAGAAATTAGGCAGATGATATCAACCTACATTAAACGAGTTTAACCCCCAAAAGTGAAAATCAGTGATGACCAGAAGTAAAATGTACTCTATTCAGCATAATCTTTGTGCTTTGAAGATCCGGGTGCGGTGATCTGAACCCTGGTTTGATCCGTCTGTTGCAAAAATTTGCCAGAATTTCAACTACAAGAAAAGCTGTTTTGCAGAGATATAGGGAGGGGACAGTATCTTCGAAACCCCTTGGTCAAAAGAGCCTGAATTTGGGTCACTAACAGAATCCTGCTTTCCCATGAGGCACCCCACATTTCAAGGGAATCTGAATAACCATATAGATTTTAGAGCACTTAGAGTTATTTTTTAAACAGAAAGCTGGTATTGACACTAACTATAGCAAGGCGACAGCTCTGCTACTTCTGATAGAAAAAAATATGTTTCCCCTTTGCCCTTTTTTAATTAATATTATTACCTTGCTCCTTTCTTTCTAATCTTCTAAAAACTAAATCACATTAGGCAAGCTTAAAAATCTACTCTGTTGGCCCACAAATGTCTATTCCTTTTCTTTCACATCATCAATTCCAAAGGGTATAGGCATTTATTCATTTTGATGTTAATTTGTTTCAGTGTAGCTCCTTTATTACCTATGCTTTGCCATCCATGAAGCTAGTGTAATTTAGTTATGTCTTCCCTCATGGGAAAGTTACGTTTAATTCTTCAACAATTTCATATTTTTACATTGCCCTTCAATATAATTTCTGACTTCACCTCAAATTATTCTAATTTCTTCCTTTCATGTGCATCTAAAGAAGATCAGAAAAATAGTAAATTGATACAAATTGATGTCATTTGTATTTACTTTAGCCTCACATCCTTTGCACTTTCTCCAGTACATTTATTGGGGCTTTATATATTAACTCTTGATTCCTCTCAAAGCAAACTCAAAGAGGAAATGTTCCAGAATACATCTTTGTTTTTCTTTTAATAGTGGAGAACCTTTCCCCAGGTCATTTCTATTTTGTTCCACCAAAGGGCATCCATAAAGGCATTTAAGCTCTAGTTTATTTTATAACAGGTAATGTTTTGCTTTGTATCTTTTTGGCAGCAGCTCTCACATAATAAATAAAGCCAGTTGAACAGAAGAGTGTAGGGACCAAACTTTATGTGATGTGCCCAGCTACTTAAAAGAAAATCCTCCACTTAACATGGTATTCATCATGTAAAGGGCAGCTTTGTACAAACATTTAGGGTACATCTAGACTACAGGCTTTTGTCAACAGAAGTTTTGTTGACAGATTCCGTTGACAAAACTTCTGTCTACAAAGAGCATCTAGACTGAATCAAGCAGATAGACAAAGCTATTCACTTTGTCGATAAAGAGTGTCCAGACTGCCGGATGCTCTGTCGACAGAAAGCGGCACCTGGAACTGCTTCTGCCAGGTCACAGGGTCAGCATGTACTCCATTATGAGCTGGTCCCACCAGTCTGTACTTGTCTCCAGCCTCCAAAATCGCCTCTCCTGGAAAAAGTTCAGAGGCAAGAACAGTGCTGCTGCATCCTGAAGTAGGGGCTCCAGCCTGAGTGTAGCCTTTGCAGAGATGAGTACTAAAAGGAATGCCCCTGACCAGCCATTGCTCTGCTGCTTCAGCTGCCTTGCTTACCTCCTAGAGGGACAACAAAGGTTCTGCAGTGCTTGCTGTAAGCGCCCTGCTTCCTGGGACAGCACAGCAGTTTGGGTTTTGCGGGTTTTTTGGGAAGGTTTTTCTGATCCCTTTGTTTGCCATGGAGCCAGAGCTGCCCCGGGAAGATGCTGGCCCCACTCCACAGTGCTTCAAATGCTGCTGCAACTGCATAAGACTTTCATGCTATTAATGCCCGGTCCAGATCCTATACCCAGGCTGGAGCCCCTACTTCAGGATGCAGCAGCACTGTTCTTGCCTCCGAACTTTTTCCAGGAGAGGTGATTTTGGAGGCTGGAGACAAGTACAGACTGGTGGGATCGGCTCGTAATGGAGCAGTGGGATGACCAGACTTGGATCCAAAACTTCAGGATGCGGAAGTCCACCTTCCTGGAGCTCAGTACCTGGCTTGCCCCTGCCCTGCAATAACAGGACACCCACCTGCGCCCTGCCATCCGCTGGAGAAGAGGGTAGTTATTGCCCTCTGGAAGCTGGCCCCTCCTGACAGCTACCAGTCAGTGGGACACCAGTTTGGTGTGGGGAGATCTATTGTTGGCACCATGTTGATGGGGGGGGCAGTCCATGAGGAGTAGGAGGACTGTAACAGGACAGGGCGGGGGGAGGGCAATGGAGGGGAAGTGGTAGAGGGATCTTGGCCTCACTCCACCGTATTGCTGGGAGCAATCACTGGGGGGTGGGGGACTCCCGGGGTCTTGGGGGGAAGGCAGTGGGGTACCTCCCAAGGACTTGGGCAACCCCTCTAACTTCATATTGTGTGTGTTTGTATGTGTCTATTTCTGCAGGTGGTGAGGGCCAGCAACTCAGAGTTGCTGAACCGGATTGTCTGCCTCGGAGACCTAGATAGCATCATGGCCGGTTTTGCTGGGCTGGGATTCCCAAACTGCAGAGGAGCACGTGATGGAACTCACATTCCCATCCGTGCACTGCTCCATCGAGCAGCCCGTTATATTAACCGAAAAGGGTACTTCTCCATTGTGCTGCAAGCCCTGGTTGACCACCGTGGACTATTCATGGACATTTGTGTAGGGTGGTCGGGCTGGGCATATGATGCTCGGATCTTCCGGAATTCGCACCTTTACGAAAGGCTGCAGGCTGGAACCTTCATTCCCCAGCGAACCTTTGCTGTTGGGAACGTGGAGATGCCGGTTTGCATTGTGGCCAATGTGGTGTACCCCCTCATGCCCTGGCTCATGAAGCCATACAGAAGGCATCTGAACCCAAGCAGGGAAGTCTTTAACGCATACCTGACGCACACATGTTTACAAGTGAAATGTGCATTTGGCCGGCTGAAGGGGAAGTTTAGGTGCCTGCTCAATCGCCTTGACATGGGGGAACACAATATTCCAGAGGTGGTGGCAGCATGTTGCATCCTCCACAACTTGGTGGAGAGCAAAGGGGAGGCCTTCCTCCCAGGCTGGAGGCCAATGGCTGAATGGAGGGGAGGCAGTTTGCGCAGCCTTGGACAGCTGCCATTCGCCAAGCCTATCAGGTGAGGGTTCGCATCCGGGAGGCTCTGCATGAGCACTTCTCAGCTGGAGCCCAATGACTCCCCAAGGTCTCCCCAATGGGGCCTGTGGGCCTGGACCTCCCGCCCCCATCCCAAAACCTTCCCTCCCACAATCCATTCCTGCATCAACCTCCGAACATACCATGTTAAATATGAAAAATATCATGTTTATTAACAAGTAACATTAGAATTTAGAACTGTTATAAAAAATAGAATTGTTCAACAACTGTTAAAAAATAAACTTTTTTTTTTAAAACTATTAACCTGTGTTTATAATTGCGGTAGGAGGGGGGATGTCATCCTGGAGTGAGGGAGGGAGGGAGGGAGGGCAGACAGCTTATGGGTAATGGCGGTATCGCCTGAGCCGCAAGGCTTTGCCACCTCTTGTCCGTGGACCCTGCCATCCTCGGGCTCGAGTCGGGGCTGCAGATGGCTCTGCTCTAGTGGGAGGAGGGCCAGGGCTGGAGGAGTGGCAGGGGCTGAGGGAGAGGAAGGAGGGTCAGAAGGGGCTGGAGCTGGATGGGCAGGAGGAGTCCCCAGGGGGAGAGGACCTGGCACAGCCAGGGCCTTCCGGAAGGTGGCATACATTGTGCTCCACTGCGGTAGGAAATCGTCAAGCAGGCGAGTATGCCAGAGAGCCTCCTCCCTGGTCCTTTTGGCCATGGTCTTCTGCATTCTTGCCATGGTTCCCTTAATTTTCTCCATCGCCTCCACATGCCTCCGCAAGAGGCCATTTATAGGCCCTCCAATGCCTGCGAGTGCTATAGGACTGGGTGGGTGGTGGCACAGGTGTTGCCCAGCAGTCAGCAGCAGCAGGTCCGGCTGTGGAGGAGAAGAGGGAGAACCGATCAGTGTTGGGAATTCACACACAAGTCCTTACAACAAGGGATGGGAATGTTGTTACTGTTAGGCCATGTCTGGCCCTGCCAGCTGCCTTGGCCGCACAGGGGCTAGGGCAATGTCCGCCTCCACCCCCTACATTTCCTCCCCCCCTCCACCATGGCTGTCCAGGCCAGGTAAGTGTGCAGCCACAGAGGGACAGGGACCTGCAGCACCTTGGATCTCCCATGGCCCCCACCCATATGCCCACCACTTGCCCGCCTGCTTGCACATGCATAGAGAGATGCAAGCTGTCCAGGAGGACCAAGATGTGCACATTGCTCTTCATCCTCGCTGCTCCCACCTCCCCCATTCTTTGTCTGTGACCCTGACTATACTCACCTGATGTTCCTTCGCCAGCATCGGAGAATGCCTACGAGGCTTCCTGGGTCTCCAGGATAGGATGCAGAGTCAGGGTGAGGATGTCCTCCGTCTGCTCCTCCTCCTCCTCCACATCTTCCCTGGAGATCTCCTGCCGGTCCTGCTGCACCGGTGTGTGCAACCCTGTCTGCACGAGCACCAGTGCAGACATAGGTTCCCGGCCTCCCAGGATGTGGTTCAGTTCGTTATAATAGGCGTAGTGCACCGGGGCTGCACCTGATGCTGAGCTCTGCTCTCGGGCCTTCACGTAGCCTTGCCAAAGCTCTTTAACTTTGGCCTGGACCTGTTGTAGTATCCTGGGGTGGTGCCCTTTATCAGCAAGCCCCTGAGTCATGCGGCCATAGATGCTGGCGTTCCTGCGCCAGGTGTGCAGAACCTGGACCGCTTCCTCCTCCCCCCACAGTTCGAGCAGTGGCAGGACCTCTGGCCCAGAGTAGGCTGGGGCTCTCTTTTTCTTGCCTAAGGGAACCTGGGCTGGCTCCCTCAAAGGTCCTCGGGGGCCTCGTGGCTCTGGAGCTGCACACATGTCCACGTACAAGTGAAACTGGGAGAGCCGTATGCTGATTATGTTGGTCTGTGGCCAGCTTCCTGTCACAATGCCTGCCAGGGGTGTCTGCGCCTTTAAAACATGGCTACAGACAGGAACAAGAGGTTTTCCCTGAAGGAGGACTGTCCAACAGGGGGTTTCCTTGGAGGTTTTTTTCTGTCGGTAAAAGAATCCCCCACATCCAGACTGCTCTTTTTGTTGACAGAACTCTGTCAACAAAGGCGTTATGCCTCCTATAATGAGGTTTACCGGCGTTGACAAAACTGCTGCATTCTGTCTAATTACTGTCGACAGAACGCGACAGTAGTGTAGATGCAGCTTACACTACTGTTTTGTTTACAAAATCCCACTTCTGTCGACAAAACCATGTAGTCTAGACACACTCTAAGTCTTCTAAATCCAATTGAAATCAATACATTGACTCACTAGACAAAGTTTAATAGTATGACCAATACAACAGCCACCTTCTCTTTAGCTAATGTCAGCTAGGTTTACCTCCAGGCAGGAAGACTGGATGAGTTGGCACCCAAACTCAGATCTACAAAACTATGAAACTTCGTAAGTCTTATAATGATGCAATTTAGACTTACACACTCAGTCACTAACACTAAAATTCCTTGCCTGTGAATTTTTGCACAAACCTGCATGTTTTTATCTCTGCCAGAATGTGGCTTAGGCCTAAAGCCGTGGAGTTTTTGACCACCATGAAATGATAGGTCAAACTAATCCAATTGAATCTGTGAGGCAACCAATACAGCATATGGCCATGTGGATTGATGGCTTTATTTTGAAATCATAATTCTGCCTTTAAACAGTGTTGAAATGTAACTCTGAGTATTTTCCTTCCTACAAGTTATCACGTGTATAACACATTTCTTCCAAGGTACCTGTCTCAAAAGACTTGAAGCAAGACACCAGATACATGATGACTGAAATAGTGGGAGAAGTTCCCATGTATTCACTATTGGATTTTTAACATAGCAGCAAGTCAGCTTAATTTTTTGGTAGTCATGAGATCATATGCCATTTCCAATCAGGTCTCTCACATATTCGCAGCATACAATAAATAGCCATAACTGAAAATATAGTCATTCTGACATCTTGTGATATGATTGTGCCTTACCTATATTTTAACACTGCAGCACATGCTAACAAACAATTTTTTGGCTTCAAAAGAATGTGTCTCCTCTATTTTTTAAATGTCTGATTTTTTCAAAATGTTATGATTTTATATAAATATTCAAATGTGGAAAGGGATTCAAACATTCACATTCAAGCATATGAAAGGAGACCTGTCTCAATTAATCACTGATTTTTTGCACTTCAATATAAAGCTGCATAGAGCAGTCCTTTTTAGAGTAAGCCCCAAAGCAGGGTCATCTGCCACTTCTACCCTCTGTACAAGAGGCAGCCACTCTGAATCCACCCCACACAGACACACTTTTTCCCTAACTACATGTAAGCCCACCTTTGACAGAATGAGGTAGGACTGAAAGAGAGTGAGAACATGTTAAAGCTAAAAATAGTCTCAATAATGCATGACCTGCTTGCCTGAGACTCTTCTCTGTCAGTCATGTTTGATACATGCTACACTGCAACAGAAGGCACTATATATCTGCATGATCCCTAGATGAATCCACCCTACCTGGGATGATTTAATTGACTGATACAATAACATAAAGTGCAGAGAGTCAGCCAAGCATTAACTGGAAGATGGAACTGCTCTTCCTTCCAGAATATTCTACTTGGAGAAAACTACTCACTTGGAATCTGAGGAAAAATGAAGCCCTCTGACTTTGAGGATCCTGCCTTCTTCCTATGAAAGACCCAAAGAGTTTCTTCCTTCAGCAGGAGTCAAAATCTTTACTACACATTGAACCTCATGGTCTGGTGCTCCAGAAGGATCACAGATGTTGCCGGACCAAAGAGCCCTGGCTCAGAGCAGTGGAGCCCTGGCAACCCTGAGGCTGTCCACAAAGTCCCAGCAGCCCCGGGGCTAGCTGTGGAACCCTCACAACCCTGGGGCAGTGGAGCCAAGTAACCCGGGGCAGCTCAGTTCCAGCAGTCCCAAGGTTGATCGCAGAACCGGGAGCCTGGTGGCCCAGAGACAGGGGAACCTGATGATCTTCTGACAGACCTCAGGTCACCCATATCCCAGAGATCTGTACTAGCTGACTGTCCTGAGCAGAACAAAAAACTCCGTAACAGAGGAATCAGACTCATAGTAGTAGTACATCAACTCCATGAGTTAAGCAAATAGGCTTCTTCTGCCTGCAGTTTTTAGCCCATGGGACATTGTAAATTTGTAACATACTACATAGCTTTAAAAGAAGCATCCCACTGGAAGATATTTTTCCCCAAAAAATAACTTTGATATGAAAATAATCACCAATTTAAAGCTACATTTGTGGGTTTATGCACAAACTGGAAGGAGTTGACAAAGAAATTCAATTTTAGGGAACCATCTTGTATGTGCATAAATTTCAGGTACATAAAAGGAGGGAGACCTTAACTGTCTTCCTTCTGAAGCACAGTAAGAGACAAAGTCCCTTAGTTCTCTGAGCAAATGGAGTACAACAGCAGTCATTCTGGGCACCCCAGCATGACAAGGTGTGATGAAGAGGGGATTGTATGTACACTACTTGTTTTGTTATGTTGCATGTGATTTCTACTGCCCTGCACTGTTCTATAACTCTCTGTGCCTCAGTTCCCCTAGGCACTCCAGCAGAGCCCGGATGGGGATGGGAATTTTGGGTGCAACTCTCACTGAGGAGAGGCTGCCGCAGCCCTGCATATACCCAATGGCCAACATTCTCCATAAGCTGAGCCTGGGAGGGGTGCAGCCAGCTGACATCTTTTGCCTGGGACGCTGGACATAGGGAGAGGCACAGCTGCCTGCAGGGCTGGGACTAGTTGTTGAGTGTGAGGTAGCCTCAGCTGGCTTAGGATACAGGGAGGGGGCCCAGGGCCCTGGCTCTCGGTCCCCCTCTCCCAAGGATGGACTGTACTGACTGCTTCTAGCTCCTGTGCCAACAAGTCTGTTCTATACTGCATCCCTGTGAATATAAACCTTTTGTTCTATTGGCTGCAGATGGGGCGAAAGGGCCCAGTGATTCCCTATAGCTTGGTGACACAAGGGCTTAGCTTGACCACTCCTTCCCTAAGGGAGAACATAACTGAACCAGGGTGTGGTTGGAAGTTTAAAGTCCTTCCTTTCAACAGCCTTGCCACAAGCTGGGAATGGGTAACCAGATATGCCCATTTACCTGTTCTGTTCATTCACCCTGGGGCACCTGGCATTGGCCACTTTTGGAAAACAGGATACCGAGCTAGATAGATCTTTTGTCTGACCCAGTGAGGCCATTCTTATGCTGTTATTAGATTTGCCCAGCATTGCTAGGTTCCTTCACTCAATTCTTTTTTAAAAAAAATAAAATGCATATGTACAATCTTAATTTAAATCATTGCTTTGGGGTAGGCCTCAAGATTAGGGGGTTCAGAATGCAGGCTGCCCTGGGGACTACCCCAGACCTCTCTGACCTGAGCAGCTTGGGCCTCTCCATGGCTATTCAGCTCGAGGGGAGGGTTGCATGTCCCCAGGCTGGGGCAGGTACAGGTTCATCTGCCCCCTGCACTCCCCAGATAGAGTAAGGAATTTAGCAAACTGTGCACTTTCCCCTCACTCCCTGATGAAGCGGAACAGCCAGCAACGTCCCCATATGACTGTGGGAAGGGAGCTTCATCCTTCCCCACTCTCTCTAAGGGGTTCCTGGGGGATAGAAGTCTCAGGGCTGGGGCAGTCCTGGAAGTGGGAGCCAGCCCCCTCCCCCATCCCCCTTGCAGCCAGCCCTTTTCACTTTCATGGTGATTCTGTCTCTTTTCTGTATGGTTTTATAAGTGGCAATCCTATTCCAGGCACATCCCGTTTTCCTAGCACAACTAAACCCTGACCTTGCTTTAAGTTATGATAAGGGGAAGCTATATACTGAGTTTGGTGGTCCTAGCTCTTACCATTCAGGAGGAGCTCTTGAACAAATAGACAGACAAACTCTCTCAGTTAGGGTATGTCTACACTACAAAGTTAGTTCGAACTAACGGACGTTAGTTCGAACTAACTTTAATAGGCGCTACACTAGCGCTCCGCTAGTTCGAATTTGAATCGAACTAGCGGAGCGCTTAGTTCGAACTAGGTAATCCTCATTTTACGAGGACTAACGCCTAGTTCGAACTAGCTAGTTCGAACTAAGGGCTGTGTAGCCCTTTAGTTCGAACTAGTGGGAGGCTAGCCCTCCCCAGGTTTCCCTGGTGGCCACTCTGGCCAACACCAGGGAAACTCTATGCCCCCCTCCCGGCCCCGGACCCCTTAAAGGGGCACGGGCTGGCTACGGTGCCCGTGCCAGGTGCAAGCCTGCCAGCACCCAGCTAGCAGACCCTGCACCTGGCACGGCACAGAGCCACCCACCCGATGCCCCCCAGCCCACCCCCTCTTGCCGGGACCAGGCTGGCGGCTCCCGGGAGTTTGCCCTGGACCGCAAGAGGCGGGCACCTTCCTGGGCTAGTGCGGACATCGTGGACCTCGTCCACGATCTCCGCACTAGGCACAGGAAAGTGGCCGTCTAGGGCAGGAGAGCTGCCAGCCTGGCCACCCAGGACCAGGTGTGCATGAAAATCAAGGGGGTCCACTGAGACCCCCGACACTGAGCCCTGAGCTTACAATGGCCGTACTGGGTCAGACCAAAGGTCCATCTAGCCCAGTAGCCTGTCTGCCAACAGCGGCCAACCCTAGGGACCCTGAAGGGGATGGACCAAAGACAATGACCAAGCCATTTGTCTCGTGCCATCCCTCTCCAGCCTTCCACAAACTTTGGGCAGGGACACCACTCCTACCCTCTGGCTAATAGGACTCCATGGACCCAACCTCCATGACTTGATCTCACTTCCCTTTAAACTCTGTTCTAGTTCTAGCCTTCACAGCCTCCTGCAGCAAGGAGTTCCACAGGTTAACTATTTGCTTTGTGAAGAAGAACAACTTTCTCTTACTAGTTTCAAGCCTGCTACCCATTCCTTTCCTTTGGTGTCCTCTAGTCCTTCTTTATGGGAACTCAGGAAGAACTTTTCTGAATGCACCCTCTCCACCCAACCCCTGCTTTTAGAGACCTCTATCCTGTCCCCCCTCCGTCTCCTCTTTTCTAAGCTGAACAGTCCCAGTCTCTGTAGCCTCTCTTCATCTGGGACCTGTTCCCAACCCCTGATCATGTTAGTTGCCCTCCCCTCTCCCAGCCTTTCTCTTCCCCTCTCCCACCTCCTTTTCCCAGTCTCCCCCAGTTTTTTTTCAATAAAGACAGAGTCAATGTTGGAAGAAACGTTATCTTTATTTTGTACATCAATAAGAAGGGGGGCTAAGGAAGGGTAAGTGGAAGGAGGTGAGGGAGGAATGGGGTACGAGCCCCCGATGGGGAGGACTGGGCTGGCTCTGCGGGCTTCTGGGGGTGGAAGTTCTCCTGCAGCCCCCCAATTACTCCCTCTCCCCAGATGGCAGCCTGCGGCAAGTGCAGCTGGGCTGATGGCCGAGTGGTGTGATGTGCCCAGTGTGGGCACTCAGGGCACTCCAAGCCAGAACTTCTTTGCAAGCGGGGCACCCCTTAGAACTGTGTGTCCGGGGTGGGGGTCGGGACCCTTTAAGAGCAGCCCTCGGCTAGCCTGAGACAGCATCTCCATGCTCTAAGTCCTCCTTTTATGCCCTGCCGGCACTGCTTCCGGCCATCCTTAAGCCCTGTTCAGAGTCCACTCAATGTGGACTTGCTAGTTCGAACTAGCAAAACGCTAGTTCGAACTAGTTTTTAGTTTTAGACGCGTTAGTTCGAACTAGCTTAGTTCGAATTAACTAATTCGAACTAAGTTAGTTCGAACTAGCGCTGTAGTGTAGACGTACCCTTATATAGTAGATTTTCTTGCCAGCATGACCTTCTCAACAAGTCTAGGCGGAATTCTGTGACAAAATTCTTTCAGTGGCTCTTGCTACAACACAGAACCTCTTCTAATACTTGCCATTTCCCATGTAATTTTAAACCACAGGCCCATAATCTGACTTACAGCATAACAGAAGACCTGAAAAAGATGGTGGCAAAGTTTAGAGGGGAAACTTTTGTACTACAAATAAATGTAGTGAGATTATATTTCCGAAAGACAAGGACTGCTTGGCAGCAGCTGGAATCTATTATACAACGTCTTGAGCAGATGTGAAGTGATGCTCCTTGGGAATACTGCTAGACTACTCCAGAATCTAACAAACCCAGGTTTGCAAGATGTAGAAGTCTGATAACATTACATTACACCACTTAACAGGGCTTCCTGTGTGTGGAACAGTGGGCTCAGTGAGGTATACTGCTTGTTTCTGCAATGTTGTAATTACCAGAGTTTGAGCATCATGATGTTTTCCCAGGTGCTATATACACTAGAAGTTTCCAAGCAGATATAGCTAAACACACTAGGGACTGAGTTACAGTCATTTGTTTTTGTTTATATTTCATGTTCCCCATATTTCTCTTCTTATATTTGGAGGCAATATCAGATGTGAGGCAACTCTGGAAGCAACTTGAAATTGGGAGCGAAAGCATGCCACCCCTTCTGCTTGCTTGGATTCACATTAATAAACAAACCCAACAGAAAATAAAACTCTGCTTTCAATATTCCTAATGCCTTAAGAGGAAAGACAATTTTGAAGTTAAGGCGCACACCTGGGAGTCCTGTTGAATTCCAGGAAGGGGATGCGTGAAAGCCGGCCCACATCTAAAAGATCCTCCTTCATCCTTTGGGAAGGATCCACAAAGTCCAGGAAATCAAATATTTACAGGAGGAAATAACCAATAATATAACAGGAATAGGTGTTAAGGTTAAATGATCAATAAAAGGGAACCTGAAGAGTCTATCTGAAATCATGACAGGTGTGCAGGCCCAAGCTGCCCACTTCTAAAGGCCCCTCCCCATGCTTTGTGAGAGAGACCACTGGACCTGGGTTTCAATTGATTCCTTAGGACAACTAATGAAAAACAAGGTTAGGAGTGCAGGTCACAGGTTCAAAATGCGGGAACCTGAAGGGGACACTGAACAGAGAACCCTGAATAGTGCCTTCTGCTCCTTGAATGTGTCAAGAGGGTCAGTGGAACAGACCTGGAAGCAACAAAGTTAGGATTCTATTCTGAGCTACTACAGATTTCCTGTGTTAATGTGAGCAGGTCATTTGATATTGTATCAGAATCCCCATCTGTAAAACGGGGATAATAAAACCTTGCTAACTCACAGAGCACTCCTGAAACTTTATTAATCAGTGTTTGTCAAGTGATTTCAGATCCTTGTTGGGAGGCACTTTAGAGGTACCATTATTATTGAACTAGCACTTTGAGGCTGAAATGGATTATGAGATGTTCACACTTCTTTTAGAGTTAGCATTTAAAAGTGTTGAGGAATGAACCATTCTCTGCCAGCCTCTGTGGTGTCTGAATTGGCACATCAGCATTTTGCTTTTAAGTAGAAAACTGTCAGAACTCACTTCTCCCCCAGGCTTTCTGGAAAAAAAAAAAAAAAAAAAGAAGAAGACATGGAATAATAAGTCCCCCCTCCTCCCCGCCCTGTTCTGGGGCACCAAGAGCAGCGATCGCAACTGAAATGGCTTCCCTGTTAACCAGAAATTCTAGATTACATCCCTAGGGTTGCCAGGTGTCCGGTATTCTACCGGACAGTCCAGTATTTGTGCTCTTTGTACAGTAAAAAAAAAATAATCAGAGAATACTGGATATATGCAATGTCCGGTATTCTCTGATTTTTCCAGCTGCGCACTGAATGGAAGACTGGTGTGGGCAGGAGAGTGGCTGAAAGGCGGTGCCGCCATTGGCGTTGGGAACCTGTAATTGCGCAAAAGCCTGACGGGGTGGGGAGAGTGGCTGGGAGTCCACATGTCCGGTATTCTCCGATTTTTTTTTTAACCAGATAAAGAGCACAAATACCGGACTGTCCGGTAGAATACTGGACACCTGACAACTCTAGGGGTGTAACCTAGAATTGCTGGTTAACAGGGAAGCCATTTCAGTTTCAGCTTGAAAACAGCTTCAGAAGTGTATTTACAATTGCCATTTGCTAACACAGCTGTCAGCAAAACTTATAAGGAAGTATTATTGGAAGAAAGCTCCAGAGTGTGAAGGCAGACAGAAAGGGCTTGAAGAAAGCTCTGGGTAGAGATGACCAAAAAACTGTTGCTGTTTTTTTCAGGGGGAGGGAGGGTTGGTCCCATGAGGATTTGAAAAATGTTCATGTTCTCAAAGTAGGACAAAAAAATCAGTTCTGAAAGTGTTCATGAATCAATAATGCAAAAATACTTTGAACTTAGGAAATATAGGATGTTATAATGATTTCATAATTTCATTTCTTTTAAATTTGGATAGGTTTCCAAAAGGACATTTTGACGATTCTGAATTTTGTTTTAATTTGCACTGGTGTTTCCTAAAAGCCAGCCCTTTCCCCTATAGTCTTGATTTAGCTGACTCAGCATTTTCAACTGCAAAACTGTCTGCAATTTCTGACTGGCTCTAATTCTGGAGAAGCTCTAGAGCAGGATGAGGAACCTAAGACCCCAGGGCTGAATGTGGCCCCTGGCTTGCCTGGATCTGTTTCCAGAAGCTTGGAGGTCTCCCCCAAGCCTCCTGACCAGGCTGGTACACACAAAGGCTACGTCTACACTGGCCCCTTCTTCGGAATAGCCATGCTAATTTAGAACTTTGGAATAGGGAAATCCGCGGGGGATTTAAATATCCCCCACGGGATTTAAATAAACATGGCCGCCGCATTTTTTCCGGCTTGGGGAAAAGCCGAGAAAGAGTGTCCAGACTGGCGCGATCCTCCGGAATAAAGCCCTATTCCGGAGGATCGCGCCAGTCTGGACACTCTTTCTCGGCTGGCGCGATCCTCCGGAATAAAGCCCTTGAAAGTAGGAATAAGAGATCCTCCGGAATAAAGCCCTATTCCAGAGGATCTCTTATTCCTACTTTCAAGGGCTTTATTCCGGAGGATCGCGCCAGTCTGGACGCTCTTTTCTGGCTTTTCCCCAAGCCGGGAAAAAAGCGGCGGCCATGCTTATTTAAATCCCGTGGGGGATATTTAAATCCCCCATGGATTTCCTTATTCCAAAGTTCTAAATTAGCATGGCTATTCCGAAGAAGGGGCCAGTGTAGACACAGCCAAATTGTTCTGATCTGGGTCCTATAGGCTCTGGTATGTGAAGGGAATGTGGGTCAGCAACCCCCAACCCAAAAAATGTTCCCTACCTCTAGAATGAAACAAAAGAAGAGAGAGAGAGAGAGAGAGAGAGACACTTGAGGAACAATTTTGTGTGCAGTTTTGTATACAGTTAATTCCAGTTTTGCCAACATTTGGGATCGAATCTTGCAATGTTTATTGTTCTAAAAGCCTCAGCTGCAGGAATCAGGGTATTGCATGAAAATACTTGGCAATCTGTTTGGTTTTTAAAGTTTGTAGCACACACAATCACAGAAATAAGATTTGACCCCCTAAATGCTATAGAATCACGAGGCAAATGAGAAGCACCCAGTTAATTTTAAATTGGAATATTTTAAGCCGATCATGATTGCTTGGAACCAGTTTCATTATTTTTTAAGGTTTGGGATTAGCAACATAGAACATCATTGCTGAATGTTAGAAAATGATTTGTTTAAAAAAAAATCACTCTCATATAATATAGAATGTGAACAAAACACTACAATTCCATACTTTTCTGATAATAGCATTCACCCTGTTCATGGCATGAGCAGCTTTCTCAGCTCTCCCCTCCCCCCGAGCAATTATGATACTCTGTTAGGCAACATATCATTTACTAATCTTGACCAGAAAATTATTTTTGTTCTATTAAACTACCAAATTTCTGTAATCCTTCTTCTAATTCTTCAGGCTAGGAGACCAGTGGGAAAAAAATATCAGTAGTTCTGTTCTGGTTCCACATGTGTACTGGGGGACAGGAAGACAGAGTATTCAATAATTAACATTAATATTCGAGATGGCCAGGACTTTTTCACTAGAATGATTTTACTGAAAAAAACTTCAATTTTTCATTAGGGGAAAATCCTAAAGAAATATTTTATTTTGGGCTAGCTTGAATCAAATTGGAATATTTTATTGTTTAACTGGTCAAACTATTATTTTAAATCAGTTCAACAATCCATTGTATTGCACTATGCAGTGGGAGCTACCAACAATTGTAGCAGGTCAAAAAAAATTCCAGTGAAATCCTTTTTCTTTGGAATTTGCCAGTTCAGTACAAGCAAAAATTTGCAGAAGTTATTCTAATTCCACAGACTTCTGATGGACCTCAGGCAGCTCCCAGGCTTTCAGGATCTCCAGCTCCAGAGCAAGGAGGGTATATTTTGTTCCACAAATGTCACGTTTTTGGTGTTTCTAAATGAAATACTTCAGAATTTCAGTTCCAGAGTAAAGATTTTTGTCCTGATTCAGGATGAAAAGTATTTCCAAAAGCCTCAAAACTGAAGAATTAAAAATTAGTTTCACTGCCAGCTCTACACATAATACTGATTTCTATACCACAGTGAATGTTGAATTGGAACTATAGAATTAGAAATGTATGCACAAATTGTTACATGATATAAACCTGATCCAGCCCTTGTATGGCATTGCAGCCAATTACTACACAAAGAAAAAAATGTAGTTCTGGTTGTAGATAACAGCGGTGAGCAATACAGCAGATTATTTAGCACATATATCTTTAAGACATTATCCCTCATTTTATATGTAAAACTAGAGCACATCCATGTGCTTCCTGTAGGTTGTCTGTTCATCCATGTGTGATAGTGGCAGCAACACTATACCTGATGACACCACTACACACCTGGTTACAGAGCTCTGCAACTTTGTCCTCACCCACAACTATTTTTGATTCGGAGACAATTTGTATCTTCATGTCAGCGGCACAGCCATGGGCATCTGCATGACCCCACAACATGCCAACATCTTTATGGATCACCTTGAACAATGTTTCCTCAGCTCTCGCCCTCTAGTACCCTTACTCTACTTACACTACATTGATGACATCATCATATGGACCCACAGGAAAGAGACTCCTTAAGAATTTCACAGGGATTTTAACAACTTCCACCCCACCATCATCCTCAGCCTAGGCCAGTCCACATGAGAGATCCACTTCCTTGTCACTACAGTACAATTACATGATGGACACATTTCCACAACCTCATATCAGAAACCTACCAACTGCTACACTCACATTCATGTGTCTAACTTCCATCCAAGACACATTTCTCAATCTCTTGTTTACAGCCAAGCCCTAAGGTACAATCAGATTTGCTCTAATCCCATGGACAGAGACAAACACCAACGGGATCTATATAGAGCATTCTTAAAACTGAAATACTCACCTGGAGAAGTGAAAAAACAGATCGAGTATCCAGACATGAACTACTTCAAGACAGGCCAAGAAGAGAAAACAGCAGAATTCCACTTCTCATCACCTATAGTACAGAACTTAAACCCCTGCAATGCATTATCAACAATCTATTCTGGAAAATGATCCCTCACTCTCACAGACCTAGAAGGAAAGGCCAACCTTCGCCTATAGACAACCCCCAAACATCAAACAAATTCTTTTCACACAACCATGCAACACATCTCCATCATAATCATCCAGGAACCCATCACTACAATCAGCCCCAGTGCCAACTCTGTCTACACATTTACACTATCAATTTCATCATTGGACCCAACCACATCAGCCACTACATCAGGGGCTCATTTAATTGCACATCCACTAATGTGATCTATGCCATCAACTGCCAGCAACGCCCCTCTGCAATGTATATTGGCCAGACTCAACAGTCTCTAAGGGAAAGTATTAATGGACACACAGACACCTGTCAGAGAACACTTACCCTACTTGGACACTCATTAATAGATCTCAAAGTCACCGTGTTGTTTCAGGCTAATTCCACAAGCTAAATACACAGGGAAGGGTTGGAACTTAACTTCAAGTTTGATACCTATCAGAAAGGAATGAATAAAGATATTGGCTGGCTAGGACATTACCTTCCACATTCTAATGACTTAACCAACCAAACAATGGGTACTTAAAGAGGTTCAAATTGTTCTTATCAGTTTCTTGTAACTTGAACAATCTAATCCACTAATTTTTTTTCTTTTTCACCTTTCTTCCCCTCACCCTTCCCTTATTTATTGTTGGATCTGAACTTTCAATACTCCAGTTATCTGAAGAAGTGGGTTGAGCCTATGAAAGTTCTTAATACTATTTACATATTTTGTTAGTCTTTAAGGTGCTGCTAGACTATTCGTTGTTGGGGTTTTTTTTAAGTTTTTCCAAGCTAACCTGTGTATGACACAGAAAAGTAAACAAGAAGTATTACAATTATCATGACAATTCACTTGCATATGAAATTCAAAGAGATGTATTGGACCAGCAATCATATGTTGAAATAGAAATCAAGGGGAGAAGTTGTACACCTGTATCCTGTTAGATGTTTACCAGTGTAATCAAATTAGCTTTTAATCCTTTTCATGTTTTAATTGCCTTACTTTATGTATGTGACTGTTCAGCTAACGTTAAGATCAAAGATGTGAGCTAATTAGTTTCCTACAGCATCTACATTGTTTTAATCTTATCTCTATTTTAAATGAAGGACTGGCTAATTGCCTGATGCAAATGAGTAACTAGATTACCTGTGTATGCATAGGAAATTGAATGTTAACTTCAAAGAGGTGAATCAGTGTGTCTTAGACAAAATAGACTCCTCAAATCGTATTCTGTGCTCAAAACACTTAACAGCCTGCTTCAGCTTTAAAACTTCCAGTCTGTCATCTATAGTCTATTGCATATTAAACTGGAAAAGTGTAAGCCATGGGACTAAAATTTTCCATGTAGTTATTTGAAATACCCTGGGAAACGTATGGAAAGAATCTGGCTTACATCTGAGTTGTATTTGGATTCTAAGCTTTGGGGTGATCCCAGAGAAAGTTTTGCAAGCCAGTAAACTCTACTACAAATTTAATAAAAGGTGTTGCAAGCATTTGTAATGTATATAATCCTTTAACCATTCAATAACTCAGTGAGTTTTTTTGGATATGATCTGAGATACATATTGACCTCCGGATAAGTGTCTGATCCTTTCAGATTAGTAGAACCTTACATATGGTGCATTAGGTTTTCAGTAAACCCTCACTATATAAGACCTGTTTGCCTAGACAACAGGCAAGGCTGGAATGCGCAAAGAAAATTGTATTTGGCATCTTGTTATTCACAGTGGCACTGCAGAAGCTCTTTTGATACTGGTGTTTCTAGTTATGGAATTAACCACCAGTTTGGAAGAATTGTGTGTCCCATTTCTTGCGGTCTGCCCTGAGTGTGGCATTCTCAATGAGGTCCATCCCAGGCACTTAGTCATACCAAGTGCTCAAATGGTCCTCCTCGTGTATGTTCTAATTTCTGGTGAAAAGGTGCTTGAAAAAAAAATACTAAATGTAAACTGAACCTTTTAATTCTTCTGAACTCTGCCTGTGTGATATTTGGAAGAAAATAATGAATAATTCATACTGAAAAAATTCGGAAGACTACCCAATGATTTTATGCAAAGGGGACAAGGTTAATCAAGAATCAGTTATATGGTACTTTAGCGTCATTTGTTAAAAACCATTCACTCCAAGCAAAACAAAGTTTAAAAGTTTAATGCTTCAGCTACCAATTTGAAATGTGGTTTGTGCGAGAATATGATTTTGGCTAATGTTTTAATGGTTTCATTAAATCCAGAGGTGAAAGGAAGGTGGTGTGCCACAATGCACCACTCCCGCAATAGTAGGCTGGGGCACTCCACTGAGAGGCAGCTGGCGTCCAGTGAGGCTTTCAGTGTGCTCTTTCATCCAGCCAGGCTCCTACAGCAAGCTGGTACTGGCAACCTAGCACATGCAGCCTGGTAAAGCAGGCAGGCTAAAGGGGCTGGATGGGAGCATGCTGTAGGAAAGGCATGCATGTTCCCAACCAGGCTACTGGTGTGACCATGCCTTTCTTGCTGCCCCTCAATGGACACCAGGTAGGGTATGTGCTGTTGGTGGCATGTGCTGTTGCCAGTGGCACCTGGGAAGAAGCCAGGGAAAGGAGTGGCAGACTAAAGGGTCTCTTGCACTGCTGCCAGTTTACCTGAAGCAGTGCCCCCACACAGCCAGCCCACACCTCCCTTGTGGAAGTGGCAGGGACCTGTCCAACAGCTAGATAAGGTAACCTGGTCCTTGGTTCCCCACACTCTCTCCACTTCCACTCCCAACCTCCTGTCCTAACTTCTGCACCCACAAACAGCAGCCCCTTGCACTCCTCCACACCCTTAAATATTACAGGTACTTTTCTATTGCAACCCCACTACCCCCAGCTCTGAGTTCCCCCTCGAAGGAGGGTGGAGTACCTGTAAGATATTTAAGTTTCTTTCACCCCTGAAAATCCCTGTGATTTGTCTGTCATTGGCACTGGTCGTAGCTGGGAAAAAGACTTGGACAAAGGTTACTTACTAGACTGCTGACATACAGATCCAAGAAGCAGCTATTTACTAGATATGATTCAGGAATCCTTCCAAGTCATCCAGTAAGAGGACTCCAAAACTATCTCAATTCTTTTATGTACATTTTGATTCACTGAAAATTGTGAGACCTTAAGTGAGAAACAAGGTCAGACTAGTCATTAATAGTATTGTGAAATGTATATACAAATTAGGTATGAATACTAAGAATATGTTCCTAAAAGGTATCAAGGCTGAATTGACAAACAAGTTTTCTGGAGGACAAAAGAAGCTGATTCACTTGTCTCCATCAACATGTAAACCAAGTATTGTAAGTCAACACAATGGTAACTCCATTTATGTACAAAGTCAATGGCAAGATGTGAAATCAAGAGGGAGGCAGCACACTGGAGAATAAGACACAGATGAGGAGTACTGATTAAAAGGATTTAGGGATCATAGTGGACCACAAGTTAAATATGAGTCAACAGTGTGACACTGTTGCAAAAAAAGCAAACATGATTCTGGGATGCATTAACAGGAGTGTAGGGAGCAAGACACAAGAAGTCATTCTTCCGCTCTACTCTGCGCTGATAAGGCTCCAGTTGGAGTATTGTGTCCAGTTCTGGGAACCACATTTCAAAAAAGATGTGGAGAAATTGGAGAAGGTCCAAAGAGCAACAAGAATGATTAAAGGTCTAGAGAACTTGAGCTATGAGGGAAGACTGAAAGAATTGGGCTTGTTTAATTTAGAAAAGAGAAGACTGAGAGGAGACATGATAGCAGTTTTCAAGTGTCGTGTCTAAAAGGGTGTTACAAGGAGGAGAGAGAGAAATAGTCCTCCTTGGCCTCAGAGGATAGGATAAGAAGCAATGAGCTTAAATTGCAGCAAGGGAGGTATAGGTTGGACTTCCTAACTGTCAGGGTAGTTAAGCACTGGAATAAATTGCCCAGGGGGGCTGTGGAATCTCCATGACTGGAGACATTTAAGAGCAGGTGAGAGTGACACCTGTAGACAGTGCTTGGTCCTGCAGTGAAGGCAGGGGACTGGACTTGATGACCTCCTGAGGTCCCTTCTAGTTCTATGATTATCCTGACTTTGTATACAGGCAGTGAAAGAGAAGGTAAGAGACACCATTTTTCATGCACTGAAGAAGTAATTTGGTGGTAAAGTTTAAGGCATCAAAACCTGCCCCAGCTGAAATTCTATAGAAAACATTAGAAGTTAGTAAATTTTAGACAGAAGTTTAGTCTCTAAAGAGGATGCTATGATTTTGTTTTATATGTAACCCTTTTGTTTCCATGATTTTTTTACTATCTCTGGAATCTTGCATCTTTGGTAATCAATGCATAATTGCTTTCACTATAAATATGTCAGTGCTATGGTCAATGAGTAGATCCTGAATGGAATTGTTTAAGCTAGTGTGTTCACTGTTCCCTTGTGGACAGCAGACCTGGTATTAGTATGAGTGTTTAGTGGTGAATGGGATGGCCACTTCCAACGAACATTTCATATGGTTTCGGAGTTTGAGCTGTCCCCATGTTAATAGGCAAATCAAAGTAAAGGCTGGCATAGTCCACAAGAAAGTGCTTGGATCACTTACAGACAGCAGTGTCATGGAGATAACACCCAATTAACCCCAAGAACCATCATACTAAAAATGATGCATTGACTTGTACCAGTTGATTTCAAAGAAGCTAATCCAGTTTGCACCAGCTGAGCATCTGACCTCATTGCTCTTTGTAGAGTACCAGAGATTCTAGCTTTATAAATCAATTATTTTCATTATATTGTGTCTTGCATACTGCCTGTGAATTCACCTCTAAACAAAACTTATTTTCCACAATAATTATAGTAAATTATCCTAATTTCTGGTAGTTCAGTCACTGAAGCTGTCACTAACTTCTGTGGTGCAGAAGCTGTCTTTCTTTCTAATTATCTTCACATCTTGGAATGCAAGTTAGTTTTTCTGTCTTTTCTTGCTTTTAGTTGCTATATGTGTCTATCTTATCATTAGCAATATATAGTTATTTCCTCCTGTTTTTACCCTTTACTACTGGCAGGCCCTCTTAGACGATGATAGAGGTCTGGGCCACTTGGACATTAGAAGCCCCAGCCCACCCCCAGGTCCCTGATATATGTAACTTCTCATCCACAGGGTAATATTAAAACCATAAAATATACAAAAATGAACACTTGGTATAATGACTTAATTGTTAATAATAATCTCAATAGCATGAATATTAAAAATGTATCTTTAATTGTGAGTTTCCTTTGCAAGCAAAACTCTTCGTTTTATGCTTTTCTGGCTTTGTTATGGTCAGATCATTTATAATGGAAGAAAAATCTAATTTATGTTCAGCATCACTGTTAACGTTAAGCACTGCAAGTCCATCCAAACACTCTTGTCCCACTGTAGAATGATGATAGTGCTTTATTTGTTTTAACACATTGAATGTGTATTCGCCTGAAGCCACTGATACAGGGAGACTGACAAAAATATGTAATGCATTTGTGGTATTACAAAATACAGTTGACAGGATGAGATTGAATATTTGTTGAAGCAGTTCTTTTGGCTTGCAGTCCAATTTAAAGTTGGTGGAATGTATACATTTCAGGAAGACAATCTCATCACAGGGAGCTCTTGAAATTTCATTGTTGTACCTTTGCTGAAACTGTTCAGCCGCTGAATATAGATCTTCATCATTGAGTTCTCTGAACTTCCAAAGGAATCCAAAAAGGGTACAAAAGTGTTACAGTGACTCAAGTTGACATGTAAGACCATATTTAATGGTGTCAATAATAAGAAAAAAAATAAAAACAGAACTCATTGACTCAATAGTGCCCTTCTGCATCAGATTGAGATGTTAGGCTGTGATTAGTGGAAAACTCATAAGAAATGTCTATACCCTGTGCTACTGATTTGGACTCAGAAGGTATGTCTAGACTACATGGCTCTGTCAACAGAGCCATGTAGATTAGGTTTCTAGACATAGGAAAATGAAGTGGAGATTTAAATAATCGCCGCTTCATTTACATCAAAATGGTTGCTGCGCTGTGCCGATCAGCTGTTTGGCGGCACAGTGCAGTAGTCTGGATGCTCTGCGATCAACAAGGAAAGCCCTTGTCGATCGCCCCATTATGCCTCGTGGAATGATTACTTCTCTGGATCTGCTGGCAATGCTCCTCCTAATGCACCCTAATATACCATTAGCTTTCTTGGCTACAAGGGCACACTGTTGACTCATATTCAGCTTCTCATCCACTGTAATCCCCAGATCCTTTTCTGAAAAACTGCTACTTAGCCATTCGGTCCCCAGCTTGTAACAATGCTTGGGATTCTTCCATCCTAAGTGCAGGACTCTACACTTGTCCTTGTTGAAACTTATCAGATTTCTTTTGGCCCAATCCTCTAATCTGTCTAGGTCACTCTTGAACCTATCCGTGCCGTCCAGTGTATCTACCTCTCCCCATAGCTTAGTGTCATCTGCGAACTTGTTGAGGGTGCAATCCATCCCCTCATCCAGGTCATTAATGAAGATGTTTCTATGTTGAACAAAACTTGTCCTAGAACAGATCCTTGGGGCACTCCACTAGAAACCAATTGCCAACCTGACGTCGAGCTGTTGATCACTACCTGTTGGGCCTGACAGTCTTGCCAACTGTCTATCTACCTTACAGTCCATTTATCCAATCCATATTCCCTTAACTTGCTGGCAAGAATATTGTGGGAGACTGCATCAAAAGCTTTGCTAAAGTCAAGGTATATCACATCCACTGACTTTCCCATATCCACAGAGCCAGTTACCTCATCATAGAAGCTAATCAGATTGGTCAGGCATGACTTGTCTTCATGAATCCATGTTGACTATTCCTGATCACTTTCCCCTCTTCCAAGTGCTTCAAAATGCATTTCCTGAGGATCCCCGCCACAATTTTACCTGTTGTACTTCCCAGCCATATTGGATCCATTGTCATAGGCTTGTCCAATGCAGACCGAAAATTAATTTGGAGCCTTCTAGAATTTCTAATACACGACTGGCAGTTTCTTTTCCAGGGTTGGTTTTTTTGTTTGTTTTGGTTTTGGTGATGTTATCGAACAAAATGAATCATTCTTCAATTGAATCCTTTGAACTTCCTGCAATTTTAACGTATTGAACCATGGCCGTCTGCTCTTTTTGAGACCCATCTGCAGTTGCATCAATAAAAATGGAAAAGTACTTTGCATGTCATAACTCTTAAAGAATTTTTGTTTGCACAAATGTCCCACACAGCTCAATAAACTCGTTTTTGTATTGTGATAGACAGATAATGGACTTGCATGAGTTTTCTGCTCTCTTTTGATTCACAAACATGCTTACCATGGCCTGATGAAAGTGGATTATACTGCTAAGAAGCTCAAGTATACCAAGAAAGCTTCCATTTGTAGGGTCAATAATATATTGACTGAAACCAAACAAAGTCAATTCAGTTCAGAAAGAAAAAGAATGACATTCCATATGCACTCAAGAAGTTTTTTCCAGTGCCCAGTTTGTGTTTATTTTATTCAGGAGTAAGTTTTCAATTGAACTGTCAGCTAGTGCTGCTCTACTAGCTGATTTCCATGTAACACAATTATTTTTATGCAATGCTGAAGTTTCATATGCAGGTATTTGGTCTTTCAACTTCCTCCAACTTCTACTGATGCTCCAACCTGATCGATCAGACAGTACTGATACATTTGAAGTATTACTGTTAGAAATGAAACATGGCACACAGTACAGACCCTCCTTTCTATACTCTAGCAGAGCCAGTCTCTCTTGTGTAGATCACTCCATTTGGAAGAGGATTTTTTTCAGCAGATGAGTGGGAAAGGCATGATTTTCAGCATCTTTCACTATATTACCTGGAATCTGAAAATAAGTAACTTTAAGAAATGACTGCATTTGAGCAACATTGGACTTCTTGACAAGAACAATATCAGGTTCTGATGCCACTGTTGTTATGCGCTAGTCATAAGTTCTAGTTCTTGCTGTACAGTATCTCCAAGGTCTTCATTTTCTACCTGCACAGTCTCTAAATTGAGCTTAGATTCTGCATCTGTCGCTACTGTTGGCATTTCTGTCTTTATTAATGACCTCCTCATTTTGAGGCAGGGGCATTGAAATGTAATTTGTGGGTACAAAGTTTCATCATCAGAACTGGAAGTGTCACTGCCAATATGGCCACCGTCTAATGGCTGAGGAGTCTTTTCTACAGTAAATTGTATTATTGACTTTAAACTCTTAACTGCTGCTTCACTCTGTTGCTTTCGCTATCTCTTGCACCACTTTCAAATCTTTGCTTCATTTTTATAAAGAGGTTCTTTTAAAACACAGTAACACACAAATTAATAATTCACTAAAGACTATTGGTTATAAAAATTTTAATTGTTTATACTGTGCAATGAATATTATATAATAATGGTTTGGGGGGTTTGTTTACTATGGCCCTACTAGTCTTATTTCAAAGTCTTGAAATTTCATCTGCTAACATATTCCCATTACTAAATTCCTCTAGTAATTGGTGCACTATTATGAATATAAACACAGGGCAATTGCCAGATTAGATACAAAATTTATTAAACAACTAGAATTAAAAGTTGATTATCACAAAAAAGCCTTTACGTGTGGATCTAAAACTGGACACAGAGGAAGCTTACAGCTGAGCCTGATATGGTTATTGCATACGAAGACTCATAAGAAAAAACAGGAATACTAAAATCTCCTATGCAGAGATAAATATCTAGTTTAAAGGTTACTCACCCTCAGACTGAGCAAAATCACTTTATAGAAACAAAATTAATTATGACATTCAAAACCTCTACACTATGCAAAGACTGTGAACAGTGTTTCATATCACAGAACCATTAATCACAGAAGTAACACCAATCTCCAGTCATGCATATGAAAACTCAGATGTGACCTAAAAATTGGTAAAGGCCCAAGGTCCCACAGTGATTTAAATCAATTTTTGTGGGTGTATATAGCTTATTTTGTTGTCTGTTATAACTGAAATGTGTATAATAAATGGAAATGACTTGGTAGAAAAATGTCAAAATTTGAGGCCTCTGTCTCCTGAGGCCTGGGCTAAATGGCCCCCCTGGCTCCCCTCTCTGATAGGGCCTGACTATTGGGTGATCTTAAGAAATGCTGTATACTCACAGCTCTTCCAGTGATACTCTATTTGACCAGGATTCTACATATTGAATCTGATGCAGGTTGGGCATCTCTTATCTGGCATATTCGGAAACTGACCCATCCCGAACAAGGAAATTTGCCAGACCAGAGATGGTCCCCTGCCACAGCCCTCAGCTGGACACTGCCAGATGGGAGGGGTGAAGCGGGGGAACTAGCAGGAGGACTACCTCCAGCCCCTGCCAAGCTGCCTACTGGATTGCTGGCCCTGCTGCCCCTGCCCTGGCCGGATTGCCTACCAGGCTCCAGCAGCCCACACTGCCATGGGCTGCCACAGGTTCTGGACCCATACTGCCGCGGGCTTGCAGGGGTTAGCTCTGGCCCTAGTCATGTTGCCGGAGGCTGCCAAGGGCTCGGGCATGGGTCCTATCCCAGTAGGAGCCCACAGGCTCTGGCCCCACTTCCACAGACTGTCTGGGGCTTCAGCCCCACACTGTTGTGGGCTGCTATCGCTGCCACCAGCCCTAGCCCCAGTCCCACTGCTCTGAGCTGACTAGAGCACAGGCTCCTGCCCTGCAGTCCACAGGCTCTGGCTCAGGCCTCACATGGCCACAGTCTGTTGCTGGCCTGATCCTGTACTGTCAGGAGCTGCCCTGACTCAATCCTGGTGCTGCAAACTGTTGGGGGCTGCTGCCAGCCCTAGCCCTGCTGCTTCAGCCCAGCCCTCCTGGATTGCCCATCTGCCACTCGGCTACTAGGGTTCTCATCCTCCTGGACCATGGATGTTGCCAAACCAAGGAATTTCAGTGTTGGGAGGTGCAACCTATATCAACTTCAGTTACATTTAAGTGAAACCAGAGATAAAGCTGCAGGAATTGCTCTAGACTACATCACTGAAGCCAAAGGCAGAGGTCAGGTACCTCTGAGGCATCCTTTAGACATTCAGAATTCACCATCAACGGTATTCCTAGAGCTTCTGACCACAGGGTTTGAATAAAAGACTAGAAAAGTTTTCAAAAGTGCAGAATAAGGGCAGAGGCATTTTTCAACTGGACATTTTAAAAAATGTAAAATACTGGCAGTCCCCGGGTTACGTACAAGATAGGGACTGTAGGTTTGTTCTTAAGTTGAATCTGTATGTAAGTCGGAACTGGCGTCAGCCGCTGCTGAAACTGATCAGTTTCAACCGCAGCTGAATCTGGATGCCAGTTCTGACTTACATACAGATTCAACTTAAGAAACTCTGGCATCCCCAAGTCAGCTGCTGCTGAAACTGATCAGTGGCTGATTCTAGGAAGCCTGGGGCAGAGCAACTCTGCCTCGGGCTTCCTGTAGTCAGCCGCTGGTCAGTTTCAGCAGCGGCTGACTTGGGGACGCCTGGGGCAGAGTAGCTGGGGTGCTGCTGGGTTGCTCCAGTAGCGCGGCTCCTCGGCGCTACTGGAGCAACCCAGCAGCACCACAGCTGCTCTGCCCCAGGCGTCCTGATTCAGCCGCTGCTGAAACTGACCAGCAGCGGCTGAATCAGGACGCCTGGGGCAGAGCAGCTTGGGTGCTGCCCGGTTGGTCCAGTAGCGCCCAGAGCGGCGCTACGGGACCAACTGGCAGCGCCCCAGCTGCTGTACCACAGGTGTCTGGAGCAAAGCCGCGGCGCACGGGGGCAGCGGGACAGCCCAGACGCGCCGTGGCTGTCCTGCTGCCCTCGGGCTCCGTGGCTTTGCTCTGCTTTGTTCCCCGTCCCCCTGGTCTGCAGACCAGGGGGACGGGGAGCCAAGCAGCGGAACACGCGGGTAGCGGACAGCCCAGACGCATCTGGGCTGTCCGCTGCCCGCGTGCTCCGCGGCTTGGCTCTGCTTTGCCCCCCCCCCGTCTGCAGACCGGGGGGGGGGAGGGCCAAACCAGAGCCAAGCCGCAGAGCGCGTGGGCAGCAGACAGCCCTGTCCGCTGCCCGCGTGTTTCGCTGCTTTGCTTCCTCTCCCTGGTCTGCTGGAGACCAGGGAGAGGAAGGGCCCACATAAGTCGGATCCGCGTAACTCGGGGACTGCCTGTAAGCCCAAACCTACAATCTGACATACAAAACTACTAATGAATTCACTGGAGCAGAAGCATCTTTTAACTTTTTTCTGTTGGCAATCCAACAATGAGGCCTAGGAAAATTCAGGGAAGAGATGGAGTGGAATCTGACTCTTTAAATAAGAAACAGATGTTAGGAGGGAAAACTAATATTTTATTTCCCATTAGCCAGTTATTTTAGCATGTTGAATGCTCAGAATGATGAGTGAATGAATGCTTAAGAAGCCATATTAGTGTGATGAGAGAAATTAATACTACTGGTTAACTGCCCTAGTAAAACACTCTTGGAAAAAAATAATTTTTAATCTCAATTTAACAGTTATTTTGAATCCTAAATTGACCTACTCACTATGGTTTAATAACTTATCAAATTGTATGATAAAATGCTGAACTATTTCTAATAAAGTAATGCAAAAATTTGAAACTACTTCAGGTTCTTTGTTATATTGTGATCATAGATAGCCAGAGATTAATTTATAAAACCAAAAAGTAAAACAAATATGCTGTTTCTAACTAGTGCTAGTGTTTATGGTTGAATACAGGTTAATAATGTACTAATCAGAAGCTTTTCCCATCACTAGTTCAGCTGTGGCAAGAATCACAGAATGCTAGAACTGGAAGGGACCTCAAGAGATCATCAAGTCCAGTCCCCTGCTCTCATGGCAGGACCAAGCACTGTCTAGACCATCCCTGATAGATGTCTATCTAACCTACCCTTAAATATCTCCAGAGAGGAGGATTCCACACAAAATCACTTCTGTGGCCACTACTGTGATGATTATATTAAATCTAGCTCAGATTAAAACCAAATGGTATAGTATTGAGCTCTCTAATGATCACAAAAACCTTGTCTGTACTAGGACTACTCTTTTGCCACTGGTGGATCTGCACTATCATTAAATGGGAGACTGAGAATATTGCCACTCCCAGCTCCATTTTGGACAAGGTCTTCTCATGCAGCCTGATCTGCATGCCTAGTAATTCCTCTACATGTGGCAGTACCATTATCTTTCTGCTAGCCAAGCCTAAGTTCCCCTCTTAATGGGGTTCATAGAATGTGCAGGACAAGAGAATGATGCTCTTAGCACAGTTAGGGCAACAAATGCGTTTAAGTTGTACCAGTTTGAGAGGGGAATATGCCATACAAAATGGCTGTACTCCAGTTCAAGCAGGTCATGTGCTATTGTCATGTTTTGCTAATACCTGAAAGTAAGAAGGGGCTGTGGATGGCTTTGTGGCCTTGAGGAAAATTCCATGCAGCTATATTTTCATGCCAACCCACCCAACCCTCCTGCTTTCCATCATGCCAAATAATAAAGGGAGCATAGTCACATTCATTGGTTGAGAAACACTGGATTATACCTATCTTCTACACTGAATATTGATTATCACTTGCTTTGAAATATGCAAGAATCCTTTATTTCAGAGTAATTTTTAAACTTTTTAAGACATTAACTACCTTGAGCAGCTGAGATTTGACATTGTAATTTTGCCCTCAGCTACTTTCTATCAAGTCCTTTTGCCACAGAACCCAGAAGAACAACCCTTAGCAATGACAGCATTGTAACACCACTGTGGAGTTCCCTGTAGGAGATTGCAGCCATAATCACCCTGATGATTTTGCAGAGTACCAGTACTATCACTCTAATTCCATCCCTCACTTTTTTTCTAGATTGTGTGGCATCATGTAGCTGTTGGTCTATTCATGTTCAGCCTGGATAGTAGCAGTTAACAGAAATAAAGACTGCAACTTTCCTCCATAGAAGACGGCATACTGAATCTGTTCAGTTTTAAAACTCTAGCCCTTGATCTTTTTGCTTTATAAAAATATTTAAACTTAAGTTTTCCATTAAATTGACACAGAGACATGTATTAAAGTACTAAACCACATTCATAGTTGCTATAAGCCCAATCCTTCAAACACCTGGCTTGGAGCATACCGTCTGAAGGAGTCCCACTGAAAGTCAGCCACATGTCTCATAGTAGCTAGTAATATACCAGGCAGCAAGGTTTTGCCTACAAAAAGTAGTTATGCATGAATCTCTCTTCTCCAGACTAAACAATGCCATTTTTTTTCAAACTTCCTTCATAGATTATGTTTCTAGCCCTTTAATCATTGTGTTGCTCTCATCTGAGACTTTCAGTTAATCCATATCTTTCCCAAAAAGTAGTATCCAGCATTGGACTCACTACTCCAGTCAAGGCACCATCAGTGCTAAGCAGAATGAAAAAATTACTACTTGAATTTTTACTTACATCACTTCTGCTAATACACCCCAGAATTGTGTTTGCTTTTTTCTTTTTTTGAAATAGTATTACAGTAAAACCAGTGCTATCCGGAATGTAAGCATCCGGAAAACTGTAGAAACTGGAAAATTTCTGATGCTGAGAAAAGCAAAACAAAACAAAAACAATGGACACTGGCCCTTTAAGTGCCGGGATGCAACTCAGACGACCGTGCAGCACACACCTGGGGGAGGGGCAAACGGCAGCCAGAAGCAAGCAATAAGCATCTTGGCTCCCCCCGCGGCTCCTGGCAGCCCCAGCAGGCCAGCCACCCCCCAGCGTGGCTCCCGCCCCCCATGGCAGGCCACCCGTGCCATCTCTGCCTCCCACCCCTCAGCTTCCACCCACCCCCCACACCAGGCTGCATCCCAGCCCCCACATGGCTCCTGTGCCTCCTCCCCACCCAGATAACCAGAATTTTTAGGTTGCTGGCATGCTCTAATTCCTGGGTGTGCTGGATAACACAGGTTTTACTGTACAGTGTAGACCCATATTTAGTTTGTGATCTACTATAACCCCCACATACTTTTTTCTGCTGTACTCTTTCCTAGGTAGTCATTTCTCATTTTGTAATTGTGCAGCTGATTAGTCCTCTCTTTGTATTTGCCCTTAATGTGTTTAACCTACATACTTCAGACCATTTCTCCAGTTTGTCAAGATCATTTTGAACGTTAATCCGGTCTTGCAGAGTGCTTGCAACCCCTCCCATATCAGTATTGTCTGCAAGCATAATAAGTGTACATGGCATGCTGTTGTCCAAATAATTTGTGGAAATATTAAATAGAACTGAACACTGTGGGACCTCACTTGACATGCCCTCATGATTGAGAGCCATTGATAGTTACGGATATGCTTTTCCAGCCAGTTGTGCTCTCACCTTAGATTTATTTAGACTATTCATCTCTAGCTTGTTTAGAAGCTCTTTCTTAATCATGGCCTATTTCTAGAATCAGGCCTTATGCTCAGCACAATGAAAACTACTTCAAAAAATAATAAAAGTATTGCATGTGAAGACACTACTGACCAGTTGACTATTCATACAATAGCAAAGATCCGAAATTTAACTTCAGAATATGCTGAATCTACTTTGTAGATCTCAGGTCCAAAACTCATAAGCAAACTGCAAGACAGCAAGAGCTGCCACTGAAGCACAAGTGTCTATATTTTTAAAGAAAACTTAACATGAATATATTTGAAATAAGATGTTTTGCCTTCATTCCAAGAAGTCAACTCAATGACACAAGACTGCAAGAAAGATCCTTCCTCAACTGTCAAGAGTCCCCTTGAATATGTAAAGAAACATGAAGAGAGAATTCCCTTGAATGTTGTGAACTTTAGAAGAGAGTGAACTTTTAGAAAGCTGTCCCTTTCAGCAATGTCAAGCCTTCCAATGTAGTCCAGTAGGATTTTAGTTTTCTTTATTCATAGGGATCCCAGCAAAGTAATGCGAAGAAATGTGAGACCTACAGTTATGAACACCTCAGAAGTCTCCTTTAATCAACAACTACTTCCTTCCCACACTTGCTTGCTTCCAGGTTGTGTTAGTGGAAGTCAAGATGATTAGTTGCTGGCCAAAGGCAGAGGCAAAATTTATGACTTGGTACAGTCATAAGATTTGACAACTGAGTGAAGTCTGAAGGGATTGTTCAGTGATATTAAAAACTGAGGAGATTTTCTACCCACATCTACCTGAATTGGTGGTTGCATAATGCAACATTGTAATAGGTCAGCTTTAAACTATATTTCTCCTTTTTTTAAAAAAAATCCAAAGAAAAAAACATGCATTTTGTTCCCTTTTCTTTGTGCTCCACCCCTCTTTAGTGATTTATTCCCCATCTTAAGTTGCTAACTGTTTTGGTTATTCCATTTTATTATTTTTAAGAAAGAAACAACTCATAGTAAAGGCATAAGGCCAAACTCTGGTCGTCTTACTCACACAAGCAGCTCTATTAACAAAATCAAGGTTCTTTGTATTGTAAAGCAGCAAGATGTGGCCACTGATACAGTAAAACTAGATGCTTTTTGCTCGGCCAGGCAGTCTAAAAATCCATCTCAGGCCTGTACACAGGAATTTCTGTGGCAGGGAGGGGGCATGCTTTTTTGTAAATGTGGACCACAAGGGTGTGAACACATGCCCATATTCCCCCAAGTAAGCATGCCCCCGCCCTACGCCTGGCTTTATTCCTGTGTTAGTGTGGTGAGCGGGGGGCCGGGGGAGGAAATCAGCCCCAGCCTTCCCTTGGCTTGCCAGAGCATGGGAGAGGGAGACTTAGGCAGTGTGCCATTCCCGCCTACCCTCGGTCAGCCAGAGCATGCTCACTTTGGGAACCATGGAGGTGCGCATTTGTAACCTTCAGAAAGCCCTCCTCTCCCTTCTCCCAGGTATGGGCCTGTATCTGATCAACAGTTCACCAGAAACACATTTTGGAGTGTTTTAATTACCATTGACACTTCTAGAGCTCTTGATAATGAACGGATTTTTAGCTACCGGAATTCTGCATTAAAAATAAACCAAACACTTTTGACTATATCATATGTAAGCAGGGGCTGAATGAAATGTTCACAACATCAAGTCATATAGTGGGAGGGGAAAGATTTCAGGAGCAGACTGTATTTGCGTAGCCATCCTTACTCTGACCACCAGGCAGACCTAGTTTGCCAAAATGATCAATTTTAGCTGCTTTGAGTTAAAAATTCACTCTACTGTTGAATGAGATGTTGTCCTTATTGTATGAATGAATGGCAACAGAACCATACAGAATGTGTCCTGGTTGAGAGGATTCACCCAGTTGTGAGCCTTGAAAAGCACAGAGCAGCAATCAGAAAGCAAAGTGAAAATTTGTGGGGGGGAGGAGAGTGAAGATAAGTTCTTAGAGGTAGTGTGGGCCTGCTTGAAAGGACTTGGAAACCATCTGACCCTCTGTTTAAAGACAGAGCTAATTAGCCTCAGTTGAGAATCCTTGTTCTCTCTATGATCATCACAGCTAAAGTCACTGATAAGCAGCTCTAAGCCATCAACCTAGTGTGAGGACAGTGTTGCAGTGAAAGATAGTGAAATGACATGACTGCATTAACAGTGAGGTTCCTGACTACCTGGTGAAATCACTTTTATGAAGTTATCTTCTGTTATACCGGAGTCAATGGTTACAAATGGGGAAATATTGCCATCTAGGGTCTACCTACACAGCAATAAAAGATCCATGGCTGGCCTAAGTCAGTTGGCTCAGGCTTGTGGGGCTAAAAATAGCAGCACAGATGTTTGGTCTGGGTGAGAGTCCAAGCTCTGAGACCCCACAAATGTATTAGGACTCAGGCTCTGTGACTACCCACTAGACTGGATGTCTACACTACTGTTCTTAGTTCTACAGCTAGAATCCTGTGAGCCCAGCTCAACTGGGTTCCAAGACTCAGCACATGTTTTATTTTTAAATTGCAGTATAAATATACTCTTGGATAAATACTACCTGGCATGCCTGTATCTTTTGAGTGGGCTAGAGTTTTCTTCAGCATCCCTCTCTGAATAGAAGAGGATCTGGAGACCCAGCATTTCAACAAGGATTGCACAGAGTTTACCTCTCCACCGTCAAGTCCAAAAAAGAACAAAAGTAATAAGCTTAAGTACCAACTTTATAATGATAAACATAATATAGGAGTAAACCCTCAGAAACATCTCAAATATGTTTGTAACTCAAATGTGCATTACCGAACTAAATGTTATGGTAGTTCTTTGAAAATGTTGCAACTAAACAGTGACTTGATACAGATTTTAAAGTTTACTCTGCAGAAGAAATCATCCTTACCCTGGCATGTCTCTCTTTAAAAAAAAAAACTTTTGTAATAGTTTACATTTAATACAGTGCTATGCTTTATTTTGCTGAAGGTTTTTTTTATTATTATTATTCTGCTGCTGCCTGATGCATACTTCCTGTTCCAAATGAGGTGTGTTGTTTATCAGTAAGTCAGAATCTGTGGAGTTTGTAACTCTGAGACTGTATTGTAGCTTAATTTCTGCTAAAAAACAAGGTTATCTGAGAGTGCAATTATCTACAATACACATAATTGCTAATCCAATACATAGAGCACAAGACTGAAAAAGGAGAGAAAAAAGTTCCATAGCTGCTTTCGTTGTTAATTCAAGAAACCTTCGGCAAGTCACTTAGGTTATGTCTACACAGTAATGTTATTTTGGAATAATGGAAGTTATTCCAAAATAACTTTGTGAGCATCTACACACCAAGCCTATTATTTCTAAATTATTTCAAAATAATGGAGGTCACATTCTGAAATCTGTAACCCTCATTATACAAGGATAACAGCTATTCCAAAATAGCTGTTTCAGAACAGGTCATATGTAGACAGGACAGAGTTTTTTAGAAATAAGAGGCTTCCAGCCCTTCCCAAAAATGCCCTGTGGCCAGTCTGTCTGCACTCATCAAAACTCTGTGGTCCCCTCTCTGTGGAATGCTGACACAGCTGGACCCGGAGTGTGCACGGCATGGAAGGAAGGCCAGCCGCTCCAAAGCCTCCCTCCCAACTGCAGGTTCCCAGTCTGGCTGGCACCTTCTCAAGCCTGCTTGTCCCCGGGATGTGGGGGTAGTCAGGTTCCCCCCAGGTACATCTGTGTCCCTGCAGGAAAGGGCCCACTGTCTAAAGCACATTGCCTTTGTCTGACCCGTGGCCTTTTTGTCTCAGCTCAGAAATGAGGGCTAGGCTTCACGAACGGTGTCTCCCAGGATAACTGCCCTTCTCTTTGCTCTCCACAGCTGGACCAGTCGACACCTCCCAGGCCATCCTCCCAACCCTCTGTGACCCACCAGTGTAGGAAAGACCACAAGGACCTCCAGAGGGAACATATCACTGCCCTGTGACCCCTGTAGCATTCCATGGACTCGCTGGACTGCAGACTTCCAGCTGCACCACAACACCTGGCAGGAGCTGCTGCAGCAGGGCTGAAGCATCTGTGTGGCCCTCCACAACCTCCTGGTGGCTGCTCCTGCACCAGCTCATGCCCCTCCAGCTTCTCCTTCTAGCTCCTCCATGGCTGCTGAGGGCCCTGCACAAGAGGCAGTGGGACCACCCAATGCAGGCACCATCCCAGTCCCACCCCTGAGCCTCTCCTCCCTCTCTCTTTCCCCTTTCACCTCCTTCCCTCCAGGCTCTTTCCCAAATCCCTTCCCAGTTACATTCATCTCAATTAAAAAACAGAGTTTATTGTTCCAAACAAAAACTGTAGTTTATTTTCTGTTCAGTGAAGGGGAGGAGGAGGAGAAGAGGAAAGGGGGGCAGGGGAAGGGAAGGTGTGGGAGGAAAGGCAAAGAGGGGCAATGCAGAAGCCACTTTGTGGGGAGGCCAAGGGTGTAGTGTCACTGGTGTCCTTGTGTGAAACTCTCCCTCAGGGCCTCACACATATGCACAGCCCCCTGATGGGCCTGCCAGATACCAGCCATGTGTAGCTGCTTAAAGGCCCTGTTGATCTGTTTGGCCTCTGTCCACCACCCTGGCAGGAATGTCTCCCCTTTGCTTTTACACATAGAGTGAAGGACACAACACGCCTCCGTTACCTGGGGGATGTTCAGCTCACCAAGATTCAGCCAGGTGAGGAGACAATGGAACCTCCCCTTGAGACACCTGAAGGCACCCTCAACAACAATTCAGGCCCTGATGAGCCTGGCGTTGAAGCATCCCTTACTTTGGTCCAGGTGTCCAGCATAGGGCTTCATTAGCCTGGGAAGCAGAGGTAGGCTGCGTCCCCCACAATACAAACTGGCATGTCCATGTCCCCGACCCTGATGACGTGGTCAGGGAAAGAGTCGCCAGTGTGCAGCTTCTGGAATAGGCTTCCACGTGCCTTACCCAACAAGCCAATGTACATGTCTGTGAACTGGCCTTGGTGGTTGACAAGGACCTGAAAGGCCACCAAAAAGTACCCACTCTGGTTGATGTATTTGGATGCCCGGTGATCAGGGCCCAAATGGGGATATGGGTGCCATCAACAGCCACCTTGCTCCGCAGTTAGGGAAGCCTGTGGCAGCAAAGTCCCCAATACAAGACCCCATTATAAGAAATGGGGAAAGTGTTGATAAGTGAGAAAACCGAAGTCCAGAATGATAAGAGAATTACTTCTTTACAAGAAACTTCCTACTTAATAATTCTTGCAGCATTGTCCAGTACTGAAAAAACAAACAACCTCCAAGATATAAGTAAAAGTGGGAAATAGAACATTTGTTTCTACAATTAATGAAAATTAATTTACAGGAGTCAGTATAATTACTCAAATATTAAATTATTGGAAATGTGCAGTCCCTATCTGTATTCCACATGTGGGTGCATCATGCACCCTAGTCCAGAAATTGTTACAAATAGTGTCTGTTGGCCCTTTATAAGCCCAGTAGCTCTCTTTGCACTCCAGATGAAGGGGACAAGAAGCGGTGTGGGCTAACATCTCTTCAGTTCCTCTTACCATAAATCTAGAAGGATCAACATAGGAAAGGATGGTGCATGGGTAGTAGAACACAGAGAGTGTCCAACATCTTAAAGAACTTCCAGTTATAAGTAAGTAACCTTCATTTCTTCTTCACGTGCTAGTCCCCATGTGTATTCAACATGTGTGTATGCCTGATAAGCAGTATTCAGACTACATGAGGATGAGAGGAAGCCAGCAAGAAACAGAGACTTGAGCTAACACATAATGTTTTGTGAATATATGAATGGAACTTCAGGTTGCTGGTTTGCCTATATCAAATAATAATACTGCAGTGATGCTGCAGAGGCAGTTGTACTCTTGTGGAGTGTTTCCTTGCCTCTCCAGGTGGAGGGATAGGGACTAATTGATAGCATGCAATGATGCAACCAGAAACCCATTTTCTGATTCTCTGAAAGGTTATAGCTTGTCCTTATGATGTTTTTATTATGGCAAGAAATAGCCTAAGCAATTTTTCTGATAGATTTATTCCTCTGCAGATAGAATGCTAATTTGCATCTGACTTCAAGGGAATGAAATTTCCTCTCCGCAGCAGAGGCATAGGGTTTCAGGAAGAAAACATCTAAGTGGACAGCTTGATTGACATGGAATTCCAAAATAATCTTGGGAAAAAAATTAGGATTAGAAAAAAAGACCTTTTCTACAAGAAAAACAGTATATGGTGGATCTACTTTGAGGGCTCCCACCTTACTCCCACTTCTGGCTGAGGTAATAGCTACTAAGAATGTGACTTTCACAGATAGGTGAATAATAATACAGATGTAGCCGTGTCAGTCTGATCTTGCTGAAACAAAAGAAAGGACTATGCAGCACTTTAAAGATTAACAAGATGGTTTATTAGGTGATGAGCTTTCGTGGCCCAGACCCACTTCCTCAGATCAAATTCTGGAAGAGAATTGGCATGACCATATGGTCTGGCCCACAAAAGCTCATCACCTAATAAACCATCTTGTTAGTCTTTAAAGTGCTGCATAGTCCTCACAGATAGGTGGGACATGGAGCCTGTTGCCAAGGGTTCAGTTTGTAGCCTGCTGAGTGCTGATGGTATGAGATTGAGGTGAAGGTTTGACAATTGGCAGAAAAGCCTTCCATAAAATTCACTGTGTGGGGAGAGGAAAGATTAAACATCCATCTACTGGAGAATGGAAGAAAATGATCTCTGTTAGATGGCTCTTCAGTGAAGGAAGAATTGTTTTAAAAACTGTAGTTAATGCAAAACAACTGGGATGCTTGCAGAATTTGGAAACAGCTGCTGATGCTGAGGTCAGATAGAAAAGCCTCTCCATTTGGCTGGCTAGCATATTCTAACTGAGCTCTTCCTATTTTCAGTAAGAATAGCTTGGACAGGTGCCAAGTAAGACCATTCCAGTTCTAATGACCATGCAAATACCAGAGTTAGTAGTAGTGGGTATGAATAGGGTATCTGATTCTTTGCCGTTCTTGAGTAAGGAAATCTAGAAAGGTGTGGCTCCTGATAGGAAGATGGATTGATATCATCAGGAGATCTTTGATCCAAAAACATCTGGGTAAGATGGGTGCTGGAAGGATGAGAGTCAGTAAAATTACTTGAGTATTAAATTAGAAATGAATGTTACTTAACTGTGACTGGAAATTATTGGAAACTAGCTAGAGTTACCCGGCATTGCTCAGGACAAATAATATAACTGAGGTGAGGAGCCTGAGGGGAAGGAGGGGGAAGGAAGCCATGCACCTGCCGCTGGTGCCCTAGCCCACCCTCTGCTTCCTTGTCCCTCTGCCAGCCTTAGTGAGTGACTGTCCCCGCCGCTACCCCCAGGAAGCCACTTCTCCCCACACTGCCAAGCTCCATGCAGCCCTGGGGAGAGGCATCCGTCTCTCATCTCTTCCCTCCCACAGTACCTTAAAACCTTCTCCTGGATAAAAGGTTATCCCATGCAGAGTTTGGTTCCAGTAGCTCTTATAGTGTCCAAGTTATTAGTGCACAAACATACAAACATTGTCTTTTATATATTAGATGTGTAGTCCCTATCTGTATTCCACATGTGGGTGCACATACAATATCTGGACTAAGGTGCACGGTGTGCAACAAACTGTGACTGTTGACCTCTATATGCACAACAGAAGAGCAATGCCTTGAGAGCCATGACACATAGCTCCTTTGGAGCTGTACAAGGGACATTTCCTATTTGTTTGGGACATGAAAAGATCCCATTGAGATGTTCATTACTGAGTAAATATCTTAGTCAGGATATAGATGTGTAGCTCTCTCATTTTCTGTATAGCCTTGCCTGCTGATTACGTCTGCTAAGAAATTCTGGGCATCTAGAAGGAATGTAACTGACAGAGATCCAGTATCTAATGCACAGGGCTGGACAAATACTCGCCCGCGGCGAGTAGATTTTGCCAGCTGTGGAGTGCAGGAGCGGACTGGCCCGGTGGGCCGTTGTAACGGGCTGGCCGAAGCCCGCACTACGGGCAACGCGGCCCCATCCGACCCGCCGGCCGGGAGGAGCAGAGCGCTGCCGGGGAGGGGGAACTGCGGCGATTCTCAGCGCCGGGCTGCCCGCGTGCAGCTGCGGCGCAAGGAGGCGGGGCGCCGGCAGAGGATTTTAAAGGGCCGCGGCAGCCAGGCCCCACCCGCCAGCTCCAGTCCTGCCACAGCCCCAGCCCCCCGCTGGCGAGAGACCGCTCCCGGCCCGCGCCACATCTGGCTGCCGCCGCCATTCCCCACGCCGCCCCTCCACCCCGATTCCCTGCTCTCCCTCTGGCTCTGCGCCACCCTTGCACCCCGCACCCCCCGATCCCTGCCCCCCCCAGCTCTGTGCTGCCTGTTCCCTGCACTGCCCCGAGACCCCGATCCCTCTTCTCCTCCCGTTCCCCGCGTCTCATTGCCTGTGTCTCCACCGCACCCCGCGCACTGCTCCCCCCCCCCCATCCCTGCGGCTCTGTGCCTCCCGTTCCCCGCGCCACCGCTGTCCCCGTCCCCTCCCTCTCCACTGTTCCCTGCACCTCTCTGGCTCTGTGCTGTCCCTGCACGCTATTTCCCCTGTGGGGCGGGAGTGAGGGGTGCTTGTCCATAGGGAGGGGCTGGATAGGGAAAAGGCTGCTCTGATATTTCTAGCTAATATTGAGTTATTTTCAGAAGAGCAGAGCAGCAGAGGGACTGTGATTATGTGTGAAAGCAACTGTGAATAATCAGTGGCTTGTAAGAAGAATAACGGTCAATTTATAAGCCTAACCATCAGTTTACATTGCTCACTACCTTTACAATAAAAGGACATGACTTTAAAAAAAAAAAAAGATGTCAGAGCACAGAAATCAAATTGAAAGAACATAGGTGGTGGTACTCTTCTAAACTCCAGTCATAAATAAGGTCTGCCCATATGAATCACCATAGTGAAGCACCACTTACACTAGATTTGCAGATGTGCAAAATTGAACAGGCTCTCCATGATTCACTAGACAGCTCAAGTTCAAACTCCTGCTCTCTGTGGGTGCCCACGGGTCCTGTTGAATTCATTGTATTTTGTTCTCCCTCAGTGCAGAACTGCTCAAGTGCAGGGCTTAACATCTTCATTGACAAAAAACAGTTAGCTTGTAAGTGATTTGGGACAGGAACCATCTTTAGTTCTGTCTTTGTATAGAACTTACAACAATGGAGTCTTGGTGTGTAAGTAAGAAGGTAACTAGGGCTCATGCAAATAAATAGTGGGATCTTCTATAACCCATTTCTCTTGGTATCAGAACAAGGTGACATTAACAGTAGATTTCATGAACAATCTTGTAAGAATGCAGAGGGAAATGCAGATTTGCACAATGGAATAATTCTGCTGATATTTAGATTATCATCATTGGGTACCCTTGAAGGAGAAGTATGAGGTAAATTACATCTCTTAGAGCTATTGTTTCAGACTCAGCTATTACAACTTTATTTACATATTGTACATGTCTGAGGTTTTCTTCACAGCTAGGCTGTGTCTACATTGGCATCCCTTTCCGGAAAAGGGATGCTAATAAGACACTTCGGAATTGCAAATCCACGGGGGATTTAAATATCCCCCGCAGAATTTGCATTTACATGGCTGCTGCTTTCTTCCGGCTTGGGGTTTGTGCCGGAGAAAAGTGCCAGTCTAGACACGATTCTCCGGAAAATAAGCCCTTTTCCGGAGGATCCCTTATTCCTACTTTCAAGTAGGAATAAGGGATCCTCCGGAAAAGGGCTTATTTTCCGGAGAATCGCGTCTAGACTTACGCTTTTCTCCGGCACAAACCCCAAGCCGGAAAAAAGCGGCAGCCATGTAAATGCAAATACCGCGGGGGATATTTAAATCCCCCGTGGATTTGCAATTCCGAAGTGTCTCATTAGCATCCCTTTTCCGGAAAGGGATGCCAATGTAGACACAGCCTTCCAGATTTAGACCTGGCCTATACAGGCAGTCCCCGGGTTACGTACAAGATAGGGACTGTAGGTTTGTTCTTAGTTGAATCTGTATGTAAGTCGGAACTGGTACACTCTAGCCAAACATTTCTCCAGAGCTGTTTTATTCTCCCACACCTCACTTCCCTCAGTCCTTTATTCTCAAGCTGAGGTGTCTGCTGAGAGAAGCCGCCCCGCATCTCCCTGGTCTGCTGGGTGGGGCGCTAGCTTCGCGTCTCCCTGGTCTGCTGGGGGGAAAAGCAGCTAGTGCGGAGTTGCCTCACCCCGTTTGTAAGTAGGGATCCGATGTAAGTCGGATCCATGTAACCCGGGGACTGCCTGTACAAGAAATGTGCACTGCAAAATTCAATTTATAAAACAAAAATCACCTGAATTAGAGTACAATAAGCTTTGCTCTATATTTTAAACATGAACAGTTGGCTTTATTTTTTAACTTTTAAGTTCTGCCCTGTCATACATGCAGAAGTTTCTTATGTGCCCTAATCCTCTAATCTTTCCACTTGCCCCAATGACCCCTTCCTGTTCTCTGCTTTTCCTTGCCCCCATTCTTATCCTTCCTTTGCCTTTCTCCTTAGCACTAGAGGAGAGTGAGGCTGTCTCCTCACAATAAAAGCCTGCTCTTGATTCCCCTACTTAAAAAAACATTTTCAATCCCACTTGTCTCTGAACTGTCACCCCCAATTTCCTTCAGTTTGGTTTCTTTCCCTTGCATTTCATTGAAACATCTCACACTAAAATTCTAATTACTTCTTCCTTACCAAAGTTCAGAGTCACTACATCATGATCATCCTCAAACTGTAAGCTCTTCTTGATGACGTCTTGGCTACTCTTGGCTTTAATGATTATCCTCTCCTGGTTCTCTTCCTACTTCTCTAATCATGCTATCATGACTTTCAGAGTATTCTCCTCCTCCCTCTCCAGATTTCAGTCTGGTCCCATGAAAGCTCTGTTCTGGTCCCATGAAAGCACCCTTTTCTTTTCCTGCTACACCTTACCTCTGAGTAATCTCACCTGCAAGCACAAGTTCAGCTACTATATAAATAAATAACTCTCAGATATCTCTCTTTCTACAGACCCATCTGTTGTTGCCCAGCATTACAAAACTGTCTTATTTGAACCTGAAGTATGTAATCTTGTCCCACTCATATCTATTCAATATGTTACTATGAAGATCATTCTCCTAGCCTCTTAGTTACTGTCTTAGAAATGTTAGTAAAATGCCCTCACTTTTCTTTCATGAAAATACAGAGACTTTAACCTGTACTTTTTGTTTTTATTATCTCTAATCTGAAATATTGAAATTCCCTTTCTATAAGGCTTTCATTGGGATCTATTAATAGAATATGCTTCCTATCAAGCAGCTTCAAGTTTTGCTCTTCCTTTGTAGTGGTGACCCGCAGCATTTGACAACTTTCTGTATTTTAACATTTTACTTTTAAACTTTAAAGTTCTTCACAGTCCTGAGCTCTCGGATCAAAAGCCTGCTTCCAAGGTAAAAAACTAAGAAACTCTACTGCTCAAGGTGAAAATGTGTAGGCTTTTGAGAGGGGAAAAAAGTGAGTATGTTCAGCAAAGGGAATACAAGCTATGTTCTAAGTACTTGGAGTTTAATATATTAGTCTTTGCCAAAAAGGAGCTAGAACATAGAAAGTGTTATAAATATGTATTATAATAATTTGCTAGATGTTCTAGTCAGGCGCTGTCTAGTCCAGCAACATTTGTGGTCTGACAATGTTAAGTGGACATTTGACTAGCTATCATGGGTGTGGCCAAGTTTCCCACAGCCTCAAAGTTTTACAGCCATCAGTCCTGCCTCTCAGCGTTCTGTGCTTTAATTTACTCCTAAATGTCTTCTGAGATGCCTAGGGCGAGTAGATTGCAACCTGGAAGAGCCAGGTTCGGGCGAGCTGCGCATGCGCAGATCGCTAGACAGCGCGGCTGGTGAGCGAGGCTCACTGCGGTTTGGCGAGCCCTGGTAATGCTGTTAGAAAATACTGACCTCCCATGGTTGGACAAACTCTATGGTTTAGCACCGTTATTCCCCAAGGGTGCCAGACTAGAGAGATTCAATCTGTAGTTTTAGTTTGTGCAGTTTCAGCAGTTAAGAGTTTAGTTCACAAAAACTCAAAGGGAAATGAAGCAGAACGTCGACAACCTATTTATTGTCACTTTTTGAAGGAAAACCAATGTATATATGTAACCCATACACCTAGTGTGGTTCACTGTCCCATGAAATTGTGGTGGCACTTAGACCACTTACAATAAGAGACAAGAACAAGGGAGTTCTACAGCCTAAGCTGGGAGCCAGCAAGCTTTATAGCTATGGTGAGCATATTTTCTGAACCCAAAATGGGGTCATCTTAGCTATGTTCCTTGAAACCACTAGCCATGCCCCATACCCCTTAAACACCACCCACCTGCCACAGGAAGTCCCACCCCTGGGGTAGTATTTCCGGAGTCAAGATGAACACATGACTGGAAGTAAAGGGTGTTGTGACCCCTCTAAGAAGTCCTCCCACCATCCTCTACCAATAGGGATGGATTTGGGCCCCACAGGAGCCTCCCCCATGCAATTATACTCCAATTGCATTAACCCAGGGTCCAGACCTAGGGTCCCCATGACACTGCAGTGCAAGAACTCCAACCTCAATTCAAGATGAGATCCAGGATCCTAGACCTATTACTTTGCAGCATAGATGCAGCCCCATTTGACCCAGGGCCTGAAAGTCATCCAGAACTATCCCACAATTTCATGGAACAACTTATTTTAGTCCTCTTAATGGATGATGCTTACAGTTCCAATTAACTGGTAATCAGAAGGGGATGGAGCAGCTCCCCACCTGCTGCAGCCTCTTGTCTGGAGCAACCCCTGTCTCTTGGGAACCCGGGGGCCCCCACAGGTCAGGACTGTGTCAGTGTCCGGAACAGTCTCTCACCATGGGGAGTCCAGCTTGCTGTGGACCGGGACTAGTCCGGAAGGGGCTGGGAACAGGTGGCAGTCCCATTGTGACCTAACATTAACTGGTTAACTGATGAATGGGAATTTACATGCCTAATGAGATGTACTGCAACTGCATGTTTTCAAGTTACTGCAAAATTATCAAGTGTCCTCCATTTCCACAAGCAAGAATGACAATATTGAACTAACCATGACAGTTTCAGGGTGGAGAAAACCATGCCACTAACCCTCACCACCACTGCTTGCAATTTATATTTCCCATGGAGATCAATGGGGCTGGGCTATTTTATCTGTAAAGATACTGAGAAATGTATACGTCAATACCATGATGTCAATGCCTATATTATGTAAATAATACCTAATAATAACTGCCAAATGAGACCACTTTCCAACCTGCTTACAAAGCACTTGATCCAATTTAAATTTTAAGCTAGAATTGGGCCCTAAGCAGTCTGTTGATATTACCCAAGAAAATCCCGTTAATATTTTAGTCACCCTTCAAACATATAAGGGACCAATCAGTCAAAGCCCCACTGCCTGTTAGAGGTGATCTTTGAAGAAAATTGGAGAGACTTTGAATTTACTTCTTCTGACAGCAGAGCTTTCTCTCACTAGATGTGGGGTCTTTAGCACAGGTTTTCACTGTGTGTGTCAGAATAACTCAGAAATGTGCTGTAACAGCTAACTCCATTCAAGCCTAAGCAACGTGCAGCCCAAAGACAGAAGAACGAATCCCTTGAAGCTGGAAGTCAAAACATCTCACCTCTTCACAGAACTCACAAAGGGCTTCTTCACCCAGATACACAAGTCATGACAACCCTCTCTGGAGAGAGGTGATAGAGCCTGCCTCTGTGGCTGCACTGTTTTCACGTGGCATCCTAACATGTTATTTTCCTCAGATGAGGAAACTCACAAAAAGTCTGTCTGTCATCCATACGGGAGTGACACGGTGATTTCACCACTGAGGTAACAGACCCGATCTCTCTGTGGGCTCTTCTGGAGCAACGGAGAGACTTGGCCGGTCTCTCGGGAGGAGAGGCCAAAGGTATCTCTATTTCAGTGATTCTGAACCTTGTTGGCCTAAAGACCACCTGGCTCAATGTAAACTTTTCCGCGAACCACAAGTTGCTAATGGAAACTCACCATTAATTACATAATTACACCTGAGCCATTTTTCTAGTGCTGTAGCCAGGGAGAATGGTTTAATTTATGTATTTAATTATTAAACAGATTAAGCATTTTAACTCTCTCATGTTAATCAAACTTCATTTTAAATAAAATAAAATATTAATTTATGTCCAACACAAAAGGTTTCAATGTTTTCTTTATTTATGGCAGGGATAGGAAACATTTTTGGGTCAGGAGCCCTTGCTCTACAGAAAAATCAGTTGAGGATCACACAAGTGAGAAGCAAAAGAATTCCTAAAACCCCCAACCCTCACTGAGGTGACCCTCAACTAAGACACCTCACACCTCTGGCATTCCAGCCTCAAGGGATGAGGGGAAGGGACAGGGAGGACTGAGGTTCAAATCTTCCATAGGTCAGATTTACTTTTCTGGTGGATTTTAAGGAGCCCCTCCCCCTGCCCAGGGACAAAAATGAAGGATTCAGTGTGTGTGACAGAGCTACCAGAGAGTGGGTTAGGGATGGGGTGCAGGATCTGGGAGGGAGGTAGGGGGCAGAAGAGGGAGAGATTGCGAGGCTGGGAGTAGGGTGTCTGGCCAGGGGGAGGGAGCAAGAGCAAGGGAGGGTGCAGTATATGGCCAGGAGGGAGGGTAAAGGAGCAACGGTGGATGCAGGAGCAGACTGTGGATAGGGTTCCTGGCCAAAAGGGAGGGTCTTTGGCCAAAGAGAAGTGTGCAGGAGCAGATTGGGGGTAGATGTCTGGCCAAAAGGGAGGGTGCAGAAGCATACTTGGGTGGTAGGGGTTGGACCTCCCCGGTCCAGCATGCTCTGGACCTGACTGGTGCTAGATGAGGGATTTTTTCAGATAAGGGGAGGTCATTTCAGGCCCCCTGCTTACGCCCCCCCCCATACTGGGCTTCCTGGCACCCCCTTTCTCCCAAACCTGCTGGGCCACGGGGTGCTCTTTGACCCCCCCCCCAGCCAGGCTGCTTTTCAGCAGCACCCCCTCGCCCCCATCCAGGGCATCTGGGCCACTGTTTGGCCCCACCCCCTGCCCAGCTGGGCTGCTCTTTGCCCCCCCCCCCACCTTGGCTCAGCCGCATGCTGCTTATCCACCCAGCCCAGCTGCTTTACTTGTTTTCCGCACGCTCCCAACACAGGCAATGTCTCCCGCTGCTGCTTTTGGCTGGATCCCCAGCCACAGGGAAAGCCTGGAAAGTGTCCTTGATGCCTACATTCCCCTAGCTGGAGGATGGGGAGGAGAATCAGCTGTGCAGCCACTTCTAGCTGCGGTTGGAGCCTAGGGACTTTCTCCAGGACATTTCAGAACTGCGTGGGACACCAGGACAGGACATTAAAAGTCAGGACTGTACCAGATTTTCTGGGCCATACGGTCGGCATATTTATAGCTCAACTGTTGCAGCTCCTACACTAAGCTCCACAGGTCCCAGGTCCAAATCCGCCCTCTGGCACAATGAACACAGGCAGTCCCTGGGTTACGTACAAGATAGGGACTGTAGGTTTGTTCTTAAGTTGAATCTGTATGCAAGTCGGAACTGGCATCAGCCGTTGCTGAAACTGATCAGTTTCAACCGCGGCTGAATCTGAATGCCAGTTCTGACTTACATACAGATTCAACTTAAGAAACCCAGGCGTCCCCAAGTCAGCTGCTGCTGAAGCTGATCAGCGGCTGATTCCAGGAAGCCTGGGGCAGAGCAACTCTGCCTCGGACTTCCTGTAGTCAGCTGCTGGTCAGTTTCAGCAGCGGCTGACTTGGGGACACCTGGGGCAGAGCAGCTGGGGTGCTGCTGGGTTGCTCCAGTAGCGTGGCTCCTCGGCGCTACTGGAGCAACCCAGCAGCACCCCAGCTGCTCTGCCCCAGGTGTCCCCAAGTCAGCCGCTGCTGAAACTGACCAGCAGCGGCTGAATCAGGACGCCTGGGGCAGAGCAGCTAGGGTGCTGCCGGGTTGGTCCGGAGCGGCGCTGCGGGACCAACCCGGCAGCCCCCAGATGCTCTACCCCAGGGGTAGGCAAGAAAAGCCTGGTCTGCTGGGGGGGCACTAGCTGCACCCCCCGCCCCCAGCAGACCAGGGGGACAGGAGCAAAGCTGCGGAGCATGCCCTCAGCGGGACAGCCCAAGCGCGCCTGGGCTGTCCCGCTGCGGGCGTGCTCCGCGGCTTTGCTCCTGTCCCCCTGGTCTGCTGGGGGGGTCCAGCAAAGCCGCTGGACCCCCCCCCAGCAGACCAGGGACACCAGAGCAAAGCCGCTGCCTGGGCGGCTTTGCTCATTTGCCCGGGAGCAAAGCTGCCCAGGCGGCGGCTTTGCTCGGGTGTCCCTGGTCTGCTGGGGGGGGTCCAGTGGATTTGCTGGACCCCCCCAGCAGACCAGGGAGACTGGGAGAAGCTTTTCTCACCCCGGAGGACACGGGTGGCGACCCGCCGCCCGTGAGCTCTGGGGCGAGAAAAGCCCCATTCGTAAGTGCGGATCCAACATAAGTCGGATCCGCGTAAGTCGGGGACTGCCTGTATGTGATAATAGATCACAACAAGAATCTGTATTAAATGACTATTTCAGTCTGTCTCCTAAAATATTATTTGTTGGCTGACTTTTAAGATAGTGTATTGGTCTAACAATGGGGAATAGACAGTTTCAATACCCTCCTCTGTGGCAGGTACACAATAATTAGGCCATACAACTAAAACTGATTGGGTCTAACTACCCTAGTAATGGAGCAGCCTAGATAAGCCATCTTAGATGCACCAGACTGAGACAAACTCTCGCAGGCAACACTAGACTTCACACCTGTGGCATGAAATAAAGACACTACTGAATAATAGTAAATTGGTCCTGCCACCTACTGGGATAGGTGGAGCTTCCATAAGCCCAATTTTCCCTACGGGGAAGGAGACACATAAAGACACAAAGGAGAATTTGTTCTTGGTAGAAGAATGGTAGCTGGGTAAGCTCTGTTCCTGTACCTAACTTCCTATGTAATTTTGCTTGTGGCTCAACATAATATGAGATGAGACTTTTTATTATATATATATATATATAGGCTGTTTGTTGTTTTAAAACTTTTTTCCCCCTCAAACACTTAGTTCCAACAGGTGACTAAATTAAAATAGTATTTTAAGAAAGCTATTGATCAGTATCATTGGTTACATATTCCTGAAGGGAGGAAACACAAGTGCTCAAAACCCAATCAGATCTGTATGGTCACAACTGGTTAATACATAGAGGGTAGCGTACCTACAACCTGGTTTGTGAACGGCCATATTGTGATATTCCACCCCAAGACGGGCAGGGTTAAGAGGTCAAAGACTTGAAATAGGTACACTCAGAGACCAAAAGGGGGACAGAGGTGAAATTAGTTCTGTAACTATGACGGCTGCTAATCTGATATTGCTGTAGAGACTAGGGGCTTGATTCTCACTTGCACACCATGTTTTGGCAGCAGACTGGGGCTTTAAAAATGGTAAGATGCAAATTGTGAATTCCACTTACCTTAAGATCTCTTTAAAATTCACATCAATGCAAAGTGGTCCTTGCGAAAATGAGACTTGAGTACCTTATTTTCATTTCTGATTTTTGCACTTCAATTTGTGAATTTGGCATTAAACTTATATAGGCCGGGCTTTTTGTTTTGGTGCTGTCCATAGTACTATAGTGCAAATTCCCTGGGGCCAACACTTGACATTTTTATTTCTAAGTGACTGGTATGCCTTTATTGCGATACAATATTAGTATTTGTCTTATTTTTCCTCTCCTCACTAAAGATGTTAAATATCAAGTAGTTTACTAATTGAGTAGTCGATAGAATTTCCAACCCGAATAGTTGATAGGCACTTCCACTTTCTTCCTTTGAAATGTACAGGATCCCCGGCTGGGGCTCTTGTACATTTCAAAGGACGAATGTGGAACTCCGCATGCAGTCCGGGGCCAGCAGGAAGTCCCACTGACTCTGGGCTGTACACGGGTGCCAGCTTTGAAATGAACAAGAGTCCCCAGTGGTGGCTCTTGTGTATTTCAAAGTGGAAGCACCCTCATGGAGCCTGGGGTCCCCTGCTGACCCTGGGCTCCATGCTGTGCTGCCGCTTTGAAATTCCATGCAGAGCTCAGGTTAGCTGGGGAATCCAGCACAGCATTTCCCCAGAACCCGGGATCAGCTGGGGACTCCCCAATTGATCCGGGCTCCACGCAAATGCTGTGGTGGTGTTTCAAAGGGGCAGCGCCACACAACTGATGGAGTAAGGATGTTAAGGACTAGTCGACTATCCGATAAGCAAATGCTTATTGGATAGTCGAGTTGACTAGTTAATTCCCCCCCCCCCCCACCACCACCACCTCCTTACTGCCTCTCTCATATAGAGGCAGCAAGGGGGTGGTGGGGAATCGACTAGTCCTCAACATCCTAACTCCTCACAACAGGTTCTGGTTCTTCTCCATTACAGTTGGTTTTCATACAGATGGAAGAGAGAGATGCTAAACCACCAGTACTACATCTTGCAGCATCTTGAATTCAACTTGGAGGTTTTCCATGCAAGTATTGTCTTAGCCTGGCTCTACTGAGTTTGTAAGCCATGATAAAAATCACAGCCCAGTCTGGTACATCTGCAATTCTCTTATGATACGATACAACTACACAGCAACATTATTTCAAAATAATTTAGTCTGTGTATATACAGCAGGAAGTTATTTTGAAATAATGTCAAAATACTGTCAAGCTGGAGGACTTCTTACTCTTACTCCAGCAACCCTCATTGTATGAGGAGTAAGGAAAGTTGGAGGAAGAGTGCTCTATTTCAAAATAAGTGCTGTGTAGATGCTCCCAATTTCAAAATAAGCTATACAATTGATATAACGCAAAATAAGCTACACAAGTTGAGCTAAGCCCTACTGTGTTGATGAACCTTTAGAGGGTATGTCTGGCCAGCAGCTAGCAATGAAAAAAAAACAAAATATAAGTAAATCTAAATGTTAGATCCTGAAGTATATGTATTTCAGTTTTAGATTTGATTCCTTATCATCAGCCTTCCAAATCAAATAATTCTTAGGGCAATAGTGCCATCCAGGGGCCAAATAATTATTGGCATGTAACCAAAATAATTGCCTAGAACTGATAATATGTTTAAACAATAATTTCTGTAGTCATTGTATTTGGAATTATTTCTTCAAGTCTACTTGCATATAATCCTATATACTCATGAGTAGTGCAACAGATTGAAGTGTAGAAATCTCTAATAATAAAACTGATTTTCAGCTGTGGCAGTGAAACCTGTAATGTGCTAGAATAACATAGGAAATATATAAAGTGGCTAAAGATTGCATTTTAAAATCAGATGGCAATTCATATGACACAATAAATCGGAAGTAAAGGAAAAGCCATCTTTCAACTAAACCTTGATAAATAGTTTAAACCTCAATCTTGAAAATTAGGGTTGCCAACTAGCTAATCACATAAACTCATACACCCTTGCCCCAGCATACCCACTCCATCCCCCCTTCTCCCACTGCTCATTCTCCCCCACCCTCACTCACTTTCACTAGGCTGAGGCAGGGGGTTGGGGTGAGGGAGGGGTACAAGCTCTGGTCTGGGACCAAGGAATGTGGGGTATCAGAAATGGGCTCCAGGCTGAGTTGAGGTGCATGAGGGGGTATGAGCTCTGGGTGAGACTTTGGATAAAAGAGGGGGCTCTGGGCTAGAGAAGAGGGTTGGTGTGACAGAGGGGCTGAAGGCCCCATCTCGGTGGCATTTACCTTGGGTGACTCTCATTCAGTGATGCAGCCAGGTTAAGGAAGGCTCCCTGCCTGCCTTGGCCCTTTGTCACTTCTAGACATGACTGGCATGTCCAGCTCATAGGCAGAGAGACAAGGGGTCTCCACATGCTGTCCTTACCTGTAGGCATCGCTACACATCCTGGCCAATGAGAGCTACAGAGCCAGACTGAGGGCAAAGGAGATCATTCCCTCCCCCACCAGGGACCTTCTGGAAAGAGTGCAGGGCCAGGACAGGCAGGGACCCTGCCTTAGCCCTGCTGTACCACAGACTTAAAAGCAGCCTAAAAATCTCCCAGTTTGGCTTCAGTAGCCTCTGGAAGATGGAGCCCAATTCTAGGAGACTCCCAGGGAAACCAGGAGGGTTGGCAACCCCACAGTACACATGGGCTGCTTAGACTAACTTCATTGAAGCTATTCAGAGTGCATAAACATTAAACATGTATGTAAATCTTTACAAATTTGAAGTCATAAGTGGCTTAATTACTGCACATCCCATATTTTGCTTTCCAATACAAGTAGATCTTGAATTAGGTTGTCTAGAGGAAGTTATATTTGTTTTGCAGCGTTAGCATAAACAATTGTCAAGAACCTTGCCGCTCTGCACATTATGTACTTATTACTTTTTTATTATTGCTATGTTAGCCTCACAATGGCAGCAACTGCCATCAAACTGTGGATGTAATCCACCTAGTGGGAAAGACTTAATAGGATTCCCATCTGCAGCCTAGATTTCTATTAATGACTGAATTTATTGAGAACATTGTTTCACTACCTGCATATATCATCCATATCATACCTGTACATATTTATTTTGAGGCATTACTGGTTAAAAAAAAAAGAAAAAAAAAGACTTAAGTATCAGCTTGCCTGTAAGTATGTGAGTAATCTCATTGAAATACCATACACTGAAACTTTTTCTCTGCACTCCCTCATAACTTTCTCCTCTTAAGCTGAAACTTTCCATGTTTGATCTTTGCACATTTTTTAAAAATATGCATTCAGCTCATTTCATGAACGGCAAATATGTCTGTTACTAAAAACAGATTTCTTGTGTAGTTTAAATTAGCTGTATTTTCAGTTGTGCCCACTGCTACTTTGCAGTGAGGAAGTCTCTTTACATATAAATTTAAACCAAAAGTAATTCTTCCTTTATTCAAATTCCTTTCCACACGGTACCACATTTCTTTCCGATTTCGAGGTAAGTACTATCAAAAATACTGTAGCATAGCTAAAAGCGGAATATTGCAATTCCGTATCTGGTTAAAAAAAAAAAAAACAACCCTTAGGTCCCGTGGAGCATGATGAAACTCAGACACAGTAGAGCAGTGGGCGGCTCTGAGATGCAATTGTCGTTTGCAATTGTTGTCATTTGTGAAAACTCGTTAGACAAGGGACCTCGGATATAAAGTGTGGCTTGTACAGAACTGCGCGCTGTGCTATCAGTAGCAGCTTGGGGCGAGGTGCTATGTGCGCGCACACACACCCCTTCCCGCCCCCAACACACACACACACACACACACACACACACGGTGTGTGGGTGCAGGATCTGGGTGTGTGTGTGCGCTTAGGGGCTCCTCAGCGGCTCTGCGCTGGGTCACAGGGCTCCGTTATTCAGCCAGCAACGTAGAAAAAGTCCTGGCACAGCCACAAGCTGAAGTCACTGAACAACAAAAGGGAAAGTTCTCCCCTCCCCCCCAGCGCTTTGCACCGCGACCATCTCGCCCCGGGCGCAGCGTCCCGAACAACTTCGCCCCGCTCAGGAGTACCTGGATCCATTGAGTCCGCCCACACCAGCGAGTAGCCGTAGCCTAGAGTGTCCCTCACCATTGAGACGCTGCCTAGAGCGTCTTCGCAACGCCCAGAGCTGCGCACGCGCGTAGTTTCGCTTGGCGCTTGTCTTGGGAACCAGCGTGCGGGTTGCGGAGCTGCGCTTTTTTACGCCGGGGCCGCGTGGGCTGCTGCGGCGCAGCGGGGGCCGGGGCCGAGGTGCAGGCGGCCATGGCGCAGGTGCTGAATCTCAACAATGAGGTGAGTCCGCACGCGCCCCCCGTTCCCGGGCTGCTCCCTCCCGGGGCCCAGAACCGGGGCCGGGGGCGGCTCTCGCTCGGAGGGCCCGGGCGGTCCGGGGTGGGGGGTCCCAGGCTGGGGGCGGCGGAGTCGTTTCCTGAGCTTTTGGTTTGTTTGCTATTTCAGGGGAGCCTTGGGATCAGGCATCTTGTGTCCCCTCTGGGCCTGACCAGTGCCAGGCAGACGGGGCCCCGGTAGCTCAGCGATGAGGCCCATGGCAAGGAGAGTGGTTCTGAGTAGTGGCCCTACCAAAGTCACTGTCCATTTTGGTCAGTTTCATGAGCATAAGCTTTAAAATGGTCAATTCCACGGTTTCAGTTTTTATGCCTAAACAGTCATAGTTTTGTCACCAGAGAGGGCTGGACCCAAAAGAGGATTCTGGGTTGGGGGAGGGAGTTGCTAGGCTATTGTAGGATTTCATAGTTCATCCTGGGAACAAAAAAGGAGTACATTCTGAGGAAATAAAAAGTGAAGGAAAAAGAGTTTTGGGGGCTCCATCAAAGAGGGCAGGTCTACACTAGGGATGTTAGTGACTAGTCGACACTCTGAGAAGCAAATGTTTATGGATAGTTGAGCAGCGACTCTCCTAGTCACTTCTTTCCCCTCAACTTGTCACTTTCTCAGGTAGTGGGGGGGCCCGAGGGATGCTGCTGCTGCAGCAGCAACAACAAAACAGTCCTTTTGTGCAGGGGTCCCAGCAGGGAGCTGTGTGCCCCTCCCTCCCAGCAGACAGGAGCTGCTGCCTTTGCAACCCTTGCCCATGGCCAGCCCTGGACTCTGCAAACAGGAGCTAGCCAAACAGTCCTGGTTAGCACTGATGGCTGTGCCTCTGCATTTTAAATGTAGTAAGAGCCCAGTGGCTCTTACTACATTTAAAATGCAGAGCTGTAGCATGGGTGGTTTCGGAGCTGGCAGGAATCAGGACTGTTCATTCCCGGCTGGATTTGGCTCTTGGATCTACCCATGCTGTGGCTCTGCACAACAGCGCTTATCAACTAATTGTATAGTTGATACAAAGTGTATCAACTGTATGAATTGCCAGATAATAACATTTTAACATTCTTAGTCTACACTTAAAATGCTGCAGCGGTGCAGGTGCTCTCAAGTGAGGACACTCCTATGCCCATGGGAGAGCTGTCAGAGAAATTCCACCATCTCCTTGAGAGATGGTAGCTATGCTAGGAATGTGAATGGTTAACCTTAATGGGTGATGTTTATTGGTTAACCAGTGGTGACTGGAGTAGTCTCTCATCCGCAGTGGGTAGGAGGCTGCTCCAGCGCTCCAGGATCTGCCACGTGCAGGGGGTGCTCCAGCCCTGCGGCCCAGCTGAAATATGACTGGTGGGCGGGGAAAGAGCTCAACCCAGTTGCTTCTGTTGAATTGGTTAACTGGTTAAACATAACATTTAACTAGTTCATTAATTAAATGGGATTTTCAAAAGCTTCAGAGGGGTAGCTGAATTAGTCTGTAACTGGAACTTTAAAAACTATCAAAACGTGTAGCTCAGGGCTACTCAACTCATGGCCCGTAGGCTGCCCGTTTGCGGTCTGCAGTGAAGTTTGGGTTTACGCAGAGCTCAATATGCGGCCTATGGATGGGACCCTTTTTACATGGCCTCCACTGGGAACACGCTCCACAATGATGAGTCAATATAATGATCTTCTGTTAATATGCATTTTAGCAGTCAAATTCCTGGATTGTCATTGCTTATTAAAAGTGCTGTCATACAGGCAGTCCCCGGGTTACGTACAAGATAGGGACTGTAGGTTTGTTCTTAAGTTGAATCTGTATGTAAGTCGGAACTGGCGTCCAGATTCAGCCGCTGCTGGGCTGTCAGCTGGCCGCGTGCTCCGCTCTGCTCCCCCTCCCCCCTGGTCTGCAGACCAGGGGGAGGGGGAGCGGAGCAGAGCAGAGCGGCAGAACGCGCGGCCAGCTGACAGCCCAGAAGCGTCTGGGCTGTCAGCTGGCTGCGCTTTCCGCCGCTCTGCTCTGCTCCGCTCTGCTCCCCCTCCCCCTGGTCTGCAGGGGGGGGGGAGCAGAGCGGAGCGCGCGGCCAGCTGACAGCCCAGACGCGTCTGGGCTGTCAGCTGGCCGCGCGTTCCGCCGCCGCTTTGCTTCCTCTCCCTGGTCTGCTCGAGACCAGGGAGAGGAAGTGCCCCGTTCGTAACTGCGGATCCGACGTAAGTCGGATCCGCGTAACTCGGGGACTGCCTGTATAGGTGGAAATCAGGTAAATATGGCATTTTATTAAAATCAGCAGGACTGAAATGGGGTCTGCGTGCTGTGTAGTTTTGCCCTAATCTTTGTGCTGATGTGTGTCAGTGCAAAATAATATATTTGCATATATATTTGCATGTACATGCAACCACACTTAAGTTGCGGCCCTAGACATATGCTGTGAGTATTACTGTTATCTCTCAGGGCTTCCAAAGTTGAGTAGCCTTGATGTAGATGGTGGTATGAGTTTTCATGGGTACATCCACTTCTTCTGATGAATGGAGTTATTAAAGGTCTAGTTCCAAAATAAAGTATTAAGGTGCTGCTAGACTATTTGTTGTTTTTTAAGTTTTTTGAATGGGACTTAACATCCCTTATGCCCACAGGAGAAAACCTTCCATTGACATTGACACTAGCTACGTTAAGGGTTAGTTCAAAATTAGTGACATTCTGGGGTGTGGATTTTTCACAACCCTGAGTGGCATATACTAATCTAAGATTATAAAGTAGATCTGACCTGAGAGCACAAAGAGGATGGTGTCTTTTGTATCCATGAGTGTTGGACCCTGGTGTGGAAGGTGCTGGTTACAGTAAGAAGTTGCTGTAGGTGAGAAACTTAACACTGACTACAAACCTAACAGACTAAACGTTTTTTAGTCTCTCAGAAGCATTGTATACATTTGCCTTGTTTGTAATAATCTGTTTTCACTATTTTTACTCAGTAAATCTGTATTTTATTAATAAATGTCTTTGTTTTATCTTGACTAGATCTCAGTACTTTGCTTAATGTGTGATGTCTTTGTTGACTCAACTAAACTGGTGTGTACCCTATTTCTTTGGAGATAGTGGTCTTGATAATTATTGTGTGTCCAGTGATGGACTGGGTATCACAGGAGAATGCTCTTCCTGGGGTTCAGAAACTGAGTTATAAATCTTGCCTGGAAAAGCAAAGTAAGGGCTGTCGGTGACCTGAGAAATTTGTGAATTGTGGCTGATAGTCTAGGTTGGAGTAAGAGGATGCTGTCACCCAGTTAGCGCCAGCATGTTTTTCTTACTAAGACAGAAGGCTTGCTAGATCACCCACAATTCTTGATCTTGCTATGAGGTAATAAGGACGAACAGTCTGGGTTCTGCAGCGTGGTGGCAGTTGTATAAAACATTGATGAACAGCTATCATCCAGTAATCTCATGTGTTACCTGCATACTATGTTTGAAAGGACTTTTTTCAGGAATCTGTAAAAGTCAAATGGTAAATGGATGCTGAACTTCTTAAAATGAAATGTGGTCTGTTCTATTTTTTTAAAGAAATTAATCTTATAGGCAAAGAGCACAGCTTTATTATTGTCCATTTCAGTATGTGCATTGTTTCAGTCACTTTAGCAGAAAATCTAAACTGAATTCTAGTCAAGCAAGTATCCTTAAAGACTATTGATGCTCACTAAAATTTAAAATTAACTATATTCAGCTCCTCTGATGGAGAGTGGCAAAGGGGGCAGTTGCCCCAGGGCATGGTGATTCAAAAGGGATCAAGGCTTCCAGCACAGCTATTGCAGCAGTAGAGGTGGCCGGAACCCTGGGCCCTTTAAATCACCACTAGAGTGCCAAGAGGCTCTGAGGGCTGCCAGGGGGAGGGAGGATCGGGGACACAGTATGGTACACTCCAGGCGGCAGTGAGGGCTGGCTGCCCTCAGTCCTGCTCCTTCCTGGAGTGCAGAGCTAGCTTCCCCTCCCCCTGCGTTGCCCAAGAGCCTGCCAAATGTGTCCTCACCTCTTCCTTCTGCCCCTCTAGCTATATAGATAAAATCTATTTTCTGGGAGACAAAACTGAAAAATTATATGGGCAGTTGCAGTTGACTAGATGATACACTCTCTTATGTTCAAGGGACAGTAGAAATAGACAGAATTGGACTAGTTTGTTTTCATTGCCTGAACATCCAGTGTTTGCCTGTCCTCTTTTAAGATCTAAACCAATTACAGATCTACAAATTGAAATACTGCAGATGAGATGTTTAACTTTTTGCTCTAGAAATTTACACTTTCTATGGCTGTAAAGAGGAACATTAAATGTCATATTTAGGTAAGTCAATGGTAAGCAGCCTGCAGCCCATTGGGATCTTATGTGTGGCTCACAAGATATGTTGTTTATCATTGCCGACACACAGTGTTGCCACGTTTCCCTGATTTTCATCCACATAGCTTTTTACCTGTTGGTATCACAAAAATGACACGCACTTAAAGCAAAGGCATGTATAGTAGGGATGTGAGTGGCTTACTGATTAAGGTTAACCAGTGGGTGCTGGGACAGCTCCCTGCCTACTGGTGTGCAGGGGAATGGTCCATCCCCATGGGAAGTCTATTGCGGACAGGGGCTTCTCTGGTGTACCAGCCTGCGCAACCTCTGATGGCAGCAGGCTTGGGCACACCACAGGCAGGGCCTGCTCTGGCGGGGCTGGGGCAGTCCTTGCCTTTGGTGGTGGTGGGGGGGTGCTTCTTCAGCTCAGCTGTGGGTATAGCAGGCCCCCCCCTTTACATTGCTTAACCAGTTGAACTAATATGTTTAACTGATTAACCAATTAAATGGTCTTTTACATCCATAACTTGGAGTGAGGTGAATTGCTGATTGCACACAACACTGTGAGAGTTATGTGCTTCCTCTGCATCTAATCAAAGTGCTGTTCAATCAGCAAATCCCAAAAGTTCTAGGTACGCAAGCAAAATTACTCTATTCCAAGACACTGTCGTAACCAAGACGATCTTGCACCCACTCATTTACCTATGTTGCCCCTCAGTTATTTAACTAGCAATTTATAATTGTTGACATAGTTCCATGGATTTTTGGGAATAGTAAGAGAAAATGTCACCTAGCTTTTTTATTTCCCCCTCCCCCCCATGCTCTAGTTATGGAAATGATCTGAGTACTAATGCTAGCCAGTGTTTTAAATATTCTTTTTGCAAGCAGAAAAGTTTCCTAACTTCTTTTCTCCAATGGCTTTTTTATTTTGGAAACCCAGTCCTATATTGTGAACATCCAATTTGTATTATAACAAAGTTTTTACAAATCCTATGCTTGTAGAGTTTATGGTAATGTTTAAAAGTGGAACATGTTCTTTTATTTATCTTTTTACAGTGCAAATATTTTAAATAAAAAATACGAAGTGAGCACAATACACTTTGTATTCTGAGTTGTAATTGAATTTTTTTCTTCATGCATTGCCTGATGTTATTGATTAACAGTGCAATGAAAACATGTTGCCAACTCTAGCTATAGTCTTCATTATCTACACTAGGATTATGTTTACACTTGCACTTGATGAGCAAAAGTTTTGTTATTCATGAGTGCTTAACGCCGTCCTTTGCTCTATCATGAGTGACAAAATTTTGTTGTGGCAAGTGCAAAAGTGAGTTATTTGTTAGCAAAAGCACACTTCTGTTGACAAAACAAAAGCCAATTGTAGGGGAAATACTTTAGCTGCAAAAGTGCCAACAAACAGCAGTCATGCAAGCTAAGTTTTAGCGACAGGGTGGTGTCGACATTGTCTTTTCACTAAAAGCTGCATAGTGTAGACATATTCGTGGATCAATAACTCCCAAGTTATCCTAGCTAAAAGTAAGAGCAGTCACACTGCACAACACTTGAGCACTGCCCTGATGGACAAGCTAGTTCACGTTCAAAGCACTGTACCCTATATTCAAGTTCAAAGGATCACTTAATTTGACCTAGTGATTTTCTTTATGTGCATGGGAATCTGGTTAGAAGCATGTACCGGCTCTTGCCAGCCCCATGCCTCCCCTTCCTCGCCCCCCCCCCCCCCCAGTACTGCCGCCTCTCAGAAGAAGCAGCACGGTGAGGGGGAACAGGTGGGGGACGCTGGTGGCTCTGTGAGCACCAGCTCCTCCGAGCATCAGCTGGCAGGGGCAGGCGGCTCCATGCGAGCTGGCATGGGGAACTTAAAAGCCAGATCTCCACACTCCAGGTGCCATCTCCCATCTTTCCTTCCATTCCCGCCCCGCTGCCTCTGATGCAGAGGCAGCAAAGAGGGGTACATGTAACCATTAGGATTATCGGCTTAGTTAGTCATGTAAACGAGTACACATTAACATCCCTATTCATGCCAATATTTTATGAGTTTTTAAAGATATAATTCAACAAATATTTAACTTCTTTGTTTCCTACATATGAAAGGAAAGCCATGCTTTGAGAGAATGGAGTTATCCTTCCATGTGGGTATGACTTGTGGCAGATAATTTGTTCAGCAATCTTTTAGTATACTTTGAAGTATACTATGGAATTAGAGTTTCAAAACTAGCTTGGAAACTAATTCATATTTAAAAGTTGCCGTCTTCTGTATAATTCATACAGCTATGTTCATAAATTTGAATGTTCACTTGCAGTCGGTCAGCAGAAAATTGTCCCTGAATCAAAAAGGCATTTAAGAATGAGTTTAATGTTAAAAACACTAATAAGCATCTTTCCTGAATAAGTGGTTAGTGGGCAGAAATAACAGCAAGACCATATCTTAATTCATCAATGTGCTTAGCTCTCCAACAAAGGTACTGCTTTCTTTTTAAATCCTATTTCTGTATTCTGATGATTACCCTAATGGGCTGCTTAAACCCCATTGTTATCTGTGCAAGCTATAATATACAATGTGCATTTGAATAGGTTCAGTTGTTGAATTTTTATTGTCATGTACCACAGTGGAGTAAAGGGGAAGGGAAGAAGGTAGAAAATTGGAGCAAAGTGGAAAGATGAGAGAAGCGGCTTTTGAGAAGTAAAAATAGCAATAATAAGGTTTTGTTTATGCAACTCTCCCAGTGCTCTATGTCAGTGTTTCCCAATTTTATTTGGTCGAGGAACCCTTTTCAGCTTTTCAGAATTTCAAGGAACCCCTAGGTTTGTCAAGCAAAAACAAAAGAAAAGGGGGGGGGGGCAGAGGGACCCACCAAATGCATGAAAATCACATTCCTTCCCCAAGACCCCCACCCCGCTTCCTTGAGGCCTCATCTGCTCTGTTCCCCTCCTCTCCATCACTTGCCATCCCCAGTCCTTATACACTCTCACTAGGTTGAGACAGGAGGTCTGGAGTGGGAATGAGGGATTTGGGTGTGGGAAGGGGTGAGAAGTACAAGCTCTGGGAGGGAATTTGGATGCAGGAGAAGGGGATGTTGGCTTCGGGAGGGGGCTCCACGCTCGGGAGTGTTGGGCTCAGGTGGAAGGTTGAGGTGCTGAGCAAGCCATGGGCTTGTGGATGTGAGGGTGCTGGAGTTTGGGCTGGGTATGTGAGGGACTCAGGGCAAGAAGGTTGTGAGTATGACAGGTTCAGGGCACAGATTTGTGATGTGTGGATGGTGCAGGAGTGTTGTGGCAGAAGACTGAGGACATGGGGATGTAGGAGTTTGGGGATGTAAGAGGCTCAGGACAGGGGGGTCCAGTCCAGTGTATGATAGGCTCAGATTTGGGGTCAGGTTGTGCAGGAATGTTATGATGCTGCAGTGAGATGGGGGTTTGGCCCCAATTGGGGGCTTGTTGGCCAGGCTTCATTTTTAGGGTTTTTGACATATTTTGACATAAAATATTATGTCAAACTCAAAAAGTGGCGAGGAACCTGTTTTGAGTCAAGGGTCATTGACCCACAGAGAAGTCTGTTGGGGCCACACAAATGAGATGCAAAAAAACCCCAACAACCCTCCAAAGACCCCCAAGCCTCACTAATGTGGTCCCAAATGTGCTGGTGGAAGTAGGGGACAGAGTGCTAGTGGGTGCTGGGGCTCCGGAGAGGGTGCTGCTGGGTGGAAGGATGCTGGATCAGGTGATGAGGTGCTGGGGCAAGGTGGCGGAGTACTGGGGTCAGGGACATGGTCCTGCTGGACACTAGGGTGACTGGCAGGGTGCTGGGACAAGGAACAGGGCGCTGCTGGGTGCTAGCGTGGATGGCAGGGTGCTGGGGCCGGGCCTGGGGCGGTTCTGAGTCCTGGGGTGAGAGGAAGGCTGCTTGGGCCAGGGACAGGGTGGTGCTAGGTGCTAGGGTGGATGGCAGGGCTGCCAAGGAACGGGATAGGGATGGGGTGCAGGATCTGAGAGGGAGATGGGGGCAAGGTCTGGGTGGTAGGTAGGGTGCAGAAGCAGGCTGGATGTAGGGTGTCTGGCCAGGGGGAGGGAGCAGGAGCAGATTGGGGGTAGGGTGTCTGGCTACGAGGGAGGGTGCAAGGAGTGGACTTGGGTACGAGTTGGACCTCCCTGATCTGGCACCCTCTGGACCTGACTGGTCCCAGATGAGGGATTTTTGGACCAGGGGAGGTCATTTCAGGGCTCCTGATTCCTGCCTCCCCCCCCCCCCCCCCCCCGCTTCCTCGCCACTAGGCTTCTTTGCACCTCTAACCCCTGCAACCCAGCAGAGCTGCCCACCCCTGCTGGTTCCCTGCACCTCCCCCAAAACCATCCCCCACAATCCAAGGGGGCACAGCACCAGTTCCCTGCAGCCCTCAGAGCCCAGCTGAGCTGCCCATCTGTTCCATATGCCCTCCCCCATCCACCTCAGCCCTTCTGAGCCCTGCACTGGTTCCCTGCATGCCTCCCCCACAGAACTGCTGAGCCATGTTTTCCTACACCTCCCCCAAGCCCTGCAAAACTGCTGAGCCAAGTGCTGATTCCCTGCCCCTTCCTCCCCTTGAGTCTAGCCCGGGTTCCCAGAACCTCCCTCCTCCTGCAGCCAAACTGAGCTCTGAGCTCCACACACACACCCCCTCCCCGCAGTCCAGCCCAGTTCCCCAGATCTCCCCACTCTGCATCCCAGATGAGCTCAATTTCCCTGCACCTTCCCCCAAACCATGCAGACATGCTGAGCCAGTGCTGATTCCCTGCCCCTGCCTGCCTCCCTCCATCCCCTTGGCTGTGTCTACACTGGCGCGATCTTGCACCAAAGCGGCCGCTCTTGTGCAAAAACTTGCTTCCTGTCTACACTGGCCGTGTGTTCTTGCGCAAGTACACTGACGTTCTCATTTATGAAATCAGTGTTTCTTGCGCAAGAACTATGATGCTCCTGCTCAGGAATAAGCCCTTTTGTGCAACTGTTCTTGCACAAGAAAGCCCTATGGCTAAAATGGCCATCGGCACTTTCTTGGGCAAGAGAGCATCCACATTGCCATAGATGCTCTTGTGCAAAAGCACAGCTCGCACATGGCAGCATGGATGTGTTCTTGCACAAGAAACCGCCAGTGTAGACATAGCCTAAGAGTTTCCTCGCATGAGCAAAATGAATTTTGTGTTGTGCACTAGTACTGAGTTCATGTGGTTTGTTTGGATGTGCCACTGTGGCATCCAAGCCGGCTCTCTCTCTTTCAGAGGGGGCAGGGGAGTGCCAGCTCCTTGCGGAACCCCTAGTTTTGCTTCGCAGAACCCCAGGGTTCACCGGAGCACCAGTTGGGAAACACTGCTCTATATAAATCACCTCCACAAAGGGAGTAGCAAACAGCGCTGGGAGCTCATTTATACTGGTACTTTACAGCACTATAATATGCTGTGCTTGGGGAGGAGGGTAGGTGTTTTTTCACACTCCTGAGCCAGAAAGTTGTAGCTCAGGCTAGGTCTACATTGCCACTTTACTAAAATGCTTTTTTCATCTGTAGCACAAAGATGTGCATGTTACCCACTCATGCTGTTTTTTCCCTGAGAGAAAAGAAGTGATAAGAATACATACAAAAATAATTTAAGGGGAGAAAGGGAAATCTTTCATCTTATACATTCTTACATCCACAGCTGACAAATATGCTTCCAGTATTTACATTCAGTAGGCCACAATTCTCTCTTCCCCCTCTAGGGATGTAAGCAACTAATCAGCTAGTTGACTATCCAATAAGCAATAGCTTATTGGATAGTTGACACACTAGTCAACTAGTCGCTTTCCCTTTTGCTACCACTATCACAGAGGCAGTAAGAGAGGGAAAGAAGAGGAGGTGCTAGGGGGAGCCGGCTTAAAAGCTGGTTCCCCCAGCTTCATGGGAAGGGGCAGGGGTGCAGTGGTAACATTCGAACTTTGAAATGTACAAGAGTTCCAACTAGGGCTCTTGTACATTTCAAAGCTGGAATGGCATGTGGAGTCAGAGGCTGTGGGGAGTCCCACACTGGCCCTGGGCTCCATGCAGCATTTCAGTCTTTGAAATGCACAGTACATTTCAAAGGCGGAACACGCTAGCCCTTATCAACTAATCAAATAATCAATGGAAATCCCATCAACTATTCGATTAGCTAATTAATCAAAATTTAACATCACTATCCCCCTCCCCATATTTCCCTTATGTATAGTATTAAAGTGATTATATTTTATATTGAAATAATACCTTATGCTTATCTACTTATGAATTGATGACTATGAAGTTACATGAAAACGGGATTTTTTTGTATGAACGTATTTCTAGGAATAAAGAATGAAGGAAAAAAGATTATAAAATGTGCAGTACACCGGAAGCATTTCTATTTATAAAAATCTTCTACAGTTTTAATATATAGTCTACAATAGTGGTTTTCAGACTTTTTTTTCCCTTGTGATATTATTGGGAAAAATCATTTATGCTTGTGACCCAATAATTATTTCTTTTTAGAGTCCCCTACTGCCAAGCACATTGGAGGCAGCTGGGGAACTCCCCCCCAACCTGGCAGAGCTCTGACCCAGTGTCCCATGTAGTGCAACCCGATACTGGGTTATGACCCTAAGTTGGGAATCACTCATCTACAATAGTATGCTGTTAGAAAGTGTGAATAGGTGAGTAAAGTAAATACTGCTGAAAGTAAATTTTGCTAGGTGGCAGCATATAATCAGCAACTACTCCTGTCAATGACCACTTTACAGAGATGTATGTCATATATACATTTAATACGAAAAAGCTGGGGATTTCAGCTGTGATGTAGAGGAGTACAAGAGTGAAAGAGATTACTGTTCAAAAATATACAATTAAGATTTGAATTTATTCATCATAACTAAAGTTTTTAGGCAGCATTCTGCTATCTCAGAACTGAACAGCAGCAGAAACTCAAAGCACAGTATTTGGTCCTTTTCTTTTAAAATCGGTTTTCTAGGTTTTGGAAATTTGATGAATGCATGGTCAAACAACTGAGGTAGCAAAAAGACAAAAATCAAAACAAATACATGAATCAATAAATCATTCACTTATGTACATGTTGAAGTGCAGTTGTAACAAGGTGTCATTTTATAATTTGAATTAAATTCCCACAGAACTGGCAGTGGTGATCCATCACTAAGTAAGGCTTTGTGAAACTGATACTGTGGTTTGGGGAAAACAAAAGAAAATACAGTAAACTTCCAATAATCCGGCACCTTTAGGACCCATGGGGTGCTGGATTATCAGATATGCTGGACTATCGGAAGGGGGGGCTATGAGGGATCTGGGGTGGGGTGGGGGAATGCTACCCCAAACCCCTCATAGCCCCCCTTTCGATAGTCCGGCTTTGCCCCAGACGTCCCTGATTCAGCCGCTGCTGGTCAGTTTCAGCAGCGGCTGAATCGGGGACGCCTGCAGCAGAGCAGCTGGAGTGCTGCCGGGTTGGTCCGGTAGCGCCGACCCTTGGCGTGGCAAGACCAACCTGGCAGCACCCCAGCTGCTCTTGGGGACACCTGGGGCAGAGCATCTGGGGGGCAACTGGGTTGGTCCCACAGCGCCGAGGAGCGGCGCTACTGGACCAACCCGGCAGCACCCCAGCTGCTCTACCCCAGGTGTCCCCAAGTCAGCTGCTGCTGCTGATACTGATCAGCGGCTGACTCCAGGAAGCCCAAGGCAGAGCTGCTCTGCCCCGGGCTTCCTGGAGTCAGCCGCTGGTCAGTTTCAGCAGCCGCTGACTTGGGGACAGCTGGGGTGCTGCCGGGTTGGTCTCGCAGCTCCGAGGGGCAGCGCTAGGGACCTACCCGGCAGCACCCCAGCTGCTCTGCCCCCAGCTTCCCCGATTCAGCCGCTGGTCAGTTTAGCAGCGTCTGAATTGGGGAAGCTGGTGGCAGAGCAGCTCCAATGGTCCGGCTGCCGGGAGCACTTCCGGGTTCCTGATGGTGCCGGACCATCAGATGCCGGACCATCGGAGTTTTACTGTAATCAATTTTGTATACATGAGCATTCATCATGATGCCCATTTTATTATTCATGGGGAGGCTGCTATGTATGTTGTGCTTTGTAGCATGAATTAGTATTATTTTTTAGTAATTGGCCAGATAGTCGTCGTCAGAAAATTTCCACAACTAAGATGAGAGAAGTAAATAGAAAATCAGTTGCAGAATTCTTCCCCCCCCCCCCCCTTCTTTTGCTCTAGAAGTGTTGTTTCTCAACTTGTAAATTGAATGGCCAAGCACATTCCTTCATGGTATGTTTCTCTGGAGATACTGGCTTCTGTATAATGAGAAAAACATGTATGATCAGCCTCATTAAAGAAGAGGGTAGAATCTTAAGGAAGAATGGGGAAAATATGAGAGGGACATATGAGCCAATCGAAGCTTGAGCTATTTGACTTGCATAGTCCAAAGCTATGTAGATTCGTTTCTAAAATGTTTTAAATTATTAAATACAAAAAAGTTGTTTATTTACCTGTTAGACTTTATATTTTGCTGTTTGTAATTATTTTACTTGACTATGCAGTTAACACTATTGATGCCAATCCAATGGATCCCAGTACAAACTGAACAAATGGGAACCACTTGTTGACACTGATCTGCATAGTGTTTTCTCTTCATCTTCAAAATGGTTAAGTGTTAGTCTTCAAGCAGTGACATGTGAATTAGGATTTAGGGGGGGGTTGGGTAACTAGGGATATATCTATACTCTGTGCAATTGCTCTGTCTACAACGGCTGATTCTTTTAAGTAAATTCATTTGTGATGAGATCCATACTGGAAGATACAAGACATCATAGGGAATTGACTCTGACCTGAAGTTACCTGATCTCAAGTGGTTACGAGATTAGAATTGGCGGGTAATGAGGAGATCTGGTACTAATAAGTACTATTGTACTTAGTTTCATCATCCAGGGAAAGGAATAGATACTTAACGGAACGGACAAAATCCAATTAGCCTGCAGCTGTATTGCTGAATTTAAAAAATATTGTTTTAATTTGTTTTCTCACCAATAATACTTTTTAATGTAATAAAGGTGTGTTGATGTTGCCAACATGTTGGATTTAGGCTGTAAATTTACGGTAGGATGAGCGGTTCTTTGGTAGATAATATTTTGAACTTCTGACGTTTGAGAGCCACTAGATAAAGCATTTGGGAAGGAGAATTATTTCAGATAAGTTATTGCTAGGGATATGAACAGGTAACTGGTCTGGGAGACAAGAACAGAAGCTACTCCTCCTCTTCTTCCTCCTTCCCCACCCCCCACACACTCGGGAGGAAGTCAGCAATGGCAGGCTGAAGAAGGGGGAGCAGGAGCAGAAATATACTCCCTCCCCCACCACCACACACACGCACATGCTGAACTGCTAGCTTACCCGTAGGGGGGGCAGGAGCAGAACTTACCCTTCCCCAGATGGGAGGCTCCCCCTCCCTATGCCAGAGGATGGCAATGGCATGCTGTTGGGGGGCAGGAACAGAATCCTGCTTAATAGGTTAAACTTAAGGTTTAACTGGTTAACCAGGATTTTACATCCCTAGTTATTGCCACTGAAGAATCTGTTTCTTAACTCTCTTTTTCCTGTTCACACCGTTACGGGAAGAGTATTGAGAGGGATAGAGCAAAAACTAACTTTAGCAGTTTGGGCTTGCATTCCTTCCATCTTCCAGGTCCAAAATAAAAATGTTGTCGAGCAGCAGATATTGGTTGGGACTAGGGATGTGAAGGACTAGTCGACTATTCGATAAGCAAATGCTAATTGGATAGTCGACTAGTTGTTCCACCCTCCTTTGCTGCCTCTTCCAGAAAGAGGTAGCAACTGGAGTGGGGGGGAGGGAGAAGGGAGTACTTCAAAGTGGCAGCATTACTTGGAGCCTGGGGCCATTGGGGGAGTCCCCAGCTGATCCTGGGCTCCATGTGGTGCTGCTGCTTTGAAATGCCTTAAGGAGCCTGACGCCAGACTGCCAGTGCTGTTTCAAAGCGGCAGTGCCACATTGAGCCAGGGGTCAGTGGGGAGCCCCCAGCTGATCTCAGGCTCCAAGCAGAGGTTTCACCTTTAAAGTATATTAACAGCCCTAGGACTGTTTCTACGCTTCAAAGGTGGAGGCGCCCTATCAACTATTTGAAAAGTCAATTACTCGCAATTTAACATACCTAGTTGAGGCCATTTAAAATTTCCCTTTTAAAATGGTTTGGTTCCTTTGAGGCCATAGATCAAGTGTTGCTGTACAGAATCTTATGTGTATTTAAAAATAAATTAATTGGTTAAAATATAGCACCAAGTTGCTATTGCCACTTATGTAATTTTATATGCAGCTTGTGGTTTTCCTATATTACATTTCTTTAATCACATTGCTAAGGAATTTTTATCAATTAATGGAAAAACATGAACATTAGCCTTTTTCAAAGTAACCCTGTCTCTATATAGAAGGCTGAGTAAGACATGAGAAATCATTAAAGGAAATTTACTGGCAGTTTCAAATTCCATCTCTTTACCAAATGTATTTTTCATGCATCTGCCAACTTGTGCTGATACATATAAAGGACTCGCTAACTAAAACTTCATATATAATTTTGCTTTGAAGGCATGTGTTAGAAATGTGTAAGATGTTAAGAAGAAAAAAATACATATTCTTTAACCTCTGAAATGCTTGGCAACCATTTACCTCGCTCTATTGAAATAACAAAGCTTTTTGTTTTGTCTGTGTTCCTTTTAGATCCTCCACACAACAGTTCTGGAAGGAAAAAGTTGATGGTTTGGTCTTACGTACTGCTTAAAATGATTCGAATGTTAAATTATTGACATTCTTGTACAAACCATGTAGATGTCCTAAGGAAAAGGTTTCTTTAAAGCTTATGAAATTTTCCAAATTTATACCATGTGAGAGAGAATTCAGAGGAACAGTACTTTTTCTAGGAACTCTTCCAGCAGCTGTTTTTAAAGTTCCTAGAGATGCCACATCATCAGTTACATTGTATTAACGGCAAACCGTGATCAGCAGATCATACAGATTTTCTTTTTGCGGATTGCAAAAGCAATTAAACGCATAAAGCAATCCAGTCTTTGCTGCCAACTAAATTATACACAAACAATATCTAACTACTGTACTTGAGGTCAAAACTGAAAGTTTTGCTTAGCTTTCAGTAGTTTATATAAAAGTGTGTGTGGTAGGCCACGTAGGCTAGTTAGGTGCTCCCATAAAATAAAACATCTGTGGTTCCTTGGTATGGCAGTGTATAATAATGAAAAAAACATGCATGTGCAGTCATGAGAAGCTGCTGTAGTTTTTATTTTTAGCAGCAGTACATAGAATATGGCATATAATGTAATTTACCAGTACTAATTTACTAGCATATACGCATGCATAAAGGATAAATGCTTTGAAAGGGGGGAGGAAAAAGCAACATACTTAAAGTAATGGCTTGCTGCTATAGGCATAATGTAGACTTCCCTCTGTGTTCAGCTTTTGAATTGTTAATCTGCGTTACAGGCTTAACATTCACAAATTCATGAAGAAAAATGAAGGGGGGTTGTGGGAAGAAGGAGGGGTTAAGCTACAGAGTTTCTTTCCTAATTAGAATGGAAATTCTTCTGGGGTCTTTTTTCTGTAAAACTAAGAGTGAGAAATAGGTGATGACTGCCTCTTAATTGGTACAGTGTTGATGAATTTCCACTGAATTTGGCTCTGGTTATGGAGTAGGAGCTTTCACATTCTGATTTCTCCTAATACAGAAGTTGCCAGATAATCCTCATAAGTTCACTGAAACTTGTGTTGACTTCAGTGAGCTTTGCTTTTTGCCCTAGTCTAGGATCAAAGAACTATCGAGTAAATTGAGTCTTTTTTAGACTAAACTGCAACATCTGCTATAATTGGGGAAAATACTCCAATGTGTCTGCTTATGTTGATAGTATTAAAACAGCACTGTTCACTTCAATACAGTTTGTGTATTTAAACTCACACTTAAACTAGATAAATTTTGCATAGCTTTGAAATGCAAGATTTCTGCTCCCATTTATATACTTTTTTCTGTAAATGTCTGCCGCCTTAAGGAGTCATGGTTTTCCATTTTATAGTTCTAATATTTAATTAAAAGGCTAATATCATATCTGGCATAGGATTTGAATAATCATTCTTAGAGTATTTCCATTGAAATCACTGGACAATTTGACCCTAAAATCTCCTAGTTACCACAATGTAAACCAGGATTATCTAAGCAGTGTGCTTCACTAACTTAATTTGCTGTCTGAGATACAGAACTCTGTTTTCATTCATTCAGTTGGGTATTGGAAGCTGACATACCACATGTTTTTTTTAAAAGAAGCCTTGCACCAAAAACAAAAAAATCCTTCCTCTAATGCCAATGAGACATTTAACATGAGTCCGCACTAAACAATCTCATGGAATAGTTATCAAATTTGAAATACCATTGTTCTCAGATGGTCACCAATAAGAGAAATATATATTTGAAAATACATTTGAAACTTCTGTGATTTATCAATTTATTATTTTTGAAGAGTAGCCTATAGTAGAGCTTCTCTTGGTATTTGGGGAAGCCATTTTCAGGCAACATTCATGTCTCCTTTTTCAGCATCACTTTTATGACGGTATCCAGTGTCCTACTTTGTGAGAGCTTAGAACAGTGGTCCTGAAAATGTTTACCTCTCCCCATCTCCCATGAGCCAGGAGCGGAGATGTGACTTTGGCAGTGGGATACAGGCAGGAGTAAGGGGGAAGAGGCTGGTGATACAGCCAGCATTCCCTCTAAGCTTTGCAGTAGCACAGCTTCAGGCTTTTTGCATAGAGCTGACTGACTAGGCAGGGATAATTAATTGCCTGTGAGGCTGTGATGCTGCTAGTGGTACAGGCTCTGGGGTGGAGCTGGGGATGAGGGATTTGTGGTGCAGGAGGGGGTTTCAGGTTTGGGAAGGGACTTCAGGCTCGGTGTGTGGGATTTGGAGTGAAAGAGGGTGCTCCAGGTTGGGGAGGTTCAAGGTGGGACATGAGGTTGGGGCTTGGGTTTACCTGGGGAGCTCTCTGCTGGGATTGGCAAAGAGAGGCCCCTTTCACCTGGTAGCAGCAGCTCAGCACTTGGGCCTGCGGGGAGAGGTTCCCCTCTGTTGACAGTGGCAGGAGGCTTGGCCAGAGAAATCTTTCCTTGCTGCAGCCCTGAACCTCTGTGCAGGGCTGAATAGCACCTGCATGGCTATAGGGCCATGCAGCTTAGGGCAAAATTAGGTCACAAATAGGGGCAGGCCTGGCAGCAAGGGCAGTGGCAATGTTCCCTCTAATCTTTTCCATCCATGTGCAGAATGAATTTGTATGTGCACTGAGGCATGTGTGGGGAAAAAAACGTAGCTGTGGGTGCTCTGCTAATCAGCTGGGTGGTTTTAGAATATCTGAGTGGCTGTACAAACACATAGCTTACAAGGAATACTGGGCAGTGAGTGTAGGGTGCAGAACTGGTAACTAGGGCAGTGGTTGATGCGCCTTCTTTTTTCCCTGTGGGAGCTGTCCAGTCCCTAACCCCCTTTTCCCTCCAAATATTCATCCTACCTCCCTTAAGGCCCCACAGTTTTGGGACCTCTGGTTTAGGAGAACATTGCTCAGAGACTTGACACATATTTTAGCATGGGGAGATGATTGATTAGAGTAATTCATTGAGAGAGTGCAATGAGAGTAGTTCTGGATGAATACCAGGTCAAGAGAAAAAGATCAAACGAGACCCATCATGTGTGCAGCATAAGAGAGACTGAAAAAGAGGTTGAAGTGATGAGTCTGGAAAGGAGCATGAGAGAAGAATCCAGATTAGTGATGGAAAACAGGACTGAAAAAGTCTGCTGAGAAGAGGCTGGGACTGGAGCTGAACCCGGCAGTGCAGCTGGGCCGGGGGAGAGTCCAGCCGGGTAAGCAGAGACTGCCTTGTGGCAGAGCCAACAGGAGAGCTCGGCCAGGGGTACAGAGCCAGCCTGGTGGCCAGGTTGGCAAAGTAATCGGGTAGGGGCATGGAGCCTGGAAGGGAGCCCTGCTTCATCTGCTGATGGACCTTGGGAGAGCCCGGAGTCCATCAGCAGAGGGGCCAAAATCGACTTCCCATGATACGGCAAAATCCCTCGTTTGGGATCGATTAAGTCCCAAGGGTGTTATATGAGGGAGGTCCAATCTGTACTGCTTTATGAGGAAGGAAAGGGGTAACTGAAGTCAGGTGGAATGAGAAAGTGGAAGGTCAGTACTATTGCCAGAGTTTTTAAGGAGAACAACTCTGAAAACAGTATTTGGCAATGGCCTAGAGCCTGTATCATAAAATGAAAGTTTTAGTGGGAGAGGAGGGGAATGAAGGTAGAGTCAGTATTTGTTCAAATATCTCTAACGCTAAAGATGGAAGTGAGAGGGTAATGAGGTAAAAAGGTGTGTAGAAGAGAAAGAATTGGAGAAAACTAAAATAATAGAGGGGGAAGATGGGAGAGTAGGTGGTGTGTTGGTGATGGGGAAGGGACAGGAGTAGAGATGGTTGGGGATGTAGAAAAGATGTATTGTGACAAAGATGTATTTTAGTAAATGGGATTACCAGTGTGAGAGTTGCTAAAACATAAAAACAGGCTTGCTGAAAACTTCCAGGGGAGTAATAAGTAGCACTTAAGATGGTGGCAGTGATATGTGCCATCTTATTTAGGTTGGGGGCCTTATGGCTGTCTGGAGGGATTAACTACGCAGGTAAGCGCTTTATACATAAGTACACTGCCAATCAAACATCTGGTAGTGATAGTCGAAGCCCTTTATTCCTTTTTTTTTATCCTCTCCCCTGGCTTCAACCCCAATATCTTTTTTTTCCTTGCAGAAAGCATTTGTGTGTAGAAGGCAAATTACTGTTCCCTTTTTAAAATTTCAAACAAGGTGTAATGTCAAACTTTGTTAAACCCGTGTTGAGTCTTTCTTAATCTGTAACACCAGGTAGGGCAAAGATTTCTTATTGAAGGAGGCAAATACACAGAAATGATAGCAGTACTCTGAGAGGTGCTTTTTCTTGAGGGATATAAAGATTAGCTACCAGAGAAATTATCCATGCGGCTATGTTTCACAGTCTGGCTGGCCAATAATACTAAAGCATGTTTGTGGGTAGCACAAAGCCCTCTTCTACTTTTGGCATCTAGAGTAGTCCCAGGCAAAGGCGAGGTATAACCCTCTCCAAATAAAATATGAAAAGGACTGAAGCAAATCTGAGAAACTTGTATATGAAATAAAGACAGGAATGTTTTGGAACAGATAGACCAGATGAGGAAAAATGCACAAATGCACTTTGCAAAGAAATTTACCATATTTCTGATTTCATTTCTTCCTTTTGTGTGTTCTTTCTCAATATCCTAGTTCTTTGTTCCACAAGTACCAGCTTGTGTCACCCAGTGCAGTGGTAAATCTTTGTTTCATGCTACCTTCCTCTGGAAAACACTATTTAAAACCAAGGTGTTGGTCAGCTTCAGAGCTTTTTGTAGCTTTGATTCTGTTTTAATATCCGAATAGAAGAATCCAGTCCTACTCCCTGTAGCCAGCTACCATAAACAGAAACCAGACAGTAAATGGGCTAGCGACGACCCGGGGCCTCCCGTCGCCCTGATGGCTAGTACCAGTAATTGACACGCCTGCACTGTCCCAGGAGAGGAATCTTCGCCCATCACATACCAGAGGTGCCCATTGTCACCCTTCGTGGGAAACTTGGCATTCAAAGCCATTTTTCCTAATTGGCCACTTGAGCCCAGGAAGAAGCCTACATGACCCAAGGGGTATAAAAGAGGTTCAGCCGCCCACCCCATTTGAGCTCCAATCATCTATACCTGCTGGCAGGTATTGATTGTCTCCCGAGGTCTGTGGGACGCCCAACCTCGCCCTACTTCTTCCCGAGGGATTGAGAGAAAGACGCTGGCCACGCCAAGTCTGGAACGCAGGGGTGAGAATATATACCTGCTATGTGTCTATTTTGCATGCATTTAATAAGAGCTCAGAGAACCAAAAGGGTTTCATGGTACCTGTAAGTGACTTATTAGTGTAATTTCTGTCCTGTCCTTTGTAGTGGCTGTGTTATCTGTAACACAGCAGTAGCATTTAACAACTAAGTTTACCCTGTAACAATAAAATAGTAACTGTTTAAGCTTTAACCTGACTCCTTCAGTTGCTGTAACAGAACCAAGCACAATTTAAAAGAACTTCAGCCGGTCATAAGGGACTCACTGCCCTGACCGTCGGCTGACACTCCCTGAGCCTCAGTTTTCCTCATTTGAGTGAAATGTGTTGTTTGTTCACCTCTGTGCATCTATCTTTGCTTCCTGTGTGTGATATTCCCTGGTTGCTGTTAAAGTGTTAATATCTAGAGTACATAGATGTATTTTTTAATGATGTTAGGTTCATTGGCTTAATAGATCGAAACAGTCAATTACCATAGAGCTTATATTTCTCAATAGGGGAAAGAAGACCAAAGATACTATTTCTTCAACTAAATTTAGATCTAGCCAATTTTTTTTATGACAGATCCTGTGGAAAATATGAAGAGGACTTCATGTTGTCCCCTAAGTGTTGCATCTCTGTAGATATCATAAGGTTTATTTTGGAATAGGTCTTGCATCTGTTAAGAGGTAGTCTAGCATGTTGGGACTGTAAATTTGACATTTTCTTCAACAGACTTGGTGGAAAATGAGACGAGAAAATGATTTGCTGAAGTGGAAACAGAAGGAAATGGTATTAAAATATTAGTAAATACTTGAAAACTAATGCTTTTTTTTACTCAAAGGAAATTATATTCACATTTATATACTGTAGAATACACTGATCAATTTTATAATGGTTTTGATCTTTCCTTTCAGGTGTAAGATATTCTGTATACCTTCATACATATTTCCATTATTTTGCTCCAGTTAAAATTGCTTGATCATTTTTCTTGGTTACACACAAGATTTTCTCAAGTATAGGAGCTAAAAAGAGGGTAAAATGAATGTAGACAATGCTACCCAAGCATGCTTTTCTGATGTAGACAATGTTACCCAAGACCAGAGACTTCTAAAAATACTGATATTCCCAGAGCTTTGTGCTACATTAGTGTTCTGTGCACCCTGCAAGGGCTTCTTAAAGCCAACCACTCTCTTTCTTAATTCTGCTAAAGGGAGAATCTGTGCAGATTACAGCAATTGCTAAGCTATATTTTTTCAGTTGGAGTTTCTCCTCACAGAAAACTATCCTTTTATAGTATCTTCAGTATCTTACACGGTTTATAATCTCTTGAAACTAATTCCTCTCTAAATCATAAGAGAAACTACTCATGCATGAGTAATTATTAATCGTAGATTCCAAGACCAGAAGATTGTCATGATCTAGTCCAGTGTTTCTCAATCAGTGGTACGAGTACCCTCAGCGGTACTTGAGAGAAGTTTGGGGAGTATGTCAACAAAACTGAAATTTGAAGAAAACTGAATTTTTGTTTTAAGTTTTGCAGTGCTTTATTATTTTTTGTACTTTTTACACCCATGATATTAATGGAGGAAATTTGGCGTCTGGGATGGAGGTTGGGTGTAGAAGGGAGATGGGGGAAAAGGGATTGGGGTGCAGGAGGGAGAGTGAGGTCTGAGACTGGGTTTGAGTGAGGAGAAAGTGTGAATTGGCCAACTGCTCATTCGGTGATTTAAAGTATCTTTCATTCAGAAAAATGGCTGAGTGGACAAATAAGGGGCTGTGGGTTTCTGACCACTGAGAGCTCTTGCATATATGGATGCAGTGGCGGGGGGAGGGGGAGGCAGGGAGGCAGAGCTTTTGGGTATGTGGAGTTTATAATTGAAGAAAAATCTAGTTTACGTGCAACATCAGTGTTAATGTTAAGAATTGCAAGGTCATTCAAATGCTCTTGTCCCATTGTAGAATGATGATAGTTCTTTATTTGTTTTAACATGTTGAATGTGTATTCACCTGAAGCCATTGGTGCAGGGAGACTGACAAAAATATGTAATGCAATTGTGATATTAGGAAATACAGTCGACAGGCCGAGATCGATTATTTCTAGAAGCAGTTCTGTTGTCTCGCAGTCCAATTTAAAGTTGGTGGAATGTATGTTTCAGGAAGACAAACTTATCTCAGAGATCTCTTAAAATTTCATTGTTGTACCTTTGTTGAAACAAAGCCAATTCCCATTCAGAAAGAAAAAGAATTGCATTCAATATGTGCTCAAGGAGTTTTTTCTAGTTACCAGTTTCTGTGTTTATTTCACTCAGGACTAAGTTTTCAAATAAACTGTCAGTGCTGCTCTACTAGCTGATTTCCATGTAACATAGTTATCTTTATGTGATACTGAAATTTCATGTGCAGGTATTGGGTCTTTCAACTTCCTTCAGCCTCAACTGATGCTCCAAATGGATGGTCAGACAATACTGATACATTTGGAGTATTACTGTTAAAAATGAAAGATGGTACACAGTACAGAGCCCATTTTACCATACTCCAGCAGAGCCAGTCTCTTGTGTAGATCTCTCCATTTGTAAGAGGTTTTTGACAGCAAATGAGTAGGAAAAGCATGATTTTCAGCATTTTTTTGATATTTTACTTGGAATCTGAAAACAACTATCTTTGAGAAATGACTACAATTGAGCAAAATTGTTCTTATTGAGAAGTCCAACATCAGGTGCTGATATCACTGGTGTGCTAGGCAAAAGTTCTTGCTCTTGTTGTGCAGCATCTCCGAGGTCTTCATTTTCTGTCTGAACAGGCTCTAAATCAAGCTTAGATTCTGCATCTGCCGCTACTTTTGGCATTTCTGTGTCTCGATTAATTACCTCCTCTTTTTGAGGCAGTGGCATTGAAACATCATTTGTGGGTACAAAGTTTTCATCATCAGAACTGAAAATGTCACTGTCAATAAAGTCACCCTCTAATGGTTGAGGCGTCTTCTACAATAAAAGATGTTATTGGCTTTAAACTCTTAACTGCTGCTTCACTCTGTTGCTTTCGCTATCTCTTACTTGCACCACTTTCAAATCTTCCCTTCATTTTTATAAAGTTTTTTTTAAACACAGTAAAACACAATAAATTATACAAAAATGTATTTGTATATACTTCGCAATAAATATTATAATGGTTTTGGAAGTGTTATTTACTATGACCCTTATAGCCTTACTTCAAAGTCTTGAAATTTCGTCTTCTAACATGTTCCTGTTGTTAAATTCATCTAATAACTGGTGCATTATTATGAATATGAACACGGAACAATTGTCAGATTAGAAATAAAGTTTATCACAAAGAAGCCTTTAAAGGTGAATCTAAAACTGGATGAAGAGGTAGCTTACAGCTGAGCATGATATGGTTATTGTATACGAAGACATACAAAACCACCCAGGAATACAAAAACCTCTTATGCGGAGATAAACCATAGAATCATAGAATATTAGAACTGGAAAGGACTTCGAGAGATCATCAAGTGCAGTCCCCTGATCTCACGGCAAGATCAAACATCTAATTTAAAGGTTAAACTCCTCCTCAGACCAAGCAAAGTCACATTACAGCAGTGGTCTCCAACCTTTTTACACCCAAGATCACTTTTTAAATGACAGAACAAGCCGAGATCTACTGCCCCCCCCCACTTCCTTGAAGCCCTGCCCCCTCTATTCTCCTCCTCTCCATCACTTGCTATTCCCAACCCTTATACTGTAGCTTTTTCCCCCAAATTCTTCTGTAGGAAGAGGTTTTTCCAACATTTGGCCTGTCTAGACTGGACCAAATGTTAGAAAAAACACTTCTTTTGGAAGCCCCCTTATTCCTCGTGGAAAGAGGAATATGGGGTAACTGAAAGATCATGTTCGCTCTTCCACTAAAAGAAGCGGAAGAACAAATGCATCCCTGGATACAGAAGAGTTTTTCTGGGATATCTCCGGAATCCTGAAAAACTCCTGCAGTCTAGCCGTACCCTCGCTGGGTGGAGACAGGATGTGTAGGCTCTGGGGTGGGAATGAGGGATTTGGGTATAGGAAGGGGTGAGAAGTGCAAGCTCTGGGAGGAAATCTAGATGCAGGAGGAGGTGGATAAGGGAACGCTGGTGCGGGGAGGGACCTCCAGGCCAGGCAGTGTTGGGGTCAGATGAAGGGTTAGGGTACTAAGCAAGCCCCAGACTTCTGGATATGAGGGTTCAGGAATTTGGATTGGGGTACGTGAGGGGCTCAGGGCAGGGGGTTCCAGTGTATGATAGTCTCAGATGTAGGGCCTGGGGGAAAGGAGAGTGCAGAAGTGTTATGATGTTGTGGCCAGATGGGGGCTTGGCCCCAATTGGGGGTTTGTTGGCCAGGCTTCATTTTTAAATAAAATACCATGTCAAACACAAAAAGTTTCTGCATTGTCTTTATTTCTGAGAAGGGCAAGGAACCTGCCTTGAGTCAGGGGTCACTGACCCACAGAAAAGTCAGTTGGGGCCACACAAGTGAAATGCCAAAAAAAAAACCCTCCTTCAACCCTCCGTCCCCGGCTTCACTAATGTGGCCCCAACCGTGTTGGTGGGAACAGGGGACATAGTACTGGGAAAGGGTGCTAGTGGGTGTCTCGACAGGGGACAGGTGCCAGTGGGGACAGAGTTCTGTGGCTGGAGACAGGGGAGTGGGGACAGAGTTCTATGGCTTGGGAGTGGGGAGAGGGAATGAGGCAGGGGAGAGGGAACAGGGTGCGGGGACGGTAGAGAGTCTCCTGCACCCACCTCCTTCCAGGATTCCTCCCCCCCCCCCCCCCCATCTGAGGGAAGCCTGTACTTGCCTCCTCCAGGCCCAACTCACCTCTCCTGCGGAGCAGGGAAACCCCCGTGCGCGCCTCCCCTGGGGCCGACCCCCCTCCCTCCCACGTAGCGTAGGGAAACCCCTGCCCTCCTCCTCCGGAGCCGACACCCCCTCCCGCAGCACGCCCGGCACGCCACAAACCTGAGGGAGGGGAGCAGCCAGTGCACTTCCAGAACCCCTGGAAGTGGCACAAAGCTGCAGGACTTCCGTCCTCTCTGCGGGAAGCTGGTAGTACCTCCATTGTCGCTGGAGGTAGGTAGTGGGGCTTCTTGGGAGTGGGGGGGAAAATCGGGGGGGCCCGAATGCCTTGCGATTGACTGGTCGAGGCCTCGATCGCGATTGACCCGGTGATAAACACGGCTTTACAGCAACATAATTAATTATGACTTTCAAAACCTCTGAACTGTGCAAAGATTGTAAACTGCATTTCATAACATAGAATCACTAATCACAGAAGCAATGCTAATCTCCAGTCATGCAGATGAAAACTCAGATGTGACTGAAATTGGCAAAGGCCCAAGGTCCCAGAATGATTTAAATCATTTTTTTGCAGGTATATATAGCTTCATTTGTTTTGTCTGTTATAACTGCAAGGTGTGTAATAAATGGAAATATAAATATTTGAGGCCTCTTTGTCTCCTGAGGCCCACCTGTCCGTCTCCTCCCTCCCCTGATAGGGCCTGGCCCCATGTATGCATAAATACAGGCAGTCCCCGAGTTATGCGGATCCGACTTATGTTGGATCCGCACTGATGAACCGGGCTTTTCTCGCCCTGGAGGATGCGGGCGGCGGGACCGCCCAGACGCGCCGAGGTCCGCCGCCCTTGTCCTTCGGGGCGAGAAAAGCTGCTCCGTGTCTCCCTGGTCTGCTGGGGGTGGGGTCCCAGCAGACCAGGGAGACGCGGAGCAAAGCCGCGGAGGACCCGGGCGGCGGGATTGCGGCACGTCTCGGTCCCGCAGCCCGCATCTCCATGGTCTGCTGGGGGGGAGGGCCTAGTGCGCCCCTCCCCCTCCCAGCAGACCAGGCTTTTCTCGGGACTCCTGGGGCAGAGCAGCTGGGGCGCTGCCGGTTAGTCCCGCAGCGCTGCTCCTTGGCGCTACTGGAACAACCCGGCAGCACCCCAGCTGCTCTGCCCCAGGCGTCCTCAAGTCAGCCGCTGCTGAAACTGACCAGCGGCTGACTTACAGGAAGCCCGAGGCAGAGTTGCTCTGCCCCGGGCTTCCTGGAATCAGCCGCTGATAAGTTTCAGCAGCAGCTGACTTGAGGACGCCTGGGGCAGAGCAGCTGGGGAGCTGCCGAATTGGTCCCCGCAGCGCTAAGATGCGGCGCTGCGGAGACCTACCCAGCAGCGCCCCAGCTGCTCTGTCCCAGGAGTCCAGATTCAGCTGCTGTTGAATCTGATCAGCAGCTGATTCCAGGAAGCCCGGGGCAGAGCAACTCTGCCTCGGGCTTCCTGTAGTCAGCCGCTGGTCAGTTTCAGCAGCGGCTGACTTGAGGACGCCTGGGGCAGAGCAGCTGGGGTGCTGCTGAGTGGTACCAAAAACATCCATCATGAAGGTATATCAGGCCCCTTTCTCCCTACTCTTATTTTGTATCTTGTTTTAGCCTTTTCTTTTATGTTGACTAGCAGTGTTTAAGCAGGATGGTCATCGTTATTATGCAAATCCAAATATAACTTACACTGCTGAATTTATTACTTTGTTTCTATATTTTGGTGTTTTCAAATGGACTTCTAAATATCCATTTATTATTGATTCAGATGTGTTAAAAATGCTCTTTAAATCGGCACAGTCTGAAAACAAAAGTGTCCAGTTGCATTAGGGAAAGTCCTAACAACGTTTATGGTTTATGGTTTTCTGGTAATTGAACAAAATAGGTTACTACAAATTTTATAATTGATTTTTGTGAGAGCTGATGTAATATAAATTAAGTTGCTTACTTGAACACATCCTGAAAAAGGGAGATGGTTACTCCACTGTCTTTTGCTGCTTTATTATACTGTATATGAAGAATAACCGAGGTTTTGGTGGATGGGTTTTTTCCCCCCACTCAAGGAAACTTCCTGTCTTGTTCTTAAATATTAGAAATTCAGATCTTGTTTACCATTGGAAGACTAAATGTTGGCTTTAGGACTAGTAAAATTGCCTGCACTGTAATCAATAGATTGTAAACTATTCACCATTAATCAGGGAAGAGCAGACTTGTTTTTCCATTAAAAGAACCAAGACAATTCAGTGTGTATGGGAAAAGAAATATATGCAAACAAAATATCTGATTACCCTCCAACTTGCATCATAAAAAGCATATTTAGGTACAAGGCCATGTTAAAAGAAATACATTTTATTTGCAGGTTACCTTTCTTTCATTTGATGTTAGGCTTCTTAACCAATATAAATCTAACTGTACAAACAATACAACACTTTTAACTTTTGGATTAGCTGTTCTTTCGCTCAAATTTCCTGAAACACTTTACAGGAATAAGAAGTGATCTTATTAAAGAGATATATTGTCTTTAGTCAGTTACACTCTAACATCGCTAATGGGTACCAAAAATGCAGCATAACTATACTTGTGCAGTACAGTGCTACGCCAGATGTACAATGGATGCAATCCCACTGGTTCTATGAAGCCTATACATGGTAGATGATTGAAAAGACAGTGCTGAGACTATAATACTAACCTGTTGCTAAAAGATTTAAAGAAGTAATGCATGCTACAGTCTGCTCCTTGCTGGTACACAAACAAGGGTCTTAATGTCGCAACTGAATCCAGGGGCATGCCCTTGCTTCCCTCTGGTCCAGACAGTGTAAATAGCAGCGCACACAAAAGTACTGTGGTGCCACTCCCCCATGTGGATTCTGACTATGTGAACTTACTTAAGTTTTGAGTTCATGTTCCCATATGGATGTGTTATGTGTTGCCTACCTAGTCCTCTTTTCGTGTAAAACTGCTTATATATTGAAGTTTCGTATATACTTTTTTCAAATTATCTTAAATTTCTGGAGACAACTTGATGTTGCTAATGTTGGCATGTTGTATGTACTTTGTAGTCAGTGAATATAAAACAAAACAAAAAAAGACTGAAAAATTGGCACATAGTAGGGTTTTTTTTTCCTTAAGACTTGCTAAAATCATCTTTTGGGTTGAAATCCCAGATGGAGAGAAATACTGCAAAGTACTTCTAAAAGCTTTCTTTTGGATGATTCACTCCAAAGGTTATGAACTGTTGTTACTTCTGAATATTAAGTGACTAATTGAAGGTGTGTTGAATTTGAAAACTATCCGTTGCTAGATAGTGCCAGAAATGAACAGTTGGAAAATTATGCTGCCATGGTTACTTTGTGGCTGGAAGCTGACTTTAGGTAACTGAAACTAAACTATTGTTTCATTTTGGTGTTCCATAACTCTACAAAATGGTAGGGCTGAAATTTGATGTTTAGCTTCCTTTGTTCTCCCTAGGTATCAGAGATTTTGAAATTGTCAAAGTTAACAAAATGATGAGGACTGTTAGCATGGCATTTCACACACAACTCAGAATTTCCATTTGTGTCTAAAGTTATATGAACGTAGTATTCGGCTACGTCTACACTGGCACCCTTTTCCGGAAATGCTTAAAACGGAACAGTTTTCCGTTATAAGTATTTCCAGAAAAAGAGTATCTACATTGGCAGGATGCTTTCCCGGAAAAGCCCTTTTTCTGGAAAAGCGTCCACGGCTAATGTAGACGTGCTTTTCCGGAAAAAAGCCCCGATCGTCATTTTTGCGATCGGGGCTTTTTTCCGGAAAAGACTACTGGGCTGTCTACACTGGCCCTTTTCCGGAACAGTTTTCCGGAAAAAGGACTTTTGCCCGAGCGGGAGCAGCATAGTTTTTCCGGAAAAACACTGACAATTTTATAGTAGATCGTCAGTGCTTTTCCGGAAATTCAAGGGGCCAGTGTAGACAGCTCGCAGCTTATTCCGGAAAAGCGGCTGCTTTTCCGGAATAAGTGGCCCAGTGTAGACACAGCCTTCATGTTTAGTAATTTTCTATTTCTGTTATAGCAGCGGTGTCCAATCTTTGGAACCTGAGGGCCAAATATACTGTTTCAAAAAGGTCAAGAAGGTACCATCTATATTTTGGAGCAGATTCACTGCCTTATTACTTCTCCTGTGCATCACCCATAGGAGTTACCCCAGGGAGCTCCTCAGCAGATGTAGAGTTGGTGTATTTGGTTCACGTGGGTCTCATACAAAGGCAGTTGGCTAGCTGACTGGCACAAGTTAGACCAGGTTCTGTGCAGGGGCAGAGGATTCCACTAGCAGCTGGTTTCCAAATGCATTTGTTAGCATGCTAAAAACAGAAGTGTAGCTGTGGTGGTGTGAGTGGAAGAAACGGCTTGAGCACAATCCCATCCAAGATTATAAGTATGCACTTGGCACAGCTATCCCCTGGTGTAGCCATGGCAGCACTCTATTGTTAGTGCTCTAGCTCAATTAGAGTTAACTAAGGTATGTCTCATTGAGATGGAATTTATACCTCCCAGCTCCAATGCAGGCGTACCCTTGATGGTTTGTTTTATGAATATTCACATTTGCATGTTTCATGAAAAATTAAATTAAATGTTCCCCGTGTGGAAAGGAAGAAATGGAGAGAAGATACTTAATATTTCTTCCTATATTCCAGTTCTACCTCAGGGCTTGTTATGGTGTGAAATTGAAGAGGCGGGGTCCACAAAATATGCAGAGACCGTGAAGTTATGATTTTTGGTACAATTGTGTGATTCCCAATTTATAAATCTGATTCTTGCACCTTTCTCCTGCTCCCACAGTGTGATACCTTCCTCTATTTTTTTTTTTTTTTGAGAAAAATGTTTGGTCCTAGATGTACTTTTAAAAAATGTATTTACTGATACCGTAGACTTCCAATTATCTGGAACCTTTAGGACCTAAATTGTGCCAGATTATCAGATATGCCGGACTATCAGGAGGTACTATAAACTGGTGTGTCACTCACTCACTCACACACACACACACACACACACACACACACACACACTGTATATACTGTATATAAAGTGTTTTTAACCCTTTTTATTGTAGCACAAGCACTGTCTAACGTCACAATGCCAGTGGCAGACTGACTCGGTCCCGTCCGGTTTCTCCTGGTTCAGCTGCTGCCTTGTGACTCGTTTTTTTTGCCGAAGCTCACTCACTAGGCTATTGCCATTTTGATGCCGGACTATTGGGAGTGCCGTACAATTGGATGTTGGACTATTGGAGTTTTACTGTATTTGGTATAATTTACAGTAAGACATTACAATTACTTTGTCCTCACAACTAAAAGTACTTATCATACTACAGAATTAACAGTGTTATTCTTTGGGAGCTGCCCCCATAAGTGCTGCACATCAGATCGGTGCACCACTGCCACGCCGTCGGTTGGAGTCTTCAGAGCAGTGTCCCTAGTGCCACGCAAGTGTATGCCTCTAGCCATATACTTGTGCTGTGCAGGCATTATTCATGTGTGAGCCCCCCTCATATTAGTTCCTTCTCTACTGTCTCTGGCCAGAGATGGAGCTTGGCAGTGTTCCTTACCTTGTTCCCGTTATTAAATAAGTAAACCCCATTTCTTACTCAATATTTAGATAGTTACTTTGTTAGCGATTTCTAGTTCATCATTTAAAAAAAAAGTTTTTTCATCTCACTTCCCCCTTTTGTTAATTAGCAGTATGCCTGGTTCCCTCAATTTTAAGCACTATGTGCAAAGACACCATGCTGGTGTCTGATGGACACATACAATGTGTCCACTGCCTCAGCAAGGCAGATGTTTCTCAAAAATGTCCTCCTCGCATGAAGCTACAGAGACCCATGCTTCAAGCTTATACTGCTTGAAAAATCATTAAGACCTACCTCAGACCCAGGACCATAGTCTGAGAAACTGCAAGTGTAAAAAGATAAAAAGCCTGCAAAAAAGTGAGCTTCTTCTCTACCTCAGGATGCTCTGGCACCTAAATGCTCCTCTCCAATGCTTATGGTGCCGGAAAAAAAGCGGCGGACATGTTTATTTAAATCCGCGGGGGATATTTAAATCCCCCGTGGATTTCCCTATTCTGACTTACCTGATTTGCATCCCTTTTCCGGAATTTGGGGCCAGTGTAGACGTAGCCCAGCTGTTTCACATCAGGCTTGTATTCCATGGGGACAGTCAGCATGGAGACAGTCAATGAGATGTCTGTCAGTAAGAGAGATGCACAGTTTTGACTTAATCATTCCCATAGAAGAGAATGAACTTTCACAGACAATGTAGACCCAAAGCAAGTTAGCACTTTTTTTTGGCACATTTCAGTAATTCAGGGTACATATCGTCTTGTACATATGTCATCCAAAATATTTCAGTGTCCTCTTCCTTATGCCTTGCTTTTAGAATACTATTGTTTTGCAGTCCTATCATCTCCCTTTGAGATGTAGCCCTCTACATACCAAATCTCACTGCTGAAAGTGAGACTGCCTTTACCTCAACGGAACATGGATGTTCAGTAAATTCAAGAACAGTTTAGAAAACATCTAGAAAACTAGAAGTAAATTCAGTTTTCAGGTCTGAGATGTACTCCATTAAAAAAATAGGCAAAAAAGAGGCATGTTCACTCAGCTGTGTCACTTTCGAGTTCAGGATGGGAAAGCGAGTCAAGTTTTTCTCATGAAACTGATCTGCGGAAAGGGCCAGTTTTATTTCAAATGCAGAAACATCGCACGTCAGAGAAAGCAGGTTTTTTTTCTTTGCCTTGAAGTTTAAGATTGAATGCATTTAAGTCAGATGAGTGAGAGAAGCCACATTTAGCTGGAAAGTCTCTTTGTCTAAACACGACAGTAAATCCTGGCAATCCTTTTTCTCCAGAAACACTCATGCAGCAGGCAGTAGCTTCATAAACCAATTTAACACGTTGCCTCGACTCAGCTATTTAACTTCTGCAAACATTGCCGAGTCACCATACTGTGTTTTGTACTCCTCAACTAAAGCTTGACATTGTCTGTTTCAAGACATTTGCAACAATAAAGTTGATGATTTTTGTGACACTATCTATTGTGCTCTTGAGAAATCCTCTTTTCAGTTTGTTGCATAACTGTTCTTGGTGCAGAAAGCAATACTATGAAAAGAAATCTGGAAACTGGATTTTTTTCTTCAGCAAAGAAATTAGTCTTCTCTTTTCCAACCATGTGGGGCGCGCCATCAGTTGTTACTGAAGTAAGCGTCTTCAAATCAATGCATTTTCCTATTCCTTCAAAAAAATGCATCAGCACAGAATAAGCCTCCTTTCTCCTAGTTTGACCCATCAAAGGTGGCAGAGGTAGCATTTATTCGACATACTTTTTGACATTGAAAAAACGCACACAGATTATGAACTGAGATATGTCTAAACGATCAGTAGATTCATCCACTGCCAGACTGAAATACTCAGTGCTTTCAATGTCTTCTAGCAATTTAGAAAACCGATCACCTGAAATGCTTCCAATTCGTCTTACTACAGTTGAATCAGACACTTGCAGTTTTGATATTTATTTCTTGTTAAATTCTGCAAAAAGTGATTTGCTGCTGTCCGAGAAGCACTGCTTCATCAATTCACCTTTGGTAAAAGGTCTTTTTGATTTAAGCTATGTGCCAAGCCATTTTGAAGGAGGCTTCTGTAATGGCATTGTTGTCTTTAACTTGCGAACGGAACATATCTTGTTGAGTACGGAAATCTTCCAGTAGGGAACTTACCTTAGTTTTTCTTAAATTGCTGTCAGGTGGATACAAGTCTTTGAACTCAGGGGCTGCATCTAGACTGGCATGATTTTCCACAAATGCTTTTAACAGAAAAGCTTTTCCGTTAAAAGCATTTGCGGAAAAGAGCGTCTAGATTGGCACGGACGCTTTTTGTGCAAAAGCACTTTTTGCAGAAAAGTGTCCATGCCAATCTAGACGCGGTTTTGTGCAAGAAAGCCCTGATCGCCATTTTCGCTGTCGGGGCTTTTTTGCGCAAAAGTTTTTAGCTGTCTACACTGGCAATATGCGCAAGAGGGCTTTTTCCCGAACGGGAGCAGCATAATATTTGTGAAAGAACACTGACAAGCTTACATGAGATCGTCAGTGTTCTTGCGCAAATTCAAGTGGCCAGTGTAGACAGCTGGCAAGCTTTTCCGCAAAAGCAATTGCTTTTGTGGAAAAACTTGCCAGTCTATATGCAGCCAAGGTGAAAAGATTAATGGTGCTGTTGCAGGTTTGTTTTCTTTAACACAGCGATAGTCTTTTGACAAAGAAGACACATTGGTTTTCCATTTATCTCTGCAAAAGCAAACTCCATCTCCCAAACAGGGTTGAAAACCCTGTGTTCATCCAACAAGCATCTCTTCTTTGTTGCCATTTTTAATGCTTCTTATTAAAAAGAAAATTGTATAGCAGTGTTTTGGGTGTTTAGCTTGAAGCTTCAGGTTGTACGTTTCCTGGAGTGATTTTACTCTTTAAAAAAAAAAAAAAAAAAGTTTCCAAGCCAGAGTGCTCCAACATGCAGTGGGCGGCGGAGCTGGGTGAGTCAGGCCGGCCATGAGGAAAAAAGATCAGGTGCCTGGGAACCCCATCCTGGATTCCCAGCAGGGCTGACCTCCCCATGCAGGAGTCTGTGGCTCCGTGTGAGATGGAGGCAGGGCTGCCCAACTGCAGTGTCGAACCCAGCATGGCCTGTGTGAGCCAGTCAGCACCTTTTCGGCTCTGCCCACAAAGCTAAGCAGCCAGCACTTCCCATAATGCCCTGGCACTCCTGGCACCACCTCCTGGGGGCTTGAAATGCTGACTCCCTGTACCCATCTGTTCTAGCCAGCCTGTCCACTTGGTTTTTCAGTGTTCAACCACACTTATGAGACGCCTCGCCATTGTGGAGCATGTTCCCAGTGGAGGCCATGTTTAAAGGATCCCACCTGTGGGCCACATGTTGAGTAGCCTGCTCTAGAGCAATGCTCGAACCTGAGCATATGCAATTCAGCACCTAGAAGACAACAATACAGACAGTATGACTAGCCATACCCTAGACCAGGGGTCTCCAAACTTTTCAGCCCGAGGGCCGCATTAACTATCAAACAGCAGTTCGGGGGCCGACTACACACTTGAGGTCCAAATAAAAAACAATCAAAACATGGATGTTGTTTTTAATTATTTATTTAATATTATTTTATTCAGTTATTATTTAATAACACATTCATACACTACACATGAACACCTGTATTAGTGTGAATGGTGAAATTGTTTCCTGGATGCCAAAATAGCAGACATTTCTGGCTTTAGATTTGTTGTCCCTAACATCAACAGTGACCTGAGATTATCATCGGACAAGTTTGTTCTCAAATTGTTCTTCACGTATTTCATTCTTGAAAATGTTTGTTCACACAGGTATGTTCCAAAGATTAAAAGGTACCTTGATGCAAAAGTTTTGACATTAGGAAAGTCTTCCTTGGGCAAAAACTGGTAAAAACCCACCAGTCCTATTTTGAACTTGTCCCTAAGGAGGTCATTTGCTTGCAACTCAATGACTTCCAGCTGCAGTTCATCTGGGCAACTGGCCACATCTGCTTCAAATGGGTTTTGAAACAATCTCACTTCTTCTGCCTTTGAATCCAAAAAGGTCTCCACGGGCCGGATGAGAGGGCCTCGCGGGCCGCATCCGGCTCCCGGGCCGTAGTTTGGAGACCCCTGCCCTAGACTGTGAGATACACTTTCCCCTCTCTCTCCCCAAGTACATGCAACAGTACAGCAAACAAAATCAGCATCATCAGAACCATAATAGAGGCAGGGGCCAATGACGTCCTCAACCCTCTAATAACCTGCAGCAGTTGCAGCAACTCAATAAGGAAATTTGGTCCATATGTCGAGGGTCAAGAAAACTTTTTGTCCGTTGCAATGCCTCTGTTGCCATGCAAACTGTTTCTAGCATTTTTTAACAACTGGCAACAAATAACCTCTGATAAATGGGTTCTCCAAATAATCAAGCTTCACCTTCCTGGCAACTTCAATACCATGGTGTTGCCCACCAAACACAAGTGGCAGCTAAATCAAGATATCCTGCTGTGGGTCTTCGAGCAACGACCCTTTTTGTCACCCAGCACAACAAAAAGTGTCTTAGTTTTTGTTCGAGCCACTACAGGGAAGAGTTCCCTGGGAGACATGTTCCTGATCAGTTGGCCATCTCCTCTCCTTTACACCTTTTCTCCCCACACTTCTTCTCAACAAGGTTATTCTCAACACACAGACACACAAATTACACTTAATACTAATAGCCCCATTTTGGCCATGGTAACCTTGGTTCCCCTTTTTACTCAAGATGTCTCACACTCCGTCCGTTCCCTTATCACACACTACGGATCTCCTTTTCCAACCCGGAAGCTTGATCAGCCATCCCAATGTCCACATTCTGAACCTGAAAGCCTGATTCCTTAATGGTTTTCTACGCAAGAGCTAGAGTGCTCACAGCAAGTGCAGGGAGTCCTGTTCCATAGTAGGGCACAGAGCATTCCATACCTCCAAAAGTGGCACGGATTCTCGCTATGGTGCTCACACTGTGACAGGTTGACCCATCCATATCTCCTTTATCTCTTAGTCTCAGAGCAATGCTACAGGTGGATGCAAACAAGCACATGTGACCTCAATTTTGGCATACGAGACAAAACTCACTCTACTCATAGATGGAAAATTTTAGAGGGAACACTGCTTGCATGCAAAATTAGCTGTTGCTTGCACACAACAAGAGAATAAAAAGCTCTGATTTAATAAAGTTTGTTTGGAATCTTACCCAGATCATTTAGTACAGTATTTCAATATTTTAGAACAGTATATATCAAGCTACTCTTGGGAGAATATGTGAACATTGCTTATTTTGTCACTTAACCAACTGGATTGTTAACCATTGCAGGATGCATTCTTTGGCAGTCTGCTCACACTCTAGTTGAAAATATAGACAGGTACCTACCTTTTTTGATGTTTCTCCGAAATCTTTAGTCGTGTTCTTCTAAATTGGAAAAAAAAAAATTGGCTGCACATTTACTTCATTTATAGATGTGCTCCCTCTGCAAACTTTAAAACAAGCCCCAAATGCAGCCAACTATAACATTTTTAACATAATATTATTTTAAGGACATTTTCATTACATTTTGAAATCCTTAAAATTTGTCTGCTTTTTTAAAAAAAAAAAAGCCTCATGGGAAGAGAGAGTAAGGACAAATCTCTTTTAGCATTGGCCTTCTATATTAATTTGAATTTTATTTATGAATGTCTTTTTTTTAAAGATTCAGTTGCCAATTGTGCATATATGGAGCTAATATATTGGTTCCCTCTATGTCCCTATGTGTCAGCCAGGCAAGTGGAAGCCAATAATAAAAGATTTTTTTTGGTCTCTTACCCTGCACTTCCCCATTTCCCATCAGAAAACCAGCAAGGCATCTTTTGTGGAAATTGGCCACTTTGTTTAAATTGTATAGGCAATGTCTCTGTGATAGGGAGCAGTCTCATTGGGGCAGCTTCTTTGTGTGCTGATAAAGCCACTGATACTTGCCTTCTTGCTTTCTGGGGCTTTTCATCATCCTGTCCTGATAGACCAGAACTTCTGGTCTCTCCCAGCTAAGGCACAGAGCTGGGATCACTACCCATCCTTCCTCTCACCACCTCCCCCTAAAGAGCAATGCAGACACAGCATCACTACAGGCAGTCCCCGAGTTACGCGGATCCGACTTACGTTGGATTCGCAGTTATGAACGGGGCCCTCTCCCTGGTCTCCAGCAGACCAGGGAGAGGAAGCAAAGCGGCGGAACACGCGGGCAGCGGGCAGCCCAGACGCGTCTGGGCTGTCCGCTGCCCGCGTGCTCCGCAGCTTTGCTCTGCTTTGCTCCCCGTCCCCCTGGTCTGCTCTGGGAGCAAAGCCGAGCAAAGCCGCGGAGCACGCGGGCAGCCCAGACACGTCTGGGCTGCCCGCGTGATCCGCCGCTTTGCTCCCCGTCCCCCTGGTCTGCAGACCAGGGGGACAGGGAGCAAAGCAGAGCAAAGCCGCGGAGTCCGAGGGCAGCAGGACAGCCACGGCGCGTCTCGGCTGTCCCGCTGCCCCCGTGCTCCATGGCTTTGCTCCGGATGCATGTGGTACAGCAGCTGGGGTGCTGCCAGTTGGTCCCGTAGCGCCGCTCTGGGCACTACTGGACCAACCCGGCAGCACCCCATCTGCTCTGCCCCAGGCGTCCTGATTCAGCTACTGCTGGTCAGTTTCAGCAGCGGCTGAATCAGGACACCTGGAGCAGAGCAGCTTGGGTGCTGCTGGGTTGGTCCAGCGGCGGCGCTACTGGACCAACCCAGCAGCACCCCAGCTGCTCTGCCCCAGGCGTCCCCAAGTCAGCCGCTGATCAGTTTCAGCAGCAGCTGACTTGGGGATGCCTGGGGTTCTTAAGTTGAATCTGTATGTAAGTCGGAACTGGCGTCCAGATTCAGCCGCTGCTGAAACTGATCAGTTTCAACAGTGGCTGAATCTGGACGCCAGTTCCGACTTACATACAGATTCAACTTAAGAACAAACCTACAGTCCCTATCTTGTACGTAACCCGGGGACTGCCTGTACTTCAGCTCTGAGAAGAATGCAGTTTCATGCACAGCATCCAGGAAACCAACCCTCAAATGGGATCAGAAACCCAAATAAACCATTCGGGAAGCCCCCTGTAACAATAAAGGAGGTTGTACACACTGATGGCTCCCCCAGGCAACAATTATTTACACTGGGCTTTTTAGTAAATAAAAGTAATTTTATTAAGTACAAAGAGTAGGATTTAAGTGGTTGCAAGTGAAAACAGAGCAAAGTAAACTACAAATTTAAAATTAAAGAAATGCATAGCTAATTCTAACACACTAAAGCTTATTGCAAACTTAGCCTAAAACTGTGCTGGTTTGTGCAAAAAGCCTCTCATCCAGGAAAGATCTTATTTCCGTGGCGTCTCTATTTATTCTCTTGGGTGTGTCATGCCAGCCAAAGACAGAAGAGACTGCCGGCTTTCCAGTTTAAATAGACTTCCCTTTGGGTGGGAATTCTTTGTTTCTAGATTACCCATCCCCTGTCCCCCTCCAAGGAAAATTAGCTGGTAAACTAATATATCAATAGAAGTTAGTTTGGTCATGTGATTTTTCTATGACCAACCACTGCTGAACCTTAAGAGACAAACACCAGGCTGTTCAGGTCATTAAGTTGATTACCCAGACATTCGTGTGTCCAAGCATTGGAAACACCATTGATGGCCTTCATTTGTACATTTAAAAGCATCAACCATTCTGTACCCGATATTTCTAACTTTACGTACGAAAATGATACTCACACCAAAATAAGATATACAGATCCAGCAGATTGTAACGTTACCTCATGTAAACTATCAATTTTATTTTGTCCAACACATCTTCGAATTATGCATATTTGTATACGTAAGACAATTTCATACAGCATGGAGGGGGTCTGGCTCAGTCTTAAATAACTAAAAAAATAGGGGAGTGTGTGTGCTGCATGCAATGAAACTTTCTTCTTCTCTGTTAAATTGATAGGAGTAGCAGTTTTGAGTAGAGGCCAGTTTTGGTAAACATACTACTAAGTTCAGTCACATTAACTAAGAGATAATGGTGAGTAACATCAGAATCCTCAGCTCTGATCTCCAAGAGCAAGTTTAATGACTCTACTTCTACTTCAGGGGAAAGCTGATAAAGCTGTTTTTATTTTGTGGTTGTCCGAAGAAACTAGTAGGCCTAGGGACAACACACTGTGCAAGAAGTTTAAAGAATTCTCCCAAGCTTCCTAATGAAAATGATACATCATTTAGAGGATCCTCCTAATTGATAGGATTTGAGTAAGATGGCTATATATATATATATATATCACATATATGTATTATCACATACAATTAGGCATGAAGGAAAAAGATTAACTGTCTGACTTTTACCCATAGCACTTATGGCAAATATTAAATGGTAGCATGAGAGAAAATAATAGAGGTGAAGAATTATATGGCAGAAAAGAGACTAAATCCCTTGTTCATTAACTGGGTTTAATATTTATATTTTCTTCGAAGTTGTAGGGTTTTTTTAAATCAACTTTTGATGGGGATGGAATGTGGTGAACTCTACTGAAGTAAACTTTTCAGTTTGAGAGAGAGAGAATTTATTTAAATTGGGTGGGAGGTGTAAGGTTAGATAGTCCTAACAGGTCTTATGAGGCTTACAAAAATGGGGTTTTCCTCTTGCAGACTTTGGACAATACAGAAGGGTGTTTGGTGATAGAAGTTGTATATAGGTGAAGGGCTCCCTCAGGGAACTTCAGGGGTTATGGGAACTTCATGCCCTCTTATCCAAGACTGAGAGAGCTGTTTCTCTCAGTGCCTTGCTAATGACTAGCAACAACTCCTTCGAGTGTGGTTATCATTCAGTACAACTGCTTGTGGCGATTCCACAATCAGCTAGATTGCATGAATGTTCCCAGAGCCACTTGTGAATCACACAAAAAGGCAAATCCCCCACTCTCAGTACTGTACCTCAGGAAAATAGGGTGTGTCTAGACTACATGGCTCCGTCGACGGAGCCATATAGATGAGTTTACGAGACATAGCAAAATGAAGCGGTGATTTAAATAGTCACCACTTCATTTACATCAATACCACGCTGTGCCACTCAGCTGATTGTCAGCACAGCGCAGTAGTCTAATCAGCTGAGTGGCACAGCACGGCGGCCATTTTGATGTAAATGAAGTGGTGATTATTTAAATTGCCGCTTCATTTGCTGTGTCTAGTAAACTCACCTACATGGCTCCGTTGATGGAGCCATGTAGTCTAGACACACCCATACTGTCTAATTTATTAACTGGTTCACCACTTAATCAATGGAAAATGGATATACACAGCCCTTGCAAAACCTAAGTAGATTTACCACACACTAGCTGAAAGATAAACAGTAAAATAAATTTGACTAAAAGATGGATTTTAAGATATATTAAGTGATAGGCAAAAAATCAGTATATTTATAAAAATATAAACTGTCTAAACTCTTAACCCTATTAGACGTGGAAACAACTAAATCAAGCAGTTTTTCTCACCCTACTGGATGGATATTGCAATCCATACTACACAGATTTTACCCTTGAAATTTGGGCCAGTCTTCTCAGTGTCCTGATTGCTTGCAACATAGGTAGGTAAGTAGAAAGGGCAAATATGGGGTCTCGGTTTTCATTTTTATACTCTTAGTTCATGTGTTTGAAAAGTACAAGTCCAGGCATGTCTGGTGGGCATTGGTAAGTCCCTAACCAAACTCGAGAAATTCCCTTGGTGTGGCTTCATACATGTCAGATATTGAATTGTGGCTCCCTTGCTGGACAATGTTTAACAGCACCCACCTGGATGTTGATTACCTTCCTTGTCATTTTCTCTGTAGCGCTAGTATCTGGGTATCCTAGCATATTTTAGGAAAAAACATACAACATAATTCTTAAAATGGCATATGCATTGATGATATACATGTACGGTTAGAGAAATGACTTTCAGCAAATCTTAACCTTTCCCCTGATATATCATATGTCATTCTTATATGCAATATCACAGTTGTATACAAATGAGGAGTACGGGAATACAGAGTGCTTCCCCAAGGTATAGAACAGGGGTGGCCAACCCTTTTAACAAAGAGAGCCAAAACAGCGGCGGGAAAAATGCAAAGAACCGCAGACCAGAATTGTCGAGGGGGGGGGACAGGAGGCTGCCCCTTTAAGAAATAAGCTTAGGCTTTTTGCCTGCCATCTTGGGTGCCATTTTTAAATCACCCCGGTGAAAGCTGGGAGCCGTTGGGGGGCAGGAGTGGACAAAGGATTGGCTTTGTGAGCCACACTTTTGAGGGAGAAGAGCCGTGGGTTGGCCACCCCAGTATAGAATGTCAAAATATGGATGAAATACAGGCAGTCCCCGAGTTACGTATATGATAGGGACTGTAGGTTTGTTCTTAAGTTGAATCTGTATGTAAGTCAGAACTGGCGTCCAGATTCAGCCGCTGCTGAAACTGACCAGCGGCTGACTACAGGAAGCCCGAGGCAGAGTTGCTCTGCCCTGGGCTTCCTGGAATCAGCCGCTGATCAGTTTCAATAGGCTGAATCTGGATGCCAGTTCCGACTTACATACAGATTCAACTTAAGAACCCCAGGCATCCCCAAGTCAGCTGCTGCTGAAACTGATTAACAGCTGATTCCAGGAAGCCTGGGGCAGAGCAACTCTGCCTCGGGCTTCCTGTAGTCAGCGCTGGTCAGTTTCAGCAGCAGCTGACTTGGGGACGCCTGGGGCAGAGCAGCTGGGGTGCTTCTGGGTTGCTCCAGTAGCGCCGCTCCTCGGCGCTACTGGACCAACCCAGCAGCGCCCCAGCTGCTCTACCACAGGCGTCCGGAGAAAAGCCTGGTCTGCTGTGGGGAAGGGGGGAGAGAACATGTACTAGCTGGGCCCCCCTCCCCAGCAGACCAGGGAGACGGAGAGCAAAGCCTCTGAGGACGCCGGCAGCGGGACAGCCGCGGCGTGTCTGGAGACGCGGAGCAAAGCCGCGGAGGACCCGGGCGGTGTCTCCCTAGTCTGCTGGGTGGGGGCGCAGCTAGTACGCCCCCCCCCCCCCCAACAGACCAGGGAGATGGGGAGCAAAGCCGCAGAGCACGTGGGCAGCGGGACAGCCCAGACGCGCCGCGGCTGTCCCGCTGCCGGCGTCCTCAGAGGCTTTGCTCCCCCGTCTCCCTGGTCTGCTGCAGACCAGGGAGACGCGGAGCAAACCCCGTTCGTAACTGCGGATCCAACATAAGTCGGATCCGTGTAACTCGGGGACTGCCTGTATAGGGTGTGTAGTAGAAGGAAAAAGGGAGGCAGATCTTGATGCACTGAGAGACTTTAAGCACCAAGACCCCAATTCAGCAAAAAGTTTAGCATATTCCTCATCTTAAGTATGTGAGTAATCCCATAGCTACCCAGTATAGTTGTAGAGAATTGTTTGTTTCTCCCTATTGTTATCTGATCATTGAAATTGGCAGAGAGATATAAAAGTACTTTGTTTGGGATTAGAATACCATTAAGCACACTTTTTTATTCTGAAAAAAAAATGTATACAATATTTGCAGAAGCACACTAGATGAAAACTTGTAGGACTAAGCATGACTGAACTGTCTAGTTTTTTTTTCCCTGTCACATGGTGGGCATCAGCACTTCTGAGGAACTACTAAATGCAAGTCAACCTGTCATACATTTCACATTCTCTGATAGAGTTCCATTATCCATTAATGACACTACAAAATAGATTTTTCTCAGGCTGGCATCATAACTGTGGAGCTGTGTTGACCATTTTAATCTTTCAGTATAATAAAGCTACAGTAGTGATTAAATTTATGATACTATTAAGCATCTTATAATGATTGGAAATGCAAAATAAATCTAAAGTAAATTACTTATTCTGCTATGTTTTCTTTTCCAATGTTTCTTCTTTCTGTAGAAAAGAAATATACTCCAGTGATTTAAACACAGGACTATAGGAGCCCAGTAAAATTGATTTTATCCCAGCTGTTTCAAAGAATTACTGAGAAACCATAATTTTTATACCTCCAAAGTTCTTTCATCTTCAAAATTAGGGGTATTTATCTACAGTGGTGTTCAGAATTACTTCATCTGTGTTAGAAGATAGAAAAGCACTTTACAAAGGGAATATACTCTAGAAGTGCAAGATGTTATAATTATTATGGAGCAGGTAATTAAGGAAATCCTCTGTAAATACTCGGAAGGTGGCAAGGTGATAGGGAACAGCCAGCATGTATTTGTAAAGAACAAATCATGTCAAACGGATCTGATAGCTTTCTTTGATAGGATAATGAGTCTTGTGGATAAGGGAGAAGAGGTGGATGTGGTATACCTAGACTTTAGTAAGGCGTTTGATACAGTCTCGCATGATATTCTTATCAATAAACTAGGCAAATATAACTTAGATGGGGCTACTATAAGGTGGGTGCATAACTGGCTGGATAACCATACTCAGAGGGTGTGTCTAGACTACAGGGTTTTGTCGACAAAAGTGGACTCTTGTTGACAAAACTATACCTGCGTCTACACTGCCTTTGAGTTATGTCGACGTATGTAAACCTCATTCTATGAGGAATAACGCCTTATATCGACAGAGTTCTGTCGATAGAAGGCATTATTGCATCTACACTGTCCTTTGTGTCCACACTGCTAAGTCGACAAAGCATTTTGCTTTGTCGACAGAACTGGATGTAGCCTAGACACTCTTTGTCGACAGAAGCTTTGTCAACAGTATCTGTGTCGACAAAACCCTGTAGTCTAGACATACCCAGAGAGTAGTTATTAATGGTTCACAATCCTGCTGGAAAGGCATAACAAGTGAGGTTCCGCAGGGGTCTGTTTTGGGACCGACTCTGTTCAATATCTTCATCAACGATTATATATTGGTATAGAAAGTACACTTATTAAGTTGGCAGATGATACCAAGGGGTTGTGACTAATCTGGAGGATAGGGTCATAATTCAAAATAATCTGGACAAATTGGAGAAATGGTCTGAGGTAAACAGGATGAAGTTTAATAAAGACAAATGCAAAGTGCTTCACTTAAGAAGGAACAATCAGTTTTACACATACAGAATGGGAAGCGACTGTCTAGGAAGAGTACAGCAGAAAGGGATCTAGTGGTTATAGTGGACCACAAACTGAATACGAGTCAGCAGTGTGATGCTGTTGCAAAAAAAGCAAACATGATTCTGGGATGCATTAACAGGCGTTTTGTGAGCAAGACACAAGAAGTCATTCTTCCGCTCTACTCTGCGCTGGTTAGGCCTCAGTTGGAGTATTATGTCCAGCTCTGGGCACTGCATTTCAAGGAAGATGTGGAGAAATTGGAGAGGGTCCAGAGAAGAGCAATAAGAATGATTAAAGGTCTAGGGAACATGACCCATAAAGGAAGGCTGAAAGAACTGGTTTTGTTTAGTTTAGAAAAGAAAAGATTGAGGGGGGACATGATAGCAGTTTTCAGGTATCTAAAAGAGTGTCATAAGGAGGAGGGAGAAAATTTGTTCATCTTGGCCTCTGAGGATAGAACAAGAAGTAATGGGCTTAAACTGCAGCAAGGGAGGTTTAGGTTGAATGTTAGGAAAAAGTTCCTAACTGTCAGGGTCGTTAAACACTGGAATAAATTGCCCAGGGAGGTTTTAGAATCTCCATCTGTGGAGATATTTAAGAATAGGTTAGATAAATGTCTATCAGGGATGGTCTAGACAGTACTGGGTCCTGCTATGGGGGCAGGAAACTGGACTTGATGACCTCTTGAGGTCCTTCCAGTCCTAGTACTCTATGATTCTAGATTATGCCAGAGTCCTCTCCAGCCCCTGGAGGCTTGAAGCTATCATAGCTGTGCCCTATGTTTTGTTCGTTGGCGCAAGTTTCATGCCATTATTTCTGGCAAGATTTCCATGGAACATGTCTTCTGCTACGCTGGTGTTTGTGTTTTTAGACACTAAAATTGCTCCCCCTTCTCTTCCACCTCCCCCTCCCCTCGGTGAATTCTCAAGTTTTAGTTTTGTATATCTAAGTCAACTAGACAACACCACATGACAGTGCTATCTTGGAGGAAGGAAAGCCCAACCACTCCCATCCTGCATTGCAAACAATTCTTGGTCATTCTTTCCATTTGTAGCAACATAGTCTGTGGACTTCCAGACACTCTAGAATGTAATTTTCCAGGACTGCTATTGACAGAGGAAATTATTTGGTTTGAGGTTTGCTTCTGGGCTGTAATTCGTTTCTTCTGATTTTTGTTTGTATTTTTATAGCTGTGTGGAGGGAACTCCCCTGTCACCAAGTTTGAGGCTACTAATTTGGGAGAGCTCTGATACATGGTCATGGGCCTACCTCATACCCCAGTCATTTAGAGGTTTCATTGTAAAGGGCTTCCAGTTCCTACTCTACTTGACTGTCTGCTTGGCTATAGCCCCTATGTAAACAAACCCCCAAAAGTTTCCCAACTGAGCGGTCAGCCAAGGAAGAAACATCTATTCCAATTTTGGATGTTGCAACTCACTGAACATTATCCTTTATTATTATTTGTAGCATTGAGAACCCACAGACAGGATCTGTACAAACAGAGATAATAAAGACAAGCCTCTGCATCAAAGAGCTGGTCATTTTCACAAGAATAATTTCAGGAGGACTTCCAAGAGCCCAGTTCACACATACCATCCAACTGGGAAAGAAATAGCCACAGATTAGCAGACACAGAATTTCAAATTATGTAGAGAGTGGATACTTTTCTTCCTGCTAGCTTGCAGTCATCCAGCTAGAATACTTTAATTGGCTGACAGCTGAAGAAGTTGCTTTCTGGTGCAGTTGTTCTCTAAAAACATGCTCCATCTGCATTAAATGTTCCCAGAAAAATACATTACAAAGCATGTTGGAGAGGAAACTAAATGTATATGTTTGGGTATGTAATGACTAGCTGTGCTTTTTTAAAATTAGTGTACGCTTTATTCAAAGAATAATCTTGGGCTTTTTTATTATAGTGTGGATTGTTTTCTGCAATGTTAAACAGCTATTAAAGTTCCCTGTGAAATAAGACATATTCATTTTTTCCCCTTAGTTTAAGAAGTTTTGAATGATCTTGAGCTTAAATTTTTTCCAGTGTGTATTCAACTGTATGAACTGCAGTTGTCAAAACAGAGCTAAATGTGCAATGTCATGAACTCCAAAGAAATAGTTTTCTCTGTAGTTATTTAAATACATCAAGTCCTTTTTGCACATTTTTCCTTTTTAGGGGCAAGCAAAAGATGCTCTAAGTAATTATTACCTATCACATCAGTAGTTTACATTTGTCTTCAGTGTTTATTTTCAAAAAGTAAAACTTTGCAAGATTTTTTTTAAAGACAGACTTCCTGTTTGTACAGTTTTGGGATGAAGGATGTTTGCTGGCATGAAAATATCTGAATAGTAAATTATTGCAGCCTGCCTAGGCTTCACATTCATGACCAGTTGATTTCAAGATGCAAACACGCTTTAGTTTTGTGGTAAAGCTTTTAAGAGCCTATAGTTTATTCAGCATGTGGTGTGGTATACAGATGTTCCTGCATTAGAACTGCTATTACTAAATTTAAATTTATGAAATGTATTGTGAGAAAAATGTGCTTCACATTGTGAATGTAGCAAATTGAGTACACAGTCAATGAAAACCCACTTGACACATTTGACCCATTTTATCATTTGACCAATTTTATCATTTTATCACTTCTGTTTTAATCAGAACACAATCTTTTATTCTATCTTTAACTCAAGGGTCTCAAACTCACGGCCCGCGGGCCATCTACAGCCCAAGCAGTTGCTCGATCTAGCCGGCATGCAGCTGGAATGTGAGACCCTGTGGCCCTAGGGTAGGGTAGTGTTTTTTCTTTCCCCGATTCCAGCTCTGTTCTGCCCTGTCCCTTCCTCCGTTGCACCCCTTGCCTCCAGCCCCCTCCCCCAACATATGTGGCCTCAAGGATTACGGGGGGGCCTGGCTTGGAGTGACAGGAGGGGTTTGCCCCTGCTTTCACTGCATTTGCAGAAGTGGCAGGGAAGCGGAGCAACTGGGCTGGCCTGGAAGATGGCCTAACTTGTGCTGGCAGCCCCAGCCCACCCAGGGCCCTAGGCGCTAACCTGAGTAAGAGGGCCTTATCCTAGCCATAGGATTGTTGGGGCGGCCACTGCGAGGTGTCCCAAAGTGCAGGGCCCAGAACAGCTGCCCCTAATGGTCATATAGACAGCTCTGCACACTCCTGCCCCGGGCCACAGGAATGTACCAGCCATGGTGCTGAGCTAACAGCTGGAAGCCACTCTAGCTTCACTGTGCTGCCAGTTGTGGTGGTGGGAACCACACAGCCTGCCTGCTGGCTTGTCCCAAGTGTGTGGGGGGGTCTGAGCTGGCTTTCTGCTGATGCATTCCCCCTCCTCCCTTTGGCTTCCTGAAAGTTCAGGGCCCTTCTCGTGGGCTGCAGAAACATATTCACTTTTTGTTTGAATCATTTTAACCCCCTGCAAAGACTCTGTGGCACAGCCAGAGTGATATGCTCTGGGATGCAAGAAATGACAGTGCCCTCCTTTTAGCTAAGGGGACACAAGAGAATGTAGATGTAAATTTTTTAACTCTTAACACTAAGGTATGTTAGAGGGAAATTTAAAGTCCATACACAAGAAGAGGGTGAATCCAAGCAGAATTGGTCCAGAGCAATGATATGAATGAGTGACAGAGCTATACACAACAGACAACCCAGCAACCGCCATCCCAGCAGCAACTGTGTATCAGTCAACAATAGCTTTAGACAACCCAACAAAGAGCAGTTTCTATGTGAGATGGTGAACCAACAGAAAGACTTGCAACAAAACCTGCTGTATCAACTTCTATTGGAGCTGTGGCTGGCATGGGCTGATGATGGGATGTCTGATGACTGAGCCAGAGTCCAGGACCGTGCTTTCGTCACTGTTCTTTGTGATTCTGGTAGACCAGGGGCAGCTCATGCCAAGTTTGTAGGCATCAGCTGAGCTTTGATAAATTCATAACTGGAAGTCAAACCATCTCACATGTATGATGGTGTTCAGAATAGGCATTAGTGTTTTGTCAGAACGTGTTTAGACTCTAATGTATACAACAATTTACAAGTATTTCATAATCTCCCTTGTAATGTCTGTCATGCTATAAGGAAATATGTGTGTTTTGCTTTATGGCTTTGAAAATGTTTGCTCTGGACTTATGAACCTAGGCATGGGAATCAAGCCCCCTTCCTGTTCAGGAGGTCTGGCTTGCTTTAACCTGTAAATAACTCTCTCATTTCCTTTTCCTAGTTAGTAAGCCTTAATATAGTTTATTAAGGATTTGGTTACAAGTGTTGTCTTTTGGCAGTGCGATCTGAGATATGTAACTTGTCCCCTGGGACTCCGGTATAACTTGAGTATTTTGTGAACTTTAGTCCAATTTGCCTGCGATAACAAGATAGACTGGAAAGCCCAAGGGGACTGTGTTTCTGGGTTGCTGAAATCTGATTATAGAGCATAGCACCAGTTTGTGATGTCTTCCCTTTTTGACAGTCTGCCCTGTGATAGGCGCTGCGGTAATGAGTCACTGCCGATAGCTGAATAAGGTGGGATCTGCCAATGATCCTGAGGCTTTCTTAATCACCTTTGAGTGAGTGACATTGATCTCCTAAGGGTCTTGAGATCATTGGGTCCTGCCTCCTCACTGACCTAGTCCAGGCAGCCTACTGAGGACTTGTCCCTGTGTAGCTATAAAGAGTTATATACAGGCAGTCCCCGGGTTATGTACAAGATAGGGACTATAGGTTTGTTCTTAAGTTGAATTTGTATGTAAATTGGAACTGGCTTCAGATTCAGCTGCTGCCACTGAAACTGACCAGGGGCTGACTACAGGAAGCCAGAGGCAGAGTTGCTCTGCCCCCAGCTTCCTGGAATCAACCTGATCAGTTTCAACAGCTGCTGAATCTGGAGCCTGGGACAGAACAGCTGGGGCGCTGCCTGGTAGGTTCCCACAGGACCAACCCGGCAGCACCCCAGCTGCTCTACCCGAGGCGTCCCACAACAAAAGCCTGGTCTGCTGGGGGGGGACGCACTAACTGCGCCCCCTCCCCCCAAAGCAGACCAGGGAGACCCGAGCAAAGCCGCACAGGCGAAGGGACCCCGCCGCCCATGTGGCTTTGCTCCTGTCCCCCTGGTCTGCTGGGGGGGTCCAGCGGCTTTGCTGGACCCCCCCCCCCAGCAGACCAGGGGGACAGGAGCAAATGAGCAAAGCCGCCCAGACGGTGGCTTTGCTCGGGTGTCGCTGGTCTGCTGGGGGGGGGGGGGGGGTCCAGCGGCTTTGCTGGACCCCCCCCCCCCAGAAGACCAGGGAGACCGGGAGAAGCTTTTCTTGCCCCGGAGGACACGGGTAGCGACCTGTCGCCCGTAAGCTCCGGGCGAGAAAAGCCCCGTTCGTAAGTGCGGATCCAACATAAGTCAGAGACGTGTAAGTCGGGGCCTGCCTGTAGTGGTTGAGGTTGTCACCTGGACTTTCTTGATCTCTGTGAAAAGAGAGAATGTTGCCACTGCTGGATGGAAATGTATCTGGTCCATCCACTGATGATGGTCCAAAATCTGAAAGATCATTGCTCGTGAAGGTTAAGGCTGGAGGAGTGGACTGATGCTCAAGTAGCCAAGTTAGTGCTGTTTTGTGCAGTTTGTATGACTACTCCCCACTGGAGCCCCAGTTACTAAGTCACCTTCCAAAGTCTTTAACAGAAGCAGTACAGCTTCTGAGAATCTTCAGAGATGATGGCAGGGGAAAACCTGGAAGTGAGAAGCCAAGCCAATCCAATCTGATGTGAAGCTCAGTATAATAGAACACCCTCTCTTCATAAAGGACATTATCAGCATTTCACCAGAATGAATTATTTGGCCAAATCAATAACAGGATAGTAAAGGGCCTTTGGAGGGTGAGGGAATAGTATGTATATAGACTACTAAGAGGCAAGGTTGGTAGCAGATGAGACCAAAACATGGTGGGCTCTTTCTTATGTGGCAACCAAAGAGAGTAATCCTGTATGGAATGTGAGTATCCCTAGGTATAACCAGCAGACAGTCAAGTGTGGAAGAGAGGACCTACTAAATTAACAGTCCCTGTATGGATCAATGGGACAGAAGTGCAAGGTCTGTTGGCCTCTCTGTAGCCAGACCCTGAGGAAGAAGGCACCCCAGGGGAGACAATCTTCTTGCTGTGCATTCAAACTGATGTGGAGGTCTACCTCGGCGGATGATTATGGCTAACAGTGGGATGACCTATGGCTCTACCCTTGTTGTCCAATCCTGGGATTATCAAGACCTGTGGGAAATTATCTACAAGCTAAGAAAAATGGATGTGGTGCTGACTCCATTGTAGCACCTGGAGAAGGTCCCAAAATGGTGGGTCTAGCTGTATTTGGGGAATTATGCAAATGACCTGTGAAGGTCATTAGGGGAGGTGAAGGATTCACAGGTCATTCATACAGTTTGCAAATAGCAGTGGTAGCCAGAGGATTGCTGTTGCCAAATTTAGGGAGCTTTGGCTCATGACACAGAATGTATCTATCAATGAAGAGAAGACCCTATGCTTATTAGAGCCTATAACTAAATGGCTGCTGTGAATGACAAGTAGAACCTCAAGACTTGTGAATATTGTCCCATTTAATTCTCTGAGAACAATTATATTCCACTGAACATGATAAGCACACAGGGGAGGTAAAGTACCTCAACTATGCTATTGGTTGCTTCTGCAACTTCACATGATATCACTTGCACTGGGCAGAAAACTTGCATAGATCTGTAAAGTTTATTCTGTTTCAGTTTGATGCATACCCAATGCCACAAGCTATTTGGACCATTTAGGGTCTCCCCCAGGTTTTTACATCTTTTTGATGTGGATATGCATGGGAAGTGTGCAAGTATTTAAAATTTTGCCTGTAGTAAGAAACTAAAATAAAAACTAGGGGTACAATAAAAAAAAATCCTCAATGGCAGGGGTGGCAAATCTTTTTTAGGTCTGGGGCTGCTGACCCACAATAAAATCAGTTGGGGGCTGCACCCAAGTGAGAAGGAAAAACAAAACAACAACAAAACCCTTACTGACGTGGCCCCAGACTAAGAAACAGAAATACACCCCACATTTCTCTTGTATATGTCAGCCTAGGGGCCCAGGCTAGTAGATTTTGGGTTCTCCAGCTCTGTGGTAGGGTGGCGGGATGGCTGGAGAGCCCACACTGCCTCCCCAGTGCTGGGGGGAGCCCTGAGCCTTGGAGGCCAGATCCAGGCAAGCCAGGGGCCTTGGGTTCCCCACACTTGCTCTGTGAAATTTTAAGAAGGACATGGCAACTTGGCATACAGTACAAATTTTCTGTCCAGAAGTAAATGTTAAAGGTTTTGCTAGAAATTTACTACACATTTTATAAAAAGCAGTTCAATTTTTGTTCTTTTTCTCCACTGTGTAGGTTTTAACATTGTTTTACTATTAATGATGGTAAATCACTCCAAAAAGAAAAGTTTTAGAAAGTGTATTTGGAAAAATAATATATTGGCTGGTAAATAGTTTTAAATTCCTTCACAGTATTAATGTACACAAACGGACAGGTCGTCATTCAGAAGTGAGATGCTACTATTGTTATGCTGCACTTCAGCTTGAAATATCTAGTTGCAATAAGTTTGGCCCTGGGGAAAGTTCATGAAAAAAGATCCCAGATAACTTGATGGATTTACCAATTATTGTTGTTCATGCTATATTTTTAAACTAGCAGGAGTTACCCAGCATTGCTCAGGAAAGTTGAGCCGGGGGGGGGGGGGGGGAGCAGCATGCCTGCCGCCGGTGCCTGAACCCGCTCTCGGCTTCTTTGTCCCTCTACCGGCCTTTGTGAGTAACTGTCTCCACCACTTCCCCTGGGAAGCCGCTTCTTCCCGCACTACCAAGCTCCTTGCAGCCCTGGTGAGAGGTGTTGGTCTCTCATTTCTTCTCTCCCACAGTACCTTAAAACCTTCTCCTGGATGACAGGTTATCCCTCTACCGGCCTTAGTGAGCAACTATCCCCGCCGCTTCCCCCGGTAAGCTACTTCTCCCTACACTGACAAGCTCCATGCAGCCCCGGGGAGAGGCATTGGTCTCTCATCTCTTTAAAACCCTTTCCTGGATGAAAGGTTATCCCATGCAAAGTTTGGTTGCGGTAGGTCTTATAGTGTCCAAGTTATTAAAGCACAAACATTCTCTTTTATATATTCTAGAAGATAGATATATTTCTGTGAGGTTGGCTGGGGAGAAATGAAAGCAAACAAAGTAGGATTAAATATATATTGATGTAAGTCTATAAACTTAAAACTTGCAAGTATAATTCTGTGGGGTGGAAATAAAATTAAATGTAATAACAGCCCGTATATAACAATGTGGTTTCATTTGTTTGTTCTTGTAGAACTTAAAATGACATTTGACAGTCAGTCTATTATTGAAGAATGAATAAGTTTTCATTTTCACAGCTTTTTAAAGAACATTTAAATTGTTAAACAAAGTTTTGTTCTGTATCATGTTTTAATGGACCAATACAGGTGCATTTTCAATGAGGGTGGGAATACAAAATGGATGAGTTAAAAAAAAAAAAAAATGTAGGTTGTTCAAACTTTTTTAGGCCAGTGAAGTTCTAAGAATAATATTAAAACATGGCTGGGTAGTGATGCCCTTGGCTTTTTCATGTCTAGTTCCTGTTCAGACCTCAGACACATTTTTAGACTATTGGTTTGTTTTCCTCCTCTGATGTTTATGGAAGCAGTTTGAACTTAACAGGAATCCGAATTCATTTGAACTAAGATGTTTGTTAAACAGAAGAGTAAAGCATATTTTCAGCATACCACTCTTGTCTGGCTCTCTTGTGACCAGACTGGTCCTGAACAGAGGATTTGCCGAATGAGGAGAGGTCCCTCCCATCGTGGCCTGTGCTGCCCCCGGCTAGAACTCCAACCAAACTCTGCTGCTACTTGCTCAGTCATGGCTCCCCAGGGTGGAGCTCTATGGCTTCTGCAGCTGCCGGGGCTCTGTGACTACTGCCGACCCCCCACTACTGCCTGGCAGCAGGGGCCAGAACTCCCTGCTGTGCCCCCCTCTTGACCATGGGGCTCCTGGCTGAGTTGCACCCACTGCTGCTGCCCTGCGGCTGACCACTTTATACCTGGACTCTGTGGTCCAGGAACATCTGTGGTCTTGCCGGACCATGGATGTTCCTGGACTAGAGAATCCCAGTTAAGGGAGGTACAACCTGTATTTTTCTGTTTATTGAATCAATTTGAAAAAAACTAAGGCATAACAGATACGTTTGTTTCTGTCCACAAGGATAGGTAGCTTTCTAACATATTGTCTTCCTTTCAAATAGGTTGTGAAGATGAGAAAAGAAGTGAAGAAGGCCAGAGTTCTTACCATTCGGAGACTCACCAGACACATTGCAAAACTTAAGTTAAAAAAGTGAGCTTTAATATTAATAGTCCTTAAATTTTTAATGCTGCATTTCTTCTAAATGACTTATAAAATATTGAATAGATTGTTGTGAGGGGAAAAATGTGTCTGCATAACATTATTTAACACACTACATATTTGAGGTGGATAACAGGGTAGTACATTTATAGGGTAGTTTTGAATAGATCTAAATACTTTTATTAAGAACACAGTATATTTTTAGAATGAGATTGGTCTTGAACTGAACTTTATGAACATGTACTGTTAAGTGTGTAATAGTAAATCTCATTTATAGATTTGTCAGCATTTAACTTTAATAAAGTCTAAGATAGCATGTACCTAAAGACAATTTCCCAAAGCAGATTGCCTTCACATTTTAAAAATTGTCTTCTTTTCTGTGTGTTAATTTCATTTTTTAAATTGCAGACACATTGATATGTTTCTTTGTGTCTAGTTACATTTCACATAAAATGTGAACAATAAAATTGTTCATATTGATTTTTATAGTCTGAGCTGCTACAAATAGTAACTTTTTTGTTGGGAATTTATTGCAAAACTGTGTGTTGTCAAGTTAAACAAGAACTTTATCTACAGGGGTTCAGAAGAGGTGGTATTAAAAAATCAAAGGCGAGCAGAGAGATTATTAGAAGAAATCCACGCAATGAAGGTAATGTCTGTTTATATATATATATATATATATACATACACAGCCAATATTTAGTGTCACTTAGTATATTAACAAAAATCTGGCCTATTTTCTTGGAACGTGATTTCAAGAGACTTACCTAATGGGAATATTTGCATATTTCCATGTTTGTGGCAGTGCCTGTCAAGGTGTTAAGCTAATTTGACTGAGACTTGCCAAACTAAACTTGCATCTGTTCAGAAATGTAATATCAAATAAAATAATATATCAGACAAAGCACTAATTATACAACCAATGTACTGTGTTGAGGATGGTGTTATCCCATACCTAAAGAATAACAAATATTGTGTCATGTTACAGAGACTTAACTTTTTTAAAAAAATCACATATAAACAGTCATATAGGAAAATAATGATGTGTGTGTTGAAACCTGAGGATATTTTGCTAATGGCTTATAGATAAGAACTTTTTTTAATTGCAGAAAATTTCTTGATAGGATAAGTTATATGGCTGTGGTTTGGAACAGCATTTGTTCCTGATGCTTATATATTTTGCTTTTTTTGGTAATATTGGAGAATCAAAGTCCAAATAATCACTGTAAATAATAGTGGAATGTGTTTTAGAGTTGTTGCATTTCTCAAGCACTGGAATTAGGAATGTGTTTTATGTGGGAGATGACAGTGGTTAGAAATTCCAGCTACGTGGATGCAAAAACTGGGTTAATTGTTTGCAGGAGTTTTCAGAGGTTTTGGAATAGAACAGTGTTTTTGGATTCTTCTGACTTCATTTTGCCAAAACTGTATAAAACATTCACAAAAGAAAGAAAAAAAGAACAGTATAATCCTTGGTAGCCTTTCCTCTAAGGATACAGTCTACAGTACAGCACTATTTCTAGATGCTTCCAGTATCCTCAAATAGTGTTTTCCGCATCTTGACACTGCGCTCATTATTTTGAAATGGGGGCCACGCTCTTCCGACATCCTGATAAACCTCATTCCACAAAGATTAAGGAACTTGTAAGAATAGCGGTCTATTTTGAAATTTAAACTATCTTGAAAGAAATTTGAAATAAGGTACACAATTTGTGTAGCTCAAATTGCATACCTTATTGCAAGTTAGCGCTGCAATGTAGACACGTCCTAAGAGATTAACTTTATAGAAATAAAAGAAGACAAACTGGAAAGACAGAAATATTTTTAAAATAGTCTTTGCCTTATTTGACAATATTGTCCAAAAGGATTCTGTTTTTTTCTTATGCAGAGTTATTTATCCTATTTTTTAAAAAGTGTATTATTTAATAATCTACATTTCTTTATATGGTGGACTATTTAAATGTTAAATTAATCAGAAAATAGGCCTCTCAATTTCTAAAGCTTTTTTAATAGAAGTTAGTATTTCATTTAACATATCTGCTAAAAAAGTAAATAGTCACATTTGCGCATCGTGTGATTTGCTGTGACATTGTTAGATACTTACTATCCTATATTAGGTACCTTTAGTTAACAAGCACTCCTTTTTAAAACTGATTTAGTATTCTTATCCTAAACTTATCTGGAGAATGTAAAGGAATTATAACAGAAGGGTAAAGTTTTCCCCTTCATCAGTAAGGTCATGTCTAAACTTGTGGGAAGATAACACTGTGGCAATCAATCTTCTGGCATTCGATTTAGTAGGTCTAGTTAAAACCAACTAAATCAAACTTGGAGGGTGCTCCATCAGTGGCTGCTACTCCTGCATCTGTGAAAAGTAAGGGAAGCCAACAGGACCATTTCTCCCATCAACCTCCTACTGTGAGGATAGAGCCAAAGTTTGACTTAAGGTATGGAGCTTTCTTTATGTACTGGAATTGCATACCTTAAGCTGACCTTTCTCTGTAGTATATACATGGCCTAAAGGGAAATGTGAGAGTTCCACTGCTAGTAGGGATGTAATAGTGTAGTCGATTAACAGATAAGTAAAATGCTATAGACTACATGCATTTCCCCCTCTCCCCTGCCAGTACATTTTTTAACTGGCCAGCAGCCCAGGTTAGTCCCTGCTTGCACCAGATCCAGGACCTACCCCTGCTGCAGCTCTGCATTTAAAGTCTATTAGGAGCCAGGCAGGCAGGCAGCCCGGGTCAGTTCTGGCTCACACCTGGCCCGGAAGCTCAGACCTCCCTGGATAGGGGCCGCTGCCACTTTGTGCTGCTGTCTACACTGGCAACTGAGCGACACAATTTTGCATCTTCGCTGCAGCAACTACTAGTGTAAATAGTGCTCTGTCTGAAGGAGTCCTTTCCTGCCAACAAAGCAAATGCTGCTCACTAGAGGGTGGAAGCTTTTTGTTTACACAAGTGCTGACAAACAGTAAGCTTTGTAGTGTTGACATACTTTGATATACAGAATCCTCAGAAGCAAAACAAATCTTACTCTTTGCATTGTTTTCTTGGTTTGGTTTGGTGTTTTTATTGCTTTTTCGAAAAATGAGTATTTTTTCCTATAATACTTATAATATGAATTCTTGTAACAGTAGCTACTTTTTTGTTTGATCCTTTCAGCTTCTGTAGCCTAGGTTTCAATCAACATCATTGTAAATAATTGTATTGGGCAAGAGCAATGACTAATATTCCTTGTTGCTGTTTTGCTTTAGTTTTCTTTTGTCTCACAGCATACGTTTCCAACAAAAATGTGCTGTATATTTTGCTTCATATTAGGGGTCAAATATTCCATAAAGTTAGTATGAAATAATACTTTCATGGCTGTTGGAAAGAGTTGTGTAGAGACTTAGAGCCAGGATGCATAAAAAAAGCTTAAGAAAAAGCCATGTCACAATATCAGACTTGCAAAGGTTCATCTATATCTAAAGGTATAGACTAGTGATTCTCAAACTTTTTGCCCCATAGCCAAATACAAAACTTACCACAGACAACCAGCTGCTAAAGCAGGGGTAGGGTTACCAGATGGCTTCAAAAAATACCAGACACACTTGATCTCATATCCGGGACGGGGACCAGCTGGGAGGGGAGCGGAGCTGGCTGGAAGGAGGTCAGGGGGAGCGTGGCTGGCCGGGAGAGATTGGGGGGGGGGGGGAACTGGCCAGCGGGAAGCAGGGCTGGCAGGGGTGAGGTTGGTGGGAGTGGAGCTGGCTGAGAAGGGGTTGGGGGGGAGCGGGGCTGGCCGGAGAGGAACAAGCCAGTGGGGTATGTGGCTGACTGGGAGGGGGGGTCAGGTAGAGTAGGGCAGGCTGGGGGGTGGGGTAGTGTCTCAATTTGTTTCTTGGACAGAAAGCTCAAATACTGAACTTTCCAGTTCAAAATGGGACACTTGGCAACCCTAGATGGGTGGGCCACTCCAAGATTTTGGAAAGTGGTCAAGGGCCGCACTCTTCTATTATATTAATGGAGGAAATGCAGGGTCTGGGATGGAGATTGGGTGCAGAAGGGAACTTGGGGTAAGGGATTGGGGTGCAGGAGGGAAACTGGAGTCTGGGAGGGAGTTGGGATGAAGCAGGTGGGCTGGAGTGCAGAGGTTTGGAATGCGACCTAAGGTAGGAGGGTATTGTGATCTGGCGCAGAAGATTGGGGTACCAGATCTGGGAGGGGATGTGGGTGTAAGAGGGGCGGACAGAGAGTTTGGGTATGTTGAGTGGGGGGGGAGGGCAGAGAGTTGGGGTGGGAAAGGGCTGGGGTGCCAGAAAAGCAGGCAGTGAACTAGAGATTTACCTGCCAGCTGCCAAACTTGCCTGCCTGCAGAGCTTAAAATGTTTGCCAACCAGCCAGCCTGCTTGCCTGGCCATGTGCATCATGAATAACTAAGCCCAGGAGAAGAGGCATATCATGACTCCTTCCCTATTCTGGCACAATAAATGCAGGAGTGAGGGCCAGCAAAAGTACCCCAAAACCTTATCAACCAGGCTTTGGTATAAAACTTAACCTAGATGTTGGAGATAAAATGCCGCTGCCACCGCCCAAGTACAGATAAGAAAATCAGGGGAGAGATCACTTGGGAAATCTCACCCCTAAAGTACAAACCAGGACACACACATTAACCAATACCAGGTTACGAAAAAAAAAGAAAAAGAACTTTTATTATCAGTACAATATTCCTGTTGCAAGCACCATGACTAGATGGAAAAGTAACAAAGTAATATACTCATGGAGGAGAAACCCACCTTGGGACAGGAGCTTAGTTACAAAAGAGACCAAAAAGCATTTTTAAATGCACAGACCTCAGATCCCATTTCCCAAACCATAAAACAATAAAACCTAATAGGAATAACAGAAACATGGTGGAATACTAGGCATGACTGGAGTACAGGTATTGAAGGGTATGTGCTGTTTAGGAAAGACAGAAATAAGGGTATAGGTGGTGGAGTCGCATTGTATATCAAAGATGAGGTAGATTGTAAAGAAATAAAAAGTGATGGAATGGAGAAGACAGAGTCTGTTTGGGCAAAAATCACACTGGGGAAGAAAACTATCAGATCCTCCCTTGGGATAGTGCTTGGGGTGTGTTATAGACCACCAGGATCCAATTTGGATATGGATAGAGACCTCTTTAATGTTTTTAATGAAGTAAATGGAAACTGCATAATCATGGGAGATTTCAACTTTCCAGATATAGACTGGAGAACAAGTGCTAGTAATAATAATAGGGCTCAGATTTTCCTTGATGTGATAGCTGATGAATTCCTTCATCAAGTAGTTGCTGAACCAACAAGGGGGGATGCTATTTTAGATTTGGTTTTGGTGAGTAGCGAGGACCTCATAGATACAATGGTTGTAGAAGACAACCTTGGCTCGAGTGATCATGAGCTAATTCAGTTCAAATTAAATGGAAGGATAAACAAAAATAAATCTGAGACTAGGGTTTTTGATTTCAAAAGGGCTAACTTTAATAAATTAAGGAAATTAGTTAGGGAAGTTGATTGGACTAAAGAAATTATGGATCTTAAACTGGAGGAGGCCTGGAATTATTTTAAGTTAAAGCTACAGAAGCTGTCAGAAGCCTGTATCCCTAGAAAAGGGAAAAAAATTATAGGCAGGTGTGTTAGACCAAGCTGGATGAGCAAGCATCTCAGAGAGGTGATTAAGAAAAAGCAGAAAGCATATAAGGAGTGGAAAATGTGAGGAATCAGTAAAGAAAGCTACCTTATTGAGGTTAGAGCATGTAGGGACAAAGTGAGAGAGGCTAAAAGTCAGGTAGAGTTGGACCTTGCAAAGGGAATTAAAACCAATAGTAAAAGGTTTTATAGCCATATAAATAGAAAAAAAACCAAAAAAGTAGTAGTAGGACCGCTAATTACTAAGGATGGAGTGGAGGTTAAGGATAATCTAGGAGTGGCCCAATATTTGAACAAATACTTTGCTTCAGTCTTTAATGAGGCTAATGAAGAGCTTAGGGATAATGGTAACTTAACAAATGTGACTAAAGATATGGAGGTAGATATTACCATATCCGAGGTAAAAGCCAAACTTGAACAGCTTAATGGGAGTAAATCGGGGGGCCCAGATAATCTTCATCCAAGAATATTAAAGGAACTGGCACATGAACTTGCAAACCCATTAGCAAAAATTTTTAATAAATCTCTAAACTCAGGGGTTGTACCATTTGACTGGAGAATTGCTAATATAGTTCCTATTTTTAAGAAAGGGGAAAAAAAGTGACCTGGGTAACTATAGGGCATCTGTAGTATGTAAGATCCTGGAAAAAATTTTTAAGGAGAAAGTAGTTAGAGACATTGAGGCTAATGGCAATTGGGACAAATTACAACATGGTTTTACAAAAGGTAGATCGTGCCAAACCAACCTGATCTCCTTTTTTGAGAAAGTAACAGATTTTTTAGATAAAGGAAATGCAGTGGATCTAATCTACCTCAACTTTAGTAAGGCATTTCATACAGTACCACATGGGGAATTATTGGTTAAATTGGAAAAGATAGGGATTAATATGAAAGTTGAGAGGTGGATAAGCAACTGGTTAAAGGGGAGACTACAGCGGGTCATATTGAAAGGTGAACTGTCGGGTTGGAGGAAGGTTACTAGCGGAGTTCCTCAGGGATCAGTTTTGGGGCCAATTTTATTTAATCTTTTTATTGCTGATCTTGGCACCAAAAGTGGAAGTGTCCTAATAAAATTTGGGGATGACACAAAGTTGGGAGCTATTGCCAATTCAGAAAAGGATCGGGATATCATACAGGAAGATCAGGATGATCTTGTAAATTGGAGTGATAGCAGTAGGATGAAATTTAATAGTGAGAAGTGTAAGGTTATGCATTTAGGGATTAATAAGAATTTTAGTTATAAGCTGGGGACACATCAGTTGGAAGTAATGGAGGAGGAGAAGGACCTCGGAGTCCTGGTTGATTATAGAATGACTATGAGCCGCCATTGTGACATGGCCGTGAAAAAGGCTAATACGATCTTGAGATGTATTAGGCGAGGTATTTCCAGTAGGGATAAAGAGGTGTTAGTGCCATTATACAAGGCATTGGTGAGACCCCATTTGGAATACTGTGTGCAGTTCTGGTCTCCCATGTTTAAGAAGGATGAATTCAAACTGGAACAGGTACAAAGAAGGGCTACTAGGATGATCCGAGGAATGGAAAACCTGTCTTACGAAAGGAGACTCAAGGACCTTGGTTTGTTTACATTAACCAAAAGAAGGCTGAGGGGGGACATGATTGCACTCTTTAAATATATTAGAGGGATAAATACCAGGGAGGGAGAGGAATTATTTAAGCTTAATACCAATGTGTACACAAGAACAAATGGATATAAGCTGGCTAGTAGGAAGTTTAGAGTTGAGATTAGACGAAGGTTTCTAACCATTAAAGGAGTGAGGTTCTGGAACGGCCTTCCAAGGGAAGTAGTGGGGGCAAAAGATCTATCTGGTTTCAAGATTAAACTAGATGTGTTTATGAAGGGGATGGTTTGATGAGATAACATGATCTTGGTAACTAATTGACCATTCATTATCAGTGTGAATAGGTCAATGAAGGGATGATAGGAGTTACTCTAGAGAACTTTCTGGGTGTCTGGCTGGTGAGTCTTGCCCACATGCTCAGGGTTTAGCTGATCGCCATATTTGGGGTCAGGAAGGAATTTTCCTCCAGGGTAGATTGGCAGAGGCCCTGGAGGTTTTTCGCCTTCCTCTGTAGTATGGGGTACAGATCACAGCTAGAGGATTCTCTGCATCTTGGGGTCTTCGAAGTATTTGAAGGCTTCAATATCTGAGATATAGGTGAGAGGCTTATTCTGGGAGGGGCGGGTGAGATTCTGTGGCCTGCACTGTTGAGGGGGTCAGACTAGATGATCATAATGGTCCCTTCTGACCTTAAAGTCTATGAGTCTAATGGATTTATCTAAACTTTACCCTACTTACAGAAGAGTGAAGAGTCTATTCTAGGAGGGAGACATTCTGTCTGTCCTCCTCAGTAGATGGAGAGAAACTCTCCAGTACAAAGGAGGGAGAAACCAAACATTCCTTTGTCCTAGTTTGAAATTCCTATCTACATTCCTATTGGCTGAATCTACGTGACTTAGGTAAGGTTAACCCCTTAGTTCCCAGGCTGCTGGCTAACCCTCATGATCATGACCGGGGCAGAGAGTTGGGGTGGGGCTGGGGCGCCAGAAGCAGGCTGTGGCCAAGAGACTTACTTGCCAACTGCCAAACTAGCCTGCCTTCCTGCAGAGCTTAAAATGTTTCCTAGCCTGCCAGCCTGCTTGCCTGGCCATGTACACCATGAATAACTAAACCCAGGAAAGGGGTGTGATTCTTCTTAGCTGCCTGTTATTCCAATATTCAGCAGAAACTGGCCAATGGGAATGTGCTGGGGGCAGGGTGACTCCTAAAACTTCTCCCCTCCCCTCCAGTTTTAAAACAGAAATGGAGCCCTGCCAGCCGCATTTCTGCATAGTGTGTGGGGCTGTAGGGCAAGCTGGGGAGCATTCCTGGGGCTCCCCACGGCCTGGATTCAGTGGCTTCCCACGGGCCGTATTTTGCCCTGGCCTGTGCTAATTGAAACTCGCTATTAATTATAATAATTACACCTGAGCCATTTTGCTAGTGCTGCAGCTAGAGAGACTGGTTTAATGTGACCAGTAAGAAAGGAAATATTAATTGAAATTATTAAACAGATTACGTGTTTTAATTTTCTCTCATTAGTTTACCAAACATCATTTTAAATAAAGCGTAATACTAATTTATGTCCAACAGAAACGGTTTCAACATTGTTTTATTTATGGCAGGGGTGGGAAATCTTTTTTGGGTCAGGGGCCACTGACTCTCAGAAAAATCAGTCGGGGACCACACAATCCTCACTGATGTGCCCCCTAAGTGAGACATCTCACTTGCCTAGTGCTCCAGCTCCATGTGGGAGGGGAGGGGAGGGGAGGGGAAGGACAGGGAGGACTGAGGTTCAGGGCTTCTCATGGGCCAGATTAACTCTTCTGGGGTTAGTGGATTTTGTGGACCCGCTCCCCACATCCTCTGGGGTGGAGTAAAAAATGAGTTCATTGTGTAGGACAGGGCTGCTAGTGAGTGGGATAGGAATGGGGGTACAGGATCTGGGTGGGAAGATAAGGTATAGGAGGGTTGACGGTGCAAGATCAGGTGGGAGGTAAGTTTCAGACGTAGGCTGGGAGTAGGGTGTCTGGCAGGGGGAGGGTGCAGAAGCAGGCTGGGGATAGGGTGTCTGGCTGGGGATAGGGTGTCTGGCCAGGGCGGAGGGTACAGGAGCAAGGGAGGGTGCAGAAATAGGTTAGGGGTAAGGTGTCTTGCCAAGGGAGATGGTGCATGTGGGGGAACACCAGAGAGATGGGAGTACAGGGTTTGGGCATGAGGAGAAGGGGGCACTTACTTGCCTTTGTGCCCCCTGCCGCTCCCAGGCAACATGGTCCAGGCATGGTTTCCACTGTTCCCACTGGCTGGATTCCATTTGTTACTGTTTTGCTGTTCCCCCAGCCAGGGGAGGGGGAGTGGCAGTGCACAGATTTTAAAAAGGTGATCTTGAGTGTAAAAAGATTGGAGACCACTGCCTTAAGTTGATTTGTCTTAGCTTTCCTGAGTGTCCCTATGACACTCAAGGGCTAATTCACATGAGTAAATGTAAGAGTCTGTAGATTTATCTCCCAAAGAGCTGGGAAGAGCTCAGAATCATGTAGAAGTAGGCTGGATGAAGCACTTGAGATAATATTGAAAGGAGCAATCCTATATTTGCAGTTTCACAGAGAAGATAGCTTAATACATCTTTTCAGTAACATTCTAGGATTATTTTTCCAGTTTAACTCATCTTCCTCCTGAAACCATTCCTCTCGTCCCTTTCACGTTAAATTCTCCGTTTATACACTTGCTTAAACTATCCACAGATCCTTAATTTGAAGTAGTGCAACCTCCAAACGTCTGGGCAGTGCAAGTTCATAAATTTCTCTCTCTCACTAACAGAAGCTGATCCAATAAAAGATATTACCTAACCCACGTTATCTCCCTAATATCCTGTGACCCACGTGGCTATAAAAACACTTCATACACTGATAAGATCCGATAGCCTTTGTTAACTTACTAAAGTAATTAGAGCAGGATAGACAGCCTAATATAAAAGGTCAAAAGTAGGTTGCTGTAACCTTACTCTTCAGTCCATGTGTGTTAATTTCCATTCTTCTGCTCCTGTGTAGTCCAGCTGCCTCCTGGTTTGTTTCATACTGCTAGGGCATAGTCACCACTGTTCTATCAAATCTGTGTCTAACCCTTCCAGGAAGCTAAAGAATGAAGCTCTGATTTCCCCCCCCCCCCCCCCCCCCCCGCTCTTCTCAACTCTTCCCAACACAGTTTGTTTTCTAAAGACTTTACTATGGTCCACACATGACTGGGCACATCCAGAGATGTTGGTTTCTCTTTTCCCCCATAAGGGTTGTTGTCACTCAAGCGGGATCATCCTGATGAGTTCTTGACAGGTCTCTGGCTCTGTCAGTGATAACAACCAGAAGGCTCCTTGTGTGTGTGCTCAGTGTTGTGTGCTGTATTGATTTACATGCTAATTAACACAGCAGAATTAACACTGCAGACGTGTTAATTAACACAGCCCACAAAGACCACAAGTCAGATGAAGATCGAAGGTGCCCAGCGAGGTTTATTGTTAAGTACAGTAATAGTTGTCAGTAGACTCTACCAAACCACTATGCATATTTAATTTGTAACAATGGAATGACTCAATCAGTGAGTGGTCCCAGTGCCCCATGTCAGACAAAGACTGTCTCCTCTCCTCCCCCCCCTCCCCCGCCAAGACACCACTTTATATACAGTTACAAAAAGTTACACATCACTCCTGACACATCAGGTTACTACCCTCTGACGCTTCTTAGATACCACCAATTACCCGTACCTCATGATTTGTTTAAATCATCTCTTTCCATTTTGCTGTCGTTTTAGATCCTTTCCTGACTCTGTGTCTGTATCTGTGGGGAGTATGGGTACAAACGTCTTTTTTAATGAGCTGGTGTTGCCATGTGCTTTCAAGTTATGACCAGTACCAATTACTGTTTTATAGTCTGTACCAAATACCAGTTAGTATTCTACACCTGGGCTATTTACCAGTTAGTGTTTTTTACATTCAGACCTGTTTGTGCCAGCTTCTGTGAGCAGGGGCCTGCCTCTTGCTCACAGCTTAGCATTGCTTTGTTAGCCATGTTTTGTCCATTGTTAGCTAGGCCTCAGACCAGACCTGTGCTACACAGGCTTGTGTTTTAGGCCTTCATCTTACTACAAGGGCATTTCTGAATAACAAAATCTACAGCATCGTAATAGTGGTACAACAGAATGGTGCAAGGCATTAGGGTTACCAGGTAGCTTCAGAAAAAATATCGGACACACTTGATTCGGAGGGGAAAGGGACCGGCCGGGAGGGGAGTGGGGCTGGCCGGGAGGAGAGTGGGCGGGACAGGAAGCAGGGCTGGGTGGGGTTGGGAGCAGTGGGGCTGGCTGGGGGCATCGGGGAGAGCAGGGCTGGCCGGAAGGGGGGAGTAGAGGCGGGGGGAGAGAATCGGTCAGCAAGGAACGGAACTGACCAGGCACATGCAGATCCCAGGACACTGCCTGTCCCGGCGAAGCACAAACGAGTCTGGCTACCACTCCACAACGCACTTGAACAGCACTCAGGAGCACAGACAGGGCTTCTCCTCCTCCCCAAGGCATCATTCCTACATCAGACCCAACCAGAGGCTCCCAGCGCCGATCGCGTCCCACCTCCCAGCCACTCCTCTGGCCCCGCCAGGCTTCTGTCATGCGCCCAGCTGGAAAACCAGAAAATACCGGATATTACACATGTCCAGTATTTTCTGAATTGTTTACCTGACAGAGGGCCCAAAAAACAGACTGTCCAGTTGAATACCAGGCACCTGGCAACCCTACAAGGCATTCTTAGTCATGCCTAGTAGCTGAGTCTAAATAATAGCCACTCATGAACGAAAACACAAGAACGAAAACTGAAACTTAAAAAAAAATAAAATTTTATTGCTATTTTAAAGCTTTCAGACTTGACTCTTCTACTTATGTCTTTAACTAGATAATTGGTGTATAGAGATATTCCTGGTGGCACACAACTGCTATGCTATTCCTCCCTTCTCCATGCTTGTGATGTCACTTTTCCAGTGCTCATGCTTGTGATGTCACTTTTCTGTGTATCTGAAACTAGCTGCCACAATGTGGTCCTAACTGTATTACATTAGTACAAAATAATTTCTGAGCTATTGGGCACAAGGGCCAAAACTAACATTAACATTATGGAACTTGCAATTTAAGAACTCTTTTTTTCATATACCTCACCAGGTGTCCACATTAAGAAGTCCTTCGTATTTCTTGGCTGATATCAGCATGTGTGTCGTTTTCCTTTAAGGTTAAAATATGTCATACTTGAAAAAACATGGGTATGGTTGACCAAAGGTGGGACTGCCAATGAAGCTTAGCCAGAGGGAGAAAAACATCCAATGTCTGCACCAATTTCCTTTTAAATAAAATTTTCTTGGAACCAGTTATTCAATTTACCCAATATTGGTTAAAGTTTTGTTTTGGAATGGGATCTGCATCTCTTTGGGTTGTCTAATTTTACAGCAGCTAGTGAAAGTACCTATTTAAGTTCCTTATTCTAATTTGCTAAGCTAAAACAGGTTCTCCCCAGCTTCAGTGTCCAGACATGGACAAAGTATATTTAACTTCAGTATTTTCTTATAAACAGTAATGTAGGGAGCTTTGATTACCACATTCCCTGTGTAATGTGATAGGTCACATTACATCTGCTCCTTTCTCCACTAAGAGCTCAAAAGAGCGCTACTGTACAATACATGGGCAAACTTTCATTTATTTTGCACCAACTCTCTTTTTGCAAACAACATCTTTGAAATATGTGACTTACTTTCATGATTTTTTTCTTTTTTAATAATTGGCTGTCATTGCTATTGTGACACATTTTTGCTACTGTTAAGGGCTCTCCCTGTCTTTCTCTTTTTAGAGTGGTTGCATCAAAGAAAAAGTGCAGAGAATGTTACACTTCCTAAAAGAGGCAGAGATACTTACATAAATACGAAACACCAGAGGAGGGGTTCATTGCCTAGAGTGAACAATACTGCATTTTGAGTTGTGAAGATGATGATAGGATTTTGAAAACCTACTACTCCCATATTCTATTCACTTTAGGGACACTTGTCATCGTGCTCACACAACACGGTGGCAAAAGTGCATATTTCATTTCTTCACTCCTCCACTGAGAAATGCCAGTTCTAATGTGAATGGCGACAAAGGTATCAAGGGTCTCATTCTGCACATTAGATGTGTGGAGTAAAAGGAGATGAGCAAGATGAGAGAGGACTACAGGGTCTTGCTCTGTACAGTGACCATGACTGAACAGCAACAAAATGACTGCTGGTTAGAATCAAGAAGATGGCCAAAGAAAGGAGCATGAAGCTCTGCATCATGCTGAGGGCAACATTTAAACATATCTCTTCAACAAACCCCATTTTCCACCACCCTTCTCTTTGCACTGATGAGATTAAAGTAGATGAAACACACAGGTCTGGAGATTTGTTTCTACACTGACTGCGTGTAGTGGTCAACATGATTTTTCACCCATGCACAGTTTCCTTGTATAATATTTCCCGCTGTGAGCCTACTTTCCTAAAGGTACAAATTTCCTTCTTTTCAGTTGAATGTCTGATTGTTCAAGCTTAGTAGGAAAGGTACTTATGAGGATTGATACACATGATACACATTGATACCTGCAGTGTCCAGGTTGCAGATACCAGTAATAGAATGCTTTAAAATAAAAATAACGTTATTGCAAGGGTGGTCAATTTTTTGTTACAATCTACATTTGTTGACCAAGGTATAGTCAGAGGTCCACCTAGTCCTGCTCCCCTGGCCTCCTGATTTCCCCCCACCTCAGCTTCCTGATAATCTGCTAGCTCTCCACCCATTATGCCTGGAGAGTAAGGCAACTTTATTTCCCTAAACTGAAAATGAGATGCACAGGACTGGTCTGAGTCACTTGTGTTGCCACTTCCCTTCCCCTCTCTCTCTTCCCCCTCGCCCGCCCCCCTCAAAAAAGCTTCCTTCATGCCTCCGTTTGAACCAAGTGACAGAGATGGGACACCGGGAGAGAGCAATGTATATGGGCAGCAATGCAGGGTGTGACTGTGTGACTACTTTTGAGTTCAGCGCGAGGAGGTGAAGTTATTGGACTATGATCCAAATAGCAGTACAATGCTCCTTTGGGAACCGGAATGGCAGATGCAAGTTCTGTATTGTGAGGGGGGCCAAGGAGACTCCAGATAGCTGCCCTGTGGAAATGGAAGGAGACTGGTATGTGGCACAAGTGGGTGACTGGATACAGACTGAGGAGGGAAGAGGCCAGCTGGCTGGCAGATGGATCTGGAAAGTATTCCAGGGCTGGCCCCAAAGGACACAGAGAAGGTGAATATGAAGCCAGGGGGGCACTTTGGGGACTGCTTGGCCATAAGAGAGATGGGGGGCAATCTGGGGACTGCTTGTGGGCTCTAGGCATGAGATCAAGATTTGGGGGTGCTATGGGATCACTCAGAGGTGGAGGGCATGAAACTGAGGTGGGGGGAACATCAGGGAGGGACTGCTTAGTACACAAGCACTGTTTGGCATGATTTCAGCCTGTACTTCACGTGGGCTGAAGCCAAGCTCAGAGGCAATATGTAGCTGTGATTTGTGGGGGCACAAATGAAAGGTTCTGGGGGTTCAGGTACCCACTTCCCAGTTTCTCAGAATACCCATAAATGAGAAGGCAGAACTTCCCCTGGTTAGTGGCATTCTCCCTGATCAGTGGCATTATCTGTAGCATGGGAAGAAGCAGCAGGGTGGCCACTCAAAGAGTGTGGCTGGCCAGGCGAATGTACTCTCCTTGCATCTCAGCGTACCCTCTAGAGGCATCTGGAGCAATCTGGAGGAGGCAGAGGGTGCGGGAGTGAATGTGACCCCGTATATCCTGCCCACACATTGCTCTGCACCTCTGTTCCACTGAAAAATGTCTGATGGTCCACCTATTCGCTACCCCTGCCTTATTATAAGCAAATTTAACAGAAGGAACTTGATTGGAAGTATGGGAGGAAGGTGGGCAGCCCTCGGTGGAGGAAAAACAAGTTAGGAACTGTTAAGAAAAACTAGACATACACTAATCCATAGGTCCGGATTTAATGCATCTGAGAGTGCTGAGGGAGTTGGCAAATGTTATTGCTGAGTCTTTGGCCATTATCTTTGGAAACTCTTGGAGATCGGGAGAGGTCCCAGATGATCGGAAAAAAGCAAATGTAGTGCCCATCTTTTAAAAAGGGAAGAAAGACAATCCAGGGAACTACAGACCAGTCAGCCTTACCTCAGTCCCAGAAAAATCATAGAGAAGATCCTCAAGGAATCCATTCTGAAGCACTTGGAAGAGAGGAAAGTGATTGGGAATAGTCAACATGGATTCACCAATGGCAGGTCATGCCTGACTAATCTGATTAGCTTCCATGATGAAGTAACTGGCTTTGTGGAGATGGGGAAATCAGTGGATGTGATATACCTTGACTTTAGCAAAGCTGTTCAAGACTCCTCGCCACTTTTGCAGATTCAGACTAACATGGCTACCTCCTGATACTTTTGATATGGTCTCCCACAATATTCTTGCTAGCAAGTTAAGGAAGTATGGATTGGATAAATGGACTATAAGGTGGATCGAAAGTTTGCTAGATTGTTGGGCTCAATGGATAGCTCAGTGTCTGGTTGGTGGTCAGTTTCAAGTGGAATGTTCAACATCTTTATTAATGACCTGGATGAGGGGATGGATTTCACTCTCAGCAAGTTTGCAGATGACAGTAAGGTAGGGGAGAGGTAGATACATTGGAGGGTAGGGATCCGGTCCAGAATGACCAAGACAAATTAGAGGATTGGGTGAAAAGAAATCTGACAAGGTTCAACAAGGACAGGTGTGGAGTCCAGCACTTGGACAGAAGAATCCCAAGCATTGTTACAGGCTGGGGACCAACGGGCTAAGTAGCAGTTCAGCAGAAAAGGACCTGGGGATTACAGTGGATAAAAATCTGGATTTGAGTCAACAGTATGCCCTTGTAGCCAAGAAGGCTAATGGCATATTAGGTTGCATTAGGAAGAGCATTGCCAGGAGATCTAGAGAAGCGATTATTCCCCTTTATTCGGCACTGGTGAGGCCACATCTGGAGTATTGCGTCCAGTTTTGTTTTTGGGCCCCTCACTATAGAAAGGGTGTGGATGCACTGGAGAGGGTCCAGCGGAGGGCAACCAAAATAATTAGGGGGCTGGAGCACATGATCTATGAGGAGAGGCTGAGGGGTTTGGGCTTATTTAGTCTGCAGAAGAGAAGAGTGAGGGGGAATTTGATAGCAGCCTTCAACTTCCTGAAGGGAGGTTCCAAAGAGGATGGTGAGAGGCTGTTCTCAGTAGTGACCAATGGCTGAACAAGGAGCAATGGTTTCCAGTTGACAAAGCTGTGGCTGGGATGATTTAGTTAGGGTTGGTCCTGCTTTGGGCACGAGGCTGGACTTGATCACCTTCTGAGGTCTCTTCCAGCCATAGGATTCTTTGATTGATTCTATGATTCTGTGATTTTTGGGTGAAAAACATTTCTATAAAACACCGAGTTGCGGGCCTAGCTGTCAGTGTCGTAGTATCGTTTTTCATTAAGATCATCAGCCATGATTTTGCTTCAGAATATGTTGAATATTATTGTTAATGCAGTATTGCTTTAGATTGCATGAAAGCCAGAGATCCGCATTTCTTAAATGTGACATTTAATACAATCATCTCCATCATGTAGCCTTTCCGTTGACAAGAGAACTGAATAGAAAAAAAATGGCCTTTTTCCTTTTATCCTACAAAAACTGCTGAGGAGATGAAATGAAAACTGATCACAGAAGAAGCTTTTTGTTGAATTTATGACAGTGTAAGGAAACTAGGCTGTATCTCAGATTGTCAACAAGCTCTGTTTTTTAAAAAAGTTTTTTGCAGATAAAACTCCCCCTGGGAGTCTTGCATATTTATTTTTCTTACTATTCTATTTTTCATGAGGCTGTAAGAGAGGTTGTTTTCACCCTTTAAAAAATATGGTTTTCAGATGAGACTCCAATTCCCTTCTGAGTCTTGCTTAAGTGCCTGTATTGCCCCTGGTTTCATAAGGATGCAATCTGCTAGTCCCAAAAATTAATATCCATCTTTCAACTAATCTATTATATATTTTGAAGAGTGAGTTTGTGAATTTTTTTGTGCAAAATCAAGTCATACTTTGCAGTTACCTAGAGATACCAAATTTTGTATAAACAATCCTGCCGCTTAAATTAGCTGAATGCACTCTACTTTTTACACCAGAATATGCTGGGTGAAAGATTTAAATAATTATCTTTGTTTTTTATCGGAAAAAAGTCACAACTATTATTAGTTCATAACAAATATTTGCTAACACAATTAAAATTTAGTCACCTATTCAACTGTCATTTTTGTGCAAAGAAAATGTGTACTGTTACAAATCACAAAATAATTCCATTTAGTTATAGAAAGAATAATGGAAGCTTACGAGTTTCTGATTCAAATTTAGTATGTATGGTAATCAGTAAAATAAATGTTTGAAATTGAAATCCTACAGATTTAAAACTGTTTTACTTCCCTTTTGAAGCACATTAATAAAAAAAATCTATTGGATATATTTTATTTATTTCCTAAATTGAACTTTCCTATAAGAGTAATCTACGCAAAATGACTTTGCCCAGTTAACAATGGGCCTTACCTGCTAGTTTACTATTTGAGAGCATTTGTGTGTCTGTCCATCTGTGAATTTGTCTGTTCAAGAACTTATCCTAAATGGTAAGAGCAAGAACAACCAAATTTGACATACAGCTTCCTTTTATCATAACCAAACCCTGCCTTTGTTTTAGGTTGTGCCAGGACAATGGAATGTGCCTGGAATGTCATTGTTTCTCATCAAATAGAAAGGGAGGACTGTGATATCAGGGACAGTTATACTCCCAAATGATCATAGTGGAACAGCAAGTGCCTCAGCCCTGGCGACTGGCTGGCCAGTTTGGCCCGAGCCACCCACTAGGAGCAGCCATCCTGCAGTGCTCCTGCTGCCCCTGGGGAGCAGGTGTTGGCCCTAGAGAGCAGCCACTGGCCACTCCCCTTCTCCCTAAAGCCCCCCTCCAACCTTCTGTCCTGAGTCCCTCCCAAACCCCCACCTCTACGCCTGAGCCCCAGAACTATCTGCTGCACTGCTTAGCCCCATGGGGCACTGGGAGCATAATCAGAATACAGAGGGGCAGCAGGAGCTGTGGAATAGTTACCCACATTGCATCCCTGTCAAAGTTGAGGGTATCTGCTCTACTGGGGATGCGCTGCGTCAAATTCTTGTGCAGAGTGGGGGCATGTTTTTTCTTCCTACAACTAGGAAGTAGGTGATGATGATCTGAGGATCTAGGGGTGGGCATTATTGGTCACATTAATTTATCAGTCACTTACTGGGGCTTGAAGTGGAAAGCTGAAACTTGATATGTGGAGAAGAAGGCTGCTGCTCTGTCACTCTTCTTGCTGTTGTGATGAGAGTACAAGGAAGAAGAAGAGGCAAAGACAAGGAAGAAAGAAAAGAGCAGATAATTGCAGGCTTCTGCCAGCAGGGTCCAATGTATTCCTCTAGCAGGTGACCAGTTTTTTCTCACTAATTTTTTTTCAAAAACAAATAGTTCCTCTGGCAACCTATGACTTTGGCAGAGATAGCGAACACTGGGGACTGCAATCCTAAACTGAGGATAGTCCCTTCCAAAAAATAAGCAAACAAAAAAACCCTTAAATAATGTGGTAATAATCAGAAAAAGATTGTGTAACAAATTGCAAATAGTGAAATGACAGATTGCACTAGTTTATGTGACTACTGACATTCAAAACCAAAAAGATGCTTAGGGAAAAGGAACATTCAAATGTTATAATTTTGGGTTTTTCATACTTGCCCTACTGAATAATGCTATGAGCTCAGTATTTCCTTTCGGGTAACTTTTCTGGTAATGCTTCTAACCGTGTAGTTTACAAAATACTTTGATACAGCTGTTCTGAAAGAACTAGACCTACTAGTTTTGAAATTGCCACAGAATTACAGACTTGCTTACGGCTGTTTGACTGTTATGGTGAAGCCAGTAAAATTTTCTCCCAAATGTGGCCGCTGAGTCAGATGGGAACCTCCAGAATTAAACAATTCATTAACTAAAATGCCAAGTTCATAATGTTAGTTTCTTTAGCATGATGTAATTGCTGGCATTTGACTTGCATACCTCTTGAAATATTAAATTAGTTTATAAACGTGGCAGAGGAGAGCAGTCTATACTTGCCAAATAAAGCTTGGGTATTTTACATGAGCTTAAGTGAGCCATGTTAACTACTTTGTGCTTTAAAAATGTATTTATTTTGTGACTTAAGCAATCAATAAATAGTTGTTTTTATTACGGTTTTATATTTTCAGATATACCAAACATTTTTCTAGTTAGAGAACTTAGTGGAAACTTTCAGTAGAATAAAGTGAGTAAGGTTAGTATTTTAAAATGAGGAATTTTAGCTATTTCGAAGTATGTGCAAGCCTGGAAGCATTTTAAATTAACATTTTGTAGTTTTACTTTTTCAAAATATAGGGATGAAATCATTACTATTTTACATTCTCTAAAAAAAATTCTTAATACAGAAAAAGTAAATAAAACTTAATTTCAATCAAATTAAGATTTAGGATTAGAATTATAATTTCACTTGGATCTAAACTGAGACAGTACTGTATGTAGACATTTAGTAATGTTTAAAATTACTGCCAGCAAAAACCTGACATAAAAGAACGATCCCTAAACAACTCAACTTGAAGGGTGGGTTTTTTTTAAACATTTCCAATGGTAAATTCTAAGTCAGGACTGCATTTTTAAAGGTAAATAACAAACTACCATCAAAATCAAATGACACATTCACCTAAACTAAGGTTGAACTTTTGCATTTTTTAGTTCTTACTCAGCTTCTATTAATCATTTTCATCTGCTGACTTTCTCTACTCCTTTTTATTGTATTATGCACATTGAATAAGTGTTGCTACTTTCGTTTATATCTGACAAATTACCAAGAATAAAGAAACATTAATTTTCAGTTTTATTGAAAGCTTAAAACTTTTTACATTTTGAAAAGTTATATGCTAACATTAAATGTGGTAAAAATAATCTATATCCCATGAAACTTAAAAAAAAATTGTAGTAGGTATGTGAAGAAGTTGCATTATCATATTAAACAATACACGATATTTTCTTTTGTGTATTGCTTAAAAAAATGTTCTGTAACTGCAGAAACCATTTTCTTTTGTGGTGAAATCCTTCTTGGTAATATAGTATTTTTCAGTTATCAAAATGTAGATTCTGTAATTACTTCCCAATGTCATAAGGGTATTAAGTCTCAATTATATGGCAGTGTACTTAAATTACAATTCATTCCACACGATTTGAACACACTTTATCTCTAATTACTTACATTCCTACCAGATAAAAACTCTTATTTTCAGTGTATGATAGTATAGAATTTCAGCCTATGAGCTCTTTTTGTGGTGTTTTTCCAGTAGTTATCTGTCCTCTATTGTGTGGGTTTAGTGAGGAGTTGCAGTGTGGCATTAGGAAAGGGGTAGTACTCCAATTGTTTTTTGTCTAAGTCCATATTTCTTGGGTTAGGTATATAGTCGAGGTCCAGACTCCAGAAAAGAAAATAATTTTTAAAACCCAATAATAATAAGTAAGATTTCAGGGTCTGTTCAAAAGTGTCTGGCATCTACCTATTGACTACTCCTACATGAGGGATATGACACTGCACTTCAGCTGGGGAAATCTGGGTTCTGTTCCTGGATTTTTCCAGTGGCTTGCTGGATGACATTGGGGAGATCACTTTTCTATGTACCTGTCTTCCCATGTGTAAAATGGTGATGATATTTTGCAAAGGACAGGACATTTGCTATTTGACAAACAATATAAAACTATAAAAGCTTCAGAGGGGTAGCCGAGTTAGTCTGTAACAGGAAAAAGTTAAACAACAAATAATCTAGTAGCACCAAGACTAACAAAACATGTAGATGGTATCATGAGCTTTCATGGGCAAAACCCACTTCTTCAGATGACCCGAGTATAATAAGTCCCGATCCAATAATAAATAAGGGAAGGTGAGGTGGCGGGGGGGAAGAAACAGTGAGTAGATAGTTCAGATAGTTAGAAGAGGCTATTAAGAACCATTAGCACCTCCATTGGTTGGTTGATTAAGGCATTGAAAGGTTGAAGATAGTGTGCAAGGCATCCTATATCCCGGTTCAGAACCATGTTATTATTGTGGGCTCTTCAGTCTAGCAAACAGAGGAGCTCCAACCATGGCTCAGGACCTTATTATGCTAGACACTATGCAAATATATATGGAGTTCCTGCCCCCAAAATACTGTAGTAAAGGCAATGCAATGTCCCCAAATACTGCTGAAGATCTTTACATCTCATTCTGCACTAAACATGGTGTAGGATCTTTGTCTATTCGTTAAGCAATGTATCTTCTCTGTGCTGTTATCTGCATAGCTGCCTTGTTGGTTTCCAGATGGAATTAACAACACATTGTTTTTAATAGACACAGTACTGATTTGGGACTAAGAATGACATTTTTCTTGGAAAGCTTCAGCAAAATGTGTTCAGTCTATTTGAGGTATATTGGTGTGTGTGTGGTTGTTACACATACACTTCAAAGTCCTGTCAGAAGTTTGTGGGCACGTAATGTGGTTGGAATTTGGTACATTTTAGGGATGTTAAGAAGCGAGTAAATAGCTAATTGTGTAGCCAATAGAATTTCTATCAACTACACAATAAGTCGATAAGGGAGGAAGCCTCTGGGAGTTACCACCTTCTGCAGCTCTTCAGTTTAAATGTGGTAAGAGCTGGGCAGGCGGACAGCCAGGCTCCTCCTGCATTGAAACCGAAGAACCACGGCAAGAGTAGCTCCTGGACTTGGTGCGAGCAGGGACTGAGCTGGGCTTAGTCAGTCTCAGCTCATGCTAGGTCCAGCATCCCTGTCCATGGGGCTCCCAGCTGCTAGAGCAGCCTTTGTTCGCATCCAGTCCCAGCTGCCTATGAACAGGATGTGGAGCAGCCTCTGCCCATGGCGAGGCAGCAGTGTGGGATTTGGGAGACATCACCACAGAGATGATGCTGAGGAGTACCAGCTTTTAAGCCAGCTCCCCTAGCATTGGCACCTGCTTTTGTGACCCTCTTCACCCCTCTTCCTCTGATACAGATGCAACCGGGGGAGGAGGGGAAACAAGTTGTTGAGTAGTCAAGTTGACTAGCCAATAAACTTAAGTTTATCAACTCATTTACTCACTGAGATCTAAGAAACAAGTAAAGTATGAAATAAATTGGTTCAGACAAGGTTTTCAGACTTTTTCCTAGCAGAATTTTCTTTATTGAGTCTATATCTTAGAACCTGGGAATCATAAATGCTCCGTAAACCAGAAGTCCACAAAGCGTGGAGTGCCACCCAGAAAGGTGTGGAGGAACGTGATGGGGGATGTGGCAAGACCCAGGGAAAATGCATGAAGGTGGGGAGGAAGCACAGCCTCAGTTGCTGTTGATGTCTGTGTTCCTGGACTGGAACCAAGGCTTCTGGACCTAGCTCTGGGTGAATACAGACAAGGGTGTGGGGAGGAGGTATGACCCTCAAAAGTTTGAGGACACCTGCTATAGACTTTGCTGCTTTACTGTGTTTACATGAAAGAGTCTCTTATTTCGAAGAGCTTTCAAGGACTTTAAAGGGGTTGGATACAGTAAGGGAGAAATAAACAGTATTGGCACAGAAAGATAAACACATGGCTAGGAACCCAGAACTCGTGTTACTTCCCATCTCTGTCTCTCAGCAGCCTCATTAGTACTTTGCGCTTTACAAACTCTAGTTCTGCAGTACAGTACTGCTTTGAGGAAGGGTAAAGTAAATATCACCCCCAATTTCACGAAGGATGACACTGAAATGCAGAAATGAATTGACTTGCCTCAAAAATGTGATGGTGTACTAGATTATGTAAAAGCCTAGTAGCCTGGAGCATTGAGGCTTTGCCCTTCTATACACTACAGAATTTTATGAACAAAAGTCAGCTTTCATTGACCAAAACCATGGAAGTTTACACATTACCATGCTTGTTCCACGAACAAAATTGCTTTGCTGACAAGAGCTTTTTGCAGCAAAGTTATGTTGAGAGTGTTACTGTAGACATTGCACATGGCGATGTTGCTGTAAATGGCCTTGAGGAGGTGTCCATGCTGACAGTGGTTACCAGCAGTTCAAACTCCATTGCCTTGCACCCAGGTACATAGTCATTTGCCCTTCGCACTCTAAAGGCACAGGAATTTTTAAAATTCCACTTCCTAGTCACTCAGAATGAACAACTCATGTCACATCATCTTAGCTGACCACGATGACACTATACAGAAAATCCTCTCCTATTTGGAGCACACCTGAGTTGTTGGATTTGCTGGTGTTGTGGAAGGAGGCTGTGCAATCCCAGCTCTGCTCCCACTGTAGGAACTTCAGTACCTATGGTCAGATTTTTCATGACATATTGGATCAGGGCTATAAATGAGACAAGCATCAATGCCGTGTGACAATAAAGGAGTGAAGTCAGGTGTAGTAAAAATTTTCTTTAAGGAGCTGAACACCATCCCCTGTAGCAACCCCACCACCACCGCCAAGAATCCTGAGGATAATTCAGGGAGGCTGGAGATAGTGGACTCATCTCCCAAGGATCAGGTCATGGATGAGGAGGTCCAGGTGAAGGATGATGTGAAGCACACAGAAGGACCTCTTTTACACTCCAGAGAGGTCTAACCAGTTCCAGCAGTCCAACTGTAGAGTCGGGATGTTAGCATATAGACCTGTAAACAAGTAGGTGTAGGCGGGAGCCAGTACCTGTGGAACTGCCTCCAACAGAGCCCCCCATGAACACTGGATCCCACAGAGCCACCTAGCACCCTACACTACTGCTTCTCTATCAGAGTTAGCAGCACAGGGTGGGCAGATGGGAGCCAATACACATTGGGAACTAGCTTTTGGTTCTGTGGAACCACCTCTCCCTCCCCCCACCATGCTGCTGTATCAGAGGCAGAAGTGTGGGGATGAGGGTGGCTGTGGTGGAACAGTCTCTGTCTGTGGCAGGCCTGGGCTCGCTGAGGACAGAGGCTACTACTCCGTGGGATACTGGAGCAGCCTCTGTCCACAGGGAACTCAGGGCCCCCACGGACAGGGGCTGCTTCCGCCCTGCACTGCTGCGTCTATATCAGAAACCTGCTCCTGTCGTGGACTGGCTCTGCCTGCTGCTCTGCACCGCTGCCTCTGATACTGAGACAGCAGCGCGGGGTGACAAGGGCTCCCCGGGAGTGAGACCAGGAACTGGGAAATCATTGGCAGTTGGCCCTGCCCTCCATGGACCATTTTGTTGCAGCTACACGATTACCAAAAAAACCAGTATCTAACATCCCTACTGTAGAGTGCATAATGCAGGAGAGGAGAGCTCTGGTAAGTGATCCTTTTGAGTTGATGTTGCTCAGTTATGAGAGAGCGCTATCCTTTGTATGTTACAGAAGTGGGTAAAAGGACAAATATGCAAGATTAGCTGTATTTGCTCGTGCTTCACATTCCCTATGCAGCTAAGCATTTTGGTGGAACACTGTGTTAATACACACCAAAGTTTCCCATGAATCCTCCAGAGAGATCTCTAGGAAACTTCCCTGCAGGGTACTTGCCAATTCTCTGCCAAAGAGTCTTTGGCAGAGCTGCTTTATTCCTTCTCCCATTGTAGGAAACTTTCCTGTGCCTCTGAGCAGTCACTTGTGCATGGTCCAAAGCAGCACAGAGGCAAACAGTAGGGGGGACCTGATTTGAAATTATACACATGCAAGAGATTCACCCTTACCTTCAGGAGTGAGATATCTGTTTTAATGACCCTTCCCCTTATGGGAAATGGTGGCAGAATTTACAATACTGTCTTTAGTTGCCTTCTGTGATGACCTTAAAAAACCTTGTAGGTCCTTTGCCCCATCTTCAGCTCCCTCCCATCCCCCGGAAGAATTCACCATGTTTAGAACATTCACTGAGCTATGTTCTTGCCAAGAGGCAGTGAGAAACTAATTTGTATTTAAAATGAGGTGCATATTACTATAATTCAATGCTGAATGTGCACAAACAATCATGTTTCTGTTAATTGTTTCTTGTGCTTCTGCAGATGTGGGCTACAGGAAATCCCCTACACCTGAAGAATTTTTTTTTAAAAGGTCGGGGCCGCTGACCCACAGAAAAATCAGTCAGAGGCCACATACAAGTGAGAAGGAAAAAAAACCTCACTGACGTGGCCCCCCCAACCGAGAACGAGAAAGACACTCTCCAAATTCCCCTTGCACATTAGAGCCAAGGGGGACGCAGGCTAATATATTCTCTGTGTTCCAGCCCCACAGGGGGTAGTGAGGGAGATGGAACATCAGCTTGGTCTTCCTAACGCTGGGGAGGGAAGCTCTTACCTTCAGGGGCTGGATCCAGACAAGCTGAGGACCACATTTGGGCCCCCGGCCTTACGTTCCCCTCCTCTGCCATACACAGTGGCAGAACACCTCCACAAAATAAGGAGGAGAAAGGCACATTATTTGTGCTCATTGTCAAAATGGTCACTCAAAACCTCCCTGATTCGAATAGCTGCCTATTGTGGCACTCTAATAGCTCTGGCATCTGGATGCTCAAAATCAGCCACCAGGCAAGTCCATCTCTGCACTCCACTGTGGGAGAAACTTTTCACCCTTAGCCTCACAAGTATTAGGCTGCACACAATAGCCTACTATGACCATGGGAATATTTTCCTCATTTAGATCTAGCCTGCCATAAAGACAGCACTAGCGTACTTTTAATCTTCCAAATGCACATTCCACAGTCACTCTTCACTTGCTCAGCATAATTTTGAAACACTCCTTGCTGTTGTTGCTGTTCAGGTTTCCCCTGTAAGTTTTCATCAGCCTTGGGAGTAAGAGGTATGCTGGATCTCCCAGGATCACTGTTGACATTTTAACATTCCCCATTGGAATCTTATGTTCTGAAAATAAAGGCCCTATTTGCAGCTTTCTATACAGGCCAGCATTACTAAAGATGCATGTGTCATGCACCTCCCAGACCACCCCACCTTCATGTGGGTTTGAAGGAATTAGGTTTGTTTAGTATAGAAAAGAGAAGATTGAGGGGGGACATGATAGCAGTTTTCAGGTATCTAAAAGGGTGTCATACGGAGGAGGGAGAACACTTGTTCATCTTGGCCTCGGGATAGAACAAGAAGCAATGGGCTTAAACTGCAGCAAGGGAGGTTTAGGTTGGACATTAGGAAAAAGTTCCTAACTATCAGGGTAGTCAAACACTGGAATAAATTGCCCAGGGAGGTTGTGGAATCTACATCTGTGAAGATATTTAAAAGTAGGTTAGATAAATGTCTATCGGGGATGGTCTGGACAGTATTTGGTCCTGCCATGAGGGCAGGGGACTGGACTCGATGACCTCTCGAGGTCCCTTCCAGTCCTAGTATTCTAAGATTCTATGATTCTATGTCATTGAAAATCCCACTGGGATCCAAAAGTGCCTGCACAGGATAGAAATACCCCTTTCTATTGATGTACTCCATTACAAAATGGCTTGGGGGCAAAATTGGGATGCATGTGCCATCTGTTGTTGTGCTGCAGTTAGGAAATCCTGTTGCCACAAAGCCATCCACTATTTTATGCACATTGCTAAGAGTTAGTTCTTCACAGCAGGATGTAATTAATGTCCCTATACACTATCATTAACACCACCTTAACAATGGACTTTCCAACTCTAAACTGATTTGTGTTGAACCGGTAGCAGTCTGGAGAAGCCAGCTTCCACATTGGGATTGCCACACACTTTTTACTGTCAGGATACTCTCATTTTAGTATATTTGCACTGTAGTGCTGAGATGAACTCCGCATACAGTTCTAGGAATTTGGCTTTCTGCATCCAAAAGTTCTGTGTAACAGTACAATCCCACCAGTCCAGTTCTCATTTCCTGAGTGACCGTTTGCAGGTTTTCCATGAATGCCAAAAGTAATCTGGTGATGTTTCTTTCTTGTTTCTACTGATTCCTGTTCAGATTGAATGCTCGTAATGTGCTGCATGGAAGACAAAGAGTAGTACTGTATGTGTGAGAGGCAGCATCCCTCATTATATCCCAACTCAACAACTTTTCATTTGATCTTGTAATGGGAGGTTTTTAGGGGATTATAAAGTGAGAAGAGCATAGAGCAGTTTTTGGAAGCAAGAATGTATGGGAGCATTTTCTGTAGAGAACAAAGCTGTTTTTAAATTAAAGAGAAGTTGTGCAATGTAGCAATGGAAATTGTTGGTTCTACTGTACAGACTAGATTAGCAGTTGAAACAGCAGGCTGGAAATATTCAGGCTCCCATGAGTCAGGATTACAAATCTAGATGGACTGGCTAATTCTCTCTTCTCAGAATAGCTACATTGAGTTTCATGTTACGTACTTGGTGCATTTTAAAATTTACCCCCATCTGATTTTAGTGCATTTGCCTGTGGGTCATTTTGTAAGAGCAGGAATTTGCTTGTGTCATTGTATAAGATTTCCTTTCCTTGTGCTATTATGCAAAGTAAATAAAAAGATATGATCTTTCCATCCGCTTAAGAATTTAGTCGGTTAGACATGATGCAGTGTGAGTAACAAGTTACGATTTGAAAGATAAACGAGTTGGTTAAAGGATGGTCAAAGATTATCGTAATAACAGAATGTGGCCTGTGCTTTGATATATGCAAGTCTTTATCCGTTTAAATTCCAAATTGTTAATTTACAATTCCATTGCATTTTTCCCTCTATTTACATTTTTAAAAAGGGGTGGGGGAATCAGGGAGCTGGAAAATAACTTTTTTGCAACATTAACTATGGGAAAAGCAAAATCAATGTTGAAAGTTCAGCCTTAACTGCTATTTATGCTAGGAATAACAAGTATCTAGGACTTTTACATCACAATGTTTAAATGTATAATTACAACGCAAAACTCCACTTTTATGTTAAGTTTTGCATCTTTAAACATGTGACATTAACCGGTGTGTGCGTTTCATTTTACTTCAACGGAGGAAATTCACTTTCCATACTTAAACTTTATGGTGGAGGCTGCGCTGAGGAAAAAGGAATGAGCAGAATAGCTTTGCAATTGAGTATCTGCACCTACCCATGTTCTTCAGAGACGGTGTTACTTTTCAGTTTGCCTTAATGTGTTACTTCTTTCAATATTATGCACTAACGCTATTAGTACTAATGGGAGCCCTGTTCATGGTCCAGCATCCCATTTTGGTGGGCCCTATACAAACATGAAAAAAAGGGATGGTGACTGTTATTCTCTTATTGCCCTGATAAGAATATCTTTTATTCACCATTGTGAGAGGTTTTCGTTTGTTAATTTCTATAGAGAGAAAGTTGCGGGAGTCCTATAAGAACTTTGGAGGAGTGATTAAAATGTACACTGCTAATTTAAATTCTTCCCAGCAGAAAGTAGTTTTCCTAAATGAGGGAAAAAAGACATTGATGAAAACCAGGTTATTTTAAAATCTACTGTCCCTCTATGGAGTCACAGGGCCGTTACTAAAATAGATATGTAGCTTGGCAAGTACAGAGCTGCTGAAGTCTGGATTTTTATTCCTGTCTTTCCCCTAAATGCTATTCCTATTTATACATTGCTCCAATTCTGCAATAATATACGGTTGGTTAAAGTAAGAGCTGAGAATTGGCTGATATCACATGACTGAACATTATTTTAATGTACATCTTTCAGACTATTACTGCTGCCTTTTTCCACTTGTTACTTATTATGTAAAACTTTAAAAGAATCCTGAAGATAACGTAAGAATTTTGAGTCACTTGACTATCAGATTCAAATTTTCTTTTTTAAAATGTGTACTATATTTTATTTGAATAAACCACTTGGTAGTGTTTTAAAAGGTCAATGTTGATGTTGCATCTGGTAAAACAGTTTTTCATAAATAGTTAAGGTGTTTGTTTTATCTTGTTATCACAGTAGATCCTTAATGAGATTACCATCTGTGGACATACATGTAGATTTGGATCACAATACTGCGTCAGGATTTTAATCTGTAGATTGTGCCATAACAAAATATTCTCTGCTACTTCAGATATGCCACCCCAGACTGATATCTCACACTCCTTTTCTTCTAGAAAGATGAGTCCTGTGGCACTTTAGAGACAAACAGATTTATTTTGGGCATAAGTTTTCATGGGTAAAACCCACTTCATCAAATGAATTGGAGTAGAAGTTACAGAGGCAGGGGTATATACATTGTGTTAATGAGGCCAGTGAAATCAGGATGGAAGTGGCTCTTTCACAGCATGTAGTGTAGTGATATGACTATCCAGAGAGGGGAAATAGCCCTTGTAGTGCCTTAACCAATTAATATCCTTATTCAGTCCTAAGTTCATAGTATTGAATTTGCATATAAACACCAGATTGGCTGTCTCCTGTTGATCAGGCAATCAGCAGACCAAAAGAAACTTGTTACTGACACCAAGATGTTTGGATATTGGGGGGGGGGGCAGGGGGGATAGAGTCAATAATTGAACCCAACCAATGTCTGTGTTAAGGATGTAAAATCCTGTTCAGTTGGTTAACCAGTTAACCTATTAAAAAGGGACATAGGCCGCGGGGAAGAAGGGGTGCCACAGCATAGCTGGGATGGAGAGGCTCGCCCTGCCTTCCGTGGCCAGGCTGGAGTGTCCCCTTCCCCTACTGCAGACAGGGGTTGCTCCAGCCTTGCCAGAGCAGTCCCTGCCTACAGCGTGGGGCAGCGCTCCAACCTGTCCATGGCAGGCTGGGGGGTTCTTCTGGCCCTGCGCAGGGCTGCCTGCCAGCCCCGACCCCACGTGGGGTCCTAGCAGGGCTGCTCCCAGGTACCAGTTAACTGTTAACTGGGAAGCATCACTCATTGGGTTGATGCTTACCAGGTAACCAGTTAAACGGTTCCTAGTCTCTATTATAGATCTAAATAGACAATATTAACCCTTTATGTGTACCATAGCAGGAGTATTTTACTGGACTATATCTATTCCTGCTTGCAACTTTTCCCGTTGGGTTGCCAATGTACATTCTGCCTCTTTATAGGACAAACTTAGAAAACAATGAATAGTCCTGCAGCACCTTAGAGACTAACAAAATATGTAGGAGGTATCATGAGCTGTTGTGGGTACAACCCACGCTCATGATACCATCTACATCTTTTATTAGTGTCTAAGGTGCTACAAGACTATTTGTTGTTTTTTAAGTTTTTCCAGTTACAGATTAACTCAGCTACCCCTCTGAATCTTTATAGGACAGTTATGAAAAGAGTGTAAGCAGTTAACTAGATCTGTATGTGCATTTCTGTGCCATTCAGTGGCACCAGTTTTTTGGGGGGTTTTACTAACCAACAGTACAGGATGTTTTGCCCGTATGGCCTATGACATGAAACTAAGTGATCTGCTTGTGGGCCTAAATCAAAATCCCCATTGTTGATTGGTACAATGCCAACAGTCTTAACAAGTCTTCAGTTACCAAAAGTACAGTGCCACATACAGCAGTTGAGGTACAATCTACTTCCCCTAAGTAGGTAGAAGTATGAGGGAGTGGTCTAGCACAGCAGAATCTATAGACCCTCCTTTGAAGAATGTTTGCCTTCTCCACTGGGAGACAAGATAGGAACTTCTCCTGTGTTCATCCCCCTTCCCCTACGTAGGCATCACACTGGATTGTTAGAATGGCAAAAGACTTGTGGTAGATTCCATTGTCGGTACCTCCCATTTCCAAGAGGATATATAGACAGTAGCAAGCTTTTCTCCAGGGGGTTCAAGAATTTTACTTGTATTCCAGCCTTACTTGTTGTAGTGGCTGTTCAGGAAATTTCCGAGCAGCAAGGGTCAACACCAAAAGAAAAGAACCCATATGTTCCAGCAGGCCTGGAACGTAAGATGAGGTAAAGGACAAGTCATTCATATACTGTAGAAACTAATCTCTGGGCAGCACATACTAAGTGACCAAACCAATCCCAAAACAGCTAGTGTGAGAGACAGTAAGTACAATGTCATGTTGACATGTACATGAAGGCAGAGATTTTCTGTTTAACTTTGGGTATTAATATTCCCTATGCCCACCTCTACCTTTGAATTGGATCAACTCAGTGTAGCTTTACAGTATGCCAAATAAAAGGACCCTGAATAGCAAGACTAGAGTCAAACTATGTTCTTGGAGCACCAAGTGGAAGAAGTACTGGGAACACCAGCACGTATTAGTACAATTATATTAAGATTTTTGTAGTAGTTTCTGCAGTTCCATACCTCTGGCCTTCCATGGAGTAGTAGGGAGTATGTGTTTGTGGGGATTGTGGAAAAGATCAGCATAGGCTTATCTGAATCTTGTCTCTACTGATCCTTCTCGCCTCCTTACTAATATGGGGTAAGTGAAGGCTGCCTACTCTGCTAGCTCCCCTGGAGTAAGGGTAGAGGCCTGCAACATCTGTGCTGCTAGTCATTTTTGTTGACTTTTGCTAACCTTTCCGCACCACTCGCACTGTATACCTCTCTAACTCATTTTAAACTGTTTTTACTTGTATTTTTTATAGTTGTAAGGATTATACCATTAATTCCTTGTATAGATTCTTTTTGCAATGTACATTATAGCTTTATACTCCATTTAGTGTATTTGAATTCCAAGGATAAGCAAAAATCACCACTTAAAATATCTGGGGAGGGTTTCTAAATGGACATAAGAACAGCCGTACTGTGTCAGACCAAAGGTCCATCTAGCCCAGTAGCCTGTCTGCCAACAGCAGGTGCCCCAGAGAGGGTGGACCGAAGACAACGATCCAGTGATTTGTCTCCTTTTCCAGCCTCTGACAAACAGAGGCCAGGGACACCATTTCTATCCCCTGGCTAATAGCCTTTTATGGACCTAGCCTCCATGAAATTATCTAGCTTCTCTTTAAACTCTGTTATAGTTATAGCCTTCACAGCGCCCCTGGCAAGGAGTTCCACAGGTTGACTATGTGCTGTGTGAAGAAGAACTTTCACTTATTAGTTTTAAACCTGCTACCCATTGATTTCATTTGGTGTCCTCTAGTTCTTCTATTATGGGAACTAATAAATAACTTTTCTTTATCCGCCCTCGCCACACCAGTCATGATTTTATATACCTCTATCATATCCCCCCTCAGTCTCCTCTTTTCTAAACTGAAAAGTCCCAGTCGCTTTAACCTCTCCTCATATGGGACCCGTTCCAAACCCCTAATCATTTTAGTTGCCCTTTTCTGAACCCTTTCCCAGGCCAAAATATCTTTTTTGAGGTGGAGAGACCACATCTGTACACAGTATTCAAGATGTGGGTGTACCATAGTTTTATACAGGGGTAGTAAGATATTCTGTCTTATTTTCTCTCCCTTTCTTAATAATTTCTAGCATCCTATTTGCCTTTTTGACCGCTTCAATTAAATGGCTTCCATAATTTAGCATAGAGAAGGAGCTTCTTCATGGAGTCAAACTCTGAATTCTTAGCCCCGTGAATTATTGTGGCTACATCATTTACCCATTGTATCTAGTTTTCTCCTCTGTATAATATCTGAAAAGTCACTGAAAACTGAATCATGGGATGAAAAGACCTGTTAGAGCCTCCAATCTGTGTACCTGCCAGTGCAAAATAGTTTCCTATTGTACATTTATTAGTGTGTTTTCAGTCTGACTTGAAATGTGTTGATTTGTGATTGAGTTTCTTCCAGTGTCTCTGGGCGATGCTTTTAGAAGTTAATAGATTTCACTGTCAGGAGGTTTCTTCCTAATGTTCATATCAAACATATTTTCCCTTTCTTAATGTCATCCCCTTACTCTTGGTTATACTTTACTGTGCTGCAGTTGCTACTCACTAATTATTGTAAAGCACACATGTTTTACTCAGCACTTGATGCTATAGATAAGATGCATTCCAAAATAAGATGAGCACAGGAGAGTATTGTGAGAGAAGAGTATGTGTATCGATTATTAATGATAAAGGAGGAAGAGGAACTGCCTAGAAAGGTTAATTTAAGGAGAGATTTCTGGAAGTAGCATGAGAATGGCTGGCAGATGAGCACAGGCAGACTAGGTATGGGGAGCAGCATGATAAGATATATAAAACTGAAATTAGGAAAAAGTAAAGCAGGACTGAAATGCTCATTGGACAGTAAGCAAGGAGGAGAATGAGCCCCTCTCCAAGTTCACACTTTTAAGATATTTGTAGGTTATGTCATCACATGGCAAAATGTGCATCTAGAGTTCTTAATCTTTCTGCATAAATCGACTGTTCTAAACCACTAATTATGCTGGTTGTTATTATCTCCTTTGCTGGAATTTTTCTTCTAATGAGGTGTCCTGATTTAAACAGTGTTCCAGCAATGGGTACAACATGGACAAAGGGTCTGCTATCTGCCTGCTCAGCAACACAGTGCACCTGCTTATACAGTCCACAGTTGCATTGGTCTCGTTGCTGCCATAGCACACTGCAAACACATGACTAATTTACTCTACCTTGTCCTGTTTAAATTGCTTCCTAGCTTTCTGTCTTCTTGAATATCTGTTTTATGAATTATTTTCCTCAAACATTAGTATCACCAGTAACAAAGCAGGACCTGTAGATAAGTAGCTTAGAGCCTAACTGGTAACATCTTCCTTTATCGGTCTTAAAAATGATTTGCATTATAATTTTTAAAACTATAGATATGTATGAAGTTGCTTAGTCCTCATATAATCTAGTCATGCAAATTCTGTTTTAAAACGGACACACGGCTAACACTCTATAGTGTAATTTGTTTTCTTCATTTCCCATAAAAAAGTCCAAAATTAAGCCAATATAAGCTCTGAAATAGCAATTTTCATATTCAATAGCTAAGATTAGTAAGGGATTCAATAGTGTTTTTAATAGATACATCTGCTCTAATTGTGGTTAATTAGTTTAAAATATATTTTTCTAAAGATATCTGCTGTGTAGGATAGGGGTGTTAGCTATCATATATTGAATAGTCATGTAAACGCACAAAATATTGTTGGTTACATGACTGTTTGATAGTCATGTGTACTCCTGGCCCCACTTCGGGGAGCCCCCTGCCACCTCTGATACAGAGGTAGCAGCGCGGGGTGGCAGGAGGAGCCGGTCCATGCAAAGACATAATGTAAAAACCAGCTCCCCTCGCAGACTGGCTACCTGCCGCCCCGTGCTACTGCCTTTGATACAGAGGCAGCAGCACGGGGTGATAGCAGCCCTTGTCCATGGGGAGTCCCAGCTCCCATCTCTAATAGAGGCAGCAATGTGGAGGGCGTGATGTGAGTAGTCAACGAGATTAACCAATAATCTTAGGCTTATCAGTTAATCATCTAGTCGACTACTCATTGACATCCCTTGTGCAGGATTTTCCCTTCTGGAGTGAGAATCCTGCATAGATGATACCTGGAATTCCTCTTCTGTAAGCTAAGAAAGAAAGAAGCTAAGAAATGTTCCTTTTCCGCTTCAATTACAGGACTGTAATCATACATATACTGGAGAGACTTCTGAGTCTCTACTAAATGGGCATTTAGAAATCTCCCATAGTCCTTTATTTTAAGTGACAAATTCAGGCAATTGAATATTTCTCAAAGTAAGATCCTGACCCTGCAGCCTGAACTCACTCAGACCTTCCTTTGGCTTCAGTTATAATCAGATACTATTGTGATGGGTAATGATATAAATACACAGATTAGAAAAAATTAGGCTGTAAATATACAAGGCAATATTTTGGAAGTAAATAAATCTAATTTTAAAGTCTCCTTTAAATTAATAGGAGTGGGCAAAATTTGCTGAACCTTTCTAAGATTTATTTTCTGCGTAAATATTATCACGTACTGTTATTACTTACTCTTTTCAGACTTGTGTAAACATTTTTCTTCCACAGGAAATAAAACCAGATCAAGTAACCAAGTTTGCTCTTGGGGATGAGATTACTTTTGAGCAAGTCTGCAAAAAGGTATGACTTCTTTGTTTTTAGAACATATGCAAATGTGGGTATGGGTATGCATATTGTGTGTATGTGAATTGAATTTTTAATTAAAAGAATACACCCTGTCATTAGGGCATGTATGTGTATATATGTATTTAGTCAAACAAGCAATTTAGCAGGATTAGCTTGTTGTTGGGGCCCGTGAGGCTATTCTCCATCAACATAGGTTGTACATCCCTAAACTGGGACTTTCCTGGCAACATCCAGATCACAGATGATCTTGGATCACAGAGCCCATGAACAGGGAGGTCTGGTGGTGGGGCAGGAGCGTGAGAGAGAGGATGGTGACTCAGCCGGGAGTCCCAAGTTGTGGGGGTGGGTGTCGTGGTGGGGAGCTCTGTCCCCAGTGACAGGGGAGCTCTGGCATCAATGGCTGGGGAGCTCCAGCCCCATTCTGGCCTCATTAGCCAGGGAGCCAGGCAACTGCAGTTCTCCATGGCCACTGGTGCCAGAATGGAGTCAGAACTCCACAGCCAGGGAATTCTAGCCCCGACCATGGAGCTTTGGTCCTCCGCAGTAGCTGAGCTGGCGTCAGCTAGAGATCCCTGGGGGGGGCTGGGACAGCAGCAGGGCTGGACTCAAATCCTAGCTCAGGGGCAGCACGGGCATTAGGGAAGGGACCTTGCCTTGTCGGGCAAATCCCCTTGTTCGGGACTGATCAGGGCTTGAAGGTTCCTGACCAGAGAGGCCCAATCTGTCATAGGTAACCACATCATTGACCTACATAATGTCTATATTAGGGTGTCATGGTCTGCATAATATATTTGTGGCCTGCATGACCTGCTTGTGAAAAGTGTAAGTTTTCATTTTTTTAAAAAAGTAAGTTTCTAACCCATTTGGCTTCAGAGAGAAATGTCCAAATGTGAACTGAATGTAACTGATGTCATGGTGTCTACTGGCAGCCTGAAAGAATAACTGTCAGGTGAACTCCTTGTCCCCATTTACCTTAATGTTATGTCTCCTCTACAACCTGATAATAATTAATTGTCAACATTATTCAATAGGTTTTGTTTTTAGCAAATCAAATGTATAGGAGTGTACTATCAAATGTATAGTAATAGGTTATTCTTTTGAGATGTAAATTCAGAGTGTGAACGCAGAGGGATCATGGGAGAGAAATGGAGAGGGAAAAGAAAGAAAGTGTAGGAATAACAGAGTCCTAAAGGGAAAGGTATTTTCCCACTGAGTGACACAGAATGTGACAAGAAGACATTGAAACAATAATAAATCGGTAAAATTTTGTGTGTCTATCTGTCTCTTCCTTGTTTACCCTCAGGACCTGAGTGATCCCAGACCAGGGGAAGTTAGTATGATGGGGGTTCTGCCTTTTCCCCCCGTGGCTCCACTGCTGCTGGGGGCTCTGCTGCTGCCCGGAGTTCCTCCTCCCCCTAATGGGGGCTCCACTCTCTCACTAGTGGCTTCGCTGCCACCCAGGGCTCTGTGCTCCCACCAGCAGCAACTGACTCCGCTGTCACCTGGGAGGCTCTGTTACTGCCCAATGGTTCTACTTGGTGGCTCCACTGCTGCTGCCTGGAGGAGCTCTGCACTCCTCCCAGAAGCTCTGCTGCCACCAAAGTGGGCTCTGTGCTCCCGTCAGTAGCCCCGGTGCCACCTTCCCCACCCTAGCGACCAGGGGCTCCGCTCTCCTCCTGGCGGCTCTGCTGCCCCTACCCAGGGCTCCACTCTCTTGTCCCCTAGTCTGGCAACACTTCTGACCCTATCTGACCACTGGCTTATCCCCATAAGTGCACCCCCCAAGGTCACGCCAACAATGCCGGACCAGGGGTGTTCCCGAATCAGGACAATCCTGATTACGGAGTTTCAACCTGTACATACATAGTTATAATTATATATTTATTACATATTCTTCTTTTGATGTCTGATATTAGTGGACTTTACACTGCGGATTGTGTGGAGTATAAGAACATATAAGAGCATCTTCCATAGGAGGGCCTCAGCAGGTCTAGAGCAGCACAAGCCCAGTAGGCATTCCTCTCTGTTGTCTTCTCTAGGGTTGCCAGATAATTTCACAAAAAATACTGAATATGGTTGAGCAAAAAAATGGGGGGACCAAAGCTGTTGAGAGGGGAAAAAAGGGGAGAACCAAACTTGTTGAGAGGGGAAAAAAAGTCACTGCGCCTTTAAATTCCCCCCACTCCTGCCAGATGTGACAGGGAAAGAATGTCCCAAGCGGCCTTCTGTCAGAGAAAAACATTTTATATGTCCGGTATTTTCTGGGTTTTTTTAACTTGCGGCCTCTGTCCAATACCAGGCCAAAGCCGGATACCTGTCAACCCTAGTTTTCTTGACCATTCCTTCATGCTAGGACTGGAAAAGAGAGTAAACAAAAGGATGGAGGATGGCTGGTAAGGAGTGGATTGGAAATGCTTTGTATAGCAAAATTATTTTTAGGCAGGAGCAGAGCTGGAGGCAGATTGGTTGCTGGGATGAAGGGAATATAGAATTGGGTATAGGAGTGTTTCCTGGTATGGAGGGACTCCAAAGATGAGAAGGAATTTCTTACCCATTTTTCATTAGTAATGCAGCTGCACATGTGCTACCAACCGAATAACCTCTAGCATATACTCCAGGTTAGATGACAAAATGATAAAAATATCTCCATAAAGCTGTAGCTCAGCTGTGCCAGTACTGAGAAGTGACACACAATATTTTGGTCATTGAAATTGTCTTTTAGGTGCTGCTTATGTGCTGTGAAAAACATATTTATCAGCCAAAGAAAGGACTCTAAATAATACAGAAACTGGCCAATAGGATCTGCCTAAGGGTACGTCTAGACTACATGCCTCTGTCGCCAGAGGCATGTAGATTAGGCTACCAGACATAGTAAAATGAAGTGGCGATTTAAATAATCGCCGCTTCATTTAAATTTACATGGCTGCCGCGCTGAGCCGACAAACAGCTGATCAGCTGTTTGTCGGCTCAGCGCGATAGTCTGGACGCGCGGGTGTCGACATCAAAGGTATTTGTTGACCACCCAGGTAAACCTCCTGCTTCATTTTACTATGTCCGGTAGCCTAATCTACATGCCTCTGGTGACAGAGGCATGTAGTCTAGACGTACCCTAAGTTATGCTTGAGGGCCCAGGCAGCTTGTGGAGCCTCTGCCTTTTATGGAGTGTGCTGCACAGAGACACACACACTGGCCTCAGCAACCAGCCACTTTGAGCAGCGTGGGAGCGTGGCAGGCAAGGAGCCTGCCTGAGGGTCCCATTGGGCTTCTGGCTAGAAGCTGCCTAGGGTAAGAGCCTCCCAGCCAGAGCCTATACGTGGCACTCCACTTCCTGCCTCCCCGCAACTTCCTGCCCCAGCTCACAACATAAACCCTTTGCACCTCCTTCTACACCTTTGCCCCTGGTCACAGCTCCCTCCCAGATCCTGCACCCCCTCCTTCACCCATCCTACAGGTCAGCATCCACTCTTGCACACAAACTCCCTCCTGCACCTTAATTCCTTGCCCCAGGTCATAACCCCCTCCTTCACCCAAACTCCTTTCCAGAACCCAAATCCTCTCCTGCACCCCAATCCCGTATCCTGAACTCCTTTCTGCCTCCCAACTTCTATCCCAGACCCTGAATTTCCTCCATTAATATCATAGAAAAGTGCGGCCCTTGACTCTAGGAGTAGCCGCCCCCCCATTAAAAATTATTGCCTGCCCCGCTCTAATACTTAACAGCAAAGGCCATGGGCAAACTCTAGAAAGACATATTGTTAGTTGCTTCTACTGTCTAAAAAGATTCTGTGTTCTTGCTGTTATAAAGAGCTATAACTCCCAGTTCTTTACGGCCTTGACATGTAGAGTTACAATATTGCTCTCATATCTTGTCAAATCCTTTTTCCTCAGAAGAAAGCTTCTGAAATGGAGTGTAGCTTCCGAGGTGTGTGTGTGTGTGTGGTTTTGTTTTTTGTTTTTTTTTTTTTAAAGGAAGAAAAGAATGTGTGTGTTAGATGGGTCAGAAGATTGGTAATGGAATAGAATGTTTCTCATATATAGGGTGCCAGCTTGAACCATGAACTAACTAGAAATGAACACAAACAACTTATAGATGGTAGGGAAAAGTTCTTCTGTTGTGAAAAGACCTGTTTGCAGTAACTCCAGATTCCTTTCCTTTAGAACTCTATACACACAGTATTCTGTAGTCTGGAGGTCAACTGATAGGAAATACCAAGCAGTCTATCCAGAAAAGAGAGGCAGAAGAGCAGAATAATAATTGTTTGAGGGAATGGCAGACCGTAGGGACCCATCAACTAAATGCAACATCTGAGTTCTGTGCTCTGAGAAATAAGACTTGTAGTTTTATGGGTTTCTGAAATAGCAGCTGTAGCCCACTTGTGGATGGTTTTCATAGATGTTTTGAGATCTTAATTCTTTTCATGGCAAATGAGATAAACAAAGCATCTGACTTCCCGAAGGGCATAGTTCCGTTTCTGGTGCAAGTGATTGCAATCAAAAAGACCATTTTAATTGCAAGGAATAGCAAAGTTGAGGGAGACATGGTCTCAAAAGATTACTATGTTAGCTGTTCCAGGACCAAGTTAGGCTTCCAATTTGCATATGAGTATCTACCAGGGAGATAAAATATCATGGTTGCTTTGAAGAATTTAAAAAATTGAGGTTGATGCCAGGCTCAGTTCATTCCCTGAAATTCCCAAAGCTTCCAAAGCAGCAATGTCAACTTATAACATAGTCAGACATCCTACAGTAAAACTCCAGTGGTCTGGCATCCAATGGTCCAGCACTCCTGATGGTCCAGCACCATCTGGAACCCGGAAGTGCTCCAGGCAGCCAGACAATTGGAGCTGCTTTGCCCCCAGCTTTCCCGAGTCAGCCGCTGGTCAGTTTCAGCAGCGACTGACTTGGGGATGCCTGGGGCAGAGCAGCTGAGGTGCTGCCGGGTTGGTCTGAGGGGCTCATCTCCCCCCCCCCCCCCCCACTCCACCCCAGACCCTTCATAGCCCCCCCTTCCGATAGTCTGGCATATCTGATAATTCGGCACCCCCTGGGTCCTAAAGGTGCCGTATTATCGGACATTTACTGTATTTGCTTTTGTAACTGTGACTGCACATGATACCAACATCTTCAAGCTTGCAGGATCTTTTAGAGCACGTAATTGTGTTGTTCTATATTGTCAAAGAAAATTAATATATATTAAACTATATTTAATGTTCTCATCTGCCAAATCACATATTCTCCTACTTCTCCCTGTTTTCCTTCTATGAATTGAATCAGTTTTGTATCAGCAAATTTTAAAAATTGTCATTAGTTTCCCTTTCCCAATCACAAACATATTACACAAATAAAAATGCTTCCGTACAGACTGCTAGCAACCCATTATTTTCTTTGAATTCTAAGGCATTATTTTCTATACATGGAAATCCTCTAATAATTTTAAATTAAAAGATCTAGAAGAGCAATATGCTTCAAACTGTAATCCATGTTTAGAAAGAAGTCCCAACTTCTTCATAGTTTTTTTTTTCCTAGTGAAAATTACTATTGAGACTAAAAAGGAGAGCATAATAATGTATGTGCCAGAATGAAAAGATGTTTAGCATTTCAATTTTGGGATTGTTGTACTACTTTCTAACTAAATTATAGATTCTTGTTTGTCAACTGATAAATGTGGGGGGAGGGAGAGAATAACTAAACAATCTAACATTTGTAGCCCTCATTGGAATTTTTTTCCTCATGGTGTTCATGAAATGAAGAAACTTGAACATCAGTACAGTCTTGTAAATTCATTACTATTTGTCATACAGTAAAAAGAAGAAAATTTAGCAAGATAGTGATGTCCTCTGGGGTGTCACCTGGAACTGGAGTACCATTAAGCCCCACATGCCCATCAGCCTGGGTTCACCAATAAAGTCTATTAGCTACAGCAAACATTCCTGAAACATGATAGATTCCTGTTAGTGATCTAAGACTTCTGATGATGTTGTTAGTGCTTTTAAAAGCAGCATAACCAGATAATTACTCAGATTTTTTTTTTTTTTGGCATTCTTTGCTTATGAAAAAGTTCTGTTCACAATCCATAAACCATAGAGAAATAACTACTGTATATAGTCCTCTCCCTTTCCTGGTTTAACATTGAAATGCTGTTGAATTTATTTAGTCTCTTGTATTTGTGTAGTATGCTTGTCATTAATGTCTTACACTTAAGAATGTATTTGTTTAGTTATAGGAAAACTGTTTTCACCAAAAATTTGCCAGTGTAAAAAATTCTTAGTCTGTGCAGTTCTATCAATAAATATCTAGTGGTCATTTGGCAAAAGGAATGTTTCTATTATTCCAGTGCCAAGAAATTTGAAACAAAAAGCAGCTGCTGTTTTTGTGGGACCCATAAAAATAGGGTTGCCAGGTGTCTGGTTTTGAACCGGACAGTCCTGTATTTGAGCTTTTTGTCCACGAAACAAATTCCTGGTATAAATGTAAATATAAATGTCCAGTATTTTATAAATCAGTTTTATTATTATCATGAGTATCAGTATGTAGTTGCATAATGCCTGGCTGGTAGACATGCTCACACTGCATGAGCATGTCTACCAGCCAGGCGGTATGCAACATACAGTGTAGGGGGGGCAGGGCCAGGGCGGGATAGAATCTCCGGGGCCAGACTTGCCTGTGCGTGGAATCTGCATGCGCCCAGGCCAGCCCCGCTGTCCCCGACTCCCTCCCGGCCAGCCCTGCTCCCTGCCGGCCAGTGTCCTGCGGGCAGGAAGCCCAAGCAGCGACCAATATCCAGAGCAGGTCCGAATAGAGAGCCCCAGCAGCCAAGAGCAGAGCTCCATCAGTCGGGCATAGGAAAGCCTCTGTGGCCGAGGGCGCGGAGGCCCTGTCAGCCAGGGATGCAGCCATTGCCAGCAGTGGGAGTGGATATGCTGCCCACCAGGGGCAGGGAAGTCCCTGTGGTCAGGGACATAGAGTTGCCTCCAGCTGGGGGCAACGAGACCCTGTGGCTGGGGACATGGAGGCTGTGCCTGGTAGGAGTGCAGAGACCCTGCAGCCAGGGGCACAGAGCCACTTCCAGCTGAGGGCAGGGAACCCCACCAGCCAGAGGAAAGGAGCCTCACAGGCCTGAGTAGAGTGGCAGCCAGGAGTGGAGCCCCACCAATGGCTGGGCTGTGGGCAGTGCACTGGCCAGGCACCAGGGGAACCCCCTGCGAGCCCAAGGTTAACCTCCCTTGATCCCGAAAATTTCCTCCTTTGGGACCACTCAGGTCCCAAGGGTGCTAGACCAGGGAAGTCCAACCTGTACTCTTTTTATTGCCTAAATTATAGTCTTATCTAGAGCTTCACATTTACTTATGAAGTAATAGAAATTCTACAAGGATATTAAGGGCAGAATTTTATTCAGAATATGTTTCTGATCTGAAACTCTACCTATAATGCTCATCCTTCTGTGCTTTCATAGTGTGTATATTTGCAACATCTAATAGCAGTTCCGTCACTAATTAATTTAATGTAATTTAATAATTTCCAATTATTCAAATTTCCCCAGTAGCAGTAGTGACTTTCCTATTTTATTTTTGCTCCAGAGATGTTCCTTCTGCATCAATCCCCTTTAACATCGTGGGATATAAAACACCATGTCCAGGTTCTCCTTTTTCTGCCCTTTATGGCAGTATATTTGTGCTGAAAGTACTAAAAAGGAAATATTACTTTCATGGAAGTGTTTTTTCTCCCTTTGTGTCAGATGTATTGTATAGGGTGCAATAAGGAATTGTCAGGATCCCTTTAATTGAAAACTGAATTGCAGTAGTTGCTTAGGTGTTAAATATCAGGGGCATTTAAAATCTCTTCAGATAACATGTTCCCCAGCTTTACATTATATCTGCGTACTCAAAATCCATGTGGAACAATGCATTACTTAACTAAATAAAATGGTTTATTTAGGTTCAACCACAAAATAACTGAAGATGATGATGATGTACAGGGAATCACCACTCCAGGGGGTGGGTGGGTGGGGGTGTGTGTGTGTGTGTGTGTGTGTGTGTGTGTGTGTGTGTGTGTGTGTGTTTAAAATCTGCTTGAAATTGAAGTGACTCTGGGTATATGAAACCAGTTTCCTGAGAATTTTCCATGGCAAACATGAAATGTTAACTTCAAATAAGGATGGCTTTCATGACCATCGAAGACGTGAAGAATGTTACACTTGGGTGTAAAAACTGTCTGTCTTTTACCAACTCTTCATGACAGCTCATTTGCCTTCTAGACTGGATCTTAGAGATGCTTACAGCTTGTCTACCCAGGTTTTTTTTACCACTTTATCAGTTTCTAAATGAATATAATTAAAGTAGTACAAACATTTGGGAGCTCTATTGGTATAGCCTTAAAACTAGCACAGCCCAAGAATGATGGTTGTGGGGCTCCTCTACCTGGAAGAAGAACCTGCTGTTATCCAGGAGGAGGATGGGCACAATTTTTGAATGATGGAGAGTGGTTGCTCCTAAGGGGGTATAGTGGTCTGCAGTTGGGAAAATCTAAATAAGATCCTACAAGGGTGCATTGTGTTATATATATTCTGGCCTGGATATAAATTATTATGAAGAACTAAGATAGAACTCAGGGCATGGTGTCTGCAGGGCCACCTCAGACCATGAGGGGGTACGCTGGGAAAGCACCCAGCCTGAAGGTGGCATTAACTGAATTTACACTGAAGGATGGGACCAATTTAATGATTTTGGTGGGGAAAAAAAGTCATTCCCTCCCTTCCCAACCCCGACTGAAATGGTTACATCATTATAAAAACTGCCTGTAGACCATATCTTAGGAATAGTACCTCACTAGCCTAGAAGGTCCCTGACACATCTCCCAGCATGACATAGAATCACCTGCAATAGGATTTTTGAGTGAAGAGTCTAAATTAATCTCCAAGTTTTTTATCAATGTGTATGGAAACCATGGTGTTGTTTGGGCATTTCTGCCCTATGTTAATCATTACTAAATGCATACATTGCCTAATGCATATAATGCTGGGAAATCTGTGTTTCAGTGCCAGTGAATTGTTAATGTACATGTTTATCTCAAATGCTTTATAGTTTTTCAGTGAACTGAATTTCCATTCCCATTGTATGTCTTTCAGAAAAATGGCTAAATACATACAGTGAAAATCTGTTTTCAATTGTGGGCAGACTTTTCATGAGTTTAGTATGCCAAGAAATCTTTTTGTTTTCAGTTGCACATTCAACTTTCAAAATAACACATTTATTGTAACAATACCAGATACCCAGTAGGTTATTTATCCATGTGTGTCCTTACCACTTTTGACACGAGAGATTAACATAATTCTTCCTCCAGAGCTTCAACTGAAGAAATACTGATTTTTTTTTTCCCACCTTGTCACAAGTCTGGGTACGCCTCGTCTGCACTCTAAAATCTAAATAAGATGCGCATTTTATCTTATTTCGGTTTTATTTTGAAAGAGGCGGTTTCAAAATTAGGCATGTCTACATGGCACCAAATTTCAAAATAAAGCACTATTTCAAGACATCCCTTATTCCTCGTGGAATGAGGTTTACAGGGATGACAAAATAGCACGTCTGTTTTAAAAAATTATTTCAAAATAGCAGATGTGTTCCTTGGCCGCAGGGTAGCTATTTTGGGTAGCTATTTCGGGATACCTCCAGGTGTTATATTTTTGAAGTAGCCATTAGAGCCACATAATTACGTAATACTTCAAAGGTTAAATCCCCAGAAATCCGTATGTTCATCATTCCATCTGCAGTCCAAATTTGTAATAGAACTTTAGCTATGATTATTTTAATTAAAGAACTTTCCAACTAATATTTTGATCAAGGACCACTTGGTCCATCATATAGTTTTATTAATATACAGATCAACCCTGTAACCTACCATCCTCTGTATGTTCCTCTCTTATTTCTACGATCTGCTTTCACAGAGAGCTTTTGAGATATGGTCAGTGGTAAACTGCGGAGAACTCAAGATGCGTTCAAATTATTGCTAGCTCTTAAAGTTTTTTCAGAATTCTGTCTCTAAATTGGCTTGCAACACATAAGTTTGAATGATCTAATTTGTTCTACCCTCAGCCTCTGTTTTGTTCTTCATTAAAAATGGGTGGTAATGTGAAACAGTGCTAGTTTCAGACTTTTCTTTTGGAGTTTATTTGAGGTTGGCCAGTTCCCATGATGCTTAGACATCCAAATCCCTGTTGGAAGCAACTTCCTGCTTTGGTTCTGTAGAACTTGGCTTTTCTCCATTTTTACTTTCTAGTGCTATATGATCAACTATTGGCACAGCAATAGGCCATTTTCACAATTTGCTCACCAGAAAAGATGAAGCAACCAGAATGATATTTTCAGATCAGCTGTGAAATAATTAAAAAAAATATTCAGTTTATACTAAGTTGTTTATAGTTGCACTCAAGAATTCCTTCCAATTTTGTAACATCTTCTTAGTAAGATTTTTCTAAAAATTCTTTACAGATTCTTATCTACTTACAAGCTCTCTTATTTGACACTGTTGAGTTGATGCAGCACAATCGCTGTTAATTATTTCATTTTTATGGATTGCTGGATTTCTAAGTACTAGCATCTCTTTTGCTCTCCTTCCCCTTCCTCCCCTCTCCCCCCCCCCCCCCCAAGTTTTCATAGAATCATAGAACCATAGAGCTGGAAGAGACCTCAGAAGGTCATCAAGTCCAGCCCCCTGCCCTAGGCAGGATCAGTCCAAACTAAATCAACCCATCCAGGGCTTTGTCAAGCCGAGACTTAAAAATCTCTAGGAATGGAGACTCCACAACTTCCCTAGGTAACCCATTCCAGTGCTTTTTGTTGTTCAGCATGGAAAAAGCTAACTAGTAAACATATTTAGCAGTGACCTAGTTCTTTAACTTTTCAAAGAATTGTACAATATGTATTCTTAATGAATAAATACATCTACATGACTGCTGTATCAGTTTAGGGTGGAAAGATAAATTCTGAGTGAGTAGGTAACTTAGATTATGTGCATGGTATAGTGTTGATTTTATGGACAAAAGGAAGAAGTTTAGAACAATAATGGCTTGTAGATCAAGCACAGAACTTGCACTTGGGAGATCTAATTTTTATTCCAAGCTCTGCCATAGATCTCTGCAGTGTCACTGGATAGACCACTTAATCTTTATGGCTGTTTCATAATCTAAAAAATAATTGCCACGCTCACAGAGGTGTTAGATAGCTAAGTTACTTTTGCCACGTTAATTCAGTGGAACTACATTGACTATGTGTTATTTACTAAATGTATTATGGATTGTAAAATGCTTTGATGACTCATGGAAGACCTCAATTATACAGATTCAGTATATTATGTCTTTTTAATACTACCAGCTCAATTAATATCAATCCAATTAAGAGTTGGGGGAAGAGGATTTGAGGGGATTTTTTGTTTGTTTGTTTGTTTGTTTGTTTGTTTGTTTGTTTGTTTGTTTGTTTTTAAAATTTTGAGGGGGAAAAAAACTTTCTGACTTCATCCTATTAGATTTCATGCCTCTGAATTTTCCCTTTATTTTGAAAATGTTGATACACTGAATATTTTTTCCATCAAAATCTGCAAAAAAAAAATCTATAAAAGCCACTTTCACATGAAAACCAATTGCAACATTCTGGTGGGAAGTGGAGTCATTTCTTGAAAATCTTTTTGGAAGAGGAATAGATATATCTTAGAAAAGAAGGGGATGCATCTTGGAAAGTTGTCTTGTACATATGCTTGTTGTACGTATGCTTGTTGAAAGATGAGGGGTTGAGCGCCAATGATAGAAGCTGGTTTATATTTTCAGGCATACTCATTCTTTTTTGAGGGGAGAAAGTAGAGGCAAGTCTGGATGCAATGTAGTTGGAGGGCAGGATGCACATCCTCCTAGCATTTGGGGGATATAGTTCACTTTGTACAAGGAAAAGGGCTAAATGCTAAGGATGTGTGAAAGTGGTTAGCTTTATTCTCAGACCACACATATGGAACAGGGGAATATGCTTACTCCTCAAATGTGCTCAGAAAATTGGATATTCAGGCCTGCACCAAGTGCCAAACTTTGCCAGAAAAGAAGAGTTAAGCATTGTATTCCCTGTGTCACAGGGATAGCAAGAGCAGCAGGGAAACTCTCCAGACTGCTACCTCGTTCTCCAAATTTCTGCATGCATGTTTGCTGATATGAAGAAGGTAACTCAGGAAAATCCCTGGTTACCAAAATTGGCCTTTGGCCCTTGTAAAGAATAATCTCAGCTTTCATTTTAATAAAATAAAGCAAGTCTATATGCCAGTGGTTTTCAAACTATGGATCAGGACCTAAAAGTAGGTTGACACCCCTTTTTAAAGGGGTTGCTAGGGCCAGCTTAAAACTTTCTAGAACCCAGGGCTGAAGCAGTGCAGTGGGCCTGGGTTCAGGCTCCCCTCTCCACCCACTGGGGTTATGTAGTAATTTTGTTGTCAGAAGGGGTCTTGGTGCAATGATGTTTGAAGCCTTCTGCTTTAGGCTTTTACCTTCATAAAGATTATTTTGAAAATGTTAATTGTCAGTAACTAAAGGGCGACTTTAAAATTGCCTGCATGCATTGATGTCTTATGTGAAATAGTTTGGTAAAGTTTAGTTTTATTGCTGAGTATCATCTTGCTAATCTTCCACTAATTCTTTAGGCCAGTGTGATCACAGTGGAGAGACACTGGCGCTTGAACTAGAGGTGCTTCAGCACCTCTGGCTTGAAGTAGCAATAACAAACATCAGATGCATGGTTTCCAACATCAGCACTCCACTATAAAAAATGTTCCAGCTCCCCTGTGGACAGATGTCAGCTACAGCTGAAAACATTTCATAAGCCTGCTCAAAAATGCTAAGGTCAGTCTCTGACATATACTGAAGTTCATGCTGAGTTGTTTGCTCACTCAGGCATCTGAATGTGCACACTCCCATTGATGGGAAGCTGCCGCTGGAGGAACAACTCACCTACAATACTTACCAAAGGCTTATGACAGCCACACTCCATGCTGTCCCTATACTCGATGCTACCCCTAACTCTGGGCAGCTGCTCCAACATTGCACAGCAAGATGAGGAGGCAGGGTCAACTGAGTGGAAATCCTGTAGCTGCTGCAGTCCACCTCTCCCTTCTATTGCCTGCCTCCTCATCCCCAGCTCGGAATTTGAAGAGCCATTATGCTGACTGAACATGGAAATAATTTTCATACTTGCAAACTATCAGCATAAAAATATTACTCATGAAGCTTAGCCAGACATGGCAGTTGTGACAGATGGATTCCTTTTTATGTTGTTGTAAATCACTGAATGTTGAATGAGGGACGAGGATCTTGTTCCTCCAATACCACCACCTGGAAAAAATATGACAACTGTAACAGCTATGGCCTTATTCTCTTTCACAAATGTTGATATAAATCAGAAGTAACTCTGCTGAAGTCAATGTGGTGTTGCAGTTACATAGTCTCATAAATATATATATATATGCACATGAAGATAGAAATGTTGCATGTTCATTTAGCCTTAAGCATTTCCTGATAGTTTTTCACTTAGCAACTTTTTACATTCTTTTAGCATAGGTTTTCGTTTGACATATTATATATTGGACAGACAACAGCTATAGAAATACCAAAAAATAAAATTTCTATTCATGCACATCTAAGTAAATATTGGGTTTTGTAACTGAGCTTCTTGATAGGCAGCCAGGGAAACTGAATTTTATTGTTGCATGCCAGAGATTTGCTTTATGACTTCAGGCAAGTCTCTGGGGCTAATATATGCTTCAATTTCTCTGTAAAATAGGGATAATGTCTACCTTCAAAAATACTATAAGACTCTTGCATGAAAAACAAGCATTAGTGTAAAGTGGTACAAGAAATATTTACTATTCCAGACAGTATTTGCATAAATAATCAAATTTAGTAATTCTTCCTCTGTGGGTAAATTTAACATTTTTCCTTCTAAATTAGATTTTCTGTCAGTATTTCGTATGATGGAAAACTCTTCAATTCAATTTGATTTTCCATAAGCTTGGATAAGCCACAGTGTCAAAATATAGGAAGTGTTTAAAGATAATAATGTCACATTGTATGTTTATGGCTGCTATCTCCTAATGTAGATAGTGTTTGTGGGTGTTTTTATATAAGAAAAATGAATATTCCATATGAGCTGGCAAATAAACCATTTCCATAAATACTTGAATTAAAGAACACCAGATGTTGCACAGAAGCTTCTGCTGCTTTGTGAACTTTATGGTATACACTTTCTAAACCCACAGGAAGCAGCGGAGGGGGAAAGTATATTAATTAAGTTTAAAAAATACATTTTCCAGCTATAGAAAAATCTCCAAAGAAAATACCTTTTGATCTTCAGCAATGTGAGCACGCTGTCCCAGCAGTCTGGTAGCCGAATGCTTCATTGTCACATGGGATCTGGATTCAGGCTTCATGTTCTCTAGGCCAAACCAGCCTGGGAGTGTAAGCCAGCTGAGGCCCCTTGGAGATGGAATATGCATGTCTCTTGGGCCATCTCCTCTGGCCAGTGTTCAGAGCATTGTAGACTGTCTGAAAGGGAACAGTTTCCCAGCTCGCCTAGACCTAAAGAAAGATTCCTAAAATATGTGTGACTTAGGGAGAAGGGAGATTACTTTCAAGCTCAGAAAATCATTTCATCATAAAAGAAATATTACCTAAATAGTACGGTCTTCTACTAGATGTTGAGTTGGCCTCATTATTTTGAAAACTTTTTGCCTAAAGCTGGCCAGAAAACATTTCCAAGGAGGTTAGAGATTTCAAAATTTGTTTTCGTTCTGATATGGAATGAGGGAGAGAGACCCACTCTAGTGTTACCAGTAGCTTGATGGTTAGGACACTAACCTGGAATGTGGGAAAGACAGGTTCTGGTCCCTGCACCAAGCAAGGCACAGCAGAAACTTGAACCAGGGTCTCCCACATTCCAGGTGATAAACACTGGGCAATTAGCTGTGCTGGATTTGGTGTGTCTCCCCCTTTTCCACTCCACAAAATCCATACTGGATCAGAGATGCCTTCCCAAGCAGTTTTGTCCATTAAACTTTTGCAGTAAAGTGTTAAGTGTCTTCAGAGAAGAACAGTCTCTCTAACTGCCTGTGATTGTCCAACATATGAAGAACTAGGAACTTAAAATCACAAGATAATGTAATGTGCAGAAATGGAAAGAGATACCAGCTAATTTCTATAAATTCTTTCTCTTGCCTCCATGGCACCCAAATTGTCCTCTGTCTTTTCATACAAAACCACAAACCCCTGTATCATCCTTACCTTTCAATCTGACCAGTGTTACCCTGCTCTTTAAATCCCTCCAATGGCTTTCACTGCTCAGCTGCATCAAATTCACATGTAATTTTCTCTGCACCTTAACAGAGTGCATCTTTCTCTTTATCCATCTTCCCTCATCTTCACTGTTGTATTAATAATGCCAGCCTTGATGCCTCATTCCACCTGCTTCTCTCATGAATCCCTGTTCCTTCATCCAAATCATGCCATGTGATTGGAATGCCCTCTTTACGCTGATCCACAAAGTTGCTGACTTCTTCATGTTCCTGAAAGTTAACTTTTCCTACAAAAGTCAAGTAGTTTCTTCCTATTTATTATCCATGGTATTGTCATAACCTCTATTTTAAAAGCACAAGTGTGTTGTATTTTTCAATCTGAGTTATGAAGACATGGCCATTTGTTACTTTGACTGTCTTACTTAGCTATGTAGGTTTCTCCTTTACCCCTTCATCAATTTGTCTTTTAGACTGGAAAGTTCTGGTAGACAAGGAGCAGTGTTTAGAGCCCTGCAAATCCATGGATATCCACTTTATTCTTATGGGAATCCGCATCCGCGGATATCAGCAGCTTATTTTTGTGGAGACAGATATGGATGTGGATACAAATTTTGTATCTGTGCAGGGCTGTAGCAGTGTTGTCTCAAATTTGGAAAGCACCCATTGCATGCTGAGCACTACAGGAAATAATAGTAATGGCTTAAATGTAGTCTATAGAGCTCTACCAAAGAAAGAAGACAAACAATGTTATCTGACATACTAGTAATTGTCCCTCCAGTCAAGCCAGCTTCATGTATATAGTCCTCTTCGGCCTTTTTTAATTATTGTAGACCAATATAGCTCATATGCTGTGAATGTAAAATTGTAGTACGTTATTCAACTTTGAAAATATATAGACAGTTTACTCTTAACATAAATATCACAAAAGTGACGAGGAGACCTGTGGCACCTTATAGACTAACTGAAGTGTAGGAGCATAAGCTTTCGTGGGCAAAGACCCACTTCATCAGATGCATGTAGTGGAAATATCCAGAGGCAGGTATAAATATGCAGGCCAGGATCAGGCTGGAGATGACGAGGTGGATCCAATCAAGGAGGATGAGGCCCACTTCTAGCAGCTGATCTGGAGGTGTGAATTCCAAAAGAGCAGAAGCTGCTTTTGTAGTTAGCAAGCCATTCACAGTCTTTGTTTAATCCAGAGTTGATTGTGTCAAACTTAAAGATGAACTGTAGCTCAGCAGTTTCTCTTTGAAGTCTGGTCCTGAAGTTTTTTTGCTGCAGGATGGCTACTTTTAGATCTGCAATTGTGTGTCCAGGAAAATTGAAGTGTTCCCCTACAGGTTTTTGTATATTGCCATTCCTAATATCAGATTTGTGTCCATTGATTCTTTTACGTAGGGACTGTCCAGTTTGGCCGATGTATATAGCAGTGGGGCATTGTTGGCACATGAAGGCATATATTATGTTGGTAGATGTGCAGGAGAATGTACTAGTGACAGTATGGCAGATCTGGTTAGGTCCTGTGATGGTGTCGCTGGTGTATATATGTGGGCAGAGTTGGCACCGAGGTTTGTTGCAGGGATTGGTTCCTGAGTTCGAGTTATTATGGTGTGGTGTGTAGTAAATATCACAATATCATTCATATTTTAAATAAGGCAAGTGCATTGTTGCATATTTGTGATGTTCTTCTCAGTAGCCCCATAGTCAAACTTTTCACACTCCTTGGGATGGTTCAGTATTATTAATTTAAGACAAATGTGATGTGTGCAGTCCTGCTAACATTTAAATGTTCGCTATCTTGGGATCTGATTCATTTTTAGTAGTCTGAAAAGTGCATAATCTGTCACTAGTGTGCCTTATGATATGGGTCAGGCAAACCAATACAACCATCATATCACTATACAACATTCTTCTAGTAACTGCTTGATATTTTTTCTATGCAGCCAAATTCCACTGCAGCTGACAGAGCAATTGCTAGACTAGCAACATACCCACTGTTGAAGACAAAAATTGCTGATATTAAAGGTATGAAATAGACACTCTTATCTTGTTCAAATCTCTGTATTTGTTTAAATTCACATTGTCTTTTCCTATCCCTAAAACTTGTTCTGGAAGAGGTAATATGATTACACCTGGTCTCAAATAGGGATGTTTGAATTATCCACACAGACAAATTTTAAAGGTGGTATGGTTATATCCTTAACACTGAGGCTCCCTGTCTTCTGTAAGGAACTGATTTTTTTAAATAACAGTATAAAATGTTATACATAGTATATCAGTAATGAACTGGCTGGTTATAGCCTGAATATATTGGTCACTTTTTGCTTACTATTAAATTGTTTCCATATTTGTCTCTGCTTTTAAACACGGTAATATTATTTTCATATAATTTTCAGCAGTTACACATTTACAAAAAAAACAACAAAAAACACATTTTAACATCCCTAATTTACACGCTCATATTACCAAATTCAAGAGAGCAATCTGAGATGAAGTCATAGACCTCTAAAGTAGGTTTATAATATTAACTTCTTAGCTAGTTAAAAGTTCTAAAACTGTCAGTTGCATAGCAGCTAGGAAAAAGGGAATCGTAGTATTCATAAAATCCAGAAGCCTCAGTTAAATTGGTGCTGCAACATATTTAGGGCAAAAGACTCAATATTGGAGACATTTTAAGGCTGGGATTTTCAGTGTAGCCTAAGGCAGTTTGCACACAGTTTCTACCAAAAATATTGCATATTCACTAGACACTGGAAGCACACTTTCCTAGTTGTTCTGTTGCTCTTAAAAGATATCTGCTAATCCATACATGAATCAAAAATTATGGCTAAAATTAAAGTAAAAAAAATGTGGTTAGTTCAGTATTCGTATCATAAGTCACTGGCATAGTTGGCATCTTTGGCAGTCTCAATACCAAGAGGTCAAGAACTAAATAAGGATGAAGAGTGAGTTTTCCTGAAATCTACAGAACAAATTCTTTTAAGGGTACACATACACTTCAGAGAACTACCATAGGTATAAATAGCAGTGTAGACAGCTAAGAACTGCTTAGGTGAGTAGATTAACAAAATGTCGGAATCCTTAGAGTAAATATCTTACCCAGCTCTCTGCTGCACTTGTAAGCAATGCCTCTCCTGTGCTCACTGCTGTTTTTTTCAGTGAATTGTCCTGCTGCCAGAGCTTTCTCTACCCTGCCATTCCACAGGGAAAAGGCCCCAACAGCAGGAAGAGGCTCTGAGAGCTGCCTCAGCCTTTCTCCACTGTGAGGAAAGGCTCTGGCAGGGGGAAGGCAGTCCCTGCTGCCAGAGCCTTTCCCTGCTTCCTTCTTCCACCAGAACTTTTTCTCACGACAGTGGAGAGAAGTTCTGGCAGTCGGGAGATTTGGGAGCCTTTCCCTGCTGCCAGAGCCTGTAACTGACAAGCCTGACTAAACAAAATGGTGTGGGTGCAGCTTGTTTTACTCTGCAGCATTCACAATCCCTACACGCCACCAATAGTGATATACAATGTAGACGTAGGACAAAAGCAGGTTGAGGCATGTTGTTTGGTGCTCGCTGTTGGACAGAAAGCAGATATGGAAAATTATAGGCCAAAGGTGAATGTTTCAGAAAAAAATTAGCTTGTGGGAAAAGAGTTGTGGTGGAAATAGCAGTGCTGGTCATTAACTAAGGTTAGGTGCCTGCAGTTATACATGTGCATATAACATTTGTGTTTGCAGTTTTTCCAAACTTGAAATATCACTTTACATGAGCCCAAAGCAATGCAAATTATCTGATACTCAGAAGTTCATTACATGCTTGCAACAATAGGACTTCTCATTTCTGATTTTCCCCACTTTTCTTCTTTTACATTACTTCAAGCCACTTTCTGCACCTACTTTCAATTTGTAAATGATATAATGAAGGCACCAAAAATATCTCTTTTTTTCAGTATAGTGAATCTTACTTACATACTTTGTTTCATAGACTCTTGAACATAATTTTATTAATGTACTGTCATAATGACTGTTGTTTGCTGCTGTTTTTCTAGATGCTGTAAAAGCCTTTAAGGAGGCAAGACAGAAGCCATCTAAAACTCAGTCTTCAGATGAGCATTCATCAGAGCAGCAACTTTCTCAAAAGCCTAAAGTGATGCAACATTCTAATAACCGTGTAGATAACCGAACACATACACAGCAAGAAGATAAAACAATGGCAAATGAGAAAACAGCCACCAACATAGAAAATGAAGAAATCTGCACAAGAGAAGATGAACAGAAGATGTTGGACATTGAAAGAACAGATTCTTTGGGTGATTTGTCATTGCAAGCTTCAGAAAAACACACAGGAGTTCAGGATCAAACAGAAATTACAATTGACAGGCCAAAAAGAAAAAAACTGACAAGGGTAAACAAGTTCAGGATAACAAACGAATCAAATAGTGATGTTAGTGACATGGAAAAAAATGATAACAAGGAGTATTTTGATGATAGCACCGAAGAGAGATTTTATAACCAATCATCCGATTCTGAAGATAGTGATAGCAATGATGATTTCTTCATTGGCAAAGTGAAGAAAAAGAAAAAAAAAGTAGCAGATAGTGACCTTTCTCCAGCAAAGGAAAAGAAAAGACTGAAAAAAGCATTACTAAACAAAACAAAGGACTCAAAATTGATGATGATGCAGAATATGAATACAGAAGGAAGTAAATCAAGTGTAAAAGCAATGAAGTTGGAATCACTATTTTGCAATTCTCTGTCCAGATCTGATCAGCAATCCAAAAATATGAAGAGGTACCCTTTTTTCCCATGTTAGTTATAGAAATTGTGGAGTAATTATTAATGACTTGTAATATTTCTCATCAATTGAACAGAATTTCAGCCAATCACTGCTCGGAGAATTTGGTTCTTCCTTGACCATTATGAATTTTTCAAATTCTTCCTGGCTCAGGAAAATTTTTCATATGTCAGTGTTAACAGAGTCTTAAAAGATGCTCTAAAAAATGTAACTTCTCCTGATCTTCATAAAAGCTAATCTCAAAAGTTCAAGTTGAGCCAAAAACCAAAATCACAGTTACATACAAAAAGATAAATTATTTGTAGTTTTTGCATTGGTTCACATCAGTTTCACTTCATTGTCAACCCTATAGTAAGAGTTGTGTATGATCCTAGGGCCATGTATGTTATCCAGCAAGTATGGTGGAGTTGGCTATATTTTTTAAACCTTCTATTATAGTTTCTTAGATCTTTAATACTATTCTTTCTTTTTTTTAGAAATGTTAATGATCAGACTTTCAAAAACAGAAGAGCAGGTATGTGTCCATGATACTGCAGCTCCATTTGAATTCCTTAAAATGCCTAAAGTAAAACCTGTTTATCTTTGTATAGCTAATTACAGTGAGGTAATCTGTTTTATTTCATGTTTTGATTTAGGGATTGTCTTCATGAAAAGAATTAGCAGTTGGGAATCTACCCCACCAGTAGCCTATCATAGACTGTCTGTGTGGACCTGCTTAACATAAATTAACAGTTTGTTAATGTGCTTTAGTTTAGTCCTATTTCACAGAGAACTGGAAGAGAACATGTTATCAAACTGTAAATGTGCATCAGCAAGTCTTAAGTGGACACTTACTCTGCAGTAGTCTAATGCAAGGTAGAGTCACACTCTGTCTTGCCTCAAACTAAAATGTTTACGTAGACAAGTCCTTAGTGATAGTTATTCAGATACAGGCAGTCCCCGGGTTACGTCAGTCCGACTTAAGTCGGACCCCTAGTTACGAACTGGGCGGGGGGGGGGAAGGGGGCGCAGCTAGTGCGGGGTGCCTCCCCCACTGTCGCCGCCTCCGGTGGCACGGGGGGCGCTTCGCCCCAGAAGACCAGGGAGACGCGGAGCTAGCACCCCCCCCCCCCCCCAGCAGACTAGGGAGACGCGGAGCGGTTTTTCTCGCCGCGGAGGACGCGGGCGGCGGGACCGCCGAGATGCACCGCAGTCCCGCCGCCCGCATCCTCCGTGGCGAGAAAAGCCGTTCTGAGTCTCCCTGGTCTGCTGGAGCGGGGGGGGGGGGGCAGCTGGTGCGCCCCCCTCCCCCCCCCCCCCCCCCCAGCAGACCAGGCTTTTCTCGCCGCAGAGGATGCGGGCGGCGGGACTGCGGTGCGTCTTGGCGGTCCCGCCGCCCGCGTCCTCCGCGGCGAGAAAAGCCACTCCACGTCTCCCTGGTCTGCTGGGGGAGGGGCCCAGCTAGTGCGCCCCCCCTCCCCCCCAGCAGACCAGGCTTTTCTTGCCGACGCCTGGGGTAGAGCAGCTGGGGGGGCTGCTGGGTTGGTCCCACAGCGCCGAGGTGCGGCGCTACTGGACCAACCCGGCAGCACCACAGCTGCTCTGTCCCAGGCGTCCCCAAGTCAGCCACTGCTGAAACTGACCAGCGGCTGACTACAGGAAGCCCAAGGCAGAGCTGCTCTGCCCCGGGCTTCCTGGAATCAGCCGCTGATCAGTTTCAGCAGTGGCTGACTCTGGGACACCTGGGACAGAGCAGCTGGGGTGCTGCCGGGTTGGTCCCCGCAGCGCTGAGGTGCGGCGCTGCGGGACCAACCCAGCAGCACCCCAGCTGCTCTGCCCCTGGCGTCCCCAAGAGCAGCTGGGGTGCTGCCGGGTTGGTCCCGCCGCACCGAGGGTCAGCGCTACCAGACCAACCCAGAAGCACTCCAGCTGCTCTGCCCCAGGCGTGTCCGATTCAGCCGCTGATGGTCAGTTTCAACAGCAGCTGAATCTGGACGTCAGTTCCGACTTACATACAAATTCAACTTAACAACAAACCTACGGTCCCTATCTTGTACGTAACCTGGGGACTGCCTGTATTGTTGTATGTGAAAACCTTGACTATTCAAACCTTTTAATTTGTAGAAACTTTATATTTGCTATATATTTTCATGGTTTGAAATGGGTATCAAAAGCAAGCACTGTACTGTGCCACCTTTTCCCATGTTAGGTAGTTTAACTCCATGGAAAAGGTACAATCTGAGTGTGAGTAAAGGTGGCAGAACACAACCTTTTATCTCATCAAGTGGTTCATCCCAGCAAATTATTTTAGCCACCTAAATATTTTACTCACATTTTGCACTTAAGGATAAAAATGAAAGGTGCTACTCTAAAAATCGGGTGTGTGGTGACTTATCTCTGTGTTGTATACTAAACAATGACTCTTACACATGGTAATTAAATTACAGCTTCTGCACTGCAACCCCAGTGCTTTTGCCCTCATAACTATATAATCTTGGCCATATCTGCTGTTTATGAACTGGCAGTTTGCTGATTTGTGAGAAGAGAGATGTAATGGGGTATGACTCACCACTTTAACACCCCCTGCTAGATGTCCTGGGGATGAGCTCTGCTAGCCAGTGGTGTTCCATTGGTGTTCTGTTCCAGGGACCTATGTCACTTCCAGCACCATGGTGTCCTCTTTGTGACACAGCCCTCTGGCTGTGCTGCAGTCTGTGCCCCCCTTTCTGGGGGACAGTATCACATTCCATTGTCCAGCCACTTCCCCAGTGGTTCTGCAGCCAATTGTCTGGCTACTTCATCAGTGGCAAGGGGATGGAAGGATAACCAGGCCTAGTCAGTATTCTGGGTCCCAACCCAGAGACCTCATAGATGGCAGCTACATGCTGCATTCCCTCCAATCTCTCAGTATCTTTTCCTAGGCTACTTCCCTGTGGCCCTAGAACCCTCTTTGTCCTTGACACACAGCCTCAGCCTGCACATCCCTGCAGCCCATCAGGAGCTCCCTTTAGTTCCACAGGTCTCTGCCTGCAGCAAGTTTGCCAGTTCTCCTTCTGCAAACTCCAGGGGATGACTGAAGCTGTCTGCACTGAAGCTCTTCTCCTATGGGCCTGGGTGGCCCTGATTGAGTGCTCCTACAAGCCCTTCTGTGATTGGCTGCCTCCTGCCCAGCCTTCGTAGGGCTCTATTAACTCTTGAGAATCCAGTGTGGGCAGGTGCCCCAGCATAAGGGACAATCTTCCTTCCTCCTTAGCAATATTTCTGTGTGTGTGTATAGTGTATTATGCATGTCTCATTAGGCATGGCTATTGGAAATTATATGCTATGTCTCACTCTATATTGGCTTCCAGGAAATGCCTATCCTTATCTTAAGATATTTAGAGTATGTATTACCTAGTATATTCATGACATAAGTACATCTGATATTTTATGTTGTATTTTGTTCACAGGTTTTCCAAAATATGAACTGCAGGTAAAGAGAAAACAACTTGCTAAAGCTGCAGGTATAAAGTATGAAAATAAAAAAGAGCATTTGGAGCAACCACTTCATCCTTCCTGGGAAGCAAGCAAGAAACGTCGGGAGCAAATGTCTCAGATTACAGCATTCCAGGGAAAAAAGATTAAATTTGAGGATGACTAAACTTTTTTAATGTAAATTCACATTTTTAAAAAAGATTCTTCTAATTCCCCTCTAATTGGATACTTACTTTTGAGATGTAACAACTTGTGATTTGAGTGGACCTTTGTGTCCCTGGTGTTATAGATTGGAAAGAGAATATTTATCTTCTTGATTGAGATAATACAAAGTTGTTTGGAAACTAAACATTTTACAGTATTTGAGAACTAGTGCCTTTACAAAAACATCTAAATATGATTTGAAAAAGCTAAAAGTATCCTAATCTTTTGACATCAGTGATGTAGTGTTTTAAAAAATTTTTGGCAAGGAAAAAACTAATCCAGATTTGTTTATAATGCAAATTGTTTTATTTGCTCAGTTTGTGCTGTATGAATTGAATAATAGGAGTGTCACATAGTATATGTTTAAGAGTTCAGTTTTGTACTGCTACCATCTGTGAAACCCACAATGAAGTTAAGGGTTTATGGAGTTTTGTGCTCTAAAATAGTTGGGATTTTTTTACTTGCTTTCTTTTACTTCCTCTGTGGAGTTCTGCATTATATAAAGTAAATGCAAAAGAACTATTTAAAGATTTTTTTATATCTGAAGAGATGGGAAGGATAAAAACTCCAACATAAGAAAACTGTATTAAAATAGTTCACTAAAGTGTATGTTAAAATCATCAAAATATTTACCCTGTCTTAGATGGAAGAAGTTGAGAGCTCTTTTCACTCTGAAGACGTTTGGTAAATTCCATAAGTGTATTAAGCAAGCAGAAATGCAGATCAATAGTGCTTATGGCAAACTCTGGGTAGCAATAAAAACTTGCCATCTAAAAAATGATATTCATCTTTCTTGATTAGATAGAAAATGTGGATAACTAAAGTAAACAGTCTTGAGCATTCCTGTACTGAAAGGAACATTCAGTGTGCCCAACTTAATTTAAATTGCACAGAGTCAAAGATTTAGTCCCATCCTATTCAGGTCTTATATACCAGAATCTGGAAAGTGGAATTAAATTAAGTTTGTGCCCAGGGCATTTTGAGTTTTTGTTCCTTATTATATGAAACAGTGGTGTGTGTGTGTGTGTGTGTGTGAGTAGGTAGATGTGGGGGGAGGGGCCTAGGGAGTGGGGATTTTATACCAGAATAGAAGAGTTCAAGGCACCTTCAGTAGCAACAGACTCAAAGTAATTTTGTCCTATGTAAACAGCTAGTGGCTATACATAGGAACTATGTTCATTAGATTTTGAACATGTGTTTTTCTTCAGGGAGAGTCATATTTTTGAACAAAAAGTAGCCCTCTTGAAAGAAATATCCAGAATACTGTTTTACATATTCTAGACAAGAAACTAGTCTTAGTTTCTCAAGAAACTAGCTTATTCAATAAACTATTCAAGAAGATAGCGTTGTCTCACTAGGCTTAGTGATAGTCCAAACAAATATTTGATGTGCAACTTTCCTGTTTTCAGAAGAGAGCAGGAAACTATTTTTTCTTTTCTTTCTTTTTTTTGTTATCCTGTTATAAAAAATGTCTTCACAGACACTGGATCTTTTCTGGGCAAGTGAAAGTTTCCAATTTTGAGAAGTGACTGATATGCATGGTCAAATAATTAAAAAAACCTTATGTATTTAAAAACATAACAAAAAATGTAGAGCATATACATTATAGCTAGTTTTTAAAACTGTATATCCTGAAGTGTCTCTTTACATGTCCTTAGAGTGCCAGGATCATTTAGTTTTTCTTGGCAGTTAACAAAGTGTATTCCTGCATTCTTACAGTTATCATGTATAATGTTAAGTGTGCTTGGAAGGGGCGGGGGTTGTATCTCAAACATCAGAGCCTCCCTTTTTGCAAAATGGCCTTTGAATACTTCATGATCTTCACGGGAAGGCCTTGATCAGAGAAATCCAATCATTATTCCACATTTTGATTCTTAGTTGTTGTGACTTGGGGTGGGGAATAGAGAGGAAGGGCAATGTTATAGTGACAGAGCCTTTTTACTACCTTTGAAGTGTCTTATGGGTTATTGTTACTTAATTTGTGCTTAGACACCATACCCAGACTGGAGCCCCAATGTTCTAGACACTGTACTATAGAGAGCTATTTTCTTGTATTTCTGCAAGAGAACAGCTCTGCTAAACTGAGGAGCCTAGTGGACTTATCTGAAGGTTAACACTGAGTTCACAGGAGTTTCTGGTCAGAAAGTAACATACAAAGTAAGTAAACCTTTTGTTGAAATGATTTTTATCTCTGTTTTACTCTGTAGTGAAGCTATGGCCAAATCAATCCAAAAATGTGTAAGGGCCTACATATATCTCTGTTTATTTATGATTGGCACAAGTTGAACCTTTCTAGTATGGCACCCTCGGGATCTGACTGGTGCCAAACCAGAGAATTTTGCGAACCATAGGAGGTCATTATTGTCTAGCAGCATTACCAACGCTTCCACTGCTTACTGGGATCTTACAAGACATACAAGCATAAATTAGAGAACACTGAGAGCACATTAGAGAAGACTGGTGGCTGTAAACAAACTTTTGGCACCACAGGAAACTTGACCACACCCATGCCTTGGCCACAATTATGCTGGACCACAGATGTTGCCAGACTAGAAAGGTTCATATCTTTGGGTGTGAACATTAGATGACTGGAGACTCCTAACGTGCTGTAGCAAGCTGTATGGTTCAAAATGAAATCGATGTTTAGTACTATGCACAGATTTCAACCTCGATATATGTTATCAGACACTCACCAAACTGCATTTCAGGTTGCCAATATGTATCAATAGCTTGAAATGAAAATAGAGCACACAGTTCTTTACAAAAACTGACAGAAAATCAACCAACTTAGTTACTTGAAAAAATTATAGAAATACTGATATTTGTATCCCCATTTTAAAGATTTGAAAACTCAACCATAGGCATATTTAATTTATATTGTCTCAGAAATTTAGATCTGGAATTAGATAAGATCTTAGGAGACTTAGAGACTGATCCAAATTCCATTGCAAATCATAGGGAGTATGTAGAGGAGTCTTCCCAGTGACTTAAAAGGGCTTTGGATTAGACCTATAAGCGCTAACCCTGGATCGACAGACTTGTTCTTTGATGTCAGACTCTCTGCTGACAAGCCTTTCCTCACTGCCTTCCCCTTGACAAGCATTTCACTGACATATGCTGCAGCATGGACCATCCTGCCTTACTGTGGCTTAAAACAATGCACCCTCCACAAGAGATGTGGTGTAGACTTAGCCTTGGTTTATTGATTCAGGCAGTGCACAAAACTGGGAAGACAACACAACATTAGTTCATATTTGGAAGGTAAACCATATGGGATTAAAAATATATTTCCATAAAAACTAAAATTCTGAAGCAACTGCGGGGTAGCTAGAGATTTGCCATTACAACTCTCTAGCTCACACGGAGCCATGAATGTTAGAGGATCCAACCCCACTCATTTCCTTATGCTATCTGTTCTTTGGAATGAATTCTTCAAACTGGTTTCTAGACCATGCTGTACTTCCTCTGCTGCTCTGATTAGGTGTTTGCTAACATTGTGTCCTTAGTACAGTGTGAATGTCGATCTAGCTATAAGATAGATAGATCACACCATTCCTGTGTTAAGCATTAGTGTAAAGTACATATTTTCATGTGTGTCACTCTGGTAATTTAGCTTTAGTTTCTGCTTATTTTGTTTTACTTCACATCAAAATTTTAGCTAGGTCAAATGACAAAATACCATACACTATACTATTGGTATGTGGTTCCACAAAGCGTATCTGCTCCAAGTAACAGAGCATCCCTGTATATAAAGTGTCTCTTATTCACTTCTTTGTTCCTTGATACTTAAAATAGATAGATTGACAATTACTATACAAATAAATAATGTGGCTGATCAGGGCTTTTAACACAGAAATTAGAACACAAAAATGTCTTTAGATCCTATATGAAATATTTTGCATCATGGCCTGCAGGTCACTTGACTTTGGGTTTGACTGGCTTCCAAGAAGAGCAAATTCCAAATGGGGCCCTCATTTTGTTTATGCTTTTGCCTCTGAACGTGGGAGGTTTAGACCTGGGTTCTGGCAGCAAGCATTTCCCTACGAGATTTGTTACTAGGAGGTGGTTGTAGGAGCCTCCTCTTAAAATTTTTGGCCAAACTGAAGGGAAAGTTGGAGTGATTTACCCATTTCTTATTGAGTTCACAACCTTCTTTGAAATGCTGTGAAACCATTCCTGCTACAGATGAACTAAGCCTGTGCTCAGGAAATACTTCTTGAAGAACAATTTTCTTTTTATTAGTTTGCATTAGCGAATGATGGGCACTTCCAAAATATGTGCAGAGGGGAAAATACCCGGAACCACTGACTACAAAGCATTTTTGCGCGAGTGAGCCTTCCAGTTTAATTCAGGAGACTCAGGCTAGTAGGGCTCGCACTAGCTCTCTAAAATAACTGTAAAGACAGCACTTTGACACTGTAGTCTGGGCTGGAACTCAAGCTCAGATGTCCGAGGCTTACTCCAAAATGCTGTGTGGACATACTAAAAGATCTTTATTTTCTCCAAATCCCAGTTACATATCACCACAGCTACGTCTACATTGGTAGCTTCTTGCGCAAGAACTCTTTTGCGGAAGAGTTCTTGCACAAAAAGTCTTCCACAAGAGTGTGTCTACACTGGCATGTGTTTTTGTGCAAGAGCATCCATGGCAGCGTAGATGCTCTCTTGTGCAAGAAAGCTCTGATGGCCATTGTAACCATTGGGGCTTCTTGGGCAAGAAATTCATGTTGCCTGTCTACAATGCCTCTTCTGGAAGAGCTCTTGCGCAAGAGGGCTTCTTCCTGAAAGGGAGTGTCAGAGTTCTCGTGCAAGAAGCCCTGATTTTCTACAGTACAATGTCAGTTTACTTGCGCAAGAACGCGCGGCCAGTATAAACAGGTGGCACGTTTTTGCGCAAGAGCGGCCGTTTTCATACAAGAACATGCCAGTGTAGACACAGCCCACATGTACATTTTTTTCAGACCTTTGCAATTTAACATTGCCTTCCAAACAAGTATTGACTGCTTCCTTTTTATGACTAGGAGAAAGCATATGTGGGTAAAGGAATAAATGCCTAGTCTTCCACCACTCTTTTGCAGACACTTTCATCCAAGACACAGTAGTACAGGCCAAAGCATCTTATTAAAACATTCACATATTTCACAAATCCCAGCTGGCTGAATTGCTATAATGAGTTAGAGGACCATCTCAAACAAGTGGGTTTCAGAGTATTCTGAGTCTTCAAGATCTACCGAAGTAAATTTGGAGTCCAGTACTAAGATTTATAAACATACTATGTATTTGTGTTGGATTCTTGTGCATTATAGGCAGAGCTGATATTGCTGCTGGTTGCCTGACACTTCCCATTATAAGACTCAATTTTCAGTTACTTATAACTTTGCCAAACTTTAATCGTTCCTATTTTGACGCATACATAGCCACATCTGAATGCCACTGGAGACAATGAAGAGACTCCAGTTGACCTCAGTGACAAATCAATCAAGCCCATCTTTAACTTGGGTTCAGCAGAACAGAGAAGGTGAACACTTGAAACATTTTATTCAAGTCATTTTCACATCAACTTGCAACCATAATACAGGCAATGTAAAACAAGAATATGAAAGTGCAATGAAGAATACAAAGCTAGTGTCTGAATATTATAAATAAAAGCTCTTCAAATAAAGATAGATTTTAAAATTCAGATTCTTGAAAACAGTGAAGGAAACTGCAAAAATAAGTGGCATTTCACTGAATTTGTAGCATTTATACTAAAAACAAAAATAACCTCCCATAAGCATATACTTCTTGCTTTTCATTCAAGTTATTTTAGCACCTTTTTAAATCTGGGGAATGTGAAAAAACAATTTGGTATAACATGAGGCACAGGATAGACCACTTTCAATATCTTATGAATGAAGCTAACCTGGTATGAACAGACAACTAAAAAAACAGATATATAAAAGGACTATGAAGGTAAATTTGGTGAAAGCACCATTCAATATTACATAGTAAACTTTGGTGTGCAACGTAAAATGGATAGATCTTTTACTAACCTAAAAATATCAACTGATGACCACTCTGTCATTCTTTTAATACTTTTGTCTAGAAATGTGCACCTGTTTATCAAACATGTATTTCAAGACTTTACAAATATAGCAAAGCCATCTTGTAATAAGTCCATTGCACGGGAATGTTCTTTATATGAAACATTTCTCTAATGACCTGAAATGTGGGAGGTAATTGCTTCATGCGCACTCTAACATTTTCAAAGGAAATTTGAAACAGCAAGAGAAACATTTCTGTACTTTGGAAATTTTACAGACTTTTGGACTGATCTAATGTTCTTTGAGCTCAAGAGCAAAGCTCCCTTTTCAAAGACTGCAGGAACAGACCCAAAGCCTATTAAAATGATTACACAATAAAATTTGATTTATAAAATACACTCTTACATCAAAACAATGTATAAAGATTTCCTACAAAAAAGCAAGCATTCCCTTAAATATATTCCAGCATAAAAAAGTAGGCTTAAGATATCTGGGTCAAACCTGCAGTGACCAAAATCTTGACAATAATAGCCAGAACCCCGCATTTAGTAACATTAGCTCATAAGCTTTGTAAATTAACTTTTCTGTACTCCTGCATTATAACTCAGCAGGATAAGTTCAGGACCGATTGTATTAATTTTTCCAAATTTAAATCTGACATTCCTAGCTTTTACTGATTTAAGCAAGACTATTCAGGTACCTTTGAACAGTGTTTGTGCAAATGTATTCTCCCATTGTTTAAAACAAATGTTTTAAAATGTGTACAGTATTTAGCTGAAGAAAAGAAAATCCGCAGTCTATAAGATTAATGTGTTCATTTTCCTCTTATCCAAAGATGGCATCTATGGAGTCTTATCAATCTATCATGTCAATGAGTACTTAAAATACTGTTAAATCAGGGAATCATTTGGTAGTCCAGGTATCTGCACTAAAGGCCAGAATGTGTCTTCTTACAGGAGAGCCAAAGATACTCTGAAAACGCCCTTTTTAAACGTCCACAAGTTTTGAGGTATCATCCATGTGGGAGGTATAAAATTTGCCTTTATATGTGGGAGTACGGAGCGTGTCTCCAACTTTACAGATGATGCCCCAAAAGCCCACAGATCTCAGTGCATCTATGGAGTAAACACCCTTAACACTACTCCCTTAGAACAGCACACATCACGGCTGCACAGCTCCTGGTTAATGCCTGACCCTAAATGTGCTGTGCCTGAAGAGTTCTCAGACTCCATCTCTATGGAACCAGGCTTGCAAGACTTGTTCTATCATGTTAAAAACAGGAGTGTAGGCATGCCAGCTTGGGCTCTTAGACTCACTCCCCACGCCAGACTTCAAATCCTGAGCTCTAGCCTAAACTGAAACATCAACAGTGCTATTTTTTGCTATGTATCATCAGCATGCGTTTGTAGTCCTAGGCTCTGAAGCTTGTTGCACTGGGTGTGCTTTTGCAGTTTAGATGTACCCACCAGGCAACTGCATGTGTACAACTTGTCCACACACAAGCTGCAGGATCAGTCTTCATCCAAGGTTAGAAATTCTGGTGTGAATCAATTTTGACGGGAGGTATAAATGTAACTGTGTTAGTCCACTCATACACGTGTGTGTCTGTGTGCCTTTTAAAAAAAATCCATTTACAAAAATTGTTCTGGAGCTCAGACTGCAAAAGCCAAACTTCAGTCTGGAACATATTTATACAGTCAGTTATAAAACTCATGAAAATAGGGCTTTTTTTAATGAGAAATAATGGCACAACTTTAACTGCTGATGTGTGTAGAGCCCTACTACTGTAAAATGTACCAAGTCTAGTTTTCAAAATGTACTGCTTGAGTTATATACCCACTCAGTAATTGACTGAAATGATCATTTATTGACCAAATGAAGGATATGGAGAACTTAGGAGCCTGCGTATGTAAACTGTATCTATCTGGCACACACAAGTGAAAGGTGAGTGGGCAGTTATAAAGGCCATGTCTTCAATGAGTGTGTTGTGACTGTGTTGATGTTACAGTTGTTTGTTTGTTGTACCAAAATATGGTTGTGATTTGGACACAAACATTTATAATCTTGAACAATTAAAGATATGTAGGAAATAACTAACTGATCCATAGTCCTCAAAGTTATTCTGATAACTCCCTCAAATTCAAAATTTAAATTTCCATTGTTCTACTGTATGCAGTATTGGCAAATATTTCTTAATATGTTCCCCAAAGTTGTAACAACTCCTGAATATTCCTCAAGCTACACAAATACATAAAGATATATGCCATTAAAACACTAAAGGTTTTGAGCTTTGGCTGTTGCTTTAGTTGTGAGCCAATGGTTGAGCATTGCACCATCTGTGATCTGAAAAAGTATCAGGGCAATGTTGTGAGAAGTATTTTCACAGTTTAAAAGCAAAAATCACAGCTGTTTTAGCTTACAACTTGGTCCACTGCATACATGAAATAATTATATTTTTGTGAACCCCCATCAGTAAGCAGCATGATGTATCTTGTTAATATGGGCTGAAAGTTTTTCATTTTGAATATTTCATGACTGACCTAACTAAAGTACTTCTGGTATTGCATACACCAACTATTATTCTATACATAATATTTTAACCTTCATTCTTTGAATAGCCAAATATGCAATTAAGAATCAAGTGCTGTACTGAATGTACAACAACATTAATGGGAATACAAGTAAAAGGCCTGTTTTCAGTAAAAACACCCTGATAAGCCTTTTGGGCCTATTTCTGTTTGTGGTGCCTCAGAGCTGATTGCCTCTATCAGTTACTGTAATTGGTTAACCTGTTCTATTCATGCCTTTTTTTCACAGCTAATGAGTAGGGACTATCCAATGCGGCTTCCAGAAGCCTTATTTCTACTGGACAGGTATTCATCCCAGTGCATTTTGCTCACATCGAATTCCTGGTAGATCTTTTTAAGAGCCCCCTTTTGAAAATCTCTATTCACATAGAAAAGTGGCTCAGTTCTTTAATTCTACTCCAAAAGTAAAACAGGCTTATGGCCAAAGCTGCAATATGCATATGGCTTGAGAATATGGTTTACCTAGTAATATATTAAAAATGTAAAAAACAAATTTCATATATGAAATGTAACTAAATGCATACATGAATATTTTCCACTTTATATTACTATTCCTTAAAAACTGAGGATACTTTTCTCCTTTGCATCCAATGTATCCAATTAGTTTTACTGTAATAGCAGGAGCATCATTTCCAAGCTGGTCTTTTATCAGGCATTCATTGAGCTAGCCAACATTATTACTACTCACTACATGTTATTTAATACTATAAGTTTTTGTTGCCCTTTAAAGAGATTCCAGCTCATTCATAGATAGTGTACTGACCAAACTCTGCTGTTTATCTACACTCTGATTTCCAGTGGAGTTTAAAACAAAACAAAAATACAGAAAACCTTTTGTTCCTGTGAATGAGTTCATTTCCTTTAGAATTTGAAAATCGGTGCATGAATCACCAATCCCACATGTTTCAATAGTTTTTTTTAAGTAAGTCACAATGTGAATGCTAAAAATCCAGTTACACATTTTATGAAGCAGCCATAATGCCTCAAAACCACGTAAGTTGGTGTTGAATTTTTTTTTTTTTTTTTTGGCCTTTTGCAAAGTGTTCATATCCTACTGAAGTTTATATAATGAATGATATTACAGTTCAAAACTTTGGCACTGATTCGTCCATTTTCTTGCATCTTAGTATCTATTAAAAAAAAAGAAAAATGTTAAAAATATAAATTAGCAAATGATTACTAAACAAAGTAAACCCACCTCTGTTAAAATAGCTATATATTGTAAACATGCAGCAAAAAAGAAGCTAGAGAATTTTTTCCTTTCTACATTTGTACATATTATTACAGTATTTTGTTAATTTATGAAGCTGAAAGAGGTGAGGCTACAAAGCAACTAACATAATCCTAATCGACATTCTCCAGTTAACCGTTTCTCTCCCTCATCTTGAATTCAAGTGAATAGAAGTTCTGTCAGGGTATGTCTAGACTATGGGGTTTTGCAGGATACCAGATACCACCGTATCCAAAGAATGCATTTCCTGTTCTGCTTTTTTTTGCGGAAGAGCAAACACACTCTTTCAGGGAGCCCTGTATACCTCATTTCACGAGGCATAAGGGCTCCATCAAAAGAGGAGGCTTTTCTACCATTTGGCCCCGTCTAGATGAGGCCAAATGGCAGAAAAGCCTCTTCTGGAGGGGAAAAAAAAAGGCAGAAAAACACTGCAATCTAAACCTAGCTTTAGTGGAAGCTCTGATTAGAGCTATTATTAGTGCAGGAAGATGCCATCAAAGTGTAATTTCACAGCTTTACCAAACTTCATAACCTGTAGCACACCTATTCTGTTTCTCATTCTCCCACAAACACAAATACTGATGGTGAGGATAAATAAAGGACCAGGTCAAGAGCATTTAACTTGTTGCTTTTATGAATGGCCATACCAGATGAGACCAGTGGTCCATCTAGCCCAGTCTCCTTTAATATGACAGTAGCCAATGCCAGAGGCTTCAGAGGGAATGAACAGGGCAATTATTCAGTGATCAGTCCCTAGTCATCCAGTCCCAGCTTCTGGCAGTCAAATTTAAGGACACCCAGATCATGCGGTTGAGTCCCTGACCATCCTCTCTAAGGCCTGGTCTACACTAAAGAGGAAAGTCGACTTAAGATACCCAGCTCCAGCTACGTTAATTACATAGCTGGAGTCAAGTATGTTAAGTCGTGTTTTGGGGCTGTCCACACAGTGGGAGGTCGATAGGAGTAAGTACTCCCATCGACTTCCCTAACTCCTCGTGAGTAGCATGACTACCAGCAGTGACGGGAGTGCCTTCTCAGTTCGAATTAGTGTATCTTCACTAGACCTGATAAATCGAATCCCAGAAGCTAGACTGTGGCAGCTTTGATCTTCTCTCTCATGTAGACATCGCCTAACAGTCATTGATGGCCCTATCTTATTCTTTGTTGTGACCTAGGTCTGATATGAACCTAGGTCTTCACATAGGGGTGAAACAAATGTTTATCATTTTAGCCCTTCTTGATGAGTGTTTGATTTCCCAGTACAAAGGACTTTGTGGTAATTTCTAACTGAGATAAAACTTATAATTGGTATGCTGGCAGGGCGTCTGCCCAGCAATGGCCAATAAGAGGTTAAAAGAGCCTATGGGAGGCTGTGCAAAAAGCAGAGGCTGAGAGGAGTGGCCAGTCAGGACCCAGCAGGCCCATTAGAGCAAAAAGCCTTAGAGCAGAGCAGGGTCAGTAGCTGCCTGGAGCTTAAGGAGAAGTTAGTGTGGAATAAGTTGCAACTATGTAGCACTTCAGACAGAACAGTGCAAACAGGACCCCAGGGAGGTTGGAGGAGCTCTGGATGGACTACTGAGACTGAGGAGGACGCTGTGGCTGCAGAGAAGTAGCCCGAGGAAATGCTGCAATAGTAGAAGCAAAGGAAAGCAGTGAGTGACTGATTCAGAGAGCTGAGACCCAGAGTAGAGGGCAGGCCCAATTCCCTTCCACTTGCCACTGGGGAAGTAGTAGGACAACTGAGGAATTAAACTTCCCCAGGAAGGGAGGAACACAGATAGTGACATGGCCAGAGGACTGAGCCACAAACAGGATGCTGTGGGTCTGCAGAGGAGTAAGAGGGTACAGACCACATAGGCATAAGCCTCAACCTAATCCCAGAATGACCAGGAGGAGATGCCAGTCCAGCTACGAGTGACACACTCCATGACATGGTAATTAGTGCCCAAATGAGATTAGTGTGAAAACTCCATTACTGCAGTTATGTCAATCCACATTGACCACTTAATTAAATTCCAAAGCAATAAATGAAAACGAATGTCACCAAGATTTTTACATACGATTAATGGTCTCCTTTGTTATTTCCAGTCCGATTAAACCTACCACTAAATGTCACACATGAATAATGTGATTCTGTAATCCTATATTGAATTAAAATAACTGGAAGGCCCACACCCCTAGATGATGTTGGAATATAGTACTTATTTTTCTGAGTAATGTTCATAGGCTATTTTAAGCTAAAGTACAAAGGAAACACTGATATGTTTGCTTTTCACAAAACAATTTATGACCAGACATAGTTAAGAGTCATTGCTTAAACACTAAAGGAGCTAAAGCAAAACAGTAAATGAGGTGTCACTGAAAGAACTGTTATGGGAGGGGGAAGAGGGGAGCTTGCTGTAGCAGCGAGCATATATACATGTATGTGGGGTTTGGTTTTGCTTTGAACAAAGTGCTGAGGGATCCCTGAAACAATCTGTTCAACAGCTTTATGTGGAGGCTCTGTACGGCAACTGGACAAGCATCAGGAGGCTGTGACTGCAAATTCAACAAGGGACTTGAGCCAGAGAAAACAGCTGGGAATCCAGGTAGTGGTAGCAATTTTAAAATCTCTATATACCCTGAAATCATTTGGCAATTATTTACTCAATGAATAAGTCACCCTTAGACCACATAAACCTATTTACTAATCTTAATTTTATGAATGTAAACATAGTGACAAATCAAAAGCAGTGTACTTACGGTGAAATTGTACAGCCAGAGGCATATGCGTGATGGCCCGTATAGCGGATATCACAGCGTACTACGTTGTTGGAGTAATCAGACTCTGGTACCAAATAGCTGGGGTTGACACTAACCTTGAAGTAAGAAAAATGCTGTTTACAACTGGGTTTGGATTAATAACATGCTGTGCTAGCTTAAAGGGTTTGACAGTTATGGTTTCTTAAAATATGCCCCATACCTTCAGGATGTAGTTTCCAGGCTTTACATCTGTAATATCAATCCACTGGCAATCTATATCAGCATTGTAGGTGTCATAACAGCCAGGGCTCAGTCCCTAAAAATGTGCAAGCAGAGGAGTCTAAATAATACATTTTCAGAAATCCACATTAAGACAGACACAAACTAACCAAAATCAAGAAATTCAGGTAACACTATGATGTTTCTTTTGAGCATACAATTGGCAGGGAGGAAAGGCACCAATGAATGAGATAAGCATTAAATCTGAATTTTCTGGATTTTGTTTCTTTAAATACTACTACTTAGTTTGGACAGAGAAGTTATATTGACTTTTCTTTGGGCCATGGAGTTTTTATACCATGTTGGGGTGGTCTTGAAAAAAAATTGAGAATTCCTGGCCTAAAGCATCACTTATTTATGAAGTGAAGGAATCACTCCAGAAAAGATAAAAAACTGACCAAAACTTTCTGAATCTCAAAAGCCAATCAGTTGAAGTTCACCAAGTTTTGGGTGCAGATTTTGGCTATTGTTTTTCCTATTATCTTTTTTAATGAACCACCTTTATGGTTCTGCCTAGAACCAGCATTTCTGCAATACCAGGAAAGCTGTTCTTGTAGTATTTTCAGCCTGACAAGGAAGCAGTTAGTATTTGGAATTATGCAGTATTTTAATCCTGCATGTGCAAACCCAAGAGGCTTGGGTACAGTTCATCTGAAATTTTGGTTCAACACTGAGATTTTGAAAAATATGGCAGATATATGGAAAGTTCTGCATGTGATATTACAACACCAATAAAGTCCTACACATACTATTTGCAAAAGCCATTTTTGATCCCCTCTGTCTGAATAGGAAGTTCTGATTGCTGCTGCTGCTTAAGATTTATATTCTAAGGGACCAATTCAGCAAAAAATATTCATCTCCATTTTGATGGGATAAGGGGAGGGGGGAGAGAGAGAGCTGCTATTTCTTGTGCTGCCAGCTCCACTTTAAATCATTTCCCTTCTAAATGTATTTGAATATCAAAAAATCAAGAAATAACTTTGTCCCCTGAGTTAGGACATTAGGGCTGTGTCTAGACTGGCAAGTTTTTCTGCAAAAGCATGCCAATAAAGTACTCTCTTGGCATAGCTCTTGAACTCCATAAACTTCTTATCTTTATATTTAATTGGTCTGTGGCTTTATTTCTGCAGAAAAATGGCGTAATAGGTGTTTTCTCTTCAAGAAACTACAGTTTTTGAAAGGTCAGAAATGGCTGCAAGAATTCAGAGGGTATCCAAAATAGCACCAAAGGTTTTCCTGATCTTTGGATCCAAAAATCCTCCCACTTTGGTGCCAGGAATATAGTAATTGCACCAACTTGAATGTATCAACAGTCCACCATGTCTGGTATCCTCAGCAGTGGCCAATCTAGGATGCTTTAGCGAAATAAAAAATCCTCATAAGGCACTTAACTATGCAAGACAAAGCCATGCAGGAATTCCCTTCTGACCCCATCTGGTAATCAGCTTATGCTCTAATATGTGTGCCAAGTTTGAGGCTGAAGCAAAGTTTTACAGTCCAATTACAGCCCCTACAAATATAGGCTTCCAGTGAAAATGCTGACGTAGCCTTGAATCTGGTGACACAAGTATTCCAACTGTAAAATATATATGTTAGGTGAATGTTGTAACCTACCCAAAAAGAGAATATTTTTAAAAACCCTTTACAAACTTTACATATTGTAGCTCATTCATGATATTTAAGATTTAAATATGGACACATCAACCATAGGAAAATATCTGGCATTTCTCAGGGGTAAAATTACTACCTCTTTGTATGTTAAAAACAGCAGAAAGGGATGTGGTTTGTCTGTGATGTTTACACAGCTCCCATTAATTTGAGTGTTTGTTACATGCATGCACAGAGCATGATGCTATGGAGTACTTAATCCCCTTTGATAGCATTGGGAACTAAGGAAACTCTATCTTGCACTCTCAGCCTCTGAGCTCTGATCCTTGCATGCAGTGAAAGAGAGCAGAATGTGAACTGGGGTGAGACCAGAGTGAAACCTCTAAAATATTTCCTCACTGCCCCTGATGGCCAGTCTCCCACTCTAAGTCAGAGTAGCTAGAGTACTGTTTTAATGTACATCAGCTGCCAATAGCTCTAGGGGTCTGCCAGGATGCAAGAAAGCCCCAACCACCACACCTTTAGAGGGCTGAAGTGGAAGGAGAGTCCAAATTATGTGGCTTGATGCCACAAGCAAATTCTCTCTACCCTGGGGTGGTTCTCTGATAGTTAATTAAGGCACGTGAGACTTAGGGTGTATGATGTTAGATAAAATCTCTGAAGTAAGGCAAACTGCAAGAAAGAAAATAGCCCTGTTGGTTATTTTGAATCATCTCTTACCTGTGTATGTGCTGTACATGCATATCGTCTATAGTATCCATAATCACAGGAAGTATCTTCAAGACAAAAGCTTGCTTTGTGCCCTTCAGCAACCCTCCGATGTGAGCCTGCTTCCAGCAAGTCATAGTGGCTGAATTCGTCCATGCTGTGGTAATGTCTGTTAGACCACAGCTCAGTTAGTAGCAGCAGATCAGATATTTGCCAAAACATTGTTAAATCATAATATTAATCGTGTTTCCTGTCTGATCTACCTTTATAGTACATCCTGCAAAATGTTGGGTTTTTTACATACTAATCGGTTAATATGTTTTCTCACTGGCACCATTTTTACTCTGTTTTCAGATGTTGTATAATAACAACTTCATAAAAACAAATCACATTTTGTTAAAGGAATGGCTCTGTGTTGGCTTTGCTTTCCCCAAATTTCCTGTTTTCTCTCTTTCAATAACACTAACAAGCACTTAAACTGTTCACATTTGAGTGGTTCATCTTATAATGTTTGCCTTGAGGCACAGTTTGTCTGGCTAGGAATCCTTACCTACTAATACTTACATACTGTACATTCTAGGCAAGCTTGCTATTTCTGGAATAGGCTGAAGTGTTGTGGGTTATTTTTCCACTTCTATTGTCCCCATAACATCTAACATTTTATACTTATATTTGCAAATAATCTACTCTGCTTAGAGATTCATCCTCTGTGCCCTAATCTTACAGATTTGATAAGATTCAAAGATTGTAAGACATTCATACAAACTGTAATTCAAAATCTTGCTAATTTGATATTAAGGTGTTCTTTCCAAATTGTATTTGTGCTTGTTTCACAGTGTGCACTATTTCAGTCAGTATGACTGTGTCTCTCTCTCTCTCTCTCTGGTCTCACACACTAGCTGTGACACACCCATTTTGTTCTATGGTTCTACTTTTCTCACATAGATGGAGAAAACAAACTAGCAAGAGCCAACAAATCAGCAGCTTGTCTGTGAAGCATTCTGGTATTTCGGCTTATGAAAGATTTTAGCATATTGTGTATATGTAAAAGATTAAATAAAATACAATTCAAACACCTTTTAATGTAAAATAAATAAATACAAACCTATATAATATCAATCACAAGCTAAAAACTTAGTTGACAAGGTGACTCAAAGATTGATTGTGAGAAATGTATTAGTATAGTTCATGGACTAGTGTCAACATCATAGAAACCATCCCCACAATTGGCATTCTTGTTTGCAGCACATTCAAAGTCCAAGAACTGAATGACTATTGAAAGAATTACACTTGCACTCTGGTCAGTATGATTATTGCCTATTATTGGCAGAGAAGGGATTACTTGGTCTGTGGATAGAAAAAATTCAGTGCTATCAATCTGTTACCTTTTGTAAGTATCAACTGCACATTAAATTTTTTTAAGTTAAAACACATTCTCAGAGTGAGAGGTTTTTTTTAACTATACCCAAGACTTGTACAATATGAATAAAACAACTGCTTTGCTAGGTCTGTGTTTTAAAAGGCTTCATTTGAATTGACAGTAATTTGTTCCATTGGAAATAAACAACTGGACTTACTGAAGCAGAATAGAAGGCTTGATCCTAAATCCCTTGAAATCAATGGAGAAATTCTACTAATATACTAATTAATTGTAAAAGGCTTTGAATTAGGCCCATGGCAACTTTTGTGGTACATATTTTGTGGTGCGAGTAGATGGAATTCAGTGTTCTGTCATCACTTTATGAATGAACACATTATCTCTGTATTAATATTAATCATGAATTTATAACTGCAGAATCATACTTTAAATAGGAGAAAATACATACTTTAGGAAAGCATCTCAAATCTGGTATGAAATCAAAATTTAGTGCAAGATTGCAAACTCATTCACCTAGCTGATTGGAAAAGACACAAGTGCACATATACAATTTTATTAGGTTGCAAACTGTTGCAAATATTCTCTGAAGTTTCTCTTGCCAAATATCTATCAGTATTCATCTTGCAAAGGTGATACTGGTACACTGTATATCAGAGGTAAATGACTTTATTGCAGCATCACTTTATGCAAAACGCCAATTCTTTTCAAATGAAGATGATAGTAAGATTTCACCCTGAGGCTTCATATAGGTACAAGTGCTTATGAAGGACCATTCCAATTCCTCTTTTCAATATTCCTTGATTCATGAAATAATGGGGTCCCTTAAAAGGACCAAATGACACATTTAGAATTTGAATATTCCTTTTTTTTTAGTGAGTGTAATTAAAAAATGAACTATAATTGTAGCTATCTTTTAAAGTTCACTGGTTAGTTCCACCTAAGTAAGTATAAATGAACAATAGCATTATGCAAAAATGAATTTAATAGGCTATGTGACCAAATATTTTAAATTGGTTTGATATTGCATAGGCTTCCAGATTTTTACATTTTTATGTATGTATGAACTATTGTCATTTGATCATTTCAATCTTCATCCTCATAACTTTTACCATAAAATGGGAGGTGCCAGCAAAATCCTATGGCTAGTTTTCCCCAAGACAGTAGCAAAACATCTCACATTATAATTAACATGGCAAATGAACAAGGTAAGTAAAAGGTACCATACTGGGCACTTCACTCACTGGTGACAGCTGTGCCACTCCCATGAATATCGGGGTCTGCTTGGTAGGAAGTCCGATGTGCCTTGATTTTTCACTCTTTGTGGGAATCTCAGAAGCACTCGAGTATCATAGTCTCTGACATCTGCCCTGTAAGCTGAACTGCAATTATGTACAAAAAAAATACATTTGCAATATATTAAACAGATATTCAAAATTGCTGCTGCTTGGTTTATGATCTAGCATTCTTCTGTGACTAGATGTCATAACTAGCAAGTTATTTGGCACCTTCAAACTCAAGAATGCCCTGTGACGTGTTTAGATGCTTCCGGTATTGGATGTAGGCTTTAGTGACATTCTCAAATCTTCTGTTGGTGTTAGTTTTGCTACTAATTTCAGTAAGAGCAGTATCTGATCCCTGATGAGCACTATTCGGAAATTATTTGATATTTAGGGAAATCAGTGGTGTTTAACAATAGCAAAGAGCCTAAGATAACTTTAACAACGACTTGCTGTAAACAAATCCTTGTTTGGCTTGAAAAGCTGTTTTCAATAGTTTCTGTAAAACAAAATATCTTGTAGGATGATCTCATGGTTACAGTAGAATTTATTTCCATTGTAGTTTAAAAGGCTACAATAAAGACAGGACAAAATTGGGACCAATCTGGCCTTCTTGATTTTTAACTACCAATTTATCAACAAGAACAATTTTAAATGGCTATTTTTGATAGAGGCACAAAACAACCTTTTCGCTCCATTGCTGGCTTTCCTGCAGCAAACTAACGTTTTATTCCCTAGTGCTATTGAAACCCACACACCTAGTGTGGGTACTGAGTACAGCAGGTGGCACCTAGACCACTGCAACAGTTAAGATCAAGAGACCTCTACAGCATGGGCTGGGAGCCAGCTGGCTTTTAGCTCAGCAGGTAGAGGCTCCTATAGTCAGGTCCCAGGTTCAAATCCACCTTGGTGGTGGTTACACTATGCTACAACTAATGGTACTGGTGACTAAAAGTTATTTTGCATTGTGAGATACAACACAAGTTATAAAACTGTTAATTTCAGTTCCATTCAAAACAGGAAAAATCCCTCTGTCAAATGGATAGGGACAACTCACTAGTAAAGATATTTTTTCAAAGATACAAGTGATTATTGCCAATATTTTTCTGCTAGATTTGTCTGTGCTGTTGTATTGCATGTGCCTAGGTATAGTGAGTACAGTGTTTTGAGTAACCCTTACAACTGAGCAGCTGCCAACATCAAAAAAATGAAATAAGATGGTTTATTTACATTAGAGGAGGAAGCTGAAAAGATCAGTTTCCAGCTAAAATCAGGGACAAGTGATTTTGGCTGCCTAACTTCAGAGATGTTTAAAGGGGCCTAATTTTCAGTAAGTGCACAGTACCTACCCTTTGGAAATCAGGCTCTTTTAAGACATCTCAAATAGTCTAAGCTCTGTAAAAGGGTGGCACCCGAAAGTTCTTGCCACTTTTAAAAACTGGGGCTAGTATGTTATTCTTTCTTGTTGTGTGTTGTTAAAAATGCAGGGCTATACACCCAGAGACAAATCTAGACCCGCTGTTACCAAGCCCTCTATCTTTCCCTTTTCTCTGCTGGTTTCCTTGCCCTTAAGGAGCCAGGCTGGCTGAGACTAATGTAAAGGGGAAGTCCGCAGAGATGCCTACCTTGCCAGGCAGTTCTCCTCAGCAGCACATCTCAGGCTGTACATGGACGCCCGTTGGACATAGGTGGAGGCCTGGATGTAATAGGGATCCGGGACTAAGTCAGGGAGACCTGCAGTTCATGAGACCAACCACACAACAGCACGATCAAGCCCAGAACATGCCTGCTGCTAATGTTTTGTGTCACTCCCAAGCGTTAGGAGGGGTTATTCTGCCCACCACCCGTTATGTCTCAAAAAACAGCCAAGCTTCTGGCTCGACGGACACAACCTCCTGCTTGCAGCCAGCCCCTCGCCTCGTGAAGCCGGAGGGCTCTCGCCAAGCAGGCTCCCCTAGAAAGCCTAGGACCTGGGCTGATGTGAGGCAGGGCTCGTCCTTTCCCCCAGAGCATGCTGGGACCGCCGCGCGCTGCCAAAGCCTCTGACTATGTGCTGCGCTGGCGTTTGGGTTGGCGGCGGGGGCCACGCGGCTCCAGGGCCCCGCTCCGGGCTGGGGGCGGGTGGGGGAGGAGGGAAGGGGGCTCTTACCATACTGGAAGTAGCCGGTGCCGTAGCCGGGTCTGTACCTGCTGCCCTGGCGGGGTCTCTCGTAGGTGTCGTAGTAGTTGTAATAGGGGTTGTCGTCCGTGTACTTGTAGGGGTTGTAGGGGTCGTCTCCTACCATGGCATCTTCCCGCCCGGCTCGGAGATTGCTCAAGGCCGGGGGGCTGCCTGGGCCGGTGGTGTTGCCCCTCCCGGGGCTGTGGGGAGCGTCGGGCCGAGACGCCCCTTGAGGAGGGCTCCTGGCTGAGCCGCTTGTGGCTCCCTGGGTCCTCTGCCCTGCGGAGCCGCCGGCGGGCGGCTGGTAGCCGGCCTGAAACCAGTGGCGAGCGCCTGAGCCCCTGCTGGCGGTCCCGGCCGGCGGGCGGGCAGCGCTGGCTTCGGGCGCGGCGCCCCGGGGCGCAGTGGCGTTGTTTCGCAGCAGCAGGATGGGGCTGGCCGCGGGCTGGCCGCGCCGGGCCGGCTGGTACTGGGGCGCCAGGCTGAGCAGGCTGTACACCTGCCCGTTGTTCTCCCACTGGATCCTCTGCCTCCAGGCGGCAGGCGCCGGGGGGTGGCGGCGCGGCGGGGGCTGGCAGCCGGCGGGCCAGGCGCAGCTCAGGTACAGCCACACCTGCAGCGGGGCGAGCAGAGATGCCGCCACGTGCATCTTCCCTGCCTCGGGCGCGCGGGTCGCTGGCAGAACGCCGCGGGCAGCTGGCGGGATGGGGGGCAGAGACCTTCCGCGGGGGGCGGGGGGGGGGAGCGTGTCCGCTTGGCCGCGGGCTGCTCGCAGGGCGCGACGCTGCTCAGCGGCGAACAATCCGCCTCGCCGCCGCCGCGCGCTGGGGTCCGGACTGCAGGCGGGAGGAGGAGCGCCGAGGGGTTTTAAACTTTCTGGCACATTTGCAAAGTTACACAAGCCCGCCTGGCAGGCTGCTGCGCCGCTGTTTGCTCACGTAACGCGCTTAGGGACGTGCAAGTCGGACAGCGCCACACATCTGCCCCGCCGCTGCCTCCCCGCCGCCGCCTCGCAGGGCAAAGGAGACAAAAGGCTCCCGCCCGGCCTATATATACACCCCTCGCGCTGGATCCGCGCACGTCTCGAGCTGGGGCGAGCCTGCAGGCACCTCGCTGCACTCAGACACACTCAGCCTGCCAGCCCGGGGGGCAATGCCAAAATATGCAAAGGAAAAATGCTATTAGCTCATCAGCACTGGGGGGAGCGGTTAGTTAGAGAGGAAACATGTTTCTGGGAAATATTCTGGTCAAAACATCTCCCACAATATGGTCACTGCTGAGGATTTCAGTAAGAGTCAAGGATCCTCAATGCCCTTTTAATTGAGGTAAACCCCTCTGCAAATAAACTCTTGCCTATCCATTTCTGTTTTTCTGCATGAGTCACACGAGAAATGCACCATAAATTTGCCTCCCAGAGTAAGTGTTCATTGAAAAATGTAATTTCACATGGGAGAGACTTAGCTCTTCAGCAGAACAAATAAACCTGGCAAGGCAAGTGTCCCCTAAAGCTATGCTTTCCCTGGAAAAGCGGAGAGAAGAGGAAGGGTTTTGATTTGACTTTTTTCCCTTCCTGCTTTAAAAAATGTATAAACACTGTTTGGATAAATCAGATCAGACTGTTTCACTGTCTGGGAGTAACTAAACATCCATGAAGCACAGACAGACTCCAGACTGGTGTGTTTTCAGTGACTGTTACAGGTGCAAATGTTTGCTAATGAATCATTTCAAAGGAATGGGACAGAATTAGAACAGTCTTCTTCAGCCCTGGTTTGTTTGTGAGGATTTCATGTGACCCTGTCAGTCCTGGGTCAGTGCCACGTTGGAATTTCTTGCCCCAGTTGAATAGATTCTCTTCATTCTCCTACATTTGTTCCACCTTTTCATAGCAGGCCTGCTAACAGTGCGATGCAAAGTTGGTTCTGAACAAATTTGCACCTACTCTTTGAAATGACATAAAAAGTTTCCTTCTATACAGTACTGACTATAATAATTTCAACATAAATATTGGTCTTGACCCTCCAGTACAATGATGCTTACCTAAGTTATCATCCAAGTAATAATATTAATAATAAATAAAACAATACTTTCGTATAACACTTTACTAGGAGGGAGTCCTGTTGGCGTCAGTGGATGAAAAGCACATGCTTTTGCAAGAACTGGGACCCTTTGCTAGAAGAGAAGCACTAAGGCCTTTACCATGCCACAAATGCTAAATAATTTCAGTGGAACTGGTGTTAGAAATGGTGGGAGCCTTAGAGCAGACGAGGCTCTCTCTGCTGGACTGTTTTTTTTTCAGCATATTGCTGTCCAGCTAATATAATTTAAATCGTGATAAAAATAGGCCCCTCTACACCAGTGGGGATTTTTGTTGTTCTTTGTTGTAAATTTCCATGATAGTCCTGCAACCATGGCTGGCTAGCATAGTGTTTTCTCTCATAAATCATCCCATTGGCTGAAGAGGCTGCTCATGATAGTTTTAAAAATGCTTTCTAGGTAGTGTTTGCAGGATAGGGTCCTAATAGTAAAATATTTGAATGGTCACTACCCTGATATGCACCGGAGAGCTACTGTTAAGCCACTACTATCCTGTTTCTTTTACAGAGGTTTATTTTCATTAAGACAGCTCATCTCAGTCTTTCAGACCTTTTTCAGTGTGATTACTGAATTTTATCCTCTACTTTAGGTCCTGACTGGAACAGTGACTAAGGCAGAGGAAAATGGAAAATGAGGTTTCTGTCTTTCTAATCTTCCCATAAATCTTACTAGTATTACGAATAGCAAATTGTATCCCAATATGTGATATTAGAAAATATTTCCACGCACTCGGATTTTGACCACAACTTTTGTACTTTGCCTGATTACGTAACTGTTTTTCATGAAACTGGAGAAAGCAATAGTTGGGAATAGTGTTGCCCATTTATCAGACATTGTTTATAATTTGTTCCAAAGCACTATTCTTAGTGACTATAGAACTCATGAGTCATGAAAGGTGCTGGCAACAATTTTGGAGAGTGAGAGCCTCTGTTTTTTAGTTATATTCATTCAGCCCAGGTTCTCTCCGTAAAGATTGATAGCATACCTATCCTTGAGGAACAGGACTAAGATCATTAACTTGTTTTCATAGTCTGCTGAAAAGCCCATCACTGGCTCTGAACAAGGAGCACAGAGTTAAAAGCTTCATAGTCATTACAAATCTCCTAATCCATCCAACCCTCTGGAATTCCCAGTATAATTGCATAAAAACTGTCCAGAAAATCTAGTGCGATAACAGGTATTCAACACATTAGCCTTACTCATATATTTAAATACTGCTTCTCTTTAAATGTTCATGTATTTTACTGGGTCCCAATCCAGTCAGCTGCTTAAGCATGTGCTTACATTTCAGCCTGAGTGGTCCCATTTCAAATTAAAGAGATTTCTCACGTGCATAAGTAACTTGCTGAATTGGGTAAAGATCTATAAGAAACAATAAATACCATTGCATTTCCAAGTCATCATAGCCAGGGGTCAGCTGCTCGCCAAGACATCTTTATAAGCCTCCCTGGATGCACCAGACACTGCTGCTCATTCCATCTCCCTGACAGTTGTCATGAAATAGGCATTTTGGCTCGAGCTCTGTGAGTTTCTAAGGAAGTCCAACATACAAATGCAAACCTTTCTTTTGATAGTTTGAAACTTTTTGATGAGAACACCCATGAATCATTGCACATGTTGAAAGACTCCAAAGCCATGATGGGATCTACACACTTGCAAGTAAATGGCTGATAAAGAGCTGGTCTTACAATGAAGTTCTTTCTGCCATATAATCAGGTTTGTCCCTGTTCCTCAGGCTAGATTTTCAGCTCAAAATCAAGAAATCTATATTGATCATTGTGCAGAGAATAGAATTCATAGGGGCTACTCTGGATTCCTTCCCATGGACAGATTCCTTATCAAATCTGAGCATGAGGATTCAAATAAGCCCACAGACTGGTGATAAATTGTCTCCAACTCTTGTGACAAATGGCTTGTACCTTTTTAGCATGTTATGCAAAGTTATGCCTTCGCTGCTTCTGTGATGGCTCAGAGTAATTTATTCAATGAATAAACACTGGCTAGACTGATAAGTGTCAGTCTGTTGTCAAATAAGAGATTTACTCAGTTTGTGGAAGAATTCTCACAATGTCTGTGCAGATGTCCCCTTTGCCCAAAAAACAGGACTGTGTAGCACTTTAAAGACTAACAAGATGGTTTAATAGGTGATGAGCTTTCGTGGGCCAGACCCACTTCCTCAGATCAAATAGTAGAAGAAAATTGTCACAACCATATACAGGCAGTCCCCGGGTTACGTACAAGATAGGGACTATAGGTTTGTTCTTAAGTTGAATTTGTATGTAAGTCGGAACTGGCTCCAGATTCAGCCGTTGCTGAAACTGATCAGCTGCTGACTACAGGAAGCCCTAGGCAGAGTTGCTCTGCCCCCAGCTTCCTGGAATCAGCCGCTGATCAGTTTCAACAGCGGCTGAATCTGGACTCCTGGGACAGAACAGCTGGGGCACTGCCGGGTAGGTCCCCGCAGGACCAACCCGGCAGCACCCAAGCTGCTCTACCCCAGGCGTCCCGCAACAAAAGCCTGGTCTGCTGGGGGGGAGGGGCGCACTAGCTGTGCCCCCTCCCCCCCAGCAGACCAGGAAGACCTGAGCAAAGCCACGGAGGCGCAGAGGTCCCGCCGCCTCTGCAGCTTTGCTCCTTTGCCCCGGAGCAAAGCCGTACAGGCGGCGGGGTCCTCCGCCTCTGCGGCTTTGCTCCTGTCTCCCTGCTGTGCACAGCACAGCACAGCACAGCACAGCACAGCAGGGAGACAGGAGCAAAGCCGCAGAGGAATCTAATATCATTAGCTTACAGACATTTACCTCCCGCTCTTCCCCTCTCCCCCATCCCGCTTCTGTTCTGAAATTTGATTTGTCCTTTTCATATGTGTTCATTTTTTTAATTGTATCCTTTGGTATATATGGTTGTGACAATTTTCTTCCACTATTTGATCTGAGGAAGTGGGTCTGGCCCACGAAAGCTCATCACCTATTAAACCATCTTGTTAGTCTTTAAAGTGCTACACAGTCCTGTTTTTTGTTTCAACTGCACCAGACTAACATGGCTACGTTTCTACCACCCTTTACCCAGTCATCTCCAACCATCACCATAACAACATGCATTTTTGTTGAGCGTTGGCGGCACATTTAGCATCAGATACTGTTCAGGAAAGATGATTGGTCCAAAAATGTCAACTACACATTAACCTTCTGGAGCTGAAGTCAGACACGAATGGCTGCCTTCACTTGCTTCTGTTTATCAAGGAGAAATCTATCAAAATCATGAAAGAGTACATAGTTTGCACTTTTTACTTCCTTGTAAAATGAGGTTTTCCGCGATCGAAAACACTGCCATGTTCTTTCGATTTACTGCAGCAGCAGTCTAGACACAGGGGAAGTTTTTCCAAAAAAAGGCTACTTTTTTCGAAAGAAAAGAAAAACAAAAAATCTGTAGTCTAGACACACCCTGGATGTAGCTTCCCAGTGTTTTGCAGGAATAGGCACTACTTGCACTGTGGATATATAACATTGTTGAACACTAGGAAAGCCTCCACATAAAATACCTTCAAAAGTGAAGTTTCAATCACTAGTGTGAACAACAATATCTTTTACCTGCCCATTCTTCAGTCTCATCTGTTTTAGAATGTTTCCTGGAATTGAAAATGACAATTTTATCAATGAGTTCTGTGAGAGTCCACTTAGGGCTATAATGGCTTTTCATTCCCAAGTTGAGGGTTCTCTGTTTTCTCATTCCACAACAGTGAGATTTCATCAAAAGATTGGGGAAACTGTTTCCTCAGGTGAATACTTCTATTTGAGATCTGAATTTAGTAATAAAATGTCTTATGAGGCTTTCCTTTGAACTGATGATGACCTCTTCCTTAGTACTTAACCTATTGATATAGACAGCAATCGCTTCTGCCCAAAGAATCAGGGAAATATGGGTATTACTGGTGGGAGCATTCTTATAGCATTATCAAGGACAAACTTTCATTATGCTGAACCCTAAATTTCTCCCTAAGCTGTCATTCAAGTTTTTCAGTAATTGGGTCATCTATCTACACATTTTTCACCCTACACTACCTCAGACCAGAAAAATGCTGTTTTACACATGGAGTGTGTCTAGACTGGCAAGATTTTGCGCAAAAGTGGCTGCTTTTGTGCAAAAACTTGCCAGCTGGCTACACTGGCCGCTTGAATTTGCGCAAGAGCACTGTCTGTAATGTACAAAATCAGTGCTTCTTGCGCAAATATTTTCATGCTCCCGCTCAGGAAAAAGCCCTCTTGTGCAAGAATACTTGCTCAAGAGGGCCAGTGTAGACAGGGAAGAACTGTTTTGCACAAAAAAGCCCCGATGGCTAAAATGGTGATCGAGGCTTTTTTGTGCAAAATTGCGTCTAGACTGGCCACAGATGCTTTCGTGCAAAAGCACTTTTTGCGCAAAAGCATCTGTGCCAATCTAGACACGCTTTTGCGGAAATACTTTTAACGGAAAAACTTTTCCGTTAAAAGTATTTGCGCAAAATCATGCCAGTCTAGATGCAGCCAATGAGTGACAATGGATACTTTTGGTTTCCATCACTAATGATAAGCTCTTTTCATTAACTCAAACCTGAAGTTTAAGGGAGGATCTGAGAAATCAAAAACAAATGGTGGGAGGACATTGCAAAACAAACCCAAACATTCGCTGACAGATATGATACGAGGAGCGTTTTTTGTGAGACAAAGACCCTGTATGGATCAAGCTCATGTAGTCTCACATCTTTGAGATCTGAAGGTAGTAGTACCCTTAAAGATAACGAATACATCAAAGAGCACTGGAAAGAACACTACCAAAAGCTTCTAAATTGAGAAACAACAGTGACTAACAACACCATCAGTACCCAGTCTGGGAAATCTTTGCCAACCCACTGATACCTGAGGAGATCTGCAAAGCAATTAAACAAATGAAGAATAAATAAAGTACTAAGTCCTGTTGGCAATGCCATCTGAAGTACTGAATGTATGTGTGGAGTGGGGAAAGACAGAACCACTGACTAACAAACTTTATTTGCTGCTCCTTAAAATTTGGTGCACCAGAGACATCCCTGCTGACTGATGTAATGCTAAAATCACCATTTTCCAAAAGGGAGCCAGGCTGACTGTGGCAACTATTGAGGCATTGCTCTTCTCTCCATTGTTGGGAAGATTCTTCCTAGAATCTTACTGAATTGCCTGCTTCCTCTTACAGAGGAAGAACTTCCAGAGACCCAGTGTGGCTTCAGACCAACACAAGGCACCACCTACATGATTTTCACAGCTAAAAAGATCTGGGAAAAATGTCAAGAACAACACCGGGAACTGTATATGGCCTTTATCAATCTGACCAACACCTCAACTCTGTCAACCGTGAGGCTCTGTGGAAAATTATGTCAAAGTTTGGCTGCTGAAACAAATTTATCACCATTGTAAGATTCCTCTATGATTGGTGGCTCTACCTCTGAGTTCTTGCCATCCAAAATGGTGTAAAAAAGTCAGTTTATGGTATCCACCCTTCTCTCCATTTTCTTAGCAGCTATAAAAACATTAACCCAAGACTATCTGCCACAGGGCTTTAGCATCCACTAACAGACTGATGGCAGCCTCTTCAACCTTTCTCATCTAAAGTAACGAACTAAAGTAATGTTGGCAACAATAACTGATCTCCACTAAACAGAAGATTATGCTGTAGTTGCACACTCAAGGGAGGAACTACAGACAGCCCTTAATTGCTTCTCTGAAGCTCACAAAAGCCTCAGGCTAACTCTGAACATCGGAAAAACAAAAGTTTTCCACCAGCCAGGCCCGGGTCAATCATCAGTCCCAGCAAGGAAGATTTACATTGACAAAGGAAAACTGGACAGTGTAGAGTATTTGGCCTACTTTGGCGACCACCTCTCACAGAGGACAGATATAGATGTTGAGATTCAGCACAGACTCCACTGAGCCAGCCTTGCCTTTGGCAGACAGTCTCGCCAGGTGTTCAACAATCACAACATCAGAACACACATTAGACTTTTAGTTTGTAAAGTGGTGCTAACTGCAGCTCTCCTCTACAACTCTGAGACTTGGGTGACCTATCCAAAACACCTGAAAAACCTAGGACGCCAGATCCAGCACTTTCTTTGGAAGATCCTCAACATAAAGTGGGAGGATCATCGCACTAGTGATAGTGCTTTCACAGAAGCCAATATCTTCAGTTTTGAGTCCCCAATTATCCAACACCAGCTGAGGTGTCTAACATATGCTTACTCAAATGCTTACCCAGGCCTTACATGCGCGTATGTCCAATCCACCAAAGGAGAAGGGAAATGGGGAGTCCAAAAGAAACACTTTAAAGACACCCTCAAGATAAGCATCAAGAAATATGGTATGACACCACACAGTCAGAGTACGTCTACACTGCAACACTATTCCGAAATATCTTAGGGTATGTTTACACTACAGCACTAGTTCAAACTAACTTAGTTCGAATTAGTTAATTCGAACTAAGCTAATTTGAACTAGTGCATCTAGACCTAAAAACTAGTTCGAATTAGCGTTTTGCTAATTCGAACTAGCAAGTCCACATTGAGTGGACTCTGAACAGGGCTTAAGGATGGCCGGAAGCAGTGCCGGCAGGGCATAAGAGGAGGACTTAGAGCATGGAGATGCTGTCTCAGGCTAGCCGAGGGCTGCGCTTAAAGGGTCCCGACCCCCACCCCGGACACACAGTTCTAAGGGGTGCCCCGCTTGCAAAGAAGTTCTGGCTTGGAGTGCCCGGAGTACCCACACTGGGCACATCACACCACTCGGCCATCAGCCCGGCTGCACTTGCCGCAGGCTGCCATCTGGGGAGAGGGGGCAATTGGGGGGCTGCAGGAGAGCTTCCACCCCCAGAAGCCCGCAGAGCCAGCCCAGTCCTCCCCATCGGGGGCTCGTACCCCATTCCTCCCTCACCTCCTTCCACTTACCCTTCCCTAGCCCCCCTTCTTATTGATGTACAAAATAAAGATAACGTTTCTTCCAACATTGACTCTGTCTTTATTGAACAAAACTGGGGGAGACTGGGAAAAGGAGGTGGGAGAGGGGAAGAGAAAGGCTGGGAGAGGGGAGGGCAACTAACATGATCAGGGGTTGGGAACAGGTCCCAGATGAAGAGAGGCTACAGAGACTGGGACTGTTCAGCTTAGAAAAGAGGAGATGGAGCGGGGACAGAATAGAGGTCTCTAAAAGCAGGGGTTGGGTGGAGAGGGTGCATTCAGAAAAGTTCTTCCTGAGTTCCCATAAAGAAGGACTAGAGGACACCAAAGGAAAGGAATGGGTAGCAGGCTTGAAACTAGTAAGAGAAAGTTGTTCTTCACAAAGCAAATAGTTAATCTGCGGAACTCCTTGCTGCAGGAGGCTGTGAAGGCTACAACTAGAACAGAGTTTAAAGGGAAGTGAGATCAAGTCATGGAGGTTGGGTCCATGGAGTAGTCTTAGCCAGGGGGTAGGAGTGGTGTCCCTGCCCAAAGTTTGTGGAAGGCTGGAGAGGGATGGCACGAGACAAATGGCTTGGTCACTGTCTTCGGTCCATCCCCTCCAGGGTCCCTAGGGTTGGCCGCTGTCGGCAGACAGGCTACTGGGCTAGATGGACCTTTGGTCTGACCCAGGGCGGCCATTGTAAGCTCAGGGCTCAGGGTCGGGGGTCTCAGTGCACCCCCTTGATTTTCATGCACACCTGCTCCTGGGTGGCCAGGCTGGCAGCTCTCCTGCCCTAGACGGCCACTTTCCTGTGCCTAGTGCGGAGATCGTGGACGAGGTCCACGATGTCCGCACTAGCCCAGACAGGTGCCTGCCTCTTGCGGTCCAGGGCAAGCTCCCGGGAGCCGCCAGCCTGGTCCCGGGAAGAGGGGGTGGGCTGGGGGACATTGGGTGGGTGGCTCGAGCCGTGCCAGGTGCAGGGTCTGCTGGCTGGGTGCTGCCAGGCTTGCACCTGGCACGGGCACCGTAGCCAGCTCGTGCCCCTTTAAGGGGTCCGGGGCCGGGAAGGGGGCATAGAGTTTCCCTGGTGTTGGCCAGAGTGGCCACCAGGGAAACCTGGGGAGGGCTAGCCTCCCACTAGTTCGAATTAAGGGGCTACACACCCCTTAATTCGAACTAGCTAGTTCGAACTAGGCTTAATCCTCGTAAAATGAGGTTTACCTAGTTCGAACTAAGCGCTCCGCTAGTTCGATTCAAATTCGAACTAGCGGTGCGCTAGTGTAGCGCCTATTAAAGTTAGTTCGAACTAACGTCCGTTAGTTCGAACTAACTTTGTAGTGTAGACATAACCTTAGTCCGTATCTACACATCAGGCAGTTATTTGAAAATAGTGGCAAAATACTATCATGCTGGAGGACTTCTTACTCCAACTCCTGTAACCTTAATTATATAGGGAATAAGGGAAGTCAGAAGAAGAGTGCTGTGTTTCGAAATAAGTACTCCCTATTTTGAAATAAGCTATTTCAAAATAACATACGCAATTGACGTAGCTCAATTTGCATAGCTTATTTTGAGTTAAGCCCTACTGTATAGATGCACCCTGAGAGATAGGGATAACTGGCAAAGATTTATCAGAGTGGAAACTTGCCTGGCAGAAAAATGCCAGAAAAGAAAGGAAAGACAACTGTCATGAAGCAATCATGGTGTAACCCCTTCTTCCACACCACCTGCTATGTCTGCCAATGAGCCTGTGGCTCAAGGATCAGATTCCATGGTCACGAAGGACCCATGAAAAATAAAACTTGCAAAAGAGATCATCTTAAACCTCAAGGTATCACCAATGTTTATGATCAAACATACACTTTTTTTTACTATTTGGTTTTGTTCTATATAGCCACACATTTCAAATATATCTCCAGCCAGATTCTTGTCTTCAACTAAGGGTAACTGTCAGATTTCACTTTATCTCTCTCAGTTGCCCACATAAATGAGCAAGTGGTTGAATTAAAAAATTCAAAATAACTCAAGTACATTGAAAGTCATGCTTTGTAAAAGGCATCAAAAGCATGTCAAGTCAACATGCATTTATCCTTCCAATTAGAAATAACAGGAGAAAAATCTACTAGGATTTTCATTAACAGATATAAAAACTATCATTGAATTCTTTCGTTTTGCAGTAAATACAGATAACTAGATCCTGGAACAAATCTCTGATATGGATTGAAGTACAATCTTCTGGACATAAGCATGAAAGTTGTCATGGGATAGTAGGTCAGTATTATTGCATTTGATTTTAAATCTATCTAAAAGACAAAGGAATACACAATTATTTGTTTAGCTGCATAATATGTTTGCTATTACAGAAACACTTAAAATAAATGTAACATTTTAAGTCCTTTAGAGCCATGCAAAGTCTTTCATGCAGTTACTGTGTATTATTTAGCAAAGCAGACATGCTACAATTCTGACTCAAGTAGAATGTCTCCTGGGGTTTTCTCTTTGCTCTGTTTTTCACCATAATATTTTCTGTCTTTATACCTGTACATTTATAAAAAAAGATCCCTTCGTATATCGATGTGTATAATAATGCAAACATTCCAAAGTATAGTTGTTAATAGATGGGCCTGAACCAAAACCCAAAACTTAATCAAATACACAGACACACATGATCAGACACGAACACACGTCCCTAAAACTTTGGGGACATTTAGGGCTTTGTCTACACTAGCATTTTTGTTTGCAAAACTTTGGTCAGATCCAAAGTTTGTAGCTGGGGTCCATCTCCAATAAAATATTTGATTTTTTAACGCTTTTTCATTCAGAAGAGCTACCTGAGAATTCTATTTCATCAATCACAATGTGCCAGTTTTCTTTTCCACTGCTATGATCTAGAAGAATGTGCCCACCCTTGTTATCATTCTACTCTTTCCCCTTCTGATGGCTCCATGGGAATCAGGATTCACACATAAGTCTGGGGCAATGGATTCTGTAACTGGCATAGTTCTTCTGGAGAGCTAAAAGAATCAGTGAGTTCAGAAAGTTAATTCTTGGTGTGTTAACATTATCTTGCTGCTCTGCTGTGCCCCTGACGAGAGTGAGTCAGGGTTGGTGGTCTGTAGCTGTCCTACAGGAGGCACACTGACATGGATATCAGGAAGGAAAGAACATTTTGGAGAAACAGACAACCTTCACAAACTTTGACACACACAAATTTCAGGAGTTAAGTCCTGACTCCTGGAGAAAAGGGCAAAATTCTTTAAACAGAAGTTTCTCACATAGGACAGGGTCTCATTCAACGTGTTTATACTAAATATCTCATTAAAACTTTTGGATCAAATTCATTCCTAGTATAATCCCCAGGAAAGTCACCTGTGTTGCACCAATTTTTCCCTGTATATGATAATTACTTCAGTGGAATTTTTAATCCATTCTAGTTGACCTAAGATTTATTTTTAAAGGAATAGAAAAGCCCTGAAGTACTGCTGCTTTCCTACTTTGTATTATAGCTGTAGATTTGCGTTTTAAATCTGTACTAGAAGTGGAATGTTCCTCGATGAGGAACAGCAAGCATTTTGTCTCTGCGTGCTCTGTTTGCCCTCACTCAGGACACCACAGCACTCTGCAACATGGAGCTAGAGCTGCCCCTGGGCACTCTGGTGCTTCTCTTGGACACGTTGCTGCGAGCCTGGCTGCACTTTCTGCAGGCTGCCATCCAGGAAGCCCATTGGGGGGCTGTCAGTATCTAGGAGGCCCTGTGGAAGAGCTTCTACCCTGAGGAGCACTAAAAGCCTCCCTGGTCTGCCCCACTGGGGGTTTGTGCCTCATTCCTCCCTCACGTCCTTCCACTTACCCCTCCCTAACCCTCCTTCCTGATGTCAAATAAAATACATGTATTTTCATGAACATAAACTCTCTGTATTTAACAAAATTGGTGGGGGGGAATGAAACTCTGGTGAGACTGGGGAAAGGAGGCAGAGAGAGGAAGAGAGAGGGTGGTAGAGGGGAGGGGGAAATCTGGGAGGAGGGAGCTGGAAGGGGGAAGCAAAGGGAAGAAGGGGGAGGAGAAGCTCAGGGCTCAGGGTTGGGAGTCTCACCGGATCAACTTGATTTTCATGCAAACCTGCTCCTGAGTTCGCATGTGGCCTGTGGTGGCCAGGCTGGCAGCTATCCTGCCATAGACGGCCACATTCCTCCATCTAGTGTGGAGATCATGGACGTTGGGAGTATCCCCCCCAAAGCTGAATAAGGTCCATGATCTCTACCCTGGACCAGGAAGGTGCCTGCCTTCTCCGGGCCCTGGCAGGCTCCTGGGAACTGGCAGACTGCTCCTGGGGAGTGATGGAGGGCTGGCTGCCAGTGGCTTGCTGGCTCATGTTTTGGGGCCACTGGGTCAGGGGCAGTGACTGCTGGCTCTGAGCTGGCAGGCTTGGAGCTGGCACAGGCATTGTGGCCAGAGTCAACCCCTTTAAGGGCTCTGGGGATTTGGGGAGGGAGAGGAGTGTTCTTGGTTGAGGCCAGAGTGGCCACCAGGGCACCCTGGGAAGTCTGAAGGCCCCCTATTTTGAAATAAGTGTCTACACAGCACTTATTTTGAAATAACAATTTTGAATTTGGCGTTATTCCTCGTGGAATGAGGTTTACCAATTTTGAAATAAACCTTCTGCTATTTCAATTTAATTTTGAAATAACAGAATGGCTGTATAGACGCTAGGTTAGTTATTTCGAAATAACGGCTGTTATTTTAAAATAACTTTGCTGTGTAGACATACTCTCTCACACACACACCACTTTCTTCTCTTCTTCATTTGTCACCACACAGCTAATTAAGCATTCTACAGAGTGTAAAACAATAACAACTTACTTTTATATCACACCTTTCATTGTACCATATATTGTATATTTCACTAACAAGTGAGAGGCAAACATTTATCTGGTGGAACATGGCAGCTATTTATAAGCAACACTACAGAAAAGTTTTAGATAGGAATACTTTTTTAAATGGGATACTTTTTCACTGACATTGCTGGGGACAGTTCTAGATAGACTCTCAGGGGAGGTTACACCCGCTGAAACTTGGATTCCTTGTGGAGGTGAGTTTAGCCACAAAAGAGACCGTAAGGATCATCTGCTTTGAACTTCTGTATAACACATATAATAGAATTCCATCCAGGAGTTTCAGCATCAAGCTATAATTATTAATTGAGCTAAAACATCTCTCTTGGAATGGTTTCAGTCTTGATTTAAAGATTCCAAATTATGGCAAATGTACCACATCCCTAGGTAAACTTCTCCAATGGATAGTTACCCTGACTTTAAAAATAGTGCCTTCTAATTATAATGTAACATCCCATCTGTTATGAAAAGTACCAAATCTAAAATACATCACCCGCAGCAGCACAATGCTCTCTAACACCAGCTATGGTATCCACTATGGACAGGAGTGATGGTAGATTTAAAAAGTAGGTGGAGCACTAACCTGCTTCAGGCACTCATTAAATAGGGGCCTTATTGAAAAAGCCCTTACTTCTGTGCGATGGCCACTGGCTTAACAGTGAAGTGCAGGTGCTGCTGTTACTTTGGATTATGCACTTCATTAGTCTTCTCTCCACTATGCAGTGGATTGACACTGCAGTGATCAGTCCAATGGTGGTTGATTTATTGCACCTGCTTAGATGCAATAAATTGATCTCCAAGAATTCTGCCATCAATTCCAGTACTCTACCAGGATGAGAAGAGTAGATGGAGTCAATGGGACCTTACCCCCCACTGACCTTACCATGTGGAATACACTGTGGTAAATTTGTTGACTTCAGCTATGCTATTTATGTAGCTGATGTTGCATAGGGTAGATTGATGGGGGAGCGGGTTAGGGTAGACAAGGTCACTGTCTGGGGCACTAGAGCAGTGTTTCTCAACCTTTTTTTATAAAGAATAGTGATAGAAATGTAGCCGTGTTAGTCTGGCGTAGCTGAAACAAAATACAGGACTATGCACTTTAAAGACTAACAAGATGGTTCATTAGATGATGAGCTTTCGTGGGCCAGACCCACTTCCTCAGATCAAATAGTGGAAGAAAATAGTCACAGCCATTTATACCAAAGGATACAATTAAAAAAATGAACACATATGAAAAGGACAAATCACATTTCAGAACAGAAGGGGGATGCAGGGGAGGGGGTGGGGAAAGAAAGGTGAATGCCTGTGAGTTAATGATATTAGAGGTGGGGAAGGGTAGTTGTCTGTGAGTTAATAGTATTAGAGGTGATAATTGGGGAAACTATCTTTGTAATGGGTAAGATAGCTGGAGTCTTTGTTCAGCCCCCCGCGGAGAGTGTCGAATTTTAGCATGAATGCCAGTTCAGAGGATTCTCTTTCAAGTGCAGATTTGAATGTCTTCTGAAGTAGGATGCAGGTGAGTAGGTCATTGAGACAGTGTCCTTTCTGGTTGAAATGACAAGCAACTGTTTTTTCTTTGTGATCCTGTCTAATGTCTGTTTTGTGGGCATTGATTCTTTGGCGAAGTGTCTGAGACGTTTGTCCAATGTACATAGCAGACGGACAGTTTCGTCACATGATAGCATAGATAATATTTCTGGAGGCGCAGAAATATGTGTTCTTGATCTTATAACTCACTTGGTTAGGCCCAATAATGGTGTCAGCAGAGTGAATATGTGGACAAAGCTGGCAACGGGGTTTGTTGCAGGGGAAAGTACCAGGGTTGGTATTAGTATGGTATGTCCTGTGGTTGTTGGTAAGAATCATCTTGAGGTTAGGTGGTTGTCTATAGGAGACTATGGGTCTGTCTCCCAGAGCTTCTTGGAGTTTAGTGTCCTGTTCCAGTATAGGCTGTAATTTATTGATAATGTGTTGGACAGGTTTAAGTTGGGAGCTGTAGGTGATGACAAGTGGTGATCTATTGTTGGTTTTCTTGGGTCTGTCTTGTAGTAGATGGTTTCTAGGTATTCGTTTGGCTCTTTCAATTTGCTTTTTTATTTCTCTGGGTGGGTAGTTGAGGTTTATAAATGCTTGGTAGAGATCCTGAAGTTTCTGGTCTCTGTCAGTGTGATTAGAGCAGATGCGGTTGTATCGAAGGGCTTGGCTATAGATGATGGATCGTATGGTGTGTGCTGGATGGGAGCTGGAAGCATGTAGGTAACTGTATGAGTCAGTGGGTTTTCTGTAGAGGGTGGTGTCTAATTTTCCATTGTTGATTTGTACTGTGGTGTCCAGGAAATGGATCTCTCGTGTGGAATGGTCCAGGCTGAGGTTAATGGTGGGGTGTAGGTTGTTGAAATCTCTGTGGAATGTCTCCAGTGTTTCTTGGCCATGCGTCCAGATCATAAAGATGTCATCGATGTAGCGTAAGTAGAGAAGGGGTAAAAGGGGACGGGAGTTGAGGAAACATTGTTCAAGGTCATCCATAAAGATATTAGCATACTGTGGGGCCATGCGTGTACCCATGGCTGTGCCGCTGATCTGGAGGTATAAGTTGTTCTCAAACTGGAAATAATTGTGGGTGACAACGAAGTTACATAGGTCTGCTATCAGGTTGGCAGTGGTGTCCTCTGGGATAGTGTTTCTAATAGCTTGTAATCCGTCTTCATGTGGGATGTTGGTGTATAGTGCTTCTACATCCATAGTGGCAAGGATGGTGTTATTGGGGAGGTTATCGATGTTTTGTAGTTTCCTTAGGAAGTCAGTAGTGTCCAAAGAAAAAACAGTTGCTTGCCATTTCAACCAGAAAGGACACTGTCTCAATGACCTACTCACCTGCATCCTACTTCAGAAGACATTCAAATCTGCACTTGAAAGAGAATCCTCTGAACTGGCATTCATACTAAAATTCGGCATTCTCCGCAGGGGGCTGAACAAAGACTCCAGCTATCTTACCCATTACAAAGATAGCTTCCCCAATTATCACCTCTAATACTATTAACTCACAGACATCTACCCTTCCCCACCTCTAATATCATTAACTCACAGGCATTCACCTTCCTTTCCCCCCCCTCCCCTGCATCCCCCTTCTGTTCTGAAATGTGATTTGTCTTTTTCATATGTGTTCATTTTTTTAATTGTATCCTTTGGTATAAATGGCTGTGACTATTTTCTTCCACTATTTGATCTGAGGAAGTGGGTCTGGCCCACGAAAGCTCATCATCTAATAAACCATCTTGTTAGTCTTTAAAGTGCTACATAGTCCTGTATTTTTTTTTATAAAGTACCCCTTAAAAAAAATTAGAAACACTCCCAGGACCTACAGTTTTCAGATACACAATTTTTTTTCTACCATTGCAACACATTTGTTTAAACAACTTAATCACAGCTGGGAGAGCAATTAAATTTTTTGGATGTAAAAAGTACAAAAATAATAAAGCACTGTAAAACTTAAAACAAAAATTCAGTTTTCTCCAAATTTCACTTGTGTTGACGTACTCCCCACACTTCTCCAAATACCTCTAACGGTACTCATACCATTGGTTGAGAAACACTGCACTAGAGCAACTTCCCTGCACAGATCCTTCTGGAGACCTGTGCAGTTAAATTGACAGCTTTGAATGATGCACTGAAGTGTGAGGAGGACATATTTATTTTATTTTGCTTTTGTGATCTGAGGCAATGCAGTGCTCGGGTGCCTCCATGGGACGAGTGCCAGTTCCTGATACCTGAACACCACTTCCTATAGCATCTGAGTTTTCCTGGAGGCTCTCAAATCCAAACATAAACCCAAAATAACCCCATCTTCTGATAGTCACAAACAAACTGGAACGGTCATGGAGACAAGGGGAAGGAAATAATTAGGCATTTCATCTTTTGTATGATTTGTTTCTAAACACTGTGATCAGAATGAATCCTATGCAGGTTTGAGAGGGGGTGGCTGCCCTGTACTGGCCTAACAAGAATTAAACCCACCTCTGGGAGAGGGCTGAGATTGTGGTGCCCACAGCTGCGACATGCAGAAGACAATTAAGGCCCAGCTGTGGTAGTATAAATAGGGGCTCCTGGAGGGGAGGTAAAGGCACTCTTATTCCAGCTGTGGAGCAGGTGGGGTCTGGCTGCCAGGGAAGCTACATAAGCTTCCTGAGACAGAGTAGTGCTGGGAAGGGCAGGTAGAGCTGGGGAGTTCTGGCCTGGTAAACACCCAAGCTGAGGCCTTGCTCTCAAGGCTTGAGGGCACTAAGGCTGTGGAGAGGCAGCCAGGGTGGAAGAAGGCAACAGGTCCACACCCTTGCCAATGATTAGTAGCCATTTCAAATTGCAATGAAGCAGGGACAAGATGATGACTGGTAGTGGGGTCAGTGAGGCAGGGTGGGTTTAAGGGATTGAGGTTCTCTGGGAGGGAGGACCCCAGAGTGTGGGAGACAGATAACTAAGGGCGAACACCAGCCAGTAGAAGCCGCTCCAGTGCTGAAGAGCTGATTCCCTGAGTGATCAGCAGGAGGTGCCAAGGTAGTGAGTCACGACCCCGTTACAAGGTTGAAAAGATTTAATTTTCTTAACCACAAGAAGTTTATGGTCTGAACACAGATTATTATCTAGCCCTATATGCTGTTGCTAAAAACCAGGCTCCTACCCTGTAAAGTCAAGATCTACACTGCAAAACAAAAGCACAGTTGCCACAAGTCTCTGCTTGTTCAAGAGAAGCCTGATGATAATTGGGCATAGGAAGGACACTGTATTTATTCGTCTCTCTCCAATTATGACTTTCTGGACATGCTTAAATTACAGAGGAGAAACTAACAGATCTGTCTGTGTTATATTTGCATGGAGCATCCAGAGTAGCTAGTTTAACCCACTCTTTGGGTTTATCTGCACTACACGATGGATCGACCTCCGAGTGCTCTCCCATTGACTCTTATACTCCAGCAGGAAAGCAGCCCCTGCTGACCTTACTGTGTGGAAGACCCCATAGTAAGGTCTTCATGTAATTGAAGTTGCGTATCTCAGATCGATGTGGGGGCAGGCTAGTGTAGACTAGGCCTTTGTGTCCTCTCCATATTCTTCCATCCAATCCCTTACATCTGGAGCCTCCTTCCTGACTCAAACTGACCTCCATTTTCTCTTCCTTTAAATTCCCAATTAAGACATATTACTTCAAAAACATACAAACATACATGAGACTAATAAGACACACATCTCTTCTCCCTTGAACCATCAGTTGATTGTTACTTCTCAGATACCATCTTTGGGTTACTTTTGTTCTATTTATGCTCTAAAAATATTCCAAACTGGGATTAGCCTTCATTCTTATCTCTAGAGCTTCTGGCCCTATATAAATAGTAAGTAATAATTTAATAAATTAAATTTATTTTAAATAATAAATAGAGTGTTCCTATACAAATTGTAAATAGTAATTTAATAAACCAGTTTACATAAGAATGGCCATATTGGGTCAGACTAAAGTTCCATCTAGCCCAGAATCCTGTCTTCCAACAGTGGCCAGTGTCAGATGCCCCAGAGAGAATGAACAGAACAGGTAACCATCACGTGATCCATTCGCTGTTGCTCATTCTTAGGTACAGGCAGTCCCCGAGTTACGTGGATCCGACTTACGTCGGATCCGCAGTTACGAACGGGGCACTTCCTCTCCCTGGTCTCGAGCAGACCAGGGAGAGGAAGGAAAGCGGCGGCGGAACGCGCGGCCAGCTGACAGCCCAGACGCGTCTGGGCTGTCAGCTGGCCGCGCGCTCCGCTCTGCTCCCCCCCCCCTCTGCAGACCAGGGGGAGGGGGAGCAGAGCGGAGCAGAGCAGAGCGGCGGAACGCGCAGCCAGCTGACAGCCCAGACGCGTCTGGGCTGTCAGCTGGCCGCGCGTTCTGCCGCTCTGCTCTGCTCCGCTCCGCTCTGCTCCCCCTCCCCCTGGTCTGCAAACCATGGGGGGGGGGGAAGCAGAGCGGAGCACGCGGCCAGCTGACAGCCCAGACGCGTCTGGGCTGTCAGCTGGCCGCGCGTTCCGCCGCTCTGCTCTACTCTGCTCCCCGTCCCCCTGGTCTGCAGACCTGGGGGACCGGGAGCAAAGCAGAGCAAAGCCACGGAGCCCGAGGGCAGCAGGATAGCCGCGGCGCGTCTGGGCTGTCCCGCTGCCCCCGTGCTCCGCGGTTTTGCTCCGGACGCCTGTGGTACAGCAGCTGGGGCGCTGCCGGTTGGTCCCGTAGCGCCGCTCTGGGTGCCACTGGACCAACCCAGCAGCACCCCAGCTGCTCTGCCCCAGGTGTCCCCTAGTCAGCAGCTGCTGAAAATGACCAGTGGCTGACTACAGGAAGCCCCTGCCCCGGGCTTCCTGGAATCAGCCGCTGATCAGTTTCAGCAGCAGCTGACTTGGGGATGTCTGGGGTTCTTAAGTTGAATCTGTATGTAAGTCAGAACTGGCGTCCAGATTCAGCCACTGTTGAAACTGATCAGTTTCAGCAGCGGCTGAATCTGGACGCCAGTTCCGACTTACATACAGATTCAACTTAAGAACAAACCTACAGTCCCTATCTTGTACGTAACCCGGGGACTGCCTGTACTGGCTAACAGAGGCTAATGTTGAGCTCTTGCAAGATGAATGACTTAATTCAATAACCAGAGAGAGGCTGAAAATGAATGAGTCACTGTTCTTATGAAATGAGAGCATTATTTTACTATACAATAGAAATATTTTACATATTTTATACATGGCAATATATCCCAGCAGTGAACAAAATAATCCCGTAAATGTGAAGCAATAATTTCCTTGGGCAAAAGCAAGCTAAGCTCATTTGAACTCATGAATAAACTCTCATCACTGAGGTTAAACCATAATATACAGTGGGGAATTTCTTGCTATGGTAAACCACCAGACTCTTAGATATGTGAGTAATATGTATGTGTTTGCCCCTATTGGTACAGAAGTTATTCTGAATTCTTCAGAAGGGCTTCAAATGTTATGTATATAAAATGTTAAACTAATACATTTGAGACAAAACAGAATCCAATAAATGCCAACCAGACTATGGGGGAAGGAAGGGTAATAATAAAAAGTTCAGTACTCAGGTTTTTGCCTGATCATGTACCAAATATATTTCCATTCCAACTATAAAAAGCTCCTGAAAGGGAAATGTCAGTCTTGAGTTTCAAACTGCACATTTACACCTGAAGACAATGATGTACTCATTCAGTTGCATTTGGAAAAGGTTATTTTTGCTTTAACCAAAGTAACCTCGCTTTATTTTGTATCATAAGGTCTTTAAAATTAAGTTATCCCGTCTTTCTAAAGGGAGTTTCCTCTTAAAGGAAAACAAAGAAAATTACATGCCTGAATCTAGTAGAACAGTTTATTGTTGTTTATGTCTACAGTGGTCCTAGAAGAAACATAAACAGCACTGTGCTTATTTTCTGAGGGGGGGGGGGGGACACTAACAAATAGTGTACCCATTTTGTTAATGGGTGGATTGTTTTTATTCCCCTGGAGTTCACCCAAAGGTAAATACTCTCAGAGAACCCCAATTGGAGTAAACATGCTATTTATAAAAGCTTAGATCAGGAAAAAAGAGAGAGTGTTTATATGTGCATCAGTGTTATGAAAGCAATTCCTAAAAACAGAAGTTCTTTGCAACCCTTGTCCCACCTTGAAATGATTATTAGTTTTTACTTAATGTAAATTTCAGTGGAATAATGGGAGCCTGTCCCATTAAACACATGCTTTCCTCCTGCTCAAGAGCAAACTGTCCACAGAAAAATCTGAATGGGGGTGGGGGTGGAGAGTGGTTTACAATTGCAAGTTTTATCTGGAAACTTTCCTTCCATGCACATATGTTTCTGAGATAATTTAGAGCTGTCACAAATATATTACTGGTGTCTACCAGTCTCTCTCATCAGAATCAAATAAGGTGGGTAAATAAATATTGACTTTGGAGTAAAAAGAGGAAAACCATCATACCATTCCGTAACTTAGTCTTCCCTAACCATCATCAACATTATATGTCCTTGTTGCCCTCTCCTGGTCTCAGCTGGTAATTTTCAGGTTTGAAATGTATGACTGAGGTCTCCTAAGAATGTTACTCATTTCCCTGACACTTTCTCTAGCCCAGTCAGGGGGTTGCTTGGTAAGCATATTTTTCAGGTGCTGGTCCATGCTACCTGGCAACAGCAGAATGTATGAGTAGTCTCTCATCAGAGTGCTGGAAACAGAAGCTGAGCCAGTTATGCCTGGTTTGGAGAGAAAATCACCGTCTTGTTTAGGGTTACCACCATGATGACCAGAAACTCCAGCCTATTGGTATAAAGTAGTAGGTTACATGGTGTGGGTCAGGAGCTGGGTAACAGACTCAAATCTCTTCCTGGTGAATTCCACGAAGATATTGGCTATACTAACTTTGATAGAAACTTGGACTAAATATGGAAGTTTTAAAATATCCAGGGAAGTTATTTCCATTTCTATTTTTCTACACAGATTTTATTTTTGTTTAATTAGGCTGTTTAATAAGGCTTTTGATGTTTCTTCCTAGGGTTGGAGGAGGGTCCAAAAAACACTGGTTGGGTGGATATCATTGCTGTAGGCAGTCACATAACTTGCAGTGCTGCAGTAGAAACTAGAAATAGCACTGTAAAGAACCTCCGTACAGTGGAGAGTGTTTGTTATAGTTATGGTGGTAAAACAAGATGGAATGGAGGCTCTAAAATTCAAAACTTGATATAATTTTACATCTGGGAGAGATACTTTCAGGACATGATATTTAAGATCATTGTTAGTATCTCATAAACACTTTTTAAATATGTAGTTTTGTGAGTGCAAATAATTGGCATGTTGGCTACATTTTGCTTACTAATCAGATGTAGCAACTGACATAAAGTGCACCTGCACATAACTGTGAGCATAAAGAGAAGACCTGCTTTTAAGAATCTGGCCTTTTTCCTTTTGGTACTGACTTCTTAGGGAATAGAGAGGATATCATCTCCTCCCACAACTGTTTGGTTGATTCAGTGTTCAGTTAGATCTGCTTCGAGCACACCACTGTCCAACCCACTGAGGTTGACAAATCTTTTATATTCCACCACTGTACACTGTTCATTCCTAAATATCAGCATCTATGGTCGTTCAGTTATTGTCTGCTCCTCTCCCCATTATCTGATACACACTAATTTCCTGCAACTAGGTGAACAAAGAGGACTTAAGGAATTATAGGCCAGTCAGCCTAGCTTCAATATTTGGAAAGATAATTGGAATCAAATGATTTAAAATTTAATTTATAGGCATCTAGAAGATAACAGATTAAGAAATAATAGCCAACATAGATTTGTCAAGAACAAAATCATGTCAAATCAACCTAATTTCCTTTTTGACAGGATTATTGGCCTGGTAGATGACGAGGGAAGCAGTAGACAGGACACAGTCTCATAAGCAAACTAGGGAAATGTTTTTCAAATGAAATTACTATAAGAAGGATGCACAAATGGCTGCTGGGGGGAATGTGGAGCCACCAGTCCCTGGGGAGTAGGGGGAGCATAACTCCCTGTCATGGTGGCGGGCATGAGCATGGCTCGGCCATATTGGCATGCTGGGGTGGAGGAGAGGGGAGACGAAATGCTAAAAGGAGCACAGAGCCCCTCAAGTGGCAGCAGAACTGCGTGGTGGAGTGCAGAACTGCTAAGTGGCAGCAGGGCTGCTGGTGGGAGTGTGGTGCCGGTGGGCAGTAGCGGAGTCCCCAGTGACAGAGCTGCTGTTGACAAAGAGGAGCCCCTGGCCACCAGCGGGAGCACAGAGCTCCGGGTGGCAGCAAAGCCACCAGAGAGTGGAGTACAAGATGACAGTGGAGTCCCAGCCACTGTGGGTAAAGCGGCGTCCTGGCAGGGGAGTGGAGCTCCAAGTGGCAGCTAAGCCGTGGTAGGAAAGTAGAGTTCTCTTCACCCGGCACTGTGGGGAAAGCAGAGTCCTGGGTGGCAGTGGAGCTGCCTGGTGAGAAACAGAACCCCTGTGGGGCCAGGGGAAAGTGGAACTTCCCCCACCACTGCATTGATCTCCTCTGGTCCAGCAAATTACCTGGTTCTGGCCCAATCAGGTCCTAAGGATGCCAGACCTAAGGATGCCAGTACAACCTGTACTATTCAGCAATTTAATTAATGAACAATGGAGTAGAGAGTTTGTAGACAATAACAAATTGGGAGGGGTTGCAAGCACTTCAGCGGATAGAAGTGAAAATCAGAATTACCCTGACAAATTGGAGAACTGGTCTGAAATCAACAACATTAAATTCAGTAAAGATAAGTGCTTGTAAACACACCTTGCTTATCTGTTGATGACAAAGAAATCCTGGAAACCAACACATACTTAATTAGATTAAAAAACATTATTGAGGCTTTGAAATGGGCAAAAATTTTATTTCTTAAAAAAATAAGTTGAGCTAAATAGGACGTTGTAGAGCCCTGTTTCTGAAAGTGTTCCGCGGAATCACTTTGACAAACACATTAACTGGCTGCCCCGGTTTGTTTATTTACCAGTACCGGGGCCACGGAGCCTCACAGCTCCCACTGGCTCCATTTCATCCTTTGCAGCCAAGGAGAGCCGCGGGAATAGGTGTAGGCCGGGCCACTGCTTCCTGATGCTCCTCTTGGCTGCAAAATGCAAAATGGAGCCAATAGGAGCCACGAGGCTCTGTGGCCACGGCACCGGTAAATAAACAAACTGGGGTAGCCAGTTAACGTGTTTCTGCAAGTGATTCCGCAGGACACTTTCAGAAACACTGTACAGCATGATGTGTAAAGCTGTTGAGATTGTTTTGGTAATTATCCAAAGTAATTTGGTTGTAGGATAACTGGAAAACAGATAGTCCACATGCATTTATGTCATACTTAATCAGTTTTCTGGGATTTGTTGAGAACATAACAGTGACATGAAAATCAATAGCTGTAGAATACCAAGATTAAAAATAATCTACAATGTTCCACACCCAAAAATTAATTGGTAAGATTTAAAAAATGGAATAAGAAGCAAAATCAAGTGTGCTCTGTAGAAAACAGGTTTGGGAGTACAGTAATGCTTCTTTGTACTGTGATATTGTTGGTGCTCACAAGTTAGGGTTGGCTTCGGCCTCACTGGTTTATGATTGATGGGGGATCTGAAAGTGAATCTTCCTGTAAAATGCTGTAGTGGGTGGTATTAGTGATTCTATTTGATGTTGCGCTTTACTTTGAGTACCCCCTATTGTCCTGCCCAGCTTATACCTTACAGCTCCTCCCAGAACCATTATCAGAAATACAAAAATTGGGAGGGAAACCCTCCATCCAGCTGCCTTTAAAGATGGAAATGCCAAAGCAGACAGCAAACAACCTCCAGCCAATCAGGATACAGCCTTATTCTCTGGTCCGACAGAACATGGCCTTCTTGAACAACCACGGTATGTCTACCTCCTTGCAAATTAGGATTACAAGCTTGAAGAAAGAGAAACAGGAGGTGTCATAGCAGGACTGCTGGTAAAAGTGTCTCTGTGGGGGGGGGGGGAGAGGAGAGGGAGAGAATGGGAAGTATCAGAGCCTGGAGAAGATGACATGCCCTATCTCTCAAAGAGAAACCAATGTTCTGAAAGTAATATTTCATAATTCATGATTTTTAACTAATTAGGCAGCAATACTGTGTAATTTAGTTAATATCTAGCCATTAGTATGAATTTCTAAATATTTCTACAAATTACTTATTTTAAGAAATGTAAGTTAATTTTTAAGCAGATATAAGTAACATTTCTTTCAGTCTAAAGATTCTTTCGGAGAGGGGAATTACAGGTTGGACCTCCTTGGTCTGGCACCATCGGGACGTGACTGGTCCTCTCCTGAACGAGAGAATTCGCAAGACCAGGGGAGGTCTCTTGCCACCGGTTCCCAAGCCCATCACCTGCTGCTAGCAGGCTGTCCCAGCAGGCACTCTGCCTCACCCTTACCCCACTCTCAACTTGGCTGGGCTACTTGCCCAGCTGCTGCCAGCTTCCTGGGCAGCAGAGGCTCCGACTCCTGCTACTGCGCTCTAGCCCTGTGTATCCGGGGGCATCCATGGGGCCCTGGCCCTGCACTCCAGAGGGCTGCTGCAGGGGTTCAGCCCCAACCCCATGCTGCTACAGGGATCCACTCCAGCCCAACAGTCCCAGAGGCTGCTGCAGTGCTCTGACCTTGTGCTCCAGGGGACTACTGCGGGGCTCCTGCCCCAGCCCCATGCTCCAAAATGTGGCTGGAGGACTCTGGCCTCAGCCTAGAACTCCCGAGCGCTGGCACAGGCTCCAGAGCTGCTACAGGGCTCCAGCCCAATGCCAACCCGTGCTGCTGAAAGACTCCAGCATGGCCCCGCACTGCCACAGGCTACTGGAGGTTTCCTCCGGGCTCTGGCTCCGGTCTCAAATTGCTCCCGGTCGGGTTGCCGGTCCTGTTGCCCCAGCCAAGCTGGCCCTCCTGCCCTTAGGCTCCTGGGATCTCTAGTCCAGGAACATCCATGGTCCTGCCAGATGACAGGTGTTGTCAGATCAGAGAGTGCCGGGTTTTAGAGGTACAACCTAAACAGATAGCACCGTAAAAAACTGAGAGAGAGCCCTGAAATTGAGGTTCTGTCTTCATCCACATAATGGATCCACCACATACCAAAGCAGGTTTCCCTTCACTACCGAGCCAGTTTGCCTCAGCTCTGACCTTTAGGGACCATCTCTAGAGGTGAATGAATACTTCCTTCATAGTGAACTCACTTGAGCCTTTCTGTGACTCCCTATGTGCATGTCAGTTAGTGCCACAGGAGAGACTAGTTTTATGTTATGCGCATACTCATTGTGGCATTGCACAGTTCACACAGACCAGCAAGATACTGTGAGAGAGCAACCAATTTCGAGTGGCCCCAGCTTGCATTAGATTTGAACTTGTAGCCTGTAGGTTTAAAGAATCCATATGCCATTACCAGTCCTCCTTATCTAAGCATAGGAGAATTGAGTATGGAAAACAGCAAGAAAAACTGGTATTATGAAATAAATCTGCTGATTGGAAGATATCTTATGTAACCAAGGGGCCTTGGATAAGGGAGGATGTGGTTCTGTGCTCCCAGATGGGGAAGGGCTTTGGGTGGAAGGGATGGATTTAGACACAGCCAGCCCTCAGCGTCATTCAGAGTGGGTCGTACCTCCCCCCCTTCCCGCCCCCAGTCAGACCTAAGAGCCGGTCAGAGCGTGTCATGCAAGGTTTTGGCAGTGATTTAAAGAGCTCAGCTGCCTGGAGCCTCGGACCCTTTTGAATTGCCAGGCCCCAGGGAGTTGTCCCCTTCCCTCCCCCCTTCACTGGGCCTGGATGTAACCAAACAGTTTGAGACTGATAACATATTTTATAAAAGCAACAATATACTTCAAAAAGTGAAATGAAATGTGATATCCTTATTTCTGAATTCATTGCACCATATGAAGGTTGGTATTCATATAACCGCATAATGTCTGTATGTTAAATATATAAGTTTTAGCTTTCATCAGCTTCCCAACAGCAGAATCTGATGCTTCCTTACCATCATGATACCATGCGTTTTGTTACTTGCACTTTCTGTAAAGACCAAGCCAGTAAGCATTAGGGGGCTATTACTGGAAGGATTACTAGTCCCAAGAGCTCAAAAATTTGCTTTAAAGTATGTATTTGCCTTCAATATTCCTTTCCTTAGAATGTTTATTATAGATTTAATGTTGAACAGATGTCGATTTCTCTATGATGTACTGCATTATATTCAATAAGATATTCTTTAAACACCACCATCCACAGCAGATTGCTTGTTTTCAGTCCAAGAACTGACACCATACACTGCAATCCCCAGCTGAATAGAGTACAACTCTTAAAGGTAAAAGAAAGGGATAATTTAAGTTCCTGCCAGGTTTGGCACGTAAACAGAGCAATGGATGGATGCTCTAAATATAATTTGAAAGAATGAGTAACAGACAGGTACCTACTGTGCAAACTTAGCTTCTGTACTTCTGAAAGCCTCCCTTTGCCATAGATAAGAGTTGTACACTTTGAATGTCTGCAGTGCTCTGTAATCTCAGGAATGCAAAAGTCCTCATGTTATCCCCCTTCCCTGCACACAAACACTGACATCTGGCTGTGGTTTCCTCTGTTTAGACCACAAGATTGCAGTAAATGAGACATTTATTTTCGTCTCTATGAATTTCCCTTCTGCTCAGTCTTCACACCATTCCAGACCAATGGGTTCACATAATGCTCTTCTGGAAGAAGAGGGATAGAGAAAAAAGTTGAAAGAGCATTTTTCAAAAGACTGAGCCTTAAATATCTTCATATTTCAAAAAGGGGAGCTACACAAAAATGAGGAAGCTAGTTAAATGGAAATTAAAAGGAACAGTTACAAACTGCATAGACTCTGTTTAAACACCATACCCCAAATTAAAAAAAGTAAGAGCAAAAAATGCTACCATGGTCAAACAGAGTAAAAGAGACTGTTGGAGGCAAAAGGCATCCTTTAAAAACTCTGGTAGATCATGTGTAAAAGTATAGTAAGGCAGACCAAGAAAGAATATGAAGAGTAATGACTGAAAGACCAAAATCTAACAGCACATATTATTTTGAGTAGTACCTCAGAAGCAGGAAGCCTGCCAAACAGTAAGGGGGCCACGGCATGATGGAGGTGCTAAAGGGGCATTCAAAGGAGACAAGATCATCTGAAAAGCTAAATGATTTCTTTGTATTCCTCTTCACTGCAAAGAATGTGGGGGTGAGCCCCATATCTGAGATGTTCTTTTTAGGTAACAACTATGAGGAACTGTCACAGACTGAGGTGGCTCTAGAGGAGGTTCTGGAACAAACTGATAAATTAAACAATAGTAAGTCAATAGGACCAACTGGTGCTCAAAGAGTTCAGAAGAAACTCAACATGAAATTGCAGAACTATTAACTTTAGTATGTAACTTGCCATTCAAATCAGCTTCTGTAAAAGTTGGCTAAGGTGGGGGGTTAATTAAAGTAATGCTGATTTTTAAAAAAGGCGTCAGAGGCTGTCCTGGCAATTACAGGTCACTAAGCCTAACTTCAGTATCAGGTAACTTGGTCGAAATTAGTAAAGAACAAAATTATCAGACACATAGATGAACGTGGTATGTTGGATAAGAGACAATATGGCTTTATCGTTCCTCACCAATCTACTAGAATCTTTAAAAGTGTCTACAAACATGGATATGGGAGATCAGTTGATTTGGTGTACTCTTCTTTTCAGCAGTAGGTATGAGCTAAGTGGGCAGGGCCTTTTGTTGATCAGAAACTAGTTAAAAGGAAACAAAGGCTAGGAGTAAGTGATCAGTTTTCACAGTGGAGAAGAAAATAGTGGGCTCCTCCCAAAGATTTGAACTGGCATCCATGCTGTTGACATATTCATAAATGATCAGAACAACGGATAAAGTGGCAACATTTGCAGACAATATAAAATTACTCAATATAATTAAGTCCAAAGCTGACTGAAGAGTTAAAAAGGGCTCTCACTAAAATGGCTAATTAAATTCAACTTTGATAAGTGCAAAGTAATACACAATGAAAAAATAAATCCCACTTAAACAAAATGATGGTGTCTAAATTAGCTGTTACAACTCTAGAGATTTTGCAGTTATTGTTGTTTCAGTGTGTTCTCTACAAACAGACTCTGTGCAGGGACAGTAAAAAAAAAATGAGAGACTGTTAGGAACCATTAGGAAAGGAACCATTCAATAATAAGAAAAAACAGCCTAATGCCATTATATAAATGTTCAGTTTGCCCATACCCGGAATACTGTGTGCAGTTCCTCTCGCCCCATTAAAATATATAGGAATGAAATGGAAAAGGCACAGAGAATGACAACAAAATGTATAGTGGTATAGAATAGCTTGCTTATGAGGAGAGATTAAAAAGACTGCAACTGTTCATTTAAAAAAGAGATAACTATGGGGCATCCAATAGCAGTGTATACGCTCCTTATTGGTATGGAGAAAGTGATTAGAAAAGTGATGTCTGCCCTTTCACATAACACAAAGAATCAGAAGTCACTCGATGAAATTTAGTGCAGGAGGTTAAAAACAAGCAGACGGAAGTATTTCAAACAATGCACCATCAATTTAGGGTACATCTAGACTACATGCCTCTGGCGACAGAGGCATGTAGATTAGGCTACCCGATATAGTAAAATGAAGCAGCGATTTAAATAATCGCCGCTTCATTTAAATTTACATGGCTGCCGCGCTGAGCCGACAAACAGCTGATCAGCTGTTTGTCGGCTCAGCGCGATAGTCTGGATGCGCGGGTGTCGACATCAAAGGTATTTGTCGACCACCCAGGTAAACCTCATCCCGGGAGGTTTACCTGGGTGGTCGACAAATACCTTTGATGTCGACACCCGCGCATCCAGACTATCGCGCTGAGCCAACAAAGAGCCGATCAGCTGTTTGTCGGCTCAGCGCGGCAGCCATGTAAATTTAAATGAAGCGGCGATTATTTAAATCGCCGCTTCATTTTACTATGTCGGGTAGCCTAATCTACATGCCTCTGGCGACAGTGGCATGTAGTCTAGACGTACCCTTAGAGAGCTCATTGGCATGGGATTTTGTGTAGGCCAAATGTACACTGGGTTAAAAAAAATTAGACAATTTAATAGAGGATAGGTCAATTTATGGCTATTAGCTAAGACGAGATCAGGGATTAAACTCCATGTTCTGGGTTTCTCTACACCTTGAACTGCCAGAAGCGGGGTCTAGACAACATATGAATCACTTGAAATTGCCCTGTTCTTTTCATTTCCTCTGAAGCAGCTGGCACAGGTCAGTGTCAGAAAGACCATTGGGCAGACATGTTCTTATATCTCTAAGAAGTTGCTGACAGGCAGAGAACGTGAATATGAAAGAGATAGCTTAAACACAGTGAAGCTCCTTGAAGGGATACAGAAGCAGCAGTGTGGAGTGGCAGGGGGCTCCTCGGGAGTGGGGCCGGAGCACACTGGTTGCCAGCCCCACCCCCGGTAACTATTGAATAGTCAATTAACCGATAAGAATTCATAAGGTTACTCGACTATTCAATTAACCAATATTTAACTTGCCTCGTCCTAACCCAGGTACCCTCTGGCAGCAGCCTTGTCCTGCCCTCCTCCATTCCTCTTCACTGCCTCTGTTTCCTGGGCCACTTCCCCTATAACCCTTTGCAGCTCCTGGCCCTAGTAGCAAGGCCAGCAGCCTGGCAGGTATCAGGTAGCAGCTTTCCTCTCTAGCTCCACTGATCCCGCCCAGTACTGCTCTATCAAAAGTGCCTTCTCTGAGGGAACCAGTCCTACACCCTCTCTGGTCAGGACTCAACTGCCAACTCTGTACTGAGCAGCTCCTTTTATACAGGGCTGCCCCTGCAAGCTACACCCTGAGGGGCTCTTTGAAACCCTCTCCCTGATTGGCCCGGGCTCTGCACAGGCTCCCTCCTGCCTGCTTTACCCCCTTTTGGCCAGTGTTGAGCAATCGTCCCACCACAAACCACATCATTTTCTATGTATAGTTAAGAATATGTTTTCCAATGTACATTACCTTGCATTTTATCAACACTGACATGGACCTTTAGAGGGTCACTGCCAGTCCATTTGTTCCTAAAATATAACCCTCTGAAAAATTCTTGTACATTGGTAGTAAAGAGATTATGTTCTACATTTCAAGTTTCTTTAGTAACATAGCAAACCAAAAGAAACAAACAAAAAGAATATGAGCCATAAGAAAAAGAAATTATAGGCAAAGAGTTCATTTTCAGGCTCTTAAGAAGGCTTTCCAAACAATAGAGAATAACCCTTTTTAAAGTACTTTACCATACAATGTTATTTAAAAATAATTACAATGTCCTCTAAAAATAATAACCCAGAAGCCTTGTTTTAGTCCTTATGGCTGCATCACTCATCTCAATAAAAATATCCAATATAAATGTCATAACTCTGTGGGGAAATAAAATGGCCAGCATATGAGAGTCAGTGATAAGTGATGAGAAACATGTTGTACCATGTATTTCCAAAGGTGTAATAACCCCCAGTAAATTGTGCCATCCTCATACAAATGGAGCCAGTTTCAAAGTTCTAGTAAATAGTACTTGTCATGATGAATGAATCTGGTTGTTTTTAAAGTTACTTTTAGTAAATAGCAAATTACATATAAATCAAGATTAAATGAATTTATTACATAGCACATGTCATGCCAAATGTAAATTGTTCTTTCTTTGAGGGGTTATTTGTATCTAGTAATATACTTTTTAATGTACTTGGGTCTGGAATTTTTTAATATGCTTGGGTTTGGAAATGTTTTACTCACTGCTTCAGGAGCTATATGAAAACTTCTAATAGTCATGCTGGGCTTTCTGCTATTTTCAGAAATATGATGGTGACAAAGTCCTGCTCATGGATAAACTAGAATTCAAACACAACTTCACTTTGTGGGCATGGGAAAACTGTGTTGGTTAAGTGGAAGAATAAAGCTTTGGTGCTTCTTGCTGTCAGAAGATTTAATAGATGTTAGAGTTTTACTTACCTGGAAGTGTGGGAAAGTAGGGGATGTCCTACTTTACACTGTCATTCTACGTGTCAGAAATCCCATGTATGTTTGTGTTTCTATCTGATATTTTTGCTATCACTCTTTCCCTAATCACTCATATAAATTCATGTATAATTCAGGTAGCAGGGCTGTTTTGGAACCTGAAGGAACTACTGAAATGCAGAAGGGAATTAGATCATGTATTAGATCATGTCTTATTAGTATTGCTCAGCATTTCTGCCGTAGTCTGACAGAGAAGAATACTGGGAAAGGATAAAGAGATAAATAACTTTGGCATCCATGCAGCTTGTGAATGATTCATGAAATGAAACCTATAAACTCCTGCTCAGAACAGCAAACAGTACTACAGGTACCAGATGTTGATAGGTCCACAGGGATATATGCAGACTGGAGCCAAGACCTAAAAAACAACCCCCAGCAAAGTGGAATAAAATATTGTTCTAAATCCTTTGTTTCTGTATTACTACTATTTGTGTTTCCCTCCTGCAACTCTTTCCAATGCTTTGGGGGAAAATATTTGGAAATACCATCATTCCTGCCCACCTCCCCACCTTTCCTTTACCCCTCAGTAGAGAGAACCAACACTGCAGTATGGAATGGAATGCTCCTTTCAGTGTTGATCTGTCTTGTGCTTGTTTTTTATATGAGTGCTTCACTGCTGGGGGAAGAAGCAATTCATGGCATGCAATAGCCAAAGTTAGTAATGGTGCTGATGGACTCTGGAGTAGCCAGTGAAGGTCACAATGGTCAAGGAGCTTGAGGAAAGGAAGCAAATGGAGGAAAGAGAATGAACTTACCTGACAATATTTATTTAATGTGATCATGGATTCTGACTGTTTGTGTGGCTCTGTGATGTCCAGCGTGGGATTGGAATTGCCAGATCCTGTTTCTGAATGAATTTCTCTGGTCTCTTACTTGCATAATCCTTCAGAGCCACACAATGGTAGAAAGGCAGGCCAGATGAGCAAACGTCTGTGCTGGGTGCTTGCCCAGTATATTTGCATTCTGTAGGACATGGGAGGATTGTGGAAATCTTCCAGGCTTAAAGAACAGAGCAAGTGCTTCAAAAAACAGAAAAGAGGAAAACTGATAGGGATTGGAGGTGGGAAAATACTAGGGGACAGAGAGGCTACATCTAGACTGGCATGATTTTCCGCAAATGCTTTTAACGGAAAAATTTTCCGTTAAAAGCATTTGCGGAAAAGAGCATCTAGATTGGCACGGACGCTTTTCTGCACAAGCACTTTTTGCAGAAAAGCGTCCATGGCCAATCTAGATGCGCTTTTGCGCAAAAAAGCCCCGATCGCCATTTTCGCGATCGGGGCTTTTTTGCGCAAAACAAATCTGAGCTGTCTACACTGGCCCTTTTGCGCAAAAGCTTTTGCACAAAAGGACTTTTGCCCGAACGGGAGCAGCATAGTATTTCCACAAGAAGCACTGATTTCTTACATGAGATCATCAGTGTTCTTGCGGAAATTCAAGCAGCCAGTGTAGACAGCTGGCAAGTTTTTCTGCAAAAGCAACTGCTTTTGCAGAAAAACTTGCCAGTCTAGACACAGCCAGAGGCTATGTCTAGACTGCAGGGTTTTTTCAGAAGAAGCTTTTCCGGAAGAGCTCTTCTGAAAAAACTTCTTCCAAAAGAGAGCATCCACACTACCAAAGTGCATCGAAAAAGTGATCTGCTTTTTCAAAAGATAGCGTCCACACTGAATGGTCACTATCTCGCATTTAAGCTGTGATTACTATGGATGGAGTGGCCACCAGGGCACCTGTGCTTTTTCTTCCTCTTCTTTCAAAGGAACTCCCTCTTCTCCATCCACACACACCTTTTTCCGAAAGAGCTCTTTCAGAAATGTTGGCAAAACCTCTCTGTTCTTTTGATTTTTTTTTTCAAAAGAACTCGATTATAGTGTGGATGTAAGTGAAGTTTAGACATAGCTGAAAAGGTCTTCAGAGGAGAAACTGGGTAAAAGATAAATCTCATCATCACTATACTGAATTATGGTGATTTTAGCCTTTTTGTCATGGGTGAATCAAATGAGTTCCATAGCTTGCAAAACCTCCCCCCTCCTGCAGCTAATGTAAAAAAAGGGCCAAGTTTTCTAAAGTTCTCCAGACTTTGAACTGCTAGAGTTTGGCCTTCGGCAGCAGCTGTTCCACTCCAGGCTCTGAAAGTTCTTTGCTGCTTTCTCCTGGGCCCTTCCATTTCCCAGCTTCTGGACTGGCCAACCCCTTTTACCTGGTCAGCATCCAAATTTCTCCTGCCTCCTCCAGATCAATCACAGACTGTAACAAAGAAGAAGGTGCTGCTCCTGTACTTTCTCATCCTGCCCTGCAGATCAGAGATGCCTCCCATAGCAGGTATCCTACTCCTGCCCATGGCCACTGCAGTGAAAGAATTATGGAATGAGTACAGGCCTATGTGGAAAAGGCCAGTGAGGATGTGGCCCGCTCAAAGAGAGCATGACAGGTATATGGGATAAGGGGGCCTGAGAAGAGGACTAAAGAGGTCCATATAGTAGCCTTATGGGGTGGGTGATGAAACAGAGAGACTCTGAGGGCCATCGGGCAGGGAGTTGTATGTGTGTGTATCTTACAGAAATGCCCAGAAAATGGAATAAGAGATGCACCGAAAGGCCTATGAGGGAGGGCTCAGAGAACAAGAAAGAGGTTATGGGATAGCTCATGAAAATTCAAAAAGGAACTGGGTCTTGGGAGACCCAGGGGTATTTGGAGAGTTCTTACTATCCCAGAAAGGGTATGGGTGGGGTGGGTGTAGAATCCAGAAAAGAAGGTCCCAGTAAGTGGTGGTACATGGGCCTATGTGGGCCGATAGATATGTGTGTGTTTTTTGTGGAGTGAGTAATGAGCATGGGTAGATAATGTTCATGCCCATGACTTTCTCCCTGTGGTGGTACTTATGAAGTGAAAGATATTGGTTAGAGCTGAAAAATATTAGGAACAGAAGAATAGCATCTTCCAAAGCAGAGTTTGAAATTATGGGACACTAGAAGGAATGGACAGGAGCACTAGTGCTTAGGAAGCATTACTCATTCTAAAATGCAACATGTCCAGATAAGCTCTATTGCAGTGGCATTACACTGGTGTTAGACCAAGACTGGGTCCTGATTACTAAACACAGGTCCTCCACCTGCTCTGTATCTGTATCACCATGTATCTAGTCAAGACAGACAAATGAAAATTAAACTAAGTGGTTTATTTATAAATCTAAGGAACAAACATAAATTAAATCTAGTTGTCATAAAATCAAGGCTGAAAAACCAGAACCCCGTAACAGAACAACCCTACTACCATCCCAACGTTGGAGCTGGAAAGGTAAGTGGATGCCTTCGGACTGAAAAACTGCAGCGGAGGCAGGAACGGGCTACAGGGGCCCTCTTCCTTGATCTTCAGTCTTCTATTCTTGACACTCCGTCCTGAGTGTGGTATGTGGACCCTCAACCAAATGGATAGTGTGCATGCGTGTAAGACTCGTCTCATTATGAACCCCAAACTAACAAACTAAACCCCATGCCAACAGTCACTACGCTGGATATAAAATACAACTGACTTCTGCCTAAGCAATCTAAAAGGCCAAACAGCCTACTGGCTATCACCCTAGCACTGCTTTGCTCAAGCATCCTAAAAGACCAAGCAGTCTGCTGGCTGCTGCCCTAGCAATGCTGACTGGCTTCTGTCTCAGAGGCCTTCAAGGCCTGACAGTTGATACCTGTCACCCTAGCACCATTTAGCTGTGCTGCTGACATGCACGCAGAGAGCCCTGAAGGGAGGGTGAGCGCCTCCTATAAATGCTTTGGTTGCTGGGCTGATTAGAGTCACGTGCCCAGTTTCCCCTGCCTCTACCTTCCTCCTGACAGGAGATGGTGACCAAGAAGCTAGCTGCCATCTTAAAGAGAGAACACAAAATGGAGGGCAGAGGATACAAAATGGAGCACATATTAAAAAAAACCTCAGCACTCCTCCCCAACACTTGTGCCCTCACAATTGGCACCTCTCCCACAAAGATTTCAGATATTTGTTTGTGGACGTTGGTAAGCTAAAGGTATGGGCTACTAGATCACTTTTCTACAGTGTCCTTGCAACAATTGCCAGCTAGTCCAAGAAGATAGCAGGCTAGGCCAGACTGCTATGGTGACAACATGGAGTAACCTGGGAGAAGGGAAATTCACAGTTATCTTTTTCTAGTGATTCCATCACTTTGGATGGGCTTTTGGTAACAGGGGCTGCAGGTAGAGGCAGTTGCATTGGTGAGGAAAGTCACTGAGAAATGGAGTAAAATGGCAGGTTAAGTCAGGCAGCACAAACACACCCTCTCTGAGAAAGCTAGAAGGAATGCAGACTGAGGACACAAGATCCTCAGGCTGCCATAAAAATAAGTCCAGTAGCTTCCAATTTGTGGAAATTCAATTTGTTGAATGTTTCTGGAAGTCTGTGAGAGGAAATTCTTCCAGGCAAAAGCTCTCTGCTCTGGAGAGCAACAAGCCTAAACAGCTGTAGTTGGAGGCCAAGTAAATGGAGGGTTAGAGTGCAGTGCTGCAGCATTCCAGGGAAGTGAGTCTGAACTCAGAGTAGTACGTGGGTGAGGACAGCCTAAACTATGGTGGAATGAGCAGTTCTGACACTATGAGTGATGTCCAGGGCAGTGGATGAGAAATATTTGTTTATGGATGTCACTTATAAGTAATGCTTTACCCTTGCTTGCCAAGTCTGAGAAGTTCTGGTTTAATTAAAAAATCATTAAAGATGTATTTCTACAAAGTTCATCTTCTCACAATCTTCCTACTGTGACTTATTCTTCTATTACTCTTTTTTAAAGACTGGGCCTCTTCTTTTCTAGCCCTCCTCTCTGGCATTTTTTTCCTCCATTTTTTTTTCTGATTCTCTTCATTTTAATTCCTTCTCAAATCTACTCTTTTATTCTGTTCTCAATTATACCAATGGTAATGACATCTTCTCTCTTCCACCAGCTGTTATGTGTTTGTATTACTGGTGACTGAAATCATGAGTATTCTGAGCTATTACCCTTACTCTTCAGTTTGGATACAAGAGTCTATATAAGTGTAACTGTATCATTATAAATAAAGATTAAAATAAGCACCAGGTATTTTCAGTTGATCACAACAATGGAATCACATTCACAGTATTGTGTAATTTGGTTGGTGAAGTCCAGGACTTGGAACGCTTGACAGTATTTCACTGTTTGAAAAGTTATTGTTTCTTCAGCTGCAGCCACATTCATCTCCCTAGGAAGCTTGCCAGTTTCAAAGGAGAATGTGGGTGGTGCACATTTGAACTGTGTTTTTAGTAGCAATGTGATCTTTTGTATCTGCGGACTCCTCATGAGAAATAGTAATTAAACTCCTACTCAGTGTACACTCAACCGCAGTGACATGTGTTCCCCTTACTCTGTAAATGACAGCTACTCCTTCAACATTAACTCCAATGGAGAATAATAAAGCTCTGTATATCGAAATACACTGAATGCACCTTTTGCAATAGTATCTATGTTCCAATCTGTAGGATAAAGCACTGAGGGGTACATATATAAGGCAGTGGAAGCAAAAGAAAATTCTTACAACTATTGCCTTCAAGGCTACAAGCCTATAGTATAGGTTTGTATTTTATGACAAGAAAAGTCAAACTCTTACATATTCATCCATCCAAAATCGTTGTATTAAACACAATTGAGTCCAGTAATGATGTGCAATACATAATAAATAAATTGCTAAATGGGAGAGCAGATCTACTATATATTTGAGAAAGTTTGTGTATCTGTTCAAGAACGCCTCATAAATGGTAAGAGCTAGGACTACTAGATTCAGTATATAGCCTCCTCTTTTCATAACTTAAAACAAGGCAAAGGTTTGGTTATGCCAGGCAAATGCGATGTGCCTGGAATGGGATTGCTTCTCATAAAACCATATAAAAAAAAGAGACAGAATCACCAGTCAGGTGAAATGGGCTAGCTGGGGGTGCTCCCCTCCCATCTGGGACTGCCCCAACCCTGAACCTCCCAACCCTCAGGTACCCTTTAAGAAGGGAGGGCTGAAGCTTTCCTCCCAGATTCATACTGGGACATTGCTGGTTGTTCCCCTTCATCATAGCGTGAGGGAAAAGTGCATAGTTTGCTGCATTTCTCTCTCTAGCTGGGAAGCCGAGGGAGCAGATGAGCTGTGTATTTTGCTTTCACTCCCTGACAGGGACAGGAAGGGGAAGAGAGCACGCAGGCCTGGTACAAATCTCAGGGGACAAGGGACTTCTGCCCCACTGCTTTCCCCACCCTTTTACTACACATAGACACACACATACTCCCCTGCCCAGAGCCCCTCCTCCTACCCTATTCCTGACTCCTGCACCTTTTCCCACATAACCAAGCCCCCTACTTAAGGACCTGAGCAAAGCCAGGTAAATGCTAGTTATGAATGAAGCAATGAAGAAACCAAGAATGGTGCATCACATAATATTCTCTTCGCATATTTACAATATGCCTTCCTCCATGGGCAATAAACAGTAACAAGTAGTAAAAATAGCGGAGTCTTAGTAAATAAAGACCTCTCTCCTTTCCCTGTCCTTGCTTCTTTTTAAGATTGTTCCATGATTCTAGCTTTTTTTTGTCCCAAGTGGTCCTCTAGATCAGCTTTCACTTCAAAACATGGCAACTGTGAATTGTTATACAGAAAGACAGATATACATACTTTTATAAAATCAATTAATTGTGACCAGTATTGTCCTGCATACATATAAATAATGTATTGATGAATATCTCAGAGCCTTAAAGCAAAGGAAAAGGTTCCCTCCGGTACCCCCTTGCCAACCAGAAATAGATAAGGTCTCAGTACTACAAACAGTTAGGCATGTATTGACCTTCATTTGCACTTCATAGTTGCAGCTGAAAATATACTTTTTATATTAGGCTTTTATACTATTGACCATCACTGTATATATCTGAGGGCAAAACATGGATGTTGTCTCTACTCCAGCAATACCAAAAATAGCACCAATCATTGGACGTGCTAAGGAGAATGATGATAACAATACATTGGTGAACACAGAAAAAACTTCCTGATTCTCCTTGCTAGAAAATATAACAATCACTGGTTTGATCAAAAGAAATAATAAATACAGTAAATTACATATGATGTTAACTACAAACTTTTTAAAGGAGTCTAATAAAATGTTTACCATAAAATTTGCTGTAATAGTTTTGCTTTGAAAAATAATTAATTAAATGGGTTAGTCTTGCAATAACTTTTCAACAGCTATAAAACACTGAAGATTAGTGATAGAAATGTAGCCGTGTTAGTCTGGGGTAGTTGAAGCAAAATGCAGGACAATGTAGCACTTTAAAGACTAACAAGATGGTTTATTAGATGATGAGCTTTCGTGGGCCAGACCCACTTCCTCAGATCAAAATCATTTTGATCTGAGGAAGTGGGTCTGGCCCACGAAAGCTCATCATCTAATAAACCATCTTGTTAGTCTTTAAAGTGCTACATTGTCCTGCATTTTGCATAAAACACTGAGGCACTTGTCATGCAATCAGACAGAGGCAGCCTTGCATTGTACTCTTCAAAATTCTACTAGTGAGTTTCACAAAAGCAATTTCTAGTCTCTTGGTTACAGAGGATAGGAATTTCCTCTTTAATTTGGCTCAGGAGTTTCTTAAATGTTATGATTCCAAAAGTGTCCTCAACATGTTGATGAAAGCTAAAGTCAAGGAAATTATAAAATAGCATCGTTTCTAATGCATTTACTGGCATCTGGACCTAATTCTTAAACAAATCTGTAAAATAGCCATATTGGATTTAATCCATAGCCTGTAATTGCTGGAGGCTCTTCAGGGCACCTCTTTATGGGAACAAATAGGGATTATGATCCTTCAAAATGTATATAATGAGACATCAATTATCTTTGATGGGCTGGACACCACTTGCATTCCTAGGACTCATGTCTATAAACATTTACAATACAGGCATTAATTAACATAAATTACTAATTTTGCTCCATTAGTTGACTAAGATTTTAAGATTAGAATGATTTGTTAATCTATTTGAATACAAAGAAAATGTCAGTCTTATTCCAATGTGTATAAGTTATCAGTGCATATTGTATAATAAGAATAAAGTAGAGAAGCATTTTGAGAACATAGTATAGCTCCTGATAGCTTGGTCCATAATGTGAAATGACATTAAGTGGTCCTTTTACAGTATTCACTGTATGCTTTGGATTACAGGAAAAATATATAAAATACATGCACAGAACAGTGATTTCTGTTCCATATAAATTGGTGGCTTCATGAAAGTTGTTTTGAGCTAATGAATTCCAAAGTTCAGGATTGTTGTGGTTGGACACTACAGATGTTGTAAATATGTGTAAAGTTTTCTTTATCAATGAGTTTGCAGTATCAGTGATCCATCCTAAATTCATTTAGCGAGTTATAATAAATACCTTTAACAGATAGTCCCCAACTTACGAACAAGTCACATATCAAGCAATTGGTCGTAACTCGATCTGTTCGTAAGTCGGACCCCATTCATTTACATGTGATTGCGCTGTTCGTAAGCACAGATCGCGCATTCGTAACTTGGGGACATGCTTAATGGGAGGTTGGTCATAAGGACGAACGGTCATAAATTGATGCGTTCATAACTCGGGGACTACCTGTATATAATTGGCTCTACAATTAAAATTTAGCATTGCCTTATCCACAGCTAAAATTGTATTTATGCAACATTGGAGGAAGAGGATTATGATGTGAATAAGAGAATGGATGCCTTGATGCAAGTCGACCATCAGAAAAAGGCTATTTGGAGAGATGGCCCTGGAAAGAAAATATGGAAGTCTTGTTTTGAGTTTTAACTCTCCAGGGACCTGCAAAGTGCTGAGTACCCTCAGCTTTCATTGCCATTTTCACTGTTCCACACAATTTTCAATTAAAAAAGGTAAAGGTAAACTCCGTTTCTTCTAACATCAGCACAGCAACATTTGTTTATAATATGGGAAATGAGGCTTTGAAACTGTTTTAATGTGAATGTCACAGATTGCATGCCACACAGAAAAAGAATAGAACCATAAGCCATAAGGGGTGTTTGCAGGGGAGTAACAAAGGTGGGTATCCAATGCTTACTTCTAGAGCTGATTGGAATCTAGAATTCTTGTTCCATGAGAAATTCAGGTATTTTGATTTTTTTTTATTCCAAAATGAGAACCGAAAAAAAAAAAATTTTCCATGGTATAAAATTCAAAAGTTTTGTTTTGGAAAACAGCATTTCATTTCAACCTTTTGAAAATGTTTATCTGGGATAAATTAAAAATCATGGTTTAACTTTATCAGCTTAGCTTTTACATTACAACATAATGTATATCATAATAAAAATTCTGAAAGGCTTAGATGTATAAATGACATAATAGTTGAAATAATTGACTTATAATTCATTTTTATTTTATATTACAAATTGGAAGTTGATTTTAAAATCGGTATTCTGACTGGTTAATGGTACTGTAATTGGGAAGTAATATTTTAATTGGTTTGGTAATTGGTATTCTAATTTATCATTGGTAATTGCTCTTCTAATTTAAGTAATTATACACACTCACGGTGCATAGCAAGAGAGGGTAATATTGTAAAAACTGACTTCATTATTCTTTTTGCTTCCTTGTTAGCAGCATATCACGGATCATTTCAACACAGTTTTGATTCATGGGCTTGTTTGCATCAGATGTTTAATGCCTAGGAGAACACAAAACATTGTTCTTGCAAATATCTTAATCAAATAGTATCTATTAAATATTATTTGAAATGTTTCAAATTTGTTTTTTATTAATAAAGTAAGGAAATAACTATAGCACTCAGCACTCATGTATAAGCCCTCAGCATTATTATAATTGTTCATATACTGCGATAAACCTATTTTTGCAGGGGAAAATTCCTTATTTTCAAAGAAAAATTTCAACTATTTGGCAAAGTATTGAATGCCCGTGATTATGTTTGTTTTTATGTTTACTCAGGTAAAGTAAAAGTTTAGTGTTCTGTCAAACCAAGATATCAGAGGCATAGTCAGTCAGTGGGTTTTGAGGAGATCTGCAGGGCTCTCAAGATAAAGCAGTCAAGATCCCTAACATTTATAGGCAAGTGTCCCATAAAGAAGATTAGAGGGATAAAATGCTGTCCTAGCAGCCCAGACAAATCAGCGTTGAAGAATGTGTGTGCCCAAGAAGGACAAGTCATGACACAGGCACTGTTGGCTGATTACATAATTTAAGCATATCCATCTACATCTCTTACCACACACTAACATCCTACATGTTATAACTACAGCTGGTGTGGATGGGTTCTCCTAAAGCAGCTCTTCCTGCATCCGCCCCACTCTTCCTTCATGCCTGTCAGTGATTATGGAGTATTTGCAGAGTGGGGAGAGTTCTGTCCCCTCCTCTTTACCTGGTTTAGGTCAGTGACTGAGCAGCAAGTGGGAAACTGGGAATTCCAGTTGCTGCTCCATGGCTTCCCACTCCACTGATGATGCTTATGGGGACTGCAAAAACTTCCCCATTGTTCTTTTTTCCTAAACACACCTCCTCGTTCTTTTTTTTAGCCAAACAATAAAGCTGGCCAATGAGCTTCTGAGGAGCTCTGTACATTTACATTTGTTGACATGTTGCTGAGCAACCTCTGGAAGACAAAAGGGAAACTCCCATTACCATAGCAACAGAAAATGCTAACCTTTCAAGCCCAGAAAGAGAGAAGGGGCTGTGCTGCTGCTAGTTCTTTGCCAGTTCCTGAATGCCCACAGGGGGGATCAGTATGTGGGGGATTAGGTGCTGAAATCACAAGGTAAGTGTGAAAAAATTACCCATGCCGAGCAGGAAAAGGGTGTTTTGTTTTGTGTTCTAAATCTGCTGTTTAAGTTGCATGGTTTTTTCTCTTTTACAGAGATAAACCTGAGGATCAGAAAACTCCTAGTCTTGGGAAAGTTGGGATCTGGATCCAAACTTTGCAGCACGCCCCTTTAAATCACAATAAGTATTTAGAATAAAGTCATTGATAGGTTTGTTTCATTACAAGGTTTGTATTTCATCCAGCCCCTTCTGACCTTTGGTTCAGCTAATTCTGCTGCTTTCTTTAAGGCAGCAAGAGAAACTGGGGAGGGGAGGAGGGGAAGAGGGGGAGTGAAGTTTCCAATCACCCACAGAGCAAAGCAAAAATACATTCCTGCTTGTGACACTTGCAGACAGTTAAGGGGCATTAGAATCATAGGACTGGAAGGGACTTTGAGAAGTCAGTTTGCCCAGTTCCATACATTCATGGCAGGACTAAATACAGGCAGTCCCCGGGTTACATGGATCCGACTTACATCGGATCCCTACTTACAAACTGGGTGAGGCAACCCCGCACTAGCTGCTTCCCCCCAGCAGACCAGGGAGATGCGAAGCTAGCAACTCCTCCCCCCCCCAGCAGACCAGGGAGACGCGGAGCAGCTTTTCTCAACAGTCACCTCAGCTTGAGAATAAAGGACTGAGGGAAGTGAGGTGTGGGAGAATAAAACTGAGCTCTGGAGAAATGTTTGGCTAGAGTTTCCCCTACAATATGTACCAGTTCCGACTTACATACAAATTCAACTTAAGAACAAACCTACAGTCCCTATCTTGTACATAACCTGGGGACTGCCTGTATTATTCCTGACAGGAATTTGTCTAACTTACCCTTAATAATCTCCAAAGATACAGATTTCAGAGCCTTTCTTGGCAATTTATTACAGTGCTTTATCATATTTACAGTTAGGAAGTTTTCATAGAATCATAGAATACTAGGACTGGAAGGGACCTCGAGAAGTCATCGAGTCCAGTCCCCTGCCCTCATGGCAGGACCAAATACTGTCTAGACCATCCCTGATAGACATTTATCTAACCTACTCTTAAATATCTCCAGAGATGGAGATTCCACAACCTCCCTGGACAATTTATTCCAGTGTCTGACTACCCTGACAGTTAGGAACTTTTTCCAAATGTCCAACCTAAACCTCCCTTGCTGCAGTTTAAGCCCATTGCTTCTTGTTCTATCCTCAGAGGCCAAGATGAACAAGTTTTCTCCCTCCTCCTTATGACACTCTTTTAGATACCTGAAAACTGCTATTATGTCCCCCCTCAATCTTCTCTTTTCTAAACTAAACAAACCCAATTCCTTCAGTCTTCCCTCATAGGTCATGTTCTCTAGACCTTTAATCATTCTCGTTGCTCTTCTCTGGACCCTCTCCAATTTCTCCAACTTTCTTGAAATGCGGTGCCCAGAACTGGACACAATACTCCAACTGAGGCCTAACCAGCGCAGAGTAGAGCGGAAGAATGACTTCCCGTGTCTTGCTCACAACACACCTGTTAATGCATCCCAGAATCATGTTTGCTTTCTTTGCAACAGCATCACACTGCTGACTCATATTCAACTTGTGGTCCACTATAACCCCTAGATCCCTTTCTCCCATACTCCTTCCCAGACAGTCGCTTCCCATTCTGTATGTATGAAACTGATTGTTCCTTCCTAAGTGGAGCACTTTGCATTTGTCTTTATTAAACTTCATCCTATTTACTTCAGACCATTTCTCCAATTTGTCCAGGTCATTCCTTAACTTTCAATTTAAACACCCTTACTGCAGTTTAAACCCATTGCTTCTTAGCCTATCATCAGAAGCTAAGAAGAATATTTTTTTCTCCATCTTCCTTGTAACAATCTTTTAATGTACTTTGTGATCCTCCATCTCACTAATCTTCAAGGAAGCTGTGTTATATAGCAAACTGAATGTAGGCCCAACAATTAGGAATACCTGAGTTTTAATCCCATCTCTACTACTGTCTGGTTATGTAGCGTTGGGTGAATCACTTAGTCAAGCCTGTGCCTCTGTTTCACAAGTTCAGACTCAGGTAATAATACTTCCCTAACTCACACAAATGTTGTAAAAATCAATTAATTAAGCCCTCAGCCCAGCATATCAAGCCCAAGTAATCCAGTGGGAAAGATTCCTACAGATTTCTCAGTTTGTTGAGTGGTGATGGGGGAAGATTTTGGTGGTTATTCCCAAAAAATTACTTAATTGGTGATAATTAGGCATGTGGCTTACCTACTGGGAAAGCAGTGTATTTATTTTGTGCAGCTCACCTGGATAAGTATCCTTAAAAAAGCTTTAGGTGGTGTGTGCAAGTGAACATTGAAAGTTAGAAATAGAAATGTTACCTAGAGTGTAGATAAAAGGATAGCCATCACTGACACATAAATTGATTGCACCAGATCATATTAAGGATCTTGCAGTTCTGTTTATCAGCTGTATATATGTAAGATGCTGATAAGTTTTCTCTAGAAGGCAAAAATGATTAATATAGAAACAAAAATAAAGGTACATATATGCGCTCCTCGTTTTAAAATTCCTTAAGCGCACTAAATATATCCAGATGTACATAAAAAAAATCCCTTCTAAGATTATATCTGATGGAATGTTTCCCAAATAATTTAGTATAGTTGTCTTTAATGGAAAATTACCAATTTTTTAATCCAATTGGCATTTTCATTAATCCAGTGACCTGCGATTTGACTGCAAAGAGGAAATGTAAGTTTTTCTTAGGCTCCTGAAATTTAGAAAAGCCCTTATATCTGAAGAATTATAAAACAGGAAGTTTGATAATGTAAATAAATAAATGAAACAACTTTAAACACAGAGAAAGGAAGAAAATGAGGAGAAAGGAAAGTCCACAGTTGAAAACTGGGACATCACCAAGCCACAAGGGAGCAAGTAAGGACTCAATCCAGTAGAGCTAATCTGTGGCATCCCACATTGGTCACTGCCACAGCCATCAAAAATATCAACTTCATAGCAAAAAGACTGCACTGTGCTTGGTGCAGAAGCCCAGTTTTTAAAAACAATAAAAAATAAAATTTTAGGAAATCCTGCGTTAAAGGACTTACTTACCAGGTAGGACCTCTCATGAATGACTGATCTGCTATCTATGACCATATGATCTTGAACTGCAATCCTGCTAAAGTTCATGTGGCACCTGGCTGGATTAATATTTGAATGTTAGTCTCCTAAACACTGTTTACTTATAGTGGGAGGACTCTTCCTTCTATAATACCAGTGTCCCAGCAGGGCTTTAGAGAGTGCTCTGTTGTTGGTTCAGATGAGATGCGAAAGTGCACTTTGCGCCATTTGTATTGATAAAGAATCACAACATTTTAAATAAAATATAGGGTGTTAAATCTTCTGGCCTAGACATATTACACTGCAGGTAAACATCTGCCTGCCTCAATTTCCTCTGAAGCTTCAAATCAATATGCTGTTCATCTTCATTTTCTTCCCAAAATTGTTGCTTGATGTTTCTGTACACTATTAAAGACAGATTATCTTTGATTTTAAGAGCAGGGATATCCTATTTTGGAACACAGCCACTGCCATGTTGGATAAAACCATTTAATCCAGGGGTACTCAACTGTTTTCTTTCTTCCCAAAACATACTGTAAAAATTCTAGGGGTCAGAGGAGGGGGGGCAGGGCTCCAGGCTTCAGCTGCCGTGGGTGCACTGGGGACTCTGGCTTTGTCCTCTTGGAGCATGGTGGGTCTCTGGTCTCCTGGCATCAGTCCTGTGGGGTACTCTCTGTATTACCTTTTCTCAGTGAGTCACAGGGCACACTCACTCCAAAATGGTGGTTATTCTATCATTAGATATGCCAATTCCTGACTCTGCAACTGATCTACTGTATGACCTTGTGCAAATCACATCTCTCGACTGCTTTTCCCCTCCAACTTTTTGTATGTTTTGTCCGTTTAGAGCAGGGGTGGGCAATAATTTTTAGGGGGGGGGGGCATTCCAAGAATTTGGTAAGTGGTCAAAGGCCACATTATATTAATGGAGTAGATGCAGGGTGTATGATGGAAGTTGGGTGCAGAAGGGAGTTTGAGGTAAGAGATTGGGATGCAGGAGGGGTGCAAAGTTTGGGAGGTGGTTGTGTCCTTGGTCAGGGGTGCAGGAGGGAGTTCAGAGGACTGAGGTGCAAGGTCTGGAAGGGAGTTCAGGTGCCAGTGGCAGGCTGTGGGCAAGAGACACCTAAGCAGCTCCCAGCCAGCAGCCCAGCAGGTTCCTCAGCCCAGATCCCTGCCTTCTAGCCTTCTGCACTGACTGCAAGGGCCATGTGTAGTTGAAACTGGCCAATGGGAGCTGTGAGATTGGGTTGGGAGTGGGAGCAGCATGTGAAGCCTCTCCCTCCCTCCCTCTGGGCTCACAATGTTCAGAGAGCTACTCTGAGAAGCATGTGGGAACAGGGCAGGAAGGAAGCTTGGCTGAGGTTCCTGCAGGCTGGATCCAGTGGCTTGGTAGGCTATATTTTGCCCACCCCAATTTATATTATAAACTCTTCAAAGCAGATATTGTCTCTTACCTATTCATATATTGCTCTGCATATTTGGGGCCCTGATCTTGTCCTTGTCCTCTAATTGCTACTGTAATATGAATAATTAATTATAATAATATTAATTCCTCATGTGACGGACCTCCTGGCAACATTATGGCTCCATCTAGACTGCAAGCCTCTTTCGAAAGAGGCTTTTTCAAAATATACTTTTGAAAAAGCCTCTTTCGAAAAAAAGCATCTAGACTACAACCAGTACTTTCAAAAAGGCAAGCCACTTTTTCGAAAGAGAGCACTCAGGCAGTCTGGATGCTTTCTTTCGAAAAAGCAGTTTGCATTACATAGCGCCTTTTTTTGAAAGAGCACTTAGATGGCTGCAGAGCCGTGTGGTATTGTGCACCATAGTCACACTGCATCTTCCCCAAGTGCTTGCCCCAGTCGCCACTCAGCTGCTAGTGGCAGCAGAGGGGTCAGCATTAACTGAGCAGGCACTGAGGAGAGGCGCTTGCGGGGAAAGGAAGGATAGCTGCAGACTCCTGTGGCTGTGGGCTAGGAGCACTGTCTGGGAGCACTTGGGTTTGGTGTACTCCCAAGGCACTGAACTCTGGCCCCCAGCCATGGGGCTCTGCAGCCACCCTTCCCCTGAGCGTCTCTTCCCCTGAACGTCCCTTCCAACCCCCCCAGTCTTCACTCAGTCAATGCTGGCTCAGAGCAGAATGGCAGCAGACAGCAGCAGAGGGGCTGGTATTGATGTCGCCTGGTCTGGCAGATTCCTTGACTGGGGACAACCTGCAGTTCATTATTTTAAAAATTGCTGCACTCAGTGGGAATTACAGGGGGGGCTCTATTATTGGCTAATAGAACTATATTAGATCACAAACCATAACTGGTTTCCAATACTGTATCAGTTAGAAAAGATAAAAAAGATGGATCTTTTACACACAAACATTAATTCCAAAACCTGAATGAAATCAATGCATTTTATGATTTAAGCTAGAGAAAAGGGGTTTTGTACTTTCTAACAAACAATAGCCAATTTGGCAGGAAGAAGTATAGACCAAATGGTGTAATCCCCAACTGGAATAAATCCCCATATGGAGGAATAATTCTGTAAGCATTTCAACATAAAGTTTGGAAATCCAACAATAAGTTATATTGTTAATAGGTTGTTTAAAGCTTCTTTTATTGTTTGATTCATTTTAATAATAACATAGCTTGAGTCACCCAACATTCTTTATGTGAGAATCAGTGTATTTGATGTTCCTTTAAAATCCTTTCAGGTAATGTAATAATCAATCTGACAAAAATCAGTGATGAGTACAACCTCACTAGGTTCAAAGGTCCTCTGAAACTTAGCTGAACTTTCTGACATTCACTATGCATGACCCTCCAAAAAGCTGCATCTCTTCCTTCTACATGACCGGTTAGTGTTTTCATTCCCTTCGTCCTGCTAAAAAGCTTTGGCTACCTTCCAACTTGTATTCAATAGGACCTCCTCCTCGGAATCCCATTCCACTATTTGAAAGGGCCATGTAGTTAGCCTTACTGCTAGGCTGTGTCAGCCAGTGAATTCAAATTTCACATGTTCTGGAACCATGTGCACCTTTTGTGGAGTGCACCCCAGCTCATGTACAGACACTAGTCATTTGTGAGGTGAAGAATTGAAACCCAGGGAAGTGCAGGCCAGAAAATTCAGATTCTTATGAAAGGGAAGGGGCTTGCACACTCATTATATAGTACGTAGTCCTGTGACATTTTAGAACTAACAAAAATATATATCGTATCATGAGCTTTTGTGGGCAAAATGCACTTTATCTTATGAGTTTTCCCCACATAGGTGCCACAGGATTACTTGTTTTTAAAGTTACAGACTAACACAGCTACCCCTCTGAGGCTATGTCTAGAATACAAGGTTTTATCAGAAAAAGATATGCAAATTGTGCTCTGCAATTTGCATATCTTTTTCTGATAGTTTTGTCAGAAGAGGCTTTTCTGAAATTTGGCCCATCTACACTGGTCTAAATTTTGGAAAAACGTCCTCTTTCGGAAGAGCCCTTATTCCTCGTAGAAGGAGAAAGACAGGGCTTCTGAAAGAGCACGTCTGCTCTTCAACAAAAAAAAGCAGAAGAGCAGATGCATTTCCTGATAGTCTAGACATAGGAGACTCATTATACAGTCAGCTGAGACAAACCCCGTAGTCTAGACAGAGCCTGAGACTCATTATACAGTCAGCTTTTGTCCTATGCTAGATAGTGGCAGAGAGTGAAGTAGATGTTTTCCATAGTGAAAGTTCTTTCTCTAAAAAGGACCAGACATATTGCAAAACCACTAAGCTTCTTGTTTATTGTTGATTACTATAGTATCTGGAATTAATCTGCTTAAGACCATTATATGGTCATCACTTGGTAGAAAGTTTTTTTTTTCATTGGACATTCACAGTTTCACATTGTGATGAATTGGTGTATGCTGGCTAGAAACCCTTTGATACTGCACACAAAAAATCACAGTAATGTATTTTAATGTGCATATGTATCTACAATACCAATATAGTCTCAGAAATTACAGGCTTTTACAATCTTGTACTTTACAGTGTCATTATATGAGCAGTAATGATACATTAGAATTTTAGAGAGGATGATGTTAAACTCAGAATGCTACGCAGCATATTTTCTTTCCTGTGTTTGCAGAAGAGCTGCCTGCATAATACAAAACAGTTATTCATGACACTTGTCCTTATAAAAATTATAGATTTGCTTTGATGGCATTCACACTCCCTTATATTCACTTTCCACAAACCTGTCAACAAGCCAATTTGAGTTTATCAAAATGAGAAAGGATCACAATATTCTGGGGATACACAGCCACAATTCATGCCAGCAGTGATAGTACAACCAACTTGACAGCTTTTTGTGGGGCTGGCAACAAAAAGAATAACATATGACTCTGGTGATAACTCATATTTTATTACTTTGTATGTATTTTACACTGGCCACATGAGGCCTAAAGTAGCAATTAAGGCCCAGTGTGCTCTGCATTGTACAAACAGGCAATTGAAAGACAGTCCCTGCACCAAAGAGGTTACAATCTGTGCTAAATTTATCCATATACAGTACACCTGCAGAAGGCCTATGCTCTGCGTTAGTTACCCTGAAAGACTTGAGTGATGCAAAAGTGTTGTCTTCACCTTTCACTTGGGAGTGAATATCACTGCCAGTATAAATAGTAAATTGCAAAACCCAAGTGCCTGAAGCAAAAGTCCAAGCAAATAGTTTGTGAGAAACATCTGGGCTGAACTACGTCCCTGTATAATGCTAACGGTAATGTTTTAAAAAAATAGTTATTCTATGGTGGTTTTTGTCATTTATGTGTTTCTGTTACTAGTTAATGGCAAGGACACCTAGGATGTGTCTAGACTACATGGCTCCGTTTGCTCCCTCCCAGGACTGGCTGAAGCCTGACTCCAGGGTCATTAAGAGGGAGCATGGTCACATAATTGAAAGAGCTAGATTTTATTCCTGCACTGCCAGAGATATGCAATGAGGTCTCCTGTTAGTCTCTTAACTTCTCTATGCTTCAGTTTCTTCATCTGTTTAAACAGGATAACTACTTATCCTACATGCTTGTTATGAAGCTTAGTTCATTCATGTTTGTAAAAGGTGTTGCGATCATCTAACGTCAAGTACTATAAAGCTATAAAATATTATGTTGGTTATATATGTAGACGGAGCAGAAGACGCATTTCCAAAGATGGCATTTTGCTGATTTTCACAGACTAGTAGTTAGAAGTACACAGTTCAAAACTTGGCTATTCTTCTTACACTCTGAAGCTTTGGCCAAGTCACTTAACATCTTTTCATCGGTTTCCCTATCTGTAATATTGGGACAGTAAAGCTTAGCTTTCAACCAGTTAATAAAATTGTGAAGCAAAATGAAATTAGATATAAAGGCTAAGTAGCATTCTAAAAGCTGCTGTGATGTTTATTGTGTTTGGTATTGATAATAGAAGGGAATGGTCTCTTATGTCCAACTGTTAGCAATATATTTTGCAATGGTTGCAATATAAATGATCACATTAATAAACAGGGTAACCCACACCTATATCTGAAAGCTCAAATCAGCACTTAGGCATGGAAAATTGGTAATTTCATCAGAATCTAACTGTCTTCTTAGAACATGCCTGTTGTATACATTTAAATGTCTACCTGAGTATCCAAATGTGGTCTTTGGCTATCCTAATAATAATTCTGATCACACGAGTCATTTCATGTGCAGCTCTGAGGTCTCTGAACTCTTGATAATATAGGGTACATCTACACAGCAGCATTATTTTGGAATAACTATGTTATTCCAAAATAACATGGTGCATGTCTACACTACAATCCTTTATTTCAAAATAATGTCGAGATGAAGGACTTCTTACTCCAACTCATGGTAACCCTCATTTCATGAGGAGTAAGGGAAGTCAAAGGAAGAGTGTTCTTCAACTTCCTGTTGTGTAGACAGCACCAAAAGCTGAATTCTGCTATTTCAACTTCAGCTACACAATTGACATAGCTGAAGTTGCATAGCTTAATTTGACTTTAGCCCTGCTTTGTAGGCATGACCATAGGGAATGCTGAGGGTGCTTGACAGTGTAGCTTACACAGTGTAGTTTTACTCAGTGACTCCATAAAAAAGCCTCATGTATCTCTGGTTTTTTGTTCTTCCTTGTTTTTAATGCCTCTGTTTCTTGCATATTCAGTTTACAAGTAAAACTTGCAAGTTCCACTTAAGATAAAAAAAAATTAAGTTTATCCTGCTTACATATCACTCCCATTAATTAAGTTAATCTTCCATGCTCAAGCATAGCTGAGAGCCAAATTAGGCCCTGCTACTAGAACCCGGTTTGCAATTTTTTTTTTTGATGATATGGAACTTAGAGGAGAATCCAGCACACAACATCACAACAGGAGAGTTGCTAACAGGAACAAATTATTTAAAAAGGTGTTTTTTGTCATTACAATTCCATTTCCACAAACTTTCACTGGAAAGTTCACTTTTAGGAAACCATATTTGAAAATTGGACTCAAGCAGTATCATAAGTGATTAAATTAAAAATTACAATTCCAGCAGGAATCTGTATTTTATTGGTATTCAATCATTCTATATTAAATAAAATGAACAAAACATATGGTTGTGTTTATTTTTTATTTATTTGCCCCCAGAAACCCTTGCTAAAATTACAGCCTAATATCTTGTATCAAAGGCTGTGTAGTTTTTGTTGCATGCTCAAAGAAGTGTTACAGTCCAAACTTCGTTGTTAATTTTATTCCCCAGTTTGATGGTGAATTTAAAGTTCAATTGAAGAAATTCACCTAATTCAAAACTTCATATTAATGGTTTTATCTAGTCTACCAGTTACAAGTCTTGCATTCTTTTCTTTCATGCAGAATCACCTTCATCTGCCAGAATGCTGTCTGGATTTTCAAGTTTGTTACATCTGTGTCCATAAATGTGTCTTCAAGTCAACACTAAATCAGAAGAATGGTGTCATGGAGATAAAAAGTAATTTACAGCAAGACATTAGTTTAAATGTTACATATAAAATACAAATATTAGATCAGATGGAATGGTCAATATTTCCTGTGCTTTCTTGAGATGAGGAACATAGTATTTCTACCATGGTTGACTTCCAAAACTGATTTTATGACAGGTCAAATTTTTCATTATTTTTATGTTCCTTTTGGATTGCAGGGGCTTGATTTTCCTCTTGCTTACTAGCTTTACATCAATATAATTTTACTGACTACCACAGAGTTACTTCACAGACTAGTGTAAGTGAGAGGACCCTTTGACCTTGCGTTGTTATCAGTGGTGGCCTGTCAATACAAGCGATCACAGTTGCCTAGGGCTCCAAGATAAACAGCCATTGAGCGCTTTGGAGGCAGGGGCGCTGACCGCACGCCGATTGCGCGTTTTGCCTAGGGCACCAGTGCCAGCAGCTCGTTTAGGGCTGCTCCTGGCTGATATGCATAGTTTCAGACATAGTGTGACTTCTAGAGTTTCTGTTTATTAAACTTAAAAGTCATTGGTAGTATTATTGTTTGTTTATTATAATTGGGTAAAGTATGGTAATCTTTCATGACCAAACTGCCCAACAGGATGAATAGATTGTGAAACAGGAGATTTGTGTTCTGATCTCACCCTATCTGCTTGCTGTGTGGCCACTTAATCTCTTTGGGTTAAACTCAAATCAGCTATAAGTAGTTAGGTCAATAGAGTGTACCCATTTGTAGCACTTCTGAACTTGATTCTCTGTGCAAGTCTTTCTCTGTAAAATAAGATTAATAATTCCATGTGGAGCACAAGGATGCTGTATTAACAAATATATATATATAGAGAGAGAGAGACAGAGAGAGAGAGCACTTTGAGATTCATTTCATTGCAGGTGCTATAGAAGTATAAAGTATTATTTCACAGGAGAATAAAGATAAAAACAGGAGAGATACCAACTTGTACCTCTGAGGAAAATGAGTGAGGGCCAGATTGTTCCTTTCACAAGGAACTTCAGGAGAAAAAAAATCTATAAGGGAAATCCTATGGAGTTACTTCACGTTGTTTCTTTGGAGAAGAGAAGGCAGTTTTCCATAGGAAGCCTTCTGAACAGAGCTTTTGTGCCTCGCTTTGATTCTGAGGGCCCCTTTCCATTATCTGGAACCTGGTTCCAGTAAGCTATGTTTCAAGGAAATACACCTCCCACTACTGAGGGAGCCCTACAGAAAAGGAATTTAGTAATGAGTTAGATCGTTTTAAAGTTACATGGAATGGAAGAGGACAGGATGCATGTCTCCCTAAACTGTCAATCAATCCCACACTCCTCCCTGAATCTACACAGAGCTACAGGGGATACAGGGTCATGGGCTGAAGGGTGGACTCTGCTGATGATGATTGTGCACTAGCACTGGGAAATTTCGTGAAGTATCATTTTGGTCAGGAATGAAAGTAACAAATTCTGAGTTATATTTACAGTTTTGTGAGGCTCAGAAGTTTTGATTTATCCGAGGTCATTCATACAAACCTTTTTAATCCATGTTTTGCTTCTAGATATAGAAAATTAGCTGGAGTTACCCAGTGTTGCTCGGGAAACCAGAGGAACAAAATGTTGAAAAACAGTAGCCCATTATCTTTTTTTTGAATGGTAGAAAAGTTGCATTGATTTCTATAGGGATTAAAATGTAGGTCCGCATCATCCCCGGAGCGGGGAGCGTGCAACTCTGGGTGGAGGGGAGGTTACACGCGGGAGGGGCGCCCCAGCTTGTGCCCAGGACAGCAGGTGCTGCGGGGGGCAGAGCGGGTGCCTGAGCAGTGTAGGGGTCGGGGCACTGTGTGCCAGTGTGGAGGGGGAAAGAGGGTCATTTATGTAACCTCATGGGTGGGAGGAGGAGAGTCCCGGACAGCGCTGGGGGCCGCAGGTAGTGGTCATGGGACCTAGGGTGGGCGGGGCAGCCCCTGCAGCGCAGCGTTGTGGACTACTTTTTTATTTTTACAGCTTGAGCTCAGGCCCGATTGGGTCTAAAAGTACCTTAAAACCTTCTCCTGGATGAAAGGTTATCCCATGCAAAGTTTGGTTGCAGTAGCTCTTATAGTGTCCAAGTTATTAGCACACAAACGTACAAATATTCTCCTTTATATATTAGATATCCAGAAAAATGCACTCCATGAATTATATAATTCTTAAATTCAGAACTCTAAATAAAATAATTTAGCAGATGAAATTATGGGCTGACCATCTTATATATCATTGCCTACTTGTATGGGACTTGACAACATAGCAACTTAATAGGGTAAATGGAATCTACTTTACCCCAGGTTGCCAACATTTACAAGAGATAGAGTTTATTAAAATTTCTTTTTATATAATTTGTTTCAGGATAAAAAAAACAAAGAAACAAAAAGGCAAACGAAAAAACTGCAAAAAAAAAAATCCAAACCCTTGACACTGAAACTTCACTGTCGGATTGCTGCAAATACGCCTCAACTCAATGCAGCCCTTAAAACACGCTGGTAACTTCTGCCCTGAGAAGCAAAGTCAACAAAAATGAGCATCACATTGAAAAAAAGGCCACCTCAAGTAAAGTAAAGTAGAGAGAACATTCATGGAACATTGTATTCTTCATGGAAACAACTGTAAAGAAAAAGAGTTTGAGCAAGCATAATAAAACTCTGCCAAGTACTGGAAAGGCCCCTGCTAATCTCTCTACCATCCTGCCTTCAAAACAGATTGCAACATCCAGTGTGTCAGATCTTCCCACAGCTTTGCCAGAAACAGTGAGTTTAGATTCCATAGTAAAAGCAAGTCCTGGGAAAAGGAGACCAGGCACTGTAACAATATCAAAACGGTCAAATGCTGCAAACATGTCTCAGAGTCAGTTGACTCGACCAGTCATTCCACCAAAAAGACCTGGCTTTAAAGTGTGCTATATCTGTGGCAGAGAATTTGGGTCACAATCCCTTGCCATACACGAACCCCAATGCCTAGAGAAGTGGCATATTGAAAATGGCAAATTACCAAAGCATCTCAGAAGAGCAGAGCCTTCTAAACCTCAGTCCCTTATTGGTGGCTCCTATGATACTAAAGCTATGAATGAGGGAGCTTATCAGAGTGCTCAAGCTCAGCTCTTGCCCTGTGAAAACTGTGGCCGCACTTTCCTTCCTGATCGCCTCCCAGTGCACCAAAGGAGTTGCAGACCAAAGGATGGTGGCCTCGGCCCTTCAAACATTAACCCACCTAAATCTGTTAAAGGCCCTAACTTTGGGCTAGTATCTGCAGCACGTACTGATCAATCTAGTAAAGGTCAACAAAAAAGTGGGGCTGCTCCAGCCATACCAGACAAGGTAAATTATTATGCATATGGGCTCTGACCGAGACGTGATTGTTTTGATATAGATACCCCAGAGTCTAGAGATGAGTGAACTTTCACCAAATCTTAAATTTCAAGGCCTACTTTCAAATATGTTTTTTTGCACCACACACACTCTTCCCAGTTGAGCAAGGGTGGATAATGCATTCAGAAGGGAAGCATAAATTTTTCTAATCCTATTTATCCCTGTTTCTTTGATCTTTCTTGTTGAAAGGAGAAATTTGAGTTATAATTTCTCATGTTCCTGGAGGACATGTATCCTCAGAAGAGGCCATTTTGTGCTATAGGTCATTAAAAGATTATGTCAAGCTGCTTAAGCAGACTTTACATTTTCCTAGTATGGTTTAACAGACCTCAGATGTTTGTATTTAATTAACACAAACCATGATGTTTCTTTATGCGTTAATCATTCCAGAGATTTAGATTTTTTTAAATGTTATACTTATCCATGAATAAAATCATTGGGGTTTGCATGCTCAAAGTCAGCAACTCAGAATACAATGAAATAAGTCAACAGACTACATAGTTTTTCCACTTAATTTGATGAAGGAGCCCAGATTAATGGGACCTGTTCTATATGTAAGAAGCTACATGAACATTAAAAAAAAATAGCCTATATTTTTTTTGTTTCTGTACCAGCTTTGGAATGGTACTTTATTTTGACCTAGATTTTAGAAAAAACGTTTAAAGTTAAGCAACTAGTTCCATAATTAGGTGCCCAAATGTGCAGCTTGATTTTTAGAAGTGCTGAGCATCCAACTTCATTTGATTTTAAGAGTCACATTCCTATACAAAAGGAACATGCATCTAGTGGTTAGCACATGAACCTAGCAATTGGGAGCCCCACATTCATGCCCTTATTCTGCCACAGATTTCCTAAGATATCAAGTCACATAGGCACCAATTTTTAGACATATTTAGTTGTTGCCCTGCTCAGCAACATTGCAGTGCCTAAGTCCCATTTTAGTCACTTTTGACAATGGGACTTAGCCAACAAAGTTACTTAGGCATTGTGGTGCTGAGTGGGATAATATCTAAATACCTTTACAAATCTGGGCCTTATTATCTCCGAGTCTCAGTTTCCCCATCTGTTTAAAACAGTGTATGTGTGAAGGAGGCTATAATAATACTTCTCAAACTCACACGAGTGCTGTGAGGACAAATAAATTAAAGATTGAAAGTCACTCAGATACTACTAGCAGCTATATAAGCATAGAAGATAGATGGGCCTAATTCCCTTTATCTAAGTATTACAATAGGTTCTTCACCACATGTTCACAGGCATAGGATATATGAAGTAATGTAAAATATGAGAGAGAGAGAGAGAGAGAATCTATGGTGTTAGAAAAATGCATTAACCTTGTATTGTTACATTGTATTATCAAGCAATTACATTTTATCATTATGTAAGTGCAATTATACAATTAAATAATATCATAATCTATATGAGTGAAGGGAGGAGTTAGTTGCTCTCTGTATATAATTTCATGTTTACTAAAGAAACATTGAGAAAATATTTTTTTTTAAAACTACAAGTCCATAACTATAGTCATGCACAGAAAAGATTCTACAGGAAAAGTGACTTTGTAAAACTGTTATCCTCTTACTCAACAGATGTGTGGTGTACATTCAGTCACATCTGCTGACTAGATTGGCAAAAATATGTTACAATTGTTTTTTACTCCTCTTCATACTGCACAGCCAGTACATCCAAGATGATGTGATCTGGATTCTATTATTTCTTATGTTTCATCACCAGGCTTGTTTACTTAATTCCAGTCAGTTACACCTATTTAGTCCACTAACAAAGGCAATATAGCCTATGACTGACAGTGTAATTTGTCCCAGGGAGCCCTAATATTCATGATGATGCACAAGAGGAAAGACTCTACCTTGATTTCTAGGTCTGAAACTGAGTTCTCAGCGCTAGCCACTAGAAAATAAATCCCATCACGGGTAAACTGAACATATCTAGTATGGAAGTTCTTCAAGGAACCACACACTGCATTTTTACATTTTCAGATCCTCTTTTTTGTGTAGACCTGCACTTTAAAAGCAGAGATAATAGTGGAAAGAGAGAGAGAGAGAATCATAATGGGAACATCAACCCAATCCTCTGAGCAGCGTAAAGACCACACAAGAAACATCGGTGGAGCTTAATTTTCACTGTTTTTTTCCAGCAAATATTTACAAATATTGTTCACTTTGTCAGCTATACAAGGGTTTACTAATGTGTAATCTATTAAAAATAAATAATGGCTAATTAAGTTATAGCAAACAGCTTTGTTATATAGAAGGAAAGTGCTGGACTGGTGGCAGGAGTAGGTCAGAAAGTACAACAAGCAATCATGCTTGGCTGATGCAAAGTAGAAAGAGCTACATGCCAGTCCTGTTCATCTGAAGGAATATTACTTCAGAGCATGTCATTTGATGGACAGGAGAGAGATCACAAAACATTAATAGCAGACTTCTTGGTGGAGGAAATAATCCTAGAGCATCTATTTATGTTTATCCAAATGGCATTTCATTCCAGAATCAGCAAGTCAGTTAAACACATGTTTAAAACCTTGCTGAACCAAGGCCTTTTATGACTACTTTGTAATTATATATACATGAGAGCCTCTCTACCTCAGCATCTATCATCAAAGACCATCAAAACTCCAAGTCCCATTCTCTACTCTGAATATAGAAAATGAACTCACTGGCCCACATCCAGGGTTGTAGCCAAGCTATGTTTGGCTCAGCTTGAGGGGAAAGGCAAAGGTGGCTGTATAGTGTTTTTACACACCTATGTGCATAAACCTACAAATCCCAGTTCCAGGGCAGAACTGGTGAGAAGAATCTCATGGGCTGCTCTAATTTTCCCCTTCCACCTGCCAGTACATTTTTTAGAAGGCTGGCCAGCAGCCCAGCTCAGTTCTGGCTTGTACTGGGTCCAGGCCTACCCCCACTGTGGCTCTGCATTTAAAATGTGTTAGGAGCCAGGTGGACAAGCAGCCCATCTCAGTTCCGGCTTCTGATGGGTCCAGGAGCTCAACCCCCCATCCCCACCCTGAACAGGGGCTGGTTTTTAAATTGGCTCCGCTTGCAGACCAGCTTCCCGCTTGGCACCTTGCACTGCTGCCTCTGATACGGAGGCAGTAGCACAGAGTGGGTGGGGGGCTACTCCGGAGTGAGGCCAGAGTACACTGGCTGCTTGGCCTTGCCCCTGGGGACTATAGAATAGTCAAATAACTGATAAGAATTCATGAGGTTAATCGACTATTGAATTAACCGATATTTAACATCCCTAGTTCTAACGGAGCTGTTATGGCATCTGAGGGCCACTGAAATGAAGGAAGGTAGTTGGATCATAGGGTGAGGCAGAGAGAGCTATACAAATTCTGTGCCACTTGGGGGTTCTACCACATGGGGAAATCCTGAATCAGCTGGTTAAAGCAGCTCTAGGGCTTCCTTTTGCCACCAAAGCAACCACAGGGATCAAAGGATCTGGACCATTGTTTTTGTTAGCTCTGATTTTCTTCTAATCCTCAATCAAATCATTTGGCCAGTTGTGGAGATAGCTAGTTAATGTATTACTGGTTTGTTAGCCCAAAGTTGCTTTTTTAAACCGAAGTATGAATTTTAATAGAAACTATGGACTCTGTATTAATCAAGTCTGATTGTGTATAAACCACACAATAAGGTATGCTTAATTGACTTTCAGGAATTATATCCATTCAGAAATCCTTCTTCTTGGACTTCATTGGATTATAGTGATTCATTAGATACTGCAAGTCACGTAATTATATTCTTTAAATCCAGTCCTGTACTAAAGAGAATGCACTACTCTTAGAAAAAAAAACCTGGTTGCTACTTCCTATGCAGATTGACATTAATTAAGTGCTACAAATGTTTTTTTTCTTCTTTCTTTGGCAACAGATGGTGACGACTTTAATCCTAGAATCCTTACAGCTGGATCTCTAGCATCTGGTGCTGCCATCTGCTGTCTATTTCCTATTGTAATACCTTACCCACAAAATAAAAATGTTAGTCTCCTCTTTTTATGCATCTTAACACAGAGCCAGTCTTGAAAACTTGCTGTACACAAGCAAAATCTTTACATAGTTTTGTGTAAGATCAGGTGAACAGTGTAATCGGTTCAGAGAATTAGAACTTTTTCAAATAGCATAGATTTCCAAACAACATGAACCTGTATCTGCTCTCGTTGAAGTCAATGACAGACTTTCCATTAATTTCAATAGGAGCCAATTTGGACACTGTTAGAAGGTAGTTCACAAAAACAAGAGGAGGAAATACAAAAGGGTAGATACAAATTAACAAAATATTTGAATTAGTTTTACTAAGAAATATCAGCATGGTAGGTGTGGAGGTTCCCCTCTCCACATAAGCATTGAGCCCTTCACTTCTGAGTTTTAAGGAGTCAGAAGTTTTAGAGTGAAATGGAAAACTCAGATAATTCCCATATGGTTACACATGTATTTATCTATGCCGTCAAACACTACACTACACTCAACTAGATAAATATAGGAGTCAGTTCTGGCTTCTTTTCTATAACATTTCTGTCATTATGGCCAATCCCTGACTGAGGTCATTATGAGAGGGTGTGACAAAGAGACAATCTGATACTAGTAAGATTCATAAAAGAGACTTCCATCCCTTACGCTAATGTCCTTAACTGTCGGATGGGTTGGGATGGATGAAAAAACTCTGCTTTACTGGAGTCTGATTGTGCTTTTAATCTTTTATACGTCTTCATCTGCTCTGTTGTTCATATGTGAGCAGTGCTGGTCAGAATTCTGGTCTCCTGACATTCAGTTAGGTAGATAATTTTATGAATGGGAATTATTGTCTCTTCTAGTCCTAGATGATAAATCATTATGCTCTTAGGAGAAGTTTGCAATTCAGTCATACTGAACACACCATAACAAACCAAAAATATACCACTAAAGTTAGCACCATGTTCTACAAACAGGCTGGGAAAAAGAAATTACATATTTTGTTCATTGCTACAAATGTATAGCCTTTGAGTTCAATAATTAAATATGTTTTCATTACCACATATATAAACCATATTTCTCAGCTGGAATTAATACATGGTCAGAGCAGTGTAAAAAAAGGACACTCATGGGAAGAAAGTCTGAACAACTTTTTCAGGAATTTGTAGCTATTTTTATGAGGGCATATTTCCTCATGACACTGGCCATTAATATGATCACTTTTTTTACAAGTGAAAAACAAAACCTTGAACAGTAAGTAGCAGACTGTTTAGTCACTGTCCTGTGACTAGTCTGTCTTGGAAAATTCCTTGACTGGGATCTGATGATTTCCAAAAATATTTTACTTCCATACAATGATCATTCCAGATGTGACATTTGGGCAGGAGAGTTTAAGGGGGAATAGAAATGAAAATTAAATACCAGCGGCTTTAAAACTCACCATCACCCAAAGAGACTTGCTAACTCATTGTCACGTAAGCCACCAAGCAGCCATCTACAGACAAGTTTTTGCAATGTGGTAGTTCTGTGTAGTCTGAAGGCTTCTGCCTTCCACCAACAGAAGTTGGTCCATTAAGAAGTATTACTTCACTCATCTGGTCTCCATCCAATGGTAATGACAGTCAGTCACTTCAGAATGAAAGTGTGGTGGATCTGGGCACATCATTTCTCCGGGAAAACATTTTTAAAAAGAAAAAGCTATGTACTACAATGTAGACCCTTTTGTGTTCCTCCCCTATATCACTAGAGGGATCTTATTTTCTCCTGAGTCAAACTACTCTTTTTCTGTTTAGTCACGTGCTTACTTTTGATGTACTAACCAGTCAGTCATAGAATAATGGACTAACATCCGTGAATTTTCAACCTCTCAGCTCAAGTGGCCATTTAAGAAAGGAGGGCTCTTTATGGGCTCTTAGGGCCTGAACCAAAGCCCACTGAAGACAATAGAAAGACTCCCATTGGTTTTCATTAACTTTGGATCAGATCCAATATAATTTTCCATACTACTCTCTAAAATGAATTCTGAAAACAATAATGCTTCTTTACTGTAATTGTTGTTTGCAGCCACCAGCGATCAGACGGCCACCCACCGTTGTTTGTTACATATGTGGCCGTGAGTTTGGAACTAAATCTATTAGCATCCATGAACCACAATGTCTGAAAAAATGGCATAATGAGAATGACATGCTACCCAAACATTTACGAAGACCTGAACCTAAAAAGCCAGAAGTCAGATCCTTACAAGGTAAACTGTGAACCAAAAAAAAAAAAAAAAAAAAAAAAAGACGAATGTAAGTTTTAAAGACAGCTAAGTGATCTACATGAAACAAACAATCTATTCATGATACAGTTTAATTTGTTTTAAGCAGTCTATTTTTGCTTTTGTCAAATCAGTGTCAGTTAAGGGTGCTCTGTGCCTCTTATGTAACAGGACATTGTGTCAATCTCTTCTGAATCTAAAACTAGACATCTACTTCCTTAGTAAGCCCTTCACTGGGATTACTTTTCTAATCAAGACAGCTCATCCAAAAGCAATAAAAGTAAGTTCAATTGCTATAGGGTATGAGGTGAAATCAGACCAGTGAAGGTGCGACTGATCAATGGAGGGGCCACACTGAGAATTTTCAGTTAGGACAAACTGCAAAGAATAGGGCCAGTCCCCCAAACTGATGGTTTAGTCTTATTATAGTCACCAAACTAGTCACAAAACAATTTATGTAACACCTTACTATTTACCAAAAAGCTATAATGCAGTTCCCCTTAAGCAATCTAGCCTTTAGCTCGCAGCTAGACAGCCAAGTCAAACATGGTAAGGTCTGCTTTAAAAAAATCTTATTCACCATATATAGAGTTCTACTAATCCCAAGAGATCAGACACATAACCATGAGGTCAATGACTATATCAGATTTAACCCAGATATACACTTATGGCCAATTCTTATTACATACATTTTAGATTAGTTTAAAAGTAAAGAAGAGTTGCTGCAATTGAAAGATTATAAATACAGATATTAATAAAGTTCTTGGGCCAGTTTCATAGCAAAGATGGTGAGCTGCTGATTTGCAAAAACGCATTCCAGAATCAGTTTAACAATAGGCAGTATATGTATGGAGGTTGCCTCAATTCTTCCATAAAAATGCGCAGGGACAATCCAGGGTACCTGGAGAGCTCAGTGTTTGGCTTGAGTATCCCCTGACAAAATTTAAGCAGAACTGGGATGACAAGGATCAACCCTAAAGCTCTTTTACAGTCCTCTAGCAGGCTAGGATAGCCTTTTAACAGCAGATAACGCTGCAGACATTCCTTGAATGAAGAATAGGCAATAGGCATCAGCAGGGGCGGATATAGGGCAGGGCGAACGGAGCAGCCGCCCCGGGCCCCGCGCTTCAAAAAGCCCCGTGCATGCGCCGTGGTGCCGCTGCGCATGTGCCGTGGCAAAGGGGGGGCCCCACGGACTTATGCTGCCCGGGGCCCCGCAAAACTGTCATCTGCCCCTGGGCACAAGTGCTTTGAAATAAATCTCTATTTACTAGACACAGAGGGGCAAGTAGCTGCATTCATTAGCATAAGGTAATTATGCATTCAAGCAATTCATAGGTAGTTATGTGACAAACTTCAAAGAGACATAAAGAGAATGATGTTACATCACAACTTTCATTTTGTTGTTACTATTTCTTAATGTCAGTGTTCCCTTTGATCTCTGAATCCATAGAATAAAGTAAGATAGGAACAGCTGTTTATCGTCCGCAAGCTAATATGGTTACATTGTTCATGTCTAACAAGATAAAAGTAAACACAGACAAATACAATTAGTATCTTCTTTAACTCTCTAACAATACAGGTTTACATTTCAAATAATTTACTCTAACATGGCTTTGATAACTATCTACAGTGGCCCTCTTTACCATTTCAATACTTCTCTAATATGCCCTTAAGGTTGATTTTGGATCTCTACAGCTCTTCTCCCTGCAGCCTCCTTTCTACTACCAACTCCCTCAGCTTTATAAAAGCTCTACCTTTCCTGAACAGATAAATTTCCCTTTATTATGGCTTTCCTCTCAGTCTACATATCCTCCAGTTTGCAGCTTAACTGGCCCCTGTGACCTGCAGTATCCCCTTCGGTTACATGGGGAACATGACACATCACAAACTTGTGATGTTTTGATTTCACCTTGCTTACTTATATAGGAAAAACTTAAAAACAACGAATAGTCTAGTAGCACCTTAAAGACTAACAAAACATGTCGATGGTATCATGAGCTTTCGTGGGCAAAACCCACTTCATCAGATGACAGAAGTATTAAAAGTCCAGATCCAAGAATAAAAAAGGGAAAGGGGAGAAGGAGGAGGGAAAAAAGGAGAAAAAAAGACAGTGAATAGATTGTTAAAGCAGTTACAAGAGGCTGATAAGAACAATTAGCACATCCATTGTTTGGTTGGTGTGTTAAGTCATTAGGATGTGGAAGGTAGTGGGCAAGCCAGCCAATGTCTCTGTTCAGTCCATTCTGATAAGAATCAAACTTATAAATGAAGTTAAGTTCCAACCCTTCCCTGTGTATTTGACTTGTGGAATTGGCCTGAAACAAGGCAATGACTTGGAGATCCATTAATGAGTGCCAGGGCAGGTTAAAGTGTTTTCCAACAAGTATACATCAGAGACAGGTGTTGCCTTCTCTCCTCTCTGGAAAGGAATTTGTTTTTCCCTGTTTGGGCACAGATTTTGAGTGAGTCTCTGTAATTCCTCGTATAGTGTTAAAACAGACATTTCACAATCATATAAATCATGAGTGTGTAATTAGCTTTGAGAAAAGACCTTGCTCTATACATTGTAGTAATACAGTAATATTGTATACAATCAGTTGATTCAATTGCTTATCATTTGGGGTTCACTACTTGTCTTTATAGGCCAATAAACCTCTGAAATTATTTTTTTCTGAGGGTTACCTATCAGAGTAAAACTTATTCAAGCTGTGAGGAAGGCAACATAGAATCTGGTGGGGGAAAGAAAGAACTACATGTTCTTTCCTCCCCCACTTGTGTTTACTAAAATGCAAATTGTTTGGTTTCCTGCCCTCTCTTCCCCCTGCTGTCTTGATGATCCTGTTTACTGCTTGTATGTAAACCAAGGCAAATGCACTTTTCTTTGTTTAGGATAGACCTGTTTATCAACTCTTCCTGGCAGATTTGATTTAAACATTCTTTAGTCATAATTCTAACCATATTTCCATAACTTTTTAGTACCCACTGGACACCACAGGAATATAAATGATCAGTCAGTTTTCAAATGATACCTCACAAGGCATATTTTGTACAAAGGGCATTACTACAGTATGTAGGATGTGAATACATTGGGGCACTTAGTGTTACATTCACATGTGCATTCATCAGAACAGAATATCCACAGGCAAGAACAGCTTGGGGACTGGTACCTCAGCCAGGTTTTACACCTATAATGTTGGCTATTAAGAAAAAAACTAACATTTGCCAATGGTGATCACAAAATGGGTTCTGGGATAGTGGAGTTTTAACCCTACCCTACTAGAAATACCAATGCTAACTATAGTGATAGAAATGTAGCCTTGTTAGTCTGGGGTAGTTGAAGCAAAATGCAGGACAATGTAGCACTTTAAAGACTAACAAGATGGTTTATTAGATATGAGCTTTCGTGGGCCAGACCCACTTCCTCAGATCAAATAGTGGAAGAAAGTAGTCACAACCATATATACCAAAGGATACAATTAAAAAAATGAACAAATATGAAAAGGACAAATCACATTGCAGAACAGAAGAGGGGTGCGGGGGGGAGGGAGGGGGAGGAAGGAAGGTAAGTGTCTGTGAATTGATGATATTAAAGGTAGGGAGAGTGGGATGTTTGTGAGTTAATGGTATTACAGCTGATAATTGGGGAAACTGTCTTGGTAATGGGTGAGATAGTTCAAATTCTTGTTAAGTCCTTGTTGGCAAGTGTCGAATTTTAACATGAATGACAGTTCAGAGGATTCCCTTTCAAGTGCAGATGTAAAAGGTCTTTGTAGCAGAATGCAGGTGGCTAAGTCATTTAGAGAGTGTCCTTTCTGGTTAAAGTGGCAAGAAACTGTTTTCTCTTTGTGATCTTGTCTGATATCTGTTTTGTGGGCATTAATCATTTGGCGAAGTGTCTGAGATGTTTGTCCAATGTACATAGCAGACGGACACTTTCGGCACATGATAGCATAGATTATATTTCTGGATGCGCAGGAATATGTGTTCTTGATCTTATAACTCACTTGGTTAGGTCCAATAATGGTATCAGCAGAATGAATATGTGGACAAAGCTGGCAACGGGGTTTGTTGCAAGGGAAGGTACCAGGGTTGGTATTAGTGTGGTATGTCCTGTGGTGGTTGGTAAGAATCATCTTGAGGTTAGGTGGTTGTCTATAAGAGACTAAGGGTCTGTCTCCCAGAGCCTCTTTGAGTATGGTATCCTGTTCCAATATAGGCTGTAGTTTATTGATAATGTGTTGGACAGGTTTAAGTTGGGGGTTGTAGGTGATGACAAGTGGTGTTCTATTGTTGGTTTTCTTGGGTCTGTCTTGAAGTAGATGGTTTCTAGGTATTCGTCTGGCTCTTTCAATTTGCTTTTTTATTTCTCTGGGTGGGTAGTTGAGATTTATAAATGCTTGGTAGAGATCCTGAAGCTTCTGGTCTCTGTCAGTGGGATTAGAGCAGATGCGGTTGTATCAAAGGGCTTGGCTATAGACGATGGATCGCGTGGTGTGTTCTGGATGGGAGCTGGATGCATGTAGGTAACTGTATGAGTCGGTGGGTTTTCTGTAGAGAGTGGTGTCTAATTTTCCATTGTTGATTTGTACGGTGGTGTCCAGGAAGTGGATCTCTCGTGTAGAATGGTCCAGGCTGAGGTTGATGGTGGGGTGTAGGTTGTTGAAATCTCTGTGGAATATCTCCAGTGTTTCTTGGCCATGCGTCCAGATCATAAAGATGTCATCGATGTACCGTAGGTAGAGGAGGGGTGAAAGGGGACGGGAGTTGAGGAAACGTTGTTCTAGGTCAGCCATAAAGATGTTAGCATACTGTGGGGCCATGCGTGTACCCATGGCTGTGCCACTGATCTGGAGGTATAAGTTGTTCTCAAACTGGAAATAATTGTGGGTGAGAACAAAGTTACATAGGTCTGCTATCAGGTTGGCAGTAGTGTCCTCTGGGATAGTGTTTCTAATTGCTTGTAATCCGTCTTCATGTGGGATGTTGGTATATAGAGCTTCTACATCCATGGTGGCAAGGATGGTATTATTGGGGAGGTTATCGATGTTTTGTAGTTTCCTTAGGAAGTCAGTAGTGTCTCGGAGATAGCTGGGGGTAGTGGTTACAAAGGGTTTGAGAAGAGTGTCTACATAGCTGGATAGACCAGTAGTGAGCGTGCCAATACCAGAGATGATGGGACGTCCGGGGTGCCCAGGTTTATGGATCTTGGGAAGTAGATAGAACAATCCTGGTCGGGGGTCAGAAGGTGATTCTGTGAGGATTTGTTCCCAAGTAGCTGTGGGGAGGCTTTTAAGGAGACAGTGTAGTTTCTTTTGGTAGTCCAAGGTGGGATCAGAGGGGAGAGGTTTGTAAAATGTGGTGTTCGAGAGTTGTCTGGTTGCCTCCTGGTTATAGTCGGCCTTATTCATAATGACCACAGCACCCCTTTTGTCAGCTGGTTTGATTACAATGTCCAGGTTGTTTTTGAGACTCTGGATGGCATGGTGTTCAGCACGGCTAAGATTGTGTGTCACTTGTTGTCGTTTGCGAATAATGTCAGTCTGTGCGTTGTTGCGGAAGCTGTGTATATAGAAATCCAGATTGTAATTCCGACCGCCAGGGGGAGTCCATATAGAATTATTTTTCCTTTGGTGTTGGTAGGGGGGATCTGGTAGGTCAGATTGATGTTCAGTGGTGGTTTGGAAATATTCTCGGAGACAGAGGCGGCGAAAAAAAGCCTCAAGGTCACCACAAAATTGTATCCAGTTTGTGGGGGACATGGGGCAGAAAGAGAGACCCCGGGACAAGACAGACTCTTCTGCTGGATTGAGTTTGTAGCTGGAGAGGTTAACAATATTATCCGGTGGGTTGAGGCAGTTGCTGTTGTAGCCAGTGGTATGGAGCAGGTTAGAAAATTTATTGCAGGTGGCTAAGTCACCTAAGTCACCCACAAAACAGATATCAGACAAGATCACAAAGAGAAAACAGTTTCTTGCCCCTTTAACCAGAAAGGACACTCTCTAAATGACTTAGCCACCTGCATTCTGCTACAAAGACCTTTTACATCTGCACTTGAAAGGGAATCCTCTGAATTGTCATTCATGTTAAAATTCGACACTTGCCAACAAGGACTTAACAAGAATTTGAACTATCTCACCCATTACCAAGACAGTTTCCCCAATTATCACCTGTAATACCATTAACTCACAAACATCCCACTCTCTCTACCTTTAATATCATCAATTCACAGACACTTACCTTCCTTCCTCCCCCTCCCCCCCCCCCCCCCCCCGCATCCCCCTTCTGTTCTGCAATGTGATTTGTCCTTTTCATATTTGTTCATTTTTTTAATTGTATCCTTTGGTATATATGGTTGTGACTACTTTCTTCCACTATTTGATCTGAGGAAGTGGGTCTGGCCCACGAAAGCTCATCATCTAATAAACCATCTTGTTAGTCTTTAAAGTGCTACATTGTCCTGCATTTTGCTTCAATGCTAACTATGTAATAAATAGTAGTTGGTGTTCACATTTTAAAAGTAGCTACTGTGAACACTACAGTACAGCAAGTTGCTTTTCGTTATATATACCTTATGTAATAAGACAGTTGATACAATCTTTCTACAGTCTCTAAACCCTAATAGCTTAACACACTGGGATGTTTATTTGTGATGCATAGAAGTCTAACTGCAGTGGAAAATACTATCTATGATATAAAATAAATGTTTATCTCTGCTCAGTTACTCAATTATTGTAATTTTGGGCTCAATTCTATAAGGTGTGGACTTTCCTCACTTCACCTCTCCAAATCAATGCCTTGCAGGATTGGACCCATATATTTACTCTGTGGGTACATCTTCATGGCAGATTTCAGAGAGGTAGCTATGCTAGTCTGTTTCAGCAAAAACAGTAAGGAGTCTGGTGGCACTTTAGAGACTAACAAATGTATTATAGCATAAGCTTTTTGTGAGATACAACTCACTTACTCAGATGCTTGAAGAGAAAGAAAGGCAGAGATACACTCCTATCTCTGTAACATCAGTGCTAATTAAATCAGGGTGGACATGGCTCACCTCCAACAGTGATAGAAGGTGGAAATACCTGTGGGAAATTACTTATTGAAATAAGAGAACCTTTCCATGTCTCTATTCCAGCAGTTTCCAACCACCAGGCTGTGGCCCGTTGCTGGGCCATGGGAACTCTTGGGGTTTGGGTCAGGGTTCCACCACCCACCCCCTCAGTGGAGCTGCACAGCTCTAAAAATAGCACCGTGGCTCCACTCCTAGCTCCCACCCTTTCTGCATTGCTCTGCCCCCCGGAGCAGCTGGGCCCGCAGCTTCTGGGGCTGGACTGCAGTACTAAAAATAGCACTGCAACCCTGCCTCTCGGCTTAGCCCACAGGGCAGAATACCCCATGTACCGGGACCGGAGCTGGTACCATGTTCCCAGCCCCAGCTTCTCCTGGGGGTTGGGCTATGTGGCAGATGGGGTTGGGGATGGGGCTGGACATGGGGCTTCGTTGTGGGGTGGCTGCTGCTGGGGTCATGGCTGCAGCTGCATGGCAGGTGGCAGTTGCCACCGGGGATTGGAGCCGCAAAGCTGTGAGGCCTGAAACAGGAGGCTGGTACTTGGGGGGCTCTAAAGTGTGGAGGAATGGGGGACTTGAAGCCAGCAGTTTGCAATGGCTTTGGGGCTTTTGGCAGACCAGTAACATTTTATTTTCATATTTGCATATTCATTAGTTGCATAATTAATATGCAAGTATGAAAATAAAATGTTATCAGTCTGCCAAAGGGTTATTAATGTGTTTGCTGGTCCCTGGTGTAAAAAAAGGATTGGGAACCACTGCTCTATTCAGATCCCTTCTGGCAGTATCAAATTTGCATATGAATTCCAACTTGGGAGTTTTGTTTTGCTGTCTGTTTTTGAAGTTTTTAATTTCCCCATCAGATACTGTCACCCTCTCCTCACTGCTGGAGGCAAGCCACATCCACCCTGATTTAATTAGCAGTGATGTCACACTCATTTATATATCTCTACCTCTTTCTTCAAGCTTCTGATGAAGTGAGTTGTATCTCATGAATATTTATGCCCTAATAAATTTGTTAATCTTGAAGTTGCTATCTGATTCCTTGCTTTTTGCTTCACAGCAATATTAGCTTTCACTGTTATTTGAGTGTTGCCTGTAACTTCCCTCCTGTCCACACATGAAACCCTCTTTCTAATGATCAGTGATGCTTTCAGCCTGGGTTTGCTGGCATGCCCAGGTGGAGGTTACAGCCATGATTCTGTTTTCACTGGAGCTGGTTAGCCGTGAGAATATAGGTTAACTTATTCAAGTGCTAGTAATCCTCCAGTGCCTTCCTCATTTTCCCCTGGAGAGTGACTCTGCTGATTACAGCATAATGAACCATAGGTTACACCCTCCAGAACTCTCAGGAACGCATGCAGGTGAGTGGAGCAACAGTGAGAACATAGTAACTCAAGTACAGTTTTGCAGTGTAGCTGCTCTCACCCAGGCTAGGTGAACCTGAGAGGCGATTACCTGAATTAATTCTGCAGTGAAGCCATGCTCTGAGAAAGCATTTTCATTTCATTAGCTCTTTTTATGATAGCTACGTTTACTACCACATAATGGGAGTGAAAATGCGGGGAGGGAGGGGAGAGGAACTAGATCTGACAGAGGAGGACTGTGTGGGTAAAAGAAGGATAGTCTTCCAGGTTTTGCAGAACAGCATCATTCCTGGCCACTAGATGTCTTGAGAAGTGGGAGGAAAGCAAGTTATCTACTCTTAAAGAAAACAGCACTACAGAGCTGTGAAACCTAGCTATGAATCTACATATTGCCTCACTCCTGTGCAGCTCTTTAAGGTGTTGAGAGGTGCCGTGCTGTGTGCCCACAGTTCCTGTGGAGGCCCTTAACAGCTTCAACAATATGGTCCTAAGTATCAGCTGCTGTGTGTTTGAGCAAAAACTATGTGTTCCCCACTGCCCTGTTACCAAGAAAATTATCTTCTTTTTAGTCCTTTTTTCTAAGACAATTCCTTTCATCCAGGAAATGCTCACTACTCCCTAACTACATAGATACACCATGTGTGTCAGAACTTTATAAAGGTGGGGGTGGGTAATCCTTTTCAGTAAATGGAACAATCAATTTTCTAAATCAAAAGAGGTACAGAAATGAGATCTGTATAAATAAAATGTTGTTCAGTTTCATATTTTTAAAAATAAGTATGACTAGAGAGAACCACTGGATTGATTACTGGATTTTTGTATTTTGTTTTGTTTTATTTTCTGAATGCAGCACACATGCCAGTATGGAGAAAATCGCCTCCTTTCCTTGTCTCTCTCTTTTTATTTAATACGCTTTCCAAAGTACAGAAAATACACATTCTTTTCCTGCAAATGAAAGGAGTTTTTGCCTCAGCCAAAGAAAGAAACACCAATTGGTTGCTCATCTAACAAAAAGAACATTAGGAACAGGCGTAGTAAGAGATCTAAGGCTTATTGTGGTTATGTGAACTGTTGGATATGAATCATATTAAAACTGCATAGGCTCTTAATGAAGAGATCCATACAGTGCCAGTGACAGAAACCATAGAATATTTAAAAAATGCATGGGACCTTTTCTAAATAGACTGATGCTCACAGTTTGAAGACAAAATGTATTTAGTCCCTTATAGCCACTATCCGTCATAACTTCTGGTTAGGTTGAAACCCATGCATTTGAAATTAAGCCATATTACTTTTTTCCTCCTGCCCTTCAAATGGGATTTAGATGCAAAGACTAAACCAGTTGTTAAACAACCTTGCTGTGCTGCTTGGAAATGTGTTTAAATAATCATTTATTTCAAGGTGACAGAAAACAAGGTTTTATGATTCAAATTAAGTAGCTGAAATACACCTCAGCTAGCTCTTGGGAGTCTGATCCTGTAGTCTTACTGCAGGCAAACTCCACACTGAAATTACTGTGAGTAAAAGTTGAACAAGATGTGACACGTGTGTAGGCCAGGACTGCAGGATCAGTCTCAATGACCTAAGTGGAAGCTTTCCTTGAGTAAAACTTGCAGGCTTGGTCTATAAGAGTTTTTGGGCTAATTTCACTCCTATTCAAGTCAATGGTAATACTCTGATTGACTTAAATTGGAGAATAACTGGGTCTTTTGCTCAGAATTGCACAGATGAGACATATCAAACATACATTTCCTCTCATCCCTGTGGTCAGATAATACAGATTCATTAAGCAGGACAGCAAAATTTGCTTATAATAATGTGTATGCAAAGATGTTAATAATTAGTTAAGAATGCATACCATAACACTTAGTGCTATGTTTTCTCCTTTAATACAATATAGAATGATTGAGTTTGTAGCTCACTTTATTCAACCCTTGGGACGGTAAGCAAGGCATTTTTTTTCTTGTGAAAGCAGTCTGATTTGGTTAAGACTGAAAGGCTCAGTCAACAGGTATTTCCTGAAAATATTTTCCATAAAGAGCTGAATAAGGTTCTCCAGAATGAAAACTGATGCTTTCTTTTTTAATTTTCCAGCCAAAGGTTTCTATGATCTTGATTCTCTAAATGAGGCTGCCTGGAACAGCGCCCAGAGTCAGTTAGTTCCATGTGATATTTGTGGACGCACTTTCCTGCCAGACAGACTGATTGTCCACCAGCGGTCCTGTAAACCGAAACCGGCAAAGTAAAGCACCCCCCTCCCAGGACACACCTTCCAGCCAATGCATTAAAGGAATAAAATCGTTCTTGGAAGCAAAAGGCATAGCTCAGGGGCTCTGTAAAATCACAGTGATGTAGTAGAAACATGTTCAGATCATCTCCTAGGTAAAATTAACAGTAGCCACTGACTATAATATAGGCCGAATACAGTGATTTTTAGCAGGCCCATTATAAGAATGGAAGACATACCTCATCATTTCTGTGCTCTGGGAGGTGCAGCTCACCACTGACATTCAGGGGTGCCCATAAAGTAACTTTAAGCCACCCTTTCACCCCCTAAGCCTGGGCGATTCTCAGGATGCTGGAGGGACTCAATTACTGAAGCATCTCTGTGCTGTACTATGAGCCATAGTGCACTAAATAGTACAGCCCTGCCACTGGTATGCTCCCCAGCACCCGCTCTGACCTACTACCTATGCTAGGGATTTGCAAGTGGCTTGAAAGGGAAGTTTCCGTAGTGCCTGCAAAAAACACTCCATGAAATCCACTTCGGACTTCACAGTTGCCTCTGGTTTTACATAGAAGGAGTTCAGGTACTGTGGCAATGGGTGGCCCTATAGAAGAGAGACAGATAAAAGGTAAAGCTTACCTTTCGTTCTAGAGAAAAATACCCCAGGAATCAGAAGAGAAGCACCCAAATACATCATCTATCAATAGAGATAATGATGAGTTCACTGATGGTAGATGGGCTGTGTTTCCCTGATGCATGTAAATTACTAAATAGCTAAGCTCTGACAGGGACTATAAAGCTTCCTCGCTGTGGCTTGTGGAGGGGTGTCAGAAGAAGGATGAGTCACAAGGCTTAGTAGTCTTAGTGGGCAGGAGCCAGCTAGCGGAGCCAACTGTAGGCTGAGCATAAAGTTTAGCAGAACACAGTAACCTCCCTTCACATCAGCAGCAATATTACTCCCTCTCCTGAAGCTTTGCTGGTTCCTTTGTAGCAGATTGCTCTTTTTCCTAGGAATAATAAATAAATCGGCCTGCAGCAGTTCCAGCACCTTGGGCTCATGTAGTTTATATGGCTTTGGAGGACATGGGTATATTATGCTGAATTAAGCCCGTTCTCCATTAAAACGGAAAAAACACAGAACTCGTTTGCAGCCTACCATAAACCCACAATTTTAAATGACACTGTAAGACAAAGCTACTTAGCCCATTTTACCTTGGCCTAAGTATTTAGCACCCAACCTAAAGTACGCTTCCACCATCAATGAGAAAGACACCCATTGACTTCAATGGGATTGGATCAGAACCAAAAAACACAGGCACTTACTGTCCCCATCCATTGCAACCATGGAGGAAGCATCCCCAATCGGGTGACAAAGTGCTGCTAGGTGCAAAGGGAGAGGCTGGCCAGCAATATCTACCACAGGATGGGTATGTGAGTGTAGATGAAGGTGTGTTTTGCCCTATTCCACACCATAATGGTGGTCTGTGGTAGGGGCATAATGCTTATTGCAGTCAATGACTACACTTCCGTTGACTTCAGTGGTTCAGGATCAAAGAGCCAGCACAAGATATAGGCAGATCCAGAAATGTTTCTTGCAGCCAACATTTCAAGGAATGCTATTGTATTCCAGAGCAGAATCAGAGTAAAAGAACACCCGTGAAAGAGTTAAACATGGGAAGGAAGTAATATACACTCAAACAGAATTACAGCAGAGAGCGCTTTTTTAAAAACCTTACTCTAAAGTGTTTTATTAAGTGGCCAGGGAGGTTACTGGGAAATTTATGACAAAATCCAATGCATGTTGTTAAGCAATCAGACAAACTTCCTGAACTGCAGAAAGAAACCTATAAGTTTTCACCTTCAGTTTCAATACCATTAAGCTGGTTGTGCGTATCCTGTGACAAAATATGTCTATACCTAGAGTATTTGCACATACTGTTGCATTTATAAAAATCAGACGTAAGGAACTGGATGTCTTTATGTACTCTGAAATGACGGATGGGCTTTAACTACCTTTCCCCTTCCCCAAAGCTATCAGGCTGCACAATGTGCCATGTAAGCCAACAAGAAATAGTATTATTGTTCCACTACTAAGGGAATATCCAAAGTTAATGTGAACTGGGAGAGGTATTAGCATTCTTTGCTGAAAATAATTTCCAAAACTATCAAGCACCTCAGCAGCCCTTTCATCTCCAGGAGGGAAGGTTTTTTTTTATCTCTTGTTACATACTTCCTGAAGCCAGTTCTTGCTCTGCAATGCAAAGTTTCATAAACCCAACAGAATCAGCCCCTTCAGGATCTCCACTGCATTGTATGGAATTCTTGGGTGGCATTAGACCTACAGATTGGATGTCCCTTGTCTGGGACCCTGGGGATCTGTGCGGTCCCAGATGAGGGATTTTGCCAGAACAAGGGAGGTCATTTCTGGACCCCTGCCACTGGCCTCCGTGGCCCAGCCTACTGGCCACAATGGAGCTCTGGGACTCACCGGGAAGCTGCATGCTGCAGATCTCTGTTCCACCAAGCTACTGCAGCTCCCAGACGTGCTGGGCAGCAATGCGCAGGGTCTTCCAACCCAGCTGGGCATCCCCGCTGCCATGCGCTGGGTGGGCCAGCACGGATCCTTGCTGCTGGTCCTCCAACTCTGGTCCTGCAACACCCCTGCCAGATCATGGATGTTGCTGGACCAGAGAATCCTGGTTAAGAGAGTTTCAACCTGTATTTCCTGGGGGGGCTGACAGGCTTGCAGGTTCCTTGGGCAAGGTGCAGTGGGGTAGTTCCACACTCCTAAAAGAGGTGGGACCTCAGGCAGAAGGGGTGGAGGTAGAGGCAGACTGCCTTCTGTGCTGCCTGCAACACACCATGCTGCCCTTCTACCCCTAGTCAGCCCTGAGAGTCTCCCAGAGCATACTGCATGGTTTTCCAGCAGCAAATTAAAGGGCTCAGGTCTCCAGCCACCATTGCTCCTGCAGCAGTGGTTGGGAGCCCCAGGCCCTTGGGAATTGCCAGGCCCTGGGGAAAATAAGCCCCTTTCTCCCTCCCCCAGCAGTGGACCTGGCTATTTCACCTCTCCTCCCTGGGATTAATGGAGGGAGTGTAACAAGAGGAAGGAGGGCTTGGCTAGGATGTTCCCATGCCCCAGCCAACTGTAAGTGTAAGGTCCACTCCCAGAGTTTGTTGGCAGCCTGAAAGCTATTCTATTTTACTCTGGTGACTGGCCCTGTGCAAAACACCATCGGGACTGGAGGAACTGGCAAAGTGTCTTCAAACTACCTTTGTGCCCCCCTTTCTCAGTGTGATAAGCAGAATAAAAAGGCATAGATGGGGAAGGGTCTATTCCCCAGAAAAGAAACTGAAAGCATCTGAGAGGGGCATGGGTGAGGAATGCCATGGATCTTTTGACCATTTTTGCTGATTATATATGTGCGTGTCTGTGTGTGTGTGTGCAGGTGCGCGCACACCGACATTATTAGAGACTACAGTCCTCTTTTTATCCATATATGAGGTACAGCAAAGGCAGTTGGGATGTAAACTCCCGTTTAAAATGTTAACTGGTTAAATTATATGTTTAATCATCTAATTGGCATGTCACAGTGGGCCCAGCTGGGCTGGAGCACCCCCTACTCTCGCTGCAGGGGGGAAGCTTCCCCAGTAAGCAAAACAGTAAGGCAGTGGTTAACCCTTTGTATCCCTAATAGGCAGTAGCATGGCAGGATTCTTCAAACAATCCAAGCAATCTGCCTCAAAAGTGATGCTGGAGAGGATAACTCTCTAATCTTTGTAACTGGCCTCTCTGCTGAGACTGCCAGCAAAGATACTAGATCTCTGCCAAGTGCAGTGGCGACTTTAATGTCAGCACTTTTCCAGTGACCTCTACATTAATGCCATCAACTCATTTCTCAATTTAATTCCTTTTTCAGCAGCACAATGCTGTGATCTGTCCAGCATTTTCCATATTTGCTTGGAATTCATCTTTCAACTTTCTTTTAGAAGAGGAAACAGGAAACAAAAAAGCAAATAATGTAACAATCCCATATTTCTGCTGACCCAACACACAACTTTTCTAAAGACCGGAAAAATATTTTCCTGCATTTTAAAGAAACACAGAAAATCCATTGGGTTTGCTATGACTGAGCTGATTGCAGCTAAAAACATAATTAGGCAAAGCTTATAGAAAATCTACAATATTACTGATCCACATTCAAGTCTCAGAACATGCAAAGAGAATAAATGTCCTTTAAACAAACTTATTTTGAAAAACATAGGTCAAGAGCTGGAGCATTATGTCCATTCAGGCAATGAAAATCTTCACTCCGGGAAAGGAATCCCAAAGTCACTACTCAAGTAAATCCTCCATTCTCTGCGGAATGGACTTCAATATTGGCCTAACAAGAAAAGAAAAAAAGATCAATTGCAAATGAATAATGTTTCTAAAATGTTTGTGTCTAGTTTCAGAGTGACACATTATATTAATTATATGATATTAATAGCTATGAGAACTTTACTTGCACAAGATCTCTAAGGCTACATCTAGACTGAAAGCTTCTTTTGGAAGAAGCTTTTCCCAAAGAGATCTTCTGGAAAATCTTTTTTCGAAAGAGAGCGTCTATGCAGCAAAAGCACAATGAAAAAGTGATGTGCTTTTTCAAAAGATAACGTCCACATTGATTGGATGGTATCTTGCCTTTCAGTTGTGATTACTATTGATGGAGTGGCCACCAGGGCACCTGTGCTTTTTCCTGGAGGCCTCTTCTTTAAAAAACAAAAAACAAAAAAAAAAAACAAAAAACAAAAAACAAAAAAACCCCACACACCTCTCTATTGCATCCACACACGTCTTTTTCTGAAAAAGCTTTTTCAGAAAAAGGCTCCTTCCTTGTAGAAAGAGGTTTACTGCTGTCGGAAATCCCCTCCATTTTTTGATTTTCCGACAAAAGAATGCAATAGCAGTGTGGAAGTAAGGGTAGTTTTTCCAGAAAAACAGTTGTTTTTCTGGAAAAACTCTGCAGGGTAGACATACCCTCACTCTCTCAAATGCTAGGGGCAAAGCTCATTTTGGAAATGATCAAAACAATCTAGGGCATGACTTCTTTACTATGTACTCAACTTTCTTACTGAACTAGCCGATTAGCCCATCATAAAATGTGATTTTCAGGTCTCCCCTCCATGTCGGTCTTCTCTCCTGAGCCTCCGGTCTCTCGCTCCATCTCTCTCTCTCTCTCTCTTCTCCTGCTCCTACTGCCTCCCCCCCCCCCTCAGCTCTCCTCCGTCTCCTGCCTCTCTCTCTGTCTCTCTCTTTCTCTTCTCTTCCCCCTCCTGCCTCTCACTCAGGAGACCGCGGAGCCCAAATGGCCATGCTGCATGGCCAAATGGTCATGCCCATGCTGCATAAGGGATGTGGAGCCCAAACGGTCACTTGCGCCACTTGCTCCCACGCGGCGGCCTGGCTGAGCAGCGCAGAAATCAGCCAAACGCCATGGCGGGAGGCAAAGGGGGGCGGGGCAGTGACATTCATGGCCAGGGGGCAGGGCCACACCACATGTCACACCACATGTCACTGCCCTGCCCCCTTTCGCCTCCCGCCGTAGAGCTCGGCTGACTTCTGCGCCGCTCAGCCAGGCCGCCGCGGGGGAGCGAGCGACGCAAGTGGCCGTTTGGGCCCCGCACTCCCCATGCAGCACGGGCCGCCCAGAGGAAACAGCCAGTATTTCGGGCAACAGCGCCACCCAGAGGGAACAGCCAGCATTTCCGGCAACAGCATCACCTAGAAGGAACAGTCAGCATTTCGTTACAGACTCTCAGACACTGGGCTACTATATATATGATGCGTATGACAATAGCCTATGAAGGAGAAAATGTGGCAGTCCAATAATTCATTTTGTTCATGTACATGGAAAGAACACTTTTATATACACATCAATGTTTTGCCAAAATTATTTCATTTCAAATCTTTTCTAGTAAACATTTTATCTGCAAAAATCAGTTTATTTTATATACAAAAAATTACTAAATCATTTATTTGTAAATAAACTTTATATAGAAATAGAAAGCTTATAGTTTCTTTTTGTCTTTTTATTTTATATGCAATCTATTCCCCTCATAATCCTTGAAGAAGCTCTTTGTGATGGAAAGAGTAAAAATATTTATTATACAATGTTAGGTAATTTCATTGTAAGCTTGCTCTATACCTTACAGACCAGAAATAAACTGATCACAATGTAGAAATTATACTTTCTACACACTTTGGCCTAATTCTGAACCCTTACAGGACATGTACTTAAAATACCCTCAAAGCAGAAGCAAACTCTACAATACATTGAACAAAAATATGTTTCATGCTTTCATATGTATTTTTCAAAGTTTTTGATACTTTTTTGAATGTTCTGGTCTTTTTTTTTTTCTTTTTTTTTTTCAAAGACCAAAATGAAAAATCAGCACCAAATCCAAACACTACAAAAAAGTGAACATTGTAGATTAAGGGGCGGTTATTTTGGGGATTTCTTAATTTTTCTCTTATTTTTTCCTTTTGCTCTCTTTTTCATTTGTGAAATGGTATACAAAAATAAAGATGATAAGGGGAGAGGAAATGGGAAAAAACACCCACCCACCCAACCCAATTATTGGCAGTAAGTGTCAACATTTTCTTTCCTCTTTTTATTTACTCTAAAGGTTCGGAAAAAAAAATTAAAAATATTTTTTCCATTAAAATGTTCATCTAAAAAAAACCCTGTTTCCTGTCAAAAGGCATGATGAAGAATTAATCCACCATTATTACAATACCTTTGACATTTGAAGGTCAAAATCATATAAATATTCAGTCATTTCTCACTAATCCCCAAACCTTGTAAACTTTGAAGTCTAAAGTACTGTAAAGTGTAACACATACAACATAAGGGATGTATGAAATGTACTACCTTTCACCAAGTCCTTGTCAGTTGGTGGATGTTTAACCCAAGTGTATTTATGCCAATGTAGCTGCATTTGTGAAAATGCCAAGTACAGATGTACTGCACTTGTGTAAGCCGGATACACAGTACTGTGAAATGTTGATCTAAACTATGCAATTTGTGTTACATTAGTAGAGTAATTCAAGTCAATGTAGCTTAGATCTACTTCCTATAGGGTCTACATTGCGCTGGGTCGATAGGAGAAACTCTCCTGCTGACTTCCCTTACTCTTCTCCTTCCAATGGAGTACTGGAGTCAATGGGAGAGCAATCAGCTGATAAGACCAGCTAAATCAACCACCAATGGTGGAGGATTGATCACTACGGCATCGATCTACCTAGTAGTATAGACAAGATGAGACTTGCATTAGTTCAGATTATTCCAGTTTGAAATAATATGACCTACATTGGTACCAATCATGGTTTACACCAGTGTAGCATGTGAACTACTCTAGGACTTTGCACTAGTGTAGCTGCACCAGTGCCTAGAAATCCCAATGTGATCAAGGCTGGAAATCAAAATATTTGGTATTATGCAGTCTCTTCTATTAATGAATATTGCAATGGAGCAGAAAAGCAGCACTTTTCAGTGACCTCTTTTCTGTACTTTGTCCCATTTGAGCTTTTACCAGGGTATGTTGCTAATAATACTCCTCAAAAGTGGATCCTAAAAAAATATTTCACTTAAATCTAAATTAAAAGCATAGTTTAAGGTAAATTAGTTTAATGAAGAAGGGGTTACATTTTTGTGGTTTAAGTTTAAAATACTGCAAGCAATTTGTGGGTAAATTAAAATCCATGTAGGTATAGCCAACGGCTGTGTCTACATTGGCACCCCTTTCCGGAAAAGGGATGCTAATGAGACACTTTGGAATTGCAAATCCACGGGGGATTTAAATATCCCCCGCAGCATTTGCATTTACATGGCTACCGCTTTTTTCCGGCTTGGGGTTTTTGCCGGAGAAAAGCGCCAGTGTAGACGCGATTTTCCAGAAAATAAGCCCTTTTCCGGGAGATCCCTTATTCCTGCTTTATTTTCCGGAAAATCGCGTCTACACTGGCACTTTTCTCCGGCGAAAACCCCGAGCCGGAAAAAAGCGTCAGCCATGTAAATGCAAATGCCGCGGGGGGATATTTAAATCCCCCGCGGATTTGCAATTCCGAAGTGTCTCATTAGCATCCCTTTTCCGGAAAGGGGTGCCAATGTAGACACAGCCAACCTGAAACCAAACACTGACAAGTGCAAGTGGTATTTAAAAAAAAACAAACGAATAAAAAACCAACCCAAAACCAGCATGTGTTTGAAAAACAGCAGTTGGTTTTGATGTTGATGAATCAACAAAGCCCAGCAGGTGGCAATATAGGCACTTGTCGTACTCTGAAATCATTGAACTCATGTCGTCCAATAATATTAAGAAGATTTAAGAAAAATATAATTCTAGTCACATGTGGCTGTATCTCTCACATGGAAAATAAAAGTCTCAACACTGACAGTGATTTTATTCACTAAAATAATGCAAATTCCGTGTGTTAGGGTTTGGCGTTATTTACACCACTTTATCCTTCTTGCCATAAGTATATTGGGGGAGGGGGAGTTACCACATATTGTTTTGTTAACCTGGATTGGGACGAAGTTTCTTTCCATTTCAGAAGTGCACAGTACATCTGGAAAAACATCCCACAGTTTTTCTTTATTAAATGGCCTTTTGAAGGCTAACAGAGTTAGCTCTGATCAGAGCTTTGTCTTGAAGTACTGCTGTTAATGGATTTTACATTTGACCTGCCTAAGCAAATATTCTCATCCAGATAAGATTTCAAACAGGCATGTTCTGTCCTTAATTAATCAACCATTCTTCAAAAGCTCAGTTTGATTCTGGAGTAAGGTCTCCTGATTAGTCAACTGATCACTAATTATTTGTAGTATTATCATTTGTTTAAAGATGGGTAGGGCCTGGATATATTTTTTTAACCAGTCAGAGAGTCCAAAGGAAAAGGAGTAAGCATATAACACAGCATATACTTATGGAAGACAATTTTAGCAGTGATCTGAAGTTCTGTATATTTTTGTGCTCAGGGATATACAGAGAAAAAATGAGCCCAATGAATATGAAAGTTTCTTCCAGGCTTCTGGGTATTGAAGTAACTGGAGAGTCTCTTGGGGTGAAATTAAGAACCAAGGATGCTGGAGAGCCTCTGGAATCTTGATAGCTCTGTTAAGAGATCTGACAGTCTGTATCTAGTAACAATACTTCCATAGTATCTTCCATTCAAGACTCTCAACGTGCTTTATGACCATCCACTAGATCAGTGGTCTCCAACCTTTTTACAGCCAAGATCACTTTTTAAATGACAGACCAAGCCAAGATCTACCGCCTCGCCCCTTCCTTGAAACCCCCTCCTCTTCCTTGAAGCCCCACCCTCTCTATTCTCCTTCTCTCCATCACTTGCTATCCCCAATCCTTATACTGCTGCTTTAAAAAAAAATTCTTCTGTAGGAAGAGGTTTTTCCAACATTTGGCCTGTCTAGACTGGACCAAATGTCAGGAATAAACCCTTCTTCTGGAAGCTCCCTTATTCCTCGTGGAAAGAGGAATATAGGGGGTGACTGAAAGATCATGTTTGCTCTTCCACTAAAAAAAGCCAAAGAACAAACGCAACCCTGGATGCAGAAGAGTTTTTCTGGGATATCTCCAGAATCCTGAAAAACTTCTGCAGTCTAGCAGGACCCTCGCTGGATTGAGACAGGATGTATAGTCTCTGGGGTGGGAACACTGGCGTGCCCTCGGAGAGTGCCAGGTGTGCCCAGGCACATCCTAATGTTTCAAAGGGCCACCCTGGTGCGCTGGGGAATGGACACTGAGCAGCGTTTGCCACGCATGCGTGGCTAAAACTGGTAGATATTAGGACCCCACGGAAACAGGCGGGAGGGAGCAGAATCGTCACCCTGCCTCCCCAGCAAGCGAGGTAAATTTAATCCCCGGGCGGGAAGGCGGGGGGAGGGGGCTGTGCCCGCTTCCGGGCAGGGGATAGGAGCAGTGCGGCTGGGATCAGGGACCCGGGGTCAGGGCCGGGGTCGGGGGCAGGGACAGCGTGTCTGGCCTGGCCTGGCCTGGGGTCTGGGGCAATATGGCTGGCCTGGCCTGGCCTGGCCCGGCTCGAAGGGTTGGGGGCAGCGCAGCTGGGTCAGGGCAACGAGGCTGGCCTAGGGAGGGGGCAGCGTGGCTGGTCCAGGGAGGGAGGGGTCAGGAGCAGAGCGGCGGCCCCCGGCCCCCTCAGAGATGCTTCCCATCTCTCCAGCCTCTCAGCCCCCCCTCCTCTTCCCTGCCAACCACATGTTCCTTGACACCCCCCCAGCTCTGCTTCCTGCACCTTCTTTCTCCCAGCCCCCCCTTCCTCACAGCCAGCCCTGCGGCTCCTGACCCCCCACCAGCTCTGCTTCCCACCCTCCCTTCCTGGCGGCTGCTGAAGGAGGAGGGAAAAATAGGGGGAAAGGGTCAGAGAGGAAGGGGCTTGTGCTGAGGGGAGGTGAGCAGGTCAGGAGAAGAAAGGAGAAGGCACCAAGGGACAGAGTGAGGAGAGAGACAAATGCCAGGGAGCCAAGTGGAGACAATGAGGAAAAGGGCAGGAGGGGAAGTGTCAGTGGGAGGGGGGACAGGATGATGCTGGGAGAGGAGAGAGGAAGGGCTTTGGGGGGCTAGAGGGGAGAAGGGGAGGTGCCGGGAGAAGGCTTGAAAGAAGGGGTGGGCATGAGGAAGGCAGGGATGGAGCAAGGCATGTGTGAGGGCACAGGGGAATGAGGGGAACGGGGGCAGAGGGTGGTGAGGGGGTGGGCATCAGAGAAAAAGAGGGCAAAGGGGGCAGGAACAGTGAGAGAAGGGGGAGGCACCAGGAAGGTGCAGGGCTAAGGGAAGGTGCAGGTGCCAGGGGATTCTGGGGGTGAAGCAGACGGGCAGACACCTGCAGGGGAGGGACCAGCACCAGAGGAGAGAGGCAGGGCAGGTGTGTAGTGGAAGGTGTTAGGAGAGGTTTGGGGTGGGAGGCAGCAGGCGCCAGAGGCGCTGATGGAGCAAGGGGAGGAGATATGGCAGCAGAGGGAAAAGGTAGAGGTTTATAAGATACTTATTAATAACTTGGGTGCCACAGTGGCACATCCAAACAAGCCACAAACTCAGTACTGGTGCACAGCACAAAATTTATTGTGCTCATGGGAGGAAACTCTTAGAGGGGATACTTCCCCCAGCCTCTCCACCCCCCGTGTTAATGTCACACACATTGGGTTAAAGGAATTGCAGGATAGTTGCATGGGGGCGGGGGTTGGTGACGGCCAAACTAATCCCTGTTGGTAAGAGGATGGTGGGAAAAGTCCTGGGGGGGGGGGGGTCACATGACACCTTTTATTTCTGGTCATGTGTCCAAATTGCCCCCAAAATATTACCTCCAGAGGCGTGGTTAATTGGGGTCGGGGGTGTGGCTAATGGGGGTCAAAGAGTACATTTTAAAAAAATTCTTTGAGTGCACACCCTAATGAAATGTGCTGCACATGCCTATGGGTGGTAATGAGGGATTTGGATGTGGGAAGGGGTGAGAGGTGCAAGCTCTGGGAGGAAATCTGGATGCAGGAGGAGGTGGAGAAGGGGACACTGGCTTGGGAAGGGTGCTCCAGGCTGGGCAGTGGTGGGGTACTAAACAAGACACAGGCTTGTGGATGTGAGGGTGCAGGAATTTGGGTTGGGATATGTGAGGGGCTCAGGGCAGGGGGTTCCAGTGTATGATAGGCTCAGATTTAGGGTCTGGGGAAGGGGGAGTGCAGGAGTGGTTGTGGCCAGATGGGGGCTTGGCCCCAGTTGGGGGTTTGTTGGCCAGGCTTCATTTTTAAATAAAATACTATGTCGAACACAAAAAGTTTCTGCATTGTCTTTATTTATGAGACTGGCAGGGAATCTGCCTTGAGTCGGGGTCACTGACCCATAGAAAAATCAGTCGGGAACAGGGGACACAGTACTGGGGAGGGGTGCTAGTGGGTTCTGGGGCAGGGAACAGGGTTCTAGAAGGACAGATTTCTTCAGCAGGGGACAGGGTGCTGGGGGAGAGGGGGGACAGGTTTCTACAGAGGGGAACAGGGGGACAGGTTTCTGTAGTGGGGAAGGCAGGGGGACAGGTTTCTGCAGTAGTGGACAGGGTGCCAGAGGGAACTGGTTTCTGCGGGGGGGGGGGCAGGCTTCCAGGGGAGAGGGAACAGGGGGGCAGGAGGGCGGGGGACAGGTTTGGGGTAGGGGAAAGGGAACAAGATTCGGGGGCAGGGAGTCCCCTACACCAGCCATGGAGGGAAGCCTTAGTCCCGCGCTCCCTCTGGGGCCGACCCTCCTTCCCCCCCCCCCGTGAAGGAAGGAAGCCCCATTGTGTGCCTTTGCCGGGCCTGATCACCCCCTCCCACTGAGCAGGGAAGCCAACTCAGGCGACCTCCCCCACGCGCGCCTGCTCCGGGCCCAAAACCCCTGTCTGTGCCTGCCCTGGGGCCAACACCTCTCCCCCCCTCACGGCGCAGGAAAACCCTGTGCACGCCCGTCCTGGGGACAACTCATGCCTCCTGCACCGGTGCAGGGAAGTCACCATGCTTCTCTTCCAGAGCCAGGGCCCCCTCCCGCAGCGCACCTGGCAAAGCAGCTAGTGTACTTCCAGAACTCCTGCTAGTGGCGCTAAGCTGCGGGACTTCAGTGCACCCGCGGGAAGCCGGCACTACCTCCATTTTCACTGGCGGTAAGTACTGGGGCTTCTCGGGGGTAGGTGGGGGGAACCTGGATGCCTCGCGATCAACTGGTCGAGGCCTTGCGATCGACCTGTTGGTGACCATGGCACTAGGTTAATAGTCCTTTCCAGGCACGTCTTATTCACTCTGTTTTAAAATGAAGGAAACTGAGGTCCAGAAAAGTTAATTGACTTGCCATAGGTCATGTCAAGTGGATACTAGAGCCAGCAACACAGCCCAACTTACATGCTGCCTAATCATGTCCTCTCAACACTGGACCCTGCTCCCTCACAATACAAAGCTCTACTGCTTGTTTGAATGGGACCCTGCAGGGAGAAATTGTAATCTTAATTTTCAAACTATACAGCCCAAACTATGAGTTGAAATCCCACATTTTAGCACTAAGGCCTAATTCTGCAACGAGTTGCATGCAGTTAGATTCCTGTACCCCTCAAGTGCCCTACTAAAATGATCCTGGTTCTCTGTGGATGTACGGTCCTACACATGTGCAAAGCATTGCAAGTTTGGGACCTAAATAGATACTTTAGTATACAGAATTGGCATCTGTGCTCCTATGTGATCACTTGAACAGGGTGTTAGGTTCCCACAGTAAATAATTGTATCCTTTGATTATTCTTAAGAATGAGAAGCCCTGATGGCATTCATAATGATAGTATCTAAGGTCCAGATCCACAAAGTTATTTACAAGCATAAATCTTAATTTAGGCAACTATGTTCCAGTTTTGGCTCCATTGTGACCCATATAACTCCCTCTGAAATATGTAGATGCATACATTTACTTGGTGCCAACATTTTTAAAGTAAGATGTCATCTTTGCCTGTGGGCATGTGCACTGCTACTTCCCTCTAGGCATAAATTCATAGAAGCATAGGCCGGGAAGGGACATCAAGAGGTCATCTAGTCCAGTCCCCTGCACTCATGGCAGGACTAATTTTTATCTGCACCATCCCTGACCAGCATTTGTCTACATGTTCTTAAAAATCTCCAGTGAAGGAGATTCTACAACCTCCATTGGCAATTTGTTCCAGTGCTTAACCTCCCTGACAGGACATTTTTCTTAATCTCCTATATAAACTTCCATTGCTGCAATTTAAACCCACTGATTCTTGTCCTATCATCAGAGGTTAAGAAGAACATTTGTTCTCTCTCATCCTTGTTAACCTTATGTACTTGGAAACTGTTGTCATGTCCCCACTCAATCTTCTATTTTCCATACTAAACATACTGAAACCCAGTTATTTCAATCTTCCCTCATAGGCAGTGTTCCATGTAAGAGAGCGCTTGGGCAGCCATCCAGAAGAGATTCAGGTGCCACCCAGCTGCTTAGCAGAATGCCCACAGTCAGCAGCATTTGTTTCTATTGAGTGTACACATCTGGCACATGCCTCAGTGCACATAACAAAATATATTGTGCCCCTTGATGGAAAAAATTAGAAGGAACACTGCTTGTAGGTTTTTTTCTAGACCTTTAACCATTTTTGTTACTCTTCTCTGGACTTTCTCCATTTTCTCCACATCTTTCCTGAAATGTGGCACCCAGAACTGGACACAATACTCCAGTAGAGACCCAATCAGCGCAGAGTAAAGGGGAAGAATTACTTCTCATGTCTTGCTCACAACAATCCTGCTAACACAGTTCAGAATGATGCTCACTTTTTTTGCAACAGTGTTACACTGTTGACTCATATTTCATTTGTGGCCTACTATGAGCCTTAGATCCCTTTCCTCATTATTCCTTTCCTAAGCAGTCATTTCCCATTTTGTATGGGTACATCTAGACTGGTGGGTTTTTGTGGGATACTGGAGGTATCCCGGAAAAACTCCACTGCATCCAGGGAACGTGTTTGCTCTTCCTCTTTTTTTGCTCTTTCAGGGAGCCCTGTATACCTCGTTATCCACCAAAAGAGGAGGCTTTCCCACCATTTGGCCCCATCTAGATTGGAAAAGCAATCAGAAAAAGCTACACAAATTGCAGAGCACAATTTGCATAGCTTTTTCCGATAAAAGATTGTAGTCTAGACCTAGCCTATGTATGCAACTGATAGTTCTTTTCTAAGTGGAGTACTTTGCCTTTCTCCTTATTGAATTTCATCCTATTTACTTCAGAGCATTTCTCCCGTTTATCCAGATCATTGTGAATTTTAATGCTGTTCTCCAAATCAATTGCAACTCTCCCCCCCCACACACACCCCACCAGCTTAGTATCATCCTCAGACTAGATAACTGCACTTTCTATGCCATTATCTAAATCACTGATGAAGCTATTGAACAGAACTGGACCCAGAACTGATCTCTCAGGGACCCCACCTGATCTGCCCTTCCAGAATGAACCACTGATAAATATTTTCTGGGAACAATTTTCCAACCAGAGCTGTACGTTCTTTTTCTGGCCTATTGACTGTCTTGAAAATGCAAGACTATCTATGTGTTTACCAGCTTCAGGGGGTAGCAGAGATAGTCTGTGCAGGAAAAAACAACAAATGGTCTGCGAGCACTAACAAAACATGTATCATAAGCTTTTATGGGCAGTTTTGAGTTTAGGATGTCAGACCCAAAATAAATAGGAGGAAGGGGGGAAGAGAGGGGGTAGAAAACAAGGAGCGGAGGGTATGGAAAATCAAAGAGAAAAACAGGAAGGCAGAGCTGGGAATCAGTAAGCACATGAAGATTGGGTTGTTAAAACGAAGCAGATAAGAATCAAAGTCAATAGATAGTACCGTTCCTAACACAGGGTGGCTACGTCTACACTGGCCCCTTTTCCGGAAGGGGCATGTAAATTTCACCAGTCGTAGTAGGGAAATGCGCGGGGGATTTAAATATCCCCCGCGGCATTTAAATAAAAATGTCCGCCGCTTTTTTCCGGCTTTTAAAAAAGCCGGAAAAGAGCGTCTACACTGGTCCCGATCCTCCGGAAAAAGCGCCCTTTTCCGGAGGCTCTTATTCCTACTTCAAAGTGTAGACGCTCTTTTCCGGCTTTTTTAAAAGCCGGAAAAAAGCGGCGGACATTTTTATTTAAATGCCGCGGGGGATATTTAAATCCCCCGCGCATTTCCCTACTACGACTGGTGAAATTTACATGCCCCTTCCGGAAAAGGGGCCAGTGTAGACGTAGCCGGTATGTCTACACTAGCCCCCTAGTTTGAAATATCCCGGGCTTCATTTGCATATTCCCAGGTGGGCGCCATTTTTAAATCCCCTTAGTTCGAACTGATTGCCTGCGGCTACACGCAGCAGTTGGAAGTTAATCTGAACTAAGGAAGTTCAGACTTGACAATGTGGCCAAGTGTCTCTGGGGAAGTTTCATAGCCATTTATATGGCACTAAAAATATGAGAGCTGCAGGGGACAGGTACACATATACTCGGGGCTTCCCTAATCATCCATCCCTATGCCAAGAGACCATGTGGACACTTGACCAGCCTGGCACCCTCACTTCCTCCACAGCAGGGAGAAGCAGTGCTCGTAGCTCCAGACCTGTTGGTGGAGAGGGGCAAGGCTCAGGACTTCCCGTGGTGCAGAGATGTGCCACAGAATGGATCAAATTAAGCAGGGGGCTGGAACCGGCCAATGGGCCAGAGGTTCCCCATCTTTACACTAGAGAATTCAGTGAAGTTCTTCTGGATTTAAACCTGTATAAGTGAGAGCAGAATTTGGCTATAGTATATGTTCTGTCAATGGAAGAAGACCACAGTCACCTCTGGGACAGTGGTCAATTATAAAACCATTAGGCTGCTTTTCCTGTGCAGGTGGTGCAGTGTCATATCAAGTATTTAGTCTCATCAAACATCTGACTCACTGGATGTGCAAATTTCCCAGTCTGCATGTAGTATTTCGCAATGAGGGAGTATGGAAAAATTAAAAGTTTAATAATTAGCAATGGACCTGAGCCACAAAGTTCAAATCCAGATTGCACTTTTCAGTGTTCAAGGGTATTTTGTTCTGGGGTTTTCGTTCAGGCCCATGTGTAATTAAAAGAGAACAGAGGTGAATTGGTAGGGTTGTGTTTGGCTTCTGCTCGGCACCAGTCAGGATCTGGTATATTAAATATTCACAAGTGTAAAAAGAAATTGGATGCATTCCCATAAATGCATGCAATATTCCAAAGAACAGCAGGAATAGCATTTACAGTATCTTCCTGACCTGTAATTCACCTCATCATTTTTCAGTACATAAACTCCAGCACATCTTAGATGCAACTTGATGCAAGCCAGTGCAACCTCACACCAGGTTCATTTAAACAAATATCTCCTCATTTAACAAATGGGTAGAACTGCTTGCCATCAAAGATGACCAAATTTCCTGTATTTCCTGCAGGCACCTGATTCTTGCTGCTATAAGGTCTCAATTACAATGGGAAAGGCTGCACATCTTGTGCAGCAATAAAAGAAAAAAGTAATTGTACAAAGCGCAATTGTACTTAAGTGTGGTTGTTGTTCATTTTTACCCTACCAACACTAGTCACATTGTAATAAAGTTGAAACAATAAACCCCAACCTGGGGATTGTTTTAATATGGGGAGGCTATTTTTTATTAAAAATAAATGTTCTCAATTTCTTGATTCCTTGTTGGCAAAAGCAATGTTGCTTTCATGATGACTGTGATAGAAGGCACTGGAGATTCCACAGGCAGAGTGACTACAACCCTCTTGATTGACAAACCAGGAACCTTTAGCTTAACTGGCTGGTGGGATCTGTAACACTCATACCCTTTGTAGATCACATGGATGGGGGGATCTGAAACATATCCTCACCACTGGATCGTCTGTTGGTAGGAACACAAATTGTGTCCTTCTCTAATGAACATAGCTGTTTCATAGCTGTTTGTAGCACCACCCGAAACCCCACCACTGTGCTATATCTACTGAATGTATATACAATAAATAATAATGATAATTATGGATATGTAACTGATTTTTTGCAAAGCTTCAATAAAATAACAGGAAAACAATCAATCCATTGGAAGAAATGTAGGGAACCAGAAAATGAGACCAGAATAGGAGACCAGAAATTGTGCCGGCGTGAAGCAATTTTGCTGAGCATTCCAGATGAGAATCTAAATGATTGTCATGACTCAACTCTGGAATCTGAGCTGCATGCCACCATCCTTCCTCAGGCCAACTTTCCTCTGGGGTGCTAAGGGCAGTTTTATCTGCAATGTCAGGTTCACTATGTTTTTCTTATATAAGCCAATGGACAAAATGCTTTACATTTATCTTCTATAGCTAAGTCTTTGTGATCTTATATTTCTGTGCAGAGTAGTGAGATTAATTGTAATTTAATTTTATGTGTTGCAGTAATTTAGATAAGTTACGTCTATGACATACACAAAAGCATACTGTAGGTCACATTTGCTCCTTGCCTAGGAGCCACTTTGCATCAAACTCCTGTTAAAAAAAGACTCTAATGCTGTTGTAGAGAGTCACAGAAGGCTCAACCTATTGTATCAGGATCCTCTGATGGTTAAGTTCCAGAGGACAAGTTTTTACATCACCCCCACTCCAAAAGCAAGCTTAAGAGGCCTGAGCTTCTGTGTCCTTGGCATTCCCTGGATGATATCTCTCCAACTTACTTGGGGATGCTGGCAACTGGTACAAAGGCTCAGGTTGCTCTTACTACTAACCATGGAGTATTGGCTTGGCACCCAGCCAGTCCAGAGATGGAGAGCATAACAGTGGATTGCTGCTTTTGCAATCTCCTGCGGGGGGAGGGGGGGGGGGGGGGGGGTGTTGTATAATTACTGAATGCAACTAAGGATCCAGGTGTACATGTTTTACCAATAGACAGTAAAAAAAATTACTGTACATTTAAGTTGTAAGTTCTTTGGCCGCAGGGCCATTTTTTTTTTTTTTTTTTGGTTCTGTGTTTGTACAATGACTGGACAATGCAGTCATATTTCATGACAGAGGTTCATAGGCCTTACTGAAATACAAATAAAACATATGTAAATATTGTAATTGATCATCATTAATAATAGAAAATCACACAAGAAAGCATTTTAACTCACCCTGTTATGCCTATGCATTGAAGTGTTTCTATGTGCAGATATTAATGACTGTCATTAAAGGCATCTTAGTCAAGAGGTAGATTTTATATATGTGCTGAAATGTCTCATTAAAGCAGGGTTAATTAAGGTCAAAGTTTGCAATTCTAGGTTTAACTCAGAGTGTTACTGTTATTTTAATGTATTTTTTCCTTTCTTGTTGAACATCATATCCAATTTTTTTTTTAAATGAGCTTCTATTGACATTGTACCAGTTCCAAAATCCAGGAATATGACACACAGCCATTGAAAACAAAACCCTACTGTTGACACTGTATCCTGCCTGCAGCTTCTTTGGATCTGGTATGTTAGTGGGTCCATTACAACTCATATATTTTATGAGAAATTTCCTTCTGACTTTATTATCAGGTACTCCAGATGTGATACTATGTCAGTGGAGTTGAGATACTGAATGAATGTAACACTTCACTGAATATTTTCACAATGTAGCTGACAATGTCCCAAGAAATGGGCTAGGATGATGATATGTAAGTGCATACAGATTGTAATTTTTAGTTAAAAGTAGTGAAAGGCAGCAGTCAACACTAAGAACTAAGAGCCATAGTCTACATTTCTTTTGTTATTGCCACGGGTTGTCCCTTTTAAGCAATGAGAGCAAAATATGCTTTTAAGTGCTTGCAAAGCCCTGGAATGTGTGGTTTATAACAATATTAGGAGCTGACCCATAATTACAGCAGTGCTACCAGGCACGGCACTCACTAGTAATTTATTCTATAAGCTCTTGAAATGCTGACTATTTCATTCTTTCTTATAGTCGGAATCTGGGTTAGGATATAGCAAGCTGAACAGAGCTTTTTTTCTCCAGATTTCTAACAAGGGTACATTATGCCTAAAGTCAGTCTGTATCTGATACAGTTGTCTCTCTCTTCTTAATTCTTTGATGAGCCTGAGTAATGATCCCAAAATGCAGCAGGATTGCACAATGTCCAAGAGTTTTTGGTATCTTTATCTCTCTCTATTAGCCAGTAGAAATTGTCTTTGTGCAGAGAAACTCTTTCCTGGTGGAAAGCTGGCAAAGATGGTCCTGCAGCTTCCTGTGCCTGCCACCTTCTCCAGGGCCCCCTCTCGCCAAGCCATCTGAGCAGAACTTTGATAGAGTGGAGAAACAAGGAAACAAGGCCATGATCTTTGTCTTTGCAGTACCTTTGAGGAACTTGCTCAGCCACATCATGTGAAGGAGCACAAATACTTCTTAAGGGTATGTCTACACTGTATGACTATTTTGGGATACTGGAGGTATCCCAAAATAGCAACCCCACATGTACACAAGCTGCCTGTTATTTAAAAAAAAAATTCAGAATATCGGGTGCTATTTTGCCATCCCAGTAAACCTCATTGCATGAGGGATAAGGGATGGCTCAAAATAGCACATTATTTTAAAATTTGGCACTGTGTAGACATGCCACATTTCAAAATAACTTATTTAGAAATAGATTTGAAATATGATAGGCAATTTGCATAGCACAAATTGCATATCTTATTTCAAGTTTAGGGTCCTGTGTAGACTCACCCTCATTTTTCAGTAGAGGGCTAGCATGAGTTCTGAGTATGACTGTAGTCCCATTTAAGGACTCAGTGTCAGGGACATAGGTAGTATAAAGAAGTTTTTATTGATTGTCTGTAGAGGGATGAATTTCACAATCCATGAATAAATCAGAGACTATTCTTATTGTTATAGGATTACAGAATGTATAATTCAATTAGAATTTTCAAATTTGTTAAACTTGAAATTATACTAAATATAGTTTCCTGAAAATTACTTGGGTTTCTTTTAGAGATAATACAATGTGGAAAAAACCTAGCATTAAATTCATGAAAATTAGATGTTAAGAAGTGTTTTATATTATTATAATTGCATAATACATTAACCATTACTCAAATGAGATGACTTTTTGTAATTAACTATAAAAGAAAGAAAGAAAGAAAGAAAGAAAGAAAGAAAGAAAGAAAGAAAGAAGCATATTTATAACCTGCTATTTTCCTTGCAGATGCTGACCAAGTTAAGATACAAGCTGAATTATGAATATCCAAAATAGCTGCATTGTGGGTGAATGTGGTTAACATGCAGTTGGATATAAAAATCAAATGTGATCATGGAGAAATTTCTCCTTTTGCCACAGATGAACTGATGACATATTCAGAGCTGGAATCTTTGAGAATTAGTACATTAAATAGCATAACTGTGGTGGAATATACAGCTGACAAGGCAACCTCATGGCTAGTGGAATCATCTGGGAGTTTCAGATTCAGGAGTGGCACCACAACACTCATCTCTGTGCCACATATTAGAAGAAATGAGTACTAGCTGGCTCAGCTACTATGGCATTTTTCATCAGCTTGCTCAACATGTTGGCTGATTCATAAAATGGTATTTATCCAAACAAAAGGGGTTGTTTTAAGATTATTTTCCTCTGATTTTTTTACTGACTGCACTAGGAGCATTTTGTTGATATAGTAACACTGGTATGCTCTGCCCACAAAGTGCTTCTACTATGTGTAGTCCTTTTACTAAAGGTGCCTCTGACTTTTTCTGGGAGGACCCTGTGTGCTGCAATCTAGCCCTAGAAACTACAACTCCCATGAGTCCTTGAGGAAACCAGGAAGAGGGGGCTTGTCTGGGCATGTTGAGAGAGGGGCTCAGCAGTCTGGGACTCTCCATTTTGGAAGAGAGGAGCCAGGCTGCTGTGGAAGAGCCTTATATCCAGTCCAGGAGCTGTTATGTGGCAAGTACAGCCTGGGACTGAAAGTCTGCGGTGTTTGGATCTAGCAGGCTGCTGATTGCCCTAGGGGGAGAGACTATGGCTACACCTGTGGCTGAGAAGGACTACACAAAAACCAGCACAAAGGAAGAGGCTGTAAGTAAATGGGCTCTTTGGAAAAGTGCTGCCTGGGACAGACCACAGAGGTATACACTAACTCTGGGTCCAAAGAGAGGCAGAGTGTCCAGTCCAGTTAACCAGAGCTGCTGGCATTTGGTGGAGTCTGCTCCAGTGGCAGAGGGAGTTTTCAGGTGGCTGCACAGTTTAGACTAATACACATAGAACCTACAGAGAACCTCCACTACAACTGCAGATCTTCAAGTGCACCCACGCAAGCAAGTGTCTGAGACTCTGAGTCCAGAGGAGTGCACACTCTGGGGTGGGATAAATAGTGGCAGTGCAAATGCCAGATAGATAAGTTCCTATTATTTCTGTCTACTTTGTTAATTTTATTCACTGTTAATCTGTTAAACCCTGTTTCTTTAAATTAAGTAAAGGTGTATTAATTCTAATGTAATAAATTAGATGTATATTATTTATAATTTTATAATTGTTGTCCTGGAGTTAGATCCAGATTATTGTTGGAATAATTTTATTCCTGGAGGCTCCCAAGGCACACCATTAAGTGTGTACAGGGTCCGCCAGGTGGAGGCACTGCCATTGTATATTCTTTATGAGCCAAGGGCTGCAGCAAGGGGGTACATAGGGAATCCCCAACTAAATGACATCACCACTGGGGTACTCAGGATCTCCTTTTAAGTTAAAACCATCAGGCGCCCAGGCACAGCTGTGAATCTGAGCTGCTCCTGAGTAACCCAGGGAGGAAAAAGGAGATTACATATGGATGCCACTTATATCAGCAAAACTGTACATTTCATGCACTATTCCACTCCCTACTCCCAAACAAAACAAGTTATACTGGTAAAGGGCAATTGTACTGGTATAATTGAATCTACCCTAGTGGCTTTTGTTGGCTCACTATTCCAACATCCCTGTAAACCTGTGTCCAATAGGGTTCACATCAGTAAGGGTACATCTAGACAGCAGCGCTATTTCGGGAAGCTGCCAGAATCCCAAAATAGCTATTCTGTGTTTTTTAAGCAAACCCGTTATTTCAAAATATAACACGCTTACTATTTCAACATCCCTGTAAACCTCGTTCCATGAGAATTAAGGGAAGTTTCGGAATAGCAGTTGCTTTCAAAATTTGGTGCTGTATAGACAGGCCAAATTATGAAATAAGTTATTTCAAGATAAGGGTGCAGCATAGATGCACCTTAAAGGAAAATAAAATATCTTATAATTTCTTTGGTCTATAATCTCTTGCTACCTTTCCCTAAAATGGTCCAGTCTTCTGAATTGAAGGCTCCAGTCAGTCTCAAACCCAGGCCCATAGAGCTGCCTCTAGCCATTTTCATGGTGCTACTCAGCAACAGCTATAACTAGCTCACCCTCCACCTCACCTCTTGACCAGAACCCTGAAACCTGACTTGGACTCTGATCCTTGGTATTGACACTGGACTGGGGCTTGACTATGAACTTCTCTGCTGCTCTCAGTCTTAGGTATGACCCTGCTCTGATTCTTGATCCTTACTGCTCTTGTCAGGATCCTGAAAGAGTAAAAGAGACATCCAGCCTGGGATCAGAGACAATACCGTGAAACTAAAACAACACAGCTCAGATAACATGGGCATTCAGTAGCCTAGACAGGGGAAGGCTTTGCCTTTCCAAACCACCAGGCATGGCCCCCAACCACACTCGGCCCCCAGAACGCCTGCTGTAGGTGTCTTGGAGGCAGAGTGCTGCTGCCCCCAGTGTCCAACTCCTGGTGCTCTAGGGCTGGGGCTGCATGGTGTGCCCTCCTCCCTCCCCCAGTGCCCCAGAGCTGGGGAGGCTGGGGCGAGTGTGCACCCACCCATTCTCCTCCCCTCTCCATGGTTGGGGGTAGGGATGTTAAATATTGGCTAACTGAATGGTTGATTAACCTCATCAATTCTTATCGGTTAGTCGACTATTCTATCGTTCCCAGGGGCGGAGCCAGCTGCCAGTGCAGTCTGGCTTTACTCCCAAGAAGCCCCTGGCCACTCTGTGCTGCTGCCTGTATCAGAGGCAGCAGCACAGAGTGCCAGGTGGGAGCTGGTCCATGAGGGCAACCAGTTTAAAAACCCGCTCCCCTCGTGGACTGGCTGCCAGTTCCCCTACTCTGGAGTAGAGTCAGCAGCACAGAGGGGCTGAGCTCCTGAATCCAGCACAAGCTGGAACTGAGCTGGGCTGCCTTTCCACCTGGATGCTAATACACTTTAAATGCAAAGCCACATCAAGGGTAGTTCCTAGACCCAGCATGAGCCAGGACTGAGCCTGCTAAAAAATGACTGCAAGGGGAGACGGGAATGCATGTAGTCTATAGCATTAACCTATAAGCTTTTGCTTATCGGTTAATTGACTACACTATTATATCCCTAGTTGGAGGGATGCATGGCACACTGTCCTGCCTCCCCACGGTGGAGGTGGGACTGTAGGAAGCAAGCCCTCACAAAGAACAGCTTACAAGCAAATTAAAGGCTGACATAGGTAACATCTGACATTATGTGTGCTCACACAGTACATGAACTATGAATGTATTCCTGGACTCAGCACTTGGATGGTGGACAATTCAGAAACCAAAGAAAGGGCTAAATTTGATTAACAGATCATTCACCATGAGCACATCCAGCTGATGGGGGGTAACTTTCCTTATCACAGTGGCAATTGTCAAATATATTTCTTTTGGCTGATATTAAAACTCAAATGCTAACTGACAGAGTATTAGAGGGAGGTCTCACTTTTTTCACTGGCAAAACTAGAATTTTTTAGTTATGAAACTAGTTATATGTCATCAGAATTCAAATAATTAGCGGTTAAGAGCTATATGTTCTGAAATATGGTATAGTCTTGATTATCCCCATTGTATGTAGAGAGAAGTGCTATGCTGTGGAACTGGAGAATGCAGCCAACCTCAGAATCCCTGTCCAAATGCAATCTGTGGTTGTATTTATCCTAGAATTTGTCTTGCTCATAATTCTCAGTGGATTATGCCAGTGCTGGCTTTACAGTGGCACTGGGCCCAGACTCCAAAAGGGTCCCAGCCTACTTGTGCCGCACCTTGAGACCAGACCAGCCCCCTGGCTTCTTTCCACTCCTCCCCCTGGTCTCTTCTGCTTGCCCATGCAGGCTGGCTTAGAGCTCTTCTCTGCTGCCTGGCTGCACTCCTGTGCAGCTCCGGCTCTGGGAGGTCTCTGCTGCCCAACATCTGTGGAAGCTCTGCCTGCCTCCCCAGAGCTGTGCTGCCTGGGACCACTGGAGAAGCTGGGACAATCTGAGCTAGTGCAAAGAGCAGTGTGGTGAGCTTGGCTGGGCCTTGAGGTGAGCTTGGCTGGGCCATATTTAATGGCTTCAGAGGGGTAGTCGAGTTAGTCTGTAACAGGAAAAACTTAAAAAACAACAAATAGTCTAGTAGCACCTTAAAGACTAACAAAACATGTAGATGGGATCATGAGCTTTTGTGGGCACAACCCACTTCAGATGACTGGAGTATTAGAAGTCCAGAACCAATAATTAATAAGGGAAGGCGGGGAGGGGAGAAGGAAAAATGAGAGAGAGAAAAGGAGAAGAAAAAAAAAAGAGAGACAGTGAGTAGATGGTTCAAGTAGTCACAAGAGGCTGATAAGAACAATTAGCACCTCCATTGGTTGGTTTAGTCATTAGGATGTGGAAGGTAGTGTGGGAGTTAGCCGATGTTTCTATTCAGATGATGTCTCTGTTCATTCTATTTGCATGAGAATTAAACTTGTAAATGAAGTTAAGTTCCAACCCTTCTCTGTGTATTTGGCTTGTGGAATTGGCCTGAAACAACAGGGTGACTTGGAGATCCATTAATGAGCGTCCAGGCAGATTAAGTGTTCTCCAACAGGTTTTTTTGTATTGCCTTTACGGATATCTGATTTGTGTCCATTAATTCTTTCCCATAGGGACTGTCCAGTTTTGCCAATATACATGGCAGTGGAGCATTGTTGGCATTTGATGGCATAGATCACATTAGTGGATGTGTAGATATTTAATGGGACAGGCTTGCCCAAGCCACTCCCCTGCCTGCAGGGCTCACCAGAGCCACTTCTGCCTGAAGCTGTCCCCTCCCCAAGCTCTGCATGCTGCTGCTCAGGACTGGGGCTTACCCCCTGGATCTTGCCTTTTACCTGGTCAGGGAAATAGGGTTGTGTAGTTGGGAGGGGATGAAGGGAGAAAAATGCTGCTTTGGATTAAGGTGGGTTTGGGCCTGATTTTTAAACCTGGGCATTATAAGGGCCCACAACTATGTTTGGTGTCAGGCTCACAAAAAAATGTAATCTGACAATAGGAAGTGCTCAAATAGTAATGCCATATTGTCTAACCCTGACCTGAGCCTCCAGGCCACATGTATCACCCCATTTCACATTCTGTACCCTTCCTCCCTGTAGGGGCTGCTCGGAGTGTGTCTGTCTAACTGTGGTGGGTTGTCCCGTGGTTCTGAACTGTCTTATGGAAGACCCTTAATAGGTCTTAAAAGCTTCAACCCTGTACTTTATGGTTCTGGCTTTGAATCTAATCCGAGTGGATTAGAGTGCAGAATTCAGTTAAAAGCTTTCTGGGCTGCTTTACTGAATATTTTAATCTTTTGCTTTTCACCCATGCATTCAGGAAAGTGATCATGAGCTACAGATGTACTTTCATCATCATATTTCCATTTTCTAAAGACTCGATACTTGGTTGTGGTTGTTGTTGTTGGCGAGTGTGTTCAATTTCCAAAGCACTTTGAACACTTCCATATACTCTGTAGCAGCATAACACTTTCTTTTCCATGTGCTTTTGTACTTCTTTTCTCTCTTTTATTTTTTTAAATTCAAGTGCATAATATGCAGGATAATTGGGTTCTTAAAGACTTTTGGTTTGTTCTAGAGCACGAGCACTTGCTCTTGCTCTCTTTCTAACATATACATATAACAGATTACAAACAAATAGCAGGTCATAAGTACCCTTGTTTATCATTTATCTATCATCTTCTACTCATCCTTTTAAAAGCAAATACAATTTCTCTGCAGGCTGGAACATGACACAGGCACAGAAGATTTTTTTTCATCTAAGTCCTGCCCTAGTTTTAAGGCCGCATGTCTCTCCTTGAGTGAAAATCCCATATGATAAACTTTTCATGAATTGGGCTTTGAGGATTATAACTGAGAACAAATAGTGACTTACAGAGGTGTTCTTTCATGCATAAGGAGAGAGGTTTATCCAGCTTGATCCTATTATGGACTCTGTTAGCACAGCTTATAAAGTTACCATGGCAATGCTCCCTAATACCGCTGTATAAAAGCTCTGTCACCGTTTCTTAGAAACACATCTTTTTAAACAACCCCCATACATACTGCCCCTACTCTCAGCACACAAACAGCAGATCAGATAGATACTTATTTCAAACAATTCCACTTGAGTAAACCAAGCACACAGATATTTATAACTGCTGTTGTGTGACCATGTAGGCAGCATTATGCATGCTGGAAATAGACAAAAAGATCAAAGACATCTAAAAGAAAAAATAGAATGACATTGATCTTATTCCAAGGTATAAAAATGACAACTTCATGGATGGACTAAGTAAGTGGCTGTTTCTGTCCTGTGTCTTTATTTTCTGTTGCCACATCACACCCTGCCTCAAACCAAAGGAAGGAATAAGTCTGTAAACTTAAATTTCATACTCTAAAATAAACTTATTTTTTAAAAGTCTTCTGGATGGATTGATGGTTTCAATCCTAGTGGAAAGCGATTAAATCACAATCTAAACTAATCCTTACAATTCTTGGATGCATTTTATTTTAGACTTGTAATTGTTGACACAGTTGAAATTAGTTCCACTTCCCAGCACTTTATTTTAAACAGTGGGAATATTTTCAATACCCACATTATAGAAATATATTGATAAGAAACCTTTCTTCTCCAGAAATTATTCAGCACTCTCTGGTCCCAAGATCTCTGAACTCTAAGGCAGGGTTTCCCATGGGTTGGGACCCAAATATGGGTCACCATTACATTTCAAAAGGATCACCAAGTGTCCCCGCCAGTTGGCTCTATCTCCTCCCCTCCCCTCGTTTTTGAATTGCCTTGGGTCACCAAGTCTCCTTGAATTGTCAAAATGGGTCCCCATCTGAAAAAGGTTAGGAACCACTGCTCTAAGGCTAGATACCCTTCCATGAGATCTGAGTTGACTTTCAATATACAGAAATGAGGTGAAATCCTGGTCCCTTTGAAGTGAATGACAAAACTCCATTTGACTTCAACAGGGCCAGGATTTTATCCCAGGTGACTTCATGTTGCAGACAGGGATTTACAAAGCCTTCATACCTCCTCTTTGAAGCCCACTGGATCTCCAGAAGAAAGTGCAGTCTTGCTGAAAAGGAGCTCTTTGTATAGCTGATCAACTGCTCTTTAACAACATCCAGAGATAAAGCATTGAGTCATTGCCTGCATATGCATTTTGTTTGCCAGTGTTAAGACAAGAAAGAAAGAAACAATCAACATACAACAGAAAGTTAATGAGAAGTACTCCCTGGAAGTAATGTTATATGAATTAGATAGTAAGTTTCAAAATATGTAATAATTCTCCTATGCATCTTTATTCACAACAATACTTATGTTCAACCCTGGAACTTTCCCTTGCAACAAACCCCGGTGCCAGCTTTGTCCACATATTTATTCTGCTGACACCATTATTGGACCTAACCATGCCTATTACAAGATCAAGAATACATATTCCTGTACTTCCAGAAATATAATTTATGCCATCATGTGCCTAAAGTGTCCATCTGCTATGTACATTGGACAAACTTCTCAGACGCTTCGCCAAAAAAATCAATGCACATAAAACAGACATCAGACTCTCTCACAGAGAGAAAGCTGTTGCCTACCATTTCAGCTGGACTGACCATTCTCTCAATGACCTTAGAACATGAGTATTGCTTCAGAGAGATTTTAACTCCAGACTTCAAAGAGAAGCTTCAGAATTGTCATTCATGCTTAAATTTGACACTTTATGTATGGGTCTCAACAAAGATGCTAATTATCTCACCCAATACAAAGATAGATTCCCCAATTATCACCTCTAATGTCATTACCTCACAGACACTAACCTTCTCTTCTCACCCCCACTCTGTTCTAAAATTTGATTTGTCAATTTTATATATGTTCACTTTTTTTGATTGTATCACTTTGGTATATATGGTCGTGCCAATTTTCTTCCACAAATTGATCTGAGGAAGTGGGTCTGGCCCATGAAAGCTCATCACCTAATAAACCATCTTGTTAGTCTTTAAGGTGCTACATAGTTCTGTCTCTTGTATGTTCCTCAAGGCAATCAGTAGTGTCCAAAACATTCAACTGTCAGCATGAGGGCACTTAGGAATAGGTGACCAGGGATTAGGGCAGCAGCCCTCAATCCCCCAAATTAGGAACTACAAAAGTGAATTAATGCCCTCTTTTGCCTCCCCACTCCCCCCCACACCTTTCAGACCTAAGCCAAATGCAGCTCAGACAGTTGTGCTTTAATTTCTAAAACACACCAAATGACGTGTGCTAATACTTACAAATATGTGATAAACCCCATATACACATGCAAACAACTGTGCATATTTTGAAAGTTGACTAAATACTTAACATTGAACTTAGAATTATTGGGTACATATTTTATGGTGTAGGAGTAAGCCTTGCAAAGACTCAGTGTTGCAAACAAATATCAATAGCATTAGAACATTTTTAAAATGTTATATTAATTAAAAGCAAATTTTGAAAGCCTGGAAATTCAAGGGCAAGGTTAAAGTTTAAATTCAAACATCTGAAAGTGAGGCACTTTCCTGAGTCTAAAGAAAACATTTGTTATCTAGTATCCTTGTATTCTTTTCAGCTGCTTATCTGACATTTTTAATAGCTTATAACATACAGCTATCTTAGTGTAACTTCCTACCAAGCACAAGCAAGCCATTTTTCAATCTCACCTCCAAACACTTTAAATCCTTATTCTAATCATTTGGTTCCATGAAGACAGCTTAAGATCTGTAGTAATAGTGGAGAGACACAAAATCAAAAGTCAAGACTGAAAGAAATGAGAATTCCAGACACTCAGCTCCACACAGAAGATACTCAGTGCACTGCAGGCTGATGGATCTAGTCTTAAAAATCCTATGGAGCTTATAAGAAAACTTTAAAAAAAATCTTTACTTTGGCTGCAAGTCATTCATTGTATTGATAATCAAAAACTTTTTATGATCTAGAGCTCATTCTTATATTGCCAGTTTGCTTGTTCCTAATGTCCTTTCATGAACCTAAAGATCCTCTGGTTAGGGTTTGGTAACTGTTTCCTCATTAAAATTAAACTCTTTTTTCTCATGAAAATTTGCTCCAAAGAAAGTGGAAAAATCCTTATCATATTAATGGAAAATCTGGAAAAAGACATCACTTCCATTTGCTATCAGCAATGCACTTGATAATTAAATCTGAATAACCAATCTGTAAAGTTTTCAATTCTTTTTTAGCTTTGCTTTTGTTTCAATGGTCAAAATCTATAAACTTGTTACATGTTATTTTATATGTGTTTCTTTTTTTGGTGGGTGTAAGGGCTATCAGAGAGAATAAAAATAACAAAAAAAACCCCTTAAAAACAACAAATAGTCTAGTAACACCTTAAAGACTAACAAAACATGTAGATGGTATCATGAGTTTTCATGAGCAAAACCCAGTGCGTTTTGCCCACGAAAGTTCATGATACCAACTACATCAGTGGTTACCAACCAGTAGATTGGGATCTACTGGTAGATCTTGGAGCCTCTGATGGGTGATCTTAACTCGTTTGACCAAGTGGCTATCAAATGCTGGCCCGTCAGCTGCCCTTCCCCTGACTGCTGTGCACCTCTTGCCCTTTTCTGTGGAGCTGTCCGCCCTCCCCAGCTTGTTGTGCAGGGCAGGGAAAGGAGTGAAAGGGGCGCTGATGTCAGGGTGCCCACTCTCTCTCCCCCCCCCCCCGTAGTCTATCCCCACAGAACAGAGGTGGGCACAACATGTCTTGGGATGGAGGGAGTTTGCTGGATGCTTTTGGGAGTGGTGCCAGGCCAGGGCAGGGGTGAGCCTGCCTTAGTCCCCTGTACCACCACCCAGGAGCCACCTGTGGTAAGCAGTGTCCAGGTGGAGTCTGCAACTTGAACCCCTGCCCCAGTCATAAACCCCTTTCTGTATCCCAAGCCCCAGCCATAGCCCTGAGCTCCCCCTAGACCCAAACTCCCTTACAGACCCTGTACCATAAACCCCCTCTTGCACCCTACCCCCTACCCCAGGCTCAGCTCAGACACTAACCCAAGACCAGAGCCTGCACCTCAACCTTCTGCCCCTGCTTGATGAAAGGGAGGAAGGATGGGGGAGGGAGAGAGGATGGAGTGAGCTGGGGTGGGGCCTTGGAGAAGGGGCACAAAGGAGGCAGAGCAAGGGTATTTGTGTCAAGAATATTTCATATAAGACCTAACAACCAGATTAAACTCACCATAGACGGGAAAAAACAGTAAATAAAAATGTTTGAGACCTGCACCTGACCAATCACTCAGTAATTGGACTATAACTCATCTAAGTCAATGAGGCATTTAAAACACATACCAGCAGCACCAGGATATGAGACTAGTGCTCAGATAACAGATGTCTGATACTGCATGCAAACTTAGATTTTAGTCAACAGGATAAATTATTTAATGAGTCATTCATATTCCATATAAACATCAATCCATCCTTAATATGTTGTGCACCTCTCACAATGGAGGTAAGAGAACTGTGAGAGGTATGCATCACAGCTTGTCCCCATAGTTTGATGTACTGTTAGTGCTAAATTCAATTAGAGTATGTCTACGCTACCAACCAGATTGACAGGCAGCAACTGATTCAGCAGGGGTTAGTTTATTGAGTTACGTATAGATTTGATAAATCGATGGCATTACTCTTTCAGCGATGCTGGTATTCCACCAGAATGAGAAGCACAAGGGGAGTTGATGGTAGAGCTTTTCCTGTGGACATACTGCAGTGAAGACACCACAGCAAGTAGATCTAAGTCCAACAGCTTCAGCTACATTATTCACATAGCTGAAGCTGTATAAACTCAGAGGATTTTGCTGATGGATTTCTGTCCTTAAAGGTGTCATGTTCAGTCTTCTTGTCCATATATTTGATGCCCTATATAATCTCTCAGCAGAGATACGGTTAGCAACCAATTCTTCCTTGCCTCTTTTCACACCTTCCAGCCTTCTCTATTTACTGCCCCTTCCTCTTCTTTTCCCTCTTTGTGCCATCTTCCACATGCAATTCCCATGATTTCCTTTAATGCGGTGGCTTCAAAAGACTATGTAGGGATCCAGCAACTCAGGCCTCAAATACCTTTGCTCTTCTCCATAAAGCTACTTGTCCCACAAATCCATTCTTTCATAATCTCTGCACACGTTTCTTCAGGCTTGAAGTGTTTCCCATGTTTTGCTTTTGTTACCATTATCCTTAATTTAAGGCAGCTATCCTCAATGCATCAAAAGTATTTGCAAATTTGAACCTCCAGATGTTTCCATGTTCCTAGTTACCTAAATAAGAACAAGTGCCAGCAATGCCTGCTTTCATCTGTGACTAGCCAAGAGTCTGCCCATCATAATGATCTATGCATATGTCACCTTTAGGCTTGATTACTGCCATGTGCTATATCTGGTAATGAATGTGATAACCTAGAAGAGTCTCCAGCTGGTGCAGGATGTGTCACCCCATCTCAGCAATACAAGACAGCAAACATGCTCGTGCTGCAGGTGCAGCATTTGCTCTCCTTAGGTTTCTAGGTCAAACTCAAAGGCCTGGATATCAATTCTCTGTGCTCCCTTTCCTCTTGGCATACTAAAGGAGTAGAAAAGCTTCAAAGGGATAGCCGAATTGGTCTGTAACTGGAAAATCTTAAAAAACAACAAATAGTCTTGCAACACCTTACAGACTAACAAAATATGTAGATGATATCATTTACATGTTTGTTAGTCTCTAAGGTGCTACAAGACTAATTACTGTTTTTAAAGGAGTAGAGACCACCAAGCAGATACTTAGATCTCCCTGATTCTCAGGCTGGTCCAATTCCATCCCCAAAGCAATTTAAAGCTGTCTAATGGCAATTCTAAATGACACAAGCTGGTAACAGGTCCCAAGATGCCATTTGTCAGCTTATTATGCCCTGGCTGCCATGGTACTCAGACTATTATTTTCTGATTTTGAGGTGGGAAGAGGGAAGTGCATGCAAGTCAGTCACGCCAGGTATATACCACAGTTTAAGGCTCTCCCAGGCCACTGGAATTCAGACATACCCAGATCTCACAAGTTTCTGGGAACCTTCTGTGGCTCCAGAAGTGTGGAGTCCATAAAAGGAAGAGACTTTATCATCCCTGGGTCTTGATCTTCAAAGCTTTCAGTGAACTGGGCCCAACCTCTCTCAAAAGACCAACTCTCTCCATCATCATAACCCATCATGACTGCAATCAATGGAACAAATGGAACTGTCAATAAAAGTGAAATTCATCAGAGAGGGGTCTAGAGCTGTCAAGGGAGCCCAGAGCTGTGGAACATCCTGACTCAGGAACACAGTGATGAACCCATTCCTATACCAGGGCTTTGCACAATTCTAGCCACCTCCCAAAGGAGAAGTGACAAAAAGAAATGTACCTAGGAAAGGAAGGAAATTTTTTTTTATAACACAATAGAAGATTCCAGAGAAAAAACATGAAGAATGTATCTAGACAAGATAAATTCTAAAATATTATTTGCTATTATTTAACTTCCCTATCTACATAGTTTGAGGCAGGGTCAGGATGGAGAAAGCAAACAATCTTGTCTAGAACATCAGTGGCTATAGATCCAGCATGGTTCCATTTGCTGCAATGGGGCTGTGCCAATCCTCACCAGATAAATATATGGCCCAAACAGTTTTAAACTTTGCTGGCTTCAGTTTTCAAACCATTCACGTACTCCACTGAGCACAGGGCAGAGGCGTGGATGAGAGAGATTGTAAATGCTTTGGGGCAAGGAGCTTGTCTTATGTGTCTTGCACAGTGTAATGAATGTTTGTGCTGTTATGTGAATGACTACTAAAAATGTCACCTTTGGAAGAAAACTTAGTTGGAATCAGAACAACATTGAAAATAACTATATCAGTGTTTCTAAACCTTTTTTTATAAAGTACCCCTTTAAAAAAATTATAAGTACCCCCAGGATCTACAGTGTTCAGACACACACATTTTTTTTCTACTATTGCAATATCTTAATCATAGCCAGGCGGGCGATGACATTTTTGGATGTAAAAAGTACACAAATAATAAAGTGCTATAACAAAAATTCAGTTTTCTCCAAATTTCAGATGTGTTGACGTACCACCCAGAATTCTCTTGAGTACCCCTGAAGGTATTCGTACCACTGGTTGAGAAACACTGAACTATATGTTTCAGATTCATAGTTCCACATTTGTGGATTTGGATAGGTGCTGCTTTGTTCTTGTATAAGTTAATTTTCTTTTATTTGAGAAGCCCTGAATCTTTGGTGGGCAAAGGGATGCAGGGTGAAAGCACACATATCATGCTTATTTCTTCCTCCTTCATCCTGTAGAAGGGTCATATTTTTCTATCACTATCACTTGTTGGCCTCCTTTGATATGTGCCTGCTATGCATTTCTTCTTGCCTGAGATTGTAAAAATTGTATCTAATTCGGAAATTAGCATCTAATTCAGCTTCCTGGATTGTACTCCATGCAACATTTAATCAATCCAACCCAGTTCTGTTCTATTGCCATTTTATATTTCGAATCTCCACTATACACCATGGCAAGAACTAAGCCTCTGACTTCACTGTGAGTAGCAGCAGTCTTGAACAATGTTTTTGCATAGAGAATACATCTTGCTTTCCTTTTTTCTGCTGCATTACAGAGAACAATATCTTGTTCCTCAAACTTACCCCCACGCACTGTCCTTCATGGTTGTTTAAAAAGAGTACTACAATTCATTGGGAATGTTATTACAAACAAATTATTTCAACCAAACAAGCCTGCACGCTGCTCAGTAGCAATGGTTAAATTGCAAAAACAACAACTTTTCCTTTAGCCAGCAATCCTTTAAATAGCTGGTGTTCCAGTTACAAGAGATGGCAAGAAGAAAAAGAAAACAATAGCCTAATACTACAGAAACAAAGGAAAATATACTCTGTAATTAATTTGTTTCCAACCACCTCCACCCCAGGTAAGACACCAACATACTGAATGAACAAAATTAACAAACTCTCTATTAGTTGTGTTAAGTTAATGAGAAGATCCACAAAATAACTTGGTTTAGTAACTCTGCTTGATATTACTCTGCAAACAAAAGTCTTCCTAATTTTACCTCACAAGCTACTTTAACATGGGATCTTATTTACTTCAGAAAAATCTTAATAAATCTAAGAGGAAGATGAAATCCCTCAGGAACTGATCCTCAAAATATAACTGTCTCTTTTTTCTGCTACGGGCAAACTAGTTCCTTCTTTGGAAAATGGTCTGTCCAGTGCTCACATTTCTAGTCTGCTGTTGACCATTTTTGATGACCTGTCTATTCTGTTTTTGTATTATACAACTGTCAGACCATCTGCTATTGTCCATTTTGACAAACTGAAAGCTTGTTGCTGTTTTTACCTAAAGTAATATTATTAGTTTGGGCATGAAGAGTTTGAGTGGTTTTTTTAGCAAGATCACAAAGATGATATCTGTTATTATTCTTTAGGAGAACTAAATAGGCATCATTCTTGCAAGCTAAGAGAAGTTCCCTTTCCATTATGCACTGTGATCCTGTTGCCCTATTTCCTTTCCTTCTGACAAGGCTGTTTGTGCTTTGGAATATGTGTGTGCTGATATTGGGAGCTGATTGCAGTGAGTATATAACTTAGCTAGACCAAACTTAGCTCAAGTAACAGTAACAGTGAAGCCAAGGTACTATGGTTGGCTTCACAGGCTAGTTTGAGTACAGGCAGTCCCCGAGTTACGCGGATCCGACTCCGCACTTACGAATGGGGCTTTTCTCGCCCCGGAACTCGTGGGCGGCGGGACCACCCAGACACGCAGTGGTCCCGCCACCGCATCCTCCGGGGCGAGAAAAGCTGCTCCGGGTGTCCCTGGTCTGCTGGGGAGGTCCCCAGCAGACCAGGGACACCCCGAGCAAAGCCTTGGAGGCATGGGACCCCGTCGCCTCTGCGGCTTTGTTCGGGGTGTCCCTGGTCTGCTGGGGACCCCTCCCAGCAGACCAGGCTTTTGTTGTGGACGCCTGGGGTAGAGCAGCTGGGGTGCTGCCGGGTTGGTCCTGGGGGGACCTACCCGGCAGCGCCCCAGCTGTTCTGTCCCAGGCTCCAGATTCAGCCGCTGTTGAAACTGATCAGTGGCTGATTCCAGGAAGCTGGGGGCAGAGCAACTCTGCCTCGGGCTTCCTGTAGTCATCCCCTGGTCAGTTTCAGCAGCAGCGGCTGAATCTGGAGCCAGTTCCGAGTTACGTACAAATTCAACTTAAGAACAAACCTATAGTCCCTATCTTGTACGTAACCCGGGGACTGCCTGTACATATCAAGAATTTTCACTCCAGCTAGGTTAGGTGCTCCATTCACTCCTTCCGATTGCAGAGTAGATACACTTTCAAATAAATGCTTGTCACTTCTGTCAGGTTTTGAAAAACTGTGTGGGGTTTCTGGCACAACATCACCATTCTCAGCTTACATCTTGTAAGGACCAAAACAGACAATGGAAAAAGCATATGAATTTGTTAAGAATTAACCTCCATGAGAATACCAAGCAGTATTCCTGCTTAATTTGCATTGTGAATGGTTCCTCCTGAAAATATACTATCTCAGAGCGAGTTGGAGCAAAAATGGAAGATCAACGAACTATGAAACTCTTTTAGACTATTTTTATGAAACTCTTTTAGACTATTTTTCCAGGACTCTTCTTAAAAATATTTTCTTAAAAATACGACAGAGGGCTTAATCAGTTTATTGACTATCACTGAAAAATTCCTCGTTAAATCACAGGATTTCTTTGATTAGAATTAATTTGTACCCTCTATTGCTTTTTTGCTTAAAGCTCAAATGAAACCAACCACTTACTGTTCATGGTCTTAATCCAATTAAACTCATTGTGTGGTCAGGATTTCCTAAAGTGACTCATTCATAACCCTATTGAATTGACATTTAACTTAACTCAGAGACTTCTGACTTTTTTATCTGACCTTTATTGGCGCCATGGAGCATGTGTATATACATTCTCTCCATATAAGACAATAGTTCTTCTCTTTTACTCCATCTCTCTTCCTACGCAGATCACATGAAGAATGTAGTCCCAGTTAAAAGACAGGAGACTGCTTTTCAGAAAACAGTGACTGAAAGGAACAGAGGTAACTATGGACAACGGACTGAACCTGAGCTCCCAGTGCAACGTGATAGCTAAGACAGCAAAGGTGATCCTTGGATGTTTAAACAGGGAAATACTGAGTAGAAGAAGGGAGTGATATTGCAATATTACTGTACATGGCATTATAGAGACCATATGGAATAATCTGTCCAGTTTTGGTGTCTCAGCATTTTAAAATAGATGTTGACAAACTGGGAAAAGTTCAGAAAATGACAAGAATAATTAAAGAGTGGGGGAACTGAGTGAATCACTTACGGTGTCCCATTTTTCCCTTGGAAGATATGGTCATCCTAGGTATAGAAGGACTTAAGACAGAGAACCAGCTCAATTTTGTTTCACACATTACAGGCAATAACTATACACTCATGCTGCGGTTATAGCTTGCAAGTCCTTTCTACTCCTTTACTGCTTCTGTGAGGGGACCATCCTGGTAAATAACTTTACAGCATATCTTGCTGGTTTCCCCCCGGCCTTTTTGATGCCTCTTAGTCATCTCTGTCTCTATAACATCTTCAAGAGTGAGGACAGCCTAAAAGGGATGTAGAGGAGATTACTATCTAACCATTACACCTCCAATACCAGTATCTCCAGCAGGCACACACCATTGCAAAAACAAGTCTGGAACATAGCTCTGACCCCACTCTAACCACGACAGCAGGCACAGAAGACGGAAATCTAAATGTACCCTGAACCTTCCTTACACAGAGACCACTTACCTTTTACTAAGGTTCCTTTCACCCAAGAATGGGAAGAATCTCAGGAAAGTGAAGTCACACATGCATTCTAAAAATAGTATCATGAGTTGTATGGGTTATATGCAATATACTGTTGTTTTCATTTGTTTTTCTTCCCTTTCAACTCTCACAACACCTGCAACAGACAGACTGCTAAGAACAGGGATTCTATGTACTGCTTACAGGCGGGCTAGCTTGAGGGGGAGAAAAAGGAAGATTTGGAAAATATTTGCAGAACTCAAGGCAGAGTCACAGAGGAAAACTCGGCTGGTCAAGACATGGAGGCTGTACATGAAGACACGGAGGGAGAAAGATGTGCAGATCTCCGAAGAGACTCTCACGGTGGCCAAAGACAAAATCACAGTGACCAGAGAAAGTGTCACTGTGACCAAAGACAGCATCACCATGCTGATGCACAAGAACATGGGGAAAAGACAGAGATGTGAAGGCAACTCATGGATATTATCCTGAGCCAGAATGCCCTCCTTGAAATCATGCTTTTGCTAGGCCAGCAGGCCATGCAAGTCTTTAATTTGGGACATAGCAATGTCCTTTAGCTCTTGGACAATGCTGGCTCCTGGGACTAGCAACAATTCCTAACCTCTGCATCTACACTGCAGGGCTCCTAGAAACTCCCATTGTCTCAGATCCAACCTCTTGGCAATGAGAACACTTGCACCTCAGAGTCCAGGTCTTTTTGATCTTTACCATACCCCCTGAGAATTTTTAACCAAGGCATTTGACCCCAGAACTCATGCAACCTCCTCATGTGTAGAAGAGGCAATGGCAAAGCATATACTCACCTTTAAATTTATGCAACCCCCATAAAAAAGTTGTATTTGTAATATTTTTACTATTGCACTGTTGCAGTAATGAAAGGTTTGTGTATACTTGGTTACTTAAGAAAATTGGTTAGTTAAATATATTTCTCTATATAAAGATTATTTTTGATTATTTTCATTCAAATTGTATTGTTATTTTTGTTGTTTGTTTATGATAATACCATTACAATACATCCATTATGAGTTTTAACAAAAAAACCTCCTTAAAATAAACTGAAATAATTTATAAGATTTTAAAAAAACTATATAGAGTATCTTAAACTTCAGATGCATTCATGCAAAATACACCAGTGCTTGCAATGTCTTCATCCTAATAACCACCATAATGATACCAGAGCATTGCTGGGTCAATTGTGGACAATAGCAATTTGAAAATAGTGCAAGCAGCCCAGAATGGGTGGGGTGGAGACACCAAAACTATGTTGTTGTGTTTTTTTAAATTGGATCCACCTGGCTTTGCACAATTCTCAGCAAAAACAATCCTGGGATGCATGCTTCTCAGCAGAGAAGTAAAAGATCATAAGATATTGTCAGAGAATGCTATGCCCTCACTTTGCTGCCAACTGTTTCCATGTGTTCACTAAGGATGTAAAATTTTGATTATTTGGTAATTGAATAATCGATGCAATTTGTATCAACTACTCAATTAGTCAATAAGGGTACTTACGCTTTTGAAGTGTAGCAACAGCCCTAGGGCTGTTGTTATACTTCAAAAGTGAAAGCACTATTGGGAGCACAGGGCCAGCATGGGACTCAACAGTCCCCAGCTGACCCTGGGCTCCACGTGGCGTTTCAAAGCGGCAGTGCCACATGGAGCCCAGGGTCAGCTGGAGACTCCTTCATTGACCCCTGGCTCCACACGGAGCTGCCGCTTTGAAGCACCCCTTCCCCTGTTCCCCCGCTGCCTCTTTGTGATAGAGGCAGCAAGGAGGGGAAGCAACTAGTCGACTAGCCTATCGACTGTCCGATAAGCATCATTTGACTAGTTGTTCACATCCCTAGTGTTCACACAATGCAATTTGAAACGAACAGGGGTTCTGTGCAAACATTATTGGTGCGACTTGCATTCTGAGAGTTACTCAATGTGCATCAAAAAGTTTTGGATTAACTCTCCCATATCCTACATGGTTTGAATAATGTAGTCTACTATATGAAAAATTTCAAGTAGGGAGAATACAGAATGGGTTTGAAAGACTAAAATCAGGGCTAATTTGAATCTGTCCTATTTTTTTCAATCTTTCAAAGTTAGGAGGGGAAAATGTCTTTAATTTTAGCTCACCTGTCTGAAATAAGTTAGGCTTTTAGAGGGGAATATTTTTCACCAAGAATTAAAGTTGAGTGGCAAACTTAAAACAAACAAACAATTAATTCCTGAATGCCCCTAAATAATATAAAAAGGAAGCATTCATAGTGCAAGTTAAAACTTACCCTTTGTTATTTCAAAAGATGTTAATGCAGTTTCTCTGCAATAACTAGTTCTTACTTAAAGTGACACCCATGAGAACACATGATTGTATCACACTCACCATAAGTCATAGATTACCATACTGGAAACTGGAGGCTGACTACAGATATAAAGTACTGTACATTCCTTTATTTACAGCTTGTAGAATTTTTGTAATTGCTTAATTTTGCAAGCTGTGGGATAGAAAATACAAATATTATTAAATTGCAAAATATTTTAGTTCTAGAATAAAACACCCGATATTTATTTGAAGGTCACAGTTAAAAACACAGGCCCTAATCCATTGTCCACTGAAGTTGATGGAATGATTCCTATTCAGGCCCCTAGGATCTAGCCCTGCAACCACCCGCTGTCTACCTTCAGCTCCCACTCCCTATTATGGAAGCAAGACTGGTCTCTAACATACATACATGAAAGATACTCTTTACTCTTATCACATGCATTACCATGATCAGTCTGTCTGTAATACTAGAGCATTTTCATGTACTACTGAACTGATCTTGGGTAAATTATCTTTTAAAAAAAAGTATACTAGTGCCTATTTTTCAATAAATCTTGTCTGGAGATAAGATGGTAAGAGGGAAATATTCTACATTTCAATAAAGCCGTGTACCTGTTCGTATGCTATAAAAATACAGATGGGCTGTGTCTACACTGGGCCACTTATTCCGGAAAATCAGCCACTTTTCCGGAATAAGCTGCGAGCTGTCTACACTGGCCCTTGAATTTCCAGAATAGCAACGATTCTCTACTGTACAAAATCAGCCGCTATTCCGGAAAAACTATTCTGCTCCCGCTCGGGCATAAGTCCTTATTCCGGAACACTGTTCCGGAAAAGGGCCAGTGTAGACAGCCCAGTAGTCTTTTCCGGAAAAAAGCCACGATTGCGAAAATGGCGATCGGAGCTCTTTTCCAGAAAAGCGCGTCTACATTGGCCACAGACGCTTTTCCAGAAAAAGGGCTTTTCCGGAAAAGCAGCCTGCCAATGTAGACGCTCCTTTTCCGGAAAAACTGAAAACGGAATAGTATTCCATTTTAAGCAGTTCCGGAAATTCATGTCAGTGTAGACACAGCCCTGGTGTCCTGTGATTTTTTTTAAAAAGAGTACTAACAGTACTGTGTAATATAATGTACAGATATGGTATATCTTGCAATCCTTATAAGAACTGACCCTTGTATGCCAAGTTATTGCTTGTATGGACATATAGGGCATGATCGGCTCTCCTCATTCAAGCAAAAACTCCCACCAAGAGTGCAGGAGCAAGTCCATAAACAGGAATATCAGCTCTACATGAGATGATATCACATGTAACACATAAAAATATACTTGGCAGGCTAAAAGGCTGCATTTAAATATAGAGTGTATTTATGGCCCCTAAATTACAAAATATACTGCTTTTCTTTTCCATAGACACTATGTTCTTCAACCAGGCATGAGCTATATGTGACATTGTGTTCTGAAGCTGACCTGCATTCTTTTAAAAACCATTTAATCACACACAGCTGACCAGAATTCCTTTAAAAAAACCACCTAATCAAATGCATTTGAAATACCCCAAAACAGTTATTTAATCTCTATGTAAGTATGAGTGTGAAATGGGCAGTCTCTGCATATGCCTTTTCCTAAAAACACTGCAATAGTGAAATCTTTCCAAAATAAAACCCTTCTCTTCCTCTCCCTGAATCAACACGCTCCTCAGATAGTGTTGAGACCATTTTAACATTTTAGGCATAGCATGCATGGCCTGAATAGAAAACCTAGAATTCATTGTAATCAACGTGCAAGCTTCTTTTCATACATCTTAACAATATACATTAATTTTTTTAAATTAACACTTTTCATCCTTTGGGCAAGTGTACTGAATGAGCTGTGACATATATGAGAATACATTGTTACAGGGACTAGATACCTCAAGTGAATTGATGGAACGCTATACTGTCTTTCATCTCCAAGTCACTGGTGCAAATGCAGATCAGATTAAAAGTGTTTCAAAGTAGTTATTATCTGATGGCTGTTCTATGGATGACATCGAATGGTGGTCTCAATTCCATTCCTAATGGGCCAAGAACTGTGATTCACTGGCTTCTCTGGAACTCTCATGAAGGCCAAGAAGTAAATGAACATGCAGACTGAAATACCACTCTGAATTCCTGGAGATGTTCAATCCAGAATGGGTTTAATAATATTAGTGATGCACTGGAGGAAACTTGTTACTGTTTGTGCTATATTTGTTCTGTAGATAACAGTTACCGGTAATGTCAAACCAGAATCTTTTTACATGCGTGAAATTCACTTTAATTTGCAGTATGCATCTTTGGGGCTTTTGCAGTGTTGCCTCATCCGAGACAGAAAATCCAAGTCCTGATTTATGTTTGAAATGTAAAACTGTATAGAAAATCTCTGGGGAGTCAGTGAGAAAACAGGATAAGTCTAAAAGGTAGACTAGAAAATGTGTGTGAACAGAGATTTAAAAAAATCCCAGACACTTCTGAGAAAACATGGCAGAAGGGAATAAAATTAAATTATGAAAAAGAGGGGAAATGCATTTAAAAGAACTTTCACTGCAGCCAAACTATCACTTAGCTTATGGGTAGTGTTTTCCTGTTACCTCACACTGAAATCACAATGGTTAACACTTGAGAACCTTGTAACAAACAATTACCGTAATGTTTAAATAGAGTGACCACCTGGCCCATGTTTGACTAAAATAGTCTACATTCAGAAGCAAAGAAACAGTTTGTAACTATGCTAACCCTCAATAACATGAAATAAAATATGATTTTCTAACAGAGGGAGTTAACATGACTTTAATGGAAACATATTCCATACATTGCAAGGGTGCCACCAACTCCATCTGTATCTACTGGAAGGAAAGCATGATGTGTGCTTTCCAGGTTTTATACTAAGCCAAAACCCACGGTTTTATTTTAAACAGATGTGAACGAATTAAACCCAATATTTTCAGGTATTTTTAGTGCAGTATGATGCCATGTGATTAATACCTTATAGCATGAGATGATGTGTGTTTTCACCTTAAAGATAGTTTAAACCTCTGTTTAAAAAATTGTGCCTGATGTTGCCAGCAAATTAGAACACGGGGTCCTATGTTGCTACTTTTTGCACAAGTTGGGCCCGCTGCTGGAGTGGGCTGTGTGACAGCAGGAGCCCCGCAGGGAATACTGTGAGCACCAGGGTAGGCGCCGCCGGTCCTTCCTTGCTGCTGCAGGGCTCCTGCCGAGCGGGGTGGTGCTAGGAGCGGGCTTTTCCCCTCAGCCCTCACCTGGACCGAGTCTTCTCAAGGAGCGACGAGCCCCCACCCGCCAACGGCTCGACCTGCACATCCGCCCCGCCCGCCGCTCCGCGTGAAGAGCGTTTGTCCCCCGCGTGTGTAGGGGCGATTCCGGGGCTAAAAGGAGGGTCACACCCCCCTGCAGCTGCAACCTCCTCCAGTCCCCTGCACGCCCCAGTGCCCAGGGCAGCGCGGCGGGGCGGGAGCAGGGGCGGGCTGTCACAGCGGGGCGAAGGAGAAAGTGCAAGAAACACGCGCGGGGGCGGGGGGAATCCAGCGGGAGGCGAGGGCCAGGACGGGGCTGCGGCGGGGCCCGGGGGGGGGAGCTCCCGTCAGTCAGGCTTGCGGCGGGCAGCCTCCAGCGCCTCCGCCCTGCCCGCCTCCCCGCCCGGCGGCGCCTCGCTGCTCATCACGTGGCGGCTCCCCCCAGCCCCCCGAATTCCCGGCGTGGGGAATGGCCGCGGCGTGATTGTGACGCAAGCAGCGGGCGGCCGCGTCCCCGCCCGGCGGGCCGCGTTCTACCCGAGCGGGAGCAGCGGCAGCAGGAGCAGCGCGAGCCCCGGCCCCGCGCAGCAGCACGTTGGCCGGCGGAGCCGCGGGTGAGTGAGCCAAAGTTCCCTGGAGCCTGGGCCGGGCGCAGCCCGCGGGAGGGGAGCAGCCCAGCCTGCGGCTCCAAGTTTGCATGGGGGGGAGGAGCAGCACCCCCTTTCCCTGAGCACGAGGAGGGGGATCCCATCCCTTCCGGCAGCGCAGGCAGGGGACCGCGCGGCTGGTCTCGCGGAGAGGAGCGCCTCGCTGCGAAAGGGTTAGGACCCAGCCGGTGTCTATAGTAACGCTGCAGCCAAGAGGTGGTTTTAGCCGGGAGATGGTTGACACACAAGAGGCAGCAGCTTCCCCGCTACCTTGTGGGGCATGGACGCCCCCCTTTCTTGGCTGGCACCCTGGCTTGTATTGTCGCTGGCATCCTGGCTTTTAACGAGCCGCCTTGTGCAACACGGGCACCATCTCGTACAGGGGGACGTGAAGGGTTGGGTGAAACGAATGCACAGAAGGATACTGTGGGAAGAGTCTGTCCCCCCTACCCCACCTCTAAACCAGCATGCAGGACTTGGACATCCTCAGCCACCTCTCTTGCTGGGTTACAGTGTGCTTTGGTTTTGCTGTTTGCTGAAATGTGACTCCTTTGCTTTCCTCTGCTGATGACTTTCATCTGCAGGTGGTGAATGAGGTAAAGGGTTATTGTGGCTGTTGTCGAAATGCCAGGGTGTGTTTATTTTAAATACAAAACAAAACAATAAAAATGGGAGAAGAAAAATTAGGAGGCTGTTACTGGCAACCACACAATTTCCACAGGAAATGCTAGCATTCTTCGCTGAACTCTGCTTGCAGAGAAGAAATAGGCTTCAGAAATAACTATTGTTGACAATTTTCAGTGTTCCTTGAACAAAATCCTGCAATATAATTATCTGTTCCTGTTGTATTTTTGGCTTTCCTCTGAGTAGCTGGTGAAAAAAATGCCATTCCCGTTGTTTCCCTCTTAAAAACAAGTAACAGAGCCTTGTGCTTCTTATCAGTTTATGATTGACAGGTATCCCTCAAAGAAGAAAAGCACCCTCCTCTGTAAAAGAAAAGAATGACAGCAGATAAAAGAGCCTCTTCTCTCACCCTATGAAGTGGAGCAGCCCAGGGTTGTGTTTTCCAAATGAAATTATGGTTTTATCCGAGGGATTTAATTAGAGCTCAAGCATGTACATGAATGATGTCAGTTCTCCAAAGTGGCACTGTAAAAATCATTTTCTATGAAATTTGAAGCCAATACAAATTTATTTGTGTTCTGTTCTGAGCCATATATCCCTTGTGGGGAAATGGCTTTAAACACTATATATTCTACTGGTACATTTTGATAGTTAAAAGAAAATTGAAGAAAAGTTCACTGTTTTTATACCTTAAGGAAATGTTAGTGAAAATAGCTTATTCCTTTCTTTTTTAGTTCTAAGAACATTAATTACAGGTCTATCTAATGGGAGGACTACAGCACAGATTACAGTTAAATTAATCCAAGGCTAGTCTAATAACATAGGGTTGAATGTTACAAACTGTTTACTTAAGCTGATATCAATGGGAGTCCTTGTGTGAGTAAAAAAAACTTGTATGAGTAAGGGCTGCAGGGTCAGACTCTTAGAATATAAATTAGCTCTGAAATATACAAATGCTTGATCTAAATCAGTGTTGCCAGCTCATGATATTTGATGTTTGATTTACATCCTTAGCGCACGGAGACAATTGATTGTGAATTTTTTTTTTTAAGAAAGGGCTTGACTAGAGAGAGGGTAATGCACAGTATGAAAGAGCCTTCAGTGTATACCAGCAGGGTGTACACAGACTAATTTATGTACATGACATTAGTACACTATAGAAATCACACACTTAATAATGCCTATCACCCACCATGTAAATAAGCCCTAAATTTCTAGTGTTATGGTTGCAGAGAAAAGCTTTGAAATATGATAGCAGTATACCCTAAAGATTAAAAAACAAACAAACAAAAAAAAACAACACCCCAAACTAGAAGGTAAATAAAAACAACCCACATTTTATTAGTCTTTAAAATCTCCTGATTTTTAAGCCTTGATTTTTTTAAGGGCCTGATTCGTGACTTTTGAACAATGAGGTTGGCAGTACTGTGTCTTGCTTCCTTCGAAGTCAGTGGGAACAGGTTCACATCCTCCAATTAGAAAATAAAAAAATTCCACTTGGTGTAGTTAGTCATGATTCTGCAAACATGTATTGTTCTATAGTGATAGAAATGTAGCCGTGTTAGTCTGGGGTAGCTGAAGCAAAATGCAGGACAATGTAGCACTTTAAAGACTAACAAGATGGTTTATTAGATGATGAGCTTTCGTGGGCCAGACCCACTTCCTCAGATTTTTTGATCTGAGGAAGTGGGTCTGGCCCACGAAAGCTCATCATCTAATAAACCATCTTGTTAGTCTTTAAAGTGCTACATTCTCCTGCATTTTGCTTCATGTATTGTTCTAGTCAGTCCAATGGCACAAGATCCAGTAGCAAACCTTTGTAGGATCTAAGTCAAGTCAATAGAACTACTTGAGTAAATAGGGTGATCAGTATTTAGTCCAATACATAAAATTTTATATAAAACTGTTTTCATTATTAGCCCTTTTAGTTAGAAAATGCCATTTTGTAATAAAGATATGATCATTAACTAAGTCATAATCAAGCAACTAAAAACATATTTCAGAATTGCCATCTAAGTCTTCCCTGCCTCGTTGCGCTAAGCTAGGAAAAGCAGATGTGCCTTGCAGCATGCCCTGAAGGTTTATGAAGTCAGAATGAGGGAATGGTGGAGAATTATATCCAAAGCTGAGGGACCATCACAGAGAATCTTTTGCTAGATGCCTTTTTAAATGAGTGAGTTTCAGCTTGGGCATCCTTGCTGATCTCAGCTGTGGCTTTGTGGTAAGTTATTCCTATAAGTAGCTCAGGTAATGCTCTCATTTGGAATAATTGTACAGTAGAATCTGTTTTTTTATATCAGTGATTCTCCTGTAATGGGAAAAATAACATGATTATGACTTCTTTTGGGCTCGATTTTGCCCTTAAGGTAAAGCTCTGTGTAAGGCAAGAAGGATGGGCAAGAGGTGGCTAGTAGGCTGGATCCGGCCTGCTGGATCTGCCCTGCAGCCGCCTTGCTGGCATGCTTACGAGAGAGCAGCTGCAGCCACTTGAAACGGCAAGCTGCTAATTGCTACGCAGTCTGGGCAGGGAGGAGGGAGCTTTGTGCATTGTCCCCACCCCCTAGCAAATCCCTGAGCTCCCATTGGCCAGTTTCTGGCCAATAGGAGCTGAGAAATTTTGCTGAAGGCAAAGGCAGTGAATGAAGTCTCCTCATTCCTTCGCTCCCTTCCCTCCTTTCCTTCCTCTCTGTGCTGGAGGAGAGCCACGCAGAGCAGCCCACCCCGCACACAGGCAGGGTGACTGTGGAGCTGCTGGCTGGGAGCTGCCTAGGTAAGCGTCTTCCAGCTAGAGACAGCCTCTGGCACCCCACCCACTCTTTCCCCCCAACCACCTGTTCCAGGCCACCACCCAAACCCTCTGTATCCCCTCTCCCCACCTCCTCTCCAGGTCACACCTCCCTCCTGGACCCTGCACCCCCTCCTACACCACTTCCCCAGGCCAGAATCATCTCCTGCACCCATACCCCCTTTTGGACCCTGCACCCCAAACCACTGCCCCAAATCATAACCCCCTTTCTTCTTCCAAACTCCCTCTCAGACCCCACACTCCCTCCTGTACCCCATTCCTCTATCCCAAGCTCCTACCTGCCATCCCAGAGCCTGTGCCCCCTCCACATAAGTGAAGCCCTTGGCCATTTACCAAAATATTGGAGTGGCCCCCCCCATTAACAATATTGCCCACCCCTGATGTAAGGGTGATGTGTAGGTGCATTTCATCCAATGGAACACTGGGAGGCAGTGTGTTTGAGGGAGGTGCCCTTTAGCAGGACAGTGCTTGCTGTGCTTCCCCTTGTGCACTTTGACAACTAATTTGCAACACGCCTTTGAAATGCAGCATTCTCCTTCATGCTCCTAAACATATCTTCTGGTCAGTGTAAGGTGGATGTAGGGGAGCTATGGCTCTGCTTACTGCCCACCCCCTAAACACCCTTTTGCTCCAGAGGAAGGAACATTTTGGGTGATCCACTAAACATCAGGGCTGTGTCTAGATTGGCATGATTTTCCGGAAATGCTTTTAACGGAAATGTTTTCAGTTAAAAGCATTTTTGGAACAGAGTGTCTAGATTGGCACAGATGCTTTTCCACAAAAGCACTTTTTGCGGAAAAGCGTCTGTGCCAATCTAGACGCGCTTTTCCACAAAAAAGCCCCGATTGCCATTTTCGCATTCGAGGCTTTTTTGCAGAAAACAAATCTCAGCTGTCTACACTGGCCCTTTTGCTCAAAAGCTTTGCGCAAAAGGGACTTTTGCCTGAACAGGAGCAGAATAGTATTCCCGCAAGAAGCACTGATTTCTTACAGTAGGAAGTCAGTGCTTTTGCGGAAATTCAAGTGGCCAGTGTAGGCAGCTGGCAAGTTTTTCCGGAAAAACTGGCCAGTCTAGACACAGCCCAGGAGCAGTGATCCAGGAGGCACTAAAGGTGATGGAAGGACGTAGCTGAGTCTGACTCAATTAGGGCTAAACATAATTTTTTACTCTGACCTGAAATAGAGGCTTGCTGACATGCGGTTATTTTAATAAAGTCTTTATAGTAAATCAGAATTACCAGCATTTTGTGGTATATAATTCAGAATTCTTAAGTATTTAACATAGTATGAAATAATCAGTTTCACCATCAAAATGAAAAATGTCAAAAAGTAATTGACAAGTGAAGTATCATGAATGAAATAAGAAAACAAGTGGACTGACATAAGGAAAGGGAGCTTGGAGCAGGGCGGTGGTGGTGGTAGTATTTTGCCAAATACAAGGGTTTTTTTGTCAAAGGGTAAAGGATGATTCACTTCACTTGGAGCAGGTGCATCATTAAAAACATAAGGGTATAGTCTTTTAACATCATGACTGTTGTCAGTATGTAAAATAGGATACATGCATCTGATATGTTATTGACCCAGGGTCACAAAGGAGTTCTTTGGTGGTGGGAAGAAATGAGCACATAAATATTCTGGTTAAAATTCCAACAGCTGTTTACTTGTCTTGTAATTGTATCTTCAAGAGTAAAGTTACCAGCAGTATACAATATGAAGGAGGTATTGTTACCAAAAATACCTGATATGCATTTCAGCATTAACAGGTTGGTTAGTACTGAGATCATCCTTATGCTCTGCCCAAAGCTTACTCTAGTTTTTAATTGTAAGTTTGTAAACAAATTTGTACCAAATTTGTATTCAAAAGAGTTTTGTATTTTTAACAGCTTTTTGTTTTTTTCTGTTTTAAGATGCTAAAGGTTATTGTATACTGTTTCTATGTAAATTGTTTCTTTATAAATATTTCCTCCATCCAGCATAATTTCAGGTTAGTTGTTTTCTTGTTTGTGCTGGACTGTTTCCTTTTCTCTTTATTTGTATAAATGGGAAAAATCATTATTCTAAACACATTTAGACTAATAATAATCAAATGCTATCATTCCTGCAGTTGTGCATTCAGATATTTTTCTTAAAGAATACTCTTCAATTAAGCTGAGTGCTAGCATACCTTTCTGGAAATGCATATTTTGAGCACTGGATACAATATAATATTTGTGCTTGTTGCTAGGGCAGTGGCAAAAACTAGTCTTGTATTACAGAAACGAATGACCAGGAAATATTATCTATGCTTAACATACTTATTTATTTGATTTATTTTTACTTAAAACAAATTTGAAATAAGAAGTAAATGCATTTCATAATGGCTAGGAAAAAACAAATTTGAATTTACACTGTATCCTTTAAACATGGTGCCTGTTTTTCCTCTCTCTTCAGTAGAATTGTGATAACCGGGACTTCTTGATCAATACTTAATATGTGTGAATTAATGGGTGTTTTAATAACAGGTTTCAATCAACAGAGTCAGTATAACTGGGAGAGAAACATGCAGGCAGTTCATTAGAAGAAGGAGAGAGAGAATCAGCTATTGAGTACCCTATTGTATGGAACTTGTACTATATTATGGTGGAATGTTTTACCCAAAGTAATTTGACATAAACTGCATGATGGTGGTTTATTAATTATTTTCTTGTATTCTTTTTGTTATCTGTGTACAATATCTTAAGTGATCGTTAGGAAAAGGGGAGCTGGCTTTTAAAATATGTGTATAATGATGGTAATTGATGATTTAACATTCTATTAGAAAGGCACCAGCAAAGTGGCTAACCCAGGGGTGGGTAATAATTTTTTGATGGGGGACATTTAAAAAATGTTTGAAGTGGCCCCAAGCAGCACAGGAAGGGGTGGAGCATCGAGCGGCAGGAGCGGGGCCAAGATATTTCCAGGTTCCCCACCCTCAGACAATGATTGGTCTGGGGGGTGAGGGAGTGTCTTTGCCCCTACTCCAAGTTCCCCCAAGATACCCATGCCCCTGCTGTGGGAGAAGACTTCCCTCACTCCCCTGCCCCTAGGCCAATTAGGGCCTGTGGGCATGGGAGCGAGCAAAGCCTCCTCAGTCCCCCTGCAAGCAGTGTGTGGCACTTCAAAGTGCCACATGCTCCTGGCAGGGCAAGAAGAGGCTTTGCGTGCTCCCCTGCCCCAGGCCAATTAAGGCCTCTGGGTCGGGGAGCACACGAAGCTTCCTCCTGCCCTGCCAAGAGCACGCTTTGCTTTCAAGCGCTGTGTGCACTGCTCACAGGATGGGAGCAGAGTGCAGAAGGCTTCGCTCTCTCCCCCGCCCCTCAGGCTCTAATTGGCCTACTTTTGTAATTGACCCCATAATATAAGACTTATCTCCAAGAATCTCCATATCTATTTATTTTGCAAACCAGTTTTTGCTTTCTGCATCCAGAAGTCTAAAAAATATTTACATGTCTGATACACTTCTAAAAAATAAATGGTGCAGTCCATACGTTATAGGACAGGATCCTGTGTATGCTTATGTTTATTTAATATTAGTCTATCAAGTTGTAATTTTGCTCATGTGTTGATTTAAAAAAAAATTGGAAGCAAGATGGCTCTGTTTATAAATAATTTTAATGGAAAGATTCTTGAACATAAGATCTTCAGGGATCTGTCCACCTCAAGGATTGGTAGGAGGCTACTAAGCCTTATGTCTTTTGGTCAGCTCTATAAACCTTCCTTTTGTTCATTATGACCAAAAGCAGTAGTTGTTACATAATCGTTCGGTAGCCATTATGAAAGGTATTGATGGCGTCTGTTTAATTCCAAGCAGATAGAATTTCATGTCAAATTTGGCACCTTAAATTGGTATTCTTTTTAGAATAATCAAAGATTTCATGGATATAAATAACGAACCACTGACTCACCTAAGAATGGTAAACTGCATTTAATCAGCTAATTGAATAGTCCGTGGAATTTTCCATTGACTACTCGATCAGTCGATAAGGGGGGAAACTGCAGAGAAGTCAGCAGGGTTAGCTTCTGGCTCTGGGAGCTGACCCTGCTGCACCTCTGCCTTTTAAGTGCGGTAAGAGCCACCAGGCTCTTACTGCATTTAAAAGGCAGAGGTGCAGCGGGGGACTGGGCACAAGCTGGGAGTCAGCTGCCCTGGCTCGTGCCCAGTCCCAGATGCTGTGCCTTTGCTTTTTAAATGTAGATCTGAGCAGCTCTTGCTACATTTAAAAAGCAGAGGCGCAGCATCTAGGATCCGGTGCGAGCCAGGACAGCTGAGTTCCGGTTCATGCCCAGGTCCCACTGTGCCTCTGCCTCCCTGCCCCTGTGGAGACAGTGCTGGGGGGAACCAGCTTTTACGTCGGCTCCCCCAGCACCGGCTCCTGCTCCCCCCCCCCCCGCCCCCACTTGCTGCTTGTGGTAGAGGAAGCAGAGTGGAGAGGGAGAGAAGCAGCTAGTTGAGTAGTGACTCGACTACCCAATAAATCAGTTACATCCCTAAACTCACCACTTAAAAGTGCCTCAAAGTCTTAGCATATTAGTAAATAGTATAGCGAAATTTGTACTGTAATTTTCTGTTGTACCCAGTTTGTGAATAAATAGATGTGCAATCTATCTAAATCTTTTATTGTTTAATTATCAGTAGGTCCTCTTACTCTGGAGCTTTTCCAAACCATCCTCATCCAAACTCCCATGGTTTCTTTTCTCCTAATCCTTTGAGAGACCTTAGTAATGCTATGTGAGCTCTCCCCTAACCCTTTACCAGGGAGTATGAATTGAAACAAAGGCTTCAGGATACCTGCATTAGATGTGCATTTTAGCTGTGATTCAGCAGAGCACTTAAACACGAGTATTTGAGCATGTGCTTAATTTTAAATGCACGTACTTTCCTTTGGTCACTTATTTTCCAAACTGGTCCTCTAACCCAGGTGAAACCCTCAGTCCAGAGGATCACAGTCCTATTCCGTAGTAGTTCCTAAGAAGATGGATTTAGAATCTGCAGTAGTGGTTTCTTTATTATGAGGTGTTTTTGGTGAGGGGAAACTAAATAATTCAGGTAAATTAAAAATAGTGGTATTATTTATGAAACACAATCCATGGAGGCATGAGGGATGGGTTATGATGCAGGAGAGGCTTTGGGTAGCTCTTTTTTTCCTTCTTAATTTTAGGCCAATGCCAAAAAAAAAAAAACCCTAAAAAAAACCCTTGGAGTTAAAGGTAATGAATTCAGCAGCTTTTGCCAACCACTAGTTTTCCCACCGCATATTATTCCACACACTGCCAGTAGATCCAACAGAGAAGCATGTTACTGATAGTTTGATATTTCTACTAAAATTATTGGCCTTTCGATAGTTGGTATTAGTGTGGCTGTTTACATTATCTTCTAGGTTCCTGCGTTAACACCCCATGAAGCTAAATGGGAACAATTCACACCTCTCTTATTACTATTGCCTCATGCTTTCTGCAGCCTTTGAAAATTGTGTCAGTGTACATTTGGTTCTTGCAATGAAGTTTTTCTTCCGAACCACTACGACTGGAGACTTGTTTTTTAAACAAAAGTTTAGAACCTGGAGTACAATTATGCCACAATTTCCAAAAGGGCAATTATGTGTCTATTTAGGACAAGACATAAACATGTGGTCTTGAATAAAGCAGTGACTTCATTTGAACTGAAAAAAACTTGTATATATCTAAGTTTATTGACGTTTGTTATCTTTTTTGCATATGTCATGAAAGAGACCCCACATTATAAAGAGCTGACTTGTTCTTTTTATTGTCAGTAAAATTCTCTATCATTATTAAGAAAACATCCCACACTTTCAGTGCTAGTATTTTTTTCTCAAAAATATGATATTTAGGTATACTGCTGTTTAAGACACTATGACAATATTTGATATTAAGTCATACTTCCATACCAAATGTTGGTATATTTGAAATAGAAATATGTTTGTCCTTCCCATAAAAATAACTAAATATAATTTAAGAAAGTTAAGGAAGAAACCATAGTTTCTAAGGATGAGGATGGAACAGAAAAAAGATTGTATACATGTTCCATGAACCACAGAAATATATTATGCAAAGGCTATGGTGATAAATCAGAAATTAAGAAATAGGTTGCAATAAAATATGTTTTTGTAAAATAATGCGCCTAGGCAGCAGGTGAAGCTGAGTTTTTCAGGCTGGTCACAACTTGTTTTTATGCAAATATAAAAATACTCTCTTTAGATAAATGACTAAATTGAAATAAATGTATTATTCTCTCATCCTTCCTCAAATTACCACAGCAACCAAAGAAGTGATGGTAAAAATGTTACTATATTGTTTCTGACATCTGTGGGTGGAGGAAAAATAGCAGCAATGTTTAGTGGATTAACTAGCAGCAAGGAATGCTAGCTCTGACTCTTTGATCGTAAGTAAATCTTTCTCCCTCAGTTTACCCATTTGTAAAATGGAGAAAAGCTCACCGGTATATTGAATTTACTTGTTATAAAGGGTGCTGATAGCAACATCAGTTTCTGATGTGGGGAGCTTATAGAGACCTAACAGTTGCCGAGCACTTTCCATTAGAAATGACTCTTGCAACATTGTCCTGAGAGAAGCCGTAAGACCTCCATTGTTTGCAGTTTAGGGTATGTCTACACTGCACAGCTTTTAGTGACAAAGCTCTGTCCACACAGCTTTGTCCCAAAAAGTCAGCTTGTAAACTCTGTTGGCACTTTTGCCAATAAAATACTTACACCCCTGTGGGGGGAGGAGGGGGGAGTTTGCTTTGTCAGCAAAAGAGCTCTTCTGCAGACAAAGCAGTGTTCACACTTTCACTTGCCACAGCAAACTTTGTCGTTGGGGGTGGTAGGGCAGGGAGGATTCAGCACATGTGAAGGACTAGTGTTTCTGAACAGTGGCCTTTCCCCCTGAGTACTCCCTTGCTTGTGCACTGAATGAGGCAGGGGTCTGGTGGAAAAAATGCTATGTGACATGTAATGAAGACTGTATCATAATGTATATGTACAACAGACTGAATTAAGAAAGCATAGGCAACATGAATTCAGCCATTTCTAAACTTTTTAGTATTTCACTTCAAAACCCAGATAAAGTTATTTTTAGCAAAGTTATTAAAATATATAATTGTGAAGTGTTTTGAGATTCTCTAATGGCAAAAGTACAAACTATTACTTTATGTAAGTCCTCTCTACTGTCTCTTCAAAACAAGTTTGCATTTTTTAACACTAGCAATACTGTACTATAAAACCAAAATGGCTGCAGAAGTACAAGTTGCATTCTCTTTCTCATTAATATAGTATATAATGAAAAATATTGAGCTAAGAAGTGATTCCAGAAGGCCATATTCTTATTTTAATTATATAGGTGTAAAGCTGAAGTAATACCAGAGAGGTCAGTGGAATGATTCCAGTTTTTTATTGAGTGGAGAGACTCTCTGATTATATTTATTATTTTTGATTATATCTTAAAATTAACCGAAAATAACACTAATGAATTCTTCAGTACTCCAGCAAACTCTCAAAAAATTCTCTTTTATATAAGGTTGTTCATTTGGTTGTTCTTAAAAAAGTGACAGTCATTTACATTTTCCTAAAATGAAGAAAAATCATAGTATATAATGAGAAATTATAATAATTTCTTTGGACACACAGAGACAAATTTGTAAACATTAATGGAGCAGGTCTTAAGTGCTAAAGATTTAGAAAAGCCATAAAAATCATGGCTGGTTTGGTGTTGTGGATATTTTTTTGGTTGGTTGATTGGTTTTTTTGGTCCATGGCCATGATATGCATAGATTTGCAACCTTTATACTGTACCCTGCCTCATAGTAACTCATTCTGCATAAATGTCTTTTGCTCCATCCTCGTGTCCTTCTTATAAATACACTTTACTACCTTGCAAGTAAGTTTCATTTGCAATGCAATGATGTGTTTCTCTTTTTTCCTTTGTCTATTAGAATTTGCCAAATGAAACTTACAGAATATCCCTGTAATTTTCATTTTGCAGATGGAGGAGCTGACAGACTATAATGGAGTAGGTTGTTCAAGTCAGAAAAATGAGTGTGCAAAAGGAAAGGAATTTGTAGTAACAGAATGGCAGGACTGGGAAAGAAGGATGGTACAACAGATGGGACAATATGGAAATAGACCTGATGACAGCAGAGTTGCTAACATACAGTTCTTTTACATATGAGCAAGAAGATACAGTGGATTTTACACGAATTATGGTTACATTTGGGAGATACTGTAACACCTGAACATAATGTTACTTGAGAGACATTATTTTAAATTCATAATTAATGGTAATATGAAAGAAAAATCATTTCAGTATTAGATACAGGACATGCATTTTTGGCAAGCAAATGTATATGGGTAAAAACACTAAATTAATAACTTTTAATACACCATTTTAATGTCACAGTGAATGCCATTTGGCATTAATTCTGTTCACAAAATATTTTAAAAAGTAATCACACAAACCATTGAGAGACTAAAAGGCATTGACATGCTAATGGATAATGATTTAATTTGGATCAGGGAGCATAGAGGACACAATGAAATACCTCTGTTTGTTTTGGCTAGTTGGTTTGTTTTAAAGTTCACAAACAAAAACAATCTGTGCCTCAACAGTAGCTATTTGTGTTTGACATTCGTTGAATTTTAACTATTGAATCCATTAAAAGTTCTAGTTCAAATATCCATTTCATAACATAAAATGTATCTAAGGAAACTTTTGGAGGAGATTAACTTTTTTTTAATGAAATTAACAACAGATTTTCTCATTATGATCAGTAAGACTATGTCTATACTGAAGGCTATGTCTATTCAGGGTTGGCCTTACCATGAGGCGAACTGAGGTGGCCGCCTCAGGTGCCAGACTGGGGGCGGGGGGAGCACGCCGCACCAGTAGGACCCAGCGTGTAGAAAATTGTGCCTGCTGCTGGTGCATATGTATCCTCTCTGCTCTAGATGCACAGAGATGGTGGAGTGCCATGAGAGGAGTAAAACAGAAAGAAGGCAGAATTGAGACCTTTCAAAGTTTTGGCCCAAGCAAGGAGACGTGGGGACGTCATTTGAGCTCTGTGCCTCAGGTGCCAAAATGTTGTGGGTGGCCCTGTGTCTATTTCAGAATAACAGCGTGCGCGTCTACACAACAACTCAATAACCCTCATTACACGAGGAGTAAAGGAAGTCAAAGAAAGAGTGTTCTTCCTTCGACTTCCTGCTGTGTAGACAGCACCTAAAGTTGAGTTAAGCTATTTTGACTTAAGCAATGCAATTGACATAGCTCAAGTTGTGTAGCTTAATTTGACTTTAGCCCTGCTGTCTGGATGTACCCTAAGAGAATTGCTGGATTAGGACATTGCCTAGTATTGGAAAGACAGACAGAAACAGACATAAGTTAAGCCACCATTTCAAAATATTTCTGATATAATTATAGTTTTTAGCTGAACTTTTTGCATTAAGGCTACAGTTTTAGCATGGAAAGTTTTAATAAATTTCATGGAAGAGGTGCATGGGGAGAAAACACTAAGTCACAGAAAAATCAGTAAATAGTTTAGTTTTCACAGCATCAGTATGCACACTATGGATGTTAAGGACTAGTCAACTATCCAATAAGCAAATGCTTATCAAATAGTCAACAGGCTAGCCAACTAGTCACCTCCCTCCCGTCCCCTGCCTCTATCAGATGGAGTCAGCAAGCGGGGGGAACCCGGACTCCACGCTGTGCTGCCCCTTTGAAATGCCACCGTGGTGTTTCAAAGGGGCAGCGCCACACAGCTGATCCCAGGCTCCATGTGGCACTGCCCCCTTTAAAACACCGCTGTGGCATTTCAAAGGGGGCAGCACTGCTCTATCGACTAATCGAATAGTCAATGCATTGACTACTTCAGTGTTTCTCTACTTTTTTTATAAAGTACCCCTTTTTCAAAAAAAGTACCCCCTTTAAAAAAAATTATAAATACCCCCAGTACCTATAGTTTTCAGACACACAACATTTTCTTCTGCCATTGCAACACATTTGTTTAAATAACTTAATCAGAAATTTTTGGGTGTAAAAAGGACAGAATAATAAAGTGCTGTAAAACTTAAAACAAAAATTTAGTTTTCTTCAAATTTCAGTTGTGTTGATGTACTCCCCAGACTTCTCTCGAGTACCCCAAGGGTACTCATACCACTGGTTGAGAAACACTGAAATACTCGACTAGTCAATTACATGATACTTAACATCATTAATGCACACAAGTGTTGAAAGGTAGGGCCAATGGTGGGGAATTGGAGAGAAAGCCCACTGTGTATTGACTCCACATTAGCAGCTTCTATCCCAAAGGGCTGGGCATGAGTTATGTACTTTCATCAGCTATTCAGGAGACATGGCATAATTAACATTTGACAGTGTTGTCTTTGATATAAAATAGGTAATGATTTATGGTAGATTTGTGTTTAATTTTGTTTCTTGGAGTGGACATTGTGAATCAGGATTTTTTTTTTTTGCATTTAAATAGTTAATTTCCTCAGGGGGGTGGTGGTGGTGATTGTTGGTTTTTTTTTTTTTTTACTTTACATTTAAATAGATATGCAAGGTTTTCTTGTTTCATTCCTTAGGATACAGTTTTGTGTCAGATATGTAGGAGCACTGTAAGTTGATCTGATTATCTTCTAGCAGCTTGCCTTCTGTATTAAGGAAAAGGAATAAGTAATGGATTTTATGTGAAGTGCACTATGTTTCAGTTGCGAGTAATCTTTGAAATAATGAAGTGAACTATAGATAAGGTTGACATGAAATAGTGCAGCATTTTGTGTCTTTCTTCCAGTGTTCTAAGCAACCATGACTTATTCCACATGAGTCTTTGGTTCACTTTCAAATGAGTTTAATGGAGGATTTACAGAAATGTTGGCCAGCACAAGTATTTGTGTATGATTGATGTAGTGTTCTGTACATACTATATACTTTTGCATTATAAAATATTTGGTGTTATGGTATTAAAAACAGATAGCTTTAGCATTATTATACATGCACAGGAGATGTATACTTATTAGCAACCTCTCTGCTCTCAGCAAAAATTTGCTGAAACGAAAGACAGGACTATGCAGCACTTTATAGACTATTAGGTGATGAGGTTTCGTGGGCAGTGACGAGGTGATAATTGGGTAAGATAATTAGCATCTTTGTTAAGGCCCATTCGTAAAGTTTCAAATTTAAGCATGAATGACCGTTCAGAGGCTTCTCTTTGAGTCTTGTGTTAAAATCTCTTTGAAGCAGGATGCACATAATCAGGTCATTGAGACAGTGCCCAGGCTGGTTGAAATGGCAAGAAACTTTTTTCTTTGTGCAACTGTCTGTTTTGTGTGCATTGATTCTTTGGTGAAGTGTCTGAGAAGTTTGTCCAATGTACGTAGCAGACGGACATTGTTGGCACATGATAGCATAAATTATATTTCTGGATGAGCAGGAATATGTGTTCTTGATCTTATAACTGAAAAGGTTAGGTCCAATGATGGTTTCAGCAGAGTAAATATGTGGACAAAGCTGGCACCGGGGTTTATTGCAAGGGAAAGTTCCAGGGTTGGCATTAGTGTGGTATGTTCTGTGGTTGTTGGTAAGAATTATCCTGAGGTTAGGTGGTTGTCTATAGGAGACTATGGGTCTGTCTCCCAGAGCCTCTTGGAGTGTAGTGTCCTGTTCCAGTATAGGTTGTAGTTTATTGATAATGTGTTGGATGGGTTTAAGTTGGGGGCTATAGGTGATGACAAGTGGTGTTCTATTGTTGGTTTTCTTGGGTCTGTCTTGAAGTAGATGGTTTCTAGGTATTCGTCTGGCTCTTTCAATTTGCTTTTTTTATTTCTCCGGGTGGGTAATTGAGACTTATAAATGCTTGGTAGAGATCCTGAAGTTTCTGGTCTCTGTCAGTGGGATTAGAGCAGATGCGGTTGTATCGAAGGGCTTGGCTATAGATGATGGATCGTATGGTGTATTCTGGATGGGAGCTGGAGGCATGTAGGTAACTGTATGAGTTAGTGGGTTTTCTGTAGAGTGGTATCTAATTTACCATTGGTGATTTGTATTGTGGTGTCCAAGAAATGGATCTCTCATGTAGAATGGTCCAGGCTGAGACTGATGGTGGGGTGTAGGTTGTTCAAGTCTCTGTGGAATGCATCCAGTGTTTCATGGCCATGGGTACAGATCATAAAGATGTCACTGATGTAGCATAAGTAGAGCAGGGGTAAAAGGGGACAGGATCTGAGCAAACAGATAAATAAAGAGGTTAGCATACTGTGGGGCCATGCGGGTACCCATGGCTGTGCCGCTGATCTGGAGTTATAAGTTGTCCTCAAATTGGAAATAATTGTGGGTGAGAACAAAGTTACATAGGTCTGCTACCAGATTGGCAGTGGTATCCTCTGGAATAGCGTTTCTAATTGCTTGTAATCCATCTTCATGTGGGATGTTGGTGTATAGAGCTTCTAAATCTATGGTAGCAAGGATGGTGTTATCAGGGAGGTTATTGATGTTTTGTAGTTTTCTCAGGAAGTCAGTAGTATCTTGGAGGTAGCTGGAAGTGTTGATTGTATCCCTTTGGTGTATATGGTCATGCCAATTTTCTTCCACAATTTGATCTGAGGAAGTGGGTCTGGCCCATGAAAGCTCATCACCTAATAAACCATCTTGTTAGTCTTTAACGTGCTGCATAGTCCTGTCTTTTGTTTCAGCAAGACCAGACTAACATGGCTACATCTCTATTACTATTCAAAAAGTTGCTGTTATCCAAAGGTTGCCAGTAGGTGGAAGGCAGATATGCAGAGCTTAAGCCAAGAAAGAAGTATCTGGGACACACCAAGCCTTGGGGCACGAGAACCAGGACAAGGCTCAGCATTTCCCATGGCTGTCTTGATTTCAGCTCCCTCTTCCAGATATATACGTGTTTGTGGGGTTGTTGTGACCAGGGCACACATGCCAAATAGGTGTTCATAAATGGCAGGCACCTGTTACCTGTTATCAACATCAGAATCCCATTAACATTAAAGTCAGTAGGATGGGATTGTTTCTCAGCAAAATGTTTGTTAGCCAGTTGTTAATATTGGGTTTGCCAGTAAGTGGCATTCAGTGTATATGCATATATTGTGTGCATATTTGTGAAAATACACATTGACAATTTGTTAGTATTAATCTCTAAAGGCAAGTTGTAGATATTTGCCCATTAATTTTGTTACTTTTATTGATGTTTAGAAGCTCCCAAGGATTCCTGTTTGTGAATTTTCTGCATTGTTGCTAATATTTAAAGTAGCCTAGAAAATGTCGATAAGTTATAAATGCTGTTTTATATTATTAAGACTTAGTGGCAGGCTTAAGAAGGAAGGAAAGCAAGGTTGCAGGCTTTTGATCTGAGACTATCAAATTGAGTCTTTCTTTGTGAATGCAACTTCTGTGTTTTACTTGCAAAGTTATAAATTTAATCTGAAACTGTTTGGTTTTTTTGAGTTGCAATTTTCACTCAGAGTGACTGTTGCCAGCCTTAAAGATCTTAAATTTCATAGCAAGTGGAGAAGGAAAACATGTGTATCTTTTAAGCCCACTTTATTAAGAAATATTTTGAAGTCTGTGTCCAATTCTCGAGAATGACAAAAGTATAAATTTGTTTAGTTATAGTGTTTTTGCACACTCAGATTCTAGAGAGAACTTTGTCAGACACTGTGTACTGATTTGTATTAGGGATGTCAATGAGTAGATGATTAACCAATTAGCCTAGGATTTCCCCTCACATTTCACCTCCCTTTGCTGCTTCTGTATCAGAGGCAGCGGGTTGAGGGGGGCAGGCGGGAGCTGGTACTGGGGAGAGCTGACTTAAAAGCCCGGACACAGGCTGCCATTCACTTCTCTGCCCCCCCTTCCCCGCCAGTAGCCTCTGTCTGCGGGGAGCTCTGGTTTTTAAACTGGCTCCCCTCACAGATTGGCTCTCACCTAGCATCCCACACTGCTTCCTCTGATACAGAGGCAGCAGTGTCAGGTAGAGGGGGCTCCCCAGGAGCGGGGTCCAGCGCACACTGACTGCCAGACCAGCCCCCTGGAACTATAGAATAGTCAAATAACCACTAAGAATTCATGCTATTCTGTTACCTGTTATCTAGCATCCCTAATTTGCAGTGCTCGACAAATACGCTTATCTACTCACCTATGGCGAGTAGATTTCAGCCTGTTGCCCCGTTCACCGGCAGTCCGTGCATGCGCAGTGAGGGTCTCGCACATGTGCAGTGTAGGGCTGGAGAGTGGCTTTTGCCGCAATCGTCGAGCCCTGCTAATTTGTATATAGATGTGTTATTTTAACTAGGATGAGAGGGGTTAACTGGTAGGGCTCGAAAAGCTCCTCACTTGTTGTGAGCAGGGGGCTGCACCAGTCCCATGGTGGGAGGAGTGGGCTGCTGCAGACAGGGGTTGCTCTAGTGCAGCCCTTAGATGTAGTGGGCCTGGGTACCCCACAGGCAGGGGCTGCTCTGTTCAGGACACTGGAGCAGCCCCTGCTTGTGAGGCACCCTGGTCATAGAATCCCAGAGCTGGAAGAGACCTCAGGAAGTCATCAGGTCCAGTCCCCTGCCCAAGGCAGGACCAATCCTAACTAAATCAACCCAGCCAGGGCTTTGTCAAGCTGAGACTTAAAAACCTCTAGGGATGGAGATTCCACCACCTCCCTAGGTAACCCATTCCAGTGCTTCACCACCCTCCAAGTGAAATAGTTTTTCCTAATATCCAACCTTGACGTCCCCCACTGTAACTTCAGACCATTGTTTCTTGTTCTGCCATCCATCACTACTGTGAACAGCCTCTCTCCATCCTCTTTGGAACCTCCCTTCAGGAAGTTGAAGGCTGCTATCAAATCCCCCCTCACTCTTTTCTTTTGCAGAATAAACAAACTCAAATTCTCTCCTCATAGGTCACGCACTCCAGCCCCCAAGTCATTTTGGTCACCCTCCGCTGGACCCTCTCCAGTGCGTTCACATCCTTCCTATAGTGGGGGTCCCAGAACTGGACACAGTACTCCATATGTGGCCTCACCAGAGCCAAATAAAGGGGAATAATCACTTCTCTGGATCTGCTGGCAATGCTCCTCCTAATGCACCCTAATATGCCATTAGTCTTCTTGGCTACAAGGGCACACTGTTGCCTCATATCCAGCTTCTCATCCACTGTAATCCCCGCGTCCTTTTCTGCAGAACTGCTACCTAGCCATTCAGTCCCCAGCCTGTAACAATGCTTGGGATTCTTCCATCCCAAGTGTAGTTCTCTACACTTGTCCTTGTTGAACCTAATCAGATTTCTTTTGGCCCAATCCTCTAATTTGTCCAGGTCACTCTGGACCCTGTTCCTGTCTTCCAGCATATCTAGCTCTCATCTAAGCTTAGTGTCATCTGCGAACTTGCTGAGGGTTCAATCCCTCCCCTCATCCAGGTCATTAATAAAGATGTTGAACAAAACCAGTCTTAGAACTGTTGGACCCAACAGTCTAGACAGCTTTCTATCCATTGTACAGTCCATTTATCCAATCCATATTCTCTTAATTTGCCAGAAAGAATATTGTGGGAGATCGTATCAAAAGCTTTGCTAAAGTCAAGGTATATCACATCTACTGACTTTCCAATATCCACAGAGACAGTTACCTCATCATGGAAGATAATCAGATTAGTCAGGCCTGCCCTGCCCTTGGTGAATCCATGTTGACTATTCCTGATCACTGTCTCCTCTTCCAAGTGCTTCAAAATGGATTCCTTGAGGATCCCCTCCATGATTTTTCCAAGGACTTAGGTAAGGCCGACTGGTCTGTAGTTCCCTGGATTGTCCTTCTTCACTTTTTTTAGAGATGGGCACTGCATTTGCTTTTTTCCAGTCATCTGGGATCTCTCCTGATCTGTATGAGTTTTCAAAGATAATGACCAAAGACTCCGGAATGACATTTGCCAACTCCCTCAGTATCCTTGGATGCATTAAATCTGGGCCCATGGATTTGTGTATGTTTAGTTTTTCTAAATAGTTCCTAAGTTGTTCTTTCCTCACCAAGGGCTGTCCACCTCCTTCCCATACTGCATTGCCTAGTGCATTTGTCTGGGAGTTGACCTTGTACGTGAAGACAGAGGCAAAGAAAGCCCTGAGTACTTCAGCTTTTCCCACATCATCTGTCACTAGGTTACCTCCCTCATCCAGTAAGGGCCCCACACCCGCTCTGATCACCCTCTTATTGCTAACATGCCTATAGAAACCTTTCTTGTTATCCTTCACATCACTTGCTAGCTGTAATTCCAATTGCACTTTCACCTTCCTGATAACTCCCCTGCATTCTCAAGCAATATATTTATACTCCTCCCTAGTCATCTGTCCAATTTTCCCCTTCTTGTAAGCTTCCTTTTTGTGTTTAACCTCACCAAGGATGTCCCTGATCACCTACCATATTTGCTTTTCTTGCTGCACATCGGGATGGTTTGTTCCTGTGCCTTTAATAAACCTTCTTTAAAATACTGCCAGCTCTCCTGGACTCCTTTTCCCTTCATGTAAGCATCCCAGGAAATCCTGCCCATCAGTTCTCTGAGGGAGTCAAAGTCTGCTTTTCTGAGGTCCAGGGTGTGTATTTTGCTACTCTCCTTTCTTCCTTTGGTCAGGATCCTAAAATCTACCATCTCATGATCACTGCTTCCCAGGTTGTCACCCATCTCTTATTCCCCTATTCGTTCCTCCCTGTTTGTGAGCAGTAGGTCAAGCTGTGCATGGCCTTTGATTGGTTCCTTCAGCACTTGTACCAAGAAGTTATCTCTAATATTCTCCAAAAACTTCCTGGATTCTCTGTGTACTGCTGTATTGGTCTCTCAACAAATGTCAGGGTGATTGAAGTCCCCCTTGAGAACCAGGGCTTGCAATCTGGAAGCTTCTGTCAGTTGTCTGAAGAAAGCGTTGTCTAACTTATCCACCTGATCTGGTGATCTAAAGCAGACACCAACCACAACATCACCCTTGTTGATTCCACCTTAACCCATAGACTCTCAACAGTCTTTTCTCCCTCTAAATACGGGAGCTGCGAGCAATCATACTGCCCTCTTACATACAATGCAACTCCTCCTCTTTTTCTCCCCTGACTGTTCTTCCTGAACAGTTTATACCCTTCCATGACAGTGCTCCAGTCATGCGAGTCATCCCACCAAGTCTCCGTTATTCCAATCAAATCTTAGTCCTTTGACTGGGCCAAGGCTTCTAATTAAGATTAAACTAGATGGGTTTATGAAGGGGATGGTTTGATGAGATAACATGATCTTGGTAACTAATTGACCATTCATTATCAGTGGGAAATAGGTCAATGGAGGGATGATAGGAATTACTAGAGAACTTTCTGGGTGTCTGGCTGATGAGTCTTGCCCACATGCTCAGGGTTTAGCTGATCGCCATATTTGGGGTCGGGAAGGAATTTTCCTCCAGGGTAGATTGGCAGAGACCCTGGAGATTTTTCGCCTTCCTCTGTAGCATGGGGTACAGATCACAGCTAGAGGATTCTCTGCATCTTGGGGTCTTCAAAGTATTTGAAGGCTTCAATATCTGAGATATAGGTGAGATGATTATTCTGGGAGGGGTGGGTGAGATTCTGTGGCCTGCATTTTGCAGGGGGTCAGACTAGATGATCATAATGGTCCCTTCTGACCTTAAAGTCTATGAGTCTGAGTAATTCTTCCTGTTTGTTTCCCAGGCTTCTTGCATTTGTGTACAAACATCTTAGATAACCAGTTGATCACCCTACCTTCTCCATCCGAATCAGGGGTCCTCCTTTTTTGCTTGTTCCTCCTTGTGTTTCATCCCAGTATCCGACTTCCTCACTTACCTCAGGGGTTTGGTCACCATCCCCCCAACAAACCTAGTTTAAAGCCCTCCTCACTAGGTTTTCAAGCCTGCCCACGAAGATGCTCTTTCCTCTCTTGGTTAGGTGGATCCCATCTCTTCCTAACAATCCTTGTGCTTGAAACAGAGTTCCATGGTCAAAGAAACAAAAGCCCTCTCTGACACCACCTTCAAAACCATGCATTTACTTCCTCAATTTGACAATCCCTACCGGTACCTTTTCCTTCAACTGGAAGGATGGACGAGAACACCACTTGCGCTTCAAATTCCTTCATCCTTCTTCCCAGCGCTACATAATCTGCAGTGATCCACTCAACGTCATTCTTGGCCGTATCGTTAGTTCCTACATAGAGAAGCGGGGGGGGGGGGGGGGTAGCGATCCGAAGGTTTAATCACTTTTGATCACATCCTGAATGCGAGGAAGTGGGGGTTGGGACTGGGCCTGGTTGCTGACATAGGGTTGCCATGTGTCCGGTATTTTTGCCTCCTGGCAGGGAAAAAAATCAGAAAATACATTTTAGGTGTCCGGTATTTTCTGAATTTTTTTAGGAGGCGAAAATACTGGATTGTCTGGGTCAATACCAGACACCTGGCAATCATACTGATGGGAGGTATATGTATGTATATATACACACAATATAAAATATGAAACTAAATGAAGGGAAGGGGAGGGTGGGGGTACGCATGGTGGGTGGGGGTACGCATGGAAGGGGGAGGTGGGTTAGGGTGGGGGTACGCATGGTGCCAGCCGCTCAGTGCATGCACCCTAGCGCCTGGAAGGAGACACACGGCTGTAGCAGTGCGGGGGGGAGGGGGGGAGGGAGAGGAGAGGAGGGGGCTTGGCTCTAGTCTGGGGAAGGGAAGAGGAAAGAAAAGGGGGGGGGGACTGGGTTGGGGGGATACTCACGGTGTCCCAGCCAGTACATCTCAAGGCTGGCCGCTCAGCGCATTCGCCCCAGCACCTGGAGGGAGATGCTTGTGGCTGTAGGGGTGGTTCTGCCTCTGGGACCCAATAACTAGGTTAGAGCGGGGGAGAGGTGGGAGATTGGTATAGAGGGGGGCTGGTGCCTGGCTCGGAGAGGGGCGGGGAGAGGGTTGGGTTAGGGGTGTGTGTGTCTGGCTCTGGGGAAGGGGAGGGGAATTGGGTTGGGGTGTGTGTTACTGGCTCTGGGGAAGGGGAGGGGCATTGGGTTGGGGGGAGTGTGCCTGGCTCTGGAGAAGGGGAGGAGGATTGGGTTAGAGCGGTGGAGGGAGGGGGAGGACAGTGCATGGAAGAGGGGAAGACCAGCAAGCGCACTTCCTGAGAACTGGGATCCCCAGCTACTGGCCCCAGCTGTGTCTGTACTCTCCTGACCAGACCCCCCCATGAGTACCCTGCCCCAGCATCCTGTCCTCTGCCCCCACCAGCACAGTTGGGGCTATATTAGTGAGGCTTGGGGGGGTTTGGAGCAGTTGTGTTTTTTCAACTCACATGTGTGGCCCCGACTGACTTTTCAGTGGGTCAGTGACCCCTGACACCCCTCTCATAAATAAAGACAATGCTGAAACATTTGGTGTTTGACATATTTTATTTAAAAATGAATCCTGGCCAACAAGCCCCCAATTGAGGCCAACCCCCCATCTGGCCACAGCATCATAACACTCCTGCAGCCCCCAACCCCAAACCTGAGCCTATCATACACTGGAACCCCCTGTCCTGAGCCTCTCATGTCCCCAACTCCTGCACCCTCACATCCCCAGTCTTCTACTACAATACTCCTGCACCATCCACACACTGCAAATCTGTGTCCTGAGCCCATCATACTCCCAGCCACCACGCCCTGAGCCCCTCATTCACCCCAACCTAAACTCCTGCACCCTCACAGCCACAAGCCTGAGGCTTGTTCAGCACCCCGACCCTCCACCTGACCCCAACACTCTCCAGCCTGGAGCCCCATCCCTGAGACAGCATCCTCTTCTCTACTTGTTCCTGCACCCAAATTCTCTCCCAGATCTTGCACCTCTCACCCCTTCCCAGTGCTTTATTTGTGAGCCACAATAGCAGTGGAGACAGCATGAAGAGCTGGGACAAAGTTGAGCACAAAAAAAAAAGGCGGGGGGCGAGGCGGGGCAGCAAAGACCAGGGGAAAAGTTGTTAAAGTTGTACCAGCACCTATTTTTCCCCCAGGGTAGCACTTTTGCATTTTGTGGGGGGGGGGGTGTTAACAACTTTTCCCCGGGTTTTTGTGTTCCTCCTTTTTTTCCCCCTCAATTTTATTCCAGCTCTTCATGCTCTTGTGGTTCTTCATCTGGAACGGGTTGGCCACCCCTGTTTTACACCATCATACCTACAACTGAAGGTTAAGATCCAAGCAGAAAAGTTAAAAATCCAAAGAAGTTTTATCCTTCCTTTTTCAGTTTTTAAAATGTATTTGAGTTGATTGGTGTATTGGGAGAAGAGAGAGAACTATATTAAGAGGTGATACTATACTATCATTGAAAATAAAAATTAAATTTAATGTGAAAATGAAAGTTTTATAAGCAATCTTCAGATTTTTTTTCCCTTTACAAGAAATGTTTGAAGCCAGCCAGGAAGCTGAAAAATTAAAGCACTTCCAAAAATCAGTTCAGAATATTTGCAAATCCTAATTTTGCCTCAGACATTGGACACCTGGAAAGCAATCCATAACTACTACTGTGTGTGTGTGTGTGTGTGTGTGTTGGGGGGGGGGGAGAATATCACCATAAAATGGAGAAGACAACTGAATAACAAATATTGTGTTTGCCTATGCCATAACCTTTAAGAGGGAAAGAAGAAAGTTCTCTCTTTAGCCTTTCAGACAGATTTTAGATATTTAATAAAATGTAGTTGGTCTTTTAAAAAAAATACTCCACTCATACAGTATGGACTTCTCTGCAGTGCTTGGCCCTGTCTGAAAAAGATGGTGATTTGGAGCTAGTGCAGTTAATCTCAGAACTACGACTTCATTCTTTGGCTTATGCGCAAGAGCAAATCAGCACCTTGTCTCCTGTAAACTCAGGTGGATTTTTAAATGTTGAATTGGTATTTGTACAGATGTGTTGATTTGTATAGTCTGAATGCTCTGGACAACAACTTAATTGTACTTGACCCTTTGATTTGGCAGCATAGTCTGCTAGGTGCATCTCAGCAATATTAGCAGCCAATCAGTTTTAGCTGTGTAATGTAACTCTTAAGTTCAAATTCTATAGCATATGAACTCATGTATGCTATTTAATAGATTTGCTCATTGTGTGCACTTCTAGATTTCCTTCCAAATATGAGCAATCTGTTTTCCCACCAGGGAGGCCTATCAGCTGATTGTAATAGATCAAAAGAACTCTGTATACAGCTTCAGGCGCTTCCTGTTGGAAATAACCATGTAAATGATCCCAGTGCATTCTTACAGATTTTTTTTACAGGCCATGAATAATGTTCAGACAAATAAGAGATTGGAAAAAATATCACTTTACAAAATGGAATATAGTTTGTTGAATATTTTGGCATTGTGCTCTATCAGAACTTGAAACAGTGGATTAGAGGGATAAGTCCTTACTCATTAGTGTTTCTAACAGTTAAAATACTGTGGATGTGTCTGCTTCCCTGTTGAAGTTCAACAATAACTCCCATTATTAGTAATGGGAGTTCTGTGTATGAATCTTTAGCAGAATAGTGTGTACAACCAACTCTGGGAAGCTTCTAGTTTCCCCCCTCAGGGAAGGATTTTTGAGCATGCACAGAGGGAGAAGATGTGGCTTGTAATCCTTGCACAGTTCTAGTTTCCATGGTAATATTAGGTTCTGGTCTTGCCATTCTGAGGACAGTTACATGAGGAACTGGTCCTTCTATATGACTCTTTTGGTCCTTCTCTCACCAGCAGGACACTTCAGAGAGACACATGTATAACCACTTACTTTTCTACTTGGAGCCTTCTGCCTTCCCCTTGATAGAGTTAAAAGCACAGAGAAGGGAATTAATTCTGAGGGCACTGGAAATATGCTGGTACTTCCATTATATGACAGGGTAAATGCACTTGTTCATGTCCCTTATGCACATGAGGTCAGTTGCTGAAATAACAGTGTTCACCAAGGGTCCATGTGTATCTTGTGCCTCTGTACAAGGGCACAAAGGGTGGAGTGGCCCACAACCTTCTCTGTTCCTTCTGACCTCTTGTAGTGAGCTTGGATCTTGTGGGTGTCTCATCTGCTGGTCTGTAGTTCCAAATAAAACTCTAGAATCATAGGGCTGAAAGAGACCTCAGCAGGTTATCGAGTCCAGCCCTCTTCTAAAAGCAGGACCAACCCCAACTAACTCATCCCACTTAGGGCTTTGTCAAGCCAGGACTTAAAAACCTCTAGGGATGTAGATTCCACCACCTCACTACGTAACCCATTCCAGTTCTTCACCACCCTCCTAGTGAAATATTTTTTCCTAATACTGACGCCATCAGCATGGAAAGTAGTGCTGTCACCGCTATTACTGAAATCTGGCACTAAGAGGGGCTGACAGCTTGAGGAGTGAGATCTGTGCTAGTGCTAATCAAGATAGCAAGCTAAAGATAGAAGTGGTAGAAGAGCTTTTCTGTCCAACTACAAATCTTTCCAAGATTCCGAGTGTGTACGAATCCAGAGGATACCTGTGCAGTGTTTCCTTGCCATGTGTCTTCCTGCTCTAGTGTCGTCCAGGCCACTTATATGTTTTTCCAATAATTTCCCCAGATCAGATGGGACAAAGCCACAGTCATCCTAATTTTGTCCGACTGAGACGTGTTTTGGCCATCAGCGCTAATGCAAATGTCCTGCCAGCTTCCCTTCCATTTCCTAGATGGCCTGAACATAATAGCTTACAGTGATGGTCTTTGTTGCATGCAGACCTAAAGTCTTTGCACCTAACTGCTTGGCTATTGGCTGGTTGAGTGCTGCTGATGGAAACTACTCCTGTGCTGTTCAGAAAATTCTCACACAGAGCAGAAAGCCATCCACTACAAAGAAAGACTTTGTCCTTGAAATAAATGAAAAAAATAGTTCAGCTTAATGCCATCTAGACCTGGTAGAAGCTCAGATGTAAGTGCTAGAACTCTCAGTGCTAGTGCCTCCCCTGAATTGAAGTGGTTTCCATAATATACAGCAGAAACAAAAATGTGGCAGCAAAAAATTTTTCCTGGAAAAAAAAAAATTTCTTCAGGCTTCAGTGACACAAGCAGCCCTTGGCCTTGGCTCTGAAAGAGATGGGAGCAGGACACTACTGCCCACAGATTGGAGGAGGGAGAGGCATATCATCTACTGACGTATCCATGGGCTCATCTAGACTACGCTAGAGTGTCAAAAGAGGATATGCAGATTCCGTGGGAATTTGCATATATTCTTTCGATCTCACTTTCTAAAGCAGAGCTTTTGAACATGAAAATAGTTTAGATGCGGCTTTTTCAGTGACCCTTCTCCCACCCTTGTCGAAAAGCCACTCTTCCTCAAAAAATGACGTTTACATGGCTTTTCGACAAAGGGGGGGGAGGTCACTGAGAGAGCCGCATCTAAACTACTTTCGCTTTTGAAAGCCCCGCTTTCGAAAGTGAGATCTTAAGATTGCATCTCTTCTTTCGACACTCTAGCATAGTCTAGATAAGCCCCATGAGATGGTTGAACCTGCACACCTCCCAGTCAGCTTTTGCCCTGACATTTCCTGTCAGTTGTAGCTGGAATTGAAAACTCCTTCTCCAAATGAAATCTGAGATAAATTCTGTCTTGAAAATTGCTTATGTGAATGTAAAAAATATCCTTCTGCACCCATAGGGGATTAACTGTCTCTAGTCAAGTACCGAAAAGATGGTTATAAGGAGGAGGGACCTCTGATGAAAGGACAAGAAGCAATGGGCTTACATGGAAACAAGGGAGGTTTAGGTTGGATATTAGGGAAAACGTGCTGTGAGAAGGTATGTCTACACTTGCTACCTAGTTCGAGCTAGGGATGCAAATGTAGGCGACCGTGAGGAGTAACGTTAGTTCAAACCAAATCCCTTGGTTCGAACAACGCGTCCAAGCGTGCACATCCTAGTTCGAATCAGTTGTTGAGTGGAGTAACATGCTGGTGAGATCATGCTAATGAAGCATGGGATATTTAAATCCCTGCTTCATTAGTAATTTCGGTCGCCTACATTTGCATCCCTAGCTCGAACTAGGAAGTAAGTGTAGACATACCCAAAGTTATTAAACACTGGAATACATTGCCTAGGGAGATTGTAGAATCTCTATCAATGGAGATATTTAAGAACAGGTTAGACAAACAGCTGTCAGGGATGGTCTAGATCAGGGGTGGGCAAATTCCAGCCTGCAGGCCGGATCTGGTCCACAGGCTTAGTCCCTGTCGGGCCCCCACCTCCATGTTTACCTGCGCCTTCACAGGTATCGGAGGATCACAGGTCTTGTTGGCTGTGAATCGCTGTTCGTGGCCAATGCAAGTGGCAGGAATCGGCATCCTGGTCCTCAACACTTTCTGCTGCTCCAATTGGCGGCAAATGGCAATTCGCAGCCAACCAGAGCTACAGTCCTCTGATACCTGTGGAGCAGCGGAAGTGCAAGTAAACGTAGTGGTGGAGGTCCACTAGTGACTAACCCTGCAGGCTGCCGTTTTTTTTATTGCTCCTCCCTGATCTAGGTGGTGCTGAGTTCTATGATTGTAGTATTCTGGAAAACTTGAATACTGTCTTAACAGCATTACCCAATGCTGCATATATTTCCAGTAAAGTGATCACACTTCTATTTTGGTCATGTGCCAAAGTTGATGGTGTGTTTTATAGATACAGAAAATTATATTTAATAGAAATTGTAGAGCTGCATATGAAAGCAAACTTTTCTATGACATTGTTTGCTTAAAAACTAAACATTATACAGTTAAAACCAAATTATGTGCTCAGCCTTTAAACTAAAGCTAACCAATCACTCTTTTTGCTTACTTGTCCCTTGTAGAAAACTAAATATTTTCTTTTAAAGCTAAGCTGCTGTCTGCTGAACATTTTCTGTTAGCATTTTTCTGTCAGTAAACAGAACTATTTCCAACTTCTGTTCACTAGTTAGGCTCTTCCATGGTTAGAAAACAGGCGTACTGCTTACTACTTTTTCATGGGAGAAGAGGAGAATATGGAGCATTTTACTTCCTGTAATTGCTTCAGCAGATTTTACCTAGGCCTGGCATAGTAGCAGACCCTATCCTTGAGAGAGCAGGGATTTCCCCAGTGCTTCCAGGTGCTGCAGACACTGGCACACAATAAGTGGTCACAGGCTGTCTCACTCAAAGGCTTGGTTGAGTGTGTGCTCTTCCTCTATATTCCAAGCAGCTCAGGTAGGAATTGGCTTCTGAAGCACAGTCCCTCCTGGATTGCCTTTAGGCAACATCGTTTTTTCCAATGTAGACAAACAATTAAATGCCACACCCTGACCTCATCTGAACTGCAGTCTGATCAGAATACCCTTTCCCATGTGGAGATTTTGTTCTGCAGAAAGCATAAATAAAATCCTGGTGAGTGAAAGGATGTTTGGTGATAAAGCAGAGCAGGATGGTTCAGAAACAATTATGAAGGGACAGGTTTGTTTCACTTTGGTTTCTCTTTATGGTTCCTCTTTCATTATTAAAAATTCTAGCTGTCATTTTTACTATTTAGTTAAATAGCAAATTATTAGTAAATTATTACTTGTCAGTGATATACTTTAGTGCAAGAACTATTTCAGTTCCCTTTACAAATTATTAGAAGGCATCTCACTAGTTTAAGTGCTTAGATGTGCAAACAATTTCTTATCTCTTTCTCAGTCACCTTAAAAATGGTGAGCTCACTCCTGAGAAGTTTTGTCTCCATTGAACATAATCCTTTAGCCTTGCAGTTCCTGCTTATGTTCGAACACAAGACATTTAATTCAACTCTTCTCAGCTTGAAAAGTTCCTCTTATTTCTCCTACTGTTGTCACCAGTGTTCCTGTATCTTAGTGACTATCCCAGCCAAGAAGGGCGAAATTTGGCTTTTTCACTTCTTCACTTTCTCCATGTGTTGTTAATAGTGATAATTAGAGAATAGTCAGTCTGCTCCTGAGGATCTTCAATACATGCAACTTCCAATTGAATGTACTGGAGTTCTCTGGGCTCTTTCAGGATTGGTCCCTGATAACCACGCATGTGTAATGCAAAACAGAGGAATCCGAGTAGTTGCGTGGAGAATAAAATATGAATGGATGAAAAGTTACAGAATGGCTACTATAAGATCCTTGTACTGTTGGTTTTAGCATTTTATAGTATGGCATGTATGCCATGAGGGATTCAAGTTTAAGACGACACTTGTGGTCTAGTTTTAACTGCACTAGGAAGACTTGGTGTCTGAAAAACACACAGAATAATATTTCAGTATTTCACAAGATGAAGCAGCACCAAATGGCTTAAAGGGTAAATCTGACTACTTTTTCTCTTTTGAAATAGAGGGCAGCAGCTGCACACTTCTGCATACTACACTGGGCCTGATTTTCCATTCTTCTGAACCTTGTATAGTCTTTAAACCTATACAAAGTGGATATAAAAATGCTACTAAATCAAAATGGGAATGTTCTGTACCCACTTTGCCCATTTTTAGACAACTACACCAAATGCAAGGCAGTGAAGAATGACACCCATTATCTTTATTTAAATTTGAAAAGAGTAAAGTAAGTTGTCGCCATCAATATTGTATCTTTCTAATGATGGGACAAGTATGTGCTATCCCTACTTGGAAAGTATAGTGAATAAGAGGGTACGTCTAAACTGCAAGCTTCTTTCGAAAGAAGATCGCTTTTTTTGATCTGGTTTTGAGGTGTGGATGCTCTGTGGCTTTGGACTCCCTCTGGAGACTCTTGTACATTTCAAAGCAAGCACCCATGTGCAGCCCAGGTTTTCCCACTTGCCCTGGGCTGTACGCGGAGTTCCGCATTCCTCCTTTGAAATGTACATGAGCCCCAGCAGGAGAATTGCAGAAGTGCCCCTTGACTAGTCAATTTACTGCAATTTAGCATCCTTAATACAAGGTAATCTTTGACCTATTAGCTCTATTCAGGAAGAGAACTTTCCTTTACTTGTTTCTTGTGAAAGGTAGACCACTTAAAATACAGCCCTCAGACTCTTGAGAGGAGGTTTATGTGGTGTTTCCAGTGATGTGTTCAAGATGGAAATATACAGTTGGCATGTTTGATGTAGACATGTCCATTGGGAAGTGAATTGAGACCATCATCTCATTCCACAAGAGTGCATGACTGAACAACAATCAGATCATAATGATTTTTTGGCCATTTGATCTTGACTCCAGCTAAGGAATTAGACCATGAAACACCATATCTCAATACTGGCTTTATCTCCATCAGTACTTTTCAAATGAATATTCTGCAGCATTTTATAGTTAGAGGCATTCTAAAGATCATCAAGATATGTAAAAAATATTAGGGAGATACGTATAGCTTTCCTCTTTAAAATGTCTACCACTCTGGTTACAATGCTATTTTTAAATAATTTGCTACAGTAAAGTTAGTATTACTTTTCAAGTGTGAAAAGACTTCTGCTAAGTGAGGGTGGGCCCAGGGAAAGTTTGGAGTGAAGCAATTTCTTAATTGAAATTTGACCATTCTCTTCCCCTTCAGGTTTGGGGGCCAAACAGGTTTGGGCTCAGGGGGGGACTGGGCGTTGGCATGCAGCTCAGCTAGGCTGTGGGGGAGAGGGGAACGGGAGCTGGTGTGTGTTCATCTGGGCTGAGGGGGGAGGCAGGGAAGCTTAGCACATCTCAGCTGGGCGCGGGGGAGGTGGGAACTAGAACAGGCATACAGCTTATTTGGGTGGGAGTCTGCATGCAGCTCATCTGGGCTGAGGAGTATCCAGGAGCTGGCATGCAGCTCAGCTGGGCCAGCTTAGGGTATCATGGGGGGAGGGGGAGAGGGTGCATTTGCACCCTTCGCACCTCCCCACCCCCACATACCGGCCTGGAATGGGGAAGTTGAGAAGTAGTTGTAGAAGTTTGAAGGACACCATACATTTAGTGTTCTGAGGACTTGTCCGAGTTAATAAAATTTGAAAAAGGAAAAAAAAAGAGTTTAAGGACAGTCATTGGCCGGCAACTCAGGAGTAGGGATGTTAAATTTCGATTAATCAGCTACTTGATGGAATTTCCATCAACTACTCGATTGTCAATAAAGGGGGCACTCGCTATCCCACTGTGCCTTTGCCTTTGAAATGTACAAGAGTCACCTGTGGCTCTTGTACATTTCAAAGGCAGAGGCACAGCAGGGTACCTGTGCAAGCGGGTACTGAAACAGTCCCTTGCTTGTGCAGGATCCTCACTGCTGCGCTTCTCCCTTTGAAATGGGAGCCCGCGAGGAACCTCCCCTCTGGAGAGAGGGGGCAGCAGTTGGGACTCCGCACAGGTTCCCTGCTACACCTCTGCCTTTGAAATGGATAGCAAGTACCCCTTTATTGACTAATCAAGTAGTCAATAGAAATTCCATCAACTACTCAATTAGCTGATAAATTGAAATTTAACATCCCTAATCTAAACAATTCTTCTTTGGAATAGAATATCTCGTAGAAAAACATCCATTCTTGATTTACGAATTTCCAATGATAGTGAATCCACCATGACCATTGATAAGTTGTTCACATGATTAATTACCCTCTCTGTTAAAAATGTATGCCATATTTCTAGTCTGCATTTGTCTAAATTCAGCTTCCATTCATTATATCCATTTATACCTTATGTTACAGTTTTTGGAAAGGACTATTTGAGAAGCATGTTTGAGAACCAGCTGGTATATAGTGACAATTATGGCATTTTTACCATAAAGAACATCTGTTCACCCATACCAACTTCCTTTTGAATGTTTGTAATAGTTGTTTTAATGAATGGCTATTTATTTGACTGATTGATTTAAAAGACTAATCTAGGAGGATATCAGTAGTAATGCAGAGCACACTAAACTGATAAGCATATCCAATTGTAGCTTGTTTAAAAAGTAGTTACACAAACAGTTGCCTTAAATATATGTTCTTATGTCCACTTAGTCCAGAAGTACTTTTCCTGCTGTAATTTCATGTGCGCCAAGTTAAGGGATTTCCGCTGTTTTCTTTTGGAGACAACTCTGCAGACTAATAGATGTCTTTGATGCTCATTCTCTTTTGAAATAAACAAACTTTCATTTTGGGGGCCTGTCCTAATCACATAATGCAAATGGTATAATTGAAGCCAATGAAATTGTCTCCATGTAATTAAAGCAAGCCTGTTTTCATTAGAAAATTAGTCCATTGTAAATGAAAAATGGGCCTTTTTTTTTGTTTGTTTGTAATTGAATGAAAACCCCCTCATACTTCAAGTAGATTCCATTATGAATACTTCATCTACATCTTAAAAAAAAAAAAGCTTAAAAAACAGGTGGTCCTGTAGCACCTTAGAGACTAACAAAAAAATATCGATAGTCTCCAAGGTGCTGCAGCACCATTCATTGTTTTTTAAGCGTTTTTTTTAAGTTACACACTAACACGGCTACCCCTGAGACTCATCTACATCTTGTTGACTTGATTTTATGTACAAGCAGATAATTTCAAAGAGAAGTTAATATTCCTGTAATGGCAGCAATATTTTAGAAGCTGTAAGTTGTTCTGTATTGAATAAATACACTTACCTCCTAGATCAGTGTTTCTTAAAGTGTGTTCTGCAGTATACCAGTGTGCCACAAGGCAGTTGGAGGTGTGCTGTGGAGAAGAGTTCAAAATGGCTGCCTTTAAAAGGGGCAATGCCTAATGCCTGCTCTCCTGTGCTTTTTTTTGCTCAACAAAAAACCTTTGGCTGTGTCTACACTGGCATGAATTTCCGGAAATGCTTAAAACGGAATACTATTCCGTTTTCAGTTTTTCTGGAAAAGGAGCATCTACATTGGCAGGCTGCTTTTCCGGAAAAGCCCTTTTTCCGGAAAAGCGTCTGTGGCCAATGTAGACGCGCTTTTCCAGAAAAGAGCCCCGATCGCCATTTTCGCGATCGGGGCTTTTTTCCGGAAAAGACTACTGGGCTGTCTACACTGGCCCTTTTCCGGAACAATGTTCCGGAATAAGGACTTATACCCGAGCGGGAGCAGAATAGTTTTTCTGGAATAGCGGCTGATTTTTGTACAGTAGAGCATTGTTGCTTTTCCGGAAATTCAAGGGCCAGTGTAGACAGCTCGCAGCTTATTCCGGAAAAGCAGCTGATTTTCCGGAATAAGTGGCCCAGTGTAGACACAGCCTTTGTGTTCTGCATAAAAAAAAATTGTTTGGTGTTCCTTTGTCTTAAAAAGCTTAAGATTGTCCTAGATTGAAGCCAGAGATCTCACTGGCAGAGAAAATCGATGCAAGATACACAGCTCCTGCTACATGAATAGCATAGCTGGAGTTGATGTATCTTCGGTTGGTTTCTATGATGTCCTCACTGTGAGAGGTTAACAGGAGAAACTCTCCTGTCAACTTCCCTTACTCCTTGCAACCAAGAGGAGTACCAAGGTGGTCATCAGCAGTTGATTTAGTGGGTCCTTACCAAACATGCTAAATCAAACCCCAGGAGATCAATCTCCGCAGCATCGATCTCTTGGTAAGTGGAGATAAGCCGGGAGTCACGCTGTAGCTAAGTCTTTAATATGCTAGTTGGAAAAAATTCTTCTTGGGAACATGTGACAACTCAAGTTAATATAATAGGTAGGTAAGTGTATAGTTACAGTCCTGTTTTGTGGAATAAATGGAAGTTCTTTGTCATATTAAAGAACACTTTCTTAAACATATTGAAGGAATGCTCACAAAATGTTTTGTTGTGGTAGGGGTGACAGATTGCCGTGTTTTATGGGAAAAGGGGGTTTCTCCTCCAACATATTTTCCAACTGCCAATAAAACATGTTCCTCTTCTTAACAGAAAAATGAACAAGAGAAGTTACAATGTATAGCTTCACTTTCTCCTCTTGAGGCAACACTACTTTTTTTTTACACAGAGAATTGTGAACCAAAGAATGCATATTCCATAGTTATCACTAACCATGGCTTTGGAACCCTGTGTGCACATAATATAAAGAAATATTACTGAAGGAAGCGCTGTTATGAAAAGGGTATTTATGTAATAAAGAAGCACTAGAAGTATAATTCTTTCTTTGCAAATGCTGCTTTTCCCCTGGCCTTGATAGACAGAAGATAGGGCAGGGGTGAGCAAGAGGCAGTCAATGGGCTGGATTCAGCCCACAGCCACCTCCTCAGATCCCATAGGCAGATCTGCTCTCAGTGCTGAGGAGGAAGGAGGAAGGCTTCGTGCACTGCCCCGCCCCTCCCCGAAAAATCTTTCAGCTCTCATTGGTCAGTTTTTGGCCAGTAGGAGCTGAGAAATTTTACTGGGGGCAGGGACAGCGTGTGAAGCCTCCATCCTGCCTCCCCCCCCCCCCCCCGCCCAGAGCAGAGCCACATGGTGCAGCTAGACCACAAGCCTGGGACTGGAGCAGATAGGGAGGAAGCCAACCTTGGGATCCTGCAGAGCCACTGGCTGGGAACCACCTAGATAAGCGCCTCCCAGCCAGAGCCTGCCTCAGGCACCCCTGCACCTTCCTCCCCACAACTTCCTGCCCCAGGTCACCACCCAAATGCTCTGTACCCCTCTCCTCACCTCTCCACAGACCCTGAACCCCCTCCTAGAATTCTCCCCTAGGCTAGTACCCTCTCCTGCACCCATACCCCCTCCTGGACCCTGCACTCCAAGTCCTTGCCCCAGATCACACACCCCTCCTTTACCAAAATTCTCTTTCAAAATTCTCACACTCCCCCCTACACTCCTGTCCCCTACCCTGAACTCTCTTCTGCACCAACTCCACACCCCCTCCATAGAAGTATGGCCCATGACCACTTGCCAAAATCTTAGAGTGGCCCCACTATTAAAAATTATTGCCTACCTGAGATAAGGAAAACTATATTAAGTACCTGGGTAGAAGGCTTGATTTAAAACATGGAGCCCATCATTCTTTCTGCAGTTGGTGTTCAATGCAGTTTAGCTTTGGCTTATGTCTGAGACAAAACTATGTTCCACCACTATTTAGGAGGAGAGTTACCTGATATCTGGTGTCAAATACAGCTAACAAGCTGTATCTACACATTGCAGTAGTCTGTAGTAATACAATGGTATTATAAATGTGACTTATAATAACAGGAATACATTCTGCCTCTAGTATGTGTTCTGATGAAGTTTTTGTATGGTTTCCCCCTTCATTTTTATAAATACACACACACACATCACTTACAGAGTGTTGTGGGTCATTTCATCTAACTCATTTTCATGTCAATGAGGTTCAACGTCTATGGAAAGAATTAGCTGATTGAAAATGTTTACACACACTTTTTTCTGCAAATGCAGTTGACATGAAAGTCACCCTGTCTAAAACAATTGTGTTTTGATATGTGGTGAGGCAAAGTAAGCGTGTTAACTTCCTATGACTGTGGAATATTTCAAATTATCACTGAATAGCCTTTTAATAGTTCAAAGTGTATACAAATATGAATTAATCAAATACAGCAAATCAAATATCTGTGTTCAGATGGATTAGCTAACCTTTTTACTCATTTTGATACTTTCATTAAGATTTAATATATAATATAGTACATCAGTTTTTGCAGAGTGCATGAACCATGCATGCTACTTCAATTTTAAAATAACAAATATTAATTTCCATCTCTTTGTTTTTTTCTTCAGGGCTAATTAAAACAATCAAGCTTATTTTTCTAGATACCATTCCAAAATGGGCAAGTGTATGCATTTTGGTTTAACGTTTTGAGTACATTTTTTCTTTTGCTTAAATTTCGAAGGAAATACAAATGTGTATCTGGAAATTGATTGTATTTATTACTGTTAAATGCATATTGGTACTTGACAGACTTTGTGGTTCATCTTCAAAAGCATGTAACAATTCAGCTCCCTCAGTTGCCCGACCATTGACTGTTTATTTAAAAATATAAAGGTACTTCAAAAGTTTTCTGAGGGGGGTTATAAAGGTGAATTTTTCTCTTTTAAAATCTTTAAAATATGCAGTTAAAACTTGTTCATAAGAGAACTTACAGGAATAGTAATGAGAAGCAGGCAGAGAAGAATCATCAAATGCTAACTGAAGGTCTCATACTGTCTTCTCAGTTCATGCTGGGTAAAATCTCAGCCCCATTGAAGTCAATGGCAGAGCTCCTATTGATTTCTGCAGAGGCAGGATTTCACCATTTGAGTAGTTATTTACTTCTAGAGTCAGGGTATATCTACACTTAAGATGATACTGTAGTTCAGTTGCAGCACTTTAATGTAGACACTACATACATTGGATTTTCCCATCTGTATAGGTAATAGGAATGTAAAATCCTGTTTAATTGGTTAGCTGGTTTAATGTGATGTTGAGGGTGATGCTTACTAGTTAACTGGTTAACCTTTCACATTTCTAATAGGTAATACATTTGCCTAAGAGGCTGTAAAGCACACTGGGGATTAGTTGGAATAACTACATCTCTCAGGTATGAATTTTTCATAACCCTGAGAGATCTTGTTGTACCAATGTAAATTCCTAGCATATAATGGCCCCAGGCTCAGACAAAGAGTTTGCGGGGCCCAAGGCAGCATGGCTGAGCTGGGTGGGCGAGACCGGGAGCTGGGCAGCGTGGGGCCTTGAATGCGCAGAGCCCAAGGCAGCCGTTTTGCTCACCTTGCCCAAAGGCCAGCCCTGAACGGCCCTTTGTAAGTATGCAGAGTGTGTTACCCTGCATAAGTATCAGCATCAAGATCTTGCCCTTATGAGCATACTTATACTCATTCCTTCTTGATATGCAAGTTGTATACAGACTGAAAATTGTCTCTGAACAGTAATCATATATATAGTAGCCCAGTGTCTGAGAGTCTGTAATGCTGAAATGCTGGCTGTTCCCTATGGGCGACGCTGTTGTCTGAAATGCTGGCTATTCCCTCTGGGCGGCCCGTGTTGCATGGGGACTGTGGGGCCCAAACGGCCGCTTGCTCCCCCATGGCGGACCGGCTGAGCGGCACAGAAGTCAGCCAAGTGCCACGGCAAGAGGGGAAGGGGGGCGGGGTGGTGTGACAGCAGCTCCAGGTCCCGCCCCCTGGCCGTGAACGTCACCACCCCGCCCTCCTTCGCCTCCCGCCATGGTGCTTGGCTGACTTCTGCGCCATTCAGCCAGGCCACCGCGTGGGAGCAAGTGGTGCAAGTGACCGTTTGGGCTCCATGCAGCATGAGGAGCGTGGAGCCCAAAAGGCTATTTGGGCTCCGCGGAGGGGGGGAGGGGGAGACACACACACACACACACACACACACACACACACACACACACACACACACACACACACACACACACACACACACACACACACACACACACACACACACACACACACACACACTGGAGGCTCAGGAGAGAAGACTGACAAGGAGGAGAGACCTGAAAATCCCATCTTATGCCGGGCTAATTGGCTAGTCTTTAAGATTATGCCTGCACTGAACATTACTAGCAGCAGCCTGTAGGGTGTGTGTAACTAAGTGAAAATCAGTTTGTGCCCACACTGTGGTATGTAGTTACATGCAGCATTGAAAGGCTTTGATGAGGGGAGGCAGCGAGGAAAGGCCCCAACAGCAGAGATCTGATGGTAGGGCTGTCCCCGCCCATATGCAAAACACGCAGCTGTGTAGGGCACCATGAAATATGGGGCACCAAATATCCCCAAATTTCATGGTGCCTGTCATGGCTCAGTTCCCCAGCCTGACACTTCGAGTGCAGAGATGAGTGGCTGGCTTTAGGATAAACTCTGTAAAACCTGTCTCTGTGACTCTCAGAGACAGACTTGTTTGATCTCAGTCCCCCTGAGGACACAACAATCAACCAATACTGGTTAATGAAAACAAAAAGAAAAACACTTTTATTATGAAAACAAAACTACTGATGCAAGCATAGTAAATGACTAGGTGTTAAATAGCCATGAAGTGACATAGTCAGGGAAAAACCCTGGGCTATAATCCTTTGTTTCAAAGGCGGAAAAACAATTAGCCAGCTCAGACATGATTTCCAAACACGGAAAACCATAAAACCAGACAGACTATCTAAACTTTTCCTTACACAATCCAAGAAGTCCATTCCTGGGAAGGCCTGTCTCCTTCCAAACCTGGAAAAAAAACCTGCTCTGATCTCAAACAAAGAAGAGAGGAAGAAAAACCCTTCTCTCTCGGTTTGAAATTCCTATCAGCATTTCAATGGCTGAATGCCTGAGTCCCCTACCTCAGGTGCATCTCCAATTGCTTAACCCTTTCTTCACTCTCCCGGTAAGTCTGACTCTCCTTAGCAGCTCCTATTTATGACAGTGCCCTAGGCATCTTCATGCTGCGTATGGGCTCTGGCCACCCCCATCCCTATTTCTCCTCTTCCCGCTCCTCCCCCCCAGGGAGGGAAGTTCTGGGCCCAGAAGGATACAAGCACTAGTAGGCTCAGCTCTGCCTGCTGGAGCCCTTCTCTACTAGGGATGTAAAGTTCCATTTAATTAGTTGATTAGTTAAACATTCTGTTCAGTTGGTTAACCAGCTCCGTGGGATGCCAGCACAGCCTCTGACTGTGGTGAGCTTGGGCCCCCCGCAGACAGGGGCTGCTTCTGCCCTGCACTGCTGCCTCTATATCAGAGGCAGCAGTGTGGGGGGCAGCAGGTGGGCACCAGCCTTGGCAGGGAGCTGGTTTTTAAACTGTCTTCCCTCACAGACTGGCTTCCACCTGCCACCCTGTGCTGCTGCCTCTGATAGAGAGGCAGCAGCATGGGGTGTCAGGGAGTTCCCTGGGAGTGGAGCTGGGAGCACACTGGCTGCTGGCCCCGCCCCCAGGGACTATCAAATAGTTGTGTAAGCGCTACTATTTGATGCAGTTACATGACTATTCAATTACATGCTATGTAACATCCCTAATCTGAACAGTGCCTCGCAGTCTATACTACTATTTATACCCCTGCTAGGAGTGTGCATAGTTTGTGCCCCTATAAGGACTGTGCAATCTTGATGTTCCCTCAAAGTGCCTAATACTAAAATAAATCAGGTTGTGGAGGATTTTCCATGTAATGGTGGATGGAAGCTTTGTATGCCTGACAAAGTCTTGAGGATTACATGCACATGAGTTGATGTTTTTACCTTCTTTGAGACCACTTAGCACAGCTTCTGTCTCTTCTGGTCAGGCCTGGGTGGGTAAACTTTTGCTGAAGGGACCACTGCTCTACAACATAAAACAATAAAGGCTTGCCTGTCATTTCCCTCCCTATGCAACCACTGCTAAACTCTTATTAATTTCAATAGAAGCAGAATCAGGCCCATAATTTTCTGTTCTTTCCAGGGCTGAGTGTGGTATTTATACAGGCTCTTGTGGCTATAACTCAGGGTTTTTCTTTTTCCGTTATCTTTTTAAATAGCATCTGTTAATTGTTTGAACATCGGCATGCTCTGTCCCATTCCTAGAACTAGCCCTATTAGTAAGATTTGCATAATGATTGTACTTGTGTGCTGATTAAAAGCAGTGCTTTCCCTCTGACTTGCTTTTGAAGTAATATGCCATTATAAATGACTGCTGTGAACTTTTGAACTCAAGGAAACTTCTGAATAAATGTGATAAAGGATAAGGTAATCCTAGTCTCAGAGTTCACTCCTCCAGTGAAGTAAATTACGTCATTTTCAACCTAGCTTTTCATTTTTCTTACAATAAATTGTTCCTTCAAATTCACCTAAGGTCTTTAAAATACCCTCTTTATTCTTTTGCATTTTGAAGTAGATAATTCCCTTTGTACTATGTATTTTTCTTGGCTTGCTTAAAAGGGAGGAAAAAAGTAAATAAAACAAGCTAGTACTAGAGAGATGCTTAGTCAGTGAGAGAAAATCCAGACATTACACTTGACAAGTAATAGAAACAATGTGATTTAACATAATTTTTTAAAAGAAAAAACCCTATGTGATTTCCCCAAACCCAGAAAGAGGGGTTAAACAGTACACTAGAGATTAGATTGTAGCACAACGATTCCTCATTAGACTTATTATTTTCAAAATAGTGTCACAGTATGTCAGGTTGTCATTTTATCAGAATATGTGAAGCTGAAAGGAAGTACTTTAGCTGCAAATCAACTGTCAGTTTGAGTAACGGTTTCTGAGTTTTCATTCCCAGTCTGGCCTGTTTAAATCTTTAATGATGAAACAGTCATTTTCCCTTTGAGTTACTGGGGACAATGTAAATATATAAATAAATAAGCTATATTTTTTCTGTGGTTTAATTCATCTCTATTGGGAAAATTAAATTATAATCCATATACACGGCACACAAATAGGGCTGCAAGCTATAAACTATTAATATTTTGTGTTGTGGTAGCACCTAGAGCCTTTAGTCAGTACTGGGACCTCATTGAACTAAGATTATACTTATACACTTTTGCGATTATATACTTCTTTCTATGTTTTGTACCCAAAATTGCAAGAAAACTTCAGTATATGGCGCTTAAAGTCATACTTGGGTGCCCTACAAGCAAAATTTAATATGGAACCATATCCAAATCTAATTGGGAGTCTTTCCATTGATCTCCCTGGGTTTTGGATTATGACATTGCTACCCACGTTCCCTCCATTTGGTTCTGTATTGTACTTCTCTCCCCTACTCCCACTCTCCCCCCCTCCCCACATATACACACACAGGGTACGTCTAGACTACAGGGTTTTGTCGACAGAAGTTTTGTTGACAGATACTGTCGACACAGCTTCCGTCGACAAAGAGCGTCTAGACTACATTCAGTTCTAGCTGCTTTGTCGACAAAACCCTTCAGTCTAGACGCAACCCTAGATGCAATAACACCATCTGTCAACAGAACTCTGTCGACAAAAGGCGTTATGCCTCGTAAAATGAGGTTTACCAGCATCGACAAAACTGCTGAGTTCTGTCGACGTTATGTCGACAGATCTCAGCGGTAGTGTAGACGCAGGTTTAGTTTTGAAACTAAATGATGTATCTGCTGCTCTTTTCTTTCTGCCTTCCCTCCCACTCCTCTTTTTCCTCACTCTGTCAGCCTCTTTCTCACCCACCCACACCAACAAACAGAATGAATAAAGAAGAGTGAGATGCATGAAGCAGAAAGTCACACTAGAGATATCTGTGATGGACACTTTCTGCCCCCTCGGAGTTTGTTGTGGAAGGACACACATTTATCAAAGGACACATATTTATCTGATGTATCAAAAAGGTAAAGAATTATTTTATGCTATTTCACTTGACATTATTATAATGTCTTTCTTCACTCTAGTATTACCTAAGCATCACCACTGTTTTACTATTTAAAAAATGTTTTCCCTCATAGCTTCGTGTCTCTTGCCTCTCCATCCCTCCTCCTCCAGAAGGAAAACTTATTAAACATAACTTGTTCAAAGGCAACTTACTTGACAGATTTGTTTTTCTAGTAAGAAAATGAGTGTCTCAAGGTTTTGTTAGCCACATTACTGTAACTGCTCTTTTCTCAAAGAGTGGAGTATGGTAGATACCTGGTTAGAGCCAGAAGGAGACACATAACAAACTAGAGGCCACCACATCCAATTCTTTTTTATGGGAGTGTTTAAAGGAAATTGAGGCAGGATTCCAGTTTTCATCTTCAGTCTCAGGAAAAAATGTTGTAATCAGTGCACCCAAGATTTTTAAGTAATAGTCAGTTGTTTCTCCAGTAGGTAATAAATAATTAAATTTCACTTGTACTTTTGTTTGGCAGAAGCTACCAGATAATAGGATTTCCCCGGTTGCCTTTTTTTTTTTTTTTTTAAATAAACCATTTTATCGTGAATTATTTTTTTCTTTCTCTCTTTGTCCTTAGATTGGGGGGTGTGTGTGTGTGTGTGTGTGTGTGTGTGTGTGTGTGTGTGTATTTACGTGAGTATAGGCAACCTGGTTTAAGTTCTGATAAATAGTTTTATTTGGGAGGAAGGATAGCAAAGGAAAACCTAATGTTTTAAGGAAAACAAAAGAAATGATTCTCATACCTGAATACGAAGGGGAAGGTGTTTTTTTAACAAAACTGCACAACCCCTAAAATATTTAATGTTTAACAATAAAGTGCATATGAGAGATTTTATTTATGTATTTTAACAGTATCACCCTATTTCCATCCTCTTTAGTTAAATAATATCCTTGTATTTTCTTACAATGGCAGTGTCCCATAAAACGATAAAAACACCTGTTGGGTATATACATATGACATGCTGTGATTTTGTTTTGCATTTCATCAACAGGCTAGATTATTTTATGGGTTTTTTTCAGCTGTTAGTCATATGTATGTGAAATAATGCACCAGAAAGAAAACACTTTTTTCCGTTTGAAATTTTTATAGAAATTCTTGAGGTCCAAAACCTTTCCAAGGAGAAAAATACATTTGGGAAAACTGACCAGTTAAAAAAAAATGGAATTTTCTGCTGGCACATCAGAGATGATTACTGTGTGGCTCACCTGATTGCTTTGAGATTGATTGGAAATATATTGTTAATCTGTTGTACCAGGCAGAGGCGGCCCGTGAATATAGGCCGACTCGGCCATTGCCTAAGACCCCGTCTTCAATGGGGCACCCGGGGCACCCAATGATGATGTCATGCCATTGATGGCTGTGCAGGCGGGGGCGCCGATCGCATGTTCCACCTGGGGCGCCAGCTGCCGCAGCCCGCCTCAGGCCGCCCCTGTTACCAGGAGATGCTTCACTGGACATTAGGAAATGCCACTCATGCTTGTTTTAAACATTGCACTTATCCATCTTGTTAAGCAGTTGGTGGTAAATGTTTTGAAGATTGTTAACCTCTCTGGTGATATGTTGGATTCACATGGCTGCAAAGTTCTCTTCACAGCAGCATTGACTATGACTTGTCATATGATTTACTGGGTATGTAGCATTACTCTGTTGTATTAAACTATATCAAGTAGTCTATCCTTGTATGACATTTCATGCATGGATCAATGGAAACATTACATGGTCTTTGTTTTCACTATTTGAGTTGCTAGTTTGCAGTTTGTTGCCCAGTTTTAGCGTATAAGAGTGTGTGGCTTCCTGCAGGAAACTAAATGTACCAGTGTTCCAGCAATTTTCTTTATGCAGAATGTAAGGTTGAGTATAGAAATAAAAAAGAAAGTTGTTTTTTCCCCCCATGAGAAAATATTGATTTTTCTACCTTTGATGATTATTCTTTTTCTGTTTTCAAATAGCCCTTCTGCTTTGAAACCATGAGCAGGCAACATATGGTGCCATTTAGATCAGAAATGATGTTGCAGAAACTAAACTCCTTAGAACACCTACATTTTGTATAATTGATGTTTCTTATTTCTGCCCTTTGAGGTTTCTTACTCTATCCTTGTTTATTTTGAAAAGGACTTAGATTCCTGTTTTAGGCTGGTGTTCCTCACAGTTCTGTCTTCAGGTTTCTCATAACTCTTTCAGTCCTTATTGTCTTACATTGAATAATTACAATTGAGGATAAAGCTGCCGTCCTTTTGTTGTCCAAAATGAAAACAAATTGGTCTGCAGCACTGAAGTCTGTGGTGGCTTAATAACAGAAGTAAAATTATTTCTGAAGGACAAGATTGTCAGATAGCTTTCATCTCTTAAAATGCTTCTTTCCAATGCAAAGAGGGATGGATTTTAAAAATAAAATAAAAACATAAAATATAATGAAGCAAATCTCTGATAAGACACACTTTTGTTAACAGAGTTTCTTGTGGTGTAAGGATAGTGAACCTGTAGACCGTGGCCAGCAACCTTTCAGAAATGGCATGCTGAGATTTAACTTATTCACTTCTATTTACGATTCTGCATGCCATTGATACTTTTTAAAGTCAATAATATTCCTACTTACAGCAACTTCATTAATAAATTAAGATGCAGATCTTACCATTTTAGTAACACAGGATTTAAAAAATCATTTAGATCAGAGTTTTATCTGCAACACTCCAAAACAATTCTGTTAGAATCTTTTTCTTACTTGCTTCGGGATACGCAGGCTTAATTCTTGGCTTCATCAGAGACTTCTTGAGTGAGCTCAGGGAAGTCCACAAGGGTACATCTACACAGCAGCTGGAGGTGTATGTTACAGCTCAAGGAGACATACCACACACTACTTTTAGTGTGTTCACTTTTTTTGATTGTATCCCTTTGGTATATATGGTCATGCCAATTTTCTTCCACAATTTGATCTAAGGAAGTGGGTCTGACCCACAAAAGCTCATCACCTAATAAACCATCTTGTTAGTCTTTAAAGTGCTGCATAGTCCCGTCTTCTGTTTCAGTACTTTTAGCTGAATTAGTGGGCTGAACTACTGCTTTGCAGTTAAAAATTCACTCTGTAAGATGTCCAGCACACACACCTCCTGGTGGCACTAAGGGGAGCTGAAGATGCACCCAAGTGTCTGAGTGTAACACTGAGCTGAAATTTTTGAAGTATTTTTTTTCTTTTAGGGCACAGGAAAGGACTCTTTTCTAACACAAAACTGTCTCATCCCAAACTGTCGACATTGTCAAAATGGTTCCTCTTGTACAAAAAATGCCATGCCTTTTCACTAACTCAAATTTCAGAGTCTATTATAACTAGTTACTACCAGTTTTTGGAGGGGCTTTTTGTAAAGGAAAAATTTCACTAATTTCTTTGGGGGGGAGAGGAGAGAATAGAAAAGATGTAGGGCATTTTGAAAAAGAGGAAAAAATTAAAAAATGGGTCCATTTGTCACTCTTCGAAATGTAAATGAATCCATAAGTTAATACTTTGTTTTTCCCCTGTGAAAATAGGTCCTCATATTTCATCCAGTTCTGGTAACACAGGGAAAAACATGAGTTATGCTTTTGTTGACAATTCCCCATCAGAGCCTTTAGCTTTGTTTTTTAGATCTAGACCAAGATATACAAAGGTATTTGGGTACCTGAAGAGGCAGATATATGTCTAACCTGCTTTGCACTCCAGAAAACCCCAATGTCTAACTCCCATTAAAAGTCAAATGAAGATAAATGCAATTCCTATTAGGCACCTGTCTGTCTCTTTAGGGCTACGTCTACATTGGCACCTTTTCCGAAAGGGGCATGTTAATTTCACAGGTCATAATAGGGAAATCGGCGGGGGATTTAAATATCCCCGCGGCATTTAAATAAAAATGTCCGCCGCTTTTTTCCGGCTTTTAGAAAAGCCGGAAAAGAGCGTCTACACTGGCCCCGATCCTCCGGAAAAAAAGCCCTTTTCCGGAGGATCTTATTCCTACTTCAAAGTAGCTTTTTTTCTGGAGGATCGGGGCCAGTGTAGATGCTCTTTTCCGGCTTTTCTAAAAGCCGGAAAAAAGCGGCGGACATTTTTATTTAAATGCCGCGGGGGATATTTAAATCCCCCGCGGATTTCCCTATTACGACCTGTGAAATTAACATGCCCCTTCCGGAAAAGGGGCCAGTGTAGACGAGCCCTAGGTGTTTGTAAATTTAAGCCATTAACACTTCCTTATCTTGCTGCTCCATGGAGCAACTCTTTTAGCAGCTGCTTGCTCAGCAAGACAACTCCCCGTCCCCACCAATCAGGTGAACTCCCTGCCTGTGCCGGGCCGGCTGTGAGGCTCAAGCAGCAGTTCAGGCTCCTTGCTGCATGGCGCAGGGCAGGGCTGAGCTCCCACCCACGTGCCAATGAAAACTGGCTTGCATGCCACTGATGGTGTGCATGCGGTTGGTTGCCCCCTGCGGTAGACACTTGTTTTATATCTGTTTGTGTGTACCCAAACTGTCTTGTAATTTATTTATTGCATATTTAGATGTATGTTACCTCACTGTGTGCAGGTCTGTGTATGGTTCAGATAAGGCACAGTCCCCTAGGCAGTCTCAGATGGGTTTGGGAATGTTTTGTCAACTTTTTATTGCCAGCTGGGTAGAGCCATTCCTTGGTCAACACATTTCAGAATTTATTGGTCTTCTATCCTAATAATATGTCCATACCAAGAAAGCCACCAAAATCTTAACCATACTAATGGAGATATTTGATGCCAAATATAGAAACTAGCTTTATTTCTGATCGTGTCCTGCCACTTAATGTGAACCATCTCTCAAAGATAACAAGAATCAAAATGTTTCTCTACCATTTTAAGAGGGACAGGAACTTCTGGAGAGCCACCTTACTTAACCAAGAAGAGATCCAGTTCTCTTTCCATAAACTGAAATCTAAGATTTGTTGACATTTAACCTGAGTTGTTGAAGACCAGTGAGAACACTTTTGTCGCATGGCTACATGGGCCTTTTCAGACTATCTTGCACAGTTATATAATTCCCGATGACTGGGGTTACTTTGCCTCAGTTTGAAAAGGCTGATGTAACAATTATAGAGGTACTAGAAGATTTACCCAGTGTTGCTCAGGTCCTTAACTCAATTTTTTTTTCAGGGAAAATAGAATTAAAATGTACATGCTTCATTTAAAATCATTGATCTGGGGTGGTACTGGAGATGAATGGTTCAGAATGCAGGCTGCCACGGGGAGAGAGGAAACTATAGACCGGTCAGTTTAACGTCTGTCCCAGGGAAGATAATGGAGCAGGTAATTAAGGAAATCATATGCAAACACTTGGAAGGTAATAAAGTGATAGGGAATAGCCAGCATGGGTTTGTGAAGAACAAGTCATGCCAAACTAATCTGATAGCTTTCTTTGATAGGATAACGAGCCTTGTGGATAAGGGAGAAGCGGTGGATGTCATATACCTAGACTTTAGTAAGGCATTTGATACGGTCTCGCATGATATTCTTATTGATAAACTAGGCAAATATAACTTAGGGCCACGATAAGGTGGGTGCATAATTGGCTGGATAACCGTAGTCAGAGAGTTGTTGTTGTTGTTAACGGTGCTAAATCCTGCTGGAAAGGGATAACAAGTGGAGTTCCGCAAGGGTCTGTTTTGGGACCCATACTGTTCAATATCTTCATCAATGATGTAGATATTGGGATAGAGAGTACCCTTATTAAGTTTGCAGATGATACCAAACTGGGTGGGGTTGCAACTTCTTTGGAGGATAGAGACATAATTCAAAATGACCTTAGCAAGTTAGAGAAATGGTCAGAGGTAAACAGGATGAAGTTTAATAAAGAGAAATGCAAAGTGCTCCACTTAGGAAGGAACAATCAGTTCCATACATACAAGATGGGAAGCGACTGTCTAGGAAGGAGCATGGCAGAAAGGGATCTAGGGGTCATAGTGGACCACAAGTTGAATATGAGTCAACAGTGTGATGCTGTTGCAAAAAAAGCAAATATGATTCTAGGTTGTATCAACAGGTGTGTTATAAGCAAAACTCGTGAAGTCATTCTGCTGCTCTACTCTGCACTAGTTAGGCCTCAGCTGGAGTACTGTGTCCAGTTCTGGGCGCCACATTTCAAGAAAGATGTGGAGAAATTGGAAAGGGTACAGAGAAGAGCGACAAGAATGATTAAAGGTCTAGAGAACATGACCTATGAAGCCAGGCTTCATGAACTGGGCTTGTTTAGTTTGGAAAAAAGAAGATTAAGGGGGGACATGATAGCGGTTTTCAAATATCTAAAAGGGTGTCACAAGGAGGAAGGAGAAAATTTGTTCCTCTTGGTTTCTGAGGACAGGACAAGGAGTAATGGGCTTAAAGTGCAGCAAGGGAGGTTTAGATTGGACATTAGGAAAAAATTCCTAATTGTCAGGGTGGTCAAATATTGGAATAAATTGCCAAGGGAGGTGGTGGAATCTCCCTCTCTGGAGATATTTAAGAACAGGTTAGATAGACATCTGTCAGGGATGGTGTAGACGGAGCTTGGTCCTGCCTTGAGGGCGGGGGTCTGGACTCAATGACCTCTCGAGGTCCCTTCCAGTCCTATGATTCTCACCACAGCCACTTGGGGCCAAGAAAGAAGCACCTCTCCATGGCCACTGCATCTCCAGTGGGCATAGTTGGGGGAGAAGTGCACGTATCCCAGCTGGGACTAGTCCAGGTTCATCTACCCACTTTGCTTCCCAGCCAGAGTGAGGAATGTAGCAAACTAGATGAAGGGGAACAGCCAGCAATGTTCCTGTATGACTGGGAGAGGCTTCAACTTCCCTTTCCCCATGACTCCTTCATGGACACACAGAGGGAGGGAGGCTTGAGGCTGGGGCAGTCCTGGATGGGGGAGAGGATCAGGGACATGCCCTGAGCCTGCGCCTTTCACCTGTTTGGTGATTCTGTCTCTGTATGGTTTTATGAGAAGCAGTCCCATTTCAGGCACATCCCATTGTCCTGGCACAGCCAAACCCTTATCTTGCTTTAAATTATGACAAGAGGAAGCTATATACTGAAATTGGTGGTCCTAACTCTTACCATTTAGGAGGAGTTCTTGAACACACAGGCAGACAGACAAACTCTCTCAGATATATATTTTTAGCAGTCTTCACTTTTGGGCTAATATCTCAAATCAGCAATCCACTTTGTGACAAACTGGGATCCTCAATATAGCTTTAGGCCTGTTTGTTCTGTTGACCAAATCTTTACTTTGAGACAGACTTTTGAGGAGATAACTGAATTCAATATGATGTGCACCAAACTTTGTATAGACTTCTGTCAGGCCTTTTATTCAGTGCATCAAGCTGTCACATAAAAAATCATATGTGGGTCCTGCAGCTCATCAGGCCCAGGATGAAAGTTTCCATTCTTGAAGTAAATAGCCTGGGACCCTGCAAGTGCAAACAGCAGCTGGCCCTTATCAGCTTTAACACATGCACTTGAGCTGGGAAACTACTAAGTGGTAAACAAGTTTGACCTCGGGCTCAGCTCATGAGAATGTTAAGAGTGGCATTGAGCCAGTGCGCCCACACCCAGTAAACAACTGTAGTATAACTAGCGTAGGGAGTCCTGTGCCTGGTGAGTCTCACCAGAGACCTAGACCTAAGAAGGTGTCCTGGATTCCCCCAGCTGGAGCCATATCCACTGGTGACAGGAACGGGACTCCCAGCAGACTGAAGGGGCGTAAGCATTTCTCAGTGCCTGCTACTCTTTTATGTATTGCTCTGCATGTGCTTACTGATGTGTCACTTTGCAATAGCTGTGGAATTATTTGGCAGTATTAACTCGGTAATAGTAGTGATGTAATTAATAAAAGCAACTATCCCTAATCAACTCTGTCGTTAAGTGAATCCATAATCCTGTTTCGCCATGGCCCTATGAGTTGACACAAGCAAGTTTGTGGGATCTGAGGAGGCACCTAAGCACCCTGGGAAAATAATGTCATTGATTAAAAAAAGATCTATAATTGATTTTAACTCAATTTTCCATTCTATGTCAGATACACTGTATGGATTCCTGTCACCAGGGAGTTCAGAAGGGGTGTGTTCTGTCATCATCATTGATTGGTTGATATTTAAGCATGAGGAGGTGTTGATTGGTGGCATGGAGCGCAACACTATTTTTCCTTGAGATTTTGAATACACTCATGACTTTATCTTGTTGGCTGAAGTAGGAATTCAGTTCAGTAAATTACAGTAACTAAGAGCCAATCTGGTCAGGTAAATAGCAATGCACTTTGTCTCATTGTCATATGACTAAAACGAATGCTTGGCCATTACCATCAAGCAGCTTCCAGCTCCAGAAGATAACCCATTCCACTATTAACCTGTCTGGACAGGGCAATGAGCAGGTGGCAACTTCCAAATAGTTAAGTAACCTCATCGTGCAGTAGAATGCTTGAAAGATGTGGACGGTTGTGCTGCCATATTTCAGGCCTTCCTATACGTTGCTTGGGGAATTTATGATGATGAACCTTTTCTAAAGCTGTAGATCTCTTTATACTATCTAATTATACAAACTTAGTTGCATGGCAGTGAAATATGGGTGTAGAGCAGGTGGATTTACATTTTTTAATCCTTTTTTTTATATAGTTATCAATAGTGATGAAAAAATGGGTATAGAGAAGTAATGTTAAGTGGGCCATCCCAACTTCACATAATATGCCATCTTCTTTCTACCTCCCCTCCTAATACAGGTTGGACATCTATGGTCCAGCACCCCTGGGGACCTGAGCTGTCCCAGACCAGGGAATTTGCCAAACCAGGAGAGGTCAGTGCACCCGGGGTCCTCTCCTTGGGGCTCCCTGCCCTGCTGCTGATTCCACTAAAGCTTGCCTGGAACGGCTCCCCACCTTGCTGCCCACGTGCTGCCCCAACGTCTCCCAGAGTTACCGTCAGGGACCATTTGGCTGCTGCTGCTCCTGCTGCCATAGGATGTTCCCCAGGGTTCCTGGCTGGGACTCCCCAGCCGCTGCCAGCCCTGCAGCCTCCGGGGGTTCCCCAACAGGGGCCACCCGGCTACTCTGCCCCATCCCTAAGGCCGCCCCACTGCTGCAGGAGATTCTGTGGGTTTCCCAGCCAAGGCCACCCACGTCTGCCAGCCCTGCTTCAGCTGGGGAGTTCCCTGGCTGATGTTGCCCAGTCATCCCGGCCCCTCTGACACTGGGGGTTTTCTGGGGTTCCTGGCTGGGACTGTCTGGCCTTAGGCAGCTCTACTGCAGCCGGAGATTTCCCGACCACCTTACTCCATTAATGCCAAGGGTTCTCCATCCCAGGCGAGGACTTCCCAGCAGCCACCTGGAGTTGCTGATACCAAGGGTTCCTTGGCCGGGGTGAGGGCTCCTTGGCCCCTACCTGGCACAATTGATGCCGGGGGTTCCCCAGCCAGGGCGGGGGCTCCCCAACTCCTGCGTTCCTCCCACCTCAGGGCTTTTTGCTCCAACAAATATCTGTGCCCCTGCTGGACCACGGATGTTGCCAGATCAGAGAATCCTGGATTTGGGAGGTTCAACCTGTAGCTGGTTTTGCTCTTACGTACAATGCCTTTCACTCCTCCTTATGGCCTATGTCCAGAGATAATGGTTTTTGCAGAATAAAGGATAGTACTGTACATTGTTGCACTGCCTTTGAAGCAGTCTGGGAGGCTGTGACTCAGATTCATAATCCCCCTCCCTCTTCCCCCATTATTTTGTGGAAGGAGAGAACTGCATTTGGTCTGTACTCCCATGTGTATGCTGTGAAACATTCCATTGTAACTACGTTGCTGGGCATGATGGAGGGGGCAGAGTCAATGCTTTACCATTTGCTGCCCTGTTCTTTCTACCACCAGTGTAGTGTGATGTTTAGCAGTTTTGCAGAATCTACTTCTGCACCTGCTTTGCTTCCCAGAATGCACGTTACAAGCATAGGGATACCTTGCATAATTTGGCCACATGTAAGTTGACACATTTAGTCAATGACAAATTGATGTACAAAATGAAGTAGGATTTTTTTCTCATTTTGTGGGACCTAAGCTTGCAACGCTAGAGTTTGATGAAAATATCTGCAGCTAAATATTTTGCCCTGACTAAGCTATAGTTTCCTTCAAAATGTACTATGTAACAGCCTTAAGAAATATGCTGTAGTCTTATGTGCCCATTAATAAACAGGAGGAAAACTCTAAAGGGCCTGTTCATGACACCCTTACATTGACTAGGACCTTACTATGTGTGCGCACTTTGAACATCAATTTGCTATTCAGCAAGAGAACAAAATGAGTGCAATCATTCTGCCCAATAGCTTCCCATTATATAGCACGTTCTGATCCCTCAGATAAAAAAGATGTGGTTTGCTTTATATTATTTTACCCCCATCTCTCTCCCCTGGATATATGCATGTAATACAAACCTCTAACTGAGTCACGAGTGAATTTGTTCTAGAGTAACTTCTGTTGCAGAAGTTGACCCAATTTTGTGTTTCACTCCTCGAACACTGTTTTAAATGAGGTAAAACCTATTTTGTTTTTAAGTGGGAAATATGTAAGATTTGTTCATTCTTAAACAGCTGTCTTGTAGATTACTGTGAGGGAGAAATATGGTAATAGCTTGAGTGCATTTGGGGAAAAAGAATTTTAATTTTCCAAAGAGAACACAGTACTGAAAGATGCTATATTTGCAGTAATTTGATGAGAATCAAGCATTCAGCTTTCCAAGCTTAAAAACTATTTTGAGTACATTTCTCAGTCTTCTTTTTATAAATGTTTCAAGAACAGCTGTTTTAAGATCAACTTTTAGTTTGCAGAGGTCAGTGTATAGGAGATCAATGACTAGTTTTTTATGCCAAAGAATATAACACCTGCAGAATGTTTTGTTTTTTGTTGAAATTTGTATGTTAACGTTTGGTTAGCATATGATGATTCTCTTCAGACCATCACAGCTTAATTTCCATTATTTGTAAATGTGTTGTTTACCACTTGATTATTTACCAGTTGGTCATATTCATGAACTGGGGCTGATTTTTTTTCTTTCAGCTTTTCCTTTGTTACACACAAGTGCTGGATGAGTGAATTTGATACTGTAATAATGTTTAGCACTTAATGCCTTACATCTTAATTATTATTGTTTAGCAACAGAGGTAAATGGATTCATGGCCTGAAAAAGCTACATTTTTAGCACCAGCAAAGTTGCTCTACCAAAGCTAGATCAAGATTGTTGAGTACCCTTGACTCCCATTGAGTCAGTGGGAGCTTAGCATCAAGTGGACTGCTACTATTTAAGGACTTAATCCTGCAACTGTCTCTGTGCAGGCATCCTCTCTGACTTCAGGGGGGCTCTCCAGGGATACTGGGGGGCTGCCAGAACAAGTAGCAGAATTTAAGTCTGTCACACCCTGTTTATATGCAAGGTAGCTGTTGTACTGTATTAGCTGAAATAGGCATATGCACACACAACACATGATACATAGCTAAGAGCAGACAAATTAAATTTAAGGTATTTGGAAGGGTACTTCCAATCCAGCTTCAGTACTTGTTCAATTATATGGTGACCATGCTAAAACGTTTTAAAATAATTTATATTCTTTAATATATAATACCTCATTTTTTGTATATTAATAGGACTTTACTGCTGTACTGACTCACCCAAAATGTGCATAGAAGAATAATGGAAGCCCCTGAATACCTTGATTTGGATGAAATAGACTTTAGCGATGAGATATCTGTAAGTATAAATATTATTTTGTTTATTTAGAGAGAGATGATTTAAATGTCTTGATTTCTACATAAGACACACATCTCATTGTCATTAGAGACCAAAGAAGGCTTTTACCTCATGCGAAAGCTACTTACTTTGCTTCAAATATACACAAATTGAATTCTGATATATAGAAAAAATAAGCAATGACCCCATGTGTTAGAATGAAAATCAAAATTTTTCCAAGAGAAACATAAATCTCTGAAAGGAGAGCTTGCACTTTGTCTGCATATATAAAGATGATTTGCAAATTAGATTAATACATTTATTTTACTTGTACTGAACTGCCTTGATTAACTCTTCTGGTGAATTGCCCATTAAGTTATTACCTATGATCACCAAAAAATAGTTTTAAAAGAATTAAAAGTAGTGACATATGTGCTATCCCCTACCCTATCGCAATTTTGTGTAACCTTTTAATACAGCTAGAGCCAGTAGGACTTCTTGGGAGTCTAAGGCAGAAGTGGGAAGTTTTTTTGGACAAGTGAGAAGGGGAGGGGGGAGGAAAAATCTCAAACTCTTACTGATGTGGCCCCTGACTGAGAAGGAGAAAGACTCCCCACTTTCCCCTTGTACATCAGAGTGGAGCCAGGCCCAGGCTATTAGATTTTGTGTGCTCCAGCTCTGCGGCGGTAGTGGGGGACAGTGGTGGAGGGGGTGGAATGCCAATACGGGCTCCCCAATGCTAGAGGGGAGCCCCGAGCTTCGGAGGCCAGATTCAGGTAAGCTGAGGGCTGGATGCAGCCCCCAGGCCTTAAGTTCCCCACCCCGATCTAAAGAGAGAATGATTCTGTTGAACCACTTTTCTCCTCAGCCATTATTTATGGGCTAATGCCTCCCTCCACGTAGATATGGACTTGAGGCAGTCCAATGTTACTTTTGGAGGCTCCAGCACTAAGCACTATCCTCGAGCTCAGGATTTTCTGCCTCCAGAGGTGGAACAAGTTGGTGGTTCAATTTCTCCCTATCATTTTGTTTTTAAATCTTTATTTGTATTAATTTCATCCATTTGTAGTTTATAATATTCTTCCTCCTCCTCCTTTGGTTTGGTAAATAGCAGCATGGTGACTTCAGCCACCTGAATCTGCTACTGCAGTATCTCCCTTGCTGGGCTCCTCTGCCCTTATTCGAGCCAGGCAGAGCTAACATGCAAATACTTGACTTAAATCTATGAGGTGTTCCATATGTGAAGCAGCCCTGACAACAGCTACAGAGGGTGAATTCTATCCAGCCTATTGCCAGATAACTGATATTCATTCTGCCAGAGTACGTGGCTCGGAGTTGGAGTGACATATCTGGTCTCCACCTTGCTCTGAGGAGACACAACTCCATCACAGAGAACCCCAATCAAGGCCTTCTGAGTTTTTCAGGGAGAGAGTCACATGCATCTGATGAAGTGGGTCTTTGCCAATGAAAGCTTATGCTACTACACTTCAGTTAGTCTATAAGGTGCCACAGGACTCATTGCCGCTTTTTCCAGATGAAGAGGAAGCTAGTTGCAAGAGACTGGATCTGGACCAGGAAAAACAGAAGGGATACTGAAAAGTCTGAGAGGTAGTCATGATAGTCTGTAACTTTATAAAAAAAAAAAAAAAAAAGAGCAATCCTGTAGCACCTTAGAGACTAACAAATATATATATATAGTACCATGAGCTCTAGTGGGTTTTACCCATGAAAGCTCATGATTATTTGTGTGTGTGTGTGTGTGTGTGTGTGTGTGTGTGTGTGTGTGTGTGTATATGTATATATGTATATATGTATATATATATATATCTATATATATATATATATATATATATATAAATAAAAAAAAATGTTAGTTTTTAAGGTGCTACTGGTTAGTTGGGTGGTTGGTTGGTTTGTTTGAAGTAGATACTGAGGTGGGCTTCAAAGGTGGCTTCCCACATACACTGGCTCCTCCCTCCCTCTCCCTCTTTATTAGAGGTACTATCTGTAACGATGAGAGGGTTAATTAGGATACACGTTCACATCCCTGACTAAGGCTGAGACTTATTGGTTAACTAGTTAAACCTTCACATCCCTAACTTGCAGCTGTAAATATTGTAAGCAAAAAAGCTGTTCATGTAAGGTGCACACTAGGGATGTTAAAATGCAGTTAATTGATTAGTCGAGTAGTTCATGGAATTTCCATCGACTACTTGACTAGTCGATAGGCACTTCCGCATTCCTCCTTTGAAATGTAGCCCAATGGGGACTCTTGTACATTTCAAAGGAGGAATGTGGAACTCCGTGTACAGCCCAGAGCCAGCGGGAAGTCCCACTGACTTCAGGCTGCACGCGAGTGCCTGCTTTGAAATATATGAGAATTCCCAGCAGGGGCTCTTGTGCATTTCAAAGCCATGGAGCCTAGGATGAGCGAGGGACTCCCCACTTGACCCCATTTCTGCACAGCATTTCAGTAGATCCCAGGTTCAGTTGGGGAGATTCCAGCTGACCCCAGGTTCTAAGGAAATGCCCACAGAGCCCGGATTCAGCTGGGAAGTCCTACACTGACCTCGGGCTCCCCAGCTGCCCCTTTGAAATGTGCGGAGGCTGAGTTTCAAAGGTGCAGCTGCCGCACAGCTGATCCTCAGCTCAGCTATGCAGCGCTGCCCCTTTGAAACACCAAGCTGATTCCCGGCTCCCTGCTGCATTTCCCCAGAACCCGGGGTCAGTTGGGACCCCGGGTTCTGGGGAAATGCCGCTTGAAACCCAGGGTTAGCTGGGGAATTCCCATCTGACCCTGAGCTCCATGGCCCTTCAGCATTTTAAAGGGACAGTGCCGTTGCATAGCTGAGCTGTGGCTCAACTGTGCGGTGGCAGTGGCTTCCCCTTTGAAACGCTGCCTTGAGGTTTCAAAATGGTAGCGCCGCACAGCTGATCCCCAGCTCAGCTGTGCAGTGCTGCTGCTTTTAAGTACCCCTTCTCCACACACACCGCTTTTCTGCCTCTGTCTTACAGAGGCAGCCAAGCTGGGGGGAATCAACTAGTTGAGTAGTCAACAGACTATCCGATAAGCAAATGATTATCAGATAGTCAACTAGTCTTTAACATCGCTAGTGCACTCTTTGTTGTTATTATAGGAACAACTAATGCAATTCATTCTTCCCTCCCTAATCATCTGTCTCCCCAAGTATTTCTCTTATGAATGGAAAAGAAAAGTTGTGTGTGCTGACTATCTGGTTAGAGAAGGTATTTCAACATACACACATTTCTGTTATAAATGAAACTTTTTATCTAGATTTTTCAGGTCACCGTTATGAGGCAAAGTGCTCTTGTCAAATAACATAAGTTCTTGTAAAGGATTGTATTTTCCTTTTAGCATTTTGGAAGGTGTTTCCTTTTTCAAAAGCTCCAGATGCTTTACTCACATGAAGCCTCCTTTTAAAATGGATTTGATTTGTATCTATGTTTATACTGACTTATATTTAAAGGGGGGAGTGGCGGGGAGTAGGCCAGTTGTTGAGTCATTACAAGACAGTGATCCAATCTTGAAAGGATAGGTTATTCTGGAGATCTGTCTTGTTATCACTTTTCCGAATTAGATTATGTCCTGTAACCTCTTTCTAGTCCCAGTTTTACAAAAAACATAGAGCAGAATAGATGTATCCTCCTCTTGCCTCTCCCATTGTGCCTGATGCTACTAAATGGTGGATTTCACTACCAGTTACACTGTTGTACAGCTGAGATTGCCCATGCTGTTAGGAAGTATTCTGACCTCTTGCTGAACCTTTGATCTAATGGCGTAGATTATAGAAGAAGAAATTCTATCCCCATCCCTAGGTAGGAGAATGAAGGAGTTGATGTCAAAGGCAAGATTAGCTTGAGTGATACTGGTTTTACCACTATGTTCATCTCTTGTGTGGTCAAATGCATGAGTACACAGGCTTGGCACAGAAATGTGTGCAGACATGAGAACTGGGCAGAATTCTCCCTTTTATCAATCCACAGAACACTAATGCTGCTGCTCCTCTAATTTCCAGTTATGTACATTTGGGGGGGGGGGGGAAGGGTTGTTGTTGTTTAGGGCTTGCTGTCAAGCTTTTGTGGCTTTCTGAATCTTCATATTTCATCTCCATGCTGCTGTGGAGAGAGCAGCTCCAGAGCACGTTTGTTAACATTTTCAACTTTCCTGCTAGACTTCCTGTTAAGATCCAAAGCAGATAAGTAGTTACAATCCAGTGGTTGTTCTGTGGCTTATGTGAAGGGCTGTAGTGGTCTCAGTCCATTTTCAGTGTACTGATGTCCATACCAGAAAGTCACTATCCCAGATGAAATCCTTGTGGATCATCTTGGACAAGATGTACAGATCTGAATGGCCACAGAGGGACTGCCTTTGGAATACTAAAGCTGTTTTAAATATAAAATAAATATTTATTTTGTCTTAATTTTACGTGTGTTTCTCAGTAAATAGAAACTATAACTTTCTGTTCCATAAAATGCCCATTTTTTAGACTCTTAGGATACCATCCATTAAGTATCACAAATCACAGATTTATTTGGGTGGAGTTTATAGTCAGTACAGTAATGTAACTCTAGTTTATACTGTACTGAGATATTCTGTTTAAAATTAAAATTACATTTGGTCCCCAACTGGCACATCTTCACTTATTACTGTTATGAAAGAGCAAGTGACATGGGCGTATAGTCGACAAGAAAAGCAGGAAATGGAGCAATTTGAAACTTGTAAATAGCATTTAATCTCAGATAGACCTATAAAAACCAGTATATGCAAGTTTAACCTTCACCCTTTCCCAGTCAGTCCTCTGGGGACAGATAAAATAAGTCCCATTAGTAAGTTGTATACTGGTCTAGTGGTCCCTTTATGGTTTCTTGCAAGCTGTTCACTACTCTTCCATGTTAAGCAGTTTGAAATTATTAATACCAAATGTTCCAGTTAGGATAGAGGATGTGTTAGGTATTGTATATGCACGCAGGAAGACATTCTGTTTCCCAACAAGCTTTGCATGGATACAGGGGTCTGTCAGCTTCGTGTCAGTGCTGGATTGGAGATGGAGAAGATGCTGCATGTGAGTTTAACAGTAAGAGGAAATTAAATACAGCAATAAAATTTTGTATTTACATAGATTAGCTATTGCACTCCTTGATTAATTGGAAATAATGTCCAAGCCTTTTGTCTTTTATTAAAAAAATTGGCTGTCTTCAACAGCTGCTCACCCAAGCCAAACATTGATCAGCTCATCTGAAGAAGTGGGTTTAGCACATGAAAGCTCATGATACTACAGGCAGTCCCCGACTTACGCGGAACCGACTTATGTCGGATCCACACTTACGAACGGGGCTTTCTCGCCCCGGAGGTCGAGGTAGCGGACTGCTATCTGCGAGCTCCGGGGCGAGAGAGCCCCCGTTCGTAAGCTGCTCCGGTGCCCCTGGTCTGCTGGAGACCGTCTCCAGCAGACCAGGGGCACCGGGCGGGTTCCCGCGCTTCTGAGGCTTTGCCAGAGCAAAGCCTCAGAAGCGCGGGAACCCCCCACGGCTGCCACTTCAGTCCCGGTGCCTGTGGTCTGCTGGGGACCGTCCCCAGCCGACCACAGGCACCGGGATTGAAGCCGCAGCCGCGGGGGGGTCCCGCGCCTCTGAGAATTTGCCAGAGCAAAGCCTCAGAGGCGCGGCACCCCGCTGCCGCTGCGGCTCTGCTCCCCGTGTCCCTGGTCTGCTGGGGGGGGGGGGGGCGCGGCTAGTGTGCCCCCCTCCCCCCAGCAGACCAGGCTTTTGTTTTGGACCCTGGAGCAGAGCAGCTGGGGCGCTGCCGATTGGTCCTGCAGCGCCGCTCTGGGCACTACTGGACCAACCCGGCAGCACCCCAGCTGCTCTGCCCCAGGTCCTGATTCAGCCGCTGCTGGTCAGTTTCAGCAGTGGCTGAATCAGGACGCCTGGGGCAGAGCAGCTGGGGTGCTGCTGGGTTGGTCCAGTAGCGCGGAGGAGCGGTGCTACTGGAGCAACCCAGCAGCACCCCAGCTGCTCTGCCCCAGGCGTCCCCAACTCAGCCGCTGCTGAAACTGACCAGCGCTGACTACAGGAAGCCCGAGGCAGAGTTGCTCTGTCCCAGGCTTCCTGGAATCAGTGCTGATCAGTTTCAGCAGCAGCTGACTTGGGGAAGCTTGGGGTTCTTAAGTTGAATCTGTATGTAAGTCAGAACTGGCGGTCAGTTTCAGCAGAGGCTGAATCTGGACGCCAGTTCCGACTTACATACAGATTCAACTTAAGAACAAACCTACAGTCCCTATCTTGTACGTAACCCGGGGACTGCCTGTATATATATTGGTAAGCCTCTAAGATGCCACAGGACTACTTATTGTTTTTAAAGTTACAGACTAACATGGCTAGAATTCTGAAATTTTTGAGCAATAGGCAGAATCAATTATCATCCTTTTACAGTGAGACAGAGTAGAAGGCAGTTAAGACTTAGACTTTTTCAGATTCAAACAAAAGATTTGCATAATAAAATATAAAAACAACTCCTGACTGTTACAAGTAAAGAATAAAATACAGAATAAAATATATGTACATCAAATGATACAAATCACACACATAAGCATGAAGACTCAAAATAGGGCTGTAAATGTGTTAATCATAGTCAGTTGGCTCATAGTTGATCCTCTTGGGAAGTAGATTATTTTCTTATAGTCACGCCACCAGCCTGTTATTTTCTTTTCAGTTATGAATGCTATTCTTTATGCTTGATTGTTTTAATGTTTAGCTAAGTGAATTCTGAGTTTGCAAAAGCACAGAGACCACTGACATGACATAGGCAAAGTTTGTGTGTAAGCTTTTTGGTTCATTTTTTATATCAAATCTGTTGTGCTTAGGCAGCCATTTGGATCAGATGTGCAGTATAAACAAGTGAATTAATAAAATGTGTTGTAAGGCTGCTTTGCTACTTCATAATCTTGTTCCTGACCTGCATCACCCACAGTGTGTTCTGGACTTAGATTGTGAATTTGTGGAGTTGTGAATAAGAGTGCTGTAAGGCATTCAAAAATCCTGTAGGGCAGGGGTGGCCAACCCACAGCTCGTGAGCCGCATGCGGCTCTTTGATTAAAAAATTGCAGCTGCTGATGGTACCACTCAGGTTGGCCGCTCTGCACAAGGCTGCTCACGGCCGGGCTGCTCTGAGCCACGTTCCAGCATGTGCTCACAGCCCGCCTCTCTGCTCACAGCCCGTCCCCTTTTCCCCCCTCCCACTCACAGCATCCCAGCCAGCGCATTCTCATGGACCGCTGCTCTGCTCGCAGCACCTCCCATGTTCATAGCATCCCAGCCAGTGCGTGCTCAAGGCCTGCTGCTCTGCTCACAGCTCCCGTCTCTTCCCCTCCTTCCCCATGTGCATGGCTCCCAGCCAGCATGTGCTGAAGGCCGGCCATTCAGCGCACGCACCCCAGCACCTGGAGGGAGACGCACATGGCAGTAGCTGCTGCTCTGGGCCTTAGGTTAGAGCGGGGTGGGAGGGATTGGATTGGCACAGGGCAGGGAGCCTGGCTCTAGGGGAGTGGAGGAGGATTGGATTAGAGCAAGGAGGGAATGACTGGCTCTGGGTGAGGGGAGAGGAATGGAGAAGGAGATTGGCTTGCGGGCGAGTAGGTCTGGCGTCTCAGTAAGCACGTGCGCTGCTTCCCCCTTCCCCAACCAGCCAGTATGTTTCCTGAACAGCTAGTTCTGTGATGCGCCAGCAATTTCCTTCACCTACTGCCTACCTGTGGGGAGGGAGAGTCCCAGGACCTCACCAGCTCCAACTGTTCAGGATGTGCGTGGCTGTCGTGGGGAGTGAGGAGCATGGTGTGTGCTTCCTGAGCAGTCCTGGGACTCCCCCTCCCCCTCCCCACAGGCAGGCAGCAGGGGAAGGAAGTTGCTGGCGCACCACAGAACTAGCTGTTCAGGAAACGTGCTGGCTGTTTGGAGGAAGAGGAAGCAGTGCACGTGCTTACTGAGATCCCAGACCTGGCACACAGCTGTAGGATCCCCAGGTACTGGCTCCAGCTGTCCCTGTCCCCTCCCCCTGGCCAGACCGCCCCCACACACACACACAAGTCCCAGCACCCATCTGTCCCCTGCCCCAGCACACACCAGCGCCCTGCCCTAGCACCCTGCCACCTGCCCCAGCATTCTGCCCCAGCACCCCGTCCCCTCCCCCTGGCCAGACCCCTCCACGAGTCCCTGCCCCAGCACCAGCACCCTGTCCTCTGCTCCAGCACCCTGCCCCAGAACCCACCAACACCCTTCCCCTTTCACCAGCACCGTGTCCCCTCCCCCTAACCAGAACTCCCCTCCCCCCATGACTCCCTGCCTCAGTACCAGCACCTTGCCCCAGCAATCTGCCCTAGCACCATGTCCCCTCTCCCTGGCCAGACCCTCCGCGCCCCCCCCCCCCCCACACACACATGTCTCTGCCCCAGCACCCTGTTCCCTGTCCCCACCAGCAGTTGGGGCTTCGGAGGTTTTGGAGGGGGTGTGTGTGTGGTGTGGTGTGGTTTTTTTTTTTTTTTGCATCTCACTTGTGTGGCCCCGACTAACTTTTCTGTAGGTCAATGACACCTGACTCAAAACAGGTTCCCCACCCCTCTCATAAAAAAAGACAATGCTGAAACATTTTGTGTTTGACATAATATTTTATTTAAAAATGAATCCTGGCCAACAAGCCCCCAATTGGAACCTAGCTCCCATCTGGCCGCAGCATCATAACACTCCTGTACCCCCCCCCATGCCCCAAACCTCAGCCTATCACTGGAACCCCCTGTCCTGAGCCACTCGCATCCCCAAACTCCTGCACCCCCACATTCCCAGTCTTCTGCCACATCACTCCCACACCATTCACACACTTCAAATCTGTGTCCTGAGCGCATCATACTCCCAGCCTCCCTGACCTGAGCCCCTCATGCACCCCAGCCCAAACTCCTGCAGCTTGCACAGCACCCCAACCCTCCACCTGACCTCAACACTCTCCAGCCTGGAGCCCCCTCGCTGAGCCAGCATCCTCTTCTCTGCTTCCTCCTGTACCCAAATTACCTCCCAGAGCTTGCACCTCTCACCCCTTCCCACACCCAAATCCTTCATTCTCACCCCAGAGCCTGCACCTCCTGTTTCAACCCAGTGAGAGTGGCTCTTTTCTGAAACATTCTGTAATGTTATTGTTATCACTATATTTTGCATACAATATATATATGCATAACTTAAATGAATTGCATGCACCCCTGGGGCAGCTAGGACATGCAGCTTTTAATGGGTGCCCTGGCGTGACATTTTTTTCCCCTTCCCTCTCAACAACTTTTCCCCCAGAGTCCTGGCACCTATATAGATAGATATATCCACCACTTTTTTGGCTCTTCATCTCTAACAGGTTGGCCACCCCTACAGTAGGGAATAGTTAAGAGTCGACCACCTTACTCATTTTCAGTTGCGACTTGAGCTAGCATTTATAACCTTGTCTCTCAAGGGGGGGAAAAGGAGTGCTTTTCATTTTACTATGGAAGCACTATGTATGATGATGCTTTCTATGTATTGAGATCTAGAACTAGTAAAGCTGTGTAAATAGCAACCCTTTAAAAGTGTCCTGAATGAGGAAGGTACTGCACAGTTGTAAACCATGAAGTAGCTAATTTTAAAGTGTTTTAAAACACTTTAAATGTTTACAGTTTCATAATTTGATAAAGTTTAATCTTAACTCTGGTAGTTAACTCTGATCTTTTTGAGTTAGTGTTAATATCCAGAGTTACAATATAGTATATCACTTAAAGAATTTAGTATCCATCAAGAATTTTGAATGGTAGGTCAGAATTTGGAATTAAAATGTAATTTTCTGTAGGTGATTTCATGTGAATAAAAGACTACTAGATTGCTGCATTTTCCAGAGTAGTATTTAAACAAGAATGGTTTATTCTAGGAAAAGTTCTGTAATGTTAATAACACCTTATAAAAACATAATTGTAATGTGAACAAGAAGCTGTCTGTATCATCTAGCTAAAAACAGAGGAGTTATGAGTTTGAGATCAAGATGGAGGCACTGGAGACCCAATCCATTGCCAGTGAAATCAGTTAGAGTTTGACCATTGACTTCATTAGTAGCAGGACAAAGTCCTTGATGGTTTCAGCAGTCACTATGGACCTGATATTTGTGGTTGTCATGTTCCCATTGAGGTGCTGAGTGTCTCTTGGGAAGTTGTAGTGAAAGTTATCACATTAGACAAGTGATAGACTAGCCATGGCCATTATTGTCACTATACATTTTATTTAATTTTATTTTTAAAACTGTTTCTGTTGCCTATCGGTGCTTAAGATTTAATTTTTCTTCCATTACTTTTCTTTCTTCTGTTATTGGGCTGGCAATGAATTTTAAGTTTGAATGACCATGCATAAACTGTCCCTATTTCCCTTACCCAAAACAAGAAACAGAAATTAACAAACTGAGAATCACTTTGTCTGTTCTCCAGCCCCCACGCTTAAAACTCACTTAAAAACACTTCTAGTGTTGCAGGGCAACCAGCTGTGTTCATAATCCCTGCTTGACTACACCACTGTGACAGGTTGGCATCACTTGATGACCTGATCATACCATTGAACCCCACCACCCTGTCCTGAGCCAGAAGCTCTGGTGTCCCCCAGAAAGGCCCACAGAGTTGGGATTTCAGCCCACAGCAGAGTAACATGGACACTTAGAACAGCTCAGTTCCAGGAGGGCTCTGTTGCAGGGCCTTAACACAGCATCCAGGTGCATTGTCCCAATGGGATCAAAGCCCTAGATAAATACATCTTACCCTGCATAAAAGTTTTTACACAGAACAAGCTCACAAAATATGCTCCCTGTATCATCGATGAAGAGATATACACAGCTCTTGTTCCTTCCTAGATAACCATTTTTTACACTGGATGTAATAGTCCCTAGTCTCTGTCAGAAGCTGGGAATGGGCAACAGGGAATGGATTACTTGATGATTTTCTGTTGTGTTCATTCTCTCTGGAGCACCTGACATTGGCTACTGTAAGAAGATAAGATGCTGGGACAGATGGGCCTTTGGTCTGACCCATTATGGCCATTCTTATGTTCTTAAAAACAAAAAGTGATTTTATTAAATATAAAAAGTAGGATTTAAGTGGTTGCACGTGATAAGACTGATCAGAGTAAGTTATTCTTCTTAAACCCTTGTACTCCGAGTGGAGCATAGGTCATCCACAAGTCTCCTCCACTTCACTCTGTGAAGGTGTGGTTGGTTGAGGAGAGGCTTAATTAGTACGTATAAAACATTTTAAGATCCTTGACTAAGAAGTGGAAAATAACATTACAGGATTGTGAATAGCAAACATAGCGTTCAGAATGGGAGGCCCACAGCAATCAACGTTACCGTTTGATCCATTGAGTAAGCTAGAAATTCTGGCTGGAAGAAAGGTTAACAAACAGGAGTGGATTGGGACTGGAACTAGAAAACTGGAGAAGGAAGTTGCAGGGGGAAGAACTGGCAGTGGCTTATGCTTTTAGGGCTGGGAAAAGTCTGCTACAGGAAGCAAATACTATTACCTTCTAGCAGCTCTGTAGTTTCTCAGCTGAAAGCATCTTCTCTGTATTGACCACAAATGCAGATAGCAGAAATGCAAAAGTGCAAAAATATTTCTGAGAACAGAGGTGGGTGGGAGGAAATCTGTTAATGAAATCAAGCATACATCCTTAAACATCATCATCTGATTTATAACACATTCAGTTGACTTTTTTGAATATATTTTAATACAATGTAGACTTGACAAGAAACTTTGTACGTCCAGGAGAAGAAGGGAAAAAATCCTGAAAAGGAATGGATTTTCACTTTTGAGGATGCCTGGCAAAACACATAACTATGGAGTACAAAAGGCCTAATTCAGAATGAAATACAGACTGTGTAACAGTTTAACCTATACTAGCTGATGTTACAAAGCCACCATATTTCTTTGGAAATAAGATGCTTCTATTAAGTATCTTAATATGCTGGTTCAACATTATCTTTTTTGTGTGTGTGTGTGTGTGTGTGTGTGTGTGTGTGTGTGTGTGTGTTAGGGATGCAATAGTATAGTCGATTAACTGATGAGCAAAAGCTTATTGGTTAATGCTATAGACTACACGCAATCTCCCTCCCCTTCTTCTCCCTCCCTCTCCCCCAGTCAGCAAATTTTTTAGTAGGCTGGCTAGTAGCCCGGCTCTACTGCCTCATGGTGGGTCAAGGACCTACCCCGATGCAGCTCTGAATTTAAAGTGTATTAGGAGCCGGGTGGGCAGGCAGGCAGCCTGGCTCAGTCCTAGCTTGTTTTGGGTCAGGGACCTACCCAGCGATGTGGCTCTGCATTTAGTGTATTTAGGAGCCAGGCGGTCAGGCAACCCGGCTCAGTTATGCCTCATCCCTCCCAGGAGCTCAGCCCACTCCTGGAGAGGGGCTGCTGCTACCCCATGCTGCTGCTTCTATATCAGAGGCAGCAGCATGGGGCAACAGGCAGCCAGTCCATGAGGGGAGCTGTTTTTTTTTTTTTTTTTTTAAACTGGCTACCCTCACGAACCAGCACCTGCCTGGTACCACATGCTGCTACCTCTGATACAGAGGCAGCAGCGCAGAGTGGCAGGGGGCTCCTCGGGAGTGGGGCCAGAGTACTGGCTGCCATCTCCACCCCTGGGGACTAGAGAATAGGCAAGTAACTGATAAGAATTCCTGAGGTTAATCATCTGTTCAATTAACCGACATTTAACATTCCTAGTATGTATTTGTATTTGATGGTATCCTTTTCTCACCACCCTTCACGTATCACTTACCATTTTAGAGTATATCTACATTGGAATTAAAAACCTTGGCTGGCCAATGCCAGTTCACAGGGTTCAGACTAAAGGGCTGTTTAATTGTGATGAAGACATTTGGGCTTGGGCTGGAGCTCCAGGCTCTTGGACCCTGTGCAGTGAGAGGGCTCCCAGAGCTTAGACGGCAGTCTCAATCCAAATATCGACACTGAAGTTAAGCAGGCCCTTTGTCCAAGCCCCTTAGTCAGAGTCAGCTGACATGGACCAACCATAGGTGTTTGATTGCAATATATGTAACACTAACAGATGGAAGTGAACCTGGGACCTCTGGAGCTTAGTGTATGAGCTTCTACTGCATGAGCTAAAAACCTCTCAGCTAAGGCTGTAAAGGCTACTCATTCTTTCTCTCTGTAGGTGGTCTCATGCACACTGCATAGAACGCTACACAACACTCAGCAGGCGTGTGGGTTACTGACTTCCCCTAACTGAGGAAGCGCATCCTGAGCTTCAGTGATGTCCCAGTGGAAATCCCAGATGAGCTCCCACTTGTAACACCGACAGGCAGAACCAACCGGGAACCTCTAGAGCAGTGTTTCTGAAACTGTTCTGCGGAATCACTCTCAGAAACACATTAACTGGATGCCCTGGTTTGTTTATTTAACTGCACTGCAGCCATGGAGCCTTGCGGCCACCCTGGTTAATTTACCCGCGCCATGGCCACAGAGCCTCGCAGTTCCCATTGGCTCTGTTTCATCCTTTGTAGCCAAGGGGAACTGCGGGGAGCAGTGTGGGCCGGGCCACCACTTCCCGCAGCTCCCGTTGGCTGCAAAGGATGAAACAGAGCCAATTGGAGCTGCGAGGCTCCGTGACCACAGCGCAGGTAAATGAATCAGGGTGGCCAGTTAATGTGTTTCTGAGAGTGATTCTGTGGAACATTTTCAGAAACACTGCTCTAGAGTTTAGTGCATGAGCTTCTACTGCATAAGCTAAAAGCCAGCTGGTTTTCTGGGTTTCTGAAGCTCAGGATGCACTTCCTCAGCTAGGGGAAGTCAGTAACTACACACCTGCTGGATGTGGTGCGCTGTTCCATGTAGTGGCACTTAAATCACCTACAGAGAGAGAGAGAGAGAATGAGTCTGTTCTACAGCCTTAGCTGATAGCCAGCTGGCTTTTAGCTCAAGCTGTAGAGGCTCCTGCACTAAGCTCCAGAAATGCCGGGTTCAGGTTCAGGTTCAGCTCCGCCTATTGGCATTACACATAAACATACCCTTAGATTATGAGCAGGGACCAAATATTTTTATATGCCTGTACTACTCCTTAGTATATAGGATGTCTGTCCAGGTTGGGTTCTCTGGGTAGCACTGCAATATAAATATTCATGAATTAAAGTTCTGAGGCTGAGAATGCTTAACATTTTCAGTTCCCATGGACATAAATGCAGGTGCCCAATATCTCTCAGGATTTGTAGGCCATAAAGGAGAAAAGTAGTATGTCAGGGAGAGAGAGAGGGTGTGTGTGTGTGTGTGTGTGTGTGTGTGTGTGTGTGTGTGTGTGTGTGTAAAAGAGAGAGAAAGAGAGAAGTAGCCATATTTTACTTGAGTTCATTTGACTCAAAAAGAGTAAGTTATTTCTGTAATTGGTCACCTGAGATTTACTTTGTATGATTCAGTGGCATATTGTCACTTGAACTTTAATTTGCTTCAGACATGCAATTGGCAAACTGTCAACATAAAAACAAAACTGGTATGACAGTTGCTTTTTTGTGTGGAAAGCTGCCATGTTTTTGTATGTTATTGTTCCGCTTCATCTGTCAATAGCAGACTAGCTAAAAATATTCCTTCCTTTAAGAACATATGGCTTTTATACATTCCTCAAAATTTTGTGCTATATTAATCCTAAATACTTTTTACTTGTGACTGGTTTTAATAGATCTTTTAAATGTTCAAAAGCCATTGATTTTTTTTCCCAAAGGCATAATGATTTTCAAATATGTGTTGGTTTGGAAGGAGACTCTTGTGACACTCTAACACTAGATTAAGGGCTTCTTGATATTGATAACCAGATTTCTGTTTGTGGGAAATTGTATTTTTATACTGTTGGATCATATGGCAGATTGAAGGCATTCCACATGATTACAAGAAAGTGATTGCAGCTTAATCGGCTGAATATGTCATCCTTATTTTTCTCCCTTTAAAGCTGAATCCAAAGAATAACATGCTAATCAATATCAGGTGTAGTCTTTTCATATCAAAGTGCTAATACGTGTTTGTTTTCATGAAACCTATTCTTGGATGAGTTGACTTGTTTTTATGAGTATATTTTGGGGAGGTATCTATATATTAGGTCTTTAGTATACAAGCATATTTTTTTCAGTTAGCCTTGTAGAAATCTGAATGTTGCCTAGTATAAAACAAATTATGTTAGAGAGGTAATTTGGATCTTGAAAAATCAAACACTATACCACATAGCACACATGACCAAAGTAGTCCCTGGATTTCTAAACTCTCTTTCAATGTTAATATGGTTGTGCAAGCTGTGACTATAATTAATATATGTGATAATCATCATGACCCAAGCAGTTGAGCTCCAAAAGGATGATAAGTCCCCTCAAGAAATGCTGTAGCTTGATATCTGATGGGGCAGTGAATGCTGGCATGCAGTTACCTTCATAAGCAGTTACCAGCTACTCCATTTCATGAGCAGAGTAGGGGTAGCCCTGACATCAGACACTTGAAAAGAGTTTGTACCCAAGGCCAGATTAAGAAGGGAGCTTTAGGGGCTGGATCTTAGGGTCACAGGCTAAGTGGGACCTTGCAAAAAAATCTCTAGGCCACTGAAAGTGTATATCTTTATGTGAGTCCCCCACAATCCAGGGATCTGAGTTGCAGCCACTAAAGCTGGGCTGGAGCAACAGCTACCAGATGTTCCATCTGTGCACTTCCCTTGCCTGCAGGTTCCACCCTTGTAGCTCCCTTATGCTGAGAATCATGGCCAATGGGAGATGCAGGGAAACACACAGAGACACCTGCCCCTTCCCTTCCTCAAGGCCTGCATCACCAAAAGGAAGCATCTTGAACCCCAAACCCCTGCCTCTCGCACACCTGAACTCTCATCGAGGCCCCGCATCTGCACCTCCTATCCTGAGCCCTCTCCCCATACTCCATACCCCTGGGCCTCAGCCTGGAGTCCTCTCTTGCACCCAAAGCCTCTCATCCCAAGCCCTACCCTAGAACCCACACCCCCCAGCCAGAGCCTTTACCCCCTCTCGCATCCCAATCTTCTGCCCCTGCCTGCAATCCTCTTCCATATTCTGAACACCTTATTTTTGGCCTCACCTTGAAGCCTAGAGGGCTCCACAAAATCTAATAACCCCGAGTCCCCAGAAGATTTAATCTGGCCCTGGATGTGCCTACTACTAATGCATGTTTCTTTTGTATAACTTGGGGAATGTATCAAATTTGTATTTTATATGCATTTTTACCTCTCTCTATTTCAGTACTCTGTAACTTCTCTCAAGACTATCCCAGAATTATGTAGGAGATGTGATTCACAAAATGAAGACAGATCAGGTATGCCTCCCACTTTTGTTCTCCCATCCTCTTTAGGCTGCTTCTTAAAGTGTAATACTTAACACTGCACTTTGTCTTGTTGTTTTTGTTTTCTGTTATTTTTGTACTGCTTTCTGGAAACATGGATTTTTTTTTCAACAGATGTTAGGTCATTAGCAACAAAAAAAAAATCCATAAAAGGATTTTGCTGTATAAATGTAAGGCTTCATCCAAGCAGCTCCAAACCACAATATATGCAACAATTTACTTTAAAACCAAGAAACCATTGGTGACAAGACATAATGATGAAGGCGCCAATGAAAGAATGTTGGATACATTTACTATCCCTATGACATGATCAGTTTGAGGGATGATATTTTGCCAGGTCCTGAAATCCTATCAGAGATGCTACAAGATAGATTCTACTGTACTCTGCTCTAAGACATACTGTAACAGTTAAGATTAAAGCAAAGTTTTTGAGTTTAATAGTGTAAACTAAATGAAGAATCATGGCATATAGATGAGAACCAGCTGGAGACCTTTTCCCCCCGCTGACAAGAAGTGCACGCTGTGTTGTTTTTCACTTTCTAAATCAGATTAAGCCTCTTTTGTTTTTCTTTCTGTGATGAACAAAAATGTATTGATGAGAGTAATACGTTAGTGTGGAGCTATGAAAAGTTTTTTATGTTTTCATCTGATGGTTTAATTGTGCTTCCATGTTGAATCTAAAACATTTACAGCAGAAACCTGAGACCTGAAATTCATGGGAAGATGGAGCATGCCAGACTTTGCAAGCCTTATTTCTGTATTTCTTTTACATAGTTGTAAATTACCAAGGTTTGTAGATAAATTGAAGCTTTCTAATAGCTGTTTCTCCTGCCAAAATCATTAAGAGCTGATTGTCACAGTCTTTCTGGCAGCTGGACTTGAAATTAAAGGGAATTAAAGCCTCACTTTCTTTTCTACTCAGATTGTGACTGGCTGCAGAAGGGAAGGCAGGGGCTACTCAGACAGTACTTTCTGTTACAAGCAAGTGGATGAAGAAGGACCAGGGAATGGGATGTGAATTGTAATAATCTTGGGGTTCATTAAACAGCAAACCAGTGAATGAGAGAGGAATAAAACTTTCAATAAAACAAACTAGAGAACCTCTTTGGTGAACTGTTGTAAACAGTTACATTGTGTTCTCAATCCCAGCTTCCAGGGCACTCACATAAACGGTTATGTTAATAATATTGTCTATGATTGAGTGTGTCTAAATTATAATCTTCCACACATATCTCTACATAAACTGCTGCATAAAAAGTCATAAAGCAAGGGAGAGCAGGGCAGGAAATGCAGCTAGAAGTCACTATTAATTCTCTAGTCACCTCCCAGCTAGAATGGTCTGCTCAGCTCTCTTTTAAGAAATGTTTCTTTTTATTTTCAGAGTGTGCCTTGCAAACTTAAACTTAAATAAAGTAGTTAAAAAGTTAATTGGTAAACTGGTAAGCATTAGGCTCACCAGAAGGCATCCTAGTTAACCAGACCTAACCCAACAGCCAGCCAGCTGCACCGAGTCAGAGCATCCCTGGCCACAGTGGGCTAGGCAGGCTGGACCAGCCCTGGCAGGCAGGCAGGACCTTGGCCACATGTGCCCTGCTCCAGCCTTCCAGAGAAACCTTGGTTATCTGTTTAAATGATACAGTTTTCATTGTTTACCTGTTTTAACCAATATTTACATCCCTAATATAAAAGAATAATAATTATTGGTGTTATTTACACCTGATTCTTCTTAGCTCCTGGAGTATCCACAGCTTGTTATGCAGCTGAATGTTTATCTAAGTTTCAGTTGTAAAGTCTCTTTTGCTGTCGTCTTCCAGTGATGCCCTTTATTACTACTTATTGCCTTGAATGTGGTTGGACTAACCTCTAATTTACCCTTACAAGTCTTCTAAAAGTCCAGTAAGCAGTGGAAGTGTTGGTAATGCTGCTAGAAAATATTGACCTCCCATGGTCAAGTAAAGTCTCTGGTTCGGCACTGGTCAGGTCCTGAGGGTGCCAGACTAGAGAGGTTCAACCTGTATAGGCATTTCTGCAAGACAGGCAGTAGCATAAGGGGCCCCCTGTAATTGGAGTTTAACCAAGAACTCTGTTGAAGATACTTGATCCAGAAACTAATGCAATTTACTTTCTCAGAGCTGGTAACCATTTCAGTTCTGGTTCTGTTTTTTCATTAAAGGTGTAATGAAATACACATGGAGAACAGAACTGTTGAGAGAGAAGATACCATGCCATATCCTTGATGGGCATAAATAGATATAACCCTATATTTACATAGTTGCTCTTTTGAGAGAGAAACATTAACTTTTCTTTCTTAGTTTCTCAAAAAATGAGGAGTAACATTTTTTGTACGGCACGCACTTTCACTTTTGAAACAGCTGTTGATCAGAGTAACGCACCAGCGAGATCATGCTAATGAAGCACGGGATATTTAAATCCCTTCTCCATTGACTGTTTTGAATGCCTACATTTGCATTCATAGTTCAAACTAGAGTGTAAGTGTAGACATACGCTCAGGAAATAGAGATAATCATAGGATTCTAGAACTGGAAGGGACCTTGAGATATCAAGTCCAGTCCCCTGCCCTCATGGCAGGACCAAGCACTGTCTATATCATCCCTGATAGATGTCTATTCAGCCTGCTCCTAAATATCTCCAGTGATGGAGATTCCATAAGCTCCCTAGGCAATTTATTTCAGAGTTTAACCACTCTGTCTATTAGGAATTTTTTTGTAATGTCCAACCTAAATCTCTCTTTCTGTAATTTGAGCCCATTGCTGCTTGTTCTATCATCAGAGGCCTAGGAGAACAAATTTTCTCCCTCCTCCTTGTAACACCCTTTTAGATTCCTGAAATTTGCTATCATGTCCCTCCTCAGTCTTCTTTTTTCTAAACTAAACAAGCTCCGTTCTTTCAGTCTTTCCTCATAGGTCATGTTGTCTAGACCTTTAATCATTTTTGTTGCTCTTCTCTGGACCTTCTCCAATTTCTCCACATCTTTCTTGAAATGTGGTGCCCAGAACTAGACACAATTCTCCAATTGGGGCCTAATCAGCACAGAGAGAGCAGAAGAATTATTTCTTGTGTCTTGCTCACAACACTCCTGTGAATGCATCCGAGAATCATGCTTGCTTTTTTTTGCATTAGTGTCACACTGTTGACTCATGTTTAACTTGTAGTCCACCATGACTCCTAAATCTCTTTCATCCGTACTCCTTCCTAGACAGTCGCTTCCCATTCTGCATGTGTGAAACTGATTGTTCCTTCCTAAGTGGAGTACTTTGCATTTATCCTTATTAAACTTTATCCTGATTACCTCAGACAATTTCTCTAGTTTGTCCACGTCATTTTGAATTTTGACCCTATCCTCCAAAGCACTTGCAAACTCTCCCAGCATGGTATAATCTGCAAACTTAATAATCGTACTTTCTATGCCGTCATCTAAATCATTGATGAAGATATTGAACAAAACCGGTCCCAAAAGAGACCCCTGCAGAACCCCACTTGTTATGCCCTTCCAACATGATTGTGAACCGTTAATAACTACTCTGAGAGTGATTATCCATCCAGTTATTCACCCACCTTATAATAGCCCCATCTAGGTTGTATTTCCCTAGTTTATTGAAAAGGAGGTCACGAGAGACCATGTCAAATGCCGTACTAAAGTCTAGATATACCAATCTACCACTTCTCTCTTATCCACAAGGCTTGATATCCTATCCAAGAAAGATGTCAGATGAATTTGACATAATTTGTTCTTTACAAATCCATGCTGACTGTTACCTATCACCTTATTATCTTCCCAGTGTTTGCATAGGAATTCCTTAATTACTTGCTCCATTATCTTTCGTGGCACAGAAGATAAACTGACTGGTCTGTGTCTTCCTGGGTTGTTCTTATTTCCCTTTTTATAGATGGGCATTATATTTGCCCTTTTCCAGTCTTCTGGAATCTCTCCCGACTTCCATGATTTTTCAAAGATGATAGTTCTTCTATTAGCATTCTAGGATGCATCTCATCAGGCCCTCATGACTTGCAGACATCTAACTTTTTTAAGTAAATTTTAACTTGTTCTTTTTTTATTTTAATTTTTAAACTTACCCCATTCTCACTAACATTCACTATGTTAGGCATCCCATCACCATCCATCTTGACAAAAACTGGAACAAAGATGTCATTAAGCACCTCTGCCATATCCAAATTTTCTGTTATTGTTTCTCCCTCTTCACTGAGCAGTGGGCCTACTCTGTCCTTGGTCTTTCTCTTGCTTCCTCTTGTTTCTAATATACTTGTAGAGTGTCTTCTGTTATCCTTTATGTCTCTAGCTAGATTGAGCTCGTTTTGCACCTTTGCCTTTTTAATCTTGCCCTTGCATGCTTGTGGTGTTTACTTATATTCAGCCTTTGTAATTTGACCTAGTTTCTACTTTTTATATGACTCCTTTTTGATTTCTTTAGATCATATAAGATCTCCTGGTTGATCCAAGATGGTCTCCTGCCAGACTTTCTATCTTTCCTACAGCAGTGGAATAGTTAGCTTTTGATCCTTTAATAATCTCCCTTTAAAAATTGCCATCTCTCTTCAGTTGTTTTTCCTCTTAGTCTTGCTTCCCATGGGATCTTACCTATCAGCTCTCTGAGTTTACTAAAATCTGCCTTCCTGAAATCCATTGTCTTTATTTTGCTGTTCTCTCTTCTACCATTCCTTAGGATCATGAATGCCATGATTTCATGATCACTTTCACACAAGTTGCCTTCCACTTCAAATTTTCAACCAGTTCCTCCTCCCTATCTGTTAAAATCAAATCAAGTACAGATTCCCCCCAGTGGCTTTTCTCAACCTTCTGAAATAAAAAAGTCTCCAATACAGTCCAGTCTGTGCCCTGCTGTTAGCTTCCCAAAAATGTCGGGGTAGTTGAAATCCCCTATCACCACCAAATGGATTGTTTTGCTAGTTGTTTAAAAAAAGCCTCATCCACCTCTTCTGCCTGGATAGGCGGTCTGTCGTAGACCCCTAGTATGACATCACCCTTGTTTTTTACCCCCTTTTTTAACCTAACCCAGAGGCTCTCAACAAGTCTGTCTCCTATGTCCCTCTCCACCTCAGTCCAAGTGTATACATTTTTAATATACATGGCAACATCTCCTCCCTTTTTCGCTGCCTATCCTTCCTGAGGAAGCTGTTCCCTTCTATACCAATACTCCAATTGTGTGTATTATCCCACCAAGTCTCTGAGATACCAACTCTGTCATAGTTGTGTTTATTTATTAACACTTCAAATTCTTCTTGCTTATTCTCTATACTTCTTGCATTTGTATGTAGGCATCTAAGATACTGATTTGATTTTGCCCCCCAGTTTTTCCTTGTCCCTCCTTTATCTCTGCTAATAATAATAATTACCTATCTTCATAAAGAATTGCAATAAATAATTAATCAGTGACTATATGGCACTAAGTAAGTGCTAAACTTTAGGATACGTACACACATCATCCAGGGGCACCCTAACCTATAGGGTCTTGGTTTAAGTGGACAATTATTGCAAATTTTTAAAAAAATGTTAGCAGTTATGCATGGATCCCAGAACAAAAATTTGGGTTCATCACATCTTGCAGAAGGAAACTACGGCTCCTATCTCTTCATACACAGGCTCTCCATTCAGACAATGGGGTTTTCCTGTTCTGTAGCTTAGGGGGCAAAACCAATCCTGTTATATATGGGTAAATGATTTGACACCACTCACTGGGAAAAATCCCAGGTTTTAGTCTGTGCCATTGTTGGTCTCCCATCCTCCTCACTTTATCAGCAGATTATTGGAAAACTATTAAGCTCTCCAAGAGTTATTTATTATGTATTATTTCCATGAAAAGAGAAAATACATTTCCACCCCTTCAAAAGATAACTAAAACCTGTAAGTGAAGACAACCTGACCGTCTCCACTCCATTGTCAGTTTAAATTATAATTATAGACAGAACAACAGTACATTGTTGGAACTACTGAGGAATTCCCAAGACCTCTTCCACTTTGGAGTCCAACTGAGTTTTGGAGTAACTGTCTCATAATTCAGGTTCATTTATTTAGCAAATACAATGGTAAAACAGTAAAGTTGATTAGTCTTGAGCTCAGGAGGTGGAAGCACACAGGATATGTCACAGATCCTGAATACTGAAAAAAACTATTCCTTTTTATACATGTACACACATACCACATTTATTATACATTCCAGCACATGCTTCGTGATTGGCTTGGCTACTTTGTAGGAATCTATTCCTGTACAGCACTGGTCTCCAACCTTTTTAACTACAAGATCACTTTTTCCATTTAAGTGTAAGATCTACCTCAAATCTAAATACCCTTGCCCCACTTCCTTTCCGCCCCTTCTTTGAGGCCCTGCCCCTGCTCCACCCTCTTCTCCGAGGCCTCACTCTGCTCACTTCACCCCCTTTCCTCCCCCATCCTCACTCACTTTCACCAGGCTGGCATAGGGAGTTGTGGTACAGGCTCTTGTCTTGGTCCAAGGATTTTGGAGTGTGGGGTCCAGGCGGGGTTTCAGGGTGCAAGCTCTGGGAATGCATTTGGGTGCAGGGGGACTCATGTCTGGGGCAGGAGTTTTGGTGTAGGAGGAGGCTCAGGACTGGGCCAGAGGTTCAGGAAGCAGGCTCTGGTTGGGCACCATTTAACTAAGACGGCTTCCGGACGATAGAGCAGTGGGGTTAAGGCAGACTTATTGCTGCCCTGGCCCTGCACCACTCCTGAAAGTAGCTGGCATGTACAGGAATGGCTCCATGGAGACATGTGCTGCCCCTCATCTACAGGCCCTGAGCCCACAGCTTCTACTGGCCACGGTTCCCCGTTATTGATCGATGGGAGATGCAGGAGTTGTCTACAGGCAAGGACAGCATGTGGAGACCCCCTGCTCTGCCTTTCTCAGGGGCTGCAGGGACATGCCAGCCACTTGCAGGAGCATCAATCACCATAGGGATAATTACTCCAGCTATGACAGGTTAGGCATTTTAGAACACATTACTCAATTAAATGTAAGCATAAGAGAGAAATGAAAATTATGAAATGCAGAGACCAGTGAAAACACAAAATAACCCACTTTGTAAGAAGTAAAAGTAGTAACCGCAACCCCCTATGTTTGCGTTGGGTCAGGAGCTAAGAGTGCAGGACAGTGTGTGTTTGTGAGAATATTAGACACACACACAGTGTGAGTGTGACAGAGATTTGATTTGACAAGCTCCCTCCATCCCCTTCTCTCTGTGTGGAGACAGGGCACAGAGGTGGGCTCAGGAGGAACACCTTGATATCAGCAGCCCCCTTCTCCCTCCCGCACCCTACACAGCAAGCAGGAGGCTCCCAGTGGGGCAGCTCCAAGGCAGAGGGCAGGCACTGCATGACAGTGGGTGGAGGAGCAATTGAAGTGCCAGTGCTTGATAGCTTCCTGGTCAAACCAGTCAGGATCACCTGTTGGAGGCTCCAAGATGTACCGGTAGATCCCGATCTACTGTTTGGTGACCACTGATTTAAGGAAGCTCTGTCCATATGCAGTTCATGCATAATCTGACCTCTACCTTATTTTACATTTAGCCTTGCTTACTAATACCAAAATGTTTCTGCTGCTCTTCTATCCTAACTCCAGCATATTGCCAGTTCTAAGAACTTAATTTTCTATTCATCTCCCCAGTAGTGCCCAATAAGAAATGAGGAGGGAGTCATTTACAGCAAGCTATGCCTACAAGAAGTTGGTCCAGTCCTCTGCCTCAAAATCATATTAGATTTAAACATATATTCAAAAGGGTAACTGGAAATAAAGCTTATCCCAGAGTTGTTTTCTGAAATGTACTGAAAGCTAAACATATCTAAATATTAGGGCTCTAAATGTGGAGATCTTACTAGGCTAGCAATATAATAGCTACTTTGTACTCAAGACTTTCACTACCTCAGTAATGTTGCTTTCGATTAGGTGTACATGCAGAAAAGACAAGTTGCCACTTTTTGCTCTCCAGCTGTGGCTTTCAATTTTTGTGTTTGAGCTTGCTGAACTAAAATAGGACAGAAAAAAAATTCAATCAGAGGGTCAAGAATCCAGGAAAATATAGATACATTTTTATTTTATATTAAAAAAATGAGACGTGTACAGCAGTGTCACCAGATGACAATTTGAACTGAATTGTATCACTAGAACTTGATGAGACTAAAATCCTGTATTACATCATTACTAATCTGCTTTTCATGGTGAAAGAGTAGTATTTTATCAATATCATTTTCTTGATCCATTTTCATAGAATCATAGGACTGGAAGGGACCTCAAGAGGTCATCGAGTCCAGCCCCCCGCCCTCAAGGCAGGACCAAGCTCCGTCTACACCATCCCTGACAGATGTCTATCCAACCTGTTCTTAAATATCTCCAGAGAGGGAGATTCCACCACCTCCCTTGGCAATTTATTCCAATATTTGACCACCCTGACAGTTAGGAATTTTTTCCTAATGTCCAATCTAAACCTCCCTTGCTGCACTTTAAGCCCATTACTCCTTGTCCTGTCCTCAGAAACCAAGAGGAACAAATTTTCTCCTTCCTCCTTGTGACACCCTTTTAGATATTTGAAAACTGCTATCATGTTTTGAAAACCGCTATATTTTATCTAAATGTTTTAATAATGTGGTGGTAACGTAAGAAGGCATTTGGTTATATTGATTTTAAATTGCTCTAAAAACCTTTAACCCTAGGAAAACATAACATTGTTTGCCATTCATGCTTTTTTGTGGCTTCCACTCAAACTTTTCAACCTATTTTTTTTGTCCTTTATGTCTGACTGCTGCTCTTTCAGGGCCCACAGTGATCTGGATTTCACTTCTTATTTTCAAAAGTCCAATAATGTATCTTTTTTTTTTCCTCCCTCACTGTCCGTTCTTTTGGATGACAAGGGGCCAAAGGGGACATGGATTTTTCCCCCAGGTGTGAGAGGGTTGTGTCTTTCACCTCCTTGGTATCTTTTTCTCCTGTTGTCTTCCTAAGGTCAAGGATCTGTGCTTAAGGGAAAGTGCGTTTTTTAGTTTCTCACCTTTTCCCACATCCTACACCAGAGAGGGCATTATCTGTTCAGCGAGCCACTTAGCAGCAGGGAGTTACTGTTTAATGATCATACTGCTGGCACTGAGGAGTTTAAGAGAAGCATAGGAGTTCCACAAAATTGTGAGGGGCCCCACAGTCAGGGGTTCCAGATCCCTGAGGTTTCCTAAGGATTTAAGGGAGAAAGCACATTCCATTTTGTGGGAAAAGGGTATGAGGCAAGTTCTAGCCCCACTCAGTTCTCCTTCATGAACATGACATGATTTAGGAAGAACTCAGTGTATATGTCTATATACTGCAGCTGAAAGTATGTTTCCCAGGGTAAGTAGACAGACTCATGCTAGGGGGATCAAGCTAGATCACTAAAAATAGTAGTGTGGACATTGTTGCTTGGGTGATGGGCCCTCTAGGCTGGAGCATGGGTGTCTAGCAAGAATCTCTGCCTGAGCTCCAATGTACACTATATAATTTTTAGTGTACTAGCTCCACTTGAACTAGTGCGAGTCTGTCTATGCAAGGTGGGAGGTTGACTCCCATCTGAAGTGCAGTCATATCCCATGTGGGTGATCTGTCCCATCCCACATCATGGATGGGCTGTTCATAGCCAGGATAATAGGCCCAAAGACCTTATGACTTTATATATCCTGGGGCCAATCTAAGTTAAAGTAATCCGTTTAAACATAATTCCAGCTAGCCAAGTTTCTGATATGGTGTTGTTAGCATAGGTCACTTGATTTTGAGTTTATCTAAGCAAAAATGATTTACTTGAGTAGAAATTGGCTCTTCTTGCCTTTGATGTAAAGTAGGAAATTGGTTGGTTTTTTTTCTCACTGTGTGTGACCACTGGGGATACAGGTTGATTTTCTAAGGCTAAATTCTGTTAGCTCTGATAACTTTGATGTTGATAAATAGGTGGCTAGAATGAGATTAGCATCCTACTTGAGATCTTCATTCACTTACTGATGCAAGCCAACAGACTTTTTGTCCCCAGCAGTGAAAGGTTAGCTCAGTAACCTATGCTACTGTATAGTCACTGAACTAAATTTAGTGTGGTTCACAAGAATATCTAGGAGATTGCTTTCCTATTGGGGAAATTATCAGTAAATATTGAATTTTTTCTATTTTTCCAGGTTAGGTGCTTCACACGAGTTATGCATCTTGCTGTTTGCTAGTTTACCAATATGTGAATTATATTCATTTGTGATTTGATAGCAGTTGTAGATGTAAATTCTGGGTATATATCATGCTTTGAAAGTGTATCCCAACTAAATATGTTTGAAATTCCTGGAATAATAGCCTTAAATAAAAGGGGGGGCCTGGACAATAAACAATAATTAGAACAATAGGTGGATAACAGTTATACTTGTGATACCTATTCAGCCTAAAATCTTTTTTTAACCTTATTTCCCCACTTGATAGTTTGTATCTGTACTAATTTTGTGATTCCTTCCTACACATCTGTGTGTGGATTTTCAATCACATCACCTGGCCATATCTTACAATCAGGCAAAAGTCTAGAAGATTCCTTTGGAGAATTACCATCTCTCTCCTTCCTTTCTCTGTCTCTTATCCATTAGAGTTGACAGCATTTGTAATGCTCTTCCTCTAGCCAAAATAAAACAAGTGATTCCTTCACTGAAGCTATGGATCACTTGTACAGTGATGTAGAGTGAGCTAATATTAATACCTATTTCTGTCATATCCTAACCTCAAACCTTGCTTTGTCCCACTGGATAAGTGGAATTGAAATCCAAGGAGTTGAAAACAGACATCCTCACATTCGTGATTGATCCCTATGCATCAAATTTCTCATTCCAGAGCCTTTGTGTCAAAGTACAAGTTGTGCTCTTCGAAGCTGCTGGTATATTAAAACTGTAAAACAGCACCACCTTCAGTTAAAATAGTTAATATATTGCACTGATGTTATTAATTAAATTTTAAATAGAAATGCCTTCAGAACTGGTTCTTATTATTCCATTGTTATATATAGCATCCCTTTGTCACTTGGAGCCCCAATATTGCTAACACTGGTAGAGATGAATCAGTGTTAACAACTGTGAGGAATTTTCTAAAAAAATTCTTAGTGTAGACAGCGTCTCAGTGTCTGTATACAAAGTCCAAGACAGCTGGACCTGGAATAAATACAAGCCTTAATTCATTCAAGGAGCTTGGATGAAGTAATGAACCACAAGAGGAAAAGTAAGGCATTTCTTTTAGATGGCAGCAGAACTCCAAATGTAAAATCATCAATATATTTACTCCTCTCTCTCTAGTGGTTATACAGTATATAAATGGTAACTTTTAAAACACAAAAGGCTAAATTTTTAAAATGCTGTGCAGGTTTCCAGTGGGATACCATGGGGATCAGTGCTAGGCCAAGTCTTTATTACGATCTCAGAAAGGGAGTAAAGGCCATAATAAGGGAATTTGCACATGATAGGAAATTGGAAGCTGTTACCGAGTCCTGTGGGGCAAAGAAGATTTGCTGCATATAAGCAAGGGAATCTGAATGAATTCATCTGACAATAGAGTGGAGAGCCAACTAAACCCAAGCCTAACAAAGATGATGTGCTCATTTACAAACCACAACAGCCAAAAAGGTTAATTAAAGGAGGTCATTGCTTCTTTGCTGGTCATGATGAATTGAATAGTCCAGATTTGCCATCCTGCAAGACTTTTCCACGCTGACGACACCTCAGATTCAAAAGTCCAAAAAGCATTTCCTGACTTGCCTTCCTAGTACTTTCACAGGTCATCTGCTAAATGTTGTTGACTATCTCATGAGTCATCTCTCCCTGTTCTCAGGAAACAAGAAAGACTCAGGGCCCTGATATGACTATGAAATCCATCAAATTGCAAAACATACTGAAGGGCAGCATCCCATCGACGTCATGCTCTGGTCCTGACCATTGACCTTGTGGCCTTCACACAGTATCCTCATCCTCACCACTTATGAAGACCTCGTTGGGTCTCTGCCATGCTGTATTAGATAGGGATGTTGGAGTATAATCGATTAACTGTTTAACCAAGTAAGCTGATGTTTATTGGTTAATGGTCTCAGCAGCAGGGCAGCAAAGGGGTGGTGGTCCCACTCCCAGGCAGGGTTTGCTGCAGGCTCTGCAGTAGGTAGCTAAGGGTTATACTGAAATTTTCAGCAGTTACATGGTTACTCAATTGCATCATTTTTAATATCCAGAGTGTTAGATGAAGAGAGGAATTGAAACTTGAGTGTCAGAGTTGGACGTTTACTTTTTGCGCAAAACCCCCTTTTCCTGCCAGATAAACCTCCTTTTTGGAGGCATAAGGATCTGGCGGGAAAAGGCGTCTCTGCGCAAAAAGAAAACGTCCACACTACCTTTTTCCCCCTCAAAACCAGCTTGCATAAATTATGCAAATGAGGTGTAGTAATCTGCTAATATGTGCCTCATTTGCATACTCACTGCCGGCAAAAACGTAGCCTTAGTGCCTAAGGGTACGTCTAGACTACATGCCTCTGGCAACGGAGGCATGTAGATTAGACTACCAGGCATAGGAATGAGGCATACCTGGGATGAGGCATACCTGGGAGGTCAATAAATGCCTTTGATGTCGACCGCGGAACGTCCAGGCTACCGCGCTGAGCCGACAAACAGCTGATCGGCTCAGCGCGGCAGCCATGTACATTTAAATGAAGCAGCGATTGTTTAAATTGCCACTTCATTTTCCTATGCCTGGTAGTCTAATCTATATGCCTCTGTCGCCAGAGGCATGTAGTCTAGACGTACCCTAAGTTTACTCTGTAAAAGTTCCCAAGGTGCCTACATTTCTGCCTCTAGCCATATGCACCACCACCCTACTTTTGTCTTCCAAATTTCTGTCTGCAGCCTGAACCTCAGAATGATCCACAAACAGGAGAAAGATGAGTATTTCTCAACCTAACTCTTGTCTGGAGGAGAAACCACATGTCTTCCCTTCCCCAGCTCATGTGTGATCTGATCCAGTAGGCAGCCTCTAAGCATGCCTGTTATATCAGATCCTGTTCAAAACCTGGCTGAAGGAGATGGTGGTATTGCTCACCTTATAACCTTTTCCCAGTGGTTAGAGCACTGACCTGGGTTGCAAGGGACCCCTAATTATGAGAACGCAGATTTGGACAGGAGTGTCCTACACCTCTCAGGAGAGTGCTGTAATCACTGAGCTATGGGATATTCAGGTGTGGGGTTCCCTCAGTCTCTTCCGCTCAAAATACTTTGCTGTGTGAAAATATTCAGAGATACTGGGCCAAAGCAAGAGAGAGTAAGAGTGGTTCTTTAATCCAGTAGTTAGAGTACCCACCTGAGAGGCGAGAGACCCAGCCTCCAGTCTTCCTGCTCCAGTGACTCTCTAATTATTTTTGCCAAAATGGACCTTTACCTGGAGAGATTGAGAGATGGCGGGAGCACCAAATGAGACTATCATGTAGTTCAGTGGCCACCTGAGACGGCATCCATCCACAAGTAATACTTTAAATTATCTCTGCTTAGCTCATCCCATCTTGCATGAAGGTGATGTGGGCTCAGGTGTGCAAGGCTTCATCACCTTCCATCTGGACTACAGCACTTTGATGTACCTGAGCATTAAGCTATTAACATTTAAACTCCAGCTAGTTCAGAATCCTGCAACACATCTCTTCAGCAGCATGGGCTATTGCAAGTGCTTGAAACCTGTCCTCTGCTCTCGCTGGTTTCCTGTAGAACACTGAGTAAAATTAAAGGTCTCAGTCCTTTGTCTTCTTGGTACTCAGTGACCTTGGTGCAGAGTATTTTAAAGATCACCTAAAGCTCTGGGATGAGAAACTTGGTAGAAAGCGCCACTGCCCAGCTACAATAGAACTGTCTATCACATCTGTGCAGGAGACCTTTCTCAGTTGTCTGGTCAAAATAAATATAAAAAAGATACCAGCCCTTACCATGCCCGCCCCTCCTTCACACCTTGGATAAATAGATGAGACTTGTAGAGTACCATGAAAGTCAATATGTGCAGGCAGGTAAAGGTCTGCAGAAAGATCCCTCTTTGGATAGCTTACTCCTTTTTTTGATAAATTCCAGACAAATTTTGATATAGTGCCACATGTATAATGCGATTATGTAGCCTCTGAAGTTGCCTCATAATTTTTTTAATATATGTTTTCTTCCTAACATACCATAATCTTAAGTTTTCATTTAAAATTAAAGTCCTGGCAATTATTACTTAGCTACATCCATTTCCCATTTTGAAAGTTAATTGAAACAGTGACATCCTTCTGAATCCACAGTCAGCCTGGAACAGCTTTGGAGCCTCAAAACCGTTAATTATACGTAGGCACTCTTAAGCACCCACCCCTGTGTATTTGGCATATGTACTTGTTACCTGTTCAAGAATGCACTTATTTTTCGGTCATGACTGCTACTTTTGCAAATTTGGTGTCAACAGTTTAATTTTCTTTCCAATAGGGATGTTAAATAGCAGTTAGTAAGCTAATCAAGTAGTCGATGGAATTTCCACCAACTACTTTATTAGTCAATTAGGGGGTTTGCTGCAGCTCTGCTTTTTAAATGTAGGAGGAGCCGCCAGGCTCTTACTACATTTAAAAGCCAGAGGTGCAGTGTCTGGGACCCAAAGCGAGCCGAGACTGCGCAGTCCCAGATCGCGCCAGGTCCCCCGCTGCACGTCTGCTTCCCCTGCCATGCCATGGAGACAGTGCCGGGAGGAGCCAGCTTTTTAACCCGGCTCCCCCCAGCACCAGCTTCTGTTCCCAAGTGGGGGGAATGACTAGTCGACTACTTGACTGGTTGCTTATATCCCTACTTTCCAACTATCAGGGAAGTAATCATATTCAATGTATGTCAAAATGGTTTATTTTATCCCTCTGTGTTGGTACTAATATGGCACCCACTGCTATTGTGACTGAGCACCTAATAATTCTTAATCAGGGCCAGCATTAGGGGGTGGGAAGCAGGACAAAAAAAGCTAAGTTATGGGCTGTCATCCTTGAGTGATGGGGACTAGGCAGAGACTGTTAGTCCCTAGGGGTGATGTTCGGAAAGGGAGCAACACCTTTATCCCCTAGCTCTTTGCTGGTGGGTTAGTGTTAACCACTGGCTTTGCCACCAGAAATTATCCCAAGCGCATTCTATTTGGGTCCCTGTCTTAGTTTTTAACCATGGCCCCACTGAGTCTAATACTGGCCCTGTCCTTAATGAGTATATTGTTATAACAACCCTATAAAGTAGGGAAGAATTATCTCCTTGTTACAGCTGGGAAATGAAGATGCACCGTGTAAGTGATGTACCAAGTGTTATGTAAGTGTGTGACAGATCTTGGCACTGAATAAAATCTCCTTGGTGCCAGTTCAGTGCCTATGACATGATTCATAGAGAAGTAAAGCAGTTAGCCTTTCTATGACCCAGACTGTCAATGGCTTCTGCATGACCTGATGAGTGTGGAAAGGTGAGCAAGAGCTTTCTCCCACTGGAGCAGTTCTGTAAAGGTTACTCACAGTAGCAATCCCTCAGCCCTCAACTCTCTGGAAATCAAACCTCCCACTAACTCCTGATTCCTCTGGGAAGAAGTCCCTGACAAGGGGTGGGGAGGAGGCAAGATCATAGCCCTGCCCCTTTCTGCACAGGTCTGTAAAGTGGGGCCAGTGTGCATGGGGGAATCAACACTCTTTCAGTGTAATAGATTGTAGCCCCAAGCCCCTCTAGGGAGTGGTGCAAAATACGCCATCCCTGTGCACAGGAGGTAGCACCAGGAGAAACTGTGCCTGCCTATCTGATTAGCACTATCAGGGCTTAGGGCTACAGGGCTTAGGGCTTCTAGTCCTATATTATGTGTAATAGCAATCCATTTTTCTGTTAAAATGAGTACGTATATTTGTAAATTAGAGGAAACATATAAATCTTTGTGTTTAAATCTGCTTCTCTGTAGGAAATAAGTACAGGCAGTCCCCGGGTTATGTACAAGATAGGGGACTGTAGGTTTGTTCTTAAGTTGAATTTGTATGTAAGTCGGAACTAGTACATATTGTAGGGAAAACTCTAGCCAAACATTTCTCCAGAGCTCAGTTTTATTCTCCCACACCTCACTTCCCTCAGTCCTTTATTCTCAAGCTGAGGTGTCTGCTGAGAAAAGCCGCTCTGCGTCTCCCTGGTCTGCTGGGGGGGGGGGGGGGGGGAGGGGCGCTAGCTTCGCATCTCCCTGGTCTGCTGGGGGGAAGCAGCTAGTGCGGGGTTGCCTCACCTCGTTTGTAAGTAGGGATCCGATGTAAGTCGGATCCATGTAACCCGGGGACTGCCTGTATAAAAGAAATGTTCCAGTTATGTAGTGGACAAAATAGAAGGAGAAATGAGTGATGAGCAAAAGGGGGCTTACTTATACAGTGCATGTAATTCAGGAAAAGAGAATTAAATGAACATGTGGTGAGTCAACAAAGCTTTGTAGAAATCCGCTTTCTCTTAATAGCAGGGTTACATTTTTTACTATCACTGTTATGTGTAAATTTCAGTTTTTAAGATTAAAAAGTGGCTTGCTTCAGTCTAAGAAGAGAATATTGGATCTAAGCATAAGGAAAGTGATGACAAACAATTTGTTGATGCCGTTTTCTCTGTCTAGACCCTTCCATTGAAAGAAGTGTTTTCTTAAGAATCAGGCAGAATTCATTTCCATTCAGAGCCCTTATGGGTTCCTGTCAGAATAAAACAGCTGGAAAACATATGGTATCCATTTCCCTGTATCACTTGGAAAAAATTTCACATGTAAATAAAACCAACATAAAAGTGTAACCCTTTGAACCCAGAATTTTATACAGTACATAAATAAATCAGTACAATGCATTCTTTGTATTGGCGCTCTAAATTACTAGTTTTGTTTTTATTTTAATATTTCCTTTGATATATAGTCACAAAAGCCTTCAAAGAAATCAAGGTGATATCAGACAACTCCAGTTACTAAGCAGTGCTATTCTTTTGATTCATATCTTCAGTAATGTATTGAAAACTCTATATTGCTGTTTCTTAAGAAAGGTGTTTGTTACAGATTATAAATGCGATCACATACTCTTTGATGGACTACAATTAGTTTGTGTAATAAATATATCTTGTTTGAAATTTGCCTCTTGATCTTCAGAATGTGCTAATTCTTTATATACATTAAAGAAAACATCAAAGTTGTTTTAGTGAAAGAATCTGGTGAGGTTCTGCTCCCTCTTCCCCCCCTTCCTGAACGTGCATGCACATGCGCGCGCACACATTCTAAAAATATAAAGGAAGATTAGTACTGGGATTCCACTAATTATAGGAACTTTGGGTATTATGAACTGGGGATGTACTTATGGAAGGGAGGAGGATTTTTCTCCAGACTAGAACTGGATGAAAAATTGAAGGGTTCTGCATAAAACTTTGAGGGTTCACTCAAAATGGAAGGACAATCAATAATTTGAAATTTTCCATGAAAAATATAGCACTGAAGTATTTCTATCAAAAAAGCCTGATATTTTGATACAAAATTCTGATGCAGTGCCTCATGGGAGTTGTGGTTCAGGTTCCTCATGCTCCCATTCTCCTCTATAAGTCAGGCTCCCTGGTGAAAGTGTATTTCCCATGAGGCATCACAGTCTTCCCTCTTCATGCCTGCAATATATAATGGGGCATAAAGTCCAGCTGGAAAAGAAAATGGGGACATGAGACACTCAATTACAGCATTTAATTTCACAAATGGGAATTACACAAAAATTACTATCCCAGAGGAATCAGGGGAGTTAGTTAAACAGAAATGAAAAATACAATGCCAAAGTGATACACCTGCATACTGCATGGAAATATTTTAAAGATACCATAATACAGATTGGACCTCCCGGGTCCTGCACCTTTGGGACATGACTGGTCCCGGATTAGGGATTTTGCTGCACCAAGGAGGTCTTCCTGTCCCCCACTGCCAGCAGCTCCCCTCAGCCCTGGCTTTGCTACCAGCTGTGGTCCCTTGCCCCTCCCCCTCACTACCAACCCAACTGCCATGCACCAGGATGCCCAGCCTGCAGAACTTCTGGCCACCATCCCTCTCCACTGCCACTCTCTGGTCCTGCAGCATGTATACTGGACCATGGATGTTGCCGGACCAGAGTGTCCTGTTTAATACAGGTTCAACCTGTAGAGGTTCAATTTAAATGTATACATCAAATTAAAAAACTTGGTAAGTGAACTAAAGTGCCACTGTGGTTACACAACAAAGTAAAAGAAACAGTCAGAGGCAAAGAGGCATCTTTTAAAAAGTGCAAGTTAAATCCTAGTGAGGAAAATAGAAAGGAGCATAAACTCTAACAAATGAAGTGTAAAAATATAACTAGGAATGCCAACGAAAAATTTGAAAGAACAGCTAGCCAAAGACTCAAAAGGCAATAGCAACAAAAATGTAAATACATCAAAAGCTGGATCCTTGCTAAATAACTACAGGTTGAACCTCTCTAGTCTGGCGCATTCTATAACTTAGATGGGGCCACGATAAGGTGGGTGCATAATTGGCTGGATAACCATAGTCAGAGAGTTGTTGGTAACGGTGCTAAATCCTGCTGGAAAGGGATAACAAGTGGAGTTCCTCAAGGGTCTGTTTTGGGACCCGTACTGTTCAATATCTTCATCAATGATGTAGATATTGGGATAGAGAGTACGCTTATTAAGTTTGCAGATGATACCAAACTGGGTGGGGTTGCAACTTCTTTGGAGGATAGGGACATAATTCAAAATGACCTTAGCAAGTTAGAGAAATGGTCAGAGGTAAACAGGATGAAGTCCCTGACAAGGGGTGGGGAGGATAGGGACATAATTCAAAATGACCTTAGCAAGTTAGAGAAATGGTCAGAGGTAAACAGGATGAAGTTTAATAAAGAGAAATGCAAAGTGCTCCACTTAGGAAGGAACAATCAGTTCCATACATACAAGATGGGCAGCGACTGTCTAGGAAGGAGCATGGCGGAAAGGTATCTAGGGGTCATAGTGGACCACAAGTTGAATGAGTCAACAGTGTGATGCTGTTGCAAAAAAAGCAAATATGATTCTAGGTTGTATCAACAGATGTGTTGTAAGCAAAACTCGTGAAGTCAGTCTGCCGCTCTACTCTGCACTAGTTAGGCCTCAGCTGGAGTACTGTGTCCAGTTCTGGGCACCACATTTCAAGAAAGATGTGGAGAAATTGGAAAGGGTACAGAGAAGAGCGACAAGAATGATTAAAGGTCTAGAGAACATGACCTATGAAGCCAGGCTTCATGAACTGGGCTTGTTTAGTTTGGAAAAAAGAAGATTAAGGGGGGACATGATAGCGGTTTTCAAATATCTAAAAGGGTGTCACAAGGAGGAAGGAGAAAATTTGTTCCTCTTGGTTTCTGAGGACAGGACAAGGAGTAATGGGCTTAAAGTGCAGCAAGGGAGGTTTAGATTGGACATTAGGAAAAAATTCCTAACTGTCAGGGTGGTCAAATATTGGAATAAATTGCCAAGGGAGGTGGTGGAATCTCCCTCTCTGGAGATATTTAAGAACAGGTTAGATAGACATCTGTCAGGGATGGTGTAGACGGAGCTTGGTCCTGCCTTGAGGGTGGGGGGCTGGACTCAATGACCTCTCGAGGTCCCTTCCAGTCCTATGATTCTGGTCCAGCAACATCTGTTGTTTGGCATGATTTTAATTAGCCAAATGTCCACTTACCATGGGTGTGGCCAAGTTTTCTGTGGTCCCATACAGTTTGTTTACAGCCACCAGTCCTGGCTCTCAGTGTTCTGTGCTGTTCTTCATTTCTAATTTAGCCCTAAATGTCTTCATAAAGCCCCAGCAGTGGAAATGTTGCCAGTGCTGCTAGATAATATTGACCTCCCCTGGCCTGGCAAATTCTCTGGTTCGGCACTGGTCAGGTCCCAAGGGTGCTGGACAAGAGCCATTCAGCCTGTAGTGAGGCCATTGTACAACTGAGATATTGAAGGAGCACTCTAGGGTGATCAGATGATTGAGGAGAAACTCAATGGATTCTTTGTATTAGTCGTCGTGGATGAGAATGTATGGGAGATTCCCAGCTGAGACAGTCTTTTTACATGACAAATCTGAGGAACTGTCTCAGAGGAGATTTTGGAACAATTTGATAAATTAAACAGTAATAAATCATGATACCAGATGGTATTCACCCAAGAGTTCTGAAGGAACTCCAGTGTGAAAGTGCAGATCTTCCAACTGTACTATGTAACCCAACATTTAAATCAGTTTCTGTACCAAATGAATGTAGGATAGCTAATGTAATGCTAATTTTAAAATGTGTCCAGAGAGCAATTACAGAGCGGTAAGCCTGATTTCAGTACTGGGCAAACTGGTTAAACATACAGTAAAGAGCAGTATTTTCAGACACCTAGATGAACACAATGTGTAGGGAAAGAGCCAAGATGGTTTTCATAAAGGGAGATCATGCCTCACCAATCTAGAATTTTTTGAGGGCATCAACAAGCATGTGGACAAAGGAGATCCTGTGAAAAGGTCCCACACCAAAGGCTCTTAAGCCATGTAAGTTGTCATGGGAAAAGAGAGAAGGGCCTCTCATGGATTGGTAACTGATTAAAAGATCAGAAACACATGGTAGGTATAAAATGATCAGGTTTCAGAATAAAGAGAGATATAGTGGTGTCCCCCAGGGGTCTGTATTGGTACTATCCAGAACAAGATCCTGAAAAAGGGGTAAGCAGCAGTGTTCCCTCTAAACTGTGCAGCAGCACAGCTTCACAGGAGATTAATCAGCCCTGTCCAGTCAGTCAGCTCCTTGCATGGTGCCCTGAGCCTCTGCCTGGGCAGGGCTGATTAATCACCTGTGAAGCTGTGATTCGATGGAATGCTGGTAAACAGATGTTAAAAAACTACTCAAGATAATTATGTCCCAGGCAGACCGAAGAACAACAAAGGGATCTTTCAAAACTGGGTTACTGGGCAAGAAAATGTCATATGGAATTCAGACTTAGTACAGTAAATGAAAATTAATGTACACTGGAAAAAATAATCCCAACTAATTTAGACTCCCATCATTTGCTATGTATAGCTTTAACCACTCAAGAAAGAGATCTTGGAGTCATTGTGAATAGTTCTTTGAAAACTTCCAATCAATGTGCAGTGACAGTTAAAAAAGCTAACAAAACATTAGGAGTCATTTAGAAGGGATTGATAAGATGGAAAATATCATATTATCTCTGTATATCTATGGTATACCCATATGTTCAATGCTTCATCTTGAAAAACATGGTTAAGGGGGATGTGATAGAGGTCTATACAATTATGACTGGTGTGGAGATATTAAATAAAGAAGTGGTTATTTACTCCTCAAAGCACAAGAACTAGGGATCACCAAATGAAATTAATAGGCAGCAGGTTTAAAACAAAAGGAAGTATTTTTTTTTCACACAATGCACAGTCAATCTGTGGAACTTCTTGCCAGAGGATGTTGTGAAGGCCAAGAATATAACAGAGTTCTAAAAAGTACTAGATAAAAGCATGATGATGATCTGGTCTGTTCATTCCCTCTGGGGTACCTGGCATTGCATTGTTGGAGGACAAGATACTGAATTATATGGACCTGTGGTCAGACCCAGTATGGCACTGCTATAACTAACGGCACTGCTCTTCATTTCAGATTCTCTTCCTCAGCTTGAGAACAGGATTCTATTCATTCCCTCTGAGGCACCTGTCGTTGACCATTGTCAGAAGACAGGATACTGAGCTAGATGGACCTTTGGTCTGACCCAGCATAGCTGTTCTTTTCTCCCTTGAGTTACCATAATGACATATCTAAATAGATATAACTCGCTTTCAGCCAGAGCCCAAAAACTTTTCAGTTCCTTGATGACTATTTTTTTTTCTCAAAAAGAAGACCATTGTTAGTGAAAAACTTTAGGTCAGAAATCTACCAATGAACACCAGTTGTGACGGGAAATTTCCAAATAGTCCTAATGCTGAACTCCCAGAAGAATATCCCATTTCTTCAGCGAAGTGCAATAAGATTAAAATGGCAGAGGATACACTAGTGTGGCTTTATGACCGGACTAATATGGATGCCAATGGGTCTTTACCAATTGATGTTATATTCATCGTTTACTTGAGAATTTTATTTTTCTCATTACAGGCAGTCCCCGACTTACGCGGATCCGACTTATGTCGAATCCGCACTTGCGAACGGGGCTTTTCTCGCCCCGGAGCTCATGGGCGGCGGGTCACCACCCGTGTCCTCCGGGGCGAGAAAAGCTTCTCCTGGTCTGATGGGGGGGTCCAGCAAAGCCGCTGGACTCCTCCCCCAGCAGATCAGGGACACCCGAGCAAAGCCGCCGCCTGAGCGGCTTTGCTCGTTTGCCCGGGAGCAAAGCCACCCAGGTGGTGGCTTTGCTCCCGGGCAAATGAGCAAAGCTGCCCAGGCGGCGGCTTTGCTCTGGTGTCCCTGGTCTGCTGGGGGGGGAGGGGGTCCAGCGGCTTTGCTGGACCCCCCCAGCAGACCAGGGGGACAGGAGCAAAGCCGCGGAGCACGCCCGCAGCGGGACAGCCTGGGCGTGCTTGAGCTGTCCCCCTGCGGGCGTGCTCCGCGGCTTTGCTCCCCGTCTCCCTGGTCTGCAGGGAGACGGGGAGCAAAGCCTTGCAGCACGCCTGCAGCGGGACGGCCCGGGTGCGCCTGGGCTGTCCCGCTGCGGGCGTGCTCCAAGGCTTTGCTCCCCATCTCCCTGGTCTGACCAGCAGACCAGGCAGATGGGGAGCAAAGCCTCGGAGCATGCCAGCAGTGGGACAGCCGCGGCGTGCCTGGACTGTCCCACTGCCCGCGTGTTCTGCGGCTTTGCTCCGTGTCTCCCAGGTCAGCAGACCAGGGAGACGGAGCAAAGCCGTGGAGGACTTGGGCGGTCCCGCCACCCCCGTCTCCCTGGTCTGCTGGGGGGGGGGTGCTGCTAGTGCCCCCCCAGGAGACCAGGCTTTTCTTGCCTACCTCTGAGGTAGAGCAGCTGGGGGCTGCTGGGTTGGTCCCGCAGCGCTGCTCCGGACCAACCCGGCAGCACCCCAGCTGCTCTGCCCCAGGCGTCCTGATTCAGCCGCTGCTGGTCAGTTTCAGCAGCGGCTGAATCAGGACGCCTGGGGCAGAGCAGCTGGGGTGCTGCTGGGTTGCTCCAGTAGCGCCGAGGAGCCGCGCTACTGGAGCAACCCAGCAGCACCCCAGCTGCTCTGCCCCAGGCGTCCCCAAGTCAGCCGCTGCTGAAACTGACCAGCGGCTGACTACAGGAAGCCCGAGGCAGAGTTGCTCTGCCCCAGGCTTCCTGGAATCAGCCGCTGATCAGTTTCAGCAGCAGCTGACTTGGGAACGCCTGGGTTTCTTAAGTTGAATCTGTATGTAAGTCAGAACTGGCGTCCAGATTCAGCCGCGGTTGAAACTGATCAGTTTCAGCAGCAGCTGACGCCAGTTCCGACTTACATACAGATTCAACTTAAGAACAAACCTGCAGTCCCTATCTTGTACGTAATCCGGGGACTGCCTGTACATTTGGTTGTGTTCTTTTTGTTTAGGATGTATGTCTAATTTGAAAGGAGTTTTTTTCCAGACTGTTTAATTTTGGTGTTACTGTAGTAGAAGTATGGTTAACTGCAAATCTGCTTATGTGTGCAACATGTTTTCTGGTAAATTTCTGTTCCTTGTGCTTGGTCTGCAATATCACATCTTCAAAGTATAATCCTGATAAACATACACATCTCAAACTAATATTCTATTCTTAATCAACTTCCTTTTTTCTGTAGTTTCCAGCACTAACTGGAGCTGTGGCGTTTCAACTCTTATTGGAAACGCACAAAAACCAACAGGAATTGCAGACGTGTACAGTAAGTTCAGACCTGTGAAGAGGGTTTCCCCACTAAAACACCAGCCGGAGAGTTCGGAGAACAATGAAAGTGATGATCAAAAGAACCAGAAGGTGGAGTACCAGAAAGGTAACGATTCTCACTCTGCATCTCAGAATGATGATCAGTGTCCAGGAAATGGAGATGGACTTAAAAGCAAAAGCATTGAATCTGGTGTTTTGCTTGGGGAGCTGGAGCACTATGACCTGGACATGGATGAAATTTTGGATGTGCCTTACATTAAATCAAGCCAGCAACTTGCTGCTTTTACCAAGGTGACTCCAGAGAAAAGGATTTTGGGTGTATATTCAACAGTGAATGGTCTTAGTGGCAAGACCTGCTCTGTAGGAAACAGTGAGAACTTGCCAGCCAGCACAACACAGTTTTGTGTTCTATCCCCTGTGAACAGCTCTCAGATGAGAAATGCGCAGTCCATTGTCCTTAATCAGAACAAGCATTTAGCTGAAGAATTAGAGCTTTCCCAGCCTCTCGTTAAATGTAGCTCAGTCCAGGAAACTGAAGCTCAGAACAAGGGCTTCCTCAACAGGACATTTACCAATCCCCAAGCTCATAAAACTGAGAAGACAATGCCAAACTGCCATCTGAGGACTTTTCATCTTCAGACAACAGCAGCGACAGAAAACAAACTTGAGGAACAGAACAGTAATATGAACTGGAGCAGCTCAGGAGCCCCAGAAGAAAAGGGTGAAGACATGAAAAAAAATAAAAGCATCTTAAACATTGTGAAAGAAGGGCAGATATCACTACTGGTAAGTGTCATCCATTTCATTAGGCATTTATAATAAAATACGTCTGCAAGGTAACACATTAAGGCAAGAGTTAATTAGGATGCATATCATATGCTGCAACTCCATTTGATTCCCTTAGTTAGAAACTCTGTGAGATTCCAAATAAAAATTGAAGAGTTTATATACAAGTATTATTAATCTTAGGTAGTCATGATTGATAAGATTAGTAATGTAGGTACTAAACTGAGATAATATAAAATGCAGGTGCTTTCATCTTAAAATATGCTTGTATACCAATAAATTACAATTTATTTCTTTATGAAGTTCTGCCTTGTAGAATGTTTGCAGTTCACTTTGTTCAGTTATTTGTGGATTACATCACTTTCTACTCAGATGCTGACCATGGAAACAGAGAAGCTTCTGTTATATTCTTATTATTATTCAGGAGTGTTTATACCAGTTTGTTGCAGCAGCATTCACAAATGGGAGCTCCCACTAAAGCTTGATTGCCCTCTGACCCATATGAAGTTTTATTTAGTTTCAGCGCTTTGATTAAAAACCATGAATAGGTGTTTCCAGAGTAACTAGTTGCAAATTAACATCATGATGCAGGGAAAGCAAGATTCAGAAATGCTATCAGAATAGCAGTGCATGCACTATTTTCTATTGTCTTTTTGTTTAGCTTTACCAATCTAAAGCAAAAACAATAACATATAATTAACACAGCAACAAATACAAAAGCAGAATTATTCAAAGACTTGAAATAGGCAGAGGAATAAATCACAATACTAAATAACAAAATTCAAACTGGAATAAACAAAGGCAAAGGATTTTTATATAAAATATCCAATTGAAATAGAGTTGGTGTTAGCTACTCTGCTAATAACCATATGATCTTATCACGGTTTCTCTTTTCTCCTCCCTTCTTCCTCCTGTTGTTTCTGAAAAACACTTGTATTTTGCCTTAAAATTAGATTCAGGCCAGGATCACATATTGTCATATGTCTGTGCTTTGGTCAATAGAACAGTTCTAAGCACTACTGCAGTAAAAACAATATTAATGGAACTAGCTAACACATTAAAGTAGCATTCAGAAGTTTCAGAGCTTACTTGCATTTTTCACTCTGCTTAGTTTATGCTATATCTTTTACCATGAAGTAGGATAAATCTGACCTTTTTTTCAATTATTTGTCCTCCTGGTGATATGTGAACCTGAGGTGGAGAGAGGTGCATAGGAAAATTCACTAAGGGACACTATACCAAATTACTCCTAAAGATAATGGCAAAAAAACAAAAGGAAGACATTTTTAAAAACATGTTGAAATTGAAACACGTATTCTGTCGGATAAAGTAACCAGAAACAATACAAAGAGTTCAAATCAGAAAACACAAGCTTTCTATATATGTGGGAATTTTGTTAGGAATTGCTGAATCAGACCAATAGTCCTGCTATACTCTGCTATACCAGCTCCAGGTGTTTTAGAGGAAAGTGGAAAAATCCTTTTTTTCATGAATGTATGTAAATGGTGAATGATTCTTTGTGGCCTCGTGTACTAGGACTTCAGCTTATATCCTGAACCATGAGATTTGATATTCTGTTTAAAATTTTATCTTAAGTTGCATAGTTTATATACTGACTTTCTACTGTTCCTTTTTGCACAGCCACACCTAGCAGCAGACAATCTGGATAAAATTCATGATGAAAGTGAAAACAACTTATTGCACATAGCAGCATCACAGGGACATGCAGAATGCTTACAACATCTCACTTCTTTGATGGGAGAAGACTGTTTGAATGAGCGGAACAATGAACAACTAACTCCAGCTGGGTTAGCAATAAAGGTGACTTGGTCTTAATCTGTGATGGCTATAAATAATGCTTATACCAAGATGATGCTACTTTCAGTCCTTTTGCTAAATTAAAGCAAAAAATGGGGTATTTCTATCATTAATGATTACTTATTCACATGAGTAAATAAAAATGTGTTTCTTTTAGAGAGTTAATGTCAGCCATGGGGATGTCAATATGTAGTCAACTAGGTTTATTGGTTAATTCTGTTGACTACATGCACACATGCGTACACGCACACACATCCCGTTGCCTCTGTGTCGAAGGCAGCAAGGGTGGGGAGACAGGAACCAAAATACGTGGGAAGCAAAAGCCAGCTTCCACAGAGCCACCTTGCCCCGCCTCCCTCAGAGGCAGCAGGAGTGGGGCATGCAGGAGCCAATGCTCGGGGAGAGCTGACTTAAAAGCCAGCTCCCATCTGGCCCCCACCCCTGGTGGTGCTGCCTCTGATAGAGAGGCAGCGGTGTGTGTGGGGGAGGGGGTAGATGGGAGCCAGTACAAGTGGGAAGTGCTTTCAAGCTCGCTTCCCATGCATTTCGGCTCCCATGGAGTCACCTGCCACCTGCGTTGCTGCCTCTTTATCAGAGGAAGAGGAGAGGGTAGGTGAAAGCCAGTGCTCTAGGGAGCCAGCTTAAAAGCCAGCTCCCTGCAAGCACCAGCTTTTGCCTGCCTCCCCATCCCTACCCCAACGTGTAAACATGTAACTGCTAAAATTTCAAGCGGTTACACGTTTACACAAATACGCAACAGCTAACATCACTAATCAGCCATAATCCACTGTTTTAGTCAATGGGTTTTTGATGTTTTTCCACATAACCTAACATTGTCAGTTTAACCGGTATTAAGAAAATCATATATTTAAAGGAAATGTTATTCATACTAACTCAGATTCAGATTAGTATTCCTTAACTATCTGTGGTTGTGACCTGTTTTTCACTTAGATAAGTATAGCATTAAAGACAAGTACAGGCAGTCCCCAGGTTACATGGATCTGACTTACATCGGATCCCTACTTACAAACGGGGTGAGGCAACCCCGCACTAGCTGCTTCCCCCCAGCAGACCAGGGAGACGCGGAGCGGCTTTTCTCAGCAGACACCTCAGCTTGAGAATAAAGGACTGAGGGAAGTGAGGTGTGGGAGAATAAAATTGAGCTCTGGAGAAATGTTTGGCTAGAGTTTCCCCTACAATATGTACCAGTTCCAACTTACATACAAATTCAACTTAAGAACAAACCTACAGTCCCTATCTTGTACGTAACCCGGGGACTGCCTGTATGCAAAATATGTGTTGGTAAAATATGACAGCAGTTTTGATAGTTTCTAATGCTGTTTGTTTTAATGTGTTACATATGAAGCTGAAACTTTTTATAAATATCAAGAATAGTTTGGAGTATCAGACCAAAGTTAAAATTTACCTCTTGCAGAGCGCAGCATGTCAGAAACTACGAAAATTAATGTCATCTGGGAAAAAGTTAAAGCTTATGGGAAAAATCTATTATACAGCTAAACATGAGATTTTTATAGTGCTATTGTACTGTAGTAAAATACAATGGTGTGCAGGAAGTTTGACAGTAAAACTAATCTGTCATCTTTCAAATAAGGAATTAAATTGATGTCTAAGTAATCTTGGTGAGTGAATTTCTTTTCAGAGTTGTAGGTATCTAAAGCTATGTCTACATTGCACTTTTGTCATTAATTTTTGTCACTCAGGAGTGTCAGAGAAGCACATCCCTGAATGACAAAAGTTTTAATGATGAAAACCACTGATATGGGCAGCGCTTCTTTGACATAGCCTTAGATTCATTGTCCTGGAAACTTCAGTACTACATATCTACATTCTGTCTACATAAAGTCTTCTTGCAGTTTCACTTGGGTTGAGTATTTTTCTTTATTTCTTATCCTAACATGTCTGATAGTGCAGCTATACTCTCTTAATGTCTGTTGTCTTCCTTCTTAGAATGAGTGGTTATTTTTCACTAGTTGATGAAGCCGTTCTGTTTGTTTATAAAATGTGCAAGCATCCTTTGTGATAAAAAGCACAATACTGTGTATATATATATCTACTATATATTTGAGAGTGTTTGTCTTTCTGTTACTCTCTTTGTTCAAGAACGCCTTCTAAATGGTAAGAGCTAAGACTTCCAAATTTTGCATGCAGCCTCCTCTTATCATAGCTTAAAGCAGGGGTTCCCAAACTTTTTGACACGGGGACCAGTAAATCCATTCACGAGCTTTTGGAGGACTGGTAACATTCATTTGCATATTTGCATATTCATTAAGCAAATGATGAATATTCAAATAAGTTGTTTCTGGTCCTCCCAAAGCCCCCAGTGCTAGCTTTAGCAAAGCTTTTGATACGATCACCCACAATATTCTTGCCAGCAAGCTCAGGGAATATGGATTGGATAAATGGACTGTAAGATGGATAGAAAGCTGGCTAGACCAGGGTTTCCCAAACTTTTTACTTTAGTTGGAACCCACTTTTTTTTCAGTACTGTTTTTTGCAGCCAAAAAATATAAATGCATATAAAAAATAATTAAAAATGAATAAAGTTTCGGTGTTTCACCCGGCTGCATCCTGTGCCCAGCCTAGGTCAGGGTTTCGGGGACCCGGTGCTGCACGGGCCCTCCAGGAGGCGGGAGCAGGAGCAGATTGGGGGTAGGGTATCTGGTTAGGAGGGAGGGTGCAAGGAGGCGTAGGGTTGCCAGGTGTCCGGTTTTGTACCGGACAGTCTGGTATTTGACGGTTCTGTCTGGGAAACAAATTGAGAAAATACCGGACATATAAAATGTCCAGTATTTTCTAATTAGGCAAGTTTTATTATAATTAGATGTATCAGTCCATAGCTGCGAACTGCCTGGCTGGTAGATGTGCTAACGCTGCATGAGTGTGTCTACCAGCCAGGCAGTTCGCAACTACATGACGGACGGTATGAGGAGGGGCAAAATGGAATCCCCGGGGCAAGACTCACTCATGTGCCCAGGTCTGCATGTGTCTGGGTCAGTCCCGCTTCCTGCCGGCCAATTCGCTCTCCCCCCCCCCCCCCCGCCAGCTTCTCCTCCCGATCTCCCCTGTGCAGCCCTGCTGCCCCCATCTATCCCTGCTTCTAGCGGCTGGTTCCCCTCTGCTCCTCACTGATCTCCCCTGGCCAGCCCCGCACCCCCCGACAACCCGCCCGACCATCCCCGCTCCTCCCACCCCTTCCCAGCCGGCCGATTCTCCCCCACTTCTCCTCCCGATCTCCTCTGGCCAGTCCCGCTGCCTCCATCCAGCCCTGCTTCTGGAGGCTGGGTCTCCTGTCCTCCTCCTCCCAATCTCCCCCAGCCAGCCCTACTTCCACCATCCACCCAGCCTGTCCCCGCCCATCTCTGCCGGACAGCCCCACTGCCCCAGCCCTGCTTCCCAGTGACCGGTTTCCCCCCCACACACACACCTCCTCCCAGCCCGCCCCGCTTTCCTCCCGGCAGCCACACTGAGGCCCGGTATTTTTTTCCCAAGCCGTGGCCCATAGTTTAAGAAACACTGGCTTAAAGCAATGTAAGGGTTTGGTGTGCCAGGACAATGGGATGTGCTTGGAATGGGATTGCATCTCATAAAACCATACAGAAAAGAGACAGAATTGCCAGGCAGGTGAAAGGGGCTGGCTGGGAGGCCCCTTCACTCCTGGAGGGGACTGCCCTAACCTCAAGCCCTCCTTCCTCCCTGATTCATACAGGGATGTTGACACGTGTCCCCCTTTGTTAGGGAGCGAGGGGAAAGTGCACAGTTTGCTGCATTCCTCACTCTGGCTGGGGAGTGTAGGGAGAAGATGAGCTATGCATTTTGCTCTTACTCCTTGCCAGAGACAAGAAGAGGAAAAGCAAGCATCCCTGGTCTGAATTTTCCTTTAATTTTCCACATACACACAAAAAATGGTAAGGACCCGAGCAATGCTGGGTAAATGTGCTAGGTTATTATGTTATGCAGTCATGAGTACTGTATATTGTAAGAGACTCAGGCACAAGTTCCATTAGTGATAATGCATTATGCTGGTTTTGCCCTGCATATCAGGATCATATAGACAAATATGGTAGATGTGATATCACTTTTCTGAAGTTGTAAAATTGTTCTGGCATAACTAAATTTGATAGTCTTCAATCCATATCCCTACAGCTCTTTAGACACAATTTAATTTATTGTGTGTTTTATTCTCTTTTTACTTGTTTTACACCAGTATATCTCCAATGGAATTACAGGCAGTCCCCGGGTTACGTACAAGATAGGGACTGTAGGTTTGTTCTTAAGTTGAATTTGTATGTAAGTCGGAACTGGTACATATTGTAGGGGAAACTCTAGCCAAACATTTCTCCAGAGCTCAGTTTTATTCTCCCACACCTCACTTCCCTCAGTCCTTTATTCTCAAGCTGAGGTGTCTGCTGAGAAAAGCCGCTCTGCGTCTCCCTGGTCTGCTGCGGGGGGTGCTAGCTTCGCATCTCCTTGGTCTGCTGGGGCAAAGCAGCTAGTGCAGGGTTGCCTCACCCCGTTTGTAAGTAGGGATCTGATGTAAGTTGGATCCATGTAACCCGGGGACTGCCTGTAATTCTGATTTACACCATTATACAGCCTCAATGTCTCAATAGCAGGAATTCCCATTTCAGTTTATCATAATGGCTAAGTGTCTTGTCTCTGACAATGACCAATACTGCATGCTTCAGAACAAGATGTTTGTGTGATGCATAACATTCTCCATTAAGGATTAAGTGAATTCCAGCCAAACCATGCAATTTATGACCTCATTCTGATTTTTTTATGAACTAGGGAGTGGAACTGGAGTAAGTGCTATATCAGACAAGTCCTACTACCATGTTGATAATTTGTTATAACTTGTGTGAAACTCCCTGCAAATTACAAAGTGTTCCCTTGATGACTTTAGTTAACTAGCAGGCACTATGATTTATTAATCCATTGCTCTGATTTTAAAAGTCTAAAAACAGAATATTGTCTTTGAAAGTGGTGAAAAAGATACTGTTTTGTCAAATAGTTATATTTGGCTGCATTAGAGCCAGGATCTGAGATTTCTTTCAAAGGTCTGTTTAAAAGTATACATTAAAATATTTTCACAGTTTTAATTATTTTTAATTAAATTGAGAGAAATATATGAAAGTAAGTAAAGTAACTTAATAGGTTATACAAAAAGATAAATAAGAAATGGCAGGTAGAAGAAAGTCAAATTTTGTATCATCTAACCTAGAGGCTGTGTCTAGACTACATGCCTCTGTCGGCAGAGGCATGTAGATTAGACAGATCAGCAAAGGCAAATGAAGCCGCGATTTAAATGATCGTGGCTTCATTTACATTTACATGGCTGCCGCGCTGAGCCGACAAACAGCTGATCAGCTGTTTGTCGGCTCGCCGCTAGTCTGGACGTTCCCCCTGTCGACATCAAAGCCCTTTGTCGGCAGCCCGTTATTCCTCGTGGAATGAGGTTTACTGGGGCTGCCGACAAAGGGCTTTGATGTCGACAGGGGGAACGTCCAGACTAGCGGCGAGCCAACAAACAGCTGATCAGCTGTTTGTCGGCTCAGCGCGGCAGCCATGTAAATGTAAATGAAGCCGCGATCATTTAAATCGCGGCTTCATTTACCTTTCCTGAACAAACAAATCTACATGCCTCTGCCGACAGAGGCATGTAGTTTAGACGTACCCAGAGAGTATACCTCTGTTGGACAGAATAATGGCCAAACTGTATTGTCTTTGCTCATACAAGCAGTAGTCCCATTGATATGACTTCTAAATTGCTGGGACTAATTTTGAGAATAACAAAAGCAGAGTTCCATTCTGAAAGATCCCAAAATATTGTACAACTTGTATACTGAAGTATCACTTCATTTACTCTTGAAATGTAGCTGCATCTGTGGTGTCATTCAGCGATTATTCTGGGCCAGCAACTCTATACAACAGGGCTGGGGCCAGTCAGGGCCTCACACAAGTGGAAATCAAAAAGGAAAGAAACAACCCTTCACTGACATTGACCCCAACTGAGAAGGAGGACATTTCCCCACATTCTCCTCACACACCAGAGCCATGGGGGGCCCAGGCTAGTAGATTTTGTGTGCTTCAGCCCTGCAGTGGGGCAATGACAGGAGAGAGCCTGGAGCACCATTGTGGGCTCCCCAATGCTGGGGGAGGAGCCCTGAGCCTTGGGGTCTGGATCTAGGCAAATCAGGGGCCTTATCTGGTCCCTTAGCCTTAGGTTCCCCACCCCACTATACAACAAGCTTTTAGAAGGAAAAGGGAGGAATAATTTATTCATATGAATCTCCAGGGTAAATTTAAGTAAGGAAAATGTTGCCAGTATCAAGTTTATAATTAGGCCAGGCCACTTGGGTTAACAAGTATGTTATCAGTACATTTAAACACAGCCTTTGCAAACAAATTAGGATGATTTCCATGAACATCCACATGCATATATGATTCTGATTAGCATTTCCATATGTAGTAGATGAGGTGTGGAATCTGAAACAGCTGGAATTTTTCTAATACGCCTCTCCCACTATTTAGAATGGTCAATTGGAATGTGTACGGTGGATGGTGAGCGAAACTGAAGCCATTGCGGAATTAAGTTGCTCAAAAGATCACCCAAGCCTTATTCACTATGCAGGTTGTTATGGTCAGGTATGGTTCTATTTTAAATTCATGTTTTTACTTTTTAAAAGAGATTGATTCAGTGCGTTCACAGTAATTTCTTTTTATACTGTTCAAGTCAAATGTTTCCTAACATAACTTATGTTTGTTACTAAATGCAACCTCTCTTAATTATTAAATACAAACTTTCTTGATTAGTCATAATGTTAAGTCCCCATAAAACTGCATATTTTAATTAATGTGTTTTAAAACTATTTCTCCTTATGGTTCCTGCCATCATGGTGTCAGTTATTGGTTGTGGGAAGGGTTAAGTGACACATTAGCTAGGTATATTACTTTCTCAGCTCTGGTTAGTCATCTCGTCGTGGTCCTAATCAACTTTTGGACTAATCAGAAAACCACCAAGCAATCTGGTACAGTTGACATGCTGTTTCCAGGAGACAAGAAGCCTGAAATCATTTGGCAAAAGTGTGACAATTTAGGAATTAAATGCTCTAGAAATGGTTCAAGGTGTGGGGAAACTTGAACAGTATCTGCCTACCTCAAGCCCTTTTAGTTGCTCTTTATCTAAAAGCACAATGTAACCTAACTTTATTTTATACTACACTTAATCTACATCTAAATCTAGTGATGGCTAACCTTAAATGGTTCATTGTTTGGATGCTTACACCAGTTATACTGAATTGCAGGGTGTTTGGGGTAGGGATGTTAAGTAGCGGTTAATAAGCTAATCAAGTAGTCAGTGGAATTAAGAGCAGTCCCAGCGTATGCTGGCTCTGGAACTGCTGCAGCTCTGCTTTTTACATGTAGTAAGAGCCGCCAAGAGGTCTGGGGCCCGGCGCCAGGCAGGACTGCTCAGTCCTGGCTTGTGCCAGGTCCCTTGCTGCGCCTCTGCCTCCCCTGTGGAGATGGTACTAGGGAACTAGCTTTTGAGCCAGCTCCCCCGAGCACTGGCTTCTGCTCCCTTGCAGCCTCTGATGCAGTTTAGGCTTATTGAGTGACTAGTCGCTTACATCCCTAGCTTGGAGGAGGATACACTACTAGATTACGCAGCCCTCTGTTATTATATGGTCCTCTTTCCCCAAATAAAACTCTACAATGAACCCTTCCCAGTGGACCTTCATCATACCCTAGTTCTACAGTGTCCCTTGTGAGAATGAACCAATAGGCTGCTAACCCTCTCTCACTGCTCTGCTGAATAGTCTGTCAAGGGAGGTGCACAAGCAGCCCTCATCTTACCCTGTATAACTGGGAATAGCATAGAACCCATTACTGATTTTGGAATCACTGCTCCCCCAGTGATAAAAACAATAAAAAAGGTGCAGCCACTGTCTTTGAAAAAATGTTTTATTCCTTCTCAGACAGAGTGGTTGAAATGGAGGAGTTAAGGGAGACACAGAAGTACATAAGGGAGACTTTCAGGGGCTCAGTAGAGCGGTCCCATCTATAGTCTGGCAGCCTGGTTGCTGTTGAAGGGGATGAAAGTTCTGGAAGCAGAACATCAAGCTGAAGCAGAGGAGAACAATGCCATAGTTGAATTGATGAGGAATTTTGCCAGAACAGGGGAGGTCATTTCTGGCTCCTCTGCTGCCGCCTCCCCCCCACGCACACACACACCAGACTCCTCTGGGTGGCCCAGTTGGGCCGTACACCAGACATCCCACTCCCCTCCTCTCCTTGTGCGGCCCAGCTGAGCCCTGTGCCCCCCTGCAAGCAGTCAGCTGAGCCGCTCCCAGCCTCCCCCTTCTGCCTCAGCCCAGCTGAGCCATATGTTGCTCTTCTCCTATGCATGGCGCTGGGCTTAGAGGAAGAATTTTAAAGGGGATACGTGAACTGAAAATGGGATCTTATGAGAAGTTTCAAGCAGTACTGCCAGCCCCATCTCTAATGCATATTGCTTTTGCTTTACTTATTTCTTAATTTTTTTCCCTAGGAAAAAATACTTCTGTGGCTTCTCCAGTTTATGCAAGAACAAGGGATTTCTCTGGATGAAGTTGACCAGGATGGCAACAGTGCTGTACATGTAGCTGCCCAGCATGGCTATTTAGGATGTATACAGGTAGAGTACTAACTGCATTTAACTCAGAAATCTGCTTTACATTTAAAACATCTGCAGATTAAAAGTCCTTAACATCCAAATGGAGAATCTCGTAGTAAGAAATAAATCCTGGTAATTAAAAGATATGTAAACCATAAAAAAAAGCTTGAACAAGTAGTCCTCAAAGTGAAATGTGTAAAAAATGTATGTATCTGAAGTGCTAAACTCCATTTTTAATTAGGCTTACGTAAATACAAATTCTGCTGTAATAAGACAAGAATTAAACACTCAATTCATAGTTTTTATTGGTACATAGAAAAATAACATCACTCCTTGTGCATTAAGATGAGACCACCTGTTAATGTACTTCTAAAGAGCTAAAAGGGATTGATAGACCTACTCTAGCATTGACCTACTTTAAAAGCGTTTTGCCTTTCCAATTCTTGCCACCTATTTCTCTTTCAAGCGAACCATTGCAACTATCCAGAAAGGGGATGGGGGAAACCATATACAGCCAGGGTACATTATGTTGAAAGACTGCACTCTGAGCAAGCTGCTGAATCCAACATTGCAGTGTTAATCCCTGGGCATTACTAGCAGTATTATACACAAGAATAGTTTCTGGTGTTCAGTGCAGCTAGCACTTCTTGTGGTAGACAGTCAAAATTGTTGACCAGAAGAATAACGAAGGAGGAAAGAATTAGTCTAAATGGATGGCAAAAGGATTGTACTAAAAAGGAAAGTATCTGAGAAAGATATTGGTAAGAAAAAAGGAGAATAGAGAAAAAAGAGAAACAGAAGATCCACTAACTGGGTGGAAGAGTAAAAAACCAGAAGCCAAAATGGGAGAAAGAAGATATAGGAACAAGAGGAAGAAGGAGAAAGAGAAAATGTATCTGACCAGTAGTAGTATTTTTTGAGAATCATAGAAAAGAAGCACTAATTTCAGGGAAGTCATTTCAAGCATCTGTCAGTAGCAAGAGCAGAAGATTGAACAAGTAGACATTTAGGTCAGAAATCAATCAAACAAATTTGGAGACATGACCATAACAAAACTTTGATCTCTAAATTTTCTTATTACTGAGATGTTGTCTTGCTTTGACAGACGTCAGAAGTAGACTTTGCCCAGTTTATTAAATGAATCAGTGCACATGCACAGTCCCCATCTTAGTTTTTGTTATTATTTTTCAGATAGTTGCAACGATCAGTTGGAAAAGAAATAGATGGAAGGAATACGAAATATGTAGGACCTTCAGATGGGAGCACTGTCATGGTAGGTCAATGTTTAAGGCTACCAACTTTGACAGTGTCCCTTAGAGCTATGCAATAAATTGCAAAAGAGAAATGATTAGCAAATTATTTTGACTTGGATAGTAACAATTTCAGTCCATTCCAGTAAATGAAGAATTTCAAAAAAAATCATGATATTTTGAAAATATTTCTTTCTTTGCTAGATAAACCAGTAGGGGAAAAACCTACCAATTAGAGGCCAACAAACTTCATTTCAGTGTCAGGAAAACTGATAAAAAAAAGAAATAATAGATTTATTCAAAAAAATCATAGCTTCTATTAAGGAAATTTGTGCCACTCCCATATACTAGAGACCTTTGAGTGTTTGTTTCATCCCGCTGAGTCTGTCACATCTTCCATCCCCAACATGTTCCTATGCTAGAGGTCCAGGACAGAAAGCTAGCTCTGCTGACCTTATCATACCCAGGGAGTCCTTGTGTTGAGCTGAAAAGATCGGATGGATAATTTCATAGTAAGGCATTCTTAAAATCAGGCTAGTTGGTCATTCGCAAAAAGACAGATTTTTGTACAAGAGCATTTATTGTATTATCACAAACAAAAATTGGCAAGTGTCCAGATGTAAACTTTTTTATTCACTAGTCTCAACCCCACAGTATATTGTAGATTTAAAACCTGTGATAAAAGTTACGCTGCAAAAAGTAACAAAAGGTGTAAAATCAAGTTACCTCCAGGACAGGAAAAGCAAAAGGAGGAAAATACTTTATCTGATCTTCAGAATCCCCTTATCGGATAGCTCAGTATTCTAAATTACTCCCATTTCTTCCTCATTGTTAACTTTGATTGTCAGGTGAGGAACTCTGACCTACTGAAGAGTTGTTTGTGTGAATGATTTTTAAAAATAATTTAGACCAGGATTTTCAAAACTGAGTTCCTATACTCACGGTTCTAAACCCAGTTTTAGGAACCTAAATAGGAACATCTAGCAATTTCCATTGATTTGAAAATCCATTGACTTACATTTGTGTTCTTTCTTACATCTTTGCAGACATTGGTTGAATATGGAGCAAATGTCACTATGCAAAACCGTGCTGGAGAGAAGCCCTCACAAACTGCTGAACGACATGGACATACCATGTGTTCCCGTTACTTAGTGGTGGTGGAGACATGCATGTCATTGGCATCTCAGGTGGTGAAGTTAACTAAACAATTAAAGGAGTAAGTATTTATTCATAGAATCCTAGAATACTAGAACTAGAAGGGACCTCAAGAGGTCATCAAGTCCAGTTCCCTTCACTCACAACAGAACCAAGCACCATCTAGAATAGATCATCCCTGATGGGTGTTTGTCAAATTTACTCTTAAATATCTCTAATGACAGAGATTCCACAACTTCCTTAGGCAATTTATTCCAGTGCTTAACCGAAGTTTTTCCTAATGTCCAACTTAAATCTCCCTTGCTGCAAGAAACAAGGCCATTGTTTCTTGTCCTATCATCAGGGGTTAAGGAGAAACATTTTTATTCCCTCTTCCTTGTAACACCCTTTTAGGTACTTGAAAGCTGTTATCATGGGGGGGGGGGCGGGGACAGTGGCTTTTCAGGGATTGTTTTTCAAAAAAAGTCTCTCCCTTATCTTTTGTTTATTAACTTGGACCCTCTGCTTTCTTTACAGTAAAATTAGTCAATTAACATTTTCTGCTTCTTTCTCTATCCACCACCATACTCTCTCAAACTCTGCTCCTTCATCTTTAGCTGCTTTGCTCTTCTGCTGATCTTGGTGAGAGTTTGCTGTTTTTATTGTATGCGGGTATGTGTGACACTATCCAGATATGCACATGTGTGTAAGTCATCACCTCACACTTTTCCCCTTAAAAGCGTAAGGACCAAATGACCACTAATCTCATTTTTCTGTTTACTGTGCATACAGTTAGATGCATTTAAATGGTTATTTGCAATTACAGTGTTGAATGTTGATGTTGTGAAGAATAATGGATATAATAGTTGAAAAATCTTTAGCTCTTAAGAGCCTCTCAACATCCACAGCAGCTTTTCTGGAAATACTGTATGTTCTGTTGTTTTCTGCACATGTCCAAGTTTGAGTGCATCACTATGGCTCATAGCAAATGAATTAGCTATAAGGGCCTGATTTTCAAAATTTAAGGGGTGTGATAGCATGGCTGTGTTTTGTATAAGCAGTCACTGTAACAGAATGTCTGGTCAGGGTGAAATTTTCAAAAGCATTCAGTATTGGCCTAACTTGGCTCCCATTGAGATGAGCGGTAAAATTAGACCAAAAAGGAATACTGAAAATCTTGTTTTTAGTGAATACCATTTCCCAATAAGACATGCAAACATGGAAAAATGGATCACATAATTTATGTGATTAATTACAAATTTAATGCCTTAAGATTGACGGTCATAATATTTATTCATCCATTTTTGTAAGTACATGTGTATCTGCCGTGTAGGACTTGTAAAGTCTTTTTGTTATATATACAATAGCAACTTGCATCCTTTTCATTATAGAACTCATTTGAGTTCATGTGATGTATTTGGTTTTTGCATACATATATGTAAACGTGTGTGTGTGTGTGTGTGTGTGTGTTACTGAAACATCTCAGTTTAAATTTTTCCACACACATTGTCATGATCCCACTGGTTTTGAACCTTCAAGATAGCTGGTCACCAGTTGATCACTGCTCATTGGCCAAAGGGAGAGAACAAGAAACCTCAAGCTGCATCCGTGAGGTCCTGATTAGAGGAACACCAAGAATTCTCTAATTGCTCAGACATTCCTATTTAAGGTACATAGAGAGGCACAAGAAGGTCTGTCTGCACAAGTAGACTTTACCTGGCTGCTGCTTGGACACCTTGTCCCACGGCCCCAGCCTCTGATTACTGGTATCCTCATCTTGCTCTGATTCCTAGTGCCCTGTCTAGTGTCTCATCCCATTTAGATGAGTTCATTTAACTCTTGCCTGATTTCTGATCATTTGAATGTGACCCTCAAGAAGTAGGTCAATAAGCAAGCACTAGATTCAGCTGCTTATATTCTTGCCTCTCTTTCCCTGCCCCCCCCCCCCCAACATACACACACAATGAGAAACATCTTCCAAAGCAATGAATTAAAAATAGAAGAATGTTGTATCTTGTCACACTTTTTGTATGTTGTCATTCAGTATTGAAAACTCACTCTTTTTCTGTGATTCGGATACTCATCTCAGTTGTTTTATTTTCACTAAAAATAAACAAAAATAGAAATGGAGAGTATAAGGGGCAACCATCAATTCTTTGTTTCAGTTCTCTTTTCAGAAGAACTCTTTTTTATCCATAATCCTCAGACCAGTGTTGTACTCTATCTCTGATGGCTCACTAAACCTGTCAGCCAGCAGCTGGGGGCACATATGGCTAATATAAGTTAGCTCAGTCTATTTCCTGACAACAGCAACAGGCACCTCCTAGAGCCACTGTTTCCCTTGATCTGTAGAGCATAGGAAACCCTTAGAATCATTAAACTTGATTCCAGATCGGTTCCTGTGCTTGACCCAGCTGGATCTGTGTTCTTTAGGAGTCTCTCTTTCCAGGCCTGAGTGGCTTGTTCCACTGCATGCAGCAGCTGCCGCTTCCCCATCTCTGATTCGGCAAAATGCTGTGAGCTTCTTGTGGGGCTGTCTTACAGCCTAGGTGGCTTGAAGAAGCAACTTCTGCCTCCCTGCTTGGGTTACCAGCCTCAGCCCCAGTACTGTGTCTGACCTGAGCAACTGCTCACTATGAGTAGGTGCCCCCACCCAGCAGTCAAGGCATATTCTGGAAAAGGACAAGAATTCAGGCCTGGCTTTGCACCTACCCCACAAACCAGCAGCAATGGCAGTGGCACAGAAACACACAGAGATACCACTGGTATGAAAAGGCTCCCTGGAGTTAGTTTCATAAGGAGCCCCAGCTCCAGACTATCAGGAAGACTCAGTGACTCCGGTACTTAAGATTTCAACTTCAGCAGGCCCCAGCCCCCTCTGACAAGGCCCGATACTCAGCCAAGAATACTTAAAGGTGACATTCCTCTTGGCACAAAGCTTACTAAGCTGTTTTTTCTCCACTGTCTCTCCCCAACATATAATAGGGATTATTCCTGCAGCAGGAGAGATTCCCGCCCCACCATCCACCCTGGGTGTGTGCTCTATTCCTGTGATCCTGGTTTGGCAGAATGGTCCCTAGATTACTTTTCCATCTTGCATTAGTTTGAGTAAGCTTGGTTCCAGTATTGGAAGAGACTAAAAGGAGGTTTAGAGTCACCTTTGCCTCTCACGTTTCCTCAGCAGTGCCAAGCATGACTCTCTACACTTCCAGAATGGCAACCTTCCACACTTGCTGCAAATCTTGAACTGATATATCATGCCATCACAGCATAACATTTGACACCTTCCTCTGTCCCCAACTTCAGTTGCTACTGTCTACAGCTCACTTCCGCTAACCACCTGTGCTTCTCATCAGCCTCTCTCTGAAACCCCCCGTGTATCCGAAGTCATTAATGGTGTCTTACAGTTACAGTAGTTCACTTATCACCTTCCTTTTCAGCCACATCATCTGCCTCTCTGGAAAAGGCACCACTCTTAGCCTGTTTCGAAGCCAGACTATCCCAGATACACATGGGATCTGGTTGTGTGAAAGCAGAGCACCATCTCTGCTGCTCAGCATGGCCAGCTGAACTTAAGCAACTCAGAAAGAGATTACCAAGACAGTCACAAAAGTTTTTCATGATGCCCGTATCAAGTGGTCTCAGTTGCACTTCTTAAGAACATCAAGGGTCTTAAGAATTCAGTTAATCAGACTGATTTCCTCAGTATAGGTTGTACCTCCCTAAACCAGGACTTTCTGGTCCAGCAACATTCTGGCAGAATCACAGATGTTCCTGGACAAGAGAGCCTGGGCCAAGCCCATTGGCACCGTGGTCAGGCGTTTGCAGCAGCTCTGGCTGGGGTCCTGGGAGTCCATCTGCTGCAGTAGGGCCAGGCATCAGTGGCAGCCCTTGCCTGGGCTAGCAGACAGGATGCGGGGGGTTGGCCTGGTTCAGCCACCCAACAAAAATACCAAACACCTTTCCTCTCCCTCCCCCCCCCAAAAAACACCGGGAGACCAAAGTTATTGAGCAAAAAAAAAAAAGCGACTCCAAGACTTTTTGGCTACATCTACATTGGCACCCTTTTCCGGAAATGCTTAAAACAGAACAGTTTTTCCATTATAAGTATTTCCGGAAAAGCGCGTCTACATTGGCGTCATCATTTTCGCGATCGGGGCTTTTTTGCGGAAAAGACTACTGTGCTGTCTACACTGGCCCTTTTCTGGAACAGTTTTTCCAGAAAAGGACTTTTGCCTGAACGGGAGCAAAATAGTTTTTCCGGAAAAACAATGACGATTTTACATTAGATCATCATTGCTTTTCCGGAAAAGCAAGCGGCCAGTGTAGACAGCTTGCAGCTTATTCCAGAAAAGCAACTGCTTTTCCAGAATAAGTGGCCCAGTGTAGACACAGCCATTAAGCAAAAAAAAAAAAAAAAAAAAAAAAAATTAAATTCAAACTGCATGTCCTCTTTAAGAGTGAGTCCAGGGATAGGAACAGGGGAGCAGTTGAGCACTAAAACCCAGGGGAGTCATTGCTTCGCCTGGGTCTTTTTTGCCGGCAGCCATTTTGTGCCATCAGCCTTGTGGAACCAGGTAAGTCTGCGGTCAGGGAGTTGGAGGTGTTGGGGGCCGAGGGATGGGACAGGGAGGCCGGGCGCTGAGCGTTTGTAGGGTTGCCAGGTGCCCGGCATTTTCGCCTCCTGGCCGGGGGAAAATAATCAGAAAATACTGGACATCTTAGGTGTCTGGTACTTTCTGAATTATTTTACCGGACAGGAGGTGAAAATACTGGACTATCCGGGTGAATACCGGACACCTGGCAACCCTACTGACCTGAAGTGGAGCTGGCAGTGGAGAAGAGGTGTAGGCTGTGGGGACTGGTGGTGAGGGACCTCTCCTGATACAGTAAATTTCCTCGATTGGGGACTGGTCAGGTCCCAAGGGTATCAAACCAGGGAGGTCCAACCTGTAGTAGGCCTGTGGCCTAAGGCACCCATGGACTTCAGATTAGAAGAGATCCTACTGAACAAATGAACCAACTTTTAACCTTCCATTGGCATTAGCAGCCTTGACCTATTTATTTTGAGCTATCACGACTAAACTTTCCTCTCAGGCCCAAAGACATTAAATCAGCCCTTCTCTAGATCTCTTTGACAGTGTCCTTTCATGGCAGACACCTCTGTAGTCTCCCTGTAGTTTGCTCTGGACCTATTACCGTAGCTAGATAACGTTAGTTGAACTGGAGGTGGAAATCATCTACCCAATCTAAGCACTTACTGGCCTCTTTGAAAGACTCAAGGGGCAAGCTTTTTGTCAAAGCAATGAATAAAGGGGGGGGAAAGATATAGGCCAACATACCCTTGTATCAGTGAAGCATGGACTACAGGTTTTCATCAGAAAGCAGCCTATCCTTTTGTTGCCCCTGTTGTTCTACATTCTGTAGACAAAACACTGGGATTTATATGTATCATTTTATAATATCATGCAGATGAAGCCAAATAAACACAATTATAGAACAAAATGAAGCCTTGCAGCATGCTTTATTCTTTTGTGTGTGATACTCTGTTATAAAATTATAAAAGTATATTCAGATACAGGGTATTACCTTTAAATAATTATCCATCATTTACTTACTCATGTGTTTCATTTTCTACTGTTTAAAGTATTGAGTGGAAGGGTCAAAACAATACATTGGGTACATTGAAACATTTTGACAGCATTTGGGGTCTTAGCTTGTTCCCACTATAATCAATGACTAAAGTCTGTGCCTAAATTAGGAGCAAGGTAGTGCACATAGTTAGGGCCACATCCTGAGGTCCTTATTCATTTCTTCACAGGACATGTTGCCTAAGTAAAAGCTGAGTAAGAATCCCAGAATACAGCTTTGAGACATTTAGAAATAAATTAACCCTTAACTATACGCAAAGCAGTGAAGGTGATTTGTAATTATGTATTTTAATACTGTACTAAAACTCACGATATTGCATTAAAAAGTATTACTCTAGAATTTATGATCCTGTAATTCACAAGGATCATTCCTGTTGTGTGTGTGTGCACATGCATGTCTATTGCATAGTATTCATTATGTAATGAAACAAAGGAAATAAGGAAATGGAGTAAGCTTTAATAAGTTTAATACAATAATGTATAAATACAACTTTTTAGTATAATGCTTTTCAAAAGTAATTGAGAGTGGGAAGGCATAACTGTGAAGGAAACACATAAATAAAGGTTACTATTATTGGAAATTTTTAGTTACATCCATGAAACAGTTTGTATTATTTCAGATTAGTTCTCTCTGTATGTGATTTGTGTTTCTTATTTTAATATTCTGAAATGGAAGTTGAGAAAAGAGTAAAAGGTAAGTGAATAGATATATAGCTATTGGAGAAAGCTGAAAATAATTGGCTTGGACCCTGCAAAGTGGTATATTTTGGGAGCCTACAGTATACTCCAGTGTGGACAGATTGTATTATCCGGTGGGTTAAGGACAGATTGTGTGAGTGATTTTAAAATAGTACTCAGCATTGTGTAGATGAAGAGAAGGAAGAGGTAAAATTAAAAGAAGAGAAGATGTATATAAATTAAAGTATGGTATGGCATGTTGGGATCTCACCTCAGATGCTTTACTGCTTTCCAGATTCACTTGGTATTTTAGAAGAAAAAACATTTTATTTTCTGTCAATTCTGCTAAAACAACTTGGGGTATGAGAAGACATCTGGATTCTTTCTGGCTCTGACATTTCCCACTATAAAGACTGTATTTGGAACTAAGTTAACAATTCTGTTGATGGTATTTGAACTAGGAAAGATTCCAGCTCATTGTCACAGAGCTATGTTAGTTCTGCACAACAAGATTAAAAACATGAAAATATGTCAGGGGATACCTTTGTCAGTGGAGAAAGGAATCAAGGCTTCCATCCCTGGATACTTAGGTCCAGATTCTGTAGTCTGCTTAGGCCACTTCGTAAGTAATACGCTTTGAACTAGCCAGAAACTTCCAGTGGTTAAATTCTTGTGAGCAAGAAGAAATTTGAGGCAACAGAAAACTGGTAGTCATGGCTCTGTCACATCTGTAGCTGGTCATTACATTAACCATCCCCAGCCACCAGCATAAGGGAAGGTAAAAGATGGGGTACAGAGGAGCAGAGTTCAGCTACAAGTTATCATCTGCCAGCATTAAATTAGGGCTTCTCCCGCAATGCCCTAATTTGCATCCAAGTTGGTAGCCCTGAATTAGGACACTATAAGAAGCTCCATGCCTCATTCTCCTCCCATCTCCCCCTCAGGGCTGGAGAATCCAGAGCGCTGCTCCTAGAAAATAGCTATACTTACCTTTTTGGAACGTAGATGAATCCATTTTCTTGTACTTCATTAGATCAGTGTAGTTCAGATTTGTCCATGTCTGGAGTATGTCTTGGGATTGCAGTAATTTTAGAGCAAAAGGGAGGTAAGTGCAGCTCCTAAAGTTATGAATTGTGACTCATGGACATTCTTTGAGACAGAATCTTCATTCACTGCTTCCTCTTAAGTGGAGTAAAAGGCTAAAATATGCTTCAGTTTTAGGGTATGTTTACACAGCAATTACACAGCCCGTGCCAGGTAGCTTGAATTCGCAAGCTCAAGCTGCAAGGCTCTTTCATTCTTTCATAACCTTCTGGGCTTGGGTTGGAGCCTGAGCTCTGAGACCCTGCTACATGCAGAGTCCTAGAGTCCAGGCCCAGAAGCCTATACTGCCATGAAATGTCCCAAGGCCCACAAGTCCAAGTCAGCTGGCATAGGCCAGAAAGGGTTTTTTTCATTGAAGTATACACATAAACTTAGCGGCCGGCATAGAATCATAGACTATTAGAATTGGAAGGGACCTCGAGAGGTCATCAAGTCCAGTCCCCTGCCTAGGGGTGTAAAGGAGTAGTTGAGTCAACTACTTGCTTCTCTCTCCCCTCTGCCTCTGCAACAAGGGGGGAGGGAAGCAGAAGCTGAAGCTGGTTCCCCCTAGTTCTGTCTCTGCATTATTGGGAGGGGGTGGGGGAGAGCGAGGAGTCAGGGGAGGCAGAGCTGCAGTGGTCCTAGAGCCAGGACTGCTTAGTCCCAGCTCGCATCAGCCCCGGAAGCTACCCCTGATGCAGCTCTGCACTTTAAATGTAGTATATTTATTATACTACCCCAACCCACGATGTATTCTCTAACATTTTACAGAAATGCTATTCTAGACATTTTGTAATTAATTTTTAAAAATGTATTGGGATTTGTTCTTATATCAGGGCTGGGCTAGGTGGTCAACCAAGCAGGTTGATCCAGCCCATGGCTGCCCTGCCACTCCCCCACCTCCAGGCCAATCAAGATGGGGGAGCATATGAAGTGAACCGCCAGCGGATTTGATCTGCTGGCAGTTCACTTTAGGTGCTATATGCATTTGCAGGGCAGGGCAGGTGGTGAGAGACTTCGTGCACTCCCAGACCTGGATTGGCCTGAGGGCAAGGGGAGCTCACAATGTCTCCTCCTGCCACCCAGGGCACACAGCACCTAGAGGGATCCACCAGCTGTTTAGAACAGGCAAGGGGTGGGGTGGGGAAAGGACTTCATGTGCTTCCTTTGTCCCCAGGCCAGTCAGGGTCTGGGGGCAGGGGAGCATGGAAGTGTCCTAGCCCTGTCGCTTTTACCCGAGGCCCCATCCCTTCTGGGGTGGCCCAGAGCCACTTCGAAAATCTGTGAAGTGGCCCCCCTTCTAAAATGATTGCTCACCCTGTCTTATATTATTCTACATGTGTTTTAGTTACCATGAGTTCATCTGTACAAACTGTTGAAGGAAAGAAAAATGAAAACAAATAAACTTAAAACACCTCTTAAAAAGGCCTTAAACTCTTATATGTACATAAAAACATCTCAACAGTAAAATGTTGTACAGTGGACTTCCAATAATCCGGAACCTATGGGACCTAGGAGGTGCCGGATTATCAAATATGCCGGACTATCAGGAGGTACTATAAACTGGTTATATATATATACTGTATACATTATATACTGTATATAAAGTGTTCTTAACCTTTTTTATTGTACATACTGTATACAGTATACTGTAATGTTTTCATTTTTTTAAGCCTTTTTTACCCTTTTTGCTCAGTTCAGCTGCTGCCGCTGTTACCTTGTGACTCATTTTTTGCCAAAGCTCACTCACTAGGCTCTTGCCATTTTGATGCCGGACTATCAGGAGTGCCGGACTATTGGATGCCAGACTATTGGAGTTTTACTGTATTTGGGAATGTGTCAAAGGAGAAAGAAAAACTATATCTGCTTTTGGAAAGTTCTTTTCCTATAGTTATGAAGTCACCGTTTTTAGCTCTGCAAAGTTTGGAGATACTGGAATTTAAATAAGAAATATTGTCTTTCCTGAGCCACACAGTACAAGAGAAATGCAATGTATCATGTATGCCATCTTTATATTTTTGTTTTATATTGATCTCTGTCTGTACCAGGAATGAGTGTCTGTATTCATGTATGGATTTTCTCTATTTCTTTGGTAGGGTTATCCTATAATCATACAAGCACTATCAGTCATGCACTGTATTTTATATTTATTTAGTTGTGCTTCTCCAAAGTGATGGCTATGCATGCAGACCATTGATAAATCATATACAAAGTAAAACAGGAAATTAAAGAGGTGGTGTATGGGCTATAGTGGTATATTCTGTCAGCTGCACTGCATTCTATTGGCTTTCACCACTGTTCTGTGGGAAAGTGCTGCAGAGACCAGCAGAGAAGCACTGGCGAGATTGTGTCTTAGAGAGAAACGGTCCAATCCGTGTTGCTCTTGGTACACCACAGGTACACAATCTGTACTGTCCTTTAAGATGAGGATGTTTGTTCTAATGATGCATTAGTCCTATTCTGTGGTCAATGTCCTTGTCCCCTCCTCTTGACGTTCTGCGATTTGTTCTGCAAAGGGAATAATAGCAAAACTCCAGAGCTAGGACCTTCTGCAAAGAGCAGTCCCCCCCCCCCCTTCTCCCTACCCAGGCACAGCTGAGGAAGAGGCATTGTGACCTAACCTTAAATTTGCTGTCACTTGATATTTGGGGATCTTAAGCTGGCACCAGATGCACTAATAGAAGCCTTATTAAAGGCACAGGAAGAAACCATCCCGATGCGCAGCCAGAAAAGCAAATATATAAGGCGACCAGATTGGCTTACCGGGGACATCCATGGTGAGCTTAAATACAAAAAGGAAGCTTACAAGAAGTAGAAACTTGGACAGGTGACTAGAGAGGAGTATAAAAATATTGCTTGAGAATACAGGGAAGTTATCAGGAAGGTGAAAGCGCAATTGGAATTGCAGCTGGCAAGGGATGTGAAAGATAACAAGAAAGGTTTCTACAGGCATGTTAGCAATAAGAGGGTGATCAGAGAGAGTGTGGATAACTGAATGAAGGAAGTAACTTGGTGACAGATGATGTGGGAAAAGCTGAAGTACTCAGGGCTTTCTTTGCCTCTGTCTTCACGGACAAGGTCAGCACCCAGACAAATGCACTAGGCAATGCAGTATGAGAAGGAGGTCGACAGTCCTTGGTGGGGAAAGAACAACTTAGGAACTATTTAGAAAAACTAAACATACACAAATCCGGATTTAATGCATCCGAGGGACTGAGGGAGTTGGCAAATGTCATTGCGGAGCCTTTGGCCATTATCTTTGAAAACTTGCGGAGATCGAGAGAGATCCTGGATGATTGGAAAAAGGCAAATGTGGTTCCCATCTTTAAAAAGGGGAAGAAGGACGATCCAGGGAACTACAAACCAGTCAGCCTTACCTCAGACCCCGGAAAAATCATGGTGGGGATCCTCAAGGAATCCATTTTGAAGCACTAGGAAGAGGGGAAAGTGATCAGGAATAGTCAACATGGATTCATGAAGGACAAGTCGTACCTGACCAATCTGATTAGCTCCTTTGATGAGGTAAATGGCTCTGTGGAAAGTCAGTGGATGTGATATACCTTGAAGTTAGCAAAACTTTTGATACGGTCTCCCACAATATTCTTTCCAGCAAGTTAAGGGAGTATGGATTGGATAAATGGACTGTAAGATAGATAGAAAGCTGGCTAGACTGTTAGGTAGTGATCAGTGGCTCGATGTCAGGTTGGTGGTCGGTTTCTAGCAGAGTGCCCCAAGAATCTGTTTTTGGACCAGTTCAACTTCTTTATTAATGACCTGGATGAGGGGATGGATTGCACCCTCAGCAAGTTTGCAGATGACACTAAGCTATGGGGAGAGGTAGATAAGTTGGAGGTCAGGGATAGGATCCAGAGTGACCTGGACAGATTAGAGGATTGGGCCAAAAGGTTCAACAAGGACAAGCGTAGAGTCCTGCAGTTGGGACGGAAGAATCCCAAGCATTGTTACAGGCTTGGGACCAAATGGCTAAGTAGCAGTTCTGCAGAAAAGGACCTGGGGATTTCAGTGGATGAGAAGCTGGATATGAGTCAACAGTGTGTCCTTGTAGCCAAGAAAGCTAATGGCATATTAGGGTGCATTAGGAGGAGAATTGCCAGTAGATCCAGAGAAGTGATTATTCCCCTTTATTCAGCTTTGGTGTGGCCACATCTGGTATATTGTGTCCAGTTCTGGGCCCTCGACTATAGAAAGGATGTGGACGCATTGGAAAGGGTTCAGCGGAGGGCAACCAAAATGATTAGGGGACTGGAGCGCATGACCTATGAGGGGAGACCTGAGGGATTTGTGTTTGTTTAGTCTGCAGAAGAGAAGAGGTTCCAAAGGGATGGAGGGAGGTTCCAAAGAGGATGGAGAAAGGCTGTTCACAGTAGTGTCATATGGCAGAACAAGGGTCATAAGTTACAGTGGGAGAGGTCTAGGTAAGCTATTAGGAAAAACTATTTCACTAGGAGGATGGTGAAGCACTGGATTGGGTTACCTGGGGAGGTGGTGGAATCTCCATCCCTAGAGGTGTTTAAGTCTTGGCTCGACAAAGCCCAGGCTGGGTCGATTTAGTTGGGATTGATCCTGCGTTGGGCAGGGGTCTGGACTTGATGACCTTCTGAGGTCTCTTCCAGCTCTATGATTCTATGATAATAGTTGCATCTCTCAGCTTCAGCAAACTGCACCTTAAAATTTTAAACTTGCAGCTTACAGCAGTCACTACTACAGGTTGGACCTCGCTGGTCTGGCACCCTCAAGACCTGACTGGTCCTGAACGAGGGGATTTGCCAGAACAGGGAAGGTCCCTCCACTTGTGGCCATGCTGCCACCAGACTAGGGCTCCACCCTGCCCCTCCTGCTGCCTCAGCCCCCCTGGGGCTCTCCCTGATCCAGCTGCTTCCGGGGCCGGAGCACCACAGCTAGAGCTCCTCAGCCAAGGTAGAGCTCTGCAGCCACTTGGCTGGGGCCAGAGCTCTGCATCCGGGGTGGAGGGTTAGGGCTGGAGCTCCACGGTCTGGACCAGAGCTCCCTGGCTGAGGCTGGGGCTAGAGTTCCTTGGCTGCTGGAACCAGAATGCAGCCGGAGCGCCATGGCCAGAGATGGGGCCAGAGGTGCATGGCCGCAGGTAAGTTAGAGCTCCCCAGCCTCTGGGACCAGGGAGCTCTGCTAGGGCCAGAACTCTCCACCAAGTCCTCTCCCCTTCTCCCCCCCTCCCCCGTCTGTCTCTCTCTTGGCTCCCAGCTGCATCGCCAGTGCCCTGAACCAGACCTCCCTCTTCCTGCGCTCTGTGGTCCAGGGACATCCGTGGTCCATGCCAGACCACAGATGTTGCTGGACCAGGGAGTCCTGATTAAGGGAGGTACAACCTGTAGTAATAAATAATGTATATTAACTAGGCAGCTTTCAGAAGGTGCTATCCAGGGATCGCAGGTATTAGAAGCAATTTACAGGAGCACAGAATCTCTTTGTCCATGTTAATATTTTTATATGCTCTGTATTTGTATCTTCAGTTACAGATGAACAGAGCCTTTCTTCTGAATGAGATGTTGAATGAGTGGTGTCATTTATTCTCATGTATAGAAAAAATGGATTTGATGGTTTAATTTTCCTTTGCAGGCAAACGGTAGAACGTGTAACATTACAGAATCAACTCCAGCAGCTTTTAGAAGCCCAGAGATCAGAGGGCAAATCACTACCAACATCCCCAAGGTAACAGAATTTATAGGAGTGGAATTCTAAAGTAGTGTAACTTGGAGCCTTTTTATTGTATAACTTTTATCATGAGGGGTCATGGTATGTCTAATCATTCACACATTAAAAATAGTAAAACATCTGCTAAAACTAAATACATTTATTTCACTGTTAATATAAAGTTCACATATTTTAAGTTGTCATATTGTAATGAGGTGTAAATATTGGACGGTCTTAGAAAAAGGTAAGCAGAACTAATCATGCCTTTTCCTCACCAGTGTAAAATCTGATTTATTGTGGAAGCAGAGTACATTTTGTATAAGATGAATCACAGCTAACACTGGAAACACTTGGCAAAATTGTAAAGCTTCACTTTATGTGATCCATTGTAACCTCTTGCTGGCTATAATTCATAAAACCAGTTGCTAACAAAACAAGCGTGTAGACTAATATGGCTCCTCACACTCATCATGTGTTTTGCCAACCCTAGTTAGTGTAAAAAAGCCACAGAACCAGAAACATATAATTTAGTAGATCAACGCCTTTCGCTAGAATAGTTCGCTTGACATTAATTGAATAGCACTACGGAGGAAGGAGACAAACTGGGAGCATGCAGGCTGTTTTATGTTTCCAGCCCTGCCACAGACTTCTTATATGTTTTTGGCCAAGCCAATTATATCCTGACCTGCAAAACCTTATGTGCTTACCTCTAATTAGTTGTCAGTCCAGTTGACTTCAGTGGGACTGTAAAAGGAAGCAAAGTAACACGCATACTTAAAATATATGCAGGTTCTTCCCTTAATCTTTCTCGCTCAATGTCTTTATCTGTAAAACTGAGATTATACATAACAGGAGTATTATGGAGCTAACTAAAATCAATTGACCTCAGTGGTTTTAGGATTAAACCCTTAGAGCACTATTTATGCAGCATCTAGTACATTACAGGAAACAAATAGCAATCTTTAGTATCTGTAAAGTACACTGGACAGGGAATTATAGAAGTGCAAATCATTATTATATATATTATTTTCTGAAGTAGAAATAGTGCAAATACACCTTCTGAGGATTGCTTGGTTATTATATCTTTTTCAAATGAGAGAGGAAGATAGATGTTCTTCATCACTCACTAATTCTAGCGACTCACCTCTTCTTTATTATGTGGGTTAGGATGAAACACACATTCCAAGAGCCAAGGAAGATCATGAGAACCTAACCCTCTTTCACCCAAATGATAGGAATCTCAATGCTAGACCCAAATACTTATTGCATGCACATTTCTCAGCAGGCCAGAAGCAGCTTTAATTTGTCTATTTCACTTATTACTATATATAGTCCCAGTCAAAAAATTCTTAATTATGATGAAGTGATAAATAATAGTATACTAATTTAGTACAACCACATTAGAAATATGATTAAAGCTACAGTTGTTTGAAAAGGAAACATTCACTCCCATCCTGCCTCAAATTAACCATAGCTGTGTCCTTTTGCATCTAGCTGTAAGTAAAAGCAGGGTGCTGTGTGGTTTGTAATTAGGATATGGAGTTTGTGGACCCTAACCCATTCCTCTGGGAAGGGGCTCTGTAACCTAAATCCCGTGCAAGCCAGACTTAAAGTAGCATTTCTGCACTTTCCAGTATTTGGATTCATTTTATTAGTTTAATGTCCTAATAATGTTGAACTTCATGTATACTTACATCCTTTTCAGTATTCTAATTATAAGTGAAGGGGGATGACTGGCCCTAGCTTTTTATGTAGTCTTACATGGTATATTATTAGTGGTGGGTGAAATCTAATATGTGTGAAATGCACCCAGAGCTAACATAAGGGCTATGTCTACACTGCTTCCTCTTGCACAAAAAATATGCAAATGAGGCAGAGCATGGCATATCACCATGCCTCATCTGCATAATTAATCCATTTTTGCGCAAAAAAAACCCCCTCTTGTGCAAGAGCCATTCTTCCTCTTTTTTTCAGGAAGAACAACTCTTGCGCAAAAGCCTCTTGCGCAAAAACGGAGCCTCATTAATTATGTAATTGAGGCACAGCGATATTCCACGCTTTGCCTCATTTGCATATTTTTTGCACAAGAGGGGGCAGTGTAGAAATAGCCAAGGTGTGTTTGTGGTAACTAGAACAAACTGTCCTTTTATTATGAGCAAACAGAGAAGAGAAGTGACTTTTTACCTTTTTGAAAAATGTGTATGACCTATAACTGAAAAAAATAAATATTTCTTTCAACTTTTTTTTGTCAAACTCTTTTTGGAATTCAAGTATCCATACACAATTTCAGGCTGTAAAGGCTTTTATTTGTGAAAGTTAGGAAAGAAAGGAAGTCAAAATCTAATTTGCTATGGAAACAGAGCCCTCATTGTGGAGTCACTGCAGTTACTCCATAATTATACATTCTACATGGACAAAGATCAAGGGTTAAAGAATGGCAGTGTGCTCAGACAGACTTGCTCTGGAAATGGCAGCACTGAATTTTATATCTATACATATTGGACTGTGGCATCCTGTATTGAACATTTTGTTCTTTTTTTCTTTTAAGTTCACCATTGTCCCCTGCTTCTGGCAAATCTCAGTGGAAACCCTCTGGTGCAGATGATTTGTCTCTGCCCAAAAGAAAATTAAATACCCAAGATGGGATTCAGATTCTTGGTGGCATGGGAACTTCCAGCTGTACTCAATCCAAGACGAAAGATGAGGACTCAGATAAAATCCTGCGCCAATTATTGGGAAAAGAACTCTCTGAGAATGTCTGTATGCAGGAGAAACTTACGTTGGAATTTCATGATTCCTCCAAGAATGTGAAGAAGATTCTACCAGAGAAAAGGGAGCTGAAGTTAGCCAGACTGAGGCATCTTATGCAGAGATCCCTCAGCGAGTCTGATACAGACTCAAATAATTCTGAGGATCTGAAGAATACTCCTGTGAAAAGAACAGACAAACCTAGGCCACAACCCATAGTAGAAGGTGTTGAAAATACTGAGAATTTGCATCTGATGATTAAGAAACACACTTCGGCAGCAGGGCGCAGGTTTCCTTTTGGCATTAGGGCTTCCAAATCTCTGGATGGTCACAGCGCATCTCCCTCTTCAGAGAGCAGCGATCCTGATAACGAATCCCAGTATCAATCTGGTATTGCTTCTCAGAGCCAAGTTTCTGCAGATACCTCTCAGTCCAGCACTGACAGTGTCGCTGTTCAAAAGGTTGCTACTAGTCCTAAGAGCGCCCTCAAATCTCCCTCTTCAAAACGCAGAACCTCCCAGAATTTAAAACTCCGAGTGACCTTTGAGGAGCCCATAGTGCAGATGGAGCAAACAGAGACTGAACTTAATGAGGAAAAAGACAAAGACCGGGGCAAAGGGCCTCCGCGGGCTCCAGCCAACGCTGAACCTGGCGATCAGCTGAAAAGGCCGTTTGGAACATTGAGATCTATAATGGAGACTCTGAGTGGGAACCAGAACAACAATAACAACTGTCAAACAGCAAACCTGATAAAAACCTCATCAACACTGCCCTTTACCTCATTAGGAAGAAAGGCTGCGGACAGCAAAGGAAATCCAGTAGCTCCTACTAAAGGAAAACATAAGACAGTGAGTACTTTCAGGGTGTGGGGAAGGAAGCCTTTTTACCCCTTCTCACTTCTTTTCCTTTTTAAGTAATGAACAATTTCTTTTTTATTAAGAATGACAACCTCGTGTTCTTCCCTCCCCATAACCATAACAATATGCTCTGCTTAACTGGTAAAAAGAAATGCAGGCTGCAGATCATAGTTGGCTTTTATTTGAAGATTTAAGGAAAGAGGATGAATTGCTGAGGGTGAAATTCCCCCCTGTGCAGAGAGTCAATACAAAATCTAGGAACCGTTTAAGTCCACAAGTGCTCTTAATTGATGCATTGGCTCTGTGCTCTTCAGAGGCGAATCTCACCCAGAATAAATTTTTAAGCTTAATTTTTAAACTTATTGTGGGTGACGGGTGATAGTGAGACCTTTAACTTAAAAACCTTTGGATTTTGAAGGTATAAATACATTCAGGGACACCCCAATATTATAGATCTGGTTACCTACAGTGACAGGATTGAGTGGGTGCCAGAAAATAATGTAAATATTCCCTCTTCCTGCTGCTGCTGCCTGTCTCTGCCTCTCTCTACACCAGTGGTATGCAAACTTTTTTCCACCACAGCCCTCGGCCAGCCAGATCTAAGCGCCGCGTGGCCGCCAACAGCCAGGCCCAACTCCCGGCCAGCTGGATCTTAGCACCACAACCCACCAGGAAGACATCCACGACCCCCTTGGGGGTCGAGACCCATGGGTTGCCCACCACTGCTCTACACTATAGTGATCCCTCTGAGCAGCCACTGCTCAGTGCACTCCTCACACCCTCCCGCTGTAACCTTCTTTCCCCTACACTCCCTCCTCTTCATACCAGAGCAGCTGATGAGTGCCATTGTGTCAGAGTGAGCTGAGCCATAATCACTGCATGTGGCCTGGATACCCAAATATGTGCCCCTCCTGAGATGACCAGGGGAAAGAAGGATGTGTCTGTTCAGAAACCACCTCCCTTGTTTGAAGGAGGGAGAAAGAATTCCTCCTGGAGTAGGGAGAGAAAGAAATGTATATGTGGTTGCAGTTTGAATGCACTTTGTATGTGCAGGTGATGGCTTAAAGGAGCAACAGGCATGTCTGGCAAGGAAGAGAATAGAATGTGTGAGTGACAGGACATGGTGGAGCACTGAACATTAGGGATGTTAGATATTGTATAATTGAATAGTTGTGCAACCATATGAAATTTTAGTGATTACATGACTATTTGCTAGTCCCTGGCAGCAGAGCCGGTAGCTAGTGTGCTCTGGCCCCATTCCCGGGGAGCCCCCTGCACCCTGTGCTGCTGCCTCTCTAAGAGGCAGCAGTGCAGGGCGGCAGGCAGGAGCTGGTCCATGAAGGGAGCCGGCTTAAAAACCAGCTCCCTGCACAGTCCAGCTGCCCTGTGCTGCTGCCTCTGATACAGAGGCAGCAGTGTGGGGTGGCAGCAGCCCCTGTCCATGGAGGGTCCAAGCTCCCCATGGACAGAGGCCAGATGTGGAACAGCCTATGTCCATAAGGAGCTTGGACTCCCACATAGATGGAAGCTGGTTCACAGCAGCCTCCCCTGCCCTCCCTCCGCACTGCTGCCTCTAATAGAGGCAACAGCACAGGGTTGGGGGAGCAGGCAGCACTGCAGAGCTGGTTTTGGGAGGAAACTGGCTTTTAAGCTTGGTCCTCCCCAGCACTGGCTCCTGCCTGTCTGCCCCCACTGCCTCTGTAGGAGGCAGCAAGAGGGGGCAGCAGGTCCGTGGGAGCCGATACGTGTGGGGAGTTGGCTTGAAAGCCAGCTCCCCCTGCGTATCAGCTCCAACCTGCCCCCTTCAACCTCCGCGCTGCTGACTCTATCAGAGACAACAGCGTGAGGATGGGGGGCAGGCAGATCTGGTGAGAATCTGATTTAAAAGCAGTTCCTAATGGGCACCAGCTCCCAATCCCCCCCTTGCTGCCAGCAAGATGGGAGGAGGTGTGTGTAGTCAATAGGATTAACCAGTATGTACAGGCTTATCGGTTAATCGTTTACTCGATTATACACTAACATCCCTATTGAGTACAAGTGATGAGTCAGGGTCTCTTGGGTTGAGAAGGACAAGAGATAAGGGATGAATGGGTGATGAGAAAAGGATGAAGGAACTGAAGAGGAAAACATCAGAAAACAAGGGAGAAAAATGGAGGAACTATGTACCTTAGAAAAATATAATTTAATGGAAAAAGAGGAGGAAAAGATGCATACAAATATACAGTCAGTGAAAACTAGTGAATAAAGGAAAGAATAAAGCAAAAGCAAAAATAAAAAGCAATCTCATAAGAGATTACATGTTACTCTATTATTAATAGACCATGTAGTGCCAAAACATTAAATGAAAATTTAAAAATGTAAATTAAAGAGGATAGGTTAGAGGGAGAGGAGTGGGTACTCTTAATTCTATTTGCTCAGAACTATTACACTAAATTAAAGATTTCAGATTTGGGCCTTCAAATAGCTTGTAGATTGTCATAACTTTAATAGTTGGACTGCCATTGAAATACAGAAGTGATTTATACCATCAGAGTGAAATTTTTCAAAAATATGGATTCAGATATTAGAGAGAGAGAATTGTCTTCAAAAATATTCTGGCAGAAAAAGAGACCGTATGGGTGAGGCAATATCTTTTACTGAACCAACTTTTTTGGTGAAAAAGACAAGCTTTCGTGCTTGCCTTCTCTTTCACCAACAGAAGTTGGTCCAGTAAAAGATACTGTCTCACCCATCTTCTAATATTTTGGGATCAAGACAGCTACAACACTGCAAACTGACAGTAAGTGGTATCATAAATAGTTTACTTTGCTCACTTAGGAAGATTAAACAGTTGAGAAGGAAATTCTAATGCTATCAATCATTACTTGCAGTATTGACACTTGCTCTATATAGAATCCTAGGACTGAAGGGACCTTGAGAGGTCACCCTGTTAAATGTCAGATGTCACATTTGCATGTTATCTTTGTCAAACACCAAACTCATCTGGAAATGTTATTTCACAATGGCTCAGAAATACATCACAGCAATGGGCTTTCTCTGCTTTAAAAAAAGTAACAGCTTAATAATGTTTTAAAATATATTTTTTTAAAGTCTTCACTGTTAAAATGCTCCTGTAACCTTTTGGCTGCACAATTACTATAAATGTGTCTGTGTGAACTATGCATGTGATAAGCTCATTGCATGTTTTCAACTGACTTATATATTGCACTTCCCTAGGGGCCTTACTCCAACTACACCAATCTTTCCTCTAGCATGCTGATTGAAGAACATCTATATAACTATGCATGGTATGTGCTGATGCAGAGTGAATTGTTTGGCTTCATTATTGTTGCTTTTTCCCCCTAATTGCATGTGCTTGTTAAAATAATTCACAGCGGAGATAAATGAAGTGATTGGTGCCAGGGATAAAAAACTAGGGCAAATATTTGATTTCCTTAAAAAAATAAAAAAACACACTCTTTTATGATGGACTTCTGCTAATGTCACAGGTGAATTAGCTTAGAGGCTTCAGCTCTGAGCATGCATAAAAGTAGTCGTAGTCATAAATCCACCACACAATTTAGTTCCATTTGGCATAGCACTCGGTCTCTGTTGAATGAAAGTCAAATACCAGATGAGAATGGAAATTAAATTTCCTCTCATGAGCAGGTCAAGTGAACCTCCAGTCATAATCTGAACATAAAGTACTGCGTTCACCCTTCCTTATTCTTTTCACCTGGCCTTGCACTTCAAAAGAAATATATGTTAAAACAAAGTCTCATGATTGTGACCATTTGTTTAATCTTTCTTATTTAAATGTACTGTGTTATGAGATTGTCATGCAGACAGAACAATCTCTCAATAGCCATAAATGAATGCAGCAAAATGCAGCATTTGATAAGATATATGTTTGTTTTAAAAGAAAATATTCCTTAAACTATTCTGTTATTTTGACCTGGTGCTAGCAAATTTAGGGAAAGCTTGAAAGTAATCTTTTAACAGTTTAGGAATTTGAATGACTTCAGCAGTTTTTTAGGTCAGGAGATTATATATATATATATATATATGCGCGGGGGTAACTGTCTGTGCCTTACCATCTGAATTGTTCTCACGTATACCCACATTGATTTTTATAGTTCAGACTGGTGGCTCTCAATCTATTCACTATTGTGGGGCTGCATATGCAACTCTCAATATGTTTTCTATGCATCCACACAATATATACTATCTATATGGTCCTGAGGATGTCTTCTAGGCCGTAGCTGTGCGCAGATTGTGTTGCAGTTGTTGAGAGGCCTCTACTGTGAGACTGAGCTGCAGATGTCTCAGAAGGGTGGTCACGTTAGTCTGTATCTGCAAAAACAACAGAGGAGTCCTGTGACACCTTAGAGAACAGATTTATTTGATAAAGTGGGTTTTACCCACGAAAGCTTATGTCCTAATAAATCTGTTATTCTTTAAGGTGCCACAGAACTTTTCATTGTTTGAGCTGCAGATGTTGAACTGCAATTCAAGTCATACCAGATGCTGTTGTTCTCCTTGCTATTTCCTGCATAGTGAATCAGATCACGTTCATACTTCCTGGACCCTCAAGCAGAGAGAGAAACAGGGAACCAGTTTACGGAGAGTGTTTAATTAGCACTGAGTGGGGTTAGAGAGGCAAAGGCAGTGGTATGTGATTTAGAAAAAGGATCTATGGAGTGGGTGGATGGCTCAGTGGGTGGGTGTCTCCCTCTTCCTCTCCTGTCTTCAGGAAGCCAATGTCAACTTGGCTGCATTCACTCAGATTATTCACAAGGGGTAGCATCCAGTGAAGGGGAGAAAGAGCTGAGTAGGGAACAGTATCCTGGCATGAGAGCTGGTTGGGGCAGTGTCTAGCAGAAGAAGGAAGAATGAGGTGTGGATTGATGCTTCGGAAAGGGATGGTTTTGTAGACAAGTCCCCTGTGCACCAAGAGTAAAAGAGAGGAGGTCCCCCAGTTGAGGTGTGTGTTTTTGAGTATATCAGGAGAGTTTCCTGAATTTGAAAAAGGGGCAATTAACCCTACAAGTCAGAAATCAGAAACCAGACCTAAAAGAAGTGTGGTGTTTTTTGTTTGTTTGTTTGTTTTTTAATTAAAAAGCTTCTCGTGATGTTCAAGTCAAACTTTTTTTTTTTTTTTTTTTTTTTTTTTGGTGGTGATTCTCATGATTTTGGAACATTCAAGGTTGGCAAGACTGTTCCTGTCATTCTCCCATTCAGCTGCAACCCTACCTCCTAGTGTTGCGTAACCTGTGCAGCTTAATATGTTGGGGGAAAGTATCAGCATCGTTCCCATTACAAATGTTTTCTGAACAGAGTCTGATTTTTCCCCCTCTGGAATGAGTTGGAAGACTGTAATTCTGATTGAAACATCGTACAGATGCTTCTCAAAAAAGAACCACCCTTCAGATAGGGTGCTCCCTCTGCCTTTATAACCTTTTGCAGCTCCCTTTGGTTCCAAACAGTGAACCAGAGCCAATGGGAGCTGCAAGGCTCTGTGGCTGCAGAGCTGTGAAATAAACAAACCAGCACAGCCAGTTAGCTGGTTTTCAGTGTGGATCCACGGACCACTTTGAGAAACAGTGCTGTTGTTATAATCTCTGGCTTATCTGTCTGGACATCTCAAATTCATTCTAACTCTAACCTATGCCTATGTAATTTGTTTTAGCAAATGGTGAATAATTATTTGAGATAGACTTGGAATCAACTAACATCCCCATCCAACTCCAACTTTAAAAAATCTCCTCTGTGTCAGGGGTTCAGCTTGTGGTTTGCTTTTCCAAGTTGCTCACAGCTTGATGGTGAAGAAATTATTAAAATTTCCAGGGCCGTTATAAAATTAGATTCACCCTTTCTCTGAATATCTGAAGAGAGATTTCAATGTGGAGGGTTATTTTTTTTCTCTTTGAAAGGACTGGTTCACTTTTTATTTATTATAAGTCCAAACAAATGTTTGCAATTACTTGTGTCTTAGATGCCAATGAACTGTTCACTTCCCACAGTTTTTCATTTGAAATCTGTAATGCATTAAAGTGAGCACTGGTTCAGCTTATCAGTAGGAAGCTCTGTGTTAGCTGCTAGCCATCAGCAATTAGAAGTACTTTGTTTGGCTGTGCTAGTGCATTATAGAGAATCCACCATCATAGTGTCCCTGGTTATTAAATAGACCACCCTTTTAAAATTACAAATGCATAATAAAAATAGACATTGGCACCATGAAATCCAGTGACCACTAATTGACTATATTTAGTTATATTTCCTAAGCATAAAGTGACTGAAGATAAGTTATGGCCATTCATCAGTGACTGCCCTGTAAGTGCCCCCATAGTGCACTAGTCTCATGGCACAGTGGTAATCATCTCTACCACCAGCCAGGGGACCAATGGTAGAAACTTGTTATGCAAATCTTCCCCTCAGGCTGTCAGGAACTGGGAACAGTAAAGCACTTCCTCCCATCCCTCAACGTGAAGGGATATAAAAACATAGAAAATGGTGCATTGTGCGGCACACTGAGGAGAGGTAGGAATTAATAGTATTTTGCCATTAGTTTGGTGGTCTTCCTCTGGATGACATCTTCCTCTAGCAAAGCTACATCCTTCCCATAGAGCTGCAGCATGGATAGTATTTCAGCCATATGGCTTCTTTTGGGCTCTGCATGGCCGTTCACATGAGAGAAGCTGAGGGATTCAATATATCAGTAGATTCCAGTAGAGTACCCTGGGCATAAAAGTGGCACAGAGCAGTAGTGAGTCATCCCAAAATGTCTTCATTCACATTTGTGATGCACTCTTTAAACTGGTTACATTCTGAATGCTTTGCAGACTGTTGGGGGTCAGTGCTACTGGTAGGTGCTGAGAGAAGTTGAAGAATAGTCTGCCGCAGAAAGATGTTTCTTGTTTTTTCTATTCAAAGCCTATTTTCTGTTGGTATGTCCGGCACAGGCAATGAGGAGGAACTGGCCAGCAGCATTCAAGCAGTGAAAAGAGGCTTTTAAAATTGGTCTCTGATACCCTGTTCCAATCATCTTCACTAGCAGCTCTTAAGAAAGCAGTCATGTCCCATAAGTTCCCTCTGATAATGAAACCAACCACAGGGAGAGTATAGCTACAATGCCCCTATACCAGGCTGACCCCTGACTGCACTCAGCCCTTTGAGGCCACTCTAGCCTGGGTTAAATTAAAGCAGCTGTCTGGCTGCACAGATCTGCAGCAGGATAGAGTTGTGCAAATGTGAGCTTGAAGCCACCTCTTCAGTCATGCACCATTGACCTGTGCTCTGTGAAGTTTGGCTACACACCAGAATCTGACCATCTAGAGTGCCATGAAGGTTATACAGTTGGGGGCCATGTAAGTGAGGGCAGGGTTTTTTGTTTTGTTTTGTTTTGTTTTTGGCTTCTTACTTTTTTGTGCAGCCCCTGTCTGATTTTTCTGTGGGTCATTAGCCCTTGACCCAAAAAAAGTTCCCCACCCTTGCTGTGGAGAAAGGTGCATTCACTACACAAAGCTTGCATTCTGAATAAAATCAGGTAAACAAGACCAAAACCCTCCATATCATGAGTACGATCATAGATAATTATCTTCTCTTTCTCCACAGGCATAATGACATCAATAGGAAAAGTCTGAAATCTTACAGCCAAAAAAATATTGAAGAGCCAGAGCTGCAGGAATTCTTCCTGTAAATCACATCTCATGGTGTCTCATCTGCCTTCAGACATAGCTTGAAATGCCTGAAATAATTTTTTAAGGACACTAGTAGGGGATGTAACTCTCACCAGCAAAACAAGACTGTTAGGATGCCTTAAATTTGTAGCAGATAGCCCATATACAAAATGTTTTTATGCTATATGTGTGTCTGTAACTTGTTTGTAAGAGATTCTGTTCAAAGGCATGGGTGAGCAAAAGTAATGGTTTGGAATTTGCAGTGACACAGGCAACCTCCAGAATGTTCATCTGGCCCCTGAATATGTTTTGTACTTCGTCTATTGCATGGATATACTGTACTATGTCTGTATTTCCCTTTCTCAGTGACATATCCTGTAAAAACTTCAGCCAGGACTCTGCCTGCTGAGCTCCTCAATGAGACCAAGGCAATAGCATTGTTTTTTTGTTGTTGGTTTTTTTTGTCAAGTACGTTTTTGTCTGTTATTTCTATTTTTTGTAAAAAGGAAATAAAAACAGTGTTAATAACAATATGCCCTCTGAGGGTGCCCAGATATTTCTCATTTCACTATTTTGGTGGGAGAGGGGAGGAGTTGGTTGTGGTTTATTTCTTTCTGATACTGGATTTTTGGTTTTAAAGTAAGTATTGAATGATACTTCATCAGTGCAGTTAACAACCACCTACACTTCCATGCAAAGAGTCAAATGTGCAGAGTCAGTTGGGTCTTTGAAAGACAAATTTTGGTAATACAAGTCATACAGGCAGACCTAGAGAAGGGTGTTGTTTTAGTCTCCTGCTCTGCATTGTATACAGTGGCTTTTTTAGTCTGAGAGGGTACGTGTAGACTACATGCCTCTGCCGACAGAGGCATGTAAAATATGCTACCCGACATAGTCAATGAAGCGGGGATTTAAATATCCCCGGCTTCATTAAAATAAAAATGGCTGCTGCGCTGTGCCAGCTCGGCTCAGCTGATCGTCGGCACAGCCCACGAGTCAAGATGCGGATCAGTCGACAAGGGAAGCCTTTGTCGACCACTCCTTTATGCCTCATGAAACGAGGTTTACAGGAGCGCTCGACAAAGGCTTCCCTTGTTGACCGATCCGCGTCTTGACTTGTAGGCTGTGCTGATGATCAGCTGAACCGGCACAGCACGGTGGCCATTTTTATTTTAATGAAGCAGGGGATATTTAAATCCCTACTTTGTTGACTATGTCGGGTAGCCTAATTTACATGCCTCTGTCGGCAGAGACATGTAGTCTAAAACGTACCCTTAGTGTTTAGCAACCTCATGGAAGAAGTGAGTTTTTAGTTTCTCGTTCAGTTCTCTTCTAGATTCCTTATAAATTATCAAACCATTCCATTTGGCACTCCTTGCAGTATATAGTTCTACAGAAGAATAATAAGCAATGGTTAAATGATGCATTTCACCCCTATTTTTCATGAATTGTGCTATGTGGACTAGGTGAGACAGATCTTATTACGACAATAGACTCCAAACAGCATAATAAAATATAGAGATGATTAGCCATAGGTGGTTTCCTGGTAGCAGACAAGCTGCAACACTGAAATCGCACAAATTACCATCACTTACTGTGTGATTTACAGGTAAGATAATGTGAGAAATCTGGGTGTGGCTTAATGGAGCAAAATGGAGTGAGTTTGGATCAGTTTTCCAAAAGTGTTTTATTGTGTAACTCTTAACTGACTTAAGGGAGATAAGTGGCTAACCCCATTTTGCATTGCTTATTGGTTTTCCACAGCAGTTCTGTCATATAAAAAGCTTCAGGGGGTAGCTGAGTTAGTCTGTAACAGGAAAAACTTAAGAAACAACAAATAGTCTAGTAACACCTTAAAGACTAACAAAACATGTAGATGGTATCATGAGCTTTTGTGGGCACAACCCACTTCTTCAGATGACAGGAGTGTTAGAAGTCCAGATCCAAAAATAAATAAGAGGAGGAGGAGGAAGAAGGAAAAAATGGAGGGAAGGAAGAAAAAAAGAGAAAGTGAGTAGATAAGCTTCAGAGGGATAGCTGAGTTAGTCTGTAACAGGAAAAACTAAAAAAAAAAATAGTCTAGTAGCACCTTAAAGACTAAATAGTTACAAGAGGCTGATAACCATTAGTTTGCTCTTGGAAAGGAAGATGACCAACACCAGATTCTACACAGACATCAAGAACCATTAGCACTATCATTGTTTGGTTTCTTGGTTTAAGTCATTAACATGTGGAAGATAATGTGCGAGCCATCCGATATCCCAGTTCATACCATTTGCATAAGAATTAAACTTGTAAATGAAATTAAGTTCCAACTCTTCTCTGTGTATTTGGCTTGTGGAATTGGTCTGAAACAAAATGGCGACTTGGAGATCCATTAATGAGTGTCAAGGAAGATTAAAGTGTTCTCCAACACGTTTTCATGTACTGCCTTTTCCGATATCTGATTTGTGTCCATTAATTCTTTCCCATAGACTCTGTCCAGTTTGGCTAATATACAATGCAGTGGGGCATTGTTGGCATTTGATGGCATAGATCACATTAGTGGATGTGCAGTTAAACGAGCCTCTGATTTGGTGGCTGATGTGGTTGGGTCCAATGATGAAATCACTTGTGTAGATGTGTGGACAGAGTTGGCACCGGGGCTGATAGCAGGGATGGGTTCCTGGATGATTATGATGGAGGTGTGTTGAGTGGTTATTGGAAAGAATTTGTTTGAGGTTAGACGGTTGTCTCTAAGGGTATGTCTACACTTGCTCCCTAGTTCGAGCTAGGGATGCAAATGTAGGTGACCAAAATTGCTAATGAAGCAAGGATTTAAATATCCCGCGCTTCAGTAGCATGATCTCGCCAGCACGTTACTCCACTCAACTGCTGATTCAAAGCAGGAAGTGTGCGCCGGGACACGTTAGTTCGAACCAAACCCCTTGGTTCGAACTAACATTACTCCTAATTTTTTGAGGAGTAACGTTAGTTCGAAACAAGAGGTTGTATCTCTTGGTTCGAACCAAGCAAATCCGGTTGTATCTTAGGGCTTGTCTGTATACAATAGATCAGGGATGGCCAATACGTTCCAGATGAAGAGCCACAATAGCAGTGGAGACAGCGTGAAGAGCCGGGACAAAGTTGTTGAGGGAAAAAAAAAAAGTGCTGCGCTTGGGGGAAAATAGGTGCTGGTACATACGTCCCAGGGCATGACTTTTCCCCGGGTCTTCACAGCCTTGCCTTTTATTTATCTATTTGTTTATTTATTGGCTCAACAACTTTGTCCTGGTTCTTCATGCTATCTCCACTGCTATTCTGGCTCACAAAAAAAGCTCTGGGAAGGGGTGAGAGGTGCAAGATCTGGGAGGGAATTTGGGTGCAGGAGGAAGCAGAGAAGAGGATGCTGGCTCAGGAAGAGGGCTCCAGGCTGGAGAGTGTTGGGGTCAGATGGAGGGTTGGGGTGCTGAACAAGCCTCAGGCTTGTGGCTGTGAGGGTGCAGGAGTTTGGGTTGGGGTGCATGAGGGGCTCAGGACAGGGAGGCTGGGAGTATGATGGGCTCAGGACACAGATTTGCAGTGTGTGGATGGTGCAGGAGTGTTGTGGCAGAAGACTGAGGATGTTTGGGTGCAGGAGTTTGGGGACGTGAGCGGCTCAGGACAGGGGGTTCCAGTACATGGTATGCTGGAGATTGGGGGTGGGGGGTGCAGAAGTGTTATGATGCTGTGGCCAGATGGGGGCTTGGCCCCAATTGGGGGCTTGTTGGCCAGGATTCATTTTGAAATTAAATATGTCAAACACCAAATGTTTCAGCATTGTCTTTATTTATGAGAGGGGCAGGGAACCTGTTTTGAGTCGGGGTCACTGACCCACAGAAAAGTCAGTCGGGGCCACACAAGTGAGATGCAAAAAAATAACCACTCCAAAAGCCCCCAAGCCTCACTAATGTGGCCCCAACTGTGCTGGTAGGGACAGAGGACAGGTTGCTGTGACAGGGTGCTGGTGGGTGCTGGAGCAGGGTACTCGGGGCGGGGAGGGAGGGCGGTCTGGCCAGGAGGAGGGGACAGAGATAGCTGGGGCCAGTACCTAGGGATCCTGGGTCTCAGGAAGCGCTCTGGCTGCTCTTCTCCTACTCTCTCCCAGGCACCCCCCCTGCTTTAATCCAATCCCCCTCCTCTTCCACAGAGCCAGGCAGACACACATACACATACACACACACCCCTCTAACCTAATCCCCTTCCCCAGAGCCAGACACACACACTCCTAACCCAATCCCCCCCAGAGCCAGGCACCAGCCTCCCTCTATACCAATACCCCTACACCCCCACTCTAACATAACTCTCAGGTCACAGAGGCGGAGCCGCCACTGCAGCCACACGCATCTCCCTCCAGGTGCTGGGGTGCGTGCACTGAGCAGCCAGCCTTGAGACGTGCTGGCTGGGATGCTGTGCGCACCGCTCCCCCCAAACCTAACCCCTTTCCCTACTCCTCCCCTCCCCCAGACTAGAGCCAGGCAGCCTCCCCTCCCCCATTATAACCTAATTCTTGGGTCCCAGAGCTGCCACCACTGCTGTGGCACATGAACTGAGCAGCTGGCACACCGTGCGCACCCCCCCAACCGCCTTCCCTGCCCTTCCCTCAGAGCCAGACACCTCCCCTACCCGCTCTAACCCAATTCCCCTCCCCCACTAACCTTATGCCCAGGTCCGAGAGCCGCCACTGGCACTGCCACCGCACCTGGAGCCACTGCCACTGCCTGCGCTCAGTAGCCAGCTGCTAGCCTGTGCAGGATGGGATGCTGTGTGCAACCCAGACTGCATGTGCAGGATATGATACAGTGCACTGGGGGCCGTGAGCACGTATGCGGCTCACAGCGGCCCGGCCGTGAGAGAAGCTGACCTGAGCGGTTCCGGGTTCCATCCCAGTTCCATCAGAAACCACAATTTTTTTCTTCACAAGCCGCCGATTGGCCACCCCCTGCAATAGATTGAGAAAAGTGTCTGGGATGGAAGCTGGAGGCATGAAGGTAAGTGTAGCGGTTAGCAGGTTTACGGTATAGGGTGGTGGAAATGTGTCCATTATTTAATTGTACTGTAGTGTCAAGGAAGTGGATTTCTTGTGTGGACTGATCCAGGCTGAGGTTGATGGTGGGGTGGAAGTTATTGAAATCCCTGTGAAATTCTTCAAGGGTCTCCTTCCTGTGGGCCCATATGATGAAGATGTCATCGATGTAGTGTAAGTAGAGTAAGAGTGTTAGGGAGTGAGAGTCAAACAGAAGGTAGCTGATGGAGGGATCAGAAAAATAAAACTGAAATGTAAAAAGCAAGCACATTTAGAAGTGAAATTTAGAAGTAAAATTCGGAGTTCGTGTCAATATCCCCAGTTCTTATTTTCCATTTGGCAATGACTTTATTTTCAAATAGAAGTAACAAAGTTAGCACTCCAGCTGACCTGAAATGCGGTTTTTAAGAAAACAATGAAACCTCCAAAATATCTGAAAGCCAGGAATAGCAATACCTCTGACTGGGCCTCCAATCCTCCATTTATCTATGAGAAATAAAAATGCAAAGAGTAAAGGGATACTGTGTGCTCCAGTTGTCTGAGTGTTGAAAGATAATGTCTGAGCAAAAGGGTAAACACAGTTTCTGTATCTGCATGGATTTCTTGAGACAGATTTGTGGTTGTGAGAATGTGAAGTGTGTGAACTGTCTTGTGAACATCAGGAAGCACACAAATGAAACGTGGCTTATGAAGGATAAATGAATAATCAACTGAAACAAAATTAAATATGAAGAATGTTTAAAATGTTTACCCTTCAACAATGACTGCACCATAACTGCACTTAAAGATGACAGGTCTGAAATTCTAGAGGTAGAATGCCTGGCATGAGTATGTGATGGACAGAGGGCTGAAGGACAGTTTTATTCCCATGGGACACTGCATCCAAAAAGTGATTAAAATGTGTAGCACTCTCTTGACTGATTTGATGCATATGAAACCCACGGCAGCTATCTATAACATATTGTGGCAGCAGGAGACGAGCCGAGCCTCGGTGAAGGATTTTAGCAAGTACGGTGTAAATATTGTCAAGTACTGGGAGAAGTAAATTATGTATTCTGGGCACTGGCTTTAGAGGACACTGGCTGTCAGCTTCCAATTCACAGTAAAGATCTTTGCAATCTGTATCTTGGAGAAAGCAGGTGCATTACACGGTAAACTGAAATTACCCGCGTACTACAAAACCACATGCAATTTGCTAAATTTCATGGGTCTAGGATTTGAGTTGTTCAGGATTTCTGATTAGAAGGATCCTATGGGTAGTTCTGGCAGAAGATGATTCCAACGCACTGGTGGACAGCTGCAGCCCTTCAGGGTTCTATGGGCAGCCCATGTACCCTCCTCTGCCCCTCCCTCTGTGCCTATCATGCTCTGGGCCCCCACACTTACCTATTCCTCTCCCTCCCTCTCAGCTGTTTTGTGGCATTCAAGCTATAGGAGACGGGTGCAAATCAGCTGATTCATGGTGCTCCAGAAGAGTGGGGTGGGGGGAAGAGAAAGGATAGGTCACACTCAGGAGAGGGAAGAGGCCCGGTTGAGGTTTGAGCAAAGGAGTGGAGTGATGGTGGGGCATGGAGGGGGGGAGCATAGTAACCTCTGGCAAAATGAGAAGTGACACACACATTGAAAGCAGGGGTATATGTGATGTGCATGTGGATTGCATACAACATTGTGAGAATCATGCACACTCACTGCTTCTTTGTTACTTTTGCTGGGAATTCGCCCGATAATGGATCACTTTGTGTTGAAAAGGCATGATATAGAAAAAGAAATCAAATGCAATTTATTTAATCTTATTGTTGGGGTCATGATTAGTGCACATGTCCGATTTCACTTTTGCAGGCCATAGAGATGGAGGGCCAATCATGCAACTCGCTTACTAGCCTTGGTTGCCTATCGCTGTTTTAAAGGGGCTGAGATAATTGGATCATAGGGGATGGTAGAGAAGAGCTGGGGTGGTGGTTCCCTCATATACTTCATATGTTATTCCATGTTCCTAACTTCAGCTATGTCAATTGCATAGCTAAAGTCAAAATAGCTTAACTCGGCTTTTGGTGCTGTCTACACATTAGGAAGTTGAAGATAGAACACTCTTCCTTCAACTTCCCTTATTACTTGTGAAATGAGGGTTACAGGAGTCAGAGTAAGAAGTCCTCCAGCTCGAAATCAATTCAAAATAATGGCTTGATGTATCGACACACACTTTATTTTGAAATAGCATCAGTTATTCTGAAATAACGCTGTTGTGTAGACATATGCTTGTGTGTGGCAAAGGTAGGAGTAACTGGGCTATCATTTGCTGTTTCGCTTGGCAGAAATCAGTACCCTGTGTCAGCCTTAAGCTTACACAAAGTAAGCAGTCCCACTCCTGTATGCCCATCCTTTTGATCCTATGCAAGCTCTACATCTCTCAGGCCATTTCTGTCTTCTTATCTGGTAGAAGGGTTAGAGAAGGAGGAAACAATTTACCTGATTCCGTCACATATCAGTAATAGGGCTATACGGGAAGAGAACTGATGGTCTGGTTTTCAGTAACTCCATCCTCCTTGTAACAATATGATTTTTCTGTAGCCATATTGGAAGCACTGTAACCAGCAACCATTAGCTGTAAAGCTCAAAGTCACATTCACATTCTATCTAAATTGCATTAAAATAGGTGTCACACCAGGTTGTTAGAAGGAAATCCTGTCCCAATGACACCAGATAAAGAAATAGATCTCAAGATGGGTAGAGAAAACTTAGCTTAACAGCATTTAGTCTGGCAAGAAACTGTTATCAATAGCTGAAGTTGTGGAATCCTCATTCTAGGATTATGGTCCTGACTTTCCTATTGTTTGTATGATCTCTGTCTGGTTTGTAATTGTTTCTCTCTGCTGTGTAATTAATTTTGCTAGGTGAAAATCAAATAAGGTGGCGGGGTATATAATTATGTAATTCTGTTACAGTATGTTATGTTGGTTAGTAAAATTATACTAAAATAATAGGTTACGGTGTAGTTAAGCAGGGCTCAAGTTTCACTATATAAATTGGGGTCCAAGAAGAAGACCGGTACAAAAAGAGGAAAGGAAGAAAAGAACAGCAAGAAGAAGAAGGAGGAAAGACTTGGAAGAACTCTCCAAGACGGAGCCTAAGACCAGAGCTGCCAGAACTCCTCTATATAACCATGACGTGCAGCAACTAGGATCCAGAGAGGCTGACCTTGCCTAGCCAATGGGAAGTTTGCCTGCCTTGATCAGGATTGGTGAGCATAGCACTGCATGCTTAGCATGGATAAGCTGCTTGCTTGGTTATTGTCAATAAATAGATAATACGAATATTGCTGTGTAAGGCTATTTCAGTGACAAAAGACCCTGCAGACTCACAGGAAGTTATGCCCTGAACCCTAGGAATTTGGTAAGGATGAGTGTCCCTAAAGTATGGAAGAGATAAGGAAATTTGTGCGGGTAAAATCCTCTCCTGCCCATCTATACCATTCTTGCCCCCATTCCCTTCTGCATGGGGTTTGTAAAGCTGCACAGCTCCCTGAAATATCCCTAGTAAGCCAATCTGGGGCAGCATTGGCAGTGGCGTGGACTAGCCCCTCTGAGTAAGTGCATACTTACCTGGACCTTGGGGTATAGCAGCTAAGCCAAGGTACTGCCTAAGCTACCCTGCCTATACTGCTATTTTCAGTGTTCTATCTGGAGCAAAATTGGCATAGGTACATCTTTGTGGGCTGAGAATCATACCCCAGTTTTAAATGTAGACAGCCCTAGTGTTGACATACAAAATCAAATAGCAGTCATGAAGTCATGTAAACTCTGGCTCTCCTGTCTTTCAGATATTAAAAACACTGCTAGAAATGTTGGTTAGCTGCTTTGTTTGCTACAGATGTTTTGAGGGATTCGGGGAGGTGAGGACTGGTAGGGTAGACGTGGGGTGATAGTGTTATCAGTGTGTCTCTTCTCTCGGGAATATCAGCAAAGCAGCTTGGTAATAACATCATTTATTTGTCTTTGTACACTAAAAAAAAATGTTGTTTGAGTAGGTTACAAATAAATGAAACACACAAGATCCAGCACAATCAGTTTGTGAAGGTCTAATTCAAAGAACTGTAGAAGACAAGTTAGAAAGGCAAAAAAAGCATCGGTTTAAATTTAACATTTGTTCCACTGAAGAGCTGTCAGTCAAAAACTTTCCTGTACCATCAGTCTGACATAAGATCAATGGTACAACAAAATATGAATGGCAGCATAACAATAAAAATATTCAAGCATCCATTTATCTGTGACACTAGTAACTGGCTTGAAATGTGCTTATTAAAAGATGTTTCAGAGCATTCGTCATACCTTTCAAGCGAAGTAATTTCAGAATACAGCAAAGCAGCAGAGTTAAATGAACTGAAATTGTCAGCACCTTATGTGCTGAATATAAATTAATGTGTTAGTAAATAAATTAGTGCTGATGGAGTATTTGTCTATTGATTGTGGAATAAGACACAGATGCTACTACCCTTACAAACTGGCAATGTTTCTTAACCTTTTAAAAATTATTTGACTGAAATTTGACAAACAGAATTATCTCAGCAGTGGTTCTCAAACTTTTTGGGCTGCGGAGCCCTTTACATGCGTAAAAATGTATGTGGAGCCCCAGCGGTCCACTGATTGTATGTGTTGAATCTATCGATGTTTCCAGTTTGTCAACCTTGTGGAGCCCCTGGAAATGTCTCGCGGAGCCCTGCGGCTCCGCGAAGCACAATTTGAAAAGCACTGATCTACGGTATAGTCACTGAATTAATATTATAAAAGATGTTTTACTACAAGGCTTAAATTTCTATCATTCAACAATTTCCCAATGACAAAATATAGTATGAATAAGTTCTCTGCTTTAAGGTGCATTTTCTGTCCTCAGTTTTGAATAAGATATAGAAAGACTCTTCTAGCTGCTCATCAAATGTGACCAGCACCTGTTTTAAGGTGTAGCTATAGTACAAGAGCTATGACTAAATCATGGTATATTTTTAGAAAATGTATTTTGAAACATGCAGAATAGCAAAATTAATTACGTAATTGTGCCTAAAAATCATATAATATTTTCACTTGTGCAGTGCATGTGGTCTAACTAAAGTCCTCTGTCTTACACGAAAAAATGAAGTTAAGGCTGCAAAGATGCATTTGGTGAAGAGCAACAACTATCAACATGAACCTTGGGTAATCCCATCCTACATAATGCTTCTTTCATATCACTTTCTCAAATATACAAATATTATTCCCAGGGGACTTCTGTGCCACTGCGCACATGCAGAATTCATGTCTCTCAAAGATTTTTTTCCTCCACAGACAATCCATTCTGCCAAAGAGGCTCTATGACTATGCCTTTCGGCCACCAGGGACTGCTGTGGCACCAGAGCAGAAAGCAGCTTTTCTGGGTAGAAGCAGCTCCAGCTGCAGATAGGTAACAAAAACAGCTGCATTCTTCACAGTGCCCTGCCTATGAGGCTGGGTCAGGAGGAGGGGAATATGGGGGATGGACCATCTGGGACACTTGGGGATCAATGGGGGGCACAGACTAAGGCTGAGAATCACTATTAGGGTGAGCAAGTTGGGGGAGGGCTCAATCAGAGTGGGGGTGCAGAGACCCATGAGAATGGGGGGAGAGTGCAGGGCCACATGAAAATTGGGGAGGAGGTGCTGGGACATATGGGGAACCAAGAGTGGTAGGGGAGTGGGGATGCAGGGAAATGTGAGGCAGGCAAGGGGTGTAGGGACAAGTGGGAGAGAGGCTGAGTGCGTGTGCAGGGTTACATGAAGGCATGGATGGCTGAGTGGTAGGGGTGCAGGGTCACATGGGGATGGGACGGGGGATGGCTGAGTGTAGGTGCAGGGCCCTCTGTGATAGGTATGAATAAAGATATTGGTTGGATGGCCCTCTACATTCCACCTCCTAATGACATAAAAAAACAAACAATGGGTACTTAAGAACAATTAGCACCTTCTCTATCAGCTTCATGTAGCATGGACACTCTAATTGACTAATTCTTTCCCCTTTTTTTCCTTCTCTCCCCATCCCCTATTTATTTAGAAACTGGACTTTTAACAACTCCATTCATCTGAAGAAGTGGCTTCTGCCCATGAAAGTTCATGATACCATCTGCATGTTTTGTTAATATCTAAGGTGCCACAAGACTATTTGTTGTGTGTTAAGTTTTTCCAGTTACAGACTAACTCAACTACCCCTTGAAGCTAAGAAGGAACCTATTCGTCACAAAAAAAATTCCCGATTTCTTTTGTTGCCGTCTATTTTATTATAGGCATACTTGTTGAAAGGTATTTTGAAATAAATTACCGAAATAATTGAAATTGTTGTGATTGTATTGTATAATTTTGACAATTAAAATATACAGAATTTTAAAATATTGTGCACAGAATTTTTTATTTTTTAGTACAGAATATATTTTGTGTGCAGTATTTCCCCAAGAATAAAATACCCATCAGCTTCCCACAACATAACTACTAACTCCATCGGACTAGCCAGCAAACACACAACTTTAACTAACCAACTACCACATCCAAATTCCCACTTATAACCAGAAAAAAAAACAAAGTAAGTTTGCCACCAGACACATCACCTTTTCAGACTAAGATCTATCTTAATAAGCACATCTACTTCCATCTCATTGCACATAATCCATAGTAATACAACATTAGCTGTCCATACATTCCCATTCTTGAAACACACCATTGACTCACCAAGCAGAACTATTAATACTATTTCAAACTATAGTTCAAATATAAGTTTCAAAAAAGAGCTAGATAGATTCATGGAGGTTAGGTCCATCGATGGCTATTAGCCAGGATGGGTAGGAATGGTGTCCCTAGCTTCTGCTTGTCTGGAAATGGATGACAGGAGACGAATCACGTGAGGATTACCTGTTGTGCTCCCTCCCTGCAGGGCATCTGGTATTGGCCACTGTCCTCAGACAGAACAGATGGACCTTTGGTCTGACTCCCAGTATGGCCGTTCTTATGTTCTTATAATTCCTCCTAAAAAGAACAAAACTATGTCATTTAGTCTATACATGGCTTACTACCTTTATTAGTCTACAAGGTTGGAACTAAGGCTCTGTGCTTGCAGACAAGTGTGATGAGGAGGTAGAGGTGTGCAGGGGTGGGTGTTTGCTAAGTGTATATTGTGGAAGTATAACACTGCTAGGAAATTTTTTTTTAAATAAAAAAATCCTACTTTGTACATATTTCCAAAGCCAACATTGGTAAATATTTGCCTAAGTAAATATGTTAGGAAATTCAGTTAGCTGGTAAGATGAGTATGTTTGGGTGCTTAATTCAACCACCAGAATCTCATTTAGAAAGAGTTTGAAGTGCGGATTTAAACATAACCTTGACCATCAAACCTCCACGGACAACGTAAGGGTTTTTGGTGAGGGAATTTTCCACCTATACACACTACTCCAACAATAGGCCACATCATGACCTGGCAGGATCAACTTTGAGGGTGAAGAGGTGGCTCAGGTTTCCATTATATCATGAGTCAGAGGGCCCATGTTTTCTGGAAGGACCATTATTGTCAGGAAAACAAGGACTGTCGGGAGGTTGTTTGGAAGCAACTCACCTCATGGACAGAGCAACCCACAAGGTTCAACAAAGTTCTGTTTGTTCAAGTTGGCCTGCATTCCCTGCACTCTTTGTTATTGCAATATGATGGCAGAGTTTGATCCCTGAGTTCCCTGCAGTGCAGTTCGTGGCAGTGAGAGCCATAGTAAACGCTGACTGAAGAGTTCTGGAGTCCTGGATTTTGCAGACACAAACCTAGTCCAGTGATAGACCCAACAGAAGGAGGAGTTACAGCTGGTCACTGGCCTGGCCACATGGGAACACAGCAGCCACAAGTAAGACTATTTTTTGTAGCCTATCAGGGAACAAGACAGAAAGGTGTGCTCACCATTTCCTCATGCCTTGCCAGCAGCCCCAGGAACCCTGGGAACTAGTGCTCCCCAAAACTGCACCAATCTGTGGAGCTACACAAGTATTTTACAAATGATCAAGCCAAAGGGAGGGGATAGAATCAACAACCATAAAACACCCACATTACCTCATGATACAAACACTGATTAGGTAAAACATATAGATGGGGATAAAATTAATCCTGTGTTTGCTCTTATAAAATTCCATTCTCACACTACCCAAAAAAATCACTCTCTTGTTTTCTAAGATTCCTAATTTCTCTTGGTAAAAAAATTTCTTACACCATAGGGAAAATAATAGAGGGGCATCTCTAGGGAAGTATCATTTCTTCAGTTCCAGCTTGTAACATTAATGGAGGAAAGATTTTGACAGAAACTTGAATTCCAGAAACTGACTGTTCTTAATGTAAGTGCTATCTACTCAGAGCAGTCTTTAAAATAAGAAGCAGTTAGTGTGTGACACAGACAAAGGAGAAGGGAATGTGGGATTGATTAAAATAAAATAAATGTAAATCTGCTGGAGAATCTCTATGGCTGCTTCCTAAGGTATTGCATGACAGCAACTTCATATTTCTCCTGGAGAGGCATATTTCCAAGCTTTGCGATGGGGATTGATTGCCATCTTGCAGGCTGAAAAGCAAAATGCAGGAAGTGGATGGATATGTTCTGTGCTTACAACACAGACTGACTAGAGGGGGAAGATGAGTATGTTCACATTCCAAAAGTATGATGGCTCCAATCATGCTCTGAACAATGATTAGTGGATCCCAGCATGGTGTTTTCAGTGTGCCATGAATTGTAGCACACATTTAAGATGCTTTCAACTACAGGATACAAACTAATTTTGTGCTGCCACAGATATGCGAGAATCCAACATTGTTACTAGCTGTACTTTAAAGATCAGAATTATAGTCAAGGTAACTCACATTATTCTAGGGAGAAAGTGCTAGCTATAACGTTATAAAAGTAGGATGTTGTTGTTTTTTTTTTTTTTTTGTTTTGTTTTTTTTTTGTAGTTCTGGATTCTGTGGCCTACTCCCTGGCTACTAGTTTCCTTCTCCTTCACCCACTCCCCACACTGAAAAAGAAATTGGAACCATCTTTATGGTGGGATATACATGGCACTTGCAAACTGACTTGTGTGCCCATTGTCTAGCATTCTCCAGGATTTGGAAACCTCCATATCTGATCATACACAAGAAGGAATGAGTGTTTCAAATAACTATCCTCTCCCAAATTATGGGAACCAGAGTTTTCTTAATGATATATCTAGGGCTTCAAGTCACAGGACTTAAGAAAGATTTTTCAATCCAAACAATATGAAAAAGGACAAAACAGTATTGACAGAGATTTTAAATCTTGGTATTTATAAGTGAATGGTATGCTCATCAATACAGCATCTCCCCTTTAGAGAATTAATTTTCTGTATTCCAGGTGCTTTCAGTGTATGCAGTTTGCATCAACTATTATTGTAGGGCATAACTTTGAATGTAATGCCCAATCTTGAGCATTAAAGAAGCCTATTTCAGCAGCATGTCAACAAATTGAGCACTGCAGGGGTTTGACTTATGTGGCATGGCTTGTAAAGAGAGGTTTTCAGATCCTTGAGCATTCAAGAAAAAGATAATTGCATTCTGAATGTAGAAAAGGAGCTATAGACAGACTGCAGCTGTACTGAGAAGCTTTCTGCAATATGGCACAATTGACCAGCGGAGGGAGACAGAGTTTGTAACATTTCAGAACTGAAAAAAGAGCTTTAAGAATAAAGTGGCAAGGAAAGCTCAAAGAGATTGCAGGCCGATGACCTCACACTTCGAGATAGAGACAGCACATGGATGGGCCCATTTCTAAGAGGCCCACATATTAAATACTATTAGAAATATGTAATTAGAAATGTATAATAATTGTCCATTTTATCAGTGTGCATTTGCAAGAGACAAGAGGCCTGGCAACAGAGAGAATTCCTGGGTGCAATGAGAACCCATCTTTGAGAAGATAGGTCTTAATTCAGCAAGTCACTTATGTCGCATATGCAGTCCCATTCTACTCAGCAGAATGCTTAAGCACGTGTTTGAAGCCCCCTTAATTGAAAGATACGCATGCATTTATGTAAGGTTGGATTAGGGTTTAGCGGTGGACAGAGTTAGATAAGTGTAATAGTGTTCATTTCTATACACCCTTTTGCTAGTTGTTGCCATAAAGACTGGTCTACATTGGATTTTTAATTGTTTTAATAAATGTTAATGAATGAGAGTGAATATTGTATTGTTAAAAAGAACATTGGGGCAAATATTCATGGCCTGTCGTCTAATCATGTTAGCTAACATATTAGAATATGATATAAGAAGTCAGTGTAGACATGTGCTGAGCAAACTCCAGAAGCTTAGCATTCAGAGGCCAGGGACACAGACCACACGGAATAGTTATGCAACATCACTTGTTTTGACAGAACATAACAAAAGCAGCTTATTGCAACCTTATTACTGATGTATCTTATCTGTTGTCATCAGGATAATTGACATCTAAAAATCATTATGAAAGGATATGAGTAGCTTAATAGTGATTCACATCTGGAAAGCTGCATTCAAATCCTGCATTAAAAGTTAAAATAAAGTATGTTTACCTATATTTGTATACCACAGTCACAACTTCTACTGATGCTGTTGAAATTTTGTAAGAATACATCTACACTATGAGATAAGGTCAAATTTAGCTATGCAACTTCAGCCACATTAATTGGAAGGACTTTGACTTCCCTTACTCCTTGTAAAATGTGGGTGACAAGAGTCTGAGTAAGAAATCCTCCAGCTCGACATGATTTCGAAATAATGGCTTGCCATGTAGACACGCTTTTTGTTATTTCAAAATAACGTCAGTTATTCCAAAATAACGCTGCTGTGTAGAGATGTACCTTAAGAGAGTCCAGTTCTGGCTCTAGGTATACTGGCAGTAGGGATATAACAGACAGTTTGATATTTGTATACACACATGCCTCCTTGCTGCCCACTCACTGGTAGTATAATCTCACCTTGGAGACATGGCTTTCTTTACATTTCCTTGCTCAGTTAAATATAGGAGCATATTAGTAAAAGCACTGCCAGAAGCACTTCCATTGACCAAAAACTCCAAACCATAGCCAGGCCTCATAAGAAATGTTGCACCCTAGAAAGTATAACATGTACATCACAGCATATATGGCATATGGGTGTCTTTATGTACGGTCCATTATATGAGGAAGCCACTAAACTCACCCCTGGAGTTAGAAAGTAAAAATATGATACACTTAACCAGTGTTTGACATTTGATGACTAACTATTCATTTCTGTCAGCAAAGACTGGCAGCCGAGAAAAAAACAAAAGGAGGTACGTTGTTGTGAGTTCCATGGATTTTGATTTTTGGTCTGTCATATTATTATACTTAAAGAGGAAAACTGTGCCCTCCTGCAAAATAATTAAATTCTCCTCCTTCACTCACAACAGACAATTCATCTGTACTCCCCACACAATTAATACCTTCGTCTTCCTTCTTCTCTAGTCACAGTTTCAAAAATGGTATTAGAGGCATTTTTATTAAACATTGATAACAAGTCTTTTTAAGACTAGAGTATACTGAATCCAAATATGGCACTTACCAGACTGCATGTTATGTATTAAGGCCTCAACAAAGAGAACAGAGTAACACAGAGAAACTGCTGAAGTAAAATCTTTATTTCCTTGTTGTTTAGGATTAATATACTTCAACTGGATTTTAATTAATAGTAGGATGTAATAAAGAGAGACCAGATCACATTCACAACCTTTTTATAATGCTATTGAATTTCAATTTCTTACTTGTAAGAGGAACTAGAAATATGTTCATGTTATACAACAATATAAAAGTATGTTTGCATGGATCTTATAACTTGTGCATTAGCACAGGGAAGCAAAAATATACATGTCAATTTAGCTATCAGAAATACAATGTATAATTTGAAAACTCATGTTGGTAGAATTGAAAATATTTTCTTGACTAAATGTGAAGTAAACATTTGAATGCATAGAAGTTAGCACACATATTAATGTTTTACTGTTTCAAGAAATGTTGGTATACAGTGAGGGTACGTCTAGACTACATGCCTCTGGCGACAGAGGCATGTAGATTAGGCTACCGGACATAGTAAAATGAAGCAGCGATTTAAATAATCGCCGCTTCATTTAAATTTACATGGCTTCCGCGCTGAGCCGACAAACAGCTGATCAGCTGTTTGTCGGCTCAGCGCCATAGTCTGGACGCTCCCCTGCCGATATCAAAGGTATTTGTCGACCACCCAGGTATGCTTCCTGGGATGAGGTTTACCTGGGTGGTCGACAAATACCTTTGATGTCGGCAGGGGAGCGTCCAGACTATCGCGCTGAGCCGACAAACAGCTGATCAGCTGTTTGTCGGCTCAGCACGGCAGCCATGTAAATTTAAATGAAGCGGCGATTATTTAAGTCGCCGCTTCATTTTACTATGTCCGGTAGCCTAATCTACATGCCTCTGTTGCCAGAGCATGTAGTCTAGACGTACCCTGATAGATTGAATCAGCATTTTATTAGGTCTCTTATGACTCAGCTACTTATCTGATAATACTGTCCTTAAATATTAAGTGTCTTGTACATAGACACAATCTTATTCCAATGTTCTAAATGTGCATGCTTCTAGACTAGCAAGTCACACTGCTGTCCTACACCTGCATCACAGAATATTACTTCCATGAAGTCTGTTCACACTAGTGGCAATGACATAAGCTAGGGGACTCTTGATGGCCTGCTTGCTCTTTTCCTAAATCCCTCTAGAGATAAGACTTGGCTTTTTGCAAACTCATTGCTGGGTTGGGCCTCTCAAACAGCCAGATTTAGCTCCAATCCCATTCACTGCCAATTTTTACATCATTTCTCAGAGTAGCAATTAGTGCCGAACCTTAAGCGTATATTGTATTCCAAGCCACATTAAAAATAATATATTTCTTAAAGGAATAGGAATGGATTACGTTCACAATAGTCCTATTTAAATTTTATTTAGTAAATGAAAAGTTTAAATGTTACCATGGCTATTAACAACTTAGAAATAAAATGTGTTGTTTAAAATATGTACTGGAAAGAAAAAAATAGTTAGCCAGTGGCTAGTGTTCCTTCCTCAGAGTTAGGGAAAAACCATTGTAATATGAGATATTCACTCTAATTTATTATCAAAAGATGGCTTCATATGTAACCCTGACCTTAGTTTTTAGTCCATCCACCATATTGACTATGGCATCTCACACTGTGGGTGTAGGAATCATTTGTTCTCCAGTCATGGCTTTCCCCTTGCCAATAGTATTATCTCAGTGCTTTTTGTCATTATTAAAGGGGAGATCTTGAAAAGTTTTAGTTGTAAAGAATTAGGTTATACAAACAAACAAACCCCAAGATCAATAAACTTTCCTTTCTTGTTAGATTGCTGCGTTCCCCCTTTGCTGTGTTTCTCCCTAATTCAATTGTACATTGCAAATAAAGAAAATAAATTAGATTTTTTTTAGCTAATAAATACATTTAGCCTCTTAGAATTAGGCAAGTTGGGAGCTCTCCTGCCAACATCAATATGTTTTGATTTAAGAAATTCCAACACCAGTGCAAAGTTCTGGATTTTGAGAACAAAATCCATCTCGAAGAATGAATGCTTTTGAAGGTATAAAATATGCAATCCTTCCATTTAACTTTGCAATTTACTCTCCTATTGTATTTTTCTTTACTTAGAGATTTGTACCTTGCCCAGCACAGATTTTTATAGTGCAGAGCAACACGATTTAACAGTGCAGGACGGGAAATGAAAAAAAAAAAGGTGTCTCCAAATAAAACTTCAGAGGAAGGATACTGAGAAGCAGAATGATGCTTCCCTTGTCATCTGTAAGTCAGTTTTCCTGACTGACTGGCATACTCCATTACAGAGCTTGAGTGTAATAATACTTCTATCTGTTATACAGAGTTTCTTGTCACAGTGTAAGTGAAGTACATGGAAATCCCCTTCTCTCTCTTTTCACTTTTAAGCGCTGTTGCTAAGGCAAAGAACCTTGATGGAATGAAAGTACAAATCATGAACATTTCCTAGAAGAGTCTAGCATCAATAATTGAAGCAGCTTTTTACACAACCTGTCAAATTGGTTTAGAAAGTACATAAAATGGTGCCTTTGACTGCTTGACAGGGAGAAAAGTCAGATTATTGTAGCTGCCCCTTTTAAAGCTTTTCACAGATCTAGGCCAGAAATCCAAGCTGTCATGGTCACTAATTACAATTCAATTGCTGATTCATTTTCTTGTGTGTTTTAAAAGGAGTTTTCAACTTTTGAATCTGACATCTAAAAGTAGGAGTAATGGCTCTTCCTGAAAGACAAATAAGAAGCAAAGTATTTTAATTGTAAATGGCTCACTGAAAAATGGGTGTATGAGTGAGACATGACTTCATCTTCTAATCCATATGCATTACTGTTCTAGGAAACCCTGGTGGGCTTGGCCTATGTTAGTCATAGTTGTCATGGGAAATCCTTAACGATTTAGGAAGGTAACTTTAAAAAATCTCCATACAGAATCCACCATATGGTATATTTATTGGCAAATGCTGATCCCCCCAGGAACAAGTTCCGTAGTAACAAATGATGAATTATGTGGCTTTATAAGCACATATGTCATCAAATGCACCATTGACCTTTTTACATTTTCAGGGGGATTTTCTTCTTTGTGTAGTTTCTCTTGTTTGGAAGTGAAGCAGTTTAACAATGTGTCCTGGAGGAAACAGGTAATCAATAATTTCAGTTTTTGTTTCTGTAAAAGGTAAATGAGGCCCCTATATTTGTTGAACAAATAAGCAAGCTAACACTTATTGAAACTGAATAAGGGGCTAATAAAGTGCATGTATTCTTCCTCCTCACTAGAAAAGAAGTAAGAACAGGTGAAATAGATCTAGTCATACAAAAGCATAAATTGTCATTTAAAAAAATAACTGTGCTTGCTTTGAAAAAAACAATTATGAAAATGTCAGGTTCTAGTGGGATTGTAAATTGTAACATCAAGTAACACCTATGAAGATGAGTCTCAAAGAAAAGAAACATGATTAGACTGAAAGTTGATCAAAATCAGAGGATTAGATTCTGATCTTAGCATATTGGTCTTAGACTCATGAGGATGTGAAAATTAATTGCATCTGTAATGAAACTATTAGGACCAGGAGAAAATACATTTAGGCTACATCTACACTGCAAGATTTCTGTGCAAAAATGGCTGTTTTTGTGCAAAAACCTGTGGAGTGTCCACACATCAAATGTGCTTTTGCGCTAGTAAATCACAGTAAAACGGCAGAACACAGGGCTTTTGCTGGTGTAGGTAAACCTCCTTCTACGAGGCATAACTCCCTTTTGCGTTACAGCTATTGTGCAAAAAGGCAAGTGTGGACACACCAGAGGGAAAAAGCACAGGTGCTGTGATGGCCATTCTGTGAATGACCATCTGAGCTTTCTTGTGAAAGAGCATCCATGCAGTGTGGATACTCTCTTGCGCAAAAGCATATCACTTTTGCGATGCACTTTGAGGTATGGATGTGCTCTTGTACAAGTTTTTGCACAAAAACTCTTATGCAAAAGGCTTCTTGCGCAAGAAGCCTGCAGTGTAGACGTAGCCTTTCAGTGCTAAGTCAGAGGCATCTTCACAGTCCTATGAACACCCTAGGGGTTTTGGAGCTGTGGAATGAATTGTTTGTTTGCTTGTTTTGGGGTTGTTGGTTGTTTTTGAAAGGTTATTTACATAAATAGAAGCAGAGAAGTTGGGACCATAAATGAATTTCCAGCCATTTGGCTTTTAAAAAGCGAATGACATTCTGTTACAATCTGTTATAAAGGACAGCTTGTCCATGTATCCATGTAATATATGCAGTTCCGAGTACAGTACTTACTGCATGTATGCTTGTAAGTGCGCTTACTGACTGATTGCAGCACTGAGAGAATTTGCATTCCTTCGTTGTGTTTTTGACAAGGGGGCAAGTATTTTTCTCCGATCCATTATGCCATTTGTGAAGTTCAGACCAGAAGGGCTGTTCTATGTATTGAGCATCCTGATGCATCCATACCATCTTCACTTGGTAAGAGAGTCAAGCATTTCTGAGTAAGGGGAGTTTCCAATCTACTTTATAGACAAGATTGATTGGCTCCAGAATGATTTGGCAGTTTCTCTGGTAGCAATATCAGAACAGGAGGAGAGGTGCACAGGGTCTTCACTTGTGAACTTTCACCTGGTCTGGCATATAAAGGACATGGATGTTTTAGATAAAGACAAACTGCCCAGAGCTTAGTTGGTATACAATGGAGATGATGCTGGGAGAATCAAGTAGAAGAAACATGTGGAACTGTGACTGTTCAGTCTGTTGGTGGAGTAGCTCTTCCTGTTGCCAAAGATATTTGCAGTCCAACAGTTTTTAGGAACCATGGCATCTCTTGATTTTGTGATGCGGTAACTTATACCACTTGTTTTCCATCAAACTAAGAGATTGTAGTCTCTTGCTGATTCAGTCCTCATCCCAGACATTCTTGTCTTTATCACTACTGCATAGCACTCTACTTGGAGCTACTTTGGAAGACCACCTGTGTAGTTGAACTTGTACCGAATAAGGCAGCCTAATGGCTTGATGGAGTGGGCTATATGAATAGATTCTGCCTGTGTTCTGCAAGCTATTACTTGCCCATCTGCTTCTAGAACCTTGGAGCAATCATGATGTTGAGTCTAACGTATGCAGCCCTCAAGTTCTTTGAGATTGTAGATACTAATCTCTCCTTATGCACCATTTCAGTGACCGACATTAGCTATTTTAATGTGATGCGGCAATAAATTGATGCCCTGCATTAGGCTGGCAATATAATCGGTAGGCAAAAAATACTGAATAATAATAGCATACCATGTTCTGGTGAAGCGGATTGTAATTTGGCCATTAGGTAAACGGCAGACAACTCTTCTCTGTCAACACTTTCCCCTCCTGAAATCCAGAGGTTAGTAGAAGACCTGTTAACATTATAAAATAATCCAAGTCATCCCTTCCCACTCAAGAAATCTATGAGGCAAACCACACTTTAAAAATAAAATAATGTAATCAGATAGAAATGGCTCACAGCTCAGACTGCCAAGAGAATTTTTTGGGGCTCTGTTGGCATTTGCAGCCCCTGAGCCCAGGTCCTTTACTTCATCCAATCATGAACTACTAATATTAATTGATTGGAATGACCGAGAACTGGTTGTCATATAGAGTATTTCTGCAAACCTAGTTCGATTTCTGTACTGATAAATACAAAACTCGGTGTCAAAAAGAAAAGTGCAAAGCAGGAGTAAAAAAAGTTGATAAAATCTGCAGAGAAGATTATGAAACAATGGATGATGACAGGACGCTACCTGATTACCCCACAACAAGAGGCCTGTAATTGGTAGAGGACAGAGTCAGGAGTGTGATTAAAAAAAAAAAAGTTCTGTGAAACTTTCTGAAACTCTGGCCACATGTTTAGGGAGCAGCTCCTATTTGAAACATCCACCAGTCCTGCTCCTGGAAAATGGATTAACAATATCTGCATTTCTGTTTTTTAAGCCTCTCTGATGGCCACACACACACACACACACACACTGCCTAAAACTGTTAATCTACCAACAATTGTATCAGCATTTGTAAAGAGCTTATTACTGTCATATCCAAGCACACTGAGACCAACAAATTAAAAAAAAAAAAAAGAGGTGTAAAGGACCCTTGTCTGAGAAGCGTTCATCCTTTAAATCTGATTCCAGATCTCTCCTGAGCAGAAATTCAGCGTGGTTAGCTGGCCAGGGACAAAGCGCACATTCTTATATGGTCTCTTTCTAATCAGGACATTCAACTCATGTTTCTACTTTGCCCTCACAGTCTATCTGCTGAAGCCAGCACAGAGAATGTGGCTTTCCAAGGGCTGGATGATATTCACAAACTGAGGAGCTGGGAGAAGTGTAGGAAGATGTACCTATGTCACTATTGATGTTGCATTGCAATTCCTCCTTTGATCTGAAATTCATCCCTTTTCAAATGTCTTCCTCCTCCCTGCCTCCTATTTTTCAGATAATTAATGGGGGTAAAACAAAGAAGCAGAGAAGTTATATCCCACCCGGTCCCGGGGCAGCTCCTGAGTCCTGTTATTGTATTAATGTCCATCGCAATGTTTCAAGCTCATATGTCATGCATATATAAATCACTGAGGTATAAACTGAAGGGAAGAGGGGAAAAAACACCACTGAAGGTAAGCAGAAGGAGAAGAGTAAATGTGGAGGTGATGACTCTCACTGTATATTATTTTGGCTGTGGTCTGAGACCCTATATTGATGCTCTTTAGTAATGTGCTATTTTAGCTTGCCTCCTGCTCTCAGCCTTCTGAGAAGCTACGTTCAGTAGAAGAGGTCATTTTCAGCTATCTCTCATTCTGGTGGAGCTGAGGAACAATGGTGAGCACTGGAAACATTCCCATCCCATGGCAACAGCAATGGGGAGAAACCAGTTCCAAGGTAGAAATTCAGTATGTCATATCTTGCTTCCTGGTAAACCTGTACCCAGGGTAGCAGGTGTTTTCTTTAAGCCTTGGAACCATCTTCATCATTACACAAGTCCTTATCTATGTGTTTAACAGGTAATTGCACCCAGCGCCAACTGCTATAAGTAAGAATGGACATTGGAAATGTGATGTCACACAGTGAGTAAATGCAGCAACAAACACAAGAAAGCAGGATAGGGAATAGAATATTTTTACAATTTGAAGATCAGTGTCCTCATTCCCTGGGCAAAGAGGATGATCTGACTGTTTTAAACAGCCCGCCTTGTTGGTGACCTAGTATGAATGTTTTGCCTCAAGAGTCAGTTATGTCAAATCATGGGGTTGGGAACTGCAGTGATGAGTTTTAACTTTCTGACTCCAGCTGTAAAAAGATGTAGCCTCTGGGTTGCTGGATCTGGCTTCTGAGGCTTAGGGCCTCCCCCAGCACTGGGGAACCCGCACTGGCATTCCAGCTGCCCTGCCACCTCCCCACAGCCTCCAGCCCCTGATTGAGTTTTCTGTGAGTCAGCAGCCCCCAACCCAAAAGAGGTCCCCCACACCTGTCCTAAAATGTTTTCTCTGCTTGGTATTGGCTGGGTGTTGAGTAATGTATACCTGTACATCAGGGCACTGTGTCTTGGCCAGATAAGGTGTTTTTTTAATTAAATTTATAAATTGGTAATAAAATGCCTTTGAAGTGATTAGTCATATCTGCCCTACAATACAGCCCTATTGAAATGTAGGCAAAATAGGGCCTAGGCCATCAGGTAAGCAATGTCTCTTGTGTCTCCCCATAACATTCATCATCACAGAGTGTTCTGATTTGTGGTGCACTATATTCTTGGTGCAATGTGGTAGCCCTTCAGTTAATCCAAGTTAATTCTACAGGGTGGTTCTACAGTCATTCTGAAAGACTCCTTTTTAAGACCTATCGTCCCAACCACAGCCCTACACTGTGGTTTCCCCTACTCTAGTAGAAGAGAGCTAGATATGACTCCCCCCAGACTAGAGTCTGTCAGGACTACTGCAAGCATCAACAGCAAAGCACTGGGGTGTCATAAGGCCCTTCTGAGCAGAGGGATCTTAGCACTCCCAGCCCATTGAATGAAATGAGCAAGTTTGATACTAGAACTTAATTTCCTTATGTGGAAACTTGTCACACACGCACTAGAGCAACTCCGCTGCCATTATAATTATAAGGTAACATTTGTAGTGAAATGTATCAGTTGTTAGTAAACACTAGGTGGGTGCTCCAGCTATTAAGTGGATTGAGGGGAGGGAATCTTCAAATGAAGATTCTCTATTCCTGCACATGTCGGGCACAGGAAATCAAACCAGCATTGCTCTATAAATCAAGATTTAGTGTTTCTGACAGGTAGAAACAAACACAGTCTCATAAGATTGGATACCCCCATCAGAGGAACTGGGTATGTTCCTGCCCTGAGTTCTCAGAAAAAAGGTCACGTATGTTGCTTCTCTCTTTAGGTAGCTGATACCATCCTGTTGCCATGGAACATGTGATGCCAATTCTGTGGCCTGTTCATACTACTGGCAGGGTAGATTTCTGGAGGTCAGTGGAGGGGGTTTAAACATTTAAACCAATTTAAGACCCCACATCCCAAGGTGTCATCTCTAACAATGAAACCCCTTTGCAAATTTCCCCTAGTAAAACAGTAGAGGGAGCTGTTGCCATGTAATGAGAAAATGTTTTTCCCTTGCTCACCCTTACCTTGATCAGAATAAGGAAATAATATCAGTGCAAAAGCATATTGTAGTCATTTCCCTCTGCTTGCCAATACTCTGAGCCCTTTTCATAAGAGTAGCCTCAGGAGCTCAGTATCTGGAGTGTTAAAAGGGGATGACATAGAAAAAAGACATAAAGGCTGGTGTAAACTGGTTGTATTCTGGCTGAGCATCAGATGTGACTTCTGTTCAAAGCGCGGCCAGCTCAATAGCATAGGAAGCAGTGTGATCTAATAGGCTAAAGAGACAAAGAACATGGGACTTGTGCATGCTAATCCGGGCTCTTCCACTGACTTTTCCTCCCTCCTTCCCTCCCCCATCCCTGTGGCTTTGGCCAACTTAGCTAACTACTTTACTATTTTATCTGAACAATGTTTGGGGATATGAATATTTCAGGTGTTTTATTCATTGAAGTAGGTCAAGAACTGCTCTAAGATTCACCAGAATGCACACAAACTCTTTAGTGGCTTGGGATCAAGTGGTCCCCAAATTCCTGCCTTCTTCGGAGAGCTGTCCCTTGCATATCTTTAAAAGACATGTTAACATCTATGCAGAATTTATTAGCATGAGCAGCTATGCTCCCCCACAGCACCAGGAGGCTAGGAAACAAGAAGCTCCCCAATATTTTAGTATCCCAGTGAATGGCGCATGATTTTTTAACCCCTTGGAGATGAGGTACCACTATTGTACTATGTTGGCTGGAGTTCCCAATTAGCAGGGACATAATATGAAGAGGGTTTTAGGGGCTGCAGCCCCTTGCAGCTGCAACTCTGCCTGTAAGAGGGAGGGGAGAGAGAGGCATCTCTGTGAGCTGTCATTCCCCATCCTGAGACTGGAGCTGTATGCATCACCAATAGCAGCACTCACCTGCAAGCTCCACCGTCAGGAATCGTGGCCAATGGGAATAGCAGTGGGAAGGAGGCAGTGCCTGCAAGTGCAACCCTCTTAATTCCCTTGGGAGTTAAGGATGCTCAGGCCCTTTGTGAGAAAAAAACCCAATTTCCTTACACTTAGAACTTTCCAGAATATATCTCATCCACATTTTACTTCAACCAAATGAAATCAAAATTTCTTTCTAAACTGATGTCAAACACTAAGATTAATTACTGCCAGAAAAAGTAATAAGTAAAAAATACATTCAAGGTCATAGTTTAAAAAGATGGGTATGAAGGAGAGAAATTCATTTAGCACTTAGGGGCAGAGGACATGTTTTATCTTTGATCCTGATCCTACAAACACTTACAGTTGCTGTGGCGTTAACGTGAACAGGGTGCAGAGTAAATTCTGTAAATTCTGCCGTGTAGACCTATAGTACTACATAGATTTTTTTTTTTAAATAAAAGCTATTTCTTCCTGGTTTTTAATATAGTGTAGGGGGACAAAAGAAAGAACAGTCACAATTTATTATTAGTCATTGTGCTACTCTGAACAAACATGGAGTGAGAGAGAGTCCTTGCCCCCAAAGAGCTACATATAAAACACAGAGAAAAGGCAGGGTAAAAGCATATAACAGACAAGTAGCGTGAACAAAGTGTCTATAGCAAACATTGTAGCAGTTCCATGCTCTTTGGTCTTGTTTTGTTATCTGTCCATTCAAAAGCAAATGTCTCACTTCTCACTGGCTTCCTTCTCAAGAGGGCTCCATGTTAAAACTGCATGGATGGTTTGAAAAATAATTTAATTGGTTTATTTTCTCTTGCAAAGTACTTTGTTGTTTGTGTCATGTTACTGGAATTTGAGGGAAGCAGCCAGGTCATGGCTGCACCCATAGGTGGGGCTGCTGGCCCCAACAAGGATATAAAAGGGGGCCATGTGGGGTATTGAATGGGAGCTTATTGTTTGCTGATCCTGTGTACGCTATTTATGTGAGTGTATAATGTCTGTGTGTGTAGGTAGGAATCTGTAATCTGTGTGAAAGCTGAATATTTCTCTGAATGTGGTTGAGCATTGCTATGGACAGGCTGATTAGCGAGGCCCTGTGGGACAATGGCACTCGATGGGCCAAGGACACACCTAAAGCATGAGGGCAGAGACCTAAGAGCTGCCAGCAGAGAGAGGCTGAGGGCCAGGTGACTGGCTGCATACAAGAAGAGGCCAGGAAGGAGGTATAAAGAGGCCATGTGGTCGATGCCATTTTGTTCTCAGCTCAGCACTTCATCTCAGAGGCAGCATTGCAGGGATCGAAGAACCCGGAAGACCTGTGAACCCATCCTGATGCTAGGATGTGCAACAAGAACTTTTAAACCAGCAGCTGTAACATCTCTGCTAGAGCCTGCATCGAGGACTGGGAGATTCGGTGCATATAACGTACTATTCTTTAACAACCTTACTCTCATACTTTTCTTGCTTGTGATAATAAACCTTTAGATATAGATTCTAAAGGATTGGCCCAGCGTGATTTGTGGGTAAGATCCAGAGGGTAAATTGACCAGGGATCTGTGGCTGGTTTCTTGGAACTGGACAGAACTTGTTCGGGGTAGGTGGGATTGGGTGCTAGGACCCTCCCGCACCTGTGTATAGGCCCGGGGCCATTTGGGGCACGGATATTGCTGGGGTGTCGGAGAGGTTTTGCTCGTGAGGCTTCAGGCAGGCAGCTGAAGCGCTCTGTGGGACTGGTTTGTGGCCTGTTTGGAGAGGTCACCAGTCTGGGGATTGTAAGGAGCCCCAAAGTTGAGCAATTCGCCCTGAGCGGACGCCCTCAGTTGTGCCCAGACACAGCCCAGTCTGTCACAGTATGGTGCTATTGGGTGTGTGTATTTTGTTTTGTTTTGCTTGTTTTTGTGCTCAGATACTACAGGGATGGGGGGTGGCAGTGAAGAGGGAATAAAAGTGTCCAATAGATAATCCCATTTAATTTATATTTTGAGTTTATAATACAAAGCGTCACTTTGCTGATACACTTCTTCATCATAGCTTTCAGGTAATTACTCGGAATAGAGGCATTCTTTTTTCTTGTTTATTTTTTTCTCCCTTTGGAGAAATCACTAGAACTGTGTTAATTTGCAATTGATCAGCATATACTGCGTCCCAGTATATTTATCAGGACAGAAACTTGCCTTGTAATAAACTCAGTGAAACTCAAAGTGCTTTACAAACATTGTCTAATCTTCACAATACTCTTTTAGTCCCCCATTAAGAGATGGAAAATTTGAGACAGAAAGATTACAGATCTTTTCCAAAATTGCACAGTAAATCCATGTCACTACCAGGATTACAAACTGGGCTTCCTTGGGTCTCAACCCTCTGCTTGGGCAACTAGGCCATAGTTCTATTCCTTGCAACAGAGGAGAATTTTACGTGGAGTCCGAGCTGGAATTGAGACAGCAGCATGTTACAACCCAGGAAACTCATAATCTATACTACACACACAGTTCTTTGGGCTCTGTTAACTACTTTATCAAATCTCTAAATATTAGCCATGTTTCTTGTCTGCCCAAGTTATGAACTATGTGTATTAATCTGAACTCTTTTATTCTACAAATACGACATCTGTCTCAACTCCACTTAATTAGTGGGGTCACTGACTTGTGACTGTGTCACTGTCGTGCAGTCTTCAGTGGTGAAGGAATCATGTAAGAGGAGGAGCCTACAGAAGGTAGCTGGGTTGGAAGCTGGGGCCTACTACACAGGGAAATATTGTGAAGGGAGATGGGGCATTGTGGATGGTGACATCTTGGGATGGAAACCTGGGGAAACTGTTGATTAGGCTGAAGAGGAGGAAGTAAACGGACAAGTAGAGGTTGGTGTAGGAGGAAGCCTGAATCATTTGTACACATTCTGGATTCATATCTGAACCTTTGTTAACAGACCAGAATGATTGCTATTTAGTATCCATACAAACAGCACTCTGAAGGTCTAAGGGAAGAGGAATTTCCTGTCCTTCAATATGATACCAGTAATAATACTGAGCACTTATATATTGTCTTAAATGTTCAAATTATTTTACAGACATTAATTAATTCTTCCCATGCTCCTGAGAGGTGGATAGGGTAGTAGCATTATCCCCATTTTACAAATGAGAGAACTAAGTAAATGAAGTGACATATCCTACACCAAACAGCAAGTCTGGAGCAACGAGATTCCCTATACTATGCTGTAACAACAAGGCACCAAGCTGCTTCTTCAATACATTTATACTGAATCACACCTCTTATACTACAGGGCTTGTATTGTAGGAGGTAGGAAGATACTCCAATGCTTGGAAACTGTTGAATCTCCTTTAGCATTCCCCATTCTATATACATTACTGTGTGTTCAAGTTTACTGCATTGTTTCCTCTAATTCTTGGCTTTTTAAAAGCCTGTGAAAAATGAGTAGTGATTCTAAATGAGAGGAAATAACACACAGTAGTAATTACTCCCAAGGATCTCTTCTGTCATCAACTCTAATAAAGCTGATCCTTATTGGTCTGTGTCCACACTGCAAATACGGTGCTCCTAACCTGATATTTACTTTTTGTCTGTCTTGACTCAAAAGGTAGCATTTGATTTGGAAGTGGTACATTTTTTATTTTAAATGAAATAGGAAAACATTGATTTTAAGCTCTAATTGCATACATGTCAAATAACATGTCAGATTTAAAGGCTGTCATGGGAGCCAAACAGTGTAATTGTATATGGACAGCGTTATCTAATTTACCCTGGTTTGTATGATTTACTGATATATTTTGCTGTAGGTTGCATTATTTAGTTCCCTGATAATCTTTCCTTTCCCTAGTGATTTACATCACAAAATCCATGTTTGTTTTATATCAGTATGTCATTTTGTCAATCAAAATGTCTTCATGCAACAGGAATATAGCAAAAAAGATAGCAAGGAATGACTGTTAGAGACCAGTCATATGTTTACTTCACACAGATTATTTACAGGGTGATATATTGGAGAAGGCAGTTCAGAAAGTAGTGGTTGGTTATATGTAAGAACAAGTGCTGCAGTCAGCGCTCTTTGGGCTTACTTGCATATGTTTTGTGGAACTGCATAATTGTCTGAAAGATTAATGATCACAAAGTGGATTTTCATGTGAGCTCTTGTATTTTTCCAATTGCTCTCCTGATAGTGGAGTCATACCCCAATTCCTTGCTACTTCAGACTTTCTCATTACACTCTGGCCAGGATTGGTGACATATAAGCAGGCAATGCAGATAGAATCATAGAATACTAGAACTGAAAGGGGCCGGAGAAATTATCAAGTCCAGTCCCCTGCCCTCATGGAGCTACATTTGCTCTGCACCAGCAGACTGCCCTTGCACACTAGTAGAATTCTTGGTTTGCCAAGACTGGCTGCTTTGTGGTTCCTTCCTTTATACCACTCAAGCACTAAAAAGGGGCCAGACTGTTCTGGAAGCATCTGCCCCATAGGCTACAGCTACACTGTGCAGTTTTTTGTTTTTTTGGCAGAAGATATGCAAATAGAGCATTAATTTGCATATCTTGCACTCTCATTTGCATATCCTCTTCCAATCCTTTTTGCAGAAAAGGTTTTGCCATTAAAAAAACCCATGTAGACAGGGACATTTGTGAGAAAAAAAGCCCTTTGCGCAAGATCCCTTATTCCTCAAAAAATGAGGTTTACAGGCTTTTGTGCAAAAGGGAGTTTTTCCAACAAATGGCCCCGTTTACATGGGGCTTTTTATCGCAAAAACCTCTTCCACAAAAAGGATTAGAAGAGGATATGCAATGAGAGCACAAGATATGCAAATGAGTACTCCATTTGTATATCTTCTGCTGGAAAAAAACCCACAGTGTAGACGTAGCCACAGTGTTTCAGAGAATATTTGTTCTGAGCAAGGTCCTGAATGATAAAGATAGGGTTTTGGCATCTTGATCCAAAACATTATAAAAGCAGATTCTCTTCCTGTTCACTTTATATATGTTCACAACCTTTATATTTTGTAATAGACCTTTCTTTTACACATATTTTATTGACCATTTTATTTACTGATATTTTTAATTACGGCAAGCCAACACTACATTGGAGTTCAATAAAATGAGAGCTGCATTTTAGAACTATGAACAAAGTTGGATTTTTAATTCTACATATTCTCTACTAAATATGGATCACGTGTTAAGAGTAACATTGGTAATATTAAGCATCAGAGAAAAGGAAACAGTCTTGACGCTTAATAACATCATTTTATTTAGAAACACTTCTGCTGAGGTATATGCCCATCCTATCATCCTTTTGTACCAAAACCTCTCATCTAATGATATTGTTATGTTTGTGAATGTGCAATTCACATAATTTACCAACAGGAACACAAACATTAATTGAAAACAATATGTATAATCTCTCAAACATTTTGCTCCTGGCATGAAATCCTAATCTTAGTAAAGAGCAAAATTCCTATTGATTTCATGGGGACAGGATTTCACCCCTAGCATTTATTCCTCGTTTGAAATCTGAATTAGAAGCGATTGTGATGTCACAACTAGAGAACTATGACATCAGATACAAAAAATCAGCAAAGGAACAAAGAATTTGTTTTCATATACATGCCCTACAGTAAGAACAGGGAAGTTAACAGAGAACAAAGTAGTGTTCCTCAACAAATGTTTGGTAAATATATCTTTAATATAGCTTACATCGTGTGTGAGTGTGTGTGTGTGTGAGAGAGAGAGAGAGAGAGAGAGAGAGAGAGAGAGAGAGAGAGTCTGACTATTTTTAGCAAAGAACTTTTACCAGAGAAAAGGGAGTACAAGAGAAGAGTTACTAGCTAGATTATGGATTTGTATGTCCCTGTTAAGTGATAGGAAGACCTTGGTGACACAATGCTGTTCCCTTTCCATAATTAGATGTTCCTGTGGTGTCCTTTTTTCTATTCTTGTATTTTCTTACTCACTGAAAAACATAAATTAACTATAAATTTAGAGATTTTCCCCCTGTGAAGGAACAAAACTGAAAACAGTGTTATTACAAGAAGAAAAATATTTCTCTCCATTCCAAATTTGTCTAAGAATAGTTCAAAAAACCTAATGAGGGGAATAGAGATACATAGATCTCTTGCACCAAAGCAATTTCTAATAGGAATTATATAGAAAAAATTTGAGCATTCCTAATTTTACAAATCTTTTTTTTTCTTTTAGATAACAAAGAATTATTTTCTAAGCCGCGGATTAGAAGAAAACTGCAATGTTGGCTTAGAGAGAAAAATCAGTTATGGCATTTTGTTATCTTTCTAAGAAAACTTAAAAATTCAAAAAATTAACTGCAGAGGCAGAATTTATAGTGTATGTAAACCAAGGGCTTTCCTGTAATCCTTTACTAATCCTTTACTTATATGCCCCAGTGTGTGTGCATGGTCAACAAAGATACAGATAGGGCGAAGAAATATACAAGATCTAAGAGAGTTGAATACTGCTCCTTCAAAGATAAAATGTAGAGCGCACACATGTTAAAAATGTTAGGACTGGACAGATTGTATTTTGGTTTTGATCTTCGTAGCATGCTTTTTGGGATATTAACAGATATAATTATAGTTCTTCCTAATTAGTACATCTCTTTTATTACTGTTTGAATTTGATTCATATACAGATTTGAAGATAATTTTAGTCCTACTTTATTAAGTTCCTGTTCTATTTTACAAATGCAGATTAAGAATGTCATTAAATTTCCATCTTTTCCTCCCCATCATTTAGTAGTGATATTGAGATAAAATATTTGCCCAGGATTTTTTTTTTAAATCTCAATAGAAGAAGAGCAAAATTTGTTTGCCAGGTGATATTCATTCACCAATCCATTTCTGGACATCTGATTAAACCAGCGTGGTTTAACGAGACAATAGAAATTATTGCCAATGAATGTACTGTTGATATTTCATGATCACAACATTCACAGTGATTTTGAATTAGGCATACAACTGTTTAAAGAATCTGCAAGCTTTTATTACATTATTTTGCAAAACGGAGATTTCCAATTTGCTTCATATTAAACATTTTAATCAGACAATTTGAAAAGAGATATTGATGTACAAAATACAGTTGGATTTTAATGGTTTCACTTTCCTTATATTTGTCTATTATTTTCATTATTTTGATCATAAATTTGCATTGGAAAAGGAAAACCTTTGCAGATGTTGCTAGTTTAATCAAAGGTTGTTGTGTTCATATCTCTTAGTGCATATTTTAAGGATTAAATTAGAAGGATTATCAACTCATCAAGTATGGAGGTGTGTCAGATGACATTTTTCAGTGTTAGAAATATTTTATGAGAAATCAAAGGCACTAGGCATTCTTGTATATGGTGGTGGTGGTAATAGTGTGAAGCAAAGTTGAAACAAAATAAACTAAAACAACTCCTTAAAGACTGGATAAATAGTAAGAAGCATTTTTAATACAACTAATTTATAGATGAATGTGGTGCCAAGCTAAAATGCATTAACAAGGTAAGGCTGCAAGGTCTCTAGGTAAGATAATATATTGCTTTCATTAAAAAGCAATCTGCATGGACCATATCCACTAACACTGGAAACTCTGCAGCTGTCACCTTTATCAGGGGAACAAGAGCAAGCCACTACATTTTAATCACTGGAGTTTGTCAGGAACGAAAAACAGCCAGCTTCCCACAAATCAACAGACATGTATCCTGATAAGGAGAGTGAATTGGAAAAGGACAGCTACACCCCGCACTACACCACCTATTCTGGAGTGATCAAAGCACTGTAATTGTAGCAGATAAATCTACTGAATTAGGCCCTGGGATGAAACTCAACTTTTTCAAAAAACATACGCATGCTTACTCGAGGTACCCATGACATACACATTTTATTTTGAGCATTTCCAGTTGTTCACAAGATGGCAGGAGAGTAAAGAGGGAGGAGACCATTGTGTACAATATGTCTCATTCCTAATTATTACACTGTAATTAATATCAGTGCTCTGGTTACCTCATGAGTGATTCTTTCAATTAACTCTGCCAGTTAAAATAAACGGAATTATTTTTTATATCTCCAACTCTTCTTACATTTGTTGTATCATATTATTTCATATAATAAATAATTACACCTCTTAAGGTTGTCATTGAAGAATCTGTAGAGGGAAGTTCTTGGGATGGGAAGAATTTGAGTGTTCTTACAAAACACATGCCTTGAAGGTAAAGTCATGGCATTGAATATAAGTATAGTTATATAGTAGCTGAATGATGGGCAATAGGAGTAAATGTAGCCTGATAATAATGTATTTATGATTATTATTTCCTGTAACGAAAGAAAAATTCACCATAAAACAGCCATTAAAATTCTCTTTGTCCAGAGCCAGTAGTCTGTGCACAAGTAAAAATGTAATTTTTGTTCATTATCTTCATCACAATAGTGGGTGGCATGTGAGTAGTTCTGGGGAGCGGGGAATGGGTCTGTTAAGTTTTTGTGGCAATTTTGCAAGGCTGCTGTAAAACAGAAGATAAAGGGTCAGTGTCTGATTTGTATGAGCTTTCAAGGAGTGATCAGAAACATAGACTGAAAGGCATTTTAACAAAATAATCAAAACAATTGTCATGAAGTTCAAACATAACAGGGATGAAATATTATCATTTTGTGGATTATACACTTGTGGAAGACTCCCCCACAGCTTACTATTTTGCTAAATTAAGCATACTACATTGAACTGTTACAATATTTAATAGAATTGCAGATGAAAATACTTAAAATGAATTAATATTTACCATTCGATTGCTTAATCCTATGGGGGAAGGTATCATTACTATTACTTCACTGAAAAAAAGGAACATTAACATAGAGAAATGTATATAATATAATATGTATAAAATATAATAAGTACAATAGTCATCTATAAAAATATTATTACAGTGTGGTTTTGCATGTCATCAGGAGGCCAGAAATATGAGTGACAAAGTTATGCTTGTTAGTGTAATAGTGCAAACATGATTTAGCAGATGAAAAAGGCTATTCAAAATAATTCAGTAAGATGTATGCTACCAGCAAACATTCAGGGCAGTTCACAAACAACATGCATTTTCCCCATGCATGTCTGAAGGTGGTAAACAAACAATACACATGAATTACAGATTACCATTGAAAAGGCTTACTATCCTTCTGTGAAAATGACACTGTGTATGGTCTACTCAAAGAAATGGTGAAAGCACATACCCACTACTGTAATAAAAAAAGGGCATTTGGGGCAAATTTACAAAAATATTAAGCACTCTAAAGATGGAGATAGGTGTTTAGAAGGATTTACAAAAGTGCCTAAGTAAGATAGGCGCTTAACTCCTGTAGAAAATCATGGACCTTAGGAGTCTAGCTTGCTTTGCTTCTGAATTTTTTAAAATTCTCTGAAGATTTATGTTTTAAAAAAAGTGAATTTTACAGCATATACATGAAGTCTGCTAGATAGCTAAAGAACAGAAAACCAAACATTTTATTATGTGTTTTACTTCTCAGAATCAATTATATTTATCTTCACTGCATTTCAATAGTCTTTTAAAGGTCATTATAATATCCAGAAAGGAAAGAGAATTGAACATTTCCTTTTGTCTATCATTTGCTCTTGAAATAAAAATTCCTGTAATCCATCATCCAGAAAATTACTTAAATAAAATCACCAACAGTATGTCAACCCAGCTAAGGAAATCACATTGTCTTTCTGTTTTCTTCTACTTTACAAGAGAGGATCTGAGTATTTCATGTTGATTGCTTGATTGGCTGCAGTGGGACTCTTTAAAAATAGTAAAAAAATCAAGAATCCAGTACAAATCAAACATAAGCTTCTATCAATCATGTGCCTGGGGTATTATCTGAGGTTTTTACTCAGAAAGATGTCATTAAAAGTTGCAGAAATTAATTGGTGCCATTGAATGTAATGGCCTTCCCTGACATAGTTTCTCTAATGTAAAGAAAAATTATGGATAAGGCAAATTCCTCGTGGGATTATTATAGATGTCTGTTTTGTTCTGTTATTGTTTATTGCAAATGTTATTAACGTGATCTATTGCCCCATCATGCTTTGTCTATATTGGTTATGCCATTTTGTTGCCCACAACAACTGAGGGTTTCAGTCACTGGTCAAAATAGCATTTATTTTTAAATTCCATGGTATATATATGCCTGTACCAATCTCCAGGTGTTAATTTTGAATGTTGAATATTTCATATCCAAACAAATTTTGTTTTGATTAAATATTGTCTTGTACATTTTTAGTTCAACTGTGAATCTTTTTTCAGTTCAGTTTTTGCATCTATCTCCCTACCAGATTTAATTGCAGGTATGACTGTTAGTTTATTTCAGTTGATGTTTTGCATGGATTAAGTTTGCTATTTGGTGGTTTTCTTTTTACTACATTTTTTTTTTTAAATTTAGACACTACATACAAGATGAGGCTTTAAAAACCTACCTTATTGAGGGAAGATTTTTTTAAAAAAGGCATGGGCAGTGTTGAGAAAAGAAGAATGAGGGGGGATTTGATAAAAGTTTTCAATCATGTTAAGGGCTGTTATAAATAGGATGATGATCAGCTGTTCTCCATATCCAGGAAAGGTGCAGCAAGAAATAGTCAGCTTAATTTGAAGCAAGGGAGAATTAAATTAGGAGAAACTTTGTAGCTATAAAGATAGCTAAGTACTGCAATTGGTGTTATAGAATGCCCATCACATGAGGATTTTAAGAACAGATAGACAAACACCTGTCAGGGATGATCTAGGTATAAACTTGGTTCTGCCTTGGAGCAGAAAGGGCTGAACTGGGTGACCTCTTGAGGCCCCGCCGAGCCCTACATAGCTATGATTTTATTGTTATCTTCTCAATCACTGGTTAAGTTCTATGTAGGACTAATGTTTAAAGACACCAAATGCCCTTCAGGAATCAAAAATTAGGGGACGCAGTATGTGTAATGTGGGCACTGCAACTATGGTAATAACAGAATTATAAAAATTACAATTTAGACTCTCAAAAGGTTTTGTTTTTAATATGGTTAAGCCATTAATACAGCCATGACATTTCTAAGCATCCTCCATTTTGGGGCTTGAAAAAATCCACTTAAATGCATTAGAGAACATAACGCTTGCTTTGGAAAAACTTCAATGAAATACACTTTAAAGCTTATTTTTCTTCATTAAACCTCTTCTAGCTATAATGTAATTTATTGGAGTTTAGGTTAAAAAACTTAGGCTGTTTTCTGGGAAATGCCACAGATTGGGTGCCATATTCTCTGACAGTGTAAGCAAAAACCAAAATGAGGGAGAAGAAAACTATTGATCTATACAATCACATTCAGGCAATTTTCTTTTTAACCTATTATTTTTTACAAATCATACACTTTCCTGAAGAGGGTGTGGAACAGTCAAATGCTTGCCCATCTGTCCAGGCATTAAAGTCTAAAACACTGGAGTTTAACCCCAACTGTTTCTGTTTTAACCTATTTCTGTTTTGTGTCTAATAAAAACAGCTTGTAGGTATAGAAGTCTGTATTAGTAGTTTTAGTAATCTGTCTCCTATCTGTGCATTTTAACTTTGTGTCTGGATAAGTGAAACCACCCCTCTATCCAGTCCTTTTAAAGGTCTTTCTTTGAAATACACGTATTATTTGTTTGTGACTGTCAGTTTGTTTTTATCTGGATAGTTTCAGAGTTGCACTTCAGTATCTGCATTGATTATCCCAGGCTAAAGTCCCAAATCCTTTAAAAGCCTGAAAACAGGAACTATGGGTTGTGTGGGCTTGAGGAATTGGTAATAGAAACAAAGGTTTTCAATTTGGTATGGTGCCGTGCTCTCTAGTGACTGAAAGTAATTACTGTAAGATGGTTTTTTGGTGAGCTATTTAAAAGAAGTGGTAGATTTAGTCCAGCTCTAGTGGCCATATGTCCACATAGGAACGGCCATAGTAGGTCAGACCAAAGGTCCATCTAGCCCAGTATCCTGTCTGCTGACAGTGGCCTATACCAGATGCCTCAGAGGGAGGGATCACAATGGGTAAACCTCATGTGATCCCTCCCCTGTTACCCACCTCCAGAGAAACAGAGGCTAGGGACACCATTCCTACCCATCCTGGCTAATAGCCATTGATGGACCTAACCTCCACGAATCTATCTAGCTCTTTTTTGAACCCTGTTAAAGTTCTAGCATTCACCACATCCTTTGGCAAGGAGTTCAACAGGTTGACCGTGCACTGAGTGAAGAAAAACTTCCTTTTGTTTGTTTAACCAAGAAAAGTAACCACCTAACAAAAGCAACCATCAGTATTAGCACACTCACTGTCCCGCTCAGTGAGAAGCTTGAGGACTTGAGATCCTGGCAGGGGCAGATGACTGTTTTGCGGGGCCCCGGGCAGCATAACTCCGCGGGGCCCCCCCTTTGCCACGGCGCATGCGCCATGACGCCATGCGCATGCGCGGTAGCACCACGGGGCATGCGCGGGGCTTTTTTAAGCGCGGGGCCCAGGGCGGCCGCCCCGTTCGCCCTGCCCTATATCCGCCCCTGGATCCTGGAGACTGAGCACGGCCTCACTCCTCAAACTGATTTTTCCAGTCCAGAGTAGCAGAGTGGGATCTTTCCCCAGAGGGAGTACAGCAGGAAGAAGAAAAGCTGGCAACACCATAACAATAGAGTCTTATATCCATGGAAAGAGGCTGGCTACTGTCCTATTGCTACACTTCCATGACCACTTCTCTGTTCTTGGCTTTTTATCTCCACTTTTACTAGGACAACACGGGCTATTCATGATCAGGGCTAGCTTTAGGTCGATTCACCCGATTCCCCTGAATCGGGCCCCGTGCCTAAAAGAGCCCCGTGCCCTAAAGCCAGAGGGCCCCGCGCCCTAAACCTGGAAGTGTGCCGGGTGTGCTGTGGGACTGGGCGTTGGCCCCGGAGGTGGAGCGTGGCGACTGTGCACTGCGGGAGCGGGAGTCGGCCCATGGGTTTGGCTGGAAGACGGGACTCTCTGTGTGCTGGGTTGTTGGGGTTTTTTTTTTGCTCAACCAAAAGTTGGTTTGAATTGGGCCCCGCACTTCCTAAAGCCGGCCCTGTTCGTTATGAGCTGGACTACGCCACTTCATCACTGACATACACTGGTGATGGTGCAGACTGGGCTGCTGTGACGGGGCAGCCCCGCTCATGGCGGGGGCCCCCGCCCAAGCCGCGCTGTACAGCGGGAGGCCGTGCGCCGCCCGGCTCTGTCCGGGGTGTTCGGCGGCAGCACAGAGCGCGCCTGCCTTAGACGTGCCGGATGACGTCATCTGAGCGCCGGGGAGACGGGAATCGCACCGCCCCGGCAACGGAGGGACGCCCCGTCACGAGGGGCGGGGTCGCCCAGGGACGGCGGGGTCGCGACCCCGGCGCCAACTTTAAAATGGCCCCGCAGCACCGAGAGAGGGAAGGACGAGCAGGAACGGAGTGGATCGCCCCGGTCGACAGGAGCAGCGGCAGCAGCACTCAGCCCGGTAAGCGGTTTGGGCCAGGCCGAGGGGTGTCGGGGAACGTTGGAGCTGGAGGGGAAGGAAGCAGCCCAGGGCAGAGTCAGGATTGACTGCTGGGCTGACGCGTTAAGGGGTCGCACCCCGTCAGCCGGGTTCGGGTCAACTGAACCAGAACCCTTAGGGCCCTGGACTGGGGCCCGTGAGAGTGGGCGGGCCCGGGCCCCCCTTCCCCTCCCGCCTTGCCAGGGAGAGGGAAAACAAAGATTAAACGTGCAAACAGGGAAAACTGAAGAACTCGGAGCTCTAAGACAGAAGGGAGGCCTCGGGACAAACGCCGCGGGGCGGCCTGAGGCGTCACAGCTGCCAACAAGGGTTATGCACCTGATATGACAGACATATAGTGCACAGACTCATCAGACCTTATATTCAGAAGCAGTTGCTGGTGACTGCAGTTTGAGCTGGATTTAAGCAGGCAGATCACCTCTCTTCTTCTGTTTTCTCTGCTCCCCCTTCTGGATCCAGCCAAGGAAAAAGATGTAGCTTGGGGGGCAGTTGGCTGGGAAATAAAAACAGAAATGGTGAACTGGTCTTAGGACAAGGTATGAGGAAGTGGAACGGACAAAGTGGGAAGCAAAACTGAAAAGGTTTAGCGGGAAGGGTAGAATTAGGAAAGCTCCATCATGTTCCTCCAGCAGTCCTTTCCCCAGGCACTCCCCATCAATCCCTGAATTAATGTGAAAAGTTTCATGTCAACCCCCGCACCCAACTGTCAGTATCCCAAGACTTCCTCCAAGGAGGGTGATAAGTAATAGCTAGCATTGGTTTGTCCACAACAAATCACACCAAATCAACTAATTTCCTTTTGTGGCAGGGTTACTAGCCATGGGGATAAGAGAGAAGTCATAGACATGGCATAGTAAGGCTTTTGGCATAGTCCCATGTGGCATTATCATGAGCAAACTACAAAAATGTAGTCTAGATTAAATTATTATAAAGTGAATGCAAAATGGTGGGAAAACCATAATCAAAGAGCAATGATCGATGGTTTGTTGTCAAAAGGACTTATCCCACAGGGGTCAGTTCTGCGTCCAATCCAATTCAATATTTTCATTAATGACTTAGATAATGGAGTGGAGAACATGTAGATAAAATCTGCAGATGACACCACGCTTGGAGGGGTTGCAAGCACTTTGAAGGGCAGGATTACAAAACAAAATGACCTAGGTGAATTGGAGAACTAATCTGAAATCAATAGGAGGAAATTCAGCGAAGACAAGTAGAAAATACCACACTTAAGAAGGAAAAATGAATGTTCAGCTACAGAAAGGGAAATAACTGGCAAGACATTAGTACTCATTAAAAGGGTCTGAGGGTTAGAGTTAAGGTTAAGATTGTCACAGTTATTTGTATTAAAAGTCAGGGACATGTCACAGGCAATAAACAACACTTTGTGGGAACCAGTGACCTGTTCCAGGCTTTTAATACAAATAATTGTGATAAAATGGATTTGATGGGGGAAGAGGGATGAGAGATGGCTGCAGGGCAGGCAGGGGGAGGTCCAGCACCCACCACTACTGCAGCTGATAGCTCTGCAGCACCTGGGAGCTCTATGTCTCCCCACTGGTCACAGTCGCTTAGAGCTCATGGGGCCCCTCACCACACACAGAAGCTTTGAGTTCCTGGGCCAGCAGCTGGGAGTTGCAGGGTCCCTCTGCTGCCTGAAGCAGCTGCCAGGTCTGGGGTCAGTGGCTCAGAGATGTGGGGCCCCCTTGCTAGAAATGCCCCTGGCAGCTCAGATTTGTGGGACCCCACCACCATCACCCAGAGCAGCTTAGGGCTCTGGAGCTGTCAGCTCAGAGCTGCAGTGGCCCCCCATTGCACACCATGGCCAGGAGCTGCAGGGTTAGTAGCTCAGTGCTCCAGGTCCCTCCACTGCCCATGGTGACTGACACATATGGGGGCCCTCCATTGCTGGCTGACAGCTTCAGTTCCAGCATCCCAGGGCTGAAGCGGTAAATGTCACAGAGGCCTCTGGAATCCATAACCTCCATGACCTCCGTGACATAATTTTATCCTTAATTATCGCAAGTTGAATTTGACTTAAAAATGTGAGACAGTTGTTACAAAGACTAATATAATTTGGGGGTGTATTAACAGGAGTTTCATACATATGGCATGAGAGATAAGTGTCCTGTCTACTGAGGTGAGGCCTCAGCTGCAGGTCTGGATTAACTCTTTTGTCGGGCCCCTAGGATTTATGGTAGGGCCAAAAATTAGGGGTTCTGAAAACAGGAGAAGGCTGTGGGGTGAGGCAGGAGAGTGGGGCCCTGGTGGTGAAAACATTTACTTGTTCTTCCATCACAAAATGTCGCATTTGAAGCTGCACAACACTTGCTTTCTGTGTACCAAGATGCACTGTCTCAGATGGAACCCCATAGGGCATTGTCCCTCACTGAGACACCAGGCTTCGAACACCTCCGGAGAGCACAACCACTCTGCCATCCTTTCAGGGAGCACATCCCATGCTCCCCTCCACAGCAGGTGGAAAGCCCCATGCCCGGTGATAGCGCTGATGGTATAGTGAAACTATCGTAGCTCTTGTCCTGGCACTAAGGAAATGCTCCTGCTGTGCCCTGCCTCTATGCAGCAGACAAAGAGCAGGGAGAGGGCACCCACTCAACGTTCAAGCATGATTTCATCCTGTGATTGCTGATGATGGTCCATGCAGGATGCTGCTTAATGTTAATATAACTGAAGGATGCTCTTTTTTCTCAGCTGCCTGGTTCATCTGCCATTACAGAAACCACGGAGCACTCCTTGAAAACAGAACTGGGCAAGCAGACAGAGGTAAGTATAAAATTGTTTTATGTGGGCTGTAATGGATGTGACAGCAGTGTCAGAAAATTCAGCAGGTACACTTAGCAGTGACCTGAAATGCTGTTGTCTATGGGAAGGGATTGATGGGATGAGACACTTACACTGCAGAGGCCTGGCAGTTACTCAGATGAGCACGGTAAAGATAAGCAGTTGCACCCATGGCAAATAGGACTGTACCTCTACACCCAGCTAATGACTGGTGAGTGGTTGGTGAATGCATGTTAAACATTGAGACCAGTGATGGAAATCCATGTACGCTTGCACGCCAGAGAGGTTGGGAACTGTTTAGAGCCCTTTCACACAGGCAGTTGCTCAAATGAAAGAGAGAAAAAGGTGCCCAACCCTTGGCAAACAGGACGGTGCAGCCATACACAAATGCAGTGATTGAATAAAGAAAGAAAAATTAAGTGTAAAGTCTGCTAAATAACTAATCTTGCTCGTGTCCATCTTTCTCAAAATCAGGGAACTGGGGTATTATTTTTATAGTATCTACACACAAATATAACACTGTTCTATGTAATAAAATGAAAGGAAACACTTTAAAACTTCCTAAAAATCATCTCCTGTTCTCTCTCTCCTCCTCCCCCAAGTGCTCCCATCCTCCATAGGAAAGTAGCTAAGTCCCATTGAGTTCTCTGGTCACTACTCATGTTTATAAAAGGTTAAGTTATCCAGTAAGGGAACAGAAACCATGTCATGTGGTGCAGATTACCAGCTACACAATTAATATAGTTGGAGTTGTGTATCTTAAGTCGACCTTCCCTTTTAGTATAGACTTTCCCTTAATTATCAGTATCAAATACTTGAATTTTGCAACAGTTTACAAGTATCTGCTAGCCTGAAGTTCATTCCCATTGAGGCTTTATCTGCACTAACACTTTAGTCAGTAAAACTTGGTCAGTCAGAGGTATGAAAGTAACACTTCCCCAGTTGACAAAAGCTTCACCAACAAACTCTTCACCGACAAAAGCAGTAGTGTGGACATGGACAGCACTATGTCAGTGGGCGACACTCTCCTGGCTACATAGGGTATGTCTATACTACAGAGTTTTGTCGGAAAGCGCTGTTTTTCCAACAAAACCTGAGTTACGTCCTTGCTGCAATCACGTTCTTCCAAAATAGAAAGAACAGAGGGGGTTTTCTGGCATTTTTCCGAAAGAGTTCTTTCAGAAAAAGGCGTGTGTGGACGGGGAAGAGGGAGTCCTTTGGAAAAAGCACTGGTGGCTACTCTGTCCATAGTAACCACAGCTTACATGCAAGTTAACGTCCATTCAGCGTGGACACTATCTTTCGAAAAAACAGATAGTTTTTTCAATGCGCTTTTGTATGTGGACGCTCTCTTTCGGAAGAAGTTTTTTCGGAAGATCTCTTCTGAAAAAAGGTTCTTCTGAAAGCAGCCTGCAGTCTAGACATAGCCAGAGCTACTGCTGTTTATTAGGAGTGGTTTCATTATGACAGCAGGTGAGCTTTCCTCATCCAGCATAGAACGGCTATAGGGGAGGATCTCACAGCAGTGCAGCTGCAGCAGTACAGTGTAGTGCAGCCTATGGTGTAGATTCAGCCTAAGAATTTGTCTCTCAATTTTGACTTAACAATACTTTTGTTTAAGTTGTGAACTCTTTACCGACAACGTGTAATCAGGCAAAAAGGGCAACATCTGTCAATAGTTTTTAATGCATAGAACATGTGTGAGGTTACATAGCAGCTGCAGTGCTGGAAATGGGATTTAATCCTACTGTAAAGTCCCTTGCTCTTACCCCCGGACACATTTCCTACACTAAAAGTTTGTTTAAAAGCATATGAAGCGAGACTGTAAAATTCTCTCCTAGCTTTAATTGGTATTTCAAATCTACCTGATGAGTAAATTTTGTACTCAGGGTTAATAATTCTAAAAGTTAGGAGTCAAAGGTTCTTGGAAATACGTTTTATCTGGAATTTGTTGTTGTCTCAGTGGGTATCATTCTGTTTTTGTTCACTCTGCTGATCCTTTGACAAAACCTGACATCCCCTGCTTATTGTGTCTTCTGTGCAGTCAGTTTAAGAGCTCCTGGCCAGCAACTGATCACAGAGATAAAAATGGTTTACAGAGGTTTTATTTGTATTTAGGCAAAATGTTTAGGGCTTTTTGATGTCACACTGCTTTTGCTCTGCCATTTCCAGTGGAGTTGCTCTGGATTTACACAGATCTCTTTACAGTATTAGGGGTGACAGACGATAGAAATGGCCATATCTGTTCTTAATAAAGACCATGGGCCAGAGCCTTGCCTGAGATAGCTCCTGAGGCTTTTATACAGGAGTAGGGAAAATAAGGCCCAGGGGCCAGATGTGGCCCCTAGCTTGCCTGGATCCAGTCCCAGAGGCTTGCAGCACCCCCAAACATTGGGGAGTCTGCTGATGCTCCATCTCCCCCACCAAGCTGGAGCACACAAAATCTACTAGCCAGGGCCCTAGTAGGTTCTGGTGTGCGAGGGGAATGTGGGGAGTATCTTTCTCCTTCTCAGCTGGGAGGCCACATCAGTAAGAGGTTTATTTTTGTTTTGTTGTTGCATCTCTCTGGTGTGTGGCTGCCAACTGTTTTTTCTGTGGGTCAGTGGCCTCTGACCCAAAAAAAGGTTGCCCACCCCCACTTTAATAGAACTCAGAGCTGAGAATCTGGCTCCATACAGCGTAACAGGAAATCAAAGCCAGCGCCAAACAGAAATAACCCATTTTTTAAAAATATGTTGTTATTGCATCGACTTTTTCACACAATATTATTATCTTTAATCTGCAGAATGTTTATCATTTGTTGTCTAATAGATGAAACATGATGTACATTTGATACATTTTGAAAGGTCAGGCCCAAAGTCAGGCTGTCTGTGAAGTCTTGGGGCAGTTAAGGCTTTTTGATGTGCACGCCATCATGCAGACCTGATAAGTAGATGAATGACCATGATAAATGTGCATAATGAGAAAGTGATAAGAATTCAGGTATCTGGCATGAGTTATGTCTCTGTCGTCCAGAAACAGGGATGCTCTCACTTTTTATCTTTAACTCTCTATTTCTGAATTACAAAGAAAACGTATTTTCCACCCGGCACATATGTATTTGGCAAGCATGTTGTCTAACAAGAGGCTAGCCCAGGCAATGCCCTTATTACGAATACTATTGTGATGATTTTGTTTTGACTTAAAATGTTCCCCCTTTCTTTATGAGCACCATTCATGGAAACACATTTTATAGAGTAGTGTTGTTCTCTGTGTGTTCTGCTGAAAATAGTCTAGTTGACTCCTGACTGGTTGCAGAGAGATGTGGTGTCATACCCTGCAAATGCTTAAAACTGCATGTAAGTTTATTCATATGACTAATCATTGATAAGTGATAGGACTATGCACATGAGTCAAGTTACACAAGTGTATCTGCAGAATCTATCTGGCTGAGATTTTTCCCATTGATGGAAGTTTTGCCTAAGAAAGGATTGCAGGATCAGACCCTTTAAAAGACACAGCAATTTCTTGCAGAAGCACAGCTGTTGGGCTAAATCCAGGGTCATAACTCCATTGAAGTCAAATGAGCAGCATTTGTTTATACAGGCAGTCCCCGGGTTACGTACAAGATAGGGACTGTAGGTTTGTTCTTAAGTTGAATCTGTATGCAAGTCGGAACTGGCGTCCAGATTCAGCCGCTGCTGAAACTGACCAGCAGCTGACTACAGGAAGCCCAAGGCAGAGTTTGCTCTGCCCTGGGCTTCCTGGAATCAGCCGCTGATCAGTTTCAACAGCGGCTGAATCTGGACGCCTGGGACAGAGCAGCTGGGGCGCTGCCGGGTAGGTCCCCACACCGGCAGCGCCCCAGCTGCTCTACCCCAGGTGTCCCTAAGTCAGCTGCTGCTGAAACTGATCAGCGGCTGATTCCAGGAAGCCCAGGGCAGAGCAACTCTGCCTCAGGCTTTTTGTAGTCAGCCGCTGGTCAGCGGCTGACTTGGGGACGCCTGGGGCAGAGCAGCTGGGGTGCTGCCGGGTTGGTCCAGTAGTGCCAAGAGCGGCGCTGTGGGACCAACCGGCAGCGCCCCAGCTGCTCTACCACAGGCGTCCCGAGAAAAGCTTGGTCTTCTGGGGGGGGTGCACTAGCTGCGTCCCTCCCCCAGCAGACCAGGGAGACGCGGAGAAAAGCCGCGGAGGACCCCGCGGGACCGCCGCCCACATCCTCTGGGGCGAGAAAAGCTGCTCTGCATCTCCCTGGTCTGCTGCCCCCGCTCCCCCAGCAGACTAGGGAGATGCGGAGCAAGCCGCGGAGAACCCAGGTGGGGGGACTGCCCAGACGCGCCGCAGTCCCGCTGCCCGGGTCCGACGCGGCTTTGCTTCGCGTCTCCCTGGTCTGCTGGGGGAGACCCCCAGCAGACCAGGGAGACGCGGAGCAGCTTTTCTCGCCCCAGAGGACGCGGGCGGCAGGACCACGGCGCGTCTGGGCGGTCCCGCCACCCGCGTCCTCCGGGGCGAGAAAAGCCCCATTCGTAAGTACGGATCCGACATTAGTCGGATCCGCGTAACCCGGGGACTGCCTGTACTAAGGATGCTTTTAACCCTACATGGAGCAGTATGTGCTACTAATCTAAGTTTACTAATTGATGCCTCAATTCTGCAAAAATGCATCAGCTTTATCTTAAACACTGTGAGTAGTCCTCCAATCAGCATGTGTGTCTTTGTGGCATCAAGGGCTAATTCTGCTTCCCGCAAAGCCAGCCAAAAAAGTTGCCATTGACTTCAGTGGAATGAATGATTTGTCTGACTGTACTTTGATGTAAATAGATTAAAAATGAGATTACTTCTTTAAATTAGGTTGTAAAACAAAATGTTTTCCTCAACTGTGAAAAGAAAAGTTGAAGTCTGTGTAATTAGGTAATATTAATATTATGAATAGAGCATTTTATTGTGATATACTGCATTCTTTTTTCCATGATTCCACTCATTATCTTTTGTCAGAATGACAAAAGTAGCTGAATGCAGCTATCCTAATAGCATCCATGCTTCTATGTACAGTCATGTGTTCATTCTGTGTTGCATCAAAAGGCAAAAAATATACAAAACATCAACAAATAATTTATGTGGAAATATAGGAGGGAAACATTTTGTGGCAATGTTTATTTAGATTTCTTTGGTCTCCTTTCAAACCAAGATTTGTTTACTAGAGGCATTACAATTTAGTGAGACAAATTAGGCTAAACTTTTTATCTCTGGTGGTTTGCACATGCACTGATTGAACTAGTATTTCTTCTAAAGATTGCATAGGAAGATAAATGAACAGGAGGAGCAATTAGAGTAAGGAAAAACTAAAGATTGGCTGACATGATTTAAGTTTACCACTAAGGCAGTTTGTCATTTTGTCTCTATAATCTCTATCAGAATTGACTAAAACCGTAAACATAAATCATTATACTAATTTATTTCACCACACTGTGGTCTGGGAGAAGAAGATTTCATTTTTTCTAGAGACTTTGGGGGATTCAAGCATTCACTTTGAACTTTTTTTAATATATATGAAAAACAAAAACCAAAGAATTATTGATTAGTATTTCAGCATCTTCAAAATATATATATATATATATTTTTGGTGGTGAGTCAAGAAATGTTCCTTCTACTATTGCTATAGTAGCCATTATATATTAAAAAATGGCACGGATTTGATTTTTTTAAACAGACTATCGAAAGCTTACAGCGTGGCAAAATATAATACATCATTGTACGTTAATTCCTCATACTGGACCAGTTAATAAGCAGTCTTCTCTCACAAAATCCTTAAAGGAAGAAGTCTCTGGAACTGTAGATTGCCCTCATGGTGAAATATCCTACAGAATATCTGAGAGCATCCTGCAATATAAATGTCCATGGTTTATTTCTAGATCTGTGATATACTCTCCAACAATGGAACTCACTTTATATCTTCATCTAGAAACCATACTAATGGCATCTTTTAACATGCTATTTTAATAAAAGCTGCAGATCCCTTTATATTTTATAAGTGAAACAGTCCTTATTAGTTAGCTTTAGGGGGAGATTTTCAAAGGTGCAAATGGCAGGTAAGCTCCCAACTCCCACTGACTTGTAAATTTATGAGTACCCTCGTTGGGTTCAATGGGACTGTTTGCATATGTCAGCTTCTGCAGGATCGGAGCCTCTGCTCCTCTGTGGCTGGGGAAGTGGGGAAACAGTGTGGAGGTGCCTCTGGGGAGCAATGAATAAGATATTTACCTCCTTGCTGAGTTTCCTGATGTGTCTGTGGCTTGCCTAAGCAGCACCATCATTAAGGAAGGTACAGCCTGTTCTTTCTACCCACTACCTCTGCAGGCTAACACATGGCTTTCCTCCTCCACAGCACTCCTCTTTGGGTCCTGGTGCATTCCTCTGTGGAGCACTGAGTGAACAGTCATTGTACACACCACCCCTTAGCACAGAGACTACTATTTTCCCTTTACTTGGGAGTAGACCTCAGGAAATGACAGGTACAACCTGCCCTGTGGATAAATAACCTACCCCAATTAATTATGCAGAGAAATCCAAACTAGACATTAAAAAAAAACAACATATAACATACAACCTCAGTCATGCAGAATGCAATGCTATACATGGCCTCAAAAACAATTCTAACATCATAATCAAAGAGGCTGACAAAGGGGGTGCTGTAGTCATCATGAACAGAACAGATTATGAACAGGAGATGACCAGACAACTCACCAACACCAGATTCTACAAGCCTCTCTCCAGTGATCCCACTAAAGAACACCAAAAAAACCCTGAAACAACTGCTCATGAAGCTCCCTGATGCTGCTCAGGACCAAATTTACACTAACATCCCTGCTAATCCTTGACCAGGAGTTTTCTATCTGCTACCCAAGATACACAAACCTGGAAATCTGAGATGACCCATCATCTCAAGCATTGTCACACTTACAACAGGATTATCTGGCTATATTGACTCTCTCCTCAGACCCTATGCTACCATCACTCCTATCTATCTTCGAGATACCACTGACTTCCTGCGGAAACTACAAAACATCAGTAATCTTCTTGAAAACACCATCCTGGCCGCCATTGACACAGAAGCTCTTTACATCAACATTCCTCATGAAGATGGATTACAGACTATCAGGAACACCATCCCCGATGACAGCACCACACACCAGGTTACAGAGCTCTGGGTATGTCTACACTACCCCACTAGTTCGAACTAGCGGGGGTAATGTAGTTATCCGCACTTGCAAATGAAGCCCAGGATTTGAATTTCCCGGGCTTCATTTGCATGAAGCCGGCCGGCGCCATTTTTAAATGCCGGCTAGTTCCGACTCCATGCCGCGTGGCACGGACTAGTTAGTTTGGATTAGGCTTCTAACGAGGCGTACAGCTAGTTCGGATTAGAAGCCTAATCCGAACTAGCTAGTCCGTGCCACGTGTAGTCGCGCGGCACGGAGTCCGAACTAGCCGGCATTTAAAAATGGCGCCGGCCGGCTTCATGCAAATGAAGCCTGGGAAATTCAAATCCCGGGCTTCATTTGCAAGTGCGGATGACTACATTACCCCCGCTAGTTCGAACTAGCGGGGTAGTGTAGACATACCCCCTGTGACTTTGTCCTCACCCATACCTAATTCCGTTTCAGAGACAATTTGTATCTTTAGGTCAGCGGCACAGCTATCTAACTAACTGTCATGGCCCCACAATATGCCAACATCTTTAAGGCTGACCTTGAACAACGTTTCCTTAGCTCTCGCCCCCTAGCAACTTTACTCTACTTATGCTACATTGATGACATCTTCATCATATGAACTCATGGGTAAGAGACCCTTGAAGAATTTCACAGGGATTTCAACAACTTCCACCGCACTATCGACCAGAGCCTGGATCAGTCCACACGGGAAATCCACTTGCTTGACACTACAGTACAATTAAATGTTGGACAAATTTCCACCACCCTATACATAAACCTACTGACTGCTACACTTACCTTCATACCTCTAGCTTCTATCCCAGACACCTTTCTCAATCTATTGTATACAGCCAAGCCCTAAAATACAACCCGATTTGCTCTAATCCCATAGACAGAGACAAACACTTACAGGATCTATATAGATCATTCTTAGAACTGAAATACCCACCTGGAAAAGTGAAAAAGCAGATTGACAGAGCCAAAAAAGTACCCAGACATAAACTACTTCATCATCATCATCATCCTTCACGCACACTGGCGTATAGGGCAGCAACAAAGGTCTTCTACTTCTGTCTATCTCTGGCCAGCCTCTCAATAGTGCCCCAAGTGTAATTCTTGCTCTTCATTTCTACTTCAATGATCCGGCGTCATGTTGTTTTGGGTCATCCTTGTTTCCGCTTCCCTTCAGAGGCCCAGTGCACAGCAGTCTTTGTGATGGAGCTTCCATCTTTCCTGAGCACACACCCAATCCATCTCCAGCGTCTTTTCATAATGATGGTTGCCATGTCATCTTGTTTACACCGTGCAAGCAAGTCCTGACTAGAAATTATTCTTGGCTAAAAAATATGGAGGATCCTCCGAAGACTTCTGGTGTGAAAAGTTGACAATTTATTGAGGTCGTACTCTGTCATCCGCCAGCATTCTGATCCACATAATAGTGTTGATAAAACACAGCTTTGATAAAACTTCAGTTTGGTATGGATGCTGTACTGTGATGACTTGCATACAGCCTTCAGACTCATGAAGACATTTCTGGCTTTACTGAGTCTGCTCAGGATATCACTTCTGATGCCTCCATCTTGTCTGATAATACTACCCAATTATGTAAAGCTCTCTGTGATAGGTAGATCGTGGCCATCGATCTTAACTGTCATTCCCAATCATTCTTAATAGAGTTAGGAGCAAAAAATGTGGCCCTATTTCTTGCCCTGTATATATCCAGCAGATGGTTTTGAAATCCATACACAGAACCAGAAAACACCACATGTAGTAGCAAAACATACATCTGATAAGCAGAAAAGCTGACTTGAGTGCCTTTAGACATCATGGCTACGTCTAGACTGGCCCCAAATTCCGGAAAAGGGATGCAAATCCGGTAAGTCAGCATAGGGAAATCCGTGGGGGATTTAAATATCCCCCGCGGATTTAAATAAATATGTCCGCCGCTTTTTTTCCGGCTTGGGAAAAAGCCGGAAAAAAAGCATCTAGACTGGCTTTTCCTTGAAAGTAGGAATAAGAGATCCTCCGGAAAAGGGCTTTATTCCGGAGGATCGCGCCAGTCTAGACTCTTTTTTTCCGGCTTTTCCCCAAGCTGGAAAAAAAGCGGCGGACATGTTTATTTAAATCCGCAGGGGATATTTAAATCCCCCACGGATTTCCCTATGCTGACTTACCGGATTTGCATCCCTTTTCCAGAATTTGGGGCCAGTCTAGACGTAGCCCAAGAGTTCAGGAACAGACCCAGGAAAAGCAAGTCAAGGCAGCCCAACAGGGGGGAAGGGAGTGATACACAGGAAGTTTATAATACTAAGTTAAGATTAAAATGAGAGTATGAAGTCTTTGGTGCTTCCCCATGCCAAGGTTTGAAGTTCACCCATCACTAGTTTTCACTTGCAAAAATGCCACATTTTTCAAACATCTGTGGCATAAGGAGGATTTCTGGTTGTGACATCAGAGTTGCAAACTTTTTTTACAGGGCTCTATAATTAATATAATTACAATATAAGCAATAATTATCACACTTTCTTGATTAAACATAAATTAAACTTTTAAAAATTATGAATAATGTTAATATAATCAATTAATAGTCATAATTTACATAATACTGATTGAACTGCTCTAGTCTGGCACTCTCTGGTCTGGTAACATCCATAGTCCAGTATGATTTTAGTTAGCTGGATGTCCACTTATCAGGGGGTGGCCAAATTTCTCATGATCCTATAAAGTTTGTTTACACCCAGCAATCCTAGCTCTCAGTGTTTTGTGCTATTACTTAGCTCTAATTTACCCCTACATGTCTTCTACGAGCCCAATAAGCAGTGAAAGTGTTGGTAATGTTGTTAGTATATTGACCTCCCATGATTCAGCAAATTTTCTGGTTCAGCATCGGTCAGGTCTTGAGGGTGCCAGACTAGAGAGAAAGTTCTCTGAACTTTTGAAGGTCGCTGCTTCTGCAGATGCTCTTACAGGCTGGAATCTCTTGCTAGTTCCTCTCTGCAGTTTTTCTCTTTATATCAAGTTAAGTAGTCCAAGCTGTTAAGCTGAGGATCTGGCCCACCAACTATAATACTAAAGAGGTGAATGGAAAATGGCCACTGGATTTGTGAAGGCAGAGAAAACACAGCAGAAAGTGAAGGAAACACAAACCAGGGAAGAAGGAAGAAACAAAGCAAAGTAATGGAAGGAAAAAAGAGACAACAAAACCAAGGCCATTGTTGCTGTGGAAGCTGGAGTTTAATTATTTTGTGCTGTAACTGGACGTGGAACTCAATTAATAAGAAGTGTGTTTTAAAATTATATGTCATAAGCACACATAAGAAGCTTTCTGAATTTCAAGAAAGGAATGATGCCAGTTTGCCAAATATTTTGACAGTGGTCAGCCTAAAGGGAGACAGACTATCATCAGGAAGTTAGCAGTCAGCCAGCCAATCACCCAGCAAGGCGTCCAGGGCACAGACAGTAAAAGGTTAGAACAAAGAATCACTTCTTTGCTGCACATATGTGGTTTGGACATTAAATATTGTGGTTACTTATATATAAACCACAATATTATATAATACATACACATACACACGGAGAGAGAAAGTGGATAAATGATTCTGTAGTTAAAATAACTTGTGTTGTCCAAGTAGCTAACTATTTTGTTTTATTATTAGTTCTAGCTTTTTTGAGTTTTTGGCCTTTCCTGAATTATTTTTATTTGTTTCAGAATTGTCTACTATGAGTCTGTTGTTTGTTGTGGTGGTATTCTCTTTCTCTCCCCCTAGCCTATCACAGGCCTGATTCCAGTCTCTCTGTTGTAACTCCACAGAAGTCAATGGAGTTAGATTGGTTTCACATCAGAATATTAAGAGGAGATCATTTTCGATCCTTATCGATAAAGTGAATCTACCCTAAAATTTACAATAGTCCAATCCTCCCTTTTCTATTGTTGGAGCTGTGTTGGGCCCAGGATTCTAGAGAGAGGAGTTGGCTGAGGTAATATCTTTTATTGGACCAACTCCTTTTGGTGAAAGACCAGTCTTGTTTCTCTCTTTTGTAGGCAGCTAATTAAGAAGGTAGCCAAACATACTCGCTAACACCACCAGTGTTCTGTATTCCTTTCAGCCAAGCTTCAGGCCAAGGACTGATATAAAAAAGGCACAACAGTAAATGTCTTCTTTGTCTCCAGAATCTAGGAAAGTATAGCCACACCCCTTTCTGCAATATTTGGTACTATTGATTATCAGGTAGTACTACTGTCCCATCCCTAAGAAGCTGCAGTGACAAATGGAAATGCCTTCCAACGACTCATGTCCTTCCTTTCAGACTGAATCCACAGTATTATTACTGGCAATTGTTCCTCCACCTCCAAATGATCTCCTGCAGAATTCCATAAGGCTCAGTACTCTCCTACACATTATTCAAATTGTTAGGAGACTTACAGAGACAGTGTGGGCTGACTAACTTGTCGTATGCATCTTCCCATGTCTACAACATCAAATGTAAACACCATCTGTATCCACGCTTTCTCAGTGCTTGGCCAAAACCATCAGCTGGCTCAGGCTAAAGCCAGGCAAGGCTGGGGCAGTGCTGGAAGGACATAGCTGGAGCAATGTGGGAAAGAAGCAGAAAAACCTTTAATAAATTGGATTTCATCTGTAATATCCTTCGTTATTTAGGGCCTTTGCCTGAAGATTGCTAAGTCAGCCTAGAGCCTTGGATCCTTTGGGACTCCTCAGTGCTACTGGACACCCAAGTAGTCACAGAAGCAAAAAATATCCATTTATGACTGGCCAGAAGCAGGCCCTTTGTGAGATCCAGAGAAACCCGGGCTACTTCCAGGTTTTGAGGCCCCTGCCCATAATGAAAACAAAAACTGACAACACTGATCCAGCACCAGCCACTAGTAGCAGTTTGTTAATATAATCAGCAGATCAGAGAGGACACATTTATCAAGGTCTAATCCTGTGCCATCAGAACCAATATATTTTTATTAATATTTATGAACATTTTAACTCATATGACAAAATCTGTAGCATTTAACAAAAAAAGATGTCTTTTACCAAATCACATCTCTTATTTGCTTAAATTTGCAGCTCTAAGTTGAGAGTGTGTATAAATGGGGTGGCACTCATCTCTTGCAAGCGCCCCCATTTGGACAAGTGTGTGTGCCTGCACTGCCCTCAGTCTTCAGCCTTTCTGGCTACTCAGCCCTCTGGCTGAGTCATACACTCTGTGTGTTCACAAACCCCTTCCAGGGTACACTTATAACAGGAACCCATCCCAGTGCCCTCTCTAGAGTGAGTCTCAGTTCAATCCTGTTCCCCCAGTTTGTTGCCTCAGTCTGAACAAGAGTGGTGCCTCCAGGGCTTCCCCTTCTGAAGACATGTCCTCTCCCTTGCCTCAGTCTCTCAACAGCTCTCCTCTCTGAGCTGTTCTAATTTCTGCCAGACAGCCACCCCGACCTTCTCCCTTCCAGGTCTGGGATGCAACTGAGCTGCTTCTAGTCCTGCGGCTTCTTCTATATCCCCTCCTGGCCCCTGATTGGCTGGTTTCTTCCTAGCTACTTTAGCTGCCTGGAGGACTTCTCTATGGCCCTTTTGGCCTTAGGGCCTAGCCTCATTAAAGTGGGTCACATTTTGATCTGATAGGGATGCACATAAAAACAAATTGCAAAACTTATAAAATGCCAAAATATGAACAAGTGTCTAAGTATGATACCCCTTTTGAACTTGAGGTTCAGGCCAAATGGCCCTGCTGGCCCCCCTCTGATTGGTCTTGGCCAAAAGGTTTCTCCCTAGCCTACCAAGCACAAATCTGCAGGTTTAATTATTACAACTTGTATCTAGAAATGAAGCCATGTGTCCTACAAAATTTCCAACGGTTACAGAGCACAGCAATCCATCTGCTTAGCCATGCACATCATGGTGAACACTGCCCCTGAGCTTTACCCTGCCTGTCTTTGAATACAGAGTCCAAATCAAAAGTCTCTATCCTTATATTCAAAGCCCTTTGTTGGGCTTTATAGAAAGCTCATTGGAAGATAGAATTTTTATGGGAATTGGATTCAGAGTACAGAACTGACTCCCACAAGAGGAAAGAGTTACAAAAGTAACCTTTTTCAAAAATAGCTGCAAAACTCAGTTCTTTGAATTATATTTTCTTCAATAATTTCTTCACAAACAAACCAAAATATCTATATAATCAAGCTATTTCTCCTATGGGCTGCTTAAGAAAATCGTGTTATTGACATTTCAACAGTTGGAGAGCACGCCTGCATTCATATGGCTCTGCCTGGTGCTATGGATCACAGCTTCCTTATTTGTGGACAGCCTGGCCTGTTGCTTTGATAACCTTTTAATTTACTATACCATCACTGCTATCCATAACTTTTCTTCTGAATGTTTTAGACAAAAAATTCTAAGAAATTCTAGCAGGCCCTCTTAATTTCATAGTGATGGGTGCTATTTATTTTCTTTAATGTCTTTAGGTGTCCATCAATGTGGTGTCAAGGAAGATAACATATATAAAAAACAAGCAAAACACTGAATTACCAGATAGAGCTCAAATAGCTCCCCTTCCCTATACCAAAGTCTGTTCCTTTGTCCAACAGTACAAAACTTAAGTCTGAACTCCATCATCTTTACCATTAAATTTGTATGTTACCCAGGGGCCCCTATTTGGACTGGGGCCCTATTGTGCTAGTTGCTGTACCAACACATAGGGAAAAAGAGTTTAAAACAAGTAACGAACAAAGGCTAGAAGGCATTGTTTTTCATTATTTAACACCCAACACGCTATAGACGGGTATTACTGAAGAATATTCCATCCAAACGTCTAATAAAACTTTCTACCAGCCCTAGGATTTGTCTAAAGCTTTCTTCCAAATTGCCCCATTTTTTACCCCACCCCCACCCCCCAAAAAATCCCAGGAAATGTTTTCCTAGAGCTCCATTTTGAATGCATATAGAAAAGCAGAAATCGTGATACTTACCAGATTTTTTTTGTCATGATTCTATGCTTCCCGTGTGCTAAATATCAACAATCTCAAAGCTCCCAACCATTTCCCAAAACCCAACATCAGTTTTCCTGCTGGGATAAAAGTGGATAGAATGCAGAGTTGTGGTTCCACCAGTGAGATACAACTCTATTAAGTAAATGGAAGGTAAAGTAAGTTAATCTTCATTTCAACTGTATGCACAGCTCACAGATGTCAGTGTACAGTTCCATATTTTCCATGCAAGCAGAACCCCAAACAATGTAGCACTCATCACAACAGGCCACTACAAATCAGTAGAAGCATCTCAGAAAAGTTTTCTTCACTACCCTGATTAGCCTGGCATCCACAGTGGTGGGTTGAAGGACATTTTCAAAAGTGTCCTTTATTAATAAGGATATGGACAACTAGAGTTGCAGTACTTCCCCCGGCATTTGCAGCTAACACACATGACACTGCCACTCTGCTATTTCAGTTGGAGATAAGCTTCTTCCAGAGCAACTGTAAATTGTGTCCTACAGTGTGAGCAGTGTGCTGCAGTTTTGTAACATCAGCCTATATCAACTTTTTTTTCTATGATCTTACCCATCCTTATCTTCCCCCCTGTTTCCCCAGACCAGTGTTTCTCAAAGTGGTCCAGCTCCCACGGTTCCCCATAGCTGCAAACGGCGAACCGCAGCCAATGGGAGCTGTGAGGCTCTGTGGCTGCAGAGCCAGTAAGTGAACAAACCAGAGAGGCCCGGTAGCAGCTTTCTCAGAGTAGGTCTGAGGACCACTTTGAGAAATCCTGGTCTATACACACCCACAAATTAGATTAAATGTCTTGTTATGGAAGAATTTCTTTAAATGATGGTTTTCCTAGTTATAATATTTCTTGAGGTTCTAACTTTATTCACCACCCGTTTTCCTAAAGATCTCCATAGATCTGTGTGCAGCCTCATGAATGCCTTAGTTCTACCTGTTTGATTTTGAAAGCACAGTCTTGTCTAATAAGTTATAACCTCATTCTGCATCCCCATGGGTATGTCTACACTACAAAGTTAGTTCGAACTAACGGACGTTAGTTCGAACTAACTTTCATAGGTGCTACACTAGCACTCCGTTAGTTCGAATTTAATTCGAACTAATGGAGCGCTTAGTTCGAACTAGGTAAACCTCATTGTACGAGGACTAAGCCTAGTTTGAACTTCCTAGTTCGAATTAAGGGCTGTGTAGACCCTTAATTCGAACTAGTGGGAGGCTAGCCCTCCCCAGCTTTCCCTGGTGGCCACTCTGGCCAACACCAGGGAAACTCTACTGCCCCCCTCCCGGCCCCGGGCCCCTTAAAGGGGCACAGGCTGGCTACGGTGCCCATGCCAGGTGCAAGCCTGCCAGCACCCAGCCAGCAGACCCTGCATCTGGCATGGATCGAGCCACCCACCCGATGCCCCCCAGCCCTCCCCCTCTTCCAGGGACCAGGCTGGCGGCTCCCAGGAGCTTGCCCGGGACCGCAAGAGGCGGGCACCCGCCTGGGCTAGTGCGGACATCGTGGACCTCATCCACGATCTCCGCCCTAGGCACAGGAAAGTGGCCGTCTAGGGCAGGAGAGCTGCCAGCCTGGCCACCCAGGAGCAGGTGTGCAAGAGAATCAAGGGGGTCCAGTGAGACCCCCGACCCTGAGCCCTGAGCTTACAATGGCCGTACTGGGTCAGACTAAAGGTCCATCTTGCCCAGTAGCCTGTCTGCCGACAGTGGCCAACCCTAGGGACCCTGGAGGGGATGGACCGAAGACAGTGACCAAGCCATTTGTCTAGTGCCATCCCTCTCCAGCCTTCCACAAACCTTGGGCAGGGACACCACTCCTACCCCCTGGCTAATACCACTCCATGGACCCAACCTTCATGACTTGATCTCACTTCCCTTTAAACTCTGTTCCAGTTCTAGCCTTCACAGCCTCCTGCAGCAAGGAGTTCCACAGGTTGACTCTTTGCTTTGTGAAGAACAACTTTCTGTTACTAGTTTGAAGCCTGCTACCCATTCCTTTCCTTTGGTGTCCTCTAGTCCTTCTTTATGGGAACTAATGAAGAACTTTTCTGTATGCACCGTCTCCACCCAACTCCTGCTTTTAGAGACCTCTATCCTGTCCCCCCTCTGTCTCCTCTTTTCTAAGATGAAAAGTCCCAGTCTGTTTAGCCTCTCTTCATATGGGACCTGTTCCCAACCCCTGATCATTTTAGTTGCCCTCCCCTCTCCCAGCCTCTCTCTTCCCCTCTCCCACCTCCTTTTCCCAGTCTCCCCCAGTTTTATTCAATAAAGACAGATTCCACTTTGGAAGACACGTTATCTTTATTTTGTACATCAAGAAGAGGGGCTAGGGAAGGGTAAGTGGAAGGAGGTGAGGGAGGAATGGGGCACGAGCCCCCAATGGGGAGGACTGGGTTGGCTCTGCGGGCTTCTGGGGGTAGAAGCTCTCCTGCAGCCCCCCAATTGCCCCCTCTCCCCAGATGGCAGCCTGCGGCAAGTGCAACTGGTCTGATGGCTGAGTGCTGTGATGTGCCCAGTGTGGGCACTCAGGGCACTCCAAGCCAGGACTGCTTTGCAAGCGGGGCACCCCTGAGAACTGTCTGTCCGGGGTGGGGGTTGGGACCCTTTAAGCACAGCCCTCGGCTAGCCTGAGACAGCATCTCCACGCTCTAAGTCCTCCTCTGATGCCCTGCCGGCACTGCTTCTGGCCATCCTTAACCCCGCTTCAGGGTCCACTTAATGTGGACGCGCTAGTTCGAATTAGCAAAACACTAATTCGAACTAGTTTTTAGTTCTAGACGCGTTAGTTCGAATTAGCTTAGTTCGAATTAACTAATTCGAACTAAGTTTGTTCGAATTAGCGCTGTAGTGTAGACATACCCCATGTGATTTATATATCAAGCAGGTCCTCTGTCCATATCACCTGCTATTTCCAACCTAGCCACAGATTTTAATACTTAACAAAACCACTCTGAGCTGATACTCATTGTTGTTTTCATGTGGGGACAAAACAAAAGTACCACATGAAAAAGGAGCAAAGGTGTCATTCAAACTGCCTGTCGCAAAGGTAACAAAGGGATGGGTTTATTCCCTTTTTACTTTTTTTTTTTCATGAAGGCTTCCATGAGATACAATGATGTACAAGTATATGTTATTTATATACATCTTTCAAAAGGGGAGAAAAGGTGTGACAGACACAATGTGCGATCACTAACAAGAGCTCACATAACTTTCAAAATGCGACGTGGCAGACATCTCTTCATGCTCTGGGCAAATGGCACACGGTACCGTGAGACATTAGGTTTTTAAAAGTGAAGTTAAACTGATAAATTAGACCTCATTTATTGAACAGCAGTTACAGCCAATTGCCCAGGGAGTCGTTTGACACCTTTGAAGACCCTGCTAACTTAATTGGCGATAGTTTTGGGGCTGAAGGAAACATTTAAGCCTGTAGCAGCAGGATACCATGCAGCATGAAAATGGAGAAGACAAGCATTCTCACTGACAAGGGGAGTCATATATAGATTTTTGTGTCCATTGTTTTCCCTTATTTGTGTGTGTGCTTTACTCAGTCAATCAAATATAATTGACACCGCTGGGTTCTGTTGTTTTGTGGATGACAGGAGCTAATGCAAAGGAAAAAAGCTGGAAGTAAACTTCCCCCTGTAAGGCTGTGAAAAGGTTTTTCCACTGAGCTTGTGACATTTTTTGCTCAATTGTATTAATTGATGTAGTGACAAGGCAGTTGGAAAGATGATGGATACTGATCACTACACCCTTTTTAAGGTTGGGGTGATATCTTGGCATTAACATAAACTCTATTTTTGTGCATGTCTTGGAAATGCAACCAGTAAGTACAGAGGGTAAAGGATGGCTTAAGCAGCTGCATCGAGTCCATGTGTGATACAGAAGTACACTGCTGGATTTAGATATGTGACTAGTGGGAGATGCCTTCAGAGCTTAGACCCATGGCATCCAATCAGTTCTGAGGCAGTAGCCATTATAGCAAACTAGCCATACTCAACCAGCCAAATAGCCACATGTGGCTAGTGACTAGTATATTGGACACCACTGGTTTAGACTTTTACTTATAGCCACCCAGTCCCCAAATTTGACTCTTACATTGCTCTGTTTTTTCTGTTGTTCATATGTGTGGGACAGGTATACCAACTTTAAGAATACTGTTAAGGAATCACAATGTACCTCAAGATCTGGAACCTGTGGGTCTCATATATCACCATCAGCTCCTCCACCTGTCTCTAAAAAACAAAACAAAACAAAACTTCACAGGCATAAACCCAGTTTTGTCTTTTTACCCTAAATTGCAATAACACATGTCTATTCTTTTTAATTTGTCTCGCCTTCCTTCTGATAATATTTACTGTATAACTCTGAAGTTTAACTCTTCAGAATAAATTGGGATGCACTTTGCATTACGATACTATGCCAAATAGAGCTGTGCTGTTGTTTGGTAAGAAATTCCACATTACAGTGGCATATCTCAATATGGAGCTTTCATTTCCAAGTAATCTTAGGGATACTATGATTGATGTCAAGGAGCTTTCCCCAAAAGTCTCATCTCTGCAGTCATACAATGTGCAAATTGCAATAATCTCAGAGCTAGTTCCTCTGAAAGATGCTAGCACCTTGCTATGGCATTAAATATCAGCAGATGGTGAAGAAGTGAGCTCAGCAGGGAGCAGGCTTCCTAAAGAGAAATGCTTATAGAGAGGTGTAGATACAAAATTGTAAGTGCAGTTGCTCAGTAAGGATAGTGATCACTGGTACTGACAAGGCACACACCAATTCGGTTAACGATTATACAAATGGCTAGCTAACTAGCCATTTTCACATTCTTTCCTGCAATTTGTGCATGCGATCCTGGTATCTGTGCTCAGTGATGATGGCATGTAATTGCACTTACATTACTTACAGTGCCAATCTCCTTGTTAAAACAAAATTGACCTTTCATGTTCCACCACTCTCCACTCAGCCCTGCTACACTGTCTCTATAAGAGCTAAGAAGAAGAGGTGATAAAGTACACTGGCCGAGGAATCCTTGTTGGAAACTTGTTTGAACATACTTGTGAACAAATAGATCTTTCTGAAGGGAGGGTGGCTTCTTAAAGGGCTGCAACTCACTGCATAAACCCTCTGACTACATTGTCCCATCTAACAGAAATATTTAAAATTTCCTTCAGAGTCAGCTCTGCACAATTCTCTACTGCTTATCACCAGGTGCCTCACAGTATCATCCACTTCACCAGTCCCATTCTCATTTCCTGGCACCTGGTTTTCTGTGATTGCTCTTGGAGTAACAGCAGCTGCTGTAAGCCTGACACACATCACCATACTTCCGGCCACTTAGGCTCATTCACTGATAAACTGGAAAACACACAGCAAACTAAAAAACATTTTGTTACCCATCCTGACCCAGTCATTGACATGAGAGGTTCAAGTGGTTTGGTTTCTTACTGGAACCAAGCAGGCTTTATGCCCCAGTTACAATTTTGCTAGAAATATGGCTAAAGCAGTCATCAGTCCAGGGATCTTTTCCATTATAAGCAGCAAAGCACAAAAGAAATCAACAGCAGAATAGGCGAAGAATAATTTCTAGTAAAAGAACCACATTTTAACAGCTCAAAAAAGATTAAATACTATAATGAACAGATATATAATAAACTAAAATGTAGCCTTCATCAATGAAACTCAAGATCCTAAATACAATTCTAAGTCTCTATCATCCTTGATGCACCAATCAGGTTGAAATCAAGCTCTCTTACAATGAAAGACTTCTTGGCAGAACTTCTAGCTTGTAGTGTAATCCTATGTAGAGGAATATAACATTAATTGTGATTAGTCTACTATATGCATGTAATCTTCTTATGGGGTAAGTCTTTGGGATCTACAGGCACAGATCCTGCCATTAAACAGGAACTCAAATAGCAGAGGACCAAATTCTCAGTTCATGAATAATTACTTGTAGGAACAGGAAAAGAGGACATTTTTCTGACTATGTTTAGGCTCCCCAACCTTATAGATTGTTTGGAGATTTACTTTCCAGTGACTAGTTCTGGTGCATGATGTATAATGTTTGGAACAGTGGAGTACATGTAGTGCAGACATTCCAAAGACTGAAACATTTGTAAATCGTATGTTAGATACTTGGAAGGAGATACTAATAGGCACAGAGGGGATTATAGGAATGTTCCACTACTTACTAGATGATTTCAGTAATTCAGTACTAGATTGTAAATCCTTGCCTTATCAAGATATTTGTACTTTGTTAGATTTGCATGAAAGTTCAGCTTTCTAAAAACCACATAGGAATTTGCAAATGACCATGAAGTTGTAATTCAGTACTGGTCAGATAAATAACCAAGGAGATTCATTCAGTTAATGCTGATGAAATTGTGTAGTAATATTTAGCAGTTTTTATCTGCAATCTGATTCAAAGCTCATTGAGCTCAGTAAAAATCTTTCCAATGACTTCAGTGAGCTTAAGCCCCTATAGATCTGAAAAGGAGAGAACGTATCTTTATCTCCACTATTTAGACAGAAATTAAGGCACAATGAGGTAAATTAATAAAAAGACACAGGTACCTAATTGCTTCTTTAGGCATGTAAATCTCAGAATCACATCCCACTGGGACTCACAAAACACCTGCTCAGCTGCTGCTGAACATTGTAAGCTCCTAAACTCACTCAACACATACATTTTTTGTGGTAAAAATCCCCTAGGTGCCTTTGCTTGTTCATGCACACTTCTGTCTTATGCCAGATGCTTTAGGCCAGGGGTGGGCAATAAGCACCAGGTGCATTATTTACCTCAGGGCTTATCTAGACTACCCGGAACAGTCGAAAGAGGATATGCAAATGTTGTGAGAAAATGAGGTTTATGTGGCTTTTCGAAAAAGTGGGAGGGTTCACCGAAAAAGCCGCATCTAAACCACTTTCCCTTTCGAAAGCTCTGTGATCGGAAGAAGATATGAAAGTTCCCACGGAATTGGTATATCCTCTTTTGACTGTACCGTGTAGTCTAGATAAGCCCCCAGAGTCCAGGAGCTGCTAGCATCCATACCTGTGGATGTTCAGGTAAATTAAGCGTCTCTCAGCCTGCTAGGGGCTAACCCTGGCAAGCCACATCCAGCTCTCAGGATGCTTATTGCCAACTGCTGCTTAAGGCCTTAATTCCATAATTAGAACTGCATAGGGAGGCATCTGATCTCATGTGGAGACATTACAATTAATGGAGCCACCCATGGGCACAATTGTTTGCCTGTGTGGATCCAGATGCAGGATTGGGATCTTATTTAGTGAATAATTTAAAAATATAAAAAGCACAGTGTTTATTTCCAGGTGGGTTTGTCCCATTTTCCTCAACTTTCATGACACTTTTTGGTTGTTTGGTTGTTTTTAAAATTATTTTGAAAATCAAGGTTATTCAAAGTAAAAAGTGTATTTAAATAATGTTCTATAAAGGGTCGAGAAATGAGAAATAAAGTTAAAGTCATCCTTGCTTTAGCTGTCTTGTGCCTTTTTGTTTTTCATTAAATGCACGAAGAGGATGTATTACCATCCTTAAGTTTGGTGGGAACGTGTGTGTGTGTGTGTGTGTGTGTGTGTGTGTGTGTGTGTGTGTGTGTGTGTACATTGTACAGAAAGGGCCAGAATTAAAGCTGATATAAGGCAGTATTGCTCACTTAAGCTATGTCTAACTGCAGAGTTTTTCTGCAAAAACTCACGGAGTGTCCATACCTCAAGCACGTTTTTGCACAAGAAAATTTACAGTGAATTGACAGTACAGAGGGGATTTTGCAGTATAGGTATTCCTCTTTCTATAAGGAGTAACTCCTTTTTGCGCAAGAGCTCTTGCACAAAAAGGTGTGTGTGGACGGGAATCGGGTTTTTTGTGCAGAAACAGCCTATTGAAAGAAGCACAGGTGCCCTGGTGGCCATTCTGTTAATGAGAATCAGAGCTTTCTTGCGAGAGAGCATCCATGCAGTCTGGACGCTCAATTGCACAAAAGCGCATCGCTTTTCCAATGCGCTTTTGCAGTGTGGACACACTCTTGCATGCAAGAAGCCTGCAGTGTCGACATAAGTCCATGCACCTACACTGTTTTACAGCAGCTCACAAGCTGGCCTGAATGGCACAGCCAGAATTCTAAATCCACAAAGCAATGCAGTTCTTCAATGTGCTGTGTTGCTTGAGATGGTGAGAGGAAGCAATGCAGAGGATCTCAGTTTCCGTAAGTGTTCATAGGTGAATGAAATGTGGGCCAGCATATGTGGGAAATGTGGTGTGTGAGGCAGACTGGCTCTAGAAGCAGCTGGCTTCATGCAATAGACACAATGTTTACTTGATTCGCTACAGCTCTTGACACCCAGTCTTCACAGATCAAGTTTGATTGTGGTTACATGTTAGAGTGATGCTGACAGCATACTCGCAACTCCTCCTGGGGTTTGCATTTTTACTTTTCACAGTAATAGATGAAAAATGACCGTGGCAAGCTGTAAGTTTTGTGTTGTTATCCAAAGTTAGTTTTCTTTTTTTATTTATTGTCATGCAATTGCTTCTTTAACCCACACTATTGATCTGGAGAAGGGTGGCTCAGTGCCAAGCCTCAGTCGCCTGGTCCTGAGGGAAAGAAATAAACAGTCCCAGCAAAAGGGGAAAAAATAGCCCTGAAGATTGACTGGCTTGCTCGGGGCCCTAGTGGATTCCTTCTTACACCAGAGCATCATTTAAGTCTATGTTCTTCCATCTACCTTGTTTGCAGTAAATAGCTGCCCATTATGTCAGGTCAGGCAAGCGCTGTGGCGTCACAGCTCAGCAGCCGTGATCAGCTTGCCAAGCGTGGAGGGGAGGGTCTCTAGAGAGTAGATGCATGTGTCAAGTTCTTGAGCTGTCAAGGTTCTAAGCGACAGTTTATCTTGAGGGTTTAAAACATCCTTGCAAAGTTTCCCCTTCCTCCCCTCCCCCTTTCTCTGGTTGACATTCTGCTTGAAACAAGACAGATGCTGAAGCAGTTTTCTTTAAGTTTGCTCTAATTCCGCAAGGTACAATACAACAAATACAATTCTGTCCATCTTTTAAAGGGCTGAGATCAGGAGCAAGACACACTATTCTTTTTTGCCTTACACTAACACAAATTTTTTCAGATGAGTTTGACAGAGTTGCTCTACTACCCTGTTTGTTGCCCTCCATAAACAAGCCACATTAGCGTTCTTAAGGCAAACAAAGAACTGCATCCCGGGTAACATTTTTCATGTTGTTGCCACATGTAATTGAACATTTTATGGCACTCTAATGCAATGTCAGGTTCTTAACATGACATGTATTCTTCTTTTCCATCATTGCAGTCTAAGAACATAATAGGATTGTCTGTGGATTTGTTTGCATGAAAAATAAGATTTATTCTATGAATAGAACTGAATCATTTATGAGACCCTTATCTCACAATGCCAGTTTTATAAGCCGTAATAGTCTTTGCAGACTGATGTTGTTTACTGTAAAAATCCCAAGGAAGTATGATTTTATTTTAGCTATTACATTCAAGATATTAAATAAATTATTTTTCACTTCTTTATAGGAAAATAGAAGATATTTTGTAGTTTGTCATCCCCAGACACAGAATAAGGAAAACATTTTAAAATGGTTAGGGCCGAATTTGCCTTTCAATACCTGCACAGGCCTTCAACTCATATGAAAGGCATTTCCATACATACTCCCTTCAGTTATGCCTTCATGAAAAGGCATGGAAAAGACATGCCCCTTTCGGGTATTTTCCTCCTTGGCAGTGCCACAAGCAGTATCCTCTCTAGTGCTGAGGAGGTAGGAATTAAAAGCCTCCTCTTGCTGTTGCTCATCTCGACAGGACCAAAAAGAGGAAAGGGGTGAAGAGAGAAGGGAAGCAAAGTCAGTTATTGAATAATATGGAAAAGTCATACAGAGAAGGAAACAGATTGAACAAGACAGAATAGAGGTGATACATAGTAAAGAATGGGGGAAGTAGGTGAAAGAAGTAAAATGAGAAGAAGTTGATCAGTGCACAAGAGACAAAGAACATTGTTTAAGGCTTTTAGTTAATAGAATGTATACATGTAAAATGACAACAATGAATAACAAGTTTTTTAAGTTTTTAAAAGGAGATGAACTAATGTTCTGTGGGAGTGGGATGGAATTTTCCTGGGACCAGCCTTTCATATCCTGTACCACTCCTAATTTTGCCTTTTGTATCTGGAAAAATATTTTCCCTCCTAGTACCCCTCAATTATGTAGTTCCATTTATGCTAAGCCTCAAGATAGGACACAGACAAAATGGATCACCCTTATTCTTTTCTCCCACCACAATACCTTTGGCCTAAATGGACTTAACTGTGAGCCTGGGATGCCATGAATTCTAGGCTCACCTCTTCTAAAGACTGATAATAATGTTGTAGCTCTCATTATTAAGCACACATCATACTCTGTTGTGAGGTTACTCAGGATCGCTTTTGCAGAGATGGGAAGAAATTCAATTCTGGCTCAATTGAAATCAGTGGCAACATTTCCATTGACTTTACGGGGGATAGATTTCACCTCAGATCTCTAGCACAGCAAATCCCAATGTCATCCCCTTAGCCATCCTACCTTTCAGAAAGAATCTCCTGAATTTATGTGTTTGGCTATAATGTCTGTAAAATGGGGCAACTGTTGCCTATGTAATCCACTGTTTACTGGGAGGATAGCAGTCTACTCCTGCAGCTTGCTAATGTAATTACTCTTTTAGCTGACGTGGTAGAAATCTATGATTCATATATCAACAATGCAGACTCTAAGCCTGTGGACTTTTTGTCTTGTCTGTCTTGCAATGTCATAATTCCCTTGAATTATGGGACTCCATTGCCAGTGGATGTTGTGAAAGCACATGTCTCTTCTGTTTGGGTGTGATTCATGTAGAATCATAGAAATATAGAACTGAAAGGGACCTTGACAGTTCATCTAGGCTAGAGCCCTGCATTGAGGCAGGACTAAGTATTATCTAAACCATTCTTGACAGGTGTTAGTCTAACCTCTTCTTTAAAACCTCCAGTGGTGAAGATTCCACACCCTCCCTAGGCATTTTTTTTCAGTGCTTTGCTACCCTTGCAGCTAGGAATTTTTCCCTCATGTCTAACCCAGGGGATCTCAAGATGTGGGTCAGGATCCAAACTGGGTTGTGACCTTGTTTTAATGGGGTTGTTCTACAGCTAGAGCTCAATGGCTTCCCAAAAGGAAAGACCACACAAGGCCTCTGAGGAGAAAACCAATAAGATGCAAATGAAGGAAAGAGTTAGTGAGAAGGGACCGCCTATCACCATGGCCCTAAGAAAAAGTTTCCCAAACCAAACCCCAGTATTGGCAATACAATCTTTGGTTTTAAAACCTTCAGTGGATTCATTGATGGGAATTGGGAATTACCTGGGTACTGAGATAATTGTGGACCCCAGTAATGAGAGGGCCATATATCTTGACACTGCCAGTAGAGGAGACTACTCCTCCCATCCATCAACCAAATCCTTCAAAAGGAGAAAAGAGACAGCATATTGGGCTATCTGGACCATTGGCCATACACTATATGGCTATTCTTACCTTCTTTTATATTCTTATGAAAACCAGTTCCCTGAGATTCAAGGGTGAGGCTGCAGAAATAACAGAGCTTAGCTGCCACTCCATTACAGTGCTTCACCACCCTCCTAGTGAAAATAGTTTTTTCTAATATACAACTTAGACTTCCTCCACTGCAACTTGTGACCATCGCTACTCATTCTGTCATCTGTGACCACTGAAAAGAGCTTCTCTTCATCCTCTTTGGAATCCCCCTTCAAGAAGTTGAAGGCTGCTATCAAAAAAACCTTCATTCTTCTCTTCTGCAGTCTAAACAAGCCCAAATCTCTCAGCCTCACCTCCTAAGTCATGTGTTCCAACCTCCTAATCATTTTTGTTGCCCTCTGCTGGACTTTCTCCAATTTGTCCAAACCTTTCTGTAATGGGGGACCCAGAATTGGACACAATACTTCAGATGAGGCCTCACCCATGCCGAATAAAGTGGAATAATCACTTCTCTAGATCTGCTAGAAATGCTCCTACTAATGCACCCCAATATGCCGTTACCCTTCTTGGCTACCAGGGCACACTGTTGACTCTTATCCAGCTTCTCATCCACTGTAATCCCCAGGTCCTTTTCTGCTGAAATACTGCTTAGCCAATTGATCCCATTGCTAGCAGTGCTTGGGGTGGTTTGTGAGATGCTCAAATATTACAAGGCCATAGAAAATCCCAAGAGGAAATTAACAATTCTATATTCAGTTTAGTGAATAGTGTGCAAAAAATAAGGCATGGCATCACATACTGAACGATGGGGATAAAATGAAATATTGAATAGTTGTCTGCCTGCCAGGACACCATCCCTCCTGTGCCCTGAATGAGGCTGTGGACTTATGGGAAATGTGGGATATGATAATATCATTAAAAACTGTGTCATAATGTATATTCAAAAGGAAGGCAAATTATGAAGATTTCACAGATAACCTTTATTTGGGCATGTCTTAATTTCTGAGTGCTTGACTTTGCAATCTTAACATATTTTTGCTGGTTTTAGTATGGAGTATACAAAAAGAGGATTGATTTCCTCTTAGTGATGTCTTCTCCCCACCTTCTTTTCAGATATGCCTCCAAGAGAGGGATTTCTGTCCATGCCATCTTTGAAAGCAAGTTAGATGATAGGATCCCCTATATGCTGCAGTGATGAGAACTACAGAAATATTAATAATTATCACTTCTATTATGTAGAAGTCAGTAAGCTGGATTCATTTTATTGTGACTGGTATAGTTCCAGAATGAAATCATGTTCTTTTTTATTTTCATGTAAGATAAGGTGGCAATCTCGAACAGTAACTATTTTATATATAGTATTCCTGTTTGACTTTTACTGACACAGACCTAGGACAATTGTTCAAAACAACAATCCTGCACCTCGCTTTCTAGAAGGGGTATAGACCATTCCTTTTTGTGCATTTTGTGACAACTTGGAAAAATCTGCCTCTATGTCTTGAAACATAACTAGAAACATTTCTGAGATTTAAACATTTTTGAAAACATCAGTTTCATTTAATTTAAAAGGTACATATATGTCTCTCCCTCCCCCTTTGTCTTAAAATTCTGTAATTGAGAGGATGTCAAAGAAATGAGGATATTGGCTTTGGTATTCCACTGCTGTTGCAGTTGTTAGATAGCATTGTGGAAACTTTTTAAACCTTCTTTTAGTATTCTAAGTCTCTCCATTTCGGAGACATGCAGAATTATAACTAGGGAGCACTTCAGTTCATAAGAAACAGGCAGTATCAAAAAAAAAAGAAAAAAGAAAGAAAATTTATCACAATGACATCTTATAGTCTTATTTTTTCCATGTTAAAGATGCATCAGACTAAATAACTGAGCTGTATTATTGCAATTCAAGGAATTTTCAGCCAGTGATTAGGAAATGCCATTAAAAGGAAAATGATTGGCTATAAAAGTCCTTCCCTGATAAAATGTGTTGACCTAATGGATATTCCTCAAAGGTAAGTCAAACTGTTATGTGATGTTCTCTTATTGATTGTTGATTCTGTCTGTACCTCTGGGAACTGAAACAGCAAAGAAATGTTTTGAAAGGAAAAAGAGTGACCTTTTCTATGGAGGCATTTTAATGCAGTGAGATGCTGAAATAACTAACCAAAAGTGTAACAAAGGGGGGAAACAATCTTGTAATATTGTAATAATAACTTATGGCAGAAGTAAGCATTACATTCTATACAAAATCATTTATAATACAGTGCCTTATAGCTACAATGCTGTTTTATTCATCCAATATAAACTATAATTTCAAAGTAGCTCTTTTCATCCATATATATGGTAGATTTTTGGCTGAAGATGGTAAGTTGGAACCCTTCCCTTCGTATAAGAAAAACCAAAGTTCCAATTCGGAATACTGTTAAAGTGTTGAACTTCCTGAGGAGACCATAAAAAGGAATCTGTTTCAACTGGAAGTCCTACATGTAAAGATGGTATGTTGTGATAAGAAAACACTCTGATTTTTCTGTTAGACTTCAGTACTAGAAGTTCTATATTTTCATATCCTCAAATAGAGAGATTTAGTAGATGAAATAAGGAAAAGGAAATTAAATTATTACTGTGATCAGTTTTCTCTAAAGGTCACACTTGAACCATATGTCCTAGGAAAATGTGTTTTTAGTTCTAGATGCCTCTCAAACAGAGATGTGTACCTTCATCTAGAATACTTTGAAATAGGACTAGATCAGAGCACAGTAGTGAACTGCTTGTGCACATCAGCAGGACCCAGGAAGTTCTCTCAACATGCCACAGTTTGTAGTTGGCAACTTGTAATTCTCAGGGCTGCTCCTGAAGCAAACTGGACCTTGGGAGACTCCAAATCTACTCTGACCCATTCTGCATCTAAAGAGAACTAACGCATTCATTCTAAACATACTGTATTTCAAATCTCAAGAGGACAAGGGAAGGCAATTATGGATCTATAGAAGGTTATCACCTTTAAGAGTGTTCAGTTATGGGTACTGTGGGTAATTTCTCTTTGGAGCTCCATTCTTAGAAACTAAGGAAGTACTGTGTCCTGTTCAAACAACCATAACTTTGAACACAACATATAATATGAAAATGCTACAGAAACATTGAACGTGTTGTAAAACTGACAATCATGGAGACAACTTGACATATAACAAACATAGGAAGAAGAAAAGAACCGGGCATTCAGGTTAGAAAGTGTTCTTGTAATATAGATGAAACCAAGTGCTCATATATACCTAATTCTGTGTTTAAAAAGGTTTATTGGCATTCTATGTTTCATACCTGGTGAATGATGATGATGATAACAGAAGCTAAGATCCGTGAATAGTGTTAGGGAAGTTTAAATCTATGGATGGGCAACCTAAATTTGCAAAAATTGACCTATTCATTTATTTATCACACTAACAAAATGATAATTTCATCTGTAAGTTAGGCAAACATAGGCAACTGATTTTCTTGTGTTTGGGTTTCCCTGAACTTCCTGGTTCCCTTTGGAGATTTTGTAAAGTAAGCCATAGGCTCACAAGAGATTAGTCTTATAGACACAAACTATATTCACTGCCACTGAAGCTAGTCTTGAATCTGGGTCTCTACAGAGTGGTGCAATTGAACCTTGTTATGTATTTTACATACTTCACACAAGAGTAAGTTTAGAAGTAAAAAATTCCCTGCTGTGGGTGTGCCCTGTGCTGCAGAATCAGTTTGACCTGTCAATTAGAGCAGTTTCCTCTTTAGGAAGTGGGAAAAGGGCACTCAGCAGGTGTTTGGTGATTTTCTTCCCAGCTTAAGAAGGAATGGTACTACGAGTCCCTTGGGAATGACTTGAGGCCGACATTCAGCTTAGGTAGGCTAGTAGATAAGGCTATTTGATTTCTTGTTTTATTCCTTTAAGGAGACTGGAAGGAGTCTGCCTGGGTTTGATAGTGTACTCTTTCCAGGCTCAAAGCTGAGGGAAGCCTGTGGAGGTAACCTGTGCCTGACCGACTGAGAGTCAGAAACAGAGTGAGGGCACCCAGCTTCAGCAATTAAAATCTAGGGGGGCATGTGACCCATCTAGGAGGCACATGAACCCTCATGCCTCCCATCACCTATGGAAGCCTGAATCTCTTTCTCTAGAAATACTCCCAAGTTTCAAAGAACAGGATTATAATTGCAAACTGAAGACTTAAAGAGGGTGTTACAATTTTCCTTTGGGTGTTTTTTCCTTTATGTTCTGAAATTACAGCCATCAGCCAGTGGTGTCAAGTCTAAGGGTGCACAGCAATTATTTTTTGCAATCTTCTAGAAGCTGCTCCCTCTCTTCAGCAGTTCTAGCCTCCACCTCTGTTATATTAACTTTTGGCTTAGTCTTAATGGGTGCCTGTTGGAGGCCCGCTCCTCCCTTGGGGTGGGCCCCCCACCTCCGGGGCATAGTTCGGACTCCTTCGGTCTCGTTTCAAAGTACGCTGCCCCTGTATTAGGGGAACTATGGCCCACTGGCCTAGTCTGACAGTACGCAGGCCCTGAGGCCTAGTCCTCTACGCGAAACCCTTCTTGCCGGGGGTCAGGGCAGGAGGGGTGGGGGGGCCCGGGACCTCCCTCTCCACCGGGCCCCGACCCAGGGCCCTATTAGTGGTGGGCGGCTCCCACCACTGGCTCAGCGGGGGCTCCTCCCCGCAACGCGCCGAGCCCTCTGGGGCCTCTCCGGCTCCCTGCCCTGAGTCGCTTCCTACCCCCTTCCCCTGGTCGGCCGCGGTCCCGCCTGTTGGTGTTAGCCAGGTGTCTGTAGCAGCACCTTCCGACTCGGTGTCTGGGGTCGCCGTGGCAGGTCCGACGCCTGGGTCCCGTGTGGCTGGCTGGCGGCTCTGACGTTGGGGCCAAGCTCTGCTTGGGCCCCGCGGCGGCAGTCCTGGCGACTCCCTCTCTGGCTGAGGGTCGGCGACTCTGGAGGTTGGGCCCTAGCTCCTGCCCCGGCAGCTGTCAGCCCCAACTGAATACCTGGGGCCTTTATACCTGGGGCCTCCTGGGAGCATGCCCAGTAGGGCGGCATGGGCGCGGCCCTCCCCACCCCCTGAGCCAGGTGATTTCCCGGGGCTGGAGTGTGGGACGGGGCCGCCCCGTCACAGTGCCCATCAGACAAACAACCTACACCCCACCATCAACCTCAGCCTGGACCATTCTACATGAGAGATCCACTTCCTGGACACCACCGTACAAATCAACAATGGAAAATTAGACACCACTCTCTACAGAAAACCCACCGACTCATACAGTTACCTACATGCTTCCAGCTCCCATCCAGAACACACCACACGATCCATCGTCTATAGCCAAGCCCTTCGATACAACCGCATCTGCTCTAATCCCACTGACAGAGACCAGAAGCTTCAGGATCTCTACCAAGCATTTATAAACCTCAACTACCCACCCAGAGAAATAAGAAAGCAAATTGAACACATTATCAATAAACTACAGCCTATACTGGAACAGGATACCATACTCAAAGAGGCTCTGGGAGACAGACCCATAGTCTCCTATAGACAACCACCTAACCTCAAGATGATTCTTACCAACCACCACAGGACATACCACACTAATACCAACCCTGGTACCTTCCCTTGCAACAAACCCCGTTGCCAGCTTTGTCCCATATTCATTCTGCTGATACCATTATTGGACCTAACCAAGTGAGTTATAAGATCAAGAACACATATTCCTGCGCATCCAGAAATATAATCTATGCTATCATGTGCCGAAAGTGTCCGTCTGCTATGTACATTGGACAAACATCTCAGACACTTCGCCAAAGGATTAATGCCCACAAAACAGATATCAGACAAGATCACAAAGAAAAAACAGTTTCTTGCCATTTTAACCAGAAAGGACACTCTCTCAATGACTTAACCACCTGCATTCTGCTACAAAGACCTTTTACATCTGCACTTGAAAGGGAATCCTCTTAACTGTCATTCATGTTAAAATTCGACACTTTCCAAAAAGGACTCAACAAACACTTGAACTATCTCACCCATTACCAAGACAGTTTCCCCAATTATCACCTCTAATACCATTAACTCACAAACATCCCACTCTCCCTACCTCTAATATCATCAATTCACAGACACTTACCTTCCTTCCTCCCCCCCCCCCCCCCCCCACATTCCCCTCCTGTTCTGCAATGTGATTTGTCCTTTTCATATTTGTTCATTTTTTTAATTGTATCCTTTGGTATATATGGTTGTGACTACTTTCTTCCACTATTTGATCTGAGGAAGTGGGTCTGGCCCACGAAAGCTCATCATCTAATAAACCATCTTGTTAGTTTTTAAAGTGCTACATTGTCCTGCATTTTGCTTCAGCTACCCCAGACTAACACGGCTACATTTCTATCACTATTCATCAGACAACAGTTTTCTATTTCCTGGCAATAATAACTAACAATAAATAATACCTCAAATAACCTCCTGTCTTGCAAGTAAGCATCTCCTAGAAATTTAATTGACTCCATAGTTGATGCATTAAAGTGTATTGCTGTCCAAAGCTTGAGCTAAAGCCACTGAAAAAGTCAGTCCAGTGACCTCACTGTTCTGTGAGTCAGGCTCTAAGTATTTTGCAACAGTTCTTCCCTTGATATAGGAGGTATTTCAGCTGCAACTTAGCAAAAGAAAGCAACACTTCAAGAATAGCTGGTGGCATTTTATATTCTTTATGGCATATTTATAATGTGTTTAAAAAACATGCCACTAAGAAAAATGTAAAACTACAAAATCCATTTCCACAAGCTGAAGGTTGTGACTTGAACACAGTGAAGATTCTTCTTTAGTGGCTGGAACTGCATCTTTAGAAACCATTCTGGAGGTCAGTAACATTGACAGCATGTGCTTATCATGCTCCAAGTCAGGAAAAATAACAGGCATGATTTGCCTTATCACAACCATTGTTGTAGAAGCTAGGAAACACCTATTGGCTAACTGTGATTAACCACAACATTTTACTTAGCATAGACACAGGTTAACATTTTACCTCAGTTTAACTGTGCTTAGAACTGACATGGACCAGCTAAATCAAGATATAAATATGAATATTTATCTACACTAAAGAAAAATCAGTGGTTAGCTAATTCATGAGCTAATTGGTCTGATCATGATTTCTTTTCCTAATTCAGACAGACTTGTATTAAATCACTAGAATGACATTATCAGAGATAACAAAATACAGGACTATGTCATACATAGTCCTGTATTTTGTTTCAGCTACACCAGACTAACTCAGCTACATTTCTATCATTATCGGATATATTAATCCATTTGATACTTTCTATTTTAACCCTGAATATTAGATTCCTTAAAAATTCCACTGTAGAAAACTAATGCACTTAACTAATGCTTTGCTCTGTTATAAGGCTTTTTTCTTCCATTCACCCTCCCGAACATGATAATTTGTGTGTGTTTACCGTATTTTCCGGCGTATAGGGCGACTGGGTGTATAAGACGACCCCCTATCTTTTTAATTAAAAGATAGGGTTTCATCTTATACCCCAGCGCCCCTCCACCTCCTTTGCTCCCGGTGTCCCTGGTCTGCTGGAGATGGTCCCCAGCAGACCAGAGGCACCGGGAGCAAAGCCGCCAGGAGCGCCTGGGCTGCCCCCCCCCCCCCCCCCCCCCGCCGGAGCCCCTCCGCGGCTTTGAAAGCCTCGGGGGAAGCCGGCGGCGGGGCATCCCAGGCGCGCCTGGGCTGCGCCCCCGCCGGAGCCCCTCCGCGGCTTTGAAAGCCTCGGGGGAAGCCGGCGGGGGGGCATCCCCCGCCCCCCCCCGCCGGAGCCCCTCCGCGGCTTTGAAAGCCTCGGGGGAAGCCGGCGGGGGGGCATCCCAGGCGCGCATGGGCTGCCCCCCCGCCGGAGCCCCTCCGCGCCGCCGCGGAGGGGCTCCGGCGGGGGGGCAGCCCATGCGCGCCTGGGATGCCCCCCCGCCGGCTTCCCCCGAGGCTTTCAAAGCCGCGGAGGGGCTCCGGCGGGGGGGCAGCCCATGCGCGCCTGGGATGCCCCCCCGCCGGCTTCCCCCGAGGCTTTCAAAGCCGCGGAGGGGCTCCGGCGGGGGCGCAGCCCAGGCGCGCCTGGGATGCCCCGCCGCCGGCTTCCCCCGAGGCTTTCAAAGCCGTGGAGGGGCTCCGGCGGGGGGGCATCCGGTGTACAAGACGACCCCCGATTTTTGGGGGATGTTTTTTAACATCAGAGGTCGTCTTGTACGCCGGAATATACGGTATTTTAAGAAAATCCTTTCTTATATCTCTCCATGTCCAGAAGTTATTTGATTGAACTTTATTGATGCTAGATAGTATATAAGCTTCCTTTTGTGAGTTCTAGCTCAAATCTATACAAGAAATTAATGGGGCTGATTCTGGTTTATGCTGGTCAATGGAATGACAGCAGTGTGTAACCAGTGGAGGAGGAAAATCTGTCTGTCGGTTTCTGGAAACTTCATTTTATTTTTAATATTGATTTGAGTAATTTGCTATATAGAGAAATAGAAGTAGACCAGAATGGAGGCAGGGGGAAGTAGGCACCGGCTTGTAATAAGATGCATGTGAAACCTCAATATGCAAGATGTTCTTTAAGCCCTAAAGATTATGGTCTAGTAACTGTTACTGCTTTTTAAGTCTACCCAGTAGATTATGGGAGTCAATAGAACATAGACCGTACCTGGGCAGATAAACACAGTTTAGAGTTGCTGTACAGACCTCTTGTTTGAAGATGTAACTAATGTTTGGGAATACCATAAGCTTGATAACATCTCTCCCATGTAGGTCCTTGACTGAACAAGATCAGGATATTTTTCAGAGTCACAATTTATTTTGCCTTACAGCAAAACAGTGATACAATCAAGACTGATTAAATTACAAGAGATCACAATTTTTTAAAGTCATGGTACATATTAATACCATAAATCTAGCACCTCAGTAGTTAAAAGTGCACATTGGACAAGATCTTGTATTTTATTTTTTTACAAAAATGGCAGGATGATCTTAGAGGGCTGTTTCATTATAACTCTTTAAATGCAGATGCTATGAATCGTGGTATTAATTTAGACCTGCCCTCAAGGAAACAAGTCTGCACTCCCCTCCCTTTTTCTTCCCTTCCCCTTCCCGTCTCCTACTTATTTTGGGTGTAAACGCATAACTCCAGTCATCTGAAGAAGTGGGCTGTGCCCATGAAAGCTCATGATACCATCTTCATGTTTTGTTGTCTATAAAGTGCTACCAGACCTTTGTTTTTTGTTTTTTTTGTTTTGTAACAAACTAACTCGGCTACCCCTGAAGCTTAAAAATAATGTTATTCTTTTGGGGTGAATTTCCTTAAGTACACTTTCTTTCTCTGAATATTTCAAGCAGCTGACTAGACGATACATAGGAAACTTTGTAAAATGTACAACCTATGAAAGCATTAAGGGTGCATTTATATATCACCCATAGGCTGAAATAAGATACACAAATTGGGCTAAGCAAATTGGGTATCTTATTTCGATCTAATTTTGAAATAGCTTATTTAGAAATTTGGCGCAGTCTACACAGCACCAAATTTTGAAATAAAGTGCTAATCTGAAACGTCCCTTAACCCTCTTCGAAAGAGGGCTACAGGGATGCCAGAATAGCTCGTCTGTTATTTCTAAATCTATTTTGAAATAGCAGGCGCGTTTAAAGACATGTAATAGCTATTTTGGGATACTTCCGGTATCCCAAAAAAACCATGCTGTCTAGACATAACCTTAAAGATGATGGAACTTCAGGTGGTATATGTTTGGATTTGAATCAAGGGTTTTTATGCTTCCCTGTACTCCACATTGTAAAAGGAACCAAAAGTAAAACAGGTTCACAGGAATGCTGTCCTGGGGACTGTGACAAAGGGGGAATTTATGTGCTAGCATCTTGTTAACTTTTCTTACTGTCTGAGATCTTCAGGAAATGGGACCATGCATTATGGCTAGTACAATGAAATCCTAGTCTTGAGCTGGGAGCTACCAGAATAGATTTTTCTAATATTGAGATGTTTCTCATCATCTAGTCATATTTATCCCTTCTGTGTCTGCAACATTTGAACTGAGCAGATAAGAGCAACCCAGGAAACTACAGACCAGTCAGTTTAACTTCTGTGCCAGGGAAGATAATGGAGCAAGTAATTAAGGAATTCATCTGCAAACATCTGGAAGATAATAAAGTGATTGAAAACAGCCAGCTTGGGTTTGTAAAGAACAAATCATGTCAAACCAATCTGATAGCTTTCTTTGATAGGATATCAAGCCTTGTGGATAAGGGAGAAATGGTGGGTATGATATATCTAGATTTTAGTAAGGCATTTGACATAGTCTCACATGACCTTCTCATCAATAAACCAGGGAAATACAACCTAGATGGGCCTACTATAAGCTGGGTGCCTAACTGACTGGCTATTCAGTTGTTGCTGGAAGGGCATAACAAGTGGGGTTCTGCAGGGGTCTCTTTTGGGACCAATTCTGTTCAATATCTTCATCAACGATTTAGATGACAGCATAGAGAGTGTGATTATTAAGTTTGCAGATGATACCAAGCTGGGAGGAGTTGCAAGTGCTTTGGAGGGTAGGGTCAAAATTCAAAATGAGTGGACAAACTAGAGAAATGAGGTAAATAGGATGAAATTTAATAAGGACAAATGCAAAGTACTCCACTTAGGAAGAAACAATCAGTTTCACACGTACAGAATGGGAAGTGATTGTCTAGGAAGGAGTAGTGCTGAAAAGGATTTAGGGGTCATAGTGGGCCACAAGCTAAATATGAGTCAAGAGTGTGACACTGCTGCAAAAAAAGCAGACATGATTCTGGGATGCATTAACAGGAGTGTTGTGAGCAAGACAAAAGAAATAATTCTTCCGCTCTACTCTGTGCTGATTATGCCTCATTTGGAGAATTGTGTCCAGTTCTGGACACCAGATTTCAAGAAATATGTGGAGATATTAGAGACGGTCCAGAGAAGAGCAATAAAAATGATTAAAAGTCTAGAAAACATGACCTAGGAGGGAAGACTGAAAGAACTGGGCTTCTTTATGTGCCGAAAGTGTCCGTCTGCTATGTACATTGGACAAACGTCTCAGACACTTCGCCAAAGGATCAATGCCCACAAAACAGATATTAGACAGGATCACAAAGGAAAAACAGTTTCTTGTCATTTCAACCAGAAAGGACACTGTCTCAACGACCTGATTACCTGCATCCTCCTCCAGAAGACTTTCAAATCTGCACTTGAAAGGGAATCCTCTGAACTGTCATTCATGCTTAAATTTGACACTCTTCAAGGGGGGCTCAACAAAGACACCAACTACCTTACCCATTACAAAGATAGCTTCCCCAATTATCACCTCTAATACCATTAGCTCACAGACATTTACCTTTCCCCACCTCTAATATCATTAACTTACAGATATTTACCTTCCTCCCCCCCCCCCCCGCATCCTCCTTCTGTCTGAAATGTGATTTGTCCTTTTCATATGTGTTCGGGTTTTTTTTAATTGTATCCTTTGGTATATATGGTTGTGACTATTTTCTTCCACTATTTGATCTGAGGAAATGGGTCTGGCCCACGAAAGCTCATCATCTAATAAACCATCTTGTTAGTCTTTAAAGTGCTACATAGTCCTGTATTTTGTTTCAGCTACACCAGACTAACACGGTTACATTTCTATCACAACTTCAATAGGAGTGATTTTGGAGCACAATACACAATAGCCTGGTGGTTACGATGCACTTGTGAGAGATTTGGGTTCAAATCCCTGTTTCAAACAGGCACAGCAGGGATTTGAAAACAGGTCACTCACATCCCAGTTAAATGTCCTTTCCTTTGCACTACTGGTTATCATGGAGGTGGTATTGCTTGCCTGCATGTGTGTTTTTCATGGCTTAGGGACCCAACTCCAGAACAAGTTTCACAGGTTGTGAAGACCCAGTGGAGACTGGCACATAAATCCCCCAGAAATTCAGGTCTGCTTCCCTCCTGGAAGACCTTAATTCTAAAGCCCTGCCCCTTTCTTGGACATCACTCCTAGCTAGCTTAGGTGACTCTCCACTCAGTTTGCTGCCTTCTGAAAGTAAAAACGTAAGAATCCCCTAGCTCTCCTAATATCATTCTTGGGGAACCTGTAAGCTTAACTTGGGGTAAGCATTACAATCCTTGGTATTACAATACCTAACTCCTAAACCCCTTTTGTGACTCCCCCTTAAACTCTTAAGACAGTTAGCTGCTATGGAAAATTTTCCCGACGGGCTATATAACATTTCCGGAGCACCCTGTCATACCCTTGAGTAGATACTTAGTTTGCAGAATGCTTCTCCATTATTGTTGGGGTTTTTTGTTTTTGTTTTTTCAATGTAGCATCAGTGATCATTCCTGAACTATAAATTCCCTGGAAATCTGTTCAATACTCTGTGAACATTGAAAGATATTGAAAGCTTGTGACTCTGATCATGTAACAGACAGACTCATCTTGCCTTAATTTGCTTTTCTCCATTGCAGCTACATAAACACACACTATGCCCATTTCTTCATTTCACTGTAACTCAGATGAACAGAGGAAAGCAAATGTCATGCCTTCCAAGACAGAAATGTATTCTGAGAAAATATTCCCTATTATCCTTTCAAGAAGTATCTTCCTGAAGATGTCAAGAAAAATAATGTTTGCCCTATCTTCTATAGAGAAAGTAATTTATGTGCTTCCTGGAATGAATAATACTCCATGTGAGTGAGAGATTTCTTTCTTTTGGCCCAGATATTTGTTAAGCCTGTCCCAAATGCTAGCACTTTTACCACATACCATCAGGGCAGCAGCCAAGCAGAAAAGTGGGGTGGGGCCACAGGATAAGTCCCAGAAGGAGATCACAGACTATGCAATGTGGCATGAAAGCCCCTGTTATTGGAGTGTGCCTGCATCTTCACTGATCTGAGGGGATTGTAGCTCTGATGAGGCACAGCACAGTAATGAAAAACCTTCAGGTTCATTCAGTATTCAAGGCGGGCCACTGTATAACAATTTGTTTCACAACCAAAAGTTGACAGAACAAATCCAAAACAACTCAGTGTACATGTTTACATGGGAAGCTATTGGCATCAGTAGTGCATCTGAAGGTGCGATTCAAGTCCCTCATGCTTTTTGTAACATTTTCAAATTCATTGCTGTCTTCCAGATGACAGGAAATTCAGGTCTGACTCCCTCCTGGGAGATCTTTATTCACAGACAAGTCAAAAACCCTTGACAAAAGGCAACCCAGGGAACTTGTTGACCTTTTAGCTGCCTGTCTAACATCAGTGCAAGTATTGCTCCCTGATAAAATGAGAAATTCAGTGTAAGGGGAAATTTAGCTGGTATTTGAGTAGGCTCTCATTTTATTTTACTACTTGGCCTGTCTTTCAAACAGAAAACGAATGTAAATAAGGGGACTCTGTCTTTCATTCCTCACCTCTGAGAACAGAGCCAGCAGTGCTGCTCCCAATTATAACAACATACTCACGTCACCATCCATCTAACTGTCCATCCTGTTCCTTGTCATCTCTTCTAAATATTTGTGAGACAGAGATGAGACCTGAACATCATTTTACTAATATATTTTTCCTTTTAGTTTTACTGACATTTTTTTTCTTTACAGTACAAGCACATGAATATTACATTAACTCTCTGGAAACTAGCCACTTTCTGGACGAAAATAATCCAGGAAATAGTCCACCTTCATGGTTCTGGGAACATAGGGAATGTTGAAACCTGTGCCCAGAGCAAGTCCCTATTTGCCCACCTTTTATCTGTGTAACCCTTCTGCCAGGCCGAGTAAATAGCAGAAAGGGCCGGGTTCAGTATCTAGGGGTCTCCTCCCAACGAGATAATACAACACCGGCTCGAGCCCCCACCCAGTGACCTGGGAAATCTTACATACACCTCTGGGTGCCTCAAAAGAGGCAATTCTTCCCCTCTCGCAAGCACAGAGCCTTAGTATAGTAGCAAACCTTTAATAACATAAGGTAACCAACATCTGCATTAAATTGGGGAAACACCACAACTCGAATTTACCAACCAAACAATAAGCAAAGGCCCTCCCCCCAGCCACAAATCTTCCCAATGTCCCAAAAGTCCAACACCCCAAGAGTCTCAGCCCTGGGTCAGTGCCGTCCCAGGGTTCAAAAGTCCACCCGGCAGGGTTTCACCATCCCAACCTGAAGGGGTGGGGGATCGATGCACCTTACGTGGCCCGGCGGTGGCTCCGCCTCTCCGTGCCGCCGCCGTCAACGCGAGTCACTCCGCCACACTCCACTTGTCGTCAGGTAAGCCGCCTCCACTGTCCGGCTCCGCAAATTCACCAACCGTCTCGGTCCACGCTCCGGGCTGCCAGCTGGTTGCTCCTGCCGCTACTCTGCCAGCTGCCGCTCTTACCAGCCGCAGGCCACCATCAGCCGCTCCGCTGTCTGCCCTCAGGTCGCCCCGCCAGCTGCATCTACTGTCCGCCTGCGTTTGCTGGTTGCCCCTTGCAAACTGCTCTGCTAGCAGCACAGCGCGAGGCTCCCCTCAGCAACAGTAATTTCAGCTCTTGTCCACAGCTCAGCAACAGTGCTTTCAGCTCTTGTCCACAGCACAGCGCCAGGCTCCCCTCAGCAACAGTGATTTCAGCTCTCGTAGCGCTGGCCCACAGCAAAGTTAGCTCCACAGCTCACAACTAGACTCCTAATAGAATTTAAATTAACTCTAATATTCCACAGTGAAGAAAGGAGAAAGTGCAATCAGTGTTGTTTAGGCCCTCAAACAGGGCCCCACTACCAGGTACCAAGACCTGTTCCCAACCTCTTTCAATTTGACTGGGTTTGGAACCCATGCCCCTTGTCTAGCAAGTGCTACTTAGTTTATGGCGAATCCCTCTGTCATAAACAGTTCCACCATTCCATTGTCCTTGATTCGCATAATCAGGGTAACAACACTTTTATCCCCTCTGCCTCAATAAAAGAAAGATTGGGGCTCCCACAGTGGCCAAAGTAACGATTTGGGCTGCTGTGGCACATACTAGACAGGGTGGGTGTGTCTATGCAAATTGGGCTCAGCCCCTGAAGTCTCTTTGCACCACTTGCCACAGTTCGCCACTAGATGTCAGGATAAAGTTTACCCTGACCCTGCTTACATCTGCATTAATTCCCTCTGTATCTATCCTAGCCTCCCTTGCTTCTATGTACTGTTTGTTCCCAGGGCATGGACCAACCTGAACCAACCATCAATATAGAATGGAGAAGTGGAGCTGGAAGATGCAGACAGGGCATCTGATGTCCTTAGATCACTTTGGTGTTCAGTGAGTAACTGACAACCAAAAGGGATGCCATTTTGCTTGTCGAGGAGGGAAAAGAGTTTAGGGGGTCAAGAAAAGGGTTGGTCTCCAACTGCAGGGAAAGAAAAGTGACCCTAAAGGTGAATGTATTATTACTCATTAATACCTCTCTATGGTGTGCTGTGGATGAGTGTACTTACCTTTAATACTCTTTAAAAACATCATTTCAAAGGTAAGGTCTTCATCTATACTTCTTGGGTTGTGTTATGTGTGTATGATATGTGCAGCTTCAGAAGCAGCTTCTGTAGGGTTTATAAAATCTATAAACCCAGGCCTGAAATATATTGGTACACAGAGACCAAGAAGTGCAAATTCAGATTTCTATCCAGATTGACATATTTACACATGATGCTTGGTAGTGTAATAGGTTAATACACACCTATTACATATCTCTCTAACATTGGATGTTCAAATTTGCCAAGATCACAAGAGACAGGAATTTGGTAGTTTCAGCCCAGCTATTAGTCAATGTGTTCACATCTGAAAACCACTAGAGGCTGTCTAGACTGCAGGCTTCTTTCAGAAGAAGCTTTTCCGGAAGAGATCTTCCAAAAATCTTCTTCCGAAAGACAGCATCCACACTGCAAAAGCACATCGAAAAAGCAATCTGCTTTTTTCAAAAGATAGCGTCCGCACTCAATGGACACTATCTCGCATGTAAACTGTGATTACTATGAATGGAATGGCCACCAGAGCATCTGTGCTTTTTCCTCTTTTCTCTTCTTTTGAAAGAACTCTCTCTTCCCTGTCCACACATGCCTTTTACTGAAAGAGCTTTCTGAAAAAGGCTTCTTCCTCATAGAATGAGGATTACCAGTGTTGGAAAAACCCCTCTGTTCTTTCAATTTTCTTTTAGAAGAAAGCGATTGCAGTAATTGAAGTTTTTCGGAAAAACGATAGTTTAACCGAAAAAAACTATGTAGTGTAGACATACCCTGAGAGAGAAAATATCTGTTATGGAGAAGCCCAGAAGTAGATAGTCAGAATATCTTTGTGTGAGGCAGTTATTGTACTTGTTAAGTGCTTAGTTAATTACATTAACTCTCTGGAAACTAGCCACTTAACAAGCCACAGGGTCAGTCCCTGTTGAGTACAGCCTGTCTTTTTCATATTTGCAGTTGTCAAGATGGCAGCACTTCGTAAATGATGGGGTCTTCTCCTCACTGAACATCTATGTTCTTGTAATGGCCTATCTGTATTCATAGGTACTGCAAGTGTATGCAGTGAAGGGACACCTTCCCAAGAGGAGCAGACCCATTCAGCTACAGTAAAAAATATGTTCATCCCCACTGAAATATTTGTGTGTGTTTCACTCGGGTTGTGTGGCTAGAACCAGAAATACTGTAGAAAAGTTTCAAAAGAGATGGAAGTCTGATGATAGCTCCCTGAGACTTTCAGCATGATTTCTTGCAGGCCTGCTTGCAATTTTACTGCCTCAGGGAACACTGATAGTCAGATAAGCACCTGAATTGAACCTAAACTCCAAATCTTCTGATCTCTGTCCATCCTTAATAATATAAATACCCTGTCCATGAAAGGCTCAAATCCCAACTTACAGTACCATTCCCAGGCAAAGTTGCGGGAGATGGTGTTTTCTGGAGGGAGATGGTCAGTTCCTCCACTTCATTCCTTTTTACCATACTATTGTGGGTAGAAAAGTATTGAAATCCACAAATGTAAATTGTGTGAATTTTTTGCTAACGTGTTTCCACTTTTTGAATCAAACTAATGTGCAATAAAGTAGAATTTCATAAAATACAAGACTATGGCAATTACAAATAATGCTCAAACAAAGCAGACACTCACACAGGGGTATGCAAATTATCTATAAACATGTACACTTATGCATTTTTATAAACTCCCAATTGAAAGCTGCACTCTTCATAACTACAGCTGAGGCTAGGTTCACATCTCCAAAGTATCCTTCTGAAATAGTGTGCTAAGATTGCTACCAAATGACATCAGCTGTCTTGCCATCAGACTGCATATGAAATAAACATATCAAAAGAAATAAATCCTATCAAGCATGAGAAAAGGAGAATAAGGGAAGAAAATGGACACAATCTGCAGTTCAGTGATCCAGGCAATCTATAGGTTTCAAACTTGAGTTAAAAGCAAATTTTAACTTCACAAGTAATCTTGTGTTCATTCACAGCCTGTCCCAATGCAACTTGTTATGTTATTGCTATATTTATTATTCTGGAGTACAGTACTGACAAGATATTTTGGTAAAATGGTTATGGTTAAATCATATTTAATTAAATTAAATGTAGATGTTGGATTTATGGACTTATACTTACAAGATCTCTGCAACTGGCATGACACTAAAGTCAGTGTCTCTTTCTACATGAAGCCTCTCTCTTCCAGGAGGAAGTGCCTGAAAGTTTTCCCAGCTGAGGTCTGGGTGCTCTGGAGATCATGCAGACCTAGATTGCAGCACACTATTGATCAGAGACATGGACAGGCTGTGGTAACAAATCCTACAGAAAGCTCACCAGCTTTTTTCTCAGACCTTTTCAAACCCCTCTCTAATCCCTGGGTAGAAAGCAGTAAATTAAAGCAACAGGTTCAAGCTTTGGAAGGCATTAAAAGGCAGGGTGCAGCAAGAGAATGCACAAGAGGTTGAGTTCTATTTTGTAATCTTTCACATTTGCCTTTAAGTTATACATTACAGAGGTGAACATAAATAAGAATTAAATATCTGAAGAATCTCTTTTCTTCTGTTCTTTGATTACAGCACTATTTTATTTATGATTCCCAAAGGAGAACCAAACTTCCATTATACAGGCAGTCCCCGGGTTACGTACAAGATAGGGACTGTAGGTTTGTTCTTAAGTTGAATCTGTATGTAAGTCAGAACTGGTGTCCAGATTCAGCCGCTGCTGAAACTGATCAGTTTCAACAGCGGCTGAATCTGGACGCCAGTTCTGACTTACATACAGATTCAACTTAAGAATCCCAGGCATCCCCAAGTCAGCTGCTGCTGAAACTGATCAGCAGCTGATTCCAGGAAGCCTGGGGCAGGGGCTTCCTATAGTCAGCCACTGGTCAGTTTCAGCAGCGGCTGACTTGGGGACGCCTGGGGCAGAGCAGCTGGGGTGCTGCTGGGTTGGTCCAGTAGCGCCGCCACTCCTCGGCGCTACTGGACCAACCCAGCAGCACCCAAGCTGCTCTGCCCCAGGCGTCCTGATTCAGCCGCTGCTGAAACTGAACAGCAGTAGCTGAATCAGGATGCCTGGGGCAGAGCAGCTGGGGTGCTCCTGGGTTGGTCCCGTAGCACCCAGAGCGGCACTACGGGACCAACCGGCAGCGCCCCAGCTGCTGTACCACAGGCGTCCGGAGCAAAGCCGCGGAGCACGGGGGCAGCGGGACAGCCCAGACGCGCCGTGGCTGTCCTGCTGCCCTCGGGCTCCGTGGCTTTGCTCTGCTTTGCTCCCCATCTCCCTGGTCTGCAGACCAGGGGGACGGGGAGCAAAGCAGGGCAAAGTGGCGGAGCACGCGGGTAGCGGACAGCCCAGACGTGTCTGGGCTGTCCGCTGCCCGCGTGCTCCGCCGCTTTGCTTCCTCTCCCTGGTCTGCTGGAGACCAGGGAGAGGGCCCCGTTCGTAACTGCGAATCCGACATAAGTCGGATCCGCATAACTCAGGGACTGCCTGTATACCATTTCTTCTGTAAATTGTTACAGAATCACAAAAATGCAATACTTCACAGCAGGTTATTCCTGCATTGCTGCCTGCCTGTGATTCTGCTCTCCACTGCTCCTACTTTTTAGGTTTTTTTTTTTTCTATTGTAAACAGGTGTCATTTTAGAGCTTACCTGACTGTCACTGAATACTGTGGTTCTTTCTAAAGCCACTGAAATTTGATACATAAAGCATTTTATGCTTCTGTCCACTGCTTGAATTTTGCAATATATTTGCTCTCTGTGCATGTCTTTTAAGTACCCAAAGAAATGAATATAGTACATTGATGGGCAACCTGCAGCCCATCGGGATTCTACGTGTGGACCGTGAGACACAAGGTTGACAGATTCCGTTGATTTCTGGCGCATAATTATTTTCCTATCAGTATTACTAAAGTGACACATGCATGAAGTGAAGTGCATGCCTATTGCATACAATATTGACTATAAGAGCCATCTGCTCCCTGTGCAACCAGTGGAAGTGCTGTTACAGTTCAGTCTACATACACACCCTGCTAATTCTAGGTATACAAGCAGAGTTACCAAAACTACCCCATCCCAGGAGACCCTCTGGTTACAACACTCAAGTGGCTCACTCACTAACCTAGTTTGCCCCGCATTGGTGACTACATATTAAACAAGGTCAAGGGTCATTGCAAGTTAGTTCCATTTTGTTGAACCAAGAAGGTGGTGTTTCATCACTAAATGCTTTAGGTGCTCAAACCCAAGATGAGTGTGCTATGGAAGCCTGAATGGAATTATGGTTGTCTTTTACAAAACTCACTTTCCATTGTTCATCCGCAAATGGGAGAGCAGCATCCTTTGATAACTGCACAGTGTAACAGTTATTTATTATTAAATATTATTATTTATTATTTATCATTAAATGCACAAGTGATACAATAAAGATGAAATAAAGTTCAGAAAATGTAAAATAAGAAAATAAAATAAGGAAATAAAACAAATGCAGCAGTCTTCTGATGATGAGTTGGGGACAAGGTGTTTCCCATATCTTAGAAAAGTAGCAGATGTGGCATGACCTGGATTCCTTGCTGCAATATCACTCTGGATGTTAAGAAATGGGATATTAGAAAGGAGTGGTAGCCACTCTATTTGTTGCCCTCTTAGGCTACGTCTACACTTCAGGGTTTTTGCGCAAGAAGTCTTTGGCGGAAGAGTTCTTGCACAAAAACGCCTTGCGCAAAAGCACATTCACACCTCAAAGCGCATCACTTTTGTAATGCGCTTTTGCATGAGAGAGCATCCACACTGCTTGGATGCTCTTGTGCAAGAAAGTTCTGATTGCCAGTCACAGAATGGCCATCAGAGCACCTGTACTTTTTTGGATAGGCTCTTTTTGCTCAAGAAACCCCTATGGAGCGTCCACACTTGCCTTTTTGCGCAAAAGCTGTAGCACAAAGAGGAGTTATGCCTCATCGAAGGAGGTATACTTACACCTCAAAAAGCCCTCTGTTCTGCCATTTTACAGTCGATTTCCTTGTGCAAAAACATGCTTGAGGTGTGGATGCTCCCCGGGTTTGTGCTGTAGAGCAAATACTTATGGAATATCTGCCTTACTCCTTTCAAATATGTTTAGTAAATTAACTGGCAATCTGTTAAGTTAAGTTTATAACAGGACACAAACTTTAGGCTAATGAAGGCCTAAGTAACTGCAACTCCAAGAGAGTTGCAAGAGAAATCCTATAGGCCATAGAATTTTGCATATTTTATTTCCACCCTGACCAAAACTTGTTTTCTGGATCTTTCTGAAGGGCTGTAGATTGCTGGCAGTTGTTATTGTCTTTGTCATGGTTTAGTCCAAAGCATCAGAACATCATCTTATTGCTCTGATACAGTTATTTCATGAAATCTGTATTTTTATCTTATACCAGAAATTCTCTCTCTCCTTCTGTGACCTCTGTGCCACCAATGTGGCAGCCAAAAATTTAAGTTTAAGTGCTCTTTAAAATAGTATGAATCCACAAGGACCTCTTAAACCTGCATTTGTTCTAACTTTTCAGTAAAATGTGGCCCAAATACTGTCTGTACTTATTACACTAGATACAGCAGCAATATATTAGGATCAAATCATTTTTAAAACTTGCCTTCAGTATTTCCTAGAATCATGATGCTTTTTATATATTTTATTATTCCAATTCAGAATAATGATAACTTTTCTTAATCCTTTTTGGTTCCATTGGAATACAGGAATTCCCCGGGTTACATCGATCCGACTTACTTCGGATCCCTAGTTACAAACGCAGGAGGGGGGGCGCAGCTAGTGCGGGGTGCCTCCCCCACTGTCACCGCCTCTGGCGGCGCGGGGGGCGCTTCTCCCCAGCAGACCAGGGAGACGTGGAGCGGCTTTTCTCGCCGCAGAGGACGTGGGCGGTGGAACCGCGGCGCGTCTCAGCGGTCCTACCGCCCGCGTCCTCCGCGGCGAGAAAAGCCGCTCCATGTCTCCCTGGTCTGCTGGGAGGGGGGGGCGCTAGATCCGCGTCTCCCTGCTCTGCTGGGGGGAAGCGCCCCCTGCGCCGCCGGAGGCAGCGACAGTGTGGGAGGCACCCCGCCCCACCAGCTTTGGGTCCATTGGCCCCGTGGATGACCCTGGGCAGCTCCAACACCCACCGCTGTCGGCTGGAAGGAGGGTCTTGAGAATAAAGCTTGAGAATAAAGGACTGAGGGAAGTGAGGTGTGGGAGAATAAAACTGAGCTCTGGAGAAATGTTTGACTAGAGTTTCCCCTACAATATGTACCAGTTCCGACTTACATACAAATTCAACTTAAGAACAAACCTACAGTCCCTATCTTGTACGAAACCCGGGGACTGCCTGTAGTCCATATTGTGGAGATCTATATTTCTATTTATTGGCATTCTGTCAAGCAAACAATTGTTGAATACTGCTCTATGTTACAATTCTGTGACAAACCAACATAAGTTTCTTGTAAATGACACCCCCAAAATTATGCCCATGATTAAAAGCTGCATTTTTTCCCCTTTTGGCTCACAGTGTTTTGTTTTGTTGTTTTAACTGGTGAATTTCTGATTACGTTGTACCTCTACTTGTGACTATGAGCAACAAAGGAAAGATCTGGTATTGTGTGAGTATTTTTGTGATTATTAAATAAATTAGTCTTATTAAATGAACCAAAAGGAAGAAAGACTCTTTAGAGGAATGTTTTTTGTTCAGTAATTTTGAGAAGTTGAATTGGAATCATGTATTCTTTTGGGGAAGCATTTACGTTCAAATATGAAAAAGAAACTAATCACATTAGTTCATTTTGGCTTGTCAAATGCTTTTAGCAACAATCAGAATATGGTAAGTACTATATTGTAAACTCATTTACGGTAAATAGCTAGAAAAGAAACCTTTTAGTATAGCTCTTTTGGGTATGATCCTGAACCAATGCTGTGTTTGATAACCACCATGACAGAAATTATGTTAGAGCTCTCTCAAGTGTGTTCAGACCATTTCTTAGGCCATTATGTAGTCATCTTACACCAAAGCAAAGTGAGTACAAAATGCTACCATTATAATTTGGTCATGTCCTGCACTCACTGTGCACTGATATAAATGACTACACAAGGTACAAGATCACAGTGAATTGGAACCCAGAATTTCATATCTGTCATGCAACATACAACATCTGGTTTGATACACATACTTCTTCCCCTTATGTTGTACTTTCCTGCTAAAATATCTTTACTTTCAGCTGTCAGGAGTCTGAATGGTTTAGGAACTGGCTTTTTAGGGCATGTTTACATTAGGAAATTATTTCAGAATAACTTATTTTGAAATAATAACTCCCAAAATAATAATTTTGAAAGAGTGTGTCCACACAACAGGGAAGCTTTGAAATTAATCAGAGGCAGGCTTCGTTAATGTGGACACTCAACTTAGAGCCCCAGGAAGCACTGAGGAGTAAATAGTATGAATTACTCTGGGAAGCAGTTATTTTGAAATTGCAGCACTGGAGCATCCACACTATCACTATTTCAAAATGAATGTTTCAAAATTAGCGTTATTCCTTGTTGAAAGCAGGAGTTATTATTTTGAAATAACCAGCCCATTATTTCAAAGTAACAGGCTTAGTAGTTTGGACGCTCCAATTGTTAGTTCGAAATAAGGAGAGTTATTTCAAAATAACTTTTTAGTGTAGACCAGGGCTCAGTGAGTACTACCGGCAGTCCCCGGGTTACGTACAAGATAGGGACTGTAGGTTTGTTCTTAAGTTGAATTTGTATGTAAGTCGGAACTGGTACATATTGTAGGGGAAACTCTAGCCAAACATTTCTCCAGAGCTCAGTTTTATTCTCCCACACCTCACTTCCCTCAGTCCTTTATTCTCAAGCTGAGGTGTCTGCTGAGAAAAGCCGCTCCGCGTCTCTCTGGTCTGCTGGGGGGGACGCTAGCTTCGTGTCCCCCTGGTCTGCTGGGGGGAAGCAGCTAGTGCGGGGTTGCCTCACCCCGTTTGTAAGTAGGGATCCGATGTAAGTCGGATCCATGTAACCCGGGGACTGCCTGTAGTTACAGCTGTTGTGGTTGCCTCTAATCAGAGAGTCAGAGAGCTGGAAGAGACCTCAGGAGGTCATCGAGTCCAGCCCCCTGCCCAAAGCAGGATCAATCCCAACTAAATCATCCCAGCCAGAACTTTGTCAAGCCGAGACTTAAAAACCTCTAGGGATGGAGATTCCACCACCTTCCTAGGTAACCCATCCCAGTACTTTACCACCCTCCTAGTGAAATAGCTTTTCCTAATATCCAACCTAGACCTCCCCCAAAATCCTTCATTATTGTTAGAGAACAGGTTAAATATTTAATGCCAAATTAATCCCTTTGTATGATAGTTAATAGCTGCCCCTATGGTCCCTCTACAAATTTGGAGTTGAATTGTTTGAGGCACATTAATGTAAGTACTCACGTGGGTAGAGGGTTGCAGAATTAAGCCTGCAGTTTAGGTAACATCCTGCCTTAATGTTTTTCTCACTCACTGTTTGGGCAATACCAAGAACTACATACCTCGGGTCTGCGATACTTGGTACGAACCAAACAACTGAAGAGAGAGAGCTGTATAATTCCAAGTGACAATAGTGGAGCCTTTATAAATATATATTATAGTGTAAATATATGAACATAATGGAAAATATTGTATCCTGTATGCCCCTATAATCTCTTCTCTGGTATAATATTCCAATATTACTCTGGTAGCAAATAACTACTGGCAAGTAGGTTACATATACCCTGAGGCTGAATCTAGACTGGCATGATTTTGCGGAAATACTTTTAACGGAAAACTTTTTCCGTTAAAAGTATTTCCGCAAAAGAGCATCTAGATTGGCAAGGATGCTTTTGCGCAAAAGCATCCATGCTCAGTATAGACGTGCTTTTGCGCAAGAAAGCTCCGATGGCCATTTTAGCCATTGGGCTTTCTTGTGCAAAAACTTAAGGTGCCTGTCTACACTGGCCCTCTTGCACAAGTATTCTTGCGCAAGAGGGCTTATCCCTGAGTGGGAGCATCAAAGTATTTGCACAAGAAGCACTGAATTCTTACATTAGAACATCAGTGCTCTTGTGCAAATTCAAGTGTAGGCCAGTGTAGACAGCTGGCAAGTTTCAGTCTAGATGCAGCCTGAAAGATTAGATATGCCCATTTGATCTTCAGAGAATCAAAGATAATATTGTAAAGCCTGATTCAAGCATATAAAAATCCCCAGATTAGACAATTTTGAGGAAGGATCATTTTATCGACCCAGAGTTTAAAAAAAAATAACCTCATCCTAACTATGAAGAGTGCTGCCAAGGGAAATCCCCTGTATATGTCTTTCAGCTAAATGCTGTTCCAATGCTGCTCTTCGGTTTTGTCTCCCAGTTTGCCCACTCGGCTGCATTATTCAGCGTACTAAGCTCTACTAAGCTAACTGGGAGATAAGAGTTGATGGATAGTGTGGATGTCTTGAGAAACAAGATAACGGCCTTGACTATAATGGGTGGTTTAGAGGCACACACAGCAAGTATATAGTTCTGCTGCTATGTCATCCCCTTTTGCTAGGGGAATGGAGATGAGGGGGGTGAGAGATGCTAATCCTGTGTGTTTTCCCCATGTTGGTAAGTCCTGCATACTTTAGTGGAATCACTTACCTGAGTAAATTATTGAAAAAAATTGTCCCTAACTTTGAGGATTTTGCTGGTGGTGTTTTTGAATTATTTTCCTTTTCTTCCATGCAACTTATTTGGTTCATTGTCTTTCTTTTCTTTCTTTTTACCACATGGAAGGTTCCCCCAACATAATGGAAGTTTTCTTGAATATTGTTATTCCAGAGGGGAACGGGGGGCAAATACCAGCCCACAGTACAGATCAGATCCACAAGGATTAGCCCTCATGGGCTGCCACCACCATATTTACCTATACTTCCGCATATGGGTGATTACAGCTATCGTCCTGTGCCACAATGTAGGGATGCTATAGCCCAGTGGTCACCAACCACTAGATCAGGATCTACCAGTAGATCTTAGAACCTCTGACAGGTGATCCTGACTGGTTTGGCCGGGAAGCTATCAAGCACTGGCACTTCAGTTGCCCCTCCACACACTGTCCTGCTACTCCTGCTCTCTGCCTTGGAGCTGTCCCCCTGAGAGCCTCCTGCTTGCTGTGCAGGGTGTGGGAGGAAGAAGAGGGGGGACACTGATGTGAGGGTGTCTTCTACCCCCTCTCCTGTACCCTATCTCCACACAGAGAGAAGATGATGAAGGGAGCTTGGCAATGCAAATCTCTGTCACTCTCACACACAGTGTGTGTTTCTGTCATTCTCACAAACACACACTGCCCTTCCCTCTCATCTCCTGACCCAACACATATGAACTTCTGTTACTGCTTGTAAAGTGGGTTATTTTTTAGTTTTTGACTTGTCTGTGCATTGCATACTTTTCATTTCTCTCCTACACTTAAATTTAATTCTTTGAGTAGTGAGTTCTAAAATGCCTAATCTGTCGTGGCTGGAGTAATTATCCCTGTGGTAACTGCTGTTCCTGAAAGTGGCTGGCAGCCACTGAGAAAGGCAGAGCAGGGGGTCTTCACATGCTGTCCTTGCCTACAGACACCACTCCTGCAGCTCCCATTGGTCAATAATGGCGAACTGTGGCCAGTAGAAGCTGTAGGGTCAGTGCCTGTAGATCAGGGCAGCACATGGCGCCATGGAGCTATTGCTGCACATGCCAGCTGCTTTCAGGAAAGGTTCAGGACCAGAGCAGGAGCAAGCCTGCCTTAACCCCACTGCTCCACCACACAGAAGCCGTCTCAGTTAAACCGTGCCCAGCCAGAACCTGCTTCCTGAACCTCCTCTTACAGCCAGCCTCCTGCCCCAGATGTGAGTCCCTCTGCACTCAAACTCCTTCCCAGAGCTTGCACCCTGAAGCCCTTCCTGGACTCCAATCCCCAACCCTGGACTAAGCCTGGAGCCCTTCCTATACTCCAAACCTCTTGGCCCAAGACCAGAGACTGCACCCCACCCACTTACCCCAGCATGGGAAAATGAGTGAGAATGAGGACGAAGGAGGATAGAGTGAGCAGGGTGAGACCTCAGAGAAGGAGTAGAGCAGGGGCAGGGCTTCAGAGAAGGGGTGGGAAGGAAGCTGGGCAAGGTATTTGGGTTTGAGGTAGATCTTACATTGCATTTAAATTGAAAAAGTGATCTTTTGGTTAAAAAGGTTGGAGACCACTGCTGTAGCCCATATCAGCAGTGAGAGGGTTACAAGCAGGCCAGAGGGGGCCTGCGTAAGCTGGGCCAATCAGTGTGAGGAGCAATTAGCCAATCAGGGCCAGGCTGGGCCCTATAAGGGTGTGTCTAGACTACAGGGTTTTGTCGACAAAAGTGGACTTTTGTTCACAAAACTAAACCTGTGTCTGCACTACCGCTGAGTTCTGTCGACATAATGTCGACAGAACTCAGCAGTTTTGTCGACGCTGGTAAACCTCATTTTACGAGGAATAACGCCTTTTGTCGGCCGAGTTCTGTCGACAGAAGGCATTATTGCATCTAAACTGTCCTTTGCATCTACACTGCCATGTCGACAAAGCAGCTTGCTTTGTCGACAGAACTGAATGTAGTCTAGACGCTCTTTGTCGACAGAAGCTTTGTCGACAGTATCTGTCGACAAAACTTCTGTCGACAAAAGCCTGTAGTCTAGACGTACCCTAAAAGGCTGAGGCAAGGAACTAGACTTTGGGGCCACAGTTGGTCACTAAGGCAGTTGTAAGGACTGAGGCCTGATGATATCCCAGAAGGGGGCAAGAATGGCATGCAGGGCACTGCTGGAGGGCAGTGTCCTGTAGTGGATGCTGAAGTCCAGGGATCAACGTGGGACCACAGAGACATACTGGAAACAGACAACAGGCAAGACACAACCAGAATGTGATACACTCCATAAGATGAGCTAATTCCCAGCATGACCAGCCGGAGGCACTGTGGCCGTGAGTTATCCTTGTTCCCCACATATCTTTTGATTTGTTCTTCTTCACAAGATGAACACATGGGTTTAATTTTTCACAATGTCAAAGGAATGTTCATATATGGTAAAATCTGTGACACTTCAGCCAGAGAAAACACCAGAAGAGAAGTCGATTCTGACAGCTAGGCATTATATTTTAAAAAACCACAGTTCTAGTTTCTGGTTTAAAAAAAAACCTCTTGGCACTTGGCAGATTTTAAGTTATAAACAACCAACATTTCTGCTGCCCAAGTACCATGGACAAGGGGCACCTGTTTAAAAATTTGTATAAGCAAATACTTTTTATGCATATGTGAAGTAAGAGGGAAGAGCAGAGAATCAATTTTCTGTTTTCCAACCAGACTATAAGTTATAGTTTATATTGCATATTAATCAAATGAGGCAAGCTGATGTTCTCTTTTCAAGACTGAACTCTCCTCAGATAGTCAGTGTTAAATGATCCTTAAATTTTCATTTTTGCAATTTCTTTGAGTCTAATATTAAATTACTTGTTTAGATGTCACGTTGATTCAGGGAATGTGTGTCATCATTTGGACAGAGAATAATTGAATTCATATCTTTGTTATGTTTTCAAATTGCTGGGTCAGATTTGGGTCTCCTGCTATAAATTTTTCAACCCCGGTCCAAGTGAAAGGAATGTGACAGATTTAATGCCTAGAATAAGTTATTGACTGCAAGGATGCATAAAACAGTGACATTGCTGAAAACAGAGACGTCTATACCACTCCAGGGCTTTGAAAATTTTAAAAAATAATTTTATTTTTTGTTTCTTCTGGTTCTTCTAAATATTTTTCTTGATTATCTGCCTTAATCTATGCATAACTTACAGCTGAACTGCCCATAAATATGATCTTCTGTTACCTTTTATTGTACAGCAACTATTTTTGTTGGGGTTATTTTCCTTGACAAAATTAGGTACTTAATTTATACAAGACAAAAGAATTTGTTCATATGTGAGGAAGCTGACATTAAAGCTCCAAAAACAACAAATTATTTTGGGTCTGGACATCCTAAACTCAAAACTCCGGACATCTGAAGAAGTGGGTTGTGCCCACGAAAGCTCATGTTTTGTTAGTCTATAAAGTGCTACTAGACTATTTGTTGTTTTTTAAGTTTATCCTGTACAGACTAACTCGGCTACCCCCTGAAGTTATTAAACCTCCACTAACTGTAAATGGAAAGTGATATAGAATTATGGACCATATGCAGATGTAAGCAGGGGCTGAACTGCTGCTTGCTATCAGCCAGCTAAAAGGAGAGAGCTGCCATGGGTATGAGTGTGCCCACTCCAAGGCTGTGTCTAGACTGCAGGGTTTTTTCGAAAAAAGTAGCCTTTTTTCGAACAAACTTCACCTGCGTCTAGACTACAGCCGCGTTCTTTCGAAATTAAATCAAAAGAACGCGGCTTTTCTTTCAACGGTGGTACTCCTCATTTCACGAGGAAGAACGCCTTTTTTTCTAAAGTGCTCTTTCGAAAAAAGGCGTTCTTGAATGCAAACAGGGCTTTTTCAAAAGAGAGCATCCAGACTGCCTGGGTGCTCTCTTTCGAAAAAGCGGCTTGCTTTTTCGAAAGTACTGCTTGCAGTCTAGACGCTCTTTTTCGAAAGAGGCTTTTTTGAAAGTATCTTTCGAAAAAGCCTCTTTCGAAAGAGGCTTGCAGTCTAGACATAGCCCAATTGTTTAGCTCTGCAAGATATTTAACTGTTAGCTGTTGATATGTAAATACAGCTCATTCCAGGACGGGGAAGAAATCCGAGGTGTGGCTATGTAAATCCAATTCAGCCAGGGCTGATGGAGGATCAGTGTTGGAATGGAATGTGGTGTATTGTACATAATTTGGGGCTGTTGTGGAGGTCACAAATCATGGTACCCCAAAATGTGGGAACTGTAAAACATGCCACCAGTGCTTGCAGGAGAGACACCATCATTGTAAGAGGTCTCCGAGAAACAAGCTCCCCCCTTCCAGAGTTGAGTGGACTGAGCTGGGGGGAAGGGCTAAATGGCTTGAGTCAGCCTGCTTCACACCTGCCAGGTGTGAGCTGTAAGACAGGCCCAACCTGCCTCTTTCCTTTGTTTTAAGGACAGACCTAAAGCAGACTCCATGAGAAGTCTTATTGTTAGTCCAGTGGAAGCTGGAATATTTTGCCAGTCTAGGTGGTGGCTAAAGAGTTGAAATCACTAAGAGCTGAAATCACTGGTTTGGCTGTGAGCCAGACCCATTGCAGCCAGCGAAGAGGCAGGTGGCTGGTAGGCGCGGCGGTGGCCAGCGGGAACGATTGGCAGGTGGCCAGTAGGAGTGGCGGCAGGTGACCAGTGGTACGGTGCAGCTGGTAGGAGTGGTGGCAGGCGAGAAGCAGCGGCAGGCGACCAGCGGAATGGAACGAGACTACTGGTGGAGCGTGGTGGAGTGGCTCGCGTTAAAGACTGCAGCAGAACCCTGTAGAGAGGTGGGGCCGTCACCCTCAGACCACATAAGGTGCCCCTATCTATCCCTCTGCCCCCATTTCCATCCAGGTTGGGAGGTAAAACCCTACAAGTGAACTTTTGGACTCTGGGCAGCACTGACCAGGGACAGAGACTTTTGGGGTGTCGGGTTTTGGGACTTCGGGTGATTCTTTGCTGGGGGGGGGCCTTAGCTCATGTTTGGGCTATGAACTCTGTTTGTGGTATTTTCCCAAGTTAATGCTGTATGACTTCTCTCTGTTTCATTAAATGTTTCTTTCCTACACTCAGACTCTGTGCTTGCGAGTGGGGAAGCATTGCCTCTCAGAGGCGCCCAGGGGAATGTGAATTTCCCAGGTTACTGTGTGGGGGCTCGAGCCAGTTTCTGTGTGAGATGGACCCCTAGGGTATGTCTACACTACCACCCTAGTTCGAACTAGGGTGGTTAATGTAGGCAACCGAAGTTGCAAATGAAGCCCAGGATTTGAATTTCCCGGGCTTCATTTGCATCTTGCCGGGCACTGCCATTTTTAAATGTCCGCTATTTTGGACTCCGTGCCCGCGGCTACACGCGGTACGGACTAGGTAGTTCGGACTAGTGGAATAGTGGAACGAGGTGTACTGGTAGTTCGGAATAGGAAGCCTAATCCGAACTACCTAGTCCGTGCCGCGTGTAGCTGCGAGCACGGAGTCCGAACTAGCGGACATTTAAAAATGGCGGCACCCAGCAAGATGCAAATGAAGCCCGGGAAATTCAAATCCCGGGCTTCATTTGCAACTTCGGTTGCCTACATTAACCACCCTAGTTTGAACTAGGGTGGTAGTGTAGACATACCCCTAGATATTAAACCTGGCCCTGGTTGCTGCCGGGCCTATGCAGCAGAAGGGTTACACAGAAAAGGGAGAGATTTTGGGGACGGGTGCATGTAATCAGTTGGACTACAGGCAGTTTCTTAGTTTAATACAAATCTACAAATATTTGGGTGTTTTCTCCCACATATGCTGCTAAGATACATTGTTATCTCTCCAGCATATTACACTTCTATTGCTTTTGGGGTTTATGGGTTGGATACTGATTAATCCACAAGAGATTGGAGAATACTCAATTTAACTTCTTCTGACACACACTGACTGAACGTTTAGGAACCCACTCTGAAACTGAGACACTGGATCAACTTAAGAGCCTTTCCATCCACTTTTTTCATCAATACATTAGACTGCTAAGTCATGTGCCTTAAATGAGCGCATGCGCGCACACACGCACACATACGTGCACACACACACACTCCCTGCATTTGACAGTAGGTAATCAATTGGGGTACAAATGCCTCTCAACTTGAACAAAATGTTTTCCATTTTTGGTGAACCAGGAATGTAACCAACTCTCAGGAAAGTTATTTTTTGTGCTGTGGCGAAGCATGTAGTTCTGATGGGATTAATAACCAGCCACAATGAGACCTACATCAGTAATTCAACAAACTCAGCATTTGTACCCAAAAAAGGGTTTGCAAATATAGCCTAGAACAACCAAACCTCCTAATGGAGATGCAGCTTAGACTGGCAAGAGTGTTTCTGCTAGTCCAGCACAGATCAGTTCCTTGAATAAAGCATGTTATACTGGCAAGAGCCCTTTTTTCTTCAGCATAGTTTCTTAAGGCAAGAAGCTACCAGTGTGATCTAATCTCACCTCCTGCCATAACACAGCCATATTATTTTCCTGAAATAATTTGTTTAAACGAATGTATACATTTTAGAAAAACATTCAATCTTGTTTTTAAAATTACTAAAGATGAAAATGTACCAAAACCTTTTGTAAATTTTCCCAATGGTTAATTTCCAGTTCGAATTTATCTAGCACAGTGGTGGGCAACCTGTGGTCTGCAGGCCACATTCAATCTATCAGGGTTCTTTGTGTGGCCCACAAGACATTTTATTTATTATTGCCCTTACAAAGGGTTGCCAGATTCCACTGGTTTCTGTCCACATAGTTTGTTTTCCTACCAGTATTACTAAAGTGACACACACTTAAAACAACGGCACATGAAGTTGTCAACCCACAGGGGTATGGATTCGCTTCGACACTGAGCCTCCACTGGCTAGGGATACTTTATGAATGTTCCTAAGTTACTGCTATTACAAAGTAATGCATTAGAAATCATATGTGGAGCAAAGTAGATAGGAGTAATAGGGCTTGTGGCATGCTTCTACTACGGGAAGTCCCATCCCTGTTATCCTCACTTCAAGGGACTCCAGATGCGAGAGGTCCAGGAACCACCAAGGTCTGGGTCTCTGGTGGTACTCAACATGCACAGGACCCACCACTGCTTTTGTACCCCAGCTGTTTACTGGGTGGTCGCGTACTGGCTCACTGCCATTCTTATCACTTTTATGAAGCTGAGACTGAAGTCAAACTTGTTTACCGCTAAGTAGTTTCCCAGCTCAAGTGCATAGCTTAAAGCTAATAAGGGCTAGCTGGTGTTTCAGATTCCAGGGCTGAAATACAGGGCTGGGAATTTTCATCTTCAGCTCTCGGACCTGCAGGCCCACTTACAGCTTATGCTTCAGAAGTGAGGTGCATGCTGGTTTCACACAACATTGACAGTGAAAGCCTGCGTTCCTTCTGCACCCAATCTAAGCACTGCTATGGTTCAGTTGACACAACCTGCAAATTTTAAGTACTCAAGCAAACTTAGCAAAACAACCCTATCCTGGGAGACCATCTTGATTACAACAATCTTGAGGCCTACTGAGATGACGGAAGGCCCCCACTCAGTAGCCTAGATTGCCCATCACTGGTCTAGCATCAACTTCTAGCCATGGAAATGTATTATCTGCTAGACTGAAGAAACGCAATACTTATTGAAAGACTACCAAACTGAGGGGAGCATATCTAGTAGGGTCCAGAAACAGTGTGTGCTGAATCTCATAATATCTAATATCTTCATTAGTGACTTGGAAAATGGAGTGGAGATTATGCGTGTAAAATCTGTGGTGGACACCAAGTTGGGAGAGATTGTTTCCACTTTCAAGGATAGGATAAGAATTCAAAATGACTTTGCCAAATTGACGAACTAGTTTAAATCAACAAGATGAAATTCAATAAAGCACAAGTTAAAAGTACTACACTTAGGCAGAAAAAAATCAAATGAATAACAACAAAACGAGGAATGACTCAGTAAGTAGTAGTGTTCCTGAAAGAGAAATAGGGATAATAATGGATCACAAATTGAATGCAAGACAACAACATGCTGTAGTTCTTAAAAGCCTAATAACATTCTGGGGTATATTAATATGCAGGGCTCGACAATCTATTGAATCTATTCACCCGGCGCAATTAGATTTCAGCTCAGTGCCCTATTTACCGGCGGCGCGCACATGCGCAATGTGGCTCTTGTGCACGCGCAGTGCAGGGCTGGCGAGTGGCTTTCACGCAGTTCATCAAGCCCTGTTAATTTGATTGTGGTATACAAGACTTATTGGGTAACTGTTCTGCTCTACTCAGAACTGATGAGGCTCCAGCTAAAATACGGTGTGCAGTCTGAGCATCACGCTTTAGGAAAGATGTGGACAAATTTGAAAGAGTCCAAAGGAATGCTGCATAATTTTGTCTGGAAATGGGTGACAGGGGAGGGATCACATGAGGATTACCTGTTGGCTGCATCTAGACTGGCAAGTTTTTCCCCAAAAGCTGCTGATTTTGCGGAAAATCTTGCCAGCTGTCTACACTGGCCGCTTGAATTTGCGCGAGAACACTGACGATCTAATGTAAGATTGTGAGTGTTCTTGCGCAAATACTATGCTGCTCCCATTCAGGAAAAAGCCCTCTTGTACAAATATATTTGCGCAAGAGGGCCAGTGTAGACAGCTAAAAAGTATTTTGCGCAAAAAAGCCCCGATGGCGAAAATGGCGATCGGGGCTTTCTTGCGCAAAACCACGTCTGGATTGGCACGGATGCTTTTCCGCAAAAAGTGCTTTTGCGTAAAAGCGTCCATGCCAGTCTAGACGCTCTTTTCCACAAATGCTTTTAACAGGAAAACTTTTCCGTTAAAAGCATTTGCGGAAAATCATGCCAGTCTAGACGTAGCCGTTGTGTTCCCTCCCTCTGGGGCATTTAGCATTGGCCACTGTCAGCAGATAGGATACTGGACTAGATGGACCATTGGTCTGACCCAGTATGGCCATTCTTAAGTTCTTATGATAAACAATTTAGAAAATCTGATCAATGAGTTAAGAGTGCAGAAGATTTAGAGGAAACCTGCTAATAGCCTTCAAATGCAGTAGAACTTCAGGCGTACGAACACTTTGAGAATAGAGGTTGTAACTCGGAAATGTTCGTAACTCTGAACAAAGCATGTTCTTTCAAACATTTACAACTGAACGCTGACTTAATACAGCTTTGAAGTGTGTGTATGTGTGTGTGTGCATGCGCGCGCACTGCTGCTGCTGCTGCTGCTGCCGCGACTGCCCTCCCAGGAGCCCTATTTGATGCCTTTGTCATTTTGCTGTGTATTTGACATCTTATCTCATTATTAAGTATTATTAATAATTTTTATTTATTTGGTTCACCCAGGAAAGGTTGTCACTGCCAACACATCTGAAAGAGCCCATCAGACAGCAAACAGCCAGTCACTCATGGCAAAGGCAAATGGTTAGGAGGTTTTGGTTTTAGACTCTTTATGACAGAAATATAATCACCAAGTAGTGAGACAACTAACTAGTGATTATGTCTTAATTTTTGAATGTATCCTGTGCTTTAATACAATGTAATGAAAACAGAAATGACATCATTGTGACTAAAGGTCTGTCACAAAGTGATAAATTAAAGGAAATCTTAAAGTTAAGGCTGCCATGCCATCTTTAACTCACCCTTTTGTGCAGGGATCTCAGAGCAGTGGGTGATGTTTTGTATCCTATAAATCACCACCGGTCAGCATTGTGCATTTCCCTCTGTTCTCAAACACTCTTATTTTTGCCAAGAGTCATTTTTTAGTTGCTTTAAGAGCCCTGGGAATTTCTGACTGGCTGTTCAGTGGCTATTTTTATACCTGGTGGAACATTCCAGTAGGATTCGTGGACACGGGATTTTCTCTGTTACTTAAAAGGAAAGTCTGTCTAACACAAAAACCTAGACATCGTAACTGCAAAATAAGAAGTTCTTTACCTTTTGGAGTACTACAGATGAATATCCTTCCCCTCGTTTGGATAAGCTATGCTCCCCTTTCTACTTTGCTTGTGTTCTGAGAGCTCCCCCTCCTGTTTCAATCTATGCTATCCATTGTTTTGGGGGACTTGATTGCAGCCATTTGTTTCTTTCCCCACAGCCAGCAGGAGTTCCATCTCCCTCTCAGTTCCTGCTTCCTCAGTCTCATTCCCCTTTACCCTTAGGCTGCTTCCACATCTGTGTCATTGATGAATTCAGAAGACTAACAAACAGCTTTGTGATGCCCTCCCTTCTTTCCTCTGTCATTCTCCTCCTCTTTCCCCCATTTTCCACAACTCGTGGTTCCATCCTCTTCCCCTGACTTTCTAATGTGTTGGGAATTCCCCTCTCCTAGTTCACAGGATGAGAAAATGGCAACAGATCATATTAAGAACTTAAGTCTGGAAGATTGCAGGATTAGGTTACTAAGTCAAGGCACCTGCTATCATAGGCAACCACATCACATATTTTTTTCATAAACTTATCAAGTTCCACCTTAAAACCAGTCAGGTTTCTTGCTCCCACCTCTCCTATTGGAAGGCTGTTCCAGAGCCTCACGCCTCTGATGGTTAGGAACTTTCTAATTTCCAGCCCAAATTTACTCGTGCCTAGTTTATATCCATTTGGTTCTTCTGTCAACATAATCCTTTATCTTAAACAGCTCTTCTTCCTCGCTGGTACTTACATATCTGATCTATGTATAGGGGGCAGTCATATACTTTCTCAACCTTTGTTAGGAGCACAGATAAAGAAAGGGGAGTGGCTCCCATTTATAAGGGTGACAGAATGGGTAGGCTGCTAACTTCGCTCCTCAGCCCAGGGGAGACCCAATGCCACACCCAGGATCTCTTCAGGCCACAAAAATCCATTAGCTAAATAATTTCCTGACCTAGGGCTTCTTTGCCAGAGTTCTATTCCTGTTAGCTCTTTCCCAATCCTCCTACAGCCCTTCTATCCTTTAGCAGGTTCCTTCCCCAAGTTCCTCCAAAGCCTGGGAGCTGCATCCTGTAGCTCTCCTTTTCCAAATGAGTTCTTTTAGCCTTTGTTGGAATTAGGTACTCATCAGTGAATCACCTGATCTCTTGCAAACTACTAGTCCCCAAATTGTCCTGAAAGGGGCTCTGCCTCAGAACAGGACTGCCTTCCATCTAAGAAAATTTCCTATCCATTAGTCTTCAGAGATCCCTGTATGCCTCTGCTTGTTTGGGTTGTTGAATGGAAAATCTATCATCAAGTCTATTTCTTTGTGGATTTTTTTGATGAAAACTCAACTACAATCCAATTAGCTGATGAAAGACTAGGAAACATACAGGCTGTGTCCAGACTCCATGCCTCCGTCGACGGAGGCATGTAGATTAGCCAGCTCGGAAGAGGGAAATGAAGCCGCGATTAAAATAATCGCGGCTTCATTTAAATTTAAATGGCTGCCCCGATCTGCCGATCAGCTGTTTGTCGGCAGATCGGGAGAGTCTGGACGCGATGCCCCGACAAAGAAGCCTTTCTTCATCGACACAGGTAAACCTGGTTTCACGAGGCTTACCTGTGTCGATGAAGAAAGGCTTCTTTGTCGGGGCATCGCGTCCAGACTCTCCCGATCTGCCGACAAACAGCTGATCGGCAGATCGGGGCAGCCATTTAAATTTAAATGAAGCCGCGATTATTTTAATCGCGGCTTCATTTCCCTCTTCCGAGCTGGCTAATCTACATGCCTCCGTCGACGGAGGCATGGAGTCTGGACACAGCCACAGGAACAGAACCAACCTGAATGTGACTTCAACAAACTAGACTAATGAGGTCAGTACACACTGGGTGGTAATTAGGTAGAAGTACTCATAAAATGGTATTTTCTGTTATGTTCAGCATAGGCTTAACCTTGCTGCCATTGAAGTTAATGGTAAAACTCCCATTGCCTTCAGTGGAAGTAAAGTTTGGAAAGTGACACCTATAAAGTTTCACACTCAAGGAGAGAAATACAAAACACACACACAAAGTGGGGAAGGCTAATGTCCTATTATATCTCACCCATAGCGTTATAGCAAGTGTATTGTCATTGTGACATCTTAGTATTATTTAATGTCCTTTTTTATGTAACCAAGCACTAACTGTTGCAGAGAAAAATGTAGAGTGGAAACTATAGACAATAATAAGGAAAGTTGTCAATGAATGGATCCCAATCTCAAGGAATGAGCCACAAAGTGAAAATCTTTGGGAATTGCCATTATAAACTAAAAGGGAATTCATGCTCAAGAAAGTTTCTCCTTGGGTCCCCCACAAAATAAATACAAGGCAATCATGGTTGAATTTGGAATTTTGGCAGTGGGTTTATTTTAAAAGCTGTGGGGAAAGCTCCAGTTATTTTTGGGGTATTGCCACCTGGACTGAAATTCACTGAAGACTAAGTTCTAAACTTTAACTTAAAAAAAAAACAACCCCACAAACATCCGGGAGGGAGACAAGCTATTTAAGCTAAAAGACAAAGTTGGCAGAAGAATAAATGGGTATAAACTGGCCATGAGTAAATGTAAGTTGGAAATTAGAAGTTTCTAACCACCAGAGAAGTGAGGCTCTGGAACAGTCTTGGAACAGGGGTTCTTTTCATATTTATTTGATGTACTGAAGGTGGTTTTCTTGATGTCATCCAGATAGTTTAAATAAACTGTTTGTGTATAAAGCTAACAAGTTGCAATAGTAACAGAACCTGTGTGGGATTATATACGGTTATTTGATCAATTACTTTTAGTTGCAGAGGTCTCTAGATGAGACAGAAGCCAGTGTACATACTTTGGCAGATGAAGAATCAGTGCAGTCAACACATGCCAGGAAGGTAATGAACATTCTTTCAAACTTCATTTTTCATCCAGCAAAGAGAAGAAGACTAATCCCAGTCACTGCTACTCAGAGCAGCCAACACGATAACTATAAATAATAATAAAAAACCCAGTTTAAATCCAATAGAAAAGCATGAAATCATTATTTTGCCTTTAAAATTATGGCGTGGAACCTTGAATTTTCATTCAGATTTGCCCTAGAAGTGTCTTGAGTTTCCTTTATTTTACACAACTTCTGACTTAAAAGATTCCTAAGGACAGTCTTGATATACTTCATCTAAGGCCAGAAGGGACTATTGTCTGACTATACTGAAAGGGCAGGAGTCACTGCATGGGGTTTAATCAGGCTGCATTTTTTTCTCCTAAATGTCTGGGAGTACTTGACAGATAAAAGTGTACTGTGCTGGTAATTCCATAATATTTGTATCAGGACAGGCTGCTGTCAGCTCTCCCTCTTTACCCATCCCACTCCCAGCCAACCTGTTGCTGGCACCCCCTGCTCACCCTGAATAAGGGGTAAGGGGAGATGTATGTCATAGGTGTTCCAACCCTCGATTTCTGTTCTTTTAAAATCCTCTATCAATCTATTTTATCTGATCACCATATCCTTTTCCCATGGAGTACCTTGCACGGGACAGCCACCCCATATTTGCAGGAACTTAACCCTTTCATGTTCACTCCAACTAAGCACACAACCCCCATGGGGCAAGCAAAAAAAACCCCAAAACACTGGCTTAGCAAATCTGGCAGTGAGGGAAAAAGTCCTTCCAACCCCCTGAGAAAGACGTGACCATTATAAGGCCCACACCAGATCATGAGAAAACCCACTCTTTAGCTACTCCCATGGAGAGGAGGGTGAATACTGCTCCACGTGATCCAAGTAAAAGAGGGCTTTTCCTGCACCAGCTAGGACCTAAATAGCTCCCCCCAGTGTTCCACCCTCTGTCCCTTCCACTTACCTGGGAGAGACTGGGTCAGCATGCTTACCCTGACCTGGTTTGAAGCCACCTCAGCCAGTCACCCTCATAGGGGCCACACATTTTTTCTTACAAGTCAGACAATGGCATCCACCGTATAACGTGCAGCAGGGTCATTCTCCAGCTATGCTGGAAGAATAGGAGACCTTTGATGTGTTTTAATTAGGTCATAACTTTATTCCTAAATGTCTGGCTGTGCATGGCAGATAAAAGTATACATTGCAGGTGGTTCCATAATCAGTTACACATATCCAGGAGAGAGGGCGTGGGTGGGGAACCCAAGTAGAAACTTCTCCCATCCCTGTCTCCAGCCAGGTTGCTAGCAGGACCTCCCGCCTCCCACCCAGGGATTCAGCTTTGGGCATTTGTCACTTTAAAACAGGGGTTCCCAACCTTTTACGGTCCCCGTACCCCTTTGGCTTTTAATAAACCTTCCCGTACCCCATATTCAATATGAAAGGAAATAAATTCTAGACTCTAGAATCCACAACTTTTTTCACTAACACTACTACTTTTGGAATATTTCAATTAGGATAATCTAGTTATTTACCAAATATTCTCCATACCCCCTTGACAAGCTTCTCATACCCCTTGGGGGTACGTGTACCCCAGGTTGGGAACCCCTGCTTTAAAGTGTGTTTTCTAACCCTTTAATTGTTCTTGCGGATCTCCTCTGAATCTTCTTCAGTTTGTCAACATTCTTTTTGAATTATGAACTGTGGAACTGGATACAGCATTCAAGGAGTGGGTATACCAATACCAGATACAGAGGTAAAATACTGTTTCTACCACTTAAGATTACCCTTTGTATGCAAGAATCACATTAGCTGTTGTGGCCACAGGCTCACACTGGGAGTTCATGTTCAACTGATTATCCACCATGACCCGAAAATTATATTCTTTGTTTCTAAAGGCATACATTACATTTAGCCATATTAAAACACATATTGTTTGCCTGCGCCCAACTTACCAACAGATCAAGATCACTCAGTATCAGTGACCTGTGAACTTCGATATTTACCATTACCCAGCTTTAGTCTCATCTGCAAATTTTATCAGTAATGATTTTGTTTTCTTCCTGATCATTGATATAAATCTTAAATATCTCATGGCTGAGAACTGATCCTTATAGGACTCCAAGGAAATACACCCATTTTATGGTGATTCCCCATTTACAAATACATTTTGAGATCCATCAGTTAGTCAGTTTTTAATCAATTTAATTTATATATTTCTGGAGTTGTTTTTTGTTTTATTTCACAGCATCCAGTCAGTTCAAAGAAATGTCCTATCTACCTTTTTTTAAGTCTCCTCTGACAGTTGAACTGTTGCAAAATTCAAGAAGAGTAAGCGAAACTCTCAGGGAGAGAATAGGAGTTGTATTTCAAGACAATTATAATAGGCCTGATCTTATATTTGGAGCTGGAGGTGGCAAATCTTATTTACACAAAACTTCTGTTAACTGTAATAGGGATTTTTGTTTGTGAGATTGGTCTACTGGCTTTGAAACATTTAAAAAAATTGGGATGAATATTGAATCTCTTTCAAAATAATTAGAATAATAAACTTCATTAGAATTCAAACATGCTTCAAAATGAGAAATGAGTCTTAAGAAAAACATGACAAAATATGCAATAATATACTTATTTGCAATATACTAATAAAAAATTAACCTTATCAGTACAATAATTGACTGAGTAAAACTCTGGAATCTAATGTTTTGCATTTTTCAAAGAATGCTTGTAAGAAGAGGTTACTCACCTTGTGTAGTAACGATGGTTCTTCGAGATGTGTCCCTGTGGGTGCTCCATTCAAGGTGTCGGGTCCCAACCCGGCGGCGCTAGTCGGAGATTTCCAGAGCCGTAGCCGGGCCGGACTGCGCATGCTCAAGAGCAGTGTGCGACGTTCGCGCCTTTGCAACCTCTCGCGGTCCATTCCCCCCTCGTCAGTTCCTCTCACTGCTCGGTCTCTGAAAGAGAAAACCAGAAAGACCCGGAGCAGGGAGGAGGGTGGGGCATGGAGCACCCACAGGGACACATCTCGAAGAACCATCGTTACTACACAAGGTGAGTAACCTCTTCTTCTTCTTCGAGTGGTCCCCGTGGGTGCTCCACTCAAGGTGACTACAAAGCAGTAACCCAGAATGCGCTCCGGGTCAGTTATTTTCTACTGTGGATAAAACCACAGAGGCCACCGCGGCATCCGAAGCCCACCTCCTACTTATGGCATAATGACGTGCAAAAGTTACACTAGAAACCCAGGTAGCCGCGCGACAGATGTCCGCAAGGGGGACTCCCTCGCGAAAGCTGTGGAGGTTGCGACTGCTCGCGTAGAGTGAGCCCAAGGTAAAGAAGGAAGAGGCTTGTTCCGGATCGAATGACAATTTGTAATACAAAGCGTAATCAATTTAGCAATGCGTTGAGTGGAAAGTGCCTTGTCCTTGGATCTCTGTGCCGTTGATACGAACAGCCTGTCCATGCGCCGCCATTGGCGGGTTCTGTCTATATAGAAAGAAAGTGCACATCGGACATCGAACGTGTGGAAAAGAGCGTCCTTATTTGAAAAGTGAGGCTTGGGGTAAAAGACTGTGAGGACAATAGGCTCGTTAATATGAAAAGGAGAGCACACCTTGGGGATAAAGGTCGGGTGTAATCGTAATGTTACCGCATCTTTAGAAAAAACCATGAAAGGAGGGCTTGCCATCAACGCCCCCAGCTCACTCACTCTTCTTGCTGATGTAAGTGCCAGTAAAAAGACCGTTTTCATGGTTAGCATATGTAAGGAAACCGATGCTAGAGGCTCAAAGGGAGGCTACATAATGGTATCCAACACTAGGTCGAGATTCCAAGAAGGGGGAGGCACCCTTCATGGTGGGTATAAATTCATGAGCCCTTTTAAAAACCTCTTTGTAATTTGATGAGAGAAGAGCGAGGAACCCTCTACTGGATGGTGGAAGGCACTAATAGCTGCTAAGTGCACCTTTAAAGATTACAATGCAAGTCCCGAATTTCATAGATGAAGGATGTAGTCAAAAACATGATGCAGAGGAGATGAAAGCGGTTGTATGTTATTCTGAAGACACCACTTAGAAAATCTCTGCCATTTCGCAAGGTAAGTGTTCCATGTAGATTCTTTCCTGCTATGTAGAAGTATCACTTTGACCTGTTCAGAACACAGGTTTTCGTCTCCTTTTAACCACTCAGGAGCCATGCCGTCAGATGTAATGCCTCGAGTCTGGGATGTAACAGCGAGCCTTGTTCCTGAGAGAGAAGATCTTGGTGGAGAGGAAGGGGGTATGGTGGCTGTATCGACATTCTGTGTATAAATGGATACCAGGCTTGTCTGGGCCAGGCTGGTGCTAGCAAAATGACAGTTGCTGCCTCTGCTCTGATTTTTTCCAGTGTCCTGGAGATAAGGGCCGTGGGGGAAAAGCATACAGGAGTGCCCTCTTCCATCCGACCAGAAGCGCATCGCTGAGGGAGCTCTTGCCGAGCCCTGCTCTGGAGCAATATAGGCGACACTTCTTGTTATTGGTCGTTGCGAAGAGGTCTACCAGTGGCATACCCCATTTGCGAAATATCGCCCGAACTACATCTGTCCTTATTTCCCACTTGTGGTCTGTGGGAAAACGTCTACTGAGGGAATCCGCAAGTACATTGGCGGTGCCAGGTAAGTACGATGCTATTATGGTTACGTTGTTCTGTATGCACCAATTCCAACACCGCACCGCCTCGGCGCATAGGAAGTGTGATCATGCTCCTCCCTGCCTGTTCACATAATACATCGCTGCTACATTGTCCGTCAGTATCCTTACTGTAAGACCTTTGATATGTGGGAGAAAATGTTTGCATGCATAGAAAATTGCCCGGAGCTCTAATCGATTGATGTGAAGGCGCCTCTTGCTGAGAGACCATTTGCCTTGGGTTCATTTGTTGCCCATGTGGACACCCCAGCCAAGGAGTGAGGCATCTGACGTTATCTGTACCGATGGCTGTTGTCAGTGGAATGGAACTCCCAACAAAAGATTTCGTGCTTTTGTCCACCAATGCAGAGATCTTTGAACATGTGAAGGTAGCCATACTGTCTTGTGAATGTCGTGCCTCATGGGCACATAAACCGTCGACAACCAGTCTTGGAGGTTCCTCAGATAAAGTCGCGCATGAGGAACTACAATGGTGGCAGCAGCCATGTGTCCCAGGAGATGGAGGCAAGTGTGAACAGAGACACTCACATTCCCATTGAGTATGGTGATGAAATCTTTGATCGCCTGAAACCTTTCCTGCGGTAAGTATGCCCTCGCCGTGCAAGAATCCAGGTTCACCCCTATGAACTTTATAGTTTGCGTCGGAGTAAGTGTTGACTTTTGTTTGTTCAAGAGAAGACCGAGGGAATCGAATGTTTGTTCGACCGTCGCCACCATCTGTGACGCTTCTTGATGTGTGGAACCTTTTATTAAGCAATCGTCCAGGTATGGGAATATTACCACCTGTAGCCAATGCAGATGAGCTACTACGACAGCCAAGGTCTTCGAGAAAGCTCTGAGCGCTGAAGCGAGACCGAACCCGATACTGAAAATGATCGTCGCTTATCACAAATCGGAGAAAATGTCTGTGAGCAGGATGTATTGCGATATGAAAGTACACGTCTTGTAAGTCGAGAGCAGTGAACCAATCGTTGTAATCGAGGGACGGGATTATGGAATTCAAGGTCACCATTTTGAAGCACTGCCTGCGGAGAGAACGATTTAGGCGGCGTAGATCGAGAATGGGTCTCCAGCCCCCCGTTTTCTTTTCCATTAGGAAGTATCTCAAATAAAACCCTATTCCCTTGAACTGATCTGGGACCCTCTCTATCGCTCCGATGGAAAGGAGACAATGAACTTCCTGTTGCAGGAGGTCTTCGTGAGATGGGTCCCTGAAAAGGGACGGGGCAGGTGGGGTGGTGGGGGGGCTGAAAGTGAAGGGAATGGTGAAGCCAACCTTTATGACTTCCAGTACCTATTTGTCCGATGTTATTTTCACCCATTGGTGATAATAGGGTCGTAAGCGATGGTGGAAATTGGGATCTGTGTGCGCAACAACGATTGGCGGAGTTCGCATGCCCTCGATAAAGAAGTCAAACTTGCTGTTTTGAGGCGGACGTGCCAGACACTCTAGGTGGTGGTGGACGCCTTCGCTGAGGCCGCTGTCTAGGTCGTGACTGGTCAAACGTGCGATTTTGTTGTTTACAAGACTGGTAATCATACCATCTCTGATATGGGAAATAACGATGATGACGGAATGGTGGGACGTACATTCCCAGCGTATGGAGTGTCGTTCTTGAATCTTTGCCAGTATGAAGTACCTCATCGGTCTTTTCCACGAATAATTTTACCCTGTCAAACGGGAGGTCTTCGACCTTGGAGTGTAACTCCTTGGGTACCGCCGCTGTGGCGAGCCAGGATGACTGTCTCATAGACACTGCTGTTGCTACCCCTCGAGCAGCCGTGTCTGCCACATCCATAGCTATCTGGAGATTCGCTTTCGAACACACATAGCCTTATAGAATCATAGAATCATAGGACTGGAAGGGACCTCGAGAGGTCATCGAATCCAGCCCCCCGCCCTCAAGGACCAAGCTCTGTCTACACCATCCCTGACAGATGTCTATCTAACCTGTTCTTAAATATCTCCAGAGAGGGAGATTCCACCACCTCCCTTGGCAATTTATTCCAATATTTGACCACCCTGACAGTTAGGAATTTTTTCCTAATGTCCAATCTAAACCTCCCTTGCTGCACTTTAAGCCCATTACTCCTTGTCCTGTCCTCAGAAACCAAGAGGAACAAATTTTCTCCTTCCTCCTTGTGACACCCTTTTAGATATTTGAAAACCGCTATCATGTCCCCCCTTAATCTTCTTTTTTCCAAACTAAACAAGCCCAGTTCATGAAGCCTGGCTTCATAGGTCATGTTCTCTAGACCTCTAATCATTCTTGTCGCTCTTCTCTGTACCCTTTCCAATTTCTCCACATCTTTCTTGAAATGTGGCGCCCAGAACTGGACACAGTACTCCAGCTGAGGCCTAACTAGTGCACAGTAGAGTGGCAGAATGACTTCACGAGTTTTGCTTACAACACACCTGTTGATACAACCTAGAATCATATTTGCTTTTTTTTAACAGCATCACACTGTTGACTCATATTCAACTTGTGGTCCACTATGACCCCTAGATCCCTTTCCACCATTCTCCTTCCTAGACAGTCGCTTCCCATCTTGTATGTATGGAACTGATTGTTCCTTCCTAAGTGGAGCACTTTGCATTTCTCTTTATTAAACTTCATCCTGTTTACCTCTGACCATTTCTCTAACTTGCTAAGGTCATTTTGAATTATGTCCCTATCCTCCAAAGAAGTTACAACCCCACCCAGTTTGGTATCATCTGCAAACTTATGAATCACGACAATCACCTCCAATCCAAGATTGTCAATCCTTCCTTGAGGATTGTCCGTAAGAGCTCTTTATCGGCCTCTGATGTTCTTTGGGCCAGGTCTGTAAGCTTCGCGATATTATCAAAACTATGGTTTGCCAATAGAGCTGCATAATTCGCGATGCGAAGAAGTAACGTGGCCGATGAGTATACTTTGCGGCCAAATATGTCCAACGTCTTGGCCTCCTTATCTGCCCCTACATTTTTCAGCTGTGGGTTCTTAGCTCTTTGGAGAGCTGCATCGGCGACCAAGGAGTTTGGCTGAGGGTGAGTAAAGAGAAATTCTGAATCTTTGGAGGAGACAAAATAACGTTTTTCCGCCGGTTTCGAAGTTGGAGCAGTCGAAGCCGGGGTATGCCAAATTTCTGCTGCTGACTGGAGGATTGCCTCATCAATAGGGAGAGCAACCTTAGATTGTTGCTTAGGATGTAAATTTCTCCAGAGTTTGAATTGTTTCGTCGGGACATCTGATAGTTGAATGTCCTGAGACTGATCCACCTTCCTAAAAAGATCCTGAAATTCTTTTGTGTCGTCAGGAGGAGAGGAATTCCTCGCAAACACAGCATCGTCTGGGGAGGATGACGAAATATCTTCTGGAGATACAGTATGCGGGTGATCGTCCGTATCCAAAATTTGCCCTTCCTCGGGCTCCGACAGGTGAGCTGGTGCCGAGGGGGTCTCCGGACGAGGTCCCGCCCTTTGACAATCTTGGATTGGAGGTGATTGTCGTGATTCATAAGGAGTCTGGCAGCAGCACAGATGAGAACGAGACTGAGATCTACCATGTTCATAGGATGAACGGTGACTCCTGTAATCCAAGTGCTCAGGGGACGATCGCCGCGAGGAATATCTACTAACATACCTCTTGTGATAAGATCTCAGAGCGGAGTAACTAGGTGAGCGAGATCTATATGATGATCCCCGATGATAATAGAGATACCGGTCGCAATGACCAGAATGACGAGACCTCGATCTCCATCGCGGAGAGGGCATTGCTTGACTTTGAGATGCCGAGTAATCTCTGACCCTCGCTGAATGACACGGTGAAAACGAAGGTTCAGGGAAAAAATTTTGTGATGGTGAAATCGAGTGCCTTGGCATTGACTTCCTAGCAGCCTTTGTAGGGACCTTAGATGCAGGAGCAGCTTCCTTCCCTTCTATTGGTAAAGAACGGGGGCAGAGGGGAGGGGATTGACCCTCCGTCATGTGCACAGTGCTATCATGCCGCTGTGCTAGGATCGTACACAGCACCGCAGGCAGCTCCCTGTCCGCTGAGACTGCTGATCGAGCTTGATTTCCTGGTGCCAACTCGGCACGGTGCAGGACGCTCTGCTGTCGGGTCCATTCGTGCTCCTCCCCGGGCCCGTCTCTCATTGCCGACTCCGGCGCCAGCTGCGGCACCGGCTTGTCCTGGTTTATCGGAGCCGCTTGTGGTGCCGCTAGAGTTTGCGGCTGCGCAGACGGTCCTGGCTCAAGCACCTCTGGTGGTGTTGATCGCTCCCAGTGAGCCGAATGTTTAGAGGGGTGCAGAGCCGGTGCCGATGACAAGCATGATGTTCACTCAGCGTAACTATATACAGGTAATCTAATAAACTAAGAACAATAATTATAGATTTTTTTTTTCTTTTTTTTTTTTGAAGAAAAACTAACAATTAAACTAACTATAGGTACTAGAGTTAAACTATCTATGATTATTTCTTTTCTTTTTTTTTCAGAACGGCTTTTTTTTTTCCTGAGGAGATAAACGGCGCTCCGCCAGCAACCACAGGTGGTTGAGAGGAACTGACAAGAGGGGGCCGGACCGCAAGACGTTGCAAAGGTGCGAACGTCACATGCTGCTCTCGAGCATGCACGGTCCGGCCCAGCTACGGCTCTGGAAATCTCCGACTAGCGGTGCCGGGTTGGGACCCGACACCTTGAGTGGAGCACCCACAGGGACCACTCGAAGAAGAATAATAGTGCCCATCGAACAAAGGGGCATTTTACACATTTGTTTGATTTCTGAACCTAAAAAGAAAACTTTTGACAATAAATGCCAATGTGACTGCTAATGGTCTGGAAATGTCTAGCTGGTGAAGTTCAATCACAGTTTCATTTATTTTGCCAGTCAGATAGTCTATGCCAAATTATTTTAGACCCGGAAACCCAAAGTACATGTGCAAAATAGGGAGCGAACACTTACATCAATGAACCCGAATCTGGAATCTGTGAAAACCAAGCCTGCCAACAGGTGGGAGCAAATGCCCTGAGGCTTGGAGATTCAAAGGGGCCTATAGCTACCACTCACTGCTACAACCCCTGTGAATTGCCACTAGAGCACCATTCTGTGCAGCTCTGAGGGCTTGCACCATGATCTGAGCGGAACTAAGGGCTGACTGCCCTAGGCCCCACCTTTTCTGGAAGCAGAGTCAGGCTCCTTACACAGCTTGCCCCATGGCCTGCAGTGGCTGTTGGCCCCACTGATGAAAGCAAATTGGCATTCATGTGGCTAAATGCCCAATGTGCATATAATACCCTGTTTTGTATGTATAATTGTTCTAAATGAGCACAATGGCACATTAATGTGACTGTAAAATTGGGCTTCTGCTTCTTAAAAATTTGAGTTTTGAATTGTTCATTCACTTTATTTAGGTAATACTAAGATAAAAGTTAACAAATTTTAAATGTTTGATGCTCTTTGGTTATACATCTGGGCTGCGTCTACACTGGCCCCTTCTTTGGAATAGCCATGCTAAATTAGAACTTTGGAATAGGGAAATGCGCGGGGGATATTTAAATCCCCCGCGGGATTTAAATAAACATGGCCGCCGCTTTTTTTCCGGCTTGGGGAAAAGCCAGAAAAGAGCATCCAGACTGGTGCGATCCTCCGGAATAAAGCCCTATTCTGGAGGATCTCTTATTCCTACTTGAAAGTAGGATCGCGCCAGTCTGGACGCTCTTTTCCGGCTTTTCCCCAAGCCGGAAAAAAAGCGGCGGCCATGTTTATTTAAATCCCGTGGGTGATATTTAAATCCCCTGCGCATTTCCCTATTCCAAAGTTCTAAATTAGCATGGCTATTCCGAAGAAGGGGCCAGTGTAAACGTAGCCCTGGTGTCTTTATTGAGCAGAGAAACATAGTGTTTGTGGATGGATGGGAACATTTTTAAATGGTCAGATTAAATGGTAATACGGTAGAATATTAAAGTAAAAATTCTCCCTATGAAAGGTTTTTTTCGATCCGAAGTGGCCAGCCTTTAAAGGCCTTTAATTTTGAAAATTCTTTAGTGGTGTTGTTCACAACATGTTTTGTGTCTTCGCTGACTTTCCATGGTGTTATTTTTGAACAGAGATCAAACTTTTATTCTGTGCAGAAATCCTTCAGCTCACCAAGCACACTGATTGCTGCTGTGTATATTTTAATCAGCCTTTCAAGAGTAAAGATGGTCTTGTTATAGACCGTATTGTCCCTCATCTTCCTCCATCACATCTCCCACTGCTTTTTCAATGTGAGCTCCAATAAGTGCCCTTTCATTCCAGTCTACTCTCAACTCCTCAAAATTATCAAATCATATCTGGCTCTCGTGTATTTGACAGCAGGTGGCCAGCAGGTAGGCAGCAGATCAGGTCATTAAGATGCAGTGTGAATTCTCTGTTGTCAGAAAGAACATGGAGCTTGGCACTGTATAATCAAAACCCACAGTTGGTGCAACATTTCTCAGTTGTTATAGATATACTGTATTGTATCTCAAATAGCAGCTACTTACTTCACTCAAGGAAGATAACATCTTTTGCTGGCACTGATTAATTATCAACAGTTTAGCTAACAAAATTGTCATGACATGCAAACAGTAGACTGTTTTAATTATCTCAGCACTGGAATTTTTACATACAAGGAGGAAATAATACCCTTAAATAGATTTTCCTGAATATGAGACGAGAAACTCAGCAAGTATATGTAGTATCTTACTGGCACTTAGTGTCACTAGATGGTGCAAATGAAAATAGTTTTGCTAGTTCTCTTTTATCTGAATATAGAGAAATCCATAGTTGATGAAATGCTTATTGACAACTGTAGTGCAGTATTTTCTAAGATGCTGAGCATAATTCCATTGACTTTCAGTAAGTAGCCTTAGGCTCTTAACTCACTTTTGAAAATAGGACTGAAGAGCCTACATTGTTGAGGTGTATCTAAAAATGTTGCCTTTAATTTTGCTGTAAATTAGGTGAACCTGCTGCCTATGTGTTATGCCCATTCATGCAAAGAGAGCAAGCTGGAGAGAAAGAGAGAGATTATATGAGATTATAGGATGCCAAAATATTACAATTTCTACTTGCAAAGTTTTCACTTGACTGTTCCTTTGTGTAAGGGGCACTTATCAGCAAGTCATGGAATTCCTGGTGCCTTCGTTTACTGTCTCTCAAATATGCCGTATCATACCTGCCTTATGAGGGCTCTTCTGAGTCCTAACAAAGAACACAGAAAAAGATCTTTTTATGCTATTGGTCTTCTTAGTAGTTTGTAAAATGTGTTTTTATGTGGACTGTGGCCACATAAATTGGCTCAGTCAATGTTTGATGGTCATTATGACATTCCAGTGTTTGTGATAACTGATGAGAGTAAACTGTTTCTGATGGATCACTAATATTGTTTCTGTGGTTTGATCATCTGTTAAGACATTAAAATGAGGCAGAGTTAAGGTTACTGAATACTGCAAAGACAGTACACTCCAATATATGGCTGTGTGTTATCTGTGGTATCAGAACCAAATAGTTAAATCTAGTTGTTAGGTACATTGTGTTATTTTTTAGTGATGTGTGTAATGTTAGATGCTCTGTGGATAAACATTTGGCAATCTTTATTATTACCTCGCAAAGTTAGTATAATAATTATTATATACCTATAGCATTAAAATTTTGCATTTCCATTACTGATAAAAGAAATATCATAGCAAACTATTTGCTGTGTTTTAAATGTAATGAAGGATTCACATCACTTGTGGAAATCGAAATAGAATGAGTCCAGTGACATTTGCTATTGTTCTTGATTATTGAGAAGCTTCTTCATGAATCAGAGTGGCAACAAATGGTTCTTACACAATAATTATTATTTTGATTTTCACTAACATGGCCAGTGATTTATTATAATTTACCACAAATATATATTCAAATATAATATGATCCAGAATCTAGGGCCACTGTGCATCTAAAAGAAGATAAACTGAAGCTGACTAGATACATTATTCTAAATCGAATACAACAAAGTCAAAACCGTACACCTACAATGTCCCCATAAGTGGAAACAAAGCCAAACAGTCCTTGAACATATCCAATAAAAGCAAAAAGTCATATTAACAAATGGACCATTGCCAATAAGCAATGGGTTATGAAGTAAGCGTTTCCTGATTCACATAAAATCATAATGAAATTCAGCAAGACTGAGCATAAAAATATAGTACAACTAGCAACAAAGCAAATGTTGGCCTCCCTGATATCAGCGTTCCCTAATTAACTAGTGGGGTTAAGAACATAAGCATGGCCATACTGGGTCAGACTAAAAGTCCATCTAGCTCAGTATCCTGTCTGCCAACAGTGGCCAATACCAGATGCCCCAGAGGGAGGGAACACAAAAGGTAATCCTCACATGATCCCTTCCCTGTCACCCATTTGCAGACAGAGGCTAGCGACACCATTCCTACCCATCCTGGCTAATAGCCATTGATGGATCTTACCTCCATGTATCTATCTATCCCTTTTTTGAACCCTGTTAAAGTTTTAACCTTCACCACATCCTCTGGCAAGCAGTTCCACAGGATGACTGTGAGCTGAGTGAAGAAAAAATTCCGTTCTTATATTGTGGGAATAAGTAAATAACTTTTCCTTATTCACTCTTTCCATACCAGTCATGATTTTATAGACCTCTACCATATTCCCCCCTTAGTCTCCTCTTTTCTAAGCTGAAAAGTCCAAGTTTTTTTAATCTCTCTTCATATGGGATCCATTCCAAACCCCTAATAATTTTTGTTGCCCTTTTCTGAACCTTTTCCAATGCCAATCTATCATTTTTGAGATGAGGTAACCACATCTGTACCATGATTTTATATATAGGCAATAAGATGTTCTCTGTCTTATTCTCTATCCCTTTTTAAATGACTCCTAACATTCTATTTGCTTTTTTGACTACCACTGCATACTGAGTAGATATTTTCAGAGAACTATCCACAATGACTCCAAGATCTTTCTCTTGAGTACTTGTAGCCAAATTAGTTCCCATCATATTGTGTATATATAGTTGGGATTATTTTTCCAATGTGCACAGAATCATAGAATACTAGGACTGGAAGGGACCTCGAGAGGTCATCAAGTCCAGTCCCCTGCCCTCATGGCATGACCAAATACTGTCTAGACCATCCCTGATAGACATTTATCTAACCTACTCTTAAATATTTCCAGAGATGGTGATTCCACAACCTCCCTGGGCAATTTGTTCAAGTGTTTGACCACCCTGACAGTTAGGAACTTTTTCCTAATGTCCAACCTAAACCTCCCTTGCTGCGGTTTAAGCCCATTGCTTCTTGTTCTATCCTCAGAGGCCAAGATGAACAAGTTTTCTCCCTCCTCCTTATGACACCCTTTTAGATACCTGAAAACTGCTATTATGTCCCCCCTCAATCTTCTCTTTTCTAAACTAAACAAACCCAATTCCTTCAGTCTTCCCTCATAGGTCATGTTCTCTAGACCTTTAATCATTCTCGTTGCTCTTCTCTGGACCCTCTCCAATTTTTCCACAGCTTTCTTGAAATGCGGTGCCCAGAACTGGACACAGTACTCCAACTGAGGCCTAACCAGGGCAGAGTAGAGCGGAAGAATGACTTCTCATGTCTTGCTCACAACACACCTATTAATGCATCCCAGAATCATGTTTGCTTTCTTTGCAACAGCATCACACTGCTGACTCATATTTAACTTGTGGTCCACTATAACCCCTAGATCCCTTTCTGCCGTACTCCTTCCCAGACCGTCACTTCCCATTCTGTATGTATGAAACAGATTGTTCCTTCCTAAGTGGAGCACTTTGCATTTGTCTTTATTAAACTTCATCCTATTGTCTCAGACCATTTCTCCAATTTGTCCAGGTCATTTTGAATTATGACCCTATCCTCCAGATTAGACGCAATCCCTCCCAGCTTGGTATCATCTGCAAACTTAATAAGCGTACTTTCTATACCAATATCTAAATCGTTGATGAAGATATTGAACAGAGCTGGTCCCAAAACAGACCCCTGCTGAACCCCACTTGTTATGCCTTTCCAGCAGGATTGTGAACCATTAATAACTACTCTCTGAGTATGGTTATCCAGCCAGTTATGCACCCACCTTATAGTAGCCCCATCTAAATTGTAGTTACCTAGTTTATTGATAAGAATATCATGCGAGACCCTATCAAACGCCTTACTAAAGTCTAGGTATACCACATCCACCGCTTCTCCCTTATCCAGAAGACTCGTTATCCTATTAAAGAAAGCTATCAGATTGGTTTGATATGATTTGTTCTTTACTAATCCATGCTGGCTGTTTCTTATCACCTTGTCACTTTCCAAGTGTTTACAGATGATTTCCTTAATTACTTGCTCCATTATCTTCCCTGGGACAGAAGTTAAACTAACTCGTCTGTAGTTTCCTGGGTTGTTCTTATTTCCCTTTTTATAGATGGGCACTATATTTGCCCTTTTCCAGTCCTCTGGAATCTCTCCTGTCTCCCATGATTTTCTAAGATGATAGCTAGAGGCTCAGATACCTCCTCTATCAGCTCCTTGAGTCTTCTAGGATGCATTTCATCAGGCCCTGGTGACTTGCAGGCATCTAACTTTTCTAGGTGATTTTTAACTTGTTCTTTTTTATTTTACCTTCTAAAATTACCCTCTTTCCACTAGCATTCACTATGTTAGGCATTCCTACAGACTTCTCGGTAAAGACCGAAACAAAGAAGTCATTGAGCATCTCTGCCATTTCCAAGTTTCCTGTTACTGTTTCTCCCTCTTCACTGATCAGTGGGCCTACCCTCTCCTTGGTCTTCCTCTTGATTCTAATGTATTTATAAAATGTCTTCTTGTTTCCCTTTATTGCCATAGCTAGTTTGAGCTCATTCTGTGCCTTTGCCTTTCTAATCTTGTCCCTGCATTCCTGTGCTTTTTGCCTATATTCATCTTTTGTAATTTGTCCTACTTTCCATTTTTTTATGACTCCTTTTTTATTTTTAGATCATTCAAGATCTCGTGGTTAAGCCAAGGCGGTCTTTTGCCATATTTTCTATCTTTCTGACACATCGGAATAGCTTGCTTTTGGGCCCTTAACAATGTCCCTTTGAAAAACTGCCAACTCTCCTCTGTTGTTTTTCCTCTCAGTCTTGATTCCCATGGGACCTTACCTATCAGCTCTCTGAGCTTACCAAAATCCACCTTCCCAAAATCCATTGTCTCTATTTTGCTGTTCTCCCTTCTACCCTTCCTTAGAATTGTGAACTCTATGATTTCATGATCACTTTCACTCAACCTGCCTTCCACTTTCAAATTCTCAAACAGTTCCTCCCTATTTTTTAGGATCAAATCTAGAACAGCTTTCTCCCTGGTAGCTTTTTCAACCTTCTGAAATAAAAAGTTGTCTCCAATGCAGTCCAAGAACTTATTTACTTTACATTTATCAACATTAAATTTCATTTGCCATTTTGTTGTCCAATCACTTAGTTTGGTGAAATCTTTTTGAAGCTCTTCACAGTCTGCTTTGGTCTTAAGTAGCTCTCTTGAGTAGTTTGGTTAATCATAGTTTTTACTTTACAGTGTAGTATCAGGCAACATATTTCACCTTGATTTCAAACCAAGGTCAGGAAAAGAAATTACATTTTTTTACCCAGTTCTGTATAGGCAATGTCATTTGAGTATTGTTTGTGTATTGTTAGTTGACAGATATACTTGATACTTGTACAGGTAAGTTACAGCGAGACTCTCAAAAGTGCCTAAGTGAATGAGAAACACAAATTTAACTGAAAGTCAATAGCGCTTGTGAAAAAGTCCTCCTAAGAAGACAAAGTCTTTTCCTAAATCACACTAGAATCTAAATTATACCAAATAAATGTTTAGAGAGAGCCTATAGTCAGTCAGCTGCAGGGATCAGGGGTCTCAGAAGCCTTAGGGCTAGCATTTTCAAGTTGGAAACCATGGATCAGCTCCTCTGCTCATGTAAATTAGTATAGATCAATTGGCTTTAATGAAGCTACACTTTATACCAGCTAAAGACCTAGCTCCACAGGTTCATTCCTAACTGGCCACTTGCCCATACATGATTTCCACATATAATTTCAGTAATTAAATTCCTACATTAGACCACAATTATGAAGGTACGTAAGCCTATAGCTTTGGTACCTGACATTCCTCCTCATCCTTCAAATCAGCTAGTATCTGGAAGCTCACAGAGTGATGTCCTAAACTCTTTCTGAGTCCTGTGTGTGTATGACAGGCAAAGTGTCATATATATGAACCTGTGGTCATCTACCTCATATAATATCTCTGATCTTTATAATTTTTGCACAGGGGAGTTTGGGAGCTCACAAAACCTCATGGCACCTACATGTGCACCGCTATTCTTGAAGATAGTATTGAGAGTGAGGCATCAATATCTGTAGTATGTATCACATTTTCCCATCTCATATTGGCTATTTATAGAATGGATATTCAGCCGTAAGGGATACTATCTGCAATCCCATGTGCAAGATGACTACTGGAATCATAGCCACCAATAAGGTGAGAGCAAGAGAAAAAGAAATTATCCATGGGAAAAGATATAGTAGATGATATTCTTTATAAATTTTATACACTTTTGAGAGCCTTCCTGGCATATCTGCCCTTTCCAAGGTCAATGAGATGAGGAAAATTTATGCACACTGCAACTTCACCAAAACCAACAAACAGAAAACCTTTTAATGGACTCTAGCGTAAACTCATTAGTTCTTGTATTTGGGTAAGGTTATTTAGTATTCATCTCAAAACAGAACCAGGAAAGATTTCATTGATACTGCTGAGGCAGAATAATAAGAGTTGCATTGTGTAAACAAAGCATGCTCACTGAATTTTCTAAATTGGATTTATTCAGCTACTCTTGGAACCCATGACATCTAGTTTTTTTCAAGTCTCAGTTCATTAGCAGACTAAAGGAAAACAAATGTAAGGCAGCCTCGTTGGTCTAAGAGGGGGGAGAAGGAAATTACCTAGCTTGATACATGAAATCCAAGTCATTCCTGCACAATAAAGGACTAGTAATAACAAAAATTTAAAACATGAGATTAAATCCCATCAGAACCATTTGAAATGGTTAACTAATAGCTATTAACTTTGAATATCTTTTGCTAGATTTTGCTACCTGAGTTGGTCCCAGCAAAGGACTTACAGATCTATAAGCCAGTTTCCAATGTCCATGTCAAGTAGAAACAGAAATGCAGTTTTAATTATTTATCATTCCAATTCCAAGTGAATTAACAACCAGAGCAAGTCTTGAGTTTAGCAAATTCTAAAGCAAAGACTCACCTGCTTTAGTGACATGTAAAACCTGGGCTGGAGCTCTGCTGTGTTTCATCGGAAGTAATGGATTTTGGTGAAACTGCCAGAGATATGCAATGCAAAATGCAGAGCAAATTAATCAGAAATGGAGTTTTTCAACTGTAAGAGGTGAATTTATTGAGGCTATAACTAAACCTTATGTGATAACCTGTTGAAGACTCATAAAGTTCTCTGCTAGGATCACTGTGACAGTTGAAGTGGCCTTAAGGGCTTTGGAGCTGCTGCTGCTCCTTTAAAAAGTGCTGCAGCCCTCCTCTTTTGTGCCAGAGTAACTCATGGTGAGTCACACTGACCCTTTTCAAGACGAATCCCCTGTGTTTGAGGCCTTGTAGCTGAAGCAGTCTATTCAGATCACTTCCCTTGAAAGTCTGTGAGGCTTTTGCTTCTATTCTACTGATACTTTTTATTCCCCTCTTTTTACAGCTCTTTTGCTTTTTCTCCTCTTGGGCTGTGTCTAGACTGGCATGATTTTGCGCAAATACTTTTAATGGAAAAGTTTTTCCGCTAAAAGTATTTGTGCAAGAGAGTGTCTATACTGGCATGTGCCTTTGCACAAAAGATTTGCTTTTGCGCAAAAGCATCCGTGCTAGTGCAGACGCTCTCTTGTGCAAGAAAGCTCCAATGGCCATTTTAGCCATCGGGCTTTCTTGCACAAGAAATTAACATGGCTGTCTACACTGGCCCTCTTGCGCAAGAATTCTTGCGCAAGAGGGCTTATCCCTGAGCGGGAGCATCAAAGTATTTGTGCAAGAACCACTGATTTTGTACAGTACAAAGTCAGTGTTCTTGCGCAAATATTCACGGCCAGTGTAGACAGGCGGCAAGATTTTGTGCAAAAGCAGCCGCTTTTGTGCAAAATCTTGCCAGTCTAGATGCACCCTTGTAGTCTGAACTGCTTCCCTCCAGGCTTTTTCATAACTATCTGATGCTGCTGTAGTTGCTCTCAGCTGCTGGCTTGCTGGCAGAAACTGCCTTGCTCCCTCTGGCAGCTTTTGCCATTGACTTCAATTGAGTCAGGATTTCTCTTCGCAGCTCCTAATGGATAACTTGGGTTGCTTACTCTACTGTGCCTGTTTGTGCCTCATCCAGCCTTTCTGATCCACCTCCCCAATTGCCTATTTCCAGCGGGCACGGATGATTTTGCGCAAAGGCACATGCCAGTATAGACACTCTCTTGCGCAAATACTTTTAATGGAAAAACTTTATCTGCCAGATATGCTAAACATTCACATGCCCTTTATGCTTTGACCACCATTCCAGAGGACTTGCTTCCATTCTGATGATGCTTGTTAAAAAAATGCATTAATTTAATTTATGACTAAACTCCTTGGGAGAGAAGTTTATGTTTCCTGTTCTGCTTTACTCACATTCTGCCATATATTTCATGTTATAGCAGTCTCAGATGATGACTCGATACATGTTCATTTTAAGAACTTTTACTGCAGTTTTGACAAAAAAGCAAAGAAGGTACCAATGTGAGAATTCTCAAAATAGCTATAGCACACCACCCAAGGTTGAAGAACCTGAAATGATGCCCAAAATCTGTGAGGAAGATGATGTTGAGCATGCTTTCAGACATCTTAACTGAGCAACACTCTGATGTGTAAATTACAGAAACCAAATCAACAAAAAAGAAAATCAACCTTCTGCTGGTGGCATTTGATGAAAATCGTAAAAATCAAAATGCATTGGTCTGCTCTGCTGTGGATCAATATCAAGCAAAACCTATCATCAGTATGGATTGGATGCATGTGCTCTGGAATGGTAGTTGAAGCATGAAGGGACACATGAACCTAGCACATCTAATAAATATCTTGCAACACCAGCTATGCCTGCTCTCACATTGAGGTAACATTGTATACAAGAAGCAGCCAGCATAATCTCCAGTAAATTGTAACCTAGCTTTCTTGTCTGAGTGATTGGCTGAACAAGAAGTAGGACAGCACGGACTTGTAGACTCTAAAGTTTTACACTGTTTCATTTTTAATACAGTTTTTTTAATATAATTCTACATTTGTAAGTTCAGCTTTCATGATAAAGAGATTGTATCACAGCAGGTGAATTGAAAAAGATTACTTGTTTTATTTTGGGGTGGATTTTTTTTTTTACAGTGCAAGTGTTTGTAAGCAAATATAAAGAGAGCACTGTATACTTTATATTTGGGTTATAATTGAAATCAATATATTTGAAAATGTAGGAAATATACTAAAAGATGTAAATAAATGACCTCAGCTGAGGCTCTGAAGAACAGAAGGATTTCCATTAAATAGAGACCAGAGCAGGGGAGGGGCCGGGCTGTGGGCAGAATGGGGGGTGAATACTCGCCAGCAGAAAGAGAACTCAGTGCTTCAGGGGGAAGGGAACCACAAAATATTTTTGCTTAGGGCTTGCCCTACCACTGTCACACTCCTTTGCCTACCTGTCACATCCCTATATCAGAAGCAGGTAGGGGGAGTAGCACAGCCGGCAATCTGAAGAAGTGGGCTGTGCCCACAAAAGCTCATGATACCAGCTACATATTTTGTTAGTCTTTAAGAAGATTATTTGTTGTTTTTAAAGTTTTTCCTGTTACAGACTAATTCGGCTACCCCTCTGAAGAAATATCTTAATTCACCACAAGATGATCCCTTACACTGGGATGATTAAGGCTGTCTTTAGGGACACTTTCACTCTGGGATATGGTGCAAAGTAGCTATGCTAGAGGGGAGAATCTGGACCATTTTTCTTTTTTTTTTTTTTTGAATGATTCTGGGCCACAGTTGTTTAGCACATGCAAAAAGAAGAGGACACATGTGTTATGTGAAATGGCCACATAATCGGATTAGATATGGGGTCCTTCCTGTTAGGCATGTAATGAAAATTATTATTTACTGAATTCCATCAAGTGCACATCCAGCGTTTCTGAAAAGCACATAAAGGTCAGTCTAGCTCTGAAGAGCTTACATTCTGGTAACTATACCAGCTGCATTCAAAGGATGGTAATTAAATTCTAACACAACAACAAGTACCAGCATTAAGATATTGCATCAGTGTTTAGTGTGAGCATAAAGACGATGGTCATAATTTGCAGTGCGGGCACACACATGCACATCTAAGTGCACCACAAATGATGATGAATCCACCATCCCCTTCTGCATTCTTGTTTCAGAACTTGGGATTTGATGTTTGTTCAGACTGCAAAATAGGAAATAAACAAACATCAGTCATTTTTAACAAGGGGGCAGAGAAACAGACAGGCAAACACAGCATTTGTCTTCCTCGGTTATGCTACTCATAAAAGAAACACATTCAAATGTTGAGTTTCCAAGAGACAAGTAAAAAAAAAGGCAGAAAAAAACTTTAAATAGTCCAAAAATCTACCTTGACAGTGAATGTCATTTAAGATTTAAAAAAAAAAAAAGAGAAAGATGCAGAAGGTGATTAAGCTGCTGGAGACCGTGTAAATAGACACACAGAAAATAGCTTGTTAATTCTCAGAGCCATTTTCTCTCCTTTTCTCATGCATGCAGGGAACTTCTGTTGATATGAAGGAGATATCAAATCAAGGAGCAAATGAAGGCATGGCCTCCTTGTTTCACTTTCTTGATGACTTTGCCGTTCTAAGATATATTCCAGACATGGATGTGTAAGGCCAACTTTATTCCACTCTCAGTAGCAGGCAGTGCATCCAAAAATGAAGCTTTTGACAGGTAGGAGGTTACCATGGCACAAAGCCACAGTACCAGTATTAGGATGGGGAGGGGGATAGAGAACCCTGCCAAAAATGCTAACTGCTTACTGTAATCACACATCATTTATTGAATATGAAAGGCAGTTTGATACAAGCAAGGTGCAATGACCTGGCAATTTATTTCACTTTTCTATATCACAGACATTTCTTTACAAGATACAGCTGGGTCAAGGAACGCAAATTCTTATGCAATCTCTGACCAATAACTGCTATTTTTCCTTCTTATAGAAATGTTTTTTATAAAGACTAATTAGGGGAAATTCCTCTATAGAAGTGAAAAGCTCAGATATAGTGCAGGTGTTTACACTGGCCCCTGTTAGCTGGCAGCATTGTGAAAGTTCACCAGACCATAGCCCAATATCTCTATTTCTGTATTTTTCTTCTTGTATAGATGGCTTTCCATGTCCTGTCTTGGGCTAGGTCTACAATGCAAAGATTAATCAGAAAAAGAAACGTCATTTGTGATACGCAAATTCCACATCTTTTTCCACTTTACTGTCGAAAGAGGCTTTTCTGAAATTTGGTGCATCTACACAGACAAATGAGGTTTACAGGGATGGTGAAAGAGCGTGTCCACTTTTTCAAAAAATATTCCGAAAAAGCAGACACGTTCCTTGGACACAGCATTGCTTTTCCAGGATACCTCCAGTATCTCAGAAAAGCACTACAGTCTAGACATAGCCTTGGTGAGCTTTCTTTTGGCTGTGCAGCACCAGAAAGAAGACTTATTGAAGACCACTAAGGCTCCTCATACATTAGGCCCTGGACTACACTAGGGTTTTATTTCAAAGCAACCCCTCTTACGTCGAATTTATAAGCAGAGTGTCCATACTACCAAGCCCGTTATTTTGAAATAAAGGGCCACTTATTTAAAAATCTGTACTCCTGCTTTTCTTGGGGAGTAGTGCTAATGTTGAAATAATTAGTTTAAAATAGAGTTAGTGTGGATGCTCTGGTGCCATTATTTTGAAATAACTACTCCCCAGAGTAATTTGAACTAGTTATGCTCCAGTGCTTCCTGGGGCTCTAAGTCAAGGTAACTCATCCGCATTAATGGAGCCTGCCTCAGACAAATTTTGAGGCTTCCCCGTAGTGGGGACACACTATTTCCATTTTGTAAAATCGGGAGTTAAGTCGAATTTAGTTATTCCAAAATAGTTTCCTAGAGTAGATGTGGCTTACCTGGAGCAGTCCCTCACATATCATGAGACCATGATCCTAGCACAGAATGGCCTGCAGAGCAAGAAAATTGTACCTGAGTTTCTCATTACGGTGATTTCTACATGATTCCTACGTGATTCTATAAAGCATGGGTGGGCAAAAGCCTCTCAGTGGGCCGGATCTGGCCCACCTAGGGTTTTGATCTGGCCCTCAAGGCAGTTCCAGGCCCCACCTCCTAGCGCATTGCCTTGGACGAGTCCTTCTAACTGCTTCTAGTTAAAGGGCTCGCACCATGAGGAAGGTGCAAGCCCTTTAAATAGAAACAGTTGAAAGGGCTCACTTTTCTGGCTCCCTAGCAATACGCTAGAGGCACGGGGAGCTGCAAGCCCTTTTAAGTGCTTCTATTTAAAGGGCTCGTGCCTACCCCACCCCTGTCAGGCAATGCATTGCCTAGCAGCCGCAGAGAACACAAGAGCCCTTTAAATAGAAACAGCTGAAAGGGCTCACAACTTCCCACACCTTTAGCATGCTGTTAGGGAGAAAGCGATGTGAGCCCCTTTAAGTGCTTCTATTTAAAGGGTTCATGCCTTCTGCATGCCTGTCAGGGAGCAGGGACCCCAGACTAAGCAAAGCTCCTGGTAGGGTAGCTCTCAACTCCACCCCTTCCACCCACGGCCCTGCCCCTTCCGGGTAGGCCTGCAGCCACTTCCAAAATTTGTGAAGTGCCCCCCCACCCTTCAAAAATTATTGCCCACCCTGGTATATGAGTTCTTTTTACAAGAAGTCTTCAGTTTTTCATTATCAGATGTCAGGTGGTAGTTACATAGTTTCCATTACATTTTCTTTATGGCCAGTAGCCTGGTTTTCCTGACAGACAATAATGAGAATGCAACATTGTTTCCTGTAGCATACAAACCTGTTCTAGACACAGTTATTAGGCCACTTCTAAAACACATGAACTAGCCTAATTGTGTCTTGTGCAGACTTTTATACTATATGCCACAACTAGTTCATAGACTGACATCCGTCCCTGAAATTGCCCTCACACAGCAGCCAACTGGTCCCTGGGATCAAAAATGTTTAGAAACTCTGTTATAGATCATCCCAAATGTACAGACAACAATTCTTCCCTCTCTTTATTAGTGTTTTGGATTTTGGTTTTGTTGGGCGGGGTTGGTTGGTTTTTGTTTTTGACGATGTGGAACCTTGAATAGCCTCTTAAAAAGAAACCAAGACCGTTCAGAAGGGTTATATCCACTCTTTTTAACTGCATCCATATTCCTCTTCCAGCCCCTTGCACCATATGAAAAGTACTGTATGCCTGAGGCCTTCATTTTCCATTAGGCAACCTGAGTAAGTCTGTTACTGGCACATATACAAATAAGAGGATGACATAACAGTTAATGACATGTTACTGTAGTGGGGTGGAATGGATATTGGCAGATCCACCTGGACCCCGAATCGAGAGAAAAAACTGCCTTTTCAACTCCCTCGGGATTGTTCCATTTTATAAGGATGCCGTTCGGACTCCATGGGGCCCCTGCAACATTTCAGCGAATGATGGACCGCTTGCTATCCCCGCATACGGCATATGACGCCGCGTACCTAGATGATGTGGTAATTTACAGCCAAGATTGGGAGGAACATCTCGAGCGGGTAGCGGCTGTAATGCGGACATTGCGGGATGCCGGCCTGACCGCCAATCCCACAAAATGTAAAATTGGCTGGCAGGAAACCACCTACCTCGGGTACCAGCTGGGGCGGGGCCTAGTCCGGCCTCTAGTAGGGAAGGTGGAGGCGGTCCAAAACTACCCGGCACCCACCTCCAAGAAGAAAGTAAGACAGTTTTTAGGGCTGGCAGGCTACTATCACCGTTTTGTGCCACACTTTGCAACTCGAGCCGCGCCTCTCATGGCGCTCCTCAAGAAAGACAGTCCTCAAAGGATCAGGTGGTCGCCGGAATGCGAGACAGCTTTTCAGGACCTAAAAGCCGCTCTATGCAGCGAGCCGGTTCTGTTCAGCCCCGATTTCTCCCGACCCTTCATTGTCCAGACGGACGCGTCAGACTGTGGACTGGGGGCAGTACTGTCCCAGGAAATTGAGGGAGAAGAACACCCAGTGCTGTATATCAGCCGAAAACTATTTCCTCGAGAGCGCCGCTACGCCGCAATCAAGAAGGAGGCCCTAGCGATAAAGTGGGCCATCGAGGCGCTGAGGTATTACCTCCTTGGAGACTCTTTTATTCTTTTTACAGACCATGCACCCCTACAATGGCTCCATCAGATGCGGGACACCAACAATCGCATCATGAGATGGTACCTGTCCCTCCAATCGTATGTATTCACAGTGAAACACCGAGCGGGGAGGGACAATGCAAATGCCGATGCCCTGTCCCGCAGGAAGGAAGAGCAGAAGCCCAGTACTGGAGATCGGGAGCTGGACTTAAGGGGGGAGGAGTGTAGTGGGGTGGAATGGCCACCCACTGAGCCAGAGGCGGAGGAACCCCTCTGGGAGCCATTTTGGGCCCAGCCTAGCTCCGCCCCCTCACCTGACCGGAAGTCAAAGGGCGGGACTAGGACTATAAGAAGGCTGTCTGGGAGCTCAGTCAGGGCCCAGCCTCCGAGGGAGCCGGAGGCCGGTCCAGAGCTCCTGCCTGGGGAGGCTAAGACCTGGGCTAGGCCGTCCTCAGCCACCTCCCTGGAGGCCTGCCAAGGCTTCCCTGCCGGGACTACTGAGGCCTTGCCACGCCAGCCAGCAGAACAACCCGAGGACCCAGAGGACTGGCCCGAACCACTAGACCGGCTGGACCCCCGGTGGGTACTGGAACGCCGGGGCCGGACGAGCCCGCGGGATGCTACAGAGCTCGGACCCCTCGGCCCCTGGATTGGGCCACCTGGACCCTGCTGGGACAACACCGACCTCGACTCCACGACGGACCTGCCAGAACTACAGGTACCGGGGAAGCGGGGGACGAGAAGTGGCCCAGGGGGTAGCCGGGTGGGGAGCCACCCACGGCCAGCAAGTTACGGCCCAGAGCCCTGCTGAGCCAGTCGCAGCTGCCCGGCTGCATTCAGGGCCCCTGGGCCGGGGCGCAGTGAGGTGGGTGGGCCTGCACCCTCCCCCGGCCACCCTGAACCGTGTGGCAGTCTCCCCCCTCACCGCGACTGCCGATGCTCTACCGGGCCCGCTCCTGAATGAGGAGCTCCTACGAATGTGGGGTTGCTTGGGCCGCCCGGCTTGAGGGCCTGGCCTAATGGACTGTGTTTGTGGTCCGCCCTGCTTGAGGGCGCGGGTTTACCTACGGTACGTCTGAGACCCACCGTGTGTCGGGTGGGACCCCTTAAAGGGGCCGGACTAGACTGGGTGCCAGGCCCTGACCTGTGCAATAATAGATTGACTATGGCCCGGACCTGAAGTAAGGCCGGGAGAGACTCGCCTATTAAATTAAGGCACAGTAACGCAGGGAGGCAGGCATGTCTCCCGCTGCGCTGGGGGTTGAGGAGCCGCCTCCTGAGGGCCTACCAGCCTATCACAAACCCGTCAGTCCCCCGGAAAGGGAAAGCTTAGAAGAGGGCAGTGACCTAAAAGGCGAGGTGGCAACGAGAGCCACCCGCTACAGTTACATACAACGTGACATAGAAATAACCATATATTTGCTTCCTTCTTCCAAATCACAGTTCAGCTCACATATACAGGAGAATGAAAGTTTCATTATTCTGGAATATACATGCTAGATTTAGCCAATATAGATTGATATTTTAGATATATATTGTGTTTACCTGGAAAATTTGCATAATTCTTAATACCATAGCAGTTTTCACCTTAGTTTCTAAAAGTCCTTGACAGACAAAAACATAAATTAATGAATTTAATTAATGTATTTATTTTATTTCCACTTCAGCTCATCTGATGGAAAGGGCTTTACCCACAAAAGCTCATAATCCTACATATTTGTTAGTCTATAAGGTTGCATCTACACAGAACCCTAAAGTTAAAATAATGTCCCCTAAAGTTCATATATTTCAATTCTATTTCAAAATACCTTATTTTGAAATTTGATGCATTTACACAGTGCCAAATGTCAAAATAACACCCTATTTTGAGACATCCCTTAACTCTCATGGAACTAGGGATGCTGAAATAGTGAGCCCATTACTTTGAAAAATATTTTGAAATAGCAGGTGGTTTTTCAAGATGTGGGGTAGCTATTTTGGGATACCTCCAGTATCCAAAATAGCTTAGCACTGTAGACGTACACACAGCTTCCATTCTGAGATAAATTAATTAGGTATCACTCATTGCACTCCCAATTTTTGCAGATGATAAACTGAGAGAAAGAGAGAGATAATACAATGTATCAGTGGCAGCCCTTGCAATCCTGATTCAAATCCCTTATTCTAGCCAGATCTGTTTAATCTAAAATTCTTCTATATATAAAAATGTACTGGAACCTTGGAATTAGCTCTTCTGACCCCAGTGCAGTCTGGAATGCCTATAAGACACGTTTTTCTCTCTCTCTTCTATTAGACACAAGATGCAACATAGAGCGTCCTTGAACCTAATCTAAGTTGTTCCAGCTGTGGCCCCATATAGACCATTACAGGAGACAGAAATCAGTTGATTACAGCAGTGTGGCCATGTACCTTGCATTGGAGGCCAGAAGAGGGACTGGCATTGGGAGTGCTACATTCATCCTGTACCCCCAGAAAATTCCCACACAGCAAGATACATTTTCAGGTCATTGGTTAGGCTGCTTTTCAGGAGACATGTGCTGCCATAACAACACAAAGAAGCTCAAATGGGGGAATGGGAGATCTGTGGAATTTCTGTTAATCAAGTTTCTTAAATATTAGGTGGGAAAATTTGTAAAAAGTCATATTCTATCTATCTATCTATCTATCTATCTATCTATCTATCTATCTATCTATCTATCTATCTATCACTCTCTGCCAGTTAACATCTTGACTCCTGACTTATAATACTGATCCTCACATTCTCAGGAAAAGCTATATTACTTAATTATGTCTGGCCAAGTCATCATGATTTTTGATGCAATCCAATTCTGTCTTCCCAAGTGAAATGTAGTGAAATATTCAAATTTTCAGTGGTTGTAAAAATCTGATGTGTTCATTCAATGTACATATTCCTCAGAGATAGGAGAAGCTTATAGGCAATATAACACTGGCTAGATTAAAACTACATAAAGTGAATGCATATGTCATGGTCATGATGGATGGCCAGCAGCCTGGGGACTAAGGAGTTAACTGTACATAGCCAGGTAGCAGTCACCAAATAGAAATGCAGGTAGGAATTTCAAACTGACACACAAGAATTTTAGGGTTTTCTCTCCTTTGTCTCTGGGCAGTTGACTCTCCAGATATTGAAGAGGACAGACAACATGTCCCTGTCCAAGAAAAGACTCTTCATCATCTGTAAGTAGGACAAAGTCTAGATAAATCCATTAGGTTTAATTGTTGCATGGTTTGGGAATGGGAATCTGGTGTCTGTGCATTTAGAAATGGGGTTTCCTCTCTTTTGTAACTAAGTTTTGTTCCCATGGGAAAATTCCCCATGAGTTTATTAATTGGTGGCTCTTACCATCTAGCCAACCCAACTATGCTTGTAACAGGAGTATTGTTGTGATGATAAAAGTTCTTTCTTTTTTATTAACCTGGTATTGGTTCAGTTCTGTGTCCTGGAAAATCTGTCTGTGGGATCTGCATGCCTCTTTCTAGGGGATAGTAGCCACAGACTGCAGTTTATATTTTCTCTTTTCTTTTTCAAGCTCTTTGAGGAAAAGAGCTTGTGGTTGCCCTGGGGTTGGTTTCAAGTGTCCACCCCTGTTTGAGGGTTCAAAAGCACTTGATGGTGGCAGCAGATTTTTATCCCCAAAATCTAGGTTTTTAGGATTTGGGGGGAAGTTTTATACCAAAGCCTGGAAAAATAAGGTTTTGGGGTATTTTTGCAGGCCCCCACTTCTGCATTCATCGTACCACTGTGGGGAATCAGCCTTGACAGCATATGAGGTAAAAAGAGAGATACATATGTTTGCAAATCATAGTTGCACTGTTTTTTCACCTTTGCTCTCAGGCATTTGGTGTGCTATTAAACAGGAAGCAGTGGTCTTTTTCAATTTTTTATGATGGTCTTGTAAAAAGAGAATAAACATAAGCTTCATTATTTTTATCACCAACTAGGTTTTCCTGGATTCCACAGTGGTCCTGGATCCAAGCTATTCCAAAAGTGTCCTTCCAGCATTCAGGTGAGGGATAAAACAGAACTGCTGGTAATAACCTGTTTATTATAACAATTAATGAAGGCATACAAATGGATGTCATACTTAAAAGTGCTCGAAAATTAAATCCAAATTACTAGGAAACTATAGAACATAGCTGAGGGGAAATCAGCTTGCAGAAGCCAAATATTACATTAGCTTTGGATTACACTGAATTTATCTTTTGTACAATACTAACCTCAGCTATTGCTTTGGGAACTATAACGTAATGTTATTTTTCATAGCTTTAGACCATCAATTAACATTTTCTCAGTAACAATAACTATTTGTGTAATGCAAAGGATGTCCAGTTTATACATTCTCACATCAAGTCCGATAGCATGGAGATTTAATAGCTGCTCTAATAAATCTTTTCTACTTCTAATACTGGCAGACTAAATCCTAATGCCCAAATACCTCTGTTGGGTATTGTGGCTACAGCTCTAAGCTTTAGGCCATTACAATGCCCATATAATAAGTCCTGAGGGAGAAGACTCCCTCATATATAGATAAAAAGCTGCTCTTTGGCAATGTTCTCACTAATCTTTTTCATCCATACGCAGCTTTTCACCATCCATAGTCAGAATAATTGTTATCTGCACCAAGGCATGTGCAAATGTGAACCCGCAGTAAAAACAAAAAACCTGGATGTGGGTGCTCTGCTGATCAGCTGGATGGCATTTGAATCTCTCTTGAGAAGCCACCTAAGCACACAGTATCATGGGCGGTGGGTGAAGGCCCATCTGGGGAAGGTAAACCCCAACCCTGCCCCTGCCACTCGAGACCCTGTCCCTTCAGCAACCTTGCCCCTCACCCCCATGGAACCAAGCCCCACCCTACCCCAGCCCGATCCTCCCTGGCCAGCTGGAGGGTTGGGGCTGCTGTGCCACAGCCACAGCCTTCCCAGGTGGCCGGGGAGCCACGCTGCTGTGCTGTGGCCCCAGCCTTCCCCGCAGCTGTGGAATGTAGGCATTTTTGGGAATGCAATGCCTTCCCTTGCCTACACTGCCCACCACCCATGCACAGTATACAGGGAACACTGTTCTCTGGCCATGCAACCCACCTCTTGCCCCACTGATAGTGTCCAAGATGCCTCTCCTACTTCCATCCCCCCCATATATACAAGTGGGGTGGAGTTGGTAGAAACGAATGTTGTGGAGAGGCAGCAAAGGAATAGAGTGAGCTGCTCCCCAGCATCAACTGGCTGACAACTTCAAAAGGCGCCCAGTGGGTAGGTTCAAATTTTTCCAGTTTACTGGGTGGGGGGCTCAAGCCAGTCTGGTTACATTGTTGAAAGAACCCCCGAGATTCTGAACCTGGCTGACAACTGCTTCCAGCAGATGGGTTGCATAAGATTTTATACCTCCACTGAAATGGTCATCACAGTCTGTACTTGAAGGCAGAAAGATTGTCAGTTATAAGGAAAATGTGAAAAGCAAATGATCACATCTTCTGAAAATAATTTTTGTTGAGTGGAAAACAAGTAACAAGGCAGTGAGCTACCATAACACGCAGACAGACAGACCTAATAACAATGGCTGATCATGTTAAACAAGAAAGAGGGACAAGGGGAAGTGCAAAGATATCAAATTTGCACTTAGGAATGACAGGAGTCAATATGCCTGAAGACAAACACCTTACAGGAATTTTTTGTATGGGGGAAACATATAACCAACGTCTTCCCCACTTATTTGCTTTGTAGTGGCTCTTAGCGAGTCTCCATCCTGACTCTTCGGTCTGCTGTCAGGTGAGGTTCTGCAAAAGATATTGCAGGCTTCAGGCTGCTGTTGGTTTCACTTTTCTGCATGGGGAAAGGCAGAACCACTTACAGCTCCAAGTCCTCTTTTTGGTTTCCATGGGTTCTGACCATGGAGTGATTGAGCCAGTCTGTGCACCATAGCAGGTCAGCTGGGTTCTCCTCAGGGAAGATCAGGTTAACATGAATCTTCACCCCTTTGCAAAGCATAAAGCTTTTTCATTCCTTTGGCTTTAGTCCATTGATTCTATGCCAGGATATACATTCATTGAGCTCTCTCTTATTCTCCCTTTCCAAGACTAGGAATCAAATCCTTTCCGTCAGACACATGCATTCAGAAATATAGTTCCTCTCCTGCCAGTTAAATTTCATTCTTACAAATAGAGAGTTTTTAAAACAAAAGACGCTCAGGCATTATGAGCTATATTATAAATGAATATGTATTCATCATTCCCCCTTTGTGCCCATCCTTTTTCCTACTTTTATAAAATCATGATTTACAAAGCTGAGTTTTGCTATCCAGCTGCTAGGCCCAGGGACTCGTTCCAAAGCGGTATTGGAAAGAAATGCAGATCTGCAGGGACAGACGTTATCATTAGTTCTTCCAGCTGATCCCTAGTATAACAATGGCATTAGATACAGAACGAGCCAGAGAAAGCTATGGTAGCCAAGAACGGATGGGAAGGAAGAAATCTTACAAAGAGGGCTGGAAATTGATAGTGAAAAGTTTCATAGGCTCAAACTCTCATTCCTTCAATCAAATTCCAGCTTCTGCAGAGCTACTGAATGTAAGTGATGCATGAATGGCCTGTAGTAGTTGGTGTTGGAGGTGACAGAAAATGTATTCTGCTCCTTGGGGTAATTGTAATTAAGGTCCAAAATGTATATCCAAAAAAAAGGTTTCTCTTCCTGCATTTAGGAAATATATGTCTATGCAGTTGCATTGTACTCATTATCTTGGTATCTGAGCACTTCCCAGGGAATTATGCAAGTTCCTTCCTGGGAGGATCTTTTTAGAGCTTCAGTTCTCCTAATAGCTACAAGGTGGGACAACAGGGTTTTGTCTAGTTGTAAAAAGGGCCCTTGAGTGTTGCTGGGATCAGGTCTGTACTGGGAATGTCGAGATGGGGCAGAGTTGATTGTACAAAGGTAAGGATGGTAGGAGATATGTGTATGATATTGTTATTCTTAGTAGTACTGTAGCACCCTGAAGCCGAAATCATAACCTCACCGTGCTAGGCCTTGTACATTCACATGATGGATCCTTCCTCAAAGAGCTTACAATCTAAGTAAGTATAAGCAGGATCCAAATCAATGCTTCCATTACAGCCAGCCAGAATAGGAAAGAAATCCTGGATCTGTTTATGTAAATACACTCAGTTTGCTTAGGCCTGCTAGATATGTAACTGTTAGATGATGTTTTGCCCATTGTAACCAATCTGGTTGTCGTGGGGTCACAAATTGTATTAACACCAAATGCAGGAATTGTGAGATATGATCACCAATGCTTGCAGTTATTGGGGGAACGTAGAAAAGTCAAAAGAGAGAAACTGTCAGTGTAAAGACCTTCAGATAAACGAGGCTTCCTCTGCCAAAACTCTGTGAAGTCAACTCAGGGGAAGGCAGAACTCTGAATCAGCAGGCTGCATGCCCTCCAGGCATGTGCTGTAAGTCTGGTTCAACCCGGTTCTAATGATAGAACTAGAACAGACACCATAGGAGTCTCCTTTGTTATTTAAAAAATTTATTCCAGCAGTTGCTAGAATTTTTTTGGCTGGACTATGCTTTGGGTCAAAGCTGTAATCACAGTGATCTGAAATCTGTATGTTTGGCCCAAAACCAAATCCACCACAAGATCTGCAGGCCGCTGGTGGGAGCAGTGGCAGGTGGCCAGTGGGAGTGCTCGGTGGGAATAGTCACAGGCCACCAGCAGGGTGGTCAGCAGCAGCAGCAAGTGGGCAGCATTGCTCCATGATCAATGTGGGGAGACTTCATGATGATGAACCTATTAACTCTGGATCTGCACTGACTGGACAGAGCCATTAATGGGATGTTTGAAGTGGGGGAAAGGTACACTGTATGAATTGGGGGTTGGACTAAATATCTTGAAGCAAAGGACTGCTCTGCAGTCCTGGTGTCTTGCTTATGGGTCTTCTTTGTTTATATGTGTTTCCTTAGGGTAATGCTAGATTGCTGTTATTAAACCGACTGTTTCTATCTCCAACTCAGTGCTTGTGAGAGGGGAAGAATTGCCTCTAAAGGCGCCCAGTGGGTAGGTTCAAATTTTCCCAGTTTACTGGATGGGGGCTCAAGCCAGTCTGGTTACATTGTTGAAAGAACCCCCGAGATTCTGCACCTGGCTGACAACTGCTACTGGCAGATAGGTTGCATAAGATTTTATACCTCCACTGAAATGGTCATCACAGTCTGTACTTAAAGGCAGAAAGATTGTCAGTTATAAGGAAAATGTGAAAAGCAAATGATCACATCTTCTGAAAATAATTTCTGTTGAGTGGAAAACAAGTAACAAGGCAGTGAGCTATCATAACACGCAGACAGACAGACCTAATAACAATGGCTGATCATGTTAAACAAGAAAGAGGGACAAGGGGGAAGTGCAAAGATATCAAATTTGCATTATAACAGAGTGATCTGAAGGATTTTAGTTTGTGTTTTGGGACTGACATTCTGTTCAACAAGAATTGGAACAAATGTTTTTATTGGATGCTTCACATTTTTAAAAATCTCCCCATGATTTATTTCTTCAGATATAAATTAAGGGGAGGAGGGATTGACATGTGGATGAAGGAGGAAAAGCAACAGTTCCAGACTCCCTGGTACCACTCAGTGGCAATAGATGCCAAACACAACAAGTATGTTTTACAATAAGCCTGGAGCACTAATCACCTTTCTCATGAAAGCTATATGAGGTAAGAGGAAAAACTAGCAAGCTGACATGTATGTCTTTTAGATAAGTGCTTTTCATAAATCCATAAAATATGAATAATCAGCAAAAAAATGTTTTCAAGCGTTCAGAGTATGTCTGCTGTGTGCATCTTGGTTTAGGGCCAAACTTTGGTCCCACAGTCTGAGAAAAAGCATTTTGCCTGTGAGAACTGCACAGGGGCTTGGGAGAACAGAATGGCATCCAGCAACCTCCAAGGAGAGGCTGAGTCACACGGAAGCGGTCTGGAATTTCAATTCCTGGGTATGATCAGAGCCTCCTTTGTGCCGAGTGTTGTACAAATGAGGAGAAAAACAAAGCTCTTGTCCTGTAGACTTCTATATGAGACAAGACATAGCATGTGTATAAGAAAACAATAGAAAGGAACAAGGGAGGGAGAAGGTGTCATTGGGGATATATACGCAATACCAGCTCAGTAACCATATGCAATACCAGCTCAGGGTTGGTATGGGAACAGCTAACCATTGCCACTGCCAGCCTCACAGCAGACCTGAGAAAGGAATTCCTGTCAGCAAACTACTAAGGACCACCTAGGGACACCACCCCCTGAAAAAGAAAAATGTACATATAGGCTGGAGAACCTGCAGCAGCCAGAAGGTAGGAAGGAGCTCAGGCACTATCAAAGTTGGTGAACCCTGATCCCACTTATCTATCTTAGGGAGCTGGCCTGAGCTGGGTGTGGGATCTCTTAACACCTGATGGATGTAAGAAGGGGTGGGAGGGGGAGTGTGCAGATTCCTGAGCACCAGAGAGACTGACAGCTGAGCTGGGCCATGTCCTGTTTTGCCAGAAGGGGCACTGTGATGCTGACACTCTCTCATGTGGATTACTTAATGGTTCAAATCAAGATTACAATCCAGAAACTCATAAAAGCAGAAAATCTATGGTTTAAGCTAAAGAATACAGGTGACATTCTGACCTTCTTGAAGCCAATGGAAAAACACCCAATGGCTTCAATGAAACCAGAATTTCATCCTGTATTCTGAGGTCAGCTGTTAACTCTGGGTATGTCTACACTACCCTCCTATATCGAAATAGGAGGGTAATGTAGTCATACCGCAATTGCAAATGAAGCCCGGGATTTGAATTTCCCGGGCTTCATTTGCATAAAGCCGGCCGGCGCCATTTTTAAATGCCGGCAGTTCGAACCCCGTGCCGCGCGGCTACACGCGGCACGGAGTAGCTAGTTCGGATTAGGCTTCCTAATCTGAACTAGCTACTCCGTGCCGCGTGTAGCCGCGCGGCACGGGGTTCGAACTGCCGGCATTTAAAAATGGCGCCGGCCGGCTTTATGCAAATGAAGCCCGGGAAATTCAAATCCCGGGCTTCATTTGCAATTGCGGTATGACTACATTACCCTCCTATTTCGAATTAGGAGGGCAGTGTAGACATAACCTTTCTGATTTGAGAACAGCGTTTCTCCAGGTGGCCATTGGTCCATTGATCATTTGCTGGTGGTCTGGGGAAAAGCAGGCTAGCCAGGTGATACTAAGTCCTCTTCTGTATTTCTGGGTTCTAAATTGTATCAAACCAAACAGATACATTAATTACTTTCCTAACATCAGTTTTCTATATAAACAGTTGCTATAGTTTTCATAGGGATGTTATACAATTTTACAATCAGAACTACAAGCTCCACAAAACAAACAGTGAACTAAAATGAGTTCTGCCCTGTGAAAGGGTCACAATCCCTGTGCCAGAAATAAAAAGGTGAAGGTTAGTACAGATTTTTTACAGATATTGATATTTTTTAGACTGGCGGGAAGTTATGTTAATGTCTGAAATGTCTTTTGGCTCCCTTGAAGAGGAAAAGAATCTTGGGTGTTCCAAGAGTGCAAAAACAAATACTGAGAGTAATATTGTTAATGGGCCAAATACTGACAAACAAAAGACCAAATAATTTGTGCAAAGACATTCAGTCATTTTTACTCAGGCCCAAGGAACAGTCCAGCGTAGCAGATATGAATATCTAGATGCACGTTATAGTACTTACTTCATCTGAAGTGGAATGGCTTAGGGACTGTGTAAAGTGGACTACGCAGTGTTTGTCACTAAGGAGTCACATACACTGGATTTCATTCAACACCATTACCTGTTGGCACCATACTCTCAAGCTTCAGTCTTTTTCCTTTTCATGTTCTTGACTGGACTACATGAGAGCCTTCTTTTGGTAGATTCCATTCTGCTGCTTACTTGACGGACAGCAACTTTGATACTTTTCCTTGTCAATATGCACAACACACCTGACAGAATTTGGCCTTGGATACTAATTTGTCAGTTTTGCATTGAATCACCACCTGTCATGTGAAGTAGTGTAGGAAGAACCACTGTCGTTTTTCCCTTTAAGAAAATGCAGCACAAGTTCTTCTTTCTCACCACATGGGAGTTGAGGCATCCACAATGGCTGGTGCATAGGAGTGGGACCTTGGGCACCATTCCTGATCCTCACTGCCTTTAGCTACTAGACTCTTTAGTTAAGAGTATTGTTTTTACTTCTGGTCCAAAGAGTGCCTGATGTTGGATACATGGGGATTTCTTTACCTCCTTTCCTGCTCTGGGTATGTGCAGACATGCTAAATACAATCCAGCTCATGATAAACATCAGACTAATCACTACAAAATTAGCTATCCAACAAGACAACTCGTGGATTTTCCCTCACAGCTCTGGAACATTGGGGCTATATCTATTGTTATATGGCGGTTATCAATATGTAGTGAACTGTAATGACTCTTCTGTTCAGACACACTAAGGCTACGTCTACACTGGCAGCTTCTTGCCCAAGAACAGCCGTTCTTCCGCAAAAACTTACCGGCTGTCTACACTGCACACACGTTCTTGCACAAGTAAATTTACAGTCTAGCGTCAGAAAACAGGGCTTCTTCCAGAAGAGTTATTCCTCTCCCCACGAGGAATAAGCCCTCTTGGGCAAGAGCTCTTCCAAAAGAGGCCAGTGTAGACAGGCAACATGAATTTCTTGCGCAAGTAGCCCCTATGGTTAAAATGGCCATCAGAGCTTTCTTGTGCAAGAGAGCATCTACACTGCCATTGATACTCTTGTGCAAAAGCACATGGCAGTGTATACGCCCTCTTGTGGATGAGTTTTTGCACAAGAACTCTTCCACAAAAGAGTTCTTGTGCAAGAAACTGCCAGTGTAGACATAGCCTATTTGATACTACTTTTCTTGCAATGACATTTGAGACACTTTTCATACTTCCCTCAGAGTAACATCAAGTTGTGAGAGTAAGGCATTTTGGAAATTGGGAAATAATATTTTTTAACTAATACATTTTTATTTTGCTTAAGTTCCACATAATAATAAAATCGTAATTTACAGGAGGCCCCAACTTGTGATGCGATTGGTTCCGGGGGAAGCATTGCAAGTCAGGGGCATCATACTCGAACCCGCATTTACTATAGATGTCATGCGCTGTTGTAAATGCAGGTCGAGGACATAAGTCAGGGGTTTCTGGCCCCTTCTGCACTTATAAAAATGGTTGTAAGTGCGGGGGTCGGAACTTAGATGGTCACAAGTCAGGGGCCTCCTGTACACAGACTTATTGTCTGATCAAAAGTTTCTTATCTACACATAAGAAACCAAAAGATTTGGAAAAGGTCAGTATTGTAAAATAGTAATATTTTCAGAGATAGCCAAGGCAGAAAATGTTTAGAATTTTAAACAGCTTAAAGACAGTTAGAACTTAGTGGGTCTTCAATGCCCACACTACTAAAAAATCATAGTAGAGATTTTAGGGGAACAACATAGCTTTATCTTGTTTCAATTTGCTTCTTTGTCTCTTTTAGCTCTTCTTCTTTGCAGATATTACTTGCATCTGACTTTTTTCAACCTGGACTTTTTCTTCACTTTACAGTTAATATAGCTCCTTTGGATTTTGTTCAAGTAGATAAGCAGTGAGAATACATTCTTCCATATCCGCAATGGGATTTGCTAATTTTTCTCAGCACTATTCAAGCTTATAGTATTTTGTATCAAGATCACACACTGTTGTTCAGATTTTCCTCAGTTATTCAGACTAAATCCCTTTAAGTGGAGTAACTTCAGATTTAAACGAGTATTAATGTCAGCAGAACATAGTCTATCTACTTGATGATTTAGTCATCAACAACATAGAGATTCCTAAATATCAAATTAGCCACCAGAGGGAGTTTACCCAGTTTCAAAATATTAAAGAAATGTACTGAAAGTGCATGATGAAATAAGTAATATGTTGTTTTTCATGTTCAGCTTAAGTTGTATGTACAAAATCAGAAGAGAGCAAGCAGTTACGCAGGTTGTGAGCACAATTTGTATGTGTATTTTCCAAAGTAATGTCCTTTGATTGAATTTGTCAAGAAGTAGCACACCTACAAGAATCTGTGTGCATCTCACACATGCTATATAAACTGCTTGGAGAGGGCATGGATCAGTGTTCACATCACAGTCAGTCAGTACCTGCCCAAAGCTGGGGAAGCTAATGATCTCATCAGAGATGAATCCTGATCACTTGCCTCCGGAAGCACATTGCACATGTAAAAAAAATAAAAAGTTTGAGATAAATATAGGAACACAGCAATTGCCATATTAAAGCAGAACAATGGCCAATCTACACTGCCCAGTCACAGATACTTCAGAGGAAGGTGTAAACCCCCATAGTGGACAGTTATGAAATATTCTTCCTAAGATAAGGCAGTTGGTAGTTGACACATAATCTGGGGTTTAAGGACCCTAATAATTTTTTTAACATCATGCTATGAATGTTACTCATACATGTCTAATCCTTTTCAAATCTTTATCTAGCCATCCATCCAGGTGATTATAGTGGCAACCAGAACAATAATATCAAAGTGCCTAAAAAGCTCTTCTGTTCAAAAAGACTCAAGTAGTTTGAATCTGACAAAACAAAGTTTGTGAACATTATATTCTGAACAGAACCCAATATTCACAAATAGGAATTAACAGGACTGTTGTAAGCAAGACATGACGGCTGTGTCTAGACTGGCAGCCGCTTTTGCGCAAAAACTTGCCAGCTGACTACACTGGCCACTTGATTTTGCACAAAGCACTGACGTTCTACTGTCCGAAATAAGTGCTTCTTGCGTAAATGCTTTGACGTTCCCGTTCGGGCAAAAGCCATTTTCTGGAAATGTTTTTGCGCAAGAGGGCTAGTGTAGACAGCTAAAAACTGTTTTGCGCAAAAAAGCCCTGATGGCGAAAATGGCGATCAGGGCTTTCTTGCGCAAAACCGCGTCTAGATTGGCACGGATGCTTTTCTGCAAAAAGTGCTTTTGCGGAAAAGCATCCGTGCCAATCTAGATGCTCTTTTCCGCACATGCTTTTAATGGAAAAACTTTTCCGTTAAAAGCATTTGCGGAAAATCATGCCAGTCTAGACGTAGCCGAGAAGTAATTCTTCCACTCCAGTCTGTGCTGATTAGGCCTCAACTGGAGTGTCATGTCCAATTTTGGGCCACGGCTGATTTAACTCTTCTATGGGATGAAAGCTATTAGGTGGAGGAGGACTATGATCTCAAGTAGGGTCAAAAATGAGGGGTTCAGAGAGCAGGAAGGGGCTATAGGTTGAGGACAAGGAACTGGGTACAGGATGCAATGAGGGCTCCAAGGGTTCCAACTGGGAGTGCAGGCTCTTGGGAGGGCCTGTGGATGAGGGGTTTGGAGTGAAGGAAGGGGGCTCAGGGCAGGTGGTTGGGTGGGAGATAAGGTACAGGAGGAGACTTAAGCTGGGGCAGGGAGTTGGAGTGTACAGTGCTTACCAAGGGCAGACCCTGGAGAAGGGGCACGTGGTTCTGCACACAGCCCTGTACTTGCCAGTGGGCATCATCCCTCACAGCTCTCATTGGCCATTATTCCTGGTCAAGGGAGCTGTGGGGATAGAGCCTGCAGGTGAAGGAAGTGTGCGGACAGAGCTTCTCAGTGCTTCTAGCTCCTGCGAGGGTTGAGAAAGGTTAACACCAGCATGCAGAGCCACATTTCTCCCTCTCCCTCCATTAGGTGGGGCTGGAATACATGGGCTTTAGTGGCTGCAGCCCATGGCTCCAGGCTAAAGCAGTCCTACAATAATATATGGAGATTATATCTTTCTCATAAAGCTAGAAGGGACCTCAAGAGGTCATCAAGTCCAGGCTCCTGCCTTCACAGCAGGACCAAGTACAATCCTTGACAGATTTGCCCCAGATCCCTAAATGGCCCCCCTCAAGGATTGAGCTCACAATGCTGGGTTTAGCAGGCAAATGCTCAAACCACTGAGCTATCCCTCCCCCAATCCTGCAAAAAGATCTTCACTTTCGGTAAACAGGAGATCTTTTTGCAGGGGCCTCCCTTAACCCAGAGCTGTGGATGCAGCTCCTAAAGCCCCTTTTTTAAATCCAGCCCCGGACATGCATTTCAAGAATGACATGGACAATTTGGAGAGTCCAGAGAAGAGTAACAAAAATTATTCAAAGTCTAAAAAACATGACTTATGAAGAAAGACTGAAAAATTGGGTTTGTTTCTTCTGGAGAGAGAAGACTGAGAGACGACATGACGACAATTTTCAAGTACCTGAAAGGTTGTTAAAAGGAAAAGGGAGGGAAAATTGCCTTCCTTTTCCTCTAAGTATAGAACAAGAAGTTATGGAGCCAGCATGGTTTAGGTTGGACGTTATGAAAACTTCTTAACTGTCAGGATGTTTACCACTGGAATAAATTGCCTAGGGAGGCTGTAGAATCCCCATCACTGAAGATTTTAAGAGATGGTCAAACACCTGTCAGAGATGGTCTAACTAAGAATTAGTCCAGATCCCTACACTCATGGCTGGGCTAGGTGATCTCAAGTTATCTTCCAATCTTACAAGTCTTTGAAATGCTCACACAGGAAGGTTGTTCACACATAAATATTTGAGGAACGTCTCTCCTTTATAAGAATGCCCATTCTCCACACATGGTATTCATTATTTACTATTCGTTTCCTGTTTGTCATTCATTATTTCTTATCCTCCCATTTAAAAAAATTGTCATCCAGTTAGGGATGAGCCAAAACAAAATTGTGAGAGTCTGGAATTTGTCAGATGTCACAAATAACCAAGTAAATAACTGAAGGGAATCGCTGGTGAAATTTCATAGACTGAATTCTTTATGTTAACTAGTCGGTGAATACCTCTGAATCATTATTTTTGCAGAAACCAAGCTTATTTTGCAGATGATTCAGAAACAGAAGAAGTGATATTTTTGTTGGATAATTCAAAACAAAGAATACCTTTGCATAGTTTATTCCACAGGTTAATTATGCCTTCTGACTTTTAAAAATCTTTTTATCAATATTAAATATTAGCTTTTTAATGTCAGTGGGTGTCACCTTGTACTTAAATTAAAATATTTTATTGTAGATTATAGAACACTAAGTATTGGAAAATTAATTTTATCATCTAACAGGAAGCAGGAATTTGCTCTTCCTTCTTCCATTTTTCATCTGTAAAACTGTAAATAGCAATAAGAAACTGAGATATAGGTTTACTAATTTCAAGATGATGCATTACTTTATTGGAAGCCTCTTTTTCTTCTTGATTCACAGTAATTTTTGTAATCTACTAGAAAACTTGTTTCTTGAGTTTTTGAATTTTTAAATTTTCCCTTTCCTTACCCCCTCATCCCAGTTTTACCAACAGCTATTTGAGTACAGAACTAAATTTTCAGTTGTCTAACTGGGGCTAAATACCTATTTTGTATTACTTGAGGAAGGAATAGAAGAATTAAAAAGACAGGTGGAGATGTTGGAACATTACAGTCTATAATTATATGAAGAGGATAAATACCAAATCTGGAGAGTAATTATTTATGGTAGTATAAGACTATAATTAGGAGTAACTGAATGAAATTAAGACTATGACAATTTAGGTTGAATATCAGGAAAAACTGCCTGCCTTGGCACTGTATTAAGCCCTTATTCTCCAGATACATGGATACCTGTACAGTACTCATGTCAATGAGACTTTGTTCCTACTAGTTCATCTATTTACAGAATCAGACCTTTAATTACATTCTTATGAGAGAACTGCCACAAACAATATCTATGAGCACATTTAATACTAGATTAATCAAAGTAACAGCAAATATACTATGGGAATCAACATGTAGTAGGAAGGTGGAGGACTGAATTAACAAAAAGTGTTTTTAAAAATATTTTTATTATGTTAAATGAATGACACGACTTTTCTAAAGTCATCATCTTTTTACCAATGGACTCTTCACTCTTCTAGTTCTGTATATTGCTCTAACAACTTTCTCTGAGTTCTTGTGGCTGTCTGTTTTCTTAGTGGGTAGCTTAAGAATGTGCTTATTAATTAATGTAGACAGTATATTAATTGCTTTCTCAAAACTCCCCAGGGATGCTTGTTTTTCACCGTCAACGTGTTTAGCATTGGCTATCAACTGCTGTGCACATTTAGAGAAAATTGCTTTTTCCAAGCTTAGCTTACTCCTACATAAAATGTATCATCATGCTTAGTTTCATTGTAAATATGTTAGCACAAGCTTTGTCCTGGAAAGACATAAAGTATCAGGCAACACTGCAGAGACTGGTGTTGGCTTAACACATCAGAAAATGGCTTACAGAAAATTGAGTAAGTGTGCTAAGTGCTTTAAAGACTTTATTGCCAGTTTCTCCTTTTGCATGATTACAGACCTAGTTTGCTTACTGATGTTTTTGGGAAAAAGGAGGAAGAATTGCAATCAACTGTAATGCGATAAGCTAAATAATGCTGTTTGATGGCAGCTGAGTATGTAGACAATTTTTCATTTTTCCTGCTTTTGGCTCTGACTGGCAATAGCAAAAACAGATGCCCAAGTCAGCTTATAGAAATTGTAAATGATACACATCACAACAATAGTCATATTTCAAAACTTAGCATTAAAGCGACTATTCCTTTTTGCTATGTATGCATTGTCCAGGGAAAATGTGCTTTTACATACCCATGGCTTATCTCTCGGAATATATAAAAAAAGTTTTTCCTGCTGTGTGACAGAATGATGTCATCAGGCTCAGAGAGGTTGGCGAGAGTAGCAAACACAGGGCGCAGCCCCCAGTATACTCATAAAGAGGAAAAAACTCAATATCACATTATGCTTTGAGTGTATGGTTGAAAACCCTTTAAGATAACCTTTGGATGGTGGCACCTCAGATTAGAGAGTATTTTGAAGGATTCCTGGTTGTTAAATGGCCCAGTTTCGGTTACTAGCACCACCCTCTCTCATGTTGAGTGATAACAGAGAGGTTGTCTTAGAGAGGATGTCTTAGAGAGGTTCAGCAATTCCCACAGATCCCAGATTATGCTCCTGGATTGACAACTTGTCATGTAGGGCTCTTGATCTGACCAAATGGCATTAGCAGACAGTAGGTCATCTTTCCCTTCTCTCATTCTGCTGGTGAAACTCTTTCCTCCTTATCTCCTCTGCTCTGTTCCTTCTAGGCAACTGAAACTGTTTTGGATGTGTCATAACCATGAGGGTTAGCCAGCAGCCTGGGGACCAAGGGGTTAACTGTACATAGCCAGGTAGCAGTCACCCAATAGAAATGCAAGTAGGAATTTCAAACTGGAACAAAGGAATTTCGGGGTTTTCCCTCCTTTGTCTCTGGGCAGTTGACTCTCCAGATACTGAAGGGGACAGACATGTCCCCTGTCCAAGAAAAGACTCTTCATCATCTGTAAGTAGGACAAAGTCTAGATAAATCCATTAGGTTTTATTGTTTCATGGTTTGGGAATGGGAATCTGATGTTTGTGCATTCAGAAATGGGGTTTCCTCTCTTTTGTAACTAAGTTTTGTTCCCATGGGAAAATTCCCCATGAGTTTATTGGTGTTAATTGGTGTCTCTTACCATCTAACCAATCCAACTATGTGTGTAACAGGAGTATTGTTGTGATAATAAAAGTTCTTTCTTTTTTATTAACCTGTATTGGTTCAGTTCTGTGTCCTGGAAAATCTGTCTGTGGGATCTGCATGCTCTTACTAGGGAACAGCAGCCACAGACTGCAGTTTGTATTTTCTCTTTTCTTTTTCAAGCTCTTTGGGGAAAAGAGCTTGGGGTGCTCTTGGGTTGGTTTCAAGCGTCCACCCGTTTGAGGGTTCAAAAGCACTTGGTGGTGGTAGCAGATTTTTATCCCCAAAATCTAGGTTTTTAGGATTTTGTGGGGGGAGTTCTATACCAAAGCCCGGAGAGAGAAGGTTTTGGGTACTTTTGTGGGCCCCCACTTCTGCATTTATCATGCCAGAGTGGGGAATATGCCTTGACAGGATGGAAGAATAAAGATAAACCCATAGAAACAGGCTACTGTATTAAAAAGTCAAAAAATGAGTTGCCTCAACTATCCCGTCTTTAAAGACCAGACAAGTCTGCATATGAATCTATAACTAGTCTGACCACTTTTATTAGTTGTTCCTCATTAATTCAACACCCTAGAAAACAATAAAAAACAACTGATTTTTCATCAATATACTGTCAAATACAACAATTCACCCCCTCTCATAAAGTATGTGCTAAAATTGATTAGTAAATTACTATAAACTTTCACAACTCCAGTGGGACCAACTACAGACCCGACATACTATCTTTGCATTCTTTGAAAGCAGGAGGGTTGAAACACTGGAAGAATCACAGTATCAGAAAGATATTACACTGTAAAAATGGAAATTTGACCCCACTTAATTTTGACTAATTCACTCTATTTCAGTTTTTGTATTTTCTTTACTATGTGTTACAAAACTACTGGCCAAACCTTGCCATCATATCTGTTACAACCCCAGTGACTTTAGTGCAGTTGAACCACACATTGGTGAAGGTGGAAAAAGGCCCTTTGTCAGCATTCTGGTGCCTTAATAAAAGGTTACGATAGGCTGAAGACATATTCACCCTGTGCAGAGGACCTGCACAAGATCTATTCACCACTTAAAAATTCTAAGTCAGGTTTAAATTGACCTTTAGTATTGCATAGACTTTGGGCTAGCTCTATTCATAAGTGTAAATTGTACCCATACTAAGATAAGGAGCAAATGCACAGCTGAGCAAGCATTACAGTACATACATTTGGCAGGAATATCACACAGGTGTCAAGGGTGACACTTTTGCCCAAGTTACAAGCCTTTGAAAAATTAATTTGCACATGATCTGTAGACCATCTTAGAGTTTGGCAACCAAATTCTCCAGATTTCATCATGTGCACAGGAGCTGTGAGGGGATGACAAATCCTCTGTGTGACTGGATTGTGTGCATCATCCCCAAAGAACTGAGAAAACTCCACACACAGCCATGTAGGGACTAATCAGGATTTATTCCTAAAATGGCACCTCCCATCTTCCACAGGCCAATGAGGTGCCAGACATGGATATAAAAAGCAGAGCATTGTAGCCAGGCATTGTAAAGGATGAAACTGACTGAAATGCACAGAGGTTAGGTGCCCAATCTGGAGGAGAGAAAGGAAGTGTGGAATATGTAAATTAGAACTAGAATCCTAGATGTGGGGAAGGGGAGGAAACACTGAAAGACTGAAGGAGGGAGCTGGTTGGATAGATACAAGGGTGGAGTGGGCAAAAACACTGCTCAAAATGTTACATGTTCTGAAAGATCATGTCCTACAAATTTCAGACCAGGCACCTAAAACTAGTTCAGACTTTCAACCTTAATCTCCCTGTGCTTGAACTCGCCATCTCCAAAATGGGGACAGTGCCATCCACACATCTCACGGTGACTTTGTGGAAACAAATGAATTAATATTTGTGAAGCACTCAGATACTATTGTGACAAGCTTCATGGAGAGGCTCCTGAAGAAAAAGGTATTCAGAGTAGAGGCTGAATCATAGAATAATAAAATTGGAAGGAACCTTGAAAGGTCATCAAGTCCAGTCCACTGCACTCATGGCAGGATCAAGCACCATCTAGACTAGGGGTGGGGTACATAAGGCCCCGGGCTCAGATGTAGCCCCCTAGGTTGCCTGGATCTGGCCCCCAAGGCTCAGACCCTTCCCCCCCCAGAATGGGGAGCCCATACTGGCACTTCAGCCACCGCCTCCCTCCCCCGTGGGGATGGAGCACCAAAATCTACTTGGCTGGGCCACCTAGGTTCTGATGTGCAAGGGGAATGTGGAATGTTTTTCTCCTTCTCAGTCAGGAGGCATACCAGTGAAGATTTGTTTTGGTATTTTTTGCTTCTCACTTGGTGCAGCCTGGCTGATTTCTTTTTGGGTCAATGGTGACCCAAAAAAGGTTCCCCACCTCTAATCTAAACCATCCCAACAGATGTTTGTCTAGTCTGCTCTTAAAAATCTCCAATGATGGAGATTCCACAACATCTTTAGGCAATTAATTCCCCTGCATAACCACAGTGACACTTAGGATGTTTTTCCTAATGTCCAACCTAAACCTCCCTGGCTGCACTTTAAGCCCCTGGCTCTGGTCTTAACAGTTATGATCACCCCTCTCAACCTTCTCTTTTGAGACTAAACAAACCCAGTTCTTTCAGTCTTCCCTCATAGATCACATTTTCTACATCTTTAATAATTTTTGTTGCTCTTTTCTGGGCCTTCTCCAATTTGTTCACATTTCTCCTGAAATCTGGTGTCCAGAACGAGACAGAGTACTCCAGTTAAGCCCTAATCAGAGCTGAATAGAATGGAAAAATTACTTTTCATGTCTTGCTTACAGCACTCCTATTAATATGTCTCAGAATATTAGCTTTTTTTGAAACAGTATCACACTAGTGACTCATATTTAGCTTGTGATCCACTATGATTCCCAGATCCCTTTCTGCAGTACTCCTCTTTAGCCAATCACTTCCCATTTTGTATTATTAAAAGGAGGAATACTTTGCAGTTGTTCTTATTAAATGTATCCTATTTTCCTGAGACCATTTCTCCAGTTTGTTCAGATCATTTTGAATTATGACCTTATCTACCAAAGCACTTATAACCCCTCCTAGTTTGGTATCATCCACAAACTTTATAAGCATATTTTCTATGTCATTGATGATCTCTTGAGGTCCCTTCCAGTTCTGGTATTCTATGAGTCTATGATTCTATGATTACCTAACTTGTTGATGGAGACATTGAACAGAACCAGTCCTAAAACTGATTCCTGCAGAACCCCACTTGTTATGCCCTTCCAACATGACTGTGAACCATTGATAGCTACTCTCTGGGAATGGTTAGCCAACCAGTTATGCACCCACCTTATTGTATCCCTATCTAGGTTGTATTTTCCTAGTTTATTGATAAGAAGATCATGCAAGACTGTATTAACTAGATATACCGCATCTACTGCTTCCTCCTTCTTTACAAGAGTTGTTATCATATCAAAGAAAGATATCAGGTTTGTTTGATGTGATTTGTTCTTTAAAAATCCATGCTGACTGAGACTTAGTACCTTATTATCTTCCAGATGTTTGCAAATAGATTCCTTAATTATTTGTTCCATCATGTTTCCTGGCTCAGAAGTTAAGATGACTAGTCTGTAGTTTCCTGGGTTGTCTTTAATTCCTTCTTTATAGATGGATATATTTGCTCTTTTCCAGTCTCAAGGAATCTCTTCAGTCTTCCATGATTTTTCAAAGATGATAGTTGTCGCTTCAGATATCACCTCAATCAGCTTCTTGAGTATTCTAGGATGCATTTCATCTGGCCCTCGTAATATAAAGACATCTAATATTTCTAAGTAATTTCTAACTTGTTCTTTCCTATTCCTTCATTTTCTCCAGCATTCACATGGTGATGATTAGATGTCTACCATCTTGAACATGGCATGGAGCTACATGTAGACCAAGGGGGAAACAAAATATTGAATAGCTGAGCACCATCCATAGTATGCACTGAATGAGTCTGGGTTCAGTGGAAAAATTAGCATGTGATCATGTAATTACAGGGCATATGCACAAAGCGGCTAAATTAAGATTACATAGGCACTTGGCTTTGCAACATTAAAGTTCTTTTTACATAGTTTTTTGTGGGTGATATGTTATACAGAAAGGAAATAATACCTTTTTGTTCCGTGATATGAAAAAAAAATCACATTGGCATATTGTTTTGGGATTTGTGGAGGGGGGCGGTTCAATTACACATTGCAAAATTGTATATAGCAGGCTTTTCACTTTCATCATGATTTCTTTTTCAGCATTACTAGTTTCCAAGGTTTTTTTTTCTTTAATTTGCCTATCTGTGTTTTGGGTTATTTCCACACCAAGCTCTCCTAATCTGCATTTTTTCCAAGATGAGTCTCATTTTGTTATATCCAGTCTCCCTAGGTCCCTTTCAATTACACTGTTCTGATTGGCATTAAAAACAAAGAAATGTAAAAGAACAATGAAACTTTTTTTCTGCTGATTGGAAACATACAAGATTTAAGATGACAGATGAGGAAAAAAGGAGAAAAAGTGCTTGGCATTCAGATCTAGACACATAAACTAAAATGACTGCAGGTGTTCTAAGCCTTCAGACATGCATGCAAGAGTGTTCTCTCTTTTTTTTAAAAAACTAGACTCAGTATATCTCTGGGTAGAGTGATTTAAATCACCATTTTTAATCATGCTTTAGATCAGGAAGAAAATTATATTTAAATAATTTTAATTTTGCTTTGCATTTATACTTATTTTCTTAAAGAACTCATTATTAGTAACTACTGTATTAACATATGATGATTTACAACTAAATGTAGCCTTTACACTAAAATTAGAACTATTTTTACTGGCTCTCAAATGTTGGGTTGGGACTTCATTTTAAGGGGATCACCAGGGTTGGAATTAGACATACTGGGGTGTGGATGTGAAGCCTGGTCCCCCACAACCCGGGGAGGAAGCCAAAGCCCAAGGGTTTCAGTCCTGGGTGGGAGGGCTCAGGTTACAGGCCAGCTGGCTGGAACTGAAGCCTTTCCATTTCTGTCCCCCTATCCAGGGTGGCAGGACTGGATGGCCTCAGGCTTCGATTCCCCCCTCCTTGGGTTATGTAGTAATTTTTGTCAGAGGGGGATCACAATGAAATGAAGTTTGAGAACCACTTAACATGCACTTATTCAGATTTTAAATTTTACATGTTTATGATGTTAGAAAATGGAGATGGCAATTAATATTGTACTTGTGATATGTGTTAAGCTATAGTTGGATAGAAATTGGAATTCAATTAAAAGCACAAAAACAACATTTAAAAATATTAGTTAAATAAAACTACTTTAAGTAAACTGGCTAGAAAGGGAGGAAATGTTTATCAAACCATGTTTTGCATTTAAAACTGATTTATGAAACAAAGGGAGTATTAACTGTAATTAGGGAACTGAATTATTTTTTGTCACCATATACTTCAAGATTTCAGAACTAGTAGATCTCATTCTTTTATATTTCATTATTATTCATAGATTGGAAGAGGAAAGCAATATTTTCTGTTTTTTTTCAATGCCCAATTTCTCAGCTTTGAATTAACCAGTCATTGAAATGAACTAGTCAATGAACTGAACAAACTACTTGAATTAGTCTCTCTTTACCTGCAGAAGAGGCAACTGCTGCAAAATATGGTTTATCACTTTAGCGAACACCAATTTTCAGTGCTTACAGGTCATTATCAGCTAATGACTTCCATCAGTTAAGTAGTCTGACTTCCTTTAAAACCTTGGCAGCCAATTATTTAAATATTATTTTTAATTTAAAATATTTAAATCGTTTATAGTATAGAGCAATTGGTTAGACATTTATATACAGGGTCAGAGAGGGCAGATATTCCTTTGGCCCACAAAATGCTAATCCCTAAAAGCTGATCCCATTGACATGAGGGTCTTGCTGTTACATTCTGTGACCCCAGATATGGCTACATAGTTCTGAAGGATTGTCAGATTAAGGAAAAATTTCTTATAAATAACACTTTATTCTGTAGTCAAAGAACAAGTTAAAGCTGTGAAATACTTGCTATGAGAGACCAAAATGCTATAACTAATGCCCCATGTCTGTTTTTTGACTTTGTTCTGATTTGTTTCTGTAGAATACTTTATTAAATGGGGTAATAGGTACTCTGAGACATAGATTAATAGTCTAACACTAAACGCTGATTTGAATCTTGATGAAATAGCAGAAATAGTCAGATTGTCTCATTAATTCCTTAAAGTGGAAACCCATAAGGTAATTGTACCTAAGCACTATGTTATGTTGATATACATGCCAACCTTTTAGAGAGCATAATATATAATCTTCCTAATCAGAGACCAAAGATATAGTTGACAGTTTGATATAAAGTTAGAGTTGTTGAATCATAATTTCCAAATAAACTAACACTATACATTCCCAATAGTGTATTTGAGAAATCTGCAGAAGTGAGGTAGTGAAACAGGAAACCTATACAAATCTGGAAATGACTAACCTACCTAAAGTCATTTGGGTGTGTATTAATCTACAATATATTTTAGAGAGTTTGTACATCTGTCTGTTTGTGTGTCCATCTATCCGTCTGTTTGTTCAAGAACTAGGACTAGAATTTGGAATGAGGCTTCCTCTTATCATAACTTAAAGCAAGGTCAGGGTTTGGTTGTTCCAGGACAATGGGCTGTACATAGAATGTAACTTTCTCACCAAACAGAAAGGGAAGGGTGTGAATGTAAGGATAGCTATACTCACCAATGACCAAAGATGAGTAGCAAGCATGGGCGACAGTTATACCCCATACTGACTATAGGGAGAAAGCAAGCACCCCATCCTGGAGGAGCACCAGCCAGCATGCTCTCCCCTGGGCCAGTCCAAGGGAGAAACTGGCGGAAAGACCAGTCCCAGGGAGCAAACTGGGCAGGCTACACAGCACCCAATGCCCCAGGCCAGCCCCAGGAGAAGCTCCCAGCCCCTCCCCTGAGTCCTCCTTCCCTCTGCCCTCCCACTTCCTGCCCTGATACCCTACTCACCCCCAACCCTGAATCCTGCAACTCTCACCCTGCCCTAGGCTTCCCACATCCCCAAGCCCTTGCTCTGACTCCTGCACACCCACCCACCCACCCACCCACACACACACACACACACCTACGTACCTAAATGGTAAGAGCTAGGAGCACCAAATTTGGCATTCAGCTGCCTCTTATCATAACTTAAAGGAACGTGTGCCAGGACACTGGGATGTTCCTGGAATCAGATTGTTTTCCATAATGCAGAAAGGAAGAGGTCTAAAAGCAAGAACAATTATGCTCCAGAGTGACCACAGTGGGAGGGGGCAGCAAGCTCAGGGGTCAATTATACTACAGAGCGACCATAGGGAAGCAGCCACACCTTTAACAGAGTGTCTGGCTGGGGACAAAGCTCTGCATGGTGCCAACTACCAGCTTCATGTAAGTCCCCCCTTTTCCCCAAAGTGAGAGCTCAACACACTCCCGCCAGCCATTGGCCCCGGACACTGGGGGCAGTTCCTATTGGCCAGAAATCTCACTGCTGCATGCCTCCCTCCCAACACCAACTGCCAGCTGGGCAGGTACCCTAGTCCCCATCACCATGATCTCTCCCGGACACCAACTACTGGATGGGCACAACAGCCCTGGCCATCCGAGGAGCAGTTGCCAGCTGAGGCTGGGCAGCGCAGCCCCCTCTGCTGCAGCCACCATGAACACCCTTGTAGCTGCCCTGAGCTGCCTCATACTTTGCAACCCTCTGACCTGAGCCCCCCCACACACCTCCAACCCCTCTCCCCTAATTCATACACCCTTTACCCCCACACCACTCTACCCCCTGCTCTCACTCCTGCATCCCCACATGCTACTGTGACTCCAGCATCTCCCACACCCTACCATGAGCCCTCCCATACCTCCCAAATCCCTGACTCGACTCCTTCACTCTCCTCAACCCACCCCCTTTCCTGATTCCCCTCCCATCCAGTACTTCCTATTCCCTGTCCTGATTTCTGCACCCCGAACCCTGCCCCGAGCCCTCACAAGGACCTGAGCAAAGCCAGGTAAATCCTCTAGGCGATAATATAAACCACATAAAAATATTTAGAGGTGGGAGAAATATCCTTTCTGACTGGAAAGTATTTGAATATTCTGAGGCTTTAATTTAAGGAAACAGATTATTTGGTTTTTCTTCTTACAAAAGAACTTACATTGCAAGTTATCGAAAGAGTTTTAAGACTTATTTAACACTAACCAATTTACCCCGTGTTACTCAGGTCCTTAATTTTACTATTTAAAATAAAAGGAAAACTTATATGCTTTGTGGAAATGGTTATATTTTTCAAAAATACAGTGTTACTTTAATGAAGTTAATTTTAGTATTTTTTAAATGAGAATTCCATCAAGTGTATTTTTTTATCCCTATATATTCTTATCAGTCACTATGTTTTAACAAATGAAGGGCTGTGATTTGGTTTCCAATAACATTGTCTTCCAGTTTTCAAACATTAAGCATTGATTTAGTTGTACCAAAACAGAGCACTACTCCAAATGTCTCTGTTTTATCTCTTTTCTGTATGGTTTACAGGGAAGCAATCCTATTCCAGGTTCATCCTACTTTTCTGGCTCATTTTGGTTCAGTCTCTTTCAACATTTGCTCAGTTATGTCATTGTTCTTGATTTGGTGGTTCTGTCTCTTTTCTGTTTGGTTTTATGAGAAGCAATCCCAGTCTAAGCACATTGTATTTTCCTGGCACAGCCAAACCTTTATGTTGCTTTAAATTATGATAAGAGGACACTGTATACCAAATTTGGTGATCCTAGTTCTTACTATTTAGGAGGAATTCTTGATCAAATGGACAAACTCTAAAACACACTGTAGACCTATGAAATGAGTAAGTTAAGACTTCCTGAGATTTTTATGTGGCTTTCATTTCATATTTATTACTAGCATTATAAACTGGATTCACTACTAATCTTACCTGGTGCAGGCAGGTGCAAAATTGATATGTTTGGAAAAAATGTACTTTCCAATACTAGTAAAACTGGACATTTGTATTTTGTTTCTTTGGTTCAATATCTTCTAAACTCCATTTTAAGTTGATTTATTTTAATGAGTTTGTTTAAACCATTACACTGAAATAAAATATGAGAAGAGCACATCCTGCTAAGAACCGAAAACTCGTAACTTGTCCTGAAGAGAGTAGGAGTGTGTTATCCCAGAGTCTCAGTAACAAGTAACAATTAATTCTTTTGAATTAATTTAGAATTTAGGATAAGGGATCTGATTGACGATGTTAAATGCTCTGGTTACCAGAAGGGAGGCCCTTGATACCGTATCTGATCACCGGTGATTTCTCCTCCCCCCCCAAAAAAAAACATGCTTGGAGTCCAGATTAGAGTTCACTAATATATTGTAGAATTTAATTTGACAAGTGCATGAACAAGAACAAAAAAAACTACAACCAACAACTCCTACCTCCACCCCAAAACAGAAGAGAAGGAAGACAGAAAGACCCCAATACAGGTAAGGTATTTGTACGTTACAACAGTCTCTGTGTTGCCCATGGTGGTACTGCTGTTTGCGACCTTCTACCTTTGGGCTCAGGTTAGCCCTTAGGGAGGAACCGCAAGTGATCCCTCGCAGTTCTGGGATGATTTTCGTTGGGCCTTCACCTCAACGGGGTGTTTCAGGGATGGTGACGATGTGATGGTCCGAGGCGGGTAGAGATCAAACACCTCTGCTTGGTGTATCCCAGATCACCAGTGCTGAGCCTTCACCACAGCATGGTGTGGGAACCCTCCACAGTTGTGAATGATCCCTCTGCCTTTTCCCTCTGTGGCGCTGTGCTGCCCTCGCAGACACAGACCGGAACACTGACCACCCACACCTGGGTGCAGGGATTTTTTTCTGTTTAGAACTTTTGGCAGGTAAACTGTAAACTTGTATAGGGTGGTGTGCACAATTCTGGGTTGGGTGCAAAGGATCTTTTGTGCCTAGTGCAATTTTGGTATTGAGTGCAGACACTCACGGTGGGAAAAGTTTAACTGACTTTCCAGAAACTCCATTTGTTTTCCAAAACTCCATTGTTTTTACTTACTGATGGCATCAACCACTCCTTTAAGTGTGAACGTTACCTACATCCTATTTACAACAATTATATTACATTATAAACAAATCAACATTATAACACCACTCTAACAAGTGGAGGACATTCATTCAGAACACAAGAAGAGTCAACACATTTTACAAGGGAGCTCTTTGTTAAGCACTTCCTACAGTTGTATTCCCACATAGCCTTGATCATTCCAGACAATCTTAAGTGAAAATACCATGGTTTGTAGACCACTTTATTTATCTTCTGGTGATGTTGCAGTGCTCAGGTCAGAGTCTGCATGGAAAATAAATATGATTTCATTCTTTCCTTTGTTTTCATTTCACATTTGAGAGCAATGAAGAGAAGGCATATTGAGCTAGATCCAAAAAGAGACTGGGGTGTATAACTTCAAAACGTAGCCCAGTAGTTACAGTATTCATCTGGGAGATCCAAGCTTATATCCCTGCTTCAATGATTGCTGAAGTCAGTGGGATCAGGCACAAATACTGTTTGAGGATCTGAGCCTGAGTGAGAAGTTCTAAAGCACCCCAAAAAGAATCCGTGGAACAGTATATGTTTAGTCTGCAATGGACACCGCATAGAAAAACTCAAATATTAAAAATGGTCCTCACAGAACAGAGGCTTGCTGAGCTAACAAATGTTTTACCATGATCAAATTTATAAACTCAAATAGCTGATGCTTGTTTCTAGTAAAAGAATAGCATGCTTAGAAAGCAGCTTTTTAAAAACTCCTTTCTATAAAGGAAAAATCAGAAAGTACTTTTGTGTTGACATAAATATAATAAATAACTATACATTACACTTGATTTAACTGTTTTAGCTAATGCCCCATAGATAGACCCTGCTGCTAACACTTGATGTTTGACATGAAGTGTTATTAACTGTGAATCCTAACATACATTTGCAACAATATAAGAATTTATGAACCAAGTCACAGTGAATACAGGAATAAGAGCCGGATAGAAGTAGTAATTTAAGGTCAGGTCTTTCAAACACTTACTCACATGAGTATGCCACTGAAGTCAATGGGACTACCTAGGCACCTAAAGCTAGTTATATGACTGCATCTTCCTGAGATCAGGACCTAATACTTGTAGCTCTCGCCCTATAAAAGAGGCTTTCATACTCAGCATTGTGTGTGTCTGTCAATTTGTACTACTGCTCAGGGTTTGTGTCTCTGCAATTGCTACACTAATGGAATCGTAACTCATCATTTGAAGTTTCTTTGACTCTAACTAGCTCTGTTTATACATAATTATTGCTTGTCCTTAAAAATTCTTCATTCTCTGTGGCAACAGTTCGCATAGCAGTTTCATATCTTCCAAGAGCAAAAGTAAAAAAATCAAAGATCACTTACATTTTTCATGTTCTCACAAAAACCTTAATGAGTCTTCTTTTCATACCACAGAGTTAGATCATTGATAGAAAGAAAATTTATCCAAAGGTTGGTTATAAAATGAAGAGCATTGCTCTTTGGCTTCTCCCCCAGAAAATTCTGAAATGAAGATATAATTTAGAGGATTTTAGCAGTCCCAATGAAAGCCCTCTAAATGTTTCATGAAATCTGCCAGTACAGGGAAGAAGAAACCAAAACAATTAATATGATTTGCTTAGACCATGAGATTTAAAAATATTAAATTGTGCATGAGTGGGGGCTATGTGTACCTTTTGAGTTTTGAACCTTTATGGAGAAGTTGATCAATTTTAATAATTTTATATTCAACTTGCAATCTTAAATGCATACACAAATATGTAGGCCTCCCCATGGTCTTCAAGGTGAATTCCACTCCTGATATGTGGGAAACTGCCATGCCATCATTCTATATCTCCCTCCCTGCCACATAAAATCCCTCACCCCACTCAAATTCTCCATTCCTGCTTTGCCTATAGCCTTCTGTTCCTCTCTTTTGCTCCTGATATGTTCTTCGTCTGGGTGGCCAGTGACTCAGCAGCCTGAGGAGGGTAGCTCCCAGCCCCTTACCTTATGCTCCTCTCTTCTACCCTAAGCATGGCCACCATGGCCCACAACTCCAACACTGCTTGGCTGGGGGCAGGGAAGCAAAGTCCCAGCCCTAGTGTATCACAGCTTCGGTGCCCACAGCTTCTGTGCCCACAGTCCCAGGGCTCCAGGCTCTAGAGCACTGGACAGGCAACATTTCCAACCCTGACTCCCTGTGGGAAATACACTGGTCGGGGAGGGGCCACAAAAGGATGTTTGGGGATAATTATCCTCCCCCTGCATACAATACCTGTCATCCATGCTATTCTGTCAATAGTGTATTAACTCATAAATGAGCCAGACAGATTCCAGTTGTGTGTCTCTAATTGCCCCATTGAGAAATGGAGACCTTGCATGAGCTGACAACTGGCCCACCAACATCACAGCATTTACTTAAGGAGAGATTTTCAGCTTATGTAAATAAAGTAAAATGTATAAGGATTCTTGGAAAACCTTAAAACAACTCAGACTTGCTTGAAAGATTCATAGAACTTTCAGTGTAACTGAGGGCTCTTTCATAACAACAATACCCTTGGCAGTGTGACCCTACTTTGAAGTAGTAATAAGAGATCCTCTGGAATAGGGCTTTATTCCGGAGGATCGGGCCAGTCTAGACGCTTTTTTCCGGCTTTTCCCCAAGCTGGAAAAAAAGCAGCGGACATTTTTATTTAAATCCCCCGCAGATTTCCCTATTCCCACTTTCAAAATTAGCATGCCCCTTCTGAAAAAGGGGCCAGTGTAGACATAGCCAAGAAGCCCCCCAGTGGCCTGGAGAGAGAGCCTCATGTACCACCTCACCCTAGTGCCAGCTAATTAAAATGGAACAGCTTCACTGGATAACATTGTGAGAGCCCTCATCACAGTAGCCTGTGACCCAATGATTAGGGCATTCACCTGGGCAGCAGGTAAACCTCATGAGGCAAGGGGGAAATTCAGATGCTACGAATGGCCAGACTGGGTTAGACCAATGATCCTGCTATAGCCCGGTTGCCCATCTTTCTGATAGTGGCTGATGCCAGATGCTTCAAAGGCAATGGACAGAAGATGGCAATTATCAAGTGATCCATCCTGTGCTGGCCACTCCCAGCAACCGGCAGTCTGAGATTTAGAGATGCCTATAGCCCTGGACTATGTCCCCGATTGTCTTGGCTAATAGCTCTTGTTGGAGCCATTCTCCATGCAATTGCTCATTTTTTAATTACTGCCTGTGCCTTGCAGGAAGAAGTACCAACTTTGGTTTGGTTTAAACCTGCTGCCTATTCATGCACTTAGGTCACCCTCCTCTTGCGTTATGTGACAGCTTAACCGGGTGAATAACATGTCCTTATTCACTTCTCCATATGGTTTGATGGAGTTCTAGCATATCCCACCTTTGCAATGGCTTTCCCTAATGTCACAGGTGAAGCTCCCTAATCACTAGGCTAAAGGTTACATAATAACCCTCAGCACCTTTTCCCTTTCACCTCAGTTGTTTGTTGGGGCATTCAAAGGTACCTCACAAGAAATAATGATAGAAATGTAGCCGTGTTAGTCTGGGGTAGTTGAAGCAAAATGCAGGACAATGTAGCACTTTAAAGACTAAAAAGATGGTTTATTAGATGATGAGCTTTCGTGGGCCAGACCCACTTCCTCAGATCAAATAGTGGAAGAAAGTAGTCACAAGAAATAAGACACCTAAGTGGTTCCTGGCCAGGGATCACAAGCAGACATTAGTACCTGGGAGGGGTAGATAAGGTTCAATTTCTTCCTCCCTGTCTGAGAAGAAGAGATTTGAATAGGGCTCTGCATTCTCTCATGTGCCAGTCAAAATCGGGGACATAAGGATAGGTTAAGCTGGGTTGTGCCTTGTAGCACCTTGAGGCTGTGCTATTATCATTAAAAGTAGAAATTAGGCAAACTTGCATTGCTGAATCCCTTTGTAGTCCAGTGGTCTGGGTGCTTACCCAGATGGGTGGGTGATGCAGGTTCAACTCCTTCCTCAAATTCCTATAAAGGGACTTGAGCAGCTGTCTCTGAAGTGAACATCTGGTTGCTGGACTAAGAGGTGGTCTTGTTGGGGCAGGCCTGGTGTTTGCTATCTCCTCCTGTTCTACTGCAATTGTCCCATTACATTTCTTGTTTCTGGGGGTCATGAGGCTAGCAAACTGCCTTGTGGAGCCTAGCAGTTTGGGTATGTGCTGAGCATGGGGTTCAAATCCCCCATTATGCTTGATGAGAAGAGACTTGAACCTTTATCTGTTACATCTCAAGTGACTGGCCTAAGTGCTGCGCCAAGCACTACTCTGACCTGGCATCTCCCTTGCTCTTTTCTGCTGAAGCTGTTCACATTCAGTACATATTCATTAGGCCAAAGCCCACAATAAACAGTCCTGTGTAGCTTACTGGTTGGGTCTGTGCCCAGCTAATGGGAAGGGAAATTGGAGTACACATCTTGCTTGTTGATTTCTTACCTCTTATGATTTGGTATAAGAGCTGGACTAGGAGATAGTCTCATGTGCTGGCTCCCAGTGTTTCCTTTTGAGGATGGGCCACTGTCATTAAATAATTAAAAAGTCACCGAGCCAGAAGTGCTCCATTGTCCAAAGGTTTTAGGTGCTTGCCCCTTGAATAGTACAAGTGTTAGTTCAAGTCCTCGTTATGCTCCCAGTGAAGGCATTTGTACTGGCATAGAGAACAGTTAAAATTTACCAAAAATAGGTGCATTTATTGTTTGTGAACAACCAATTGGTCTACTATCACCAAAGGGTACTCGGGCAGAGGTAACGTGGGTTCAAGCCCATCAAGTGGCTCCATGCAAGAACTAGGGGCAGCACATTATAGAATCATAGAGCTAGAAGAGACCTCAGGAGGTCAAGTCCAGCCCCCTGCCCAAGGCAGGACCAATCCCAACTAAATCAACCCAGCCATGGCTTTGTCAAGTGAGCCTTATAAACCTTTAGGGATGGAGATTCTACCACCTCCCTAGGTAACCCATGCCAGTGCTTCACCACCCTCCTAGCAAAACATTGCTTCAGCCAGCTGACTTTCCTTGCCAGCAGAGGGACGGCGGCGGGGCTATTATGAATCCCAGATGCCAAGGCAGACGGGGCGTGTGACCCAGGAGATCCTGCGCACGGCAAGGCGGAGGAAAGCAGCTGCACATCCCCACAGACCCTCTCCGTTGTCTGCCCCAGATGTGCACGCAGCTAAGCCCGTCCCGACGGGCGGGGGCTGGCTGCAGGCGGAGCTGAGAATAGCTCAAGCCCCGGGTCCAAGCATTCGGACCAGCCACCAGCGCTTGCCGGGGACTGGCCACAGTGGGGAGGGGCGGGGCCTTCCGCTACCCCGCCCCCCTCGCCTCGGAACGCTTAGCCTCCAGCGTTCGAGAACGGCCGCTGTTCCACTCGCACGCTCCCCTTCTCGGCCCGAGAGACAGGGAGGCGGCGGCGGCGGCGGCGCGCGCTAGTCACGTGTCAAACTGCGCGGTGCCTGCTCGTCACGTGACTGAGAGGAGCCGTAGCTTGCTCGCGCCCCAGCCTACGGAAGGGAAGATGGCGGCGGAAAGGGAGCCCCCTCCGCTCGGGGACGCCAGGCAGCCCGAGCTGGAGGAGCTGGAGGACGGCGAGGATCTGTTCACCAGCACCGTGTCCACCCTGGAGGTGAGAGGCGGGGCCTTGCTCCCTGCGGTGCCCCTGTCACTGGCGGGGCCCGCCCGCCTCCTTCTCCTGCCTGGCCGGGTGGAGCCGCGGCCGCCGGGCCCAGCGCGACCCGCAGCTAATGAGCGACTGACCCGCCCGCCTCTGCGGGGCCCAGCGCCTCCGCCCCGCTCCGGTGACTAGTGACAGGGGCCCCGCCCCCAGCCTGCCTTGGTGCCCTCTGACCTTTTCCGAGCGAGCCCCCGCCGGGGAACGGTCTCCTCTGAGCTGTCACCCGCCCACAGGGCGCTCTCCAGCGTCCCTTCCCCGGGGGCCTGCCCGGGTAATCCTGCTTCCACCGGGCTCCTCTTCTGCCAGCTGCGCTTTCGTCCGCGACCTGCTGGGCTAACAGCACGTTCCGTTAATTCTCCCCCCCCCCCCCCCATCTTAAATTATTGTGTTCTCCACCTTTAACACTGATATTGAACAGCTCTTAGGAGCTGGGCACTGTCCGAAGATTCTCATTTAGATGCCCTGCCGTGTCCTCTTGTCTCCTTTTAGAAGCGTTCATTTGAGGGCTTTTGAAACCCACATTTACCATATAATTTTTCAGTAATTAGGTTTCTTAAAACTTTGTGCAGTTATAGAAAACCCTAAACATGTCTTGCTTTAAAAGCAGCCCACCTCCCTCCCTTCCCCATTAAATATAATTGAACTTTGTTTTTAAAAATAAGCAGCTTCTGCATAGGTTAAAAAGTTTTTTATAAACTTTCTCCTCTATAACTGGTCCTAGTTTTGCTATGTAACACTGAAATGCACAACATTACATGCTCTGTTCATGTTGATATCTATCTAGAAAGTGGTGTTCCTGTTTTTGTTGAAGGAAGCTTCCTGCCCATGAACCTTACTGTAATGGGTCAGTGTCTTTAGTTCAGTTGTGGGCTGTCTTTATCAGTATATCTTCCTGTAACAAAAATATAGTAAAACATGTTCTCTAATGCATCATAAAGATCATAAATATTCAGTTTTACTCAGACTGAAAAACTAATAGGTTCGTGTATATATTTAGTACTTTTAGATGAACTGTATTAAAACAAAAACTCTCTTAACTTGCCTACGATAAAACTGCAAACTGAGAGGTATGATGGAATTTATGGCTAATCCATTTCCATACAACAGGGCTTTTTGTTGTTGTTGTTTATGTTAAAAATGCCATTCTTAATGGACACAGTTAACTTGAAAATCACTTTCGTATATGAGGGGGTAAATAATATTTTGTATTCTTGTATGGAAAGCTTAGTACCTTTATCTTTAAATTTGTGTATATGATAGCACTCTGTGTACAGTGTGTTTTGCACTGTTTCTGTATGTAGTCAATTGGAAGAAATGTAGGTTGGAATGGGTAAGACAAAGGCAGAATCTTGTACTTCAAAATGTGAACCGTCTCTGATGGCTGAAGAACTGACATTCTACTCTTCTATCCTCTCTGTTTTAGGACAGATGGCTTTATCCATACCCATTGCTTTTGCTTCCTTGAATGTTTTTTGTCCTGTCATCTTCCTTGTAGAGGAAGATTGAAACATTTCTAGTCTCTTTGCAGTTTTCACCCTCTATTTTGTTTGTTTAACCTGTTTCCTTGCTCTTGTTGTTTACTCCACACAAGGCATGTACATATGCATATGTGCATATAAGCCTGAAAATAGTTGGCAGTGGTTGTGTAGTCTTTTCTCCCAAGTAATCTTGCTTGGTTTTCTGATAATCTTCAAATCTCCCCCACCTTAATAGTAGTTTATGTTGCTCTGAAACAACAGCTCCAATTCTGTTTTGGTATTCCATCTGCTCTGCTTGATACTTAGAGAAGCAAAATAAGGAAGAGATGGAACACTTACTACTCTCTTCTCAACTTAAACACAATAGGACTCGAGTAGAAATAACTAATTAGGCTGAATAAGGGAGTGCAGCTTGGTTCCTTAGTGAGGCTGAACAGTCCTATGTCCCAGCTCCAAGACATCCTTTCATTATTTTACTGTTGATTCCATGTTTTAGTCACTACTGTAGCTTCTAAAGTTCAGTGACTTGTCCTTCTTACTGTCTTCAAAATCATCAGGAATGACATCTGTCTTTCTGAAAGCAATACAACTCTAATTTGGGTTATCTTTTTATAAAACTGCAATCTAATGAATTTGAAAGCTTCAAAATAACTGTTTTAGCCTAAAAACACTTGTTTAGAAGCTTTAATCCTCTGGCTAATAGGTGTTTAATATTTTCAAGGTTTTTTTGTACTATTAAATTATTTATATATACCTTCAACTTGAAGTCTAATTTAGCACTCTTTTTCTCCCATCCCCCAAACCCCCTTGGAATGTATGTAATGTCTTTCAGACCAAAAGCTGTTTGAGGTTTTTTTACAGTTAGATATGGCAGGAAATATACAGATACTTAACCCATCTTAAAATGTAGCCTCATCCATGATACAGGCAGTCCCCGAGTTACGCGGATCCGACTTATGTCGGATCCGCAGTTACGAACGGGGACCTCTCCCTGGTCTCCAGCAGACCAGGGAGAGGAAGCAAAGCGGCGGAACACGCGGGCAGCGGACAGCCCAGACGCGTCTGGGCTGCCCGCTTGTTCCGCCGCTTTGCTCCCCGTCCCCCTGGTCTGCAGACCAGGGGGACGGGGAGCAAAGCAGAGCAAAGCCCCGGAGCACGCGGATAGCCCAGACGCGTCTGGGCTGCCCGCGTGTTCCGCCGCTTTGCTCCCCGTCCCCCTGGTCTGCAGACCAGGGGGACGGGGAGCAAAGCAGAGCAAAGCCGTGGAGCCCGAGGGCAGCAGGACAGCCATGGCGCGTCTGTGCTGTCCCGCTGCCCCCGTGCTCCGCGGCTTTGCTCCGGACGCCTGTGGTACAGCAGCTGGGGCGCTGCCAGTTGGTCCCGTAGCGCTGCTCTGGGCGCTACTGGACCAACCCGGCAGCACCCCAGCTGCTCTGCCCCAGGCGTCCTGATTCAGCCACTGCTGGTCAGTTTCAGCCACTGCTGGACCAACCCAGCAGCACCCCAGCTGCTCTGCCCCTGGTGTCCCCAAGTCAGCTGCTGCTGAAACTGACCAGTGGCTGACTACAGGAAGCCTCTACCCCGGGCTTCCTGGAATCAGCCGCTGAGCAGTTGCAGCAGCAGCTGACTTGGGGACGCTTGGGGTTCTTAAGTTGATTCTGTATGTAAGTCGTAACTGGCGGTCAGTTTCAGCAGTGGCTGAATCTGGACGCCAGTTCCGACATACATACAGATTCAACTTAAGAACAAACCTACAGTCCCTATCTTGTACGTAACCCGGGGACTGCCTATAATATGAACAAGACAGTTAGCTGACATGTATATGTCATCTAACAGTGTCTGATAGCATTATCTAGCAGTTTATAGTTCAGGAAATGAATTCATTATACAACTGAACTAAGGGGTTTTTTTTTGTAAATAGAATGTAATCTAATTATTAATCCCTACTCCCTTTGTGAACAGAGCCATGTGATATTTAACCACAAGTGGACAGGGTTTTTTTTGGTTTAGATACCACCTGTGCAGGATTATCACTCCCACATCTTATGCCTCCAGCACAAGCTATGATGATAACTTCTTTAGTTCTTCTGCGTTTTTGTCCTTCTGAGATGGTTACAGTCTTCCTTGCAGACTCTGCTTCATAGTACATGCTCCCATTTGGATTCACTGGGATTTATCTATGACTTACACTTCAGGCAATTTGTATTTAGGTTCCTAAATATGGATCTAAGAACGTAATTTTAGGCACCCAAACTTTGGGCTTCAGTATCTAACATTCCCATTTTCCTTGGGTAATGTGACATGTGCAATTTTAATGGACAGGAAAGCGACCCATAGTAGGGATTTTAAAATGTTCAGTGGTTATATGGTTACATGTACAGCGGCAGCCTCTGATACAGGCTTTTAAGTCAGCTTCCCGCACATACCGGCTCCCATTTGCCTCGCTGCTCTGCTGCCTCTGATACAGACAGAAGTGGCAGCACAGGACAGCAGGTGGCTCCCCGGGAGCTGGATTGGGAGCCATATGCAGCAGTTTGGGTAATTGCTAAGGTCATGCTTATCTGTTACCTGTTTATACAATTATACTCTTACATCTCTAACCGATAGCCATATTAGTAGTCTTATCACTACCCCAGTCTCTTTCCACATCTACACGCCCATCTTACAAAGCATGTGTTATTTTGGTTCAAACATGGAAAAGTCTTGATAAAGGACTCTCAACCTGGATTAGGTCCTGGGGTAATGCTCTTCACTTTCTGGTTTCATTTGGCATCTCTGTCCTATGAAAACTCTGTTGCTAGTGGGCCATATCCCTTCATGATGGTTTGCTTGCTGAAGTTTGGAGGAAATTGTGGCACAGTTGAGAGGAAGGTGACTAACTCAAGATGTAAGGGTGTGGTGCTACAGATTGAACCTCTCTAGTCCAGCACCCTCAGGATCTGACTGGCGCTGAACTATATAATTTGCTGGCCCATACGGGTATGGGGGTCACTATTGTCTAGCAGCATTATCAATAATTCCACTGCTTACTGGACTCTTAGAAGACATTTGAGGTAAATCAGAGCTAAATAACAGCACAGAACATGAAGAGTCAGGACTGGTGGCTGTAAATAAATTTGATGGGACCATGGGAAACTTGGCCACACCCATAAGTGGACTTCTGGATAACTAAAATCCTGCCAGATTATGGATAGTGCCAGACTAGAGAAGTTCAACTCATTGTAGTAGCTTGCTGGAAGGTGGCAATGACCACTTGGAGCGCATCTAGCCAAACATTCATTAAATATATGTGCAGGCTAGGGGTAGTTGGAACCCATCATTAGAACCCTGAAAATTTGCCAATATCCATGGGTATCTTCATCCAAGGTTGTGGATGAAAATATCTGTTGCTCATTTTTTGTGGATACAAAATTTTGTATCTGTGCAGGGCTCCACCCATCACTGTCGGGTGATCACATTGCAACAGAGTTGTAAGAACGGCCAGACTGGGTCAGACTAAAGATCCATCTATCCCAGTGTCCTGTCTACCGACAGTGGCAAATACTAGATTTCCCAGAGGGTGGGATCACAACAGGTAATCCTCACGTTGTCTCCCACTTCCAGAGAAACAGAGGCTAGGGACACTATTCTTACCCATCCTGGCTAATAGCTATTGATGGACCTAACCTCCATGAACCTATCTAGCTCTTTTTTGAACCCTATTAAAGTTCTAGCCTTCACCGCATCCTCTGGCAAGGAGTTCCACAGGTTGATTGTGTGCTGAGTGGAAAAAAACTTCCTTTTGTTTGTTTTAAACCTGAAGACCAAGAATGCTTTTTATCCTCGTGGCCAGAATATTGCAACTATTTCCCTTGATTGTGGTACTTTCAAGGTGATAGGGACACAGATCACAGTAGCGACTGGATTATGGCAATGCACTCTCTAGGCTGTATCTTAAAATCTACTGAGACTAAAGCAAGCTATTAGTTGAAATACCAGTACATTAAATTGTAACTTTCAATGATAGTACTACTCATCTAGAGTGCTCGATTGAGCCACGCTGGCTACTTTTGTTTTTGGATGGAGTTTTAGGTGGTAGTCATTTTGACCTATCTTTAAACTAGTTGGGACTTGCCTTATTGGGAGACCATTTCTCTCTGGCATTACTGCCACTGTGGTAATAAGACACCCTGAACTTGATTTTTCTCTCACTTTAAAAAAAGGAGGGGAGCTGATGGCAGAACTACCTGTGTAAGTGCTTATTTTCTGTTACTTTGGAAGTGCTCAGTTTTCCCAGGTTTTAAATAGTTCTAATACATGATCCTTTTGTTTAAGGGAAAATTAAAGAAAGAGCGTGGCTTCTGAAAGCAGGATTTGGCTTTTAAGAAAGTGGAGTAGAGGGTTTAAAAGCTGTGATTGATCTTCCTCAACGTAATTCAGTGTACCAAATGCTGCTCCGTTAGCCAGCTTTTACTTCATTTCCCATGTTTTTCTTCTTAAATGTATGTCATGGGTCTCCTTTACGTGTGAGTGTATATGTATGTAAGCATGGTGTCTGCAAGGGTTACATGCTGTATAATGATTCCGTTCCACTCTTTGTATTCAGTCCCTAAAGCTTTTTCTTGGATTTTACATATCTGAGTCTGCTTTTGAGTAATGGGAGTTTAAACTTTCTCCCACTTACTTCAGACTGTTGCTTAAGTTATCAAATATATTAATTGTTTCTGGTTCTTTGGCATTTGCTTTTATTATGGCCATTTTAAGTTAATTTTTCCCCTTTTATGTTGTTCATCTGAGCTGCTTATTCCCCAAGAAAGAAAATTCTGTTTCAGTAGTGTCTTTTTTAAGACAACTATTTGCTTATTGTAATTCTCTGAATATACTGCTCAGGATTGTCACCAACCTACCTATTTCTTATTTGGGAAATTAAAATCTGTGGTGCGCTGTAGGTACTGTGTTTCTTCACTGCTATGAAAGAAGTGCTTCTCCACATGCCTGTTTCTTAACCAGCATTAAATGTACTCCTGGAGGTACACAGAAGTCTTCTGGGGATACATCAACATATCTAGATATTTGCGTGGTTATATAGCAGGCCACATTTTAAAAAAACTAGCAAAGTCAGTAAAAACTAAAATTTCATACAATGGTTTGTTTATAGTGCTGTGTATACTATACACTGAAATGTAAGTACAATATTCATATTCAGATCCATTTATTTTATAATTATGTATGGTAAAAATGAGAGAGTAAGCAATTTTTCAGTAATAGTGCTGTGATACTTCTGTATTTTTATGTCTTAACTTTGTAAGTGAGTAGTGTTTAAATGAGGTGAAACTTGGGATTATGCAAGGCAGATCGGGTTCCTGAAAGGCATACAGTATTCAAGCAGTGGTTGTCAACTTTTCCCTACTTTATTGCATAAGAATGGCCATACTGGGTCAGACCAAAGGTCCATCTAGCCCATTATCCTGTCTTCTGACAGTGACTAACACCAGATGCCCCAGAGGGAGTGAATAGAACATGAAATCTTAAAGCAACTCCTCTCCCGTCACCCATTCCCAGCCTCTGACAGAGACTAGGGACACAATTCCTATCCATCCTGGCTAATAGCCATTGATGGACCTGTTCAAGTCTTGATCTTCACAACATCCTCTGGCAAGGAGTTCCACCATCCGACCGTGTGCTGTGTGAAGAATTTCTTTTTGTTTGATTTAAACATGCCTCCTATTTAATTTCATTTGGTGACTCCTAGTTCTTATGGAGACAAGTAAATAACTTTTCCTTATTTGTGTTTTCCACACCAATCATAATGTTGTAGACTTCTATCATGTTCCCCCTTAGTCTCCTGTTTTTATAGCTGAAAAGTCCCAATCTTTTTAATCTCTCTTCATATGGGAGCTGTTCCGAACCCCTAATCTGGCATTTCTCAAACTGTGGGTCCCGACCCTCCAGGGGGTTGTGGGCAACTTAGAGGGGGGTCGCAAGCAACTTAGAGGGGAGTCACAGTATCACAAAGTTTGAGAACCCCTGCCCTAATCATTTTTGTTGCCCTTTTCTGGACCTCTTCTAATGCCAATATATTTTTTGAGATGAGGCGCCCACATCTGTACTCAGTATTCAAGATGTGAGTGTACCATGATTTTATGTACAAGCAGTAAGATGTTCTCTGTCTTATTCTCTATCCCTTTTTTAATGATTCTTAACATTCTGTTTGGTTTTTTTAGACTGCTGCTGCACGTTGAGTAGATGTTTTCAGAGATTGTATCCACAATGATGCCAAGATCTTTCTCCTGAGTAGTTGTAGCCAAATTAGTCCCCATTCGTGTGTGTGTGTGTGTGTGTGTGCGTAGTTGATTATTTTTTCCAATGTGCATTACTTTACACTTATCAACACTAACTTTCATTTGCCATTTTGTTGCACCATCACTTAGTTGTATGAGATGTGTTTTTGAAACTCTTCAGAGTCTGCTTTGGTCTTAACTATCTTGAGCAGTTTAGTATCATCTGCAAATTTTGTCATCTCACTTTTTACCCCTGTCTCCAAATCATTTATAAATAACTCGAATAGGATTGGACCTAGTATGGACCTTTGGGGGACACCACCAGTTACCTTTCTCCATTCTGAAAACTTACCATTTATCCCTACCCTTTGTTTCCGGTCTTTTAATCAGTTATCAGTCCATGAGAGTACCTTCCCTCTTATCCCATGACAACTTAAGTAAAGTAAGACTTTGGTGAGGGACCTTGTCAAAGACTTTCTGGAAACCTAAGTACACTGGATCTAAGTATCCACTGGATCACTCTTGTCCACATGTTTGTTGACCCCCTCAAAGAACTCTAGCAGATTAGTAAGGTATGATTTCTCTTTACAGAAACCATGTTGACTTTTCCCCAACAAATTATGTTCATGTATGTGTCTGACAATTTTATTCTTTACTGTAGTTTCAACTAATTTTCCTGGTACTGACACTAAGCTTATCAGTCTGTAATTGCCAGGAACACCTTTACAGCCCTTTTTAAATATTGGTGTCATATTAGCTATCTTCCAGTCGTGATGTACAGAATCTGATTTAAAGGATAGGCTAAAAAACACAGTTAATAGTTCCGCAGTTTCACATTCACGAGCCCGGCGGGGGGCTGGACTCAATGACCTATTGAGGTCCCTTCCAGTCCTATGATTCTATGATTTGAGTTGGTTCAGAACTCTTGGGTGAATGCCATGTGGTCCCGGTGACTTGTTACTGTTAGGTTTATCAATTTGTTCTAAAACCTCCTCTAATGACATTTCAATCTAGGACAATTCTTCAGATTTGTCACCTAAAAAGAATGGTTCAGATTTGGGAATATCCCTAACATCCTCAGACATGAAAACTGAAGCAAAGTTTTCATGTTTCTCCACAATGTCTTGATTGTCTTTGAGTGCTCCTTTGGCATCTCGATCATCCAGGGGTCCCACTGGTAGTTTAGTAGGCTTCCTGCTTCTGATGTACTTAAACATTTTGCTATTACTATTTGGGGGGGGGGGCTAGCTGTTCTTCAAACTCCTTTTGGCTTTTCTTGTTATATTTTTACATTTATTCCAGAGCTTGTCATGGCGTCTTGCAAATCCTGAGCCCGCCGCAGCCTCCCCCACCCTTCTGCACTGCTGCCTCTGTTGATGGGGAGCTTGGACTCCCCACGGACAAGTCCTGCTGTCATCCTGCGCTACTGCCTCTGTATTGGAGCTTAGAGCAGCAGGCAGCCCATCTGCACAGGGAGCTGGTTTTTCAACTGTCTCCCCTTGCAGTACAGCTCCTGCCTGGCATATTGTCCTGCTGCCTCTATATTAAAGGCAGCAGTGCAAGGTGGCAGGGGGTGTAGATTTAATGTATAGCTTTGGAAGAACTGAGGCCTGGTTACAGAACTAAACTGGATTGCTTTCTTGTTAATCACAGCTAACCTCTGAACACTAATCCTGTGAATTGTTTGATACTTCAGTATGTGCCTCAGAAAAGAAATGAAGTTAGATAGGTAATAGTGGATGTAAAATGATGTTCTTCTCTGTGAGACAGGCTTAACTTCTATGCCAACACGATTTGACACTTTCAGGTTTACAGAACAACAATCCTAATGGAATTAACTCATTCCTTTACTCTTTGTAAAATTGATTTGGAGATTTAAAAGGCAGACTTGATTTTTTTTTTAACATATTTGTACATCTTGGACAACAGTTCAGAAGGATTATAGTGGAGTTTTGGACATTTATAAAAGGAAGTGTATGTAGCAGTTTTAGAAAGTAGACTCAGAAACATTTCAGTGTTGATGATAGTAGATAAACTAATTCTGGATTTATCAATAAAACCAAAAGCTGCTATCTTATTAACTACGTAAAACATATTTATTAACTTACAGAAATGCATATCACGAAGAGGAAAAGGTTAATTTTTTTATGTTCCTAAAGAATAAGTGAAAAGAGTTGGTGACTAATTTGTTTCCTTTGTTCATTGTTATCCTACTAGGAGTAGGAAATAGAAATAGCTGACACTGTTTCCTTTTCATATTGTTGCTTTCTATGCTTGTGTTGAAAGACTGTCAGTTGTGGCAATAAAGAAAAATGAGTAAGCATATTACAGTACCAGTTCTTTGCATCCTAACTGTTTGTTCCTTTTAACAGTCAAGCCCATCTTCTCCAGAACCTGCCAGTCTTCCTGCAGAAGACATCAGCACAAGCTCTAATGGTCCAAAGCCTGCAGAAATCATACTAGATGATGACAGGGAAGACCTTTTTGCTGGTAATTTTCCTCTTTCCTCTTAAAGTATGTAGTTCACGTACACTTTTGAGTTTGTGGCATTCTGTAATGGAAACTTTATTCCTCTTTCTTTCAAAAAGCTTCCGTTTTGCTAAATGTCTAGTTGTGAGGAAACCTGAAATAGTTAAAAATATGTAATGCTGAACTTGAATTTAAGCCATATGCATTTTAATATGACAAAATGGACTTGTGGCTTTCACAAACAATGATTTACACCTCCTTTCCCCACGAATGCTAAGAAAAACTTGAAACAGTTGTTCTACCCTTTTCATATTTGGATTGTTTTCTTTGGCCATTATTGTCAGTCATTATTTTGGTTATTTATCTACTTTATCATTGTAATAGTATGTGAACTTCTGGGAATACTACTTTTTTAAAGCTCTATTGATAACTGCAATAAAAATCTCAATTTAAATTTTTTGGCATGTGTCCAATTTAGTGCATTGTGATTACTTGATAACATTTTAATAAAAAATTGTTGGTAAATTTTGTTTTGCTAAATATTGTATTCGGGCACAAACTAAAATCTCACTGTTTCTAATGATATATACAAATCTATGATTGTAACACAACATATGCACACAAAGCTAACAATGGGTTGGAAATGCTTTCTTCCCACACTTTCCTCTTTACCATCTAATTAAACTTCTATTGTTGAATTAGTAAAAATTATTTCAAGTAATTATAAATGGCAATTTGATATCGTAGTAAAATTTGTGCTATCTTTCTGTAGTATCTATACTGAATCTAGAGTATTTTCACAAAGCTTATGGTATGGAGCTATTATTCATATAATAAAGCGTATTTCCCATGTTTCAAGTGAAATAGGAATTGCCAGGCTGTATGTAATCTTTCTGCATACTGATGTTCTCTATCAATCATTTATAATACACCACGTGCTCCACAGCATCAAACTCTGCACTAGAAATCCAGATCAAACTTTAATACATTTACAAACTGATATTTTTTTCATTAACTTGTCAAATATCCATTATCTATCCTCCAAAAAATGAAATAAAATATACATTGTACAATGATCAGCATGCATTCACCAATAGAAACAATTGAATCTTTCTTTGGCCTTCTATACCCATAGCAGGCTATATATCTATAAATTTGAGAATGTGCATTTGTCTGTCTGTCCGTTAATCTGTTTGTTCAAGAATGCCTCCTAACCAGTAAGAGCGAGGACCACCAAATTTGGTATGCAGCTTCCTCTTCTCCTAACTTAAAGTAAGGTCAGCGTTTGGTTGTGTCAGGAAAACGGGAAGTGCCAGGAGTGAAACTGTTTATTTTTTCCATAACGTGACCTAAGCCGTGGGGAAATGGGATACCAGAAAGAAAAACAAGGAGGAAGGTGTAACAGAGGAGGACCCCCTAATTTGTATGGAGAAGATAGGGCAATCAGATAGTTATCTAAGGCATCTGTCCATGAATTCAAGAAGCCTGGGAAACAAGCAGGAAGAATTAGAACTCCTTTCACAGTCAAAGAACTATGATTTGATTGGCAATACGGAGACTTGGTGAGAGAACTCACATAATTGGAGCACTGTCATGGAAGGATAAACTATTCGGGAAGGACAGGTTGGGGAGAAAAGATAGAGGAGTTTCACTGTATGTAGGAGAACAGTATGAATGCGCAGAGCTCCAGTACATAGAGGTTTTAGAGAGTCTTTGGGTTAAGTTTTGAGGCGGGATCGAGAGAGGTGATGTTGTGGTCAGTGTCTGCTATAGACCACCAGATCAGGTGGATGAGGTAGACTGTTTTCTTCATACAAGTAACAGAAGCTTCCAGACCCTGGTTCGCATGGGGGACTTTAATCGCCCTGACATCTGTTGGGAGATGAATACAGCAGTATACAGACAATCCAGGAATTTTTTGGAGAATGTTGGGGACAACTTTCTGGTACGAGTGCTGAAGGCACCGACCAAGGATCATGTACAGCTTGACCTGCTGCTCATAAACACAGAGGAAGTAGATGTGGATGACAACCTGGGAAGCAGTGATCAGGTGATGGTTGATTTTAGGATCCTGACCAAAGGAAGAAAGAAGAACAGCAGAATACAGACCTTAGACTTCAGAAAAACAAACTTTGACTACCTCAGGTAACCGATGGGGCAGAATCCCCTGGGATGCCAACATGAAGGGGAAAGGAATCCAAGAGAGCTGGCAGTATCTCAAAGAAGCCTTATTGAAGGCGCAGGAACAAACATCCCGATGTGCAGTAAGAAAAGCAAATATGGTAGGCAACCAGCATTACTTAACAGCGACATCCTTGGCATGCTTAAACACAAGAAGAAAGCTTACAAGAAGTGAGAACTTGAACAGATGACTAGGTAGGAGTATAAATACATTGTTTGAGCATGCAGGGGTGTAAACAAGAAGGCCAAAGTGAAACTGGAATTGTAGCTAGCAAAGGATGTGAAGGGTAATGACAGGTTTCTACAGGCATGTTTGCAATCAGAAGGTGGTCAGGGAGAAAGTGGGACCCTTACTGGATTAGGGAGTTAACCTAGTTACAGAGGATGTTGGAAAAGCTGAAGTACTCAATGCTTTTTTTTTTTTTTTTTTGTCTTTGTTTTCATGGGCAAGGTCAGCTCCCAGGCTACTACACTAGGCAGCACAATGGAGAAAGAACAGGTTAAGAACTATTTAGAAAAATTGGACATAAATTAAACGTGGTCCCATGGATTTGTGTATATGAGTAGGCTGATGTGACTGCAGAGCCATTGGCCATTATCTTTGAAAACTTATGGCAATCAGGGAAGGTCCTGGATGACTGGAAAAACACACATATTGTGCCTGTCATTAGAAAAGGGAAGGACGACAGTCCAGGGAACTACAGACTGGTCAGCCTCACCTCAGTCATCCAAAAAATCATGGAGGGGGATCATCAAGGAATCCATTTTGAAGTACTTGGAAGAGAGGAAAGTGATCGGGAATAGTCAACATGGATTCACCAAGGGCAAGTCATGCCTGACCAACTAGATTGTCTTCTATGACAAGGCAACTGGCTCTGGACATGGGGAAGGTGGTGGACATGATATATCTTGACTTTAGCAAAGCTTTTGATGCGGTTTCCCACAATATTCTTGCCAGCAAGTTAAGGAAGTATGGTTTGGATAAATGGACTGAAAAGTAAATAGAAAGCTGGCTAGATTGTCAGATTCAATAGGTAGTGATCAACAGCTCGATGTCTAGTTGGCAGTTGATATTCAAGCAGAGTGCCCCAAAGGTAGGTTCTAGAGCTGGTTTAGTTTAACATCTTTATTAATGACCTGGATGCGTGGATGGATTGCACCCTCAGCAAGTTCACAGATGACACTAATCTAAGGGGAGAGGTAGATACATTGGAGAGCAGGGATAGGGTCCAGAGTGACATAGACAAATTAGAGGATTGGTCTAGGAGAAATCTGATGAGGTTCAACAAGGACAAGTGTAGTGTCCTTCACTTGGGACAGAACTGTTCCAAGCACTGTTACTGGCTGGGGACTGACTGGCCAAGCACCAGTTTGGCAGAAAAGAATCCGGGGATTACAGTGGATGAGAAGCTGGGTATGAGTCAGTGTGCCCTTTAGCTAAGAAGGCTAACGGTATACTAGGGTGCATTAGGAGGAGCATTGCCAGTAGATCTAGAGAAGTGATTATTCCCCTTTATTTGGCACTGGTGAGGCCACGTTTGGAGTATTACATCAAATTCTGTGGATGCATTGGAGAGACTCCTGAACAGGCTAATGAAAATGATTAGGGGCTGGAGTACATGATTTATGGAGAGAGGCTCAGGGATTTGGGCTTGTTAAGTCTGCAGAAGAGAAGAGTGAGGGAAAACCTGAAGGGAGGTTCCAAAGATGTTGCAGCGAGGCTGTTCTCAGATGTGACAGATGGCAGAACAAGGAGCAGTGAGCAAGATCTAGGTTGGATATTAGAAAAAACGATTTTACTGGGAGGGTGGTGAAGCACTGGAATGGGCTACCTAGGGAGGTGGTAGAATCTCCATCCCTGGAGGTTTTTAAGTCCAGGCTTGACAAAGCCCTGGCTGGGATGATTTAGTTGGGATTGGTCCTGCTTTGGGCAGAGGGTTGGATTTGATGGCCTCCTGAGGTCTCTTCCCACCCCAGGATTCTATGATTCTATAAACATGGAAAGAGAGGGGTTTTAGAGAGGAGAGGCGTGATACTGAAAGTGGCCGCTGGGGGCTCCGAGAGTAGGCGAGAGCTATATTGCACATTGACCACTCGGGGCAGCTGTACCACCAAGAGACTGGCTAGCAGAACTGGGACTTGCCATCTTACCCGCCACCAGACTAGGTAAGTAGCCCTCCTCCCTTAAGCCCTCTTCCCCTCTCTACTCCCCCCTATCCCCCCCGCCCCAGCCCTTGGCTGCAGCACATGTGGAGGAGAAAGTCCCTGTTGGATGGGACTGCCACCCTGAACCCCTGCACCTTCATCCCTTACTGTTGCACCCTCTCACATTCTCATCCCCATGCTCTGAGCCCTTTCCCAAGGCCCTGCCCTGACTTTTGCGCACACTGCCCTTCTCTCCTCCTACACTAACCTATTCTTCCAATTCACTGCCACTTTCTCATAGTCCAAACTTAAACTAAATGTTTTGATCTGGAATGTGATGCTCTGGAAATTTCTTTGCCTTTTTTTTGTATTGTGGATCTCAGCTTTTGCATTAAGAGCTCTCATTTCCCTCCCCCCCCCCCCCCGACACTTCTTTTAATGGGCTGGAAATTTGGTCCATTCAACCTACTCCCAGATCTTTTCATTCCAAGTGTTGAGGGTATTTGTGTGTTTTGTTTTGTGTTTGTTTTTTTGTTTTGTTTTTTTTTGGGGGGGGGGGGAGTTGAGGAATGTGTTCCACTGAATGGGTCTCATTCTGTCTTCTGAAACTTTTTAGACCATTAGTACAGAGAGTACACAGGAGTTATCATGGCTTTAAGTGTTATGGCATCCAGAAACTTTTGAATGACTCTGTTCTACCTTACATTCAGAAATATGAAAACCAGAGAGTCATCCATGAGAACACTGAGCAATTTTTATTTAAGTAAGAAGGGCTTGATTTAGGTGCCTAGACCTGGATTTTAACATTAAGCACCCAGATTAAAAAATGATGACTTAAAAGCAAATTTGTTTGCATCTCCTGCTGTTAACTCAAGTAGCAGAATAGCTTCTTAACTACAGATGTAGAAATGTAGTATGGGATGCCTGTAATAGATATCACTTGGAATCCTGTCCTAACAATTCACAAATGATGTGCTATGTGATAAAAGTGCACTGTAGCAAGCTTTATCAATCCTGGTAGTCAATATATATGCAAATCTTTGGTTTATCACCACTGGATTTCTCACTCCCTAATGGTGAAAGAAGGGTATTCTTCTGTCTTGCCTCTCTTGGATACTGGTTTTGTTTTACTGTATATCAATGGGGGTTGGTTTTTGGATTCTGTTAGTTCCTATGCTAGGCCATTAACTCAGTGCTGACTCATGTTAGAGTCTTGAAAATCCAGGGTGGATTGATTTAAATTAAATCACTAACTTCACTCAGTAAGCAGAAAATTTAAAATCACCAGTTTCAATCAAGGTCATGTTCTGTATTTATGCATTTTAGTTATTTTCTTAAAAATTGATTTTCTTTGGTGACCATTCAAACATGTTGATTTAAAACTAAATATAACTTTCACACTAAGCAACTATGCACGCTAAGCAACTATACACACTTACATAGCATTAAATAGCTTAATTTAGATTTGTTCAGGCTTTTAGTTTTTATGTCTGTTACGGTAGAAAATCGTGAATGGTAGTTCTTTTTTTACTAGATTAATGTTTTACTTGCAATTTATGTCTCTCAAATTGCAAGCTCTGTTGGGATGGAAATTTAATATACTGGTGTTATGCCTTAATTGACTTTTTGTATTAAACTACTTTAAATGTGCCAGACAAAGTAGTAAAAATACTATTATCAAAACATATTGCATTTAATAAATACATTTTAAACAAAGGAAGTTTTCTCTGTAGTTAGTGAATTGAATTGGTGGTATATTATCACATCCTTCAAGATTTTACAGTGATTAACTCTTATCCTCTTGTACCAAGGTTTTATTTATAGGGTGGGAGCGGTTGGGGGAGGGAGATGGGGAAAGCTTTCTTGCTTGTTCAAAAACCATCTGGTTTCTTAACTTAAACTAGTCTTTGAACTGAACTTGTTAATCAAAATAAAATGTAGAGCATGTTCCTTCTGCACTTGCAGAAAAGGCTATTACTGTCAAAAGCTGTCAGTGCTTCAGCAAACTTTGGCTCTAGATGCCTCACCAGTGGCTCAAACTGAACTGGTGGAACTTGGCAGGAAACACCCACTGGTTAGTATCATGTTTTGTACTTAGTTTTAATGATTTTAACAGGTTAGCAAAAGTTTATTCTCCACCTTGTGGAGTTCTGTAATTGGCACTTTATTTCTGAGATCCAGGTAGAATAAGTGAATTATCAGTTGTATGTGGACTTCACAAGCTGCAGGAAAAGCTCTGAGCAACATGTAGCTCAGGTTGATAATGCCTTATTCTTACTTTCAAAGCGGCAGCATCGCATGGAGCCTACAGTCAGCTGGGGACTCTACAACTGACCCTGGGCTCCATGCTCTGCTGCTGCTTTGAAATGCCGTGGGGAGCCCAGTGTCAGGCTCCTTTTGTCATTTCAAAACAGCAGTCCCCAAACAGCCTGGCGTCATCTGGACACACCCTTGCTGACCCTGGGCTCCATCAGGCGCTGCCACTTTGAAATGCCACGTGCAGCCTGGGAACTCCCCAACTGGCCCTGGGCTGCATGCAGCGCTGCCACTTTGAAGCACCCCAATTTTTCTCCTCCCCTTCTCCCCCCCCTTTGCTGCCTCTTTCTGATAGACAGCAATGGGGGAGGGGGAACTAGTTAACTAACATGTTGACTATCCAATAAGCAATTTCTGAAGGGATATTCAACTCGTCATTCACATCCCTAGTAAAGATATCATTGGAGTAACTTGGGTAACAGATAAAGATTTGTGTAGTATTTGACGAGGGGAAGGAACAATAAACTTATAATGGATAAATGAGTAGTATCTAGGCTATGGGATCATTTTTCTGGACTCTAGAGAGTACTTGGATTATTTTTAAATGTAAGGGGTTTTATACATTATGTATTTTAATCTTCTTTTAGTGCAACTATTTTTTACTATTCATATAAATGCCTAATCATTTTGAATTCTAATATCTTGAGATCTTATGGTAGTGAATGTCCCAAGTGGCTTATACATTGTGTTAAATTACCTTTGAGTTTTAAAATGTGTCCATTCTTTGACTTCATTGTCTGTTCTCATTTTTTAAACGAATTATCTGCATAGGCTATGAAAATCCTTGGGTATCAATTCAAAGCTTGCTTAATTGACAGTTTAGCATCTGGATTGTTGACCATACGGAAATTTGTAAATTTTATATAAATGCTACATGTGTGCAGCAGATTGATAGGCTTAGAAATTTGCAGGAAATCTTTACTACTCTTCATGAAGGCTAGCTAATTTGAGAGTGCCTGTTACCACTCATACAGTCTTAGAAATCCACCCTCTGGTCCCTACACAAAACCCCCTAAAGACTTCTACCGAAGGCTCATCCCCTGCTACAATTCCTAAATACTTATTGTGGTTTGAGTAGTGAATTCTAAAACTAACCACTTCTTGCACTGTTTGTTCTTGCCATTGTCAGTGGTTCCTTGCACTCCCAAATATCGTTTGATTTCATTGCTCTGTTCTGTGCAAAGGCCTTGTTGAACAAGTTAATTTCAAAGTAAATATTTACAGATACATTTTACAGCTGAAATTGGAGGAAGGCTGTAATGTAAACGGTAACTAATGGTACAATGGAAACCCATATAAGCATGCATCAGTATTAAACTAGTGCAATGTTTGCAGCAATTCTCTACTTGAAGAATGAAGAAAATATACAGTAAGATGTACAATAAATTCCTATGAATGATAGTAATCTTGTAAGTAGTGTTCTAATGAAATATTTTGTATTATGAGTGCATGTTGACCTTGTATAGTATAGTATTTTGTACTAATTCATAACATCTTTATTTAGAAGCTACAGAAGAGGTTTCTCTGGACAGTCCAGAAAGGGACCCAATACTGTCTTCAGATCCTTCTCCTGCAATCACTCCTGTAACACCCACTACATTAGTAACTCCCAGAATGGAGTCAAAAAGTGTAACAGCCCCTGTGATTTTTGATAGATCCAGGGAAGAGGTAACCAAATAATTTAGTATTTTAACAGTTTATTTCAAATATTATTGCTGTGATATCTACACATTTAAGTATTTCATATTTAAAATAGCATGAAAAATACAACTGAAGGTATTAATTATGTAGTCTCAATCACAATGACATTCATTCGCATGGGGGGGTGAAATTTATGCAAAATGTTACTGCAGGTTTACTTTCTTCCACTATTGTCCTTGTATTTAAAAAATAATCTTATGAAAATCATTTGTGAGATTCTCAGTCTGTAGTCCCTAAATTATTTTCCTGCTCCCTATATGAACAGCTAATATGCTGATAATATAAAAGTGGAAAAATAAACACATTATCTGGAATAGTTGCAGGCAAATACTGAAGAAATGCTGAGCACCTGAGATTCCCACTGTTATGGTGTAGATTTTAACTTTTAGGCACTGCTTTAGAAATCACAAATGACATTTGTATCAAAAAATGTTGCTACATGACTGATAATCACCTGGATGTCAGAACTTTGGTTTGATAAGATCACCAGTGATGGACAAACTGAATACATTGCCAGACCACCTTAAGAATCTAATCATAGTAGGCCATCAATATCACTTCGTTCAAGAGCAAAGAACTGGTGCTGAACAAATCAGATCCCAGTCATAGCAGTGGAGTTGCAGGAGCTTAGCATGTATCTGTATTTGGCAGATGGAATATCAAATGTGAATACAAAGTATTGGTTTTACAATTGTCTTCATATGTAAATGTTCCAGTACTAAGTGAGATTTCACCAACGTACTAACCTTTGCACTTGCAATACAAGTACTAAATTTAATTCTTTGCACTATAGGTTTGTGTATGTAGCTTACCTAAATCATTCTCTGACATCTGTTTAACTGCTTACACATGTCAGTTGGCAAATATATTTTCTTTTTGTGCTGTATATAATGGTTATAAAGAAGGCCAGGGAGTATGTAACTAGTGTGTGTGATAGAGACAAATATATTCTGCTTCTGGTGGTTGTTGATAGTTATGTTTATGTTAATATAGGTTGACTAGAAAGGGAAATTATATATTTAGTGTATACGTAATTAATTTTCAATGTTTGAGTTCTTAAAGCAAAACATTAATTTAAAATTTCCAGTCTTAAACATTTGGGATTCTCATGAAGATTCATATTTCTTGAAGTAATAGATTCTTTCTCCTGGATAATCGTTTCAAAAATACATTAAATCTAATTTTTTTTTTTTTTTTTTTTTTTTTTGAAACGCTGCAGTATCTGAATAATTTACATATCCTCCAGCATGAAACACATGCTGCAAAGGGCATGTCTCTCATGCTGGGGACAAGAAAATATATTATGTGATACTTAGAGTAACAGAGCAGAGACCTCGTGCCAGGACTGCAAGGAAGATGAGTCCCTGGCCACAGAGGAGCCTCACCATGTTGCTAAATGGCTCCTACAACATTGAAAGGAGCATTGCGCAGCTTCAGTATAATGGAAACAAGTGACCTTCGCCTGCCGTGACAGCAGACCTGCAGAACCCCCTGTGCAACTGCAAGGCTAGTTCCTGCAGGCGCAAGGTACATAAGAGAAGCTGTGGTCCTGGTGGGGTAGAGCAGAGACTCCTAGTGAGGACTGAGAGGAGGAGACAGCCAAGCTTGTGGCTACATGGGGAGCCACCTGACTTCTGAATGGCTCCTACCCTCTGTTAGCTGAACTTCTAATTATCCAGTTACAATCTGTGTCCCCAAGCTGTTCTGACAATTGGGAGTGTACTGTGTTCATTTGACAAGTGGCTTTACAAAATGCATTTGTAAACTGCACAGCATGAGTCCTTTTTCCTAGATTGTTTTCTTATCTGCTTTAAACTACTTCTTGGCAGACAGATCTCTCCTTTGATGTGATTCTAGTTTCCCCCATTTCAAACTGGCTTCACTCTTGTTGCCTCTTCTGTTATGACAATGCATGGGTTTCATAAAGGTTTATTACAAGGCCTCATGGCATCTGCATCCTACTACATGGAGTTTAGAAAGTGATTTTGAGTAGTAAACACTTGAGTGGTATCTAAAATACTTCAGTTATCCTTACATACAATACGATGGAATTTAATTTTCTTCCCAATCCAATCTCCCCTTTCTCAATTAAAGGCATCAGAAATTGGTTGAAAAAAAAATTGAAATTTCTTGACTAATTCTAGATAGATTTCTCTTTATATCCAGAAATGTAGGAAAGTGTTTTAAATGAAAATACATCAGTTTTCTTTTAACCGATTTCTTCTAAACATGTGTCCAGTTTGCTTCAAGCTTCCTCTCGAAAAAAATCTCCTTTGGAATAAAATAAGACCTATAACATTTTGTGTAGATAAGGTTTCCTGACTAAATGCCTTTGTGGAAGGATTCAAAATCGTAAAAACTGTTTTCATATTTTCTACTACAATGGGATGGGAGGTGTCTTAGTTTTGCTTTTCTAGATGACACAAATTTTTTCTTGTATTCACAGATTATTTAGTTGGCAAACTATCTTAAATCTGTGAAAGGTAACTCACTAATATACTGTTAATGCCAAACATTCTTCTCTCTAGATTGAAGAGGAAGCAAATGGAGACCTATTTGATATTGAAATCAATGTCTCAGACCCAGAGAAAGTTGGTGAGTTAATATCTCAGACCTAGAGAAAGATGGCATTCTTTCAGCATTAAATTGTACACTTGCTAGCTGAAAAAAATATCTTTTGGTTTTAACATAATTTTGCATGTATTTAAAATCCCAGCATATAAGTGATTCGGAAGACTTGCCCTTGGATTAATTACTTCAACTGTGTATTTTCTTACAGGGGACGGCATGAATGCTTACATGGCATACAGAGTAACAACAAAGGTAACTATTGTTTACTCCTTGTCAACTTGAATATAAATATACAGCATATCAAACAGTATACCTGAGTAGGTGAAAAAATAACTGAACATTAAAATACAACTTTTCTGTGGATTTTTTTAGACATCCCTTTCTATGTTTCACCAAAATGAATTCTCTGTTAAAAGAAGATTCAGTGACTTCCTTGGTTTGCACAGCAAATTAGCAACAAAATACCTGCATGTTGGTTACATTGTGCCTCCAGCTCCAGAAAAAAGTATTGTAGGTAAGCATAATTTCTATAAGGATGAACAAAAATTATCCAGTCTTTGAATTAGCTTTATTTATCTTGCATATAGTCTCTCAAATAAATGCAAAAATTGTAACACATGGTATTTGTAAATCTACAGTTAGTGTCAAAATATCATTTGAACAAAGTATATTGCATAGAATTCTGCCAACTGGTTGAATCTCAGGATCTTGAAAATTAAAATGGGTCCACTGCTTGTAAAAAGACTGTTTTTAGTGCAAGTAGCAATTAGGGATGAGAAGAGAATAGGAACATATGGTATTCAACAATAAACTTAAGTCAAGAGGATGTATATAGAGATACCCCCTTCCTCGAGCACATAGGAAGTGAGGGAGTATAAAAAGGAGATCTGACCTAATGCTTGGCCTCCTGTTTCTTGTCCATCTTCCTAGATTTTCAGCCTAGTCCTTTGAGACATTTTCGTTTAATTTATTTTGTGTTCATTACCATTTGTTTTAAGTAGTATCCCATGTTTGCTATTTACTCCGTCCTAAATCACATGTTCAGCTTTGAATTCCTTGCTAGTATTCATCAACAGACTTTTTCAGTCCTTTTTGTAATGTTTGAAAACACCTCTTAATGTCCCCTTATTTGTCCTAATTTCTAATGAGAATAAAGCATCTCCCTTAAAGTGTGGTTCTGCTTTGAATGGTGACCATGAATGACATCTGTGTCTCCATGGTCCTAAACAGTATTCAGATCTTCAACTGATATAAGTCAGCAGAGGCAATTGAGCACATAGATGCTGGAATAGGTGGTGCTGAGACAAGCTGCTGTACCCCCCGCTTGAAGTGCAACCAGGGTTTATACAGCTATCTAATGCAGGGTTTATTGTTTGGTTCAGCAGCTCTCACTACCCTCCACTGTATAATTGTTCCAGCATCACTCTTTGAACAAGGATCTACCTCAGTGTGCACTCTCAAAATGATTCTGGTTGCCAGCATCACAAGCTTAGCATTGGAGTAGCAGAGTTTTTCTTTTTGCATCAAATGTTTAAGGCTCTCAAGGCCAAATTAATTTTCCATTACACCCATGCAATGTCATTACATTCAGTGGTTTTACATGGGTGTAACTGATTGGAGTTTTAATAAGCAGTCTTCTACACAAGGAGGAATAGAATTCATCTTCCTCTCACGTAACTGTAGTTTGTGTCTAAGGTAAAAAGTAACTTCAATTTTTTTTTCTCTGAATTGAGTAAATATTGCTGAGTAGGCACAGGAAGCAAGTCTTTACATAAAGATGGCACCATCTTACATATACACAAGTCACTCTACAGTATAGGACTGCATTTTAACTTAACCTCAGAACTTAAATGTCTGATTTCAATAATCTTCACTGGCCTTCTCTAAGGCAATGGTATAGTGACCAGTACTTTTCACTATATTCCAGATGGGTGTCTGAAGTTTGCTGCACTAACAGTATGTAATCTCTTGTGATTCTGTTCCTCTACTGATATAACCTAGCTTTTTATTTGTTTTCTAACTACAACTTTGATCTGGGCTGACTTTTAATTACTCTTCCACTGTAACCACTATAAATCATTTCTGTAGTGTGCTTATATGACTTCCATTTTTATATAAACACTACAGAAGAATAATTTAATCTGCGTTGGGGTGATAGCCAGAGAATGGATTCAGTGCAGAATATTTCAATAATTAAACAATGGGTAACTGATGCATCTAGTAATTTTGTTCTAAATATTGACATGGCTGAATCTGTTTGTTGCTCGGAAGTGTGAATTGATGTTCATTTGCTGTATTTCATGCAATAGTCTTGTTAAAACAACAAGAAGTCCTATGGCACCTTAAAGACAAACACATTTATTTGGGCATAAGCTTTTATGGGCAGACACCCACTTTGTCACATGTGCATGGTTTTTGCTCATTGTAACGGAGATGCTCCAGCTCCCCGCTACGAGGCCGCGCCGTCCCCGGCCCTCTGGGGGGAGGCAGCCCTCCACCTGTGGCTCCGACACTGCCGCGCCTACAGCCGGGCAGCGTTTGGCTGGATACCACAAGCTCCACTCCCTACACAACCGACACAGTGGCGGCAGGCCATGCCGGACGGGGGGAGGAGCAGAGCCGAGGGGGAAGAGCCAGGAGGAGACTCGGCCGCGACTTCCTGGCTGGAGCCGACCCACCCAGATGGCGCCAGGGATTGGCGCCCGGCGCTGCCTCCCCCCCCAATGTCAGCTATGGAGCCGGCGGGACGGCTCAAAGGGTGGCCACCAGCAGAAGGAGGGGAGGAGCGAGGGACAGCTTCCAGGGAGAGAGCGGCGGCTGGAGCACAGAGACCACAGACCCTTGACTGCGGGAGGTAGGAAGCGACCCAGAGCGTGGCCATGGTGGCCCATGGGTTGGTGCGTTGCAGGGATGAAACCCCCACCAACTGAACTGTGGGAGAAGCTCTTTCCCCCGGTTCTGAGGGCCCTGGGTCGGGGCTCGGAGTGGGGGCGGGCCTGAGCTTCCCTACCGCCGATTGGTCTTGGTACCGGCCAAGGACCCAGAAAGTACATGTATCGCAGCAAAGGGTACTCAGAATCTGATTACACATCAGGAAGGGCATTGCACCTGAAAGGTGTTAGGTACAGCCCCTCCCCAGATGGAGGATGAGGGGTGCCGTGCCGACACGGGTGGCCTGGGATGTGGGCGCTCCGTCACACTCTTGAAAGCTTATGCCCAAGTAAATCAGTTAGTCTTTAAGGGTATGTCTACACAGCAGGCTTATTTCAAAATAAGCTATTTTGGATTTTTTTTTTCCTAACTAGCTTTTTTCGAAATAGTATGTCTACACTACAGGGAAGCTTCAATACTAGTCCGAGTCAGGCTGCCCTGATATGGACCTGCTATTTTAATTTAGAGCCCCAGGAGGCAGTAATTACATTGGCCCTGGGGAGGAGCTATTTCAAAATAGCAGCAGTGGAGCATCTCCACCAGTGGTCCCCAACACGGTGCCCGTGGGCACCATGGCACCCACCAGGGCATTTATGTGCGCCCGCTGAGTGACCAGGGCCAGCGCAAGCCATTCTTGCGCCCCAGGTGTGTGGCGAAGGCGCAGCCCCGCCCCATGGTGTGTGGTAGCCCCAAAAGGATGGGGACCACTGATCTATACCACTGCCATCTGAAATAACTATTTTGGAATAAGCATTATTCCTCATGGAATGAGGTTTTCAGATTTTGAAATAAGCCATCTGTTATTTTGAAATTATTTCTTAACAAAATTGCTGTGTAGACACTCGCACTGTTGTTTCGAAATAACATTAGTTATTTTGAAATAACTGCTGTGTAGACACACCATATGGTGCCACAGGTTTTCTCATAGTTTTTGTGGATACAGACTAGCACAACTACCCATCTTATGATAGTCTTGGTTAGGCATATTAAAAATCATGTAATTGGTTACTCTGTAACTGCTGACAATCTCAGTGGTTACAGAGTTGGCCCGTGCTGCAGACTCTGCAGCATAAAGCTCAGCCTTTATTCTGCAGAGCCTGCAGTGAAGCCTCCCCAAGAGCAGGCCCACCTGCCTCTGCAGCAGTGAAGCCGCCTCCCTGGGAGTGGAACTGGCAGCAAAGCCTCCTCCCCAGGAGCAGAGCAGGCAGCCCTTGCCCGCCCAGCTCCAGGGGAGGCAAACACCATTAACAGATGGGTTAAATGTTTAGTCATTTACACTCAAACATCCCTAATCTTGTTAAATAGTGATAGAAATGTAGCCGTGTTAGTCTGGTGTTAGCTGAAACAAAATACACTTTAAAGACTAACAAGATGGTTTATTAGATGATGAGCTTTCGTGGGCCAGACCCACTTCCTCAGATCAAATAGTCACAACCATATATACCAAAGGATACAATTAAAAAAAAACTGAACACATATGAAAAGGACAAATCACATTTCAGAACAGGAGGGGGATGCAGAGGGAGGGGAAGGAAGGAAGGTAAGTGTCTGTGAATTGATGATATTAGTGGTGGGGAGAGCGGGATGTTTGTGAGTTAATGGTATTAGAGGTGATAATTGGGGAAGCTATCTTGGTAATGGGTAAGGTAGTTCGAGTGTTTGTTCATTCCTTTTTGGAGAGTGTCGAATTTTAACATGAATGACAGTTCAGAGGATTCCCTTTCAAGTGCAGATGTAAAAGGTCTCTAATCTTGTTAGAGGCTCAAAACATGAAGCTCTCATTTGTCCTTTCTTCTACTGATGTGGTGGATAAGAAGAGAGGTCCTGATTGCTCTGGCCCATTTGTACATTGTGAGGAACAGTTCTAGCACCAGCTGTTTTTCTCTCATTCTTCTAATTACAGTGAACAGTTTCTATCGAACCATCAGACTTGAAATATATGTGGTGTCTGAAAATATCATGAAATTCTAAAGCCACAGTATATCACCTCCCTAAATATGTCTCTCAAACAGGGTGAGACAGGGTATTGGACTAAACGGTGTGGACCATCGACATAACTGCCATACAGAAGCAGTTATGTCTCAAAAGCTTATTTTGCTGATATGAAAGAGTCCAGCTGAAATAGGTTGGGATGTGCGTCATTCACAATGAATGCTTATTAAACCTTTACTCTGCAGTATTTCTGTAATATCTAGAAACTGTGATTTAAAAAAAATAGTTTTGGGGACTTTTTATATATATTTATTTTTAGTCCAGTTGTACAGGCAGGGGAACAGACAGCCATGCCAGGCCCCTGAGCCAGGTGGGGGACATTTCATGCCCCTGAAAGGGTGGGGCCTCAGGCACAAAAGGCAGCACCTGGGCCACTGCTGCCTTCCCACCTCCACCAGTGCTTGGAGTGTACTTTGTGGTGCCTGTGCCTCCCCAGGCAGCCTTAACAGCTGTCTGGATCACTGTGGCGGCATTCCAATTTTAAGGGGCTTGGGGTGCTGCCACAGCAGTGCCGAATAAACGGGAATAATCACTTCCCTAGATCAGCTGGCAGTGCTCCTACTAATGTACCCCAATGTGCCATTAGCCTTCTTGGCTACAAGGGCACGCTGTTGCCTCATTCAACTTCTCATCCGCTGTGATCCTCAGGTCCTTTTCTGCAGATGGTGAGTTATTTCCTTCATTTGTAACTTACTTCACTGCAAGATGACTAGTTTCATCATGTAGTTGAACGATAGAGGCCGACAACATTCATTGTTGAATTTTTACCAAACTATTGAAATGCTGATTGCTGTTTCTGAAACTGTTCTGAAAACTCATTTTCTTCCTGTTGCTGCAAAAATAAATATTCACTTCAGTTTTTCTTTAACTCCTGGCATTATTCCTGTAATAATAGGAAAGGGCTATTGTACCATTGCATTTTCTTTATTTTCACTTGTTCATAGATTGTCAAAGGGGAGAAAATTGATGATGTCTGTATAATCTCCTGTTATAAATTGTGAGTTCAGGGTTTTTTCTCTTTGGTTATGGACTATTCTTAGTTTTGTGGTAGTCCTACTTCCTTATATGCTTATTGCAGATGTTTTAGGGTTGAAGAACTTACTTACACAAGCATATCAGGATAGATATGGAAATTAAATGTGTTGTTTTTGTGCTAATAAAGCAGGTGAGAAATTGGTTAGCTAGACTAATTAATGAGGACATTCTAGTACAATATTGAATGAGAATTCCTTAAACTGGTTCTCTTATAGTATTTTTTGTATCAAAATAATTTCTTGCTGGCCCTCCCCCTTTCTTATTCATGACCCCATGAACTACCTTCCTGGAAGATGATAGCATCTTTATAGCTAGTCCAGCATTTCCTCTTCCTTTTCATAGTGTTTTTGGCTGTCTTTTTTTAATGCAATTTAGCAGCTTTAAACAAATACAGGCAGTCCCCGGGTTACGTACAAGATAGGGACTGTAGGTTTGTTCTTAAGTTGAATCTGTATGTAAGTCGGAACTGGCGTAAGCCACTGCTGAAACTGATCAGTTTCAACCGCGGCTGAATCTGGACGCCAGTTCTGACTTACATACAGATTCAGCTTAAGAAACCCAGGCATCCCCAAGTCAGCTGCTGCTGAAACTGATCAGCGGCTGATTCCAGGAAGCCTGGGGCAGAGCAACTCTGCCTCGGGCTTCCTGTAGTCAGCCGCTGGTCAGTTTCAGCAGCGGCTGACTTGGGGACGCCTGGGGCAGAGCAGCTGGGGTGCTGCTGGGTTGCTCCAGTAGCGCAGCTCCTCGGCGCTACTGGAGCAACCCAGCAGCACCCCAGCTGCTCTGCCCTAGGTGTCCTGATTCAGCAGCTGAATCAGGATGCCTGGGGCAGAGTAGCTGGGGTGCTGCCGGGTTGGTCCGGAGCGGTGCTACGGGACCAACCCGGCAGCCCCCAGCTGCTCTACCCCAGGGGTAGGCAAGAAAAGCCTGGTCTGCTGGGGGGGGGGGGGGGGGGGGGACTAGCTGCATCCCCCCCCCCCCCCCCCCAGCAGACCAGGGAGACGGAGGTGACGGGACCGCCCAAATCCTCCACGGCTTTGCTCCGTCTCCCTGGTCTGCTGACCTGGGAGACACGGAGCAAAGCTGCAGAGTACGCGGGCAGCGGGACAGTCCAGGTGCGCCGTGGCTGTCCCACTGCTGGCGTGCTCTGAGGCTTTGCTCCCCATCTCCCTGGTCTGCTGGTCGGGAGACGGGGAGCAAAGCCGCGGAGCAGGCCCGCAGGGGGACAGCTCAAGCGCGCCCGGGCTGTCCCGCTGCGGGCGTGCTCCAAGGCTTTGCTCCCCGTCTCCCTGCAGACCAGGGAGATGGGGAGCAGCTTTTCTCGCCCCGGAGGACGGGGGCTGCAGACCGCAGCGCATCTGGGCGTCCTGCCGCTCCCGTCCTCCGGGGCGAGAAAAGCCCCGTTCATAACTGCGGATCTGACATAAGTCAGATCCGCGTAACTCCGGGACTGCCTCTGAGATACCACCAGGTTACTACCAGTTAGTTGGCAGTTCTCAATTTATAATCCACAGAGCAGTTGTTAACTAGTGGTTTACAGAAATATTTTTAAAAAAAAAAAAAGACATTAGGAAAGGCCAGTTACATATGCAACTCATAACTCCTCCCACCTTACGCTTGGAGTAGTTTATTACAATATTGTTTCTCAACTAATTTCTTCTATAATTTTAATGTGTATGTATACTTCACTTTTTGTTGGTTTACACTAATTTCAGTATTCTAAATGTTTAGTATATCTGACTTTTAAAAAATTCATATTTTGTTTAAGGTGTGTTTAACATATTACCATCAATGTGTTATATGCTATTTTTTAAAATGTTAAGTGTACTTCCAGGGATAAGGCCATCAATGTATGCCTAATTCAGTTTTGTAAATAGATTTGAACATATGTTCAGAATTAACCTGAACATGTAATATGTAGTATGTTTTGTATAGTTTTGTGTCTTTTTTTTTTTTTTTTTTTTTTAACATGTGTATCTTTAATCTGTTTTCATGGGCTTTTGTGTATAGATTATACATTGCCTTTTGTTGTATTGTGTCTCTGAGAAATAGGGTTATGCCAGGGGTTCTCAAACTTTGATACTGCAACCCCTCTTAAGTTGCTAGCGACCCCCCTCTAAATTGCTCACGACCCCCTTCCCCGGAGTGGGGAGGGGTCAGGACCCACAGTTTGAGAAAGGCAGGGTTATGCAATTGAATTTGTATTATTCATGTTGAGAAAAGGGGATAAAATTACAGTTAAGTATGACACTTCCTGGCTTGGATTGCTTACTTGAGAAATCTTTGTCTTTATGATGATATATGAAATTTCCTAGGATTTCAAAAGGAATACATAGTGAACCTGGTTGTCCAGGGCTTAAAAGATCTATCTTTCTACAAATTAGCAATAGCAGGTGGCATAATCTGCAGCTCTTTGGTTTAACCTTTGGAAGACTGCAGGAGGGAATCCCTCTTGCAAACTTTAAAGACTCATGAGCTCCATCAGAAGGGTTCCCTTCTCTATTTTAAGTATTAGTGTCCAGTAATTTTTGCTGCCCCTTCAGTGCTTCAGTAATTGTGAAACTAAATGGCTTGTTAGCCATGCTAGATATAGTGCAAATGCTATCAAATATAACCTTGCTTATGTAAAAAGTCTCCTTGATATCAAGTAGACTACTCAAGGCAGCAAGCTCTATACTTGGTAGTTGAAGGATTAAATAAGTAGGAAACAAAACTCTGGACGTCTTATGTAGTGCACAGCTTTCAGATTTGATCCAGTCAAAACCAAAGTGCATTGGGAACTTTCAGTACTAAATACGCACTAGAACCTAAATTTCATCGGTCAACCTCAAGCCATCCTACTTTTTGCTGTCATTTTCATAATTGAGCACCATCTAACCCAATGTCTGGCCAGATCTCTAAGGTGGTCCAACAGTTTATTCAGTTTGTGATCTTATCACACCACCAACATTCTTGATGTCCAGGTATCACCAGCCATATTGCAACATTCCTTGGAATGCATGCCACTACTTCATGTGGAGCAGTTGACAAAGACAGTAAGAATCACAGTCATCTATTTGGTGTTGTTCACCCTTCTTCTGATTCATGTTTCATTTCTGTACAGTGGAGTTGATAGAACCATTGTTCTGTCTAGATCTATATCTTTGTAACAAAATATGTCATAGTATCCACAGAGTCCACTGAAGGGCTCAAAACTTGGTGGTGCTGCAGGAGTGTCCATATCTTTCAAGCATCTTCCAGCATTATCTGATGTTACTTGGCTATTTGAGAGTTGCCAACTGCTCAGAGTCCTGTCTGGATAACTTTATGCTGATCTGGTTGTAATTTGGAGCAGAAGTCTGCTGCTTAATGACCCAGGGACTTTGGTTTTATAATGATTAATAACTAACTCAGTGAACACTGCTTTTTGCCTGAATATATCCACCATCAGCTGCTTTGATTGACCAGACTTAGCCAACAAAACAATTCAGAATTTCTATGCAGAACATTGTTTCTTCAAGTGGTTGCTCGTGTCCATTTGAATTAGGTGTGCGCACCGCGTCTTCCGGAGCATTTTTCCTAGTGGTACCCATAGCGCTGGCAGGGCACCCCCTAGAGTGGCGCCACCATGGCGGGGCATAAGTACCCCTGCCGGCGCTTTCTCACCTCAGTTCCTTCTTACCACCTGTGATGGTCGTTGGAGCGTGTCTCTCTTAGCTTAGTTAATGGTTCCCGTTTCTCTCTTAGCATTGTAAATAGTTCTATTAGTTAGGTAGTTAGTGTCTCCTTAGTCCTTTGTTCCTCCTCCCCCTTTGGGGGTGAGGAATGCCAGGGCCTCAAGGCTTTAAGGAGTGCACTGTCTGCGCAAAGTTCATGCCCAAAGGAGACCCACACGACAGCTGTCTGAAGTGTCTGGGTGAGAGCCACCTCACAGACGTCTGTAAGTCTTTCAAGCTGCGCACTAAAAGGGAGAGGATCTCCCGCCTAAAACTTCTCATGGAAACAGCTTTACAGCCAGTACCGACTGGCCACCCTACGGTGCGCCGTACGCGGGATGTCCTGCCTCGGGCCCAGGCTTCGGCGTTGAGATCCCAGCACCAGTCTCACTCTCCAGCATCCAAGAGGGTGAAAAAGCCTCATGGAAGGTCCCTGTCTCGGAAGACCACGCCAGCCCTGCACTGTGGTGCCGACTCACTGGTGCACACATCTTCTGCGGTGCGGCGTAAGCGAGCAGAACACCCCTCCAGCCCAGGGCAACTGCCCCCGCACCGCCCGTCCACGCTGGGTACCTTTGAGGCGGCTCAGGACCTCATCAGTCTCACCACCTCCCCTCCGTCGTCAATTGAGGCAGAAGGGTCGAGGTCACCCATGCCAGAGGCCGTGTTGGCTCTGGCTTCGGCTCCGCACTGGCATGACCGGCAGGCTCAGGCACCTTACGCGTCGGGACCATCCCTCATGGGACCAGTACTGATTGCCTCAGCATCAACGCAGTTATCGACGCCGGCTCCTAAGCCTCACTCGGCACCCGACTGGGCTCAACCCACATCGGTGCTGAGCTCTCTCCCAGCTCCTCGTTTGGCTGCACCGGTGCCGTACCACCCTAGCCTTGTAGCAGCGTCTGTGGTACCGTTGCCTTCGTCGTCACTGGGCTTTTCGGCAGTGATGCACGTCTTGACACCGTCCTACTAACTTGCTTGATGCACTGAATCAAAGAGCTGATGGAGGTCTAGTAAAAGTGTTGCATGTGACTCATTGAGACACCTTCTAAAAAGCTGGCTGCAGGAAAAGATCTGGTAACATTGGAATGAAAGCCATAGTGCGTATCATGACTTTTGCCATGAAGAGTGTTTTTGAGATGTTAATACCTCTACAGTTGCTATAGCTGCCTGTGTTGTCCTTTTTGAATAGACACAATATACCTTTTCCAGTCATCAGTTATATATGTGTGCCAGGTGTTCTGACAGAGTCTGTGCTGCCATGGTACAATATTATCTCACCTGTCTTCACCAAGAGTTTGTAACGTCACCCCCAAGTTGCTGTTTTTCCAGATTTCAGTTCGTGGACTGTGACCCAAATCTCTCTGTTGAAGAAAAGTGGCCCTTTGAACTTTCTGCCTTCCTTCAAGTGAAAGAGGGGCTTCAGGTGAAGGACAATAGATGTCCAGCTGAAATCTAGCGACAAAACTGATCTTGCAAACTTGCTGATGCTGCATCTCAATTCTTTAGTAGCTAACCCAGTACCTCTTTTCCCAACAATCAATGTAAAGCTGGATATAGGTTGCAGAGATTATGCCAGGATTCTTTATCTTGATGTAATGACTTGAAGATGCTTCTGGGGTTGATACACTAAAGTTATGAGACACTAACATTCTGGTCAGTTGTCCTTGTAGCTGAAACAGACAAGACTGAGATGAAAATGACTCGTGAAACCTTGTAAAAGGGCCATTGCACTACAGCTATAGAACTTTTTACCTAAACAAGCAAAAAGTCACGAGAATTGTTTTTATAATAGCGAAAAGCAAGTTGACACTGTTTAAGCATAAAGAAATATTTTTGTTCGGATATTCAAAAAACAAACAAACAAAAAACACGTGGGCAGAGACCTAGCTGAGAGGATTTCAGCTTGAAATGGGAAGTCCTAGAAATCTGTGCAACTGTAAAGTGGGCTGAGAGGAAATGAGCAAAAATGCATGGTTTTTAACTAATGAGTGCTGTGCTTTCCCACTTCAGTAAATAAGGCTTCTGGTATTTGTTTGACCTGCTGTCTTTTTTTTTTCTTTTAATTAAAAGTAGTATCTGAATGAAAATTGAGTGAAAATGCACTATAATATAAAGTGGTCTGCCCTAGGAGGCAGGTTAAGCAATATTTAGGAGCTATCTGATAAGTAGAGCATTTTAATTGAAAAAGAGCTGAAGGAAAAATAAGAAAAAATACAACTACAAAGGACAATAAAAGATTACAAGATTTTCATAAATACACAGGTTCAAAAATTGTATTGACAGTTAATATTGGGAAGAAATTGAATACATTGATGAGGGCCACTGAAAAGGCCCTTGTGACGAAGACTTTTGTTACAAAAAAAGAAATGTGATAAGCTATTGGCTCGAACACTTAAAGGGATTCAAGAGCAATGTATTAAAACAATTTGTAGGAAATAGTTATGCACGCTAATGACTTGTGCTTTTGTTGTTATTGCTTATTATGAAAACCTCTGACTCAGCTATGCCAAGCTCCTGAATTTAATCAAATATCTGGAAGTGTCAGATTTGACAAAGACGAACAAAACTGATAAATTTTAGACAAGGAAATAACAGAAGAAGAAATCTTAGAGGTTAGCAAGTGGGGAAAGTGGTAACAATTCTAGGTCCTGATTGATTTCTAGTTGAATTTTTTAAAGTATACATACCTCTTTAAATATCTCGTGAGAGCTTCCATCAGTATTATTCCATGAGGGGCATGTCTGTACTTACCAGAAGATCGATGATCCGGAGGTCAATCTTCTGGTGTTCCATTTAGTGGGTTTAGTATAGACCCGTAAATCAAAAGCTAAGGTCAGCTCCCGCCAGCATCCAGTACTGCTCCTTTTGCAAGGAGTAAGGAAAGCAAATGGGAGCATTTGCTCCCAACAGCTTCTTGCAGTATGGATGCCACCAGGATCAGCTTACAGTAAGATGACTCTAAGTATGCATTTTACATAGCTGAAGTTCTGTACCTTAAGCCAACTTTCCTGGTCTTGTGCAGGCTAGGACTTAGAGGACTTCCACAACCTATGAAAAGTCACTGTTATCCCTGAAGTTGGAAAAGTCCTTACCTTATGCAGTTCGTATAGGTGCATATGACAGCTGAATCCTAACAGATTTTGGCAAAAATACTAGCTAACCAATTACAGACTATGCTCTGTCTGTATAAATCCAGATTAAACTGGATTCATTAAGGATAGACATGAGCCAATGTTCTGATAGTGATAATACCTCTATAATACCAGCTCAGAAAGAGATCCGTTTCTTTTTTCCTCTCCATCAAGTGATAACAACTGTAGATAGAATAGACTTTGCATCAAGTCCTGTTTCTCATGGTTGTTGGCCCCCAGGTGCTTAAATGGATAACTACTCCTTTCACCAGTCCCCAAAAGCCTCTGTGACCTAATGAGGTTGAATCTCTCCTGTTTGAATTAGAAGAACTAGGCATGGATGTCTTTGGGTGGTGGTTTGTGTTGTGTGGCGTGTGTGTGGGTTTTTTTGCACTAGCCATGGAGATTTTGTGTAACTATATAGCTAGCAGCAAATTTATTGCAGGAATAAACTTTTAGGGACACAACAAAAACCACTTTATATACAGATAACATGAAAACTTTTTTCTGTAAACAAATATTTCCCTAAAATTAGTGTCTAAAGAAATCTAGTACTGCAGGAAAGCATCTGGATTTCAGATTTGGTATAACTTATTTTAAATGCTAGCTGTAAATTTGTCTGATGGTGTCATTCCTTCAAAAAATATTTAGGGATATATGGGTGTAACATTGTATAAAATACCTGGGAATTCAAATCTCTAACAAGCTAGAAGAGCTCTTCAATTTTAAATATCAATCTGAAGTGCTGTGGGAAGTATTCAATTTCTTGATTGGGAAGAATAGCCACAGTCAGAATGAATACTTTGCAGAGAGTATCTTTTCTTATTTAGTGTTTTTGTAATCATTTTAGAAAAACCACTAGCGGAAATAGAGAGGACATTAGAATTTCTGTTGAATAAAGGGGGGAAAAGAGAAAGCACAGGAGTTTTATATAGACCCATTAAACAGGATGGACTAGCTGTTTGAAGTATTCTGTCGTAGTGTCAAGATAATTAGCTCAAAGTAGCAGTGGACCTGGGGACTCTTGACACAGATGAACTGGATCTATTTACTGAACAAGAAAATTATGGAAGTGAAAACAGAGCTATGTTTAATATGGATTAATAAAGTGTTACTCTCCAAAGATGTGTGTATCTTTTAGTGAAGTCTGTTCTGCATTTGGAATAGAACTAGAGAGAAGCTTTCCCCCCCCCCCCCACTTAAGTTACTCCCTCTGCAAATAATCCATTTGTTAGTCCAAAGTGCGAATAGTGAGCTTTATAGACTGGGAAAGCCATGGAATCCTAGAACCATAGGGTTAGAATGGACCATAGGGGTTATCTAGTCTGGAGTTATCTAGTCTACCCTTGCCCCCCTAAGATGCAGAGTTACACATGGTTGGTCAGCTATTTAGTAAAAAAAAAACTTTTCTGACATATTTAGAAATCAAAACTAACGTTAGCTGGTCCAGTCACCCATTATACCAGCACTGTCTAATTAAAGTATGTTTTTTAACTTTATTGAAAAGCTGTGTTTTACAAAAATCTCATTTGAATAGAAGTAATTATGTCTTGTCAATTAAAGGACAGAAAAATAACTAATTAGTTTTTGCTGACAACTTTCCAAACCAAAATAAAGTCCATATATAAAGCATGCTGGGAAAAGGATCTGTATAGACAAATTACCCTGGACTTGAGCTTGAAAAGAGGACAAGCCACCTTAATTTATAGCATGATTAAACAACATTTATTTTAAGATATTTCAATACTACCTCATACCACACAAGCCTGGAGGAAGGGTGGGTGTGTGAGGGGGTGTGTGGGTGGGTGGGTGTGTGTGTGTGTGAGAGAGAGAGAGAGAAAATTGTGGTGAAAGAAGAAATGTTATATGCCTATATAGTGGACATGTCAAGTCATTAGAGAGTATTGGAATGAAATTCGTAATGAAACATTCAGCAATTTTTTATATTTGTTACCGAAGGATCACTCTCTGGTAATTTCCCCAGGGTTTCCTAGTAGAAATGATCGTATACAAGGAAGAGTTGTATATAAAGAAGATCAGCTGCTAAGCTAGAAGTAGCTTCTCATTTGAGACAGAAAAATAGTCCATCAATAAAGGAGAGGTTAAAAAAAATGGGAGGAGTGTGAATTTTTTCATAATCGCCATCAATGCATACCAAGCAAAATAGGGGACAGATACATAGCTGTTGGTTACTTCAGGGCTGGGCAGGATGTAGCCCTGAACCGAATCTGCCCATGTACCACTTTGATCTGGCCCACGGACTGTTTCTGGCTGCTTTCTATTTATATCCTGCTGCCTGTGTCTCTCAATTTCCAGGTGGTAGCTCAGACAGCAGAATCTATTTAAATGGTTCATGGCTCCCAGTCATACCCTAAAAGAGGCCAGAGCCATGAACCTTTTAAATAACCACATAGTAACCCAGATGCCTGCCAGGCAATGTGGTGGTAGTGAAGGTGGGAGTCGTGAGCCCTTTGCTCTGTTTTATACTTAAAAGCCTCTGCACCAGACAGCTCTGGGGGAGGCTAGTCCCCAGCCCCACCCCTTTTGCTCAGGCCCCGACCCTTCTGGGGGATGGAGCCAGCCCATGACCAGTACCCGCCTGTGAAAATTATTGCTCACTCTTGTGTTACTGTGTAGACCATATTCAGATAAACCATGTTCATCTAGAGAGGGGGAGCATACCTGTCCAATTTTTTGAATGTTAACATTTGAAAGACAAGCTTGGTCTGCTAAATATTTGTAATCAGAGCTTTCATTCAATGTAATAAAATCATTAGAAATAGTATATCATAGGTGTAAGGATTGTTACCATGTAAAGTAACACCTGAAAGAAGAAAATGTTAATATTTGTATGTGTCTTCAAACAAAAGCTCAGTGTTGTCATTTCTGAAATTTATATGACAAGTATTTCTAATCTTGTTTACTTCTGAATTAGTAGTTAAACAAGAAAATGTATCTGAGGGTTAGCCATGTTAGTTATTTTGAAGAAAATGTATAGCAGTCTAATCAATAAAGTAGCACAATTTTAAAAAATAGAGGTTGTAACTTAGTTCTAGAGTGTGAGTTCCTAATGCAATTTAATTCAAGTCATCTGACTTTTTTTTTAAATTAGGACTGTCATACACTTATTACAAATGATTTGTGATTGCACTGATAAATAGTAATTGAATTTTTTATTCTGCATTTTCAAATATTAATTTCAATTACAACACAGAAAACAAATGTTCAGTGCTCCCTTTATTAGTTTTGATTCAAATATTTTCACTATAAAAATGAACAAATGAAGGTGTTTTTCAGTTCGCCTTGTACAAGTACTGTAGTGCATCGAGAAAGTAAAAATAACAAATAGACATTTTTTTCTATATTACTTCACTGAAAAACAAAACTTTAGAGCCTACGTGTTCACTCAGTCTTACTTCTTGTTCAATCAAACAGACCATTTTTTTCCCCGTTCACAGGAGATATTGCTGTCTGATTCTTATTTACAATGTCACTTTTGTAGCCGGTGTTGCAAAGTATTTATGAGAGACATGCCAAATATTGTGTCCCTTTGTGCTTAGGACACTTACAGAAAACTTGCTTGTATTAGGTGAATTGAAAAAAAAAATGTTTACAGTGGGTATATTTGTAATAGTGAGCACTATGCACCTTGTATTCTGTGTTGTAATTGCAATCCGTATAGTTGGGAAAAAGTAGACAAATATCCAAAAATACATACACACCATACATTTCAGTTGACATTTTGTTAACTGTGAAATTAAACACAATTAAATTTTTAGTTAATTGCATCAGTTAACTACAATTGACAGCCTTATTTTTATAATTAAAGTAGTTTTAAATATACAAAATGTTCATCAGCAGTGGTGTACTTAATTTCAGAAATTTGGGTTTTTGGGGGGTTTTTTTAGACCTTTGAGAAGCATATTGCATACAGTATCCATATTTTCTATTTATGTCCTTGTTATTTTCATTTGACTTAAATGCATAAAATTCTAGTGAGCTTTAATACCTTTATAGTTCTAAGCACATCAGTTATGTTCATGATTGCCTCATGGTAATGTAAAATCAATATCACATAATTTTCTTCAAAGGCATGACCAAGGTTAAAGTAGGCAAGGAAGATTCATCATCTACAGAATTTGTAGAAAAAAGAAGAGCTGCACTAGAACGGTAATATATGTATTTTTTTTTTACTGCATTCCCTTGGTATATTACTGTATTAAATAGACATGGTATGCTCAGTCTGATCCAGCAGCTAGTGCAGTTGTTTGTGTGAATCTGATCCAGCAGCCCAATACTATCTGAATTTTCTGACTTAAGTATGGCCAATTCATCTTACTTTTTAAATTCAATTGCAACTTTTTTCAAAAAAGCCAAAAATCTTTAAGTTGGACATCATAGTAAAGAGGCTTGAACAAGAATAATTCCTTAATGATTGTGGCAGGACCAAGAAAACCTACATCATCCCTGGGGTTTTGTCCAATTTGTGTTATAATATAGATGGCATTGTTCACTTATAACAATACCATATGCTGCATACAGTATTACTGTAAATCAGAGCCAAACATAACATGTCCTTGCCCTAAAGGACTTCACTCTAAGGTACTGTTAAAAAAAAAAAAAAAACACGTACATGGGACAAAATCAGACATACAGCTGAGACTTGTTCAAGTAGAAAGATTTATTTGCTCTCAAAGAGCAAAACGTAACATTTTCTAAAGAAAGCAAACCTCAGAACTGTGATAGATTCATCCCTTGATGAGTGAAGTTAACTTTGGTTGCCTTGTACTCTACGTTTCTTGAGTCTTCTTGTACCTATGTCTTCCCATTTGCATTTGCTTTCGTTTTGTAATACTCTTCTTTGTACATGTAAATTAGACTTCTTTGGTTGTTCATAATTGCTGTTGCCTCAGGCAGATATACCAAGCATTTGTTTTTGACATCAGTTTAATTTTTTTGAGGCGGGAGCAGGTAACAATATACACAAACAGGATTGGAAGTGACAGCAGAGAGGCACAGAATTGAAGGGACCTGCATATTGAACTATCTGCTAACCCACAGAGGTGATTCCTCCACCACAGGGGACTTGAGTACGTTGGCAGAAATATTAAGGAAAGGTGCACTGCTGCTTCCTCCATTGTCTGCTCTGTGGATAAAGGACACGTCTGCTGTCAGCGCTAAATTGACTAAATTATTTAAAGTTATCTAATATTTTGACTTTTAAAATCGTAGGTATCTACAGCGAACAGTAAAACACCCAATCTTGTTACAGGATCCTGATTTAAGGCAGTTCTTGGAAAGTTCTGAGGTATTTAAGATTTTTTTTTTTAAGTTCTACTTATTCTCTAGTTACTTTGTATAAAATACTGTTAATAATACATAGTCTCATCTTTAGATATGGAAACTTAGTCCCATAATTTCCTATGCGATAAGATTAGATTAATCTTCAGTGGGATAAATTGGTTCACATTACAAAGACAGTGGACTACAGAGTCTCTTGCCTTTATTACTTATTAAAATGTAGATTAGGTCAGTAGTGACTTAGAAGTTTCCTTGCTGCTCAGTAGTTTATAGGAAGTAAATTGGTCTCCCCAGCACCTGGTGAGCAAATATCCCACTCACTATGCACATGGCAGTGCTATTGGTTGCTTTCAGTAGAGAACTGAGGCATTAAACTAACATTGAAATAAAATTATCCTCTAATCTGTAACCTCTAGAGGGAATTCCCTTAAGGTCAATGTTGATGTTTATTGGTGAGGGAAATGTGGAGAAGTTTACACTGTTGCTGGGTTTACACTGTTGCTGGCTATAGGATATCTATTCTATGGATAGAGGACTTTAGTACCTTTCTGGCATCTTTGGCAAACATTAAATACACTTCAAAAAACAAGAGTTTTATGGATGCACATAATGTATCTGCTGTAATATTTAATTGTCTGATAAGTCATGTTTTTATCTCAGTCATGTTACTTCTACCTAAAGAATCACATCACTGACTTGTGCATCATTAACTGGGTAGCTTAAGTACTAATTCTCATGACATTCCTGTGAGACTTACAGGTTTCAAGACTTGCATTTAGAAATCAATGTACATAAATACACTGCGCTCATTTGTACATGACCAAGATATTCTCAGATACTTTCATAATGTACTGAAATATTGTTTGAGCGTCTCGATTATATTTACCATGTTATACTATATCTAAGCTTTTCTCTGTTTCTTTAGTAGCAGTTTGCTGTGTGTGTGTGTGTGTGTGTGTGTGTGTGTGTGTGTATATATATATATATATATAGAGAGAGAGAGAGGGGGAGGGGGAGGGGGAGAGGGAGAGGGAGAGGTGGCCGGTTAAGGCCTTTGGGCTCTTTTGTAATATGTTTTGACAAATAGGGTGTTTGTACCTTTACATTTAGATAGAACAGAAGAAAAGCAAATGGAAAGTCTATATTTTTAAGTTTTCCTCTGAGAATGTAAAAGGAGTAAATTTGAGAAATTGGGTTCTACTATATTGAAATGTATGAGAGTGAAGAAAACACAACATTCTTTTCAGTCCCTTTTGTGCCCAGTTAAACCTCCAGCCTTTTAACCGGTTTGTTTGCCCTTATTTGTCATTCAATTCCAGCTGCCAAGAGCGGTTAACACCCAGGCTCTGAGTGGAGCAGGAATATTGAGGATGGTGAACAAGGCTGCCGACGCTGTCAACAAAATGACAATCAAGATGAATGAATCGGATGCAGTAAGAGCTGATTTTTCGACTTGAATAATGAGACAAATTAATGAGGCTCAACAATTGCATTTTAAGGCGGCAGGAGTAGAAAATGGGATATTAATTTACTTATTGCCTTGGGTTCTCACCTGCATCAGTTGACCACCATGGTTGTACATGGTTAATTTGTTCCTTTAAAATAAGGAATATAGTTTTAGTAACACAATTTGTACTGCTTGGTTTTTTTCTTCTTTTGCCAGTGGTTTGAGGAAAAACAGCAACAATTTGAGAATTTGGATCAGCAACTTAGAAAACTTCATGCCAGCGTAGAAGCCTTAGTCTGCCATAGAAAAGGTAGGTTTTGTTTTGAGTGTTAATTTCCGTGCCCAGGAGTTAAAATATTTTATTAGAACAAACTATTTCATATTCATGTTTAATTGAATTTTACTATAGACTTGTGACTAGTACGAAGTAAGTTAGCCAGAGACGTAGGGTAGCTATTTCAGGATACCACGCTTAAGTTGCAGCCCTCTGCATCTGCTGTGAATATTATTGTGGCCCCTGGGGCTTTCAAATTTGAGTAGCTCTGCCTTAGAATATACTGTGGTTTGATACAAAGCATGCACTAACTTTCCAACTTTAAATAAAATAATAGAGATTATTTTAATTTAGCAGATATTTAGGAATTTACATTTTAATTATCCCAAATGTATATAATACCCACTAAAAAGTGAATTTTAAGGGCTGCTATATTGATAGCATAGGATTCTTTTCTCAAGAAGACTTGTTTGTTTTAGTACAAGATTTGTGTGAGTGAACAGTGTTGCCTCTGCAAAGGACGTACTTTGTTTTTAGAACAAGGTTGAAGTTTAAACAGTTGATGCAAAATGACTGTGTAGATAAGATAGGTCAGGAAGTGCTTTGCTGTATATCCTATATATCTTATAAAGTATAGTTTATACTATAAAAAGCAAGATTATGAGTTTCCACATTTAAATAAATGCATCTGCAACACTCAGATAAATGCTGTTGAAACTAACACTTGTATTGAGCCAATTATAATTAGAATAAGTTACTGCATTTTAATTGGTATTATTAAAATAAATATGGTCAGTAGCTTATTTCTTGTCTTATCAAAGTGAATGGGATAGAGAAGGGGTACCTTAAACCATTGCAGCTCTTTAGCCAAACAGAAGGGGGGTTGTGTGTATTGGGCTTAATGGTGCTACAGAGTATCAGTTTAGATTATCAATTTTGTCTCTAGAACAGAAAGATAGGCATATAACTTTTAAAGACAGTAATTTATAGAACATTATAACATTTGAGAATGAAGCAAAACTCCAGATAGATGCGAAAACATAAAATCCAGAATCTTTGTCCCTGAATAATACACTGGGAAATCCTTTAATGGTGTGTGTTCTTCCTCATGCAAAAGAACATCATGTAGGCCCTGTGCCTGCCTACCCTGCTGGTTAGGCCTGCTAAGAAGAATGAACAGTGATATCAAATGGGAAAGGACTTCATAAAACTCTAAGCAGTCATTAACAAGGAGCTACAAAGCATACTAAGTGATGGAAAATTGGTGGACTTGAGTTTGAAATTTGGCACAAGGACTAGTGTGCATTCAGTAAAAAAAAAAAATTAAACTGATCATTTTGCTGTAACTCTGTATTTTTTAAATAATTTTCTCCATAATTGTTGGTGTGGAATCTTATCTTAAATTGCTTTTTAAAATCTCAAATGATTTTGCTCATGTTTAAAAATTGAATAAAGATTTAAGATTTTGATCTTCAAGAAGAGACAGCATTAAAATATCAGCCCTTAAAATAGATGTTCCAGGATACTGTGAACACATGAAAATGGAAACTTGTTTTGGTACTATGTAGGTGGTGTGACCAGTGACTGCTAGAAAATACCAGAGGTTTGGGTTGGGTTGTGTGAGGTGTGTTGTTTTGTTTTTGTTTAAGCCTTAGATGCATGTATTTAAACACCTGAAAAGAAGAACAACTTGAGTTTTAAAGTTACAAATATTTCTGCTGTGATTGACTTTATTTATGTGATGCTGTTTTTTATAATCCATTGTTACCCTCAGCTGTAAGTTTTTTGCCAAGTTTCCAAATGGACTACCTGTGACATAAGTTAACTTGTACATTCGCAATTGTTTTATCATATCCTGTTTCTACAAATTCAGTGCAAGATGGTTATTAAAATGTTTTGCATAAAATTAAACCTAAAAATGTAAGTATCTTGAAGCTAATGTTAAAATACAGCAAACTTTTACTGGATTTGTATTCTACAAGTAGGTCACCTTTCATGTATTAATGTAAGTGCACCTAATTACAAAGGTGCCATCCATATGATGGCAACAGAAAACTGACTTTCCCCTCCCCCCCCCTTTATAATTAGGGTGAGGAGGACGTGGCAGCATGCATTTTGCAGCAAGTACCCTTAAAACTCGGTGATAGTGATGATTTATTTTCTTATAAAAGAACTTAATTCCTTTCTTCCCTGTTTCCAATGTGCATCTGTGCTTCATAGTTGAACATTTTTAATTTTCATTTTACCACTTTGAGCATAAGTGGTTTTTTTTATTTACTCTCTAGTGTGCTCCATTCACCGAGCCTTTGTTCTTGCAGTGCTGCATAGGTCAGCCTGGCTCAACTTCCTTTCCCCCATGTGTGCCAAGGAATTGGGGTCCATAGCCATGCTCAGCAACACATTTGCCCGGTTCCCAAGGTCTTAGGCAATGCACTGTTCTTCAGGCAACTTATCTTAAAGACTAGACTTTTGGCTCCATCTGCTTCCTGGCTATAATCTGGACACACTCTCTGACCTCTCAATGCTCTGTTACCTGGCTCCATAGAAGTGTGCACTGTAAGCCAGATAACCACTTTTTTATCTTTTATTACAAAAGGCAGTTAAGCTGCAGCCAGGTCAGGGAGATAGAAAGCAAAATGTAGATCAACTGGCCTGAGGAGATACTGACTTCTCTGGTGAATCAAATAGTCCATGGGACCATGAGTGAGAATGAAAGAGAATGCTTTTCAGAGCCATTGTTTTGGGTACTCTGCACACTCAAAGACAACAATCCATGGTTTTTAAACTTGCTTCTCTACAAGATTCTTCTCAAAACCATAAAGGCTAGAAACTTATTTTTTCAATTAAAGCTGTCATTTTGGAATACAGGCAGTCCCCGGGTTACGTCGGTCCGACTTACGTCGGACCCCTAGTTACGAACCGGGGGAGGGGTGGCCCGCTAGTGCGGGGTGCCTCCCCCACTGCCGCCGCCTCCGGCGGCACGGGGGTGGTGCTTCCCCCCAGCAGACCAGGGAGATGCGGAGTGGCTTTTCTTGCCGCGGAGGACGCGGGCAGCAGGACCGCCGAGACGCGCCGCGGTCCCGCCGCCCGCGTCCTCCGCGGCGAGAAAAGCCGCTCCGCGTCTCCCTGGTCTGCTGGGGGGGGGGGGTGCTGCGGGGACCAACCCGGCAGCACCCAGCTGCTCTGTCCCAGGTGTCCAGATTCAGCCGCTGTTGAAACTGACCAGCGGCTGACTACAGGAAGCCCGGGGCAGAGCAGGTCTGCCTCGGACTTCCTGTAGTCAGCCGCTGGTCAGTTTCAGCAGCGGCTGACTTGGGAACACCTGGGGCAGAGCAGCTGGGGTGCTGCCGGGTTGGTCCAGTAGCGCCGAGGAGCGGGGCTACGGGACCAACCCAGCAGCACCCCAGCTGCTCTGCCACAGGCGTGTCAAATTCAGCCGCTGCTGGTCAGTTTCAACAGCGGCTGAATCTGGACGCCAGTTCCGACTTACATACAAATTCAACTTAAGAACAAACCTACAGTCCCTATCTTGTACTTAACCCGGGGACTGCCTGTATTCTGCAGCAGAGGGTCAAATGAACAGAGTACATCAGGACACTGATTTATAATCAGATGGTTTTTTTTATACATAATTCAGAAGTGAATTTTATGAAACAGGATTACAGAATAGATGTAAGTGTTTGCACTCAAAGGCCAGGCCGCTGGTTGAATGTTTGAGCCTAATGTTTTTCTGTTACCTTGAATTTTGTTCTAAATTTGGAATTCTAAGATCCATAATTCTCTCTCAAACAATTTGAAAGTTTAACTTCATGCTGATATGATTGCTTAAGAAAAATATTTGAATTTATACAGTTCAGGCCAAAGAAAAGGAATGAAAACCTTTAGTTGCCTCATATTCTTTAACCCCAGTACTTAACGTTTTCTTCTACTTCAAATGAGTATGGCATGACTATATAATTCTATGTGAGATTTTCTTCAGAGAAAGGGCAATACTTAGCCTCTTCTATGTAGGTATTTCTCAGTGTCTTGTTTATGTTCTTGCTATATATGTTTTTCTCACAAGGTTTGGAAAGGGTAAGTTAAATAGTAGATATATTTTTAGATTGTATTTGGATGGAAAATGGAGTTATTTTTAAACCCATGCTTGTCTCAGGAACCAATCTTGGCTAATTTATAGCCTCATTATAAACCGTAGGAAGAAACCAGAATGCTACTGCTTGACTTAACTACATCGGTGGGAATTTTGCACCTAAAAATTCTGCACACAATATTTTAAAATTCTGCATGTTTTATTTGTCAAAATAACACAATATAAATAAAACATGCCAGTTTCAATTATTTTGATAATACATTTCAAAAATAACTGTTAAGCATTTCTGTAATGATACAGACAAAGATTCAGGAAATGCTTTTTAATAAACATTCTTTTCTAGGTATGTTAATAAGGAACTTAGAATAATTCATTTAAACTACAATACAGAAACTTATTCCCTGTACCCCTCAGAGGTAGTGCAAAGGCTTGAAGGAATCAGGGATAATGGAGCTGAAGAGGAGGAAAGCCACCTGGAGAGTTGTTGTGTGTCCGTGAAAGTAGTATAGAACATGGGCTTTGGGGGATTGTTAGGGATCCTCCCCCATGCAGACCCTGGGGCTAACCTCTACACTCGCTCATTTGGTTAGGCACATCTGCCCTCATTCCCCTGTGGCCATGCAATTCTGTACCTTGGCCCCATGTGTCCATGTGTGGCCCTGCAGCAGACCTCCCCTTCAGCCCCCCAGCTCAGTGCTGTCACCCCACTAGCTTCTGAGCCCATGCCCCAGTCTATCCCACCCTCCATATGCACATGCGCGTGCACACACTATTCTGAACCACTGTCTATGACTCCCAAGCAGCCCCATGTGCCCTGCTCCATCCATCTCATGCCTGTTCATCTGGCCTTGCTGTGTCTGGCTAGCTATCCTCTCCTTTTCTGGCTCCACAGCAGCTCTTGATGATGAAAGGTATACCTGCAGCAACTCGCCAGAAAATCTGCATTCTGGAGCAGAAAAATATTCAGGGGGGTATGCATTATGCACAGTGGGGCAGAATTCACTGAGGAATAACTACTGAAAAAATTTTCACATTTGAATTTTACTTTTGCGTTTCAGAGCTTTCAGCCAACACAGCTGCCTTTGCTAAAAGTGCTGCCATGTTAGGTAATTCTGAGGATCACACTGCTTTGTCTAGAGCTCTGTCTCAACTTGCAGAGGTTGAGGAGAAAATAGACCAACTACATCAAGAACAAGCTTTTGCTGACTTTTATGTGTTCTCAGAACTGCTTGGTGATTACATTCGTCTCATTGCTGCAGTAAAAGTAAGCACTATTTATCTTGCTGCAAAACAGGGTTTATGTTGAAGGTCACAAAGACTGTATGGACAATAGAAGGGAAATTGAATGCAGAACTAGGAATGTAAGCAACTAATCAACTATCCGATAAGCAAAAGCTTATTGGATAGTCGACTAGTTGCTTTTCCCCCCCTTTGCTTCCTCAATCAGAAAGAGGCAGAAGGGAGAGATGCTGGTGGGGAGCTGGCTTAAAACAGTTCCCTCCAACTGCAGTGCCGTGGGAGGGGTTAGGGGCTCAACGGCACCGTTCCACCTTTGAAATGTACTGGGGTCCCTGCTGGGGCTCTTGTACATTTCAAAGTGGCAGTGCCACATGGAGTCTGGGGCCAGTGGGGGACTCAGAGTCCTCTGCTGGCCATGGGCTCCATGCGGTGTTTCAATCTTTGAAATGCACAAGAGCCCTCACTGCGGCGCTTGTACATTTCACCGGCAAAACGCTGTGTGGCACTTCCACCTTTGACATGTAGCAACACTGAGCTTGCTTCATTTCAAAGCGGAGCCGCCCTTATTGACTAATCAAATAGTCGATGGAAATTCCATCTGCTATTCAATTAGTTGGTTAATCTAATTTTTACATCCATATGCAGAACTGTTGCAAGGATAGCAATTTTCAACTCTAGTTTGAAGTCATAGCTAGGGAGAGTTCCCTTCTTCCAGTATTGAGGCATCCTACTATACAAGCTGTTGCATAAAGTGGGTTAGTCATATTTGAGTTCTCCAACATCTCAAACATCATATACACTTAAATATAGAATTTATATATGTGAATGATCTTTGAAGTCAAATGGCTGCAAGTCCCAGGAAGCATGTTAATCATATGAGGACACTACTGTTCAACCTGGTGTGCTGCTTATATTCAGGTATATAAAATCTTCACTTGTAGTGGAACCACAAGAGTTATAGGACCGTGCTTTTGTTTCAAAGGTTGCATGGATGTGGATGTGTGCTCGCACCCAGAGGCCTTAATGTGAGATGCCAGAGACAAAAATAGCTACTATAGCTCTATTAGGATTTAAAAAGCATTGTAGGAGAGTTCAGTGAGAGTCTAAACTGTGCTATGTGGTACCAGTAGCTTTTCATTACTTATTGGGAATGTAAGCGAATTTTTCAACAGTAATGTATCTGGATTTATCTTGGAATATTTTATCAAATTGTGTTTTGGATTAGAAATTACTTTAAGCATATGAACACTGAAAAATTGCTACTTTGATCTCTGTTTCTACCAAAACACATTATTGGACAGCCGACTGACTATAAAACTAAATCAGTGGTCTAAATGCAGATTCTAACAAATTAGAGTTAACATACTAACCCTCCATAATTGGCAGACTTCTCAACAGTCTTGGGAGAGAGAGGAAAGGATTGAATGGGTATGGAGACTAAACTGTATGTTCCCAGGAGATGGCCCTTTTGCCTGTACTCCTTAGTCTGTGGATGTATGGAGAACTTCATTTTGCAGTAGTAAGGTACTTTTCATAATAACTGTATGAGAAAAATTAAGACAGTTGGATTGAGACACATTTTCAAGATATCTAATGCAGAGTAGGTCTTTATATTTAGTCATTATTTCCTGTTCTTTAATTTAAAGCACAGTTTTATAGATAACCTGACACTTTTAAAAATATTTAATTTTCTGTTGCATTATTACACTTATAGGGTGTATTAGATCATCGAATGAAATGCTGGCAAAAATGGCAAGATGCTCAGGTCACTTTACAGAAAAAACGGGAGGCTGAAGCAAAGCTCCAACTTGCCAACAAACCTGATAAATTGCAGCAAGCTAAAGATGAGATAAAGGAGGTAATGATTAAGTTGAATGCCTTACTACCTATTTTCATTCTGAAGGCCAAAATTTTTCATTGATTCATTCATCAGCATAATGCACTACTTTTTATATGGATTTTTATTTATAAATCACTTACACATTTGCTATTTTCCATATTTACTGAAATTGTTAAGAGGAATGATATTAATTGAATATAAAATGTGCAAAATTGTTACACCAGTATAAAATCTGTAAGGCTCTTTTGTTCTCTTACAGAATGTATGGGTGAGGAGACTAAAAACATGGAAAAGTTTTAAAACCTTCTTTACTGATTGCATAGAAATAAACTGACTCAATCAAATGACTATCTTTTCTATCTTGTAAAATATAGCTCTAAAATCAAGTTTAAACGATTATTTCCATGTTTCCCTTAGTGGTGTAACATTTCCATCCATATATATATATATGTATATACACACAAATAACATATGTATGTATATATGGTATAATTTCAGTAAAAGTACTTAAGTATAACATGTTGAAGTTTGTCATAATTTATACACTTTTTCTGTCATGCTTCACCAAGGAAATTGAAGAGGTAGGACAATTTTTTGTTGAATTTGAATAAACAAACATACTCTAAAAGAGTGTGTAACGACTTTGTCATTAAGTCATGGGAAAACACCACTGCATAATAGAGCTTAAAATCTTCACAGTTGTTTTGTTTGGCTGCTTCATTAGTCACCAGTCACAAATTGTTTTTTTTTCTGCACTTTAATAGTGTTTTGCCTATTAGATGTGAGGAAATTTACAAATAGAACTTGGCCTTCTCCATCCATTGGCGCTCTGTTGACTTTTAGGAAAATCCATGATTGTCCACAGCTGTGTTCTCAATGGCTACTGAACTGTTCGGTGATGTCACTGCCATGTACAAACTCAGAGCAGTGAATTGTAATTAACAAAAAGAGGAAGCTCATCCTGTCCATTACACCAAACGTATTTTTAAAATATTCTACTGATGTTACACCAAAGGCAATGAAGGACAAGGCTAGGCCTACTTGGCCACGGACTAGGATTCCTCTTTTTCTCACTAGAAAGTATTTCTTCACAGGAGAAGGTTTTGTTGCAGAAACCCTAATTCCAAATATTAATTTAATTTTAATCAGATTGTTGAGCCATATTCAGATAGCTAAAAGCCACTCCAGAGTGTGCATTAATAGTCCTTGGAAACTTCTCAGGCATGATGCGGAAACCCATGAGGGGCAAGATCCTCAGTCCTATATTAGCCCCTTTATGTCAGCTAAAAGGGTTGGAGAGGCATACAAGGATCCTAAAAGCTCAGTTTCCAACCAAGAAAGTATTTCCCGTGGAACTATGGAGGGTGGTTGTAAGATTGACTCCCTTTCCCCACCCTTCCCCCCATCCTTAGCATAGAGGGCATATTGAGTGGTGGAAGATCTGCACTGGAACTGGAATATAGTGCTTCGAAGACACCAGGCAGTGCTATAGCCTGTAGGTTAGTTCAGAGAGGCTGCCACAACTTGATGGGTCTTCAGGCATGCCCAAGAGCTTGTCTGTCTGAAAAGACTGTGGCAAGCTGGGGTTAAATGTTCAGCTCACTAACATGTGAACCATACTACCGCATACTAAACATTTTCTAGTGTTCATTGACCTCACACAGCCAGTTACTGTGTAGCATACTAGTGCACTATAATTTACATTGCAGCATGGTGTGCATTGACTTTTCATGTAGATAAACCCTAAGATAATGCTGGGGGATCTTTCCATAGCAGCCCGAGAGAGATAGCACAAAGTCTAACACCTCATTCTAAGCTTTGAATTCTGTACTGCACCCAGTTAGAGGCACAGCAGAGAATCTCCGTTAAGGGTGTGCATCAGAAGCCTACTGAAGTGCATCCTGTTTTGGCTTATTGCTTATTCCATTTCAAAATTAGCATGTAAAGATAAGGGAAGATTGAATAAATGTACTTAATGGTTCACTTTATTTTGCTGTATATCTCCAGCTACAAAATTGTCCAGGCATCGTTCCTTGATGCAGAATATATTGCAGTGCATCCTTTAGTATGGCCTTATTACTGAATATTGCCTTTTTGTAAAATAATTTGTGGAAATAATATTTTCCTTTTGGAAGTCTAACCGATCTTCCTAAATTTTGGTATGTTTGATCAACATTGGTTGGTTTATAGGAAGATTATTGTGCCATGCAGCTGATCTCCCATGTTCAGTTATATCTTAAAACTAAATGTGTCAATCTCAATCTCTGAATGCTTCTTAAAACCTGAAGCCTCTTTTATGAAAGTGTAATAGTCTGCAAGCATAGAGAATTAAAAGCCTTTTTTTCTATCTTCTCAATATACAGTCAACAGCAACTGTGCACATTTTGGCTCAGTTTATGCAGGCAAGAGCAGATTCTGAAAACTGGCTACAGCAGTGAATAGGATATCATACCAATGCTGCAAGTTGGGCAACTGGAGCTTCCTCCATTAGGGATGTGAATGATTAGTCGCTCTTTCTCCCCCCCCCCCCCCCCCCTTGCTGCCTCCATCAGGAGGGAGGAGGTGCTTCAAAGCAGCAGTGCCATGTGGAGCCCGGGGCCAGGCACCAGGCTTCATGCGGTGCTGCTGCTTTGAAACACTGTGTGCAGCCCAGGCCAGTCCCCAGCTGGCCCCAGACGGCATTTCAAAGTGGCAGTACTGCGTGGAGCCCAGGGTCAGCTGCAGACTGCTTGAGTCCCCCACTAGCCCCATGCTCCCTGCAGCGCTTTCACTCTGGGGCTGTTGCTACACTTCAAAGACAGAGGCATCCTTATCGACTAATCGAATAGTCAATTGCATTGACTATTCGATTAACTAGTTAATCCACATTTTACATCCCTATCCTCCATAACCTAGAAATAACTAGTAATCCTGTATCATGCTGTATGTGGCAGTGAAATCTTAATGGCATGCTGTGAAGTATGACAACTTAAGGTCTTTAAAAACTTTATATAGGTAATTTAGTTGGGATACTTCTTTTACAAGCAGTACCATCAAAGGTTTCACTAAAACATTTTAATTTTATATAGGAAGAGTTTATAGTGAATAATTGGCTCTGCTAATTGTGTTAGCAAGTCTGTACAATTGGTTCTATAGAAGCTATTGCTTTTTTTGGGGGTGGGGGGGAGGGAGAAACGCATCCCTTAGTGTAAAAAATACACTGAGTGACATGACCACTTCCTTGAGTTTCCCTAAAATGTGTTTGTCAAATTTACCTTGAGTATCCTTACTTTTTTAACTCCAAGCAAATAGTATTTTGTTGAAATAAAATGCTTTCTCTTTAATTTAATAGTACTGATAGAGATGATAGCTAGAAATGTCTACTTATTGTAGGTAGGTGAATGAATAACATAAAGTCTTATCTATGCACATTTTTCCTTTGGTAGTGGGAGACAAAAGTTCAACAAGGAGAAAGAGACTTTGAACAGATCTCCAAAACCATACGCAAAGAAGTGAGCAGATTTGAGGCATGTATAACTGTTTTACAAATTGTGACAAGCTCATTTGCTCTAATTCTAGTGAATAGCTTTTTAGAATGCCATAGTGCTTTTATATCATTAATCTATTTCATTTATTAACAGAAAGAACGAGTGAAAGACTTTAAAACTGTTATCATCAAATACTTAGAATCATTAGTGCAAACACAACAGCAGGTAAGCTAAATTTTACTAAACTTTGTGGAACTTATTCTGTGGGTTTTGTTACTAATCTAACATGAAGCTCTGACTGAGAATGTTTCAGTTATATATGGTGTTAGTAAAATTAAAAACTGACCTCATTCAAAGTTGGATTGGGAGGGTGGAGGGGTGACAGAACGTCACTTCAATGAATATTATTGCTGTCTTTCATCCATGTTACTGCTATTAACTTACACTGGGGTTAGTGAAGTGTTTAAAAAGAATGATAACTTCTCCTAGTCTTTTTTCTATCACTGATTAACTTAATTTATTCAGAAGTTTCAAGGGGTAGACAAGTTAGTCTGTAGAAGATAAACTTTTAAAAAACAACAAATGGTCAGCCACATCAGTGTTATGTGAAAACTATAAGGTAATGTAGGCACTTTCACTCAAGGCACTCTTACACTTCATTATCTGAAAAGTAAAATCAAAACCTGGAATTTTGCTAGTAGCAAACCAAAGTGCTTTATAAATTTATTATGGCAGTGTTATCTATTTTAGTTCTAGAAATTGAATGTTTGGATTTTAGTGTATTCACGTGATTGAGACAAATGCTAAATGTCAAACAGCACTAAAATTACATTAGGATTAGATTCACTTCCCATATGAGTAACGTATAAATGATATTTCAGATGAAAAATATTACATGTAATGAGAGAGGGTCATAATATTCCATTTTATATCAATCCATATTATTTCAAAGTATCTCTCTTATCATATTTACTAGAAGTTGAGGGGAAAATAAGCCTAGAGGAGAGCTAAATTTGTGAATTTTTAGTGTAAAGAAAAATTACTGAAGTGTCAATTTTTAGAGATTGCTTCATAGTAAAAAATGGATTTAGGTAAACATTACTAGTAGGTGCTTTCCTGTAACTTCTATGTTGGCAGAAAATGTGCTTTTGAAAAGTACAGTTACTTGTAGCTGAACATTTTTTTTTCTTTTTCCCCAAGCTTATAAAATATTGGGAGGCATTCCTACCTGAAGCCAAAGCCATTGCCTAGAAAGAAGAATATTCCAAATCAGAAGACACTTTGGATGTTTGTCTCAGTTAAGCTAAATTCCACAGTGAAATCACTTCAGAATCATTCAAATAAACCACTATATATTTTATGAATTAACATGTGTCTTTTTTATAAAATACAGCATTTTATTAACAAGCTGCATGTCCTGACCCTCTTTGAAGTGGACTGTGGCATGATATTCTGTAATATTTTGCTGAATTGAACACTATTGTGTCTTAATACTTGCACTAAAATGTGCACTGCAAGGCCAGAAAGTTACAATATTTTTGTTCTTTACAATATGATATGTTCTGTAGTATGTTTACCTGATCTTTATTAAATAAATTTAATTGCATTGATTATTGTTCACTTACACATTCCTGTACAAAATCATGATTTTTGTGATTACAAAAATAAAGGGATGTACCTTGTGAAACATTACTATTTTCCGTAACATTAGTAATTGTCTAGATTACTTGGATGTAGCATTTCTAGTAAACAGAGGATACAATTTCTGTCAGTGATTTCTAAAATTCTAGTTTTAAATTAATTATCTAAATGAAAAGTTGGCACAAGGAGTTAAAATGGCAAATTGTGTGCAGAAACTTAACTGAAAAAGTTGTAGAAAACATTTTAGTATTCTCAGAAGACGCAGTTTCTCTTCTGTGTCCTTTAAATCCTACTCCTGGTTTTGAACTGCACTGTCCCTGATGAAGTTAATCAAGATGAAATCTGACTATCATCTTCTGAGGATAGTTGAGAGAAAAATCTCATGTTCACATTAATATTTTGATAATCAGTGGGGATGAGGCAGAGAACAGAAAGGTGCATGAGTAGTTGAATTGGAAGTGGACAGTAATAAGTTTAGTATGTTACTTAGCTTTTTAATAAGGCTATGATTTTTTTTTTAAGTAGAAAATTAGAGACTTACCTGCCTGGAGGATAGATTTTTTTTTTTTGTTCGTTTGTGTAGTCTGCATATCTATGCTAAAGCTTTTAATATTTTGCCTATTATGTTTGTAGGGGGCTAAGTACTAACCCAGAAGGCACACAAGCTATTTTTGGTTGGTGGTTTTCATCCTGTTCAAAGAAAACATTATTTCACTAGTAATGGCCTATGGAACTGTTTGCTCTTCATTTCCAAACAGAGTAGAGGTTTTAATGCTAAACATTTGTTGAATTCTCACCAGAAAACGATTTGCATTTCACTTCTACTTACTAAACTCTTGATTAGAATCATAAGAATGCTGTTGACTCTGTATTAGGCCAATGAATTCTCTTAGTACATATGTGGTTGTAAACAAAAAGCAATGTTTTTGTAGTTTTCATTCTTGAACAAAATGGATACAAACACATACTTTTCTTCTTGGCTCATTTCCTGAATCACACACCACACAGAGAGATACTCTGACAGGTTGAACCTCTTTAGTCCAGCAACCCTCAGGACCTGGCTAGTGTTGAACCAGAAAAATTGCCAAACCACAGGAGGTCAAGTAACTAGGGCTGTCAAGCAATTAAAAAAATTAATCACGCAATTAATCGCATGCACCTCCCCTTTGAAATGCCGCCACAGCGTTTCAGTGGGGCAGCATTGAATGGAGCCCGGGATCAGCTAGAGTCCCCTGCTGACCCTGGGTTCCATGCAGCGCTGCCCCTTTGAAGCGCCGCAATGGCGCATCAAAGGGGCAGCGCAACACGGAGCCCAGGACCAGCTGGGGTGCCCAGCTGATGCCGGGCTCCATCTTGCACTGCGCCATGGAAACACTGCTCCGGCGCCTCAAAGGGGCAGCACATTAGAAACCTGGGATCAGCTGGAGTGCTCAGCTGACCCTAGGTTCTGCTGCCACAGGGAGCCCAGGATCAGCTGATCCTGGGCGCCACGGTTGCCCCTTTAAAATGCTGCCTCTGGCATTTCAAAGGGGCAGCTGCCGTGGAGACCAGGGTCAGTTGGGGACTCCCCAGCTAATTCTGGGGTCTGTGCAGCAGCGGAACCCAGGATCAGCTGGGAACTCCCCAGCTGACCCTGGGTTCTGGGGAAATGCTGCACAGAGCCTGGGATCAGCTGAGGAGTCCCCAGCTAGCCCCGGGCTCCAGGGATGCCCCTTTCAAACACGCATGGAGGTTGTGCTGCTACTGCCCCTTTAAAACACCATCTCAGCATGCGTTTGAAGGGGGGAGCCCGGGAGATCAGGGACTCCCCAGCTGACCTCAGGCTCCACTGCCTCTTTGAAACATGCGGAGGCAGCATTGCTTAGGGGCAGTTGCTGCATTATTAATCCGTGGCTCAGCTGTGAGGTGACTGCTCCTTTGAAATGTCGCCTCTGCGTGTTTCAAAGGGGCAGTGGAGCCCAGGGTCGGCTGGGGAGTCCCCAGTCGATCCCGGGCTTTGCGTTGCACTGGCCCTTGGAAGCGCCGCAGCGGCACTTCAAAGGGGCAGTGCAGCATTAACGCCTGCAAATAACATGTTAAAAAATTTAACGTGTTAGTCCTGGACTGCGTTAATCACAGGCATTAACACATCAATTGACAGCCTTACAAGCAACATTACCAGCACTTTAACTGCTTACTGGATTCTTAGAAGACATTTAGGGGTAAACTTAGAGCTAAATAACATCACAGAACATGAAGAGCCAAGACTGGTGGCTGTAAAACTTTATGGGTCGATTGGAAACTTGTCCAATCATCATGGGAGTAGTCATCTGGCTAACTAAAATCGTTCTGGACCCCGGATGTTGCTGGACCAGGGAGTGCCAGACTACAAAGGTTCAACCTGTAGTTCAATTTTCATTAGTTGAACAAATTCTATCACTTTGCTATGCACTTATTTGAGCACAGCGGTTGGAAGTTGAGGAGGAAATAAATAGGCAAAAAATGAGACTGCAATTAGAAAGGAATTTTTCCTGGCCCTATTTTTGGCCTTTTTATGGCATTTTAAATCCAAATCAGACAGAAATACTGAACTTCAAAACCCACATCAGTTATTTGGCCTATATAATATAATTAAGGGCTAACTGTGTCTCATGTAGAACAAGTATATAAGCCAAACTTTTCTACGAGGATTTTACAGTCTGAAAATGACGACATCGTCACTGCTGCTTAATCATATTTGAAGTAATGCATCCTTTTGATGTTGCATTCCACTGCTCAATTATTCAAAGTCTCCTGCGACTTTAACGTATAGGACAAACTCCTTTCCATGTAGTTCTATAATATGTTTTCCCTAAATATTTCTCCCACATCCTCTCAGCATTGTTTAGCAGTTTGTCTGTACATGCTCTTCTTGTGTTTTCAGGCTTTCTTTCATATGCATATTGAGCTTAAAGGTTTAGTTAGAGATACGTTTGGTAACATTAAACCAGCCATACAGGCTCAGACTACAAGTCCATCTAGCCCAATATTCAGTCATCTGACAGTGGCCAGTGTCAGGTACCCCAGAGGGAATGAACAGATAATCCATCCTCTGTGTCCCAATCCCAGCATTCGATATCCATCCTGGCTAATAGCCATAATAAACGTATGGATCCATCCTCCATAAATTTATCTAGCTCTCTTTTGATCCCTGTTATTGTCTCGGACTTCACAACATCCTTTTGTGAGGAGTTCCACAGATTGACTATTTGATGTGTGAAGAACTACTTCCTTTTTAGGTTTGTCTTTACCCACTACCAAATGAAATCAATAGGCAGCAGAACTGTTGATAATGCTGCTAGATAATATTGACCTCCCATGGTCTGGAAGGAGTAAACTCCTCTTTCTTCACACCAGTCATAATTTTATAGACCTCTATCATAGCCCTCTTTAGTTGTCTCTTTTTTTCTAAGCTGAAAAGTCCCAGTCTTATTAACCTCTCATATGGCAGCTGTTCCATACCCTTAATCATTCAAACATTCCAGGAGCCATCCATCTGCTTACATAGTGCCATCTCCTTTCATGATCAGTGCTAGAGAAGGGGTGGTTGTTGTTGTTGTTGTTGTTTTTCCACCCTAATATAATCCAAATTTCACTTTTGGTTTACTATCCATGGGTCAGTTGTAGTTGTGCGGCTTTCCCAGTTTGTACATGTGTACTGAATCACCTCTTTTTGAATGTGGCTGTTGGTTCTAAACTCTCCTGGTCATCTTACATTAGCTGTCTTCTATTGACTAGTCCTCTGACCATGCTTTTGTTGTTACCTGTAAATGTTATTTCTTTTGCATACCTGTTCTATTACTGACACCTATGGCATTTCACTAGATATAATGCACACTACTTGGAGGATTTATTATGGATTACTGTTCAAATTGGTAATTCAGACTGCATTTTTATCTAGTTATATCTCATTCGGCTTTCATATAGTATCATATGTTTTGTGGTGGTGTCCATGTTGTAATCATTAACCTTGTAATAGACTGCACATATCTAGCATCACTGAATGAATTCCCTGTACTCTGCCCACATCTCTACCTTTCCCAGGATTAAAAGTCTTAGAGGGGTAGCTGTGTGAAGTCAATAACTTAAAAAAAGTAAATGAGTGGTCCTGTGGAACCTTAAGACTAACATATATGTAGCATCATGAGCTTTCATGGGCATAACTCACTTCTTCAGATGTGTGGCGCAGAAGGAATAGAAACCCAAAATTTAAAGCAAAAAAAGAGGGGAAAGAGAGAATTGTCAATGTGTCCATGCTAAATGAGGCTAATAGAGTGGGCTGTAAGTGTCTGATACTTAGCTTTTGATGTCATTTGGGTGTTGAATATAACGGCCCATCCAGTGCATGTCTTTGTTCAGTCCCTGGGTGATGGTGTCAAATTTGCATATGAAGGCCAATTCGGCAATAAACTCCGTTGCCAGCTCTGTCCACACATCTGTACAAGAGCTCCATCACAGGACCTAACCACGTAAGCCACCACATCAGAGGATCATACAACTGTACATCCTCTAATGTGATATATATGCTATTAAGTGCCAGCAATGTCCCTTTCCCATGTATATTGGCCACACTGGACAGTCTGTACAATAAAGGATTAATGGACACAATCAGATCTTTGAAATGGTAACACACAGAAACCCATAGGGGAATATCTTAACCTGCCTGGGCATTCATTAATGGATTTAAAAGTTGCCATTCTCTTACAAAGTAATTTCAGGAATCAACTGCAGAGAGAGAATGTGGAACTGGCCTTCATATGCCAATTCTACACCATTACCGAGGGAATGAACAAAGTTATGTTCAATGAAGTAGATAGGCCATTATGTTCACCTAAATGACATCAAAAGCATTGGACACTTGCTGCCCACTCTATTAGCCTCATTTAGCAAGGACACTAATGGACAGGTGGGATTCTTTCCCCCTTCCCTTCTGCCCACTTTTTTGCTTTAAATTTTGGGATTTCTGTGCCTTTTGCTCCACTCATCTGAAGTTCATGTATATATTTTTGTTAGTCTCTAAGGTGCTACAGGACCACTCACTGTTTGTTTTTAATTTTTTTCACCCAGGACTGACACTGAAACTTTCTAAATGTATTAATTGTATGCACTGTAGGGCTGACATTGCCTTTCTCCTGTCTTTGTATAACACCCATCTGACCAGGGGGCCTTGCTTTATTAGGGCATTTAAGCATTACCCCATAATAGATATTTTAATAACAATAAAAAGTAGTCTGCATTTTATTTAGCACTCACTTAGGGTGATTTCATTACATCAATGACTTAAAAAATAACAAGTAGCACCTTAGAGGAGGATGACTCAACACATGGCTCGTGAGCCACATCCAGCCTGCAGCCAGTTGGCTTGCAGCCCATGGTGCAGTTTGGGTTTACGTAGGGCTCAACGTGCAGCCCATGGGTAGGAGCCAAAAGAAAAAAAGTACTCAGTAGAATGGTCTTCTGTTGATATGAGTATTAGTAGTTAAATTCCTGGATAGTCATTGCTCATTAAAAGTACTGTCATATGTGTGGAAATTGGGTAAATATTGCATTTTATTAATATCAGCAGAACTGACTTAAATGGGGCCTGTATGTTGTGTAGTCTTGCCTTACTCTTTGTATTCATGCCTGTCAGTGTGAAAGATGTAATTTGCATATATTTGCATACATACTTGCATGTATATGCAACCTCACTTAAGTTGCAGCCCTCAGCATGTGCTGTGAGTACCATTATAGCCCCCGGAGCTTCTAAAGTTGAGTAGCCCTGATTTAGAGACTTAACATATATATTTATTTATCATGAGCTTTTGTGGACGCAACCCACTTCCTCAGATGAGCAGAGACTTGTTTTTGTTAATGTTACAGACTAACATGCTACCCGTCTGAGAATTTTTATCCATGACTTTGCGACTCCTGAAAAATCTAGTAATTCCAAGCAAATACTGATCAAGACTTCATAACAGACTACCCATTGTCATGTGGCAAGGATGTGATGGAAAATAATGTATTAAAGTGATGACTATATAAAATTAAAAGAACTTATTCAGTATACCAAAATTTTGTTGTTAAATCCCTATTATATACTCTATTCCAAGCAGGAATGCCAATACTATACTACTTTCCTTCATCTTCTTTCCTATGCTTTTTAAAAGCTCTCTATTCCATCTGTATCTGTCCAGACACATGAGAAAAGTTTCTTTTTTCTTCAGCTAAAAATAAAGTAATGAAATTCTTAGTGCAGTTATCCAGGATGTAATTAGCTTGCTGGCTCAAAAATACAAGTTTGTCTCCAGTTGTGACAGAAATCAGCTTCCTCATGTGCCAGATAGGTAGAACCACCTATTTCAAAGACTTGGACTGTCCATTGCATGCAGATGCTATCCAGTTAACTGTGACATCTGAATCCAAGTGGTTCTCTCTCTCTCCACCTCCCCCCACCCTTCACATAATACCTCATGGTAGAGCTGGTTGAAAACTTTGCAACCAAACATTTTCCATTGGAAAATGCTGATTTGACAGAACCCAGGCTGGGGAATGTTGGACTCCCCAGCTATATTTTATTTTATTATACTAATTTCAATAGGAAATTGTTTGCCAAGCCAATTTAGCATGCCAATTACAATGTTAATAGTAATGATTATCAGAAGACCCATTGATTTTTATATAAAACAGAATTACTTTAAATAATCCAGAATGCTTTATCATGCCATAATATATTAGCTGAAATATTTCAACTTCTGTTGTATATGATACATAAAAATAACACACGTCACATGAATAAGAAAAAGCTCTTCTGATATCACTGAAACAAAACATACTTTGACAAGGCCAAAACTTACACTTTTCTAAAACTAAACTAATTTAGTTTTCCAAGTAATCTGATCTAGAAGAAGGAAAAAATTAAAAGCTTCAGAATGTCCTGCAGAATAGAAATTCTAGTTTCCAGCCAATTCTAGATGGATATAATATGAATGACTATATAATCTGGAATGGAGACCTGTTTTCACTGTAAAGGATTTCACTGGAGTAGACCTCAGCCTACCAGATGGCCTTCCTGTGCTCCTGCTATGGATAATAGATTGAAATTATCTAAAAAAGAAAATTCTCATCCTTCCTCCAATAGATGTTCTCAACTCCTTACCCGGGCTTTTTAGATCCATCAGCAGGAAATCACACAAGGTAGTGTAGTATGAATTTATCACCTTATTTCTAGCTGTAACTTACTGGCTTTCAAAACTCATAATTCAGTGGTGTGTCTTGTCTGATGCACTTACTGGTGCCTCGTGGGAGTATGGTTGTCATAATCTCATGTGTTCCTGCATCAAAAACTTCACAGTGTGCCACAAGCCTGTGTGTACTTTATTGCATAAGGTTACTGAGGAACTGATTGCTCAAAAAGAGTAAAGTGGTCAAAATGATAGCCAAAAAATAAAAAGTAACTGCATTTTAAATAAACTGGAAAAGAGTGTTATGTGTCTTCACTTGGTATTTTTTGCTATTTCCACAATGAGCAGCCCTGTGAAAAATTCTAAAAGACAAAGACAACTTCAAACCCTTTTACTTGTGGTAAATTATGCTGTGAGTATTGTAAAGAGGGTGTGTGTGGTAAATGAACCAGCTGTCTGTTTAATTAAAGTTATGCACCTATAAAAGTGCATGGAGCTGAATTTCAAAAGCTCATACTTCTCTCATTTGAACTTGGACATGGGAGTTCCCACTTGCTGCTAATGCCTGGGGACTGTATTTTGCCCAGCAAATCTGAAAGAATAGTGAAATTGAGTAAAAGACAATTCCAGCAACATTTTAAATTTCTGCATGGAATCCATAATACCTGGCAAGGCTCTTTTGACCCTAAAAACAGTTAAACCATTTCTGTTGCTGGCTGTCTCCCCTCTTTAGAGTGGATCATATGTCCCAATTGTTGTTCAATAGCAAAGATTTTCTCTTGTTTTGCCACTTTAAAGGTAACTTTAAATCGTGAATTTCATTGAACTGACCTTTTAAGAAAAAAATGCAGAAGGTAGGCAAAGATGCTTAAGAATGGTCAACAGATGTGAGGTTATGCTGCACTGGCAGGGCTTTATTTGACAAATTTACAAAACTTAATTATTACTATTTGCGTTATCATATAATGGTGTTAAACATGAGGCTCTGACTACATATAATTTTTGATTGGACAAAATGTAAAGCCCTTTCCTCTTTTTAGGACCTCCTGATGTAAGGTTTTTATTTTATTAACTATTGGTGGTTCTACTAGTTTAGTCAGTGAATTGAACATCTATCATAGTTTATATACAAATCTTTACCCTAGTGATGCCACTGCAAGGTAGGGAAAATGTTTTCATTTTTATATATAGGGAGCTGAAACAGATTATAACTTGCTCAACATCATGCAGCAAGTCTTTGGATGAGGTGGGAGTTGATCCCCTGTTTGCTGAGTCCCAGGATAGCACCTAAAGCATTGGGCATCTTTTTTATCTCTTTATACACTCTCTCTCTCTCTCTCTCTCGAAGACTGATCTGGCATTGCCTGGATCTGAGTCCATAGTGGGGTCTGCATGGGCCGCCACCTGACTTCTTCCCAGGGGGGTGGGGTCTGTGCTGCCCTCATGCTGGCTTTTTATGGGGGCAGAGTCATGCAGACTGCTCACTGACTTCTCGCTGGGACAGGGTCACCCAGGTCACTCGCTGGTGTCAAAGCAAAAATGCTCCTTTCTGTTTAGGCAGCTAACAAACAGCTTTATTAATTAATAAAGTACAGCATGAGCCAAACGTGGTCGCAGCAAAGCCAGGCCCAGTAAGGCTGGCTAATACAATCAATCTTAGTATCTTTATACCCTTAGCCAAACAGTCCGATGTCAGGGCATCCAATTACAGAAATCCTCAAACTTGGAAAAACAAAGCTTTATCAGCAAGATGATGGACAGGTACTAGGGAGTACATTGCCTGTCCCAACCAGCCCAATTAACACATACCAATAACCCATCCTGTAAGTCTTCTCATGGTTTGACAGAAAGTTCACTCTGGTCTACGTGCTTGAGAGAAAAGCTGAAATGGTTTCTGTTATACAAGATGGCTACTAGCTAAATATGAAACGGTTTCTACAGTTTCTACACTGGCTTCTCCAAGGGACAGGGGTGGATTGCACAGGCTCCCCACTGACTTTTCCCCGGGGCCAGTCCAGAGTGGTGGGGGAGCTGTGTAGTTTTTCCACTGGCCCAGTGTGCAAGGGATGGGATGATGCCCAGGACAGCGAGAGGGGCTGCGCAGTCCACCTGCTGGCTTCTCTCTGGGGACAACATAGGGAGGTGGGGGGAACCATGCAAGCCACCTGCTGGCTTCTCTGGCACTGCCTTGCAGTGAGGAGGTGTCATGTAACTGATCCCTGGGGTCGTGGAGACTGTGCTGCTGGCTAGAAGCTGCTCCCTGGGCATTTGCTGCCACCCTATGGTCATTCATGAGTATAACTCTTGCCACAATCACACCTTTCTTTTTCCATTTGATTGTGAAACAGCTGCATTCCACACACATCCCATTGTCCTGGCACAACCAAATGCTGACCTTGCTTTAAGTTAAGAGAAGAGGAAGCTGCATACCAAATTTGGTGGCCCTAGTTCTTACCATTTAGAAGGGGTTCTTGAACAAATAGACTCACAAATGGACAGACATACAGATGGTCAAACTCTCTAAAATGTAAATTCTTCTTCGAGTGATTGCTCATGTGAATTCCAACGTAGGTATGTGCACGCAGCGTGCACGTGCCGTCAGAAGTTTTTCCCTCAGCAGTACCCTTAGAGCCAGCAGAGAGCCCCCTGGAGTGGCGCTGGTATAATGGTGCATATATACCCCTGCTGGCTCCCTCACTCACTCAGTTCCTTCTTAATGACGTGAGGGTTGTTGGAACAACCCTTAGTTCATACTTGAGTTGTTTTCCTTGCTCTCAATTATCAGCTTCTTCTGTTAAATACCTGCAATTTAGCTAAAGACTTTCTTTGTGTTAGCACTTCCTACCCTGCCGCGGCATGTCGTGCGCCCGTGGCAGGGCATGTTGGCCCACACGGCTTTAAGCCCTGTAGGAAGTGTACTAAGCCTATGCCCTGCAGTGACCCGCACTCCCAAGTGTTTGAAGTGCCTGGGAGAATTGCACATCGCAGCTGCATTTAAGATCTGCAAAGCCTTTAATACCAGGACTAAGCGGGAACGCGAATCGCGGCTTAAGGCTATCCTAATGGAAGCGGTGCTCTGGCCGGCATCGACACTGGACTGGGCGCAGGGGTCCAGTAGCGCACCGGCCTCGGTGCGGGACAGCTCCACACACCGGGCCTCCCTGGCGCCGCGTAGAGCTAGATGCCACTCCCAGTCGCTGGCTCCACTCCAGAAGAAGCGGCCCGACAGGGGTCGGTCCCTCTCTAGGCACGTGCCCTCCGTGCACTCTCCAGTGGGGCACGTGTCACCAGCCAGTCCTCAGCCCAGGCCTTCCGGGTTGGGTGATTACCCTTCTCGCCGGAAGGATGTCAGCCCCCCAGAGGATTTCCCAGACCCTTAACCCCAGAGACATTGGAGGCTGCTAGAGTTCTCATTGACTCATCACCCTCCCCTCCGCCGGTTCCAGCGTCTTTCAGACAGCACGGAGACTCCCGGCACCGCTCCCCCTCCAGAGTGCTGCAGGAGACAGCCCCCAACCTGCAAATCCACGCACTGCCCACAGTACCAACCGCAGACACTCAAGTGCCACTAACATTGGCACCAGGCCTGGTGCCCATAATAACACCAACTCCACCACCGGAGGTGATGCAGTTACCCCACGTGGCCCCCCTTCTTGGCCCCGGCATCGAGGCCCCTACTCCAATTGGGGGCCTCAGCTCAACCATGCCGCCTCCTCTGCCCTGACACCGTGGCAAACTAGAGGCCGTGTCCCAGCATGCCACAGAGCAAACAACTTCGGCACCACCATGGTCCACCTCAGAATACATGTCTGACTCTGATGCAGAATCAGCATGGTCGTCAAGGGGCTCCCTGTCCCGTTTGCAGCACCGCTCCCTATCCTGGCACCAGTCCCGGCACTGCTCCTCCTCACAGCAGTACCAGCAGCAGTGGGCTCAGCAGATACCTGTCCCAGTTCTGCAACAGACATGGCTTCCCCAGCCATCTGGGCAGTGGCCTTTCTGGACACCCTGGGCTTATCATTAGAGCCAGGGGGCCGACCCTCCCAGACCAGCCTCTGTCACCTCGGGACCCCAAGTTCCACTGTCGGCAACCCCCTTACCCTGGTCCCCCACCTCAACTCACTCATTGCCTCCGGGACAGTCGTCCCCAGGCCAGGGGGGGAACACAGCTCCAGTGAGCTGTCCCCTTCCTCCTCGTCCCCACTCCTCGGCCACCTCAGATGTTGCAGTCCAAACGGATGCCCAGGTGGGTGGCCTGGTGAAGGGGCCATCGTCCTTATCCCCGGACGAGGCATTGGCCGATTCCACGCCTTCTATGCCCTCAATGGACGCCAGGGCTCATCAAAACCTGCTCCGCCGTCTGGTCTAGAGCCTAGGCGTTCAGGCAGATAAGGTCCCAGAGGACTCGGACCCAACCGTGGACATTCTGCACACCAACACCCCCTCTAGAGTGGCATTGCCAATTAACAAAATGGTTGCCAGGATTTTGGCGACTTTGTGGCAAACACCAGCATCCATCCCGCCAACGGACAAGCGTGAAGAACGCAGATACTTGGTCCTGCAAGAAGGGAATGAACACCTCGTTTCCCACCCTCCCCCTGGTTCTCTCGTCATCCAGGCAGTCAACCAGAGGGAGAGGCAGGGACAACCTGCGGCCACCCCGAAGAACAGGGAGGCCAAAAAGTCGACTTACTGGTAAGGAAGGTCTATGCTTCCGGGGGCATCCAGTACAGATTCTCTAAATATGCCTATAATACCTGGGCGTCAATGGACAAATTTACCAATATGCTCCCCAGGGACTCCCGAGTGAAGTATAAGGCCCTCCAAGAAGAGAGAAGAGCCATTTCTTGAGCAGCACTACAGGCGGCACTCAATGTGCCTGATGCGGCGTCCCGGGTGATGGCCAGCGGCGTGGTCCTACGCTGCAGTTCATGGCTTCAAGAGTCATGGGTGCCGCCGGAGGTCCAGAACACCCTGCAGGACCTCCCCTTCGAGGACACCTCACTCTTTTCAGAGCAAATGGACCAACATCTCCATGGTCTGAAGGACACGAGGGCCACTCTAAAGTCCCTAGGCCTGCATACACCTGCCACCCAGAGATGTTCGTATACCAAGAGGATCGCCCCAAGAATGCCCCCGCAGAACCCCCGCCCCTGCCTTCTCCCACCGCAGGGACAGGGGTAATAACGGCAGGAATAACAGAAGCCCCTCCTGTCCAGCACCGGACTCGAATCAGGGGCCTAACAACAAGCCCCCAGGGCCCTGACAGGAGTTTTGACAGGACCCTCGAGGGCTCCTTACCAGTCTCCCCATTGCCCTTCCGGGACCATTTGTCTTGCTTCCTCCAGGCCTGGCGCTCGATTTCGTCGGACCGCTGGGTCCTGGAGATAGTGGGTACGAGATAAGTTATCCCTTTCCATTTGACCCCACCTTCCCACCCCCCTACCCCGTCCCTTTTCAAGGATCCATCTCATGAGCCTCTGCTATGGGAAGAGGTGAACCATCTGCTCTCGCTAGGGGCGGCGGGAACCCCTCCGAGTTCTGGAACAGGGGTTTTTACTCCCGTTACTTCCTGGTCTCGAAAGCGAAAAGGTGCCTCCGCCCCATCCTGGACCTCAGAGCCCTAAACCTCTTCATTGTCAAGACAAAATTCAAAATGGTCACTCTGGCGTCTATCATCCCCTCCGTAGCTCCCGGAGACTGGTATGCTGCCCTCAATTTAAAAGACGCCTATTTCCATGTTTTCGATTGCCCCCTTCCACTGAAAGTTCCACCGATTCGCCGTGGGCCAGGACCACTACCAATTCACAGCCTTCCCCTTTGATATCTCCACAGCCCTCTGAGTCTTCACCAAATGCATGGCAGTGGTGGCCACCGAACTCAGGAAGCGGGGAGTCCAAGTGTTCCCGTATCTGGACGAGTGGCTTCTAAGAGGGGGAGCAGAAACCCAAGTGAAAGACCATATCACCAGAGTCCGCAGACTGTTTCAGGAGCTCGGCCTTCTTCAAACCTGGACAAATCCACTTTGATGCCCACCCAGTCAATACAGTTTGTGGGCACTACCCTGGACTCACGCTCCCAGAGAGCCTCTCTGCTCAGTTCCAGGTTCCTCACGCTGCAGTTGGCGGTACAGTCGCTCCAGCATTTCCCGATGACTACCGCCCGGGCTTGCATGCGTTTGCTGGGCCTCATGGCCGCCTGCACATATGTAGTGTAACATGCCAGGCTGCGCATGCGCCCGTTACAGATGTGGTTGGCACAGGCTCACAACCCAACCATCCACTCATGGGAGAGAGTGATAACCGTCCCTGCCCCTGTTCTCCTTGCGCTGGAATGGTGGACCCGTCAAGTGGAAGTCTGTGCAGGGGTTCCATTCTCTCGACCGGTCCTATCCCTCTGACTAGTCACAGATGCGTCGGACACGGGCTGGGGAGCACACCTGGGAGAGCTGCACACCCAAGGTACGTGGTCTCCCCGCAAAAGCTCCCTGCATATCAGTCAGGGAACTCAGGGAAGTCCATTTGGCCTGTGTGGTTTTCCTTCACCATTTAAGGGGCAACTCTGTGCTCATCCTGTCAGACAACACGACAGCAGTGGCATACTTAAACAAACAGGGCGGAGCCCGCTCATCCCGGCTGTGCTCAGAAGCAATCCGCCTTTGGGAGCTCTGTATCAAGGTGGACATCCACCCGGTGGCCTCATATCTCCCGGGATCCCAGAACGTCCTAGTGGACAGGCTGAGCAGGTCGTTTGCGAGCCACGAGTGGTCGCTGCATTGGGACGTCGCCCAGCCCATTTTCTGAGTGTGAGAGTTTCCCCACCTGGACCTGTTTGCCACGGGGCGTAATGCAAAATGCCCCCGCTACTGTTCCTTCATGGGACGGGGTTAGGGCTCTCTGGGGAACGCTTTCCTCCTCTGCTGGCCACAGGGTCTGCTGTACGCCTTACCGCCCTTCCTTGCTGAAATTGCAGGAGTTCAGGGCATCGCTGATCCTTATCGCCTCAGCGTGGCCCAGACAGCACTGTTTTTCGACCCTTCTTGGTCTCTCATGTGAAAAGCCCATACCCCTCCCACTGGTCATGGACCTGATATCGCAGGACTCGGCAGGCTTCTCCACGCAGACCTGCAGTCCCTCCACCTGACGGCATGGAAGCTCTGTGGCTAACGGCATCAGAGCTCCAGTGCTCCCAGTGAGTCCAGGAGGTCTTACTGGGTAGCAGAAAACCCTTTACGAGGGCCATGTACCTGGCTAAGTTGAAGCGGTTCTGTTGTTGGGCGTCCCAGAAAGGGGTGCACCCGAGGTGGGCGCCAGTCCCTCTTATCCTTGATTAACTGCTGGAACTCAGACTCCAGCACCTTTCCTCTTCCTCTGTTAAGGTTCACTTGGTGGCCGTTTCAGCCTTCCACCTAGGGGAGGGGGGAAAATCACGCTTCGCCAACCCAATGGCCAATGGATTCCTGAAAGGCATGGACAGACTCTACCCACATGTCCGTGAACCTGTCCTGCAGTGTGATCTGAACCTGGTACTGTCCAAACTCATGGGGGCCCCATTCGAGCCGCTAGGCACATGCTCTCTCCTCCCTCTTAGTGGCAATCACATCCGCGAGATTGATGTCTGAGCTCAGGGCACTAACATCAGATCCCCCTTACACGGTATTCTTTAAAGACAAAGTTCGTCTCCGACCCCGCCCAGCCTTCCTGCCAAAGGTAGTCTCCTCATTCCATGCCTTTCAGGACATCTTTCTGCTGATTTTCTACCCAAAGCCCCATGCATCTGGGAAAGAACAGGCTTTACATATACTGGATGTATGTAGGGCATTAGCCTTTTATTTGGACAGGACCAAACCATTCCGAAAATCATCTCAACTTTTTGTAGCCATCTCAGAACGCATGAGAGGCCAACCCATATCTACACAACGGATCACCTCGTGGATAGCCACCTGCATCAGGGAATGCTACTCCCTGGCGGGCATCCCAGCCCCGTCCCTTAGGGCACACTCTACAAGGGCAGTGGCGGTGTCTACCGCTTTTGCAGCACAGGTTCCCATCCTGGACATCTGCCGGGCAGCCACGTGGTCCTCAGTCCATACTTTTGCTAACCACTACGTGCTGCACCACCAGGCCAGGGAGGATGCTGCCTTAGGTAGGACAGTCCTTAACTCCTGTGTAGTCTCCTCATCTGGCCCTCCGCCTAGTTAGGTTCTGCTTTGGAGTCACCTATGTTGGAATGCACATGAGCAATCATTCAAAGAAGAAAGAACGGTTACTTACCTTGTAACTGTGATTCTTCGAGATGTGTTGCTCATGTCCATTCCAAATTCCCGCCCACTGCTCTCTACCAGGAATATGCTGGTAAGAAGGAACAGAGTGGGTGAGGGGGCCAGCAGAGGTATATATGCACCATTATACCGGCACCAGGGGGCTCCCTGCTGGCCCTAAGGGTACTGCTGAGGGAAAAACTTCCGACGGCACGTGCATGCTGCGTGCACACACCTATGTTAGAATAGACATGAGCAACACATCTCGAAGAATCACAGTTACAAGGTAAGTAACCGTTCTTTCATTTGGGCAGGTAATTATTTCTAGCTTCTGTTTTCCTCTGCTTTAAACTCTCTCCAATAGATTTCATCCCCCCTCTCCTTGCAAAAAGTTTTTTGTCACTTACTGAAAATGGACAATGTGTAAATTTAAGTATTTGAGTATGCACCTAATATTTTTCCATTAATTATGTGCAATATGTTTGTAGAATCTTTTTCTTTTGTCCCTTCAGCTAGCATTTATTTTGCCCTTTTCATTTTTAGGTTGCATTTTTTGATGGCTAGTTGATATTTATTCTTAGTCTTGATGATGAAAGGCAAGATTATATTGTGTAGGTATTTAACCCACTCTTATTTTAGCCAGAGGCTGCGTCTAGATTGGCGTGATTTTCCGGAAATGCTTTTAACAGAAAAGTTTTCCGTTAAAAGTATTTTCGGAACAGAGTGTCTAGATTGGCACGGACGCTTTTCCGCAAAAGCACTTTTCCGCAAAAGCTTTTTTGCGGAAAAGCGTCCGTGCCAATCTAGACGTGCTTTTCTGCAAAAAAGCCCTGATCGCCATTTTTGCGATCGGGGCTTTTTTGCGGAAAACAAATCTGAGCTGTCTACACTGGCCCTTTTGCGCAAAAGCTTTGCGCAAAAGGGACTTTGGCCTGAACAGGAGCAGAATAGTATTTCCGCAGGAAGCACTGATTTCTTACAGTAGGAAGTCAGTGCTTTTGCGGAAATTCAAGCTGGCAAGTTTTCCGGAAAAGTGGCTGATTTTCCGGAAAAACTGGCCAGTCTAGACACAGCCAGAGAGTTTTATCTTTCTTGTGTATTTAAGTTTGGGTAACTGCTATTTTGAGGTTTGTTTCAAACTCCCACCCTTTCTAGCATATTTTTTTGCCCAGATTATACTTCCTATTTTTATGTAATGTCTTCCAGCAGTTACTTCTTGCAACCTTTCTTTTGCACTATATATAGTCTATGTTTGTGGTGGTTTACCCTCAAACTTCCTCCAGTCTTAAAATCTGTTACAATAGCTTTCTGCAGTATTATACTTCCTGCTGTTTCTTACGTAATACAGAGTCTAAAGTTTTGATTTATTTCTTTCCATTCCTAATAGCTGCTACTGAATTGTTATAATGTATTTAATACAAATAATATGTTTAGAATCATAGAACACTAGAACGGGAAGGGACCTCCAGTGATCATCAAGTCCAGTCCCCTGACTCATAGCAGGTCTAAGTTCCATCTATATCATCCCTGATAGATGTCTTTCCAACCTGCTCTTAAATATTTCCAGTGATGGAGATTCCACAGCTGCCCTAGACAATTTATTCCAGTGTTTAATCACCCTGACAGTTATGAAGTTTTTCCTAATGTCCAACCTAAGCCTCCCTTGCTGCAATTTGAGCCCATTGCTTCTTGTCCTAGTCTCAGAGGCCAAGGAGAACAATTTTTCTCCCTCCTCCTTGTAACACCTTTTTAGATACTTGAAAACTGTTGTCATGTCCCCTCTCCGTCTTCTCCTTTCCAAACTAAACAAGTCCAATTCTTTCAGTCTTCCCTTCATAGGTTATATTTTCTAGACCTTTAGTCATTTTTGTTGCTCTTCTCTGGACCTTCTCCAGTTTCTCCACATCTTTCTTGAAATGTGGTGCCTAGACTGAACACAGTACTCCAACTGAGACCTAATCAGCGCAGGGTAGATCGGAAAAACGACTTCTCATGTCTTGCTCACAACACTCCTGTTAATGCATCCCAGCTCTCCCAGAATTTTTTCTGACAAAAGGTAAATTCCTAGTCCTATTGAAGTCAATAGCTCAACTTCCATTGAATTGAGAGGAGGCAGGTTTTCAAGCCTACATGTTTTGGGTATATCATAACCATTTTCCTCTTGCTTCAATGCATGAATTTTGGCTATTTTCACCTTATAGCTTGTGTACATACCTTTTTTAAAATTAATGGATCTGTCAACAGATCTTGGATTTTGGAGGTACTTTTGCACTAATTTTCTAGAGTTCAGTGAGATTCTGTGGAGTTTCTTATCTCTTGTTTTGGAGCGTAGCATGTTAAAATATTACTATGTGGGGCTGAATAGTCAGTGAATAAGTAGATACTTACTTTAAATAGTAAACACGTGCATAGCAGTGGTTGCAGAAGTTTGTTAGTAATTCCTCTTCATACGCTCTAGTTTATAAATAATTTACCTTTGAATTTAAACTTTCTTTGCTTTTTCTTCACTTTACTCTGACTTCCAGGACATTTCACATTGAATCCACTTGTAGTAAGAAGTTATTTTACACCACAATAAATATTTTTTTCAGGGTATACTTAACATAATGCGAGTAGTATGTTCTTTGTAAATACTTGATTGCAAAATATTAAGATTAAAACTCTTTAAAAATAACTCAGTGTGTAAATTTTTACAATTCCCTGTATATTTCATAAAGAGGGATGCAGCTTATTAAATGACCTCAGGTAAAAATGACAATCTTATAATTACTTTTACTTCTTCCTGCCTCCCCAACCCAAATAAATGCCATAGTGACTGAGAAGAATGAACAGGAATATAGACTGATCTTCTGTTCTTACTTCTATCCAGGCTGGCCATAATTTGCACTAAATACAGGTTGGACCCCCATGTTCTGGCACCCTTGGGACCTAACCGGTCCTGAACAAGGGAATTTGCTGGACCAAGGAAGGTCCCCTGCCACCAGTCCCCCAGCCCACAGCTGGCTCTGCTTCTGGCCTGGCCAGTCACGCTGCCACTGGCCCTGGCCAGGCTGGTGGGTTGCTGATGGCTACAGCCAAACTGGGCCCCAGCTGCTGACCTTTCTGCTGCCTGATTCCTAGTCATCAGGGTTCTCTGGTCCGGGAACATCTGTATTCCTGCCAGACTAGAGTCTCTCAGTTTAGGGAGGTGCAACCTGCACTTTATAACATCTTACCTTATAGATAAGGTCAGAAGGGGAGAAGCGTACAGGTCTTCTTAACCTCTGATGATAGGCCAAGAAGCAATGGGCTTAAATTGCAGCACGGGAGGTTTAGGCTGGACATTGGGGAAAACTTTCTAACTGTCAGGGTGGTTAAACACTGGAATAAATTGCATAGGGCCGTGTTTCTCAAACTGTGGGTCCCGATCCCCCCAGGGGGTCATGAGCAATTTAGAGGGGGTCATGGTATCACAAAGTTTGAGAACCCCTGGCCTAGGGAGGTTGTGGAATCTCCATCACTGGAGTTACTTAAGAGCAGATTAGATAAACACCTGTTAGGGATGATCTGGTGCTTGGTTCTGCTGTGAGGCCAAGGAACTGGACTTGATGATCTTTTGAGGTCCCTTCCATTTCTAGTGTTCTATATGATTCTATCCCATAAAAACTGATGCCTAGAAGCCAGTGGCTGAGAAGATGTGCAGCAAAGGATTCTCCTTCTATACTATATTATTTTTACAAGAACCATTTTAGAAAAGTCCAGAAAAGGTGGATATCACATCTGAAGTAGGGTACTCTTCTGCTACTGAGCAGCTGGAGATTGGCTTTAGAAAGACTGCAGTTTTAAAGCAGCAGATGCAAATTAAGAGAGTCCCAAAGATGGAGCTACAGCTCTCAGACTTGGTCTTTTCCAGAGTGTTATCTGACTTGTAACAAAAAAACAAAACAAAACAAAAAAAGGTCAGCATCCTCAAAAGGGAGGTCTTCAATTAGCTTCTAAGAGTCTGGAGCAAGGCCTCTTGTTCAGAGCTACAAGTATCTTCCAGTGGCCATAACATTGAACCTGAAGTGTTATAAGTTGCCCTCAGAGCATACCTGACTAATGCCTTCCCTTAGTAACCAGTCTCATAGACTCATAGGCTGTGTCTACATTGGCACCCCTTTCCGGAAAAGGGATGCTAATGTAGACTTTGGAATAGGCAAATCCTACTTGAAAGTAGGAATAAGAAATCCTCCGGAAAAGGCTTTATTTTCCGGAGAATAACGTCTAGACTGGCGCTTTTCTCCGGCTTTTCCCCAAGCCAGAAAAAAGCGGCAGCCATGTTAATGCAAATGCCGCAGGGGATATTTAAATCCCCCGCGGATTTGCCTATTCCAAAGTCTACATTAGCATCCCTTTTCCAGAAAGGGGTGCCTATGTAGACAGCCCACAGACTGTAAGGTCAGAAGGGACCATTATGATCATCTAGTCTGACCCCCTGCACAGTGCAGGCCACAGAATCTCACCCACCCCTCCCAGAATAATCCTCTCACCTATATCTCAGATACTGAAGCCTTCAAATACTTTGAAGACCCTAGGATGCAGAGACTCCTCCAGCTGTGATCTGTACCCCATGCTACAGAGGAAGGCGAAAAACCTCCAGGGCCTGGTGGCTACGGCCAAACTGGGCCCCAGGCACTTTGCGGTTTCTCTTTGCTCTTCAGTAAATAAGCCAAGATCAGTGCTGTCCTTACCCATACACAGAATACACAGTTGCGTAGGGAACCTGAAAATGTGGGACACCACTGGGTTTTAATGTCCACCCACCCACTTCTTCCTATCCCTGTTTTCTGGCTTTGCTTCCTCTAGAGAGGATCTAGTTAACTTAGGGTATGTCTACACTACCAAGTTTTGTTGACAAAACTTATGTTGACACTGGTGCACACAAAAGTCTTGGCCTACCCACCTCCTTTGCAAAGCTGTGCAGCAGCACTCACCTTCCCACTGGAAAGTGAGTGGCGCAGCAGGTAGCTGCTCCAGTGGGCAGGGCCGGCTGAGACCTTGTTGTGGGGGAGGTGGGGCTTCCTTTCATGGCCAAGGCCTGCCATGGCCCCTGCAGCCTCATGGGGTGGGGGTAGCTGGGGCCCGCTGCAGTGGCCAGGACCTGCAGTGCCCAGGCAGTGGGGAAAGAGGGCTGGGGGGGGCCTCTGCTGAGGCCACCTGGTGGGGACTGGTTGGGTCCTGCTCTGGCCATGTGGTGAGGGGACCGGGACCTGCTCTGGCAGCTGGGGCTTGCTCAGGGAGTCGGTGCCTGCTGCATGGTTGGGGGGGCATACCCCAATGGGGAGCCAGGGCCTGCCATGTAGCGGGAGGCCAGGGCCTACTGCAGGCCACTAGCGGAGGGGAGCAGTGTGTGCTCTGGCAGCTAGGGCTCTGGTCCAATGACTGGAGGCCTGCGCCAAGATCGTGTATTGGAGGCCCAGTCGGGGCCTGCCACGTGATGGAAGGCTGTGGCCGGGCTGCTCCAGCCCTTCCCCAAGGTGGAGCCAGGCTGTGGTGGGGCTGGAGCCCCCTTCCTCTCCGCTTCCCCCACTCCTGCACCTTTCCTTCTCCTCTCAGAGTCCCCTGGTGCCCAACTCTCTCCCCCAAACTACACCTGCTCTTCCCCACCCCCTGCACTCCACATGTGTTATTGCTCCACCCACAGCACCTCGCTCTCTGCAAACCTTGGGTGCTGGCGACAGCTTTTCTCTATCCCAAGGGTCAGCCCCTGCCCTGCGCATAGGCTGCCCAGGGAGTAGCGCTCCTTGAATGAGGAGGGGCACGTCTTACCTTCTCCCCATGAGGTGGGGAGGTACTACGTGGGATAGTTTCTCGGGGAGCCACACCACTGGTGGGTGCCACAGTGGCACCCATTCAAACAAGTGTACATACCCTCATTGTTGGTGCACAAGACAAAACTCACTCTGCTCATGGATGGAAATATAGAGGGAACACTGGTTGATACCCCAAAGTCAACAAAACAAAAATTGCCAGATGGTGTTCACACTTGCTCTGTCTGACAGATCATGTCCACACTGGGGTTGACAATCTTTGACAATGGCTATGTCTACACAGCAGAGTTATTTTGGAATAAGGTATTTTGGAAGAGATATTCCAGAATAGCTTATTTGAAATAGGGCATCTACCCACAAAATGTGTTTCGAAATAGCGCGTCCACACTTATTGGACACTGAATCACATTTATAGCCACCCACAACCAGTTCAGGCAGAGCATCAGATTAGTAGTTACCTCGTGTGGCTGTTGCTTGAGGCTATCTGAGGCTCGTGCTTAAAGGGATCCCCCTGGACAGCTGTTTCTCAGGTTTCCCTGCTTGCTTGCCTACCTCTCTGAAGGACAGCAAAGCATTTTCTCTTCTTGCTCTGGTTGTCCTGACTCAGAACACCACAGCACTCTCTGCTCTGGAGCAGGAGCTGCTTCCATGCAGTCTTCAGCTCTTGGAGCTTTTGCTGCAAGTCACGTAGCACTTTCTGCATGCTGCCTCCTAGGTGTTGCAGGAACCCAAACCCCAGGGCTTCTTGGAGACCCTCCTCGGGTATGTGGGGTGAGCAGCCACAGGACCTGGATGCCACCCACCATGGTCTGGGCACTGTGCCCTGCTGCATCTGGCATCTGGACACCAGTGCAGACTGGTGGGACCACATCATTCTGGAGTTCTGGGGAGACCACCAATGGCTCCAGAACTTCAGAATGAAGAAGGGCACCTTCCTCAAGCTGTGTGAGTGGCTTGCCCCTGCCCTGAGGTGATGGGACATGCACATGAGGCCCGCCATTCCCCTCCAGAAGTGTGTCGCCATCGCCCCCTGGAAACTCTCCACACTGGACAGCTACTGATCCGTGAGGAACCAGTTCAATGTTGGGAGATCGAGCATTGGGGTCCTTCTCATGCAGGTATGGCATTCTCAGGCTACTGTCCCAGGAGGGAGGGGGAAGGAAGGAATGGGCTTCCCTAGGATAAGGGGGGGGGGGGGGTGGAGCTAGGGGTGGTAGAAGTCCCCTCCCTGGGAGGTTTTGTTCTGTCCCGCCTGCACAAAGTCCTGCCTGGGGTGGCCGTGATTGCAGGGGGTTGTTCCTGGTGAGTGTGTGGGGGGGGGAGGGGGAAAAGGAGTGGGGAAGGGGAAACTCTAACGTGTCCTAGTACCCTGTGATTCTCAGGTTGTTTGTCTCCTTCTGCAGGTGGTCAGAGTGATAAACAGCAGGGAGGTCCAACCTGTACTGTCAGTTTCTGAATTTACTATGTTAGTTGACAGGGCCTTAGTTTAAAATTTGCTTTAAAATATTTCATGAGTCTGTTGCTGAAGATTATAAAATCACATCTCTAAAAAATGGCCTCTCCCCAACTGCCATTGGGCATAGGGACAGTAGGGGTAAGGCTAGACTGCAAACCTCCTTGCAAGAGGCATAAGGGATCTGTCGAAAAAGGCTTTCTTTCTGAGGCTGCCACTTTTTGCTGACAAAGTTCTGTCGTCGTCAAAACGCGGCAGCCATTTTTATGCAAATTAGATTAGGGATATTTAAATCCCTGCCTCCTTTGCAATGTTGTCCTGCCTAATCTACATCCCTCTGCTGACAGAGGGATGCAGTCTAGACATACCCTAGTATTGGATAGGGCCCCATAAATCCTAAGAACAGCCCTGTCCACGTTGGTGCTTAAATAGAGTCCCACAAAGTACAGAAATATCATGAAATAATTGATAGACACTTTGCCACACAGGAGTCTAAGGAAGTAGAGGACTATATCTTTCCTCTACCCGCATCCTTTTTACATTCTTCCTTATGCAATGGAGCAGACAGTGTCTGTTACCTTCCGACACTTCTTGAGCTGCGAAAAAATCTACATGGAGTTGGTCTACAGAAGAAGAATGAAGAAAGGCTATGTATTAATAACTGTTCTTCAAGAGTTGTCTCTCACTATCTATGTGCCATCATCTCTCTCTCGGAATTTTCTGTATTACAGCCTCGAGAAAAAGAACTGAGGTGCCTGGTGGGTGAATTTCCTTATATAGACAGTTCCAGTTATGCTGTCCCCTGCCCCAGCAGACACAGCTTTTCTATACAGCAAGCTGAAATCTATTAGACTGAATACTCACAGGCATCCCTCAAAGAACAACTTTTACCAGTAAATAAACCTCTTTTTTCTTCTTTCTTAAAATCAATAAATCTGCAGTCTTAAAGTGCTGTGCTGCTCTGAAAACTGATTGTAAAAATGGCAACTTTTCATCCAACCAACCGGGCATTCCAAGTCTGGCTTACTTTACGGACTAAAATAATATATAGCTACTAATTACTCCTATTAGCATAGCCAATATGGGTATGGAAGACTGAACTGGAATCTATGATTTACACATCAACAACATTGCTGAGTAAATTCAATTTGGGCAGAATCATTATAGTTAGGATCTGACTTAGCAGACCTATACTTGACTTTCAGTTTCTAAGCTTAGATTGTAGGAATAGCAGTTACAGAAGGGGGATATAAATCTTTGTGTTAAAATCAACAGCTTTGATCCAGAAGCCAATGCAAAACATTGACTATTGAATTACCCAATGCCATTTTTAATTAAGAGTAGAAACTCATTTTTAAAAGGGTCTGCTTATTCTCAACAGATGAGCATTGGAAAGCTGTTGCCTTATTTCTGATTTAAAAAATTGGTGTCCCTAATTGGCCGATCAATCCTTCCTCCTTTTAATAATTTTGCTTTTAAAAATTATTAGTGGGACTTTTATGTTTTAATACAGCCAAATCCAAAATTCAGCCAATGTACATCTAACCCGTGTGTGTGCATTGCAACATTTAGGAGTGTCAGTAAGGGAAGGAACAGTGGAGGATATAGTTTCCTCTTTTTTTAGGGCGTTGAGTGCTTTTTTTTTTTTTTTTTTGTCACCAGCAAGGGTGATTCCATGGGAAAGGCTAGAATCACCCAGAAATAGGCACTAGGCCTGTTCATTAGTTGTTTGAAACTACATAGGTGACTTCCATTGTAGGCATGTTGCTTAAGTGTGCAAATCCAGAAAGTGTAACCAATGAGAACTCAAAGGGGTGGGGAAGCAGTTTATAATAGTGAACCTGCAGTAGAGCAGCTCAGGGATCAGAAGGTTCTGCTGTAAGGATTGTTTCCCAGGGACTTTCAGTTTTGTTGGATTAAACTACAGGCTCCCAGTGGAGAAGAGGGGGACTAGGATTTGCTTTGGGCTGTGCAAATTGCAGACTGTTTTTGCAAAAATTCAAGGGAAGTTTTGTAGGAAGCTGAGACAGTATTATTTGTTTCCCAACTCTGAGGAGTTAGAATACTCTGAAGTAGGCTTGGATAGCCTTCCACAGACTAAGAAGGGTAAACCCTCCCAGTGCTCTATGTATGAGTGGTTGTATAATTATATTTTTGTATTTGATTTTATGATAGTAACAAATACTAAAACTTGGATGATCATCCTGCACCTCAAAAGTGTTGCCTGTAAACAAGTTTTTGACAATAATCACAATTGTTTCAAGGGCAATAAGTAAATTGCAAATTTAGTATATATTTTCCTTTACAGATTTTGTATTGCTCTTCTTCTATGAGAGGTTTAATTCTGTTTAGTATATATAGACATACATCAGAGCTCTGAAGAGACTAAATTTCTCATCTGTGCCATATCAGAGAGATATGATCAGGTACAGGAAAGGGGAGAGACTCATCATACCCAACATTAGCATAGTGTTTTCTCCACATCTGTTACACGTGGTCATTTCTGAAATAAACAGATAATTTCAGATGTGAAGGCCATGTTGCAAAGATTACACTGCCCAAATTATTTAAGAAGTTACCATGCTTTTTTTGGTTCATGAGGCTATTCATAGGGTCTTCAGTCAATGTAGGTGGAGAAATGACAATCTCAGAGTACACTTCTGTTTATTTTAGGCTGGCCATGATTTTTATTGTGTAAATGTTTATCATTTAGGGTCATAAATGATGTCCTTTTGGCTTCTTGTTCCCTGAAAGTGTTGCTAGTGATAAATGAAGACCATTTCAGGTCTAGCCTTATGGAGATACCTTGATTTCATTGTTAAGTTAGAATTTTAAAGCTGCGTGTGCTAATGAGGATATTTTGTGAATTAAATTCTTGATATTCCAAAATATATTAATGTCTCTTGCTCAAATTCTGCTCATCATATTATTTTTCTTGTTCCTCTTGGTTGATGAGAAACAAAGGTTTAATTATATACTATTGAATTTGCAACTGGATTAATGTCTCAAAAATTGTTTTCTTGTTAGTGAACTGTACTGCTCTTGGGAAGAAGAAAGGTAGCCCATCTAATTTATCAATTAATAAATGACTGACAAACCACAAATAATGCCTTACAACAAAACTCTTGTACTAGTTTCACACTAGTGTAATAACTCTGACATTAACAGAGTAATTCCTCTTATACATCAGTGTGAGATCAAAATAATACTTAGAAGTTGATTATAGGATTCTCAGAGCTTAATATTTCTGAAGACTCCTGGACAGCATAAAATTAGTCTAATTAAAATATCTTATTACTAATCTGGCTGGCCTAGATTTGTTACATAGTTTATCTTTTCCACTGTTGTATATTTAATGTCTCCTAGGCTGGGAAAATAGATGAAATTAGCTACAATATAAATATATAAATATATAAATATAAATATAAATAACTTAGTGGCAGGTACCTATTGAGGAGTGGAATGGATTTTTGTCAGTCTACACTATGGAGCAGCACCCATTGCCCTGTAGCCATTATTACAACTCCAAGTCTACAGTCCATAGCTCAGGTACTCCCCTTGTGTAGAGGGGAATGGACGATGAACTTGACAGCCCTGACTTCCGTACATTCTGTGATTTGTTTGATGTTGATGTGTTTTGTGTAGATGTGTAATCTGTAATATTTAAATATTTTTATTCTAATTTTGTCTTTGACTGTTGAGATGGATGGGAGGGGCATACTGACCTTTTCTAGACATCCCAGCCATTCAGTTAATTAAACTTTCTGTAAAGGATTAAACCCAGAAATAATGGGTTTCCAGGAAGTGTTGGCAGGGAGCCAGGAGAGCCAATGGGAAGAGAGTGAGAATTTTGAATTGAAAGCAGGTTCTGCTTGTTTTAGTTCTTTTTGTGAGTTCGGAGCAGGAAGAGAAATGAAGTAAGCATTGGAAACCAGACATGGAATTTTCAGCACTATGTATATCTAGAAAGGATGGGACTTTAGAACAACAGATGTGAGTAGACAGGGAATGAGTAGTAGACAGAATCAGGTAATGTATTTATTTATCAGTTTGTGGGACTTCTCTTTGCTGATTTAACACTCCTCCCCCCATACGTTGTAACTAAAACTAAATCCAAGAAAAGCAATTATCTATCCTTTAATTTGGTTTTTTTAGTAGCTCTATAACACATAACAGCCAAGTATTTTTTACCAAATATATGTTTTTATTTTGTTAATAAAATCACCTTTTTAAAACTATAACTTGATTCCTATGTCCTAGAATGCAGGAGATTGTGTGCATTAGAGATGTGAATAGGTGACCGGTTAACCACGTAACCAGTTCACCATTTACCAGGTAAGCATCACTTTTACCTGATAATGCTTACCGGGTAATGGTTAACTGGCACTTGTGAGTAGCCCCTCACCTGCAGCCTTCCACGTATGCTCCAGCCCCTTTCCCCCTTACCCCATCATGCCATGAGCTGGGCTGGGAACTGGTAGCCCTGCGAAGGACTAAGGACTTCTCCAGCTGGGCTGAAGCAGTCCCCAACCCGGGATTCCGCTTAATTGATTAACCCCAACATTTCATGTTTAACTGATTAAATAGTATTTTACATCCCTGGTGTGCATGTGCCTGAGACTGAAGGTTAAAAGATGAGTTTGTCTTCAAGCTCTCTCCTAAGAGAGGGTTCAAGAGCTTGGGGTTACCACACAGAAAAAAATTCCCAAGTGCATCTTCCATGCTTTCACCGGGTTTTTTTGCATTTGGGTGGTGGCAGTGTACCAACCAAACTCAGAGACTCCGTGATCTTTTTAAAGGAGAAATCTTTAGTGATTTTTTTAAGGTCTCTTGTGCCCCCCTCCCCATACTCAAAGGCTGTGTCTAGACTGGCCAGTTTTTCAGGAAAATCAGCTGCTTTTCCAGAAAAACTTGCCAGCTGTCTACACTGGCCACTTGAATTTCCGCAAAAGCACTGACGATCTCATGTAAGATTGTCAGTGTTCTTGCGGAAATACTATGCTGCTCCCGTTCGGGCAAGAGTCCAGTGTAGACCGCTGAGATTTGTTTTCCGCAAAAAAGCCCTGATCGCGAAAATAGCGATCAGGGCTTTTTTGCGGAAAAGCGTCCGTGGCCAATCTAGACGCTCTGTTCCGAAAATGCTTTTAACTGAAAACTTTTCCATTAATAGCATTTCCGGAAAATCATGCCAGCCTAGACGTAGCCAAAGTGTCACAGTGGAGAATTGCCTTGACAACTCTTTTGGTCACAGATCCTTCCTTTGCTTTTACAGAGCAAAGAGTAAAATACACTTCAGGTAAGCTTTTCCACAGAAGGGAAAAATAGAAGGGATGAATGAAGAGGTCTGGTTAACTAGATCACCTTACTAAGGGAACGTCATAGATGATGATTTTTATGGCACTGAAATATGATAAGAGTTGGTATGAATACTTACATCATTTATTTTGATTTGTTTAAAAGTTAATAGGATGTTTGTAACAACGTTGTTGTATTTCTATTTGTTTTTATTTCATTACATAGAAACCAGAGCCCTACCAGGGCATAGGGCTAACATGCTATATAAATGCAACAATTACAGGAAAACTCCAATGTGAGAAGAGCTAGGAAAATTACTAGACTGGCCACTTTTCTAAAGAGAAACTTGGAAACAAAAGTGTATGTGTGTGTGTAAGTCTGTTAGTGTGTTCAAGTCTGTTAGTTGTCATAACTGTAAGAAGGAAAGGTAATAGATCTGCATATATTATTCTGTGAAGAAGAGGTTGGCGGCGGTTGTCTTCTATCACTCCAAGATGGATGGCTGGTGTTTGGGGCTAGTAAGATTTGCATAGGGGAGAGAAAAGTGTTATATGAACTGTTAGCTACAGAGCTGCATGGAGATGCATCAAATACTGCTAATATTTCACTTAGATCTTGCCTCCAAAATTTACTTTGTCATCAGTTCAGATATTTGCTTTTGGGCTAAATTTTGTTTGTATAAAATTAATCTTTCAAACAAATAAACATCTGCTCCTTCCTTTGTATTTTGTTCAGCAAAATGACATTTTAATGGAAGTTTTGTCAGACAGGAGAAATGATTATTCAAAATGTTTCAGAATACAATCAATTTTTCCTCATCTGTACAAAACAATACTAATTTAATGGATCTGTTTAAAGTAGGTGCACTTAGTGTCAGTTTCCAAATGAAATGCACTAAATTGGGTTTTGTGTAGTAACTACAAATCTTGACATTCACTAGAGTCAACAGGAAAGCTCCTGACCAGATTTTTTTCCCCTAATTCTGTGCTGTACACCCGCAACTTAAAGCTAGAATGGTAAGGCAGATGCTTTCTAGGTTTCCAGGACTGATGAAAAGGTGTTCTGAGGAGACTTTGCTCCCTTTTTCCTTCCTGATCAGTTCACCAAAGTTCAAAAACTATTATGTTCATTGCATGTTGCAAGGAATCTATTTTCTGAAGATGTAATGTGAATAGTAGATGCTTTTTTTCCCTATGGGAGATAGGGATGAAGGAGAAAAATTCCGTATTGTTAATTGATGTTAGCTCAATATACAGTAGATGATTTTATAACTCTTGAATCTGGGCCTAGAAACCAAACTTCTCATACTTTAGAAGACAAAATAATTTTAATCGTACAATGAACAGTTTAACAAAAATCTATCAAAAGCCTTTCCAGGCAAAGATGTCCTTTAATTTAAAGTGGAATGAATTGTAAACAATTTTAAAGTCAGAGTTTGCAACTGTTATCTGGCATCATTTTTGAAGCGTTAACCCCTACCCCCAGCTGTTTACTGGTTGGCTTGTCACTGTTTCATGCATGACTAGCTATGTGAATTATGTGCCCTTGAGTAGAGTCAACAGTAAACTGAAAATGGTGCCAAGAGATAGTACGATTAGTGAAAGATTCAACAGGAAACAGGAGTATTGTTCTGGGATAGTATGCTATTATCTGTTACCTTCTATTAACAGAGAAGTGCTGATGCCTCTTGGGAAACTCTTTAACTTGCTTGTTTTAGGCTTAAGGGGTTATTGGACTGTGGATGGGGGCAGTGAGTGAAGTCCCTTCTCTTCCGCCACCAGGGGCACATGCACCTACAGGGAGATGCCAGCCATTTTGAACAGCCTTGGGTTGCAGCAGGCAAAGGGCCTACGTAGGGGTCTCAGGCCATGGGCCGGATCAAAAGGCGTGATGGGCTGCATCTTGATCATCTCTGTTTTAGGCCATCCTACTTTTGACTTTGTTTCTTCTGTATTTCTTTCCTGTTTCTCTTGTAGGTTTTACCTGGACTAGCTCAGCATGAAAATGCATAGATGAGAATGAGAATTTAATGCCTACTAATTGCAAAGTCCATAAAGCATCATAGAGAACACCGATTTGGCATTTGATGGTATGCTACAGGCTGCTGTTGTTTGGACTTCTTTCCTATTAGTAAAGCAGGTGCATAAAACCAATAATATTTACAGATTGATCTGTTTATTCCTCTACACCAGGGGTGGGTAAATACTGGCTGCGGGCTGGATCCTGTCTGCCAAGGTTAGCCCTGATGGTGGGACCCCCACACCATTGTATTTACCTGTGCTTCCACTGAGGGGATCACAGCCTCTGTTGGCGGATTCCGCTGTTCCTGGCCAGTGGGAGCTGTGATGGCCTGTACTTGCAGAGGTGCAGGTACATCTAGCGCAGTGCCCCACCAGGGTCTAACCCTGGGTGAACCGCGGTTGTTTTGTTGCCCACCTCTGCTCTACACCAGCAACCACAACCAGTTGCCATGGAAATTATGGTACCCAGATTTGGTTTGACTGCGAACAGCTGAAGCAGGTGACCCGCAGGAGTGCAAATCCGAGCCTTGAATGGCAGCAGTTGCCAGAAGATGCGTGTGCAGGGTCCAGTAACCGCGCTGCCCCCAGGCTGGCTTACAAAGGCGAGGACGCGGAGGCGCTCTGAGCAGACGGAGAAGGAACAAGGCTGCGACTAAATGGGGGCAGCCCCGCCACGTCCCTGCTGCTCACGGGGAAGGAGCGAAGGGGAGTCGCAGGCGGCAGGACACGCGCACGGAGGCGGGCCGGGCACTGGGGCGCAGTGTAGCGCGCGCGGCGGAGCTGCTCCGCATCCCCTCCCCCCGCCGCGTCCTGGCGTCATGTGGGCTCGCGGCGCGTCACGTGACCCGCTCCCAGCTGGCTCCGATCCGGGGGAGCTGCCGCTGCTGCCGCCCTGGAGCGCTGCGGCGCGCGCCTCCCCCCGCCGGCCCGGCCCCCGGCGCGCGCCATGGAGCTTTACATCCCGTCCTTCCGCTACGAGGAGAGCGACCTGGAGCGAGGCTACACGGTGAGGGGCGGGCGCGGGCTCTGCAGCGTGGTGGGGCGGGCTGCGTGCGGCTGGTGCCCAGCGCCGTCACCCCATGGCCGGCGTCCCGTGCCCAGTGGTGGCGGGGCTCTGCCTGCCCGGGAGGGACCCTGGAGGAGATGCAACCAGGCAGCCGGCTGGCATCGCCTGGAGCAGAGCCAGTGCGTGGCTGGCACCCGCTGGGAGGCCCCTGGCCAGGCAGTCGTAGCTGGCTTTTCCATATGCTAGCTCCCTTCATGCACACGTAGGGCCGCCCCCCTGGAGCGAGGCAGGGCACAGTGCCCTGGTGCTATTCGACATTCACGGGTGGTTGGCTGCTCAGGTCAGTCGTAGTCTTCATTGGAGAACTGCCGCCTAAGAGGAGAACTGCCTGGAGAACTGCCTGCCTTCACGTCGCACCCTACCAGCAATGCAGTCTGCTCAGTTTTATTATCGCTGTTACATATTCATTACTTGTATTAAAGTAGCACTAGTTGGGAGCCAGGACCCATCTGTGTGCTATGTGTTGTACAAAACAAAAAGATGGTCACTATCCTAAATAGCCTGCAGTCTAAGTGCAAGATAAGGGACTCCTGATGGATCTGGACAAATTGGGGAGTACAAGGAAACAATGCAGCAGTATTGAACAACATGATAGGCTGTGGTCCGTCCATGGCTATCAGCTAGGATGGGTAGGTGTCCGTGTCCCTAGCCTTTGTCAGAAACTTGGAGTGGGCAACAGGGATGGATCACTTGATGATTTCCTGTTCTGTTCATTCCCTCTGGGGCATCGGACATTGGCCACTGTTGGAAGATAGGCTATTGGGACCTTTGGTCTGACCAGTATGGCTGTTCTTCGGTATGGTTTCAGCCCTAGAGTTAACTAGCCCTCTGTCCATGGCACAATATGGCAGGACTCCATCTGACTGGCACAGACCCACAGGTTGCGACACAGCAGGATCCTATCTGGCCAGAGCTACCCCACCACTCATGGAGGGCCAGGCTGGAGGAGCACCCTGCCCACTGTAGGCTATCTGGACCCTGGTTAACTCGTTAAAATATCATTGTTTAACCAGTTAACATTTTAAAGAGGGATTTACATCCCTACTCAGCACACCAGCAACCCAGTCACTGCCGATGAAGGCTGGCATAATAATCATCATGATTATTATGCCAATTAGTTGCAGCTCTTGTACTCCTAATGATTTATTTTCCAACGATGCCACCTCTTTTGCTATATTTAGACTTCCATAGTCTGATACAAAATTACTGTTGATTTTCTCACTTTTGTCAGAGAATCTATATTCCATCTTCCTTGGGCCTACTAAATGTCATGTATTTTGTGTATTGGTGACACATGCTGTTGGCTTGTCTTACATTCCCACACAAGTGGTAAAATAGAGTTTCCCCGAAGCAGTGCTCTGTAACTTAAGGGTAAGCATGCTCAGCTGCAAGCCAAGACACTTTGGGTTCAAATCCTAGCAATTGTGTTAATAGTATTTCAGTGAATCTCACCACTATTATTAATGCAGGTCTCATTACAGGTGGCAAGTATATTGGCTTATTTTATAGTTAAGGTAAATAAAATATTGCACAGGGTAACGGAAAGCATAGATGGGGGATGGAGGGGAAGTACGTCTCATCTGTTTTCAACACTGGCTTTCAGATGAAGTGAGCCAAATTACATACTTATCTAACTCATACTAACACAGTATGATTGTTTTGCCTCTCTCTTTGGCTAGACCCTATACAGACATTTGAGTCTATGAATACTTGAATGATAATTGGTATAGTACCAGATTGCAGGATAGAGGTTCATGCTTTTAGATCCAGAGATCTTAGGGTCAGTCCTTACAGATAATCCAGAAAAGAGTTTTGTTACACTTTGATATGTTGTCTCTAACCACCGGAACATACTGTGCTTTTAGAGCCAGGAATTTAACTAATGAATCCAAAGATTCATCATTCTAGTGTGAATTGACAAAAATGGTTGGGTCTAAGGATGTTAAATGGTGATTACAAATTGTATCAATTATATATGATTAGGTCTCAACAATATGATTAGTCGATAGGACTGCTCTGATGAGCTGCAGCAGGAGTAGCTCCAGGAGCCGGTTCGAGCACGGATTAAGTAGTCCCGGCTTGTACTGGCTCTGGGAGCAACCCATGCTGCAGCTCTGCATTTTAAAGGTAGTAAGAGCTGCCCTGGACCAGTGCAAGCCGTGATTGCTTGGTCCTGGCTCGTGTTGAGTCCAGCGGCCCCTGATGATGGCAGCCAGAGCTGGCTGTGGGCAGGGGCTGCTCCAGCAGCAGCCTCTGTCCATGGCCAGCCCTGGCTGCCATGAACAGAGCCAGCTCCCTCAGCAGCCCCTGTCCGTGGGAGGTGAGGGGAGCCAGCTCCCTGCTGGGACCCCTGCGGACAGGTGAGGCTACTGTGAAGCAACCCCTATCTCCCCTCCACTGCCTCTGATAGAGGCAGCGGTGTGTGTGTGTGTGGCAGGCGGCATCCGGGAGACAGTGCTGGGGTCACCGGCTTTTAAGCTGGCTCACTCCAGCACCAGCTCCTGTTCTCCCCCACCCCCTTTGGTGCCTCTCATAGAGCAGTCCCCACTCATCCCGTGTTCCTACTGTGGCACTCTTGCTACATTTCAAAGGCTGAGGCACCGTAGTATGAACTGTTGTGAGCAGGGACTTTCAGATGAACAGTGCACTTTCTACAACTTTCAGTCCCTGCTTGCGCCATTTCCCCGCTGTACCTCTGCCTTCCATGCCCCGCCACGGAGATGGTGCTGGGGGAATGGGCTTTTAAGCCAGCTCTCTCCAGCACTCGCTCCTGTTCTCCCCCCCCCCCCATTCTTGCTGCCTCTGATGCGGGGGTGGGGGGGGGGGGAGGGAAGCAACTAGTCGAATCACTACTTGACTATCCAGTAAGCTTATGCTTATTGGATAGTTGACTAGTCGCTTACATCCCTAGCTTCGTCAGCCACTGATCAAATGTATCTCCCCATCTCTGGGCTCCTTATTGAGGGTAACAGTGCACTTTCTACAGATGAATTGGGAGAGTGTTGTGTTGTGAATTCAGCTCTGGCTAATTAGCCTTACAGTAGCTTTATATTGTTGAAATGATTTTATATTACAAAACATTAGGAATGAATTTGGACATTTTTAGTATTTATCTTATTGTTGTAGCTAGAGATCAATCCAGATAATGCTCAATCTGCAATGAGCTTGTGTTTTTCCTTTGGGGTTTGCCTTCACGATAATGATGATTAAGACTGCAGGTTTGTCATGGTGGGAAAATGTCACAGCATGATTTCCCTGTTTGCCCGTGGCTTTTTGTGTGTGTGTGTTTGTTACTCATTCTGCTGAAGAAGTCCTTGCAGCTCTTGTCCCAGGGGTCTAGGATTGCTCCACTGCAGGCTAGGGATGTAAAGGGTTAACCAGTACCCCACTAAGCATCACTCCTACTGGGTGACGCTTACTGGGAAAGCAGTTAACAGGTGGCCCAGCCAGACCCTCTGTGCCGCAGGGAGGGGCACGTCAAGTCAGCTGGGCCTCCCCCTGTGCTGTGGTCCCGGCTTGGCTGGCATGCCCACCCACCTGTGGCATAGTACGGCGGGCCTAGCCAGACTGGCGTGACCACCCACCCATAGCACGATGAAGAGTGCTTGGCCAGGCTGGTCCAGCCACCTTCCTTTGGAGAGATGTGGTGGGTTTGGTTGGAACAGCCCCTGCCCATGGTGTGGTGGGCCACTCTAGCCCGGCTGGGACCACTGACTGATTTTTTTTTTCTGTGAGTCAGCAGCCCGCTAGCCAAATAAAGTTCCCCACACCTGATTTAAGGGAGAGGAGTCTGTCCAAACTTCAGCGAGTGGTGATGTGACCTGGGGCATGGAGTAGAGATGTTAGATATGTAACTGCATGAAAACTTAGCAGTTACACGACTATTCAGTAGGCCCCAGGGGTGGGGCTGGCTGTCAATGTGCACCCAGCCCCACTCCCAGAGAGCCCCCTTCAACCTCATGATGCTGCCTCTGTATCAGCTCCCTATGCAGGCCTGTTGCTTTCCCTGCCAGGGGTGGCAGCAGCCCCTGTCCATGGGGGTCCAGAGCAGACTCTGTCCACAGAGGGCTCAAACCCCCCACAGACAAGGGTTGCTGCCATGTACCAGCCTCTGTCCATGGTGAGCCTGGGCTACTATGGACAGACACTGCTTTGTGGCAGCCTTCCCCTGCCCTCCCTCCCCCGCATGCTGTTGCCTCAGTAGGAGGCAGGTGGGTCTGAGGAGCCTGCTAGAAAGCTGGCTCCCTGTGCATATTGGCTCCAGCCTGCAGAGGCAGCAGCAGGCGGGGCAGGCAGATTTGGTGCTCATGGGGCATCTGCTTAAAGCCAGCCCCTCACGGGCACTGGCTTCCACAGAGGCAGCGGTGGGGAAGGGGGGCAGGAGAGTGTAGGTTGTTGACAAGATTAAGTAATAAGCCCAGTCCTATCAATTAATTGTGTAGTTGACTGCACATTGACATCCCTAGCATGGAGCGTCAGTGACACTGACATGGCTCACCTGCCCCTCTGTCATTTCAGGAGGATGGGGGAATCAAATCTGAGTGGTGCTGCGATCCTGTGTGCCAGGTTACAATGTCTAAAGTGGGATACTGGGCCTGACTCAGTCCAGACCCACGGCATGGGAGCTGCAGGCACCACTTCAGCCAGGAAAAAGTGCAAGATGGGTTCTCTTCCAAGTCCCTCCTCACCAGTTTGCTGTGCTTGGGGCAGAGGGTGCTGCTGATGGTAGTTAGTGCCCCCTCAGTGAGGTGAGGAGACAAAATTTTCTGTCAAAAACCACAGAGCTGTCATAGTAATTTAGTACTCTGTGACTGTTATGTGATTTTTATTTATTTTTTTTCTCACAAATCTGGAGCCCTCATGATGTTTTATTTTTAGTATATTGTGTCTTGGCTAATGGGATGTGTTCCTTCATCCAGTGACATGAGATGGATTTTATATGATTTGTTTGAAGACTGTCAGAAATTATTAAAATAAACTTGTATTTCCAGAAAACAAACTTCAATCTTGAAAGTACAAAATTGGCATGAAGGCACAGGTTGCCCAAGGACATAGGAAGTTTATTACCATTTTGCTTGTCAGTCATTAATAGGAATCCAGCCCAATGCAATGAGCATTAAAAGTTTTCCCCGTCTAATGGATGCTTGGTGGCTCCTTTTTATCTTTTTTTCAGCTCCAAACATCCCCAGACTTTGGACTAACTGATGGATTTATTAGAGAAGCCAGTAACTTCATGGCCATGGAAACTAAAGCCATTTTTGTTATATATCAACTGTTTACATAGTTACAACTATGCAAACTCGCTTATTACATAACTTGTGTAAATGCCACACATGGAGCTAACTAACACTTAGAAGCTATGCTTCTTTTTTACTTGGTTTCTTCAGTGTTCTTCCATTCATCTGAAAACAGATGGATGTGGGGAGAAATATTAATTATTTTGGCCTATAAGTTCATGTTTGATGGCTTCTGCAGCCCTACAAATACTCCTATACTGGGAGGAAGACTCCCTTCTTTTTAGATTAGTTTCAAGACAGTTCATTTTGGACAGTGAACATTCTTAAAGAATATATACTTTGTTTTCATAGTGAGTTTCACTTTTTGGCTCTAAGTGCTTCACATAATGCAAGAACTGTTAATTGTCATAACTGTGTAATAAACTTCCTCAGTTCTGCAGATGCATCATGTTAAAAAGTTATGCTTTTTATAGAACAAGAATGATGCAATATTTCAGTTATCTTTTTGTAGGAAAGCTTTTTTTTGTTTTAAGAGTAAGCAGCAGGAAACACTAAAAAATGTTTATGGACTAGATCAGAAATTTTTAGTAAAGTTAAGGAGATCTGAGAGACCAGTTTAGCAAAAAGTACTAGACTGTTACAGTTTCAAAAGAAAACAAAACCGAACTCCAGAACCACAAATGTTTCAAAGCCAGTAAATTATAACTTGATATTTTAAGGTCTCCGACTCAAATTCTTTCTGACAACAAAGTTGTTTCTGATGTGTCATCATTCTTTGTTACACTTTGGGTAGTGGCTCCCAGTCCCAGGGAGCAATCATTCGGAGACGGGCATGAACTGCCTTATTGACCTCAATGTGCTGATAACTTCAGGACCTACTGTTCTAGCAGCGCGTGGTTCTGCCAAAACCATTCCAAAGGAGATCTCCACGTGTAGCAGGAGGAGAAGAGTGCAACAGGCCTTGTACATCCACCCAATCAGACACACTTTGCCTACTGGTGTAAGTACTGGCCTATCCCATGGGAAAATTCTCCGTGGGAAATAGAAAATCCCAATTCTCTCCCTCATCCTTCCAAGGACAGAGTGCCCCTATGCTGTACATAGGAGGCAGAGGAGAATTTAACCAAAATACAGTTGTAGTATATATAATGGGCCTAGAGATCTGAGTTGCCTTGGTTTGGCCCAAGTTTTTTAGAGCTCACTTGAAAATCAGATTTGGTTTCAAGTAACAATGATATAAGAATACTAAAGAATTTGCATACACTTTTATTAATTTAGAAGCATTTTTAGAAGATGAAAATACACTGGAGGCGGCAGGGGAGGCAGAGCCACAGCAGTCCTGGATCTGGCATAAGCCAGGACTGCTCAGTCCTAGCTTCCACCGACCCCGAGAGTGACCCCTGCTGCCGCTCTGCCATTACAATATTGTAGGAGCTGAGCTGCCTGTGCACCTGGCTCCTACTACACTTAAACTGCAGAATCACAGCTGGGTAGCTCTTGGACCTGACTTGAACTGGACAGAATGCCTCCTTATCGACTAATCATGAAGTTGATACAAATTGTATTGACTATACGATTAGCCAGTTACCCACTTCTTAAAATCCTTAGTCCAAAAGCTTCAGAGAGGTAGCCAAGTTAGTCTGTTACTGGAAAAACTTAAAAAATAATGAATAGTCTAGTGGCACCTTAAAGACTAACTAAACATGTTGATGGTGTCATGAGCTTTCGAGTGTCCACGAAAGCTCATGATACCATTCTTAGTCCAGAGACTGGAATAGATCGACAGGTGAGTGACACAGATGATTAAAGAGATGAAATGCAACCCATAGGAGCAAAGGCTGAAGGAACTAGTATGCTAAGCTTGGAAAAAAGATTGGGAAAGCTTGACAGTGTTCTTCAAATACTTGAGACTGCCAAAAAAGATGGAGAAAAGTTGTTTTTTCTTGCTACAAAGGGGCAGCCTCTGTCCATGTGGAAGCCAAGTACACTGGAGGCAGGGGCTGCTCCTGTGTCCAAAGCAGCCTTTGTCCATGGGGATCCCAGGCCCACCGCAGGCAGGGGCTGTTCCACTAGGGACTGGGAACTGGGAGCCAGCAGCAGCCCAAGCCTCAGCCTGGGATCCAGCATTAGTCAGTTAACAGGTTAATCAGTTAAATGGTTAACTGATTAACCAGGATTGCACATCCCTACCAGATAGGCATCTATGTCGGATGGTTCGGCACAACAAATTCTGCATATTGTGTTCTTGCATTATACATCTTTCAATTAAAAATACATCCCAGGCTGTGAAAAAATATGGAAAGTATCTGTGTTCCTCATTTAATACTAGGCAACAATTAAACTTCATTGTCAGTTTGAATTGATGACTGCAGCTTCCAAACTATTGAACCTTTGTTAATAAATGCAACAGTTGTTCATAATTTGGCAGTGAATGACCTTTAAATGTAGATGTTTACTGGGGATATCCTTAGGGAACAATTTAACTTCAAAATGACACCCATGAGTACTTGTTATCATTTAAATATGCTTCCTTTGTCAATAACAGAATAACAAATACTAGTTAGATTTCTAATGTTGATTCAGATACTGGGAAACCAGCTGAATAAATTACTGCACATTTGATTTATATTGACCAAAAATTTTTACACTGGTATGTTGCAGGTCAAGATGACATCCATTTAAATACCTTATAGAGCAGTAAGGTCATGCTAGATTGACATGTTTGCTTACAGTGTTTTTTAATTAACTTTTAAAAACACTATTCCCCAAATTCTTTTAAGTAACAGATTTTGTGGAAATAAGACCAACAGAAAAATATAATGCCTTCAGATACTGTGGTGGTTTTAAAAGATGCTTGTATCTTTTATATTGCCTATAAAATTATTGATGAGTTAATTATGGCTGAGATTTACTGTAACATTTTTGGAAGTGTGGGTACAATGTATAGTATGCTGTAGATTGTATCAGAGGGGTAGCCGGGTTAGTCTGATTCTGCAAAAGCAACGAGGAGTCCTGTGGCACCTTATAGACTGACAGATTTACTGGCGCATAAGCTTTCGTGGGCAAAGACCCACTTCGTCTCATGCATGTAGTGGAAATTCCAGAGACAGGCATAAGAAAAGAGTTCCAATCAAGAGTAAGGCTAGAGATAAGGCGGTCAATTCAGTCGGGGAGAATGAGGCCCACTTCTAGCAGCTGATGTGGAGGTGTGAACACTAAGAGAGGAGAAACTGCTTTTGCAGTTGGCTAGCCATTCACAGTCTTTGGTCAATCCAAAGATGATGATGTCAAATTTGCAGATGAACTATAGCTCAGCAATTCCACAGAGACCTCCAACCCTCACCATGACTTGCAGTAGTGGAATTCTTCTATGGATTTGACACAGTTAGCCTTGGCTTGAACAAAGACATTAACTAGTTGGTGCATTACAAACCTGTTTCTCTTGTCTTTAAGCTCTGCATTTCTACTTCAAAAGCTGTGTGTGATACACATCCCAGTCCACTGGGTCATGCTTTCCTCATCAAGTGGAATGCCCCTCTCCTGAATGCCTTCTTCCCTCCCCCCTCCCCCGTGTTCCTCCACCACAATAAAGCAAAACAGATTCAAATGGATCCTAATAGCCCCCATATGGATGCAACAAACATGGTATTCTTATCTTTGCCATATGTGACAGCCTGTCCACCACTTCCTAAAGGGTCTTCAACTTCTATCCAGAAGTTAGTAACTCTATCCCACCATGGGACCTCAACTTAGTCCACACCCTCACCAGGCCCCGTTTCAAGCCCATGGCAGTGATCTTGCTCCTGCACCTCTCTATGAAGTTTGCATTTTTAGTGGCCGTTACATCTGTTAGGAAAGCAGGGGAACTAGCAGCTTTCATGGCAGACCCACCTTACACAGTCATCCTTTTCAGTAACAAAGTATTTCTCAGACCACAGCCTAAGATTTTTTTCTCAGGTTGTCTCATCCTTTTATTTTAACAGACATATAAACTTACCAATGTTTTTTCCTAAATCACATATGGACAGATGACAGTCTTGAATATGCTTCTTAAATATCCACAGGGTTATAGCATTTTACATCCATAGAACAAAAACTTTTTGCAAATCTCCAAAACTCCTCATTTCCATCACCCCAACAATCAAAAGGCAATGCCATGTTTATCCAAGTAGATAGCAGACTGTATCAAACTTTGTTATTCCCAGCATGAACTACAGCCTCCTCTGTACACATTCTACCAGGAGCCTATCAGCCTCCATAGCATTCCTGAACAACATACCCATGGCAGAAATTTGTAGCACTGCAACCTGAGACTCACCATGCATATTTACACAGCACTATGTAATGCAAAAACACACATCTTCTGATACTCTGTTTAGTCACATGGTACTGTTGTTAGCTACAACTTCAATTTCACAGCCCTTTCCTTCCTTCAGAGGTCGCTGTTCTGAAGTTATCTAAAGTGGTACGCCCCCAGGCACCCCTTAAAGAAGAGGAAGTTGCTCACTTTGTACTTTAACGGAGAGTCTTTGAGATTTGTGTCACTGTGGGTACTCTACTATACTCTCTCCTCCCCTTTGCATAGTTGAGTAAATGATTATCCGATAATCCCAGTTTTACCAGTTAATCCTTTTGACTTCATGCACTTCCCCTCCCCTTTGCTACCTCTGTATTAGAGGTAACAAGGGGGCGAGGGAAGTGGGAACCAGTATCCATGGGGAGCTGGCTTTAAGCAGGCTTCACCATGAGCACTGGATCCATTTGCCACCCCACCTGTGCTTCAGCCTCTGATAGAGAGGGTATGTCTACACTACAATGTTAGTTCGCACTAACGGACGTTAGTTCGAACTAACATTCATAGCCGCTACACTAGCGCTCCGCTAGTTCGAATTTGAATCGAACTAGCGGAGCGCTTAGTTCGAACTAGGAAAACCTCATTTTACGAGGATTAAGCCTAGTTCGAACTTACTAGTTCGAATTAAGGGGTCTGTAGCCCCTTAATTCGAACTAGTGGGAGGCTAGCCCTCCCCAGGTTTCCCTGGTGGCCACTCTGGCCAACACCAGGGAAACTCTATGCTCCCCTCACGGCCCCGGACCCCTTAAAGGGGCACGGGCTGGCTACGGTGCCCGTGCCAGGTGCAAGCCTGCCAGCACCCAGCCAGCAGACCCTGCACCTGGCGCGGCACAGAGCCACCCACCCGATGTTCCCCAGCCCACCCCCTCTTCCCGGGACCAGGCTGGCGGCTCCCGGGAGCTTGCCCTGGACCACAAGAGGCGGGCACCTTCCTGGGCTAGTGCGGACATCGTGGACCTCGTCCACGATCTCCGCACTAGGCACAGGAAAGTGGCCGGCTAGGGCAGGAGAGCTGCCAGCCTGGCCACCCAGCAGCAGGTGTGCATGAAAATCAAGGGGGTCCACTGAGACCCCCGACCCTGAGCCCTGAGCTTACAATGGCCGTCCTGGGTCAGACCAAAGGTTCATCTAGCCCAGTAGCCTGTCTGCCGACAGTGGCCAACCCTAGGGGCCCTGGAGGGGATGGACCGAAGACAGTGACCAAGCCATTTGTCTCGTGCCATCCCTCTCCAGCCTTCCACAAACTTTGGGCAGGGACACCACTCCTACCCCCTGGCTAAGACTACTCCATGGACCCAACCTCCATGACTTGATCTCACTTCCCTTTAAACTCTGTTCTAGTTGTAGCCTTCACAGCTTCCTGCAGCAAGGAGTTCCACAGGTTAACTATTTGCTTTGGGAAGAACAACTTTCTCTTATTAGTTTGAAGCCTGCTACCCATTCCTTTCCTTTGGTGTCCTCTAGTCCTTCTTTATGGGAACTCAGGAAGAACTTTTCTCAATGCACCCTCTCCACCCAACCCCTGCTTTTAGAGACCTCTATCCTGTCCCAGCTCCATCTCCTCTTTTCTAAGCTGAACAGTCCCAGTCTCTGTAGCCTCTCTTCATCTTGGACCTGTTCCCAACCCCTGATCATGTTAGTTGCCCTCCCCTCTCCCAGCCTTTCTCTTCCCCTCTCCCACCTCCTTTTCCCAGTCTCCCCCAGTTTTGTTCAATAAAGACAGAGTCAATGTTGGAAGAAACGTTATCTTTATTTTGTACATCAATAAGAAGGGGGGCTAGGGAAGGGTAAGTGGAAGGAGGTGAGGGAGGAATGGGGTACGAGCCCCCGATGGGGAGGACTGGGCTGGCTCTGCAGACTTCTGGGGGTGGAAGCTCTCCTGCAGCCCCCCGATTGCCCCCTCTCCCCAGATGGCAGCCTGCGACAAGTGCAGCCGGGCTGATGGCCGAGTGGTGTGATGTGCCCAGTGTGGGTACTCCGGGCAATCCAAGCCAGGACTGCTTTGCAAGCGGGGCACCCCTTAGAACTGTCTGTCCGGGGTGGGGGTCGGGTCCCTTTAAGCGCAGCCCTCAGCTAGCCTGAGACAGCATCTCCACGCTCTTAAGTCCTCCTCTGATGCCCTGCCGGCACTGCTTCCGGCCATCCTTAAGCCCTGTTCAGGGTCCACTCAATGTGGACTTGCTAGTTCGAATTAGCAAAACGCTAATTCGAACTAGTTTTTAGTTCTAGACGCGTTAGTTCGAATTAGCGCTGTAGTGTAGACGTACCCAGAGGTAGCAGTGCAGAGAGTGAGGGGGAAGGCTGGAGCCTGTTCCCCATGTGTACCGCTCCCACAGACCTGCGTGCCCCCCTACTTGCTGCTTCCTACAAAAGCAGAGGTGGAGGCAGGCAGGAGCCGGCACTGGAGGGAGCTAGCTTAAAAGCCAGTTCTCCCCCCACCCCCCATGACCAGCTCCATGGTGCTATGGTAGGGCTGGTCTCTCTGCAGTCAGTCAGACTGGAGGGAAGCAGCCTCTGTCTGCAAGAAGCTCACCCCACCCCACCCCAGGCAGGGGCTGCTGCCTCTGTATCAGAGGCAGCAGCGCAGGGTGGCAATCAGCCAGTCTGCAAGGGGAGCTGGTAGAGAGGTAGCTGTGCAGAATGGCAGGGAGCTCCCCAGTCACCTGAGGACTATTGAATAGTCCTGTAACCAATACAATTTTATGTAAAATTTTATTTTATAAAATTTCACGATATCTAACATCACTAAAATGGAGCACCCATGGGGGGAGGGGGTGAAGGGGTGGACACATCTTGAAGAACTTCAGTTACTGCACAAGGTAAGTAACATCCTTTGATTTCTGTGGGAGTGTTTATACAAATTAGTTTATGTAAAAGTAGTGTTCTAAGACTTTTATATTAAGCCTTTGGGCTGTGGAAACAAGATATGCTATAACCCTTATCCACCTGAGGCTGACTTGCATGTTTATGAAATTAATAGGTTGGTAGGGGAGAAGTCCCAGCACTTATCTTCTGAGAGCTCCCTAAACGAGGCGTAGTGTTACAAGTTATAGTGAATCGGTGATAAAGCAGTTGCTTGCTCCAATTCCACTGGATTTTCAAAGAAATGACAGAAGTATGGAGTCCATCTTGAACAGCAATTTGACATTTTTTCTCATAGTCACAGCTGCAAAGACAGCATCTAAATGTCATAGGGTACAGTTTTTTCATCTGGCAGTCACAGCAGCACTGTAGATGCATGATATTTTTGCATGGGAAGAGGAAGAAGATAAACAGGATTTGACACATCAATGTCAAAGGTAATGTAACCCCAGAAAATTTACTTATGAGACCCAATTGTTTAATTTCAGGGGATAATATAAATATGACAGACTGAGACAGTTTATACCAAAGATGACTATAATTGAAAGAGGTTACAGAAAATATGCGTGTACTTATATAAAAATATTTTCTCTCTTCCCTCCTCTCCTTTTTTTACTTTGGGTATTTGGCAACAGTTTAGGTATAGCTAGTTAAAGGGTTTCTACTGCATAGTCAGTTTTCCATAATGTTTGTTCATAGATTTTAAGGCCATAAGGGATCAGCTAGTCTGTTAAAGGTAGAATAGATGACATTTTAATTTGGGCAAGGAATCTTAAAGAATACCATGGAAAATTAACAAAAGACCCTGTCTCTGCATATGGGAAAAGGAAAGCAAAAACAATACAAAGCCTGTTTGAAAATCTTATCTCTGTGTATATATAATAGTCAGATAAAGAACTAGAGAGGTTTTTTTTTTCTGACCTGGAATGAGTGCTCCATTATAGATATTAGTTCACTGGAATCTCTGTGATCGCTTCTCAAACGCATCAACAAATGAGCTGATGAAATATCACAAAATTCTAGTAAAAAATCTGGGAGGTTGACCTATTTGAATTTAAGAAACCACTATGAATTCTCAGAGATATCAGAACAGATATACACAGATTATGACTAACCGTATCATTCTGGTACAGTTTTTATAGTGGGGATGTTGAGAGCAATTGAACCAAACTGTAAACCTTGAATAGAATGGAAACCAATATAGGGTCACACCCTTAGTTCTAGCATCTATGCAAAGTCACTGATAGGAAAGCCCTGAATTCCAGATGTTCTGACAGTCAGTCACAATTGTTAATTGTAAAACCTTATGAATATTCTTCAGAAATAACTGAGTTGGAATTTTGGAGAAAAAATTATGTGCTCGGAGAATTAAACAATCGAGCTATTCAATGTGAACGGCAGCAAAAATACATTGTCAAGTCATGCTGTAATGTACGCTTTGTCTATATTTGTAGTTTGATCTGAGAAAAGTACTGTTGGCATAGTGCCATCAACAAAACTATTCTGGCAGAATGTGTTTAGACTGAGACACATGTTCCAGCATATTGTATCCAGACAGCATCAAGTAGAAGTACAAGAGTAAAATGACTGGTCTTCTCTAGCACAGATGCTAGTAAATAGGCAATTAAGGAGTTTACTTGCCAAGAAGAACTGAGAAAATACCAGACTTAGGTCTGATCTACACTAAACTATTAATCCTACTTAACTGTGTTGCTCAGGGGTTTCAAAAATCCATACCCCCGAGTAGGATAGTTAAGCTGACCTAACCCTCAATGTAGACTGTGCTAGGTAAATTGAAGAATTCTTTTGTTGACCGAGCTACTGTGTCTCTGGGAGGTGGATTTACCTATGCTGATGGTAGAACCAATTTAATACGCTTAGTTAGTGTCTACACTGAGCACTGCAGTGGCACTGCTGTAGTGTTTTAAGAATAGACAAATCCCTACAAATACAACCAAAAAGAAAAAAATTATCTATTGCTAAAAAAATTGACAGACACAAAAAAATCTTACAAATCAATGAATAGTCGTGCAGCACCTTGGAGACTAACAAAAAATGTAGGTGATATCGTGAGCTTTTGTGGGCACAACACACTTCTTCAGATGAATGGAGTTAAGGGGTTCAGGTTGCAAAATAAATAGCAGAGAAACAGAGGGGCTAGAGAAGGAAAAAAATGGGAAAAAATTGTCAGTGTGTGCATGCTAAATAAAACTGATGGAGTGTGTTCTAAGTACTCTTTAAGTACCCGGTGCTTGGCTTTTTATGTCATTAGGATGTGAAATGTAGGTAATCCAGTTAAGGTCTTTGTTTAAACCTCTATTTAAGGTATCAAACTTGTAAATGAAATTAAGTTCTGCAGCTTCCCTTTCAGGCTGGTTTTTGAAATTAGCTTGTAATAATATGGTAACTTTGAGATCCATTAATGAATGCCCAGGCAAGTTAACATATTCCCCAAATAAAAAAAATCTGTTCTGCTTGCCACCTAAGCTTATTAGCCCTGAAAACAGGTCTTGTTAATTGAACTTTGAATTTTTATAGTAGTATGCACTTGGGTTTTGGATTTTGGCTTCGTATCATTCAGCATTTTAAAGTTTACTTGTGGTGTTTGATTTTAATTTCTGTGTTGGGTGGCTGGGGTTTGATTTCTGAGATAATTACTAACGATACAATGCTGGGAGCCCTTTCATTTCCTTTAATGTCACTAAAACTTTCTTTATTTTTAGACGTCTTTCATCTGGTGATTTGTGCTAAAACTCATTTTTAAAGAGTTTGCATACTTATTTTTGTTTACATATCATCTGAAAGTTGTGCTACTAAGATTTCACAGATTGTGAATGAGACATATTTCCTTATAAAAAAACGTGATAGAGATATTTGATACTTGATTGCAGTTTCCAGGAGTTAAAAAAAGAAAACTAGAGGAAAGATAACACAGCTCTCCCTCCTCTGCTGACATCAAAGGGGAGTACCAGCTTTCTGGTTTAAGCAGACATCATTCCTCCACCGATCCCTGATTTGCTGGTGGAATGAGCATTTCCCTTCCTATTTCAATATATTTTAACCATTCAAAGCTTGTAAATGCAAAAGACTCTTAATGCAACAGTCATTGCTTTGAAGTAGGTATTCAAGTGAGAAGTGACACCAGAACTGTGTGTCAGACACACTGTGAATCAGCGATGGGAAATAACTGGTAGTTTGCAAGTGTTAGCCCCTGGTGGGACACTACTGCTCTACAGTCAGTCCCCGAGTTACGTGGATCCGACTTACATCGGATCTGCAGTTACGAATGGGGCTTTTCTCACCCCGGAGGACGGGAGCGGCGGGACGCCCAGATGCGCCGCGGTCCGCCGCCCCCGTCCTCTGGGGCGAGAAAAGCTGCTCCCCGTCTCCCTGGTCTGCAGGGAGACGGGGAGCAAAACATTGGAGCACGCCCGCAGCGGGACAGCCCAGGCGCGTTTGAGCTGTCCCCCTGCGGGCGTGCTCCGCGGCTTTGCTCCCCGTCTCCCTGCAGACCAGGGAGATGGGGAGCAAAGCCTTGGAGCACGCCAGCAGTGGGACAGCCGTGGCGCGCCTGGACTGTCCCGCTGCCCGCGTGCTCTGCGGCTTTGCTCCGCGTCTCCCAGGTCAGCAGACCAGGGAGACGGAGCAAAGCCGTGGAGGACTTGGGCGGTCCCGCCACCCCCGTCTCCCTGGTCTGCTTGGGGGGGGTGCAGCTAGTGCCCCCCCCCCAGCAGACCAGGCTTTTCTTGCCTACCCCTGGGGTAGAGCAGCTGGGGGTTGCCGGGTTGGTCCCGCAGCGCCACTCCGGACCAACCCGGCAGCACCCCAGCTGCTCTGCCCCAGGCGTCCTGATTCAGCCGCTGCTGGTCAGTTTCAGCAGCGGCTGAATCAGGACGCCTGGGGCAGAGCAGCTGGAGTGCTGCTGGGTTGCTCCAGTAGCGCTGAGGAGCCGCGCTACTGGAGCAACCCAGCAGCACCCCAGCTGCTCTGCCCCAGGCATCCCCAAGTCAGCCGCTGCTGAAACTGACCAGCGGCTGACTACAGGAAGCCCGAGGCAGAGTTGCTCTGCCCCAGGCTTCCTGGAATCAGCCGCTGATCAGTTTCAGCAGCAGCTGACTTGGGGACGTCTGGGTTTCTTAAGTTGAATCTGTATGTAAGTCAGAACTGGCGTCCAGATTCAGTTGCGGATGAAACTGATCAGTTTCAGCAGCGGCTGATGCCAGTTCCGACTTACATACAGATTCAACTTAAGAACAAACCTACAGTCCCTATCTTGTACGTAACCTGGGGACTGCCTGTACCACCTCAGGGACAGGCGCTTGCCGCTCCTGTTGGCTGTGGATAACTGTTCCTGGCCAATGGGAGCTGCAGGAAGTAGTGTCCCAGTTTGCACCGCTTTGTGCAACTCCTATTGGTCGGGAACAGCAATTCATGGCTGGAGAGACTTGCAAGTGCCTGTACCTCTGGAGGCACAGGTAAATTAAGCAGCGGTGGCCTGCCATGGGCTAGCCCTGGGGAACAGCCTCCATCTTATACACACCTCTCTAATTAAACCTCTCTAATTTGGCATCCTGGAGACCTGACTGGTGCTGAACCAGAGAATTTGCTGGACCGCAGGAGGTCAATATTGTCTAGCAGCATTCCCACTGCTTACTGGGCTCTTAGAAGTCATTTGGGAGTAAATTAGATCTAAATATCAGCACAGAACTCTGAGAGCCAACAGTGGTGGCTGTAAACAAAGTTTATGGGACTATGGGAAAGTTGACAAGTGGACATCTGGCTAACTCAGCTCATGCCAGACTACGGATGTTGCTGGTCGAGAGACTGCCGGACTAGGGAGGTTCAACCTGTATGTTTTTTAATATTATTATTTGTATTATAGTGCTGCCTGCTGGTCCCACTTAAGATAGGGGCCTCTAGAAGAGAATCATGAAGGTGTTGTGTTTAGTCTCCATTTCCTTGGCAGAAGGCTTCTAAAGATCACTCTTAAAATATGATCATCAGTTGCTGGGTGTAGTGGGGTGGAGTGGCCGCCGACTGACCCGGAGGAGGATGAACCCCTCTGGCTGCCATGTTGGACTGAGTCTGATGCAGCCCAGACACCTGACAGGAAGTCAGGGGACGGGTCTCAGGCTATAAAAGCTCCGCCAGTGGGCTGAGTCAGGGCTGAGCCTGCAGAAGAACCAGGCTTGCGCAGGGCTCCTGGCCTGGGAGGCTAAGCCCAAGGCTTGGCCCAGGCCTCCAACCTTCTATGAGCCAGAGACTGATGACCCCCTCCCTGCCTGGGAGGCCGAGGGTTGGCCCGGGCCACCGACCACATCAGACCCTGTAGGGGACGCAGAGGGCCAGCGTGCCCCAGCACATGCCCAGGAACTGGGAGAAGCTGCTGCTGCCACCAAGGCCAGAGGCTTGGCCCGAGACCCCGACGGAGCCTGACCCTGAGGACTGGCCCAGCTTGCCCCAGGAGACAGGCTGAGCCCCGCGGACCTGCAAGCAGCGGAGGAATGGACCGGACTGCCGGGACCCCAGTGGGACAAGACCATCCTGGACTCCCTGACTGCTCAGCCAGAAACCCAGGTACCAGCTGAGAGGGAAAAGGGAAGTGGCTCAGGGGCTAGTGGGGGCTGTTAAAGACCCCAAGGCCGGCGTGTTTCGGACTGGAGCTCCCGCTGAGCCTGTAGCAGCCTGCGCTGCTGCTTCTAGGGCCCTGGGCTGGGGTGCAGTGGAGTGGGTGGCCTGCACCCCCCTGCCACTCACCTATCGGGCATCAGTCTTCCCCACGCTACCACCACAGGCGATTAGCCTGCACCCCTCCTGAACGAGGAGCCCCCAAACATGATGTGGTTGTTTGCTGCCATACCTTGAACCCAGGACTGGGCCACTCCTCACAAACTGACTGCATTTGTTACTGCCATGCCGTGAACCAGGGCCTGGCCGTGTCTATAAACTACCAGTGTTTGGTGCTGCCATGCCCTGAACCAAGGACCTGGCCCCCAGCGGCGGATATATGGCAGGGCGAGCAGGGCGGCTGCTTCAGGCCCCGTGCACGTGCCCCGCGCACGCTACTTCCGGTCAGTTGCTGCCGAGGCGCATGCGTGAAATTTTGCCGCCCTGGACCCCACCACGCTGCCCTAGGCCCCACAAAATTATCATCCACCCCTGCTGGCCGCACTTTATAACTGTTCATTACTGCCCTGCCCTGAACGTAGGGTTGCCAGATGGTTGAAACAAAAATACCGAACACCCTCCAAAAAAAAAAAATTGGAAAAAAATTCTGTTGAAGGGGAAAAAGGGGGGGGAGGGGACCAAAGTTGTTGAGCAAAAAAAGAGACTCCAAGATGGTTTTGTGCTGGCAGCCTTTCGGAACTAGGTAAGCATGGGGGCTGGCGGTGTTGGGAGCCAATGGTGGGCTCAAGGGGGAGGGAGGAAGCAAGTTGCTTCTCAGTTTAAATCTCTGTGGTAATCACAGGGATAGGATCACTGCTAGGGTTACCAGGTAGTAATAAAAAAATACTAGACACGCTTCATGGGGGGAGAAGCGGGGGGGGGGAGGGACCGGCTGGGAGGGGAGCGGTGCTGGCTGGGAGGGGGGGTGGGGAAGGAAACAGAGCTAACGAGGTGGGGGGGGGGGCAACGGGGCTAGCCGGGGGAGCTCAGGAGGAGGAGGAGGGGAGAACTGGCTGCCGGAAACAGGGCTGGAAGGGGGTGCAGCGGGGCTGGCCGGGGAAGATCCGGAGCAGGAACCGGCCAGCAGGAGACAGAGCTGGCGGCGGGGTGGGTGGGAGGCACTGGCCGGGGAAGACTGGGAGGAGAAGTCGGAGAGAATAAACCAACCGGCCGTCTTGGGGGGGGCGGGGAGCGAATCAGCCGGCGGGGAGCAGAACTGACCCGGGCTGTGCAGATCTCAGGGCACTCCTGTCCTGCGCAAGTCACTCCAGCTATGGCTGCACCACTTGCTTGACGAGCACGCAGGAGCATGGACTGGGCTACCCCTCCTCATCCTTACACGCAACCAGGGCTCCCAGCGCTGATCACGCCCCACTCCCCAGGTACTCCCCCCGCCCTGCCAGGATTTTGTCCGGCGCCCAGCCGGAAAACTAGGAAATACCGGACATTATACATGTCTGGTGTTTTCTGGATTTTTTTTTACGGGACAGAGGGCCCAAAAACCGGACTGTCCAGTAGAAAACCGGACACCTGGCAACCCTACCTGAACGAGGGCCTGGATGTGCGCTATAAACTGCCTGGAGTGGTGGTTGCCACGCCCTGAACCAGGGCCCAGCCCATCTATAAACTGATTTTGTTTATGGCCACATCCTGAACCATGGGCCTGGCCACCCCTCACGGATGGGACTGTGTTTGTTGCTGCCACGCCTTGAACCAGGGCCTGGCCTCTGTACTAACTGTGTGTGTTGCCCGGCCTGAAGCAAGGCCCAAGTCCTTTAGACTGCTAACTGTGTATTTGTTGTCCCACCCTAAGCCAGGGTTGGAAACCTGAACTAACTGGGGTGTTAGGCCACCCTGAACCAGGGCCCAGCTTTGTACTCCCCGTGTGTGCTGCCTTGCCTGAAGGAAGGCTGGACGCAGACTAGTGACTTAGGACTCTGCTTAAAGGACCAGTGCAGTGGGGTGGAGTGGCCACCCTCTGACCCAGAGGAGAAGGAGGAACCCCTCTGAGAAGCCAACCCGGCTACACTGGGGTTTATACTTGCCTCCCTTAGCATGGATGTTATGAAGATTAGTTAATGATCACGAAGATTAGAGTTTGTAAATATCACTTCCCATGTGGTAGCTAGTGCTCTTTCACTAGACTGATCTAACTTGCTTTACTTTGACAATGGCAGAGGTGAAGATGCTATGGAAATTGACTGTAGAAGATTTTTTTCTCCCCTCAAAGTAGCATGAAAATTGTACTGTAAAAAGTAATTAATTTCATTTTTGGGGTTTTTGTTGTTGTTTTGTCTCATTCTGTGATTGATTAACTGTTTAAATAGATTCAATTTTTAAGCCAGCACAGAAAATATCCATACGCTGCAGTATATTCAGTTTGGAGAATAATGAAATCTAAAACTTCCTCGTCATCTTGTACATAAGCACAAATTAAAAATCTTGATTGTGGTGAAACAATCAATTGGATGGCAGTGAGTATTTATTGATTACAGAGAAGCTGCTTTTATGAAATGAGATCAGATGAATTTCAGCTGAATAGCTTTATTCCTACTCTTGTACAAATCTCTCAGGTATTTCTTTGCAATCCCCCTCCCCCTCAAAAAAAAAATCCCAACCCACAAACCACACTTTTTCCCCTTTTTCCAAAATAAGAGTTTCTCCAGAAACTGGAAAAAGCAATCCTGGCTACTCTTGAACCCAAGCTATGGTTCTTTCTGCTTTTTAGGAGGTAAGAAGAATAAACATGCTAATTTAATTTAGATGTAAGATTAATGTTTTAACAGATATATTGTAATGTCATTCAGTTTTCCAAAAATATTTCAGTTGCTTACAAGTTGCAAACAAACTCAACTCATAAAGACCAAAGTAAAGTAAATTTGCATCTGTTTACAGGTAATTTATCAAATCTGAGTGATATGACACCAGCACATTAAAAAATACATATTCCACAGATGCAAAACTGCCTAGAACTTCATATCTGTACCATGTTTGTTTAGTTTTTACACTGGGCAGCAGTGGCAATTGCAAAGCAGTAGAAAAACTAAGCAGTTATTTTAGTATTTTGATGTATGATGTTTGAAAATATGAATGTTAGGGAAATGTCATTCCTTTCTGTTCCATAGTGGCTTGGGCCATTGGCCTAAAATGCTTTGCTTTGACTATGGCAGAGGTTATAGATGCTTGATACTCACGGTAGAAGATTGCCTGGGCCTCTGTGGAATCAAACAGAGAAGGGGTATGATATCCCTCTCTTCTTTCTTGATCAATTCTTCAGTAGTTCTACAGGTCTCAAATCTTTGTCTCTATCAGATCTTCTATGTGAATTTTCAGCATTTTATTCAAACATTACTGATGTCTATGACTCAGACTTTCAGTAATGTTCCTGCAAGCCCGTGTTTTTCCAGCAAAATGCTTTCCCTCCAAACAATATATGTTGATAAACTAAAGTGACTACTTAGGTGGTAGGTTTGTGGGTGGGTGGGTGGTTGAGTGGTGTGTGTGTTGGTTTGGTTTGGGTTTTTTTTGGCTGATGTCCTATCATTCGGTTTTGACAAATTACATGCAAGCAGATGAGCATCAAGGAAAATTTTACCCAGGTTACAGTGCTCAGTTCACGTGCACAACAATGGTTACAGAAATTAGGCACATCTGCAGAATTTAAAAAAAAATGGCAAAAAAGTGAGGCAAGAGTCCCAGTACACTATGATTAAATGACGAGACAAAAATGGTCAGGTCAAAAATATCATTTTAACAAAAACAAATCTAATCCACTTGATACAAAAACATAATTTTAAAAATATAAAAATATTTGACACTTCAATAATCATTGCTTGTTTATATGTACATTTCTGGTTTATTTTAAATTAATCCTTGTTTTCTTAATTGATCATCAGTAATCTTAAAATATTTTATCATTCCTATGTAAACTCTGGACTGTGAACTTAGATTTCGGGAGAAATACTTAGCAAGACAGTAGTTCCGTAGTGGAAGTTGTTGCAAATTTCTTAGTTCAGAACACTGAATTACAATATTACAGTAAACTTCCGATAATCCGGCACCTTTAGGACCCAGGGGGTGCCGGATTATCAGATATGCCAGACTATCAGAAGGGGGGGCTATGAGGGGTCTGGAGTGGGGTGGGAGGGGATGCCACCCCAGACCCCTCATAGCCCCCCCCTTACGATAGTCCGGCTCTGCCCCAGGCGTCCCTGATTCAGCCGCTGCTGGTCAGTTTCAGCAGCAGCTGAATCGGGGATGCCTGCAATAGAGCAGCTGGGGTGCTGCCGGGTTGGTCCGGCGGTGCTACGGCACCAACCCCGCAGCACTCCAGCTGCTCTTGGGGATGCCTGGGACAGAGAAGCTGGGGTACTGCCCGGTTGGTCCCGTAGCACCGCCCCTCGGCGCTGCGGGACCAACCCGGCAGGACCCCAGCTGCTTTGCCCCAGGCGTCTGGATTCAGCCTGCTGGTGAAACTGATGCTGCTGGCCCCAGGCGTCCCCAAGAGCAGCTGGGGTGCTGCCGGGTTGGTCCTGCAGCCCTGAGGGGCAGCGCTATGAGACCAACCCGGCAGCACCCCAGCTGCTCTGCTCCCGGCTTCCCCGATTCAGCTGCTGGTCAGTTTCAGCAGCAGCTGAAGGGGGAAGCCTGTCCGGCTGCCCCAGCACTTCCGGGTTCCTGATGGTGCCAGACCATCAGGAGTCCCGGAGCATTGGATGCCGGACTAATGGAGTTTTACTGTATTTCAGAATGCTTTCATGATCACAATTAGATCATTTTCTTATGAATTTACAAAGTCCACATTATTCTGTTTGTGTGCCATCTTTCCTCTTCCTATAGTGTCAAACAATTGCAAGGTGGGGTGAGAGAGTTTATTATGGAAATAGTATGTATCAAACTTCCAAGGGGCTGTAGAAAATTACTTGAGGATGCATGTGTAAATGTAAAAGAGAGCTGACTATTTCCAGGATAATAGTTGTGTTTTTATTTTAGAAAACAAGGCAGTTTTCATGCTGACATTATTTGTACACATGGGGAATATTAATACAGTACGAAGACATCCTTTCACTTAAAGACCTTTTAAACTATTTTTTCCTTCTTGGTATTGGGTTGTGTTGGTATATATTTATGGAAGATTACTATAGAGGATTAATTTTTTTTTACATAGATTATTTTCCTTATCTCTGTTCTCCATTTATTTTGTGATATTTTAATGTTAATGTTCTTGATTTAAACAATAACGTTCTAAATTTTGTATTATCTGCTATCAAGAAATGGCTACTGCAGGTCTTTTTATTAAATTGTAATAAATTGGTAAGCATTTACTACTTTGAGCTGTTTTTTATTAGTAATTCTTAAAGGAACCGTCCCTTTTCTGAAGGGCAGGATTTAAATATGTTTAGAACCAAACAAAGGCAGTTTTTAGCTCTTGATGGAGAAGAAGAAATTTTGAATAGGAGCTTTGAGTTTAATGTGAAATGCAGTGTAGCTCAAAGCCATAAGTTCATTCTTTGTAACTTAGTCACATGGTTAAATCTACAAGATCTATCTTTATCTTTGTTTTCTTTCTTTTTTCATCCAGATAAATATTTTTAATTTCATTTTTTTAAACGAAGTAAAGATCAATATACTAGAGCAAAACACTCTCATCCACTGCTTCAAGGTTGGAGAAGTATATTTTAGAATTCTTCATAAAATATACAGTGACTTTGATTGTGCAGAATACCATGAGTCTAAGATGGGTATTAGACGCATGCAGCAGATTCAGAACTATTTTCTGATAGTTGCACACTGAATTGTCAAAGCTCATTCATTTGAAGATTGGAAAAACCCCCGCTAAAAGTAATCACAGGTATAACTGTTATCTTTTAGAGGCTAAGAACTTAATGGCCCGTTGCTCAAATGAGTTTTTACAATAACTAGATAGCTGTATTGCTTCCTTAAGTGAAGAGCTCATGGACTTTCCTGCATGGTTATTTCCAACCTCAACTCTTCTAGCAAGCTCCCTAAGTTGTTTTTGCTTATAAAAGTGGGAAATGGACCTGATAAAAATGTTTAGTCTGCAGGCAGTGTTTTATTTATCATATCGCAAAAGAACAATGTTTTGTTGCGTTGTGGTCAAAATATAAGTGACCTTGCTTGTTCATGAGTGTTTGAAGCCTAGAGATAAGAGGCGCAGAATAATAGAGTACAATAGAAAGAGTGTAGTGTAATTATTTGTGGCTTGTCAACTGAAGCCCTTTCAGACCCCAAGTGATTCAAATCTGGGAACTCTGCACAATTCTGTAAACTAACCCTAGCCAGCATCAGAGAAATCTCGCCCAGCTTCTCCGACAGTACTGAAATTGCATCAGTTTGTCATGCACTGAGCATGCCAGCTCCACACAATATCATTTGCTTGTAAATGGGGCTAGCCTTAAAGCCCTGAGACACATTCTTTGGTATCTGACTCTGGCCTGTGATTTGTCATGTCTCTGGTGCTATCAGCATGAAGTAATTTTAATAGATTCTGATGGTTTGCTTGTGGAAGGCAAAGAATGCACTATAGATTGTGTCAGGTAGCTTTCTGTGGCACATAACATGGTAGAGGCTCTCATGCTGGTGATACTCTTTTTGTTTGGCTATGGAGAAACAAAGAAGCTATTTTGGGTGGTGGTATAAAAAACTGTTAGGATACTTTTGATAACTCTTCTGAGCATTTTCAAGTACTCTGTTGCTTATGTCTTGCTCATGTATAAATAAGAAGAAACCTTTTTCTGTTAATGGTGTGTCATCTTCAGTTGCAAAATGTAAAAATGAACCAGTGGTATTGTTCTGCTTGGGTGGCAAGAGACAACTTCTGAAGTATTAAATGTAGTAAATAAAAAATTCCAAAGAATGACCTTTTTTATGTTGGTACATAATGTAATGCAAAAATCTTAAAGTTAATTATTAGCAACCTGAGGGTTTGGGGTTTCTTGAATGAGCCATATATTCACTAGCAAGCCAACAACTTGTATTAGTACTGCAAGGGGAAGCCTGGTAACTTTTTATGCTGCAGAACCCCCTGATTTGCATCACACAAAGTTGTGGTTTTATGAATCTACTGTAGTGCAGAAATTAGATGGAATTAATCACTTCATAGATTCTGGATATAATAATTATGGAAATTGTTCCAGAAATTGGATCTTATAACTTACTAAAACAATTCATCCGCTTAATTAAATAAGTAAATGGCATGTTTTCTGCTCATCTTTTGAAACCACTGAGATGAGATTATTTTGCCATTGACAACTCTGCTCTTTGCATCATTTTTTTTCAACTGACTGCTTTAATTGATTACTTTCGTGATGTTAGAGCCTGCAGCATAGATCTCTAGAATTCTGCTGACACCAATCGATTACCGTAAAGGTGCTAATGTTAGTGATTTCATCCAAGAAACATTCAAAACTGTGTCAGTAATCTGTTGCTAAAAACTGTCAGATCATTGACTCCTGTTGTTTTGGACATGCAAGTGTTGATTAACAGGGACTTCTTTGGACCACAAAATACAATTTGTTTGAGTCCTGTGGAAAGAACATTTTTGTGTTTTCTTGATGTGTATTAGTTTGGTGTACAGGCATGCTCTTTAATTTCAATCCAATGGTTTAAAAAGGTTTTATTAATATTCATTGTATCTCTGTGGAATTCATGCTAAAAGTGCTCAAACACAGACCATTTCTTCTGACTTTTTTCCCCTAGGGGGGTGTCTGACAGGAGAGTAACTCAGAGCTTGCCTGCAGCAAGTCTGCATGAGTCTTTGTTAATTCCTTACTTGCCTCTCCCTCTGCTCTGATTCAGCAGCTTGCCTTACTTATTTAAGTGAATGTGAAAGTTAGGTTGGATTTTTCCTATCTTTACTCTGAACGTATTTAGAATACTTTGTGTATTATAAAACCCCTAAGAAATATTTTGGATTGCAGTCAGGGGATAATCTAGACTGTGCTTGGTCCTACTGTGAGGGCAGGGGTCTGGACTCGATGACCTCTTGGGGTCCCTTCCAGTTCTAATGTTCTACTATTCTATGAATCTGCATTAGTGCTCAGTAACATCAATGCAAAAGATAAAGAAAGTGTTTTCTCTTTAATTTTGAGAGAGGATGGGGGCTGCTTCAGCCAGGCTGGAGTGCCCCCACTCACAGCAGGCCAGGCCTGACTGAAGCAGCCCCCTGCCTGTGTCCGGTGAGGGGCTGCTCCAGTCCCCGCTGGTTAATCATAACCAATAATCATCACCTGATAAGGGTGATAACACATACTCTGGTTTGGTGCCATGGGAAGCAGAATAGTAAGGGGAGAAAAGGGAACACATCAAAAGCTAGAGCACAGTGGCTACGTCTAGACTGGCATGCTTTTCCGCAAATGCTTTTACCGGAAAAGTTTTCTGTTAAAAGCATTTGCGGAAAAGAGCATCTAGATTGGCATGGACGCTTTTCTGCAAAAGCACTTTTTGCGGAAAAGCATCTGTGGCCAATCTAGACGCGGTTTTACGCAAGAAAGCCCCGATCGCCATTTTCGCGATCGGGGCTTTTTTGTGCAAAACAATAACATGTTGTCTACACTGGCCCTCTTGCACAAAAGTATTTGCACAAGAGGGCTTTTGCCCGAACGGGAGCAGCATAGCATTTCTGCAAGAACACTGACAATCTTACGTGAGTTCGTCAGTGTTCTTGCGGAAATTCAAGCAGCCAGTGTAGACAGCTGGCAAGTTTTTCCACAAAAGCAACTGCTTTTGTGGAAAAACTTGCCAGTCTAGGCGCATCCTGTGTGTTTTCATGCATTGATTGCACTCCTCTGGACAGAGTTCATAGCTCATGGGCAAGGGTCCCTCTAAGCTGTGCGGCAGCACAGTCTTGCAGCTTATTAATCATCCTGCCCCCCCACCCAGTCAGGCAGCTCCATATGTGGAGCTCTGAGCCACTGTCTGGGGAGGGCTGATTAAGCAGCTGTGGGCCAGGCAATTTGGAGGGAACCTTGCTCATGGATTATGTTCAGTTTAGTGAAAATGGAAAATTGAACTTCTTTAGTTACTGTTGCATTTCCATTTCTTTTTTGAGGGATAATATATTTTTCCTAAATTCATGTTGTTAGTCTGATACATATCTCAATACACTTTAAATACATACCTAAATAAAACCAGTTCTGCCTTGTTCCCTAATACTAAACCAAAACACCATGTTATACTGTCAATTAGTGGTCGGAGAAACACAAAGAAAAATTATGTAGCACTTTAAAGACTAACAAGATGGTTTAATAGAGACAGCTTGGAAGATTTCCTTTATAAATTTGTATACTAATACCACTTCTGTTTCATCAGAAACATAATACAGGCAGTCCCCGGGTTACATGGATCCGACTTACATCGGATCCCTACTTATAAACGAGGTGAGGCAACCCCGCACTAGCTGCTTCCCCCCAGCAGACCAAGGAGACGCGAAGCTAACCCTCCCTCCCCCACAGCAGACCAGGGAGACGCGGAGCGGCTTTTCTCAGCAGACACCTCAGCTTGAGAATAAAGGACTGAGGGAAGTGAGGTGTGGGAGAATGAAACTGAGCTCTGGAGAAATGTTTGGCTAGAGTTTCCCCTACAATATGTACCAGTTCCGACTTACAAATTCAACTTAAGAACAAACCTACAGTCCCTATCTTGTACGTAACCCGGGGACTGCCTGTAACAAGAAAGCTATGTCTATACTTGCACTTGATTGACAAAGCTTTTGTCATTCATGGGAATTCAACCCCACTTCCCCAAGAATGACAAAATTTTGCCACACAAGTAAAACTGTGAATGCTGCTTTGTCAGCAGGAGCGCTCTGCTGCCCACAAAGTGAAACCCCCTCACTGGGGGAGGAAGATTTTTTGACAAAAGTGCTGCCAAACAGTGTTTACACAGGCTGACAGCAATGTGTTGATGCAGCTTTTAGCAACAAAGCTTTATAGTGTAGAAGACAGACCTGAAGCATCAAAGGAACTAATTATTTTAGCTTGTTTGATCTCCTGATATGTGTATGGGGTGGAAGTGTGTGTATATGTATGTTGGACCTGGCTACGTTGTGAGACAAAAAAAAGTTGCGTAATTTTTATATAGAAATTTTGTGTATGTTTTAAACACCCAAAGTGGGAATCCCACTGCACTGTTTCTATACTCCGGTGTTTCTCCCCACACAACTTCCTCAGTCCTCTCCTCAAAAGCCAAAAATTCTTCTTTCCCTGCTCCATTAATTCTCTTTCTCATCAACCCTATACTCTCCTGCAGTCTGTTTGGTCAGCCACACAGTAGTTCTATTCCCTACTCTCCCCACTCAGCTTCCCATAAAGACTGAGTTGGGTTCCTTGCTTCTCCTCTTGCTGCCACTCTCACCACCTCTTCCTCTCCTATTGGGTTCTCAGGATTTCCAGCCCTCAGTTTGAATCTGACTGGAAAACAAGGGAAAGCTGAGGCTAAGGAGGCAGGCTGATCTCCTCTGAGAGGAAAGCAGGGCAGCCAAGCATCGAAAGTTGAATAGTAAGGAGAGAATAGGGAATGGACCAAAAGCTAGAGCAAGTGTTATTCTCATGCATTGATTGCACTCCTCTGGATGGAGTTCATAGCTTCTGGATTATGTTCGGCCTAGTGAAATGGAGTGGAGAGTTCCTTTCCTCCTACCTCTTTTAAACCTGGAATTTCCTCTTCTTGGAATTTTTTCAGAACCAAGCATAGTCTCTTCAGTTTCTCTGGCTCCATGTAGGAGAATGGTTGCTTCCTCTTTTGCTTTCTTCGAGAGATCCTTTTGCAAATGGATTCCCTTTCCTTGGAAAATTAGTGTTTTTATTTTTCCTCAGGAATTTTGCATTGGAAATTGACAGCAGTACTTGGAGCAGATTTCCTTAGCATCATTTCCTCTATTGCTTGAGCTTCATCAGCAGTCTTCATCAGCTTTTCACTTGCTCTTGCTACAAAGGGTTTAGCTGCCTCAAGTTTTTCTGCTCAATGGATGAAGGGCAACAGGGTAGCACTGAGAGAATTTTAGTGCTTGACACTGGCTTTCCTTTCTTTGAGGAACATAGTGGAGACAGCAGCATGGCAGTTTTGAAACAACTCTACCAGTCTGCTCCCTACTTGTACTTGTGTCAAGCCACAAATCCTACAGTCAAAGTTCAGAAAGGGAAGGAAAGCTAATGGTAACCAGTGCACAGACAACTACATCTGTGCTCAAGACTTTGGCAGCAACTCTTGTTGTGTTCTCACTAACTAGAGCTAGCTCCCCGACACAGTTATATTCCTATACCGTGTGCTAGATTTGTAGCTCACTGGGACCAGGTCTATGCTAGATCCAAAGGTTGGCTTAAGGAACACCACAATACGTAGCTGGAGTCAGTTTACCTTAAGCTGAGCTTGGCAGCATCCACACAACGGGAGGCCAATGGGAGTAAATGCTTCCATCAGCTTCCCTTACTCCTCATGACTGCCAGGAGTACAGGTGCAAGCTGGAGCTGCCTTCAGCATTCGATTTATGGGTCTAAATCAAATGCACTAAATCGAGCGCCAGAACTTTAATCTCTGCTGTGGTGAGTATAGATGTGCCATAAGTGGTTGTAAGCAGTGTTGTCATAGCCATCTCGATCCCAAGATATGAGAGAGAAAAGGTAGATGAGGTAATGTCTTAGGTAACCACTAGTGATTGTAATGCACTCAGCAAACAGCAGGGAAGAAAACACAGTGACTGTGTTTGTGCCTGGTTGAGAAATAGCTCTAGAATTCCTTTGACAAGAAGATTCTGGTTCTCAGATCACAAGTTCTCCTGAAGAGCATGTTCATAGGCTCAGAGTCCTGTCTTTACGAATGGACAGTGACCAAGCCCTTTTTACCTCTTTCCCTTACTTCTACCATATTCACTACCAGCTGCCTCAGTGTTCTTGCAGAGACAGGAATTTTGATGGCAAGTGGGATTCTGAAATCAAATACAGTTGCCATTTCACTTTGCTTTGTTTAGAGGTGTTAACATAGTTCCTTAGTCTTTCTCCTTAGCACCTTTGTATCTTTTTAAAACAAATAAAATAATTTGTTCTTCCAGCATGGCTTATAATTGAAATTATTTATAACAGAAAGATAACTAATTTTTGTGTATTCATTTCTCCTATGCTTCCTATGACCTGTAAGCTCCTAAAGTAGCCTCATTTGTTCCCCCCTTTTTAGCATTTCACAGTACTCAGTTCATAGTACCTATCTGTGAGAAACAGTGTTTCTTCCTCATGGCTATAACATTAATTCTATTTGCCTCAGCTGTTCTTGTTGTTACAATGAAAAAATGAGCTAGGAAACTATTAGAATCTAGTAACTTTTTGTGTAGTATGACTAGTAGTGCCTTCCCTCTAGTAAAAATGTCTTCTATTGACAGCAAAAATATGGGTAAAGGATAGAGCCTTGAAAATAGGACAGTTTTACCACAGATGCCAGGTTTCAGGGTGGGGGAGGGGGTATGTATTGCTCATTTCAGCATTCCTGAAAGTGTTAGGAAATTGAGGCTTATAGTCATAGAATCACAGAATATTGGAACTGGAAGGGACCTAGAGAGTTCATCAAGTCCAGTCTCTTGCCCTCACAGCAGAGCTAAGCACCATCTAGATCCGTGGTCCCCAACACGGTGCCCGCGGGCGCCATGGAGCCCGCGGGGACCTTTGGCGGCGCCCGCCAAGTGCTCAGGGCTGGCCTGGCCCCGGGCGCGCGGTGCTTGGGGGGGGGGGGAGAGCGCTAGCGCCGGCCCCGGGCGCGCGGCGCTTGGGGGGGGGGAGAGCGCTAGCGCCGGCCCCGGGGGCGGGGGGGGGGGCGGGGGCCCCGGGCGCGCGGCGCTTGGGGGAGGGGGGGGGAGAGAGCGCCGGCCCCGGGCGCGTGGCGCTTGGGGGAGGGGGGGGGAGAGAGCGCCGGCCCCGGGCGCGCCGCGCTTGGGGGAGGGGGGGGGGGAGAGCGCCGGCCCCGGGCGCGCGGCGCTTGGGGGAGGGGGGGGTAGAGAGCACCGGCCCCGGGCGCGCGGCGCTTGGGGGAGAGCGCCAGCCCCCAGAATGCAGCTATGGGGGGCCCCGCCCCCCGGGACCACTGATCTAGGTCATCCCTGACAGGTGTTTATCTAACCTGCTCTTAAATATCTCCAGTGATAGAGATTCCACATCCTCTCAAGATTCCACATCCTCCGTCCTAGGTTTATCGGGTAGTCGAGTCACTACTCAACTAGTCACTTCTCCCTGCCCTTGATATGTCTATCAGGCAGAAAGTGGGGGGAAGAGAGGGAGGGGGTGAGGGGGGAAGAGCAGGAGCCAGTGCTGGGGGGTGCTAGCTTAAAAGCTGCTTTCCCCTAGCACCTTTGCCGTGAGGGGCAGGTGGAGGCAGAGGCATAGCGGGGGACCAGGCTTAAGCTATGGCTCTGCCTTTTAAATGTAGTAAGAGCTGGGCGGGAGCTAACTCTGCTGAGGCTCTGCAGTTTCCCTCCTTATTGACTAATCGAGCAGTTGATGGAAATTCCTTCGACTACTTGATTATCTGATTAAACACGATTTAACATCTTCAGTGCTTAACCATCCTGACAATTAGAAAGTTTTTCCTAATGTCCAACTTAAAGCTCTCTTGCTGCAATTTAAGCCTATTGCTTCTTGTCCTCTCATCAGACATTAAGGAGAATAATTCTTCTCCATCCTCCTCCTTGTAACACATCTAACTTTTCTGAGTAATTTTTAACTCATTCTTTTCCTATTTTAACTTTTCATCCTATCTTCTTTCCCTAGCACTCACTAGTTTAGGTATCCAATCATCACCAGACTTCTTGGTGAAAACCAACATGGAGTTATTAAGCACCTCTGCCATTGTCATATTTTCTGTTATTGTCTTTCCTTCTTCATTGAGGATTGGGCCAATAATTCATGGGATTTTTACTCTAATTCTGACACTGCTTATTTTTTGAGTACCTGACTTTGCAACTTCAGCATTCTTTCACTGTAGCTTTTTTGGATGTATAAAAACTTACATTTAAGAGTTTACATTAACACATTGAAGGTCTGACTGCAGTCAATAACAAGTTTCACTGTTATCCTAACAAATCATGTCAGATAACCTGCAACAAGCTTTAAATGTTTTCTAATATGTCACTGTTTTTCTGTTTTCTTCTTTGTTGTATCTTTAAATATTTAAATGATACCTAAAATAAAATCTTTATAAATGTTCAGCTGCTGTTGAAGGCACAAGGGAGGCTTATTTGGATGGTTGCACTTGAAAAAAAATTGTTTCCATCTGTACTTGCAATACGCTTCATAGGTAGGGTTGCCAGATGGTTTAACCAAAAGTATTGAATACCCCCACCCCTCAAAAAAAATTCTGTTGAGGGGAGACCAAAGTTGTTGAAGAAAAGAAAAAAAGACCCCAAGAGTTATTGAATAAATAAATACATAAATACAATTAAAACAGCATTGCCCCTTTAAGTGTGTGCAGAGTCAGAATAGGGATAAGAAGAGGAAAGGTTGAGCACCAAGACCCAGGGAAGGCATTGCTTCCCCTTGCTCAGGTTTTTAGGATTTTTGCTGGGGCCATCTTGTTTTCTTGGTTGAGCCAGAAGGGAGCTTCCCTGAGGAACCAGGTAAGCAATGGGTCTTGGGGGAGGAGGGGCAGGGGCTGGGCCTGATTGCTGAGTGTGTCCGTAGGGTTGCCAAGTGTCCGATATTTGCGCTAGTTTGTAGCCATCTCTTGAAGAAAGAACAGTTTTTAAAGCTGGAGTAAAAGTCTGTGTCTGATTTTTTTGCTGTTCAGTCTTTATTCTTCTGTCTCACCAAAACTATAGTAGTATAGTTGCTAATGGTTTTCAGTGTTGAGATTTAACATTATTTCTCTTCCTATATACTTGGGATCATTGAAGTCAATGGCAAAAATCCTGTTGTCATCAGTGGGGCAGGATTTTACCCTCAGATTTATGGATATAGGGGCATGTGTCCCTCCATCTTCCCTTCTGCATGGCTCACAAAAAATTCTGAGCCTGTCCACCTCCTTTTCAGAACTGCACAGCAGCACTCACCTTCCTGGACCTGGAAAATGAGTGGCATGGCAGCTCCCACAGCCAGGGCCATGTGTGATGGTGGGTAGGGGTGGGGGAAAGGAAGTGGGACAGGGCTACGGTGGGAGGCAGCTGCTCTGGCTGCTGCCATGGCTGAAGCTCTGTTGGGAGGCAGCTGCCATCTGGGATTGGAGCCGTGGGGTTGTTGGGCGGCTGCTGCCATGGAGAGTTGGGGCCTTGAGGTGATGGGGCTGGTGGCAGCTGCTGCCAGGAGTTGGACCATGGGGCTGGTGGGGGAACAATGTCAGGTGGAGGAGAAGACAGGGAAGCTAGCTGTGTAACAGGGAAGAAGATGGGGCAGATGCTAAGGCATCTGCATGCTAAGTGGGGATTTCTTCCATAACAACATAAAATATATAAGCCCCACTTACCGTGCAGATGCATTAGCTCCTGCCCTGTTACACAGCTAGCGCTAACACTCTATTGGGGGCGGAAGAGGGAGACGGACGCGCAAGACAAAACTTACCCTGCTCACAAAAAACCTTAGAGGGAACGTTGCTTCAGGCATTTGCTGTAAATGATATACATGCATGCTTGTAAGGAAAGATAGATGGTAGAAGTAGTACCCTCAGAAGACTTGGGTAGAAAATTCTGTTTTATTTAGATTAACCATGGAATAGGGAATTGTTTTGTAATGAAAAACAGTGTTTGGTATTTTAAATAATCAGCCATGCTCTTTTTCCTGTCTAGGTTGTATGATTTCTTGAAACATTTTATTGTAATAGCTCTATTACTTATTTTAGGAGTGGTTTAATGGAATGTCATAATGCATATTGCATTAAAAGCAAAGGTCAAACACTTGACAACTTCAAACTTTAGAAATGACTGAGTTTATAACTATCAATTTTACTAGTTTTAGAGCAAAGTATTAATTAAAGAGCATAATGGGTTATGAAGTAAGTATGTGACAAATATTTAAAGTGGATAAGTTATTTATATACATTCTCAACCTAATACATTTGCATAGCATGGACAATAGAAAGCTAATATGATTCACTGGATAGACTGTGGTAATAACAGTTTATAATTTTTTTTTACAGGGAACACCAAGGATTTTTTTTTTGTTGGGAAAGGGGGTGGGGGAGAGGCTTGCTCCTTTGAGGGCAGCCATTTGAAGTCTGTTCTCTCCGTGTACGGTGACCATATTTTCTGAACCAAAATTAGGAACATATTAACCACACCCCCTGACCTCTGTTAACCATTCCCTTGACTCTCGGGGTCAAGATGGATGCATAACCAGAAGTAAAAGGTGTCGTGTGACCCCCCCCCCCCAAGAACTTTTCCCACCATCTTCCTACCAATAGGGGAGTTTGCCCCCCACGAACCCCCCCTATGCAACTATCCTGCAATTGCATTAACCCAATTTGTATCACATTAACTCGGGGGGCAGGGCGGGGGGGTATAAACCTCTACCTTTTCCCTTTGCTGCCCTGTCTCCTCCCCTTGCTCCATCAGCTCCCCTGGTGCTTGCTACCCCCAAGCCCTCACTCGCCTCTGCTGTCCTGACTCCTGCCCTTCTCACTGTCCTCAGCCCTTGTTGGACCTGCTCCCCTGCACCAGCCCTATTCTCCTCCGGTAGCCCCACTCTGATCATGTGTAGCTACCCCTCCTTATCTCCTCTCCCAACACCTCCTTCTACACACCTGCCCTGCCTCTCTCCTCTGGTGCTGATCCCTCCACTGCAGATGTCTGCCCTTCTGCTTCATCCCCAGAATCCATTGGCACCTGCACCTTCCCTTAGACCTACACCCTCCTGGTGCCTCCTCCTTTCCTCACTACCCCTGCCCCCCTTGACCTCTTTCTCCCTGATGCCCATCCCCCTCACCACCCTCTGCCCCAGTTCCTCTTCTGCCCCCTCTGTGCCCTCACACATGATTTACTCCATCCCCTCCTTCCTCATGCCCACCCCTCTGTTCAACTCTTCTCCCAGCCCCCAATGCCCCTCCCCTCTCCTCTCCCAGCATCACATTGTTCCCTCCGCTTCCACCCCCACTGACACCTCCCCTCCCTCTTCCTGTCCTTTTCCTCATTGTTTCCACTTGGCCCCCTGGCATTTGTCTCTCCTCCACCCTGTCCCTTGGTGCCTTCCCCTTTCTTCTCCTGTCCCCTCCCTCTTCCCTCAGCACAAGCCCCTTCCTCTCCTACCTTCCTTCCACATAGTTCTCTCCATGCCCTCCCACACCTTTTGCCTTCCAGTTTGTGGGGCTGGAGTCTGGTCAGGCCCCAGAAGTCACCACAGCCCTGTCCCCAGCTGCTTCCGGGGCAGGACCACTTGCCGAACCTGGAGCTGAGCTGCCTGCAGTGCTAATTTTAGTGCAGTCCAGTCCCTGCACCAGCTTTGGCTCCCATTAGGAGAAGTGCAGAGGGGAGGGGAGAAACCCCTCACCCCACCAGACCCGGCTTGCAGAGCATGGCTGTGTGAGCAGGTCCATGCACTGCTGCTCCCCCAGGAGGGTGGAAAGGGGCGGGAGAGAAAGGGCGGTGCACAGAGCGCACCAGCAGAGCCCCAATGTACCCTGCTCTGCAGCACTCCAGCCAGGCTCTGCGTACTCCCTGCCAGGACTCTAGCGTCAGCTCTCAGGAGCAGCTTGCGGGGTTTGACCCCTGACCAGTGCCCCTCCCCCTCCAGCAGCAGTGGCGGCCTCCTGTGGATGGAAGAGGCTGGGCTGCTGGCCGAGCAAGGCAGAAGCAGTCTCACAGTGGGAAGGAAGAGCCACACGGGATGGAAGGGTGGGGAGGAGGTTGCCGGATGGCAGCGCATGCTGCACATGAGCTCGGAGCTCTGAACACTGCGCGCCAACCAGTAGCGGCACTGGCTGCCCATGCCAAGCACCAAGGGAGCCATTTAGGTGTTGTGTGGAGGTGGGGAATTGCTGCTGCACTGTGCTAGCTCTGGGTGTCTTTAAATCCATGACTGTCTCGGGAAGAAAAGGGATGTATAGTTACCATATCTCCATGGCACGCCTCCGACTGCCTCCTGGCACACCGGTGTGCCGCGGAATACATTTTAAGAAACACTGATCTATATGGTAACATGCCTGATATTTTAACTGTAAATACTGGGTATATGCTGTACTAGAACTAAAAGTAAGATAATTGTTATGTTCATTATCTAGTCTAGCTTAATCTTTCAGAAGATTGAGTATAAAAATGAGTGATGTTTTCTGCAGAATAACTCTTGCTTTAATCACGTTATTTGTAAGTGACAACATTCCATAAGATACATACATAAAATATTTGTGGAAACTGTCTCTAGAAATTAGCTACATGTTATATAGAATAACTGCAGTGTGTTATATCTTTTCTGCCATATCTGACTAACAGACCAGTAGGGGTCAGTGTGTGCATTGAATTGAAGTCATCTAAGTCATTTAAATTAATTTTTAAAATTACATGTTCAATTAAATATTAAAATAAAAGGAAGAGAAAATCCCAGAGATTGTCAGAAAATTATATGAACTCTATGATCAGAATCTGATTAACTTGTTTTCTTCTTTTATTTATTTGTATTTTTCTGTTCTCTTTTAACTCGGGGTGTCTTCAAAGAGCGCATACAGTGTGGGCAGGATTACAAGATGACTGCGTTGTGTGTCTGTGTTTGGGTACCCAACGCTCTGCATTAGTTAAAAATCAAGTGCTTTTCAAGAGTCTCTGGGCATTCAAAGTCACTGATAATTTTGTTAAACCTTGGCTATACAGGCAGTCCCCGGGTTACGTACAAGATAGGGACTATAGGTTTGTTCTTAAGTTGAATTTGTATGTAAGTCGGAACTGGCTCCAGATTCAGCTGCTGCCACTGAAACTGACCAGGGGCTGACTACAGGAAGCCGGAGGCAGAGTTGCTCTGCCCCCAGCTTCCTGGAATCAGCCTGATCAGTTTCAACAGCTGCTGAATCTGGAGCCTGGGACAGAACAGCTGGGGCGATGCCCGGTAGGTTCCCACAGGACCAACCCGCCAGCACCCCAGCTGCTCTACCCGAGGCGTCCCGCAACAAAAGCCCGGTCTTCTGGGGGGGGGGGGGGCGCACTAGCTGCGCCCTCCCCCCCTCCCCTGTCCAGCACACCAGGGAGACCCGAGCAAAGCCGCACAGGCGGAGGGACCCCGCCGCCCGTGTGGCTTTGCTCCTTTGCCCCTGAGCAAAGCCGCACAGGTGGCGGGATGCCGCCCGTGTGGCTTTGCTCCTGTCTCCCTGGTCTGCTGGGGGGGCCCAGCGGCTTTGCTGGACCCCCCCCCCCCCCCCAGCAGACCAGGGAGACCGGGAGAAGCTTTTCTCGCCCCGGAGGATACGGGTGGCGACCCGCCGCCCGTGAGCTCCGGGGCGAGAAAAGCCCCGTTCGTAAGTGTGGATCTGACGTAAGTGCGGATCCGACGTAAGTCGGGGACTGCCTGTATATATATGTAGACTGAAGCAGAGTCAAATGTTGTGTATGGGAGGGGAGAAGTAGAAATTCAAAACAAATGGTTCAGTGCTGTTTTTCTTCTCCTTCCCCCTCCCTCCCAAAACCAGAACTTAAAACTTAACACTTTCCTTAACAAGTTAGTAATTAATGTGAAATGCCCTCTTATATTATGTGTGCACATGCACATAAATACCCATCTATTAATGGCTTTCTGAGGGAAGAATAGTCCTTAGGTCACGTTACTTTTTATGTTATACTAGAAGATTTACCTAGTGCTGCTTGGGTCCGTCAGTGCATTGGGCTGGAGTTGTGGGGGTTTCAGGAGTTAGGGTAGGGGGTTGGGCATGGGCAGATTTAGGACAGCGACTTGAAGATGTGGGGGGCTCAGTGCAGGGTACATGGGGGAGGGTGCAGGAGTCAGAGCTGGGGTAAAGAGGGGTTTAGGGCAGGGAGTACCGGAGTCAGGGCAGAGGGTTGGGAGGTGTGGGAGGGAGGGGGCTCGAGACATAATGGGGATTCAGGATGGGTGGCTGGTGAGTGCTTCTTGGCATGGCAGGGGCCATGTAGCTCAGCCACCAGCTGCTTTCTGGGGCTGCAGGAGCCATTCAGCCTGGCGGGTGGCTGCTCCCCTGGGCCACCCTAGAATGGCAGAGGCTGTGCTGCCTGGCCTCCGGCTGCTACCCTGGGCTGGCTGGGGGTGGAGGGGACAGTGTTGCCTGGCTGGCAGCTGCTATGCAGCTCTCCAGAGCTGTTGGTGCAGTGGAGGCATTCTTGCTAGCTACTGGACTGTCATTCTTGAGTATAACTGTCCTTGTCCTTGTCGCCCCCCTGTAATCATTCTGCAGCGTAACTGTCCCTCCTATCACAGCCCTCCCTTGAAACAATCACATTCCAAACACATCCCATTGTCCTGGGTTTTCCAACCCCTGACCTTGCTTTCATTTATGATAAGAGGAAGCTGTATGTTAAATTGAAGGCAAACTCATAGGTGCTAGAACTCCTGTACCCTCAGCTTGAAGTGGTTTCTATTATGTACCAGGTTTACTGATTGGTTCAATGGCTCTAAACCAGTTCCATTATAAAAATTGTTCCAGTACCCCTGGACAAAGTCCTATTGAGCAGGAAAAAAAATATCCACTTGACTCCCTCTTGCTAAATATTATCTGGACTGGATGGGAACAAGATGGCTGACTGGTGTCAAACTGAATTCCTCTTTTTATTACAGTAATTCACGTGTTTTATTTTTTGCATGGTAAGTTTTTTAAGAAAAAGTGTTAATTTCTGTGGTTGCAAAATGTGCCACCAAGTGCTTAGTGGTAAATTTTGACAGGAATATAACAAATCTGGCATGTTTATAATCAGATGCTATTAATATCTGTCAAGTTTGTATGCTAACACAATGCATTTACAAACCGTTTTAATTTCAGTGGACATGTACATTACAACATCATGGTGTTGGGTTTTTGTTTCTTTTTCATCTTCTGTGTAGTTTTATTTAAACCATAGGTTTGCCTTTTTCTCCAAAGTGTCTTGTGGTTGCTCTTGTTTGTCTTAGTAATATATGTTTCTTGACACTGTTTCTTTAATCTCTATGATGCTGTTCTTCAATGAGCATCATACGCAAGTAATCATTTGTGAGAAAGTAATCCAAATCCTTTTTGTATGCCCTGCTATAGCAGAAAAAATAAACAGGAGGTTACATTTTATTTGTAAATATTTAAAAACTAGAACTGCTGCTCCAGTACGCAAGCAGTTATTTTCAGAATTCTGGCCCACATTAATGGCCTATAATTGACATACCAGTAAACTAGCAAGAAAAAATTAATGTAGGGAGTAGTAACACTGATGGTTTATCATAGTACATAGTATATTCCAATTCCATTAAGCTAGAACTATTCAGTTATTTACTCTGAAAGTTAATGACTGCTTAGTTAGGATATTATTACTCATAGACTCATAGACTTTAAGGTCAGAAGGGACCATTATGATCATCTAGTCTGACCCCCTCAACAGTGCAGGCCACAAAATCTCACCCACCCCTCCTAGAATAATCCTCTCACCTATATCTCAGATATTGAAGCCTTCAAATACTTTGAAGACCCCAAGATGCAGAGAATCCTCTAGCTGTGATCTGTACCCCATGCTACAGAGGAAGGCGAAAAACCTCCAGGGTCTCTGCCAATCTACCCTGGAGGAAAATTCCTTCCCGACCCCAAATATGGCGATCAGCTAAACCCTGAGCATGTGGGCAAGACTCATCAGCCAGACACCCAGAAAGTTCTCTGTAGTAACTCCTATCATCTCTCCATTGACCTATTTCCCACTGATAATGAATGGTCAATTAGTTACCAAGATCATGTTATCTCATCAAACCATCCCCTTCATAAACCCATCTAGTTTAATCTTGAAACCAGATAGATCTTTTGCCCCCACTACTTCCCTTGGAAGGCCGTTCCAGAATCTCACTCCTCTAATGGTTAGAAACCTTCGTCTAATCTCAAGTCTAAACTTCCTACTAGCCAGCTTATATCCATTTGTTCTTGTGTCCACATTGGTATTAAACTTAAATAATTCCTCTCCCTCCCTGGTATTTATCCCTCTAATATATTTAAAAAGTGCAATCATGTCCCCCCTCAGCCTTCTTTTGGTTAAAGTAAACAAGCCAAGCTCCTTGAGTCTCCTTTCATAAGACAGGTTTTCCATTCCTCGGATCATCCTAGTGGCCCTTCTTTGTACCTGTTCCAGTTTGAATTCATCCTTCTTAAACATGGGAGACCAGAACTGCACACAGTATTCCAAATGGGGTCTCACCAATGCCTTGTATAATGGCACTAACACCTCCTTATCCCTACTGGAAATACCTCGCCTAATACATCCCAAGATCGTATTAGCCTTTTTCACGGCCATGTCACAATGGCGGCTCATAGTCATTCTATAATCAACCAGGACTCCGAGGTCCTTCTCCTCCTCCGTTACTTCCAACTGATGTGTCCCCAGCTTATAACTAAAATTCTTGTTATTAATCCCTAAATACTTCTCACTATTAAATTTCATCCTATTGCTATCACTTCAATTTACAAGATCATCCAGATCTTCCTGTATGATATCCCGATCCTTTTCTGAATTGGCAATAGCTCCCAACTTTGTGTCATCTGCAAATTTTATTAGGACACTTCCACTTTTGGTGCCAAGATCAGCAATAAAAAGATTAAACAAAATTGGCCCCAAAACTGATCCCTGAGGAACTCCGCTAGTAACCTTCCTCCAACCTGACAGTTCACCTTTCAGTATGACCCGCTGTAGTCTCCCCTTTAACCAGTTGCTTATCCACCTCTCAACTTTCATATTAATCCCTATCTTTTCCAATTTAACCAATAATTCCCCATGTGGTACTGTATCAAATGCCTTACTAAAGTCGAGGTAGATTAGATCCACTGCATTTCCTTTATCTAAAAAATCTGTTACCTTCTCAAAAAAGGAGATCAGGTTGGTTTGGCACGATCTACCTTTTGTAAAACCATGTTGTAATTTGTCCCAATTGCCATTAGCCTCAATGTCTCTAACTACTTTCTCCTTCAAAATTTTTTCCAGGATCTTACATACTACAGATGTCAAACTAACAGGCCTATAGTTACCCGGGTCGCTTTTTTTCCCTTTCTTAAAAATCGGAACTATATTAGCAATTCTCCAGTCAAATGGTACAACCCCTGAGTTTAGAGATTTATTAAAAAATTTTGCTAATGGACTTGCAAGTTCGTGTGACAGTTCCTTTAATATTCTTGGATGAAGACCATCTGGGCCCCCCGATTTACTCCCATTAAGCTGTTCAAGTTTGGCTTTTACCTCGGATATGGTAATATCTACCTCCTTATCCTCAGTCCCATTTGTTAACTTACCATTATCCCTAAGATCTTCATTAGCCTCATTAAAGACTGAAGCAAAGTATTTGTTCAAATATTGGGCCATTCCTAGATTATCCTTAACCTCCACTCCATCCTTAGTAATTAGTGGTCCTACTTCTTCTTTTTTTGTTTTTTTCCTATTTATATGGCTATAAAACCTTTTTACTATTGGTTTTAATTCCCTTTGCAAGGTCCAACTCTACCTGACTTTTAGCCTTTCTCACTTTATCCCTACATGCTCTAACCTCAATAAGGTCGCTTTCTTTACTGATCCCTCCCATTTTCCACTCCTTATATGCTTTCTGCTTTTTCTTAATCACCTCTCTGAGATGCTTGCTCATCCAGCTTGGTCTAACACACCTGCCTATACATTTTTTCCCTTTTCTAGGGATACAGGCTTCTGACAGCTTCTGCAACTTTAACTTAAAATAATTCCAGGCCTCCTCCACTTTAAGATCCATAATTTCTTTAGTCCAATCAACTTCCCTAACGAATTTCCTTAATTTACTAAAGTTAGCCCTTTTGAAATAAAAAACCCTAGTCTCAGATTTATTTTTGTTTATCCTTCCATTTAATTTAAACTGAATTAGCTCATGATCACTCGATCCAAGGTTGTATCCTACAACCATTTCATCTATGAGGTCCTCGCTACTCACCAAAACCAAATCTAAAATAGCATCCCCCCTTGTTGGTTCAGCAACTACTTGATGAAGGAATTCATCAGCTATTATTAGCATCTTCTGCTAAATGGAGACACAAATGGTGCCAACTAATTTTGTTTAACCAGGTGTTAAATGTTGAGGCCTAGTGTTTTTAAGAGAGACCATGCTCAAATTTATTTGTTTAATATGGAAATAAGTTGACACCTATACAGGGCTCTAGACACCCTGATATATGATTAGCGAAACAAAATCCCAGCATGATTAAAATATAAATTCAAATAAGGATCTCAGCTGAACAGCCCCTTGAATAGAGGGGGAGGAGAGAATCCTTTTCAGGCCTTCATCTTTGATGAAAGCATACCCACAGCTCTCTCCAAAAGGCAAACTTCTTTTGCAGCATTTCTAGAAAGTCACCAAATTTGACCAAGATGGGACCCTGGAGCTTGGATATATTGATATAGTATCCAATATAGTAGGATAGATATAGAGATATAGTATTCAATATAGTATTTTATGATTTTCAGATCTTTTAATTTTAAATTGTCATCTTAAGGGTAATAAAAGTTGAATAAGTGGCCCCTAGGGAGTCTCCGTTTCCTTTTCCCTTTTCTTTTTTCTTTTCTTTTCGTGTTGGGGATAGATCTGCTTCACTTTAAAGTATAGCAATTGATAAAGTAGGGCTCTGAGTAACTGCAGGATGTAAATCACCTGGGCAGATCACAGGGCTCGTGATGCACGTGCAAGTTGGTACAGACAGTGGTGAAGGCAGCTGGGTGGAAGCCCTGGAAGAGTGCAACCAGCAGTGCAGCCTGCAGCTCACTGTGCACCAGCCAGTGCAGGTGCAGCACAGCCCAAATGTCATGTGGACGCAGGAACAGCTTGTGTGTGCTTGGGGACCCATTGACTATGCTGCTCTGGGGCCCGGAATTGTTGTCAGCAGACTTGGTTTTCCCAACTAAGTGGAATAGGTGATCTTGCAAAGGAACAGCATGAGATGATTGTGAAGATGGGGAAAGGAGTATGATATGAAAGGAAGGTACTAACGATGTGAAAGGTTAACCTTAACAGAGGGGGGTTATCAGTTCCTTTTGACAGTGGGTGCTGGAACAGCTTCCCACTCATCATCAGCAGGGAGATGCTCCAGTCCTGTGGGGCCTGCCACAGACAGGCTACTCTGAGTGTCATTTCAAACATTACTCAGTTTTAAATAGTATTTTGGTGGCATTTTTCCCAGATAGCTTACATGTACTAATCGTTACCACAGTGTTTCTTAAACATTTTAAGACTGAGGCACACCAAACCATTTTTTTGTTGAGTTAAAAAAAAAAGGAGGGGGGGGGGAGGGGAGGGAAAAGTTATTGACCAAAAAAAGGGGGGGGGGAGTTATGGGAGGGAGGAAGGAAAGGTCATGTGCCCCTTTAAGGGCAGCCATTTTGAACTCTGTTGTTCTCCGTGGCACACCTCCAACTGTCTCGCGGCACACCAGTGTGCCACAGAACACAGTTTAAGAAACACTGAGTTAGCATCACAGCTAAAAAAGCAATAGTTTAGATTGCTATTTATAGCTCTATTTATATCTCTGTTAAAAGTATTTAATGCATATGTTACTTCAGTGGTTGAAACATATAAAGAATACTTATGTTTGCTTATAACTTTTGAGTAGACTAGACTAGTCTGCATTCTCAAGAACTTCATAAGGCAAAGTGTAAAACCAAATACTCATTTAATTTGTTATTGTAAGTGTATCTTTAATGAGTATCTGTACTCACGCTACCTAATTAGTGAAGTAAATCACAGTGGTAATGGTGTTTGAATGTGAGTGTATATGTATTTATATGCATTTCATAAAGTTTTTCAGGATTCTTGATAAACAGAAGCCAAAGTAGTGCAAGAAGTTTTGTTTTACTAAAACTTTTATAAGATACCAGCCCGTGGCACTAAAATCTATTTCTTTCCAATACTGAAGCAAGAAACCTTTCATGCATAATGAAATATTAGTTTTTCTTTTCGACTTTGACTTAAACTCCATAGAGTTTAACTAGGAAAAAGAAAAGTCATTACTTCAGTTAGTGTGCCTTTCTGGAAAAAAATGATAGTGCTGCAGGCGTGCTTTGAGCAATGGTGCAGGCATTTACTCAGTTCATATATCCCTGTCATAAAGAGTCAGTTCTGTTCTTTTGAAGTCATATGCAGTGATGTTAGCTTCCTGTGAATCATTTAGTAAGTACAAAAGTATTGTTTCCTTAAAAAAAAAAACAAACAAAAAAAAAACCCTATGGTGTTTTTTTTTTCCCAACGAAATCAAAGAATATTGAGATCATGACATTAATGCAAAAAGGTCATTTTGATTTTTCATTCTGCAGTCAGTACTTGGTAAATGCTTTAGGTAAGTTGAAGCAGAACATAACTGAATAGAATTGGAAAACGGAACTAGAGTCATATAGGTATGTTCATAACTGCAATTTTTAGTCCACAGGTCCTGAATTTTTAGTCCAAAGGTCCTTGCAGCTCCCATTGGCTCCAATTTGCCATTTGCAGCCCAGGAGAGCTGTGGGAAGCCATGGTGGGCCAGGCTGCTGCTTCCTGTGGCTCCCCTGGGCTGTAAACGGTGAACTGGAGCCATGAGGCTTCGTGGCTGCGGAGGTGGTAAATAAACAAACCTCAGTGGCCTGTTAGCAGATTTCTCAGAGTGGGTTCGTGGACCACTTTGAGAAACACTGCTCTAGCTATCCAGATGCCTATCCCCAATAGGGTTTCATGAGCCTGGTGAAGATAGGCATTCCTTCACCTAACCCTCCTTGCAGGGTCCAATCTGGTAGGGTTTGTTTTGGGACCCTATGCCAAATAATAATTTTGCATTTAAATCAACACTGTTTGAAGGACTCTTATGGAATAACCTCTGATGTATTAATGATCAGTTATTTCCACCGGTACCAAGCATAAAAATGGCCTTTTAAAATGTCTTTACTACAAAACTTGTAAAGGAGCCCTCCTGAGTACCTGTGAGTCATTAAATGGTAATTCTGTTTTTTAAAGGTCAACTCAATTAGATTTTGGCAAGATTGAGACTTCAGTGTCTCTTGGTATATTTATCAGGACACATTGGTTGGTAGTTTGTAAGTATTCATGAGCAAATAGGGTTAGTAATACGTTGATACCAGTACAAATAGATTGTCCTCATCACCACGTAGACAAAACAGTCATGAAATCTGTGCAATGCCTTAAGCGCTAGTGGCATGATATAATGAAGTTGTATTCCATTAAGCACTCGTATACAAGGGAGCAAAATGTCATCACCTGAAAGTGGCTGCATTTCTTTTATACAACCTCATCTGTTCCGTCAACTAGTTTTGCTCTGATCAATAAGCAGTTTTCTGTGGCCTTTCACTACTGTCAGATGTCATTGAGTGATGTAAATACACGTCAGAAACTAGAAACTTGACAGCTCACCCAGATTAAGCAGGGAAGGAAGGAGGGGGAAAACCAGTGGAATGGACAGAAATGACAGCTGATGTCTGCTGTGTATAAATGATCTGATAGTGCTACAGATGAGACTTTTTTTTCATCTTCTGTAAACCTGCAGTAAAATTATCATATCCCATACACAATACAGAATAGACACTGAAAAAGCCAGAGAAAGCTTTTGTATTTTGGAAAATACATAGTGACCTTTATGTGTTAAACTAATTTGTTTCATCTCTTCAAATTATTGTTGTGTGGGAAGAAAATAATCAATGTAGTTAGTCTGAATATTGGAGAAGAATGAAAATGTGTAAAATCAGGAAATATTTTTGCTTGTTTTTTCCCCTAATTTAAAAATAGCACCATTGATTTAATTTAAGACTTGTGGTTAAGCTGTTGGGGGAGACTCCTGTTGAACTCAAAACATATACTGTGGTTTAACCAAAAAAAGTGAATTTTATGGGACAATAATAAGATAATGAAGTCATAACATAAAAATAATAAATGTAAATATATATGTGGGGATAACAAGTGCCTAACAAAAGACCCTCCCTAAATTCTCTAAATTAGTTTCCCTTTAGTCCAAGCAAGTTTGGTTGTAAGATTACCTTCAATATTATACTCCCCCACCCCTTTTTGTAATATTAAACTGGACATTCTGTTTGCTGCTATCTTTCACACAAATCATGAATACTCAAACATTCTGGTATACTCTTTCAGAGGACTGCTGATCTCATTTGGTTAATAATTTAATCATGGGATCAAAATTAGTGAGTGGTATTTTTTTAAATCTTGTAAAATTGATTAAAACTAGTAACTATTAAAGCACAGAAGTACATGTGGAAATTAACAGTAGCTGGTAGAATTACAGGTTGTACCTCCCTTAACTGGGATTCTCTGGTCTGGCAACATCTGTAGTCTGGCAGGACCATGGATGTTCCTGAACCATGGGGTCCAGGTGTAAGTAGGTTGGCCACAAGGCAGGAGCTGGGGGTGGGAGGATGTAACTCAGCCAGGAGCCCCGTGTTGAGAGAGGGGGACATAGCATGGATTTCTGGCCCCTGTTGCTGGGTGGTGGCGGGGGGGAACAGCAGTGGTCTGAGTCCTGGCAGCCACAGAGCCTTGGTCCCAGCAGCCACAGCTGCCCCAGGAGCTGCGACAGCCATGGAGTTCCAGCCTCAGGAGCCATGGCCAGGCACGCAGCAGCAGGGCTCAGTTGGAGTCCTAGCCAGCAGCAGCATGGTCTGTTGGGAGGAACCTCCCCTTGTTCAGCAAATCCCCTTGTTCGGGACCAGTCAGGTCCCAAGGGTGCCAGACAAGGGAGGTCCAACCTGTATTTGCTTTTGAGCCACTGTGAACTATATATGAAATATTTGGTTGGACTTGATATTGCAAAGTGAGTGCATTCCATTCTTAGGCATGATGGTGGGAACTCAGGATACTCAGCAGATTTCAGGACTGGATTTATAGCTGGTCGATGGCTGGAATTCCCACCGTGGAACAGAGAGACTCTTCTTGTCCTTACAAAAACACTACTGATTATAGTACTAGTCCCAGATTAAGTCACCACAGTTTGTCTTGGAGCAGGTGGTTTAATTTAGATACATTTCTCATAAACAATTCTAGTAATAACATCAGGGTTTTTTGTTGTTTTGCTGCTGTTTTTGGTAGAGCTGTGGATTTAATCATTCCTTTAGAGTACTTGGCACCTATATTTATAACGTTGTGCTAGATCTTGAGGTTGAAAATGTAGAAACTTATCTCAAAGTAAAACTAGTTTCACTGTACAATTATCTAAAATGAAGAAAGTAATCAAGTGGGTAAACTTGATTAGAATTTTAAAATCCTTTGTTTTAAGAACCTAGTGATGTCTTCAAGAGAACGTACTGGAATAGGAACCAGGAGGACTATGCTGTGTTCCCAGTTCTGCTGCTGACCTGCTGTGTCACCTTAGTCAAGTAACATTTCCATTTTCTTCTAGCATCATTTTTTTTCTTTGGAGCAGAGATTCTCTGTTACTTTGTGCTTATATGGTGCCTAACCCAGTAAGCACCATTGTTGGGTTAGGTTTCTCAATGCTACCCTTAGCATAAAAATAATTAGTAATCCATTAGAACAGTCACAGTATGTAATTATCTTAAAATAACTTTTTAAAAAGACAAGTGGTTCTTTAAAGTGAACTTTTTTTTTTTTAAACAAAGAGCTTTGTGCATCTTATTGTACTTTTCAGGCCATTCTTTGTGCTTTCTTCTATTTGTGGAATTGATCTGCCAATCTCAGGGCCTGATTCAAAGCCCATTGAAATCAGATTGTCAGTGCAGCAGCAGCAGGTAGCCAACATCTACTCTCTGTTTCCTCGTGGCCCATTCACCATGCCCATCAACTTCTTGGTTGCTACTCTGGAGGGAGGCATGGGGAGTACACAAAAGCAACCCATTCAAAATATGCCAAATTAATCACTTTCTCCATTTCTCGGTGTATCTGATCTTATATGTTTTATCTTTGTGTTGTACAATGACAAGCATCTCATCAGCATTTATTTATCATTAATGTTACAAGTAATTCATAGAATCATAGAACCATAGAGCTGAAAGAAACCTCAGAAGGTCATCAAGTCCAGCCCCCTGCTCTAGGCAGGACCAATCCCAACTAAATCAACCCACCTAGGGCTTTGTCAAGCTGAGACTCCAACACCTCTAGGGTTGGAGACTCCACTACTTCCCTAGGTAACCCATTCCAGTGCTTCACTACCCTCCTAGTGAAATAGTTTTTCCTAATAGCCAGCCTGGACCTCTTCCACAACTTGAGACCATTGCTCCTTGTTCTGTCATCTGTCACTTCTGAGAACAACCTTTCTTCATCCTCTTTGGAAGCTCCCTTCAGGAAGTTGAAGGCTGCTATCAAATCCCCCCTCACTCTTTGCTTCTGCAGACTAAACAGACCCAACTCCCTCAGCCTCTCCTCATAGGTCATATGCTTCAGCCCCCTAATCATTTTGGTTGCCCTCGGTTTGACCCTCTCTAATGTGTCCACATCCTTTTTGTAGTCGGGGGCCCAGAACTGGACACAATACTCCAGATGTCGCCTCACCAGAGCTCAATAAAGGGGAATAATGACATCTCTGGATCTGCTGGCAATGCTCCTCTTAATGCACCCTAATATGCCATTAGCCTTCTTGGCTACACAGGCACACTGTTGACTCATATCCAGCTTCTCATTCACTGTAACCCCCAGGTCCTTTTCTGCAGAACTACGACTTAGCTGGTTGGTCCCCAGCAAGTAACAATGCTTGGGATTCTTGTGTCCCAAGTGCATAACTCTACACTTGTCCTTGTTGAACCTCATCAGATTTCTTGTGGCCCAATCCTCCAATTTGTCTAAGTCTCTCTGGACCCTATCTCTGCCCTCAAGCGTATCTACCACTCCCCCTAGCTTAGTGTCATCTGCAAACTTGCTGAGGGTGCAATCCATCCCCTCATCCAGGTCATTAATAAAGATATTGAACAAAACCGGTCCTAGAACCGAACCTTGGGGCACTCCGCTAGAAACCGACCGCCATCCGGACATCAAGCCATTGATCACTACCCTCTGGGCCTGGCCTTCTAGCCATCTTTTTATCCATCTTACTGTCCATTTATCCAATCCACATTCCCTTAACTTGCTGGCAAGAATATTGTGGGAGACCGTATCAAAAGCCTTGCTAAAGTCAAGGTATATCACATCCACTTACTTTCCCACATCCACAGAGCCAGTTTCCTCATCATAGAAGCTAATCAGATTGGTCAGGCATGACTTTCCCTTTGTGAATCCATGCTGACTATTCCTAATCACTTTCCTCTCTCCCAAATGCCTCAAAATGGATTCCGTAAGGATCCCTTCCATGATTTTTCCAGGAACCGAGGTAAGACTGACCGGCCTATAGTTCCCTGGATCGTCCTTCTTCCCTTTTTTGAAGATGGGCACTACATTTGCCTTTTTCCAATCATCTGGGATTTCTCCTGACCTCCACAACTTTTCAAAGATAATGGCCAAAGGCTCCTCAATGACATTTGCCAATGCCCTCAGTATCCTTAAATGCATTAAGTCTGGACCCATGGATTTGTGTATGTTTAGCTTTTCTAAATAGTTCCTAACCTGTTCTTTACCCACCAAGGGCTGTCCATCTTCATCCCATCTTGCATCACTTAGCACTTGTTACCCACCAGCTCTGTGATTCTTGTGGAACCAGAACATGGTCACCTGTCAGCCTTGTGCTCTTGGGGAGCCAGGGAGTGACATTCATGGAAAACCATCGCCCTCACTCAGGCCTCTGCTAGAATCAAAGACAAAGCAATGAAAAGGCCGGGGAAAGACAAACCTAAACTGCTTCAGACCAGGGTGATACAATTTAGGAAACACCCCAGCCTCATTTGCATTAAAGATGGAACTGGGGGACATCTCATTAGCATACAGGATGGAGAGAAGAATGGAGAGCAGCAGGCAGGAACCGTAGTGAACTATGGGATACTGAAAGCAGAGAAGCACTGCCTGATGAGAAATCTCTACTCCAGATGCTAATGAACCCAGGCCTGCTCTCACCCAAATTAGTCATTATCAGACCAATTCTAGTAATGATCCTATTGACCATCTAAAATACTGAAATTGCCTAGTTGCATTGTGAGCTTGTTCAAGGAACATCACCCATAACCAGGGGTGATCAGTCTCTATTATCTCTCTTCTTTCTCTTTGAACTATCTCTATAAAAACTCCTATCCTTGCCCCCAAGAAAAACTGTTCTGATACCTGGATTTAAACTGCATCAGTTCCATTGAGACTTCTTCATCTCCTGTCTGATCGTGCTGGGAGCTCTGTTCTGCTTGTCTCCTGCCCTCTGGACCCCCGGCTACCATCATCATCTGGGACCCCGATCAGTGAAAGCTCCGTGGAGTGGTGAGGTCTTTCTCTCTCCCTCTCCTCCCCCCCACCATCAACTACCTCTCTAAGCATAGCCTCCTGACCCTGCCCTATATAAACTTTTATATGGTTACCTAATATTTGTAATCAGTTTCAATTTAGATTTAATATTGTAACTTTTTTATATCTATTTACTACTCAGAAATCAATAACTTTCATTGTTAAGCTGGTTGCTTCTCTCTTTCTTTCTCTTTTGCTCTCTCTTCCTTAAGGGGTGTTGTTTTGGCTTCCCCATTCGCTCTGCAACAACGCTTCTTGTACCCAAGCTAAAGATCCCTGTAGTGCCCAAAATCCTGTGGGGTTTCCTCATCGTGTGGTTTACCAGTGAATGACTGTGGTGTGAAAGTGGGGATAGGGGGTGCTGAACCAGGGGCGTATGAGGATGGCAGCTTAAAGTGCTGTTTAATCCAGGCCACTGAGTCCAAAGGCACATGAGGATGCAGTGTGGCATTGCTGTTAAACCCAGCCAGCTGAGTCCAGGGACATATTCAGAGTCAGCTTGTGAGTGCTGAATACCCAGTCCTCTCAGATGTGCTCTGTTAGTGGGTGTGAGTGTGTGTGTTGCTAAGGGGGGGGGAAGAACCCCATCCTGAGGAACCTAATTCCTGCAGGAGAGCTCCAGTGGGAGGGGGAATTGGCAGCAGGGAGAATTCAGCTCCATATGAGAGCACAAGTAAGCACAAACAGCACACTGATAGAATGGTTAACCTTTCCCCAGTGCCATAAGAGTAACCCTGATAAATGAGCATACCCCAGAGTATTGGGCAAATCTGGTAACACGCATTAGTTCGGGAGCCCACCTTGTCTGTGAATACAGAGGCAAAGAAAGCATTGAGTACTTCAGCTTTCTCCACATCATCTGTCACTAGGTTACCTCCTTCATTCAGTAGGGGCCGCATACCCTCTCTGATCACCTTCTTGTTGTTAACATGCCTGTAGAAACCTTTATTGTTATCCTTCACATCCTTAGCCAGTCACAATTCCATTTGCGCTTTTGCCTTCCTGATAACCCCCCCGTCATTCTCGAGCTATATATTTATACCCCTCCCTGGTCATTTATCCAAGTTTCCACTTTTTTAAGCTTCCTTTTTGTGCTTAAGTTCACCAAGGATTTCCCCTGTAAGCCAATGCGGTCTCCTACCATGTTTGCCCCTCTTGCTATGCATCAGGATGGTTTCTTTCTGTCCCTTCAATAAGGCTTCTTTAAAATACTGCCAGCTGTCCTGGACTCCTTTCTCCTTCATGTTAGCATCCCAGGGGATTCTGCCTATCAGATCTTTAAGGGAGTCAAAATCTGCTTTTTTGAAGTCCAGGGTATGTATTTTACTACTCTCTCTTCTTCTTTTGATCAGGATCCTGAAATCTACCATCTCATGATCACTGCTTCCCAGGTTGTCACCCACCTCTACTTCCCCTATTAGTTCCTCCCTGTTTGTGAGCAGCAGGTCAAGATGCGCACGGCCCCTGGTCGGATCCTTCAGCACTTGTACCAAGAAGTTATCCCCAACATTCTCCAAAAACTTCCTGGATTGCCTGTGTACTTCTGTATTAGTTTCCCAACAGATGTTAGGGTGATTAAAGTCCCCTACGAGAACCAGAGCCTGCGATCTGGAAGCTTCTCTCAGTTGTCCGAAGAAAGCCTCATCTACCTCATCCACCTGATTTGGTGGCCTGTAGCAGTTACCAACCACAACATCACTGCTGCTGTTTGCTCCTTTAAATTTAACCCATAGACTCTCAACAGGTTTTTCTCCCTCTTTATACTGGAGTTCAGAGAAATTATAGTGCTCTCTTACATATAGTGCAACTCCTCCTACTTTTCTCCCCTGCTTGTTCTTCCTGAACAGTCTATACGCTTCCATGACAGCTCTCCAGTCATGCGAGTCATCCCACCAACTCTCTGTTATCCCAACTAAATCATATTTCTTGGACTGAGCCAGGGCCTTCAGTTCTTCCTGTTTGTTGCCCAGGCTTCTCGCATTAGTGTACAAACACCTCAGATAACCAGTTGATCGCCCTATCTTGTTCATTCAAATCAGGGGTCCTTCTTTGTTGCTTGTTTCTCTTTGCATTTCTTCCCGGTATCCGACTTCCCCACTCCTCTTAGGGTTTTGGTCACCGTCCCCCGACGAACCTAGTTTAAAGCCCTCCTCACTAGGTTTGCAAGCCTGCCCGCAAAGATGCTCCTTCCTCTCTTGGTTAGGTGGATCCCATCTCTTCTTAACAATCCTTGTGCCCAGAACAGAGTCCCATGGTCAAAGAAACTATGTGTACTACAGAAACTAGGTTAGTGCTTCAAACCTATAATTTAACATCATAATGACACTTACACTTTTCAGATACATATACTTTTTGGGCAAAGGTGAGGCTGAAAAATGAGAGTATCGTTTATGATAGATAAAAAGAACTTCAATGAAAGACTTAAAAGTAGAGACTTTTTTAACATCAGAAATGTGATTTACTGTTAATTGGTCACAAGCACAACGTGATAAGTGTTACTATTTGTTTGCAAAGAAGATAATGTTCTTCTTAAGGATGTTAAATGTCTGGTAATTGACTAATCAAATAGTCGATGCATTTTGCAGCTTTAGGGCTGTTGCTACACTTCAAAGGTGAAAGTGCTGCATGGAACCCAGGGTCAGATGGGGACTGCCCCGCTGACCCCGGGCTCTGTGTGATGCTGCTGCTTTGAAATGCAAGGAGCCTGATGCCAGGCTCCCCATAGTGTTTCAAAGTGGCAGTGCTGCATGGAGCCCAGGATCTGGCCCTAGGCTTGAAACGGTGCTGCTGCTTTGAAGTATCCCTCTTCTTCCCCCCCCCCCCCTTGCTGCCTTTCTCTGAGGCATCAAGGGTGGGGGGGAAGTCACTAGTCACATCCCTAGTTCTTCTCCTAATAAGTAACTAGCAAAAGTTATTTGAGAGAGACAAGGTGGCTAAACAGAGTGAAGTCACCCACCTTGTCTCTCTAAGGCCTGGGGGCAATATAGCTACAAGAGCACTGCATACAAAAAAAGTATTTAGATTGTGAGAAGGAGTGTGTTTAGGGAAATCATTCCTAAATATCTAGAGTAAAATCATGGCCTCACTGAAGTCAATATAAGTTTTACCATTGACTTCAGTGTGGCCAGGATTTCATTCACAGGTTGTTCTCTGAGGCTAAAAGCAAAAATTCCATAATCTGGACATGAAAATCCTGCAGAGCTGTGCTCCAGATTAAGTCTGAGGAACACTGTGGCTGGTACAGCTGCTAGGAAGGGGGCTGTGTTGTATCTTCTTTTGCTTGCCTGTGCTATGAGGTTACTTTTTCTTTTAAATCTGTTGACCAGAGAAGTGTTTCTGTAGAACTATCCTCCTAACTTACATTGGTCTGAAGCCCAGTATTTGCCTATGAATCAGTGACAAGTAAAGATCAGATATCTCATAGTCCATCATGTTCTCATAAAATACTCCAACTCCCCAAAATACCCTACCAGACATCTCCAGACACAACATGCCATTTCTCTCTCCCCCCTTCCTCCCTTGAAATCCCTGTCTTATTAAAATATAATATTTTAAACACATCTTTTGGACTGCATCTAAAGTATTTTGTGTGTGTAATGTGGCATATAATGAATACATGGAGGTGTGGTATAGGATAACACTTTGTTTGGGATGGCATGTGCCAGATATATACTGATTATCCCATTGTTCCACTCCACTTCATATGTGTTCTCTTTTTATATATCTGATACATTAAAATAAATATAATTCACTTGCTCTAGTTAAAAAAAGTGCACAGTTTCTGTCACTACAACTTCTTCTTGTTTATTAAGACTTCAGAGATACAAACCAGTAGTTCAGTAATTGCTTTCTTGAATCTGCCTTTAATAATTACATTTAGTAAAGCTGTATCGAAAATTAGAAAGATACAGACTAATGGAAAACTAGATTTTTCACTGAATTAGAAAGCAAGACAATCCATATATTGACAACATTTCAAGTTGAAACAGATCAAGAAAACTGTTTTGGACTGTCTGTGCAAAGAGGCAAACACAGGCCTGATGTACAGTGGCATCTGCATTTTCTGAAAGCAGAGAAACTGTAAGAGATTTTGTGTAAATAGGTATCTTGAGAAGGGACAATACAAATGTGATTTGGATGCAGGTCATTTGTTAGTTTCTGCACTAACAAAGAAACTAGAAAGTAAGAACTGTGTTAATGAAGAGGAAATATCTTTAAATAAAAAAACAACAACCCAACACTTAGGGTCAGATGTTAAACTCAACAAAAGCCTCCAGGAAAAAACAGTAGGAAAAATGTTGGCTTGGACTATCCCCACAGTGATTTAATTATGACAGCAATGTAAGACAGTCTGCTCTAGATATGCAGAATAGAAAAGAATATTTGGATATTCGTTCTGTTATTAGTGTGAGACAGTGCTTCTACCTCCACAAAATATTTTAAGGATTCAAAAAACAAAAAAACACTTGAAGTTTTTCAGATGTGTGCGCCATTAATACCTTAATGAAATGTTTTACATACGTGTTTCATAAGGTGTTAAATAGGTACATTCTTGATACATGCAAGCAATCTCACTGAAGACTTGAGTGTTCATCATTTAGCATTTGTGCCTTGTACTGATTTGAAGTATAAGGTGTAACCAATATGTAAGCAGTATTTGTGCCTCCATGGTTAAAGTCCCTCCTTGATGTGATTTGCTTGTTCTTGTAAATTATATTTTAGTTTCTTTATCAGTCTATTTTCAGGAACAATGTAAATCATTTCATGCTTTTAAAATTATTTTGGTGTGTGTTTTTGTTAATTCTATTTATTTGTGCATATTATTTTGCATTTGAAGCAGCTATCTTTATCTGCTTGCCTTTTTATTTAAGTGTGAACTGCTGTGATGATGGAATTGTCTTTAAGTGGGGGCTAATGACCTCTACTGGTTACGTAAAAAGCAACTACAGTACAGGAAGTAGCAGTGTAGGTTTTTCCATATTGCCTCTGGCTTGAAGGACAATATATCACTAGAGAATTTATTCTCCTTGCTCTCTTTCGGTCTCTGTTGAGACTATCAATTTGTGTGCTGTTTGTGGTAGTGGTCGTGGTGATGCACTCAGTTCTCTGCAAGAAATAGATTGAAGCCAGGACAAGTATTAAAAAAAATCTTTTTTTTTTAAATCAAAATTTTGGTTTTTGACTGGCCTTGTTTTCTCAAAAAAAAGTTTTCATTAAGAACATAAGAACGGCCATACTGGGTCAGACCAATGGTCCATCCAGCCCAGTATTCTGTCTGCCAACAGTGGCCAATTCCAGATGACCCAGAGGGAGGGAACACAACAGGTAATTCTCACATGATCTCTCCTCTGTTTCCCACTTCCAGAGAAACAGAGGCTAGGGATGCCATTCCTACCCATCCTGACTAATAGCTATTGATGGACCTAACCTCCATGAATTTATCTAACTCTTTTTTGAATCCTATTAGTCATACCCTTCACCACATCCTCTGGCAAGGAGTTCCAAAAGTTGACTCTGTGCTGAGTGAAGAAAAACTTCTTTTTGTTTGTTTGTTTTTTAAACCTGCTGCCTATTAATTTCATTTGGTGAGCCCTAGTTCTTATATTGTGGAAAAAAGTAAATAACTTTTCCTTATTCACTTTCCACACCAGTCATGATTTTATAGAGCTCTGTCATATCCCCCCTTCCTTTAGTTTCCTCTTTTTGAAGATGAAAAGTCCAAGTCTTTTTAATCTCTCTTCATATGGGATCCGATCCAATAATTTTTGTTGCCGTTTTCTGAACCTTTTCCAATGCCAATATATCTTTTTTGAGTTGAGGCAACTATATCTGTGTGCAGTATTCAAGATATGGGCATACCTGGGTTTTATATAGAGGCAATACGATATTTTCTGTCTTATTTTTTAACCCTTTTTAAATGATTCCTAACAATCTATTTGATTTTTTGACTGCCGCTGCACAATGAGTAGATGTTTCAGAGAACTATCCACAGTGACTCCAGGATCTCTCTCTTGAGAAGTTGTAGCCAAATTTGTCCCCATCATATTGTATGTATAATTGAGATTATTTTTTCCATCATGCATTACTTTACATTAATCAACATTAAATTTCATTTGCCATTTTATTGTCCAGTCACTTAATTTGGTGAGATCTTTTTGAAGCTCTTCATAGTCTGCTTTGGTTTCAAATATCTTGAGCAGTTTGGTATCATATACAAATTATGCCACCTGTTGTTTGCCTCTTTCTCTAGATCACTTATAAATAAATAAATTGATTGGATTGGTCCCAGGATAGACCCTTGGGGGACCCCATTAATTACCTCTCTCCACTCAAAAAAACTTACCATTTATTCCTACCCTTTCTTTTCAGTTATCAATCCATGAAAGGACCCTCCGTCTTATCCCATGAGAACTTACTTTACTTAAGAGCCTTTGGTAAGGGACCTTGTCAAAAGCTTTTAGGAAATCGAAGTACACTATATTCACTAGATCCTCCTTGTCCATATGCTTGTTGACCCCCTTGAAGAACTCTAGGGCTGTGTCTAGACTGGCCAGTTTTTCCGGAAAATCAGCCGCTTTTCTGGAAAAACTTCCTAGCTGTCTACACTGGCCACTTGAATTTCTGCAAAAGCACTGACTTCCTACTGTAAGAAATCAGTGCATCTTGTGGAAATACTATTCTGCTCCCGTTCAGGCAAAAGTCCCTTTTGCGCAAAGCTTTTGTGCAAAAGGGCCAGTGTAGACAGCTCAGATTTGTTTTCCACAAAAAATCCCCGATCGCGAAAATGGCAATCGAGGCTTTTTTGCAGAAAAGTGCATCTAGATTGGCATGGACGCTTTTCCGCAAAGCGTCCGTGCCAATCTAGACGCTCTGTTCCAAAAATGCTTTTAACGGAAAACTTTTCCGTTAAAAGCATTTCCGGAAAATCATGCCAATCTAGATGCAGCCTAGCAGATTAGTGAGTAATGATTTCCCTTCACAGAAACCATGTTGATTCCCCCCTTCCCCTCTCCCCCCCAAAAATTTTGTTTTTAAACCAAAGTTGTTTTGGTTTTTGACTTAAAAAACCTTACGTTTTCATTTGGGGTTTTTTCTACTTTTTGGATAAAAAAATTGAAAACTTTCTGCTAATAATTTTGATTAAAAGTATTTATTTGTTTTCACCAACACTTTTCTGTGGAGAGAGAGAGAGCTATTTTCCAGCCATCTTTGAGACCACCCATTTCCTGTGATACACCACACAGCTGTAGGATAATAATAGCTGTTCATCATTTATGAACCTTACTGAATTTGACTGAGTGATCTTGAAACGAATGGCTCTTCGACCCATTGACAATCTAATGTAACATCTGTCTCCTATTAAAATAGGTTTTTACAAGCTACATATTTTGTAGAGTGTTGTATTAATGTAGTTGGAGAAGAGACTTTGTTGTCCCACTGTGATGAGATAATTAGATATTAGCAACTCTCTAAAGCCAAACCAATACTTCCTTTTCTTAAATCCTTTTGTTAAAAGTATTTTCATTAGGGATGTTAAAATGAAAATCTCAGCAGTTACAGAGATACTCGTGGGGTGGCAGTAGGCTCACCACCCATACTGGCTTCTACCTGCTGCTCTGTGCTATTAATCATTTACATGGTTACACTTTCACATCCCTAGCAATAGCCATAGGGAAGTATTGTGCCTTCCACCAAGACCATTTAAACATAATCTAAATGATTGTGAAAGTTGTTATTTTCATCTTTCAGATACTGCTATGGTTTACTGTGGAGAAAAATAACTGTCAGGTTCTTAGAAAAAAGGCAGAAGCTGGAAAAATTATTTTATAATGTCAAAATGAAAAAAAAAACAGAAAACCCAGCAGTGTTGTTTCCTTTAGGTTTTCATCCATACAGTATACTTCATTGGGCCATTTCATTTCTTCTGTCCTTACCAAATAATGGAAGAAATTATTTCCAATTGAAAATCTAGTAAAATTACAGGTATGTTCAGTATAAGCCTATATATGCAGTGAGAAAGAGAGTATGACTAAAATTACATTTTTCTCCTTGTACACAATTTTAAGAATGCCTTAAATATAAATAGCATTGGTTTTTGTAGCATGCCATCTGAATATATGTCATCATGTCTTGGAAAATGGTAGCTAAAACCACCACCTCTGCAGTGGTTCATGATTTTGCAAGTCAACAGCTTTTCTTGAGACCATTGTTCTTCTGTTACAGAAGAAGTACAAATTACCTGATTATGATATATCATGTAACGGAGAGTTCTTTGTTTGTTGGGGGAGTCAGTACAAAGTCTCTTGGAACAGCTTTTTTTTTTTTCTTCTCCTTTTAATATGCCCTAAGAGATTGGAAGTGCTGAATCCACATGTCGAATGACAGTGATTCATACTGTAGAGCTGATTTGTCAGGACTCCAAATTTAAGCCTGCTAGGCTCTAGCACTGCCACTTCTGTCAATCTTTGGAAGAGATGATGATGATGTGGGATCTTTGAATGTAGGATATAGGTGAAAGGAGATTATGCTTTTCTTTTTAATAGAAATTTCATTAAAAAAAACTACATGGCAATGTCAAATGGAAAGGAGGAAATGCCAGTATTACTCAGAGTAGTTATTAATGATTCACAATCCTGCTGGAAAGACATAACAAGTGGGGTTCTGCAGGGGTCTGTTTTGGGACCAGCTCTATTCAATATCTTCATCAACGATTTAGATATTGGTATAGAAAGTATGCTTATTAAGTTTGCAGATGATACCAAGCTGGGAGGGGTTGCGACTAATCTGGAGGATAGGGTCATAATTCAAAATGATCTGGACAAATTGGAGAAATGGTCTGAGGTAAATAGGACGAAGTTTAATAAAGACAAATGCAAAGTGCTCCACTTAGGAAGGAACAATCAGTTTCATACACGCAGAATGGGAAGCGACGTTCTGGGAAGGAGTACAGCAGAAAGGGATCTAGGGATTATAGTGGACCACAAGTTGGATATGAGTCAGCAGTGTGATGCTGTTGCAAAGAAAGCAAACATGATTCTGGGATGCATTAACAGGTGTGTTGTGAGCAAGACACGAGAAGTCATTCTTCCGCTGTACTCTGCGCTGGTTAGGCCTCAATTGGAGTATTGTGTCCAGTTCTGGGCACCTCATTTCAAGAAAGATGTGGAGAAATTGGAGAGGGTCCAGAGAAGAGCAACGAGAATGATTAAAGGTCTAGAGAACATGACCTATGAGGGAAGGCTGAAGGAATTGGGTTTGTTTAGTTTAAAACAAAAGAAGATCGAGAGGGGACATGATACAGATTTCAGGTATCTAAAAGGGTGTCATAAGGAGAAGGGAGAAAACTTGTTCATCCTGGCCTCTGGGGATAGAACAAGAAGCAATGGGCTTAACCTGCAGCAAGGGAGGTTTAGGTTGGATATTAGGAAAAAGTTCCTAACTGTCAGGGTGGTTAAACACTGGAATAAATTGCCCAGGGAGGTTGTGGAATCTCCATCTGTGGAGATATTTAAGAGTAGATTAGATAAATATCTATCATGGATGGTCTAGACAGTATTTGGTCCTGCTATGGGGACAGGGGACTGGACTCGATGACCTCTTGAGGTCCCTTTCAGTCCTAGTATTCTATGATTAAACATACCCATAGTATTTGATTTACATAAACATTAATTAATCTTTACAGTTTGTCTGTGAATTCTGTGGTGGCATTATCCCTATTTTACAGATAACCTCTGTGTCCCAGATTCTTAAGTGCCTGCTAATTTTGGGTGTTCATCTTAAGAACATGTAGGACTTGATTTTTACAGAGGACATCATTTTTATAGCTTTTAGTTCCAAACATAACTCCCATCACTTCAGTTACACTTGTGAGTATTCACTTGTACAAATCAGGCTGTCTCAAGTTGGTTACATGGAAAATGAGGAGAAAACACACACATGAAGAGATTGGGGTAAGTGACTGTCTAGGAAATAGAACTTTTGTGGTTTATATGCAGGGGCTTATTCTAGTTCCTCAGTTTTGACATTCGTTGCCTTCGTTAGGACAGTGTTTCTCAACGAGTGGTACGAATACCCTTGGGGGGGTACTCAAGAGAATTCTGGGGGGTACGTCAACACAACTGAAATTTGGAGAAAACAGAATTTTTGTTTAAAGTTATACAGTGCTTTATTATTTTTGTACTTTTTACACCCAAAAATTTCATCACCCGCCCAGCCACAATTAAGTTGTCTAAACAAATGTGTTGCAATGGTAGAAAAAAAATTGTGTGTCTGAAAACTGAAGGTACTGGGGGCACTTTTTTATATATATATATATATATATATATATATATATATATATATATATATATATATATATATATATATATAATATATTTTTTTTGGAAAAAAAAAAGTTGAGAAACACTGACCTAGGAGAACATTCTTTCTGTACATGCAATCCCTTGCCTTGTTCACTGTGCACTGTTCATCTTCTGCAACAACTGAGGCAAGGTCTTATAGCAGTGGTCATCGGGGTCTACTGGTAGATCATGGAGCCTCTGACAGGTGATCTAGATTAGTTTGACCAAGAGGCTATCAAGTGCTGTCATTTCAACTGCCCCTCCTCCCACTGATGCTCATCTTCCGCCCTTTGCCTTGGAGCTGCCCCTCCCAGTGGGGAGCCTCCTGCTTGCTGTGCAGGGCAGGGGAGGGAGAAGAGGGTGCTGATGTCAAGGTGCCCCCTCCCACTCTGTATCCTTTCTCCACATAGTAGAGAGGGGGCACAACAGGACTGGGGATAGAGCAAGTTTGCTGGCTGCTTTAAAAAGTGGTCCAGGACCAGGGCAGGAGCGAGCCTGCCTTAGCCCCACTGCACCACAAATCAGGAGCCACCAGCAGTACCCAGCTGGAGCCCACATCCCGAACTGCTACCCCAGTCATGAATCTCCTACTGCACCCCAAGCTCCTGCCCTATCCTTGAGCACCCCTGCATCTAAACAGAGCCTGCACCTAGAACCCCTTCCAACATCTCAACTGCTCCCTCTGAGCAGCTCAGAGCCCCTCACACTCCAGAGCCCTTAATCCAGGACCACAGCCTGCACCCCCATCCCTCTGCCCCAGCCTGATGAAAGTGAGTGAGGATGGGCAAGAAAGGGAGAATAGAATGAGCAGGGGCAGGGCCTTGGAAAAGGGGTGGGAAGGAGGTGGGGCAAGAATATTTATATTTGAGGTAGATCTTGGATTGCACTTAAATTCAAAAAGTGATCTCACGCTTAAAAAGGTTGGAGACCCCTGTCCTATGGCCTCCTGAATTACACAGTGCTGAGAACCATCTCTCCTGTGCACTGAATGAGTCAGGAACCCTGTGGAAAAAATAGTGTGTGTTCATGTAATTAAATAACGATTGTATCATAATGTATACAGGTTGAACCTCTAGTCCGGGAGTCTCTAGTCTTGCAACATCCAGCAGGACCACGGATGTTGCTGGACTAGAAAGCCACAGCACAGAAGTTGCCAGTGGCTAGGAGCAGAGCTGGTTGGTGGGGCCAGCAGGGCAGCAGAGCCTGCAGCCAGTCAGGCTGGGAAGCCAGCGGGAACACTGGAGCCCACAGGGTAGGAGAGGGCAGCAGAGCTTGCAGCTGGCAGGAGTGCCAGTGGGACAAGGGTGTTGGGCCAGGAAGCTGGTTGGGCCAGGAAGGAGGGGGGCTGCAGAGCTCGCAGCTGGCAGGGTTGTGCTGGCAGTGGTGCGAGGTAGCTGGGGAGAGGAGCCCATCATAGGGGCTGGTGCGTCTCCCATCCTCTCCTCTCCCCTCCTCTCCCCGCAACCTTCCCTGGTCCAGAAAACTCCCTTGTCTAGGGCCAATCAAGTCCCGCAGGAGCTGGATCCGAAGCTCCAACCTGTATACACAAGAGAAGTCTGAATTCAGGTTGCACAAGTAACTTTAATTCTGATATTTTCTAACCCTGGAGTGCTTGAATTTGAAACCATAATGTTCATTTAGTATTTTATGGATGTAATTTCTTAAAAAAAAGGTAATGCAAACTGGAAAAAAAGAAATTCCATTATGTGGAATCATGTTGACCCCCCTCCACCCCGCACACACACCATCAGCAGGACTTTTTAGTCCCACAATGTAAACATTTATCACTTGATTTAACAGGATAACTAATAGCAATAATAGACTAATAGCAAAAATAGTCCTTCAACTAATTGTCTTTTGCTATCCTTTAGTGTGTCTCCCAGGGTACGTCTACACTACAACGTTAATTCGAACTAACTTAGTTCGAATTAGTTAATTCGAACTAAGCTAATTCGAACTAACGGATCTAGACTAAAAAACTAGTTCGAATTAGTGTTTTGCTAATTCGAACTAGCATGTCCACACATAGTGGACCCTGAACTGGGCTTAAGGATGGCCGGAAGCAGTGCCGGCAGGGCATCAGAGGAGGACTTAGAGCGTGGAGATGCTGCCTCAGGCTAGCCCAGGGCTGCGCTTAAAGGGACCCGACCCCCACCCTGGACAAACAGTTCTCAGGGGTGCCCCGCTTGCAAAGCAGTCCTGTCTTGGAGTGCCCGGACTACCCACACTGGGCACATCACACCACTCGGCCATCAGCCCGGATGCACGTGCCACAGGCTGCCATCTGGGGAGAGGGGGCAATTGGGGGGCTGCAGGAAAGCTTCCACCCCCAGAAGCCCGCAGAGCCAGCCCAGTCCTCCCCATCGGGGGCTCGTGCCCCAGTCCTCCCTCACCTCCTTCCACTTACCCTTCCCTAGCCCCTCTTCTTGATGTACAAAATAAAGGACACGTGTGTTCAAAAATAGAAACTCTGGTTATTTAACAAAACTCGGGGAAACTGGGAAAAGGAGGTGGGAGAGGGGAAGAGAGAGGGTGGGAGAGGGGAGGGGGAAAACTGGGAGGATGGAGCTGAAAGGGGGAAGCAAGGGAAAGGAGGGGGTGGGGAAACTGAAGGATCAGGGGTGGGGGTCTCGCCGGGCCAACCACCTCCCAGCACGGTGAAGAAGGGGGCCTCGGCGTCCCTGGGGGGATGGGGTGGAGGGTGCGGAGGTTGAGGAGGGAGAGGTGGACAGCAGTTGGGGGGGCAGCAGGTGCAGGACCAGCACAGGGCACCATGCTCTGCAGCAGGAGCTGCAGGTTGGTGCTCAGCCCTCGGAGCTCAGCCAGCAGCTCGTGGAGGACCTGCAGGTCTTCCCTCATCCAGGCCTGTAGTGTGCGGTGCATGGCTCGCAGGGCCCCCAGGTGCTGGTCCCGGTACTCCTGCTCCGTGCTGGCGGTCCGGAGCAGGCCGCGGGTGCGGGAGCATGTCCCGGGCGGGGTGGTGCGCCCTGCACGAGCAGCTGGTGCAGCTGTAGAGAAAGAAGAGAAGTGGTCAGTTCTCCCTGGGGACGCAGAGGATGATGCCCAGCCCCCTCCCCAACTCCGCAACGTGTGGGTGACCATGTCCTGCACCGTCACAGCCGCTGTGCTTGTACAGAGGCCATGGTCAGGATGTCTGGCTCTCCCCGGGACTGGGAGCTGCCCCAAGACCGCACCCATGTCCCTGTGCCATGTATAGTGTGGCCGGGGCAGTGGGGGGGAAGGGGAGATGTCCCCTGCCTCCGTGTAGAGGGGACATGTGAAGGGAAATCATCCTGCTGGGTCCTGCCCCGGGGTCGGGAGCATGTCACGTCTCTTTGCACAAGCATGTGCCTATTGGGCAATGGCCCCTGGGTGTCACACAGCTGGAGCCACCTGCCCAAGGGTGGCATGGCACGTGCTCGCACGTGCACAGGTGTCTGCGTGATCCGTGGAAGGCATGGCCCACGCGCGCGGTCTCTGGTCTCCCTCCCACCTCCCCCCCTCCCCCGAACTACTTAATTCAAACTACTTACCCGGTACGGTCTCCCTGGACGACCCTGCTGGAACTGCTGGCGGTGGCCCTTCTGGTGTGCCCAGGTCAGGGCCCTCTGGTCCCGGCTCGATGTCCCCTGGGCTGGCACGGACCGCCCTGCCCCCCAATAGTTGGTGGAGGGCAGCGAAGTAGGGGCAGGTGGCAGCCCCTGCAGTGGCGCCACCCCTTGTGGCCCTGGCGTACCCCTGCTGCAGCTGTTTCACCTTAATGCGCACCTGCTCCTGGGTGCGCCTGTGTCCCCTGCTGGCCATGGCGGCTGCTATGCGGCCATAGACGGCCGCATTCCTCCTCCTAGTGCGGATATCATGGAGGTTGGGGGCCTGCCCCCAAACCTCAATGAGGTCCATGACCTCCGCACTAGACCAGGAGGCCGCGCGCCGTCTACGGCCCCTGGCTGGCCCCTGGGTGCTTGGGGACTGGGCAGGGGATGTCTCGCTGCCACTGGCTGCCTGGCTCATCATGCAGCCACTGGCTCAGGGGCAGAGACTGCTGGCAGGGCTGGCTGACTCTACTGCCGTCTGGCCAGAGTCTACCCCTTTAAGGGCCCGGGGCTGGGGGAGAGGAGAAGAGTTTTCCTGGTTGTGCCCAGAGAGGCCACCAGGGGGAACCTGGGAAGGGCTAGCCTCCCACTAGTTCGAACTAAAGGGCTACACAGCCCTTAGTTCGAACTAGGCTTAATCCTCGTAAAATGAGGTTTACCTAGTTCGAACTAAGCGCTCCGTTAGTTCGAATTAAGTTCGAACTAACGGAGCGCTAGTGTAGCGCCTATGAAAGTTAGTTCGAACTAACGTCCGTTAGTTCGAACTAACTTTGTAGTGTAGACATACCCCCACAGACTCCCATGTCCCAAGTGTGTCACTGTTTCTTCTCAGTTCGTATTATCCCACAGTCTACACCCCCTACTATTACCCCCTCTGCATTTTTCACACTTTACCCTTTGATGTTCAAGAAAGTTAGACTGCTTTCTCCTTCTCCTTTAGAAGAACAACATTCCATCTAAGCTGCACGGCTGCTTAATGAGCCCTGTCCAAGTGCTCAGGGCTGCAGCTCATGGAACTGTCTGACTTGGGGAGGGGCACTTCTCCTTCAGCCAGCTCTGTGCAGCAGCCCTGAGCCCCTGGACGGAGTTCATTAAAGCAGCTGAATGGCTGTGTTGCTGCGCAATTTAAAGGGAACCTTGTTCTGTGTTCTTAAAAATGACAGAACTAATCTAGCGAAACTTTCCAAAAACGTTTGTCTGTGTCAAACAGCCAGCAGAGAAAATTTAAGCTCAATGGTTAAAACTTGACAAAGTTACAAGCAGCTGAAAACAGAGTCTTATAATGCAAAATGTTAGATCATTTTAATTTATATACAATATTATCAGCCCCATCTGTAATATATTTTATTAAATTAACTCATTTCAAATATAATTATCACAATGTCTACATTAGTTAAAAATAATAGCAATCCCATATTTGGGGTAGACTGACTCAGGTATCCAGGAGTTGAGGTGACAGCAAATGTGATGGGTAGAATAGTGAGGGATACATGAGGAAAATAATGGAATGTAGTGGAGTGGCAAGAAACTTTTGGTGGGGAGATGTGAGTTGGGGCAGCTTCCTATCCTGTCTAGGGAGAAAGAAGTAAGTATAGTGAAAGAGAGAGCATGTCAATTCCCCTTTATCCAGGAGATAATACAAGGCAATTTGATGTTCCCCCAAGAAGTGAACAGCTTTTGTGTGTGTGTATTTAAAGTCAGTTCTTCTAAACAGCATAGCTGCTGCATGCAGTTTATATGCTTGCTTACTCAGAAGTTAATTGTAGTAACTCTCAATAATAAGCCCTTTGTAATATCTTTTTGTTAATTCGTGGCAACATTTCATGCAGATAAAAGTTAGAGAAGCTTGTCTTTTTTTCTACAAAATACAAGAAAAAGAGGAAAACGTAGAGTTCAACTGTGGTTTGTGTAGATGGGCTGATGTTTTCCGTTGAAGTTAATGAGACAAATGAGAGACCACCCATAAAATTTGGAAGTATGGGAATAAGGGAAGAATAACTGTTAATTTTACTTATCTTTATTTCTGTTTTGAGAGATACTGACCAAAATTTTCAAATATGGGTGCCTAAAGTTTTAAACCTAAATTCACATTTTATTCATGTAAATACATGGTTTAATATCTGGAGGCACTGAGCTTCCTCATTTCCTAGAGAAAGTTGCTCAGCACTTCCACAAACAAGGTCACTTCTTTAAATCCTAAAGGTGAATTTAGGACCCTAACTTTAGAAACTTAAATTTTAACATTTTGGATGTTGTCTTTTCATAATGCCTTCTTTAAGAAATGGCTAGCTTTTTTTTTCTACTATTTTTAGAGAACTCAAGCCACATTGAAAGAAACAGTATTTTTTAAAATTGAGTTTTCTTGTACTTCATACCTATGATTGAGTGATGTCTTTTGGTTTTTGTTATTTTGAGAATGTGGCAGGTGTAGATTTTATGCTTATGACTGATATCTTTTGACTTTGACACTTCCAGTTAGCATTTGAGAGACTGGTGTGTTTTATTATCTACAATTCCAGCGACAGGCAGCAATAAAACACACAGCAGAGTTTTTCATTCATCTGTTGCCTGTCACTTGGGCCAGCCATGTGCACATTTTTCTTTGCTTTCATCGCTGATTCAGCATCACAGCTGTTCATTACGTATTTAAAGCTACATGTTGAACTGTCGTGGTGGTACGGTACCTAACATGATTGAATTTATATCTTCGCATTTAGTTACACAGTATTTGCCTTTATAGTTGAGTCAGCAAAGGTGTGTCTACACTAAAAAAAAAAAAAGGCTTCTAGCACAACCATGACTGGCATGGGTCAGCTAACTTGGGTTTGTGGGGCTTGGGCAGTGGGGCTAAAGATCATTTTGTATGGTTTCTGGCTTGGGCTAAAGACCCTAGGACTTGTCCCAAACACATTCACAGCAGTTTTACAGCCCAAGTCCCACAAACCTGAGTCAGCTGACCTGGTACAGCTGTAGGATTTTAATTGCTGGGTAGTGTACCTCAGCAGGGTTGCTACAAATTAATGTAATTTGTACTAAAGCAGTTTTAGTAGTCTATAAAATTACAAAGCATGCACCAGTCTCGAATCAAGCATACCATAGATCTGCTGAAATGACACTTGAATTGCACATCCTGTAGTGCAAAGTCATTATTTTAATATTTCAGCTGATTTTGATTCTAGGGAAATATGGCCTTATCATAAAAGCAGGTCAAATGATCCATCTCCTGTAACCCATTCCTAGCTTCTAGCAAACAATCTAGGGACACTATTTCTGTCCATTCTGGCTAGCAGCCAAGGACTTATCCTCCTTGAACTTATTTTGTTCTTATTTGAACCCTGTTAAGTTTGCGCCTTTCCACCATCCCCTGGAAAAGAATTCCAGAGATTGACTTTGAAGAAATAATTTTTAGTTTGTTTTAAATCTACTGCCTATAAGTTTCATTGGGTGAATTTCTTGTATTATATTAATGAAGGAGTAAATAACCTTTCCTTATTTTATTTTTCCACATCCTTCATTATTTTCTAGACTTTTTAACATATCTCCCCATCCATTAGTCATTTCTTTTCCAAGTTGAAAAGTCCCTTTTTAATTTTTCCTCATGTGGAAGCTGTTCCTTACGGCTAATCATTTCTGTTGCCCTTTCTGTACCTTTTCCAAATCCACTATATCTATTTTTAGATGGGGTGATCAGATATGCATGTAGTATTCAAGATGTGGGCATACCATGACTTTCTATGGAGACATGAGATTTTCTCTCTTTCTTATTTATTCCTTTCTAATAATTACCAATATTCTGTTAGCTTTTTAGACTGCCACTGTAAATTGAGCAGATGTTTTCAAGGAACTGTCCATATTGAGTCCAAGATCTCTTTCTTGAGTGGTAATAGCTATTTTAGACCCCATCATTTTTGTACGTATAATTGGGATTATATCTTTCCATGTGCTTTACTTTGCATTTATCAACACTGAATTCAGTCTGTTCTTGTGTTGCCCAGTCACCCAGTTTTATGAAATCCCTTTGTAACTCTTTGCAGTCAGGTTTGAACTTAACTATTCTGAGTAATTTTATTTTATCTGCAAATTTTGCCACCTCACTCTTTACCCCCTTTTCAAGATCATTTATGAGTGAATTGAACAGCTGTGGTCCAAATGCAAACTCTTGGAGTACACCACTATTTATTCCTACTCTTTTTTTTCTCTCTATCTTTTAACTGAAGTATCCCTGCGACGTTTTCATGATGATCTAACAATCCTTCAGTTACTTGAATGAAAAGCTTTTTGCTATCTTAATTGCCCTGTCTCTGTCTATAAACAAACTCCCTGACCCAAAGGCAAAGCTAGGAGCAGCCTAAGCTGTGTTGCAGTTAAGAGCTGCCTCTGGACCTAGGCCATGTGCTTGAAGCAGATCCCAGTTGTGAAATCCAGGGGTTCAGACTTTAGGAGGGGACTACAGATCTACTAGTTCTCCATCAATGGTGCCCTGGCCCTAATAAAAAAACCAGCATCTTGCAGCCATTTTTAATTCCACTCTGGGTGGCTCAAAAGTGGTTAAACTGACAAATTGGACTTTTTTTGTGGGGTGCAGAACCTTGCTCAGTTGATGCAATGATCCCTTGTTCCAAAATCAGATGACAGTACTTAAATTTGTGATATCTGATGGGGGAGAATGGAATGGAGATACTGTTTAATAGCAGAGGCAAATTATTCTATAATTGCAAAGTGCAGACAAACATTTAAGTAAATAATACAGAGTTCCTTCACAAATTAATTGCTTAAAAAGAAAGAGCCTAAAACCAAGTGCCTCCTCTCTACTGCTCTGTCCTACTGATGAAAGGGAAACTTTAGAATCTTCCACTCCAGAAGCTGAGAGCCTAGACTGCTCCCAATATTTTATTACTGAAAGTTTTCCAAACCATAAAAGCGTTTTAAAATAAAAACCCTTCACTAGTCAGATCCTGAACTTTAAGAAAGGATCTGGAGAAACTTTCTATTCTGGGAGATGAAGCGTAAGAGATGGCACTACTGATGTGTCCTGGAACTTCACACAATCTTTTAGATAACTTGGGCCCGAGCAATGAGACACTTTGGTTAAGAATCAAGATCTTGATTCAAGTATGCTATGGGAACCCTGGCACAGTGAGCTGCTCACTCCTGCCTGGGTGGGGGGGGGGGGTACAGCTGGCATCCTCACATGCAGGGGTGTAACTGGAGGCAGGAGCTGGGCACCCCGTGCCCTGGGCTGCTAGCTTCTTGTTGCCAGCTCTCCTGTGTGGTAGAGGGGAGATAGGAGCAGGACCCCGGTTAACCGGTTAAATCTAAGGATTCACCAGTTAACTGATTAAATGGGATTTCACATCCCTAGAACAAAGCCAGTGTAGAGAGCAGAGAACAAGTTTATGTTCTCAGTAGTCTGTATTGGTGGAGACATGATGCATCATTCTGTACCAGATGGAGTGTTCAAAGAACTGAAAGCTTTGTGCCCAGATGCATTGTATTGTTGTGATCCAACCAAGAGGTGACAAAGGCTTAAATAACTGAGGCCAGATCCTAATCCACAAAGATGGAAAGGAGTTTCCTAGCCAATTAGAGATGACAGAGAGCATTACTTGCAGATGTTTCTGCGTGAGGTAACGCTTGCTTCAGGATATATATTAGAATCATCTGAAAAGAAACTGACTGTAATGTGGAATAAGTGCAGTACTCTTGTACCTTTTGTTTGAAATAAATCTGCAGTACCTGTAGTTTCCAGCATGCTCATTCAACGATTATGATGGAGTAAAAAAACTTAATGAAAAATTATGGTAGCATAAGTTTTTGTTAGTATTTGGACTGTTGAGTATTAATAAAGAAGTCTGGGAAATATAATTATGTATACATGTATCTAAGAGTATAACATAAGTGTTGATTTTGGGCCCACCAACGATAATAAAATAATACAGTAACACTCCGATGGTCCGGCATCTGATGGTCCGGCACCATCAGAAAACCGGAAGTGCTCTGGGCAGCCGGACCATTGGAGCTACTCTGCCCCCAACTTCCCTGATTCAGCCGCTGCTAAAACTGACCAGCAGCTGAATCGGGGAAGCTGGGGGCAGAGCAGCTGGGGCGCTACCGGGTTGGTCCCGTAGTGCTGCCCCTCGGGGCTGCGGGACCCAACCCAGCAGCACCCCAGCTGTCCCCGATTCAGCCGCTGCTGAAACTGACCAGCGGCTGATTCCAGGAAGCCCGAGGTAGAGCTGCTCTGCCCCGGGCTTCCTGGAATCAGCCCTTGATCAGTTTCAGCAGCGGCTGACTTGGGGACACCTGGGACAGAGCAGTTGGGGTGCTGCCGGGTTGGTCTCGCAGTGCCAAGGGTTGGCGCTACCAGACCAACCCAGCAGCGCCCCAACTGCTCTGTCCCAGGCATTTGGATTCAGCCGCTGTTGAAACTCACCAGTGGCTTATTAGTTTGAAGCCTGCTACCCATTAATTTCATTTGGTGTCCTCTAGTTCTTATATTATGGGAACTAATGAATAACTTTTCTTTATTCACCCTCTCCACACCACTCATGATTTTATAGACCTCTATCATATCCCCCCTTAATCTCCTCTTTTCCAAATTGAAAAGTCCCAGTCGCTTTAGCCTCTCCTTATATGGGACCTGTTCCAAACCCCTAATCATTTTAGTTGCCCTTCTCTGATCCCTTTCCTTGGCCAAAATATATTTTTTGAGGTGAGGAGACCACATCTGTACATAATACTCAAGATGTGGGCATACATAGTTTTATACAGGGGCAGTAAGATATTCTGTGTCTTATTTTCTATCCCTTTTTAATGATTCTTAACATCCTATTTGCCTTTTTGACTGCTGCTGCACACTGTGCAGACCCGTGGTCCCCAACACGGTGCCCGCGGATGCCATGGCGCCCGCGGGGGTATTTCTATGCGCCCGCCAGGTGCTCGGGGCTGGCCTGGCACTGGGCGCGTGGCGCGGGGAGCGCCGGCCCCGGGCGCGCGGCTATGGGGGGGGCCGCCCCCGGGGCGCAAGTGTCCCCGCCCCCTGGCGCCCGGCGGGCGAACGGCCACGCCCTCTGGCGCCCGACAACCTCGAAAGGTTGGGGACCACTGGTGTAGACATTTTCAGAGAACTAGTCACGATAACTCCAAGATCTCTTTCCTGATTTGTCGTAGCCAAATTAGCCCTCCTCCTCTGTTGTCCTGACTCCTGTCCTTCTCACTGCCCTCAGCCTTCCTGAGACCTGCCACCCTCCACCAGCCCTTCTCTCTCCCCAGTGCCCACTCCTCCAGTAGCCCCACTCTGATCATGTAAACTACTCCTCCTCATCCCCTCTCCTAACACTTCCCTCTACACACCTGCCTTGCCTCTCTCCTCTGGTGCTGGTCCCTCCCCTGCAGGTGTCTGCCCTTCTGCTTCACCCCCAGAATCTCCTGGCAACTGCACCTTCCCTTAGCCCTGCACCTTCCTGGTGCCTCCCCCTTCCCTTACTGCCCCTGCCCCCTTTGCCCTCTTTTTCCCTAATGTCCACCCCCTCACCACCCTCTGCCCCGTTCCCCTCATGCCCCTGTGCCCTCACACATGATTTACTCCATCCCCACCTTTCTCCTACCCACCCCTTCTTTCAAGCCTTCTCCAAGCACCTCTCCCTCCCTCCTCTAGCCCCCAAAGCCCTTACCCTCTCCTCTCCCAGCATCACCCTGTCCCCCCTCCCCCACTGACATCTCCCCTCCTGCCCTTTTCCTCATTGTCTGCACTTGCCCCCCTGGCATTTGTCTCTCCTGCACCCTGTCCCTTGGTGCCTTCCCCTTTCTTCTCCTGCCCTGCCCCCCTCCCCTCAGCACAAGCCTCTTCCTTCCTATTTTTCCCTTTCCCCTTCCCAACCTTCTGCCTTCCTGTTTTCGGGGCTGGAGTCTGTGGAGCTGCTCCAGCTGCTGGCCCAGGGCCAGGCGGAAGGTCTCCAAGAGACACATGATACCCTAGTAACCACAGAGCCCCAACTCTCTGAGCAGGACCTGTACACGGAGGCTCCGGAAGCCACATTTATCCTCCAGGTTCAACATCCCATCTGCCCAGGAAATGTAGCTCCCCAAAGCAAGCTGTGTGGGGCTGAATTGATGATTCCTGGTTGAGTCTGATGCCTCGGGGTGGAGGAGAAGCCCTGTCCCATCCCCATAGCATGTTGTGAAGCCGCAGCCGGACTCACTCGCGCTTCACCAGGACCATGCGCGGGACTGACAGTGTCCCAGGATCAGCATGTGCCAGGGTCAGTCCCGTTTCCTGCCGGCCGGTTTGTTCCTCTCTCCTCCCCGCCCCCCCGCTTTCCCTGACCCTTCCCAACTTGCACTGCTGCCCCCGACACCCTACCAGCCACCCCTGCTTCCTGCCTCCCAGTTCTTCTCCTAATCTCCCCTGGCCAGCCCCACTGCCCCTAACATCCCATCTCTTCTAGCCGTCCACACTGCCCCTCCCCCCATCTTCCCAGGCTAGCTACACTGCCCCCGCCTGCCAGCCCCGCCCCCCCATCTCCCCTGCCCCATCAGCTCTGCCCTTCCCCCCCTCCTGGCTAGTATTTTTTCCCCTGGGTGGACTCTGAGCAGCGGGCCCCCACCACGTGGGCAGCTGCGGAGCCCGGCCGCCAGCAGCCCAGCACTGGGCCAAGCCCAGCGCACAAGTAGCGGCTGCTGCAGCCCTGCCCAGCCAGGCACTCCTTCTGGCGCAGCGCGGCCTGGCCAGTGGCGAGACTCCAGGGCCCCAGCACCAAGGGGGCGGCTCTTGAGCTTGGAGCTCATGATCGGCCACTGGGGCACAGGCGGGCAAGTGGCGCTGGCGAGGCAGGGAGCCCGGCCACTCCCTTCCCTTGTGAGTGGCTCCTCTACTGTCGCCAGAGCCGCACCGGAGACGGTGGCCGGCAGTAGGGGTACAAAGGCGGGGGGCACCCACAGCCGGGGAGGGGGAGTTGCGGGGGTGTGCACAGGAGGGGGTGGCTGGCTGCAGGGGCCGCACTCACCCGAAGGCCTCCTGCGTCCTCCACCGGCTTCATGGTGTGCGGCCCCGGCTTTTGAAGTGCCCGGGGCTGCCGGAGCATGCGCAGCAGCGCTGAGGCGCGCCGGGCTGCGCGGCTTCTGATGCTGCGGCCGCCGGCATCGTCTTGTGGGTGTGGGGGGATGGGCTTGCCCGGTCATACCCCTCCTCCAGCAGCCTCCAGCAGGCCAGTCTGGACATTAAGGGCCACACAGGAACGTTCCTAGATTGCCTCCACAGGGCCCATATCCCGAATTTATTCGACATAGGGACAGGGATAATAATGGCAGGAACAATAGGCACCACCCTCGCTCAGCCCAGGATTCTAACCAGGGGCCCCCTAATAAGCCCCCAGGCCTCAATAGGAGTTTTGATGGGACCCCCGAGGGCTCCTTACTAGTCTCCCTGTTACCCTTCCGGGACCGTTTATTCTGTTTCCACCAGGCCTGGCGCTCTGTTACATCAGACCGATGGGTTCTGGAGAAAGTAGGAATGGGTTATGTAATCCCTTTCCACTTGCCCCCTACTTCCCTACCCCCCATCCCTTTTCAGGGATCCCTCTCATGAGCTGCTGTTACAGGAGGACGCTTGCCACCTTATTAACATGGGGGCGGTGGAACGAGTTCCCCTCGAATTTCAAAACAGAGGTTTTTATTCCTGCTACTTTCTGGTCCCAAAAGCAAAAGGGGCCTTTGTCCAATCCTGGACCTCAGAGCTCTAAACCTCTTCATCATCAAGAGAAAATTCAAAATGGTGACTCTGGCATCCATCATTCCTTCCCTAGCCCCTGGAGACTGGTACACCGCCCTCGACTTAAAAGATGCTTATTTTCATGTTTCAATCACCTCCTTCCACTGAAGGTTTCTGCAATTCACTGTGGGCCAGGACCACTACCAATTCAAGGCCCTTTCCTCTGGTATTTATACGCCCCCCCCCCCCCAAGTCTTCACCAAATGTATGGCAGTGGTGGCCGCCGAGCTCAGAAAAAGGGAAGTCCAAGTGTTCCCTTATTTGGACAATTGGCTCCTCCGAGGGCACTCGGAAACCCAGGTGAGAGACCACATCTCCATAGTCTGCAAACTTTTTCAAGAACTGGGTCTTCTTTTAAACCTGGATAAATCCAACTTAACTCCTACCCAGACAATCGACTTCGTGGGTGTGACCCTGGATTCCTGGTCTCAGAGAGCCTCTCTATCCAGCTCCCGCTTTCTCATGCTACAGTCAGTGGTCAGGTTGCTCCAGAACTTTCCAGTGACCATCACCTGGGCTTGTGTGCATCTACTGGGCCTCGTGGCCTCCTGCACTTATGTAGTGTAACATGCCAGGCTGCACATGTGCCCACTTCAGATGTGGCTATCACGAGTCCACAACCCGGCCGTCCACTCCTGGGACAGAGTGTTAACCTGACCCTGTCCTCCTTGCGCTGGAGTGGTAGACCCATCAAGCGAAAGTCTGCACAGGGGTCCCATTCTCCCGGCCAGTCCCGTCCATCCGACTGGTCACAGACGTGTCAGACATGGGTTGGGGAGCCGACCTGAGAGAGCTAAATACTCAAGGTACGTGGTTCCCCCACGAAACCTCCCTGCATATCAATGTCAGGGAACTCAGGGCGGTCTGACTGGCTTGTGTGGTTTTCCTTCCCCACTTGAAAGGCAAGACTTTCCTCATCCTGTCAAACAACACGATAGTGGTGGCCTATATAAATAAGCAGGGTGGGGCTTGTTCACCTGGTCTGTTCTCAGAGGCAATCAGCCTATGGGAACTCTGGAGCAGGGTGGATATCCCCCTAATGGCCTCGTATCTCCCGGGCTTACAGAACATCCTAGCAGACAGATTGAGCAAATTGTTTGCGAGCCACAATTGGTCCCTGTGTTGGGGCGTTGCCCAGTCCATCTTCCGTGTATGGGGGTTTCTCCATCTGGATCTGTTTGCCACAGGGCAGAACATGAAGTGCCCCCGCTAGTGCTCCCTCAAGGGACAGGGACAGGGATTCCTAGGGGATGCTCTCCTCCTCCGCTGGCCGCAAGGCCTGCTGTACGCCTTCCTGCCCTTCCCACTAGTCCATAAGGTCTTGTTGAAAGCGCAGGAGTTCAGGGTGTCATTAATTCTAATCGCCCCAGCATAGCCCAGACAACATTGGTTTTTGACCCTGCTCGACCTCTCATGCAAGAGGCCTGTAACCCTCCCACTAGTCCCAGACCTGATATCTCAGGACTCGGGCAGACTTCACCACCCAGACCTGCGGTCCCTCCACCTGACAGCATGGAAGCTCCATGGTTAATGGTAGAGGAGCTCCAGTGCTGTCAACGAGTCCAAGAAGTCCTTCTGGGTGGCAGAAAACTTTCCACTAGAACTACGTACCTCGCTAAGTGGAAGCGGTTTTGCTGTTGGGCTTCTCAGAATCAGGTACACCTGAGGTGGACACCAGTTCCCTTGATCCTGGATTACCTGTTGGACCTTAGGCTCCAGTATCTCTCTTCCCCCTTTCTATTAAGGTCCACCTAGCAGCTATTTTGGCCTTTCACCCAGAGGAAGGGGAGAAAACGCTATTTGCTAACCCTATGGTCAACAGGTTCCTCAAAGGAATGGACAGACTCTATCCACATGTCTGGCAACCTGTTCCCTAGTGGGATCTAAACCTAGTACTATCCAAACTCATGGGGCCCCCGTTAAAACTGCTAGCCATGTCCTCCCTCCTTCACCTATCATATAAGATGTCCCTCCTAGTGGCAATCACATCCGTGAGGCAGGTGTCTGATCTTAGGGTGCTGATGTCAGATCCCCCCTACGCAGTATTTTTTAAGGACAAGGTTTGGCTCCACCCTCACCCAGCCTTTCTGCCGAAGGTCGTTTCTGCATTCCACAATTCCCAGGATATTTTTCTACCAGTTTTTTACTCGAAACCACATGCATCAGGGAAAAAGCAAGCTTTATACATGTTAGAGGTCCATAGGGCACTTTTATTTAGACAGGACCAAACTGTTCTGAAAATCACCACAACTTTTTGTAGCCATCGCAGAATGCATGAGAGGCCAACCTGTATCCACTCAGCAGATCGCCTCATGGATAACTGTCTGTATCAGGGAGTGCTACTCTCTAGCAGGCATTTCAGCCCCAACACTTAGAGCACACTCCACGAGAGCTGTGGCCACTTCCACTACTTTCGCAGTGCGGGTTCTCATCCTGGACATCTGTAGGGCTGCTACATGGTCCTCGGTCCACATGTTTGCCAACCGTTATGCGCTGTCCCATCTGACCAGAGAGGATGCTGCCCTGGGTAGGGCGGTCCTTAACTCCTCCTTGGTTTCGACATCCAGCCCTCCGCCTAGTTAGGTTCTGCTTTGGCGTCACTTATATTGGAATGCACATGAGCAATCACTTGAAGGAGAAAGGTTACTTACCTCATAACTGTGATTCTTCAAGATGTGTTGTCCAAATCCCCGTCCACTGCCCTTTATACAGAATATGCTGGTAAGAAGGAACAGAGTGGGTGAGGGGGCCAGCGGGGGTATATATTGGGCTCCCTGCTGGCCCTAAGGGTACTGCTGAGGGAAAAGTTTCCGACGGCGTGTGCACGCTGCGCACACGCTCCTATATTGAGATGTACATGAGCAACACATCTCGAAGAATCAGTTACAGGGTAAGTAACCATTCTTTCCCTTGAGTTATTTTGAAAGATTGCAGCAAAGCTAGCATTCTAATGGCCAGAGATGCAGTACCATGTAAAGTACTCCTTTCTGTTTTCCTTTATCCGAGAGAAGAGTGGATGGTACCATTACTGCAAGAGAAGAAGTTCCTAAACATATTTTAACATCTTTTTGAATGTTCACCTGCTGTGTACTGAATCACTTGGACCTGAACTTTACTTATTCATGATTGTGGTTTTCATTTTGTTCTAAGGCTCTTGACAAAAAGGTGACTTCATTGTCTGCTGGATGTTAAAAGGAAGGCATCTGTGCAACATTTGAGCTTTTTGGAAGTAACAAAACAGCAAAAGTGTCAGATTCTGTAGCATGTTAGTTTGGCTATAAGCTGTATTTCCCATCTGCATTAGCTTAGCAAGAGCCAAGCAAGTTATTTTTCAGGAAGTGACAGAGACATTCCTATGGGATTTATGAAATGTGTTTGAAAAAGATTGGTGAAGGTGAGTGGAAAAAATCCTGAGTTCTGGCACTTTTATGTCAACTACCTTTTCATGCAGTAACAATGGTAGTTCCACGGGAGATTCCCTACAGTTTTACGCTTAGTGTGAATTAATGTTTCTGGGATCCACAAGGAACATATATTATTCTGTCTTTCTATCAAAGGTCATCTTTACAAAGACTGCCCCAGAGTCCTGTTTCTTTTCTACATAATCACTACCGTTACCAGTCTGCTTTAGTATAATGCTTTGGTTGATATTGGGGAAAAAAGCATGATACAAAGAATATCCATAATTATTTTATTACGCGATTGATGTATAAGGTACTTTACAAAACACTTTTTAGACTGGTTCCATTGACAGCTTCATAGAATCAGAAGCAGTTATTTTCCATGAAGTGTATCAGTACACTTATTTTCCATGAATTAACAGAACAGTTTCCTGTAATATGCCTCCTTGTGTTTTGATTCGGGACAAAGCAATACTATTAAAAAAAATACCGAATGCAAATGATATATAATTAATCCTCTCCTCAAATTCCCAGCTGCTGTGCCTGTGTAATATTTGTATTACTGTTGTGCCTTGGAGTCTCAGTCATGGACCAGGACTTATTGTGGTGGGTGCTGCACCTGTGTGCAGTTAGGTATATGCTAGAGCAGCCATGCAACTGCTGCTGTTTATGCTGTGATTGGATCAACCCTGGGTTTGCCCCTAGTTCAGTGAAATGAAGTGTAGGTATAAAACAACATCTGGCCCCACCAGCAGACCCTGGTCTTACATTGAGCGCAGCCCAACTGAACCAGAGAAAATGTGCCATTGTCTGAATATTAATGAAATACTAAACGTGGAAATCCTGTCCATGCTTTATAAATCTTATCACAATTTTGGGTGCAGAAAGATATGCATCTCTTGCTCTGACTTCAGATCCAGAGCTGTTTATCCCACTCTTTGTTTCACTCCAATTAAACTGTGTGTGGAACAGTCACTTCTGCAGTTAAGTTCTGTACAAACAGCTTTGACATAGGGATGTGAATGATGGGGCTTACCGGTTACAGTTAACCAGCAGCCTTGCCGGGCTGGAGCACCCCTCCCACCTGATGCAGGTGGGGGGCTGCTCCAGCCCTGACAGCCCACCACACCATGCAGCTCCCACCTGCCCCATTTAAGCAGTTAACCAGTTAAACATAAAATGTTTAACCGGTTAACTGATTAAATGGAATTTTAGATCCCGACTTTGATAAAGGTTGAGCAGGCTTTTGTTGTGGTACTGAGAGAAAGAATACATTGTATTTGGTGGCAGAATTCATGGGTAATTAGATATCCTTCTACCTAGTGCATTTAAAAAAGGAAACAGTAACATCACTGTAAGACTACTATAATTCTCACCTGAGACCAGACTAACTGGATTATTCATTGTAACTATAATTTCTGTCTGTTGAGCAATATTAGTTGTCTGACTCCAGGATTAGTTATGGCATTTTCCATTCTCTGGGCATTTAGCTGCACTTCACACACAATGTGATATGTCTGTTCAGAGTTATCTGTTTAACAGAATGTGAACATTCTTACATAGAAAAGTAATTTCCTTGCACTGTTACAGTTGTTCCTTCTTTATTTTGGCACTTTCATCTAGGTACACCAGTTTCCTTACATTGTTTTTCTGTCAGAGTCTGCAATTGCTCAGTTAAATTATTGTCAGACTTGTCTATATTCACTAGGTATTTTGTGTCTGTTAGCTTTCCCCTTTAGTTTGTTCAGAAATGTCTCTCACACATGCATCACTAGCTACATCCTTGTTAAAAATAGTGACACAACTCATCTCTGTGCTAAGATTGTGAGTAGTGATCTAGTAAATGATGAGGAGATAGGACTGGAACTTCTACAGTCTCCATGAAGTAATTTAACAATCAGTACTCATAAATATGATATGCTTTTCTATTTATTCAGCTAAATTTCTGCTTTATGGGGTACTTTGCTCAAACTTTATATTACATTTAAGCAAAATATTTAACTTGTGAACATTTGGAGATTAAGATATTTATGGAAACAGAATGGAAGTTTTTAGATTCTCCTACATTTGACTGCTGTAACATTAACAGTATCACAAATCATTCACGTTTTTTAACATAGGTGCTACAATGAGTAGGCTGAGAAATGTCAGTTGTGGGGAGGAGAAAAGTAATTTTATATACTGGAAGATACACTGTCTTTTTGGCTGTTAGATTACTGCATTAAATGAAATCAGTGCACTTGTATTTGTTCCTATTTATTAACATTTAAGCCTGCATGTTGATGTAAGTAACAGATGTGAAGACAGAGGATTTCACTGTAGTAGAAGTGGCAGCATCATAGTGCACAGAGACCATTCAGGCAAATCTCTTATAGCTTCTGTTAAAGCTGCCTGCTACTCTCTTCTGCAACTGATGGATTCTCCCTCCTTGTTCACAGTAATTCTATGCATAGTTATTAAAACACTCTTGTTTGTTTCCTGATGAAAAGTCTGAGCTTAAAAATGAATTACAGCTTCTGGGGCCCTGGAATTATTTACATAGTTCATAAACTAATTCTAAAACAGATCCTTTGGAGATAAAATGGATATATATGCACTGAAAAAACAGTCTGCACAGAACTATTCTTTTCCTTCCCCCACCACCTTAGGTCAAAATTTGACCTCCTGTAAGAACCAGTCAACCCTACTGACTTCAAAGGGAAACAGACTTACTTCACTGAAGCTGCATGTGTGCAACTGAGGGCAAAACCTGACTTACATGAATTTGTAATTCTCATGAAAGTTGCCTGATAGGCAGCTCTGGGACATGGAGTGCCCAGGCACCAGCACCTTAAACTTCCCATCAATGTGTCTCAGCCCTCACCTGGGCTTTGTGCTCATTCCTTTCCTAATGTATAGGTTGAGGCTGCTAACTGACATGTGAAATTGCTAAATGAGACCTTTTTTTTTTTTTTCCACGAGTATGACATACACATGTCATTCCTAACTGAATAGAGACTATCAGTTCATTTTATATAGATCTGTATGGCAATTGAAAGGTAATCGCTTTTGATCACTAGAAAATTAATCAAGTTCATATTCCACTATCCAGTTTTTTCAGCCACTTAATTCTCCACAGCTCTTCATTTCTGAAGGTGATTCTTTTTTTGCATATTCAAGCATTTGTCTCCTGTATTTCTGGAATTCTCTCTTTGGTGAAGTAGCATAATTAATTGAAACTGACATACATGCACATTATATAGGCAGAGCTTTCCTCCTAGCTACTTCTCACTTTAAAAGTTAGTGTTTATTGCTTAGAAATAAAAAATGTGTTAAATTAGCAGCTAACTTCCAGCTGATCTTTTCAAATGATTCTTCATACATAAAATACATAGTTACAGCTATGAACATGCAAAATATGCATGGGGCTGTCATGTTGTTTTGCCAGGAGCAAATAATTTCTGAAGACATAGTTTCTGGTAGACAAGAGTCATGTCTCAAAATAGCCTAATTCTTTGCCCCAATAATGTGTTCAGCTGCTCACAGTGACTTGGATATAGTAAAACTGCTGTTTCAGTGAATTAGAATAAAATCCCAATTTGTTTCAGTGGATTACAAATGACTGGAGTACAAACTAATTCTGGTTATAATGAACATTAGTAGATAGTGAAGTTGTCCTGCTAAATAACTGTCTTTTCTATGGACCTATCCATATTATGGCTCAAATCAAATTAAAGCTCTGGCTACAATAAGATTTTAACTAAATAGGTTTTTGACACGTTTGGTCAACCAGTAAGCATCATTGCATGTTTGAACCCTGTAAAAAAACATGTTCTAGTAGAAAACCATCCACTGAAAAGTGGACTCCAGTTGTCTCCTCAATAGGTTTTTCTGATTCATGCTAGTGGCAAAACTGAGATAGAAATCGTTTTATCTGGATCTGACTGTTTCCAAATTCATTTTAAAGGACAGTAAAGGAGGCCAACAGTTGGGCTCTTATGTCATATACTGTTGTTTAGTATAGCCTTTCACCGTCCTTGGGATAATTATGTCCAGTATTTCCTAAGCAGAACAGAACTTGTGTAAGAACTCTTGGCAACAACACACACCTCTCTTTACATTGCTGTTCTGCTGAACTTGTCTTCATTTAATAGACCATGTTTTCATGAGCATTTCAAAATATTTCTCATCACTTGCCCTCAGAACTTGATCTAGTGACCCGAGACTCAAGAAAGTGTCATGTTAGTGGCTACTAATTAGTGGCTCCAGAGAGCCTCTTTGTCTGGCCTTTCAACCTTCCACAGACGATAGCAAAAGCTGTCATATGTATCATGCAAAGAAAATGAGCCTTTACCACACTTTTTTCATGTTATAAACAGTAGAACAAGCCCATTGGAGACTAGAGATGAATATGCAGGTTAGGAAGAAATTAACCTAAAATGTACAGTTTACATTTATTTCTCTTCTGTTGTAGAAGACGTACTACTTCTGTCATCAGGAACATATTAGCCACATGTGTAGTTTTTACTATGCAGCACTGAACAAGAGAAAGAAAGCTAACCCCTATATTTGTTCTGGTTATTTTCATTTGACAATTCATTTTCTTCTCCATTCAGTTACGGGAAATAATGTCTGTAAAGGATTTTTATTGTATAATTAAAAGCCAAAGATTAAAAAAAATCCAAAACTTAATTGCCTTTAGATGTGTTTCCTGAACAAACTTATTAGTAGAGCATTTAGTCAGAGTCCTCATTAATCAATGTTGCACTCCTGTGTCTCCTGAGTCTTGTGGTTTTTGGGGATCAGCTACTGTAATTAAAGGAATGAAATACATCATGGTCACAAAATTAACATGTTAGATTACTGAGAATGTTCTGAGTGGGTGAAATTAATCTTTTTTTAATTGATATTTTTACAGGTCTTTAAGATAGAAGTGCTAATGAGTGGAAGAAAACATTTTGTCGAAAAGAGGTATAGTGAATTTCATGCCCTCCATAAAAAGGTAATGATTTCTTTCCTTTTTAGCTGTGTAATTTAGTTGATAAAACTTCAGTTTACCTTAGCTGATGCTTGTTTCATTTCTTTTGATCATGTCATTGGTAATGTCCTTTGTGAATGTGGATTTCACTCCATCTCACATAATAGATATGTGAGTATATTCACTATGTTTTGTTCAGGGAGAGGAAGGTTTTTCACAAATGTCATGCTTTCCTTCCTTTTGATTCTTTTGTACCTGACTTGTTGTTAAACATCTGTGGCAGATTTTTTCTTGTAAAGGCATGAAATACTACATATTTCTGTAAAAAGAGAATATTTGGAGCAGATTATTTATACTCAGCATGCAATTCATGAAGGCTGCGTCTAAACTGGCATGACTTTGCGGAAATACTTTTAACGGAAAAGTTTTCCGTTAAAAGTATTTCCGCAAAAGTGCGTCTAGATTGGCACAGATGCTTTTGCGCAAAAAGTGCTTTTGCGCAAAAGCAGCCGTGGCCAGTCTAGACGCGATTTTGCGCAAGAAAGCCCCGATTGTCATTTTAGCCATCGGGGCTTTTTTGCGCAAAACAGTTCTTCCCTGTCTACACTGGCCCTCTTGAGCAAGTATTCTTGCACAAGAGGGCTTTTTCCCGAGCAGGAGCGTGAAAGTATTTGTTCAAGAAGCGCTGATTTTGTACTTTCCAAAGTCAGTGCTCTTGTGCAAATTCAAGCGGCCAGTGTAGACATCTGGCAAGTTTCCGCTTTTGCGCAAAATCTTGCCAGTCTAGACACACCCCACCTATATAGAGTTGGGTGGCTAAAATCTTGTATGTCAAATTGAATGAGTATGTGGCTCATGTGTACCCCATAAAATTAGAAAAGAAAAAGACCTACTGTATGATAGTTCTTCTGCATCTGTTGTGACATTGGATTTATCCAGCGCTATAGGGATACAAAGTTTGTTCTTTTCCAAAGTCTGGGAAGAGTCATCTTATTTATATGTATTAGATAATACCTTTTACTTAGTAATTACCCAACTTGAAATACATTACTCTTTTTCTGAGTTAGTTAGAAACTTATTGTTCCATAAGTTTCTTCTGAAACAAGAAGTCAGAAAAGAAGCAGCTCGCTGCAGATGAGAGAAAAGTGGAATGCACCTGCTGAGGTCATGTTTAGTAGAGAGCCCTACAGAAATAAAAATATTATTTGTGTAGATTTTGCACAGTAACGGCTGTCTCTGTACATTTCTTAACGTTTTTTCTCCTTGGTAGGAGAAATCCATATTTATCTCGCAGCATTAATTTGTGGCTTGGTTTCTTTCCTTTTACACGTGCTGATTATACCTCTCAAAATCAGTCATACTAATCGCTGAAGTCTCAGTACTGCAAAAATAATTTTCACAAGTTTAACTTCACACACCTTGGAGTCGTCCCATGCCTTATGTTTGTGAGTAATGTGTTTCAGGTCGGGGTAATTAGTAAGGAACTGCTAAGAGGTAGAATCAAGCTGCTGATGTTTAAGGAGTACTCTGTCCAGGATAGTAATAACTGTTCTCCAGATCTGGTTATCTAACTTCACTGTAACTTCTGTAGTTGCCAATTTATTCTCTGAACAATTTAGTTCTTCCCTACTTCTCTTACATATCCATTTCCCTCTTTGCTCAGCTCAAAACTTAGAAATAATTGTTCTGTTCTGAAGTGTTTTCTTTCACATGGCCGCCTATCCCAAAATCCTTTCCTGGATCTGACATGCTGTACAACTACGCTCTTCTCCTTCATGTCCTTCTTTAAAGAACACTGCTTCCAGGACCTCTGTAAATTATTGTTCTTTCATCTCTCCCCAGAAGTGCTAGCAAAAGAAATAAACCTCCAAACTTGGAACTATAATAAGACATGTTCTAGACTTCACTGTTAACAAGTACTTGCTTTTCCTGTCCCTGGTGTGCTCATTGCCTGTTTAGATTGTATTGTGAGGATTCAGGGCAACAACCTTGTTTCTGTATTTGTTTCCTTTACAGAGGTAAAGCACATAACCAAGTTTTTATAACATGTTCTTCCTCTACCACTTCTCCAAAAACCTCAGTGGAAATCTTAATCTCCTCTAGCAATAATACATTGGCTGTTTTCTCAAATAGTTTTTTTTCCTTTTCTGTTCTTAACAGAGAAATATTGGTGTCTTAAAGCTGTACTAAATGAGTGTATTTTTCCTTTTCTATAATGACACCAGCAGACCATGAACCCTTTCTTAAATATCTCCCTCCCTGTTTCCCTGCTTTCCATAAATAATAAAATATCCTCACTCCTCTTGGATGTTGTTGACAGTCCCTAACCATAACAATTACTACAAACAGATTTATTTTTTTTAGTAACATCATAAATATTATGTAAAGTAAAACTGAAATGTCTTCCCTTGACAGCCATTCTCTGTTAAAGTTAATAACTGTTTCAAGATAAAGTCGTAAAGATAGGCTGACAGCATCTCTTGTATCTAGAGGTTTTGCAGTTCCCTCAAGGCAGAGTCTGTGGTTATATTGTGCCTAGAGATGTAAAATCCTGTTTCATCAGTTAACTGGTTAAATGTTATATTTAACTGTTTAACCGCTTAAACGGGAGTGGGAAGTGGGGCTGCTCCAGTCTGTCCAGGCTACAGCGCCCCCCACTTGTGATGGCGTGGCTCCTGCTGGGCTGGAGTAGCCCTTTCCCTGCTCCAGCCCGTCCTGGTTGCCAGTTAACTGTAACTGGTTAACCATTCACATCCCTAATTGTGCCATATGTACTCTATTTGCAATCAACTTTTGTTGTAAAGGGAATTTTTTAAAGTAATTCCACTTCACGGTAATTTCTGAAAACAGTACATCTGGGAAGGTGACTTTTAAAGATGTCACATGTCCCAAAGCGCTTGCTTAAATGGATATTTCTCCAAAGGAAAGTAGTTGAACCAAATGGAAGTAAGGGGGCGTATCAGGAATGCTGATTTTCAGCTTCCCTCTTTCCATCCCATTGTGGGTGACTAGAAAAGGCAAGAAGAGAGATGGATAAAACTGCACCATGCCACTAATGTATGTGGGAAGGACAATAATTCCATGTTGGAATAAGAGATTCTTTACTCAGAGCACTAATTAATGTCCTTTTTAAAAAACAAAAATAAGCCAGATTTCTTGAGAATTTTTTCCCTGCTGTCTGCATCCCCTTTGTGTCATATTCCAGATACACTAAGGAGCTGATAAATTCTAAAAAAAAAAAAGACCTAAAATCTTGCAGAGTACACTTGCTCATACACACGAACTCTCAGTTCCCACTACCCGCAGGCTGGTGTTTATTATTACTGGTTATTCACACCTGAAGTTAGCCTTGTGCAGAATAAATTGGCTTGTATATAAGTAAGTATAGTTTGCAGGTTTTCACACCTGATAATGTAGTATGATGTTGTTTGTGATTAGAAACTTAATTATTTTCACTTAGTCAATTTTCAATAAGATTGAAATGCTGTATTTTTTTAAATAAATTCTCAATATAAAATACATGTTTTAAAGACATGGTAAAATCTTCTTTAAAATGTTTGGCTGCATCTCTCAGTATAAAAATATGTAAGGAGTAGATGTGATTATCATTATTAAATTGGAGTCCATAAAAATGCTAACATTTACATTTGACAAAATTATCTACAGCTTTTTTTAGAATTTACAATGGATGAAAATAATCTTGACTTATCATTTTAGGAAATGATTCCATGCTTTTAAATTTGACCCATCTTTTTGGTTGAGGCAAAAGACTATATATTAAAAGAAGGACTATCAAATGGTCCTGACATCAGTGATTACCTTCAGATAAATAGTTTTTATTTATATGATTGGCTTCAGACAGTATTCAGCAATATCAGGAACTATTTCATTAACATACAAAGATACGTGTATAAGTACATTTGCAGATTGTCATAAGGATAATATTTAACTGTTTAACTGCTTAAACATGAGCAGGCAGTGGGGCTGCTCCAGCCTGTACTCCCCCTCCCCCCACCTGTGATGCAGTAGTCCCAGCCAGGCTGGAGCAGCTCCCTGACTGTGTCAGATGGGGGGGGCTGCACCAGCCCGTCCAGGTCACCAGTTAACTGTAACTGGTTAACCATTTACATCCCTAGTTGTGAATAGCCTTATTATCCAGCACTCATGGGGAGTGGAAGGTTGCCGGTTAATCAAATGTGTTGGATACTCAAGCTTATTGTTCTGCCCCCTACTTAGAGGAAACCGCAGCGACCAACCCCTGCCTCTCTGGAATGCCTGGTGACTCTTCCCCTCGACTCACACAGCTGTCCTACAAGGCAGGCAGACAAGTGGGCCAGCTGCCTGGGAGCCCTCCAGCAGAGCGGCTCCCAACAGCTCAAGGCAGGCTGAGGGGGAAGGAGGCACACGAGGATAACGGCAGCTGGCAATGGCTAAAGGCATCAGGTTGGCTAGTTGGACAGGCGGGAGCAGGGTGCATGCCCAAAGACACAGGGATATGGTGTGTGTGGGGGGGGGGGGGGGACAGTGTTCCGTCTAAGCTGCACAGCAACACAACCCCACAGCTGCTTAATGAGCCTCACCCAGCCAGGGCTCCACACCTGAGCTCTCTGGCAGGGGGAGGAGCACATCTCCCTCAGGGACAGCAGCATCTCCCTGCTGGGACAGAGCAGTGAGTCTCTCCCATTTGGTAGGAATGATATTCCTGAATGCACATACATACCCTGCACCTTTCAGCTGTCTTTGTTGAGTAAATAGTTCTTTTCTGGGTGGTGTAACAGAGCAAGAAGGATGGTTAATCATCAGTTGAAGTGTCAGCTATAGAGTATTTATCTGTTAAGCAGCTAAGCCCTGCTGAAAACTTGTACTGTTTCAGGTTTGTCTCTTTTCATCTAAAGTAATTCATTACTCACCTACAAGTGCTGTCATAGATCCCAGCAGTTGTGAAATTAGCTTCTTCAACACTCTTGACAAATTTAAAGGAAAAATAGGGGTTTTAGATTATGACGTTAAGATTGGTAAATAGAAGTTTTTTCTGGTTGCACATGGGCGCATTAAATTGTGACTTAGTATATTTGAAACATAAGCAAGTTGCAAAATGTTTCCAGAACAACTGTAGTTTACTTATTTGTCCTTCATAACTTATGATCACAGAGACAGTATTATATTGGCACTGCTTTTTGCTATAGTGACATCTCAGCAAAGCTCAGAGATGAAATGTAAATTTTCAAACCCCCATGGGCATGCATGTCAAAGTCAATTTTGAGTTTCTGTCCTTGTGTTTCTCTCTCCACGTTTACTCAGAGGCAATATGCAGCTGAAAGAATGTCTAGTGTCACTTTCCATTAAACACAATGGAATCCTTTCCAGTTATTTTGCCTTTTAGTACAAAGAAAAATGGTTTTTAGTTGGTTTTGGTATTAGGGTAACTTTTTTTCCTGTAGAAGTGTTTTGGTGTGTGTATGTACTGAGGAAGTGGGTCTGGCCCATGAAAGCTCATCACCTAATAAACCATCTTGTTAGTCTTTGAAGTGCTACATAGTTCTGTCTTTTGGTTTTAGCAAGACCAGACTAACATGGCTACATCTCTATTACTACGTACGTATGTACGTACGTGTGTGTGTGTGTGTGTGTGTGTGTGTGTGTGTGTGTGTGTGTGTAATAGACCCTTACTTAGGGATAGATTCTGGACCAGAGTTTTGCTAGTGCTATGTCTACATTATTACAGCATAATACTCATGTTACTATTACACGTGTTCACTTCATTTCTCAGGATGCCTACTTTCTAGAAAACACATTAGTTAGGAAGAGATGTGTTTTCCACCTCCTTTCCCCAAGTGCCCATGTGCTGAATGTAGAATTTGTTTCAACTGCAGTCTATCTATTTGCTTTTATAGCGTTTATTAAGGGAATCCCTGTGAAATATTATTCCCATTTTACAGAGGTGGAGCTGAGGTGTGAGGAATAATAAATGGCTTGTCCAAAGTCACACAGGAAGTCTGTGAGCCAGGAATTGAATCCAGATCACTGCAATGGCAGTCTAGCGTCCACAGGCGTGCGCATGGAGTGTGCCGGGTGTACCCAGGCACATCCTAATGTCTCGGGCCAGCTAGAAGGGGATTTGTGACGGGGCGCCACAGCCCCTCATTTTAAATTCCTCGGGGCACTGTGGGGCAGAGGGACCGCATGCGCAGCGTCCTCAAACACCACGCAACAGGTGCGAGGGGAGATGCCCGGGTGTGGCATGATGTCACGTCTGGGAGTTTAAAACCGTACTGCCCAGCTCCAGAGGCAGCTAGGGCCCGACTACACATGCCAGCCCGAGCCATTTTTGCGGCCCAGGCCCCCACCCAGCCCCAGCAGCAGCAGCACCACCACGCGGCCCCCTGAGGCACCCCTGCCCCGCCCAGCCAGGCAGCACCGCACGGCCCCCCAGGGGCGCCCGCTCCCAGCCCGGCAGCACCACGTGGGCCCGCCTGGCCCAGCAGTATCACATGGTGCTCCTGAGGTGCCCCAGGCTATGGCCTGGCCAGCCTGTAGTTTGGACCAACTCTGACTCCAGCCCCGCAAGCTGGAAGGCAAAAGCCTAAGGTAAGGGAGGGGAGGGAAGAAAAATAATGGAGGGCAGGAGAGGGGAAGGAGGAGAAAATAAGAGGAAGGAGTGGGAGAGGGAGGGGGCAGGTCAGGAGAAGAAAGGGGAAGGCACCAAGGGACATGGTAAAGGAGACACACATGCCAGGGGGCCAAGTGGAGACAATGAGGAAAAGGCCAGGAGGGGAGGTATCAGTGGGAGGGGGACAGGGTGATGCTGGGAGAGGAGAAGGTAAGGGCTTTGGGGGCTAGAGGAGGGAGGGAGAGGTCCTGGGAGAAGGCTTGAAAGAAGGGATGGGTATGAGAAAGGTGGGGATGGAGCAAGTCATGTGTGAGGGCACAGGGGCATGAGAGGAACGGGGGCAGAGGGTGGTGAGGGGATGGACATTAGGGGGAAAAGAGGGGCAGGGGCAGTGAGGGAAGGGGGAGGCATCAGGAAGGTGCAGGGTAAGGGAAGGTGCAGGTGCCAGGGGATTCTGGGGGTGAAACAGAAGGACAGACACCTGCAGGGGAGGGACCAGCACCAGAGGAGAGAGGCAAGGTAGGTGTGTAGAGGGAGGTGTTAGGAGAGGGGATGAGGAGGGGTAGTTTACATGATCAGAGTGGGGCTACTGGAGGAGTGGGCACAGGGGGGAGAGAAGGGCTGGTGGAGGGGGGCAGGTCTCAGGAGGGCTGAGGGCAGTGAGAAGGGCAGGAGTCAGGACAGCAGAGGAGGGTGAGGGGTTGGGAGGCAGCAGGCACCATGGGAGCTGATGGAGCAAGGGGAGGAGACATGGCAGCAGAGGGAAAAGGTAGAGGTTTGAGATATGTATTAATAACTTGGGTGCCACAGTGGCACATCCAAACAAGCCCCATGAACTCAGTACTGGTGCACAACACAAAATTCATTCTGCTCTTGGGAGGAAACTCTTAGAGGGAACACTTCCCCCAGCCTCTCCGCCCCCGAGTTAATGTCACACACGTTAGGTTAATGCAATTGCAGGATAGTTGTATGAGGGAAGTTTGGTGGGGGCCAAATTAATCCCTATTGGTAGGAGGATGGTGGGAAAAGTTGGGGGGGATCACATGACATCTTTTACTTCTGGTCATGTGTCCATCTTGCCCTGAGAATGTTACCTCCAGAGGTGTGGCCAATGGGGCTCAGGGGTGTGGCCAATGGGAGTCAAAGTGCCTTTTAAAAAAATTCTTTGGGTGCACACCCTAATGAAATGTGCTGCACACGCCTATGCTAATGCCCCTGTCCACTAAACTATCCTTCCTACCCAGTCACTTTCAACTTGTTTCACAAGGATTCAGTAGTAATTTAGTAGCTCAGCAAACTAGATAAGAGATTCTCAAACTAGATCAGGACACCACCATTTTTAATGGAGTTGCCCAGCAAGTCTGAAGCCCAAGCCCCATTGTCCAGGACACTAAGGTTGGATGCCCCCTGCCCAGGGCAGAAGCTCTTAGATTTCAGTTTTGGACAATTCCTCCCCTCCCTCACTGCTCAGTGCAGTAGGGTTCCAAGTGGGCTCTGTCTTTGGTTCCTTCTCTTGGGGTTGTGCACTGATTTTTGTTGTTCAGAAAGGAGTGATGCTGCAATGAAGTTTGGGAACTGCTGGACTAGAGTCATAGCTTTTACTGCTCTTTTGCCACTCCCTAAGGGCCCAGCCTTGTAACCTGATGGAATCAGTGGGCACTTGAGAGGGCTCAGTATCTTATGGAAGTGGGCCCTACATGAGGAAATGTTCGCTACACAAAAGGGCAAAGAAAAGCTGTGTTAAAATATTTGCTGTGTTAGATTGGACTGTCCAGTGAGTAATATTCAGTTGTCCTGCTGTAGTGTTTGGTTCCAGTCTTGAATTGGTGTGAAGATCTTCAGGTATTAGAGCCATCTACCTGCTGCAATTTTCCTTTAAACCTTTTGAACAAACAGCATTCTCAGTTGGATTCCTCATTGCCAAAAAGATCCGCTAAGCTGAAAGACCTTTTTATCTATGATTTGAAGAAATATAAATCAAGTCAGTTAATTATTCCTCAATTAGGTGTTTAGTAAATAAATTCATTGCCGTTACTGACCCTTATAAATGACTACTTTTCCTCCTCCTGTTCTGACTGACATGTAGCAGGAATGCTTTTATAATAAATAGGGTGTTTTTTGTTTTTTTTTTGGATTTGGTTTGCAGCTCAAGAGGTTTATTAGAACGCCGGAAATCCCTTCCAAACATGTGAGGAACTGGGTCCCTAAGGTCCTGGAGCAGCGGCGACAAGGCTTGGAAATGTACTTACAGGTGAGCACCTTGTTAGCAGTGTATGGGTAAAGAAGCAGCACTCATTTTCAGAGCCATCCTGTTGTGAGCACTGGAGCATTTTAATATATACCCAGAGATAAGAGACCTGGGATTTCACTGGTGCATTTTGGACCCAGAGGAGAACAGTAGACCTGGATTCTTTGTAGACTGGGGCCCCTTTTTGTACCTTCTGTCCTTTTGCAGGGGGAAAGAGGAGAAAATTCAGCAGAGCAAGGCAATGGGGAATTATTGGTTATATGACAGTTACCCTGTACGCCCCCCACGGCAATCACTTAAATACCTGCTATGGGAAGATGGTACAGATTAAGAATGTAAAATCCCATTTAGTCAGTTAACTGGTCAAATGTTAAGTTTAACCAGTTCACTGATTAAGCGGGATCCGCAAGCAAGGGGCTGCTCTAGCTTGGCTGGCCGCTGGCCCTGTGGGGTGATGCTTATTGGGTAACGGGTTAATTAGTTACCCATTCACACTCAAAGTACAGATAGCACCCCATTCCAATGTTAAGTTTAATGAAGTTGTGGCATGCTGCTCAAAATACATCCTTGTATTTACATGCACATCTGAATTAAATGCTTATTTTCAGAGTTGACTTTAAACTACTTCAATGCTACATCAGTTTACAAGTAGGGCAGGTTCAGATAGTTGAGTCCATTAAGCAAAATCTGGCTTGGCTGAGGTCAGTGACAGAACTCACTGTCTTCTGTGGGGCCAGAATTTTACCTGAGGTCAACAGCTACACTAAAAATTTAAGCCTGACTCTTAGGTGAGCTGTTTAAGCTGACAAAAGGGGGAAACATGAGTTGCATGCTAACAGTTGTGATAATTTGTGGCTTAGGTAATGAATGAAAATTTGCCCTAATATTTGCATCGACATTTGTTAATTTTGGGAATTCCTACTGCAACCATGTACCACTTGAAGCTCTCGCTATTTAGAAAATGAAGAGTACCTATGGTGTTAAAGTTTCTTCCAGGTTTCAGAAACGGCTGGGAGACGGGGAGGGAAAATATCATACTTTAAATTTCAGAGTATCTCTAAAAGGCAAGAATATAGGATCTGAGGAGGAAAATACACTTGTTTATTTTGATTTATTCTTGAACTTTTTTGTTCATAGTGAATGTGAAAAAAGATCATAAACAATCTGTAACTATTACACTATAACTATTATCCACTATAATTATTATTATAATTATGAGATACTGTGAATTTATGTATAAAAATGTGAGCTGCTTAAAATTAACGGTTGCAGAATATCACTCCTGGGGTTGTGTGTGTGTTTAGGGGTGTATATTTTGTAATAGCATGAGATATAGGTAAAATAATCTTTGTAATTTCTCAGCAATGAAATATCACCCCCTACTGGAGGAGTTAATTAATATATATTCCTGCTTTTATTGTTATCTTTTGGTTATATTGTCAATAATGCAAATGTGCTCATGCACAGAAGAAAGAAGAAAAACACTCATTCATTCATCTTCATTTGAAATAGGGATACATTTGTGTGCCAAAAGGAAACAAAACTGATGGGAAAGGAAATTTACAACATGTTTTTTTTTTTTAAATATAAGCAGAATTTTAGTTAAGTGGCTGGATTTTCCAAAGTTGTGACCACCTGGCCATTCCCAAATACATTTTAAATTCTTGGCCTTTAATTTCAAACTGTACATGTCTAAAGTGTTGAAAGGAGATCTGTATAAATGTGTCAGCAGGGATTTAGTGTTTGTCTACTTTGGCTATTACAATTTTCACCTGCTGTACTTTTAGTTGTAGATTGCTAGCAGCTTTTTGGTACTAGAAGGTTGTTAGTGAATCATGATACAGTTGTAAAAAAATAGTAATTTTTCAGGTCCTTATGAGGGGATTGAATGTTTACACAATTTCTACTGTCAAACAATTGTATTTATGCTCTCATTTAGTAATTTTTACTGTAAATGTTGCACGTTTAAAAAACATATAGTTGGCAAAATGAGTGTAGTACCATGAAGGCTGTCAACAAATACATGTTAAACCTCTAGTCTGGCACCCTCGAGACTGATGTTGAACCAGAGAATTTGTGGGACCACAGGAGGTCAATATTATCCAGCAGCATTACCAACACTTCCACTGCTTACTGGGCTCTTAGCTCTAATTTACTCCTAAATATCTTCTAAGTAACAGCACAGAACACTAAGAGCCAGGACTGATGGCAGTAAACAGACTTTATGGAATCACAGAAAACTTGGCCACATCCATGATAAGTAGACATCCGACTAACTAAAATCATACCAGACCACGGATGTTGCCAGAACACGAAGTGCCAGAGAGGTTCAACCTGTATTGACCTGTTTCAGTCATTGCCTTAGGTTGGGTTTTTTTTTTCTGTTGTACTTCATGTAACTGGGTATGAGGGCCCCAGATACTGTATTAATGTTTGGAACAAAATGTTTAATTGCATGAAAATGGAATGTTACACTTAATTTCTTTCTTTAACAAAATAATATGTGTAATATAATGGTAGACAAAATTGCAGTAGATGAAAAATGTTCCCTCACTTTTACTTTAACCCAGCTTTTTGCATTATTTCGTAATTTAAATTTCAAAAAGCCAAGTTCTCATTTTTGTATCCTTCTGAAGAATTTAAAAATAGTTAATTAGAAATGGTTTTAAAGAGATTGTGCAATATAAATGAAATGTTTGCATTTCTTCTAATATCTGTCCCTTTTTACTGTATGTTGTAAGTTCATTAGTTTATTTTTTCTTGATTTTGAAAGTTGTGTGAGGCTTTAGTCTTTTCATAATGGATTGATTTTTTCTGCCTGGAAGTACTAATGGTTGATTTATGTTTTCTTTTACATGATTGCCACATTTTACACGTTCAAGATTGGAAGTTACAATTTTTACTTAAAATACTATGGAACAACTGGCTAAGTACCAAAATGTATTCAGTAGTTTCAGTGATAATAATAAACAGCATTCTGTGGCATTGTCAATACTGCACACACACTGACTGACAGATAGGAGATAGGTTGGAATAATTAGTTCTTATTTGTAAATGGGGAAACAGACACGAAGTGTCTGAGAATCAGTGACTGAGCAGAGACTAGAGAGTTCAGACAGTTTTCACTTGGAGCCCATGCTCTTGATTGCTAGGCTACAGTGTCTCAGAAAATACTGTTGAAGGGCTTTTTACCCATCATCTGCCTGCAATTAGCTATATAAAGAAGAGATTTCATAATCAAAGGGATAAAGGTTGGGGAAACTCAAATCTAAATTCATCTGGGTCTCTTGTATAGAAAGTCTCTAATTCTGAGCAGAAAGTGTGGATGTTTACACTGGTGAGATCAGATCAAGATTTGTTTTAACCTCTTTAATTTACTAAGAACACTAGGAGTTAGAAGCAGGGCTGTAAAGTCATAGGGCCAATTGTTAGTACAGGGAATGAGGAATATACATCTGTTGCTTCTAGTTCTTTTTTCTTCAATTCTGCTGTACAATCTTTGACTGCTGATTTGGCTTTTACCATAGAGAGGTATAGAAGTAGAAATCTCCTTTGATAGCATATCTGTAGAAATAATGATTGCCTGAGATGCCTCCACTCTCTTTATGGTTTATTTGCTCATTAGATAATTGGTTAGGATTCTAGTAATAATTATTTCTCATAAAATGGAGAGGGAGGGATCTGGCAGGAAGGATAGTTATGCTTCAGAATGACACGGGGGCAGCCAGGGGCCAGAGATGGACGAGGACAGCTTTAACACCGTTGGGCGGCAGGGGTGGAGAAAGGGGCAGTTATCTAGTATGTATTTCAGAGAGTTTGTGTGTCTGTCTCCCAGCCAGGGGACATGTACCCCTCCCCCAGCTGTGCCCGCTACAGAAACCATGGACAGCATAGCAGCAGCCATGCTTCTCACTTGGTCGTAAGTTGCTGTGGTGAAAGAGGGCTAGAGTAGTCCTCTCTCCCCGGTGCAGCCTTAATACTGAACCCCTCGTACCTGCTCCACCCCAGAACAATAATTTAAATGAAGAAAAACAAAACTTATTTGAGTTAAGGACCTGAGCAATGCCAGATCTATCTTCTAATTGTTTATATAAGCAATAACTGCCATGTTGTCAGTCCTGATCGGTATTGGCTAGACAGTGGTTTCCAAACCTTTCCTCTCATGACCCAGTTGAAGGAAATTGTTGTTGCCTGTGACCCAACATAATTTGACTAGAGCGTAGGCTCCAGGGTGGGATTGAGGATGAGAGTTTCTGTTGGTGAAAGAGACAAGCTTTCAAGTCACTCACAGCTCTTCTGTAGGCCTGGGAAATGTTCTCAGAGCATCACAGCTAAATCCAAGCTGGAACAGATCATTTAGTGCAGGTAGTTAACTCATTTTCTAAGGGATGACTTAAGGTGACGTGCCCATTAACATGGTTTCATTTAGATGACAAAAAGGAGGATTTCGTGGGTTATAGGTTATTGTAATACACCATAAATTCAATATCTTTATTGAAATTATGACTTTTAATCTAGCAGACATATGCATTTAAGCTCTCAGCTTTGTCTTTTGAAGTAGTTGTGCAGGTTTCCTTTGAGGACAAGGAATGAGAGGTCAGATATGGAGTGATTTGTTTTGTGACATGTTACTGTCATCCAGTTTTACTTTTCTACTAGCTTGCCTTTTGGTAGTTTGGCTTTTCAAGTTAATCAGAATAGATCTATTCTAATTCCCCCATGCAGAGGAAATCTCATTGTTAGCTAATATGAGTCCCTCCCAAGATGACAGATATAGTTAGCAGAGGTTGCTTGTGGAGTTACACCTGTAACTCAGAATGAAAATACAAACACCAATCATAGATGGAAGAGGATTTAGTCATTGGAGAAGCTGCATGACTCTTGTGGTATGCTCAAGTTGAAAAAAGCTCTCTTTTTTTGTGATTGACAACAATCCAAGGTAACTGTGCACTTAAAGTCCTTCTGAACTCTGTGCATGGTCCAGTGCTTCTGCTTTCTCTTAATCTGCAGTTAACTAGTTCTTATGCTGATGAATATAGCTATGACCACCATTTATACTGTAACTCCTCTTGAGTAAATTCAAGGACTGAGATATGTCTGAAAGAAAGGGCAGTGAAGTGGGCTGGTTGCCAAGATAACATTGGTGACCTTAAAGTAGGTGAACAAACTGCTAAAATACACAAGTGTTGGCATTCTATCTGAGTACAGTTATGGCTCCCTGTCACTATAGCATCTGAATGAATCAAACAGTGACTCTAGAGGTTGAACCTCTCTAGTCCAGGACACTCTGGTCCGGCAACATCCGTGGTCTGACAGAACCTGAGAGAGCCTGGAGTCTGTTAGCAGAGGGGCCAACCTCCCCTCATCTGGCAAACTCCCTCCTTTGGGACCAGTGAGGTCCAACCTGTGTCTATGAAAAAACACATGAGGAAGGGAAGTACTACAGGTTGGAACTCTGATCGAGGCTTCCCTTTTCCGGCAACATCCCTGGTCCGGTATCATCCATGTGAGTATTCATGGGGATAAGCTGTTGAGCTAGGGCCAGGAGCATTGCCAAATTAGAGGACCAAGATAGAGCACCTGGGGCAGCACAGTCACTAGGAGGAACACAGAGCCCCAGTCTCTGGGGGGAGGCCAAGCGGAGCTCTCTGTCACTGTGGGGTGGACAGCAGCATGGCTGCCAGAAGGAAGTGCAGAGCCCCCCTGGCTATAGTGGAGGCACTGGGGAGGAGCAGCACAGTGTTCCCCAAATGGCAGCAGATTTATAAACAACTGATACTGTTTGGTGGAGCTCCCTGGATGGAGGCAGGGCAGCAGCAAAGTTGCTTGGTACAGCGCAAAGCCCAGACGGCAGCAGGGTGCTGGGGGGAGCACAGAGATGCTGGGCTGTAGACGAGTCCTGGGGGGCAGCAGAGCCGCGGGGGAGAAATCAAAGCCACCATCGGGAGCATAGAACCCCAGGCAGCAGTGAAACTTCTATGGCTGGAATGGAGCTCTGGACTTCAGTGGCATTCCAGGCTGCTATGGGAGAGGAGACCCACTGGCGGGGGAAGTAGAGATCCCTTCTTCTCCCGTGCTGTGAGGACAGCAGAGCCCTGGTGGCAGTGGATCTGCCTGGAGAAAAGCCGAGCCCCTGGGCAGCCAGGGGAAAAGAAGAGCTCCTGCCACATTGACCTCCTCTAGTCCAGCAAATTCTCTTATTTGGGACCACTCAGGTCCTGAGGGTGCCAGACAAGGTAGGTACAACCTGTATTAGTCTCGTTTTGTGCATGGGGAGTTAAGTCACACAGACAGTTTAAGTTAGTTATACAAGGTCAGACAAGAAGTATGGGGCAGATCTGGAAACTGAACTTAAATGTCCTGAATCCTATTTTTATTCCCTTTCTATTTTCATGTCTGATGCATCCTTTCTCTCCCCTAGATGAACTTCATTTTAAACTTCTTGAATTCAGTGAAGAAAATGGACTATTTAAAAATCTAGAATTACACTAAGCCGCTGACTTTTTTCACACTTTGAAGAACAGGGAGAAAATTCCAATGTCTCTTAATGAATAAGGAGCTAGTACTGCTATGCAGATTTTTATCAGGAGAGGTTGTGTTCAGAGGTAATGCATCTCTTTTGATTGAGGTCAAGAAACTGATACTGTTTAAGAATAACCTAATAGTCTTTTACTTGACCTTGTGCTTACATAAAGAAGGCAGTCATGACTCCTAGAGAAATAACTGAGAAAAATGGATTTTAGGAGTCAAAACTTCTCTGGGATTTGAAGGTTTGGTAATTAACCCTTAGCAACTGACTCAACATTTTAGAAGTTTGAGGAATCTAAACCTTCAAAACAAAGTGTGAATCTTATGAAAAATGTTGGCTCAAGATTGTTTTCTAGCTACGTAAATGATCTAGAAATGTTACATACTTATGAGCTCCATCCCAAAATACTCCAGAGTAGAGGTTTGCCCTTGAAAAGATATATTAATAAATATACAGTCTTTTCTGCAATTGATAAAGACCAAAATAGATGTGAGATAACATATGCTAAGGATGAAGCATCCAATTTTTTCCCCATTCACCGACTTAGGCCAGATCTATATTTACATGCTGGACATTGATCTTTAGGCGATAGATTTATCGGGTCTAGTTAAGACATGCCAAATCGAATTCTGAGGGTGCCCGGGGTTGCCACTGGTAATCCTTGCGGTCACGAGGAGTAAGGGAATCTTACGAGAGCGTTTGCTTCCATCGACCTCCCACTGTGACGATGGTGCCAAGCTTAGCTTAAGTTATGCCAACTCCAGCTAAATTATTTACATAGCTGGAGTTCCATACCATAAGTCAACTTTCCAGATATAGTACAGACATGGCCTTAGAGAATTTCTAAGACCTAAAGGTGTAGTCAGGATCTGAAAATCAAGGATGTTATTTTGAGTGTTAGGTTTAATTATTACAATATTTTTTAATCAGTCTGAAATAGGAGGGAAGGTATATTTCTTTGTCATTTGTATAATCTGTTTTTTGGAAACAATTCAACTGCAGGTGAAAAATGCAGATAGTTTGCAAAGTAAACCTGCAAAAGGGAGGCCGGAGACCCTTTTGAGAATTCAGTACAAAATCTGATTTCAGTTGATGGCTTTTTTGAGTTGCTTCAACAAACATTGAATCGGAATATTAAAGATGAAATAAAAAATAAATGTGATGTTTGGATAAAATATATATAAAATATTATTGCATATGAATGAAAATTTTAAAATGTGTATGGTAGCACCAATATTAATCTGAGAGAGTGAATTCTAAAGTTGTTTCACTGTATGTATTTAAGTATAAGCACCTAACTAATAAGACTGAACTGCCTGAAAATATAAAAGAATCTAACTAAGTGTGCTACAGGGATACTCTTTGGAAATGTCAGTCCTCTTTGACAGTTGATACTCTTTTTGAAATCTAAAAAAATATAAGAATCCTCTGCTTCCTTAAGACCAGAATGCAGACACATATTTTTCTTTCAATTTTTGGGAGAGAATTTTAAAAGTCTGTCTTTCAACCAAGCAATGGAAATTACTCTAGTTCCATGTTTTGATTTAGGTAGCTCAATCCAGTGTAGCAACATTCGGTGAAAATTAGTGTTTTAAAAAATTGATCTATTGATGCATGTTTTAGATTATGATCAAGCTAAATCTCTTCAGTTACAAGCAGAAAAATTGTGTTTAAAAAAAAAAGAGATTTCTAAAGTCTTGTGGGGGGAGCGGGGGAGGGGCCTGTAACCTATCTCCTGCCCAGGCGGTGGAGCTAGGGCTTCAACTTTGGCTCTGGACCCCAGCAAGTCTAAGTCAGCCATGGCAACCCCTCTAAAACAGGATCACAAGTTACTTTGGTGATCCAGAAATCACTGGTATAAAACAAAAGAATATAAAAGAATAGATTTCATTGTGGGGAGACCATACTTTATGGTCCGTGACATGTTTTTCATGGCCATTAATTCTGAAAGACCCATTAAGGGCAGCCCACCTCTTGACAGCCCTTTTTCTGTCAGAAATTTCCCCCAAAATCCTAAGGAAAAGTCTCTTGAGGAGAAAAAAAACCTAAAGAATGAAATGTATTAACATGTCCAGAAAAAATGCTTTTTATAATGTTGCGCTTGTAATTTTAAAAGAGGTTTAGATTTATCATAAATAACTATATGTGCTCTTTTTGCTTGAAAAAATGGACTCCACCAGTAAGAGAGCTAATTTTCTAGTTGTAATTAATTGTCACTCAGTTGTTCACTCCAAGATCGGTTGCCCAAGCCTCAGAAGGAATGGAAGATTTGCTGATGTAAACAGTTTTTTCAGACTCAGATCAGCACCCCAGAGATCCACCTTTATCTTCTAGAAGTTCATGTACCTTCTGTTAATCTCAGGAAGAACAAGAGTTTTTCAGAGCTTGTGATACCAATTTTATTAGGAATTTCAAACTTAAAGATACGAATAACTTGAGTCATTCCATGAAGAAGAGTCACCCTCTTCAGCTTCTGAGACTAAGAAGAAGGAATCTCTGACTTCAGTTTTTTTCTTAAATCTGTCTGGATTTGATTGTGAAGAGAAAGAGCTCTCCAACATGTGGTGAGGAATTTAGTCAGTGTTGCATTTCCCAGATCTAGTTGCTATTGGCCATTTAAGGCAGTTTTGTAACACTTCTGACAAGGAAGAAAGTTAACGCCCTGTACTATATTATTCATGTTGCACGAGACTAAAGGTTGGCATATGCACTAAGGTAGAAAAGTCATCTTGTCCGCCTTTTCCAGTGCATGATTGTTCTACGTTGTATATTTGCTAGGGCTTTGTCCCTCTGAATGGAGAATGAGTATTCTGCTAGTTTTTGTGACTGAAATATTGCTTTATTGTGTTCTTGATTGAAGAAGATACAGAAGATTCCTAAGACTAGAGGAATTAAGTGATCTGTGATGAGTAGGATATTCCCGCCTTTTTTCTATTCTCTACCTGTGATTGAGGAAAAATATCTGAGAGCAATTCATAATAGAATAGAGAGGTCCCCACTGTATCTCTGCAAAGGTGGAACAGAAACTGGAATATCCTTGTATGTAGTTAGAAAGGTGACCATCAATTTCTATAGTGATGGAAAGCCCATGAACCTGTATTGTGGAGTGATATAAAATATCGAGGGGGGAGCAAGATATATGTTGATACTTTTTACTGTGTAGAAGCAATCTTAAGAATCAGAAATAGGATAGATTTAGTAATGTTTCCGGAATCAGATAATAACAAGGACTTGAATACAGGAATGTTCAACCATTAGAATATTTTCTGCTATTACCAAGAGATAGAATGTATATCACATGTATGAACTCTTTGAGTGTTCATTACATTTTCCATCCTCACCTGAGAAGTATACTCTATATTGGTCCCAATTCAGGAAACCATCTTGTTTCTGAAGACATGTAAGCATGCGATTAAGTTTACTGTTAAGCCTGTTTCAGTTACATTATATCTATACCTGAGTGCTTTGCTAAATTAGGGCAGGTGTGCACAATGATCAGCTCTGTAAAAACAAAACAGGTGTCAAATAGTTATCAATTATTTCCAATTCTAAATACACAGGGAATCTGTGGAATTTCATATGCCACCATGTGATAACTGTTGTATCTGGCCAGGTGGAGAGGCAAGAGCGGGCTGGGGGTGCGGGTTCTTGGTGGAGCGGATGAATGAAGTGGGGTGGAGTGCAGGGTCTGGGCATGATGTGAAGGGGGTTTACTTACCTGCCTTCACACCCACCGCCACTTCCAGGCACCGCGTAACACAGCCTCTCACTGCTCCTGTTGGCCAAAAGGGGAGCACCAGTGTGCAGAGCCCCACAAGGCTCAGGGCTTTCTTCCCCCCATGCAGCAGGAAGCCAGCACTGGTGCGCCAATTTCATGTGAGGTGGTGAGCGCCAAGGCTGGAGCACCAGTGTGGGCTCTCTACTGCAGGGGGAGTATGGGTGGGTTGAGCTCGAGCTGCAGACCACCTGCAAGGCATCCACGGACCGCTAGTGGTCTGCAGACCCCACTTTGAGAGCCACTGCTTTAAATTATAGCCCACAGATTTGAGCTAGGCATTCGAGGTCTAACCCAAAGGACTGGATAAACTCAAAAACCCAAACTGCCACCCAAGCTGCAGCATTGACACTGCTATTTTGGGTGTGCTAGCTCAAGCAGAGTTAGTGTGAGCCTGCTCACCCAGGATGGGTGGCTCACTCTCAGCTGTAATGTAGACATAGCCTCTGAGGCGAAGATTAATGGTATTCTCTTTGTGACTTGTCAGTGTCGTTCATAACCAACCCTAGAGGTCTCGGGATGATCTTCCAACTAAGTTAATAATGAAATGAGTTTTTTAAACATACTCTTGATAAATTTCCCATCAATCAATACAGGCTGTACCTCCTTGGTCTGGCACTCTCGAGACCTAACAGTTACCAAACCAGGGAATTGGCAGGACCAAGGGGAGGTCAGTGCCAGCCCCTCTGCTGCCACTCCTGACAGCAGAAGGCTGGCATTGACCAAATGAGCACTTGGGAGGCACTTGGGGGATGAGTCAAAGTGGCTGTGGAGAGGGCCAGGGGCACAGCTCATTGAGAACATGCTGAGCCTCGCAATCACAAGGCTATGGTCCTGGACCCTGACTGTGAGGCTCTGCAGCTACCCTGCCTCTTCCCCTGAACATCTCCTCTGCCCCACTCCTCTGCCCTCCCTCCCTGAACCATAAGTCTGATTTCTGCTTCTGGAATGGGATTTTGTTTTAACACTAAGTGGGTGTCTGTGATAAGTGGATCTAATTTTATGAAAGAGTAGGGAATATAAATCTTGAATCTTGTGAAATATAGTTTAACGGTTATTGTATCTGGAACTCCCTGTTATCTGAAAAGATGTTGTGTCACAATATCTATTAATCACATTGAAAATTCCCTCAATTATCCAAAATTAGTCAATGTTTTCCTCCTGCAATCCCTGTTGAGTCTTCAGTAATCAAGATTGCACTGTACCTATAAGGAGCTCTAGAGGCAGTGGTACTGTAAGTGCAAAAAGAGAAAATGTTCATTGTCCTCATTAAAGATTGTAAACAGAGTGTTAAATAGTATTAATGGCTAGGTTTGTCAGTATTTAACAGTACTTTCCTGGTACAAGTGATTTTATTGATTGATACAGACTCAATATAATGGGGCAGATTATTCTACTGATTTTATCAAAACTTTAACTAAGTTTGTTAGTGCACCACATATCTTTAAATAGATCTAGATGATGATGTAGATTAAGAAAAGCAGACCACCATCCATCTTTTTTTGATCGGGTAATAACTTAAATCCATCATTGTTGCTACCAGCTGTTTTCAGATTCCACTGTGCCTACCTGTTTCTTTGGTGCTTGTTATGAACTCTTACAATTGGTTTTGATTTTAAATAGATGTGCTAGCAGATGCAGGATCACATATATGCTAGAGGTAAATGGTAGAGTAAAAATAATTTCACTGATAACATAAAGAACATGTGTTTATAAAACATGCCTTTCGTGAAAGTAGTTCCTGCCCTCCCTTTCCTTTTTTGAAAGTGACAGTGGAGTTTTAAAAAGTGGCATTATTACTATGTATTTGTTGGCTTTTTTTCTGTATATTTTAAAATAACCTCTGATTTGTTGTTTATTGTACAAAATGGGGTAGTGGGAAGCTTTTATTTTACTGGTTAGTTGACTTTTTACTCATATTTCTGGCTTGTTTCAAAGCAAATTTTGTACATTAAAAAAAGGCAAAATTTTAATTAAAATTCAGGTCAACTTTAGAGGCAAATTACTGGTATACTTAATTCTCATTTTCTTATCATCCTACCTTTACTAGTTGCTGTACAAACACATGGTAAGAAACAGCCCTTGCCTTGATGTTCTTGCAGTCTAGGCAAAGGGCTAGACGCAGAACAGAGAAATGATCTAGTCAAGCTCACACAGCATGTCAGTGGTAAAATTTCCTGATGCCCAGTCCAGTTCTAAAGCCATTTCAGTCTAAAGGCTGCTGACATTTACCCTGCTGTGGTTCGCTCTACAATATTAAAAAGTTTGAGGATCCTGCTATAAAGAGTGTTCATCAGCTTTCAGATTGAGCATGACCGCCCTGTACCTTACAGTGGCTGTGAATTGGGGGGAGGGAGAGGTTAGGGTTGCCAGATGGTTTCAACAAAAATACCGGTCACACTTGCCATTACATCACAATCTACATTACGTCTTTAGAAAGTATCAGACATTTATATTTTCTCATTTATATTTTCTCAATTTGTTTCCCGAACAGAAAGCACAAATACTAGACTGGTTCAAAACCGGACACCTGGCAACCCTAAGAGGGGTTGTTGGCTGGTTGGTCAAGTGAAGAGAGGAGTGCTTTATGGCTGGGGCAAAGCAGAGAGATGAAAACTCTGCAAAAGGGGCTTTGAGATAGCTGACTCATCCCTTAAGAAAGCAGGGTTTGTAAAGAGGCAGTAGGGTGCCTTGAGCCTTTTTTGTTACAAGGCCACGTCTTCCCTTTTAGGTGGTAAAATACCAGCTTTGGTCAACACTAGCTGTGGGCATTATGCCAACCACCCCTTTGTTAGGATGGCTGGGAAGGAGTTTCTTCCTTACCACTATATTGGCTTGTGTGCAGTTGGTCTTCCTCCCTCAGATGTCACTTGTCCTTCTTTCGACATAGCCAGACAATCCATGCACTAAAACCAGCTGCTTTCTTATTTATGAGTGTTTACTACATTTGACAAATTTGATTACAGAAAAATGTTTTTAAACTGTTATAGCATGAAGTGACTACATTTCTCCATTTTTTTAGACAATGTGACCATAAATATACATATTTTAACATACAATCAGTGTTACAGTATATATTGTCTTTTTGATAAATACCTAAATTCCTATTTAGCAAACTCATTAGCCTTTCTTACCTATTTAAATACTCCTTTGCAGGGGGAGCTTTCACAACTTTACAGAATAGTTTCTACGTGAATCACTGATGAGTGGAAAAGTTGATTTGCTAGTGATTTTTTTTATTCGTGCATGTACAAAGCCATATACTAAATTTTTAATTAAGGGTAGAGAGTAGAATATTTCATTCTTCACTGTGTGGCTTTACCAGATGTGTAGGTGAAGAGATTTTGGGATAATTCGTGAATGTGCATTATGTGGCATTCTCAAATTACATCTGACACAGTGGGTTTCTGCCCACAAAAGCCTATGCCCAAATAAATCTGTTAGTTTTTAAGGTGCTATAGGAATACTCAGAGATTTTTGCAGAAATAGACTAACATATCTACACCTCTGATAATAATCACATATATTTTTTCCATAAGACCCTGCCTTGTTGAGTGCAGAGAAAAGACTTGGTCTGAGGATGAGTCAGGGTTGTATAGCGAAAGAGGCTGTTGTCTGTAAAATTCTTGCAAAATTTGTTGTAGCAGTGAGAGGGTTTGCAGTGGATGAGACCAGGGGATTGCAGGAAAAGAGAGAGAAAGGTCTTGTGGTTGAGGCAGCTGAATGGAGCCTGTTCCTCATTTTCGGGGTGTCCAACTTGAGACCCTGGGATCTGCTTTTCAGCTTAAGCCATTGGGAGCTGTGCTTTGAAAATATTAACAACTACACAGTGCCACGTATTCTGAAACTGACATCCTAGATGTCACAGGTAGGGCTTCCAAAATTAGTGAATACTTTTTACTTTAATCTCTCTCTGTCTTAGCTCCTAAGCTCTTAAATAGAGATAGTACTCTTATGCCATCTCAAGTGTATTGTGAAGATAAATTTATTAATGTTTGTGAAGCACACAGATACTACAGTGGAGATTGCTATAGGAAAGCTCATTTGGAAATTAATAATTCTATCTTCAGAGTGAGATTTGACTACTATGCATTACATGCATAATCAGGCCACACACTGAACATTAAGGAGAAAACAAAATATTGAATAGTTGTTTATTAAGTGAGCACCACCCACCCTGTGAATTAACTAAGGCAGGAGTTAGATGGAAAAACTAGCACATGATCATGTAATTTTAGACTGTCATATGCATGTGCACAAGTGGTCTGAATTAAGGTCGCACATATATCCTTAATTACGGCATTTCCTAATTTTTGAGAGCTTGACTTTGCAATAGGGATGTTAAGAAGTGTGTAATTCGTTAATTGTGTAGTTGACACAAATTTAGTCAACTACACAATTAATCGATAAGGGGTAGCACTATTACCACGCAATCCCAGCTCCTGCCGGGTCTGGCAACTGCTCCCACAGTGGCTCTGCATTACGAGCACTTGTACTGCAGAGCCACAGCAGGAGTTGGAGCATGGGCAGGCTAGCTCAGTCCCAGCTTGTGCTAGGACCCAGCATCAACCCCCACTGCGGCTCTGCACTATAAGCACTAAGAACCAGCTCAGGGGTTGATGCCAGCTCCCAGTGCAAGACAGGACTGTGCCAGCATGTCCGCCAGCCCTCTAAGAAATGTACTTGGGGGAGGGGGAAGTGTTGTGTGCAGTCGATAATGTTAACTGATTGGTTAATCAGTTAGTCAACTACACTATTACATCCCTACCTTAATGATATGCACGTGTAATAAAAAACACATGCAGTTTAACACATGCAAAGTGTTAAATTAAGTCAGCATTAACTGTGGTGCTTGCAGTCCAGTAGAGTTGAATGTAAAATTGGCTGAGCTGACATAAAAGTGCCCTGGCAGGTTGAGCTGTTTGAGCAAGAGTGCAAACTGTATTGGTGATAGTTGAACAACAGGTGGGTGAAGGAGACTGATAGCTGGAGTTAGAAGTTGTGGGAAAGAAGGTAGGAATCCAGTGGTCACCAGAGCCCTTGAATATAACTGCACTTCAGTTTATTAAATTACCCATTTTATCCTGGATATAATACACTTGCATTTGTCTTCTTTCCTTAGCTATTTATAGATTCTTTTGAGAAATGCTAAAGGATGTAAGGATGAGTTAAGAGGAGATGCTCTCTTTCTCAGATGTAGGACAGGAGAATCACAAATGCTAGTCAATTTGCCATTTGTGCCTTAATCTAAACCTTGAAAATCCAAGCTGAAGTCATAGCTTTTAAATTTCCCTTCTGATCTGTTCACTGCTCACTTAATTCAAAAACCAGAAATACACAGTTTAGGATGACAGTTCGTTTTTGGAGGTCTTTTGGTTTAACATATCTTAGTTAAGCCAGGGTTGAATTAACCTGAATGGCAAGGAAAAATAAATATGCTTAGTATTTATATAATTTAAATAAATTAGCTTAGAAAAAGTGTTGGCACTACTATCAGCCCTTCTCCCCTTACTAGTAATGGAATCTGTCTGTAACCTCCATTCATGCACATTTGGCTCAGCAGAGGAGGTTGAGCTAAAGACAGAGCTGGGGATTGAACAAGGGATGGGGTCTAAGCTGAGGCCTAGAGATGGAGTTGGCCTATGAGTGAAGAGAGAATGAGGATAGAATTGGCCTGGGGGGAGGGGAGGGAAAGAGGACTGAGCTGAGTGTGGTTGTGCCTAGGGCCAGAACTCAGGTTGGGGGTAGAGTGGAGCTATGGTTTCCATCAGAGCTGGTCTAGATGGTGCTTCCTCCCTGTCCCCCAGGAGGACTGGCCCAGACTCTGCTGCTTACTGCCCTGAAGGTTCCTCTACGCCCACCCCCTCCCCGTCCCTCCGAAGGTGTGCTCCACAATTTGGAGAGCATTGGCTCATATTTATAAATTGTGGTATGGATTTTTCCAGTTACTCGTCAGTGACCATTAATAGCACAGATAAGTAATTGAAACGGAAAAAACTAAAGTTTGTTCTAGCCCATATGTAAATAATATAATTCATATCTAAAAATGTCCTCAAATAGTATACGTGTGAAAGAAACTCTTACTTTTGCAGTACAGTCCCCTTCTCTTCTACTCTCCACCTCTGTTGCCTAGAATATTTTTATTTGGTATATTTTTCTTGATCTAATGGTGAAATAAAAAGTTTGCACAAGTTAAACCACGCATGAAGTAGAACTGGAACCTTTAATTTCATTAACTACATTGTAAGTGGTGAAGATTAATGTATATATCTCTTGCTAATTCTTTCCAATTACTTAGTTCATATAAATTCCCAAACCTTGTTAATTATGCTGAAGTCAAATGGTAATTCTTAACAGTATTTCCACAGCAAGGGAATTTTCCTGGCGTAACCTTGCCCTCTTGTAGAAACTCTCAGCCGATTAGGCGCTCTGACTCTAGTCCATTCATTTTCAGCTCAAGCCTAATTGCTGCAGACTGACTGCCACAGGTATTGTGGCTTTCATACACTTAAGGAATGCAGGTTCTTTGGAGAACAAATAAGGAAAGATTAATTGTTTGTTTGTTTCATCCCAAGAGAAATGTGGGCGCTTAATCAAGAAAAATAATTTCTTCTGTTGATTTGGCTTATTTAGGGAAAGGATAATTGTACAAAGAAAAGTATGGAACTATACATTTTCTAAGAAAGATTGCCATGTACTTATATAGGAAGCAGAGATACAGTGAAATAAATGTAACACAACATTGAAATTGATGGGGATGGTTCACATTTCTCATAGTAAGTAATTTGGCTGTTGGGCTTTTATTTGAACCAATATCGTTAGGTGGTATTGTCATTTGTTTCACCTGCTTCTTTGGAAATCTAATCAAGGAGACAATAGTGGGGTAAAAAAAAACCACTTTTCCAAATTATCCTTAATTGCTAGAACACAAAGTAAGCTAAACACTCTGGTGTTTTCAATTAAAGAACCTGTTTCAAGCAGGTACCATTAAATCTATCTTTCCCAATCTGATAAATAAGCTATCAGAGTGGAACAGATTAATTGGGAGCAATTAGTTCAGGGCTTAGTATGAAAGAGTAAACCAATGTTATCAATGAATGCAAATTTTACATAAAGCAAACTAGGAACATTTTAGTACCTATTCCTTAACTCTATTCCCCTAGTCAGCACCAAATAGAAATTTTATGTGACACTAAAATTAGTGTCTCATTAATTTCTCTTTGAAAAGTGAGTACTGAAGCCCACATCTTTTAAGTTCCTCTTTCCAGAATGTTATGACATAGATCGTACAGAAGCCACCATCATGATATTCCTCCCTTAACACACATGATATATAGATAGCAAAGAAGTAAGCTCCAGTAGGAAACTGGATGGCTTAGGAGATTTGAAACAGGCAGAGGCTGCAAAAAATAATAGGCATAGAAAATGACAGATTTTACAATTTAGGTCTCATCACAAAAGTTATTTCCTACAATATCTAAGCTTTCAGTAAGGCCCTGTTTATTATACAACTGCTAACGAAGTTTGTTTTGTTAGTATGTAGCTGACTCTAAATGTGGTTTGGATCTGTGCACAACATGATTCATTCAGTGTCAAGGAACCATAGTAGCTAGTCAATTTTACACCCTTGCCAGGACTCTAAAGTGGCATGTGTTTTTATTTCTGTTACTTTTTTTTTTGCACACTTGGTTTTGTTGGGGTTTTTTTCCCCCTGTTTTTTCTGTTTAGCTTCTGCCATATAGTTAGGGAACTCTGTTTTAGTAATCAGTTGGCAGGTCCTCCTTCCTCCCAGCTATCTGTCCAGGAGCATATCCCAGACTGGTATTGGTTTTAGTGCCTCTGTGCACGCAGTCTCCAGATAAATTTCTAGATTTTTCCACAGTCTACTAATATAAACATGATTAAGTAGTCTGGTGAGTGCTGATGGATAAACATAGTTGGCACAAAGTTGTATTTACAGAAAAGATGCTCTGTTATATGATATATTGTGGACATTGGTTGTAACTAGATCAGAAGAGGTGTGCTGTTCCAAAATATGACACTGCTTCTAGTGTAGACAAGGACTTGAGGGAAATTGCTTGTAGGTTATTCCATTTGGGAGGAGGGGAAAGCAGAGTATATCCATAGTCCTGTATACAGTAAAGAAACTGCTATTTCTAGCCAGCTTTGTAACATTTTCAGCTTCACAAGTTGTATTGTCAGTGTAAATAGGATGTAATTTTGTTAAAGAAACAACTTTTGAAAATCAGTTGAGACTAGAATTTAGTATCCAGAGTGGATTTTTGAAAAACTGTCTGTGTGGCCTATTTGCATTGGCAGTGCTGCTACTTGAAGCTGTTTTTAAAAGCATTTTCCTAATATAGCAGTTTCCTAAGTCATCTGGAATCTGCATTTTTTTTAATGCACAAAACTCCTCTTTGTGACACGAGTGCAATCTTGTTGGTTATGTCTGTTCTAAAAAATTCAACATTACCCTCTGTCCACTGTGAAAAAAGGTGTCCCAGTGATGTGCACGTGATCAATAGAGATCATCCTCCATTTCAGAGATCCTCTTTATTTGATGATCCAGTTTCCGACTGCCTATCCATAACAGAACCAGTGCTTCTGCAGTACCTCTCCCTCAGACTTCCTGCCTGATAAGCTAAACCATTTACAAGTGCAGTTCCCCATGCTACAACATGTGGTCACAATGAAGAACAAGAAATAATAGTAACAGATATATAGAATTTGCAGCTGACTGGAACCATTATGGTAATCTAGTACAGGGCTGGGCAATATATAGCCCAGGGGCCAGATCCGGCCCACCAAGCCACCAGATCCGCCCCCATGCTCACAGTAGGGAGCCTCAGGCAGACTCCCTGCTTGCCTCACATACCCCTCCCCACACCAGTCAGAAAAGCGGCTGCCGCAGCTGAGAGTCCAAGGGGGAACGGGGGGGGGGGGGGATGCTTCATGGGCTGCTCTTGTCCCCTGCACAATCCCATTGGTCGATTTCTGGCCAATGGGAGCTGCCTGTTTTGAAGAACAGACAGTGTGGGAATGACCCTGCCACCTTCCTCTCAGGCTCTTAGTCACCAATGCACATGGCCCCTGCAGCCTGTGCAGGCGGCAGGGCAGGCAGGGAAGCTACCTGGGAACCCTGCTGGGCTGTTGGCCAAAGAGTCGCCCAGGAAAGTCTCCCGGTAAGAGCCTGCCTCTGGTACCCCAGCCTCTCTCTCCCCCACAACATAAGACAAACCCTTTGTCCCCCTCATGAACCCATACCCCTTCCCAGACCCTGCACCCCAGTCCCCTGTCCAAAATCACAACCCAAACCCATGCTCCCCAGTTCCCTGCCCTAGGTTACAACCCAAACCCCGGCACCTTATCCAGCACTGCAGGTCACAACTGCCTCCTTCATCCAAACTCCCTCCCAAAACCCACACCTTCTCCTGTAACCCTATCACTTACCCCAAGCTCCCTTCTGCACCCTGCCTCAATCCCAGACCCTGCACCTGCTTCATTAATATCATGGAAGTGTGAAGCTCTCAAACACTCCAAAATCTTGGATTGCCCACCCCTGATCTAGTATGACCTTCATAACACTAGCCATCGAATTTAACCCAGCAATTCTTTCATCAATCCCTTAACTCAGGGGGTAATAATTTGTGATGAGAGAGGGGGCATGCCAAGAATTTTGAAAGCAGTCAAGGGCCACACTTGTCCCTATTAATGGAGGAGGTGCGGGGTCTGGGATGGAGGTTGGGTTCAGAAGGGAGCTTGCTGTAAGGGATTGGGGTACAGGAGAGGGTGTGGGGTCTGGGAGGGAGTTTGGGTGAAGGAGGCAGTTGTGACCTGGATTAGGGAACTATGATGCAGGGTTTTAACTTGTGACCTTGGGCAAAAGAGGGTTGTGACCTGGGGAAGGGAACTGGGTGCAGGAGAGGGATGGAGGGGGTTGGGCTGTGACCCGGGGCACGGGATTGCACTGTAGGATCTGGGATGGGATAAGGGGGCAGAGGGTTTGGGTTATGTGGGGTAGGGGAGCAAAGGGCTGGGGTGCCAGAGGCAGGCTCTCATTGGAAGATTTACCTGCTTGATGCCCAGCAATCTGACTCCCTGCCTGCCCCTCCACCCCTGCACCAGCTTCAGGGGCCATGTGGGTTTAGAACAGCTATGAGCCTGGAGGAGGGAAGGAGGGTGTTTCGCAAGCTGCCTGTTGACAACTGGCCAATGGGACTGTGTCTGAGGGCAGTAGCAGTGCCTAAATCCTTTCCTTTATCCCCCAGGCCACACAGTTCAAACACCCCTGCAACAACTGTATTTCTCAGCAGCATGTGTGGGGCGGGCAGGGAATCCACAGGCCGGATCTGGTGACTTAGCAAGCCGGATTCGGCTCACAGAGGGTATTTTGCCCAGGTCTGCCTTAACTTCTGATTGAGCTAAAGCCGGTCTTTTGGCAAGACATATGCAGTTTTGTTTAAAAGACTTCATATGATGGAGAATCTACCACATCCCCTAGCCTAGTTATTCCAGTGGTTAATTACCTTTACTGTTAAAAATTTAAGCCTTATTTCTAGTGTGAATTTGCCTAGCTTTTGGCCATTGGATCTCCTTATGTCTTTGTTCTCCTCAATTAAAGAGTCCTGTACTCTTATAAATCTTCTCCCCATGTGTATTACTTATAGACCGTGATCCAATCACCTTTAAATAGTCTCTTCAATAAGATAAATAGATTGAGCTTCTTAGATCTCTGACGGTAAAAGCAGATTTTCCTGATGCTAAATCACTCTTGTAGCTTTCTTCTGAACCCTTTCCAAATTGTCAGCATCTATGTAGACACCAGACTTGGATAAAGCATTCTTGTTATTATCTAACTAATGCTATATATACACTGCATATCTAGTGCGTATATATCCATGGATTATGTTAGCACTCTTACCATTGCACTGACTTAAAAGCCAGTTCCCCCCAGCACTGTCTCCGCGGGAGGCAGGAGAGGCAGAGGGTAGCAGGGAGCAGGCATGAGCTGGGAATCAGCTGATTCCTGGCTCGCGCTCATTCCCAGACACTGTGTTTCTGCTTTGTAAACGTATTAAGAGCCTCCGGGCTCTTAATACATTTAAAAGTCTGAAGCACAGTGAGGGGGGACCCAGTGGGAGCCTGGAATCAGCTGTCCCGGCTTGCATCGGGTCCCCCACATGCTGTGCTTTAGCCTTTTAAATGTATTAAGAGCCTGCCAGCTCTCAATACATTTAAAAGGCAAGTCATAGTGGGGATAGCACCCGGTGCTGGTAGCTAACCCCCCTGCAGCTCCCCCACTTATTGACCAATCGACTAGTCAATGGAAATTCCATTGACTAGTCGATTAGTTGATTACACTAAATTTAACATGAATCTCATCTTCAGCCTCCTTTGGAGTGACTGGTGAAGATTCAGATTTCTCCTTACTGAATAGTGGACATGTATTATCACAAAATATATGGCTAATGTTTACAAAAAAGCTTTTCCTAGTTTTAAATATGTAATGTCATCTCTCTATTCTCAGGAAATTGCATGTTTCTGATGAACAACTTAGGGTATTGTTGAATATTCATGCTTGGGCAATTTGATTTTAATAAAAAATACTAATTATTTCATAGGATTTAACCCACAACTTGCTATCAGAATTACTCCTTGGATGGACAAGTTACACCCCTTCAGTAATACAGATGTGGAACTTTAAAGAAAAATGAGAGCAGTTACTTAGAATGACTGATAAATGGAGTCCTCTGATGCTATTCATTTGTCATCAGCACAGAAAAGGTTAATAAGTGCTCACTGGTTATGTTGGCCTTTTTCACCAGTAATTGCATTGTTCCATGTCTTTATCAAGAAATCCCTTGCTAGTGAGTTTTAGGAGGGACTAGTGTCAAGGAATAGACGCTACAATGAAGTACCAGTGATTGAGCAAGGATTACATTGCTCAGTTCATTGTGTAAAAACTTGTCAGTTTGTTGCCCAAATAAATGCCTTGAGTGCATAAAACATGGAGCAGAGTGACCCCAGAAGAAAAATCAATTGCAATTCATATTTCATATGTCTATAATTGCTTGTGAAAGCATGGCAGCAGTTTGTTTATAGGGCAGCTCTCCCTTATTGTGGTTTGTTTCTTGGGGTTTTTTTCTTCTTCTCAGTGGTCATGTCCTTCATGTATTCTGTGTTAAACCAATCTGTAACAAGAGACAAGCTTTTCTGTTTCCACATTACCATTCTTATTACTGCTGCACTGTGCTGTTTGAGCTGGTGCACTGAACTATAGTCGAACGCATACCATGTACTAAAGTACAACAGTTTTGCTTTGATGACTCCTGAAGCTTTTTTTCTGTCACTCTTTTTGTTTTTGTTTTGTTTTTTCTTGTAGACAAGGGTCTGTCATCTGTGAAGTTATCAATTTGCTAGTGATTTAACGGAATCCATTTTTTGTAGCTTTGGTTTTTAAACAATTTCTCAGGCAGGTAAAGAATCCTTACAGACTGCTAATTTAAAGACAGAATTTTCAAAACACTCTCCTCCTTTTTTTCTTTTCTATTTTTAAAAGACGTTGCTGTAGGATTCCTATCCCCATTGTGGACTGAGATGTCATAGGGATAGAGAAAATGCCGCTCACTTTATGGATTACTGTTAGGTCAACAAAACTTTGGCAGCATTGATTAACTTGACAGTGAGTACAGCAGTACATTTATCACTTATGGCTGTGCTGTAGAAAATCTAATAAGAGGCAAACAATTCCCTTTAGAGCAGTAACAGGTTCACTGTGGCTAACGGTGCATGCACTGGAAATTTCTGCCTTTAAATTATACCCTTGCTGCTAGTTGGGTCATTGACTCAAAGCTACTGCACTTCCACAGCCATGTTCTATATTATTAATTTGATCAAAATCATTTTGTTTATATAAATGTAGTTAAACTATCGTTTGTACCTGTGGTGGACTTTTTTGTTTATATTTTTAAAAAAGAGAAAATTATTGGGTCAAGCCTTATGCAGTGGAAATCAGAGATGACTCTTGTAATTCCTAATATTTCTGCAAGATTGTAACAAAGAAAATTCTTAATTTCTGACCAAAGAACATTTAATTCACAAAGCTGGCACATATTTCAAGAAATACAGATTTTCATTTAATTAGTAGGATTAGTTGATCTAATGTAAGTACATATATAAAGATACATTTACATTTGTGCAAGTGTAGGTTTTATTGAATTACCAGAGACTCATTCTAAATAACAAAACATTCCATACAAGTTTGTTTACGTTTCTCTGGATGGAAATATCTCACTTCTGTGAAGGTTAGAACTGAGCAAGCGAGGGACTTACTTTTCCTTCTCTCTTTGAATGTATGATATGTGCTGCTTTTTGTAATGAAATCTTTGTTTTAGTCTAATAGTACAAGTTTATTTCTGTTTATGGCTATCTCTTCTGTGTGCACTATTCCACTGTCTTTTATTAAATCTTTGAAAAGTTTGTGATGGCTGGATTGTGACTGTCTTTATTATTATAAGAAAATACTCTAGGTCCTCTGTTATAGAAAAATCACTACGATTTTTAGGTTTGTTTTCCTTTTATTTGGTAATCCTCTGAAATAATTAGACTACACAAATCTTTGTTATATTTGTGTTGAGAAAAAACTGTCTAAAGAACAAACATGAATACCTCTCTTCCCTGCACTCAACTGCAGTATACTGATCAGAAAAACTGTAGTGGAGAAAATCTATTGTCATTTCTGACCTAAACCTTCAGTGTATGGTTAATTTTTGCTGCCTCCTTTCTTGGTAATACAGTTTTTAAAATAACTATTTACCCATCCAGTGTTAAAGTTCATTTTTGTGCAGCAAGGATATATATCATCCACTTGAATAGAGAGCTTTTATGAGTAACAAAACTTCTGTCATTTTGAGTGCTCTGTATTATTTTAGGAAGCAGTTTAAATTGGAGGGTTTTGTTCTGCTATATGTGTAAAATGATGTCGTTTTCTTTGTTGGGAGAGAAGTATTCTACTTGAATCAATTGTCAGGAGGCTTAATGTAGTAAGGCAGTTTGTGGTCTGACTAAAAGAAACACAGTGCAAAAGAAATTCCCATAGCAGTTTGTGTTTAACAGAAAAACTGACTTCACCTGAAACATGAATACATTGAAAATCAAGACTTAATAAGGCAGAGCAGGTTTAAAATGAAACTGAATGGGTTGCTGTCCAAATCATGTCTTCTAATGGCTATGAGCTAACCAAATATTCATGTTAATGGTACAATAGCTCTATCAACAGTATTACGGCAGGTTCTTTGTTTTAGTAAAAGTACCATACAGGCTGACACCTTTGGGTATTAGGAAAACTTACAATTAAAACATTGCACCAAAGTATTGGATAAAAGTTTGGTTTCTTACTTCCACAAAGTATTGTATTTAGAGGCAGCAACATACATTTTCTCAGATTTCATGGGCTTCATACAATAGGAGTACCCCCACTGCTAGCCTTACTGAACAGAGACCTGGTATTGATTAACTATCACACGGGCATCAGAACTACTCTTAGGGTTCAATTTTTTTGTTGTTTTGCATATTTTATTGATCAAAAGTGGTAAATGAGCATCAAGCGTGCAAGAAGACGATGAATTGTTTACTTGCATAAAATAACCTTTCAATAAGGGAAGATGCATTGCTCACACTTTTGGTGCTGTTCTGCTGCCCGAAGCAGATGGCATTCAGCTGCTATTGATTTGCTCCTATAGTTACAGAGCAGCATGTAACTAGGCATGCTCGTTTCACTGAAGGAGTGGCGGGGGAGAGCAAGGAGAGGTTTTCAAAAAAGAAGTTGGGAGTATAAGGAGGAGGACCTTTTTTTCCATGTCCAAAAGAAGGAAAAACTGTAGTGTAACTTCCTAGCCATATATAAATGAAAAGTTAGATTTATATGTACAAGAAAAAGAGAGGATCTACCTGTTCTAACAATAGTAGAACTAGGGCTGTCAATTAATCGCAGTTAATTCACATGATTAACTGAAAAAATTGTGATTTAGAAAATTGTGATTAATAGCAGTTTTAATCAGACTATTAATAATAAAATGCCAATTTTAAATTTATTATAACTTTTTAAATTTTCTCTATTTTTTCAAATATATTAGTTTCAGTTGCAACACAGAATACAAAGTGTACAATGATCGCTTCGTACTATTTATTACAACTATTTGTAGAGTAAAAATTATGAACAAAAAAGAAAATAGAAATAATATTTTTGAATTCACTTTATATAAGTACTATAGTGCAATCTCTTTATCGAGAAAATGCAACTCACACATGTAGATTAGTTTTGTTACGTAACTGCACTCATAAACAAAACAATGTAAAACTTTAGAGCCTACAAGTTCACTCAGTCCTAGTTCTTGTTCAGTCAGTTGGTAAGACAAACAAGTTTGTTTTTATATATATATATATATGAGAGATACTGCTGTTCCCTTACTTACAATATCCCTTGAAAGTGACAACAAGCATTTTCATGGTGCTTTTGTAGCCGCCGTTGCAAGGTATTTATGTGCTAGATATGCCAAACATTTGTATGCCGCTTCATGCCTTGGCCACCATTCTAGAGGATATGCTTCCGTGCTGATGACTCTCATTAAAAAAATAACATGTTAATTAAATTTGCGATTAAATTCCTTGGGAGAGAATTGTATGCTTCTTGCCCGGGTCTACCTTCATTCTGTCATATATTTCATGTTACAGTAGTCTCAGATGATGATCCTGCACATTTTTTGTTTTAAAAACACTTTCACTACAGATTTGACAAAACACAAGAAGGTACCAGTGTGAGATGTTTAAAGATAGCTACAGCACTCAACCAAGGTTCCCTGTAAGCAGTGTGCCCAGATGGGTGCACAACCCTTTCTGAGCCCGACACAGAGGTTCAGAGCTCTCTGCACAGGCAGGGAGGTCAGCTAAGCAGCTGCTGCTGCTATAAATGAAGAAACTGGCTCCAGCCTCTACTCCAGCACTGGGCAAAAGATGATCTGCAGGCCAGATCTGGTCTCAAGAGCCTTAGCCAGCTCCCTGCCTGCCCTGCACCCGCTCAGCACTCAGGAAAGCTGGGCCGTGTGTGTCTCATGCTAGCCCTGCCCCAGTAGCTCCCATTGGCCAATTTTAACCAATAGCATCTGCCTGTTTGCAGAACAGGCAGCATATGAAGTGCCCGTTCTCCCTCTTCTCCCAGGCTCACAGAATTCAGTTTACAATAATAAACATGGCTCCTGCAGCTCCCCTGGGCCTTGTACAGGGGCTGGAAGCCTGGCTAAGGAACCTGCTGGGCTGCTGGCACTCCAGCCCCTTTCTCCTTCTCTCCCCCAACCCTCTGCCCTCCTACCCCATGTAACCCAAACCTTCTGCACCCCTCCTCCGGCCCCCATACACCTTCCCAGACACTGCAGCCCTCCTCAGGTCACAACTCTGTCAGATCTTGCATCATGTTCCACTATCCCTGGTCATAGCCCAAATCCCTGCACCCCCTCCAACACCTCTGCCCCTGTCACAACCTACTCCCAGGCTCTCCATCCCCTCTTCACCCCAGTCCGTTGCCCCAGGTCACAATCCCCTACTTCATCCAACTCCCTCCTAGACCCTAGTCCCTTACCCCAAACTCCCTTCTGCACCCAACCTCCATCCCAGACCCCCACACCGCCTCCATTAATATAATGGAAGAGTGCCACCCTTGACCACTTACCACATTCTTGGAGTGCCCCCTCCCCCATCAAAAATTATTGCCTACGCCTGTGTTAATGGCTTACGGTAAGAAAGAAAAAGATGCAGATATCAAAAACTTTTATCTTTAATGATTTTTTTAAATCCTGTGTTGCTAATTAATTCACGGTAAACTGTATTGCATTAAGGCCACATCTGGTAGAGTTCTGGCTCTTATGAGTCAGAAGTCGCAAATACTAGGTTTAATACTAGCAGTTTTGTAGGATGAAACCTTTGAAACATGCATCTGCCCAGGGGCAGATGACCGTTTTGCGGGGCCCCAGGCAGCATAATTCCGCGGGGCCCCCCCTTTGCCACGGCACATGCGCAGTGACACCGTGCGCATGCGCGGGGCTTTCTGAAGCACGGGGCCTGGGGCGGCCGCCCTGTTTGCCATGCCCTATATCCGCCCCTGCATCTGCCTGTTAGAAAGGATGATGATAAATGTACTCCAAGGTCTCAGAAGGGAAGCTGTGTTAGTCTGCAACTAAAAAAACTTAAAGAACAATTGGTCTGTAACATCTTAAACTAACAAAAATATATAAATAGTATCATGAGCTTTTGTGGGCACAACCCACTTCTCTTCAACCAAGGGTAGTGTTAATTTTCTTTCTATTTTATTTCATATTAAATAATCATAAGCATTGCTCCTTGTTAATTATCCCTTGTTTTAATATATTTTCTTTGACTCCGTTGCACTTCCTCAGAGGAACAAACCCGGACAAACTACAGAACCCGAACCACCAAGAAAGAAATCAACCTTTCACTGGTGGCATCTAACTCAGATGATAAAATGAACATGCTTTCGATTGCTATCAAGGAGAGCTCATAATCTGCATGGAAGCATGTCCTTCATAAGGGTGGTAGAAGCAAGGAGGGGTGTGCAAATATTTCATAGCTGGTGCATAAGTACCTTGCAATGCTGCTAAAACAATGTCATGCAAGTGTGTGTTCTCACTTTCAGGTGACATTTTAAAAAAGACTGGGCAGGGCCTGCCCACAACATTTTGGCACCTAAGGCGGGGAGCTCAAATGATGCCCCCATACTCCCTCGCTTGGGCCAAAACTTTGAAAGGTCTCAGTTTTGCCTTCTTCCTGTTCTTCTCCTCTTATGGTACTGCTCTGCTACCTACCCCAATAAAGGAGAACTAACAACTTAAAATGCCTTATTCAAAAATGTTAAGCAACACTTAATTTTGAAATGCCTGAACAGCAAAAGTAACTTTTCTTATCTGCATAGTAAACACTGGCATTTTTATCTATTTGAATAATCAAAGTAGTGCTCTTCCGCACGTTCTTGGTTGCAGAGATTTGAGCTGCTTCCTGAAGATCCACAGTCTGAGCCAGCTCATGCTTTGTTGAGATGGTTGCAAGGCTGACCAGCCTGTCCTGTGTTATTGTGGAGTGTAGATGTGCTTTTATTAACTTCTGCTTGGAGAAGCTGCGTTCTCCACTGGTAACTGTTACAAGAAGTGTTAGAAGTATGCGCAGAGCAACAAAAGCATTTGGAAAGAGGGTGATCATCTTATTTGTGCACATATATTCCAGAACAGCCTTTGGAGTTGATCCTGCTGAAATGTACCTTGAAAGGGCTTTCAGTTCATCACCTAAATCACTCGCATCAATATCGCGCATGTCATCATGTGTCAACACTGTCTCTAGTGCCCTGCATTGCTGGTGTAGGTGGTCTTCAGATATAGTAAGGAGTTTTGGAATATCATAAAACATCCCAAATATGCTGCAGTATTCTTTGAGCTGCATGAAACATTCTTCAACTGACTGTATTGCACAATCTAGCACCTGATCAAAGAATTCAACTTTGAATTGTTGTTTGGGGTCTCTTATGGGATTATCCCATGCCTCGTAACCAAAATGTTGTCTTCTTCGGTGACTTGTATTCTTGAATGGGTGGGAAAATAGCTTCAGTGTGAAGTTCCTCTGCCAACTTCTGTGCTCTCTTCATAATGTTTTGAAACCCCTCATCTGACTGGTAAGATTGTAGGTAAGACTTTGCTTTGTCCAGTTGTTCCATTGCTCCAGCTATATCAAGGTCAACACCTTGGATTCTTTTGATCACAACATTTATTTCAAACCATATGTCAAGCCACAACACTAAGCCACACAGAAATTTGAAGTTATGTATGTTTCTGGTGATTCCATTTCCCTCTGCCACTGTTCTCCCATGAACAGTTCCTATCATAGCATTATCCTCCATAATGGCAACTATGGCATCATCTATCTTCCCATTTTGGTGTTTGATAGGCTTTATCGCCTCCACTCAACTTTCCCATCATGTGGCACTCAGTGGTTTCAGTGTCAGAGAGGATGTTCCCAGATGTTGCTTCAAAATTTGTCATCAATGAGTTGATGCAGAGAAAAATACATAGATGCTTTGAATTACATTAAAAAATTCTGCAGCCTCACTAGAAGCTGATGCTGCATCACTAACCACCAAGTTTAATGAATGAGAACTGCATGGGACAAAGAAAGCTCAAGGGTTTAACTCTCGGATCCGTGTCTGCACTCCTCTGTTCTTTGCTTTCATGTTGGCACCATTATTGTAGCCCTGACCTCTCATGTCAGCTATTGCAATTCCCATATCTTGCAGCTTTTTACGAAGCACATTTGTCATACCAGTTCCTATAGTATCATCAATGTCAATAAATTCTAGAAAATGCTCTCTGACCGTCACCATTGTAGGGACATTTTCACTAGGTCCTGTTGTTACAAAACGCACCATTAAAGTCATTTGTTCCGTATGGCTGATGTCAGGTGTGCAGTCCAGAATAACAGAGTAATACCTTGCTGACTTCAGATCTGCCACAATCTTCTGTTTGACTTTTGTTGCCAGTAACTGTTTGATCTCATTTTGAATTGTTTTTCCAAAGGAGTGGTGTGTGTACATTTCTTGGGTGGTGACTCTTCTTAGATGCTCCTCGAGTACAGCATCAAACTCAGCCATTAGCGCCACAATTTTAAGTTTCCATTGTTTGGCACATACAGCTGATCAGAAGTGCCACACAGTGCTAGATTTTGGATAGCAAGCATTCTCATAATGGCAATGAGCCTTTTCAGAACATTTTGCCAGTAAAGAGACTGATGCAATCTTCTCTTGATGCTGATCATCTATGGTGGCCTTTAACCTTAGTCTCATCTCAAGCTCTTTCCACCTATGGAATGCTCTCTGGTGATTTGCTGCCTTCTCATGGCATGCCAGATTTCTAGCCAGATTTTTCTAGTCCTTTGTTCCTGTAGAACCCAGTGTGGTTGGAACATTCGACTGGAAGAGTTTGCAACAAAAACAGTATGCAGCATTCTGGGTTTTTGAGCACATAAGCCATGGCCCCTCCACTTTGTCACCATTGGGGATTTCACACCAGTAATGTGTTGGATGGAAACTTCTATTTTCATTGTCTTTGGGGAACATGAAGTTTTTCACTTGCTGTGGCCAATGCAGTACAAGGAAATCCCTCAGGCTACTGCTCAAGTGGGTCCACAGTCCTGCATCATCTAGACTTAAGGAACTAAACTCAGCAGCAGCTGTTTCTTGTGCCTTCACCACACTCTTCTCTGATCTACACTTTTCTTGAGGAATGTGCATGGTTACATCCATTTGAGATGAAGATATGGGTGCTGCAGTAGCTGCCAGGTCACTTGCACTCTGACGGGAAGATTAGGCATCTCCTTACCACTCACTTCCTCACTGGGGCCAGAAGGCTCACCGTGAACATTTGTGTCTATGGGTACATCTAGACTACATGCCTCTGTCGCCAGAGGCATGTAGATTAGGCTACTAGACATAGTAAAATGAAGCGGCGATTTAAATAATCACCGCTTAATTTAAATTTACATGGCTGCCGCGCTGAGCCGACAAACAGCTGATCAGCTGTTTGTCGGCTCAGCGCGATAGTCTGGACGCGCAGGTGTCGACATCAAAGGTATTTGTCGACCACCCAGGTATGCCTCCTGGGATGAGGTTTACCTGGGTGGTCAACAAATACCTTTGATGTCGACACCCGCGCGTCCAGACTATCGCGCTGAGCCGACAAACAGCTGATCAGCTGTTTGTCGGCTCAGCGCGGCAGCCATATAAATTTAAATGAAGCGGCGATTATTTAAATCGCCGCTTCATTTTACTATGTCTGGTAGCCTAATCTACATGCCTCTGGCGACAGAGGCATGTAGTCTAGACGTAACCTATGTATCTCAGGAGAGCTCCTTCCTGCGTAGATAGAAAAGCTTCCTTTGCTTTCTTTCTTTTTCTGAATGCTGCCCCAGAGGGGCGTTTTCTTCTTTCACTCATGACTGCTGTTCTGTGCCAGCTATAGTGACTCTCAACACTCAGGTGAAGAGGACAAATAAGCAGGCTGGTAGCAGAGCCTGAGTGAGGGAAGATATCAATGTCTTAAGGGCCTAACTGGCTTCTGCTACTTCAGTTGACTGCCTGTTCTCCTCAAGTGGGTTCAGGGAAGCAGCAGGAAACAGGAAACTCCCTGAGAAGCTGGTGTTAATCAGTCCAGGCTTTTGGGGGTGCTAGAGAGGTACATAAGAGGCTCCTCCTCCTCTCTCTTCCCTGCAGCTCCTGCTGCTTTCTGTTATTCCCTCACCTTTTCTCCTGCCTGCCTGTTATGTCTCTTGTGCCCTCCTTCCTCCAACACAGCACTCCACCATCTCTGTGCATCTAGAGCAGAGAGAATACATATGCACCAGCAGCAGACACAATTTTCTACACTGTGTCCTAGTGGCACTCCTCTCCCCCCCACAGTCTGGCACCTGAGGTGGCCGCCTCAGTTCACCTCATGGTAAGGCCATCCCTGAGATGGGGGCAGCCTTGTCTCCTGCAAACATAAACAAACTTGTTTTTCTGAGCAATTGGCTGAAAAAGAAGTAGGACTGAGTAGACATGTAACCTCTAAAGTTTTACATTATTTTATTTTTAAATGCAGAGGGTTTTATACATAATTTCGTATTTGTAAGTTCAACTTTGATGGTAAAGAGATTGCACTACAGTATTTGTATTTTTTGAAATACTATTTCTTTTGTTTTTTACAGTGCAAATATTTGTAACAAAGCATTTTCATCCAAGTCCATTGCCTTGACTCTGATCATGTACTATACTTGATTTAGAGGAAAGAGGAACAAAAGCAACCCTGTCCCTGGCCAGTATATTAACCTGGAAAGTACATTCCACTTCAAGCTCCGTGCTGATGTACTCTATATTTAGACGCATAAATGTTAATAGTCCTCTGCCTCTTGGCCTAACTGGTGAAGATACATATTACTTTAGATAACATATCAAAGTTACAGGGTAACTGCAACTGTATTGCTCCTCCACCCTCCTTGGTATGCTTCAGGAGTGCCCAGATTCAGCTCAGGGCTCCAGCCATCACATGTCTGTGGGCAGTGAACTTTGTGTCACTTCATTCTGACCATCCACTGTGTTGTCCTAAGCAAGCCATTCTGCTTAGAGGTCAGCCCCCATCAGTTGCTCCATCTCCAACAGCTATAAACAGTGTATTGCCTCTGCTTACAAGTTACCACGCTGCTCCTTCTAAGCAAGCACATATGTTCTTTAGGCAAAAGCATTACAGAGAAAACATCCAACCCCCATCTCTCAACAGGAATAAACAGATTTAAATACACACTGAACACGTCATCAGTCTTCTGAGACCCTAGCAGGCCAAAGTCTTTCCCACATACTCACAAGAGTTAGTGCCCCCTTGGACAGAAGGAACTGTCTATGTGCTTTATTGGGATGGAGGCCCAGTGTCCATTCAAGCTCATTGTTTCATACCAAAACCACTTTCTTTGTCTGCCTCTGGAAAATCTGGCTTGACCCAATATATGCAGACTACTCCAGGTATGACTCTAGAGTCCTTTAATCACTTTCCACTGTTTTAGTGCTGTGGGGTCTGTGGAAACCCTCCCCTATGGAGTAAAACACACTAATGTATAAACCATTCATACATTTAATACAATATGGGCTCCAAAGATATTGCATGCCATTGCAGTACTTGTCAACATGAATGTCTGTTGATTTTTTTTTAATCTTGCTAAACTTTTGGTTTGTCTCCTAGTTCTTACTTCAGTGACTTCCACAGTTTGACTGTACTGTTATATGTTTGTTCTTCATTTTAAATTGGTTGTTATCTTGTTTTGAGTATCTTTGCTTTTGTAACATTGGTTCTGGAGAATAAAAGCATTTAAGCACTTACTGCTACATTATTAGTTATTTGCTTCTGTCTTGTGTCCCCTTATGTTGTCTCCCTTTTTCAGTTTAAATAATCATCAATTTTTAAAAGCATGTCTTCTGAACTATCCTCACAACTAGGTATTGACAAATTTTCATAGCATATTTATTTTTTATTTTGTCAAGAGTTTTGAACTGTTGGTTTTACACTGCATGAATGAATTGCTAAGCAATAAACTTGTAAAACAATAAGGCTTGCTTATATGCAGTGACACATTTTTATGTTTATTTCAGCGCTCTATGGGTATATCTACACTGCAGAGTTTTGCGGAAAAACAGCTGTTTTTCCAACAAAACTTGAGGAATGTCCACACTGCAATTGCGTTCTTCCGCAAGAAAATCAAAAGAAAGAGGGGTTTTTCCGTCATTGGTAATCCTCATTCTATGAGGAAGAAGCCTTTTTGCAAAAGAACTCTTTCACAAAAAGGCGTGTGTGCATGGGGAAAAGGGAGTTATTTTGGAAGAAGAGGAAAGAAGAAAAAGCACAGGTGCCCTGGTAGCCATTCTGTCCATAGCAATCACAGCTTACATGCGAGAAAGCATCCAGGCAGTCTCGATGCTCTTTTTCCAAAAAGCAGATCACTTTTTCAATGCACTTTTGCAGTGTGGATGCTCTCTTTTCTCCAAACTTTGTAGCTGCTGCAGACCTCCAGAGTTTAAAAGAGCTCTCTTTGCTCCTGTGAAAAGAGTTTATAATGAGCTCCACAATTTGGATAGCACAAAATAAAAGTAATGAGAATATAGCTGGCTATGAAGTAATATTATCTGTAAAATTGATAAATTCCACTTTATAAAAAGGATGATTTAGTACTTTTGTTACTTAGCACAGAGAGATTTCTTAAAGTAACCTTTTCTGAATGCAACATGCACATTAGTGTGCTTTTTAAAAAGATGCTGAAAACTTGGAAGTAAACACCAGAAAATATAAAGCTGGGTTCACTTATTTTCTTTCAATGGATTCCTTAACACATTACAAATTATTATGAACAACGCAGACTCTGGATTCAACCAGATCCTTTGAGCTGTGTGTGTTGCCATTTTTCTAATAACATACGAATATTTGTACACATCTGATTTTTTTGTTAATTGAGTGACCCTTGCTTTATCTCTGCACAAATGGCACATCTAGTGAAGTTGTAGAGGTTCAGCCTTGGAGTATCTCCTTGGAAATGAGTGTGCTAACCCCAAATGCAGTGAATTCCCTACTCTTTCTGCATTCACTTGTCCTGACTTGGTGTGGGCACCTGCTGCTTAATGTAATTAGTTTCAAAGGGAATGTCACATCATTTCTCAGAAGCTTACTCTGACCCAAAACCTCCAGTAAGGAAATATCAGTGAAAGAAAACAAGAAAAGTTACTGTGGAGTTGAATTGCATCTTTGCTGCAGTGTTTTGTTAGCATTAGGGATGTAAAATCCCATTTAATTGGTTAACAGGTTAACGGATTAAAGGAGGGGTGGACAGGCTGGAGTGGCCCCCTGCTGCCGACAGGTGCTGCTTCAACTGGGCTAGAGTGACTTTGCATGTGGCAGGCGGGGAGCTTCTCCAGCCCCCACCGGTTAACCGGATCCTAGTTAGCATAGGGAGTGAGTGAATTAAATATTTCTGATTCTTGCCATATTTTATATGTATGCATGAAATTGTCCATATTGTGGAAAGTAATCTTATTTTCTTAAAAGTTGTTTATAATTTTTAACCTGCCACCTGATCCTCATCAAGGCCCACAACCACAAAACTGATATTGTGACATTAAGGCTGTAGAACATTTTTCTTATAAAATAAAAACCCATTTGAGAGAACTGCACTTTCAGGGCCATTTTTAAACTATATCCCAGTTGAATTCACTTATTTTAACATATTATTTTACAACAGTAACCAGCACGCAACAATACTTATATTTCATCTAAATACAGCAGCAGTGGTGGAGGGGCCTCTGTAGGTTGGGGGAGAGCTCCCTATTTTTCAGTGCAGTTCTCTAGGACACTGACCCTATCCCACTGGGATGACAGGGAAAGCCAAGCTTCCCTTTCACAGGAACAGGAAAAAACATTTGCAGAGCAGGAGTCCAGAGTGGACAAATAAGCCTCAAAACACCATCTTGCTCATTTCTCTGGGTGAGGCCCTGATGCCTCTCCATCCATCTACAGACAGTGATTTTTACCGCTTCTAAGACATTGTGAAGTAGGTGGCAGACTCTTCAGATATTCCTTGAGCAGAACAGAAAAACCTAATAACCAGTTAGCCAAACTCTGCAGGTCTGTCTAGAGTTGCCCTTCTCACTAACAAGGCTCTGCTGGAACCTCCTAGAACCATCTGGCAAACCCCAGCTACAGTGACACCCGCTTGTAAGAGGTCTGACAAAAAATATTAACCCCCCCTTCAAGGACTCCTAATCTCCTTTTCCCACCCATGTCCCAATTCTCTGGTTGTTGATATGGTGAATGAGGGGTACAAATACTTCTAAATCTACCCCATACTACAGCGACCAAAAATGCCTAGGTCTCCTGGGATCACCCTACTCATTGGGTGCACTGCAATTTCATATCACATCTCAGCAAGTGTTGATGGCCAACTTATCAGCCAATGAAATTTGGGTCATTTATTGAGCCCCTTTCCCTTGATCAGAGAGAACAGTTCCAGGCAACTGTTACTGAAAGTTGCTGGCATGAACGTTTTTTACAGGAGGTACCCAAGGCTGCAGACATTGTGGCCCATTCCATCTCTGCAGCGATGGTGATGAATAGGACTTCCTGGCTGCAATTGTAGGCCTTCCCCCAGGGATGTTCCAAAATGATTGAGAATCTCCCATTTGATGGACATAAATTGTTTGCAGAGCACACAGATGAGTTGTCACATACCCTTAAAGATTACAGGGCCATTAGCTCATTAGCCATCTATACTTCTGCAAACAAACAGATGTTCAGCAGATCGCAAACAGCTTAGAGATCCAGTTCTTTAGATTCCTGACACATGTGGACCTTCCTCTAGGAAGAGGCACAGGTTCCAGAGAAAGATTCTAACTCAACTGGTGTGACTCCCCAACAGGCAATATCATAGAAGAGACAGTTGAGGCTTTGAATTCCTATCTCTCATTAGCCTGTCAGCTTCAGTGTTTTGCCTACTTTCCCCCATTTGGAAACCAACTCCCCGGCCTCCACCATAGATGGGAGCATATCACCTCAGACAAATTGAACTACTACATCTGCTTTACCTCCCTGCCTCCTCCTCAATCCTCTTCCCTTTCCCTCTTCTTTGTTTAGAAGCAATAGAATTAATACCTTCTCAATACAGGGGCCAGGGTTCCTATTCAAACTATTTCCTCATACCAAACATTAATGGAAGATGGAGACCTCTTCTAGATCTAAGACACCCACGTGTGGAATTCAGGGTGGTGATCTTGACAGCTATATTTCCTTCCCTAGATTCAGGGGATTGGTTTTCAGCCTCCATACTCCAGGATGCGTATTTCCACGTAGTGTTGCATCCACCTCACAAAAGAGTCTTCTGCCGTCTAATTTGTGATAAGCCCAGATTATTTCCAGTACTAAGTGCTCCCCTTCAACCTCTCCTCAGCTCCGGTGGTATTTTCAAAGGTTCTGTTGGCAGCAGCTGCCTACCTGCATTGCAAGATTAGAGTGGAATTCCTGTACCTCGACAATAGGGTCGATGCTACCGAGAGGTGTTGTCTGCCCTAAGGACCTGAGCCTCCAGTTTGAACGTAAAACATCCACGCTAATGCCCGTTCATAATGTATAATTCATAAAGGCACTTTATCTGGATTCCCTGATGTCCAGAGCATCCCTTGTCATGGACAGATTCTAGACATTATTGAGCCTCATCCAAACAATTCAAGATAACCCCCCCCCCCCCCGATACCTCAGTCAGAAACTGCTTTGGACTTCTGTGTAAACTGGCCAGTGCACTTTTGTGACCAAGCGTGTGAAGATACGCCTCTATTATTTCCAGGGTGGCATAGAACAGTTTACTCATCAAACACACAAAATCTGAATAGGCAGGTACTGGTTTCAGTGAGAGAAGCAGGGGCTAGGCTAGTGGAAGATTTCTAGCAGTGAAGGAACAGGGGTCCTCTTCTTCCAGCCAGCATTGACAGTGACTGTAACCACAGATGCATCTCTTTTGGGTTTAAAGGTGCATCTCAGTTCCTTAACAGCACTGCTTCCTTCTGCTACTCGCTCTGTCCAGGTAAACTTTCTCCCTCCTTCCTTCCTTCCTCTCTGACTCCCTGTGCAACCGGTAGCATTCTCCTGGCCAGGCAGACAAGGACCCGCATGCAGTTGCAACAAACACATTTCCTAATGTTTAAATATTTCACTTTGCAATCTGAATACTGTTCTTGTAGTTTATCTGCTTGTAAAGTATTGAGCCCTTTCAATTCTTTCTTCATAAGACAGTTTATCTTAGCCCTTATGTATCCTTGCTGCTCTTCTTTAAATACCCTCCAATGTCTTTGATATAAAGTTGATCAGAACTACATACATACTCTTTGTATGGTCTCACCATGGCTTTGGGGAGAGCGACTCTTACTTGTTTTGTTCCATAATGGGAAAGCTGCAGTGATTATTTTATTCTTTTGCCTCCATGCCATATTACAGGTTCATACCTACTTTGTGTTTATCTATTGTTTTTATCACCTTTCTTCTTTTTTTTTTAATTGTTTTCTCTTCTCTAATACCTTATCCATTACCTACTTCCTTTAATACTTCTGGATGCACTGATTGATTGATTGATTGTGTGTGTGTGTGTGTGTGTATGTAATATATATGTAGTTTTTGCTTGTTGTCAACAGCTGTATTGACAAGATCTTAATTGCTTCTTAACTGACCGTTATTTTGTTGTTGAAGGTTGGCCATTTTAGAATCAGTGTTGATTTTGTCTGTCTTCATCATTATGGCCTGTTTTCTCTGATACTTTTTCCCATCATATGTTTATAAAAGCTTTTATTAACATTCATAGTTTTGAATAGGATTAACTTACTCTGCTCTTTTGCCACCATTATCTTTTTTTTATTTAGCTACTCCGTATTCATGCTTCATTCTATGTTGTCGATTTTTATTCCTTTAGTTTTTATTTTTCAGAGGAACTGTCCGTTGCACCTTTCCTTTCTGCATTTTTCAGACTGCTTTCATGTTCTTCTACATTCATAGGTTTTAATATTACTTCCTTCCCATGTTCACTGTTTCCTTTAAAGAATATTGTGTATTTTATTACGTGTGGTGTGTATTTGGAATTGCATACACAGCCATGTATTTACTAGCTAAACATACCATAAACCTGGCACCACAAGCCTGTTACTAAAGTTCTACATAACACACCTATTATTGTCACATAATTTATTTGTTCATGTATTGACTAATGCATATTAGTAAAGAGTTTGAAACTAGACAGCCTAGTTAAATGCAAACTAATGTTAAGTACCTTGGGGTCTCTGGCATGGAGCTTTCAGCTTGCCATTACTGTAGATCAGGAAATTTACCCCCCCCCCCCTTTCCCTATTTGGGTTCTCTTCTTTCTGGTTCAGTTCTCCTCCGCATATCCTAAGAAGGTTTATATATCTTTGTTTGGACCGATGATAGTACATACTTGAGACCTGGCAGGTAAAGTTCCCCAAGAGTATAGAAATCTGAAAGTCTGATGGTTGGTTCAGGGTTGGTTCCACTTTCCTGTAATCCTGAGGATCTGATTCAAGCTGTTGTTTGTTTCATTTTTTGTAATGCTGTCCAGAATACAGCATATCACTGCCATGATAATTATCAGATTATTTCTCATTAGGTTTGTAAATGTTTGAGGTGGGTGATATCCTCCGTCTACCTTTAGGTCCCCTTTTGTCCCTTCTTAATGATTTGCACCCTCACTCTTAACATTCTATTTCTGAGAATCTTCTCATCTAGCTAAATTTGTGCCCATAAAGGTGGTGCTTTCCATTTAGCATTATTTCTACCTCCTCCTGCATATTTTCTGCTTTTGTGCACACATTTAAGTGTTTCGGTGCCTCTTTTTATACCTCTTTGTTTTTATGCATTCACATTTTGCTGAAAACATTTTTGGGGGGAGAGGAGAGTGATGCTTAGTATGTTAATTATGAAAAGTGAAAATCATATTGACTCAGAATAGCACATAATAATGTGCTTTATAGAAAAAGAATGAAATTCTTCATTCTGGTACCATGTTGGGTAAGAAGCAAATGGCCTGGTGTTATTAGCAGAAATAGATCTACTATTGCTTTTTCAGGAAAAGAAAAGATCATTCTTAGAAACAAGGTTCTTTCGTGTAGTCATGTTCTTTTGCTAACCTTTTTATCATTTCATGGGACTATGTAAGCAGCTGCTGGAAAGCAGGTAAATAGAAGAATATAGAGTCTAAAGCACTCTGAAAGCTTGTAGGTTTCAGTCCCAGTGGAGACTGACACTCCAGCCTACTTACTGTAGCTAGGATATATTGATTTTTTTTCTACACCATTTTTAGCTGCACCACTGAATTAGATATTGTGAAGCATCCTTCCTTGTGAAGAGAGGAAAAACTGTCATGAACTTTTTCACCCTAACAATAGGGCACCTCAAACTAAACTAGAATGAAAGGAAAAAGCTTTAAGGACTCTTACAAATCTTGCAACTTAACTCTCCATACTGACTCTCCTAACTAAAAGGTGTTCCGCAGAGCTTGAGAAACTATAATAGATGATTGGAAGCAATTAATTTTAAAAATTGTTTTGTTAAAAGTAATCAGTGAAAACACTATATTCCTGTAGCACAGTCTCGGAAGGTTAGCAAACTAGTCTTGTTCAAGTTTTCAGCAAGATGTTCAGTTACTGTTATAATTGGCTGATGAGTAGGTTTGGACCTAACTAGAATGCCAGTGTTCGATTTCACAGTGTCCTCTGTGAAGATATGTCACCATTTATGCTGGCTTTAGTGACAATTTTCTAAAAAGGAAACTCGTGGGAAATCATTATGCTGTTTATATGTCTCCCTTGTTGGAGAGCATTATCCTGTGATATTTTAGCACTGTTTTCCACTGCATGATGGCATCTAGCTAAGGTTAAGGCAGAACACGTCCCTCTGCAGTTTTGTGACTATGTTTTACTTACTGAAGGAGAAAAGATAACTGACAATTAAGTATTTGGGATGTCACTGAAAGAACATGTGCAACTAATCAATGGCATCCTAAGGGAACATGATTTTATGAAGCTGATAAAGTAGAAAAATCTGGATTTTAGTGTTACATAATAATAATTGCACCCTTTCAATAAAAGACATTCCTAATGCTGTGCACAGCAGTATTTCCACTGTTATCTTTTTCAGGAACATGCAGTAGCATATTAAAATGTTCCAGGAATTGGTAAACAGCTTTTTAAAATGTGAAGAAAACATGGTATTCCATGCAGTTGGAACTGACCAATTTGATAAAATGCATTTCCAGAGTCAATTCCTAAATTATTTGCTTTTGGCAGGACTAGGTGTTTTAATTCTCTTCTCATTTTGGAGGGAGAACAAATATGCAGCTCTTGTTCTTTAAATCAGTTTGTTAAAACGGCACAGGGATCCATTTTTGGAACTAGACTAGCTATGGTCTTGCTAAGAAGAGTTAAAAGTACATTGAAAAATCCAGACATTAATTTATAACCCTACTGTGATCTTTTCCTGTTTCATAATTACATCTTGGCGTTTGTAAGCAGTCTTACGTTGCTCACTATGCTCCTGTCTAAAATATATAACCATATAACAACCCCTAAAAGAGGAGTTTATTTGTATGTGTTTTATTATTTTAAGTATAGTCAAGGAAAAACACTTCTTCTGCTTATCTTATTTAAAGATTTAGGAGAATATGGTTTGCAGTATATACATTCTTTAAACTACTTTCTAAATGAGAAAGTCTAAAGTTTATGATTGCATTGGTTGTTTCAGATAAATGGAACTGGTTATGATTACTTATTTGATTAATTTTTTAGTTGGAAAACTAAAAGAAATACAGCAAAGATTAGAATATATACATATGTTGGTCAGTTGTCATTGGTGCTGTTTTTCCTTGCTTTCAGCTTCTTATGCAGCCTTTCCATTATATTGCATATAAACCAAAGGGGCAAATTCTCTGCTAGTCTGATTCCACTGAAGTCAGTGGAGTTGGGCCAACAGAGAATTGTACCCCAAATTGGGATAATTCCAGAATGTCATGAATTTATTCTTTAATATCTCTGGCAGCATGCAAAATATAGCTTAGACTTTTTTGGCATGCATTATCTAGAAAATGTACTGCAGTTCAATAAAGCCATATGAAAATATTGTTATTTCATTGCTTCATGACAGTCTGACAAAATGCCACAACAAATCAAGCTGGGGTCTGTTTGTCTGTCTGTCTGGCATTTTTGCAATTCTGCAGTTTCATGTTTGTTGGTTTTCAAAATAAAGGGCTTGAATAGGTGCTCAACTAATGGGAGCATGATCCTGAAATGTCTAGGGATATAATGTCCATGGGAGACCTTGCAAAAAAACAAGATGAATGAAATCAGGGGTGCTGTATAACTAATTATCCAGGCTTGGAAGCATTTGATTTGGAATGATAACTGAGTGACCAGCAGCAACAACAAATAAGTTTACTTCAGCAATGTATTAGCATTGTCAAAATGACTTCTCTTGTTCAGTGACATGTCCTTCCCACCACCTTTCTTTCTTCTTAAGTTTACCCACATCTGACCTCACTAGCTGACTCAGACGGCTCTAAGATGATGTATGATAAGTTCAAGAAGTGGAACAAAGGGATTGTGTGTAAATGACAGATGCCCTGAAGCAATTCTTGTATATATGATTTTTGGTGCAAAATGTATTAACAATAGTAAATATTTTTGTTTGAGAAAATAACGCACATTGATATGCAATTCACATATCCTTTGAATATGCATCCTCCTCCGCCCCTCCTGCTATGTTTAACTTGAATGCAGAGCAAGATGAATTTTTCAGCAGCATAGTGCTGATTTCACAGAATATAAATGAAGAGGCATTTAATGCTGCATCCTCATTTAAAGGTGAACTGAAAGGCTTTGTACCAGCCAAGACCTGAGAGAACTCTGTTACTCCTGTAAGAGGTCGTGTCATGGTAAAATAGTTTAGGGGTAGCATTCTCTAACCCTATTTTTTTAACATATCGTAGTGACATCAGTTCTTTCTGGAGAAATACAGAACTCTGAACTCTGATCCTGAAAGCAAAGTAAAAAGAGAACTAATATGTAAATATCTTATTTTTTTAATTTTATTTTTAAGTCCAACCATATCATGTTGTAATGTTTATAAATCTTAACTAGGTTTTTTTGTTACACAAATAGTTGAGTTGATCTTGCCCCATGTATACTACTGCACCATAGTAACATATCTGAAGAAGTAAGCTTTTGTACCGTATAAGGTTCATTACTGGTAAGGAATGTTGTCTCGTGCTTGTATTGTGTACCAACCCTTGCCTCTTGTTTTCTCAACCTATCAAAATGATTCTGTTCTTACCACAGCCCTAATCCTGCAAGCACAGAATGCAAATTTGCTTGTGTGAGTAGTTTTTCATCAAACTTTACTTGTTATTCATATGCATTGTGTTGCTGGATTAGGCCTCTGAGATGGAAAGCTTCCTAGGGGTGCATCTACACAGCACCCTTACCTTGAAATAAGCTACACAATTTGCACTGCACTGTGCAAGTTGCATAGCTTATTTTAAGGTAATTTTGAAATAGCTTATTTCAAAATTTGGCATTGTCTACACAACGACAAATTTGAAAATAAGGTGCTATTCCAAAATATCCCTTAACCCTTGTGCAGTGAGGTTTACAGGGACGTTGGAATAGCAAGACTGTTATATTTCGATATAACAGGCTAGCTCTTAAGAGGTAGAATAGCTATTTCCAAAATAGCTCCACTGTGTAGACGTAGTCTAATAGAAAGTGACTATGTATGCCTTTTATCTCTTATGTGCCATTCATACATATGGCTTTTGTAATGACAAGTGGCAATGTTAAAGTGGAGATGAGTTACAAGCAAATGGGGCCTTAATTCTCCAGAGAAACCATGACCTGTAGGGTTGCCAACTGTCTAATCATGCAGCCCCAAAGACCATTGCCCTGCCCCTTCTTCAAGGCCCCAGCCCCTGCTTACTCCATTTCCCCTCCCTCCATTGCTTGCTCTCCCCTGCCCTCACTCACTTTCACCAGGCTGGCACAGAAGACTGGGGTTCAGGATGCAGGCTCTGAGCTGAGGCAGGGGGATGGGGTGCAGACACTGGTAGGGAGTTTAGGTACGGGCAAGAGTATAGGCTCTGAGGGAGTTTGAGTGCAGGTGGGGCAGAGGGAATTTGGTGGCAGAAGCCCGTGTGGGATTAGGGAGGGGAGTGTGGGGGGCAGTCTCTGGGAAGGAGTTTGTGGGGGGGAGGGGTGGCCTCTGGGCTGGAGCATGTGGTTGGGGTGCTGGCTTTGGGAGGGAGTTTGGATGCTGGGGCAGGGGAGTTGGGGTGCAGGTGGGGATGACAGGTGCAGGCTCCAGCCAAGCAGTGCTTCCTGTTGGCTGTTCCCAAAAGCTACTCAGTTCCTGGCTAATGGAATCTATGGAATCAGTGCAGGAGTTGTGTGCAGAGACCCTCCTATTCAGCAACCACAGGGGCATTTCTGGGAGCAGCACAGAGCGAGAAGGGGCAGGGAGCCTGCCTTAGCCCAAAGGTAACAATAAGCTGATGCTCCATTAAAAGACTGCCTAGCTTAGGGCCAGGCTTCAGATAGTGTCGTCATCCTGGGCTGTGTAACCACAGTGCTCACAAGCTCCAGCCCTGCTGCTCTGGTGGCCAGGGTGGGCCACACGGTCCCTTTCTTCCCAGGGAACCAGCAGCTGGGCGGTGATATTCCCCTTCCCTAAGCCTACTCTACACTCTATCCCACAGGTACTGTCCCTCTGCCCTCATCTCACCCACACTGACCTCCTGCCCTGAGTCCCCCACACTCCATCCCACACATAAATGTCTTACAGGCACTTTCCTATCACAAGTTCCCATCCCTGATCCTTCTAAGTATGTGTATGGGGGGGAGGAGGGCTGCGATAGGACAGTACCTGTAAGAAATTTTACTTACTTTCACCCCTGCCTTAGCCCCGCTGCATTGCCAGGTTGTCAGCACCCAAAATCTCCCAAAGTGGCTGTAGTAGCCTCTGGGAGAGAGCACACAATTCTAGGAGTCTCCTGCTGAAAGAAGAAGGGTTGGCAACCCAAGTGTTTGTGAAGTATTTTATTTGTTCTATGTGAGGAGTGGAGAACAGCTACTAACTGCATCCTACCAGTTATTATAAAACTGTAGAAGTCTATCCTGTTCTTTTAAAAGATCAGTTAGTCTCTCATAGGGAATGTTTTTTTTTTTTAAAGTCTATTAAATTCATTTCTTAGGGTATGTCTACATTTGCCCCCTAGTTCAGACTAGGGAGGCAAATGAAGCATACCAAAGTTGATAATGAAGCGTGGATTTAAATATCCCACCCCTGATTAGCATATTCGCGGCCGGTCGCCATTTTAAAATGCCGGTCGCCCAATGTAACTTGCCACGTGTAGATGTGGTCGTCCGATTTAAAACCCTTCCCTCGAACTAACTGTTACTCCTCGTGCAATGAGGAGTAACAGTTAACTCAAAGGAAGGGTTTTAAATCAGACTTCTGTGGAACATTATGGCAGTTCTATGATTCTTGATAGTAGATCTTTCATAAGGCCTTTGTCATTAGTGACCACACTATAGCTGTGACCAGTGCATTGTAAGCCGATCTGTCAAGCCAAACAAACAATTCACCTTGTTAACATTCCCTAAATCTTGCATTAATAGCACTGAGTAAGCCTATGAACACACAAGAGAGTTCCTTTTTCCTACTGTCATGATGGATGGGATACTTTCAAGTGCTGGAAATGAAGTAGCTGAGATTATTAAGCATGTGCTGCTGTTGATTTTCATTTTTAAAGGGGGCAAAGTAATCAGCATTTTATTCTGAAATGAATGTACTAAAAATTAAACTTGATATTTAAACATATAGTAAACATTTTCTTGAATAGCTTTTTGTCACAGATATTGGCATGGGAAAGGGCAGTGCTGTATCATTGGACGTAATCTCAGAATGTAGTAACATAGACTATGGCAGTGGTCTCCAACCTTTTTAAAGCACAAAATCACTTTTTGAATTTGAGCAATCCAATATCTATCTACCTTAGACCCAAATACCCTTGTCTCGCCTTCTTTGTGCCCCTTCTCTGAAGCCCTGCCTCTGCTAACTCCATCCTCCTTCTCTCTGCCATCCTCCCTCCCTTTCACCAGGATGGGGCAGAGGGTTGGGGTGCAGGCTCTGGTCTTGGATTAAGGGATCTGGAGTGTGAGAGGGACTCTGAGCTGATCTTGGGGCAGGCATTTGGGGTGCTGGAGGAGGTTCTAGGTGCAGGCTGTGGGTGGGTGTTTGGATACAGGGTGGGGGCTTGGGGTACAAGAGGGGGTTCTTGATTGGGGTAGGGTTTCAGGATATGGACTCCAGCTGGATACTGCTCACCTCAGATGGCTCCTTGGTGGTGGTGCAGTGTGGGGCTAAGGCAGGCTCAATCTTACCCTGGCCCTGCATCACTCCCAAAAGCAGCCAACAAACTCCATCCCAAGTCCTGTTGTGCCCCCTCTCTGCTCTGTGGAGATAGGATACCCTGACATCATCACCTCTCTCCCTCTCCTGCCCTGCACAGAAAGCAGGAGGCTCCTGAGGGGACAGCTCCAAGGATAAAAGGGCAGGAGATGCACCGGAGTGGGCGGAAGGGCAGCTGAAGTGCTGGCACTTGATAGCCTCTTGGCCAAACCTGTCAGGATCACCTGTCAGAGGCTCCAAGATCTACCAGAAGATCCCGATCTATGGGTTGGTGACCACTGACTATGGTATTGAAGATGTTTATTTTAGCAAACTTGTATGATTAGAAAAGAATTGGAGTAACTGTAGTTTATTAAAGGTTATCGTAGGGGATAAATAAAAAAGGACGTGAAAAGAATTGAATGATATTATGTATTTTCTGTATTACAGACTATCATTTTAGAAAATGAAGATCTCCCCAAAATATTTCTAGACTTCTTGAATGTTCGTCATGTTCCCTCCCTACCAAAGGCAGAAAGTTATGGGTAAGAACTCATTAACTAAAACAACTCAAAATGTACAGGAAAAACAAGACAGAACTGATTCTCTCATACTGTGTTAGTTTTTTAATTATTTAAAATGGACTTGCTGTTATGTTAAACCACTCAAACTAAAAGGAGCATCAGGTACATTATGAATACATTTATATAGCAACAAAAAGATGATAAAATAAAATACCTATTGTAAAAAGACTTTTATTATATGTCCATTGAAAGCAAAGGAGAAACAGGCTTAGATAAAAGCAAAATAGAAAAAATGGGATTTTCTAGCCAATCTTTGAAATGTCTACCAAAGAAGAATTTTAAAAGGAATGAACGAGAGAGAGAGAGTGTGCATGTGTTGGAATCTGCTTCTACTTGCACCAGTGACCCTCAGTGCATGGCTTCTCCCATCTACTTGTGGAAATGGGGATCAGCTGTGTCCATGGTGGCATCTACATCAGTGTCCACACTTCCCTTCCAGATAAGAACTCAGGGTTGGTTTAGATGGAGGGGGGAAGGAAGATGCCTATTGTCCTCCCTTAAGTGTACCAGAGATTCCCAGAGTCATATAGGTAAAATTATATTGTATTCTGTTGTTTCTTCCCTTTAAGGATGAGATTCTCTGCTGTACCTCTTAAGAGGTGGAACATTCGAATTCACACTCTTGGGAGAGGAGAGTGGCCAAAGAGGTTTAATGTTGTGGTTTTGTCATCCCTATCCTGAGCCTGCCCTCAGGCAGAGCAGGTTCTGGATTAATTTAGGAAGCCCCAAGGGCAAGGCTGATTTACAGCACCATTCTTGGGCTGTCCTATAGGTTGTATCTCTGCCTGGAATTCCTACAACATTGTGTGCTGTGGCCCTGCCTCTGACTGCCTCAGCTTTTTCCCTAGCATGCCAGGGCTTGTGAGATAGTCCTAGGAAAGTGGCCTTGTAACTGTCTTCTGCAGTTCCTGCACTCAAGCAGATTTGGGGGGTTGGGAGCCCCTTTATGCTGCTGCAGCCCTTTTACCTGGTGTAAAGTGGCTGGAGCGGGGGTTAAGGATCTCACTGAAACCCTCCTGTGGTCAAGGAAGTTTCCAGTAGAGCTGTGCTGTCGGTCAGTATGGCCAAAGCCACAGCAGACTAGAACTACTATGGAAGTAAAGGGATTTTGGACAGGCTTTGTGGGGTCAGGTCTTTGCTTTTTTCCACTCTATAGTAAAAACTGCTCCATCCCAGCAGAAGAATGTATAGGAAACTGTCAGGGCAGTTTCGTAGCCTTTTGTATTCCTTTATGTGGGTGTTTCCAAAAAGACTTCAATCTCAGTCATGATTTTTCATAAAACCTTCTAATTATAATTCCAAATTATGAGTTTGGGAAATCATAGTTCACTTTCAGTACATATACTGGAGATGTAAAAACACGGTTAATCAGTTAACTGGTTAAACCTTAGATTTAACCAGTTAACCGATTAAGTTGGATCCTGAGCCTCCCCTGCTCGTGGCAGGCTGCAAATGGCGGGCTCCAGTAAGAGTGATGCTTACCAAGTAACCGGTTACCCGTTCACATCCCTAGTACATACATAGAAACTCTTTAAGGGATGTAGGAATTCTTTTACTCATCAAACACTTTATAAAATTGGTTTTAAAATGTTCACATAACAGCAAACATACTTCACTTAGAGCTCGTGTAATGTTATCAGTTATGCTATTGTCGATAATAATGTGAAACATAAATGTTCTAACTTTATTGCCCCCCCCCAAAAAAAAGTAAATATGGCAGCTTCAGTGATTGAGGGATGAGCTACTTGACACTCTTCTCTTGTAGTTAATGATGTCAACCAGAATCTCTCAAAGGAATTGTACCCCCATCACTTTTATATCTTTGTGCATGTGAACCTATTCCAGTGAAATATATGTTGTCATTTACAAGCTGTGATCACTATAAAATCATGAGAGTTCTTCCATATTAATTGCATTTCTAGCCACTGACAAGAAAAAGGGTCCTTTCTTTTGTAAAACTTATTAAAAATTTCCTTGGTATAGGGAATTACATGTTAATGTCACTATAAGGAAGCATAATCTTATTTGTCTGCATTTTTGTTTTAGCTCTTTTGATGAAACAGAATCCGAAGAATCAAGGTGAGCAACTCACAATTTCTGCTAGTGTTTCTTAAATGTGTAAGAAATAAAAGCCAGGCTTTCTTTGCTAATTTTCTCAAGGAGCTTGGTTTAATAGTCTACTAATGTATAAAACAAGGGTACTGAAATAATTCTATATACATAAAGTGATTTCCTACATTTGTTCCAACAATTGACAAAATAGCAATAGTTTGGCATTAAACTTATTAAACACTGCATCTGGCTTCATAAGCGAGACCAGATCTGTTTATAGTATGAATTGCACATGTCTCAAATTTATATTCTGGAATTTCTTACAGAAACTTAAGGGACCTAGGACTTAAAGAGCTTAACTCTCTGAGTATTTTTACCCCATGCTAGGTGTTTGTAACAAGTGGCCTATAATTGAAAGAGAGAGGTTTTTTTTCCCCATGCTTTTAACAGAACTTTGCATACATTCAGTTTCACTATATGTATTCAGTCAGTCTGTTGGTTGCTCCTGTTGTTTTCACGTGCAAAGAGATGAATATTTAAAAAGACCCTGAAACCAGGAAATGTGATTGTAAAATCTTAAAGCTTGGAAGGGGAATTTAAATACAGCTTTAGAAATTGTTTATTTAATTAAAAGAAGAAGACAGTACTCCTGCTCTGGTCCCTTAACTCCAGGTAAAAGAGCCAGGGCAGTGTGAAGGGGCCTTAGCAGCCTTGCTACTGGTTCCCTTGACATAGGGGGTAGACTGCTGCCATAAGGCTGTTTTCCAGTTATACTCTCACAAGCCTTGGCAAAGGGGATGTGTTGGGGTTGTGTCTGCTGCAGGAGCACTGCAGAGATTTCGAGTAGTTCTGTGGCTGATTGGGCAGCCCCAGAGACTTATTTATTGTAGAGGATACTCCGTGGCAGTCTAAATATTCTTTCGGACCACAGAACAGCCATGAATCAGGAGGGGCATCGTGGTATCTTAAAGCTATCACCATCTTTACTACCTCCTCTTTGGACTTCGTTTCAAATTTCAAGCTGATGCTGTTGCCTTACGTGACTAAGCAACAGTGTGCTTTGCTCCCAGAACGCTTTCTCCTTTCCATAGAGTTTGCGCAAATAAACATACCAACATGATTCCTGCGCAGCTTGATTACCTCACTTTATCAAAGGGAGTTTGTAGTATATCCTGTTTACCGTCCCTTGATGCTGATATTCTTGTGCTTGACCTTTCCAGCAAACTGTCCCACCAGCCTGTGCTGCTGTTCCTGAGGGATCCATATGTCTTGCCTACAGCCACTGGTAATCAAACTTGTCATCTGTTAACAGCTCTTTACTGATCTGACCCTACACCACATAAACCACATTATTATTATTATTATTACAGGCCTTTTTGAGTAATACTGGTCCAAATTCTAATAATCTGCCAGTAAACCTGTTGTGCTTACATTAAGCTCTTTTAAAATCCAAATTGGGACAGGTGATTTATATAATGATATAATTTTGTTCTCTCTCCGTTGTCCTCCTAACCAAATCTACTATGGATTCAAAGACAAAAAGACTTAAAATACTGCTTCTTTTTGTTGTTGTTATTGACCATGTGCATTCTTTTGCCTACAGGGTTTAATCTAAAAGGCACAGTCCTTTTTTAAGTGTTTTTTCTCTAAAAACCAGTTGAGCTACTGTGAGCAAGTTTATATTTCCATTTGGGTTATTGTCATTTTTTATTATTTCTTAGCGGTAGATTTTTTTTAAAAGATTGTCTATTTTGAGCATAATATGCGTCTTTGGAGAATATTTATTTGATCTATTAAAATGTATTTCAAAAGAACATTTGGAAGAGGTAGTTATAATCTACCATCTCTTTTGCTCTTCCTCAATATCCTTTGTAAAAATAATTCAAGGTCTTTTCCCCTTTGTTTTTCCCTGGAGATTATATTATTGGCAGATATTGCAGTGTTCCTGCATTGTTCATTTGAATTGATAGAAGTGTCGCCCTTTCCACACTTTTGTATAAGAAAATGTACTTTGTGCATGTATAAATTTCAGTATGCGAATTTTCCATTTAAATTGTAAATTAGGATTTTCCAGTGAGGAGGAAAAATAACAAATTGCTCTTACTTATTTGTTAAGCTCTGTCTCCCTGAATGTGGGCTGCTAACAAAAATGACAGCTTTGGAAATAATCTGACAGTTTGGAGCTTTCCACACATAGTTCTGCAAATACACCACATGTTCAAAGCATGCATCAAGAAATTATAAAATTGCTTTAAATCAGGACATTTAAAATAATAATTAATATTGGGTTCTTTGTGTTTGCCTTGGGTTTCTCAGCCTTTGGTGTGCACTTCCTGCACACTTTCAAATCCCTCGTCCCCCAAAACCATGAGAACTAGAAATTTAAAAAACACACTGAGATTCTCAAGAAGCCACATGACTCCAAGAGCTGGGACTTGTAACATCAGATATTGCGTGACTTATGATAAAAGCATGAGAACTGGCATGCTAGGCACATGATTCCTAACTTACAATAAACCTCCAAAGTCAGACCTGGATTCCTCCAAAGCAGAGTGTAATTACTGAAGCTTTTATTCTTTGAGTGAACCTGTTAAACTATATAGCAGGTATAGTATACCAATAAACATCAAGGATTCAAACTTTAATAGGGTTCAAAAAAAGACCTAGATGTATTCATAGTGATTAGGACCATCAATGGCTATTAGCCAGGATGGGTAGGAATGGTGTCCTTACCCTCTGTTTCTCTGGAGGTGGGTGACAGGAGAGGAATCACATGAGGATTACCTGTTGTGATCCCTTCCTCTGGGACATCTGGTATTTGCCACTGTCGGCAGACAGGATACCGGGCTAGATGGATCTTTGGTCTCACCTAGTATGGCCGTTCTTATGTTTCTTATGTTTAGGGTGAAATCCTGCCCCCCATTGAAACCAATTATTTTAAGGGCTTGGGGGGGTTAGATTTTTCTCTATTTAAATTTTCACCAATTGCAGGAAATTTGGTTAGGGTCAGACAGTAATTATTTAATGATATTAGGCTGTGAGACAGTGTAAAAACTAGACAGTGTTAAAACTTTGTAATGGTTAAAACACAATTTTTCAACATCACATGTCAAAGTATAGGTCATATCTCCTAGACCCAGCATCCTGGGGACCTGACTGATCCCAAACTAGGGAATCTACTGGACCAGAGGAGGTCAATACTAACCCCTTTTTTGGAAGCCCCCTAATTCCTTGTAAAACGAGGTGTACAGGAGCTTCCGGAAAAGGGTTTTTTTTCCCCAACATTTAGCCCCATGTAAACAGATCAAATATCACAAAAGCCTCTTGTGGAAAAAGAATTGGAAGAAGATATGCAAATGTGAGCGCAATTTGCATACCTTCATCAAAAAAAACCCACAGTGTAGCCGTGCCCTCAGGGATGTCAGACCACAGATGATGTCAGACTATAGAAGTCAAATCTGTATACCAAATTAATATCCTTGAATCTCACTTTGCCTGCCAGTTTTAGTTATTATCTGGAAATATTCTTCATTGGTTTCTCTGGGGTGAAATCAGCATTTACCAACATTTACTGACAAAAAACTAATGCTTCCAAGCCTAACTGTATTGTACCATTTCCATCTGATCCACATAATATCTCAAATTATTACAGAAGCTTTTAGTTCTGACTTTTGCAACACTTGGACGTCTACATTTTTTCTTACAACTTGTACTCTAAGAATGACAATACTTTTTATTGAAGTCACTGAGAATTTAATATTTAATTTAACTATTTTAAGTCATGGTTCCTTTTTAAATGGCTAGTTTTAATGTGTGAGATGTGTTGAGATGCCAAACATTTAGTTAATAGCATTCAAAACAAACAACTCTTCAGGGATTCACCAAAGGGTTTTTTTGGTTGTTGTTTGTTTGGGGGGTTTTTGCCTTGAAACATAATTCTTAGTTTTTTATATAGCAAGTGAAAAAAATGTTAGTTCAATGAGTTTGTATTTATTCTCAACTGTTCAACAGCCCTTAGCTGCTTCCAGTTCACTCCTCAGAACAATTTTTGATTTACAGGCAGTCCCCGGGTTACGTACAAGATAGGGACTGCAGGTTTGTTCTTAAGTTGAATTTGTATGTAAGTCGGAACTGGTACATATTGTAGGGGAAACGCTAGCCAAACATTTCTCCAGAGGTCAGTTTTATTCTCCCACACCTCACTTCCCTCAGTCCTTTATTCTCAAGATGAGGTGTCTGCTGAGAAAAGCCGCTCCGCGTCTCCCTGGTCTGCTGGGGGAGGGGGGGGGCGCTAGCTTCGCGTCTCCCTGGTCTGCTGGGGGGAAGCAGCTAGTGCGGGGTTGCCTCACCCCGTTTGTAAGTAGGGATCCGATGTAAGTCGGATCCATGTAACCCGGGGACTGCCTGTACTATGAAACAGCAAAATGTCTTTTTCATTACATTATGTTACATGATTTTTATACAAGAAAACTTTAACAGTCTATTATCTCTATCCTATTTTAGAAATTACAAATCAGTATTATGTCCTGATTTGTCCTGATTTTACAGAAACAGGATTAGGACTAACACACCTCTTTCACTGATTTTAATACGTTCTGTATATTTTCAGTTTACCACAAAGGGCAAAAAATAAATAACTTTTATAATTTTGCCTCCTTGATTAACTCTACTACCTTAATGGATTCTCATCCTCTCAAGTAGCAGCCCTTTCCTGATAATTCACAATACTATGACCAAAATTGGACTTCTGTTATAATCAGTCACAGAACGTATTAGTTTTCTGTATTACATACACCGAAATGTTTATACCGTATATATAAAATCATTTGACATTTCCACGGTTTACTTTTTTCTGTAAAAATGACAAGGGGCTTTTTCATTGTATCTCTTTGGAGAAGATAAACTAACAGTTGTTTAGATCAGAATTTAAGTTTGTCTTTTCTTCTTTTCCTGGGTAAATTTCACATGTATTAACATTGTCCTGTGGTGTTATACAAGGAAAAAATGGTACCAAAAATTAATTTCTCATTTGCTCCTGCTATTATCAGTCTTTAGAAAACACTGGGCCAAATTCTGTGCTACTGCTATTTCGATTACATCCATTTGTTTTGTCATAACTGAGTACAATTAGCCTCTGTTAATGTAACCTATAAAATAGTTTAAAATAAATAAGCAGGTCTAATTTGGGAAAAAAGAAATTTGTTAGAGGAGCAGTGAACCAAAATTATTACTACTGTTTTCAAATGATCTATACCACTGTTTCTCAACCTTTTTTTTATAAAGTACCCCTTTTCCAAAAAAAAAAAAGTATCTCCAGTACCTACAGTTTTCAGACACGCAAAAATGTTTTTACCATTGCAACACATTTGTTTAAACGAATTAATTATAGGTGGGTGGTCGATTACATTTTTGGGGGTAAAAAGTACAAAATAATAAAACTCTAAAACTTAAAACAAAAAAATCAGTTTTATCCAAATTTCAGTTGTATTGATATACTCCCCAGACTTCTCTTGAGTACCCCCTAAGGGTACTCATACCACTGGTTGAGAAACACTGCTCTACACAACAGACAACTGCAAAAAGCCATCAGTAATGCATTTTCAAAATGTCTTCCATGTACAAGAAGTCTGGGCACAAAAACAGAGAGAGCCTTAGCTGTACTAAGTATATGGAGTCATTGAGTTCTGGCATAATCTGTGATTTCAACCCATTTGTGGCAGATGGATTAGATTATAGTTTTCAAATCATGTGGATGTGATTATATAAATTAATTCAAATAAATAACATTTAACAGATAAATGGTTATTTTTGCATCATTTTGTCCCACTTTTACTTTTTGTCTTTCACAATAATTCTTGATCTAGGAAAGATGATTTGTTATCTTCCTCTGTAATTGAATACACATTGGCTACGTCTACACTGGCCCCTTTTCCGGAAGGAGCATGTAAATTTCACCTATCGTCGTAGGGAAATCCGCGGGGGATTTAAATATCCCCCGCGGCATTTAAATAAAAATGTCCGCCGCTTTTTTCCGGCTTTTAAAAAAGCCGGAAAAGAGCGTCTACACTGGCCCCGATCCTCCGGAAAAAGCGCCTTTTTCCGGAGGCTCTTATTCCTACTTTGAAGTAGGAATAAGAGCCTCCGGAAAAGGGTGCTTTTTCCGGAGGATCGGGGCCAGTGTAGACGCTCTTTTCCGGCTTTTTTAAAAGCCGGAAAAAAGCGGCGGACATTTTTATTTAAATGCCGCGGGGGATATTTAAATCCCCCGCGGATTTCCCTACGACGATAGGTGAAATTTACATGCCCCTTCCGGAAAAGGGGCCAGTGTAGACGTAGCCATTAGGTGCAGAGATTCATTAAGTGCAGAGATTTTAACTTTCTCACAATCAGATAACTCTGCTGCTAAAACTAAAACTAGTTTTACTTACAACAATGAGTTTTATTAATCACTCATGAACATTTGACTCCATTTAGTTACACCCTATTTTTAAAGACTGATTTTCTGTATGGGATTTGTTTTTTCAAACTATCCAAACCCTTCCAGGAAATCCTGTTTTTATTTTTGTTGGTACCTAAAATTTCTGTGAGTGGGAGCTGTCATACTCTTTTGCTGAAAAGAAGCCTTTGCCACATGAATTTATTCCCCCCTTTTTAAAAAAAAAAAAAAGGTTAAGGCTTTCAAGAGCCGTAAACTTTGATAACTTACTACAATAAAACTCCAGTTGTCCGGAATCTAGTGGTCCGGCACTCCTGATAGTCTCGCACCTACTGGAACCCGGAAGTGCTCCGGCCAGCCAGACAATTGGAGCTGCTCTGCCCCCGGCTTCCCCAAGTCAGCCACTGGTCAGTTTCAGCAGTGGCTGACTTGGGGAAGCCTGGAGCAGAGCAGCTGGGGTGCTGCTGGGTTGGTCCCATGCTGCTCAGTTCCCCACCGACCGCCCACCCCCACCCCAGACCCCTCATAACCCCCCCTTCCGGTACTCTGGCATATCTGATAATCTGGCACCCCCTGGGTCCTAAAGGTGCCGGATTATCGGAGGTTTACTGTAGTTATTAAGGTTTGAAGCTGCTAGCATAGCTTTCAACCTTCTTGGTTTCAGCTAATACTTTGACTTTTCAAAAATCACACTTTTATATAGCTGCCAAGAAGCACAATTAGTAAACATTTTGAATTGCCCAAAGGGGCTCTAGCTGCTATAAACAGGTGAGAGGTTTTAAAGTAATGAGATATCTAAAGCGATACTCATTTACAGCTTTTTATAAATTCTCAGACAACAACCAGCACTCTTCCACACCATAAAAGTATTTTAAATGTTATACACTCACTTTTTTTTTCTTGAATCAACCACAACTCTTAGTGAGCCTCTTTTAGAATCCCTTGGTCTAGACGCGGGGATAAATTCGAATTAAGATACGCAACTTCAGCTACATTAATTGCATAGCTTAAGTCGAAGTATCTTAACTCAAATTTTGGCTGTCCACACCGTGGGAAGTCGAAGGGAGCACTCAGCACACTCCCAGCACTGATGGGAGCACCCTCTCAGTTTGAATTCGCGTGTTTTCACTAAACCTGTTAATTCAAATCCTGGAAGGGTTTAGCTGCTTCCATCTTATCTGAAGTGTAGACATGACCAATCAGAAGTGATGTGGACTTAGTTATGGCTACGTTTGTAGCCGGGAGTCTCAAAGACAGACTTGGGTTTGTGAGACCTACACTATCTTGCTAAAAATAGAAGTATAGATGTTCCCACTTGAGCTGGAAAGTGGACTCTGAAACCTCTGCCGGGTGGGTCTCAGAACCTGAGCAGGAATGTCTGCACTATAGTGTAATCCCAACTCTCTAGATCCGGTCTCTGAAGATACATCTACATTACATGCTTCTTTTGGCAGCATGTAGTCCTAGTATAGGTATAAATAGCAGAGTAGCTGGTGGGGTGCAGCTTATGTGAGTTAAGACATGCCTCAAACATTTGGGTACGCACACAAGTCCATATCCTACAAGGCCTACATGCATCTTCCAACCTGTGTCTCCCTGTTGACCCTTCTGTTTTTAGCACTGTAGTGTACTGCTTACCTCCCTGCTCTTGGGGTCTTTCTGCATGAAAGGAAAAGACTCCAGTAGTAGGGAAAGGCTCTGGAAGGGTAGGCAGTGGAGAAAGTCTTGAGCAGTTCCCTTCTGTCAGTGCTCTTCACCCACTGGAGGGAAAAATTCCAGCAAGAGAAGAAAGGCTGGAATCTTTCCCAGGGAGGGGCTGCTGAAGCATTTTCCCCACAGCTTCCTGCCTACAGGAGTCTTTTGGTGACGTGGGTTGCGCTACAGCACACGTGGACAGTTGGCTTTTCACTGCAGCATTTAGCTATATATAGACTACGCACCACCAACTCAGGTGTGTAGTGTAGATATAGCCTGAGAGTCAATGCTGTGGAGTGGAAAGCTGTTTTGGTATTTTTAATAGTGTAGTTGTGTTCTCTGCCCTCAGGCCTCCAAACATGTGCATATGCTTCAGTAAGCATGTGAGGAGTCCTGCTCTCTGCATTGGATCAGGAAATCAGTAGTACTTCTCACATGCTTAAAGTTAACCACTTGCAGGGTCAGTATTTTAATTGGCAAAAGCTATCTGAGGAGCTGCATATTCTAAACGCCAAGAGCTGTTGCTTGCTTCTTTGTAGATGTTTCTTATTTCTGTGGAATAGGGAAATAGTTGTCCTCAATTCCTCTACTCTTATTTCTCTTATTTGGAAAGAGAAATCCTGAGAAAGCAAGGTGCCTTATATTGTCCAAACTCTCACATTAATTTGATATGAAGATTCTTGCAGAATCTTGGCTTGTAAAAGGCCAGTCTCCTCTGTCTTACATTAACAGTTAGATGGCTTATCCCTTCACTCTCCCACTTCCCTGGTCCTTCTCACATGAACAGAGAACAGCAATATCCAGAAGTCCAGAGATGCAAACAATTTAATGTTTATGGGGGTTAGCTTCCAGCAAGCAGGAATCCAGTTTCCATTTCCCCAAAACCAGCCACATTGAAATAAGGCAATTTTGGGTTGTTAAAAAGGCAATGCAATCTGTCACCTCCAGAAAAAGGGAAGAACCTCGAAGATTTAAAGAAAACTTTGATTGATAGCTTTCTTTCTGGCAAGGACCCACTTACCAATAATTGGAGCTGCGAAATCCTCATTTCTTTATTGTTTTGTCATTATGGACTTCTCTTCTCTATTGTTTATCTGTATGGTCTCTGTTTAGTTCTTTGATTTTTCTGTCTGCTGTATAATGGATTTTGCTGGGTATGACCCAATTAAGGTGGTGGGATATAATTGGTAATCATGTTACAGTATGTTAGGATTGGTTAGTTAAATTTCAGTAAAATGATTGGTTAAGGTATAGCTGAGACTATTACTATATAAAACAGGAAAAAAGAAACTGGATTTGTGCTTGCTCAAAACTAATCCCATTGAACACCAAATTGTTTACATCTCCAGATTTAAGGTATTGCTGTTCTCTGCTCGGGTGAGAAGGCCAATGAAGAGGGAAGGCAAAAGGATAAGCATTCTAACATCAGATAACAGTAAAAATGTTAAAGCAGCATTTTATTTATATTTAACTTGATAGCATATAATGAATTAATTCTATGTTTAACTTAAATCTATATCAGTACTGAACTTTAATTATTGTTATTTGGGAGATTTTGCCTAATGGACTTAGGTTTACGAGTCCTGTCAGACTGGCTTTGAATCTTTGTTGCATAAAACGTAAGATTGGTTAACTTTATGAACACATCATTCTTCATATAAAATACATTCTCTTCTTTTAAATAAAAAGTGCAAGATATCCACAGGTTTGACTTCTGTAGTCTAGACTGCCGTAGTCCAGAAACATCTGTGGTCCAGCATCCCCAGATGTGCTCCCGAGCTGTAGACCCACGCTCAGCAATTTCTCCCCCACATTCCCAGAGCAATGCAAATAGCACATTAGCAATACTCAAACTCAGGGAGGTAGGGGAAGGAGCAGGGATGCTCTGGGCAAGAGTGCATCCGGTGGTAGGGACTGGGAGCGCAGCCCAGTAGCCACGGGGCTCCATGCACTCCCATGGGGCTGTGCTCCTAGTCCCCGGCCACAGGACTCCACAACCACCCTGCCCCTTCTCCCAACTACACTCCCCCCTCCCATTCCCCATTCAGTCAGTGTTGGCCCTTCTGCTGCCACTGGAGTGGAGCCCCACCACAGGTAGCAGCAGAGCAGCTGGCATTGACCTCCCCTAGTCTAGCAGATTGCCTGGTTTAGGACAGGTCAGGTCCCAAGCGTGCTAGACCAGGGAGGTACAACCTGAAATACACAAAATGTTAAAAGGGGTTCTCAAAGGACCAGAATCTAAAATATTAGCGTAATTGAACAAATTGCTAAAGTTCCTTTTGTAAAAGTTGAATAATAGTCTTAAACTTCCTGTATCTTTATAGAAAATTGGTCTAATGATGAATGATGTCTAAAGCCAACCATTTTCAAAAACACCTATGGGGTTGTTTCAATGTTTACATATTAGAATTAAAATATGGCAGATGCTTTATGCAACAAAACCTCAAAGTATGTCTGACACTTTAATATGGTATCGTTTTATAAAATCAATACCAGTTTCCCCATATGTACTGTATGTTATGTATATAATAGAACTAGTGGAAAAACAGGTTTCTGAAACTTCAGATTTGATTTAGAGTGAAATAAATGGATCATGTTTACAGTGTGTATTCTAATACTACAAATATCACTATTGTGAAATTATCCTAGAAAAATGATTTGAGTGTGCAGAGTTTCTTGTGGAACTTGTGGAATCATTAGTGGCTCAAAATGTCAATGCGTTATTTGTAATAATGCTTTATCTGCCATCAGAAGTGAGAATTACCCCACCCATATGTTGCTTATTGAAAAGGTCTCTACTAGTCATACATTCAACCCCAAAATAGTCTGGAGTCTATTGGTTAAATCTCTAACATAAATTATTATATATAATGAAATAACCCTATTAGTAATTTACTAGTTCCGGTAATCACATTTATAATATATTATTTGCCAAAAATATAATCTAATGACCCTAAATTAAGTTATTAAAGGGCACAATCCAACTCCCATTAGAATCAACTATCATCTTTCCACTGATTTTAATGAAAGTTTAATCAGGCCCTATATGAAGTTGGCAGCTGAAGGAGAAACTTACTTTGAAAGTGTGAAGCATCATCTGTGGATGTTTATTCAGCCAATATCTTCTGAGTTAAACCCATCTTTTAGTTTGCTGGCACTGCAAGTTTGAAACTCAATTGTAAGCAATAATGTAAGGTGGAATGGGAAATTCTGACTCTATTAAGGGAGTAAAGTGGGTCACTCTATTTTAGAAAGGTAGAAGTTAGTACATTTGGCGACTATTTTTCTTTTAGTAATACATAGTCTTCCTGCCCCTATGTGGGTCTATTACTTTCTTTCATCAAGTTAATCTGATTGTTTTATTTACTAAGGTAAATATAACATGAAAAAATTATGCTGGTTTCCCTTGCATTTGTACTGAAAATATTTTGTGTCTGTGGGATATTCCCCTTCAAATTTGCCAGGATGACTTTTTCTAAGAAACTTGTCCTTTTATATTGACAGTCTATAATCTTACTGTTCTTGAGAAGCGTCTGTGATGGTGCAGGCATCTTTGAGTCCACTCGGACTAAATGTTGCTATAAACCACAATGGAAAAACTGCTGTGAAGTATTCCCAGTAGCAATCTTGGAATTCCTTCAAGTATATTGAGATTTTGTTAGAAATTGAATTGCCAGTGTAATCCATCTTCTTTGTGAGAAAAGATTCAGATAAAGAGCTGGAGTCTAGCAGCATTAAGTATTAGAACATCCCTTTAAATCAATAAGCTACAAATCTGGCAGCGCTTTTATGCAATGCCCTATGCTATACTAAAGTGGTTTTAGTGCTGAAACAGCATTACTAATAGTACATTCCCAACAGGGATAAACACTATAGTGATGCAATATCCTAAGTTATACTAGTCCTTGCCTTTTTAAATTCCACAAAAGCATTTTTATGGTATTGACATACATAAGAAAGCAGTTTTTCTTTTCTGTTTTTCAGATGACTTTCCAAATGTAGTTATCGAAGGAGTTCTCCATGGGATATTTTATCCCCAGCTACTACTCAGGTAGAAGTGGTGCATGGATAGAAGAACTTTAAAACAAGTCTTGTCAAGGAAATGGACATAAACAAAATTCTGTGGCATGATAGAAATTCCTAGAGGCAAAAAGTCATATCCCCAATTTAATTTTATAAATTGTAGCTTTTAAAATCAGTCACTACAGTTTGTGCTTTTAAAAAAGATATGGAAACAAAGGTTTTCAGCTTATTTAAACTAATGTGTGTGTGTGTATATATACTCTAATACAGGGCTACTCAACACGTGGCCCACAGCCCATTTGTTTGCAGCCTGCGGTGCAGTTTGGGTTTACGTGGAGCTAAATACACAGGTGGGATCTTTTGAACATGGCCTCCCCTGGGAACATGTTCCACAATGGTGAAGCATCTCCCAGGCGGGGTGAGCATTGAAAGATGCAAGCGGACAGGCTGGCTGGAACAGACTGGGAGGAGGCACCAGGAGCACCGGGACATTTTGTGAAAGAAGCTATTTGCATATACATGTGCGTGTACATGCAACCACACTTAAGTTGCAGCCCTCAGCATGTGCTGTGAGTATCATTGTGGCCCCCTGGGATTCCAACGTTGAGTAGCCCTGCTCTAATATTTAATACTAAAGGATGACAGTCATACACTGAATTACACTAACCTTCAAAAAAAAATTAAAAGCTTTAATATTTCTTGTTTTTGTATTACAAATTACACTAATTCTTTTTTATATCAGCATAGTCCCAGTGCATTACCCATTGCTGGCAATGAATGCACTGAAAGTGCTGGCACTGAAGACAGTATGAGAGAGACTGCAGAGTAATTTTTTTAAAATGCAATTGCTTAACTGAAAATTCAATGTAAAAGTATTGTATTAGTATTCTAAAGGTAAATACTTCAAATCTACAGCTTAATGTTTGGTGGAACAGTGTCAAGTTCTATCTGATTGGGAATTTCCACCTTCTGCAAAGCAGCTTTGTTTCAGAATGTTGGTTGTAGAGAACTTCTCTTATGGCATTCTAAACTTGACGTTTGGCATGATATTTATACCAACAGCCTCAGTCAGTTGTTACTTCTAGTATTTGTTTAACATCCAAGCCAATTTACACTCTGTGCTTATATCTTATATTTAGTGAATCACAGCTTATACCACTTTATGGTAAGGTCAAGCAGGGATAAGATTTACTACTAAAATAGCTAAAAAATAATTATTTGTTAACATAAACTTCAAATTTGTTATGTCCATTACTAGATACTGTGCTGTAAAATAAACTATTGGAACTTGCACACAGGAGCATATGAACTGTGAATGTATCATTTGTATTCATTTCTAACCAAAAAGGGTACATTTCAAAGTTTCTTACTCCAGCTACTTTTCCTCACACATCTCATTCCCGTCACTAACCCTGGAAGAGTGAGAAAATGTTTGCCTCATAATTTGCAGTTTTCAGCACCTTGATGCATTAAATGTATATAGCAGTATGCCCAGAACATCACAGTATTCAGTTCTGCTGTACTGCCGCTTCATTAATATATAAATAATTCATAGAGCTGACTGGAGTAAGGGACTTCTTGGCACAATTCATGGCAGAATTGGGCCCTTACAAAGTAGTGTAATCCTGAGGGAGTAATAGTGCCTCCTGCCAAACACTAAACTGATTTTCAAGCTGTTCTGATGATTTATGAGACAGCGCAAGATTTGGGACTTAGGTAGTACAAAGCTGTCAGTTTCTACAAGGCTTGAAAATATAATCTGAAATCAGGTTATTGGCTTATTCTTGTATTTATGAATATCCTTATGAAGCACCTTGTGCATTTCAAATTGATAATTTACTGTTAACTCTGATCCAAATGATCTCTCTTCTAAGTGATTGACAGATCTATAAAACAATCATCAGTGGCTATAGTAATCATTGAACTGTCAGTACTCCTCATGAACCCAGAATTTAGCACCGTCTGATTTAGAGACAAAAGTATTGCCTACCATACACACTGATAATTTTGTGTCCTGATTCATTCCCTCTGTTAAAGTAGTTTTGCAACATAGCTCACAACAGACACTTGTATCTTGAGTAGGAGTATTTAATCATGATTACTGGTAATCACAGTTTTAATTGGACTAGTAAAATTGAAATTTTTAAAATACTTTTGGATGTTTTTTCTACAATTTTCAATTACAACACAGAATTACACAGTGTGCACTGTTTATATTATTTGAACTGTAAAAATGAAAATAGTATTTTTAATTTACATCATACAAATACTGTAGTGCAATGTCTATCAGGAAAGTGCAAGTTACAATTGTAGATTGTTATAACTGCGCACAAAAACAAAACATAAAACTTTAGAGCTTATGAGCTCATTCAGTCCTACTTCTTGTTCAGCCAATCGCTAAGAGAACAAGTTTGTTTACATTAGCAGGAGATAATGCTGCCTGCTTCTTATTTACAATGTCACCTGAAAGTGAGAACAGGTGTTCCCATGATGATTTTGTGGCTGGCATTGAAAGGTATTTAACGAGCTATGTGCTAAACATTTATGTGCCATTTGTGCTTCAGCCACCATGTCAGAGAACATGTTTCCATGTGGATATAGCTCATTAAAAATGCATTAATTAAATGTGTGACTCAGCTCCTTGGAAGAGAATTGTATGTATCCTGCTCCATGTTTCTAACCACATTTTGCCTTATATTTCATGTTATAACAGTCTCAAATGATGACCCAGCACGAGTTGTTCATTTTAAGAACATTTTTATGGCAGATTTGACAAAACACAAAGTAGGTACGAATGTGAGATTTCTAAAGATAGCTGTAGCACCTGACCCAAAGTTTAAGACTCTAAACTGTCTTCCAAAATCTGGGGGATCAGGTGTGGAACATGCTTTCAGAAGTCTTGAAAGAGCAACACTCCAATGCAGAAACACCAAAATTTGAATCAATCCCCCCCCAAAAAAAGCCCCCCCCCCCCCCAAATGAAAAGAAAATCAGCCATCTGCTGGTGGCATTGAACTCAATTGATGAAAATGAACATGCGTTCCTCTGCAGTGCTTTGGATTGTTATAAAGCAGAACTCATTATTGGCAAGGATGCGTGTCCTCTGTTTTTTCTGCATTGCAAATATAAAGTGAGCACTGTACACTTTATAGTCTGTGCTGTAATTGAAACAAATGTGACAATGTAGACCACGTCAAAAATATTTAAATAAATGGTATTCTATTACTGTAATTAAAACTGCCATTAATTACAATTTAATTGTTTGACAGCCCTGCTTAAAACACGCTGTAAAAAGTAAAGGAAAAAACAATTTACCTCCTACTACAGTAAAAGGTTTTTTATCTGACACACTGTTAACCAGAAAGCTCTGTTAATCAGCATCGCCTCCATCTGGTAAACAAAAAGTGTGCCAGACAGGCTGATGGCTCTGCTCCTGGTTAGGAGGCTTTCTCCTGTCCCACGGCAGAGCGGGCAAGGGCTGCTTTGTTATCCGGCACATTCAGTTAACCTGCAACCATCATTCCCCCTGAGTGCTGGATAGCGAAGCTGTCTCTGAACCAAAATTTAATATTCCATACATATATAACTCATCAACAATTCTATGTAACAATCTTTAACTGAACACCATCAAATTTATTTGATAGCAGTGACCCAGAAGGATTACAAGGATCCAATTCTAAAGTGCAGTCTCTTTAGCATTTAACACACCTATTACATGTTGAAAACTTGGGTTTCTTTCTGGTCTCTGGGGCATGGATTGCTGTGCACCTAAAAACTCATGAATAAAGAGATCCCGTTTTAAGTAAGTGAGTTAAGCAGCACAGTTTGTTTATACAACATGATCTGTTTTGTCTTAGCTAAATCTTGTATTTAATATACCCTTTATCTGGAAAAGGGAACAACTTGATCCTGCACTTTTAGTAGATTTGAACAAATAAGTCTCTTAATATTTTGACCTTAACTATAGAAAATGTGAAAATTTATTTGATCATAGACCTGGTTTTAAGTAGAAGGATTTCAGTAAATTTCAGTAACAAATGTAGAAAATTTCATGACAAAACAGAAACTGAATTCCTTTTCAAACACTGCAGCCATGAAATTTTTATTTATTTTTTTTTTTTTACAAAATCAGTCCTTATTTTCGACCAGCTTTAAGTTTGTGACATGTCCCTTATGTTTAAAAAGTGTTGGTTCGCTGAAGAAGTTTCAACATAAGTACATCAATGTTTTGTACATATTACAGCTGCTGAGTTTACACATTGTTTGCTGACAGCACTGAGCATTTATATGGAAGAAGTCATAGATAACTTATATCTGCACCCAAATTTTATCCCTAAAGAAAAAAGACATTATATTTCCTCTTCCAGGATAGCTGTTAAGTTCATCAATCCTCTACTTCAACTACAAATGGTTCTTTTACAGCTATTTTTCCACTGTTCACGATCACACAGTCTTGAAGAGGCTGGTCGTGTTCATCTGTCTGCTGAAGTTCTATGGCGTGCACCACATTCTATTAAAACAAAACAGTTACATTTAGTAAAGAAAACAAGGTTTGCTAATATCTAACACAAGACAAAAGCATAAAAACTTTTTTTTTTTGCACATTTTGTAGATGGGCTTTTTCTCGCACCATTCCCACATAAACTTAAGCCAGGGGTAAGTAATAACCCACGGCCTCATAAGGAGCATGAATTCAAATGCTATGTGCCCTGGTATCAAAGGTGGACCATTTTTTAGAAAAAGCACCTAATGATATCATAGCAAAGGGGGAACTGAAAGTATCCTTACAGCTGATAAAGCTAACAAGCATACAGTTCTATCCATGCTCTATCATCAGACATTGAATCCTGAAATCATAAAAGCTGCATAGTAATTTTCTTCTAAGCAGACACTCTACGTGTATTTGGAGTAATCTGATTTCTTCTCTCATAGTCCATATAAATCCTCTTACCTATACCAAAATATTGAGAGTGCATAATGACCACCATTCAGTTAAATATACCTTGTTGGGGATGGGAGAAACACAAGCTTGATACCAGGCACATACTTAAACTATTTAGTAGGACAGAATATAGCTAGGCTTATCAACTATCTGGCCTGAAATGTTTTTGCCAGTTAATGAAGTTCTGATTAAATATTTACTCGAAACTCTTCTGGAGAATTCAAACTTGTGGTGGTGTCTTAAAAGATTTGATCAAAGAAGTCTTCATGTTCTATACAGAAAATATCTATTGAACAGGTTCCACATCTGCCCGCTTCAATACAGAGATAAGGAGAGTGGGGAAAAACAGGTTTTAGGGCAAACTCAAATAGCAGTAAGTGAAGTGAGAGAATGATTCAGCAGGGTTGTGTACAGTAATTAGGCATTTTGTGGTTTTCCACAATAATCAAGAGTCAATGAAATATTTTGTAACTGTACTTTAATATTTTGATGGTGTTGATTTCAGGAATTAATACATATCTGAGTAAATTATTTATTTTCACTATAAGATTCCTTATACAGCAGCCATCATCAATGATATTACCCCTATCTTCCCCATATTTACAAAACTGGGGTGTTAGCTTGAAGAAATGGTAAATTCATAATTAAATGGATAACAAGATTAGTGGAAAAGGAACATGAACTCAAAAAGCACTATCCAATTTAGGACTTCCAAAGGCCTGAATGTCTCCAAACACTGCCTAATAACATTGATTACCTGAGACCAGCGGACAAAGGAGTCGTCAGAAATGGACTAGTCTTAATGGTTAATGGCCTGCATCAAGAAATCTGAAGGTCAAAATGGGTACTTGGATTATATTTTTGCAATGAACATTTGTTGTTTCATAGTTAAGTTACATTTCTCTACCTTGTGTACATTATAGACAATAGAGACCAAAGTCTGCTGTCAACTACAATGGTATAATCAGATTTACACTGTTGAAACAGCTCCAAATTACTATCTGCTTTGATACTACAGTTCTTTTTAAACCTACCATTCCATCAATTACTTTGCCAAATACTACATGTTTTCCATCCAACCAGGAAGGTTTTGTCACAGTGATGAAGAACTGAGAACCATTGGTATCTGGACCAGAATTAGCCATGCTGACCCATCCAATCCCATAGTGCTTGAGTTTGAAGTTCTCATCTGGAAACCTATCTCCATAGATACTTTTTCCTGTGATACAAAACAAAAGAAGGTTTAGAAGTGTACCAGCAGCAATATAATTAAACCCCTAGAATTAAATTTTCCTTTCAGAAATAAGGAAAAACACAGTAAGTACAATGTATTGTAATGAAGACACTTCAGATATTGGATAATCCCAACTCCTTCACTGCTCCATACCATACAGTGAAGATGCTCTAATCCAAAACACTTCATATGTACAAAGGAGTACATTTGAAAAACCTACTTGTTGCCATGGAACAATACTATTTGTTTAGTGACAGCTATGTGATTGGCCTTCTACAATGATTTTAAACACGATAACGGCTACTGGAAAAAAATTAGCCATGTCTATAACTGAACCATTCTATTTCTAACTTGAATTCTTCTTTTTAACACAAAGTCCAGTACGCTAACCCAAATATAGTTACCATCGATGGGAATTTAATTACATTATATATTAAAGTATTACAGGTTGGACCTCACTGGTCCAGCACCCTTGGGATCTGACTAGTCCAGAACAAGGAGTTTGTCAGACCAGGGAAGGTCCCTCCCTTCATGGGCTCTATCCTGCCCCTGCTGCTGCCTCAGCCCCACCGGGCTCTCTAGATGCTGCTGGCCCCCACTGCTGCCGGGGCATAGCTCTGCAGCTAGGGCCAGAGCTTCCTAGCTGCCACTGAGGCTGGAGCTCCTGGGCCACTGGAACTCTGTGGCTAGGGCTGGGACCAGAGCTCCCTGGGGTCAGAGCTCCCTGGCCGGGGTCAGAGCTCCACAGCTGCTGCCGGGCAGGAGCTGCCTGGCCACTGGGGCCAGGGAGCTCCACTGGGGCCAGGAAGTTCCCCACTGTGTTGCCCATCCACCCCCTGACACTGGACTCCTGGCTGAGTTGCTCTCATGCTCCCACCCACAGTGCTCCTGCCCCGCCATCAGAGCTCCCTGTTCCTGGGCTTTGTGGTCTAGAGTCCCGGTTAAGGGAGGTACAACCAGTATTTGATTACAGAAAGGCTGTACTGTTTTTAAAACAAAATTTAGAAGGAAAAAAAATTAACTGGTGTAGGTTTAAACTCCACTGTTATGAGAAGGAGGCTACATGGATCATCTGTCTTACTCTGTATGTACAGTGCCTAGCACATGGGACCCCATTCTCAGATGGTCCCTAGGCATTAATAAACATGACTAATGGTAATACAGTGAGAAAGCAGACAGTGTTCACTGCAGTGCTCTATTGTGTCGTTGGTTCTCTAACCTTCCCTACAATGTACTTTCCCTTTCCGCACAATGTTCCAATGGAGAACCACTGAGCACTGGTATACAAGCACTCAAACTGGTTATGGTTAGAAGGAGTAGGCAGGTAGGAGAGAAAGTACAGAGGAAAATCTAGAAGAAATAATGCCTCCTACTTAGGGGAAACTGCCCCTTTTCAATTAAGTGCTGACTCAAAAAAAAAGCCTGTTCTTGCTATTTCCTGTTGAAAGAACTCTGTGAGTAGGCAGATCATATGATGTAAAAAAGCAATGTAAAAGAGCATAACACTTGTTTTCAAATCTTTCTCTCAGATTTCATCCTTCATTGGTATGAGGTGCTCCCCATATGGATGCATTTCTGAAATGTTTCTAAGTAAGTAAACGGGATTGTGGTGACCTGGAGATGAAGCTTTTAATCAATTACATAGCAGCAGGAAGATGTATGGCCATTCTTGTACATTTTAAGTAGTTAAAGCAATTTTCTCCCTCAACATTTTGATTCTTCTGCTCACGAATGTGATTAGCAGAAACAACTTTACTCAATTATAAGATAAAAAAAGATGACTACTTGGATAACAATGGATTAGGACAGAAATCAGCATGAATTGTGGAACAATGCAGAATTTAGTTCCATGCCTCAACCTTTACAGTCATTAAGCGACTTCTCCCGTAGGAGACTGACAAGAAGAGGAATTCTACGTTCCACTGGAGCACTGGACAAGGATCAGTTTTTGGAATTAAATGATCCACATGATCAACAGCATGTAATGGTAGAAACACTAGCACTTGCATACCAGCATACTGTACTGTAGGTAAAGTCCAGGACATGAACCAAATTAACATTTAAAATGTTCTCCAAAGAGCCTGTGCAACAAAGTGGCAACATTACTATGGGCCCAAAGGAGAAGGAAGATTAGAGGCAGGAGTGTAGACTGCATTCAACCAGGGGTCTAAGCTACTGTGTAGTAATCTTATCTTCTGAAAGTGAATGCAGACCTTATTTACTGCTTTTGTAGCCTATCTCCCTGCAGACAGTATTGAACTGCTCAGCACCACTTAAATCATTTTGCTAGGAATTTAGTTAAAAAGAAAATACTTATAAAGATGGGGGAAGAACAAGAGCAACCCTTATCCCACCATTAGAATTCCTTGCAAAACATACACTATTCTCCCAAGTCAGTTGGAGCCACCCACCATAGTTTTAAAACATTCTCAGCACATAACTTTTTTTTAGATTCAGCTCCATCGCCACAAAACTGATCATATTTCAGTTAACATTATGAAGCATTAATTGTACATATCATCTGGCAACTAAACCTTTGGTAGCTAAAATCCCATGACTCCGGGATCAACTGTTCTAAATATTTCTGTATTTACAATGTCTTTAGCATCCATTGTAACTAAATTAAATATTTGTTCATTTACATATAAAACTATTACAGAGAGTTGGAGGATAATAAGCATGTTACCTCCAGTTCCATCACCCGCTGTGAAGTCTCCACCTTGAATCATGAAATCTTTGATCACACGATGAAATTTACTTCCTTTAAACCCATATCCTTTCTAAAAAAAGCAATAAAGCTCCAAATGAGTATATATACATTTTTATGCAGGACATATATCTATGGGCAAATTAAAAAGAGGCATGCAATCTGAACGATAGGTTTTCACAGATTACAGTATAACGAAAATAAGGAAACAACTGCAAAAGACGACTTTATCAGAGGCCATTGCCACCACCACAGCAAGACACAAAAATACACAAATCAAAATAACGTAGGATATGATACCACAAAAATCAAGGATGGAAGAAGCATACCATTTACATAATAACAAGCCTGTGACACGGCGTCTACCCTGCACTGGCCCTTTAAGGGCAAAAAAACCCATCCCTGAATGAGCGCTGAGAGCAAAGCCCCATCTCAGGCAATTATTGCTAATTAGGACCCAGCTGGGGTTATATAAAGAAGGGTTTCTGGCAGGAGTGAGGAGGACTTGCTCTTGCTCTGGATGCAGAGCAGGAGGGATCTGGCTGCCAGGGAAGCAAGAGGCTTCCTGGAGCTAAAGCAGAACTGGGGGAGGAAGGCAGAGCTGGGGAAGCTCTGGCTAGGCAAGGTCCCAAGTTGCAAGGCTTGAGGCTACTAGGGCTGCAGAGAGGCAACCAGGGTAGGCAAAGACAGCAGGTCCATACCGCCTTGCCAATTATAAGTTGCCATTACAGACTGCAGTTTGCCCTTGAGGCAGCGGCTAGATTAAAACTGGCAAATGGGTCACTGAGGCTACAAGGGTATAGGGGAACTGAGTGTTCCCCAGAGTGCAGAGACTGACTGACTGACTGACTGACACACACACACACAGAGGAGGGCTGAGAAACACTGGAGTGGGCACGGTGGGAGACCAGTGTCCTGAAGTGGGCACCGTGGTCCAAGAGTGATGTTGGTCTGGATTGGAGAGGGAAGTGAGGACACGTGGAGATACCAGCTAGAGGGAGGTGTCCAGGGAGCCAACAGGCTAATCCCAGGGCTACTGGCAGGAGTCCACCCCATGACAAAACCACAATGTTTTTCCTAGTTTAAGAGATCTTTATTGATTTGCAAAATTAAATTTTGAGAATAAAGCTGTGAAAGGTGTGAAAGGATAATAGGTACGTGAGAGAGGCCTATGAGATGGTTCTCCTACATTAGTATCCCCAGAATAAAAAATTGGTGGACAATTAATGTGGAAAGTTCACAATTGAAATGTCATTTTCTAAAGCTTTACTTTTTTCACGTTTTATTCTCCACTCAAACTATGTAAAAGATAGAAAGGAAGAAAACAAACTTACTTCCCCAGTTGCCAGTGCAACAAAGTTCTCAACTGTCTTTGGGACAACTTTTCCAAACAATCCAATTACAATTCTGCCAATATCTTGCTCTCCAATCTTCACATCAAAGAAAACCTGCACATTTTTATGAATCAAATAAAATGATACACATGATAAAAACAAAGACTAAATGGTAAAAGTATAATACAAATAACATTTGGATGGTATTATGTAGAGTTCTAAAAAGCCTACACTTTTTAAGGAAAACCTCTTAATAGCCACTTAATTCACAAATTACGGTGAAGAATGTGCTAAGCATTGTGAATACCAGTTCTGGAGTTTCATTCATCACTTTAAATCACTTTAAAATACTTAGACAGAAAGGTACATTAAAGTTACAATACCAATCCCGTAGACATGTTTCTAAGCTTTTTTCCTGGGTGTAAATACCAAAATATATACAGCAATATAACCATGGTTTGTTGGTAAAGAAATGCCCACTTTTATCATACATTAATATTAAAGTAAGGGAGAAGTTTTAAACAACCAATGCTGCTATTCCAGTTATGTGGACAACAACAGTGAATCACAATATAAGCATATATCCTTAGCACTATTAAATGACTGACTGCAATTGGTCATCAAGACAAAAGCGTACACAATGGAATGTGTTTGGCTAATTAACTATAAGCATTATTTTCTGTTAGAAGCCAGTTGCTTTGCTAAACACAAGGTTAGAACTCTGCCTGGACAAGAAATAAGCATGTTGACTTAGGAAGTTAGAGCTCTCAGTTCTGCAGTGTACGGTTGTTTCTATAAAACCAACTGAAAAAAGCTGTTATAGTATTTTAATAATGTAATTTAGAATATACGAATCAATTTTATTTGAACGTGCAGCAGTTGTTCCTATTTTTAATCTTTTTATAATTACTGTCAGAAAATAAGATATCTTGTACATTTACAAAAATATGAATAAAGACAGTTGGGCCTGCTAAGAAAAACACTAACCCACACACACGCACAGAGTTTGTGTCATACTATGATGTGGTATCTGATGCTTTGTAGTGTACATTAAATATCATGGTCTCTCTCTCGGGTCTTTCATTCTCTCCTAAAACCAAACACTAAAACAAACTAGTATCTCCTGACCTTCCATGGGCTTTTGAATATGAAGGTGGAATATGATTAGATATGTCCAAAGAATGGGGAGAGGGAATTTGATCCATCTAGTCCATTTTCTTGTCACTTGGCACGAACACTCTACTTTTCAGATGAATATATCTAGAATCATTAGTCAATACCAGTCACAGCACAGATTTTAAGAACACGCATGAAAACCAGGATGTCTTTGCTTTGCATTAAGACAAATTTAAGAAAAGCATGGATTTTATATCCTGTTCTGAGGGGTGTAAAATCCCATTTAATCAGTTAAACATTAGGTTAACCTAATATTTAGCTGGTTAACTCACTAAGCGAGATCCTGGACCAGGAACTACTCCAGCCTTCCCCAGGGCCTGACAGGGCTGGAGCGGCCCTCTGCTCACAGCAGGTTGAAAGTGGAGGGGAAGGAGGGGGGGAGGGGAATGGAAGAGGTGCTCTCAGGTACCAGATAACCATTATCTGATAAACATCACCTATTCCCATCCCTACTTCAACCAACTTCCTTAATTATCTCACATTTGTTTTTAATCACCATGAAATAGAAAGCATGCATGTATTATGTAATGAAGTACACCAGTTTCCAACAGGTGTGAGCATCCTGAGACATCCATATGGCTTGGCATGTTCATCTCCTATAAATTATTGTCTGTTTATGAGTGGAATCAGCAGAACTGATGCAGGATTCACTGAGTGCCTACTGCTTTTAAATCAATACACTGGGGCCTGTTAAATTAAGATAAATGTTCTCTTAATTGATACCAGAATGTATGGTTGACTCATATCTGGCTGATTTCATAGTTCTTGCTTTTCAAGTATTGGCAAGTAGGGGTAAGAATAGAATAACTAATTGCAACACAACACAAAGGACAGATGGCAAAGCAGTAAACTGATCCAACTTTCCATACTGCAAGATTTAAAAAATATTCCCTAAAGGAGAAGGTAGGCTATGACTGAACTTTATCTCACAGATGGTTAAAACACTAGTCAAGCCACTGAATACTAGAAAACTGATCCAAATAGAACTTCAATGCTTACCAGGTAACATGCTATCGGATGCAGCAACCCTGTGCAGAAGCAGCCTCAGAAGCAGCAGCAGCTCTGCCAGCCCTGCGTGAGGCTGCCACTTCTGACTCCACACAGGCTGGGAGCCAGTAACCCCACACGGGGTCCAAGCAGCAGCCCTTTCCATCCCCATGTGGGCTGGAAGCAGTTGGGCTGGAGCAACTTAATAAATGGGACTTTATATCCTTATCGGTAATTCCAGGGTGCAAAATACATCAGGAGGATAGGACAGGTCATGTTGGCAGAGGACTGGTATAGAACCAAATGAAGTTAAAAATCTTAATGAACCAAACTATACTATATCATCTTTTTGCATAGTAATTCCAAGTTCTAATAAGAATATAGCAAGGCTATATTACTGACCACATGACCAGGATGGTGACAGTGACTGTGAAATAATTACAGAGATAGGAGAGGCTATAAAAGTAAAAAGCTCAGAAATGATGCGGGATTTCAACTACCCTCATACTGACTGGGTACACAGCTCCACAGGATGAGATGCAGAGATAAGAGTTCTTTGATACTTTAAATGACTGGAGCAGCTAGTCTTAGAATTCACAAGAGGAGAGGCAATTCTTTAGTCCTATGCTGATCACAGGATCTGATCCAAGAGGTGACTATAGGTGGACCACTTGGTAATAGTGTCCATAATATAATTCATTAAACTTTTCTGTGATGATGAAAACACTACAGCAGCCCAACACTGCAGCATTTCATTTCAGAAAGGGGGACTATACAAAAATGAAGGGGTTAGTCAGATAGAAATTAAAAGGTACAATACCCTAAGTAACATTCCTGCACAGAAACATTTTAAAGACACTATAATAAGTGCCAACTTATTGTAATAAGCTCAGTTTAAATGTATACCCCCAAATTAAAGAAACATGGTAAGGAATCAAAAAAGTACCACCCCAGCTAAGCAACCAAGTAAAAGAAGCAGAGAGAGACAAAAAGGCAGCATTTTAAAAGAGAAAGTTAAATTGTACATCAGAAACAGGAAGCCTGCTAAACAACCAATGGGGCCACTGTAAAATTGAGATGCTAAAGGAGTATTCAAGGACAAGGCCACGGCAGAGAAACTAAATGAATTAAATGCATCAGCCTTCATGGCTGAGGATGTGAGGGAAATTCCCAAATCTGAGACATACTTTTTAGGTGGTAAACCTGAGGAACTGTCCCAGATTGAGATGTAATTAGAGGAGGTGGTTCGATTAAACAGTAATAAGTCACCAGACCCAGATAGCATTCATCCAAGAGTTCTGAAGAAACTCAAATGTGAAATTGCGAAACTATTAACTGTGGTTTGTATCCTATCCTTTAAGTCAGCTTTTGTACCAAATGACTATAGGATAGCTAATGTAACATCAATTTTTTAAAAGGGCTCCAGAACTGATCCTGATGACTACAGGCTGGTAAGTCAAACTTCAGTACCAGGCAAACTGAAAGAAACTATAGTAAAGAACAGAATTGTCAGATAAATAGATGAACATAATTTGTTGTGGAAGAGTCAACGTATTTTTTTTAAAGAAAAATCATGCCTCACCAATCTACTAGAATTTGTCTGAGGGTCAATCTACTAGAATTTTTTGAGGGTCAACACATATGTAGACAAGGGGGATCCAGTGAACATAGTTTACTTAGATTTCCAGAAAGCCTTTCACAGGTCTTCCACCAAATGCTAAAAAGCAAAGTAAGCTCTCATGGGATAAGAGGAAAGGTCCTCTCATGGATTCATAACAGGTTAAAAAATAGGAAGCAAATCATAGGAATAAATGGTTAGTTTTGAGAAAGGAGACAGGTAAATACCGTAAAATCTCGAGTATAATGCGCACCTATGTATAATGCGCATCTGCCTTTTAAAGGTCAAAATTCTTGAATAAACTAAACTCTTATCTATAATGCGCACCCCCATTATACTCAAGATTTTAAGGTATGCATCGGAAGGAAGGCCCCCTGCCCAGCTGAGCTCACGCCTGCCGCAGGGTCCCCCTGCCCAGCTGAGCTCATGCACGCTGAGCTCTCGCCTGCTGGCGGGAAGGGAGATCTCCCCCGCCCAGTTGCCAGCACGCTGAGTTCGTGCCTGCTGGGGGAGCATTCCCTGCCCAGCTGTCCGCATGCCGAGCTCGCGCCTGCTGGGGTAGCCTCCCCTGCTCAGCTGTCCACGTGCCGAGCTCGTGTCTGCCAAGGGAGCCTCTCCTGCCTAGCTGCTGGCGCGCCGAGCTCACGCCTGCCGGGGGAGCGTCCCCCGCTCAGCTGCCAGCGCGCCGAGCTCGTGCCTGCCGGCCCCTCTTCTCCAGTCCAGCCCAGCCCAGCCCAGCCCGTGCCTGACCCCCTTCCCGCCCAGCTCGTGCCTGCCAAGGGTGAATTTAAAACTTTTTTTAAAAACCTCCTATGGATAATGCGCACCCTGATGTTGACGTTAAAAAAATGGGAAAAAAATTGCACACTATACTCGCAACTTTATGGTAGTGGTATTCCTGAGGAGTCTGTACTGGGACCAATCTTATTCTGTATATCCATAAATGATCTGGAAAAGGAGGACAATCACTGAGGTGGCAAAATCTGCAAATGATGAAAAATTGCTCAGGACACTTAGGTCCATGGAAGACTAAGGATGGAAGTGACTAGTAAACTACCTGATAAGCAAATGCTTATCAGGAAGTCAAGAAGGAACTCGACTAGTCAATAGGCACTTCCACATTCTGCCTTTGAAATGCAGCACACCGCGTGGAACCCAGGGCCAGCGGAAATCCAGCTGACTCCGGGCTCCATGTGGTTCTTCTGCTCTGAAATGCACAAGAGCCCCAGTTGGGGACTCTTGTACATTTCAAAGGTGGAACACCTCACTGAGTCCCCAGCTGAGTCCCCAGCTGATCCCGGGCTCCAAGCAGCGCTGCCACTTTGAAATGCTGAGAGAAGCATGTCAAAGTGGCTTGGAGCCCAGGATCAGTCGAGGACTCCTCAGCTGACCCCGGGCTCAGTGCGGCACTGCCGCTTTAAAAGGCTGGAGGGAGCCTGGGCTCTGCACGGTGCTGCTGCTTTAAAATGCTGCCACAGTGTTTCAAAGGGGCAGAGCTGCATAGAGCAGGGACCCCGGGCTTCATGTGGTGCTGCTGCTCTGAAGTACCCCTGACAGAGGCAGTGGCGGGGGGGGGGGGGGGGGAGAGAGAGTGATTAGTCGACTATCCTGTCGTCTGCGATTCCCCCCCAGTTCCCTCCCAGCACCATCTCAGCAGGAGACAGGGGCAGCAGGGAAACGGCATGCGCGGGGATTGAAACAGTCCCACTCGTGTCTGTTCCACTGCTGCTCCTCTCCTTTTGAATGTACAAGAGCCAACTGTGGCTCTTGTAATTTCAAAGGAAGAGGCACAGAAGGGAACCCGTGCCAGTGGGGACTGCTTTGCAGGCGGCTATTATACATTTCAAAGGGAGAGGCGCAGGGGGGAAGCGAGTGCCCCCCCTTGTCTAATCAAGTAGTCAATGTAAATTCCATCGACTACTCAAATAGCTGATTAATCAAAATTTAACATCCCTATGACAGATTGCAAAGACTTTAAAAAGGATCTCACAAAACTGACAAGTGGGCAACAAAATTAGAGAAGAAATTCAATGTTAATAAATACAAAGTAATGTACGTTGGGAAACATAATCCCAACTATACTTATCAAATGATGTATGTATAAATCAGCTGCTATCACTCAAGAGAGAAATGCTGGATAGTTCTGGAACAACAGCCACTCAATGTACAGCTGCAGTCAAAAAAACAAACAGAACGATGGGAATCATTAAGATATACATATGATATTTTCTGTCTTATTGCCTCTTTATAAATCCATGGTATGCCTGCATCTTGAAAACTGTGTGCAGATGTGGTTGTCTCATTTCAAAAAAGATATATTAGAATTGGGAAAAGGTTCAGAAAAGGGCAACAAAAATCATGTTAGGCTATGGAATACCTGTCATATGAGAAGAGATTAGTAAGACTGGGACTTTCAGTTTGGAAAAGAGATGACGAAGAGGGGATATAACAGAGATGTGGAGAAAGAAAATATGGAAGTTATTTACTCCTTCCCATAACACAACAACCAGAAGTCAACAAATTAAATTAAATAGGCAGCAGGTTTAAAACACATAAAAGGAAGTATTTCTTCATATAATGCAAATCAAACTGTGGAACTCCCTGCCATAGGATGTTGTGAAGACAGAACTTTAACAGATTTCAGAAAAGAACCAGATAAATTCATGAAGGATAGGTCCATCAATGGCTATTAGCCAGGGTGGACAGGGATGGTGACCCTACCCTGTGTTGTGAGGGCTAGGAATGGGCTTCAGAGATGGATCACTTGATAATTACCTGTTCTGTTCATTCCCTCTGGAGCATGTGGAATTGGCCTCTGTTGGAAGACAGAATACTGGGCTACATGGACCTTTGGTCTGCCCCAGTATGGTGGTTCTTATGTTCTTAATATTAAAATAGCCCCAGGAGCTAACCCTGCTGCAGTTCTGCCTTTTAAATGTATTAAAAGCCCAGTGGCTCTTAATTTATTTAAAAAAGCAGAGGTGCATCATCTGGGACCGAGCGCAAGCCAGTACAGCTGATTCCCGGCTCACGCTTGGTTGCCCAGCTGCGCCTCTTCTCTTTAAATGTATTAAGCACCCAGCACCGGCTCCTGCTCTCCCTTCTTTCTCCTCCCCCTGCTGCCTGTCTTTGACAGAGGCAGCAAGGAGTGGGGGGAGCAACTAGTGAGTCACTACTCGACTACCCGATAAGCATGTGCTTTTTGGGTAGTCGACTAGTTGCTTATATCCTGACAGTGTAACCTCATCTTTTTATATTTCACTTGCATAATATTGCCACAAAAGGCCAAACACTTAGCAGAAATCAACATATATGTATTTGGATAATGAAAACATTTCATAAGATTAAATAAGATACCAAGTAAAATAAACTGCAGCTCTATGTCTCCATGGTTCAAATCATAGTCTAACCACCAACTGATTGGAGCTAGGAAAAAGATTCTCCAAGAAGCAAATTATTTTATAATTATCCACTAGAGTTTCTTGCATCTTCCTCTGAAGTTTGTGCCAAGGGTTGATGCAGAAATTCCTGTGTTTCCCTAGCTCCACTGACGCAAGACAGAAATACTAGGCACTAGTACTAACTCCAGTGTCAATTTTGCCTTTTCATTACTCATACAAACATGCATTCACAGGGATTTTGTTAAAGTTGCAGTCTTACAATGTTTGACATTAGAAGGGCTCCTTGGAGCAGATCCCAGATGTAATGGCAATGCCTCCAATGGACTCCCACTGATTTCAGTCTACTCCACGAGAATTTACTCGCCATTCCACCCAGTGCTATGTAAATGACATCAAAAGGGTGTTCCAATCCCTAACAACCATGTGTGGCACTCAAGTATCAGTCTTTATAAACATCACAGCCTGCATGAAAAGTAAGTCCCCTTAACCCCAGGGTAAAGATTTAGGAAACAGGTTACGGAAGCAGTCATCTGAGGAAGTAGGTTGTGCCCAGGAAAGCTCATGATACCAGCTACGTGTTTTGTTAGTCTTTAAGGTGCAACTAGACTGTTGTTTTTAAAGTTTTTTCAGAGAGCCTAGATCCCACTCCTGAGCTCAGCTCCTGTAGCTGGATGATGGACACCTACTGCACGTGGTTTTAGCACAGATACTTACCTCTCCCCGGCATAACCGTTACTAGCCACTACCCTGGCCACTTTTCAACTTTCTTCATCGCCTGACCTAGGTGCCTCTCAGCCGTGCCACGCGGCAACACGCGAGCACGGGTCCTACGAGCCCTCCCCCACCAGCTCCAGCTGTTGCTCGGCCCGAGTTTAAAACGCCGCGCCCCGGGAGTCTCACACAGGGAGGGGGCGGGCTGCTGCCAGAGAGCGCTCCCGCGGGGGCAGGCAGCGACCGGCTCAGCGCGCTGCACCCCTGCCCCGGACACCCCAGGCGTGGGACTGAACGGGGGGGCGGCGCTGCAGCGGGCTGTGTCCGCAAGAGGGGCCAGCCCCGTCCCTCCTGCCGCGGGGCTGGAGTCACCTTGGCTGTCACGGTGGGTCCCCTCTTCTTGAAGCCCCCAGCCGCTAGGGGCCGCGCCAGGAGGCAGAGGCAGCACAGGGCCCAGAGAAGGGGCGGGCGGGGCAGTGGAGCCGGCGGCAGCGACCTGGCGGCGGAGCGGCCCATCGCCTGCTGCTGCGCCGGGCCCGGGGAGGGTGGGACGCGGCGAGGGGCGCCTGCGCCCGGCTCCTCCCGCTGACACGGTGGCGAGGGGCGGAGGCAGGGAAGCCTGGGCCCCGCGCGGCGGGCGCGCCAGCAGGAGCAGGGGTGCCCCGGGGGGAGGTGGGAAGCCCCTTTTTCTCCCGCCTGCGCAAGCGGAGCCGCGGGGCATCCTGCCCGGCTCTGCCCCCGCAGCAGGGGGGCTCGGCGCTGCCCTGCTACTAGCGAGAGTGGTGCTCGCCCAGCCCCGGAGGTGCGGGAGCTCTGGCCAGCCCAGACCCCGCCCTGCAAGCCCGGCCGGGGCCCTGCCACGCTGGTGGGGGAGGAGCCCGCGGACCTGGGAGAGAGCCTGCAGTGGCCGCCGCCTGCTTAGCCTCTGCCCTGGCGCCACAAGTGCGGCTAGGCTAGGCTAGGGGACCGTAGGGCCAGCGGGGCTCTTAGCTGCTCCTTGAAGGCCTAAAGGTGCGCTGGGAATCTTGCGCACAAACCAGCGGTGAAAGTAAGCGGGGGCGGCTTGGTGCAGCTCTGGCAAGAGCGGGCTGAGCTGCGACAAAAGCCCAGCAGGGAGCTGTTAGGGTCCTGGGTTGCAATGGGACAGTCCCTGTAAGAAATGAGTTACCGTCACCTCCGGGATAAACTCATTGGGCGCACCCTTGTGGAGGGTTAGGTGTCTTCACACTCACTTACGAGCTGTTGGGAGTGACTGGTGCAGCACCCAGCACAGAGTAACCCTGATCGTGGCTGGGCCTTTATGTGGGGAGGGCTGGATAAAAAAGGGTGATGCTAATGCTGCAGAATATAGACAAGTGAGCCATACCACCGGGATAGGTGTGACACGATCTGAGTAGAAAAGAACAGCGTGGTACCAACCTGTAACAGTCCACTGAGCCCATACTACTCCTATCTAGGAATCTAATGTGCTAATCCTGTCCCATGGACTTCAGTGAGAGATGTTCCTACATATATCTGAGGGCACAACTTGCTCCAGGGGAATCCAGCCAGGGTATCTTGGTTGAAGGGGTAGAAGTTGAGGGATGTAATTGAAAACTGACCCTTCTTGTTTGGGGTTATTTTGTTTGTGTTCTGTGTAAATCTTTGGGAAGCTACACAAGGATGAATAGAAAATAAAAATTGATATACAAAAACATTTCCGAAGTTTGCTTAGTGTTTTATTCCTGGGCAGTGTTCCCTGTAAGTTGAGCACTTGGGAGGCCACTAAGGAGAGATTCAACTACTACCCAGCTGATTAGCAGAGCACCCACCCCTGGCAGCATATGTTTCTACAAGTGGTGCACATCTGCATATGTCTCAGTGCACATACCAAAACTTATTCTGCACATGGATGGAAAAAATTAGAGGGAACATTGCTTCTGGGGACATTCAGCATCAAAAAATTAAAAATTCTGCAAGCTATATTTGTAAAAAGAACACTATACAATCATGTCAATTTCTGTTATTTTGGTAATTTATTTCAAAATGCCTGTCAGCAAGTATGTGTGTAACAATACAGACACACACAAAAATTCGTCCATGAGTAGACTTAAAGAAATCCCTGTGACAACCCAGTTCCTGTTTTTTATCCCTCCTCCTCCCATGACCCAGCTTGGGGGGATGGTGTCAGACACCCTTGCTTGCCCAGATACCCAGCTCTTCCAATCCCAGGGATCCAGAGGGAGAATCAGACTGTTTCTTGGTTCCAAGTTTACATAGTTTCCTGTGTCCCATGCTCTCTGTCCCTCAGGGCACGCTGGAAGCTGCCAGGAACCCTCTGGCTCCCACCACCATCACCTATAATGTCTTTTATGTGTAAGCTGGACTCTGCTGGTCCAGCAGCCCTTAATGAAGGCTAGAAGCACTGCAGCCCATTTCAGTGGAGGAAAGGAATTTTTCGTGCACAGGGTTAATTTCTGCAGAATTCTGCATTGTACAGTGGTGCAGGATTTCCTTATAAGTTGTGTTAACAAGGAGCATGCATAGCTGCACTTGTATGACTTTCCTTTTAAAGAGGAACAGGACTGTATGAAATGCAAGCCATTCGATTTGTGTAGCATTCCAACTCCAACACCCATCACCCACGCGCTCCAACCCATTAGCAAGGATGGAAGGTAGCTCCTGCTCCAGCAAATCATTTTAACTGTGCCTTTGGCTAGTTTTCTTATCTGGACAGGAAAAAAATGAATATGATATTCCTCCTGAACATTGATGCTCCCCCATCCCCATCTTAGACTTTTACTTTGAGTCTTCCAGGAAACTTTGTAGTCTCCAAAGTTTCTGTGTCTGAGTAAAAATGGAAGGTATTCACTAATTTTTCTCTGAATCTTTTAAATGTAATTTCATATCTACACTATTAACCTTTCTGCTGCACCTGCTCTTTGATTCTTGATTGTATGGAGATTGTGATCAGTCAGTGAAAGTAAAAAATGTAGTTATCCAGCATGACAAAAAATGGTTGTCAGTGACTATAAGGCAGAATTGAAATGTAAAGAAATGATCCCATATATCGGGCCCTTTAAACTCCATTTCCACAGGAAAGGGGAAAACAGCAGTGGTTCAGAATCTGGGAACCCAGTTTCTCCTAGTAATGCTGCTTGAGGAACTGCTGTAATTGAGAGCAGGTATCTGCGAGGAATGCATGTGAGCTGAAGATTCTGCAGCCTCTACACCCTGACAGCCATGAAAAGTGATGGTGATTACAAGGCTCTTGTGGTTTTCAGATGATAGTTGTTTTTGGGGAGTGGGCAGGTAAATGTTGACTGACTTAAAATTTGTAGGAAACTTATTAGTCTATGCTCTGATTTTCCAAGGGGACCCTTGCTGCTGTGCAGAATTCATGGTTCTTACAGGCGCCCCACCCATGAAGATGAGCTGGAATTCCTAGTGAGCTTCTGTGCACGGAGCAAGACATTTATTTGGTTTGAAGTCTGCTGGTTAGTTTTGTTGACAAAATAATAACTTTTTAATGTTCATGTAGGCAGTATCACTATTTTGTTAATGGCACCATTGGGGGTAATTCTGCTGCACAAAAATATTGATGTTTAAAATCAAAGTACACTGGAAGAGTTAGTGTTTCATACATTAGGTGCTAGTGTTCTTTAACCAGAACAGTAATTGACTGAGCATCTTTTTTATGTTGGTGTAAGAAACCAAGGATCCCTAAGAATTAAGGTTCAGTTGACTGCCCAGTGTTCATTATATTATATAATACCAGGCAATGTGACTTTCTATTGAGTTAGCATTTATGTAAAAATATAACAAAATTTAATACAAAACTGTACTAGTTTATTACATTTCACAGATATAAAGAGCAGTGAGCCAGGCCATGTTAACATTGTTAGAGTATAGTTAAGGTTGAAAAGAGTGTAAAGAGATAGCACCAGCTGAATCAATTTCACTATGGACATAGCTCCAATTACACTCACAAGAATTAAAGGTTAAAAACATGGAAGGGATTACTTAGTGTACCCATCTCTTCCATCTTCAACTTAATTTGCCCACTAGTGATCTTTATTAATGAAAATGTATTCTTGGCTGTTGGACTTTCAGAAGAATGATGTTAGTGATGGAACAAGGCTGGATATGTCTTGCCCTTGTTATAAATAGATAGTGATCGTTGACAGTATCATTGTCTATTTTTTATGTTAAATGTTTTATGCTTTAATGTGGTTGAGAGAAAAGCTGTACAGTATAAAAGTGTTGAGGAGGGGAATTATTGCTCTTTGACTAAAAAAGTCAAGATACTTATGTGTGCAAGTGATGAAAAGAATGCTGACAGTACAAGAGAAAGAGTCAATGCCACCTAGTTTCTATTAGTAATGCATGAATCACTAAGAACAGAAATATGAATGAATGATTGGGCCCTAAATCTTGCTTTTATGAGCACTGTCCATGCAACCCTGGGATATAAGAGTAATATGTGATCTTCAGTATGTTGCTGTGTATCTTTTTTTTTAAGCTTATATATCTCCTGTGTGCTAAACGTGGGCAGAAATATTGTTTTACATACTAACATGTTTTGTCATAACTATTGTTTTTAAATAGATCAAGTTATATGAAGCAATCCAGACAGAACTCCTGTGGCCTGTTGAAAGAATACGTTTCAACTCTAGATTGGGAGGAACAGTATACCTCAGTTCTTTTGGAATGTTTTGTGTTGAGGCTTGTTGTCTCTTGGTACAATCAGTGAAACATATTCAAATATAGCTTGATGTCTTTCAGTTTAACCGTAAGAATAAACAGAGGTGTTTCAGAGCATTTGACTGTTTTGTTTTGTTTTACAAATGAATATTTGTAAACAGAGCTAAGCATATAGCAGCTGACAGATTTTGATTTCTAGTAGTACTGGTATTAGCAGTAATTTCATAGCTTCCTTTCAGCACTATAAGATACTAGAGCAGTGGTCCCCAACCATTTGGGGTTGCCGGGCGCCAGGGGGCATGGCCGTTCGCCCGCCGGGCGCCCGGGGGGGCGGGGCCCCCCCGAGCGGGGGCCCCCCCCATAGCCGCATTCCCGGGGCCGGCGCTGGCGCTCTCTTCCCCCTCTCCCCCAAGCGCCGCGCGCCCAGGGCCGGCGCTGGCGCTCTCTCCCCCCCCCTTCCCCAAGCGCCGTGCGCCCGGGGCCGGCGCTGGCGCTCTCCCCCAAGCGCCGCGCGCCCGGGGCCGGTGCTGGCGCTCTCTCCTCCCCTCCCCCATGCGCCGCGGGGGGTCAATCCACGGTACTAGAGAGTTATGATTTACTGTTGAGATTTAGGAATATTTCATGCACAAACTGTACTAATATATCATATCACACAGGTAAAAAATTCTGGGCATAATATAGAATAATAATACTATGCATTTCTATAACTGCTTGACCACTGCCATTAATAAAGCTTGGAAGAAAACCCTGTGTCCAGTACAGGCCGTCCTCGCTATAAGTCCAAGACATGTTCCAAAAAACTTGGACTTATAGCGAAACAACTTAAAGAGGGGATTTTTTTCCCCATGGCTGACTTCTATTTGCCCAAATTTTTGTGTGTGAGACTTAAGAGCGGGGAATGGGAGGACTTATAATGCATCAGTTCCTACAAGTGTCAACAACTTTAGTGTGGAACGGATGTATGTCAGGGTGACTTATAGTGGGGAAGCGGGGATACCCTGTAGTATTTCCATGAGCAAGCCTTTATTATGGAATTTCCTGACTTTGGGTTTAATTCAGAAACTTGAAGTCAATGGAGTTGTCAGCTTACTTCAGTCATGAATTTCGCCTTATATAATTTCAAGCTGCCATGCCATGACTTATTTGTATTTAATTTTAGTATATTGCTTGCTAAAGCTACACATGTTCTTAAAGTTAACTGGGTGCATGTGTGTTTGCAGGATTGGGATCTTAGAAATTACACCACTTCTTTTTATATATATATTCTATGTCATAATAAGATAACGGTAGTAAAAATTAGGGCTATAGTATACTTGAAAGAGCCAGAAGGGGAAAAAATCTAACCAAAATACTATATATGGTCTTCATCAGTAATGGTGAAAGAAGTGTTTTCTTTTTCTTTTTCCTTATGGACTTTAGGAGGGTGGGGTATATATCATACTTACTGTCTGTTCTACTAAATCACTCATAAATTGGCTTAGACTTCTCCTGTCATCTGGTGCACTTACTGCAAAATAAATGTGTCCTTTGCTCCAGAAGAGTGCCTTCCTTTTCATGGCTAGTTATTAAGCTTTTTAAGTTCTGTGTCCATATACAATTTTTAGCTGTCACGTTTCCCTCTCTAATAGTCAAAACAATTATTTAGGTGATCCATGCATCATGTTTCAAAAATATTGCAGCTGGAGCAAGAAACCTTTATGGTTTTGAGCACAATTATTTACAAAACATCTGATCCATCTGTAATTGCACCCATTGCTGGAGTTAGTAAGCATCTAGCATACAGTAACTAATTTGAATTCTGCGCTTTAACATATTTCTGATAACTCCACAGTTAGCCAAATTTCCTCACAAAAATGTGGACAGTCAGATATCTTGGTTTTCAAAACAAATTATTAAAACTCCATTCTGGCATTTGCAAACTAAGCAGTGTTTGCTCTGACTAATCACCACTTGTAATAAAGATTCTAGAATCAGAATAATTTATCCTCTGGATACTTAAACATATACTAAAGTTTAGGCATGAGAATAGTCCCACTGATATCAATTTAGCTCACATGTTTAAAAGTTAAGCATATATATTAAGTGTTTGAAAGATCTGAGTCTTTGTTAACAACTAGTAATAATAGTTGTAGAAATATATAATATGTGAGCCCAATCACAATGGAGCACCATTGTACAGATAGCCTTGTAAGGTGATTTCAACAAAAATCCCAAATATGGCAAACTTGGTTGAGCAAAAAAAAAAAAAAAAAAAGTCGCTAAGCCTTTAAATGGCCCCCGCACTCCTCATTCCCTTACCCCCGCCAGATGCAGCAGAGGAAAACTGTCCCCGCCGGGCTTCCATCCAAGGGAAATAGGAAATACTGGACATTTCACATGTCCAATATTTTCTGGGTTTTTTTACCGGATGGGGGACCCGAATACCAAACTGTTCGAGCGAAAACCAGACACCTGGCAACCCTATGTACAGAGCACTGTACAGACACAGGAAAGACAATTCCTGGCCTGAAGGGCTTACAGTATAAAGACACAACATGATGAAGACTAAGGGGCCCAGTTACAAAAAACAAGCAAATGACTATGGTGAAGAATTGGCATAGCTTCGTTAGCTACATGGCTTGTAGTTAATCTTTTAATTGTTTTAATTAGCATGACATAAGGAAGAAGGGAGTAGAAAAAGAAAAGTAGGTGAAGAGGAGTAATTAGCTGTTCATTACCTCTCTAGCCATGTTCATCAGGCTGGGTTTGTAGGAGCATTGCAGTGATAGCCTTCAGAAGGCATCTGAAGGATGATAAATACATGGTAGTGGTGTTTCAGGTTTTATCCAGAGATTTTTCCTGTGCAAAAGAGACAGCGGAGGAGAGGGTCCGGAGGTGTTTAAAGAAGATACTGACCTACAGAAAGCAAAGCTTGGTAATTCTCATATAGCAAAGGTAAAGGAGACAATGAACATCATAATTTTTTTTAAAAAAACATGAATAATCTAGTAGCACCTTAAAGAGTAACAAAATGTGTAGATGGTATCATGAGCTGTCCTGGGCACGACCCACTTCTTCAGATGAATGGAGTTATTAAAGGTCCAGTTTCTAAATAAATAAATAAAGGGTGTGGGGAAGGGGAGAAAAAAGAAAGGGGGAAAGTAATAGCCAGTTAGAGTGTCAATGCTTCATGAAGCTGATAGAGAAGGTACTAGTTGTTCTTAAGTACCCATTGTTTGTTTGTTTTTTGTCATTAGGATGTGGAATGTAGCAGGCCATCCAGTCAATGTCTTCATTCATACCTCTGTTATAGGAATCAAACTTGTAAATTAAATTAAGTTCTGTAGCTGGCTTTTGAAATTGGTTTGAAATAATACGGTGACTTTGAGATCCATTAATGAGTGCCCAGGCGAGTTAGCTAGAGTACTCTATATATTGGTCCTCAACAAAGGCAAACACCTAGTGCTGCTTCCACCACTAGCAGTTAGATTTGTAGTAAGGCACTTCCCACTTACAGGTAATGTGGTAATCTTTTCAAGATGTGATCAATTGACATAGACACCTGTCAGGGCTTTTCCCCACTCTGGCACTTCAAGTGCAGAAGATGGGGGCCAGCAAGAGACATTAAATACCTTGCCTCTATAGACTCTGCTTATAAAAACTCCCCAGAGTCACAGATTCACTGACTTTGGGAGGTAGCTGCCACCATCAAGTGATATAAACACTGAAAAACAGGAAGAAACACTTGAATTCCTTCCCCAGGGGTGCCCCCAGCTTTTTTGCCACAAGAGAGCTTGAAAAAAGCAAAACAAAAAAACCACAGAAAACAAACTTTCTCTGATAGCTGACCTCTTAGTCTTATGCATGCATACACACACACACACACACAGACCTCCTGTTTCCTTCCAGGAAACAAGAATCAAATCATTGCCTTAAAAAAAGGTGATTTTATTAAAACAAAAAGATATACTTGATAAAACATACTTGGTTTCTAGGTGTTCCAGAGCAACTGAGTAAAACAAATTAAAACACAGAGAACATCTCTGGGTACACTCTTGAATAGTGAATGGGGGAGGGAAGGCATAGATGCACACAGAGAAGTTGAACCAAACAACCAAAACAAAGAAAAATGCCCTGATCATGACTAAATACACATTTTCCCTTTACTCATGATCCCTTCCTGGTTCAGTCCACTTCCATACCCAATATTCCTTGTAGGCATGGCAATTCTGATTACTGCATGTTGCTCCCTCCAGCCCTTAACTTAGAAATTACACAAAGGATGAGCAGACCAGGTGTCTATATTCAATTCAAATTTCAGCACTGTATCCCATTGGTTCCTCTGGCTCCCAGCAGGGCTGGATTAAGGGGGGTCTAGCCGGGCAGCTGCCCGGGGCACCAATCTATGGGGGGCACCTGATGGCAGCTGTAAGGGGTGCTGCACGCCCAGGGTCAGGGGCCTCGCAACACCCCTTAGAGTTGCAATCAGGTGCCCTGCGCCTGATTGCAGCTGTAAGGTGCGCAGCGCGCCGGGAGGTGGGGCCGCACATGCGCCATGCGCCCGGGGGCGAAGCTGCGCATGCGTCACATGCCCGCTGCCCGGGGCGCAGGAATGGCTCGAGCCAGCCCTGCCCCCTGCCAACACCCTTGCTAGCTACCTGAGTTTAACCCCTTAGTCACCGAGTGCTACCCAGCACCACGCCTATCCATCACAACTCCAAAGCCCATTTTCAGAAGTGACTTATGCACTTAGAGACCTAAGCATAAGTGAAAGTTAATGGGACTTAGACACTTATGTCACTTTCAAAAAAGTGGGATTTTTAGCCATTTCATTACTGTTGAAAATTGTACCTGAATCCTTATAGGAGATGATGTGGAAAAATTACAAGTAACAAAATCCCTTGAAATTAACTAAATCATTTCTAAAATAGTAAATTTCTGACAAATATGTAGCATATACATAATGCATGATGGTAGAAGGCAAAGTCTGGAATGCCTTACTTAACTTGTTCATGTCACTGACACTTTTCAATAATTCATTCATCACAAACTTATGCTAGTAAAACCTTTCTATCACACCCTCATGTATGCTCTTTGTATTTACTGTACAGCAAGTATACCAAATTTTAAGCAGCCTAATTGTTAATACTTGCTCTTTACATAATGATACTGAAATTGTTTTATGTTACCATTTGTTAGTTCTGTGATCCATTAATGTGAAGCATTAAAACACAATACAAAATTGAGGAGATTTATAAATGTATTAAATGGTTTGAACAAAGTTTAAATAATGAGCTCAAGGGTAGCAGCAGTGTTTTATGCAGTAATTTTTATTGCAATATATTTTCATAGATACCTACTTCACAATATATTTTTTACATTGAAATGTTTTGATTTAATTGTAATGCCATTTACAAAACTAGAAAAAGTCCAACAATTGAGATAGAGCACATTTTACTGGGTGCCTTGTTTTCTTCATGTCTGGAAGCATTCTTTAACTTTATTGTGGTTTGGAAGGTAAAACCATAATATTATAAAAGGCTAGGGAATCTCACATTTGTTATCAAATTAATTCCATTATGGACTATCCTGCCTTGCCCTAATGTCTTATAATAGCATTGTTGTACTGTTCAAAAGTTGTGATAAACACAGATCTGAATGACTATATGGAAGACGATTTACTCCAAAATCCATCTTCACATATGTCTTAAACTAAAGCATGCCCCTGGTTTCTAGCAGCAGCAGCAGACTAGAAGCATAGCAGATGTTTCTAGATTGTATCTAGGGACATGTCAAGGGTATCCTTAGAAACAGGAAGATTTTGGCTTGGCAAAACAACTGGTGGCATTTTTCTCCTCATTAAAACATCAGATTGATAAAGTCCATAGACTGTTGTGTTCCAAAATGTTCAAGCTTTTTTAAACATTAACATTCTTATCATTTCATTGGCCCATTGCACTTTGCTAGCAAACTAGTTTTTTCCAGATCTCATCCTTTTAGATCTTTCCTTCCATCAACTTGACAAGTGAGAAAAAAGTCATTCCTAAAATTGCCAGTAATGTATGCTCAAGCCGAAGAGATTACAGTAAACATTTAAAATCAACTCCAGGAAAATGTGCATTCCTTCTTGGGGCTATGCCCTGTCTCGTTCTCAACTGAGGGGAAATTCAATGCTTTCTAAGATTTAGCAGTGTTCTATGTCAAAATTCTCTAACTTTGGACAGCATAGCTGGCAAAATAGCAACTTTATATGTAATTATTAGTAGGCAATTTAGTAGTTTTGTACATTCTAACTGTAGTCACAACTATTGGATAAAATTATTCTGAAATACCAGATAAGGTGCAAACTACTTTTTCACACTCTGGATACTACCAATCTGTAAATTAAAACTAGTAAAGCTTGAACGTGAAGACAAAATCGGTAATCATTTCATAAACATGCTGGCTATGTGTATGTCTCTAATGCTGTAAATGTTCCCATGGAAAGTAAACAATATCATCAACCTCATCTAAAATGTCAATTTTTTGTAATGAAATGGTTCATAACTTGTAATGTCATCAAGAAACTGGGTGCAAAACCATTTAGGAAAACAAAATGTGTATTTGAAATGTAAATTAGAAATTAGACCTTTAAGTCCACTGTAAATTCAGTTTTTCAGTCTTGGGAGCAGGATACTCAAGAGCTTTTATGAAGCCTTCCAGTACCGCTATCCTTATTGGCTGATTGTCTGTCTCTGTCTTCTATCCTTAATGTTCCCCTATTAATTGCATTGTCTGGTAGATTTGATAGTGTCTGAGCTAGTCTGTGAGTACCTCTCCACTCGGCACTTGATTGGGGTGGGACTATGAGCCTTTTCATAGGATTTTCTCTGCTATTTTATGTGGGAGAAAGACGTTGGTTTTCATAAGGCACAGCCCAAAAGTGATGCTGATCTACTGCTGGACTTGTGCCTCTCCCATCAGTTTAAGAAGGCTTCTGTGACCCCTTGAAACCCAGGGGACTTTTGTTCTTAAGGGAATCACTGTCTGGCTCAGAGGTAATGTTATAATTGGGGTTAAATGAGTGAGACTATAAATGCTTCAGTTTTCATGTCCAGAGGGAAAGACTTTAAACACTTACGCTGCTTAAAAATTAATTCAGCAGGAAGGTTTTCCCTCCCTGTCTATGAATGAGAAACTTGGGACAGGAAGCAAGTTATTTATCAATGTTAGCCTGAAAATGCAGAGCACATGGAGTTAGGACTTTCGGATTTTTTTCCCCAAAATTTTTGCACTGTTCTCTTTGTGGTTTGGGCAAGTAGTTTCCCCTTTCTGGCAGGCAGGGCTTTCTCCCCCTGGTCTGACGCTGACGCCAAGGACTGAGGGTAGGGGTTTGGGGCAGGGAGGCCACTTATCTGGGCTGGTGGCAGGCAAGATGGTGAGCCTCAGCCCCAGCTGGAGCAGCTGTCCCTAGTGATCACTCTGCAGTATAGCTGTCCCTGCACTCAGCCCCTTCCCAATCTAATTCCAGGCATATTCCGTTTTTCTGGTACAATCAAACCCTGACCTTGCTTTAATTTTGTGGTCGTAGATCTTACTCTTATGGAGGAGTCCTTGAACAAATGGACTTTCAGACAGACAGACGTTCAAATCTCCAAAATATATATATTTATATACTTTATTCTGAACTAATGCAATCACCACTACTACTATGATATCAGAATGCCTATAAGAAATAAGCTTTTGAATTATGAGCAAATTGATGCGGGTTGGAAAGGGGCATTGCTTTGAAGAACTGGCTAAGGCATTATCTTCACATTACAGTGGAGTGAAGCAATAGGGTCCTTTTGACTCCTTGCTAAATTTGGTTGACCAGATAGCATCAGTGTCTAAAATGTCTTCTTTCACATCCACTTTGCTAGGAAACTTCCTCCCTGATCACTTGCCATAGTGATCCCTGCAAGAACATACAGTTCTTGCCCTAGTACAGAGTATGACCGACTGCCTTCTCTGTGGCTCAGACTGCCACCAGCACATACAGCCTATGGTAAAATATTTCCACTGGCTCCCAGTTAGCTTCCAATCCCAACTTCTGGTCCTGATCTTCAAAGCAATTAATGGACCAAATCCCATCTACATCAAAGACCAAATTATAATCTGTGACTCACTAGACAGCTGCTCTCCTCTGGGAAAAGCTCAGGACAAAGTGGCCTAACCCTGGGGAGAAATATTTTCTGTCAAGGAGTTCTGGCTCTGGAACAAATTGCAAAAGAGATCAGGCAAATCCAGAGTCAGACTGTCTTTAGGAGACACTGCAGAACAGTCCTCTTCAAAAAGTTTTTTTTTTCCTTTGGAGAAAGGTTTTTCCACTCATTCTAAATTACAGACACACAGAAATCCAATAAAAATCATCAGTTCAAAGAATGTTGATACAGCCTTATATAGAGAAATATTGAGGTAATTCTGTCCCACACTAACCAGTAGCTGTCATATGATAAATTTCATATTGGGTTATTTAAAGCTGCCTGTCTATGTTATCAAGCTACCATGTTGTTGAGAAACAAAAAAATTGAAAGTAAAACAACAATGAAAATAGAGGACTCAGCCACTCAGGGGAGCAATCACATTTGACTTCAATGGAACGATGTGAGTAAGGGCTGTAAGATTTAGTGTACATCCTGCATTATGACAGTATGAACTAATGACAGACAAAGGTGAAGTTCGCTGCTTAATTTTACAGTTGTAATCTGTTAGTTAGAGATTGTTTATATTTGTCTGAATAACAACTGCAGCATACTTGAAAGAACAGATTTTAAAATAATATCTTGGGTTACTAACAGAATGCTTTAATTGTTCTTTAAGGAAATTAGGAGGGGGAGTCTTGTAAGTATCTGAGTGTCTTTCCATGGAGCATTGCGGCAGTAGATGTACACACAAAGAACAGAATTGAAAGAACTTATTTTACTTATGCCTTTATTTCACTAACTGCCATTTTCCATGGTTTATTTCTTCCTCTAGGTACAGCCATCTTCATAGCTTATTATGCTGTGACAGAACATCTGCCCTGCACTGGCCCTTTAAGGGCAAAAACCCAGCTGCTGAGTGAGGGCTGACAGCAAAGCACAGCTGACACAGTTATTGCTAATTAGAGCCCAGCTATATAAAGAAGAGCTCCTGGCAAGCAAGAAGAGGACTTGGTGTTGCTTTGTATGGACAGTAGGTGGGATCTGACTGTTGGGGAAGTAGATGTCTTCCTGAAGGTAGGGCAGTGCGGGGGGGCTCTGGCCTGGCCTCACTCCCAGGCTGTGGGGCCTGAGAGTACTAGGGGGGAATCCAGGATAGAAAAAGGCAGCAAGGCCACACCATCTTGCCAATGATGATTGGCCATTGCACATTGCAGTTTGCACCTGAGGCAGAGGCTAGATTGGGGTGGGCAATAATTTCTGGTGGTGGGCCACTTCAAGATTTTGCAAAGTGGTCAAGGTTGGGTGCATGGGGTAAGAGACTGGGGTACAGGAGACAGTGTGGGGTCTGAGAGGGTGTTTGAGTGGAGGAGGGGATGGTGACCTGAGGCAGGGGATTGGAGTGTAGGGTCAGGGACGGTGTTTGGATGCAGGAGAGGATTCTGGCCTGGGGGAGGGTTGTAGGAGGGAGTACAGGGTTTGGGAGGGAGGTGTCACTTGGGGCAAGGGCTGCAGAGGGTTTGGATGGTAATCTGGAGGAGAGAGTTGGGATGCAGGAGGTGTTGGGGTGTCAGAAGCAGGTGCTGGCTAGGAGGAGTTTACTTAAGTGCCTCTGGGTCAGGCGGCTGCTGCACCCCTAAGGCAGGTTGAGCTCCTTGCCTGTTGCAGCTCTAGCTCAATGGAAAATTCAGGCTGCTCTCTCCACATGGCTCTCCACTCTGGGTGGGGGAAGAAGTTTTCGCTGCTTCAGTCTCTCAGGCCAATCTCTCAGCTCCAAATGGCCGGTTGTTTCTGGCCAATAAGAGCACGAGGCCTCCCCCTCCCCACAGAGCAGAGAGACTCTGGGACTGAATGTTAAACTGTGGCAGCTGCATGTGCCTGAGGGTCCTGGCAGGGTGATCCACAGGCCACATCCGGTGGCTTGGAAGGCCGGATCTGGCCCCTAGGCCATATTTTGCCCAGCCTTGGGCTAGATGAAGACTGGCAGTAGGTCACTGGGGCAACAAGGGTACTGCTGGAGGGCAGTGTCCTGAAGAGGACACCAGGTTCCAAGAGTGATGTGGACTAGAGAGGGAAGTGGAGACACCAGCCAGAGGGAGGCATCCAGTGAGCGGATGAGCTAATGCCCAGGGCTACCAGCAGCAGATGCCGTGGGGGTGAGTTTGCCCCGTGACATATGTCCTTAGGTTGTCTTTAAGAATTTTTTTTTAAATATAGACCTTTGTTATCACCTCATGTTGACTGTCCAAATACATAGAGGAAGAAAGAAATGTCTTAAGTTGTGTTTACTCTTACACTTGGGGAACGGAAGCACTTCTAAAACTCTTCCTTCTAATGTATCTTAAAATCTCGAATATAATGCACACTGATGTATAATGCGCACACTGACTCTTGAATTTTATCATAATGAAAAAAATCTATACTTCTATATATAAATGCACACCCTGACTTTGCCCATTGTACATATATTTTATGATACCCGTCATCATAGATACGAAGGTGTCATTAAATATAGTCTAATTTGGTTGCAAGTCTATGGTATGCTGGCGCATCGTATTTCCTGCCTTTTTGTATTGGCGGTTGATTGCACGTGAGCATACAACTATAGAATATGTGGCATTTCGATGCTCTATTGCCTTTAAATTCAATTGATTTTAGTAATGTTTAACTTATTTTCATAAATGTCAGAAATTAACTATAAACTATTTCATATGACGATGTAAATTTCATATTTATTGTTTTTAAATATTTTAAAGCGGTCTAGGAATCTCTGCCATTTCAGTTGATGTCTCTTTCGTGTTTACTGCTGTCTTAGCGTGGCATCGGCATAGCGGAAGTTCGTTGTCTTCTGACACAGAACTGCCAAGATAAAAATTGAAACAATAACTCCTATATATAATGCGCACCCTGACCTCAAAAAACCTTGGAAAAAAGTGTGCATTATACTCGAGATTAAACGGAACATAATTATAGGACATGAACTGGTTGCTGCTTTATTAAGAATGTTACCCCCTATAAACTTGATAGGATAGTAGACAATAATCTGTCATCTGACAACTGTTAGTCCAGGACAGGGACAAAGAGCAGCAGATAGATGCCTTCTTTTTTTCCATTGACTCTAACACAGCTGTTTAGACCCTCTGTGGCTTAGTAGAAGAAGGCTTCATGGCTGTCAGAGCCATCTCTGACACGCACACAGCCATTTATAGAGTGTCTCAGAAGCTGTTGTAGCAATTCTATTTTGCAAATAAAATCTTGGCAGTAGAACAGAGACTTTAGGATATTGAGGATCTGGCATCTAAAATGAAATAGAAACTCATGAGATTAGAATGGAGAGTGCATATGCTAATGTCAGACTCTGAAAAGGGAAGCCAAGAAAATGAGAGAGTGCTGGAGATGGTCTAATGGAGAATACTGAAGGCCTGATCCAATGGCCATTAAAGTCCATTAAAAGTCTCCTGTAGATTCCAGAGGGCTTTAGATTAGGTCTGAAAAACAAATCTGATCTGTTTTTTTCCAATAGTTAACTGCTGATCTAGTTTAACCTGCTTTTACCATAGCCTAAAGAAGCCACTCAGGACTCTTGCTCTTTGCCCCCTTTGTCCCACTGACCTAGAGATACTTAGGACAATGTCAGTCCATTTTATTAGTTTTACTTTCAAAGAAAGTATATTGAAAATAGTCAAGGAAGTGATCAGTGGGAATCAGGTGAGTGGCTGCTTTTTTTTTTTATATTCCTCAAGTCTACTCCAAACAATAACCCAAAGTCAAAGAGAAGAAGCTATCCAAAAGAAGAAACTGAGACCAGAGAGGTCCCAAATGCTCATATTGATTTATTTTCGTAATATCTGTTTGTTTCCTTGCTTTTTTTTAAAAAAAAAAAAAAGATAATGAATTATGAAAGTTTCCAGGTGACCAGGGAAAATCAGAGTGGGCCAAATCCATTAACTCCAGGAAGAGTGAGGAACGTGGGGACTAATAAAATCCAGTTCTTATTCAAATTCTAATTGTTACTGGATATGGCTGAGATTCTTTCTTTAAGGGGGAAAAACTGGCTCATGATTTGTTTTAAAGACTTTTGTTAGTGGGTTATGGTTCAGGTAACTTTAGGAATGCTGCTTATGTATGGAAGTTACTAACCTGAATTAGATAGGCATCACCCCCTTTTGTTTATACATATGTAACTGATTATAGCTTTTGTTTTGCCTTATTTTTCTGTCTCTTACAATGGTACATTCTTGTCCATCCATATTATGGGGGGAAGATAGGAATAGCCATATTGGACCATAAAGAAAACAAGACAGAATAGATACACAATTTTATTAGGCGACATACTGTGGTTTTAAATCCCTTTTGCTGGTGAAAGGACTAAAGCTTATGCAATAGATGGTGCCATTCAAATTGAAAAGTGTGCCTATTTCTACTTTGTGAATAGATTATAAGAATCACCAGTTGAATGACTCTTAAGCAACAGTGTCTTTCTCTTCAGTCTGAATGGCACTACAGTCGGTTGGGAGAAGAGCCTAATGGAAACCAAGCTTGGTTTCAAGTGCTGAAGTCTTTCTGATCACTTTCTCTTTCATAAGGGTAGTCTGATTGCAGTCTCTTAACTGTTTCTGCTAGGGATGTTAAATTTTCTTTTATCAGCTAACTGAGCAGTTGATAGTATTGCCATTAACTAATCGATTAGTTGATGGGGGAGGGAAGCCGCAGAGCTACAGTGGGGCTACGTTTACACTGGCCCCATAAAACGGAATAGTCATGCAAAGCAGGTAAGTCAGAATAGGGAAATCCGCGGGGGATTTAAATATCCCCCGCGGATTTAAATACACATGTCCGCCGCTCTCTTCCGGCTTGGGGAAAAGCCGGGGAAAAGCGTCTAGACTGGCGCGATCCTCCGGAATAAAGCCCTTTTCTGGAGGATCTCTTATTCCTACTTTCATGTGTATTTAAATCCGCGGACATGTGTATTTAAATCCGCGGGGGATATTTAAATCCCCCGCGGATTTCCCTATTCTGACTTACCTGCTTTGCATGACTATTCCGTTTTATGGGGCCAGTGTAGACGTAGCCTGGGGTTAGTTCCTGGCTCTGGGAGCTAACCCCGCTGCAGCTCTGACTTTTCAATGTATTAACTGCTGCCTGGGTCTTACTACATCTAAAAGCCAGAGGCACAGTGGGGGACTAGATGCAAGCTGGGAATCAGCTGTCCCGGCTCATGCCTGGTGCCAGATGCCATGCATCTACTTTAAAAGCATTAAAAGGCAGAGATGCAGCGGGGGACCTGGCATGAGCCGGGAAAAAGCTATCCTGGCTTATGCCTGGTCCCCTGCTGCGCCTCTGCCTCCCTTGCTGCCCCCCTCCCGTTGAGACCATGGCTGATACAGGCAGCAAGGGGGGGGAAGCGACTAATGGAATAGTCACTCAACTAGCCATTTATATCCCTAATTTCCACAGGTAAAACTGAGTCAGCAAGATAGCAACAGAATAAAAGTTGTTGTTGCTTTGTTAATCAAGCTAATCTCAGTAGTAACTGTAGTAAGACTGTTATGACAGTGCCTCATGAAAAACCCATTCAAATCAATGGGAAGTTTTCTTTTGACTTCTGTGGGTTTAGGTCAGGCCTCTTGTGCACAAGAATACAGAATGGAAGGGGAGATAGTCCCCTTCACCAATAGCACCTTATTTTCATTAGTCTCCTAATTGTTACTACGTGTTAGTAGAGGATAAAATAATACATTTCTTTGGCTATGTTTACACTGGCAGGTTCTTGTGCCAGAAATATGCAAATGAGGCTAACCGTGGAATATTGCTGAGCCTCATTTGCATAGCTAATGAGCTGCCATTTTTGCGGAAGAGGCTCTTGCGCCAGAAGGAGCATCTACACTACCCCTTCTTGCGCAAGAAAAACCCTCTTGCGCAATGCTGTTGTTCCTGGAAAATAATCAGTGTGGCGGCATTGCGCAAGAGGGGTTTTCTTGCATAAGAAGGGGCAACTGAAAGAGCATCTACACTGCAAGAGCCTCTTCTGCAAAAATGGTAGTTCATTAAGTATGCAAATGAGGCTTGGCGATATTCCACGCTTAGCCTCATTTACATATTTCTGGCTTAAGAACCCAGCAGTGTAGACATAGCCCACGAGAACAGATGGTTGTCCTTCTCAGTATAAAAAAACTGATTAGAAATCTAGGGAAAGTAAAGTCCTTACTCAGTCTTGCCTTGTCCATTTTCCTCGTGATTGCAGTGGGAAATTGGCCTGAGTGCAGACTGCTGGATTTGTCTTGTTGAAGTTTTGATTATGTTCCAGTGGACTGAGGAATTGCTGGATAGTGCAGGTCCTGAATTCAAATCCCAGCTCTAATGTATTGTAGAATATTTTCTTGTTACCCTTTGTCTCTAGCTCTTTAACATTTCTAATTTTGCCCTCTGTATTTGTTTATATGCATCCTTTGTAATTTGACCTAGTTTCCACATTTTGTGGGACTCTTATTTTAGATAATTGAAGATCTTGTTAAGCTAAGGTAGTCTCTTATTGTACTTCCTATCTTTCCTATGCAGTGGGATAATATGCTCTTGTCCTCCTTAATGTCTCTTTGAAACACAGTCAGCTGTTTTCAATTGTCTTTATCCTCTTAGACTTGAGACTTGGGCCAGCTAGTTGTTCCCTGAGCCTGTTTCTCCTGTGGATCTAAGGTGCTTCTTTGACCAGCTATATTAGGGACTGCTGAAGCAACAGAGAAAAGGTAGGTTGCTTTTGTGGCTTAAGGTTCTTAAAAATTTGCAATAAAGTTTACAGTGTATTCAGAATCATTTGGTTTTTCCCCCAAAATAACTGCTCCTTTTACTCTGTCCCACCTCCCCCAGACTAGTGTGGTATGTGTCCTGGGAGGTATACGAGTACATTTTCCCCCACCATTGAAAAGCACTGAGCTGAAATGGTTACGCACCACTTAACATTTGTATAGTGGCAGTGCTACTGTAGTCAAAAGCTAAATAATTTGGCTGTACTCGTAGTTCATATAGTCAGATCTATGTGCTCCACTTTCCACCTCAAAGTCCTTCTTTGTGGCATTCCTTTCACTTTTTTTCTGTTGAGATGAATAAGGGAACCCCCTCTTATCGCTAGCACTGCAACACACTACTTTTGGGACTGAAATTAGCAAAAAAAATAAATTTGTGATGCATGTTAAATTTAATCCCTTTTGGTGCTTTGAGTACTCTTCTAATTATAAAATTCACAAGAGGAATTTTTCAGTATCCTCCACAATAGCAGTTTCATTCAAAAGCAGTGGCAGGTGAGTTACTACCATATCTCTGTTGCCTTGCCTTATCTTATGAACGCTGACTCTGAAGCCAATGGATGATGAAGCAAATTTCTCAGTTTCTTAAAATAGGGGCCAGCAGCAACATTTTATTCTCTTCAGTATGCCACAGTACATTGAAGCCTCTGCTACTTATTGACATGGGGGGGAAAAAGCATAAAATAAACAAGACTGAGCCAATATGAATTTGGAGGTAAATTGAGAAACCTTTTGCAACATACCATTAGATGTGCAAATCTTTTATTCCTTCTCAGAGGTAGATCCAAGAACAGTGTTATATTCTGTGATCTAGCTGCCATGAACAGTATCTTCAATGGCTTTAACCAAAGGCTTTACTTATCAAACTTTAAGGGTACAGGCAAAGGAAATTGATTCATTTCTGGACCAGTTTGACTTTCCACCATGAAAATTCATAAAGAGAAATAAATCGGAATGCTCCAGTTCTGTGGCTGTTACCAACACAGACTATTCTGGGGCCATGGATCCTACTTCCCTTATGACGGCAGTGTACCATGTGACAGAAGGATACTTGGAAAAACTTGAAGAGTTTGCCTTTTTATCCATTTGTATTTATTACCTCTTGTATTTCTGGTGATTTCAACACTAACAGTTATTCCAGCAGCAGCTGAAACCCCAGAATTACAAACATTAGCAAAGGCACAGTTGCACTTCATACAACCCAAGTCCCTACAGGCATGTCTACCCTAGGAAATTATTTAGAAATAACTAAATTCAATTTATTATCTCCTGATTTAACAATCAAAATAGCATGTCCTCACTACGGGAAGCTTCAAAATTGGTCCGAGGCAGGCTCCATTAATGTGGATGCACTACCTCGACTAAAACCCCCAGGAAACACTAAGGAGTAATTAGTTTGAAATAGTGGCACTGGAATATCCACACTAATGCTATTTTGAAATAAGTACTTTGACATTAACATTATTCCCCGAGGAAAGCAGGAATACAGATTTCAAAATAAGGAGCCCGTTAATTCAAAATAACGGGCTTGGTAGTGTGGATGCTCCACACTTAGGGTGTGTCTAGACTACATGCCTCCTTCGACGGAGGCATGTAGATTAGCCAGATCGGAAGAGGGAAATGAAGCCGCGATTAAAATAATCGCGGCTTCATTTAAATTTAAATGGCTGCCCCGATCTGCCGATCAGCTGTTTGTCGGCAGATCGGGGGAGTCTGGACGCGATGCCCCGACAAAGAAGCCTTTCTTCATCGACACAGGTAAACCTGGTTTCACGAGGCTTACCTGTGTCGATGAAGAAAGGCTTCTTTGTCGGGGCATCGCGTCCAGACTCCCCCGATCTGCCGACAAACAGCTGATCGGCAGATCGGGGCAGCCATTTAAATTTAAATGAAGCCGCGATTATTTTAATCGCGGCTTCATTTCCCTCTTCCGATCTGGCTAATCTACATGCCTCCGTCGAAGGAGGCATGTAGTCTAGACACACCCTTAGACTGAATTTAAGGGGGGTTATTTCAAAATAACGCCCTAGTGTAGACCAAGGCTACCAGTGCAGAATTACTCAATTTCTAGGGCCTTTCAGGTCTAATTTTAAGTCTCTCATGTTTTTAAGAAGCTGTATTTAGATCACAAACCTTTGGGACAGACAAACAGCACAAAGTGTAGCCGTGGAGGTCATTCTCCCCTCGCTAACCCTGCAATCATTTACCTCCATCGATATTCTGTTTTATTTTGAATACCTTCTGAGTATCTCATCTGAGCCTCTCTTCTCCCTGGTATTTCTTAATTTATTTCTCCCATTGCTGCTATTTTATTTCAATTTTGTGCTCCTTTTTAACTGGTTTTGAGATCATTTGGATGAAATACTATTCAAAGTTAAGTTGTTTGAACTTGTTACTTAAGCAGTATCATAAGTGAAGAAATTGTGGTGATAGTTGCTAGTAAATGTACAGCTGCTCCCCAAGTTGCGAACGGTTGAGTTACGACCATTCGTACTTACGACCAAAGCTCCCATGGAGTGATCATAAAGACAGTCCCCGAGTTATACTTACGAATAGCACGGTCGTGTGTAACTCAATGGGGTCCGAGTTACGAACAGATCGAGTTACAGCCAAGTGTTTGGTCCATAACTCGGGGAGAGGCTGTAATATTCATTGCTTTCGTTTGTTTGGGGGTTTTTCTGATCACCCTTTTTTTACAGTCAATTGTAAATAAGAAACTAGTTTTTGTTGCCCATTTTTGTTAACCTATTAGGAGTTTGGGATGGATCCCATATGAAGAAATATTAAAAAAAAGACTTGGACTTTTCAGCTTAGATTAAGGGGGAGATTAAGGCGGGGGGGGGGAGAGAGATGAAAGAGGTCTATAAAATCATGACTGGTGTGGAAAAAGTGAATAAGGAAAAGTTATTTACTTCCACAATATAAGAACTAGGAGTCACCAAATGAGATTAATAGGCAGCAGGTTTAAAACAAATGGAAGTTTTTCTTCACTCAGCGCACAGTCAACCTGTGGAACTCCTTGCCAGAAGATGCAGTGAAGGCTAGAACTTTAACAGGGTTCAAAAAAGAGCTAGATAGCCATTGATGGACCTAACCTCCATGAATCTATTAGCCAGGATGGGTAGAAATAGTGTCCCTAACCTCTGTTTCTCTGTAGGTGGGTAAAAGGGGAGGGATCATGTGAGGATTACCAGTTGTTCCCTTCTTCTGGGGCACCTGATATTGGCCATTGTCGGCAGACAGGCTACTGGGCTCAATGGACCATTGGTCTGACTAGGGATGTTAAGGACTAGTCAGCTATCAAATAAGCAAATGTCTATCAGCTTGCACCCCTCCCTCATTTGCTGCCTCTGAGAGAGGCAGAAAAGGGGGAGAGGGAGGAACGGAGTAATTCAAAGCAGCTGCACTGCACAGCTGAGCCCAGGATCAGCTGTGTGGTGCTGCTGCTTTGAAATGCCAAGGCAGCATTCAAAGGGGCAGTGCTACATAGCTGATTTCCCCCGCTATGCAGAGCAGAAGCACCACACAACTAAGCCCAGGATCAACTGTGTGGCGTTGCCATGCGTGGAGCCCAGGGTCAACTGGGGACTCCCCAGCTGATCTTGGGCTCCAGCATGGTGTTTCTGCAGAACCTGGGATCAGCTGGGGAAAGCTGCATGAGACCCATGGTCAGCTGGGGACTCCCCCAGCTGATTCCAGGTTCTGCTGAAATGCTGCATGGAGTCCAGGATCAGCTGGGGGAGTTCCCAGCTGACCCCAGCTTCGTGTGGTATTTCAAATGGTCAGCATAGCATGCAGCCTAGTGTCAGTGGTGGACTCAGAGTACCCTACTGAGCCTGGGCTCCATGCTGTGGTACTGCTTTGAAATGCACAAGAGCCCCTGCTAGATTCTTGTACCTTTCTAAGCTGGCACTCATGCACAGCCTGGAGTCAGCAAGACTTCCTGCTGGCCCCAGGATGTACACAGTTCTGCATTCCTCCTTTGAAATGTACAAGAGCCCCAGCAGGAATGTACATGTCAAAGGTGGAATGCAGGGGTGCCTATCAACTAGTTGAGTAGTCAATTAAATTTCTATTGACTAAGTGACTAATCGTTACTGAGCATCCTTAGGTCTGACCCAGTATGGCCATTCTTATGTGGAGTTTCAAGGTTAAAGCAAGAGAATCAAGGTCAGGAATTCAGAGTCCTAGTTTTGCATCTCACACTGGTTCTGTGGCTTTGTCCAAATCTCTTAGGCCCCAAAACAGCATACATTTATATACACACTTATGCACATCTGAGTAGTTCCACTGAGTTCAATGGAAATATCATGTGCATGAGGTCTAATGTATGTCCTAATGCTGACAAGCTTGAGACCTACTATGAGTTTCCCCATCTGGTAGGGATCCATCTGAGAATCAGTTAATACTTGTAAAGTGATATATAGATAAATTGCTATTTAAGTGCAGGTAAAGTTAATTGTCTTTTGCACTTTCATCTGCTCTCTTGGCCAAACCTGGAAGTCTTTATTCAATAAAGTACGAATAAAACCTGATGAAGGCCTCAGTACCTTATATACATTAACTGAACACAATGGCCTACCACATGAATGCAATATTTATTTCTACTAGCATTACCCATCTTGTTGTGATAGACATACAGGTGGCCTCTTCCCTCCCCACTGCTCCCAGAGGTGGGGGAGGCTTAAGCCACATAGCAGGGGTGGGGGAAGGGTTGGGGCTGTGCATCCTCTTCCTTCCCCATTGCTTTGGAGATGCTGGGGTGCATGCGCGCACACTCCTCTCCTCTCCATGGTGGGGGCAGGGCTTCAGTGAAGCGCTTGCGTCTGTAGGTGGGACTGGAGGCCTGCCTCTCCCAAGAAACTTCTCTCATCTTCTCAAATGTGCTCTTACAGATGGTGTGGCGGACACCTCTCCTTTTATAATGGTGGGTTAGTAATCAATCAATACTAAGTGAAATTCCTCATTTTCTTAATGACACCTGTAATTCTCCTTGCCATTATTCTCATGTTTTTCTTTGTACAGTGGAGACCTTTAAAACGTGAAGGTTACAGGCCATAAATTAAAAGCTGTTTGAGGACTTCTTGACTTCATGTATACTCAAGTTTGGACTATATAAATGCATACAGTGATGCTTTGAAATAAGCCAGATCATTTTACTATTCCAACTTAATTGCAGAACGGGCAGACTGCCCTGCTCTCTTGTAACTTTTTATTGCAGGGAAGCTGTCTAATCGGGCTCTTCCTCCATCAACAGAACTTTATGAACTGTTCACTTCTGCATTGAGAACAAAATTAAGGTGACTGGGAATCAGCTGCCCTCCATTGACACTGCCAACACTAACAGTTTTGTAATCCCAAATACAGATCTTGTCACTATTCTCAAACCACAGATATTTTCAGCTTTTTATGCTCTAACACCTCAGGGCACTGTTATGTTTTGCCAAATCTCTGATGTAAATAGTTATGGTTTTTCTTTATTCTCTAATCCTTCTGGGTTCTTGTACTGATCTCAATTTGATGGTGGGGGCTTAATGTCATAAAACAACTATTACTGAACTAGCTTTAAGGCTAAAGTCCTAATGAGTGGCCATCCAATAATCAAACTTCATTTTTTCTGAATGATAGTGACAGTTGCAATGTTTTATTATCTTTTAAATCAAGATTTCTTGGCTATTTTGCAGTCTGAATTTTGCCTTCCATACTTTGAAATATCCTGAGTCAGACTTGATTTTGATCTTCAGCTAGCTGATGAATTTTTTTGCTGCTGCTGCTTGACCTGTCTATTTCCTTTGACATTATTCTGACCATAATTTTGAGTCTTAGGCTACATCTAGACTGCATCCCTCTGGCAACAGAGGGATGCAAATCAAGCACATCGACACTGCTAATAAAACAGGGATTTAAATATCCTGCACTTCATTAGCATAAGCATGGTTACCACTCTTTTTGAAACTCTTTTTTTCCCAAAAAACCAGCAGTCTAGACATGGATCTGTCAAAAATAAACCCTTTTACGACAGATCCTGTAAACCTTGTTTTTTGAGGAATACAGGATCGGTCGAAAGGGTTTATTTTCAACAGATCTGCATCTAGACTGCCAGTTAAAAAAAACCAAAAAAACCACTGTTTTGAAAAAAGTGGTGGCCATGCTTGTGCTAATGAAGCCTGGGATATTTAAATCCCTGCTTCATTAGCGGTTTCCGTTTGCTTGATTTGCATCCCTCTGTCAACAGAGGGATACAGTCTAGAATGTAGCCTTAGAAACCAAGATTGATTTGATTTTTTTTTCTTGATCTAGTATACATATATTCTCTGAGAGAATCTGCACCCAGGCTACATCTAGACTGCAGGCTTCTTTTGGAAGAAGCTTTTCTGGAAGAGATCTTCCAAAAACTTATTCCAAAGAGTTGAAAAAGTGATCCACTTTTCATAGTGTCCATTCAGTGTGGACGTATCTCTCATTTAAGCTGTAATTACTCTGGATGGAATGGCTACCAGGGCACTTGTGCTTTTTCCCTCTTTTCTCTTCTTTCAAAAGAGCTCCCTCTTCCCCATCCACACACCTTTTTCTGAAAGAGCTCTTTTGTAGAAAGAGGCTTACCATTGTTGGCAAAATACCTCTGTTTTTTAGGTGGGGTTTTTTCCCAAAAGAAACATGATTGCAGTGTGGACGTAAGTCACGTGGTGTTTTTTTTTTTTTTAAAGAAGCAGCTGTTTTCAGAGAACTCAGTAGTGTAGACTTAGCCCTAATGTAGGATAGAGGACAATATTATAAAGAACAATTAAACATTACAGGAGTCTCCATAATTGTCTGAAGATTAATAGTCCTCTTGCAGGAAAATACATAGATTAATTCACCACAGTGCAAAATAAAGCTAATCATAATAGTAACTAATACCAAGCATGAGATCTTTTGAAATCCCTGGATATGAAAGCATGTTAAGTACCACTTTCACCATGTTAGAAATGGGGAAGCTGATTCACAAAACTTACTGAAAGCCATTCATTGAATCAATTGCAGAGCTGGCACACAATCCAGATTCCTGGCTCTCATACTCTGTCCATTGAATCACCCTCATCAACAGTCCCATACATACTGCAATGGTTTTTCTCTGGGCTGTCAATACAATATAACTTTTCATAGGCTCATTTGTGTCTACCTCAATACATGTTCTTTAAAGTTCTATTGTATTTGAAGTTTGGATCTTACTGGCTTGTGTTTGCCTCATGATGCACTCTGATGCTACATAGTGTCACTTCTGCTTTGGTGCTTAGATAGCAAAACTGTCCCTCTTCCCAGGCTGTTTCTGTTAGCATTGAGGGTTTGAGTTATTTTATTTTGGTTTTTGGCTCTTCATTCAGCTATCCTCACAGACATGAAAAGCTTAATTGTTAGTCCTAGAGACAACGTGTAGCTAATTTCCTATTTCCATTGTTTGTAGATTATTTTAGGCTGACCTAGGTATTCCTATCCCATTAAGTGCCATTTTAAAACATTTATTATGCTGTAGACTTTGCATAGGTGATATTAGATCTCTTTTTGGTTACTTTAGGACTTAGTCTCTTCCAAAAAGCAAAGCTCTGCCAAAATACTGATTCATTCCTCTTTGAAGATTAGATTAATTTAAATGTCTTATATAGTCAACTCCTCTTTATGTCCACATCAGTTTGCCAGAATATTCTGAAATTGTGGGATATTGCAATAAATGACCTGACTTATCAAGCTGAAAATTAAATCACCAAAGTGGAGACATTTCCTTAAATGAAGTCATAATTCCAACCTACTTGTGTCATTGTTTTATATACAAGCCATGCAACTAGGCTGAATACATACAATAGTTGTGTAATTAACTGAATAGATACTTGTGCTGAGTGCACTAATTTAACATTCTGCACTAGCTGGAGAAATAGATTTTTTTAAGGGGGGGGGGAATGCTTAATGTGACTTTTCTTAAAAACTGTAAAAATACCATAATTATGGTTTCATGTTCCCTTCTGTTTCATTTCTTTCTGAGCAGGGCTACTCAATGCACAGGCCACATGCAGCCCATGGTCCGTTTGTTTGCAGCCTATGGTGTGTTTTGGGTTTACACAAGGCTCAACATGCAAATAGCAGGTGGGATCCTTTGAATATGGCCTCTAATGGGAATATGCTCCACAATGGTGGGGCATCTCTCAGGTGGGATGAGCACAGACACAAGTGGGAGGGCTGGCTGAAACAGATGAGTACAGGATGTCAGCATTTCTATCCCCCAGTGAGGTGCTGGGGCATTGTGGGAAGTGCTTTCTATTTGTGCTGTCAGAATGAAAAGCTTTTTACATACATATTTGCATGTTTATGCAACCATACTTAAGTTACAGCCCTTGGCATGTGCTGCAAGTACCAATGTGGCCCCTGAGGCTTCTAAAGTTGAATAGTTCTCTTAGGGTATCTACACTAGCTCGTTAGTTCAAGCTAGGTAGGCAAATGAGGGCAACCAGAGCTGCAAATGAAGCCCGGGATTTAAATATCCTGGGCTTCATTTGCATGTTCTTGGGTGCCACCATTTTTAAATTCCCCCTTAGTCCGAACTCCGTGCCCGTGGCTACACGCGGCACGGGGTAGATAGTTAAGGGAGATTTAAAAATGAGGAAAAGCTGCTGATGCTGCCATTTTCATGGTTATTTTTCCAACCCTACTTTAATAACTCTTGTTGTTAATCAGATACAATTGTACTAATATAGTGCAAAATTGCTTAGGAACATTGTTAATGTAGTGTGAAGTTTTCCATCAAGTGGGGTGATACTAAGTAAGCTTGAGTGTAAGGAACTCCCCCCACCATTAAAGCATATACTTTCTAGAACGGTTAGTTCTGACCACACTTTCACAGTTCTCAAACATATCAAAATGCAGGACAATGTAGCACTTTAAAGACTAACAAGATGGTTTATTAGATGATGAGCTTTCGTGGGCCAGACCCACTTCCTCAGATCAAATAGTGGAAGAAAGTAGTCACAACCATATATACCAAAGGATACAATTAAAAAAATGAACAAATATGAAAAGGACAAATCACATTGCAGAAGAGGAGGGCGATGGGGGGGGGGGGGGGGGGGGGGGAGGAAGGAAGGTAAGTGTCTGTGAATTGATGATATTAGAGGTAGGGAGAGTGGGATGTTTGTGAGTTAATGGTATTAGAGGTGATAATTGGGGAAACTGTCTTGGTAATGGGTGAGATAGTTCAAACGTTTGTTAAGTCCTTGTTGGCAAGTGTCGAATTTTAACATGAATGACAGTTCAGAGGATTCCCTTTCAAGTGCAGATGTAAAAGGTCTTTGTAGCAGAATGCAGGTGGTCAAGTCATTGAGAGAGTGTCCTTTCTGGTTAAAATGGCAAGAAACTGTTTTCTCTTTGTGATCTTGTCTGATATCTGTTTTGTGGGCATTAATCCTTTGGCGAAGTGTCTGAGATGTTTGTCCAATGTACATAGCAGACGGACACTTTCGGCATATGATAGCATAGATTATATTTCTGGATGCGCAGGAATATGTGTTCTTGATCTTATAACTCACTTGGTTAGGTCCAGTAATGGTATCAGCAGAATGAATATGTGGACAAAGCTGGCAACGGGGTTTGTTGCAAGGGAAGGTACCAGGGTTGGTATTAGTGTGGTATGTCCTGTGGTGGTTGGTAAGAATCATCTTGAGGTTAGGTGGTTGTCTATAGGAGACTATGGGTTTGTCTCCCAGAGCCTCTTTGAGTATGGTATCCTGTTCCAGTATAGGCTGTAGTTTATTGATAATGTGTTGGACAGGTTTAAGTTGGGGGTTGTAGGTGATGACAAGTGGTGTTCTACCAGACAAGAAATCTACTATACACACTTCTATTCCCTACAACAAAGAAAAATAAATTTTCTAACCTGCTCCGTACCACTGGCTACAACAGCAACTGCCTCAACCCACCGGATAATATTGTTAACCTCTCCAGCTACAAACTCAATCCAGCAGAAGAGTCTGTCTTGTCCCGGGGTCTCTCTTTCTGCCGCACGTCCCCCACAAACTGGATACAATTTTGTGGTGACCTTGAGGCTTTTTTCGCCGCCTCCGTCTCCGAGAATATTTCCAAACCACCACTGAACATCAATCTGACCTACCAGATCCCCCCTATCAACACCAAAGGAAAAATAATTCTATATGGACTCCCCCTGATGGTCGGAATTACAATCTGGATTTCTATATACACAGCTTCCGCAACAATACACAGACTGACATTATTCGCAAACGACAACAAGCGACACACAATCTTAGCCACGCTGAACACCATGCCATCCAGAGTCTCAAAAACAACCTGGACATTGTAATCAAACCAGCTGACAAAGGGGGTGCTGTGGTCATTATGAATAAGGCCGACTATAACCAGGAGGCAACCAGACAACTCTCGAACACCACATTTTACAAACCTCTCCCCTCTGATCCCACCTTGGACTACCAAAAGAAACTACACTGTCTCCTTAAAAGCCTCCCCACAGCTACTCGGGAACAAATCCTCACAGAATCACCTTCTGACCCCCGACCAGGATTGTTCTATCTACTTCCCAAGATCCATAAACCTGGGCACCCCGGACGTCCCATCATCTCTGGTATTGGCACGCTCGCTACTGGTCTATCCAGCTATGTAGACACTCTTCTCAAACCCTTCGTAACCAATACCCCCAGCTATCTCCGAGACACTACTGACTTCCTAAGGAAACTACAAAACATCGATAACCTCCCCAATAATACCATCCTTGCCACCATGGATGTAGAAGCTCTATATACCAACATCCCACATGAAGATGGATTACAAGCAATTAGAAACACTATCCCAGAGGACACTACTGCCAACCTGATAGCAGACCTATGTAACTTTGTTCTCACCCACAATTATTTCCAGTTTGAAAACAACTTATACCTCCAGATCAGCGGCACAGCCATGGGTACACGCATGGCCCCACAGTATGCTAACATCTTTATGGCTGACCTAGAACAACGTTTCCTCAACTCCCGTCCCCTTTCACCCCTCCTCTACCTACAGTACATCGATGACATCTTTATGATCTGGATGCATGGCCAAGAAACACTGGAGATATTCCACAGAGATTTCAACAACCTACACCCCACCATCAACCTCAGCCTGGACCATTCTACACGAGAGATCTACCTCAGCCTGGACCATTCTACACTTCCTGGACACCACCGTACAAATCAACAATGGAAAATTAGACACCAGTCTGTACAGAAAACCCACCGACTCATACAGTTACCTACATGCATCCAGCTCCCATCCAGAACACACCACGCGATCCATCGTCTATAGCCAAGCCCTTCGATACAACCGCATCTGCTCTAATCCCACTGACAGAGACCAGAAGCTTCAGGATCTCTACCAAGCATTTATAAATCTCAACTACCCACCCAGAGAAATAAAAAAGCAAATTGAAAGAGCCAGACGAATACCTAGAAACCATCTACTTCAAGACAGACCCAAGAAAACCAACAATAGAACACCACTTGTCATCACCTACAACCCCCAACTTAAACCTGTCCAACACATTATCAATAAACTACAGCCTATATTGGAACAGGATACCATACTCAAAGAGGCTCTGGGAGACAGACCCATAGTCTCCTATAGACAACCACCTAACCTCAAGATGATTCTTACCAACCACCACAGGACATACCACACTAATACCAACCCTGGTACCTTCCCTTGCAACAAACCCCGTTGCCAGCTTTGTCCACATATTCATTCTGCTGATACCATTATTGGACCTAACCAAGTGAGTTATAAGATCAAGAACACATATTCCTGCGCATCCAGAAATATAATCTATGCTATCATGTGCCGAAAGTGTCCGTCTGCTATGTACATTGGACAAACATCTCAGACACTTCGCCAAAGGATTAATGCCCACAAAACAGATATCAGACAAGATCACAAAGAGAAAACAGTTTCTTGCCATTTTAACCAGAAAGGACACTCTCTCAATGACTTGACCACCTGCATTCTGCTACAAAGACCTTTTACATCTGCACTTGAAAGGGAATCCTCTGAACTGTCATTCATGTTAAAATTCGACACTTGCCAACAAGGACTTAACAAACATTTGAACTATCTCACCCATTACCAAGACAGTTTCCCCAATTATCACCTCTAATACCATTAACTCACAAACATCCCACTCTCCCTACCTCTAATATCATCAATTCACAGACACTTACCTTCCTTCCTTCCCCCCCCCCCCCCCCCGCATCCCCCTCCTGTTCTGCAATGTGATTTGTCCTTTTCATATTTGTTCATTTTTTTTAATTGTATCCTTTGGTGTATATATGGTTGTGACTACTTTCTTCCACTATTTGATCTGAGGAAGTGGGTCTGGCCCACGAAAGCTCATCTAATAAACCATCTTGTTAGTCTTTAAAGTGCTACATTGTCCTGCATTTTGCTTCAACTACCCCAGACTAACACGGCTACATTTCTATCACTATCAAACATATCAGTTGTTCTATTAAGCAGAAATAGATTCCAAAGTTCCTAGGAACATATTCAAGAACTTAAGTACAGCGCCACATATTACATGCAGAAATTATTGCTCTCTGACATGCTCCCACCATGCTTATAATGTAGTTTTTGTAGTACAATGACCAACTCATATTCAGCACTCTGCGGCATATGTCCTAGTGTTCAGATCACGTCAGCCAGTATCTGTTTATATGTATGGATCTGTAAAGTGTCTGCTGGCCCTCTCAGAATGACACCAGCATGGCCCACTTTGAGTTTAGAGGCCCCATCCAGACACCCAGTATTGCTAACTTCTCATCCACAAGGTCAAACTAAAATCAAAAGAATATTAAAATGAGCACTTGAGATATTTATTAACAATTAAGTAATTATACCAATAGCATGTATATTAAAAATGTAACTTGTGAGTTTTCACTGCAAGCATAACTCTTCATTTTAGGAATGCTTTTCTGGCTTTAGAATCATAGAGCTGGAAGAGACCTCAGAAGGTCATGGCAGGACCTCAGGAGGTCCCCAAGGCAGGACCAATCCTAACTAAATCAACCCAGCCAGGGCTTTGTCAAGCCAAGATTTAAATCTCTAGGGATGGAGATTCCACCACCTCCCTAGGTAACTCATTCTAGTACTTCACCACCCTCGTAGTGAAATAGTTTTTCCTAATATCCAACCTAGACCTCCCCCACTGTAGTTTGAGCCCTTTGCTCCTTGTTCTGCCAGCCATCACTACTGTGAACAGCCTCTCTCCATCCTCTTTGGAAACTCCCTCCAGGAAACTTAAGGCTGCTATCAAATCTCCCCTAACTCTTCTCTAGACTAAACAAACCCAAATCCCTCAGCCTCTCCTCATAGGTCATGTGCTCCAGCCCCCTAATCATTTTGGTTGCCCTTCGCTGGACACTCTCCAATGCGTCCGCATCCTTTTTGTAGTGGGAGGCCCAGAACTGGACACAATACTCCATATGGGGCCTCACCAGAGCTGAATAAAGGGGAATAATCACTTCTCTAGATCTTCTGGCAATGCTCCTCCTAATGCAACCTAATATGCCACTTGCCTTCTTGGCTACAAGGACACACTGACTCATATCCAGCTTCTCATCCACTGTAATCCCCAGGTCCTTTTCTGCAGAATTTTTGCTTAGCCATTCGGTCCCCAGCTTGTAACAATGCTTGAGAGTCTTCCGTCCCTAGTGCAGGATTCTACACTTGTCCTTGTTGAACCTCGTCATATTTCTTTTGGCCCAATCCTCTAATCTGTCCATGTCACTCTGGACCCTATCCCTGCCCTCCAGCATATCTACTTCTCCCCTTAGCTTAATGTCATCCACAAACCTGTTAAACCTCATTGCAGGAAGAATAACAGGTAGTTCGAACTAGGGCTTTAGTTCGAACGCCCATTTCACTGCTGCATGTAGATACTGGCAGTTACTTTGGGCTTGTAAATTAAAAAAAAAAAAAAGGCGCCTGGCCAGGAAGATGCAAATCAAGCACAGGATATTTAAATCCTGGGCTTGATTTGCAATTCCGAATGCCTACATTTGTAGCCCTAGTTCAAATTGGGCTGCAAGTGTAGACATACCCTTAGTCTTCAAAGTGCTACCAGACCATTTGTTGTTTATACTTTACAGACTAACACGGCTGCCCCTCTCGTGCTTGTATGCTGTTGTACATCCCAGCCATATTGGATCCATTGTCATAGACTTGGCCAATGCAGACTTGAAAATTTAATTTGAAGCCTTCCAGAATTTCTAATACACAAGCAGCAATTTCTTTTCCAGTTTTTTCATGAAATTATTGAACAAAATAAACCATTATTCAACTGAAAACTTTGAGCTTCCTGAAATTTTAACATATCAAACAACCAAGGTCATCCATACTTTATGAAAACAGTCTGGAGTTGCACCAAAAATAATTTAAAAGTATTTAGCATGTCATACTTCTTCAAGAATTTTTGTTTGCACTACAAATGTCCCCCACAACTCAAACTTATTTTGTATGCATGTGTTTTTCACTCTCTTGTGATTCATGAACATGCTTAATATGACCCAATAAAAGTGGGTCATACTTGCTAAAACTCAAGTATACCAAGAAAGCTTACATTTGTAGGGTCACCGATCCATTGATTGCAAACACAGCCAATCCCAGTTCAGAAAGAGAGAGATTTATGTTCAATATGCACTTAAGGAGTTTTTCCCAGTTACCAGTTTCTGTGTTTGTTTCACTCAGGAGTAAGCTTTTTTTCAATTGAACTGTCAGCTAGTGCTGTTCTTCTAACTGATTTCAATGTAACATATAGTTACCTTTATGTGATACTGAAGTTTCATGTGCGGGTATTTGGTCTTTCAACTTCCTCCAACCTCTACTGATGCTCAAACTGATGAATCAGATAGTGCTGATACATTTGAAGTATTACCCTCATAGTACATACAGGGTCTCCTTTTCCATGTTCCAGAAGAGCCAGTCTCTTGTGAAGATCTCTCCACTTAGAAGAGGTTTTTGTCAGCAGACAAGTGGGAAAAGCATCATTTTCAGCATCTTTTGGTATATTACTTGGAATCCGAAAACAGCTAACTTTGAGAAATGATTGCATTTGAGCAACATTGGTCTTATCAAGAAGTCCAATATCAGGTTCTGATACCACTGATGTTACACTGTGTCCTGTGCTAGTCATAACTTCTGGCTCTTGCTGTGCAGCATCTCCTAGGTCATCATTTTCTGCCTGCACAGTCTCTAAATTGAGCATAGATTCTGCATTTATGACTACTCTTGGTGTCTTGATTAATGGCACATTTTGAAACAGTGGCATTGAAATGTTATTTGTGGGTACAAAGTTTTCATCAGAATGAAGTGTCAGCATTATCACTGTCTAATGGCTAAGGCGTCTTTTCTACGAGATATGATGTTGACTTTAACTCTTTAACTGCTGCTTCACTCTTGCTTTCACTGTCTTTTATTTAAGCGGCGAGGAGTCCTGTGGCACCTTATAGACTAACTGAAGTGTAGGAGCATAAGCTTTCGTGGGCAAAGACTCACTTCGTCAGATGCATGTAGTGGAAATTTCCAGAGGCAGGTATAAATATGCAGGCCTGACTCAGGCTGGAGATGACTCAGGCGAGGGATCATTGTCCAGGATGGGTTGTAGATCACTAATGATGCATTGGAGAGGTTTTAGCTGGGAACTGTAGGTGATGGCCAGTGGTGTTCTGTTGCTTTCTTTCTTGGACTTGTCCTGTAGCAGGAGGCTTCTGGGTACATGTCTGGCTCTGTCAATCTGTCTCCTCACTTCCTCGTGTGGGTATCGCAGTTTACAGAATGCTTGTTGAAGATCTTGTAGGTGTAGGTCTCTGTCCGAGGGTTTGGAGCATATGCGGTTGTGCCTCAGTGCTTGGCTGTAAACAATGGATCGTGTGGTGTGTCCGGGATGGAAGCTGGAGGCATGCAGGTAATTATAGCGGTCGGTAGGTTGTCCCCAACTAAAACCTCTCCAACGCATCATTAGTGATCTACAACCCATCCTGGACAATGATCCCTCACTTTCACAGGTCTTGGGAGGTAGGCCGGTCCTTGCCCACAGACAACCCGCCAACCTGAAGCATATTCTCACCAGCAACTACACACCGCACCATAATAACTCGAACTCAGGAACCAATCCTTGCAACAAACCTTGGTGCCAACTCTGCCCACATATATACACCATCACAGGACCTAACCAGATCAGCCATAATGTCACTGGTACATTCTCCTGCACATCTACCAATGTAATATATGCCATCATGTGCCAACAATGCCCCACTGCTATATACATCGGCCAAACTGGACAGTCCCTACGTAAAAGAATCAATGGACACAAATCTGATATTAGGAATGGCAACATACAAAAACCTGTAGGGGAACACTTCAATCTTCCTGGACACACAATTGCAGATCTAAAAGTAGCCATCCTGCAGCAAAAAAACTTCAGGACCAGACTTCAAAGAGAAACTGCTGAGCTACAGTTCATCTTTAAGTTTGACACAATCAACTCTGGATTAAACAAAGACTGTGAATGGCTTGCTAACTACAAAAGCAGCTTCTGCTCTCTTGGAATTCACACCTGCAGATCAGCTGCTAGAAGTGGGCCTCATCCTCCTTGATTGGATCCACCTCGTCATCTCCAGCCTGATCCTGGCCTGCATATTTATACCTGCCTCTAGAAATTTCCACTACATGCATCTGATGAAGTGGGTCTTTGCCCACGAAAGCTTATGCTCCTACACTTCAGTTAGTCATAAGGTACCACAGGACTCCTCGTCGCTTTTGCAGATTCAGACTAACACGGCTACCCCTCTGATACTTTTCTTTTATTTGTACCACTTTCAAGTCTTCACTTCATTTTATAAAGGGGTTCTTATAAAACACTAACACACAGTAAATTAATTCGCTAAAGGCTATTGGTTATAAAAAAATTTGAATTATGTATATACTTCATGATGAATATTATATAACAGTGACTTGGGTGTTCTTTACTATGGCCCTTATATCCTGAAATTTCATCTAAAGTGTTCCTATTACTTAATTTCCCAAATAACTGATGGTGTTATGAATATGAACACAGGCAATTGCCAGATTAGATACAAAGTTTATTAAACAACTAGAAATAAGTTTATCATCACAGTCTTTAAAGGTGAATCTAAAACTAGACAAAGAGGAGCCTGATGTAGTTATTGTAGATGAAGACACATAGGAAAAAACAGGAATACCAAAAGTCTCCTATTGAGACACACATCTAAATTAAAGGTTAATCTCCCCCTCAGACCAAGCAAAATCACTTTGCAAAATCACTTTACTGTAACAGAATTAATTACGACTTTCAAAACATCTAAACTAGGCGAAGACTGTAAACAGCATTTCATAACATAAAATCACTAATCACAGAAAGTTTTCCAGTCACACGGATGAAAACTTGGCTGTGACTGAAATTGGCAAAGGCCAGAAGTCCCACAATGATTTAAATCAGTTTTTTGCAGAGGCGGGTGGGGTGTGTGTGTGTGTATGTATGTATATAGATAGCTGCTTTTATTTTATAACTGCAAGGTGTATATTGCAAGGAAAAGACTTGGTAGAAAAATGTCAATTTGAGGTCCCTGTGGCTCCTGAGGCCTGGGCCAAATAGCCCTCCTAGTCCCCTCTCTGATGGGGCATGAGTGTATGTTGAAGTGAATGAGAAAATATTGTTCCTCAGCTTGAAAATCCAGGTCAAAGAGGTTTCAGTGTCTCAAAGATATGCCAATCTCCTTTCCTGAAAAAGTATTTTCTGTAGAACATTAAAGAAAGCAAATGTTGAAAATAATCAGTGGGACTACTCACACATTAAGAGGTAAGCATGTGCTCACATGCTTTGTTGAATAAGAGCCTGAAAGCAATTACTTAGATATTGATCGCTGCCTCCAGAGGATACAACAGCTGCCACACTGCAGTGTTTCAACTGAGATACTAGCTACACCCATGGGATGGGTTCTCCCACTGGTGTAGGTAATCCATGTCCCTCTTCTGTGAGGACAGCAGCATCTACACTGGATTAAGTCAACATAGCTGTGTATCTCAAGTGTATGGATTTTTCATGCCCTGAGCGACATAGCTATGCCAGTGTAAATTCCCAGTGCAGATCAACCCTAAGGAACAAGCTGAATTCTCCCATGGTGCCTAGAAGCAAATATGAGAACTGTCGATTCAGAACATTAGTCCATTTTTTTACATGAGTAGACAAAGATATAAAGTAACGGTGATTCTGTCATTTTATCTAGGTCACTGCTACCTAAGGACTCATTTCCCTTCTATGAAATGGCTGTTCTTTAGAACTACCAGGCTTTAGCCATTATGAGAATCTATATTTAAATGATTTCACAGGTTTATTTCTTACTGTTTTATTCTGTCTAGTGCACCTATCCAACCATGCAACTCTCCCGTGCATCCTAGCAATGATAATAGTAGGAATAAATGCTTCATTTAAAAAAATGAAGGTGTATGTTACTTGATTGTTGGCTTCCTTTTGCTTTCAGTTACACACTTGCAACCCCACTGAAATCAATGGGGTTGTATTGTGTGTTAAGAACAGCAGAATTGGTCAGCTTATCAAATATTTATTGTACAGGGGGGAAAAAAGTTAGCATGGAAAGGAAGCTTCCTGATGTTTGCCTGATAATTACAACCCTTTATGTGGGGCTTGGAAACTGTTTGCTTACCTTGTAAAAGTAATATTTTAAGATTTTTTTCCCCATTTATCTCTTTCAATCTTTCCTTTTTATTTAATGTTGAAAATATATTATCTAACTATTGTAAAATATTTATGGTAGAATATTGTTTGCATGAAAGATATTAAGTCAAATTATATTGTTTTAATCCATTTTTATCCTACTCTTTGAAGGAAACTTACTGGCTCGGTTCCTTGCAATTCAAGTTAACAGTAGTAAAAGTAAAAGGAGACATTTTGAAAGATAGTTGTCAAGAGTACTGGAGAAAAGGAGGTTAATTAGGAAGAGAAGAATCCCTTCATCAAGATGTAATTAGGATCTGTCGTGAAGGCCTGGGAAGGGCAGCAGGGGTGGAGTGAAGGGGAAACCATAATTTGAAGAGGGTTTAGTTTATTCATTGGAATCAGTCTGACTTTTAAAAGTATTACAGATTTAATTCAGAAATCTGGGAATGGTCAAGGTTTAGGTTAGTTCAGATGTTTATTTTTATGAAGCAGTTCACTGTTTCTACAGAATTGCACTTGAAACATGAGTTTAATGGGAATTTTTTTGCCATAGTTTTACATAGTGCAGTGTTAATCTGTGTTAATGTTTACACATTTTTAATGTTTACTTAGCATCTTATTATGAATAAATGTTACTTTAGAGGTAGGAGCCCAATTTTAGATGTGAAATCCAGGAGCAGAACAGGTTTAATAAATAGCCCTAAAGCTAAATGAGGTTTATTAGACAAAATTAGACTTTGTAATTAACATGGCTGACACATTTTAAAAGTTCCACTCTTATAGAAAGAGAAATGACTTTACTACCAAAAAATAATAACTTTTACAGATAGATGGTGATGAATCCATTTCAGGTTTATTTATCCACTAACCCACTCACATTTAAAAAATTAAGATTTAAATTAAAGTTTGCAAAAGAAACCAATATAAATCATGAAAGAGTTAAAACATTTTAATATAGAAACATATGATTGTTTGTGTTAATCCAAATTTGAAAAAACCCTACTTATCTGCACTGGTCACCATTATATTTCATGTAATTAACATAATTTGATATTTGTGGAAAGGAAACCCTAAGGAATAGCATAATGTTGTCTTTTTGAAAAGGCAACTCTTAACTCTAATGGAATCAGCAGTTTTTACAAGCAAATAAAAGAATGGGAATATATTTTAGAATGACTGACTTAAATTATAGCTGAAACAAAAAACAGGACTATGTAGCACTTAAAGACTAACAAGATGGCTTATTAGGTGATAAGCTTTCGTGGGCCAGACCCACAGCTACATTTCTATCACTATCTTAAATTATAGGATATAGCAATAGTTGTATTTTAAGAGTCGCCAAAGACACCGTCTTTATAAGAATTCTCTCTTACTTAAGTTTAATATATTTCCTGCTGAGCATGGGGGGGGGGGGGGGGGGGAGAGGAGGGGGGAAGTATTTTAGTGAATCATTCCTTTTATCCATCTCATTTTTTTTAAGTTGGACAGATTGCAACTTACATCTCAGCCTTCAATTTTTCCAGTGTGACACAACAAAGCAAAATGTACAGCAACTGATGAGAATATGGAACACCTGTGTTTTGTGGTGTTAACGCAGAAATGACATTTTTAACTGTGAAACTCTTTAGAGGATATCTTCTCAAATTTTGAATTGAACAAATGTAAAGTGACAACTTGCAAAATGTTTTATATTAGTCAAGCACATTGCCCCTGCCATCTGCTAGAGTGATCATCAAGTTTGAATTCTGGTTCTGCAGAAGAGGTTTCCACCACTTAAGCTAAAAGATTAACTGTAATCTTATTTGTGGACCAGCAACTGGAAGGTGGAATGATACATGTTGCCAGTGGTGTTACTTTTACTACTGCCTAGCAAATAGCTATGTAAGGGAACTGGTTTCTATTCTTGTTTTTGGGAGGCTACAGCAATGGTTATAGCAAAGCACGCAGATTTGGTACACATTTCCTCTGAAAGATCATGTGGCTAAATGGAAAAGCTTTTCATCTGCCCTATTAAAGGTTTGGATTCTGTTGCTAACTAATTTATCTGATTCCTTTCTAGGATCAGATAGGAGGCTTTATTAAATAAAGGGTACTAAGTGCATAAAAATATGAAGAGTTGAGACTTAAAGTCATGGTCTCCTGTGACTCAATTCAGTGCACACCCCTACGTTGTAGAGCAGTGTTTCTTAAACTTTTTAAGACTAAGGAACACCGAACAATTATTTTTTTTTAATGGAGAACACCAAGGGTGTTTTGGGTTAAGCAAAAAAAAAAAAAAAAAAAAAATAGCCCCCAGCGAAAATTTGTTGAGGTAAGTTAGCAGATGCCATTTTGGTCACAGGCTCCATTTTGGATCATGAAACAACACCAAGATGGATTCCTTGTTGTTATCTTCTGCCCTCTCCTTTCCCACACTTTCCACATAGTGGTGGGAAACCCTGGCAGTCATATGGGTATAATCTGCCCAGTAACTGAAATCACCTGGGCAGGGGCTACACAGGTTACATCAAAATCTGCCCAACAACTGCAGATTTTATAGGGCTGCTTCAGGTGTAGCCTGGGGCTGCCCACCTGAGTGGCAGAGTGTTGCTGCTGTCTCTTAGAGTGGGTACGCCGGTCTCACGTCTAGGGTAGCTGGGTGGAATAGGCTCACTTGCTTGTGAGGATTGAGTGGCTAGCCACTGCTCCTTATCCACATACTTGCAGCCATGATGACGCAGGGGAGGGGTAGGATAAATCAAGGCTTGTCATTGCCTGTGGTGGTTAGACACTGCCACCGTTCTAGCTGCTCCTGTTCCTGGTTGCTGGTTCTGATCCTTCCTGACCATCCGGAGCTGTGTCATGAGGGAGAAAGCTGCAAAACACGGTACAGTGTTGGTGGCTCTTTATCTAGCCATCTACGTGTCTTTTTTTTTTTAGGTCTATTTTGTGTGTCAGTTCAGTTCAATGTATTCGGTTTCCTATATTCCTTTGTAACAGTGAGGTCCTTATAGATCTGTATGTCTCAGTTGTATAGTTAAACAAGATATGACAGGTAAGTATTATCTCCCTTTTCCTGTTAATAAAATCCCTTTAGTTTACTACTCTTGGTCTGTCTTCTTACCTTTAGAGTAAGCTATTAACAACCCGATGAAAGATGCGGGAGTGGGGACGGGCCTGACCACTGAGATTCCTTGCGGCCAAGGTTTCTTGGCAAATGGAGGGGGAACTACCCACCCTGGGAGATGGGGGGTGGGGTAGGGTCAAAATGTGCCACAACACTCCCCTCCCCCTGAAGACTGCCCTAATAATAGTCGGGTACATGGAGCTGAAACTGTAGCCCACAAAAAGTAAGGATAATAAACAAATGCTAAATAAGGTAATGTGGCTTCTTCAGAAGGGAGGGTAGAGGAGGCGTCTTGGGGCAGAATGTCTGGCCAGGAGCAGGTATTGGGGCAAGGTATCTGGCTAGGAGGGAGGATGCAGGAGGTGACTTGAGGCAGGGTGTCAGAGCAAGCTGGGAATGTGGGGTCTTGGTGGGGGAGTTGGGTGCGGGGTCTGGGCATGAAGGAGGACACTTACCTGGCTTGGCACCCTGCTGCAGCTGGGAAAGCCTCCAGGGAGCATGTTCTTGTTCCCTGGAGGTGGAGAGCTCAGTTCTCTCCCCTCCCCTCACCCCATGCAGCGGGGAACCCAGCGCAGCTGCTGCACCAGGCCAGGCTTCCCACTGGCGGGCGGGGGGGGCGGGTAGTAGAATCCCTGCCAGATTAAGCTCTACCACTTTCCCAGCAGGCTGGGAAGGGGTGCAGGGGGGAGAGAGCAGCAGCACATGAGCGGCAGCAGAGCCTGAGCATGTCCCAAGGGGGGGGAGGGGACAGCAGAGCCTGAATGTGCCCCAGGTGGGGGGGGGGCAATTTTAAAACGCTGAGATCCAGGAATGGCTCCTCAGTTCTGGCCATGCCTCCCCCTCCCAGTAGCAGCGGCTGCTGTAAAAGCAGCCACCTGCACATGTGGAGGAGGCTGCGCAGCACCGGAGGCCCCGTGGGACAGGGGCTGTTCTGCAAACTGGGGTGGGGAGAAACTGCAGCAGGAGCTGCCTACGGGCTCTGCAGGGGATGGGGGAGTAGAATTTTTTCAGGGAACACTGAGTTCCGCTTTGCAGAGCCTTGGGGTACCATGGAGCACCATTTAGGAAACAGTGCCCCAGGTAAAAGTTGAGCCAAAAAAAAGCAGCTTGCCCCTTTAAGGGTGGCCATTTTGAATTCTGTTCTCTCCGTGGCACACCTGTGTGCCACAGAACACACTTTAAGAAACGCTGTTGTAGAGTGTTTGCCTGGGAAGACCTCTCTCTTTCTTTAACCAACCTATCTGTCCCACTTCCATTCCTCCACAGGACACCACTTACTTTGAATCTGTAGCTGAAGAACTAGCCCCTTTCAGCCAAAATGCAGAATAGTTCACAAAATATTAGTCCACATGAATGTTCTGAGTGGCAGGTTAGTTCTTTTGTATATTGTCTGCTTGGGTAGATGGAGGGTAACTGCCTGGGATAAAGTACAGAGGCGTTACTTGTTTTCTCCAAACAGGAGTTAACTCACTGTATAGATTTTGCACAGCTACACAAAGTGAAGTAATAAGACCAGTCTGGCTGTCAGATAGGAAACAAACAAAAAAATAGTATCTTGGCTACAGCCAGTTTTTGCAGGGTGGCTTCTAGCCCATGCTGGATAGATCTGTTTGATGATAGGTAATGTACATTCAGAATGCATCAAGAATAAAACCCTGAGGAGTAAAGTTGCTGAAAAACTTATTAATTGAACAGCTAACTGATCCAGTCCAACCACTCACACTACCCATACTTTGAGCAATTGCATCCGTGGGCCTGACTTGGTACCTTAACTTTTCTTTCCAGGCATGTCTAAACTACATCCCTCTTTTGAAAGAGGGGTGTAAATTAGACAAATTGAAATTGCAAATGAAGCTGAGATTTGGATTTCCCACACTTCATTTGCATGATGGCAGCGGTGCATTCTTTCGAAAATGGATATTTCAAAAGTGAAACTGCTGTCTAGATGTGGTTCTTTTGAGGGGGAAAAAACCCTTTTTCGAAAGAGCCTGACATCCTCATTTTTTGAGGAGTAATTAGTTTGAGGCCAAGTGATGCAATGGAAATTTTGCCTCAATAACTTCTGGACTCAATTCATAATGAGGAAGAGTTTATAATTTAAAAAATCCCTTGACAGATTTTAGACCTGACTCCTCTGGTTGCAAGTGTGTACTTAGCACTTGCACATCTAACTACAGTATCTGATGTACACCCATGGAACTGGAATGTAGAGAACAATGGAATTGCACCCCTTGCACTAGGTTTAATTTTTTCCCATTACCCAATGGTTCAGCTTCACTTTTTAGAAAATACTTGGCAATGTAAAAAACTGTAGCAAATGTTTGGTTTAAAAAAATTTAGAGGAAAATATTACTTATCTTGACAAAGTTGCAGGAACCCACCACATACACAGTAGTTGGCCAAAATCCAAAATTATTATAGTGAAGTAGCAAAAAATTATCTTCTAATTTCTAATGTTTGATTTTCTCATTTAATAGATCTCTATAGGATTGTTCATCTCCAAGATGTCCTATCTTATGCCTTCTGTAGTATGGTTGGTGGGTGTGTATTTGATTATTTTGGCCTCAAATGAACCCATCTAATGTACATTGCTCAGAGAGGCAGAAAATCCGATCACTCAATCTTAACAAACAGGTGCAGAGGGGTGTGTGTCAGTTTGAGGTAGAATTCGTGGACTGGGGAAGGAAGAAATTAAATAGAGGCAGTAATGTGGGTGTTGTGATCCATTGAGCAGGAAGAAACAGAGATAAAGAGATGTTTGGGTACAACAGAGATATATACTTTATAATCCACTTGAATTGAGATACATAATTAGCACTACTTTTAGATGTAGTGAGATGTGTAGGATTAACTCTTTATTTTATTTCCACTGTGAAGTGAACAATCATTTTAACAGGCAACATTTCCCAATGGTAGTCTGGAAATACTTTCCTCTGCTCCCCTAAACATAGGCCCTAATCTTGCAAACACTTCTGGGCATATTTAACTTTACACAGGTGCTTTATGTCAATGGAACAAGATGAGGTGTATAAAGCTGTGTGTGTGTGCATGTGCATATTTCATTATGATGCAGTTAAATAAATCTAAGAAACATGTTGACTTTTATCTAGTTTTTTTCTGACTTCAATTGAAGTCTTTAACCTTACTTGGACTTTTCATTAAAATGATATATCATAACATTTTCTTAGCCCCATTATAGTTAGCTTTCAAGTATTATGTAGTAGGGTGCAAATGCTGTAATTCTCTGTACAACCAAGCTGTGTACCTAGTCAGAAGCACAGGGAGCCTGACTCTCTCTAGGCTGCCGAGTGGCTGGAGAGATATTTTGAAGGTGCTGTTGCAGCCAAAGGCAGAAGGACTGTTGTGTTCTATACACAAAATACATTTGCACTGAAGTCTAAAATGGTTTTTTGTTTTGATTTAGCAAACCAAGAGGAACAAAAGTAAAGTCTCTACGTGAAATAACGTAAGGATCATCTGTTCCACAGTACAGCAATTCTGCAAACAAAATGATTGCCAAACACTACAAAAGTGGAGAGATCTACAAAATTTAGAAGATGTGGCATGTGGAGAGGGGGCAGGGATAAGTTATATAATTATATACACCATAGGAAGTATTGATTTCAGCAGGAATTATACATGCTAAGCGCTGCAAGAATGGATCTTAAAAATTTAAAATTACTAGAAGATTTACCTAGCATTGCTCAGGTTGTCATTACCTCAGTTTTGTTTTTTGGAAAATAAAATGAAAATATACATACAGCATTTGGGGCTGTGGATGAGGGTTTCAGTATGCAGGCTGCCTGAGGGAGAGGGGATTACCCCAGCCTTCTCTCACTACAGCAGCTGGAAGCCAGGTGAGACGTGCCTCTCCATGGTCACTGCAGCTCCAGCGGGCACAGCCGGGGCATGTCACCAGACTGGGGCAGGTCTGTTTGTCTGCATTCTGCTCTCTCCAGCCAGAATGAGGGATGCGGCAAACTGTGCACTTTCCCCTCACTCTCTGATAAAGGGAAACGTCCTGCAATGTCCCCATACTAATTGGGGAAGGGAAAGAGAGAGCTTCAGCCCTCACTGCCCTCCATAAAGGGAATCTGAGGGGCTTCAAGGTGGGGCAGTCCTAGCCTGGGAGGAGGAGCACCCTGTATGGTTTTAGGAGAAGCAGTTCCATTCCAGACACATCCCATTTTCCTGGCACAACCAAATCTTTACTTTGCTTTAAGTTATAAGAGGAAGCTGTCTACCAAATGTGGTGGACCTAGCTCTTACTGTTTAGGAGGAGTTCTTGAACAGACAGACACAAGACAGACAAACTAGCTCAAATATACAGTAGATTGAAGAACTTGCCATGAAGGGTGAACTAGTCCCCTTGAAATCAGTGACTTCCTTTATGGATTCTCTTATGCTAGAATTTGGCTTAGTTGGTATAATTCTTATATGGATAGTATCACTAAATGTACAGGTGTTGAGAACCCCATACATCCCAGAGGTAGAAATGAATCACCTGCCTGAGTAGGTGGTCAGCAGAACTCATTTAGCCTGTTTCCAGCAGAATCTAAACCTATTAGCAGGGTGAGATGTATCAAACATGCATTTCCAGCCTATTCAAAGACAGTACAAACACAAGGGCTACGTCTAGACTGGCATGATTTTCCGCAAATGCTTTTAATGGAAAAGTTTTTCCGTTAAAAGCATTTGCGGAAAAGAGCGTCTAAATTGGCACAGATGCTTTTCCGCAAACGCACTTTTTGCGGAAAAGCGTCCGTGCCAATCTAGACGCAGTTTTGTGCAAGAAAGCCCCAATCGCCATTTTCACAGTTGGGGCTTTTTTGCGCAAAACAGTAACGCGTTGTCTACACTGGCCCTCTTGCGCAAAAGCATTTGTGCAAGAGGGCTTTTGCCTGAACGGGAGCAGCATAGCATTTCCGCAAGAACACTGACAATCTTACATGAGATCGTCAGTGTTCTTGCAGAAATTCAAGTGGCCAGTGTAGACGGCTGGCAAGTGCTTTTGCAGAAAAACTTGCCAGTCTAGATGCAGCCAAGGAGATGGGGTCCCTGGCTTAAAGAGTAAGAGAGACTTTGGTCTCCATAGTGGTCAATCTTTTTCCTTTCACCAGTAATGCATTTTTAATTATTTTTAAAAATATTCTTACTATAGACCCATTAATAAGTTGGCGAGTAAGCAAGGCCAGGTCTATACTAGACCCAGAAGGCCAACTTAGGGTATGCAATTCCAGCTATATAAATAACATAGATGGAGTCAACATACCTTAAGCCAACTTTGGCACCATCTCCACAACAGCAGATCGATGGGAGAAACTCTCCTATCAACTTCCCTTACTCCTCATGACAATACGGACCAGGGGAACCCTTACTGTTCAATTTAGCAGGTCCTTACTAGACCCACTGAATCAAATGCCAGACGATTGATCTCCATCACGGTAAGTGGAGAGGTGACTCAAGTGTGTGATGCTATTGTAAAAAAACAAACGGTTGTAAAGTGAGAAATACGGAATGTGAGATTTTTATTAAAGACCATCCTCGGGTGAGTATGATTTCAAGCTAAAAAAGAAAAAGACCATTTTTATTATTGTGTATAGGTCCAATTGTAATGGAGAAACCAGAGTATTCACTTGATGGTTTCAAACAGTGACATTGTCATGTTAATATCACATGCAGACAATCACTTCATAGATGCCCTATTTATGAAAACATTTTTAGCTAAAATATAGGTAAAACCTCACCTGTTTCTAGTGCTATTTAAAGTACACAGTGGATCTACTTTTACAGAAGTGGCTAGCAATTTTGGAAACCTCAGTTTTAGGAAACAGAATTGAGACACACTCTATAAGAGGAATTTATAACACACCCAAAAATCAAGGTGCTCCAAATCCCTAATCACTTTTGAAAAGTTGGGTCACTAAATAAACTTATTTTTATTAAACAATTCATATTCAGATAGTGTGGTATGAAATATGGAACACATTTTGTGTGAATAATGTAATCCTTATTTACAAACCTTTTCATTGGTTTTCTTGTTTCTTAAGTTTCCTGAGAGTTTATGAAACAATATTAGAATCTGCTTCTTGGCAACAAAACAAAATTCGAAAAGAACACTAGCTGTAAATTCCCAAGGCTCGCTCTTTCCTAAGTAGCTTTCTGATATTTCAAAGGATAATTTGTTCTGTTTTCCACAGTTCAGAGCTCTCATATGAGGATTATGGCCTGGAAGAGGGATCAAATTAGCCTTAATTTGTCTGGGTTAAATGCAAACTCTTCTGCTCTTTTTATCTTTTTTTATACTGAACAGTTCACTTTCTAGTGTGACTTTTGGGACTAATGTGAGGCATTTACTCAGAGTAAATTTTGTTTTGGTGATGGACAAATATTTTAATCTGGCTTTTATTGGAACTGGGTGTCTCACGGAATTAATAATAGGCTCTGTAACCTTCCACCTTTAAGGTCACTGGTTCACATCAGTATCAGGTCAATAGTGGTGAATAGTCATTATTTGTCTGGCATCTGTTTGGTGGCTGTTGTCAAATTATTTCATAGTCCCAGTCCCTTTCTGAGGACAGAGACTGCCTAAGACACCAAAATGAATGGATTAAAATTGACATGTTTTGACAGTCTGTACTCAACCTAATGGGTGTGAGTACAGAACTACACTATCCTCACATCCTCTTGAAGTAACCGTTCCAGTACCAAGTTGGCCTGAATTTCATTGCCTACCTGGAGTTTCTGTGCTGTTGCACAAGAATGGCCAGAATCAAGCTGAGGCACTTTGCTGCAGTTGCTCCCAGCAGGGTTCCTGGGGCTCTCCTTCGGGCTGCCTTGCTAAGAAGAGGCAACCAGGCAGAGGTTTGGGGATGGGAAGCTCAGGACAGAGGAGATGTGGGAGCTGCAGAAATCAGTTCAGGGGGCTGGGGTGTTAGGACAAAGTGCTGGGGATATCAAAGTGAGTGCATGGGTGGCAAGGGTTCCATTTCAGGAGGGTGGAGGGGGACTTCAGATGTATATACCAGATTGCTGCTGTTCTTCTCCTGACAATCAGGGAGTGAGGGGAAGTGCACAGTTTGTGTGAAGTCTCCTCTGCTCCACCACTGGGCAGCTGGGAGTGAAAGGAAGGTGCACAAGCTTCACACTTTCCAATTGCTCCCTGATAGGGGAAGAGCAACAGACTGGCTGCAGCCCCCTCTTCCTGCTACCCTCTCTAAAGGGTGCAGGAGGGTATGGGGCTGTGTCTAGGTGCTGAGGCAGCCCCTGAACTGAGGAGAGGGCAGTGCACACACGCACATACCCTGCCAATGGACCAAGAGTATTTAAGGAACCTGGTGGTCATTTAAATTGAGCACAACCTTGCACAATTCACTGCTTTTTGCAGAAGTCTTGGACACCTGGTCTGGTATGGAAGCAAGATGGAGGGGACTGTAACGGTAAGTATTCTATCGCTGCTGTTTGCAGCATAATGTATGTCTCAATATATCCCCTTGTTGAATAAATTAGTGGGTTATTCCATGTCATATCAAGCAATGCAGGTGATTGCTCTCAAATTTAAATCATGGGACATTTGATTTTATTAACTTGGGAAATGCTATTTTTTTTACTTGTATAACATCACTGTTTTTGTTGTTCTTTAAATGAAACACTAGGCACAATTGAAACTATACAAACTTATTTAATTGCTCTTTAATACACTGAGAAGATAAGGTAAAATAATGTTATCTAAACAGTAATGCTGAAGAGGTGAGCCCTGGGGGGGGGGGGAGAGGAGGGCCCAAAAGACATATTTTGTGTGCCCTGCCCAGAAAGAGCTAGTGCCCCTGCCTCTCCTGATCTCTTAAAGCAGGGGTGAGGAACACCAGGCCTGGTGGCTGGATGCAGCTCCTCTCTTGCATAGATCAGGCCCCCAACACTCAGGGCACCCCCAGCATTAAGGAACTCTGGCTGGTGCTCCAACCTCCCCCCCCCCCATCACCACCACAGGGCTGGAGCATGTAGAATCTACTAATCTGGCCCCTTCTAGGCTGGGGATGGGAGGGGGGGGAGTGTTTTTTTCCTCAGCTGAAGGGCCATGTCAGTGAGGGTTTTGTTTTGGTTTTTGTTGTTTTGCCTCTTGTGTGGGAACCTGAACTGATTTTTCTGTGGGTCTGTGGCTTCTGACCCCCCCAAAAAATCCCCTGTCCCTGTCTTAAAGCGACCTTGTTGGCTCCTCTGCCCACCCCCAAGAACTGCCAATCTTATATAGCTTGGGGGTAGAGCGGTTGGCAGCTGCCAGGCTGAGGGGTTTCATGGGCTGTGTTAGTCACTGGAAGCCCAAGGAGCCGCCTAGCTCAGTGCTGCCCATGGGGGAGGACGGGCGCCCTCCGGGTCTGCTGATCCCTCAGCAGCAGCAGCAGCGGCATCTCACGAAAGCGTCCAGCCCACTGCGGGCAGATCTGTGAGTCCCTCTCGGCCCGCGCAGCCTCCAGCTGTCCTCTGCCTGAAGCATTGGCTGGGACACGCTGGAGTCAGAGCGCGGCCGGGAAGGGCAGGGCTGCCGAACCATCTGGAATGGACACCGCCCCCTGGCTGCCTCTCCGGCCCGGCCTTGGGACTTGCGCCCTGCCTGGGCTTTCCCCGTTCGCAGGGGCCGTAGGGTTTGCTGCATTTGCGGCCAGGCACGCCGGTGTACCAGTGCGCGGAGCCCGGCGGCAGCGGGGCGAGCTATTCGCAGCCCCAGGCCGGGCTGAGGGGGATTGAGCACGTGGGATTCGCTCCCCGTGCCCGCCACAGCCAAGGTCTCCTTGGCCAGCAGCCTCCCCCTGTCGTTTGCGAGGAGCGTTAGGGGCTTGAATGGAGCCGTGGCTGCTGGTGGTTTGCCATGTATGGTTATTTGGAACAAGGGTGAGCCCTGCCTGCTCCCCGGAGCTGGGACAGCAGCGAGTGCGGCTGGTGCCTGCCTGGGGCCGTTCTAATGAGCGCCCTTTACTGCTGTTCTCCGCCCCCGGATAGGGTTGCGGGGCGGGGGGGGGGGGGGTGAAGGATGCGCAACTCCCCCCCCCCCCCCCCCCTCAGAGCCTTAGTTCTTGGCTTTAAAGGAAACCTTCGGGAGGTGGCGAGTGCAGTGAGCGCGGCACTGAGTGTCAAGGGGAGCGGTGCCATCCAAAGCAAACGTCCGGGGAGGCAAAGCGTAAGGTCTGAGCCGCCTCCTGCGGGGGGGCGACAGAATGAGTCGCCGTCCTCTCCTGCCCCGATCGGTGAAGGTTTGGATGCCACCTCACTTTGGCTGGAATAGGCAGTAGGAACAGGTCCACTTGTATTATTTAAAAGTCTCCTTCCCCCATCCCCGTCTCTTCTTCGAGGGAAACGAAATCTAACCGCTGCCATGCAAGGGGGAGCGTGAATGTCCGTGAATCCCATCTGAATAAATGTCTATATTAATGAATTATTAACTCAGCCGCGAGTGACCTTAAAACTGAAATGAGGAGACGCCTAGGGCAAGAAGGAGAGCTGCTGAATCCTTTATCGGACTCCTGTCAGAGGCAACCGACCATTTGTCTTCCCCCGATCAGGAGAATTAATTAATATGAAAAGCAAACTTTGTAATTGTGCGTCAAACGATATCAGATAGGGACTCCCCGATACAATTCCTCCCTGTTAAAGGGGTTAGTTCCCCTCCCCCCAAATACCCAGCCCCCAAAGACAGAGACTGGATAAGGATTATTTTTTTAATTCCCTGGGAAAATGATGAATTTGGGTAGTTAATTTATCGATCCTGGTTCCTCTTCCAACTTGTTTTATTTTAGAGGTCATTAATCAATGAAGAAAAACACCATCGTGTTCCCCTTTTGCATTTAATACACTTACCCTCATTTATTTCTTTTGAACAAATTCCTAGCAAATATTCACCAATCGATTCGTTAGCAATGGATTTTTATAGAGGTTTGATCGCTTTCTAAACGGTCAATGTGATTTGTTTCAGCGCTCGTTCTCTAAGTAATAAAAAACCCAGAGAGAGGGGGAGGAGGTTAAAAACTCTTTGTCTCCCCCCGCCTCTATAAACACAGAAGCCACATCCAGAAAAGCAGAAGAAATAACAACTCCCCCGAGACCAACGTGGGGGGACAAAATAATAAAAGACACAGACGCACACAGAGACCCCAAGAAAGACAAGCCAGACGTTCGACGTGGTTAAGCAAAGCGGCGAGAAAAGCTAACGCTTTTTCGTTTGTTTCTTCTCATTCAGCCCCCGCAGCTGTTGTTTTAAATGCTCAGCTCGTGCCCCAGTGTTATCTGTTAGGACTGAGACATGCAAGAAGTGCGCTCCTTACAAAGCCAGCTCCTTGAGCCCCATCTCCGAAGAGACAGGGAGCAACTATCACCCTGCTGTGACTTAGTACCACTGGGATCCCTCTGGTTATTTAGTTTAACAGCAATTGCCTGCCCAGTCTTCCAGAGTGAATCGAGTTAATTAGACCGACTGGATTATTTTCCATTTGGAAAAAAATCCAATCGACAAGGCTCATTGGTCTCTTGGTCATCTCTGGACTCTGCGTGAGTGACAGGGACAGCCGGGCAATATTTCCCGGAGGAGCCCTTCCAATCCCAGACAGCGACACGGAGCCCGATCCTGCCCCTTCCCATTGATTTCAATGCAAGAAGAATCGGGCCCACAGTTTGGTTTAGATACAGCATGTGCCTGCTACCACTGAACCCTACTGAATTAAGCGTCCAACTTCCAGGTTCTACTGCCGGCCCTGAGGGAGTGGAGGGAAAGGGCAACTTTTTAAACCCTGCTTTATATCAGATTTGATCTTTCTACCCGCATTTGTCAGGGCGAACCTGATGTTCTGTAGGAGACAAAACACCTACTCGGTGCCCTAATAAACCCACTTCTGCCACCTTGATCGCTCAAAGGGAGACTTTCCTCGTTACAAGTATGAGATTAAACTAGTTTTGAAATAGCAGATAAAAAGTCTACTAATGTGAAACTTCAGGCATTATTTCTGTAACAATCCAAGGCAAATGGCGATATTGACAATGCACTTAAACCACATTAGCTCTGAGCATTTGCCTACTATTTCATCACGGAGTGTGAAACGAACTTTTAAAGATTGCTGCCATTAAAACTAATTTAATATTTCTAAAGACATTTCGTAATAAAAACAACCATCATTCAAAGATGTGAATTGATAAAATAAATATAAAAAGTTAATTAAGAAAGAAAAATGTTACCAGGAAAGAACTGATGAAGCATAAAATATAGTATTAAAATGAGAACAAATAAAACTTGTAGCTCTACGCATTTCTGTATATATCTACCAACATTTTGTATACACAATAATAAGAAAGTGATAAAAGGGATTTCTCCCTAGCCACACTTCTCCCCCGTGAACTAAGTAGCAACATTTCAGAACTTTTAAAAGTAAATGAATAGAGAAAAGAGACTGAGAATTCATTATAACTGGCACAAATAGAATTGATCAAAGACAGTGGGAGTTTTTATGGCTAGCTTAATATGCCATAAAATCAGGTTTTTTCCCTAGTTGTGTTTGCCTTAACTTAGGTGTTATCAATCTATACAGCACATGACGAATGACCTTGTCAAAATGACGCCAGTCAAAACATTTTTTTGTCCCAGCTCTGTTCAAATTTGTGTTAAAATGTCCTGCCACAGACACAGACAAAACCTAAACAGCAGCTTTCCCAGGCTCTGCAAGAATGAACGGGTGGGAAAGAAATAAGTAGAAAGTTGACAAGAAATGTCATTAATTGTTTAAATACTGAGACAGAACATGGTGTGTATATAAGCCAGTGTGAAATAGAACATGGATTACATTGTTACACTTTATAGGAATTCTGATTGGATCATTTTATATTAAATGTAGATTTTGGATAAGTTACGGAACAAATGATATCTCTTTTCTCTCCTTTCGTGCGATGTGGAAAAGAGTCAGAAAAATACTTGATCTGAAATACTGATGCGTGAAATTTCTCAATAATTACACGGAAATTAGCCAGTCTTGTGATCCTGAATTTTGAGGAAGGAAAAAAGTGTAGTTAAAGTGTAGACGTTTAGCACACCAGGCTACATCTTGATTACCTAAACATTGGTTTGCGTCGTGCCCTATCGTATGTGTAGATTTTCTGGGAGTATGAACGTGCTAAACTCTGGAATCCGGAGAATAATAAGGCAGAAGGAGAGGAGACTGTAAGCAGCATGTTTCTCCACCTATCTTGGGAGCACCTGAAATGGATCTTATTAAAGTAGCCCTGGAGAAGAGAAGGTAAATGATAGTGAGAAATGTAAAAAAGAGGCGTATGCGACCAGAGGTGTATCAGGAAAGCAGAAAAGGGGGACCAGTTAATAAGGAAAGGAACAAGGAAGTGAATCAAAACACACCATAGCGTCTTCAGGATAATGTGTGAAAAGGTCAGACATTTGCAGACTATCAAATGAAAAATGTCCTCTTATAGAAAACTGGCCTACGAGAGTCCAACCTGAGCACACTGAACTACAAGGGGAGAGTTTAAATCTGTCTAAAGTTTTTCTATCTGAAGCTGTTTTAGTGTAAACCTGCACTGAAAGGAACAGCGCTTCCTGTACAGGTTCCTTCCAGCTGTCCCGCTTTCTCGCTCAAGATGTTGTCTCACAAACCCATTGCAAACACGTGCAACTTTGTACTCCGTAGTCCTGCCTTAGAAACTAAGCAGGGCAAGTCTGAACACCCCAGAATCCCTTCTTAGCCATCTCTCCCTTATCTATGGAATAATAGCAATAGACTGTTTTAAGAACCTAACTCTCCCAGGTAATGAAAGGGGATACTTTTAAGAATGAAATCAGGAACAAAGTGGGGAAGGCTGCCAAAAACGGGGCTATGTGTTTAGATCTAGGGTTAACCTCCCGCTCCCTCTCTCCCTCCCTCTCTCACACACAGCAGACACACTTGTATTTTGTGCTGTCGTAAAGCCCACGTGTCCAGCGCAGAGTCTGCCAGAGAGGAGCCCGGACGCGCCTGAAATACACAGCCACAGCAGAGGGAGCCCGGCTGCTCGGCTCTCGCCAGGTTTGGCCCTTCCAGCCGTTACCTAGAAGCTCGTGTTGTGCAGGGATAACAAAATCGTCCCCTTTTGAAGCCTCTCGTGCGACCTGTGACCTGCCGGGGCACCCAGCACAGACACTCGCGCGAGGCCGGTAGAAGTGCTCAGGTAAGGGGGTGCCATGCCATTCCCAGCTCTGGGGCGGCTATAGCAAGGGGGGCGGTGGGAGGCTGTGTCGCTGTTTGTTTGGGGTTTCTCCTTCGTCCGATGCAGCGACCTGCAATTGTGTCTGACTGTGCCAAGTTCGCTCAGGGATGCCGCGGAGCGATTGTTTTTCTCGTGCACTCACCCCTGGAAACACGGGCTCGTTTGCCTCCCACCCGCTGCGTAAAGTGAACTTTGGGGTTGTTTGTCGGTGGTAAAAGCGCACGGGGGTGTGTGTGGGGCTGGAGGGGGAGAAGGCTGGAGAAAGATCTCTGTTAGGGCACAGTTCGCCCCGGAGCTTTGTAGAGGTCTGGCGAGCTGGCTGGCTCGTCTCTCTGACGTTGGGGTGCCCCCCGTGGGATACCCCTTCTCCTTGCAGGTACTTGGCGTGAGGGGCTGTAAATGCAAGGACCCCCCCCCCCGGCCCAAGAGGTCTGTCCTGTAATGTATTGGGGCAGAGAAGCACTTAGTGGCTGGTGTAGCAGTGGAAAAGTTCCCTTCTCTGCCTGCGGTAGGAAGAGCCGGTTGTGTGTCAGGCTGGGACTCCTGCGAGCCTAGGCTGGGATTTCTCTCGCTAAGGCTGGGACGCCGCAGGAGTCAAAGCGGGACACTTCATTCGGCCTCGTCTTTCAAACCGTCCCCCCCCCACCCCCCCTCGCCGCCTGCGTGCGGGCTCGGCTTGGGGCAGGAGCTCACGCCCGCCTCTCGCGTCTCCCCTGCTCTCTAGGCGGCAGAGATGTTGAAGCCCGGCGACCCCGGCGGATCTGCTTTCCTGAAGGTGGATCCCGCGTATCTCCAGCACTGGCAGCAGCTGTTCCCGCAGAGCAGCCAGCTGAAGGGCAGCGCGGCCCTCGCCCAGCTCCCGCCGCCCGAGCGAGCGGACCCCTCTGCTGACAGCCTCCGCCAGCGCCCAGCCTCGCTCTCCTCCGCCTCCTCTTCCTCCTCCTCGTCCACCCCAGCCTCTTCCACCTCCTCTTGCGCCGCCGCCGCCGCCGCCGCTTCCCTCGCCGGGCTGACCTCGATCTCTGTGGCCCAGATTCCTGCCTTTGGGCAGCTTCCGAGCTCCGAGCCCCCCTCCGGAGTCCCGGCCTCCCTGCAGAGCAAAGACTTGTGCGGCGGGGGCACCAAGTGCAGCGAGCGAGCGGCGCCCAGGTTTCGCTGTACAGCGGAGGAGCTGGACTATTACCTGTACGGACAGCAACGCATGGAGATCATCCCCCTGAACCAGCACACCAGTGACCCCAACAACCGTATGTACCCTTCCTACAGCTACCCTCCCTCACACCTGAGCAGCCTGAAATCACTGACCCTGCACCCTCTCGCTCTGCACCCTGCTGGCTCCCAGTGACAAGAGTCAAACGCCCTGCTCTTCCCCGCCGATTCCAATTAGTCGCATTGCTTGGTAGAGGCAGGGTCTTTTTCTGTCAAGGACCCTTCTCTGGGAGGCGCCCCTTACAAAACAAGGTTTTCTGGGAGCAAGTTTTTGAGAAAGCACTTGGGGAAATGAATTCAGAATGCCCATACCAACACAGCAATTCTTGGTTCCTTTTGTTTCTCTTATTTGGTTCCTATATGAAAAGCCAAAGTTTGCAGGGCGTTATTCTTAGTTCTTTTGCAATAAATCAATTACTCAATTGAGCTTGGCAGGCGAAAAGTTTCAGTTTTCATTTGAAGGGCAGCGGAGAACTCCCCCCGGCCCTCCCCACCTCACCTTGGAATATTATTTACCTTTTAAACATTGTTAACATCAATCACACCTGGATAATTTATTTTTATTTCTATTGAAAAGTGTGACATAGTAATCTAATATGACACGTTTGTTTTCAAAAGTACAAATGTCCTGTACTGGATTTTGTACATGGGATTTGATAGGCACTTAATCCTGTTGTAACCGGGTTTTTTTTTTTTAATTTTCGAAGGGAAACCCAAATTAGTGAACAATCTTTGTTCATTTTAGAAGTTGATTACTCTTTCTATTTGCAACATTCATAAATATTAAATATACCTTCAATGGCGTCAATAGATAATACTAATGAAAACGTGCTAATACTTTTTCGAAGTGCAAATAATTAGCTTGAATAGATTAGCATATCATATGTATTAACAATAACATAGATTTAGTGTCTGTAAAGTAGAAGGCTTTAATATCTTTATCTGAATGTTTTCTGCATCGTTCCCAAAACACTGCTTCTCAAAGTAGGTTCTTTATAATTTTTGGTTTTTTAGATAGGCTGTTAAAATACTCAGAAACTCCACAACAACCCATAAACACTTCCAAAAGTAGAATGTGGGTTTGTTTACATGATTTCAAAGATTGACTTGCTACGAAAGTTACCATTAAATGGCACTGTGTAAATTAATTAAATTACATTAATACTAGGGATGTTGGTACAAGTTTAGTTCCTTCTTTGCCTTGCAAATGTTTGTTTTGGGTAACAGTTTAGTTTTCAACGACTTTTGTGCTTTAGTTTTAATCTGTAGCCAAAAGAGTTTTAGCGAATGTTCTACTCTCCAGTGCAGAAAAACCTATCTCATAAATTACATGCACTTAATGGAATTTGAAATGCACTTTTAATCGCCAACCAAACTACTCAGACAATACATGTTTTACTTCTCAGGGCAGCTCTGTAAATCTACAAGATAAAGGTTTTAAAAAGAGAAAGAAAGATAAAGTGATTTGGAAGGAACATTTTTAAGGAGTGGAATAAATAGCACGCTGCAGAGTAGCTGGTGAAGTCTGCAGAGTTTCTTCCCAATCACAGCATTAAAGGTGGATTTGATAAAGAATACATCGATCACAAAGGACATTTGTAAATGTTCGTCGTGTTCTGCCTACTTCTTGAATAGTTTTCACCGTGTGAAAGCAAAGGAGAAATGGTGCCAGGATTATTACATTTTTTCAGGTCTTCACTAAGCGCATTGTCATTTAACTTGTTTGATAGGCAACTTTCCCTTGCATTGGAATAGAATTTTTCATTTTTTATAAGAAATTGAAGACGTAGATATGTTTGATTTGTGATAGGCAATATGTTAACAAAATTGAGATATTGTAATATACATATGTGTTAATATATTCTTCACTCTTTAATGCACATTCAGAAAGAAAACTGATCAGCACATACGATGTGAAAGAAAATGTACAGAATCATAGCACTGTTTGATCTGTGGTAGAACTGATTTTCAACTGGCTTCACCACTTAATTCCGCATACTGTAGGTGGCTCTCTGAGGGGAAGGAAAGTGGCTTGTGGATGAGGTGAGAGGTGATTGACTTTAATTTGAGTTCTAGCTCCAAATAAACCTACCGAAGTTCCAAGCCTAGCAAAGAGTCACTCGAAAGCACAAAACTTTCAGAGATTTTTTAGAGTTCTGTGCCCGAAAGATAGCAACAGATTGAGGGCCCAATCTGCCTAGGATAAAAGAGTAGGAAATGCAGGGTCGGGCTTTAATGAATACGAAGGTTTCGAAGTACACATTTTCGGGGATAGGTGTTGGAGGAACCTTACCAACTAATATTTATTGATTTAGTTTTGTTTGGCATCTTCTTAATCATATTGTGAAAGTATAACACCGTGTAGTCATTAGTTCTTCTCCCAAGGTACTTTATACATTCTTTCCCCCAACAGTAAAGCATAAACCCCTTCTTCGCCTTAGAGGAATCACAGCTTGGATTAACATCTTTAGGAAAACACGGTCTCTCTATTGCGCTGCAGACAAGAGACAGGTTCAAACTTTTTTTTCTTGAGTATATACTTCACAAATAAAATCTCCTCCACACCTTTAATAATGTTGTGGCACAAATCTACAAAATATCTATAGGGATGATGAATTCCAATTTGACACGCATCACTAGCTCAATAACTCGCATATTGTGGCTAATAAATACATACATAAACATTAAGAGTTGCAAATTGTCATCATTAATTTTACACGTCTTGGGCTGTGTCACCATTTTAGCGCTCTTGCAATGTGAGGTGCACATCTAATTTCTTTGATTTAAAATATTTGATGGAGAATTATACAATATGGATGATCAAAAAGGCGATAATAGTATTGATCAGGTTGGTTTGTAAAGTTAACACATCTTTTCGAAATGCGTATTATTTACCCACTAATAGTAAAAAATTACTCTCATACAACCATCCACTTTATCCTATATATTATCGTGCTTATTTGTTGTCTTCAATATCCTGTCACTGTTAAGACATTAAAGATAGATATGAAAAAGTTAGTCCGCAAACACACGGCACGATTTTCAAACATCAATTGGAAAGTGTTGTATTTTTAAATAAATTCCCAGGGATTGTGAGCTAAGTAGCTGCGGGTGGGGGGTGGAGGTGTTGTCTCAAACAGTTGCTTTCAGTTAGACAATCACAATAATCAAACTAATTAGAGCCAAACCAGCAGTCTTTGCTCCCATTGGAGTAGGCAGGATTTCTGTTAAAATCAATGGTAATGCTGCAGGTGTAAAAATACGCGTCTGGGGCAATTTTCGGAGCCGCTCTTCATTTCAAAAGAGCAGAATTATGAGAGGGTTGTGTATGGGAGGGAATACATACAGGAGGGCATGAGGGCTGGGTATTTGAATACAAAGTTTCAGTGTGGGGGAAAGCTGAAATGCACCCAAACGGTCCCTTGGTCTTGGATAACAGCTTTTCTAATGGAAAGGCTGAGTCCTCCACCTTCACTGTGAAGCGCTAGCCTGCCGCGGTAATAAATAGGCTGTGTAAAACTCAGGGGTCACATGAACCAGCAGTCTGTACGCCTAGTGCTCTTCAATTTCCAGGGAGCTGGTACCTAGTGTGTGTATTTCACATTCAGGGAAGTGCATCAGCGTGGGCAAGATTTGCATTTGTGCAGATTACTGGGAACACGTATGGGTTAGCTATTTTACATCATTAGTTACCCAGCACCCTTACACATAGCGGCCATATATTAGATTGAGGTTAGAGAAGGTGGCGACTGTTTATTTAAGGTGATAAAATGGTCCATCAGCAGTAATCTCCATCGATATGTGCCACAAGGAGATGAAGGATGAGGGGACAAGCCACAATTAATTGCCCTATAGTTTTGTTGAAGAGAGTGGAGCCAGCGCAGAGCGAGCTTCGATCTCCTTTCCCAGAGCCCATTCATCATTTCTACATTGTATATGGGGGTCTCTCAGGGGCAGGGGGTGGCAAGGTTTATCTACACACAATATTCTCCTGGCCTTCTGATACCTGACACGGAGATTTAATTCCTTCGTACACTCAGTGGAAGACGGAAACCATCACACACAGACACACAAACCCCATCGCCCCGAACACCCTGTTTATTCTGTTTCCAGCAGGGAGGGGTTTCCAGCAAACCCCACATCACCCCGCTCTGTTCTGCATACAGAAGTCACCTGCCCATCCGGCTCTCTAGGAGGCGGGAGAGGGGGTGACCTCCTGATCTCACTCCCGGTCCTATAGGGAAGCGCTTCACCCCCAGAATCGACCCAGTGGAAACCACCCCCCGATCTGTGTCTGAGACTTGTAGGGACAAAGCTCTTCCTAAGCTCTGGGGGAGAGGGAGAGCGAGTGAGGGAGGGTCTTATTCTTGCTGGTTTGAGCGAAGGGGAGGGGGCTGGGCTTGGGGCTTGTGCAAAGAGAAAAACCCGGCGCACGTGCTTTTAAAGAGCATCCAGCGAGCTCTCCTCTAGCAGCGGAGGGCACCTTCCTCTCCTGCCTTGATGGCCCCCGTGCGGCGTGTTCCCCCATGATCCCATTGAAAAGGGGGCAGCCATAGCTAGCGTGCACTCTCCGGAGCGGCCGGGGAGCCCGGGGGAGATGGTACCATCCGCACATGGCCTCTGTCTGCCGGCCGGCACCTGCTGCCGAGCCCGCCTGCCCGAGAGAGGGCGGCGCTGAGGAGAAAGGTCCCCGGGGAGGGCGGGGCTTGCTTTCAACCCGCGTTGTAAAAAGCGGTGGCGCTGCTGCGGAGAAGACAACCCCAAAGACCTGGGGAGAGGAGCCCTGGGAAGCGGGCGCGAGAGCGCGGCGCCCCCTTTCCCGCATTAAACTTAGCCCGAGTGCGGAGACCTCTGCTGAAGCCAAGCCCGAGTCCACGCGCAAAGCCTCGAGAGCCAGAGGCGGGTCTCTGCTTTGCTGCTGCCTTCGCTACTATTGCCTGTGCGGGCGCTCTGGGACGCTGGGGGCGGGACGGACCTGTAGCTGCCCCCAGGTGCTTTCTGTTCCAGAGTGAGTAGCGGTGTGAATCCATTCAGTCCACAGTGTGAATCCAAGCTCACTAGGCTTCAATTCCCCCTCCCCCAACATGCTTCAAAGGGGAGAATTTCCACCTGGGCAAAATCAGACCTCTTAGAAGATCCTGGAGAAGGTAAAAAATGCTCTCGTTTCCCAACCAGTGACCAATCAAGTCCCCTTTCTCCCTATTAGTGGCTGAGCTAAAGTAACCTGTAATGAAGCAGGAAAGTCAAAATAATGTTTAAAATATTCTAGCTTTGTAAATGTATGAAAAATGTACTTTACCTGTCTTCATGCTGTCTCATTTTTTGCATATGGTTCTATTCATGGGCATATATAAATAGTGATGGGTGACTTGGTTTAACACAAATACTAATAATCACGAATAAGATAATTTGACACACAATCCCACCTGGGTACTTCTACACAGCAATATTATTTCGAAATAACTTAATCTGCTTCTACACAGCCCGCAGTTATTTTGAAATAATATTGAAATACCATCAAACAGGAGGACTTCTCACTGAATCCTGTAAACCTCATTGTATGAGGAGTCAGAGAACGAGTGCTCTATTTCGAAATAAGTGCGGTGTAGATGCTCCCAATTTTGAAATAAGATATTAAATTTACATAGCTCAAAGCATGGGTAGCATATTTTGAGTTAAGCTCTGCTGTGTAGACACACCCATAGAGAATTAGCCAATCTGCCAACAGGAAAATAAATTTGACAAAAGAGAAAGAAAAGAGCTGATGCCCTCGCATCAGACAGGAGGCAAAAAATTCTGTGGGATGAGGAGGTGTTTTTTTTTTTTTTTTCATGAGAGGCTCTCTAAGAGCCTTACTCATTGGCTGTGTCTAGACTGGCAAGTTTTTCTGCAAAAGCAGTTACTTTTGCAGAAAAACCTGCCAGCTGTCTACACTGGCCACCTGAATTTCCACAAGAACACTGACTTTCTACTGTCAGAAATCAGTGCTTCTTGCGGAAATACTATGCTGCTCCCGTTCGGGCAAAAGTCCTTTTGCGCAAAGCTTTTGCGCAAAAGGGCCAATGTAGACAGCTCAGATTTGTTTTGCGCAAAAAAGCCCTGATCACAAAAATGGCGATCGGGGCTTTTTTGCGCAAAAGCGCATCTAGATTGGCACGGACGTTTTTCTGCAAAAAGTGCTTTTGCGGAAAAGTGTCTGTGCCAATTTAGATGCTCTTTTCCACACATGCTTTTAACAGAAAACTTTTCCGTTAAAAGCATTTGCGGAAAATCATGCCAGTCTAGACGTAGCCATTGTGATGAAGTTGTCTTCTTGATAATACCCATAGGAAGTAGTGACATACTAGTTCCAGTTTACCAGTGAAGAAACTGAGACATGGGGGCTATGTCTGGACTGGCATGATTTTCCGCAAATGCTTTTAACGGAAAAGTTTTCCGTTAAAAGCATTTGCGGAAAAGAGCGTCTAGATTGGCACGGACGCTTTTCCGCAAAAGCACTTTTCGCGATCAGGGCTTTTTTGCACAAAACAAATCTGAGCTATCTACACTGGCCCTTTTGCGCAAAAGCTTTGTGCAAAAGGACTTTTGCCCGAACGGAAGCAGTGTAGTATTTCCGCAAGAAGCACTGATTTCAGACAGTAGGAAGTCAGTGTTCTTGCGGAAATTCAAGTGGCCAGTGTAGACAGCTAGTATAAAACTTGCCAGTCTAGGCACAGCCGGGGAGATTAAGTGGCTTACCTAAGGTCACATAAAAGGTCTATAGCAGTCAGGAAGCCAAAGTGCAGTTCTCCTAAATCCCAGTTTAGGTCCTTAAGCACCAAGACCATCCTTCCTCCCAGGTGTGTATATTATGTGCCTATACAAAGAGATAAGGTTTAGTATATATGATTTATATTTATATGCTAGCAATAACATTTGAAATAATGGGCAATTATATTGGATGCCTGCAGACTCATAGTGAATCATGAAGCACAAGGTCAAAAGCCAAACTTCTTCAATACCAACAAACTGCAGGTATCCAGCATAACTGCACCTTTGAAACACATTATTGCTGAGATGAAATGTATTTTCTTTCATTTATTGTTACAGCTGGTTAGTTGGTTTATACTATTGCTGGTTTCTACAGGCACTGTCAAGAACTTTCCTCATCCATTCAGCTTTCTTTTAAAATGAACAGTGCTGCTGTTATTCGAATTAATGCACTTCGAAGTTGTGTGTGTGTATCTTTTTGGTGCAACTGTGAGTGCTTTTGTTTGCTTGAGTCTGAGAGTTGTTCCTGTATATGCATGGAGTTATACTTCAGACTTTATGGTGTATTCTTTTAATGGAAGTTTTTGTATGGGGCAAAATAAATGATAAAAATATTGCAGTCCTCCCTAGAACGAGCCATAGAAAGCAACTCTACAAATAGTTCATTTACATTTTTTCTCTTGCTCCTTGCTTCTTCTTACTCCTTCTTCCTATACTTCAACGGAGTGTGGGGATAGTGATTGTGAACTCTCTCTGAAAAGTCTGGCTCCATGCTCATTTGTTAGCTCCAGCATTTCCAGGGAGGTAATGCTGAATTTTAGGAGGAGACATCCCGTTTTAACTGTAGTCTCTCATGCTTCAGCCGTTCCCATTCAATCTATTTTTTATTGCCACTTCTTCAGGCTACTATTCCTGAATTAGGGGCTGATCCATAATTGATATAAATCTGTGGAAGTATTCTCATTGACTTCAGTGAGCTTTAGATGAAGTATGTAGTGTTCATTACCAGAGCTCCTTTGGATCCATTAGAGCCAAAAAGTGAGTCTGACCCAATAGTATCCTACTTATTGTTCTGGGTGGCAGCCCCTGTGTACCTCTTGGACTGACTGCCCTTCCATTTACAGAAAGCCCAGCAAGGCCCTTCTGCCTTCATATTGCACATAGAGTTTTTTTGTTTGGAAACTCCAGTAGTACAATAGAATCCTCATACTTCTGGGTGTAAGTCAATTACAAGTGGGGGATAGAAGAAAATTTCCAGTTATGTCGACTATCTTACACATTGTTCTGATATATCCAGTAAGTGGCTACTGTGTGAGCCACAATTCTGGCTTAGCTGGGCCATTAGGCTGCTCCAGATCAGCAATTCCCATGTTCTAGAAATTAAACTTCCTCCTTTCCCCTCCTCCCCTTCCCCATTACTTGAGATTGAAGATTTTTTCCTCCTTTGAGATAAAGGACTCATTCGTTAGGGCTGTCTTTGGCTGGATGGATGAAGTGAGCAGGAAAGGCTTAAATATGTTGCTTAAGAATCATCCTGAGAATGATCAGATGAAAAAAAATTCATAAAAAGGGAAAGGGCAAGAACAATAACAATGTTCCCTAAGCAAGGTAAAATATGTATTCAAGAGTTTTTACTTTTTTTAATCTAGGAAATTTGCTTGGAATGTAATTGAATGTAATTACATATTTTTAATCATTTGATTAAGAGCATGAATGATTAAGGTCTTCCTTCGCATTTATGACAGACTAACAATGCAATGTCAACACCCTTTTCTTTTACACCAAGCTCTCTAGCTAGCCTGGTTTCAGGAAATATCCAGCTTTTGAGTCTTCAGCCTTAATAGGAATGAAAGAGGAAAAGCACATCAGGAAATCAAAATCATGCAGATGCCAAACATCACCTATTATTGTTTCCTGGAGGTAGTTAGTGAAAAGGGAGCAGCAGCACCTTTTGCTCGCTGGTGAAAGAGAACCTTCTTTTGGGGCCAAGTGACAGTGACATGGTGTCCATTTATATTTCTTCCTATTAATACATTAGGGAAATACAACATAGATGGGGCTACTTTAAGGTAGGTGCATAATTGGTTGGATATCTGTTCCCGGGAAGTAGTTATCAGTGGATCAGAGTTATGTTGGAAGGCCATAATGAGTGGGGTTCTGCAAGGATCAGTTTGGGGACTGTTCTGTTCAGTATCTTCATCAATGATTTAGATAATGGCATAGAGATTAAGCTTATAAAAGTCTGCAGATGATATCCATCTGGGAGGGGTTATAAGTGCTTTGGAGGACAGGATTATGATTCAGAATTATCTGGACAAACTGAGGAAATGGTCTGAGGTAAATAGGATTAAATTAAATAAGGACAAATGCATTTCCACTTAGGTATGAACAATCAGTTGCACACAAAGAAAATGGGAAATGACTACTTAGGAAGAAGTACTCTGGAAAGGGTTCTAGGAGTCATAGTGGACCACAAGATAAATATGAATCAACAACGTGACACTGTTGTAAAAAAAACCCCAAACATAATTTTGGGATATATTTGCACGAGTGTTGTAAGCCACACACAAGAAGTAATTATTTCCCTTTACTCCTCAATGATTAGGCCTTAGCTGGAATCTTGTGTTCAGTTCTGGAAGCCACATTTCAGAAAAGATGTGGACAAATTGGAAAAAAATCTAGAGAAAAGCAACAAAAATGATTAAATAACCTATGAAGAAAGATTGAAAGAATTGGATTTGTTTAGTCTAGAAAAGAGAAGACTGAGAGGGGGATAACAGTTTCAAGTCCTTAAAAAGTCGTTACAAGGAGGAAAGAGAAAAAGTATTCTCCTTAACCTCTAATGATAGGACAAGAAGCAATGAGCTTAAACTGCAGCAAGGGAGGTTTAGCTCAGACATTAGGAAAAATGACATTAGGGTGGTTAACTACTGGAATAAATGGCCTACGGAGATTTTTAAGAGCAGGTTAGACAAACACGTGTCAGGGATGCTCTCGGTGGTGCTTGGTCCAGCTATGAGTGCAGGGGACTGGATGACTTCTTGAGGTTCCTTCCAGTTCTATGATTCTGTGAAATTCCCAGCCTCCGTCTCTTGGAGATAGAGCTAAAAAGTTGTTTTCATACCACGAATCCACATTTATAATCAAATACAGAATACAATGGATAAATCAAGGGAGCTTCTAAAAAGTGTGTGTGGGGAGGAGGCTATATGTACATTAAAAATAAATAAATGTATGTTGTATACCTAGTAGTAGGGAACAGGGAGATGATACTGGAGTTTCCTGAACAGAGTTAAGAAGATGCTAACTTTGGCTTCATTTACTGAAGTTGTTCCGCAGATGATGTGTTTCCAAGAGAACCATTAGTAACAAGATACAGGACTATGTAGCACTTTAAAGACTAACAAGATGGTTTATTAGATGATGAGCTTTCGTGGGCCAGACCCAGGAAGTGGGTCTGGCCCACGAAAGCTCATCATCTAATAAACCATCTTGTTAGTCTTTAAAGTGCTATATACTCCTGTATTTTGTTTCAGCTACACCAGACTAACACGGCTACATTTCTATCACTATTAGTAACAAGGACATTAGAAGAAGATTACACATCTAAAAGTTCACCAAACAGGGTTCGAATTATTCCTGGTTCAAGATGCTGAGATTTTGATTAGCCATCTTTTTCCTAAATCCTGGGGTTTTCCTATAGAATGCTTTCTTTTTAGATTGCATGATGAGAATCAGATTTTTTTTAAAAGAATACTTATTTGACAGTTGTCTTTTTTGCCATTTGGGACCTTGTCTAATATATTTGCATGTGTCAAACACGCATTGCCTGCAACTGAAGTTTTGATATGTAAGAGTTGCAGGATTGAGGCCATAATAATCATTCTTGACCCTTAGGCTTCTGTTGGGAAAGGTAGGGTGTTGTGATATTTTTCTCTACTTTCCAAATAAGCTTTGAAAATATAAACCTAGATTTGCTATACTTTATCACCTAAATATGATTTTGGGAATTGCTATTGCTAGTGTTTGCTATATAGTTATTCTCTCTCAAGACTAGTAAGTATCAAATTCTCAATTTTGTATGAGAAAGGGAGACAATGAATTATGTCTGGAACATTTTCTTGTATAATATATGTTTTCTTGTTAACTTGGACCTTTTTAAAATATAAATATTTTAAAAATTAATTGACAAAATCAGGTATACATATTTCATCTTACATACAGATTTGATATGAGTTTTAAATGAGGTTTCATAAACAAATAGATTGAAGTAAATAGATTGAAATAAAATATGTTCTAATTCATATTTTAAAGTAAAATATGTTCAAATAAAATATGTTCTAATAATCCGCCCTTCATACTATTTTTATATTTATAAAGCACATTTCACATCAGAGAATCTCAAAGTTCTTTAGAAATCCTGGGCCACATTTTGGCTGAGAGGAAATTAAAGGTATGCAAATAGACCCATAGAAGTAGTCAACATAGAAGGAGGAGATAAACGTCAGTAGCACAAACCACATACTCTGAAGAATGTGCTGGGTAGGGAAGGGAGTACTGTATTTCAGGGACACATGTCTAGGTTGCTTCATCTCCTGCTAAATATGTGGAGAACAATTTGCCCCTTTAATGCTGACTGTCTGAACTAACTCCTGTGGGTTCCTGCTTCATATTGGCAAACTTTCTTGGGTAAAGGAGTGGCCTTAACATAGTTGGGGAAGACATAGCAGTATACATCAAGATTTCCACATAGATTTTGGAATATTTGTATATTTTGAAAACCATTCCCTTTGCTCCCATTTATGGTCCTACAAACCTTGCTTTCAGATTGCAAGATGAATTAAAAATTTCATGAGATGAAACAAAGAGTTTCCTGTGCAATCCCATCTCTTCTATGAGCTTCTTCCACAAGAGTTATGTGATACAGACATCTCTCTCTATAGAATCACTTAACTGAAGTCACTTCTCTAGTGGAGGATAGCAGTGAACGGGCACAGGCTATATTTGTAAGGGATATGGAAATCTGCTTAAAGAGAAGAGCCCTGGGATATTTTAGCAACAAATGTTCAAGGGCATTTCATACTAAATTACATTTACCATTTACTAACCCTTGTAAGTTTCTCATTACTTACATGTGATAGGTATACATATAGACAGTAGGTGATAATACTAAAAAATATGGGCAATAAAAAGCATGTGCAAGAATTTGTGAATGCACAAATAGAGGCAGTGTTTTGAAAATGTATCCCTTAATGTCCATGCAGAGTAGAGACAGAAGGGTTTTCTTAAGGCTTCATCTGAAAGACTCCAACATAATAAATGGCATGGAATTACTCAATTCATCTACCTTCGAAGGAAGAAGGATTGAATCAGTCCTGCTGGGATTTGAACCTGTGGTTCCAGGGAGTCTAGTTATTCCACATCTGTAAGTTAGACCACTAAACCCCAGCCCCTCTGGTGAATAGTTTGCATTATTTTTATAAGAATGCATGTGGCTAATGTAAAATTATTAGGGGGGGGGGGGAACCACGAATTGCTATGTGAATACTGTGCAATTATTGCTTTTTGTTTGTATTTCTGGACTAGGTTCATATAAAAACTTTAATTATGCTACAAGATGTAAAATGTGCCGAGGACAGTAACATAGTTCAATAGATTTATTATTACATTAACTCAATGTATCTCCAGAGAAATGGATTTCCTGAGCATGAAACATTTTCCTGGAAGTCTAGCACTCGTGGCATATGTAGAAATGTGTAATGGAAACACTTTTCCAAAATTTCTTTGCTTATAAAAGAAAATACCAGTCACATTTGCCCAAAATATAGAACCATCATTAATAGCGGTAGTTGGTGTAATCAGTATTTTAACAGTGGCCTTTTTGTTAGGAGCTGGTCACAACACCAAATATGGTGTTATCATCATCCTCATCTGCTATAAGAGACATTAAACATGTATTATTGTGCAATAAAACAATGTTCTTAAAGCTGTCTTGTGGTGCCTGGGGAAGGTCAGATGAGGCTGTAAGAAAGCAAATGAATAAAATTTCATAGATCTAATTCACCATTGAGAGTTTTCCTTTTCTACTTTGTATTAAATAAGCATACATGCATGTACATGGCACTGTGGAGCTAGAGCTAATTTTTTTGTAAGAAATAAGGATCAAATTAACTTCCTTTCCAATAACACCCCTGAATTGAGTTGTAGTAAGATGAATGTGGGAAAGGATTAAAAAATCATGAATAAGGTATAAAATGACTCACTAAAGCATATTCCTAAATCCCCATTATAAGAGGCAGATGGTTTAAAACAGTCTTTATGTTAATCAAAAAATCTAATCTTACTCTGTTCCAATGAGTGAGACTTGGCAGGTCTATGAATGCACTGTTCTTGCAGACTGTCTGCTGAGCTTCTGTTGAAGCTCTTACATTCCTCTTTTAAGGGCTTTGGTAAGGTAATGAGAAGGGAGTAAAACAATGTGCAAAAGTGTGTGTGTGTTTACAAGGATCTCTTTAAAAGGATAAAAAGGTGAAGGAATCTCTGTATCCTTGTCTGTGATGGAGATGACAGTAGAGTCTCAATGACACAGGGTTAATTTCTCTCTTTTCTGTTTGTCTCCTAGGATGTGACATGTGTGCTGATAACCGCAATGGTGAGTGCCCCATGCACGGGCCACTTCACTCTCTGCGCCGCCTAGTGGGCACTAGTAGTGCTGCAGCTGCAGCACCTCCACCTGAGATTCCTGAATGGCTCAGGGACCTGCCTCGGGAAGTGTGTCTGTGTACGAGCACTGTGCCTGGTCTGGCCTATGGCATCTGCGCTGCTCAGAGGATCCAGCAGGGCACCTGGATTGGACCTTTCCAGGGAGTTGTGCTTCTGCCAGAGAAGGTTCAAACGGGAGCCATCAGGAACACACAGCACCTCTGGGAAGTAAGTCATCTTCTTTCTATTCCTTATAAAAGTTTGATTTTTCTCAAAGTCTATATCAGATATCATTGTATGTAGGACATATAGTTTAGTTCCTCTGTACATAATGAATAGATTTATCTTATCCCAAAGCACCCACAATGGATTCAAGTATGAAATCAGTAATATATGCCTGGTATATTTGCCTACACTTTCTCCAACTGAGGATACTATTGGCAAACTAGTGGAGACCTTAAAACTGCAGCTTCTTTGCATGAAAAAGAGGCAGATTGTTGCACATTCTCTTATCTTTAATATGGAGATATGGTCTGAGGTGGCCATATTCCAAACATACAAAGCTTCTTTCATCTTTATCCAAGTGACAGCAGCCCAGGGAGATGAGTGGTCCCAATACGTGTCACTCCATTTTCGTTTGAATGGAGGGAACTCAGTTTGAGATGGCACATTATGTGCTCAGACCAGTCATCTTTGTAGCCTGGAAATGTTCCTGTGTGTTACACTCCCATGTTGAGGATGAGGTCAGTCACCACTAGTAAAGCTACTGTCCTTAGTTTTGGCCATCTCCTGTGGTATTGTAAATAAACTTGCTCAGAATCCAGGGTTAGATTTTTGTTTGACAATTCCTTCTTAGTAGCTGTCCTCTTGAAAGGAGAAGTGCAGTGCTGTTTGGCAGTAGATGCTGACACCCAGTGTAAAGGCATTTCAGCCGTAGAATTGAGGTGTAGTTCAAATGGACATTGTTTGTAGATTCCAGGCCAGTTTAAGAAATCATAAAATCTACATTGTACTTGGCTTTACAGGGGCTTCCCCAGTCACTATTCCACTATAACTCACGGTTTGCCAGTGCAGCACCATTTGAGAAATCCCTGCTTTTAGAAATTTAAAATTCAGCTGTATTAATGATCCTCAAGTTGCAAGCTAGCCCCTGTGTTGTGCTGGCCAGAAAGCTCTATTTTTTTACAGAGATGATAAACAATTGTGTTGAGTAGTTTTGCATTTCAGTAAGTTAGTTTTAAAACAAGAAGAAAAGTGTGCTGATTTTAGGCAGAGCTTTAACAATAGAAATCTAACAAAAGTGTCCTCTCCATCCCTCATCATGTCCTAGTATTTATTCAATTGCATGTTTATTATAAAAAGAGGAATGGCATCCTGAGCTCTTTATCTTTTTCCCACTCATTTCTCCTTAATTCGTAACATAATTTCTGTAGTATTTTTGTCCCTTGAAATTTATGTTTTGTGCTTGAAGATTTCAGGCCTGATTCTGTATATCCTCTGTTAGGGTTGCTAACTTTCTATTTACACAAAACTGAATCTTGTCCCACTGCTCCTCTGAGGCCCTACCACGCTCACTCTAACCCTCCTCCCTCTGTCGCTTTCTCTCCCCACTCTCACTTACTTGCTTATTTTCACTGGGCTGGCTCAGGAGACTGAGGTGTGGGTGGATGAAGGCTCTGGCCTGGGGTACGGACTCTGGGGGTGTGACCAGAAATGAAGAATTCATGGTGTAGAAGGGGGCTCTGGACTGAGGCAGTGGGTTGGGATGTGAGAGGGGGTGAGGATTCTGGCTGAGGGTGTGGGCTCTGTGATGGGATCTAGGAGTGCTGGAGGAAGCTCAGGGATGGGACGTATAGCTGACGGTTTCAGAGGGCTGGGATCAAAGGGTTCAGAGAGTGAGAAGGGGATTGGGGCTGGGACAGGGAGTTGGGATGCAGGGGGGACTCAGGGGTGTGGGCTATAGGAGGCATTTACCTCAAGCAGCTACTGGAAGCAGCAGCATGTCTCTCCCTCCTGCTTCCCCTCTCTTCCCCCCTCCCTCCCAGTTCCTATGTGAAGGTGAGCCCAGGCAATTCTGCAACTCCCGGCCAATGGGAGCTGCAGAGCCAGCACTTGTGGCAGGGGCAGCATGTGGAACCCCCCTATCTGTTCTTGTGCATAGGAGCCAGAGGGGAAACATGATGCTGCTTCCAAGAGCTGCACGGAGCCAGGCAGGCAGGGAGTTGGTCTTAGCCATGCTGCAATGCTGACCAGACTTTTAACTGTCCAGCTGGTGGCACTGACCAGAACTGCCAGGGTCCCTTTGTGACCTGGCAACCCTATCCTTTGTGGAAAGAACTCCCACTGAAATCAAGGGGAGAGATATCTGCAGAGTGTTGGTAGGATTGTGCCTTTCGTCCAGAAGAGGAGGAAGCATTTGTGAAATTAGTGGTTCCAACCCTGCACCTAAACAAGCAATATCATCATTGTTAACTTGCTGAGCTAGAGAAGTTCGGAAAGTGTTTGCTGCTTCAGGACCTGATCCAAAGCTCATTGAAGAGAATGAGAATATTGATGTCATTAGTCTCCAAGGGTACACCTACACAGCAACATTATGTCAAAATAACTAGCATTATTTTGAAATAACTTAGTCTGCATTACACAGCAGGCAGTTATTTTGACATAATGTTGAAATACTGTCAAGCTGGAGGACTTCTTACTCTGACTACTGTAACTCTCATTGTATGAGCAGTAAGGGAAGTCAGAGGAAGAGTGCTCTATTTCGAAATAAGTGCTGTGTAGACACTAGCTATTTCAAAACAAGCTATTTCGAAATAATTGCTGTGTAGATGTAGCTGAATTTGCATAGCTTATTTCGAGTTAAGCTCTGTTGTGTAGACGCAGCCCAATTTTATTTAGAACTGTCATAAGGATTTTTACTAGATGTTTAGTATTATGGATTCAAAACATGCAAATATTGACTGTATTCATTCACTGCAGACCTGTAAGTTCTTTGGGTCAAGGCTATTATTTTGGTACACGTCTGTACAGCAACTAGCATTATTCGGCCCTTCATAGATAACTTTGGTTCCTTGGCACTGCCACAATACCTATATATATTCTCAAGGCCCTTTTCTGCAGTTCTTACGAAACCTAGCATTGAGGCCAGTAAGAGTTTTACATCAAGACTGAAAGATTAGCTCCATCATGTGTCAAAATGCATTGGGTGAAATTGTGGCTCTATTGAAGTCAGTGGGAGTTTTGCCAATAATTTCATTGGGGTCAGAATTTCACCTATTTTATATATTGGGCCAGATCCTGTTCCAGTTGAAGTTAATTATAAAACTCCTATTGACTTCAGTGGGAGTACATTTAGGCATATTATTAATACAAGAAGAAAAAAAAATAGCCATCAGAAAACCCTCAAGTTTTGGACAATTTTTGTTTATTTTGACCCTCAAAATGTTACTTTTTATTTTTTAAATATAGATATTTACTAAATAACTAATATAGCAAAGGAAAGAGATCAGGAGGAAATTGCAGTTTTACAGAGTGATTTCTGTGAATAAATGAAAAAATACTTGTGGTTGAAAAATCTATATACTTTTAGTATATCTCATAGAATAAAAAGTAGATAGTCAAAATTAAAGGATCACCTTTGTCCTTTTATAAATTAGTAACTGTAATTAATTCCCTTCCATTTCCCTTTTAAAATCAGATTCAAATGTAAAAGTGACTACAGATTTATAATTCAATATTAAAGTCCTAATGGATCTTAGCGAGGTAACGTTTGTTTTCTTCAGTACTCTAAATAGATTTCTAATATTTTTTCTTGTGGTATTGCATAATTATGTTGATGGATTTTTGTTTCAATTTACAGCTTTTCATTGTTTTCAGTGTGTGCTAAGTAAACTGAAGAACTATTCCAAAAACAATTATACATAGGTACAGATTTGGTGCTTTTTAATTTTGTTTGTTGTGGCAAACATCAGAATTATTGCATTTGATATAAGGTACAAAACCATGGAAATATTCTTTGGTTTGTCTGCATGAGTTCTCCCACAATGTAGTCAGTGTTTGCTTTACATGTAACCCATATATCTCAATGGACAGCATTTTAGAATAAATTAAACACCATTCCATTACTTCACATCTTGACACCTATGGGTGTTCATGGGAAATTATAGAGTTCTTTAGCAATTACCTAAGGCATTTTTTTAATAATCTATAGTAAGATCAGATCTTCAGATAGCCAAAAATATTACTCATTTTAGTTGTGGTTGTTTCTCTTCCTTCTCCACACCCGCGCCGCCCCCCCCCCCCCCCTCCTCCCGCCCTTTGGCCCACTTTAATCTAGATACAATAAACTCTGATTTGTTTAAAAGGAAAACAGTACTGGGTGTATTAAGTAAACATTCTCTTGGGTAATACAGGCATTTACTCCAACAGTGCTTGATAACTTTTCTGATCCTTTTTTTTTCTATTTTGAAGTAATGGGAACAATCCTTTTCTAATGTTATTGCAAAGAAAACAGAGACTTTCTCAGCAATTAGGTCTTATTGATGAGAATGAGATAATTTTCCCTTAATGTGTTTTCTAATAAAGAAGTGAAAAGGCACACTTGATTCTAACATATATGAAAACATTATCTCAATTATTAATGTGTCCTTATTCCCTAGAGATAAATTAATCTAGTTGCACATGGTTTCCCCTTTCTGCTTAACATCAGAATTTAATAGGACTAGACTTAAGGAATGCATAAGGGATACACTTAAAATTCTGTTGGAATAAAATACAGAAGTTTTAGTAGATGAAGTTTTTCAGACTTCATAAATCCTAGAAAGAATTGAATGATAAATGGATTTTTTCCTCAAAAATACTTAAAGCAGAACCATTTTGATCACTTAGATGAAGCAAAGTTTTACTATAATTTCAGAGATAGCGTTATTGAAGGATTGAATCTTATACTTGCCTTTTCCTCTTTATACTAGTAACATTTTGCCCTCATTACTGCTTTATTCTGGAAATCAGTTAAATAATTGTTCTTGACATATTCAAGAGTATATCAACTAAATTATTATATTTTATTGTGATTTGATTTTTATGTCATAATGTTAGATGTAGTTGAAAGTTTTGCTTTTATGTGTGGATTTTATCTTTTATTGTTATCCGTTAGTTTTATTTAAATAAGTGAATACAAATACACATAAAATGAGATTTATTAATAATTTCAAAATGAAAATACAGCAGTTCTGTTTTGTCCTCAAGATGGGCAACATTAATTGGTATTAGTATAAGGACAAGTTCTCCTGCCCTTTCTGTATGGTATCATGTGTTTCGATGTTCTCATTGAAGTCAATGAGAATTTTTCCATGGATGTATGTCAGTGGGAACAAGATAAGAAACTATAATGAGATACACGTTATATCTCATTATAATGAAGCCCCATAAACTGTGTACTGAACACATTTGTATGTTTTCATTTATAGAAAGAATCATTATCTTTAAATTAATAACTTATAGCAGTTATAATGATACATATGCATTCATACTAAGCTATAGTTTTGGCCCAAATTTGCCTGTTACAGAAAAAGCACTAGGGGATAGAATTATGTACATGCCATAGTTCTATTAAAGTGAAAATTATGTTTCCTAGCAATCCATCATCTGATAATCTAGAGGGCTTGTCAGCTCTGTTTCAAATATGTCATGTTCATGAAATTCAAATAATTTTGCTCTCAAAATAAACCTGTTATGTCTTAAATTATGCAGAGTAGCAGTTGGTGTTGCTGTTTTTGTTTTGCCTCATAAGATATCGTCTTTTTGGGGCAAACTCTGTTTTTATCATACATAAATTAAAATTGTGTGTATTGGAAATATTGCTAGTATTGTGTTCAGAAAATCAGCAAGCTAGAAGTTCAGTAAGATCACTTTCAGGGTCACAGCGTATTTAATTTATGCACCTTAGGAGGTAATTGCACTAAGCTGCTATAAAGCAGCTTGATCCAAACAGTTTTTCATGATCATTTACTATCATGTTTCTTCTAGTATCTTTACTAATTTATAGATTCCTTACTGAAGTGTTTAAATACAAAACTATATCTGAAATTACTTTAATTTCAAATATAAAAGGTATGTTAACATAGTTTCCTTCAAACAATTACATTTAGCCCATTTGATGTTTCTCATTAGGAACACCTTTTCTGTTTAAGAGTCATTCATACGTCTGCGTGCAATGCATTTATTTGATTGATACACCTATCATACCTCTAGGCACACAAATCTAAAAACACATAGGCTATGTCTACACTCGTGGCTCTTGCGCGAGTAATATGCAAATTAGGCTAAGCGTGGAATATCGCCAAGCCTCATTTGCATACCTAATGAGCCACCATTTTTTCCAGAAGAGGTTCTTGCACAAGAAGGAGCATCTACACTGCCCCTTCTTGTGCAAGAGAAACCCTCTTGCACAATGCCGTTCTTCCTGAAAAGTAATAGGTGTAATGGCTTTGCACAAGAGGGTTTTCTTGTGTAAGAAAGGGCAGTGTAGACGCTCCTTCTTGGGCAAGAGCCTCTTCTGAAAAAAATGGTGGCTCATCAGGTATGCAAATGAGGCTCAGCGATATTCCATGCTTAGCCTCATTTGCATATTACTCGTGCAAGAAGCCGCGAGTGTAGACATAGCCATATAGTAAAACAGTAATTTAACTTAGGATCAAACCTGTTCCCATTGAAGACAATGTGAGCTTTGCAAAACCCTGGGGTAACAGTCATGCACATATCAGTTATGCATATGTCCAGTGTCAACAGTTATTAAAAATAAAGGTTTAACTACTTCACAAAGAGAGTAAGTGAGAAGGAGATTCACAATCTCACTCAATTGTGTCAGAAAAAATATTGTTTATAAATTCACAGGCCTTGCAATAACTTGATTTTTTTCATGGTGTCTTGGGAACTCAAAATATGACAATGAAATATATATTAGTTAATGCATGTCCTCATTTGACCCAGTAGTTTTCCATGTGGATCAAATGAGATTGCATCACAGTAACATGGATTAAAAGAAACTCTGGAATAATTTGAACATGTACTTTATAATTTTCACTTATTAGAAAAAGCAATTTTCATTGCTGGAAAAATCTAGTTTCTAAGGCATAAAATCACTCCTAATTTATGATGCCATTAACTGTGAATTATTTGTATTGACTTTTTATTAAACAGGAATAAAGGCAGCACTTTAATAATGTGTATGGATACTCAAAATATACAGTATATTTGATTCCAATAATATACTGGTGATAGTTACCATTAAAAAATCTATTGTACTTAAATCCAGAACAAATTTTTCAGTATAGAAAAGATGTTCAGTATTTCACATAATTATCCTGATCACTTCTTTATACTTTTTATCCTCTTATTTCATGACATCAAATATATATTGACAAAAAATACTAACTCTTGAAAAACTACTTAACATAAAAGCTGAAAAATCTAATATAACATATACTTTCCATCTACGCATTTGCCACCCTTTTCAGATAAGTTACAGAATTCCATTATCCAAATTGTTACACATGTGTGACAGAGGTTGACCTTTAGTCATGTCAATCCTTTTTGTGTAGGCCTTAGGCTCCAGCCTAATGGCTCAAAGCCTGATTTACTCACTGTAATAAGGGCAGGAGGTCGAGCAATTGTCAGCCTGCCTGCTCGTACTCTTCTCAGTGCCTGGCTGAAGGCTGTTAACACAAAGCTTTTCAAAGTGAATTTACAACCTCCACCACTGACAGAGGCCAATCAGTACACCATAAATGTCAGGTTAGTGAGATTGAGCAGTAAGTAAAGTACTGACAGCACACTATTGGCTGAAATCAATTGCTCAAGGTTTAACTGAAAATAGCCATCTAGGTATAAGTACATTTGTGAAACCAGGTTAAGTATGCAGTACAAGTTTCAGGTGGATTTCATAGAATTGCCTGTTAATAATAGCACCTAGTACTGGCCTTTGCATTTGTGCAGTCTTGGTATTAACATTGCTTGTGTTTATATGATTCATGATCAGAAAGTTTGTGCATTAGATCTGGCTCTTAGTTACTGAAATGAGGTAGCATGTTACTCTACAGAGGGGGGAAAAAAAGAAGAGCAAAATGTCACTGCAAGGAAAACTATGGACATTTTGAGGATGCGATTAATTAAAGTTTAAACATTTTCAGCGTTAAGTGATTCATATGTAACCCATAGGCACTGAGACCACTGACAAGGGAGAGTGAAGTCTGCTCTACAGCCTTAGCTGAGAGCCAGTTAGTTGGCTTTTAGCTCATGCTGTGGAAGCCCCTAAAGTGGCAGATTCAATCCCTCCTGCCCTATCGGCTTTACATATAAGAATTCCAAAACTTTCATCAGCAATTTCAGTAAAGACTCATTCACAAGGAAACTGTGGCTTTTTCACTGTTCTTGTGGTTTTGTAATGCAAAACTATTGTAGGAGTCACAAATGAGTGATTGTATCCTGATGATCTGAATATCCATGAGATGTGGTTACCTACAAGACTGGATGTTTTTATCATTTTGTGTAATGACAGCTTGGACAACAATTCATTTAGCTCTGAAGGCATCAGCATTAAAATGTAGGAATCCATTAAAATGCTGTATGCAAGGATTTATAAATTAGGCAATTTCCTTGATTATTGCAATCATTTACAAAATTGATTGTCCCAGTGTGGTATAGGCAGGTTGCAGCAATGAGCATTGACAACAGACATGTCCTCTAATACCTATAGTCATTGTTCACTAAAATAAGATGCCTCTCTACTATGAGGTTGTTTTCCATCTCAAGGTCAATTATGCATTGAAATAAGTCTACTAACCTAAAAGATCACACATTTTTAAAGGCAACACACATGAGATGGCATGCTATTTATAGGCTGCAATGATAGCAGGAAAGCTTTTTCCCCTTTCACCCGTAATTTGTTTGCTGCTGATCTAAACATTCATTGGAGTCTATAGTGCATATTCTCTGTGTGATCCATTATTGAAAGGTAAATAATTTTTGCAAATTGTAGCTGTAAATATTTATTTGATTGAAGATATAAAAGTCAATAGTGTGTTTTATTTGTTACTTCTTAAAGTTCTAATTAACCAATAGATATACTGTATAGTAACTTGATTTGGGTCAATTATTTCTAGAAGACATAATAAAGACATCATGTCTCAATGAGAATACACTCTTGAAGTAAATTTTCCTTTGGCAGAACAAATACAATAAATCCACTAAGCATTTAACCATTAAGCACAAAACCCATAACATATTCTGAATGTGTAAAAAAAATCAGAAATATGTCTGATAAAAATATCGGGACACTGTTACCTTAATATGCAGAACATTATTGAATGTTACTTTAGAAAAAATGTAGATTATGTTCAAATCTGGTTGGCAACACACCAGTCTGTGTCAGACCGCATGCTGATTGTGGTCATATAGGGTCAAATCCTGCGGTCCTTAGTCAGTTCTTGCTTTAGCAAAACTCCCTTTGGTGCCTTAGTCAGAATTTCAGGACAGAGTGAATACCATACAGCAGTGCTTTATTCACTGTTTTTAATCAGCGTTTTTCAAGATAAGGAGATGGCATTTTCTCTGAGAAGCACTGCAGAACCTCTAGGTTGTACCTCAGTGTACACCCAGCACTAATTTGATAAGATTAGGACAAAATTACCTTAAAAGCACTCTGATTATGGTTATGCTATGGCTTGACACAAGGCTAACATTTTATTTTGAAAAGACAGTATTTTCAGTGATTGCACAACAATATATTGTGTTTAGTTAGGTAAACATCTGCATAAAAATACATTTTCCTCTTTTTGGTATTTTGTAAAAACCAATAACACTTATGTTTCTGATGCATATTACATTGCATATTTATCACATAGATTTGGCAAAATGGTCACATAGCAGGCATATGTGCATATATATGGGTGTCTCTTAACAGTCAATTTCAGTTATGGTATGTACTGTGAAGCCGAGCTAAGTTGGTCTATCAGGCCTTAATTATCATGGAAACTTTATTATCAATAGAAGAAATTTGAGACTACTATTTACTGTACATTTATTATAAAGTAGTGAAATTGGAAATAAAATAATGCTAATTATTCAAATTAAGAATATTTTCTCTCTTTTCATATAACCTTAAGGCAAACTAATGAAAGTACTGAAATGTATTTTATGTAAAATAAATAAAAATAGGGTTAAATATTTTCAGCCAATCTAATGTATTGCAGTCATGTAAGAAGATCATTTGGGGGAGATTAGGATATTAATGTTTGTTGTTTTTGCCACAAAGAATTTTAGACCAGTATGGTTTGGTAGCAAATATTCTTTTTTAGATCACCATTATATCTGGCAATCTTAAAAGTGGGGTCTTTTAGTTTGCTATTTTTCAAAAACATCTTTTTTTAAATATGCCTGAGATTTCTGTTGTTTTTAGATTGGCTTCAGTTATGTCCACAGGATTCTATCCTTCTATTACTCCAGTGGGAGAAGGTGGTATGTACAGATTTGATTATATACAGATTTGATTATTTAGGAGTAAATGATTGGGGCTTAGGTACATTTCTTGCTTGCATGGTTGGTTGCTGATGAAGTTGTCTCCCCACTGGGAGATACCCAGTCTTGTTTACATCACAAAGATCTGTTTGGATGACTTGCTGGTCTCCTGTTGGTTCTACAGTATACCTGTCTATGTCGTCTTGTAATCAGCATGAGGGGAAGGTAAACAAGATGACAGCTTGTTCCTCTTTGTTGCCAGGTTAGGAAATACCCAGTATATGTTATATATGAGTTTCAAGATTTAGAAATTCTGGTCACCTGCTACTTGCCAAACTTCCTTTGATTAGTTCTGAGTTGGGAGTGAAATTGGAGTCCCCTAGACTTTTAGGTAACTTCACTGTCCATGAGGATAATAGACAAAATATAGCGTTGACCTCAGTGTTGCAGCTCTACTGAAGCCAAAGGAGCTGTGACTGTTTACACCAGTGGTGAATTTGGATTCTTGAATGTGTAGTTTCTCTGGTAAGCATTGGATATCCTGGGTGGTTATGACTCAAATCACACCAGTTGGCACACTGGTTCTGACTTTCGGGATGATGATATAAATAAGGGATTGATTTAAATTACAACTTTTGTTATGGCAAGATCATAATCTCTAGGTGAGATGAATACCTTATGCTCATACTGGAGCTGTATGTGAACATTTTTAACCATCTGTTGTCCACAAGTATAGACACTATATGTCAGCTACATATATTCTCCTTCTGAGTTATCCTCACAGATTATTATGGTTTTTAGGGCAACCTGTGACAAAGCAATAGATGAGAAAAATTGGATTATCAGTGGCAGATTTGGAGGACAGTTCATTGTGCCATAGTGAATGTCTGTGTTTGTACGACTCAGTCTGGCACTTGTTAAGGAAGAGAAGTTACTACTATGCAACTTAGCTATTAAAGCTGTGAAAACCTGTTCAGTGGAACTACTCCTTTCCACACCCATATCCTCAGAAAAATGGAAATTAGGAGACCGTCAGCAAGTCAGTGATGCAGTATTATACCTCTGATATTGATGATGCGCTGGAGGAGGGCAGATAATAAGACCCATAGAATTCTGGATATAGCTGGCTCTAGTGAATGCTGTAATTCAGAGGAGACCATCTCTTTATCCATATTTGAGCTTGGGTCTAACTTCTTCCACACTGTGGTGAAATCATTAACAAATGTAGTGTGAGTACCAAACATAAGGCCTTAATTTTTTTCAAAGTACTTATTATTTGAAGTTAATTTAATTTGAATTATGTCACCTCCATCTGAATGACTCATGTACTTATTATCTCCATCATGTTCTAAAGTATGGGGAATGAGAGCTAATGCTCTAAACATGGTTTTGATAGTGTTGAACTGTTTTCATAACAGGGATAGTTGTTTTATATCATGACCACATCTGCTGCAAGCCAAATTCAGAATTAGCAGATAACATTGAAGCAGCTTCTCAAATCATTTGCCAAGACAGGTAATGGTAGCAGGCAGTACTGACTTTTGAGATGACAAAGAGTGTTGACTTTTGAGTGAATATGCATACACAATTCAATAGTTATGTCAAAACAGGGTCAAAATGTTCCACTATTTATTATTTAGTGCTGTATTAACCTTTTTGGGAAGCTATATCAGTACACCAAACAAAGGCCTCAGCCATGACTCCCCACCATCCTTATCCCTTCAGACAGCAAGCTATTCCTCTCTCCCTTCCCTTAAATTCCAACCCTACACATTACTGAGTACCACAGTGGGGTGCTCAGCACCTTGTAGGATAGAATCCTAGATGATAAAATTGAGCTTTCGTTTCTGTGTTGGCTCCCAACGTATTTTTGCTGCTGCCTTCCATTTCCTGGTTGCTGGTCTAACACATGAGGGTGTGGTATGTTCCAGATCCCTGGGTATTTCAGAATGCTTTGAAAAGGGGGTGGAGCCTGCTCAGTTTCCACTGCAGTTTTAGGGCAAACATCATTGAATTGGAGGTGAACGCTAATACTCAGCATTGAGCCTGGGTCTTAACTTTATCACCAACGTGTTCAGGGAAGGGAGGCTGTTGCAGAGGTGTGTAAAGGGTTGCCAGATACTTATTACTGGACAATTCTTGAAGTAGCCTAGTTACACTGTAGTGTATGTACAAGTGGTTGAGAGCCACTATATTGTAGCCATATTCAGAAAGGGATACACTAAAGGGCACTGGGGTGAGGGCATTAGAAATGTGCTGGTCAGAAACATACGCATCTATAAACAGTGATTTAAACATTCAGCAGCCTTTAAAGCTTTGGCCCATCCACAGGCACCCTACCTGCTCCACAGTGGGGTCTGGCTAAGGCTTCTGTGAATGGACACTATGGGTTCTTGTCCCTTTCTGAGCAATTGTGGCTTGGAACAGTGTCAGCCTGTGGCCTCAATTGCTTCTCATGCACGAAGGATTCCTCTTATTAGCCATGATGGAGTTGCCCTGCCTTCTCCCTCTCCCTTTTTTAGGCTAACCTGGGGGAGGAGCAAAGGTCCATTTGGGCTCTCCACCTGCTGCAGCAAGGTGTTCCTACCCCTACAACTACATGCTGGGGCAGGCTAAGGGCAAGTAGTTTGTCCTTGCCATCAGAATATATTGGTGCTTAATTACTTAATGTATATTGCTGTTGCTTTTAGATGACGAGCTACTGCATTCTTCTGTTTGGTTGAAGCCAGAATCACATTGAGGTTTCCACACACAAGATGACATATTGGAACAACTCGGGGAAGCAGACATAGTATTTGCAGGGGGTGTGAATTTGTTCAGCTGTGTGGGCAAACAATAAGTAACGAAGGGTATGTCACTCCCAGAATTGTAGGATTTAGTGTGTATATGGGACTGAGAGATTAATGAACATGGACTGCCTGTGGTTGTCTGGCTCACTGGTTGCTCTAACCCTGTACAAAGGTGGAGCATGGCTTGCTGCAAGCCATGTGCCCAGGTCTGGGTGGGCCTGACAGTACTTCTGGCAGAGTAGCTATTTGACCTTGGGGTCTGCCAATCACAACATAATCAGGCTAAGCAGCTACAGCCACCCTTTGCTGCAAAGACTACATTGTTTTTTCTTTTTTCTTTTCCATTTGTTTATGTGATACAGTGTTGTCCTTCATGCCACAAATTACCTTCGCTTGTCAGGTAACCCTTGGACAATGGTGTCTTGAAGATTTTTGCCTCCTTTGTGCGGACTTCCTTGTTTCCCAAAACCACAGGAAGAGATGACAATGTCCCACAATCACTTTTTGTTAAACCACCCATAATTAAATTGCATCCTTTTTAGGATATAGCAGCTATTTATGGTGAATTAGTTTAATAACTTCTATGCTCCTTTATTCAGGACTAATGTTTCTTCTATATGTTAACTTCTTACTTCTTCCCTCTTGAATCTCATACATCCACTCCCTACTTTTTTCAGTTTACTCATCTGAATTCCAGGCCCCTATATTCTATCAGCTGTCTTTCTGGCCAGGAATAGTTGGCTGTCTCTCTCATAGGAGTCCATTGATCACAATTTTGAAATGACAAGAATAGTTGCTAAGGAGCAACAAGAGGTGTTCTTCCACTTTCTAAGGTACAGCACATTGTTTCCATAGTGCATCCAGCCAAAGAAACGTGTTCAGGAAAACAGCCCCTTTGCTGCTTTTAGCTTTCAAATGACCTGTCTTAGGGGAGTAGCAGTCAAGTTAGGGCAGGTCCCTGCCATGATAATTTGTAATTTAGAGCCAACTTAACTGGAGAAGTCACAAACTACTATTCTGTCCAATAATTGTTTTAGTTGTCTTCCATTAATACTGTGTTTTGAGGCCTCTAAAACAAGGTACAGTCCTAAAATGGTGATCCTAAAATGAGGGGGCTCACCCTGGGATATGTTTTTACTTGAAAGGGGACATGCTTTATTATATATTGTATAGGTTGCACCCTGCTTTTGGTGACAACCATTGGAATAGGTCTAGGCCTAAAGTCTTCATGCCTAAAAGGAAGCAAAGTCCAGGATGAGCTCTCCAGAATTGTTTCCCCTTTGCAGATAAAGAGCTGCTGTCACTTGATCCCTAAACCAGCTGGACTGATTGTGCTATTAATATCTTGATGCTATGCTCTTTGTTGTTGTCTTGCCTCATTTAAATGATAAAGACAATAATTAATGGAAATTTACAATCAGTCTTGTAGTAAAACTCAAGATTATCAGAGTTAACTATTGTGAATGGGAATTTACTTTGAATGCCATCATTTCTTTATGAGAAGTGGCCGTGTATCATGCTGCATAGCTCAGTTTATTTACATGATGTAAAAAGGACCTTGTAATTACATTTATAAGGAATAGGTTGTTAGAGACTAGAAGTCTGGCTGACAACCTTCCATTCCTGCAAGCTCTTTGATAGGCTCACCATGAAAACCTGACAGATGCCTGCCTTCCAGTTCTGTGTGAACAAATGGGATTTTGTGCATGTGCATTTGTAGAGGCTTCCTGAATAAGTGGGCCTTGAAGTCACTGGCAAAATGAAATATGGAAAATTAGAGCAAAAAGAAAAGAAGTGGTCTGCTAGAGCCATCCACTTGAAGGAAACAGTGGCAAATTGGATATTGATTCTGAGCAGAGGCAAGGAACGTGGGGAGTGAGATTCCAGTCTTGTGTAGAAGATTAGTGCTGTTCTCACTCTGTTCTACTCATGATTTCGCCTCTTTGTCCCAAACAAGAGTTGAATTGTGGGCATTGCATTGCCAATCATTCATCATCTGTGCACTTTTGAGTGCTGGGTTGTGAGGGTGTGCCTCTAGAAACTCAATAGCAGTGACAATTGTTATTAACGTATCACCATTTATACTCCAATTTCTAGATTACTTCCCTTCTCTTTCTACTCTAGATTTTTCAAATTCTGATATTTTAGTTAAGCTTCAATGAAGCTTTTAACCTAGATTTTCAAGTCTGGAAAGTTTTACAAAAGTAATTTTGTGAGTGTTCTCATGGTTGGGAAGCTGAACTTTGAAAAAAAAATCATTTGACATGTTCATTATGGTAGTTCCTAAAGGTCAGCTAAGAGCAGAGCTCCAGTGTGCTAGGCACTGCACAGAGATGTTCTCTGGCTGAACCAAAGAGTTTACAGTTTAAATAGTCAAGAAAGACGTACGGCAGGGAAAGAGAAATAACATACAGGCAGAGTGAACAGTGTGGTGGCTGCAAATGGTTTTGGGGGGATTTTAGAGTAAGTTAAGGAGATAAGCTCAATAGGAAGGGAAGTAGAGGGGGGTAGAGAAGAGGATAAGAAGAGTGGGTGTGGAGTGAAATTTAAGTGAAGAGATTATGAGGGAGAGCAAGGGTTGGAGAAAACAGCCAAGTAGCATAGAGCAGAGAAAGTGCAGGCAGAACTATAGGAAGCTCCCTGTCCATTGGTCACTGCTTTTGCTCCTATCTGCAATCCTAGAGTCTCTGGTTGGCTTCTCTCTGTAGTTTTGTCCAAAACCACCTGTGTCCTAGTACTCTAAGGCTACGTCTAGACTGCAAGCCTCTTTTGAAAGAGAGCGTCTAGACTGCAACCTCTTCTTTCGAAAAAGTGAGCTGCTTTTTCGAAAGAGAGCACCCAGGCAGTCTGGATGCTTTGTTTCGAAAAAGCCCTGTTTGCATTCAAGAACGCCTTTTTTTGAAAGAACACTTTCAAAAAAAGGCGTTATTCCTTGTGAAATGAGGATTACCGTCATCGAAAGAAAAGCTGTGTTCTTTCGATTTAATTTCAAAAGAACGTGGCTGTAGTCTAGACGCAGGTGAAGTTTTTTCGAAAAAGGCTACTTTTTTTTTAAAAAAAACCTGCAGTCTAGACACAGCCTTAAGAGTAAGGTGTAGGGAGTTCAGGGTAGAGGACTGGTCCCGGTTGGGCTGCATTTTACCTCCTGCGGCAGTCTTTGCGTTGACAGCTTCTGACCCTACCAGCTAGTAGAGTCTTTGACTGGCTCCTCTCTGCATTTTTCCCCAAGCCCACCTAGAGAGGGGGATGTGGGATGGCACCACCGGGTGCTAGTATCCCTCTAGGATTGGGGGAGAACTTGAAAACATAAAAATACTAAAACTGCTAGAGAAAGTTTTATGGCCATGTTAGTGATGCCTTACTGGGTTTTGCAAAGACTAAAATTGGTCTCCAAGTAGCATCAGCAGATAAAAGTGGAAAACAGGCCACAGCCACTTGAATATCACCATCACTTGTAACTGTGTTAGATTTTGTAGCTTGTGCCAGGCCAACCACAAGCAAATGACATAATTGCAATCTCTTCAGCAGTCTTTATATTTTGTCTAGAAAAGGGCAGTCCTACACAAGCCAGTATTTTAACCAAGTCACCCTTACAGTTTGCTAAACTCGTGACAAATTAAAATGTTGAAAATTGGATACAGTTTCAAATTATTGATTTCAAAAGTCCTAGTAACTACACTGCTGTTAAAAAAATCAATTGTGGTGCCAACTTACGATCAATTGGATCATATCTGGTGTATATGAAAGATATAAATAGTACAAAGATAGGTCCTGATCTTACAAGATGCTTCACCTTGCATGGTTCTGAGCCCTCATAGTTATGCCCTTTGATGTCAGTGGGAGGGAAAGGTGCTGAGAAGCTCCCATGAAGTGCTTAGCAGCTAACAGGATCAGGTTTGCCCAGCCTAAACCTGGCTTAGAACACAAGCTTGGAATCACCTCAGACCTGTATTTGGAAAAAATTGGCCTCTATATATGCCAGCGTTATTCTTTATTTCTCAGGCTACGTGATGATGTTTCACCATATTTGTCTGATCAGAATCAGGCCCACAGAATCTTTTGTTGTATGATCTCAAATATGTTGAGCTGACTGTTAACAGTTGTTAGACTACATTATTCAATATTGTACCGTGTCCTCCTTTGCTAAAATGGATACATATTCCTTCCAATTCCAAGAAAATAAAATTGACATTTTAGAGTTCTTTAATTTAAAAATATGATCTATCAGTTTATTACTAATTTCTCATTTCAGATCCAGGGAATAGGGCACCAGACAAAACATCCAGACACCTGAGTTGTGTTTCTAGCTTTGCCACTTTTTATGTGAACCATATTTCAGTTTCTCCATCTGTAAAATGGGGATAATGGTACCTATCTTTATAAAGTAATTCACATTCTAATGATAAGTTGTTTAAAGTATTATTTATTTATAGACCTAGTTGGAAAAAAAAGTTTAAAAAATCGTGAAAAAAATGAAAATTCTAGAGTCTTTCCATTTTACTAGATTCAAAGTGGAGGCATTTTTCATGTTTTATTTTCCTAAAAAGATACATTTGTATTGAAATAATTGCTGAAACAATTATCAACATCTTTCATTTACCAATAACTTGTTTCTGATTATTTTGTTTGAAAAATTGCAGACAGTTCTTTTTAATATAGCCATTTGAAAGTATGTAGCTTGCAGTTTAAGGATTTCTCATCATATTACTTTATATTTGCTGCCAATCTTTAGGAAGCTTTGTATTTTAAAGTGGGATCTTCCAGTTGAGTTTGTGATTTTTTGCAATTGTCTTTTCCTACTTCTTTCCCCAGCATGTTTAAGAGCCTGGACAAATCTATGTGTAAATGACTAGTGCTACAACAGTGACAAGTGTGTCTCCCTCTAGTGGCTAGTCCAAGTAGAGGATATTAGCCTTGTGCTGGTAAGCTGATGGAGCAAGTCTTTGGTTTAAGTAATAGAGGTCTGTATTCTGAACTTCTGGATTCAGCCCCCACAGATGACCCAATGAGATATTAAAGGTTGATTCAGTTCTGTCCCTGCCCTTCGAGGTTACTTTGGGTATGTCTACACTGCCACCCTAGTTCGAACTAGGGTGGCTAATGTAGGCATTCGAACTTGCAAATGAAGCCCGGGATTTAAATATCCGGGCTTCATTTGCATGTTCCCGGGCAGGCGCCATTTTTAAATGCAGCTTCTGTACTCCTCCTCCATGTACTCCTGTATTCCTCATATTTAAATCCCGGGCTCATTTGCACTTCCAAAGTGCTTGATTTGTATCCCTCTCTCAGCAAAGGGATGCAGTCTAGACACAGCCCCAGAGAATGGGAAGGTGAGTGGCAGTGGCCGTGTCAGCACTCCGGGAGGCACCCCCAAGGGGTCTTCTGTGACCTCACCCCATCACAACAGGATTGGTTGATAATGAAGGGTTGGGGAAGAGGGATTTATTATAAAAGTCAGCTATGCAGTTTCCATCCAGAAGTCTGTGATCTTCATGATTTTATGGCATATACAGCTTGCAACCTATGATCTTTTGCACTTGAAATTGAATCAGAACTCCAAGGGAATAAGAAATTTGGAGCAACAGTAGCTTGTTACATTTCAAAGCAACAACCCCATTGCTACAACAGTGTGAATGAACATTACAGCTAGTATCTAGCAACCCTATAGCTGTCACTTAGGTGAACCTCTTGATAAATTGGATTGTGATATTTATAGAATCTATTAAAATACAACCCATCATGTGTTTGTTTATATGTTGACAAGATGATGTACACTCTGCAGGTCAAGGGTGATGTGAACTGTTATGGTGTTCTTGTCAAAGCAGTTAAAAAAGGAACATTTAAATATTTTTGTGGAATAATTATTCAACTAAGAGAGCAACAGCAACATACAAATTCTTATTTAGAAATATTCTACTGATCTGACACTACAATCTGTGATTGTTATCAATCAGAAAGACTTTCCCACTTCTTCTCTAATATGTTAGAGAATTGGCAGCTCCGACAGAAAAACAGATAGCAAAATTAAACAGAAAGGCATTGATTTAACTACTTGTGTGGTTTATCCTGTGCCACAAAGAATTTTACATTCTGCCTTGTCACTTATTAACAACCCCCTTTTAATAAATAAGTTGATGCAACACACAAAACTTTAGGGTTATTTACTTTATTGTAAATATTCCAACTCAAAAACAAGTGTTTCTTTGAACATTGTTACAAAAATGGAGCAAAAATAATGTGTAATAGACGGAATTATAAATTTAACTTCCATGGGCCCAATTCTGCTTATATATACACCTGTGTAAATTCTATTGCAAACAATGAGATTTGTAAATTCATCTCTAAAATCAGATTAGTATCAATTGATAGTGTTACTGGCAGGATTGGACCCAAATACACATTCTGGAGGATCCAGAGTATTTTCCCAACATTCTCTTTTCTGCCAAATACTTATGGAAGTACCCAGTATAAATTACTGGGTTGAGAGCTCAGCAGATGGATAACAGGGAGGAATATGTTCCCATTCCATACTGTAATTATTTATGATTTTTTATTTCAGCACCTAATATGTCAAGTGCCTTTGAAAGAAATAAGAAACATCTGTTCTCTGCCTCAATCTAAATATAAAGAATTTTAAACAGGTGAGATAAGGTAAGGGAGTGCAAAGGGAACAACTACATTGTATAGCTACTCAGGTGTGTCATGTATGTAAAATTATAGAGATATCTAAGCTTTTCTTTCTTCCAACTCCAGTGAAATTCAGTTTTATATATGAGTTTATTTATTTGGAAGAGAACTTGGAGATGGGGTCACAGACATGAGGAAGGAAAAGAGCATGTGCAAATAGCAGAGGAAGGAAGGTCCAGGAGAAGTGAGAATGAAGGGAGAGTTTAAGGATCAGTAATTTAGTGTTGAAGAACATGGGAGGCAAGGAGGATGGGTGGAGTCAGATATAAAATACTTGACTGTTGTGCCTTGAGTCCTTGGACATCTGCTGTTCTGTTGAAGATGAAATAGCACAGGTCCTGATATCACTGGGACAAAAGGTACTTAGAAACCTAAACACCAGACTTAGGTGTCTACTTCTGGAATGCAGGTGCCTAAGTCCTTGTTTCAGGCTCCTCTGTAATCCACAAAATGCCCATCTAAATTTACTAGATGCCTAAATTTTAATTGTAAAAGTTCCCTAGAACCTAAGTTTCTGCCTCTAGGCATGCACACTGCTGTCACACTCAAAGTATCTGGACATTGATTTTCTGCTGAAGCCCCCGAGAAATCTGTGAACCAGGTGTTCACCTGTGCATCTCCATGCGCAGGGCTTGATCCAGCTTGGAGATCACCTTCCAGACCTCATCTTGTTCAAGGTTTGAACAGAGGAGATGGTGGTAACACTCTTAACTTTTAGCCCAGTGATTGTAGCACTCACCTAAGTTAAGGGATTCAATTTTTCCTCTGCCTAAAGAAAAGAAAGGATAGGAAGAAGGGACCCCCTTCTCTCAGATGAGTGCTCTAACCACTGATCTCTAGGCTTTTTCGATCTGGGACTTTCTACCTCTTAAGGCTGTTCCACTGTATATAAATAGTCATTGGAACAGGGGAACTGGACCCTGGGTTTCCAGTCTCCCAGCTGTAGGGGTCAATTGCGGAAGAACTTTGTACGTGCCAGTTTAGGGGTGGCGAGGCCTGCATTCTTTCTCCTCTTTCCCTATTCCCTACATCTGATGAGCCAGAAGCAAGTCTTTGGGAACATACGCCATTATATCAAGAACGAATTGTAAATAAGGGTGGGAACATAACAATCTTGTTTACCCTAAAGTACTGATCATGTAAACAAGGCCAAAGAACAAGTAGAACTAGATCAGGACCAGATCAATAACTGAGGGTATGTCTACACTACCCCGCTAGTTCGAACTAGCGGGGTAATGTAGGCATACCGCACTTGCAAATGAAGCCCGGGATTTGAATTTCCCGGGCTTCATTTGCATAAGCGGGGAGCTGCCATTTTTAAAACCCCGCTGGTTCGAACCCCGTGCAGCACGGCTACACGGGGCTCGAACTAGGTAGTTCGGACTAGGATTCCACGAGGTGTACCGGTAGTTCGGAATAGGAATCCTAGTCCGAACTACCTAGTTCGAGCCCCGTGTAGCCACGCTGCACGGGGTTCGAACCAGCGGGGTTTTAAAAATGGCGGCTCCCCGCTTATGCAAATGAAGCCCGGGAAATTCAAATCCCGGGCTTCATTTGCAAGTGCGGTATGCCTACATTACCCTCCTAGTTCGAACTAGGAGGGTAGTGTAGACATACCCTAACAGCTCAGCCCTACATCAGTATGTAATGAGTAACCTCTGGAAATTTCCAAACTGCAAAACAAGGCAAGAGAACTGTATTTAAGGCTGCACCAAAGCACAGCAATTTGGACCTCACTGATGGGCTTTGGGTACCAGTGCCTTGGAAGCTGAGACAAACTCCCACTTCATCCACAGCCTACCCGGGGTTCCAAGCTAGCAGGAAGGGACATAAGATATGCCGCTTATTTGTTATATTGTTCTTCCAGTTATGGGGCACAGCTGTTAGCTGTCAGGAAATAAACTACTTGTGTTTGACAGACACCTGTGTAGAGTTCTTTGTACTTTGAGAGCCCAGTCTTAGACCTGAGACTTACTCTTGCTGACTACATCAGCTGGGTGCCCTAACCACTGGTCTCTACTCTCTCTCTTTTTGGCTCAATAGCTTTTAATTATTTATACGCAAGGGAACAGTTTCAACAAAAAATATTGAAGGAGACCCACAAACAAAATACCAATGGCTAAAGTACTCCCCTGGACCGTGGGTGATTCAAGTGTAATTCCTCCTCTGTATGGGGAGCAGAGAGGATGTGAACCAGGCTCAGTGGTTAGAGCAGTTTCCTGTGAGGTGGAAGACTACTGCTCAAATCTTTTCTCCCTCTCTTGAATTGAATTGTCTTCCCAATGAGTGCTGTAAAGAGGGGACTAAAAGCAATAAGATGGCTGTGTGTACGTACGCGTGTGTGCAACACACACACACACACACACACACACACACACACACACACACACACACAGTTTTGTGTAGAATGAAGCAGGTGTCTAACTCATTCTCACAAAAAGCAACTCAAGTGCTAAAGCTATTTGACTCCCAGAGGGGGGTTCCTGGTTTTGTATTATTAGCAGAGATAGTTGCTTCCCTGCAGCCTATGTCTATTTCTGTGAGAGGGGCAAGGCTTAGAGCACACATTCATTGGCATCTCTTATTAGGTAGGTGGAGAGCTGTCTAGTATATTGATGGGTATGGATTACCTTTCTATGTGCCTGTCTCACTCCATTCATTGTATAGAGAAACTAGGCACCGAACTCAAAATTTGTGGAGCACTGTATTGTTTCTAATGTATATAAGTTCAGCATTACAATGCTCAACATCACAACAAATAGTCCCTTTGTAGATCTGGACCAAAGAGATAGTAATGGTGATGCTGCAAGAGAACTGTGAGCTCTGGAAATCTACTTTCAGAAGGTCCGGTGGTGGTGGCTGTATAGTAATAGTGGAGTACCACTAGGTTCCAATCTCCCAGAGCTAACTACTTATGGAACTGCTATAAAGGAGAGAGGACAGAAGTCTTTTATTTATATTACAGAAAGATAGCTTTAGCAAGTTTTAAAATCAATTTAAAAGATGTATTTTAATGTCCTCCCTTTCCAATCCCATTTTAGCAAGGACAAGGGCTAATTTATTTGTTTTAAATGAAAGATGAGATCTTCTTTCACCGGCCCCCAGTATGTCCCCATTTTACGTTGCCTCTCCAGGTTGCCACAGCACCTTGATCTGGAAGCACTGCTTCAGAAGATAGTGGCTACATCTTGTCGTTCACTCTTAGGCCACATCTAGTCTAAGACATCTAGACACTGCGGCAGTCAATATTCTGGTGTTTGATTTAGTGGGTCTAATAAAGACCTGCCAAATCGATCACTGAAGGCACTTCTTTCAATGTCAGAACTGCTACAGTTCACAAGGAGTAAGGGAGGTCATGAAGAATAGGCGTTCCAGCATCAACAAGGGCACCGTCAGCGTTCAATTTAGTGGGTCTTTACTAGACCATCTAAATTGAATGCCAGATGATCGACCTCCACAGCATTGATCTTCTCTGTAGTCTAGACATGGCCTAAGGTACAGCCATCAGATAACACATTTGGTTACTTAAGGTCTAATCCTGAATCCTGTATAGTCAATGGCAAAATTCCTATTTATTCAAATCTGAACAGGAAAAGGCCCAAATAGCATGGACTGAATTCAAGCATCTGACCCAGAGATGAAAAGTTTAATAGAATACTCATCTATATGCTGATCCATGTGCCTGGGTATCAGTTACAAGGGTGTACAGTGAGTGGGTGAACTAGATTGCACATTATTTAGGTAAACAAAATGAAATGTGAAATTAGATGACATTCATGAGATTTTAAATTTCATTCCAAACCCAAAACTCAGGCCAGAATCACACAAGTTCTGGGACAAACCTGTTATGGAACATGCTGAGTTTTATGCAAACTTACATCAACCCTTAAAGAACTCAAAATGTAAAACAAAATTTTGGGGTGAATCGTGTGAATGAAAAATGAAAGTTTTGCAAAATATCTCTGTTCAATGAAATGGCCAGGAATGGTTTCGGTGGTGCTTAAATAGCTGTAAATGAGGGGATGACCTATAGGCCTAATATCACCTTTTATTATGTTTTCTAGTTTTTCTGAGTTTGTCAGATTTTGAATATTTTTTGCACATTGTTTCTTGTTGTTAAAGTATAAATTATGGGAGTATGACACCTTGAGCTCATCTCTGTATGCATTCTTTGGTATATATCATGCTTTATATAGAATTTCATTGCTCTAAAAAAAGATAAAAATACAGTTTTATTAGTTAAGCTTTTCATTTATGTTAATGTCTTTGTCATGTTGGTTTCTACACAAAGAGCAGACTTTCCGTCTAAAACAAACAAAAAGAACAAAAGTAAAGTTTCTTTGAGAGAGCAGAAAATTGACTCTGGAAGTCTACTGAGCACAAGTACAAAATAGCTGCTGAACTCTTCAGAGAGTGTGTTTAGAAATCAAAAGATTCAGTGTGTGAGAAATAATAGATCTATTGCTAAGTATCCTTCAATTTGAAGACATTTGTATTCAAAGGGTTTATGTACATGTAGTATTTCCAAATCTAGTGTGCATGTCTAATATTTGTTTGAAAATCTTTTTGTGTGCTTGCCAACCCAGTCTCTGTCCACCGCATCCAGATCGTGGCCTCTCCTGCAACTGTGCCACAGCAGGAGGGAGGGCTGCCACCAGCCTTTTCAGTGGCCAGATGGGGGCTGGACTGAGGGGCCTCCCCCAGGATCAGGTCTGGGGACAGGATGCTGTGGCCAGCTGAAGGATGGGCCCCGATTTGCTGGCCAGGCTTCATTTTAAATAAAGTAAAATATTATGTCCAACACAAAAGGTTTCAACATTGTCTTTATTTATGACAGGGGTGGGGATCCTTTTTTGGGTCAGTGCCACGGACCTACAGAAAAATCAGTCAGGGACTTCACAAGTGAGAAGGAAAAAAAGCCCCTCCAAACCCCCAACCCTCACTGATGTGGACCCCAACTGAAACACCTCACTCCCCTGGTGCTCTAGCTCCATGGGAAGGCGGAAGGGGGCGGGCAGGGGTCAGGACTGAGGTTCAGGGTTCAAGACCTCAGGCCAGATTTATTCTTCCAGGATTCCAGGGTTAGTGGATTTGTGGGCACCCTAGGCTCTGGGGTGGGGCCAAAAATGAGGGTTTCAGTGTGGGACAGGGCTGCCAGTGAGTGAGATAAGAATAGGGGTGTAAGATCTGGTCAGGAGGTGGGGTACAGGTGGGGCTGAGGGTCCGAGGTCTGGGTGGAAGATAGGGTGCAGGAGCGGGCTGGGGGCATGGTGTCTGGCTGGTGGAAGGGGGCAGGAGTGGGCTAGGATTGCAGGGTCTCAGTGGGGGCGGGGAGACGGGGAGGGTAAGTGGGGGAGCTAGGGGTATAGGGTCTGGGAATGAAGGTGGGGTACTTCCTGGTCTTTGGGCCCCGTGTTGCTCCCTGGCTCAGCCTCTTGCTCCTCCCATTAGCTGGATTCTGGCCAATGGGAGCACAGGGAAGGCTCCAGACAAGTGTGCTGGTGCAAAGCTGCTTGGGAGAAGGGTGCCAATATCAATTTTTGGTAAATATACTTTTTGGAATATTTAACTTAAGTGAACAATTAAATAATTCTGTTTGGTGCCACTCTTCTACTCCATTTCTTCCTATGCCTTCCCCTGCTTAAGGGTGCTTATTGTGATCCATATCTATGTTAGTATGTAGAAAACCCAGTACTCCTTGTAGGTTTTGTAAATAAAGCTTAGAATTTTCAAAATGTCTAACTTAGGAAATCAAGTCCCACTGAAAGTCTCTGGGACTTGTGCTCGCAGGTCACTAAGAGGCTTTTGAAAATCTCATGCATGGCCTCTTCAAACATATCTGGTTATCTTAGATAAGGATTCACATTTCCTTCATCTGATAACCTTGAAATAGTTACACTTTAAAGATATATTACTCTGGTCTCTCTTTTGTAACCTCAGGATTCTAAGGAATACACGTACTGGTATGCAGTTATTGTCAGTCTCCAGGCATACTCATATTTTTGTCACTCACGCATTATTTCAAGGCTTTCAAAGAATGATTGAGGCATCCTGGACAGTCAAGATTTGAATTAAAATAGAGTGGGAGTGACATATTTTTAGGTTTTGGTTATTTTGAAATGTTCATCTATGTGTGGAAAGCTTTCCCAGCACAACAATCCTTGTGAGTGATATGAGAAAAAACGTTTCCTAGCGCTCAAGCTTACAACACCGAAGTAATTATTGGATAGGAAAGATCATTTTAGGGAAGTAACTTTCAGCAGTTTAGATTTATCAGAACTACTACTGTTGTAGCTAGTAGAGAAAGTAAAGAGAAGCAAGAAGTATATTTTGGAAGATAAAAGATATTTACACACACATACACCCACCCACCCACACCTCAAACAGCTGAATTCTGTTTGAACATATTTGCCTAATGCTGTTAAAATGGGTCTTTCATATGTTGCTTAATCCAAAAGGCACTGAAGTAGCCACAATCTAACTTTAACATGATAATAAATATTTGTATCAAACACATTCTTCCAAAATATCTGTGGATATGACAGCTAACTGGTTACTCATTACTTTGAGAGTTGTTACTGGTGAAATTTAGGATGGAATCATATCAATTAATATTTGTACCTTACCTATGACTCACCACTAAATGACTAACAAATTGCATTTTACACAGTCTGAAATCATCAACTATGGGACAAATATTGTTATCATTTTACTCTAGTGTAAAATTAGATTAGCCTTTAAATCAACAAGGACTCCAAGTCTGGATTTAGGCAGATCTATGCAAGAGTAGAATTTGGCTCAATGGCTTTCTTCTGTGCAATGCATCTGATATGTCTACTAAAATAAATGCTGTATATTTTAAACATTCTCTGTTTTGCAACTATAGAGTCACCAATATTTTTTCTTGTAAAACATTTGTTCTCAATTGTAGTCTTCTTTCTTTAACAAGGTCAGAAGAAGTTCAAAATGACATTCTGAAGTATATCTTTTGTTTGGAAAAGTGATCTGCTCATTGCCATAGCAAACCTATATTAAATTCTTTTCGTTTTTTTATATATATATAATTTTATATTAATACCATATTTTAAAAGTATTTATGCAATATTAAAGTTCTGACGGCAACTCAAATATTTGCCATGTTTTCCTTTAGAAATTTGCAAACTTACAACTGAAATAATTGTTGCATGAAGAAAATAGACAATTTTTAAAAAGAGAAGCCCTGTGGATAATTACATCATGACAGATCCCTGGAGTATCTTTGGCATACTATACATTTTTGCTCTCAGATTTATTATTAAATCAATACAAATCTCAGAACTGAGCATAGGCAGTAAATGAATGATGCACATGATGAGGATGGGATATTAGGCTCATCTCTATGCAAAGTTATGAGCAAGTTATGTGACTATCTACTATTCATTTTAGCAATTAAATGTACAAAGTTCCAGTGGACAGGGCACTGAATTGGGAATCCTGGGGCCCAAGAACTACTCTCCACTCATCCACTAATTCACTGTTTAACTTCTCCAAGTCTCAGTTTTCATCTTTGTAAAATGAGAATTTTTGTAAAGGGCTTTGAGATCGATAAAGGAAAAGTTCTAATAGTAAATGCTAAATACTATTATTATTTTATAATAACCTCTTATGTTTTAAGAATTGAAACACTCCCTAAGAATTGAAACTGATTCCTAAGGCCACACTGCTAAGATAATGAAATGTTTCAAAATGTTTAGACTTGGAGTTTATTCTCCAGATACACACAAGATTTACAGCACGGTTTTTGGGACTAAGCATACAACTGGCATAACTTAAAGAGACTACCACCTCTGGTAACCATTATGAATTTTCACATACTGATATTTGCTGAATTCATAATGGCCTTGAGCCTCTTTCAGAGCCTGCTAAAGGCAGTGTTACAATTCATATTGCTTTTTAATGAGGTCAGGATCATGCCTGTTGTGAATAGATAATAGGGTGCTGATTCTAAACATTTTTGGAGAAATGACTTTTTGTATTGAAAATGTCTTTCCAAAGAACTGGTCTTAATGTTTAAAAAATCATATGAGTTGTTAAATTTTTCTATTAGAAGGTTTACATATAATTCATACTTAAATTACTTCTAATACTTTATTTGCAACCATTGGATTTGATTTGATTTAATTAAAATTATCGGGTTTTTTTCATAAAAACAGTAAAGTTCTCTAAATTTTTCACCAACTCATTTACTTTAGCAGGAATTTAGTGAATGAGTACATCTTAAGGAATCTGTGTATGGGAGTGAAATAAATGTCAACAAGAATGTAATTCTTTTAGACACTTTAATTTTCATTTCATGATTTCACAAAAACTTTTGGGATACTGTGGATGAGAGAGAGAAAGATAGAGATGTGTGTTCCTAAGTATTCCTTTGACTGGTTAGCAAATGCCACTCTGATCTATGGGTTAATATTTTTAACTTTTAAACAAAAATTATTGCTTTGATGAAATGTTGTGCGCCTTTATTTATATAACTGCACTTTAGGTCATCACAGGATCAGATGTGCAGGGAAAATTCTTCTTACATCTCTACTGCACATTCTGTACTTCTGTGCTGAACTCCCATTGACATCAATGCCAATTCTGTGCTTGGAATACATGAAAAATAGAGTTTGGCATTAGAGACTGGAGAAGAGAATTCCCTTGAATATGGCATATTGTCATTTTCTCTGAGCCACGTGGCTTTATGGAAGAGACTACAACTGTTAAGTGTTAGATTATGGCATGCCTCTGAATTTGCCTCATTATTAATGCTGATAGGTTGTCCTGCCCTTTTAACATTTTTACTCACTTTGAATCTGAGGGTTTTATAGTAAGTGCAATAAATTACCTACCCAGATACTGCTTGGTCTTATTAGATAATTTACTAACCTGGACAAAGTCAATCTCTCCCTCAGGAAGCCCGGAGTAGAGCATGTCCTTCTATAAAGTCTGCTAGGGAATGACAGACCTTTGAGAAGAAAAGGAGCAAAATGTGCCCATGAAATACTGTGCTGTGCAACTGGGCATTCTGTAGCATTTTGTTGACAAAATGGGTCAGTGAAGGCAAAAGTCATAGCACGTTGACATCTTTCTTTTCTCTTCGGGTACGTCTAAACTACATGCCTCTGTCGGCAGAGGCATGTAGATTTGTTTTTTTGGCAAAGGCAAATGAAGCCGCGATTTAAATGATAGCGGCTTCATTTACATGGCTGCTGTGCTGAGCCGACAAACAGCTGATCAGCTGTTTGTCCACTCAGCGCGCTAGTCTGGATGCTCCCCTGCCGACATCAAAGCCCTTTGTCGGCAGCCCCGGTAAACTTCATCCCATGAGAAATAACGGGGCTGCCGACAAAGGGCTTTGATGTCGGCAGGGGAGTGTCCAGACTAGCGTGCTGAGTGGACAAACAGCTGATCAGCTGTTTGTCGGCTCAGCACGGCAGCCATGTAAATGTAAATGAAGCCGCGATCATTTAAATCGCGGCTTCATTTGCCTTTGCCTATGTGTCTAATCTACATGTCTCTGACGACAGAGGCATGTCTAGACACAGCCTTCCTGTCCTCCCAGTTTCTTAGACAGTAGACACTTTTTAACACTAAAAAATGAAGGTTTGGGGACTGCAACAGCTGCTGTGTGCTGTCTCACAACAGTGTCTTATCTAAGTTGGCTGTGACTCCTGTAATATTAGCATCTCCTTCATACTGAAATACTTCTTCATCTTCTCCTCTCATCTTGTCCTTGATTTTTCTTGGTATTATTAGGCTTTTTGGTTTATTCTTGTTGGATGGGGTGAGTTGAAGATACTAACATGCAAACAGGATTTTAGCTTAGGAATGTTTTTTGAATAACTGTAAAATATGAAATATATGTTATTCTTAATATGATGAAGGTCAGTTTGCCCTCAAAACAGAATGCTTGACAATTGTGCTTTCTGAACATGGGTCAGAAAAAGAATGTAGTAGACTTAGGAAAACATAATAATTTAAGAAGTGACATATTTCAACAAAGAAATAAAACTGTAGGGAGTACAGAAAAGAAGAAAAACTTTAGGAAACCATTACTTCATTAGGACAAACATTTAATGTTTTTTAAAGACTCTGTATTAAAAAGGGTTAGTTCTAGGACATTCATGTTTGTGTGAGATCATAAATCTGTCCTGTAAGAACCAGAAGGTGCTTCTTATTACAGATACGCCGATTTCTGCTGGAACTCTAACTTTTTGGAAGTAGTTAATCCGAGTAGCTGGCTAACCATTTGCTTGCAAATAGATGCCTTAATACCTGCTCCTTTTCCAAATGTGGTGATGAATTTGATTGGGAAGGTTTCATCCACAAATTCAGAGCTAGTATCTGATTTATGAGGCATATAAAAAGGAGTAAAAGAGAAACTGCATTGCATCTTGTTAGCTGGATCATATGTATTCATGTTTGGTCTCCCAAGCAAAATATGTAAATGAGCCCCCGAAGTTATATAAGTTTTTCTCCGCTTCTCCAGTTTACCTCTCTTGCTAAGCCCCTTTCCTGAGAATATCCATTCCCTCACGGCCCCCCCTCCCACTCATGTTTTAGTGCATCATGCACATGCATACTCATATTCTTTCCATAGCTGTTCATCTGCCTCTTTGTGAACTGGTCTCAGAGAAAACCAGCTGTCTGGGGGTATGCTCAGCTTCTTATCTTCAATCCTCATTCAAGTTCCAGGGTTTCTTCATTCTTTCTCTACAGAGTTGAGGATGCGAAGGGTGTCTCTGCCTATCTGGGAATGCTGCACCCTTCTTTCTTGGGAGTGGGGAAACTGGGTATTCCTGTCAGGATTAGGAAGATGACTATCAACATTAATAAACTGCACTTCAGATATCATCTATATTTAAGGGGAAAGTGTCAAAGTTGGGGGAGAGTTTGCATTTTCAACTACTATGCTGTCTGGATCTCCCAGTGCATTTAGCCATTTAGATGGCAAGCACTTATGTATTGGGACTGTTTTTATGTATTCCTATTATAGAACATCACTGGCAGTCACTAGCTAATTAATAATGATAATTATATTGACTCTTTTGTTCCTGTTGAATTAGGGTAGGTCTTAATTTAGCCTAGTGGTCACCAACCAGTAGATCGAGATCTACCAGTAGATCTTAGAGCCTCTGACAGGTGATCCTGACTGGTTTGGCCAGGAAGCTATCAAGGCTGGCATTTCGGTTGCCCTTCCACCCACTGTCCTGCTGCTCCTGTCCTCTGCCTTGGAGCTGCCCCACTGCTTGCTGTGCAGAGTGTGGGAGGGAGAAGGGGGGGGCGCTGATGTCAGGGGTGTCCCTCTTCCCCCCACTTCTGTACCCTATCTCCACACACAGAGAGAAGGGGATGGAGGGAGCTTGGCAATGCAAATCTCTGTCACTCTCACACACTGTGTGTCTCTCTGTCATTCTCACAAACACACACTGCCCTTCACTTTTCTCCCCCAGCCCAATACATATGTGGGGGTGGTTGTTACTACTTTTACTGCTGAACTGGGTTATTTTTGGGTTTCAGACTGGTCTGTGCATTTGATAATTTTAATTTCTCTCTTACGTGTATATTTAATTCTTTAAGCAGTGAGTTCTAAAATGCCTAACCTGTCCCGGCTGGAGTAATTATCCCTGTGATAATTGCTGCTCCTGGAAGTAGCCGGCATGTCCCTGCAGCCCCCGGGAAAGGTGGAGCAGGGGTTCTCCACATGCTGTACTTGCCTGCAAACACTGCTCCTGTAGCTCCCCTTGGTCAATAAGGGTATGTCTACACTAGGCTTCCGTGAAATTCAAATCCCGGGCTTCATTTGCAACTCCGGTTGCCTAAATTACCACTCTAGTTCGAACTAGGGTGGTAGTGTAGACATACCCTAACAGAGAACCGTGGACAGTAGAAGCTATAGCAGGGCCGGCCTTAGGCTGATTCACCGATTCCCAGGCGTGGGGCTCCGCGCCCAGGGAAGCAGCGCATGCGTAGTGCACCAGAAGCACGACACTTGTGCGGGGTCCCCGGGCGCACAACGCATGCGTCATAACTTTCTGGGAGCCACGCATGCGTTGTACTCCTGGGGCACTGCACATGTGTGGGCACACAGCGCATGCATCGTGACATCCAGGATGTGTGGGGCATGCGTCGTGCCTCTGGCATGCAACGCATGCGCCCGGGGCCCTGCACATGCGGGGCCCCGTCCCTGGAATCGGGCCCCGTGCTCTGTAGAGCCGGCCCTGAGCTGTAGGCTCAGGACCGGTAGATGAGGGGCAACATATGGCCCCATGGAGCCATTCCTGTACATGCCAACTGCTTTCAGGAGTGGTGCAGGGCCAGGGCAGAAGTAAGCCTGCCTTAACCCCACTGCTCCACCACCAGGGAGCCGTCTCAGTTAAGTGGTGCCCAGCCAGAGCCTGGATCCTCGCCCCAGTCCTGAATCCCCTCTTGCCCCCAATCTCCTGCCCCAGATGTGAGTTCCCTTGCACCCAACCTCCTTCCAGAGCTTGCACTCCCAACTCCCCACCCTGGGATAAGCTTGGAGCCCCACACTCTGAACCCTTTGGCCTAAGACCAGAGCCTGCACCTCAACCCCCTCCCCCAGCCTGGGGAAAGTGAATGAGGTTTGGGAGGAAGGGGGATGGAATGAGCTGGGTGAGACCTTGGAGAAGAGGGAGAGCACAGATGGGGCCTCAAAGAAGGGGCAGGAAGGAAGTGGGGCAAGGATAGTTGGATTTGAGGTAGATCTTATATTGCACTTACATTGAAAAATTGATCTTGCGGTTAAAAAGGTTGGAGACCATTGATTTAGCCCATTGTGTTGCACAGTAAAGACAGGTAGGGAGGGTAATTATAAATAGATTTTGGGGCCATTTCTAGCCACTCACTTATTGTTGAGTGTGGGTGTGTCAGAGATTGAGGGTAGAAGTGATGTGAAATGGGAAAGGTTCTGGGGTGAGAGAAAGAACTTGGAAGATCTTAAGATATTTAGGGAAGGAGAGATGAATAGAAAGGAAAGATAGATGTGGCCCTTGGTGCCAAAAGGACCCAGAGAAAGAGGATTGTGTTGAACAAAAAAGAGATGCAATTCTGTTCTCACGTACATATGTGTAAATTAGGAGTAACTCTACGGAGTACAGGGGAATTAAGCTGAAGCAAGGGATCCAAAGAAAGAGGTGGGAGGGTGAGAAAAGTGGGAAGTTGAGTAAAGAGCAGAGAAGAAGGATGTAATGGAAAGGAAAAATGTAGAAATTGGTGAAGGAAATGGGAGTGAGGAAAAGTTATATGAACAAGAGGAAAACTGATAGAAAGAAAGGCAAGAAGCGAACAGCAGAAGAGCTAAAAGAAAAAGCAGGACAACACAAACCTTTATGGCTAGCCATCCTCGCTCCCTGCCCCACCACAATATTTTTAGGTGTTTTTTGATGTAACTGTTATGAAGTGGAGGAGGGCAGGAAAGGAGAAAAATGCTAAGACTTTGTGATGGGTGTAGAAAATGGAAAGTCAGAAGGCAAAATAAGAGGCTGGAAATCTTGGTTGGATATGGAAGGGGAAATCAGAGGCTTTTATGGGGAGGAAGAGTCCAAATTTATCTAGGAAAATAGGGCTAGGAAAGGTGAGGAGCCATGATGACATGCATGGTACCTTTACAGTGTGATATTGAATCATCATAATGCAATGTTATGACATAGAAATCCAAATGTATCCATTTGTAGATTTTATATATATATAGTGTGTATAAATTGGCACCCCAAGTATCTACAGGATAAGGGAAGAGTGCCACCTAGAGACACACCAGCACTGTTTTCTACAGCATCTCTTATTCTGAGGATTTCTCCCATTCAAATGCTGATTTGGCCTAAACCTACTTAGTTTACAAGAGGGAGTGAATCACAAAAAACAGAGTCTGACTGCAGGTCATAGCATGGGATATGCAGTGATGTTATACATTGAGATGCACCATCAATTTCCACTTATTCATATATCTGTGCCATTGCAAAGTTATAAACACTGCTTTAATGAATTATGGATACTGGAAATAAAGAACAGGCCATATTATTACATATTATTCAGATCTTTTAGGACAGCACTGATCCTGCTCTTTTTTTTGGCCAGGGAGGAAAGAGGGGGGAGGAGGAGGGCAGGACACTTGGATTTGTGTACCTGAAAAAGGAAACAGTTAATTTATATTGCCCTGTGGGTAGTTTTCCAAAATAGATACTTCCTTCTTCACCTACCAGTGCCTCTCTGATTCTGTTTTTAATTTTCACATCACATTTATGTGATGAGTACATGAGCAGTTATTCAAATTTGCTAGTCATATTCTGAGATAAATTACAGGACATGGGCTTATGCAGTGGTGAGCATGCCAGAATCTATTAAACCTTGATCTCTTTTCATGTCAGCAAATATGGAAATGAAAGGGAAAAGGAAAGCCTGGCCTGAAGAGAAATTGGAACCTGTTGTGTTTCACCCACCTCAAGAGCCGAGGGGGGAGGGAAAAATTGTGATGATGTGGCCCACCCTTTATTTAGAGTATACACAACTCATGACAGCAGCTTTTATAACTAAAAGTTGCACTTAATAAATATGAGAAGATACAGGTTTTCTTGATTACTTAAACTTAAATGTTTATTCAAGCTTTCATGAGAAGTTTGTCTTAATTTAAACAGAGCTAAGGCCTGCTGAACAGATGCCATTTTTTTAATGTGGATTCAGTACAGATGAAACGAGTCTTAATAACATACAAACTTATTTAGTTTGTAAATGTATTCTACAGAGGCTTTACTTCATGGTTTGGTTACTATAATTAGATATAAACTGAAGTTAATTTTTCATAACTAAATTATATTTGAGAGTTTTATACTTCATTTCATGTAAGAACATGATACTAGTTTTAATTTAAAATTTTATTTCAAAGGAAACATGTAAATATTGTTATTGTAGTTCATAGCAATGAAGTATTACTTGTATTTTCCTTTTCGGTATTGATGTTATAGAGATGTTGGAGACACTAATACATTGTGGATATTGTTGCTGAGAGAAGGCGAAGAAAAAAGATAGGTTTGAAACACAGCCTGCAAAATGGCACAAAGCCAATACGCTGAAAAATGGCAAACATGTCACAGTGAACAGCTGGACACAGAAATATTTCTCTTTAATTTGGAAGGATAAAATTTTTTTCACAGCAGGCCACTCTCAAAAGAGTACAACATCAAAGAGGGTGGGTCCCACCAGTCAAACATCATCTGGCTCCAGTATGGAGCAAAATGAATGAACTGTCAAGACTTTTTTCCAGTGTATATGTTTTTGCCAAGTGAAAAGTAAAAGGTTCAGTGGCTTGTTCTGATCACAGACCAAATCCTGATAATGGAAAGTTGATTCCCCAAAGTCTTCCTCTGATCAGCTGACAGGAGATGTCTGAAGAAGACCCCAGATTGATTGATGGTCCTCTTTGTATTGATGGCCTCTGCCACCCTTAGAGATAAGTGAGATATGCCAAATGCTTAACAGCTCTGGAGTGCTCCTGTGACTGTGATTTGAACATGTTCTAATCTACTTTATAATCCTCACAGAAACCCCAGTTATCTTCTAAAGAAACCTAATATGATACTTACCGATATCTGCGCTGCACCATAATAAGAAAAAAAATCTATTTCACATTGTCCAAAAAGTGTCCACTACAAACATCCTTATAGAGTCTTTTCAATTGTTTTTTTCTGATTCTGACTTCAGCTTTGACATAAGATTAGCTGCAAATTAAACATTATCATGCTGATTTACTTTCTATAATGACAGTAAAGAACTGATACAACACATATATTTTTCAGTATTAAAGTACAGCAACACAGTTTTTACAGCCATTACTCATTTGTTTTATGAGGAATCTCAGGCATAGTTTATCACATATTTTATTACTTGACCTTTTAATCATCATCTTGGGAACTTGGCATTCCAGGCATTCCAAAATATTCAAAACTAAAAATAACAATGTACTTCATTATTTAAAACTTGCACAAAGAAGTTAAGTATTTTTTTTAAAAATTAACTCCTTTGCTCATGACAACCAGGAACAGCTCTTTCAGAAAGGTGGACTTCAAAAAGCATTTAAACAATTGTTGTTGTAGCAGAGCCTGCAAGCAACTCTGATTATGGCTTCATTGAAATTGGTGCTTTACTAACATGTACAGTAGTAAGAGGTAGTCCCTGCCTTTTATGAACTTATCTACAAAGAGAAGACAAAGGATGGAAGAAAATACTATCCTTTTTATTTTAAACAGTTGGGAATTCAAGACCGAGAATTTAAGTAACTTCCTCAAGGTCACAGAGTAACTCTGTGGCATATATTGAGGAACTGAACCCCAACCTTTTGAGTCCTTGTGCAGGGCTTTGAACACAAGACTGTTTTTCCTTTTCGGACTTTCCTTATTCTCTGCTGGATCATCAGGAATGATGATCTCAGTGGAACATGATACCCTATATCCCTACCTACCGTTGCTTAAAAAATAAGTTGTTTCCAGTATGAGCTTTTATTTAAGAATCACTATTTTTTACAGAATAAGCTTTCAAAAATTGTTACTTTTATTTATTTTTAATTTCTTGGAATATTTTTAAAGCATTAAACTGCCAAAGTGCAGTCCAAGGAGGTGTACGTTGTGTCTTGTGAGCCCTCTCATCTTGAATATGGAGGTGTTGGCCATCAAGATTACAGTCCTGCATGCCCCTAGCTGCTCAGATCAAGATAAAGCATTATATGCAGGAACTTGAAGACCTTAGCTGGGAGTCCCCATGGCTAAACCTTCATATTGAGTATGAGTGAGACCACAAGCTATACTGAAGAATTGCCAGGCCTCTGGGCAAGCGATGGGTGTGGGTGGCTTTGAGCTCCCACAGATTAGGAAATCAGCAAGGCAGTCCCTGGTTTCAAAACGATTGGGAAACACTAGTCTAAAGCACTAATCTGAAATGTTACTTGTGCTCAACTATCTTTACTACTTTAACTTTTTTGCCCAATGGGATTCTCTGTGTGAACATGAACTAAAAGAATGTCAAACAAATGAGCAAAAACATGGCGTTACAGAATTAGCTGACTTCTTTTTTAATGACAGATGATGCTGGGATTATTTGGTAAAGTGAATACAGACATTAAATGTCATGGATGACAAAATCTCCTGTTACATACCAAAGGACATGGCCATGTGTTCATAAGCAATGAGATAACAAAGGTCAGCTAGGTGCCGTAGGGTACCATTTTAGGAATTGCAGTTTCTTCCCATATGAATATGCCAATAATTTCAGTGGGACTATTCACATGAGTAATGGTTTGCAATTTCAGGCACTTAATGGGACTGAGAGCCTGTGCCTTCTTCATTAAGGAGTTCACATATGGAACCCCTCCTTGAGCACACCTGCTGGAGTCTCTGCTGCACCCAGCTGGGCTTCGTGTCAGGTTCTTCTCTTAGGATTCTCTCACATCTTTGATTATTTGTTTCCCTCTTTTCCCCCCATTATCTCTTCCTTCTTGGAACATTCTTCTTTTTTGCTCATTGCTGTTCATGAGGCTAATGTCTTTACACACTGAGCCCAGTCTGGCAAAATGGTCGATTATTGCACGCCGTGTCCCAGGTAAATGAGATAGTGGAGAAGAGGTAGGAAAACTGCCTCAGCATAGTCTGTGGTGATGTTTCTTCAACACACTGAACTGTAGCTGCCCTCAACATGCCCTTGTGACTGCATCCACAGGAATGAGGAATGGGGCACAAGATGGATCTTCAAATACTGAAACCAAGCAAAATCCTCTGCATTGGAACCACTGGTGCACTAAACACCAACATTTACTTTATTGTATCACTGGAGCCATTAAGCAGATACAAAAGCATACAATGAGGAGGCCATAAAATGTTTTGTAGGAACTCCATCAGCTTTAATTTACATGTGCACGTGTGTGTATGTGTGCATGTGTGTGTGAGAGAGCGCATTTCATGAGATTTGCCTTTGTGAACTGATGTACATTGTGTATTACAGCCATAAAAGTTACATTGCCTTCATGCCCTTATCTCTGTGCTGGAGAACTTCTAGTTTATAGAGTACCAATAAAACATAGATTTGGTTTTAAGTCTGTAACTTCACCATGTAGGACCATATTGTTGAGTAATACTAGACCTAATTGTTATGTGGAAGTCTCTTTTACAATGGGGACTTCCAGGTTTCAGTGTCAAAATTGAATGTTGAGACTTTTATTTAAAATCAATAGTTTTATGAACTCATCGGCTTTCCAGAATTAGACCTCTGTTCTGCAGGCCCTCACACAGATGCTTCCCTTTACACAAGTAGTCCCACTGAGGCCAATGAGACTACATGTGTGCATTTGCTGGATTGGGGTCTAAGTGAGAGATGAAGCCTTTCACCTAACATAGACAGTTCCAAACCATATTTATATTTTCATGTGCTATAATCCTTTGAGATACATTAAGTCCAAATAGCTTTTAATATTAGTTGGCAAGTGTTTTCTTTTTTAAAAATGGCTAGAGGATGCCTGCTAGATAAAAGAGAAGAAACATTAAGCAGATATTGCATGATGTACAGTCCATCCCAGAGATGACTAACTATAGAGAAGTGTTTAGGATAGCCTGGGCAGTTATAGATCATTGAATATCAAGATTGATTTCTCTACATTTTCAAAGATGTGCAGAGGCTGCTGGGGAGGATCTCCAACAAACGTTCAAGAATGTTTCATTTTAATTTTTTTCCCCAAAGAGGCCTCCGTCTGTTTCCTCACTGCTCACGTAGTTGGAGGTTCTTTTTCTGCTAATAGTAATTAAGGATATTTTAAGTGCATCTAAATTTTTTTTTGAAACCATTGACTACAGCAGAAAAGTGTGTGTAATATAAAAATTTGCAAAACAAAAGATGTTTTAAAAGAAAACTTGACTTTAAGTGACAACAATGACAATCACATCATCTATAGTATCTTATCATCCAAATAGGTGTGATATGTTATTTTTATCATCACCTATTAATGAATGAATATTTCATCACAATCCAACCACTTTAACACAAAATCAAGGATCTTTGTTTTTTAAAAAAGATATATTTGTTATCTTGATATATCTGTCCTTAGATAGACTTTTAAAGGCATACTTTAAAATGCAAAATATCAGGTTATCAACGGGGAGTTGAATTTTGGAAAAGCACTTATAACAGACATTTCTTGGAAAGAATGTTTATATAGCTGAAGAGAAACCTTGAGTAACATTATCAGTGTTTGGTAAAATTAGTTCTGGATGTAATTCATCTATACATGACAATTTTAAATTATTTTTCAAAATAGTTTTATGTTTGTATTTTGATATTACTGATGTAATAATACTTATTCTGCATCAAATTTAAGGTTATTGTACTGTGATGTAATCATAATTTTGTGCTTGCTTGTTTATTATGTAGCTACTAGTGATTTATATATTATGTCTTTATCTAAGTATTGCTTTGCTTTTAAATGCTGGGTTTTGGTAGCACCTAGCAAATTTAAACAATTTTTAAATGAAGTTTTTTGCTTGGGGAATTTCCCATATTTGTGATTTGGCATTGGTCTTTTTCATGTTTTGTTTTGCATAGATGAATAAGGATATGACTTTCAAATGTTCACTAAATAGGATAAATGGGTTACCAGGTTAATAAATCAAAGGAGAGAGCAACACTGGCTAAATTTTATAATTATTTTACTGATGCTTCCTCATTCAGTAAGTTTATGTCAAAATATTCATATTTACTAAGCAACTGAGTTAGCTACTCACACACGGTGTACCTTATTTTTGTTCTGGATACGGATCAGAAGTGCTAAATAACTAATAACATATTAAGTGTCAGACACAAGGCATTTTATTCCGTAGCACTAGCTAAGCTACTGTACCACAAGACGCTGAACCACATTGCTTAGTTACAGCACCTGACGGATGTAATTAATACGCTAATACACTAATACACATAGAACATTTCCATTTATATATCTCAAGTACTTAACAAAAATGAATAATCATTATTATTCACATGTTATGTGCAGCCTAAGTAAGTCCAGAGATTTCAAGTAATTTGCATTGTAGAGACCAGATGCTGTAATCCTGATCTATCAAAGCATTTTAGCATGTGCTTAACTTTAACTACATTAGAAGTCAACTCCCTTGAAATCAATAGGATCAATATGGGGCTCCAAAACTCTCTGCCATACAAATTGTTAGTTACTTTACTTAATTATAGCCTATTCTCTTCAAATAAAGAGTGTGCTTGAGTTATCAAAGAGATCAAACCATTGGGAATGCTAGCATGATCCTTACGTCTAGGATCATTGCTAATTATTGTATAAATAGTGAATATTTAAAATTCTAAAAATATTAAAATGTTGAGAAGCGTCTAGAGCTGTTCTAAACGTTTTTTGTTCCATATTTGTCCTAGCGTCCTTGGGTTTTGGTTTGTATTTTTCTCTCAATATGTTTGCCATTTGAAGCATCATTATTTAGTTATTATCTACTGATTAAGGTTTTAACACAAGAGGGCATAAAAATGCCCATCCAGCACTCTAGTTAATATAATTTAAAAAATACAGTGACACAAACAGCGACTTTCCCAAAACAAATAACTGATCTGTGATATCATGTCCGAGTACCATAGCATACCCACAAATCTCAGCCCTTCTTACACACAGTTCTCTTCTCCAAAAATCTAAATAAAAATATGAGCATTACAATATGTCCTGAAGACCAGGGTATTTTAGCTCCTTTGGGAGGGCTCAGAATTCCATAATTGGAAGGTTCCTTACCAAAGAAACTCCTACAGGCAGCATCCTGTATCTAATATTGAGAGCAATCTTTTGAAAATCTCATCCTTTCTAAATATTATAAATCCCATGACCTTGTACAGTAAAACTCCAGTGGTCTGGCATCCAATGGTCCGGCACTCCTGATGGTCCAGCACCATCTGGAACCTGGAAGTGCTCCGGGCAGCCGGACAATTGGAGCTGCTCTGCCCCCAGCTTCACCAATTCAGCCGCTGCTAAAACTGACCAGTGGATGACTCAGGGAAGCCTGAGGCAGAGCGTGCTGTGTCCCGGGCTTCCGGGAGTCAGCTGCTGGTCAGTTTCAGCAGTGGCTGACTTGAGGAAGTCTGGGGCAGAGCAGATGGGGTGCTGCCAAGTTTGTCCTGCAGCGCCAAGGGTCGCATCCCCCCCACTCCACCCCAGGCCCCTAAAGGTGCCGGATTATTGGAAGTTTACTGTATGTGTCATATGTAGGCCTGCCAGTGGGGGCGAGGGGGGGGGAGGAAAGGGGAGAGGTGTAAAGGGAGTAATTACCATAGGACCCAGTGAGCAGCGCATGGAGCCCACAGCCCTTTAAATCACTGCTGGAGCACTGTCCCAAAGTGCGGGGACATGCACTCTGAGCAGCACTATGGCCTGGTCATAGCAGTATAGACAGTATTGAACTGCAGTAAGTAAAAAATCCCCTACCAATTTAAGAATTAATTTGCAGTTTGGTGTTTTTATCATCTCTGTGATGCCTTCCAACATAAAAGTATACTGTAATTTTAATAGTCACTTTTAGAATGCGAATGCAAAACCATATAAGCTTTCTCTTAAAAAAATTCCACTGTGAGGGCCAGTCTTTCCTCTTTTTGCAAGCAAGGAAAACAAGAGGTCAATTAAGTGGTACACTAATACTTTTTATTGGGCTAAGTGGAAAAATAAAATGCAGGCAGACTTTCAAAAGACACAAACTTTCATTAAGCCATGGAAAGAGAACAAAGCTAAGCAACAGATAGAGAGGAAAGAACTTGACTGAACTAACCATTTTTTCCCTTCACTGTCTCTCATGTGAAGTTGTATTTAACTGCTCTTCTGCTGCTCTCTTCTCTGTGTGCAGAAATGCTCCATTGAAATTCTAACCTGCCATTACACTTATGGTGGCTGTTCAGGACCTTGTACATCCAACAGCACAGGAGGTATATTTTGCCAATACTTGCCATGTTATGGCACAGCTAGTAGCATCAGGGTGCAAATGATTCCAATTTTTCTGAATGCTTTAGCCATGTCTTGTATGGCATATTGTTATTCATTTTATTACTATTAATTGTTGTTATTTTTGTGGCAGTGCCTAGGACATCAGCTTGTTTTGGGGCTGGTGGCTCTGATCCAAGTGGGAGGTGCCAGGTCTCATTTAAATTTAATAGGTGACACACATTCTTTGTGGCATGCACAAAGTGGGCCAAGCAAGGACACAGAGCTCCTTCAGCCCCAACCGGGGAGAGAGATCCTTTGGTCTTGGGGCTGCATCAGGGAAAGATCAAGAGTTCCTCCAGATCCGGGGGCTGCGGTGTGTGGGGGGGGGGAACACAACTCCTCTGGCTGGAGGGGTTCTCTTCTCTCCCTGCTGTGGTTCCAGGGTTGAAGGAGCTCTGCGATCCCAGGTACCAAGTGTTTGTGGATACATTTATTCTTCTTTGAGTGCTTGCTCATGCCGATTCCATTCTAGGTGAGCAAGCAACCACGTGTCCGGTCATTGGAGATTTTTGTCTTAGTGGTATCCAGAGGACTGACTGTGATGCCCCCTGGGGTGCCCTGCTTATGCCACAGTATATCAGGAGCCACTGGCCCTATGCTCTTCGTTCCTTCTTACCATCCATGGTGGTCAGTCGGAACATCTCTGACCCTTTCTTCATAAGCAGCGAGCAGTTTCTTCTCTTGTCTCAGCCTTGTGCTCCCAGTTGTAAATAGTTCTGTGTCTGTTAGTTAGTAGATCGGTGTTCAGTGAGTTAGGGTCCCAGCAGGGTGGCTTTGAACATGGGCCTCAAGGCAGAGGAGATGGAGGAGTAGATGGACACATTGTTTAGTGTACTCTTGGGCATCCACCCCAGTCCATGTTGCACTGCCAGTGCACAAGGGGATCCTAAACATTACCATGTCCATCTGACAAACCCCATCCTCTACCCCACCCATGTTCCAGAGGGCAGAGAGAAAGTACTTTATACCTGCAAAAGGGTTTGAGTATTTATATAGACACCCTCATCTGGGAAAGTTGGTCATGTCTGCAGACAATGAAAGAGCCCCATCAGTTCCATCCTAAAAATAAAGGCTAAGAGGCTGGACTTTTTTGGTCACAAATTGTATTGCATATTCAGGCTCAAGTTTTGGGTGGCAACCCACCAGGGCCTCTTGGGCCTCTATAATTTTAACTTGTCCTTCACAAGCTCAAGGACTCCGTGCCCCAGGCCATTTGCAATCCTTGTAGAGGAGGGTACCATGGTGGCTCAGTATTCCCTCCAAATATCTTGGATGTGCTGATTTGGCTGCCTGAGTGGTTATGTCAGTAATGGTTATGAGGCACAGTTCCTCCAGATTGCAGACCTCTCCCAGGAAATGCAGGCATCTAGTCAGGATCTCCCACTTGATGGTGTTGGCCTTTTATCCAACCAGACGAGACACAGGCCTCAAGGAGATGTGGATGACTCTTTGCTCTCTGAGGATGCACACTCCTCGGGTGCCAAGGTAGTCATTCCAGACTCCTCCACCACTATGACACTGGCAGCCTTGTCCAAGGCCCTGAGAGGAAATGGGACAATGGATTTAGCTGCTGCTGACCTTTGTCATCCCATTCTCCTGTGCAGCCTGGCTGAGCAAAGCACCAAGGGGGCTAGAAGCACTCATTTTGCCAGATCCTTTCCACTCTTTCCTTGACTGTCTTTTCCCTTCGGCTACGTCTACACTGGCCCCTTTTCCGGAAGGGGCGTGTAAATTTCAGCAGTCTTCGTAGGGAAATCCGCGGAAAGTAGGAATAAGACCCTCCGGAAAAGGGCGCTTTTTCCGGAGGATCGGGGCCAGTCTAGACGCTCTTTTCCGGCTTTTTTAAAAGCCGGAAAAAAGCGGCGGACATTTTTATTTAAATGCCGCGGGGGATATTTAAATCCCCGCGGATTTCCCTACGAAGACTGCTGAAATTTACATGCCCCTTCCGGAAAAGGGGCCAGTGTAGACGTAGCCTTACTGTTTGGCCTGGTCGGGGTTAGATCAGATCACGGGGTCATAGACTTAGTGGCTCAGGGCTATACCCTGGTCTTGGATGCATTGGAGCTAAGCTGGCCATTCTTCTCAAGGTCATCTCCCAGTTCCACACAGGTCAAGATGTTATACTTGCCAGTCCTTTGTCCAAAGTCTCACGTAGTGGATGAAGAATGCAGATCGCATACCCTGGACATCAGACAGGCACTGGCCGTCTACATAGCTAGAGTAAAGCCATTCTGTAAGTTGATGCAGTTGTTCATTGTAATTGCAGACAGGATGAAAGGTTGCCCAGGGTTTGCCCAAAGAATATCATCATGGATCATGGCCTGCATCTGCTACAGTTATGAGTTAGCGAAAGTACCCCCATTGCCCATAGTGATGGCTCTCTTGACTAGGGTGCAGGCGTCCTTGGCAGCCTTCATTGCCCAAGAGCTGATCCAAGAAATCTGTCAGGCCACAACCTGGTCAACCATCCACACATTCCCTTCACAGTGTTCACTGCCAGGTAAGCTAAAAATGATGCTGGCTTCAGCAGAGCAGTGCTCCATTCTGCAAGTCTGTGAATGCTGAACCCGCTTCTAGGGATTCTGTTTGAGAGTCAACTAGAATGGAATAGACATGAGCAAGCACTGAAAGAAGGAAAAACGGTTACCTGCCTTTCATAACTGTTACTCTTTGAGATGTGTAGCTCATGTCCAATCCATTATCTGCTCTCCTGTTCTCTACCAGAGCACTTTGACAGTAGCTGTCAAGAAGGAACTGACAGGGCATAGGGCAGTGGTGGGCAGCCTGCAGCCCATAAACAGTATGCGGACCATTGGAGTTCTATGTGTGGGCCATGAGACATTTTGTTTACCATTGCCCATGCACAGGGTTGCGAGATTCTGCCCATTTCCATCCTGGTAGTTTTTTCCCTCCTGGCTTTCCTAAACTGACATGCATGCAAAGCAAGGGCATGGTTCAGTCAGCACACCCCGCAGAGCTACCTTGTCCTGGGAGACGGTCTTGATTATGATAATCTTGTAGCCCGCTATGATGGACGTCTACTCATTAGGGCTAGCTTGCCTATTGCTAAGGCCAAAATCACCGATGACCATGCACATGGGCATTTGCACCCCTAGAATAGAGAGGACAAGAGCAGTACATCTTGAAGATAGGGATGTGAACAGGTACCTGGTTAACTGGAACCAGGAGTAGCCCTGTAGATGTCAGGAGCTGGACCCTGCACAGGGGAGCTGGGAGCAGAACCCCCTTCCCCCCCTCACTTGGGACTGCTGGGGCCGGCAAAAAGTGCTGGGAGCCCCAAGCGGGGGCGGGGGGGAGGGCCAAAAGCAGGATACTACTTAATCAGTTAACTGGTTAAACCTAAGGTTTAACTGTTAACTGATTAACTGGGATTTTACGTTTCTACTCAAAGAATAACAGTTACAAAAGATCGGTAACCTTTTTTTTCAGATGGCTCCATGATGCATGTATTATTGTTGAAATGGTGAGTCTAATGCTTTTTTATTTCTATGCATATAACATACGTGTCGGCTAATATGGTTTAATGTGTATAATATGTGTGTGTTTAACATGCTCCCCAAAAGCAATTACATTTAAATTCATGCACATGCCCATACATATTCTGAAACTTATTCAACTGCTTGGATACCGTAGCTTTTTGTTTTGTTTAGTAACAGTTTTTCATTGCTTTGTCAAGGATCACTTATATGCTATATTATCTGGTTTGCAAAGACTATTATTTTATTATTTTAATCGTTATTGATTATTGTATTATGATAGGCCTCAAAGGCTGCAATCAAAGATCAGGACCCCCTTACATAGGGTGTATATACATGCAATTAAAAGACAAAACCTGCCCTGAAAAAGTTGACAACATTAGCATTTGATAAAAAAAAATGGAGGAAAAATGAACAGGGTGGATGAAACAATTATATGAGGGATGAGAAGCACCAGTCTCAGCGTACCAACTACCAAGCTGTGGTCTCTATTATATCCTGCTCTGAACACATCTAGTTTATGTGGCAGTATTGATGGCGTTACTGGATAGAGGTTGGTCATCTGCCTTTCATATATCTCCATTGTTTTCTGGTACTCACTTTGACCTATATCTGGGCTCTGGACAAGAAAGCTGGGACATTAATATTCTGAAACTAAGGGAATATAATTGCAAAATCATCATACAGTTTTGCACTCAAATGTGAGTATATAATCTCAGTATCTGTAAAATAGCAATATCCTATTGCATAGAGATAAATAAAAAAGGAACAAAAGTCATACCATATAAATAACTCACATACAGTAACCTCTTGTCTGTATCTGAATTGTATCAGTGTACTACTTATAATAAATTATAACTAACTAAAGAGAGGAAATGTTAATGTAAAACTAACAAAGGAGAAAGGAGACAATGAATTGATTGGATTCCACTCCTGAGAGAGGCAGTTGGGTTCTCTAGATGGAATTAAGGAAAGAATACTTAAGACTTAAGGACAGAATATTTTCACCATGGCAGCTTCTTCTGGACTCTATTAAAAGTAATCCCAGAAGGTATGGATAAGTGAACAGATAAAACAGTCAGAGGTATGCAGGAAATGCTATTTATTACAATTTATCTATAAATGATGGGTCCATTTCCCCTCTCACCTGGTCTGCTGGTCTCATCCTTTCATCTCTATCTTTTAGAATTCATGGCATAGAGGAGGATATTAGCCTATGAATGAGATTTTTTGCCTCATTGTAAGCCCTGTTGCTATGCCAGGTACCATATAAATGCTTTTAGTAAATAAATAATAAACATTGTGTAAAAAAATGTTTAGGCAGATTTTGCCAAGATGGTTCCAGCCAAATACTGTTAGTCATTAACTTTTCCTTCTCTCACTCTCTTTGTGGGCATATTTCCTGTACAAATTTTCCTCTCCATTACATACGTTTTATTCATTGTAGCGTATTTGCCTATATTTGCACAATAAATTAGCATGAATTTATATGAAAAGGGATGTCAGTTCATGTTTATGTTAATTAATAACTAGGTACCATACTTGGAAAAAACAACAAATGAAAACCATCATGAACGTTTACTTGTCCTTTTTAGACATAGGTCTTTTTTCCAATAAGACACCCTTAAAACCCCAAGGATCCCTGCTATGTTCACCTAATTATTCCAGTAATTCTTAGCTCTTGGGTTAGCTGACCATCCAGTCAAGAAACATCCGGCATAGTTCCATCTTCAGGAGGTTAAAGCCACTCATGACTAACTTACAGGGGTTACTATAGAAGACTCACTTTCCCCTTCATCATCTCCTAAGCTTTGTTTCCACTTACCAGGAGAGCAACACTGCAGAGATTGATCTCCCGGTGTTCAATTCTTACTAGACCCTCTAAATCAACTACTGGTCATGCCCCTGTTGATGCTGGTACTCCACTGGGTCATGAAGAATAAGAGAAGTCCCGCAGTAGGGATGCCATGGAAATTCAAACTAAGGTATATTGACTCCCGCTACACTATTCACATAGCTAGAGTTTCATATCTTAGTTCAACTTTGTCCTCTAGTGTATACCTAGCCCCCGTGATTACATCGCCTCTGAGGAACTCCCAGCCTTTCCCAACCAGAAGCAAAGAAACAAGGCCATGTCTCCCACATGGTAGGGTACTTTGATACTGCTAGGCTGGCCCTGTTTGGTGCATTTAATATGTGTATGAGTTAAAGGTTTTTTTTAATGATGATTGAGACATATTTACTTGGATTTATTTAATATCATTTCTGGATCAATCCTCCCAACATAAAATTGAGTTTATGGAATTGATAATGTGCTTTCTTTTAAAATCTTCAATTCAGTTTAATATATGTGTTTCTCCTGTTTTATTAGCTGAACTAGTTTTTAAAAGGGCAGGCTATTTTTAGTAGGCTTAGATGTTTTTCTGCAATGATGTCATGAAACAAAGTGTTCTTAGAGGGACAAGAATTAGTAAGTGGGCAATCTTGACAGGTCCGGAGCTCAGCTTTGGTTTGGATAAGCACCCAACTTTTTGAGTGTTGATCTGAAACTTAATGAAACTATCCACGTGATATGCAAAATTTGATTAGAAAGGCCGTGCAAACTGGGTGCATCACTTTAGTTTAGGTCTTTTGGTTCCAATCCCAGTCAGAACTCATGAGTGCAGCTGTATATGAAAAATAACAGCAAACTAAAAGCAAACCTAAAATTATCAAGCCTCCCAAGAGTTTTGATGTTTGGTTCTAGAAGGACCCAGTAAGAAGGGGGAAGAGAGACTTTTTTTTCTAAACCTCAGATTGGTTTTCCTGTCCTTTGCAGCAATGTCACATTTAAAAAAACATAAATCCTTCAAGACTGGTTACTCATTTGCTACCTCACAAGTTGCATTTTTAAAGGACTCTTCAGGGGGATTTTTTTTAAATTACTCTTTCAGTTTCCACTTCTATTAATTTTAATATTTTGAATCTTAGAACTCCCCAATTATTCAGTATATTCTGTATTATCCTCTGTGCCCATCTATCCTGAAGTACAAGCTTTTGCTCTATCTGAAATGTGAAAGAAGTGATCCTTGTTTAGGGATTACTCACCCTTGCTCAGCTGTTCCAGCCATTTCAAAGAAGCCTTTGCATCCAGATTTTCTTGTTTATCTGGCAGTTCATTATTTAAGGCTGGCCTGTCAAAATAGGTTAAATATTCTTTGGGAAATATGGTCACATCTTTGAGACACCACAAATATGTTTAATATAAAAAAGATTGGCTTGATAAGAAAAACATGATAAACTTGCATCACCAAAAATATTTCTCTGCTATTCCATTGGTATTTCTAAGGACATCAATAAGCAGTGACACATCTCCTGGCAATAAATTTCTGGAACAGGCACACAGAGACACTGGCAAAGCAGTGAAAATGATTGCTGATGATTCTTTCTAACTACTTGGCCTTCTGACCTCTTCTTCAGATATATGACCAAGATGGGACACTACAGCACTTTATTGATGGTGGGGAACCCAGTAAGTCAAGTTGGATGAGGTATATCCGATGTGCAAGGCACTGTGGGGAGCAGAACCTAACAGTAGTTCAGTACAGGTATAGTATGCCTTGATTTATTTGCCACAAGAAAAAATACTTGAAATGAAAAGTCAGAAGTGTAATTATCACCAGGTCACAAACAATTATTGAGCCTTCTTGAATGGCTTCATTTTGTGCAGTACAAACTAGTGTATGTATTTAAAGGCTCTTATGTTTGGTTGTCAAAAACTGGGGGAAGGGAACGTCATTTAGAGCACATGCTGCATGGTTGATTCTGATCTCACTGATGTTCCTGAAGATTTAAACTCTTGTTACATTAAACGAGGAACATGCATGCAGATCACATTGCACAAAGCAATCTGCACATCCTTTGAGTAGTCTTAGTAGACTGCTCTGGAAAGAGTAGTTTGCTTGGTGGCTTTGTCCTGTACCCCTAATAATAGATCATTATGATAGGGGAGAAGGACAAGGAGAGGGCCTCATTTAAATAGAAAACAGCAGAATTTTGAACAATGACGACTGTTTGGGGCCATTTATGACCCAAATATGCCTCTTCTAAATGCACCTGGCAGCCAAGATGGTCTCCTGGCCTGTGCCAAAGATGTTAATAGCTAGTGGAGGTTAAAAAAAAAAAGAGAGAGAATGTGAAAAAGAATATGTAAAGAAATGGCTTCCATTTCTTCCTCTACAACCTCCGCACTGCCCTCCCCAAAAAACCCCTAGAAATGTACATGTATGATTACATGAATTATATATGAATATATTAATTCAGCCATAACAAATCTTTCCCCTTCAGAATCAGAAAGAACTGTTTGGCTTTATTAAATGCTAGCAAGTACATCAAAGAATGTTTGGGAACTAAGCTGAACACTCCTGCTGTTGGCTATTTATTTTGGGTTTTTTAATGACCATTCTTAAACTTATTTTTAATATTTTAAATATTTTAATAAATGTGAATGCAAACAAAAATGAAAAATACACCCAGTTTGATTATTTTCTTCTAGGGAGCCATTTTAACAATGATCAAATGGCCCAATAGCATTTTTCAACTTTGTTTCTGGCTCCTTGTCAAAATGAAGTAACAGTTCAAAGAAGTCTATATGACAATGCTTTATCATATTGCAAACTTTTATTATAGTATTAAATATTTATATTTTTGTTATAATTCTGGTGGTTCATTGTCTGTTTAAACTATGATTGTGTTTGCAAAGAGGACTTTTGGTTGGTAGTCCATACACATTCTGAACCACTGTGACAACTATGTTTGTGTATGGAAAGTAGGTGTAGAGTATGTGTGTGTGTGTGTGTGTGTGTGTGTGTGTGTGGGTATACATATAGATGAAAAACTTAAATGAAATATGGGCATGAGAAAGTCGTTACACATCTGTCAATATTAAGTATATTTTACAACTCTACTTTCATGATGGAGCTTTTACTTAGAGTTCCCTCTGTTGATCTGTTTTTGATTACTTCAGATCTTTGTAAAATGAACTACAAAAACACAATTTAAAAAACTGGCATCCATCACTAGTGACTGAATCCAAGTGTAAGAAAATAGAAAAGTTGGACACTGAAAAACTGGTCTAATTTTTATTGTACATGGACGTCCTCCTCACAGAAAGTCAGCTGGTTTAAATTCATTCTGTTATGATTTGTAATATCTAAATGGAATTTTCTTCAAAGCGCTCTTGATTGATTGACCCTTAGCTGAACGTTTTGTTTTTATTTTGAGGCTGACAATAATGTTTGTTGGCATGTGTTCTGCTTCAACTGCGTTGGGACGCCATGAAGCTATCTTTATGAGTCATCCAACCACAATACTAAATACATGTCAGCAAAGGAAATATTATCCGAAAAGGGAAAAATCCCTTTGATGTACTTCAGCATGCAGAGATTTCTGCGAGTTTTGGAAGCTCCGTATGCTTGTAAGGAACGGTGTACACTTACACATTTTTTTTCGGCATATTCCTAGCTTCACAGACCACCCATTGCTCAAAAACAGTTCAGCTCTTTCAGCGGCAGAGTGTGTCATTTGGTTTTAGCACGTTCATTTGCTGGGCTGCTGTGTTTATGTTAAGGGAAGCCAAACTGAGAGATGAAATGTTACAAGGGTGAAGTACAAAGTACACTCGATTTTTCTCAAGTTAGGAGATGCTGGTGATTTATAGCATGGCTCCAATTTTGATTTTTATGTAACAGTGGAAAGAATTAATAACATGTACAATTTTGGGAGGAAGAGAGAGAGGAGCAGAGTAAGAGAGCAAGACAGAGACACGAAGGCAAGAGTTTTTGTCAGATATTCATAGAATGTTGGGAAAAACATTCTGCTTAGCTAGCAGTGCCCTCCTGAGACAGGGTGGCAGTAAGCGAGGAAAATAACAAGATAAATGAAATTTTTGCAGCTGCTAGTAAAATATTGAGAATCTGCACTTTTTTATTGATCTTTATGATCCTGTTGCCAAGAGCCACTTTGCGGTGACAAAATATGTTGACAAGTGCATATCTCACTGCCATGAAAAATGTGGCGAAGGATTCTCCTTATGTCTGCAGTGTTATACAAGGAATAAATTGCACAGCTATGGCAAATTCTTTACAGAAAGGCTAAATTTAAGGCCTACCAAGTCTAAACACTTTTATCTTGAACTTCAGGCTAATATTTCTAGCAGTTCTTCTCTGAGAAAACCAGTTAAGGTCTAACTTTTTAAAAAAGTCTCTAGATATTTTTCTGTCTTACGCAAGCTGTTTTTAAAATGGTCATTTCTTGGTACCTTGCCTATATCATTTTGGTGTGTAATTGTTCAGGCAGAGTGGAATGCTCTTCTTGTATGTATTGAATTTCAATCGATTTAATATAAGGGTATTTTACTGTTCTAGGCTTAAGCGAAAAGCTTCAACAAACCCAAGGGATTTTTAGCTCCTCTTCTAGATGCTGTATTCTGATCTCACAGTTTTTTACATTTGTGTAACTCTAACTTCATTGGAATTACTCGAGTCATTTTCACCAAAGGTATGTCTAAACTACATCCCTTTTCTCAAAAAAGGGATGTAAATTAGACACTTCAAAATTGCAAATGAAGCCGGGATTTAAATTTCCCGTGCTTCATTTCCATAATGGCAGCCGCAGGGTTTTTTCCCGAAAAGAAAGAAAAAAGGCCATTTAAACAGGGATCTATCGAAAATAAAACCCTTTTTCGGAAGATCCTGTACTCCTACTATCATTACAAAGTAGCTTTAAGCTGTTTGTTATCCTGTGTTACAAGCACTTATTGGAGTTCTACATTGACGAGATGGATTCAGGGTTACTTAATCAATGAGCTATTCTTTTGGGATAACTTGCAGAAATTCTTCCAAAACCATGAAATTCCATCAGAATAGAGCATATGGTAAAAGGAGTACTACATGTTTCTAAACTGGGCTATTTTTCTGTTTGTTATGAATAGGTCAAATATATTCTACAGGGCCTGTATAGATATCCCCAGAGGCACTGAACTGCTGGTGTGGTACAATGACAGCTACACATCTTTCTTCGGAATCCCTTTACAGTGTATTGCACAGGATGAAAACTGTAAGTATTGTATTTCTAACTCTATGTCCACAATTCATATTTCACAGTTAATATCTCAGTTTTGTTCCTTGTGTTTCTTAAGAAGTATGAAGTGACCCTTGGATATTTATTTAAGGAAAGCTTGATGATTACAGAAAAAGGCCTGGAGTCTGAAAACTCTTAAATGATTCTGAAAACCCTTAAAATATACAACTTCAGTGGAACAACTTATATGAATAAAGCTTACGTACTGACAAGTGGGCAGGATAAGACCTAAATTTCAAGGCATCCGCCATGGCATAGCAACGTTGAAATCACTTCTTATTAGGGATTTATTGCCAGTTTATTCTTAATTTATTTCCCCAACCCTCTCTCTAGTTGACAGTTCTATCATAGAATTTTATTTCTTGCCAAAAAGATAACATAATGTGATCTTTCCTGCCACTCTCAATGCTGCTTCATTATATTATTGTGGGGTGTATTGATGGCGGCCTAAACTGGCTGTTTACAGAGTTGGAGTCCTTGTGGTGAGAGAAAATGCTAATTCCTTTATATAAAGGCTAATTGCAAATCACCTGATATGATGATGAAACCCCCCCTCCTGTCACAGCTATTCCCATCTCTAGTCATTCCTCTCCAGTGCCGTTTTGGCCCATTATGAATTTTTGTGTAAAGCCTATAATTTATATCACAGACACAATTATGCAAGGTGCTATGTGTACTTGTCTTCTGTGCTCAGCATCTCATAGGGTTGGTGTGTGTGTGTGTGTGTGTGTGTACACATGTGTGTGTGTGTAGGACTCCCTTCTTTCAGCTTGAATCAGGGGACTCTTCCATTTTGATAGTCACAAGTGTCTGTGTGGTGGAAGAAGCCAGTAATAAAAGTCTGAATGACCTTGATTGGGTTAAAATGACCCCGTCGTTGCCAGCACATAATCAACTCTATGCTTCACAAATACTTGGATATTGTAAGAGCTAAACTGAGATGAAGTTGTGTCTCTTAGCATCTGAACCAGGCAGCAATAAAACATCAAGATACCAGGGATTAAACTATCAAAAATAAACATCCTTATTCATTTGGAGTTTTCAAATCTGTTACACTTGAGAGGCGTTTTAAAGACATTACATTACTGGCCATAATGTTTAGCACTAAAAAAATCATCATCTTCAGTGGATAATACAGAAATATAATTTGCATTTTTATGAGTTGTACATTACAAAACAATTAAAAAATGATACAGAGAACAAAACCCCATCACAGTTAAAACTTTAAATATTATCACTACAAGGGAAACCAAGGACTTTCACCCATAAGTTAGGGAGACTAACAAGAGGGGAAAATAATCATCTCTGTTAGTAGGATAGCCCCAACCCTATGTATAACCTAAACACCATAATAGACTTTGTGCTGGTCCTCTGCACAATGATGAATTTCATCCCCTATAAACTGTGACAATTTAACTTCGCTATTTAATTTCATTATTTGAATCTCTTGATGGAGGTTTTAAGCTTACAAATAAAAAAACTAAATCTTCCTTGTGTGCCAGAAACTTGGAGGAGTGTTATGAAAAGAAAAGTTTATATTTGACAGGCTCTTCTGCATATGTTGTGCCATACACCTAAGAGCGTATGTGTACATACACCTTAGTGTATATGTGTTAAAACATGTACTGCAGTGCACATCCTTCTGGGGTGGAACTCTACAAAATCATCAATGTTTCATCAATCAAAACAAATATAATAATCCATGTAATTTAGCTTATTTGTGTCTAGGCCTATCTATGATGCTATTCACTGTACAATCTGAGAGCCTATTTTATGAGTAAAGGAACTTTATTATTTATAGTACCATAATAACATGGGTTTGCACTGAATTTTTTATTTCAGTAGTTTTAGTTTTAGTAACTATTCAGACATTAGTCACAGTCATTCATTGTACAGATCATTTGAAACTGGTACTGTGTCTCAACAAGATATACTCGTATTCAAAAAGTAAATCTATATGTGTGTATGTATGTGTGAGAGAGAGGGAGATTCTCAAGTGCAACCTTGAAAGAATAGTATGGTTGCAAATCCAAGCATTCAAAAGCTATGAAACACCAGAATTTAAGACATCCATGTGACACTGTGAATTATAGTACAGTTTTTCAGTACTTAATCACATACTATTTTTTTCACAGAACTCTTGCCTCATTCAATGCACAAGATGGACAGTGCTCAAGAAATGAGGCAGATTTCAAATATTTCTTCTGTGGCTATGTCTAAGCTGCAGACCTATTTTGGGTTACCAAAAATATCCTGAAATAGCTATTCCTTATCTTTTGAGCATACCCGTTATTTCAAAATAGATTTCAAAGTAATGGGTGCGCTATTCCAGCATCCCTGTAATGCTCGTTCCATGAGGGATAAGAGGCATTTTGGAATAGCACTTTATTTTGAAATTTGGTGCTGTGTAGACAGTGCCAAATTTAGAAATAAGCAATTTTGCAAATTGCGTAGCTTATTTTGAGATAAGGGTGCAGTGTAGATGCACTGATCATATGTGATTCCCTATGTCTCATTTACTCACTTACATCCAAATGTTGCACTGAATGCAGAATTTTATTTTCTTGTGTATTAAATTGTGTTCTTCATCAAAATATGTGTGCGTCTCACAATCCATAATTAATCTAGCTTTTCAACACCTTTGTGAGGTAGGGATGTATTAGTAATCCAATTTTATCAGAGGGGAACTGAAATACAAAGATATTTAGGTATATATTTTGCAATGTCTCATGATACACTAAATCCTACCAGCCTTAATCATGCAAGCAGACACAACGAAGACTCTGGCTTTATATTATATGTATAAATGAGGGTGTAATATTGCCCTTTAGTGACTACCCATTTATAGGATAAAGGAACTATAGTTGTAACAACTAGGATTCTGCTTTAACTCAAGTGTCAGGGGTCTGTGTTTTGGGGATTGAAGAGGAAGGGTTTTGAACCAGCTCTGTCTGTGTGTGTAATTTATCTAGTAATTGTCTGGTTTTTGCAACACAGAGGGATTTGATATAGTGAAAGACCAGCAGAATTTTCTCTTAGTTGTGAATCCTATTGTATCACACTTCTAAACACTCTTGTCACTCTTCTCTGGACCTTTTCAAATTCTCAGCTTTTTCCTCAAATGCCTTCCTTCATGTCAGAACCAGCTTCCCCATTCAGAGTGCATTCTCATTCCAGCCCTTTTAATATGTATAATAACGTTAACGTGTTTGAATGGAGTTAGCAGAAAATTGATTTTGAATATTTTGGGTTTTCTACCCAAATTGTATTAGTTTTAAGAAACAGTAAAGCAGATCTTATTTACTTCTTTTTGTTTTCTCCCAGTGAATGTCCCATCGACTGTAATGGAGGCCATGTCCAGACAAGACACCCTACAGCCATTTAACAAAAGTAGCAAACTACCCCCTGCCACTCCACAGCGATCCATAGTATTTCCACAGACTCCATGTAGCAGAAATTTTTCTCTTCTGGATAAGTCTGGGCCCATCGAGTCAGGATTTAACCAAATCAGTGTAAAAAACCAACGAGTTCTTGCAAGCCCAACTTCAACGAGCCAACTAAATTCTGAGTTCAGTGACTGGCATCTTTGGAAATGTGGGCAATGCTTTAAGACTTTCACCCAGCGGATCCTCTTACAGATGCATGTGTGTACGCAGAACCCTGACAGGTAAAACACAGGCTCTTTATTTCTGTATCTTTTGGTAGCCAGATACACTGCTTTTTGCTTTTGTCAGACTGTTATAATTTCCAAAACGTATCCGTTATTAGGAGGAGCCTGTACCACATAATTCACCTGAAGCTGTGTGAAGTAAGCTGATAGAGGCCATTGCTTGACTTCACAATTTGTAAAAAACATTTGGTACCTAAATGCACAGATAAAAGGAAATAGCCAAGAATATGCTCTTGGTTTCAGACTGCCTTGGTACATCTGTTAGACAGTTAGAGTGAACAAAACAGAAGGAAATTTTATTAATATTATGAATGGAAAAAATGAGGTCAAGATAATCAAAAGTCTCTTTGTCTTCCAAAGATAATATAACTTGCTGTTCAGTAGCTGTCATAGTCATTTCAGGGTTCACCTATAGTGTGCAATGTGTATGAACTTAATTAAGTACTAAGAGGTAATGAATTGGAATTTTTTGCTTAGTACTATTTTTCTTCGGAGCATGCAAACCCATAAATCGTGGAAAGCTGTCAAAAGGAAATACCTACTCCACTAGTGATGTGGAGGAAAACAGATGCCACTTATTCAATAAACTAATATCCACACAGAAGAAAAATGTTGACTAGATACCTCAGAGTCAAAGTTGGTTTGAAAGTTTGTCAATAGAGAATTTTATGGCCATGAACTGAGGATGAAATTTAGCTGAACAAGTGAATTAAAATTTCAGGTACTCTGACCAGTGGCATAGTAGATATAATGGAACTATTATTTATGAATCAAAGCTGGTTTATTTGACAATCTTGATAGCTGGCAGCACAAAAGACAAAAATCAAATTAATTCAACAAAAAAAGACTGCCTGTATTTTGTGTCTCCTTCAGCTGTAAAGCTTGCTTGAGTAAAACAGTTGAATCTCCTGGAAAATTATTTTAAATACAGCACTCAAAAGCAAGTTACATTTGACCAAAATCCAATAGAAGTAGGTAGCTAGTCATAACATTAATGTATGTGTATAGACACATATATGTAATGTGTATGTTTGTGTAATAAGCAGGGGTGGATATAGGGCAGGGCGAATGGGGCGGCCGCCCTGGGCCCCGTGCTTAAAAAAGCCCCGCGCATGTGCCGTGGCGCCACCGTGCATGCGCATGGCGTCACGGTGCATGCATCGTGCCAAAGGGGGGGCCCCGCGGAGTTACGCTGTCCGGGGCCCCGCAAAACAGTCATCTGCCCCGGTAATACGCATATATCCACTGCTGCAGGATGAAAATAGATTAATTTTAAAGTGTGTATTGTAGTACTAGAGTCCAGAACTTAATCTGGAATTGAATTTTGAGAGTTGCTAAAATTTTGGATGCAGCAAAATATTTTCAAGTTTCTGTGCCCTTTAGCGATTTCTAAAATGCATGCTGGCTCCAGTAAAAACAAAGTACTGTTGTGTTAAAAATATATAATTGTATTGACAAATAGCTTTTATTGCTATTTTTTCATACTATACATTATGTAATTTTCTGTTAGCAGCCAACTTTCAAATGCCTCCTGAGTTCCCACAACATGTGCCGTAACCAAAACTGCCAGAGAAAAATATTTTCCCATAGTTTCATAAAATATTGTTTGGGATTTTAACTACATAATTCCCAACTGTATTTGTTGGCAATATTTTGAAAATATAGGAGTTAGTACTGTGAGTCAGAGATCTTGATTCCAGTTTTTTCTGGGTTTTCATATCCTTAACTAGAAAATACTAGTATTTAAACTTATGTCATATCCAGCCTTTTACTCCCAATATAAATGGTATTAGACAAGTATAAAGCTAGCAACATAAGAACTGGAAAAGAGGCATCTTTGCTGATTTCTAGGAACACCTCTTATTTCTTAAAGTAATGTACAGGATTTCCTGGCAACAAGAAATCAAGGTGTAAATTGCAAAGGCTTGTTTTCCTGTCAGTCTTTGATAACTGTATGCAGCTCTTAAGGTTTGGATTTTCTTTCCCCTATCTATCCCACCACTCTCTCTGATAAACAGCTACATGTTTGTTGTCAGACATTTGTAAACACACCAGCCTCTGCATCTTTGATGTGAGGGAAGTAGCTGGCTGCCTTCTCTAGCAGAGGCCATGAGACTATCTAGTCTGGCATTGTGTTTGTTTTTCAAGCAAATGATCAACTATAGGTGGTCAAAACTGGGAAAGGATCCTTGAATGTAGATATGATCCCCACTTCATTAGTGTGAAATTTAAGAAATGCAAACTATTTGGGATTTGAGAAATTCAAAGAAGGAAATGACTTAAAATCTCTTTATCTCAGAAGATATCTGAATGAGAGTGGCGGATAAGATAAGAGTGACAAAGGACAGAAAATAAAATGTTTTTCAATCAGCCTCTGTGAACAGAACATTGTTCAGGAGGCAAAACTTAAATGAATGAATATATACTGGATACAAGTGAACCCAAGATGAGGAGAATCCCAAGTTCTCCCTGAATTTTCTTTGAAGTTAAAATTAATTAAGATTTTAATGAAAGCTTATTTGCCCCTTTTATTTCCTTTCCTTTCCTTTCCTACTGGTATTTTTTTTCTGTTTGTTAAATAATGTAGAGTTTCTCTGGAGTCACTTGATGGGGTGGGGAGGTAAGATCTCAATCCATTCAGATTGGACCCAGGGACCATCCAGGCCTCTGAAGTTTTCCTTAAACTCTTGCCCAGACAGAGGCAATTTGACCCAGTATTCCTTGAACCAGAAGTCAGAAATCCCTTTTCTCTTCTGTTTTTCTGCTGCAGAAACTCCCAACAATCCCATTTGGGGGGCTCCAGAAAGGGGTAAGCGAAAGCCTTCAATCACAGTGAATCATTTTCAGACTAATATTTTCATTTATTTTTTAAAAGTCAGCAACAGTTCTCAGAATGACCAGTTTTTATTTACATCTTTCTTTTTTCTCTCTTTGATTGTCATGTACAGTATGTAATAGTGTTAATGGAGGGAGGATGCCTGCACTTCCCAGGTGTTTCTTGTGGCCCACTTTCATATTCAATGTGTATGTGTGATATTTACTCTTGTTGATTGTCAGGTATTTAAGCTGATGATTGGAGGGTAGACATGATACGTGCAAGTGTGCCCTTAGTGGATGGATTCTGATGTTATCTGGCCCTCATGCTCTTTGTTTCCTTGAAGAATATTAATGTACCCTTAGTTTTGCTGTTAAATTTCAACAATGAATGTCTGGATTATTTTTTTAAGGTTAAGTTGTCAATTTAATTGATGCTTTTCTCTAGGCACCATGGCGCTACCAGAATTGGTATTTTTCTTGCAGTACATTTTTCTTTGTAGGATGTGTCTCTGGCTGTTGGTACTGTTGCCCTAATCAATTAATTAGTTTTTAAAAAAATCTATAGCAACCAAACAAAAAATGAATACTGTGAACAATGTCTGTTTCTGTTTATAGAGTGACTATGGAATATTGTGCAATTAAAGCAAATATCATGCTGAATTGAACATTTGTTCTTGCATACTCCTTTCAAAAAGATTTGCAGGCTTCCAGCACTTACAGTTGTTAGTAGCAAAAGATGCACAATGTGGTACCACTTCCATATTGCTTCAGAAGTTTAGAAATACGTGAGCTATTTTGTTCTTTAATCTCTCCCCAAATATTTATGAAATGATAGCCCCAAAAGCCACAAAATGCTTGATTCTTTGATCCTTACTTGTACCAAGCCATTCTTACTCATGTTTGTAGTCTTGTTGATGGCAAGAGGGCGACTCTGTGAGTAAATGTTTCAGGAGTGGACCTATAGTTAATAAATATAACAAAATGCATCCGAGCCCTGAGAGTACTTCAATATGTAGGTTAGATCTTAAATGTCACTTTGCACAATCATGTCCTCTCAGTTCAGTTCAGTTAGGAGTCTGTGTACCTACACTCAGTGCTTTATAAATACTCATGGTAACTTCACAAATTCCATGTGATAGGGCCCAAGGCAACTGATGAGTTAAAACAAAGCAGCCACGATTGGGCATTCCCTCACTCATTCTGCCCCTGTGCAGGGACTATGACAACATCTTCTTCACTTCTCTCAAACAGTCATTTTGGGCTACTCAGAATGGCAGCTGGAGTGCATCCCAGACTCCTTGGTACGCATTTCCCCCCTCATTAACCATACAAAACAGCAGATTCCATTCAAATGCCATAGCCATTCAGTTATGAGGAGGGTACTAAGACTACAGCCCACGACTGCAGTTCTGCTTCAAAACCACTGATGTGTGTGTCAGAACAACATGCCTTACTTTCATTGACTCAGGTAACATAAAAGCACCAGTGATGCCTGAATCGGAGTCTTCCATCTTCTCATAAAACTTTGGCGCCAAACTGCTTGTTTAATGTGGAAAGCTGCAGTGTCCCTCTCCCTGGCATTCTGACATCATGCAATATATCTTTTGTTTTTTTCACTAGCATCAAGGCCCTACACTTAGCCTTCTGACAGTGAGAAATGCATCTGCAGCTGTGTGTCAGGTATTCTCCCATTGGATAGCACTTCTCTAGCTGAGGAAGCAATGACACTGATTCACCATTTGGCTTGGCTGATTTGACAGTATTTCAATGAAAGGTTTACTGGTATTCAGATACTCACTGTTACAAGCAACTCCTCCTCAAAAGATTACACTGGAGCGCTGGGAAATACATGAAGATAGTCAATGAAACTGTGTGAAAAAGCCCATCAAAGACCAGCTCATCATAAAAGAGAAAAAAATTGAGAATTTCAGTAGTAAATAATTGAGATTTTTTTTCAGGACTCTGATCAGACACTCTGTCATTCAAATATTTCCTCCAATTTATGACGGAGACGGTGTAAAAAAATAGAACACGTGTTCATATGAGTTGAATTAGTCCAGGAGTTCTGCCCTTTTGGATCCAGATGGCATGTTGCAATACGGAATTTGTGGGCACAAGAGAGAGAAATCTTTTTCTAAAACAAGACTAAAAAATGTTTCAAACCTATGTATTTTTTTGTTTGGGGATTTCTTCAAATGAGAAAACAGTAAATAAATGGTCATATTCTAGTGCAAACTCCCCAAAATGTTACACAATTATTTGGATAAACATACATACTTTGAATAAAATTCAGTTATGTGCAGGTGGCATATGACTTTGTGCTGATCATCCATAGAGAATGGACTACCAAAGAGAAGCAAATTTTAGTGATTAGAAAAGAAAACAGCAATCAATAGTGGTTTCAACAGAATTTACACAAGAGACAGGTTTAAATTACATTTAAAAAACCAACGTTCTTAACTATGTCTGTGACCTTGGAAAATGTAGTTTGAGAATTTTGTAAAACCTTAGATGCCAGAGATTTATCCATACTTAAAGAAATTACTTTCAGTATTATATTTTAAATGTCCAAGTCCATAGTTTTAACATTCATGTACCCAGGGGAGACCCTCAGATCATAGAATCATAGAATACTAGGACTGGAAGGGACCTCGAGAGGTCGAGTCCAGTCCCTTGCCCTCATGGCAGGACCAAATACTGTCTAGACCATCCCTGATAGACATTTATCTAACCTACTCTTAAATTTCTCCAGAGATGGGGATTCCACAACCTCCCTGGGCAATTTATTCCAGTGTTTGACCACCCGGACAGTTAGATGAGTAAGGGTTATCAGATTGGTTTCTAAAGGAGAGACATCAAGGGTCCCTAAAAGCTGATGATGTAACTCTGTAGAATCTACCTCTAGAGGTGTAATGTTATCAAAGCTAGGTTACTAAATGGATGTCTAATACATGAGGCCAATGAGAGCCATATAATTTTGTCTGTTGGCATAATTTGCCTCTTAGGTAAGGTGATGTGCCTTCTTTGAGTTTTGGGGAAAAGAAGATGGAAAAGCAGGAAGGCACACGGCCTAATGTGTAAAGAGAGAGGACTGGGAGATAGGACTGCTGTGTTCTTTTTGTTGATTCTCAGGGATACCCTGTGCCACCCTATGTTCATTTCTGTGTTTTAAGTTTAACCTTCCTTAAAATTGGCATAATAATACCTAACTCTTGGATGTATTTGTTAGGCTTAATTAATGTTTCTAAAGCACTATGAGAGCCTTTCTGAAGTGCTACAATATAGAGATGTAAAATAATTACTGTTACTATGTTAGTACTTCTAGCACACAGTGGTGGGAAGAAAATTCTAGGAAAGATTTTTACAAGAAAAAAGTTTCTTGGGACTATATTTTCATATGCAGGTGGATACATTTCACCTATAAAACATGCATATTACAATTTATATACATGCAAACATATATCTATGTGGAGGAAGGTATTCTTCATATGTTCCCATTCATGCATAAAAGTAAAAGTGCAGAAAAATTCAAATTTGTCTGCATATTTGCTTGCTGGAGCATCCACCCCAGGTCAGTTAATCTCTTACCCATAAGGGTAACTTAAAGCTCATGGGCAGTTTATTTGAAGTCAGTGGCACTATTACATGCTTACATTTATACATTAATGAAATAACTTTGTAAGTATCCACTTACTGTAAGCAGTCCCCAATATGCAGAATTGTGTTTTTGAATGAGGGATGTGAATGGGGTTGGAGCCATGTTTCAGCTTCAACCTAGATGCCTCTTTTTGAAAATGGAGCCTATGAAGTCAACAGTTTTGTTTTCATTTCATTAGTCCTATTATTATCTCCATGATCCTGAGAATAAGGGAGCCACCATCTTAATACTCTTTTCAGGATGGAGCAAATGATGAAACGAGGATAACCACTACATCAAGGACAACCCTGCTCTGGAGGTGTCCATGTAGTCACCAAACCAATTGTCCCTCACTTTCACTACTTTTGCCCTGCTTTCTTTTTTTAAAAGCAATATATTGATTTTTTTTCTGTTAAGTAGAGTAAAAATGGTTTTTATACTCTCTTCTTGGAAAATACCATAAAATATTATATCAGTACTCAAAAAGTCATACGTTTCTGCATATTGGGAATGGCTTCAAATTCAAATAAAGTAGATATTTACAAATTGTCAGATCGTTCATTTATGTGTGCATAAATTTGTCTTCTTTATAAAATAGGCTTTTCTTAACTTATGATGCATATATTTAGCTCTTAATTAATCCTTTTCTTGGTTAAGCTGACTGGAAATATGCATCATTTATGCAGACAACAGGGGTCAATTCATTTTGGGAAATAACATCTTTTGTAGCTTTTCCTGAAAAATGTGAGTGAAAGGTAACAAAATGAAAGACAAAGTTCATCACGTTATGTTTCATGCAGTGTAATGATATATGAATAATATAAAATGTAAATTGTCATAATGGACAAAAAATCTAGTTTGAACCAATGTGGAGGCTAATGGAAACATTTTATTTGGCTTCTTAGTGTTTGCTCATTACTGATTTACTATTTTTTACATACAAAAAATGTTAATTATTTAAATACAAAAAAGGTGTGATTTTCACAATGTGAAATGAATCATAATGATTGTTGTTAAAAAATAAAAGATTAATTGGTTTTTTTTCATGGCTTATTGTTTATTGTGGGAGCTGTTAAAATAGATGACCAGAGGCTAATAAATGTTAATGGTCCTTTCACTTTTAGAAAATCAATTGTTCACGGATATAGCATATCTTAATATTTTCTTTTTGCTTAAAATGTATAAGCTTTTAAAAAAGCCTGAATTTTCATGTCTGTTTGATAGATAATTTCCTTATCTGTTAACAATGCATTTAAAGAAGCAATAAAGCTGAAGAACATATTTCTCTTGTCTTCCAGCAGTGGTAATAGATATAAAGTGGTTATCAGTGTTTTATTTAAAATATATTGTTCCACGTGCACTTACATAATTTGTAAATGGAATAGGGGGAACAATGTTAGTATAATCATCCAGACCAGGTAACCTTTCCACAACGTGTGTGTGTGTGTGTGTGTGTGTGTGTGTGTGTGTGTGTATTTCAAACTTGTTTGAAAGCAGTTAGATAGATTTTCAAACGTAAATAATTAAAATTGTATAGTATTGAGTTATTGACCAATACCAGACTATTAATCAAGCAAAAAAATTCTACAATCAGTGCTCAATACTCTGAAGCACTATACAATAATAGTATCTGTGATCAGTGATGCAAGCAGCCACAATTAAGCAGCTCACTTGACAAATGAGAGGGTACACTTTATTTTGCACTTAATTGAATTGTTGTACATGCTTGGTCGCCACTGTCTCCTTCCCTTTAGTTTTGGTTCCTGGCCATTTGAACATATACATTTGTTAAAGAGAGAGCAATTAAGATTGTGTTGGCCATTGGCTCTAAAAATTCAGACAGCAAGAGTTGTGCCCTGAATTGCTGCTCTCTCTAAAAATCATTAATATCCCTCAAGATATTCTTAATTTTCTTAAAAAAAATTGATAAATGGAACATGACCCCATCACTGATTTACTTTAAATGTCATAACTGATGAAAAACATTCTAAATATTGAAGTATTTTATGAAATCATTTTTATTTAAAGAGGGATTTGTGCAGGGAAGGAAATTAAATCTATTTTGCCAAAACAGAAATTGATTTCTCACAGCAGTTTTTGCCATTTTAACAAGTTAGTAATGGTATTTGTACTCAAACTACTGTTCTGTCTCATCCTTCTGTCTCCAGATGCTTCTTTCTACTTGATTTTGTAGTAATCTTGTTATAATTCTTTACTTGTGGCATCACAATCAGTGTCACTGCAATAAACTAAGATGTCACAAAAACAGAATTATGATTTCTTTTTGGGATCACAAAAAAAGAAAATCCATGCAAGGATGGAGAAACCAATTAATTAAATGGAAATGTCTTCAATAGTAGCAAGAATACATAAAGAGAATAGAAAATGCAAAAGCTTCTTGTTACTGTTTTCCAAATTTGTCGCATTGTAAAAGTTCCTCTTTAAAGAGCTGGGTTTTTTGGAGTGCAAGAGATTAGAAATAATTTATTTTCAAATGGCCATAGAAACCAATCTGGGCTTTACCAGTGCAAGTACAGGTAAAATGTTTAGCTAAAACTGCACTAATGCTAGAGAAGAATAGGACTTTTCTGAGTAAGCTAAGATAGGGCTCAAATCCCAAGTCAGAGGGAGTTGTTATTGCATAGGGAATCCAGTATTGCACCCTTAGTTTGAGGAAACTAAAAAGTCAGACATACAATCTAATCCAATTCTGTGTATACCTGAAGGATACTTTATGGCTATATTGGAGGCTTTAGAGTGGCCTTGTAGTATCTCTGGTACATGGACTCTGACATCCAAATTTGCATAGTGGTTCACAGGCCAGTGAGGAGATTGAATGTCTCCTACTATGGATCCAAAGACTCACACCCAGACTCCTCTTTGCAAACTAAGAAATTAATTTTAAAAAGTTTGCTTGAGCCACCCAAGTTGTTTTCTACTCACTGATGCAGAAAGTAGTGATCATGTGGTGTTTCTGTTTTTTTGCAGACCCTATCAGTGTGGCCACTGCTCTCAATCCTTCTCCCAACCTTCAGAACTAAGGAACCACGTAGTTACCCATTCCAGTGACAGACCTTTCAAGTGCGGCTATTGCGGTCGTGCCTTTGCTGGTGCTACAACACTCAACAATCATATCCGAACGCATACAGGGGAAAAACCCTTTAAGTAAGTAACTGAAGCTACCAATGTTGATCAACAACAAGCAGAGAGGGAAGGCATAGCAGCTGTCCGGCCACAACAGCCACTCTATGCCCACCCATGGGAGAGGTTCTTTTGAAAGCCAAGGGCAAGATTCCAGACAGACTCATTAGCAATGTGACTGAAATCAGAATCAAACCAAGCATGTATATAGATAATCTAGTGCATCTGTGGTTCAAAGCAAATGCCTGTTATCCAATTAGAACTGGATTGTTTTAATTTAAATAGAAGTTTAACAATTGTGTCTCACTTAGAGAACGTTAGTTGAGAATGTCTGTTGAACTGAAGAGGATGGGTCAAGGCTGTGCTATAACAGGCATAATATGGTTCATCACTGTTTTGTCAATACACTGAAGGAGCTCATATATCTCTTACCTTGTAATTATTAATCACATACAGAGAAACATGTATTTTTAGATTTAGAATCATTGGACTGGGGAAAATGATATGTGTCTTCCATGACATGACTCTAGTAAACTCATGGAAAAATAATTTGCAAATCCAAGCCATCCAAGTGATCAGACAAAATCAGCTGTTGGTCAAGGCAGTTTTAAATTTTTAGTTAAAACTGTGCTGGAAACTTTGAATATGTTTCAACAAAATCCTTGATACAAACATTTTGAATTCAAACATTCCTTGAGTGTTTGGAAACAAACCTTGTTTCACTTTTTTTGAATATCATGGTCTCTATAATGAGCCATCCCAAAATCTGAAATTCAAATACATCAAACTTGGTAGGGTTGGAAATCTAAATTTGAATTTTTGTGACTTGGGCCCATATTTACTTGCAAGTTCATTCTTAGGACAAGTGGTTATCTGTCAGAAGTGTCACTGCAGTTCTGCAGCTGTGGAGTTATACATGTAGTAATACCCGTAGTGCAGGTTTCAGTGTAGATGTTTGCAGTGAGACCATTATTATCGACATTTCATGGACTTCTGCTTTATAAGGCATAAATTCAGAAAAAAGAGGGAATTTAACAAGATCCTCAGGCTTCTGCACTTTAGAGGTAGTACAGAAGTCACTTCTCTACCTCACCTAGTTATTCACTTCAAATAAAACAAAACAATCAGAGAAACCACAGAAAAGTTTTTTGTCACTGTTTGAGAGGCTGGTGCACAGCTGATGAAGGCAGGTTCTACTTCATTCCAATAAAGGACTCTGCTCTGACCAACTACTTACTTTTTACTAATGCACATTTTCTTTTGTGAGAGCCTTCTAGCTTGGCTGAATTGAGAAAGGTGGATTCATGTAATTTTCTGCCTGAAACCAATACCCCTGGGGGGTGGGGGGGGGGACATTCTTTTCTGTAAAATACCTGGTCTTCTGTGGAAATAAGTAGTTGAAGGGAGAATGTGTCTTTCCCAGTTCACTATGTGCCCTCACTCAACATTATTTCCCCCTTCTATTTTATGCCTGTCTAATGTAAAAGAGCTACTGTCACTGAATCCCTCATAGCAAGATCCCATCAGAATTGCCCAGTCTCATATAGGGCCACAAGAGAAGTATGCATGTTTGTGCTGGGGAATGGGAGGACAGAACTAGAATTCTGGACACATAGTATACAGTAGATTTTGGAAACCAGGAATAGCAAGTGAATGTCAAGTCATGGAATCCTGTAGCCTTGACAATGACACCCATAGAGATAGTATTTTTGTGTGAACAGAGCCCATAGAAAGAAAGCCCAAAATATAGTGCTAGCATTCAGATTGATTTTTATCTAGTTGCTGTGTAAATAGATTTTAGTAATTAATTGAAGAGGTTTCCAGGTCAAAGTGGAAAATAGATTTCTTTTAATGTTAAGGTGTTACTTATGTGTAACCTTGTTGACTCCACTTAATTTTTTTTCTTAACATCCTGTTTTTGGCATGTTTCCAATAGAGCTGCTGTTTTGTCCCATTTAAAATCATTAATTTTCCCCCTTTGATCTGGTGATTTTTTTTACTTTTCCGTAACGTTCTTTGTGACCCCAACAAAATCTCATTCTTGAAAGAAGGTACTATGTAATTAACAAATATTCTGGGGTGTTGTTTTGGTTTTTTGTTTCTTTTGCGGCTCATGTTAAGATAGACATGTACTTGACAACATGGATCTGCCATTTCGTAAAGGTGGACTGCAGAACAGCTAAATAAATAAATGTTATGTGTACATGCACACGTGCACGCATCCTTTACTGCTTCCTTACAATGGATAAGGACAACATTGTATAAGTGTTTTTAGGTTTTTTCACAAGCTTAACGTAAGAAACTTCAGTTCTAATTGCTTTGGGGGAAGAGGGGATTTGCTGATGGTCTTTACAAGAGCTTTGGAAGACCCTGGATAGTGGTTTCATATGGAGCCAAACTGGAGCTCCAACTCTCCCTGTCTGCAGATGTCACAGGAAGGGATCCATATTCTTATGCACTGATCCTACAAGTTTCTCCACAAGGGCAGAGCCCCACACTCATGCGGGCCAGCATGCAAGAGGGTAGGCATTAAATTATTTAGAAATCAGTTTTCCCCTCCTCCACTGACGGGCAAGGCAGAGCTGCAAGTCATCTACCTCATACAGGCGTTATGGGGATAAATAAATGAAAAAGATTATCAAGCGTTTTGTGATCTACTGATTAAAAGGGCTAAGAGAACCTTCCAGCCAGGAACAGATTTACAAATGTGAGAATCTGAGACATTAGCTCTACAAAACCACATAGACTTCATTTTTTTTATAGGCATTGAGGATTCTGGCATTAAAAATTCAGATCTACAGGGTTTGTTAGGTTTTCCCCTTATACTTTGTTACAGTTTTCCCCTTATACTTTACAGTTAGGTTTTCCCCTTATACTTTGTTACAGTTCTATAGCTACTATATATTATAAAGTAACTATTTGTGTATGACAGTTGATAAAGGAAAGCCCCAATGATTTTACATAAAAATTGCATACATTACAAAATAATTAAAATTCAAGCATGAATATTAATTAAACAATACACATAAATACTTCAAGATTTTTATTATTGCTTTTGGGTATATCCATCATTCACATCCTCCCAAGTTGCTGTCAAATTTTATAACAGAAGAAGGAATTGAGGGATTGATACTAAAATAAAAACAAACAAAAAAAAAGGAGGGGGCAGAAGAATCTTCAAAAAAACTCTAAACACTGGAGCCATTTTAAAATATCACGGAGCAGTAAATGGTTCAAAGACAATTTTTGCAGGTTTTGCTTTGCAAAGTACTTTTAAAAATGTATGGTTATAAAGGGGATTTAAATGTATGCTGACTTAACAAGTGCAAAACTAAAGAGTCTGTGGGTATAAACTCACCATACCCTTAAAAAACAAGCAATCATGGCAGTGTAAACAGAATTTAACATGTTCCAGCTAAATAGGCTTTGGAAATATTCTTGCAATTAACAAAAGAGATAACTGAAGTGTGTTCAGAAAGTTGCTGGTGTCCCAGATTTTTATTTAACTTTTAGGACCAAGTTACAAAACATTTTTGATTCAAAATTGAACTAAACCGTTTAAAAATATCATGTGTGTGATTTTAAAAATAACGTGCCATTTCTCTGCTGAAATAGGCACACAAGTAACATGCATGCTAATTGCTCATGTAAAGGACCAATTAACATTTAACTGGCCATTTATGCAATATTGACCTACTGTGCTCAGGATAGGTGCACACAGAGTAGACACACAACTTAAAGCACTTTTTCTGCATGTGGAAAAACACAAATAATTGTAAACAAAATTTTAAAGGGATTTTAATGTGTTATTAAAGAGGTAGTCTGTGAGTGGTTCAGAGTGGGAGAAGGTTCATTTGCTGCAAGGTCTAAGTGTGTTTGTGTGTGGAGATGGAAAGAGCAATTTCTATTTCAATTTCCCTATTGAGTAAAAAAAAAAAAATAAGTGAGGTTATGTGTAATCAAAGCCCTCTCTATGTTGTCTGGACATCAGGTCCAGTTGGAAGGGACGTTTTTTCATATCATCACAAGCTATGATTTAGCCTCCTCATTGTAATGTTTTATGTATTTTTATCTCAGTAAAGTCTCCACAATGGCTCTTAATTTGGAACAAAATTCTCAATCAAATCAAAAGGTAGGAAAAAAACAAAAAATGATTTTCCAAGTCAGTATTTTATGTTCATATTCCCACAGTCTCTTCCAATTCAGTCATTAGCTAAAGCTAAATTAAAGGAACATGATGATGCATCTGTGACAAACAGTAACTGTGACTAGCAGGGTACTGTGCAGCAAACTAGGAGAACAGTGGCCAAACAGTATTTCCTGAAAAAACACCATAATTTCAGTGCTGTTTGAGACCCTTAAAAAAACCACCCAACTACTGAGCAAGGTGAAAGTATGTACACTTCCCCATTTCTTTCTTTCTTCCTCCTTAATCAAAGTAGTAAAAGAGAGAGATGTGCTGTGGAGAAAGCAAAAGTTTCATACTTATGCCATCATATGGCATTGATTATAGAATACCAACTGTCTAATTTTATTCAAAACAATGACCCCTCCAAGTTACGAAAAAAATGGGGATCCAGTTTTCAGTATTGGCTTCCAACTTGGGGGCACAGTTTTCAATCACCCTAAGTCAGTCCCCTGGATAGGAATATGTCTATACTTGCTCCCTAATTCAGACTAGGGATGCAAATAGAGCATACCAAAATTGCTAATGAAGCATGGGATTTAAATATCCTGTGCTTAATTAGCATATTTGCGGCCGGCCGCCATTTTGGATTCGGGATATTGCGAAATCAGTTGCCCCGTGTAGACGCGTTATTCCGAGAGAAAACCCTTCTCTCGGAATAACTGTTATTTCTCGTGCAATGAGGATTAACAGTTATTCCGAGAGAAGGGTTTTCTCTCGGAATAACGCGTCTACAAGGGGCAATTTATTTCGCCATACCCAGAATCCAAAATGGCGGCCAGCCGCAAATATGCTAATTAAGCACGGGATATTTAAAACCCCGCTTCTTAGCAATTTTGGTATGCTCCATTTGCATCCCTAGTCCGAACTAGGGTGCAAGTGTAGACATACCTATAGGGCCTAAGGACCATTTAAGTCCCATAAAGGTTCTCAAAGAGCTTATGTGGAACTTTATAACACAGCTGTTTTGTTGGCCTTCTGGTCAGGGGTAAATGAAATGCATTTTATAAATAATTATTAGTAGTTGTACAGGATATCTATTGCTACTGCATCCGCTTTTATAGCAGGAAACTAATTATAGGTTGAACTTCTCTAGTCTGGCACTCTGGGGACCTGAATGGTGCCGAACCAGAGAATTTGCCAGGCCATTGGAAGTCAGTGTTGTCTAGCAGCATTACCAACACTTGCACTGCTTACTGTGCTCTTAAAAGACATTTAGGGTTAAATTAGAACTAAATAACAGCACAGAACAGTGAGAGCCAGGTCTGGTGGCTGTAAACAAACTTTATGGAACTGCGGGAAACTTGGCCACACTCATGATAAGTGGACATCCGGCTAACTAAAATCATGCTGCACCACGGATGTTGCCACAGTAGTGTGTGCCAGACTAGAGAGGTTCAACTTGTACTCATAGTTACAGCCACAATTATGTAATAAATCTGTTCGTATCTGGATATTTACGTACAGCTTGAGCCTCCAGCCAGGAGTGCCATTTCAGATCTGTGCATGTCGTGATGGGGGAGAGTGAGAGCATGAGGTGGCAAACTGAGGGCAGTGGATTCTGCAGTGTTAAGACTCATCTAGACTACGCCGAAGTGCCAAAAGAGGATATTTGCATATCTCCCTCTGATCTTACTTTCAAAAGTGGAAATAAAATGAGGTTTACGCGTCTTTACGGAAAAGGGGAGGAGGGTTTCGCTGAAAAAGCCGTGTCCAAACTACTTTAACTTTTGAAAGTTCCGCTTTCGAAAGTGAGATCGGAAGAAGATATGCAAATTCCCACGGAATTTGCATATCCTCTTTTGGCACTTTGGCATAGTCTAGATGATCCCTTACTGAGCATGCTCCTGGCAAACAGAAGTTAAGGACACCATCCCAACCCATTCTATCAAGGAGCCATTGATGGATCTATCCTCCTTGAACTTATTTTGTTCTTATTGGAACCCTGTTATAGTGTGGTCCTTTCCACCATCGCCTGGCAAAGAGTTCTATAAGTTGACCATAAAAAAAAATTGTTTTGTTTATTTTAAATTTGCTGCCTAAAAATTTCATTGGGTGAGCTTCCTGTGTTATGTTACTGAAGGAATAAATAATATTTCCTTATTCTATTTTTTTACACCATTCATGATTTTCTAGACCTCTAACATATCCCCTCACCCTTTAGTCATTTCTTTTCCAAGCTGAAAAGTCCTAGCCTTGTTAATTTCTCCTTATATGGAAGCTTACCCCTAATCATTTCTGTTGCCCTTTCTCTACCCTTTTCCAAATCTAATATATCTTTTTACAGATCTTCATGCAGTATTCAAGATGTGGGCATACCATGATTTTATATAGAGGCAATATGATATTTTGTCTTATTACCTATTCCTTTCCTAATGATTCCCAATATTCTGTTGGCTTTTAAGACTGCCACTGTACATTGAGCAGATGTTTTCAGGGAACTATCCACAAATGATTCCAAAATCTCTTTCTTGAATGGTAACAGCTATTTTAGACCCCATCATTTTTGTATGTATAGTTGGGATGATTTTATTCCATGTGCATTACTTTCCATTTATCAGCACTGAATTCCACCTTGTGTTGCTCAGACACCCAGTTTTGTGAGATCCCTTTGGTAACTCTTTGCAGTCAGCTTTGGACTTAACAATTTTGAGTAATTTTGTATCATCTGCAAAATTGCCACCTCACTCTTTAAACTTCTCATAAATGTTCTCAAAAAAAGGATAACAGCAGTGGTTCAAATGCAGATCTCTCTCCCCCCCCCCCCATCTTTTAAGTGGAGTACCCAGCAATGTTTTCATGATGATCTAATGATCCTTCAACTATTTGAATGACAAGCCTTTTGCTATCTTAATCACCCTGCCTCCCTCTGTCTTTAAACAAACTCCCTGCCCCAAAAGCAAAACTGGGGGCAGCACAAACTCTGTTGCAGTTAGGAGCTGCCTCTAGAGCTAGGGCATGTGCTTTAAGAAGACCTTAAGTATGAAATCCAGGGGTTCAGATTTTAGCGGGGTGGTACTGATCCCTACCTCCTGGTAAATGGCACCCTTGCCTCCAGTATGCTGAGTTATCTAGCCTCAAACCAGCAAAGTACTTGAATACATTTCAGTCTGTTTTAGCAAAAATAATGAGTCCTGTGGCATCAGGCCCACCAATGAGGAAAAGAGGGAAGTTGCCCTGGGGCCCAGTGATTTAAAGGAGCCCAGGGCTCTCAGCTACTGCTGCAGCAGCAGTGGCAGCAGACAGAGCTCCAGGTTCTTTAAATTACATAAGAACGGCCATACTAGGTTAGACCAAAGGTCCATCTAGCCCAGTATCCTGTCTGCTGACAGTGGCCAGCACCAGGCGCCCCAGAGAGGGTGGACCGAAGACAATGATCAAGCAATTTGTCTTCTGCCGTCCCTCTCCAGCCTCTGACAACAGAGGCCAGGGACACCACTTCTATCCCCTGGCTAATAGCCTTTTATGGACCTAACCTCCAGGAAGTTATCTAGCTTCTCTTTAAACTCTGCTATAATCCTAGCCTTCACAGACTCCTCTGGCAAGGAGTTCCACAGGTTGATTACACGCTGTGTGAAAAAGAACTTTCTTTTATTAGTTTTAAACCTGCTACCCATTAATTTCATTTGGTGTCCTCTTGACACCAAATAGTAGAATTGCCACCAGAGTGCTGCGCTGTGTGCTCTAGATGGTTCTAAGGGCTGGCTTCCCCTGGTCCCGCCCCTACAACTGAGGCCCCACCTCTTCTGGAAGTGCACAGCTGGCTTCTCCACACACCTTGCCCTGGGGCCCGTGGAGGCTCTCAGCTCCTCTGTGTGGCACCTTAAAGATTAACAAATGTATGCGGGCATAAGCTTTTGTGGGCTAAAATCCATTTCATCAGATGCATGCACCAAAAGTGAGTGCACTTCCTTCATGATTTTTATATATAAGAATATAATTTGCAAGTTTGTCAAGCAATGAAAGATAGTATATTTTGACATACTAATCCAGTAACTAATCAGTTTTCTAATAAACAATCAGCAATACACTAATGTGTCATCAGCATTTCAGAAGCTCTGGAGAGAGGATGATCTGCACATAGACGTTAATGAATACACCAAAAATCATTAGACAATCAATACTTCTGAGTTATTTTCATTGAGCTGATAGGTCTGATACATTAACGCTGACATTTTACATTTGTCAAGATCACAGTGCAGTTTTTAACAGTAGAACAGGCTGCTAAAAATATTCCCAGAAAGACAATCAAAGAAACACAATGTATGACTGTTGATGTTGTAGGCTGGTACAGTAGCTCAGATGAATGAATGAGTAATATCTGTGTCCTGGATTTCTAAACAATTTTTTTTCTAAAAATTACTTGCACGTAGAACATACCATAATTATGCATGTGTGTACCTTCTTACTCATTTTGTAAGTGGCAAATCCTGTGATAAATCATCTTCAGTAATTTATATTGGTTCTTTCCAGACTACTGTACTGCTTTCAGGAGTCTGATTTGTCTTGTCTACCTCCAAGTTTCACCTCACTTAAAAATTGCTCACTTACAAATTCAGACATAAAAATACAAAAGTGTCATAGCGCACTATTACTGAAAATGGATTATGTTCTCATTTTTACCATATAATTATAAAATAAATGAACTGGAATATAACTATTGTGTGCACATTTCAGCATATAGTATTTAAAGCAGTATAAACATGTAATTCCCTGAATGAAATTTTACTTTGCTAGTGCTTTCTATGTTGGGTGTTGTAAAACTAGGCAAATTGCTAGATAAGTTTATGTACCCAATGAAGACCTCTGCTTAGCCCCAGGGGTATGTGTACCTCTGGTTGAGAACCACTGATTTATGTTACTGAGGAGAGAAAGATGGATACAAGGTAACAGACCATTGTTTTCCTCACTTTTTGAAGAAGGGGAATTAATTCATTATAGTAATGAAGATAAAACGTCACACAGCTCCATTACACTAACGGTGGCTTTCTGAGTGAGAGCCTTACAATGAAAAATCTGATGTATTCTTAGCTCACTGTGCAATCTTATCTCGCATTCAGAATGCTCATTAAGAGGACACAATCTGTGAAGAAGTTGATATTAGATACAGAGTGGATTCTCTTTTAGTAGAGGGCCAGATGATTTATTCTGAACGAGAAATCTGAACCTTTTCCTTTCATATCTTAATTCTCTCACTATTTTGCCAAAGAGGGAGAGAGGATAGGGAAAAGACTTAAAAGATAAAGAAACACATTCTTCTGATTTTAGGAGTTCTTCCTCTCCCCCCTCCACCACTGTAGCAAATGCTGTGGATGTTTTCAGACAATTGATTAACAAGTACTAACCCTACCAGACTGTTTAAAGTAAAGCCAACTATATAGTAAAAGATAAATACGGCATTTTTCTCTTGTTATTACACTAAGCAATTACTGCCCTACAGCTTCTCTTCTTCCAATAGGTGAATTTCTGATTTTTAAATTAGCAGAAGGTGAAATTCTATTTGTCATCAATTTCTCCTCAGGGGCTACAGAGCAGAAAACTGCAGCCAAGCTGCTGCTTTGATGGTTCACTCCTAAAAATCTCTTTTTGTTCTTTATCTATTTGAACTGACAGTGATCAGAGCTACAGCAGGACAGGCCTCTCTGGAGAAATCACCTTCCCCCTGTCTATTGACAGATTCCTCTGTTCTGAATCAGACAGGCCTTGTCCGATCATAGGCATCAAGGCCTTGGAAGTAGCCACCAATTAAACCTCTTGAGCCGGTAAAATCTGAAGCCACTTTTGAGTGTCTGTTCTGATTAGGCAGAATGCGACAAAGCCCATCACTCCCCACCTCCCCTGAAGAGCAGCTCCCCGGTCTCAATTTTCTCTCTTGCCTTCACCAGGTGCGAGAGGTGTGAGAGGAGCTTCACACAAGCCACCCAGCTGAGTCGACACCAGAGGATGCCCAATGAGTGCAAGCCAATAACAGAGAGCACAGAATCAATTGAAGTGGATTAACTGATTGACTGGTTGGAATTAAACTGCAAGGAAAGTCATGATTAAATGTCACGGACACTTAAGCAAAACCAAAGATTTCCTCTGAACAACTTTCAGTCAGTCCCAGAAAACCAAAAGCAGTAATAAAATAAGTAAGATGTTAAGAGATATTGATCCTGGCATGGAAGTAAGACCAGGAAAGAGATTATTTATTTATGACTAGGGATAAGACTTATTTCAATGGACAAATAACCTGGGATGGCTAACATTTCAAGTCCCACCATGTATTGCTTTATTTCTAAAAGCCTTTATAATTGTTATTTAATACCAAAGCGAGGAATCTCACGGGTTCTTCTGCCTATAGTTATGACTGCGAATGCACATGGACTTTATTGTTGCACCTTTTTTTGGAGCATGACTCAAAGGACCCAGAAATAGTCCTTATATTTGGTGGGGTGGGTTGGTTTTGAGATGGCTATAACAGAAATTCTTGTGTCTGAATGGTGCAATGGAAAGTGATCTAGAACCATATCTGAATCAGTGCCCCATTTCTCAGACCAAAGGTCATTTTATTTTCATGGTTCCAGACCTTACATTTTTTGCATACTTTTCCATGTACAGTTAGACAGTTTTGTCCTGTCACAAAAGTTCCAGGAAAAAACAAACCAGAAATATTTTGCATATCTATAGATATACAGTTGTGTAAGACTACCACTATGGAAAATAATGTGACACTAGAGCTTTGAAACACAATATCACTGTTTAGAAGGAGAAAGTGTTTTCACTCAAACTCTAATGTTAATAAACTCTCTGTTTGAAAGTCGTACAGTGAGAAGCAAACCAAAAGAGATTAGGTTTTATTTGAGTCCACAGATATTTGTACCTTATCAGCTCAGGTTCGTTTGAAAGCAATCCCAGGTCACTTGAAACTTTCAATTCAACCAGTTTCAAAATTGTAACAAAACCTGAATTCAGGTGTCCTGCATGTATTCAAGTGTCACTGCAGTTACTTTAGAGAGCTCTACCTAATTTTCATTTAAGCCAAGAGCTTAATTCCCATTAATGTTGAAGAAAAGATGTCATCATAAAGATATATATAGGCAATAATATCAAGTACTTAATGTATATGAACATGGAAAAGGCTAAACTCCTTTAGGTTATGTACTTTCTGAACTGCCACTGCTAATGCAATGTGCTTTTATTGGCAGTTGCACACATTAGGTGAAATCTCGCCCCATTGGAGGCAATGAAAATTTTGCCGTCAATTCAGTAAGTCCAGGCTTTTATCATTAATCCTTAAAGCACTTGGGATTAAAACTATATCCCTTTTGAACCCAGTTCATATTTTTTTAAAGTAAATGCTTGTGTGATTAAGTCCTTTGTGGATGTGGGGGTATTTGTTGCATCTTATTCACCTTCAAAGAAAGGGCCAGTCTCCTGAGCTGTTAGGCACTGGTGCAACCGTCATATCGTCTCCTCAAATATTAGGCAGCGCACCTTCATCAGTTTAAGGGCTTCTATTCAAAAAACAGATTGAGCAAAACATTGCCTTTTTAAATCAAATACCACCAAGCAGGACTTCTCACCTTTCTTCCCACACGGATCTGTTGATGTTTCTATGTGTTATTCTAAGACGGTAAAAAAGATGAGCGCAGAGTAACTTCCTTCCATTATTTATAAATATAAAGGGTGAATCCTGGTCTCACTGATGTCAATGTCAATATACCTGCTAAGTCCATGATTTTACAGTACACAAGCTTTCTTTAGCAGCTAGCTGCACATTGGAATACCACTAGGAAAATGGTATTTCAGTGCTTGTACACATAGGAATGCAGGATTCCAGTGCTGAAGGAAGGAGAATTTAGAAAAAAAGGAGGTGGTATTGGCAAATGACGGGCAATAAGTTGATAGAAACACAGCCCACTCCTAGGTCTGACCTATCTTTTGGTGCTAACATTTTGTTTTTGTTAAAACTCTTGCAATTATGATTGTATTTTAAGAGATTACTGGTCATTTGTAGCCATGTGTTCTTCCTGTCTTATTGCTGGCAATAGTATACACACCATAAAAGTTCACAGACAAGATACTGTGTACTGTGTGTGTTAGCTTTTATATTATTTTTTACCATTTCAGCCATATTGGTGCGGCCTTGCAGTAAGGGTTGTCTAAAATATTCACAGCGTCATTTGAAAACCTCAACAATTCTTTAGATGTGTTCAATTTAATAAAAAAGTCTAAATTTTCTGGGCAAATGTTCACTAAAAATAGTCCTTTTTGAAGGGTCAACCTTGACATGTTTTAATTTCAGAATTTTAATAAAAGCTCAATTTTCACATTTAATTTTAAATGTTCTCCATTTCATTGTGAACACTGCAATTTTAAGAAAATGATTGAGAGGAGAGCTGGGGGTACAGGGAAGAGAGATGTCATGAATGCAAAATTGCAATTTTATTGTGTGAAATTTTATGAAGAAAAATAGATTCATTCTGTTTGTCTGGTCCTATTTCCCAAGTTGTTTGTAGGTACTCAATTATAAAATCAGAAAGTAGCAGAAATTTAGTAAAAAGGCATGTTCCACGTGAGTTTTCCAGTCCTGTTTCTATACCAAAGATATTTGGATAAACGTGAGTAAAATTCCAACTTTATGGATGCTTATTCGGATTTATCCTTTACATTTTTTGCAGTTCTAATATCGTATTCATTTGATTTTTCTATGGGATAAAAGCAAAGTAACACAGATAAGTAGGTATCAAATATTACAATTTAGAGGTCAGAAATTAGGCATTTCAGAAATTAGGTTTTATTCAAATGAGTGATTGGCTTAAGCAGCAAAGTACAGAACCAAATCTGTATTATCTTAACATTTGGGAGTGTTTGGATTGGGGCCATCATCTCTATGTAAGAGAGATGTAGATCAGGATCATTTCTAAACCTTTTAGCTCAGCTCTGTGATACCACGATGTACACACATTACTCTAGCTTAGTAAATCATATGATACAATCCCAATATAATGCAACAGTCCTATTAAATCTTCAGACTAAAATTCTCCTGGCTTTTGTAAATTATGAATGCAGAGATTAGTAGTTTTTTCATCAAAGTTAGGTAAGAAATTAGATCTGCTAAATTGACAGGCAAGTGGGAGCTATGTGTTGTATCAGCAAACTATGTCTTTGTGTTATCGAAGTATTCACTCATTTTTCTACAATTTGAAATAAGTTCTAGTTCAGACCACTCAGTACCACATAGGATCAGGACATGCTTTGCAGTAGTTATAAGGGCCTGTGCAGAAAAGCACTTAAACAGCTTAAAGATGTGCATAACTCCATTGCTATAAAGTGATGGCCTTAATCATGAGTTTAAAATTGTGCTAAAGTGCTTTTCCTGAATATGGCCCAAAAGATTTGAAGACTAACTTCTTTCATTTAGGCATTTGCTGGGATTTGTTTTTAAACATACCAGTGAAAAGCATATTTTTGCAGGAATAATTTTGTAATTCCAAAGGACATTTTTTAAAATTTGCTTACTGTATTCACTATGTTGTGGCTGATTTGCAAGCACATTTTTAATTGTTGCATTGTCGCTTTACTAAAGACATTTTCATAATATAATTGGCAGCATACAAATGCAATTCAATGCAAAAAAATTTGATTTCATGTGTTTTCAGAGTGAATGTTTTGCTCTCTGTGCAAATAGAGTGTATTCTATTACAATATAGTAAATGTAAAATCACCCTTGAGAGTATTGACAAGCAAAACGCATCCTGAATTGAACGAAATACAATCTAGTTGCTTTCTACTCTTACTGAATCTTGAGTGAGTTTCTTTTCGGGTATTGATGGAGTAATTACGCTTTTGGGTCCATTAAGAATATATTCTTACATGCTCGAATGCAGTGAATTAAAACAGTTAGTAAGGTATGATTACCTCAAACAATAGTAATTCTGTGCCTATCATTTCTGGATTTCTGAAATTGTTGAGATTTCCAATTTGAAGTTTGGTAAATATGGACAAGTACTCTTTGAATACTGCCGAATCCAAAATCTTTTATGATTCATTTAAAATTGTATGTATTTCTAATGTTCACATACACAGAGTGAAGTCTCTCTCTCTCTCACACACATCTACACACACACACACACACACACACACACACACACACACAGACTTCTCAGAAAATCTTCAGGCACTCTTAAGAAATCGCAGTTGACAAATAACATGAACTTTTTAGATATCAAAATGCATAATTTCCTTTTCGGAGGGAAAAAACAGAGCTTTGAACCATGTAACAATTACAGCACATTAGATACTGAAACCTAAAAGGCTCTGATGTTTGGTATACTTCTCTCTTATTTTAAATTGTTATATATCCATTGTATGGTGCCATTAGGATGTATGGTGTGCCAAACAGATGTGGTTTCTAAACAATAACTATTTGAAAATAAAAAAGCAGTGAGTCCTCACTACTTTTACAAGTTATTTATTGCTATGACTTACTTTAAATTTATCATTAGTGCTCTTTTTTGTTGCATCCAAATACCGTGTGTATGTTGCCATAAAATAAAACATTTTGAGATTGTGCTGTCTTTTTCCTCTGATTTGTCTCATTTTTTAAAAGTTAGACATCATCAATCCAATCTACAAAAGGGCAAATAGTCATGCAGTAAGTGTACAGTATGCTGGAAGGGTTCTCTGTTGTAATAAGAATAATAATGACACTGTACTTAGAATGGTAAACAGCTTGCTTGCATTTTTTAAACTTCATAAAATTGCGTCTTTTTTTTTTTTTTTTTTTTACTGCAAAGGACCAATTAAGTCATGCATGTAGCTGTATTCTTGTGATATAAACTGTAAAGATTACCATTGTGTTTAAATGAAAAAGGCACACATTTAAAGACAAGACAAAGAAATGTAAATATATTTGATTAATAAAACATTTCTATTATTAAGGCCTATATCTTCCTTTTTGTTCATAATTATGCTTTGCAATATTCTTTGTGCAATCATTTTTATGATACTACTGCATGGGTTCTCCTACTGGATACTGCAAACTGGACTGAGCTGTAATGGCCTCTTTTTCTTCCCTTTTATTATAGCTAGGTGTGAAAGGAAAGGGATCCTCAAACTGATTTTATGTTGTAACCTGAGGTCCAAGTATGAAAAAGTGAGAACTGCTTCCCTACAATATTGTGTAGCTGTTTTCCTATTTTGTAATACAAATAATTTTGCATTTTAATCTACTTTTCTTATTCAAATTGCATGATTTTTTAAATCTCTCAGAGCTTTAACCTTCACTGTGTATTTACCTGAGCCCCGACTTACAAGGATCACCATCTAGTGGCCTGAAACAGAATTTCAGTCCTCCACATTTATCTGATATGTGTGATATGTCTTCTAAAATATTTCTAAGGTACTAACCATGTTCTGATGCAATGGACCTTTTCTGCCTTTTGTAACATGATTTCACTGAAGTCATATATGTCAAAGAATAATGATTATTTCACTAAGTCCCCTTTGTTCCACTTGAAAAAATACCACTTGAGTATGAGAAAAATGTCACTTTTTGTTATTTTTCATGTTATATGACCTTTTATGTAAGCACCAGAGTCACCACGGTAGAATAATTGTGCAAAACTACTGTACTTGAGAAAATATTCAGGTAATTGGCCAGCAGGCTGCCTGCTGATTTGCAAGTAGCATGGATAGTCAATCTTCCAATACAAACTTCTATATATGCCAGGAAACTTCTTTAAAACAAGAAATTATATTGAGTCATGCTGCATGAGATTCTATCCCCCCAAACACTGTAATCTGTCAGGAGCTAATGAGACACAAATGTTTGAAAGGGAAGTTGGGAGGGAGTCCTTTGGGCTGGTGATCTAATGATAGCTTGGTAAGACATTTAAGGTTGATTCCTGAGTCAACCTCATTCTCTTTGTTGTGAGTTATTTAATGGTGGTGAGTCTCAAGTCTCTTAATGGCCAGCTCTCAATTTAAAAAAAAAAGTCCTTTGGTGAATTTGTTTTTGGTGTTAATCTGAGAGCTTCAGATAGTGAAGTTTAACCGAGGAGTAACTTTGACACACACACTCCACTCCCAACATGGCTTAGCTGTGTACTGAAAAGTCAACTCTAGGGCAAATAGTAAAGGAACCAGAATTAACAGAATAATTGCAACAAATAATAAAAAGGTAACAACATTGAGACGTTAGTTGCACCACTTAGGGGAATTATGCCTTACCCACTGTAACCAGTTCATTAGGGACTACTGAAAAAAATTGCTAGGCTTTATGAATGATGTACAATTAGGTAGATTGCATTTTCCACTGTGTATAACAAGAACTATAGTGAATTGGCAAGGTGTTAAACTGTGTAAACAGATTCTCTGTAGCACAATTCATAATTTGGAATCAATGACCACTGAATCCTATTTAAGGCTTATGTTAGTCAAAATAACCCTGCTCATTGTCTGGTTCTATGAATTGTGGTAAGGCCCCTTCTTTCCCTTGCCTGCCTCTGCACCTCTCCCCCATGGTGAGATGGGCCTCAGATAAAGCACCCCCATCTGTTGTGTCTGGGCAGTCAGCCTTCTCCTTAGCTTAAAACAGGGGAGGGTTTTAAAAGGTGTCAGGCAAACCTGAAATGGAATCAGCTGATCCATGGTAGCCCTGTCTCAACTGATCTTAATCTGCCTGAGAGAACACTTTTTAGCTGATCCTGACTGACCTGCAGTAATCCACTTCTAGTTAATTGGGAACTAGGCCTTTTACCCTTCTAGGTAAGCCATCTGACCTGGCTTTGTCACAATATATTTCGTTTAGGGTGTCATTACCGATATTAGATACCGACACTGCAATGTAGTTCATTCCACGTATTACCTGGAATATAGCTTCTACAAGGAAACTGTCTCCACTAATCACTCGACAACACAGACCTGGAAGGTCTCCCTAGCCAAATTGCCAAGCTGGCAATCCCAAAAAGGGACAGGGAAATCCCAATTAATGATATGCCAGGATTTGCTGGTCCATTCAGTTCACCTGACACAGAAACACTCCTGATGACATTTTTAGGAGCTTACATAACACACTATAAAGGAAACCAGGGCCTCTCTTCATGAGACTGCACCTGTGAAGTAATGCTAGCAGACTACAATTTTATAAACAATCAAAATAAAGTGAGATTTAGAGTAGGGTGAGATGAGAGACTAAATGCTCCCGTGATACCAAGGCCATGCATTAAAACATTAAACCTTTATGACACAAAATGTGGGTTCAAATCACAGAGGGGGGATTCTATAACTCTACATACTAGTTGAGTGTGATCTAATGGCACTTAAAAGAGAAAGATTTAATGAAGGTCCTGCAGTGAGCCGGAGCTAAGGCAGCTTTACCAGACAGCTTTAAAGGCAGCAGCAGTCCTTGATAGTAATGCAACTCAGCTTCAGGAAATTGTGTGTCCAAGGCATACTGCCAAGCACAGCGTGTGTCTAAGGCAAGCAGGAATGACCCTGGTGGCAAATGCTCAGCAAATGCTCAACAATTGCCTAGGGAAGCACATCATCTGTGTCAGGTGAACTGCACATGTGGTGAGACTTCAATACCTGGAGAGGGGTGGTTATGTATTAACGCTTTCTTTCTGATACAGTCTTTTCTTGACTTTAGACAATTAGCTTGGAAGGTTGGTTACTGAACGGTCTTAATAATGATCCACTAGTAGCAGGGCTGGTCCTAACCAGGCAACCAGATCTTTAAAAAAAATACCGGACAAAAATTTGTCAAGCATATTTGTCACAAAAAAAAAAAAAAAAAAAAAAAAAAAAGCGGGGGGGGGGGGGGGGGGGGGGGGAGAGGCAGGGCATTGGGGAGTAACCAGGGAAACTTGGGGGCGGAAGTTTCTGGAGAAAATGCAGTTTACCCCTAAGACCGGCTCTGTCAGCAGCTCCTTGAAAATGGCTGCCCTAGGCAACCACCCAGCTCATTTGCCCCTAAGACTCTAGAGGTACATCTAGACTACAAGCCTCTTCTGAAGGAGAGCATCTAGACTACAGCCAGTACTTTTGAAAAAGCTAGCCGTTTTTTTGAAAGAGCGCACCCAGGCAGTCTGGACTCTCTCTTTTGAAAAAGCACAGTTTGCAGTCAATAGCATACTTTCGAAAAAAGGCGTTATTCCTCGTAAAATGAGGTTTACCACGATCGAAAAAACTGCCGCGGTCTTTCGATTTACTTTCGAAAGAACGCGGCTGCAGTCTAGATGCAGGTGAAATTTTTTCAAAAAAACCCTGTAGTCTAGACATACCCTAAGACGGGCTCTGACTAGTAGGGTCAATTAGTTGGCTATGCACTTTTCTTAAAAACGGTTTGCCAGTGTGATGGCTTTGACAGTGTTTTACTCCAGTGTGTGGGCATGCAGGTCTGCACCAGTATAACAAGATAGGCATGCTAGCTCATCTTGGCTCCTGCATGGGCAGTGGGTATAAGAGGCAAGTGGAAGCAATGCCTTCCCTGGTCATAGGCTAGAGGTATCCTGGAAAAACTCTGCCGTGTCCAGGGAATGTGTCCGCTTTTCACATCAGTTTCCGAAAAAGCAGGTGCTCTCTTTCGGAAGCTCTGTATTCCTCATTTTATGAGGAATAAGAGCTCTTCCAAAAGAGGAGGTTTTTCTCACATTTGGCCTCATGTAGATGGGCCAAATGTCAGAAAAGCCTCTTCTGAAAAAAGAATCAGAAAAAAGGTACATAAATTGTAGTTCACAATTTGCGTATCTTTTTCCGAAAAATAACTGCAGTGTAGACATAGCCTGAGTGCTCAACCTATCCCCTCTTCCTATTCCTATTCTGCCTATTCCTAAAGGCTCCCACAATAAGTAGGCTGTTGCAGCTTGCAGACTAGTGACTCTTCCCCCTAAATGGATCTTTTAATGTAAAAGTGAAAAGCTGTCCAGCTTGCCAGAGCTATTAGCATAACATTGAACCTGTGAAAGAGCCATTAAGTGATCATGAAACCATGACAGATACGTGCCAAACCTGAATTTACTGACAAAAACAATGTGTATCACAGACAACATTCCTTTTTTTCCAGATAGCAGTAGCAGCCCCAGTGGCCCTGGAGCCCTGGCATCCCCGAGGCAGTGGAGTCCCACTGGTCCCGGCTGCCCTGAGTGGCGGAGCCCCAGCAGCTCCAGGACAGCAGCTGGCCCAGTGGCTGGTCACGGAGCTGGGAGCCCAGTGGCAGGCATGGTGGGGGAGGAAAGGCAGAGGAGCCCTGCAACTGGGTGGGGAGCCTTGCTAGGTTTGCTGACAGAGCCCAGAGTCCACCAGCGGAGAGGTGGAATTGTCCTCTCCTGGTCTGGCAAACTCCCTCATTCCCGACCAGTCAGGTCTTGAGGGTGCCAGACCAGGGAAGTCCAAGCAGGAATGATTACTTCATGAAGGCTTGAGAGTATATTTAAAACTAACAGAAATACCCGGGGAAAATATAGTAAAAAGTGTGATGAGTGAACTACGTCAATGACATTAACATAGCATATTTTATTGGAAATACTTTTCTCTTATACAGGCAGTCCCCGGGTTACATGGATCCAACTTACATCGGATCCCTACTTACAAACGGGGTGAGGCAACCCCGCACTCGCTGCTTCCCCCCAGCAGACCAGGGAGATGCGACGCTAGTGCCCCCCCACAGCAGACCAGAGAGACGCGGAGCGGCTTTTCTCAGCAGACACCTCAGCTTGAGAATAAAGGACTGAGGGAAGTGAGGTGTGGGAGAATAAAACTGACCTCTGGAGAAATGTTTGGCTAGAGTTTCCCCTACAATATGTACCAGTTCCGACTTACATACAAATTCAATTTAAGAACAAACCTACAGTCCCTATCTTGTACATAACCTGGGGACTGCCTGTATAGTACTTTAAGAAGTTAACATAGCTAGTACTTTTTCTGTTATCATAGGGAAAGGATTTCATAGTTGCAGTTTATGTGAGACGCTTAACAGAAGAGTTCAGCAAATGCCTATGATCAGGTGCTACTAATGAGTGGCTCAATTGAGGCTCTGGGGAAACCGATTTCGAGCTATAACCAATCCAGTTATTGAAGTGAGGAAATCAGTAGTAACCGTTCAAAATTTGGTGTTTCTAGCTCTTACCATTTTGGAGATCTTTCGGGACAAACAAACTTTCAGAACTATTTATAAGATATAAAATCAGCTTAGAAATACTGATAAAGAAAATGTAAAATTAAGAACGGGCCACATCATGTATTCCATAATATTTAATGTTGTATTCAGCTGGACAACTGACTTGCCCTTACTACAAAGTTTTTTCAACTACATGTCTGGCAAACTTCAGGGTATATCAAAAAAACCTGTGACTTTTAATTAGTGCTTTTAATTAGGTACCTGCTGCATGTCCAGTGTTCACAGTCTGGCATGCAGTAGAACACGTGTTCCATTTTCTTTAGAAAGAGTGTTTTTTTCCAAATGTCATTTGTTACATTTGTGTTTGGAGATTTGGGTGGCGTGAGCATAGTGAGAAAATGGGGAAGGAGAAGGTCCTGGGTGGAGTAGGGGCAGGACCACAGCCTGGGAAGCGTGTCCCCCTGAGTAGGAACTTCACCCACTAACCCAGCTCTTCACTCTCTAGTCCAATGGTTAGGCTACTCACCAGGGATATAGAAGATCCTGGTTCAAATCCCCCAGCTGTCCACCCAACAGGGATTGGCACAGGGATTTCCTGCCTTCGAGGTGGTGTTCTTTGAGTACCCTAACCCCATTCCTCAGAGGGCTTTGAAAACTTACTGTTCCCTAGTTCATATATAGCAGGGGTTTCCAACCTTTTTTGATCCCTGTACCCTCTTGGCTTTTAGTAAACCTTTCCGTACCCCCTATTAAAGATGAAAGGAAATAAATTCTAGACTCTAGAATCCACAACTTTTTTTTACTAACACTACTAATTTTGGAATATTTCAATTAGGATAATTTAGTTATTTACCAAATATTCCCCATATCCTCTTGACAAGTTTCTCATACCCTCTTGGGGTATGGATACCCCAGACTGGGAACCCCTGATATGTAGTTAAAACTTGATGATAATAGATCACATTGTTGCTTATTTCTCAACAAGCAGAAAAGGGATTTTAACCAGCACCTCCTGGGCTCCGTTGCAGGTACCCAATGTACAGGAATACAAAAGAGTCATGAGGCTTAAGTGGCCCAATTCTCATTTAATATTTACTGAACATGGCCAGTCATGAAGAGAAAAGGCTAAAGGAGCCTCCACTTCTGATTATCTGCTAGGCAAGCACTGAGGCCATTCATTTGAGAAGTAAGAGCTCAACATACAGAATCCTTCTCAGGGACCATAAAGGGCTTGTGAACCACACTTGCACTGTTCAAGGGGCAAGCACTCAACCCCCTGGACTACAGGGAGACTCACATGGTGCAGCAGGACAGAATGATGCAGCAAACATCAGGCCCACCCCCAGGGCCAGTCCCCAGCTGGACAGTCACTTCAGAGACAACTGCTCAAGTCCTTTCTCAGGAAGCTGAGAAAGGCGTGGAACCTGCATCACCCACACAGCTAGCTAAGCAACCAGACTACAAAGGGATTCAGGGATTAGATTTGACTAATTGCTGCTTAATAACAATGGAACAACCTCAGGATACTACAAGGCGCAACACATCTTAGCCTATCCCTTCCGGCTCTGACTAGGACTCACATGTGCAAGAATTTGAGCCCTATTCAAATTTCTTCTCCTCGGGCAGGAAGCAGGCAATTGAGCCAGCATCTAACCCTCCCAGATACAGGGTGTCCCCACTATACGTCTAAGGTATGTTCAAAATAACATGGATGTATAGTGACAAGACATAACGTGGGGACTTTTTTCCCTGCAGCTGAATTCCGTTTGCGCCAATTGGGGCTGTGGGTTTGAATCATCCCTCTGTCTTAAGAAGGACTTTGGAGGGGTTTCAAACAGTTGTGCTGCATGTGCCCTGGGCTCTGTGGGGTTTGCTTCCTTCTTGCCTGTGAAAGCTGTTTAATTAAATGTTGGTTAGACCAAGAGTGGCTTCTGACGTCCTCTGGAGCCCAGAGACTTGGCTGTAGACTTGGACTTCAACCGCTGTAGGTTTGAATCTGCTCTGGTGCCTGGTCCTGCTCCTGTTCTGTAATAGCCCTGGGCTTGCTGCGCTGTTGCCTTTTAAAGTTGTTTTGCTTGAGTTAAATGTGCATTGGGTCAGGCTCACAGCAACTCTCACGCTTTAGTCTGGTTGCATAGACAAGGGCCGTGGGAGACTGGAGGCATTTCATATGCATTGCGAGCAGTGACCGATGGAGATTTTTGACTATTTGATTTTTATCAGTAACACGGATGTATTATTGAGAACTGGCCTTGAGAGGATTGACGTCCTCATTGGTCACAGCCAGCTGGAACTTTTTGGCCATATAGCCGGCCTCCGAGATAAAGGCCCTGTACGCTGAGTCCTGAAGATTGGACTTAATGGTGCAGTGTAGACATACCCTAACTCCAAATAAGCTATGCATGTTGAGTTATGCAAATTGCATAGCTTATTTCAGAATTTGGCGCTGTCTACACAATACCAAATTTTGACAAACTGCCATTCCAAAATGGCGCTTAATTCTCAAGGTTTACAGGGACATTGGACTAATGAGCCTGTTATATTTTGCTTGTTTAAAGGCTGCAGAATAATGGACATATCCCAAAATAGTGCCCCAGTGTAGACATACCAGTAAGGTCAGGAAGAGACATTGCCCAGCCTTGGACAGGTGGCAGCCTTGTGGTCCTCCATGATTAATTCGGCTGTACCAGGCCAATAATAACTTTGTGGAGCTTTTAAACACCTGGAATAAAGCCATACAATGTGGCTATGGACATTGAGTGCTATGGACCCACACTGCCAAGCATAGCGCTGTTGGTATGAAAGCACCCTCAGGTACATGGAACAATACATAGAACTTTCAAGCACCCCTGTGCTGTTAAGGCTTTCCATGATACCCAAGTACAAGCCCCCATTTCCAGACACGTTCAAACCTTCAGCTGTTTGTTTTGGTGCGATATTGCGGATTCATTCTTACATAAAAGAGAGAGAGAGAGTGTGAGTGTGGGTGTGTGTGTGTGGGTCTTTCCATCGTGAACAAATATTGGCTCTAATTTTGGCCTCTTTTGAAGGCTCTTATACAATGAGATCTTAGATTACAGAAACTCCTATAGTGTTCCTCTAGGTCTGCTTATACAATGTTTTACCTTATTTATATAAGCTAAAAAATCTCTCCTTAAGTAGATGCTGTGATGCTGGCCGACTAGTTGCCAGCTCGTGCCAAGGTCTCGTTCTCTTAGCAGGCCACTGACCGACACATGACTGGAATCTGTCTGGCTCATTTATGGATTAATACAGTCATAGGTGATGTGAGGGGTGGACATGGGGCCACATGCACCCTCCAAAGTGCACCCTTCCCTCCCCCTCCCCCCCAAGGTGAGAGGGGCCAGCAAGCAAGGGAACCTAGCATCCTCAGGGCCAGTGCCAGCAGCAGGAGTCTGTGCTGTGCCCCTGCCCCGCACTCACTGGCAGCAGCAGTGGGGAAGGTGCAGGGCAGACAGCTCCAGCCCACGTGATGCTGCTGCCCAACCGTGCCACTCCAGGGGGTGGGATGGGACAAGCGCAGCTGCCAGCAAGTGGAGGGAGTAGGGGGCACAGCCTGGTGTCACAAGGTGACCAAAGGGCCACGGGGCTGTGATGGCAACAAGAGTCGGCACTGCACCCCTCACCCTGGGCCCACCAGCAGTGGTGGCAGGGAAGGTGCAGGTCAGGCAGCGCCAGTGTATATGGGACCACTCTGTGGTCCTACTCAGTGCAGCACAGTTGCTCAGCTCATTCTCTCCCTGCCGCTGCCAGTGAGTGTGGAGGGGAGGGGGAAGGGGCAGGTGCAGCGCAGACGCCCACTGCCAGCACTGGCCCGGCAGCTCTGCCAGTTCCTGGGGGGTAGTGCAAGGGTGGGGTGGAGGTGGAGCAAGATGGCCTGAGGTGGAAGAGAGTTTTCCTGGCCTTTCCCTGAGCTGGGGCGAGACAAGAGGCCAGGGCTCCCCCTTCTTTCCCTGTCACCAGTCACCACTGAATACAATATTGATAGGCTAGCATGGGTGGCGGGTATTGTAGGCAAGGGGAGGCTGAGCATCCCCAACTAACCTATTATGATGACACCCCCAGGCCAGTGCACTTCGTGCAGGTAGTCGGGACTGGATGTATTGCCTGCTTAGTGCTTGGGGCTCAGAGCACAGACTGTGGGCACTGAAGCTATGTCACACCAGGCCTGGGGCTTGTCTCTGTGGCCCCAGCGGAGTAGTGCTGGGTTTGTGGGCTACAGCACTTTGGGCTCCTGTACGAGTGAGTGGCACAAGCGGAGGGGCCGGGGCTAAAATCTCCCCGTGGCTGGGTCACTGGCTGCCCATGGGCTCCTACCCCGGGAAATGTATCAAGTGGTGATAACCAGCAGCAAGAGTGACTTTTATGGCTAGACAGTATTGTGTATGGAATCCTTGTCTCTAATGTTACTAGCCCAAATGTGTTTTACTCCTTATGCACACAGTGTTGTGAGTAATACTATCCTCTCTCACCCAATCTCTGCTTTTAAGAATAAATCCAGGATTCAACATGAGACCCAGCACAAGGATGAAGTAAAAAAATATGCACCGATTTTTAATATACATATGGATCCACTAACTTTAAATTTAAAACTCTATTAAAAGAAAAAGCAACTCAGATTTTTCAGATTAACAACAACATGCTTAAAGCAGAACAAGCTTTGGACAACCTTATCCATGATGGTGATCTGGAAATAATAATTTCCCAGAGACTTGGCTAGAAGTCACGTTTAATGTTTTGTGTATATTACAAAGAGTATTATTTTTAATATCATTAATCATGTCTTGCCACTTAACACAGTTTGCTAAAACAGTGGAAATCTCACATGAATGCCCTTCCCTTTGCTTCATATATTAATTTGGCTAAATTATCACCCTGATATGATCTTCAAAGTGACAAGCAGGAGACTGTTAGCCAACACATACAAGGTATATTCACGGTCTTATACATACAACATATTAATAGATATTATGTATATAGTATTAATGTAACATATGTGTATTGGGTAACAGTAAACTGTTCTATGCCTATTCTTGCTCACTTATGATGAGACATATATTGCATGATGCCTCGGGACAAGTATAGCTCAGTACTTGGCTTAAGCAAATATAAAAACTGTCAAGAGCTAAACAGATGAGTGTTGTGAAACAAAGAACTAACGTGGTACAAGGAAATAATATATGAGTTACAAATGCTTTGTATTAGGAAGTATCTTCATGCTCCTTAACATATGGAATTTAATATTCAAATGAAACTTAGAAAAGTACAGGGCATCACCAAAGACAAATCTGGCATAAGCGAGCTAGTTAAACTTAAATTTTAAAGTGATGTGAACAGTGCTCTGTAACTTGTTAACACCCATCCTATAAAAGATGGTTAGTTTAAGGGGACATATTCTGAGTAAGAGGAACTGACTACACTCAGACTTTGCTTCCTGCAAAGGATAGGTGATGTATTAACTCCTTCCTATTCAATTTGCTTTGCCTTTAGTCAATATGGCTGAGCTTGGTTATTTGGTCTCTTGGCCATTCTTAATACTGACCTTCAAATCAATTAGTGGACTACATCCTTGTCAATAAACCACACCATAAGGTTTCAAAAGAAATTCTGGTCCTCCTCTCTCTGATCACAACATGCAGTCCCATTGTGGATGGAGACTGCAGTCTGATGATGAGGCATATTGAACTATATAAGAGACTAAATGAGAACATATAATTATCTTCTCAGTTAAAGGACCTGGTTTAAGGAGAAAAGGAACACAGGTTCTCGGTGGATGGTTGTATGGGTACATAATTACTGGAAATAATACCATGGTAACAGAGCCCAGATCAAGTGAGTGGTGCTCAGGGGCTCATGCCATGTGGCTAAAAATACTGATATGGACATTCCTGTTTTGGCTGGAGCCTGAGACCCTCACCCATTGCTACGTTTTAAGGCTGAGGCTATTATTAGCCTAATAGTGCTAGCCTCATGAACCCAAATCAGTAGAACTGAACATTAAGACTTATTGTATTGTGTTTTTGGGGGGAGGCGCAATATAGATATACCCTATGACAACAAATGATGGGGTTGATTTTGTGTTTTTAACCTGTTTTTAATTGTGTCAGAATTTTCATCTATTTATTTTATTGGACATAAACAAGCGGTAACCCACTTCCTCTTAATACTGGGTTGTTTTAAGTCCCGCTTGCCTTTTTCACTACAGCAAAACCAATTATAAATTAATACAGCAGACAAACTGGATGTGAAAAACAAGTAGAACCAACTTTAGAGCAGGAAGAAAAACAAAAAGGAATAACTACATAGATCTGTGCATTAGTTACGGGGGTTTGTTTTCTGAGATCTCAAAATATTTGCATTTTACCTTCAAGTCTCACTTCTGAGAGTCACTTTGTCAAATCATGTTTTTTTCCCCCGGGTGGAGTAATTAGTCTTGTACTCAGAGGCCTTCCTCAAGCACCCTTTCACATGCCAGACCAGTTGATCATAGGCAGTTCTTTACAGACATACTTGTACCATGGTAGCTTTTCCCCCAGCTGTCCTCCTCTTTAGACTAGCAACTGTGGCAGTTGATTTTTGGTAGTGTATCTTTAGGCCATTAGTCTTTTTTCCCCACCCTTTCTTTTCATACTCCTCATTCTCTCTGGTCTCACCACTCCCCTCCATTATATAGGTAAGGCACACCTTGGCAGAACGGACTGAACCAGCAACTTCAGGGGCTAAAGCCATGTGCCTTTATCACATGAACCAAAAGCCAACTGCCTCTTAGCTAAAGCTATAGAGCAGGCTTCACTCACCCTTGTCATTGCCCTTCATGCCTCTCCATTACATATACTTTTAGTTTTTCCTCTGACCATCTTTGGTACCCTTCTCCCACTCTCCCATGTTCAATTACTCTCTCTTTCACAAGTTTCTTCAAATGCATATGCCTATGCATGTGCCCATGAGAAGGCTTGCCCTTGTTTATGTTGTACAGTGGATCACTGGACTTCATTTTCTCTCCTGTAATCTATGGCACAGGTGGCTAACCTGCGGCTCTCAATTTGCATGCGGCTCTTTGCTGAAAGAAATGCAGCTCTTGTTAGTTCTGAGCCACACTCCCGGATTGCTCATGGCTGGCCACTCTGTGCATGCGCCCCAGTGCCTGCAGGCAGCAGCTCCAGGACCCAGGCATTGGGTTAGAGCGGGGGAGGGGGTGGAGGGGAGAGGCTGGGGGTGCCTGGCTCTGCAGGAGGAGGAGTGCATTGGGTTAGAGTGGGGGCCTGGGGGGGGGGGCTGGGAATGCCTGGCTCTGGGGGAGAAGAGGGAGATTGGGTTAGAACAGGGAGGCTGGGGGTGTCTGGCTCTGCAGGAGGGGGAGAGCATTGGGTTAGAGGGGGGGGGTCTGAAGCACCTTAAACTCAAAGTCTTCATGGATGCAGAATAAGGCAGCCGAGGTCATATTTAAATTCCAGGGCAAAAAAAGAATCAACATGTACCTGGTTTACACTATATTGCTTTAAAGAAAATTCAAAGGCTATTGTTTGCCAGGCTGAAGCAAATATTCTGAGATATGAGTCTCTCCCTTATTGTTTTTGAACCTCTCATATTTGCAATCTGGGACAGACCTGAATTTTTAGAACTATAAAGCCATAATTTTCATAAGTTAATAATAAATACTACTACTACTAATAATTAATAAAACAGGAAACCATACCAGAGAGCAACAAGCTAGAGTGAAACAGGCACTTCAAATTGTGCTAATTTATTTCTCAGTTCAGTTTAATTTTAAAAAACTCACAGGACGTAATAGGGCAGTAGTGTTAAATTTAAAATACGTGGTGGGGATGCTTTTTTTTAAGTGAGAGAATATTACTGTATTTTTAAAGGTGTTTTTTTGTTTTTAATGTTGATGTTTGTTCCTTGTAAAGTTCTCTGAAGATCTATGGACTGACTGTGAATTTTTTTAGTGACTAGAGACTTTTTTATTGTTTTTTCTCTGAACTGTCCTGTAATGTTATTTTTATCACTACATTTTGTGTACTATAAATATATAATATGTGGCTCCTCAAACTCTATCCACAGCTATTTTGGCCCTTCATCTCTAACTGGTTGGCCAGGCCGATCTAGAGCTTCATGGACATGACTCATATGGTCATGCAGAGGCTTGTCCTGAATTTTTTTAGGCAGCCCAGTATAATTTGGCTTGCAGATTTCACACCGCTGATGAGCAAAGCACAATAGCTTTCATTGTAAATCGATTTAGCAAAATTATTTTCTTAAGCTCTCTTACAAGTAACAGTTGTTTTCTGAATTAGTGAAGTATTAAAAGGGAAATTGAAGGATGACCGTAGAAAATATAGCAAAAGGTACAAAAATGCACATTCAAATCATCCAAGCAATTGTCAGCTGTGGTCCCTGTTTTCTATATTGTGTAACCAGCAGACCTTATAGTTGAGCGAGGCACACTAGGCCAGATTCTCTAAAATGGTGTAAAGAAGAGTAACGCTTTTGAAGTAACTGAAACTACACTGAGCATCTGGCCTTATTGTGAGGACTTTAAGGAGATCTGCTCCAGCCCTTCAGCATTTCAGGTCTGTGCTATGTCCCCACAGTAAGGCACCACCTTTGCATTTAAAATATCCATATGCTTTTGTAGATGTGCCCCACCCTCAAGTGCAGCTGGACACTTTTGAGGACTTGAAAGGAAAAACCCACCTGAAGCAGTTTGCTATAGCACTGAACAGCATTACAGTTGAAATGCTGCAGTAGAATATGATCAGTTTACTACAGGTTGAACCTCTCTATCAGGACCTGACCAGTGCTGAACCAGAGATTTTGCTGAACCATGGGATGTCAATATTGTCTAGCAGCATTACCAACACTTCCACTACTTACTGGGCTCTTAGAAGACATTTAGGGGTAAATTAGAGCTAAAGGACAACACAGAACACTTTATGAGACCGTGGGAAACTTGGCTATGCCCATGATAAATGGACATCCAGCTAACTAAAGTCATGCAGATCACAGATGTTGCTGGACCAGAGTGCCGGACTAGAGAGGTTCAAACTATAACACAAGAAAGGCAAACTAATTAGATACTATCTTAAATTTCCAAACAATTGATATGCTGAAAGTATGCACTGCTTGCAAGTAGGAATCTCTGACTCTGAGGCTTTTCCTTTGTTTGGGAGTAATACTAAAAGAAGAGCTGGTTGGGAAATGGTTGTTTTCCCTTTGGAAAATTTCAATACAATGATATTTCTTATTTTTGTAAAAAAAAAAAAAAAAGCTCTGAAATTTTCAAAGGTTTTGTCAAAAAAGCAAGATGCTAAACAAAAAGTTTCAGTTAATAAAATTTCATTTTTGGTTAGTGAAAACTGAAACATTTCTACAAAAGGCATTTTTTGTGAACATTTTCCTCCCTTCAAGTTGCCAGTATCTTTCTGGTATAGCTGTTCACAGTATTAAATAAGCTTGCTGTAGTTGCACCTGAACCATCCCTTTCTGATGGCATCGTACTCTGCAGCCCAAGAGAACATAGCCTTTTATGCTGCTAAATCACATGGCAAACTCATTTCTACTTTACTGCTCCCTATTACTTCTCAGTGCACTTCAAGTTTCCCCCTCCCATTAAGTATTTGTATTTAAGACAGCAAATGTATCTTTACAGACTTTGCTCATTTAAAAAAATGCTTTAAGCAACAATAAGTGACAGTAAACGTGTCATACCAGTGGAACAAAATCTGCATCTCAGATTTACCACAGCATAAAACAAATCTACTGTTGCCTAAAATGCATTTACAAAAAATTGTAACGAAAATCATAATCTGTCACACTGTTTATTTTTAATGATATTTTCCCAGTAGAAAATCTTTAATACAATATATTTTACATCCTGATTCTTGCCCACCCCTGGATAGAACACTGCCTCAAAAATAGCCACATCTAGTAATTTATATTTGCACCAGTACAAATTCTCAGGATGAATCAGAACAAAGGTGGACACATATCATATAGTCTTTATATGTTTATAGTATTTTGTCATTAAAAGTGATTCTCTAACGATGTTGTTGATGAGGGAGGAGTTGTCACTGCATACCTGATTATCCCCTGCAGCAACTGTACATGCCTTCAATTATGTATTTCTTTCTAATCAGTGATTTGTCTTTGAATGCTTGCTTCTTTTTAAAAGACTTTTGTTCATTTTTCACAAAATGCTGAACCCACTTAGTAATGTCTGGGAAGATGAAATCTATCCACAAAACTCTTTGTCACCAACAGAGGCTTAGTCATTTAAAATAACCAATCCAATCATCCAAGTCTTGATTGTTTGACGTTCTTTCTAGCTTTCACAGTTTTGATTAAGAGGTTCAGCAAAGAGGTGAAGTTGCAGAATAGCAAAGGGTTCCTTGACCTAAGGAACTTGAAGTCAGCAGGTCACTTATAGTGACTGTGATTTATTGATCAATAAACATAGCCTTTCCAAACCCTTCTTTTTCTTGTCTCGCTGGCCTATTTTTGCAGGCATAGTGCTCTCCTTCAAAGGATGTGTGCAGTGAACTTTCTGAAAGAACATTCAACCACACATATAAAATACAATGAATCCATATCGTACTTTTTAATCCTAATCATGTGTAACAAACTGGACTGTGTTTGAGTAACTATATATGATATTTGAAGAAAATGTTATTAACTAATATTAAAAGGTGTACAGAAAGAAAGAAAAACAGTAGATCTCAGTTTGTAAAAACCTTCAGCTAAAACTCTATCAAGAAAAAAAGCCTATATCCCACAAATGAGGTTGCCCTTTAGTAAACCACATGATATGAACATTTTTGGAGAAATAGAGAAGTGTAATTTGTGCTCTAAAAAACTGTGGCTCTAAAAATTCATATAGCACTCAGATAGGTGTTTCCAAGATCTAGCTACGCCAACTAAAATATGATGAAATAGAAATATTACAAGAGAAAAGTGCATATAACTATTCTAACAGATGGATTAGAATCATACGAAAATAACTCTAATTTGACTGAAGACACAAGCAAAATTTAAGTGACTAAAACTGTTAATTTTAAAAATAATATTTTGAGTAATACATTTTCTTAACAAGCAGAATCCCAATATAGCTTATAGTCTAATTCTACTGTATAACGTATGTGCTAGAAAAATATAGTGATGCATTTTTCTTTCTGTAGAGATCTTTAAGAAGGTTTTCTTTTTCTAAATACTTAAGTATATGAGGAAGAGAGGATGGTAACACAGATTCATAGGAGGAGGGAAATAAAAAGTCAAGTATCAATAATCATAAAAAAGCAACCTTATATCAGAGAAAATTAAGGGTATTCGGAGGAAGGATGTGTATATACACCACACAATTTTTTCATTAAAATCACTTTTCAAATAAGTCCCTAATTTGTCTCTAGATTTAAAATACCGTGCTGCATTTTATCTTCTACAGTACTAAATCAAGGTTATCTTTCCCTTGGTAGATCATCTCACTACTGTTTTTACATTGCCATAAGGACTGTGATTTCTAAACCATCTTCACTGTACATCTGAAATGAAATGCTCCATGAAGGAACAAAAAAAAGCTTCTTCAAACCACAATTGTGCTGTGTGAGGTGGTTAGGCATTTTGCTGTTTCTAAAGCTTCCATCCTACGTGTATGACATTTTAAGAGGTTATTACACTCTTTTGGTCTGGCTATTTATTTGGGATTCTAGTTGTATTTATAAACTATAATCCCTGCCTGGATCCCAAACTGACTCGATTCTTTTCTTAAACCTGAAACTTCCAAAAGAATTAAAAATACAGGAAGAGGCAGCCAACAGAATTGCATTCTATGTTAAATCAAGCCACAAAGAATAGACAAAGATAAACAAAGTCCTCTAAATGCCACCCATGCAGCAAAGACAACTGTGTGTTCATCAGAAATAAAATCTTCAAGAACGCAATCTTTTGTAATTGTTTTCCTTGTTTTAAAATGGGTAGCCTGGTTCAAAACTTGATAAATGGAAAATTGGCACTCTATTCCATTCTGTCTGCTCCATTAGGGTGATGTTTGGTTTCTATGCCACCCATGTCACTATAGATGAACAATGTTTCAGAGAAAATGTACCCACCACCAGTTTGGAGACCACATGTGGAACATAAATTATGTTCTTAATGCTCGTCCATGGTACCCCTGTGTTTCTAAATGCTTAATGCCACAATGAGTAAATGATTTCTTTCCACTACTGCCCGAAGTGCCAGAAGGCAGGAGAAATTTAAACACAACTAAGATCAACATTGCGAGTTTACTTGGCCTCTACATCTAGCAACAGTGCCATAAATTTCATAGGCTTCTTATTTGAGAATTTAAAAGGCCCTATAGACTTGACAAGGTTTATATAACTACATATTGTCTCTAGGGATTTTACACATTGGAAATCCTGAGCAATGGGCTTTGTATCATATGTGGTCATTGGGTGACCCAGCACTTACCCATCCAACACCCATCCTTCAATATTGACCATTGTGATGGTGACAACTTCACAGTGCCAAAAATAGAATGATTAGCAGCACTTCAGTTTCCTTTGTGAGTTTTTCTGACATTGTTCCAGCCTAGAAGAAACAGGTTTTTTTTTTTAAATTCATCTTTATAGCTTTCGGTTTCTCAAATTATTTTTACCTATAAACTATAATATACATACACTTCTAAACCAAGCCTCTGGAAATCATACACTTGAGCAGGCAATACTTTGATAGCCAAAAGTCCATTGTAATACGGGTATTGTAATACACAGGAAGAGGGGTCTTTACTGATACCCATCATCTGATGAGAGTCAGGCTTACCAAATATTATTCCATTGTCTCAATGGTGTTGACCTGCATGGACTCCAGTGGCTACGGCTACATTTGTGACAGTGGAGAGCACAGCCATTTAAATGTTCCCGGCTACCTCCCCGTCCACTCACTACAAATCAATGAGTTCTGTATGGCTGCACACCACATTACTAATGATGGTGTTTCTATAGTGTCTGTGGGAACAGCAGTTTTGGGATAGCCAACAAATTACACCAGTTTAATTCGATCAAAGACCCTTTTATTATAGCAACTTCATGCAGGCTCCATTAAACCCTCTCCCCCAATGGATTATATTTTCCTCCTTAAAATATATGATGGCTGAGGTTTGTGAAGCATTTTGCCTTGGCTGCATATTATGCATTATGGAAAATATTTAACAAAAGAGCCACTATTATTCCCCAGTTAGTGACTTAGCTCTCTGAAGAAAGATAATGCCAAGCATTAATGCAGTACTAATAGTGTGTTGATAAGTACTGTAGATAACCTGTTACCATCACTGTACTTTGTTTTTATAGAAGAGGTGGCAGCACATATCCAGCACACATTATTAAAAACCCTCAATTGCTTTAGATAACATTTCATCTGTTTAGTGTATTCCCCTATAGTAAGTGCAGTCTTGCAAATTCTGAGCATTAGCATCTAAAGCAGGGGTGGGCAATAATTTTAGAAGGGGGGGGTACTTAAATTTTTGAAGTGGTCCTGGGCCACCCTGGAAGGGGCAGGGCTACAAGCAGAAGGGACGGGGCCAAGACACTTCCATGCTCCCCCTGCTCACAGACCCTGATTGGCCTGGGGGGGCGGGAGGAGCATGTGAAGTCTTTCCCCTTGCCCCCTGGCATCTAGAGGGGACCACGAGCTATTCAAAATAGTTGGTGGTTCACTCTAGGTGCTGCACACACCTGGCAGGAGGGAGAAGACTTCATGCCCTCCCCCAACTCTACGTCTCAATTGGCCTGGGGCAGGGGAGCAGCAGGGTTGCCACAGACTAGATCAACTCGAAGGCTCTCTTGCCCACCCCTGATCTAAAGAAAACTGTAAAATATGTATGGATGACCACTGTACTATGTGGTGATTATTCATTTAGGTTTAAGAAACTTACTTATAGCCCATGAAGACATTGTTTGACATCCCATCTCTAAATTTGCTGAGGCAAAATGTGGGGAAGTTGCCTAGTGATAGACATGACAAAACTACATGGAATTTTCAACAATGCAATGTCAACTCTTAGAACCAATGGTGTTGACTACAACCTCAGTTTCATAATTCATCGCATATGAAGTCAGTAGTTTCCTGGAAAGAGAGGGAGAAATATCACAAGATCAGCATGAAATGAAAACAAATTCAGTACTAAAATCAGGGTGTATATGTTGCTTATGTTTGATAACAATAGGATGAGGATTACTACATGGATTCATGCCTAACTTGCACACCCATGGAATGATCTACATGCGCACACCACAGACACGGACATTGTACAGGATTCAAGCTGCACTCTCTCCTGAACTAACTGGCCTCTTCAGCACTAAAAGATGAACTGAAAATAGAGTTTAGCCCCTATATATGGATTGAAAGTTCTCACTAACTAGACTTTGGAGGACATTCAAAACAAAAATACACTTTAGCTAATCTTTTTAAACATTATTTTTCCTCTGTGAAATCCGTTAAATTCACTACAGCTATCCCATATAGTGTATCATCCAATGACATCATAAACACAATGGATTCAAGTAACACTCATATTGTTGGATCAACAAATGATGCATTATGGGATATATTCAATGAACCAAGAAGTAGCAAGAGGACTTCACAGATGAAAAGAATTTATAAATGTCCTTGTCCTGAATGTTCCTACGGTATGATTAGTGGAGCTATTCAGCAGAAAAATCTAGGCTTAGATCAATTTTCATTTTGGCTTTGCAGTTTAACTTTTAATGTAAAGACGTGAACTTGAATGAGAAGTAAAGTACAGAACTGTCATGTGTCTCTGCTAAAATTCTCTCTCCCAGAAAACTGACAATCAAAATAACCAAGTCTCAGACACTTTCTTACAAACAGCCATGATTCTGAAGAGTGGGATACCTGCCTCCTGTCCGTGTAGTTCATCTTTGCCAGGGAAATTGTTCTAAAAAAATCCCACTCCCTAATAAGGCTATTCTATTGCTCAGTGAAGAAAGACAGAAGTAGAGATTAATTGGCGAGATATGCTCCTATTTGTGTTGTGGATTAATTTTTCTTCCACACACTTTCACTTCACTTGCTTTCCAAGTTAGACAGAAGAGGCCATTTTGGGGAAGAGGGGACACATTTAGCACCAACAGGCAGAATCAAACCTGGGATTTCTGGAGCTTAGAACATGAACTTCCTCTTTGCCTGAGCTAAAAACCATCAGGATGGTTGCTAGTACTATAGAGCAGACTCATTCTCAAGTGTTACTCAAGTGTTTACATTGACAGAACTGATACCTTTAGGCTTTGATTTAGGAAGGCACATAAACATATGCAAGTCAATCCCTATTCAGGATAGCATATACACATACGCTTAAATCCATCTGATGTCAACGTGACTTAATAAGATGCTTAAAGTTAAGCACATGCCTTAGTTCCCATTCCAATAGGGTTTCTTTCCTGAATCAGTTCCTTAGTTCTCATACTGAAAGGCTATGCACATAGGGGCCACAATTCTTTAACAATATGTTGAAAGCCACAACAAAGTTGAATTGGTCTGTAAAGTTGTCAGAACATTGAGGCATGCCCCTGACAGTATTTTGTTTCCTAACTGTCTGAGTTATATCCAGTATTTGATGATTATTGGTTTTTCATAAGGAAAAACATGATTTTGGCAAAACCATGACAAAATATATCCCCCTTCTCCCTACCAGTTTGGTTTTCATATTAAACTGCTTGTTACAGAAACTTAGAAAGAAAAAAAAAGGTTTTTTTTAATTATTTCTCTCCATGTTTTAATTTTTTTTTAAAAGCAGAAAAGATGAAAGGGAGTGGAAACAAATTATAAGCAATATGTTTCATTTGGTAATGTAGAAAGGAAAATGACTCCGCTAAGAGACTATGCATAACATTAAGCAATACCAGATGTGGTAGAGAAATTAATACTAGCAACTACTGTCAATTTTTATACTCGGTTTCCTTGCCAGGCAGCTCTGAACAGGTAAATGTGATGGGGGTGAAATGTGGTGCCAAAAGAACTCAGTTAATTATTTGAGTTAAACCTGCTGTAAAAATATATAGGTTCATGATGTCTGAAAAAGCACTTGGCTCATAACTGCAAAGATATGTTGGTGCCTAAATCCCAGAGTTAAGCACTTAAGTCCCATTGTAAACCACCTAAACTCACTCAGCTCTTACGTTTTCAGGATAAAAGTTCCATGGGTGTGTCTAGCATCTGCACAGCTCCCTGATTCTATGTGTTCAAATGCCCATACATTGGGCCCAGAATGGGACATGTCTCTTTTGGGGATGGAAGGGAATGGGGGAGGAGGGAGTATACATGTCAGCAGGGCCCGTAGATTCCGCGGGGCCCAGCCCAGGCTGCAAATTGTGGTATGTATGAGAGAGGGGTTCCACGTTACAAATTTGTAGTGGGCATGAAAAAATTATGCATAGACCTTGGGAGGCCCAATCTGACAGGCATGCTTAGAAACCACCTACCAGATGAAGTCCCGTTCCTAATGTGGCAGCAGTGGCAGAATCCACCTTATAACTTTTAGTCCCGGGGTTAGAGCACTGACCTGCACCATGGGAGAACCAGGTTCAATTTTCCACACTCTTACAGAGAGGGAGAAAAGATTTGAAGAGGGGTCTCCCACCTCTCAGGAGAGTGTATTAACCACGGAGGTATGGGATATTCTGTTGTGGGAGGCACAGTGGGCTCCCTTTGTCTCTCCAGTTGCAACTGGTCCACTGTGTCTAAATAAATAGTCTTTGAACCAGAGATATCAGGAGAAAGTGAAAATGACTGTCTTCCTGTGATTGGTCCTGGGAGGTGGCAGACCAAGGGTCTCCATCAATCAGTCTTTCATTAATAGGGACATAGCTGAACTGCTGATTTGGTCTGGTGGTTTCCAGCTGTCAGAACAGTACATTGGAAATGAATGAAATTGTGCTGGGGGGCACTTGCACCTTTTATATGCCTAGACTGGATTGTGCCCCAGGCCTCCAGAGCTGCACCAAAAGCTGTTCTATAATTGTAGCTTATAAACTCTTCAGACCAGATACTGCACCTTCATGTATTTCTGTATATCTAGACAGCAGCCTCTAGATGCGACTGCAGTGTAAATATTAAATAACTATATTGCCACGTTAGGATACTGTAGCACCACACAAATGTGTGATGCTACATTATGATACCACAATGGGAAGATTCAATGCCATTATGATGCTCCATCACACAACTATGTTGCAACTTCTAAAATATATTTTCCCATGTAGAAGCTTTAGAACCCTCTTTCTATATACTCCATGGTAAAGAACCACAGTATATGGAACTGTCTTTGTAGGTATGGATACGCAGATTATACTGGACAGGTCAAATATTTTTGAATTGTAACATTTGTCATACAAACCAAGGACAATTTTAAACTAAATTTCTTTTTCTTTTTGAAAGCCAGCTCTCGCTTATATTATAAACACTTCAAAAACATACTCTAGTGGACAATCCTGCAGCGCCAGGCAGACAGATTAAATGAAATAATAAGGCTTTGCCAGATGTAATTTTTCTGATTTGTGCAGTATACTCTAAAGAGCAGATGCAGCCAAAAATATCCTTTCGGTGGATAGGTCAGCCCAAGAAAACTTCTTAAGACTGGCCTGCAAAGCTGGCCAGCAGAAAAGAATTCCAGTAAATTAGATCCCCCACTTCTCACATTCAGATTCTCCTCTGTCTCTGTCTCTCTACGTACGCTTGCAGGAGTTACTAAGCCATTCAGTGCTTTTAACGCTAGTAACGGAATTGAGTTGTATCTAGAGGCCTTATTTGCTACAGGGAAGGGAGGCAGTTGCCCCCCTATTACCTTGGTTTGCTCAGCTGCTCCCCAGCCTTTTCATAGATCTGTATACTCCATTATATTGTCCACTTTTTGCCTGTCCCAGGCTTTGGATTCAGTCTTTAGAAAAACAGTAATTACCTAGTTTTTCCTCATTTGTGAGGCTGTTTGGTACAGAGACTGTTCTATCTGCTGACACAATATTGCCGTCTCTCTCCTACCCCCCAAATACTTCTGAAACAACACCCCACTTCTGTTTATGTCTGCACCTGGGAACAAGGAGCATGAGGCTACATTATGATTATTCAGATGAGGTGCGTCTACACAGCACCCTTACTTTGAAATAAGCTATGCAATTTGCGCTACACAAATTGTGTAGCTTATTTCGAGATTATTTCAAAATAGCTTATTTCGAAATATACAGCACCAAATTTTGAAATAAAGCACTGTTTCAACAAATCCCTTAACCCTCATGGAATGAGGGTTACAGGGATGCCGGAGTAGCACGCCCGTTATTTCGAAATACATTTCAAAATAATGGGCGCGTTTATAGCTATTTTGGGATACTGGAGGTATCCCGAAATAGCTGCACTGTGTAGACGTAGCCATAGTTATTAACAGAGACCATCCATCATGGCTGCAGAGCCCAGCAGGCTGTGGAGCTTCCAGAGGCCAGCAGACAAGGCTGGTTTCTGTTCCAGGCTCCAAGAACTGACTTAATCTTTCATGAAACTTCACTGATTCAGTGTTATACCAGAGTTTCATGGGGCCATAAGCGTGCAGCCTCCCTGAGACTTCTCTCATATTTCATCTGAATGCACTCTAATATATTACTTTATTGTTGCAGTGAGTCAGCTGCCCAGCAAAACACATATAATTCTAATGAAAGTAATGAACTGGCTCATCACCACCTACATAGATATTTATCACAGGCATATATTTGTGTGGGCCTGTTACTGGTCTGGGGAAAGTACGAAACAACTGCTGTGTAGTCACTCAACTTCACACCCAGCCGCATATTGTTTGCCCATTGCCCACTCCCAATATAATTATATACACTATATTTCTTTGCAAATAAGGTTCATTCCCTAGCCTGCATCTTGGTGTATATTAAACAAGTGAGAGACATAGGGTTTTTTAGTCATTTCACATAAATTATTATCTTCCTTCCACTTGTATAAGCTTTTATTTAAAGAAAATTTGCGATATTTATATAGGAAGTCATATCTAAATGGCATGCAAGCTAAAGCCAAGAGTCTTTGTTAGTCATTATCCTGGCACAATTCTTACTGAGGTCAATGGGCATTTGGCCTGAGTAAAGATTAAAAGCTATATATGTCATGTCCCACTGCACATTTTCTAGAGATAGACAAACTAGAATAAATTTAAAAAAAAAAAAAAACCTTTGCTCAAAACCCAAATCATGCAGAAGCCACTTGATTAGCCTTCTGCACTTGGTTTTAATATTTGTGAATGGCAATATTCACAGACCCTCACATGATGCTGGCATTCAGTGTGCTATGCCAGGATCTTGGGCAATATTACACAGCAGCCCTGTCTTATTGTGATAGTGGTGCTATCAGAAATACCCTCCTTTATGAAAGCAGAGCTCAACTCTGATCAGCACCACAGCAGAACCAGCAATGATACAAATACCTCCTATGAGGTTAAACATTCAATACAGAGCAATCTTGAAGACATTTTGTTTTAGGAAATCTGTGTATGTTTTAAAGAGCCTGATTTTCCATGAAAGGACCATTTAAACCCCATCTATTACTTGTTTTGCTTCTGTTCAGCTTGCTCAATCTTTTCACACCATGTTGGCCCTCAGTAGTGGATAAAACAGATTCAAACAAGAAAGGGAGATAACTGCACCAGCTAACAAGTGTGGGGAGGGGAGTTGATAAGGAACATGGCTAACCCAGCTGAGAGAAATGGGGAGGAGGATATCTTTCTGCTTTTATCAGAGAAGCACCCTCCACACACACACACACACACACACACACACACACACAAAATCTCTCCTTTACCTTGGCCCACACACACACACACACACACACAAAATCTCTCCTTTACCTTGGCCCACACACACACACACACACACACACACACACACACACACACAAAATCTCTCCTTTACCTTGGCCCTCCACCCAAACTAAGGGCCCAGTTTGGCAACCTATACTCTCAGGTGTAATCCTTATTCACATGAATAGTCTGGTGGCTGTGACAGAACTATTCCCATGAGAAAAAGTTATTCACAAAGGAAGGATTGTCATATCCATGAAGGAAGGACTGGAAAATTAAAAAAACAAAAATCTGTTGTTGAGATGTCCAGCTGTATTTCATGACACGAGACGTTCAGATAAACCATGGATAAAGCATCCAAATGTGGATGTTTACCTGATCTGAATATTCTATGGTCCAATCATTATCACAGAGTAACAGATATTTGCATTTCGCTTTACAAATGACAAACTTTTTAATTCTGTTAGTTAATATATGTAACAGGAAGCACTCTGCTAATTCACTTGCTCACCTCAGAGCAAAAAGATGGCAAATCACTTCTGTAACTTAAAGCTGGAAAAATTCTTAAAACTCATATTTAGCAATTGAGTGATTGAAAAATACACATTCATATTTTGTAAGGCACTGAAAAGTAGCCTCATAAATTTAATCCTCAGATGTTATGGAGCCTCAGTGATAAAACTTTAAAAAAAACCCAAACCTTCCAGCTTATTCAAACTGCAAAGGCAAATGTGCCTGCTATATATTAACATTGCCAGACACTTAAGCATTACAGTGGATTTTAATGTGTTTCCTCAAAACACTTAAAGGCACTTTTTATAATATATGAACCACTAAATAAAAAACATGAAATGTAATCTTCAAGACACAGTGATTAATGCAAAATTGACTCAAATAAATGCAGTTTATGGCGATAGTCCAGCTAGTCTTCTTGATGCTAAAGAGATTCATACAATAGTTTTCCATTTTCAAAATCACATCAATTTTTACTTATAACATTTTGAAAACAGGTAGAGCAACTTCCAATCAGCTGCACAGCAATAATTTAAGATACCATTTCCATTAGGCTGTAAAAGTTTGAGTCATGGAAAGAGGACAAAGCTTTGCAATGTTGATTATTTCCAGCACTATCAGTTGCTGAACAGTACATGTCTTTATGAAGACATGAATAGAGCTGGACAATAATTAATTGCAAATAAGGTATCCTGAGGAATTTAGCCCTGCTTCCCCCATTCATGAACCAGTCCTGATGTCCCCACATGTAGTTTTAAGTATTATGTTAACAGATTCCAGGCTAGAAGTTGTTCATTAACTATTTGTTTTGTCTGTTTGATGATAGTGCTGTGTAAATTGTCACTAACTCATATGATATTTTCTCCTCCCAAATCAGAGGACAAACTTTTTGAAGAGGAGAACAAATATTTGTGTATAATTAACAACATCGAAGACTAGAGAAAAGAAACATAACTCTGATTAACATTATTTTTAGGAATAAAATGTATTTGTCTGAAATTGTAGGATGCAAAGAACTTAGCTATTGTATTTTTTAGGGCTCATTTGATGTGCTGGAAAGTTCTGAAATGATTTCAAGCACTGTACATACAAGCCAACATACATGTACGATTCACACATGGGCAAAATAATTGAGCTATACACCGTATCTATCTACTATTTGAGAGAATGTATCTGTTTCTTTTTCTGTCTGTTCAAGAACTACTCCTACCCAGTACACGCTAGGACTACCAAATTCAGTATACAGCTTTCTATCATAACAAAGCAGGGTATGGGTTTGGTTGTGCCAGGAAAATGGGATGTGCCCGCAATGAGATTGCATCTCATAAAGTCATACAGAAGAGAGACAGAATCACCAGGCAGGTAACAGGGGCTAGCTGGGGTTGTCTTCCCCCTATCCAGGACTATCCTAGCCCTGAACCTCCCACTACCCAGGCTGCAGTTACCCTCCCTATTCATATGGAACATTGTTGGCTGTTTCCCTTCATGAAGTTTGCTCCATTCCTCACACTGGCTGGGGAGCACAGGGGGACCTGCCCCAGCTGGGGGACATGCACCCCTCCCTCGCTGTGCAGCAATCATGGAGAAGAGCTTCTTATCTGGCCCCAAGCTGCTGCAGTGAGAGAGGGGGCTGGGGTTGTCCTCTCCCCCCCAGGGTACAGTATGCAGCCTGCATACTGAACCCCTCATGCATAACCCCACCCAAAAGCAATGATTTAAATCAAAGCTTTTTCATTTTCTTTTTATTTTCCAAAAAACCAAAATTTAATTGTGTTAAGGACCCAAGCAACGCCAGGTAAATCATCTAGTATGATATGTTTTGCAACTTTTCGTCAGATATGGCACATCTCTTGGTGAAGTGAGACACAAATCAGCGCTCACCTTTTTCTAATCTAGTGTGCTAATTTAGATCTGAAACTAGCTGAACAGAATGTAGCTTTCCTTCCCTGAATGACAGGGGGCTCTGTGTTCTCTACAACACACCTGGACATGAAATTGTCAGCAGGTAATGCATCTGAGGTTATGACCTCAGCAACAGATGCATTTAAACTTCTATCAGGTTAGTGTGAGATGAGGTGTCGGTCAGACTACTAGTCACCATTTTGGCAGAAGTGGGATTATTGAGGTGGAACAAGCACACTCATGGGTGAACCAATCAACCAAGAACAGTAATGTCCATCATGCTCTCCATTGCCTAGGAGGAGATGGAGAGAATTGCCTAATCCTCGCAGTGGTATTTGCGGAAGTATGTCATGGGAAAAGTGTTCCTCCCTGCAAACCAGCAAAAAATGTTATGAAACGTTTTTACACATTGCTCTGTCTGGAACACTTAGAATGTTGGGCATGTTTCCATGGCAATTTAGATCCCCAACTGACCTCAGCTTCTTCCATTGCTTGAAGGAAATTCAATACTGACTAAAATATCCTTTTCACAACTTCTGAGAACCTGTGGCTGCTTTGTGACCTGGTGGTAAGGATCACAGACAGGCAACGTGGAGGTGTTATTCCAGGCACCCCATCTGAAAGTGGATCAAAAAGGCATTAGGCACTAATGAAAGAGACTTCACCACACACAATGAAAACATAAAACAGGAAATAAAAAAGCAGCAGGGAAAATAGACTGCAGACAAAGTCTTCAGGATTCCAACATCAATATTCATTTTTAAGACTAAAATGTTTGAACCATTTTTATGACAAGAAAAGCCTTTTTTACTGGCTGCTGAAAGGTTTATGATTGCTCTATGATCTAGTCTATAATTTCTAAATTATTCTTGAATTTGTCACTTAGGGATCTCCCTCATGGTTAGCCAAAGAAAGTTGCAACCTCACAATGTCACAGTCATCACTACTGCTGACCAAGATGCAGATGCATCATTATGGGCACATTGTGTCTTGCCCAATTTTACCTATGCCAAACACATGCAAAGAGAAAAAGAACAGTTACTAATCTGGTAGGTTACTGTTGTTTTTTCCAAGATATGTTGCACATGCCCATGTCACTTCATTGAATCACAGGCAGTTCAATTCAGAGGTGGGATTTTTAGAGTCTCTCTGAGTAATGACTGAAGAACTAGCCATTCAAACCTGGCATCATCCCTGGAATGCTGAGCTATAGCATCACGTGTTGTACAGGCGGCCAAGTTGCAGCTTTACAAACAGCTGTTATAGGTATTGAAGCGAAAAACTGTGGGAGCTGCCTTATTGCTCAGACTCCCCCTCTTCTTGGCAGAGGAGGGAGGAGTCTAATGTTGGTAACATCATTGCACAGATGTATGCAGGATGAAGAGCCTTCCATCTGGGCCATGGACAGTTTGGATGAAATCTAAAGAACCTAGTTCTCTCCAAATGAAAAGTGAATGACATTCCAACATCTAAAGTATGGAACTTCTCATTCTTATGAGGAGGGGCCTGAGACACCACTTGTGATCTTTGCTAAACAATCTGCTCTGGAGATGTACCTAGCTGTTCTGAGTATCAGGAAAGTGAAAGGCAATGAGAGATATTGCACTGGTGATACAGAACTCCCAAAGATGCATCACTTTTGGGAAGAGGGAGACTGAGCGTTGTCCATGAGCACTGGTCTTAGGGAGCAAAGCCTGACCAGCCACACAACTCTTGTATGTTTATGTGGAGAATCAAATCTTGATAAGACTACAGACCTTGAGTTTGTCAGTTTCCTAGGTGAATTCCCCAGCCTAGAGCAGTAGCATCTGTAACCAGAGTCAATATGGATAAGAAAGAAACAAAGGAATTTACCAGATACACATTGGCAGGATCGTCCATTAGTCCATGAAGTACTCCTGTGGATACTCAAATCAGCATGTCCAATAGGTGACAAACTAGGAACTACACTAATATTGAACAGCCTTTTAACTTTCCATAACTGCAAAAGAAGTCCATTTCCTTCTCTAGACATCCAATGAGTATATCAATAGTTGAATTCCATTAGTTAAAGTGAAGGACAATGCTATCATCTATCCTGACTGAGTGGTACACGGCCTTACTGTTGTATAAATTTAGAGGGAATATACAGTCCCAAAGCTGTTCACATAGCCCATCACTGTCCTATATTATATAGTGTTAAACAAAGTTTAGAGGTTGGCATACAGAGACTTCAGCCTGCTTTAGCACCATGGCAAACATATTCTTAAAAATTCTTTTAAACTTTTTATTAAAAAGGCTCAGAAAAGATGGAAAAACACTTACAAATTTTGAAATGGAAAGGAAAGGAGTCATTTCAATAACATAGTGTGTCCCTCTTCTCTTTACCTGGAGAGAATTTTAGAAGGAAAAAACACTCAGGAATTAAATTTTGGGGGAAAGAAAAGTAGTAAGTTGAGATGAGCTGAAGCTGTTGTTGATGCTGCTGTTAAAGACCAATCCCATTTCACCTCAGGTGGTGTTTGTTTGGGATTGAGCTAGGGAAGGCAGCAGGCACAATATCATCCGGATCCCTCTCTTGGGCACAGCCAAGTCAGAACTGACAGGGTCGGGATGACAAAGGAGTGGGCTTCAAGAAATGGTGAGGGGTGTTAATTGTGATTGTGAATCTTGCTCTAGTAACCTCCACTTGGTTCCTCTATTTCAGTGGTACCCAACCTGTGGTCCACGGACTCCTGGTGGTCAGCAACAATACTGGGGGAAGAGGGAGGGAGAAGTCCATGGGAAGTTTAAAAATAAGGATCAGGCCCACCTTTTTCATTTTCTTTCCTTGCTTTTTTTCCCTTTTCTTTTTTTCCCTTCTCCAGGGAGGGAGATCCATGAAATGTTGTTAGATTGAAAAGAGGTCCATATGCTTGAACAGGTTGGGAACCACTGCTCTATGTCCTATTCCCGCAACAAATGTCTCTTTAAGGGAGTGAGAGGTGGAATAGCCCAGCCTCTCATCATTTTATTCACCAATTAGGCCTAGGTTTTGATATATCAATTTTGGTTTATTCCTTTCTTGTTTAACACCTTTTGTTTTCACTAAGTGGGATTTTATCATACACTGAATTGATAGAACTTAAGGATTTTTTGCACAGTATCTTTGTTTCTTGTCTTCTCTTTTTTTGGTATAATTTCCCTCTCTTAGTTGTTATTATAGGGTATTTTGACATTTTACCATTTTTTACGTATTTTTCACAGATGAGGTTGCAATTAGAATAAATCTGTCTGTCTGTCCAAGAACTCCTCCTAAATGGTAAGAGGTTGGACCACCAAATTCGGTATTCATCTTCCTCTTATCATAACTTAAGGCAATGTTAGGGTTTGTCTGTGCCAGGAAAATGGAATGTGCCTGGAATGGGATTGCTTCTCATAAAGCCATGCAGAAAAGAGACAGAATCACCAAATCAAGTACAGTCCTCAAAACTGACATACCTGAGTGAATGTTGAAAGCAGGCTCAGGAGGGCAGGAGCTCACAGAGTACCACTTCTGCCTACCAACCCCAGCACAGATCTACATTCTGGGCTGGCAGGGGACTGTACCTCCCCCCCTACTTGTGGCAACTCTGTGCTGGGGCTATGGGAGGGGGGCACCTCCCTTCTACCTCCAGTTATGTCTGCTCCATGCTGAGGCCAGAGAAGGAGTTCTCTTTTCCCCCCTCCTCCTCAGCCATGCCACCCATCCTGGAGCTGTCCCAGAGCTGCCACTTCTCGGGGACAGGTGGTCTTTCTGTGGCCACCATCCAATTTAACCTGGATCTGCCCCAGCTGAGGGACATGCACCCCTGCCCCAGCCATGCTCAGTAGAGCCCTGTAGAAGTCATGGACAGGTGCTTCTCACCTGGCCCCAAGCTGCTGCGGTAGGGAGGACTGGGGCAGTCTGGTCTCCCTGGGGCAGCCTGCTTACTGAACCCCTCCTCCCCAACCCCACCCCGAGCAATGATTTAAATGAAGCAGATACATTTTCATTTTATTTTATCCAAAAACAAAAAATGATTTGAGTGAAGGACCTGAGCAATGCTGGGTATATCTAGTATTACATATTACTTGACTAGGTGTTACAAAAATTATAATAAAAAACCTACAGATACTAAAAAGATAAGGAATTACAACTTACTTTATTTGTAGCTAAAACACACCTTGAAATTATTGTTGTTGAAAGTTTGTAAGATATTTAGAAACAAAATAGCTCTCATCTCTTTACCTGCTTGCCCAGAATGAGTAAGGATAGCAAAAACTGCCTCTCCCCCATTTTGCAGCTAACATAATTCATGATGTATATTTGCAGCTAACATAATTCATGATGTATATTTATATATTTGCACAATCAATAAACATGTTATGCATCATTGGTTAAATTTGCTCACTTGGAGAAGAACTTCAGCCCCAATGGCATTTTTAAATATGTGTGTTGCCTCCTTTAAGCAGAAGGAACAAAATTAATGTCATTTTGGAACCACTTTTGCATTCATGAGCGGTTTCCTTTGTGTGATTATTTTAAACAAACTTAAAACATAAGAATTTTAAAAACTAACTATTCTCTTAAACTAACTTCAAAAACTTTGAGTATGTATTAACCCTTTAGGGCCCATACTGGGTGCCAAAAATGTTATATTAATATAGATGGAATGTAGGGACCCAAATATGTTATTAACATAGTCCAACATTAAATAATGTTAACAAGGCTTAGGGTTTGGTATACAGAGCCCTCAGCCTACTTAGTACCCTGGATAACACACCATGGAAAATCCTTTAAACCTTTTATTATTCAATATACAGAAGAGGAAGGCAAAACCGTTAATGCCTTTGAAATGAAAAATACTAAGAAAGTTTTTTGTTTTAACAAAAATATTTTTCCCTTTTCTTTCAGCTGAACTTTTAGAAGGAAACAAAACCCTTATTGGATAGTCTTTTAGGTGGCATGAGAGATGTTAACAGCTGTCTTTTACAGAAGAGAGATGAAGTTACTTGAGATGGGCTGGAGTTATGTTGCTGATAATTTTTCTTTTTGGTTTGTTCTGTGTGTCCTATCAAAATATTTCATGAAGGAAAAAAAATTAAACAACTTGAAAAAGAACACCACAATCTTTTAAAGTTGCAATAACCTTTGAAACACCCATGTTAAAAATGGATAGCAGTTTAAATGATCAAAGGAAGTGAAACTAGACTCAATTAGGGTTTAACTCTTCTACCCTCCCCTCCCATGATTACTAATTCCGAGAATTATTAAAGCTATAATTCTATAAGGTACTTAAGCATGTGCATAACTTCAAGCACTTGAGTAGTTCCATTAAAATCAGTAGGGTAAAGAGAAAAGGCTGTGGGAAATAGTAATCTCTGAAGGGTTCAGAATGTCCTTAAACTTGGCTTAGCTCCTGATCCAAGGCCCTCTTCTTATTGACCTAAACAGACATTGGGTGAGACTATTAAAGGGTATGTGTGAGGTAATTCCCTATAACTCAGTGATCCTCAGCTGTCTGTTGGGTAGATCTGCTACAGAGCAGCCTTTAAGCTATATTAAGCTGAAGGAAACAACCCAGAAGCTGAGAGCCCCAGTTTTGGGGAAAGCAAAGGAATCTTAAAGCCACCCTGGTGTCCCTCCTCCTGAATTGTACCAGATGCAGAAAGGCTGGAAGCTGAAGATCTGACTCAAAGGCTATAAAGATCAAACAATTCGGCTGTGTCTACATTAGCATCCCTTTTCCGGAAAGGGATGCCAATGTAGACACAGCCTTCGTGTTCCCTAGATCATACTCAATGTCTACATGCATGCACAATTACCCAGAAATGGCATGCAATGTACTGTGTGTTTTCAACAGAATGCATGGAAGAATAAAAGGAGGAAATTTTTGTATTTTCCTGCACTTCAGCTCCATCAGGCAACAATTAAAATTATTTTTGTGTATAGGACATAACAAGGAGTAAATCTGTGATGAAGTTACTGTACTGTACTTGATACTGGCAGAATAATACCCAGATATTTCCACAGATTTGCTTCAGTACTGTAATCATTAGTGGCAACTGCTTAGTGCTAGCAAGTTTTGTACTTTGGCAAGCTTGTTGTATTAGACATACCTCTTTAAACTGAGATGTTTTAATGAGTATGAGCTACATGAGAACTCTGACAGCAGCCCTTGGGAGAGCTTGCCAGTCAAAACATGGGTTGATCCAGATCAATTAAAGTTGCTCTGTAGCACCTTGAACCATACAATGCATAAAAAAATCTCTACTGAAGTAAGTTTAGCAAGACCCAGGTTTTAGCAACATAGGGCTTAACTGAGTCTATTAAGCCTTGTGTTATGGGTACCACAGATCCATCAACTCCAGTGGGGGCACAAGCAGCCATTCTATTTCAAGGTGTATGCCTCAGCCTAGAACTCCTTTTCATGGGGAGTCCTTGCTACACCCCTTATGGAATGCCACTTGCACTATCTTGTTCTGGGAACCTGTGCAGAGGAGGGTCAGAGTCATTGCCCTGCCTCATATTTGACTTGTTTGGGGGTGATTTCTGGCCTGGGGAGAATATTCAAGTAGTCCCTGCATGCCCCTCAATGCTATTTTCCTGCCTGCTCTTCTACACGCACAGTGCATAGAGCCAGGGAAGGCTCTTTGTTGTAGCCCATCTCTTGCTGCACTCCTGCATAAAAAACAACAAATAGTCTGGTAGCACTTTATAGACTAAAAAAACATAGATGGTATCATGAGCTTTTGTGGGCATAGCCCACTTCAGATGACCAGAGTGTTGCTGGACATCCAACACTACAGTCATCTGAAGAAGTGGACTGTGCCCATGAAAGCTCATGATACCATCTACGTGTTTTGTTAGTCTATAAAGTGCAACCAGACCATTTGTTGTTTTTCCTGTTACAGATTAACTCAGCTATACCTGTGAAGCTTTTCTGCATAAAAGTCAGTTATGATCTGGCCCATTGGGAGAGCAATGAACGGAACAGGCTTTACTAGTCAAGAGTTGCAAAGTTTTCAAGAGGGCTTTTTATTACTTCTCACACTGAAAACCAGTTTTGATTTTAATGATTAAAATGAAACTAAAGCTTCTTTTGGGTGAGCGCTGATAAGGTAATAGCCTCAGGTTAAATAGCAATATTAATGCTCTCCAAGCTTGGCTTGGATCATTCCCAAGCCTCCCAATATCTTCTCAATTCAATTGGATATAAAACAAGTTTGAAGTAGCCAAACACATATAATGTTTTTCTTTCCCTTTTCCCCTCTCCAAACCTTACATTCTTTTGCCTTGTTCAAGCTCCCTAGTGTTTTATGTGAGAATTCAGAAGTCTGAGTCTCTGAAAACAATTGTTATGTCAGCTGACATTAACACAGTATGCACTTTAACTATTTCTCCTACCATACCCATCAAAAGCAGTGACCAAAACTTTCTTATTCCTCTTCAACAAAATTTCTCATTTTCTTCTAGTTGTCAGACAGCCTCTGTGCAGGCTCACCATACAAACCTATCAAGTCATATAACTGAAATTAATGTAGAAAACTGTTTTGGTAGTCAATTATGAAAAAAATTGAACTCTTACAGTTATAAGATAATGAAAAATATGCACATTAATTTAAATGAGTAATCTAAAATTATCCATCACTATAATTAACTCACAAATTGGGGGGAGCAGAGGTGTTTTTCCTCCCTCAACAATCAGAAGAAAAACAGAGGCAAAAGTTCTGCTACTAAAACTTGGAATGTTCTAGCTGCTGTTGCTGTCCAGGACAATGGGAGGTTCATAGCATACACAAATAAACAACTACAATTTTAGATACATCGATTTGGGCTAAAAATATTTAAATACATAAATAAATTAATTAATTCCAAGTTTTTTCAATGAACATTGTTCAAGGAAGAACATGGAAAATTAGCTGGAATGTAGTTTACTATATAGATGCATATCATAAGATGGTTGCAATTAAAGGCATTAATGTAGGAGAGAATCAAGCCCTCCGTGTTTACTAGCAATTATATAACAAGGTATCTAAGGCCTTGTCTATACTGCTGCAGTGAATTGACCCAAGTTATGGTACTCCTGTTAGGTGAATAAAGTAACTGGAGTCAATGTGGCTTAAGTCACTTTTCATGGTCCTATACCATGCAGAGTCAATGGGAGATGCTCTTTCATGAATTTCCCTTATTCTTCTCATAGGGGTAAAGTACAAAAGTAATCTGGACTGCGCTCTGCTATCAATTTGGCAGGTTTTCACTAGACCCACTAAACTGAAACAAGTATGTTTAGACAAGGCCAAAGTTAAAATGATTTATGCCTAGGACAATGGAATCTCCGATACTTGTCACATGAAATAGATAACCCTAACAGACATTCCAAGCTGCATTTCATTTGTAAATACTAGCTCAAGAATTTGTATAAGAACTATTGTTAAGAGATGTAAGTGCTTTTGGAACACGTTAATGAACTTGTTTAAACACAAAAATCATACCAGAATAACTTCAAAATAATTTCTTGATGTACTGAGGTTTGATATGCAAAACTCCTCCTAGCCTTAATGTGGGTTACCACAGGTAATTTACCTAATAAATCAAAAGAAGAGGAGACTCTAGAACATACAGAACTACATACACACCTAGTGATAATATTCTGAGGCATTTATTATCTCAGTGAGGCAGAAATAATTTGATTGTGAAAATCCTAGCATAGTTATTAATGGTAAGTATCCATTTCAATTTTTGCAATAAAGGTATAAGGCATGAAACATTTCTATATAGATGAATCTATGCTCACACATACACAGGTTCTCCGATTAAAAGTTACAGAACACTATCTAGAGCTATCTATCTATCTAGTGGTCCAGGAAAACCAGCATAAAGGGTACAAAGCCCAATAATACACTATCCAAAATTGCATTACATTCCTCCCCCCCCCCCCGACACCACATGGTGAAAATTCACACTTAATTTTGCATGTTTAATATTCTGTCCACTGTCACTTACAGATCTTGTATCAGATTCCATGATTTTACCTCCAATTGAGCAGATTATTACTAATTCACTTTTACATCCTGACAATGAAAGGTATACATATAAACCATTGCTGAACCTATTTTCAGAGAACTACAAACTACTTGAAGCAGTATTTTCTGAAGAGCAATTCAGTAGCAGAAAACAGGTAACACTAAAATAAAAATCTTGAAACTCTTGCAAAACATTAATTTTAATTAATATATTCCAGAAATGCAAGAGGACTTTAAAAATACCTCGCAAATGGCAGATAATTCTTAATTCTCATTAATGTTTTGTTGAGAAAGACATTGTATTATCTAGAAAAGCCTTCGAGAATAAAACTCCATATCTATAGGTATTTTTTTTTAAAGGGGAGCAATTTAATAAAACAACAAAGACAGAAACCAAGAACATTAACTTTCACTTTGCCTAGTTTCATACTCATATTCTTGCTGTAATTATAACACAGAGGTCATTCCAAAGGAATTACCAGCCTTCAAATGATATGAGACAATTATTCTCAAGGGAGTCAAACAAATTTGTAATACAAATACAGTTGAAATTTCAGACATCAATCTCTTTTTTACCATAGCATGGGAACAAGGGAGCTGTGAAATGTAATTTTACCCTAAGGCCCAACAAACGATTGCATTTAAATGTTTTTCCCTCCCAAAAAACCTTGACATGTGAATATATCCTAGAAAAGCTGAAAATGTTCAGCTTTTATAATAGAGTTTCCTGTGGGTAATAGCATTTGAAAAGAACCAAGAAACTGTTCTAAGAGACTTTATGGATCTAGATATAAATTCACTAACCGCAACCAGTTTGTAGAGGCAGACATGCATTAGAAATGGGACTATGCTTCATCCACACATGGAGTTGAACTGTCTTACAGTTTTGTATATTTGAATCTGGGGTAAGGATATAGCCCATTATATGAATTCAGCACCAAACTTCCACAAAGTTCAGATCCAGGATTTTGATTTGGACTTCATTCTAATGCCTTAAATTGTCACTTACTGACTTTAGTGATACTCCTTGTGCTTAGGGAATTACCACGAATGCAAATGTTTAGGAGCCCTTACTATCTTGAACTAAACTAAAAGCAGCTTAATTGTTGCATGAAAATTTGTTACAAAAGATGAATTTCCAGGACAGATAAAAACACCAGTGCTTTATTTCATCCCCAACTCAATAAGAAATGGGTAAATTAAAAAACAACTCACAACCCTTTACAAATGGGAACAAGCCTGCCGATTGGGGGGGAGAGGGGGGACGCACAGGGCCAAAGGGAGCACTTGCTCTGGAGTCTGGTGAGGGAGTGGTAGCGGCTGAAGCCCCAGACCCTTTAGATCACTGCCAGAGCACCGTGATACGCACTCTGGGCAGCTCGCAGGGCTGACTGGGGGTGGGGTGTCAGCACAGTGCACTCTAGGCAACAGTGAGAGCTGCCCTGCCCCTTCCACACACACACCACACACCTTGTCCAAGCAAATCTCTTAGCCCCCCTGAATGGGAACATCAACAGACTTAATTGCAGCAGGGCTGCTGGGTACCACTCTCATTAACAAAACCCAATCTTTTCCCTGTGGACAGGAAAAATAATTGGAGATGGTAAATGTAGCCTCTTACGCATCACTGGATGAGCTTTATATCACCTCATCATAATAATAATGGACTTTCACCAAGGAGACTTCTGTTCCCATGAGCCAGTTATACTAATGCTTGGAAGAAACGGATAAAATTAATGTTGAGTGTTTGTTGGCCACTAATATAGTATTTGTGTGTGCATCAATGTTATTGTGGGTATGATGCTGTGAATTTTAGTGTATACAGGTGGGAAAATTCTGCTGTCCTTACTTAAGTGGGTGTTTATTCATCTGTCTCTCTTAGGTATTTATACAGTGTCAGTCATAGTATTGATTTAAACCACAGGATTTAGCTCAATATAATTTTCAAAGTGGTTAAGTCGGAATGGATACTGGGGAACTGCTTTTTGGCTAATGTTTGATTTACAGAAATCTATAACATTTTCTTTCTTCAGGTAAGTGCATTTCTTCAAATGTCATTACTTTGTGGAAATCTTTAAAGCTGACAAGTTACAATATGACTTTTGACAACTTAGCAATACAGCACTTTATGGGTTTTATTGCATATAAATAGCATATTTTTAGTCATGTGGAATTTAGGGTTAGTATTTCTTTTTGAAATAAAATCTTTTTTGTTTGCTTTAGACATTACTTAATTTATGAGAGTGTTCATACATATCTACAGAGAGAGAAAATGTGTGTGTGTGCGCGCGCGCGTACGTGCGCACACATTTTCTCAAGTATCCATTCATTATTATGAAGCATTCTGGTCCTCAGTGACATATACTGTCAACAGCTGACTATAGGATCTCATTAAGCGTAGTTTGTGAAAATATTTAGGTTTACCTGCTGACTATTGTTGATTGCACAAGAATACTTCCAAAATGGTAGCCAACAAATTAATGAGAAATGCAAACACCTCCTGGTATAAATGATGCAAAACGAAGTTGTGCCTGTTTGATTGATGAGGATGATTGACTTAGGAAGCCTGTGCAGTGAACTCCCTAGGTATTTGGGATGAGGATAGTGGTTGAAATGTCATGTTTCTACTTACCAAATCGAATAATCTCATCCACCCCCACTCCCAACATCCCAACAGTGTTTCTCAGATACTGTAGCTTTCCCAAGAGATCTCTTGAGTCAGAAAAATTGGAAAAAAATTATGTGAAGAGTGGCAGACATCCTGAAGCTACCTTGAAGTGTTTTCTAGCAATATACCCACATCTAACTGATGGTGGGAACCATCTTGCCCATTTTCATATCATATTGTGGCAGTGGCTGGTTCTCTGATCATTCAGATATTATACTGACCAAGTTCTTAAGCACACTTGAAGTTCTATTTCCTGAATTTGGCATCGGTACATTAAGTAGCCTCAGAATACAGAGGCAAGTGTTTTGTTTCAGTGGAGCAAGCTGAGGGCTGTAGTCGGGCAACATTTTTGGTCTGAGATTAGGCCAAAAGAAAAGGTTAATCAGCCATTGCTTTTATGTCAACTCATGGAAACAAATAATACCTCATTGCCATGAACCTCATTGCCATGATACTTGCGTGTGGGGAAAAATCATGTGTCCTGTAATGATTAGACCAAATTATGAAAAAGACTTGTACGTAAAACACCCCAGAAAATAAAATTAATGTTAATGCTCAATCCAAGTCATGTGAATTTCAATCAAAATACCTACAGATGCTTTTTAAAAATCTGTTGAAGTTGCCCAAGCAGCCCAGACTATGCATCTCTCCTATGTGTTTATTTGACAAGTAAATTGCAATTTTTAAATCTTTGAAAGCAGTTATCAAACATCTGATGTGTCATATTTATACTCTCTAACATTTACAGGAAGTTCTCCCTCATTTAAAGTGGTCTTTGACACTTAATGCCACTAATTGCTCAGTTGTAATGACTCAGTCCAAAAGAATCACGTTCACCTAATTTATTTTATATATTCCTATACAAGTGTTGCATATTGTAAAGATATTATTAGTTTGATCTTATCTTAACTTCACTCACATGAATTATCTACTTTCCCATCTTTAGCCCAAACTAGGTGTGATGTGAAACTAGTGAAGAAAGTTGTATAGAAAAGAGACTTCTTTTTCCATATCTTTCAATGAATTTTTAGAAGTATCAGAATTCCCTATGTCTAGAAGATCTGGGGAACATGGAAAAAAGGAACAATTTAAAAGTAACTATTCTGATTCCCACTTTTAGTGGGAAAAATTATAAGAATCACACTGAACCTTTGACATAGTGATTTACAAGAAAAAATACTATTATCATCATCCTATGGTTATACAAAGTGCCTCCATTATCTCCCTGTGGCCTCAATCTTGAAGATTTTCAGAGGATGCCTAGGAAACTGACTTCTACAAATCAGGCAGCAGAATTTAAAACTGAGGCCAGACAAATACACATTAGCACAGGGTTGGCAATAATTTTTGTTGGAAGGCCACTCCAAGATTTTGGAAAGTGGTTAAGAGCCACACTTTTCTGTAGAGAAGATGCAGGGTCTAGGATGGAGGTTGGGTGCAGAAGGGCACACGGGGTAAGGGACTGGGGTGCAGGAGATAGTGAGGTCTAAGAGGAGTTTGGGTGAAGGAGGGGGTTGTGACCTGGGTCAGGAGATTAAGGTGTAGGGTCAGGGAGGGAGTATGGGTACAGGAGAGGATACTGGCCTCGGGGAGGGGCTCTAGGAGGAGATGCAAAGTCTGGGAGGGAATCTTGACCTAGGAGAAGGTGAAAGAAGATGCAAACTATAGAGGGTTTGGGTGGTGACCTGGGGCAGGGGAACAGTGTGCAGCGTCTGGGAGGGTGTTTGGGTGCAGGAAAGGATTCTTGCCTGGGGGAGGAGCATAAAACGGGGTACAGGGTCTGGGAGAGAGTTGTGACCTGGGGCAGATGGTTGGGGTGTAGGAGGGGCAAGGCTGCCAGAGGTAGGTTCTGGCTGGAAGGTGCTTACCTAAGTGTCTCCTGGCCAGCAGCCCCGCAGCACTCCCAAGGCAGGCTGGACTTCCTGACTGCTACAGCCTCAGATCACTTTAAACTGGAGGCTGTTCCCTCCAAGTGGATCTCAGCTCTGGGACGGGGTAGAGGCTTGAGCTGCCTCCATCCTCCAGGCCAATTTCTCAGTTCCTATTGGTTGTTTCTAACCAATAGGAGCTGAGAGATTGGCTGGGATCAGTTCCTATTGGCCGGTTCTTTCCAGCCAAGAGGAGTGAGGATTGGGCTGGGAGATCACACAAAATCTCCCCCTCCCAGCAGAGCAGAGAACTGCACTGACTGCATTTTAAGCCATAGGAACTGTGTGCCTGAGGGTCCCAGCAGAGCTGGATCTGGTGGCTTGGTGGGCCGGATCAGGCCCCCGGGCCATATTTTGCCCTGAATTAGCACATTATCTGTGGTTGTAGTTCTGGTAGCTGAGATTGGGTAAGCATGGTGAGCCAATGGCAAGTTAACTTTTAAAACAAATATTTTCATTTCTTTGCTATGAATCTTGAAAAGGGATCCAAACATGCAGAACTTCAGCTGGAGTAAACAGATGAATTTCCAGTACAGTCGGTAGAAAGCCAATAAAGCTGAACTTTATAAACAAACATTTTTATAAAACATGTTAACTGATATTATCTTTTTGTTTGCTCAAACTGTGAATTTGCCCAAGGATCCAAGCAGAGTTCTTCCACTCCATTACTTCCTTGGAAACAGTTGGGGATCTGAACACACACACATATTCAAACAAAAAGACTAGCTGTCATTTGGGAAGATATTCTTTAGTCAAACAAGCTATTGTCTCAGTACAGGGCAAGTGGGTGAAATGTAATGGCTTGAGATATAGAGGAAGTCAGACTACATGATCTAATTGGTCCTTTGGACTTATTTAGCCTACAGAAGAGAAGAGTGAGCAGGATTTGATAGCAGCCTTCAATTACCTGAGGAAAGGTTCCAAAGAAGATGGAGAGAGGCTGTTCTCAGTGGTGACAGATGGCAGAATGAGAATGTTTCAAGTTGTAGTGGGGAGGTCTAGGTTGGATACAGGCCATCCTCGCAATACGTCCAAGATATGTTCCAAAAAACTTGGACTTATAGCAAAACAACTTAAAGTGGGGAATTTTTCCCTATGGCTCACTTCCATTTGCACAAATTGGGGGGTTTTTTGGAATGATTTAAGAGCGGAGAATGGAAGGACTTATAACGCAACAGTTGCTACGAGCATCAACAACTTTACTATGGAATGGATATATACCGGGTCAATGTATAGTGGGGATGCCCTGTATTAGGAAAAACTATTTCACTAGGAGGGTGGTGAAGCACTGGAATGGGTTACCTAAGGAGGTGGTGGCATCTCCATCCCTAAGTCCTGGCTTGACAAAGTCCTAGCTGGGATGATTTAAAAGCTTCAGAAAGGTAGCCATGTTAGTCTGTAACTGGAAAAACTTAAAAAACAACGAATAGTCTAGCTGCTCTAGCAGCACCTTAAAGTTGATGTAGCTCGGATTAGTCGTGCTTTTAGCAGGGGCTTGGACTCTATGATCTACTGAGGTTTTTTCCAACCCTGTAATTCTATGAGTATGATTCTGGTTTTATACTAAATGGATCTGTGAACATATTCCTTTACGTTTTTTTTTCTTTTTGCCTCAGCATCAGCCTTACCATAAGCTGGTACAGTACAATTCCTACAGTGCAATGTAAACGGAAGCAAACTTGTTCCTACAGCAGAATGAACAGTGAACTTCACTCTGAACAGGCTTTTATTCAGTTTCTCAGTTTTGTTCCTGCACACAGGAGCTATGCATATCAAAGGGCTGTAAACGTATGCTCTTAAACAGCCTGGTTGACTGCCCGGGGCAGTCATTTACACCAGGGCTACGTCTACACTGGCCCCTTTTTCGAAAGGGGCATGCTAATTTTAAACTTCGGAATAGGGAAATCCGCGGGGGATTTAAATATCCCCCGCGGGATTTAAATAAAGATGTCCGCCGCTTTTTTCCGGCTTGGGGAAAAGCCGGAAAAAAGCGTCTAGACTGGACCGATCCTCCGGAATAAAGCCCTATTCCGGAGGATCTCTTATTCCTACTTCAAAGGGGAATAAGAGATCCTCCGGAATAGGGCTTTATTCCGGAGGATCGGGCCAGTCTAGACGCTTTTTTCCGGCTTTTCCCCAAGCCGGAAAAAAGCGGCGGACATCTTTATTTAAATCCCGCGGGGGATATTTAAATCCCCCGCGGATTTCCCTATTCCGAAGTTTAAAATTAGCATGCCCCTTTCGAAAAAGGCGCCAGTGTAGACATAGCCCAGGACTTAAAGAGGGGGGAGACAGGCTATGGCAGTGCCTCTGTTTTAGGAAAGATCTGAAAATGGACTGTTCCTGCTGAATGTACAGGCCCTGTTTGCATTACAGCAGAATTAAAAAAGATACAGAGAAAATAAGCCAGATGATCCCTCACTATTCTTGGTTAGCATTGATTTAGATCAGTGTTTCTCAATCAGTGGTACAAATACCCTGAGGGATACTTGAGAAGTCTGGGGGGTACGTGAACATAACTGAAATTTGGAGAAAACTGAATTTTTGTTTTAAGTTTTGCAGCATGTATTAGTTTTGTACTTTTTACACCCACAAATTTTGCCCGCCTGGCTATGATTAAGTTGTTAAAAAACAAATGTGTGGCAATGGTAGAAAAAAATGTGTGTGTGTCTGAAAACTATAGGTACTGAGGTACTTTTTTTAAAGGGAGTATTTTTTTTTTTTTTTTTGAAAAAGGGGTACTTTATTAAAAAAAAAAAAGGTTGAGAAACACTGGTTTAGATAAAATTCCCTCTACCAAAAACTTCATTCATAAAGAGAGGCAACTATACTAACTTTATTTGGCTTATAATAGTGTCTTCGCTGGTATTTTATTGCAAGTATTTTATTGCATCCAGGCAGAGCCCATTTCCCGCTTTCATTTTCTTTTTTTGTCATCTACTTCTATAGTCATTAAACTCATGTGCTATTTTGAACAGTGTGCCCTGTGCTATCTAATCCTCCCTTTCAACATGAACCCTGAGTTTTGTGTTATAAGTAGGGCTGCTAAGAACATATATAGAATGCCAAGGGAGAGGGAGAGCACAGATCTTGTAAGCAGAAGAGCACCCTTCTGAGTGTACGTAATGCATGGGAGGGAGGGGGGCGGATGTGGGATCACATGCTCCCCTAGATGGCTCTCATGTCCCTGTATATTTAATTGCTGAAGCTGGATGCCCTCACTCTGTACGACCTTCCTTCCCCTTTTCTGGCATGCACAGGTAGCCTCTGCTTCTGAGGCATGGATATAGTAAGAGTACCAAATACTTGTGACAGAGAATCATAGGTCAAACCCAAGATCTTTTCGTGCAGAGAAAATAAGTTAACAGGACTGGGTCCAATATTTGTTGGGTTTCCTGTACAGTCATTCAGTTAAGGCCCTTCAATCAGAATACTCAAGATACAATAGATGTCTACCCCACACTGCTTTGCCATGGCCTGCTTCCGAGGGAGGGGCAATGTGGGGAGAGTTAAGGAAATGGTATATGTTAGATTGAAGAGAGTGTGTCCTGTGACATGCTTCAACCTGAAGCTCTCTAGGCTATGCAGCACAGGAGCATTAGCAATCAATAGCAGATATTACTAGGGCCTCTGTGCAGCCCAGCCCCCACAATGGCTGGAGTTCTAGGAGCACCACTGCATGGGGTCTGCCTTCTAGTGAAAGAAGTCCAAGAGCAGAAAACCTAATAGTCTAGAAAAAGTTTGGGCTTGCCTATTGAAATATATTTAAAATTCTACTAGAACTCAAAAAAGATTCTGCCTTCCTATGTATGCAGTTATTCAGAAAAGTTATGAAAACAGCAGCAGATCCTCAGCTGCTACTAATTGTCATAGGATAGTCCATAAAGATATGCCTATTGACATTACCTGAAAATCTGGCCTCAGGAATTTTTAATTCTGTGTTACTCTTGAACACAACTATTAGTTTCACTCCTACTACAGACTGGCAGGAAGGAATTAAAAGTGAGTGTTATTACATATATGACCTGCATTTCTTCTCTATTTTTCATTCTGCTATTCCGACTCACCACTTTTTAAAACACATATGCATTTCCTATCATTTGAAGTCCTAGGCAGCAATTTCTCACCAGGATTAACACCAGGGGACCTTGCAGAGCTAACACTGATGTGATAGGATTTCTAATTTTTCCTGTTCTAAAATTTAATTTAGTGCTGGTGAAAGGTACCAGATGGTTAGCACTGAAAACTGAAGTCATCCATTAATCCTCAGAATAGTGTGAGTATAGCAAGAGAAAGTACATCCACATCCACACAGTGCTGTCAGTCTTTAAAGGAACAGGCTTTAAAGGAACAATTCTCTATAGGATGAGCAGTTAGTTTCCAAGATATTCTGTCCCAGGCCACTGTGTTGCAATTGTCAGAACAGCCAAACAGAGAGGCGATTTTGTGATATGCATCTATATCAAGTCATTACATATAAGCTATTGAACACCTGGCACAGAACTCAGCATTACCGATCTAGATGGAGTTAAAGACATTGACTGGTGTGAAAGACACTGAATATAATATTTCGTGCCCAGTTTTTGAGCAACATAGTCCTCTTAGATTATTTGGTTTTCATTCAGAAAGAAATACAAAAAGTATATTTTACCTGTTCTCACCACTTCTCCGAATATTACAGAAAGCATGTTCTAGCAATCTAGAAGACTGGGAGCCATGATTGGAAATATGGTCCTGCCTTTGTTCTAAGGCTGGAATATATGGCCTTTCTATGATTGTATAATACCAATGCTCCATTCTAATTTCTGATTTACTTATTTTGTAGCACTGAACAAGTCATTTAGCTTATTTATTTCTGCTTCTTCATGATAAAAAATGTGCTACCTTACAGGGGTGTAGTGAAAACATAAAGAAGATGAAAAGTACTGTTGAAACTCAAAATTAAGCATACTAGTAACATTAAATGGCCCCAGAACATCAGTGATGATTTTACTCACTCCAGGGAAATTTTGGTACAATTAAACCAGACTACTGGTCTTCTGGTTAGTATACTATACATGAACCTAGTAATAACAGTGATCTCTCTCACTCTCTCTCTGACTTTGAGACGAGAGGGTTAATAAAAGGAATATACAAATCAGTCACAACAGTTTACTCTTTTTTGCCAAACTTTCTTGCCAAAAAGGGACTCTGAAAAGATCAGAGCAAAATTTCAAGTGAATAATAAACACCATCAAGTGCCCAACAGCATACTGAGGCCTAAACTTTTTAGCCTGCTGAAGAGTTAATGAGACATCCTCACTAACACTACATGTATTTAAAGCTGAATGTGCTTAGCTTTCCTGAATACAGGGTCTTAATATGACTGCCTTAGCGACAGGTAGAAAAAAAACCCCACTGGACTATACTCTGCAAGTATATCATCCATTTCCTCCTTGAGCAAAGAACATCTGATAGCTAACTGATACTATGCTTGAGCGTGACCACCAGGCTACTGCCCCCTGTATTACACTGAAAACATTGTGTGTATTTACCTACAACAACCAGTTTTTAATTGATTTTTTCTAAAGGTATTTCTCTTTCCCCCCACCTCCTTCTTTCACTCTGATTAACAATCATAGCATGACCTCATCAGGCCTAGACAAGTATTGATGGGTTATAGTATCATGAGGCTAATAAAGAGCGTTATCCAGTATTTTCTCCTGACACATAAAAACTCCCTTATGAAAGATACAGGAGACAAAGTATAATATAAATGCCATTCTAGTAACAGTGGTATTACAGAGTACATATAGCCAGACATTAGTGCTTTCATTAATGGACTTAAACAGGGTTAGAAGGGTATGTGTGTATTTGGGGAAGGGGGGAAAAAGGGGGAGGTAGAGGAATGGAGTGGTCTCCAATACAGTGAGCCTTCCAAAAGCGCAGCTGTTACAGTTGGGGTGAAGTCAGACAGGTCCTGGTGCACTTCAGAGAAAAATAAATCCTCTGTGTTCTCAATCTGAACACTAGATTAGGACCTGATCCAAAACTCTTCCAGTCAGCGGAAAGACTCCCATTGACTTCAATGGGCTAAAGAACTGGCTTTTGTGTTTTTTGTTTCATTCCTTTATTATTTAACACACTGCTATATTATTATTTAAAAAAGCCACTACCCTGGCTATATTCCTGTAGCCCTGGCTGTGTTAGACCTTTCCTTATTTAAAAAAAAATAAAATGTTCACTCAAGTAGAGTTGTGTTTCACACCATTTGGGGAAGTAAATGCAAACAGGACAGATTCTGATTCAACAAATACCTCTACATCTTCTAATAAACCCCCAAATGGTATAATAAATAAATAAATAATAATATCTTACATTTAATATAGCACTTTCAACCACAAAAACATTGTAAAAGTAAAAGCCCCAAATGCAAACAATTCATATATGTTTTTTTCATCCACCACATTTCTCTGGAGTTAAAGGTGACAAATGGAATGCCCAGAAACAGTACATACTAGTTTAGGACAGGAACTTTGAATCAGTGTGGAAAAAAATCAATTATTTAAAAAAAAATAAAAATTAGATTTCTTTTCATTTGTCAGATTTTTTAAAATAATCAATAAAATACTAAATTTCTCATTTAAAATTAACAGTTCCAATTAAATCTCATTACAAACATGCTAAACTTACACTTGCTAGTCTGTCCAGCCTAACTACCAGCCCTTGCTTCTTGAAAGTTCTGGGCTTTCTGCACACCCAGAGCTTTGTATATTCCCCCACACTTTTGTGACGGAAGAACAGTCATAGCTTCTGTGCATAAGAGAGATGCTATTTGGGAATATTTTGAAGACATTCATTCCCTGGATAAAAAAGGAAAATGTGTCAAGTGTAAGCAGTGCAAAATGCAGGGCCTATAGTTGCAAGAATGAAACATCATAAGGAAAATTGCTTACTGAGAGCAAATGAGGTGGATGAAGATGTGGATATGTCTGAAGAACAATGTACATCAATTTTTCAATGCGTCATTCTTCAAGACTATGTCTTTTAGTATAAAGTGTGATTTAACAAGTACATTCCCAAACTGTTTGCTATGTTGGATGTTGCTAGGGGGGAAAAAAAGTTTATCTTAACTAATCCTAATGGCTTGTTTAATTAGTCACTTCATGAACATCCTAAAAATCCAGCAACAAAAGAAAATCCCTCTTCTGTATGTCACATTTCACTCCCTCCCCCCAAATCTTTGGAAATAACTCCACTCTTTCAGAGTCCTTGAATATAAACTATAGTCATGGTAATCTTTTCACATCATAAAACTTATAATCCTCCGAAAGTGGTTTCTTAGGGTTTGAGGTATGATGTACTTATCAAATAACTGGAATAAATCAGCTTATTTAGGCTGTGGTGTGTGTGGGGGAGGTGGAAGTGGGGGTGGGGATGGGGGTGGGGGGGAGAGAGAAGGCCAGCACCATACCAACCTTTGTATACATTAGCAACAAAGCTGTCTGTGACAAGCTGTCCTCTGCATAACTAAACATTTAGTTGTATATTATAAGTAACTTCTGAAGCGATTAAAATGAGTTGGAGTGTGCTTTTCATTTGTCCTGGACTGAACAACACAATGTGGAAAACCTCACTAGTATGTAATTATAGGCAGCACAGCAGTGGTGATTACATGTGCATAAGGATAACTTCTAGCACAAAAACTTCAAGCTGCAATACCAATACAAAAAGAGAGGCTACTTACTCTGATCTGCTGCTGCCTCTGCACAGGGAAAAGAAGACCTGCAGCTGGTGGGTTCCAGAACCTTTTAGCAAAGCTATGCCTGTTGGAGATCACTTTGACACTGCCGAATGGTAACGAATGTTCAATTATGGAAGTTGCAGAGTTCTTTCGCTCTGGCTACACAGGAAGGTGGACAAGGTGCAATGGATGTGACTTAATTGCAATGCAACTTTATTCACCTAGCATATCTGGAAATTGTAGAGTGTAGATGAACATCATTATTTTTTTAATCCCTTCCAACCATTTCAGAAGGCTGCCATCCACCCTCCCCCTTCCCAGCCTGGTTCCAGACAGCTCACTGATGGGCCCACGTTATCCTACCTGTGTTGTACGAGCGGTAAAGGGGATAAATGTCCCCACTGCAGCAAATGGTAGGAGTTTTTTCCCCAATTCCTTTTTCCCAACTTCCTTAGAAGATGCCTCTGCACATCCACTTTCAACTCCTGCCACAAGCTCCCTAATAAATAAGTGGCTGCACTAGATACCACAAGGAGGCAGTTAGGTTGGATGCTTTCTTCACAACCAGTGTGTACATACTTGATCATTTTTTCCCCGATATCAGCCAAAAATATGAGAATGTGTTGAACGCGAATGCTCCACCTGGAGTGCAGAAGGTATAAATACCTCATTCCCCGTCTCCTCCCCACTTGGAGCGCACATGGTGGATCAATGCCCCCATCTGATCCAGCCGATTCTTGTTCCTCTCCTTTACTCTGCTCAGCTAAGTCCATCCCCCTTCCCTCTCCTTCAAACCCCAAATGCAATAGGGACCTTTAAATGAGCTCCATCCACTTCTTCATACCAGCCCGAGACCTACCACATTCAGTTAAGGTGAGCACTTCTCTCTACAGTCAACAGTAGGTAAAACCACCTTTACATTGCATGGAGTCTCATTTCAATAAGAACCCCTCCTCCCACTTTTTTTTAAATGTGTGTGAGGAAAAAAAGAATCTTGTCAATAGGGGTTTTAAAAGTCCTATGTATATAAACATATTTTGCATCAACTTGTAAAGATTACTGTAACCCTGTGGTTTTGTGGTGATAGTATGGGAACGCCAAAGAAAGAATTTGTTGTACTCTGCAGAGAGGGATGCAAAGAACTGATGTTATTCTTTGCTGCAAACTTTACTAAAATGAAGTGCTTGTTGTTTTTTTTAAATGATAAAATAACTAACTATGAAATTTTACTCAGGCAAAATATGCTAATGGTATCACAGCCTTTGTGGCAACTTGGGGGCACAGGTGTTCAGTCATGTGGATCTTGTTCTAGTATCTGGCCCAGTGTATTTGGTGTTTGACTATAAGAAGAAGTTTCAGCCACACAATTTGTCCATTTTGAACAAGGACCTTGAATAGACCTTTTGAAAGGATAGCTCAGTGGTTTGAGCACTTGCTGTAATAAACTTAGGGTTGTGAGTTCAATCCTTGAGGGGGCCATTTAGGGATCTGTGGCAAATCTGTCAGGGATGGTACTTGGTCAGAACTGGACTCGGTGACCTCCTAAGGTCCCTTCCAGCTCTATGAGATAGGTATATCTTCATATATATTAACAATTTTCAATAACGTGAACCTCTTTTGTGTTCCATATTATGATTTTTCCAGGAACAGGGTAGACAAGCTTTCCATTGTATAGCAAAAATAAAAATAGTTTATATAAAAAAAAAGTTGTTCCAGTGTAATAATATAGCTGGAAATTTAAAAGAAAAAAAATCCCTTCAAAACTAGATGGAATACATTCACACAGCTTTCAACCCTCATGTTACTGGCCATGTTTTAGCATTCATTAAAGCCTCCCTGAATTTTTTTTTAATGTACTGATAACTCTATGCCTACACTAACCTTATATGCACCAGCAGATGCCACCTCCAGGACTTTATATGTTTTCCATTGCTAATTTAAGCTGTGGTTCTTGCCACTAGTCCCTACTGGGAAATGATTAAAGCAGTGCTGGTCACACAACTGTCCCTGTGTTTGTTAAGGGGCTGCATCAGTATTTCCACAAACCATGCCATACTGCAATACATTACAGTTACTATATTACATAGCCTAGCAGGGTATATACCAATACCAGCAGTGTAGGAATATTTATCCATTTTAACAACATAAAGACAAACAATAAAGAAAGCCAACATCTAAAAATTTCAATTACACAAATTAAATCAGTTCTACCATCTAGTTAACTGTATGCCCGGTTTTAATCATTTGGACAAACATTTAAAAACTGGTACCCATGCATATTATGGTATAAGAGATTTTGTATGTATGTGTGCATAGGCACATGCACATACACACTAGATAGCAATTCTGAGGATAGAGGCATAGGATTATTTTAAATGTTTGTTATGGGTGGTCAAGGTGGAGGGTAGTAGTAAATAAAGCTAACATGAATAAACAAGATGCTAGAAACATAATATCAGTCTGCCAAGGAACTAATCTAAATTTTAAATTATCTAAAGTAAACATTTATTCACATGCTAATCCATAACTATTCAAGAGTCATTATGAAATATTGAATAAATGATATATATTTTAATTGACATAGTAAATATATTTGCTGAAAAATATATGTAGTTGCATAAACAGAACTATGTATGCATTCATGTAGTTTATAGCACTAATACGTCTGTTTTAAAGGGACACTGTTAATGGCAATACCGAAAAAATATTTACCTATTGTGTTTTAGAACATGGGCTTACAATACTTTCCTAACTCCATCTGTTTTTTGGCAATAAAGCAAAACTGAAATCAAGAGACAATTACGCTGGTTGAATTTTAAAAGAATTAGCTAACTTCATCATCATTACTAACATCTGTGGCTCTGCAAGCAAAAAATGGCAATTCTGCTCATATAAAGTAATATATAAATCATACTTTAAGTTGGGTTGGGGGCTGCTGATCCACAGAAATATCAGTCAGGGGCTTCACACAAGAGAAAAGCAAAAAACCAAAACAACTCCCCCCCCATCCCTAATGTGGCCCCCGGCTGAGAAGCAGAAAGACACTCTCCACATACATACAGTATTGCATAATGGGTTAGGTGCGATAGTATGATGGAGTTTATCTGCCATTAGCAAATACTTAATTTCAAAGACATGTAGAAATATAGGATTTGTCGATATAACACGAGTCACATCCTTTTCATTTTACTGTGAGGATAAAATAAAATGAGGGAAAGCATTACATATGAGTGTACACATACATACATAGAAAAAGAACCCTTGCACTACTCTGGCAGATTAGAGCTTTAAGTTTGAGACTAGTGCATCATCAATAAAAAGTCAAATCAATATTGCAGCCCTTATTTAAATACCACCATCACTATCTCACTACACAAACAATGAGCTTCTAAACAGGATACAAGGCCTACTGCTGCATTGTTCTAAGAACCCTTCCCAGACAACACAGGAGTGAAGGACTCTCAGGCTATGTCTACAAAATTTCGGAAGAGCAGATACATTCCCTGGATGTGGCAGAGTTTTTCCGGGTGTAAACATAGCCTCGGATACTTGCTCGGATTCCTTAAGCAGAGTGCTACTCAATGTGAGCAGCAGTCACAGAATTTGGCCCTGTGAATAACTGAAAGCTGCACATGTTGGTTTATAGTAAATTTATTCATTGCAATAGAACAGATTTTTAGTTTCAAGGGTAAATACATAATTATTGGCTTTCTAATTTCCCACGAACAACACATTTTAAAAAGTGAACAATTTCTGAGGACATTTTCACAAAAATCTCTGGTTTGTAAGTATTGTTACAGATGAGCATAAACAGCACATTTGAAAAAGTTCCTCCTCTGGAATGCATGCTAACATGAAGTCCTGCCCTGTTTTCTTTTAAATCTTAATTTTTATTGGGGAACATCATACTTCAGACGACAACAAATCAACCTTTAATTAAGTGTGAAAATTAAGGCACAACTTGATTCCCCTTAACTCTCAAAACAATGTCCCATAACAAGAAATGTGGTATTTTGAAAAGAAACAGGAAAAAATTATCAAAGTTTTTGTTATTATTGCACTATCCTCTTGCTTGATCTACTGGCTATAGATACTCTGTGCCTGCTTAAGTGCTTTTCATTTTTCCCATAAGCAAATTCTGATTGAAGACCATATATCTTTTTACTCTTGTTCACTGTTAGCCTCATTACAGCAGAGCACTTTTTGAGACTGAGCTACAGCCAGATAAATGATTGTATAAAGTTTTAAATAAACATACAACATTTATGTTATGTTGTTTCACTGGGATGATTTATAGTCATTTTCTTCCTCCAGTTCTGAGCTCTGGACATAAAAGACACTGAGCTCTCTGCTGTTTATCCAAGCTAAATCCTCTGTTTGTTCTGCATAAGCGTTCTTGATTCTTTAATATATTGCAGGCTTTAGTTTCAGGTTTATTCCCTCTGGGAATGGTGGAATTAGATACATTAACTGACAAAGATAAGGTACGGACGTTGTGGCTTAATAGCCATTAAAACAGATACCAAGATAACAAAAATGGAACTACGAAAAGCAGTTTAGATTGTGGTATTTTAAAAACATGTATTATGAAGATGTATGAATAAAATGTAGGATTTTAAATCTTCCATTAAGAAACCTCTAAGAGCTTGTGTTAAAATGGGTGACGGAAATGGGAACAAAAGTTGATATTAGTACTAGCCAGGAATTCCAGATCAGGAAAAGCTCATTCTTAATGTTGCCTTTACCTTCTCCCCAGTGATACTTTTAATCCTCAACAATGAATGGAATATCAATTTTTATAAGAAAATTAATACAGTATTTAATTTGTGATGCTGCCCCATAGAAAGGAGAAAATATAGAATATTGTCCTTATTGAAGATGTCTAACTATAATACCTATCACCTCTGCATTCTATTAGTTAGCATCACATTTTAAAATAAATCTTGTATAGTGCTTTTTCCATACTTCCACCCTTTCAAAAGTGATCTTGTTTCTTTTCTCTCAAAAGCAAACACTTGCAGAAGGTTGCAGCAACTTCCATTGCTAATGAAAATGGAACAAATCTCTGGTTAAACCTCTGACTAAAATAGATATCCCTTATTATAATAGAAAAGAAATCAGTAAAGCTGACTTCAGGGACCATTAATAAAGGTTTTCTTTTTAATAAAAAATGTAAGTTAATAACTAGTATATAAGTAACAGTCTGGTGCTTTTTCTGCCAAAAAATTAACTAGAAGTTTGAATCCAGCAGTATAAATAACAGACTTGCCTGCAATCACATACGCTTGTTATTTTGTGGTATACATGTTAGCATGTTGTTCATTCTCTGTAACAGATTGCATTCCTTATAGCATGAAATATATTTTTATCTGAAACATGAGTGGTAAAGTAAGCAATAGCAAAACGAAGACATGGACAACAATTAATTTTTTAATCCTGAAGTGTTTGTTATGGCTAAGGTACATTATTTCGATTTTTAGCAGAGTATTCACAAAATTCATTTTCATTGTCTTTCCAGTTGTAATGGACATGATTTATTTAATGACTTCTGGGGAAATAAAGACTGCCAAATTATTTGCCAACAACTATTTGAGCATAAGCGCTGGTAAAAAAAAATTAAATATACTCAAGAAGAATTTTTTGGGAAGACATTTTTCAGATCTTGTTTTGAAATAGATACTATGATCTACTCTAATTGAATTAAACACTTAAACAACATGCAGCTTCTCTTCGCATTTACCCACCATCCACATCTTTCATCAGTAACAATTGCTCTAATATGAATTTCTGTTTGTAAGAAGAACTGGTCTCTCCTAGTGTGTAGACACAAAAAAGGGAGTAAAAAAAGCTCCCTCATGGCGCACAATTTATCAATTTTTTATCACCAGTTTAGAATGGATAGACTCTTCACTCTAATCTAAGCTCTACAGCACTAGCTAAGGAGTAAGTGGCAAAACAAAGAGCTGATTGCCAAATGGAATCTGCAGCAGCAGTTAGTCCTGTCCTAAACAAAGTGCATCTGTCTCTCTCCCATCCCCCTTTTAGCTCCCCCAAAGACAGCAGATTTTTTCCACCATCACAAGAATGCTGGTAACTAGTTGATATATAGGGAGATTTTTAGGTTTTGTGATTCAGCAGCTGATAGTGAGCATTCTCTGTGATAGACAAGCAGCCAGAGCGAAGCAACTGCTTTCCCTGCCTCTCTCTCTGTGGTCCAGCAGCCCCTCCGTGTTTATGCTAAACACCAAGCCAGTTTAGAGAATTTATAACTTTATCATTGGAATTAAATTCACTGATGGGGGACATGTACGTCTTTGTGAGGGAGACATTTGACTTCACACAGGCTGAAAGTTATTATACTAATTTTCCAGGCCTTTTAGCTTTCACTTTGAACATTATCTGTTGTGTTTTTTACGATAATAAGGATTCACTTTTATTAGTGCTCCCATATTAATAAGCCTGGAAATTATTTTCCTATAAAAGAATTCTCTAAAACCCTCTCAATTACTTATCCGTTCAATATAAAAGGATATGATAATAAACAATACTTCGTCATGCAAAATGCCATACATACATTAATTAGTTGATCCTCAACATCCCTGTTGGGACACATCTGCACTTTACAGATCGGGAAACTGTGGCATAGAGGAGCTGCCCACAGGACATACAGTAAATCACTGGCAAAGCATCGGATGTAGATTCAGAATGCTCCCATTTCTCACTGGAGCACACCAGGCAGTGTGCTAAACATTGATTTTTTCCCCCTCTAAGAAAAGAGCAGACTACCCAAGGTTCTCCTGAAAAGTTCCAGGACTGGGGAAAAAAACCCACACATTTTTGGAAATGAAAAAAACCCAACAACATGTGAAAGGATTAAAATGATCTCTTTAACAGGCTCTTTATGCTTAAATCGCTAAGGGTATGTCTACACTACAAAGTTAATTCGAACTAACGGATGTTAGTTCGAATTAACTTTCATAGGCGTTACACAGGCAAACCGCTAGTTCGAACTTAATTCGAACTAGCGGAGCGCTTAGTTCGAACTAGGTAAACCTCATTTTACGAGGACTAAGCCTAGCTCGAACTTACTAGTTCGAATTAAGGGCTGTGTAGCCCCTTAATTTGAACTAGTGAGAGGCTAGCTCTCCCCAGCTTTCCCTGGTGGCCCCTCTGGCCAACACCAGGGAAACTCGTATGCCCCCCTCCCGGTCCCGGAGCCCTTAAAGGAGTATGGGCTGGCTACGATGCCCATGCCAGGTGCAAGCCTGCCGCACCCAGCTAGCAGACCCTGCACCTGGCACGGCTCGAGCCAGTCACCTGATGCCCCCCAGCCCTCCCCCTCTTCCTGGGACCAGGCTGGCGGCTCCCGGGAGCTTGTCCAGGACCGCAAGAGGCGGGCACCCGCCTGGTCCAGTGCGGACATCGTGAACCTCGTCCACGACCTCCGCACTAGGCACAGGAAAGCGGCCGTCTACGGCAGGAGAGCTGCCAGCCTGGCCACCCAGGAGCAGGTTTGCATGAAAAAAAGAGAGTTACTCACCTGGTACAGTAACGTCTGTTCTTCGAGATGTGTGTCCCCGTGGGTGCTCCACTCGAGGTGCTGGGCTCGTCCTGGCGCCGCAAACCGGAGGAATTTTCACTAGCAGTAGCCCCCTGCCGGACCGCGCATGCGCGAGTGCCCCTTCGCGCCTTTCATCTGAGCGCGGTCCGGTCTTGTCAGTTTCTTCCCAACCGGAAGCATCTGAAAGACATAAATAGAGGCTCCGAAGCAGGGAGGAGGGTGGGACGTGGAGCACCCACGGGGACACACATCTCGAAGAACAGACGTTACTGCACCAGGTGAGTAACTCTCTTTTCTTCATCGAGTAGTGTCCCCGAGGGTGCTCCACTCGAGGTGAGTACACAGCAGTGGTCCAGCGTGTCCTGAGTGCTTCGGACCTATCGCTTTCGGGCTGTAGACAAGACAGCCTGAGCTACCCTCTAATCGGAGGTAAGTATGTTCGCAAGGGCATAGTGTTTAGCGAATGTGAGGGTGGACGACCAGGTTGCTGCACGGCATATGTCCTGCAATGGTACTCCATGAAGATGGGCAATGGCTGTAGCTATGCCCCGGATGGAATGAGCACAAAGACCGCTTGGAATAGACTTGTTGCGCAAGGCGTAATATTGAGTGATGCAAGCAACGACCAAACGGGAAATACGCTGTGCAGAAAGTAGTTTGCCTTTGGAGCGTTCGGCTGTAGAAAGGAAAAGCCGTTGAGATTTTCTAAAGACTCGAGTTCTGTCAAGGTAAAAGGCCAGTGCTCGCCTGACATCTAGGGTGTGTAGACGTGCTTCTTCCAATGAAGAGTGAGGCTTTGGGTAGAAAGTCGGTAGAATTATAGGCTCATTTATATGGAAAGCAGAGTTGACCTTTGGCAAAAATGCTGGTTGGACACACAGTACTGCCGCATGACTGAAGAATTGCATATACGGCAGATCGGCGGAAAGAGCTGCTAATTCGCTTACTCGACGCGCCGACGTGATGGCAAGTAGAAACACAGTTTTCATCGTGAGCATCCGTAGACCACACGTTGCAAGCGGCTCAAAGGGTGTGCGAGTCAGAGCGTCCAATACCAGAGGTAAGTCCCAAGGCTCTAGTGGGATCCTGTGGGCCGGATACAAGTTGCCTAGCCCCTTCAGAAATCTCTTGGTGATAGGGTGGGCGAACACTGAATAGCCGTCAACGGGAAGACGGAAGGCTGAAATTGCCGCTAGATGCACCCTCAGGGAAGAAATAGTTAGTCCCATCGTCTTTAGATGCATCACATAATCCACTATCTGTTGTATAGACGATAAGTGAGGGTCAAGATCCTTTGCCAAACACCACGAATGGAAACGGCGCCATTTATAGAGATAGGATTTACGCGTTGTACTGCGTCTACTGTTAACCAACACGCGTCTCACTTCTTGGGAACATAAGAGTTCCGAAGCTTGGAGCCAACTAGGAGCCATGCTGTGAGGTGCATGCGGTCGACGGCTGGGTGAAGAACCATGCCGTGTTTCTGGGATAGCAAGTTGGACAGCTGCGGTAGTCGTCGTGGATAGGCCCCTGACATTCTCGACAGCTGTGTTAACCAAATCTGTCTGGGCCAGAAAGGTGCTATCAGAATCACTGTTGCGCCGTCCAGTGCTATCTTCTCCAAAACCCTTGGAATGAGTGGAAGAGGAGGAAAGGCATACAGCAATTGGTGGTGATTACAGTCCAGAAGGAAGGCATCCCCGAGAGAGTTCGTGCCGATGCCTGCTTGTGAGCAATACTGACGACATTTCCTGTTGTGTCGAGTGGCGAACAAGTCCACCTTGGGAAAACCCCATTGCAAGAAGATGTCGCGGAGCACTTCGGGATGCAATTTCCACTCGTGCTGTGAGAGGAAATGCCTGCTCAGAGTATCGGCAATTACATTGTCCTTGCCAGGGAGGTATGCTGCAGTTATGGTGATACCTGGGGAGAATCTGTATGGAATGTCCTCGGATGATGGGCAGAAAGTGCTTGCAAGCCTTGAAGACTGCTCTTAGTTCGAGAAAATGTATATGCTGTAGCGATTCCTGGGGCATCCAGAGACCCTGCGCACGGAGCTCCCAAAGGTGGGCGCCCCAGCCGAGTAGAGAGGCATCTGTAGTGATTTGTAGAGATGGTTTTTGGGCTGCCATGTGTCCCAGTAGTTGCAGACAAGTAAGTATTCGGGACTTCGGGGAAATTGATATTGATTGTACCAGGTCCTGTATGAGTTGAAACCTCTTTACCGGCAAGTATGCCCTCGCGGTTAGGGAGTCGAGTCTTGCGCCGATAAACTCCAGGTTGCGAGTAGGTGTTAGGAAGGACTTCTCGACATTGATTATGAGCCCGAGGGCTGTGAACAAAGCGGTAGTTATAGACACTGCCCTCGTAGCCTCGTCGAGTGTGGAAGCCTTTAGCAGGCAATTGTCCAGGTATGGAAAGATTGTAATATCGAGGCGTCGCAGGTAGGCCGCCACTACCGCCAGGGTCTTGGAGAAAACCCGTGGGGCCACCGATAGTCCGAAAGGCAGTACGCGATATTGATAGTGGTCGGACCCCACTGTGAACCGAAGGAATCTTCTGTGCGCTGGGTCTATCGTTATATGGAAGTAGGCGTCCTGAAGATCGAGGGACGCGAACCAATCCCCTTTGTCGAGAGCTGGGATGATCGAAGATAACGTGACCATCTTGAATTTTTGCCTTCTCAGATGACGGTTGAGCCGACGTAGGTCCAGGATAGGCCTCCAACCCCCTGATTTCTTCTGGGTGAGGAAATAGCGAGAGTAGAACCCTCTCCCCAAAAAGGGTGTCGGCACCCTTTCCACTGCCCCTAACATGAGAAGGCGTGACACCTCTTGATGTAGAAGCGTCTCGTGAGAGGGGTCCCTGAAAAGGGACGGGGCAGGAGGGGAGGGAGGGGGAAGAGAGGTGAAGGGGATGACATATCCTGAAGTAATTATGTCGTGAACCCACCGGTTGGTGGATATGACAGCCTAACGATGCTGATAAGGTCTGAGACGATGATGGAATATGCCTTTTGTGATATCCGGAGTCTCTGTTAACAGGGTGGTCCGAAGTCCCTCGATCAACCCATCAAACCTGCTGTCGGCCCTGCTGCTGGACAGGCGTCTTGTTGGGTTGCTGGCGACGCTTCTGGGGCCGTTGTCTCGGCCTCTGTTGTTCGTATGGCCTGGCGCGTGGCGTCGCATATGAGAATGGTCTTTGTCTATTGTAGGGTATGTATCTCCTACGTTTGTAGGGGGGGGTGTACATCCCTAGTGTTTTCAAAGTCGTACGTGTATCCTTGCCCGAGTGAAAGACCTGATCTGTCGACTGAGCAAATAGCGATTTGCGATCGAAGGGCAAATCCTCCACCTTGGCCTGCATCTCCTTCGGGACAGCGGCCTGATGCAGCCAAAACGCCCGACGCATGACTATGGCCGAAGCTGCGGATCTAGCAGCTACGTCAGCCGTGTCAAGGGCAATCTGCAAGGCTGTTCGGGCGACTGTATAGCCCTCTTGTATCACTGCCTTGAGCATCTGACGTTTGGAATCCGGCAAGTGCTCAAATAAAGGGATCAGTTTCGAATAGTTATCGAAATCGTGGTTTGCTAGTTGTGCCGCAAAGTTACACATCCCCAGGGCAGAAGTAGAGGAGGAATATACTTTCCTGCCCAAGATATCCAGTCGTTTGGCCTCCTTGTCATTTGAGGGATTCTTGGTCTGAGATGATTTTGTTCTCTGTTGCGCGGCGTCCACGACAAGGGAGTTAGGCTGAGGATGTGTAAAGAGAAACTCCATATCTTTCTGAGTGATGAAGTACTTCTTGTCCGACCGCTTATTAGTTGGTAGCGAAGTGGCCGGGGTCTGCCAGATGTCGTTGGCGATCTCCAGTATAGCTTCATCAAAGGGAAAAGTGAGCTTTGACTTTTGGGAAGGTTGTAGATTCTTAAGCAATCGATGTTGTTTCTGTTGCACATCCACGGTCTGAACGTCCTGGGATTGTGCAACTCTCTTGAAGAGCTCCTGGAACTGCTTGTGGTCCTCCGTAGGAGACAAGTCCGCAGGGACCACTGCGTCATCCGGCGAGGATGAGGAACGCTGCGCCGGGGAGTCAGGGCTCTGCTGCCCTTGAAGAGGAGTGTGGTCCTGCTTATCCTCATGATATTGCGAATCCAAATCCCCAGCCGAGGATGGTGGCGCAACATAAGGAGTAGACTCGTCCAGACCATGTGGAGATTGATGCCGAGAAGATTGCGGTGATCGCGATCGCAAATACCTTCTGCGGTGAGATGAATGAGAAGAGTACTCATGATAATATCGATCCTCCCTCCGACTGCGACAGGGAGAACGGCTGTATCTTCTCACTGTGTCATACCGACGACGGCAGTCTGTACGTCTTGGGGATCTTGGTGAAAGGGATCTCCTATAGTAGCGTGAGGGAGACCTCGAGTAGCGATCCCGATAGTACCGACGTGGCGATGAATGACGAGGTGACCTATAGTAGGGTTCCCTGGAGGTCGTGTAACAGTGAATACGACGACGGTAATCAGCATGGGACGAGGTAGGTGAGTCATCTTCGCGCAGTGACTACACTTGGCTGGGACATGAGTGTCCCGGAGACATCTGACACACCGGGAGTGTCCATCTGAGATGGGGATAGCCTCCTGGCACTGGAGGCACTTCTTGAAGCCGGGTGATCCTGGCATTCTTGAGTCCTTTGGTTATTAGTCAATTTCAGTCAGGAAAGCCCTGACCGACTGCTGAAGAAAAGCGGCTTTTCTTTTCTTCTTCTTCTTTTTTTTTTTTTTAAAAAGGGGGAACTACAACTAGAACAGTGTAACAGATAACTACCTATCACTAACCAAATAACTATAATTAGGAAGGTTTTTCCCTTTCCCCTCAGAGAGGAGAAGGGAGCCTGAACTAACTCCGTCTGCGGCTGCGGAAGGTTGGAGAGAAACTGACAAGACCGGACCGCGCTCAGATGAAAGGCGCGAAGGGGCACTCGCGCATGCGCGGTCCGGCAGGGGGCTACTGCTAGTGAAAATTCCTCCGGTTTGCGGCGCCGGGACGAGCCCAGCACCTCGAGTGGAGCACCCTCGGGGACACTACTCGATGAAGAATCAAGGTGGTCCACTGAGACCCCCCGACCCTGAGCCCTGAGCTTAGAATGGCCGTACTGGGTCAGACCAAAGGTCCATCTAGCCCAGTAGCCTGTCTGCCGACAGCGGCCAACCCTAGGGACCCTGGAGGGGATGGACCAAAGATAGTGACCAAGCGATTTGTCTCGTGCCATCCCTCTCCAGCCTTCTACAAACTTCGGGCAGGGACACCACTCCTACCCCCTGGCTAATACCACTCCATGGACCCAACCTCCATGAATTGATCTCACTTCTCTTTAAACTCTGTTCTAGTTCTAGCCTTCAGTCTCCTGCAGCAAGGAGTTCCACAGGTTGACTATTTGCTTTGTGAAGAAGAACTTTCTGTTATTAGTTTGAAGCCTGCTACCCATTCCTTTCCTTTGGTGTCCTCTAGTCCTTCTATTATGGGAACTAATGAAGAACTTTTCTGTATGCACCCTCTCCACCCCACTCGTGCTTTTATAGACCTCTATCATATCCCCCCTCCATCTCCTCTTTTCTAAGCTGAAAAGTCCCAGTCTCTTTAGCCTCTCTTCATATGGGACCCGTTCCAAACCCCTCATCATTGTAGTTGCCCTCCCCTCTCCCACCCTCTCTCTTCCCCTCTCCCACCTCCTTTTCCCAGTCTCCCCCAGTTTTGTTCAATAAAGAGAGATTCTATTTTTGAACACAATTGTCCTTTATTTTGTACAGCAGGAAGGGGGGCTAGGAAGGGGTAAGTGGAAGGAGGTGAGGGAGGAACGGGGTACGAGCCCCCGATGGGGAGGACTGGGCTGGCTCTGCGTGCTTCTGGGGGTTGAACCTCTCCTGCAGCCCCCCAATTGCCCCCTCTCTCCAGATGGCAGCCAGCAGCAGTCTGATGGCCGAGTGCTGTGATGTGCCCAGTGTGGGTACTCCGGGCAATCCAAGCCAGGACTGCTTTGCAAGCGGGGCACCCCTGAGAACTGTCTGTCCGGGGTGGGGGTCGGGTCACTTTAAGCACAGCCCTTGGCTAGCCTGAGACAGCAGCTCCACGCTCTAAGTCCTCATCTGATGCCCTGCCGGCACTGCTTCTGGCCATCCTTAACCCCGATTCAGGGTCCACTCTGCGTGGACATGCTAGTTTGACTTAGCAAACCCTAATTCGAATTAGTTTTTTTAGTCTGGATGCGTTAGTTCGAATTAGCTTAGTTCAAATTAACTAATTCGAACTAAGTTAGTTCGAATTAGCACTGCAGTGTAGATATACCCTAAGAAAGCTAGGCAGTAACAGTACATTTTGCTGCATCAAAAGAAACTGTAATGTAGGCAACTTCTATTGACTCACTCGAGAAAGACAGTTCCAGTAGCGGCTAATCTCTCCTTCTTGCGTATTAATGAGATAATAAAAGCCTAGCTCTGATGTACTGCTTTTCATCTGCAGGCCTCCAAGTGCTTTACAAAGGAGGGTAGTATCATTAACCCCATTTTGCATATGGGGAAAACTCAGCCACAGGAAGGTGAAATGAGTTGCTTGAGGTTACCCAGAAGGTCCAATCCTGTGCACTATCCACAAAGTTTCCTTAGGCCATGTCTATACTAGAAGATTAGTTCAAATTTACCAAGTTAGACTTCTGGGCACCCGATTTTCAAATTCAAAGTTCAGTGTCCTCAATACGGGGAGGAATTGTAATGTTGTCCAAGGCAGGCTCCATTAATGTGGACGCCCTATTTTGGACTCGGAGTCCAGGAAGCACTCTGGGGAGCTGTGGGAGACCTCTTGGAAGCCAAAAAGTTTGAATTAGCGGCACTGGAGCATCCACACTAACATTATTTTGGACTACAAGTTCAGGAATAGCGTATTCCTCATGAAAAGCAGGACAATGGAGTTCAAATTCTATGGCCTCTTATTCCGGAACTAGCCAATTAGCCCATCATAAGATTTTCAGGTCTCTCCTCCACGTCGGTCTTCTCTCCTGAGCCTCCCATCTCTCACTCCATCTCTTTTTCTCTCTCCTCTCCTCCTACTGCCTCCCCCGCTCTCTCTCAGCTCTCCTCTGCCTTCTGCCTCTCTCTCCGTCTCTCTCTTTCTCTTCTCTCCCTCCTGCCTCTCACTCTCCTTTTCTCTTCTCTTCTCCCTGCTGTCTCTCACTTTCTCTCCACTCTCCTCTGTCTCCGTCGGGGATGCATGCTCATTCAGGCCCCACCCCCGGGCGTGTACATCACCAACCCGTGCCCCTTCGCCTCCCGCCGTGGCGCTTGGCTGACTTTTGCGCCGCTCAGCTGGGCTGCCACACGGGAGCAAGCAGCGCAAATGGCCTCTCTTTCTCTTCTCCTCCTACTGCTTTGCCCTCTCTCTCAGCTCTCATCCGCCTCCTCCCTCTCTTGCTGTCTCTCTCTTTCTCTTCTCCCCCTCCCGCCTCACTCTGTGTTTCTCTTTTCCTCCTCTTGCTGCGTCTCTCTTTCTCGCTGTCTTCTGCCTCCTCTCTGCCTCCTCCATTCTCCTCTGTCTCCTCTGCGTCCGCTCCGCTTTCCTCCTTTTGAATCCAGTGCCCTTTCCTGACGTCAGAGATGCACGCTCGTCCAGGCCCCACCCCCTGGCTGTTCCCTCTGGGAAGCACTGTTGCCTCCTGCCGTGGCGCTCGGCTGACTTCCGCACCACTCGGCCGGGCAGGAGCAAACGGCCGTTTGGGCCCCGAGCTGCATGGGGAGAGCGGACCCCAAACAGCTGCTTGCTCGCGTGGCGGCCTGGCTGAGCGGCGCAGAAGTCAGCCAAGCACCATGGCGGGAGGCAACAGCGCCGCCCAGAGGGAACAGCCAATGTTTCAGCGTTACAGAGTCACAGACATTGGGCTACTACATTTTTTCTTTTTGATAACAGGGTTGGTATTCTGGACACATTACTTAGAAATTCGACCTGGGGGGCTAATTTTGGACTACGGTCCTAGTGTAGACCTAGTGAGTAATTTTAGGAAACACTACTTCATATTGCACATCTCACTGTAACATTAGGAGTACTAGGAAAGGTCAGCTCTGTTAACTGAAGCAATTAAAATGGTTGTTCTACATTGTGTGGCTGTTATATGGCTGTCCTTTGCTGATTTCTCCTACTGTACTAATCCGATCTCTCTCTATTCTGTTTTGCTTCATCAACACCTAACCTGTATAAATTAAATAAAAATCCAATCTTTAGCAGTTTAGAATCTGTTTATTTTTGTGTAAAACAAATTGAACTGGTTGCGGAAACTGTAAGTTTACATGCCTGAAATCATTGTCTTGACTAGACTTTCAGAGAGTGTGAACAACCACTAAAGCTCCGTGGCAGCAGAGGTAGAAGTTGAAGATGCAATTCTTTAGATTTACTACATTCTTGGATTGGTAAACCAGAGACTCCACTGCGAATGGAATATTTTAGCATTGACTTCAATAATTTGAAGGCTGGTTCTCATCTAAAAGGGATTCTAAAAATAGTATTGTGGGGGTCCATTCACAGTGCCTCCATGACTCCAGATCAGATTTGCTCAGTTACCTAAAAAAGGGGTAGTTTTTAAAGCTACCATAGCATGCAACCTCAATCTGACATCTGGAAAATCAAGATGTATTCATTCTGGCACATGTATCACCAATACGAAAAAAAAATTCTTCAGTCCAAATTCTCTCCTCACTTACACTTGTGCAAACTCACTGACTTTAATGCTGGTCACATAATTAAAGAGTTTCATTTTTGCTGATGATGTCTAGTCCAAAATATAACCCAGTTCACTCTAGTTATGTTGATTCTGAAGGGCTAAGCAGGAATAAATGGTAACAATCAACAGACTGAGATGACTCTCAATACAAGTGTAATTCTGATTTGAGTAAGAAGGATCATTTAATCTCTGAGCTATTCTGACATGACCTTCTCTCCATGGCTGCACATCAATTCCTCTTGGAGGGGTCAAAAGCTTTGGCTCTAAGCTAACCAACATTACCATGAACCTTTGGATTTAGGAGCATAGCCCAGAGAGCCCTGTCCCATTCACTCATTTCCTACCCCTTAAGCCTGTAAAGGAGCTTCTGCAGGCTTCCAAGGAGACAAGCATGCAGATTCCATCCTCATTGTATCAAGCTACCCACTTCTGTCTGAATATTGGAAGACAAAATCAGCACATGGTTTGATACTTGGTCAGATAATCAGATTCCTACTTTCATCCATTCTATGTTGCGCATGCATGAACGTGTGCGCACACACAATTTCAGCCCTACAATGTGAGCTTAATATTGTGGGTGGGGGAGACTCTAAACATCTTCCAGATCTGACAAGCTTTAGACTATTTTAGGTATATGATGGGGGACCAATGATCTGTATCCAGTAGGAAGATACAATCTTGGAGCCATAAAAATTCACCTGTCGTTAAGGAAATGAGTGCATGTTTCCCTCCGAGCATCACAATATCATTCAATGGCATTCACAGATAAAGGCAAGAAGCTCCCAGAAGGACAAGTGTGTAGATTTGATATTGTCATAGGGCTCACAAGGTGCAAGCTGATTGCTCACGATAAGGTGGTAAAAATGAAATCTACAAGTGGGTCAAAAACAGATGGAAAAATGGTAATGGAACTGGTAGGAAACAGAGAGCACAGTCATTCAGGAAAGAATGGTGAGTGAAAATTCCCCCCGTTGGAGGCTGAATGTCTAGCGTGACATACATGAAAGCTTTCCCAAGGGATAGCTTCCCTGCTCTGGTACAGGGGCACAGCCATGATACAGATTATGGTGTGTGTAAGTAAGGTGTCCTGTACTCTTGCTGACATCCTGTCAATTTGCTTAAGGTTGTTCTGGGCTACTAACTTGCCATTTCTTTAGCAGAAATGTTTGAGTTATGATTAGTCCATAAACATCTCCAAAAAAATGAAATAAAAAATAGATGGTTTCAAGCAACATCATAAACAGCTACACTTTGGAAAAACATCAGTAGAAAAGTAAAGTAAATACATTATAGAAGTTATACACACCCAACAACATATCTTGACATAAACATGAACTTTGTTTTTAAACTCTTTGCACAAAGTTTATAAAAGGTTCTTAAGAGAAGTAGCGCAAACCCAGCTCTCTACACTGATAAGTATGTGGTTAAATAAGGGATTAATTGCATTAATTTTAATCGCTATACATAAAAATAAAGCTAGTAAGTTGTATAAACCATAAGCTCTTTGGGGGAAAAGAACTGTTTTCTTATGTGTATGCAATGCCTAACACAAAGGGACACTGCTCTTTGATAGGGGCCTGTTTAGGCACTACTGCAATGTCAATAAATATGCCTGTTTCTAGTCACAGCCCTGCCAATACACCTCAGTTCTGATCTGCAACACCTGGTCTACTCATACCTGGGCTTCTCTTTTACAAGCACAGCCAATTGTTGAACACATTGCAAGGTTCTGGGTGTTGAATAAAACTCTACTAGAACTTCAGGTAAGATCAACCAATTCACTTTCCCACTGATGACCTGCAGTAGAACGTGAATTATGTCCTGAAATAGAAGACTAATGTATCAGTCATCTGTACCACCTAATCAAACCAGCAGCTTGGTGTAAAATACATGATAATGCAGTAGCAGTGCCATAATAACTCAATTTACATTTAGTGTTTTACACAATAAAGCACATTCTTAACACACAGATTACTTTTAGTGATGACACATCTCTGAAAAGAACAGTTTGTTTCCTCATAGTAAAACCAAACTGGTTAGAAACAGGGATGACAACTCCATTGTGATCATTTGACTTATCAGATCTTGTTCTTCTGGAAGCATAAAACATGAACCCACCACAAAGTATCCAAAATTTTGATTGTTCATCATGAATTATTTTGTCAGTGCAAACACGCTTTTGTGAATACATTCACACATGCACTGAAACTATCTGATCATTTAGCACACCTTTATACTCCTACACTGGTGTATTGTGTGTACACTTGTGAGGTAAACTTTTCTCCATAATACACAAAATTCTCCAAATGCTGTCAAACTGCTACTATTTTACTTGAAAAAAACCTGGCCTACATAATAGTTGGTGCAACTTTTTGGAAGGCATTATTAATGGGCACTATTTTAGTCTGTTATGATGAGGAACGACAGATTTGTGGGGGGATTTTAAAGTAAGAATAGAAAACAATTTCTGTACTTGCAAGAATTGAAATCCTTTATCTTAAAGCCTCCACAGGGTTGCTGTCCATTTATACTCAAAGTCAGTAAATTATTTTTCTATAAAATTAGTCTTTCAGAACTGACTTTTTCCCCTGCCCTCCTTTTTTATTCTGTCTTTGATGCCAAACTCTTGATTACTTCTCCACTACAGAGACTTCATATCTGGAGAGCCAACATCTGTAAAAACATTTGTAATGAAAACACTACTAATACAACCCCCCGGAGAAGCAAATGACATGATCTAAGTTTATAACCGCCTTTTTGCAGTTTTGTCTTTAACAATAGCAGAGCTGGTGCTTCCTATCCAAGACTGGACACAGGTCATGATAATTGAAGCACAGTAGTATCAAAATAAATAATTGAGTAAATATGTATCAACTAGTAGATGTAATTCAGTAGCACTTAACAGATGCAACAGAGAATTTCTACCCTTGATCACTGTGTCATGGGTTTAGAGGATCTCAGTGGACGGAAACAAGAACCTATTAATTCCAGTGAAGGGGAGGGGGTGAATACTTGAAACCTCAGAGTCAGACATAATGTTACCATAATAGAAAAAGTGCAGTTATTGAAAGTAGCTTACAAATTGTCAAATAACTTAATTACAGAAATGAAGTACAATCACTGTAACACCACAAAAAAAGAAATCCACACGAGAAGAAGCTATGCAACTATATTTTAAAAAATCTTGCTCCAAAGCATAATACTGTTGCTTTCTTTTATATAATTCATCTGGCAAATTTATCACTGAATTACATTGCACTGCAGTTACAAAGTTTTTTAAAAGCCAAGATTTTTCAGATAAGCATTGTAATAATTAGCAAAGAAACATTTGTTCATTTATTTTTACAAGTCTCAAAAACTTTATCAAAACTACACTGTCAGATGTGAGAGTATGAAAACCACTGTTATTACACGTCTACCTTTGTATCTTGAACCAACAGTGCTAAATAGTTATTTCAGGTAACACTTCTAGTAGTGAAGTTGTCTAGTGCCACGAAAGTCAGAATTGTTGATATATAAATATTCAATAATTAATGTGCCTAACGGAGATGAGAAAATGGCTATCAAACTGCTAATCTTATCACATGTAAATAATGAGTTTGCAGATGCTATCATGTTTTGAGGTACCAATTATTCACTACATTAAAAACTGAATTTGAACAAATACAGGCCCAGATTCTGCAACTGATTCCGTATAAAAATCTGCCCTTGCAGAGTCAATTGCAGGGTTAGAGCCATGGTCATCTAGCAGATTAAGGCAAACTGAATCAATCTCCAACAGACTAAAAAACAAGAATACAATAAACAATCCTCTGGAGATCCACGACTCCTTGCAACCGTTACCCAAATTATGGGTCATGACCCCAGCATGAGAGGTAGGGGGACAGAGTACCCAAAGAACTGTATGTTGGGAAAAAATTAGCAAATGTAAGAAAGCATTTGCTAAGTGAAAAGAAAGATAAACCCCTACTGTGGCATACTGCAACCAACTGTAAGATGGCACCCATGCATGTATAGGTGCAGCACAGTTATCAACATGTGAGTCACATGGGTGCTGGGAACACTGCCAGAGTGGCACCTGGGCTGTCAATCTGCCAACATGGCAGCTGAAGCTATACTTCTCCTAATTTCAGAGGGCTTGCCAAGTTAGTCTGTAACTGGAAAATCTTAAACACACCATGAATGGTCTAGCAGCACCTTAAAGACTAACAAAACATGTAGATGATATCATGAGCTTTTGTGGGCACAACCCACTTCTTCAGATGAATGGAGTTCCTAAAGGTCCAGTTCTTAAAAAAAAAAAAAAAAAAATAGGTGATGGGGAGGATGAGAGGAGAGGACAAGAGAAGGAAAAAGAAAGGGGGGGGGGGGAGTCAATTAGAGTGTCCATGCTACATAAAGCTGATAAAGAAGGTGCAAATTGTTCTTAAGTATCCATTATTTGGTTTTTTGTGTCATTAGGATATGGAATATAATGGGTCATCCAGCCAATGTCTCTAGTCATACCTTTGTGATAGGAATCAAACCTGTAAATGATGTTAAGTTCTAAGGCTTCCCTGTGTAGTTGGCTTGTGGAATTGGCCTGAAACAATATGGTGACTTTGAGATCCATTAATGAGTGTCCAAGAAGGTTAAAATGTTACCCAACAGGTTTGGGTATGTTGCCTTTTAAGATATCTGATTTGTGTCTATTGATTCTTTCCCATAGAGACTGTCCAGTCTGGCCAATACACATTGCAGAGGGGCTTTGCTGGCATAGATCACATTAGTGGATGTGGTTTCACTGGATTGCTACTGTGCAGAAACAAGATTGGCTCTTGAGTTAATTCAATGCACATCTATAGAAAAATATACTTATTACCAATAAGCAGCTATTTTAGATTGAAAAGCCTTTGGACAAGTTGTTTAAAAAAAGTACAACTATTCTGTATATAAACAGACTAAAATTCCGTCCACATCCTTTTCTATCCTGGTCAAAATACAGATTTTTTGTCAATAGGTACAAACAAATTGACAATACAATTTTTTGTCAATAGGTACAAAAAATTGTCAATAGGTACAAACAAAAATATATAAAAAAATCTTTTCTAGAGGGTCACAGAATATATATTTCCTATTCTTACAATGTTGTTTTTAAAGTTAAATTGACCTGAACATCTAGGTAACATGCCTAGAAACAGGTTTAAAATGTCATCATCTAGTGAATTAATAAAAATATTTTAATTAATTAAAATGAAAAATGTTCATGTTGATGAATGCCAAAAAAGCCTTTCAGTATCTCCACCTTTTTTCTTATTGTAAAAGATATGTAAAAGTAGCCAATGTATTAGAAACACATAAAACTTGCGATGTTTTCATGGATTGAATATATTGATTATTGCAAGCACTTAAAACTAAGACAAGATTTTTGTAACAATAAATTGAAGCAAAAATATTTTCCTAAATACACAAATTTGAAAATAAAAATCAAACTCAGCCTCTGTAAAATGTGAAGTTGTTTGAATTCAGATTTTTATTTCTTAAATAGCAAAAACATGGAAATCACAACATTTAAAATATTATCAGATTAAAGGTGAAAATGTTTACATTGACCTAAACCAAAGTAAATGGAACTTCAATATTTTAAAATAGTTACCTTTTATTAGTCTAAGGCCCCCTCTAGTGTTGGGAAAAAAAATAATCCCAGCAAACAAACTTTTTGAGAAAGAGGACTCAAAGAACTCTGAACAGAGCCTCCATTCAAGATTATAAAAACATCCCACATTTATTTGACATTTGCATATAATCATACATCAGTGATATAGAATATGTAGCCATAATTAAGTATCTACAATTCTCCATACGTTTATAATGAACGCTCAGGTAACCATTATTCCGACTGCCAGTGGAAGTTTATTGCTTTTTTAAAAATCTAGCATCTTTAAACCCATTACAATAAACATTTTTTAAAAACTGACAATTTTACTAAGTATTACACCTTGTTGTTATGAAGCCTGAATATTGAAAAATGACCATTTCTAATGGAAAGTTTTATGGTCCTTTTCCTGCAAAGTAAGTGACCTAAAGTTTGTTTTCTTCTGAAAAAGTGACCTAAACAAACCTTTCATTAAATAAATTATTGACCTGTGGTAGAATAAAGAAATACTGCCATCTTTATCAACAATGCATCAAAACCAATACAAAGTCAGTATACCATGAAAATGAAGTTCTAAAACAAGAGTATGGCACTTATATGGCTATAGAGCCATAAAAGTCCAGTGATGATTTTAAATAAAAACGTAAGTATCCTCATCAACTGTATTCATTCATATTTTAAGTGAAGCTGAATTGCTGAGGTTTGTTTCCAGAACTATGAATTTGCATCAGTAACTAACATTTGTGACATCAGGAGATATATAAAACCCCAAACACTCACTGATGGGAGAAGACAGTAAGTGTAAGCTTTCAACTCTGCTCTCACTACAAATTTAACTATGCTAAAACAGATTAAAGGTCTTATAATGTAGGCAGGCCTGCCCTGCCGATGGAAGGGAGGAGAGGGCGAAGGGAGAGGAAAGGGCAAAAGGAGCAGTTGCCTTGAGGCCTGTCAATTCAAAAGGGCCTGGTGTTCCCGGATGCTGTCATTGCTACTAAGGCAGCCAGAGCCATGGGCTCTTTAAAATGGCCACTGGAGCACCTGTTGGCATGCTGTGGATAGTACTAAAGGGCTGGCAGAAGGAGGCTAGACTGCTTCTTCTGGAAGCACGGACCCACCCCATCTTTCCCAGGGGCCCAGCAATTCTGTCAGCCCCCCTGAATGCCGAGTGACCCTTATTCAACAGTGGCAGTCACAAAAAAAACCAACAAAAAAACAAAAACAAAACAAAACAAAAACTACAACAACAACAACAAAAACCCACAACATCCTTCTATTCTTTGTGCTCTTCTTTTATGGCAATTATTTAGCTTCTTTATATCTCAGTTTCATGCCCAAAAAGTAAGTTTTCTGCTAAAAGAATGGTCAGCTATACATTTATGGTTAAACTATTTTAACTGCAGTCACAAAGTTTAAAACTAAAATAAATTAAACATTTGCCAATGTAACAGGACAACTGAAGAAATGCAACACCTGTTTTGGCTAAGAAGTTACCAAACTCATCACTGGGAATGACTGCAGTCTCTTTTTACTAATACAATTTTAATGAAAACCCATTTAAAAAGAAATCCACAAAACAAGTTATGAAAAATACCGAAGGGAAGCTTAGAACAGATATATTTTTTAAAAATGCTATTATAAATAAATCCAGCCAGGGTCATGGGGAGAGATAGAAAATAGTTAAACAGAACATTCAAAAAATATTTAAGTATATTTACATATAAATATATTTTAACAAAAATTCGTTAATAAAAAATAAAAACGTATGCTCTGATCCTGCAGAAGCTTACACACGTATTTAACATCATGTGCTTGGATCAAGGCCTTAGTTTGTAAACATAATCATTCTGTTATTCTAAAACTAAGGATATTTGACAACTTAAATATTTTTTCCAATCATACTGTACTATTTACTGCTGCTTCTTTTTGAAAGAGCCTCTCTGATTTGGCGATCCAATTCATTTACTATATGGTCTTCATGATTATACACACCTGTTCTCAACAAGGTATCTCTCTCTTCTATCAAGCGAGTGAGATAATCATCCAAGCTTTCATTTAATTGCCTACTATGAAGACTACCCATTTGCTCAACTGAAATATCTCTGGAATCTTGTGATTGTTTTTTGTCTTCATGTTGCTTTAGCCTGAGAATAAAAACGTATATCATTCAGGTAAAGGACACACAGAAAATCTGTCTTGTTAAATATGTTTTAGATGGATTTTTATTGAGATTACTTCTGAAGTAATGGAAGTCAAGGAATTTTTTTTTTTTAATTAAAACAAACTAACCCTTGCTCGGGTAAATTTAAAGGAATCCTTTTAAATCCAAGAATACCTTAGATCAGGGCTACTTAACTTTGGAAGCCCTGAGGGCCACAATGATACTCACAGTACATGCTGAGAGCCGCAACTCAAGTGTGATTGCATATATATGCAAATATATGCAAACAGCTCTTCACGCTGATGGCATGAATACAAAGATTAAGGCAAGACTACACAACACACAGGCCCTATTTAAGTCAGTTCTGCTGATACTAATAAAATGCAATATTCACCCGATTTCCACCCTTATGACAGCACTTTTAATGAGCAATGACAGTCCAGGAATTTAATTACTAAAACGCATATCAACAGAAGGCCATTATATTGACTACATTTTTTATCTGGCTCTCACCTATGGGCCATTTGTTGAGCCCCGCATAAACCCAAACCACACTCTGGGCCTTAGACAGGCTGCAAGCCGCCTGCTGGCTACGTATTAAGTAGCCCTGCCTTAGATCGTTTGTGTACCATGATTTCATCAAGATTTCTACTTATATAATGCTATTTAAAAACTCACATAAGTGGCCAAGATCAGATTTTAAAATTACTGGAAACACAATAATAGATGGAGAACACATTAGATATACTTAAAATATAAATATGTGGGCCAAGAGGAGAATTGAAAATCTCCATTAGGGTAGCTTTTTCCGACAGTTCTGCTTAGAACTGAAGGTTTAAAAAAAAAAAAAAAAAAAAAAGGCTTGTTGTAGTATAAGCACAATCATGACAAAAACTGGGTATAGTGGCCTTTGGCATAGATTTTCTATAATACAAGACTGTTATATTTTATAAATGAACAATTTTTACCCAAGGGACACTAAACCATGTTCTTTTATTGGATTGACAGCCAATTAAAAATTTGATTTAACTGAACCTTCCCCTATTATAAGGCAAGGGGGAAAAAAATCCTACAACTGCTGTAATACCTGTTCAGTTCATTTCTAATATCCTCCAGCTCTTTTCGCTCAGTTTTCCCCACTTCTTTCTCCTCTGCTGCCAAATAGCGTAGTCTCATGTGCTCCAGCTCTTGTTGCTGCTTTTTAAGGCGGGCCATTGCATTCTCTTGTTCACGCTAAGGGAAAAAAATAGTTTGACATTAAATATTACTCATAAAAAGTGCTAACTGTAATTAGTGTTTCAGAACCCACAAGTAATAATATAGATACAGCATACAGACATAGAAAATAAGTAGCAAAATCAATACACTAAATACTTTTATATAGATTAGATTAATTCTGATGTTAGGCACAAATGAAGCAAAAAAGACTGAGGCAGAAGTTTGCATCAATCAAAATCACAATAAACATTTTTTGAGAACCAAATGAAACCAACTCTAAGGCCAAAAATACCAGCTCAGTCAGCAGTAGACTATCAAATGGGTATATTTTAGAACTGATGCGCATGGATCTTCAGTTTTTAATTAAAAACAAACACATACTGCAGTCTTGAATACTGCTCAAGTAAATACGTGACAGAGGGGCTATATAAATACCTAGATAGATAATTATAAACACTAACATTCAATATTGTGAAAAATAACATTTGAAAATTGTAAGGAACAGTACGTGACTCTCTCCGTCCTACTAAACCTGCAGAGCATAGCACCACAAAGTTTTGTTCAGCAAAGGTAATTTTATCCTAAGAAAAGAACTTCTTTCTAAACTGGTATCCTGTCTTAGGGCATGTCTACACAGACATTTAATTCACTGCAACCTGGGATGTGAATCTACTGTGAATAGCCTGCCATATGCTATTGTCAGTGTGGATCCTGCTGATCTGCATTAAGAGTGTTCTTTAAACTACTTCTATTTAAGCGCTGGATAGATAAAACTGTTCTAAAGAACCGTATAGTTCCAGGTCCGAAGGTTAGTGTGGGGTAAATTCACATGCCAGTTTGTGGCACATTAAATGTTCATGTAGACAAGTTATTCAAGCCTGGCTTGAAACACTAAAATAGATTCAGATTTCTTCTTATATTTATTCTATTTTCAAACTGAGTAAAAGTCCAAAGGAGGAAGAAATAAAAACATTGACTTGTTTTAGTTTTTTTTGTAAATAAATTTGGCTTGGTTAGTAACTGGGTTTTTCAAAGTTCATAATTGCTAAAATATAATTACATGCCCAGCATCGAACATGACATTTTATAGCAAAACCAGGGACAAAACCTAGTTCTTCTTGTTGATATTAAATTGCATTAACCACAAGAACTATCTTTTTCCCCCCCTGTCATTTTCTGACTAATGAGCTATAGAATATTGCTTAATTTACTGTGCACTGAAAGGAGCGGGAATCCTGCACGAAACAGCATATTATCATGTCATTAGATACTAGATGTCATAGTACAGGTGTCAGCAACCTTTTTGAAGTGGCGTGCCAAGATTCAACCCTCCTGCCCTGGGTCGTGCCACTCTCCTGGGGGGGGGAGGGGGGGAGGGGGGGAGGAGAGAGGAGATGGGGAGAGCTCTTTCCAGCGTGTGGCCCATGGACCAATGCAAACCTTTCTATGGACTACCTGTTGCTAATGGAAACTCACCATTAACTACATAATTATGCCTGAGCCATTTTGCTAGTGCTGCCGTTGGAGAGAACAATTTAATTTAAATTATTAAACAGATTAAGCATTTTTAGCGTTCTCATGTTAGTTTACCAAATTTCATTTTAAATAAAGTAAAATATTATGTCCAACACAAAAAGTTTCAATGTTTTCTTTATTGATGGCAGGGGTGGAGAAACTTTTTGGTTCGGGGGTGAGGGTGGGGGGGTGTCACTGAAACACAGAAAAAAAAATCAGTTGAGAACCACACAAGTGAGAAACAAAAAAACTCCTCCCCAAACCCCCAACCCTCACTGATGTGGCCCCCAACTGAGACACCTCACTCTTCTGGCACTCCAGCTCCCATGTAGTGAGCAGAAGGGACAGGGGGGACTGAAGTTCAGGGTTTCCTAGAGGTGAGATTTACTTTTCTGGGGCCCCAGAGTTAGTGGATTTTTGTGGACCCCCTTAGGGTCTGAGGTGGGAACAAAAATGAGGGGTTCAATGTGTGGGACAGGGCTGTCAGCCCTGGGATAGGGATGGGAGTGCAGGATCTGGCAGGAGGTTGGATGCAGGTCAGGGTGAGGAGGATAGGATCTGGAAGGGAGTTTGGCAGCAGAAGGTATGGGGTGGGGGTAGGAGAGGGAGGTTGGAGGTGGGAGGAGGTTGGGGGAGTAAAGCAGAAAAGGTGAGAATGCAGCCAAATAGCTAGTTGGGGAGGGAGGCAAAGAAGTGGGGAGTAAAGGAAAGTGAAGCTTCTGCAAAGTAAAATTGTATCCCCCTCACATCTTCCCTCTGCTCCAGCCTTGCACCTCTCAGCCCCAGGACTCCTCCCAGCCTAACCCCCTGCATCGACTCTCAGTGCAACCCCTGCTCCACATCCTCCTTCACCCCCTCCTGCCATCATATCCCTGTGCCCACAGCACTCTCACTGGCAGGGAAGCAGCGCTGGGACTTGCAGGCCCCCAGGAGCAGCGCTGGAGCGAGAAGAGGTTATGTGTGTGTGGGGAGGAGGGGCAGAGTCTCTTCCCTGCCTGGACCAGCCCTTTGCCTGCAGGCTGTGGCTCCGGGGCTGGGGTAGGCAGAGCGCTGGGTCCAGCCAGGCCAGATGTAGCAGGGCTTTGGGGAAAGGGTTCTTCGCCCCCACACACAGCCCGCAGGGAACAGCACAGCACAGCCTGGGCCCTGGCACCACATGTGCTGGCCACCCATCCATAGCTCTGCGGAGCAGGCCCAGATCCGCCCTCTCCCAAAGCAGGAGGCAGCCCCAGGGATACACGCGTGCACCTCTCCCACCTTCTCCCCAGCAGGAAGCCGGAGCTGCTTCTCTTCTAGCCTGCAGCTGCATGGCTGAGGCTCAAGCCACAGCATGGGCTCCCCGCTGTGGGGTGGGGGCTAAGCTCCCAGTCTGCATGCCAGTAAAAATCGGCTTGCATGCCGCTTGTGGCAGGTATACTGGGGGTTGCTTACCTCTGTCAGTGCATCATAACTCTTAATTCTGGCATATCTTAACTTGTGCTTGATTTTGCAACTTAAACATTTTAATTATTTGCAAGCATTTTACTCTTCAATTTTTGACTTCATTAATAAAATCTATTCGTATAATATATATAATTCACCAGTCCTGGCACCACCGGGAATTAAAAAGCAGAAAAGAGATGAATTAGGAAAGGATAGAAACCTGTAGCCTGAAGTGTGTCCAAAAAGGAAAGAAAAGATCAGTAACGATTAGTAAATGAATGAAGCAACTACCACGTTGTAGCCCTGCAAATTTCCTCATGATATGGCTATGTCTTTCTTTCCATGAGTCAGCCCTATAGACTTGCAGACTGAAGCAAAGGACAGTAAGTCTATTTTGCTATCTGGGCTTTGTACTATTAAAGTCAATGGAGCTCACTCTTAAAGTCAATGGAGCATTAGTTAAATTCAGCGGGACCAAGACATCAGTGTCTGGCCTTTTTAAATGTGAAACAGAGCACACAATTTGTAGAAGGGAACAGTACTTAAGAGTACTCAGAATACATATAATAAAGCAAACTTCAGTAGGATAGACTAGGCAAAAAGGAAGAAGAGTAACATCCTAATTGAAGGAAAAAGGCTGAGTTCCCTTGCGATAAAACTTTCATAGTTGTTCACAATCCTATTTTTGTCCAAAAGAACAGTATCAACGGTTCTCCTTAATGGTTAAAGCTCCGAACTCATTTAATGGATAAAATAGTGCAAAGCCGGGATGACCAGATTAAATTTATATCTATGCAAAAGAAACCAAAGGGCCAGACTGATCATCTTGACTGCAGATAAGTTTACAAACAGGAGTAGGATCCAGCACTTCTCCATAATAGCCCCAAAGTTCCTGGTGCTTGCATTAGAACCAGCAAGAAGCTTAACCTTTGTGAAAAGATGCAACAGAGAAAAAGTCAGTTACCAATTAATGCTGTGTTGTTACTCAAAGGAGCAAATAGGGCTGCATACAGAGACAATGTACCTTGGTTGTAATGTTTTGATAGGATTTCAGGAGATTATCCGTAATCTGAACAGAATAAATCCAGATGTTTCAGGCTCTTATTCTTTAGATAGAAAGAGTCTAGGAACACAAGTTCAAGCAGCTGATCTAGTAGTCTTTCAGAGGACTCTCCACAACAGGAAGTTTGAAGAGATTTGACAGACAACTCCTTGAAATCATCCATTACCAAAAAGTGGAATGCCCAACCCATCATTATGTCATCTAATCCCATCTGATTTTCCTGTTGACATTAATGATGATAAAAGAGATAGAGAAGAACCTCCCTTAACCACTGCAATGAGTAGGTTCAACTTGTCAAGCTATCTTTACCCAGTGCGTGAGAACAACAGGACCATATTTGTGATTGTAGAATATAACTGTGCCTACCTCCTATGGGGTTTCCTAGAAGACCAAGATCCTGGAGAGAACCTGTTGGTTTAAACCCTTCTCCTCTGTCTTGAGAACTAGCCCACATATTGAAAGTTCATTTGTATACAGAGAGAGATGACATTATGATGTTTTTCCTTTCACCACAGATCAGAATTCTGAATTGTCTTTGAAGAGAAAAGCTCTAAGTTCCTCTCCTCTTTCAACCTGTATCACAATACAAGCTCCCAGTTGTCATGCTCTCTAAAGGACTATTATGGATTCTGGGGAAAGCCTGAATTTCTATAAGAAACATCCAAATGGTCCTCAGGTCCATTTAACTAACCTCCCTTCTGTACTGATGCTCCTGTCATGTAAAAAGAGCACAGGTGGGTTCCCCAGCTCCTCAAACTTGTTTTTTTCAAGATTCAGAATGTGCGTGATAGTTGGGGGGGATTTCATTTGAAGTAGATTATTGGGAGAAGTCCACCACAAGAGAAAAAAGAAGTTTGAAAAGGCTGGGAGTGAAGCTTGTTCCTGTACAATATTCTTTGCTTCATGATGGTCTATGGTTATACAAAGAAAGCTTAAGTGACCTAGAAAGTGAAAGTACAGGTTGAACCTCCCAAATCTGAGATTCTCTGGTCTAGCAACATCTGTGAGCTGGCAAGGTAACAAATGTTGAAGAATCAAAGAGCCCCAGGAGCAGGAACCAGCCAGAAGAACACAGGGTCCCAGTAGGGCCAGCAGCAGCTACACAGGGGAACCCTGGCATCAGCAGGGCCAGGTGGCATCAGGGAGCCTTTGTGTTAGCGGTGTCAGGTTGCCAGAGAGCCCCTGGCAGTGGGGGCCAGCAGTGGCTGGGCAGCCCAGCCGGGGAATCCTAGGAACAGTGGCAGTAGTGAGGCTGTGATGGCTGGGAAGCCCTGACTGGGAAACCCCTGGATGGTAGCAGTGCGAGAGCGCTGGCTAAGAAACCTTGGGCAGGCTGCAGCAGGGTAATTCCCAGGGACTGCCCCGGCCAGGGAACCCCAAGAAACCCCCAGCAGCAGTGGGGCCGGTGGTGGCAGGCGGCCCAGGGCCAGAAAATCTCAAGGAACCCCTGGAGGTAGCAGGGCTGGCAGCGGCAGGGCAATTCTGGCGAGGGAACACCTGGCAGTAGGGCAGGGAACCCCAGCCTTGAGAGCCCCAGGGAGAGGAGCTGGCAATGGGGCAGCCAGCAGGGGAGCACTGACCTCCGGTAGTCTGGCAAACTCCCTGGTCTGGGACAGCTCAGGTCCTGAGAGTGCTGGACAGGGAGGTCCAACCTGTATATATTTTTAAGGCTGATGTACCAGTCATCCCTGGCTAGGTGGAGACAAACTAGCTGTAGGGTAGAAACCTCTTGATTCTTCCTTAGTCAAAAGAAAGTCTGGATGTCTTCTTTTATGCTGCAATGGTCTAACAGTTTTGGTCCAGAAGTTTCTTGATAGAGAAAATCATTAATGACAGGTTGAGGGACATAAATGAGGGATAATGAGAACAGCAGTCACAAATGAAATCTGTGGAAGCCAATGTGAGCGAGACCTTGTGGAGAAACAAGGACTACATGATGTTACCTTTGTCATTTCATCACAGCAGAATGGGCTGCATCAGGCCTTCCAGCCTTGCACCAAGCTGAAGCAAAGCTACACAGGAAGTGGAAGCAGAGTGGATATACATGTGGTGATTGTACAAAGCATTTTTTTCTATTTGGGCAAAGAATTAAGAAAGTGAGCTGTTGCAGTGAAACAGGAGATAGCTTAGTTTGAAGGTGCTAAAATGCCTCCTGCCCATACAAACCAGGAATTAGTCTCCAAGAAACTTTTTCTCCAACAACAGCTGTGGACAGTACTTCCCAGCAGCATCAAGATTAATACATTGGGTACAGTATAATTTATAAGCAAATCTTAACTAAGATTACTACAATAAAATCCTTCAACACAGTAGTAGTTTGATGTATTTATTGCTAAGGCATTCTATATTTTGATAATTTTTATTGTTCCTATGATAAGCGGAAAAGTATCAGTTTTATAACTTAGAAAGTCAAAACAAAACAAAAATACTGGTATGGGTATGAATTACCCAACTGGAAGATGTGCTTATATTTTTAGCTGTGTCATTTTCTCTTTTTTTCAATACCATATTAGCACAATATCTAAAACCAATCTTCTCCTGGAAAATCCATAAAAGCACAGGGGAAGTGATCCTATAGACTACACGACAATTTATGGTTCAAACTATAATTATGTAGTTTAAAATGCAAACCCCTTATTCTAAATTACATAATATTATTTACCAAGCATAATTATTTTTAATCTTTTATAGTCTGTCAATCTATATGCTGAACATTCAGAAATAAATGTGATTTATGTAGCATTCAGAATAAACAGAAACTAGCTCCCCACAGAATTATTCAATAAAGGAAAAGCATGTTAAAAATGTACATTATATATCTGACAAGGATAGAGGAGTTAGTATGATTTTCATATATTGTATGTTATGTATGATACAGTACAAAATCTTAGCATTCAATTGTATCACATCAGAGGACAGAAAAAGAATGGATCCTTTGTAAAACTCAGATTTTGGGGAGGAGAGTGAAGGAAAGATTCTTTATCCATATTTGGTGATGAAAATTGCTACCCTTTATCAGACTCTTTCAGATACCAAAACCATTTTTTTTCAATCACACTTTCAATACTGCACCATGAAACAAGCTCCCTATTCACTGGTGCTAAAAATAGTGTAAGTGTGAGACTATTTCAATCTTAATGGAAATTACTGAAAAATGTCTTTTGAAACCAGGAAGAGATATTGAAATGATTCAGCATTCTCACGTTCATTTATACTATTTATATTACATTCTATTTCACACTGAACTGACAAATAAAGCAAGGACAGTTACATTTTTGCAGTTTCTCTAATATTAAGTATTTTCATTATAAAGCTACAATATATTAATGAGACAGGGAAAAAGATCTTAATTTTTACAGTGCTGAAATAATGAAATGGACTGCCTCTGCAAAAAAGGTACATTGCCACTAATACTTTGAGGAATCACAATAATGCAAAGATTAATCCAAATATTAAACATCCTCCATGAGGGGTGCTGAAGGCCACTAAACCAAAACTATAAACTGTATATAAGATGGAAACCTCAGGCTGGGGTAGGGGAGTGCAGAAGCACCCCCAGAATCCATGGTCTCTACCAATTTATCTTAACAAAAAGCGTAGTTAATGTATTTTAAAAATATTATTTATCATCTCCATTCTATTTGTAATACTCCTAACCTAAAGACAAACAGAAGAGTATTTTTAGGTCTGAAACTGCTTACTGAGCTGATACTCTCCTCATATGGAGAAATATAGATTTCAGATAGCTATTTTGCCTGGATGGATAATTTTCATATTACACAATCACATTTTGAAGTTTAAAATCAAATGACTCCTGGAGCACTCTAACTGATTTCACTAAATGGTTTGAAAAAAGCAAAACATTCCTGAAATATATTTTCTCAGATATATATCTACTTCTGATAGCGTGCTAGGAGACGAAGGTGGAATAGTACGCCTCTGAAATGAAGGAACCCCTGCTCAAGTTTACCAGGTCACCAAATATCAACAGCCCCCCAGTGGAGCAGAGAAATAAGAAAGCGTCAGAAGACCCAGAAGCCCATGTCAGCAAATTATGTTTTATATTTACTGAAGAGATATTTTTACATTCACTGGTTATATGGTACAGCACCATTCTATTACTCTATTCTCACTGAGTGTCTCACTCACCCTGCCTTCTATACTGTCCTCTCCTTCACTTTTTCTCTCTCTCCCCTCAAAAAATCATATATTCTTTTTTCCAGTTCCTATACTCAAAATTCATGTCACCAATGACCTAACCAAGCAAAAACAAACAAACAAGCCATACCTAGCTAACAAAGTCTCTGCCAATCAGGTGCAATTATTTAATCCTGGTATCTTCTTTTTCATCATCCTTCATTTCTTTGTGTGTCTTGAGATTGCAAGCTCTTCTGGGGCAGGAATGATGCTTTTTTATAGGTTTGAACAGTGCCTTGCATATTTTGGGCTCCAAATCATGATTTTGGGCCTTTAGATACTACAGCAATTTATGAATTAAATAATCAGTAACCAAGCAAAATAATCAGATTATAGAAGAATCCCTTCATGCCGCCAGGTGCTCAAGTTAAGAGGCTCTTCAATCAAAAGAGTACAATCTTTATTTTGCTATAGATGCCTATAAATCCAAAGGGGAGATGTAAACATACATACACTAGACTAAACAATGGCTAAATAGCAGCCACTATTCACTCTCCCACTCACACATACCATACTAGTCTGTGGGAAAAAAATTACGACTGAAGCTCAGGAACTCAAGTAAAGTTTTCTGAAAATAACCCAGAGCTGACAAGTCAGTAGGAGGGCCTGGATGGTTTCAAGACACAGTTTTTAACCAAGACTTGGACCTCCAACTGTTTTTTTTAAACAAAGATTTACATCCCATCCTCGGCTAAATTACTTATAAATTAATCAAATTAATTACTCTAAGTGGATAAGCAGAAGGCTGGACAAGATAGAGCCGATGTCAGCCAATAAGGTCTGTGTTATTTTAAACAAATCCATCAGTTCTGCTTTGAACTAACCCATAGAGTACAAATATGGTAAAAATATCTCATCCCAAAATATACATAATTCTTATTTAAGAATAAACTTTGTTTCTGTTAATTTTCCAGATCAAAAAAGGGAGATCACCAGTCTTCAAAATTGGCATAAATATCGCTTGCAAACTACAGCCACTATTGCAAGTTACAACCACAATTGCAATATTGTTTTTAAAAAGGGATTTCTTGCATCAAACTTTTGTTAACTTTTACATCTTGAACCTGCAAAGTCGTAAGCATGTGTGTAATCTGCACGAGTAGATCCACTGACTTTAAACTCAACTTCCGTGAGTAAAATTATATTTGTGCTTACCGGTAAATCTCTGCAGGATCTGGATCTTAGTTGGCAAATTTTAAAGACCAAGATTTTAAAGCCTTGAGGTATTTAAAAAAAAATGCAGATTGGGGAGCGTGCACTTTAAACAAAACATTTTGTTAAACAGTACAAATAAAAAGTTACAGTAAATATCTTCAAGGAAAAAAGTGGATGGGTGTGTGTAAGGGAGAAATATCTGTGTGGCTTTGTGACAATTTGTGGATTTTCAGAATATTTTATAAACTTTTACACCATCATCAAATATATTTATAATGTATAATTTTGTAGTTTTCATACTTCAGGATGAGCCTTTGTCACAAACATCAGGGACTTCCCTAATTATAACTGGTTTTACTCCATTTGATTATCCAAAAATTCCAGCTAGAGAGAAATTAAGAATTTCTTCCTTTTAATGTGCATATAGTCTATAGAATATAAAACCGTCACAGCTATGACTGGATTCCCAAAGAGAAAAAGAAAAGAAAATGCTATAATTAAGGAAACAATGACTTTTAAAGTTTAAAATCAGAAGAAAAGAGCATTTTGCTAAATACTTAGGCAGTTGATTATACTTCTTTATTTCATAAATTGGCTGTGCTATGTCACCTTTGAGTAATGGAAATCTCTGTTTAAACATTTCTTTGGCAATGGGCACAAAGAATTAGACCTCATTTCCAAGACTTACCAGCTGGGTTTTGTCATTAACATTTATTAACAATCTAAGATATGGCTTTCAACTTCTAATCCTCACAACACAAATGTTTTGTATAGTCCTCCAGAGGGCTTTGGTGTGACAAATTACTGGCACAGATTACAACCCTGTGGCTATTCACCTTAAGCAATGCAAAATTAACATGGTACTAATCCAATTTAAACAAGAAATTGGATGAACTATTGCAATTGCACAAATCATTTGAACTAAAGCTGATGTGGGATTCCTGAAGGCAACTACATTTCCAATTTTTTATTCAAACACAGCAGATGGGTTCCTGATCAGTTTTGCTTTTTAAATTTTAACTGAATTTTAAATACCAGACTGACTAAATCTTATTTACGAGTAGAACTAGCATATTTACCCAGTATTGCTTGGGTTCTCAAGGAGGGGCTCAGAGCAGTAAGCTGGGAGTGGAATGCAGGCATCAGGGGAGGGGGCGTTAAAGCCAGAGGGCCACCCCTGATTCGTGCCACGGCTGCTTGCTTTTCCTGTCCCTGTCTACAGCTCATCCGCCTCTTGCGCTCCCCAGCCAGAATGAGGAATGCAGCACATTGTGTGCACTTTCCCCTCTCTTCCTGATGAAGGGGAACAGCCATGTGCCGGTACAAAGCTTCAGTCCCACCTCCCTAAAGGGAAACTGGGGAGTGGGAGGCTCGGGACTGGGATAGTCCTGGACAAGGGGGGAGCGAACACCCAGCCAGCCCCTTTCACCTGCCTGGTCATTGTGTTTCTTTTCTATATGGTTTTATGAGAAACAATCCCATTCTATGCACGTCCCATTTTCCTGGCATAACCAAACCCTTACCTTGCTTTAAGTTATAATAAGAGGAAGCTGTATATCAAATTTGGTGGTCCTAACTCTTACATGTAAGAGACTTTCTTGAGCAAACAGAGAAACTCTCTCAAATACATAGCAGATAAAATACAGAATTAACAATGGTATAATAAATAATACCATATTCTCACCAAAAGGCTCCATCTAATTTTAAGTGGACTGCTTTCAGGGATAACATTTCAGGGGAGTATAATTTGGTCTTGATGTCCATTCATTTAAATGGCTCAGCTGTCTAATAAGAGGTTTAGCTGGTCCTGGTCTAGAACTACTAGTTTAAACTTACCAAATTTATTAACTAGTGATGATTTTTGTCACTACCCATCTGGCATGACTTGAATCAGTCAACTAAAAGACGAAATGTATCTAACAGGACTCTAAAAAAACCCAAACAGACAAGATATTTTGGTGTTTCCTTTGGGAAAATCCAGCTTCTGGGGTGAAAAGATTAGAGGAGCAAATGATCCTCTATGCACAAGTATTTCAGAAATATTAGAGACCAGTTTCTGACACCTAAAATAATTAGACAAACAGGAACAATCTGATGACAGCGTGTAAAATTGAACCTTTGATTTTCTAACTATTATCAAATATACATTTTACTAAATTTCTACGATTTATCTATAATGGTACATCTAGACTACATGGCTCGGTCGATGGAGCCACATAAAAGAGTTTACTCGGCATAGTCAAAGAAGCGGCGATTTAAATAATCCCCGCTTCATTAAAATAAAAATGGCTGCTGCGCTGTGCCATATCAGCTGATCGTCGGCACAGCGCAGCGGCCATTTTTATTTTAATGAAGCAGGGATTATTTAAATTCCCGCTTCTTTGACTATGCCGAGTAAACTACTTTACATGGCTCTGTCGATGGAGCCATGTATTCTAGACATACCCTAAGATATAAAGAAAGAAGGGAAGACTTACTCACTAAGAATTTGCGATCTCAAATTCATTGGTTCAGATTTTGATGATGACCTTGCCCTACATCCCATATCCCTCATTGATTAGCACATGAAATTCTCTCACCCAATAGGCCATGCAACTCTCCCTGCAGTATCTTCCTCAAGCTTCAATTGTACATTAGATTGTGCTCTCTCATCACAAGGGAAGAAAAGGGAGAGGTAGCGAAGTAGCAGTATCTTGTTTATCCCTTCCCAAAAGTGGGCCTCCTTTTAAAAACATGTCCAGACAGATCATTCCTCTTTCCTCACAATCCAGTAGACTCTCCTTTCCAATCCAAAGATGTAATTTTCTAAGATCAGACAAGCCTATTTCTTAATAATGTCTCCTCTAGATCCTGTTAAACTACCGCTTTAAGATAGAATGCACCAGAAAGATCTTTGCTCTTGTAGAAAAAAGAGTTTTCCTTCCTTTCTTGTATCTCCTTATAACTGGTATCTATAATCCTCAGATTCCACTGCAAATCTCATGGAAATACAGGGAAAGCAGTTATGCTGCAACCTGGAGCATACGCTTCAAAATACTGTAATGAAAAAGAAGTGGGATATAAATTACTGGGTCCTGCTGAATCAGATTTGGATTCAGGGAGTTGAAGGGCTCACTTATCCTGTGAAGAGTATCCCTAATGCTGGAGTGAATTTGAATTGCCTCTCCTTGATACATAGCCCTTCCATAAAGCAAAAATAGGATGGAAAACAGGTGAAGATGGAGTATGAAAACATGAAGACTTATCTGAACCCTCAAAATTTAAATGCATCAGGCTTTTTTTTGGTATCTAGGAATTGGTAATATTTTTACTTTTTCTACTGTATTTGACCATGCCTAATGGAAGAGCTTACCAAATCAAATTATTACAAGCACAAAATCCTACCATAATTATAGATGGCAGAAGGTAAAGGAAAAATAATATACTGACATGTATATGCATTACTGATGATGAAGGAACTGCTGCTACATGTTTGCCTAAAGAAGATTTTTTAAATGCCTCCCTGACATACCCACAGAAAAATCCACAAGAACAAACCAACCAAAAAACCCTCCGTTGGCATCACAACTGGGAAAATTCAGGGGCTCCCCCCAAGGCAGACCAGGGAGACGCAGAGCTAGCGCCCCCCCAGCAGACCAGGGAGATGCGGAGCGGCTTTTCTCGCCGTGGAGGACGCGGGCGGTGGGACCGCTACTGGACCAACCCGGCAGCGCCCTAGCTGCTCTGTCTCAGGCGTCCAGATTCAGCCGCTGTTGAAACGGAACAGCGGCTGATTCCAGGAAGCCCGGGGCAGAGCAACTTTGCCTCGGGCTTCCTAAAGTCACCTGCTGGTCAGTTTCAGCAGTGGCTGACTTGGGAACACCTGGGGCAGAGCAGCTGGGGTGCTGCCGGGATGGCCCAGTAGCGCCAAGGAGCAGCACTGCGGGACAAACCCAGCAGCACCCCAGCTACTCTGCCGCAGGCGTGTCCGATTCAGCCGCTGTTGAAACTGACCAGCAGCGGTTGAATCTGGACGCCAGTTCCGACTTACATACAAATTCAACTTAAGAACAAACCTACAGTCCCTATCTTGTACGTAACCCGGGGACTGCCTGTACTGCTAAGCATTAATCTGTAGTGGATCGTTAGACATCCGGATGCCTCATCCTCACCAGGGACGTACTGAAGTCCAATTATTCGTACTCGTGCTCCAGTACTAAGGGATATGCCATACAAACCTTTTTATAATGACAATGATCTAACCATATTTTCTAGGTGTTTCAGGCTAAGAAGTTCAGCTAAAACACAACTCTAACTCAGGCACATTGTAGATAACTACTTCCTGTTTAGCAGGAAATCTCCATCCACTATTACAAAATGTACTTCCCAATTATATACTTCTGAACACGTGATTTATACCTCTACCTTTTCATCTGACATTGTAAAGGGATTAGGGGCAAATTCCGTATGAGATTGCACAGCAGAGGTTTTCTGAGTAATTATTTTTATTTTGCAGCTAGCAGTGGTAACAGAGGTTTCAAAATGAATTAAGGTTGTTAAAGAGTGGTTAATTAAGTAACTGTGTAACCACTGAAATCTTAGCTTATACTGCAGAGCCCACAATGCAGCCAGCTATACAAGAGCAGGGCTGGCAGCCAGTGGGCACTGGGAGTCGATTCCTTGCTCCACTCCCAGGGAGCCAGCTGCGTGTGGACTCTACAGTATAAGCTGATAAGGAGGCAGCACCACAAGGTGACCGCTTGCTCCCTGGGAGCAGGGCTAGGGCCAGCGTGTAACTGCTACCATAACCAATAAAACTATTTAAAAACAGTTATATTATTACATCCCTAAAAGGAATGTGCTCTTTCACATGGGACATTCTAGATTTTCTTCAAGCAGTCTTGAATGCAACTTTAAGGTTTCATAATTAAAGGTTTCATAATTAGGGTGTGCAGATTAGGTTCTACTAGCAACATTAACTCACCGGCATTGTTCATGCATAGCATTTTCATTTTTATTTTTATGGTTCAGTGTTGAACATGTTAAAAGCTCAATATTACAAGTTTCTTGTCTAAAATATAACAACAAGATGTGCACCTTGGCCAAGATAAACCACTGTCACTTTTTATTTCCAGCAGATGCTTTCTGACCATTCCTAGAAGTGACTTTTTTTTTAAACTCACCCAAGTTCCAAGCCAAGCAAAGGCCTTGGTATACAATGGGAATTATGTCCAAGTTCAAAGTGTCAGACAATTGTTCTGTATCCTTTTTTTTTTTTTTAAAAAAAAGGGTAGTCAGACATTTAAAAAAACCCATGGGAAATGTATATTTTTCCATTTTCCCAAAACTCAAACAGATTAAGTGACTTTGCCAAAAGTTGCTGTCAAAGTCTAGTTATGAAAATTCCACCCCAAAGGCAACAGTTTAGGAATGTTTTAACTATTTTAATGGACACTGGCTGTTCTAATAGAAATTAATATGCAACAATAGCAGGCATGACTAGCATATACTATAAACAGTCTACAATAGGACCATAAAGAAAAAGATTATTGCATCCTTATTGTTCATGTGTTGTACCCTATTTTCATACCTGTTTTAGTCTTGCAAGTTCTTTCAAAGCCCTTGCCCACTGTTGCTTGTAGTGCAGCTTTGACTTGGTGGCAGATTCCAACTTTCTTTCAAGTTCAACCTTACGGTGATTAAAATCATAATCAGCTGAAGCACTATACTTGTGGTAACAGTCATTGAAAGATTATATATACACAATAAGAGTCCGTTTAAGAAAAGCGTATTTGCAGTATACCATACAACATCACCCAAAGCTGTTATGTAAATATTATGGCACATGAACATTTTCTTGTTTAAATATAGCCTTATTTTTATTGTCTCGCAGTCTATACAAAAACGAACTAGATTAGTCTTAGCCCCAAGATAGCTAATGTAAACTTTTGTTTAAAGAGCTACAAAGCAATGAAAAACGCATTTATTTTTCTATAATAAGCTCTAATTGTTAGCATTCCAGTTCAAGGGGCACTCTAAACTCTTAGGGCCAAGTCTTCGCCTTAGGCAGCTCTTATTAAAGCCAGTAGGAGATACATGTCAGTGCAGAATTTGGACTTTTGATGGGAGGTGGGGGAAAGAATCAGAAAAGTTGGCACAGGTTCATGTGTCCCGCTATACTCAGTGGGGCCGACAGCCATTATGGGCCCCAGGGCAAGAAATGTGGGTAACAAGCTCCATGCCCCCAAAAGTGGGGAAGTGGCAGGGCAAAAGGCAGTCAGCCTTTAGGGTCACCCAGACTATGGCACGCCTCCCACAACCCTCAGAGACATGCAGAGTGGCATTCCGTTGACAATTCAAAGAGACCTCTGCCACAGTACCAGTGGAGGCTGGCAGCTCCAAGCCCCTTTGAATTTCTTGGACATGGGGCAATTGCCACCTTTGTTCCATATCTGTACACAGGTAAATTTGCTCCAGAAAGTTACAAAATACTTTGTTGCTTAATTAACCATTGAGAAAGATACAAAATCAACTAAACAAATATTTGATGATTATATTAAAATGGTAAAACATGGTAAGAGGTAATTACAGTTAAAGGCAAATACTTTTCCAGGTTCTATGTGATATATGAGAATAAGAACTAGGCACCAGTGTTCATATTGAAAATACTTATTTTTACATGCACTAAGCAGTCTGTTATACCCGCATTAAAGCCAACTTGCATAATTTTCAGGAATGCACTGCCTCAATGCCTCAAATTAAGAACCAAATTAATTACTGTGGCCAATACAGAGTTTGGAGTTTTAGTAATAGAAAATCTGTCCAAGTTTCAGTATAAGTTCTTCAATTCTTAACTGACAAGTTGTGATATAGAATGGCTAATTTTATCATTTCTAAATTAGGGATCTAAGCGACTATGGGTATAAGCTTATTGGGTAGTCAAGTAGTGACTCAACTGGTCACTTCCCCTCTTCCCGCTGCCTCTATCAGAGGGTATGTCTACACTACCCCGCTAGTTCGAACTAGCGGGGTAATGTATGCATACCGAACTTGCTAATGAAGCCCAGGATTTGAATTTCCCTGGTTTCATTAGCATAAAGCCGGCGCCGCCATTTTTAAAAGCCGGCTAGTGCGAACCCCGTGCCGCGCGGCTACACGTGGCACGGGCTAGATAGTTCGAACTAGCTAGCCATTCCGAACTATCTAGCCCGTGCCGCGTGTAGCCGCGCGGCACGGGGTTCGCACTAGCCGGCTTTTAAAAATGGCGGCGCCGGCTTTATGCTAATGAAGCCCGGGAAATTCAAATCCCGGGCTTCATTAGCAAGTTCGGTATGCATACATTACCCCGCTAGTTCGAACTAACGGGGTAGTGTAGACATACCCAGAGAGAGGCAGCAAAGGGGGGAGGGGAGAGAGCAGGAGTTAGTGCTGGGGAGAGCTGGCTTAAAAGCTGGCTCCCCCCAGCTCTGTCTCCATGGGGGTGGGGGGAGGCAAAGGCACAGTGGGGAAACAGCACGGGTGGGGCTTTTGCTACATTTCCAAGGCAGAAGCACAACAATCGGGACCCAGAGCAAGCGGAGATGGGGTGAATAGGGACCTAAGCAGTGTTCCCTGCTGCCTTTGACGTGTAGCAAGAGCCCCGCGTAGTGACTCTTACTATATTTAAAAGGCAGAGGTACAGCTGGAATAGTGAGCACTCCACCTCCTCCCATCGACTAATCGAAGAGTTGATTAATCGAAATTTAACATTCCTATTTTGAATCATTGAGGATTTTGTAAAATTGTGTCAAAATTATTGTGTCATGAAAAGCTGAAATATATGGATCCACCATGGATCATCATAATTGTGATATATCTCTGCCAGGCCAGAACCAATGGTGAGTGATGTACCATCAATCATCGATTCAACATAAAGAATCTTGGAACAATAGGATAGCTCTAGTGGAGACACAGAGAGAGACAAACAGAGATTTGAGACAAGCAGAGGATGAAGGAAAGGGAGTGTTTGTTGTAGAGTAATGGAAAGTTGCCAGGACAGCTAAAAGAAGCAGGTAAATGCCAGCAGCAACCCACAACAGTACTCATAAGGAAACTGGAAAGAAATTTTTTTGTGGCACATTAAAATGAGAAGGCTGCTGTTGGGGCAGCATAACCCAGGGAGATTGTGGTGGAGACCTTTGCCAGTGTTTGCCTGACAGAACACAGATGGGTCCCCCAAAGACTCCCAAGAAAATGGTGAGCTAGTGAGGGGACACTGTGTTTAAAGATGTTTTATATGACCTGTACTCTTCTGTGTTTTATCTACTAAGTAAAGAGAGCATAAAAATATATGACAAGGAGTGTGTTGACAACTTCACTACCGCAGATCCCTACAGAGTTAAATTTTAAACAAGAAGCTTCACATCTGGGATGGATTTCTAGGAGAGGGGTGTGTTTAAATACTAGGGAATCTGAGGCCATGCTACATCCAAAGAGGGTAGGTGGCTGGACAGCAAATTCTAACACTCACAGGGAGGTATCAGATACAAAGTCTGAACCTTGAGAGTGTGCATAAGGACCTCAATATTGGGGCAGTATCTGGACTGTATTCATGCTCCAATAGCTTGAAACACCCAATGATGTACAGCAGCAGAGGCTTTGATTCTCCTCACAGTGGTCCTAATGGGTGGACAAGAAGGTGTACTCGCTAGGATCTGAAAAGAAGTTCAAATACAGAATAGTTCAATCTGTCTCCTGACTATTTCTTTTCTAAGCATTGGATATAACTCAAAGAAAATGAAATATAAATGGGAAATGTCACTGCTTTAGAATGATGAATCATCTACATTTATCACAGAGAAGTTTATCACGATATACAGAAGTATTAAACTTTATACTACAAATTAGTCGCAGAAATTTAAAAAATAATTACATTTTGTTAAGAAAGATAGGATATTCTATAGCAGAACATCTGGCGTGGCTATACTACCTCAAACTAGGAAGCCTAACTTATTAGCAATAGTTACTTCCTGAGAAAATGAAGAAACAAAATATCCCCAGAAGACTCAACACCCATAACCTTCTGACCACTATGTACAATTCTAAATATGTTGAACAGCTCTGCAGAAGAACTTCAGAAAACAGTGAAGAGATATCTTTTACATCTCACATAATCCAGAAAGGGCAACCTTAAACAAGTAATCATCAGATGTTCCCACAGAATAGAAGGCAGGTGGGAAAGAATCAGGAAACCATGCACGCAATCCAAAGCAACTATTAAAAAACCCTACAAGAGCCATCCTACACTAAAACAGAAAATGGAACTGATTACAGTTCCCCAACCCACAGGCCACTACCTGACATCCCAAAATCATCTATCAATTAAGAGCTGAATAGTTTAGTAGTCACCAAAGGCTTTAGCTTCAACTCCATCACTAACATGCAGATAATCTTTTGCTGACTCAGTTTCAAAGAATTCTTCCACAAAGATGACATTACCCACACTAACACATACTCATCCATAAAGTCACAAGAAAAAGAATCATCATGTGACCAGAGACCTCCCAGTGGACAAACCATACACTTGCTTGTTACATTTATTGCTTCATAGAAAACAAAAACAAATAACTGTGAACTCCATGAACGTCACATCTACCATATTCTCTCAACCATGAAGAAGACTGCTACATAGTGACTGAAGGTCAGCCACCAAACCATGATCAAATCAGCAGACAAAGGGGGCACCGTTGTTATCTTGAACTATTACAACTATGCCAATAAGGGCAACCAACAACTCTCAGGGTATGTCTACACTGCCAACCTAGTTCGAACTAGGGTGGCTAATGTAGGCATTCGAACTTGCAAATGAATCCTGGGATTTAAATATCCCGGGCTTCATTTGCATGTTCTCGGGCGCCGCCATTTTTAAATGTCCCATAGTTCAAACTACCTGCTCACGGCTACACGCGGCACGGACTAGGTAGTTCGAATTAAAGCTCCTCATTCGAACTACCGTTAAACCTCCTTGCAGGATATTATCTATAAAGAACTCAAAGATTACCTCATACCACAGAAATGTAAGGATATAATTAACTCCTTTCCCAAACAACCCCAAGAGAATCTCTAGAATAAGTTCCTTCACCCATGGGACCTTCAAAATACTTCTGAAGATTAAAAAGCAAGGGAACCCAGGCAGACCCATCATATGTGGCCAGGGCACTCTTACTAAAGAAATATCAAGAATCATAGAAACCATCCTCAAATCACTCCCCACATAAAGGGCCTGTTTTCTCCAGACATTCTGCGACATTAACACCACCATCTTTGCTGCCATGGTCTCACCATGTGAACAGCCCTGGATATTAGGATGGCTCCCCAATGTTCCAACCTTCACGGGCCTCATTGATAAAGAATTTCTGGACAAATGCACCAGGAAACCAATGATACACGTGAGACAAGCAATGGTATTTTTATCCTCTGGATCAACTACCTAAACTTGCTCAGATTTCCACACCACCTCCCATCCGTCAAACTCTCTCTAAAACATTCCCAGATCACCATTAGATTCTAAATATTTAGTGGCTAAAGAAATGGTTGGAAAAGAAAAAAATATGAAGAGAATAACCCATTTAATGTTGGAAGCAGATTATTCTTTCATCTCCGTTACCCAATGAGAACATCATTATACAAGATTAGTGAAGTCCAATGGTACCTTTTCTAAAGTGAGAAGATTTATTTCTGACTGTAACCGAATTTCTGGTTTGCTGCATTGCTGTTCCTTGTACTGCTGGAACTCCTTTTCCAAAACTTTATACTTGTTCTCTGCTTCATAAAACTGCATTAGAAACACCCACATATGAAATTCATTAGAATATACTCATTTCACAATAAAACACATGCACAGGGGAATGGAATGTGTCACAGAACTTAAAATTAGTCCGTGGACCTAAAATTTTACTTCAGTAACGTAACTGATACAAATGTGAATCTTTCAGTGTCTTATAAGTAATGAATGTTTTATAAGTAATGAATTCTTGATTTTGGGATACAGAGAGAGCATAACAGAAATAAAGTTTAAGGAAAGTTTTTGCTACATAGGAAAGAAAAGCCTAAATATAGCTGTTCATCACATTTCTCCAGGGAGAATGTAATTCTATAGAATTACAACCAATAATGTGGTTTTATCAAGTTTGTACACATGGCTGTAACTTTAAAAAGGTTAATTACTTTAGTATCTGCTATATCAAATGTTTACTATCGACTCAACTTCACCAGTTTAGCTTGTCCAGGAATATCTGGAAGAAGAAATATTTTTTCCGACAAATAATGATTTAAAAGGCTGCCACAGAAAGATTTCAGTAGCAAATGACTTACATGGATACTCAAATAGTTGCAAAAACAGAGGTGTTTTGCTTTATAGAAAAAAAATTGATAATTTAAAAGATGCTGCCTTAATCAACATATTACCATATAATTCCATCATAATAGCTATGCAAATCATATCTTCAAATAATTCACAATTTCAATCTTCTTCCAGAACAGCAGATTAGAAATGTAGAGAAAATGCCTGGCAAAACAGTGAAATTAAATATTGGGAATAGGCATACATAAAATAATGATAGAAATTAGTCTTAGAAAATTATTTAATTACATAACTAAATTGGTTCACTTCAATAACACAAGTTTCAGAGGGGTAGCCAGGTAGATTTAGCAAAAACAATGAGGAGTCTGGTGGCACCTTAAGGACTAAACAAATTTGGGCATAAACTTTCATGGGCTGGAACCCACTCCATCAGCCTACTAGGCTGGAGCAGTTCCCCCACCTTCCACCATGGCTGGGCTGAAGCAGCCTCTGCACCACAGACAGGGGCTGCTCCAGCCCAGCTGCTTCTGATCCTGTGCTGAGCTAATGGTTCCAAGCCTGCATGAGCTGGGAGTCAGCAACCTCGCATGGGTCAGAAGGGAGCCAATCCGCTGTGTATGGATGCAGGCTCCCAGACTGTGAGCCCGTGCGGGCTGCACCCAAGTAAGAGTTAACCGGGTGGTGCTTACCAGGTAACCAGTTACCCATTCACATCCCTAATTCTGAGTGGCAACTAATATTTTACTAATCAGGTGAGTCTTCTGGCTCACCACATTCCCTAATATTAATGAATTTTAGGGATATATTTAATGATCATCTGAGCTTAGCTTTGTACACTAAAGACCAGATTGAGTATGAGTTGTACTTTGAGTAAGTCATTTGCTATTGAAATCTTGCTGCGGCAGCCTTTTAAATCATTTGAATCTGTCCCTGAGCATCCCAAGCTATGACTTGACTGGGCCTCTGGTGATGAACCAATATATTATCTTAGGATATGGTCAGAGGTGTGACATGACCAGGTTACATACCTATAAAAAAGTATTTCATGCTCTAAATATTATAAAATAGTCTAACAATTAAAAATAGTTAATATGATTACTGTGAAAACTGAAATGTATGCTTGGGTGATATATCCACAATTTAAAATGATGGCTGAATGCAAGAGAATGAGTTTTGAAGTTGGGCTCTATTTTTAAATGATTAAACATGGAGGATTAAATAGAGGTCATACTTGTAATAATAATAATAATAATAATAATAATAAAATACTGACTCAACAGTTGGGCTATTTTCAATTTCTCTTCAATGCCACAATGGAAAAATGTACCTTCAACTTTGGTACACTAGGTAGTACTTTTCATATTAAATTTCACATTAAAAATATCTTAAAACCAAGCTAACGCTAAATGAAAATGCAAGACATACTTTTCACTACAAAACTGAAAAAAAATCCAGGTGTTTCTAATATAAAAAATTCTTCTAGCAAGATACAGGTGGTTCTCTTCATTAGTCAGTGCTACTGTGGGATTACCATTCAATTTACTCCAGGGGTCCCCAACCTTTTTAAGCACAAGATCATTTTTTGAATTTGTCAATCCAGGATGTACCTCAAACCCAAATACCCTGCCCCACCTCTTCTTCAAGGTCCTGCCCCTCCCCTTCACTGAGGCCTCGCCCTCCTCACTCTGTCCTCCTCCCCTGCATCCCATCTTCCCAGAGTGACATCAGCACTCCCCTGCCTCTCCCCCCAACCCTGCCCAACAAGTAGGAGCAGCTCTGAGGCTCTGGCCAGGAGCAGCAGGGCAGTAGGGGGAGGGACAGCTGAAGCACCAGAACTTGACAGCCTCCCAGCCAAACCAGTCAGGATCACCTGCCAGAGGCTCCAAGATCTACCGGTAGATCCCGATCGACTGGTTGGTGACCACTGATTTATACGTTTTATATGCTAATGTTAAGAAATGAAAAACACATTAAAAAAGAAAAAATTCTATTCAAATGAGATAAACACACTGAAAAATATTTAAGCACTATTCTATAGTGTATTTCCAGAGACAATAATTGAGAGACTGCTGTAAAATGGCTGAACATGAATTGTTAGGTATAAGACTATTAAAATTAAAAAAGAAAACAACAGGTTATATTTTCTGGTACCAACATAAGAACGGCCATACTGGGTCAGCCTAGTATCCTGTCTGCTGATAGTAGCCAATACTAGATGCCCCAGAGGCAGTGAACACAACAGGTAATCCTCCCATAATCCCTCTCCTGTCACTCATTTCCAGACAGAGGCTAAGGATACTAGTTCTACCCTTCCTGGCTAATAGCCATTGATGGACCTTTGTAGCAACATCCTTCTCTACAACATCCTTTGTAGCATTCGACAAAAATTGTTGCTCCCTATTCACATGACAGAGAGATAACAGTGCTGAATGAAAAAAAAAATGTTTTATGGAGACAGAAGTCAGTTATCTGCATCTTCCACTATTGTGAAAGTTGAAATAGGATTAAAAATGAAAGCCACAAAATAATGTATTCTCAAAATTATTTTTACCATTTTAAAATATTTAACTATTTGAGCATTGCTTTATGATTCAGCTGTAAAATGAAATGAACAGTCAAGGTAGTTAGAGATGACAGTAAAAAATTCCAATTGTTTCAGCAACATTTTGGAAATATACAACTACACTTCAGTAGCATCACTCCTAAATACACTACACGAGGGGGGGGGGGGGGGAGCAATAATTTTTTCCCAGGGGTGAAGTGAGCCCTGGGCCAACCTGGAAGGGGCGGGGCCTAATGGGAAGGGGCGAGGCTACCCACCCCCAGACCAATCATGGTCTGGAGGTGGGGGAGCCCCCTTGCCCCCCCTTTCCACTAGGCACCCATGCCCTAGTAGAGGCTTGGCATGCTCCAGAGCCTGAGGGAGGGGGAGCACAGGAAGCCTCCTGCTGCCCTGGGAGAAGCACAAGCCGCGGGCTCCTCGCAGGGCTGAGGTAGGGCATAAGAAGCTTCACGCAGCTCCCCTGCCCCAGGCTCCGATTGGCCTGGAGGTGGGCAAGCACATGAAGCCTCCTCCGCTCTCCACCCTGCCCTGAGAGCAGAAGGAGGCTTCGCATGCTCCCCTCCCCAGGCCAAGTAAGACGCACAAAGCCTTCTCCGCTCTGCTCCCACTGCATGCTGCTTGAAGGCTAGGGGCAGAGAGAAGGAGGTTTCGGATGCTCCCCCACTCCAGGTCCTAATTGGCCTGGGGGCGGGGGAGCAGCAGGACCTCCGTGGGCTAGATCCACCCATTTGGTGGGCCGCATCCAGCCCGTTGAGGCCCTTTTGCCCACCTCTGCAATACACCACTGTAATTTCAATTTGGTTTTCAGCATTATGTGCTCTTTGAGGCTATCACATCTAAATAGTAAAACAAAGGTCTTGCTCTGTTTATAAGTGGACCCCATGCTTGCTTCAAGCTCACTGAACGATTGGGACCCAAGTGTTTATTTCCACCTTGCCAGAACGTGCTTGTGTTCAAATATACAACTTTTTAACATTATTAATATATTTATTTCCACTCAAGAAGGAAGGCAGGTAATTTCTTTACTTACATGCTGTTGCAGACGGACTTTGTCCTCTTCCAGCTGTTTAATTTTTGACCTCTCCAACTCAACTTGATGTGCACATTCTTCTTTAATTCGCCGCACAGAATCCTGCAGTTCTTGAAAGTTTCGTTCATGCTGTGCTTGCAACTCTCGTTTTACTCTTTGGAGCTTATAATTAAAACATTTTTGAATACAATAATAAACAGGATTAGGATCTTCGGTTGAAAGTCTTGATTAAAATCTTTAGCATTCTTTTTAATAAACGTTCAGTACATTTGTATTCACTCTTTAAGGCTCATATCTATGAAGTACTACTTTTACTTCCTTGATTTCTGTATCTCCAATATGGACTAGAATCATCCACTAATCCTTACCAGACTCAAAATAATCTCACATCTAATTTCTCTAGTTCACCTGCCTGTTATGGGCCAAAGATACCAACATCTTAACATGCTGAGGGTGATAAACCAGTATATCCATCCACACTGCTTAAAGAGAAAACAGAAAAGGCAAAAGAAGAAATCCTCTCCACCTCAGTTCTACAATTAGGCCTCTTTCTCGCTTCCTGTGGAAGATCCTCGGGGACCCAGCAGCACTATTAGGTGCTGATGCCCCTCTTTCTCCCTTGTTCTTGGGGATGTCAAGCTAGGAGATATACAGCAGACACATTTTATCTAGTTGCCAAAATATGGACAGTTACAGCCTATCCAGGCCCTTCTTAGCATTCTTAAGTGTTAGATAGGAAGAGGGAGGAAAAGTGGAGGAGTCTCTTTCTGAAGCTGTTAAGAGAGTAGGTCTCCTTTCCAAGCAACTTCTTGACCCAGCAACTTTCTGCTCATTTGCCAGCAGGTAAACATCTGGTGGTCCTGACGAGGCTGCTCAGAGAATAAAACGATCTCTGAAGAGGAAACTGGCGTCTCTAAAGAAGGAGTTGGGGCGGGGGAGGGGGCGGGGGAGAATGTCTGTGAGGGAAGATTGATGCCCTCATCCCCAATTCAGAACCACTTTTACAAGGACAGGATGCTGCCATTACTGTGTAAAGCTGATGAGTGCTAAAACGCCATCCTTATGAGGGGAGGCTGACAAGAGGAACTATTTGTGGATGTGAGGTCTTGGAAAACTTGTCCTCACTTTAGACCACTAGTACAGACACCGCACAAGAGGCACTTAATATCTGTCTACTTTTGCCCTCTGTTAAGTATACCCCCATCTCCATATTCCACACACACCCTCCTTCCCAAATATTTGGGTCCTTTCGAAGGAAAAAAAAGGCACCCAAGAAACTTCAGCAGAGACATTGTTAAAATCAGTTTGGGTACATCTGTGTAAGATATATTCCAAAATAGCGCATTCACACTACAAGGAAGCCTCAAAATTAGTCTGAGGTAGGCGCCCCTATGCATTCTCTCAGTTTAAGAGCCCCAGGAAGACCTGGGGAGAAATTACTTAGAATGGCCCTAGTGAGGAGCTATTTTGAAGTAGCAGCAGTGGAGCATCCACACTGCAGCTATTTCGAAATAGCTAATTCGGAAGACAAGTTATTCCTCGTGGAATGAGGTTTACAGAAGTTGGAATAAGCTGCCTGTTATTTTGATATTATAACAAAATAACGGAATTGCTGTGTAGATGCTTGCATTGTCGTTATTCTGAAATAACACTGCAGTGTAGAGACACCCTTTATGTGAATCCGCAGTCTAACTCCTGCACTCTCAAAACAAAACAAAAAACCCAAGAAAACTGCCAGTTAATGAGAAAACTTTTCCTGTGTTTTATCACCCATGCATCAAAATACGCCATCAATGAGACAGTGTGGCCAACCACAGAAATGTAATGTCCATTTCTAACAGACATAGCTGTACGTAACACGCTTAACAAATTCATGTGACTTGTAACATAATGGAAAACATTAACTATGACCTCAATCTTTCCCCAAGACCATTTTCAATGTCAACTGCTCATCTAGCCAGATGTCTTCTCTGCACATATACTATTATTTTGGAGGTCACAATTTAGATTTTCCATAATCACAAATGAACGAATCAAGTAGGTGAGAAGATAGAGTGTTTGTCACCCCGCTACCAGAAATAAAATTGTCCCCAGAGGAAAGCTCAAGATAATGTTTACATGCATGGGAGATTTTAACATTCTCTTTAAACATACTGTAAGTAATTTTTACCTCCGATTCTGCACTGACAAGCTGTCGTTCACGCTTCTCTAAATCGGCCAAGGTTTTCTGAAGTTGTTCTTCCAAATTTGTATATTCCGCCACCTAAAAACAAGCACTGATTTCTTGATTTTTTTCTTGTAATTAAACCTCAATTTGCAATAAGTCAGGAGCTTCACATATAAACTCCAATATTTTTATAAACCAAACAGTAATGAAACTTAAAACATGCATGTATTAGGATCCAAAATTATAGATCAACTTCTATACACAAGGCAAGTCAAATTGCCAAATATTAAGGCTACCTAATACAGAAATTACTCAGGATGCCATAGATCATTTTTCTCTAATACACTACCTCAGTACTGTGATTGGTAGCACAGTGGACTTTGTGCTAGATTTACTTCGAACAAAGGATTTTTGTGTGCTCTTTAATGATATGAAGTATGGATAACCCACTATTACAGGGCATTCCATACTTTATGGGGAATATGCTTATGAATATGATGTAAATGGAATGCGCTTTATGAAAAATACTTTATGAGATATCATTGAAAAGGTTATGATTTACTGAATGTTTTTATCCTGTTTGTGTGCATATATCATTCCTGCATCTCAAGTTAGGAATATTGACTGTAGATTTACTAACAATGTATTCATATTAAGTGAAACCTGTTAGCAGCTTATCAGATACAACAATAAAGAAACCAGACACAGAACAAATGCCCCATTAACATGACAATGTAGTTTTCTTGTAAGTGTGAGAACCAGCCTGTAACAAGTGGTTGCTGGCTCTGTCACCTAATGCTTGAATATCTCTTAGATTCTGTACTTTTCTACAAGGGGAGGGTCAGGTTCAGGAGATAAAAAGGATTTGCCTAAAAAGGGAATCCTTTAAGAGTGAAGAGTGAGGTAATCCAGGTTAACAGTTCTCTCCTGGGACTCCACCCATAATGAGTGCTGAACAGGGCGGAAACACTTGAATCAGACTGGAAGGACAGCCGGTGCAGAGATTATAAGACCCATATTTATTATGAAAATTTATGTGTAACCAATTCCCTTAGGCTACATCTACACTGCAGCGCTATTTCAGGATACCTGAAGTATCCCAAAATAGCTATTCCATGTCTTCTGAGCGTGCCTGTTATTTCAAAACATAACAGGCTCACTATTCCAACATCGCTGTAAACCTCATTCCATAAGGAGTAAGGGACGTTTTGGAATAGTGATTTATTTTGAAATAAGTTCTGTGTAAACAGTGCTGAATTTTGAAGCTTCGGGTGCATAGACGCACCCTTAGTGTATTAAAATGCACCCTTAAATTTGTGTGTTCTATTTTGCTTATTAATCTTTCTTCTGTGTGCGATCTCTTATGCTCACTTAAATCCTACCTTTTATATTAAATACATCACTTCTGATTATTAATAAACCCAGTTTAAATAACTTTTACCTGGGGAGGGGAGAGGAGTCTGTACAGATCCCTCTTTACATTGATAAAAAGGGAAAATTTACATGAGCTTACTCTGTATGGCATTCCATTCAGCATAAAACAAGCACGTGCCTGCTCAGTGGAGTCTCAGCACATCAGGTGACAGTCCTGAGGGCCCCGACCCATCACACCCACTGAAGTCTCAAACCAAGAGCATACATGCTGATACAAGTCATTATACTGCAAAAGAATATGCATAGGTTGCTCTCCTTACCTTTTTCTTTACTAATGCTTCTCTTTCTTTATCCCTTTTTTTCCACTCCTCTGCAAGTGCCTGCATGTGAGCCAATTCCTTCTTTTTTAGCTAACAAAAGCAAAATAAAACAAAAACACACTTCATCTTTGGAAGTCAATAACATAAAGGCTACATAAAAAATAAAAATGCACAGCTACCCCATCTATGAATTAAGTATTTAGGAGAGCCTTGCTGAAGAGTGATGTCAACTACCAAAGTAGGGGATGAAATTCAGATTTCAGATCCATATAGCAGACTTCAGTTCAAATATTCTGTATCTCATAGTGAAATCTGACCTTCAGAGAGAGCAAAATATTGAACAAGAAGGGCTTTTAGTAGAAGGATGCTATGAACAATACTTGTTAAAACTAGTGAATACACTGGACCACTCTGCATCTGATTTAATGGTGTGTGAAACACATACAGTATGAAACACCTTGTATTGTACTGCAAAATGCTGTTACAACATACATAATTATGCAATAATTATTTTTATAATTACGATAAAAAAATTTCCTACTTCAACTCAGGGTCCCTTAACTATAAAAAAAACCTCTTCTAAAAGCAATATGTGATCATTTATAAGAATGATTACCACTATTTTTGAAACAATGCCTACGATATATAAACATGACTTCATGAACTGAAGTTTTTGGAGGACCAGTAACATTCATTTGCATATTCATTAAGCAAATGATGAATATTCAAATAAGTTGTTTCTGGTCCTCTCAAAGCCCCCAATGCCAGTGTTAGCAAAGCTTTTGATACAGTCACCCACAATATTCTTGCCAGCAAGTTAAGGGACTATGGATTGGATAAATGGACTGTAAGATGGATAGAAAGCTGGTACTTAGCTGCGAACTGCCTGTCTGGCAGATGTGCTCATGCTGTGTGAGTGTCTACCAGCCAGACAGTTCGCAACTACTCGAGGGAGGGTATGTGGAGGGGTGGAGGGGGCAGGGGAGGGGAGACATGGAATCCCTGGAGCCGGACTCACTCATGTGCCCGGGCCAGTCTCACTTCCCCCTTCAGCTCCCGATCTCCTCAGTCCAGTCCTGCTGCCCTCGTCCAGCCCTGCTTCCGGTTCCCCTCCGCTCCCCACCAATCTCCCCCGGTTAGCCCCGCTGACCTCATCCAACCCTGCTTCTGCAGCTGGTTCTCCCATCCTCCTGATCTCCCCCAGCCTCCCCCCACCACTCTGTCCAGCTCTGGTTCCGCCGCCTGCCCTCCCCGATCTCCGTTGGACAGCCCCGCTGCTCCCAACCCTGCTTCCGCCGCCCGCCCACCTCAAACTTCGCGGGACAGCACCGCTACCCCCAAACCTGCTTCCACCGGCTGCCCGCCCCCACTCCCTCTCCCTTGCCATCTCCGCGTGACAGCCCTACTACCCCCAAACTTGCTTCCCAGCAGCCAGTCCCCCCCAGCCCACCCCACCCCACTCTGCTCTGCTCCCCTCCCGGCAACCACGCTGAGGCCTGGTATTTTTTTCCTCATGGCCTGGTATCAGGCCATGGCCCATAGTTTGGGAAACACTGATTTAGAGAATGAAAACAATATGCAAGTTGAATAGTGACAGCAAGTTAGATAATACCTAAGGGCATGTCTACACTAGCCCCCTAGTTCGAACTACGGAGGCTAACGTAGGCATTTGATGTTGCAAATGAAGCCCGGGATTTAAATATCCTGGGCTTTATTTGCAACTTCCCATCTGGGTGTCATTTTTAAATCCCCCTAGTCCGAACTAACTGCCCGTGGCTACACGTAGTAGTCAAACGTTAACTCGAACTAGTTATAGGTAATGACCTGGTTTTCAAATATGTCCTCTTGCATTTCCTTCCACATTTCTAACTCAAGTGCTGCTTTGTATTCAAGAGTTTCTCGTGGCTCTGGTTCAGTTTCTGGGACATGATGAGGCTGTGGTGGAGGTGCCTGCTGCTGCCCAGCACCTAAACACTAATTATAAAAATAATGTAATTTGAATGAAAAAGTAACTTTAAAACTTGAAAGAAAAAGGATTATGCTTATGTACAACTTACCTGAGAAGAATCTGACACCAAAACTTCATGCATTTTCACAAGCCCATAATCTTCTAGAGTCACACTGTAAGAAAGTTCTGCTATCCGACTGTTTGCCCTGCAAATTGCATTACACAAGAATGATTATTCATTTTTGTTGGAAGCTGCCACAACTCAGTGTCGTTCATTTCTGGCAAGGTAATGTAAAACAGCAAGGAAATAAGATTTAACAAGCTTACAGTGTAGTCTGATCAAATCTCTTACAAAGCATACAATGCTGCATATGTGAGTGCTAAAACACTATTAATTTACAGAACTATAGTAATACTTGCACAATACCCACTCTCCTCCCACAAGTGGCTCCACTGGCCTGCCTGGAATGGACCTCCCAAATATAAAAGTCAAACTATGCCTATGTTATATTCTCTTTTCCTAAGAAAGACGTTAAATAAATTGGAGTGTGGAGTATGTAAGCATATTATATTAATTTCTCAGAACATTCTAACATAACCTTGAAAAAATATATAAATGTAAGTAGTTTACATAAAAAGATGAGATGTTAAGGTAAACTGCTATCTACTAGTGATTAAGTTTTGTGCAATACCACCAAATACTCACCAGCAACTAAACCCCACACCACAGAAACACTAACCCAGCACCCAAACCCTGCAGTGAACTCCATTGACAGCTCTGTTTGCAGATTTACTCAGATGACAGCATCACAGGACCTTATCACATCAGCAACACCATAAAAGGCTCATTTACCTGCACATCTACTATGTGTTATATCATGTGCCAACAATGCTGCTCTGCCATGTACATTGGCCAAACCAGACAACTCTATGCAAAAGACTAAACAGACACAATTCAGACATCACAAATTGTAACATTCAAAAACCAGGAAAGCACTTTAACTGCCTTGATATTCAGTAAGACTTGAAATAGCTATTTTTTTTTTCTCCTGAAAACCTTCAAAACCAGATTGCACTGTCAAACTGCAGAAATAATCTTCATACACAAACTTGACACTATCAGAATGGAGACTGAGTGGCTAGTTCACTATTAAATGTAATTTTCCCTCTTTTGATATTGACTCCTTCTCATTAACTGTTGGGAATGATTCCTATGCACCCTGACTGAATTGACCGCATGATCACTGGTCCTTTGCTTAGTAATGTAACACACCCATCTTTTATATGTTTATACTGATGTTCCCACTTCATGCAGCTCAAAGTCGGTTCCAGACGACCAATGCTTATGCTCAAATAAATGTGTTACTCTTAAAGACTCCTCTTTATTTTTGCTCGAACAGATTTACATGGCTACCCCCTCTGAATCAAGTATGTATTACAGCTATTCATAAAATTCTATGAATGACAAGTTTTGTCCTTTTTAATCTGATCTAATACTTCAAATGAAAATTAAGACTAAAAGGTTTTCAAAGTATAATAAAGAGTAACTAGAGGGAAGAAGGGTTATTTTATCAGGAAAAAACATTAAACAAATAAAATTAAAAAGATAAGACATGATATAATGCAAATAATGTTTTTAAAAGGTTTTACCCTTGTGCTGCCATAACACCAACTGTTTCACTATAGGTCTGACGCCAACATTGTTCTCCATTAGTTCCCAAGAATCGGGTTTTTTCCAAGCCCAAAACATTTGAAAGCTGCAGCCTTGCAATTCCCAGAAGTATATCTTTAGTCATTTTATCTTTGTGCCACAATTCAACCAGTAGTGGTAATCTAGAATACAGAAACATTTTTGGCATCAGTAGCCAGACAAAAGAAAACATATTCTCACTTAAGAAGGGAGCTTCTTACAAAAATAATTTCCCAAACGCAATCTAGCAGTAGGAACTCATTCTTACCATAGCAAAAAATATACCCTTTATACCTCTCATTTTCCCCACAAAAGACTGACTTAAAACTCTGTGTCTCCTTCTTCATTCAATCACTTTGGCTAGATGACAACCCTTTTCCAGTTTTTGTACAGAGAACAAACCTACACCTACATGATGATGAACTGGATGATCTCGTAAGTTTTCTCCATTACCGAAAATATCAATCTACGATTTAGTTACTGCATCTACAAAACCTCTCTTCTACCTTCCTTTTCAAATTACCACTTTGTTTTAGGCTTTATGGTGGGAGTATGCATGAAAGCTATTCTCTACCCTATTCACTTGCCTACAAAAGGAAGCTATGTTTATGGGAGACATTCATTGTAACCTATACAGCAACTGTGTTTCACAGGTTTTGGTCAGTTTGATAACCATCCTTCAAATCCAGTCAGAGTAGGTGAAATCTTGCTCTGATTCTGTGAAAGCAAAATTGATTTCTTCAGACCACATTATGTAGCCCTTTACTTTAGTAAGAATTAACCCAAAGAGATGCTCCAATTGATATCAAAACATTTCCTGTGTAAGTAAATGTTCACAACTATGAGTAAGGTTTGCACATATCTGACCTTTATATGTTAGACCAGCGGTTCTCAAACTTTTTGGGCTCCGGAGCCCTTTACATGTGTAAAAATTTATGCAGAGCCCCAGCGGTCCACTGATTGTATGTGTTGTACCTATCGATGTTTCCAGTTTGTCAACCTTGCGGAGCCTCTGGAAATGTCTCGCGGAGTCCTGGGGTTCCGCAGAGCACAGTTTGAGAAACACTGTGTTAGACTATAAAGCCTCAAAGTGCAAAAAAAAATAAACAACATCTTCTTGGTTACTAACTTAAAATTATTCCAACCCCCCATCCCCACCCAAAAGCTTAGATTTAGAAGTATGTTTTATATTAAAAACAGTTCAATAATGGTGACAAGTCTCAAAGCAGTAGCCATGTTGGTCTGTATTTTTAAAAACAATGAACCATAGGACTACTCATGGTTAAATAATGGTCCATGTAATAGGATAAAAATACAAGTGTTACCTGAACAAGGTGTCTTGAAGTTGATGAGGCATAGTTGCAAAATCAAATGCACAATAGGACTGGGGTAGAAAAACTTCCATGTTTTTTCTCACTTCTACAGGAGGATTTGTCATAATGGGTGCTGCACTCCCAAAAAATGGATACGAGTACCTAATGAGAAAAGTAAAAATGCAAATTTAACTCAAGTAATATTCTGGTAGGCAAGAAAGCCAAGGGAAATCATTTTCAGTTGATGATACTAGTAGCTTAGAACCAATTCTACTTTGGGAATATCTAAGGGCAATGTCAGTTGTACAAGCATATCCAAAACCAGAAATTTGGCTCTTGATGTTCAATGGCTCCCATTTACTTTAAGATTGCAGGATCAGAGCTAAAGTTCACTGCCGTTCGAACACAAACACCCTTAATAGCTATTGCTAATCTTCAGGACTATGAAAGTTATATTTAATATTTTTAGTCTTCTAAAGCATATATCTAGTTTCTCTAAGGGTTAGAATAATAGAATCCTAAAACTGGAAGGGACCTCAAGATGTCATTGAGTCCAGTCACCTACCCTCACAGCAGGACCAAGCACTATCTATATCAGTGTTTCTCAACCAGCTGTATGAGTAAATTTGGAGAAAACTGAATTTGTTTTAAATTTTACAGCACTTTATTATTTTTGTACTTTTTACACCCAAACATGTCATCACTTGCCCGGCTATGATTAAGTTGTTTAAACAAATGTGTTTCAATGGCAGAAAAAAATTTGTGCCCCTGAAAAAACTGTAGGTACTAGGGGTACCTTTTTTAAAAAAAATTAAAGGGGGTACTTTTTTTTTTATAAAGTTCAGAAATACTGGCCTAGATCATCCCTGAGGGAATGTCTACACTTGCACTCTAGTTCGAACTAGGGATGCAAATGTAGGCATCTGAAATAGTCAATGAAGCGGGGATTTAAATATCCCACACTTCATTAGCATGATCTCGCCAGCGCGTTACTCCGATCAACAGCTGTTTTGAAGTAAAGTGTGTGCCAGGTCACGTTAGTTCGAACCAAACCCCTTGGTTACAAAAAATGACGAGTAATGTTAGTTTGAACCAAGGGGTTTGGTTCGAACTAATGCGTCCCGGCGCACACTTTCACTTTCGAAACAGCTGTTGATCGGAGTAACACGTCGGTGAGATCATGCTAATGAAGTGCGGGATATTTAAATCCCCGCTTCATTAACTATTTCAAATGCCTACATTTGCATCCCTAGTTCGAACTAGGGTGCAAGTGTAGACATACCCTGACAGATTCTACCCAACCTGCTCTTAATTATCTCCAGTGATGGAGATTCCACAAAGCCCCTTAGCAATTTATTCCAGTGTTTAACCACCCTGACAGTTAGGAAGATTTTTCTAATGTCCAACCTAAGCCTCCTTGCTGCAATATAAGCCCATTGTTCTTTGTCCTAGCTTCAGAGGCCAAGAGCACAATTTTTTCTCCCTCGTCCCTGTAACACCCTTTTAGATACTTGAAAACTGCTATCATGTCCCCACAGTCTTCTTTTTTCTAAACTAAACAAGCCCAATTCTTTCACTCTTCCTTCACAGATCATGTTTTCTAGACCTTTCATCATTTTTGTGGCTCTTCTCTGGACATTCTTCAATTTTTCCATATCTTTCTTGAAATGTGGTGCCCAGAACTGGACACAATACTCCAACCGGGGCCTAATCAGTGCAAAGTATAGCAGAAGAATGACTTCTCGTGTCTTGCTCACAACACTCCTCTTAATGCATCCCGGAATCATGTTTGCTTTTTTGCAACAATGTCAAACTGTTGTCTCATGTTTAACTTGTGGTCCACTATGACGCCTAAATCCCTTTCAGCAGTGCTCCTTCCTAGACAGTAATTTCCCATTCTGTATGGGTGAAACTCACTTTTCCTTCTTAAGTGGAATACTTTGCATTTCTCCCTATTAAACTTCATCCTATTTACCTCAGACCATTTCTCTAGTTTGTCCAGATCATTTTGAATTTTGACTGCGTCCTCCAAACCACTTGTATCTCCTCCCAGTTCGGTATCATCTGCACACTTAATAAGTGTACTCCATATGCCATCAGCTAAATCACGGATGAAGATATTGAACAGAACTGGTCCCAAAACAGACCCGAGAAACCCCACTTGTTATGCCCTTCCAGCATGACTGTGAATGGTTAATATCTACTTTCTGAGAATAGTTATCCAAGGTTGTGAAGGAAAGGAAAGGAATTTTCTAATCAGACTAAACTTGTTGCTATTGGCAATCTAAAATTGGATGTTAGCTACAATTACATTTAAGGACATATTGTTTTCAGGGTTTAAACACACACAAAACCAAATAAGTTATATTTCTATTCTATTCCAGATCTGTATTTGAAAAAAAGCAACTTAAACTCCTGCTGCTACTAGAAGTCCAACTTTGTCTAGTTGCATATCTATATTGTTTAAAAGTTAATTTTGATCTTCAATTAATCTAGGGGGCTGTGCCCACTGCTCGCTATTCTCCCCCCTCCCCCCCTTCTTTCTGACAACTTTTGCAGCCAGAGAGCATGATGACATCATTCTGTAGCCCAGCAGAAAAAACTTCTTTTATATATATATATATAGAGAGAGAGAGAGAGAGAGAGAGAACTTTCCAGAATATGTACTGAAATTGTAACCAATGAGACATATCAACTTATTAGAATATTTGTTTGCTTTTTAGGTCTTTCAAGAAAAATTCTCTGTCATCAGCACAATTATTCTGGAATATACTAAACAGGAAAAATGTTTTGTCTTCACTAAAAATTCTTACATATGACGCATGATGACACTGACTGTGAGCTCTGTTATACTGGAGTGCGTTTTCTCTATTTGTTCTTCCATATAGAAATTAGGTGGAAAGATGTGTTCCCTTACAATGCAGAAGACCCCACTCAAGCCTTAAGATTACTTGTACCTAAGAAACAATCTCTCTTTTTTCCCTCCTAGGGCTGAATGATAATCTGAATCAAACAGTCTAAACATTTTAGGTGACAGACACATAGGAAAATCCAGTATCAGTAATGCTAGGTTTTATCCCAACTTTCATTTGCAATGAGCAAGTCCAACATTTCAAAGTGTTTAAAGGCAGCTACTTGGCTACTTGAGAAGGTATCAAATTGCCTGTACTACCAATATTCCAAATGGTGTGTAGTTTTCCTTTTAAAAAATAGAATGGGGGAAGGGAACAAAACCACAAAATCCATTACCCTTCCTTACAATAAGGCCATCAGTAAAAATATACCATACCTTAAAATGCAGTTGACAGGAAATGCAACCTCCAGATTGTGAATACTTCTTAAATCTATTGAAAAGCAAAAGTGATGTGATGTTGCTGGCACTGCAATTTTTTGCCCCGATGTAGACTCAGAAGCAGAGTGTGTAGCTCCAGGTTGGGACTGGGAAACAGATGCTTCAACATTCAAAGCTGAAAGTATAAATACAGAGTGTTCTGTATATCGTTTTATCCTCTATTTTGTCCAAAATAATATCATTTATATATAATACAAAAACATGCCTGGCACTATAAATGGAAATAGACAGCCACTCTGAAACATTTTTACAATATAAGTTACTTTTCTAATGTAAGAAATGGCATTCCAATTTTTAAGTTACTACTAAAGTGGGGGAAGCCATTTGGAAAGATAAAATCCTGTATGGATTATATATTTATGGTGCATATGAGAAGATATATTGAAGGAGAAGCTACTTGACTATCCACTTTAAAATGGGCATTCATAACTTATATAGCACTAAGAATTAGGGATGTAAAATCCTGATTAAACAATCAACTGGTTAAATATTAGGTTAATCAAATATTTAACTCGTTATCCGACTAAGCAGGATCCGGGGTGCTGAACAGCTCCAGCCCATCTGGAGTAGTCCCTGTTCTGGTGCGGGGCGAGGTGCTGCTCCCAGGGAACCAACTAACCATTATCTGGTAAACATCACCCAATAAGTATATTCCTAGTAAGGATATTGAATTTGACAAAATACGTAAACAGAGAGCCTTTTGGCACTAATTTTAGAACTTGATGCTGAGATTTTGGGGAGCATCAAAACTTAAAGACACTCATTAAGAGTTTAGTAAGTATGTGCCATCAAGTAGCCACATGCAAATTACTAAGTAAAATAGTTGGATGAAGATTCTGAAAGTTTTTCTAAAAGGAATGACGTATTAGTTAAACTGTATGGATAGATCCTTTGCTTGGAGAGAAGCAAACCCCCAGGCTTGTCCTGGGTGTGGAATGAAAGTGCTTAGATTAAACAATAATACCTCTCTTTTATATAAAAACTTTTCATCTTCATACATTAGAGAACTTAAACAAAAACAAAAAAAAGAGTTTTATTCCCATTTTACAGATGGGAAAACTGAGATACCTAAAAACTGTGCCTTGCCAAAGATCTACCAGCTTGCCAGCCAGACCTCTATGTTCAGACCAATGCCCTACCAACTAGACCCTACCTTCTCAAATGCTCCTCCAGGGAGCTGACAGCTGGTTAACTTGTGTGTTTAATGAATGAGGTTACCAAGACATAGCATCTTCAAATCTCAAAAGAACTGTTTCTGCACTCACCCTATTTTATGATCTAAGAGAGGGACAGAGTTATCATTTATAATTTAAATTAATTTAAAATTAATTTAAATACTGGTTCTTCTGCTTTGGTCTTTCGAACCTGGTGCAATTTTCTGTTATATTTTTTAAAGTAAGTCTCATACTAATAAAGAGATACAATAAATAAAATTTCATCCATCTTCTGCTAGCTTGTATTTCATAGTATTAATGGTAGTAATTTAAAAAAGAAGCAGATCTTTCAACGTATGCTACTCTATACATAGAGTGAGCCACTGAAAATAGATTTTTAACTGCTCTCAAACTGCAAAAAGATTCATTAAATTACATTGTGTAGCCAAAGTGATTGGATAGGAACCAGAGATCATCACAGCATTACAGATCTGTTCTAACTACAATATTGTATATAATTTACAATTTTTAAAAATGAACCAAGACAATAAGGTTGACGAATTCTCAGGGTATATGGAAACAAATACAGTAAAACTCCAATTGTCCACCATCCAGTGGTCCGGCACTCCACATAGTCCAGCATCAACTGGAACCTGGAAGTGCTCCGGCCAGCCGGACAATAGGAGCTGCTCCGCGCTTCTTCCTCAAGTCCGCTGCGCTTCTTCCTCAAGTCCGCTGCTGAAACTGACCAGTGGCGGACTTGGGGAAGCTGTGGAGCAGAGCAGCAGGGGTGCTGCCGGGTTGGTCCCGCAGCACCGCGGGACCAACCCGGCAGCACCCCAGCTGCTCTGCCCGCGGCTTCCCTAAATCACCACTGCCGCTTGCAGCCCCAGCTGGCCTGTAGCTGGCGGCTGCGTGGGGCTTCCCCCACCACCCTGCAAAATGGCGGAGGATTTGGCCCACGCTGCATCGTTCCCCACTGACTCCCTTTGCCCCCCAGACCTCTCACAGCCCCCCTTCCGGAGTACCTTCTGATACTCCGGCATATCCGATAATCCGGCACCCCGTGGGTCCCAAAGGTACCAGATTATCGGAAGTTTACTGTACTTCTATTTTCTGTTTTTAAACAGTGTTGCACTGATTAGGTTTTTCTGACTGAACATTAGTGAGCATTACATAAATTTTGCAGCTCTGAGTGTAAAGGTGACTTTGCTTTGTTTTGTGATTTGAAAACTGCTAGCTCTTCAGGCTCTTGTTTGTTAACTTCTTTGCAAGATTCAACCATCAGCTCTGAAAGATAATTGTGAAATAATTTAGGAATAACCATTTCTACAACAGAAGTGTCTATATTTAAAAAAAAGTTACATCCCTTCAGTTTTCATCATAAGTATACATTTGTCTCCTGTGCTAATGATTTTTCTCCCTGTTATGTTTCAGATTAAGAGCCCAATCCCGGTGACCTGTCTAGGAAAAGTATTAATGATGAAAGGGCTTTCACCTGAATAAAGGAAGCAGGATTGAGACCCTGAATTTCCCTCCACAGTGTGGTTTAGGACCAGTCTCAGAAAGCAGAACAACAAGAAGTCAATTTAGCAAATACAGTAAACAGAATTCTTGGTGACAGTGCTCCCAAATGGAAAAATTCAACTCAGGGAACCAAGACGGGGGCTTCCATAATGGGCAATGTTTAGTAAAAATAAATCTGCTATTAAATGTTTGGTGAGGAATAGGAGTGATGTGGGGTTTCAGAAAAAATATATTTGTTAATTAGCAAATAGAAAATTGGTGAAGTTCTATTGAACATTTAATTATTCAATATTAATTTGAATCTCTCCTATTTTTCATGAAGTTAATGCATTACAAATCATTAAAATAGTCAGCTATTTTTACAAAATACTAATTTACCAATTCCTTGAAGTTTAAATATCCTATGCTCTTTCTTTCCTCCCCCATTTCATTTTTTTATGTCACTCTTTTTCATTACTTTTGTAGACAATGCCAAGCTTGGAGGGGTTGCAAGTGCTTTGGAGGACAGGGTTAGAATTCAAAATGATCTGAATAAACTGTAGAAATGCTTGGAGGTAAATATGATAACATTAAAAAAGGAAAAATGCAAAATAGTCCACTAAGGAAGGAACAAATCAGCTGCATGTATATAAAATGAGTTGAGACTGTCTAGGATGGAGTACCATGGAAACAGATCTAGGAGATCGAAGTGGACAACAAATTCAATCTAAGTCAACAGTATGACACTTGCACGCACACACGCAAAGGAAACATTTTGGGATGTATAAACAAGAGTGTTGTAAGCAAAATAATTTTTCTGCTCTACTTTGCACTGCTTAGGCCTCCACTGGAGCACTGTGTAAAGTTCTGGGCACCACATTTTAGGAAAGATGTGGTCAAATGGGAGAAGGTCTAGAGTAGAGCACTAAAAATGACTAAAGGTCTAGAAAACATGATCTATAAGGGAAGACTGAAGGAACTGGGTTTGCTTAGTCTGAAGATGTGAAGACAGAGGGGACATAACAGTTTTCAAGTACCTAAAAAGTTGTTACAAGGAATAAGGAGAAAAATGATACTCCTTAACTTCTGATGATAGGACAAGCAACAAGAAGTTTAAATCTCAGCAAGGGAGGTTTAGGTTGGACAATAGAAAAAGCTTCCTAAGCATGAGGGTGGTCAACCACTGGAAAAAATAGTCTAGTGAGGTTGTGATTGTAAATCCATTATTGAAGATTTAAGAACAAGTTAGACAAACGCACACTTGCCATGATGGTCTAGATGGTACTTAGTCTTGGAGTGAGTGTAGGGTATTGGACTTGACCTGCAAGATTCCTTCCAGTGCTACAATTCTATGAAATTGCTGTCCATGGACCACTGGTGGTCTTTTGCACACTGCTTGAATGGGGCTGGCTCTTCTGTTATTTTCAGCTGCTAATAAATATTAAAAACAGCTAGAATACATTAACTACTCTTCTAATATGTTTTCCACATGAGTTGTTTATTTGCCACAATGATACGATCACAAACGGGAGAGGATGAGGTCTAAGGGGCAATCTGTGGTCTGTGCTATGAAAACGTTTAACAAAAGTTGGTTTATGCCTATTAACATTCAAAATTACAAATCACTTACCTTTTTTGTTTAATTTTGTGCCCCTATCATACTGAAGACTTTCTATTTCACTTTCTGTTGCATCATCTTTTATGGGAAGAGAATGGTCATTCTGAAGTGGGGCACAAGGGGCACTCTGAGATCTTTGCTCTGGACTCTTTGTTTTATCCCGTGTAGGAGAAAAAACTCTTTTCAGAGACTGTTGTTCTTGCTCAGTTTGAGGATCTAAGTGGATCAATGACTGAACAAAATAATACAATTTTCTTATTAAAAAAATTGTCATTGAAAATCTTTCTATATTTACAAAATCTTTCTATCTTTACAGAATTTGAGATTATTTTTATGGCACAGAAACACTGATGGAGCTATACAATATACTGTAGCTAGTTCTTTCAGGCTTTTCCTGTCCACGATTTAAAGTGTAAAATTGTGTTTAACAAAATCCAACTGTTTTAAATCTTTTAAACCAGCAGCTGAACCACAATCAAAATGGGTGGAGCATACCTGGGTGTTTATGCTGTCTTTCTGTAAGGTTACTGATACCCCAACAGTAGGAGCCATATCTATGGCCAATGGTGGCAATTTTTGCTTGGCTCTATTTGGTGGGACAAGGTTGAACGCCCCTTCAACTGCCACAGGGTGCTGGTCAATCTCCACATTTCCTTTCTTCAGCAATCCAGTTAGTGGTATTTCAGTGCTTCCAAGAGACTGGTCCCCACAGCAAAGATGGATCTATTGGAAAAAGAAGTGCTCAGCAAATATTAGAGTGTTTACGTCTACCACTGCCAAATGTCTGAAACTGAACCGCCTTCTAAAAAGAAATGAACGATGAGATCCAGCCCCCTGCCTAGTCTCCTTATGCTGAGTAAAAGGGCTGGAGTGGCATAAATAGACCCTAAAACCTCTGTATCAATCTGGGTCAAGATTCTCTCAGAGCAGACACTGAAGTAGGTAGCCAAGATAACAATTATCTACATCACAGTGACATACAAAAAGGGAAATGCAGAGTCCTGTCTCCTGTATCTCTATGCATTCATATACAGGCAGTCCCCGGGTTACATGGATCCGACTTACATCAGATCCCTACTTACAAACGGGGTGAGGCAACCCCGCACTAGCTGCTTCCCCCCAGCAGACCAGGGAGACGCGGAGCGGCTTTTCTCAGCAGACACCTCAGCTTGAGAATAAAGGACTGAGGGAAGTGAGGTGTGGGAGAATAAAACTGAGCTCTGGAGAAATGTTTGGCTAGAGTTTCCCCTACAATATGTACCAGTTCTGACTTACATACAAATTCAACTTAAGAACAAACCTACAGTCCCTATTTTGTACGTAACCCGGGGACTGCCTGTACTTAAAATATTGGTCTAACAATGAAGGCTTTGGGAATTACCAGATGAAGTCTACAGCTCTTTAATTCCTTGTTTAGGGTTATTTTGCGCTTGAATATATGCCCTCAATTCTTGTTGGATTTCAAGAAGAATTGTTGTTTGTCACACCTGAATAAAGTTTTGTCTAAAGAGTGTACATATGCATATCTATTATTTCAATACAAGTTTCTTTTTAATTTGTATGCAAAAAAAGTTTAAGGGGAAAAGAATAGCCATTCTTCCTTGTCTTGATAAACCCTATAAATAAATCTGATCCTCTTTAGCAATAAATATGTCTTACTAGCAAATGACAGAGATTGAATGATACAAGCATGCTGACATCAATCCAGCAAAGCATTTAAATATGTGCTTAACTTTAAGCAAATGAATAGGTGCATTCATATCAATGGAATGACCCTAATTTACACCAGATGAGAATCCAGCTCAATGTGTTTTTTGCAAGGTATGTTACAATAAGATTGTTATTTTAAAAAAAGAAAAAAAAACATACGCCAAACATATAAAATGCATAAAATATTTTCCATCAAGGCAAGATGTCATCAGGTTTAATTAACTCTACTATGTGAGCTCAGTAGAGTCCTGTCTACAGAAATATAAATTTAAAGAGTCTTGGTTAACAAATGCTATTCTACTGTGAAATGCAACAATCCGAAATAAAATTATTTTAGGTACAGAGTAATATTAGTTAAATTAAAATGGTTTAAAATATACATTTTAAAAACAAAACTATGTAGTTCAGTAGAGAAAAGATCAACAGAAAAAAATCCCTGTAAAAAAATCAACTCTGTACTTCACATTTAAAAAGACAACTAATAAAAGGGATAAAATGTGTTGCATCTGAAACATGGCTTGCTCGTCAACTGTGTCACTTAGGGCCCACTAATACTGCTCTTTGGGAATTTTTCTATTGACTTTAATGGGAGCAGAATCAAGATCTAAGAGAAGTTTTTAATTACCACCCAGTAAGACAAAACAGAAGATTAGAAATCTATAAAATATTGTGTTTAAGTCTACTTCATTAATTTCTAGACTGGCAAGTTTAGAGCTAAACAGATTTTTACTTAACCTAGGTTATCATAGGCAAAAAGAATGTTTACCTGTATTTTTGGCTGTGCAGAAAAATAAACCTGAAGGACTTCAACAGTACTGCGTATTCGAACTGATGCTCTCTCTGGCTCAAAGTTTGGATTGATTAAATCGGTGAAGGGTTCATTTGTTACATCATTTCCCAGTAACGAATAGTAAAAGAAAAACTCAGGCTGTCGTTCCGGAAGTTTCATTGTACTAGGAATTAACTAAGTGTGAGGAAAAACACAATATATATATTTTACCAACACAAATAATTACAGCTGCCTTCGAGCATCTCCTTAGAGTTATAAAAATTGTAGATAAAACTGGTCTCAAACTCCAGAAGACCAGACTAACTTAAACATGAGATTGCAAAAATGTTTTAAAATACTAGGGATGTAAGTAGGGGGTGGGTGGGAGGAGCAGGAGCTGGTGCTGGGAAGAGGTGGCTTAAAAGCCGCCCTCCAGCACCATCTCCCATGGGTGACAGGTGAGGCAGAGGTATAGCAGGGGACTGGGCATGAGCCAGGAATTAGCTGATTTCCAGCTTGCGCCTGGTCCCAGATGCCACGCTCTTGATACACTAAAAGGCAGAGCTGCAGCAGGGTTAGCTCCTGGGGCTGGGAGCTAATTCCACTGTGGCTCTGCAGTTTCTGTGACTAGTTGATTAAACGCATTAACATCCCTAACATATATATGGAGAGGCAACAGTCTTTCCATATTGACAGCCAGATCCTGCCACTCCTATTAATGCTGCGCAACACTTTACTCCAGATGTCATCCTAAAGACTTCCATGGGAGTACTTGCCAAGTAGCTTTAATTTGTATTTCACATTAGTACCCAGAGAACTTAGCTGAAAAGGCCCTAACACGGTAGGACTGTTCAAATATGTACTAAGTCTTTTCCCCAAGCACTGAGAATCTAGTCAAGCAAGAGAGGTCAGACAGATCTGTAATGACTTTCCCAAAGTCAAACAAGTCAATGGTAGAGACAGAAATGATCATAACACTTTTAAATAAGGCACAATGTAAAAAGTAGCCAAATCAGTTCCTATGGCTGCAACCAGCTTGGTTTATAAAGCTCTAATTTTGTTTGCCTAGGATTCTGGCATGGAAATTTGCCAAATTTATTCAAGAAAGAAAAATACCTCTGAGATTTGAAGAAAGTTTAACAGCTTGTGTTATAAATAATTTAAAAGTTATGCTGACTTGAAAGCATTACTTATATTTAAAAATTATTTGTGTCCTTGTAATTAAAAAAGCAACTTGTTGTAAACCCTCCACATTTTCCATTAGTTAGATCACTGTAAAATTTATGTATGTCTATGTTGGAAGAAATATGTTGAATTTAAAGTTATCATTTGGATAATTTTGAGCCCAATTACTATGAGAGAACATATTGTCCTTTTTGGGCTGGCTGCATTTTAGAAATATTCCGAAGTTCTTTCTACAGCAAGCAGCTAACAGAACTTCCTTAAACTCAAGTGGCACAGATTTGTATTATTGAAGATGAAGGACCAAAAGTTCTCAAACTTCAGCTAAGCGTGTAACATTAGGGAGAAAAAAAAATGTTCTCCACATTTAAAAACATACACAATCCTAGAACTGTAGTTGCAATTAAATATAAAATTACAAGCAAATTAAAAAAACCCGAATACACAACTTTCCAAGTTCCAAATAAACAAAAACCCTCAATTTATTTTAGAAATCAGTTAAGATTGCTGAGCGACAACAATGTACTTTCGATATATCTCACCATTAACAAACCCAAATGCATAAAGAAAATATATGAATGGCTTGATATTAATCTTACACTGTCCACATGGTCAGAATAATTTTATTTAGTATACAGTAATGCATAATATTTTAAAATACAATTTTAAATCTGGCCCAAAATGAATACCATTCTTTCACTAGAAGAAGATAAAGATTTAAAAGATTAAAGTCCTGTACACAGGAAATGAGAAAATGGCCAAATCATTACTTTTTCACAAACTATAAAAGTTTTATTGGCATAATGGTCTTAAAGATGAATAATAATAATTACCTGTTCCAACTGTGTAGCAAATGCTATAGTCACAGACAAAACAAAGTATTCTCTGCAATATTCTGCTGGGCCAATTTGATGATAGCCTTCTTCCTCATTCAGAACTGCTACAATATTTTTAGGATCTAGCCCAGAAAGCAGAGCAGGCACTTGAAGAGATGAGAATTATTCTGGTTAATGTTCCTTAGATCACCAGATTGGTGTATTTCACATCTGTTCTTAAATTAGTAATAACTGAATCCCACCCTAACCCCGAACATCAGATTCATATCAACCTGGGCCACTAGCAGAGTTGGAACCTTTATATCCATCACACAGACACAGATTGCTTGAGGTAATAGAGTAACTAAAGAAGTATCAAACTGGCATCTTGTATGCAGACCAGTACAATTTACCCATGGGTTTCACAGTTATTTGCTGACAGCAGAGGAACAGAGGCTCGAATCACATGAAAATCCCAGGCTATGGAAAAGAGTGCTCTATCAGACACAGACTCATCTGCCCATTCCTCCGTCCCTTGTAAACATCACTCCTTCTGCCCTATCTTTTCCAATCTGTCCTTGTCTTGGCCATATCTGCTCCCTTTCCTGGCTGCTCCTGACACTCGCTTGCCCTCACTAGTCTGTCTCCACTCCAACTTCCTCATTCGAATACTAGTCTTCGTCTCCAAGCAAATTCAAATCTCACCCCCTACATACACAACCTCCAGTTGTCTCTACCAACACCATGCAACCCTCATTCTCCATGGTCACTGAGATCCAGTGCCTACTTCCCTCCTGGCCCCTTGTCCCAGTTAGCTTGCCCAGACACTCGAGGTTCTCATCCTGCACCACAATTCCTTATGAGGTGGTCTGGAGAGGAGAGAGAAGGGCAAGGCCCTTCCATTACACAAATCTTTTCCATACAGAATACAAGTGGGGATCATGCTTGAACAGAGAGGTGCAGGAAAGAAGTAAGATGGGTTTTTCCAACTCTTCCTGCTGCCTAACTGGATTTGAGGGAAAGAGAAATTATTTTTTTCATGGTGCCACTCATTTCTATATTTGACGATCTCAAGGACAAGCAGCAGCCATCCTACAGAGATTACTGCCACACACACCAAGTTTCACTACTGTTTTCAAGATCGATAGTCTGATCAGATCACTGTTTATTGGGTTCAGGCCTGACTTTAAGTTAATGAGTGAGAAATTAAAACATTAAGTTCTCATCCTAAGTGAAGCCCATAATTTGCTACAATTTGTGGAGGAGAGCTCAATATTCCAGACACAAACATGAATACAAGACATGGGTACCCCAAATTTTCTCTTATTAGCCTACAGGAAACAGGGAAGACAAATTTAGGCAACCTTTCACATGTGCCCTCATTCCTCCTTCCAAGGAAGGAGGAGAGAATATAAAGGACAAAGAATTAGGCTGAAAAGAGCACTCTGAATAGTTTATTTAACACAATACCATTTAACACTGCATTGAACTATTTTCTTGAGACAGTTCTCAGAGCACCAGCACTGATAGTCATCTTGTTATACCTGCCTCCATTATAAAATAACCCTAACAATGCTTACATTAGTATACACTAGGGATGTTCAGTAGCGCTTAATTTACTATTCCAGTAGTTGATGGAATTTCCACTGACTACTCAACTAGTCAATAAGCACTTCTGTGTTCGAAATATACAAAAGCCCCAGTGGGCTGGAACACAGCGTGGAGCCCAAGGCCAGTGGGAAGTCCCACTGACTCCAGGTTCCACACAGGTGCCTCCGCTTTGAAATGCGCAAAAACCCCAGCAGGGGCTCAGAGTCGCACGCTGGCCCCAGGCTTGGTGCTGCACTTCCTCAATGAAATGCACAAGAGCCCCGCTGGGAATGCTTGAACATTTCAAAGCTGGCATGCTGCACGGAGCCCAGGGTCAGCTGGGGAGTCCCCAAACGATTCCAGGCTCCACCCAGAATTTCAAAGCAGCAGTGCCATACTGAGCCCGGGGTCAGCTGGGAAGTCCCCAGTTGATCCTGTTCCACCTGGCATTTCAAAGCAGCAGCATCGCATTCAGCCTGGGGTCAACTGGGAAGAAGTCCCCTGCTGATCCCGGGCTCAATGCAGCGCTGCCGCTTTTAATTATCCTCCTTTTCTCTCCCTTTCCCCCGCCCCTCTTGCTGTCTCTATCTGAGGGTATGTCTACACTACAGCACTAATTCAAACTAACTTAATTTAAATTAGTTCATTCGAACTAAGCTAATTCGAACAAGTGCATCTAGACCTAAAAACTAGTTCGAATTAGCGTTTTGCTAATTCGAACTAGCATGTCCACATTGAGTGGACCCTGAACCGGGGTTAAGGATGGCTGGAAGCAGTGCCGGCAGGGCATCAGAGTAGGACTTAGAGCATGGAGCTGCTGTCACAGGCTAGCCGAGGGCTGTGCTTAAAGGGACCCGACCCCCACCCCGGACAGACAGTTCTCAGGGGTACCCCACTTGCAAAGCAGTCCTGGCTTGGAGTGCCCTCAGTGCCCACACTGGGCACATCACAGCACTCGGCCATCAGACTGGCTGCACTTGCCGCAGGCTGCCATCCAGAGGGGGGGATCAATAGGGGGGCTGCAGGAGAGCTTCCATCCCGAGGAGCCCGCAGAGCCACTCTAGTCCTCCTCATCAGGGGCTCGTACCCCATTCTTCCCTCACCCCCTTCCACTTACCCCTCCCTCGCCCCCCTTCCTGATGTACAAAATAAAGGACACGTGTGTTCAAAAATAGAAACTCTCTTTATTGAACAAAACTCGGGGAGACTGGGAAAAGGAGGTGGGAGAGGGGAAGAGAGAGGGTGGGAGAGGGGAGGGCAACTAAAATGATCAGGGGTTTGGAACAGGTCTCATATGAAGAGAGGCTAAAGAGACTGGGACTTTTCAGTTTAGAAAAGAGGAGACTGAGGGGGAATATGATAGAGGTCTATAAAAGCAAGAGTGGTGTGGAGAGGGTGCATAAAGAAAAGTTCTTCATTAGTTCCCATAATAGAAGGACTAGAGGACACCAAATGAAATGAATGGGTAGCAGGCTTCAAACTAATAACAGACAGTTCTTCTTCACAAAGCAAATAGTCAAGCTGTGGAACTCCTTGCTGCAGGAGGCTGTGAAGACTAGAATTAGAACAGAGTTTAAAGAGAAGTGAGATAAAGTCATGGAGGTTGGGTCCATGGAGTGGTATTAGCCAGAGGGTAGAAATGGTGTCCCTGGCCTCTATTTGTGGAAGGCTGGAGATGGATGGCACGAGACAAATGGCTTGGTCATTGTTTCAGTCCATCCCCTCCAGGGTCCCTAGTGTTGGCTGCTGTCGGCAGACAGGCTACTGGGCTAGATAGACCTTTGGTCTGACCCAGTACGGCCATTCTAAGCTCAGGGCCCTGCTGGAGCCCAATCTGCCCTAGTGGGGCAAGGAGTCCTGGAAGCAGGGCCGCTGCGGTGGGGATAAGAGCCTGCAGGACTGTGGGCTGCTGCAGCGAGTCTGGCGGGGCCAGGTGCCCCAGCTCAGCTGCAGCAGAGCCAGTGGGGCCAGGAGCTCCAGCAGTGGTTGGCAGGGGAAGCCAGCGAGGAGGCCGGCAACCAGGCCAGGAGGAGTTGGGATGGAGGGCCAGAAATGTCCTCTCCTGGAGGGATTTTCCTGGATGTTTGGGACCAGTCACATCCCAAGGGAGGCAGACCAGGGAGGTCCAACCTGTATTTTCTATAAAAACACTATTAAATTAAAATGCACTTGTGCCCCAAAACACAATTTATCATTTGCAAGAAACTGTACATTCTTCATAAGCATGAAACTTTTCAGAATGTTATTAACATTTTTATTATGCTACTAACCTTTCCTTTCTCTAGGAGGCGCTTCTTTTGCTTTAAAGCCATCCACTGGTGCTTTTGTATCAGTTTCCAATGCTATGCTTATCTGCATCTCAGATTTAAATTTAGTATATTTGTTGCTGAGCAAAGGATACCATTTTGGTGCCTGCAGAATTTTAGAAAATTGATATGTTCCAAAAATAAGACATAAGAGAATGGCAAAAGAATACAACGTAGTTACAGGATGAAATTAATTCTGCTGCAGCCTAACTGCCAAGAGATTCAAAATGTGCTTCAGTATTTATTTTCAAAGTATCAATCTGATTGTGTCACTTCCATTCCACCATAACAGTGTTGGTTTTTGATACATTCTACACACTTCCAAAGGCTAAGATGAAGCAGAAACCAAATTACATCAAGATCACAGATGTTTACAGAGCCCCATATCAAAATCTGAAACTGAACCTCTTACTCCCCACCTGAGATCTTAGGGTTGAAGCAGCGTAGCTGACCAACTTGCTGAGCTCCTTGAGCAAGGAGGGGAGGGGGGGCTGGAAAGACCGGCTCTGCATTCCCAGAAGGGGAATGCCCTCAGAGGCAGCCAGCATTCAGCACCATCTGGAACACTTGGTGCTACGGCCTCCTCTCTCATCCCCTCACCCCAGGAAGCCCTCAGAGCCGCTCAGAGCGCACCAGGAGGCACTCTGGTGGTGATTTAAAATGGTCTGGGGCTCTGACCACTGCCACTCCTATAGTAGCGGCTGCTGGGAACCCAGGCCCTTTCAAATCACCAGGCCATGGGGCAACTGCCCCCTCTACCCTCCAGTCGGCAGGTGGGAGGGAAATGAGAGGTAGCGAGCAAGCCAGTCCCACACTCTGTAGAAATGCCTCTCATCCCACAGGGCTGGGCATGGTTCCTTGCTCCTGTTGTCATAGGGTCACCACTCACCCAAATGTGGCTCAGCCACACTTCCATCATGACAGAGTAATGATTTTCTTCCATCAAACCTAAGTAGCACTTTGACCTGGTGCGCAGAGTCAAAATGCTATGACCTCAAATTCCACAAGCTTGGGAGCTCCCTCAAGCAGAGGGCCTGGAGTAAACTGCCCCTTTTGCACGTGTTCTATCCCAGGCACTCCTGACCAAAGTTTACTCAAAAATGCCTGCCATCCACATACAAATAGCTCTCTAAATGACTGTTGCCTATCTCAGAGAAGAGAGAAAGAGGAACACAGATAGAAAAGCATTATATAAAGGAAAAACAAATCAAAAACTGGTTTTTAGTGACTGCAGCATGGAAAGCAACAGTCTAGATGTCTGAAGTCTAGTCTCAGTTTTGCCCAAGTTCCCTGCATAACCTCATTCAAATCATTACCTCTCTGTGCACCTGTCTGACTACCTGGAGGTTAGATTGCACTCTGAATTATAGCTGTTTTGTGAGACATAAGCCCTATGTTGACATACAAAGAGAGTGTATATTTCAGTCCAATTACTGAAAAACTGCATCAAGACATAGATTGACATATCTGAAGCCATAATAGCTGACTATATTTTAGACTAGACTCATAGATAAAAATCTGCATATTCCTTCCAATAGCTGGGCATACTCAATAAAGGAAGAAGTTAAGAACACCATAGAACAGTGTTTCTCAAAGTAATCCACAAAAGCCGTTCCAGAGTGTATATTTACCGGCTCCACAGCCACAAACCTTGCACCTCCCATTGGCTGCAGTTCACTGTTTGCAGCCAAGGGGAGCCATAGGAAGTGGCAGACCAGTTTACACCACTCCCTGCGGCTCCTCTTGGCTGTAAATGGAAAACCAAAGCTAATGGGAGCCGTGAGGCTCCGTGGCTACGGAGCTAGTAATAACACACACCGAAGTGGCCACTTAACAGGTTTCTCAAAATAGTTTCACAGACCACTCTGAGGAACACTGCCATACAATCTTACATCACAATAGAGAAAAATCTTGTTTTTTATAGGTTTCATCCGACAGGCCCCCAACAAAGTAAGATTGGATGGAACACAAGCTTTCTTATTCTGCTAAAATGGAAACCTGTGGCTTCAGTGAATGGGGGATATGATGTGACTAGCCATGGTGTACACACAGAGTTCAAGGCCAATATGGACTATTAGATCATCTAGCCTCTATATCACAGACATTACATTTCACCAAGTTTTCCCTGTACTGAGCACTATATCTTACATTTGGTTAAAACATCATTTCCAAAAATGCATACAGGCCTGATTAGAAGATCTCAAGAGATGGAGAATCTTCTGCTTCACTTGGTAGTTTATTCCAGATCCACAGTGTTAAAAATGTACAGTGTTATTGTGTTGGCCCCAAGATAGTAGAGGTGGGTTAGGTAATACCTTTTGTTCAATCTACTTCTGCTACTAAGAGAAATATGCTTTTACAGAGCTCTTCAAGGCAGCCCTCTCAGCAATGGAAGTTGGACCAACAAAAGCTATTACTTTACCCCCGCACCTCCCCTCCCCCCACCTGGTCTACCTTATTTCTAGTTAAAATTTACTGGTTTCAATTTCCAGCCACTAGTTCTTGTTACAAATTTGCTCTTTAGTACCCAGTATTTATTTCCTAAGAAGGTACTTAAACATCGTAATCAAGTTACCGCTCAATATTTTTTATAAAGATCTGAATCTGTTTAAGTTTAAATCCCTCACTCACTGTAACCATTCCCTGAATGTTTTTACCTGTACTATTATTTCTTTATTAAAATCGGGAGGGTTTTTTTAAGATTGGAAATTTAGTAGTTTCAGAAGATAGGAACCATCTACTCCATTAGACTAAAAAATAAAAATCCAATATTAGTCTGGTTATTAGAAACAGCTTATAGAGAATTATTTAAATATATCAAGATTGCAAGTCTCAAAATCTTTAAAATTCAGGAAGGCAAAAGAACCTTCTCACATGTTTAATTTCTTCATATCACAATCATCTCCAATGACTAATTAAAAATAATTCAAATGCATTTTACATTTAATCATTTTAATAGAGTGATGCACACAAGATATCAGTATTTGTATTTCAACATGCTATTGAGATCTCTTTTGTAAAGGTTTTGAACTACATATTTTGATAAGTCAACATTCCTTCGAATAGGATTCAAAGCTTTGCAAATTCATTACAAGAACTATTTCAGTATTTCTACAAAAATGGAAAATGCAATAAGTACCATCTGTTAGTTATTAACATCTCTTCATAAAAAAAAAAAACACACCTGTTTCTTTTCTTGAGCAGCTCTTAAATCTAGAACAATATAGCCTATATTCTCCTTAGTTGAAGATATAGGATCCAAAGCAAAACACTGAAGTTTGATAGGTGTACGCTGTAGCCTGGAACAATACCACAATGAAATCCAAGATGTGACAAAAATGATGAAAAAATTTCACAGCATGGAAAAATTACAATATAAAATAAAAATGAAAATATAGCAACTTTTTAACAGGTTTAGGTTGAATTAGGATACATACTGTTAAACCTAAAACAGTGTTATAGAAGCAAAAAGAAAATAACCCCATTTTAAAAAATAATTCACTATACAGTACCTTCCTAAACCCAAGCAATCATAGAAAAGATAATAGTATTTCATGAACCTATTCCTCACCAGAAACAAAGGCAGGTTCAGACATAGCAGTTGGACATACAGTATTAACTTCCACACAAAATGAGCAGTACAACACATTTCAATCGCAATTTCTCCTCAGTATTAATTAATTGGTTACAAAAGTATAAATGTGTGAAACAAACAGTTGCATTAAATACTTGATTATGTTCCTTGGTTATTTTCACATATATTTTCAGAATACAAGTTTATCTACACCATTATTTTTAAATGGTCTTAAAATAACTGAAATTATTCCCCACATATACAACCATCTATAATTATGGCTGCACACATAGCGACCCCGAATGGTTTGTGCTTTATCAATAAATTTGTACTGGCATGCTGCTAATTTACTTGTCAGTAGCAAGTGTGAAAAGGTTTCTCTAGTAATGGAGGTATAACTACTCAAAATGAAAACTATTTATCCATGTGTGGTGATTCTGACACATTGAATATTACTATTAAGGCATAAAGTTCATGCCACATAATGATATATACTCAAAGTAGGCTAAGTGACAATTGCTACAAAAACTGTAAAAGTTTCCAAACTTTTCTTAGAATGAAACAGTATTGTAAAATTTTTTTCTTTGCATTTAATATGGTTTAAGATCAATATGGTTCTCTCATAATATATTCCAGTTTATACAAAATAACTTGAATCCAGTGTATGTACTGTAGCATAATATTCTTCTGCTACAAGATTTTTTAAAAAAAATTAAACTTCACATGTGAGTATTAGACTCCTTCAGTGTCGCTCACATTACCAGTTATCATCTGTACTGTAGAAGCAATATAATGGTGGAAAACTTACAATATATACTTTAATTAAACATAGCAGATTGTACTACTGTAATGGAAACATTTTTAACGTCAGATACAGTTTTTCAATGGCTGTAAAGATAAAAATCATGACAAAATTGAGAATTTAATAATATAACCTGTGCTGGTGAAGTGCTTTCCTATCAAGCTCCCAAGCCAATTCTGTGGCAAACTCTGGCTGGTCTGCATGATCAACAGGATCTGTTGCTAGCTGTTCACCATCAAACTTTGCTTCTACCACCAGCATATGCTTTGCACGTCTGGGAAAATAGCGTCCTGGAACAAAATACAAAGACACAACTATCAGGCATGTCTGGTAAAAACATGAAAGAATTGGTGTTTTTGTCACAAAACAGATAATTTACAAATAAGTTTCCTGTATCATTCTTCTAAAAGTTGTTTTAAAAATTAATACTTGGAAAGTGTATTAATGTATTTTAAAAGATATCTTTCCTTTCTGCTAGTCCAGGGCTATTCAACACGTGGCCCGCAGGCCGCATGCAGCCCACAGCCCATTTGTTTGTGGCCCACAGTGCAGTATGGGTACATGCAGCCCGCGGAGGTGGTGGGGGAGGGAGCCAAAACAAAAAAGCAGTCAATATAATGGTCTTCTGTTCACATGTGTTTTAGTAGTTAAATTCCTGGACTGTCATTGCTCATTAAAAGTGCTGTCATATGGGTGGAAATGGGGTAAATATTGAATTTTATTAATATCAGCAGAACTGACTTAAACGGGGCCCGCGTGTTGTCTAGTCTTGCCTTAATCTTTGTATTCATGCCTGTCAGTGTGAAAGGAGATATTTGCATGTATATGCTACCACACTTAAGCTGTGGTTCTCATTGTGTCCCCAAGAGCTTCCAAAGTTCAGTAGCTCTGTGCTAGTCCAAAACAGTGGAGGGTGGACTTCCACACATACCAGGTATGAAAGTATCCTGAGTTAATAAAAAATTGTCACCTATATTAACAAACAGTGTTTAATGCAGTTCGTCCCAATCTTGCCTATGTGTACTTTACTAGTGAGTTAATTAGCTGATTATAATGGAACTACTCACACAAGAAACTTTACCATCCCATGTGCATGGGATCAGGCACTTACAATATTTTAGATTTTTTCCTTTGGCTCTGGAAGTTCATTGGTTATTTAAATGAATACAATAAGCAATATTTTCTAACTAAAGAGACATAATATATCAATTTTTATATTATGTACTGTGTACCAGCAGCGTCCAGTACTGTCATAAACAAAATAATTTATTCCCTGCTATAGAGAGCTTGCATTCAAAGTTGGAAAGATAATACTGTCAGATACATAGCAGGAATATTGCTGGTGCAGATTTTTATGTCTTTTAAAGTGATTCATTAGTGAAAAGCTTAATAGAAGTTTGTAATCTGATGTGAGGTTCTTTTTAAACAATCAGGGATAGAAGAAATGATAAATTATACCTCTTGTGATAGTTTGTACATTTTGTTATTTTGGTGCTCATAATAGTAAGTTATTAAAAATACTCAGCCAGACAGGCCTTGTAAAATTTTTCCCCAAAAAATGTTCATAATACTTGATTTATGGATTTGATTAGCATCTATCTGAATTTTATATACAAATTTTCAGCCCAATACCATAATTTCTAAAAATGTTTGAGTTGTTATTGAAATGTAAAAAATGTATAAGAACCTCCTAAAAAAGCACAAAATAAATGTTGAAAGCTGTTGGTCCATAGAGCTATCTATCAGTGTTAGATAAATGAGGTGGGGATCCACCGGTAAGGAATACAAGTGCAACATCGTGGTGTACTAGACTCCAAACCTGTAATGAGGTCTAAATAAAATTTATTACAACACCTAGACCTTATACCTACTATCTTTTGGTTAAGATAACATACAAGGCCTTCAATAACAGGGGTATAACCGCTGATAGATTCTGTTAACAATTTTTCAATATTGTGTTTTTAAAAAGTTTGGTCAGTTCAGATATTAAAACCGATTTGATCATGACTTGTTTGAAAATATTCAGATATAGATCACTAGGCTATGGCAAATAAAGGGGCCTATAAACTTTTTAAAAAAAGCTGCCTAGAGTTGAGTGCCATGAGTATGTCAACAGTTTCAGAAATTATACCCGTCTTTAAAACACCTTTGTAAAACACACAAAACTTTGCAGTACCCTGTTTGCATTTCTCTCAAGTTCCCTTCTCTGTTTATCTATAATAGGGGGCTGCACCCCTTCTTGCTACGCTCACCAAGCCCCCCCACCCCGGAGGTAGGCAGCCCTGGCTCTCTCCTTGGCCACTTGGGGGGGAGGGGCCCAAGGCATGGCCCAGGCTCCCCCCAGCATCAGGGAAGGAGGAAGCCGCAGCATGACAGCCCTGGCTACCAAGCACTGGGGAAAGGAGAGAGGGGAGGCAGGCAGGACGCAGAGTGATGAAGTCACTGTCATCCTGCAGAACATTTTTTTTTAATAGAGAGATGTTAAACCACTATGCAAACAGAACCATTAAAAACTCATCATATACAAGCAGCTGTCACATGTTCTAACAACACTGAAAGGAGTTCCTGAGTCCTCACTATGGATGTGAAAGCCTAATCCTGTATATGGTTAATCAATGATCCCAGGCCTTCACAGTTACATGCAGCCCCTCTCCTCCCCCACTATATCAAAGGTAGCAGTGAGGAGTCAGGCAGGCGGGAGCCCGCTGATACAGAGGCAGAGGTGAGTGGTGTTGTTAGGGGACAGACAATTCTAGGGGAGTGAGTACACACCCTCCCTACCCCATATCAGAGGCAGCAGCACACAGGTGGCTTAAAAGCCAGCTCCCCCTGTGCATCAGCTCCCAGGGAGCTGCTCCCCTCCCCCGTGTTACACATTTACAGTAAACTTCCGATAGTCCAGAATATCTGATAATCCGGCACCCACTGGGTCCCAAAGGTGCCGGATTATCAGAAGGGGGGGCTATGAGGGGTCTGGAGTGGGGTGGGAGGGGATGCCACCCCAGACTCCTCATAGCCCCCCCTTACGACAGTTCGGCTCTACCCCAGGCGTCCTTGATTCAGCCGCTGCTGGTCAGTTTCAGCAGCAGCTGAATCGGGGATGCCTGCAATAAAGCAGCTGGGGTGCTGCCGGGTTGGTCCCGCAGCGCCGAGGGATGGCGCTACGGCACCAACCCAGCAGCACTCCAGCTGCTCTTGGGGACGCCTGGGGCAGAGCAGCTAGGATACTGCCCGGTTGGTCCTGTAGCTCTGCCCCTCGGAGCTGCGGGACCAACCCGGCAGCACCCCATCTGCTCTGCCCCAGGGGTCCCCAAGTCAGCCACTGCTGAAACAGATCAGCGGCTGATTCCAGGAAGCCCGGGGCAGAGCAGCTGGGGTCCTGCCGGGTTGGTCCCGCAGCGCCGTCCTTTGGTGCTGCGGGACCAACCCAGCAGCACTCCAGCTGCTCTGTCCCAGGTGTCCCCAAGAGCAGCTGGGGTGCTGCCAGGTTGGTCCCGCAGCCCCGAGGGGCAGCGCTACGAGACCAACCCGGTAGCACCCCAGCTGCTCTGCTCCCTGCTTCCCCGATTCAGCTGCTGGTCAGTTTCAGCAGCAGCTGAATGGGGGAAGCCTGTCCGGCTGCCCCAGCACTTCCGGGTTCCTGATAGTGCCAGACCATCAGGAGTCCCGGAGCATTGGATGCCGGACTAATGGAGTTTTACTGTACTTAAATAAAATCATTTTAACATTCTTAGTCCTCATCCAATTTCTTTCTGTTAAAGTAATCATACAAACTAGCTACAACACTGAAAATATTGTTTCCCTTTTTCTACTTTTCCCATTTTCCCTTATACATAGCCAAAGCCTCATTTCCAACCAACAAAGCAAAATCAGAGATTATTTTAACAACCAAAATTGATTTCTCTACTGTCAAATCTCATGATTTTACATGAATTACTTTTCTTTAAATATTTTCTACCATTTAAAATTGGAGGAATAGAGAGCTCCACCATAAAATAACTGACACAACCAAAAGTTTAATACTTCTACTTTCTGATGCTTTAGAAAAAATAACCTGTTATTTGCATACAGGCAGTCCCCGAGTTACGCGGATCCGACTTATGTCGGATCCGCAGTTACAAACGGGGTTTGCTGCCCGTCTCCCTAGTCTGCTGGTTTCCAGCAGACTAGGGAGATGGGCAGCAAAGCCGCGGAGCACGCGGGCAGCCCAGACGCGCCGCGGCTGTCCCGCAGCCAGCGTCCTCAGAGGCTTTGCTCCCCATCTCCCTAGTCCGCTGGTTTCCAGCAGACCAGGGAGGCGGGGAGCAAAGCCGGGGAGCACGCCGGCAGTGGGACAGCTGTGGCGCGTCTGGGCTGTCCCTGGTCTGGGGAGACGTGGAGCAAAGCCGCGGAGCACGCGGGCAGCGGACAGCCCAGACGCGCCGCGGCTGTCCCGCTGCCGGCGTGTTCCGCGGCTTTGCTCCCCGTCTCCCTGGTCTGCTGGAGACCAACAGACCAGGGAGACAGGGAGCAAAGCAGAGCAAAGCTGCGGAACACGCAGGCAGCGGACAGCCCAGACACGCTGCGGCTGTCCCACTGCCGGCGTGCTCCACGGCTTTGCCCCGGACGCCTGTGGTACAGCAGCTGGGGCGCTGCCGGTTGGTTCCGTAGCGCCGCGCTGGGCACTACGGGACCAACCCGGCAGCACCCCATCTGCTCTGTCCCAGGCGTCCCCAAGTCAGCCGCTGCTGAAACTGACCAGCGCTGACTACAGGAAGCCCGAGGCAGAGTTGCTCTGCCCAGGGCTTCCTGGAATCAGCCGCTGATCAGTTTCAGCAGCAGCTGACTTGGGGACGCCTGGGGTTCTTAAATTGAATCTGTATGTAAGAACTGGCGTCCAGATTCAGCCTGTTGAAACTGATCAGCGGCTGATTCCAGGAAGCCCTGGGCAGAGCAACTCTGCCTCGGGCTTCCTGTAGTCAGCGCTGGTCAGTTTCAGCAGCGGCTGAATCTGGATGCCAGTTCCAACTTACATACAGATTCAACTTAAGAACAAACCTACAGTCCCTATCTTGTACGTAACCCGGGGACTGCCTGTATACCTTGAATTAGATACAAATCCAGGACAAACACGCCAAAAAGGAAGATGTTATTAAAGTCTGCACAAATGTTATCCCAGCACCTGCTTTACCTTCCTGACTATAGATAGCAACTAAGAGACTCCTGTTAAGCTATTTAGGCCCTACATTATCTTTGTCATTAATATGTCAGTTGCAATGAAAAACATGACCTCTTAAATCAGAAATGAATTTAGTTCATAGAGCTTTCAACAAGGCTAAGGAATGATTGTTCATTTATTTAGATTCTGATTTTATTAAGATGAGACTGTGCCTTTAAAATATAATGTAACTTCAGTATTCAAACTCTTTTTGTATATTCCTGATGAAGTACTTTGCTGTTGACAATACAAAGAAAAAAATTGACAAAAATACATCAGCTGTTGCAAGGCAAGTCCATATGCTTTACTTAAAGGTAACTCCGCCCCACATCCTGGCATGTTATTTATAAGGATTAGTAAAGCCATCATCCCGGTATTCTAACAAAATTTACACCGTTAAAAAACCATAAAAGAAAAACGCAAAAGCGCCAATGCCAGGAGAGAAACGAGCTGGAGCAAGAGCCAGCTGTGGGCTCAGAGGACAGTGCCCCGGACTCGCTACTTTACCTTCCAGGATGGAGACAACGATCAGAAGCTGGTCGGATTTGGAAGCCATTTCTGCTTTGGGGCTGCCTGTGAGAGCGGGGCTCCGGCGAAGGGCTAGGACGCGGGGAGGAGGGGCGAGCGGAGGCTGGCAGCCCGGGGCACCTGGCCTGCGGGGGTGTCTAAGGCAGGGGCGAGAGAGATCCCGGCCCAGGCTGATCCCGAGGTTACTGGGTGGGGGGAGGCCCGGCCCTAACAGGGGGTCTCCACCTCTGCGGGGACAAATCGGGGATGCGCCGCGCCCAGCTCCACTCGCGCTGCCGCGTCGCTTTATCGCCTCGGACGCTTAAATCAAACCGCTGCCCCCGCCGCTTCACTTCCGCCTAGCAACCAAGCGGCACCGGGCAGGCTGGAGGACCGAGAAACACAAAGACTAGGGTGGGAGAAGAGAGAGCGCCGCTTCCGGTCTGGGATCATCCCCCGGCCGCCCTGCACAGCAGCGTTCACGGCGGCCTTTCAGGCTCGAGGTCGTAGAGTGTAGGGAACAGCGCCGCCTGTGGCCGAGAAGGGAGAACAACACCCCAAGCGCTCTGGACATGCGGGAGCACAAAGCAAGAACATAAGAACCATCTAGCGCAGTATCCTGTCTTCTAACAGTGGCCAGTGCCAGGTGCCCCAGAGGGAGTGGCCAATGCCAGGGACCCTCTCCTGTCATCCACCTCTAGCCTCTGACAAACAGAAGCTAGGGACACCATTCCTACCCATCCTCCTGGCTAATAGCAATTGACGGACCTAATCTCCATACATTTATCTAGCCCTTTTACAGACCCTGTTCAAGTCCTGGTCTTCACAACATCCTCTGGCAAGGAGTTCCACAGGTCGACTGTGCGCTGCATGAAGAAAAACTTCCTTTTGTTTATTTTAAACCTACTATCTATACATTTATTTTGGTGACCCCCTAGTTCTTATGTTAGAGGAACAAGTAAATAACTTTTCCTTATCCACCTTCTCCATACCTGTCATGATTTTATAGACCTCTAGCATATCCCTCCTTAGTCTCCTTTTTTCTAAGCTGAAAAGTCCCAGTCTTTTTTATCTCTTTTCTCCGCAATTACCTTATCATTTTTGAGTGCTCCTTTAGCATCTCAATCGTCCAGTGGCCCCACTGGTTGTTTAGCTAGCTTCCTAAAAGGAAGAAGAAAGGGACTGTGCAGTTATGTGATCCGTCCTCCTAGTGGTGTCACAGGGCCTGGGTACAAGGGAAATGCCCAGAGAGGTGGTTTGAATCTGGTTTATCCCAATGGGGACAGTGACACTGCAGCCCCAGCCTCAGCCCCAGGAGCAGCCATACCACAGCCCCAGCCCTGGAAGCAGCATGAGTGGATCATTCCACTCAGATTGGAGCCAAAAGGCAAATCCTTAGTCAGATTCTAATTTATGTATTTGATACCTTAGTTACTTCATGAAGCTATGATGAAGTTGTGTGGATGTATATACCTCTTTTAAGAGAACAAAAATTATATTGGGCTTTGAGGCTCACCGGTATTTTTTTAAATTGCTGTAAAATACAGCATTTATTTTAGCCATACTACAGACCTATGACATTGCTGTATCAAGTTTTTTCAAGTAAGAAACAATCAACCATTTGTATGTTTGTGAAAACTGGACTAATAGCACTGAAAAAACAAATCATCTCTCCATAGAATGGATTAAATGCTGGGATCTGTAGTGCTTGTTTCCTTGACACAATTGTCTGCATTTGGGGGTGGGGAGGGAACAAAGATATTGTGATGAAGAGGGTTAATAGGGCAAATTGCATATCTTTTTCCAATTTACTTCCAAGAAGCTACTCAGGGCCAAATGTTGGGAAAAAACCTCTTTTGGAACATCCTTTCTTCCTTGTGTTTGCTTTTCTGACATTTTTTTCGGAAAAGTGGATGAGTTCCTTGAATACAGCAGAGCTTTTCCAGGATACCTCTGTAGTCTAGATGTACTGTAAGGGGTTTCTGAGAAGAGATGCAACCCTGAGAATAGAAATAGTATTTCATTAAGTTTGTGCATTCTCTGAGGTTGGCAGCCAACCCTGAGCAGAAATCGGAGAATAAACTGTAAATATTTGGGGAAAATCTGCCAGTGTCAAGAATTTGTCATTGTTAAGGATGATTGTGGGTTGGGAATTTTATTTATGTGGTGTATTTGTCTATTTGTGAGAAACGTAATTTGAGTACAGCAGAATAGTCAAGAAAGCACTGAAACTATTTTTGAAAAGAAAACAAATTACACATAGAAATGCTTCCTGAGAGGTGTTGTGCAACTGCGGGGGTGTAAGAGTTGATGGACTTTTGGAAAGAGTGGTTTGGAAACTGGATGCAGAGCAAGGGATGGGGATATTGTGGTGAAGAGGGTTAATAGGAATGTTTAGTAGGATAAGGAAGAGGATTTGGAGGCTCAGGTAAAGGCAGAAACGGTAGAAATTAGGGAGAGTAGTGGAAGAAAAGAGGATGGGAGGGATTGGAAAGTTGGGAATTTAGGAGTAGGAGTATGTGAATTTTTCTGTGTGGTGTGTGCTTTGATCAGGGGCAGCCAACAGACTTGCCAAGCCCCTGGAAATCGTGGGGTTGGGGAGCTGGCTCCATGCTCCTGGAAGGGATGGGGCCTTAGCCAAAAGGGATGGGGCTGGGGCAGCCAGCTGCACCATGTTTACACACACACACACACCAGTCCTAAGCATGCCGTCTGTGGCTCCGGAGGCGATTTAAAGAGTGTGGGGCTCTGGTCACTATAGTGGTAGTGGTGGCCAGGAGTCCTGGGCCCTTTTGATTCACTAGGCTCCAGAGCAGCTGCACCTTATGGCTCCCCATCAGTGGATCTGGCTTTGAGATATGTGATGACAGCACTACACTTTTTCACGTTTTGATTTCCTCATCCTGTCATTTGCTCTGGGGGAGCGTGCTCCTCTTGGCACCTCTGTGCCCCTGTCCCTCTATGTGAGGTTGGATCGGATGAGGAGTGACTCCACTGGGAGTCAAGTTCCTAGTGTTAGGGCCCTGGACCGGGGTTCGGGAGCGAGGGAGGGCCCGAACCCCACCCCGCCGGCAGTGGTCGACGCGTTACCCCAAAGCATTCCTTTTTTTTTTTTGACAATACGGTCAGGACCAGCGGGTGGACTGTGACACCGGCACTCCTGATAGTCCGGCATCAAAATGGCAAGAGCCTAGTGAGTGAGCTTCGGCAAAAAAAGAGTCACAAGGTAACTGCGCCAACAGCTGAACTGAGGAAAAAGGGTAAAAAAGGCTTAAAAAAACTAAAACATTACAGTATACTGTATACAGTATGTACAATAAAAATGGTTAAGAACACTTTATATACAGTATATAATGAATACAGTATATATATAACCTGCTTATAGTAGCTCCTGATAATCCGGCATATCTGATAATCCGGCACCACCTAAATCCCATGGGTTCCGGATTATCGGAAGTCTACTGTATGTGGACAAAGCTGGCAACGGGGTTTGTTGCAAGGGAAAGTTCCAGGGTTGGTATTAATGTGGTATGTCCTGTGGTTGTTGGTAAGAATCATCTTGAGGTTAAGTGGTTGTCTATAGGAGACTATGGGTCTGTCTCCCAGAGCCTCTCGGAGTTTAGTATCCTGATCCAGTATAGCTTGTAGTTTATTGATAATGTGTTGGACGGGTTTAAGTTGGGGGCTGTAGGTGATGACAAGTGGTGTTCTATTGTTGGTTTTCTTGGGTCTGTCTTGAAGTAGATGGTTTCTGGGTATTCGTCTGGCTCTTTCAATTTGTTTTTTAATTTCTCTGGGTGGGTAATTGAGGTTTATAAATGCTTGGTAGAGATCCTGAAGTTCAACTACCCACCCAGAGATATAAAAAAACAAATTGAAAAAGCCCTCTGTTCTGAAATTTGATTTGTCCTTTTCATGTGTTCATTTTTTTGATTGTATCCTTTGGTATACATGGTCATGCCAATTTTCTTCCACTATTTGATCTGAGGAAGTGGGTCTGGCCCACAAAAGCTCATCACCTAATAAACCATCTTGTTAGTCTTTAAAGTGCTACATAGTCCTGTTTTTTGTTTCAGCTAGACCAGACTAACATGGCTACATTTCTATTGTATTGTTCTGGTCTATGAATCATTCAAAAGGTACTATGTTTAGGAAACATTTCAACACTGATGTCCAAAGATGAGGTATCAAGAGTGTATTCGCTAAAGTATATGACCTCTCCAAAAGAAAGCTGTCAGTACAAATGCTTTAATTGACTTCTTTGGTCATTAAAGAGATTTACAATAAAGTCAATGACATTTTGAGTTTGGTTTTGTTTCGTAAGCCAAGAAATACTGTAGATCATCAGCCAAATCCTCAGCTGATATAAATCGATGTGGCTCCTTTGATTTCAGTTGAGTTATGCTAATTTACACTGGCTGAGAATCTGGCCCATAATCTTCTTTATTTTAAACACACCAGACTAGTCTACTGTATATGACAAGCATTTTCAGATTAGAGTATGCAAGAGTTAGATCAAGATAATTATTAGGCTGCAAGTGATTAAGCAAACTGTAAATCAGCACTATAGCCTACTGATTCCTTCTTAGCTGAGGTGAATTTGGGGTCATGAGTTCCATATGAGTTCATGATAAGGTATTAAACCTGGATTATTTGAAATGGCACTTCAAAATAATCATATAATTACTAAATTCTTTGCTTAACATGGACAAAAGTTGAAATCCCTACTCTTATTTACATGAAATTACAAAAGGTGTGTTAGGTAACTAAGTAGTTCAACTGGTTTAGTACCACTGAATTTCTCACTGTAGAGTTGTCTTTCATGTCATGATTTTGTACAGATGATTATTAAAAGTCCATTCAGGAAGCTGGCACTGCTACCAACAGTTCACAAACTTATTTCCTTTCTTCCATTTTCTCATGAAAGTTTTTCTATTAATTTATTTAGAAAGAATTCAATCAAATTTCAACAGGCTTACATGGGTTAAACATGTCCCTTTATTGTAGCTAACTAACACATGGATTTATTATCCACACATAATGTGTTATTTTGATAGCCATGTGCACTTTGCACCAGGGGGAATATTTGGAGTCAGTTCATAATCTCTGTACTATAGATTTAATGGCAGGTCAATGCAAGTACAGGCAGTCCCCGGGTTACATGGATCCGACTTACATCGGATCCCTACTTACAAACGGTGTGACGCAACCCCGTACTAGCTGCTTCCCCCCAGCAGACCAGGGAGACGCGAAGTTAGCGCCCCCCCTCCCCCCAGCAGACCAGGGAGACGCGGAGCGGCTTTTCTCAGCAGACACCTCAGCTTGAGAATAAAGGACTGAGGGAAGTGAGGTGTGAGAGAATAAAACTGAGCTCTGGAGAAATGTTTGGCTAGTGTTTCCCCTACAATATGTACCAGTTCCGACTTACATACAAATTCAACTTAAGAACAAACCTACAGTCCCTATCTTGTACGTAACCCGGGGACTGCCTGTACTGAAAAATCCATGTAATTCTAGATTTAATCAGATCTGATTACTGGTTTGTATAAACAACCACTTGAAACATGAAGTCCTCAACACATTCCTACAAAAACAGTAACAGTAGAAAATACCCTTTTTATAGCAGTTGAAGTATCCAAAGTTCTGTGTTTATCAAAAACAAATTAGATATAAATTATATAGACTACATATTCTAAAAAGTTGAATTTTCTTTGTAACAATACCCGTGTCAGAGGATTAAATCCACATAAGGATAGATAGCAAAATGACCTAGGATACCATGTAAATGGCATGCTTAGGCTAGGATTTAAGGTGAATATTTAAAGTGTTTTTACAAAGACATTTTAGAATTTTAGTATGGAAGGGTCCAGGGCCGGCCCACAACATTTTGGCACCAGAGGCAGAGAGTTCAAATGACACCCCCATGCCCTCTTGCTTGGGCCAAAACTTTGAAAGGTCTCAATTCTGCCTTCTTCCTGTTCTACACCTTCATGGTACTGCTCTGCTACCTACCCCAATAAAAGAGAACTAACATCTTAAAATGCCTTGTTCAAAAATTTTAAGTAACACTTAACTTTCAAATGCCTGAACAGCAAATGTAACTTTTCTTGTGTGTATAGTAAACACTGGCATTTTTATCTGTTTGAATAATCGAAGTAGTGCTTTCCGCACCTTCTTGGTTGCAAAGATTTGAGCTGCTTCCTGAAGGTCCACAGTCTGGGCCAGCTCATGCTTCACTGAGATGGTTGCAAGGCTGACCAGCCTCTCCTGTGTCATTCTGAAGTATAGATGTGTTTTTATTAACGTCAGCTTGGAGAAGCTGTGTTCTCCACTGGCAACTGTTACAAGAAGTGTTAGAAGTATGCGCAGAGCAACAAAAGCATTTGGAAAGAGTGTGGTCATCTTATTTGTGCACATATATTCCAGAACAGCCTTTGGAATTGATCCTGCTGAAATGTACCTTGAAAGGGCTTTCAGTTCATCACCTAAATCACTCGCATCAATATCGCTCTTGGCATCATGTGTCAACACTGTCTCTAGTGCTCTGCATTGCTGGTGTATGTCTTCTTCAGGTATAGTGAGGAGTTTTGGAATATCATACAACATCCCAAGTATACTGCTGTGTTCCTTGAGCTGCATGAAACGTTCTTCAACTGACTGTATTGCACAATCTAGCACCTGGTTAAAGAATTCAACTTTGAATTGTTGTTTGGGGACTCTTATGGGATTATCCCATGCCTTGTAATCAAAATGTCTTCTTTTTCGGTGACTCTTATATTCTTGAATGGGTGGGAAAATAGCTTCAGTGTGAAGTTCCTCTGCCAACTTCTGTGCACTTTTCAGAACGTTTTGAAATCCCTCATCTGACTGGTAAGACTGTAGGTATGACTTCGCTTTGTCCAGTTGTTCCATTGCTCCAGATATATCAAGGTCAACACCTTGGAGTCTCTTGCTTACAGAACTCAGCAGTTTTGTCGATGTATGTAAACCTCATTCTACGAGGAATAACTCCTTTGTCGAGGTAGTTCTGTCGACAAAACAGCAGTGTGGACGCAGGGGAAAAGTTATGTCGACATAAAAGGCCTCCAGGGAGAACCCCTGGTGGACACTCCTGCCACAGCTTGCAACTCTATTGTTCCTGCCCGTAGCCATCTTTAAAAGGCACAGGCACCCAGGAGCAGCACTCTGGCAGCAAGCGAGCTCCAGAGCAGATCAGAACTGTACTGCTCAGTTGTGGGTGAGCTATGTCAGAGGGACCAGCCCCTCCAAACCCCTCCGGCCCTTCCAGGGAATCATCCCCCCGGGAACCCGAAGCGCCGGACACCCTCCTGGTCAGGGCCGGAGATAAAAGCCCTCCTGGGCCTCTGGGCTGAGGAGGACTCCCTCCAGGCCATGCACTCCACCAAGAGGCGGAATGCCGACATCTTTGCCAGAATGGCAGAAGAGCTGGCCAAACAAGGCCACCATCGCTGCACACTGGAGCAGGTTAGAGCGAAAGTTAAGGAGCTGAGGCAGGGGTATGTCCGGGCCCTTGAGCAGAGCTCCCGCTCTGGGGAAAAGCCATACTCTTGTGAATACTACAAGGACCTGGACAGGATCCTGGGGCAGGGGATCCTCTACCTCCTGAGAGACTGCTGGAGTCTGGGCTCGAGACCCCGGTTGTACAGCAGCCAGAACACCTGCTGGGGGACCAGGAGCTCCAGGAGGAGGCAGACGAGGAGGACGGCACCCAGAGCACCCAGGAGTCAGGCCTCGAGACACAGGAGGCCTCACAGACCACCTCGGACCCCGGGGAAGGAACATCAGGTGAGTGCTGTGAGGGTCCAACACACACAGGGCAGGGCAGGGCAGGTGGGAGCAAAGGGGACGGTGCAGTGCTCGAACATGTCATGCTGAGCAAGGGCCGGGGGAGGGAGAGGGCACACCCATGGCTGCCCTCAGGGAGGACCGTGCTACCCCCCTACATCTACACGGCTGCTAGGCACCGCTTGTTCCTGCAGGCAGGGATGCCACATGCAGGCATGGGCTGGAGACGCTGGGACAGCCTCACAGCTGCAGGCCTCTCAGCACTCAGTGAGAACCCCAACTGTGGCCCGACACTCATCCGTGTTGCTCAGCCATGGGGAATGCGTGGGGCTGGGGGGGATATGACAGTGGCCTGCACACCGCCTGGGCCAGGCCTCACCATGCCTTACTGAGACACACATGAGCAGCCTCTGACCCTAGCACAGGCACTGCCTGATGAGAAGAAGGAGGGCATGGCCTCTCAGGGAAAGGGTGAGCATGCATGACTGATGACTTTTCCCTCTTGTCCTCCACAGCTGGACCAGCTGACCAGAAGGGGGGCGCCCCACCTGCCCGACCACCCAGACGGCCGCAGGGCACCCGTAGGCACTGGCGCACCTATCTAGAGCTAGTGCGCCAGCACATTGGAGTCCTTCGCAAGATGAAGGACTCCATGGAAAGGAGGCTGGAGGCAGATGCCGAGTGGCGCCGGCAGTTGCTGCTAGAATTTAGGCAGCAGCGCAGGGACATCTGCACTGCCATCCAGGGGGCCATGGCCTTCCCTGGTCCTTTGCCTGCTCCTGCCCCTCCTCCTCAGCCTGCCCCCTCCTCAGCCCCAGCCCCACCTCCTGCTCAGCCCCCTTCTGTGGCATCCCGCACGCGCAGCCGGGCGCGACAAGGCTGCCAGAGCCCAAACAGCAGGAGCTCGGCCTCCAGGCAGCTCCCTCAGCCCTGAGCCTCTCTCCCCGCTTCCACGTTCACATTCCCCCTTCCCACCAGTGACACAAACTGAGGGAAGCATTTTTTTTAAGCACTTTATTTTCTATAACAAGCATTTTTATTTTGTCTCTGAATCCAAGAGTTATTTATTTTCAATTGTTACAAAAAAACAGTTACATAAAGTGTACTGTATTTTTCAACATCACCTGTCTCCATTCTCAGTGAGTGGGGACTGAGTAGAATGGGTGAATGTGGGGCTGGGGTTGCATGGAGGAAGGCACCGGGGGCATGGGGCAATCCCACATGTGGAAGGCCCTGGGAACAATCAGGGGCCTCCCTGTGAGAATTGCTCCCTCAGGGCTTCCCGAATGCGCAGGCCCAGCTAGTGGGCTTGCCGGGTGGCAGCTGTCCGGGGCTGCCCAAATTGCCTCCCCTCCATCTCCATCTGTGTCCTCCACGCAGGGAGGAAGGCCTCCCCTTTCCTCTCTACGAGGTTGTGCAGCACACACACAGCATGCTGCAACCACATCAGGGATGTTGTGTTCCCCCATGTCCAGCCGCGTCAGCAGGCACCTAAACCTGCCCTTCAAACGGCCGAAGGCGCATTCCACCTGGAAGCGAGCCCTATTCAGGCGGGAGTTAAACAGTTCCCTGCTCGCATCCGTATGGCCGGTGCAGGGCTTCATGAGCCAGGGCATAAGGGGATAGGCCGCATCGGCCACAATGCACGTAGGCATCTGCACATCCCCGACAGCCAGGTTCCTCTCTGGGAAGAATGCCCCAGTCTGAAGCCTGCGGTACAGGTAGGAGTTCCTGAACACACGGGCATCGTGTGCACGGCCTGACCACCCGACACAAACATCCGTGAACTGTCCTCTGTGGTCGACCAGAGCCTGCAGCACCATAGAGAAGTAGCCCTTCCTATTGATGTACTGTGCCGCTCGATGGGGCAGGGCACGGATAGGGATGTGGGTCCCGTCCAGTGCTCCACCGCAGTTTGGGAACCCCAGCCCCGCAAATCCAGCCAGGATGTTCTGCAGGTCTCCGAGGCAAATGGTCCTGTGCAGCAGCTCCGCATTGATGGCCGTCACCACCTGCAGAACGGGAGAAATAGAAACACACAGCACAGGACTTTAGAGGGATTGGCTCACCTGATGAGAAGTGCTCCTCCCTTTGTCCCCCAGACAATCCCTTCCCTGGCCCTGCACCATGGCAGGGGGAGGCTGAGAGGGCTTCTGCCTGTGCCACCCTATCCCCAATTCCCTGTGCCTGGTCCTGACTGCCCCCTGGACTGTCCCCCAAGAGTGACTTACCTCCATCAAGACGGCCCCAACGGTAGACTTCCCCACACCAAACTGATGCCCCACAGAGCGGTAGCTGTCGGGGATGGCCAGCTTCCAGAGCTCAATGGCAACGCGCTTCTCCAGGGGGATGGCAGCCCGCAAGTGGGTATCCTGGTGTTGCAGGGCAGGGGCGAGCCAGGTACAGAGCTCCCGGAAGGTGGCCTTCCTCATCCGGAAGTTTCTGAGCCACTGATCGTCATCCCACTGCTGCAGCACTAGCCGGTCCCACCAGTCCGAACTGGTGTCCAGCCTCCAAACCCTCCTCTCCAGGAAAAAGTTGGGGGGCAAGGGCAGCAGGGCTGCAGCTGGATCCTGAGCGAGGGGCTCAAAGCTGGCCTCAGGATCCAGCTCTTCTACAAAGGTCAGCATGCTCTCCTGAGCATGAAGCAGAGCTTCCAGCAGCATGGTGTGGGGCCATCGCCTGCCCAGGGGCAGCTCAGGCTCCATGCCCAAAGAAGCCAAAATAACACACAAACAAAAGACCAAAACAAACAAACGCACACAAGAACAAAAATACAAACAAACAAAAAAACCAAAAAAAGTCTAAACCCAAGCAAACAAACCAGCAAACACACACAGAGGCAAACAAACACACAAACAAACAAACAGACAAACCAGATAATACACAGCTGTGGTGTCCGACAAAGCAAGGCAACCAGAGCCAGGAAAACTGCAGCAGCTTTGCTTTCCCTGTAAAGGTTGGCAAACTAGAAGCAGGAGCAGAGCAACGGCTATCCAGGAGTATCCCTTTAAGCACGCGTCTCTGCAGAGAGCATGCAGCAGTGCCAGGGCTTTATGGCTGCCCTTGTGACCTTTCAGAAGCACTTCCAGGTGCCTCCTTCTGTCGACAGAGCGTCCTGCAGTCTCGACGCTCTTATGTCGACAAAGCGATGTAGTCTGGACGCTCTATGTCGACATAAGTTTTGTCGACAGATTCTGTCGACAAAACTTCTGTCAACAAAACCCTGTAGTCTAGATGTACCCTTGCTGTGGCCCATGCAGTACAAGGAAATCCCTCAGGATACTGCTCAAGTGGGTCCACAGTCCTGGATCATCTAGACTTAAGGAACTAAACACAGCAGCAGCTGTTTCTTGTGCCTTCACCACACTCTTCTCTGATCCTTCTTTTCTTCAGGAATGTGCATGGTTACATCCATTTGAAATGGAGATATAGATGCTGCAGTAGCTGCCAGGTCACCTGCACTCTGACTAACTGGAAGATCAGGTATCTTCTCACCACTCACATCCTCACTGGGGCTGGAAGTCTCCCCATGATCATTTGTATCTATGTATCTCTGAAGAGCTCCTTCCTGCTTAGATAGAAAAGCTTCCTTTGCTTTCTTTCTTTTTCTGAATGCTGCCCAGAGGGGCGTTTTCTTCTTTCACTCATGACAGCTGTTCTGTGCATCTAGAGCAGAGAGAATACATATGCACCAGCAGCAGACACAATTTTCTACACTCTGGGTCCTAGTGGCCGCCTCAGTTCGCCTCATGGTAAGGCCAGACCTGGAAGGGTCAAATTATATTTTAACACTTCGCTCGTTGAGGAAAAACCTAAAGTTTCCCTTGAGAATTATGTTTATCTTTAAAATAACTTTCCATTCCAAAATTCCTAACCATATATCACTCAGTGGTTTCTCAAGATGCCCTGTGGCTTTAAACGTTATCACACTTCCAATGAATGAAAGCATTCATTAATGACTTAACTTGAATGTTGTACACAGCTATATATTTACCTCTCTTGACTTCACAGGTATCAAAAAACTTGGACTCCAAAAGTGGATTATTGCTCATTGGAAAAAGAAAAAAGATGATCAACGTGAGATGCTGTATTCCTAACCGACTTTATTTAAAAGATGATCCCTTGTTAAACAGAGACATTGTAAGATGTAAACAAAGTGCAGTTTATCAAATATAGTATCCTGTCTTATATTTTTAACTAAAGCATTACTTTTATTGATTCCATATTTTTAGCAATTTTGCTACCCCCTACCTAGATTGTGCACAACGTTTTTCTTTGAAACTAAGTGCAGTATATATAGCCTGAGATACATGTACAAGTTGCTGTAAAATGGGTCATATATAATGTATCATCTAATCTATTATCTAATGAATTAGTTCCTTACAATCTAGTTAATTAGCTATCTTGGCAACCTCAAATTAGATCAGAACTTAGAAAATAAATTTACAGGCACACTGATTATAGCTAAACGGATTCTGTGATTGGTGGACTAGAGACTGGCCCACCAGCATTCCTAACACTCTCTCTGGCCTAATTTGATTAGAACATCTTTCAGAATTAGGATGACAAAGGCCCAGGGTTCCAGGAGATGTTGGGGGTGGCAGCTATGATGGTGCACTTTGCTTTAATAACATACATCTGTTCTTCTGTCCTTGCTACATTGAGTCTCTTTCTTTAAGGAAAATTGAAAAATGGGTAGCATCAGCCATCTCCTCATTATGATGTCGACCAATTAAGCCTGACTCACCAGTTTAGGTTCATTAATTTCTGGTTTCACATTTTCTGTTACCAGGCATAGTCCTTGAATTATATCAGATCTGTTTTTGTTTAAAATAATTCAGTTTCTCTGCTTATTTTCTTGCACCTGGTTTTTAATATTCACTCTTGAAAAAACGTGACTTGTTTTCTCCAACATTGGTTGTTATAGGTTATGGTGACACAGGGTGCTGTTTACAATTCTTTTTGGAACCCAGTGTCCTGGCTGTTGAGAACACACAAAGTACTGGCTAGAGTTGGAGTAGGCGGGAATGTAGTAATCTCATCGGGTTCAGGAACTGAGAGGGAATTGCTTTCATTTGTAGGGAGTCTAATGAGCTAGTGAGCTCACTTAAACATAGATGGAAGGGCAAAGGAGGGAAGAGGAAAAATTGGGTTGAATTGGGAACTGAGGGCACTTGAGAAGGTTCTGAACCAAGAATGAGTCAGACTGGTAGGACTAAAAAAGGGGGAAATGAAGTCAGCTAGTGAATGATGTGTTGGTGAACTGGTAGCATATGCAGTAGGCAGACAGAGAAATGATAGGTGAAAGCTAGATTCATAAGACAGAGACTAAAAGAGAATGGTAAAGGGGTCACAGAGAATAAATACTGTTTCCTCCCACGCTACCCTTTAGTGAAACATGACCCAATTTTTTCATTCTGAGGAGCAGGAAACAAAAAGAAATGGCCCCTTTTCTTCCAATTTCACCACTAACCTCCCTTTACCCACCCCTATCAACATGCTTCCCTATGATACTCCAATGTATATATGTCAATCTTTCACAAAAGGGGATCTTTGTTTTAGGCAGCATTGCTACTTATTTTGTGCTAAGGCCCCCTCCCTTTATGGAACTGGCTGTCCATTATATCTAATGTGTTGCTCTTTAACACTCAATATCCTAGTTTCAGATGGAGGGGTGGGGATAAACAGGAGCAAGTGTCAAGCAGGGCCTCAGATGGAAGAGGCTAAGCAGGGGCAGGGCCTGATGGATCGGGGGGTGGGACCACAGTCCATGTACTAGGCGCCTTCTGAATGCAGTCCTGGTGCCATGATGCCATTGGCACCATTATAATATATAAACCTGGTATATAAACCTGGTATTGACTGTGATAGTTATTGATCTGATTCTGAAAAATATCTGTCCTACTCATCTTTGAAATTAGTGGCAGAATTCCCATAAGTATATATTTATTTATATATTACATTTTCATAGATGCTCCCCAATCTGGGAAGCAGGGAACATGCTTTCATCAGTAGTATACTGATATTTGTCACTTTTAATTATATTCCCTTTTGCAACCTTTAATATTATACCATCCCTCTTTACTGAAGTGAACCATTTTGAATCTATTAGGATGCTGAGAATAGAGCAATAAATGTAAATATTGTTTAAAAAGCATCGCTGCAGGCACATTATCTCCTTTCATTAGAGAGTTCTAATTGTGTGTGTGTGTTAAGACTGTGTCATTTTGGCTTTTTATTAATAAATTAGGAACAATGTTTTAATCTGGTCTAAGAATTTTAAAGTTTATTTTTAGCACTCTTAAATGATCAGAAAGGAAAATGAAATATTTTTAAATGCAGGTGACCTTGTAGAAATCACCTGTTATCTGCAGTTCAACTGTAAGGAAAAATTTTGATGACTTCAGGCTGCTTGTAGTGTAACTCTGTATGCCAGACACATTTGACATGGATATTAGATTTGGAGGGAATTAACTCCACTGCTGTCATCTCTTATTTATGATAACTAGTCTATTAACTGTAGAAATAAAAGCTGGATGCAGCCTCTTCAAAACTCATTATTCAGAGAGGTAAGATAGTTGTGGAAACTGAGTACAATCTGGCTCTTTGCCAGCTGTGTCTTACTTCCAATAAAAATGGCAGTGGTAGAGCTTATCTCTTCAAAATTACAATATATCAAATACATTTAGTCCTCTGCATAGTTTACGTTAGAAACCAATAGAACTCTTGTGCCAGAAGAATAAAGATATTTTTATCACTTGGGAGGTAAAAATAAGTCATGCAGGAAGGATTTTTGCATTCAAAATAGGCCACAGCAATAATAATTACAATAAATGTAAAGGTGGAACACTCCTGCATCTATTTCTCATCTATAAGCAGCACCTCAATTGGCATCTCAGTTGTAACAAATTGAGAAACTTAACTGTAACAACTCACCAGGACTGCATGGCATTCACCCAAGAGTTCTGAAAGAACTAAAATGTGAAATTGTGGAACTATTAACTGTGGTTTGTAACCTGTCTTTTACGCAAGTTCTGTCCCTAAGGACTGGATGATAGCTAATGTGATGCCAACATCTAAAAAGGGTTCTAAAGGTGATCCTGGCAATTATAGGCCAGTAAGTCTAAGATCAGTACAGGGCAAATTAGTTGAAACTATAGAAAAGAATAAAATTGTCAGGCACATAGATGAACATAATTTGTTGGAGAAAAGTCAACATGGTTTCTGTAAAGGGAAATCATGCCTTATTCATCTACTAGAGTTCTTTGGGGGGGGGGGGGGGCGGGTCAACAAACATGTGGACAAGGGGAATCCAGTGGATATAGTGTACTCAGATTTCCAGAAAGCCTTTGACAAGGTCCCTCACCAAAGGCTCTTAGGTAAAGTAAGTTCTCATGGGATAAGAGGGAAGTCCAGTCCTCTCTTGGGGTATGTCTACACTACAGCGCTAATTCGAGTTAACTTAGTTCGAATTAGTTAATTCGAACTAAGCTAATTCAAACTAACACGCATCTAGAACTAAAAACTAGATCGAATTAGCGTTTTGCTAATTTGAACTAGCGCGTCCACACTGATTGGACGCAGGGGCGCATTTAAGGGCAGCTGAAACCAGTTCCGGCAGGGCATCGGGTCAGTAGTTGTGTTGTGTGGCTGCTGTCTGAGGCTATCTGAGGCTTGTGCTTAAAGGGACCCCCCCGGACAGCCGGTTCTCAGCTTTTCCTGCTTGCTTGCCAACCTCGCCGAGGGACAGCAAAGCGTTGGTCTCTGTGCCCATGTGTGTCGGTGCTTCCCTTCGGGGATGCCGCCGCAGGTGGCAACATGGAGCCAGAGCTCGCCCTGCACCTTCTGGTGCACTTTCTGGACTTGCTGCTGCAAGCCTGCCACCAATGGCTCGAGGCTGCCTGGCACCTCCTGGTGCACGTCAGCCCCCTGCCTCTCCACCTGGCCGCCCTGGAGGCCGTGGAGAAGCCGCGGCGGCGCCCCGGCACCGGCGTGCCCCGCCGCATCTGGCGTCTGGACACCAGCAGCGACTGGTGGGACCGCATTATCCTGGAGTGCTGAGAAGACCGACAGTGGACCCAGAACTTCAGGATGAGGAGGGACACCTTCCTGGAGCTCTGTGAGTGGCTCGCCCCTGCTCTGCGCAGACGGGACACTCGCATGAGTCCCGCCATCCCCCTCCAGAAGCGGGTGGCCATCGCCCTCTGGAAGCTCTCCACGCTGGACAGCTACCGATCCATCGGGAACCAGTTTGGCGTGGGGAGATCCACCGTCAGAGCGGTGCTCATGGAGGTATGGCACTCGTCGGCCACTGCGCCAGGAGGCGAGGGGGGCTGCAAGGAGGGGATGGGCCGCTCCAGGGACAAAGGGGGGGCGGGAGGAGGCGAAAGCGCCCCGCACCGGAGGGGTCGGTCTTTCCTGGCCGTACTACACGCCGCCAGGGGGGTTGCTTCCGGGAGTGGGGCGCGGGGCACTGCCAGGGCACGAATGCTCCCAGCCACCCGGGCGCCCCACTGATTGGCACTTTGCTGTGTCTCTCCGCAGGTGGTCAAGGCCATCAACCGGGTGCTGCTCCGCAGTGTGGTCCGCCTCGCCGACCCGGACGCCGTCATCCGGGGATTCAGTGCCCTTGGCTTCCCCAACTGTGGGGGGGCCATCGATGGGACGCACATCCCCATCCGTGCCCCGGAACACCAGGCATCCCGTTACGTGAACCGCAAGGGGTACTTCTCCATCCTCCTGCAGGCCGTGTGTGACCACCGGGGACAGTTCACGGACATTAATGTGGGCTGGTCCGGCAAGGCACACGACGCCAGGGTGTACCGCAACTCCTCCGTGTGCCAGCGGCTGCAGGACGGGACCTTCTTCCCTGACCGCCACATCAGGGACAGGGACGTGGACATGCCTGTGTGCCTGGTGGGGGATGCCGCCTACCCACTGCAGCCGTGGCTGATGAAGCCCTACACGGGGCACCTCAATCCCTCCCGCCAGGCCTTCAATTCCAGGCTCACTAGGGCCCGCATCGTGGTGGAGGGGGCCTTCGGGAGACTGAAAGCCCGCTTTTGATGCCTCCTCACCCATCTGGATCTGGCCGAGCACAACATCCCTCCCATGGTGGCAGCATGTTGTGTGCTCCACAATTTATGTGAGAGAAAGGGGGAGGCGTTCCTGCCAGCCTGGATGGCTGAGGCTGACCGCATGGCTGGCCACTACGGTCAGCCCCGCACTGCTGCCGTCCGGGAAGCCCAGCGGGGGGCCGTCCGGATACGGGAAGCCCTGCGGGAGAGCTTCCTGGTGGAGGAGGAGGACTGACCTCTCCCTTGCATGCCCCACTGGGGCCTTCTTCCACCCTACACCCCTTCCCCTTTCCCCTCCCTACATACTGTCAAATAAAGACACCTGTTTTTCAAACAAAAACGTCTTTTTATTTAACATAACTGGGATGGGGGGAGGGAGGGGGAAACCTGGGACAAGGGAGCTGGAAGGGGAGGGAAGGGAGGAAGGGAAAGGAAAGCTCAGGGGTGGGGGTCCGGCTGCCTCTCCTGTCTCACAACACTGTGGGTCCGGGGGCGTCAGTGGGGAATGGTTATGGAGGGTGGGGCAGGAGGGACAGGGGGTGTGGAGGAAGCAGGAGCAAGAGCAGGGGGAGCAGGGGGAGCAGGAGGAGCAGGAGGAGCAGAAGCGGGAGCAGGGGGAGCAGGAGCAGGGGGAGCAGGAGCAGGAGCCGGAGCAGGAGGAATTGAGAAGCGGTCGAGCAGGCTCTGGAGGTGGCCTCGCAGGGCATGGCCCTGCTCTTCCAGTGCCTCCAAGCTCCTCTAGCACAGCCTCAGGTCCTCCTGGACCCAGTGGTCCTGGATGCGGAGCTGGTGCTCCAGGAACCGGAGGTGCTGCCGCTGGTACTCCTCCTGGTTCCTGGCTCTCCTGCTAGCCCGGGCGCGGGCGACTGCTGCAGGCGGGGTGGTGCGCCCTGCAGTCCCAGGTGCTGCGGCTGTGGTGAAACAAGAACAGCGGTTAATTACCCCACGGGCCCAGGTGTGTGAAACCCAGCCCCCCTCTGCAAGGCCGGGCCCCTGCAGGATCCCCAGCTGCTGCTCCGTGGTGGGCAAGGCCCAGGCGCACGGTCCTTGGGCTCCCTCTCGCCCCAGCCCCCCATACACATAAGGGGAGCATGATGGTACTCACATGTGGACGCCTCCCCGGCCTTGGACGACACAGGCGAGCGGCTCTGTGGGATGCCTCGGGGGTCCTGGGTCCTGGGCAGGCTGCCGGCAGGCTCCTGGCTCTCGGAGCCCTCCTCCTCCTCCTCCTTCTCCTCGGTGTCTGGGAGCGGTCCCTCTGCCCCGGGATCTATCACCTCCCGGGGGGCAGGGACAGCATGAGCCCCCAGGATGCGGTCCAGAGCCTGGAAGTGGGGGCACACCTCCGGGTTGGCCCCTGGCAGGTAGGCCCGGGAGTAGGACCGCCGCAAGTCCTTAATTTTACAGTGCACCTGCTCCCGGCTGCGCTGGTGGCCCCTGGCGGCCAGGCTGGCAGCCATGCGGCCATACACTGCCACGTTCCTGTGGCTAGTGCGGAGATCGTGGACATTGGAGGCTTCCCCCCAAACCTGGATGAGGTCCACGATCTCCGCACTAGACCACGCGGGCGCCCGCCTATTGTGGCCCCGGGCAGGGTCCTGGGAGCCGCCAGGCTGGTCCCAGGAAGAGGGGAATGGGTGGGGGGCATCGGTTGGCTGGCTCATGGGGTGTCAGCTGCTGGGTGTGCTGGCACGGGTGCTGGCAGCCTTGCAACTGGCACAAGCCTCGTAGCCAGCTCGTGCCCCTTTAAGGGCTCCGGGGCCGGGAGGGGGGCAGTAGAGTTTCCCTGGTGTTGGCCAGAGTGGCCACCAGGGAAAGTTGGGAAGGGCTAGCCTCCCACTAGTTCGAATTAAGGGGCTACACACCCCTTAATTCGAACTAGTACATTCGAACTAAGCTTAATCCTCGTGGAATGAGGTTTACCTAGTTCGAACTAAGCGCTCCGTTAGTTCGAATTCAATTCGAACTAACGGAGCGCTACTGTAGCGCCTATGAAAGTTAGTTCGAACTAACAGACGTTAGTTCAAACTAACTTTGTAGTGCAGACATACCCTCTGACTGATAACTGGTTAAAGGACAGGAAACAAAGGGTAGGAATAAATGATAAATTTTCAGAATGGAGAGAGGTAACTGGTGGTGTCCCCCAAGAGTCCGTACTGAGACCAATCCTATTCAATTCTATTTACAAATGATCTGGAGAAAGGGATAAACAGTGAGGTGGCAACATTTGCAAATGACTAAACTGCTCAAGATAGTTAAGACCAAAGCAGACTGTAAAGAGCTTCAAAAAGATCTCACAAAACTAAGTGATTGGACAACAAAATGGAAAATGAAATTTAATGTTGATAAATGTAAAGTAACGCACATTGAAAAAAATAATCCCAATTATACATATAATATAAAAAGGGAAATAAGAACAATCCAGTAAACTATAGACCAGTCAGTTTAACTTATGTGCCAGGAAAGATAATGGAGCAAGTAATTAAGAAAATCATCTGCAAATACTTGGAAGATAATAAGGTGATAGGGAACAGCCAGCATGGATATGTAAAGAACAAATCATGTCAAACCAATCCGATAGCTTTCTTTGATAGAATAACGAGTCTTGTAGATAAGGGAGACACGGTGGACATGGTATACCTCGACTTAGAAAGGCATTTGATATGGTCTTGCATGATATTCTTATCAATAAAATAGGCAAATACAATAGGCTTAGATATGGCTACTATGAGGTGGGTGCATAACTGGCTGGATAACCATTCTCAGAGACTAGTTATTAACGGTTCACAATTCTGCTGGACAGGTATAACAAGGGTTGCACAGGGGTCTGTTTTGGGACCAGTTCTGTTCAATATCTTCATCAACTATTTAAATATCGGCATAGAGAGTATGCTTATTAAGTTTGCAGATAATACCAAGCTCAGAAAGGTTGCAACTGCTTTGGAGGACAGGGTCATAATTCAAAATGATCTGGACAAATTGGAGAAATGGTAATTGGAGGCAAACAGGATGAAGTTTAATAAGGACATATGCAAAGTGCTCCACTTAGGAAGGAACAATCAGTTTCACACATACAGAATGGGAAGTGACTGTCTAGGAAGGTGTACGGCAGAAAGATATCTAGGGGTTATAGCGGACCACAAGCTAAATCTGAGTCAACAGTGTGACGTTGTTGCAAAAAAAAGCCAACATGATTCTAGGATGCATTAACAGGTGTGTTGTGAGCAAGACACGAAAAGTCATTTTTCCGCTCTACTCTGCGCTGATTAGGCCTCAGTTGGAGTATTGTATCCAGTTCTGGGCACCACATTTCAAGAAAGATATGGAGAAGTTGGAGAAGGTCCAGAGAAGAGCAACAAGAATGGTTAAAGCTCTAGAGAACATGACCTATAAAGGAAAGAATTGGGCTTGTTTAGTTTGGAAAGAGAAGATTGAGAGGGGACATGAGAGTGGTTTTCAGGTATCTAAAAAGGTGTCATAAGGAGGAGGGAGAAAAATTGTAATTCCTGGCCTCTGAGGATAGAACAAGAAGCAATGGGCTTAAACTGCAGCAAAGGAGGTTTAAGCTGGCCATTAGGGAAAAGTTCCTAATTCTCAGGATGGTTAAACACTGGAATAAATTGCCTGGGGAGGTTGTGGAATCTCCATCTCTGGAGATATTTAAGAGTAGTTAGATAAATATCTGTATGGGATGGTCTAGACAGTACTAGGGTCTGCCATGAGGGCAGGGGACTGGACTCGATGACCTCTCGAGGTCCCTTCCAGTTCTAGTATTCTATGATTCTATGATGAGAGAGCCCTTGGAGTCATTGTGGATAGTTCTCTGAAAACATCTACTGAGTGTGCAGCGGCAGTCTAAAATGGTAACAGAATGTTAGGAATCATTAAAGGGATAGAGAATAAGATAGAGAACATTTTATTGTTTCTATATAAAACCATGGTACACCCACATCTTGAATACTGCCTACAGATGTGGTCACCTCCTCTCAAAAAATATATGTTGGCATTAGAAAAGGTTCCAGAAAAGGGCAAAAAAAATGATTAGGGGTTTGGAACGGGTCCCACATAAAGAGAGATTAAAAAGACTGGAACTTTGCAGCTCAGAAAAAAGGAGACTAAGGGGGGCTATGATAGAGGTCTATAAAATCATGATTGGTGAGGAAAAAGTGAATAAGAAAAAGTTATTTACTAGTTCCCATAAAATAAGAACGAGAGGTCACCAAATGAAATTAATAGGTAGCAGGTTTGAAACAAACAAAAGGAAGTTTTTCTTCACGGAGTGCACAGTCAACCTGTAGAACTCATTGCTAGAGGAAGTTGTAAAGACCAGGACTTTATCAGGGTTCAAGAAAGACCTAGATAAATTCATTGAGGTTAGGTCCATCAATCGCTATTAACCAGGATGGGTAGGAATGGTGTCCCTAGCCTCTGTTTGTCAGAGGATGGAAATGGATGACAGGAAATTGATCACTTGACTATTCCCTGTTCTGTTTACTCCCTATGTGGTATCTGTTTACTCCCTATAGCCACTGTTGGAAGACAGGATACTGGGCTAGATGGACCTTTGATCTAACCCAGGATGGTCATTCTTAAGTTCTTATGGCTATTCAGATTTTATTTTTAAATGTCAACCAACGTTTAACTCCCCTAGTAGTAAATTCAAAAAGACTAAGAATACTTCATATGATCTCCTTGGAATTCAGGTGGAGGACCAGGCCACCCAATAGACCTACTGCTCTGTTCTAAAAACCAATTGCCAGCTGGAAGTAGGAAAAATCAGGTGGAAATTTTCAGATGAAGTTTCCACTGAGTTGATTTTTACAATACTTTATTGTAAGAAAAGCCCTAGTAAATCAGTGTATTAGATGTGTTCATAGGTATCTCCCATAATTTGTACAATAAACCATAGAAATGAATCATTAATATGAAAGCAACTGGTATAAACAAATGGATTGAGAAATAAGTGTTTGCACTCTCATCCCCGATCTGATCATGATTCCTTCCATAATTCTGGGTTTTATTGCATACTGAGACATTTTCAAAATTGGCTTCTTGTTTTGGGAGCTTCAATTTCAGACAACTTTGTGTTTTATTTGTCAGAGGAGTTGCACACCCACAGCTCTCACCGAGTACATTGGGGCTACGTCTACAATGGCATGATTTTCCGAAAATGCTTTTAATGGAAAAGTTTTCAGTTAAAAGCATTTTCGGAAAAGCACGTCTAGATTGGCAGGATGCTTTTCCGCAAAAGCACTTTTTGTGGAAAAGCGTCCGTGGTCAATCTAGACATGGTTTTCCGCAAAAAAGCCCCGATTGCCATTTTCGCGATCGGGGCTTTTTTGCGGAAAACAGTACTGTGCTGTTTACACTGGCCCTTTTGTGCAAAAGTCTTTTGGAAAAAGACTTTTGCCTGAAAGGGAGCAGCATAGTATTTCCGGAAAAGCACTGATGATCTTACATGAGATCAAAAGTTCTTTTCCGGAAATTCAAGCGGCCAGTGTAGACAGCTGGCAAGTTTTTCCGCAAAAGCCGATGATTTTTCGGAAAAACTTGCCAGTCTAGACACAGCCTGGAAGTTGTAGGTGCTCCGCCTATAAGGCCAAGGTGTTTCAAGTTTGGCACCCAAAAATCAGCCCACTTTTGAAAATGCTTGTTTTAACCACTCTTTTTCCTGCTCACTTTAAAATGGAGATAATAAAAATATTTATTTACCTGCCATCTGGGGATGTTAATGTTTATAAAGAAAAGATGTGATGAGTATTATTTTTATTGGATTTTTTTTTTGCCTGTATGGAACAGTCCCTATCCCTCTTTTGGTGCTTTCATGATGATTTTCATATCTTATGCCACCCTTGCTCATGCCATCATCACTTCTTACAGGATGGATCTCGTCCCAGGTGAAAGAGACTAGTCATCAAGCCTGGGGTAGAATTGAGAGTTGAATTCACTCCACCTCAGAAGGGGATCCTGTAGAACTGGCCCCATACTAAGGACAAAATATCCGAATTTACCTCCCATTGAAAATTAGTAGGAGTCTTTCCCCTAAATTCAATGAGAGTTGTATTGGGAAATAATTGGCGTACAAATATTTAACATCTATTCTAGTTGTTTAAAATATTTACAGACTATGAATTCATAAAGCATTTTGCACACTGTTTTTAACCATGCCTAAACGCTTAGTGATAGAAGAACACTCCTGGTTTAATCAAATCGGAAAAACAGCTAAGAATTTCAAGGATAAACATTTCTCCATTCTCCATCATTTTTCTATAAATATTGTTTTTAAAACAATGTAACATTGGTCCTGTGTTTGTCTGGTATTTGCAGCCAGAGCCACAAAGCATTAAAGCACAGATTGTCTTCAACCCTCTCTGAAGCGAGGCATGAGCATAGAATACAGTTTAAAATACACACTGTGTGTGTGATAGCTTTTTCTAAAAATTTTACACATGGCACTGTGATATAGTGGGGTGTGCTGTACACTCTTGTGGCCCTGGGTCCACTCTGGTTGGGCATTCACTGGTTGTTGTGTTGTGCTGTGGGTGACCCCTACTGGCCTGTGTCTGTAAGCACTGCCCGGTGGGAAGGGGGTCCCTGAGGGCTGTGCACTTAGACCATGACTAGCAACTTCTCACTTAGCTAGGGGAAGGAGTTTAAACAAAGGAAGGGGTGTGGCTACCTGGGGGGGATGAGGGTTCTGTGGTTTTGAGAAGGGGCAGTCTGAGCATGGGGAAGCATGGAGGAAGCAGACTAAAACCAGTATAGGGGGGTTCAGGGGCCTGTGAACCCCTTCCCCCCAAGGGAACTAGGGCTGTCGGCCTATCCTCCTATGCCTACATCAAGCATATGCTGCGCTGTATGTCTGAGAAGCAATAAACCCTCTCTATTCTACTGGCCTTTGGAGTCACATCTTGCTGTAGATGGGGATGCAGGGTTGGGGGTCCCCGATGTGCCATCACATGCACTTTTACATCTTTAAGGATCCAAAAGTGCAGTGTGAACTAATATACAATTTACATGTATGATCCTTACACCTGTGCTGTAATTCATCTGCATCTGAGGAAAACTTGGCGACTGATCAACAGCTCACAGGAACGCTACAAAACAGCTAAGGATGTGAAAGCAATACCGTATCCATTTAAAACCACAAAGACACTTTTAGTTAATCATAATGTGCTTAAGCAAGCTAGAATTTAAGTAGGCCACCAGAGTTACAATCTGGCCCCTATATCTTTAGAGATGGTAGGCAAAAGATTTTAAATATAAGTGTTTATGAAAAACTTCTGATTTTCATCAAAGTGCAACTATGATGGAAATTTACCACCAGCTTTACCTTGTCTGACCACAAATGGGCTTCACTTGTTTTACATATCATCCAAATAATGGTACCTCCAGCAGCATATCCTACCTCTGTCCCCGCCCCTCACTGCCACTCCCAGTGTTTTTCAGAAGCGTTGGTTCTATACTGACTCAGAGGGAAGAGTGCTATATCACTAATATGATATCCTCAAGCATCTGTGTGGGATCTTTCTACCAACTAAGGGTCATAGAGATACTATTTTGTATATATTTTCATTACAAATCCTAAACAGTGTGTGATTAAATATATACTTTTCCTCCAGAAGGGCTGAATTTTTGATAATATAAACTGACCTTTTTCATATTGGGCCTAATATATAATGTATGAATCATCTTGTCTTTGTAGGGTTTTTATAAATACCTGCTACCATGAGAAATTAGCAGAGGATGGGTGAATTTTGCTCTTCTTGCAGGATGTTAATTTCCCTTTTTAAATATCCTGCAGTTGTTCTCACCCTTGCTGCTGCTAAGAGGTACAGAGGCCAAAATTCTGTGCTTGTTCTGAATAACTCATCTGAGTGCTAGTGGAACTCAGTGGGACAAAAGTGTCAGGGGAGAAAAACCTTACTTTTTCCTCCAGGCCGTGGAGTGGGAATAAAGCTGCCCCATGGTCAGTATTAAATTCTTAGGACTAGAGTAGGCTCAACAGCTGCTGTGGTCCCCTCTGTTCAAAGGGGAAAATGAGGAGATCTGTATAGAGGTGAAGCTTCCTGCTTTGCATGCTCCAGAGATCTTTGGTATATGTTTGCTCTGAATTCCTTGGGGAGTTATAGCCAACTGTTTACTGAAAGGTACAGACCCCTGTTACAATGATGCAGCAGGACTAAGGCAGGCTCCCTGCGAGCTCTGGCCCTGCACCACCTCCGGAAGTGGCTGGCACATCCCTGCAGCCTCTTGGGGGGGGGGGGGGGGAAGGGGGCAAAGGGCAGCTGGCTGTGAATGTTGCCCTCAACTCCAGACACCACCTCTGCAGTTCCCATTGGCCATAGTTCCAGGACAATGGGAGCTTCAGGGGCAGTGCCGGGGGGCAAGGACAGTATTCGGAGCTTCTCTGATTGCCATGAGCCACTGCTTCAGCTCCAGCCTGGTGCCAGGTGGGAACTAAGACTCAGGGCTTCTGGCCCTGGCATGAAGACTTGCTGCAGGCTTGATGAAATTAACCAGGGGGCTGGATACAGCCAGCAGCCAAGAGGTACCCCACCCCAATCTAGATGCTATTTTGTTTTAAAGGTTTATGTTGAAAATCAGTAGCTCTTATCAAATCACATGTAGCTCCAGAAGAAGAAATGTTAGTAATATGTTTAGTTTAGGTTTTGACATCTTGAGAACCTTGAGAAACCTGAATTAATCAGTTGTGATAGCAAGGGAATGCAATTAAGGGCATGTCTACACTAGGAAATAATTTCAAAGTAAGTAAAATTGAAATAGTAATTCCTTAAATAACAAAATTGAAATAGTGCGTCCACACCATGGGGGGGAATCAAAATAGCTCAGAATTATTTTGAAATAGTGCGTCCACACTAATTGGAACCTGCCTTGGACTTAGAGCCCCCGAAGCACTGTGGAAAGGTGTGACCAGCCATGCCCGGCCTCCGTATTGTCTTTACCCTGTCCCTCTTGAATGTCTCGAACGTCCCTTCACCTCACCCACAGTCTCGTCCTAGAATCACTTCTCTAGCCAATCCATTTATGTTTTTCACTGTGTCAGGTCTCCTCCTGAAGCTGGGGTGTGGGGGGGGGGGGGGGAGTGCGCTAACCCCCTCTCAAATCGCCAGATACTTCCTCCTCTGAGGGTGATGGGGGAAAGGAGGCCCGGGCCTGCCATCATTCACGGGCCCCAGTCCAGGGCCCTAAGGACGTGGACTTCCAGCGGTCCAGTCTAGCTGATGGGGGTCCCTGCTGAAACCCGTCAGCCCGCGGGCATCAGTGCTGCCCTGCCCTGGGCTGCTTCCTCTCCCTCATGGGTCCTGCCGCCCCTGCTCAGAGCCTACCTGGACCTGCAGTGACTCAGCCACCCTGTTGTGCCTCCGGGTTTGGGGCCCATTGCTCCACAGGAGCCCCACTGGCACGTGCCCGGATGTCCACACGCACACACACCCGCCCACACACACCTCCCCCTCACCCCGGCACCGAGCGGCGTTTAAATCCCCCGCCACTCCCAGTGCCCGGTGTGATGTTGCCTTGACATCACATATGGGGCTCCGCCTACCCTGTTGAGTCCAGACCGCATTCTGGCTGTTGTGCCTGGGGCCGCCAGGCATTCTGCAACCCGCGAATACCCAGTACAATGCCAGTACCTCGCCCCCTGCGCCGTAAACAGGGTGCTTGTGTCGGAGGCTATAGTGCGGTGCTGCAGGGCCCTGTCACAGAAGGATACCAGGAGGGCAGATACTTCCTGTGGCTACTTGATCAGGCAACCTAAGACACGTGCTTTCAGGGGCTGCTCGCTAAGACTGCATTTCACATGCCACTCCTACTGTAGCCTTGGAATTTTGTAACTAATAAGTCAGTTAGTTATAATGAATGAATGTTATAGCAAAAGGTTTGGATTAAGATGTAGGTCTTAGACAGGCCAGGCAGCTTTGTTAACTTAGCTCCAGCTCTGTCTGATGTTACCATGTTCTGATGTTAAAGTGAAGGGATGGAATATTGTAATGCATAGTGATGTTAATATTAGGTAAGGCCTTGTAATGGATAGAAAGAAGTTTAATGTTGAAAGACATTGTAACTTTGTTAAAGTCACTAAAAGTACCCCTTTGTTCCACGCTGCAATTCTGTAAATGTATTGTTTGTGTGAATGAGAGGGAGAATGTTTTAGGAGAGACAAGTGTGAAGGCCACTGCATGCCTACATGGTCAGAGGAGGGGCCGGAGACTCAGAAGCACCAAATAATGATCAACTAAGTGAAAGCACACTGAAGATGCAAACTGGACTGAGGCAGATTGATGAACCCTGAAATTAGTGGCAAGCACCCCTTTATAGGGAACCAATAACAACTTTCGCCAGAAGACAACACCCCCGAGGGGTCGTCAGCATATGGATATCAAATGACTGTGAGAACAACCTGTTCCCGATAAGCATATGTCGTAGAAGATTGATTGTGATGCTGAGTGACTGATTAAGGCTTAACAAGGCAAAATGTATGCAAGGAAAATCATATAAAGGATGGAGTGTCTTATATGGTTCTTCAGGTTCCTGTCCTGCCAAGTGGACTGACAAGAATCTGGCTCCTTCCTCACACCAGACCTATCTGGTCAATAGGTTGGGCCGAGCAACGGATTGGTAACTATTCCATCAGCAGGAAGTGTGTGTGTGTGTGTGTATGTGTGTGTAAATGCATACGCTTTGTTATGTTATCAATAAATACGGAGTGTTGCCATATCCCCCTGAAAAAGGTCCTGTGTGCTTCTTTTAAGTATAACACTGCACCGTCCTGCAGCGATGAGACAGCCAGCAGTGGCTTGAGAACTTCCACATGCAGAAGGACATCCTCCTGAAATTCTGTGAATGGCTCGCCCCTGTCTTCTGGCAACAGAGCACCCAATTGTGACCCACCATCCCCCTGCAGAAGCATATTGCCATTGAACTCCATTGGGAACCAGTTCGGCCTGGGAAAATCCATAGTCGGGGCTGTGCTCCTGCAGGTAGCCAAGGCCATCAACTATGTGCTGCTGTGGAGGGTCGTCACTCTGGGCAATGTTGACACCATTGTGGATGGCTTTGCCACCAGGGGCTTCCCCAGGGGCGGGGGAACAATAGATAGCACTCATATCCCCATCCTGGCCCCGACCACCAAGCCTTAGACTATATAAACAGGAAGGGGTACTTTTTGATGGTGCTGCCAGCCCTGTTGGACCACAAGGATCAGTTCACAGACGCCAATGTCAGGTGGTCAGGGAAGGTGCATGATGCTTCTTCCCGATGATGCACACTGGCACTTTTTTCCTGATCACGCCATCAAAGGGAGTTGGACATGGACATATGCAACCCCTGGCTGATGAAGCCCTACATAGGCAGCCCAGACCCACCAAATAGAACTTCAACACCAGGCTCAGGAAGTGCTGCATAATTGTGGTGTGTGAATTCGGCTGCTTGAAAGGGGAGGTTCAGAGGTCTCCTCACTTGCCTGGATGTCAGCAAACAAAACACCCCCTTCATGGTGGCAAACTGCTGTGTTCTCCACAACCTTTGTGAGAGCAAGGGGGAGACTTTCCTGCAAGGGTCAGGGGCAGAGGCTGAACAACTGGCCAGGGCTTATGAGCACTTGGATGCCAGTGAAATTCGATGAGCACATCAAGGGGCAGTGCTCATCTGGGGGCGTATCTGGATTATGCAGAACGGTCGAAAGAGAATATGCAAATTCCCCCACCCCTGCAGAGCAAATAAAAAACCTTTTTTTGGTTAACAAACAAGTGTCTTTATTTGGGGGATATAAAACAGGGGAGAGACTGGAGCAAGAACATGGAATGGGGAAGAAAGAAAGGAGGCTCAGTGCTGGGGCTGGGACTGTCGGCTATGGGTGGTCAGGAGGCTTTGGCTGACCTCGAGGTTGCACGGCCCCGTGTTTGGGGGCCCTGGCAGCCCCTGGGAGGGTCCTAGGAGGGGAAGTCACAGGGATGAGGGTGGGGAGGTGGCTGGTGGCCTGCTCCATGCACGAGACCATTCACTCCATCAACAAGGTGAGAACTTGATCCCAAATGGCCTTCCACTGCTCTCGGGCAGCCCAGCACTCCTCTTGGTCAGTGGCCTTCTCCTGGCGCTCGTTGTAGAGCCCCCCGGACGAGAGACTGGAGGCAGGCCTTCAGTTCCCACAGCAGGTCTTCCTGGGTGAGTTTCTCTGGCAGATCCTGCAGAGACAGGAGTATGGAGTGGGTGTGGGAGGCGGGGATGCATCATGCTCACCGCTGACCCAGCTGTGAAGAAAAGTTCCACGGGCAGTCATCCCAGGAGACACTGTGCATGAAGACTAGCCCTAATATCTGAACCAACAGTGAAGGGCACAGTTCAGACGATGGCAATGTGCTTTGAGCAAGGCCCTCTGTTGTCTTGACAGTGGGCACTTTCCTACAGGGGCATGGACGTCCCAGGGGAGCATCGCCCAGAGACAAACAAGCATGCGAAGGTACCAGTCAGGCCAGGAGCCTGTTGCCTGGGAGTAGGGAAAGCCTTTTTGAGTAATGTATAAGACTATAACAAGATGGCGTCCACATTACTCCATTTTGAATGAATAAATAGAAATGAATTTGTGAGTTAATACCTTCTGAATTGTGTTAATATTTGAGGCTCAAGAAACAACTCTCATTACACAAAATTAATAACAGACATGGCATCTGAAAGAAAATATTTATCAACTTATTTATTAGAGTTCTTCCAAATGGTAGAATTGTTCCATATCTTATTAATTTGCCAACTATTTCTTTCTAGGGCAGTTTATGATTGTCCTTTTTCCTGATAAAGAATGAAATAGTTAAGTGCTAAATAAGTGAGGTAATGGAGTAAGTTACAATAATGCATGAAAAAAAGTTTTCTAATGTGATTAAAAATATTTATATTCCTCCCTTTCTAATCTTGAGTGAATATGATTACATTAGATCTCTTTTTGACTTTCTTTTATTTTTTAAAAATAGCATCCCTACACTTTAACTTAATAGACATTAATTTACAGATTGGATGTGTCTACATACACACACACACACACACACACACACACACACACACACACACACACACGAAGGCACATGTGTTCTTGCATATAATAATATATGCTGACTGTACTAGGAGTTAGGGTGGTAATTTAATACACATGTATTGGCCATTTCATAATATTAGAAATTCCATATCAGGTATTATCATGATGATATTCCATAACAGATATAAAAAAAAAACCCCTATGGCCCTGATCCTGCAAACCCTGAAAGACGCAAACAACTTAACTCATGCGAGCAGTCCCATTGAAGTCTATGGAATAACTCATGAAGAAAGTAATTCAAATGCTTGAGTTTTCAAGATCAGATCTTAAACTTGTTATATAATTTATCATCAGTATCGGAAATGCAAATTCCTTTAAAAATGAATGTCAGTTGTTGTGCTCAGTCACCGTGTGGAACAGTGTGTGTGTGTGTGTTCCAGTTGTGAAAGACTGCCCTATTGGCAGAGTCACCCTGTCCATAGGACAGTTCAGGGTGGCTGCCCCAGACCCCTCAGTGGTGAAGGGGGAAATCTCGCTCCCCTGGGGTACAGAGCCCCCAGAAGGGTTCGAGGCCGGAGGTCAAATCAGTGAGGCAGGAAAGAAACTTAGAAGAGAAAACTTTATGATGCATGCATGCAGGCTGTCACTTCCAAGAGTGAAGCAGCAGCCCTGACAGACAGATTCAGGTATCCTTTATACAGAATGCTTAGACAGCTCAGTTGTGGATTGTTCTTCTTTAACATATCAAAGTCTCAGCAGAAGTACTTTGAGACTTCTGTTCACCCCAGGAGTGCTAGAAGTAAGTTTTTACAGTACACAAAGCCACATGAGAACTTGAGTGGAGGAGTCTACAAGGCAAACTGTGACAAAGATAAGGGTTTACATGACAAATTGTGACAGACTAGGAGTATCCATGAATTTGAGATAGTCATTTGTAAGGGTCTTTGATTAGAGCTAATTTGATTTCTCTCTGTTACAAGGAGAGAGGCCTGGAAAACTTTTTAACCCTTACAGCAGTTTTCTTTTAGAAAGTTATGATTTCTGCACAGTCTCCCCTTAGACACAATTGGAGTTATTTGATTTTTCTCCCACAATTCCCCCCTTTAATACTCCTATTGGAGTATTACTCAAAGTTATTTTAGACATTCTTAAGTATTCTTCTTTTGCTAGGATGAATTCTTATCTTAGAGGGAGGTTTTCTTTATCAGTTGGGTAAATGATCCACTGCCCATTCACCCCCAGATCTTTACCAGTGCCAATATTGCTTTTAAAACATAAGGGAAACATAAGGGAAGCATTCCCTGATGGATGTAATGCTTGAGTAAGGGGAATCCCTGAGGCAATCAGATTTTTATGCCAAATCTGCCTGTTCCCCCCCATGACTATGTACTTCTGGCACAGTGTTATCATTCTGGGCATCTACCCACTCCCGCTCTCCTGTAGAGTACTGACTACCAGTAGATCTGAATTTTAGGGGTCTGGTCCACAGGGAGGCAGGAGTTGGGATAAACTGTAATGGTAAAAGGCCTTCAGAGCCTTCTATAAGCTGTTCACATATCCAACAGTCACTTGTATCACTTGTATTGGTGAGGGACACAACCTTTTGCAGGGCTTCCCAATAAGGGTGGGGAAAGTTATATACTAAGGCTATTCTGACTACTAAAAGAAGGAAAACAATCCTTATCCTATTATAGTATCTTAAATTTCTAAAGTAGAAAGGATAATAATAATATAGTAATTATCTAGCAACTAGCAAAGCAGTCTTTTAAGTAAACTTAATCAGTTAGTATTGTTTGGCTTGCCTCTGCAGGCACTCTTCGAGATTTCGTAGTCTCTTAGTTCACTCAATACTGGAATGGCTTCCCCTTTGTGAGAGCTATGGGGCGCCAGGCTCACCTGTAGGTCTTTGCTGGTACAGTCCTACCTCTCAGGTTGTACCTCGAAGCTCCTGGTGGAGGCCGGTTTGGTAACAGTCTGGTTTGAGAGTCTGCCGCCTCGGTCCGCTGAACCTCGTCCTCAGGTGATTCCTCCAGGGAGGGGTCCTGGGTGACGGGGTCAATCAGCTCTGTTGGATCTGCAGTTCGGTGTACATGACTTGCGTGGATCCACGAGGGGCCCTCCTTCACCTTTACTGCTGTGTGGGTGATGAACAGCAATTGGAACGGTCCTTTCCACCGGGCTGTCAGGGAATTCTTTCTGCGATGTTCCTTCACGAACACGTAGTCGCCTGGTTGGATGTTGTGGCACGGTACATCAGTAGGTACTGGGAGGGCTTCCTTTACCTGCAGGTGCAAGCTCTCCTAACCGTCATTTTATGTCTAGGTTTCTTCTTTCTGTGTGGCTGTTAGCCTGTGGGCCTCCTGCAACATTAAACTGCTTACAAATCACACATGAATTAGATATGAATTATATATTCTTGAGAGCTTCTAGGTGCACGCCTGGGGCGTACCATTGCTTTGGGATTTGTGAGGCCACCCCCCTTTTGCTCATGTGTGTCATTTGATGAGACACCTGAGCAAGCTGCCGTGTGAGAGATTTTTTGGGGCAACTGGGCAGCCATCAGGTGCAACCATTATCCCAGCTGGGGATAAGGAGCAGCCTGCTTTCTCCCAAAGGTTTTTCTCTGCAGGTTGAGCAGCTTGCTGTAGTTCTATCAGGTCCTGCAAAGAAACAGGGAGGGAAAGAGAGACCAGAATCTGAGAGGGAGTCAGAGGTCCATGTGCTGCTGCATGTCTGGCTGCTGCATCAGCATTCCCATTACCCAGAGAAACAGGATCAGTGGCACCTGTGTGGGCCGGGCAATGGGTAATATAAAGGGATGTGGGTAGCTGAATAGCATCAAGGAGTTGAGAGATAAGGGGACCATGAGAGATAGCAGAGCCAGAAGAGGTAAGGAAACCTTGTTGTTTCCAAATTTGTCCTGTGGCATGACAGACAGAGAAAGCATACTTTGAGTCAGTATAAATGGCAGCAGACTGTCCGGAAGCTAAAAGGCAAGCACGAATTAAAGCGATGAGCTCAGCAGACTGAGCTGATTTGATTTCTGGAAGAGAAAAAAAACCTTTAAAACATTATTATCTGAGACCACTGCATATCCAGCCTTTAGTTTACCAACTGCATTTCTTTTACATGAGCCATCAGTATACAATACAAGATCTGCATTTTCCAGCAGTTGATCAGACAAATTTTTGGGGAGGTTTTACACAGTGCCCAAGCAATTCTTCACAGTTATGGGTATGTGCTTTACCATTAGAGGGTAAAGGAGAAAAAGTAGCTGGGTTAAGTACATTACATCTTTGAATTACCACATTTGGGGAAGAGAGGATAACATTCTCATACAGGGTTTGTCTCTGAACAGACAGGTGCTGGGTGCGGTGTCGCTGTAAGAGAGCAGAGACAGCATTAGGGACCTGTAAGATAATGCTGTGGCCTAATGTGACAGGTTGGGCCTTTTTAAGTAATTCAGCAGCAGCTGCAACTGCCCTCAGACAAAGTGGGAACCCACGGCTACTGAGTCCAGTGTTGCAGAAAAATAAGCTACTGGACGAGGTGTGGGCCCAAGGGGCTGACAGAGAACTCCAGCTGCAATTCCATCCTGTTCATGACAAAACAGAGTAAAAGGCTTGCTATAATTAGGTAAGCCTAGAACAGGTGGCTGTGAGAGAAGAGTTTTAAGGGAAAGGAAAGCAGATTCACATTCTGGGGACCAGGTCACTGGGTCAGGAGCTAAGATTAAGAGTAGAATAGTAAGGGGCCTGGTGAGTCCAGAAAAGTTAGGAATCCATTGTCTGCAATATCCTGCAGTACCCAGAAATTTGTATACCTGACTTTGGTGAAAGGGTGAGGAATGAAAAAAACTTGAGATTCGTTCAGGTGTTAACTGGCGGCCATCTCCTAAAAGTAAATGTTCCAAGTACTGAACTCTTTGTTTTACAAATTGCTATTTGGCTTTGGAAGCCTTGTGAGCCTTTTTAGCAAGACACTTTAACACATAGAGGTATCAGTTTTACATTTTTCCTCAGTTTCACTAGCAATTAGCACATCATCAACATACTGAACCAACACAGAACTGCAGGGAAGAGAGATAGAATTAAGGTCAGCTTTTTTTTAAAAAAACTGAGAAAACAGAGTAGGGCTTTTACAATAACTTTACAAAAACATGTCCAGGTTAATTGATGACCCTGAAAGGAAAAGGCAAAGAGAAATTGGGAATTCTTATGCACTAGAATAGAAAAGAAGGCAGAACATAAATCTATTACAGAAAACCAGGTTAGTTACTACTGGAAATCTAGGGATTACAAACTTATTAATGGCTCTTAAGTCTTCTACAAATCTATAGATTTGCTTTTTCACAGGTAGTATAGGTGTATTACATGGTGAAGTTGTATAAACATGTATCCCTTGTTTAAGGAGGGAGAGATTACAGGCTTAATGCCCTCTTGTGCCTCCCTAGCCAATAGATACAGGGCTACCCTTGGGAAAGGCTTGTTGTGTCTGTATGTTATTTGTACTGGTGTTGCAGAGGCTAGCAACCCCACTTCATTCACATGGGCTGCCCACAATGTCTCTGGGACATCTGAGAGGTCCAGGAGGGGTGTATATCCTGAGGTCTCATCAGATTCCTCTGAGAGTAGTAATGCCATCAATTTTTGGAGCCTGATAGGGGGAAGGTCAACAAATATCCCTTCCTCTCTACAGAGAAGGTTTGCACCCAATTTACACAACAAGTCAGGTCCCATAAGGTTTACAAGAGAAAAGGGAGATAACAGGAAAGAATGTTCAGCTGACAGGGGTCCAAAGCGGGGTGGGGGTGCAGATGGCACATCTGAGGAATCAAGCTGTCTCTTTAGAGTAGCCAATTCTTGCTGCAGCTTTTCAATAGAATCTTTTTTGCTAGCCATAGTGCTCTGATTTTTTTTTTTTTACTGCCACATCCTTCCAGAGGCACCAATATTCCATCTGGTTAGGATGTTTTTCCTCGAGGAAAACTCTAAGATAAGCAAGCTTTTGTAAGTCAAAGTTCTAATTGTCATGTATTCTGGGAATTCCCCTGAGTATAGCCATTCCAAATGCTCAATAATTCCTTAAGTCTCCTTAGTTTCAAACCTGCAGGCAATACCTAGCTGACTGATCATCTGAGACAAGGGAGTCCCAGGCTGTGAGAAACCTTTTCTCTCAGTAGGAGACAGACTTGAGGGAGCAATCTTATCCATGTTAGCACTGTCTTGTCCAAGGACAGCGCAGGAGCTCAACAGTACTACCCTCTCCAAGGATAGCACAGGCGTCCAGCAACACTACCCTCTCCAAGGATAGTGTGGGAGTCCACACAAACTGTAAGCTTCACTCACACTCCTTATGTGCCGGGGGAAACCGCCCTTGCTTTCAGCAGCTGTGCAGTGACACTGACAGCACTGGTGCGGCTGCAGTCCCCCTCCGGACTTCACTCACTCAAAACCATGTGCTTGGACTCGCCACCAATCAGTCAGCAACAACAACAACAACAACAAAATCCAACCCCTATTTGGCTATACCCAGTGTTTTCGTTTTAAGTTTCCCTCAAGCCTCTTAACAAAAAATTTTAAGTAAAAGATGACTCTTACCGCCAGCCGGTCCAGCTGGTGACGAGAACAGGGAGGCGGACCGGGGGATTTTAAATGGATCCCTTACCCTCCAGATGCGCGCTGTAGTCCGTTCCCATTCCCCATCATCAGCCTTTCCAACTGGAGTTCCAAGCCATCCCACCCCTGACACCAAATTGAAGGGGGAAATCTCGCTCCCCTGGGGTACAGAGCCCCCAGAAGGGTTCGAGGCCGGAGGTCAAATCAGTGAGGCAGGAAAGAAACTTAGAAGAGAAAACTTTATGATGCATGCATGCAGGCTGTCACTTCCAAGAGTGAAGCAGCAGCCCTGACAGACAGATTCAGGTATCCTTTATACAGAATGCTTAGACAGCTCAGTTGTGGATTGTTCTTCTTTAACATATCAAAGTCTCAGCAGAAGTACTTTGAGACTTCTGTTCACCCCAGGAGTGCTAGAAGTAAGTTTTTACAGTACACAAAGCCACATGAGAACTTGAGTGGAGGAGTCTACAAGGCAAACTGTGACAAAGATAAGGGTTTACATGACAAATTGTGACAGACTAGGAGTATCCATGAATTTGAGATAGTCATTTGTAAGGGTCTTTGATTAGAGCTAATTTGATTTCTCTCTGTTACAAGGAGAGAGGCCTGGAAAACTTTTTAACCCTTACAGCAGTTTTCTTTTAGAAAGTTATGATTTCTGCACAGTCTCCCCTTAGACACAATTGGAGTTATTTGATTTTTCTCCCACAGTGGCCACCTCAACCATCCTATGGATGGGGCCCAGGGTGGTCCTAGGGATTACTGGAGGGCCTACCATGACCAAGGTCGCCCTCTTCCCCCCCATGATATTGGCAGCCAGAGCAACCAGAACTTTGATCCCAGGACAACTTCCTGCCATCGTGGTGGGTGGGGAGAGGGTGGCTGGGCAGAACAGAGCAGGTTGCTGGGTCGCCTCAGCTCCCACCTCCTTGGTGAGTGAGTGGGGGGGATCCTGGCTGCAACCCAGTGCTAGACCTCCCAGTATCCCCCCAGATTGCATAGCTTGTGGGAAGGGGGCTCCAAGCAAGGGAATGGAGCAGGAGTGAGAAAGGGCAGAGTGGGGGCAGAGCAGGGGGCAGAGCTCATGGGAAGAAGTGGAGTGGGGCTGTGGTGGGGGTGGAGCAGGGCAGGTGTGGGGCCTGTGGTGAATGAGTGTTGCCCTGAGCCCTGCTCCTAGGGCACTTGGGTGAGGGTTGCCCCAAGAAAAAATATAGATGCCTAAGTGAAAATAAGATTAGAGTGGCATCAGCAGTTATCAGAACCATTTCTGCAATGGTGAATGCTGTATGCAACATACTGGAGAACCAAAATGAGTGTTTCTGTTGTTTACTCAGGTAGAGCTGCTTTACTGTTCTGCTTGTTCTTTGGATATTTGGAGCTGTTATTTCACTTATACCTTCATGTTTGTTCTTTTGCTGTAGATCATGGATAACACATAAATTGGAAACTACACATTTAGGACTAGTTTAGAGCCACAGGCAGGGGCCTGCTCCTGGGTAACAGTTAACCATTACCCGATAAGTATCTCTCACAACAGGTGATGCTTACTGGGTAACTGGTTACCTGTTCACATCTCTAATGTATATTTGCCCTCACTTGACATTTTGGTCACTTGCTAAAATATTTTTGTATCCCCACCACGAGCTTTGAAAACTGCAAATCAGAAAGTCTTTTAACTCAGTCAAATGTAGTTTGAGTCCATTCTGTACTTGCTTTCAATATTCCCAAAAAACTTCTTTGCTACCTTTCACCTTCTTTGATTCAGCAAGAATTTTACAAATTTGGCAACATGATTGGCCTCAACTTAAACTGGTTTTGTGACTAAAACACAATACTAGGCTTCAGCAGGCATGGATTTTTTCTTCTGTTCTGCTACAGGTTTCCTGGGGCACTGAGCAAGTAACTTAATTTCTCTGTGCCTTTCTTTCCTGATAAAATAAGGATAATAATGAGAGCCTGGAGCACGCTATGTTTCAAAGCATCATCCCCCCCCCCCCTGCCCGCAGCTTGCAAAAGAATCTCCTAGTCACTGTTTGCAATTGGGGAATGCCTCAACTTACATGTCTGACCTTGTGATCAGAACTTGCCATGCAACACTTCCTTGGATTGTGGCTTCTTATTGTTTCTAGCTATTGCTACATAAAATGGTCTTAATTTTTTTCACTTTCTTCCTACTGAATCTGCTACATTTACAAGTTAATTTATAATTTATGAGTGTTGCTATCTCCTGGATGGTTCTTCCTGGCAGTTCGACTCTGAATCCAGTGAGCATAAAGGAAAAATGAAAAAAAAGTTTAGAAATTAATAATAAAGTAGATCACTTGAAAATAGGGAGAGCACTTACTAGGTTCAATTGGCTAATATGGTAGTTTTCATAAATAATTTATAATCTTAGGAGAACCCAAGAATATTAAGATGGAAAAAAAGATTGGCCTGTTGTTCTTTTTCCATGTGGTGAATGTAAAGAATATACTTGTAAATATCATTCCTTTATTATGACAATGTCCATACACCCAATTTCAATTTTAAAAAAATGTACATACAAGATAACTCCACTTGTTCTAATTACTGAATTTAAAATGTGTTGCTTTAAACAGAGGATTGAAATGACTAGTAAAAGAGTTTACTAGAAAGTGGTACAAAATATTAATCTATTTGAAAATGGATAATAAACAGAAGAAAAGACTTCATAATTTCCTCTAATGTGTATAGTTCCAATTGTTAATTTTGCCAAGGGAAAAAAGACAAATATCCAGTGGAATAAGAATTTGTTTCTGGACTCTTAATTGAAAAGGATTATAGGCAGAGTAGTATTTCAATTATATAAACTTTTATATATTAACTTTTATATAGTAATGCTAGCAAAAATATCAATCTTTTGACTTCTAAATGAAGAGAGAGAATGGAATGAAACAGACACTGCCTGCCACTTGATGAAAACACTACAAAGTCTAAGTATAGTCCAGGTTTGTTATCTGGCCCTGTACCTACCTGAAAGCTCTATAAACTGGAATTTCTGATCTTCATCTAAAATCCAGTTTACAGTCTGGTTGGCACAGAGCTAGCAGGCTCACTACTTGGCTCCCTGGCTCTCTGGAAGCTCCAATATGTCCCTGCTGCACATAGCTAGAGGAACATCTTTGGAGGCACTGTGCACTGGTGCACTGCCCCTGGCCTGCCCTGAGTGCTGAATCTGCAGCACCAGTTGGTCAGGAGCCAAGGCCAATGTAAGTTGCGGGGACAATGCCCGTGGGCAGAGGTAATGTGCAGATCTACCTAGCTGTGCCTCTGCCTAGGAGGAACAGAACATTTGGATTCATAGGGAGCTGCACAAGGTAAATGCTGCCTGGATCCAGCACCCTGAGCTCCCTCCTGCACCTCAACCCCTGCCCAAAGCCCTGTCCTGCACCCAAACTCTCTCCCAGAGCCTGTGCCTTGCATCCTGCCTGAACCCTATCCTGCATTCTGAACATCTTGGCCCTATCCTGAGCCTCCTCCTACATCCCAAGCCCTTATCCCCGGCCCCACCCCAGAGACCACACCCTTCAGCCAGAGCCCTCATCTGCTTCTGCACTCAACCCCCTGCTCCAGCCCAGACCTTCCTCCCACAACCTGGACCCCTAATTTCTGGCCCTACCCTAATCTTCAACAACACACTAATGAAATATTTTTAAAGAAAATTTTAAACTTAGGTCATGTAGACTAACATAGTAAATTCAGAAATTGATAGTTATTAGCCAAAGGCACACTAACTTAGTTAATTTAGGGCCTGATCTGATTAGATGGAATCATGCCTTGAGTTCAGAAGTGGGTTCTCCCCAGAACCTGCCATATCTATCACCAGAAGATTTTAGTCTCTAAGGCTATGTCTAGACTGCAGGCTTCTTTCGAAAGAGCCTCTTTCGAAAGATCGCGTCTAGACTGCAGGCGGATCTTTCGAAAGAGCAATCCGCTTTTTCGAAAGAGAGCACCCAACGAGTCTGGATGCTCTCTTTCGAGGAAGCCCTATTTACATTGAAGAACGCCTTCTTTCGAAAGAGGAACTTTCGAAAGAAGGCGTTCTTCCTCGTGAAACGAGGTTTACCGCCATCGAAAGAAAAGCCGCGTTCTTTCGAAATTATTTCGAAAGAACGCGGCTTGAGTCTGGACACAGGGGAAGTTTTTTCGGGAAAAGGCTACTTTTCCCGAAAAAAACCCTGAGTCTGGACACAGCCTTAGGGTACATCTACACTGCATCCCTAGTTCGAACTAGGGATGCAAATGGAGACAACTGAAGTAGTTAATGAAGCGGGGATTTAAATATCCCGCGCTCCATTAACATGATCTCGCCGGCGAGCACTTCCTGGTTCGAATCAGCTGTGATATTAGGCATGCGCCACAGCCATGGATCAGAGCACCCTGGCAGCAGCAGGAGAAGAGCAAGTCTGGAAAGCAGAGATGATCCCAGCCTTCTCCACGGTATCCCGGTCCAGTGTCTCTTGTCCTTGGATGAGGGAGCTGTCGACCTGAGCTTCTCACAGGTCAGGAGTTTTAAAGATTCAAAGGCGGGAAACTTGCTAGAGTGCTGTGTGCACCATACAGAGTGACATGTGAAAACAGTTCGTACCCAGTGCAGATTTCAGTATCTGGTGCACAGGACTGGTGCCGTGTTCAAAGCTTTAGTGCTGAGTGCGTAGGGTCTTTTGGTGGCAACTGACTCTGTCAATCACATGGGTTCCATTTTGAAATCTCCTGACTCCATTTTGGTTCAACACTACCACACTAACACAGTATATACCTTGGGTTGGAAAATGCCTGTTAAATGGCTTCATTACCACTTGAGCACAGGTTCAGTGTTCTGCTAATGGATCAGGAAAAGTCAGGCAAGCTTTTTCATTTTTAAGTTAACTAGCTCCTCTCCAGAGGAAGCAGAACCACAGAACAGGGACTGTAGGTGGTGGGTGGGTGATGTTTAACCTATGTGGCACCCAAAATTTTTGGGTGCCCTATCCAGCTGCATATTTTGCATATGGATAAGAGCAGCCCTACTTCTAGCTGGGAAACATGGTATACATAGAAAGTGGAAATCCCCTTCTCTTAGTGTTTTGTTATGCAGCCTCAGGAGGAAATGGAATTTTGGACTTATTCATTTAAAAAACCATAACATGTTGAAGATGTGTAGTCTGCTCTTAAATTGCATGAAAGAACATGTTCCTGCTCTGGAAAAACAGCAGAGAAAAATGAACTCATGGCCAATTTAAATGAAGTATTTTGAAAGAGTAAATCATTTGTATCAAATGTCAGAGTATGCTGGAGAATTCTTCAGTTGCTGGTTTCATTATGTACAATATTAATAATGACTATAAAGGAAATGTCCTTTCATTATGTGACTTTGTAGTGTCTTAGTTTGTAATTCACAATATTCTAGTTAAATACTACTTTATTTTACAATAGTAGGGATAATATGGTAAAAATATGCAATAGCTTATGTTGAATATAGCTTGTAAATATGTGTTAACCTAATTTGTATAAGATATATGCCAACTTCAATAAAATGGTGGATTCTCTGTAACTTGAAGTCTTTAGATTATGATTTGATAACTTGCATAATGCAATCAAAGGCTATGAGTCTATTGCAGGATTGGGTGGGTGAAATTCTATAGCCTGCAATGTGCTGTAAATCAGACTAGATGATAATGATGGTCCTTTCTGACCTTGAAGTCTGAGTCTCTGATTACTGAATCTACTGAAGCTTTGTTGGACTCTGCAACTCCATACAATAAATGGAGTAACTCTGAAATGTGAAGTAAGACCATTTTGTATGAAGGCCAAATGCTTGATTATCAGAGATGCTCAGTACTTGCAGCTCCTGATGACTTTGAGGGAAGTTCGGTTTGCTCAATAATCTTTATAAATGAGTCTAAGATATATTTTTGGTAGTATTTCATTAGTTGGGATTCTTAAGAATACAAAAGAGTTATAATAAATCTTACCAAATTAATTTTCTTAGCAGAATGGAGAGTACATCAACGGAAATTCACTAAAAAGAGAAAACCATTTCTTTTTCAGATGAAAATAGAATGTATGCAGTGATTCCTTCAGGTGGCAAGATATTTGTCCTCAGAAAGCCAAGGGTGAAAAATAGTACAGGAATACATTAGTTGCCACTATTTTTATGCATCATTTACTCACATAAGACTAAAATCCTTCATCATTTACATAAGGCAACCTTATGAAACATAGGTACGTCTACACTGGCCCCTTTTCCGGAAGGGGCATGTAAATTTCATGAGTCGCAGTAGGGAAATGCGCGGGGGATTTAAATATCCCTTTGAAGGAATAAGATCCTCCGGAAAAGGGCACTTTTTCTGGAGGATCGGGGCCAGTGTAGACGCTCTTTTCCGGCTTTTTTAAAAGCCGGAAAAAAGCGTCGGACATTTTTATTTAAATGCCGCGGGGGATATTTAAATCCCCCGCGCATTTCCCTACTACGACTCATGAAATTTACATGCCCCTTCCGGAAAAGGGGCCAGTGTAGACGTAGCCACCGTGTGTCTAATTTACATTCCTCTGTCAGAAGAGGGATGTAGTCTAGATGTAGCCATAGTGAAATTCTGTCCATATATTCTCTAAAAGTTTCACCTGCAACTATGTTCATTAAAATAACTAAACTAAAAGAGAAAAAATTTGTATTGATTTCTTTATAAATTCACACGTAGCAACCAATTTGAAAAGCTCACCATACTCATCTGTCTTTTTTTCCAATTTGTTATATAGCAGCTGCCACTCTCTATAGATTACAAACTCGAGATTTTTCATTGAGAAACAATTCATAAGTATGTCCTTGGCCTTGTCACAGTGTTCATCATCCCCCGTGCTTAGCATTATATTGAAAATAGTATCTTAGTTATTGTGAATAAAGGAGAATATACATCTAGATTCTGTGGAAATATCCTTCACTGCTAAACATCATCCTCAAATGTTGTGATAAATTTAATTAGCAGCAACATCATGGACTACACAAACTTTAAAAAATGGACGGGTTTAAGGAATTAAGCTCATTCTCTTTATTTAAGAAGGCAGAGAAATTATCGTCTCATTCCTCATGTTCTGCCTGGAAATCTAAGAGTTTCCTGTTGCTGGGTGAAGCAAGATCTCTCCTGCAAAGTCCTGGGTTGAAGACAGGTTCCATGATTATAGACTGGATTGGGCCTGGATTCTACATGTAACATGCTTCTGGAAATCATTTTGAATATTCATGTCTGAAAATCATAGATTTCTTTAGATCCTTTGGGTTGGCATTTTTTTAGACTAAAAGTAAGTAGACAAAATAAAGTTAGACTCATTTTAACGTATATAGCAGAAGAAAGGGATGTTAAAGAAATTTTTGGTAATTATTAAAGTAGACAACATAATTAAAGCCAGTTGATTCTTCTCTGTAGTGGCAGGCTGGCAGTGGAACTTATGCTTGGAGGTAGATTCTATTCTGATGTGCAGCCTGAGAAACCTAAGAAGCTCACTCACAAGACTTCAAAGGTGAATGTAATAGTATAATTACAGTTGGAAGAGCAAATAAAAACTATTCTGAGTCTAGAAAACATACTGGATACTAAAGGGAGGATTAGATTGATCTAAATAAGGATGCATCTTGTTTTTCAGCAAATATCCTCAGTACAAGAGACTGTATGTATTCCTATGTTTGAACAGTGCCTAGCACATTGAATCTTAGAGCCTCTGAGTGCTATTGCAATAAAAAAAGTACCATGGCATATTCATGATTTAGCAATTATTCTTGCTACATGAAAAAATAATTGATAGTTCAGTGGAAGAGTAGTGGTGTGATTTTCTTAGCAATCTAGTTTAATATTATTCTCCCTACTCTTTTTTCTCAGATTACTCTCCTGTTGTATTTGACAAAGAGCTTCCACCTCATTCATAAGTTTCAGAGGGGCAGCTGTCAAGGGCGCCATTTCGGAAGGGTGTGGGGCAGCAGCGGTGAATTCTGGGATGCGGCCTGCTTTTCATCCCCTTCTCTGGATGCTAAAGGAGTGAGGGGAAAGTGCTTGCATTCCGTGCATGCCCCTCACACCTGGCTAGTGAAGGGAGTTCACTCCTCACTCCTTTAGAATCCAGGGAACGGGATGAAAGGCACCTGCATCCTGGAGCACACAGCTGCTGCCCCCCCTTACGTCCCGAAATGGTGCCCTCAGTAGCTGTGTTAGTCTGTAACTGGAAAAACTTAATAAACAGTGAGTAGTCCTGCAGCATCTTAGAGACTAACAAAACATGTAGATGGTATCATGAGCTTTCATGGGCATAGTCCACTTATTCAGATAAAAGGAGCAAGGAGTCCAGAGTTGCTAATAAATAGCAGAAAAAGAGGGGATGGAGAGGGAAAAAGAAGGGAAAAAATTGTCAATCAGAGTATCAATTAAAGTGTCCATGCTAAATGAAACTAATAGAGTGGGCTATAAATGTCTAATACTTAACTTGTAATGTTATTAGGGTGTGGAACGTAGCGGCACATCCAAGTAAAGTTTTCAGACCTTGGTTCAAGGTGTCAAATTGGTAAATGAAACCAAGTTCTGCAGCCTCCCTCTCTATCTGGTTTTTGAAATTGCATTGAAAATCCATAGAGACTGTCCAGTTTTGCCAATATACATCAGAGGGGCATTGCTGGCACTTGATGTCAGAGATCACACCTTATACAAATTCTTTCCAGCAACCACAGTCTCTACGACAAAGGATTAATGGACACAAATCAGATATTCAAAATGGTAATGCAGAAACCTGTTTGGGAACATTTTAACTTGCCGGGCACTCACTAATGGATCTAAAAGTGACTATATTATTACAAAGCAATTTAAAAAAACAGCTGGAGAGAGAAGCTGCAGAACTTGGTTTCAGTTACAAGTCTGACACCTTGAACCAAGGTCAAAACAAAGACCTTACTTGGGATGGGCTGCTACATTCAACATCCTAATGACGTTACAAGTTAAGTATTGGGCATTTATAGCCCACTCAATTAGCTTCATTTAGCACGGACACTCTGACCATTTTTTCCCTTCTCTTTCCCTCCCCATCCCCTTTTTCTGCTGTTTATTTGCAACTCTGGACCCCTTGCTCCATTCATCTAAAGAAGTGGGTTGTGCCCATGAAAGCTCATGATACTATCTACATTTATTTGTTAGTCTCTAAGGTGCTGCAGGACTACTCACTGTTTTTTAAGTTTTGCCATATTCATATGCTTTGAGGCCATACAAAACTCCTTAGCTTTATTATGGACCATTTTGCTCCCTCTCTCAAACTGGGGAACCTTTACTGGGAGCAAAGAGAAGAAAAGTGGAAGTGGCAGTAGGTGTCAGCCAATAGGATTTCGTCTGGAAAATATTTGAGGTCATCATGTGCCACAATGGAAAGGAGAAGAGCACAGAAAGGCTTGATAAGGGTGTGTACCCACTATAAGAAGCAGCTGGGAAAGTGTAAGGTTTTGGTTTTTTTCTCCCTCCATTTCCCTGTAAGTGCCTAGCTATTCCTATGACCAGTTTTGGAAATGATTAGGAGATCCTGTGAGTGGGATCTTTGACAAATAAAAGTGAAAATAATGGTAGTTGGATTATGTGAGATTTGCTCTGTTAATATATTTGTGATGATAGTGGAAGATTTCCAGATTGGTTAGTGGTCACTGCAGTTGATAATTTAATAGGGAAACAAGAGGTAGGTGGGGTAGGAGAATTCCAAGATCCAGGTAATGGAGTGTGTGACGGGGCCTACCTGCCCTGCACTACAGGACAGGGGGTAGCCTGGGCCCAGTTAGCTGAGAAGGCACCTCCTCCACTGCACTGCCAGGCATGCTCCTTGGGGCGCATGGATATAAAAGCCCAGAGATATGTCTACACTACAAAGTTAATTCAAACTAACAGCCGTTAGTTCGAATTAACTTTCATAGGCGCTACACAGGCAAACCGCTAGTTCGAACTTAATTCGAACTAGCGGAACGCTTAATTCGAACTAGGTAAACCTCATTCTACGAGGACTAACGCCTAGTTCAAATTAAGTAGTTCGAATTAAGGGCTGTGTAGCCACTTAATTCGAACTAGTGGGAGGCTAGCACTTCCCAGCTTGCCCTGGTGGCCACTCTGGGCACAACCAGGGAAACTCTTCTGCCCCCCTCCCGGCCCCGGAGCCCTTAAAGGGTCATGGTCTGCTACGGTGCCCGTGCCAGGTGCAAGCCTACCAGCACCCAGCCAGCAGACCCTGCACCTGGCACGGCACAAGCCAGCCACCTGCTGCCACCCAGCCCTCCGCCTCTTCCCGGGACCAGGCTGGCGGCTACCAGGAGCCTACCCGGGGCCGCAAGAGGAGGGCGCCCGCCTGGTCTAGTGCGGAGATTGTGGACCTCATTGAGGCTTGGGGGGAAGCCTCCAATGTCCACGACCTCCGCACTAGGCACAGAAAAGTGGCCGTCTAGGGCAGGATAGCTGCCAGCCTAGCCACCAAAGGCCACATGCAAACCCAGGAGCAGGTTTGCATGAAAATCAAGGTGGTCCAGTGAGACCCCCGACCCTGAGCCCTGAGCTTAGAACATAAGAACGGCCGTTCTGGGTCAGACCAAAGGTCCATCTAGCCCAGTAGCCTGTCTGCCGACAGCGGCCAACACCAGCTACCCCGGAGGGGATGGACCGAAGACAATTACCAAGCCATTTGTCTCGTGCCATCGATCTCCAGCCTTCCACAAACAGAGGCCAGGGACACTATTTCTACCCCCTGGCTAATAGCACTCCATGGACCCAACCTCCATGACTTTATCTAACTTCTCTTTAAACTCTGTTATAGTTCTAGCCTTCACAGCCTCCTGCGGCAAGGAGTTCCACAGCTTGACTATTTGCTTTGTGAAGAAGAACTTTCTGTTATTAGTTTGAAGCCTGCTACCCATTAATTTCATTTGGTGTCCTCTAGTCCTTCTATTATGGGAACTAATGAAGAACTTTTCTTTATGCACCCTCTCCACACCACTCATGATTTTATAGACCTCTATCATATCCCCCCTCAGTCTCCTCTTTTCTAAGCTGAAAAATCCCAGTCTCCTTAGCCTCTCTTCATATGGGACCTGCTCCAAACCCCTGATCATTTTAGTTGCCCTTTTCGGAACCCTTTCCAAGGCCAAAATATCTTTTCTGGGGTGAGGAGATCACATCTGTACACAGTACTGAAGATATGGCCTACCATAGTTTGATACTTCCCCTCCTCCTTCTTCCCCTGGCTTCCCCCTTCCAGCTCCCTCCTCCCAGGTTTCCCCCTCTCCTCTCCCACCCGCTCTTTTCCCCTCTTCCACCTCCTTTTCCCACTCTCCCCAGAGGTTAATCCCCCCCCCAGTTTTGTTAAATAAAGAGAGTTTCTATTTTTGAACACACGTGTCCTTTATTTTTTACATCAGGAAGGGGGGCTAGGGAGGGGTAAGTGGAAGGAGGTGAGGGAGGAATGGGGTACGAGCCCCCGATGGGGAGGACTGGGGTGGCTCTGCAGGCTCCTCGTGGTGGAAGCTCTCCTGCAGCCCCCGATTGACCCCCCCAGATGGCAGCCTGCGGCAAGTGCAGCCAGGCTGCTGGCCGAGTGCTGTGATGTGCCGAGTGTGGGCATTCAGGGCACTCCAAGCCAGGACTGCTTTGCTGTCCCTCATTGAGTTAGACAAGCAAGCGGGGAACCCTGAGACCTGTCTGTCCGGGGTGGGGGTCGGGTCCCTTTAAGCACAGCCCTCAGCTAGCTTGAGGCAGCAGCTCCACGCTCTAAGTCCTAACCTCATACTCTGCCGGCACCTGTTCCGGCCATCCTTAACTTTGGTTCAGGGTCCACTCAATGTGGACATGCTAGTTCGAATTAGCATTTTGCTAATTCGAACTAGTTTTTAGGTCTAGATGCACTAGTTCGAATTAGCTTAGTTCGAATTAACTAATTTGAATTAAGTTAGTTTGAATTAGTGCTGTAGTGTAGACATACCCAGGGAGACATACCCAGGGGGGAAGGCCTCCAGAGGGGAACGAGCTGAGACCGGAGCTCCCTGCCAGTTATAGCTACAGCAGCCAGCCAGGGAGGTGTGGACCAGAGAGCAGTCGCTGCTGGAACTACAGCAACAGGCCCAGGAGATGTGGATGGTGGAACAGTTGCCACCAGAGCCACAGCCACCACAGGCCATGGAGCAGCTAGATCGGCTGCTGCGAACACAGCCTTAGAGACAGCCTAGGTGGGTGAGAATTGCCCCCCCGCCGAGGGACCTGGGCTCACCCCGGGTGGTAGGAAATGCGTTTTGGGAGGGACCCCACTGAGCCGGCAGTGCACTTTAACGCTGCCCACATGGCCCTGGTCTGGGACCTGGTGGAGAGGAGAGCCCAGGTCTCCTTACCACTCCTACCTGAAAGCCACCCCACTCCCAGGCTGTTGGGGAAGCTGACCTTAGAGTTGTCCTGAAAATTGCATATTTTATTTCAGAACTATTTTGAAATAGCTTATTTAGAAATTTGGCACATCTGCACAGTGCCAAATTTCAAAACAACACGCTACTTCAAGCCATCCCTTACCCCTCGTGCAACGAGGCTTACTGGGATGGCAAAATAACGGATGGCTTGTACAGACATGGGGTAGCTATTTTGGGATAATTCCAGTACCAAAATACCCAGGGGCTACGTCTACACTACAAGGATTTTGCACAACAACCTGTGGAGCATCCACACCTCAAATGAGCTCTTGTAGAATTAAATGGGCACTTAAAGAGTGGAACAGAGGGCTTTTCCGCCATAGGTAAACCTCCTTTTCTGAGGCATAACTGCTTTTAGTGCTATAGCTATTGTGCAAGAAGGCAAATGTGGATGCTCCAGAGGGGTTTCTTGTGCAAGAAACCCTTATGGGAAAAAGCACAGGTGCTCTGATGGCCATTCATCAGAGTTTTCTTGTGCAAGAGCGTCTTTGCAGTATGGACACTCGCTTGCGCAAAAGCACATCGCTTTTGCATTGTGCTTTGAGGTGTGGACGTGCTTTTGCGCAAGAATTTTTTGTGCAAAAACTCTTGCGCAAAATGCTTCTTGCGCAAGAAGCATGTAGTATAGACGTAGCCATGCAGTACAGATGTACCCTTATGGTGCTCTGTTCTGCACCACGTTTATCTCCCCAGCAGCTCAGTTTCCTTCAGGCAGATCTCTAGAAATCTTTGTAGCAAATGTATGTATGGCATGAAAAAAGTTATTTCAATCTAGTTATCTAACTGGACCTCCTTCAGTACCAATTGGTAATGCCTTTTGTGACGAAGGCCAAAATAAACTGAAAATGAAATTGAAAAATAGAATATAACTGACTACACAACTACTCAAAATCTACACTAACTAACAAAAAACATTGAGAGCAAGGAAGGGGGAAATAAAAATAGCAAAGTCTATAAAAAAAGGCGGAAGAATTTAGAGATAGAACCAAAGGTAAAACCGATGGCTAAAACAGAGGGGCAGGTCCTGTTATGGTGATGTGTCTAAAATTTACCCAAATTATGACTTCAATTATAAAAAAGCACATAAGATGTTATACTTTCTTTCCATCCTCACCCTCCAAAACTGAAGAGACTTAATTAGAGATAAACTTAAAAAACAACAAATGGTCTGGTAGCACTTTATAGACTAAAAAAATATGGAGATGGTATCATGAGCTTTTGTGGGCACAGCCTACTTCTTCTAGTTGACTATCTGATAAGCATGTGCTTATTGGATAGTTGACTATTGACTTGACTAGTTGCTCCCCCACCTTGCTGCCTCCATCAGAGAGAGGCAGTGCGGGGGGGGGGGAGCAGGAGCTGGTGCTGGGTGGGCCATCTTAAAAACTGGTTCCCCCTCCAGCACCATCTCTATGGGGGAGGGGAGGCAGAGGCATACCAGGGGACTGGGCCAGGACAGCTGATTCCCAGCTAGCATCCAGTCCTACCTGCTGTGCTTCAGCCTTTTAAATGTATTAAGAACCTGGCAGCTCTTAATACATTTAAAAGGCAGAGCAGCAGCGGGGTTAGCTCCTGGCCCCAGGAGCTAACCCCACTGCACCTCTACAGTTTCCCCCCTTATCAGCTAATTGACTAGTCAATGGAAATTCCATCCACTAGTTGATTAGCTGATTAAATGCCTTTTAACATCCCTAGACTTAACTAGTCCAAGTGAAAGGCCTACTGTAGTAACTCAAACTCTGTTAAGTTAATGCTTGGTAAACAAGTGTGTACCAAAATTGATGTGTTGGATTTGAGGGCTAATTGGTGGACAAAATAATGAGAGTAGAGGCTTGTCAAGATGTAGGGAGTGGCTCATAAGCATAAATACTATCTTCTGGGTAAACTGTTAAGAAGAAGGGCACAAACTCCAAACTGCTTGTGAGCTCTGTATTTAGATTTCACCAAGTATAATGTATGTGAGTTCACACTATATAACAACCTAACCACAGAGTCAGACAATCCCCTCATGTACTCTGTTCTATATAGCCACCAAAGAAAGTCTGTCTTTGTTATAGGTAGTTCCTTACTCCAACAATCACAATACTTCAGGTTACTCCCAGTCCCAAAGGACCACTTTCCTCATGACAGTTATTACTATCAGACAGTCTGTTGCACCAAGTGGGTAGAGTCTGTTGGAAAAACTTTTTCCAGCTAAAAAGAGCTATAAGGGATATTCAATAAGGCTTTAATTTTACTCTAAATTTCAAATACTGTTTTTCCTTTTTCCTTATCTTTATTAGAAGATTAGGATTTGAATGGGGTGTCTTGCCATTGCACTGAGCAGGCTAAGCTCTCTGTATACTGAACCATGGACCATGTTTAATGTTGGACAGTGACAGGATTATTCTGACATAGGGTTGCCAGATGTCCGGTTTTGAACCAGACAGTCTGGTATTTGAGCTTTCTGTCTGGGAAACAAATTGAGAAAATACCAGACATATAACGCATGCGCAGATCGCCCAAACCCGGCTCTTCCGGGTTGCAATCTACTCACCACGAGTGAGTAGATTGCATTATTGTCGAGCCCTGATTATGAGTATCAGTATGTAGTTGAGTACTGCCTGGCTGGTAGACATGCTCATGCTGTCTGAGTGTGTCTACCAGCCAGACAGTATGCAACTATGCAGTAGAGAGGAGGAGGGGGCGGGGCCAGGGCGGGATGGAATCTGTGGGGTTGGACTTGCCCGTGCACCCCACTGGGACCATGTGCAGGACGGGCAGCTCCTCAGGATCCGTGTGCGCCAGGGTCAGCCCCGCTTCCCACTGGCCAATTCTCTGACCCCTTCCCACTGGCCAATTCTCTGACCCTGCTCCCTCCCCCCCGGCCAGCTCTGCTCCCCCCACTCCCCTCCTGGCCAGCCCTGCTTCTCCCCACTGGCTGTTCACCCCCACCCCGATATCCCCCAGCCAGCCCCGGTCCCTCCAACCAGTCCCGCTCCCCTCTTGGATGGTTCCCCCCATCTGAGATCAAGTGTGTCCTGTATTTTTTTTTGAAGCCATCTGGTAACCCTATTCTGACAATTTTGGCCAAAGTAATACACCAAGCTCCAGCTCTTTCTATACCCCCACATTTGAACACTTCTACTGTAGTTCTGAAGGTTTAAGGGTGCTGATGGGAAGCTGATGCGTTTCACTACGTTATGGCTTTGTGTGAGCAGTAAGATGCGACTGCTGCCTCTATCCCATTTACATCTTCTATCTCATCCTTTCTGTGCTTCCTAACTCAATTGTATAAAGATCAATAGATACCCAGCCACTCAAAAGAATTACGAAACTTTCCATCTTCAGGTGAGGGGCACAGATGTAAGGGGTTTGATTTCTCCTTCCTTTCTCTAAAATCATGAAGTCAAGGTATAGAAAATATTGTTCATCTTTGAAAGCTTTATCCTCCCACAGGGGGAAGGGAGGGGTGGGATGGGACAAGAAAAGGGCCAAGAGAGAAAATCTTTCGCTTATACATGTGAGCTCTAGAGCAGCGCTTATAAAAGAGCCAAGCGGCTCCAACCAGGACTGGGGCTTTGTTTTGCCGCGTGCCATACAGAGCCGGGCCGGGGCTACACGAGACCGGAAGGTTGGCTTAGCGGGAATCAACATGCCGCAAGCCAGGGAGGGCAATGCTTTTGGCGGTGGGTGCGGGCTGTCCCGGAAAGGGCAGGGCACCCTGCGCAGGGGCAGAGCCCGCGATGTAGCGTAACTGTTGAAACTACAAGGGCGCGAGGAGCCACACAATGCCGCTTATTGCCAGTCCCACCAGGCTCCACATTTAAACGTCACGTTTCCTCGATTCTGATTGGCGGAGAGGCCTGTCGCTCTCTAGTGGAAAGGAGCGTCTGAGGAGGCGGCTCCCGACATCGTCGCTAGGCTTCATCCCCGCCTCGTTCCCTGTGTTGTCCAATCACGCTTCTCCTCTCTCCTCGTGTCATTTAGTCTCCGCCCACCTGCCAGAGTGGGCTCATGTGCCCCGCCCTTTTCCTTCCCTTCTCCCGCCCCCCGGTTTTCCTTCGGCTAGTTCCTGGTGTACAGTCCGTACCCCCCCCCCCCCCGCTTCTTCCCTCTCGGCGGGCCCCGCCTCCTGTGGCGGGGCGGGAAGGGGCGTGCGCTGTGTGTCGCTGCCGCTGCCGCTACCGCCGGGGCGGTTTCCGCCGCCGTTTCCCTCTGACTCGGAACCCCTCGGGCTGCGCCCTCCCCCGGCTCTGACCCCATTTTGCCGCTGGCGCCTCAGGCTGGGAGGGCGGCTGGGCAGGAGCCGGAGGGGTCAGAGCGCTGGGGCCATTCGCCGCCGTCCGGACAGCTCCAGCGAGCCCTCGCCACTGGGAGCGGCGCCTGCGGAGCCGCCGCCTCCTCCCCGCCCGCTGCAGCGGCAGCTTCGCTTGCCCCAGGTACCCGGGAGGTAAGCGCCCTGTGCTGCGGGCTGTGGGTCCGCATCTCGGCCGGCGCCGCGCCCCCTTCTCCAGCTGCGGGACGGGCCATGGCCGCGGGGGTCGCTTGCCCTGTGAGGGCTGGGCAGCGAGCTGAGCCGGGGTCCGCGGTCCGGGGACTCGCCCGCTGTCTGTGACGTGAGGCGCTTGCTTGGAAACAAGTTCGGCGTGGGCAGCGCCTCGGTGGGGCGGGTGCAGGCTGCGGACGAGGAGGTAGCTGAGGCCGGTTGGAGAGCGGCTGGGGGGGCGTGCGAATGCGGGCAGGGCGCTGGGGGGTTGGCTGTGGGTTTGGGTGGGAGGGAGCTGGGCACGGCCGCCTGGTGGTGACTCAACGGTCACCCCCAGCGTGTGGTTGCGCTGTGTTTTTGTGTGCGCGCTCGCTCGTCTGGTGGACACATTTGTTCTCCTGGAAGAGACGTGTGTATGTGTGGGGGCTCCCAGCTTGACTCGCCCAATTCCGAGCCAGGTGGGAAACGAACATCTAATCTCATCTATGGAACACAGGTCAGCAGAGCACATTTAAAGCTCTGGAGAGAGTATATTGCTGTTCTTGACACTGCCCTCCGTTTTGTGAAAACCTTCCCCGCCTGGTGTGATAAAGTGATGTGGTGGTCGGACCTCATCACTTTCTGTTGTGCTGTTGTTTACTCTTTGTGCTGCACAAGTAATTCTGAATTCTCTAACGCCATTCTGTTTGTTATTGCTATTGGTCACTGACTTTTCCTTTTGTGATTTTAACCATTAATTGCAGTACTATTGATAACTAATTCTGTCTAAGAAATAATCTGTTTTTGTGGGACATTAAATATTGTCTGTAAAATTGTGTGAAGTACATTGTATTAGGTTGCTGAAGGTACAGTAAAGCAAGTAAGTCCAAGTGAACTAAGTGTTTGTTGGGGGAAAAAAATTCCCCTTCGTTTATTAAACAGGAATTCTGTCAACTTTATTTTTTAACTTCCCCAATTTTAAAAAGAACAGCCTCTTATTTCGAAGTGACCATTTAAAAAATGACCCAATCTGGACATATTCTGATGCTTTCTGATTCTTAAATTATCCAATCTCATGTACCGTTTCAATGCTTTCTAAATTCTGTGTTTAAAGATACTTGTCTGAGGGAGTCAGTGTTTTTAGAGATGGACCAATATGAAAACGCTCATGGGCACTCAAGTTTCTACTTGACCTGCCTGATCCTGAAGAATTACAGGTCATGTCTTCGATAACTTAACACTTTTCACAAAACAAATGTACTAACATTTGAAAAAGGCCCTCTTGCCAGTAGGGATGTGAATGACTAGTCGACAATCAAATGTTTATCGACTGGTTGCTTCTCTCCTCTCCCCTCCCTCTCCTCCTTGCTGCGCCTATCATAAAGAGGCAGCAAGCGGGGGAGGGAGAGAAGTGGGTTTTTCAAAGCAGTAGTGCCAAGTGGCGCTTGGGTCCAGACCCTAGGCTCCACGTGGCACTGTTGCTTTCAAATGCTATGTGGAGCTTGATGCCAGGCTCCCTGCAGCATTTCAAAGCAGCAGCGCTGCATGGAACCCAGAGTCAGCTGGGAACTCAGAGTCCCCAGCTGACCCCAGTCTCCATGCGGTGCTTTGAAAAGCCGTAGGGAGCAAGGGGCAGTGAGAGACTGCTTGAGTCCCTCTGGCCCCGTGCTCCACATGGTGCTTTTGCCTTTAAAGCATAGTAGCAACCCCAGGGTGGAGACGCCCTTATCAATTAATCGAATAGTCGATGCTAATTGAATAGTCGATGCAATTTGCCAAATTGAAATTTTACATCCTTACTTGTCAGTCCAATTATCTCCTTGTTACTATACTAATTTGTCTCGTGATTGTTTCACTATTTGGTTGTCCCATAATAACTTTTGCGTGAGTAATAGGCTTAATAGGCTCTAATTTTGCCAGTATACCCAAACACTGAACACTAGAGGAAACACTGAAACTCACTTAAGAATTTGTCTGTGTGCAGAGTGAATTTTGTTATATGCACCAATATGGAGATGATGTGTGATGCACAGCCTCTATATTGGTGCATGTCACAGAACTTGTTCCACACATGTGTGGTGTGTGATGGGGAGGGACAAAGGGTTGCAATGTGAGGGGATGATGTTCTGGGGTACAGAAAGGGGCTCAGGGTTGGAATGTGGGGGAGCATAGTGAGTGCTCCAGATGGGGGTGCAGCCTATAGACTGGGGGCTGCAGATGAGGCATTTGGAGTGGGTACATGCTGTCTTGGGTAGAGAGAACTACCCCCAACACTCACGGCAGCAGCTCTGAGCCAGGTAAGGAACACTTTTCCATAACATAAGCAGCTCCAATGGGGTATAGCTGCGGGAGAGGGGTACCACTCCATGGCACTGGCATATCTGTGCTGGGCTGGTTGGGGGCTGGAGGAGGGACACTTCTTCCTCACTTGTGGCAGGTCTGTGCTGGGACTGGGGAAGAGATGCTTCGCTCTTGGCTGCAGTATGGCACTGTGTCTTGTGGACAGAGGCTCGTCTTCCCCACTACAGCACTGAGCTACCGCATGGAGCTGAATAAGCATTTGCATGGCCGCTCAGCTTACAGTGAACTTGGGTGCATATTGAGAGAACTTGCATTAGTACACATAGGTTAAAAAAAGTTCTAGTTTAGTGTAGTTCATTCCCCCACTTTTTAAAAATCACAAACTTTGATTTTTATTTTTACACTGTTGTTTTGAAATTGGATACAAAACCAATATTGCAGCTATAAGAGCAACCACAAACCATGTAAAAAAGAAAAAGTTAACATGAGGGAACTTAAGCTTATCAATGAATCTGGGGGTAAGTCTAAATTACATCCCTCTGTCAAAAGAGGGATGTAAATTTAGGCAAATTGAAAGTGCAAATGAAGCGGGGATTTAAATATCCTGAGCTTCATTTGCATAGTTGCATCACAGCTGTCTTTCGAAAAAGGGTATTTTGAAAGTGAAAGCGCCACGTAGGTGCAGTTCTTTAAAAAAAAAAAAAAAAAAAACCCTTTTAGAAAGATCTCGTACTCCTCTGTGCATGTTCATAGTTACATTGTGGGTAAGCCATAAATGTATACTACATGAGCAAGAAAAAGGGGGAGGTGCAACAACTATAGTCTATAATTCATTCACTGTAAGGTGAAGATTTGTGTAATTTTCACATTTTGGTATTGATTTACTTGTGCTTCTAGAGATGTATGCATTTGGCTTTCCCCGTATTAAATGTGAAAAAATGAGGCAAATATTCAGCTAATTGCCATGTTTATTTTTGTAGCATGTGTGTGAATGGATTGCTAGCTGAAATAAACATCTATTCATATTTTTTTCTTCAGTTAAAATGAATGGCTCTATTAAAACCTAATTGTGTAGAAATAGGGTAGTTTGAAAGTAGGCTGGAAAGATGGACTTGTGGTTTAAAGCACAGAGCTTGTAAGCAGATATCTGGGTTCCACTTTGGTCTGAGCAGCTTCAGTGCTTCTGTTTCCTCATATGGAAAATGGAAACACAAGTCTGTGTTGCAGAATTGTTATCAATCTTAGTTCTTGTTTGTTACAAAAGCTCAAAATGCTTTATACCACGTTAGTATCAGAAAAATAAATTGGTAACTAGTTTACACAGAACAGTTTACCAAGTATTGAAGAATTTTGATATACATAAAATCTATTAATTTACCTAACTTTTTTTATCCATTCAGTTGAGCTGTATTTTAGCTTTGTGTATTGAAATACATTTTTTTAACAGGTCTTCACTATAATTGCACTTTTTTGTCTAACTTGTTCCTTTACCAGATATTTTAACAAAGGAAGCTACTGTATGCATGTGCTTACAGTATATATATATATTGTATATCATGAGACCATAACAATTTATTATACAAGAATTTGGTAAGTTGTAGCATAGTTGCCAGTCGCCAAAAGTAGTCATTTTTAATACAAGGGACAGTAGAACCTCAGTTACAAATACCAGTTATGAACTGGCCAGTCTACCACACAACTTATGTAGAATTGAAAGCATGCTGTCAGGCAGCAGAAGAGCAGATGAGACTTAAAAAAAAAAAAAAAAAAAAGATTTGGCAAGATAAAGAAACTTTCTGTGTTTGTTTTAATTAATTTAAGTTGGTTAAAAGCAGTATTTTTCTTCTGCATACTAAAGTTACAAAGCTGTATTAAGTGAATATTTGTTTGTGAGCTTTTGAAAGAACAACTGTAACATTTTGTTCAGTGTTAGAAACAACTTAATTTCTGAGATGTTCATAACTCTGAAGTTCTACTGTTGATACTTGCCAGATTTAGCTGCTGTTTGATTTATATAAATATCTTGTACTTTTTAAAAAACACACACACTCATCATTTAGACATGGATGCTGCTAGTGGTCTTTTGCTGCCTTATGCTCATCCTCCCCTCCCTCGTCCTGAGCCCCTCATACACTCCAACCCAAACTTGTGCATCCTCACGTTCACAAGCCTGCGGCTTGCTCAGCACCCCAACCTCCACCTGATCCCAACACTCTCCAGTCTGGAGTCCCTTCCCTGAGCCAGCATCCCTTTCTCCACCTCCTCCTCCCCACACCCAAATCCCTCATTCCCACCCAAGCCTGCACCTCCTGTCTCAACCCAGTGAGAGTGAGTAAGGGCTGGGGACAGCAAATGATGGAGAGGGCGGGGCCTCAAAGAAGGGGTGGGGTCTTGGGGAAGGGATGGGGGTAGATCTTGGCTTGCCCTGTCATTTAAAATACAGGGCAGCAGTGTGGGATGGCAGAGGATTCCATGGCAGTGGGCTGGGAGTCCACTGGCTACTGGTTCTGCCCCCACTATTGAATAGTTTTGTAACCGATAAGAATTTGTGATCACGCAATTATTCAATTCTAAGATATTGAACATCCCTAATGCAAATACCTTGGCTATAATTTTTGATACCCTTTTGGAACTTAAAAACCTTTCAGTTTCTAGTTCTAAGCTGTAAGGTTGCATTTAATTTTTCCACTCCAAAAAAGTGGCTTTACTATGTGACAAGGTTTAATTTTTGTTTAATCTCAAATATAGAAAATATGTAGTATATATTGTGTACAAAATTGTAACTGTTTTTTGCAGCTTTGAGCTTAAACATGTGTCCTGTTTTTCCTTAAATTCAATGGACAGTCTGTGTGAAATCCTGATCCTATTGAAATCAGTGGCAAAATTCCCTTTGTTTTGAGCGGTATCAAGATTTTGTCCTTTGAGTTTACTTTGTCAGTGTGGGCAGGGGGTGGGGAAGGGAGGTTTAGTTCATATTTACTATTGCATTTCAATTTATTGTAAGTTTATTACACTTTAGAGAGAGAAGGTAAGAAGTGTTTCAGACCCTGATTTAGCAAAGACCTTGTTTGCTTGTTTTAGAGCCTGATCCAAAATCTGCTGAAGTCAGTGGAAAGATTTCAGTTGACTTCAGCCGTAGAGGACAGAGAACTAATTGGTAATGCTGGGTTCTTTTGAAATAGAATGTTCAGAAGGCTCTTGTACATCGAGCTACTAAGTGACTAAAATAAAGTAAGATTCTCATTTGCTTACTTGATGTCAGAGATTCCTTTTATATTTTACTGTTTTACTGAAGTTAATTGGGTTTATTTTTCCATAATCTTTTAACAAAGTTTAAATTTTTGAGCTACTGCAAAGTGTGACATTCTGATGCAAATTGGTTACAATAGAGAAGCATGTTAAGTGAGTATTGTACAGTTTGGGGGCAGAGCTGCAAGAGTGGAAGTCTGTGATAGCAACTGAGATACTCAGTAAAAGAGTTGTGCATGCTACTAACTACATTGTAATTAAAATAGGTAAGCTATGATTGAAGACGCAACTTGGAGATTCTTATAGATCCATATGATTTTCATGCTGCTGGTTTGACATCAGCAGAAACGAATAACTATATTTTAAGTGATGAAATAATTAACTGTCTTTTTTTCTTGTAATGTTGGATATCCGTCTTTTTTTTTTATGCTGGTCCTTTCATTGTAGTGGAACAGCAGTGCTTATAGTTAAGATTGTCTTATAGTTTCCAATAACAGTGCCTATGTCAGTTGCTTTTATTGTATGGACTAAAAGTTTTCATGCCAACCGACTGGCTGATTTTTGAAATTTCAGCAAAATCTAATAAGCTATTTCTGAGAATAATCAAGTCTCAGCGGGGTAGTCGTGTTAGTCTGTAACTAAAAAAACTTAAACAACAATGGTCCTGTAGCACCTTAGAGACTAACACTAATATATAAATAGTATCATGAGCTTTTAGACATAACCCATTTCATCTGAAGAAATGGGTTGTGTTCACGAAGCTCGTGATACTATTTTTATATATTTGTTAGTCTCTAAAATGCTACAGGATGGTTGTTGGTTTTTAAGAGTAATGTTAGGGAAAAGTACATTGTTCTGCAGTGTTTAAAATAAATAGAGATCTTTTTTGACAACTTCTAGCATCTCCATACTTTGAAGCAGGGACTAGAAACTTGACATGTAACGCTCAGGTTTAGGGAGGAACCTTTTACTGTTCATTGAATCTATCCACATTTGAATGAGTTTTAAGACTTTGGTTATTGGTACTTTGTACATAGTAGAGGCTTGTTAAGAGTTTGGCATTTAAATTAGCCAAAGATTCAATATATTTTGGGCATGCCTTAGTCCAGGATTATAGAGCAATGCAGGGTGCTGTGGATCTTTGGGACAGTTGAGCACTGGAAATGAGAGTATTGAGACTCTGTTGTTGGCTCTCTCTGGTGGTGGCCAAAGAAAAGGAGGCATGATCAAAGACTGGTGACAAAGGACTATTGGGAACATGTTTAGGAGAGGGGTAAGCTGTTGGAATGGGAGCAGATGGGTGTCTAACCATTAATGCAAACTCCCTGCCCAGGACCTGCAATATAGAGTAGAACCTCAAAGCTATGGATATTTTGGGAATGAGGTTTTCCATAATGTTGAAATGTTTGTGACTGAATAAAACGCAGCTCTGGCAGTTCACACTCTGGGCCAAGTTTCAGAGGTAACCAAGAAGCTTCTTTCCTAGACGTAGGCAAGCTTGTGTCTGTCCCGCCCCCCAGGTGGATGGTGTGCTGCAGTTACCACCATTCTCCTGTTGGCGCATGTGTGAAAAAAGTACTCACCGCTTATAGAAAAGCAGTAGAGACCACAGTGCTGCTCCTGTTCCAGCTGTGTTGCCCTGGCAGCAGGGGCTCACAGCTTTGCCTGTGAATCTTAGTGCCTTCACTAACTTCCTAGCTGTAAGTGAGTGCTTGCATGTGGCTGAGGGAGGGAGGATGTTAAATTTAGATTAATCAACTAAGCAAATAGTCAATGTAATTTTCATCGACTATTTTATTAGTCGATAAGGGCACCTCTGCTTTGGAAATGTAGCAAGAGCTCTGCTGGCTCTTGCTACATTTCAAAGTCTGAAATGCCATGGGGAGCACGGGGCTAGCGAGGGACTTCTTGATTCTTCTTTGAGTGGTCCTCGTGAGTGCTCTACGGAAGGTGTCGGGTTTGTCCTAGTGCTGCAGCTCGGAAACTTTCAAGAGCTGTTGTCAGCTGGGCCGCGCGTGTGTGGACAGCGTCTCGCGCCATTCACGTGCTTGGTCCTCTGTGCAAGGCCTGGCTCCCTCCAGTTCCTCTCAACCATCCTCGCCGTGGACTGAGCTCTTCCCTTCTCCTCTCTTCAGATGACGATCTCCTTTTGTTCACTGTAAATAGTTCAAAACCTCTTGTAAATAAGTTATTCGTTCAAGTTGGTTGTTGTTTTTTTTTTTAAAAAAAGAGGAGGCAAAGAGACGACAAGTATGTGGATAAAATCTACACCATTAGCGGGTTGCAGCTTTGCCGCCCCGCTAGGCTGCTGCTGGCTGCTTGCCGAAGCAAAAAACAAACCAACAAACTAAAAACTGAGAACTGTCAAAGAGAGGAAAGAGAAGTAAAATAAACCTGCTATGCCTAACTCGCCAGGATTCAAGAAGTGTTCTTGCTGCTGCGAGGCAGTGCCGGCTTCAGACGGCCATGCCATGTGCATAAGGTGCCTGGGGGAGGAGCACATACCACGGAAGTGCCCCCATTGTGCTAAACTTATGGCCAGGGCATGCCAGGACCACGAAATGTGGCTTAAAATGATACTCTTTGATAAGGTGTTCCAGCCAGACACACTATCCACTGCTACTCAGCCTGAGGTATCCCAAAAGCGCAGGGCGCCCTCCCCTGAAAGGGCCTCCTGAAAAAAGCAGAGACCATTTCCGGTGTCCTCTTTACTGGCTGAGGTTGCCTCTAGAGCCAGCAAGGGAGATGAATCCAGCACCTCGGGACTTACATCCCGGTCCGTTATTTCGCTCCCAGCCACAAAGGCCAAGACCACGGCACCCCTGGCATGGGCAAGGTTGGCACCGGTCCTGTTACCGACGCTGAAAGACGGCACCTACCCTTCAGTAGTACCAGCGGCACCTATGTTGCCAGGACAGCCGGCACCGAGATCACCGGTGTGGTCGGAGCCATTTTCACTGGCACTGAGCCCTCATGGGACCAGTGCCAAAGAGCTCATGTGGGCATCGGCACTGCTGGAGACACGGCACGGTACTTATACACTGGCGCCGGCACCAACAAATGTGATGGCAGCACCGACAGACCTGGCGCTGGTAGCAGCACTGAGAAAAGAGATCCAAGAGACCATCATTATTACTGGCGCAGTTCTTATTCATGTCTATCGTGCCTTCACGAGGAAGAATATTACACACGACACTCCCACTTTCCAGCTTCCTCCTATAGAAGCTCCCCTTCTTATCCTTATTCCCCAATGCGTTCGCCGCCTCCTTCCTACATCAGACAATACAACAATATCCTGTCATTCAGACACTCCTTGCCATACTACTCGCATTGCCACTATGATCGTCATTCTGGGTCAGTGCATTCCTCGGCCTACCACTACCAGCTCCAGACTTACCATCACCCATTGAGATCAGATCTTCCTTTACTGTGCCCTCTCCCCCTCTGGAAACGCAAAGGAGCCAGGACTGCCAACCAGCCTCCCCACCTCGCAGCCTCGTAAGGACGACCCAACAGTCAGAGTAGGAGGAGGGACAGCTTTCGGAAACAGATGATCAACCCCTACAACCACCAACCACGGATCTTTCCTCCTCCTCTCCAGGTGAGGTGGTATTCCCAACTGATGCTTCTCCACCGGACAGTACAAGCAGTTCCAAGAGCGCTTTTGGCACGTGGCTCAGTCTCAAGAGGTCCAATTAGCGGAAGTACAAGCCAAGCTATATGCCTCTTGAAGAATCTCCACCATCAACAGAGCTCAAAAATCACCCTCCCTATCAACGAGGTCATCATGGAGGTGGCAGAGCTTATCTGGCAGAATCCAACTTCCATCCCACCCACCTGTAAATGGGTGGATAAGAAATATTTTGTTCCGGCAAAAGGTGCAGAATTTTTGTTTAATCATCCACAGCCCAAATCTTTAGTGGTAGATGCAGCTCAGCAATGTGCAGAAGTGCCACAATATAAGAACCTGGCGCCGGACTTGAGGAATTGGACGTATTTGGAAGAAAGGTTTACTCCTCAGCAACCCTCTGCGGATCGCTAATTATTCATCTTGGTTATCAAACCACAGCTTCAACTATGCCAAGGTAGCGGAGCTTTTTCAACACCTTCCAGAAGCTAAGCGACCTCTTCTTAAAGCGCAGGCACAGGAGGGCTTTGCAACAGCAAGGGCTAGCCTTCAGATGGCACTTGATGTCGCCAACACAGCTGCTCGTGCAATGGCAACGGCAATAGCCATGAGGAGGTCTTCCATGACATTATTCAGGGCACCTCGGTATTTGTCCACCTGCTGACGAAAAGAATGTTGGGGGGCTAATGTCCCTCAGGCCCCCGCATAGGCCTCAGCCCCCCTCCTGGGACTTGCATCAAAGTCCGAAGGACCAAGTCTATCCGCCTTTTGAACTGATGGCTACTACATCTCTCGCAGTGTTAACCATGAAGATGGTTTTTCTCCTAGCAGTTACGTCAGTGCATAGAATTAACAAACTAGTAGCTCTGATGGCTACACCACCATTCACGGTCTTTACTAGGGATTCGCTTGTGTTGCATCCCCACCCTGCCTTCATTCCCAAAGTTTGCTCAAGTTTTCATATTAATGAGCCTATCATTCTCCACTCTTTTCACCCAAAGCCACATGCCTCCGCCCGGGTAGCACTACTTCATACGCTCGATGTCAGGCAGTCGGTGGCTTTCTATATTGACAGGACACGGGGATGGCGAAAGATGGATCGTCTACTAGTATCCACAGTGGATAGATCAAAAGGGTACTCTTTTGTCCTCCCAGCGGGTTTCAAGACTTATCATTTCCTGCATCAACTCTGCCTACTCCATTCACAACAAACCCCTCCAGCAACCGCCAAGAGCGCATTTCACCAGAGACACCTGCGGGGGAGGAGGAGAGGGGGACCAGCAACTGAGGAGAGAGGCAGGGCAGGTGTGTAGAGGGAGGTGTTAAAAGAGGGGATGAGGCGGGGTAACTCACCTGATCAGAGTGGGGCTACTGGAGGAGTGGGCACAGTGGGGAGAGAAGAGCTGGTGGAGTGGGGGGGCAGGTTGCAGGAGGGCTGAGGGCAGTGAGAAGGGCAGGAGTCAGGACAGCAGAGGAGGGTGAGGAGTTGGGGGGCAGCAGGCACCAGGAGAGATGATGGACCAAGAAGAGGAGACATGGCAGCAGAGAGAAAACTTTACTTTTTCTAAAATATTTATTAATAACATGGCATCCTGCCCACGGCCAGTTTGTTTGCGCCCCATGCTGCAGTTTGGGTTTATGTGGGGAACAACATGTGGCTGGCGAGTGGGAGCCAAAACAAAAGTAGTCAGTGTAATGATCTTCTGTTGATATGTGTTGCAGTAGTTAAATTCTTGGACTGTCATTGCTCATGAAAAGTGCTGTCACATGAGTAGAAATCGGGTAAATGTTGCATTTTATTAATATCAGCAGAACTGACTTAAATGGGGCCTATGTGTTGTGTAGTCTTGCCTTAATCTTTGTATTCATGCCTGTCAGTGTGAGAGAATCTATTTGTATATGTTTGCTTGCATATGCAACCACACTTAAGTTCAGGCCCTCAGCATGTTCTGTAAGTATCAGTGTGGCCCCAGGGCTTCCAAAGTTGAGTTGCCCTAGCTCATCCCTGACAGGTGTCTGTCTAACCTGGTCTTAAATATCTGCAATTTAAGCCCATTGCTTCTCATCCTAACCTCAAAGGCCAAGCAGAACAATTTTTCTTCCTCCTCCTCATGATACTCTTTTAGATACTTGAAAACTGCTCTCATGTCCCTTTTCGGTCTTCTCTTTTCCAAGGTAAACAAGGCCAATTTCTTCAGCCTTGCCTCATATCTCGTGTTCTCTAGACCTTTCATCATTTGTGTTGATCTTCTCTGGACTTTCTCCAGTTTCTCCACATTTCCTGAAATGTGATGCCCAGAACTGGACATGATACTCCAGCTGGGGCCTAATGTAGATGGCTCATACTCTGCCTATGGGATGTGAGACTGGGTGGGTTAATTTTCAATCCTCCTATTTATTCTTTTCCTAAGTTAGGAGGGCACAGTAGTTCTGATTGGGATTGAAGAGGGGATGGAAGCCAGATCCAAGATCAATGAGCCCTGGGAAGTGGACCCATTGAAAGGAGACTGGACCTGTGGATGCCTTGGGGTCTGCAAGAAGGGCCTGCTTTGGGAAGCCTCCTCTTTGGAGGTGAATGTGGCAGCATTGTGGCGCCTGCTTTTGGGTGGTGTCTCAGACTCTAACTGCAGATTCATGGGACAGCTCTCACAGTTCTTGTACATGCATAAGATGATAGATCTGGGGGGGAGGGGAGGGCAGTGGCATAGTGAGGGCGCCGGAGGGGTCAGTTGCCCTTGGGAGAAAAATAATATAAAATTTAGTTAAAAATAGATGTCACACGTTTTTAAAAGGAATACCATATCTCCTGCCTTTTGTCTATTTTTGTCTCTTTAGGCCCCCAGTTAAAATTTTCAAAAGCACTTGAATGACTAAAGTCATTTTTGAAAATTGGACTTGGAAATCTAAGCTCAGATTTTCAAAGGTAATTAAGCTCCTAAAGAGACAGTTGCCAACTCAGATCTTCAAAGATATCTATCTGATCTTTTCACACCTCTGAAAATCTGGTTATAGGTGTCCTAGTCAGTTCTGAACGTGAGATGTAGGAGCCCAGTCTTAATTCCTTCAGGCTTTTTTTTTTTTTTAAAAATTTGAACATCTATCTACACTAATTCCCCCCTCCTTTCTCTTTCACTAGCCAATAAATGCATGGATCAAAATTATAGGTGCTTTGTGAATATGCTGACTTGAGAGTGGAAAGATTTCCTATCGTCATGTATGATTCCTGGTAACCCATCTCAAATATGAAAAACTAGGTTGATACCTGTTCATATCAGGAGCTGTTGAATTCAGTTCACCATTTGCAGTATTTGATTAGGATGGTTAGTGGAGAAGATAGTTTCTTTTTTTTAAATTTATACTGTGGTCTAGGATGGGCTCACAAGAATTCCACTATTGTTTTACCATGAGTTTCAAAACATTTGGTGTTTTTCTAAAGGCCTGGAGTCAGTTGATTATGTAGGAATCTCAGCTTTCATTTTAAAAAAAGTTCTCTATACTTCTGGGCCTTACAGCTAAGGAGGAAAACTTTGAAACATGAACCCTAAATACTCAAGAAACAAAAGACCAATAAAAATCCAACATGTTTTATTTTTAAAAAATCTTATGATTTGTAGACCATTCTCATAACTTTGTGTAGGCATTCCTTGTGTTTTTTTGGGGTTGGCAATATTGCTCTTTGATTGGTGAATTTAGAGAGGTCTCTCCCTTCAGTTTCCCTTTCCACCCTCCTTTTTTGTCACAGGTCATCAGAGAATCATAGAGACAGTGGAGAGTAGGGTGAGTCCATGACTATGGTTAATGACTGGTCAGGGTGACTAACTATTATCAGCCAGTGGTCTGAATGAGCTATCTACTGCCATCTGTTAATCAACTGTAGGAAAAGGCTTCATGAGCAGACCTTATTTATATAGACAACTTACTTTGCCACAGCGATCAGTAGACACACTTGCTGTCTCAAGGTGATCAGTTTTGGGTTGAAATTCACTTAAGACTTGGAGCTGGGAGAATGCAATGTTGTTATCCATATTGTAGGATTAAAAGACCTGAACTTAATATGACCTGGCTTAGGGTCTACCATAACTTGAACACTAAGCAGAGGGTAGTGTTACATCTAACTGAAAGTCACAGAAGATGGAAACAGGTATAATTTCTGGTGGTGTAGAGTCTATTTGGGAGTCCTCAATTGTATCTGACACTTTAAATCCAGTGTTTAAAGGCAGAGCTGACTAGAATCGAGTCCTTGTCTTGTCTCAGTGATCGCTTGAGCAAAAATCATTGATAAAATCTTGTGTAGACTGACCTTGGACTCAACATGCAGGCAGTGTGTTGAAGGGCAGTGCAAAGGAGGCAATGGTGGTAAGGTACCATATTACCTAGTGAAATCATTGGTGCTGAAATCACTAAGGACTGAAATTTGACCACAGAACTGACATTTTCTTAACAAACACTCCATTTTTGCTATTTAAAAAGTAAACCAATGTAACAGAACTGCAACGCTCTCTGGTAATTTTTTAAAAATCAAACTTTAAACTTTTTATTGAAAAAATTGGATAGTTTGCAATTGAAAATATTTGACCTACACTTAAGGCAACTGATTTAATTTTGTGTAAAATTTTGCATAATAAAGGATGGCATTTTTTTGAAAATGTTCAATTATTTAGATATACATTTTGATCAGATCTACTTGATGTGATATTTGCGTATGGTTGTGGCTTTTTTTCCCCCCCTCTGCTCAACAAAAAATCCTGGGAGGGGGCGGGGGGCCCTGCCAAAACGGTTCGAATTGGGCCCCGCACTTCCTTAAGCCGGCCCTGTCTACAACCCCATTAAGTCAGCTGGGTTGAACAAGGTGTAAGAGAGGGCACAATTTATCTAGTAGAATTGGTTTACCTGTGCTGATGCAGAAATAGCACAACTGAAATTTCAACTTGTAGACTGACTTTTCAGAGCTGTCTGCCAGAGGAAAACATCTTTTTACCTCTTAACTAAGCAAACTGAAAAGGAAGTAATCAAGACCAAGAAAAGAGCATACAATGCTGTTTTCAGATTTATCTTGATTCTGGCAGTCTCAAACTTTTGATGGTTGACTTTTAAACCCTTAATTTTTAATGTAGTTTATTGTAGACTTTTAGGCTACATCTACACTGGCATGATTTTCCGAAAATGCTTTTAACGGAAAAGTTTTCCGTTAAAAGCATTTTTGGAAAAGCGTGTCTAGATTGGCAGGACGCTTTTCTGGAAAAGCACTTTTTGCGGAAAAGCGTCCGTGGCCAATCTAGATGCGCTTTTCCGCAAAAAAGCCCCGATCGCCATTTTTGCGATCGGGGCTTTTTTGTGGAAAACACTACTGTGCTGTCTACACTGGCTCTTTCGGGCAAAAGTCTTTTGGAAAAAGACTTTTGCCCGAACGGGAGCAGCATAGTATTTCCGCAAGAAGCACTGATTTCTTACAGTAGGAAGTCAGTGCTTTTCCAGAAATTCAAGCGGCCAGTGTAGACAGCTGGCAAGTGTTCCTGGAAAATGAGATGATTTCCCGGAAAAACCTTGCCAGTGTAGACACCGCCTTTGTGTAGTTTCCTAAGTTTAAATTTAATTGGGGGAAAAATCCATCTTGTTGTTTTGGCTCCATCTTTGGACTTTAATGGGGTTTCACAATTTAGATCCAAAGCATAGACTCCTGTCATTTGAACTCATAGAGTAGCTGTCAGCACTTCTATGTTGATTAGTTACTAGAAGGGTACAAAGCACACTTAGTAGAGGGTTTCACAGCTATTTCCTGACAGCAAAGGAATGTAGAGATAGACTTGGAATCAACGGATGCTCCTGTGGCATTTTGCTTTAGTAGTAGTTCCTTATGCCTCTGTTTCTAGGTTACATTGTTTCCTTTATGCTCCTGCCCCTCTTCCACTTGTGCTATTAATCAGACTGTTTCACTATGGAAGTAAAATCCTCTTTAGTCAGCTTACCAGTTAAATGTTAGATTTAGCTGGTTAATGGACTAAGCTGGATCCCAGTTCGGGGCCATTGTAGCCTGACTGGGGCAGTACCCAGCCTGCCTCTGCTGATACCACAGCTGGGGAGTGGGGATGAAAGGACTGTTGACTCCTTTCCCAGTCGGTTGCATGACAGTGGCAGACTATGCGCGGGGAGCTTGGATTTAAACCAGCTCCCCCACTCCTCCGCTGACTTTGTATCAGAGGTGGGGGGGGGGGGGAAGAGGAGGAAGGAGTGGCTCCCCCCCGTAGCTGCCTCTGATAAAGAATCAGAAAGGGAAGTGGGGGAGCTGCTTGTAACTGAGGGATTAACCAGTGAGCCCAGGCTTATTGATTAACCATGTACTCGACTACACACTCACATCCCAAAGTAATACCAGTAGGAAAAACCTATGCAGATGTAAAACAGTGGAGTCTGGCAATCTTGTGTGTGGGTAGTGGTAAATAAAACATCTTGCAGGCTACACATAAAACCCCAATGGGTCGCAGGCTGCCCACCACTGCTGTATCTCTTCACTAAAACATACTAGAGCAGTGGTCTCCAACCTTTTTAAGCACGAGATCACTTTTTTAATTTAAGTGCAGTCCAAGATCTACATCACACCCAAATACCCTTGCCCCGCCTCCTTTGTGCCCCTTCTCTGAGGCCCCACCTCCTGCTCACTTTCACCAGTCTGGGGCAGAGGGTTAGGGTGCAGGCTCTGGACTTTAATTAAGGGATTTGGAGTGTGAGAGGGGCTCTAAGCTGAGCTTGGGGCAGGCAGTTAGAATGCGGGAAAGAGTTCTAGGTGCAGGCTCCGGCAGGGCATTTGGATGCAGGGGTGCTCGGGGCTAAGGGAAGGGCTTGGAATGTAGGAGGGGGTTCATGACTGCGGCAGGGTTTTGGGATGTGGGCTCCAGCTGGGCCCTGCTTACCTCAGGTGGTTCCTGGGTGGTGGTGCAGTGGGGCTAAGGCAAGCTCATCCCTGCTCTACTCCCAAAAGCAGCCAGCATACTCTATCCCAAGACCTGTTGTGCCCCCTCTCTGCTCTTGGAGATAGGACACAGAGTGAGAGAGGGGGAAACCTGACATAAGCATCCTCCTCTCCCTCCCCTGCCCGGTAAGCAGGAGGTTCCTGAGGTGACAGCTCCAAGACAAAGGGCAGAAGAAGCGCAGCAGTGGGCGGAGGGCAGCTGAAGAGCTGGCATGCTGGCAGTTGATAGCTTCTTGGTCAAACCTGTCAGGATCACCTGTCAGAGGCTCCAAGATCTAGCGATAGATCCCAATCTACTGGTTAGTGACCACTGTACTAGAGAATAACGTAACTAGAGAATATCCTTATAGTGCATCATGGAATCCAGTGTTCTAGAGGCATGTGATGGTTAGGTGAATAGATGTATAGAATTTTTTTTCTTCTGCATTTTATGGATTTATATGGAAATTTTTTGGATTTGAAAATGAAAACATTTAAAAATTATCTTGAGAGAGACTGACTTGGAAAGCAAAAGAAGTAGACCATTTATAGAAAGATGTGCCAATACGCTTTTATATTATCATTTTATAGTGATGTCCCTGGGCAAAGAGAGGTTTTTTGACAATTGGAGATACTGTGTCCTCGGTGCTTCTAAGATGGCTTTGAGATGGCTTTCTAAAACTACATTTTAATTAAAATTGTGATTGACTATGTGTTCTAACTAGGGATTTTAAATTTAGATTGATTAAATGAATACTCAATCAGATTTCCATCGACTAATCAAATAGTCGATAAGGGCGCCTCTGCCTTTGAACTCTGGGCTCCTGCTACAGTTCAAAAGTGGAAGCCCAGCAGGGAGTGCCCCTGGGTGCCTGAGCCTTTGAAATGTACAAGAGCCCCAGCAGTCTTACATCTCAGGATTCATGTTTGCTGGTAAACAAGGGTTTGGGTTAGGATAAAGCCTCATAACTGTGTGTAAGTCTAACTGTCATAGTTACAGTTTTGATAGGGAGGAGTGGAGTGCAGTTGAAAGGAAACTGAGGCTCCCCAGACAGTAAAAAGGAATATGTGGGTGTAGAGGATGGGTTGCTGGATTCTGTATGTGTTGCAGAGGAGGTTGAGGCTGGGTCTGCTCACTCTGCAGCTTGATTAAATACTTGAGCATCTCGGTTTGCTCCTCCATGAAGTTGATTATGTGCACAATGCTGTCTTTCCTACTCTGTATTTTGCTCAGCTATTGCTCCTCCCTTTTTGGGATCTCAATTAAGAAATGCTTCAGAATCTCCCTCATAAGATCCACCCTGTTTTCCTTGGGTCTACTTTTTAGTTAATGCAGTCTGTCAGTGGGAGACTGTTCTGAGTTCTCAAGGTTTCATCTTCAGCATAGAATGTCGTAAGAGATTGTGTTAAATTCCTACTTAAAATTGAAACATTTCACTTACAAGCACCTTTTTCAACATATGCAGCTACTTTCCCACTGGTCCTTGACAGACAGACACACATCTCTGCATGCATTGTAAACATGATGAGTTTGGGGGAAGTGGAAAGGGGGGGCATGAAGAGTGTGCATGGGGGCATAAGAAAATAGTCATGGCTTGTGTAGCAAGTTTGCATAAAAATCATTCTAATGATGACACCTCTCCACAGGCAGGTTTCATTCTTGCTGATATCTCTCTGATGAGGGTAAGAAGGGAAACCAGGGCTCAACTTCTGGATGTCTAGTGGCTGTCTGCCTGCATCTTATCCAGCCCAATTGTGTGCTGCTTTGGTCCTTCCACCATTGATTGTAGAATGATGAGAGTGTCCTACCATGGGGAAGAAAACACAGCTGCACTGCCATAGAACATGTGAGAGGAAATTAATAAAGATCTTTGGCAAAGTTTGTAGGTCATCTCTTTGCAGGATGTATCAACACCCTGTTTAAAGCAACACAGCCATCCTCTCACTTTCCTATGCTCTACACCTACCACTGCACTCCCCAAGCCAGAGTCACTTACTCTGCATCTCATCCCCTGCTTTCTGCTCCATGTCGAGCTGCTGCTGAGACTAGCCATTCGTCTTGAGACTTGAGAACAATTCCTGGTTGCCTGCCACACCTGGTGACCACACTGTGAGGCCAGATCCTCATTCAGTTCTACTTCTTCATCTATGATTTCGTTCTCTGTTAAATCCTCTTTTTGCTGACTCAGTGTCCTTGGAAGTATCCACAGGAATCCTGGTGGTGGAGGTGGGGTTGCCCGCCAGGATTGTATCAGTTCTTACAAATACAGCATTTCTTGGATTCAGCACTGTTTGTTCTTTGCTGCAGTGTCTCGCTTATACCCTCTTTCACACAAGGATTGAGATGTGCCTGTATGTGTCCCTGTTCTTATGGGTCACTTGCAGGTGGCACTGCAGAGACTCCTCTTCCCACACACTGGTAAGATCTAAAAGCTCTATAGTGGTCTAAGCAGGAGAGCATTTAGTGATAAGCCAGCCATGGTCACACATGAGAACACTTCACACTGAGCCAACCGGCAGGAAATGATATTTTATGTTTCCAGGGTTTGCAAGCTGGTGGGGGTGGGGGAAATGCTGTATACCTGGCTGCAAGGCGGGGGTGGGGAAAATCCCGTATACCTGGCTGCAAGGCAGTGGGATTGAAAGTGCTGGCCAGAGTGGCTACTTGGGCATTGTGGGAAATATCCTGGAGTTCAATATGGTGGGGAAAAAACCATGCTTGTGGCAACAAAAGGAGGTTTTTTGGTGACTAAACTTGGTAGTGTAGACATGATCTAGTATTCACTACTGCAAAGTTTTTGTCATGGGGGGATGGGAATTTAAGCATCTGTGAATATCACAAGCTTTATCGCTCAATTGCCAGTGTAAACAAAGCCTTACTGTCTTCACTGCCCCATGCCATGCCTCACCTTCCATGCAGTGTCCAGATTTGCTGTTTCTCCCCTTTTAACATTTGGGAACATGGGAATATTATCTTTATGGCAAATAGCTAGAACTTGTCTTATAGGTCAGGGACGGTGAACCTCAGGCCCAGCATCTGGATGTGGTTCCTGGCTTGCCTGGATCTGGCCCCCAAGGTTCAGGGCTCCCACCCCAACATTCAGGAGTCCATGCTGGCATGTCAGCTCTCCCTCGCCCTCCAACACACTGCCCTACTGCGGGGTTGGAGCATGCAAAATCTTTTAGGCTGGGCTCTCCTAGGCTCTGGTGTGGGAGGGGAATGGGGAGGAGTGTCTTCCTTCTCCTCAGTTGGGGCCATGTTGGTGAGGAGGGTTTTTTCCTTCTCATTTCTGTGTGGCCCCCATCACTTGTGTGATTTTTCTGTTGGTTAGTGGCCTCAAATCCAAAAAAGGTTCCTCATCCTTGTTATAGGTTATTGTGCTCTCCCTCCTTGATTACTGGCCTCCTTGATGTTCAATTCATCTCCCTAACTCAAGTTCATACAAATGGTAGCTATTCAGTTCCATCTTCCTTGTGTAGTATTCTGACTATAACCCATCTGTTGGAATCTCTCTTGGCTCCTCTCATTGGGATCAAACTTAAACTTGTTGGCTACGTCTAAACTGGCATGATTTTCTACAAATGCTTTTAACGGAAAAGTTTTTCCGTTAAAAGCATTTGCGGAAAAGAGTGTCTAGATTGGCATGGATGCTTTTCTGGAAAAGTGTCCGGGCCAATCTAGATGCGGTTTTGCGCAAGAAAGTCCTGATCGCCATTTTCGCGATCGGGGCTTTTTTGCGCAAAACAATAACGCGTTGTCTACACTGGCATTTGCACAAGAGGGCTTTTGCCCCAACGGGAGCAGCATATACAGTGTAGACAGCTGGCAAGTTTTTCCACAAAAGCAAGTGCTTTTGCAGAAAAACTTGCCAGTCTAGATGCAGCCATTGTGTGTATATTCAGGGCTCTGTCACTGCGCTGCCTTTTCCATTTCACTGCTGAGGACCCTCTCCCCCTTTTTTTTGTCCTCTTACTGCCCTCTAGTAACAGAATGCTTTTCCTGAGCCGGTGAACAAAGCAATTGCCTCTCATTTAAATGCCTTTCTTTTTTTGATATTAACAAGAAACCAGTTAATCAGGTTGTTTGTTTTTATTTGAATGAACTTGATGTTTATGTAGCGAGAGGGTAAAAAACCTAATGGGGAAATTCCCATGGCAAAAGAAGAATGGGATGAATTATGTAGCAAATCTAGCAAAACAAAATAGCAAATGTAATTTATGACACTTGCCTATTTGCATAATCATCTTGCTTGTATGAATTATCCTTTTATTTTTCCTTTAATCTGTCATTTTAGTTGGTATTCTTAATTGGTGAAGAGTATAACTTCCTTTGTTTAGAAGGATTCTGGCATATATGGGACACACCCACACGCCTAATATTAATAGAAACTTGCTTTCTACTTTAGGATTTAGAAAAACAGTACTAAATCTTTAATTTGTATACAATCTTGAGTAAAGCATCAGAAATGTTTAACTGCATGAATCACTGACAATATTATATATGTATTTCTTCGTTTGTTTAGAATGCTATTACACCTAAAACATGAACATTATGATGAAGAAAAGGCACTGCCATGAACAGTGTACCGCTTTCTTGGGTAAGTGTGGTTGTGAATTCTAATAGTTAACACATTATGTATGTGTGGGAGGCATGATCTACATTTGGTTCTATAGGTGGTTCTTGGTAATAAACACCCCAAATATTCTATTTCCTATAATATAATTTCCATTTAATCTGAAGTAAAGTACAGCATTACACTCAAGACTCTGAAAGAAGCTCAGATTAAAGGGTTGGGTGTCTTCCTTTTTAACAGTAATACTGTCACTGTTAAATACTAAAAATCTCCTGTGTCTTTGCAGTAGAAATGTCAAGGTACTGATTGTGTTAGCTTACATAAATACTCTTAAGAGCAAGGTGCAGCAGTTGTCTATAGAATTGAATTTTATTATTGGTTACATCTGTCGGATCAACAAACAAAGTTTAAAATCCATAAAGCATGTAAATTGCCAATAGTTGGGATACATTTTTGAAAACTGAAACTACTAGTAGTTAATCTATTATATTTTAATTTATTGCCATACATTTCACTGCAATAACCTTTAAAATTGCATTAAATTTTAGAAAAATATCTAATAATCACTTTGTTCAGTAAATAGCCTATGAGTTTGAAATAATTTGGGTCATTTTGCATTGTATTTGCTGTTTTAAGTTCAACATAACATTCTTACAATTTTGTGAATGGTGAATTGGTAAGAGATATGCTGATATAACTACTTATCAGGTTGTAAAATTGCATTCAGATTTTCACCAATATATTTGCCTTTGAGCATAAAGTTACCTGTCTGTTTCCTTATGGATTTTAGCTGTTAGTTGTAAGAAGATGGATCCTGTAGCATTTCGGTATGTGGTGCAGACGGCGATGCATCTGAGGTTTTAACTCATGGAAAGCTTATGCGCAAATAAATCTGTTGTCCTATGGCACCTTAGAGAACTTCTTGTTGCTTTTGCAGATACAGACTACCCCTTTGAGATTATCAGAATGTTTGTCTTGTATGTTCCAACGATTTCTGAAACATAATGGTTTTCTCCTGCTGTCTCCTCTGACAAAGTTAATACTAAAATAGCCCAAAATGGGCAAGGGAGAGGCGGCCTTGATCTAATATATCTGATGGCAATATTAAGCCTTGCATAGAAATCACATTATTTCTGTCAACTTCTAATTTGTTTTGGTTTTGTTGATATGCTGTTAATACCTGGGGTGAATTGCAGTATGTCACTAACACACTGGTATGTATTAAAATGACTTGTGTGTTTTTCTTAACTCTTGGCATAAAATATTTAATTAGCAAATTTCATCACGTTAGTGTAAGATGCAATAAAATCTATTTAAAATAGTATACAAAATTATGGCCTATACAAGATTATAGTATATATCAATAGTTGAAAGAATTAGAATTTAGTTAAATTATGTGAGGGGGAGGAGGGAATAAAAAACAAATATTGGTAGAAGTTTGGTGGATAGCCTGTTTTATGGCAGTAATAAAGCAATTTGTGTCTCTTGCTTTTCATTGTATGTAAAATACTGTGTGGCTTGTTTAAATATACTACTTAATGTATAATATGTAAGGCATATTCTATGTGTATATACAGCAGCTTATTCCTAACAGTATCGTGCTTTGAGGGAAGTCTTATAGTAGCCCTCTTTTATTATGAAAATTTTGCTGTAGTGTAGGTTAGTACTAATTGAAATATGGTGAAACTGTATCATGATGATCAAATGTACTTCATGTGCCAGTATCACAATATGTTTGTTGGAATGAAAGTTGTGAAAAAATTCATTAAAATATTTAAATAGCATAATCTCATGAAAATTCTGCTCATTTCAAAATTCATCATTGACTGTAGTGACAATGTTGACATTAACATAGCTTTATTGGATACTGTACCTAAGTATTAGTGTATACCCCTCAAACATAAGTGTGCTTCACATGTTATATACTGAAAACCCTTATGTGAATGCTTGATAAACATGTTAACTAAATATCATGTTGACAAAACATACCACTGAAGATGCATTCAGATCTGCCAAATAGATTAATTTGGTATCATGTATGGTAGAGTCCTTATTAGCTGATCTAAGATTAAAGGTCACACTTTCAAAAATGCCCATGTCATTTTTGTAAATGTTACCTAGGAGCCAAGATTACAGTTTCAAGTTTTAGAGAGTTGCCTGATTGTCATGTTGAGTAGCCTTTATTGTACAAAGGACTGTTATTGTAGCATTCTTAGAAGCTTATCTTGAATATATTTTGACTTTAGTTTAGAAAGTTAGTTAAAATATGTAATTCGGTAATTATTAGCTTTTTAATAAGACTTTAATTTAGTTTGAGGTAAGGCCATACTATTCTTATAGTATTATACTTTAGTTTAGATGGTCATTAATTGTGAAGTTGAAGTATTACGTTCTGTAACCCTCAGTGTGCAAAGCATTGTCCTGTCTTTCCAGCCTCCATCCCATTGTCTTGGCACTTGATACCATGAAATTGTGGCACTGATGTAGAACTCCAGTTAGGGAAGTGTGCATATATAGTTCCACACTTACTCATGTATATACAATGTATCCTGAAAATTGCATTAAAACAATTATTGAAGTTGCAAAATCAGGCATTCAAAAGACAGGAAATTCCAAAATAGAGGTTGCCAGTATTATTTTTTTAATTCAGTCCTATGGTGCATGTGTGTTATGATCTAGTTTTTGATTACATGATGTACTGTTTTGTCCACAGGACCATACCACGTTCAGTGCATTGGGTGAATGGTGTTCATTTAATAAGCAACTATTCCATATTCTGTTTTTCCTTATTCTTCAATGTGTCCCCATTTGTGAATAATAAAAAAAATCAATATTTTTTTAAATAATCCTCTTGAGATGGGTGGGGGGGAAGAGGTATTACCCCTATTTTACAGATGGGGAAACTGAGGAACATATGCAGGTCAAAAGAATCCACTCATTTTGGGTAGCCAATTTGAGACCATTGGGACATGATTTTTCAGGTGTTGAGTATTATGTAGCTCTTCATACGTTGGAAGTGTAGTTCCTGGTGACTTTTTGCAGCTGTGAGTGCTCAGCACTTCCAAAAATCAGATGCCAGTGTCTCAATTGAAGCACATAGAAAATATGGAACTCTCAGTGATTATCCATGAAAAATTTGTTTAAGTGACTTGCCTATGAACTCTCTGGTATAAGCAGGATTACAGTGCATTTCTCCTGGGCATCATGGAATTGCTGTCCTTTTTTCTTCGTGCAATCCTCTGCTTCATTCTAAGGATGTTAAGAGGTGCGTAACTTACTAATCATGTAGTTGATACCATTTGCATCGGCTACAAGATTGGTCGATAAGGGAAGACGCACAGTACTGGCTCATGCTGGTCTAGGAGCTACCATGTTGTAGGAGCCAGGTGCATAGGCAGCAGCCCCTGTTGGTGTGGGACCCAGAGCTTCCCATAACACTGGTTCCTGTTCTCTTCTCTCCCTCTTCTTCCCCCTCCCCCCTGATGGTTCCTGTGATAGAGGCAGCAACATGGGAGGAAGCGAGTAGTCTACTCGAATACTCAGTAAGCTTAGGCTTATTGGGTAGTTGACTGCTTGCTTATATCCCTACTTCATTCAGTACTTTCCAGTTTCTGCAACATATAAGGTTGTGGGCCCTCAAACAAGACTCGTTTACAGCAAAACTCATCCCCAAAGTAGGTTCATTCTGTGTACTGAGGCAGGAGTCGAGCAAAAAGCATCATATGCGATCATATACATTGGGGGGCAGAGTTACGTTGGCACAGCTAAACTTGATTCTGGCATTTCCTAAGGTTTGAGTGCTTAACTTTTCATATTTGTAGTAGGGATGTAGTCAACTATTCGATAAGCATAAGCTTATCGGATAGTTGACTAGTCCCTTCTTGAGCACTTGCTTCCCCCCCTTGCTGCCTCTATCAGAGGCAGCGGGCAGGGGGTTGGGGAAAGGAACAGGAGCCAGTGCAGGAGGAAGCCGGCTTAATAGAGGTTCCTCCCAGCACTGTGTCTGCGGGGAACAGGGGAGGCAGGCAGTAGCGGGACTGGGCGTGAGCTGGAAATCAGCCAGCTCTTAATAAAGTTAAAAGGCAGGTTTACCTGTGCCGATCAAGAAAGGCTTCTTTGTCGGCGCGTCGCATCCAGACTGCCCCGATCTGCCGACAAACAGCTGATCGGCAGAGCGGGGCAGCCATTTAAATTTAAATGAAGCCGCGATTATTTTAATCGCGGCTTCATTTCCCTCTGCCGATCTGGCTAATCTACATGCCTCCGTCGACGGAGGCATTTAGTCTAGACGTACCCTCATAGTGGAACCCCTGGGGAATTAAGTTATCTATATTTATCCATGCCTAGACAACTAGCTGATCCTAACTAAATTTTATTAGGAAACTGACACACCTAAACAGTGCCCTATCCATGTTTGTGTCAAGCACATGCAGTAATTTATAGGACTCAAAATTGAATCCAACAGCAGGGTCATATTTAGCTCAAGACAGACTGCTTTCATTTTAATTTTTTTAATAAATGGGGTAATTGTTTGTCTGATTAAGACATTTGTGAATTCATCTTGCATCCTCAGGGAACTGTCTCGGTATCTATATCTTAACAATCTCAGTACAGGAGCACTATTGAAGTGCCGTTTGTTGTCTGGAATGTTTGTGATGGACACATCCAAAACAAAATGATCCTTAGACAGACTACATCTAAAAGTCTTGGAACTCAGGACCATCAGGCTAGTGTGTAGAGCATTCCTCTTGGTCCTTTGGCAATTGGTAATATAGATAATGCCAATGTATTTGTCAATATACCTATAACAAAAAAAGGAGCACCTTCTGTCCTCCCACCTCCTCTCATTTTCTGATTCCTGTGGTTCAGGGCTCCAGTCATTTTGTGCTAGTGGTGCTACCTGGTCTGATCAGGGCACAACTAGTAGCCATATTGGCATATTATCTTCTAATACAATTGTTTTTACTCTTCTTTCTTCCAACCAGATTGAAATTCTTCAAAGGCCTAATGCATTCTTACTAGGGATGTAAGGCTTATCGAGTAGTTGAGTTACTACTCAACTACTTGCTCCCTTGCTGCCTCTCTAACCAGAGGCAGCAAGGGGGAGAAAGGAGGAGCTGGTGCTAGGGGAGCCAGCTTAAAAGCTAGTTCCCCCAGTACTGTCTCAGTGGTGCGGCAGGGAAGGCACAGCAGTTTGGGACCTGGCACGAGTTGGGACTGAGCAGTCCTGGACTGCTGCTCTCTGCCTTTTTAAATGTAGTAAGAGCCATTCCAGTGGGAGCTGTGTGTATGAATCGGAGGGCAAAAATTAATCACTATGGTACTGTTCTGTAACAAGGGGATATACAGAACATTCTGTAATTATACTTCAATCATATGATACTGTAGGAAGTTACCTTGTTCAAAATATGTGTACTCTGATTAATTTTCTTTTTCATTTACAGAGCCTCTGTAAATCCTGGTGGTAGGATACATACTGAGTATATATTTTACTTCAGAGACTACCAAGGAAATTATTTTGCGAATGGGATGAATATGCAGCCATTGACTACTTTCCAACTACAGTTTAGTGACTGAATAACCAGCTGGAGTACTTAAATAGGGATGGTTCCATTCTCACATTACCCTGTTTGAGTTTGCTTGTCTTGATTAAAAAAAAATTCAAAGTGGAGTACCGTAAACTTGATATGGATGGTAAAAAGAAAGACAAGGACAAACCAGATGATAAAATGGCCCGGCCAAGTGGGCGTTCAGGTCACAATCCTCGTGGTACTGGCTCTTCAAACTCTGGAGTGTTAATGGTTGGCCCTAACTTCAGAGTTGGGAAAAAAATTGGATGTGGTAATTTTGGAGAACTACGATTAGGTAAGATTGGTATTCCTTATTCCACTTTGATTCAAGATGTGCATGCAAACTAAATGTCCACAATGTGTTTACTTTGCACATATACCATTTTTCCTGTTACTCAATGTTTATAGTTTTGCAGAGAGAAAATCTTATCTATCCCATCTCTTGAGTTTTTTTCTTATAGAATTATCCAGTCTTTAGTGTTAGATTTAGATATATATCACAAATTTAAAAAAAAGCAAATAAGAATTTGGCCTAGCTTGTCAATTGAAGTAATTATTTTGTGTACAGTATTTTGCTAAGCTTGTGAACACTTGTTTCGGATTCTGTTACATTCACAACTTTTTAATCTAAGGGAAGAATAAACACTTATGTAAAATAGACATTTATATATTTAAGCACTTGTATGTAATAGTTGAATTGATCATTATAAAGATTGCAATATTTAAATGTTCTTTTATTGGACTTCTGTACCCTACTGAGTATTAGTTTTTAAAATCCAGCTAGGCACAATAGTTTGGTTTTGTACAGTAGCCTTTGTGTTCAGATATCATAGAATACTAGAGCTGGAAGGGACCTCGAGAGGTCATCAAGTCCAGTCCCTGCCCTTATGGCAGGACCAAATACTGTCTAGACAATCCCTGATAGAGATTTATCTAACCTACTCTTAAATATCTCCAGAGATGGAGATTCCACAACCTCCCTGGGCAGTTTATTCCAGTGTTTGATTACCTTGAGCATTAGGAACTTTTTCCTAATGTCCAACCTAAACCTCCCTTGCTGCAGTTTAAGCCCGTTGCTTCTTGTTCTATCCTCAGAGGCAAAGATGAACAGGTTTTCTCCCTCCTCCTTGTGACGCCCTTTTAGATACCTGAAAACTGCTATCATGTTCCCCCTCGATCTTCTCTTTTCTAAACTAAACAAACCCAATTCTTTCAGTCTTCCTTTGTAGGTCATGTTCTCTAGACCTTTAATCATTCTCATTGCTCTTCTCTGGACCCTCTCCAATTTCTTCACATCTTTCTTGAACTGGACCAGTACTCCAACTGAGGCCTAATCAGCGCAGAGTAGAGCGGAAGAATGATTTCCCGTGTCTTGCTCGCAACACACCTGTTAATGCATCCCAGAATCATGTTTGCTTTTTTAGCAACAGTATCACATTGCTGACTCATATTCAGCTTGTGGTCCACTATAACCCCTAGATCCCTTTTCTGCCATACTGCTTCCTAGACAGTTGCTTCCCATTCTGTATGTGTGAAACTTATTGTATCCGATTGAGTTTTCCTATGCTGCTGTTGCGATACCAGTATTCAGAATTTAAGCATGTTGTGCTCAGCAGTGGTGACACAGGTATGCATTCTGACACAGAATCTGTTTCGAGATGGCTTGAACAGCAAACGAACGTATTTTCTGAAGAGAAACCATGTAATACAGACCATCGGAATAATCACTGCAGGATAGAATAGGGGATGATAGTACAACTTTTGTTGTGAGGACAATAGCTTTTTCTAACAGTATGCCCTTTAAAAACACCTTAGTTTGGGCACAGGTTTAAGTGCAGAGGTGCATTTTTCTCTTGCTTTCATTTTCCAACTTATTTATAGTAATAGTATACTATAAGCATGGTCTTTGATACACTGTGTACCTTTCTAGATTATCCAGTGACTTAAATTGTAATTCGGCTATGTTACTGTTTTTTCTCTTTCACGCTTAGCAGGAAATACTATGCATTTTGTTGCATTCTAATAATTTGTGGCTGTAATAACTGATAAAATAATAGAGGGTCTAAATTTGTCCATATATCTGTGAAGTTCAGGATTTTGGCTTATCACTCTCTGAAGTTGTATTTTTAATGGATTTTGGACATTGTATGAACTAAAGAACCAGTGTATTAATTTGAATATCATTTGTTAAGATGGCTATATGAAATTCAGAGTTTTTTTAGACATTTCAGAACAGGACTTTTTTGTCTGTTATCTTCCCTTTTTGATATTCACAGAAATGAGTTCTGTGAAATTTGACCTAACCTGTAGCAACGTGTCATCTGTTACGTAAATGTGTATTTATTATTGTGTGTTTTGATATATTTATACAAGGTATTGGAAAAATGCTCTATTTTCCCAGTAAGTAGAATGGCCCCTGAGAGAAATAGACTTAGTTCTTGTACGTCTGTCTTTGTTGCTCCTGGTGATTGGGATAAGAATGGCCATATTTGTCACACCAAAGGTCCATCTAGTCCTGTACCCTGTCTTCCTACAGTGGCTAATGCCAGGTGCCCTTGCGGGAATGAAAAGAATAGATAATCAAGTGATCTACTCTATCACCCATAGGGGACACCATTCCTGCTCATCCTAGCCTTTATGAATTTATGTTCAGATTGAACTTCCCTTAACTGGTACTCTCTGGTTCGGCAACATTTGTGGCCCAGCATGAACCACAGAGCCCAGGAACAGTGAGGTCTTTTGGCAGGTCAGGAGTGCCATAGGGGGCACCAGCAACTCAGCCGGGAGCTGTGTGTGTGTGGGGGGGGGGAAGTTCTGATCCCAGTGGAGCTCCATGGCCCCAGTGGCTGTGGAGCTCTAGTCGGGCAGTAGCCTCGGAGCTCCGGCCCTGTTCTGGCTCCAGAACTGGGGAGCTCCAGCATTAGCCAGGGAGCCCAGGCCATGGAGCTCCAGCCCCAGCTGCGGAGCCAAGTGACTGTGGATCTTTGTCCAGGTTGCACAGCTCTGATGGTGGCACTCTAGCCCTGGCAGTAACATGGCCAGTGGCATTGAGAGTGTCCTGGGGCAGGGCTTGGGCAACAGCAGGGGCAGGCTGGAGCTCAAGCCCAGTGTCAGGACAGGCCATGATGGGAGGGGCATTCCCTTCTCCAGTCAGGTCCCAGGGATTCTGGACCAGCAAGGTTATCCAGCGAGATAACCCTGCAATCGTATTTCCAACAAGATTTCTATGGATTGACTGAACGTGTATTGTGTGAAGAAAATACTTCCTTTTGTTTTAAATCTGGTACCTATTAATTTCATTTGGTGATCCCTAGTTCTCGTGTTATGAGAACAAGTAAATAATTTTTCCTTATTTACTTTCTCAACCATGATTTTATAGACCTCTATCATATTTATCCCCCTTCTCCTCTTTAGTGATCTCTTTTTCCAAGCTGAAAAATCTCAGCTTTATTAATCTCTCCTCATGTGGTAGCTGTTACATGCCCATAATCATTTGTAGCCCTTTCCTGAATTTTGTCAAGTGTCAAGGTACCTTTTCTGAGGTGAGGTGACCACATCTTCATGCAGTATTCCAGATGTGGGCATACTCTGGATTTCTATAGATGCAATAAGATATTCTGGCCCTTAATGATTCCTAACACTCTGCTTTTTTGACTGCTACTGCTGCACATTGAGTGGATGTTTTCAGAGAACTATCCACAATGACTCCCTGATCTTTCTTTTGATTGTTAACTAGGGGTGTAAGTGACTAGTCAACTACCCAGTAAGCATACTGGGCAGTCGAGTAGTGACTCGAGTAGTCACCTCTCCCTCCTTCGCTGCTTCTATCAGAGAGAGGCAGTAAGGAGGGGAGCAGGAGCTGGTGCTTGGGGGAGCTGGCTTGAAAGCTTGCTTCCTTCCCTCCCCCCGGTCTTGGGGAGAGGGGTGTCAAAGAACCAAAGGCATAGCCGCGGACCAGTGTGAGCCAAAAATCAGTTGATTTCCCCCCACTGCGCCTCTGCTTTTTAAATGTATGAAGACCTTGGTGGCTCTTAATACATTCAAAAGTCCGAGCTGTATTGACTGATTGAATAGTTGATGGAAATTCTATTGACTACTCGATTAGCTTATTACCCACAATTTAACATCCCTAGTGGCAATAGCTAATTTACCTTTCGTGAGAGAAGAAGAGTGAAAGCAAAAGAGATGTCAACTTCTGTCTCGAGCTAAACCTGCAAAAGTGCATGATGTGCAAAGCTAGCAGTGGATAATCTGCTGACTTTACACGTAGATGTGTAAATTTGAAATTATCAGCTGCACTTTGCAAGTGATAGACAATGGATCATAACCCTGAGAGAGAGAGAATTAACTGACAAGGAAGGAGGAATATAAGGAAAGGAGAGCGGCATTGTTTCCCTTACAACAGCCATATGCATTGTCTGCCTTTACTTTATCTATCTCTGTTGACAATGAGCAGGGCTCGACACATAATGTAATCTACTTGCCCGTGGCGAGTAGATTACGACCTGGAAGAGCCGGCGCAGAGCGATCTGCACATGCGCAGAAAGACGTGAAACCGTGTGGGTGGTGAGCAGGGCTCGCTGCCACTTGGCGAGCCCTGACAATGAGTATCTGGTCATGGCTTTAAAAATCTACTCATTGGTGCTGTTGATTGAATCCGGTTAACTTGTGATTGACTCAAACTATTTGTTTAAAAAATTGCAATTAATTACAATTTTAATTGTAGAACACCAATTTAAATGTATTAAATATTTTTGATGGTTTTCTATATTTTCAAATATATTTTTCAATTACTACACAATACAAAGTGTACTGTGCTGAATCTTAATTAATAGTTTCAGTGTAAAAATGATAAATAGTATTTAATTCACCTCCTACAAGTGCATTAGGTCAATCTTCATTGTGAAAGTGCAATTTGTTTTGTTTCTGAATGCAGTTAAACAATGTGTAAATTTTGGAGCCTGCAAATCTACCCAGTCTTTTTTCTGGTTTAGCCAGTTGCTTAGACACACAAGTTTGTTTACATTTATAGGAGAGTATTCTGCTTGGTTCTTAGTTATAATGTCACCTAAAAGTTTTGTAGCCAGCATTGCAATGTATAATTTATGTTCCAGATTATACTGAACATTCAGGCTACGTCTACACTGCAGGCTTCTTGCGCAAGAACTGCTTTGCAGAAGAGTTCTTGTGCAAACGGTCTTGCGCAAGAGTGCGTCCACACTGCCATGTGGTTTTGCACAAGAGCGTCCATGGCGGTGTGGATAGCTACAGCACTCAGCGCAAGGTTTAAGAATCTGAAGTTCCTTCCAAAGTCAGAGGGGGGATGAGGTGTGGTGCATGCTTTCGGAAGTCTTAAACAGAGGAAAAACTCAGATGCAGACAGTATAGTACCCAAACAACCAGGAAAACCAGCCTTCTGCTGGTGGAATTGGATTCAGATGAATATGTTCTTATCCACACTGTTTGGTTTATCATCAAGCAGAGCCCATCATAAGTATGGATGTATGTCTACTGGAATGTTGGTTGAAGCATAAAGGGACATATAAATCTTCAGTCATCTGGTGCACAAATATTTTGTGATGTTGTCTACAACAGTGCTGTATGAATGCCTGCTATCACTGTCAAGTGACAGTGCTGCTAGCTTGTTTCCAATATTTCCCGCAAATGTAAGAAACATACAAACTTGTTTTTGAAGTCTTTGAAGACAGTAGTAGTAGTAGGACTGAGTGGACTTCTAGACTGATATTTTACATGGCTTTATTTGTGGATACAGTTGATATTTGGACATAATTCTACCTATGTAAATTCAATTGGAGATTTCACTAGTGTACTAGTAGAGATGACTATTGTTTTTTACAGTGCAAGTATTTGTAATAAAAATAAAGTGAGTACTGTGCACTTAATATTCTGTATTGTAATTGAAATCAATATTTATGGAAATATAGAAAACATCCAAAATAATTAAATAAGTGGTATTCTGTGTTTTAAAAGCACAATTTATTATGATATTGTATTAAGTCATTTAAATTAGAAGATAATTCACATTAAAAGTTTTATGATGAAAATTAGGTTAATAATAGTTCTAATTTTAATTTAAAACAAAACTCTATACTTATTTAACACTTATTTTGTGTGTGGTGACAATTTAGATCAGGGCTACTCAACTTTGGAAGTTCCGGGGGCCACAATGATACTCACAGCACATGCTGAGGGCCGCAATTTTAAGTGTGGTTGCATATACATGCAAATAAATAAATATATATATGCAAATAGCTTCTTTCACACCAATGAGCATGAATTCCAAGATTAAGGCAAGACTATAAAACATGCAGGCCCCATTTAAGTCAGTTCAGCTGATATTAATAAAATGCAATACTTACCTGACTTCCACCCATATGATAGCACTTTTAATGAGCAATGACAGTCCAGGAATTTAACTGCTAAAACACATATCAACAGAAGACCATTATATTGACTACTTTTTCATGTTGGCTCCCACCCGTAGGCTGCACGTTGAGCCCCGTGTAAACCCAAACTGCACAGCGGGCCGGCCACATGTTGAGTAGCCCTGATTTATATGCAAGTCTTAGTAAGATTTTTACATGTGCTTAATGGAATTACTTACAGATCATAAAGTTTAGAAACAGGCATAAATCTTTACAGAATTGGCATCTTAATGGAGAGCAACAAGTTAAGACCTGGGATAAATGGGAGATTATTAGATAGCACAATGGTTCTGAAACTTTCATATTGGTGACTCTTTTTACACATCCAGCATCTGAATAAGACCTTTTCCTTATAAATTAAAAAAAACCACCTTTTTATTATTTAACATTTATTATTTAACATAAATACTGGAGGTGCAGTAAAGGGTTACGAGTGGAAGCTGACAGTTCATGCTCCCTGCGGCACTTTCGCCTTTGAAGTGTAGCAACAGCCCTGGGACTGTTGCTACACTTTGAAGGCGGAGGTGCCCTTATCGACTAATCGAATAGTTGATGCAAATTGCATCGACTATTCGATTGGCTAATTAATCTAAATTTAACATCCCTAATGATTGGACAAGTTAAATGTATTAAAGTGGCAGGCCACAACTTGATTAATGTAACACTGGGCAGTGTGCCCACTTTTCTGCTCTCACATACCATGCATTTAAGTGGTTCTAGTGTTTGATGACAAGGCTCCCATCATATAACCTATAAAATGGGGAAATTTTCCTGAGTCTCTCAGCACCTCAAAATCATCTCTGCCTGCTCTGGATGGATATTGGGAGTAGAAGTTGTCAAGAGGAAAATCTCAATCTACAAAGACTTCAGGTTTCTCCTCCTCCTTGTAGGTACATATATGCTCTACCATCATAAGTCAGAATCTTATCGACTTTTGGGAGCTGGCCCTTTTATCCTTTGTAGCACTAGACACTGTCTTCAAGCGGCAACTAACTAAACATTCCTATTTTTCTTAAAAGGACTTAATTTGCAAGTCCTATTGCTTTCAACCCAACCCTGCCTCTGTGATGCTATCAAGAAAAATTAAGTTGCTGTTGCTTATAATCAATGATACATAATTTGCCTGAAGAGAGGACTTAACTCTCCAGAGTTGTCAAATTTTATACCTTTTGTAAGTTCAGTATATTTTAAAGTGACACAATTTAGTTGAATTTTTAATTTGAGTTTTCTGATAGAATATTTTGACAATTAATTATAGGGTATTCTAATAGAGAATTAAAAAATTTCAGTACTTGAGTCAACAGGTGTGAAAATGTGCATCTTACAACATTTTGTATGTAAAGTAAAACTGAAAAAAGAGAATTCTGAAGTCATTCAGCCTTAACTGTACAGTTTTGTAGTATTGTTAGTACAAAAATGTCCTGATATGAAATGTGATTTTTTTTCAGATTGATGATCTCTTTAAAATATTGAACTCTCCTCCCCAGTAAAACTCCCAAAAACATTTGCAAACATGATGTTTTATGTGTTAACAGTGTTTCCTCTTTTACCTTAACCACTCCATGACTTAAATTTTTTCATGACAAAACTGCAATGCTTAGTTTATCTCATGCAGTAGACTGATATTCGTGTAAAACAAGATTAAGGTGCAGAATGCAGTCCAATTGTGAAATTGTTTGCATCAGTAAACTTTACAGTTTCAGTATCATGGCTATAAAGGTTTTGTTCAACCATGTTTTTTCTTCAATTGAACAATGAACAGATGCCCCTTACTTTTTCAGAATACAGTAGACTTCCGATAATCCGGAACCTATGGGATTTAGGTGGTGCCGGATTATCAAATATGCCAGACTATCAGGAGGTACATATAAGCAGGTGTTATATATACACACACACCCTGTATACATTATATACCGTATATAAAGTGTTCTTAACCCTTTTTATTGTACATACTGTATACAGTATATTGTAATGTGTTCGTTTTTTTAATCCTTTTTTTACCCTTTTTGCTCAGTTGAGCTGCTGCCGCTGTTACCTTGTTACCTTGGAGTTTTACTATAATTTTTTTCTTACCACTTTTTCCTTCTATCTGTTTCTATTTTCCTATTATCTGTTCAGTTTCTAATTTATTGCTGTTTGGGAAATGAAAGATGTTGGAAATTGGTGCTAACAAATCATGTAAAGTCAATGGGAACCACAGAATTGTCTTGGAATCCTGCAATTCTTTGTGTACAATTGGTCATATTGTGTCTTAGCAAAATTTCCAACTTTTGATGCATATTCTGTGAGATGCCCTATTTGATTATACAGTATTTAAACCATTAAATAATTTATTTAAATCTATAACACTAATGATTGGCAGCTCTGTTAAATGTATTTTTAAAGAAATGGCAAGAGGAATGCTAGCTTTAAAAAACAACCCCCCACCAGCCTCCATTACATTACAAATTGCTAAAAATAGGACTTAGAGTACAAATATATCCCTTTTTGCAGTTGACTTCTTGTGCTTTCTGTTGGAACAATACATTTTTTAAAAAAAATTTTTTGCATTGATATTTTTTTCTTCCCCTGCAACCTATAGTTTTTTTATTAGAAAATAATCCATATGAAATGATGTGTACATCAGGCATGTCTGGCATTTGGAGGGCCTCATGTAGCCTGATTGGAAATTTTTTGCAGCCCACCAGTCTTTTTTTTTTTTTTTTTAAATAATGAAGTGTGGCCTGCTGGCGACTCTGAGCATGTGGCAGAGTGCCTGCTCATGGCCGGCCGGGCTGCTCTGTTGCACGTGCTCATGGCTGGCTGGGTGCTCTGCACTGGGCTCTCCAGCAGCTGCTCACAGTCTTATAAGCTACCTCAGCGGCTCAGGCGGCAACATCAACTCTGGGACCCAGGTTTTAGGTTGGGTAGTGCTGGGAGAGCCTGGCTGGGAGAGGTTGGAGGGGCCTGGCTCTGGGGGAGGAGAGGGGCATTAGGTTGGGGCGGTGTGCGTGGGAGTGCTTGGCTCTGGGGGAGAGGAAGGGAGGTATGTTAATATTTTGTGTTTAATTTATTTATTCCCAAATAAAAATAACAATGTATATTAATTTTATAGCAATAAATATCAATTTTTTTGAAATTGCATGAATAATTAGATCTTTATGCAAAATCTCAAACTTACAATGTATCTGAAATTTTCACAGAAGCCTGTTCTATTTGATTAACCATAGTCTATACTTGTTTTTATTTCAACAAAATTTAAGGCACCTTAAATTTATATTTAAATTAAAAATTATGTAACATTAAATTAAACATTATTTAATATGAGCAAATAACAATTTTACACATCAGATTATTGTAATATTATAAAATATACCTAAAAGCCAGGTGTCCGGTATTGGTGCCTTCTGCCTGGCACCTAAAATGTTTTGAGTTGTTTTTTTTCTCAACAAATCATTTGGGAACGTTAGGTGGCTCTGAAAGCTATCAGTTTTCGTTTGAGCCCTTAGTAGGCTTCAAGTTTGACATGCCTGGTGTACATGGTAATAAAAATTCTTAAATCTGATTTTAAATGGCGACATCATTTGAATGTCTTAAGCCAGGCATGCATAACATGGAGTATGTGATCTCTAGGCAGGCTTACTTGTTGCATTAATTTTCTATATTTCTCTAGCAATTAAGTATTTTCTTTTTGTTGAAAACATGTAATTTTTTTTCCCTCTGATTATCTGTTGAGTCACATACTTAAGAAAGATAGGCCTGGAATTTTGGGGACAAAGTAAGCAGAGTAGCAAATCTTGTTAGTTGTACTTATAAATCGTAAGTTTTATAGCTCATTCTTCTTTACTTAGGGTATTGACATGGTAAATTTATTTGACAAAATATACTTAAGATCAGTTGTATATTAAGTTAAAGAATATTTCAATTTAATTGTTAAAACATACACATCTCTCACCCCAAAAGCAAGCCAAAGAAGGGGCTTGCAATCACCTTTTGTCAACTTGGGTAAATGGCCCATTCTGTCGTCTTAAGGTCATGGGTTACTTCAGTGCAATGAGAGCACAACATAGGGTGCTGCTCGGGACGGTCACAAGCCTGAATATTACTTTGTCAGTAATTTCTTGGCAAGTAGTGTGTTTAGTTGCTGAAGCAAATTGATATAGTGAAGACTCATTAATGTTTGATGGAGGTGTAGTTTTTGGCAATTCTTTTGTCTTTAAATGCAATTCCTGGCAGAGTCTGACATTCTTGTTTTTGTATTTCTTTAAGGAAAAAATTTGTACACAAATGAATATGTGGCAATAAAGCTGGTAAGTTAATATTTTTTGTATTCATACTGATTTATTTTAGATGTGAACTTGATTAGAAATTTACTTTCAAATAATGGTTTGTTTATATGCAACTGAGTCTACTTGCTTGTTTTACCACTGAATTATGCTAGATTAAATTGTTGTCTGTATTTTCAAGGGTGAACCATACTACTTAGTGTTTCAAGTCTCTCCAGTAGTTGTACCAGTATTTCTCTTTCCTGCAATAGCAGTAGAGGATTGAAAAATGTTGTCCAGCAGGACAACAGAAGTGGAAATCCTGGATGACCATTTTTCCAGTTAGCCTCACCCCCAACTTTTCAGTTTCTTGCTGGCCATCTGTGGTACTCTCGCTTCTCATTGTATATACATAGTTGCCTTTTTAATTATTGAGATGTCTGTGGAATGTGAGATGTCTGAAGTAATTTACTAATGAATGCTTATAATTTTCATATCAGATGTAAGATGCTTATTACTATGACTTTCTTTCACAAACCTCATTTGAAGAGCTTGTCTACATGGGGATTTAATTCATAGCTTTTTGCTGTGTCAGGTAACACATTATAGAATCTGCAGTAATAGTTTGCACACAAGACACTGTACCATCAGTCAACATGCATCATTCTGTACACTCAACAGTAATTTACTACCAACTGTGGGTGTAGTGCTCTGTAAGGCTGCTTTTGCTGCAATGTGTGTTCTGGGACTTTTCTCGCTGTCTATTGTGGGATACCTAATGGAAGCCAGGTGGTTTCTGTTTTTTTTTTTTATTCTGATTCATTTGTCTCTGTTCCTGCCTATTTTAGAGATTGGTAGCACCATTTTTGAATTGCTGTGAGCCCAACAACACCTGGTGCTGGTTTGCAGGCAATCTTGAAATACACACAGCCTGCTTGGATATTTTAACACTCAAAGCTGGATGAATTCACATTTGAATTTTACCTTATCCTCTGCTTAGTGGTGCATATCACAGCAACTTTTCCAGTAGCAGAATGACCTCCAGTGGTGGTAGAACAAGGAATACACCAAGCAACTGAAATAGAAGATTGGGACCAACTCACTTTGCAGCAAAGTTGGTTCATTTTGAAACAGGCATCTGAATTACATTTTGTTACATGCAAGTATTTGCAAAGTGGATTAACTTGAAAAGATGTGAATTAACCGTCCTGTGAAGACCCCCCTAAGTTTTGACCATTACCGGTATTTGAATTGAAGTTGTACTGTGCTTGTGGACGTAACTAAACTGTGGGTAAACAATTTTTCTATAATAGTCAGTCCATTCTGAAATACGGTTTTGAAAGACTAACTGAACAAAAAATTCCCCACAAAGAATGCATGAAGGTGTGAAGTGCTATAACATTATAGACACATTTTTGGAAAACTTACATAATTGTCTCTTGGATCCAGTGATGAATGCTATGGGGTTATTTCACTTTGTTTTAGAATACTTTTTGCAACACTTTAAACATTCTGGTTATATTTAATTTAGAATATGAAAACCTGAGTTTTGGAATAGTGAAATAAAAAATGGCAAGTTAAAGTAAATGCTTTAAATGTAGTTATATAGTACGTTTGAGAGGAGCTTCTACCAAAGTATCACATGGTTTCAGAACTGCCAAATACAGAGTTCATTTCACAAGCAGGAATTCATGTAAAAAACATGCCAAACTTTTTTTTCCCCTCAAAGAGCAAAATTGTGTATCCCTACTTGAAACTCATTTTCCTTACAAAATATACCTAAAACTCTAAGTCCAGTACAAGATGAATATGGGATGGAGTTCTGTCTGTGTTGAAAATGTGGTGATTGCTGAGGAAGTGTGTTCACAATAAAACTTCATAGTATCTTTTGCATGATTGGTTATTTTGAAGCATTACTTATGTAGTATTCCAGATTAAGAAAAATGTAAATCTGATATCCATTTTTGTTTATGGATTTTTTGGAATAAATTACCACATTCGTAAACATTGCCACTCTGACTTATTTATAAATATGGTGCTTAAGTTACTAAGCTGTTTCTAAATTAATTTCATTCAACCTCTGAAGTGATTGTACTTTGTCAGTTTAGGTTTTGCATATTGATTTGCTGCTAATTCCTCTGAGTCTTACGATAGTATCCCTTAAAGCTGTGTAGAAAACTTTAAGAATTTTCAAATAATTGGTTTTAACAGATCTGAAAGAGTCCTATTACTGGTAGAGGCCTAGAGTGTGTAATACATAGTGCAAGACAGAACTATAATAATTACTTGACCATTTGAAGCAATGTGAAGGAAGTATTGTGTTAACATATAATCAGCTACTTGTAATATGAGGCTCAGTGGTCCCTGCCCCTGTGGCTTAGGGAAGGAAGGGAGGCCACACCTTCCTCCTGATGTTACCAGGATTGCTTCTTACTGTTGGGGGAATTAGCAGAGTAATTGCAGCATCCGGCTTTTCTAACAGGATTAGGGTGGTGTCGAAGGGTAGGGATAATGCAAGTCGACCCTACTTTACTGCATTCCAGCCCAGAGTCCTGAGTGGTAGGGTGTTCCATAACCAGGGACCCTCTTGCAGCATACAGAGTGACTGTTAAATTATAACACCAACAGACTAAAACCCCATGGCTGCTACTTCTCTGAGTTACAGATTAGGATCCTTGGGTTCATCCAGGTATTCGGCCGCTGGAAGTCCCTCGAGCTTCTCCTTGGCCAGGTACAAGGTGCTGCCTATCTCATCAGCAGGGTCAGTGGGAAGCGGCAAGCAGAGCATGTCTCTCTCCTCCTTTGGCTCGGCCCCAACTAAGTTAGGAATTCCACCTCTTGTACTTCCTGCCCCACCCCATAACTTCTGGTACGAGGGCTGGGCCTGGTCAAACTCTTCCCTACTGGTCAAAGAGAGTGGTTCCTCCCTCTGGTTTGGAGACAGACCACACTGCCTCACTACACTAACAAAAGATAAGCAATTCATAGTTAAGACCAAAACTCTCACTCTCACTATTGTTGTTGGATATAATCAGTGGTCTCCAACCCTTTTTTACACCCAAGATCACTTTTCAAATGACAGAACAAGCCAAGATCTACCACCCCACCCCATCCTGCCCTCTCTATTCTCCTCCTTTCCATCACTTGCTATCCCCAACCCTTATACTGCTGCTTTTCCCCCCCAATTCTTCTGTAGGAAGAGGTTTTCTCAACATTTGGTCTGTCTAGACTGGACCAAATGTCAGAAAAAAACCCTTCTTTTGGAAGCCCCCTTATTCCTCGTGGAAAGAGGAATATAGGGGTTACTCAAAGAGCATGTTTGCTCTTCCGCTAAAAAAAAGTGGAAGAACAAATGCATCCCTGGATGCAGAAGAGTTTTTTCTGGGATACCTCTGGAATCCTAGAAAAACTCCTGCAGTCTAGCCGTACCCTCACTGCGTTGAGACAGGATGTGTAGGCTTTGGGGTGGGAATGAGGGGTTTGGGTATGGGAAGGGGTGAGAGGTTCAAGCTCTGGGAGGGAATTTGGATGCAGAAGGAGGTGGAGGAGGGGATGCTGGCTCAGGAAGGGGGCTCCAGGCTGGGGAGTGTTGGGGTCAGGTGGAGGGTTGGGGTACTGAGCAAGCCACAGGCTTGTGGATGAGAGGGTGCAGGAATTTGGGTTGGGGGATGGGAGGGACTCAGGGCAGGGAGGTTAGGAGTATAATGGGCTCAGGACACAGATTTGTGGTGTGTGGATGGTGTAGGAGTGTTGTGGCAAAAGACTGAGGATGTGGGGGTGCAGGAGTTTGGCGATGTAAGAGGCTCAGGATAGGGTTCCAGTGTATGATAGACTCAAATCTAGGGTCTGGGGGTGTGTATGCAGGAGTGTTATGATGCTGCGGACATTTGGAGGTTTGTTGGCCAGGCTTCATTTTTAAATAAAATGTCAAACACAAAGTTCCAGCATTGGTTTTTATTTGAGAACCTGTTTTGATTCAGGGGTCACTGAAAAGTTAGTTGGGGCCACATAAGTGAGATGCAAAAAAACCCCAAAAACCTTCCTCCAAAGCCTCACTAATGTGGCCCCAACTGTGCTGCTGGGAGCAGGGGACTTGGTACTGGGGAAGGGTGCTAGTGGGTGCTGGGGCAGAGGACAGGGTATCAGTGGAGGCAAGGGACAGGGTGCTGGGGTGGGGATAGGGTGCCAGCGGGAGCAGAGTGCCAGTGAGAACCAGGAGCAGGGTGTTGGCTGGGGCTGGGAATTCTCTGCATGTGCCTTCCCCCCCTTACCCCCCAGTGGAAGGAAGCTCTGGCATGGGACTCCTCCCTTCTCCCTTGCAAATGAGGAAAGCCCCGGCGTGTGCTTCCCCCTGGGACTCCTACCTCCTCCCCCCCAGAGGAGGGGAGCCCTGGTGTGTGCCTCCCCTCCCCTCCCCCTTCTTCTCTCTCCCCCCCCCCCCGGAAGCCCCAGCATGTGTCCTCCGGGACTCCTACCTCCTCCTGGTGCACCACAGACCTGAAAGGGGAGCAGGCAGTGCACTTCCAGAAACCCCGGAAGTGATGTGCAGCTGCCAGACTTCCCTCCACTCTGTGGGAAGCTGGCACTACCTCCATTTTCGGAGGTAGTTAGTGGGGCTTCTTGAGGGTGGAGGAATTTGGGGGGGATCCCGAATGCCTCACGATTGCGATCGACTGGTCCATCAGGAGGGCTTGGCCAGTCGATCGATGGGTTGGTGACCATGGGTATAGATACTATGTAATGGAGTTACACCTACCTCTCATGAGTGCGTGCGCCTTTACTTTGTCTTTAGCTTGTGGTGGAATCTTCAGTAATTCAGCCCTTTGGGCTGAGCCTCTGTTTGTATGTGAGCTAAAAATCTGACCTGTTACAGAGGGCACCAGGACACATACCCTGAAAGGTTCCTTTATTTGCCGCCCTGTCTGTAAGTTCACTCCTTAGTCGGTCTAGCAGGGCCTGTTGCAGTACTCTGGTTTGGTCTTGCACCCCTTCTGGACTCTCTTTGAGTGTCTTTGCTCTGCATAGAGTGGTGTTCTAAGGCATACTCCTTGGTGGCAATGTCTTTTGGGGGCTGTTCTGGCCCCAGTTGTCCAGATGGACAACTACAGTTCAAAGTCAAGAATCCTATGTAAATCTCTAAGATGCCACAGGACTATTTGTTTTTAAAGTTACAGACTACCATGGCTCCCACTTTGAGACTTTTTAACTACAGTTCAGTTACTCTTCCCTGAATGTGTCAATTCAGGCCATTTCATCAGTAGCTGGTGCAGGGGACCTGGGCATGCCCTAATCTAGGTCCCAGCCCCAGGACCTTAAAGGTAGCAGCTCTCTGCCATGTCCCTTTAAGGTGAATCACTGCTGCAGTTCTCAGAGCCACTTCCCTGTAGCCCCAACACCGTCTTATCTTAGGACGTGGTCCTGGTTGGGTCCCAGTGGCCAATCAGAGCTTCTTCTTTCACTTCCCCTCTTTCCCCCACAATCTCAGCCAACACTGCTCTGTCCGAGGACCTATAGCTCCCTCGGCCAGCCAGGCACACTATCCACATTCCTTTAGCTCTAGCAAGGAGCTCTACTTTGCTCTGAACTTACTTATTATTTATTTAAAATATTCAAGATGGTATACAAAATGTTTAAAACACAATATAAATGTATATAAAAAAATAAAATGAGACCCCAGAGGGACATAAAACCTGCCACTTCTGTTCCCTTTAATGGGCATGCTGAAACTGGATTGGCTGCTTTCTGCAGTTGCTCTCTGGCTGTTGTGATGGGTCTGGCTGTCACCCAAGGTGCGGAGTCAGACACAGGGTCTGGACCATGTCCCCAAAGCTTAATTGAAAACAGCATGAGATGCCTGTCTCTAGCATTCAGATACCCAGCCCCTCTGGGAGCGCTGTACCCAACATAAATCTATCTTCTGCTCTACAGATATATAGTACACGTTCATGAAATTCACCCTCTTTCTCCATGCTGCCCCAGGTAAGAATTAATTACAGGGGTTTATTAATAGTGATATATTAAGTATAGGATTTAAGTAATCATAAAGGATAGCAGACAAAACAATGTAGTTACTAAACAAAATAAAACAAAATATGTACACTAAACTTATTTCACTGAAGAAACTAGTTATATGCAATACCTCACCTTCAGAGTCGTTCTATAAGCTTTTCACAGACTTGAAAGCATTCCAGCCATTCATACCCTAGTTAAGTCTTTCTAGCAGTCATTTAGGTGGGGTAGCTAAAGAAATGATTTCCTAGATTACCTCACTCCCCACCTTTAAATAGGATATGCATAAGGTGGGACTCCCTATGTGTTCAGTCTAAGCTTCCCCTTTGCTCTTGTGAAAAATATAGCATTCCAAGATAGACCCCAGCATCTGGTGACATGATCACATTTCACTGCAAGGCCGTTGTCTCCTTATTTCAAAAGTTAAGCCCCATTGTCTCTTGCTACTGGGTTATTAGCTCTGTGTCTGGCTTCTTTATTGTTGTACCTGATGAACTAGTAGTAAGTTTCTCCAACCTGAACTTATTGATTATAAATCTACACTCATATTCCCAGCTTCAAATACAGAAATGATACATGCATGAAATTAGAATAATCCTATTCAGTAGATTACAGACTTTCCAATTATCTCACATGAAGTATCTTGCATGTTCCAGTTAGGTCATTCATATTCATAAGTATATTCTTACAAAGAATATGGAATTCCCTATCACAGTTGTCTTAGGCTGCCACTATTGGCAACTGGAGGACCTTCTCCATCACCATTTTTGAGGGTACTACTAACAGCAAAATTGCATAGGAAAAACTTCTAATACCACAGCAAATTTCAACTACGATTTAATTTTGTGTATTTGTAATTCTAAATTTGAATTCTGTGTATTTGAAATAAAGCAATATTCTGACAACTGGATTAGTGTTCTATTGGTCACTAACAGTACAGACAATGCAGTAGCCAACTTTTCTGTCTAGTTTAAATGGATATGCCATTTAGGTAACAGTGATCAAGTGACAGGCTCAGAATCACTCACACCTGAAAGATAACTTCTAAAGGTTAACAATAGTTAAGTTTCTTGTGCTTTATTTTGAGTCATTCCCAGAAAGAGAACCCCATTTTCAGATGTCTGTGGTGCACAGGTTTTTTTTCTTTAACACAATTTTCACTTGCAGTGAGTTTGTTAAATGTGATACTATCCGAGATCTACCAAGTCAGCTGGTAATAGTCCTTCTCAGAGTGCTTACTCATGTCCATTCCAATCAGGTGTGTGCACACTGTCAATGGATTCCGGAGCTTTTTTGCCCAGCGTTACCTGTCAGGCCAGTCAGGGAATCCCCTGCAGTAGTGCTGCTATATTGGTGCATATATACTCCTGCTGGACCTCGCCACCCTCAGTTCCTTCTTGCAGCCCGTGACAGTAGCTGGAGCATCCTCTTGTTGAATCCCGTCTAGCACGTGTACATGATTGGTCTGGGAGTGGGGGAGCCCCTTTGCCCCCCTTCCCACTAGGCATCCATGCCCTGGAAGAGGCTTGGAATGCTCCCCCACCCCCAGGCCAATCAGGGCTGGAGTGCGGGAATCCTCCTGCCCTTCGAGGGGCATGTGACGCTTTGAAGTGCTGCGGGCTACTTGCAGGGCAAAGGAAGCTTCACGCAGCTCCCCTGCCCATGGCCTTGATTGGCTTGGGGGAGCGCGCAAAGCCTCCTCCACTCTTATCTCTGAAAACTTCCACACAGTGTGCAGCGGTGGTCAAAAAGTCAAATAGGATGCTAGGAATTAAGAAAGGGATAGAAAATAAGACAGAATATCTTACTGCCCCTGTATAAAACTATGGTATGCCCATATCTTGAATATGGTGTACAGATGTGGTTTCCTCACCTCAAAAAAGATACTTTGGCCTTGGAAAGGGTTCAGAAAAAGGCAACTAAAATAATTAGGAGTTTGGAACGAGTTGCAGATGAAGAGAGGTTAAAGCGACTGGGACTTTTCAGTTTAGAAAAGAGGAGACGGAGGGGGAATATGATAGAGGTATATAAAATCATGAGTGGTGTGGAGACGGTGGATAAAGAAAAGTTATTTATTAGTTCCCATAATAGAAGAACTAGAGGACACCAAATGAAATTAATGGGTAGCAGGTTTAAAACTAATAAAAGAAAGTTCTTCTTCACACAGCACGTAGACAACCTGTGGAACTCCTTGCCAGAGGAGGCTGTGAAGGCTAGGACTGTAACAGAGTTTAAAGAGAAGCAAAATAATTTCATGGAGGTTAGGTCCATAAAAGGCTATTAGCCAGGGGATAGAAATGGTGTCCCTGGCTTCTGTTTGTTGGAGGCTGGAGAAGGATGGCAGGAGACAAATTGCTTGATCATTGTCTTCAGTCCACCCTCTCTGGGGTACCTGGTGCTGGCCGCTGTCGGGAGACAGGCTACTGGGCTAGATGGACCTTTGGTCTCACCCAGTATGGGCCGTTCTTATGTTCACAGTTTTGTTCAATGGCTATGCAAGCCTAACTGATGTATCCACTGTTAAAATGTCCACCATTGTCTTAGGCCACTTCTGCCTGCATTCCCAAGTGGGCAGCCAGCGTATGCAGTAGGTTCTGGTGGGCACTGGCATCCATAGCTGGCATGGAGGAGACAGGGTCAGCCAGAGCCTCATCTAGGGAGTTTGAGGACAACTCCCTAAGAAGGCATTGGTCCTGGAACACCTCAGCCCTCTGAGTTGCTGATGCCACTGGAGGGTGCTCCTGGGCCCTGGGACACTTGCCCTCTGCTGGAGGCTTCTGCATATCCTTGTGTGGACTAACTGTCCTCTGATGTAGAGGTCTTTGTCAGAGGAGTGGCAGAGGGGGGTACCCCTAGCTATGTTCCAATGAAGCTGGGCCTTGAGCCTGATGGTAGGCCCAAGGAATCCAGAAAGGCCACTGGGGTTGAGATTGGCATTGAGGTGGCCATGTCTGTTGCATCTTAGTGAGACTGATGCCATGACATGGATTTTTGCAAAGAGGCCCTAGACCACACCAAGTCAGAGTCAGTCCAACGCTGACCAGAAGGGCACCGAGGACGATGCCTGTGAAGGGTAGCACCATACCATAGCCTGTGGCTTAACCTTATGAGACTGTGCCAGTGGAGGCATAGTTGGTACCCCATGTCCATGAACAGGAGGCGGCATTCTTAGTGCCAACAGTCCCAGTACCATCTGTGTTGCAGGCACTAGTGCCGCAGAAGAGCCAGTCACAGCTACCAGTACTGGAGCCGGTGCCACTTGTGCTGGTGTCGACATCAAAGATCTAGAATGCAGTGCATGCAGGATCATGTCTGGCACCTGAAAAGCACTTGTTTGTGCGGCCTCGAAAGCCAGTGCCGAGTCTGGAGAAGCTGTCAGTCAATGAGCTTTCTGGCTGTGACAAAGGTTTCTGGAGCTGACGATGGCTGGATATCCTCCAGTATCATGTCCTTCACTGGACTCCTCCACGCGCTGAGCTCAACTGATGTCTGGATGGTCCAGGAGCATCCAGGCGCTGCAGGGACATTGCCTCTTCTGGGCACACGTTAGGATGTTACTCTTTATGGCCATGCTTAGACGGTGACCTCCCTCTGTCTTGCCTCTTGTTTTTGGGCACTAGGGACTGTGAGCAGTGCCATTGTGCTGAGCTCTTCTGCAGTGCCACGAAGTGCTTTGGTGCAATAGAAGTGCCATGTAGAATCCAGTGCCAGCTGCAACATGGACTCCATCAAAATAAGTTTAAGGTGGGGATCATGCTTCCATTTCATATGAGGCTTAAAACTTTTGCAAATCTTACAGGAATGCCACTGCTTGCAACTGCTTTTGAGGGCCATGGAGGTAGTTCCAGAGGAATTCAGGGGAAAGGGGTTTTTATTCCCTTTACTTCCTCTTTCCAAAGTCAAAAGGGGGCCTCAGATCTATTTTAGACCTCAATGCCTTCATAAAGAAAACAAGGTTCATAGAGGTTACGTTGGCCTCTATCATCCCTTCCCTGGAAAAAGGGGACTGGTATGCTGCCTTCAAATTAAAAGATGCATATTTTAACATTTCAATAATTCCTGCTCACAAGAGAGAACCCAGATTTACCATTGGGATGGACCACTTCCAGTTTTCGGTCATTCCATTTGGCCTCTCTACAGTGCCAAGTGTCTTCACAAAGTTCATGGCCACCAGGCAGCCTTCCTAAGGAGGCACAGGGTTTAGGTATTCCCCTACCTGGATGATTGGCTGATCAGGGGCTGGGCCAGAGAGCAGGTTCTACAACATTTAAACTGTCAGAACGCTATTTCAGAGGTTGGGCCTCCTCATAAATGGAAAGAAGTCCACTATAATGCCCATCCAGGTGATAGACTTTGTGTGGGCCCATTGGGACTCAACTATGGCTATGACCTTGCTCCAAAGGTTCATGGCAATGAGACTTACCATCAAAGGTCTTAAGAATTCAGCCCTCACTACGGCAAGAAATTGCATCACTGTTAGGTCACATGGCAGCGTGCACCTAAGACATCCACCATACTTAACTGTTCCTCTGGCCCCTTAAGGCTTGGCTAGCGAGGGTGCACAATCAAGCATATTCTCCATTGAACACAGTCCTCAGAGTCCCTCAGGACATTCTTCACTCTCTCTCCTTATGGCTCCAGGAGACGGTGTTCTATGCAGGTGTCCCTTTCACCAGTTGGAGCCCTTCTGTGGAACTGGTCACCAACCTGTTAGACTCAGGGTGGGGCATGTATCTGTCGGATCTCCATGCACATGATATGTGGTTCCCCACAGAACGAGCCTTTCACATAAATGTCAGGAAGCTTAGACACCAAGCTTGGCCCGCTGGGTGTTTGTCTGACCTGAGATACGGGGTGGTGTCAGTTCTGACAGACAACACAGCAGTGATGGTCTATATCAACAAACTGTGTGGAGATCATTTCTCTTCCCTGTGCTAGGACGCCTTGCTCGTTTAGGAGTTCTTCATTGCCCATGACATTCATCTGGAGGCTGCTTACCTACTGGGGAGCAGAAATGCCCTGGTGGACAGGCTCAGCAGGTCATTCACTGTTCACAAGTGGTCCTTCAGACGATGTACTGGGAGAGGTTTTCCAGAAGTGGGCTTGTCCCCTAGTAGATCTGATTGGATCCCACAGGAACAAAAACTGTTTGAACTACTGCTTCTACTTAGGTCGGAAATCGGATCCAAGTGGGACGCTTTGCGAATGAGGTGGTCCTGCCTGCTGCTCTGTGTTTCCCCCTTCACTCTCATTCACAAGGCCCTCATTAGGGTGAAGAGGTTCAGAGCCTGGGTTATTTTAATAGTACCAGAATGGCTTTGTCAACACTGTTGCTTACCCTTTTTGACCTAGCAGTGGAAGAACTGATGGTGCTTCCATTGGTGTCGGAGCTCATCACCTAGGACCTGGGGGAAGGACAGCTGTGTCACCCAAACCTCCTGTCCCTGGTGGTATGGAATATTCATGGTTGATGGGAACTGAGCAGATTTGCTCTGAGTGGGTGAGGAGGGTGATGTTAGGAAGCAGAAAGCCCTCTATCAGGGCTGCATATGCCTCTAAATGGAGGCAGTTCTCTCGGTAGGCCTCACAGAGGCATAGAACCTTTACTGGCACTTATTCTGCTCATTCTTGACTACCTCCTTGATTTGAGACAGCAAGGACTCTTCACATCCTCTCTCAGGGTGCACCTAGTGGCCATAGCAGCCTTTTCTCTGGGGGAAAGGGGCAGAACAGTATTTGTGAACCCAACGGTCAAGTGGGTTCTCGGGGAAGAGAGTGTGTGGTAACACGCTGTTCCACTTGTCCGTCAGCCACCACCTCTGTGGGACCTCAGTCTTGTGCTCACTGAGCTCATGAACCCCTCCCCCCCTTTTGAGCCACTGTCTACTTGCTCCTTAAAACACCTTTAATGGAAGGTGACTGGGAGAGTGTTGGACTTGAGGGCCTTCACAACAGACCCTCCTTTTACAGTCCTTTTTGCGGACAGAGTTTGACTCCACCCCACAGTCCTTTCTTTCCAAGTTAGCTTCCACAGTCCATATGTCCCAAGATATTTACATGCCAGTTTTCTTTCCAAAGCCCCACTTGACACCTAAGGAGTGTTCCTTGCACTCTTTGGATGCCAGGAAAGCATTGGCATTTTACATAAACAGGCCTATGGAGTTTTGTAAGTCAAAACTGTTTATTTCTATAGCAGAGAGGGTGAGGGGCCTCCCATACTGGACATTTGCAGGCCAGCCCCATGGTCCTCTGTGCATATGTTCACAAGTCATTATGCCATCACACAGCAGGCCAGGGATGATGCAGCATTCGGAAGGGCAGTGCTGCAGTCCACTGTTGATTAGAGAAGGTCCTAGTCTGACTCCACCTCCTGTGTTTCAGCTAAGGAGTCACCTGATTGGAGTAGATGTGTGCAAGCACTCGAAGAAGAAAAAAATGGTTACTTAGCTTTTGTAACTGTTCTTTGAGATCTGTTGTTCATGTCCATTCCAAATCCCATCCGCCTGCCCTTTGTTGGAAAGTTCCGGCAAGAAGGAACTGTGGGTGTGGAGGGCCAGCAGAGGCGTTATATAGCGGCCAATATAGCGGCGCTACTCCAGAGGGCTCCCTGGCTGGCCCGACAGGTACCGCTGGGGGAAAAAGCTCCAGAAACTGTGTGCACAGCACCCGTGCACACCTGATTGAAATAGACATAAGCAAATTTACATAAGTAAATAGACATCTTGAAGAAGAACAATTATGAAAGGTAAGTAAACACTTTTTGTATTTGGATTGCTGAATCCTTACGGTTGTAAAGGATTCTTAGCGCTTTGAGAAATTTTCTTCAACTGTTTTGCAGTAGACCTTAGATACTCAAGAGTTTGAGCGTACTTGAACTAGGGAAATGCTTCATTTTGTCATGAAATTCCTTTCAGCTTTTGCTGGTTTTTTTTAAAAAAAAATCACCACTCATCTCCTGCATATTCCTCAGGAAAACTTTGACAGTTTGCCAAAATAACCAAACACACAAAGGGGCTGAGAAATTGCGGCTGCAGCAGCACAAGATATATACAGGCAGTCCCCGAGTTACATGGATCCGACTTATGTCGGATCTGCAGTTACAAACGGGGCTTTTCTCACCCTGGAGGATGGGAGCGGCGGGAGGCCCAGATGCGCCGCGGTCCGCCGCCCCCGTCCTTCGGGGCGAGAAAAGCTGCTCCCCGTCGCCCTGGTCTGCAGGGAGACGGGGAGCAAAGCCTTGGAGCACGCCTGCAGCGGGACAGCCCGGGCGCGCTTGAGCTGTCCCCCTGCAGGTGTGCTCCGTGGCTTTGCTCCCCGTCTCCCGACCAGCAGACCAGGGAGATGGGGAGCAAAGCCTCGGAGCACGCCAGCAGTGGGACAGCCGCAGCGCGCCTGGACTGTCCCACTGCCCACGTGCTCTGCGGCTTTGCTCCGCGTCTCCCAGGTCAGCAGACCAGGGAGATGGAGCAAAGCCATGGAAGACTTGGGCGGTCCCGCCACCCCCATCTCCCTGGTCTGCTGGGGGGAGGGTGCAGCTAGTGCCCCCCCCCAGAAGAACAGGCTTTTCTTGCCTACCCCTGGGGTAGAGCAGCTGGGGGCTGCCAGGTTGGTCCCGCAGCGCTGCTCCGGACCAACCCGGCAGCACCCCAGCTGCGCTGCCCCAGGCGTCCTGATTCAGGTGCTGGTCAGTTTCAGCAGCGGCTGAATCAGGATGCCTGGGGCAGAGCAGCTGGGGTGCTGCTGGGTTGCTCCAGTAGCGCCGAGGAGCCGCGCTACTGGAGCAACCTAGCAGCACTCCAGCTGCTCTGCCCCAGGCGTCCTCGATTCAGCCACTGCTGAAACTGACCAGCGGCTGACTACAGGAAGCCCGAGGTAGAGTTGCTCTGCCCCAGGCTTCCTGGAATCAGCCGCTGATCAGTTTCAGCAGCAGCTGACTTGGGGATGCCTGGGTTTCTTAAGTTGAATCTGTATGTAAGTCAGAACTGGCGTCCAGATTCAGCCACGGTTGAAACTGATCAGTTTCAGCAGCGGCTGACGCCAGTTCCCACTTAACATACAGATTCAACTTAAGAACAAACCTACAGTCCCTATCTTGTACGTAACCCGGGGAATGCCTGGGAGCTGCTGGAACAGCTGTTTGGAGGAAAGGGGTGAAGAAGAAAGCCAATCTGGTCTTCCAACCACATGGTCACAGCCTTTGCCCTAGTGACCTGTGCTGTTTCTGGGGGACTCAGCCTGAACATATTCATCCCAAAGTTCCAGGGAGATGGTGGCAGAAGAAAGGCACAAAACGTAGTCATGCCGGGTTACTCCTGGATCCAGCCTTTCCATCCCTTCCCCACTCCCCCACCTGCTGTCTGCTATTATACTTAGTCCTTTGGCTCAAGAATTAATATTCTGTGTGATGAGCCCCCCATGCTTTATGAAATTGTTTTATGGATACAAATATTCATAACTTGAAGATGCTTTGGAGAAAATACCTCATGTAACCTATCAATTTTAATGTTACACTCTGCTGAATCTGTATATCTTTGGTGTTGGTGCATGTATCAGTCTCATACGTAAAGTTACAGATATGGGGTAGGGAATGGTTTATGGCTTTAAATGTACAAATGAAAGCTGCCAAGGATGTGTCCTGTGCTCAGACACCTCAGTGTCTGGGTGATGACCTGTAAACATACTCCTTTGTCCTTTAAGTGTAAGCATTGGCCTGTTTTAGGAAGACATGTGATCATCCCAACCGCTAGGGGTCTGACCAGGTAATTTTCCATGCAAAGGGAGAATGTAGAAACAGAATTCCTGCCCAAAAGCAAGTCAATTTAAGATGCAGAGTTTTCAGGCTCTTTGTCTTTCGCTGGCAGGAGACACCCAAAAGGAGCCAGAGCCCCCAGGGAGAAAAAGATCTCTGTCTTGGAGGAGAAGCTAAAACTATTTATGCATTTTCCTTGATTTTAAATTTGTAATTTACTTTACTTTGTCCATTGTCACTTGAAACAGCTTAAATCCTACTATTTACTATCAAGCCCAGTATAAATAATTGGTACCAGGGGGAGCAATTGGTGTGTACATCCTCCTTTCATTGTTATAGGGGGCTTCCCTGAGCTATTTATTTGGAGTTCTGATCCCAATGGGGGATTGGTTACCTAGATGCTGTGCCTAAAACTGCATTCTCCTTAGAGCTGAGGTTTGTATTTCTCTGGGGAGCAGGGGCAGTAGTCAAAGTTTTGAGACTTGGCTGGGAGAGACCAGGATATCTGGCTCAGAAGGACAGCATGGTGAGAAGCCCCAGAGAACAAGAAGGCAAGTGTCAGTGGCTTTGTCAGCACACCAGAAAGCAGCCCCAAAGAAGTCTTCTGTGATTACCCCCCATCACAGTCTGTGCTGTAATGATGTTCAGGATTCAGCACTCACTGATACGTAATAATGGGTTGTTAGTTGCTCACAGAAGAACTTTATTTTAAAAATTAAATAGATAAACCAAAAAAGTATGGTAGAATGTTTGGATTGTAAAACTAGGCTATCAAAAGGCAGAAAATACCAGATACCTATACAACTTAATTCTCGCACCCCATGTGTGACCCTAAATCTTAATTACACGATCTTCTCTTTCTCCCCTCCCCTCCCCTTCCCCCACATGATCAGTATGCAGAGAGTCAGAATGAAGATTTCACGGCCAACTTTAAATATGGCATGTTCTAACTTTTAGGTGCTTGCCTTTGCAGCCCAAATAGTCCAGTTTTGACAGCTTTTAATTTAATATAAAATTAGTTTGGAATGGCTACTGCTTAACCTTCTGTAATCTGTTAACGCTAGTTCTTTTTACAATACATTTTCACTAAGTATTGTCTACAGAATAAAATTGCTTTTTTTGTTAAAGATGTCTTAGCCGTATACTGATTATTAGAACAATGGCTAGTAAATAAATCAAACTGCAACTGAGATAAGATGTCTTACTTTAAAAGTTAAATATTTTAATTTTTTTTTAATTAGGAGCCAATGAAATCCAGAGCACCACAGCTACACTTGGAATACAGATTCTACAAACAATTAGGATCTGGAGGTAATAAATTTATTTATTTTTATGTATACATATACATATAAAAAAATGGATTAAACATAAACTGGCTAGTCATGGGGTGTTAATATCTTTCAAGAACATCTTTTTAAATCACAGATAGCCATATCAGCAAAACAAAAAATATATTATTAGCCATTTGGTTTTGTATACAACTTCGTTGGAATATTTTCATGTCTGTATTACCTTATTTACGTTGATGGAAATATATTATGTAGAATATTTATACAGGTTTTTTGCAATTGTGAGTATATGTGTTTATCTTTGATTTATTGTAAATTGATATTTTTACCTGTTGGATATATTGCTTCCAAATACTGAAACCTTAGATGTTCTGGGTATGAACTGATATGCTAAGGGCTTGTTGATACAGACACTTAGTTGTGGCAAGCTTGTATGTAAATCTGTTGCTCATGAGGTGTCCATGTAAACCCTGCTGATTCATACTAAAATTCCATAGTGCTGCAATCTATCCTTTCCAAAATGGGAGTACATTAAAGTGCACAAGAGGCTTTTTGTTCATGCCAGCAGGTCTTATATAATAGTGTGTGTGGCAGGAGTAGGCTGTTGCAGAATTTCACTTCTCTGGTTAGAAATTATATGAAGGTTTCAGGTCTAAATTTGATGATCACCAGTTTATATCCATTTGTTCATGTGTCAAATTGGCACTTAACCGAAATAAAATCCTCTCCATCCCTGGTATTTATCCTTCAGATATATGTATATAGAAAAATCATATTCTTCTTCAGGTAGTGTCCCCGTGTGTGCTCCACTGTAGGTGACGGGCTCGTCCTGGTGCCGTAGGTTTGAGATTTATCATCCGTGATTTAGCAGGACCGTGCATGTGCAGCGGTGTCGCGTACCTTTCGCGCCGCTCCTGAGTGTGCACGCGGTCTGGCTCCTGCCAGTTCCTCCTAACTGTTCACGGTCGCAGGCGAAGTGAACTGCTTCTCCTTACCATGACTGGAAAAAAATCAGAATTAGTTAGTTTATAGTTAGTTTTAGTCATAGTTACTTGTTTTAGTCACAGTTTGATCTGTTAACTTAAGCTAGACAGGTAAAGAACATTTTTTTAACACACTAATACTTATTCTTGTGAATAGCTACTATAGGAATAGCGTTAAGACTACTTGTCGGGGGGAAATGTCGGGTTCCCCCGGTTTCCAAAAATGTGCCACTTGCCGCGACGCAATGCCCATGTCAAATGGCCACCCCAGCTTCATTAAATGCCTGGGTGAGGGCCACATACCTCAAAAATGCCTGCACTATTCCAGACTAACGGCACACGTGCAAGGAAAGATCGCAAAATGCACCTCAAAATGTTGTTGTTCAGCAAATCATTGCAACCTGTTGACAATGAACCGGTGGCAGCTCCTGCGGCTACAAGAAAGCTGTCAGCCCATAGGACCAGCGCGGCGGATAAACCCGGTACATCTGGCTTGCCTGTCAGTACCCAGGCTCACAAAACACAGAATGAGCCGTACTGTATCGGAGCCTAGTCCAACCTCACACAGGGAGGCAGCACATGCAGTGCCAATCGCCGCAAAAGAGGATTCGGCACTGGCACTGAGCAAGTAAAGGCCATTGGCACCAGCAAGATCAGCACCGGAACCGAGTAAATCGGCACCAAGGAGGAACGTGACGGCACCGACGATGGCACCGAGATCGCCATCTCCGGCATCTCCACTAAGCCTATCCATGTCTTCAGGCTCTACAGCAAGCTCAGCGGTGCCGAGTCTTACGGAGCCGAGCCGCACGGAACCGACTCGCACGGTGCCCGAGCATACTGCACTGAGCCCAGTGGCGCCGTCTCTAGCGGCACTGTCCGCACCAGCACAGAGTCCTGCGGCACCAGCTGCAGCAACACCGTCTTCCGCCACATAAGCACTGAAGTCAAAAGAGCAGCGAACACAAGTGCCACATACGGCACCGACGTCTAGAAGCCGCAAAGCTGCACATAAGTCTAGGAGAATAATTACACCCCCCCCTAGCCTGGAACCGGAGGTTTTTTCCCTCCCAGTCTTCCTCTCCAACTTTCGTACGCTCGGTCTCTACACAATAGGAAGGTCGTCTCCGCTCCTATCAGAGACGCTCACCACGATACTTGCCATCACCTCAACATTGCCATAGACAGTCATACTCTCTGGCCTACTATGGAAGAAGATCTTGTTCTCCAAGGTCACCTACGAGGTACACCAGATATCACCGCAGCCCTCATAGGAGAGACTCACCATTTTATTCTTCCTCGCATCATGGTCAGGACCGTTACCATCATTGTGGCGATTACTATTCCCGCCACTACTCCTACAGCCATTCCCATTCGTGTCTCTGCTCCATCATCGAGGACACTCACACAGTACCACCAGATTGCCTCTATCACTTCAAACGGTAACAAGACCACCAACTCCTTTGGGAGATGTATACCCACCACCACAGCAATCTCACAAATCCCCCTCAGAACAGGCTCAACCACTGTCCCGAATGGACCAGTCTTCCTCGTTCTGAGATGATGCAGTTTTTCCTGGAGATTCCTCTCTGGTGGACGGTATTAAACAATTCCACGACCTGTTCAAAAGAGTGGTGGGGTCCCAAGAAATACAACTAGGCGAGGTGCAACAAAACCAATACAGACTCTTTTAAAAACCTTCAACCCCCCCACAGAAAACAAAGGTGGCCATACCCTTGGATGAAGCCATACTGGAAATTGCAAATGACAAAAAGCAAATTCCAGCTGCTGTCCAGGAGATGCATAAGAGGGCAGATTAAGAAGTATTTCGTCCCCTCTAAAGGAATGGAATTCCTATACACACATCTGCAACCAAACTCCCAGATAGTCGATGCAACCCAACAGCGTCCTAAGACCTCACAATATAAAAATACTTCTTGAGACAAAGAGGCCAAACGCTTAGACCTGTATGGTAGGAAAGTGTACTTGTCTGCCACATTAAGAATGGCAAATTACTCAGCTCTTCTGTCAAATCACAACTTTGACAATTATTCAAAACTGGCCATTCTTCTAGAACATCTGCCGGAAAACAAGTGGCAGATCTTAAAATCAGTGGTGTAGGATGGTTATGAGGCATCAAGAACAGCACTGTAAATCTCCTTAGACATCGCGGACGCTGCAGCTCATACCACCGCAACATCTGTAGCAATGTGATGCTGTTACTGGCTTCAAATGGCCTCTGTGTCTAAAGATTTACAGTGCTGTAAATCTAAAGATTTACACCTGCCATTTGACAGGAAAAGCCTTTTCGCCACTAATACAGATCAAGTGCTCCATTCCGGGAAGGATTCGAGAACGTCACTTCGAACATTTGGCGTGTGTACACCACCATACTGCCGCAAACGTTATATGCCGTTCTACAGACAGCGACTGGCATCATATGCCAATCCCCGGTTTAGGCAATATGATCCCCAAGAAAGGGGGAAACCACAACAGCAGTGATGCTTGTCCACAACATCTCTGTCAGCTCGAGAGTAACTCTAGTCACGTGCTTGAGACTCATGGGACATATGGTGGCAACCACCTACATGGTACAACATGCGAGGCTTCACCTCAGTTGCCTACAGTACTGGATAGCGTCAATCCACATAGGGACTGACGCATGTCCAGAGACTGGTCACTATACTACTGGTCACTTCTAGAGACTACCTGGAGTGGTGGATATCCCACATCAACATGCTTTCAGCACTTCCCTTTCATTGCCTGCAACCAGATAACCAGATTACTATGGACGCATCCCTAATGGGATGGGGAGTGCATTTTGCGGGTGAACATGTACAGGGCCAATGGACCACGGCAGAAACGCTTCAGCATATCACCCTGCTAGAACTAAGAGCAGTGTCGAATACCTGCAAAGCATTCCTGCCCAGAATCCAACACCACACAGTACAGATTCTTACCGACAACACCACCACAGTATACTATATCAACCGACAAGGTGGAGCCTGATTGAAGTCCTTATGGATAGAAGCCATGCACCTTTGGAACTAGAGTATTCACCATGGGATCACCATCATCGGGGCATACTTACTTGGCGAAGACCACATTATTGCTGACACACTCAGCAGGCACTTCTTTCCCCAGCACGAGTGGGAACTCAATCGAAGCCTAGCGCGTACTCTTTTGCCGTTGGGTATATACTCGCATAGACTTATTCGCTACGCACACCAATGCAAAATGCCCGAAGTACTGCTACAGATCAGGGCTCAGACCAAATTCCATAGGAGATGCTTTCCTGCTGGACTGGGGTTGAGGCTTACTCTATGCTTTTCCCCCAATTCCACTTCTTCTGAGAGTGTTGTAAAAGATAGTCACAGACAGGGCAACGGTTATACTTGAAGCCCCGTACTGGCCCAGATAAACATGGCTCCTGCTTCTAATACAAATGTCTTTACGCCCACCATATTGATTACCAGAGAGATCAGATCTCCTGACACAATACGGGCAAACCATGATACACCCACAAATAGACCAGTTACACCTCACGGCCTGGCTCCATGAAACAGAAACCGTCTGTTCTCAAGAAGTAAAGCATGTGCTAATGCATAGTAGGCACGTTTCCACACAGAGAACTTACCTTTTATAAGTGGTGGCGATTCCACTGTTGGTGCAGTCCTCGTGGGTGCCCCATGACCTGTCCTCCTCCCCGCTCGCAGTCTTCTCTTTGTCTTTCAGAATTACCCGATTAGGAGGATAACTTTGAGGTCATGACAGTTCCTATTGATTGCATATTAGATTACTGCCTGCATCTTCAATGCTCCGGTCTAACGGTACCAATGACAAGAGGAGTTCGCCTGTTGGGGGTAGCTGCCTTCAGACAAATAGTAGAATGTTATTCAGTATTTGCCCACCCTATAACCAAAAGATTTCTGAAAGGACTCACAAATTTCTACCCTAGTCACAGAATGCCTCTGGCCCCTGGACCTGTAGTTAGTCCTGGATACTCTTACATAGCCACATGTGAATTCTCCATACTTACCATGAAAGTAATCTTTCTTCTAGCTATTATTGCAGCACGCCGGGTAGGTGAACTCAAAGCCCTTTCAGCTGATGTGCTCTACACTTTATTTACTGATCAAGGAGTGGTGCTACGTCCACACCCCAAATTCCTACCGAAAGTGAACTCAGAATTTCATATCAGTGAACCAATAATTCTTCCTACCTTCTATCCCAAACCACATGCATAACCTCTCAAAGCTCGACCACATACACTAGATATCAGAAGAGCCTTAGCATTCAACTTGGAAAGAACTCAATCTCTCTGACAGTCGCAACACCTCCTATTGTGCTTGGATGAATGATCCAAAGGATGTCCTCTCTCATCGCAACGTAATTCTAAAATAATTGTCAGATGCATTGCACCCTGCTATTCTTTGTTCCAAAACCATTATCTACTTCCGTACATGCACATTCCACCAGAGTGACAGCCACAACCATGGCCTTCCTTCGAGATGTTTAGCTGCAAGGTATTTGAAGAGTGGCAATATGGTCTTATGATATGACATTTGCAAAGCACTATGCAATCGACACCATTGTTTGTGACGCAACAGTAGCATCAGTGGTGCTCTCTACAGCACAAAGATCCTGTTCCAGCTCTCCTCCGAAGGTTAGACAACGGCTAGATACTCACCTACAGTGGTGCATCCATGGGGACACTACCCAAAGAAAAAGATGAAGTTACTCACCTTGTGCAGTAACGACGGTTCTTCAAGATGTGTGTCCCTGTGGGTGCTCCACGACCCGCTCTCCTCCCTACTTGCAGTCTTCTCTTTATTTCTTTCATAATTACCTTTTTAAGAGGAACTGGCAGGAGCTGGATCGCTCACGCACTCAGAAGCAGCACAAAAGGCACATGCTGCTGCCGCACATGTGTGGTCTGGCTAAACCACGGCTGATGAATCTCCAATCTGCAGCACCAGGATGATCCCGTCACCTACAGTGGCGTACTCATGGGGATACACACCTCGAAGAACCGTTGTTACTGCACAAAGTGAGTAACTTCCTCTTTTTCCCCCATATACTTTCTTTTATTAGGCTAAACAAGCTAAGCTCCTTAAGTCTCTTCTGTGAAGGTAGGTTCTCCATTCTTCTGATCATCGTAGTACCTTTGGTTTGCACCTTTTCCAGTTCGAATTCATCTTCCTTAAATATGAGACAAGGACTGCACAAAGCATTACAGAGAAGGTCTCACCATTGCCTGGTGTAGTACTACTAACACTTTCTTACCTCTGCTGGAAATACCTTGCCTGATCATTCCTAGGAGTAGGTTAGTGTTTTTGAAGGCTACATCACAACAATGGCCTTATTGTGCTTGTAACCAATATATATCAGTGTCTTTATCCAGCTATTGTTTCTGACTGATACAACTCTAGCTTATAGCAAAAATTCTTTGGTCCCTAAGCCCTGATCTGAACTAGGGAGTTACTTCAAAGTAACTCCCCTTTTCTTGAAATAACAAGCAGAGTAGCCATGCTACTAGGCCTGTTTTAAAATAAGGGGCTGGTTATTTTGAAATAACTACTCCTGCTGTCCATGAGGAATAATGCTTATTTTGAAATAGTTATTTCAAAATAGTGGTAGTGTGCTTGTTCCATTGCTGCTATTTTGAAATAACTACTCCCCAGAGTCATTCAAAGTAATTATTCCCCAGTGCTTCTTGGGGCTCTTAAGTTGATGTAGTGTCTACATTAAGGGAGCCTTGGACTAATTTTGGGGCTTTCCTGTAGTATGGACACACTATTTTGAAATAGTTATTTTTGGGGAGTTATTATTTCAAAAGAAGTTACTTCAAAATAATTTCCTAGTGTAGACCTGCCCTAAGTGTGTAACTTTGTTCTTTCCATTCTGGTCACCAAATGAGGCAGGAGTCCTGTGGGGGGGGGGGGAGGAGTAGTTTGATCATTTAATTAAACTAATAATCGCTCTGAATTAAGATTGGACCATTTTTAATTCTGGCATTTCTTAACATTTGACTGTTTGATTTTTGTGACCTTAATCTTTTAATATAGTTTTTGTATATAATTTCCTTTGAAAAAGCAAACTGAACAGAAGTTCCATCTTTGTAAATTATGGGTCTCAAAACTCCTGCCCTCCCCATGGCACCCCACCCTCGAGGATGTGGCTTTGCTGCTAGACCCTGACGCTGTACACTCTTCAACGCTGCACTGTAGTGGCAGCAATCATGGGGATGCAGAGTGCACTGGGAAATTGCACTTTCTCCACTTTCCCATGGCTCTTGCCACTATGGCCAATGCATCCTTCTCCCCATGCCCCAAGTGATCCCTAAAACTGTATTTCCAGGATGAGGTGCCATGGTGAAGAGAGGGAGGTTGATGATAGGAAAGGGTGGGGCTTGGGGACCATTAGCAGATAGCCCGAACACCCAGCCTGCTGGGATTCCTGAGCTGGACAGAGCAATCGCTCCTGCCAGAGATGACCTGTAGGCTGGGAGTCTGAGACTCTCTGGTGTAGAGTCATAGTCCATAAATATACTACGAGAAAAGGTCAAATCTATTAAGGCCGATTTCTGGTCACCTGATTTTGCAAAGTTGAAGGTCCATGTCTCCACTGTGTGCAAGAATTAAATGTAATTTGAAGTAACGCATCCCCATTAGGGAGACTGCCATCAACTTTGAGAGCAATGCATTGTGGGTAGCGTAGAGTTTTTGGGTTATGCTGCTGGTGCATAAACCAAACTGAGACCAAAACTATCCAGCGGGTGGTTATGCATTCAAGTTGTCGGTGTCCCATAATCCTCTCATCTACTCCCTCCTCTCTTGCATGAGATCAACAGGAAATAGTATTTTTTTCTCCCTATTTGCCCCGGCTACCCACGCAGATGCCATAGCAGTGCGAGCATGGCCCCCCAGCCGTGGATACTATTTTGCATCAAACCATCTTGATGATAGTATGTACCTTGATGCTCCTAATGGTGCAGTATTTCAAGTGCATAAGCATGTGTCTCCACCAGGAAGAGGACAAGGAGGAATCTTCTCTGTCTTAGTATGCCATGGGCATGCTGTATAGATAAGCCCTTGGGATGAGCAAATTGGAAATGCAGCCAGCATTTGATCGTCCAGAAACAGTGAAATCCCAATTCTGGTGCTGTTAGATAAGCGCAGATTGGTGGGACTGCGTAGGGATGATCAGCAGTGGCTGCCAAACTGACCACACAAGGCCACTTCGTTGGAGCTTTGCAAATGGCTTTCCCCTGCCCTGAAGCTCAGGGACACTTTAATGAAACCTGCTCTGACAGTGGAAAAGCACGTGGTAATTGCCCTGTGGAAGCTTGCAATGCCAGATAGCTACTGTTCAGTTGGGAATCAATTTGGAGGAAAATCTGCAGTGTGGGTTGTTACGTAAGTAGCCAAGGCAATCAATATTATTCTGCTATAGATAGTAGTGACCGAGAAATGTGGATTTCATAGTGGATGGCTTTGATGAAATGGGCTTCCCTAATGGCGATGGAGCGATAGACGGAATGGACATCCCCCATCTTGGCCTGACCACTTCGCCAGAGAATACATAAATGGACAGAGGTACTGGTGCTATAGGTGTTGGTGGATCACAAGGGCTGACTCATCATGGGAGGGTTGGGAAATGTGCATATGTCAAGTCAATCATTAGGAACTTTTGCCTCTTTAAAAAGATGCACACTGGAACTATTTCCTGACTGGAAATTTAGAATTGGAGAGGTGGAAATGCCAAGAATGATCCTTGGTGACCCAGCCTAACCCTTACTTCCGTGTCTCCTGAAGCTGTGCATGGGTAGCCTGGACCCCAGTAAGGAAAAATTCAACTGCAGGCTGAGCCAAGTGCAGAATTGTTGTTGAATGGGCTTTTGGGTGTTTAAAGGGTAGGTTTGAGTCTGACTAGGTTAGTTCTCAGCAAACTCAATATTCCCTTCATGGTGGCAACCTGCTGTGTGCTTCATGGAAATATGGAGAATTCCCTCTCGATCTCCACACGTTAACAAGCTATTCTGAGCCCCTCGTGCTGTGTAGGCAGAACACCACACATCACACCCAATTGCTGTAATCGGTTTGTATAGCTTGCACCTCCCAAAACTGGGACTTCTCATCAGGCAACATCCGTGGTCGAGCAGAACCCTGGATGCTACTGGACCAGGGAGTCCTGGCTGGGAGCCCCAGTTGCAAGAGGGCTGGTGGCTTGGGGCCTAGTAGGGTTGGGGCCAGTGCCGGAGCCCCGGTAGTGTGGCAGGGCTGGAGATGTGGCAACTAAGGCAGCTCAGCCGGGGCTGGAGAGATGGTAGCAGAAAGGGAAAGTGGTCCCTTGCTTCTGGTTCCCCAGACTGCCTCTGGTCCAGCAAATTCCCTTCTTCGGGACTGGTCAGGTCCAGAGGGTGCCGGACTAGAGAGGTCCAACCTGAAGTAAAAAAAAATTGCACCCTCCCCGGATCAGTGCTCAACTGTGAGACATCCTGAGAGGAGGGGATTAGCTCCAAAAAATTATGGCCAGCTGATGAGTGGTGAGAGCTAATTCTCCTTGTCGTCCTCTTCCTTCATGCTGATGCCAGACATATCTTGGTTGTAGAAGTGGTATGTTTGTGGCGATGTGCCAGTTCATTCATTTGCCTCCTTTGTCTTGTGGTACAACTGCCTTAGCTTTTTTATTTTAACTCTGCACTGCTGGGTATTCCTGGAATATCATTTCTCCACCACTTTGCTATCTTTGCTTAGATAAAAGCATTTCTTTTGATGTTTAGAGCTCTGAGATAATGAATTACTCTCTCTACTCCTTGAAAAGGTCCAAGATCTTCTGCACACTCCGTGCTGGCATTCTTTTGTGCCTCTGGAAACTGGAGCTTCAAGACATTGGACTTGAAGTCATGGCCACGTGTGCTACTAGCTCAGAGATGCTATCAACGCTGGCCACATGGGGAATGAAATTCAGAATTTCCTGTGGCTTTTCCTGTTCTCCTGGAGAGCAGTAGACACACAAGTTCTGGCCAGAGAGGGGCACTATGGGATGCTGTCCAGAGGCCAAGAACCTTTATTTTTGTCTACTCTGGGTCTATGCTACCATGAACTCAACCCTGCCATTTTGAATTTTGTGTTGCCTCTCCTGAAAAGCAGGAGTACTAACATCAACTTCAATGGCCTTTAAAGGAATGGCCTTGGTAGTGTGGACTGTCTCTTTAGAAAATTGACCTTATGCAGCTACATTCAATCTAAACTAAGTGTAGACCATGCCATAGTGACTTCTGCCTAGTTCAACAGCAAGGTTAGAACTTCTGGTTCTTCTTCGAGTAGTGTCCCCGTGGGTGCTCCACTGTAGGCGAAGGGTCGCTCTGAGCCGCAGATCGGAGCTTTGTATAGCAGTTTCCCCTGTTGAGCCACGCATGCCCAGGAGGCGTCTCGAGCCCTTCCCGCCTCCTAAGGAACGTGACTCAACCCCCTCCCTTTCAGTTCCTCTTTAACCGCCCTCGTCAGCGGACGGAGCAGCCAGGAGCTCCCTGTCAGACTGACTACTTTCCCCTTAGTTATTTAGACATAGTTAGCTTCCCCTGTTTATCCTAGTTACTCTTTCCTTGTTTCTTTATTTAAAAAACCAAACAAACTAGAAATAGGAAAAATAGACTTAATTAAATCCCCCCTCAGGGGGCTTGAACTTACCTCAGACCGGGACTCCGGTGAACCGGCTTTCTCCCGCCTGTCAAAACAAGAAACACATAAAGACTTTAAAAAAAGAAAAAGAAAAAAGAAGCGGCAAAACCACAAACTATAACAATGTAGAAGATAAATATAATAATTTCAAGAGGGAGAGAGCCCGCAATGTCCGGCTCCTCAGGTTTTAAAAAGTGCGGTCAATGCCGGGACCCAATGCCGGCTTCAGATGGCCACTTGGACTACATACTGTGTTTGGGGGAGACCCACTGCAATTCCCTGACGGCGAGAGCCAGAAAAGACCGTGAGCTCCGCCTCAGGATGATTTTATTTAAAAAAGCTCTACAGCCTGCGGGAGAACAATCTGCACCGTGGCAACAGCCTCCGCCGCCTTCCAGAAATGTCCCGAGAGCGAGACCCTCTCCATCCCGCTCTCTTCCAGCCTCTTCCTCTTCCAAACACAGAGGAGAGGCACATCAGGCTGGGAAGTCCCTTGCCACTAAGGCTTGGGGGCGATCCTCTCACTCCGTGCTGGTATTGGGGCGCTCAACAGCTGAGCGGCCCCAGGAGAGCTCTAAGCAGCCGGCACGGCATGAAAAGCCGGCGCCACTTCAAACCGCGGTGCCGCTTCAGAGCGCGGCACTGCTTCCAGCCCCGGTGCCGCTTCAAGCCTCTGTGGTGCCGAAAGCTACACCACGGCTTAAAGCTGCGGTGCCTCTTCAAGTCACGGCACCGCAGCAAAAGGATGGGCAGCCTCCGAAGCCACTGACACCAACTGATGCTCCGCTGGTCCTCCCACAGCCAGACAAGCAGCCAGATGTGGCTCCTAGGGATCAGCCCCAACAAGGGATTGATCCTTACAGCAGGCATCATTATCTGTGCCTGCCCTCTACTTCTTACTCTCCTGAGGGGTCTCCATCCAGGGAATCCCCTCCCAGGTCGATATCACCGTTGTCTCTTCACGACGCTCCCCTTCCTGATGATGACCACCACACGGTCTATTCCTCACGACATCCATCACCTGGGAAGGCTCGCTCCCACCATTATAGGGCTCTGCCACAACATGGCCCATGGCACCCATACTGGCCTTACCCACCTCCACCTTATCCACCGCAATGGGGACCGTGGGAACACTGGAAGCCATATGGACAACGCTCCCCACCTTGTTCCACTGCATCCCGGAGAAGTTTGCTTCGGCCACAACCCCTACCTCCAGCAAGTTTTTTGGAGGACGAGGTGGGACAAATCTCAGACAATGACTCAGATACTCAGTCAGTTAACGTAACACACTTGGATGCCCTTGATGCGCAACCAGAGGACGCCGTAGTACCTTCAGACACTGGAACGATTGATGATCTAAAACAGTTCCAAGAACTATTCAAGAGAGTAGCGACAAGCCAGAATGTCTCCCTGCAAGAGGTGCAGAAGAAACAATACCAATTGTGTTGGATGTAGATTCTTTAACTACAGGGCAAGATGGCCCTACCCATAGAGAAGACCTCAGAAGATCTGTGGAAGATGCCTGCATCCATCCAACCAACTAACAGGAACATTGACAGAAAGTACTTTGTCCCCTCAAAAGACAAGGACTTTCTCTTCACTCACCCACAACCTAACTCACTAGTCGTGGACTGAGCACAACAACGAGCGAAGCTTCCACAGTATAGGACGGGCAATGCAGACAAGGACCACAAAAAGTTGGACTCATTTGGCAAGAAAGTTTACTCCTCTTCAACCCTACAACTCAGAATATCAAATTACTCTACTCTCTTAGCAAATCACAACTTTGACAACTACTCAAAACTGGGAGAACTAATGATGATGCATCTCCCCGACTCCAAAAGACCCATCTTAAAATCAATAGTTCATGAGGGCCATATGATCGCCCGGGCCGCTCTCCAAATGGCAACGGATGTAGCTGACACTGCAGCCTGAGTTACAGCTACAGCGGTGGTGATGCGTAGAGCTTCTTGGCTCCAATCATCTGGAGTTCCCTGCGAACTCCAGCCCAAAGTGGAGGACTTGCCATTTGATAAACAAAAGCTATTTGCAGCCACTACGGACGAAATGCTCCACAACAGCAAAAATTCTAAGTCCACACTTCGCACGCTAGGTATGTGCACGCCACCCTATAAACGCAGGCGATACATCCCATATAATTCATATAATCGATATCGGTATGGACAATACAATCGATCAGAGGCCCTATGAAGACAACAGACCAAGACAGCGAGGTCCCAGAAGGCGACCCAACCAAGCCCACCCGCTGGCTAACCAACCATCTAAGCAAATTTGAACATTTGGTCGAGGGTCTGCAAGACCTCCCGTTCGATCTCGCACCTCAACATGGCTATCTATTCAACCACTGTTTGCGCGCCTTCCTCCCACAGTGGGAATCCATAACATTGGACCGCTGGGTCCTAGGGATAATTCGAGGGGGCTATACCATCCCTTTTATTTCTATCCCCCCTAACCTTCCCCCTACCCCGTCCCTTTTCAGGGACCACTCACGAAACCCTTCTGAAACAAGAAGTCAATCGGCTCCTTGTCATTGGGGCTATAGAAAGGGTACCCCGAGAGTTCCACGGGAGAGGGTTTTACTCGAACTATTTCCTGACCGAGAAAAGAACAGGGCGTTGGAGACCTATATTGGATCTCTGGAAACTGAACAAATTTCTCAAGAGACAACGTTTCAAGATGGTCACTCTTTCCGCTATCATTCCTGCGCTAGATCGAGGGGTCTGGTTCGTAGCCCTCGACCTCCAAGATGCCTATTTCCATGTAACCATCCACCCCTCCCACAGATGCTACCTACGCTTCACGTTGGGACTGGACCATTTCCAGTACAAGGTTCTTCCCTTCGGTCTCTCATCAGCTCGGAGGGTATTTTCAAAGGTACTGGCGGTCGTAACTGCGTATCTCAGATGGCAGAACGTCATCATATTTCCCTATCTAGATGACGGCCTTCTAAAGGGATCCTCATACGCCGAAACCGCCTCTGATACATACGACCATGGCCCTCCTCAGTTGTTTAGGCCTTCTAATCAACCAAGACAAATCAATTCTGCACCCGGTTCAAGAGATAGAGTTCATTGGCGCACGCCTGGACTCAGTTACAGCCCGGGCATACCTACCTCAGCAACGCTTTGCAACCATGCAAGAAATTATAAAAGGGATGCTCACAGTTCCTACCACCACAGTACTTACATGCCTCCGACTAATGGGACACATGGCTTCCACCACCTACGTAGTCCACCATGCTTGTCTGCACTTTCGATGTTTTCAGCTCTGGATTGCAACCATTTATATCCCATCACGACACCCTCGAAACAAAATGGTTACTATCCCACCAGACGTGCTCGCATCCTTACGATTGTGGACAGTGCCAAACAATCTTCTGGTGGGGGTTCCGTTCCAACAAATCGAACCCACTATTCAAATCACCACAGATGCTTCCCTGCTCGGCTGGGGGGCACATATGGACGGTCACGAAGTTCAAGGCAGGTGGTCCCCAAACGAGACACTCTTACATATCAATCTCCTCGAATTGAGGACAGTAAGAAATGCCTGTGCACACTTTGCCTTCAACATCGCCAATCACACAGTCCGCATCCTAACGGACAACATCTGCGCGATGTTCTACATAAACAGACGGTGGAGCCCGCTCCCGTTCTTTATGCGTGGAGGCTATTCGTCTGTGGAACGCGTGCATCCGCAACCAAGTCACCCTTATAGCATCCTACCTGCCCGGAGTGAACAATACCAAAGCGGACTCCCTCAGCCGAAACTTCACCGCACACCACGAATGGGGGTTACATATGGAGGTGGCGAACTCAATTTTCCACCAGTGGGGATGGCCATTGATAGACCTCTTTGCTTCTACCCAGAACACCAAATGTCCCCAATTCTGCTCACGTGCGGGACTTGGCAAACACTTTCTTGGGGATGCCTTCCTAATCAAATGGACAGCCCTCCTATACTAGGCCTTTCCTCCCATACCCCTCATCCCAAGAGTTCTGCGCAAGATCCTGAGAGACAAAGCCCTAGTCATCCTGATTGCGCCATCATGGTCTCGCCAAACCTGGTACCCATACCTTCACAGGCTAGCAGTCCAGCCCCCCACCCACTACCATACCGGATAGACCTACTATCTCAGGACGACGGCAGGATACTGCATCCACAACTCAATACCCTGCATCTTCACGCATGGCTTCGCTCTGGTTCTCGGAGGTAGAAGAGCGCTGCTCCCAGCGAGTAAAAGACCTCCTCCTCCATAGCAGGATACAGTCTACTCGGAAAACTTACCAACAGAAATGGACACGTTTCTGTCACTGGTGTCAGCGAGCCAAAGTGGAGCCCTGTGCCTCACCACTAAATACCATCCTAGACTACATTCTGGACCTTAAAGCATCAGGACTGTCAATCTCCTCTCTAAGAGTACACCTCTCTGCAATAGCAGCATTTCATACCTCAGTAGACGGCTTCTCCATTTTTAACCATCCTATTACAAAGAGATTCCTCAAGGGACTCCAGAATGTGTACCCACCACATAAGGCCCCACCCCCTTTGTGGGACCTAAATCTTGTTTTGAACTGCCTCACCAGACCTCCCTTTAACCCACTGGCAACAGTACCACTTCCCTTCCTTTTTATGAAAGTCTGTTTCCTCTTAGCCATTACCTCCATCAGGAGGGTGAGCGAACTCGGAGCATTAATGTCAGAACCTCCTTACACAGTTTTCACAAAGGATAGGGTCATACTGAGACCCCATCCCACATTTTTGCCAAAGGTCTGTACAGAATTCCATCTCAACAAACCGATTGTATTACCTACCTTTTTCCCAAAACTGCATTCTTCGCAGACAGACGCCAGCCTGCACACTCTGGACATCCAGAGGGCTCTGGCCTTCTTCCTAGAAAGAACAAAACCATTTCATAAATCTGAAAGACTTATCTCCATTGCTGAACGATCCAAAGGGACACCAGTATCATCGCAACGAATCTCAAAGTGGATATCAACATGTATAATCAAATGCCACACTCTGGGCAATAGACCGCTACAACGCCCACCACAAGCGCATTCTACTCGAGCCACGGCTGCTTCTACAGCCTTTCTGGGCAATGTCCCCTTAAGAGACATTTACTGGGCAACAACATGGTCTTCAGACCATACTTTTGCTAAACACTACGCTATCCTTCCACAACTCAAGAGTGATTCAGCAGTTGCCACAGCAGTACTCTCGACCACTGCTAAACAATGACTCCGGCTCCCTCCAGCCTTACATTGAATACTGCTTTGTAGTCACCTACAGTGGAGCACCCACGGGGACACTACTCGAAGAAGAAGAAAAGGCAGTTACTCACCTTGTGCAGTAACGAGTGTTCTTCGAGATGTGTGCCTTCGTGGGTGGTCCACGACCCTCCCTACCTCCCCTCTGCTCAGAGTCAAAATTCTCGGGCGGAGACGAGGAACTGAAAGGGAGGGGATTGAGTCACGCCCCTCAGGAGGCGGGAAGGGCTCGAGATGCCTCCTGGGCATGCGTGGCTCAACAGGGGAAACTGCTATACAAAGCTCCGATCTGCGGCTCACGGCAACCCTTCACCTACACTGGAGCACCCACGGGGACACACATCTCGAAGAACACTCGTTACTGCACGAGGTGAGTAACTCCCTTATCTCCAGCACAGTTCAAATGGTGGAATTCTTACAGTAACGAGAGAGAATCAGTAGGTTGTCCTCTTCTGTGGGAATAATGCAGGAAGAGCACTGAGTACAGGAAACCATGTCCCTGCTTCTGATTCTTGTGACTATTGCCACAACAGACTCTGGTTGCCTAGAGGAGCAATTTTGGAATCTGAACATTCCTGAGTTGGAGAGTATCCACTGCAGATAAAATATGCAGAGAAATAGCTGCCAAATTCTAACAAACTTCTGGTGGTGAGGTGTGAACTTAAATATATTAAGAGGCTTGCAACATGGCCAAATTCTTGCAGATTTTCACCAGGGTGACAAAAGGGAAATCCTTGACACCAGAGTGATGTGACTTGTCAAATTTTAAATCCCTGCCTCAAAGGATTGAAGCTTTCTTAGCAGAGTGGTTGCAAATACTTTTAAGATAGGCTCACCTATACATTTTCTCATTATTTATGAGAAATGGCTGAAATTTTTTAGTTTCAGTAACAGCCCACCCCAAAAGTTAATAATTAAGCCTGGAGCAGTCAAATGGTATGGAGACTTCAGCCCAAGCAGTTAAAATTTGCAAAGTTATAAGCTACTAAGACAGGGCCTCATGAATATATGTAGAGCCCTACCAAATTCACGGTCCGTTTTTGGTCATAGGATTTTAAGAAGGGTAAAATTCATTATTTTGTTATCCGGCACGTGTGGTGGTAACGGTATTCATTAGTTGATTGCCAATTAGCCTAATTATCCTGTAAGAAAATTACAGGTGCGGACACTCTCCCATGTCTGTCATTGGGTTTTCTCTGGATTTTAATTGGTACGTGGCGCTTGAAATTACCACAGACAATTTAAGTTTAAAAATCACAAAACTATATTGTAAAAGATCAAACAAGCAAAGGAATTAGCTACACACATAAAAATTACCAGAGAGTCTATGGCGTGGAGACGATGGAAGTGTCGCTGGCGACCTACAATCCGTCGGCTAATGAAAAGCCTCGGGAGAGGATCAACGAGGAGTCCCACATTGGAAGAAGGCGCCGACACTGGCAACCTCAATCGTTTGACTCTTCCGAGTCTCCGGAGAGGAACGGCCAGTAAGGTGCGACGACTGGCCTTCTGCACAGTCCTCGCCCTTTTCCTGCGCTTCGGAGGCAGCTGGAACAGGTGATGGTTGACCTAGACTCTATCTAATCTACTCTACACTTAACCTAAATTAAAACCCTATCTAAAACTCGATGCTCCCGACGAACAGTCTCGGCGATGGCCGATGTGTGTGGACCGACGCGAGCCTGACGAACAGACACGACGATGAAACACTAATCTAACTAAACTAAACCTACAATAGGAGACTCAGACCTTCTGTCTGGTCAATCCTTTTATCTTAATCTAACGCATTTATTCTAAACCAGTCACGCTCGGGACAGCTCGATCCAGCCACTAGGGGTCTCATACACTATGCTAACCTAGCCTACACCCGACGCAACACAACGGGTGCGTTGCACAAGCTTTTATAGGCTATGGTTATGAATATGTATGAGGACTCAACTTTAAAATGATTGGCTGGTGGAGGATGCTAATTTACGTGAGTTTAAACCGATTGGTCCCTTGGACAAACACATTAATATTTATGAACTGCTCAACCTATGAATATTCATATAGGTAACGGCTCACCACACATGAATATTCATGTACATTTGAAACAACAACAATAAACAGAACTATAACAGAGTTCTATCCTTACATATGATGACATTTGACAATTACCAAGGATGATTCATTATACTTAACTCCTAATTATGCACAGACAAACCATTTTATACAAGTAACAAAACAATTCCGTAACAATTTCAGATATTTAAATCTGAAATTTCTGTGTTGTAATTGTTGGGTCCTAACCCACAAATGAGTCGTGTGAGGGTTACAAGTTTATTTTGGAGGGGTTTTAGCACTGCTACCCTTCTGCACCGATGTTAGCAGTATCACTGTCTTCAGAGCATCTGGAGACTGGTAGCTGCTAGATGGGGAATTTAGTTTTGAAGGCAGAGCTACTGCTAGCAGCTGCACAGAGGTAAGGATGGTATTGCTTCTGTACTGCTGCCTACAGAGTTGGGACCTTAGTTGGCAGCTGCCACTCCTTGGCTGTCCAGCGCTCAAAGCAGCAATACGGAAGCAAAAGAGATGTTGGTATGGTATTGTCACCCTTACTTATTCACTGTTGCTGCTTTCAGAGCTGGGCACCCAGCCAGCATTACAGCCGCTGCTCTCCAGTTGCCCAGCTCTGAAGACGACACAGAAGTAAGGATGGCAATACTGTGACCCTCATAAACAGCCTTGTGATCCTTTTGGATCAGGACCCCCAATTTGAGGAATGCTGGTCTCACCCATAAAATCTATATAGTATAGGGTAAAAGCATACACAAGGCCAGATTTCGTGGGAGGACACCAGATTTCACAGTCCGTGACGCGTTTTGCATGATACTGACTTTGATAGGGCACTAATTATGTGTTGAGCATGACTTCCTGTTTTGCTTGTAATATAATATTAGGAGCAGCTGTTGAGTGCAAGTGACATCAAAGCCATTGATCGAAATAATGAAGCTGTTGTACAATATGTTCATCTTTGCTTGTCAAATAATATAGAAACTGCATTGCATTTCCTGTGATTTAATTTTAATTGACTCTTGTTCATATTTAATTTGTGCCTTTTACTGAAGTGGTGTGCTATTTCAAAGATGTTCTTTTTGAGGTATCAGTAATAAGTTGTCTGGTTTTTCACTTTTTAAAAGCGCTTTAGTTGTAATAACTGACAATTTTGTAGGACACGTTTCTGCATAATCATTTTATTTTAGTCCATGGTTCTGATGTACTTAGGCATTTCTACATTTGCAAAGTCACAGACTAGAGCAAAATAGCTTGTTAAAAAAAGAGCAACCTGAAAATCCCCTTTCCCTCCTTCTTAAAGAAGCCTTCAAAAAAGCTATACACAAAATCCAGAACCAGTTACAATGGCTTGTCTGACTCTCGTTTGAATCCATTATGTAATAGTGAAAGGGTGTGTGGATAAAATCTATCCAATACCTCATTAACCTGCAGATTCAGTGCTCAATTTGTGTCTCTCTTGATGTTCTCCAGGAAGGATAAATGCACTCTTTAGTTGCTACTAAAATAGCATTGAGTTTACTTTTAATTGTAAAATATGCTCCCAAAATAATCTACTGTTTTTAATGTGAACTATAATACAGATAATAAGATTTACAGGGTCAAATTCTTCATAATTTCATACATTATATTATACTTATGTTCTCTAGTTTGACAGCTGCAGTGACCATTATCTGATACTTCATTGGGAAGTGACTTCATGCTTCTCCAAAATACATGCCCAGCTAGTTGTGCATTGAAGTGGAATGGGGAATAAATTTTTAGTTACTGAAAGAGTTTTTGTCCTGAAGCATGAAATTTGATAACTCTTAAATTAGCTTGTCCAGTTACAGTTGTCAATGGTTGTAAAATTATCCAGCCCTTAAGGAAGGGTAGGGGAAAATTCAGCTGTTGCATTTGAATTAATGGTTTTCTTTATCAGTAAATTCTTTAAGGTGGACCAGACATTATGTAATACTACTTTATTTTTCATTCGTTCTAAATTGTTATGCTGCTATGGTCAATGAGCCCTTGATCTTATATCGTTGAATGAAATAGAGAACTAATCAGTTTACATTATAAGCCTTTCATAATTTGAACTATCTAAGGGTACATGTACACTCAACACTGTTTCAAAATACAGTAAAACTCCAATAGTCCAGCATCCAATAGTCCGGCACTCCTGATAGTCCGGCATCAAAATGGCAAGAGCCTAGTGAGTAAGCTTCGGCAAAAAAAGAGTCACGAGGTAACAGCGGCAGCAGCTGAACTGAGCAAAAAGGGTAAAAAAGGCTTAAAAAAATGAACACATTATAGTATACTGTATCAGTATGTACAATAAAAAGGGTTAAGAACACTTTATATACAGTATATAATGTATACAGTGTATATATAACCTGCTTATATGTACCTTCTGATAGTCTGGCATATTTGATAATCCGGCACCACCTAAATCCCATAGGTTCCGGATTATTGGAAGTCTACTGTAACTAGCGCTATTGTGTATCTGCAGAGCAGGCAGTTATTTTGAAATAGTGTCAAAATACTGTCAAACTGCAGGACATCTTACTCCAACTCTTGTAACCATCATTGGAGGAAGAGTGCTCTATTTCAAAATAAGTGCTGTGTAGATGCTCCCTATTTTGAAATAACCAATTGAGCAATTGACGTAGCTCAATTTGCATAGATTATTTTGAGTTAAGGCCTGCTGTGTAGATGCACCCTAAGTGTCTTGTGCTTTGCTTTCCAGGCAAATGTTCCTTGTTTTTGTAATGTCTTGTTTTGTGTTCTCCACTGCACTTTGAAAATCAGGAGCAATAAGGTATGAATCCTGGAGTGCTTGAACGCAACTTGCATCAAGTCAATTCTTGGGGGTTAAGTAATGGGGCAGTGAAAATAGGATGAGTTTTAATTTGTGGTTATACATTTGTTATAATCAAGATGGGAATCTTGATCCTAAAAATAAGGTATGCTAGTGGTATGTCTACACGGCAGAGTTATTTCAAAATAACAGCTGTTATCTAGAAATAACTTGACCAGCGTCTACACAGCCAAACTACTATTTCAAAATTAAATTGAAATAGCAGAGGGCTTATTTTGAAATTGGTAAACCTCATTCCACGAGGAATAGAACCAATTTCAAAATTGCTATTTCGAAATAAGCGTTGTATAGATCCTTATTTCGAAATGGGGGGCCTCAGCCCTTCCCAGGGTGCCCTGGTGGCCAAAGTGGGCACAACCAAGAAAACTCTCTCTCCGGAGCCCTTAAAGGGGTGGACTCTGGCCACAGTGCCTGTGCCAGCTCCGTTCCTGTGCCAGCTCCAAGCCTGCCAGCCCATAGCAGCAGTTGCTGCACCTGACCTAGTGGCCCCAGCATAATCCAAGCAGCCAGTGCCAGCCAGCCCTCCACTGCTCCCCAGGGCCAGTCTGCCAGCTCCCAGGAGCCCGTCAGGGGCCGGGAAAGGCAGGTGCCTGCCTGGTCCAGTGTGGAGATAAGGGACCTAATTCAGGTTTGGGGGGGGATGCCTCCAGTGTCCATGATCTCCGCACTAAATGGAGCAATGTGACCATCTACAGGCGGATGGCTGCCAGCCTTGCCACTAATGGCCACATGTGAACCCAGGAGCAGGTTCACATGAAAATAAAGGAGCTATGGCAGGTGTATGCCAGAGTCATAGGGGGCAGCTCCCAACCAGGGGCAGACCCAGACCCCTTCCCCTATTTTGATGCTGTGGACCGCATCCTGGGGGGCATGACAGTCTGTGCCCCCCAAGGTGGCCATCAACCTTGGGGTAGAGCTTGCTGCCTTCTGCTACTCCAGACCCTGCTGCCTCCCCAGCCACCGCTCCTCCTCTCACTCCTTCTCCCCCTCCTGCTTCTTCCTTCCTACCCTCCCCACACCCCCAGGGATGCTGAGGCCCCCGCACCCACGGTGCTAGGAGACAGTTGGGCCATCGAGACACCCAGCCCTGAGCTTCTCCCTGCCAGCTCCCTCCTCCCAGTTTCCCCCCTCCCCTTTTCCATCCTCCCTGCTCCCCTCTCCCACCTTCTTTCTCCAGTCTCACCTCAGTTTCATTCCCCCCCACCCCAGTTTAGTTCAATAAAGAGGCTTTATTGTAATGAACATGTGTCTTTTATTGTACAGCAGGAAAGGGAGGTCAGGGAGGGGTAAGTAGAAGGACGTGAGGGAGGAATGAGGCACAAGCCCCCAGTGGGGCACACCAGGGAGACTGTTACTGCCTGTAAAACATGCTGCCATGCTCGCAGCAACACTTCTAGGAGAAGCTCCACAGTGCCTAGGGGTGGCTCTGGCTCCATGCTGCAGAGTGCTGTGATGTCCTGAATGAGGGCAACCAGAGCACGCAGAGAAAAAAATGCTTTGCTGTCCTTCAGCGAGGTAGGTAAGCAAGCAGGGAAACCTTAGAACCAGTTGTCTGGGGGGGAGGGGGATGTCCCTTTAAGCACAGGTCTCAGATAACCTCAGGCAGCAGCCACACAAGGTAACTCCTGACCTGATGCCCTGCTAGAACTGGTTCCGGCCGGCCTTAAATGCGAATCAGCATCGTATCAGTGTGGATGCTCTATTTCAAAATAGCAAAACACTATTTTGAAATACATTTTGTGTCTAGACGTGTTATTTTGAAATAATATTGTGAAATAATGCTGTAGTGTAAACATACCCTAGGAGAGTAATACATGTGTTCTAAGCTCTTTGGGTGCTTTGACACAGCTGAAGTGTCTATTGCCGCTCTGGGGCATGTAGCAGAAAAAGCATGGAACTCTGATGTGTACATTGCTGGTGACCAAAGCTCTTACTTCAGTGAAAATTAATTGGGGAAACTAGCTTTCTGAAATTAGCCAATATAAATAATTTACTCATTTAGTTTCTTTAGGTTGTGTTATTGATCTTTTACATAAGTGATGTGCTTTTTCTTGAGCTTAGTGCTCATTTAAAGGGTTTTGTGAAAACTCAGTCATTCCTCTTATTCTCACTTTAGAGTTGTGACTAACTCAGTGAATTATTAGCAGGAAAACATAACTAAAAGAAATGTTTATTTACCAAGCAAGCGAGCAGTCTGTCAGTACTGTTGCAGTCTACTGAGAAGTAAATTTTAAAAAGTAATTTATTTGTTTCTAATGATGAAAACTACATAAGTAAATAAAACTGATAGGCAACTATATACAATGTACATCTTATCTACAGCGAGTGTCTGAAAGATATTAACTCATTCTTATCTGAACTAGACCCAGCAAACTTGAATAACACTCAGTTAATCAGTTCATATATTTTCTCAGTGCACGTTGCATCTGTATGGATGATATTTCACCATCCATCACACTTTAGACACAATTCATTGGACTCTGACCTGAATATGCCCCATGGGTATTTACTTCTATTCATCGCTAGATTCTCAAAGTAGCCAAATTACATTGAGGGTGTGAGGCACTTACTTAGGTACTTACTTAGGACATGGAGTCTTCTTATTAAAGCTACTTCAAAATAAATGATTGGCTGAGTGAAAAAGCATCTGTCGTTTATAGGCAGGCAAAATTTGACCCATTACAGGTTTGGATCCAGCCCATAGCCACTGTTCTGTGGGCCAGTGAGACTCTGGAGGCAAGCTTCCTCCTGCCTCAGCTTGCATGCCATTTAAAGCATCCAGTTGCTGGAGTCAACCTGTGCATCTCTGGAAACCAACCAGTGGAGCTGCCTGGGTGGTACTTTTGGGCATGAGCAGCTCAGAGTCCCCTTTCCCCTCATTGTGTGCCATGCAAAGATGTACATGGCCCCAGCAGCCAGCCGCTTTAAGCAGCATGTGGAGCATGACAGACAGGGAGCCTGCCTCCAGAGTCCTTCTGGGCTCCCATCCTAAGCCTGTGGTTGGCATTCTGACCCTCTCCTGCACCCCAGCTGCCTGCCTCAGGTCACAAACCAAATGCTCTGCACCCCCTCGTGCTCCCTTTTTCTGCATCCCGCCCCACGTCAGAATTCACTCCTGCACCCCTGTCCCCTGCCTCAAGTCACAACCCCTTCCTGCGCCTCAATCCTATACCCCAAGTTCCTTTCTGTACCTGATCTCTATTGAGGGCCCCACATCCCCTTAATAGAAAAGTGTAGTCCTTGACCACTTGGAAAAACAAAGCTCCCTCCCTTCCCCTGCAAAAATTATTGCTCATCCCTGTTATGCTGGATGTACTGATTCCCATTTGCTTAGTCCTTATGATTAGCTTTATTTTGGGGAAAACTTGTATCAATTATTTGAACTATTAAAAATATTCTTTCTTTAAATGTTTCACAATATGTACAAAAATCTCAGAGGGGTAGAGCCCATATTGGTCTGTAACTTAAAAAAAAAAAAGAGTAGTCCTGTGACATCTTAGAGCAGAGGTGGGGAACCTCAGGCCCGGGAGCCAGATGCAGCCCCCAGCTTGCCTAGATCCAGCCCTCGAGGACTCAGCCCTTCCGCTGCCCTCATTGGGTAACCTGCACTGGCTTTCCAGACCCCCCCTCCTGCTGCCATAGTGCAGAATTGGAGCACACAAAGTCTACTAAGCTGTCCCCCAAAAAACTGGTGTTTGAGGGGAATGTGGGGCCACATCAATGAGGAGTGTTTTTTGTTTTTGTTTTGTGTGGGTTGGTTGGTTTATTTACTTTATTTATTTATTTATTTTTCACTTGTGTGCGGCCCTTGAATTTTTTTTTTTTAATGTGGGTAAGTGGCCCCCAACTCAAAAAAGGTTCCCAACCGCTGTCTGGGAGTGGAAAACAAACCAAGATGTGAAACAGCAAAAGACGTACCTGCATTGTTAGGACATGTGTTAATGAGGCTAATTTAAGTGGGCTGGATATGTGCCATTCATAGTTTATGTGAGAATGTGGATGTTAAAGGCAAGAGAAATAGCTTGTAATGTGCCAACCAGTTAGTGTCTTCATTCAAACCCAGGGTAACAGTGTCAAATTTGAAGATGAATTCTAATTCTGCAGACTCACTCTATAAGGCTATGTCTACACAACCAGTTTTGCCTGCAGTGAGTATGCAAATGAGGATAGCGATTAGCATATCATGGTGCCTTATTTGCATAATTTGTGAGGTGATTTTGCTCAAAGGGTTTTTGTGGGGGAAAAAAGTAGCGGATGTTTTCTTTTTGTGCAAAAACCCCTTTTCCCACAAGATCATTATGCTCCCAAAAAGGTTTATCAATTGGGCGGGAAAAGCGGGTTTTGCGCAAAAAGAAAACATCCACGCTACTTTTTTTTCCGAAAAAGCCCTTTGTGCAAAAATGCCTTACATAAATTATGCAAATGAGGTATGCCAATATGCTAATTTGTGCCTCATTTGCATAGTCACTGCCAGAAAAACCGCCAGTGTAGGCGTAGCCTAATTGTTTAGTGAAATTCCTTTGTAGAAGAATGGCTACTTTTAATTCATGATTTAATGACAGGGCAGGTTAAAATGTTTCACTACAGTTTTGAGTGTTACCATTTCTGATGTCTGTTTTGTCTGTCTATCCTTTGTTGTGGAGACTGTGCAGTTGGCCAAGATGCATGGCAAGGGGCATTGCTGGCACTTACTGGCATGTATCACATTAGAGAATGTGCAGTTGTATGAGCCTATGATACTATGGCTTACATGTACAGTTATGTACAATTTGTCTAGGCCCTTGGTATTGTGTTCAGCATTAACATTGTTAATGTAATATTCACTTGTATGTAACACATTTCTGTGAGTCTGAAAATGTGTACTGTGGTTTAGAGAGAACACAAGGTATTGTAGATGAGTCACTAGAAACACAATTATAACACTTGTTTGGTTATCTGCTTCCTTTACAAATAAAAAACTATAAATAGAAGGAATGTTACTGATGTGCCAGTTTATTCCTCCACTTGTTGACAGTACTTGCAGTCTGTTGTTTTTAAAAGAGATTCTTCACATTCCCTTTTTGCATACATCAAGTAAAATGTAGCTACTTTATTTTAATCAAGATTAGTTAGCTGGTACTTCCTATAGGTATGCTTCTATTTGATTCTTTCTGTTTTTAAAGTTACAATTAACATTAATTTTCTCCCTGAATTTCATAGAGCTTATTACAGCAAGACTGACTATTGAAATTATAAATATACCTTAAAAGTGCAAATACTTTAGAAACTGAGAGCTAAACTGAGCTCCTTCTGCTTTTTCAGAATGTTTATCTTAAAGAAAACAACAAACTTTATCAACATGTATTCAGAAAATTTTATTTAGTTATTCTTGATGTTTGACTGCTGCTGAAGACTTACTGTTATAGCAACTCTCTCCATCCTTTCTTCTCCTTCTCTTCAGGAAAATTATAATTCTATACTCAGATAAGACACTGTGCATGCAAAAACTCACCAAGCTCCAATTGCAGCAGTTGCCTCATTTATGGGAGCACTGTATCTGCTGCAATTGGAGCTTGGTGAGTTTTTGCATGCACAGTGTCTTATCTGGTCCTATCAACTTGCTAAGAGGTCCACAAATAAAATATGGGGCATGAGTACAAATGGCATAGTTTTATATACTGTTAATGAGCAAATATGGTGTGTCACCTCAATGGCCCTCTCCCTCAAGGGATCCCCCTGGGGAGACAGGTCAGCATTGAATATTGTTAACACTGTTGCAAGCATCTCAGGGCATTTTGGGAAGGGCCAAAGGGGTGGTGGTGCAATGAATGAAGGATTCCTTAGCAGGTCGCCAGAGGCCAAGGGGAAGCGGGGTGGGTGGGGCGGGCGGAAGCACAGAGAGCAGAGAACTGGTGAATTCAACTTCTGCTAGGCCGGAAGATAAGATGTTGGTTTCAGCCAGCTCAAGGGCACAGCACACATCTGACTCTCGGCTGCCAGCCAGGAAAGGGGGACCTGAAATCCATCTGTCAGCCATAAGAAAGACAAATGGGAGGGAGTGTGGGCTACAATGACAGAGAGAAAGGAGGGTCAGGGCAAAACTGGGAGGCAAGGGAAAATCAGGATCTTAGATGCCTATATACAAATGTGAGAAGTATGGGAAATAAGCAGGAAGAACTGGAAGTGCTAATAAGGACAATTATGACATTGTTGGCATCACAGAAACTTGGTGGGATAATACACATGATTGGAATGTTTGTATGGAAGGGTACAGCTTGCTCAGGAAGGATAGACAGGGGAAAAAAGGGAGAAGGTGTTCCTTTATATATTAAAAATGAACACACTTGGAGTGAGGTGGAGATGGACATAGGAGATGGAAGTGTTGAGAGTCTCTGGGTTAGGCTAAAAGGGATTAAAAACAAAGGTCATGTCATGCTAGGAGTCTACTACAGGCCACCTACCCAGGTGGAAGAAGTGGATGAGGCTTTTTTTAAACAACTAACAAAATCATCCAAAGTCCAAGATTTGGTGGTGATGCGGGACTTCAACTATCCAGCTATATGTTGGGAAAATAACACAGTGGGGCATAGACTATCCAATAAGTTCTTGGACTGCATTGGAGACAACTTTTTATTTCAGAAGGTTGAAAAAGCTACTAGGGGGGAAGCTGTTCTAGATTTTTTCTTAGCAAATAGGGAGGAACTAGTTGAGAATTTGAAAGTGGAAGGCAGCTTGAGTGAAAGTGATCATGAAATCACAAAGTTCACAATTCTAAGGAAGGGTAGAAGGGAGTACAGAAAAAGAGACAATGGATTTCGGGGAAGCAGATTTTAGTAAGCTCAGAGAGCTGATAGGTAAGGTCCCATGGTAATCGGGACTGAGGAGAGTTGGCAGTTTTTCAAAGGGACATTAAGGGCCCAAAAGCAAGCTATTCCGATGTGTCGGAAAGATAGAAAATACGGCAAAAGACCGCCTTGGCTTAACCACGAGATCTTGCATGATCTAAAAATAAAAAAGGAGTCATATAAAAAATGGGAAGTAGGACAAATTACAAAGGATGAATATAGGCAAACACAGGAATGCAGGGGCAAGATTAGAAAGGCAAAGGCACAGAATGAGCTCAAACTAGCTACGGGAATAAAGGGAAACAAGAACACTTTTTATAAATACATTAGAAGCAAGAGGAAGACCAAGGACAGGGTGGGCCCACTGGTCAGTGAGGAGGGAGAAACAGTAACAGGAAACTTGGAAATGGCAGAGATGCTCAATGACTTTTGTTTTGGTCTTCACCGAGAAGTCTGTAGTAATGCCTAACATAGTGAATGCTAGAGGGAAGGGGGTAGTTTTAGGAGGTAAAATAAAAAAAGTACAAGTCAAAAATCACTTAGTAAAGTTAGATGCCTGCAAGTCACCAGGGCTTGATGAAATGCATCCTAGAATACTGAAGGAGTTGATAGAGGAGGTATCTGAGCCTCTAGCTATTATCTTTTGGAAAATCATGGGAGACGGGAGAGATTCCAGAAGATTGGAAGAGGGCAAATATAGTGCCCATTTATAAAAAGGACGTGGTATACCTAGACTTTAGTAAGGCATTTGATGTGGTCTCGCATGATATTCTTATCACTAAACTAGGTAAATACAACTTAGATGGGGCTACTATAAGGTGGGTGCATAACTGGCTGGATAACCGTACTCAGAGAGTAGTTATTAATGGTTCACAGTCCTGCTGGAAAGGCATAACAAGTGGGGTTCCGCAGGGGTCTGTTTTGGGACCGGCTCTGTTCAATATCTTCATCAACGATGTAGATATTGGTATAGAAAGTATGCTTATTAAGTTTGCAGATGATGCCAAGCTGGGAGGAGTTGTGACTGCTCTGGAGGATAGGGTAATAATTCAAAATGACTTGGAGAAATGGTTTGAGGTAAATAGGATTAAGTTTAATGAAGACAAATGCAAAGTGCTCCACTTAGGAAGGAACAATCAGTTTCATACATACAGAATGGGAAGCGACTGTCTGGGAAGGAGTATGGCAGAAAGAGATCTAGAGGTTATAGTGGACCACAAGCTGAATATGAGTCAGCAGTGTGATGCTGTTCCAGAGAAAGCAAACATGATTCTGGGATGCATTAACAGGTGTGTTGTGAGCAAGACACGAGAAGTCGTTCTTCCGTTCTACTCTGCGCTGGTGACAGCCGACAGTCAGTGCAGTGAGTCCCTTATGACCGGCTGCAGTTCTTTTACTTGTGCTTGGTTCTGTTACAGCAACTGAAGGAGTCAGGTTAAAGCTTAAACAGTTACTATTTTATTGTTACAGGGTAAACTTAGTTGTTAAATGCTACTGCTGTGTTACAGATAACACAGCCACTACAAAGGACAGGACAGAAATTACACTAATAAGGCACTTACAGGTACCATGAAACCCTTTTGGTTCTCTGAGCTCTTATTAAATGCATTCAAAATAGACACATAGCAGGTATATTCTCACCCCTGCGTTCCAGACTTGGCGTGGCCAGCATCTTTCTCTCAATCCCTCGGGAAGAAGTAGGGCGAGGTTGGGCGTCCCACAGACCTCGGGAGACAATCAATACCTGCCAGCAGGTATAGATGATTGGAGCTCAAATGGGGTGGGCTGCTGAACCTCTTTTTATACCCCTTGGGTCATGTAGGCTTCTTCCTGGTCTCAAGTGGCCAATTAGGAAAAAAGGCTTTGAACACCAAGTTTCCCACGAAGGGTGCAAAGCATAATTTACACCTGGGAAAATGCAGACAATGGGCACCTCTGGTATGTGATGGGCGAAGATTCCTCTCCTGGGACAGTGCAGGTGTGTCAATTACTGGTACTAGCCATCAGGGCGACGGGAGGCCTCGGGTCGTCAGCTAGCCCATTTACTGTCTGGTTTCTGTTTATGGTAGAGTCAGTCACAGGCAGCCCACCTGCGTTCCCAGGGCATCAAAGGCTGACTGCCTTTCTCTTGCTCTCTGGGGGGGGGGGGGGGGAACAAGATGGGGTTCGTGGAAAAATAAGATGGGGTTTGTGTCTGGCTACAGCTGGTTATGCCTCAGTTGGAGTATTGTGTCCAGTTCTGGGCATCGCATTTCAAGAAAGATGTGGAGAAATTGGAGAGGGTCCAGAGAACAGGAACGAGTATGATTAAAGGTCTAGAGAACATGACCTACAAAGAAAGACTGAAAGAATTGGGTTTGTTTAGTTTAGAAAAGAGAAGATTGAGGGGGGACATGATAGCAGTTTTGAGCTATCTAATAGGGTGTTATAAGGAGGAGGGAGAAAACTTGTTCATCTTGGCCTCTGGGGATAGAACAAGAAGCAATGGGCTTAAACTGCAGCAAGGGATGTTTAGGTTGGACAATAGGAAAAAGTCCTAACTGTCAGGGTAGTCAAACACTGGAATAAATTGCCCAGGGAGGTTGTGGAATCCCCATCTCTGGAGATATTTAAGAGTAGGTTAGATAAATCTCTATCAAGGATGGTCTAGACAGTATTTGGTCCTGCCATGAGGGCAGGGACTGGACGTGATGACCTCTCGAGGTTCCTTCCTGTCCTAGTATTCTGTGATGGTTTGATTCTATGAAATTCAGTTGAGCAGAGCCAGCCCATAATAAGCAAGATAAGTGAAGGCCAGCACGGACAAAAGCAAAGAGTACAATAGAGTCTAGCCAGTGTGTTTTGGGAAAGTCCAGGAGACCACAGCTAGCCGGTTTGGACTGTCACAAAGAGCACCAGGAACAGAGGTCGCGGAATGAAACACCCTCAAAGGAGCCCAGGACTTAAAACCCTCCTGAGAGCTGGAGCAATTCGAAGAGATCACAGTGGACGCTGGACGATCTGTGCGCACAGGACCAAACTCCCGTCCACCCTTCCCCCTTTTCCACTTACGTTACACCCAGGCCTGGCGAACCTCAGGTAGTGTGTGTGTGAGTATGAAAGTGGGTTAGGGCTTTGGGAACTAACTTTCTTCCTTCCTCTGAGTGATGTGGGAAGCACCCATCATTCTCTACAGTTATTTTATTGTTTTATCAATAAAGCTTTAAAATTTAGACACTTGGTGTGTTCCGTCATCTCCTCCCCTAATGATCCTGTGGCCTCAGCCCAATCACCTGATGCCTCAGGCAGATTGGTAACAGGATCTGTCACAATGGTAGAATCATTGTTCATATGAATTTGAAAGTTTCCTGTAGAACCATTGTGGTTAAATTCTATGTAGGTGAAAGGAAAGGAGTATAGAAAAGCGAAAAAACGTATAAGTGTAATATTCTGGCCTAATATGACAGTGTGGATTATTGTAGGACATGGCATTAATTCTGTAAGGGTGTTCTTTGATAGTGGTAGAATGCATTTTTGGGTGTTGTCTAACAGCCTCTTACCATTGTGGATTTTTTTTTTTTTTTAAGTATTCAGTTTATGGATTCTGTGATTGTTATAAATGGTTTATCATCTTAATGTAGAGCAAAAGGTAGGCCATTCTATTCTAAATCTGATGTGAGTTTTTTTCTTCTATATTAATATGAATTATGTGTTAGTCTGACAAGAAGTTACGCAGTTGCACTTCTGAAATAGCAAAATAGAGTTGAAAGGAAATTCATTGGAAGTTTACAAATAAGTGACCTTTATATTTGTGTATACAGTATACACAGGTTCATTAGTCTTAAAACCTAAATGACCATTTTAAAAGGGAAGAAAAGCCTTCTTATTAGTCAAGGGCTATGTGTGACTGCATATAGAGTCCATTAGTGTAGCCTTTTACTTGACAACAGAAATTTTCCTGTCTCCCACTGTGCAGCCTGTGAACAGATGAGTTAATAAGGAAGAGTAAGGTGATAGGTACACCTGGAAAGCAGAGGGTGCTTGAGATGCATGAAGTGAGAAGGAAGTGGAGCAGAGGGCCCTGGGTCTATGTAGGCTTGGGAAAAGGTTTGCAGAGGCTGCAAGCTACAGTAATAAAGAGGAAATCAGGAGGAGCTGAAAGTTTCACAAAACAGTTTGACTTAATTACATTAAATATGGGCATGTTGAGGATAGTCCTAGCCAGCAATCTGTCTACTTGGCATTTCAAAAGGCTAACTTTCCAAGGTGGAAGGAACTTAGGGTATGTCTACACTAGCCCCCTAGTTTGAACAAGAGAGGCTAATGAGGGCGACCAAAATTGCAAATGAAGGGCGGGATTTAAATTTCCCGGACGGTCACCATTTTGACTAGCCCGGAATAACTGCCTGCGTCTACACACGGCAGAGAAGGGCGATTCCGAAATAAACCCCTTACTTCAAATTACCAGAATGAGGTTTACCTGGTAATTCAAGAGAGCTAACTTTCCAGGTGACGAGGATGAGTATTCTTTGGGCACTCACACCAAAGACACTCCTTCCCAAAGCAGACCCAGCAACCTCCACAATGGCAGCCACCACATTGATTGTCCCCACTGATACATACCCATGCTTTTGAATTGGTTCTCCTAGGACCCATGGGCTGTGTACAGGGCACAACAGCAGTCTACCCTACAGTTGGTCCCTTCCAGCAGACCACAAGCTCCCCCTCTACTGTAATTGGACCCATCTATGGCGGCGGAGGAGGAAGACCCTGACATAACAGAGGAAGACATCTCTGCTAGCTCGCCTCCATCTACCCACATTTCTTTCTCCTCACTGGATGACACCATTATGCCTCCATCTCCCACCTGAGGATGACTTGAAGTCATTTCAAGAATTCTACAAGAGGGTGGCATACTCTTTGGAGCTCTCCTTCCTTAACCTCCCAGAGACACAATGCAAACTAACTAATATTCTGTATGATCTCCCCCACAGCTAAGTTGGCTATCCCCATGAATCCAGCCCTCATGGACCCAGCCAAGACAATATACAAATTCTGCCCACCATTAATAACATAAGAATGGCCATTCCGGGTTGGACCAAAGGTCCAGCTAGCCCAGTATCCTGTCTTCCAACAGTGGCCAATGCCCTATGCCCCAGACTGAGTGAACAGAACAAGTAATCCTCATGTGATCCCCTCCTGTCACCCATTTCCATCCTCTGACAAACAGAGGCTAAGAGGACATCATTCCCACCCATCCTGGCTAATAAGTATTGATGGGACTTAATCTCCATGAATTCATTTAGTTCTTTTTGAATCTTGTTAAAGTCCTGGTCTTCACAACATCCTCTGACAAGGAGTTCCACAGGTTCACTGTGTGCTGCATGAAAGACAAACATCCTTTTGTTTTTAAACTTGCTACCTAAGTATGGAGGTTACCGCCCCAGGTGGGACTTCAAACCACAATCTCTGGCTTAGGAGGCCCATGCCTTGTCCACTAGGTTACTGGGGCCATAGTCCCCCAGTCTGCAAAAGATCAGACAGAAAATACTATATAGCTCTGCAAAGTGCTTATTTTTTTTATTTATTTTTTTGTTCTCATTTCTCCTAATTTGTTAATTGTTGAGGCAGTGAACAAGAGAGGAAAGCAGAATGCAGCCTATACCGCTCTCTGGTGGATGGGAAAAGCCTCTACCTATTTGGGGGGAAAGTATACACATCATCACTGCTCCAGTTTCACATAGCGAACTATACTGATTTCTTGGCAAAGTACACCCACAATGTTTTTGAGCAAATGTCAGTCTGTATTGAGCATTTGTCAGATAACAAGAGGAACAGTTCAGAGCTAACATAAATGAAGGAGCTCTCATCTTCTGTACTGCTCTGCAGGTGGCCCTGGACTGCACTGAAACAGTGGCCCGATGGATCTCCCCAATGGGGGTGAAGGGACGTGCATCTTGGTTGCACCTGTTCGCGTTCCCCAGAGAGACAATTGTTGAGGACTTGCCCTTGGAAGGGTCAAAGTTATTTGTGGGCTCCACAGGCACATCACTCCACATGTTCAAGGACTCTTACTCCACCCTGAAGACCCTCGGCATTCACATCCCTGCAACCAGAAGGAAACAAGAAAAATTTTCACACAAATTTACAAGACCACACCCATTCAACCAGCCCCAGAGGTGTTATGCGAACAGGCGCAGACAGCATCAGACTAGGCACAGACAAAGCACAGATCAGCCTTTGATGTCTTAATCCTCAACATTGAGGCAAATGTTTTGAAGGTTTGGTTGAAGATACAATGAACCCAACCTCTCCAAGGCACCTGGGCAAGGCGGCAACATTCAACAACCATCTAGCATCCTTCTACCCAGTTTGTGGAATTCCACAAAGACAGACAAATGGGTTTGTCCAAAATTGTTAATGCCTCACCTTTTCATCTATCCCTCGTACCCACTCCCTTGCCCCGTCTCTCTTCAGGGATCCGTCTCATGAGCTTGCTCTTTCAGAGTAGCATCTACTGCAACTGGGAGCAACAGAGCCCGTTCCTTACCATCGCAGGAGAAAGAGGTTTTACTCACATGCTTTTGGTATAAGAAAATAGAGTGGAGGCTCATTCTCGACCTAAGAAACCTCAAGTACTATATCCACAGCACTTCAAGATGGTAATCCTGTCCATAATAATTCCTGCCTTGGAGAAGGGACATTGGACTTGGAGAAGGCTATTGACCCTCAACCTGCAAAACACATTTGCCTGTCTCAGTACATTTAAGCACATAGGAAATACTTATGGTTTGCCAGGCACAACCAACACTTTTAATACAGAGTGCTCCTGTTCGGCCTGTCCACAGTGCCTTGCATGTTTTCCACAGTCCTCAGTGGAGGCAGTGTATTTATGCAGGCCTGGGAGTCACCATTTTCTCATATGTGGACGATTGCGTGCTGAAAACATTGACCTATCATGAAACAGAACAAGCAGTCAACATCACCAGTTCATTCTTCTTGAGACTTCAAAAGTGCAAGCTGATACCAACTCAACAATTGGAATTCATAGGGGCATACCTAGACTGCACAAGAGTCATTGCATTGCTTCTGCAGTAAAGATTCCTGGCAATCTTTGACTTGGTGGAAACAGCACAAAACAGCCCTCAGGTAACAGCAAAACTCTGTCTGCAGCTGTTGGGCCACTTGGTGGAGGCCACATTTGTGATACATACAGCATGCTCTGTTGCAGATAAAACGACTGCAGTTATGGCAATGAATAATTTATAACCACACTGCCATCACATCAACAAAAGGGTTGTGTTACCATCCAAGTTAAAGCAACCTGTTATAGACCTGTGGTCACCAACCCATTGATCACGATCAACTGGTCTATTGTGGGGACACAACCAGTTGATCGCGAGACATTCCGCCCCTCCCCCCCCATTCTCCTTTCTCACCCCCAAGAAGGAGCCTGTGCTGATGCTACCTTCCACAAAAATGGAGGTAGTGCCGGCTGCGGGCAGGAGGGGGGGGGGGGGGAGAGTCTCGCAGCTGCACACCAGGTCCAGGTCTCGGGAAGCATGTGGGCTGTTCCTCCCCGACCCCAAACAGCCAGCACACTTCCGGAAATGCCTGGTCTGTTGTGCTGCCGGGGACTTACTTCTGCTTCCTGCGCAGGGGTGTGTGTAGGAGTCCCAAGACTGTGACAGCTCCAACTTCTCAGGAATCATGCACTCTTCCTCCGCTCTCCATGACAGCCATGCACTTTCTGAAAAGTTGGAGCTGGTGCGCAGTCCTGGGACTCCTACTCCCCTTCCTCCCGCTCAGGAAGGAGGGGGAAGGAAGACCCTGGCAGCGCGACATATCCTTATTGTATATTGTCTGCCAATGCTTCTACAACATGGCAAACTAGGAAAAAAAAAAAAGGGTTATTGACATGTATTGACACATCACCTGTACATGTCTGCCATTGTTAATTCTGCCTATATATCTGACAATGCAGCCAAGCAAAATCCATTCTACAGCTGTTTCCTCCATAACCAGCACGAAGCTTGGAAATGAACTTCATATAGCTTTACAAGAAACCTAAAAAGCAGTTTGTTTCCATAGTTCTTCCAGAAGTATTTTGCATGCCTTTTAAAAATTGAAAAGAAGCATTTATGGACAACAAAGATGGCAATCATGATGAACAATTCCTGAGACTTCTGAGATCACACATCTCTTGTGATGCAGTAAGGATAAAATTTAATTCTGTTTTTCACCATGTTTTACACAACAATATATTTTTTTAAAATGTATCTTCAGTTCTGTGAAGTGTTAAACAGTGCTCAATCCTTTTAACGATTTTGTTGTTCACAAATTTATCCCCCCCGCCCCCCCGAAGCCATTTGCTTAAAACAGTTTTTGCTTGTGCTAAACATTCTTCAGCTAAATGATATTTATGGAATGTTCAATTGCTGCAGTTTTGTTAGAAAAGACTAATTGGTGTGAAAAATGTTTGCTTTTCCAAGTTTGCCACCCTTGTACACGCTTATACAAAAATAGAAAATTCTAAAGGTATGCTCTTTTCCTTGCTACAAACATTCCCCTTTGCACATTTATTTGTCTCATTACAGTTGGTGTTTTTTGTGTTTTATACCTCCAGCTGTCTGTGCTTCTTACTGTAAATCATCTGCCTCTTATTCTTGGATTTCTGCACCTACAGGTCTGTTGGATAAGACAGAAGTTTGGGTTTAGTACCTTTGTGCCAGCAGTTAGGAACAGACCACTTAAAATTTTGGTTAGAATATCCTTTTCTGCATATATAGAATTATTTTTAGATAGCCTATAACATTGCCTCATGTTTTTCTACCTGGCATTCATAGATAAATAATAGACAATCTGGTTGCCTAAATAAATGCACTTTTTGTTTTTAATGTATCATTGCGCTATACATTTCCTACAAATTTTAGTAAAAGGCGGATTTGTATAAAACAATAGGTTATAATTTAGATATTCAATTTCAAAATTGAGTAAAATCCATGCAGCTAAGACTTACATTGTGTATATTCAATTCATAATGAAGATATACATGCTGAACACATTTGACTTCAAATTAGGTTTAATAAAAACCAGCTTTTCAAAAGTCAGAATGTTTCTTTGAACTTAAATATAAATAATTGGTAAGGTTTTTCTAACAAATATTCCTAGGCATTGAACCAGCATTGCTATCTTGTTCTAGTGTGCAAGAAACGAGAAATTAAATGGCTTGTTTCTGCTCATCTAAGCTAAGAGAAATGTAAAATGCCAGTAACGAAGTTAGAAGTTTAGTTCACCAGTTTTAATGATGAAAGATGTTAACTGCATAAAAGAAATCATTTCTGGGCGCCTAATTCTTGTTGTCTTCCATTGAATATCTCTGCTCCATCCCCAGCATCCATTGACATATTTAGGTGCTTGAATACCTTTGAAAATTGGATGAGGAAAACAAGCTTTCCTTCATTTTTCAGCTCTGAGCAGTTTTTTTCTAGTCCAAATGAAGGAAGTGTCCTCTGTACCTGCTAGCTGAACTAAAACCAAAGATGATAATGGCAACATCCTTTTGTGCACAACACAATTAAAAGTTTAATATTTGGAAAAATGTAAATAACATTCACACCATTGTAAAGAGTGCAAATAATATAGATATTGATTGTAGTACATGAAATTGTGAGCTGTTATATAACCTCAGGTGACCTAAGTTAAGCATATTTTCCCTTGATTCTTTATATATTTAAAAAGAGCAGCACTTTCTATAATTTGAAGAGGACGGATGAAGTACATTTTATTTATGTACATTATTTAAATAGATGATAATCTTTAGATCTAAGCATAGCTTGTCATAATTTCAAATTAAACTTTAAATATTTTTTTATAAAAACATGTATTTGAATTCTATAAAAATCCAATGTAAGAAAATCTTGTGTGTTTTTTTTTTTTTGGTTTTTGTTTTTTTAAAAACAATTACTCTTATCCATTATGGGCTAAAAAAAGATAATTGAAATAAAGTAGTTTCATGAAATGAATCTGAACTTACTGCCTAATGTGTAATGGATAGTTTTTTATTTTTTTAACTGATTCTTTCAAAATTGTCCAATATCTAGTTTTCAGGAAAAGCTATGAAACTGAGACAGGAGGAATGATTAAGTTAATTGCTTTAACATGTAAGACTTTTCATATAGCTTTGGTATCAGTTTTTATCAAACAGATCAATTTTAAATGCATTGATCGAACTAATAAGCCTTACAATTAATATTGTCATATCCAAGGAAGAAGATATATGTATACATTTAGCTAAGTAATCTACAACTAATCATACATGTGTATATATGTTTTTTCTTTTCCAGATGGTATACCTCAGGTTTACTATTTTGGCCCTTGTGGCAAATACAATGCAATGGTGCTAGAACTACTGGGACCTAGTTTGGAAGACCTATTTGACTTGTGTGATAGAACATTTTCTCTTAAAACTGTTCTTATGATAGCTATACAATTGGTAAGTATAAATATATGTACATTTATATATTTACCAATTTGAGTTCATTAGACCGGTAGCTGGACAACTTTTATAGTACTAATTTATCTGATAAAGGTTCTATAGTCTGCATTCTCTTAAACTATGTTGGTTGTAATATAGTCCTTTTAAGAGACACTCAAGATGCAAATATTAGGTTTTTTTTCTGTGCTATTGTTTTTGCCTTAATCTTATGGAACAGTTGCGTAAGTTTGATATCTGTTTTGAGGAGTGCAGCCTAAAGTTATAAGGTTCAGTTTGACATACTTACTTCCACTGAAGTAAGCAGATGAAAGTCTTAAGTAACACATAAGCATTCAACTTCTTGTCTTGGTCATAATTGCAATAGAGCAATACAAAAATGCATGGTAGAAACAAAATTGTGTAAATGAAAAATATGAAGTTTTGAGGTATTTTTCTGAGTAGCCTGTGTTGTCAGACTAGAATAAAAGCCAAATATTGTTTTTTCTTGCAGTGTTACAAATTTATCTTTAATAAATAACTTCATCTCTTAAAATCCAGGTATACAGTGCACCATGGGTAAAAATTTTAAATGCCACTTATTTGTTTTAAATGCTTTTCTTTCAGTAATAGTGGTACTGACAATCAGGGCTCGACAAATAATGCAATCCACTCGCCTATGGCGTGTAGATTGCAACTCGGAAGAGCCGGGTTCAGGCGATCTGTGCATGCGCAGATCACCGGACAGCACGTCTGGCGAGCGGGGCCCACCGTGGTTCGGCGAGCCCTACGGCAATTAAATAATTAGTATGAACTAGTTAGTTAAATGTCACTGAAGACTAGGGGGAAATCCAGTTAATGGCACAAAAGGCAAAGATTCCATTCATTAATAAAGGTTATGACATCACAAATGCAGTGTCGTTTAACAAGAATTAGTTTTCATATAAAAATGTTTTTCAGACCTGAATTTAAATGTCTAGAAGTAAAGCTGTATTCATACTGGTGATGCACTGACTAAATGTATATGTACAGAACATAGCATATTTTCACAAATGCTTGAGCCGATAGCAAGACAGCATAATTCCATATCGTAGTTTTGTATCCAAGAATGTGCATGAAAATGCATTCAGTACAGCTTGTTCACAGTTGACTTGACTTTTTTTTTGTGATTCATATGAAGCTGTAAGTATAGAGTGCTATTTGCAAGCGATGAAGTATATTTTCTTCTATACACATGCTCATGTCCCATCAGCATTAAGTGGGATTTAGTCAGATGTTGAAAGGAAAATAGTTCTCTACAGTTTTGTTTTAAAGGTTATAAGAGTTCTGGTTTTATATATATATATATTTATATATATATATATATATATAAAATAAAAAAAGCTGATGTAACAGTACTTGTTTGCATCTATACACCACACTTTTTTGTGGTAACCTGAATTTTAAACTGTATTCTGTCCTTTCTTCTTTTTAATAAAGATTTCTCGTATGGAATATGTCCATTCAAAGAACTTGATATACAGAGATGTAAAACCTGAGAACTTCTTAATAGGACGACCAGGAAACAAAACCCAGCAAATTATTCATATTATAGATTTTGGTTTGGCAAAGGAGTATATAGATCCAGAAACAAAGAAGCACATACCATATCGAGAACACAAGAGTCTTACAGGAACAGCTAGATACATGAGTATAAATACACATTTAGGAAAAGGTACGTTTGCATTTTAAGCTCAGAAACTAGAATTCAACTACTATGCTAACTTTGTATGAATTGGTATTTACCCGTGAATCATCCTGTTTGCAGATTGCTAAACCAATTCTAATCTATTCTTATAAAAAACTAAAGTATTATGCACGGAGGCAAATAATCTTATTTTCACAGAGTTTTAATAATTATCTTGTTTCTAAAATCATCATAGGCCATATCTCAGACCATAGTGATATCTGTCTACAAATGTTAAAATGTGTTGTCTTATGGTGTGGCTATGTGTTAGTGGTGGCCAAACTGACTGACCTGCCAAGAAGTAGACCATGATCTTCAGAAGTATGGGAGCCAGAACATATCTGCTGGGGCTCATGCCTTTACACTCACCTGGAGCTGCCTGATTGGACTTGAGGTTTCAGCCTGGCTCCTACGGAACACCCCTCTCCTGCTGGGAGGAGCCCCAAAACCACTCTGTTGCAGGGCAGAAACTGTTGTCCCACCTAAGCACTGCAAGAAAGAGGTCCCGAGTTTCTCCATCCCTGCCCCAGTCTGGTCGATGGAGAATGGAGGGGGCCTGGAGGATTCTACAAGTAGCACTTGAACAATAAAGAAGGTTCAGGTGGCTCATGATTGAGTTTGACTGCCCCTGTTTATAATAATGGGAATGAAGTGCATGTGATTAACTCTTTCTAAAATATGGTACTTTAAAACAACCAAAATTATGGTATTTTTAAACTTACAATTGGGTGTAAAATGATTGAAGTTCTTCAAGTGAAATAATAGGCACAGCTTTGAGAACAGCACTGCAAATTTTCATGCTTTCTTTGCCAGCATGCCTGATCTGCTAAATGGTGAAAAAACACTTAGTGGTGTCCAAAGTAGTCTAGTTTTTATGCCAATGAAGTTCTTTGTCCTTCTCTTCAGACTACCTAGTATGGGTGTCAATTACCATATGAACATTTTTTTGAAAGAATTGTGCTCTTTGATTAAATAAGTGTAGGTGACTGAAATACCTATATATGGTCACAGCCAATTTTAAGTGTTAAGGATTATGCATGTAAGATTTTTTTAAATTTTAATTATATATACACCATAATATATATTAAAAGAAAAATAAAACTTTTTGGGGTAGTGTATGGTACAGAATCTAGCTATTACAATATGTAGATCCAGCAAATAAAAGTAACAGAAATAATACAAATGACATGACTAACAGAGATCAAACATCGAGTCTTGTCTGAAAACTAGCTTCTTTAAGAAGTAGTATTGAAATTACCTATATGACTTAATTAAGCTCTGTCTTCTAGAACACATTCTTAAATGTTATTTAAAGGGAACTTGCTGCACGCAAACACATTAAGCCTTTATACTACATTTTATTTCTGATAAGAGAATTAGAATACATCTCCGTAGGCACAGCTTTTTACATCTTTCCTCCCTCCGTCACCTGACCCTTTCTTTTTTCCAAGTCTGTACTTTGACTTTTAGCAGTGGAAAAAAAAATTAGATTGCGGTAGGGCTTACTGCTGTACTCTTTAAAAAACAAAACATAACAAAACACAAACCAAGCCTTCAGATACATTGCTTCTGGTAGTTTTATTTAAACTATTACAAATGACCATGCGTAATTCCTCCAGTACCTGGGCGAAGGTCACAGCTCAAATAGGCAGATGCTTTTCTTCTCTTTCCAATGGAGCCTGAAAAAATTAGGCATACCGCCTCAATCTAATTGTGCAGAGAGATTCTTAGTCTTTTCATTTGAACTGGCACCAACCATCCATCACTAACATTGAGGCACCTTGATTTTGAAGACCTTGATAAATTCACTTTGTATTGAACATAAGCAGCACTGAGATTGTTGCTCTCATCTAGATTAAAGGGCATTGAAAGTTAGTGCTCAGATGTCCCTGATTTGAACTCAGCTAAGCAGGCTAGAGATTCTAAATTGCGGTCAGCTTCTGAGTATCTAGGACTCTCCTGTTCCTGGATGGAAAAAGTAGATGAAGGAGAGCCATGCTTCTGAGAGAGATTTAGCCTTGTAGAAAGAGGAATAACTCTTGCGCAAAAAGCTCTGTCTTTTGACAATCTACTGTACTTTTTCTTGCACAAAAATGCGCTTGTAGTGCGCAAAAACTCTGAAGTGTAGATGTAGGCTGAGTATGGTGCTCCCTTTCAGGATGGGGGCAGGGAATGAGAAACTTCTCATGCTGCCCCTCCCCAGGCACTGACTGACTTGGGGTGAGCGGGGAGAGCACTAAAAGCCTCCTCCCATCACCAGGGGCACAGGTACCTAGAGGGAACCGCCAGCATTTCAGAACAGCTGGCAGTTCTCTCTGGGATTGGCAAAGACTTTGTGCACTCCCCAAACCCCATAACAATCAGGGTCTGTGGGTGGGTAAACATGGACAGGGCTCAACAAATAATGCAATCTACTCTCCACGGGCGAGTAGATTGCAACTCGGAAGAGCCAGGTTCGGGCGCAGATCGCCGAACGGGGCTCGCCGCGGTTTGGCGAGCCCTGAGCATGGAAGTGCCCCGCCCCTTTCTCCTGAGGCCCCGGCCCTACTGGGGTGGCTTAGGGCCACTTCAGAAATTTCTGAAGTGGCTCCCAATCAAAAATTGCCTACCCCTGCCCTATCCTTAGTTCTCGCAAGTGTTGCTAGGACCACAGAATACACCATACTGATCTACTCTGCCTTGATCAAAAATGTTAACTCTGAACAATTATTGATTTTGTGATGTTGGTATCAGTGCAATTCCTTCTGCAGCAAGAATAATCTAGCTGCAAATATGATGTGCTTGTTAGCTGTCTGATATTCCAAGGCATCTGACTTGGCCCTCCTGAAAACCAGTGAACTTTGGATGAGAGAAAACGTGAAGGTTCAGCATTCCCTATCTGTGATACAAACCCTGTGATACAAAACCTAATCATCTACACCGAAGGTTCCAAAGATAGTTTAATTTACTGTGACAGATGCAAATTTGTGCAGGCTAGTGAGACTTACTACAACAAGGCTGTCAATTAAATGTCACATAGGCAATACAGTGGCCACTTGCAGAGGAATATACCTTTTACTTCAGTTATGAGGGGTTGTGAAATTGCAGATGTGCTCTGAAGCCTATTGCTCTATAGAAAATAGCTTAATCAGACATGACTTATAGGATGGACCTTCCTGCTACAACATCCTTGGGACATGAGCAGTCCTAAACAAAGGAGTTTGCCGGATCAGGGGAGGTCAGGACACCTGGATTTCCTGGGGAATCCCCTCTTGATGGCCGCCCTGGGAGAACCCGGAAGCCTGACCTCGTCCACCCCACCTTGACCCCCTCCACCCTGCCTGACACTCTTGTTGCCAGCCCACTCCTGGGCTTTGCTCTCTGCCCCTGGCTCCATGCAGGGTGGCAGCTGCTCCTGGTTGCCTGGCCCCACATGGGACAGTGGCTGCTCCTAGGGTCCTTGGCTCCCAAGTCACTGGCCCTACGGGCTGGCACCCACCAGTCCGGCTCTGCTCCCAGCTGCTCTCAACCATGGAGCTGCGGCGTCCTGCTTTAGTAACATCTGTGGTCCTGCCCAACCACAGATGTTCCCAGACCAGATAGTCCTGGATGAAAGAGGTTCAACCTGTAGAAACTAGTGATGTTGTGTAATTGAATAGTCATGTAACTTCGTGAAATCTTAGCGGTTATGTGATTATTGGACAGTCTCCGGGGTTGAACCAGCAGCCAGTGTGCTCCTGGCCTTACTCCTAGGGAGCCCCCTATGACCCTACCCTGTTACCTCTGTAACAGAGGCAGCAGTGTGGAGTGGCAGGCGGAGAGCCCATTGAAAAAACAGCTCCCGGCGCAGACCATTTGCCTGCTGCCCCAAGCTGAAGCCTCTGATACTGAGGCAATAGCCCCTGTCCTCGGGGGTCCAAGTTCCCTGAGGACCGAGGCTGCTCTGTGGGATGTGGAGCCGCTTCGGTCTGCAGGGAGCTCAGGATTGCTGTGGACAGAGGTTGCTTCATGGCAGCCTCCCTGTCCCACCCTGTAGTAATGCGGGGAGGAGGGAAGGAAGGGGGGGGGGGGTCAGCTCTGGGGAGCTTTTAATATTCTGTTTCTGATTGGAATTCCAATTTCACTAGTAAACCACTCATCTGTTTTATCACTACTGCAGCAAGCAGAAGAGCAATTTCTTGGTGTGGAAATGGGGTGGGGAATTCAGCATTAGTCCCCATACTTCATCCAGGCCAGATTCTCAGGGTACCTTCTTCAGTGTATCAGTGTAAAAATCTTTGTTTTAAGCAATTTCATCTGGATCAAATTCAACATGAAAGCTGGTAGAGTGAGATGCTAAATCCTGCTAACTGATGAACTAGAACAGGAGGTCTTTTGTTTTTTCTCCAGAATTGAGGAGCTTTAATTTGTGACTCCACTTGTTTGCTTCAAGCAGCATCAGGATATACACAAAACACTTGATCCAACCAAGAGGGGGAAGACAGTATCAGAGGGGTAGCCGTGTTAGTCTGCATCTGCAAAAGTGACGAGGAATCCTGTGGCACCTTATAGACTAACTGAAGTGTAGGAGCATAAGCTTTCGTGGGCAAAGATCCACTTCGTCAGATGCATGTAGTGGAAATATCCAGAGGCAGGTATAAATATGCAGGCCAGGATCAGGCTGGAGATGACGAGGTGGATCCAATCAAGGAGGATGAGGCCCACTTCTAGCAGCTGATCTGGAGGTGTGAATTCCAAGAGAGCAGAAGCTGCTTTTGCAGTTAGCAAAGGGGGAAGACAGTTGCTGTCTCATTTTTGTCACATACATGCCTTCTTTTTTCCATTTCCCAATTTATGCACACTTTTGCTAACACAGGAAGCCAGGATGTAGATGGAGGCAGCATATTCATTGGAAGGCCCCCTATTGCCCTTTCAGACTATCATTCTCACTTTCCATAGATATAAGTAGGATTCATTGAGGATATATCTTCCTGAACTATGTCAGACAAAGTCCAGAATTATATAAACTTTATGCCTCAGTCTTGAATTTGAATTGCACAATTTTTCTTATCTTGACTAAAAACTTCTTTCTTCAAGGTAGAATTGATCTGCCTTTATAGTATATTATAGTTTGAGGAATATTTTCTAATATTTGGTACCTTTCTAGTGACTGCACTGTGAAAAAAATGAATGTTAATCTTTCTGTATCTGTTTGGTAATTGTATTACAACCACTTCTTTGAGTCCTTACTAAAAAGTTACTTGTTTATTGGTGAAAAATGTTTTTGGTGGGTAGCATATCCTTCTGACTGACTCATATTTAATAATTTTTAATGCTTACAATTGCATCTTGCAATGACTCTTTCTGGAGAGGCACTGCAGATTTACCTCTGGGTATAGAGGGCCTTGCTTACAAGAAGCTGCCAACACTGCACTTTTCTGGGCTGACAGATTTTTATGAGAACAAAATTACAGCTGAAAACAGAATTGTTCTAATATTTAAAGAATACCATATTGTCCAGAGTAATTTTACTATATTAGATGTGACCGTTCAATTTTTTAGGAATTTTGACACCTCTAAATTTTTTCACTTGTGATTAATTTTCAGTAGTGCAATGTTTTATTGAATTTCAGATTAATTTATATTAATATGTAAGTCAATGTATGATGGATCAACTAAACAAAATGTGTTTTGAATGTAAGTTGTCAAGTTTTCTTAATGATGAACTACTGATTTAGGCTTGCTGTGACCTGCCGTTAAACAGGCTTTTGAATTTCTGCTATCTTGTGTGCCCACCCACCAGGAACTAGTCCTTGCAAGCAGAGAGAACTCACCTCTTCTCCAGTGTTTAATTTGTAATGAAAGGTGCTGGGTCTCAAATAATCTTTTACTTTTATACCTGATGCAGCAAGCCCAGAGGTGCTGTGTCTCAGCCCTGGCACAAATTAAGCACTGCCCTTCTCACCATAGGTAGGAGATAAAGTCATGTCCTCTTACTGCATCAGCCTATAGAGTAAGGCTAACACAACGATGGAGCAATCTGCATTATCCTAATGCTTGATGTGCTGTGTTTTTGCCATGCCCACTGAACAGCTCTGGGGGAGAGTACCTCTTGTACCTCTCATTTGGTAGGGGTTTGTTCATCTGCACAATTACAAATTCATTGAAAAGAGCTTCTCCTTGCTGTTTTGTTTTTAAAGAGGACAATTGTTCAACTTTTATCTATGCTTCTAAATGTCGTCTTCTTTTCTTTGTGAACATTTTAATCTCCTTTTATATTTACAAGTACTTTAAATCTACCCTCTTCAGACACATGCAAATTTAGAACATATTAAATGGGCTTTAATGTTGAACAGCATACTTTCCTCTATAAGTAATGGCCCTTTACCTTTTGTCTGTAAAAGGTCCACTGAAGTGAGTGGTGATTCTCCTAGTATTTGGCTTTTTCTAGTTACAGGTTAAACAAAAAGCTGCTTTGTATACTTCACAAATTAGTTGAGATGAAAAAAAATTTAAAGTAGTTTTTCACCATTTGCAATAACCTAAGAAAAGATGGGAAAATCATAATAAACTTTAAAATAAATGAGTCCTAGAATCAGCCATTAATAAGATCCTTAAGTAGCTTTTGGCATTGCTTAAAAAACATTAATAAATATTAAGTATCAGAGGGTAGCCATGTTAGTCTGAATCTGCAAAAGGGGCGTGGAGTCCTGTGGTACTTTATGACTAACTGAAGTGTTGGAGCGTAAGCTTTCGTGGGCAAAGACCCACTTCGTCAGATGCAAGTAGTGGAAATTTTCCAGAGGCAGGTATAAATATGCAGGCAAGAATCAGGCTGGAGATGACAAGGTGGATCCAATCAGCGAGGATGAGGCCCACTTCTAGTAGCTGATCTGGAAGTGTGAATTCCAAGAGAGGAGAAGCTGCTTTTGTAGTTAGCAAGCCATTCACAGTCTTTGTTTAATCCAGAGTTGATTGTATCAAACTTGAAGATGAACTGTAGCTCAGCAGTTTCTCTTTGAAGTCTGGTCCTGAAGTTTTTTTGCTGCAGGATGGCTACCTTTAGATCTGCAATTGTGTGTCCACGGAGATTGAAGTGTTCCCCTACAGGTTTTTGTATGTTGCCATTCCTAATATCTGATTTGTGTTTGTTGATTCTTTTACGTAGAGACTGTCCAGTTTGGCCGATGTATATAGCAGTGGGGCATTGTTGGCACATATTACTTTATTAGATGTGCAGGAGAATGAACCAGTGACAGTATGGCTGATCTGGTTAGGTCCTGTGATGGTGTTGCTGCTGTATATATGTGGGCAGAGTTGGCACCAAGGTTTGTTGCATGGATTGGTTCCTGAGTTCGAGTTATTATGGTGCGGTGTGTAGTTGCTGGTGAGAATATGCTTCAGGTTGGCGGGTTGTCTGTGGGCAGGGACTGGCCTGTCTCCCAAGGCCTGTGAAAGCGAGGGATCATTGTCCAGGATGGGTTGTAGATCACTGATGTTACGTTGGAGAGGTTTTAGTTGAGGACTGTAGGTGATGGCCTTCCAGAGTCTGTTGGTATTCTGTTGGTTTCTTTCTTGGGCTTGTCCCGTAGCAGGAGGCTTCTGGGTACACATCTGGCTCTGTCAATCTGTCTCCTCACTTCCTCGTGTGGGTATCGTAGTTTACAGAATGCTTGTTGAAGATCTTGTAGGTGTAGGTCTCTGTCTGAGGGGTTGGAGCATACAGCATACAGTGCTTGGCTGTAAACAATGGATCGTGTGGTGTGTCCGGGATGGAAGCTGGAGGCATGCAGATAAGCATAGCGGTCGGTAGGTTTTCGGCATAGGGTGGTATTGATGTGACAGTCGCTTATTTGCACCATGGTGTCCAGGAAATGGACCTTCCGTGTAGACTGGTCCATGCTGCGGTTGATGGTGGAAGCTGTTGAAATCGTGATGAAATTCTTCCAGAGTCTCCTTCCCATGGGTCCAGATGATGATGTCATCGATGTAGCATAGGTAGAGAAGGGGCGTAAGTGGATGAGAGCTGAAGAAACGTTGTTCCAGGTCAGCCATAAAAATGTTGGCGTATTGTGGGGCCATGCGGGTGCCCATAGCAGTTCCACTGGTCTGGAGGTATATATTGCCACCAAATATTGTTTCGAATCAGTTGTTTTCATACTATGGTCTGATCATTCTCACTTGGTTGCTTCTGCATTACTAAAAACATGTTCAGAGAAATAGAGTTTATTTAAATTATTCTTGCTTTTCTGTCTGTGGTCTCTATCATGTTCCTGGAAATGGAAATTTATGGAAAATTATTTCACCACAGGAACTCATGAAAGCCTATCTGGAAAAAGTAACCAAATCAGAAAAGTACATTATCTTCTTCCAAGTGTCCTTCATGACAAATGAGGGAAAATATACAGCAAATGTGAAAGAGGAACTCCAGGATAAACAATCAAATTCAGATGTAGAATATGCTACCTTTTTGTCAAAAGGCTTTCTTTTTATGGAGTCCTTTAAAATGCTTATTCTTTAAAACAGGTTCTGTTGGGAAAGGAACAGCTGCCAAGTGTAGGAAATTGCAGTGCAAAATAAATTCACAATTCTCTGTGTCTTTAGATTGTCTATAAAGGCAGCTTTGTGCTTTGAACTCTCTCATGTACTGTAAGAAGTTGACTAGATAATGTTCAGCATTAGCTCTTTTTATAAAGATAATTAGTAGTAACCATCAATTATTGCATTAAAACTAAGTGACCAAACATTTTACCGTTGAGACTGTGTGTCTTATGGAATTGCTTTCAATCCCATGAATCAACTTCATTTAAAAAAAATCCTATGTAGATGTATGCTTCCATTTCGAATAATAAAAGGACAATCATGCAAACTAGCAGCAACAATTTTTCGCTTTAAGATAATTGAATAACCCACATTGAAGACTCTTAAATATATCTGGAATTTTGGAATACTAATAACACTTGGACAATAAGAAAAGTGTTTTCGCTTGAAATAGCATTTCATAAATCAGATGGCACACGTGATTAAATTTGCAAAATTCACTTGAGTACTCTTTTGGAATTTGTTGTTTTTCTTATAAAATATATGGGATACTGTGTCTTGAATTTTGATACATTGACTAGTATATGGTGGATAATAACTTTCAATGGGGAGCCACTCCAAGAATTTATTAAATCGTCAGGAGCTGCATTTTTGTATCACATTCTGGCCTCAGTAGTCAGCCGCTTTGGGCTGCACATGGGGCTGTGGCAGGCAGAGAGCCTACCTAAGAGTCCCACGGGGTCCACGTGGCTGGAGCCAAATGTTTGGCAGGTCAGATGTGGCCCACAGGCTGTATTTTGCCCATCCCTGGATTCGCACTTCATTGTAGTAAACAAGTTGTATTACTGCTAAATAATTCCATTTACAGTTCCACTCTAAGATCAGTTAGATAAGGGACTTGGCTTCTTCCATGGTGCTGTTTGACAAAAGTAACAGTTCTTAACTTCCCCAATAAAACCTTTGGCTTTCTTTAAAAAAAAAAAAAAAACTCCATAAAGTGGGTAGCTGGGCAATCGGTATTACTTTTCCCATGAACCACATAGTATTCATCATTTAAGAAGGAAATTTGTTCAATGCCAGTCAGTTTAAAAAATGTGGACATCTTTAATGAAAGTATATTTTTAAATACATTAGTTTCCTTTTATACTAAAAGTAATATATATTGTTAAAATGAATATATCAATTTTCTACATTATTATTTTATGTTTAACTCTGCTCTTAACAGGGTCTACAGTTAGCAAAAATTAACACTATTTTAATATAATATTTTATACAGTTAAATCTCTAAATATAGCAAAAACTTCTAAATCATAAAAAATATAACTTAAGCTGACTTAACATTCTAATAACCTTTTTATTTCGTTGCAGAACAAAGTAGAAGAGATGATTTAGAAGCTTTAGGTCATATGTTTATGTATTTTCTCAGAGGAAGCCTTCCGTGGCAAGGTTTAAAGGTAGTGATTTTAATCTCAATCTCTCTCTCTCTCTCTCTGTCTGTCTCTCTCTCTCTCTCTTTTTTGTCATCTTCTCTATAGTGTTTCCCTAGTAAAATTGTCTCTTAAAATACTTTCTGAAGTTGTAAATATATCTTTTACATCATAGGCTGACACATTAAAAGAACGTTATCAGAAAATTGGAGACACAAAACGAGCAACTCCTATTGAAGTATTGTGCGAAAACTTTCCAGGTAACGACTGTGTTAATGAAGATAAATCTGTTAATTTATCCTTTAAAAAAAAGTGGCAGTAGATCTGTTTTTAATATTTTAGGACTGTACATTACTAAGAAAAATGGCAATTAATATAGTTTAAGATATAATGAAATAGCCAAGAGTTTACTATTGTTGAAGCTGGAGGCTTGGAAGAACATAGACAATTAGTAGTTTTGTTCTTATATTGACCTTCTGTGGGAAGGAGGGAAATGAAAAGGAAGTTTATTTTTAAGTTCCAGCTAGTGATCAGTTTATCATGAAGCATAAAATTTTGATACCCCCTTTCATCTATAGGAAAGCAGATTAACATTTTTAAAAAATGTTTTGACACCTTTCTTAGTGGTAAATGACCATCATTATGAAGCCAATTTACTTAAAACTATTTGCAACTTGCTATTTTGGGCATTTCTCCTGCCTCTGAGTCCCCCTAAAAACTGATGGCGGTATTATAGTTATATTTTCCTAGACAGGAAGATACTTTAGTATTTCTGTAAAATTCTCAGAGATATTAAACTGATTTGCTACATGGAAGCATCTATGAAATTGACTAAACAGAATCTTCTGTCAAATGCACAAAGTAAGTTAGAAAAAACAGAAACAATTTTCTGCTTTTTAAATCTTTGTGGATCTAGTAATAGATTTTTAGCCTGATGTTTAAAAAAATATTTTTTGTCTACATAGCTTCCATTCTGCCAACATTACACTCATGGCAGTTCCATTAAATTCAGTGGGATACTCATAAACATAAAGTTAATATGTGCATAATTGTTTCAAAGGGAAAAATGCATTAACTGCTGTGGAACATGAAAATTAAACTCGTAAGTAAATTAACACAATATAAAATCAATTGACTTTATATAGAAAGCTAAACATTTGGTTTGTTTTTAAATGTCAATGACTAATGTAATTGTTTAACTATTAATAAAGCAGAAATAGCAATTATGAATATTTCTCATTTGTATAGAGGAAATGGCTACATATCTACGTTATGTAAGAAGGCTAGATTTTTTTGAAAAACCAGACTATGACTACTTAAGAAAACTCTTTACAGACTTATTTGATCGGAAGGGCTATATGTTTGATTATGAATATGACTGGATTGGCAAACAGCTGGTGAGTTCAGTTGAGCAAAAATAACTGTATTTTTGTCTAACCAGTTTAACTATAGTAGTTAGTCTTAATATTTGTGTTGAATTTTTCTTGTATATTATAAAAATTACAAATATTATGACTCAAACTTCTATTGTGAAAGCTGCAAAATAGTTTCCATTATCTCATAGACTCATAGACTTTAAGGTCAGAAGGGACCATTATGATCATCTAGTCTGACCCCCTGCACAGTGCAGGCCACAGAATCTCAACCACCCCTCTTAGAATAATCCTCTCACCTATATCAAAGATATTGAAGCAAAGAATCAAAGAATCTCCTGTTTTTACATGTTCTGAAATTTATGCAATATCACCTTTTGGTCTGCAATTTGGTCTGAGATTTTTTTTTTTATACTGGGTATTTTCCCAAAGGTGTTTGACACCAAATAAAATTTCTTCCTTCAGTTTTATAATAGGAAGTTGTAGGAATTCTAATAATTTTAGTAGCAGATTATCCTTGAAAAGATTCAAATTACAAAGTCCTCATTCAGAGTGCGTGGCTGTTTGCATTTGGGGAACTTTTTTCCAAATTTTAACCAACTGAGAAATTATACTAAAGCCTCATTCCCTTTGTGACAAAGTGCACAGGCACATGGGCTGATCCTTTCAAGCTTTTGCTGAGACCATTAGCTTGAAGGACCTTTTAAGTGTCTCATTAAAACATACAATAAAAATATCCTTTTTAAAAACATTTTTGACTGCTATCAGGAATAGCAGAAAAGTTTGTGTGTCTCTAAAGGATTATTCCTCACAATCAGGGTCTCAGCTGATCAGAAAATCGTTGGGGGTGATACCCGTAGAAAATCGTTTCCACTGAAAAAGTACACAAATGCAATTTTTGGCCAAAAAGCCCAACTTTTTTTGAGAGAAGCTAGACAGAAATATGTGTACAGTCAAAAACTCATGGAAACTTAGACTAAGTCAATACATTTTGGCTGCATGCTCTAATAGTCTGAGTTCTAAACATTCCTTTTACAAAATTCTGTGCTTGTCTTAAAGAATTTTTTTCTATACCCTAAAATATTTCAACACTTTCTTCATTTTTTAGTTAGAATAAATTTAATACCATACTCCTGTATATCCTTATCTACTTGAATATTTTGCTAACTTATTCTTGCTATGATATTTCACTAAAATTATGAGTAGTTCACTATCATTAATGTTCTTATATTAATTGTTAAGCTAGCCTTTTCTAACTTTTCAGGGCTTGGCTTTGCAACCCAAATAATGTTCTGTTAACATTGTTTTTTTTTTTTTTTGTACATGATGACAATTATATTGCAGTAGTGCCAAGGGTCCTGTCATGGATCAGGTTCTTATTATGCTAGGCAATATAAAAATATAACTAAACGTGTTCCCTGCTTAGAAGAGCCATCAATGTAAAACAAGAATGAGCGAGATATACAGTATATTCTCTTTGTCCTTGCTTACATGCAATGTATATAGAGATGGAGTGATTACAAAACTAACTTTGATCATGTGCACAGTTGATTCTTCAGTGTAGGAAAGTATGTCTCTGTTCCCTATGAAACAACCATGTGCTTTTTATACATGTGATATTATAAGAATTTTCACATGTAAATGATCCTACACTATGCAGCACATAATGTATTTGTTGCTATAAGGTTAACAAAAGTTAATATTCTGTAGTGCTCAGAAGTATGGCTGTTAAAATGTATTTAAGTAACCATGTAACCTCTGAAAATTTCAGCTGTTACACATCGAGGGGCAGTCAGATTCCTGGGAGCCAGTTTTTAAGCTGGTTCCCCACGTGTACTGGCTCCCATCTTCCACACCTGCCCCCCACGCTGCTGGCTCTGACACAGAGGCAGCAGTGTGAGGGGGAAGTCAGATGGCTCCCCATTCATACCAGGAGCCTGCGTGTAACTGTGTGGGTTAACATATGAGCCCAGGCCCATCGGTTATCTGTGTACATGGCTACACTTTCACATTCCTACTCAAAAGGGACAATCCAAGTTGGATGGCACTTAAAATCTTTTCTTCAGCACATTTTGTCTTTGATTACTTAATCATGGTTGTTTAACATTCTACAAACATAATCTTTCTATGGATTTTCTTAAAGGAAAAAAGTAGGAGCCTTCCCTGTTTAGGATATGGAAATTCTGTTCGCTTCTAAAAACTTGAAGTGTGTTTAAGTTCCACAATCTGGAACTATTTATATATCACCAGAATGGCCTTCTCCCACACGTACTTAAATGTTATGTCGCAAGGCACATCTTTCTTGGGAATAACTAAAATGGGGCTCCTTGCTGCGCATCTTAAAAGGTTTTCAGATGCTTTCTTCAGTCCATATGTAACTTGTGTTCTGAACGACTTTATAAAGCTTTTTTCATGACTTAGCTAAGCTAGTCTTGCACATAGCCACAGTGAATATTTTCTTAGTTACAAATCCTGTAAACGAAGAGAAAAAATTCCGCTGTGAATAGTTGAACAATTTTTCAAAAGCAAATAAAATGATGAAATCAAATTTCCTCCGGAGCAATGAAATGCACTGTTTTCTAGTAAGCATTGGCCCCAGATAATATTGTATTTTTAAAGACTTAATAAGCCTTTTGATTATTTTTTAAAAAGTTGGAAGAAAATGTTTAAAATGGTAATATATTTTATTTCCAGTGTGTTCACATTCAAAAGTGGCTTAATTTTTTTTCCTTTATCTTTTCAAAGAAGGTAGAAATCAGTCATAGAAAATTTCAGCCTGCAGTCTTTCAGGAAGTTATCAGTAACCAAAATATGTTAGTGTGCATTTCATGCAACTTTAACTGTAGTGGGACGAACACTTCTAGTTGAAGTTTTGGCAAACTTTTCAAATGAAGTAGTTAAACAAAAATTCAAAGAACTAATCACAAATAGGACTAGTTTACAATAATTCATCATGACTTAAATATAATAGTACAGGTTGGACCTGCTGATCTGGCATCCTCAGGTCCTGACCAGTCCTAGTTGAGGGATTTTGCTGGACATGGGGTGGTCTTATCTGGCCCCCCTGCTACCAGCCCCCCCAACCCTGGTCTGCCTGCCAACTTCTTGGTCTCCCCCTTCCCCTGCCTGCCCTGCCACTGTCTCCCTCCCCACTACCTTGCTTAGCCAGGTAGCCCAGCTCCCTGAGCACCAGTCTTCTGAATGCACCGGGCAGCCTCACTGTGGTGAGCTGGGTTCTTGGCCTTTCTGCGCAGCCCTTCTGCGGCATGCCAGGCTCTGGGTTGTACCTAGCAGTCTAGCTGTGGTGTGGTAAGCAGTCCAGCTGCAGGGAGTCCAGCCACCAGCCTTCCACCGGAACTCTCTGGGCCTGGAACATACGTAGTGCTGTCGGACCATGGATGTTGCCAGACCAGGGAGTCTAGTTAACAGATTCAACCTGTAAATGCATTGCAGCGCAGACTAGTGAAGTGTTTATAATTATACATAATTGCAGCAAGTTGCTCCTAAATTTACGAAGGGATAGCTTGGTAACTGCTTTTAGGGGGAATTAGCACGTTTCAAATAATGAAGTAGACCCTCACTGATTTGCTGTTGATTTTGTATGGCCACATCTCTCTGCATTTCCATGGCAAATTCAGAAAAATGTTTTGGATTACTATTCAGTAATTATTTGATATGTAAAAATTTTATTTTAACAACTTACTACATAATATATTATGTTTGTAGCCTACTCCAGTGGGCTCAATTCATTCAGACCCTGCACTGTCATCAAACAGAGAAGCACATCAGCACAGAGATAAGATTCAGCAATCCAAAAATCAGGTATACTGCTCATCTAAAATTTTATTAGGATTATTTTTTCATGCTTTATAAAACATTAATTCTTTTGAAACAGCTTTGCTATTGCTTGTGCTACAGTTTGAAATTTGACACCAATTTATGTTCGTTTTTCTGTGTGGAAGGTAATCTTTATTAATATTTGAATGTTTTTCATTCATAAATCTTAAAGGTCATAAAAGGCTATTGTGTTTTGAAATTTTAATTATAAGTGGGAGACTTTGTCTTTTCTGATGAACTGCATCATAAACAACATGGCTGGGTTGTTGTTTTTTGCCTACATTTTTCTGCCTACATTTTTCTATTTAATCTTACATAGTTGCATACTTTGCACCCTGTCCAGTGAACCATCCAATAGTGTTAGTGTTTTATTTTCCTGTGACTTACATATGTTTGTTTTACTGCCACCTGTAAATTCAAAAGGTAGTAAAATTTGTGAAAAGTCTAGATTTTCTGTTTAATATATTAACCTAAGTTTTGTTAAGCTTTTATTAGAGAAAACACTTAATGCACGATCATAGGCAATAAGAACAGATGGATTTGCTTCAGATTTGAATTCACCATTGTTACCTAGTGGTCGTGGTATGTACAATTCTGAAGTAAAATTACGAGAATGTTGTTGTGTGAGAAATTTATTTTAAAGTAATATATTATAGATTAATGACTGTTTTATGTGAGGGTTGAAATAAAAACTGTACCAAGTATATACATTGTATTTTACTTAAGCTATACACCTTAAGGGTAAAGCTTCCAAAGTGGACATATGAACTTCACCCATGATATATATATATATGCATATGTACGTGCCCATATGGTTTTATTCTAGTTTTCAAAAAAGGGGATACACATGTCATTACCCACTTTATACATAGAAATGAGATTTGCACATATAATTTAGGTAGCTAGTTTCAAAACCTTCGTCATGAGAAATTTATTGTTTCTGTACAAAAATCAATTGTATTTTAATGGGTATACTTAGTTTCGTTAGGAGGTTGTTGCCAAACTAATGGAAAATTACAGTATGCTGATAACTTGATCATTATTGTGGTTTTATACATCAGTTTTTCTCAGAAAATTTCAGACCTTCTTTGATGCTAGGGTATTATATATAGTATAGTAATTGTGCACTGCGTTTTCTGATGCATTTGTTAGAAGTACATTTTCTTTTAATATAATATGCATTCTGTCAATTGCAGCAGGTTGTATTTTAAATACATGTAATTGTGAGTTCTTTTCTTTTCTTCTGGGATGTCAATGATATTTTAATTATGTTGCTGTGTTTGAGAGAAATGTTGCATGTCCCAGGTGACTTTTTATAGCCATTTTGAAATTATATAAAAAATAAAAACGGTTTCGGGGCTTTTGTTTTTGTTTTGCTTTCTGCTATTTCCAGATTCCTAATCTGTCTGGTATTTCATATTTGAGTCTATATGCTTTTGCTTGTTTTTAGTCACTGCACAACTTTTAGCTACAGTAAATAGTGAAGTTTAAGCATGTATCTATCTACATTCATGTGCATATGTACATAGCTGGTTACATTCTGTATGTGTATTGTATTCCTGTCGGATTTTTATTTCATGTAATACAAGCATGAGGTGTTTTAATATATTTTTTGGGTTTTTTCTTCCTCTTCCTATGCATGCTTAATGCACTATATAATTGGCAGTCAGCAGACCACAGGGCAGCTTGGGACTCCCAGCAGGCCAACCCCCATCACTTGAGAGCTCACCTTGCAGCTGACAGACATGGTGGCTCGGTACAGGTATTTTCTGCTTCTTTGCATGACTGATTATTTCCACATTCTGCAACCTATTCCCTTGTATCTCCTGGCATGATTCTTGTTTTCAGCTGAAAAGTTTGCTTCATGGTATGTCCATAGTTACAGTCCCTTGTTCCTTTTGTTGTACAGCTGCCAAACTGGTGGGGCGAGGAGTCTTTTTTATGTTGAATTTCCGATGACAATTTTTTCTACAAATGCCTGTTATAGTGTAGTAGTATTGCTTTTTAAATATGTATATAAACTAAATCAGTTAGTTACGACTATATAGAAAATTTAAATGAACTGGGTTTAAATAGATTTTAACTACTCAAGATTATTTAATATTAGCCAATTTGGAGAACTTGGCAAAGTGTAACACTTTTTAACTGGGGAGGAGGGAGAGAAACTGACATGGGGAAGTCAGTGGATGTTATATATCTTGACTTTACCAAGGCTTTTGATACGGTCTCCCACAATATTCTTGCCAGCAAGTTAAGGGAATGTGGATTGGATAAATGGACGGTAAGATGGATAGAAAGATGGCTAGAAGGCCGGGCCCAGCGGGTAGTGATCAATGGCTCGATGTCAGGATGGCGGTCGGTTTCTAGTGGAGTGCCCCAAGGTTCGGTTCTAGGACCGGTTTTGTTCAATATCTTTATTAATGATCTGGATGAGGGGATGGATTGCACCCTCAGCAAGTTTGCGGATTACACTAAGCTGGGGGGAGAGGTAGATACGCTTAAGGGCAGAGATAGGGTCCAGAGTGACTTAGACAAATTGGAGGATTGGGCCACAAGAAATCTGATGAGGTTCAACAAGAACAAGTGTAGAGTTCTGCACTTGGGACGGAAGAATCCCAAGCATAGTTACAAGCTGGGGACCAACCAGTTAAGTAGTAGTTCTGCAGAAAAGGACCTGGGGGTTACAGTGGATGAGAAGCTGGATATGAGTCAACAGTGTGCCCTTGTAGCCAAGAAGGCTAATGGCATATTAGGTTGCATTAAGAGGAGCATTGCCAGCAGATCCAGAGATGACATTATTCCCCTTTATTCGGCATTGGTGAGGCCACATCTGAAGTATTGTGTCCAGTTCTGAGCCCCCCACTAGAGGATGTGGACGCATTGGAGAGGGTCCAGCGGAGGGCAACCAAAATGATTAGGGGGCTGGAGCATATGACCTATGAGGAGAGGCTGAGGGAGTTGGGTCTGTTTAGTCTGGAGAAGCAAAGAGTGAGGGGGGATTTGATAGCAGCCTTCAACTTCCTGAAGGGAGGTTCCAAAGAGGATGGAGAGAGGCTGTTCTCAGTAGTGACTGATGGCAGAACAAGGAACAATGGTCTCAAGTTATGGTGGGAGAGGTCCAGGTTGGATATTAGGAAAAACTATTTCACTAGGAGGGTGGTGAAGCACTGGAATGGGTTACCTAGGGAAGTAGTGGAGTCTCCATCCCTAGAGGTGTTTAAGTCTTGGCTTGACAAAGCCCTGGCTGGGTTGATTTAGATGGGATTGGTCCTGCCTAGAGCAGGGGGCTGGACTTGATGACCTTCTGATGTCTCTTCCAGTTCTATGATAAGGGATGGTTTGAGAACATGATCTTGGTAACTAATTGACCATTTATTATCAGTGGGAAATAGGTCAATGGAGGGATGATAGGAGTTACTATAGAGAACTTTCTGGGTGTCCGGCTGGTGAGTCTTGCCCACATGCTCAGGGTTTAGCTGATCGCCATATTTGGGGTCAGGAAGGAATTTTCCTCCAGGGTAGATTGGCAGAGACCTTGGAGGTTTTTTGCCTTCCTCTGTAGCATGGGGCACAGATCACAGCTGGAGGATTCTCTGCATCTTGGGGCCTTCAAAGTATTTGAAGGCTTCAATATCTGAGACATAAGTGAGAGGATTATTCTAAGAGGGGTGGGTGAGATTCTGTGGCTTGCACTGTGCAGGGGGTCAGACTAGATGATCATAAAGGTCCCTTCTGACCTTAAAGTCTGAGTCTATGAGTAATTAATATTGTTAATATGTAGTGGATAGACATTTTATTTAAAAAGTTACTTAGTTGAAATTGAGTCAGTTTCTACGAATAAGTATAACAACTTTAGATATTATATTTGTCCCCTACTGATACTGAAACCGATGTAATAAATGGCAAAACTATCTGACCAGATATGGTGAATTTTGACCATATAGACACTACTGTCAAATTCAGAGTAGAAAACTGAAAATAAAATGGGGATTTTTTCAGATAATTTTTCAATGTTTTAGAAGTTGCTTTCAAGAACAATAGAATGTTAGAGGAATATAGTTTGTTAGTTAGTGGTGGATCTGTTACAGTTTAAAAAAAAAGTTCATAGGTTAAGTTGAGTTGTGAGGTCCATTTTCCCCCCCTGTGTGGTTTGGCACTAGAGCATACCTGGGTCTCCAGCTTTTGTGACAATCATGTGTCCAGAGTTGACCCTCACACTGCCTGCTTGAAGTGTTCAGGAGATGGTCATCAGAAGGATTGTTGTCCTATTTGCAAACTTTGTCTCTGTACACTAAAAGATACAGAGATCAGTTCCTGAAATTATTGCTAATGGATACAGCACTCCAGTTTCAACCCAACCATACCACGTACCAACAGAGGTGACGCCAAGTGCTTCGTCTTCGGTGCGCAGTGCACACTAAAGCTCTAGCAACGGTCTCCAGTACCTGACAGGTACATGCTGTTGGCACTGCTCTCAATCACTAGTGCCACAGAAAAAGAAGAGTCAAGACAGGAAAGTCTTCTACAAGCGTAGGCTGAGACCTGAATTGGGCCACTAGGGCTCCATGCTGGCATGTTATTTGGTGAAAAGACCCCAGGAGCCAACAATGACACCTCCACCCCGATCCCCAGAACCAGCAATTGAGATCTGTGTGCCCTCTACTGCTAAGGCTTTTCAAGCAGCTCAAGATTTAATGCCCACCACGGTGCCCTTTTCTTAGCTGACACTGGCTCTGCCAAAAGTGCTCTTGAGAGGCTAACCAACCATGATGCCTTAGGGGCTCATCTTTGCTGACGTGCTATTCCCAGACACCTCAATGGGATCAATGTAGTGAATCCTCGCACTGGTTTTCCTGCACCAGTACATCCAAGTTGGTCCAAATCTGGTAGGTTCTCTTGAGGCAGGAGCAGAAGATCAACCTCTACCTATAATCGGCCCTTTTGGACCCTCTGGGCTTTTCACCAAAACCAAGGGCGGAGCCATGGGCATCACACAAGGGCTTCTTCTGTAGCATCTGCCACATTTGTTCTCCCATTAGCACACAGTTTTGTTATCAACGCAAGAGGTAGCCCCTCTGACTTCTTCCACCAATATAAATGCCAGTACTGCTGACAATGTTACCTTGGGTGCCTCTTCTGGTGTCATTGGTGCCAGCACCTACACTAGCAATGGCACCATCCTTGGTACCAATAGTTATACCCTGGTACCAGAATACAGGCAACCTTCACTGTGGCTCCTATGCAGTCGGAACAGGCAAGCCACATATATGAGCCTCTTCCTGTGATTGGTATCTCCTCTTCACGATTGAATGCTAAGGCATTGGTGGGCTCGACACCAGCCTTGACTCTTGAAAACAATAAAGCCCTCCAGTAACTTCTAAGAAGGTTACCACAGGCGCTCAACATACTGGAGTGGAGGTTGTAGAGGATGCTAATCTAGTTGGGGACATTGTATCCCCTACTGCCCTGGTCTATATTGTTTTGCCGCTCATCATACCCTTTACTGACGCCACCAGGACATTCCATCAAACCTCTGCCTCCTTTGCTTTCACAAGTGGGTCACATGTAACGAGAGGTGTTACTTGGTGCCATCAAGAGGGTTCAAACATTTTTATTCCCATCTTCCTCTGGACTCATTGCTGGTAGATGCAGGAAACTATCAGGAGCAGCAAAGGTTCCAGGGCTCATGCCTGAAAAACAGGGAGCTAAAAGACTGGAACTTTACAGGAGGAAGGTGTATTCCACTGGGGGCCTCAAATTATGTTTCACTAACCAATAAACATTAGTTACCAGGTACGGGTTTAATACATGCCGCTCCTTATCAAAATCCACCAAGCTGCTCTTCCCCAGGACTCCCATGCCAAGTTTTCGGCCCTTGTAAAAGAGGGTAGGCTCATCTCTAGAACTTCCCCAGGCTGTTCTTGTCGCTGTGGATGCAGCTACAAGGGTCATGGCCACTGGCATAGTCATGTGAAGGAGTGCTTGGCTACAAGTCTTGGTCCTGCCTTATCAGGTCCAGCAGACAATCCAGAGCCTCCCCTTTGAGGGTACATCCCTCATTTCTGAAAAGGTAGATAGGAGACTGCATAACCTCAGAGACTTAATGATTCTCAGGTCATTAGGGCCTCACACACTGCCCACCCAGTGATGGCATTTTACACCTCGCATCCAGACCTGCCCGTATACACCTCAGAACCACCAAAATGTGTCTAGAAGGCAGGAGATGTCAATTGAAATAGCTGGGGCAGGGTTCTGTTCAGCCTAAGCCCTCAGTGGGTCACAAGCATCAGTTTTGAGAGTATGATCAAGGACGTCATACTGGTTGCTCTTTCAGATCAACCCATCTTATTTTTTTTGTCCTAATTATCCTCTTGCTAAAATGCGTGGTCCCAAATCACTTCAGATTGTTGGGTTTTGTGCACAGTAGAGAGAGGATACTCCATCAAGTTTTCCACCCTGCCACCTCCACAGCCCGTCACTCTTCAGGGACTCTTCTCATGAGCTTTTCCTCATTTAGGAGGTGTACATACTCCTATCACTGAGGTAATAGAGGAGGTTCCTCCAGAAAGCAGGGGACAAGGGTCTTACTCCTGCTGTTTCCTAATCCTGAAAGCTAGGGGGGTTGGCTTTGACCCATCTTACATCTGTAAGACCTGAACAAATTTATACAAGAAACTCAAGTTCCACATTGTATCCCCGATCTCTCTTTAGATCAGTGTGACTGGTATGTTACTCCCACATTTCCCTTTACCATCATCACAGGAAGTACTTGAGATTTGTGATAGGCAACAGGTACTTTTAAATCGGTGTTCCCCTTTGGCCTCTCCTCAGCCTGTTGTATATTTACAAAATGCATGACAGTGGTCACAGCCTTTCTCCACAGGCATTAGATGCAAGTTTTTCCATGGATGATTGGCTCATCAGGGGCTGTTTCAGGAGCCAAGTATAGGCCCATGTGGCTTTCATAAGAGTCGTTTATGACAATCTAGGCTGTCTCCTCCCTGAGCTCAAATCAACACACTCCCAAGTTTAGAGGAGAGAGTTCATGGGCACAATCCTGGATTTGACATGTGTAAGGGCCTACCTCCCAGTGGAGTGGTTTCAGGCTATGTCTGCTATGATTCAGAACCTCAGAAGCTTTCCCACAACCACAGCCAGGAACTGCCTCAAACTTTCACATGGTTTCCATGCATGTATGTGTCACAGCATGTGAGGCTAAGACTCAGACCACTTCAGTTCTGACTGGCATTGATCTACCCCTTGTTCCGAGCTAGGCTGGACAGACTGGTATCACTGCACCTTATGGTTTTAAACTTTCTCCTTTGGTGGCTCAACTATCAGCAAGTTGGTTCTGAAGTCCCCTTCACCACACAACAGCCCTAGTTAACCCTGATCATGGATGCATCAGACTTGGGGTGGGGAGCCCACCTGGGAGACTTCAAAATTCAAGGCCTTTGGTTTCTAAACAGTCTGACTCTATATAAATATCAGGGAGCTCAAGACAGTCAGATTGGAGTGCAAGGCGTTCAGTTCTCGCCTGATAGGTCACTGTGTGCCGGTGTTAACAAACAACACAACAAAGTTTTATATATATAAACAGGGATGCATGCTCCTCCCTGTGTGTCATGAAGCCTTCCAGGTTTTAGGCTTTCTGTGTAAGCCAGTCTAAATGCTTACAGGCCATACATATACCTTCCAGGAGCACAAAATGACTTAGCAGAGAGCCTCAGCCACTCCTCTCAGTCATGAGTGGTCTCTTCACCTGGAGGTCACCCATTCAATCTTCCAAAGTTGGGGGCTTCCCCAGATAGACTTTTTCCACAATTTAACTCAATAGGAAGGGCATTCATTTCTGCTTGTGCCAGAGCCTCAGTCTGGGCTCTTGCGGGGACACATCCACTTCTATAAGAGTTCATTTGGCTGACATATCTTCCTTCTATCCAGGAGCTCAAGACACTTCTGTGTTTACCTACCCTCTTGTCTGCCATTTCTTAAAGAGCCTAGACAGGGTTTATCCCCATGTTGAGAATCATCTTCTTCTTGGCAACCTTAATTTTTTCCTGTCCAGGTCTATGGGTCATCTATTCGAACCTCTTGCAACATGTTCATTACTTTACTTATCTGCACAGGGGAGGTTATAGCCACCAAGAATGCTACCTTGAAGGGATATCTGATCTCAAGGCTCTCAGGTTAGAGCCCCCTTATGCAGTTTTCTATAAGGACAAAGTGCATCTTTGATCCCATCTAGCACTCCTTCCGAAAGTGGTCTCCCCATTCCACATGAATCAGAACTAGGGATATAAGCAACTAGTCGACTATCCAATAAACATATGCTTATCGGATAGTGGACTAGTGACTCGACTAGTCACTTCCCCCCCTTCGCTGCCTCTATCAGAGAGAGGCAGCAACGGGGTGGAGCAGGAGCCGGTGCTGGGAGGAGCTGGCTTAAAAGCCGGTTACTTCCAGCACCATCTCCTGGGGAAGGAGGGGCACAGTGGGGAACTAGTGGCATTTACACATTTTAAATGTAGCAAGTGCACGGCTCTTGTACATTTCAAAAGCAAAGCATGCACAGGGCCAGAAGGAGACTCAAGCAGTCCTCTGCTGGCCCTCTGTTCCTTACTTTAGAAATGTACTGGGGATGTGGAGCTTCAGAGGGGGGCTCTTGTACATTTCAAAAGCAGGAAGCACGGGACCAGTGAGGGACGACTTGAGCTGGCAGGGCTCTTGCTACATTTCAAAGGTGGTGGTGCCATTGTCTACTAATTGAATCATCGGTGCAAATTGCATTGAGTATTTGATTAGTTGATTAATCTAAATTTACCATCCTTAATCAGGACATTTTTCTTCCTATGTTTTACCCTAAATCTCACTAACTTCTGCGAGCAGAAGCTCCACTCGCTCAATGTACACAGCGCACTGGCGTTCTGTATTGAAAGAACTAAACCTGAAAGTCTTCCCAACTCTCTTCCTAGGAGTAGCCGAAAGAATGGTCAGCCTGTATTGTTCCAACACGTTTTGTCTTGCATTGTGGCATTCATCAACGAGTTCTTCAGCCTAGCAGGCATATCTCCATGACCACTTTCTGCGCACTCCACCAGGGCACAGGCCTCATTAGCATCTTTTCTGGCTCAAAACCCTAATGACAAAATTTGTAGAGCAACAACATGGTCCTTTTGCAGCCCACTATGTGATTATGTACCAGTCCAGAGATGATACGGCCTTCGAAAGAGAAGTGTGCAAATCAGTTCAAAGCTCTTACTCTGCCACCTGAATTAGGACTTGGGAATCACTTGAAGAAAACACTCGAAGAAAAAACTTTCTGGTAATTGTTTGAGATGTGGTATTCATGTCTATTCCAATACCCACCCTCTTTCTCCTCTGTTGGAGTAGCTGGCAAGAAGGAACTGAGGGGGGGAGGTCAGCAGGGCTCTATTGGGTTCTGTATTGGCGCCATTCTAGGGGCACCCAGACCAACCTTATAGCTAGCTGCTAGGGGAACAGTCTTCCAGGTAATGTGTATGTGCGCATAGATACACCTGATTGGAATAGGCATGAACAACACACCTCTAGGAATATCTGTTAGTAGAAAGTGAATAACTTTGATTTGTCATGTCAATCAAAATCATAATCGTTTGACCTAACAGGTTTATGGAACATGTTTATTTTCCTTTTATTTAATATACATATTAAGCTTAAGACTGAGTGCCAACTATTTTTTACATTTTAGTGTTTTAGAAATTCCTTATTCTGTTCAGTTAATTATTTTTATTCCTTTAAGGCAAGGAGCAGGGATAAAATTGCATACATCAATTCTATACAATAAGCTTTTTGCATCTTCTTTTTTTTTAAAATTAAGCTTAAGTTAAATAGACATTCTAAACTCGTATGGTTGAAAAGCTTTTGTTTGTGTAGAATAAAGTTAATTGAATTAAAGAGAATATAACAGCTCATCAAACGTGGGTGTTCTAAATCTTTCTCTGACAGATATAGAACATAGCAAATATTGATTTTATTCTTTAGCAGTGAAAAGCAGAAATTATGAAAGCACAGACCTTGTAGGTCACAGATCAGCCAAGTTAAAATTCTGCAAAAAGCTTACCTTAAAAGTTCAGCTTTAGTATTAAATTACCCCATTGATTTTAAACTTACATGTTTTCAGATAACTATCCACAATGACTCCAAGATCTTTTTCTTGAGTGTTGTTAGCTTATTTAGTCCCCATAATTGTATGTGTATCGTTGGAATTATGTTGTCCAATATGCATTACTTTGCATTTATCAACATTAAAATGTATTTGCTATTTTGTTACCCAGTCACCTAGTTTTGTGAGATTTTTTTGAAGCTCTTCACAGTCTGCTTTTGACTATCTTGAGCAGTTTAGTATCCTGTGCAAATGTTGCCATCTTACTGTTTACCCCATTCTCCAGATCGTATATGAATATGTTGAATAGGATTGATCCCAGTACAGGCCCCTGTGGGACTCCCCTTGTTACCTCTCTCCATTCTGAAAACTGACCATTTATTCCTACCCTTTATTTATTATCTTTTAATGACTTACTAATCCACGAGAGCAGTTTCCCTTTTATATGACAGCTTACTTTGCGTAAGAGTCTTTGGTGAGGGATCTGTCAAAAGGGTTTCTGGAAATACAATTGTACTATATCCAGTGGATCCCCCTGGTCCACATGCTTTTTGATACCCTCAAAGAACTTTAGTAGATTAATAAGGCATGATTTCAGTTTACAGAAGTTGTATTGACTTCCCCAACAGATTACAGGCAGTCCCTGGGTTACGTACAAGATAGGGACTGTAGGTTTGTTCTTAAGTTGAATCTGTATGCAAGTCGGAACTGGCGTCCAGATTCAGCTGCTGCTGAAACTGACCACCAGTTCTGACTTACATATAGAATAAACTTAAGAACCCCAAGCATCCCCAAGTCAGCTGCTGCTGAAACTGATCAGCAGCTGATTCCAGGAAGCCCGGGGCAGAGCAACTCTGCCTCGGGCTTCCTGTAGTCAGCGCTGGTCAGTTTCAGCAGCGGCTAAATCAGGACGCCTGGGGAAGAGCAGCTGGGGTGCTGCTGGGTGCCCCGCTGCCCGAGACACCCCCCCTCCCCCGTGGCTTTGCAAAGCCTCGGGGAAGCCGGCAGTGGAGCAGCCCAGGCGCTGCCTCGCTGACCGAGCCCCTCCACGGCTTTGCTCCACGTCTTCCTGGTCTGCAGACCAGGGAGACGTAGAGCAGCTTTTCTCGCCCGGAGTACACGGGCGGCGGGACCGCAAGGTCCCGCAGTCCGTGTACTCCGGGGCAGCCCCGTTCGTAACTGCGGATCCGACGTAAGTCGCATCTGCGTAAGTCGGGGACTGCCTGTATGTTCATCTATGTGTCTGACAGTTCTGTTCTTTATTGTAGTTTCAACCAATTTACCCAGTACTGATGTTAGGATCACTTCTAGAGCCATTTTTGAAAATTAGTGTCACATTAGCTATCTTCAGTCATTTGGTACAGAAGCTGATTTAAAGGATAGGTTCCAAACCACAGTTAATAATTCCAGAATTTCACATTTGAGTTTTTTCAGAATTCTTGGGTGACTGCCATCTGGTTCTGGTGGTTTATTATTGTTTAGTTTATCAAACTGTTTCAGAACTATCTCTAATGACAACTCAATATGGGACAATTTCTTAGATTATTATTAGTATCTCTGAAACAGCAAACAAAGGTGCTAATTGTGGTGGTGAGTGTTTTTTACTACAAAGTATCTTCATAGGAATCCAGTAATAACTAGGACCTAACAAAGTGAATGTTGGATAAACCAATATATGGCTGTGAGATCGGAGACCGAAGTTACCTTCTCCTCAACTGATGCACCTAAATAGGCTTAGCGAGCTCAATCTGCCCCAGTTTGGAATCAGAGTTTCCCTTCTCCTAGGTACTGTTGGTCCACGGCGCCTTATTATTCAGAGCAACCCCTCGGGATCACTCCACAGAGGTCTTCCTCAGTCTGCCGCCATGAGGACGCGTCTGAACGCTGTAATACCCCAGCGCGAGGTTTCTGAAACCTGCGCTCTCTCCCTCCAGCGTACATGTCACAGTTTCTGTGCCTGTGCATGATGGTTGGAGTTAGAAGAGAGAGTGGAGTTGGAACTCACAATCCTGCCTCACTTAAATGCACTCATATGTGACGGTATCTCTCTTGATGCCAAAGATTTACCTCTTGAAAGTCCTACGGTGATGGGCAAGTGTCATCGGATGCAGGTGGAGGATACCACTGGAAGCATTTAGTCACAAACCTGCACGTAGGCAGCCCAGGTGTGATGGTTTTCTGTTTGCTGAACTGGAACAACAGTAGCTCCCGTATCCTGCCTGGGTGTCAAAGCAGCCTTGTTTTGGTACAGCGCTGATTTCTTCAAAAGAAGAGGGAGGGAGAAATAAACAAAGCTTGCTCCAACTGCACCCTGTCAGCTAACCGTGACTGACTGGATATCCAATTTTTGTGGGAAAATCAGTGACTAAACAGACACTACGCTTTGCATCCTGGAACATATGCACACTTCTTGATCGTGATGATGGCCATGAATGCAGGACAGCAGTCATTGGTAGAGAATTTGCATGTTATAAAATTGATGTTGCAGCTTTAAGCGAAACACGTATTTCCGGTACCAGCCAGTTTACAGATGTTGGAGCAGGCTATTCATATTATTGTGTGGGCCACCCTGAGGGTCATCCAAGGCAAGCAGGAGTTGGCTTTGCCATCAGGACATCACTAGTCCCCCAACTTGACTCTGAGCCACATGCCATCAGTCCTTTGCCTTATGACTGCAAAGTTTAGACTGAGGCAGGGACAATACCTCATACTTCTTAGTGTTTATGTACCCACTTTGACTGTTGCAGATGATGAAAAGGAGGCTTTCTATGCTAGCCTTAATTCAGTGATTTCTTCAGTACCTTTTAAATCCAAGCTATATTTACTCAGTGATTTTAATGCTAGAGTTGGTCAGGACTACATCATATGGCCAAAGGTGCTTCGACATCATGGTGTTGGAAGTGAGAACTCAAATGGCACTCTTCCTCAGACTTGTGCACAGCATGAGCTTGCTATTGCAAGCACATTCATCCAACAGGTGAACAAATACAAAGCAACCTGGATGCACCCTCAGTCTAAGCATTGGCACATAATTGACTACTTCATCATCAAACACGAAGACCTTTCTGATGTCAAATTGACTTGTGCAGTGTGGTACTGGCTCCTGATCTGACCACTATATGGTACGTACTGTTGTCTCCTTAAACCTTTGCTCATCAAAACGTCATCATTCTGCTGTATGCAGTAAAAAACTGGATAAGGGTAACCTTGAAATACCCAAGACACAAGCAATGTTTCAACGCAGTCTTGATGCTTCCTTAGTCACCAGCAATGAAGCTCTAGAATGGTCACCCAGTATTGAGGCTGATTGGAGAAACATCAAAGAAACAATCTACAGAACTGGTGTTGAAATCCTCAGTTTCCAAAAACACAGGCACCAAGGACTGGTTTGATGACAAGGATAGAGATGCCCAAGCTCTTCTTGATAAGATGCATGTGACACATCTGGTTTGGATCAACGATAAAGAGAATGCTTCTAGGAAACTGACACACATTTGAGCTAAGCAGGAGGCACAATTCGAATTATGGCAAATGAAAGGGGACTGGTGGAAACATCAAGCAGTTAAACTCCAAGATGCAGCTGATAGACATGATTTCAAAGCATTCTATGATGGGCTGAAGGGAATATATGGGCCACACATTGCTGGCTTTACCCCAGTGTGTTCTGCTGACGGCCTCACTTCGATCACAGATAATGCTAAAATCCTTGACAGCTGGGCTGAACGTTTCCACAAAGTATTAAACCAGACCTCAACTTTTGACAACAGTGTTCTTGAGATTCCTCAGTAGGCTAATGATTTACAGCTGGATAAACCACCAACTCTTGATGAGGTACAAAAAGCTGTTAAACAGATGAAATCTGGAAAGGCACCTGGCAGTGATGCAATTCCATCAGAAATGTATAAAGCAGCTGGTGACCAGCTAATGTACCATCTCACCCATTTATTTAGCACCATTTGGGAGAAGGAGCTAGTCCCCTAGGACTTCAAAGATGCCTTGATTGTACATTATATATAAGAGGAAAGGTTACTCTGCATGTTGCGATGACCATCGGGGCATCTCTGTGCTCTCTATAGCTGGTAAGATCCTGGCCTGCGTTCTTTACAGTCGGCTCTCACCACATGTGTTTAAAAATGGTGGTATTTCTGAAAGCCAGTGTGGATTTCATGCCGGTCAAGGCACTGCCAATATGATATTTACATCCAGACCGATACAAGAGAAATATAGAGAGCAACCTCTGGACCTCTGTGATTTTTATTGATTTGACCAAGGCATTCGACATGGTCAACAGAAATTGGCTCTGGAAAATACTTGGGCGAACTGGTTGTCCTGAAAAATGTATTAACATTGTTCGGTGTCTCTATGATGGCATGCTTGGTTGCATTCTTGACAATGGAGACACATCAGCACCTTTTGAAATATCAAATGGCACAAAGCAAGGATGTGTCTTTGCTCTTCTGTTGAGCATCTACTTTTCAGTGATGTTGTTGGTTGCTTTTAAGGACTGCACGTTGGGCTTACCTATTTAGTTTTGAACAGATGGCAGTGTTTTCAGTCTCCGGGGACTCCAGGCTCACACTAAAGTAGTTACCACAACTATTCGTGACCTTCTGTTTTCCAGTGACTGCATTGCTGGCTAATTCAGTGAAGGATGCAAAAGAGCTTTTTGATCGCTTTGTTACTTCTGCTCACTGTTTTGGACTCACAGGGTGTCTAGACTACAGGGTTTTGTCAACAAAACTATACTGGGTCTACACTACCACTACATTCTGTTGACAGTAAGTCGACAGAACGCTGTAGTTTTGTTGACAGCAGCAAACCTCATTGTACGAGGAATAACGCCTTTTTTCGAAAGTACTCTTGAAAAAAAGCGCTATTGCATGGAAATTGTACTTTCTCAAAAGAAAGCATCTAGACTCTGTCAAAAAAGTGGTTTGCTTTTTTGACAGTACTGATCGTAGTCTAGATGCTCTTTTTCGACAGAAATGCTCTTTATCTGTCAACAAAGCCTCTGTCGAAAAAGGTGTAAAGTCTAGGCATTGCCACAGTGAGCCTCAAGAAGACAAAAGTTATGCCTCAGCCTGTCTGGAAAGAGCCCAGCACACCAGTGATTACTGCTGCTGGTACAGTCCTTCTGGCTGTTGACAAGTTCTGCTACCTGGGAAGTATACTGTCCTACTGTCCTCTAGCATGAATGTGGATCATGATGTATCTGCTCAACTAGCCAAAGCCAGCGCTGGCCTTGGAAAACTGACCAAATGCGTATGGAATGATCATGCTATTAAACTCCATATCAAGATAGTGGTTTATCAGGCAGTTGTCCTAAATGTCCTGCTGTATGGCTTGGATTCATGGACAATATATCATCACCATGTTTTGAAGCTTGATCAGTTCCATATGCGTTGTCTGAGGAAGATTGCCCATGTCAACTGGTGGGACAAAATTCCTAATACGTAGGTTCTTAAGCTGTGTGGTGTCATGGGCATGGAAGCAATGCTTATGAACAAACAGTTTTGCTTGATTGATCATGTTATGAGGATAGATGATACACGGATACCAGAGATGGTCTTCTATGGCCAGCTTGCTCATGGAAAGTGCTCTATCGGTGGTCAATATAAGCACTATGAAGACATCTTAAAGGACAATATGAAGTCATGCGGCATATCTCCCAATGATCTGGAAACTCTAGTTCAGGACAGATTGTCCTGGTGACAAAGCAATATACAGGTTCCTAATTGCTTTGAGAGTCAGCGTATCCAGGCGTTGCAGGAAAAGTGGAGGATCTGAAAAGAACATACACCGCCTGCAGTTGGTGGATTTTTATGTGACATCTGTAATCATCTCTGCCAATCAAGGATTGGTTTAGTTGCTCATCAAAGGCGTCATAGAAGATGAAATCCGTCAATCGATGGCTCAGTCCAAGACATGCCTGTGAATTTACGTATATACTTTTTGACTTCTTGCTTGCTGCTGAAATGCATTTATGTGTGCATTGTTGATATTCATTGGCCAACTGCTCTTGTTAACACTTGATTGGTGTTGAAATTACGTTAATGTGCTGTTGATAGTCATTTTATTGAAATGATGGGAAATGTTTTATACCCTTAGTCTCAAATAAGATTTCTGTTTTGCCCTGGAATACTTGATAGTTCAGAATACCATGACTTTGGTTCTGTTTCAGCATCTGAACATTCTAATTTTGCTTTGACGCTTTTCAAATTACTAGTTTTAAGTCATCAAGCATAGAATAAGTGAAAGAGATTGAAATTTGAAGGCTCGCTATAATTTTTAAAATAAATACTGAATATCTGAGAATTTTTAACCATTTCAATTTTTTAACAGGATCATGCAGTAAACAAGAATTCTATGAATTACAGCTTTTTTGCTGTATCCCTAACTTAATCTGAAATAGAAATTTTCTGCAGAGAGTGTGGAGACAGCTGAATTTCAGCAGGAAAGTAAATTGAGTCAGCATTGATACTTGATTCAACATGTAGCTGACTTAATCAGTTTTACTATAAGTTACTGTACTCTGTCTGCAGAAAATCCTTGTTGTAGTTGACGTAAGAGGGTCAACTGCAGTAAGCAATATCTCTGTTCCTTTGAGATTCCTGGTTGATTACGTTGCATCTCAGCCACACCACATCCCATTTCAATTAAATTGAGTAACATTGAAATGTCATTGATTCTAAGTGGTGTGGTTTAATAAAGCTTTTATATAGAGATACATATATGTGATGTGTGAATGTGTACAATCTGATTATAATTGTAAGGTCAAATTTTTGTGTGTAATTTTCCTTGTAGAAAAGGAGGTTAGAAAACAAAAGTTAGCTGTAACTAAAGGGTTTGGGCAAGTTGACCTGTTATGGTTATGGTTTTGTACGTTTTAAGGAATCCAAAACCTTTTTGTTCATGCCATCTGGGGAAATAAGTATACTTCTCCTTACATTAGACAGGTAGCCGTTTGAACTATTGTGGAAAATCCTTCACTTCTCTGAAATAATCCTGTCATTCCTCCATTAGTCTAAACGTGCAGTATGTGAAAGGCTGACACTCTGACAGTCTGTTTTCATAGTTTTTATAACTTCATTAGTAGAAAGGAATCTACTGTACATTGCGTCTATTCATTATTTAACCTCCTATGTCCTTGCTTCAAAAAAAGTTTCTCTCAGTTTCCGAACATGTCAGCTGAATAACTGATTGTTTCCTTCTCTTCTTGGATTACTAACACTCTGTGCACTTGTATAGACCTTATTAAGATGTTCATAATTTTTTTTGTTAATCATTCATTATTGCGTCCAGTTAGCCAAAAGACCTATTACTTACTGCTGGAATTTCATTACATGTAAGAACATAAAAGTGGCCATTCTGCATCAAACCAATGGTCCTTTTAGTCCATATCCTGTCTCCTGACAGTGTTCAGTTCCTGATGCTTTAAAGAGAATTAACATAATAGGAAATAATCAAGTGATCCATTCCCTGTCATCCCAGCATCTGGCAGCAACTGATGAACCTATCCTCCTCCATTAGTTTAATTTTTTTTAATCCAGTTTTAATGTTGGCCTTCACAATATCCTCTGGAAATAAATTCCACAGATTGACTGAGTTTATGTGAAGTACTACTTTCTGTTTATTTTAAACCTGCTCCCTATTTCTTTAATTGGGCCATGTCATGGTTCTTCTGTTTCTGTGCAATGGGTAAATAACATCTCACTTTCTTCACACCATGATTTTGTAGACTTATATCGTCTCACCCTTAGTTACCTTGTTCCCAATCTGAATAGTCCCAGTCTTTTACATTTTTTTCATATGTAAGCTGTTCCATGCCCTTTGTTTGTTGACTACCTCTGTGCCTTCTCCATTTCTGATCTATCTTTTTGAGATGGGATGAGCAGAACGGTGTGCCTTATTCCCTCTGTAAGCATACTATGGATTTATTTAGTGGCACAGGCTATTTTCTGCCTTGTTTTTGATCCCTTTCCTCATTATTTCTAACGTTGTTAGCGCCTTTTTTTTTAACTGCAGCTGTATATCGAGTGGGTGTTTTCATAGAACTAGCCACAAAGGCTCCAAGGTCTCTCTTTGTGTGGTGATAACTAATTTAGACCCCATCATTTTGTGTGTATAGCTGGCATATTTTCTAAGGTGCATCGCTTTGCATTTATCAGCATTGACATACATCTGACAATTTGTTGCCCAGTTTTTCAAGATCTCTGACTCCTCAGTCTCATTTGGATTTAACTATCTTGACTAATGTTGTATCATCTTCAACTTTGCCACCTCTCTTTTTCCAGATGATTGGTTAATATGTTGAATTGCACTTGTCCCAGTACTGATCCATGGAAGCCCCCTACTTAGATCTCTCCATTCTGAAAGCTGACCATTTATTCCTAACTTTGTTTTCCTAGTTATCAGTCCATGAGAGGATCTTCCTTACTATCCCATGACTTTGCTTAAAAGTTTTTAGTGGCACCTTGTTGTCATGGGTTAGGTCACAGAGATCCACTTGAGACTCTGACCTGGTGGGTTGATGATACCACCGAGCCCACCTACCTGATCTCTGGGATGCTTTACCACCATCCTATTGTAGCCTGGCAAGGAGTCTAATAAAATTTGGTTCTTCTTCGAGTGGTCCACATGGTGCCGCGCACATGGTGCCGCACTCATGGTGTCATGCTCGTCCCGGCCCCACAGCTCGGAGGCTTTGCATAGCTGTGTTCAGCCGGATCGTGCATGCACGGTGTGCAATATGCATCGTTCGCGCCTTTGATCTTCACAGGCACCTAGCTTGTGTCAGTTCCTCTCAACTGTCCCTAGCCACAGACTGAGCTTCAATTCTCTCTCACCCTTCGGCAACTCTCCTTCCCCTCCAGGGATCTGTAATTAGTTAATTATAAATAGTTAGCCCGTTTTTTCACTGTTCTTCTCTTATCTACAAAAAAAAGAAGAAAAGACATTTGTTGGCACTTCCTGCCACTCCTTGCTGTCACTGACTAGCAGCTTAGCTTTGGGGAATTTAACAGAAAAACTTTAACCCAGTCATGCCTGGATCTCCAGGTTTTAAAAAGTGTGTCCTATGCAGTGAGTCCATGCCAGTTTCGGATGGGCATTCAGCATGTATACACTGTTTAAGGGAAAACCACGTTCCCCAAAAATGCGGGCACTGCTTAAAAATGACAGCCCGCACTTGTCGAGACTGGGAAATGCACCTCCAGATGCTCCTTCTGGACAAGGTGCTGGACCCCAATACTTTGAATGCTGTATAACTTGGGGGGACCCAAAAGAGAAAGGTCTCTTCCCCTGAACCACTGACAGATAAAAGAGAAGGGATCTCCTCTGCCAGATTGCTCCCACCTGTGAGGATGACAGGAGATAAGCCATGGTCCTCTGGTTCTGTCTTGCAACCCTCAGTACCTGGGTCAGGGACAAAAGTGAAGGAGGATGCAGGGTCTGAAAGAGCCTCTTCGGCGTCGAAAGCAGCCTCTGTGCCGACAAGCGGCGCCCGCACTACAAGGGTGCCGGCACTGCACGGTTCAACTCCGTAAGCGATGCAGCAGCTACCCACGTGGATGGCAGCGGCACCAGAGGGAACTCAGCAAGCACTGTTGCCAGCGCCATGTGGTACTCCCACATTACAAATAGTCCTGGCACCGGCAAATAAAGCAGTGCTGCAATTCACACAAATACCAGCACCGGAGCTGGAGCTGGAGCCGGCATTGATACAAGCAGAGCCTCTGGTGAACGCATCTGTTAAAACGCGGAGACAGGGGACATCCCATTCCCCTTCTCCAAGATTTTCATCCAAGGTCCTTCCCCTTCTCCTCCAATGTATGCGTCACCTCTGCACCACAGCCCGAGACAGCAGTCCTATCGCAGATGCTATTCCCCATGTGGGCACCTACGCTACAGCGACTACTACAGGCACCGATCCTACTCTCCACCATATAGATGGTCACCACACTATCACTATTCTCCGCGTGCCAGCTACAAGAGGCAACGTAACAGTTGTAGGTCACTCAGGTATTCGTCGCCTCACCCATTGGATCAATATTACGATCATCGCCATGGTTCTCCATACTCATTGTGTTCACACTCCCATCACTGTGTGCACCAACAATCCACTGACAGCAGGGCATGCTCTGCCACAGCAACACCATAGTCATCACCTGACTTCTCCAACATGCAGCCCAGGCGTCACAACATAAGTCGGACTTGGAAGATAGACAATTGTCGGACGCAGAGGACCAACAGACTGAAAATCTAATTCCTGACCGTTCATCCTCTTCGCTGGAGGAGGCAGTTTACCTCCAGACGACGTCAAACAGTTCCAGGACCTCTTCAGTCGTGTGGCGCAGTCCCAGGAAATCCAACTAACAGAAGCACAAACGAAACAGCGTCAACTGCTGAAGAATTTGCACTCAAGGCAGAGCGCGAAAGTTGCCATCCCTTTTGATGAAGCCATTATGGAAGCGGCAGACCTAATCTGGCAGACACCAACTTCAGTGCCACCAACCTGTAGGAGAGCGGACAAGAAATATTTTTTCCCTTTCAAGAATCTAAAATTCCTTGTTAACCACCCACAGCCGAATTTGCTGGTGGTAGACGCAGCACAACAATGGGCCAAAACACCGCAGTTTAAGACAACACCAGATGTCAAAAAGCTAGACATATTCGGCAGGAAAGTACATTCCTCGGCAACCCTGCTCCTATATATTTTTAATTATGCCACCTTATCGAATCACAACTTTGACAGTTGTGAAAAGACTAGACAATTAACCCGTCATAAGATGGGATTTTCAGGTCTCTCTTCCATGTCAGTCTTCTCTCATAAGCCTCCGGTCTCTCTCCTCCTCCCCCTACTACCTCCCCCCCTCTCGCTCAGCTTTCCTCTGCCTCTCTCTGTCTCTCTTTCTCTTCTCCCCCTTCTGCCTCTCACTCTCTCTCCACTTTCCTCTGTCTCCGTCAGGGATTCATGCTCGTCCAGGCCCCTCCCCATGGGCATGTACATCACTGCCCCCACCCTCCTTCACCTCCCGCTGTGGCACTTGGCTGACTTCTGTGCTGCTCTGCTGGGCTGCCATGCGGGAGCAAGCGGCAGAAACGGCCCCTCTCTCTCTCTCTCTCTCTCTCAGCTCTCATCCGCCTCCTGCTCTGTCTCTCTCTTTCTCTTCTCCACCTCCTGCCTCTCACTGTGTTTCTCTTCTTCTCCTCCTGCTGCGTCTTTCACTCTCTCTCTCTCTCTCTCTCTCTCTCTCTCTGTCCTCCACCTCCTCCATTCTCCTCTGTCTCCTCTGCATTCTCTGTGTCTGCTCTGCTTTCCTCCTTTTTGAATCTGGTGCCCTTTTCCTTTCGTCAGATGCACGCTCATCCAGGCCCCGCCCCCGCACCCTGGCTGTTCCCTCTGGGCAGTTCTGTTGCCTCCTGCTGTGGCTCTCGGCTGACTTCTGCGCTGCTCAGCCGGGCTGCTGCGTGGGAGCAAGCAGCGCAAGCAGCTGTTTGGGGTCTGCATGCCCCGTGCAGCACGAGGGTGCTGCATGGGGCCCAAACAGCTGCTTGTGCTGCTTGCTCCTGCACAGCGGCTTGGCTGAGCAGTGCAGAAGTCAGTCGAGCACCACAGCGGGAGGCATCAATGCCGCCCAGAGGGAACAGCCAGCGTTAGTCACAGACATTGGGCTACTATATATGTGATAGCACAGCTTCTTCAATACCTGCCAGAAAGCAAGCGTCCCTTCTTATATTCCCTAGTGCAGGAGGGTTTTGTGGCGGCATGAGCGAGTTTGCAGATCTCGCTAGATGTGGCGGACGCAGCAGCCGACATGACTGCAACTGCAATAGCAATGAGGCCCTCATCTTGGCTTACTTCCGCAGCAGTTCCAAAGGAGCTTCACACAAAAGTGAAAGACCTCCCCTTTGACAAAAACAAGTTATTTGCAGAAAAGACAGATGAGGTTCTCCACTCTGGAAAAGATTCCCAGTCTACACTCCCCTTTCAATGCAAGAGATACTATCCATACCAGAGATGGTACGATTACCCCTATCAAAGACAACAGCAGCAGCATCAGTGACCCAAAGACCAATTGCGTGCAAGACAATGCCTGCAACGTAGACGACCTCAACCATCCTGTATGGGCAATTAACAAAACTCCAAGCAGCAAGTTTGATGGTTCGGTCGAGGGCATGCAACAAGTCCTTAGAGTGATAGAACAAGAAGTCACTCACCTTTTCCACCATTGACTTCGACCTTTTCAAGATCAGTGGGTGGCGATTACATCAGACGGCTGGGTATTACAGTTTGTGATATCCGGGCTCACCATCTCCTTCACCACCATACCACCCACAAATCCACCAACCTTGTCCCTCTTCAGGGACCCATCTCAGTTCAGAGGAAAGGGATTCTATTCACGGTATTTTGTCACCGAGAAAAAGACCAGAGGATGGAGGCCTATCCTCGACCTTAGGAAGCTGGACAAATACCTCCGCTGCCAAAGGTTCAAGATGGTGATCCTTTCCAAAATAATACCATCACCAGAGAAGGACGATTGGTTTGCAGCCCTCGACTTGCAAGATGCGTATTTTCACATAGCAATACATCCAGCTCACAGACTCTTTCTCCGTTTCACCATCGGGAACAAGCATTTCCACTAACAAGTGCTACCGTTTGGATTCGCATCGGCTCCCAGGGTGTTTTCAAAAACCCTGGCGGTAGTAGCTGCTCACGTACAGCCCAGGGACGTGATCATATTTCCATAAGAACATAAGAATGGCTGTACTGGGTCAGACCAAAGGTCCATCTAGCCCAGTAGCCTGTCTGCCGACAGTGGCCAACACCAAGTGCCCCAGACAGGGTGGACCGAGGACAATGATCAAGCGATTTGTCTCCTGCCATCCCTCTCCAGCCTCTGACAAACAGAGGCCAGGGACACCATTTATATCCCCTGGCTGATAGCCTTTTATGGACCTAACCTCCATGAAATTATTTAGCTTCTCTTTAAACTTTGTTAAAGTCCTAGCCTTCACAGCCTCCTCTGGCAAGGAGTTCCACAGGCTGATTATGCACTGTGTGAAGAAGAACTTTCTTTTATTAGTTTTAAACCTGCTACCCATTAACTTCATTTGGTGTCCTCTAGTTCTTCTATTATGGGAACTAATAAATATTTTTTCTTTATTCACCCTCTCCACACCACTCATGATATTTATATACCTCTATCATATTCCCCCTCAGTCTCCTCTTTTCTAAACTGAAAAGTCCCAGTCGCTTTAACCTCTCTTCATATGGGACCCGTTCCAAACCCCTAATTATTTCAGTTGCCCTTTTCCGAACCCTTTCTAAGGCCAAAATATCTTTTTTGAGGTGAGGAGACCATATCTGTACACAGTATTCAAGATGTGGACATACCATAGTTTTATACAGGGGCAGTAAGATATTCTGTGTCTTTATTTTCTATCCCTTTCTTAATAATTCCTAACATCCTATTTGCCTTTTTGATCGCTGCTGCACACTGTGCGGAAGTTTTCAGAGAACTATCTACAATAACTCCAAGATCTCTTTCCTGATTTGTCGTAGCCAAATTAGCCCCCATCATACTGTATGTATAGTTGGGGTTCTTTTTTCCAATGTGCATTACTTTACACTTATCCACATTAAATTTCATTTGCCATTTTGTTGCCCAATCACTCAGTTTGGTGAGATCTTTTGAAATACTTCACAGTCTGCTTCTGTCTTAACTATCTTAAATTGTTTAGTATCATCTGCAAACTTTACTACCTCACTGCTTACCCCTTTCTCCTGATCATTTATGAATAAATTGAACAGGATTGGTCCCAGGACTGACCCTTAGCGGACACCACTAGTTACCCCTCTCCATTCTGAAAATTTACCATTTATTCCTACCCTTTGTTTCCTGTCTTTTAACCAATTCTCAATCCATGAAAGGACCTTCCCTTTTATCCCATGACAATGTAATTTACACAAGAGCCTTTGGTGAGGGATCTTGTCAAAGGCTTTCTGAAAATCTAAGTATACTATATCTACTGGATCCCCCTTGTCTGCATGTTTGTTAACCCCTTCAAAGAACTCTAACAGATTAGTAAGACGTGATTTCCCTTTACAGAAACCATGTTGACTTTTGTCCAACAAATTATGTTCTTCTACATGCCTGGCAATTTTATTCTTTACTATTGTTTTGACTAATTTGCCTGGTACTGAAGTTAGACTTACCGGTCTGTAATTGCCAGGTTTACGAAAGGCAAGTCGAGACAGAGGTAGTACCCATGGTTATAGTAACCAGGCGAACATTTCTATTGCTTGGGCTCATAATCAACGAGCACAAGTTGTTTCCAGATCCTACGCAGAATATAAATTTCATAGGTGCACGTCTAGATTCCACCACGGCCCATGCGTACTTATCTCAAGCACTTTCAAATTATACCGGCCACAGTAGTCATCCATGACACTACAGTCACTGTACTTACCTGTCTCTGCCTCGTGGGGCATATGGCAGTCACCACCTTCGTAGGTCAACATGTGAGACTTCACTTTCGCTGTCTACAGCACTGGCTGGCATCGGCGTATACTCCAATGAAACACTCCACGCACAAGGTGATAATCCCAACTTCTTTAGTCCAGAGATCCTTGGATTGGTGGTTGAATCCCAAACATCTGCTAGCAGGGGTTCCATTCAAATGCCAACAACCATCAGCCCAGCTGACTACAGACTCCTCCCTTTTGGTCTTGGGGGCACACGTCAATGGCATTTCAATGCAAGGCAGATGGTCTGCAGCAGAGGCAGTTTCCCATATCAACCTCCTTGTGTTCAAGCATTTTCGCACGCACGTTATTGGTATGACCATCCAAGTGCTTACGGACATAGCAACTATGTATTATATCAGTCGACAAGGAGGAGCACAATCCCAGCTACTCTGTGCACAGGCAGTCCGCTTATGGAACTGGTGCGTACGAAACTGCATCACTCTGGTAGCATCATACCTACCAGGCATGAGCAGCATCATGGCGGATGCTCTCAGCAGATTTTTCCCTCAGGATCACGAGTGGGAAATTCACCCCGATGTCCTGGACAACATCTTATGAGCTTGGGGATCGCCCCAAATAGACCTCTTCGCGACCTATGGGAACAAGGAGTGACACATTTACTGCTCCTGAGGAGGCATGGGCACCATAAGTGGGGCACCCAAGGGGACCACGTGCAGTAACGATGGTTCTCCGAGATGGGCCCCCATGGGTGCTCCATGTCCCACCCTTCCTCCCTGTTCCGGAGTTGTTCCTTTTTGTATCCTTACAGATACTGAATGGTGAGAGGAACTGACAGGTAAGCTGGATGCGCACGAAGATCAAAGGCACGAACAGTGCATGCGCGACCTGGCTGAATACAGCTATGCAAAGCCTTTGAGCTGTGGCGCCGGGGTGAGCCCGACACCATGAGTGGAGCACCCACAGAGACCGATCTCAAAGAACAGTCGTTACTGCACAGAGGTAACTGCTTCCTGGGTAAGGCTCGCCAATCTGATCTGGAAAAGTTCTAGGTTTGTTCTCTATCCCAGTTTACAGTTCAGTGGAACCACAAAGTTCCCTTTCTTGAAGGTTGGCAGGTGACGGACAACAATCACACTTTAAGTCAGGGAATGAAATAGAAAACAGCTTTATTGCTAAAGGAACCACCAAAATGCTTACCACAACAAAAACAGTGGCAAGGACACAAATCACTTGAATTCCTTCCTGAGATGTCATTAACACAGTCAAATTAAAACTTATCTAATGTACAAAGAGTAATAATAATAATTCCTACAAACAAGGACCCCAAGGTTGGAGGGAGAAGGGTGGCTTCTCTTCCCCTGGAAGACCTGGGAGCAAGATTACTAAAAGCAGACTTAAGCAAAACTAAGACAATAAAGAAGCAGCTATAGAAAGAAATAGATATAAGTATTCAGTTTCTCTGACCTGACAAAGTAACACTCGGGAGCGGACTGCTCTTCAGTGATGCTTTCAGCGAGGATTTGATAAACTCTTGCGCCAACCACAAACTTTTGCTTTACCTCTCTGTGGAAATCACAAACAAGTATTTCACTGATTATCTACTGCTTTAAGCCATCTCACAGACAATGAATTCTGTAGGTCCCTTGCATTACAAGCATATTTAAATCTATAGAAAGGGGGAAAAAATGAAATAATAAAGCAATTAATTAACTAAAACAAAGCAAATATCATTTTAGTAGGCCAAAATAAGGCAGATAACAGTTAGTAGGCTACACTATCCTGTTGGGCCAGGGCTTCTGCTCTTACCCAGCAAAGGCTAGGAGTTGGGGTAACAGCTCACCACAGAGCAATACAGATACTACGAGCAGCTCAGCTACAGGAAGGCTGTCATAGGAACTTGACACAGCTTTCAAGTACACAGCCCCAATGGGACCAGAACCCCAGATAAATCTGTCTTACTCTGCATACATTTTTTTTTAACAGCAATCTCATTTGTTGTTTGCTCCCTTTGTCAATGAAAGAGAGATAAACACAGCTATTGTCTACCCAGGCAACAGTTATTTACACTGGATCTTTTAATCAAAAGTGATTTTTATTAGGTATAAGAATTAGGATTTAAATGAATGCAAGTGATCACAGACAGATCAAAGTAAGTTACCCAGAAAAATAAAACAAAACACGCCAGCTAAGCTTAATATTCTCAAACTCGTTACCTGCAATTTCTTACCCTAACAGTAGTTCAAGTGCTTGTTCACATTGATTCCAGTCAGGTAAGTGTGCATCACGTGCACGAGCATCAGAAACGTTTCCCCTAGTATCTCCAGGGGTTGGCCGTGGGCTCCCCTGGAGTGGTACCACTATAGCAGCCTTTACATAACACTTCTCTGAAACAACCCTTCCTTCAGTTCCTTCTTGCCATCTGTGTTGCTGTTTAAACTTAGTCTCTCTGTCTTGCAAGCCTCTAGTCCCTAGGTAGGTTAATACTACTTTTGTTTTGTTACCTATTCAATTGCGAGTTATTTTCAGTTGTAAAATTAGAAGGTAGGAATAGGTGGGCTCTGCCACACCTATTGCCCTTACCGGGCCCTGGGGTTTTCTGAAAGTCTTGCTGAACCTAAAGAAGAAAGAAAACCAAAAATCCTTGAAATTCCAAAGCAGGTGAAATTTTGTCCCAAATGTTTAAAAGTTTCAAAATTGTTAGCAACTATTTAGAATAAAAAATGTTAGACAACTTCAGGTGTCATTACCGTATCTTCTTATAATATACCTGTAGTTTTTATATGGTGGTTGATTGAGTATTTAGGTTTTTGAGTTAGTATTGAAACTCAAGAAGCTTTGAGAAGCCTAAAGGCTGCTGTTGGATAACTAAGAGCTAGTCTACACTATCATGGTAAGTCAATGTAACTTACGCAACTTTAGTTACGTGAATGGTGTAACTGAAGTAGACATTGCTTGATCCACTTATCGTGGTGGCTAAATGCACTCCATCAACAGGATACGACTTCCCATTGGCTTCCCTTATGTTTCCTGAGGAGGGTGAGTACACAGATTGATAATTTTAGCGAGTCTGGTGAAGACAAGCTAATCTACACTTGCTGCATCAGTTGCTGCAGTGCTGATCTACCAGCAAGTGTCAACATACCCTAAGTAGGAGCGGAGCAGACCATAACAATGTAATGAGGAATAGCAGCCCAGATTCCAGACTGCTAACTTTCTTTCAAGAGAGTCATTTGACTAAATCAAACCAGAATTTCCCTTTTTCAAAATTGTATCCAACTTCTGCGATAGCTGCAATCTTGGCCCACATAGTATGCAGTTAAAGCTTACAAATTTGTTGCCATATAAGATATTGATGTGTGTAAAACGGGTAAGCAATAATTTTTGAACAGGGGCTACTTCAAAATTTTTGAAGTGGTTGCGGGCCACCCCAGAAAGGGCAGGGCCTCAAACAGAAGGGGCAGAGCCTTTAAATACAGGAGTTGAAAGGACTCATGCCTCCCCTGCAGCTCCCAGGCATCACATTAGCTGGAGACGGGAGCTGCAAGCCCTTTCAATTCCTGCTATTTAAAGGGCTCGCTGCTACCGTGTTGCCTGGGAGCTGGGGATATGCGGGCCCTTTCAACTGCTTGTATTTAAAGGCCTCGCATGTTCCCTCTGGCTTTTGTCTGCCAGCCATGGGGAAGGTGCAAGCCCTTTAAATAGAAGCAGTTGAAAGGGCTCGCATGGCTCTGGCTCCCAGACAATGTGCTAGGGTGCAGGGCCTGGAACAGCCTCATGGGCTGGAACCAGAGTCCTAGCTGGGCCGGATTAAACCTCGCTGAGCGGCTTTTGCCCACCACTGGTATAAAAGAATGAAAAAGTACGGGAATGCCCTAATGAATAAATATAGTAGTGTTTTCCATCACCCTTCAGTCTCTAGATATATACATGGGATGCTTGATATGAGCCAATATGATATATAGTGATTGCTGCTGTGGAAATAATTCAGTAATTAGTTTTTCAGACATTCATATTCTTGTTTTGGTTGCTGTCTTTCCATATCCATATTCAATCCTGGAAAAGATGCAAGAGCTGTGTGGATGCCCATGAGGTATAGAATCATAGAATACTAGGACTGGAAGGGACCTCGAGAGGTCAAGTCCAGTCCCCTACCCTCATGGCAGGACCCAGTACTGTTTAGACCATCCCTGGTAGACATTTATCTAACCTACTCTTAAATATCTCCAGAGATGGAGATTCTACAACCGCCCTCGGCAATTTATTCCAGTGTTTGACCACCCTGACAGAGATCAGACTAAACCTGGCTGGTCTTGGGAACATCTGCTAAAGTTCTTTACATAGCCAGATTACCTTAGCCAACAAATCTGCATTAGTTTCTGACATGACATAATTTCCCCCCAAGTAGGATGATTACATGTAGCCATTTGTGTTTCTGTTACATGTTGTGGATGAGGGGCAGGAGCTAATCCCCATACATAACCCTATCGTATTTCCCAGGTGACCAAATCACAAGTCAGCTGAGTCCCACTCCAAGAAAACAGAAGGAAGGCTAAATATGTGAGTGCATAGTCTACTGAAAAGTATGTACAAGTGGAAGCAAACTGAATACCACTTGCCAGCCACCTAGAAAGCTGCTTTCAGGCATCAGGCAGTGACATTTGATAAGTTGATTCCAGGGTAGAAGGGATGGATATATTAGTGGAAGCTCCATCATCATTAAGAATTCTTGTGAATGTGTTCACAACTTTGGTCAACACTCCTTTCTTTCTTCCTTTATGGCTAGAAGGAAGGGAAGTTCCGTAACTCTCTTCTGTTGTAGCATGAAGTCAAAATATGGAAAATATCAAGAACCATTTCTCTAGACTCAGGATGACAAGCAGTTGGTACTGCGTAAAGGGGAAGTCCCATGCTCAGTAAAGAAAAACTAAACTTTGACTAAGGAGTTTTGGACTCACCTGAATACTCTTTTGCGTTTTCTTTGAGAACCATAGGGGAAACTCTAACTGCATCCATTCCAGACATAAATTCCTAATCAGTAGCATGTCTGCCAGTACACACATGCTTCAGTGCAGGCCACCTGACAAGGTCCTTAATTCGCTGCAGCCAGTTTTCTCTTCCTGAAAGTCACGAGGAAGATAGCTCATTAGAATAATAGTCATTCAGCAATGGAACAAACATACTGCATGGGCCTGTAAGCTTCCCAAATATTGAGGAATGTTTTGTCCTTTGTGGAGCGATAGCTTCTGGTTAAATCCTCCCCATTTCTTATGCTGATAGAACTATAGAGTTTGGATCTAAGGTTTCCTGCTAGAAAAAAGGGACAGGCCACGGAGTGAAAGTTGGAATGTGAGAGTGCCTGCTGTGACTGAGAGAACAGGCAAATTAACTGCCCATTTATGTACTTGAAGAACTGTTCTAATTCCACTGGTTACCTGAAATGTAGGAATTTGCTGGTATCTGTCCCTCTCATATGTTCATATCTTAGTGATGGTTCATCAGGCTCTTTATCCCCATGTCTTCTTGCCCAGCTAGCACAAGTTCCCCACCATTTCCTCATCCAGTTGATCTTGCCCCCAAAACCTTCCAGTCATCTCATTCTCCTGCTCATCCCAGCTGCGCATATGGTTTGGTGTCCTGTCTCCCAGTCTGTGTGGTGCTAGAGCTACTTATTGGCCCTCTTCAGTATGATGTCTGAGATGTATTTATCTTCACAGCATCCTTGTGAGGTAGGGACATACTGTTATCTCGTTTTTACCCAGTCCCAGTTTCATTCCCTTCAAGACAGACTCTAAATCCTGCCAGTACTTTCTATATTGTCCATCCTCCCCTCCCCCCCCCCCCCCCCCCCCCCGGCTCTTGGCATTTTGGAATTCCAGTCATGTGACTTTCTTTTCAGTGCTTGCTAGGTGCAGCAGTGCAAATATTTAGAGCACAGGAGAATCTATTTGTTCTCACTTTCCAGGGCTTACACTAGCTTGCTGCTCCTGGTAGCAGCACTTGTAGGAAAAGCCCTTTTTAGCTCTGTAGCCCTGTGTCACAGCATGTTCAATGCAAATGGAATCTTCGGAGAATTTAGCTGTATTGTTACAAGACTCTACTGAGTAGAAAAATCTTAGATGCATATAAGGCTTTATCTTGTCCAGAATTGGATGGATTTTCATGAAGATGTAAAATATGCCACTCTTCCACAAAAATTGCCACCCTGGGAAATTTGAGTTTCTTGTTGCAACATACAGGCTTGCTAGAGTTTCTCAAAGAAAATATGGTCATTTTTTTTAATATTCGCAAAACCAAAGTATTTCCCCACCCCAATCTTATTCTTGGAAGTGACTGACCCATTTTATCTGAAACATTAAAAAAAAAAAAAAGCCTTTAGCAGATATCTTGCACATTAAATTTCAACCCAGACGGTTAAAGATTGGCAAAGTTACAAGAAATTAAAAACCGGGTTTTATTCTGGGAAGTGTGGGGCCACCTTAGTAGGCAGTACTATAACCACTGCCTATAATTAATTCCACAGTAACTACATTAATAGAACTTGAGAGAATCCAGTAAATGGCATGATAGGAGTGATTTTTTTTGTTTGTTTTTTACTTCTGTCTCCTACATAACCCTTAATCACAAGAGGTCAATCTTCTGAAATAGAAGCCCTTGGGACATGTTCCTGTTCCCTAGTCATATTGTTGACCCTGCCAATGAGCCATATCTGTCCCATTTAGTGTCATCCTACCTGTTGTTCTAGGTGCTGAGTTTCACATCTATGTCTTATAGGCGTCTGCCATCACATTATCAGATTTTAAATTGTCACCCTGCAGATTCAACTGTTCTGCACCAGGCTAGTGGATCTGCCCTTTATCTTAAAGGATTGGCTCCCCTAATCTGAGAGGCACTCTATCTTCACCTACCTTCATTCAACAAACTGCCCAAAATAAAATAAGGGAGAAGTCTCTGGAATAGCATCATTTGCCTTGGTGGTGGTGAATAGAAGTGAGTGAGCATTAATAGATAGTAGTTTGCTAAACAGCAAGCCAAGGGCCCTGAGAGAACCAGAATGTCCTGGGAAGTTGGGAAGGAATTTGGGAGGAGATGGGTGGAGAAGATAAGAGAGATCTGTTTGGAGCATGGCTGTTGTTATTCCTGTCTGTAAAGACACTTGAGAGCAAATACTTGGGGCTTTGCAGCTGACAGTCTTGCTATCACTTGGGGAGTACTGATCAGAAGGGGACGGCCACAGCATTGTCAATGCACCCTTGCCTTCTTTGACCTGGAGTCCTGGAGATCAGCAGGTCAATAGGGAAGGTGACATTCTAGGAAGCTTCTGAAGTCATATGAAAATTGGCAGGTGCCATGTATGCCTTCTGTCCCACTCCTATGTATACTGCATGCTACTTAATTGTTGGAAGTCAGTAAAGTCATGGCTCTCTATTCTTACCTTCTGTTCTCGCCAAATAGCTAGTATGTTCTTGCTTTGTCTTAGTGCCTGTATCAAAGAAAGCTGAGGATCTAGGGCTCTCAGTTCTAAATACTGTGGTTCTGCACTATGACCTTACAGTGGCACAGCTTTACATTCCTAAGGTCTCCTGCATAGTTGCTCTATGCCACCAGGAGAGAGCCTTCTTATTGGCATAATTAAGCCAACCCCAACCAGCAGTAGTAGCTATGCCAGCAGGAGACCCGCCCCACCACCACTGATATAGCACAATCCATACTTTTGTCAGTGAAACTTGTGGTGGGAAGTGTGTGTGTGTGTGTGTGTGTGTGTGTTTGGGGGGGGGGGGGTGTTCACACCTTGATCAACAAAAGTTTTGCCCAGAAAAGTGCTAGTGTAAATATCTTCAGTCTGCCATCTTTAAGGAGTCAGTTTTATAGAGAGCTTTTCTTATAGAAGCAGGAGGGTGAGTGCATGGATCAAACTTAGTAAATTGTATTAGAAAAGTGGTCATGGTGGCATATAAAATGGTAATACAGTGAAAGCTTTTTTTTATCTGGCACTCATGGGGACTAGGGCTGATCAGTTAATTGAATATGCTAGATAACAAAGTTTATTGCTTTGCTCCTGCCCCCTGTCTGCAGATCCCGCTATGAGGCAGGCTGAGGGGGAAGGAGGTGCCTGCTGATGACTTGAGCTGGCACCTGAAGCTGCAGTGGTTTTGAGGCTTGGGGCAATGCCAGTTAACAACATTTTTCTGTTAACAGTGTGGTGGATAACAAAACTTTCACTGCATATTAATAATGCTCATTCAGATTTTTCAGTATATTACGTGCTTTCAGAATCCTACATGTGCACTTACATAACTTAAAATACTTTTTGTTAATTACAGGTTGTAAGCTCAACAAATGGAGAATTGAACACAGATGACCCAACCGCAGGCCGTTCGAATGCTCCCATCACAGCCCCTGCTGAAGTAGAAGTGATGGACGAAACAAAGTATGTATTGTTTTTACCTGTTAAACTTTAAAAGCCAGTGATTTGATCCCCAGTACTGAGTTAGAATTTCACTTAACTAGTTACTTATTAAAAGAACCTGGCACACACATGCAGTCATTTAAATTTGTTCTAAATCGTCTTACAACTGGGAAGTGGCAAACTACTTCAGTATTTTTGAGTTTTAATTATGTAGGCTTCAAATAATTATTAGAATATATGTTATCCTCAATGTTGACTGCATTAGCTAGTTAACATAACATAAATTACTTGCTTATACAGTAGTGAAATCCATTTTTTATTTTAACATGTTAACTAATAGCTTGATAAGTTTTGCTGTTTTTATAAATCACTATACTGAATAAAAGTCATGTGAGAATTGTAGGACTTTTTTGCATGGTGTATATAGTGTTCTGACTCTTTTTTTCCCCCTTATCTTTTTGCACATAGCTGCCAGAAAGTGTTGAACATGTGGTGAGTTCTGAAGTGTAGGCAGGCAGAAATAGCTCCATTGGTTTTCTTTACACTATGTGGCTTAAAACCATATGGGAAGGGGGGAGCTTTAAAATGGAACTACAATTGGAAAACCTATGCAAAATGATTTGAAGTGCATAGTAACATTAGACAGCCTGTCTTGGAGGCAGGAAGAAATACCAGCATGTTAAGGAGCTGTTTTGCCTGCTTCAACTCTTGTTTGTTTCAAGTGGTGTGGTCTGTGTGTACTTTCTCTAATATTTTTAAGTGGGCAGTATGCTATCAAATGTTTTTTATATATTATTTACTGTGCTGTTTTAGTGGAGAAACTTTGATGTTTTTCAATAGTTTTTATATTCCCGTAACAATTTAATATCTAGAAAATAACTAATATAAACTGTCACTAAATACTAGTGGATGTTTGCACTTCACACACTTTTTATCCTAGTCTTACTAAATTATTAGTCATTGACAATTTGCTAACTAATTACAAAAACTTAACTGCAGAGCACATACTTTTTTAATGAAACATGTTTTTTTGTGAAGAAACTATTTTTTATTCCTTTGCATAGACTTTGCTCCTTCTGAAAATATGAACAGAGTTAAAGCTCTTCCAAAAATTTATTTGTAATTTACCCAAAATATTATTAGTCTCTGTTTTTATTTTTGATATTAGGGATTTAAAAAAAAATGGCCATGTATTGGCTTTGGTATAAAACTGCATCTTCCAAAATGGAAAAATCAATTCATGTAATTTCTCTGTTAGTTTATAACTGCTAGCCCAACAATATTTTACTGAGTTTGCTTTGTGAATGTTTAATATACATGTGTGTACAGACAAAATATACATAGAATATTTATATTAAAATATGCAAATATACTTTGATATCCCAAAACTCATGCGATGGCAATATTTTTAAAATCAGGGAAGTATTTACACTCAGACTAATTTTTAAAAATTAACTACTCTAATTTTAAATTAGTGTTTATTACAAAAGTGGCCATTTTAATTTTTATATAGAGACATAAGTTTGTATGTACTTTACAGCATGAGGACCAGGTCCCTATCCAGAAAAAATTACTATCAACTTTTAAGAGCTGATCAGGAATTTTGTCAGTGTTTCTTCTGTGGAAAATGTGGTTTCCACAAAATGAAATTTTTTTGCAGGGAAAATAAAATTTTGACAAAAGTGACAAATATTTTGTTGAGTTCAAATTGTCTTGAATGGAAATAATTTGATTTGGTGAACCAGATCAAAACATTTCATTTTAGTTCAGTTCAACACTGAATTGCATTTGCCTAAGCTGCTGCAGTGCTTTATAGGAGTTTGTATTTCAGATGCCGTGTGTCTCCATTGTTGATTGGGCTCCCTAGCAAGGTTACATCTCCCATCATGCAGCACAGTCTGTCCTCTGGCTGAATGACCACAGCACCATCACAGAAGATATATTTTGGCCAGGATTTAAAGGGAAGAATGGGGACATGAGGTCCCTGAACTACAACTCCTAAGAGGCACTGCAGCAGCTCAGGCAAATATGGTTAAAAAGTCAAACTAGCAGCAGAATGAATCTTTTGATTCTCAAATATAGTGTTCTGTATTGGTCAACATGTTCCAACATTTCAAAATCAATTTTCGGAAACATTTTATTCTCTGAAAATTTCAGTATTTTAATTTTTGTCCTGATTCAGGTCAAATTAAAATGCTGAAATATAAACTTTCCTTGGGAGTGGAATTTCCAGTTGACTGGTTCCACTAATTTTTTAAAAACTGTAAGGCCTCTCTATCTTTGTATGTGCAGTGAGGTGGCTATCCTGATTGGGGTTGGTGGGAAAGATTGTAATTTGAATATTAAATAAGAAATAAAATACATACAGATATCAGCACAGGAAATTAGAGTGGTGATAAAACAGGAAAACTAGGAAAAATCTTTGAAGAGTTTTAGTTAGGGGTGTTAAATTTAGTTAAATCAACTAATGGACTAGTTGATGGAATTTGCATCAACTAATCGATAAGTGGTGGAGCCGCAGCAGGGAGCTAACCCCAATGCAGCTCTGCCTTCTAAATGTATTAAGAGCCAGTAGGCTCTTAATACATTTAAAAAGCAGAGGCGCAGCTTTTGGGACTGGGTGTGAGCTGGCAATCAACTGATTCCCTCCTGCCTCCCCTGCCCCCCATAGAGATGGTGGGGAGTGAATAGTTGAATATCTGATAAGCTTATGCTTATCAGATATTCAACTAGTTGCTTACATCCATAGTTTTAGTGTATCTGTTGGTTTTGTTAAATATGACCATGTCCTGGATAAGAAAAGGAGTGGTATATGGGAAACTGCCTGAGTGGAGGATAGTGTCATCATATCAGAGATGAAAGAGTTTAATAATGAGCTTCTTAGAGGCAAATTGAAGGAGAGTGGAGCTACATGGTACACTGTAGGTAGGAGGTTCTCCATGGTATGGGGGGGCACAGTACAAGAGAGGAGATAAAAGCAAGAAAGAATGCAGAATTAACAGAGTTCAGAAGCAAGAGCAAAATCATGAACTTTTTTTTAAAGATGGAGATGGGCATGAGAAAAAAATGGAAGGAGACTAAACAATGAGACACCCTTGAGAAGGGTATTGACATCATAGCAATAAGATAAGTGTTTATAATAAAATGTTTGGATAAACTAGATTAATGTGAGGTGGAACTTAGGCAGGTCAGAAAAGATGAAATAGTGGCAGTAAGCAAGGTGGAAAAAGGATAGAGTCTTGTTTAAATAGGGAGTTAATCCTGATTAATCAAGAATAGCTAATTCCTATCTGTGGACACTCTTAGGCCAGCTTTATACTAGAGCAGAAGGTCAGCTTAAGGCATGCAACTCCCATCTACATAAATAACACAGCTCAAGTCGATGTACCTGAAGCTGAGTTTGGCGCAGTCTCCACAGCAGGAGGCTGATGGGAGCAAATCCCTTCGATATCCCTTACTCCTTGCAAATTGAGGAGTGCTGGCACTGACTGGGGGCACCCTCAGCATTCAATTTGTGGTTCCTTTCTTGACTTCCAAAAGGGAATAAGCTAATTTGGAAATAGGTACTCTTCTTGAATTAGAACTGCCCCACACAGTTCATCAGGAATCCTCTTTAAATTCACACCTTACTTTATTCTGAATTGTCTTTTCATTTGTAGACAAGCCCTAAATGTTGTCAGAATTTTTAGCAGTGGAGATTAAGCAGCATTTTGGAAATATTGAACAAAAACCCAATGTTTGGTAACACACTAGATGAGGAGAAGGGAGGAAGATGTGTAAAGAGTGAGATTGTAAGCCTAGTTGACATGATATAAAGGCATTTGTAGTTGTGTAGTTAAGGGAGAAGCGCTGTTGTTTTCCCTTAGGTAGGGTAATCTACTGTTTGTTCAGCAGATAAGTTATTACACACAAAAACAAATAGGTTAGAAAGTATGACCAAAACATTTTTAAATGCATAAAATATTTGTTAGTACATGAGAACATGCCTTTCAGATTCTAGATACTTTCTTTCCTATTTAGAATAATAGTAGGCTTTAGCATCCCTAGATGTTTGTTTGCATACTTAAAGTTGTGGTAGCTGTATGTTACAAACTCTTAAATGGACGCTATTAACATTGTTTTATAGTAATTCAATGCTATGTTTGATAATGAGGCCCTCTAGTGACAAGATACTTAAACAGGGCAGGATGTTTTTTAACAGACTATATTCTTCATATGTTGGTAAACCTCTGTACATTTAGAGACACACAGTGGGAGAGGTAATACTAACTTCTGTTGTTGAAACAAGCTTTTACAGAACTCTTTTGGGATAGGAGAAGAATTTGAATGCCACAGCTAAATACAAAGGTGAAAGAAATAAGGCATTAACTAGGGATTTGAAAGTTTAACCAGTGGGTACTGGAACAGCTCCCTGCCTGCCATAGTGAGTTCCAGCGCAAAGTGTTCCACAGGCTAGGGCTCCTCTAGCCAGAACACCCAAGTAGCCCTTGTCTGCAGTGGTTGTGGAAGGGGAAGAAGCCTGCTTCATCCCATTGACTGGTGGCCGGGGGCGGGGGGAGCGCACTCCCGATGGGTTGAAGCAACCCCTCTGCTTGCCGTCCCCTTTGATCGGTTAACCAGTTAAACTATATGTTTACCGATTAACCAGTAAAATGGGATTTTACATCCCTAGGAATAACACATTTTGCAAGAAGGTGTGAAGTTAAAGCCTTTACAGTTGTAGGACAAAGAAGGATCCATGGCTTATAGACTGTTGTAGAGAGCCATAAATTGTGTCTTTATTCAGTTCATTATGATTGGTGTCAGGCAGACTAGTGAATTTGTTTCCAGGCTAATCTTTTGCTAAGTTTGTGCAGATTTCTTTTGAAGGTGAAGACAGATGACAGACATGGAATGATCATTTTGTAAAGTGTTATGCTCTGAGTGATATGGTATTTCTCTCTCTTATTATTTTCTATGTGAGTTCATTTCAGAGTATAGTGATTGTTTGGTTTCACTCACGTAGTTAGTGAGGCATTTGGTGCACTGGATGAAGTATACCATATATTGTGGTAGGCATATTTAGACCATGAATCCTGAAAGATATGATGTGGTATTGATCATTATAGCAGTGGAAATATGTCGGCAAGTTTTGCTTCGCATCTGTTATGGGAGAGATGGGTTTTGCTTTGGGTTGGTGTCCTGGTCTGGGGGAAGCTTGCTTCCGATGGTGAATCAGGGGAGACTTCAAGGCCAGAAAATAGGGTTTCGGAAACGATTGTGTTTCAGGACATGATCCCCATAAAGTATGGGTTGTAACTATTTAGTGATGAATATGAGTTCTAGTATGGAGTGGTAGATGACAACTAGGTTTGTTCAGTCAAAGGGTTTTTTCCTATATTTTTTAAAGTAGATTCTCTTGTGTTATATGGGTTGCCCATTCTGATGTGATCTACTTCTTGGTGGACTGTTGATGTGCAAAGGTAGTTTTAGGTCTGTTTTGGTGTATATTGAGGTATAAATTTAGGTCTACATTAAAGCTTGCCATAAGAGCTTTTATACTGGGGAATTTTAAAATAGACGCAACATTTTCTTACATAAATTTAAATACATTTAAATGTCATTTGTTATAATGTAAGGCTTTAAGAGTGCCAACGTTTTTACATGTAACATGTATATTTGTGGTATCTGGGCTTCCAAGGAAATTCTGTGATTTGAAATGTATATTTATGTTACTCCAACAAAAACCTTTATTAATAGTTAAGATTCAAGGATTTATTTCTCCTTATCAATAGCTTTTTTTATTTCAGCATGACTTAGTGAAATCCTTTTAATTAGGCTACCCTATTAGATCACATTTCATTACAATTAAGATCAGTATCCATTAATAGAAGAGATCTGTAATTGTACTTCACAGATCATGAGGTTCACTGAGTGGATGGGAGATACTGTCTAGATTGGTTGAGGATAGAGTTTTTCTGCAAGCCCAATGTCAGTTGAATTGAGTGTTGGGCAATGTCCACATGTCGTTGGCATGGATGGAGCAAACTACTGGTGATGAGCAGGAACTTGTGAAGCAGTACAAACGCAGTATAGATCACAACTATAAGGGTATGTCTTCACAACAATCTAGATTGACCAGTAGCAATTGATCCGGCAGGGATCAATTTATCACATCTGTATAGATGTGCTAAATCCACCAAAATGAGAAATCTACCAATTATTCATGTAGCTGAAGTTACGTAACTTAGGTCGACAGCCCACAGTAATAATAACAAGGCCTAAGGATGGAGTGAAACCTGATAGAGAAGGAAGGATACAAAACTAGCATCCCTAAATCAGAACAAGTTAACAAAATGTTAGTGTACTTCAGCAAGATCTACATGGGCAGGCTAGGGTGCGGTAGACTCATGCCATGCTTTGCCCTAAACTAAATGTTTGTCTAGATAAAGCCCTAAGTGAACTTATAATATAAGACTAAATCTTTCTGAGAGCTGGAGACGTAATAAATTGAAGGAGCCCAAATGACGTATTATCAGAACCTTAAGATTCTATATCTTGGTATTATGCCATACAGAACAATGCATTGATGGGTGATTGTGCCATATGTCCAAAGACATTATAGCTAGTAAGTGAATTGTGTATCAAGGCTTACAAAATGAATGAGGAGTTGGCAGTGATACATTTCTGCAGACGTTCTTTCAGGTTCAGAACCTACATACAAACTGTACTGGTCATAACTTGGCCATTAATACATAGATAATGACAAAAAATCTAAGGATTTATGGACAGATTTTAGGTGCATTTGTTATTTTTCAAGATCTGCCATATCCTATTTTGTCTTAAGGACTATATAAATAACATATTGCTGGTATCTGTGTATTTAATCTGTGAATTATTTAATCTATGTAGATTCCTCTGTGGCCTTTTAATTCTGGGTTTCCTCATTAACAATAATTAATGTTTTTTCTACTTAAAGTTGCATAACTCTGATTAGCTTTGGTCTGGGCTGGTCCCATAATACTATTTTTGATTGCGTTTCTGCCTGCCCTGGGATGGTATTTTATCCAAGTGAATCTCCATTTATCCTCTCACTATGGATGACTTTCTCATGTCTCTTGGAACACTAATAACCCTTATTTTTTCTCTCTTTAAAAAAACCCACATCTTTTCAACCATGCAAGCAGGATTCCTTTTGGAACATAACTAATGCTGATGAGCTGAAGGACTGCGGAGATAGTGAAAGCACACTAATCCTCTTCATTGCAGTACCTGTAGAATGTCACTTCCATAGTATTTCTCACCTTGAGAAAGAGAAACTATGGATAGCAATCATTACTTAGTGTGCAGCTCAATTGTACAGAACAACAAATACCAAACCAATTCTGGGCAAGCTATCCTATGTCTTAAAATAAAATTTGCCCATTCACTTCTGAAATTATAATTAATAAAAAAAGGGGTGTGTGAATATTTTCTCCATTTTTCATATTAACCTCAATGCTTATCTCCAAGAAGTCAAAGCAGGTTTTATCTTAGCAGGTTTTAGAGAGAGAGCTAAGTTCTGTTATGCTAACACAGCAAGGAAATGCCACAGACTCCTTATCTGTCTGTTCCTTCAGTCCTTCTTTGTTGTCTCTTCTCATTTTTTTCTCATTTAGTCTGTGACTTTTAAGAACATATATCTCCTTTCTTTCGTTTTTCTTTCAGCAGTGTTTTCTCTCTCTCCTCTTGAGCTTTTTATTTTCCCTAACATTTTTCATTTATCTGTATTTGTTTGCTCTTCTACTTCCGTCTCCTTTGCTCCTACCTGACTTTCTTCACTCTGTTAGCATATTACAATTGACAAAAATTTGTCAATTTCACATTCTCACTCTCCCCTAATTTATAAGAAAGGAAAGGTTAAGAATATACTGTACAAGTCCACTTTCAGGTCAGATTCTAACTTTGTTGATGGTTTTTCACATATTGAATCAGAACATTAATTTTAAAATTATTATTAAACATTGGGTTGAGACATTTAAAAATCAGGGTCTGAGTGCTTTAATGGTGTTTCTAAAAATGTTAAGCAGCAATAGCAATATTAGTGAATTTTAGAGAAATGGTTAAGTATATAGATATTTAAAATACAGTAAAACTCCATTGGTCTGGCATCTGATGGTCCGGCACCATCAGGAACCCAGAAGTGCACTGGGCAGCTGGACCATTGGAGCTGCTCTGTCCCGGGCTTCCCGGAGTCAGCCACTGGTCAGTTTCAGCAGAGGCTGAATCAGGGACAGCTGGGGGCAGAGGAACTGGGGTGCTGCTGGGTTGGTCCAGTAGCGCTGCCCCTTGGTGCTATGGGACCAACCCGGCAGCACCCCAGCTGCTCTGCCCCAGGCATCCCCAAGAGCAACTGAGGTGCTGCCGGGTTGATCTCGCAGCGCCAAGGGGCGGCACTACCGGACCAATCCAGCAGCACCCCAGCTGCTCTGCCGCAGGCGTCCCGATTCAACTGCTGCTGAAACTGACCAGCAGCGGCTGAATCGGGGATGCCTGGGGCAGAGCCGGACTATTGGAAGGGGGGGCTATGTGGGGTCTGGGATGGCATCCCCCCCACACCACCCTAGACCCCTCATGACCTCCCCTTCCGATAGTCCGGCATAGCTGATAATCCGGCACCCCCTGGGACCTAAAGGTGCCGGATTATCGGAAGTTTACTGTACCATTGACATTCTGATTTATCATACTGGCACTTCATGAAAAGTGGTATATAGATCAAAACACTTGATTTCTAGGAATATACCATTCAGACTCAATACATAATGCTTTATTATAGCTCTTAAGTTAATGGGACTTTTCTATTTTGGAATGAAATTATAATGGTCACTTTTTTATTTATTACTCTCATATATCATGTAACTTATTTGACTATCTCCAAAGTAAAAAGTGTTAGAAATAATTCTGCTATAATTTTGGCTTCAGTAATATTTCAGTCACCCTCAATGGAGGTGAATATGTACCTTGCAGTGGTTTATGGCTTTGTAGAGTTTTATCTGCATACTTTTAAATTAAACAAGTATTGGCATTGGATATGATTTATTTGTGCCTTCATTTTTTCTTAAACATTGTTTCCTATCACACTTACAGGTGCTGTTGTTTTTTCAAGAGAAGGAAAAGGAAAACCATTCAACGCCACAAATGACTCTGGAAGCAGGCAGAACATGGGGAATTACTTTCTTGTTCAACTGCTGTCTTGTGATTTTAAAAAAATCATTTATCTAGTGACCACAAATTTTTTCAAAACCTCCCTATTTAACAAATATGCCATGCGCCCATGCCTTGATTTGGTCCTTCACGCGTATTTTTATTTTTCATCCATCTCTTCTGGAAGCTTTAAAGTTTTGGCAAACATGAGTGCTTCTTTGACCATCAGTAAATGGACCGGTGAAATGGTACAAACGAACACTACACTATCTTCAGCAAAATTAACTTCAAAAGTATTTCCTCTATCTTAGAGAGCAGCTAGCAGTGTCTTAGCTGAAGACCAGATATGTTGTAAATCTGTTTTTTGATTGCTTTCAACATGCTGTTATAGAATTACCCTTTTTTCAAGTGGATAATGGGGAAAAAAAAGTTGCCCAAACTCTTAAAATAATTTAAAAGTTTTATTTTAAGATTTCTTATGGTTTGTGACATCTGCACTGATCAGTATTACTGATGGTACTGAGTCACAAATTGTACTTCAGTAGCATTAAATCATTTCCATGTTGTCATGGTACAGTCACTACCTGGAGATACTGAGGAAGAAAGTTTGATGGATTCAGCTGATGTCAGTGGTCTATGCAGTGGTTACTAATGAACAAAAATTACCATCAGTACACTTGGTTTGAATATGTGCTTTTGTTGTGCCTCTAATGGTCTTGCGGTATAGTAAAAATGGCAACAGTACTTGTACAAAAATACAAATGCTTGTATAATGTAAGTTGTGGTTTTGGTAACATTAGACAGGAAGATGAAATATCTTCCAAAGAGGGAAGATATTTAGGCGTTATAAAATACACTAAGAGGAAATAAATGTGAATCTGCTTAAAGTGGGATGGGAATTAAAGCCTAAAATTCCCATGGAAGCTACTGCTGAGTGACAACATCCTTCTTAAAATGAAAATCTGGATGTGCCATCTCACTGTTAGATCTCGTTGGTAAATTATTTTACACTTTGATTTTTTTTAAAAGCAATGGAAGTGGGTTGAACTTATTCTGCCTTCTCTGTGTACTAAACTGTAGTACCTAAAACTTTGCTGTGGTTTTCTGGAACTTTCTTACCTTTCTGTGTAATATTGCAACTGATGTAAGATATTAGGGAAAGAATAGGTCAGGTACTTTCCCCCCACTGTCCTTTGAAGTGCCTGCAATATCTAAAACCAGCTGTTCTGTAGAAAAGGCAGCCCATTCCATTTTTTCAAGTCTGCTTTATTTAAAGCCATAATGACACAGGTTTTGTCAAATATGCTTTTGTCATATTTAGCTGCCAGCATTTGGAGAGATGGAATAAAAGGACGGAAGTGGCTGGGACAGACTTGTTGACCAAAACTCAGATTAATTCTCACAGTTTTTGAGAGCACCTCCTCGAGCTAACTTGTCATTTTTTTCTGTCAATGTTATGCCTTGTGGCATACTTATTTATTTTTAAGATGTTTGTTGATAACATTCAAAATGTGTATTAAAATAGATAAATACACACCTTTGAATTCATTATTGCATTTACAGGGATTTTAGTTATATTTTATAATTTATTTTTCTTAACTGCCAAAACTGCAGTGCATTGTTTTGATGGATGATGTACTCAAATGAACACAAAAATGTGTTATCTGGTCATTGTCACTGTTGTTGTTAATGATCTTGTTAAAATTCTTGTTTTAAAAACCTGAACTTGGCCTATAAAGTGCATATTGTATAGTTGGGTCAACGGTTTCCACTCTACCTGTTTATATTACTGATTGTCTTAAACTCATGGACAGTTACATAATGTTCTTTATTTTAATTTAAGCTGAAAAAGTAGGCTGACTTGACCATTTTAATGTGAAAACATCTTTCTTTGCAGTATTTGACCAAATTTGTCACTCCATAATATTTATAAATACATGCAGTATTGAATTTCTTATCCTACAGCTGTTTAATTTTCAGAGGGTGTTTGGCCTGTACAGTGTTGATATGAGTTCCTTACACACAACAAGATGTGCATATTAATCCAATTATGGACTTAAATATAAAAACATTGTGTATTTGCTGCAAAGACCAGTATCTTGACATTTTGCTTTTTAGCAATATTTTTAAGTGCTCTATTTTAATGCGGAAGGACATTTCCTTCTGGCAACACACACTGGTCAATAATAAGTAAAGCAGGTATGTTCAGATTAAGACAACAATGTTTTGAATTTGTATGCTTTTTCCCTTCTGAACTAATGAAGTCAACATTGCCTGAATGTCTGAATAATGAAATACATCCCTGTTTAAAATTATGTAACTGAAGACAAAAATAAAGGTAGTTTTTTTTAAACTTGCCTTTTCCCCCTGTTCCTACAGTGTTGGATACAGTCATGGAAGTCATTAGTCTGGGGCCTGCCAAGCAGTTATAATCTATTTGGACTGCTAAATCATTGCTCTTATAAAAGAAAGTAACTAAAATGGTAGCCTGATGATGGATTTAGACAGCAAATGGATGCAAGTACCCTTGAGCATAACTGCTCTGGGATGTGGTATTCACTTTTTGTAAGCTGCTCATACTTGTAATAGGGTAGTTGCTACAGTGTCAAGTGCATAATATTAAGGCCAGGTCTACACTACACAGGAAGGTCGAATTAAGATATGTTAATTTTGTAGTTGGAGTCAACTTACTTTAATGCCATAATTGAGGTTGCATGTACAACCTAGCTTCAGCTCTCTGTGTGTGTATGTATTACCATAGCCCTTAATTCCGTTAGTACATTTTTCCCTGTAGGATCGCTGCCTCACTAGGTGCATAAAATGGACCATACTGATGGAGCAACTATATTGAATATTTTTCTTTTCCCTAATATAGTTGATGGTCTTATGCCTTATTTACTGCATACTCTTCAAACTCTGCTCTTAATACAGAATTACAAACTTCATATAGATATTTTGATGTGGTTCATCACAATAGTAACTCTCACACCTGCAGCTTTCATCCAAAACACATTTCACGATTCATTGTCTACAGCCAAGCCCTAAGATACAACCATATTTTCTCCAATTCCTCAGACAAAGATAAACACCTGTGTCTCTGTTCACCAGTATCTCTATCAAGCATTTTTAAAACTACAGTACCCACCCAGAAAAGTGAAGAAGCCAGTTGATAAAGCCAGGCAGATATCCAGAAGTCATCTATTACAGGATATACCCAACAAAGGCAGCAACAGACCACTAGCCATTACGTATAGTCCCCAATTAAAGTCTCTCCTACAGCATTATCAAGGATCTACAACCTATCACATTTGATTATCACTTGCTTTCACAGACCTTGGGAGGCAGGCCAGTCCTTGCTTACAGACAGCCCCGCCAACCTGAGGCAAATGCCAACTTTGCACCTGTAATAGAACAGGCCAGGTCCGGGCACCACTGAAAGGGTCTTTACAGGGCGAATTGCTCAAAACCAGGGCTACTTACAGCCCACGACTGGAGTCCTTTCCCATATAGGCAACAGACTAGTCACAAAGAGCACTTCAACTGCCAGTCTGGCCAGCGGGGAAGCTTTATAAGCAAAACCTCTCAGACACCCCATCTTCTCCTGTGCCACAATCAGACCCATATAAAACCCAATCTCACCAATTCTGAACAGATCCTCCTGGTCTCAAAGGACCAACCACAGAACCAGATCCACTTATGCCTCAGATCTTACACACAAGAGCGCGCAGGGCCAATCATTTAGAATCTAAAATTAATAAAAGAAAGAAAAGGTTGAGAGTCAGATTAAGGAGAATACATTACATACATCAATCACCCAGTTCTTGATGCAGGCTCTTAGCAGAGATGTTACAAACTGCTAGCTTAAAAATCTCTGGTATACATCCTGTATCAGGACGGGTCAGCAAGTCCTTCCCAGCTCTGTGTTCCTAGCAAGAATTCATCTAGAATCAGAAACAGGATTGAAACAAAATAGAGATGCCTCATGGCACTTTTATATTCCTGGTGTCTCCCAAACTGGAGCTGATCACATGATCAAATGACCTGTGTGCGTTCCACATACAAGTAGTCATTATGCACTGTCCGGTCTGCAGGTTTCTAGACACATTCCTCAGGTGTGTATTTGCCACTCTCCGAGACATTGTCAGTGAAGCATTGCTAGTTAGCGCAGCCATTCACCGAATAATCATTCCTCGCAATAGGCAGTCCTGGCCCATTGCTTCCTCCCAAACAGAGAACATTTGAAATATAAGAACAGAGCCTATATTCATAACTTCACATATAAAATAATGCAAGCATATGCGTGTAGCATACATAGAATCTGTAGAGAATAAGCTTTCATTTGACACCTCACATGGCCACTTTGTACAGAATTTGGAACAAACGCCACCAGTGAGTGCAATAGTGATGTCTCTTCATATTAAAATCCAGTAACGTGACAACACCCCACAAAAGAAACACTAATCCAAGAACCTATTCCTATAACAAACCCTTTTGCCAACTCTGTCCATACATCTGCCCTAAGGACACCATCACAGTACCTAATTGCGTTCATGTGCACATCTATGAATGTAATACATGCTATCATGTGCCCCTCTGCCATGTAGATGGGACAAATTGGACTTTTGCAGAAGAGTAAATGGACATAAGTCAGACCTTAAGAATGGCAACATGCAAAAGCCAGTGGGAGAGCATTTTAACCTCCCAAGGTACTCAGTTTTGGACTTGAAAGTTGCCTTCTCAGACAGAAACATTTAAAAAAACAGATTGCAGCGAGAAACTGCTGAGCTGGAATTCCTTCTCAAATTTTACACCCTAGACCAAGTTCTAAACAAATATATGGAGTAGTTCTCACATTACCATAGGTAGTTTCCCATTCTGGGACTCTCATCTTTTCATCACTGTTGAAGATGTCACATCCATTCTAAATTAATTAGCACTGTCACAGTCCCATCTCTGTCTTTTTGTCTGTTTTTTCTCTTCAGCATCTGAGGAAGTGAGTTATAGCTCATGAACGCTTTTGTTCTAATACATATGTTAGTCTTCAAAGTACCACCAGACTCCTTGTTGTTTTTACAAACACCAGTGAATTTATTTTCACCACAACCCAGTGGGGTGATGTTTACATAGGAGGAACTGAGACACTGAGAGGTTAATGTGAGAAGCATCTACTAAATTTTGATGCCCAATTTGATATATGTAGGATAGGATCTGATCTTTCAAAGCACTTAGCATATTAAAAAATGTCATGTGTTCAAAGCCTAGTGACTTCAGTTGTAGCTCTAAATGTTTAGCCCAAGAGTCTCAAGTTAGATCTCAGAAACTAAGTATTGCTGAGTTACAACTGTGAAAATTTTGATTTAAGTGACTTGCTTAGTATCACATAGGAACTGTGTGACAGAGGCAGGGATAAATCCAATTTTCTAGGAAGATGTTCCACTGTCTTCGACATATCATTGTCTCATTTAAGGCAAAGCTTTTCACACTCCCAGGCAATAAAACTCAGGGTCCTGAGTCTACCAGGAAGAGTCAAATTCCAATTATTTCCAGTATGAGAACAACTTATACCTCCAGATCAGCGGCACAGCCATGTGTATATGCATGGCCCCACAGTATGCTAATAACTTTATGGCTGACCTAGAACGTTTCCTCAACTCCCGTCCCCTTTTATCCCTTCTCTACTTACGCTACATCGATGACATCTTTATGATCTGGACGCATGGCCAAGAAACACTGGAGACATTCCACAGAGATTTCAGCAACCTATACCCCACCATCAATCTCAGCCTGGACCATTCTACACGAGAGATCCATTTCCTGGACACCACAGTACAAATCAGCAATGGAAAATTAGACACCACTCTCTACAGAAAACCTACTGACTCATACAGTTACCTACATGCTTCCAGCTCCCATCCAGAACACACCAAACGATCCATCATCTATAGCCAAGCCCTTCGATACAACCACATCTGCTCTAATCCCACTGACAGAGATCAGAAACTTCAGGATCTCTACCAAGCATTTATAAACCTCAACTACCCACCCGGAGAAATAAAAAAGCAAATTGAAAGAGCCAGATGAATACCTAGAAACCATCTACTTCAAGACAGCCCCAAGAAAACCAACAATAGAACACCACTTGTCATCACCTACAGCCCCCAACTTAAACCTGTCCAACACATTATCAATAAATTACATCCTATACTGGAATAGGATACTAAACTCCAAGAGGCTCTGGGAGACAGACTCTTATTCTCTGAGGGTATGTCTACAATACCCCCCTAGTTCGAACTAGGGGGGTAATGTAGTCATTCGGAGTTGCAAATGAAGCCCGGGATTTGAATTTCCCGGGCTTCATTTGCGTAATGCCGGCTAGTTCGGACCCCGTGCCGTGCGGCTACACGCGGCACGGACTAGCTAGTTCGGATTAAGCTTCCTACGAGGCGTACAGCTAGTTCGGAATAGGAAGCCTAATCTGAATTAGCTATTCTGTGCCGCGTGTAGCCGCGCGGCACGAGGTCCGAACTAGCCGACATTTAAAAATGGCGCCGGCCGGCATCATGCAAATGAAGCCCGGGAAATTCAAATCCCGGGCTTCATTTGCAACTCCGAATGACTACATTACCCCCCTAGTTCAAACTAGGGGGGTAGGTGTAGACATACCCCTATAGACAACCGCCTAACCTCAAGATGATTCTTACCAACAACCACAGGACATACCACACTAATACCAACCCTGGTACCTTCCCTTGCGACAAACCCCGTTGCCGGCTTTGTCCACATATTCCCTCTGCGGATACCATTATTGGACCTAACTAAGTGAGTTATAAGATCAAGAACACATATTCCTGCGCATCCAGAAATATAATTTATGCAATCATGTGCCGAAAGTGTTTGTCTGCTATGTACATTGGACAAACGTCTCAGACATTTCACCAAAGAATCAATGCCCACAAAATAGATATTAGACAGGATCACAAAGAAAAAACAGTTTCTTGCCATTTCAACCAGAAAGGACATTGTCTCAACAACTTGATTACCTGCATCCTGCTTCAAAGGCCTTTTAAGACTACACTTGAAAGAGAATCCTCTGAACTGTCATTCATGCTTAAATTTGACACTTTACACCTAAGTTTGAATAAAGACGCTAATTATCTTACCCATTACAATGATAGCTTCCCCAATTATCACCTCTAATATCATTAGCTCATAGACATTTACCTATTCCCCTCCTCCCATCTCCCTTCTGTTCTGAAATTTGATTTGTCCTTTTCATATGTGTTCATTTTTTTAATTGTATCCTTTGGTGTATATGGTTGTGACCATTTTCTTCCACTATTTGATCTGAGGAAGTGGGTCTGGCCCACGAAAGCTCATCACCTAATAAACCATCTTGTTAGTCTTTAAAGTGCTACATAGTCCTGTTTTTTGTTTCAGCTACACCAGACTTACACGGCTACATTTCTATCACTATTCAAATTCCAATGTTTGCTAAAGGATTGCAGTATTCTATCCACAAGTCAATGAGTTGTATACTGGCCTCCACTGTCAATAAGTCCTCTCTATTGCCTACAAATCTCTTTGATTTTCTGATACCATGTTCCAAAGGGAAATTTGACGTGCCAAATGCAAAAAATAAATGGGGGGGGAAATGGATTTTTCCCCTTAATCTTTCTTCTCAGGTTATTTATCTTAAATGTTGTAACAAAAGGTTAAAAGATTCAGAAGGGTGTCGTTTTGGTTCTAAGTTGATTAAAAAGTAATAATTAGCTTAAAAGCAGGTAAAGACTTATCTGAACTAGTCAGGTGTATCCTGTAAGAAATCTGTGTTCTTGAGTGAAAGCTGAAGCTACAGCAGATACAACATGTGGAACAGCTACCCATTTATTCATGCTACAAACAAGATTTGTGTTCATGGGCAGATGTGTGCATTTCAAGCCCTTGGTTAAGATAAAACTTTGGATTGCATGGCTTGTTACATGAGAATGATGCAGTGGTACTCTCTTTATAGGAAGAGGAAACAATGTGCAAAAATGTATTTACTTATTGTTCGTCATCTCTATTCCATCCTACTTAGAATCATAGAACTGAAAGAGACCTCAGAAGGTCATCAAGTCCAGCCCCCTGCTCTAGGCAGGACCAATTCCAACTAAATCAACCCAGCCAGGGCTTTGTCAAGCCAAGACTTAAACACCTCTAGGGATGGAGACTCCACTACTTCCCTAGGTAACCCATTCCAGTGCTTCACCACCCTCCTAGTGAAATAGTTTTTCCTAATATCCAACCTGGACCTCTCCCACCACAACTTGAGACCATTGCTCCTTGTTCTGCCATCAGTCACTACTGAGAACAGCCTCCCTCCATCCTCTTTGGAACCTCCCTTCAGGAAGTTGAAGGCTGCTATCAAATCCCCCCTCACTCTTCGCTTCTGCAGACTAAACAGACCCAAGTCCCTCAGCCTTTCCTCAGAAGTCATATGCTCCAGCCCGCTAATCATTTTGGTTGCCCTCCGCTGGACCCTCTCCAATACGTCCGCATCTTTTTTCTAGTGGGGGGCCCAGAACTGGACACAATACTCCAGATGTGGCCTTACCAACGCCGAATAAAGGGGAATAATGACATCTCTTGATCTGCTGGCAGTGCTCCTCTTAATGCAACCTAATATACCATTAGCCTTCTTGGCTACAAGGGCACACTGTTGACTCATATCCAGCTTCTCATCCACTGTAACCCCTAGGTCCCTTTCTGCCGAACTACTACTTAACTGGTTGGTCCCCTGCTTGTAATTATGCTTGGGATTCTTCCGTCCCAAGTGCTGGACTCTACGCTTGTCCTTGTTGAACCTCGTCAGATTTCTTATGGCCCAATCCTCCAATTTGTCTAAGTCACTCTGGACCCTATCTCTGCCCTTAAGCGTATCTATCTCTCCCCCTAGCTTAGTGTCATCCGCAAACTTGCTGAGGGTACAATCCATCCCCTCATCCAGGTCATTTAATAAAGATATTGAACAAAACCGGTCCTAGAACCGAACCTTGGGGCACTCTGCTAGAAACTGACCGCCATCCTGATATCGAGCCGTTGATCACTACCCGCTGGGCCCGGCCTTCTAGCCATCTTTTTATCCATCTTACCGTCCATTTATCCAGTCCACATTCCCTTAACTTGCTGGCAAGAATATTGTGGGAGACCGTATCAAAAACCTTGCTAAAGTCAAGGTATATAACATCCACTGATTTTCCCATGTTCACCGAGCCAGTTAACCTCATCATAGAAGTTAATCAGATTGGTCAGGCACGACTTGCCCTTTGTGAATCCATGCTGACTATTCCTAATCACTTTCCTCTCATCCAAGTGCCTCAAAATGGATTCCTTAAGGATCCCTTCCATGATTTTTCCAGGAACTGAGGTAAGACTGACCGGCCTATAGTTCCCTGGATCGTCCTTCTTCCCTTTTTTGAAGATGGGCACTACATTTGCCTTTTTCCAATCATCCAGGATTTCTTCCGATCTCCACGACTTTTCAAAGATAATAGCCAAAGGCTCCTCAATGACATTTGCTCTCCCTTACCCAGTTTTGTATTGTAATGCTTTTAGCTTTGGAAATACTTCAACTTCATAGGTTGGAGGGGTTACTATTTATATAGGAATGATGAGTTTGCTTTGTCCTCTGCTGTTTGGTGGTTGAACCAGATATCCTGACATAACTGTTTGCAGGATGAGGTTAAGTAGAGAATTACAGTTTGCCTGTGATACGTTGCATTCCAAGAGAATCCTCTATGTGTGTATAATTAAAACAGATGCAGCTGTACTGGGTATAAAAGCACTTATGCCCGTACAGCTTATTCTTCAAGTGCTTGCTCATGTCAAATGCACCACTGCTGGAAAGTTTTTACTCTGTCTGTTGGGTTGGTTATGGAGCTCCCTGGAATAGTTCCAGGGTGGTGCAATGTATATAACCCTGCCAACCCAACCCCCTCCCCAGTTCCTTTTTACCACCAGTGACAGCTGTTGAAACTTGTGCCTCTTTTGCTTTGCAAGTACCTCATTTCCCTAGCACTTCCAGCTTCTCTGACCCATGTTCTTCCCCAGGAAATCTTCAAGACTGTGAAGTGATTCTCTGTCCATACCTTTACATAGCACTATGCTATTGTACAGCAGTGATGTGGCTTTTGGGGTGGTATTAGCTGCACATTGATTCTGACCTCTCCTCTGGGCAAGGCTTGCGGATCATCTCAAATTAGAATACATGTGAGCAAGCACTTGAAAAAATGGTTACTCACTTTTGTAACTGTTGGTCTTCAGGATGTGTTGCTCATGTGTATTCCATACCCATCCTGCTTCCCCACTGTTGGAGTAGTCAGCAAGCAGGAATTAAGGGGTGATTGGGTTGACAGCGTCATATATAGTGCTCCACATGTGTGCCACTCCTCGGGTTTCCATAGCTGACCCAAATGGATAGCAGCTAGGGTAAAAACTTTGACAGTCATGCATGCAATGCATGCACATCTCTAATGGAATAGATATGAGAAATACCTCTCAAAGAACAACAATTACAAAGGTGAGTAACCATTATTTCTGGTTTGGAAACCAAAATAAGATGAACCTGTATTCCAGTATAAACCCATCCATAGAAAAGCTTTTACTGTCATAGCTATGTTGATTTTAAAAAACTACATCTCTAATTTGACATAGTTCTACTGGTAAAACGTTTCAAATGTAGATCAGTTCTAAAATACAAAATGTGCTATTACAAAGCAATTACAGTCTTGAACACAATTAGTAACTCTTCTTTTATGGTGCTATTTAGAGACATTCTTACATTTGTTTATTAAAATACACTAATGAAATACAGAATGCACTACTTATTGAAGTGACATCTGTTGTATGGACTTCTGTGTTGATATTACATTTAATAGAAAGGGCACATACTTTTAAAATATGAACCTCATGCTCTCATTGCTGCAGGTAGTCCTTATTAAAGTAGTAACCTATGTCCCTGGGCATGATCTGAAACTTTTAATCCTGATGCCTGACATCTTACCATCTATGCTTTCTTGATGCCCTAATTATCCATAAATAGATAATATGGAAACCAGTGCTGCTTCCTTTTCAGAAAGTCTGTGTATCTCTTGAGACTTTATGAAGGAACAGGAAACATGTCTAGTCAACCATGGCCTTACACTGTAAAAACACAATTAATAATGAATGACATGATCACAGTAGTCATTAGATATTTTCAGTTGCTTTATACTCTACATAATTAGTGAATTTTGCATACGCCAATTTCCAATGTTGTATATTTTGTAGCAGGAACAAGATAGTGCCAATAATATTTTTGTTTAATGAAGCAAAGGTACTAACAAAGAGAGACATTTTAGTGTGAAAGCAGTAATATTATGTAGTAGCCTTATTTGTGTGGGTATTCACTAAATTATTTTTAAATGTGTTTTTTCAGTGTTAATTGCTAATAAACTGAAAAATTAGAACTTTTCACTCTGAAGACAGCCTTTCCAGTTTTCTATCTGTAAAAAACACCCACAATGATTTTGGGCAAATTTCACAGCATTTAGTTGACTAGCAAAATGCTAGTACCTGCAAATCAGGTATGTATGTATATGTGCAAGTACTGTACAAATGACAAGTGTGTCCCGAAACCATTCCCTAAAGTAAGATATTTTGTTTAGTGTGTCTGGGTTGAAAGCAGAAGCATTGCACAATACAGGTTTGCTGTAAATTGCCATTTTTAATGTTTTTGTTATATCAGTGGAGTCATATGCAGAAGTGGTTTGTGTACAGGGATACCATCTTAAGAGAACCTTGGATTGCTGGAAGGCAGGAGAAATTCATCCTAACTGTCCGGATAGTCAAACACTGGAATAAATTGCCCAGGGAGGTTGTGGAATCTCCATCTCTGGAGATAATTAAGAGTACGTTAGATAGTATTTGGTCCTGCCGTGAGGGCAGGGGACTGGACTAGATGACCTCTCGAGGTCCCTTCCAGTCCTAGTATTCTATGATTCTGTGTTCACTGGAATAAATTTTTGCTTGTTCACCTTTCTAGCTCCTTAGCAGTTTTGGTTTTGACCATAATGTTAATTTTGTCTTAATTTTGAGCTCTGAGCATGAGAATTAAAGCCTTCATTAAGTCATAATAGGCAAACATTGGAACAATACAGAAATCCTATTGTAAAATTGAGCACACATTAAAAAAACGACTGCTGATTCTTTGTAACAAATTGAGATTGTCTTCTCTCTTTCCCCAAATTATGTTATACTTTAATTTTTAGTAGATGGTAAGATTTTAAATAACAGAGTCTGGATGAAAAAATGCACCTATTGTATTTGCTGAATGCTTCGGTCTTCTTTCTTGGTTCATGTTGCTGGAAAACAATGTTTAAATAGGAACATGAATGAGTGGTTCCTTGGCCCTCCTGTTTGCAAGTGCTCACACTTCTGGTATAAGGGATAAGAGTAAGAGGGAGCCCTTTGTTCAAGTATTTGTCTGTATATAACCTGACAAAATGGCTTCAACTGTTGGATTGTGCGTAATTTCAAAGCTCTTAGTTGGGGATATTATGCAGGTTTATCAGATGGGAGGTGGGTCAAAATGATTGTCAGGAGAAAGTTACTGGCCAACAATGTGAAATTTCAAGGAGATTGTCAAGATGGAACCATATTCTCTTCCCCACATTCCTGTTCCTTCAGTGTCCATTATGGATTCTGGGAGGGAGTAACTGAAAGCCAATACTTGACTCTTTTATGTACACTTAGACTGAATATTCGGTTTTGGAGAAAAGGGGAATTAGTTGTATAGTGCTAGCAATTGCAGCCTTCTAGGATGTTCTAATTAAATTCCCTGGGTGTGTGCATCCCTTGAATACAGATCCATGCTGGCAATTGATAGTAACTGACTCCTAAGTAGCCTCTCTGTATGTGCTGTTTTCCTATGATGTAAGGATTTGCAGCTATACGTTCTTTCATCAAAGCTTACAGGTTACAGTTTGATTTGGGTCAATATTTGGATGGAAAACTGAGGGGGCTACAAGAAATGAATTTGTTTTAGTGTCTCTCTCTTTTCTTTTACATTTGGTTCTAAACCAATGCATTGGTATGACCATAAGGGTAACTTCACTGGTAACAATGTTTCTCATAGATGCAAAATCAAGCACATCTATCTACTCATTAAAAATGTTGGCATCTTTTTCAAGAATTGAAATTGTGTACCTAATTTTCACTGTATCCTCAAATAAGGCATTTACTTTGTACTAATATGGCTGTAATTGTTGGCCAGAACCATTTCATCCCAGGGATGGATGCATTTCTGTGGTTGGTGAAGTAGTTCAGATTGAATTGCCATTTTGTAAGAACTGTAAAGCACTTTGAGCCATTATGAGACAAGATACATTGTATCTCTATTTTTCACATGAGCAGTTTCTGTGTTATAGCATATAGCAAAATACCACATACACTGGAAGTTATTTTGTCTTAACCAATATTTTTTCAATATCTTCTTTCCAAGGTTCTGGACAGCTTTTCTTTTTACATTTTTGTACTCATTCATTGCCAACCTTCAGGAAGCATCTTTAATGTAACTCAGAAAATAACATGCTAAATTAATAATTAGTTAGCTGCAGGAGTGCTAGATGGAAGAATTACTCATACGTTGTTTAATGTGCCTCTGAGGCACAATACAGTTATAAAGTTTCAACAAGCATAAAAATGGCCTTCTTTGCCTGCTTTATATAGGGAGTGTCTGACAAATCACAGCCCAACGTGTTCTGGTTGTAGATTTTAAATAAACTGACAAAGATTAGATGAGGGAAAAAAAAATTTATAAAAGAATTATTTTAAATGCTGCACATTGCATTTGTTTTTATTTCCCAGACAAAAGGTGGTAGTTGATTACATTCTAAATAGTAACATGCTTCCCATGAATCTTTGGTAATTTATTAGAAGATAAATTCGAGGACTTCTACCTGCCAAGGTCAGACTTCAAATTTCTGTTTCACAGCTCATGGCAGCACAAAGTCTTAAAGCAAAGGAGGAAATTGTGTGGCTTCCCTGCTTCATGGGAGATGTTCATGTGATGCCATCAACAATAGGAGGGGAAACAATCTCAAAATCAGCTCTTGGCATGTAAATTAAGGAAGTTCTGTTTTTGAATATATTTTAAAATATTATACCCAGTTTATTGGGGTCTAAATGGTTTTTTGTTATTTATTTGTGTGGTTTTTATAGTTTACCATTAACAAAAGACTGAGTAGCCATTTTTATATTGAAAAAACAAAAGAAAACATTTTAAATATGAAATAAAGTGAGAGTTTAAATTTAGTAAAAAGGAATAGCGCTTTAAAATGCATCACAAATTCTGAAGAGACAGTAGTTCATAGTTAAACCCTCCATGGTATGACTGGACAATACAAGGCCTCCACACAACTTAGAATGAGTGCTGGTACTGGGAGGGGACATGACATGTGGAGGGTCCACATTAGGATTTCATGCCTGTTCTCACAGGACAGTGTTGAGACTGTTGTAGCAGATGAACGCAAGGTGCTTACTGTTAGGCTACATGTTCCCTGCACCTCTCTTGCACAAAAGCCCATGCAAATGAAGTGTGGATTAGCATATTACCATGCTTCATTTGCATAATTAATTAGGGGCCGTTTTTGCGCCAAAAAACCCCCTCTTGTGTAAGAGCCATTCTTCCTCATTTTTTTTCAGGAAGAACAGCTCTTGCGCAAGATGGGATTTTTGCGCAACAAGGAGCCACATAGCTCCTTTTTGTGCAAAAACGGCCCCTTATTAATTATGCAAATGAAGCATGGCAATATGCTAATCTGCAGTTCATTTGCATGCACTTTTGTGCAAGAGAGGTGCAGTGTAGACATAGCTTAATTAGAAGGATAAGATTAATTAATAGCTTCAGTTAGCTATTTTCATCTCCTCAACAACAAACAACCCCTTTGAGGTAATAATAGCATTTTTCATCTTTAAGGATCACCAAATGCTTTGATGTTCTAAGTTTTCAGAAGAAATAGAATCCTCAGTGTGCCAAAGAGGGACAAGGAACAGCTGGCTTTTTGGAAGCCTTTCCCCTTCCTAGCTAGCCATCAACTCCTTCTTGCCTTGGTTATTTTTGATCCACTTCCTTTTACCTAATTGATCTCTGGCAGGCCTTGTGATGGTTCTGACAGTCTATGGAAAATGTGCATCTGGATGTCTGTGGCTCCTTGCCAGTTCTCCAAGTTGTAGCTATTGAAGAGCAGATGAAAGAGAATGGATTCCACAGGTGAGGTCCCCTTGAGGAGAAGGAGCAGTTTTTAACCACCCCTTCCTGAGCTCTGTTGTAGAGGAATGATTAGAATCCTTGTATAGCTGTGCTATGTATTCCAGGTATGTTATGCAGATCAGTCAGAAGCACTTGTGATGAACTACTGGGAAAGTCTGGGTGTAATATGAGTACTGATATGAGAAGCTCATCATCAGGGATCCTAGTTTTCCATTATTAAAAAGAATCCAAAATTATCTGATTGAAAAAAACATAAAAATATACATTTCTCCACAATTAAAATGAAATTTTGATCTTTAGTTTCCCTAACCACAATATACATTGGTAGCAGTTGAACAGAATGTTTTGTTCATATACAAAGTTTTATTGTGTATCTGAGCCTCCATTATGCGGCTCTCAGTATTAACTGAACCACCATCTGTGAGGTGCACCACCAGTAGAAACAAAAACCTAGCTGAGAGCTCTGCTAATCAGCTGGGTAGCATTTGAAACTTTCCTGAACAATCACAAAAGCACCCAACCTACAGAGAACACTGGCTATCAGCCTGAGCACCCGTTATCTTAAAATAAGGAATAAAAAGCTCTTTGCCCTCGTCCTAATTAGATCAGATAAATGAAGTTTCACTGTAAATTTCAAGAACATTCAAAAATCAATGATGCGGACAGTTCTTCAGTGGGAATACAAACAGCACCACCTTGCTTCTGATTTTCAAGATTTTGATCCAAAGCATGGAGATGTTAGAACTTCTCAACCACATCATTTAGTGCCCCAAGAGTTGACTTCATGCTGTGCCCTATTTGGAATCCTGATTGCAAAGCATCCAGGAGTTTGGCAGACTCATATTTGTTGATACTTGACTGTCATTACTATTAAACCTGACTGATACATTAAGGAAACAATCATGCAATGTTTTCTGCATGAGAGATTTGGATTATTTGGGCTACAGAACTAAAATCTCTCTCATGGAACCCAAAGAAATCAGTGAATAATTTCTTCACCCCAGCACACAGTGATTAGCTATTCCACCACAAAGGACTTGGGTCATTCAATCCTCTTCAACTGCTTTCAGTTTGGATTTTATGACTGAATGGTAACCTGTTTATCTGATGATTCTGTATAGTTGTATCCTGTACAGATTTAGTCCATTTCTCATTTCTCCACTTAGCCCTTTCTGGTAAACCTCTCTTACATTTTTAAAATTATTTTGTGGTTTTTGTTGGATTATTAAGTTACAATTATTTTGTTTAAAAATAGTTTTAAAACCTTTAAATGACAAGTGATACCAAACAAAATGCACTGCCCAGCATAATTTTAGCTTAGTTCTACACAGGCCAGTTGAGTTTGCTGTTGATATTTTTTGATTCTGAACTAAAAAATAGAGATTTCTAAGTTTAAGAAATCTGCTGTTTGGCAGCAATAGCGTTGATTTACTCAGAGTGAATCCAAACAGAAGCACTTTTTATGTCTGCATTAAAGGGAAATAAATAATTTATAGAAATAATCATGAATGTTAAATACATCCATTATCTACTTTCTAGATATCTGTTGCTTCTTCATTTGCCAGTTGTGTTCCCCTAAGGTAAAATTAGCCTTTGTATGAGAGGAATCCATTTGTTGGATGAAGAGGAGGAAAGGGCTGGGTTATCATACTGAATAGCTTACATGACATTTGTCTATCCACCATTTATTTATAATTTCCCATGTTCAGATATTGTATCCCCTTAGTATAAACAAAATGACTCAGGGTGGATGCCTACCCACAGTGTTTCGTCTGTCAAAGAATATATCTGCACTACAGTTAGACGCCCATAGCTGACCATGGGATTTGTGGTGCCCAGGCTGAGAGGTTGTTTAATTGCAATATAGACATTCACATTCTGGAATGTCTTGAACCATTCCAGGGTCCCAGAACACCACAATTAAACTTCCTCTTAGCCTGAGCCCTGTAACCCAAGTCAACTGGAATGAGCAAGTCACGGTGTTTTTTTAATTATAGACAAACCGTAAGTGTGTGTGTGTTGTGTATGGGGGAGGGGAAGGGGGAGAGACAGAATATCTGATTCCCTATTTCAGTCTTGTGAGTCTCCCATTTGTATAAGTAGGAAACTCTGGGTTTCCCTGTGTAAAGCTTCCTTGGGGGTCAAAGTCTGCACTAACAATGGGAAGACTTGTTTCCTCAGATGAAGATGCCATTCATTATTTAATAGCGTTGGGGGATTCTCATATGTTTCCGGTAGATCTATGTACCATGTTTAGTTCTGAGGGCTTCTGACCAGAAGATAGTGCCTTTCCAGAGAAGAGTGCGTGGTGAAATTATGGTTATGTGAATGAATGTTATCACAAAGTCTGTATGTAATGTATATTGTGCATACACAAGCACAGTGTTGTGGTCGAGATTCAACTTTAACTTTAACTTGGGTATTGAATGTGCTGACTTTCAATGGTGCCTTAAAGTAGTTTTAGTAGATATACCTATGATCAGTTTTATTTGTGTCAACAATAGTTTTACATCTAAAAATTCCAGCCCACCTAAAGATGTTCTAGTCCACAGCCAATAGCTCACCAAAATCATAAGCTTTCTTATTTTTAATATTGATGAGGTGATTGTTAGAAAGGTTATTGCTTCTGGGCAGTAAATAGGTCTATTGGCAGAAATTGTCAAATGTGCTGGAAGAGGATGGTATCATAAGGGAATTGTGTGGAAAAACATCCACTAAAAAAGAGGCTATGACTTTATCAAATACTTTATAAATGTAATCTATATGCTACTTCTCAAAGGTTAAATGCTAGTATCTACTATACTGCTAAATTCCCAGGTTTTCTGTGTTTAGATTGTAATTGCAATTTAAAACTTGCCGAATTAACCATCTCATGCACAGAAGAATCTGAGAGGGAAAGATTAGGAAGAAGTAGGCTGAAGAACTTTGCATACAGGAGATATTTAAAAGAGGAAAAATCAATCTCTATATATGTAGTTTTCAAAAGGAACATATGATACTTTGTAGTCTTAATTGAAATGATCCAGAAAATTAAGCCCTATGCAATCCTGTATTTTTAGGATTAGCAATAAAGGCCACACATTTTAAAGCTTCGTTTTGATTGATAGGTATTATTTTTATGCTCCATTAAAGATAATTATGTTCAAGCGTTTAGCTGGTCAGCTTTTCTTTATGCTATTCCTACCACAAAGGAGCCCTTCTCCCCCTCCCCTACTCCCCCCCCCCCCCCCCCCCCCCCCCCCCCCCCCCCCCCCCCCCCCCCCCCCCCCCCCCCCCCCCCCCCCCCCCCCCCCCCCCCCCCCCCCCCCCCCCCCCCCCCCCCCCCCCCCCCCCCCCCCCCCCCCCCCCCCCCCCCCCCCCCCCCCCCCCCCCCCCCCCCCCCCCCCCCCCCCCCCCCCCCCAATGAGTTATTGGCACATTAGATAGCCATGATGCATCCATGGGAAGGAATATATTAAGATACATAAGTGTAACAGCTAATTTGAAATAGGCTAGTCATAAGTTGTAGAGTCCTGTGAAGTTTATTTTTAGAATCCATGTTAGTTAGTTAATTTAACAGTAGGAGCTTTATCAAAATGAAGCCTCAGCACCCCCTTCTGTAGCGCATACGTGCATGTGTGATGTTTTTATTGGTGAGAGATTGCTGCAGATCATACACCAAGTCAATGGCACAAATAAAAATGAGAAGCTCCTGGAGCTCAGCTGAAATCTCTATGAGTATGTCTACACTACCCCGCTAGTTCGAACTAGCGGGGTAATGTATGCATACCGAACGTGCAAATGAAGCCCGGGATTTGAATTTCCCGGGCTTTATTTGCATAAACCGGCCGGCGCCATTTTTAAATGCCGGCTTGTTCGAACCCCATGCCGCGCGGCTACACGCGGCACGGGCTAGCTAGTTCGAACTAGCTAGCCATTCCGAACTATCTGTACGCCATGGAATGAGGCGTACAGATAGTTCGGAATGGCTAGCTAGTTCGAACTAGCTAGCCCGTGCCGTGTGTAGCCGCGCGGCACGGGGTTCGAACAAGCTGGCATTTAAAAATGGCGCCGGCCGGCTTATGCAAATAAAGCCCGGGAAATTCAAATCCCGGGCTTCATTTGCACGTTCGGTATGCATACATTACCCCGCTAGTTCGAACTAGCGGGGTAGTGTAGACATACCCTATGAAACACTGGCTTTCACATTTTAAAAGTTTGAGCACTAATGTATTACTTAGCTTTGAAAATGTACAAAATAACATTTGACAACTGGCCCTCACTTGGTATGTTCAGAAATCCTGTTACCTGAGAGTTAGGTTCACAATTTATTTGGTAAGGGCAGTTGTTCCACCACATCATGACTGTGTATTGAAATAGCCACAATGCAGTAGCTTGAGAGATGCAGGGCACAAATCTTTGACTAATAATCTGAGCATGGGTGGAAAAAAAATGGGCTTCAGTATTCAGCAATTACCCGAAATTCTCTTTTCTCCAGTCTTAGAAAACAAAAAAGACCCCTTGTAGCAAATAGTTGTTTTTTTCTTTAGTCCTACAATGTCATTTATTAAATTAACATATCTGGTCCTAATACCATGCTTTAGTAGTGGTACTTTTAGAGTTCAGACATTTCTGTTATGTAATGTCATTTACTTCTAACACTTATCAAACACTTAGTATGGACTGAGAGACAAGATGCCTATATTGTAAATATTTCATTGTACTAATGTTATAGCTCACTATCATGAAACTGTCAGCACAGATGAACTTTTACTCTTTTTAAAGAGCATGGATGTCATTCTCAGTTGATCCTGAAAACTCCAAACAGAAGAACGAAGATTAATATACTGTGGTTTTTCTTAAACAGCAGTTAGAAACACTGTGTTATGTTATATTTTACTATATAATGATAGAGGGTTTCAAAACTTCTTGTTTATGAAGATTACAATATTAATACTCTCATATAATATGGAGAGCACAGTAAATAAAACTAAACATGCTGATACTGAATAGTTCACTGCTTAAATATAAAATATACTTCATAAAGATCTCATAATCCAACAAACAGGCAGTATATTAGTATGGCTATAACTTTTTTGGAATAAATATTAAGAAATTTCTTATAAAACATTCTGGTCAATATTTTAAAACCTGGGTGCCTAAAGTTAGATTTCTAAATCCATGTTTATATTTCTAAATGAAAGTGTTACATGTGTTTTTCTTTAGAAGCCAAACTTTTTCTGGGTTTCACAATGTATGCTTGTTTGGTAATATATAGGACAACAGTGTGTGTCATCAGATGTTTGTATTTGGGTCCTGGTACTCTACTCATGTTCATATCATAGTACTGGAAACCCTAGATCAGGAGTCTCAAACTCAGTTTGCCTTAGGGCCAGTGCAAGTCCTCCAATTCTCCTAGCAGGCCAGTGGGTACCCACCTCTGGCAGGGGTTCGAGTGGGAGGACAGAGGTTTCCATGCATCCCCTCCCTTGCATATCTCCCAGCCCTAACTGCTGGCCTGTGCCCTCTTCCTTCCCCACTGCATATCCTCCAGCCCCTTCTGTTGACCCTGATCATTTAAAACATGCTGTGACTGGTAGTACAGTGGGGCTAGAGTGCCTTCTGGCTGCTAGCTCTACACTGCTGCCAGCACAACCCTGTGACCTGGGAAAGCTGTGTGGAGAGCCATCCATAGGTTTAAGTTGTGAAATGTGTGCACTATCATCCATAGATGTCAACTGTGAAATGATTAACTCATTTTGTGAAACTGACTAGATACCAGTGATGCCAACTCTCCTGATTAGATCATGAGCCACCTTATAATGGGGGCTTTTTTTTTTCCTGGAAAGCTCCAGCCATGACATTAGAATTGAGCCAGATCTGGGAACTTCACTACCTGATACTTATTGTGCTGCTGTCCGCTGTGATCATTCTGATTTAGTCAATTATGCTTGCTTGCTTGATATGTGGTATTAGAAGAGAATTTTTTTTTTAAAGGAAGGTCTCGTGGTGTGTGGACAAAAAGTAGAAAACATGCCCTGAGTTCAGCCAAAGACCCCAGATGCTAGCATGGTTCACATCACGGCAGAGGTAACTTGCACGGCTTCCTGCACTAAGCAGCACCCTTTGCGGCCAGGACTGTGTGGGTGCTGGGGGCTTGGATGCTGTCATTTGGGACCCCTGCCCTAGATAGAGCTTAATTTTTGTACTATGTCATTGCTTGTCCATTATTTCTATTATATATCACACATACTTAATATCTGTAATTAACATATGTCATGATTTAGATTATTAAAGCAGTTTCCAAATAAAATGTGTAATCAGTCACTTAATGAAATAGAGTATTTCATTAATTATCACTTATTTTTTAGCCAGAATACATTTTATTTTTATCTAATGTTCAATTCAATGTTTAAAATAACACTTCAGTTTTTACATCCATCTATGCAGTTAAATAGGTGTCCGTTAATATTATAATTATCCCATAAGATATAATTATAGACGTATTAATTTTATGACACATCACCAAATATTTGCAAATGAATTAGGAAAATACTCTAAATAAACCAGTTGTATAACTGCTTCAACTATAAAGCTTCCATATGGAAGGTAGTATGTAAGAAGATATTTTTCATAATTTATTTTAATTACAAATTTGTATTGTATGGCATGATATTCTACAATTGAACAGCATTCTAGTGGTATTTTTCCTTCACTCTACTAGTGTAGATAGAAATAGAGCTGCTGTGCTTTATATTGTAGTTACAAGTGCTCTTGGCATACAAAAAGTGAATGAGCTCAAATGAGTTGCAGAAATCATTTATAATAACTCCGATTCCTTCTGTCTTCCAGTTACCCCTGTACATTCTATGTTTTTAAATCTGTCCCAATAACTAGTACAAAGTGCAGTAGCTGTGGTTACTGTAAACTGATGACTACCCAGAAGCTGAAAATTTCATGTCCACATGGAACCAAATTGGAAACAGACCACAGGTCTTTCATCATGGAACTTTTTGTGCATTTATTAATATTGACGTGTTAATAACACCAAGCTAACATCTTATGAATCTCTGTGGGATCCTTTCATTTGTTTGCAAGATTCAGAATGGGAAAAATTCTTCTGTCAAGTCAATCAGTACACATGATCAACACTCAGCTGGAGCAAAAATCCTTGGACTTCACAAAATAGTTCCATACTTATGTGCTGCTTAGTACATTTTGATAGGCTGTATGTGATACGTTTATCCTGTAGGTGGTGCAGTGCTAATGATGATAAACAGGACACCCAACTTAGAGGAATAAAGGAGACAGGCAAAATAAATAGTGACAAACACTATACCGTAAGCGATTTTAAAAAGGCATTTAAATTCTACAACACAATTGAATAACATGAAGCATTTCATTTCCTTTTCAATGAAGCTGGTGTGACCTTCACAGTTCTGAAATAACAGGAAATATTATTTCTCCAGTACATTTGCAGCCTGATGGTACTTAAGCAGAAAGCTCACTGTGAATATATACAGATAGAAATTGTCAGGTCACATTTCAATGAGAGTTCATGTTAAGAACTAACATAAATGTAAGAGCTCACAATGAAATGAAATACATAATGTAAAGGTCAAACCTTCCTATAACAGACATTTTAAGGCAAACTGTTGGATTGAAAAGATTGTTCCAATTTTGTTTTAAAAGATGGTAACATACTGCAGCTAAGGTGATTATGTTTCTACTGGATGGAACATGTGGCATAAATTGGGGCCTGATTTAGCAAAAACTGCATTTGGTTTCCAAGTGGGTGATTCTTCCAAGCTGCAAAGTACAGGCAGTCCCCGAGTTACATGGATACGACTTACATCAGATCCCTACTTACAAACGGGGTGAGGCAACCCCGCACTAGCTGCTTCCCCCCAGGAGACAGGGAGACACGACGCTAGCGCCCCCCCCCCCCCCCCCCAAGCAGACCAGGGAGACGCGGAGTGGCTTTTCTCAGCAGACACCTCAGCTTGAGAATAAAGGACTGAGGGAAGTGAGGTGTGGGAGAATAAAACTGAGCTCTGGAGAAATGTTTGGCTAGAGTTTCCCCTACAATATGTACCAGTTCCGACTTACATACAAATTCAACTTAAGAACAAACCTACAGTCCCTATCTTGTACGTAACCCGGGGACTGCCTGTAGATCTATTCTTCCCAGAATGTTGCTGTTAGATATAAACAAAGCAACATCAGGAAGCATAGAAACAGGCTGATTGTTCTTGCTTTTGAAATATCCATTGTATAATGGAACTTGATGGATATTGGATAACTTCAGTGGTTTAAATTCAAATGTTACAAATACCTAGCATAATTAAAACATTTAAAGATCATCTCAGATGCTCTTTTTGTTTCTGCCTTGCTTTTAGTAAGCATATTGTTTTGCATGCAGTGTGTGTGTGTAATGTACATGTCACTCCTGATTCTGTAAGTAAATGAAGGTGAAACAATACAATAGTGAAATCCAAGAGCCTCACAATCTAGTAAGAAGGGTCTAATCTATAGTAGGAGATGGAGAGCAAAGAACATAATATTATCAGGGCCAGATTACGAGAAGTCATTTTTGTCAGCTGGATCAGGATATCTGGGAACTGGAATCAGGTTAGTTCAGGATACCAGGAGAAGATGAGAGAGAAACTGAAGGTCAGAATTATGAGAGAGATACCAGAAAGTGAAGCTGGGGGAGCAGGAAGTACAAGCCACACAGTTTAGCAGTTGTCAGCAGGCTGTTAAATGGAGGATTGGAGTGAGGTTGCTCCCTTAAACCTTACAGGCCTGGGTTCAAGGCCTCCTGTGGGTCATGACACAAATTCAGTTTGCAGGGAAGCCTGAAAGACCAAGGCCAGATTCAAACCCTTCCCACCCCTGGTCTGTCTGGGACAAGAACAATTAATCACTGGGCCATGAGTCAACAATCTTGATGAAAACAGCTAAACGCTGAGGGCTTAGCAGGAACCCTGAACCTAACAGATGCTGACTAGAGCTGTAGGAAACCTGAATTTCAATTTCATAGTAAATTCTGCAATTTCAAAATCAGTTTTTGTTCCAATCAGAGTTCTTGTCCAGATGAGGTGGAAGAGTTTACATCATTGTAAGAGCTGTGGTTTAGATTGAACAGGGTTAGAAAATGCACTGATAAGATACTGCATGCATGACTCTGCTATATCTCTCACTATTGCTATCCACTGTGAAAACAATGGTGAGGAAGTTTAAGCATGGATCCACCCTTAGTTGCAGTGATATTTTCTGAATGTTTTTGTCATTTCCATAGGCTTTCAGACCAAACATTGCTGCTATTTTTCTTTTTGATTAGATGAATCAGTTCCTTTTGTTGCAGCCTTTAATGACGTTTCATCCCTCTCACCTGGACAACAATAATAACTAGAAACCAAAACTGCCAGCTTTTCCTCATTTATGGTCTATTTTTACCCAAGTCTTTCCCAAAGCTCTTGTGGATTATGTTTTTGGTTTTTGGATTTTCATCTACACTTCTGTTTGTGTTATATGGACAGAATTCTCAGCTGGCATTCTGTAACTGGTCAGTTTATCAAATCCATTTTCAATAAACAGTGAAGGTCAAATGTTGGATGTTCAGTTAGTTTCCCTTCATTATAAATATCTTTGTTTAAGATACATGTACTTGAGGCAAAAATAGAAATGGTCAACATGCAAATCACTGATTTCTTGGAGCTTGAAAGAAAAGTTAGCAAGTTAAGTTGGTTTACCACAAATCGTTCTTGACAAATCCCATGCTGTTATTTATCACCTTATTATATTCTAACTATTTGCACATTAGTTGCTTCATTATCTTTCCAGGTATTGATGTTAAACTGACTGGTCTGTAACTTCTTGGGTTGTCCTTATTTCTTTTTGTATAGATAAATACTATATTTGACCTTTTTCCAGTCCTCTGGAATTTCTCCCATCTTCCATGGCTTTTTGTAGATCATCACAAATGGCTTAGATATCTCCATGAGTATTCTAAGATATATTTCACCGGGCCTGGTGACTTGAAGGCATCTAACTCGTCTAAGTAATGTTTAACTTGTTCTTTCCCTATTTTAGTCTTTGATTCTATTCCACTTTCATGGCATTCATTATGTTTAGATGTCCAATTGCACTAACCTTTTTAGTGAAAATCAAAATAAAAAGGCATGTTGAACTTCTGCCATTTCCACACCTTCTGTTGTTTTTTTTCCCCCTCACTGAGTAAAGGGCCTATCCTGTCCTTGGCTTTCCTCTTATTTCTAATGTATTTGTAAAACGTTTTCTTCTTATCATTTATGTTTATAGCTAGTTTAATGTCGTGTTGTGCCTCAGCCTTTCTAATTTTGCTCCTAAATGCTTGTGTTACTTTACTGCCATCCCTCTTCAACTGTTCTTTCCCTTAGATTTGCTTCCCATGGGATCCTACTTACCAACTCTCTGATTCTGCTGAAGCCTGTCTTCTTGAAATCCATTATCTTTATAGTTCTGTTTTTTCCTCCTACAATTTTTTAGAATTAACTCTGCCATTTCATGATCATTTTCATCCAAGCTGCTTTCCACTTCCAGATTCTCAACCCATTTCTCCCTATTTGTGAAAATCAAATCTAGAACAGCCTCTCCCCTAGTTGATTTCCCCACCTTCCGAAATAAAGTCTTTAATATATTCCATGAACTCGATGGATAATCTGTGTCCTGCTGTATTATTTTCCCAGTAGATGTCTGGGTTGTTGAAGTCCCCCATCACCACCAAGTCCTGTGCTTTGGATGATTTTGTTTTTGTTTAGAAAAAAAGCTCAATTCACCTTATCTATCTTATTAAGTGGTCTACAGTATACATCCACCATGACACCACCCTTGTTTTACCCCTTTTATTTTTTAATCCGAGACTTGAAACAAATCTGTCTCTCCCCAAGTGTATACTTTTTATTATATAAGGCTACACCTCCTTCCTTCCTCCTCCTCTCCCTCCCCCACCTCCCCCCCCCCCCCCCCCCCCCCCGCCTGCCCTTCTTGAGCATGCTGTTCCCTTCTATACCAATATTCCAGTAATACATCCTGTGGAGAAGAAGCCGAATATATTTCCTCAAAGTATTATGTATGCAAATATAAAAATAATCAAGGGATAGCACACAAGTTTTTTGTCTGCTGCCTTCATACCATTACTTACAGTTTATGAACTGTTTACTGCAACATTAGGCACATGAAAGTAACATGCTGGAATCATAACAGCTGAATTCAGTATAATCAGCCCTTTTTGCCATCTGGACTTGAGCCACTGGCTATTCTCAGTAAATTCTTGCTGTTAAAGCTTTGCAGAGCACTGGCAGTGATACAGCCTGGCAGATTGTGATGGTGGCACCTAGTTGTTGTTTCATTAGCTGGTACTTCTCAAAGAAATAATAAAACCCTGTGTGTTCCCTATTCCACTAACTGAGATTTTTAGTGGCCAGTGCTTAGAATAATTTGATCCTTAAATAGTTACACATTTTCACAAAACAATTAGCTTAGGCCATCTTCTCTTGACTTGATAGAGGAGTTTCAGACCTACCACTTCTTCCGGTCTTGCCAGAAGTTAAATAAAATTGAATGTAATGGTCAGTGACATTTGGTATCCACTCTATTACTACTCTCTGCTATTAACAACTCTTCTGTTCGCTCATATCCGTTCATGGATGCTGTCGATGAAGTGAGAAGCATTATCTTACTATGTAGAAGGAGCCATGTGGGATTATTTGAAAAGGGCTGGAACAAGATAGCTGCTAGGCTATATAGTGCTATCCTCTCCCATACCTAAGTTCAAACTGTGACATTTAAGTATTACTAAGAATTAACTCCTGCTGTCACCTGTGTAGATGCTTCCTAACAAGTGGGGGACCTGGTAGTGTGGTTCCAATTGGGATCAAGCTACCAGGTTGTGGGTGAGCAGCAGTGGTGTAATGATCCATACAGATCAGTTGCTGACTTCATCAATCTGGGGTTTCTTTTCCATGCCCTGTCCTCTGTGAGTTGTACCCTTGTCAATGGATTATTTGTAGGAGATCTCCAAGGTTCACCTTGTTGCCCTCTGGCCCCTTCATTTGGGTTTTTTCTCTGTGTGAGGCAGCAATCTGATTCACACAGTGTTCTGAGGTAGAATGACTGTTAGGAATTGTGTAATTAGGTAGCAGCTATGTCTGATGAAGCACTTCTCATTTTAAAGGGGGTCTTACAACTCTTTTTCTTCCAGTCTCCCTCCTCCTGCAGTACTGTTCCCTGTTCATTGGTAATGCCCAGCCTCAGAGTAAAGACAGGAAGAGAGTTCTAGTGTATTTCCAGTTGGAAACAAACCTGAAAAATATTTTCATTCAACTTTAGTAGCTGGACCCTGTTTTTGACAGTAGAGCCGTTTGCTAATTGGAGAGCACTGATCAAAACTGTTGCCCAACTTGTCTCTGCTTCCTCAGACAATCAAAACACTCCTCAGATGAAGAATTCAGACCTTGGTACCTGCATTGGTAGCAGGGATTTCCTTCTTTCTCAGATGTTCATTGGATGTATTTACTTTGGGGAAAGGGTCTCTGGGGGGTCGTTATGTGAATCGGGGCTCTGCCAGGGTGTGAAACATTTTTACCAGGATTTCCTCTTTTGCCCTTGTACTGAAGATGTGGGGATGGACACGGCCAGAATTCTGAGGAGGTATACGGAAAAGTAAGCCACTCTTTGTGGCCTTCTGAGACCTTGCGGGGAGGCTATCTGGGTAAGCAGATGCTCTGCCTTTGATACTCTCCCCTGCCTCCGAGCAGGGCTGAGTTTTGGCCTTGCAAAGTACTGGCCAACATATCTGAGCTAGCATGAGGGTAGTAAGAGCCAGTAGCACATCAGAACCTGTGGGAAAGGTAAGTGGGAAAGGAATTGTACCCAGGCATGCACCTGTGGTGCCTCTGGGGTGGTAGGCCAGAGGTGGAAAACCACCTCACAACCATTAGAGAACTATATTGGGCCATTCTGCAACTTTTAGTTTGGCCACTAGATGACAGCATTGACTACAGGATTGGCGGTGCTTTATTGGCCTAACACTAGACAGATCTTGTTCAGCCTCGTTTAACATCCGCCACGTAAAAGATTGATAGTAATGCAAATGTATTTATAACCACTAGAGATAGTCACCTTCCACCCCAATTAGCCTTTGAATTGATTTAGTGAGAAAACACATCTATTACTGAAAAACAGTCTTACAGATTAGTGGTGCATTATTTCACTACATTTGAAATATCTGTAGGAAGAGGGACCTTACAGGCATAGATAAGCTTTATTATGTTAAGGTGCTTTTTGGCTACCTCCAAAGAAAGAATCCACTGAGGTGAAGGTTTATTCACTGCGTAAAATACAGCAACAGTTAGCCCCAATTTGGTTGGCTTATGCGCCATTTGCGAATGCTAATAAAGTTTTTTCCCTCTATTTTTATGGCTTGAAAGAGATTTATTCATGAGAAATTGCTTGGAATGAAACCCCTGATGTGCAGACGCAGTATGTGTTTCAATCTGCAAGCTGGCAGAAATCAATTGTGTTTGGAAGAGAAGGCTGTGTCTTAAGCAAGTTCCCCTCCCCCTGCCTGTGCGCTGAAAATTGTCTCGAGTGCTTAGCATGGCAACAATTCTCTCCTGGGGACGGGGACACATTCTTAACAATCCTCTAAACAGGCTGGCAGCAGATCTTGCTGGGAGGGGCCAATCAAGAGTGGCCCCGTGGTGTTTGGTGTACATGGAGCCAGAGCAATGCTTGTAGAAAGCAGTGACAGCTTAGTGCTTCTAGTGTGAAGGAAGCAAAACATATGTTGCTGTTGAGAAACAAGTACATGCGAGTTGGGTCCCGTTATTTGACTTTTTTATTACTGGAGGAAATGCTATTTCTGTGCGGCACGGTATTCTGGTATTGTGTAGCAGTGAACCACTGTAGGTTGTTCCCCCCTGCCCCCGCTCTCGTCCTCCAGCTGTCTTGCTAAGGAATAAGCGGGGCATAAACAAATAGGAGTCTTCAAACAATGGAACAGGCAGCATAGCTGCTCATATCCTTCACTGGGTTTTTCTTTCACTCACCAGTTTAAAAATCGTGGGATACCTTTTATTTATTTAGATTTATGCAAAGAAGGAAGTCCATGCTCACACCAGTATGTATCTAATGTGAGACTACATCAAGTATTGTGTGTATGAGAGAGAACTTTGAACTACCACCATCTGAGCTCCTTTCACTTGCTCCAGTCCATTTTCTAAGACATGGTTCACAGTGTTAACGTTATTAAAGATTAAATACATTTTGAAATGACCTTCTGTGTCCTTTTATTATTTTTCATCCAAAATAATGACCCATTATGAGTTTTATGATGATAGAAAAATACTGCAAACAAGCCAGCTATTTTTTATTTGGAACTCTAAAAATACTTTTTTTTTTATTACTATAACACTTTGTTCCTAGCCAGTTCAAAGCATAATTTAGCAAGTACCTACATTTGTGAAGAACACCTGGATCCAGATGGCAGAGTACTTTCTTGTTATTTTTAAATAAAGCTCTGTATGAAGTTGTTACTTCACATGAGAGATTTGTAGTCAGGTCCCGTTTCCATACATTACGTCTATGGTGATGTGAACAAAGAAATGACAATTCAAGCAGGGAACACACCTGCACCACTTGCAGAGTATTTCTGTGTAAGAATAAAGAAGAAAGGTTTGCTTAATCCAGGCAGCCCTGTACAAATTGGAAGTAAAATGTTACTGAATTAAAAGCCCTCCTTTGATGATCTCTTAGTATTAAATATGTTTGGCACACTGAAACATTGATGTCAGATAATACAATATTATCTCCACTTACTCTATGCAAAGAGCACCCAGCAATCAAAAATCAGGTAGAGGCCAAACTCTCACCAAGGCAGCCATGGTTTAATGGGATTTGTGTGCATAAGTGTGAGGGGGAGACATGGAAATTTTCAATCCTGAATTACATGCATACCTACTATACCAAGATTGAAAACATATATTATGTGGTCCGCCAAGGATTCGCTTTTACATGTAATCAACCCTTGAGTATTAACTAGCAGTTCAATAGAAATATTTTCCAGGGAGTTGAAACTGGCATTGATTCTTAATTTATACAGAAGTTATTACATGTATATATCAGTGTCAATTAAAACTGTTCCATTGCATACTACATATAGGAAATCAAATTCCATAATTATATTTGCCACATGGACAGCAGCACTACTATCCGAGTTTAAAGGGCACTGGCAATTAGCATAGGAGTTAAATTACATTAAATATTATACCTTTGCATTGCTTGCAAATTTGACAGGAAATTATGGATGTCAAATATAAATAATATACACTTGCACAAAACATTAGCAATTTTTGTATTTGCATTTTTAGATATTTAATTTTATATTCAGTATATACGAAATGCTTTTATCTTCCCTAGGTAACCAGACAGAGCCTATTTACCATACAAACAAGGATTTATGCAATGTGTAGACTGAGAACACAACAGTGCTGATAAGACTACTAAAAATGCAAAGGTAATAATGTGGCCATGGTAGCACATTTCACAGGATAGCAACAAAAGTAGCCAGAACCAATTGATAACTCTAGGGTTAAATAAATATTTTTAGCCTTTTTATTCATTTCCTCTCCCTTGAACTTTCTTTGCTGGATTCTTTCTCAAGCTGCATTATGTTTTCTAATGATTAAAACAATGTGCATCCTCTAAAGTCTGATTGTTGTTTTCCTTCTAAAAAGGGAATTCTAGTGTTGAAGGTATTTGAGAAAAGTAACAGTTAGAAGAGGGATACCTATAGAGGGGGATATCTGAAGAAAAGAGGGTATGTCAATTTCCTTTGCCGATCAGGCTGGTTGGCTGGCTGTAAGAACTGCTTCTCTGAGGGCAGGAAAGGATAAATGCAGAGTCTGCCCCAATTTAGTCATAGCCAGTGTTCTACTCAAAGAATGTAGATGCGGTTGGAAAATCTTCCTCACCATCCATCAGTGCCTTTTGTGGCTAATGGAAGCCAGTAGGGTATATTTTTGGGCCTATTGCTAGTAGGGATTTTTAATATGTCTTTAACTGAGGGCAAGCCATCAGCAACCCGAACAGGTGCTTTGGCTGATGGTTCAGACTTTAAATAATGTTCTGTTGAAATGACTTTCCTTTCTACTGCCTGGTCTTGGTGTTCCGTGTGTTAGTATTCAGTACTTGGTGTATGGCATAAACAGGGACTTGTCTGAGGATAAATTAGCTTAAGCTCAACCTGGACAGAACGGAGAATGTTTTGAGAAGGTAGAAATACTAGGATAGCACCACCATTTGCGTGAATGTGTTTACCCATTGTCAAAATGGATCACAATTTCAGGGTCCTACTAATTGCATCTCTGCTTCTTAGGCTCTCAGATGACAAGCAGAGGCCTGAAAGGCCTTAATAGCACTTTAGCAATAATCTGGCCTGGAGGTAACAAAGAGCTTTACCCTGGGAACAGCCACAAGACTGCCAGAAAATGGCATATATTGAAAAACATGGTTGGTAAGTGTATTACATCTGCTCTCCACACTCTACGTGTGATCTTCACTCTCGTATTGTGATACTTTTGTGCTAGGCAAAAGAGCTGGAATTGTATAAAGGGACTCAAAAAGTACATTAAAGATTCCCCCTATATCCTATTATGACAGTCTTTTTTTTAAGGCTGGTCTCTGAAAGCAAAAGGAGTTGTTAGTTGTAGGGATTTGCATAATAAAAGTGATGGATTTTAATGAAGTTGGACCACCTCCCCCTCAAAAATCCAAACCAAACCAGGCTTATAGCATGCTCTCTTTCTCTCTCTCTCCACCCTATAGACAAGAATCATACAGCAAATGGAAACTGGTTGTGTCTGTCACTGTCTATGGATGCATAGTGAAGACATGCTAACAAAAATGATGATGTAGTTCCCTTGGATTTGCCTTTCTGGATCCGGCCACTGGGCCAGGTAGTCCAGTCACTGCTGGAAGCAGATTTCTAATCCATAAATGATACAGAGGAAATTGAAAACTACCATAATAGAACTGACCAATTGTGCAAAGATATAGGTGGGGAATGTATATGGAATTTCTTCCTGAGCAACACAGGTCATCAGCTTTCTCTTGATTATCTTAAACTCAATAGCTATAGATGCTCCCAGTTGTAAAATTACCCATTTCTTTAAAAATACTGCTGTTGTATTTGACTTGACAGCCTATTAAATCCCTAGAAGCTACTGTACACCTTTTTTGCATACTTAGTTTTGATTTGAAAAAATGTTTTTATTATACTTTAATTTTTTGCCATGGAAAAAAATGGGCTTGATCCTGGAAACGATTAATCAGTTGAGCAGTCTCACAGCATATGGATAATCTCATAGGACCAGGAATAATCTTTGTGGCTATTTTTGTCTTTAAGGAACACCAGAAATCTTTCTGCAATCTGGAATTTAAAACAAACAAATTCCACCTCTATTGTTACTGTTACACTTTCATGTAGGAAAAAGAGAGGGAGGTTCTTTGGACAGCTGGTTGTCTTTTTTAGAAAGCTGCTTTTATTGTCTGTCTTTCTCTGTGCTACATGTTTTAGCTTCATCTCTTTACAAACGAAGCCAAAGAAGACAACAATATTTTTTGTTTGAGAACATTCCAACGGAAAAGTACTAAAGGGTAGAGAATGGCTCCGAAAGGAATAACTTGTATTGTTTTTAAAATATCCTTTATAATTCGGTGCTTAGTGGGTTTTTTTTTTTTTGGCAACTGTAAAGGAAATGTTTAAAAATATTTGAAAAATGGTCCATCTAAGAGAACTGTTTAAAAGCCACTTCATTGTCCTCCTTCAAATCTCTCCTTTCCTCCCTTAGCCACCTGCATGTTTGGAAACAGTTTATTGCCATGGGAGATAAACACTGGCTAGGGAGGAATTGAGTGATGGGGCTGCTGCTGGGTGGGAACCTTGTTGCGGGTCCATGTTCTACACCTATCATTTTTTTCCAGAGGTGCTCTAGCTAAGGAGCACCCACAGTGTTGGCCTATGTGATGGTAAGACAGTTTGTGTGCTGTGACTATGCTTTTCAGTGACCTACATTGGCTTACCGTCAGTTTGTGCTCCCTCTTCAACCTGTTTGTATCCACCTGTTGTCTCTTGTGTTGTAAGCAATTTTGGACAGGGTGTGTCACTTGACTCATATAGAGCACTTAACACAGTGGGGCCTTGATCCATGATTGTGGTCTAAAATTAAGGGGGGATATAATAGAGGTCTATAAAATTATGACTGGTGTGAAGAAAGGAAATAAGGAAGTGCTGTTTACTCTTCATAACATTAAAAACTAGGAGTCACTATATGAAATTAATAAAACACACAAAAAGGAAGTATGTCTTCACACAAGACATGGGCAATCTGTGGAACTCCCTGCCACAAGATGTTGTTAAAACCAAGACTATATATAACAAGGCTCAAAAAGGAGCTAGAGAAATTCAAGTAGAATAGGTTCATCAATAGCTATTAGCCAGGATGGTCTGACATGATGTCCCTAGCTTGTTTGCCAGAAGCTCTGAATGAGTGACAGGGAAAGGATCACGTGATGATTACCTGTTCTGTTCATTTCTTCTGGGGCACCTGACACTGGCCACTGTTGGAAGAAAAGATGGACTTTTGTTCTGACATTGTATTGTTGTTCTTAGGTCCCCATAGATTAACTCTGTACAGATGGTGATGATGATGATAATAACAATAAATTGAGCTTTTTCCACTGCATATTTATAAACTATTCAAAATGCTCATTATTTTTTACTGCAGTTACCATCTTGTGAATACTCAATGTCCTTGGTGCTCCAAACTAGTTTTTAAATGACAGGCGTTCACACGACACAATGTAATGTAACCATCATTACAACTATCCGATTTATTGGCCATTTCAATAAGCTCAAAGAATAGGATCAAGACTGGGAGTAAACAAGTTAAGAACCAACTTCAGAAGAGGATAATAAGTGTTTTGTAGAATCAACTAGAGATGATGGACTGAATTTGAGGGTAATGCCCTGAAATTGTAGATAATTTGAGAACAGTGTCAGCTGCTGGCAGGAGAATTTGGGAGCAGCTTTCCCACATCAGAACAGTTTGTGGTTTACCCTGCCTTATACAGATAGCAAGCAGATTTCCATGGTAGCCACTGACTTCCGGGGTCAGGATTTTAACTCTGGTTGACTTCAGTAGAGCCAGGATTTCACCACAGATCAGCGTGTACTAGGCTCCAACACCTCCTCTTTGAACTTGCCCAGTGCAATCTGAAACATGTCAAACTCTAGTAAATAATAGATCCCAGGAGAAAGAGCTGTTATTTTCCATGAAGTTACCTCTAAAAGTGACCTCATGGTCAAGTTCTTTTCTGCCAGTTATGGACCCTTCACACTACTCAGTTTATATTTCATGAGAATGGCTAATAAAGAGAACATTGTGACACAGGCTATAATAAAAAAATCATACTTTAGGCTGCCCTTTAATACGTATACTTATCTGTTTTGATATCTTGCAACCACCATTTTAGGATGTGACTTCCTCACAAATCATAACAAACTTATTCTCACAACACCCCGGTCAGGAAAATTATTACACCCATTTTACAGATGGGGAAAGAGAAGCAAAGGGAGATTAAATAATTTGCCCAAGAGAAGGGTATACCATAAGCCAAAATGGCTGGAAATTGAAGCTAGACCAGGGGTCAGCAACCTTTCAGAGATGGAATGCCAAGATTTGACTTATTCACCCCTTGTATGGGTCCGGGGATACTTTTAGAAGTCAATGATAGTTGTACTAATAGCCATTTCATTAATAAATAAAGATGCAGCTCTTACCTTTTAGTGCAGGGGTCAGCAATCCTTCAGAAGTGGCATACCAAGATTTAACTTACTCACGGATCTGTGTGCCAGGGGAAGTGAGGGGAGGGGAGACAAGAGGAGGCTGGGTATGGTGACCATATTTTCTGAACCAGTTGCAGCTAGGGAGTACAGTTTGATTTAAATTATTAAACAGATTAAGTATTTTAATTTTCTCATGTTAGTTTATCAAACTTCATTTTAAATTAAGTAAAATATTATGTCCAACACAAAAGGTTTCCATGTTTTCTTTATGGTGGAACCTTTTTGGGGTTGAAAGGTCACTGACCCACAGAAGAATCAGCTGGGGACCACACAAGTGAGAAGCAAAAAAAAAAAAAAAAAAAAATTCTCCAAAACCCTCTGACACTCACTGATGTGCCCCCAACTGAGACACCTCACTCTTCTGGTGCCCCAGCCTCATGGAGTAAGGGAAAGGGAAGAGAGGGACTGAGGGACTGAGAACAGATTTACTTTTCTGAGGGTCTGGAGTTAGTGGATTTTATGGAGTCCCTTAGACTCTGGGGTAGGAACAAAAATGAGGGGTATAGTGTGTAAGACTGAGCTGACAGCAAGTAGGATAGGAATGAAGTGCAGGATCTAGGAGGGAGGTGGGGTGCAAAAGGGGAAGAGATTGTGAGGTCTGGGTGGGAGATAGGGTGCAGAAGCAGGCTGGGAGTAGGGTGTGCCAGGGGGAAGTGGCCAGGTGGAGGGAGCAGGAGCAAGGGAGGGCGCAGTGTGTGGCCAGGAAAGAGGGTGCAGCAGCAATGGTGGATGCAGGAGCAGGGTGAGGGTGTCTGGCCAGGGGGAAGGTGCAGTAGCAGGGTGGGGTGTCTGGCCAGCAGGGAGGTACAGGGAGGGAGAGGGGAATGAAGAGGATTGGGGTGTGTGGGGGGGTCTGGGCATGGGGGAGGGGCTTACTTGGCTTTGTGCCCCCTTGCCGCAAAAGCCCTGGCCACACTGTTCTGGGCCACCCCAAAGGGAGGCCCCATGCTGTTGCTAGGGCCCATGTGGTCCAGGGCTGTCCTGGAGGCCCTGCTGCTGTGGCCACATGGTCTGGGGCTGTGGAGCCTCTGGTCCCAGCTGAGGTGCCACTGAGGAGTCTCAGCCCCAACGCTGTCTCCTCCCACTGCAATCTAACTTGATGCAGGGAGGAGGGAACACTCTCCAGCGACTGCGTGGGGAGAAGAGGCGGGGCAGAGCTTCCTCCTGCGTGCTGCTGAAAATTGGCTCGTGTGCCATATGTGGCATATGCGCCATAGGTTGCCAACTCCTAAGCTAGACAATTTACGACTGGAAATAAAGGTGTGAATTTGTAATGGTGAGAGTAGTTTACCAAGGGTTGTGGTGGAATTTCCATCACTGGAAATTTTTAAATGAAGATTGGCTGTTTTTTTCTTAAAAGATGTGCTGATGGAATTGTTTTGGGGGAGTTCTATGTCCTGTTTTATTCAGAGGAGTCAGATTAGATAATCATAAATATCCCTTTTGGCCCCGGAATCTATGAATAAGATCAGAAGTCTGTGTCAGAACCATGAATTGAATGCACGAGTCTAATGTCTCATCTATAAGCTCAGCATTCCCATCCCACTCCAAAACAGGGTTTATGGAGTTGCCTATGGTGTGGTGGCTTTTCTCTCTTATTATGCATTACCAGTCACAATGACATATTAAATCCATTATGAATATACTGTAAATAGTGGTTCTTTGTAGCATATGACATGGTGTTTTTCAGTATTTGTTCTTTTCTGTCTTTTTTAGGGAAATGTGCTCCTTCTGCATTTTGGTTAGTTTTAGCTTTTGGCTTCTGTTTTCTGTGGACTGCTTTTATAATTTTGTTGAGGTGTAATTAATGATGATTTCATCTTTTTTGTTTTGTTTTGTTTTTTACTGGATTATTTGATTGGTGGAAGTGTGGAATTTGTTTCCATGGTAACCTTTAGGCTTCTAGGCTTGTGGGAAGAAGACTAGTAAATGTATGATTTAGGTTACAGCTGCTGAGTTTAATTGTATTTAAAATGTGGTTGAGCTGGGGCAGTTAGAGGAGTGAAATTTCAAAGGACTGACCAAAATACTTTGCAGATTCCTTCACTGCTCTGAGGTACAATTGATAAAATGCAAATTGATTCATTTTTATTAAGTGAAGTGCTGACGGAATGTTTGCATTTGTGGACTGTTTATAGGTTGGGTGAAGTGATGTTTGCCCTCTAGTCTTGCGTTAATAATAACTGATTGCAATTTATATTTGTTTTAGAAAAAGCAGACTGACCTTTTATTAAATCATTTGACCAAAGTTGAAAATTTGAGCCCAAGCTAAGTTTGTTGTTTCAGGGTCTATCCAATTACAAAAAGGACCCTTATCCTAAATTAATTCATTTGTATCAGAACTCTTGTAATAGCAGCAGTTTTTGTGAGATTTCAGCTCAGGTGTCAGAAATCACGCATCACATAATCCTGAAAGACTCGTGCAATTTTGGTCCCCTCATCTTTTGAAAGTTCAGTGCTGTCTGGTCCAAACATGACCCCCCAACTCTGATTCAACCTCAGACTCTAGCCTACATCTGATTTGTGGAGGGATACTACCTTTTTGATCCTCATTCTATTATGTCATCTACATCGAATGTTTTGATGTCATTTGTTTTCCTGATTGGGACTTGAAATTGTCTATGAACTTGCTCTGGTGCTGTGCATCTTGATGGGATTTAGACCACATATCTGTACTCTTTGAATGCCACTTAGAATTTTTTTTCATGAGCTTTCAATGTCTGATAGTGACAAGCTGCCTCTAAAGGTCTCTCTGTTCATTGTGGATTTTCTAATTATCAGACTTCATTAATTGTCAAAGGGCCTTGCTGTTTTGATAGTAAAGTAGAAGGGGGTAAATGGCATAAAAGGTTAATAAACCTCAGTTGGCCTCTGGAGAGCTTAGTTTCAATCCTGAGGTCACTAATGAAAATTAGTTTGGTCTTTTGATCCTAATAGCTTACTGCACATTTAACGACATAAAATAATCGCACAATTTGGTACAATTGGTAAGCCCATCTCAAAAAAGACCTACGACTGGTATGGCAGGGATGTTTTAATTATGAAATACAATTTCTGCCCTCTCTGGATTAGGTTACTGAGAAAGCAGAGATGAAATTGAACCAAAACTTGCTCATCTCCAGAGCACACTATAAACCCCATCAGTTTCCTGTAGGCTTCCTGCATGAGTAAAGACAAAAGATTGCTAACGTTTACCAAGAGATCAAATAAATCAAAATAAGGAATCAAAGCTTATGAAAATCTGGGAAAGCCAGTGAGTGGAATCTCTTATACTGTGATCTACAGACAAACATGTGCAAATCCACACACATATACGCAGCACTCACTCAGATACTACTGTGATGGGCACTCCTACAATTACCCGCCAAGGAACTTAAATATATAAGGTTGTGATAGTTAGGGATGCTAAAAGAAGCCACTCTGACGTGTTTTCTAAAGAGACTACATTAGTGGTCCTGTGTCAGAAGTATTTTCTGTGAGGGGATGAAAATCAGGTGTATAGGTGTTTCTGACTTTGCTGTCAGACTTAGATTGGGTTGTTCTTTAGTGACTTTGTTCCTTCCTTTGTAAGAGGTCTTAGGTCTATGTCTACACTGCGTTGTGGGTTTTTTTTTCCAGAAAAAGATACACAAATAGCAAACCGCAATTTGCATACCTTTTTCCACTTGTTTTTTTTGGAAGAGGCTTTTCCAACATTTGGCCCATCTACACTGGGCCAAATGTCAGAAAATCTCCTTTCAGAAGATCCCTTATTCCTCATAAAATAAGGAATACAGGGATGCAGAAAGAACACACCCACTTTTTCAGAAACTGTTCCAAAAAAGTGGACCCGTTTCCTGGACATAGTAGAGTTTCCCGGAAGAACTCTGCAGCCTAGACATAGCCCTAGAAATGGTATTAGGTAATTGCTCACCCAATCTGTAACACTACTTACCTTGTATCCTGTGGGGGTGTATTCTGTTAGCCTTCAAGTTTAACGTGTAGGTTCCTTGGGAGGCATTTGGAGTGACAGTGAAAATGTGCTGATGCCATTCAGTTCTATGTATTCATTTCCTTTGATCCAGACAGTCTAGTCTCAGGTGCTGAGTCCAGTGATGCGGTCTTCTCAACCTTATCTCATGATCTCCAAACTGTCCCAGACTTTGCAGATTGTGGATTCCCTAGAATTTGTTTCCTGAAATGTCAGCTGCATCTGAATCTCTACAGCCATATTCCTATGTGAGACTTGAAAAGTGCACAGACACTAGCCTAAAAATGATTGGATAGGTATTATACTTCAAATTGATGCTTTCTATGATATTCTTGAGGCTTTCTCGTCATTTCTAGTAATAGATAGGGAACTAGAAACTGCAGCAGATGTGATTGGTATAATGTATTTTCTGATGTAGAAGAACAGGAAGCTGTACCATGCCTAAAGCTACTAGGTCCTGTTCCTGATTGGACCTCTGAAAACCATTGCAATGCAAATAATAATAATACATTCTTTTGCAAAGTGTCTTCCTCCTCATCTGAAATGTTAGCTTATAAGGCTCTGTCCAAGAAAATGGCAGAAATTATGGCAGTGAGTAGATAGATACAATTTACCAAATTGAGAGACACTACAACTGTGTAATGAGGAAATCTATGCAAAAACAGATGAACAATTACATTTAGGTACATCATTTTTGTACTTAGAGTAATCTGAGTAAAATTAGACTGAAAATAGAGAAGAAAAAGAGCCTTATTTGTGGTGATGTATCAGTCAGATAGGCCCAAATCAAAATTCAATGTCCCCTGAACTTTGGAATGTGTAAATCCAAATTTGGTGGTTTGGGCCTAACTTTGCAGGATATACAGTTACTCCTGTTTTTCACAGTTGTAGCTTATTTTCAATTGTTACTTCCTATATTGCTTTATTTCAGCAGATGTTAGGCAAACAAGACAGCACAAGAAGCACAAACCTTTACAATTGCTGTGCTTAAGTAAAAAATGTAAACCAGCCTATCACTATATTAGAGTATCAGGAGTTTTATTCTGAATGGCATTCATTATTTGAAATACAAAATTTTAACATTTTGGACTCTCTTAAAACAGCCTTTTCCATTTTAACACTCTGCAAAGACAACATAAAAGAACTGACCCAAAATTCTCTGCTCTGCAGCTTAAATTTCACCACAGATTTCTAGCAGTGGAGATATTGAAACAGTCACAGGGTATTAAATGAAGATAGGCGTGGTAGCAAGCAATAAATAAATGGAGACACTGTAGTTTATATTTATTTACAGGTTATACAAGATGTTAAAACTTAGACTTTTTTGATGAATGTCTACATTGGTTTTGCCTGTCCAAACTATATTCAAACTTAGTCATTGTTTACATGGCTTGTCAACATAGGTCATATTCCTTGAATAGACAGGGCTTTGGAAAATGACTTCATAAACATACCTCCTTGAGCAATGGTTTAAAATGCTGAACCTTACAGTAGGTGCCATCCTAGCTGTTTCCATGTCCCCTAAAACACACAGAAAAGATGTTAAAAACAGAATAATTCACCATTGTACTTTGTAAAAAAATGACAAATAGCCCAAGCCCCTTTTTTGTCTTGAAGACATTAAGGCCAGAAAGGACTGTCGTCATCATCTAGTCTGAACTCTTGTACATTGCAGGCCACAGAATGTCCCCTTTCCACTGCCAAGGCCTCTGCCAATCAGACCTAGGGGGGACATTCCTGCCCAACACTAAATACAATGATCATTTAGACCCTGAACATATGGGGGAAACACCTAGGAAAGAATTTTCTGTAGTAGCTCTCCCTCTAGTGTCCCATTACTAGCAATCACAGATTAGCTACATGCTGTTGTAGGCAGTCTCATCCTACCACCCTTCCATAAACTTATCAAACTTAGTCTTGAAGCTCCAGTTAGGTTCTTTTGCCCCCTCTTCTCCTCTTAGAAGATAGTTGTAGAATTTCACTTCTCTGATGGTTACAAATCTGTCTAATTTCAAGTGTAGGTAGGAAAAAATTAGGACACATTGGCTTAAGTGGGATGTAAGAGGTGCATGAGCCTTATACTGGCTGTTTTCACAGGTGTAATTTAATGCACTTCTGATTATTAAACTGTTGGTGTAGAGAGGGGAATGTATAGGAACAATGGAAGTATTGTGACTTTGTTATTACATTTCATATCTTGATTTGTATGGTAAAAGACTAAACATGTGACATAAAGTCAGTATTTATCTGCCAAACTTTTCAGATCTTCTCTAGTTACGTATGTGCAGACATCCATGGATCTAGTAAGTAAACTACCAAAGGAAGTGGTGAAGTAGAAATGGATTTCAGACATAGAGCTAATGTTATCTTGGGATGCAAGAGGAATCTTGAGTAAAAGTAGAGAAATGTTTACCTTTATATCTGACACCGGTGCTACTGCTGCTTGGAATATTGTGTTCAGTAGTGGTGGCCGCTGTTTAAGAAGGATGTTGATAAACTGAAGAGGATACAGAGAAGAGCCACAAGACTGATTGAAGGATCAGAAAACAGTGCTAGACTAAAAGAACTCAATCTCTTTAGCTTATTAAAGATAAGCTTAAGGGCTGACTTGATCAGTGTCTATAAGCATCTATATGGGAAACAAATATTTAGTAATGAGTTCTTTAAGCTAGCAGAGAAAAGTATAGTGTGATCCAATGGGTGGAATTTGAAACTGGACAAATTCAGACTGGTGGCAAGGCGTACATTTTTAATAGTGAGATTGCTTTCTGGCCTCAGAATCAGTGAATCAACAAAATTCAGACCTATGGCCTGCATTGTTTTGGGATGGATAATTCTAGGGAGGCTGTGTTCCCTCCTCTTTCCACATGCACATGTAACTTTTGAAAGTTACAAAATGTGGGCCAAGATAAAAGGAAAATAGGAAATGTTACAGCCATTTACATTTACATAGAAGAAATCTTTGAATATTTTACAATAAGGTCACACAGAAGAATAGTTGGTGAATGTGAAATTTGACATGCTGTAATATGAAGTGAAATGCTATAAATCTTTAATTGGCTTGGTTTATATTCCTATGTAAGAACTAGAAACCTTAGTGACATTCATTCTAGTTCAGATCAAATTGTTTGAAATAATTATTCTCTTAAATATGCCCTTTTCTTCTCAATTGTGTTCGGTAATTTTTCAATATTTTTTGCACTTGGTTTGATAAACATAAATGTCCGTGTCAATCCTCAAACAGAGAAGAAAAACATAATGCACCATAAACTATTGTAAGTCACATACATGTCAGCATTTCCAGGTGGTTGAGCAAAATTTTTCTGAAATGAATGTAGTTACTCATTTCCTGCCCAACTTGACACTCCCCTTTAAAAATCCTTTACTGACTTTTGAAACATTAATTTTCAAGTTACATTTCAAGGAGGTGGGAAAAGCTGCAAGAGATGCCTATGGATGATTGTAACTATTGTAACAGTAGCTTAAGTCTCAAGAATTTAGTCTTGGTGTTGCTTGCTCCCCCTAGAAGCAAAAATATAGGACACAGCGCCTGCAGCAATGATGGTTACCACAGGAGCTGCTAGTTATGGAGACCTTCTCCTCAGCATCATGTCAGTAAGTCTATAGTACAATTTTATGGTTATGGACAATACTGTCGGATAACGATTTTTCAGGTAGGTAGTCATATATCAATTTATAGGACACTTAGGGGAAAACCACAAACAGGCAAACATTTAGTTCTTCAATTTTTTTGCTGATGTTATGTTTTTCTTGATGGATTACATTTCTGGGAGAAAGGAGGCTTCGAGATTAGTAGTGCATTCTTTCAAATTGAAAAATATGGAATGTGTTAAGAGTTTCTGGGGACCTGACTGTGAATAATCATTTCTAGGAGCTTTGTCTGTCTATAAGACCCAAATTTCCTTCTCTCTGTGTGTGTGTATTGGTCCTTGGGGCCTAAAAGAAGCAAATGTTGACAGCAGGGCTTAAATCAGTGTGCTGTTCTTTACTGCAGGCGTTTTTTGTTTTGCAGAGACAAAATGGTCATGCTGTTGTACATTTTTTCTTCTTCTTTGTATATTGCATTTGCCAGGTGAACAGAACTTCAAGTCTCTGCAAGAAATTATGTAGTGGGAACAGAGACCTTTTCCTGAATAGTTACAAAATAAACCTGTTCTCACAAATTCTTCCTTACACTGGTGTTGCCATGCAAGAATAATTTATGCCGTCCAAGTGAGTGGTCGTTTCTGCATGTTTTTGCATGGTTTTTCCAAAGGTGAGACAGGAAGAGCTTCTGCTTAAGGCCAGAAGTGCCTTGGGCCACCAAATAGGAAAAAAAATCACTTGTTTTGCTGGAGGGAGTATCTAAGATGCACATTTTCCTATTAGTGTCCACAAAACAAACATGCCCCGGCCTACCTGTGAAATTTGGTTTTCTGTTTGATCAGTAGGCCGTGTGTTTGGTAACTGCTGATACAGAATTGAGCTTTATCAGTCATGACGAGATTTATTTTACTTAATATGTTGCTCTCTTCCATTAACTTTCTCTATACTCTTCCAATCATCATCAGGAAAGCTACAAAACAAATAGCAACCATTTAGCTATCAAAATAAAATTATTTGCCCAGATCAAACCTTATAACAAGATTACACAGTAACACTTTGGATATTGGTACATTACAATAAAAATTGCCATTGCAATGGTTAATTGGCTGAGCCTCTGAGTGTTCAATGAGCTCCGTGTGGGGTAAGGTCTGTACTAGTCTAATAATTGGTATTTCCATGGTCTCTTGATATAAGCTGGCAAAATACTCAGAGGCCCAAAAGACAGAAGGAAAGATTGTTGTAAGATAAATATAAACCTGGGAAAGTGTAGGGGCAGAGGCAACAGGATACAAAGCAGACATTTAAGATATGCCTGATAACCTTAAAATATTGTACTACTGGGATTATTGACTAGCAGCTAGGATGAAATAAATACAATAAAGAGCTGTTGAATGCTAGAAACACAGGAACACATTAACTGCTGATATGAATGTATAAAACTCCATTGACGTCAATTGTATCCAGTTAGGGCCCAGAAAGACTCCCATTGATTACAGTTAGCTTTGGTTCGGGCCCATACACTGACCAGCCCTTGATCCCATAATATTTTGTAGCAGTCCTTACATTTAAAAGTAATGGAAACCTAAGTGTTCTTTTAAAGATAATTTTAATAGGTGAAGCAGACGTATTTCCCCAAAGTGAATCCAAAGCAACACTTTCTTTGTCTATTTGAATTCATTATTTAAATATAAGCATTATACAGTTATTTTTATTTGTTGTCGTGCTTTTAATCTAGGAGTTCTGCAATTTGTGAGCTTTTTGGTTTTTTTCTGATTTTCAATTAAACTCAACTCACAGTTGTCACTTGAGTTAAGAAATGTTAACATTGCTTGTAAAATGACAAATTTTAGGATCCCAAATATATTGGAAGTTTTATTCTTAAGTATCTCGTTAGTAGCATACCTTGTTAGCTGCTATCCAGTCCTTTTTCATGCTTTATAGTGTTTTGATTTATATCCAATGCCATTAATAGCCATGAAAAAAAAGGAATTCACAAAAAATATATGTAAGTTATATCAGAAGTAGTAGGTAAAGTGATAAAAGGGAGATAATGAATCCATGTTATGCTCCAAGTGAAAAATTTCTTCTAAATAAATAAAAGCTATTGATTTGTTATGTAAAATATCTTGTCTTGAACATCTGTATTAATCTTTGCATATATGAAATACCAAACTATTTATCAGTAGTTGCTGATGATCAAGACAATGATTGTTTTTAACTCTTAATACAAGGACCAGAAATTTAAGTCCCTGTTCCCGGGTTCTTTGGTCCATGAACATCCGTGGTTCATGCTGGACCATGGATGTTGTTGGGCCAGCGAGTCCCAGTTATGGGAGTAGAACCTGTACTATCTTAAGAGAATCCTACTCTGAAATCCAATGTAGGGACTTTCCCACGCAGTGTTAGAGTACCCTTTACTCAGAGAGAACTGAAAAACTGAAGAGTGCTCTTGAGCACTTTTGTATGTAGTGTGTTAGGCATTGTATGTACACATAGGAAAAAGATAGTTACTGCCCAAAAGAATTATGATCTAAGACTCTGATCCAGGAAAGAGATCTTTGAAATCAATGAGACCCACTCACAGTGCAGAAGGTGAAGTGTGTAAGACTTTGTAGGATTGAGACTGATATAGACAAGGTCCAAGTGAGAAGAGAAACGGGGACAGAGCACTAGTTTGATTTGTGTAAGGTTATACAACAGACCAGTTGCAGAGAGAGAAATAAAATCCAGATCTCCTGAGTCATATGTTCCAGTGCCCTCACCACTTAGCCCTACTACTTCTCATTGGATAACTCTAGGGCTAGACAGTAACAGCTGTCTATCACAAATGCAGAGCTAGTTGCCACTTTGTCCCCTCCTTGGTCTCACAGTGTGTGCCTCCTTCCAGTGTCTGACCTTGTAGGCTGGAATCATGTTGTTCACCTCTTTTGGCCTAGAATCTTACAGTTCTCTCAGTCTTGGATCCCTGAGCTACAGATCTCTCTGGATCTTCTGTGGATCAGACACACAAGGTCTGACTGAGTTGAACACCTTCGGTAGTCTCTGACCAGTAGTGAATAGAGTGACCAAACAGATAAAGTGTTGTGTAACCTTAAGACTTAGATCAAAGAATAACATAGAAAAGGAAAGGGGATTTAAAAAAAATTCAAAAAGGCTACATGCACATCTAACTCATCTAGAGTACTGTTCTTCTTTGGTAAAGAACTGAGGCAGGCCTCACTTTTCCAGTCTTTCCTAATCTCTGACATATGGTTATTCGGTCTATTTTCTTTAAACATGTCTCAGAAAATTACATCCCCTTCCTGGAGAGTGTCACTTTTTATCCATCCAGGTGAACTCTGTTATCTCAATTTCTGGGGCTTTTGGCTTTGCTCTTAAAAACTAGTTGGGTGAGCTCTGTGGGAGTGGCTTTCTCTGCTCCCATTGTCAATGGCTATCTCCTTGTTTTATAACAATCCATTAGTGTTTGGGGTGTGTGTGTGGGGGTGTTAGCTTCATGCATTGGTTCACCTGCCAGGCTGTTTCCCAACATCCCTGTTGATTTAACTCAGTCAGGGTGAACATCCCTATAACCAGGTGAACAAACAGTATTCATAAATTATTACAGAATAGCCTCACTTCTTCCACCACACACTATTAATGATGTCATAATGAACAAAGTAACGACAGTGACTCTAACTCTTAATACCATTTCTCTGGGTCTGGGGAGAATGGGTTTCAAAAATAGACATAAGTATAACTAACAAAAATGTGTGTTGTGATTATAGCTTGAAGGCGAACAACACTGTTTAAAAGAAAAGGAGAAACCACAGTCTTGCTTGTGTACTCTGTGCTGCACAATATCCTTCCATATATACCCTCCGCACTTGTGGGAATAAATTCTGGGCTTTTCTGCTTTGCTGCTTTTCATAAAGTGCTGACTTCTGTGTTTTAAAACATGGTAAAAACTGTTGTGTTAAATCACTTAACAGTGGTTATTTTTCAAATAATAGCATGTTTTTCATTCCACAATGGCGGGTTCTAAAAACCATTCTCCCAAATCACCAAAGGATGTTTGATATAATTTCTCCATTTCTTTTTGGCCTGCATTCCAGTTGTCAAAAAGTCAAAACACAAACACCAGATTCACAGGCTCAGTTACATTTCAACAAAGTATTTATTAAATCATTCAGGAAGAAGAAAACCAAAAAGTAACATAAGTAGTTGTTATTATGCATATGTATTCTTAATGTCTGATTCTCAGCATAACCTTAGATTACAATGCAGGTTAAATTTCCCTTGCTGATTTATAAGTATAATGTAAACTCTAGGCACAGTTAATGATATTGCAATGTAAAACTGTTCAGTTGCAAACTAAAGACCTTGCTTAGCACCTCAAAGCTCTAGGTTCATTTCAATGTAATCATTCAGGCACTATGTAGAGATTATGCTTTTATTGTATTTTTTTCATGAATACATGAATGAATAATAAGTTCAACAAACAAGAGTTTCCTAGTGGGTATGTCAAACAAATCATTCTGTAAGGTGCTCTGAATTTCAATCAATCGTCAACACTTCTTGTCCTGCTGAGGCCTTTGCATTAACAAAGTCAGCATTTGGAACTACCATACATGGTCTTGAGCAGAATGGGTAAGATCTGCAAGTTCAAAAGGAGTGCAAGAAATCAATGTTCCCCCGTGTTCATTTGTATTTTGGTTGTACCTGCCTTTCCATCTTTGAAAAAATGTTGCCTGAGTTAAATTTGCATGTCAAAGAGGTGATGTGTTTGTATTGTGTGGCTTTGCTTTGAATGAATAATTTACCTTAAAAATGATGGGATGACAGAGGCCATTTTAAATCTGTAAACACCCACACACAATAAGCTTGCTGACTTGCATCATGCATTCTTGTTTATATTAATACACAAACTCTGGAAAGGTGTCTAGATGTTAGTAATGGTCCCTCATAGCCTTGAAATCTACTAAATTAAGATTGTAGGTGCAAAATAGTGTTTGAGCATCTGTTGAGGCTGTCCATATATTACATAACCCATTTTGGTTATGTATTTTCAAGACTCAATCATCTCCGGTAACCCTTTTGGAAGCTGAAATAAACAAGCAATATTCAAGACCCACCTAACCCCCAATGTGTTACATAATTTATGGACACTCACTTATCACTTAAGAAAATTAGTTAAAAATGGACATAACAAAAATCCCAGAAACCTAGAAATCTAGAAAATTCTGAGCTGGAGGTTCTACTTTTATAACAAGCTAGATAATCACCATTCACCTGAACTCTGCGTCAGTAGAAATGTAAAAGTTGAGTTGTGTGTGGATGTTGGGGGGGTATACTAAAGGTGAAATCATGTTTTCATTTCGTTAACAGCAAAACACCTACTGATTTAAATGGGATCAGGATTTCACCCCAAATGCAGCAAATCATTGGTCAATGTTGTTATCGAAAGAATATAAAAAACCAAGAACTGGTAGAAAATTCGTTTACAATTTTTGGTCGAAAAACTGAAATGTTTTGTGGAACCATAAGTATTAATAGCCATTCTGTCGGGGAAAGAGCCTCACCTCCATAATTTTCAATAGCCTGGTTATTGGGGCACTCACACGGGATGTTGAAAACCCAACTTGAAGTCCCTATTCTGCCTGATTTGGCATAGAGACTCAAATCTAGATGCACCAAATCCCAAAGATGATACTCACTACCAGGTGGATTTCTCTAACTCTCCAGGGCTTCCCCACTCTCCCCTCCAGAAAAATTTGTCAAGGTCTCATTTTCATTCTGCATCAGAAGGGAAATTCATGTCACAAGTTCAGTATTTTACTACATGAAATTGCTATTTTTTGGCCAGCTGTAAGAAAGACAGATCTAATTTATCATCAGGCTCCCAACTGGAAAACCTGAGAGTGACTTTCAACCAGTTGATTTGTCCTCAAAAACTCAAATTTTAGCTCTTTCCTTACAAGCACCTTTTAGGTCAGTACCAAAACTTTTCCATACACAGTCATTCGTTTCCTGAATGTTTTTGTGCTACCTAGCACTTTACATTTGATGGAGACAACCAGCTCCAGCCTTCTAGTTGCCTGGCAGTTGGATGCTTTTGACTTTATCTTTATTCCCTCCCAGTCAGTAAGTATTGCTGCTGTTATGTCTTCTTTCTTTTATCATTGTGGAGTTGACACATCCTTACAGTACTATTCTCTGATTTAGGAAGTATTGCACAATGTTATTTTGTAGTTCACTTTAAGGATGTCTGTGTTTTTAGCTGGCTATCTTCAAGTGAGAGAGGTCAGTTAAGAGTGACAGTGAAATTGCTAACTTGATTTATGGGCTCTCAGTCAAACTCAGTGCACAAATGTCTAGCATAGAAGGTCATTTGAAGAATGCTTTCGATCTGTAAATACCAACATAAAAAGTTGCTGCCTATAACTTTGAAGATCTCTCTGTACCTTTTAACAGCTTATAAGTGAAGGAATGGCACGATAGTTGACTTCTTGATTTATGACCTAGTAATATGCAAATACTATAAGACACCTTGATAAGATAGTTAATTGCTTTCAATTTTTAAATTAGAATCAGACAATCCTTCTTCATTTGAAATTTTGAAACGGAGCAGACCACTTTGAATTTGAAAGTGGTCTTGCATAGTAGCAGAATGCATAATCCTGATATTTTGTAAGTATATATGGAATCTGCAGTTCAGGAGTATATTTATTATTGCAGGTGCTCTGCAGGAAACCCTCTTCTGACTATCGTAGCACAGCCACTTTACATGTATTTCCTAATAGATTAGTATAAGGGAATTGTGTGTCCATTGTCCCTTCAGATATTAATTTTTGCTTTTGCTGTCTTTACTGTGGCAGAGTTAAGATTTGGGTAAATATTTAACTGTGGCTAGTAGTGGAAATTCAAAATTTTAAATTTACATTCTTGAAACACAAAATAAAGTATTTTCTTGCAACTCTAGCTTTGTGTTAGAGAGAAACCTAGTTCATGCAGTCCCTGGGAGGAGGAACACCAAAGGATAGTGCCAGCCCATAAAATAACCTAAAGGCTGGAATTCTACTACCGATTCCCAAGACCCCAGTGTGTCTGCTGGCTTTGGAAGAAGAGACCACTAATCCAGGATTCATGTTTGTGTTCCTCAGTATGCAAGCAGTAATGAATAAAAACACTATCTTCCATGATCTATTTTCATACAAGTTTGTTATGCTGATAGGTGAGGTGCCAGCTCTTGCCAAAGCTGCAAGCACTAGCTAAGGACGGACAAACTCACCTAGATGAGACCAATTCCCTTATGTGTTAGTGTTGCTTAAACAGGTATTAGTCTTCTAAGAATGTTTGACGTATTTACACTCTATACAACATTTAAGTTGCTGCTTGCATTAATCTACTACTTGTATCTGTACTCCATGCTCTAAAGGAATATTTTGCTTTCAAACTTTGAAAATGTTTGCTTTGAACTTGTGAACCCAGGCACAGGATTCATCCCTGCTGCCAGTCTAGAAGGACTATCAAAATTATGTGGGTGGTCATAAAACAAAAGCTTTGTTAACTGCCCCATCAACCCATGGAGCAGTATGCGCAGAAGGCCTCGTCTCAACCATTTGAGTTCTGGAAAAAGAAATGAAAAATCTTCATGGCTACTATTTTTATCTTTGCGATTTGAACTCTCACAAGGCCAGAGACTCTAAACTGAGTCAGAGAAACCTAAGGGTTGAATTGACCCGATTGCCACATCTGTCATTGTTATGAATCATGGCTAGTGCACATGTGTATGCTTGCTTACTTTAACCTGTAAATAGCTATCCTTTCTTTTTCCCAGTTAATGAATCTTTACATAGTTTTACAGGATTGGCTACAGGCATATTCTTTGATGTAAGAGGTGTGGGACCAATTGATCTGGGGTAAGTGACTGCTCTTCGGGGACTGGAAGCCACCTGAATATTTTGTTGGAAGTCTTGGGGTAATGACCATTTATCACTCCACCCAGCTTGTCTAGGTGTGAAGATAAATAGGAGAGTCTAAGGGGACTTCTCTGACTCTGACAGTGATCCAGGAGTTCATTTTTGTGCCTGGCTTGCTGAAATCTAATTAGAGAACATACTACTAGTTGTTGGTTTTTGGGGGCTAGGGAGGGTGTCTACCCTATTTTTAACCGTCTGCCTTGAGGCTGGCACTTTCAGTCACAAGCCACTCTAGACAGAATGACAAAGTCCTCTCCAGCAAGGATGGTTTAGCAATTTTCACACTCATGGAAAATACTAATCAACAGAAGCAGGGAAATTGCAATACTTCTTTTACCTTGGTGACAGATTTAAACATGGAGATTCCAGGACCCTTCCTGAATACAACTCTGGTTCACTCCGAGTTCCTAGCCTACTGATTTAGAAATTGCTTCAGTGATTTGTTGTAACTACAAGCCTTTCAATTACACCAGCTTGGAAGTACTTGCATGTCATTGTAACTCCATGTCCCTACATTTTTGAAAGCTGAGCTTCCTTTTAGCAAATTTAAACCATTTGCACCCCTTGTGATTTCCACGGCATATCATTAAATATCTCTATACATTAATTTGTGCATCTTCCACATCCCCTCACTCCCCAGTTAGTCCTTTGTACCCTGCATTTTAGGAAACACTGTTGTAACTGTTACATAATAGAAACACAGTATTGATGCAGAAAAACACTATCCAATCTAAACTTGCCCATAAAACCTTAGGAAATGAGCTGTGGTTCATCATCTGTTCCAAAAGAGACCACTTAATGACTGCACTAACTGATTCATTCCTTCTCCAGAAATTTTTCAAACTCCCCTTTGAATTGATTTTCACCACTTACTGCTTTTGCTTATTTTGGCACTTTCTTCCATGCTCAGTCAGTGTTAATGTACAGAAGTTCAGGCTGATCTCTTCTTTCGATGTCATCCATAAAAACATATTGTTTTTTAATTATTATTTTGAACAACTTATCATCATCATTCCATTCCTTTTTCTTTTTCGTTCCCTCACTTAGCCCTTTTCCCTTCAGTGCTGGAAACCAAACTAAACCTTATCTTCACCTCTGCTTGCAATTACAGCCTTTTGCAGTCATGGCTTGGTCTATTCTGCCATATATTGCTCAAATGCTGACAGTATACCAGATGTCGTTTCAGTACAGTACTACTTCATGCCCTTTCCATCATTTGGAACTTCCTCTCTGCCTTGTTCACTCAGGGTAGGGCTACATTGTCGGGGGAGGGGGCGCAGTTTCGGAAGAAGGTATGAAACTGTGCTTGAATTTGCATATCTTCTTCCGATTCTTTTTTCAGAAGAGGTTTTTCCGATATTTGGCCCATCTACATGTAAAATGAGGTTTACAGGGGCTTCCGAAAAAGGGTTTTTCCCCAACATTTGGCCCCGTGTAGATAAGCCAAATATCGGAAAAGTCTCTTCCAGAAAAAGAATTGGAAGAAGATATGCAAATGCGAGCGCCATTTGCATACCTTCTTCTGAACCTCCCCCCCAGTGTAGCCCTACCCTCAGAAACTTTCCCAGAATGTTCAAAGTATTATTCTCAAACCACACTTCTACCCAACATGCCTCAAGATGAAAGGGTCCCATGCCATACATTTTGATCCTACAAACATGTACATATGTGTCTAACTTTATGCACTGTAACTAGTCTCATTAAGTTGACTTCCTGCTGCATTGCAATGTGCTAGCATTGGCCCTCAAATCCTGCCATGCCCCATTCAAGGATTGGGGCCTAAATTACAAAATTAGCATAACAAGCAAGAGGTTGCAATGTGATGTTTCCAAATCATTTAACCTTCTCCATTATTTAAAACCTCCTGTCACTTAATACCTTTTTTAAAAAAAAAACAAAAAAAAAAACTATTTTCTTAGGATGGGCTCTGTATCTACATAAGCGCTCCTCATCCTAGATATTTCTTGTGCACTTTGCACAAGAGAAGAAAGTGGACTACTGTGTGGAAGGCAGTTTGCTGCTGTTTGTATTACTTGTGCCTAGATGCCTAGTTTGAAACTGGGCCCCCATTATGTACTGCACATATGCACAATAAGAGACCATCCTTGCTGGAAGAAGATGACAATCTAATTAGACCAGGCAGACAATCTAATTAGACCAGGCAGACAAGCATAGGATAAAGAAAATATTATCCCTATTTTACAGATGGGGGACTGAGGCACAGAGAGAATGTGATTCATACAAGGTCACACAGGCAGTCAGACTCTGTAGCAGAAAGTCTGTAACAGTGCCATGCCAGAAAACATTCTCCCTCTCTGATAGCAATCATAGTGCACAGAAGAAAACCAATAAATATATTTCAAATTATACTCACCTACACTAAGCACACACATATCTAACCATCAGAGTCAATATTTTAGCCATTTGGTACAAAACAATTGTATTTGGTTAATATCCTTATGGATTCACACAGGTGATTTACTTTTAAAAAGGTGCCCAGAGTACAGTCCATTAATTTAAGAGCTAGAAGAGCTTATCAGCTGGCAAAGTGCAAGACAGGCATGTGCTGCTATGCCCCTGTGCACTGTTCATTTTCCAACTCATCTTCAGGGTCAATAAATTACACATTTGTTTGTTTTGGTGGTTTGAAAAATCCTTCTAGTTCTTTTTCATGTCTGAAATGGTACATATTAAAGCTTTCATAATACCCTTCAGTTTCTGTGTTAAATTGATGTTTAAATTGGAATGAAAGTAGGAACCTTGGCAGTTTAGATAATTCACTTCATCTGGTGGCCAGCTATGTTAACAATCACATCATATGCCAGCACTTACACTAGATGAAAGGAGTCCCTGGGGCACTGGAACTGCATTTTAGAAGCTGAGTGAAAATATAGTTATAGTCTTTGTTCCATCATTTTATTTTGTAAAATGGTAAATTATTTTAACTGGAATTTTAAAGTGTTAGAAGAACAATTTAAAGGTTATGTTGAGGGTTACTTTGGGTGGCTTAGCCTTGGAAACTGAACGACGATTGTTGATCAGTATTCTGGACAGGAAGTGTTCAGCACAATGTCAGCAAATTATGTCTTTTTATTTCATGGATTGAGAACTTGGAGGAAATGGTATATTGTTAGCATTTGAATCACATTAAAGCCCCACATGGCAAGATAAATTTCAGTCTTCTGAAATAAAATGCATGGCCTCGCCTTCATGTATTTAAGTGCCTTCCCTTGTAATAGAGTGCACGCTTGAACCCAAGAGCTTTTTCCTTCATAGTGTGGGCAAGTTGTATTTCAGGACTCAATTGCTGGTGCATGACTGCACTTTCCATCACTTAGTAGAAAGCATTTTCAATAGTAAATTGGCTTTTCTACACAGAGGCTAGAAAGTGTATTTGATTAAATATAAGGTTTGTACGGGAAGGGGAAGAAAAGGGGACACGTTTGGAAGAGGTTCCTGAAGAATGCCTTTATATCTGTATAGCCCAGTAGTTCCAAAGTGATCTGTGAACAGTTACATTAAAAAAGTGTGTACTTAGCCAATGCTTCATTTCCAAAGGCAGACGTGGATTTCTTATTCACTACATCCTTACCATCCTTATGCAATTTTGTTTATACATCTCAACAAATAAAACCAAACATGTCCCAAAATAAATGTCTCCTCTTTACTGAATAAACTCCCCCTTGTCATCATCTCATTCATGCACATCTCTAAACAAATCACTGACATTGTGCAAGCTGTTTTTATACTAATGGCACCATTTTAACATCATACAAGACATACAGGAAAGTAAAAGAAAATTCAATTAATTCCACAAAAGATCCATCAATTTGGTGCACACACATGGCCTAATTTAAAAAAAACTCCATTGTTGCCTTTCTATGTATTTCTCTGTCACTTAGCTGATAAAAAGATTTACATTAAACCATTTTTATTTGTAAAACCTCATCTGGGAAAAATAGTTCCCTGAAATGAATTTATAATATTAAAATCAGCCAATGGTGACAACTATATATTTGGGATTATTGCTAGTCCTTCTGCACTTAAACATGTGCTGAACATTTATTTAAAGACATCTCAGGTGGTCTAAAACTCTTGCCACCCAGCCTGATTTTGGTTTTAGTATACTATAAATAAATGTCAGAAACTGCACATTGTTATTAAACAGTACTGTGGTTGCTCTTAGAACTGGCAATAAGTCACTAGGAATGATCTGTTAACATGAGCTGAAATCAGACTGGTAGACTTATGTTTCTTTAAGAAATAACTGTCCATTACAGTAGTCTCACTGTGCCCCTATACATCACTTGGTAGTGGAGTGGTGGGATTAAAGACTCTTTTCTAATTGGCTGCCTAATACATTTGAATGTAATACATGACAATAAGAAAATGCAGGCTCTAGTACTCTTCAGAGGTTAAAACATTTTGTAATATTATCCTGTATTCCCATTTTCTAATAATCAAAGTTGTGGTGAGTTATCTTAGCCAGAAATTCATAGCTGTTGCCAATAGGACCTTGAAAAACGCTGGAGACCTTTTAAAGCTTTAAAAATGGCCACAACTTGTTAAACACTGTGAGTTTTCCTAATTAATCCCAATCCCGGAAACACCTGTACTAAAGAGCTTTGTTGATCTGCTGTGGAAAATTGGCAGAACATTTTCACATTTGCTGAATAAAGTTAGGCATGTTGGATGAACATCTCTTGAAGGCCTTTTAAAGACACAGTCTACCATATACTGTACAATTTTTCTTGTTAAAAATTGATCTAGATGTATTGTCACTCCCATAATATTCATTTAAAATGAGCAAAGTACTACAGCTAAAATACTAGTGATATAGCTGAGTGTGGCATATAAAAGACCAATGACTCAAGCTCACGTGAAGGGAAATAGGTATCAAGCTTCAATTCAATCTGATACACAGATGCAGGAAGCAAGGGCAGGTTACTAAAACAAGATTTTTTTTAAAATATATAATTGTATTGCAGTAGTGCCTAGGGACTTTATACATGGATAAGGACCTCATAGTATTAAGCACTAACCCAGTAATTAGTACAAAGGTTGTCCCTGGCTCCAAGTGCTCACCAGCTCGGATTTAGATGATACAAAGCAGAAGGATAAACAGACAAACTGGAGGGGGAAGGGTGGAAGGACAAGAAAGGGTTGAGTGCATAAATGATTATTTACAGTGATCTCAGTAGTCAAAGGTGATTGCCACCCTGGCCCATGACTACTGAGACCATTCAGTGCAGTTGTATTATGGTATTCAGACTGTCTATTTTACAAGTAGATTAAGTATTCTTTTAAATACCTTTTAAAAGTGGCAAGAACCAGTATTCCCTGTGAGCTTGTGTGGCCACTCAGGAGGGGGTCAAATACCACCCAACTGATTAGCAGAGCACCCACAACTAGCTTTTTGTTTCTACTGGTGGTGCACATGCCTCTGTGCACATATTCGACACATGGAAAGAAAAAATCCACACATGGACGGTGAAAATTAGAGGGAACATTAGCAATGACCAAAATAAATCTCCCTCCCCACAAAAAAAAACTCCAATGTTTTTTTCATGTAGTCCTCTTAATAGTGAGAAGATTTGAAAAGGGGATGCTGCAGGAGTTGTTTCCTTGGGTAAGTGACCCAATCACTACCTCGAGTTGTTCCATTACCTGTAAGCACATTGAACTGTTCTCCCTATGATTCTTATTGTTTGACTGAGCAGGAGACTGAAGATGGCAGCTCTCTTAGAGTGCGTCTACACAGCAGGGCTTAATTGAGCTACGTCGATTGTGTAGCTTATTTCAAAACTGGGAATGTCTACATAGCACTTACTTTGAAATAGAGCACTCTTCCTCTGACTTCCCTTACTCCTTATACAATGAGGGTTACAGGAGTTGGACTAAGAAGTCCTCCAGCTTGACAGTATTTCACTATTATTGCGAAATAGCTGTCTGCTGTGTAGATGCAGACTAAGTTATTTCATAATAATATTGCTGTGTAGACATATCCTTTGTGAGCTACAATCTTGTATATAATGTTTCCTGTGGGCTTGAAGAATGGGACCCTGAAGAAGAGTGGGGTAATGGTGCAGGATGTTGTGTGGTGTTTGCCACTTTTCTAAGGAGCTGTAGTTTTAACTTTGTTGAAGCTCTTGCTCTGGATGACTGAAAGACCCTTGTACATGCTTCAATCCCTCTTGTCCGATCACTGTAATCTAAACAGCATAGACAAATAATTGTTCACTGCTGGAGAAAGTGGACATTTTGAGGGCTCTTGGGCTTGACAGTGTCAAGGTGAGACAATAAAGGGGCAAGAACTGATGAAAGTGTGCAAGTGTGAAAATGTTCACGATGAAACCTAATGCTTCCTAAGGGGGTTGGTTGAAATTTTGTCACAAATTCTGTGTTCCGACCACATGCTATGAAATTTTCAAATGCTGCTATGCAAACCTTTCACCCTAACCAGGCTCAGATCTGATCATGCCTGGTCTGTTTTCTGCACTGTTGTCATGTAAAATGAATGGTTCTTTATGGTTGCAGTGGAAAAGCAGATGAAATGAGGAGTTAGTGACTAGAATTTCATTTGAAGTCTAAAAGTAATTTGAACCCCAAATTCTGGGCATGCTAACCTCTTACAGAGAGAGACTGAAGAACATAATCTCACAAACCTCTGCAAAGTGAAAACTTGATTTTTACCCATTTCTAGATTGCCTGATTTGGGCAAATAATGGCAAAGTATTTTGTGTGTTAACTTTTGACTCTTCATTTTTCTTGCATTCATTCTAATGTTAGGTCTTGATTTTGCACAGAGCAGATATGGATTGTTGTGTACATAAACTCAAGGTAAATGGTGATAAAGTAGAACAAAGAATGTAAGGGAACTTCACCTTGTATGAGAAACCTGGTTGGGATCACCAAGACGCTCCTTCAGATTAGCAAGAAAATACCCACGAGGAGAATGCAAAAATGAATCTTACTGTATTAACATGATGAGGACTCCACTCGTCTATTTTGGCACAGGCAGGACAATTCTCTATTTATACTCTGTCCCTGTTTTCACTCTATGAAGTTGTGAGTAAGGGAGCAAGTAAACAAAGGGGCATGAGATTTATTACAGCTCTGATATGCCTAATGCTTAATTTTACTGGTACCCACACACGGTTCTCACAACAGTGACAACAATAACCTTGTGTATCCAACCAGGGGCAGATGACTGTTTTGTGGGGCCCCGGGCAGCATAATTCCGCGGCCCCCCGCCCCCTTTGCCACGGCGCATGTGCGGGGCTTTCTGAAGCACGGGGCCTGGGGCGGCCGCCCCATTCGCCCTGCCCTATATCCGCCTCTGGATCCAACAAAGACTTACAGAGGAAGGCCTGAAACTTATCTTCCATTGGATGGCAAAATTTAGTTATTCATTAAACAGTGTTGACATAGGTGCTGCTGGTGCAAGTAGCACAAGAACTACATCAGCAACTGTTGAAATTATGCTTTTATACTACAATGCACTTTCTTGCACCAAAATGTTTTCTTTTTCTGCCACAGGGCCCTGATTACATAAGCTGTAGAGTTCTTTCTCAACTTCCTCTTTCTCAAATCACTGCTCACATTAATACTAGCACTGCTCAGTGGAAAATGCCAAAAGGCTGACTTTTAGTTTGAGAGCACTAAACCTAAAGTATTGGATGAAGTGTAACAGTAAGAGGATTTGGCTAATAGCACTGCATATCCTGCTTATTTGTAATTAGTGTTGCACTACATAATATTCTACCTGGTTCTTGTCTATAAAGCTACACCAACTGATGTGCCATAAGACTTAAAGGGAAACAAAGATACTTTTGCGGTTTTAGATGCAAGTCTGGGATTCAGCTTTGGGTATTTTTTTCTGGTTATACTGCTTAATTCTTATGAGATATTAGGTTGGTCTCTTGGAGACTAATCCAACTTGCAGGGAAGTCCATGGAAGGCTTCTATTGATTTCAAGGGAAGCTGGATCAGGACTTTAACCTCTTTTCAATACTTGAGTTACCCCATCCATATCATCAGGATAATAAGCATGTATCTTATAAATGTGGTGTTGTGACGTTCTTTAAGTGGGACTGCACCTTGAGAGAATTAAAAAAATGGAGATAGTACCCAGTGCTGTGATCGTCTTAGTAAACAGAATTTCATGCTGAGAGTACCTTGTGCTTATTCAGGATCTGCACATGCTTCCAGTAGATTTTCAGAAGGATTTTAATGGGTTGCTTTTAGCCTATAAAGTTCTGAATGTTTAAGGGCACGGTTATCCGTCTAAATAGGAGGGCATTATGTATTTTGCTAACTTCATTGTTTCTGCAATCAATGGAGCTGTTTGGATGTAAAGTGGTATGGTGGTGTAAGATATTGCTTTTATTGCACCACAAATAGACTGAAAGGAGATAAATACAGAAACCATGTTTTTTAGAGAAGGTAGATGTAATTATCCTCCTGTCACTATCCACAGGCCTAAGCAATAATGGTCTTTTTGCTATCCGCTTTCTCTAATTATATTTGCTATTGAGACTTAATAGTGTTGCTATTTTATTCTGCGATAAATTACAGTTTCACTAAGTCATTAGGGCTGGCACCCACAGCTATAAGATTATTGATTTTTGTGTTAACAAGCAGAAAATGCTAATCGATTGCATAAAATGGTTTAATGGTTATTGGTTTCTTTTATGATGGTTGCATTGCTTTCAGTAGGAAAATACTGACCACTGGGTATAGTTTTAAATAAGGTATTAATCTATATTTCCCCTTTCACTTCTCTCTGAGGAGGTCTGAGGGAAGTTGCCCCATTACTGATTCTTGGAAAAAGCCAGAAATAGTGTAATTAATTTAGCAGTAGAGGAACTATTATTACATGATCAAGTAGCTGCAATGCACAATGAAAAGCATGCCAATAAAATGAAAGCCTTACTCTATAGGAAGAGGCTCATATTTTATACAGGTAACACATACAAAATTCAGGAGCTCAATTGTTTCAAGGTGGAAACTAATACACCTCAATGATCTTCAAACAATGGTTGTACTATGTACGCTAAAGTCTGCAATTTCTACTGCAAGGTTCCATAAAGATCTTTGACCTTTAATATAGCATATCCCATAAATCAATAAGGTTTAAATACTGCTGCTCTCTTGAACACCTGCTTATCTGTCTTGAGAAAATTGTGTAGTGTTTTAACCGTCATTTTATGACACTAAAGGTAATGTCTGCTCTGGAAGCACTTGGAAGAGCCATTAAAGTTAAGGATCTATCAGCATTTCCATTAGAAAGCCTGATTTCAAGCGGTTTATAACTCAGTTGTTTAAAAATGCAGTAGGCTGAGACTTGGTATACTGCGCGGGTTTTTTTCTTTCACGTTAGACAAATTGTTTCAGATGCTTTTCTCTCCCCAAAGTCATAGATGTAAATATTTTCATCCATCAAAAATGTTTGATTTTTACAGGCCAGTAGTCTTGCATGTGTATGTGATTCCTCTTCCACATTCATATTCAAAAAATGACTTTGGTAGGAGTGAACTATATACATTGGAAAGATAACTGAGCACATGAACTAATTGCTTGCTACATCATGTTTTAATATATGTATTCTGAGATGCAGAGATAATTTTAAAAAAATCTTCATATTAAGGTACTCTTATTTCTTCAGATTTTTCACAATGACGTCTATCTAGGTGCTTCATTAAAGGCAATGATCAACACAAATAGTTATGATTTTATAATGATTTTACTTAAATTATAGCATTACCACTTGTCTTTTAAGTAATCATCTTATAACAACTCCTTCTCTCAGCATTTAACCCAGTTCATCAACCCTTCCATCCCTGATATGTTAGAGGTGGGCTTTGCAGCTTAGCAGATTTGGGTACATTGGGGAGCCGAGGGGTGTTTGCAGAGAAGCTAGTCCCCTCATGGGTTTGAATTATGACATGAAAACAGAATGCTGTGGAAACTGTGCTCTCTCCTATTTTGATTGATAACCATGGTAACCATACCCATAAACATTCAGAACATTACAGGTTAAAAGCATCCCTTTGAAATCCTTCTGAAAACCTGCCAGAAGCATGTGCAGATCCAGGGTAAGTACAACGTGCTCTCAGCATGAATTTTTGTTTAGTGAGGAGTCTAAGGCACTGTGTACCATCTCCCCCATTTTTTTGAATTTTCTCAAGGTACAGCATCACTAAAAGGGCATTACAGCAAACAAGTGGTTTTGTATGGCAATGGCTTAGCTGAAGCTACAAGGAAAATCGGGTATCTTTTTGTATTGTATTAGTTGTGTTTCTGATTTATGCTTTCATTTTTGTGTAGAATGGCTCAGCTCCACAAAAAGACTTAGGTAGCTAAACCCCAGATTTAAGCACTACAGTGCACTGAGATCCACAAAACAGATGCCTAGCTTTCATCTAAGTCTGTAGGTGCCTACATGTCTGCTGGAAAACTTCTCTAGGCACTTAGATTTCTGCATTTGGACCTGCATGCTGTTGCCTCAGACAGATACCTGGATCCCTACTCCTATGTAATCCCCGGGGAGATCCTCAAACCAGGAGAAGATAAGCATTGCCCTGCCGACCATCTCTGGGGCATGATCTGGGAGGTGTAGAGCACACCTAAGTCCACATAAAACCAGGAGCCTGGGTCCCTTTGTGGATTTTGTCCTACATGTTTACAACTCTAGCAACTCTGCTCTATGTAAAAATAGGCAACTATTGTGTGTTTATATTGTTCTAGAAGTAACACACTGTGTGTTCTCCCATTAACTCCCCTCCCCACTTGCTCTCATAGATTAAAATCTGGGTAATTCTGACTACATATATGCGTTAGATGTTTGTGTATGGAGCTGGATTGCACCTGGAATACATAAGGTATTTTGCATTTACATTCTCATAATGAATGACAAAGCTTGTACACAAAAGTAAAACAAGAGGCTAGTTCTTTCCTGAAAGAAAATCTTTATCTGTGTTCAACTGATTTTTATCAATTGTCTATTAGGTCAGTGCCAACCCCAGCTTTGGCTAATTTAAAGAAGCATTCAACAGTGACTGAGGTGGTGTGGGTGGAATAGCAGAAGCTTGGTTTTATTTTTCTTCAGGCAGAAGCTCTGAGTAAGAAAGAGGTAATACTTCATAACTCTGTGCACAGAAGTTAAATGTGCTGGGGAAAACTAACTCTTGGCTTGCTTTTAGGTCAACGAATGCTTTTATTCTTTGAGAATTTTATCTCCCCTTTTTTCTGGATTATTTTTCAAGCCTAGCCCAGTCAGCCAGCCAGTGATGGAGAGCACCTCTACTGTTACAGCATCTTCCTTTGGCTACACAAGTGGTGAGTTGTAACTGCTGCTTCTGATTGGCTAAGAAAAGCTCATATTGTGTAGTTTAGCTCCCTTACCTGCTTCTCCCCTCACTCAAAGCCCTTCGCTTTTCCCATCTATCCTCTTTGGAGCAAGAACTGCCACTTCTTTATTATGTGTTTTTACAGTGCCTTGTACAATGGGACCCTGACCTAGCTGGCTGCTAAACTCTACCACAATATCGGGGCTAATAATTGGATGTCTACCTTTCTTCTGTGTGACTGTAATTTGTGTACTATCTAAAAGCACTGCTGCTTTGGGTATACACATCCTGATGGTAGGACAGTATCTTGGTTTGTCTATGTAAAAAAAACTTTGTTTCTATTAGTTTCTCCATGATTTGTTTCTATACTCTGATAACCTATAATCTGTTCTGCTGCTGTGGAATGGCATGTTTGGATGTGGAATGTCCAAGCTAATGAATCAAATTGTCAGGTCAAGGTCCTGGTATATAAAGTTGGGATGAGGGGCTCATATTCTGTCTGTAATGCACCATCTATGCCCATGGTGCCTTGTGTGTATGTGTATATGTACAGTATAGTAATGTAAAAAAAAAAAAGTAATAGAGGGATAGACCACCTGATTTATTTTTTTTTGGAAGCTCCACTTTGCAGCATTCTCAAAGGAAATCTAGTGTTTCAACACAAGTCACTGGAAAACTAAATATTCTATAAGTCTTGCTTCTCATCATGTTTAACAGTTAGCATGTACTGCTGAACTTTCCTGTGTGCATTTTCATAAAGGGGATAAAAAGTACCATTGCTCTCAGAAATTAAAATGATGTAATGATTATTCTGTGTTCTGAGTATGTTAGTTGGGAAAATGTACGTCATTTCCTTCGTTATTCAGAAAGGATAAACTGTTCTGGGAATAAATATACACAAAGAATTACATTCAGAACTGTATCTAACTACCACCACCATCTGGTAAATTTTTACTTGCTTTTTTCCTGTTAGTCCCAGGATAGCACACCACCATTCCAAAGAGGGTACTTTGATCACAGTGCTGACTAACATTTCCCATTACATCCAAGATCACATATGGATCTTATATGGCAGGGGGAGGAAACCCAATACACTTAACAATTCTCTCATCTTCTTTCTCATGACTCTCTCAGCTTTTAATTTGTGAGTGGTTTTAGTGCTAATGAAAATGAGGGGTTGATTGTTGGTTGATAGATTAATGTGTTTGAGCTGAAATAGTGTGATCTTTATGAGCTGATCTTGCCAGATACTGATTTCGGTGGAAATTAGACATCACGGAGGCTCAGACACCCAGTAATGAATAAGCCATCACTATGAACATTGGAAATGTTGTGACTTCTTAGTAGTTTAGTAACCTGAATTAAATTTTAATAATTAGAATTTGGTTCCACCCTCAAGACAATGCTCACATAACACAGTATAATTACATTAGGTATACAAGAACTGAACTGTTGTCTGGTTGCTAGATACCATCACTTTAAAGGAGGGTAAATTGGAAGACAAGGAATTAACCTGGGGAAGTTTGTGCATAGTATCTCTCTTTTTTTAGTTAATCTCATTGAATAATAACTAGATACTTATTTATTGTTATCAGCACACTTTACAAATAAGGTCAGTATCATTATCCCCATTTTGCTTAGGTGGGAACTGAGATGCTTGGTAGTGAAGTGGTTTGCCTAATGTCATTCAGTAAGCTAGTTTCAGATTTGGGAATAAAACCTAGATCTTCTAAGTCTCAGTTTAGTGCTCTAACCCATACACCATGCTTTCCACAATAACCTCTTTCCCAGGTGCAAAATTTCAATTTAAACATTTTTCAAATATTTTATATTTCATGAGCCTATGTAGGAACTGCTTTTTACACACACTTAATCTTTTTCTCTCTGTGGCCCAACACTCTGGGTGATCATTTCCCCTTGCTGAGCATTTCTTTTGTATTTGTAAATGCCATTTTCAGATTTTAATATGTCAACCATTTTTGTTCACAGCTGGTAGAAATATAGTACAGAAGTAGCTTAGCTGCAATCAGAGTTATTCACAAAAACTGTCTTAATCCTTAAAGTAGTTTGTAGATTGGCAATGAAACCATGCATTTCTCAGCTTTTGGGAGGGTTTCTTTCCAAGCGCTTCAATAAAAATTCAGGTTGATAATCCTCAACGGTTGTTGTGTAGAAGCCCTTTTGGTGTTTTGAAGCAGTGAATGAGGTTTTTTTATTGCTTTTGCATTATCGTTTTGAAATATTACAAATAGGTTCCAGATGCAGAATTCTGAATCAGAATTTAATTCCCCATTCACTCTAAAGTTGAGTGCTGTGCTGATCTGGGTCTTTAGTTTGGCCTTTTATAAAATAGGGTTTGTTTTCAAAATTTGGACTTGAGGTTTGTTTTTAAAGTCCTCTGAATTCCAAGGGAGATTGTAACTGGCATTTTAGTTCGGGCCAGTCTCTAGTATTAGATTTGACATTAATTTCACTGCCCATTTTAACAGCACTTGAAATGAGAATAGTATGCAATAGTATTTCATGATATGAGAAATATATTTTGGTAAACATATGTTTATTGCATACAATAAGATGAAACCCATTGTTCTATGGCCATTTTAAAAAAATGATTATTCGAGAGTCCACTGATCAGTTATCTCCTTTCAGTGGGCTGTTGGAAATAACTGGTGATCTCAACACATACCGTAATAGCCTGATAACTATATCACAATCTTCCCTCTCTCTGTAATAGATATTTGACTTTATTTTTGGGAGCCTCAAACAAGAGAGCAAGGAATCAATAAGAAACTTGCCCCATCTCAAATGTATGTGGGTATCTAGCTTCCATTGAAATCAACAGGAGCTAGGTGACTTTGAGGCTAGGGCCCTTGATGGTTAGATACCTAGATAAGTGCTTTAAAAATGCCTAATAGATTGATCTCTGCCTATTAAAATCTACAGACATTGTCTGAGTCCTGAAAGTAGCACCATGACTGATGCTCATGATGAATTCTAGGACCACCTGTTCTTATAGCTCTAATTATGTAGTTCATGGCTGTTGGGTTAGTAAGGGGCACATTTTGAAACAAATGTAGAAGTAAATCTTAATTTCAAATCCAGGGAATTTAGATCTGACTTCAGAGTGATTCTTTAATAGAAGAGGGTTAAGAAAGTAAAAATAAAAAGTGGGTCTGGCCCACGAAAGCTCATCATCTAATAAACCACCTTGTTAGTCTTTAAAGTGCTACATGGTCCTGTATTTTGTTTCACTTACTCTGCTCCTAACTCAGTTTTGAGTTGCTAGTCTTGCAGCTTAAATGGTGTCTAGTTATAGGCTGGGAGTAGGTAATTTTATATGAAGGGAAATAACTAGTGTTCCTTTCATAAAGGCAAGGAACTGCAGTCTGGAGGGTATTTGGCACTGTCAGGGTACATCTACACATCAGAGTTATTTTAAAATAACCGATGTAGTGTGTGGCTATACTACAAGTCTTTATTTTGAAATAATGTCGAGCTGGAGGACGACTTACTCCAATTCATGCTAAACCTCATTTCATGAGGCATAAGGGAAGTCAAAGGAAGAGTGTTTCAGTTTATGCTATTTCAGTTTAAGCTACTCAATTGACGTAGCTGAAGTTAGGTATCTTAATTTGACTTTAGCCCTGCTGTATAGACGTACCCTCAGTGATTTAACAAATTATTCAGGAAGAGTAGACTGAGGAAAGGAATCCTTTTGTGTCTGACATTTCCTTTTCTGTGTCCATAAACAATTGCCCCAGTTGGGTTTTTTTGGTTATGTTAAAATTTAATTTAAAAATGGAATTTTGGGTGAAATGGTTACTTTCCTGCTAATACATCCTAAGAGCTGCAAAATCTAGAAAGGGGTCAAATTGCCCTTCTTTTGGAGGACTGCTCTGTTCTTAAGTCTAGATTGCCTTGTTTTGGTGGGTAACTCAATCCCATCTCTACTGATGTTATGATTGTATTGCTATAATATGTTATAATGCAAACCTGAGGGAGCTTGTATCATTGTCTCAATATTCAGTCATCCCGCGTCAGCCTTTTCGAAGTTTGCTGATAAAATGTCAGTACTTTGGGGAGAGCATCAGTGTTTCTAAAATTCCATCCCATTTTCTTGTTTGAATGAATGTACTATTGTGTCCCTTCCCCCTGGTAAATATAAACTTTCCAAGCCATATTGCCTAAATATACATGTATCAAATGATCAAGCCTTAGAAGCCTGGACACACTGCAGATATTTTCTGCATATCCCATGACAATCTGCCAGCCAGTTATCATGAGCTTTTAATACTGTAGCATACTCAGGCTGTGTTATATTAAATTTCCTTTCTATGCTGAATGTGTCTTACAGCCTATTGCATCTGGTACACTGTGATTTTTTTTAAACCCTCCTTTAGGGAGTTTGGATTTAAAATGATCTCTTTGCCACATATTACGGAAAAGCACACATCATTCTTGAGTGAGGAAACCTTTTGTGTTCAAAGGCTTTATTAATCACAACCATCTCTCAGCAGTATGAAAACTGAAGGATTTATGGGAGTCATTCTTTAACTGTGTTTGAAATGACTACCGCATGTTTATCTGAAATAACTCAGTCTTAATATTTTCTTGCCTTTGTATACATTCAGGTTTGAATTAGCTTGTTTATAGGAAGTCTTCAGATCCTTTTTGTTGAAACTTTGGACCCAATCCTTCAACCCTTCCTCAAGTGAAAACCCTTCTTTAAGGGAGTAGTCCCTCTGAAATAAATGAAACTATGTGTGGTTGCCAAGGTTGCAAGATCAGGTTTTATCTGAGCTAGGCTTCAGCCTTTTTCTTCCTCAGCTATATGTTTTGTTCAGAGCGCCAACAAAGACATTCAGATGACGATAACATACTGTAAAGAAGAGCCTGTCTCAATATTTTTGTCTTGTATCATGAGCCAGAGAGACAGCTGTTTTCTCTCCTACTGTAAAGAAGTAGATGCATATTAAACTGGTTTCTGGCTGCCTTTCAGAACAATAAGAAACTGCACACCTGTCAGCTCTTGGCAAGCAAGAATAGTAAAATTACTAACTGTGTTTCCACAGCATTCTCTCACTGACACACACACCATTGGCTTCATTTTTCTCTCCATCACTTCTCAAAAGGCTTAGATTTCTCCCTCGAGGCACAGAAGAATTAAGCAGTTTTTTACTACTGCGTCTCATAAATGGCTTACTTTTTGAAAGGGTACATTTTCATGCTAGGCTTGCTTTATTACTACTATTCTTCCTGAACATTTTTTCTCCAATCAGTGTTTTGCATCTGTAAGCATTTGTGTTACACAGCATCCTGCTTTCCTAAAGGCAATCCAAAAACTCCTTTAGCTAAGGGCTCATTTAGTGATCAGTTTGTCAAATAATGTTCGCAGATGTTTTTTTTCTGGTAGTACAGTGCAGCTAATGGCCATATGAATGATTTCTTCTCATATGTGGCTAGATACAGAATTTGTTTTGTGAAGTGTAGCTTAGCATTGAAGGTTCTTAATCAAACTAATTACATTCGTGTTTCCTTCATCCCTGATAAGATTTTAATCATGGCACTTAATTTTAAATATAGAAATGTGATTGAATAATACTGAAATGTTGTGTGTCTCTAATAGCTTGTGAGATCAGCCTTTGGGGTCATGGTCCTTAGAATAATGGTCTGATCTTATATACTATGTCAACTACAATATCAAAGTACGAAGGGGGGACTTAAGGACAGAATTTGTCTTGTCTCTGCATTTCCTGTATTTTGTGGCTTTGAGCCAGACCCTTAATGGTATGAAAACATAGGCTTTTTTCAACCTCCCAGTGCATGAATAATATAATAATAAACTGAACAGAGGAAGACAATTTAAAATGTGTTATATACCAGCTGATCATCCCTTACTACCCATCCCCAATCCCTGGTGTGCAAAACAGTTAAAAGCCCACATCAGGAATTCCACAGAAACAATCTTTTATGGGGAATGCTGAAAACTTTGAAGACATTAATCTGAAACGATCTGTCAAAGATCTGGAAGAATGGAATCCAACTGAACTTTAACTACTTTATCCTACTTAAGCCGGAACAGAACTGCTGAGCCGAGCAATTTAAGATTCCCACAGCTGCACTCGCTATGTTTTCGTTCATGGTACTAAATTGTTTCCATTAGCCTGAAAAGGGTTATAAAACCTACAATCAATTTAGTTTCTGGGGCATTGTGTTTTGAATACCGTTTAATAGGGTGTGACAAAAACACATAATTTCTCCACATGTTCTTACATTGCAAGCAGATTTTGCTTGGTGCTAGGCAGTGTACCAAATGCTCTGGACAGTAGAGAAGGCTTTGCAGTTGGAAATAAAGGAACAGTATTAGACAGCTAGAATGCCCAGAGCATGACAAGAATCTTAAATGGAATAGATGAGCACAAAGGAATAATAGTATCTTTATCATCCATTTGTTCCCCAACTCAGCATTTGCTATGGATACAAATCATTAGATATATTTAACGTAGGGGAAAGAATAGGGTCACATTCTGGAAACATAATTGTAAACTCAACTGGACAGGAATAACCAGAGATGGGCTAGGCATTATGAGCAGATGTAGTCACAAGGAATTCTTGCTCTCGTCTAGTTACTTTTTCAATCCAAGACAGTTTTAAAAAGAATAACAGCATTAATTTAAATAAGACTTGTTGTTTAAAGGGCAGAGGAATGAGTACCTAATCTGCTTATATAATAATAATAATAATAATAATTAATAATGCTCCTAATCTGTTTATATTCTGTACCTCCTCACAAGTTAACTATAGTTTAATATTTACAATGTATCCTGTATGAAGCTACAAAAACAGATAAGTAGCATTTTAGTGGTTTGTCAGAAACTGTGAATGCATATTTTTTAACACATTTTGTAAAACTAGGTTTTTCTGAAATTGTGATGTACAGGAAAATTCATCAGCCCTCAAAACTACATACATAATGGTGTAGTGACACGCTGCATTATTAGCAAACTGAAGTGCAATTAAAAAATGAATATTTTCCATCACAAAATCTAACGTGTTTCCAATAATGGATTAGCTTAATTGGCTTTTTATATGTATTTCATTGCCTATATATACTCTGCTCATTTTAAAAGGAAGCAGAATAGATCTGAGAAGGTTAACTTTGGATGTGTGACAACTGCCCTGGTACAATTTGAAAGTAAAAATGATCCAATGCATGATGTTCCAAAGAATGGACTCATGTACATAAATGGCTGTTTCTAGCTTTCTTTGCTTTAAAATAGAGGAGAGTGTATCTTTATGTTCAGCACCCCCTTTTGGATCCAGAGCTGTGGAGGAGAGACACCTACCCACCCACACAAACTCTGGGTGCTCCTGGATCAAGGTGGCACCTCCCAACACATGGGTAGAAAATAAACCGCCAGAAAGAAGAGCAACTGCCAAAGCAGGGACCTCTGGACATGTTGAGAACTTCCTATAGTTCTGACTGGACTTCTTTGTCCTCAGCTGATTGGCAGTTTGCTTCAGCCTTTCCCCACCTTTTTCCTCATAGTTGTTTCACCTCAGTTTCATTCCACACCTGCCCCTCCTACGCTGGCCCTCTCTTCCTTCCCCTAGGCCCCCCACCATCTCCCTTTCCCTTCCATTTAGCTTATACTCTCCTAACTAAACAACATTTATACCCCCTACAAAAAATTGTGGCACTAACATATTGTTTCCTGCCATTCCATTGCTCACTCTGCTTGTGTGTTCTACCTTTCCCCCACTCTGAGTTTGTCTCATCTATTTAGAATGCAAGTTCTTTGGGGGCAGTGGTCATCTATTACTTTGTCTGTATACTTGACTAGAATAATGGGGACCAATATTTGGTTGGGCTTGAGGCATTAAACCTGCAATAAACCTGATTATTATTCAGATTTGTCTAATGTGGGGTATTAACACTATTTCTACAAAGCTCAGGTCATTTAAGCTACAAAAAGGCTATTTGGGAAAGTGCTTGCCAGTTTTATGTGGTGGTTGGGGATTGATGCATAAAACAGAAGAAATAGTAAAACAATGTCAAAATTTTCGCCAAAGTCAGCAATGTCTATACATGATCCTTTGCATCCTTGGGAGAAGCCAATTATCCATGGCAATGAATCCACATAGATGATGCTTGACCCATTATGGGATATACACTTTTGAAAGCAGGATATGCCCACCCTAAATGACCTGAATTAAATTCAATTAATTCAGGACATACTGTGGAAGTTTTAAGACTATTATTAAGCAAAAGACAAATACTTGTTTAAACACTGGTCATGTTTAAAATATTGTTAGTGAAAAAATTTGATTAGAGATGGATGCTGTGCTAGTTATACTGAAATTTCAGTCAGCACAGTGAATAGGGAATTACATAACCACCTCAGTAGAAGTTTTGAGGGAAACCTTGATGCTGCCAACACTCCTAATGTCAATTATAAAAGTTTATTTGCCTTAGACAGTAATATGTAGCTTGAAGGACTATATTTGGTATTGAATGTTCTCTTCAACTTTTTAACCTTTCCTTGGATAGAGATGGAATATATTTTAATTATTGTATTAAATGGAAAATGTTCAAATTGGTAATTGAGAACTAAACTAGTAAATGTGTGTCTATATAAATTTCAAACTAGACATTGTAGAAGGGAGAGAAGGAAAAGTCAGAACTTAAAACAAACTGAAAACATTCTTAACTAATTGAAACAAAGTCTTGTAATTCAGACACTTGAAAAATTTTAGAAACCATCAAGTTTCTAAAATACCCGGCTCTGTCAAGGTCCTTGTTTCCACTATTAATGTAATATATTTCCATGCTAGGATTTAATTATCTTATGCTATCTTGAGGAGTGAAAGTTATAATCTCACAAAATATAGCCCAGCCCTAATGGAGCATGCTCTGTTGTCATCACCATTTTAGTAAGTTACTAAAGCAAAGCAAAACATCCCTGTAACCAGAAATAGTTTGGACCAACTTTTCCAAAATGGATGCTTAAGCTGTACTCATAACATTTGGATCCATGATACAAGGCAGTAGTTATATGAGAGGAAAACTGTAGCTGCATATATACGGCACTCTTAAGTGTAAATTAGTGGTTGTGCAGTTATTCACCAGTTTATGCATTAATTTGCATGAACATCTAAGGCACCTACTTTTGAAAATGTGGTTCCATACATCTAGTATCAAAGACACTCTAGAAGCACACTCCGGGTGTACTTTGGTGGCATTACAGAAGTGATGAGATCTTGGAATGCTGAATGGCATATTTTAGTTATCAAGTAGCCACAGATCATTTTAAAGTCTTACTGGCTGTCATGCTGTTGATTAAGAGAAAGGAGACGTATGGTCAAGGACATGTCATCTTAGATTTAAACAGAAAAAGATCCCAGTCAAAGGAAATCAATCTCTCTCTCTCTCTCTCTCTCTCTCTCAAAAAAAAAAAAAAAGTTTTGGTAAAAATGTATAAGTTTTTGTTGGCCTTCTGTGGCTATATCAAGGAGTACGTATAATATAGTAAATTCCTATTAAAAATGTTTGTCAGTGGTTGTGTGTTCCTGGTTCTCTTCAATCAGCACACAGATGTGCTGAATCATCATGGGGTATACAAGAATTTGCAAGTAACTTCTCTCTCCTCATAACTTCATAGGTTCTAGGCCCATTAGAAGAAAAAAGTCAACTATCTTGGTGAATGTTGTTTCTCTTAGTTTTAGTAAGTGTCCTGGACAGTTGTTTACTGCTAAAGACCTAGTTTAGCCACAGAATTAAGATTTGTTACTTTCTAAGGCTTTTCCAACATGGAATCCATCTTGCTACTTTGTCAGATGTATTTCTCCCACCTCTGAAAATTTTCATATTGCCACCTATGGAAAACTGACATTATGAGCAGGACAAATTGCTTACATCATTTTCATCACAATGTTACATCCTTGTTGCATCTCTGGCAGGTTGAATAATATTGTTTTTACCACAAATACACAGTAAGTGTATTTGATATAAATTATCCTCACGTTTCCCTTTTTAAACATTTCAACTCTGTAAATACACATGGGAGTAGGTTTATAGGGGCCAGTTATGTGCATAAAGTTACTCACTGAAGTGTTGATAAGGACACTTTGGAGTTTAAAACCCACACAAAGTAGGCTATATTAATGTAAAAGCTATACAGAGGTCAGCACTACAGTTATTGACAGGCTCAACATAATGGATAGGAAAGAGAGCTCCAAAGATCTAATGAATAAGTAAGTACAAAGGTGATGGAAAGGAAACAAAAAGAGACAAACCTCTCCAATTGAATCAAACCAGAATTACTTATGCTTCAGCTTTGGTTACTGATTGGCATGATAACTGAGCTAGAGTACAACTAAAAGTTGATTTTTGAACTTATACAGTGCTCTTTTTATCATTTTTCATGTGCATATTTTTATCTTAAGCTATCGGAAAGATGAATTATTCCCACCTCCCCCCATTATAAATGGTGTCTTTCCTGAAATGTGACACTTGTAAGCATTTACTCAAAATTTAGTTCTCTTCCAATATTTTTTACGGAAACTTTGCCACTGAATTTTGATAATGATTAGATGGTGCGCATTAGAGAATGATAATCTACTTGTTTTGCAGTTTTCCTTTGCCTGGACAATCAAGCAGTTTGGTTTTAGAAGCTAAAATATAAAGTTTACTTGAGTTGTGGTACTTAAGAGTCCTTTTTGCACGACATCAGGGTTTGCAGAAATCATATGTTAGCAAATCACGGTGTCGGTGAATCTGAATGACAAAGGGGAAATTAGTAAAGGGGGAGGTACTGAAGAGTGACTGCCATTATAATCTGATCAGCTGGCCTTCATAAATATAAGATTAGACATGCTGATTGACTGTCAGCCTAACAGTTGCACTTTCCACCCCTGGAAAATGGGTTAATACCCACATCAATGCAGCACTTCATTGCGTAGCCAAAAGGCTTTCCAGTGGGAATGGGGTGAACTTTTGTATAGTAAAATCAATTCACATTTATTCATTGCTGTAATTACTGAGATTTTTATTTAAAAATTCTGGAGCAGGGATCCCAATAAAGGAGGGGTAATTATTTCCCCTAACTAGCATCACTAAGCCATTGCAATTGTCTAATTTTTCATGGTAGGATTCTTGCATATAGATACTATAGCAATAATTTTCACTATTTGGCTCAGAAATAATCCCTCAGAGTGTCTCAGAAGCCTTGACATAAAGGCTTCTGTACACTGGTAATTAAAGCTTCAGAAGTCCCTTCATGGAATAGAAACAGGATATGGACACCTTGGAAATGATGAGCTCTCTGGAGTTATGGGCTACGTCTACACTGGCATGATTTTCCTAAAATGCTTTTAACGGAAAAGTTTTCCGTTAAGCATTTTCGGAAAAGCACATCTAGATTGGCAGGATACTTTTCCGCAAAAGCACTGTTTGCGGAAAAGCATCCGTGGCCAATCTAGACGCGGTTTTCCACAAAAAAGCCCCAATGGCCATTTTCGCGATCGGGGCTTTTTTGCGGAAAACAGTACTGTGCTGTTTACACTGGCCCTCTTGTGCAAATGATTTGGGCAAGAGGGCTTTTGCCCGAATGGGAGCAGCACAGTATTTCCGCAAAAGCACTGATGATCTTACATGAGATCGTCAGTGTTCTTGTGGAAATTCAAGCGGCCAGTGTAGACAGCTGGCAAGTTTTTCCACAAAATCAAATGATTTTGTGGAAAAACTTGCCAGTCATGGCACAGCCATGCTGTCAGAACTGTTTTAAACCATTTTTCATATTGCTTTGCAAGTAATGAAAAGTACCAACCGTTTTTATTTCACTATGGCAACCAGAGTTTACAATTGAATAACACCTAAATTACTAAAGAAAATCCTGACCTAAGTTTTAAATGTTCTGTTACTACATTGACTTTAAGTTTTTATACTTGAGAAGTGAATGGTATGTTTGGCTGTGATATATTGACGGTTGGACATTTTTTGAGAAATACATTTTGTCAGAAATTGTTGTTTGTTGGACATCAAAACCTTTTGCAGGAAAGGGTCAATTTTGACGAAAAAAATTAAAAATGTTGAAATGAGAATTTGGAAAAAAAATGAGATTTCAATTTTTTTTATCCTAATTCAAGATTATTTCTTTTTTTAATATATATGAACATGTTTTTGTATGGTAGAAAAACTGTTTTTTACCTTTATCTGTTTGCCTCAGATTTAAAAAAAAATAAATCCAACTACCTATTTGTACTGCAGCTGCAACAGAAGGTAACCCTACTGGATTAACCCCTTTTCTCTCTTTCTGTATTTCCTATTCTGTATTTCATTTCAAAGTGAGTTGTGCCCATGAAAGCTTACGATACCATCTACATGTTTTGTTAGTCTTTAAGGTGCTACTAGACTATTGGTTGTTTTTTTAAAGTTTTTCCTGTTACAGACTAACTCGGCTACCCCCCTGAAGCTTTTGTATTTCATATATCAACCAAAGTTTCTGTGCTGAATTTCTGTTTAATTGTATAATTGAAATAAATGTTGCCATTTAAACAGAACTCTCCTCATCTCTGACTAAATGAGTTCAAAGTAGGAACTGATAGATGAAAGGCATTATGCCCTACTGTTAATCCCCTCACGTATTCACTTGCCCATATTGAGCTTTCCTGAAATGGCTTATTCAATACTATTAACCTTACATTTTTATTGTCATGGCGACCTTAAGAGGTGGAAAATCCTGAGTCTTCATCCATGAGAATGATGCAGTGGAGAACATACCCCGTGATACTGTTGAAAGGGCACATAATATAGTGAACCAAAACTTCTAAAGCTAAATAATAATGGATTGTATTTTTGGAGGATAGTAAACAATTCCTAAAAGTACATCTAAACCCAATTTATTTTGACACTGACAGAGTGGTTAGAATTTGCACACTACTTCTTGCTATTTGTGGCTACCCTTTTAAATGTATGATACATCAGCATGGGCCTGGTCGTGGTGTAAAATGTCATGAAATTATTACATCATCAAGAGATACCATGCTTTTTAAATCTTGAGGAAATGTGTATCCACATGGAATGTGGGGGAGGGGGAGGTCTGAATTTAAAAAAAAAAAGACCACAAAAAAGAGAGCTGAAAGGCAGATGCATCCCAAGAAGAGAATATAATTAGACCAACACTTCTCTGACCTAATTAATATCAGTAGTAATAATTATAACGATTCATAAGTGTTCCCTTTTCCCTGCAAAGCTGGGGGGTACTCTACCAAAATTTCACTATAAAATTGTTCTAAAATACAGTGATAGATGTTGTACACTCATGAGAAAGTCTAGAGGTGGTTTCTTGTTGTTTTTTAATCCAGAATATTTTGGGAATACATATCATCTGAAAGGATCAATTTTCCCTTTAACTGGCTCAGTAAGGTAAAATTCTTAGTGAAATTGCGGTGATTTTTTTTCTTTCCTTTTATACATTCTTGTGTGCCTGGCTAAGTGGAAACAAGTGTGGGTTCTAGTTTTCAAAGAAAGAAATGAAGTACAAAATTACTGGCTGAAGAGGAATAGTCCATATGATTTACTTCTCCACAATGTAGCATGCTGGCTAACTGATTAACCTTACCAGCAGCCTGCCTCCTTCTCAAGTTATTGCTCTGGAAATGAATAGACTAGAAGACAAAGCTTTTCATCTTAGAAGGAGTGCTGATTCAGAATTTTTCAATGGGAAGCAGAAACAAACAGATCATGTATACAGAAACAGACATGAAGAAATACACGTGTGTGTTATATATGTATATATGCTTTTCATATCTAAAATCTTTATCCAGTAGGTGGGTGAAGAATTATAGAGGGTTTTAGAAATAATCTATCATAGGCTTCCAATGCTTGCTCAGTAAGGTATTGTCTGTTTTGACTGAATGAATACAGTGACATTTCCAGATTGTAAACTGCACATCTGGGATTTTTCTGCATGTTTGTTTTAAAAATAGAACAAAATGTGAAAGCATAAAGAAAGGGACGTGAGCAATGACCGGTCTCAGTCTCTTGTACAGCTCTGCCACATTCTGCAGTACAAACAGCTATTAAATCTGAGCACACAAAGCATGTAGTAGGCTTAGTAATGACAAGCAGTGTCAGCACACAATAATTAACATAGGGTGGTATAATTTATAAGGAATGCACCGTGTGGTTTAACACCAACGCAGAAATGCGGGTGGGGGGTGGGGAATCAATTGTTAGTCTACAGACTTGAAAGTGGCTCTTATCACTGGATGGAAAACATCTTATTTTTCAAATGCTCTTTAATTTTTTTTATTGCCAACAAAAGGCCTCTGTCATTTTGAGTTAAAGCACAGTGCCAGGCAAGAGTGTGTCATGACGATGACCTCTGTCCTCATGCCACCATAATAATCTGAAAGGGAAAGTCTCAACAGACTGTTTTTACTGTACATAATTAAGCAATTCTGAATGCTCAGTGAAACTTGAATGGTGTGGCACAGAGCCTGGTAATATGACAGTTAATGAGATGAGACTTGCATTTATTCTGCTCCTATAATAAGTGAAGGCTTTTGCCTACAGATTGAGGGCAGACAGAAACTGAAGAATTCATTATAACGCTAAGGCCAACAAAAAGGGAGCTGTTTTGTGCCTCTGTTTTATGACCATCTTCCCCCTCTGCCCCCCCCCCAAAAGAGAAACTAGATGACATTACGTCTTAATTATATTTATTCAGTGTCTGTAATAGTCTATGGCATCTGCATTCATGGGGGAGTGGACGAGAAAAGAGACATTCAAGAAAACCAGTAACAAGAAGGGGATGATTTATATTACTTTACCTTTCTTTCTGAATCTAAAATAGTCACAAACTGGCTGAAATAATTAAATTTGTTCTATATCTGTAATAAGCAAACAATTTTGCCTTCAGAGGACAAGAAAAGGAGTGTTGAGAGAAAATAACAATACAAGACTGTTTGTGTTGTACCTCTTTGCTTCTCAAACACTGATACATTCTTTCTCTCCCAATGAAATTGCTCAATGAGCAGAAAATTCTATTACTAGCGTTGGTGTTTGCAGCCATATGACCTTTGCATCAATAATATTAAAACTTTATTTGGGTTTCCCCATGGAATACCAACATTAACAGTCCAGAACAGTGTTTGTGTTGCAAAAATATATTCATTTGGACAAAAAAATGCAAATTAGTTTTGGTACATGCAGCCTCTTTTTGGGCAACTATTTGTTTTAGCAAATTTTACTTTAAAAATGTTTACGAGAGTGTCATGATTCTGATTCTAAATGTGCATTTCCACCCTGAAATCTGTGCATTTGATTTTCCTGAAATTTCCTTGTGAGTTTGGGGAACTGCCAATTCCAGGATAGTTACACTGCCATGTGACTTAGGTAACCAACCACACAGGAAATAAGCATACTGAAGGTATGTCTACACTTCTGAGTTTTTCTGGGATACTATAGGTAATGCTTCTGCTCTTCCGAAATTTTTTTTGAAAGAGCAGACGTGCTCTTTCGGAAGCCCTATCTTCCTCATTTTATGAGGAATAAGGGCTCTTCCGAAAGAGGAGGTTTTTCTGACATTTGGCCCCGTGTAGATGGGCCAAATGTTGGAAAAGCCTCTTCCAGAAAAAGAAAAATACCCAGCAGTGTAGATATAGCCTGAGAGCAAGACTTCAATGTTCAAATATACATTCTATTGTCTTTTGATCTTGACTTAACACAAATGGAACATGGACAGGTTCCAAATAACCGTGGTTACTAAATATATACCAGCATGCTGTTCCTAGCTACTGTTGTTCTGACTAGTTTCAGGTGGCTTCTACAACATATAGGGTTGGCAGGTGTCCGGTATTGACCCGGAGAGTCCGGTATTTTCGCCTCCTGTCTGATTAATATATATATATATATATATATATGTATGTATATGTATATATGTGTGTATATATATATATATATATATATATATATATATATATATATATATATATAATATTTGCATAATTACACTCAGGGTTCTTTTTTTTTGGGGGGGGGGGTATGTTCGGTATTTTTGGTTAAACCATCTGGCAACCCTAACAACATAAACCACAATGAGTTTCACTAGACTGATCAAAATCTTTGTAAAGGGATAATACCTCTATAAATAAACTCCTTAGTTCCTACTCCAGAAGGGTTAGAAAAGAAAAAAACAACAATAAAGGGTGGGAGAGGGAAAGTGAACTGACCAAGGTCACACACAAGAAGTCAGTGTCGGAATATGAGATTGAGGCAACCCGGTTTCATCTAGTGCCTAATTCACTGGCCCATGCTGCCTCTCACACATAAGTTTTATCATATTTTCTAAAGATGCAAATTATAGAATTTAAAAACCAGCACATAGCACTTCCTTGAGCTAATACTTGACTTTGAGTTACTCAGGGAGATTGGTGTTTACTAATTACTAATGAATTACATGAGAAGGTTACATTGGGAGATCAAAAAGAGTTCCTTCTGTGTCCACTCCAAAAGCAGATGTATTTTCTTTGTTTCCTGGAGAATTGTTCTGTTCTGTATGTTTCTTTAATTGTTGGATGTTTTGGCAAAGGATCAGGAATTGCCAGACATAAAAAAACCTCTATAACGTAATGACTTCAATAGATCATTTTATTTTAAAGTCAATTCTATAATTGGCTAGAAAACATAATATGTTGTTTTGTATTATGTCAACAACCAAGGTTTTTAATGACTGAGACATGACTTATTTAAAGGTTTTTTTTTGAGACAATGGGTCGTTCCTTAGACAAAACTCCTCTCCATGGCAATGGAAGTTTTACCTATGAATGGGCTGCAAAACCAGCTCCACTCTAATATTTATATATACTCCACTGAAACTGCTTATGCATTTCAACAAACACTAATACCCAATCCTTTTTAAGATATTTTTATTCTTATTTTAAAAATCATGAACAGCGAATGAATGAATGGTAGAAATGGAGAATGTTTTGTAATTCTTGCAGGCTTAATTGCACTATTTATAGATCTAACTATGAAACGGGGGGGGGGGACCCTCAGCATGACCCTGCAGGGTCAACATAGTAATAGCAACCTAAATGGAGCTCTGACCAGTCATGAATTACTGTCTGTGATAGTGAGAATGCTGACAGTTCTATCACAGCACTGTTTCAATAGAGAACTCCATATATTTAAAGTGCTGATACTGTTTTCCCTCTAAATGACAGGCGTGACAGATGGGCCGAAAGCACTGCAGACGTTTGAACAAGGAAATAGAGAGGGAGCCTGCTGGAAGCAGGGCTTCACGCAGCCAGCCGCAAATGATGAATAGAGTGTGATTGTGTCTGACAGGTAGTAATATAACTATTCATTCACCACAGAACACCTGGAGCACACTATATTAAATGGTACAAGATGGAGAGATTCTGTGACAGGAATAGGAAGTGTGAATCCCATGCTGAGTTTAGGTACAGCAATATAAAAGGTCAAGGGTCATGCAATATAAACTGCCTCAGAGAACACTCTAATTAAATTATTTGCTTCTTAAAATGTTTCTCATGTTTTGCTAACATGTTGCCAGGATCATTATTTCAGCATGGCTGTAAGGCTGAAATGAAAGTAGCAAATGCCTCTTTGCTAATTAATGCTATTTCATTTTGCATTTGGAGGCTCACTAGTGTCATCATTATTATATGTCATTGAGTAGGAGGGGGAAGAGATGAAGTCTCTGCTGTCCGTATAGACCTAAAGCCAGTGAGCTGTTTGATAGATAATGTTTGTGAAGCTTTTTGCTGATCTCATGTTTAGGATGTACTGGGCCGAATTCTGCATTAGTGTAGCAGCTGCTAAAGTAAATAGGCAGTGCCCTCCTGGGTGTTGTGGTACATATAGTTAGGTATCTGTGATTTTATGTGGTTTTGTGCTATGAACCGTCACATTTCTACAAAGAAGCTGCCATTTTGTGCTGCATATTATGAGATTGTCCCCTCTCATGGAAACTTTACTTTTGCATATTGTTTTATTTTCCATAGATCTAAAATAAAATGTTGTTCCTCTTAACAGTAAATCTTTTCTCTTTGTGTACAAAAACAGTTTCAAAATAGAATTTTACATTAGTTGGCATTGTACCTGAATGACTGAGAATATAATGTGGACAGTTTATATCAGAGGACTTTTTCCAGGTTTTTTTTTAAGAAGTGTTTCAAAATATTCAGTAAATTTAAACCATTTGAATTCATGTTGGCATTTAAAAACTATTCAGTAAGTTTCTCTGATGATTTATGTGTAGTCTTGCCAGAATTTGATTATTTTAAAAATAATTTTGATGGATAACATCACTGTTTATTTTTAAGCATTTCAAAATTTTATCTATTTAAATGTTCACAGTTGTGGGAAATTGAGGGTCGGAGAATGGGAAACAATAGGGGTGGGGATCCAGACAAGTTATTTAATGACATTAGATATTTAGATTAAAAAAGCTAAGCCTTCATAGTTGGTAAAACACTAATTGTTGACATTGCACATCAAAACATACAAAATAAATATCCATATATCAAACTCTCACGGGGTGTCAAGCAACATTTTTCATTATCAATATTTTTTTAGTGGTTTGTGAATGTATGGTAACATTGACATTTACTGACATTTACAGCTAAAAATCCAATCCTGCCAAGCTCATTTATGTTTGTGTGTGTTTATTTGTGAGAATGGCAGCTCCAGTGAGTTTTGCAAATGTCCACAGAAATAGTTGTTTATGGGAAGCTTTGCATCGGAAGTGCACATGTTGGTGCTGAGTCAAAATTTAGCGGGAGTGACACCACCATTTTAAAAAAAGGATATTTTTGTCTTTTATGTGACTGTTTTGACACTCCACAAAGGGTCACCACAAAAATATGGTCACTTAATGCATTTATCATTAACTTTCTTGATTGCATGAATGAAGGCTTTACATTTGCAAACATAAGCTGAGCAGCAGAGATAGAATATGATCTCACAAATTTTGCATGACACAATTTACATAGGCTTATTGAAAATCTGGCTCGTAGTGTCATGCTCAGAAGTATTGCTTTCAGGGCTGGCATGCCTGACATTGAGTACTTAAAGCAGAGCTTGGAAAAATTGTTGATGAAACAGTTTTCAAAATCAAAATATTTCATGGAAATGTGTACATTTTCAACGGCATTTTGGAAAAAAATCTAAATTAATTCCCCCTAGAATGACAATTCTGGTTTTAACCAGCTCCAACTTCAAGACAGTGCTGGTAACTTTATAGTTTGGTGATAAGTCTAATGTTCAGGATACTTGACCTCTCTGTAGATTTCAAGAACTGCTCTATTTTTCTTTTCTGGCCTGTTCTAATTTCTAGTTATAATAATAGTTGATCATCACACTCCAGAAACTTGCCTCCTGTGATGATTATCAGGATTGAAGATGGATGACTTTATTAAATAATATGCTCAGACATTTTGACAATTACTTCAGACATCTTATGCAAAATAATCATCATATTCAATATTTCTGAAAGTACAGAGCGTCATGAGTCCTGACATTTTTTCAAATGTCCTTTTGAAATGAAATGCTTGCTTGTTGATTTTACATGGGAGAATGTTCACTAGCTTTCTTCTCAAATTAGTTTTGCTTGTCACTTTCTTTATTCACAGAATCCTCTGACTGAATCAGTTACTGTCTCTGTGATTATTTAAGGACCTCTTCTCAAAGCAGAGACACCAGACACTTTTCTCTTTCACTTTCTTTTTATTTTCTCCACTAATTTAGCCAATGAAAGAGAGAATCAAAAGAGAGGATTTCAGCAAAGGTGAAACTTTTCTGCTGCTGGATTTCTTTGCAAAGAAAAATTGAAGTTTTAAAATATCCCTTTTTAATGAGAGCAAAATTTATACAGAACATATCTATTCATCCTTTTCTTAGTGCACTTCAAAGAGAAGACACAGCTCTTGTACATCCTAGGAAAGGTTTTAGCCAAAACATTAACACATTTGGCCTTGTGGGTTGGCAAAGGCATTAACACTGTTAGCTAAATCTGTTTCCTCCTTACCACATGGTTGAACCTGTCTGGGATGATTTCCTCCAAATGGTTTATCAGCTACCTTGTTGGAAGGTTGCTACTTACCCACTTATTGCTAGGGGTAATGTCTTTCATTTTATTCTGGCTAAATACAAAGTCTCCCAGACCATAAGAAAAGGCCTAAACAAATAAAATAAATCAAACCTGTTCAGTGTGTAAGCATGAGTTTGATTTTTAAAAAGCAAACAAACAAGTATTCTTAATTTTTCAGATTCAGAAGACTCTACTGTCTTCCTGTCACATTGAGAGTGGGGAGTATGTATGTTTATAAAAAGCACTCATGTGCAAAAGAGAGTAGATACTGCATAAATCAGCCAGGTAACCTTTTTTTCAGAGCAAGAGAGATGGAGGTGGGAGCTGAGAGCAATCACAACTTTCGATGATCACATGCCTTAATTACACAAAGGCAATTAACGTGATGCTTAATACACAAAGGCATTTTCTATTGCCCTCACAGTATTTAGACAATTTTCATTAGTATTAAGGGAGTCATGGGGTACGACTCAAGGAGATATACTTGGCAAATTTACTCTTTTGTGGTTGTTTTAAAACTCTGGTGGCAGGAATGTGTTCAAACTATGAAAACATAGTTCAGTTGTGAGTATAATCTTACTGTATTTGAGGGAACAGTCATTTGGGTTCCATAGTTTGGTCTTTTGTGTTGAAAAATGCTTACTCTTTCAGCTTTTTAATTTTTAAGCTAAGTGTCATGAGTGCATGGCAGTAGGCACCAATAGACATGATAAGCAAATAAAATTCAAACTAAACAGCTTGTCACTGTAGACATGATTTTTTACAAGACATTGTGGCTGAATGTGCATGCAGGAGCAACTTTCAGGATCAGGGCCTAAGTTTATATACCTAGAAGAAATACTCCAAATAGGGTTACATTCTGCCTATGCATAAAAGTCCTGCTGTCCTGTCCTTTTCTTAACCCCACAAAAAAAAATTGAGTTTTTTAAAGTGCCCCTTTTTAATGAATAAAAATATACAGATTAGATCTATATATTCTTTCTTAGCCCACTGCAAAGTGAAGACGGCTCTTCTCTATCCTGGTAAAGGTTTGTATATCAAGAACATAACCCCTAATAGGGTTACATTCTGCCTATGATAAATAGTTGTGTGCAACTCCTCTTAAAATCAGTCCTGCCTTGAATGGTGCATACGCTTAAAACCAAGCTTCCCCCTTTCCTAGAGCATGGCTGTTCAAAACAGATAAAAAATGTGTCCTTAATTTGCACTTCTCTGTGTGAATCTGTCAATATCTATAAAAAGGTATCTTGCATCAGACAGCTTTTTTAGTGCTATTTTGGTTTCTTTCCTAAGTTATAAAAAGAAAAAAATTAAGTTAGATCATCACTATCTCTTACTGTACGTGTCTAAATGTAGTGTATGTTTGTGCATGTGTATATCTATAATTTATATAATATCCAGTCAGCCACCTGAAAAGATATAAAGTGATTCAAAATTTATTTCCATAGCTTTCATTTTAGCAGCCCTACAAGATAATCATATGAAATTGACATGTCACCCAAGAGATAACCTTTAGAGTTGACCACATTGATATTCAGATTATCAGTACGTACAGTACCTGATGGTATTACTTTGAATAACTTTCTATTTCAATTTCTTCATTGTTTTTGGCTTTGAATGAGATGCTAAGATGTCTTTAATAAATTCTCAATAATTCTATAACTAATACAGTAGACTATTAGAGTTTGACTAACGGGGAAGACAGTGTTGCCCAGTGGACAGAGACTCAGGAGCCTGGATTCTATTTCTAGCCTTGTGACTAGGATCCTGAATGAGCTCAGGCAAGAATCTTAACTATTTGCCTTAATTTCCCCATCTGCAAAATGGGGATAATCATATTGCATATGCCTGTGCAGGGTATTTGCATGTCTGGTGCTGTTTTATCTATTTCTCTAGTCATTTACATGCCTACCTGTCACTAGAGTGTTTGGGCATCTCATTATTTAAAGATAGAAATAACAGTATCATTTTATCTGCCTTCCTTCACAAGCCAGAAGATTAAAGAGATTACTTTATAAAATGAAAACTGAACAAGGAACAGTTAAGATGGAGAAATAAGTTTTGCATTTAAGGCTGCAGTCATTCTTGTCTTGTATGGGAATTCTAAAATCTAGGTCTAGCTCCTGTGAAAACTGCTTCCTCATATTATTAAACCTCCTTTCATGGCCTCTAGTGATTCCAGGAAAATGTGGCTCTCATGGTCATAGAGGATGGAACATGCATCATCAGGTAACAGAGAGAAGTAGCCTCTGGGTAACTGTGGCCCAATCCTATAGAGAGCTTTGACTATTAGGACAGAATTATTCTGTTTCTGTGGTGCTGGCCACTTCTTGTTCCCTCTTCTTCATGGAGTGAAACCTTTGTTATCCAGCACTCTGTTAACCAGAAAACTTTAACTGGCATTGCCCCCAGCTGCAACACTGTCACATCTTCAGGCGCACAAGCCTGGCTTGGTTTACCATGATTGGTTTAACAATTTTTTATTTAAGAAGTACTAATCATCTTTAACTCAAAATAGAAATGTGAGACCAACTGCCTCACATTACAAAACTACCAATATTTAAAAACTTGAGTTTTACTATTACTGTCCATTGGTTTTTCCTGGGTTGATGGGACCCTCAGATAACGGGAATTTTTAGATTGCCCTAATCCCCGAGCATGCCGGATAACACAGGTTTTACTGTACTAGGTTTCTGTCTGCTGTTCTTTTTCTGCTCAGCAGTGAACTCAGTGGGGAATCAATTGGATCTTTTAATGAGTGTTTCTAGCCTGGCTGGTCCTGGAGCTGAGCCCTTTAATCCAGAGGAATAAAGGGGAATGTAGTCCCAGATCAAATGACAAAAGCCTGCGTGACTATCAGGACTATGTAAAGAGATGCCTGAAGTTCTGCCAGGTAGAAAGAATGAGAGAGCTGTAAGGAGGAGGAGGATGTTAATGGAAAAACCTGCACGGAGTTGGAGGCAGGGCAATGAGGTGGGGTGTAAACTGGTGAAAGATTCTCCACAAATGGGGCTAGGGAAGCACCTGAAAGGGGTCCATAGAAAAAGTCTGGGAGGAGGCAGGAATTAGAAGGACTCCAGCCAGTGATACAACAGCAATATACCACTGGTGTGGGCTACAGCATCAGTATTTGGCCATTATTTATGGAGCCTGAGACCAGAGGCTTCCATGGAGGGAGAAAAGAAGGAAGTTTCTTTTCAGACCATCTGTATTAGAATGAGGAATTTGGTAGAACGGAAGAAGGAAAAGACTATTGGATGATACTGGGTATTAAGGTAAATGGTGGTCTTGGAAAGGCCAAGGACATGATTACTTGGAGTTACGCTGACTGTGTGTTAATAGAGAGGAAGACTGACAAGGACTGGAAGACTTATTTTGGACTATTTTATTTTGTTGATAACACAATCTCTAACTGAAGTTTAGCTGGAAGGTTAAATCACAACAAAGCACTAAATTGCTCTTGCACTGGGAGAGGCATAGCTATGGAGACCCGGAGATGTAAGAGATGTGTTTATACTCATGAAGACTGAAAGACACAAATCTTAGACTCTAAATATGCTGTTTATCTCATTCCTTGTTCTTGTAATCTGAATTAGCAAAATGTTTTACAGATTTCAAACACTTTGTTTGAAAGAAGCACGTTCGAAGGATTTAGTTATCATAACCCTTGGGAGGCCAAAAATCTGTGTGTCTTCCTCATTCTAGAAGTGACATATGGAGGAAGTACTCATATCAGTACTCATGAATAAAGTGAACAGAATGTGTAATGCATCTTCATGTGAGGTAACTTGGATGGGATAGGTCATCAGTGCAGTAGATGGTAGAGTTGAACTGCTATTGCTTGGTCTCCTCACTGCTCAGTATCTGACAGTGCTTCATTTTTATTTCCTGGAAAATCTACCTCTGAGATGTAGGTATCTTCTCAAAATTCTCTCTAAAAATTGACACCAATATATAGACTCAGACCACTTCTCCAGTTTGCCTAGATCATTTTGAATTATAATCCTATCCTCCAAAGCACTTTCAACCTTTCCCAGCATGGTGTCATCTGCGAATTTTACAGGTGTACTCTCTATGCCATTTGTCATATTACAGGATTTTAAGGGGAGCAGCCAGATCACTGCTGCACCCATAGGGGGCAGGGAAGTATTTGCCCCAAAGGGTATACAAAGGAGGCCATGTGAGGTGTCAAACAAAAGCTTATGCTCTACTGATTCTGTATATGCTATTCATATACTTGTATAATATCAGTATGTGGAGTTATAAACGTACTCTGTGTTGATGCTGGAAAATTTCTCTGTCTGAGGCAGAGCAAGGTGCAAGAAATGTTTGCTCAGTGGCTATGCTGATGAGCAAGGCTCCAAGGACAATAGATCTCTAAAGGCCAGAGACATACCTGAAGGAATGCATGGCCACTGACCATGTGACCCACTCCAGCTTGGAAGAGACCCAGGAGAAGGATATAAAATGCTTTGTGGCAGACTCCATTTTGGTCTTCAGCTCAGCTCTTGATCCCAGAGGCAGCATTTTAGGAAACCATGAGCTGGAAAGAACTGTGGACCCATCCTGACATAGGATGTACACCAGAGACTTTTAAGCCAGCACTTATAACATCTCTGCTGCAAGCCTGTATCGAGACCTGGGTGATTCGATGCATGTAATGTATTATTCTTTAACAATCTTACTCTCATGCTTTTCTTTCTTTTAGTAATAAACCTTTAGATTGTAGATTCTAAAGGATTGGCTCAGTGTGATCTTGTGGGTAAGATCCAGAGTATAAATTGACCTGGGAACTATGGCTAGTTTCTTGGAGACTGGAAAGGCCAGTTCGGGTTAGGTGAGATTAAGTTCTATAACCCCTCACCTGTGTGTTAGGCCCGGGACTGATTGGGGCATAAGAAGAGCTGGTGTGTCTGAGGGGTTTTGCTCATGAGGCTTCAGGCTAGCCAGAAAGTAGGCAGTGGAAACGCTCTGTGTGACTGGTTTGTGGCCTATTTGGGAATGGCCTCCAGTCAGGGGCAGGAAGGAGCCCTGAGTTTAAGCAATTTGCCCTGAGCGGATGCCCTCAGCTGTGCTCAGACCCAGCCTGGTCTGTCACACCGTTAACAGACAGGCGTGGACCTGTCCACACTCCACCCTGCCAAAGTCCCTCAACCCTGGTGACCACCATGAAGCATGTAGTTCCTCCAGTCCCCCTGGGCTTCAGCCAGGGCTGGGAGGCACTATGGCAGGACTGCCCACCCACTTTCCTGGAGCTCTGAGACTGGAGAGGGGGGGCTGTTAGACTGCCTACCCTTGTGATGCTCTGAGGCTATGTGCCATCCTGGTGCTCCTTTGAGATGAGTGGACTAGAACTCTGGGACTGGTGGACTAGCTGGGAAAGGCTCAGGGCAAGTGGCCATGGTGGGAGAGCTCATGGCTCTGCAGGGGGGCATAAGGGATGGGTTTTGGATCAGACACTACTTTTCACTTGCATGTGGCTTGCAGTTGATTTTTTTCCTGAGAGTTAATGAGCCGTGATAATAAACAGTTCCCTACCCCTGACTTAGGGAATCCTCTACTGAAGGGTTTCCCAACCTATGGGTCGGGGACCCAAATATGGGTCACCATTACATTTCAAAAGGGTCACCAGGTGTCTCCTCAGGTGGCTCTTAAGGAGCCATTCATACATTTTTTTGAACTGCCCTGGGTCACCAAGTCTTCCTGAATTGTCAAAATGGGTCCCCATTGGGAAAAGGTTGGGAACCACTGCTCTACAGCCATCTCTTGAACCAACTCTTGTGTATTACATAGGAATTAAGTTCATGATAGCCTCTTCTCTTGTGTGCTCCAGACCTAGCTATTCCAAGAGACAGCTCTTCACAGTGTTGAGAAATTACTTTTCTAAACTGTCCCAAGATGCTATTCAATCAGTTTATATGCAGATGATCCTTATTACTCTTTTATTAGCATTAGTTGACTCTTGGATCTCCCTCACCTTTGTTCACTCTACAGCCTTCTCCTAAGCTGGAGGTCAGCCATATAACTCTAGTAAAATACTAATATTCTTATGATTTGGAATTTGTGTTCTCACCGGCCTTCTTCATTCAGAAAGCATATATGATTGGATGTTTGCATTTTGAAAATGACAGTGAATTATTAGCTCCATAGCCATTTAGCTTCATTTCTAAATGATATTAATGAGTATTTCTGATGATCCCATAATAGTTTACTCAAATCATTTTTGAATTGGATGGCTGCAGAGACAATAGCCTGTGTGATTTTACATGTGGAGGTGCTTTTCTCTCTCTCGCTGTCACTTTCTAAAGCGCCATTCATTGTGCAGCCAGTATGCTTAGGATCTGAATTTACTTCATGGACTGTAAACAAGAGACATCACTGAAGTCCATAATCAGCTCATTAACATTCTGCTCATGCCAGCCAGCGTGAGTACAATTTTCAATGGCCTAATGTGACAGGTAATCATAAATTAGTATTTGCTTTAAAACAACGCCACATTACACAGCCTGCATGCTTAAAGAGAATAACTTAGTAAGTAGTACAGCCCTATAATGAAGTGGGAGCTCATTAAACAGATGCTATCTCCTTCAGTGATCTACATAAGCAGCAACAAAACCAAATGGAAATGTTTCAACAAAACACTGCAGTCAACCAGAACAAGTTCAGGTTCATTTGCTGTGGCATGATCTATAGGAATTAGTCACAGTAATAATTAAATAGTACCTTGCTAATTTATCATTTTACATTTGTTATTGAATTTGCATAATGTGTTTTCATGTTTTTGGTTACATTAAAATGCCCTCATTTGTGTGTATACTCCTCCCCCTGAGAAAACTGAGGGTGATTTTACGATTTCTCAAACTACTAGCATTTAGCATTTGGCTAGTGATATCCTGTCTGCTCAGTTTACATATTTAAAGCGTCCTTTTCTGATGTGTTAGATTTTTACATTGATGTGCCAGTAATAAGCATCCAGAAAAATGCCTGATAAAAGGCAGAGAATGTAAATGTTGTTTTTTTAAATGGAGCTAGGCTAGAAGCAGGTATATAGGAATAATGATTAAACAGCTAACGTTTCTGGAATGAATGCACTGGGAATAGCATAGGCCATCTTTTCAGTAAGCAGGATGGCCAGAATAACAATTCATTTGACTAGGACTTTGGGCACAATTTTAAAAGGTCAGCATTAGTTTCACAGTGCATTATCTGAAAAGGACTTTAAGTGATTTAAAAAGGTGTGCAACTGTTAGGGAACCATAGTGATTTGTAGAAGTATTGCACTTTGTATGAAAGAGATTAAACATAGCTAACAACCAGAACTTAAAAAAAAATGATTCTGTTCCGAGTACCCTCCGGTACCAATTATCAACAGATATTTCAAACTATCCAGAAGTGTGTGAGAGCTGAAGCTATTCAAATAGATGCAAATTGATTCTGTGAGTCTGTGAGTGAAAGAGAGAGATTGAGAGTGGGAGAGAGAGATTGAGAGAGAGAGATTATATGGTAGCCTTGAATTTTGATCCCTCTGATAACCCTCTTATAGTTTTAATCCTGAAAAAGTGTTTGTTTTTTCTCTTTCTCCAAAGCTCTTAGCAACATAGATACTGTCCTAAAATTACTTGTTTTTAGAAGTAACCCATGGTCCCACCACAAGCTTTGTGACCTGTGTATATAATTGTGAATGGAATACGTGTAGGACAAAGTTATGTTCTTATATGGTAAATAGTGTTACCTAGAGTCTTAAATCATTATGAATGTGTGGCTGAGTTACCATGTCTTGTATTGGGTGAGAAAAGAGAGAGAATTCAGACTAGGGATGTTAAAGACTAGTGTGATGGAGCGAGCCCGTCCCTGTCGGCAGCACGGAGATGCCAGGGGCGCTGATGTCAGCGACTGCGCCGTCCGACGCTCCCCAACGCTGCTGTACATGCTCTAGCGGTGCTGTGGGGATTTTAAACACGGTGCTGGGGCTGCAGGAGGAAGAGGAGCATGAAGGATGAGGAAAGAGGAGTGAGGGGGCTAGGCAGGGAGGAGAAGGCCCAAGGGCCAGTAGCCCCAGGGGAGGTGGAGCCACAGTGCAGGGGGAGGAAGACCTCGGGCGGACGGCAGAGGAAGCAGCCCCAACCCCAGCGGACCCAGAGGGGCAGGCGGAGGAAGCCCAGAAGGACGACCCCAGTGAGGGGGTGCCCAAGACTGGCCTTGGGACTATGTGGCTGCTGGGGCCCTGTGAGTCGGCAACCCCACTACTCTGGTCCCAGGGACCCCTGCACCAGCTGCATTGGGTGAACACCCAGACGGGGCCAACAGGCGGCAGACACCAACGCAGCATCTAACCTTGGTAGGAAGAAGCCCAGGATGGGGGAATCACTGAGGACAATCCCCTGAGAGGGGTTGTGAGTGCATCTTTTCTGCTCACCATTCAGATAGGGCCCTGTGGTCGTACCCTTTAGGGTCCTGGGCTGGAGCTCAGTTGTGAGGAAGGGCCTGAGTTCTCCTACCCCAGTAGTGACTGGACTATGGGTGGAAATAGGCTTAAGCCACCACCTGCTGCAAAGACTAATAGGGCTACGGCCCAGCCAACCCCGTGTAGGGGAAGAGGCGTCGGACATGGAGGAATGTGCTAAGGGGAGGAGGCGCTGGGTCAGAACTTTTTATTGAACCAGCTGCCATAAGCTCAGATGGCTCCCCAAGTGGTGGGTTGTGGTGAGACAGGCCCAGCCCCAGAGGCCATCAAGGGGATGCAAGGGGAGTCAAGATTAAACTCAGTACAGGGCTATACTATCTAGTAGGAGGGAGACCTTGTCCCACATAGACCACGGGGAGGGTGGGATAGGTGACAACTAGTCAATTCTCTCCCACCACCCCCTGCCGTCTCTATCAGATAGAGGCAGCAAAGGGAGGGAAACTTCAAAGGGTCAGCACTGCACAGCTGATCCCCGGCTTAGCTGTGCAGTGCTGTCCCTTTGAAACACCTCCTCAGTGTTTGAAAGGGACGGTGCTGCACAGCTGAGCCGGGGATCAGCTGTGCAGCGCTGCCGTACATGGAGCCTGGGCTTAGCTGGGGCCTCCCCGGCTGATCCTGAGCTCCAGCGTGGCATTTCCGCGGAACCTGGGATCAGCTGGGGAGTCCGTAGCTGATCCTGGATTCTGCTGAAATGCCGCATGGAACCCCTGGTCAGATAGGGAGTCTCTAGCTGACCCCAGCTCTGCGTGGCATTTCAAATCAGCAGTGCAGCATGGAGCCTGGGGTCAGCAGGGACTCTTGTGCATTGCAAAGCCTGGGGTCAGCTGGGGACTCGTGTGCATCTCAAAGCTGGCACGCCGTGTGCAGCCCAGAATCAGTGGGACTTCCGCTGGCCACAGGCTGCATGCAGAGTTCCGAATTCCTCCTTTGAAATGTACAAGAGCTCCAGCAGGGGCTCTTGTACATTTCAAAGGAGGAATGTGGAAGTGCCTATCGAGTTGTTGATGGAAATTACATTGACTACTCGACTAGTCAATTAACTGTTACTTAACAGCCTTAATTCAGACTGCATGAATGGCCAAATAAGAATAATAATGTGTATATTAAGGGAGAACTTAATAACTTTACCTAGAATGAGATGGTAACAGAGTAGAGATTTTCTAGGAAATTAAAATGCCTCCTTGTGATTAAGATAGAGTATCAGAGTCAGACTCTCACGTCTCTGTTATTTCAATAAGGACCTGTCTACACAGGGACTTCCAGAAGAGTTAATCCTCATTAACTGCAGGTGTGAATTTGAAGTAGACTAGTTAAACCATATTGAAAACCCAGCTTGAACATTCTCATTCATAATAAAAATGGCCTTAATTTGGTTAATAATAATTCATTTCCAAAATCATCAAAATCAATTATGCATAGTCTACTGAGAATTGTAGAGATAGTGAGAGTGAGCTGGCTGCTCCAAGTTTCCCTGCAAGTTTTTGACCTGTCTAGAAATAGAAGTAGTACTCTGGTTTGATAGATCCTGAATTCTGTCTTAGCACAAAGACTTTTTTTGTGCCCACCAACAAGACGTGTACTTAATTCAATAGGTGGCAAGATCTATTCATCAAAGGACATCTGATTTGATGCAACTGTTTGCACTTGGTTTGCAGACCGGATAAATGAACTCATCAGTGTTCTCCACAGTAGTTGACTTCATCTGCGCTGGGCTTCTGGTGGCTCATCTCCAAGGTTCCGGACATTAATTTTAAAATGAATTAAAATAAGCCAAAGAACTCTCACAGGAAAATGATAAAAGACAAAAACACCATCACCAGCAAAAATCCCTCCAATTTTTTCCATAAATGTGCAGAATAAAGTTTATGTTCATCGAGTAGGTGTGGATGTGCACCACCAGTAGAAACACATGCTAACAGCTGTGGGAGCTCTGCCAATCAGCTAGGCAGTATTTGAATCTGTTCTGGGTGACCACCCAAGTGCTCAGTTTATAGGGAATCCTGATCACCAGTGGGTGAACATTGCTTATAAAGCGACCACTCTATAACTGACCTATCAGTCCTTAGTTTAAAAAGAAAACTACACAACACTTTTAAAAGATTAGCCTCGCAGCTTAAATTCTTAACTTTGCTAGACATGAACAATCATGGTCTTACTAAAAACACTGGATTTAGGGTTTATTACTATAATCAGAAACTCACTGACCTATCCCCTCCCCCCTCCTTTTTTGTCTGATGATTACAGGGGTGCTAATAGGTCACTTCACCTTGAATAGTCCCTTAAAATGTGGGTGAACTTTTTAGGCTAAACTATCTGTTTGCTCTTGTATCTAGCTGTGACTCTTAATACCTTTCCCAGACCTGAAGAAGAGCTCTGGGGAGCTTGAAAGCTTGTCTGTCTCATGAACAGAAGCTGGTCTAATTGACAATTTTTACCTCACACACTGTGTGTGTCTAACATCCTGGGGCCGACATGGCTACAACAACACTTCCTACATATTTTTGTATGTCCACGAGGCACTTTTTAAAAAGAAAATTATTCTACTTGAAGTCAGGGATTGAGATGTCTTGTCTCTTTGAGCAAATTAACTTATTTGATCAGAATGCAGTTGTTGAATACAGGGGTTCATGGTAAATGTTCCTTGGTGTTGTAAAATCAATCAAAAGCATATTTGGATTTGTGGATACAGGCAGTCCCCGGGTTACATGGATCCGACTTACATCAGATCCCTACTTACAAACGGGGTGAAGCAACCCCGCACTAGCTGCTTCCCCCCAGCAGACCAGGGAGATGCGAAGCTAGTGCCCCCCCCCAGCAGACCATGGAGACGCGGAGCAGCTTTTCTCAGCAGACACCTCAGCTTGAGAATAAAGGACTGAGGGAAGTGAGGTGTGGGAGAATAAAACTGAGCTCTGGAGAAATGTTTGGCTAGAGTTTCCCCTACAATATGTACCAGTTCCGACTTACATACAAATTCAACGTAAGAACAAACCTACAGTCCCTATCTTGTACGTAACCCGGGGACTGCCTGTATTGTTAGAAGGTCTAATGAGTGAATAAACTTCTTGGCAAAGGCAAAATTGGATTGAGTTCTAGACTGTGTTTTCTTCAGGCATAAAATATAATTGTGTGGCATTTCAGACCAAAAGTTAAGAAGAAATGATCAATAAGTCATTAAACATAAATACAACTGGTATTGAACTGGTTCATGTCCATATTAGTTGTTGCTAATATGAACACTACTGCTCAAAAAATGCAAGGTGTAGATGAGTCCTGGTCAGTCATATTTAACTAATGATTAACAGCGTACATGCTGTTTAGATTTAGATAGCAAGCTCCTTTCTATGATCATTTAAATGTATTTCTATGACAGTGTCCAGTTTTTCATGTAGTTCTCCAGAATGAGGGCTGGAAGTCCGAACTATTCTTGGTTTATTTTTTGTCACTGAATAGTAGGGTTATTGGTAGGTTGTGCAGCCAGTGAGGCCTAGAATTAATGTTGCCCAACATGTTCCATTAGCCCATATTTTCAGTTGCTTAGAACTTGGCCAAACTTAAACCATTCAGATTTTCGGTTCCGGATGCTGCCTTGGGCTAACTTATTTTTGTTTAATCTTTAGCTCAATCACTTCAACCCTTTTGAAAATGAGATGAGGGGAAAATGCACTGTTTTGCCCATATGAAAGAAATTCTTATAACTTTGATTAAGAAGTGCTAGTACACCCATGCTTCAAAGCAGAGTCTTGGAATTGGGCAGGGGAGTTGCACTGGTGAGGGCACTGGTGAGGGGGATGACGTCTGACATCCCTGGAGAAACAAAACAAAACGAAACAAAAACTACTCAAATGTGATCAAAGCAATAAGCTTCTGAAAATCTGTTTGCACATGATTAGTAGAAACATGTTATACCGTGGCAGCACATTCTTCAATGATTCCATTGGCACTGAGCCTTCTCCCTTCCACTCTCAGATCCTACATGATAGTCAGACTGCACACACACCATTTCCACAGAGCAACAGAACCTGCTTCAGCCTAGGGCTGCAGGAGCTTATATGTGACAGAAGTCTATAAATCATGAATGATATAGACAATGCGAATAGGGAAGTGTTATTCATCCCTTCACACAGCACAAGAACCAGGGATTACCCAATTGCATTAATAGACAGCAGGCTTAAAACAAACATAAGGAAGTATTCCTTCGCACAATGCATAGTTAACCTGTGGAACATATTGCCAAGGGAATATTGTGAGGGTCAAAAGTATAATGGAGTCCAAAAAATAATTCAGTTCAGAGGAAGGATAGGGCTATCAATGGCTGTTAGCTAAAATGGACATACTCTTGATGTCCCTAAGCTTCCCTCTGCCAGAAGCTGGGACTGGATGAAAGGGGCTGGATCACTGGCATCTGGCATCAACCACAGTTAGAAGACAGGACAGTGGTCCAGATCGAACATTGTTTTCTCCTGGTATGGCCATTATGTTCTTGAGTGGAACTTTCCTTTCAACAGCTCCAGCCAGCATCTGAGAAGGAGAGGTACTATGACCCTGAGCACTGGAACTGAGAACCAGGGCACTGTTCTTAGTGGTGTCCCAGAATGCAGGGGGCAAGGAGGAAACAGCTTGTTTCAAATGCCAAGAGGTTGGAGCTGCTAGTGATATATCCCTACTTCATTCCTTGATCAACTTCCAGCCTGTGCACTGAATGAGGCAGGTGTACTGTGGGAAAGATAGTATGTGATAATGTAATTCATAATTCATATTCCTAAGGGACTAGATTAAGAATGCACAGACAAGCTTAATACTGGTGTTTCCTAGCTTTAAGTGCTTAACTCTAACTTGGTGTTCTTTTTAAACTTTTCACAACAATGTAATAAATATGTATTGTGATAAACTAAATTAAACCCCACACTGGATAACCATGGCTTAAAATAAACTGGAGACCAGTTAGGACACCCAGAGTCACCTATATGAGTGTTAGGTATAACTGAAGATCAAACTCAACTGGGAAGGAGCTCAGTCTTCATAAAGGAACGAGTACCTGATAGTGAAAACAAGCCTGGGAGGGAACTTGGTTGAGAAGGTAGCTGGGTGTTTCCACTCTTGGACTAAAAGCTGAGAAAAGCCTGAAGTTTAAAGCCAAAAGCAGAAGGTTCTGAGCCAGAAGGAGGCTTCTGAAGAGAGGGTCAGGGAAGACTCTGGCAAGGGCTTGGTTGTCCTGAGGTAGAAGGAAGCAAGAGGCAGCAATGCCCAAGATGCAGTGATGGTAAAGGACACTTGGACTGGAGTTTGAGGAGCTACAGGGAGAGAGGGAAGAACCTGGCAGTCTCTATGTACTTGAAAGTGGAGATACCTGGGAGGCATAGGTTTGGAACAAGATCCTCTGGCTTACCCTGACACACAGATCAAAACCACATCTTTGCAAGAAGCTCATTACAAAAAGCCCAGGAGGGACCTAGGAGAAAAGGTCTGAGGAAAGACTAATGGTAAGGAGTCCAGGGAGGCAGTGGGTTGGGTAGGTCTAGATTCCCCTACCAGCCACTGGGATGGTGTAATGAGGTTTTCTGATATTAAAGGGGGAAAGGACAACTCAGAGCCTAGAGAGAGAGCACAATTAAATCCACTGTACCTAGAGTCGGGGCTGGAGACTTGACATCAGGATTGGAATTAGTTGTTGGACTTTCTGTTGCCCTGATAGAAGTGCAGAATGAAAATGTGATCTGGCTGGAGGGCAAAGTGCTAGAAGAGGTGCACCACTATAGGACTGGAGTCAGCAGCAGCGGGGGGCACTAAAGAAGACTCAGCTGTTGTACCACACCCAGCCATGAGGAGGTGTACCGATGGGGAGTCCACTCTTCTACAGCATATTTGTATAAATTAAAACACCTCATTATTCTATAAACATTTATTCTATTATCAATTAAAATATCTGCTACCCAAAAACCAAGTGTCTTGAAGTATACTTTTAAAGAATTGTGAGTAAGGAGTTGTGGTTATTGGCTAAGACTGAACCTCTATGTCCTAGCATAATTCATACATGTTCTGTTGATCTGTTTCAATAGCTGGTACCATTAAGTTACTTGATCTATGCTGAAATAATGTAGTTAGAAGTTGATACTTCATATATTTGCAAAGAGGGAAACATTTTTATTGAAGCAAGAAGTAGGTAGTAATGATGATCTGCACATATTAGAAATGTTTCTCTATCATTGTCTTGTAAATTGATTGGGTATTTGAGATATTTTTAATTTTAGTCATCCGGTAGTTTCACTGAAAATTAGTATTCATCAGAACATCAATAAAACCTTAAATGTTTAGTTCATAAAGTCTACATCTTCATCTTCATCAGATATGAAGTTTCCAAATAGATGCTGTATTGAAAGAGTACCATGCTGGCTCTTGTCAAGACAAAGCTTTCAGTGAATAAGCCTATCAAACTGCAGGAAGCAGAGTAAATACATGCTCATACATCTTCCCTATTTCATGTAGTTTACTGTTAGAATGGCAGAAATCAATATGCCTGGAAACTCTAACTTGGCATGATTCCCTATTGACCAGTCTGTTTTTTAAAATATATTGGATTCAAAATATATTGAAATGAGAATATATTGAAATGGTCAGCTAGTGAGTCCATGTACTTTGTTTGGATTTCTTTCAGGAAAGCTTCTGTTGCTGTTATTGCCTTTACTCTATTTCTATGCTTGTGCAAGTATCTGTAAAATACAGTCTTGTACATATACTCCGTTGAGATCTGCTGACAAACTAAGTGACAATTCAGAATCTGCTGAATTCATCAAGGCTGCTGCAGTACTAGCAGTGTCTCTTAACTTCTTCACTTTTGTCTTTTACAGAAAGAAAGGCCTTCAATAATATTTAACAGGTGTCACCCCTATTTGATGGAGTCTGGTTGCTGCTCTCTAGAGCTGAGGTAACTTCATGTATAATGCTGCTCAAATACTTTTAGACTTGGAAATATTTTGTGCTTAAGCCAACTTCTTTCACAGTTTTAAACAAACTGACTCTTCCGTGACTTCCCTAATAACTGCAGTTGACATCCATAACCAAAAAGGTGCGATCATGAGGATTTTTGGCCTACCAGTAATAACTTCAATCTGTATAGAAACTACATAGTGGACATATTACATTTTTCAAGTGTCTTAAGTTATTCTAGTTTGTTATAATTCCAATTTCTCTGTGTAACTTTAATAAACAATGATAACCTCTGATTTTGCCATCCTCCTGGCCATTTTAATTACACATCAAAGTGACCGATACTGTATTCTACAGTTTCCTTCAGGTGCATTGTAGTATACATGCTCATAAGTGCACCATTCTTACTCACATTGGCTACGTCTACACTGGCCCCTTTTCCGGAAGGGGCATGTAAATTTCACTAGTCGTCGTAGGGAAATCCGCGGGGGATTTAAATATCCCCCGCGGCATTTAAATAAAAATGTCCGCCGCTTTTTTCCGGCTTTTAAAAAAGCCGGAAAAGAGCGTCTAGACTGGCCCCGATCCTCCGGAAAAAGTGCCCTTTTCCGGAGGCTCTTATTCTTACTTCAAAGTAAGAATAAGAGCCTCCGGAAAAGGGCACTTTTTCCGGAGGATCGGGGCCAGTGTAGACGCTCTTTTCCGGCTTTTTTAAAAGCCGGAAAAAAGCGGCGGACATTTTTATTTAAATGCCGCGGGGGATATTTAAATCCCCCGCGGATTTCCCTACGACGACTAGTGAAATTTACATGCCCCTTCCGGAAAAGGGGCCAGTGTAGACGTAGCCATTCAGTTGCACATATTAGATTGAGATCCACTGAATTTAGACTTTAAGTGATGTTAGGTCCAGGTTATACCGTGTCTTTAATAATTCAGGTAAATCAATGTGAATTATAGATTCTTCACAAAGTGGATCTGATTCAGAGGTGATGTGCAAGCTCAGCAACTGGATACAAAGAAACATGAGAGAATCTAAATTGGTAGAGTAAAAATGAGATTGTAACTGGATTGTCACCCACCTCTTACAAGTGCCCCCTTTCTGACTGATAAGTACCTTCAATCACTCAGTTTGAATGGGGCAGCACCCACTTTGCATGGGCACCCCTTTTCTGGTGAAGTGTGAGCCTGCTTTTCTTTTTTTTCTTATAATGGAGTGGCACCTGCCTCTTACAAGCATGGCCCAGTGGGTCTTCAGCAACTAAAACCTCCTCCTAAGTCACATACATTGTCCCCCTTCTGAGTAGATAATCTCTAGTTCTCCCTCCCTCTCCCCCCAGTATGGGGCTTCCTTATTAGAGACACTGCCTTCTTTAACTACCCTATGGGAGCCTAACTTGGTAGTCTCAGTTACTGCTCTTTCAGCTTATTGTTCAACCAGGGCTTCAGGGACCATCATAGTACCTTTGCCTGGTTTGGCTAGATTCTGAAACCAGTTCCCTGGACTCAGTCCTGCCTTCAGCGAGCTGTCTGCAGTCCTACTATTTTTTGAGTCCACCAGGCATCTAACCCTCCTTCTATGTGTTCCAGGCAGCAACTGACTGCTCTACCCTGGCTGCTTCTTTTTATAGGTTTCTTCTGGCCCTGATTGGTCACTTCAGCAGCCCTGCTGCTTGATTACTTCTCTCCAGCCACTTTAGGCTGTATAGAGAACTTCTAGTCTGCTCTTTGCTGCATTGGGGAGAGGTAGGGCCTATGAACCTCTAGCAGGACCTATGAATCTAGTCTGCCTTGTCGCAGAAGTAGATCTCATCTTCCATCATTCTCTTAGGGTATGTCTACACTACATTCCTCTTTTGAGAGAGCAATGCAAATGCAGGTGAACAAAATTGCAAATGAAGCACAGATTTGAATTTCCCGTGCTTCATTTGCATAATTGCATCCGGGCACTATTTCAAAATACCCTATTTTGAAAAAAGAAACACTGTCTAGACATGGTTATTTCAAAAGAAAAACCTTCTTTTGAAATTACCCTTAAACCTCATTTTATGAAGAGTAAGGATAATTTAAAAAGAAGGGTTTTCTTTTGAAATAACCGTGTCTAGACAGTGTTTCTTTTTCCAAAATAGGGTATTTCAAAAAGGAATGCAGTGTAGACATACCCTTAAGCTTCTTTTCCTTTCATTCAGCTCCTCAGAGTAGGTTAAACTCACTGTAACTGTGTCCTTGAGTTACAACTGAGAACACCAAATTCAGGTCACACCAGCAAATACACACCAAAATGTTGGTGGTTATTCTCCCATAAGATATACCAAACTAGTCACAAAAGTAAGCTTCTTTCTCACTGTAGTTAACAAGAAATCAGAAGATCAATTTGCTGAGGCATTTCAGTCCTCGTATCACCCCTTCTCTCCAAAAATCTCCCCAGTGAATGTAAAGATGAGTGGTTCTTTAAAACCCATCTTATCAAATACGTTATTCTGACCCCAAAGAACCAGCCATACATGCAGGTCAGATCAGACCTTACTCCAAAATCATGCTGTTGCGAACACTTCAGTATCTAAAACTTAAAGGTTTGTTTATAAAAAGAGAGAAAGGTGAGAGTTGAAACCTGTTAAAGGAATCAAATACACAAAATAATTGCAGAGTTCTTAGTTCAGGAATGTAGCAGTGATGGAACAAACTGCTGGCTTAAGTCAAGTCTCTGGTTGCTTCTAAATCATTGAAGGACCCTAGTCCCTTTGTTAGAATTCTCCCATTAGTATAGTTCATAGTCCTGTGATTGGAGCAGGAAAGAGGCAACATGGAGATGTTTCCAGGGTTTTTTATGGCTTCTGCCATGTGGCAGGAATCCCATTGTTCTTACTGTGGAAAATTACATGTGAAGATGGAGTATGGAGTCACCTGGTCAAATCACAGATCCATGCGCAATTGTTCTAAGTTCACAGAAGAAGCTTCGTGGGCTGTAAAATGTAAATGTAAATGTTTAGACTTGGTTTGGAGCCTGACTTCTGGGACCCTCCTTCATGAACATTAGGGGCTGGAGGCCTGGGGTCTAAGACCCTGAAAATGGGGAGAGTCCCACCGGAGCCCCGGTTCTAGCCCAAGCCTGACTGTCTATACAGCAGTTTTATAGCTTTACTGCCCAAGCCCCTTGAGTGCAAGTCATCTGGCCTGGGATGTCTTATTGCCATCCGCCCACAGGTGCCTTATTGCCATGTAGACATACCTTAAGAAAACACTGTGTTGCTTCTGTGTTCTTCTGGGTCCTATTTTGACTCTGACCTCATGTTGTTTTTATTCCTCCAATGCTATTTTTCTAGCCATTGCAACCTCTTACTTGGAATGTGTCATCAAATTTTTTTTCTCCCAGTACATGGCACATGAAGCGGAAGACATTGTCTGCACTTAGGCTGTGATCAAGCCACAGGAATTTCTGAAACCAATGAGGCTAAAATTTCCACTGATGGATTCCAAATGTTCAGAGAGCTGCACTGTCGATTGTGGCACAGTAAGTCTAAGTGTAATATATTTCATATGTGCCCATCTCTTTGAATATAATAATGCTAACCACTGGATGGTGATCATATAACTTCCTGTGATCCTGATTATCAGCTAATTTAATTTGATTACAGGAAGTGTCCATCTAAAACCAGATAATTGTAATTCTCAAACTTTTTAAAATAATTAACCACTTCTGAAAATAAGTCTGGAACAACTTCTCTTTCCTCAGTGGCCCAATATTTTCCTTATTACAAAATTGGGGTTTGATTATTTGTTGGGAGAGAAGAAATATTAGTAAGTTTCAATGAGAATTAATTAATGCACTAGCTGTGGCTGTATGGTTACATTCTCTGCCTTTTTTCTCTTTTCTTTGTTCCCTAGGTATAAGGCTTTGTGTTTATTATTCTTAAATTTTCTCTTGTTGGGGGGCCAACTGAGCCTTTACTCTTGCATTGCTTGGCTTTGCCCATTGCTATTCCTCTGTAAGAACTATGGGACTAAAACCTGGGGCCATGGGATGGGAGGGTCTGGGCCACTGAAGCTTCTGGATAGGAAGTTTAGACTGGGTTTCTGATAAAGGACGCTGGGAAGCTAAGTTCTGGAGGAAGTGACACCCAGCAGAGCTATTTTGGCCCCTCACAGTCCACTGACTGGTGCATACTGCTATATAAACAAGAAAGCCAACATGAGAAGCTGTTTGAACAACACTGCAGACTGCCTGCTTGTCTTTGTTTCAGATTGTGCCTTGCTGTGTAGACCCTAGACTCTGGCTTCTGACCTTGGGTTAGCCTGGATTTTGCTGTTTGCTTGTTATCTGTAATCAGGTGCCAACCCTGATGTATTGGTATCCTGATGTGGCTTAACCCCAATTCTGGTATTTATCACTTGCCTGCAATTTGGTAACTGATCAGTACACCCATTCTGCCCATAGGCCAGCCCTGATAGCCTCCAATTTGGGTTTTATCTACAGAATAGATCAGGGTTTGTGTATTCATGGATGAAACACCTGGCAAAGAAAAACAAGAAGCAGCTTTACTGGGTGAAAATTACATTCTCATGTTTCATCGGTATTTTGATGATTTACCTATCTGAGTTGTTCTATGTGGCATTTTCAAATAGGAATCTAATCAGACTCCATGGCTGTGTCTACATTGGCACTCCTTTCCGGAAAAGGGATGCCAATGAGACCAGTTGGAATTGCAAATTCCGCGGGGGATTTAAATATCCCCTGTGGTATTTGCATGAACATGGCTGCTGCTTTTTTCCGGCTCGGGATTTTGCCGGAGAAAAGCGCCAGTCTGGACGGGATCTTGCGGAAAATAAGCCCTTTTCCGGAAGATCCCTTATTCCTACTGGTTGTGTCTACATTGGCACCCCTTTCCGGAAAAGGGATGCTAATGAGACACTTCGGAATTGCAAATCCGCGGGGGATTTAAATATCCTCCACGGCATTTGCATTTACATGGCTGCTGCTTTTTTCTGGCTTGGGGTTTTTGCCGGAGAAAAGCGCCAGTGTAGACGCGATTTTCCGGAAACTAAGCCCTTTTCCGGGAGATCCCTTATTCCCTTGAAAGTAGGAATAAGGGATCTCCCGGAAAAGGGCTTATTTTCCAGAAAATCGCGTCTACACTGGCGCTTTTCTCCAGCAAAAACCCCGAGCTGGAAAAAAGCGGCACCCATGTAAATGCAAATGCCGCGGGGGATACTTAAATCCCCCGCGGATTTGCAATTCCAAAGTGTCTCATTAGCATCCCTTTTCCGGAAAGGGGTGCCAATGTAGACACAGCCCATGTGTTTCCCCTCACTGCAAGGCAGGAAACAGGAAGACTCCTTATCTTAGTGTCTCCTCAAAAATTCACCTATCTTACACCTAACTTAGTGGGTGCTTCTACCCCCAGTTCATCATCTTGCACTTTGTCGTGAGTGCACCTGTCATCTTTTTTCTCCATTCTATCCCCAGTCTTTCCTGTGACCTCTGGGAAGTAGGGAGCAACATTCCCCTTAACTTTTCCAGAGTAAGTAGCTTCACCTTAGGAAGGTCTCTTCATTCTCCACTATTTCTTCTTCTACTGGGTCTTTGAAATTATTCAGACACAGCATTAGAGTGCCATGGTCTATTGGCCTAGTCTCTGAAAATGGGACTTTATCATTTAAAGTTATACGGTTGAAGTGCTCAGGTCTGCTACTATCACATGTAGCAGGATGGGCAAGTGGAATAATGATCCAAGTGAATGTGTTTGTTGTACCAAATAAAAGCAAGCAGGATCTTATGAGGGGGATAAGGCAAAAAGCCACATTTATTGTAAAGATAATAATAAAAAAATAAAGATAGAAGCAAACAATGTTGTTTAACTACTTATTCCTATCACTACTTAACCCTTATACACTTATATATATATATATATAGAGAGAGAGAGAGAGAAACATTCATTCATACATCCATTCATTCAAGTTCTGTGTATAGTTACCAGCCTGGAAGTTGCTTGTGACAGAATACTGGCCAGGTATTCTGTACACAAGTGATGGTAGTGGGGAGCGAAGTCCTGATCAGATGCGTATCTGAAGCTCCTGGTGGGCTGGCAGCAGAACCTTGGACTCTGATTCCATAATTTTTTAGTCCAGTTCTTATAGGAATTTCTTCCTATGCCAGTCTATGGAAATTGCTGCAGTATGCTGATGTCTCCAGGGTGGCTGCCAGGTGCTCATCAGTGATCTCATCGGGTGGACCTCCAGTACTTGGTTTTCTCCACTTGACACCTTTTGGTTGCACTGGCACCTGATGCCTTCTTCAGCCCTTTGTTGCTGTATTCTCAGGCTGGCACCTCTCAGAACCATTCATTCATCGTCCAAGCACTCTCTCTCTCTTACATACATTCCCTAATTAATTTTTCCCATACAGTATTTTGTATAATAACAACTTTACATATTTAAGAGTTGTAGTTACAAAAAAGTCAAGTTTCTGGGTGGCATTTCTTGAAACATTGTCTGAGTGCTGAGTTAGTTACAGTTGTTTTGAAGAGAACAGGCGTCAATTATGTAACAATGCCCTTAGTCAATTAGAATAGTGATAGAAATTTAGCCGTGTTAGTCTGGGGTAGTTGAAGCAAAATGCAGGACAATGTAGCACTTTAAAGACTAACAAGATGGTTTATTAGTCAATTACAGGGCTTGGCTCCCATAGCAGAGTTAAAGCGACGAGGAGTCCTGTGGCACCTTATAGACTAACTGAAGTGTAGGAGCATAAGCTTTCGTGGGCAAAGACCCACTTCGTCAGATGCATGTAGTGGAAATTTCCAGAGGCAGGAATAAATATGCAGGCCAGGATCAGGCTGGAGATGATGAGGTGATCCAATCAAGGAGGATGAGGCCCACTTCTAGCAGCTGATCTGGAGGTGTGAATTCCAAGGGAACAGAAGCTGCTTTTGAAGTTAGCAAGCCATTCACAGTCTTTGTTTAATCCAGAGATGATTGTGTCAAACTTAAAGATGAACTGTAGCTCAGCAGTTTCTCTTTGAAGTCTGGTCCTGAAGTTTTTTTGCTGCAGGATGGCTACTTTTAGATCTGCAATTGTGTGTCCAGGAAGATTGAAGTGTTCCCCTACAGGTTTTTGTATGTTGCCATTCCTAATATCAGATTTGTGTCCATTGATTCTTTTACGTAGGGACTGTCCTGTTTGGCCGATGTATATAGCAGTGGGGCATTGTTGGCACATGATGGCATATATTACGTTGGTGGATGTGCAGGAGAATGTACCAGTGACAGTATGGCTGATCTGGTTAGGTCCTGTGATGGTGTTGCTGGTGTATATATGTGGGCAGAGTTGGCACCAAGGTTTGTTGCAAGGATTGGTTCCTGAGTTCGAGTTATTATGGTGCGGTGTGTAGTTGCTGGTGAGAATCTGCTTCAGGTTGGTGTGCTGTCTGTGGGCAAGGACCGGCCTACCTCCCAAGGCGTGTGAAAGTGAGGGATCATTGTCCAGGATGGGTTGAAGATCACTAATGATGCGTTGGAGAGGTTTTAGCTGGGGACTGTAGGTGATGGCCAGTGGTGTTCTGTTGGTTTCTTTCTTGGGCTTGTCCCGTAGCAGGAGGCTTCTGGGTACACGTCTGGCTCTCTCGAAACAAAAAGCAGCTTCTGTTCCCTTGGAATTCACACCTCCAGATCAGCTGCTAGAAGTGGGCCTCATCCTCCTTGATTGGATCACCTCATCATCTCCAGCCTGATCCTGGCCTGCATATTTATTCCTGCCTCTGGAAATTTCCACTACATGCGTCTGACGAACTGGGTCTTTGCCCACGAAAGCTTATGCTCCTACACTTCAGTTAGTCTATAAGGTGCCACAGGACTCCTCGTCGCTTTTTCAGATTCAGACTAACACGGCTACCCCTCTGATAGCAAAGTTAGTGGCTTGACAATGCATTGTTACAATGTATCTCTGCAATGTCAATTTCAAGCAGCCCCTTGCACAAGCTTGAGCATGCCCTGGGACACAGAGGGGGGGCTGTTTCTGGCTACATAGGATTATATTCGTAACAGTTCTAAGATACATGACCTAATAGATTATATTCTAAAGGGGCAATAATAATAATAAATCTAAACATTTAACAATCTTAACTAATAACTTAACTTTAAGTTGTGGGGAACAAATTATGGGGAGTCACTTCCATTTGGGGGAAATCATTTTCAATACATTAATATGTTATCCCTACAAATGTCAGACCAAATACTTTAACTGGGAAAGTAGTGCTGCTATTATAATTCAGGATACCAAGCCTTAATAAGTAGCAAGCTTTTAAAACTCATTATCCATAGAATTTGAGAGAGTCAAGTAGTGCATGGAGGAAATGGCTGTGGAAGAAACTCTAGTTGAGAAGGAAAATTGTTCAAGGTAAAAGTGGAAAGGACAATGAGTGATGGGAAGCTATCAAGAAACCAGCAGTGAAGATGAACATCTGGTAGGGCAATCTAATTTTTTATGTGAACCTAACACAAAGATGGAAATAGAAAAAGTAGGATTCTAGAGTGTAATTGGATGGAAAGAAATGAAAACAGTAAATTGGATGCTCTTTACAGAATTAGTTTGGCTACTTGTAAATTTCTGGAAAGATGTGAAATCTTTTTTTGTGTGTGACCATGTCAGTTATGCAGTGGTGAAATTTTGGATCATAATATAGCACAGAAACTATAAACTCCTCTTGGAAGGGAGAAAGTAATGCACAATAAAGAAAATGGTTTCGAGGAACTAATAAATAACCTGACATGAAATTGGAAATACAGTGTATGCATGGCAAAGGATAAAAGTAAATACAGTATTGATCTTGTTGTAGAAATTATTTTTACTGGAGACTTGCCATGTAGAACATTGAGAGCATATTGGACTTTGCCGAAGTAAACACAAATTGTGCAGAGTTATCCCTGAGAAGTATAGGAAATCAGCAAAAATAAAGAAATGAAACAAAGGAAATAACTGAATGATGAAGATGTAGAAGTTTCTCAAAAGACTAACAAGATGGGGTACTAAGTATCTGGAGAATACAATCTTGTGTTGGGTGCAAATGATTATAAAGAGAGAGAACTACTGATCAAACTGCAGTTGAGTTTCGTTCTGAATTGAGAAAATAATGTCCTGAATTTTTGAAGATCAAGTATGTGTATAAGAATGAATGTTATTTGACTGGCATCTTTGGGCATGGATAATAGCTTTAATTGTCAGTTGAGGCCAAACTATAAATCGGCCAACAAATCTAGACAAGCCTGTGTTTAAAACAAATGTCAATGAACTCAAACCTGAGACTGAAACAAAAACTCTGTTTTGCCTGTGTTTTGAAGAGTAGGTCTCTCCCAGCCAGCTATGGGGGGAGAGAGCTAGCCTCCTCTTCTTCCTTAATGCTGAGGATGAAGATAACTGTTTTTCTGTTGCTGCCTCCTCTGTAGCTACCCACACGGCAGGATCAGCCTTCCAAAATACTGACTCTCTGATTAATACAGTGTTTGTTATGCTGTGGATGGGGCATTAAAGCCTATGGCCAGTTTGGCAAACAATAGTGTTGTATGTTTAGGTGTTCAGATTTCTTTCCAAAGCATTGTGTCAGACTTTAACAAAAGAACAGGTTCTGCAGTGTTTCAAAAATATCAGGACAGATGGAAAAGTATGAGCCAGTATTAATTATGCTAATAATGGCTAGACCACCACTGGTTGCATCAGTGAGGATGGATTTTAGTCCCATGATGGTCTCAGAAGGATTACAGGACAGTGAACAGAGGTGCATTTTGACTAAGGGCAGATGAGTTAAGAGAATTTGCTATTGATAGGAACTTGGGTGTCCTGGGAGTAGTTAGCCATTTCCCTTAGTAGTAACTAGCAATAGAAGAAATTGGGTACACGCTGGAGCATAATTGACTGAAGGTCAGGAGGAGAATAAATGAAACCATTGCTGAAGAAAGAACTTCTGTTCTAGCATCTAAGAAGGTACAGAAGCAAAGTCAGATTTCAGACAGGCAAAATGAGTGAAGGGGAACAAAGTGATACTGGGGTTTGAATGGATAAGCTCCAGTTAGTCAAGGAAAGTGAAAATGGATCATCAGCCCTAGGGTATAATATACACAGAGTTTAGATGACTTATACAAAGTTGGCAAATTATGCTTATGACAGAGTTAAAGTCAGAGGAAAGGGTACAATAGTTGATTTATCTCTCTTCACATAAAGGGTAGCTTGTAATGGGTAGGAACTAAAGAGGCTGGGCAAGTGAAATGCAAATTGAACCAAACAGTGTCAATCAAGTTTAGTTTGGGTTCATACTGCACTTGCAAGGAAGCTGTGGTTTGAGAACTTGCAGCCTTTAGTAGGTCTTGTAATATTCCAAAGTATGTGGCTTCCACTAAAAAGGAGATCATGAGACTCTATTAATCAATTCTGCTGCATGCAGAGAGGCTGCAGCTCCTGTATAGGATGTCATCCAGCTACAGTGTTGTAATTGACCATCTTTCTAGCTTTAGGTGAAGTTTTTGAGTGACCAAAGGTATCTTAGAAGGTGTGTAGAAAATTTTTATGTGGGAATTTGAAGAGCTTATTTTTGGAAGACATCAGAGGATTGAGTGCAAATTGACTGTGTTTTGTCATTTGCTACATATTAGCTAGCTACAGACATGAAGAAAATGACAAGAACAAAAATTGCAAAGACTATATCTAAAAGTGTTACAAATTTGGTGGCTGTCAGCCAGAAAATGGAGTGTCCGTGGTTGTCACGAGCATAAGGGAACAAAAAAAGATTTTTTTTTTTTTTTTGGCTAAGGAGAAAGATTACAGGGTTTGGAATAAAGAGTTTAGAAAGGAGCTGAAAATGAAAACTTAACCCACACAAAATGGGGACAAAGGAGAGTTGAGTGTTCAAAGAAGGTACATTCAGAGCCAAACAGAGTACAATGATCAGTGAAAAACCACAAAGGATCAGTATGTCTAGGGCTCTTTAGTAAATGCACTGGTTTTATTCTTGGGGACGAATTCAGAAGTGACACGTAAGTTACATATCAGTAAGTGGGTGTAAGAGACTCTGAGTGTAGCTTTTAAGCTAAGAATGTGTAAGTTAAGGAAAAGAATGGTGCACTTTAACTTACACTTTCTTGCATCTTTTTCCTCCATTTATTACCCTTCTCTTCCTAGCCCTCTGAGTAGAAATTACACCAGCCTCAGTTCCTGTAGACATAACTCAATGGATGAAAATCAGAAGCAATGTGAATGGGGTTTGATTTACCTCAGTAATTAGGTCCGAGTCTGAATTGGTATAAATTGAGAGGGCTGGAAGAAGGTGTAAGTTACATCAGTTTAGTATCAGAGAGGTAGCTGTGTTAGTCTGGATCTGCAAAAGTGACAAGGAATCCTGTAGCACCTTATAGACTAACAGATGTATTAGAGCATAAATTTTCATGGGCAAAGACCCACTTCGTCAGATGCATGTAGTGGAAATTTCCAGAGGCAGGTATAAATATGCAGGCAAGAATCAGGCAAGAGATAATGAGGTAAATTAATCAGGGAGGATGAGGCCCACTTCTAGCAGCTGATCTGGAGGTGTGAACACCAAGAGAGGAGAAACTGCTTTTGTATTGGCTAGCCATTCACAGTCTTTGTTTAATCCTGAGCTGATGGTGTCAAATTTGCAGATGAACTGTAGCTCAGCAGTTTCTCTCTGAAGTCTGGTTTTGAAGTTTTTTTGCTGCAGGATGGCTAACAGATCAACAGAGCCAGACGTGTACCCTGAATGCCAGATGTAACTAATGTTATGAGTTAGGGCTAGATGAACAACCCTCTCTTTCTTTCTCTCCTTCCCCAAAGACTGCTGGGTCCAAGTGGGCCCAAGCATAGTATTGTAGTATTTTTTTAAGTGGTGTGTTTTTTACACTCTTCATTTCTCTTCAGATTTTCATGCAATTCTGCTATATTTTTGATTTGCTCACTCCTGTTTTCATTTGTTTACTTATTTCATTTCTTTCATCTGTTTTCTTTGTTTTTTTTCCCCTCTCTGTACCATTTTTTCAGTCTTTCCTATGTAGAATATAAATCCAATCATATTTAAATTCGAACTTGAAGTTTTGAACCCACTTTGATATTTGACTTGAATGAGTTAGACCAATACCAAGTTTATTCTTAGCAGTAGAGCCCTGCATGGATACAAAATTTGTATCTGCATTTCACAAACTTGGTCTGCGGCGATCCATGTCTATTTCCATGGATGAGGATATTCATGGATATAAAGTAGATATCTTTGGATTTGCAGTGCACTACTTAGCAGTAGAACTTTGTAGGATTAGTTTCCATCTAGCACATGGGAGACAAATTATGGTTATGTCTGAGTGTTTATATAATCATAAGATACTCTGATAGGTTTTATCACTACTATTTTTATCTAAAGAACTAATTTTTTTATTGAGGGTGGGTACAATATACAATGTTTGTTTTCAATTACATTTTAAATAAAGTAATGCCATATCAGGATTAGTGCCTCATGGTGCTAAGTATTGGACTGCACCAAAGAGTTAAAAAAAAAAAAAAAAAAAAAGAGCAACAAATATTAAATGATATACAATCAAAATGTCAAAGGTCAAGTGACATTAGTTTCTCATGATCCATCTCCAAGATGCGAAATAATATTTAGTGCAAGGGGAAAGAATTAATTAAAAAGGCAACAGCAGGTGCGTGTGACAAGGTTTGAGTCATCTGAAACTAGTAATATAATTCTGGCTTGATGAGGGCGTATGGCATAATACCATGTCACTTCACTTCACAGTTCTTAGACAAACAAGAAGGCATTAAAACAATGACACATTTTCTGGTTAGTCAGTCCTTGAGAGAACAGAGGTCACTTTTTACCATGCATACCTAAAAAAAAGTTTTATTTTAATTATGTTTTAGTTTATAATTGCAATCAAAAGCTGCTTTTATTTGACAACTCAAATTGGGTCTTAGATTCTTTGATATGAGGCTAATACCTGCTTGTTCAGAGGACAATTCTCCAAGGTCAGAGAGATGTCATAATCAAAAGTAGCAGCCCATGTGCAATGTTGGGGTGAAGATTTTTGTGATCACTATCTTCATGCTGTGCCACAAGGGGGTTGTTGGGCACCAGAGAGTGGGTATGGAGGTACTAAGTTTAGCAACGAGGGAGTTGTGTGGGATGCCTGCAGAAGTGCTTAAAGCAAACACCATATGGTCCAAAACCTAACCAGGCAAAGATCCTTATTGTGTAAGTTGCTGGGGGACTCCCTCAATTCCCATTCTTGGACACAAACACCTCACAGGAGTTTCTGAACGTTCTGCAGGATTTGGCTCTGACAGTATGATTGGTAGAAGAATAGAATCCCATCAAGAAAGAGAGATGTGAACATTTCTTCTACCATAGACCCTATTATATCCTCCAGCTCTGTTTCTATTGACCTTCTGATGTTCCTTCTCTTATTCCCTCTTGCTTCATGTTACTTCCTATAACTCCCTCACTTGAAAGAGATCAGAGGAGCATTAATATCTCTTGAACACTTTTCATGCTCTTCTGTATTTTTATGTTAATAAAATCTGAAGCATCTGTGACATTCTCTCTTCTGGTCCCTCAGTTCTGTCACCAGAAGTGGGATCTAGAAAAAAGCAACAATCTGACTAGTTATTTGGCCTTCAGAAGGACCAAGTCTGCAGGATACTGGGGTTTTGCTTTGATTATGTATAAAACACTGCAACTATTTGGTGTGATACAAAGCAGATGGCTATGGTTTCCATGGCCTATTTGTTTCAGTCCCATCAGTCTCAAGTAAATGATCACATAGGACAGGTTATCAACCCTGAAATTTATTGAGGCAAGGGAGGTGGGATAGATCATTTGCTTCACCCAAGTGCTTTCCATACTGTTCCCATTGCTGCTGCATGAGTAGAGTTGTTGGCTCCCTATACAATAAGATTCCAGGATTGTCACTGTGTGTGTTTCTCTGAATCCTATAGTATGTCTGAATCAGTGTGAAGTGATAGAAATAGTTCCAACTGCGTTTGAGAGCTCTCGGTCATCACTGGAATTTTCTATCTGCTACCTTCCAGTTTTTAAGTTCTCAGCCATTTTTGTTTGTTTTACACTTTTAGAGTTACACCTCTGTGGTAGCATGAGTGTTTCCCTATATAGATGACCAAGAAAAACCTTAAAGATTGTCTTGTACTTTAAACTGCGAAGCAAGTATCTGATTCTGTATCCCTGGAGGCAATGATCAGTAGATTTGCACAAGTAACTATGGTAGTGACATTTACTAGTTTGACTTAGAGAGTAAATAATTGGTGTATTAGAAATGTGCATTAGAAAACTTCTAAAGGGCTGTAATGGAGTGTGGAACCTATACCATACCTGAAGGGGTTAAGGTGACTCAGAAGGGGCTAATTAACTTAGTAGGCTTCACTCCTGTGGGGAGAAGCTTAACTGTGACAAACACTAATTGAAGACAGAGCCAACCTGGGAAGGAGTTGATAGGAGCTTGTATAAAGCCAGGAAGGGAGAGTAGAAGGGGGGAGGAGAGGAGAGGAAGAGGGGACCGTGGAGACTCTTCAGTCACTTTCTGACCCTACTGAAGAGAGAAGGAGAAAACCTGGGGGTAGTGAGGAGAAGCCCCAGGCTATGTATGTAGAGGGAAGAGGTTTACCCAGAGGGGTGGTGGAGAAGAAAGCCTGCAGAGTTTGGAGTAGGAAGGAAGCACAGGGAAAAACACAGCAGTAAGGGCTGAGACAATGCAGACACTGGTTGTGGTCATAGGGTCCCTGGACTAGGACCTGGAATAGTGGGAGAACCTGGGTTCCCATATTAGCTGCTAGGAAAACTGCATAGCCTGGAAAGAGAAAACTGCCTGAAATGGTGCCCAGATAGATGGCTTGGTAAGATTTTGTTACATTGGAAGAAGGAAATTGTATAGTGACCTAGCTAGAATGCCAAGCCACATAGAAGAAGCACTGTGACTCTTGAAAAGCAAGAAGAGCTGTGGCCTGAGTGACTGAAGAATGCGGGTGCTTGGCCAGCAGAGCTACTCCCCAGATGCAGCCAGAAGAGGATACTGCACTGGTGAGTGAACCCTGTGAGAAGTTATCACAGCACCCTTATTTTTACTTTCACTAAATTTGTTGCATAGTCCTGAATGGGAAAGTGTGGGTACTAGTGTAACACACCAGCCAAGATGGAAATGCATCTCCAATGCAACTTCTCCCACACAGTGCATGTAAGATCATGCTCTGTAGAAGAGGTCATTTTGAGACCAATATGGCATACTTTTCTTTGGAGTAAGAGAGAAAAGAACAAGGCATTTGCTTCCATAGGAAGAAACACAACTAGAACCAGAATTAGAAAACAAGTTTAACTTGTAGATGCAAATTAAAAATTAATAATTAGGGCTGTCGAGATTAAAAAATTAATCGCAATTAATCACACACACTGCCCCTTTGAAATGCTCCGGCGATGTTTCAAAGGGGCAGGGCTGATGAAGCCTGGGATCAGCTAGAGTCCTCAGCTGACCCCAGAATCAGTGCAACTGCCCCTTTGAAACGCCGCGATGGTGGTCTTTCAAAGAGGCAGTGCTGCACAGAGCCCAGGATCAGCTGGAGTTCCCAGCTGACCCCAGCTCCGTGCAGCGCTGCCCCTTTGAAAGGCTGCTACCACAATGTTTCAAAGGGGCACCGGCAGCGCTGATGGAGCCCGGGATCAGCTGGAGTTTCCAGCTGATCCCCGGGCTGTGCATTGGGCTGCCCCTTTGAAATGCTGCAGCAGTGTTTCCAAAGGACAGCACTGCAGGAGCCCGGGATCAGCTGGAATCCCCAGCTAGCCCTGGCTCCATACAGCACTGCACCTTGGAAACACTGCCTTGGTATTTCAAAGGGGCAGCGCCTTGGGAGCCTGGTATCAACTGGAGTTCCCAGCTAATCCCGGGCTGCGTTGTGCTGCCCCTTTGAAATGCCAGGGTGGCGCTTCAAAGGGACAATACCTCACAGATGACCCCAGGCGCTGACTCTTTGGAACGTAGTGATGGTGTTTCAAAGGGACATTGCTGCCCAGGGTCAGGTGGGGACTCCAGCTGCTCCCAGGCTCCTACTGTGCTGCCCCTTTCAAATGCCCTGGCGGTGTTTCAAAGGGGCAGCACCCCGGAAACACCTGCGATTAATGCATTAAAAAATTAATGCGTTACTTGTGCTCTGCATTAATCACAGGGGTTAATACAGATTAATTGACAGCCCTATTAATATTTTGTTGGTGTCAAACTAAAGGACATTGGAGATCTGCATTCTAGTCTGAGATAACTGGCCAGATCTGAAATCACTCCACTGTTGTCACTAGAGTTACTCCAGATTTATGCGGACGTAACTGAGAGTAGATTCTGGCTCAAGTAACCTTGCCTATTTAAAGCATGATGGTGAATGCACTGCTACATTTACATAAAATGCTCTCTTCTGTTTTAGCAGCAATGTTTGATTGTACTGGCAGGGAAATGGGCTCTCCCTGGTCAGAGGAAGGGTGTTGTCCCTTCTTTAGAAAAAAAGTTGTGGTCTGACATTTGTGGTCTGCTATTTTAAAACTGTTCACATGTGTCTCCATTCTCATGTGAGTCCTGATCATTATATTCTTTGATTGTAAAGTGTTTGAGCAGTGTACTGATAAGAGACTGATATTTATTTCCTTGTCTCGGTCATAGGACATGGATCAGAGTTGCATGGCATTGGATGGTATCTTCTGACTCTATTGGCTAGTGCTTCACCATGCATCAAACAAGTTCAAACCTATATTTGAACTCAGTCCTTACACGGGCAAAGCTACCACTAGTGCTAAAAATGTAAGCAAGAATTTCAAGATTTGATTAATAACTTTAGCAATACACAATTATTCTGGGTTCAGAACTATGACTGGATTTAGACAAAAATAATTTTTTAAAAAAAGGTGTTGGAAAATCACTAATCCCATTTCTTGTTTTCTGTCCTTTTGGAAACTCTCATTTTGTTATCCAGTTGCAGGAAGCATGTGTGATTTGGGCTTAGGACAATATGATCCCCACTAGTGCTAAAACACTATAGTGATTGAAGTCATTATAAAGAACTAAGAGAGAATAATAGACAAGCTTTATGATCCACAATAGCCAGGATATTACTGTTTATTTTTACTGTAAAAGTAGAGACATGGAACTTGATTATTTTATTGTATGCATTTTCTTTTGAGATATACAGTTCCATGTATTAAAGGACTGATCTAGTGCAATGAATGCTGCCTATGGATTGTTGAGAAGCACTGTTTGTATGGTTGCATTGTATATCATAGCTCTTATTAACTCTAGTGCCATGGCTAATGTTTTAATGTGTGTATGTATGTGCCTTGAGGGAGCAGTTTGGGTGTTTTACTGGCCTGATGTACAGAAATGCTCCCTTCCTTTTCTATCTATTATAAATTAATACATACCATCAGGGGACCTCTTCTTGTGTAAAATTGTCGCCTTCTGAATGGTATGGAAGAGATAACCATGAAGTGAAACTGAGCAGTAACGCATACCGTGAACAAGACAAAACTTACTCTACCAACCCCTGATGGCATGTGTTAATTTATTATAAATATTTCACATTGCTTTATCACTTTGTCACTAAATTATGAAGAGAAAGGCACATGCTTCACTACAGTGAATCATTGAACAAGAGGAAAATTAATTTTTTTATGATCCAGTCAGGCTTCTCCCATATTGTGAGATCTGCATGGTTTAGTTGTGCCTAGGTATAACCTTATGCTTTGCAAAATAATTGTTTTATAATCCTGCTGACTTCATGAACCTGCTAGCTCAAGATTGTGTAATTAGTGTTTGAGCTGCTAATGGGTTAACTGTTCTATAGCTTGATCAATGCTGACATAGTGTCTGTGTTGTAGAAGAGAATGGTTGCCTGGCAACTATACCTGTAGAAATGACATATTGTACTTCTGCCTATTTAAACCCTCATCTTGTGAGGTTTTTTGGAAAAGAGCTGCACATTTGCCAAGCTTTGGAATTCTTGTAACATGGCTGAAAATGCTGCTGTACGAACTTCAAAGGGCTTTAAAATTTGACTCTGTAAAATGAAAGCCTTGACACAGTTGCTTTATTTAAACTTTTTCAAGTCTCCTTTCAGTTTTTCTCCTTGTAATTCTATCTGTCTGTCATCCTTCTTTCCTCCTGACCTGAATCCCACCTGTCTCTGTAAATCCCCATACCAACCCCATTGACCTCCCAATTCTTTTTTTGACCTGCAGCAGGTCCTCTAATACCCAGTTTCCTGATTGGCTCTCTAATAAACCCTCAGACTTCAGTTATTCTAGGTCAGTAGGTAAGGGCCCAGCATTTTGTCTTCTAGCCAGTTTCAATGGAATCTCCATTTAGGGTTTATTCAGGTTCAAGGAGTCCCAGAATGCACTGCCTTCCCCTGACTCAGGGGAAAAATCAGAATGCAGATATGAAGGCAGCTGAGTCAACAGAGGAGGCCTTTTTTACTGAGGGCTGAGCCTGAAGGGAAGATGTCCACAGTTGCGATTTGTAGGGAGGAGCGAAAAGGCTTTCTCCGAGTGCTTTCAAGATCTGAAAGGAGCTTTGAATGAGGATTGAGGTTGGTTCATTGTTGTCTGAACTGATTTTCTTATTGCTAGTAGAAAGGTCATTATTGAGTTACTGAAATCTGCCCCCTTGTTTGGAAGAGGCATTGGATTCTATTTGTATAATATCCTGAATTTTGTTCTGTTTATACAAATAACACGGTTGTGTAAGTGGCACAAGATGTTATTGTCAACTTTTTTGTTAGCAAACTTCACTGTTGCTTTCAATCTAGTTTCTGTTGTTCTTACCTGAGAAGTACCTCTGTGTGTAAATGTTACTCCACAAGATTGTAAAATCTACAGTTTAAAAAATATATTTTTTATAAGGAGTCCTAGATTGTTACAAATTTTACAAATTTTCCGATCCCTTTCCCCTATGTGATGCATGAAAGGGGGCATGAGAGGTCATGTGCACCTCTAGATGGGTCAAGTATCCCCATTAGATTTTAATTGCTGAGGATGAATGTCCTTGTTCTGCCTCTCTCATTGCCCCACAGGATGCTGGTCGCCTCTGTCCTGCCTGCACCTTGAATATCTAGCTGTCTGTTCCTTGGCCAGAACTTTCAGCTGTAGGTTAGGAGCTTTATCTGTATGAGGTTCTCTAGTCACACTACCTTTTTCTCATCCATTTGAGAGAGAAGAGAAACCACAGTTGCCTATGACATTTATACACCAATCATCCTTCAAATGTAATAACATGTCACAGTGGAATTTTTAAAAATATTGTTTAAGGTAGAGCCATTGTGATCCAGGGTGCTGTCTTAAGTCTCCCACAGTGAGAATTGTTTTCTGGACCAGCATCACACATAGAAACCGTTTAAAAAACAGGTTTCATGACTCAGGCTTCAGCAAATGAAGCCCTATTCAAATCACCTATCACTTATTGCTTCTTTGTGAACTATTGTTTAATGTCCAGTGTGACAAGTGTGTGCTGCTTAGTTCATATTTTTTATCATCCAGATTTTGTCCCTCAGCTGCTGGAGGCTACATTGCAACATTTTACCACTGTTGCAGGTCAAATCTTGTAACTGGCTTGACTGTTTCTTGAGTCAGTTTGCAATAATCTGGAAGAGATATTGAACTCTTCCTTTGCATGGGGGCTGACGGTTCTTTGACATGCTCTGTTTGTCTCATCCTGAGGCCATGTAACTAGTCTGTTTTTTTAGATCTTTGCTAGCGCTGGGCTCCTATGGACTAGTCAGATTAGTTAATGAGATTTGCTGAAGGGGAAAACATAATGAAGATCATGCTCATGGACAGACAGGGAAGGAGGTTGGGGCAGAGGGTATCAAAGGTACAGTAGACAAATTGTTATATCTTTATATATTGGAGCAGACCAGGGAAAAAAGACAAAGTACATCACTGTAAAATGTTTGCATAATGTTGCAAGGGCTGCCTTTCTTTTTTACAGTAGAGCCTACTTGTTCTTTAAGTGATTAATGCATGAGATTTTACATTTGCTGTCAGGCTAAAACTCTGATCTTGCATCAGAATATGGTTTGAATTTTTTACTCGGTAGCTGAATTGCCAATGCAACAAATGAAATAAACTTCAAAAATGATACTGGAGGGCAACAGTGGGGAACCTTTTTTGGCTCGTGGGCCACTGACCCACAGTGAGAAGCAAAACAAAACAACCCTCTCTGACATGGCCCCCAAGTGAGAGAGATAGATAAAGACACTTCCTGCATTCCCTTCGCACACCAGAGCCTAGGCAGGCTTGGGCTTATAGATTTTGTGTGTTCCTGCCCTGCAGTGAGGGGCGGGGTCTGGAGCATCAGCACAGGATCCCCAATGCTGGGGAGGGCCCTGACCCTCAGGGGCTGGATCCAGGCAAGCTGGGGACCGCATCTGGCTCTGGGCCCTAGGTTCCCCACTCCTGATGTAGGGTATAATGGGAATGTAGACAATAAGACACAGGAAAACCAAAATTTCCCCTCTGCATTTAAGAGTTATCATCCCTCTCCTTTGTCCCCAGGAATATTATTTTCTTCCAAATACTTTCTAAACCCTGTTTTGCAAATATTTGTATTAAATGTTTCTCTTCTGCCCTGATATTTTATCCCTAACATCAATAACATTATGAAGCAAAAACAATTTTGTTGTCTAGTACCAGCCTGTGGCAGTGCTACAACTGTAGTTTTTGTTGCATAATGCTGGAGTAATGGGAATGCAGTTGCAATATTGTGGTTTAATGGGGTTTATTGGCTTTTTTTTACCCCAATGTCTCTCCTTTGCTGAACTGCAGTATATGATTGGGGCTTTGCTGGTCCACTTCCCACTGGTGGAGAAATTTGTGATGCAGAGTCTGGGCATATTCTAAGTGTAATTTGCTGTAGACTGGGTATCCAGGAAACTCAGTTCAACACTAATCCCAGATTTCCAATGAACCATTTTGCCTCTCAAATGAACACTATTCAGAGCCCAAGATAGATCAACTTTTTTCTGCTGCGCCAATGGCGCCCTTTCTTTCCTGAAGTTGACTGCACCAAAAATCTTCCCTAACCACAACTAACACAGCATGTCTTTCCAAGAATCAAAACTCGCTCACACATCAAGAAAAAGTTTGTAAAACTGTGTAACTGTGCCACCTGCCATAAACAGTATCATTTCAGTAAATTTTTGTAAAGATGTAAGCATATTATAGTTTGAATCCTCACTTGATGCTTGAGGATTCCATTAGAGATAGGCAAATAAGTTAGCTTTTTTGTTTGCCAGCTAATTTGGAAAATAAATTGCTTTGAGTTGACCTAAAACAAAATTATACTCCTGTTTGGCAAACCAAATATTGGTTAAAAATACAAACATATTTTTTTTATTTCTAAAATACAAAATTATTTGGGGTTTTCCGTGACCGAAATATTGTCACCAATATTGTGTGAATTGGTGTCAAATTTACCAAAAACTCTTGATGGATCTAATTATTTGCATTTTATAGCCAAAGAAGATTTTCTATCCAGCTCTAGATCTTACCAGTGACCATGAATTTGGTTGTGTGAGTCTTAAAGCATGGAACTAGCTATCTACTCATTTCTTATCCATTCCTCTTTAGAAAAACATCTTGCCTTTCTACACACAACCATGAGGGCTGTGTTGACACTGGCAAGTTATTCCGGAAAATCAGCCGCTTTTCTGGAAAAACTTGCCAGCTGTCTACACTGGCCGCTTGAATTTCCGGAAAAGCACTGACGATCTAATGTAAAATCATCAGTGCTTTTCCGGAAAAACTATGCTGCTCCCGTTCGGGCAAAAGTCTTTTTCCAGAAAACTGTTCTGGAAAAGGGCCAGTGTAGACAGCACAGTACTGTTTTCCGCAAAAAAGCCCCGATCGCGAAAATGGCAATTGGGGCTTTTTTGCGGAAAAGCGTGTCTAGATTGGCCACGGACGCTTTTCTGGAAAAAGTGCTTTTCCAGAAAAGCGTCCTGCCAATCTAGACGCGCTTTTCCAGAAATACTTTTAACGGAAAACCTTTTCTGTTAAAAGCATTTCCAGAAAATCATGCCGGTGTAGACGTAGCCAAGGTGTTTAAAATAATTACTTGCTTTTCTAATCTGTTCTTTCTTCTGTTATAGCTTGATCCAATATCCTGAAAAGAGATCCATGTAGACAGGTTTTTTTGCCTACTGAGGTCTCCACTGATTTCAAAGGGACTCTGTTTATACTTGCATAGATCTCTATGGAGGACTTCAAGTGGAATCTTTTACTTGCTCTTACGTGTGTGTATTTTAGAAGGTGGGTTTTATGTTGTTCCATTGATAGCAGCTTTAGTGGGGGGCAGTGAGGAGGCAGTATACAAAACATGTTCATAATTAGTAAGATTTAATATTCATCTTTATCTACCTAGTAACACACTGCTACTGAATAAAAATATCGTATCTGCTCAGAAATGACTCAGTTTTTCACATAACTCAGTTTTCTGTGAACAAGGGCTGAGCCCAGAATGAATGAAAACTTCAGGATTTGGTCAAATAATAAAATCAGTGTTTAATCAATGGAACAATATCTAGAACCCTAATGGCAACCATACTGACATGAGAACTGTAGAACACTAGTATACAGTAAAATATACCATACAACAAATAAAGTATCCGGTATTTTGGAGTGTGGTTCTAACTATGGTGATGTAGAGCAGTTGTGCTTCAGTATAGTGGTAATAGTTTTATTTTATAATATTAGCAGCACAATATTTTTATGCAATTGTTAATCTAAAATGGTTTGGATTTGAATTCTTTAGTTCTCTATTTAAAGCTTGCATAATTGATATTAATGCTCTCTAATACTCTTTGTGTAACCTGAGGGGGAAGAAACAAATTCCACAGAAGAGCTACAGAGTATTTAGCAGGCAGACAGAAATGAGAGTTGAATATTATTTGCATTCACATCATATAGTTTGAGATTCAGGGAGGATGCTGGATCTGAATGACTTAGGCTCACTGTTGGGATTAGTGAGAAAAAGGTGTTGGGAACTGTACCAACAGGTGTAGCATTGTGACCTGATTTTTTTCTTCACTCTTAAAATTTGGAGGCAGATGTTGGAACTTCATGGCAATTTCTTATATTGGAAAGTTTATTAGCAGAGTTATTGTATTCTAAAGCAAAAGGATTACAAATTCCTTAGTGACCTTTATTACAACACATAGTTCTTGCTGCCAACTATTTAAAAATAATTAAGGTTCAAATCTTAGGTTGCAGCATTCCTTCTGTGAATGTTTTTGTAAATTAATAAAGGACGCGTGTTTAGTGTTGAATGTTTCCAGAATACAGCTCCTAAACTTAGGAGAAATATCTTACAATAAGTGAAGACTTCCTAAAGGGACCCTCCCATGTAAAGAAATTTTGTCTGAGTTCCATTACTGTATTGCCCACCTCTTCCATGCCCCTTGACCAGAGTTAGTTAAGTACTCTTTTCTTTCAATCCCTAGTGTATCGGGTAACTTCGTTTTCTTTTGAATGAAGTGGGGTCTCTGGGTGGGGGTGGGTGTGTGTGTGTGTGTGTGTGTTTTTCTAAGACCAATAAGCAAAACGTGGCTAGCAATGAGAAATGAATGGAATAGTTATAGCACAGTATGTGATAATTATTAACATTCTGAGGGTAAAATGGTGCAATTTCATTATGCCATAACAAACTCCTGATCTGCTAATAGAACTAAAATGTTTTGGCTCCAGTTTCTCATTGTAAAATGCTTTGATTCTCTCCCTCTCTTTTTTTGGGGGGTAGGGGGGAGGAGACGGGGGATTGGAGATGGGAGAAAACTCTCTATATAACCTAGGCATTTACTGTTATTCTCTGTGAGAAATAATCTTTTAAACAAATATTAAAAGGGATTGGAGGGACACAAACCTCAAACCAGTGCTTAGACCGCAAAGGCCAAAGGCATTTGTGTCTGTTTCCAGATAGTTGAGAGCAGAGTGGAGGTCTGGTATTTTGCTGGTGACTGTTGAAGAAGATGGATTTGGCTGCTGGCAGAACATAAAGCAAAGCTGACAACAAAGCTTTCCTTTCAAGCTATCCAAATGAACACATTTCTAATCTGAAATTCAAATACTTGACAACAGAGAGCCTGTGAGCTGGGCTTTGAACAGGAAATTTGCTTCATGGTTTTAGCATAATGAATTAGGCAGTTAGAGTAAATCCACTTAGAAGGCATAGAATGCTTGCATATTCCTTGTAAGAGCTAAAAAAACCTGCTAATTTCCTAAATTTCTCATGACTTGCAAAAATGTGAAAATGTTCTGTGCACATGTTGTGCATATTATATTTGACATCTTGCAATGCACACAGAATTTTGTTTTCCACAAAATATGATTTAGAAATAATTGCACATATTACATGTTAGAATAATAAAATACCATAAATAAAGGCCGAGACACTCAAAAATGTGTTTCCTTTAATAGCACAAGTACAGTAATTAATCCTGACATTCTCTTTTGGTCAATTACAATTACACTTCCTGGAGATGCAACATTAGGCTGAAAAAACAGACTGGGTGGATGAACACTGATAAAATCAATCCATGGATCTCGGTTTGAACTGTTATGCATCATGCTGACAATAGACATCTTCAGTTTAGTGTTTTAGGCTACACCCAGACCAGATTGTCATGACTCTCTTCACGCCCCTTTAAAGGAATTAAATAGAGTCAATGTCACAGGTAGCAGCACTAGAGAGGCTGTTATGGGTTTAGGAATGAGGTTTTGTTTCCTTTGTGTACTTACACTTGACCTTGAAAATCATTTGGCAGCCCACCTCGGAGTGAAAGGTTTCATTTTCTAATAATTTGCTTAAAGCAAATAATCAAATAGTATAAACTGGCAAGACAGGGTTAAATTGCATCTCAGTTATGTTTGCAGAAATATTTTTTTATTGGTAATGTCCTGCATTTGGAGACTATAGAAAAAAATGTTTAAACTTGTTTTCAGATTCTATTCTGCCAGCCCAGAAGACAGACTGGGAGTATAAGAAATAGCATAATTGCGCTTCAACGAAAGCACACAAATAGATAATAAAGCATGACATTCTTGTATTCATAACTTACTAGGTATCACAGCAGAGCCATTTTGTTCCCCATGGAAACAAACTACATAAATAAATGGATTTTATTTTAACACATTGTCTTTAACTTTCTAGTCAGAGAGAACACAACACAATGGAATAGTTCTAGTTGGCATAGTGATAAAGGAATTTATGATGGATTATTTTATGGAAGTTTTTTTTAAGTAAAAAATCATTGAATGTCAAGCCTCTAATTAATATTTACAGTTAAGAATGTAAAGGAAATCTGTTCTCTCACAGCTGCTAAAATATGAATAGGTCTTTTTTTCCATCCTTGGAGATGCATACTGAGTATATGTATACAAGCAACTTAATATATGCATGATGAATTAAACTGAGGAACACTGACATTTAAATGCATTAGAACTGTGCTGAGCTGGAATAATAATTATCTCCAGCAGCACAATATAAATATTTAAAGATACTGTACCTATTCAGAGGCTGCAGAGGCACTACTCTGAATTTATCAAAAATCAATTCTGAATGATACCTCCAGCAACATAACAGAATCTGGAAGAGAAACATCTTTGAATCATTAATATGGAAGAAAATTCAGTCCTGCATTGTGTGCTTCTGTGTATCCTATATTGTGTGCTTTGCAACCCTATCACAGTTTACTCACCTTAGGACTCAGATTACTTCTGAATCTCCTGGACAAAGGAGAGGTTAAAAGTTACCCAAAGGGGACCTCAGGTCACACAGTGAAATCCAGGGTCTCATTTATTTCCAGGCACTGGCCTTTTAACATAGAGCTGTTCTAAACACTGGGTGGAAGTTGTGATAAGCGAAACAGTTTTTTGTTGTTGTTGTTTTTACTAATCAACTTTTCCAGTCCGATTGCTTTCAATGCAACCATGCATCCATAATGCTGAAAGGAAAGCAAAACCAAATAAACAACAAAAACAAACTCCCCACTTTGCTGATTTAGTCCAATTGGAAAAATTACTTCCCAGTCTTCAAAAATGTGATGATCAGATCTGCAACAGAACAAAAACACAGCTTCCACACTGTAACTTAAGGGAAGGTATTTATAAGAGAGAGGACCCAAATGCAAAAGCCAGTCAGCTAACACAGTCTCTCATTTCCAGCCAATCAGAAGGCAGCAGTTCTTAAGTGAAGGCACCCCTCTTGTTAGGCATATACTTTCACATTCCTCCTTCAGGATGCCATGCTATAGCTCTTATAGTCCTGACAAAGTCTGCCTCATCCCATTTGACAGCAAGGAAGAGGGCAGTTTTTGTACATTACTTTAAAATAAAACTGGCACTGCATCAAACAAGGCCCTCCTCAGGCTGTTCCAGCTTTGCCATTTAAGAGCCAGCTGTGAAGAAAGCTTTTACTGAGTGACACTTTCCCTTCCTTTCTTGTAATGATGTTGTACATTCCTGGAGTCAAGCGGCACAATTCTTCTGGAGAATATACAGTGTTTGGCAGTTTGCCAGAGAGAAAAGTATTCATAAATGCTGGTAGAAGATAAGAATTTATAAAGAAAAATACATGGCTATATTGACCATTAACAGAGGGCAAACCATCCAATTTAATGAGCAACTCCAATGGCATTTATATTTAGAGAGCATTTTACCACCCATCACCTTTCTTTCTTGTTCCTCTGAGTTCTTGTGCCAAGAAAAAAAATTTTTCACTACTCCATTGAAATGACCAGTTTCTACAGAGAGCCCATCTTTGCAGTCCCTTGCTCAGGCAAAACTCCCAATGAGATAACTGGGCTTATGTTGAAACTGATGGGTGTTGTCTGTGCCTATGGACTGCAAGGTGGAGTCCGAATCTCCATCTTAAGGAGATGTCTAAAGCCAAATCAAAAGATAATGACTGAATGCTTAGGTTACAAGGGAGGCCTCTGGATTACGTGATGAGATTCTGAATGCTCTCAACTTCAGTAGACGCAAGGTCACATTGCATCATGCTGGTGGGTGACAGTACATCATAGGACCGATGCTAAGAGCTAACACGAATTCCAACAGGAATTAGCTCAGGATGTAATGTTTGCCAATTAGCTGCAATTTTTAAAAAGGTTTTTAAGGAATAGTTTCTGACCCTTTACATTTAGATGCTTAGTCTGTTTAAATAGTAGAACACATTGAACCCTGCTTACTTGCCTTTACTGCTGGGTGCTAGGTGTGAAGAATCAATACTGCAAGCATTAGTGAAGAAGGGAATGAGATTGCAATCTTTTCCTTCCGCCTGATAAAAGTAATTATCTCTTCTGCCTGAGTTTATAAATTAAAATTCCAGTAATAAACTTTCTTAATAAAATACTGGCAACCATGTTCTTTAAAGTATGAATATAAAACATTGTTTTCATTTATTTCTAAATTTCCACTGTTTAAATGGCCATTTACTGGTCAGAAAGAAAATCCAAACAAAGTACAATTATACAGAGCCAAAGTCATTCCAGAGAGAGAGAGACACATTGTCGTTGGCACTACCCTGTAACCCTGACTTGCATGAGTACTCCCACTTAAGTCTGGAAGAGAGATTTTTGTGTGGCATCTTTTAAAGGTGTAATAGAAACGGGAAGCTTTAAGGCAACTTTCTGCCCCCCTTATTCTGGGCTGCTATGTGGACTGGGTACCCCTGGCTTAACTCTTTCCCCCTACTTCTCCTTCCCAGCTTTGGATGTAGTAATTAGGAAAGCAAACTTTGCACCCTCCCCTCAATTTTTCTGCAATAATTTGCCTGCTACCTAGACTGCCTTATCAGATGCAACACTGCCAAGGAATTCTGTAGCACTGTGTGCTGCAATCTATTCCTGAATATAACAATCCTGCTGTCACCAGCCCCACAAAAGACATTCCTTCTGCTGGGGCTTTTGTGGGGTCCTTTCAGGAGAGTGCTATAGCTGTCCTCCATATTACCTGCACTGGGACGATCCACATCCAGCTGAATGTGATGCTTTACACTGCCCCCTTAACACTTATTTGGGTCTCTTATCCAACATTAGGACTGGTGAGTGGCAGAGCCAGGTTAAGGCCTTCGTAGCCCCTAGGCACTCTCATAATTGTGGGCGCTTAAATTAGACTATATAGAAATATGTAAGGGAGAAATGCCTTGTCACCTATACACCTAATATCACTCACTTTAATTTTTGCTCTTGAAAGTGGTGCACCATGTAAGAAATTCATGGTACTTCATTCTAAAATAAATCAGTCATTTGGTTGTATACTACAGTTATACTTAGAATTCACCTGATAGTTAATTGGTTGATAAGGAGAAAAGTAAGGTATTGTTGCCGGCAATACAACTGTAAAATCCACAGAGCAATGCACCGCAGAGCTGAAAACTTGGCAACATTGTGTCTCGTGATTGTTCAGTGTCATTTATGAAATAACAGTAGAGTGGCTGATGCTGGCCACACATTTCTGCCAGAAACAGTGTTTAATAGCCTAGGGTTTCTGAAAGACAACTGTGAAATGCAAACACTATAGTAATGTCCCTTCTAACATTTTCCATCCCTGGGCGGGTTGAATTTTCTTCTGTGCACCATTAGTACAAACAAAACACCTAGGCTGCATCTAGATTGGCATGATTTTGCGCAAATACTTTTAACGGAAAAGTTTTTCCGTTAAAAGTATTTGCACAAGAAAGTGTCTATACTGTCATGTGCCTTTGCGCAAAAGATGTGCTTTTGTACAAAAGCATCCGTGCCAGTGTAGATGCTCTCTTGCGCAAGAAAGCTCTGATAGCCATTTTAGTCATCGGGCTTTCTTGCACAAGAAATGAATGTTGCTGTCTACACTGGCCCTCTTGCGCAAGAATACTTGCACAAGAGGGCTTATCCCTGAGCGGAAGTGTCAGAGTATTTGCGCAAGAACCACTGATTTTGCACATTTTGCGCAAAATCTTGCCAATGTAGACACAGCCCTAGAGTGTGTCTAGACTACACCTCTCTGTCGACAGAGAGATGTAGATTAGGCACATCAAAATTGCTAATGAAGCAGGGATTTAAATATCCCATGCCTCATTAGCATAAACATGGAGGTTTTTTGGAAAAAACATCAATCTAGATGCAGATCTGTCGAAAATAAAGCCTTTGTCGACACAGATCCTGTAAACCTCAAGAACTGATGAGTCACTTTCTATGTTTGCTCTACAAGTTTAACAGTGAGTGCTGCATTATTCTCTTCTTCATCATATTTTCCTGACACATTTAAAATCTTGTAATTATGTCACCAGTCAGTTGGTAATTTAACACCATCCCCTCCTCACTCCAGACTCAAGAAGGAAAAGGAAGATATATTTGACTAAGCTCCCTCTGATTCATTAATGAGACAATGACATTTCCACAGCAGCATCCCCATCTCGCATATAGCCCCATGCCCCATGCTCCCATGCAGCCTTCATTCCTACTCCTTTCCCAGCCCAGGAGAAAGACCTATTTCTCTACCTTGCACCAGCAGTTGCAGCCCAGACAGTAATGAGTCAGGACACCCAAAAAACTCCCCCTTCCTTACCACACAGATGTCAATACCCACCCATCTCCTCTTTCCCTCACTTTCCTACCCCATGCAGTCTGCTCCCCCTTTCTTCCCTTCCCATCCCAGCAGGCTAGAGAGTGCTGGGTTTCTCACATGAAACTGCAGCCAAACCTAGCTGCTATAATCATACTAATCCTCTCCTCTCCCAGCCCAGGCAGGACATCCCAAACTTCCCCCTCTAAACCTCTCCCCCCTGTAGCCACTTATTGCCCCTCTCCTTATGTCCCCTCCCTACCAGCTGGAAGAGGCACACTGTCTCCAGCATGGAGCTGCTGCTGCCACTGAGGGAGAAGTACCCCTCTTCCAGGATCAGGCCCCCAGCTACCTGTGAAGCAGCCACTGAACTCCTGGATAGGGCTCATTAAGTAGCTGCGAGGCCATGCTGCTGCCCATCTTACAGGGAACCTTGATACTTAGGTATAGGTTGAATCTCTCTAATCCAGAACTCTCTCATCCAGAAGCATCTGTTGTCTGGAATGATTTTAGTTAGCCAGATGTCCACATTACATGGGTGTGGCAAAGTTTCCCATGGTCTCCTAAAGTTTGTTTGCTGCTGCCAGTCCTGGTGCTCAGTGTTCTGTGCTGTTATTTCACTCTACTTTACCCCAAATGTCCTGTAATACTTCAGTAAGCAGCAGAAGTGTTGGTAATGTTACTAGACAATGTTGACCTCCCGGGGTCCAGAAAATTTGTTCAGAACCGGTCAGGTTCTGAGGGTGCTGGACTACAGGTTGAATCTTTCTAGTGTCGATCTTCCCTTGTACTACTTTCAGTTGAGAGTGAGCTTTTGAGAAAAATGATATTTAATGATGCAATCTGTGATTTTGCTAACAAAAAGAGTTGCAAAGTAAATATTTAATTGTGTTATACCTGTATGTTGTTTGACTAAAGATATAATACACCTGCATTTAATCAATCTCCAACATTTGCACATACAGGCAGTCCCCGACTTACGTGGATCCGACTTACGTCGGATCCCTAGATACGAACTGGGTGAGGCAACTCCCGCACATGCGCAGCAGCATTCCCGGGGCTCGCTCACCTGGGTCCTAGGATCCTCCTCCTCCTCGGGCCGGCTCTGACTGGGGTCCCGCAGACCTGCCGGGCAGAGGAAAAGTGCCTCCCCATGCCCGCGGCCCCCCCCCCCCCCCGCCAGCAACAGGCTGCCCCCTCCCCTGAGCAACAGGCTGCCGAACAGACAAAAGCAGCCTCTCTGCCCCTCCTCCCCTCTATACATGCCGGGCTCCCGGAGCGCAGCAGCGTCCCGGGGCTCGCTCACCTGGGTCCTAGAATCCACCTTCTCCTCCTCTTCGGCCGGCTCCAACTGGCCTCTGCCTGCAGCAGCTGGCCACAGGGACAGGGATCCCGCAGAGCTGCCGGGCAGAGGAAAAGTGCCTCCCCACGCCCGCTGCCCCCCCCCCCCGCGGCCTCGCATCCTGCACGCCTCCCCCCTCCCCCCCTGCCAGCAACAGGCTGCCCCCTCCCCTGAGCAACAGGCTGCCGAACAGCAGACAAAAGCAGCCTCTCCGCCCCTCCTCCCCCTATACATGCTGGGCTCCCTGGGCAAACAAAGACTCCACCAAAACAAACAAAGTGCTGGCCTCATTGTGTTAGCAAAAAAAGGACCCTCCTCCTAGAACCCTGGGTGGTGTGTGGAAATAAAGCTATTAGCTCAAAGCATGGTGCAGAGCTGTTTGGTATTTGATGAGTTACTCCTTTAGTCCTGAGTTTGTCACAGGGACAGAAATAGATGTGAAATCTTCTGAACAGGGGAACAGACAGCAAAACAAACATTAGAGGGGAGTTAACCTTTCCCTATGCTATCCAAAACTAAAAAATATGTTTGGCTAGAGTTTCCCCTACAATATGTACCAGTTCCGACTTACATACAAATTCAACTTAAGAACAAACCTACAGTCCCTATCTTGTACGTAACCCGGGGACTGCCTGTATTCTAATAAAAACAGCAGATTATTACTTGTGACTTAGCAGTTTTCTTATTTTTGAGTCAATTACGAATTTTTCATAGGCCTTAAATTTTCCATAGGCCCTAGGCACTGTGCCTCATGGTTAAGCTGGCCCTGGTGAGTGGCAGTGAGAATCTTGCCTTTGGTGAATAGTTGGCTGCAGGATCAGGCCCCAAGTCATCCAGGCCATCTGTCAGCTAAGACCTTATTGTTTCCTACAGTGTTTCTTTTAGTATTTTGTTCAGTCTTGGGATCAATGCTTTGAGTGATTAGGCTTCTACTTCTAAACTCTATCTCTTGAACTATTTCTCCAAAGCTATAAATCAGAATATCTTCCTTTTATTTTTAAGTGTCACAACTGACCTCAAACAATGAAAAAAGAAACTGATTTCTCCCAAATTTATATTAAAATAAGGCAGGAGAAAGAATGTTGACTTTAAAGAGCTGAAAAAAATACCAAATGTTTTAACACAGTTGATAAATCCTTAAGTCAGGCAATTGGGATATAGGAAATATAAAAATTAAAATATCTATCTGTCTGTAGTGAAGATTTCAAAAATGAAAAAGCAATGGTCCAAAGTAGCCAGGTTTCATCTTCACCTTGCAAATGTTCACATGAGGAAAAAAGGTTTGATCTAATTTTTACTACTAACTCCAGTTAATAGCCAGGTGTAAGTTTATCTTACTGATGGTAGAAAGTTACAACACTTTTGAAAGCTAACTGTATGTAAATGAAAACTCCTTCAAAGCAGCTCAGTCTACTAGTGTAAGATTATCTGAGTTTTAATGTGCTTCAGTAACCACAAAGGTATAAAACTGAGTTTTAGTAAAGCAACCTTCACAGCAAATTTACTGTACTGATAATCCAATACCTTCCCAAACTGATTAATTCATTTGAAAGTAATTCTCCTGCAGTCTGTTAATTGTCAGAAATGTCTAATTGCTTGGAAATCAAATACCTACTGCTGCAGAAGAGGCTTCAAGAAATACTATAAGATAATTAAAACATAAAGGTTATACACAAATACCAAATCCATCAAGACAGTAAACATCATTTAGCAGCAGCCTTAAGTACATTTTTTTCAATTGCAAAATGTAAATAGGTTTAGAAAACAGCTTGCTGGTGGGATGATGGATAGGATGCCCATAACAGTTTAATTAACTCCAGTTTCCTACATGTTAAAGGTTGCTCCAGTCCACTGGCTCATGTAACAAACCCTCTTAGGATTTCATTAGCTGTTGCTTGATATGAAACACGGTATACTTTCTTAAGGGGTTACTTCTTGCCCTGGCCTTCTGCTGAACTAAAGGCCTTATCAAAATACAATCTCCTGTTTTCTTTACAACTACAAAGACATTTTAAAATCTCATATGTAGGATTTATTTATCTATTTATTTATTTATTTAATTTAACTGTGTATTATCAAGCCGAAATATAAGTCAGAAACATAAGTATATACATTGGTGGCCTCTGAACAACAATGTTTTGTAAATGTTTTCATGCTAGTAACAAAAACATTTTTAGTATGTGGTCCACATTTCTGCATTTTAATACTCCATGCAAGTTCACTGGATAACATTTGGCACAAAATTTACCACATTACCTTAGCTTTCTCTTTTAATATCTTCAGCTAATCAGACTGGCACATAGACAACATGGGAGAAACCTTGCTTGTTTCAGCTTGAAAACAGTGATTGTAATAAAATCTGCACTTAAGTCACAATAAAAATGACATATATTTTTCTGTAGAGAGTGAGAAGTCTATTTATATTTCTTCACCTAATCAGTTAGTAAAGGATATTGCACATGTTTCATCTGCAATGACAAATTCTTTCATTAAAAAAGGAGGTGAAAATGAAGCTTAGGGGGGCTTTTCTATTGTGTTTTTTTAAAGATAGAAAATATAAAATAACTAGTATTGGTACAATGAGCGTCAGATGAATTAGCTTTACCATGAGCAAATAAAAACGTTATTTATCTTTTAACCTCACCAGAGTAGCTTGATATTTAGTTTAGAAAAGTTAAAGTTAAAACTCTAGCTACTTCAGAAAGACTACTTTTACAGTACCCTCTGACGGGTATTATACAGAGAAACATCATATATGATCTCAATTAATAAAGATCTATTTACACAGCTCCGTAAAGAAGCAGGCTATTATAATGCTCATTAACACCATTTTCTAATGTTCCCATGGGAAAGGTTATCAAGCTGTCTGTTAAGGACTTGCTTCCTTTACATTAGTAATCGCTGACCTAACCTGTGCAGAGGCTATTATGAGCAAGTGTGTTTTGATTCTGTCATGGCATTGTTTTGCTACAAGATGAAAAGACAAGAGTATTTCATGAGCTTTTGCGATGGCTTTCAGAAACTCCAACCGCATTTTAAAACTTCTGTTTTAAGCTGCTTCCCAGTGTCTCCAGACTTAGGCATGCATGACTATCCCTGTAAATAATGATTTAGAAGAAGAAATTTAACACTCCAGATTTGCTGCTTCCATTTGTCAATAATTTTGTACTTTGCTTGCCCTCTGCTATGTTATCAGTCATCTAGGGCCCAGGGGAAATGCTGCAGGCTTGAGGTTAAATTAAGATTCTGTCTCCAGTGATTGTCTTTAGCAAACTCAGTAGGTTCCCAAACAAACCTTATCTGCATTGAAAGCAGCCACAAATGGGGACAACAGGAGCAGCTTTCTTTCCCATTGACGTAAATACTAAAATTAATACAGAATAGTGCTGGAAAGGCAACAAAATAATTGCCAAGTTTAAATAAATTGTGTCTATATTAACCTATTAATCAGAACAGTATTCTGATGTGGAGATGGGCTTGGGATAAAAATTTCCAACTCTCGTCTGTCACCATGGAGGAAAAAAAAATAGACTCAGAAAGGAACATTACTGTTGCATTTCTCACCTTATGTAGCTTTGTCTTTTTAAAAATCATTTAGTTTTTCTATGTGGTATACTTTGGCCACTGTGACCAAACTTTTCTTCTGTACGTGGAGAAACTCCCTGATCCAAAGGAAATCTTGTTTATGGGCTCATCAAGTCAAAGCACCTAAAACATACAAAATAAATATGCTTCGTTCAGCTTGTATAGGGAAGTAGGATAGAAAATTAAGCCATGAGCCATTTATAGATATGGGGCCAGATCCTCTGTTAGGGGCTGTTACAAAGAGCATAATGATCAGTTGTTATCCATGTCCACTGAAGGTATGTTAAAAAGTAATGAGTTTAAGCAAGAAACGTTTAGGTTAGGTATTAGGAGAAGCGAATTAACTATAAGGATGGTGGTGGAGGAATAGCTTCCAATGGAGGTTGTAGAATCCCTCTCCTTAGAGGTCATAACAGGTTAGATAAACACAGGTCAGATTTATTTGGTCCTGTTTCAGTGCAGGGGCTGGACTAGATGACTTTGAGGTCCCTTCCAGCCCTGCATTTCTATGCCTCTATGAATCCTAACCCACGGAGATAGATTCTACTCATCCTCCCTTTCTCAAAATGGTAGGTAGAATTTTGCCAAGTTGCTTTGCAAATAAAAACATAAAGACAGTACTGACCTAATGAAGTTCATTGTCATTACATTATGAACTAGTATTTTTTCCCCCAAGGAAGAGTAAGAATTGGGTTGCACATTGGGAACTTTGGAGGAGAGCAATGATTCACAATGTACCCATGATGAGTATTTAACTTAATTGTGCTACTATGCAAAAATATGAAATGTCAAATCTTAACAAAGCTATGATTATGAATTAATATGAATAGACATTGCAAGATTATTTCCAAGTCACCTCACACATTCAGAAAGGAAAGGTCAACAAGTCACAATCATTAGTGTCTCCCTTGTGTCATATTTGCATTTTTCAGCTATGAATGGTTTGCTAATTCCATATAAATTTGCCATTTCAAAGCAACCATTAAATGAATAATTTCTGTCCCCAAAGAAACTGAGACTATTGCATTCTCTTAGGATTTTAGTGAAATAGTAATGACTTTCATGTTGTGAGATGCCCAATACAACAGCCTATTTCAATCCAGAGGTCGTTAGTATCAGAATGGTCTTAACTTACTTATTTTGTAGATAGAGTTCTTATAGGCCCTGGTCTACACTATGGAGTTATTTTGAAATAAGCCCCCTTATTTCAAAATAATAAGTGAGCTTCTATACTACCAAGCCTGTTATTTCAAAATAATGAGCAGGTTATTTTGAAATGTGTACTCCTGCTTTCCTTGGGGAATAAGCTTATTTCAAAAAGTTATTTTGGGACTTTTTTTTCAAATTTAGTTATTTTGAAATAAATTTTCTCGTGTAGACATGCCCTAGATGAGCAACATGCAAATGGATATCCTGGGCTATGTTTACTGAATACCAGGGCAGAAATGTTTCCTATTCAAAGATTGTTTAACTGAGTTAAGATGGAAGTGTCCCACAGACATGGACCATTACAGTTTCATTGTAGTTTATAGATGTATTGAAAAATATTATTTTAAAAAGGCATTTTGGAACTATTACTAAACAAATCTGGAAGCAATAAATGCTAATTAGCTGATATTCTGTCTTCAGAGAAAAGCAGAGTTGTTATTCGAAGAAGTTGACTGCTTTGATAAGCATGTGTGTAGGAATTGCCCACACAAATACATTAAAATACATGAAATTGCAGGCTATATAACCATTTGAGCACCCAAGGTCTATTATTTTTGAGGTACTGGTAACTTTAAAAAAAATCAATTTTATTAAATGAAAGGCCATAATGTGTAGATTCTCCATGAACATAGCTCTCATTGACTTCAGTAGAATTGGAGGGACCACAGGATTGGATTCTAGGACTGCATTGCAAGAAGGATTAATAATTATGAGGATCCTCACTTTTTTACATTTGCTAGAGAACATTGTCTCTCTCAAATATTTTTATTATAGGCATGTTTGCATCTAACAAAGATGTTACCCCTCTCATCTCTTGGGTTTGGTATTTATGTGATGGGACAAAAGGGAATGAGATAATAGGCCTGATCTGGAATGGTCCATAGCTCCTGTGAAACGGTAAAACGCCCTCAACTGTTATGCAAGTTAATGGGAGGTGAAGGTGCCCACTATTTTCATGGTATTGGGGGAGGGGGCAGAGGATATTCTCAGTGGTATAGTCATATCTAAGAACTATTTTAATATACTATCAATTTGAGTTACAAGTTTTAGGTTTACTTTCATTTCTAAACATATGTTCTAGAATGAATCTGAGAGAATGGAGAACTCTAAGGAGCTCTGAATAGGATAGGAGAAACCACGGAGCAGCTATTGCCATCTTGGTAGTGGGACAATGAGGAGTTCAGAAATATGAGATACACCTGAGATTCTTTACATTCCAGATCAGTTCTCCACACACATTTTTCTGTATAATATGTTCTTTTCCCGCCATCCCTCTCTGCTTCCCTGGGTGCCAAATATACTAATTAGTATAGCCAATCATTTTTTAATTTAATGTTCTCTTGTGATGCTGTGGACCAGGCCTGAAGCCTCCTGCCTGAGGCTTCTGGCCTTGCCACATCTTGCTCCAGAAAAGGACAACAGAGAAATGGCTCCAGAGGAAATGGTCAATCGGGGCCAAGAAGGCTCTTTAAAAAGAGCGGAAGGACCAGAGTCAGCTCAGTGTCTCTGGAGCCTTGAAGATGTGCAGACCAAGGATGGTTGGCTAGCTGGCTGAGACAGTGGCAGCACTGAGGACAGTTCCATGGGGAGAGTTGGTTAGAGATCACTGGACTGTGCTGGGACTGTTAAGATAAAGCCCTGAGGAGGAGCAAGGATGCTCCCTCTAGGAGGGGAAGCTCGGGGGGGGGGGGGGGGGGGGGGATACAACTCTCTTCCAGGGCTGAGTTGCGGAAGAACCACTGGAACTGAGATTGCTGGCACATGCACTCAGCCAAAGGGGGGTATGCACTGGAGGAGAGTGCCACCCCATTACATGTCTCCTGTGTGCACAGTTTTGTGTATGTCAGATGAATTCATGTCACAGGACATAATGTAACTTGATGCAATTAAACATATTAAAAAAGTCTGATTTTATAATTATTTTATATCCGTAAGTCTCAGATGGTCCCTACTGGTACTACACCTTTTATTTTTTAGGGTTTTTTTTTTAAACTACATTCTTGCACACCTTTAATTCTGTTTGCAGTTGTAGGTATGGATGTCTTCAGATGACATTTTCAAATGTTAAAAATGAAAACACAGGCTTCACATTTTTATGTTAATTGCTTTCCAGCTCATGTTAACAGCTCACAAGTAAATTGCTTTGGGGCCAGTAATGACAACATGTAAATATTTTAAAAAGTACTTAAAATTAGGTCTAAAATATAGTCAATAATGTAGACATTAAATTGTCAGACCATTTTTCATTTTAAAAACATTCATCTACATATGCTGATATTTCATTTAAATTTGAATTTACAGTCTGAAAAGTATATTAAATGTGACTCTCTATGGAGCAAAAAAAGCAGTTTTAATTAACCCTACCTTTCCTTCTGTGTTTTTTTTTTTTTTTTTAAATCTTCAGGATGTTTTCTTCATTTTCCCCTCATATGCACACTTTCATAATGTTTTCTTTAATTGCTTAACATTTCTGTTTCAAAGTATTATCTAATAACACTGTGGAAATTTGCATGAGCCAATATAATATATATAATTAGCAGGAGTCAAATTTGGGGGGATTAAATGTCTTAGGCAATTGTAAATTGGCTATAAAGCCTTTCTTCTGTGACTCAGTGATTCTAGAAGGAAACTATTGTCATTACAAAGCTTCTGGAAATGATTTGAGCTTAATCTAGGTCATTGTCAGTAGCTGTCCATATCATCAGAACCATGCTGGCTGGCAATCTAGAAAATGGACAAAAGGAACATAGAAACAAAGATGTGCTTTTTCTCCGCTGAGAACAGAAAAGTCTCATGGGCAGAGCAGTTTTGAGGCCCCTGGTGTATTATAGCTGGTCAGCACAGCTGATTCAACAATGGAAAATGAATATATTTTCTAACAATTATCTTGAATTTGATTTGCTTTTATCTAAGGGGGATATACTATTCACTACTTGCAAATCTTTGTAAGGCTGCTGGTATTTGTGACAATGTATACACATCCCTAAAGTTTCACATTTTTTGAACCAAATTATGTAAGGTGTATTATTAGCTATTAGTTACTTGTCAATCTCTGCTGAAAAGTTTGACATCCAGTCAGGAAGCAGAAAACATACCATCTGACCAATCACATACTATGAATAGTAAGCAGTTAAAGTGAATAGCTGATTAAAAAAACATAGAAAAGCATTAATCTAAACTACATATTACTCATAACTATACTGTGTTTTTTACAGGCATAAATTTCATCCTGTGTGGATTGTTCTAATTAATGCAAATGGGATTTACATGAGTAGCTGCAGAAAATATATCTGTTTCCCTTAGACTTACTAATTTAAAAATTTCTCCTTGAATTTTTCCAAATGGCAATTTTATATGCTGATTCTAGAATTATTTTCCCAGGGACTGTCATATATTTTATATACTGCACATTTATGACAGGAACTTGCATATTTGTATTGCCGCAGTGTGTAGACCAGTCCTGATGCAGGACCAATTACTATACAAATGCAGTATATAACAGAAATGTAGACATGGATATGTATGACCTGTTGTTTCACTGGAGAAGCATCCACTACTCACTCCTGCATACCAAAATTGAGAGAGAAGTTCTAAGCTTGTATTCCAGTTTTGTCCTGCTTGTGCATAATTAAATGAAGTGTGAGTAAATTATCTCTCAAACCATTTCAAAGTAATGAAAACATCTAACAAATCCTGTGGCATTCCGGAAAATAGTTCAAAGATATGATATTATGGCTCAGCATTTGCGTATTAAATAATTCAGCTATGATGTAAAACCTTACCTATGCACTATTTGCTGGAGCGCAACAGGATTTATTAGATGATCAATTATCTGACTATTATTTATAGCTGCCTTAACTTATAAACAGTATGCACTTTTTGGATTAAATAGAGAACAAACATAACAATTTTCATGGTGCTGCACAAGTTGATACATTTTTGGCATTATAGGTACATATGTCCACACCACCACACTATTTTAGAAAGATCAGGACTGGGTAATCGACTGTGTGTCTATTTGGTCCAGACAATTCTTTGCAAGGGAGGGCAGATCTACCTGCTTGTGCTCCTGATCAGACTTGATGGCCCAAAACTTTTGTTAATGAGAAGCTGTTTTGTTAATCGTTACTTAAATTTTTCATGTAATGAAAATTTGATTTTTTTTCAACCAGTCCTACTCTGCCCTTATCTAACTCTTCGTGCCTTCCTGCTCTGCTTTTAGACAGGGGAGTGAGATGGATGTAGAACAGAAAAATGCTCCCTTTTGCGCCTCCATAAGTGATCACATCTGTCTTCATGGGATGCCTTAACAGCTGAGGCCAGCCTAAGGTGCCTGAGCTCCTAGCCCACCAGAATATATGTATAGGGTTTGCAGGCAGTAGATTTCACTGAATGGGCACTTGACTTTTGGAAACTTTGTTTCCCTCCTTAATCAACAGAGTCTGAGGGCTTGTCTACACATGAAAGTTAATTCAGAATAAGATACAGTTTGAATTTACAGCTAATTAACCATTACTGATTACATCCATGTGCAGAATCTGAGCATGCACACAAAGAATTCATAAGGAGCAGCTATTCTGAAATAACACTCTTTGTAGACAAGTCTTGAGTAAGGCATTGCAGAAAGTCAGCTATCTAGTTTACCAGGATTTTTGAGAAGGGGCTTGGTTAGGAAAAGTGGTAGTGATGTAAATACAGTGTCTGTATGGTTTGAGTTAGATTCAGATTTAACTCATGCAGGTATAAATTAGGAGTAGTTTTACTAAAGTTAATGGAACTGCACCACTTTAAAGAAAACACAGTAAGTTTGTGTGAAAATGTCTGTGTACTGTTGATGCAGCTGTTTGCACATAATACATTATCATTATTTTGTACTGTAGTAGCACCTAAGAGCCTCAGTGATAGACCAGGTGCCTTTGTGCTAGGCACTGTACAAACACAGAGCAAGAAGACAATCCCTGTCCCCAAAAGCTTATATGATAGTATGCATCTAGAAATGCATGTTATGTCTGTCTAATCTACTTCTGCTCAGGTTATCTAGGTCTTCGGTTAACAAAACTAGTAGTTTTGATTACATGTTTTTTAAACTCAAACATATGTTATTGCCCTTCTTAGCAAATTTCAATCAGTTGGAATTTTTCATTTTTGCTGGGTGAATCCTGTACTGAGGAAATGGTGAATTTTGATGGATTTGCCTTAAATGGAATGTGACAGTGCTACTGGATAGTGGCACCATTTGGGAACAAATCCCTTCTTACAAAAAAAATTGAGAAGAAACAAAATATTTCAAGAGAGTCTGTTTTCTTCTGGAAATGTATCAGTTTTTTTAATAACCTTTTATTTAGGCTACACACATCCTCCATCTCTGATGTATGTTTGACCTACTGTACTACATTAAAAGGAATATGAGCTCACTTCCAGCAGCCTTTGATAGAAAACTTAGTAACAAAGCTTTTTGTGTGCAGGAGTAGTGCAGATGACTCTAAGCCAGGCAATACATGTTTCAGAGGGGTAACTCTGTTAGTTTGTTTCAGCAAAAACAACAAGGAGTCTTGTGGCACTGTAAAGACTGATTTGGGCATAAATAAATGTGAAAAATTTTGTGAAAGCTTATGTCCAACTAAATTTGTTAGTCTTTAACGTGCTATGTGATGACTCCTTGTTTTAAAGGCCATATATGTTATTTTTAATTTTTGATTTTACTGCCAACAACTGAATTAAGGAACTTTTGGGAGGTCAAAAGCTTTTGATGAATTATAAATCATTTATTTGTTTTAATGAAAATTGCATTAAATTTATCTATCTTGTCTACATGTTCAGAGCATCATAGCTGGTCTGAACAGATGAGAGTTTATTATAAAATATTTATTCATTAATATGGCAACCTAATGACTTCCTTCAGCTAAATGGCTTGTTTTCCTCTTACCATCATTTATCACTCCAGGACTCTTCTGATTTGTCATCGTATTACTGTCACAACAATAAGAACTGTCACACAGGCATTATCAATACATCCAGCCTGCTTTTCTTTCTTTGAAAATGGTGGATGCTTAAAATCTTTTTGATAACCTAATTACAGGGACTTTTCTCCCTGACCCCCTGTTTGAGATCATATCATATAGGGTGATGATTGATGAAATTTTACTTTGCATACTGTAAACGCAGGAGTCATGGTTGAGGGAATCAGAAGTGTGGGGGTTGCTGCAGCACCCCTCCCCCAGACTTTTTGCCCTGTTCTAGGGTCCTAGCTGCCATTCTACTCCTGGGGGCTCCACTGAAGCCCAGGGTCCTGGTTGTCAGTTTTAAGGGATCCCGGCTCCACTGTTGGCTCCGAAGTCCTGTCTGCCAGGAGCTCCACTGCAGCCTGGAGTCCTGGCAGCTCCGCTTCATGCCCCAGAATCACAACTGCTGGCCCCATGCCCAACGCTCCACAGCCACCTCCAAGTGTGGCCCCAGCATGGGACAGTGAGGGGTGTGGATGGGGTAAGGTGGGGGAGCAGCTCAGAGTCCCCAGCCTAAAAACTGTTCCAGGGCCGCTGGCGCAGGCATTGTGCATTTTCACATGTCTAACAACTCTGTGGATAATATACATCCATGTTTTAGTGCTGCTAGGGGAGTTGGGCTGATAACTACTGTAGTCCTGGGTACAAGTACTAATTTAGTCAGATTCCCTCAGGATTTGATGTCTTCATTCACAACCTCTCTTGAGACCAAGCAACCTGTTGCTGCCAGGGGCAGATGACTGTTTTGAGGGGCCCCGGGCAGCATAACTCCGCGGGGCCCCCCCCCTTTGCCACAGCGCATGTGCCGTGACGCCATGCGCATGTGCAGTGGCGCCACGGCGCATGCGCGGGGCTTTTTTAAGTGTGGGGCCCGGGGTGGCCGCCCCGTTTGCCCTGCCCTATATCCGCCCCTGGTTGCTGCAATGGTTTTGAGTCTTCATAATGTTTTTTGGAGCTGCGTCTTGAGTCCTCAGAAGCTTGGTTTACATACTAAAATATCTTTCTGCCCAGGGATTTTAGCATTTTTATTTCTTGGGTGTCTTGGATTGAATGAATATTCATCTTATTGAAATGGAAGAACTGGTAGCATTTCGGGATGGGGATGTAAGTTCTTCATTGTTCATAAAATGGCAGATTGAGTGGAAGCAGACGTGAAAATGAGCTTCCTTCATTTAGGCTCTGGGAAATATAGTCTCCATTCTGACACAGAGTAGAACTTTCATGAACAGAGACAGCCAATTGTGTGAATATGGGCCCAATTCTATGTAAGTGATTTGGTAATATGGACTATCTGGAGAATTTTGGAGCTTTGAAAAAATTATCTCTAATGACAACACAATGGCATCTTATCTTGGATTAAGCTTACATTACATGATTTGGGCTTTTTGTTTCTCCCTGGGTTCAAGTCCATTCCACATAGCAGGAAAATGAAAATACAAATAAAAAGGCAAAAAAGCCTTAAATGAAGTTATCTTTCACTTTTTCAAAACGTGAAGAATTCACAACTCCCTATTTCTAGGCCAAAGCATGTTGGAAACACAATGTTTTTGTGGATAAATAAAATAACAAGTAACTCCTAAATAATAGCCTATCATATAATTCAATTACAGCATACTTTAATATAATCAGTTTGTACAAAAACACGTATTAAAAGAGACAGTCTGTCTCATTAAAATTCAACAAACATTTAGCTCAGCTGGAATAGGACTTATTTCAGACTCATGCACATTGAATTTTCAGATAGATAGATACAAATATCCTGGCTTACAGAAAATTAAGTATAAAATATAAGAGCTAAAGTACTGATATTATTTTGGTGGCTGCATCTGTATATTTTTATGACACACTATATCATTGCCTCTTCAAATTTGAGTAAATTACAGTTTTGCAAACCATAATTACATTGGATCATACTTGATGGTTATGTTTTATAATGCTGAGCCAATATTAATAAAGTTTTCCTAAATTTATGTGTAGTTTCTCTTTTATGTCACATGGGTACTTATATGCTTTGGGTAATTATAGTTGTCTATAACTTTTATTATGTGGTTGGATGCCACTCCCGTGAATGTACACATCTTTGGGATACCAAGATTAACACTGTAGTTTCTATCCAAACTCTGTTTTGTTAGTCACATACTTTTTTAACTGTGATATTTTTCATTCCTTTATCAAAGAAAAAATAGATCATATTTTCTTTAAGAAGATGAACAGGAAAGATGGATAATGATACCATAAAGCCCTCTAAGTAAAACAGTGTTGAAGAAAGGATTTTTTGAGCCTACACTTCCAAAATATGCCCCTGCACTTGTACAAAATAAGTATGATTCCCAGTAGCAGACCAGTAAGTGAGTTGCGATCTCATTCACAATTCCTCCTCTGCTTCCTACTTACTTGGAGGCAAAGTAGGTGGGGAAGGGAAGTTACTTTGGGCCAGATAGAACAAAGGGACTTAGGTGTTGGAATGTCTAGAATCAGATCTTGAAGGCATCTAAAAATCACAGGAACAAAGACTGGGCAGGCATCTAGGCTCACTAAATAATGAATGGGACAAACAGGCACCTTGGAATGGCATCCAAGAAAGTTAGGGTGCTACCTAAGCTAACCAGCAAGAAGTACTGATGAGATTTATGAAAATTGAAACTTAAGGGGCTAAGTGCCTAAGTAGCTTTGAGTCTGGGCCCTGAAGCCCAGATTTAGGTGCCACTGTTATCTATACAAGTTACGTTGAATACTACCTAAGTCTATAGACTCCTAAATTCACTCCACACTTCCCCAGCATTATCCACAACCTGAGGAAAAGACAGGTTTTGAGCATGCCAAATCCACACAAAATAGGCTAGTAGGAAGGAAGAGGGCCTCTCCTATAGCCCTTAGCGCAGTGATTAGAACACTTATGTACGGTGTAGGAAGCCACTGTTCAAGTCCTTCCCCTGGCTTATGAGAAGGGATTTGATCCCCAACCTCTCAAGTGAGCACACTAATAATGGACTGTGGAGTGTTTTTAATTCTTTCTCTGGCCCACATACCAATTCAATTAAAGTAGAATAGTTTCAGCAGAGAGATGGATGGAGACCCACGTCAGACTATCCCATAGTCTAGTGGCTAGGGCACACATGTGAGAGGTAGGGAAATCCTGTTCAAAACCCTTTTCCTCCTTCTCAGGTAGAGGAGGGAACTGAACTGGGACTGTTTACATCCCAGTGTCTCAAGTGGAGGTCTGGGCAATTCAACTTAATGAGTGGATCAGGAGTCTGGCCTGGGTGTCAGAGAAGAGTCAGAGGGAAAACTGGAATTGGGGTCAGGACTCAAGCTGATGATCAGAGCCAATAGTCATGGCAGAACCTGGATTCCTGCTCAGGAGATAAACTAGCCATTGGGAATAAGTAGCTCAGAGATGACGGTTAGAGAGGTGCAGAGGAGACAAAGAATCGGAGCAAGAACTGGACAAGAAGCAGTTCTAGCATAGCTGTGGGCAGGGAATTTATTGAGCAGCCACTGTTCAGTTGTGATCTGTTGGCTTGTCTGACCAACCAGGGAGCACAGTGACTTAGTGAGGGTTTATTTGGCCCAGCTGAGAAGATGGAGTTTCTAGGTTACCGAACCTGGAGGCAGATGAGTACCCTATCCACTGGGCTAAAGATTATTGAACAATAGAAAAGTGGGACTGGAAGAACATAACATAAGAACGGCCATACTGGGTCAGACCAAAGGTCCATCTAGCCCAGTAGCCTGTTCTGCCAACAGTGGCCAGCACCAGGTGCCCCAGAGAGGGTGGACCGAAGACAATGATCAAGCAATTTGTCTCCTGCCATCCCTCTCCAGCCTCTGACAAACAGAGGCCAAGGACAGCATTTTATCCCCTGGCTAATAGCCTTTTATGGACCTAACCTCCATGAAATTATCTAGCTTCTCTTTAAACTCTATTATAGTCCTAGCCTTCACAGCCTCCTCTGGCAAGGAGTTCCACAGGTTGACTACACGCTGTGTGAAGAAGAACTTTCTTTTATTAGGTTTAAACCTGCTACCCATTAATTTCATTTTGTGTCCTCTAGCCCTTATATTATGGGAACTAATAAATAACTTTTCTTTATCGGCCCTCTCCACACCACTCATGATTTTATATACCTCTATCATATCCCCCCTCAGTCTCCTCTTTTCTAAACTGAAAAGTCCCAGTCGCTTTAACTTGAGGGACCTTGAGAGATCATGTAGTCCAGCCTACTTGGAGTATCAAGTGTACCTAGACCATTCCTGATACATCTATTTAACTTGTTCTTAAAAATGTCCAATGAGGGGATTCCACAGCCTGCCTTGGAAGCCAGCTCAGAGCTTAATTACTATTTATGGTTAGAAAGCTTTTCCTACTATCTAATCTAAATCTTCTTTGCTTCAGATTTCTTCTTGTCCTGTCTTCATCAGACCTGGAGAACCAATTGATCACAGTTCTCTTTATAGCGGTCCTTAACATATTTGAGTGTTAGCAGATACCCCTTCAGTCGTCTTTGCTTAAGATTAAACATGCAAGTTTTTTTAACCTTTCTTCATAGGTCAGGTTTTCTAAACCTTTTATCTTTTTGGATCTTCTGGACTTTCTCCAATTTGTCCATATTTCTTTTAAAGTGGGGTGCTCGGAACTAAACACAGTATATACAATGCGTGGGGGGCATGTGCTGGTGAGGGAATTAGCGGGGGAGGGAGGCTTGTGGATGGCCCCTTGTCCACAGCAGGAGTCAAGCCCCTCTCCACATACTCACCGGAAGCAGCCCCAGCTTACTGTGCTCCTCCAGCCACATTTCTTGGCAGAGGAGATGAAGTGCCCCACATTCACCCACGGGAAGCAGAGCAAGGTGGGATTGTGTTGCTCTTCTTGCCTCGTGGGAGGGGGGTGGACCCTGCTGTCAGTGCATACCCTGCTGGTCCCCTGAGCTGTGTCATTCAGGGGAGGCGGGAAGAGATGGGTGTGGGCAGAGAAGGGCTGGGAAGAGGTTGGGCCTGGTGCAGAGGAGTGTTCTCCCTGCCCTATTCTGGGCTGAGGGGTCACATGCCCTTATACCCCCCTTTCGCCAGTTGCCCTTAGGACCCTGAATGAAAGCTGAGGCTTCAGCAGAGCAGAGCAGTTACCTCACATCTTACAGATGACCCTGCTGTTAATACACAGAAGAGTATTAGCTCTTTTTTTCTGGTTCTGCACCACTTTGTTGACTCTCATTAAATTCGTGATCCACTACAGCCCCAAGATCCTTTTCAGAAGCATCACCAGCTAGCCAGCTATACCCTAGTTGGTAGTTTAACAGGGCACTCCCACCAAACATCAGACTCACCTCTTCTGTTCACTGCTCGTCTGGTCCTGTGTCCTCCCAGACCACATTGCCCTTTCTTCAGGGCTCTGCCCTGTGGCAATGTTCCCGCATTCTGTGTCCCTTTCTTCCCAAGAAGCCCCAACCACCTGTACCTACCTTGCCTCGCTGACCCACTACAGTTGTCATCTAGCCCCTGTCTCAAGGTCAAACTGCAGTTTGAAAGGGTCACTCGTTATTGGCCAGGGTGCATCAACCTGCTGCCTTTTCCTGCCCTTTTTACCCCCCTGAAGCCCTAGTATCCCTCAGGTTCCTGTATCAGGCTGCAGCCTGGGTTTGGGTCAGGCCAGAATTCCCCAGTTCTGGTGGTTCTTGCTCCACAGCTGGAGCAAGAGTGTGTTCTCCTCCTATCCAGGAACTCTTATTGCTACTGCTCCATCTGGGCCCTACTTGACTGCTACCTGCCTCACCTGCATGCTCCAGGGTCCCAGACTTCTCTCAGGGCAGGATTTAACCCTTCTCATCTGGAGTGGGATGACAGCTCAGCTACAAGCCCTTTCAAAGTTAAATTCAGGTAGGCAATGCGTATTTTAACACAACTGTTATTCAAAGGCTTTTTAAAAAACTGTAATGTTAAGTTTAATTTTCAAATACCAGTTATTAACACAAAGGCTATATTTTGCAGAATCCACTTTCAAAAATGCCATTGGTCATTCCTGTTTTGTGTTTCAATGGCAAGCAGTTTGTCTTAAGCTCAAGGCAGCTATGTACTCCTAATGTTTATGTCCCTTTACCTTACCCACAGGAGCTACTTTGTCACGTCACCATTGCCCTATAGATTGCTTATACTGTACAGGAAGGAACTAAGAAACCAGTGAATTGCAGCTGCTTTTAAAAAAGAGCTGAAAATCAATAATAAGTTATTGTTCTCCATCACAGTTTGAGTTCCTCATACGTCCCCTCTGACATGTAGATGTAGCAATAAATTAATTTAGTTTGAGACCATAAAAAACCAAACTTGCTCTGCAGTGACTAGGGAAGGTGTATTAGTGATATAAAAATAACACACCTTGGCAGGGTAGCTTTTTAGGAGCTGTGGAATACTGCAAGTTATTTCTATAGTTTAATGAGATGGAGGCCTGTGCTTCCAGAGGGAGACACAGTGAGCAGAGAACTCTATAATTTACTGTTGTAAAATGATCACGATTCATGTTGTCTATAAAACATGAAAAACATTCTTCATTCCTTACCAATTAGATCATAGTTACAACTCTCAGTTCCTCAGAGCTTAAAAGAAATTCCTAACTGCTAGACATAAATGAATGCTGCGGTTAAATTAAACCCTTCAACAGCCCAAACAGGCTTGAAAGAAATGCCTTCTGGATGTTATTAACATGCATATTTAAGTGCTATTTTTAAAATTTAACTGCAAGCCATAGCAAGCACAAATGTTTATAATAGCTTTTCAGAATCATCACATTACTTTGAAAGCATTTTCATCACCGCTAATTCCTGTCCAATAATTTTATTTCAGCTTTTGCTATTGTTAATTTTTTGTGTGCCCGTGACAAGACACTTGAATTAAAGGAACAAAATGTGTTGTGTTTTGTAAGTCTAGAACTTGTGGCATAGTTTTAATCTCAGGCCATGATTCAACAAAAGCTTGTGCGTGTGCTTAATTTTACTATATAAATATTTTATTGATTTCAGTGAGGCTACTCACTGTACTAAAGTTAAATAGATAAAAGTGTTTGCACATCAGGTTTGGGGGTCAGTATGTGTTTTATTGCTTATGTATTGGGCCCGTATGCATGACCTGATGATATTTGTTAAAAATGCCAGACCTTATGCACCCTCTGCCTTTTTAAAATACAGATGTGATATGATCATAAAAAGGGCACTGTGTGCTCTGATGTGTGCAACGGTTTAACTGAGCAAACCTAATCATGTCCCCTTATAGGGCAGGGTGTGCGTGAGTTAGTGGGTGGTAAAAGAGGGAAAAGGATGGATAACAAGAGGCTTAAGATTTTTGCGTTGCTGGTTATTGAAATGGTGAATTCTCTTTGCTTCTATGCTTCACATTTTCGATGCATTTCTACTTTGGTCACACTGACAGCCTGGAAAAATTTCTTGTCCTTTTACAAGAAACTTTGATTGCAAGAAACAAATCAATTCAGTGGTAGCTGCAAAGTGACCTTGCAAGGCTTCTAAATATCAAAGTGTGTCATTGTGATATGCCTGATAAAAGTGCCATTTAAATATCCAGGGAAACAGGCTTTCATAATCTACTCTGGGGCTTTGGTCATAAACAAAATACAGGACTATAAAGAGATTTCAAAGATATGTCCCCTTCTTTTGATCTTTGCAGTTAATCCTTCCCTCCACCCTTACAGCTCAGTCCTTAGAACAGCCATTAAAGGTGTTGCTAAGACAAATGTTTAGTGGGAGTTTCTGTGATCTGTTTGCTTATTTGATGTACTGTATGAGCTACTGCTGTTTATGAATGAAGAGTCTATGGTAAAATATATGTGAATCTCCTCCTCTCTTTAAAAAGGGGACAGGGAACAGAGTGGAAGTGAGTCTTCAAAACTGATAACCTAAATTGCATGCAAATGACCACTAGCTTGCATACTGAAATAGCTACTCTAGAAATTTGGCCCCTTGTTTGAGCTGTGCATTAAGGGTCTACCTGCATCCTGCTCCTTGTTTTCAGTGTACTAACATTTAGGTCCAGGATGACCTTTTAAATAAATCAGTGTGTTATGGATAGGTTAATAGTGGTGTGTTTGTGGGAAAACAGTGTTTACTTGTCACAAACAACTCTTTTCTTGAACAAACATTTGGCAAAAATTGGTAAATGATGTACAGCTTATCTGAGGCTTGGGAAATGGGTGACATTAAACCCATTCATATTAGCATTTTGGGATCATCTCATGGAAGACTTATAGAAGAGTCAGTATTTTATTATTATTTATGATTACTACCTTGTTAACATACTTTTAAAAATGTTTACAGGACTAAGCAATTGTCTCTTTTAATATTTCTATCGTATTTTAACTCACTTAAAATTCCAATAAATTACGGGGCAAGGAAGGGAGGAGATATGCACCAGAGCTCAAGCACACAGTAATATTTATAGACGCGAGCAGGAGCTGCCTCCCAAGGCCTACTAGTTGTGCTTTTTAAATACAAACAAAAGAGTGCCCTTATCATTAGGGATACGGCTGATTTGCACTAACTAATGAATGATACTAGTAGTTGGCACTTTTATAATGCCTTTCATCTGAAGATTTCAAAGCACTTTTAAGTCTGCGGTTTGGGTAGGTACGTAATATTATATCTATTATCAAAATAGTCACCTGTGAAACAGTCCCAGGCCCCTCAACTGGTGAAACGTAGTCATGAACAACTTTGTCTATTTCAGGTAGACATGATTATGCTTTCTTTGGAGAAGTGAATTGGCAACCTCATTGAAATATGTGCACTTCAGGGCCCCTTTACACTACTAGAGGAGCATAAAGAGGCCTTAGTGTGGCCCACAGATTGAAATAACAGTGTATTATTGTTCAATGGGTTTATTTAGTCAGATTTGGGTAGCTCACTCTGACTCTCTTCAAAAGTATAATCAGAAGAAATGGCATTTTCCACATAACATTTATTAGATGAAATATGAGACCAAATCCACGATGCTCTTGTAGGGAACATTTGAACTCTTGGACAAAACATTTGGTGCCCCCTGCTTTTGGAATAGACGTGGGTAGAGGAAACAATAAATCATGGAAGTTGAGGAGAGTAAATATGGAGTCAGCCAGAGAAGAAAGGCCTTTAAATCTGTGAACTGAAGAGATGGGTGGTGTTTGGAGGAGTCTCACCTGCACTCTCCCTTCAATGAGGAATCATGTCTCCCCCACTCCAAATAGTTAATTGTAAAAACAAATTTTTAGCTGTCCTTGGCTATAGGGCTAGCATCTGCTTTGATCATCTGCTTACTCAAGCAGCTTCCTCCTGTTCTACTTCAAAGTTGGGTTTTATAACTTAAGGGCATTTTAATAAAGCATCCTCAAAAGTACTATGCCTATCGGCCATGATATGAGGAGGCTTCACAGCTCACCAGGTGACTCAGTTGCAGAATCACAGGAAAGCTTATGTAAAAATGAACACTGAAAAATCACAGGAATAACTCTCCTGTAAATGTGTATTCCTGGTTTCCTCCATTTTTACAGTCTTTCCTTACCTCCTTCTCTTGGAAAAGCAATGTTGTCCCCTCACCTGCACCTTAAAAAAAAAAAAAAAAAAAAAAAGGATTAAAACTGATTAGGTGAAAATAAAGCTGAGGGGAAAGAAAGTTAATCAAAACATGAGTTCTGGAAGATATAAACTGATTGCAATGTAGCTGACTTTTTTTAAAAAGAGACAAGAGATATATGGAAACTGAGAGACTACAAAGTGATGAGACTTTTGTAAACCAATAGAAAAGGTTCAGTTGAGTTTTAAAAAGTGCATATTAAACTAAACTTGGTAATTGGTTCTACTGACTGACCCTGGTCTACACTAGCGAGTTATTTTGAAATAACAAGTGAAGCGTTCACACTACCAAACCTGTTATTTCAAAATAAAGGGCTAATTATTTCAAAATAATAACTCCTGCTTTCCTCGAGGAATAATGCTTATAGCAGTAGCGTGGGCACTCCAGTGCCACTATTTTACTATCCCCAGAGTAATTCAGACTAATTACTCCCCAGTGCTTCCTGGCGCTGTAAGTCAAGGTAGCAGACCTGCATAAAAGGAGACAGCCTTGCACTAATTTTGAGGCTTCCCTGTAGTATGCACACACTATTTTGAAATAGTTATTTGGTGAGTTATTATTTCAAAATAACTTATTTCAAAATAATTTCCTAGTGTACACATGCCCTCAAAGAGTAATTGAGCTGCACAAATTGGAGAGCTGTAGTTATAAAACAAGTTTTCATGCCATTAAACTAGGGCTTCTTCTATTTTGAGTGAGCTGTGAAAATTTAAATACAGTCTTTCTTGTGTATATATACAAAGCTCAGTAGGAGCCAAATCCTGACTCCAATTCCCCCAATTTGTAAGACAAGCAGTCTTGACCATGCTAAATCAGCTGCATTTCCATTCATAGGACTGGAAACGAAGGCAGCATTCGGGGGCGGGGGAGGAGGGTGTCTAGATCTGTGCAACTTGGAACAGTATTCTGTCATGTCTTGCAAGTCTGCGGGAGAAGGGCAGGTGAGTGGATACTTAGCCGCAGAAGTCAAAACCCCATGCAAATGGGACACAGCCTTCATAGTTGTTAATACAGCCCTAGGACTATTGTAGAATCAGTAAAGCAGCTGCACTATGGTTCCACATTCTGCTGAAGTGGATTCAGTTCCCCTTCCTGCTCTCCTCCTTATGAAAATCTCTTTTTAAAAAGAGCATTATGCTGCTGGGAACTAAAGTTTTGCCAGAAGCTGTCAGGGAGTGGTTAGTAAATGTAAAGTTTCACAAAGACTCTCCTTTCTCCTTCCCCTCCTCCATGACATACAGTTCATATCTTCCCCTTGTGCTTCTATTCGTCACGTTCTTCCCATTCTTGCTCTTTTTTTTGCTCTCCTTTTTCCCTTATTCTCTCATTCTGTTCCTATTGTCAACTTCTCTTCCTTTTTCTTTCATTCTCCATCTTTATCTATTGTAATTTTCTCCCCATCATGTTGTTAAATCTCTTTTCTTGGATTCTCTGATTGATAATCATGTTTGCCTCACTTTATAAATCATTTGGAGATCTCCTGCTAAAAAACCACTAAATATTGCTCTTCCCCCTTTTCTTTTTCTGTCACTCCTTCCCTCCCTGTCCTAGTTGTTGCTTTTTAATTTTTTTAATCTAACTCAGTGCATCTTGAAATCTGTGTGTGTCAGCTCTCTCCAGATTGTTGTCCTTCCTTTACTTGCTCTTCTCTAACAGTCTTGGTTTCTTCATCTTATCTTTCTGCTAGCCCCTTCCTCTTTCCTTTCCCTTTTTCTCTTATCTTTTCCTTTTCTTTCCTTTTCAGATTTATGATGAATAGACATTGTTGAAAGCATTGCTTCACAAAAAGGACTGGATTTTCAAAAGTCAGCTACAGAGAACAGTCCTATATCCACTCTGATATACATTTAAACTAACTGTGAAAGCCCCCGGAGTGTAATGAGGTAAAAAGCAGCAGGAATCTAGATTTTTGTCAGGTATGTTTAGAAGGACTGTGTTGGCCAAAACTCTGACTTCCGGTGAACAGAAAGTTTAATATTAAAATACAAATGGATTTGCAATTCATGAACCCCTTTGTGAAAATAGATGTTTGAAATACCTGAAGCATACCTGACCATTGGTTTAACATACTTTCAACTGAAGTTCAGAATGCCCTGGGACCAGTTCCGAATCACAAACCTTCTTTGTCCAGTGATGAATTTTCTTCATATGTGCCTCTCTCATTGCTGCATGCAACTATGGTGCACCCTGTATCCCACCTGTAGCATAGGACCGTGATGCCATGTCATGTCTTTTAAGTAGAAGAGCAGAAAGGGATGTGGTATGTGTGAAAACCTTGTAACTCATATCACAACTGTTACACAATTCAATGCTGATTGATTTGTCTAAAGTAATGAGGGAAGAAAAAATAACATACTGATAGAGTCAAGGCTAATTTTGTAGGGAAAATTAGGGACTCGTGGGTGGCAATTGCATGTATAAGAGGGTCTAGTAATTTAAAATGTTGTCGTCATAACTGAAATGGAACCTTTTGTTAATTAGGAAATTAACCTTTGTGAAATATAAGATATTTGTTTTCCTCTTGTGTTAAGCAGAACAGAATGGGGCGGAGGAGGGAGGGAAGGAAGGAGGAGTGAGAAGCACAAAAGTGAACAGGGAAGGGAAACTTTCAGGGAAAGGAAGGGGAGCTGTCCCTTACTGCATCATTGAAATGCCCGGTCGAAACTTCGCTTTCCCACAGAAAATAAATCGGGGCAGAATTTAGCATTTGGTTTCTAAATACATTGTGTAGGCTTGGTTTCTAATTCCTGATGAAGAGCTGCAATGTTTGGCTACACTTTCAGAGTTAGATTATGGCTTGTGCCATGTATTAGCAAAGAGATTAATGGATCTATCAGGTATTCCCTTACTTCCTTTGCGCTGTACCATCTCTTCCTGCTTGCTCTGCAGAGCTGTTGTGTCCCATAGATGCTAGGATGGGTGGAATGTGAACAGAACCTTGGTTCTGCATATCCAGTGCCCTGGTGGGTGGAGCTATGTTGGTGCTTTAGGGAGTGTAGGCTATGAAAGACATAGTCCTGGTATAGTTTGCTCTCTCTGCAGAGTCCTTGGGAGACTAGAAATGAGCTGGTTTTCCAGGGAGTCACTGTCTCCATTTTGGGATGCTCAAAGAGCAGCAGAACAACCATCTGCCCCAATGATAGGCTAGATCACAAACCAATAATCAAGCCTTTAATGCTAGTATGGACCAAAGGTGAAGTAAATTAGAGTTTGGAACGAGTGAGTTTGAGCCCCTTGTACAGTGCTCTTCAGAAACCAAGCATGTTGGGTGCTATACTGAAACTGTTTAGATGAGATTCAATATACTGGACACACTTGACATTACATCACAATCTACATTACACCTTATTTAGAAAATACCAGACATTTATATTTTCTCATTTATATTTTCTCAATTTGTTTCCTGAACAGAAAGCTCAAATAGTGGAATGTCCGGTTCAAAACCCTAAGTAAGATGGACTATTCTAGCAGACTCAGGCTCATGAGGCTTTGTTAAGAGGGTGTTGAATTGTTGTTTATGCATTTTGGCTTGGGCTGCAGCCCAAGATCTGGGATTGTGCAGTCTTACAGGATTTGAAAGCATAGGCCCATATATCTACAGCTCCGTTAAACCATCCCTTAGCCCAAGCCACATGACTCCAAACCAGCTAGCATGGGCCAGTGGTGGATTTTTAACTGCAGTGTAAACATACCTTTAGAAACACAATGGCACCAGTCCGCTGGTCAATAAGGGTGTGTCTAAACTGCAGGGCTTAAGTCGAAATAAGCTACACAAATTGAGCTACGTCAATTGCATATCTTATTTTGAAATAGCTTATTTCGAAATAGGGAGCATCTATACAGCACTTATTTCAAAATGGAGCACTCTTCTTCTGACCTCCCTTATTCCTCGTACAATGAGTGTTACAGGCATTGGAGTAAGAAGTCCTTCAGCTTGACAGTATTTCAACACTATTTCAAAATAACTGGCTGCTGTGTAAATGCAGACTGTTATTTTGGAATAGCGCTAGTTATTTTGAAATAGTGTTCCAGTGTAGATGCACCCTAAAGCACCCGCACGCGGGTTCACGTCCTCTGCCTCTGGGCCCTGCAGAGACTCCTCTTTGATGCAGGTAGTCCGGCATGGAGCACATTTGTGCACACCTTCCTTCGCCGCTTCCGAGGGCTCTGATATGACTGGCAGCTCTTTTATTTGACAGGTCTTCCGCAAGACCTCTCCGGGCAGCCGGCCTTCCACCAGGACCTCCTCCGCACCTGAAAGCTGCTTGCGGCGACCAGGTCCTTGGGAGCCACCTTGGGAGCAGACCTCCTCGCGGAGCCCCTGCTACACAACCCCCATCTACGTGTGCAGGCTGCGGACTCTCCCTCGGGGTGCCGGAGGTTGGTCCTGGCAGAAACCACCAGAGTCGGAGACCTCCTGGACCTCCGCCGGGGAGGCTGGGTGGATCCTCGGGCACTCGCCCAGTGCATGGGGCTCTCCACCCTACGCACTCCCCGGAGCGTACTTCAGGAGGTGAAGGACGCTTTGCCGCCCACTGCTTGGGTTTACCTCGAAAAGGTCCTGCGAGAGGGTGCACCCCACCCACCCCTCACCCCCAGCCCTCCCGAACTCTCCATGGGCCCCAAGCCCTGTGTATCTTCCTGACTGCCTCCCCCTCATCATCTTAGCCGGCTGCACACGATGCAGCCGGTCCCCTTCCGAACCGCGCCAAAGAGTCACCTGTACATGCTCGTGCTTCACATGCTTTACTTCCCCACCCTCATGTCCCGCCCAGACACCAAGTGGCGGGACCTCCTACCACCAATGGAGGGTGGGAAGCCCCGGTGGGCCAGCCTCTATTCGACTTTGGTTCCACAGCCCACTGGGGACATCTGCTGGAGAATCCTGCATGACGCGGTGAGCACGGGTGTGTACTTGGTGCAGTTCAACCCCACCCCCGACACGTGCCTCTTCTGTGGCGTGAGGGAGACTCTGGCGCACATCTACATCGAGTGCGCCAGGCTACAGCCCCTCTTTCGGCTCCTCCAGAACCTCCTGTTGCGGTTCTGGCTGCACTTTCCCCCCCACTTGTTAATTTACGCACATCCCATCCGTGGCCCCACAAAGTCGCGGGACCTCCTGGTCAACCTCCTCCTGGCTATGGCCAAATGGGTAATCTATAAAACCAGGGAGAAGAGGTTGGCCGGGGGAGAGGCCTGAGACTGTGGGGCCTATTTCCATTCCTGCATCTGCTCACGTATCCGGGCAGAGTTCCAATGGGTAGCATCCGCTGGCTCTCTCGAGACCTTCGGGGGGCAGTGGGCGCTGTCTGGGGTTCTCTGCTCGGTGTCCCCATCTGGTTCCCTCTTTTAACCCTTTGACCCTCACACCCGTCCCTGTTTTTTCATTATTTGTCCCCAGTAATTAGTTGGTTTTTCCAGATTCTGTGGACCCTCCCCTCAGGATGGGGGGAGGTCCTTTAGGTGTGGGCGGGCTATTGCCCGCCCACCTCCTGGATACCAAATTGTATCACATAGCTTTGGGAGATGTATACTCCTGCCTGCCCATAAATTCACACTCCTCCTTTCAAAGACACATAGGTCCTCAAAATTGTGAGCAAACATAGAAAACCTAAACTTGGATTTGTAATATAATCAGTTTCAGTACAGGTAGTCCCCGAGTTATGCGGATCTGACTTATGTCGGATCCGCAGTTACGAACGGGGATTTTCTGGCCCCGGAGGACTCGAGCGGCGGGACACCTGGTCCCGCCGCCTGCCTTCTCCGGGGCGAGAAAAGATGCTCCTCGTCTCCCTGGTCTGCTGCAGGAGCCAGCAAACCAGGGAGACGGGGAGCAAAGCGGCGCAGGACCCAGCCCGACCCACGGGGCTTCCAGCTCATCTGGAAGTGCCGCGGGTCCAGCCTTGAGCAAAGCCGTGGAGGACCCGGGCTGGACCGCGGCGCTGATCTGGAAGCGCCGCGGTCCGGCCCGGGTCCTCCACGGCTTTGCTCCGCGTCTCCCTGGTCTGCTGGGGGGGGGGGGGGACGCAGCTAGTGCCCCCCCAGCAGACCAAGGAGATGTGGAGCAAAGCCCGGGGCCTGTGGTAGAGCAGGTGGGGTGCTGCCGGTTGGTCCTGCAGCACCGCTCCTTGGCGCTACTGGACCAACCCGGCAGCACCCCAGCTGCTCAGCCCCAGGAGTCCTGATTCAGCTGCTGCTGATCAGTTTCAGCAGTGGCTGAATCAGGACGCCTGGGGCAGAGCAGCTGGGGTGCTGCTGGGTTGGTCCAGTAGCGCCGAGGAGCAGCCACGCTACTGGACCAACCCAGCAGCACCCAAGCTGCTCTACCCCAGGCGTCCCCAAGTTAGCCGCTGCTGAAACTGACCAGCAGCTGACTACAGGAAGCCCGAGTCAGAGTTGCTCTGCCCCAGGCTTCCTGGAATCAGCTGCTGATCAGTTTCAGCAGCAGCTGACTTGGGGACGGCTGGGGTTCTTAAGTTGAATCTGTATGTAAGTCAGAACTGGTGTCCAGATTCAGAGGCTGAATCTGGATGCCAGTTCCAACTTACATACAGATTCAACTTAGGGACTGTAGGTTTGTTCTTATCTTGTACGTAACCCGGGGACTGCCTGTATTAACACACATTCAATAACCTGAGGAACAAACTAACTGGTTTTCCCAAGGCTTTCTCCACAAGTGTTTGGATGAGTGAGAGGAAAACCCTGATGCAAGAGAGAGAGCTTTTTGGTGCTCTTTGTTCCTTCCACAACTCAGCCTAAAAGTAACCACAAAGAAGCTCCTTCCCTCCCTGAGTCATCAGGGCAAGAGGAGTAATTTATAATGCAAGCCCAACCCAAAGATGGGCTAAGATTGGTTGGAAGGAATGAAGAACCTGGTATGCTTTCAGGGAAATGCTCAGCAAAGTCAACCCCTCTGACCACTGCTCTGGGACTGTGTGTGAAGTTAGTGGGCACAACTGAGCTGAACTTTAACTAAGTGGACCAAATACAAACAGCCTACTGTATCTATTGAATAAAATATAATGAAGGATCTCATTTTCAAAAGGTGGAAGCTTTGGGCATGAGTGTGCTGCTCTGATCTTTGGTAGCCCTCCTGAGTTTTATTCCATCTGAGAGTTGGCTGTACCATCCATTTTATCAGTTTCTGTGCTATTCTACCCTGTGCTATTTAGGAATGGAGAACAGCATTATAATTCTACTCAACACCTACCATAATCAATTATTCCAATCAATATCACACTGCAGTACTACATATAGTACAAAGCAGTGTGGCAGGTCACAATGCAGAACTAAAAGGAAAATGGGAGTAGTAGATGCAGGGTCAAAAGGAGAATTGAGACAATTCAGGACCAATGCTAAACAAAGAGTAGGGAAAACAAATTGTAGTAATTTGTTTCAATTCAGAATGAACTTTGTTTCGATTTAACTTTCTGCTTGCATTCTGCAACACTGTATAAGTGTTCGTGCTAAGAATACTTTAAATTTAGTGTGCTCAAATATTCACTGAAAGTATATTCCAAGTGGTAAAATTTAATTGGGCTGTACAAAATTTGTGCTGTGAAGAGTACCAATGTCATCTAGTTAGGGGAAAATCAACAATACTATCTGATTTATAGTAACAAAACAAAACCCCACAGACAAAAGTATCTGTTGAGCTACTTGCAAGATATTTATATTGGCAAAATATTCAAAAAAATAAAATGAGTAAATTTGAGGTTTTTTATTTAACTGAGAATTTCACAAGCAGAAAATGTAAAACTCAACCAATAAAATATTTACTCAGCTGTGCAAAGACTGTAATAAAGGGACAAAGGGGAGTAAGAGAAAGACAGATGTGTGACCACCAACACACCTGTATTCACATCCTACATATTTTGTTCTTATTGAAAACTAATAAGAGCTTTCTGCCCCAATTTATAACTCCCACACACTGGTTGAAGACAAAGCAAATAAGTTTATTAACTACAAAAGATAGATTTTAAGTGATTATAAGGGATAGCAATCAGATCAAAGCAGATTACCTAGCAAATAAAAAAAATGCTAACTAACTTTAGTACATTAAAGAGATTGAAAATGAATAGCAAACTCTCACCCTAATTGATGATACAAGTATGCTGCAATTCTTAAATGTCCAGCTGCATTTGCTTACAGGTATTCCATAGGCTAAAAATCCTGTTTGCTGTGTCCAGCACTTCCCCCTGTTCAGTTCAGTCTTTGATTCTCACATGTTTCCAGGAGTCTCTTTGTGTGACTAGTCAGTGAAGAACTATGATAATGTCACTGCCCTGCCTTAAATAGCTTTTGCATGGGGTAGGAACCCTTTGTTTCAAAGCTTGGTTCCCATGCTAGTCAGTGGGAAAATACTGAAATACCAAGATGGAAATCAGCACCTCGTGTCCTGGTCATATGTCCATGTAGTGTTACAAAAGCCATAAGAGGCTGTCTGCTGCATTGTCGGGAAGGCTGCCAGGTGAGAGAGAAGCTTCTTTTAAACCCTTATTTTCTCCTAATGGCTCATTAATCTGCATGGGCTCTTCCCAGCCAGTCATCTAGACTGAAACTCTTGCCTTGTACCCCAAAGTCTCGGAGGTCTGCTGCCATCACTGTGAATAGGAAACGTAGGGTAGTGGTGGTTGGAGACTCTCTTCTGAGGGGGACGGAGGTGCCCTTCTGTAGCCCTGACATTTCATCTCTGAAGATATGCTGTCTGCCAGGGGCCCGTATCCAAGATGTCACAGAGGCATTGTTGAGGATTATCTGGCCTTCTGACTACTACCCCATGCTACTCATCCATGTGGGCACAAAAGATACTGCAAGGTGTGACACTGAGCTGATCAAGAGTACGGGTGAAGGAGTTTGGAGCGAAGGTGGTATTCTCTTTGATCCATCCTGTCGAAGGTAGGGGCCCAGGCAGAGACAGGTGCATCCTGGAGGTGAATGCCTGGCTGCAAAGATGGTGTTGCCAGGAGGGCTTTGGCTTCCTCGACCACGGGGTGCTATTCCAGAAAGGACTGCTGGGCAGAGATAGTGTTCACCTTTTGAGGAGGGGGAAGACCCTATTTGGACATAGACTGGCTAACCTAGTGAGGAGAGCTTTAAACTAGGTTCGACGGGGACAGGTGAGCAAAGCCCATAGGTAAGTGGAGAACATGTAGACCTGAGAGATGGGTTGGAAATGGGAAGGAACGTGGGCTATAATGGCAGAGAGAAAGGCGGATCAGGGCAAAACTGGGAGGCAAGGGAAAATCAGGATCTTAGATGCCTATAAACAAATGCAAAACTTCTGTCGACAAAACCCTGTAGTCTAGACGTACCCTAATAGTTCACAATCCTGCTGGGAAAGTATAACAAGTAGGGTTCCACAGGGGTCTATTTTGGGACTGGCTCTGTTCAATATCTTCATCAACGATTTAGATATTGGTATAGAAAGTACACTTATTAAGTTTGCAGATACCACCAAGCTGGGAGGGGTTGTGACTGCTCTGGAAGATAGGGTCATAATTCAAAATGATCTGGACAAATTGGAGAAATGGTCTGAGGTAAACAGGATGAAGTTTAATAAAGACAAATGCAAAGTGCTCCACTTAGGAAGGAACAGTCAGTTTCACACATACTGAATGGGAAGTGACTATCTAGGAAGGAGTATGGTAGAAAGGGATCTAGGGGTTCTAGTGGACCACAAGCTGAATATAAGTCAGCAGTGTGATGCTGTTGCAAAGAAAGTAAACATAATTCTGGGAAGCATTAGAGGCGTGTTGTGAGCAAGACACGAGAAGTCATTCTTCCGCTCTACTCTGTGCTAGTTAGGCCTCACCTGGAGTATTGTGTCCAGTTCTGGGCACCACATTTAAAGAAGCATGTGGAGAAATTGGAGAGGGTCCAGAGAAGAGCAACAAGAATGATTAAAGGTCTAGAGAACATGACCTATGAAGAAGGCTGAAAGAATTGGGTTTATTTAGTTTAGCAAAGAGAAGATTGAGGGGGGACATGATAGCAGTTTTCAGTATCTAAAAAGGTGTCATAAGGAGGAGGGAGAAAACTTGTTCATCTTGGCCTGTGAGGATAGCACAAGAAGCAATGGTCTTAAACTGCAGCAAGGGAAGTTCAGGTTGGACATTAGGAAAAAGTTCCTAACTTGCAGGGTAGTCAAACACTGGAATAAATTGCCCAGGGAGGTTGTAGTATCTCCATCTGTGGAGATATTTAAGAGTAGGTTAGATAAATGTCTATCAGGGATGGTCTAGACAGTATTTGGTCCTGCTATGAGGGTAGGGGATTGGACTTGATGACCTCTCAAGGCTCCTTCCAGTCCATGTATTCTATGATTCTATGGAGGTGTGACTGCATGCAAGATAGGTACATAGTCAATATTCCTAACTTCAGATACAAAACTGATATATGCATACAAATAGGATTATCCTATTCAGCAAATCATAACCTTTTCAGTGATATCTCACATGATCTGCATTGCACGAAATACATTGTAAAGATGCCATCATAATAATACTGTGGAGAACATGGGGTGCAGTGTCACAGAGGTGATGGGAAACTCTGAAGAAAAATGTCCTCTGGGCCACATTGCTGGGATGTGGGAGCAGGGATGGGGAGAGGCATCGCCTGGGGTATAGGGAGGTTGTCTTGCCCCTTCCCGGGACTAGAAAGGGGATGGTCAGGTGGCCCATGGCCCCCATGTCCCTCTGATCACCATTCGCCCTTGCCATGCCAAATTCTCTAATTCATTCATGATGCAGAGCTGAAAGACACTTTTCCTAATGTGTGGATAGCTTTGAGGATTCTGCTCATGCTGCTAGTCAAAGTTGCAAGTAATGAGTGCAGCCTTTCAAAGCTCAGGCTCATTAAAAAATATCTTTGATCGATGATGGCCAATGAGAGACTGACTTTGCTTGTTATTTTATTGCTTGAAAATACCATTGGACAGTCTTTGCATCTCTCTGGCCCTGTGCTTCAGTTCACAAGGAAAATGTGGAATTAAAGGACCAGAATGTTTGCATCTCTCTGTCCCTAAAAGGCTGTTACCTACTTTATTACCATTTAATGCTGGCCTGTCCAATGTTGGTGCACAATTCAATTTCTTGATGTTAGTGCATTTCAATTATTCTTAAAATTAAAAAGTTTCTATAAGCTTAAACTATTTTTATTTGCTTATATATGGCATGAATAAATACAGATTTACAGATCCCAGCATGCAAATTTATCATCTTATATGATAGGGGGAAATGATGCGTGCAAATTGTGCATCAAAGCCATGAAATGGGCTACAAATTCAATAAAAAATAAAGTATTCAAAAGTTTAGCAAATGGAGGAGAGGAACTGAAGATACTCCTTGCCTGGGGCACCACTTGCTCTGTTGCTGTCTCTGTATTTACATATCAGGTAAACAAAGATTTCAAGCTGTCGGAGAGGTGTCTACATGGTGTCTGTGCTCTGACAAGAGTGAAATTTTGTATTTGGGTTTTACTCTTCAAGTACAGTGAAAGGTTTATTGGTCTGTAAAGATGAGGGGGCTAAACTTCAAGTGATAAGCAATTGAATCAGCTGACTGTGTACAATATTATCTGCTATATATTTGAGAGAGTTTCATGGTTTATTCAAAAACTAAGCAGGAAGAGCTGGGATCACCAAATTTGATATACAGCTTCCTCTTATTATAACATAAAGCAACAAAAATATTTTGGTTGTGACAGGAAAATGGGATGTGCCTGAAATGGGATTGCTTTTCATAGACCCACCCAGAAAAGAGACAGACTCACTGGGCAGGTGAAAGAGGATAGATTCATATGGGGGTATTGCTAGCTTTTCTCCATTATCAGAGAGTGAGGGGAAAGTGCACAATTTGCTGCAACCCTCACTCTGAGTGCAGAGGGCAGACGAGCTGTGCACTTTGCTCTTCTTCCCTGACAGGGAGAGGAAGGGAAAGAGCTAGCATCCCCGGTATGAATCTTGAGGGGGGGGCTTCAGCATCTCCCTACACACACACCTTTAGTCCCCTGCCTTGAGTCCTTCCTCACTCTCCCATTCCCATTCCGATTCCCTTTCCCTTGCCCATAGCCCTTCATTAAGTACCCAAGCAATGCTGGGTAAATTTACTAGCTGTATTATAAAAGTATACAGAGGGAAATCTTTTCTGAAAACTTATGACACACTGGTAAGTAATATCATTTTGAAATGTATGTATTAACAATATATGAGAGAATGTGAATAGTGAATGATATTATGCTTTAAAGTCTACGGCCAAACAGAGAGAAACAGGTTCCCTCTCACCCAGGAGTGAAGGCAGCGATGTACCAGTCACCAATGAAATTAAGCAAGATGTGACCAAAAACAACTTAAGCCTCATTTAAACAGAAATCACACAGAAAGGAAAGAACAGCATGAGGTCATCCAGCTTCTTGAAACAGTCATTCAACTTTGTAAAATACAGACAAAAACAGAAGCCATCTTTGGCATCCATCACTAAGGCTATGTCTACACTATGAGTTTTCTTGGCAAAAAATATGCTAATGAGGGACCCATTTGCATAAATTGCAATCTCATTTGCATATTTTCTGCCTATCCATTTTTGTCTAAGGGTTTTTGCGCAAAAAGAAAATGTCCACACTGCTTATTTTTGTGCAAAAACTCCTAGGCAAAACGAATCAGCAGAAAATATGCAAATGAGATGGCAACTCATGCAAATGAGTCCCTCGTTAGCATATTTTTTTGCTGAGAACTCATAGTGTAGACGTAGCATAAGGGAATATATACATTGCATTCCTCTTCTGAGAGAGGAATGCAAATGCAGACAGCCAAAATTGCAAATGAAGCGCGGATTTGAATTTCCCGTGCTTCATTTGCATAATCGCGGACTGCTGTTTTTCCGGAATAGTGTCTTTCGAGACAACAAACGCAGTCCCTGTGGGGTTATTTTGGGAGGAAAACCCTTCCTTCAAAATAACCTTTAAACCTCATTTTTAACCCTTAAACCTCACCTCTACTCTATGCCTTTTCGCCAAGTCCACTTCTTCCGAAAGTACTGGAGAAGATAGCCATGGACAGGGCCACGGTCATACTTGCAGCCCCGTTTTGGCCCAGGCAGATGTGGCTTCCACTTCTTCTACAAATGTCCTTATGGCCTCCATACCACTTGCCAGAATGACCTGATCTGCTGACGCAATGAGGACGTTCCATGATACACCCACTGCAAGATATTCGCCACACGGCAACCTGGTCTTCGGACATAACATTTGCAAAACATTATGCGACTGATGTTATCATTTGAGACTCAGCACTGGCCTCCGCAGTGCTCTCCTCAGCACAGACATCTTAGCTCTAATCCCACCGCCGTAGATCAGGCGACTGCGCTGTACTTACCTAGGGTGGAGTGCCCACAGGGACACTGCCCAAAGAAGAAGAGGAAGTTACTCACCTTGTGCAGTAACGACTGTTCTTCGAAGTGTGTCCCCCTGTTGATACTCCATGACCTGCCCTCCTTCCCACTTTGGATTCTGTTCTTTATGTCTTTCAGGGTGATCTGATTAGGTCGAAGAACAGTTGAACGGTCATTACTGCACAAGGTGAGTAACTTTCTCTGCTCCAGCCTGTCCAGGCCTGCAGCGCTATGGACAAGGGGTTGCTCAGGCTGGGCCTGCTGCACTGCTCCATTGCTTGTGGGTTATTCTAGCTGGACTCACTGTGCTGCACCGTGGGTGGAGCGCTGCTCCCACCTGGCTAGGCCACCAGTTAACTGCTTACCCGGTAAGCATCAACCAGTAAGGTGATGCTTACTGGTTAACCCTTTACATCCCTAGTTGCATAGCACACAGGCACTACGGGTGTGACCTGCAGGGGTGCCAACAGCTTGCATAGACCCCTGGGCAAAGTGGGTAGAGGCATGGCTCTGTGCTCCCAGAAGGGACAGGGTCTTCGATGGAAGTGGCAGGCCTGGAGGTAGCTTCATGCTGCCCAGTGCAGTACACCCAATGGCTATTTAAAGGTTTCAGGCTCTGCCGCAACAGCAGCAGAGGTGGCAGCCAGCACGCCTGGGCCCTCTAGAATCACCAGGCACCAGGAGTAACTGCCAGTTTTGCACCCCTTGTCAGTGGGTCTGGTGACCTGTGTGTTTGGTGCTGTCTAGAAGCATCCCAGACAGAGCGCTACAGTATGAAAGCACTGGTAAAACACCCATGATTGCAGGGAAAGTGGTGACACAACCTCTTATTGGCCTGGTTTGCCCCCCCAAACTCCTTGTTAGGATGATTGTTTCTGAATGGGAAACCTTGCAGAAGTCTAAAATAGATGGCTGTTCATATTAATGCCCTAATGGTTGTAATACCATAATAGAATATGTGGATGGCAGGGATCATCTAGAGCATGAAGCCACACATTTTTTTAAACTATCATGCACCTAGTGATGCACTACTTGTATAAAGTCTAAGGTATGCATGTAATCTGACTGCAGTTTTATTAAATGAGCTTTCTCCTTTTTAATCTTCTATGATATATATTAAAATAGCAAAAATCTGTGCTCTTTGATCTACCCTCCTACTAAAAATTAAAGATTTTTTCTTTTGACACAAAATGGCATGTAATCTATTTTGTATGAGTGCTCTTTTTCAGTTCACTAGAATTGCATGATTGGGAGTGTTCTACAATATGCAGAATTCAGTTTTAACCCTCTAACATGCTGTCAGATGAAAATCTGCAGATGTTTTCTCCTTTTCAACATAGAGAGGTAAAATCGTATTTATTTTATTAATCATCGTTAGACTTCAAGCACCTTCCTGAAACATACCATGGAAAAATGCATTCATTCACTACAATAGCTTTATCTCAGCAGCACATGAGAAAGAAGGCCTATATGCTGATGCTGTATGCCAAGTAGATGATATTTCTTTAAAAAGATACATTGTCTTACATTTATGTGTGAAGGAAGGATTCAAAATTATTTCATTATGAATCAAAGGCTTTGCCATGTTCTTAGATCTTTATCAAATACTCCTTTTGTGAGTCACTTTTAGACGGTTCTGACTCAAGAAGGTAATAAGATGGTTCCCTTTGAAGAAAACCTAAATCCACAAATGAAAGAATATGTGCTTTTGAAATGTTTAAGAAGAATTTTTTATTGATACAGAAGAATGTTCATGAAGAATATCATCCACTTGGATACAATTATCGTTGAATAGCTCAAACAGCTACTATTAAGAACTTACTCTCTCTATCTAGATATAGCTGTAAGCAGTCTGAACAAGCTCACACTTGATATCTAGCAATGAACTTGGGGAAGAGACTTCAGGAGTAGACTATATTTGCATGGACACATCTACACTGTCCTGGTGTTCAGCAGATAGAGCTGCTTTGCCAAGGTGATCGATTTTAGCTGGTTTAGGGTTATAATTAATTTAATATTGAATGCAGTGGTAAATAAATGTTGTTATTCTTACTGTATGAATGAAAGGCAAGTGCTCTTAGCATGCCCTAATTGAGGGATTCACCATTAACTGAGCCTCGCTTGCCAAGCAAAGAGTGGAGATGGGGACAAGTGTTCCTATCTGATGGTGTAGGTGCCACCAGAAGAGTCCTAGGCTTGGCCTACATCAGGAGTGTACATCAGTGTAGTTATATCTATTAGATGTGAAACTCCACAACCCTTAGAGACATCGATATGCCCACCTACCCCTATGGGGTGGACAGTGGTAGGTTAATGGAAGAATTATTTCGTTGACCAGGCTACAACCTCTTGGGGAGGTGGATTACCTATGCTACTGGGAGAAGGTTTTCCAGGAATGTAGGTAGAGTCTACACTGAAGAGGTGCTACTGCACTGTTTAAGTATAGATATGTGTCTAGAGACAAGTTGGCCTTCCCCTCTGCAATGTTTAAAGACAGAGCTGATTGGACTCAATTGATAGGCCTTGTTTCTATTGAGGGGTTACTAGAGCTGAGGCCACCGATGAGCAAGGCCTTAGACCTGGTGTGGGGGCAATGTTTCAGTGAAAGATAGTGAAGCAGAGAAGTTCCTCATTTCCCAGAGAAATCATTAAGAGCTGGGATATATCATGGAGCCTCAGAACATGGCACTGCAGATGTGGGAGTGAGCTGCAAGCAGCCACAGTGGTGGCAATTGGCGACAGAGATAGCAGCAATAGGAGCGAACCAGTGGCAGAGGCAGGCTACGTCTTCACTGCAAGTTTTTTTTGCAGAAAATATATGCTAATGAGACTCATTAGCATAAGTCGCGATCTCATTGGCATATTTTCTGCCATTTCTTTTTGCGCAAGGGGTTTTTGAGTAAAAAGAAGAGGTGTGGACATGGGTTTTTTTTTTTTTTTTTTTTTTTTTGCACAAAGCCTCCATTTTGCACAAGATCCTTATGCCTCTCCAGGACAGGCATAAGGATCTTGTGCAAAATGGGGTTTTTGCGCAAAAAAAAAAGAAGTCCACACTGCTTCTTTTTGCGCAAAAACTCTTGTGCAAAAAGAAATGGCAGAAAATATGCCAATGAGATCACAACTTATGCTAATGAGTCTCTCATTAGCATATATTTTCTGCCAGAAGAACTTGCAATGAAGACATTGCCGCAGTGGCTACTGCAGAGGATTTGCTTGACATTACCTTTCTAGGGAGGGCAGTGAGCCCATGAAAACACCCCTCCATAACTTTGGGTCTTCACTGAGCAAGGATAGCAACTGAGAGTGAGGTGCAGCAAAAGGAAAGAGGACTGGTATATTAAAGGCCCCTTGGTTTGTTGAACTTTCACACTGCCAGATGTAGGCTGACTAGTTGTATCAATTTTTATGGGGACAGTTCTTCTATTTGGGATTTTTCTTGTAGATGCTTAGTACCCCTCACATTCATTCTCAATCTATTCATACTTGCTGTCTGATCACCCTAGCCAAGAGGGAAACTGAGGAAAAAAGACACCGCTTGGTGTACAGTGGAATGAGTTAAGTCTTTTGTTGAATATAAATTCCTGGTAGTCTAGATTTTTTTCCTTGCATCTCTGTGAGGAATCTACTAGGGATACAAATGATAGCCCTTTAGAGAGGTTGCATGGTTTAGCAGGTTGTGCATGAGGCTGGGACCTAAGCATTTTAAACATGAATGTCTTATCGAGCAAGTCACTTAGTACAACGTTCTGTTCTAATTGGCACCCTCTGAAACCTGATTGACTTCAGTAGGATAGAACAGGTATAAATCAGGACAGAATTTGTCCATAATATCTAAAGGCCATATTTTCCAGGGTTCATCATGCACAATAGGGCCACATAGTCCTGAACATCCAGCAGCTCTCATTGTGACATTTGTGGGCAGATTTTCAAAAGAGCTCAGTATAGTGAAAATGTGGCCACTGGTGCTGAAATGGGAGTTCGTCAAAAAAATCTGGCCCTGCTTATATATATTGAGGACTGTCTGTTTGTAATAAGAGAGTGAAAATGGAGGAGGATGGTAACTGGGGTTTGGGAAAGCTCAATTAGCTAATACTTGTACAAAGAAAAGCATAATATAAATGCTAATTATTTTTATTAACGTGCATCATAGTGCTGTCTTTATTGTTTGGGCATAAAGAACAAGGATTTCATTTTACTGAAAGCTCTTGCCATTATTATTTGCTGAGGGGAGGTGTGTGTGTGTGTGTGTTTGTCTATTGCAATCTTTTCTTTCCAACTGGGTCCAATACATTTTGGTTTGTAGTACTTCAAGAAGGATAATTGTCCCTCCCTGCCCCATTGACTTATTTTTGCAACTCCCTGTGCAAACCTTCAATGAATCAAATGTAAATATCTTTCTTGAACTGGGCACATTTCAGGAAGCCTCATTGTTGTCCCCAGGGCAGCTGAACCTGTTTATTTTTCCATCTGCTTCCTGTCTGCCTAAAATACTGTGCTCTTGTCACTCAGCAGGATCATTGCTCAAAGAAACCTAGAGAAACTAAAGGAAGGCCTACCTGTGGATTGTCTACATGAGAAAGTTTTCACATTTTAACTAAAGTTGTGATTTGAAACCAGTTAAGTTAAATGTGTGTTAAACATTAGTTTGGTTTAAACAAGGCTAATTTTATGTGTATCAATCCTATCAGAAATTGGCTTTGTTTACATTGAAATAAACTACTCTTAAACTGAAATAAGTGCAGAGGTAATTCCAGGTGCCAGGGCTAACTCACGAGGGTTTTTTACACTGGAAAATGTTATCCTTTGGAATCTCCTACAGTTAATGTTGTTGTAGGTGAGGAGAAAGGTTGAAGGACCTAGCTCCCCCTTATAATATATTTACCCAGTAGTTCCTTCCAAATATTTTCTTCGTTTCTTCAGAACATGTGTTGTTTTATCAGAAAAACCCAGTGGTCCATATAGTGTGATAGTCTGTCTTCAACAGTACCCAGTACCAGATGCTTGAGAGGAAGGTGCAAAAGCCACATAATGGGCATTTTGTGAGCTATGTCAGAGGCTATGTCTAGACTATGGGGTTTTTCTGGGATACCAGAGGTATCCTAGAAAATCTCATCCACACTTTTTTTTGCAGACGAGCAGATGTGCTCTTTCAGAAGCCCTGTCTTCCTCCTCCCATGAGAAAGAAGAGCTCTTCTGAAAGAGGGTTTTTTTTTTTTTGTGAAATTCAGCCCAGTGTAGATGGGCCAAATTTCAAAAAAGCCTCTTCTGAAAAAACGCAATTTGCGTACCTTTTTCCGATAAAGCCCTGTAATCTAGACATAACCAGAGAGAGAAGCTTCTTAACATCAAATACTCCAACAACTGACTTTAGCATAAATTCAAAATACAGCAATTATTCTCCTTCTTCTTCTCTCATATTTCTGAGATAGAGTAGAGAATCTGCCTACTTCCAAAGCTGTAGTATTTAGGGAAGAAGAGAATTCCTGCTTCTCAAGACTGTTTATGTTGATGGATGTGGCAAAATATATCACTTGGACATACCACTGCAGGAAGTAGCATGGATTGGGACATTGCTTCCCACAGCTCCCATTTGCCAAGAAAGGTGATCTGTGGCCAATGGGAGCACTGAACACCTGTATCTGCAGAAACACAGGTAAATATAGCAGCGGTGGCCCCCCAGGGGTTAACCCTGGAGAACAGGATCCGGTCTGTGGGCCAGTATTTGCCCACCTCTGCTTTAGCCTAATGCTCTGTATTTACTTTGTGAATTATGGCAAATCTGGTATATTTGGAAAAAATAATAGTAAAGTTATAAACTGCCCTGCACTCAGGCACAAAGATAGACAAGTTTCATTTCCCCATTTTTCAGAAACATCACTGATGTATTTTTTCTCTTCTCCTTTTACAATGTATTTCTGGTTTTTGTGTTTTCTTTTCCTCTGCTTATTTTTCTGACTGGTATGTTAACAATGATTTAAGATTAATACCACAAAGTTGATTTTGGTATTTCACTTGAACTGTCAATGTCAACCCAGTAGTTTGTTTTACCTTGAAATGGGCTCTATATGTACTTTAATGCCAACATATTTGTTGCTATTGCCATTAGTATCTAGAATTTCATTTTAGCTATTCAATTTAAAACATTGCTTATTTGGAAAAGAAAATAAACTTTCAATATCCTACCTGAGCAAAATATAGTAACAAAAGTCCTGCCTATTGCATTAAATACATTAAATAGAATTTTTTTAAAAAACTACAAAAGGCATTCACATGTCATCTCTTATAGATATTTATAAATGCTATTTTGCAAATATACATTTAAAAAGAATAAATGTTTGAAAGGTTCTGAGGCACCATTTTTAATGATGTGCCACTTTTTATAGATAATATATTTTAATCAGGTGTGAGACCTTACCATATGTGTTGGGGGAAACACTTGAATTTTTCTTAATTCCTGTCATTTACTGATTACATAATAACCTTTTCCATGGCCAAAATGAAGTGCCAGTTCTCCTAAGGAATAGACTGTGCACAGTGTGAATGTAAAGGCAGCAGAGTATTATTACAGCAACCAAAGTTCTGAAATGATGAGAGACAGACCGGGGAATGAATATTAAACAATTGGTCTGGAGAATAATACAGTTAGCTTGAAATGTTGAGCTTTTCAAAGAGGTTGGCTATTTTCCCATTCCTCTTTAAACAAGACAAAGTCAGGTGTATACTATAATTGGTAAACATTCTAGGGTGCATCTACACAGTACAGTTATTCTGAAATAACTGATGTTATTTTGAAATAACAATGCAAGCATCTGCACAGCAATTCCGTTATGTGGAAATAATTTTGAAATAACAGATGGCTTATTTTGAAATCTGTAAACCTCATTCCCCGAGGAATAATGCTTATTCTGAAATAGCTATTTCAGAATAGCACTAGTGTGGATGCTCCACTACTGCAATTTTGAAATAGCTCTTCCCCAGGGTCATTCAAAGTAATTACTCCCCAGTGCCTCCTGAGGCACTAAATTGAGGTAGGGAATGCCCACATTAGGGAATCCTGCCTTGGAGTAATTTAGAGGCTTCCCTGTAGGGTAGATGTGCTATTTCAAAATAAGCTATTTGGGGAAAAAAATCCAAAATAGATTATTTTGAAATAAGCGTGCTGTGTAAATGTACCCCCTAGTAATTAAGTGGAAGCATGGTTTTAAGTCTGAACTGAAGTAAGAGTAGTTGTCATTGTACCGGGGCAGCGGGAAGAAAGACCAGACACCAGAAATGTGGTTTAATGAGACCACAACTTTATTAAACAACACTTCTGGGAACTAGTCCAGGGCAAATTATTCATCCATTCCATTTGGTAAACAGTGGCTGTCAGGTCTCCAGCCCATAAACCTGACTTCTGAACTGTTTGTGGGACTTCACCACCTTCCTCTTTCATGAGGATTAAGGTGTGAGGTAGAGGGGTTGTCTCCTCACTGTTTCAGATATCAGCAGTCCCTACATCATTCCTCTCCTACTTTACAACATGCCTTCTTCTAATTTGCTTCCAGTTCTTGTTTGTTGGCTAACAAAGACCCTATTGATGGATTACTTCTATGTGCACCTGCCAAATTTTGGCAAAATAATTTTACAACTACCCACTGGTCCCTGGTGAAAAGTCCCATCCCATCCCATCCCATCCAGGCCAGTCTAACAATGTCAGAATCTGGTATCAGTCCTAAAGTGAAGTTAACATACCAGTCAGAAAATAAATAGGGAAAATAAAGAAAACACAAAAAAAGAAAAATCCCTTCCCATTCCCACAAAATTGACCAATGTGATAGCTGCACCAAAGCCCCCAAACCTGATTCTGTTTTAATAACGGGGGGGGGGGGGGGGGAGGGGAGGATTCTTCCTGTTCCAGAATGGTACCTCTGGGAAAATGAGTGCTCACGAGGAAGTAGAACTGTAATGCTTTAAGGAGCCAGGGGGTTTCTTTCCCGTGCTTGACCAGACAAAGGCTCCATACATTTGAGGCCATGTGTATGTGTGTGTTGGAGCTTTTGCCTTCTCTGCAGTGTTTAGGGTGGGTTTTTTTTAAATATCTTAAAGCAAAATGTATCCTAAATCTGCAAAATATGGGTCTTCAGTACATGGGTCCTTCAAGTCTGATATTCTGCCTTTTGCTGAGAACAGTATCTTGTATTTTCAATCGGAAGAATTGCTTACAATACACTATATAGCTGTGCAATGCTGTATGGCGAATGTAAAATGCCTTGATAAAAATCCACAGGTACATACGCTGAATCGTGCAATTCAGTTTCTCCATCTTACTGCATATAACAATGGTCATGATATTATACAGCTCTTAAAAATTAGTATGCCCTCTTGTGCTAATGAATTAAATAGGTTTAATGTACAAGGTTACATTTTCTTAAATTTAAAACAATTCATCAGTCACTCACTTCAAGTGACTCTTTGCTCTTGTATTGTGAAACATAGATGGTGAAGGAGGTCAAAAGAGAAACCGATTGCTTACATTTCAGATTCTGTAATTCTAAGCGTTGCTATCAGGTATCCTGTAATTCAAGGAGCTAGATGATTTGGGCTGTGTCGCTACTAGACCTGGTCTGCACTAAGGAATTATTTTGAAATAACTTTTAAATAATTCTTATTTCAAAATAACAAGAGGAGCATCCACACTACCAACTCCATTATTTTGAAATAAGGGACTGGTTATTTCAAAATAATCACTCCTGCTTTCCACAAGGAATAACGCTTATTAAAAAATAATTATTTCAAAATACAGTAGTATGGATGCTCCACTACTGCTGTTTCGAAATAACTACTCCCCAGAGTCATTCAATCAATTACTCCCCAATGCTTCCTGGGGCTCTAAGTCAAATTAGCATGTCCACATTAAGGAAGCCTGCCTAGTACTAATTTTGAGGTTTTATGTACCGTGGCAACACTATTTTGAAATAGTTATTTCAGGAGTTATTTTGAAATAAGTTATTCTAGAGTAGAGCAAACAGTTGACTGTTGGTGATCAGCCACCCAAAAGGTTTTCATTTCTGATGGACCCAGAACAGAAATATTTCCATTTTTGCTTGACAAAATTATTTTACATCAAACATGTCATATATTCTAAGGTCAGATGGGACCATTGAGGTCATCCAGTGTGACCCTCTTTATAATACAGGCTATAGAACATGGGTCAGCAACCTTTCAGGGATGGAGTGCTAGAAATGACTTATTCACCTCTATATATGGGTCTGAGTGCTGGTGATACTTTTTAAAGTCAATAATAGTCCTACTTACAGCAGCTTCAATAATAAATTAAGATGTAGATCTTACCTTTTAGTGTGATCCTTGGCCTTGCTTTGCCTTGCTGAGTTCTCCGGCTCGTAGTTTAATACTTTAAGCTGTACACAAGCCTCTGAGTGTTCAGTTGCTAACTGACTCCAGAATAGACAAAGAACAGTCTTCATATGTGAAAATATCTGTTCACAGAGGTATGTGGATCCAAAGGCTGAGAGCAGTGAAAATGCCACTTTCTTCAAGCAGTCAAATTTCACAGGCAGGGAATTCCAACAGGCCTTGATAGAGACCCCATGATCTGTCTCAGTAGCCTCAAGTGTGCGCTGCAGATCCCTAAACTTTGAGGCCCATAAGTCTGAGCATTGCAATTCAATGAGCTGCATTTCAAAATCCTCAATACTAATCCACTGTTGAATCCATGTTGCTGGCATCAAAGTTGTCTGGTGTGATTAGAAAATATCAGGCCAAAACATTGGAAATCTTGAAATCTGACAGAAAAATTCTGATGCAAGTTCTTGCATATACATTTTAATCTCAGCAACACGGATGGTGTGGTGCTCCAATTGTTCTTTAAGATGTTGGAAATAGTGGAAAGTCAAGATGTCAATGTCCCAAGAAAAAATGGCAAGTTTTGCAACAAATGCCTTCCATGTTTCAAAAAGACCGATAACAGTTTGGCCTGCACCCTGCAGATGGAGGTTGAGTTCGTTTAGATGCACGGTGATGTCAGTTAGAAACATTAGTCATGAGCCATTTGTCATCATCCAGTTCGGTGTAGTTTTGACCTTTTTCTGACAAAAAGATCTTGATTGTATTCAGACAGTCCACAAAGTGTGTCGAAACCTTTCCACGGCTTAACCAATGAACACTGCTATGAAGCAGAATGTCCTTTTATTCACTGTCCTTTTCCTCAAGCAGGGCTTTAAACTGCCGATGTGTCAAGGTAGATCAAGTAACAGGAAAATTCATGATCTTCACTACTGTAGTCATCACGTTATTAAGCTCAGAGTTAGAAATCTTAGCACCAAGATTTTCTTGGTGAATAATACAATGACAATTTACCGTTGGGTGACCAGTGTGATCCTCAATGATCCTTACAAATCCCTTCGGTTTTCTGACCATAACAGGGCCATTGTCAGTTGTCACAGAAAATATTTGTGTTATGTCAATTCCTCTTTCCTCAAAGCGATTAACAAACATCTTCGGTATATCTTCCTGTTGTTTTGCCATGCATGGGTTTTAGGCAGCATAGCTCTTCTCAATCTTCATCTGAGTCACAGTATCTCTCAAGAACTGCTAACCATGGTACATCATTTATGTCTACACACTCCAGTGCAACACTAAATACCACTGTATCTTTTAATGACACCATCTGTCATTTGTTAATGTTTTCAGCCATTTCACCTATGCGCCTTACCTCTGAACTGGCAAGTCTTTTATTCTGCAGATGATTGTGTCTTTATTGGGCAAGCCATTGAATAAAACATCCGAACAACTGAGAAAAGCCTCTTTTATATAATCTGTCTATAAATGGCTTTCTATATTTTGCAACACAATATGCAATTTTGTAACTTCCCTCTGTAGCTTGATTTTTAATGACACTGCTTTGCTTTTTGTACCTTGCAATGGCCCATTTAATTGACTCATCCTTGAAGTGTTTCTCATGCTTTCTCTGAAAATGTCATTGGACACTTGATGTGCAGCAAACCATGTTCTCACAACATAGAGCACAAACAGCTCTATCTTTGTGTTGAACAAATATGTATTTGTCTGTCCAAGAGGGCTGAAATGAGCAAACATCTAACTTTGCTTTCTTAGGAACCATCGTTAGCTGCTGAGTATCAATTCTTCCTGCTTTCAGAATCTCTGTACATTTTTTAAAAATTACTATTTTTATGACTTCGCTTCTTCCCTCCCTCCAGCTTCGGCTGCCTCAGAATAACACTAGGCTAGTGCACATGGAGGAAGCAGGAGACTGTCAAAGAGCAATAGTTTTTCCAGTCAGCACTATGCATATGCAAAGAGCAATCATTTTTTCAGGATATGCAATACATATCCAACCCCCAATGGCAGCAACTCACCTGTCTGCAGCTGCAACACCTCTCCTCCCCCCACTCTTGTTCCCAGGCCCACCCACAGCTTCATCATCCCTCCTTCAGTTCCCAGGCCACCCCGGCTTCAAGAGCCCTCCTCCGGTCCCCAACCATCCTACGGCTTCAGCATCCCCCTGGTCTCCAATCCATGCGTCTGCGGCTTCAACATGCTATGGCAACAATTTGTCCGGCTGCCACCCACATGTTCTAGACCTGAATTGCTGTCTACTCCACAATGCACTCAACCCCAGTGGCAGCCAGCCTCCAACATGGCACTGGCTAACCATGGCTTCAACACTTCCCCCTCCCCCAGGCCGCCTGTAGTTTATACACACACACACACACACACACACACACACACACACACACACACACACACACACACACACACACACACACACACACACACTCACTCTGCCAGAGGAGAGTGTGCTGGACTAGAGAGGTTCAACTTGTACACACAATTCCCCTGTTTATGCAACCAAGGATCACATAAAACCTTTTGTTCACAGCATTGCTCTGGGAGAATCTTGTTTAGCTGATTATTCACCATGACCCCAAACCCTGTTCAGAGTCACTATTTCTCAGGATCCAGTCCTTCCTCCTGGCCTATATACTTTTTGCTACATGTACGCATTTACATTTAGACATATTAAAACACACATTGTTTGGGTTGAGTTTATGAAGGGATTGTGGTCTCTCTGTATCAGTGATCTGTCCTCTTCATTATTTACCTTTTTGCTAATCTATGTCATCTGCAAACTTTCAGTGATGGTTTTGTTCCAGATTATTGATAAAAATGTTAAACAGTGTAGGGCCATGAGCTGATCTGTCTGGTATCCCACTAGGCATAAACCTAGAGCCATCCTATACATAGGATGGCTTGGGGGGCAACCACCCAGGCCCTTGCTCTGGGCTAGCAGGGGACCTGGCATCAGCAGCATGGTCAGACCTGCCCCTGTACTTGCCAGCAGTGGTGGGATGAAGCAGCTCAGCTCCAGCCCACTCCGCTCCCCTCCCCCAGCTCTCAGTTGCATTGCTTGGGGGAGGTGGGGGCTTGGGAAAAGGGCTGGAATTGTCCCTGCACTCCCTGGTGTGGGGGGAAGAGGAGCAACATGGCTGGGAGTTAGGTTGCTCTGCTTCTAAATGCAGGGAAGGGCCCAACCCTTGCTGATGGTACCAGGCCCCCTGTTAATCCCCTGGGCTGCACTGATCAAGGAAAGGGTGCTTGTAGGAAGGGGTAGAATGGGTGACAGGGACAGGGCCTAGGGAAAGGAGATGAGTGAGGATGGGGCAGGAAGGGGCCTGAGGTTGGGGGGGGGGGGGTTGTCCCAGGTCCTGCACACATCCACTTGATGGCTCACTATTTATAAATACATTTTAAGACCGATCAGTTAGCCAGTTTTTAATCTATTTGATGTTTACCTGTTTTTATGCAATGTTATATGGTACCAAGTCAAATGCCTTACAAATGTCTAAGTACATTGCATCAACATATTATCATCCTCAAACTTCTAGTCTCATAAAAAAATATCAAGTTAGTTTGACAGGATCTGTTTTCCATGTTGATTGTCACTAAATATATCATCCTCCTTTATTTCTTTATTAATAGAGTCCAGTATAAGCCACTCCATTATCTTGCCTGGGATCAATGTCAGACTGACAGGACCATAATTATCTGGGTAATCCCATTTACCCTTGTTAAATACTGGCACAAAATTATCTGTCTTCCAGACTCCTGGAACCTCCCTGGTGTTTCAAGACTTATTGAAAATCAACATGAACAGTGTAGTGAGCTACTCTGCTAGCTCTTTATATTCTTAAATGCAAGTTATTTGGACCTCTTGTATCAAAAAATGTTAACTTTAATAGCTTCTATTTAACATCCTCCAGAGATGGAAGATGGAATGGCTAGCATATTATCACCATTATATGATGAGACTATATCATTTCCTGCCCCAATATAGAACAGAAATATTTATTGAACACTTCTGGTTTTTCTGCATTATTAATAATTTGATTATTTCTATATAGTACTGAATTAATAATGTTCTTTGCATTATTAAAAAGACAAAAATTCCTTTTCATGCTCCTTAACTCTGCTGACCATGGAGTTGTTTTTCCTTATGTATCTTGGTCTCTCTTATCTGTTTTCCACCATTCCTGGTTTTTAATTTATATTTATTACTATTGACTTCCCTTTTCTTCCCATTTGGTATATATTGTTTTTAAATTTGTTTTAGCTACGTTCAGTTCCCTTCTAAATCAGGTCAGTTTTTAATCAATGAGCCTAATTTTTAATTGTGTTTGTAACTTTTTGGACATCTGGTAAAGAGTTTTAAAACAATTCCCAATTAGCATTCACATTTTTCTGTTTAAATTCTTCCAACTGAGTTAGCTCATAATTGTTTTCAGCTTTGTGCATGAAGTATGTGTGTGTGTATATATAGGTATATATATTTATATAACTGGCTTGGACTTTATTCTGTTTGCACATTACAAATGTAACCAAGTCATGATTACTTCTATCTAAGCTACCACTGGTTTTTGTTTTTTGTTTCATTCTTTTATCATTTTTTCTTTATCCGTCAAAATGACATCTAATATAGAATTCCCCCATGACTGACACTTTGTGAATTAGGAAATTGTCACCCATAGTATTTAGTAATTCTAAGGATGTTTTGGTACTGAGACCATGAGACCTTTAGCATTAAATATTTTTCTGGGTTTTTCATTGTGTTTTTTACCCTTATACTAAATCTCATAGACCAGTTTTTATTAAACTGTGTTCCACGGCACATCAGTGTGCCGCACGGCAGTCAGAGGTGTGCCGAGGAAAGAACAGAAAACATTCTGTTCCCCTGCCCCCTGCAGAGCCCGTAGACAGCTCCCACTGCGGCTGCCCCCCCTCACCCTCACCCCGCAGGATGTCCCCTGTCCCACGGAGCTTCCAGTGCTTTGTATCTGCCACCTCCTCCACGTGTGCAGGCAGCAGCTTTTCCAGTGGCTGCTGCTGCTGGGAGGGGGAGAGGTGGCTGGAGCTGAGGAGCTGCTCCCAGACCTCGGAGTTTTAAAATTGCCACCTGCAGGGAATCCAGCTCAGGCTCTGCCTCCCTCCCCCACCGCCTGCGGCACGCTTGTGCACTACTGCCCCCCATGCACTGCTGCTCTCTCTCTCTCCTGCACCCCTCCCCAGCCTGCTGGGGAAGTGGCAGAGTTTAGTCTGGTGGGGATGGTTGGGGTTTCTACTCTCCGCCCCTTCTTCCCCCTCCCTCCCCGGCCAGCAGGAAGCCTGGCCTGGTACTGCTGCTGTGTTGGGTTCCCCGCTGTATGGGCGGGGGAAGGAGGGAGACGAATGAGCTGTCCACTGCCTCGTACCCCTGCTCCAAGGAACAAGAGCATGCTCCCTGGAGTCTTTCCCTGCTGCAGCAGGGTGCCAAGCCAGGTAAGCGTCCCCCCTCATGCCCAGACCCCTCACCCAACTCCCCCCTCACTCCTCTCCCCCTGCCAAGACCCTGCATTTCCAGCTTGTTCTGACACCCTGCCCCAAGTCCTCTCCTGCACCCTCCCTCCTGGCCAGACATGCTGCCCCAATACCTGTTCCTGGCCAGACATTCTGCCCCAAGACTCCTCCTCTACCCTCCCTCCTGGCCAGACACATGACCTTATTTACCATTTGTTTATTATTATCCTTACTTTTTTTATCCGTACTTTTTTTATTGGGCAGTTTTCCTGGGGGGGGGGGGGGGGGTTGTGGTGCATTTTGACCCCCAGGTCTCCCAGGTCCGGTGGAGTTTTTTTTTTTGCTCGACAAATTTTCCCTCCTAGACATCTCATCCAGCCACTCCTGTAATAGACTCATAGCCTTTGGCTGAGTTACTGAAGTCCTCAAATCATGATTTTTAAAAAAGAATTCATGTTAGAGAATCCACTGTTTATACTAGTTTATACTGAAAATGACCTGTGTCCCATGCTGCAGCTAACCCTCAAAATGAAACATTGTTTCAAAATGAAGTCAAAACATTTCATTAGGAAAATGTTCAAGCAAAATATATTAACAAAACACTTTCGGTTGAAACTAGATACCAAATTCTCAAATAGTTTGTTGACCTCAATCTGCATTTTTCAGTGAATAAAACTATCTGTCCAAAAATGTTCTGCCTGCTGCAGCCTACACTAGTATTTTCCTTTGAGTTCTCCACCTTTGTACCTTTACTAGTGCTGCTCCCTACAGGGATGGTAACAGTGATAGTTTTAATTTAGCTGACCTGTCAATGTCTTAGAACAGGATGACAAACAGGGTGTTTAAGATCTAGCTTTGGACCATCTCATCTTTTATAAAGAATTCACATTATTACTATTACACCCTAATAACTTAAGTGACACAGAGAGTCTGTGGTCTTAACTCATTTCCCAAGTAAAGTATTTCTGTGCCCAAACATTCAAAAATCACAAATGTTGTACCTCAAAATAATGAGAGTGGCTTAAAAATATGTTTTTTTTTTAAATTATGCATTGTGGGTGCTTTTTACTTGCCATCTTGTCTTGGAGCTCAGTAGCTCATTTTCAAGATTGTCAGACAACTAAATCATTTGGGGGTACTCACCTCTTCCCAACCAATAGATTCTATTCACTCACTCCTGTAAAATCCCACCACTGCTTCCCTATGTCCTTCAAAAGTAAGCAGGCACAATCCCTCATCAGGTGACAGAGCCCCTTGCTTTGCCTCTCACTGTTGATCACAGGCTCTTACTTTTTGTGTCTTTGTAATCGCTGTCTGGCCAGCTCCTCAGTCATCCTTTCTCTGCTTTCTTCTGCTTGGACTTCTGCTGCTGCCCTTCAGGTGGAGAAGAGCCCTTCACTGATGCTGCTCACACTTTTGGGAGCTAGAGTTCTTTGGTCCCAAGGAGAGTAGAAAGGCAGGTTGTGAGCATGTGCAGCTCTCATCACTGCTTTGTACTTTCCCTGCAGGGAGAAATTAGGATCTGGACCCATACCAGTCCTGCCTGTCTCTTCCTCCTGTCTGGATGCACTCTGTTAAACTGCTGGAGAGAAAGCAGATATGAAAGGCATGTTCCACAAAGATTTTTGATTGGCTTAAAGAAACAAACTCCCACTGATTATTTACACCTTCAGCACTGACATCAAAGGCAAACAGAAATGGAAATATGGGCTTCTGACCTTCAGGAATGGGTTATCAATGGGGATGTTCACAGTTTTAGGTACATAGGACTTCAGTGGGCAATTGTTTTAAAAAGTCTCCTCTCTTTTTTTCCCAAGCCAATTATTTGCAACTCTTGAAATCCCTGCTCAGTTCTGCCATGAGTCTTGCCACCCTTAATGTTATTTTCTGGAACCTTTCAAACTCTGCTAAATTTTACCATATAAAATTTCTCTTCTCCGGTTTTTCCAACTCTTACAACTTTATCTTGGTATTTTCTTGGACTCATGAGAATCTCAGCCTTCATTTAAAAATAAAGTCCCAACATGAGGAGACAAGTAAAAAACACCGCCAATTTGTAAGGTATTTTAATATTATATTTTTTAAGACTATCCTGATTTTTGAATGCTTGGGGTTGGCAACATTGTTTTTGCTTAACCAATTTTAAATCTACAATATTATTTTGATTTTTAGTCAGTGGTTATTTAATTTCTTTTATGGCCCTTTTACAGTGCCCTTAAAATGCTTTTTGAAAACTGAAGTAAATTATGTCTACTAGGTTACTTCTTTTAACTTTTTTTTTTAAGAACTCTACGAGGTTCAAGAGGCATGATTGTCACTTTCAGACACTGTACTGGTTTGACCTTCTCATGTTATCTTTATTCTTGTCTTGTACTATCTTATCCTTAATGAGACTCTCAATCAGTTTCTTCAGAACAGATATGAGGCTGATGGATGTCTAGTTTCCAGGATCTCCTGTGGCTCATGTTTAAAAAGAAGGTTAGAGATTAGAGACTTTCCAGTGACCATGAACAGTTGTTGTTTTTAAGGGTATGGCACAATATATATCCTTTCAACGTTCTGACTGTTTAACACTGTTCCCTTCAGAACTTGTACATACATGCTTTCTAGTCCTCGGGATTTACTACACTTTTTAAATTTGCACTGTAACTCTTACTTTGAGGTTTAAATCTCTTTCAAGGCCAAACTCTCATTTCCCTATCCTTTTTGTATTAAGAATGTCCTGATTATCTTCTTCAGTAAAGACAGAGGGGGACAATTAATTTAACTTCACTCCTAATTCATCAGCCTCTTTAATTGCTCCTGTCTCCCCTTAGAGGCCTAGAAACCTAACAGTTACATTTGAGCCTTCTCATTTCTAAAGTTTAAATAAGTTGTATTATATACCTTGATAGACATCTACTCTTTTATTTTATTTCCGGTTTACACTATAAATAGCATAGATTTCCAGCCCCAGCCTGAATTTCTAGTATAACCAGCAGCGTGAAAGTAATATATGGTGGATGGGATTTGATTCACATTCACAGAGGAGGGAATTTAATCATGTATCCATATATTCCAAAACATCTCAAGCAAACGGCTTTACCTGGGTGATGTCTCAGCATTGTTGAGGATGAATCATAAGTTTGCCTCATTTGTTACTGCAATGAGGCAATCTGTCCCATGAAGAGTAGTGGTGCCTTGAGGGGAGTCCACGGCCAGTCACCTGGCATGGCTCTTTAAGACATTTGGAAGTATTTAAATTGCAAAGATCTATTAGTAGTGAGAAAACAGTCCTCGGTATAAGTAGTGTTTTGCACAAAGTTAGTGACTGCTTCTTTAAGGTGGGGAGCAGGATCCTTGCAGAGAGAGCAGAGCAAGACTCCCTTTTAACCTGACCAACTGGGAATGATCTGGGAAAAGGGAATGAACATATATGCTGCCCTCACCTTCATGGCAGGGCAGTCACCAACAGTGGTAAGTCTGCCCATTGGTGAAAGGACTAATGGGAATGAGAGTAAGAGCCTGCTGGAGGAGAATCTGACTGGGGTCAAACTGTGACCCAAATTGCAGCCCAGCTCTAGGAGGATGGCTGGGATTCCTGTGTGAACTGAGCCCTGCTCCAGGATGGGAGCTTGGGACTCCTGTACTGAGGAGAAAGAGACCGATTGCTGTCCTAAATGACAATCCAGCTCCAAGGAGGAGAGCTGGGGACTCCCAGCTTGAAGAAAAACAGAGTGACAGTTCAAAGTACACCACCAACTCTACGAAGGGGGTAAGAGGAAATCTCCTGAATAGTGGCAAGAAGCAGACAAGGGTGCTTGTATGGGCCCAGAGTGGGCATGAACCAGGCGGTTAAGTTACACTTTGTAGGAAGACTTTCAAGAGGGTTCATGTTTTGAAACAACCTATGCTGGGGAAAGAACCTGAGGGGCCACACTGCAAATCAAATAGTTGCCAGGATTCTCAAGTTTCTTTTTCCTATGCCTGGAAATAAAGAAAACCTCTGTTGTCCTACATTATATGAAGCCCTTCACCCCTCAAAAAATGCTCCCAATACCTCTCACACTATGCATCTGCAGCTCTTGCTCCCGGAGACATTCTTCTCAAGGTAGCAACTGGCAGCCACACTTTAAAAGTTGTTTAGGTTCTGAAAGACAGGAATGGGTGCCTAAAGCAATTTTCAGACATATCTAAGGTGCGTGGATCTTTGGAAAATTCCAGAAGCACCTGTTTGCCTCTTGAAGCTCATATTTTTTTCAAATCTGCCCCTAAATAATTTGCCATTTAGAAAACCAACAGTTAGTCATCTGGGAAACTGACATAAATTAACCTGCATTTTCTTCAAGAACTGCCATTCTTGTCACTCTTCAGCAGCTCTCTTTACTACCCTAGCCAGGTAACTTGAACTCAGTCATCTGTGCGCCCTTTATTCCTACATACTGACTTTTTAGGGAAACTTTTTCATCTCTGGGATCTTTAAAAAAAGCATGAAAGGATATTTTACTATTTTCTTAAAAACTCACATTAGTTTTTATTGGAACAAAAATGTTAAAGGGGCCTTTTAATTTTAATTGTGTTCCATTGTATTAAGTTATGAGCTTATTTCCCATAATTTCCCCTGTTTGATGACAATTCCAAAACAACTTTTCTCAGTGTATTCTATATTTAGGGTTCATTTTAAACAGGCAATTTGAAAATGTAAATAGAAGTTGTCAAAAAGATTCCTACCCAATCCTGGAGACCGCTTTTCCTTAACTTTAAAAATAAACAAAAAGAACACTTGAAAAGCGTGTCATAAACTGTAACATATGGCTAAAACTAAAAGCCGGAGTGTTTCATTACTTTGAATGGCTTCACTTGGTCATTTTATTATGTATGAAAACATACTTATTGAAAACCGTATTTGAGCAGCAATATTCATGGAAAATAGCTAAAAAAGGAAGTCTAGCACCTAAACAAAATCTGAAATAGAAAACTAAGGCCTAGATTCACAAAAGGATTAAGGTGCCTAAAACAGGAGTTAGTTTCCATTATTTAGGTGCTACTGAGGTCCTTAAAATCCTTTGGAGCCTAAATTTTTCTGGTAAAAGTCTCCTCAAGTGCTTCATCTGCTGGGCATGTGCACAATGCCTCATTTTAAGTGCCGTATCTCACATGGATCCTCAAATCAGAAGAAACTATGCATTTCCCTGCCTATGTTATCTGCTGGGCCCAGTCTGGTAGCCCTTCACACAACATGCCTTCCATCACAATGAACAGGGGTATAGGAGTAGACTGTGGCTTATCGTAAGCCCTCTGGTTGACGGCACTTAACTGGAGCATGGGAGACCTTGGTTTAAGTCCCCTCTCCATCTAATATAGAACAAAGATTTGAACTGCCCCCCCCCCCCTTAGGGGTTGGTTCCCACCTAGTATGCAGGCTTTTGTGGATCCTGTTCTTACACCCCCGTATTGCCCCATACATTGCCTAGTATAAGGAGCCGGGGTCCATATAACTCCTGGTTTGTAGACTACAGTGGGTGGCTAGGTGCCTGAACAGTAAGTTTTGCAACATTGAGTGCAGCACTTTAGTCTTAGACGTGTAGACAAAGCCTTAAGTGCTGGTGTGGCAGCCCTTTAACTGTGACTTTAACCTGGCAGTAGAGTCTCAGCAAGAGTGCTGAGAGAGAACTCTCCCAGTGCTGTAGTAAACCACCTCCAGGAGGGGAGTAGCTAACAGTGTTGGGAGCCTGTTTACACTGACACTTTATAGCACTGTAGCTTGCTGTGCTTTAGGAAGCGGGAGGGTTCCACATCCCTGAGCGAGGAAGTTACAGTGCAGTACCTTGCTAATGTAGACAACCCCAAGTCCCTCTGTGAATTGAGGCCTAAGTGTCTCACCAAACGTACCGATGCCATTTTAAGTATATAATACCAGTGTAAGTTCCTGATTTGACATCAATCCTGGAGGATAAAAAGCTCTGCCTACAGCAAGCCTGGGCAATATAGGATTGGTGGGTTGGATCTCGCCCACCAAGCCACTGGATCCAGCCCAGGGATGCAGCAGGGAGCCTCAGGCAGACTCCCTGCTTGTCCCTCTGCCCCCTGCACGTCATTCAGAAAAGCAGCTGTCGGGCCATTTGTGTTTCACAGCTTGGGTGGGGGAAGAGGCTTCATGTACTGTCCTCACGCCGAGCAGAATCCCATTGGCTGGTTTCTGGCCAATGGGTGCTATCTGTTTGACGAATAGGCAGTGCGCAAAGCACCACTCCTTCCTCCCCTCTGGCTCTTATTCATAGACACACGTGGCCCCTGCAGTCTGTACAGGGATGGGGCAGGCAGGGAACCTGCCTGAGAAAAGTGCTGGGCTGCTGACCAGGAGTCATCTAGGTAAGTCTCCTGGTCAGAGCCTGTCTCTGGCACCCAGCCTCTCTTTCCCCCCCAACCCCTGTCCCCTACTTCTGCCCCCCTTCCTCACATAACCCAAACCCTCTGCCCCCTCCTGCACCCATATGCCCTCCCAGATCTTGCACCCCAATCTCCTGACCGAGGTCACAACCCAACCCTCTACACCTCCTACTGCACCCCAGTCTCCAGCCCTAGATCACAATCTCCTCCTGCCTCAGGTCACAACCCAAATCCCTGTACCCCTTCCTGTACTCCATTCCCCTGCCCCAGATCACAATCCCTTCATGCTGTAGGTCACAACCCAAACCCCTGCACCCCAATCCTTTGCCCCAGGTCACAACCCAAGCACCTGTACTCCCTCCTGCACTCCAGCCCTGTGCCCCAGGTCATAACTGAATCATTCACCCAAATTCCCTCCCAGACCCCACACACCCTCCTGCACCCCAATCCCTTACCCCAAGTTCCCTTCTGCACTCAACCTCCATCCCAGACCTTGCACCTTCTCCATTAGTATCATGGAAGAGGCCCTCGAGCACTATCCAAAATATTGGAGTGTCCTCCCCCATCAAAATGTATTGCCCACCCCTGGTCAACAGCATGAGCAATGGCAGAGCAAGTCTCCCAATGTATTGTCTCTCAATTTGTGCCTAAGTTCTGTCCTAGAAGACTGTGAGAGGTCAGCTCTGATCCTATGCTGTTCATTCTTGGCCTCTGCTGATACTTTCAACAGCTGTGATATGAAGTGACACCTACTTACCTTTCTGTAATGTTCATACACACCCTTATACTGGTAGCTCACCACTGAACTCAGCCCAATGGCTGTAAAGGAGTCTAGGATTTTATGCACAAAGGACCCAACACAAAAGTGCAACAAGAAAAATAAGCAGAGGCAGTAGGAAGCTTTCATCTGCATTACCCCCTACTTTACTATTTACCTTCTTTCACTAATTTAATACTTACTTAAATATCCTCTGAACTGGATCATCTCTGCATCAGTGTCGTCTTCTGTTTAGGAAAGCTACCAACCAATCAAAGAGAAAGAACTGACAGGAATTTGGTGGAACTTAATTTAATAGTTTGAATTACCTGTATTGAGCATCTTAGATTTAAAGACCCCCAGACATTTAGTTAGAGAGGTTTACTTTTTTTTTAATCTTGAAATTTTTGGGGATAGGGGAATTTGGAGGAGGGGGAATTTGATAACATTTTCTTGAAGTTGTTTCTCAAATAAAAAAATGGATGGACTTTTTAAAATAACAAAAAAATCAAAATCACTTTCACAATATCACCCCCTTTGGAATAACTGGCTCAGGCACAGCCCTTAGGAATCGCTGTTGCAAAACTTCATGTCAAAGAAGGACTTTGCTTCAGGCAGTCCCATGAGGAGCAGTTGTGCATTATAGTAGTGCCTTAATGATGCAGTCAGCTTCACTTACTGGGCCCCTTCTCTTGGACTAGTTGGTGAGGAAGGAAGAAGGGTTAAGGATGTGCTCTCTCCATCCTGTTTTTCAAGCGGCACATGCATGGTATGTATGGAAAATTTGACGTGTCTGCTGCAAGAGGCTGTGCCATCCATTGTGAGACAAGGGTAACAATCCTTTGACTTTCAGGCACAATGCGTGATATACAACAGAATAAGGATGCTAAAATTAATGCACTGCATTATTGCATTCAAATAGTGTAAGACCCACGGAGTCGCAAGTGTAGTCACAGCCTCTGACTTGTGATGACAACTCACACTTTAAGAGCTTGGGTGCTGGAGAATTGTTAGTGTTTCCAAGTTCTTCCCTGATTTAGCGTTATTGAGGCACCGGCAGTCCTGATAAACGTTGTCATCATTATTAAGATGAAAGAAACATCTGGCACATGAAAGAGCTATGATGAAGACTAGGAAAATTCAGGTGATAAATCTGTCTAGGTGGTGTTCAGAGGCAAATTTGTAGTTCAAGGATAAACTGTGAAAATGTTTGAAAGAAATGTAGGAACTGTGATCATGAATCATCATTGATCCATTGTTACTTATTCTCCACCCACTTGTTACCTAGCATGGCATATAATTAGAAATCTGTGCACGTTTCAGAAAAGAAATTTTATTGTAATTTTAAGCATATTACCTTCAATCTGATATCACTTACAAACAGACATACCCTTTGTTCCAGCCATCTAGTCTAGAGATGAATTGTCCATTGGTTCCATTGTCAAAATGACAACATGAAAAGAGAAGCATGTGGGTTATAATAATAATGTGGTGTGTGCTTAGGAGGTCAGAGAAGCAACAGATTAACATTCCAGCAAAAGATTTCCCTAGGGACAGCTATTGAAAGTATCAAAGGACAAAGATCATGGTACTGATAATGCATCTTGTGCTGTTGGTAAACTTGTTCTCTTTTGTCAGTGGTGGGGATAACACAGTAGGATTTTTTTTTTAATTTTTTTTTTTTGTGGTGGGTTGGTTTCAGTTGACGAAATCTTCTAAACATTGTAAAAATAGTTTCAGAAATATTGAATTATAGCCCAACATAGATAGAAATTGGGTTTTAATCCACAAACTGCTGCTGTTCCCATGATTTTTTTCTATTAAAATGAAAGGGGAGCAAAGTTAGTTGATAATCTGACAATAGACTCTCAACTGTGGTCCAATTTTTTTATAATTGAAAAGTTTAGAATAAAAGTCTGAGTATTCTTTATTCCCCTCAGTATGAAATGAATGCCAATCCATTTCTTCATTCAAGGTATAACAGCTGATATGTGTTATTGTTAGGGAGAAAAGATGTACTTTAAGGTGTGATTTCACTCTGAAAGCTGACTGAAAAAATGTCATTGCGGGGTTCCCTTCTTATTCTCTTCCAACATCAGATATCCCCAGATGGTAAGTAAAAAGATGTTTCTGCTAACTGCCAGGCAACACAACTTATCTGAAAGTCAAGATAAGTTCTTAATTGTAGGCATGGGAAACCTCAGGCCCGAGGGCCGGATATGGCCCCTGGCTTACCTGGATTCAGTCCCCAAGGCTCGGATCCCCTCCTCCCCCCAGCATTGGGAAGCCTGTGCTGGAACTCCAGTCCCCTCGCTGTCCCACCACGGGGCTGAAGCACAAAAAATCTACTAGCCTCTGGTGTGTGAGAGGAATGTGTTTTTCCCTTTCTCAGTCCTTTTTTTCCCTTTTCACTTGTGTGCTTTTCACTTGTGTGCAGCCTCCAACTGATTTTTCTGGCTCTTGGAAGGTTCACTCCAGGCATACCACTGCTGAGCTGGAGCTGAAGAAAGCATACTGATAACATGCTCATATATCCTTAAGAACATCCATACTGGGTCAGACTAAAGATCCATCCAGCCCAGTATTCTATCTTTCAACACTGGCCAATGCCAGATGCCCCAGAGAACAGGTAATTATCAAATGATCCCTCCCCTGTCACTCATTCCCAGCCTCTGACAAACAGAGGCTAGACACCATTCCTACCCATGCTGACTAATAAGCATCAATGGACCTAACCTCCATGAAGTTCTCTAGCTCTTTTTTGAACCCTGTTAAAATCCTAGTCTTCACAACATCCTCTGGCAAGGAGTCCCATAGATTGACTATGCTTTTCATGAAGAAATACTTCCTTCTGTTTGTTTTAAACCTTCTACCCATTAATTTCATATGATGACTCGTAGATCTTATGTTATGGGAACAAGTAAATAACTTTTCCTTCTTTACTTTCTTCATACCAGTCATGATTTTATAGACCTCTATCATACCCTCCTTTAATCTCCCCCTTTCTAAACTGAAAGTCCCAGTCTTTTTAATCCCCCTTCTTATGGAAGCCATTCCAAACCCCCTTTTCTGAACTTTTTCCAGTGCCAAGATATCTTTTTTGAGATGATGCAACCACATCTGAATACAGTAATCAATATGTGGATGTAATCAATATGTTGATTCTATGCTTTCTTTCACATATAGTGCCACTCCCCCACCAGCGTGCCCTGTTCTGTTCTTCTGATATATTTTGTACCCTGATATTACTCTGTCCTATTGATTATCCTGATTCCATCAAGTCCAGAAGCAAGTACAGGCTGAATCTCTCTTGTCCAGCAACATCCATGGTCCTGCAACATCCATGGTCCTGCATAATTTTAGTTCGCCGGATGTCCACTTATCATGGGTGTGGCAAGTTTTCTGTGACCCCATGAAGTTTATTTACAGCCATCACTTCTGGCTCTCAGGATTATGTGCTGTTATTTACCTCTAATTAACCCCTAACTGTCCTCTAAGAGCCCAGTAACATTTTTTCTGATTCTATATTCTCCTGCTTCCTAAGATATCACAATGTCTGTTCTTCTGAATGTACTACTACTTTAAGCTTCTGGAAATGCACCCATACCAAAATTCAAAACATAGCCACAAACCATTTATAGGAGACAAAATGCAATAAGTAATATCAGCAGAGAGGAATATATCTATCTTGGTCATACCATGAGGAATTATGGTTAGCTGTGATGAGTGACATCTAAATTAACATAAATTGTCTGACAAGTTTTGAAATTATAAAATGCAAAATTCCTATTTCTTCACATTGTCAAACAGCTCTGATTTTTTTATGGCTTCTAGATGGATATCATGGCTTTTTATAGTTAGTGCCTATTTCACCCACTGGCGTGTAGGGCAACAACAAGGGTTCTCCATTTTTGTTTGTCTTTGGTCATTTTCTCCAGTGTGTCCCAGTTGTAATTCATTTCTTCATGTCTGCCTCAACAGTACCCCACCATGTTGTCGTGGGCCTCCATCATCTTTCAGGCATCCAATGAAGTGCTATCTTTACAATGGCGTCTGCCTCCCTTCTCATCACGTGCCCTATCCATCTCCAGTGTTTTCTCATAATGATAGTGGTTATGTCCTCCTGGTTGCATTGCAGAAGCAGATCATGGTTGGAGATTGTTTTCGGCCAAAAAATGCGAAGTATCTTATGAAAGCTGGTGGCGTGAAAGCATGAGAACTTGGCACGGTTGCACTCTGTCATCCGCTAGCACTCTGAGCAATATAGTAGTGTTGATGTTACACAGTTCTGGTATAGCTTAAGCTTGATGTGGACACTGTACTGTGTAGATCTCCATACATTGTTCATACTCCTGAGGACATTTCTGGCTTTACTTAGTCTGCCCTAGATGTCATTCTTGGTGCCTTCATCCTGGTGGATGCTGCTGCCTAAGTGGCTTTTTATAGAGCCCCATAATTTTGTATGCATGTTTAAGTATGAGCTATTTGTTTTATTTGTTTAGTTCCAAGTATTTAATAAATTGTGGTGCACTGACTTCTAACTAACTTAAGTGATAAACTTTTTGTTTCAAGTTGTGCTCCTAGATGGGTTGGGTTGTAAAATGTCTGGCAATCATACCTTATTAAATATATTATGTTTAATTATACTATTTCATATCATACAACAACAAAAGTCCTGCATTAATCTTATTTCATGCTATTTCAGAACATGATTTATAAAAATGTATCTCTTTAAGAAGCTGACAGCAGCCAAGTTCAAATAAGAGCTTTTCAAGTGACAGATGGTAAATAAGCAACTCAGAGTTACATGGTGTTTTATTTGTTTGATGTTAGATGTGGCGTAACTACTGACCCATATTACTGTGGTTACTCTGGCAAGTAAAATGCAGAAAATGAAACTATAGTGAATGACTCTCATCTCAATTGAAGATTAGTATGGATGTTAATTTAAATCTCAGCAGCGTGATTTGGTGATCAGATTGGCCTTAAACCTTTGCTGCAGGCATAATCCGCTGCTTACCACCAGTCAGTTATCTTCACAAGGAAATCTGGGTCTAAAGAAGGCAGCAACTAAGCGTTAGGGGGAAGATGTCTCCTCTCTTTTACAAAAGGGCAAGGACCTTGCTGTCTTCAATGTGCTAAAAGACTCTGAAAAAGGGATGAGGACAAAAGGGGGGGGGGTGATGTGGTTGTTAGAACAGGGAAAGACAACAAAGTGACAGTTAATGTTTGTCATCCAAGCGGGGGAAACTTCTCACAAATAACGATCACTGAATAGTTGAAAGGAACAGTTTGTGAATGATCTTGTGGAATATTATATAGTTAGCCCTGTTATGGGTTAACAAATGTGACTTGTAACAAATAGCTCAATGGTGACGGCAGGGATACACAGCTCTTCCTGTGGTCCATCTGGTGCTGCTCCCTGCCACACACTCATGTATAGAAACAGGAATACTTCTGGAATTGGGTCTCCTCAGATTCTGGAGCTGTTAGCGAATGGGATTGTTAATACCTGAACCAGTAGGATTCCACCCTTTTTAAACATCAGAGATGCAGTGTTCCCATGTCAGTTGTGATGTGTTTAGATGGAGTTTTGCTATCATAGTTGGACTTTCCTTTGTGTTTCTTGGTTGTTGGCACTGCTCTCTGAAGTTGTACCTGACCACATGGATGAGAACTCCTTCCACTGCGGCAAAAGAGTCTAAATAGTGATTATCCCATGGAAGTTGGCTGGCTCAAAGTGTGATGGGTCAGTTGGGTACCAGTCAGGGGTCGAGAGGTCTATGGTGGGTACTGAATGGCATTTGCATCTTATGTTGCAGGGACATGACATCAAGATGACCAGTTTGCCTAAGTTCATGGAGCAATTTAAATAATTACACTTACTGAACTATGCATGAACTGTTGATGAAATTCATGTACCCATTCTGAACACCCTACACCTCTATGCCTTCAAACATACAGGACTGCATTAATAGAGATGGGTACTACTCAGGAAATCCCCATTGGTCTGTGGATCACTGTGGCAGGTCCTTGGCGTGAACACAGTGGGCCTGAGTAAAAATGATGCCAAAGGTTTTTTTTAAAAAAAAATATTTTAACAAGTAGGCAAAGTGGAATTCTATTTCAATTGCATCACAATGACGTGAATGGTTTCTCCATTCCCCTCTGTGATTCTAGGTTGTTGCAGATACCATAAAGACAGAACAGCACTGATTCAGCTATATACTCAGTAGGCATAGGGTTATTGTAATTAAGATGGAGAAGTCTATTGGCTCTCAACACCTGTTCAGTGACTAATGTGGCAATTATACTTTCTGCCAGCTGCATTTTGCATAATCTTTGTGAAAGCAAAGGTAGAATCTTCACTGCAGGCAGTGGTATTTACCACTACGTATGCAAAGGATAGACAAGCAGTTAAAACTTAAGCTGTTGTTTACATTATTAGCAGGCAGGAGCACTGGAACCGTTTGTACAGTGGGGGTGCCAAAAGCCATTGACCCAGACTGTAAACCCCCTCTACAATCGAAACCATTTAAAGCCAGAGGGTGTTGCAGCACCTCTTCCCCCCCCCCCCCACCACCACCCTGCATACTTAGTTCCAGCACTTATGTTCACAAGGTCTTCAGTCAGAGTGCTGCCAGTGCCAGACTAGAAGAGATCTATGCACATAATTTCAATCTGATGGTAGGGAACTGGGAATAGATCACATCTGTGTCCTATTTCTGTTTCTAGGCTACTTTTAAAAATTATATCCCTGCTTGTCTTTGATTTTTGAGTCTAGCTCCCAGCTAACTCCTCTGGCAAATTTTGACTGGCCCTCCCCCAAAGTCCTTGAACTCTGGTACATGGAATGCTGACAGCCAATTTTCCTGGCAGACAAGGTGAAAAAATCCCCTTTAAAAAATGAATGTCCTGTTGTATGATGGGATGCTTTTATCACCATATTTTTAAAAGTTGTCTGCCTGCCAGAGTAATTTAATAACCTAGAAGAACATTACATACATCACTTGCATGTTGCTTGGTTCAAGGAATCAATCTTCTTTCTTCTATAGCACTCAAAGCACACTACAAATTGAACATCATCAACACGGTAACATGAATAAGAAAATCATCCTAAGATTTTTCTTTCTTGTGTCTAATTATCTCACATTTTGGTTGTTTCCTCACTCCTTTAAAGTTACATGTGTTCTATACCTGGTTGCGAGTCCCTTCAGTTTTATGGATAAAAGTAGAACTGACTGAAGCTCTGTGAAACATTCTTTTACCAAAAATGCAGATTTGGGTTCATGGAAACCACTGCACACTTCTCTTTAAAAATGGATATTTTCTCCGTGGCTATCGAGTACATGGAATGCTGACCCTCAGTAGCAGAGTTCTAGTTGTTTGGGGCTATGTCTAGACTGCAGACTTCTTTCGGGAGAAGTTTTTCCGGAAGAGATCTTCTGAAAGATCTTCTTCTGAAAGAGAGCATCTACATAGCAAAAGTGCATGGAAAAAAAGCAATCTGCTTTTTTAAAAGATAGCGCTCATTCAGTGTGGACCCTATCTCACATTTAAGCTGTGATTACTATGGGCGGAGTGGCCACCTGTGCTTTTTCCTTTTTCCTCTTCTGGCAAAATAACTCCTTCTTCCCCGTCCACACTCGCCATTTTCCAAAAGAGCTCTTTTCGGAAAAAGTCTTCTTCCTCGTAGAAAGAGGTTTACAAATGAAAAACCCCTGTGTTCTTTTTTTTTTTTTAAAGAACATGATTACAGTATGTACGTAAGTGAATTTTTCAGAAAAACAGACGTTTTTCTGAAAAAACTCTGCAGTGTACACATGCCCTGGGGGAGAGCTTGTCAAAAGAAGTGTAGGGATTTAGCTGAGGTCCCCCATGTATCTCACTTTGCCTAAAAAATGAGGCTGGCCTTTTGGACGGGGTCATTGTTAGAAGATCCAGGTTCTGTCACTGAATTAGGGAGTTAGCTAAGGCAAGTCACTCGGGACAGAAATTTTGCCAAGTAGCTAAATCTATACTTCAGCACCTAAAATAAGTAACATGTGCTTTTGTTTTTTGGTATTTTTTTAAATAGAGGTACTGAGTTGATGTGGTCACCTCATCTCAAAAAAGATATCTTGGCACTGGAAAAAGTTCAGAAAAGGGCAATAAAAATGTTTAAGGGTATGGAATGGCTGCCATATGAGGAGAAATGAATAAGAAAAAATGAAGACTAAGAAGGGATATGATAGAGGTCTATAAAATTGTGATTGGCATGGAGAAAGTAAACAAAGAAAAATTATGTAGTTGTTCCAATCACACAAGAGTTAATGGGCACAAAATGAAATGAAAAGGTAATATATTTAAAACAATCAAAAAGAAGTACTTCTTCAAGCAATGCAAACTCACTTCATGTAACTCTTTTCCAGAGGATGTTGTGAAGGCTAGGACTTTTACAGAGTTCAGAGTAGAGCTAGATAAATTCATGGAGGATGAGGTCCATCAATGACTATTAGCCAGGAGAGGCAGGGATAGCATCCCTAGCCTCTGTTTGTCCGAACCTGCAAATGGGCAATAGGGGGTGGATCATTTAATGATTACCTGTTCTGTTCATTTCCTCTGGGCATCTGGTATTGGCCACTGTTGGAAGATAGGCTACTGGGCTAGATGGACCTTTGGTCCAACCAAATATGGCTGCTGATATGTTCTTTTGAGCTACCTTTAACTCTCGTTGACCTCCCTGGGAACTGGAGATGCTTGATATTACCGGACAAAGATGATTCTTTTAGTTAATCATTTACATATGGATTTAGGTGTCTACATATAGGCGCTAACCTTTAAAATGCTTGGCCTGCATTTCATTGCTTTGAAATCCAAGGGGAAATGCAAGAAAGAAAGATTGTCATGTATGAAAGACATAACTTGGATTGTTTTAAATAGATCAGTTCAAGTTGCAATTGTCAAATGTTTCACCAATTTTCCACTTTTATTTAAGTGCCAACCTCCTGCAATGCAGAATTGGTTTGGAATTGTTGTTAGACAGGCAGGGGGAATAGGGAATGATTGGAAGTACACGTGGAGTTGATGAGCAAGGGTGGAAGGGATAGTGTTGAAGTATCATGCAATGAATGACAAAGAAGGAAACTGCATCAAAATGAGGCAGGCTCCCTTGAGATGAAAGAAACTGAGCTAGCCTGCAAATAAACTCTCTCTGTATGAGGCTATGGTACCTTTCTTTTCCTTCTGTTTCAGGAATTGGATAAGGGTAACTATTGCTTGTCAAATAGCAGTTTGTTAGCTGTCAGCAGCACCCAAAGATGACAAAACCAAAAATCAGTTTTTGTAGATTCTCAATAGTGGCCAGTTGTTGAGCTGAGAAGAGAGGAAACATCAGATGTTGCTTATCAATCAAAGACCCAGTTTTCATGCTTAAAACCTCAAAGATAACTTGGATTTTCAGTTCTTAAGACTGCGGGGAAAAAAGGCCTTTGTTCCTTTGAAGTAACAGCAAGCTATGTGAAATGAATTTTAATCAGGACCTGCCAATATCTATCAGTGCACAGCATTTCATATCACAGATAATAAGAGTCTGGAGAAAATGACAGACTGGAGAAAGTGAAATCTGCAAGCAAGGCACAGAGTTTTCCGTATCCAGGTCAGATGAGGGTATAGAATGCCTTTTGCATATGAACAATAAAAGCTCTTTGCCAGAAGGGTTGATTTTGTGTGTGCACGCGTGTGTGTACACACAGCTTTTTTTTTAGCAAGGGAATTCAGTTAATTCTTATTTTCAGTTAAAAAATATCTAATCAAATTAATTTTTTAACAGAAAATACAATTTATTGCAGACAAATGGAATATATTTATGTGATAAAGTATTCATATTAAACTGCTAAAGATGCTGGTACAATCATTTAAAAATAAACAAATATTACAAAAACAGAAGCCAATAACATGGCTCAGTAAATACCAGGAGAAAAACTTGGAAAGAAGACTAGCATAATTTGAAGAAAAAGACTTGAGAAATAAGTAGTAAGATCACTCTGTTGTTAAATTACTCCTATTTGGGGGAAGCCTTATATTTAAGGGTTCCATTTTCATATAGCATGAAGTTATGACTATGGATTTTTTTTCAGATAATGCTAGCTAACATTTTTAAAAAGGAAAAGAGATGAAAGTACAGTGGCTTTATCATTTCTACTGTTGGTAAGAGAATACCAGATAAAATCAAAGCATGACCCTACAGAGCTCATTATAGCTGAATGTTGTTGAGTCCAAGAAATTGGTTTATAAAAGGGATTGGAAATGTATGTGGATAATGAGACTATCCAGAGTTATAATAGATTGTGCTTACACCATTTTGGAAGTGACATTAAATCACATTTTTCAGGATTTAAGACCATCTTTATCTTTAAAGGATTAGAAGATCTATTATGGGGGGGCGGATTGCTCCCCCTCTGACTGCTGAGAGATTCTTGCCATTTTCTTTGAAGCACTTGGGGTAGGTAACTGGCAGACAGGACACTGAGTTTGGATGGATCTCAGGTCTGACCCTGTATGATAATTCCTATTATGCTAAATTCAATGTTCTTCTCTCAAAGCTGCACTGAACCTTCCAGTTCAGCCATCACTACTCTGAGGAGTTCTAGTTGACATTTTTATATTGCTACCCATCAGCAGAGTATCTGAGCACTTTACCCCTCTTCTTAAAACTGATTTGGAAAGGGGAGCACCAATGCTAATAGGAGTGAAGGAAATAGTAGCTAATGGGCAAAGAGACAGACAGAAACTTTGCAGGGACAGGAGGGGATATGTTTCTAGCAAAGACCAAGAGCTCTCACTGCTGAAGAGAAGGGAAACATGGGAATTAACATAGGCTCTCTTGTGACCTACGGATACTTCCACATGTGTAGAGCTGTTGGGAAGGATGGGGAACCAACTAGCTCGGAACTGAGTAGGAATACAACACTGCTGTTCCTATAGATGTAATCCTAGGAGGGCCAGTATTACTTGTCCTTCTATCCTTCATATTCATGTGCTGACTAAAGTGTGGCTACAGGACTTGTATATTTTCTCTTCTTCTGTCCCTCCAATCCCTACTCTGCCATATGTGGTCATATTTTCCTGGTTATGTTCAATAGGGACTCTGGTGATTTGGATTGGCAGAGCAAGATTCTGTTGCCTAGAGCTGTCTGGGTGCATCGAGGGAGAGCTGAAATATATGTACACAGCTCTTGCAATCACGCATTGAATGTAAAAACCTGAGAGGAAAAACTTCCAGTGAGAAAAGAATATTTCTATAGTCTACCACCATGTCACTGCTCTTGTATTATTGCCCCAGTAGGGGAATTAGCACACTGTCCTGGGACCTTTATACCATATGTGAGTGACTGCACAGTCTCCTCTTGTAAGCATTTTTCTGAAAGGATGTAAAGCAGTTTTGCTAGTCTCTCAGACATGGTTCAATGGAGGAAAAAGGAAAGCGAGTATTTACCATCCAGGGCAGAATAAAACAAGCAGACATCCTGTTAACAGTGGAAGATAGGATGTTAGAATAGCATAAGGCACTGAATGAAAGAGCCATACAAACATTTATTGTATAGATGTGAAGCAATCATCTAATTGGCATGTAAACCACCGAGTTCAAACTTGCCTGCACTCTTCCTATCAAATCCTGTCATAACCATCCAATTCTCCAGAGGCTACTATTGCAGTCCTTGCTGACAGAATATAGGCACGTCTAAAATACAGAAACTTGCTGAAAGGAAACCCAAGGGATGCTCACTTTAGAGGGAATCTATGAACACTGCAGATGCTCCTGAATAAACTGAGAAAAAGAAATGTGCTCAGCAAAAAAAGGCTAAGGAGAGAAACAAACTTCCTCTAGCTGAGGGAAGCAAATCATGCTGATTTGTGCAAACTCATGGAACTCATCATGGTTGAGTTCCATTGAAATATGCAACATTCACATGAGCTCCACAGCATTAATCCTGCTCTCTAGGCTAGTAACAGCATAGAAACTACTGAAGCAAAACATAACTGAACAATTTCTTCTTTATATGGCCACTTATCTGTTCATGTATCTATCTTAGCTGCCTTTGAAATAGCTATCTCCAATATATAAGTGCTGAAGGTTAGGTCTAAGAAGAATTTGAGGTGCTGCAAAATGATTTTAGAATTCCTTATGGCTGCTTGTGGTATCTTTCTTTTCTGATTGTCCACACTGTATCCAGCTGTTCAGCCAGTTACACTGAGTTACTGCAGGAGTCAGAGGAAGATGCACATTGTGGTGAAGTTTCCAAACACTTAATCCTAGACAGATTTTTCGCATAGTTTATTGTCTCAGAGGAAAGGGGATAATTTGGGGAAAGGGAGAGGCTTACTAACAGCTATAAAGAAGTGTTTCTCAAATTATGTGGTGGTTTTTGGTTTTTTTTTTTTAGTAGGGGGAGCCTGTAGCTGGAGCAGGTTCTTGTCTCTCATGGGATATGAGAGACAAAATAAATGTTACTTCTGTTTTCATTTACGCTTACCAAAACCAAACCATCTCTGATAGGATGTGACCACAGAAGACCTCTTGGGGACTTTTCCCTGCAGTGCTGATTATGCCACTGACACTCGCCTTCCTGGTCTCTGGGGCTCCCCATCACCCTGTCTTGATAGGCCAGATTATCTTGTCTCCCCCAGACAAGACACAGAGTTGGGGTAACCGCCCGCCCAAGAGCAATGCAGACACATTAAATCACTTCAGCTCTGGGAAAATGCAGTTCTAGAGCACAGCACACTGAAAACTAACCCCCGAAAGGAATAAAACCCCCAGATAAATCCATCTTTCTCTGTGTAAGAGTTTTACACAATGAAAGTTCAAGCCCCCTTTACCAATGAAAGAGGGATATGCACGCTGATTGTCCCCCACTCAGGAAACAATTATCCAGGGCTTGATAGTAATCAAAAGTATTTTTATTAAATTCAGACAGTAGGATTTAAGTGGTTGCAAGTGAAAACAGACAGATCAAAGTAAGTTATACAATTAAAAAGAAAAAAAAATGCATAGCTTGTTCTAATACGCTAAAACTTATCATAAACAATTCCTTATCCTAAAATATTCATATTTCAGGTAAGCCTTCAAGTCAAAGATGATCTTTTACTTTGACTTGTCCTTATTCTCCCATCAGCTGAAGACAAAAGAACTGATAGCTTCCCATTGCTTACATACAATTTTGAGCAGCAGTCTTTTGTTCTACATCCTCTCTTCCATGGAAAATTACCTGGTCAAACTGGCATCTCAGTACAAGGTGGGATGGTCACATGTATTTCTGGGACCAGCCAATGCTTTGGGGAGGTGGAACCTGAGGCCCTTGGGCTGGATGCGGCCCCCCAGCTTGCCTGGATCTAGCCCCCAAGGCTCAGGGCTCCCTACCAGCACTGGAGAGCCCATGCTGGTGCTCCAGATCCCTTGCTCCACCATGGGGCTGGAGCACACAAAATCTATTAGCCAGGGGGCCCCCCCAGGCTCTGGTGTGTGAGGGGAATGTGGGGATTGTCTTTCTGCTTTTTAGTCAGGGACCACATCTGGGAGGGTTTGTTTGTGTTTTTGCTTCTCACTCGTGTGCAGTTCCGAACTGATTTTTCTGTGGATCACTGGCCCCCAGCCCAGCATAAGTTCCTCATCCCTGGAATAGATTTAAAGGACAAACAAGGCTGTTCTTAAAATCATTAAGTTGATCACCCATCATTAAGGCTTCCAGAGCACCATTGATGGCTTTCATTAGCACATTTAAAACCATGAACAATCTCATACTTCATATTTCTGACTTTACATACAAGAATGAAACATGCACCAAAATGAGATGCAGATCCAACAGACTGTAGTATTAAAATTGATAGGTTACATGAGATATTTTGTCCAAAGCATCTTTGAATTGTGCATGTTTGTATTCATAAACCAATTTCATAATGCATGGGGAAGAGAACTATCACGCCGTGTACAGACTATTCTGTACTGAACACTCCCCGTAAATGGGCTTGCGGGAATTAAAAAGCAAGCTTCTCCTGGCAGATGGTTTCAGCATGTTTTTCCAAAAACACATTTCCCTTGCTGATCAAGTCATTCACCAGACCAGTTTAAAAGATGGGTTTTCCCATGGGAAGAGACTAAAGAGCAGGTTTTGGTATGTGAAATTTTCTCAGTAATTGTGGGGGCCTACTTACAAATGCCTCTGATCCCTCAGGATCCAAATAGAACCTGTTAGAGGCTCTGTTCTGCTTCTGTTTTCATGGCAGGCTCCTCTCCTTAGCAGTGGGGCTCCATTGAAACTATGCTGCCATGGCCCTAACTGGAAGTTTATGAGAGACCTTTACCTTAAAGGGGTTGGGTTGGTGTGGGGGGAGGGAGTTTGAAATACAGCCCCTTTGCTGTGTTTAATACTGAAGAGAGAGTAATGTTCAACCCCATTCTGCTGAGCTCATCCATTGCCTACTTCTTATCCTGGTTGGTTCCATGTACTCATATTGAACCTTGTATAAGGCCTAGGAAAAGGGATAAAACTTAAGCTCCTTTTCTGTGTGTCAGGTGTCCTTTGCACACACAGATCTTTGAAGAGCCTCCTAAGGGATGTGTTGCAGTACTGTTTCTGTGCATCTCTCTAATTGGGTTTGGGAAACCATGCATTAGGGCTCTTGAACCATAGAAGGAATATTAAGAAAAGAGGCTTTAAGTTGTCACCAACGTGCCAAAATGTGTCTGTGTTGGCAAGGGCATAAATGGATCTGGGAATACCTTTAAAGCTTACTACAAGGTATTCGCTTCCTTTTTAATAAATGTCCTCTTTCACAGTCTTTTAAAGGCACGTTTTGTTTGGTGACCATTGGGTTTGGAAAAACATCCAGAATACCTGAACTCTAACTTAGCTCATCTTTTGTAGATACTCTATAGTTGAAATACTCTGGTTAAAAAACCCCTTATCCTTCCACCCATGGGCCATTTCAATACATTTTTTGAAAGAAATATGTGATGTTTTCTTCTGAACATTGCATATTCATCCTGGTGATAAGCTATCTTAATCCCACTCAGGGATAGAAGGGAGTAAGAAGCGGTTCTGAGCCCACATACCTCACTGCCTCTGCAAAGGCTTCTGCAGCCAGAAGAGGAGTTTGAAAGAGAGTCAGACAACCTGGGTAAGGGGGCAAATAGCAAATAGGATAGGGAGATGGATCTATCATGAGAACTCCTGGCTAAGGATATACTGGGAAATCCTTACTGTAGGAGGTCCATGAGTGGCAGCTACCCAGGTCCCCACTGCAGAGGAGGGACTAGATTGTTTTTAAGAATGAGGGGATGCTTCTGTTGGATTGTTTGTGAGACTGGGACCATATTCTTCTTTACTGAGACAAGTGTTCAAACTGGGCAAGTACTTGGTAGGAAGAAGTCCTGAGACACAGTCTTGGAGTGCAGCTGGGTGCTCATGATTGCTGCCACTTGTAGGGCCCTGGTAAAGTGGGAGGGCCTGGACTCCTCTACTAAGCATCATCTTACGAAGCAAGAATAAACTCCTTTCTTCCTCCTATGCAAAGTAGAGGAGACCAAGACATTGTAAGCCTTGAGACAAGGCTGCAGTGCCCACAGGTGCCTGCATTTGGGCTATAAACACTTTTTGTGCAGATGTTGGTATAATTTGGTAGATTCTGTTGCTCTGGTGGTAAGTTGAACCTCATCACAAACCCCTTCTTGTACCCCACTTCCCTTCCTGTGTAGCCCCCTCATGCAGTCTCTTCCCGTCTGAGCTTCCTTCTTATGCAGCCATCTTACTCTGTCCCCATGGAGCCCTTCCTGAAGCACCCATGATTTATTTATTTGTTGGTTATACTTTGAAAGAACGACTGTTCTAAAGACATCAGTGGAGAAAAGTCCTTGCTCTGAAGGGCTTAATCTAAAACATGAAAGAGAGAAGCGGTACTGGAAAACTGAGGGCAAAGGATAGCTTTGGTACAATAGCCTTTGTATTGTATAATATAATATATTCACTTCCTGTGAGCTTTGCTTCCTATATTTACACAGCTTCCAGTGGCAGGTCAGGGCATTCAGCTGTCCAGATCTGTTTCTATTGAATTCAAGTGTTCATCTAAATAAAAGGAGGGATGAGGGGTGAGGCCAGACTCTCAGCTGTGCTTGAACAGAGCTTGGAGCAACAGAAAATATACACACAAAAAGGTAGTTATATTAATAGGGAAAGGGTGACTTTTTAGGTTGGTTATCTTGAAAAGCTCCCTGAAAATACTTTATTTTCAAATAAATGACACAGTTATCTTAATTCTTGTTTCGGAAATATTACTGATGACATGTGTAGTCTGAATTTTTGAGGGTTTTAAAAACCCTTTTATGGCAAAAATTGGCTTGTTTGGTTCAAAGCAGTATGGCTTTTCTCTTAGCAATTCAATTAGAATACTAATAAAAGGTGCTTTCTAATCTGCATTGCAAACCTTCTTTCCGTTTCTAACTCATTTCTCCCCCCCCCCTTTGGAAAATCCTATGTCTTTTCCTCAGGCATCCTATGCTTTTGAAATTTATCTGCATTTCTGAAAAGAAATTTTTAAAAGATAACATAAAATGAGAAGCCATGCATTGAATCCACAAATTTCTAATTCTGTGTAGTACAGGCATGCACTGGAGCAGCCAGTGACAAAAATACAATTATGGCAGTTATGAGGATATGTATCTCAAATGTTCTGGTACAGTATCCTCTTTTTTTTTCCTTGTCGTTTTGGGATTTTTAACTATGGAACTTTTCTCCTCATGAAATAACAATGAAGGTTAACAAGGGGCTACAGCGTGATCCCATTTGGATACTAAAGATTTTCTTCCAAGGTTACTTTCTCAAGATTTGAACTTCTTTACTGAGCCAAGTGTTCAAAACTGTCTCTTTCAGCTGTGCCTGCAAAATTATGGTTCATGTGCTTTGGGTGAGCTGTGTGCATGAGTTCTGAAACAATTTGTACAGTGGGAGGGCTGAAAGTCATTGAACCAAATTCTAAACCCTGTATATGTCAAGGGGATACAGCAGCACCTCCAGCACTCCTAGTTTCAGCATCTGGTGAGGATAGGGAGGGGGAAAGAGAGATGGAAGTAAATTGAGCTATGGCTACACTGCGGGGGTTTTCCGGGATAACAGAAGTATCCTGGAAAAACCTTGCCATGTCCAGGGAACGCGTTTGCTCTTCTGTGTGTGGGGTTTTTTTTTTTGTGTGGAAGAGCAAACATGCTCTTTCGGGGAGCCCTGTGTTCCTCATTTCACAAGGAATAAGGTCTCCTTCAAAAGAGGAGGCTTTTCCGCCATTTGGCCCCCGTCTTGTGTAGCTTTTTCAAAAAAATCCCAATAGTCTAGACCTAGCCTTAGTGTGCTACTACAGTAAGAAAGAGCCATCGAGATGGGCCACTCAGCTGCAGGAGGAGATGTGGCATGCTCCCAGCTGGTCTCCTGGGGCTTCCTACTAATGGCAGATAGCTATACTCCCTCACCGGTCGAGGACTGCTCCAGCACTGAGCCTATCAAACTTCTGGAGCCGTTTAGGCAGTGAAGGAGTGGCTGAAACTCACCTCTGAGATTTGTAAGGGGATGCTGCTTGCCTCTTCCCATCTGGGAGCGGGAGGAAAACACATAGCATGTGTGCATGCCTCTTCCTTCTGCCTGGGGAGGGGAGGAGGCAGAGGAGTGAGACCCCTATGTTGTGAGCTTCTCTCTTGCTCCCTGAGAGTGACAAAAGGGAACAGCAAGCAGCCTCCTGATACAAATCTTGGGGAGGGAAGGCTTCCCTCCCTAGCCAAGCAGCCCTATATGTCATAGCTTTGAGCTCTTGGCTGGATGGGGCTCATTAAGCAGCTGTGGACCTTCTTTAGTTAGACAGGAGGTAACACCGCTGGTGATAAATGAGTATTCCAACACTTGGTAATGCTTCTGTCCTGGCTCTGATGCTTAACAGTTTCAGAGCAAACACTTAAATGTTATCTTTATAATACGGTATACAGATTAAAATGATATTAAAGCATGCAGCAATTTATAAGGAATTCATAAAGTCTGCACCCTAAACACACTTTTATAAATGTGATGGCTGTTCTACCAACATTATCACACTGGTGAGCCAGCCTGATTTCCAGCCATTAATTTGTCTGTGTTCAGTAGAGGTCTATGGACCTTGGGATGAGCTGGCACCTGGCTCCCAGCATCACAGTTATAAAGAGGATGGTGATCAATTGTTCTCCATGTCACTGAAGGTAAGATAAAAAAATAATGTAAGAGGCTTATTCTTCAGCAAAGGAGATTTAGGTTAGATATTAGGAAAATCTAATATAAAGGTAGCTAAGTTTTAGATTAGGCTTCCAAGGGAGGTTGAAAAAAATCTTTGTTATTGCAAGTTTTTATGAACAGCTTTGGACACATTCCTGTCAGGTCCTACCTTATTATGGGGAGTTGATGATCACCTGAGGTCCCTCCCAGCCCTACATTTTTATGAATCTATGAAAATTATTCACCACAAATAATTTATTCATAGATCTTAGCCCAGCTTTCTGTTAGTCATTGTTAATGACCTACACATAGATTAACATGAACTGTGTCTGTTAGTCAAAACTGTTCAAGCACTTTCATACAACAGTATTTCACTGTTGTATGGTTGATCATCTGAGTCACATGATACTGTTCCTGCTTAGAAGGAAATATTTCTAAACAGGAGAACATAAATTATAGTTTATATTGGAGCTATCCCACAGCCATACTAAAATTAACAAACTCAAGAGATTTTCCAGGGAAATGAAGGTATCCGTGTACAAATCTTAACATAGGGGAACTATGGGACTAGACATTCTAGTTTTCTTCTGGCATTTGTTTCTTTCATCTTTTATGACACTGTGCAAGCTGGTGGATTTTTAGGGGATGGTGCAAGGCTCATAACAAGCCCAACAAAAGCTAGAGAAAAGTGGAGATATAAGTGTATGCTTTTTTTCACTCTTTGGTGGAAGAACCTTGTGTTTATGATTTTGTTTTAAAAGCAATTGTCCCAGTAGTCTCAAAGTGTGTATACACCATTTATCTCAGCCAGGCATGTTTTATATAGGAAAAGGAATAAAAACACCCATCAGAATGATTATAAATTTAGTTGGCAATGGCAAGGTTTAAAAAAAAAAAAACCACCCCCTTGTTTTAGGCTGCATTATATTAGGTATTGAGTACCTTTTCTTTTTGTCACCAGCTACCATAAATTTGATTTTGATAGTAGCTCCAGTGCATTGTAAATATCTCTCTGAATCTTTTAGTGTTTTACTCTTAACATTCACAGAAAAAACTTTGGATTCTGTGTTAAATCAATACATATAGTTTTTGTACCTTCATATCTAAGTACAGGTTGTACCTCCCTTAACTGGTATTCTGTGGTCCAGCAACATCCATGGTCCAGTGGATCACAGATGTTTCTGGACCACAGAGTCCACGTATAAGGAAGTCGGGCCACATGGCAGGAGCAGGCGAGATGGGGTATGACTCAGCCAGGAGCCCTGTGTTGGGGGGGGTGGGGGCACAGCAGGGAATTCTGGCCCCTACTGCTGGGTGGTGCTGGGGGGTGGCAGTGGCCACAGAGTCCCATCAGCTGTAGAGCCTCAGTCCAGGAAGCCAAGGAGCCTTGGCAGCCACAGAAGCCACGGCAGCCACAGAACCCTGGCAGCACTGGAGCTCTAGCCTGGGGAGCGATGGCCAGACAGGCAGCAGCAGGGCTCAGCTGGAGTCCAAGCCTGGACAACATGGGCCATGTTGGGAGGGACCTCCCCTCGTTCGGCAAATCCCCTTGTTCAGGACCATTCAGCTCCTGAGGGTGCCAGATGAGGGAGGTTCAACCTGTAGCTCGATACTGAAAAGTCTCAGAAATAGGCTGAGTATTGGTACAAAAAACAGCTGTAGAATAAAACATCGGTACAAAAGTTATAAAAGGAAAACAGATACTGTATATGCAGCAACCACACCAGAGCCACTATGGCTGGATTCTTCGGGGTCTCTGCAGTAGGGAGGGTAAATCACAGAACTTTTTAATATCTCCCATTTCTCACCCTAAATCTTGAGGTTCATAGCAAAACCACACAGCATCCTAATTGCACCATAAAAAGGAAGTTATTTATTAAAGTAAAAGCTGGACTCTATGGACTATGACCCAGTCACACAGTCTCTAACTTGATTTGTTTTATAGTCTAGGGAACTAGGAAGTTAAATACAAGTGTATGAGTGGTCAGTTGGGAGGGAGAATCCTGTTTGACAGAAAATATGTAGCACCCATATTTAGCAAATGGTTTGATACTGAATAATAGTTTCTAGTTTGTGACTCTGAGAGTGAAGGAATTAGATATAAATCTTTTTTATCATTTGCCAATGTCTGAATACAAACTGGCATCTTGTTGGACTTCGCTGTTTTCAATACCCTCACATGAACTTCACAACAGACTTTGCCTATCTCAAAATTAAGCTGATTTTTTGTTGAGAGTAGATCCAGATTTTTGGGGGAGAATAAAAAATTTTGTAGGGCCCCGTAGAGGATAATGTCAGTGTGTTAGTTTTGGTTAACATAGAAAGAATGTAGGAAAAACACAAAAGCATTAGGATGGGAATTGTCTCTTTATCACTTAATTTTCGTACCTTTGTACCTGCCTAGACTCAGAAGGAGTTGCTCCTCGTTTATGGTGGCAAGAGACGAGAAGCAGGAGCAATGCATCTTGTTTTGTGATGCAAATTTCCTTTCTAAACTCACACTTCTCTCAGGGTATGTTTACACTACAGCGCTAATTTGAACTAACTTAGTTCGAATTAGTTAATTCGAACTAAGCTAATTCGAACTAACGCATCTAGAACTAAAATCTAGTTAGAATTAGCATTTTGCTAATTCGAACTAGCACGTCCACACTGATTGGACGCAGGGGCGCATTTAAGGGTGGCTGAAACCGGTTCTGGCAGGGCATCAGGTCAGTAGTTGCTTTGTGTGGCTGCTGTCTGAGGCTATCTGAGGCTCGTGCTTAAAGGGACCCCCCCGGACAGCCGGTTCTCAGCTTTTCCTGCTTGCTTGCCAACCTCGCCGAGGGACAGTAAAGCGTTTATCTCTGCGCCCGTCTGTGTCGGTGCTTCCCTTTGGGGACACCGCCGCAGGTGGCAACATGGAGCCAGAGCTCGCCCTGCACCTTCTGGTGCACTTTCTGGACTTGCTGCTGCAAGCCTGCCAGCAATGCTGCAAGCCTGGCCACCCTGGGGGCCGTGGAGGAGCCGCGGCGGCACCCCGGCACCGGCGTGCCCCGCCGCATCTGGCGTCTGGACACCAGCAGCGACTGGTGGGACCGCATCGTCCTGGAGTGCTGGGAAGACCGACAGTGGACCCAGAACTTCAGGATGAGGAGGGACACCTTCCTGGAGGTCTGCGAGTGGCTCGCCCCTGCTCTGCGCAGAAGGGACACTCGCATGAGGCCCGCCATCCCCCTCCAGAAGCGGGTGGCCATCGCCCTCTGGAAGCTCTCCACGCCGAACAGCTACCGATCCATCGGGAACCAGTTCGGCGTGGGGAGATCCACCGTTGGAGCGGTGCTCATGCAGGTATGGCACTCGTCGGCCACTGCGCCGGGGGGGGAGGGGGGCTGCAAGGAGGGGATGGGCTGCCCCAGGGACAAAGGGGGGGCGGGAGGAGGCGAAAGCACCCAGCACCGGAGGGGTCGGTCTGTCCCGGCCGTACTACACGCCGCCAGGGGGGGTTGCTTCCGGGAGTGGGGCGCGGGGCACTGCCAGGGCACGAATGCTCCCAGCAACCCGGGCGCCCCACTGATTGGCACTTTGCTGTGTCTCTTTCCGCAGGTGGTCAAGGCCATCAACCGGGTGCTGCTCCGCAGGGTGGTCCGCCTCGCCGACCCGGACGCCGTCATCCGGAGATTCGGCGCCCTCGGCTTCCCCAACTGTGGGGGGGCCATCGACGGGACGCACATCCCCATCAGTACCCCGGAACACCAGGCGTCCCGTTATGTCAACCGCAAGGGGTACTTCTCCATCCTCCTGCAGGCCGTGTGTGACCACCGGGGTGTACCGCAACTCCTCCGTGTGCCAGCGGCTGCAGGACGGGACCTTCTTCCCCGACCGCCACATCAGGGTCGAGGACGTGGACATGCCCGTGTGCCTGGTGGGGGATGCCGCCTACCCACTGCAGCCGTGGCTGATGAAGCCCTACACGGGGCACCTCAATCCCTCCCACCAGGCCTTCAATGCCAGGCTGACCAGGGCCTGCATCGTGGTGGAGGGGGCCTTCGGGCGACTGAAAGCCCGCTTTCGATGCCTCCTCACTCATCTGGACCTGGCCAAGCACAACATCCCTCCCGTGGTGGCAGCATGTTGTGTGCTCCACAATTTATGTGAGAGAAAGGGGGAGGCTTTCCTGCCAGCCTGGATGGCTGAGGCTGAGTGCATGGCTGGCCACTACAGTCAGCCCCACATGGCTGCCATCCGGGAAGCCCAGCGGGGGGCCGTCCGGATCCGGGAAGCCCTGCGGGAGAGCTTCCTGGTGGAGGAGGAGGACTGACCTCTCCCTGCATGCCCCACTGGGGCCCTCTTCCACCCTACCCCCTTCTGCTTTCCCCTCCCTACCTACTGTCAAATAAAGACACCTGTTTTTCAAACAAAAACATCTTTTTATTTAACATAACTGGGGTGGGGGGGAGGGAGGAAGGAGGGTGGGAGACGGGAGGGGGAAACCTGGGATGAGGGAGCTGGAAGGGGAGGGAAGGGAGGAAGGGAAAGGAAAGCTCAGGGGTGGGGGACCGGCTGCCTCTCCTGTCTCGCAACACTGTGGGTCCGGGGGCGTTGGTGGGGAATGGTTGTGGAGGGTGGGGCAGGAGGGACGGGGGGTGTGGAGGAAGCAGGAGCGGGATCAGGAAGGGGAGCAGGGGGAGGAGGAGGGGGAGCAGGGGGAGCAGGAGGAATTGGGAAGCGGTCGAGCAGGCTCTGGAGGTGGCCTCGCAGGGCACGGCCCTGCTCCTCCAGTGCCTCCAAGCTCCTCCGGCGCAGCCTCAGGTCCTCCTGGACCCAGTGTTCCTGGATACAGAGCTGTTGCTCCAGGAACCGGAAGTGCCGCCTCTGGTACTCCTCCTGGTTCCTGGCTCTCCTGCTGGCCTGGGTGCAGATGGCTGCTGCAGGCGGGGTGGTGCGCCCTGCAGTCCCAGGTGCTGCGGCTGTGGTGAAATAAGAACAGTGGTCAATTACCCCAGGGGCCCAGGTGTGTGAAACCCAGCTCCCCTCTGCAAGGCCAGGGCCCCTGAAGGATCCCCAGCTGCTGCTCCGTGGTGGGCAAGGCCCAGGCTCATGGCCCCTGGGCTCCCTCTCGCCCCAGCCCCCCATACACATAAGGGGAGCACGATGGTACTCACATGTGGACGCCTCCCCGGCCTCGGATGACACAGGCGAGCGGCTCTGTAGGGTGCCTCGGGGGTCCCGGGTCCTGGGCAGGCTGTCGGCAGGCTCCTGGCTCTTGGAGCCCTTCTCCTCTTCCTCCGTGTCTGGGAGCGGTCCCTCTGCCCCGGGGTCTGTGATGTCCCGGGGGGCAGGGACGGCATGAGCCCCCAGGAGGCGGTCCAGAGCCTGGAAGTGGGGGCACGCCTCTGTGTCGGCCCCTGGCAAGAAGGCCCGGGAGTAGGACTGCCGCAGGTCCTTGATTTTCCAGCGCACCTGCTCCCGGCTGCGCTGGTGGCCCCTGGCGGCCAGGCTGCCAGCCATGCGGCCATACACTGCCGCGTTCCTGTGGCTAGTGCGGAGACCGTGGACATTGGAGGCTTCCCCCCAAACCTGGATGAGGTCCACGATCTCCGCACTAGACCACGCGGGTGCCCGCCTCTTCCGGCCCTGGGCAGGGTCCTGGGAGCCGCCAGGCTGGTCCCGGGAAGAGGGGGAGGGCTGGGTGGCATCGGGTGGCTGGCTCATGGAGTGTCAGCTGCTGGGTGTGCTGGCATGGGTGCTGGCAGCCTTGCAACTGGCACAAACTGTGCAGCCAGCCCGTGGCCCTTTAAGGGCTCCGGGGCTGGGAGGGGGGCAGTAGAGTTTCCCTGGTGTTGGCCAGAATGGCCACCAGGGCAAGCTGGGAAGGGCTAGCCTCCCACTAGTTCAAATTAAGGGTCTACACAGCCCTTAATTCGAACTAGTACATTCGAACTTGGCTTAATCCTCATGGAATGAGGTTTACCTAGTTTGAACTAAGCGCTCCGTTAGTTCGAATTAAATTCGAACTAACGGAGCGCTAGTGTAGCGCCTATGAAAGTTAGTTCGAACTAACATCCGTTAGTTCGAACTAACTTTGTAGTGTAGACATACCCTCAGTGAAGACGTTCAGTGACTATCATATCAAATTTTAGGACAGTGTGGTAGGAAGCACAGAACAACTGCTTCACTGTTCTGTTATGGGGACCCATAGGAAGTCCACAATAGGACAGCAAGCTTTTATAATTGCTTTTTTGCTGATTTCTACTCTAGTACCTGTAATCTTGATCCCAAATTCCTGTTCAGAGACCATGGTGGAGCTAATGCTTTCTGGTGCCAGCAGTGACGCTGGGGATCCACCTGCAGAGGAAGAGAAAGAGGGGCAGGGGTTTGTGGAGTCAGTGCGAGGTGTTCAGAAACAACACTTGAAATTTGATGCCTCTGTCTGCTGGGGTATAAGGTGGGAGAATACTGATAGTTCACAGTTGGAGGCCCATCAGCCAGCTCTGTTGCTGGGTGGTGACTTGCTCAGCTTCATGCTTACCTGGTATTCAGCTAAGGAAACCTTTGTCTTCATGAGGGAACGTTAGAAAGCTCTGCCTTCCTCTCAACTTCCATCCCTGGAGACCTCGCTTCCATCTGTATCGGGGCAAAATCACTGATCCATAAGAGTTGCCAGGCTCATCCTGCAAACTCCTGTTTCCTCATCTCCCAAAGAGTTTAGGGCCCTTTCTAGGTTCATGGTTGATTGATCAATAGTTTTCAGAACTTTTGTATCCTTCACCAAAGAAATTTAACAAAATCTTTGTCTCCTGGATCAAGTAAGCTCTGTTATAAAAGCTGGGTTCACTTTGAATCTGGGAAACTTTGGGTCCTGATCTGATCCATTGTTTACAGCCAGTGGTAGGCTTACAGCAGTCTTATACTGCACAATGCATGGCATCTGTCTTCTTGGGTAGGTATCTTCATTTAATTGTTCAAAGTCTCAGTAAAGGCATAAACCGTTGGTTCCAAATTACACCACTATTAAAAGATGAGCTACCTTTGGAACTGCCTCCTTTCTTTGAATGAGACCCTCAGGAGTCTAATTGCTGGTTGCTGTTCTCTGTGTTGTGCCATTTGATCTAATTTGATGTCCGAGGCAGCAGTAGCTTTTTTGTAGTCTGACAGGTATTGATATCTTGGAGCAATGTGATTACCACCTCGTTTTGTATTGCATTACAGTGCCAGGTGAAAAAAGATGGATCACGCTCTATCCCGATCCAAGCAGAAGAGTGATTTCTGTGGCCAGGGACAACAGGTTCTTTGTTTGGGGGTAGAGGGTTAGAAATAAGGGGAATTGTGCTGCAAAGTGTTAGCTATACATTTTCTCATTCTGAAAAATGATCTTAGATATTTTCGTTCTATAAACTTTTTTGCATGAAACATGTTACAATGAAATCTTTTCTGATTTGGATACATTTTACTTTAGCAGTGTGTTTGCTGAAGGGATACTTATAAAAAAGCACAGTATGGATATAATGATAAATCATAATAACACTGTTTTCATATACTATATTCAGATTAGAGATGAAGTGGTTTAAAAAGACTTTTCATTTAAATAACACAACTAAAAAGGAGAACCAGGTATGAGAATATTTTGTAACTCTCTATTTGAATGATAACTAATTTCAGATACTAGCCCCGCATATAAATCTTATAAACAATTTGCTAGAAAACAAATTCTTTACTCAAAAAAATTTACTACAGGTAAATTATGTATCTTTTTATCAATATTTTAAGCATGTCAACTGCATTGGACGGAACTCAAACCTTCTCTGAAACTGATTAAAGTTTAATTGTGGAGGAAAGAATAGAATTAATAAATGCCCAGCTGTGTTTCTTGATCTCTTTTCTGGTTTTTACTTGGTAGAAGATAAAAGAAGCAATCACTCTTTAACTATGTAATTAATTTAATATCTGAATAACTTAGCATTCATGAATGTATCTCTGTTTTATCTCATCATTTTATATCTTTGTTTATCTCATCATAAAATGTGCAGAGCTGTAGCTGCAAGGGAAAGAAATCTTTTGAGTACTGTTGTTGATGCAGATATACCTTAATTTATATGCTGGACTTTGCATGCATGGACAAAAGCATTTTGATTTCTAAAGAAAATATCAGTGGGTAATGATATTGGATTGGTTTGATTTACACTAGTGATGATGTCTTCATTAGTTGGAACAAATGATTAATCTTTCTTTACCACAGCCACTGTTGTGCTTTCTCAGCCAACCATTTTAATGTTCAGGTTGACAACCAGTCAGAAAGAATCTATTACAGATGATCAAAGCTCATGCTAGATATTTTTTTGCTTTAAAATGACAAGCAGAACATTTTTGAAGTCTAGAAAAGGTTATTTGTGCTTTAATCTGTATGTTTTGATGCTCTGCACATAGCATTCTGTTTGTTGACTTATATCTTGTTCTTTTATGTGTTAGTGTATTTTACCTGTTTAAGCACTTTGTAAAAGTATGTAGAAGTGCTGGATGACACTGACTATTACAAAATAGGAGGTATCTCTACGCCAGTGCACACTTCCCTCCAGGTATGAGGGTGTGGGAGGAGAAGCAGCAACACAAATTCCACTGAACTGAACATATAACTGGTGCCAAAAAATGATGAGCCCCTAATGTATTCAGCAACAAGGCACACTGGATTTGTGCCAATCAACTGTGTCAGCAGGAAATGAACCAGAAAACTTTTTAAACAATTGTTTTTTAATGGTGTTTGATCTGCAGTTCACACACTTGTACATGCTGCAGGGTGAGGAATTTAAAGCAGGGAGCTTCACCAGGATCTGAATGCAGGCTATTAACAGAGAGAACTGGGGTCTTTACCCCCATTTTAGAGTCTGAACACTATGTTTTTTTATTTTTCTCGCAGACTTTTCTCCTGGACACTTCAATACTAGATCTAATCATAACTCATCCAGGCTAGTATGATACAGCCTGAAGCTCTGACCAATGTGCTCTAATGGCAAAGTATACCCATCTCCTGTTGGGAAAAGACAAGAGCTTGTGCTTTGCTGTTTCTGTGGTGTAAAATGCAATCCTGAATGCTGAGCCAGTGAGGCTACCTTTGAAACAAATGGATTCTGTTTAGGATATTACATGATTTTGAGAGAATCTACTTACTTTTTTGATATCCTACATTTAAATGTCATCATAATTATGGAATAAACTTTGTAAACCCAGCACTAAATTTACACAGGTCAAGAAGCCTAAAACAAAAATGGGATAAATAGCATAAATGATGATCACCTGGCAGTGCAGGAACCATGGGAAGTCCCCAACATTGTGGAGCATGACAGATTTCTCCAGCACAATGAAGTGGGCAAGGTGACTAGATAAATGTGTAAGCCCAGGTTCTCAGACGGATGAGACATCTGACTCCCATTGTTTCTGTAGAAGTTAAGAACTTGAATAACTTTTGGGGATGTGTGTTGAGGTAGCCATACTCCTTGGGTGAGGCAAAACTGGGCATGCCACCAGTTCCACATATGCCAAGATGTCCAGGGGTCAGAGCCCTACTAGTCTAGGAACTAGAGTAGCATCTGAGGAGACACTAGAAGGTATCCTCATGTTCCCCTCTGTTGGAGTAAAAGCTATCTGCCTTCCAGTGTAATCCTACAGACTTCTCCAAGAAATCAGTATTTACTGTGGCTATTCCCAAGATGATCTGGAGGGTGAATGTCAGTCTCACCTTAACTGCACTATTGAAACAATTTTTGAATGTACTCGGCCTATTAATAGGCTTTCTTGCAAAGGATGATAAAAGATTATCTCCCGGTTGCCTGGAAAATCCACCATTAGGTATTTATTTATATCAAGCCCTTGTGAATTCCCAGTCAAAGGGAAACATGGAGCTTTCATTTAGAAGTTGTAAACAATGCTTCCCACTCTTGTGTCCAAAAGAGCTTGTAAGATGCATTTCCTTTTCTTCACTCTTTTGAAACACTTATGAGAAAATCTTAAAAATCCACTTATTGAAGATTGGAGACTCCAATACATTAAAAAATACAAAAAGTTTAAAAATAACGTAAGAATGGCTGTACTGGGTCAGACCAACGGTCCATCTAGCTCAATAGCCTGTCTGCTGACAGTGGCCAGCACCAGGTGCCCCAGAGGGGGTGGACCGAAGACAATTATCAAGTGATTTGTCTCGTGCCATCCTTCTCCAGCCTCTGACAAACAGAGGCCACGGACACCATTTCTATCCCCTGGCTAATAGCCTTTTATGGACCTAACCTCCTTGAAATTATCTAGCTTCTCTTTAAACTCTGTTATAGTCCTAGCCTTCACAGACTCCTCTGGCAAGGAGTTCCACAGGTTGTCTACGTGCTGTGTGAAGAAGAACTTTCTTTTATTAGTTTTAAACCTGCTACCCATTAATTTCATTTAGTGTCCTCTAGTTCTTCTATTAGGGGAACTAATAAATAACTTTTCTTTATTCACCCTCTTCACGCCACTCATGATTTTATATAGCTCTATCATATCCTCCCTTAGTCTCCTCTTTTCTAAACTGAAAAGTCCTAGTCGCTTTAGCCTCTCTTCATATGGGACCCGTTCCAAACCCCTAATCATTTGTGTTGCCCTTTTCTAAACCCTTTCCAAGGCCAAAATATCTTTTTTGAGGTGAGAAGACCACATCAGTACACAATATTCAACTGTGGGTGGACCATAGTTTTATACAGGGCAGTAAGATATTCAACAGATAAACAATTAAAGAAACAATAAAGGCTGATGAGTTATCACTTCAGTCTGAGTTACAATTTTCACTCTGCCTGATCTCTGCTGAACCAAATGGGAAAATATAAGAAAGTAACAGTTAGTTAGATTAGCCTGCTGATTTAGGCTTTCACTTTACTTTGTTAAAAAAAAATCTACTTTTGCTAAAATTCTGTCCAGCTGCTCTCAATTCAGATATTCTGCTCTTTCTATACACCTCAAATACCATATAGACTGTCAATGTGAGTTGCTTGCACACAGACAGAAGTGAATGTAAGAGATAGGGGGTCATTGGTTGATTTGAAAGTAGAATTTTATCCTACAAGTACAGTGGTGAAACCCCACCCATAGTCTTTCCTCTCTGGTATAGTCACGTCTGTGAGCTCATCACCCTCAAATGATTAAATGGGATCGGAAAACACTGACCTTCTGAACTTTTAATAGAATTATCAACAGTTCTTGGCTCCCATAATTGCAATAGCTCGGTGCTACAGTTCACCCTTAATACTTCTGGCCCTAAACTTACCATAAACATTCCCTAAGAAATGCCATCTTCTATTAGAGGATTCCTTGGTCTGAACAGGATCAGTGGAATGTCTCTGCATCATCTGCCGCTCACAGCCTCAGTATAGGCAGCATGCAAGAAGTGATGTGACCAAAAGACCCGCTGAGAAAAAGGGATATTTTTTCTGAAGAAAAGATCAATAAACATGAAAAACAGTATCAGTTTTTTCATTAAAAATCAACTCCCCCAATATTTGGATCAAGAAATGTTGCCATAGTTCCTTGTGGGAGTTGTATTTCAGGTATACTTGTACCCATTTCACTCTACAAACCAACCCCTTCATCTGACTGCACCTTTCACAATTTGTGGTAAAGAGGGGCAATTGTATTATGTGAGTCCCTGGCTGAGATTCATCATAGTTTGTGTGGGGCACTTAACCCACAGAGGAGGGAGGGGACATGAGTAAACTAAATTACAACTTTCATAAGACACCCTGTCAGGATATATCAGTCAAAGTGTTTAGCTATCAAGGCATTTGGCATTAAAGGCATTTCATCAAAAAAGTAAAATTTTCTGAGAATAGCAGACGCTTCTCACAGGAAAAAATCATTTATCCAAAACAATTTTCTATCAAATTTCTCTAGAAATTTTTTGATGAGCTCTTGTGGCCAAGTTATGTTATTATCTGGCTATTCTTGGGTAGGGAAAGACCCTCCTCCATAAGCAGTTGTTGCAGCCCAGTGTAACTTAGAATAGCCCTTAGCTTAGGAACAATATCCAGAATATAGGAGGTGCACTCAACAGACTATAACTGTTAGTGCAATTTTACAATAGAAACATTGGACTATTTTAGTCTATGGTTATCTGTAAATTGAAACACTCATGCTTTCAAAATGCTGGAAAAAAAGCATTTTAGAGCATTTCATTTGGAAATAATACAGGAAGCTATATTATACGTACTGCAGTCAAAATGGGTCAATGCTACTTCACAGTAAAAGAGATGTAATTGTGCTAACATACATGCTTTGCTGGAAAGAGAAAGCTTCCTTGTGTTACCTACTAAAAAAGACTGGGGCTAATGGAGCTGCTCTTGACAAGGAAAAGCTCAGAAGTCTTTTTACTGAAAATCTTTACCTGTATCTGCACAGAGGTGAACATTCAATGCATCACCTCTAAGCAACTGCAAAAGTGAAATTAAATTTTAAGAGAAACGGCCCCTCATCTTATACATTTCCTTAAAGGGGGTATTTATAACAAGTGCTTTCAAACAGGAAGGTAATATCTTTTATCAGTCCAGCTTCTGCTGGTGAATGAGGCACGCTTTTGAGCCATACAGAGTTCTTCTTTGGGTCTGGAAAGTGGTACTCAGAATGTTTTTTTTTTAAACCAACAGAAGTTGGTCAATATACAATATTACCTCATATTTTCATACCGTGGGACCACCATGGCTACAACAATAGTGGACAATGCCTCCAAAGACAACCAACTTAGAAAATCTCCTAGCAGAAATCAAATGAGACCTTTAAAAAAATCACTTAAACTTGATTGCTCTGACAATGACCAGCACCCTACATTTGAATTAAACCTTTGGTGCTGTAAAATCAAAAATTTGGCTGATAGTATTGCCTATTGTGAAGATAGTTGTAGTTCAGTTACTTACAGTTCACAATCTTTTCCACAAACTAAGCCCTTCATCAAACAGCATCTTTCTTGATGCCTGGCAATCTCCTCTCATGGTGAAGTGAGAGAGGAGGTCATGTGTCACTTTCCATATAAAACCCCATTTTTAGTGCATATAGCTTTGCCAAATGTTAACTACTTGAGCTGAAATTTTCCATGCAACCTGTGCCTTGGGCTAAACCATCTTGGAGAACGGAAGCCTAAATAATTCAACCATTTACTTGAATAAGGCTAATGAAAAATATTATTTTGCCCTTACAGAATTTAGGAGAAGCCAGAATTAAAATTCTCTGTGCATCCTTAATTCAGCCCTTTTGTATGCATGCTTTATGTTATGGTCTTTAATTAGATGACTGCATATTATTTTTTACTACCAGCCCCTACTTTGTTCAGTGCCCAGAATGGCCAGAGCTCACTGAATGAGCAATTATTCAATAAGATCATAAGAATGACCAGACCTGGTCAGACAAATGGTCCATCTAGTCCAGTATTCTGTCTTCATTAAGAGGCTAGTGTCAGATGCTTTAAAGGGAATTAACAGAACAATTATTCAGTGATCCATTCCCTGTCATCTAGTTCTAGCTTCTGGCAGTCTAAGGCTTAGGGTTGCCTAGCATATAGGCCTGCAGCCATTGTTCCCTATATGCTGAACACTTGGATAGCCATTTAGGAGAGATTCAAATGCTACCCAGCTGATTAGCAGAGCACCCACAGCCAGCGACATGTGTTTCTCCTGCTGGTACACATCTGTGCACATAACAAAATTTATTCTGTACATATGTTGAAAAATTAGAGGGAACATTGGCTGCAGCACTGACAATTTTGGCTAATAGCCTTTGATAGACGTATCTTCCATGAACTTATCTAATTCTTTTCTTTATCCTGGTTATACTTTTGACCTTTACAATATCCCTTGGCAATAAGTTCCACAGGTTGACAATGTATTATGTAAAGTACTTCCTTTGGTTTGTTTTAATTTGTTGCCTATTTTATCAGGTGGCCCTGGTCCTTGAGTTATGTGAAGGGATAAATAACACTTCTGTGATGGAATCCCCAGGGTGCCACGTGGGATTGTGGGACTGCTGTTCCCCTTTCACTCTTCCAGCCATGGCTGACTCATGATACTTTTCTAGTGACAAGCAGCAAACCTTCCAGGACTTATCACTCAGCACAACCACAGGTTGAGATCCCCACCCAGCTGGATTGCATGAATGCTCCCAGAGCCACTCATGAATCCCACAGAGAAAGGCACCAGCCAAATCCCCCCAGCTCTCAGCTGTGTACCTCAGGAATATATAATTGTCAGTTTTGTAAAGATACTGAGTGAGAGCTTCACTGAAAAGATTACTGAGTAGATATATTTTTGATATTTAATTAGTTCTGATGTTGTCTGGTAATAAACTTATCAGGGCATTTTTGCTCATGTTTGCAGGTGTGAATAGAATTCAGAGGGCCGCGCCTTTATTACTGATGGGTGCCGCTTGCTTTTATACACATTTAAACAGATGCAAAACATATTTTGAGTGATATTTTGGTTTCCTTTACAATGGCATGAATCTGAAGCAACTGTAATGACTAGCGCTGACCAACAATTTTGTTTAATTTTGTTTAACATTTTGATAAGGTGAAAGCTAAATATTTCAGCTGTTCTGTTTAATGAAAAATTCTGAGATTTTTTAAAAACTTTTTGTCCTCATGTGGATTGAAAGCAAGTTTCAAGACCCATAATTTCCCATGGGATAGAAATTTTGTTTTTCATCCAACTTATATACTGACTGTTTAATTATTGATATCATTATGCAAAAATCTACTTTTGAAGGGAAAGAAAGTGAAAATATTTTAAAACAACCACTCTCTTTGAGAGCATACTGGATTATTCATACAATAAAATTTTATGAAAAGCCTCAGCTTTTTGTGGAAATTTTTTTGGTTAGTCAAAAACCCAAGTGCCTCACAACAGAATTATTTTGGTCAAAAACTGATGCTTTCTGTATTTTGAATTGAAATTTTCCAGGGAAAATTTAAACAAAAGCAATTGTATTTGTTAAAGTTTTATTTCCCTCCCCTAGCAATGATCTTCTCTTGTTCCCCCAGATGATCTTTCCCTGTAAGTTTAAATCACTGAATTTGGATTTAGGAAACCTGAGTTCAGTTTTTGATTCTTCCATAAACTTTCTGTATAACCTGATTTCCCATGTAACAATGGGAATCAATATTGCCTCTGTAAAACAGAAATAATACTACTTCCAGCAATACTGTGAGCGTAAATTCATTAATTTTTTAGATTCTTCCAGATACTACTATTATGGGAGATATACAATTCCTAACAAGATAGGTAAGAGGAAACGCCTGTTGTGCTGTACACAAGTACTTGCTGTAAAGATAATGAGGTCCATTGATTCCTGAGAGATCTCCTGAAGACAAAGTGAAGCATCTATCTGGCTTCTATAGATTGTACTTAGCTGAGATCATTACTGAGGTTATTTTTTCTGATTGCATAATTATGTACGTCTTTGTATTTTCTCAGTGCTCATGTACATCATCTCCGTGGGTGTAAGTGTGTGTATTTGCCACTATAACTGTAGAACTTTGAAGTACAGATTCTTATTGTACATGAGGCAACTTAATAATCTGACCAAAAATGTTTTTATTTACCATTAAGATTACTGTCTTATGTTAACAAACAAGAAATCCCAGTGATGGACCAGAACCCCATTGTGTTACATGCTGTACAAAATAAGGGGAAAATGGCCTTTGCCCCATGGAGTTTATAATCTAAGGGTATGTCTACACTAGCTCGGTAATTTGAGCTAGGTAGGCAAATGAGGCGACCGGAGTTGCAAATGAAGTCCTCATTCCACGAGGAGTAACAGTTAATTCGAACTAAGGACTTAGTTTGAATTAACGTTTCACTGCCGCATGTAGCCGCGTGGCAGTGAGTTCGGGCTAGTGAAATTTCAAAATGGCGACTGGATGGGAACATGCAAATAAAGCCTGCGATATTTAAATCCCGGGCTTCGTTTGCAACTCTGGTCACCTCATTTGCCTACCTAGCTCGAATTAGCGAGCTAGTGTAGACATACCATAAGTGAAGATCACAAACAACTAATATTTCTCATTTAAGGTAATATAGATGTTACCTTTTGATAGTCATTAAAAAGAGTAGAGTGTAGGACAATTTTCAACAACTTGATGTCCATAGACCTCCAAAGGACAGTGGGGTTCCCTTTTTCCTCAGTTTCAATAGTAATATCTCAAACCATAAGTATCCCTTTGATTTTTCATGGAGCAATGCACAGAGTCAGTTGCTATTTTTCAAAAGAACAGGTGGTAAAATGAAAGGAGAATAAGATGTGTACAGCCTTAAGGAGGGTGGCGGTGGGAGGAGGCGTTAATCTGCAAAGCACAGCAAAGATAGTAAGTCTTTTATGATAATTCCTGCACTGTTCTGGCAAATTGCCCATTCTAATCAGTGAAGATCAGAAAGGTGAATTTGAAAAGAATAAATGAAATGAAAAATTAAGAGGATCCAATGATTGAGTTAACTCAATGGTATGTGTAAGAAAGAAAAATAATACACTTAATTCTCTTTTTAGCATGTGAGGTTTTTTTGGATACATGTCTGCATGAAGTATTATCTATACCTAAATGAGGCTATGTCTATACTACACTGTTCATCCGGAAAAAGCTACGCAAATTGTGAACCACAGTTTGTGTAGCTTTTTCCGCTTCTTTTTTAGGAAGAGGCTTTTCCGACATTTGGCCTGTCTACAATTGGCCAAATGATGGAAACAAAAACTTTTTTTTTTTGGAATATCCCCCCTTCTTCATAACATGAAGTAACAGGGATGCCAAAAAAACACGTTTGCTCTTCCAAAAATTTTTTTGGAAGAGCCAGACTCATTCTCTGGACGTGGCAGAGTTTTTCCCGGGATACCAAAGGTATCCCGGAAAATACTCTGTAGTGTAGACATAGCCCAGTGATGGGCAAAAGAGCCTTTGCGGGCCAGATTCAACCCACCAAGCTGGTGGATCCGGCCCGTGGAGGTCCTGCTGCTCCCCCGCCCCTAGGCCAATTAGGGTCTGGGGGCAGGCGAGTGCGCAAAGCATTCTAACATGCTCAAGAATCTTTCACAAACAAGTTAGTGGTGGGAAGAAGAATGAGTATAAGTGGATAATGTTATAATATATTTTAATCTCTAAACTAGTGCTGCTGCTGATCTCTGATTCAAACAAAAGGATCAACATTGCTGCTAATGCTTCCAAGGATAAAGTATAAAAATGTAAAAAGAGGTGTTTGTCTTCTTACGGTGCATAATCCAGTATCAGTGATTCAGATTGGGTTTATATGTTCAAGATTAAAAAAAAGTTTAGGTTTCCGTTTAGTTGGAATTGTATCCACAATGCTTTGATATCAGAGGTCAAATTTAGTAAATGGAGTGATTCCAGGAATTAATTTGGCCTCACGTCAACCCAGCTTGGTGCCTGTGGCAGAAAATGAGGTAGAAATTAAAGCTGCAGAATTGCTTGCTAAATCCAAACTGTCCAAGTTGTTCAAACACACCGGAGGGCAGAATATGTAGAAAATAGGGTTGCATAAATGTCACTGAGGACCTAGTTTTGTTGTAAAGTGCACTGCCTTGCTATTGTGCATAAAATAACCAGAGAGATTATTTTAAGATTAGATTCTAGATTAGCATTAAACTATGGTTTTGAATTGGGGTTTTGGCTGCATCAGGTCTGGAGTTGGACAGGAATCTGACAAGATAATCTTTTAAACATAAACTTCTTACAATATCACAAGATTCCAGTCACTTTGGGCTGTGTATGAATTTGGAAAATACATCAATTCTGATCCAGATTCTAGCTATCTGACTGAAAAACCACCACCCACTGTTGAAATTTAGGATGCTATTGAACTGGAAATCCAGTTCAGTCCCATCTCTGGAATAAACTTCAAGTACAGTATATCTTGTACTCTTGCTTACATGTAGTCACTCTGAGAAACTGGTGTTCACTGAAGTGATCTCTTCCCTTCCCCTTGGAGTCTGCCATGTGATTCAAGTCTGAGAACCATCTGAGTTCAAATACATAGCCTGAATGGAGAATTTATGATCCATGACATTTACTTGTATTTCCAAGATTAGAAGCATATGGTGGGTTATAATGTCTTTGTCATTTCCACTCTCTTTTCACTAAAAACAGTCCTCTAATTTCTGTGCCCCTTCCCTATTGAATAATAATCTGCCTTCATGGAAGTTAGGCTCATCAATGGCTATTAGCCAGGATGGGTAGGAATGATATCCCTAGCCTCTGTTTCTCTGGAGGTGGGTGACAGGGGAGGGATCACATGAAGAGAACCTATTGTGGTCCCTCCCTTTGGGGCATCTGGCATTGCCCACTTTCAGCAGACAGGATACTGGGCTAGATGGACCTTTGGTCTGACCTAGTATGGCCATTCTTATATTCACAAGTTAGAAGTGGAGTTTCTTAACTTTTGAGTTTTAGCACTATTCTGAGCTACAAGTTGTTCTGCACATGGTGGCAATGATTGTGCCAGTGATGTTGCTGCTATAGCTCTTCTTGTTGTAAAAGATTTAAGTGCAAACTCTTATAAGCAAACAGCTGTTAATATTGCATCAGAAAGGAAACGATCTATGGGTCTTCAGTGGATTTTCTTATGATCTTTGGGTCATCTCAAGAATTTCCTGTCTCATTTTCCAAAGCAACTTTTCATGCTTTATGATAATAGGACTCGAGTGAACAAACAGAAATTGGTGAGATTTAAAGAGAATTAGATCTGGTCAAAATGTTCATTATATGTAGCCTTGAGTCAGTAATTTTTTATGACCACTGCTGTACACATTTTAATTAGAGCCAATTAAAAAGCTTCAAGTTGATTCTCATTTTTTACTACATATGTGTCATATTCTGGATTCTATTCCCGACTTTGTCACTGATCTGCAGAGTGAATTTCTGGCAAATTATGACACTATTTTGTGCCTTAGTTTCTTCATCTGTAAAATGAGGCTGTTCTAAAGTATTGCGTGCCTAGGATATTCATATGTTTTCTAACATGTCTTGATCATATTTGACTTGATCATGGGTGACAGGGGAGGGATCACATGAGGATTACCTGTTGCGTTCCCTCCCTCTGGGGCATCTGGTATTGGGCACTGTTAGCAGACAGGTACTGGGATAGATGGACCATTGGTCTGACCAATATGGCAATTCTTATGTTCTGTTCTTATGACTATATGTACAAAATTTGAAAATGTACATGATCTACTGCAAAATATTATGGGCAAAATTCCCTTGTAGTAAGACTACACTGACTCAAATGAAATTACACCAGAAATACAGTTTTACTTACACTCTCTCTCTCTCAATTAAATATGCTAATTTTACTTAAGCATGCATAAGTTTACATTAAAGATCCATTTTCCCCTTAATTATGTATATAATACACATATATACTTCACTTTACCTCATTTATTCTGTATAATATCATGCTCCAGTGTGCACATGGCTACACTATTACTATACTGAAATATAGAATATTTTGTATTGTCCTTATTTAGAAGAATTAAACATTGGACTTTATTGTATCAAGTGCCCAAGTTTATTGTATGAAAACCTTTAAAACAGGTTTCAGACCTCGGTTATTTTGTGACATGAGTAAAATGTCTCCTCTATCACAAAATCAATACACATTTCAGCATATTTTATATTCCATGGCCACCAGAGGCCCAAAATTAGATTGAGATGGGTAGTGGAGTTGAAGGTTGTGGAATGAAGACTTGGCTAAATAAAGTATATAAGGGACTTGGCAGGTTGCCTATCTATACTACGTAATGCTCTCCCTAGAAGAGATTTTTTATTCATGTTCATAAATTCTAGAAATCACCAAGTTAATGCAAAAAAGTATGTTTATCCATTTTTTTTATTATCTTCAGTAGAACAATTTCTCCAAAAGCCAGTGAAAGGGAATTTGAGTAACAACCTAGAATCTTGGAAGGAGAATAGAAACGTGTCAAGCTCTTTGTAATACCATGATGCCAAAATGTACACTTCACTCTGAAAAGGTTAATTTCAGACATATATTTTTATCTTTGTGTCAACTAGCTTTTAAATCTACATCAGGCACCTGTAAACTTATAGGGATCAGGTCAGTGTTAAAATGTAGATTAATATATCTGAACAGCTTTGTTGCTGCTTAATATGGTGAAAAAAGAATAGACTGCAAACTGCTGATCTAATGCACCTTGTAACTTAAGCGGGCATCATAGAAACTAAAGAAATGCTAATGAAAAATCCTCAGGATGACTTCTCGGAAGTGGAAGAAACACAGACATTGCATCCATCTTACTGGATTTCAGAATTTTCAATTTGTTGTTTCTACTGGTTAAAAAACATTCCTTCTGAAAAATATGAATTGGAATAATTTGCCATCAGTTCCTAATATAATGACTGATTTCCCACTCTGCATTCAGCAAACTGTGGGCAATGGGCTTGAACTGAGTCCAGGTGGAAGTAGGCCAGACACATTAAATTTAAGACTTCTATTTAATAACTCCCTACAGAAACTGTGCAAATAACATAGCTGAAGTGCCTTCTACATACTGTGTAACCCAGCTCTTCTGGCATTCTGATTAATTCCTTGTCCTTTTCTGCTGTTTGCACAGTTAAGAAGTGCACTAAATAGGAAGAAAAACCCATAATAGGATCTGTCAAGCATTAAATGCAAAATGTTCCTGTATTCATTTGAAATTTAGATATAAATATGAAAAAAGATTCAAGTCCTTGTATTGAAGAGTAAGTAGGCAGGCTTTTCAACTTAATTGCCATTTTTCCTATTGTCTGGTTAGTGCAATGAGTGATGCAAACATGTGCTACTAATCCAGCCCCCACAGCTGAGGAACACCCCTAGATTTCTGCTGCATTTTAGTGAAGTTACTTGTATTTCTATGTTTCCTTCCTAAATCTTTTGTGTTTACTCTGAATATCATGCTGTGATAGAGGGCTGATTTTTGAGAGTAAATAATGAGATGAGTTTCAGCCAATTATTTTATGCTGCTTGTATTAGTCTTTACCGAGATGGAGGCGTTGATGTTGTCAAGCTTCCAGTGAAAAATGTAATGCCAAGATTGACATGCCGAATTCTGTACATGCCAGTCGAAACCTCCGCTTGCCAGATGGAACTAATGTTTTCAATAGATCATTTCATTTCAAATGGAAACATTTTAATGACCATTTCTGTACTGTCTTCCTGTTTAGATTATATTAAAAATTTGCGTTTGAATGTTTTTCTAATGACCTCTAACATCACAATTTGGGAGCTAAGTATTTAACACACACATGTACATGCAGAGAAAAGTAGTGAGTTATTGGTGTAGAGTGCCTGGGAAATTCACACATGGACTTACGGGTTCTATAAAAGAATAAACAGCTCTGGACCCAAGGTCAACTGAGATTTAAAATATAAACTAGTGATGGGCCAATTCCAAAACCCTGAATCTTCACTTCCCCCCCAGATGTTGGGCCTTAAATTAGAATAGCTTCATTCACTTTATGCCAGCAGAGAATCTGGCCCTTTGTGTCTCTGACCCATCTCTAATACAAATTGGAATATGTCTGAAAAGCAGGGGAGATGCACTTTGATTCATTGCTTACAAAATAGAAATTTATCTATTTAGCATTTCAAAATAACACTGGCAGGGAAGTGAAGACATGGTCATATAGTTACAGAAAGTAACTTAGGGTACGTCTAGACTACAGGCTTCTGTCGACAAAGAGCGTCTAGACTACATCCAGTTCTGTCGACAAAGCAAGCCGCTTTGTCGACATGACAGTGTAGATGCAAAGGACAGTGTAGATGAAATAACACCTTCTATCGACATAACTCTTTCGACAAAAGGCATTATTCCTTGTAGAATGAGGATTACAGCCATCGACAAAACTGCTGAGTTCTGTCGACATTATGTCAACAGAACTCAGAAGCAGTGTAGACGCAGGTATAGTTTTGTCGACAAAAGTCCACTTTTGTTGACAAAAACCTGTAGTCTAGACACACCCTTAGATTTTAATAATCTTAGATATGCTATTTTTAAATCTAGAAGTACTAATGTGATTAGGTATTGCCATCAGCAAAAGTGTAAGGGCATCAGAAGGTATGAACAAAACACAGCAAAGTGATCACTAGACTGTCGTTTGTTAGTCACAGAATCCTGGGAAAATGGTCATGAATGGATAGTGCTAACATCGTTTACCTGCAGTGGCAGGGTGGGTGTGTATACATGTAAATATAGCATTATACTAGGGTTGCCAGGTGTCCAGTTTCGAACCCGACAGTCCAGTATTTGAGCTTTCTGTTTGGGAAACAAATTGAGAAAATACAAATGAGAAAATATAAATGTCCAATATTTTCTAAATAAGATGTAATGTCAAGTGTGTCCAGTATTTTTGTTGAAACGATCTGGCAACCTTACATTATACGTGAGTTCAGCACAGCATATGTGGACTATCAGGCATGGAGATTTGTAGGGCTCGACAAACTGCTGTTTCTACTCGCCCGTGGTGAGTAGATTTCAGCCAGTTGCTCCATACTCCCCATTCACCGGCGGTGCGTGCATGCGCAGTGCCCGTCTGGCGCATGCGCGGTGGGGGCTGGCAAGTAGCTCTTGCCACAGTTTGTCAAGCCGTGGAGATGGGAAACATCCACTACATGAGTATGTACACAGAGTAGATATAGCCATGACTGAGAAGTGTCTAAAAGTCTAATTGTAATTTTACAGACTCACAGAATTTAAGAGGAATTGCTTCCTCCTTCAACTGCATACTTCCACAAAGCTACTTTAAGGAGTCCGGGCATGTCCCCCAGGTACTTGTATATAAAAGGGAAATTTTACTTTGTTCTTTCATACAAGTCTGGGAGCCAAAGCACATCTACTTACATCATGTTGTGGTTTTTGTTTTTTAACAGATCATGTTATGTAGCACCAAAGGGATACTGTACTTTCACTTAGTCCCTTGGGTAAAAACAAGCTATTATGATACAACACAAAAATAATTTGTTTTCTCCACTGCATTACGTGTGTGTGTATCTCTCTGACTCTCTTTGCCGTACTGATAGAGACAGTTATTTTTATATTTTATTTGATTCATTACTTACATTTTGAATCAAATATCTTTTCCATTTCATATTGCATTAGCTCTTAAGAATCAGTAAGTCTAAGTTTGTAATTGCTGTGCTGTTCATTGATAGTATTCTTTTCCCAAGCCTGCACATGTTTTGCCCATCTCAGCGGGATGCATGCTGTCCAATTAAACAATGTCGGCTCACAAACCAGTGTTCCTTACTGTACACTCCCTTGTCTGAAAAGCAGCAGAGAAAGCTCTGCAGGTGTAAGCTGGCATCCTGCCCACTCCAGTCCTGATAGCTTCATAAATCCTGACCTTGCCATAGCCCAGAATTACATTTCATGACACAAAGCCAAGCTGTGTTATCCACCCAATGCCCTGATTTACATTTCCCAAGACAAAAGGACATACAGATAGTGTTTCAGAGCTTTATTTGCTTTCACATTTGTCTAAAGGTTAGCTTCAGGTCAAGTACAAGTATCTGGTAAAGGGAGGCGAATAAACTTAAAAATAAATTAATAGTAAAGTAAATGTAAAACATAAGTTTTCATTGTTCTTGTGCCAGATGAAACTGTAATGCAATTTATATTGTAATATCAGAAATGAGCAGCTGTTACCTCAGCTGTAAAACAGAGAATAACTTTTATGTTCCTTTTGCCCTGTCCAACGAAAAATAAATTGCTCCTGGTTATAAGTCTTATGATATTAGTTATTATGCCTTATAGCAGTGTTTCTCAAAGACCGGTACAAGGATCCGTTCTGGTCCCTGAGATCTCCTTGACACAGTTGAAGAAGGCAAGCTGGTCCCTGGTATCAAAAAAGGTTGAGAGTAATTGCCTTACAGTGTCCTAGGAATAGGAAGGAAGATTCAGCTTACAATAATGTGAGAAAATCACTCAGCCTTTTGACTCCTACGGTATGAGTTTGCCACCTGATGTTCTGTTGGGGCCAGCTATAACAGGATTTCAAGTAAGATATCTCATCACCACGGGAGCAATCTCAGCACGACTAGAAATTTAGGCACTTGCAATCAGAAGGTCGGTGATAGTCTGTGTCAACATAAGTAAAAGACAGTCAGGGTATGTCTACACTATGGGAAAAGGCTGAATTAAGATGCACAATTTCAGCTATGTTTATTGCGCAGCTGAAGTCAAAGTACCTTAATTTTACTTTTGGTGTTGTCCACACTGCAGGAAGTCAAAGAAGGACACTCTCCCTTCAACTTCCCTTACTCCTCATGGAAGCAGGACTACCAGTAATGATTGAAGCATCCCTCTCAGTTAGAATTAGCTGTCTTCACTAGACCCGCTAATTCAAACCTTGGGAGATTGACAGCAGCAGCTTTGATCTTCTCTGTAGTGTAGATATCCCCTCAGTTATCCGGAAGGTGGGGGTCTAGGAAGAGGAACAATTTAAACCTTAGTCCAAAGACACATTTTGCCAGGTGATACTATTGGCTCGTCATTATGGGACATTAGAGAAAGATTTCAAGTAACTGCACCAACACCCTCAGAGTGGCACTCTGGTCATCTGAAGAAGTGGGTTGTGCCCATGAAAGCTCATGATACCATCTGCATGTTTTGTTAGTCTTTAAAGTGCTACCAGACCATTTGTTGTTTTTTAAGTTTGTGAATAAATGTGTGTAAGACTCTGGAGACAGAGAGTATGTCTACATTTTGAGATGGAAGTTTAATTTCCATCTCAAGAAGCTTACCACAGTAGCCTTGATAGATAAGAGGGCTGCTTCTGAGATCAGGTTAGTGGTGCTTTCCCCAAACTATCTGCAAAAGGAAATTGCCTGCACTCCATTTGTTAAAGGCTTGAGTGCATATCCAAATTGCACTTGGAAAACACCTGAGACTGTGTCAATCAATATCTGTTCCAAACAAGAAACTAACCTGTGAGGCCTAAAAACTTGCTACTGCTCAATGAAAGGGGAAACAGAAATAAAGAAAGTTTTTAATTTTGTCAAGTAAAGTGTGCTATCATACAGACCTGGTGTTAGTGTCATGTGGGAGACCTTATTTTGTTGCCAAATCCTGGTCTCTCACTCTGGAGGCAATCAAGTGCTGAAAGACAGAAAGCTTTTATGCTGGATAGAACAAACTGCTTTTTGTTCCTAAACAGAAGCCCCTTGTCTGATAAAGTTTGTTTCTGAAATGTGTCCAGTCTTTGACAGGGCAGATCAGGGCCATGACAGGAAGCTGTCAGAGTTAAAGGCAGATAAATATGTGTGTGTGCATGTGTGAGAGTGTATAAGTGTCCTTGAGTCTGCTTGGAATGCAGGGGATACTGTGAGAAACAAATAAAGTCATTACATTCATTGTGAACAGAATTAGGCATCACAGATGTTTCTGAAATGTACGGATTGCTGCCATCTCGGAGCTGTTTTCAGCTGTTCTGCAATTTTAGAAGTAAAATCCCTCCCCTCCAAATATTCTATTAAAAGAACACATGAAAATAAATGAAACCTATCATTACTTTTACAATCGACAAATTGCTTATTTGTCATACCACAGAGACAGGAACTCTAAGTGATAATTGTCTTTCACATTTGAGGGGTGTTTTTTTAGTAGAAAGCTGGCCTTTTTCCTAATTTATTCCTAAAACTTCCTTTTCAGACCCATTTAGCAATTTCTTTGTCTTTATTTCTCTGTGCTTTTAATCTAGGAATGGGATTGGTATAGTAGTTGCTGAAAATGAGCAGTCCAATTTAAAGGGTTTTTAGTTTAGAAGTATATTTGAAGGGTGAGGGCATAAATGACATGTGCCTGAATGTGTCAGACTAGTGCAGCTGCATTCTTCTGTATCAACCATCAAAACCCTTCAGTGCTATCTTTCAGCAAAGCTGTGAATTATTTATCTCTTTAGGTTTGGACATTTTAACAAATGTCAGTGTGGCTGCAGTGTGCAGCGAAGCTGATCATTTAGCTGCCCCCTCCATTATGTGGAATAATAGTGCATCTTTTGTGTGGACACTATTGATACAGAAATGAATGATCCATGAAATCAAGGTGTGAAATGCTGTAGAAGTGTCTGTCTCCCCTTCCATTTTCTGACTTTTTCTTTGAATCAGATTCTTAAGAATACGATCCTTATCACAATCCTTTTTGCATTTAATCATGACTAGAGCTCAGTGTTTCTTATTCCTTTGTTATAATTGGTAAAGTTTACATATCCTTTAATCTTTACATGAGACAAACTTGACCTGATTAAATGAAGTTTGGTTTTACAGGAGCGCGCGCTCACTCTTTGGCTTGATGTGGTATAATCAGCGGCGGATATAGGGCAGGCAGGGCCGGATTAAGGGGGGGGCTAGCCGTGCAGCTGCCTGGGGCGCCAACCTATGGGGGCGCCTGATGGCCGCTGTAAGGGTGTAATGGTGTTAGGCATAAGTCACTAAGGTTTCTCTCATATGAAGGGTTTTTTGGTTAAAGCATTCAAGTGTTGTGGCTGCTTTTTTTTTTAATCAGAGAAAAAGAGATAGGTGTGATCTGATCAAAGGACAGGAGGTTGGAAATTGTTGAGTTCTAATCCTAGTTCTGACTGTGTGTGGGGCTTGGAGTAGTTCACCACCTCTACCTCAGTTGTCCCATCTGTAAACAGGGGCTTTACTTAGGAGACCTAATGCAGACTTAGGGTACACTTGCATATCTCAAATAGGGCCATGATCAATGAAAAAAGAAATCCAGATGAGATACGAAGAACTGTTACTCAGCCAGGGCACCTGCAGTTGGCCAATGCAAAGTCAACATGAGTGAACACGTAGTAGGGATTGTATTCACCCTGTTTGCTTTGTTTCATTGTATGTTATTCTACTGTCCTGTGCTGTTCTGTAGTAATTGTGTGTGTGTGTGTGTGTGTGTGCGCACGCCTCAGTTTCCCTGGGCCCTGCAACACTATCTGGATGAGGAGGGGAAGGCTGGGCATGACTCACTGGGGAAGTATGATCAGTCTCTCACATCCTGAGGACCAGGTGACAGCAGATAACACCTTGCTTGGGAATCTAAACTAAGGAGAGGGTGGGGCTGCCCAGAGGGCTGGGACCAGTTACTGGGTGTGTGAGGTTTAGTTGTTCAGCTGGCTTAGGGAAAAGGGAATCTAGCTGGCTTGGGGGACTGGGCAGGGGCCCCAACCTCTGGCTCTGGGCTTCCACAATCCCCAAGATGGATTATACTGAATTCTCCTGGTTCTAAGAAATCTGTGCTACGCTGTGTCCCTGTGAACCAATAAATCTTCTCTTCTATCTGCTGGCTAAGAGTCACATCTGGCTGCAGATGTAGGTGCAGGGCCCAGTGACTTCCCCACGTTTGGTGACAGAGTGATGCTGTCCAGCATAGGTACATGGATGGGGAATCTTGGGAATGCACTGATTCTGTGGAGTGGAGCTCTGGCAGAGCTCCAACAGGAGTACAGAAATATAAAGAGAGTTTGTCATCCCCAGGGTGAATTTTCTACAAAACTCAGCTACCCCACAAGTTAGAATGTGAAACTGCTGAGGCTGAATTCCACCCATGCTAGCTATCTAGTAAGAGTGTCATGAGGCTGAATAAGTAATTTTAGAAAGTTGTCTTATGATTTAAATGTTTTCAAAGATCATGTAGCTCTTTCAATAATATTCATACTAGACAAACTCACATGTCCTTTTTTTCTTTTTTACAAAAAGTGGCTTAAATTTTGAACCTTCCAGCTTTGGCGATGCCCTTTTACCTAAACAAAGTTTAACTAGTAGTAATGGAGATCAAATCATTGTGAACACTAATGTAACGTCACAGAAAAGTATTTCAAGAGCATAACAATGTAAGCATTTCCCTAGTCACACTCCAAATGATTCATAAGCAGCACATTATAAATGATCTATTGTTTGAAATGTCCTTTAGTTACAGAGAAGGTTCAGTATACTGCCTTCTCTCTCTCAACAAATACTTTTGGCAGCAACACTGTAACATGACTGCATGCTGGGAGGCAGCCAGAGAAGCAATACCATCTTCTTTTGAAGCGAACTGGAGGTTTCAATGTACTGATGATAATTTAGTCTCACTGGATATCAGCTGAAGAGAGGGGGCCATGATCTTGAACTCTGCCTTCAGAGTATGTCTGGTGAAATATGTGCTGGAAGCAACAGGAAATACAATGCTGATTAAACAGTTCATAGTCCTCTGCCTCAACATAATTGTGTTACTTTTGGGGCACTCAGTACATCAAGCCAAAGGAATGTTTTTTCTAACTGGTTGTAACAGAGGGCAGTTTTTATACTCTTCAGTTGTTGTTGATTTAAATAGCTAAGTTGGGGGTTCTCATTGCATGAATTAGGACTCAAAAAGCAAAGAAAAGGAGTTAAACATATAATCATTTAAATATTAAAGGACAAAGAAAGATTGTAGTAAATCCAAAGCCTGCTGAAATGGGTTGGAGTTTAATGTTAACTTCCCTCTCCCCCGAACGTGGGGAAAAAAGATTACAGAACAGGGAAATTCACGTACTCTGCTAAACCTTGATTCCTAAGCCTATTGGACCTATTCCTTCAGTCCCCATCTATAACTCAAATTCTCTTCCAGCTATCCCCTACATATGCTGCTGTATTTAATTTGGGCAGGTATACATGTTTGGCCACTTCCTTCCTCCTTGCACAGTCTACTGATCATTAAATGGATAAGATGCCAAGCAGCTGCTTGAACTCTATCATAAGAAATTCTGCCATATAACATCACTACCACTGCAAAGAGCAGATGTGCTGGGAAACTTGGATGTATTCTTTCCTGCTGCCCCAACTCACCCTCCAAAGAAATGCACTTTTACTTTCCCAGCTCTCCTCATGCTCAAGGGTTTGGTAGCAGCCACATGCTAAACAGTGAGGCCCCATCAATCTTAATGTGGTTTGTAGAAATCTTAAAGACGATATCTCTGTTGTACCTTACACAGTCTCAGCTCTGCTCATCTAAGGAAGTGGAAGATGCTACAGGACTACTTGTTTTTATACCTTATACAGAACTTCCTATTTCTGGGCTGAGGCTGAGCTGATTATTTCAGGAGACACATATCCATGAGAAACCTAAATTAAACTCTTCCCTCCTCCATCAAAAAATGAGTATTTCTTTTCCCTCCTATATGGAAAAAAGTGACATCATGTACATGGCTACAGGTGACAAAAGCTAATAATGAACACTCACCGGTTGCATCTGCTATGCTCTCAATTTCCTTTACCAGGGTATAGATTCTGCATTGCTTATTGGTCTGGAGTTGTTCAGTGTGTGATTTATTTCATTTAAAAAGTTACACAATAAAATATGCAATAAAATATTTTTTTTAAAAAAAGCTTTTGGGCTATGTATTTATCTGGGCCTTGTTTCCAAATTGTAAACACAGTCTCTGTACTCCAAAGGACTAATTCAATACCCATTGAAGTCAAAGGGCAAACTCCCATTGCTTTCAGTATGCTCGGGGCTTTGGCTCACTGAGATTTGGATCATTTTTTAAATGCAATGAGCACCCCCCAGAAAATACAGATGTGTGTGTTTGTTTTTTTACAAAATCACTTAAGTAAAGAGGGATTCTATAATAAAAAATTCAGAATGTTACTGTTATGCTTAACAGTGTTTATTCTCAGAACATGAGGTATTGCACATCAGAATCCATCAACAGTATCAGAAGTGAAGATAATTCCTTCTGATTAAAAAAAAGTCTAGATAAACTTAGTCTCATAGTTTTCCTGCTGGCTCTCACAATTTTTCTACTTTTATAGTGGTAGCTTGTTCAGAGGTGGGCACACTGCAAGCTTCTTTCGGAATAAGCTTTTCTGGAAGAGATCTTACAGGGAAAGCTTATTTTGAAATAGAGCGTCTACTCACAAAAAGCGCAACAAAAAAGCGATGTGCTAATTTGAAAGAGAGTGTCTATACTGATTGGATGCTATCTTGCAATATAAGGCCACCTGCAAACACTTCGGGCAAGGCATTAGGCTTCCCCAACTGTGTGTGTGTGTGTGGGGGGGGTGCTATTGATGGAACCCGGACCCCACATCCCAATCCGTGCCCCTGACCACTGGGCAGCATAGTATATAAATCAGAAGGGATACTTTTTGATGGTTCTGCAAGCCCTGGTCAATCACCGTGGATATTTCAGATATTTTTGTCAGCTGGTTGGGGAAGGCTCATGATGCCCGCATCTTTTGCAACCCCAGCCTGTAATAGAAATTGTAGGTTGGTACTTTCTTCCCCAAGCGCAACATCGAGGATGTTGAAATGCCACTGTGCATTGTGGGGGATGAAGTCTAGCTCCTCATGCCATGGCTTATGAATCCATACACCAGCCGCCTGGACCCAAGCAAGGACCACTTTAATAGCCACCTGGGAAGGGCTCACATCCAGGCCAAATGAGCCTTCAGGCACTTGAAGGTGTGATTCAGGTGCCTCCTGACTCACCTCGATGTGGGGGAGCACAACATCCCCCAGGTGAGCTCCGCATGCTGTGTTCTCCACAACATCATGGAGAGGAAGGGGAAGCTGGGGAGCTCATTAGCTCCCAGGCAGTCGCACACATGTTGAGGCCCTGCTGCAGCAGCTTGGTGCACATCTGGGCCTGCCACTGCACATCATCCCAGACCTTCCGGATCAGCATCTGCTGGACGTCATGGAGGATGGACACATGCTCCCTCATGAAGTCCTCCTTGACCCTCCGATGCCTGCAGCTCTCCTGGGGTGATGCGTCTGGCTCGGCAGTTGGTGATTGCCCCATAGCCATAGCTGATCTGACTTGGAAGAATAACGAGAGATGCTCAGTCATCCATGGAGACACTGTCCCTGAGGCCTTGCCCTCCTCAGTAAGCTGAGAGGAACAGTTTCCAGGTCAGAGGATGATGATGTCCTGGGAGAAAGGGTATGTGTGGCCTGGACAGCAGGCCATACCTCACAGGGGCCCAGTGGTCCCCAGGGACCATGTTTCCCACCACCACATCCCAGCATTGTCCCTGGAAGCGTGTGCTGCATTGAGCATGCAAGCATGGCAGCAGGAGCGGATATAGGGCAGGGTGAGCGGGGCGGCCGCCTCGGGCCCCGTGCTTCAAGAAGCCCCGTGCATGTGCCATGTCAAAGGGGGGGCCCTGCAAAATTGTGCTGCTCTGGGCCCCGCAAAATCATCATCTGCCCCTGCATGGCAGTATGCCATATGCAGCACTCCAGAGTCTGTGTGCGTGCGTGTGTGTACCCTTGTCCCCAGTCTCTTTACAGTGGTGGCTGGTGGTGAGAGGGCATCCCCATCCCCCCCAGAGGTCAGAGATGTGTGTGGCCTCTGCAGAGCCTGTGAGCAGGAGCCCAGGGGTGTTCAGGTGCTGCCTGCTGGTACTGTGTGGTGCAGACTGCTGCTGCACATGCACGGACTGCAGTGTGGTGGCCAGGTTGAGAAGGCTGAGCGACAATCACACCACATCCCCTTAGTGCATACCACCCCCACCCTGTGTGTGTGTGTGAATAACTAAAAGCACTCACCTGATGATCCCTCCCCAGCCTTGGAGGATGCCTGGGAGACATCCAGGCTATGGGGTACCGGCTCCAAAGTCAGTGTAGTGACAGTGCTGACCATTTCCTCCTCTTCCTCTTCCTTCTCCTCATGGGCTGGGACAGCTGGGCAGGCAATGATGGGTGTTTCCAGCCCTGAGTCCACTGCCAGGGGTAGGGAAGGGACTGCACCACCCCCCAGAATGCAGTGCAGTTCGTCATAATAGGGGCATGAGTGGGGTCCTACCCCGTAGCATGAGCTGCACACTCATCCTGGCATAGGTCTGTTGTAGCTCCTTCACTTTGCTGCAGACCTGCTCCAGGCTCCTGTTGTGGCCTTTCATGGCCAGGCTGTCAGCCATCCAGCCATATATATTGGCATTGCATCGTCTGGTGCAGAGATACTGGAGGTTCTCCTCATCGTCCCACACCGGGAGGAGGGCCAGGATCTCTGCCTCAGAACAGGATGACGCAGCCCCTGGCAGGCTCCTGGGAGCCCTCTGCATGCTCCCTGGGACGGGCTTGTGGCTGGAACCTGCTGTCCAGATGTGTGGCACTGTGAGCTGTGCTGATGATGGAAGCTCTCAGGGCCTGCTACCTGCCACAAGCCCTCTCCCCTGTGTCTGCAGCTTTAAGAGCTGCCAGGAAACAGGGACTATAGAGTTGTGATGAGTATGGACGGAGTGGCCTGCAGGGCACCTGTTATTTCCTGGAGGCCTCTTTTTTCAAAATAACTTTGTTCCGTGTCCCCACACACTTTTTTCTGAAAAAGCTTTTTTGGAAAAAGGCTTATTCCTCAAAGAATGAGGTTTACCGCCATTGGAAAAAGCCGTCTGTTATTTCGACAAAGTTGAAATAATGGAATGGCAGTGTGGCCGTTATTCCAGAAAATTTCTGCAGAGTAGATGTACCCTAAAAATATAAAATCTTACCTCAAGTCTCTCTCTTCTTCATTCATGTGTTTTTTCCAGAGTATTACATATTTTTGGCCCAAATACTCCATTTTTTAAAATCCTCCTTAACCTTGATGTTGTGTTCAAACTCTTAACTTCTTTTCTGTGAACAACAGTCTTTTGAGCAGAGCAATATGTCAATAAACTAGAGAGAGTTTGACCTATCAAGGTGAAATGGTGCTTGAAAACATCTTCAAATACACCAAACAAGAAAAAAATATGTAAGAGGGGAAAAAACCTTTGAACCATGTACAATATTTGGAACCTTCAGTCTCTAAATGTGAAAGAGAGATAAAACTGTATACATCTGGTACCAATAGTGTACTCTTTACACAAACTATGACCGACGACATACCTGTTCATACATAAACTGCTTGTTGTGTTTAACAAGCACATGTTCTGGAAAGGTGTAATTTGGGCACAGAAAGGACAAATGTTTAGTGTTTATGTATCCACATATTAAACCTTTAACGTGGGGTAACATTAAATACTATATTTCCACAATCACACATTCATTGTAAGGCAAAACCCAACAGCTTTTTCTTCTCTTTCAGAGATATTCTAAAAACCTAGGGAAGGAGCAGTATATTCTACAAATAACAAATCACCTCTGAAATCATCAATAGGTAATAATTCCCCCAAGCACCCACTTAGCTAGGTTTACATGTGACCATATATCATCCTTTACCACCACTTGCTAACAAATTAAATAAAAGGAAAAATACATTTTTTTAGTTGGAGCGCTTTCCCTGATTGAATGTCATAACAAAGGCTGCTTAACTCAATTATTTTTTGGTTTTTGGAAAATGAAATAAAAATATGCCTGTTTCATTTAAATCATTGCTCTGGGGTGGGACTTGGGATGAGCGGTTCATTATGCAGGCTGTCCCAGAGAGCCCTCTCTTACAGCAGAAGCTTGGGGCCAGGTGAGAAGTGCTTCTCTATGACTTCTACAGCTCCAGTGGATGCAGCTGGTGGAGGGGTGCATGTCCCTCTAACTGAGGCTGATTCAGGTTCATCTGCCCCCTGCACTGCTGTAAATTTTTAATTTCTTCTTCTGTGTATGGAACAGAGAAAGTGCTGGATTCTGGGCATCGCTGGAAGTTTTGGGCGTACTCCCTTTCGATCTCTCACCTGCTGTCTTTGTCTGATGATGTCTTTGATGTTCTGAGGAGATGGGAAACCATTTGGTTGGCAGTTACCACTGATGGTTGTAGCTTTGGGGGCACGGCTGCTCCCAAATGACGAAGAAAGGCCCACACTTTCCTGCGGGAATATGTTAAGTTTAACCCCTCCACTGTTTCCTTCCATCTCTCCAGGCGCTCTTTGTCCATCTGTTTTAAGAGTGTTGTGGCTTGCTCAACAGCTCTGGTCTTTTCATATTGCTTTAAATTAAAATAGCGGTAGCGGCTACAAAGAAAAAGAAAGCTGCTGGTGCAGATGGAATATGCCCCGAGTTTCTGAAGAACTTAGGAACGAAGGGGAGGAACTGGCTGGCTACACTCTTCGGCTACGTCTACACTGGCCCCTTTTCCGGAAGGGGCATGTAAATTTCATGAGTCGTCGTAGGGAAATCCGCGGGGGATTTAAATATCCCCCGCGGCATTTAAATAAAAATGTCCGCCGCTTTTTTCCAGCTTTTAAAAAAGCCGGAAAAGAGCGTCTACACTGGCCCCGATCCTCCGGAAAAAACGCCCTTTTCCGGAGGCTCTTATTCCTACTTTGAATAAGAATAAGATCCTCCGGAAAAGGGCGCTTTTTCCGGAGGATCGGGGCCAGTGTAGACGCTCTTTTCCGGCTTTTTTAAAAGCCGGAAAAAAGCGGCGGACATTTTTATTTAAATGCCGCGGAGGATATTTAAATCCCCCGCGGATTTCCCTACGACGACTCATGAAATTTACATGCCCCTTCCGGAAAAGGGGCCAGTGTAGACGAGCCCTTCATGTCTATCCATCAAATAAGCTGCCTTCCTAAAGAATGGAAACAAGCAAAGGCGATTGCAATTCTTAAGAATGGAAAGCCACTGGATAGTGCTCCTTTCTGCTACCAGCAAAGTGATGGAGTGAGCACTGCTGGCTCATTTGTCTCCCACCATAGAGGCTGGGTTATCAAAAGATCAGGCTGGTTTCAGGCCAGGCAGAAGTACATACAACCAAGTGTTGGCCCTCATAACCACAACTGAAGCTGTCTACCAGGCAAAAACAAAGACTGGCACAGCCCTTGTTGCTCTGTCAGCTGTATACGACACAGTGAGGAGAAAGGGACTACTATGCAAACTATCGAGGTTGATTCAGTATTGACAGATGCTTCAGCTATTGACAGCAATGCACAATCGCAGTCTCTCAAAACTGTCAGCCAGACACTAGCATTCGACCTATTGATCATATCCAACTACCTACAGAAGTGGTGGTTCAAACCGAATCCAGACAAAGCTGTGCTTATAGCTTTTCATCTAGACAACAGCTAGACAACCGTAACGCCACTGCAAAATGCCACTGTTGCTTTTTGTAGGAAAAAGATTGCCTGCGAGCCTCATCCCAAATACCTAGGCATAACACTTGACCGCACACTCTCCTTCCGATGCCACCTGGAGACAAACAAAGGAGAAACTAAAGCCAAGGATCAGCCTCCCAAGAAAACTCACCGCAATCATTTGGGGAGCTGGAGCACATACCTTGAGAGCCTCAGCAATAGCCCTGGTGTACTCTGTTGCTGAATATCGCTCTCCCACGTGGTCAGAAAGCACCCACACAAAACTAGTCAACACTCAACTAAACAGTGCCATGCGAGTGATAACAGGAACTTTAAAGTCCACTGCCATAGAATGGTTACCGTCACTGGCAAACATTGCCCCACCAAGCATTCGTCGATGGAAGCAGGAATGCAGATTATACCAACGTATCAACCACTGCAGCCAACCTCTTACCATCCAGAAATACCTCAATCAGCCTCCAGCATCATGTCTAAAATCCCGCAAGCCCCCCTGGCAGCGAGTGAAGGAAGTCGCGGCCAATGTTAAGGAACTATGGTGAGCTGAATGCCAGCAAGTAGACATCCCAAACAAACATCTTGTGTTGGATCCCACCACTGAGCAGAAAGGTTTTGATATTCCCCGGAGACTGTAGTATGTTCTAAACTGGCTTAGGACCTGTCAGGGCAGGTGCGGTTATTTACTGTGTAAGTGGAATTTGTTGCCATCTCCATTTTTTGATTGTAGCAGTCTGCAAACTATGCACCACATTGTTGCGGAATGCCCAACACGAAAATATATTGGCTCACAATCTAACCAGTGATGCTGTTCACTGGCTGGAGAGTTTGGACATCCAACTTTAATGAAGAAATACAGCATTGAATACAACATTCAAAAGAAGACGACTGCAGTTACACTTTCCCCTCACTCCCTGATTAATAGGAACAGCCAGCAATCTCCCTTTACAAACTAAATGTGTGTGGCGGAGGGAGAGCTTCAGTCACCCTTCTCCCTTTTTAAAGGGTGCTTGGGAGTGGAAGGCTTACAGCCAGGGCTGTCCTGGAGTGGGGTCAAGCCCCCAGCCAGTCCCTTTAACCTGCCTGGTGATTCTGTAGCTTTTCTATATGGTTTTATGAGAAGCTGTTGCATTCCAAGCACGTCCCATTTTCCCTGGCATAGCCAAACCCTGACTTTGCTTTAAGTTATGGAAAGAGGAGGCTGTATACTGAATTTGGTGGTCCTACCTCTTACCGTTTAGGAGTTCTTGAACAGACAGACCAACTCTCTCAAATATATTGTAGATTTCCTGCAGCATAATTGAACGAAATCTTTCTCTGAACATCAATGCTGTCAGTGCATTTTACTTTTCATCTGGTTAGTGTTTATCCAAAAAGTGTTTTGCACTTAATAAATAAGATTAGCTATTTGCCCCCAAAGAGATGTGTGACCAGCAGGTGGATCACATGGAATGTCTCCAGTCACTTTGATTGTTTTTGACACCTTATTGAAGAGTGGTTCATTATCAGTGGCATCAAGGTATCCCTTTCTAGTTTGCCATGTAGAATCAAATGCAGAAGTCTATTATTATAGCAAAGATATTACTGAAAAGCATTTATAAATTGATACAGAAGGGCTTGAGATAAAACTACATAAAAGGAGCTAAACAGAATCCTGGCTTATTCTCCATCCTGCTAATTGATGAGGTTATCGCCAGGCTTAGGGGCAACTTTCATTCTTCATCTATTTAGGGTTTCATTCTGCTGAAATAAAAGATAGACCATAATATTGGAGTGTCTTTGATTAGTGCTTTAAGAAATGGGTCTAACATCACTCACAGATGGCTTGTTCTTGCTCTCATCTTGTCTTTAAGGGGAGAATTGAGTGCAGGGCAGTGTTTTGATTTGGGTAGGATTTTTGTTTTTATGTATTTGATCTTTGCCCTTGTCAATGAACTATTAACTTGGTGCCCTAGATAGCTATGTTTGTAGCTTATATTTTCCTTAAAAAAATATTGTTTGCCTTTCGGTAAAAAGTTTTCATTAAAAAATACCTTATAGTGGGAAAATGGGGTAAATGTCATTAATCTTCTTTTTTTCTGAAAAATATAAATATAACTATCAAATCAGAATTCTGTGGAATAAATGAATTATGGAAAGCAATGGACATGTTTCTGAGTATACCTGCATAAATATTCATCCCCCTGGGAGTTCAGCTATAATAAGGCAAGTATAAATTCAACATAAAATTATAACTGAGGAGTATACATAAAATTAAAAATGATGGAGGAATCATTTGGGGGGATTTCACTGACACTCCTATGCTACCGCAGATTGATTGAAGCATTAATATCAGCTCCAAAGTAACAAAGCAACTGTACAGGGCATCTCCTGAGGTATGTTTTCCTTATATACTCAATATGTGATGTAATGTGCAGTTAATTCACTGGGGTTGTAATGTTCCCAGATGCACTTTGGCACATACTGTTAAATGATATTAGCTCAGATGGAAAGGTAATTGCTAAACCCTGTGTGAAAGCAGAGAGTGGGTATCAGGGGTAGCCAGGAAACAAGAATTCTACTTTGTAAAAAATGTCAGTTTGAAATTTGTTTTCCTTCTGAGCTGGAACCAAAAATGTGAGCTTTCAAAATTTCTCCTGAAAAGACATATCTGAGAGAGAATGAGGGAGTGCACTCACACACAACCACACTACAACCGAGCATAGCTAAGATCACAGTGATTAGGGCACTTGCATGGGATGTGGGAGACCGGGTTCAAGTTCCTGGTCTGAATTTTAACCAAAGGCAAAGGAGAGAGTATTTGAAAAAAGTTTTGCCAACAAAATTGTGGTCAGCTCTAGTAGGTATATTTGACATATTTGTCAACTGAGAGAGATTTACCAACTGAAAAAGTATCTGAATAAGAATTTCTGTGTGTGTGTGTGTGTGTGTGTGTGTGTGTGTGTGTGTGTGTGTGTGTGTGTGTGTGTGTGTGTGTGTGTGTGTGTGTGTGTGTGTGTGTGTGAGAGAGAGAGAGAGAGAGAGAGAGAGAGAGAGATTTTAAAATTCTTGGGGGGAAAAAATTCTTCTAGATCTGAGGTCAGGAACCACTTTTACACCAATTGATCCTTATTATAGTCCCCAACCACAGTTCTTAGAATACACATTTGGTACTCCAGAAGAACTGAGGCTTATGTGTCAGCTCCTGCTGCCAAGCCAAGTTGTTCTTGGCATGAAATCACTTGCCTGAGAATTCTGATTGAAGCTCCTGTCCAAAGTCAGTAGCCTAAAAATCAAAGAGAAACTGCTGAAGAGCTTTACTGATGGGTCTTGAGTTTTAACTCTTTTATTTTATTAAAGGCTTTTAGAAGGACTGGTCTGGTTTTAGGGTATTTGGAGAGTTTTATTTTTTGTATACTTTGTGCAAAATTCTTTATATCTTCCAGTGAAGGAAACTCAGTTTACTCCCTCATTGTCGCTGATGGAAAATCATCTATCAGGTTTGCAATGCCACATGTTTGCAGACCTTTCACCTTTTGTCCCAATTCAAGCTACTTTCAATTTTTTTCATTGCTTGTAATTTTAGTATATAAACGAATCTGGGATTGATACACCATTGCTTTAAAATATTTCAATATTTTACTAAAATTCGGAAAATATTTTAACAACAAAAATTCTAATACAAACATATTAATATTCTGTAATATCCCAGAACTTCTAAGATAACATGCAGTGGGATGTAATTGGTCTGCTGCAGCACTATTCATATTAATGGGGTCTCCAAACAGTTTGCAAGCATGATATTATAACAAATGTATGTAGTATCTTTCTCCCTGAAAGAAAAACACTGCATAATCTATGGTCCTGGTACAACATGGATATAACTTTAAGGGTAGACAAGGCTAGCAAGGTAATATATTTTATTGAACTAATGTCTATGGTGAGAGAGACAAGCTTTTGAACTCACAGAGAGCAGCTTTTCAACTTTTAACAAACCTGAAGAAAAGCTCTGCGTAAGCTCAGACCTTTCTTTCTCTCACCAACAGACAATAATCCAATACAAGATATTACTTTACCTACTTTGTGTGTCTGCTGTTCTGCTGCATATAACTTGAAATGTGTGATCAGTCTCAATGACTTCTATGGTACTATTTGCATGCTTAAAATTGCTGATTGTACTTCAGAAAGTTGCATAAATGAGGCTTGTAGGCAGGCAGTGCGATTTGAATGCAGCTGATGGCAATAGCCAACTGGTTCACAGTATGTTGTGCAAAAGCAGGGAGAGAGAACATTTTGGTGAAGGTCAGCAAAACACCTGTTGTTTCAAAAACGGCTTTCATGTCCATGCAGAACAGGTAGGAACTCAATTTGTAAAGCCTTTTCTAACAGTCTCATACAGGCTAAATTGTCTAATGCTCTGTTTGTTTCACTCTGAAGTTTCAACATGTGGTTCCAGAGAGTCAAACTTTCCAGACCTCTGGCTTAGAACACTAAATTGGCCTTTCTATATTATGTAGCAATGAGTGTAAGCAAATTCACCAGCTGTGATCGACTTAATGTAAGTTGCACTAACTTTGGAATTTGTCTTACTGTGGCCAGGCAGACAATCCACTGAATATTGCTAAAAGAACATATTAACAGTTTATGGCATTAGCACTGTTCTCAACTATTTATTATAGTGCAAGATTAATAAGATTCCAAATCCTTATGTCGGACACAGCTCTATCCTTTTCTAAACAAAGAATGATGCTGTCAGTTGGTTATATTAATATTTTAATAGTCTGGCTGTGAATGTTTGAGATTGAAATGTTGGGAATGGCTGCTGATCTATGGGAAATTCTAAATAGTTTCCTTAGATGCTGGTGAGCGTTTAGCATTTCACTTATCTGATTTTAATTTCATGTAGTTTTATCATTTTTCTTTACGAAAGTAGCATTTACAGTTGACAGTAGCATTGTATGTATTTCAGAAAGCTGAATGCAAAAATATATAAGTATCATATAATGTATGCAGCTAACAAATTCTGGCCATAGAGTACTTGGTTAAAATTTAAATGCCCATAGCCATACATGCTCCTGTTGATTCCATAAAACTTTACATTTATGCTTACAAACCAGGTAATTACATGTTAAAATACTCATTTGTGTAATTCCTGAACTTAAATGGTATCTACACACATGCTGGTTTACAAGGAAATATGGAAGGTTTTCTGGGCACACAGATGTATGTGCATTTTTCCTCTGTGTTCCTGTAGCCTGAGGCTTTGCAAATGTTGCCCTGCATAAGTGCAGTTACAGTGCTTGAAATAAACAAGACATAATATCTCTTAGTATTATGGCATACAGGACATTAGTGTTCATTACACTGTAATTCTCTCAGAGCTTCCATAATTACATAATATTAAATCTATTGCTGCTTTATGTGAAAACAGTAGCATGAGATACTTTACTGTCCTCATCTTAGCTGGTATGACATATTTTATTGGCAAAATGTACTCATACAGAACCTTACTTTCTGAAACTAATGCACACAAAATTACTAATCAAATATATGAAAGACTGGGAGAGACTTTTTTTTCTACTTTTAAATGGAGACTAATATTTCACATTCTTTATGCTTACTGCTTCAACTCATCCTTAGTACACCTCACCATCACAGCTCTTTAATACTAGGAATTTTAACTACAGTGTAAAGGTGTTCCACTTTGCTGCTGATCTGTCATAACTGTCTGGCTGTACCTCCACACTGAATCAGCTAACCCTGCAAGAGTTTCAGCTGCCTGTCAGCTCTGGTGGTGTGTGGAAGTCAGATTCCACTGAAATATAGGTGTAAAAGTCAAAGTTGGGGAAAGAACAGAGAACTAGAGGCTGACTGGAGACGGAGAAGCAGAAAGGGAAGGGAGCAGAGCAAAGACTGGACAAGTGTCACGCTTTTGTGCATGTTTGGGAGCAGGGTGGCAATGTCCTCTCTGTGGCTGAGCGTAACACACACTGTGTTTGTAAGCAGGCTCTTGCCAATGGGGATAACAAAGTGCAAGTAACAAAGAGTAAAAAAACAAACAAACATTGATTCACTCCCAGGAAGAAGGCCAATATAACACAGAAATCTGGATATGTATGGTCGCAATTTTATTTAATACATTCACCTGGGCAAGGCTTGGATCAGTGTACTTTTCTTCTTCTCCTCAAGGGCAAGCACAGTCTGGGGAGGGAAGCTACACTTAGCCCCGCACCTCTCAAGTACTCTTAGGCCATGCCTTCACTACCCATTGGATTGACGGGCAGTGATACTAGATGTGATAAATTGACCTGTGAGTGCTCTTCTGTCAACTCCAGTATGCCACCAGAATAAGAAGCATCGGTGGAGTCGACAGGAAAGCGCCAGCTGTCAGCTTACTGCAGAGAAGATACCACGATAAGTAGATGGGAGTACATGGACTTCAGCTATGTTAGTCATTCAACTAAAGTGTAACTTAGATTGATGTCACTTAGATTGATGGCCCACAGTAGTGTAGACTATGTGCATGGGTGGCAGGTAATATAGGCAAGGGAAGGCATAGCCTTCCCAAAATTGCCTGCACTGCCAGCCAGCCGGAAGGGGCTGGGGCTGTGCTTCACAACAGCCTAGTTCCCCTGTCTCTGGGGAAGGTTGGGGCTGTGCCATGTGGCAGCCCTGGCCCACAGCTGGGGTTGGACGGGGCTTGGCTGGAGTGGGGGAGATGTTGTGAAGGGGCGTGGCTTTGGGTGGAAAGGGCTGGGCTTCAGCTGTCTTCCCCAGCTGGGCCATCGCCCATAACTATGTGATAAATTGAGCCCTGCTGGATCGATCGCTGCCCATCAGTTCAGCAGGTAGTGAAAATGTGGCCTCAGAGTGCTAGGAGCATTGCTGTGATTCCACTCCACCTTTCATCTTTCCCATTATTGCAAAGGAAAGATCTCTGAATTCCTGGTTTTATGTCCTTTTTTACCTGGGAACCAGTCACTTGCGCCCACCAGGACACATGCCAAATTGAAACAAGCAAACAATATGTAACCCTTCTGCCGGGTAGGCCTGGCAGTAATCAGGGCTGGGTTCAATATCTTGGGGGCAATCTCACAAAGAACCGGCTCAAGCCCCCACCCAGTAATCTGGGAAATTCATGCACCCCCGGGCGCCTCTGAGAGGCAATGCTTCCCCACTTGCAAGCACTGAGTCTGAGTGTAGAAAAGAAACATTTAATGAAACAGAGAGAGAATTCATATGGCATTAACTTGGGGAAAACACCACACACAGAGTTCATAACCCAAACATGAGCCAAGCCCCCACCCCAGCCAAGAATCGCCCGAAGTCCCAAGAGTCCAACACTCCAAAAGTCTCTGTTCTGGGTTTGTGCCACCCAGAGTCCCAAAGTTCACCCACAGGGTTTCACCTCCCAACCTGGGTAGAAATGGGGGTGGGAGGATAGATAGGGAGCACTTTATACAAAACTCCGCCATGCTCCACCAGCTGTCTTGTCCCATGCCTCTGGACGCTCCGTTGGGCACCTGCCGCCGCTCCTCACCTGCCGCCGCTCCACACCACGCCGCTGGTCGCCGCTGGTCGCCTGCCGCTGCTCCATGCCACGCTGCTGGTCGCTGGTCGCTGGTCACCGCTCCTCGCCTGCCGCCACTCCACACCACGCTGCTGGTGGCCGCTCCGCACCTGCTGCTGCTCCGCTCCATGCCACTGATGGCCACTCCTCACCTGCCGCCGCTCCACGCCACACCGCTGGTTGCTGCCACTTCACTGGCTGCAATAGGTCTGGCTCTCAGCCAAACCAGTGATTTCAGCTCTCAGTGATTTCAACTCTTTAGCCACCAGCTGGACTGCCAAATGAATCCAGCTTTCATTGGACTAGCAAAAGAAAAGACTCCTCAGGGAGTCTGCTTTAGGTCTGTCCTTAAAACAAAGGGGGAAAGGTGCAGGCTGGGCCAGTCTTATAGCTCACACCTGGCAGGTGTGAAGCAGGCTGACTCAAGTCCTTTAACCCTTTTCCCCAGCTTGTTCTTCCGAGACCTCTTACCATGATGGTGGTGTCTCTCCTGCAAGCACTGGTGGCATGTTTTACAGTTCCCACATTTAGGGGTAGCATGATTAGTTACCCCCACAACAGTCCCAAATTATATACACTTCTCCACATTCCATTCCAACACTGACCTTCCATCAACCCTGGCTGAATGGGATTTACATAGCCACACCTTGGATTCTCTCCTGAGCAGTATTTACATGTCAACAGTTAACAGTTAATTACCTTGCAGAGCTAAACTGTAGTGGGCACACCCACCCCTCCTTTTAGCTGGCTGACAGCAAGCAGCAGTTCAGCCCTTGCTTACAATACATATTAACAAAGCCCTAACCCTCACCTCTCCACTGGGTTTACAGGCTTCTGTAAGGAATGTGAAAAGCCCACACTACCATGGCCAACTTGGCAATGAGGGAAACATTCTTTCCTGCACACATAACAGGTGTGTGTGTGTGTGTGTGTGTGTGTGTGTGAAGGGTGCAAACAGACCTCACCATGATCCTCCAAGTCAGCATGAGGGGGCTCCATGGCTGCCTTCCTGGTGGTCTGCAGCCCGAGCTCAGCTCCCTCCCTTCTCCCCACAGCAGGAAGCCTGTGCTGGCGCTGCAGCCTCATCCTCCCACCGTCCCGCAAGTGCAACTGGAGTTCCAGTGCCGGCTTTCCGCTGCAAGTGGGGAGGAAGATAAATCCCTCAGCCTTGCCCCATCCAGCTTCTAGGGAAGAAGCCTTCCCCCGCTTCCCCTCCTGGCTGGGGGAAGGGGAGGGAGAGTGCTTCTTCCCTGCGAGCTGGATCACATAGCAAGGCTCAGGGCTTTCTCTCTTACTACCCAACCTCAGCAAGAAGCCAGTGCTGGCACTGCAATCCGGCCAATGGGAGCAGTGGGAGGTAGTGCCTGGGATTGGTTCAGGGTGTGAAGGCAAGTAAGTGCCCCCCACCCCCTGACTGCTGCACCCACAGCCCCCTCATGCATCATCACCCCACTGAGACCCCCACATCCCCAGTTCACTCCTGCACCACTCTTGCTCCTGCACCCTTCCTCCTGGCCACACACTGCACTTTTCCTTGCTCTTGCCCCCCCCCCCCGACACCTTACTCCCAGCCTGCTCTTGCACCATTCCTCCAATCCAGACTGCATCCCTATCCTCTCCTGCACTCCATCTCCCACCCAGACCTTGTACCCTCATCGCCTCCTGCATCTCACCTTCTGCCCAGATCCTGAACCCCCATTCCTCTCACTGGCACACTGACCTCCCCATTTTTGTCCCAGCTCCAGAGCTGAGGGGGGTCCACAAAATCCACTAACCCTGGAATCCCAGAAGAGCAAATCTGGCCTATGGAAAGCCCTGAACCTCAGTCCTCTCTATCCCTTCCCCTCCCTTGGTGGGGCAGGAGTGCCAGAGGATGAAGTGTCTCGGTTGGGGGCCACATTGGTGGAGGTTTTTTGGAGGTTTGTAGGTGGTTGGGTTTTTTTGTTTGGTTTTTTTTGCTTTTCTGGTCCCTCATTGATGTTTCTGTGGGTCAGTGACCTCCCAACCCAAAAAAGGTTTCCCACCCCTGCCATAAAGAAAGAAAACATGGCACCTTTTGTGTTGGACATAGATTAATATTTTACTTTATTTAAAATGAAGTTTGATAAACTAACATGAGACATTTAAAGCACTTAATCTGTTTAATAATTTAAATTAATATTTCCTTTCTTACTGGTTAGATTAAACCATTCCCCCTAGCTGCAGCACTAGCAAAATGGCTCAGGTATAATTATGTAATAAATGGCGAGTTTCCATGAGCAGCTGATGGTCCACAGAAAGGTTTGCATTGAGCCACTGTGTTAGGGGGATGGGAGAGTGCTGTGTTGCAGGGGGATGGGCAGGCAGGCCTGGTGGCACCACCCATGAAGAGCAGCTGAGGCCCAGCCCCGCTGGCTGGAAGCCCCGTTCATACTCACCTGACACTGACCTGGCCAAGCAGGTATAGCAGCAGGTGGCCGAGTGGACGAGGGACAAGGGGGCCATGATGTCCATGCTGTCTTCCATGATCTCAAAAGGTAATTTCTATAAAGCCTTTATCACTGTATACATTTTTAGTGTGTTATTACAAAATCATTTTACCAATCAGTTTCCACTCAAATTTTTCATTAACTTCTTTTATGCACACTCATTGCATGACTATTTTGAACTCCTTAATATATTAAAAAAATGTGGTCCTCATTTACTGAAAAAGCCCTCCCTGCCACACAGAAATTCCTGCGTACAGGCCTGCGCAAGGCAATAGACAAAGTTCTCACTGTAACTTCACTAAAGTTTATTGAGATATGTTGGCATCACACACACATGCAAGGAGAATCCAGTCCAGTCTGTGATATGGTGGTCAAAGACAGTTGAGAGGAACACTACCTGTCTGTATCAGGGCATGCGTCAGAATGCAATTTTTTTCCATTATGTAACTAGCCTGTGACAATCCTGGTCTGTGTACCCACTTTATTAAGTCAGCACGTTACATGAGAGGAACAGTGAACATTACTGTTTATTACCTTCTGTACATACATTTAACCCCAAAACTTATGGGCCTCATTATTTTGAGCACAAACCTTTCTTTTAGATATTCTCTGTGCTTCTAATTCATCATTTTCTAGGACACTTTGTAATTCCAGCCAAACCCACAAGAACAAAAATAAAGCAGTGGGAATCTATGTTCCTTTAAAACACTAAACACACTCTCTCTCTTTAATTGGCTAGCGTTTCTTAAATAAATGTTTCATAAGATTAAATTCTGCAGGAGAATGAAGCTGCTGTGAGGCTCTTGCTGTGCATCCAAAGACTTTTTCTGACAGTGTATCATTTACAGAGCCCTGAATCCTCATTACTGGACTCAGCAGGCAAGAAGAAGCTGCTGTACTGATAGCATTCCTGTTATCTGTTTTAATAAAAAATTAATTTCCTTTCTTTCTCCCTACACTCCTAGATTTTAAATTTATTTATTTTTCTGACTGCTACTGGTCATCTTGAAAGTATCCAAACCATATTGTCTTAATCTTTGAAGAAAAGAGCAGAACAATTTCAGTTTGAAGCTCACTCTAGACAAGCTAAGCAAGATTTCTCTAAATCTTTGAAAATTTATCACAGAGAGGATATTCTTGGGATCTTCTCAGCAGACTCTGTTCCATGAATTTGGGAAGTGTGTCATCAAAGGCACTGTAACAAATGAGCATAATGATCCTTTGCATAATTTTTGTGAGAAATATATGTTCTTTTTAAATAAACTGTTTCCAAAAGGTGGCTTAGTAATCAACTTTCTTTTATGGTTCTGGTTTGACATATTGTGTTTGACATAAGGGTGCATTCATTGTGTCTTATTATATCATTGGGATCTCATAGAAAAGGAAGATATTGGCATTAGGTGACCTGGTGTGATGTAACAAAAAAAATCAAAATAGAAATTGTAAAAGCTTCTTTCCTGTAAATGGGTGATGTCCCATTTTGTTGTTTTTTAAAAAGTATTTTGGACTGGATTTTCATTCCTGAGGCCTCATAAGTACAATATGTCACTGTTTATATTGTAATGAGAAACAGATTTTTGTGTTTAAGCCATATTCCTTTCTGATACATTCATGTGTATGTGCATGAGTGCATGTACACATGCGCAGGCAGGTGAATGTGTGTGCATGTGCGTGCGTGCTCTCATATATTATTGGCCTAATTCTTATCTCAGTTCCACAGTTCAAGTGTTTTTATACTGGCATAATTTCACTGACTCCAGTATATCCACTTTGGATTTTCAATGGAATACTCCCTATGCTGCATGTTTAAAGTCCATTAGTCACTGGTGAACTTCAAAAGATTTCATTAATTGTACTTAAAAGTTCAGGGGGAAAATCCTGGTGCCCATTTCAGTGGAACCAGAATTTCACACAAGGTGTTGATCTGAATCCTACCGAGACTATTCAGACTTTTTGAATATGTAAAAATTAGTCAGGAAATCTCATGAGGAGTGGTTTTGTCATGAGTCATGACCCTTTGAGTGTCTATTCATGATAGAACTGCTAGAAGATTGATCTTTCTCAAGATACTTCAGTACTCCCACTTCTGGCTGGAACTACAAAGTAATGAGATGTGAAGAAATTAAAATCAATTTAAAGTTAAGCAAATTTTGCTCAACTTTGAAATGCATTCAGTTCAATTTTGTCTAACTTTTCCTTGTATCTCAACCAATTCATCCATTCAATCTATAATGTACACAAGCTATAGGGAATGAGGAAGCCATTAATTTTTCTACAGGCTGTGCCACTTTCACTTTACCCATGGTTAATATAATCATAGGAATGTGAGATGGAAATGAGCTTTAAGGTCATCTAGCCCATTCCTGGAATGCATGATTGTTCCCTTTACTGTATTTTCTTGTTTTGTCACATCTAAGTGCTCCCCACTTAAGGTGTATAGAACCTTATCAAATCATTCTCTGAATTAGCTGTTGTTTCCATTATATAACACCTTCTCTCCCTCCCCCAGAGACGTGTAATGAATCTGTACACCCTCTCTCCCTCCCCCAGAGACTTGTAATGAATCTGTATGAGTTCACTGTGGTTTGAAAATGAATTAACTCCAGAACTATGACTTTATATGCATTTTCAATAATATGTTGAAAACAGGAAATATATGGTTGCTATTTTAAAATTTCAGAAATACAAAAGGTATGTATAAAAAAATTTGTTGCACAGCAAAGAGACTAATTCCTGGTTTGGAGTCTCTGTTTCCTGGTCTTTGGAACCACTGCAGAATTTTTAAAGTAATTTGTCAAGAGCAAACTTACTTAGTGCATGTTGTGAAAACGCTGGTATTTCGGTTAAGACTATTGAGAGACTGAGGGAGTCCTTAACTTGTTTGACATTGTTAATTAATTAATAATCAAAGGTTTCACTATGTGATTTAGGTAGAGTGACTATATTTCCCTATACTGAATATGAGGTACCTGGTAAAATTACTCGTATTCAAGTGAATTCAATGGCAATCAAGCATACAAACATTCAAATTAACATCCAATTGACTGGATCCCTGTTAAAAAATACTGTATAGTTGGATTCTTTTTATTTACTTTGTTATTTTTAAGGCTTTAGGGTTCAAAATAGGAGGGATGATATGTAGACCACTCTCACATGGGGAGAGAGTGACTGTCTGACCCAATCCTTCCTGACACCTAACATCTTCAGGCTGTTGCTGGCCACCAAGATAACCTAGCTACCTCCCGTCCTCTGGCTACCGCACGTGCAGGAAGGGAGTAAGCCATAAGGATGCATTGTACTGAGGTGGGCAAAAGGGTCTCCATGGGCTGCATCCGGCCTGCCAAGTGGGTGGATCCAGCCCGCGGTGGCCCTGCTGCTCTCCCACCCCCAGACCTTAATTGGGCTGGGCAGGGCCGGGGCAGAGCGAAGGAAGCTTCAGGCAGCTCCCCCACCCCCAGGAAAATCAGGTCCTGGGGGCGGGGGAGCGCGCAAAGCCTTCTCCCACCCTGCCAGGAGCATGTGGCACTTTGAAGCATCACGCTCTGCTCACATGGTGGGGGAGAGCGCCGAGGAGGCTTTGCGTGCTCCCTTGCCCCCAGGCTAATCAGGACCTGGGGGCGGGGGAATTGTATGAAGCTTCCTTTGCCCTGCTCTGGCCCTGTGAGGAGCCTGCAGCACTTCAGAGTGCCACATGCTCCTCGCAGGATGGGAGGAGGCTTTCTGCACTCTCCCGCCCCCAGGCCCTGATTGGTCTGAGCATGGGGGAGTGTGCCAAGCCTCTTCCAGGGCATGGGTGCCTAGTGGGAAAGGGGGGCAAAGGGACTCCCCCACCCCTGACCAATCATGGTCTCGGGGTGGGGTAGCCCGCCCCTTCCTGTTTAGGCTCCACCCCTTGTAGGGTGGCCCAGGGCTACTTCAAAAATTTTTGAAGTGGCCCCTGAGCAAAAATTATTGCTCAACCCTGAGCAATACACTAGGGCACAAGGAACCTGACTGCAGAGGCTTTAGCGAATCCAGCCAGAGAGGTGGCGCAGCAGATGGGCAACCCCGGGAATGAAGCAGTCTCAGGGTTGTGGGTGGTTCTGGGTGAAGAGAATGCTAAATCTCTGCCCTGGGGACTGCTCTGGAGCCTCCAGGTTCAGGGTATGAACAGCCGGTAATTGCTCTCCCTTTCTGCTGCTCAAGAGTGTAGCTGATGGGCTAGAACAGTACTGGGCTTTGGTACATGCAAGCCTTGACACTTCTTGGTGGGCACCTAAATCCATAGGGTCTTGGGCTTTCCTAGGGCACTGACCCAGGCAGAGGCATTGGGGGAAAGAAGGAGCCTGCCTACCAGGCTGTCAGTGAGCTCAGTGCTCCAATCAGGAGCTGGTTCTTTGGGCAGCACTGGGAGTGGGACTTGCCCCCCTTGGGAAGGGATATAAAGGAGTAGCAGGACTATAGTGGGAGGTTAGAGGGGCAAAGCAAGAAGAGGACAGCAAGAGAAGATGCATATAAAGGACTAATGCTTGAGCAGCAGAGGCAACATAACCTGCTGCCTGGCACCTGCCTGCACTCACCAACCACTGCAGTACAGCCACTGCCAGCTAGAAATGAGATGTGGGCAGGGTCTTGCTGGCTGGGAGCTGGCATGCAGCAGGCATTGCTCTGACAGGTCAGCCAGGGAACAACTGGCCCCATGTGCTGTATTTTCACCCCACCACCAGCCTTGCACACCCACACACCTACCACCATCAGCCATTGGACTTTCTTCTACTCACTGTTGGATGGGCAGCTGGTGAGCAGGGATCCGGCCAACAGCAGGATCCACTACTATTGATGGGGGAGTCAGAAAATATAGGACAATTTGCCAATGTTTAAGAAAAAGGGACACCTGCAGAAGGCCTTAAATAGGGAATTGTACCTTTAAAAATGGGACGTCATGGTCACCATAGATTACATGGAGATCACTCAAATTCTTCATTAAGACACTTAATCCATTTCAGTGGTAAAGCACTAGCTGAACCAACACAAAATGTATCAAGGGGCAATGGATATAGGAGTCTTCTTTTAAATGCTTAGCATGTTGGGTAGTTTAAAATCATCTTTAAGGATCAGTTTCTTAGAACTTAGTATTTTTTTAGTTGCCCCTAATGTGTTGTAAAACAGCACTGAGGAATCCCTGAGTGGTGTACAGCCACTGCAGTATAATACCTTCTCTTGGCCCCTTTCTTGCATAAGAAGCCTGCTTGCAGCATGCCAAAATATTGGCCCCTAGCTATCTGTTACTAGTCTTATGTACTAGAAAAGCATAAGGCCTATTCTAACTTACTCCAGCCCTTGGCAATGCTGAGCATCAGGAAAGGGAACTCTGATTGTTTCCTACATCAAGCAGAAATGTGCTGTACCTAAAGATTATATTTTAGGAGCTACTTTTTAGCTTTAAGAGAACTAGTTGCTAGTTGGACTGTTCCAATGTGTCCTACTTTGGCCTATTTTAGAGCAACAGGTAATGCACAATTCAGGATTCTGCCTACTCTGAGATATGATTAGGTCAGGACATACTACTTCTGCATATCATTCATAACTCTGGCTTCCCAGCTGCCTCCACGTACTGTTCAAAGGGAAATCAACTGTGGCAGTTTGCTGGCAAGCTCTCTAGATGTGTATTCTTGAGGATTGAAGGCAAGACATTCTTGATGGAGAGTTCCCAAATGCAGAACTCACTTGCTCTAGCAGACCACAGTCGTAGTTAGTTAGTTTATTATGAACAAAGGTTAAGGCTCATGATTTTAAGGTCCAAGACATAACTAGATGGGTCTAAACAAAAGCTAAAAATTGCATAAACCATTTTTTTGTTTTCAGAAGTCCTCTTCATTATTTATGTTGTTGTTTGTGCATATCAGGCAAGCTCACTGCAGCAAAGCAAACATTTATCTCCTCAGTAACTAGAAACATATGCAAGGATTAAGTGCAGATTAATATTTTATTCAGAATCAGCTCCCATTTCTTGAAAGATACTGAACAAATAAAGAAAATGGTTGAAGAAAAGGAAGACAATATGACATGAAATAAAACATCAATAATGTTTGTTAGTCATTAGACATAACATTCACCCCTATGAAACAATCATATGTAAATAGAATGCACTTAATCTTCACCAAAATACATCCTTTTAATAGAATAATGTAATGATTAAAGACAGATGAAGGAGGGAAGTAGTGGAGGAAACAGGTGTTTAAGGATATTACATGGCTTTTGTAAGAGGCTTTGTGGCAGTTGCCATGCTATTAGTCAGCTGGAGGGCTTTATTATTCCTCTATTTCAATATTTAATAGTAGGTTTGCCTCAGTCATACTTAGAGTGAGACCAGAAGTCAGGCAATGAAATCCTGAAGAGACTTTGTGAAAGTCCAGCAATGAGGAAAGAACTTTTTATAGATGTACATACACAAGCAGATTTTTTTTTCTCAGCCAAGGGATAGAGAGGGCGTCCTCAGAGTTTTATCCAAGAAGAATTCTCCAGGCTTTAAGAAATGTCCTTTAAAGCTTCCTTATTAGCGATAGCAGCCTGTAGATAATGTACATCAATGATTTCAGCTTAGTTAGGATTTGAATGTTCCTGTGTGCATGTCCTTTTCAAGCAAACTATTCACATAATAAAGCTTTCCTTTTTTATATTTTGTAAGTGCTATCAAACTGGGCCCTCTTAATTTAAAAGGATTCTTCTTCTTTTCTTTTTCTTTCTAACCCTTGGCAAGGAGCATAAGAATAACACAATGTGAAGCTGATTTTCCCCAAAAGATAGAACAGCAATGAAAATGAAACAGCGGTGCTGTAGATTTTAATCCATCCAAAGCATAAAAAAAGCCAGAGTTAAAAGGCAAGTATTGGCAAATGCAATTTGAGATGAAAGTGGGTGGGGGTAGGTATTGATATTTTGACATAATGGGAGCTGTACAGAGAATAAGCAGGTTACACGACCCCACACCAGTTTGTAAATGACTGCTTTCTTAAAGGAGCATTTCATTTTCAGCAGCTGTCTGACAATTATATTATCTAATAATAATAATTTTAAAAAAGTAGTCTCCATTGCTCCCTCTCTATATTTAAAAAGGAATTCATAAGAAAGGCTTCATTTCAACTTCAAGTATGCTTTAGATGGATTTAAAGCAAGTTAATTTGAAATGACAGTAAATAATCCTGTACCATTCAGTCACTGGTTTTGCGTTTCTCTTTAATTATATTTAAATAAGCCTCTTTTTAAGCATGTTTAATACATGCATTTGTCTTCCTTTTATTGCTTTATGCAGCAGATAAAAATGACACGTCTGTAAGGAAACCTAAGCCACTATTTTTTCCCCTTGGGGACCTGCTCAGGGAGAGTTATGAATTGTTCAGGTATCGTAAATGCCAGCCAATGCAGATTTTAACTATGCTTCCTTGCCCTGGAATCCTCCCACTGTTTCAAAGTAAATAGCTTTCTGTCCTTCCTGTCACCATTTGATCTATGTCTTTATAGTGACACAATAAGCTTCATGAAAATATCAAGAGAAAAGATGAAGATGATTAACACATACATAAAAACAGTACAGTCTGAAGTGGAGTTGTGGAAAGAGATGAGCAGACAAGAACAAATATAAACAGCAAAACCAAATGGATGAATGAATTTAATGTGCCACTTCTAGCCATAATCATAAAATTAGGCAGTACACACTCTGTTTGCTTCAGCTCAGAAACATATCCTTACTACTAGTTACTTCCCAATATATGAGCCAGTCTCTTTGTAAAAGGAAGCAGTCCACACTGCTCATTTTTCTAAAGTACTTAAGGGTCATTAGTCTAGCACTGCAGCAAATGTATTATTCATTTTGCCTTAGCCCAATTTCTCTGTGAAGACTTTTGCAGCAAAATGCTACACAGTTCAGCAGAGAGATGATTGATCAAGCAAGGAGGAGCAGAATTTGGGCATCCTGATAAAATTTTCTCATAGTCTTCTCAGTTAGTATAAATCGATTTTATTTATGTAGTAACACTTGAATACTAACTACCCAATATCATCTATCTGAACAAATTGATGACTATACCTTTAGGTTAATATTACTTGAACATTTCATTCTTGAATAATTTATACACTTTGCTGTCTGAGTGTCTGTTCATGATTGTTTGTTCTGTTTCACTAAGTGTAGCCAAGCTCTTGCCAATGCAGTGACAAAAAAGTCCATTATTCTTGTTAATTTTATACTGCCAAGGGGGACTGTGCTTCTCAAGAATCTATTCAGATAGTAATTATTTTCACGTGCATAAAGCAAAGATGAGGTTTTCTTGGCCAATCAGAAAAACTGTTAAATCATGAAGAGAAGATTTTTATCATATACATTTAACGGTTAAAATGCTTCACATGGATGTAGAACGAGAGAAAAGTGGAGACAGTAATCGTGTGCTTAACTTCAAACATATGAGTGGACACTATTAATTTAATAGAAATTAAGTTAAGCGTGTGCTTAAGTGTTTTGTTGCTGTGAGGCTTACATTGCAATAGAGTAGTATGGTACATCATTTTACATCAATGACTTTTCCCCCCAGACTTCTTACATAAAATTTTCAAATTTAGACCATAAATAAAATAAAACAAACTCCTATTATAATCCAAGATTAATAAAGTATAGGCACCCAGCATAGAGAGAAATATATTGATTTTAGTTCTTAATATATAGATAAAAATTATGATAACTTTACAAGTAGCCTGTTCATTAGTGGTTAGATAGTAATTTACTACACAGCAGCTGTTTGTATAAATTTGCTAATAGTTTAAAATTGCTGACTCATTCTTGATATTTGTTTTTTTTTCTGATCTCCACTAGAAATAGCCCTGTCAATCCTCCAAAAAAAATTTAACTCTATATTTTTTCTTGGATTTCAAAGTGTGCAATTGTTATGTATTTCATTGAAGTGAATGATACACAATTTGGATTGGATACATAATAGGCCTCTTTCGGTTCACGTGAGCCAAATAGAATTGCTTTGTAATGGGCACATGTGTAACTTTATATAACATACTGACCTTTGTAGGGGAAATATAGAGTTCATTCTGAGGTACAGATTTTCCAGTGATAATACATTTTAAAAAGAAAATAGGGGAAAATGGTAACCAGATCACATCAGTCAAAGTAGTTCAACTAAGCCAAGAATGTGTCAGTTTGAATTTCCTTCTCATCAGAAACATCATATATTACCAGCAGCACAGAAGAAAACCTATTTCCATTAGGTTTATATATCTGCATGATATTTTTTAAAAGGAAATGGGGAGAGAGAAAATCCCATATCAGACACTTGTTTAAAAGACCACTCATTGTTTTTTAAGCTTTCCATTGAATTAGAAAGAGTTTTTCACCTCATGAACCACAATCATTTTTATGGAGCTGCATTCGGGCAATTGTTATTTATATAAACTTGCTCCAGTAGAATATTTGGCTGTTTTTGGAAGGAAATGAGTCAGATGGCCCTTACAGCATTCATTGCATTGATTTTTGAATTGGTAGCAGTGGGCCTGATCTTGCAGCCCCCTTCTCAGATGAGTACTGAGTACAGATGAAGTTCACCAGCGTAAGGCCCTTAGCACCTTACGCTGTCTGCCTAGGGATTGCGCCCTGTGTTGGCTGACTGCGTGGTCACACAGATGCCTGTGGACCATGGAACTAGTCTTCTCTATTTCGTTCCAGTATGGAAAGTCACTTTTAGATCAGGCCAGGTGGGCCAATGGAAGGGCTGATGGAGCTGCTGGGGACACACCAGGCTGTATATAACTCCATGCCCTGGCAATAACTGTACCTTTAGGAGGTAAGAGTAGCACATCCCTGTAAGAGAAAAATAATCTGCCATATTTGGCCAGTGTGTTGCAAGCTTTCTTGCCCAGGGGAGCTCATCTCAAGAATTTGAAGTTCTGTGTGTTACATATAACTTTAGGGGAAACATGGTTTTCTAATTAAAGTAAGTAGTAGTCATGAAATGTAAAAACATAGGTATTTTCCCTATCTGTTGCTGCACTTATAAAGGTACTGATTTCATGCTTCCTTCTTGAGCCACTTTGGTGTAATCAGAACTTAATTAATGTACATTTTCTTTTGATTACTTATGGGTAATTTTTCACATTGCACAAAGCTGTAATCCAGGTGTATGACTGACTTGCATGCCACAAAAATCTGTGACTCTCTTTCCCCTCACATTTTAGTCAGCACTTTCAGATCTGTGGAGCTGTTTCTATCATTGTTGGTCTGTGTTCCTGCTTCATATGCCCTAGTCCAAGAGTTTCCAGAGGTCGTTTTGAACAATTAGGTAAAACCAACCAAGCTCCTTTTTCATGTTGAATGTTTCTTCCATGTAGATTTGGGACTTAGTCAGATTTGTAGATGATACTGAATTTGAAGATGTAGTAAATACACCGCAGAGGTGAGTCCTAATCTATATTGATAGGGATGAGAGGAATAACTGTAGGGGAGATTTAGTAGTAATACATTTTAATGTTTAATATCCTAAGGAAGGAACTAAACAACTCAGTTAAAAACAGTAGGACATATTGTAGCAACTTCACCTCTAGTTTTAAAATAAATGTATTTTCAACCCTGTCTCCTTAATACTCACCTTTTATTCATGTAATGATATATTATATATTTAACATAGTGAAGTTGATGATTGAGGATACAAATTGGAAAGGAGGCTGTCTTCTGGACAATATGTGAGTCAGATTTTTCACAGGTGCAAATAAAATTAAAGGCTCAATGCCAATTTACACCAGGCAAAATTCTTGACTTCTCTCTTTAGAAGTGATACAAATTTGAGAAAATTTAAGAATGGGTATAAATAGCTTTCATTCTGTTGTGTCTACATTTCATGATATTGGACAAGAATGAACAGAAAACCATATCCAATCTGATTCTATACATCTAAACTTCTAAACAGTGATTTCAAAAAAAAATCCTATCTTTATTTATTTATTATGAAATGTGTGTGTTTCGCTTGCAATTAACAGCTACTTGCCTGATAAATACATAATATTTTCCTTTAAAAAATAGTAACAATGTTAGAGGAAGTCTATATCAGACACTGATAAAAATACTGGATTTATTCCTCATTGTACTACATCAGTTGGTTTAAAGAATGAACTCCTGCAGGGAGTGTCTCAAATCCACATGATGTAACGGAGTGCTGCATTTTGCATTAGGGTCTCTGATGTAGCTGACAGATGTGTAAAATCACATGTAGTCAGACAGCTCCCTATTGACTTCACATCTGAGTTGGATCAGTGCACTTCATTGAACTTTATTCCAGTTTTGGCCATCATTAACTTAAACTCACAAAATTGACTCCAGATCCACCTGTTTCAGACTGCTATAAGGTAGTGTTTTCTGCTGCTAAGTCCATCTGCATTAGTCAGACCATTCTCCTTTTTTGAGCTCTCCTAAGATAGATGAAGAAGACAGAGGCTTTTCAGAGCTCCAGGGCCCCTCAGATTTTTTCCCTTGGTGGAAAAATTGAGGGAAAGGAAAATAGCAGAACATCTTCAGAAAAAATGCGGAGATTGTTGTCGGCCTTGCAAGCACACAGATAAATCCACATTAGTGAGACATGACTAATGAATTCAGTAGAATGCTGGCCACAAGCTACAGAGTTTTAAAAATTCATCTTCCATTTCTTTAACTGGATGTCTGGTAAATGCATAATTATGAACTTTGTCAAATAGGTATTATTTACCTGTCATCCAATGATGACTATATAGAGGCTATTATGTGTATAGTATTATCAATCTGTGTTTTATAGACTGTGTACAATGGGTATGGTTTATTTGTCCATATTATCCACAATACTGTACTCTATCTGAATCAATTGTACTATGCCCTGCCTTCCACCATACTGAGTAGTTTGGTTACAGTAAGACAAAGAAAGTGCATAATGGGTTTTTTTGGCCTTTATTGTTGGAATCCTCAGTGCAGTGGCATTCGGAGCACCCAACATACGCTTGAACTGACCCTGATCATAGGGTTTACTCTCACTTTCTATTGTAAACACATTTATATACATAGAAGTATGAGATTGTTATAGTTATTTCCACAATGAATTCGGGAGAATTTAGATCAAGACTCCAATCACCTAAAATATCGACTTTGCTTCTTAGTAGGAAAATGACCTTTTCACAAGGTAACTTTTCAAAGTTACAAGGTAAATGTAACTTTTCAAATGGTAGCTCATGGAAGAGAGAGAACGGAGTTATGAAACTTCTAACAATTGCATCCTTGTTTAATTTCAAAGATGCAGAGCAAAGAGTATGTTTCAAATTATTAGCAAAAACAAAACAAAAAACATACATTTGGCTAACCACCCAACCAGGCATTTAAGCTCTACCAAAGGCTTTTGCAGATATCCATGATAAAGTCTGACACTGCAACTTTGGCATGTAATCATTTTCCAAACTACCATCTTTGTTTCAAAATAATAGGTTCTAGGTCCAAATAGAGTAGAAATCTCTTAATTGAAACAATCTGGTGAAGAGTCTATCATTACAATTAAGAAAGTAGAGCATTACCAATAATCTGTAACGGTTTAAAGCAAAATTCCCCTCTCAAGCTCTGCACTGAACTGCTGAATTGACATTTTTCTGATATTTCTATATGCACAGGACCGTCTATTCATATTACTGGAAGACTAGCACAACTGCGGAAGAACAAAATATCAGAATCCAAATTAAATGTTGTATTGTAAAAAATGCAAGAAAAAAAAATTTTAAGTGTTGTTAACACTTTTAAGTGTTGACAATCTATAATAAAGCACTTGGTCTTAGAATTTGTTACCTGTTTGACACTTGAGCTGGTCAAAATCTGAACTCATTTTTTTAAGGAAAATTGTAAATGACATTTTTTCTAAATATTTCCCTCCATTGTTCAGCCAACCATAGAATGGGTTGATATTTTTTGAAATTACAAAAAATGTGCAACATTTTTCAGTTTAAAAAAAGTTTTTAATTATAAAAAAAAACCCTTTTTTCAACTAACACATTTAACCAAACGGCATTGGAAAAAAATACAACCTTTTTAAGCTGAATGTTTGGCTAAATTTGTAAGTATTTGGCAAGTATGATTTGACCCTGTATTTCCTGGAGCCTGTAAACTATAAGAAAATACTATCTATTAATTAAATATATAACATGCTGGGACATGCACATGAGTAACCAAAACAAAAGCATGAGTCTACTGCTGTAACTTCTGTCTTTTCCTTTCCTTTGCCTTACAGTGTCTGGACCTTTATTCTGTACCCTTTAACACATTTTACCATCCATAGTAATGTTGCATCTTAATTTAGACCTGATCTAAAGAATTACACAGGTATATGTGCATCATTACCAGTAAGCAGTGGTGAGTCTACTTGAAATTGATGCAAAACTTTTTTATACTGATGGATTCATAGGGATTGAATTACTATACTGTGGTAAGAAATCAGGTGATATTTATTCAGTAAATAAATTAAATGGATGCCATTAAACTGTTATTATTCATGCATACAGTGCTATAAATGTATGTGTCAGTCCACAGATCAATAACAGCCTAAGAGTATAGAATTTAAAGGATTGAGCCAACTACAATTATCGCCAATAGAAATACTCTTAACTGAAATCAATTTTTAATTACATTTTCCTTATAATTCCCAATATTTTTTCTAATGCAATCATAGAAAAATATGTGGTCAGAAAAACGCTATTAGATTTCCATGGATGTTAATCAAGATCTGTTTATCCCACTGGATTAAGTGGCAGCTTTATATTTAAGCTGTACTCAGTTGAAATAATCTAAGAACACTATTTTTATTAAAAATTCTTTATCTTTTTTCATAGTGTCAAGTAGCTTATCAACATAAAACTATCCAAAAATATCCTGCAACTAAAAAATATTGAAACAACTCTTTTTCAAGAAGTAATAAAAAACTCAGAGGCTATGTCTAAATGACAAAGATTTTTCAAAAGAGGAATTTGCATATCTTCCTCCAATCACATTTTCGAAAGAGGATGTTTCAAAAATGAAAGCAGTCTGGATGTGGGTTTTTTGAAAAAAAAAATCCTTTTTCGAAAAAACCACTTTTCCTAAAAAAAAAAAGGAGGCTTATGCAGGTTTTTTCAAAAAAGGAGTTTTTTTCTGAAAAAAAGCTTCCAAACTACTTTCATTTTTGAAAGATCCTCTTTCAAAAATGTGATCATATCCTCTTTCAAAAAAATATTTGTAGTTTAGACATGCCCAGAGTTCATCCAGAGAGTACTAGCATTTTCCAGGATGGAGTCTAGTATTGACCATCATGTCAAAAGAAGAAAGTGGATGAGACATTTCTAGAAAAAATAATAGAAATATCCAAAGCATACAACATGGGAGTAATGGGGGACTTTATCCAGACATCTGTTGGAAAAGTAATGAGGAAAAACACACAATTTCCAGTGAGTTCTTAAAATGTTTTGGGGGATAGCTATGTATTTCACAATGCAGAGGAAGTTAGCAAAGGGACTAATCTAAGAACACCTAACGTTGGTGGGCGGCAGGGGGAAACCCTCAGACTCACCCCTCTACCCATGGCTATGGCCCTGTGCTAGCCAAGACCCTCTTTCACCATAGGAGCAGATCTCTAGCCTACCATGGGAGCCGCCTTGGCCCCAGAGTGCAGCCCCAACCGCCCCAGCCCCTAAAGTAAGGTGAGGATGGGCATCAGGCAGCCCCAGCTTCTCTGGCCCCAGAGCACTGGGAGGGTGGCAGTCCCCAGTCTCATGCCCTGGAATTCAAGCAGGGCACACTGCCTCAGAGTCCCCAGCCTCAGCATGGCTGAAACCTGTAGACAGTCATGCTGAAACTGGGGACAGAGTGTGGGCAGAACCACATCTGGAAGTTTGGGAAGGCAATGCCTTCCCCTGCTGCTGCTCATGAAGAGGACAACAATTTTAAACTTGATTCTTACTGACAGGGAGGAATTAGTAATGAATCTGAAGTTGAAAGGAAATTTGGACAATGCACTTCAAAAAAGCAGTCTTCAACAAACTCAGGGAACTGGAAGGTAAGTTAGCATTGGAAGAAAATCTGAGGGAAAAAGTAGTTGAGGAGAGCTGGCAGTTTTTCAGAGTAGCAATATTAAGCGCACAACTGCAAACTACACCAGTGAGAAGGGAAAATAGGAAGAGAGGCCAATATTGTTCTAATAGGATCTTGTCAATTACCTTGAAAATCAAAAATGGTATCCTACAAAATGAGGGAATATGGACAAATTGCTATGACTGAGTACAAACCAATAGCACAAGAATATAGAAACAAAATAAGGCACAAAATGAGTTTTATGTAGCAAGTGACATCGAAGACAATAAGAGGTTCTTACATTGCATTTAGGAGTAAAAGAATGATGAAGGAAGTGTTAGAAGAGAGCTAATGAGTGATGACATCAAGAAAGTTGGTGTTTAATGCTGATTTGGCTTCAGTCTTCTCTAAAAAGGTTAATGGTGACCAAATACTTAACTCGATATTAACAACAAGGGGGAATGAATACAAGCCAAAATCAGAAAGAACAGGTTACAGAGAATTTAGATAACTTGGATGTATTCAAGACAGCGGGGCCTAATGAAATTCATCTCAGGGTACTTGAGGAACTAACTAAAGCAATCTTGGAGCCGCTAACAATTATTTTCAGGAATTCAAGGAGATGGATGAGGTCCCAGAAAAATATAGAAGGGCAACATGACACTTCCTTTTTTAAAAAGGAGAACAAAGAACACCCAGGAAATTATACAGCAGTCAGCCTAAGTTCAACACCTGGAAAGATAGTGGACCAATTAATTAAACAATCAGGTCTTAAATATTTGGATGGTAATAGTGTAAAAAGGAATAGCCAGCATCGTGCCAGACCAATCTAATTTCCTTCTTTAAAAGGTTTACTGGTCTAATGTCTGGAGAGAAGCAGTAGATATCTTGATGTTAGTAAAGTTTTTGACATAGTCCTACATAATTCTTTCATATTCAAACTAGAAATATGTTCAAGATGAAATTACTATAAAGGTCATCGTGAATGGACTGCTGTCAAACTGGGAGTGCTTATCTATTGGTGCCACTAAGTGGTTGGTCCTAGATCCAGTACTATTCAAAATTTTCATTAATTACTTGGATCATGGAGTGGCTACTATGCTTATAAAATCCATGGGTGACACAAAACTAGGAGGTGTAGTAAGCACTGTGGAGGACAGGTTTAAAATTCAAAATGACTTTGACAAATTGGAGAACTGATCTGAGTTCACGAGGTGAATTTCAATAAAGACGAATGCAAAGAATTTCACTTAGGATGGAAACATCGGAAACATCAAAACCATAACTACAAAATGCGCAATAACTGGCTAGCTGGCAATACTGCTGAAAAGGATCTGTGGGTGATAGTGGATCTTTAGATGAGTGAACAATATGATGCAATGGCAAGAAAAGTGAATATTATTCACTCAAGTGCATTAACAGGATAATTGTATATAAATTACAGGAGGCAATTGTCCTGCTTTATTTGGCACTGATGAGGCCTCACTTGGGGCACTGTGTTCATTTCTGGGTGCCACACTTTAAGAAAGATGTGGAAAAATCAGAGAGATCCCAAAGGAGAGCAAAACAAAAGGTTTTGAAACATGACCTATGCGGAAAGGTTAACAAAGCTGTCTGAGGGGGGACCCAACAGCAGTCTCTAAATATGAAAAGGACTCTAATAAAGAGGATATTGGTCACTGTTTATTCTCTGTGTTCACTGAAGATGGTCAAGAAGCAATAAAATTAATCTTCAGGAAGAGAGATTTAGATTAGATATTAGCAAAAGCTTTCTAACCACAAGCATAGTTAAGCTCTGGAATAGGCTTTCAAGGTAGATTGTGGAATCACTGGGGAAAAACATCTGTCAGGAATGATTTAGGTTTTCTTGGTCCTGCTGCAGCACAGTGGTGTGGACTTGATGATTTCTAGAGGTCCCTTTCAGCCCTACATTTCTATGATCCTTTGCTCACATAAAAGGAGGGAGTTGTAGGGTTTGTTGCCACTATTGTTAAAAAGGGAATAGAGTAGCAGCAGTTGAGTCACTGTGAACTTGTTCCACACCCTCACCATGGCTTGTAAAGTGGTTTCAACCCCAGCCCCATGTAATTCTACACATAAAGATTTATGTGTTTGGGTGAATTTCACTCTTTTTTGTTATCTCCAAAATAAAAACATGCTGATTCCTGGTGTGAAAGTCAGAGTCAACCTGAATTTTCATCCTTATTTTATGTGAATTTTTGTGTTTATGTGGGTTTAACTCAGATTCCGCCTTTAAAAACTTTTATTATACTAAATTGCACTAAATGAGTGAGGGATAGAGAAAAGACAGAAATCCATTAGATGGTACAAGTTTAGCACTCTGGGGCTAGGTCTAGACAGCGGTGCTATTTCAAGATACCAAAAGTATCTCAAAATAGCTATTCTCCATCTTTAAACGCTTCCCTTGTTTTGAAATAGATTTCAAAATAATGGGCATGTTACTCCAGGGCCTTGTAGCTCTCAAGGAATGAGGGTTAAAGGACATTTCGGAATTGCACTTTATTTTGAAATTAGATCGAAGTAAGATACGCAATTTGCATAGCTCACATTGCGTATCTTATTTCAACCTACAGGTGCATGTAGATGCACTCAAACAAAGCTGTTGATCTGTTGTGTAAAATATTATTAAGGATTATAGAAGTATTTATTTATTTGGTAGTCTTTAAGGGCCCGTCTAAACGACATTCCTCTATTGAAAGAGGAATGTAAATGAAGCAAATCGAAAGTGCAAATAAAACGCAGAATTAAGTATCCCGTGCTTCATTTGCATATTCACATCTGAGTGCTTTTTCGAAAAAGGGTTTTTCAAAAGTGAAAGCGTAATTTAGACAGGGTTCTTTCAGGGAAAAAAACCCTTTTTCGAAAACCCGTATTTCTGAAAAAATGAGGCGTATGGGTTCTTTTGAAAAGGTTTTTTTTTTCCTGAAAGAACCCCATCTAGACTGCGCTTTCACTTTTGAAAAACCCTTTTTTGAAAAAATACTCAGACGGAAATATGCAGATGAAGCACAGGATATTTAAATACGCACTTCATTTTCACTTTCAATTTGCTTCATTTACATTCTTCTTTTGACAGAGGAATGTAGTTTAGACATGCCCTAAGAGTTTGTCTACACTTCACCCTTACCTCTAAATAAGCTACGCAATTTGTGCTATACAAATTGTATCTTATTTCAAGGTAATTTCAAAATAGCTTATTTGTCTACATAGTGCCAAATTTCAAAATAAAGTTCTATTCTGAAACGTCCCTTAGCCCTCTGTACCCGTTTGTCTACACCCACCCCGAGTTCAGGTGGGATCGTTCTGTGACTACGGTCTTTCCTGAGGAGGGTTATCAATTTTTCTTGTATAATTATATTGGTGCATATTGGCTAGGAGGCCAGGAAGGGGGCTCGGGCCCTCCCTCTCTCCGAGCCCCGACCCAGGGCCCTAAGGCTGGGACACTCATCCCTGGCCAGTGGAGGGGGCTGAGATCCCTAAACCCTCCACTCACGGGGTTCACGGCCCTGCCCTGGGCCACTTCTTCATGGCTATGTTCCCGCTCCCCAGCACGGAGATAAGCTTACCGGTGAACAGCGTCTCCCGGGGCTGGTGAGCTGCACTCGTCCTTCCCTGGTCACCCAGTGTGGAGGAAGGCTGGGAGGACACCAGCGTTCCCAGCTGCTCCTCCTCCCCTGCTCTGATTCCCGGCCCTTTTCAAAGGGCTGTGCCTCGGCGTTTCTGGCCGCCCTCGCCCCCGTGCGTACTGCCACGCCTCCTGGGGAATCCCGGCTGATGTCAATAGTGATGTCATCCGGGCGCGCTGGCCCAGATGGCCGATCTGCGGCTGCAGCCGCCTCTGCCACCTCTAGAGCGGCCCTGGGTCCCACCGTGGTCATCTGGCCGTTCCCTGGCACCCCCACCATCTGCTCTGCCCCCCGCCCGGGGTCCCTCTTAGTGATGGGCTGCATGGCCGAGCTGTCTGCCCCGTCACACCCTCGTTAAATGAGAGTTACAGGGGCATTGGAATGGTGCGCCCACTATTTTGAATTCTATTTTGAAATAATGAGGTGCTTTAAAGACATGGAATAGCTATTTCAGGATACTTCCGGTATCCCAAAATAGATCAGCAGTTTAGATATAGCCTAAATGTTTCCTGAAGGTATAGCTCTCACTTTAAGAACTATTTTGAGAATTTTTTACTTTGTGAATAATGGGTGGGACAGAGCAATTTAAGGCCTCAAGTGAAATTGGATGTTTTACTTTTGAAGTAACTCGAAATAAAAAATACCTATTAAAATAATAATAAAATCCCCACCTTTGTGGGAACACAGCAATTGCAATACTTGGTCAGATTAAGCAAAATGCAGGACAATGTAGCACTTTAAAGACTAACAAGATGGTTTATTAGATGATGAGCTTTCGTGGGCCAGACCCACTTCCTCAGATCAAATAGTGGAAGAAAGTAGTCACAACCATATATACCAAAGGATACAATTAAAAAAATGAACAAATATGAAAAGGACAAATCACATTGCAGAACAGAAAGGGGATGCGGGGGGAGGAGGAGGAAGGAAGGTAAGTGTCTGTGAATTGATGATATTAAAGGTAGGGAGAGTGGGATGTTTGTGAGTTAATGGTATTACAGGTGATAATTGGGGAAACTGTCTTGGTAATGGGTGAGATAGTTCAAATTCTTGTTAAGTCCTTGTTGGCAAGTGTCGAATTTTAACATGAATGACAGTTCAGAGGATTCCCTTTCAAGTGCAGATGTAAAAGGTCTTTGTAGCAGAATGCAGGTGGCTAAGTCATTTAGAGAGTGTCCTTTCTGGTTAAAGTGGCAAGAAACTGTTTTCTCTTTGTGATCTTGTCTGATATCTGTTTTGTGGGCATTAATCTTTGGCGAAGTGTCTGAGATGTTTGTCCAATGTGATCCATCTAATCAAGTATCATGACACTGATAATGGATACTACCAGATGAGTTTGAAGCAGACTTAAGAAACCTTGTGCTAAGCAGTTATGGAATACCCTGCCCCCAAGCAAAGTTTCTAACCCTCACTATTTACAGATTAGCTGAAGTCCTGAAGCATTATGGTTTTTATTCCTTCCAACAGTCCTATTTTGCAGTGTTTATTTTATATAACTCTGCATACTTTTTACTATCTATGGAAATGAAAAATCCCCTCTGAATCCTGCTAAATTCTTGGCCTCAATGATATTGGGTGGCAATGATTTTCTTAGGCTAACTGTCCATTAAAGGATGATGGTTTGGGTGGCAGTATGGACTTTTTAGGAGACATTGGTTTGATTGCCCTCTTTGCCACAGACTTTTTTGGCAAGACACTGAAAGATACAGATTAGTGATTCTAAAATCTTCCTAGTCACCTAAATTAGTGCTTAACTCCCATTTAGATTCCATTAAAAATAGACATCTAACCTGTTTGGCACTTCTGTAAATCCTACTCTGTATCTATCTGAATTTTTAGGTTCCTAAATACCTATATAAATGTGGCCTTAGCCACTCAATGTATAAGTTTCCCATTTGTAAAATAGAATAATGGGAATTTCTGCTCACAGAAGTGTTGTGAGAATAAAGACTGTGGTGTGCTCAGATAATATCCCAATGGGGGCCATGTAAATACCTAAGAAAGAAAGATTGTGTAAAAAAAAATCAGTCTAGAATTTGCAACCTGTGTGTTTAATAATCCTTCTTGTTAGATAAAAACAAATTCTGAGTTTTCCCTCCTCTGAAAGGAAATTATCCCACACTGAAGACATTTCATATATAACATTTCTTTTTAACAAAGCTCCCTATGATCTTTTAGAATTATCAATCCCCCCAAAATTATAGAGTATAATTTATTTGCATTTTAAAACTTGATAACACATGGTTTCTTCATTTTTAATGGCTTCTAGGCAGATATCTGGCATGCCATGCTTTGGTTCTAAGCCACTTTTTACAGATAACTATTTTTAAAAAGTTACTAATGGAAAATCTAAAAACTCCTTAAAAGTACCCAAATAGCAGCAATATAATGAGTCTGGTTTTGCAAACCAATCATCTAACTTGTCCTCATGATAATGACAAAGACCTGTAACAGAGACAATTTACTCAAAGACTCTGAATATTTGTAGAAGAATTTTGAAGTGGATGCCCCAGTGGAAGTTTGTATCCTTCTGCATGAAGCTCTTTAGTTTCCTTGAAATCAGTAATAGAAGTCAGGGAGAAAATAGACACCAGCAGCTCAAGCCTTGTTTAGCTTGAATAATCACAAAGGACTTACTTTGTCTCTAATAGGCTTTGCTCTGAAAATCTTTGGTCATTGCTGTGTGGGGAAAAAAGTGCTTGGCTCATTCAGTGTGTCGTGTACAGAAAATGAATTAGGTGATAAACTCAATGTTCCTATGAACTCTTTCTCCCCCAGTCCTCATATCACTGACAATGAGTTACAAGAAATTCTGAGTAATAACATTTACCATAAGCCCTTCAGTTCTAAATTGAAAGAAATACATTGGATTCTGGAAATCAGTTACTTAAGAGCACTTATGTAAACATCTTTTCATTGCCCAACTCATCACAGAATTTGGATACCAGTTTGTATTCATTAAAACCAGGGAGTGAGACCCCCAGAAAATGTCTACTACCCTTAGATCATTTTCTCACATTCTGAAAAATCTGGTCTACTTCACTTAACAAGGGAAGTAAGAAAGGACAAAAACAAATGGAAAGGAATTCAAAATATAGGAGGCAGAGTAGGTGTAACAAAACAGAAAGATCAACACCCTGAGCCAACCACCTGAAATGTCTGACTACAAATGCTGTATAGAGAGACAATGATCTTTCTGAGAGTATTTTGCTGCTTTTTTATAGCCTGTATGTGAATTTGTCTTGTGATCTTGTTTCCCCTGAGATTAAGGTGTAAATATAAAACTGATGAGTGTTGGAGAAGGTCAGTGTTACATACTCATTTTATTTTAAATAATTGATGATGTTGCCTGTCTCTGCTTACATTAATTCATGTCATGTGTTGGAAAATTGCTCAGTGAGTTGCCTTTTAATTTGTTGCTTTACAAAAGCAGCATGTTGCTTTGTGGAATACTAAAAGTAATGTGTGTTGTGCTGTACTTTCTAACTGGAGGTTAATACAGGTGAACTGAACATGTGCTGGCGTTTGGAGGGTGGGTGGTTGAAAGAGAAAGGGGCACCAGAAGGAAGTGAAGAGTCTTAGAAGGTTATTTAACGATTTTAAAGTATAACATGTTCAACTGGCACTTCACAATACCACATTAAACACCTGCTCAGCAAGGTGCTGAGTTCCTTCAGCTGCTATTGATTTCAATGTGAGTTGATGATGTGTAGCACTTCGCAGGACTGGGCTCACAGAAAATAACATTGTTTTGATTTTCTGAAATGGTTCTGTTAGATCCATATTCCAATTCATCTAGCTATGGAAATGGGAATAACAAGAGAGAATTCTTCCCAACTCAGTTTTGTAAGTTGAAGAGAGATTGTTTTGTCAGTATCAGACTTTATAAACTATTATTAATTACATGCTCAGCAATCAGTATGCTCCACATTGTCCAGATATGGAAGAAGACAGTGTTCTTACAGTTTAAAATTAACCCGTAGTCCAAAAAATAATATACTGATGACGAGATGGTAGATTTAAAGCAGACCTCAGCAAGTATATGAGCCTTAAAAAAATAAATGAAAAAGAAGCATAAGTGACGACGTTGAATAGCCACCAAGGTGTGTGCATGTACAAAATCCCATCTAGAGTATGTATGGAATATAAGGATGCTATGTGAGCATGAGCATTTCAGGGTTACAGCCAGGGATGCTGAAACAATGTTATATGTAAGTTTATTACACGCCCCATCTTCCTGTGCCTCTGCTCAGTTCTTTGTAGATGCACAACCCAGAGTTCTGTCTCTTCAGGATTTTTGTGAAATCATTCCACAAACTTTAATTTCATGTAAAACCTTGGCAAGTAATTATTAATAATTCCCAGTCATCTTCAACAAAAATGTGATATATATTCTTAGTAGGCAAATATTAAATGCACACAGAAAACTTTGTACATAGTATGTAGAATATATTAATAACTAAAACAAAAGCTACCAGACAACAAATCAGCTGAAAAACATTAAAAAACAACAAATGGTCCTATAGCATCTTTGAGACTAACAAAAACTGCAGATGGTATCATGAGCTTTCATGGGCACAACCCACTTCATCAGATGAATGGCAACAGGGGGTCCAGATGTACAAATAAATAGCAGAATACGAGGTGAGATGGGGAGGGAAAAAGAAACCTGTCAATTAGTGTCCTTGCTAAATGAGGCTAACAGAGTGGGCTGTAAATGCCTGATACTTGGCTTTTGATGATATTTGGGTGTTGAATATAGCAGCCCATCCAATTAATCTCTTTGTTCAAACCTTGGTTTAAGGTGTCAAATTTGCATATGAAGGGAATGGTATTCCTTTTACAGATTTTCCCCCTTTTTTTCTTGCTATTTTAAATTTAAATCCAAGGTTTCAGGATACTAGCTATACTTCCGTACTTTAGCACTCACTTATAAACACAATCCCCTTGGATATCCTTTCAGAGATGATTTTTCAGTCTTCATAGTATGACCTTAATATGTAATATGTCACCTGAGCTCTTCAGAGCTTGAAAAGAATGGCAGCATCTCAGTCACTTCAGAACCTTCTTAGCAAACAGTCTCACATCTCCACTGCTAGCAGCATTCCAACTTTTGGGTTAACAGATGGCTAGTCCTCAGTTGCTGTTGAAACAGAAATCTATCTCTGTATCCAAAGTAGTACAAGTAGAAGCAGTCTCCGGGTTACGTACAAGATAGGGACTATAGGTTTGTTCTTAAGTTGAATCTGTATGTAAGTCGGAACTGGCGTCCAGATTCAGCCGCTGCTGAAACTGACCGCCAGTTCTGACTTACATACAGAATCAACTTAAGAACCCCAGGTGTCCCCAAGTCAGCTGCTGCTGAAACTTAGCAGCAGCTGATTCCAGGAAGCCCGGGGCAGAGCAACTCTGCCTCAGGCTTCCTGTAGTCAGCGCTGGTCAGTTTCAGCAGAAGCTGACTTGGGGACGCCGTTCCTCGGTGCTACTGCACCAACCCAGCAGCACCCCATCTGCTCTGCCCCAGGCGTCCTGATTCAGCTGCTGCTGAAACTGACCAGCAGCGGTTGAATCAGGAAGCCTGGGGCAGAGCAGCTGGGGTGCTGCCGGGTTGGTCCAGTAGCGCCCAGAGCGGCGCTGCGGGACCAACCGGCAGCGCTCCAGCTGCTCTGCCACAGGCATCTGGAGAAAATCCTAGTCTGCTGGGCGGGAGAGGGGCGTACTAGCTGCACCCCCACCCCACCCCAGCAGACCAGGAAGACGCGGGCGGCGGACCGAGACGCACCGCGGTCCCGCCACCTGGGTCCTCCGCGGCTGCCAGGGAGACGGGAAGCAAAGCCTCCAAGGACGCCAGCAGCGTGACAGCCGCGGGGCGTCTGGGCTGTCCCGCTGCCGGCTTCCCCGAGGCTTTGCAAAGCCCGAGCCCGATCTGCCCGAGGCCCCCCGTGGCTTTGCTCCGTGTCTTCCTGGTCTGCAGACCAGGGAGACGCAGAGAAAGCCCCGGAGTACACGGGCGGCAGGACCGCGAGGTCCCGCAGTCCGTGTCCTCCAGGGGAGCCCCGTTCGTAACTGCGGATCCGACATGAGTCGGATCCGTGTAAGTCGGGGACTGCCTGTATATTGGAACCTAGCCTTCTGAGGCCCAAGCATAATTTCTTAGGGCTCAGGACAAACTTGTAATGTAGGCCCCCTCCTGCACAGATACCACAATTTGCAGCACGCTGAGCACTCCAGGGTCTAGTAAAGTGTACCCTTCCCTCTCCTCTCCCTCGACATGGAAGTCCACGGGACTGTCTTTAACTGCAGTATTTATAACCTCCACATGCTGGAATTGGCTCTGCCTTTGGAGAATAGAGGATATGACCTGCCAGGTAGGTTTCCCTCAATTAAAATTTCTTATAAAATTTCAAAAAGAGCTACTGTATGTCTATTAACTACCACACACTATTTCTGAATGCTTCTGGATTACCCTTCCTTGATCTGTGCTTGTAGGCAGCGTATCCAAACAAAAATCTATATCCTCCCTACTATTTCTCTCCTACTCTTTGTGCTGATTAAAGTAAAATGCTGCAGTATAAAGCTGGTGGCTTATATGTGTATAATTTGGGGATATATAAAGTATGTGCACTTTTTTTAAAATATGGGCTCAATTTTTTTTAAATAGCAATCACACACGTAAGGTACATTGCAAGTCTCTAATATTGGTTCATTAAAACTGGTATGTAGAGGGAGACTGATACACTCCACTGTTGCAGCTGAAGATGGTAAATCTAGTACAGCTGGTAAATTTTCCAGGGAGAAGTACACAGTGAAAGAAGCCTCCCATCTTGGTGGCGGGCGTATTGCCAGCTAGGGTGGGTCCTGGTCAGCTGGTACACATGCTGATTCAGTGTATTTCCTGGGGAGCCTCTGTCAAGAGGACTTCCTGTTTAGCCACAGTGGGAAACCTCTGAGAATAAGGTCAATGGCACTGGAGAGAATGCCCTGGGATAGCACAGCTGCTCTTGCAGGGTATCAACTACTTCTGCTTGTGCCTATGGGGGCAGTGAACTGGGCTCACAGACTATGAGAGAGAACGCTACTCTGATCTATCTATGTAGAGAATGTCATCTATTTTTATTTCTGTATCATTTACAGCATCTGTATATTCACTGAACGCTCACCACAAGTCAGTAAGCCCAGCTGTTCAGTATTATTTACATTATGTTGTCATCTCCACTGACCTAAAGAGCAAAAGAAAATAACAGGGCATATTTGCAGCTTAATAAAACATTGCAGTAGGGAGCCCTTTCTGAACCATTACAAGCAGTTGCTGGAAGTGCATTTGCTGATTTAACAAAATGGTTAGGGCAAATGTTTAACATGCTGTTGTAATGACGCTCAGATGCTTTTTCTTAGTATTTGTTGATCTGAGAAAATGTGTCCTTGCTCAGTCGCACTATGGAGGAGAATGAAATAAATAAATAAATGGATTACGAGGCTGGCGAACAAAAAGCAATGTGGTGACTGCCCCTGACAGATGGAAAAAAAAGTCAATATGATGTCTGAGACAGCCCAGGCTCGGCACGGCAGAATAAATTACATGATTCACTGAATGCCTGGGCTTCACACAGACATACACAAAATTGGAAAGATAAAAGCTTGCATTGGCTTCAGATGATATTTACTGTTTGATGGATTTACTAGCAGCCCCAGTACAGTCATACTGTATTGAATTATTGGCCTCTATTTAGCTGTGTGTCCGTTGAAGCTTGAGTGTCCATTTAAGCATAAGTGAGCTGGAGCCCTGCCAAGGCTTTCTGAAGCTTTGGTACAGAGGAAGATGCGAGCTAATGGCAACTTGCTTGAATAGTAGGGAACTTCAGGATGCTAGGGGTAGACAACAAAGCAGATTTTTCTCGTTTATCAATATTAATGCCCAAATAAATATTAATGGGAGGCTACCCGGCATATCATTTTAGAATGATTCTTGTTTCCTTTGTATTTTAGCACAAATGGCGGGAAATGACTGTGTGATTTCTCTCTCTCTCTATCTCTCTGTATCTCTCAGAAGGGGGAGTCTGAAAGAGACCATTAGTTTTACAGCTATCCATTGTCATAGCAGCAGGGTTTCTCCAAGGCAAAGGAGGCAAATGAAATACTGGCTTTACGAAGTATACTGCTTCCAATAAAATATATGATTAGCATAGTAATGTACTGTACAAAGCTATTGTTATGGATTCATTATTATATTGTACCATGGCAGTTCAGTTAAGGAGTAGCATTTCATTTACAATGAGTCCCACGAGATGGTCACACTGTTGCTGTAGCCACAATATAGAAAATAGAGGCTGCGTGGTTTGTTGCTTAATGCATTGGATTGTGTTTATAGAAGCCTGGGGCTCATTTTTGGTATGGCCCTCGCACATGATAAGTTTAACTGGTATAATGGTTAAGCAAGCTGTGCGGTGAGGGGTTCTCTAGGAGTTACCTCTGTCTGGCAGTGCCTCTGGAAGAGTTTTTCTTTGAACAATTAACTGTGCTTCTGGCAAAGGAAGAAGAGAGGGAGGCAAAAATCACTGTGCTATTGCATTGTGCTGGTCAGATGGATTAGTACCAAGAATTAGCAGGGTGCTGCTCCTGGTGAGCTAGTTGCAGTGGAAATGAGTGCAAAGGAAACCAGTCATGGGGAAATATGTGCTTGTGGGAGTGAAGAGACAGAGATCAAACTATGACATACTTTGTTTGGGACAATGATTAGAATACATCATAAACTGCCATCGCAACATAAAGAATAGACTAGTTCTTTTTTAATCTATTCACTGATGGAATATTCAGGTGCTTTCGCAGCAATTTTTTATGGATTATCCATTACAATGTTGATCATAAGGATGTTAGTATTTAACCAAGTGAACAGTTAACTGATAACATTAACTGATAAGCATGAGTTTATCAGTTAAACTCTGCCCCACTCCCAGGAAGGTGACTTTGTTATGGCAGTGAAGCCTCCTCCCCAAGAACGGAGCTCAAAGCCCTGGCCTGCCTCGCTGCTGGGGAGGCTTCGCTGTGGGCTCTGCAGTATAACACACCAGTTATTAGAGGAAATAAATAACAGAAACATATTAGAGCACAAAATGTCAAGACTTTGAAATAAGGTTATAAGGGCCATAGTAAATAACCCCCCCCCCCCCCAAAACGATTGCTATATAATATTCATTGTGAAGAATATATGATCAAAATTTTGTAAAACCAATAGCCTTTAGCAAATTATTAATTTTTGTGCTATTGTGTTTTAAAAGAATCCCTTTATAAAAATGAAGTGAAGATTTGAAAGTGGTGCAAGTAAGAGATGGTGAAAGCAACTAAGTGAAACAGCAGTTGATAGTTTAAAGCCCATAGCATATTTTCTTATAGAAAAGATGCCTCAGCCATTAGACAGTGACCATACTTACAGTGACACTTCCAGTTCTGAAAGTGAAAACTTTAATGACACTCCAATGCCACTGCCTCAAAACGAGGAGGTCATTAATCAAGATATAGAAATGCCAACAGTAGTGATAGATGCAGAATCTGCACTTGATTTAGAGACTGTGCAGGCAGAAAATGAGGACCTCGGAGATGCTGTGCAACAAGAGCAAGAACTTATGACTAGAACAGGACACAGTGTTACAACAGTGGCATCAGAACCTGACATTGGACTTCTTGATAAGAACAATGCTGCTCAAATGCAATCGTTTCTCAAAGTTAGTTGTTTTCAGATTTCAAGAAATATACTGAAAGATGCTGAAAATCATGCTTTTCACCCTCATCTGCTCACAAAAACCCTACCAAATGAGAGATCTACACAAGAGACTGGCTCTGCTTGAGCAAGTAAAAGCAGGCTTTGTACTGTGTACCCTGTTTCATTTTTAACAGTAATACTTCAAATGGATCAGTACTGTCTTATCCATCTGGAGCATCATGCCATTTTAAGCATGTTTGTGAATCACAAGAGAGCAGAAAATGCATACAAGTCCATTATCTGTCTACCAGAATACAAAACAAGTTTATTGAGCTGTGTGGGACACTTGTGCAAACAACAATTCTTGAAGAGATATGACATATGAAATATTTTTCAATTACTATCAATGCAATTCCAGAATATTGTCATGAAGAACAGACAACCTTGCTTGTACAATATGTTAAAATTGAAGGAAGTTCAAAGGTTTCAATTGAAGAATGATTCATTTTGTTTGATAGTTTCACAAAAAAAACTAAAAAAAATTGCTGCTCGTGTATTAGAAATTTTGGAAGGCTTCAATTTAAATTTTCAAGTCTGAATTGGTTAAGTCTATGACAACGGACCCAATATGGCTAGAATGTACAACAGAGTACAAGCAGTCCTTCTTGAGCAAAATCCAAATTGTATTTTCTCCAGTTGTGGCAACCACACACTAAATCCTGTCGGCATTCATTGCGCTGAATCATGCAAGGGAGCAATCACATACTTTGGAACAATCCAGCAATTGTACAACCTCTTTAGTAGCAGTCCTCAAAAGTGGAAATTCTGAAGCAACATCTGCCTGTTTTCCTTCATGGCATGTCGAGAATGAAATAAATGGTCAGCACGAATTGATGGGGTTAAACCAGTTGCACAGCATTTGGACTCTGTGAGAAAGGCCTTAAGTGACCTTGAATCTCTTACTCTCACAGCACAGGCTCACACTGAGTTTAAGTGAATTAAGAAGTATACATCCAAATCTGAACGCATTTTAATGTTGTCCATGTGGATGAATCTGCTAAAAATGATCCACGAAACTAAACTTATAATTGAAGCATGCAATGCTACATTAGATGTTGAAAGGAATAACATCGAACAACTTCTTAAAGATATTCTAAAGATTTGTGATCAATGGGAAGCAATCTTATCTGAGTCCAAATCAGTAACTTAGGGTATTGACATTTCATCTGAGTTTTCCACCTAACACAGCCTAACATCTCACTCTGATGCAGAAAGGCACTATTGAGTCAATTTAAAAAAAATATTATTGACTCCATGAGATCTGGTTTTACACATTGATTTGAGACACTGCAACAAATTTGTATCCTTTTTGGATTCCTTTGAGACTTCAGAGAACTAAATGGTGAACATCTATATTCAGCTACTGAAGTGTTTCAACAAAGGTACAGGCAGTCCCCGGGTTACGTACAAGATAGGGACTGTAGGTTTGTTCTTAAGTTGAATTTGTATGTAAGTCGGAACTGGTACATATTGTAGGGGAAACTCTAGCCAAACATTTCTCCAGAGCTCAGTTTTATTCTCCCACTCCTCACTTCCCTCAGTCCTTTATTCTCAAGCTGAGGTGTCTGCTGAGAAAAGCCACTCTGTGTCTCCCTGGTCTGCTGGGGGGGGGGGTGGCGCTAGCTTCGCATCTCCCTGGTCTGCTGGGGGGGAAGCAGCTAGTGCGGGGTTGCCTCACCCCGTTTGTAAGTAGGGATCCGATGTAAGTCGGATCCATGTAACCCGGGGACTCCCTGTACAACAACAAAATTTCAAGAAATCTCTGTGATGAGATCATCTTTCTGAAATGTATATATTCAACCAACTTTAAATTGGACTGCAAGCCAAAAGAACTACTTCAAGAAATATTTTATCTTGGCTTGTTGACTGTATTTCCTAATATCACAATTGCATTACATATTTTGGTCAGTTTCTCTGCATCAGTGGCTTCAGATGAATGCACATTCAATGTGTTAAAACAAGTAAAGCACTATTGTTGTTCTACAATGGATCAAGAGCATTTGAATGGGCTTGGCAATGCTTAGCATTGACAGTGATGTTGCCCGTAAATTAGATTTCACTTCAATTATAAATGAGTCTGCACACAGCAAAGCCAAAAAAATAATTCCTAAAATGAAGAGTTTTGCTTGCAGTGAAAATTCACAATTATAGTTACATTTTTAATATACATGCTATTGGTATAATGACTTAATTGTTAATAAATAAATGTCTCAAGTGTTCATTTTCATGTATTCTTTTGGTTTTAGTATAACCCTGTGGATGAGAAATTAGACATGTTGGGGGCCTGGAGCTGAGGCTGGGATGGGGCCTCTAAACTCAAAGTAGCCCGGGTCTCTGTCATTCTCTGAGGGGGCCTGTTGAACAGGAAAAGTTTGTGGTTGAGTGCCAATAGGAACTTCATAAGAGAAGAGAGTTTCAGCTCCTAAAGTTTCATATAAATTCTTCCAATGGGGTGGAATGTGTTCCTTTCCTCATTCCACTCCTTTGCCAGAGCATTAAGCATCCTTCATCCTTTACTGGTGGATTCAGTGAGATCCACACATGCCTATTCCTATTGAGATCCCTGAAAATCATGACTCATGCAGAATCTGTATTTCTAGTGTCTTTCACAGCTGCAGCTAAGCCCACCTAAGTGGTAAAAAGGAGAAAGTGTAAGTACCCCCCAAACAATATTCATTTTAGCTGGTTTCCCCAATGAGTGTGAGATGGGATAATCCAGAAAGATATTCCTTGAATTAGGAATGGAAGAATGTGCCCCAGAAGCAGAACTCTTTCCTTATGCATGTTTCCTTCTATGGACAAATGATTTTTGGGTCCTAAATCAGGACTTCTGGATGTATCCTATAGAAATTATATAAAGGATCTTAAGTTTAATACAAAGTTTAAAAGCAGCCATCTAGATATAGCCACTGATTACAAATCTACTCTATATAATGCCACATGCACATAGTTTATGAAACATGTTCTATATTTTACATATAAGATCTGACAGTAAATTCATGACAATTAGTAAATATTGGTTTTGAAAAAAGAAGCAAAAGCTAGGAATAAATAGCTCATTCTCATTTTGAAAAAAGATGACTGTTAAGATGGCCAGGATCATATTAGAACTCATGTTGTTTAATAAATGTATTAATTATTAATACTCTGAAAGAGATCACAAAATACTGCAGTAGGGAAAATTACAGATGGTACAAGTATTAAGATTATTCATGAGTAAGGAGGATTGTAACGAACTCCATAAAGACTTAACAAAATTAGGCAATACAATGTTGAAATTCAACAGTGACAAATACAAGGTAATGCATCCTGGAAGGAGCATTTGAAACTACTTGTTCACACTGATGACTTTTGAATTAGCCATAACCTCTGAGGAGACAGATCTAGTGAACGACTTAGTAAAGATGTCTCTTCAGTGCACAAGTGATGATTACAAAAATGAGGAAGAGCTCTTTCTAGACGAGTGGTTCCAAACCTTTTTTTATCCCACAGTCCAGCAAACCCATTCACAAACTTTTGGCAGACTGGTAACATTTTATTTGCATATTCATTATGGTAATTTTAAGAGGTCATGTGTTATTTTAAATTGCATCTGTACACACACAATGCATGTCGTAACAGATCAGAGTTTCTAGCTATCTACAATGCTAAAAAAATTCACAGAAAGAATTCCCTTTTGACTGCTGGGTGGGGCAGCCCCTCTCCCAGGAGGTGACTGGTGCATGCAGAGGGAGGGATATAGGGAGGGGTATCCACAGGGACAAGAGGGAATGTGGAGCATCCTATTTAGGAACTGAAATTTTGTCAGGGGCATAGGAGCTAGTGCCCCCAAGTGCCACCATCAGTCACCTCTGCCCTCTCCTTCTCCTACTCTGCCATTGTATCTCCCCCATCTCCTCTGTACAGCCCCTGCCATGTCTCTCTCCCTTCCCCAGCCAGGCTGCTGTTAAGAACGTAAGAACATAAGAATGGCCATACTGGGCCCAGTGCTTTTTTTGTGATGGTACTACCTGGTACGCACTACCAGCACCTCCAGACTATGTAGAAGCACCTCTAGTCAGGGGTCAACAACTTTTCCCCTGGAGTACCAGCACCTTTTTTTTTTTTTAACAAAAAAAGCACACCAAAAATCCATATAGCCCAGTGTCCTTTCTTCCAACAGTGGCCAATGCCAGATGCCCCAGACAGAGTGAACACAACAGGTAATTATAATGTGATCCCTCTCCTGTCATTCATTTCCAGACAAACAGAGGCTAAGGACACCATTCTTACCCATCCGGGCTAATAGTCATTGATAGACGTAGTTTTTTTTTTAACCCCGTTCAAGTCCTAGTCTTCACAACATCCTCTGGCAAGGAGTTAAACAGGTTGACTGTGCGCTGTGTGAAGAAAAACTTCTTTTTGTCTGTTTTAAACCTGCCGCCTATTAATTTCATTTGGTGACCCTTAGTTCTTATATTATGGGAAAAAGTAAATAACTTTTCTTTATTCACCTTTTCCACACTAGTTATGATTTTATAACCCTTTATCTTATCCCCCCTTAATCTTCCTTTTTTCTAAGATGAAAAGTCCAAGTCTTTTTAATCTCTCTTCAGATGGGACCCATTCCAAACCCCACATCATTTTTATTGCCCTTTTCTGAACCTTTTCCAATGCCAATATACTTTTTTGAGATGAGACGCAGTATTCAAGATGTGGGTGTCCCATAGTTTTATATAGCGGCAATAAGCTATTCTCTGTTTTATTCTCTATACCTTTTTTAATGATTCCTAACATTCTGTTTGCTTTTTTGACTACTGCTACACACACACTGGATGTTTTCAGAGAACTAGCCACAATGACTCCAAGATCTCTCTCTTGAGTAGTTGTAGCTAAATTAGTCCCCATCATATTGTATGCATAGTTGGGATTCTTTTTTACAATGAACATTCCTTTATATTTATCAACATTAAATTTCATTTGCCATTTTGTTGCCCAATCACTTAATTTTGTGAGATCTTTTTGAAGCTCTTCGGAGTGTGCTTTGCTCTTAACTATCTTGAGCAGTTTAGTATCATCAGCAAATTTTGCCATCTCACTGTTTACTCCTTTCTCTAGATCATTTATAAATAATTGAATAAGATTGGTCTCAGGACAGACCCAGCGGGGACATCGCTAGTTACCTCTCTCAATTCTGAAAACTTACCATTTATTCCTACCCTTTGTTTTTTGTCTTTTACCCAGTTATCAATCCATGAAAGGACCTTCCCTCTCATCCCATGACAACTTACTTTACTTAAGAGCCTTTGGTGAGGGACCTTGTCAAAGGCTTTCTGGAAAACTGAGTATATTATATCCACTGGATCTCCCTTGTCCACATATTTGTTGATCCCCTCAAAGAACTCTAGTATATTTGTAAGGCATGATTTCCTTTTGTAAAAACTATGTTGACTTTCCCCCAACAACAAATTATGTTCATCTGACATATGTCAAATTATGTGTCTAACAATTTTATTCTTTACTATAGTTTCAATTAATTTGCCAGGTACTGAAGTTAGACTTACCGGTCTGTAATTGCCAGGATCACCTCTAGAGCCCTTTTTAAGATATTGGCATTGCATTAGCTATCTTACAGTCATTAGGAACTGACTGATTTAAATGATAGGTTACAAACCACAGTTGTTAGTTCCATAATTTCACAGTTGAGTTCTTTCAGAACTCTTGGGTGAATGCCATCTGGTTTCAATGATTTGTTATTGTTAAGCTCAACAATTTGTTCCAAAACCTCCTTTAATGATACCTCAATCTGGGACAATTCCCAGATTTGTCACCTAAAAAGAATGGCTCGGGTTTGGGGATCTCCCTAACATCCTCAGCCATAAAGACTGAAGCAAAGAATTTATTAAGCTTCTCCGCAATTACTTTATTATCTTTGAGTGCTCCTTTAGCATCTCAATCATCCAAGGCCCCAACTGGTTGTTTAGTAGGCTTCCTGCTTCTGTACTTAAATATTTTGCTATTACTTTTTGGCTTTTCTTATATTTTTACACTTAATTTCACAGAGGTCATGTTCCTTTCTATTTTCCTCACTATGATTTGACTTCCACTTTTTAAAAGATGTCTTATTATCTCTCATTTCTTCTTTTACTTGGTTGGTAAGCCATGATGGCACATTTTAGTTCTCTTACTTTGTTTTTTAATTTGGCATATACATTTAAATTGAGCTTCTATTTTGGTGTGTTTGAAAAGTTTCCATGCAGCTTGTAGGGATTTTACTTTTGTCACTGTAGCTTTTAATTTCTGTTTAACTAACCTCCTCGTTTTTGTGTAGTTCTGCTTTCTGAAATTAAATGCCGGAGTATTGGGCTGCTGAGGTTTTTTCCCTACTATAGGCCTTTTGCTCCCATAGTCTCCCTCCAGCCTCCCCTCCCCGCATTCCCCCTTTAGCTCCCTGTGACCCCCTGTCAGAGTTTCCCTCCTTTGTACCTCTGCTCCCATCCACCCCATAAGTGTCCCTGAATCTTCCCAGCCTCCCTTCAGTGCCTCCTGCAGCCCCTTCCTTCCCCCGCCTCACACATCCCTCACACCCTTTATCTGCTCTCACCCCTCTTCAGTCCCCTCCCAGCGCACCCAGGACTGGCTCCCCCTGTCCCACACATGCTGGGAGCTGATGGCAGCTTCCCTGTGCCCAAAGTGTTAGCCAGAAAACTAATGATCTTAAACTGAACTGGCTTTCAGGACTGTCCCCAAACCTACATCATTGGGAGTTATTAGGACTTCCCCAAGGACTAGGACAGATAGTAGAGGTGAACCAACAAGGATTTATTAAACAACAAACAAGGTAAGTATCACTATAAACAGGAATGAGATAGGACCACACACAGGAAATGGAACAAAAACAGGCTTGAATGCGAAGTAAGGTAGGTACAAGATAAGGACCCAGGTAACCGGAGAAATGTCACAGGGACAGTGCCATGTCTCACAGCTTGGGACCCTCATGGCAGCACCTGGATTCCGGATTCCAGACTCGGTCTTAGTTGTCTGGAACAGCAGGGATGGAACAGCTGGATCCTCCTGCAGCTGGATCTGTTTGGCCTAACAAACCCCTTTCTCCCTGTGACATTGTGGGTGCAAATATGTCCTGACCAGAGAGGAGTGATGATGGATGAGTGACCTCCCACAACCCTAAAACTACTATGCGTGGATGTGGCGTACCCATCTGAATCACTCCGGCACTCTGCCACTCAGATGGGCAGCCTCAGGCAAAGCCAGAGGCGGCCCTTAAGTAACCTGCTGTTACCGGACAGACTATGATCACATGTCTGCTGGATTTCCCGCCAAAACACAGAAAGGGCGGGAAAAGGAAGGAGAAGAAGGGAGGCAAAAATGGAGTCCCTGTTGTTGTTTAGGCTCTCAAAATAGTGCCTGTGCCCAAAATGGCGTTTCAGAGAATTTTAACCCTACAAAGGCAGGGATTGCTGTCAGCTCTGCTGGGAGCAGCCTGGGGCCAAACCCTCCTGTTGCAGCTCCATGGCACTGGGGGCACCGCTCCCAGGAGGGGAAGGGAAGGGGACAGAGGGTGTTTCTTAACTGTCCCCCCAGGTGCTACCTGCACTGTGGCAGGGACTGGCCAGGCTGGGGGTGCTTCCCTGGGAGAGGCTCCTGGGGAGCAGCGGGACTGGCCCTGCTGGAGATTACCTCTCCTGGATGCAGCCCAGGCTCTGGAGGCCCCACAGCAGCCAGGATCCAGCCTGGAGTCTGACCTCAGAGTCCCCATGAGCAGCGGCTGCAAGTTGCTTCCTGCTGTAGGGGCCGAGCCCAGCGATTGCTTTACCCAGTGCCTGCTGCTGGGTCCTAGCATGACATCTGCTCTGCCGCTTCCTAGAACCCCTGCCCGCTGCTGCTGGGTCCTAGTGTGATACCTGCCATGCTGCAGCATGTCACGGCCCAACAGCCAGTGGTTTGCGTCTTGGCACCAGTCCACGGACCGGCGGTTGGGAACCACTGGTCTAGATCACATTTGCTTCCATGCCTCTTGTGCCACAGAGGGTCTCCAAGCCCAATGAACTAGGTTACCGTAGAGCTTGCTAACTAAACTCCAGTGCTATATCTCTTTCAGAAGTTTCCAAATAGTACCTGAGCCTATCCCCTACCTGTGGTCAGAGTCATACTGTGTCAAGTCTAATAACAATCAAATTGATAGAACTGATATGCACCGCTTAATGCATCCTCTAACAACCTATGACAGTGGACAGATTTTTTCAACCTGATCATAAGACACTCAAAAAAAGAACTTCTGAAACATCTCATATGACTCTGTCATAGGCTGAATTGGACCTTTAAGACCTTTATGATGGGACCAAACTTTACATGTGTCCTTAGCTGAGCTGTGTTATGTATCTTAAGCAATGAGAAGGGGGGATGAAGATTTAGTAAATCCATCAATCAGTAAATATCTGAAGCCAAGCTTTTATGTTTCCAATTTTGTGTATGTCTGTGTGAAGTCCAGGCATTCAACGAATCATGTAATTTGCCTAATTATCTAATCCTGCTGGACTACAGATGTTGCCAGACCAGAAAGTCTGAGACCAAAGGTTCAACCTATATAGGTGTTACTACACACTCTGCCTAAAAGTATTAAACATTATCTAAAGCAAAGCATAAGTGGCAAAGGACTGCATATGTTTGAGTTCCTCAAATAAGTTTTTCAGTATAGGGTTTTGTATATAATATATGTTCTTCCCCAGGGGAATTACAGTTATATTTTAAAATAACTAAATACATCACCCATGAGAAAATAATCAACACATTAGTTCAAAGCAAAACCAAGTGTTTATATATATATATATATATATATATAATGTGAACAAAAGAAATACATCATTGTCTCAGCCATGTGTCCAACTGAATCACTTCCAAAGTAAATCAAAAATCTCATTGAAATTGTTTTCAGTTATCATGATCTCACTGGGAAATGAAAGGATTTTCTTCAATAGTCTGTTATAACTCTGTCATTATACCATAGTGAGGTAATTTGCTAAAACAGCTGCCTCTAATGAGTAAACCTTTCCATCTGGCAGGATCCAAACAGACACAATCTCATGTCAGTTTTCCTTACCAAAACATGGGGGGAGGAGGGAACCCCCACCTCTGTGTAAGGGGGTATTCTTTGAACTGTAAAAACAACTCAAATCTAATTCTCTTTTATGGCCTCTCGCTCTCTCTTTCTTACATTCTTCCACACACACATTTGGCCTGAAATGCTGGAGTGTTGATATTGTGCCACCTTTCAGATGGATAACAACATAACTCGGAACATGTTTGTAATATAAACATTCCACCAAGAAACTAGACAAAGTGAACAGTCAATGGAATTTGTTAGCTCTTCAAGCACAGCACTTGTGGATAATTTGTTTTCATAGTATGGTTTTATTTTTCTTGAAAAACTGTGTTTTATAGTGCTAAGAAACTATAATGAGAACAGCTCACTTTAGTACCGGTGCATTCACAAATTACTGGCTCTTTAGACTGCACTTTTCACTGACGGACAAACAAACAAAAGAACTGTCATTACTTTTGCAATTTATTGAAAGCTGTATGAAGCTTTAATCTTCTTAAGTTCCAGTGAACATGGCCTGGCTTTTAGTGTTATAAACTCGTTTCTGCCCCTCTCCCTTTAGGCCATATGACGGTTTTTATTTTTCAGTGAACATTTAGGCTCAAAACAGAACAGCCAATTTGCTTCAAATCATTTATTATAACTACATATATTTGGACTTTTCTGCATGTCAAGAGTATTTGTATAATAACTGAATGTATACATTTCATAACAGCAATTCATTAGTACTGTTAGAAAAAACATTGCAGTAGATTACGTGGAAAGATAGGGTTCATATTTGGAAGGCATTTTGCTTTACTAGCACTTCTTAGTGAAATGTTTTTCTAATCAAAGGTTAAATACATTGTTACTGAAATTAGAGATGGCCTGAAATACTGACTCTAAAGCTCTCTCTCTACTACCCTAGGGGCCTAATCCAGCTCCAATGAAATCAGTGGAAAGTCTTCCATTGACTTCAGTGGAAGCTGGATCAAGATCCAAATAGGAAAAGTTTGGATTTAGATTCAAATCTGGAGCCAAATATCACACCTGGAACCTATTTTTATAATGAGTGGTACCAAAACCTCACATCTGTAAATCCTCAGATGTTCAGAAAGTTCAGATTAGGGTGCAGGTACATTTATATTTTGCTATTGCTATCTTTAATCAAAAATATCAACAATAAAACTTAACCAATGGAAGCATCTTTGCCAGTCCAGAATATTATCAATATGGTTAATATGTTATAGTACTCGATGGTAACTTGAATAGTGATTTTTACTTTAATAAAAAAGCAAACATATAACAAGCCCCTCTGGACAACATGGTGATTAGAACCCCAGAGAGACCACCACACACAACCCAGAGAAGTGCAATGCAACAGGAAGAAGAACAGGAACAAGGAAGTGCAACCTGGTAACAGGCTGCCATCCAGCTATTCCTTAGGATTCCTCAGGCTGTGACTCTACTCAAGCACCAACTGACACACACGTTTTGAGCTCTGTATCACACAATCTTTCAGATCTTAAAGGAGGAGTAATTCATAAAGTCGTCATTGTTTCTACAATTACACACATCACTGTAGTATGGAAAAGTATCAGCACTTCGGAGGAGTATGGTTATAATTCTATAATAGCAACATATTTAATTTTTTCCTTGATTGCTGGGTGTAATATAAATGTAATGTAAAACATGCCAAGGCATGCACATACATTCTCGAACTTACACACAATATTAATGCATTAGTAAAGAAAATTTCTTTGTCAGAGCTCCCAGTCTTATCCCCATTGAAGTTAATGACTAAACTTCCTTTGTCCCTGTTCTTTCTCCTATTGAAGTTAATGTTAAAAAGAGTGATCACAGTACAGAACAGTGTCTAGCCCTAACTTACACAGAGAGAAAGTAACAAGCATACTTCTGTCATTCGATCTAGTGGCTAATACAATAAATAAAATATGTCTTTCAAGGATAACCTCTCTCCGCTAAACACCAACACAGGAGAGAAGATTAAAAAGCAAATGCTATGTTTACTGATGTTTATTGTGGAGAGATCTAACAGTGTTCATCCTTTTTGCTCGTTTTTTCATTAAAAATACTTGTACCCTAACTTAAGCTATTGTATATTGGTAGTTGTATTATATGCTTATACAAATTCTAGCCACCTCTCTTATTGGTAAACATCACTGAGAGCTTTGAGCAGAAAACAGGCTATAGAAATTAGATATATCAATGCCTGGGAAAAACCAGTCTGGCACATACATAGTTTGGGAGTCCTGAGAGAGCTTAATTAGAGGCAGAGAAGGAGCTACTAAAATGAATGTAAAAAATGGGATTGTAAAAATAAAATTGGAAATAGGAAAGGATATAAAGGAAAATAGTGGCAAGATCTTCAACTAGTATAGTTTGGTATAGCTCCAGTTTATACCTGAGGGGGATCTGGTCCACAAATGAGGAAAATAATAATGCTGCTGCTTAAATTTGTTCTCAAATAGATCTGTGGTCAAGTCTACACCTAAGTAAAACAACTCATATGTGGCTGATTCCTCAAACATTTCAGCAGTAGCAATCATATAGCTACTGCATGTATGCATGTATGTTGACTGTTTTATGCATGTAGGACTAATTTTTACATTTGCATCAGTAGCTAGCCTGCGGCATCTAGAGTTTGGGTGCCGCACCCAAGGGTCATCACTCACTCTTGTTGCAGAGAGAAGGAAACTTGCCCACTATCATTGATACCTTAAAAATAAATAAATTAAACAACTACTTTGAGACAGAAACATTGATTTCACTCTCCTGCACTCAACTCTGTCATTATTAGGTCCCTCTGCCCTTTTCCCTAACTGAGCAGGATATTGTTTTAGTAGAAACTAAAAGGGGGAGAAGTAATATTTTAAGGCCATATTCTTCCATGAGTGACATAATGCACATGTTTTGGGTCGTATTATCTCTGCACAATATGTTAATCTTTTAACAATGATGGAGATGAAAAGAGAAGTTATATGCAGGTATAGTTCAGTAGTATCAGTTCTTCCTTCCTCTTCACAATTAATGAGACCCTGCTGTACGTTGGGAGTTGTTATTTTGTTGTCCTGATTCCTTGAAATAGTGGGTGGGCCTAGCAGCAGAAATTATGGAAACACCTGTCAAGTGAATTTGGGTTAATAATCTCTAGAACATATGAGAAATGGAGCTGCAGTTCATGTGTTCCTATATTACAGGGTTTCTCAAAGTGGTCTGCAAAAACACTCCGAGAAACCTAACTGGCTGTCTGGTGGATTTATTTACTGGCTCTGCAGCAAACGAGCCTCACATCTTCCATTGGTTCCAGTTCACCATTTGTAGCCAATGGGAGCCACAGGAAGTGGCAGCCCAGCCCACGCCTCTTCCCCTGGCTCCCCTTGGATGCAAACAGCAAACTGGAGCCAATGGGAACCACGAGGCTCTGTGGCTGCAGAGCTGGTAAATAAACACACTGCAGCGGCCAGTTAGCAGGTTTCTCAGAGTGATTTTGTGCACCACTTTGAGAAACACTGATATAATAATAGGAAGAGTTAGGTACCTTAATCCAGATATTATTAATTGCCAATAACACTTATACGTGGAACATAGGCTTGTAGCCTTAGCTATAGAAAGTCACTTTGGAGTGAGGGTGCAACAACTTTAATCTCAAGTGATTCCCACTTCATAGGTGGGTCCCATTCTGACCAGCTTAGCCCTCAGTGAATGGAGCAATCAGAGAGAAGGCAGGACAGGGCAAAGCCACCTAGGAAATGAACTGATTTCAGTGCATCACCCAAGAAGCATCTGCTGGAGGGTCTGAGTCCCAAGTAGAGAATGAAGCTGTCGTCTTCTTCAAGGGAAGGGAAAGCAGTCTCAAGCAGTCTTTGAAAACACATGGTCTTCTAGTTCCAGCCCACTGTACTCCTGAGGGTTGGGTCCAGCCCTGTGGTGTGAGTATACAACTGTGAAAATGTATATATTTTTTTCTTCTGAATAAGATCAATCTGACATTTTAGAGGTAAGTAGTGAACACATGGCAATTTAAGAATGACTAACAGCTCTTTCAGCTAAAACCTCAAGATCTGAAAACTGCTTGGTGCAGTGAACTATTTTATTACCTATTAATACATTATTAAAGTGTAGAATAACACATAAAGTTTGCCTGCTATCCAGTGCTATTAATGGTCAATCTCCCTTTACTCAAATTCTACAACATTCATTTTCTCAAGAATAATACCACATAATTATAAGAGCTTTAATAAAACAATTCTTCTGGGTTTAGTTGTCTTGGAGTAATCAGACACTAAGGGGTAAAGGGATGTTTTGCTTGTTCTTTATAATTGCCTAGGATTGTGATTATTTCATGATAAAGCTGTGCCTCCTGCTAGGTCAGATTGCTTAATTAATGTACTCTTTCAAAGATCTTACCAGCCAATGAGATCTTACCAGGCAGTAGCCAAATATTAGGTTTAAAATGCCACTATCAAATAATGCAGGGGTGGGGAATAATTTTTGATTGGGGGGGCACTCCGAGGTTTTGGTAAGAGGTCAGGGGCCATGCTTTTCTATGGAGAGCGTATGGGGCCTGGGACAGAGATTGTGTGCAGATGGCAGTTTGGGTAGGAGAGTAGGGTGCAGGAGAGGGTGTGGGGTCCAAGAAGGAGTTTGGATCAAGTAGGGGGTTGTGATCTGGGGCAGGAGCTTGGGGTGCAGAGTCTGGGAGGGAGTATGGATGCAGAAGAGGTTTCTGGCCTGGGATGGGGTGTAGCAGGGGATACAGGGTTTGTGAGGGAGTTGTGACCTGGGGGAGGAGATATGCGGGTGCAGAGAGTTTAGATGGTGACCTGGGGCAGGTGGTTGGGGGAAGGGAAGGGTCTAGGATGCCAGATGTAGGCTGTGGCTGGGAGATACTTACCTAGGCAGCTCCCAGCCAACAGCCCTCTAGTACCCTGAGGCAGTCTCCCTTTCTGGTGCAGACTGAAGCTGCTCAAAATGACTGGCTGTGGCTCTCTGGGCACTGGGAGGAGGAAGAAGCATTGTGCGCTGCCCCCATTACCAGCAAAATCTCTCTGCTCCCATTGTCTGGTTTCCGTGAAGCCTCCCCCACCTTCAGTGCCTGGAGCAAAGAGGTACAGGGGACCAGTCACCCACTTAAAGCAGCATGGGGCTGTTCTGAAATGGCTGGCTGCTCTATGCCTGAAGATCCCAGCGAGGTGGCCCATGGGCCAAATCCAGCCCACAGGCTGTATCTTGCCCACCCCTAAGTTAATGTGTGGAAAGTGGTAGTTTTCTAGCATTGCAATAAAATGGTTTTGCTCTTTGTTTGTCCGAAGACAGCTGATCTTCCAGTCTTTCCTTCCCTTAGGAATTTCTGATAGTGGAGGAGTGAGATGTACTGAAGAATACTTTTGATTTTTAAAAATTGTATGTAATGCCTATCAGAGGTGGTGGAGCGATAGCATTGTGGACCGAAATCCTCTGCCCATTGAATGGCTGCAGAACAGGAAGTAGCACTGACAGTACAACTTTGTTCTCCCTTCTAACCTGTGGGACTACAAGTAGGGATGATCGTTCAATTTCTATGGCAAATCAATCTCTTGTCTCTCTGCTGAGGCTGCCAGAAAAACTATCCCTTGGGATAGCATTTCTGGTGACATCTGCCAAGGCTCGCACTGCTACCTACAGCATGTTTCATGCCACTGACCTTCACTAGAGCTAAACTGGTGACCTAGAGATTAAAAGCTCTACAGCCCATTACCAATCAGGGGCCATTTGGTCCATTGGCAAAGCTTCTCTTCTGATCCCCTTATGAAACATGTCAGAATTTTAGTTGATTGCCTCTCATTTCCCAAAGGCTTAATTTGGAAAAGGATTTTGCCCCTGGGGGTTCTAAGCTGCCTGTGAGTCTTTTGAAATTCAGCCCTTTCTTTTCCTGTTATCCTCTGCACTGTTCTCTAATAGACTCCAACATAGAGCATGTGCTGGAAAGACAAAACCAATATTGCAGTAAGTAAATCTTTGTGATGCCCTGCATTGATACAATAGCTATGAATTTGTAGCTTTCAATCCTTTAAAAATGAAACATTTTGACCTGCTGTGGTATTGGTTCAGTGCATCACCACACAAACTTCAATTTATAAGTATTATGTTGCTGAAGCACTGATACCTTCAGTGATTGCGGTGCTTCTTGGAAAAGAAATACCCGACATCAAGCACATTTTGAAAATAATATTCCCACCTAAAAGCTTCTCTCCTGCAGCAAATGGATTGTGCAATAGCTTATCAGGCGGAAAAGAGTGTGCGAGAGAAAAAGGGAGGAATAAAAATAATAAAACCCACCCCTGTGTAGAACATTAGAAACGAGGCACTAACAAAGACTTCCCATTCCACATAGAATTAGTGCTGGCAGAAGCTGCTCACAGGACTGTGGGTGTACTCAGCTGTGCAGAGCTGATTATAGAAGATGAAAGAGCCTGGCAATTTATTTCATCTCACACTGAAGCACTGCTGACAACTGAGAGTGAGGACAGAAGGATTCATTTGTTCAACTTCTGTTTTAAAAAGCAGGCTTCAAATGATACCACTGAGAATGTAGGGGAGGGGGAAATGCTGTGGCGTAATAATGTGTCTATTTTTTATTTCTCTGGCTTCAGCATTTATATTTTAGCTGCATTTTTGGGATAGGAGGGAGGGTTATTAATGTTTGTACAAATACGAGAACAGGTTACTACTCAGAAAAATAGACTACATTAACCTAAAATGAAGTGTACAAGTGTGTGTGTGTGTGTGTGTGTATGTGTGTGTGTGTATACACACACCTGCTTTTTGCTACCCGATAAGCTATTGTATGATCTGTTTTCTGCAAGAGAAAGGCTTTTAGATGGTTACATTACACACATAAACCCTTTTGTTCTATCACACCCCTGCTGTCTCAAAAAGCTGAGTAGCCTCTTTCAGTGTTTAAATAGGGATGATTGGCAATAGTATTAACATGTATTCAATGAGTATTATAATATTTAATACTTGACAAATTTGATTACATATATTTGATTCTTAATCCCTTTTTGTTAAAACCTCAGGGATAATTTGCAAAGTCACCATGAGTCCAGAGGAAGGGGTGTTGAACTGCCCCATGAATCTATCAAGGTTGAAATTGTGACTCAGAAGTATAACATAGTGCCTGCTTCCACCTTGAGCAGGGGGAAGCAGGCAGTGCCAGGTACAGGCTTAATTACTTCTCATCTCCAGCACAGCTGTGCTAGCTAGTGGGTTAGAGAGATAGTGCCAAGGCACCCCCCCATCTGTGTAGAAAAAGAAGCAGTGGTTCAGTGCTGATAGCTGCTTTCTCCCCTGAACATAGATCAGCAGGTTGCCCATGCAAGGGGAAAAGAGATTACTTTACATGTCCTTACTCCCGTGTTCAAGTGCATATGATTGCTTGTAAATGAGCCCTTAAGTGCCATTTTTCTTTGCTGTTGCACACTATATGTACGCTAGAACACTTACCTGGTGTTGCCTAGGTCTGGGGCTGGGCACCCTGGCTGCTGGCTTCTCACTGGGTCAGCCAGGAGAGGCAGGGGGCACACCCCAGCCACCAACTTCTTCCCAGCACTGGCTAGGAGTGTGCACATCTGCCAGCTTCACCCTGTGACTGTCACAGAGCCTGGTGGTGGGGGAGTGTAGGCATCTGGCCAGTATTTCCTGGGCCCAGCCCTGGGGGAAAAGGGCATGCATGTTTCTTGCTGGTGCACTCTAGGCCCAGCCCAGGGTCAAGAGGGCCATACAACAGCCAGCAGCTACCCCCTAGAGCAGACCGGGGTGTCAGCTACTGCTGCCAATGGCTTCCTGTCAGGGTGCTTGCTGCTTCCTGTGGTCATTCCACAGTATAACTCCCTCCGACCAGACCCTGCCCTATCCATTTTATGAGGAACAATCTAATTCCAGGCACAACCACACCCTGACCTTGCTTTAAGTTAGGATAAGAGGAAGCTGCATGTCAAATTTGGTGGTCCTAGCTCTTAACATTTAGGAGAAGTTCTTGAACAGACTCACAGATGGACAGACCAAAAGACACAGACAGACAGACAGACACACATTTCTAAAATATATATACCTCTTCCCCTTCTACCCCCACGCACACACATTTCTGGGCATGAAATTTCTTGTTTGATATCTGTGTATTGTATTTTATTTAGTATCAGAGGGTTGTACCCTCTGCTTGCTATATTCACCAACCCCGCTCTCTCAGGGGGTAGGTAACCCTGTCTCTCTCTCAGCCACTGGGGAGAGCTGCAACTGCCCCAGACCTTTCCCCCCAGGTCTAAGCCTAGCCCCCTTCCTGCCACCCGATCGAGAATGGGCCAGGCCCAGCTCTGCTGCTGGCAGCTCGGAGGGCTGGGTTGGCAGTGGGCGGGGCTTGGCTCCAGGGACAAAGGGGCAGGACTGGGAGCTGGGCTTTACTTGTCTATCCCCCCAATCCTATGGATACTGTGACATGATGACATCACGCTGTCGTCCCACAGGAATTTATATATATATATAGAGAGAGAGAGAGAGAGAGAGATGTTTTTAACATGTTCTACTTATGATTAACCAGGCTTCTTGTTTCAATGTGTTGCTGAAAATGTAATTTGCAGACTGCACCAGTCTGATACGGTAAAAAAGAGAGAGAGATAAAGATTCAATTAAATATATTATTTGGCACTGAAATCATGGTTAAGTTCTCATCTCATCTTGCTTGCACTCCTCAAACATCCACTGATATCCATGGGAATTTGGGATCTGTAAGAAATGTAAGATTGGACCCTCAAACATTTTAGAATCCTAGAATCAACTGCATAAGATTTTTCCTGTGAATTTGCCACTTTTATACATTTGGTCCTAGGTTTATTATATGTTTAAAGACTTGATTCTGAATTTTTGTGCAAACACCAAAGTCCTACTGCTATTTGGTGTTTGCAAGGAATGCTGGATGAGGTCCACCAGTATGTAATAATCCTACAACCAGACATATACATTGATAAATACACAGGAAGAACATTTTAAATGTGATTCTGAAAAGGAACTAAAACATTTATTGGAAAAAAAAATATGCTTCATCCTAGCATGGATACAAGTTTGACTGTATAATTTACTCTGTTCTTTGGCGCTCCTGAATAAATTGGTTAATCCTCACTTGTGCCAGAAATATTCTATTCTTTAGAAAGCTAGGTAATGTATCTTCCTGGTATACTCTGTAACAATGAGTATAAAACAATTTTTAGGAAATCAAAAGTCCAGAATAACATTATTACTGTTGTTTATTATATTTCCAGGAGTCACTTCTTCAAGGAATTTATTTTCTATTTCAAACAAAAAAACAAACAAACAAACAAACTCACACCCTAAAAAGATTTTTGACTTGTAAATCTAATGTGATTTCTTAATGTAAATTGCAACTGCTATTACACATCATCCTAATATAAAACTAATCACAAAAATACATTTTAAACTGTATTTTACTGTGCTGAAATATATTTTGGCTGCATGCAGTGTACAAGAGCAACTCATTAAAGGAACACCTTTCTTAGCAACTTCCTCATGTTACCTACTAGCCCTGTGCTCTTGGGGAACCAGGGAGTGACATCCATGGAAAACCATCCTCCCCACCCCCCTTCCCATAGGTCTCTGATAGAATCAGACACAGCAATGAAAAGGCCAGGGAAGACACACCTAAACTAATTAAGAAAACACCCCAGCCTCATCTGCATTGAATATAGAACAGAAGGACATCTCATTAGCATACAGAATGGAGACCAGCTCTTCCAAGGCAGTGAACTATGGGATACCGAAAGCAAAGAAGCACTGCCTGATGGGAAATCTCTGCTCCAGAGGCTAATGAACCAAGGTCTGCTCACAGCTAAATTAGTCATTAACAGACCAATTCTAGTGACATCCAAAATACTGAAACTGCCCAATTGCATTGTGAGCTCATTCAAGGAACATCACCCATAACCAAGTGTGATCCGTCTCTATTGTGTCTCGCCTCTGTTTCTCTTCGAACTATTGTCCTATCCCTATAAAAACCTCCTATCCTTGCCCAAGAAAAACTGTTCTGATACCTGAATTTAAACTGCATCAGTTCCATTGAGACTTCACCATCTCCTGTCTGATCGTGCTGGGAGCTCTGCTCTGCTCTGCTCATCTCCTGCCCTCTGGATCCCCGGCTCCCATCACCATCTGGTGCAAGCTCCACAGAGTGGTGAGATCTCTCTCTCCCCCTCTTTCTCTCTCTTCCCCCTGCTCTCAATTACCTCTCTAAGCATAGCCTCCTGACCCTGCCCTATGTAAACTGTTATAACATTTGTAATCAGTTTCAATTTAGATTGAATATTGTAACTGTTTTCACTACTCAGAAATAAATAACTTTAATTGTTAAGCTGGTTGTTTTTCTCGCTCTTTCTCTTTCGCTCACTCTTCCTTAAGGGGTGTTGTTTTGACTTCCCCATTCACTCTGAAACAACGCTTCTTGTACCAGCTAAAGATCTCAGGAGTGCCCAGAATCCTGTGGGGTTTGCTCATCATGTGGTTTACCAGTGAATGATTTTGGTGTGAAAGTGGAGATAGGGGGTGCTGAAACTGGGGGCGTATGAGGATGGCAGCTTAAAGTGCTATTTAATCCAGACCATTGAGTCTAAAGGCTCGTGAGGGTGCAGTGTGGCATTGCTGTTAACCCAGCCTGCTGAATCCAGGGACATATGAGGGGTCAGCTTGTGAGTGCTGATTACCCAGTCAACTCAGGTGTGCTCTGTTGGTGGGTGTACAGGGTCGGCCTTAAGCTGATTCGGCCGAATCAGGCCCCTCATGTAAGGGGGCCCCGCAACTCTGCACCCGGAAGTTGGCTCCCTCGGCTTTGCTCGGCTCCCCCCGCCCTTACCTGTGCACACTGCCGGTTGCTCCTGCTGTGCGTGCCATTCGCAAGTGGGCGGGGAGACGCCCAGGTGTGACATGATATCACGCCCGGGATTTTAAAACTGAAAAGTGCCACGCTGCCGTGGCGCATGCGGTTCTCAGACTGGCCCCGCAGAAGGTAGGGGAGTGGTGGCGGTGGTGGGGGCTTGGATGGGGTGGGAAAAAAAGGGGCTTGTGCGGAGGGGGAGGGAGAAGAAAGGGGAAGGCACCAAGAGGCAGGGTGGAGGTGAGACTCATGCCAGGAGGCCAAGTACAGACAATGAGGGAAAGGGCAGGAGGGGAGGTGTCAGTGGGAGGGGAACAGGGTGATGTGGGGAGAGGAGAGGGGAAGGGCATTGTGGGCTAGGGTGGGAAGGTGCTGGGAGAAGGCTTGAAAGAAGGGGTGGGCATGAGAAAGGTGGGGATGGAGCAAGACGTGGGGGCACAGAGGGACAGAAGGGGAATGTGGCAGAGGGTGGTGAGGGGGTGGGCATCAGGGAAAAAGAGGGCAAAGGGGGCAGGTGCAGTGAGGGAACGGGGACCACCAGGAAGGTGCAGGGCTAAGGAAAGGTGCAGGTGCCAGGGGATTCTGGGTATGAAGCAGAAGGGCAGACACCTGCCGTGGAAGGACAAGCACCCGAGGAGAGAGGCAGGGCAGGTGTGTAGAGGGAGGGAGAAGAAAGGGGAAGGCACCAAGAGGCAGGGTGGAGGTGAGAGGGGGGTGTTAGAAGAGGGGATGAGGAAGGGTAACTCACCTGATCAGAGTTAGGTGGGCACAGTGGGGAGAGAAGGGATGGTGGAGGGGGGCAGGTTGCAAGAGGGCTGAGGGCAGTGAGAAGGACAGTGAGGAGGGTGAGGAGTTGGGGGGCAGCAAGCACCAGGGGAGATGATGGAGCAAGAAGAAGAGACTTGGAAGCAGAGAGAAAAAGTAAAGGTTTATAAAATATTTATTAATAACATGGTATCCTGCCCACAGACAGTTTGTTTGTGCCCCACGCTGCTGTCTGGGTTTATGTGGGGTGCAACACGTGGCCAGCAAGTGGGAGCCAAAACTCAAGTAGTCAGTGTAATGATCTTCTGTTGATATGTGTTTTAGTAGTTAAATTCTTGGACATGAAAAGTGCTGTCACATGAGTAGAAATCGGTTAAATGTTGCATTTTATTAATATCAGCAGAACTGACTTAAATGGGGCCTATGTGTTGTGTAGTCTTGCCTTAATCTTTGTATTCATGCCTGTCAGTGTGAGAGAAGCTATTTGTATATGTTTCCTTGCATATGCAACCACACTTCAGTTCAGGCCCTCAGCATGTTCTGTAAGTATCAGTGTGGCCCTTGGGGCTTCCGAAGTTGAGTTGCCCTAGCTCATCCCTGACAGGTGTCTGTCTAACCTGGTCTTAAATATCTGCAATTTAAGCCCATTGCTTCTCATCCTAACCTCAGAGGCCAAGCAGAACAATTTTTCTTCCTCCTCCTCCTCATGATACTCTTTTAGGGTATGTCTACACTGCCATCCTAGTTCGATCTAAGGTGGCTAATGTAGGCATTCGAAGTTGCAAATGAAGCCCGGGATTTAAATATCCTGGGCTTCATTTGCATCTTGCCGGGTGCCGCCATTTTTAAATCCTCCTTAGTGCAGACCCCGTGCCCACAGCTACACACGGCACGGAGTAGGTAGTTTGAATTAGGCTCTCTAATTCGAACCACCGGTACACATCGTGGAGGTGTACTCTAATTCGAACTACCTACTCCGTGTTGCTCTCATGTCCCTTTTCGGTCTTCTCTTTTCCAAGGTAAACAAGGCCAATTTCTTCAGCCTTGCTTCGTATTTCATGTTCTCTAGACCTTTCATCATTTGTGTTGATCTTCTCTGGACTTTCTCCAGTTTCTCCATTTATTTCCTGAAATGTGATGCCCAGAACTGGACATGATACTCCAGCTGGGGCCTAATGTAGATGGCTCATTCCCTGCCTAGGGGACGTGAGACTGGGTGGGTTAATTTCCAATCCTCCTATTTAATCTTTTCCTAAGTTAGGAGGGCACAGTAGTTCTGATGGGGGTTGGAGAGGGGATAGAAGCCAGATCCAAGATCAATGAGCCCTGGGAAGTGGGCCCATTGAAAGGAGACTGGACCTGTGGATGCCTTGGGGGTCTGCAATAAGGGCCTGCTTTGGGAAGCCCCCTCTTTGGAGGTGAATATGGCAGCATTGAGACACCATCCAAAAGCAGGCGCCACAGACACTAACTGCAGATTCATGGGACAACTCTCACAGATCTTGCACATGCATAAAATGATAGATCTGCAGGAGGGGGGGCAGTGGTGTAGTGAGGGGGCCAGACGGGTCATTTGCCCTTGGGAGAAAAATAATATAAAATTTAGTTAAAATAGATGTCATGTTTTTAAAAGGAATACCATATCTCCTGCCTTTTGTCTATTTTTGTCTCTTTAGACCCTAGTTAAAATTTTCAAAAGCACTTGAGTGACTAAAGTCATTTTTGAAAATTGGACTTGGAAATCTAAGCTCAGATTATCAAAGGTAATTAAGCTCCTAAAGGGACAGTTGCCAACTCAGATCTTCAAAGATACCTATCTGATCTTTACACACCTTTGAAAATCTGGTCATAAGTGTCCTAGTTAGTTCTGAAAGTGAAATGTAGAAGCCCAATCCTAATCCCTTCAGGCTTTTTTTTTTATTTGAATATTTATCTACACTAATTCCCCTCCTTTCTCTTTCACTAGCCAATAAATGCATGGATCAAAATTATAGGTGCTTTATGAATATGCTGACTTGAGAGTGGAAAGATTTCCTATTGTCATGTAAGATTCCTGGTAACCCATCTCAAATATGAAAAACTAGGTTGATACCTGTTCATATCAGGAGCAAAAGGCCAATAAACAAAGAAACAAAAGGCCAATAAAAATCTAACATGTTTTATTTTTAAAAAATCTTATGATTTGTAGACCATTCTCATAACTTTGTGTAGGCGTTCTTTGTGATTTTTTGGGTTGGCAATATTGCACTTTGATTGGTGAATTTAGAGAGGTCTCTCCCTTCGGTTTCCCTGTCCACCCTCCTTTTTTGTCACAGGTCATCAGAGAATCATAAAGACAATGGAAAGTAGGGTGTGTCCATGACTATGGTTAATGACTGGTCAGGGTGACTAACTATTATCAGCCAGTGGTCTGAATGAGCTATCTTCTGCCATCTGTTAATCAACTTTAGGAAAAGGCTTCACGAGCAGATCTTATTTATATAGACAACTTATTTTGCCACAGAGATCAGTAGACACACTTGCTGTGTCAAAGTGATCAGTTTTGGCTCTTTTGGGTTGAAATTTACTTAAGACTTGGAGCTGGGAGAATGCAATGTTGTTATCCATATTGTAGGATTAAAAGACCTGAACTTAATATGACCTGGCTTAGGGTCTACCATAACTTGAGCACTAAGCAGAGGATAGTGAGTCACATCTAACCGAAAGTCACAGAAGATGGAAACAGGTTTTATTTCTGGTGGTGTTGAGTCTATTTGGGAGTCCTCAATTATATCTGACACTTTACATCCAGTGTTTAAAGGCAGAGCTGACTAGAATCAATTGAGAGTCCTTGTCTTGTCTCAGTGATCGCTTGAGCAAAAATCATTGATAAAATCTTGTGTAGACTGACCTTGGACTCAACATGCAGGCAGTGTGTTGAAGGGCAGTGCAAAGGAGGCAATGGTGATGAGGTACCATATTACCTAGTGAAATCATTGGTGCTGAAATCACTAAGGACTGGAATTTGACCACAGAACTGACACTTTCTTAACAAAGACTCCATTTTTGCTATTTAAAGAGTAAATCAATGTAACAGAAAACTGCAACACTCTCGTAACTTTTTAAAAATCAAACTTTAAACTTTATTGAAAAAATTGGATAGTTTGCAATTGAGAATATTTGACCTACACTTAAGGCAACTGATTTAATTTTGTGTAAAATTTTGCATAATAAAGGATGGAATTTTTTTGAAAATATTTAATTATATAGATATACATTTTGATCAGATCTACTTGATGTGATATTTGTGTGTGGCTGTGGTTGTGTTTTTTTTCCTCAACAAAAAATTCTGGGTGAGGGAGGGACGGGGAGCCCCATCAAAATGGTTCGAATTGGGCCCCATACTTCCTAAAGCCAGTCCTGTGGGTGTGAGTGTCTGTGTGTGTCACTAAGGTGGGAAGAACCTTATCCTGAGGAACCTAGTTCCTGCAGGAGAGTCCAGTGGGAGGGGGAATTGGCTGCAGGGAGAATTCAGCTTCATATGAGAGCACAAGTGAGCACAAGTAAGCACACTGATAGAATTGTTAACCTTCCCCCACCCCCATAAAAGTAACCCTAATAAATGAGCATACCCCAGAGTATTGGGCAAATCTGGTAACACTCATTAAAGCTTAACTCTCTTTTAGGAACTTTTTTCAAAGTCTTATTATACCAGATAAGTCCATACCTGTAGTGAAAAAAGATCACAGTCATAACATCTTCCTATATATCAGAAGATATAGTCACTTAGGATATGTCTACACAGCAGGGCAAAAGTCAAATTAAGATATGCAACTTCAGCTATGTCAATTGTGTAGCTTAAGTAGAAATAGCTTAATTCAGCTTTTGGCACTGTCTACACAGTAGGAAGTCAAAGGGAAAACACTCTTCCTTCGACTTCCCTTACTCCTTGTAAAATGAGGGTTACAGGAGTCAGAGTAAGAAGTCCTTCAGCTCGACATTATTTCGAAATAATGGCTTGCTGTGTAGATGTGCATTTTGTTATTTCAAAATAACGTCAGTTATTCCAAAGTAATGGTGCTGTGTAGACATACCTTAGTGGTAACATTTTCAGGAATAGAAGTCTAATACAAATATTAGAAGATAGCTTCAGGGGATGATACTTTTCAGTAGTGTTGCCTACTAGGAAGAGAAAATATGGTAATAGTATGTGTCACAGTGTGTTGTCAGGTAAACAGCCATTAGTCACTCAGCACCTCTAGCCATAAAAATGTAAACATTGACATAATCCAACTGCTACTTTTATGGTCCTTCTGCACTGTACGCTGTTACTTTAGAACAACTTCACAGGGAAATACAATTAGGAATTTGTTTGCTAATTAGTGAGTACATAGTTTTGATGTGCAAAGAGGGGGATATTACCCCAAATTGATTGTGTTCAAAATACAGCTTTGGTAATGCTGAATGCTGTACTATGATCAGGGAAAAATTGAACTCCTAGCTAGGAGAACTGCTGCCTAAGTTGTATCTCTTCCCGTTTACTATTGCTATTGCTGGAGCATGTCCATACAGGATTTCAGATCATACTCTGGCATAGCTATCTCACATGTAAACAAACAAACTTATTTTGCGCCTAATCTGATAATACTGCTCCTGCCTTCAGTAACCTAATCATCCCACAATATTGTCATGAACTCAACCTTGTTAGGAGTTGAGTTAAAATATTGCTGAGATTGATGAGTGTGAGCCTTCAGATGATGTAAGTGTAAGCAGAAATTAAGCACAAATCACTAGCTAAGACAAACTCCGCACAGGAGATATTCATCGAATAGTAAGCTCCTTTGCTAAATATTGTTTGCATAGTGTGTATGTTTGTGTGTATGCGTGCATCCATGCATTCATGTAAAAGTAGTACACACAGAAACGGAGATCAGACAGAACACCGAGAGAAGCAATGGTAAAAAGCAAGAAAAGCAAGCAGTAGTTGGGGAGCATGGTGTGATCCTACAAAAATATATAGAGAGATTTTGGGTCTGTTGGCTAATATGGCTCAGGGCTATAAGATTCTTCTTGGCTCTTCCTGCATTTGAAGAAGTAGGAATTAAAAATAAACAAGATTGCATCAGAGAAATTCCTGGCTCCATCAATTTCTACTTCCAAATGGATAATAAGTCTTCCGAGTATATATACATAGTCAGAAGTTCAGCTGCGGTAACCCAGCATTGCTCAGTTGAAGTTAGTGGTGTTATTCTTGTTTATACCAGCTGAGGACCGAACACATACAGTTTTCAGGCTGTTTGTCCTTCTCTACTGTGTTCATAGCTATAATGTAACTACCTCAACATCATAATGTCCATAGAAGGGGGAATTTAAAACATGTGAATTTTGTTGGTTGTTTCCAAGTTAACCCATTTCTGACCTAAATCAATTTGAAAAAGAAAAAGACTTGGAAATGAAAGATCTCTGATATATAGTCTAGAATAATAAGAGTACAGATTGTGATGCTCTGTGGCAGTACAACTCTAACTACAGACAGTGTTCATTTAATTGACTTATTTTCTTTGTGTATGGGTGTATGTAGTTCCACTCTGACACCAGAAGAGATGGCTGGCTTGCTACCTTTTGTCTTGTTAGCACCATATTGTAAGGTATATATTATTATGGAAAAATGACAAGGTGATGAGCTGTCATTTTAGCTAAGAGGTTATCCAATTTTTAATGAATATTATTTCATAAAGAAATGCGCTGATGACAGCTTATTTCAGAGGGAACTGTTGATGCATAACCACTTTGCTAGGCAATATTATATCAGTAATGATTGTGTCTGAAGAACTGCACTAGATACTAGGAAAATTATTTCTCTGACAAATCCTTTTGGAAACAAAGAAATATATGCCAGCAATTTTTTTAAAATTCGGGAACTAAATATATGTAATAGGATGCATTAGTTCAGTAGCTGTCAAATCTGGCACTTCACTTGTAAGATGAAAGGCTCAACATTCAGATCAAGACTCTAAAGTTGGGGGAGAGAGTTCAGCTCTTAATTGAAAGGTGTTCGCTTTCCAAAACAAAAGCATCACAGTTGCTACTAATTAGTATCTTAGTGTCAGCCTCATTAGTAAGACACTTTCACTCTAGAAGTGATCTTCTTAGGATAGGGTTAAAACAAGTTGTAGGGAATTTAAATTACAGGGATGAACAATTTAAAACAAGACCCCTCCAAAGTGTTAATCTATAATGAACCTGAATCCAACCTTTCCCAAGGTTTTAGAATCTGTAAATCTAACCACACCTAAAAAGTGCAATGCTCTGTGTATGTAGTGGGAATGGAGGAGACCGGGTATCCTCTGACCTCACTCTTTTAGTTCCAGGGATTTCTCTATATTTTCACTGAATTTTCCCAATATTCCCATCCCACTACTACCACTAGTGGTCAACTAGTCATATTCAGTGTTGTCAATTCAGTCATTTGATGGAAATTTGAATTGAAATCAAAATATGAATATATACTTTAAAAGCATATATAGCATGTGACTGGGAAACTTATATAAACATTTTCTAGTAAGTCAAGATTTTTAAAATTAATTATTTGCCAAAGTTGTTATTTCATATTGTTGCTATATGAAATCTTTATCTTGGGGAGTTTCTATAATAAACATTTTTATTGTATCATAACAACTTTTTACATAAGAATATCCATGTAGCCCAGTATCCTGATTACTGACAGAGACTAGTGTTAGGGTTTGAGAGGGAATGAACAGAACAGGTCAATTATCAAGTGATCCATTCCCTGTTGTCCACTCTGATCTTCTGGCAAACAGAGGCAAGGAACACTCAGAGCATGGTGCTGGATCCTTGCCCATCCTGCTAACAGCTACTGATAGATGTAAGCTCCATTGAATTATCTAGTTCTTTTTTTTTAACCCTGTTATAGGTTTGTCCTTCACAACATCTCCTGGCAAAAAGTCCTACATATGTGTGAAAAAAACTTCCTTTTGTTTTGTTTTGTTTTTAAACCTGCTTCCTATTAATTCCATTGGGTGACCCGCAATTCTTGTAGTGTGTGAGAAGTAAATAACACTTCCTTATTCATTTTCTACACATCAGTCAAGATTTTATGGATTTCTCTCATATCCATTCTTAGTTGTTTAATTTCCAAACTGAAAATTTCCTGTCTTGTCTCCCCTCATATGGAAACTGTTCCATACTCTTAATCATTTCAGATACTCTTCTCCACACCTTTTCCAACTACAATGTATCTTTTTGAGATAGTGTGACCAGAACTATATACAGTATTCAAGATATGGGCATACCATGGATTTATACAGTAAAAATGGAAGAGCTTGATTTGCCAGACTGATCATCCAACCAATACTGACAACCCATGTGAAAAAGCTGCAAAAAACCTCTGGACTGCATTAACCTGAAGAAAACCTTATATTCAGTCACTGTCAAAGCCTATTTTAGAAGTACTTAATGAGATGGTTAACAATGTTGTAAAGACAACACAGTTTATGCTAACAAACATGGCTGTGACATCAAGCTTCTTACTTAAGTAAGAGATACCACACTTTACAAACTGGAGACCAATGTTAAGTGCATTGTCACTTGTTAATCCTGATGTTGAACATTGCTTCTGACCAAGACCAGCCAGTAAATGCTCACAACCTTTCTGCAAAAATCTCACTTAACTGGTTAGAAATGTGGTGACAGACACAACAGTTGAAAAAGTGAAGAACTCTCTCACCACAACCAGAAAATATATACATGGCTAATGAAGGGACAGATGCAAATGGGTGTTAAGTATTACGTCACTGCATATGTTATTTTACTGTCCGTGGTAGGCCAGGAGATGCCTTGCTAGATATTCATGTTTCAGAAGATGCATCAGCTGCATCTGTAGTAACCCACTTCTTAGCAGAGTTAAATGCCTGTGAATTAAACCCCATAGAGATGGCTGCTTGGGCATTGGATGGAATTGCAAACTTCTCTGGAAGACAGTAGATAACAAGCATTGCTCAGTGCAAAGTATAACTGTAATATCACCTATATATATTGCAGACACTCTCTGCTACATCTAGCGCTAGTACAAACTACAGAATATTGAAAAGATAATAAAAAGTCATAATTGTAATGTCTTTGTTATGCCCTTTTTTTTCAGCAAGACACCAAAATGTCTAAACATCTTGGAAAATATAGAGATACTGGGACTTGCATTCAAATGAGTCCTGCCTGGGAAAACCTGCTAGCTTCCTCATGAGTGATCCTTGGCTGTTGTCTAAATTTACAGCAACCATAATTATTGGCTTTGGAAAGTATCTACCAAGATGTGACAGATCGTAATGAGGCTAGTGGGCTACTTTTGCTAAGTTCAGAGAATATTATCATTCTCTCTCTTCTATGTCACTGTTGAAACCATTAAACAGTGCCATCCAGGCATTTGCTACAGCAGTAGTAGATCTTTATCCAGCAATAGAGGCCTTGGGTCAATCAGAGAGACACCCATTGAAAAGTTGCAGAAAGAAGCAAAGATTTCAGTTGAGAAGTTGACTGATTAAGGCACTTACCTTAATTCTTTAAGTGAAAAGAGCAAAAAGTATTTGTTAAGCCATCTGAAAAATTACACAGCTTTGATTCTTACAAATCTACAGCAGAAACTTCTGGATTAGACTCAACCTCTGTGTATCTTTTATAAATGTCTGTCTTATATACACCAAGGCTGTGTCTAGACTGGCAAGTTTTTTCAGAAAATCAGCCGCTTTTCCGGAAAAACTTGCAAGCTGTCTACACTGGCCGCTTGAATTTCCGGAAAAGCACTGACGATCTCATGTAAGATTGTCAGTGCTTTTCCGGAAATACTATGCTGCTCCCATTCGGGCAAAAGTCTTTTTCCGAAAGACTTTTGCGCAAAAGGGCCAGTGTAGACAGCACAGTACTGTTTTCCGCAAAAAAGCCCCGATCGCGAAAATGGTGATCGGGGCTTTTTTGTCGGAAAACCGCGTCTAGATTGGCCATGGACGCCTTTCCGTAAAAAGTGCTTTTGCGGAAAAGCATCCAGCCAATCTAGACGCGCTTTTCCAAAAATGCTTTTAATGGAAAACTTTTCCGTTAAAAGCATTTTCAGAAAAGCATGCCAGTGAAGACATAGCCCAAGAGTTTGAGTGGAGTAAGGCACTGCCAGCAATGTGGCTGCTATGTGATTAGGAAGAACAGAAAATTTGAAAATAGAGTGGAACATCATTCAATGAATGAATGAATGACTTCAGCTTCTTCTTTATCACCTCTACTGGTGCAATCCAATCTTTGTGCTATGTTCTTGTGATGAAGGAAGAAGGAATTAATCTCTTGTGACTCCTAGTCACAACAGCTACAGTTGAATGTTGTTCTTCCTCATTGAAAAGAATTTTGTATTCTGAAAGGAGTCATCTTCTGCCTGATCATGAGAGCATTAGGAAGGATAGGAATTACTGGACTCATAAGACACCACTGCAGATAAATGCCCTACATTCAAGTAGTTCATTAAAAGAGTTGTGCAAAATTATAACAAGAAGGATGCAGTTGCAGTGCTTCATAGTAGGTTTGAGTAGTCAACATTTTTCAGTTTTTACTATTATGCTATACAGCACACCTTCACCCTCACAATCTCAAACCTCATCAGCTGTCACCCCTGTCCACTGTATAGTTGAACACCCTCCCTTTAATTTGTGGGGAAAACACCATCTCATTCAACATTGTATAATCTTCAAAGATAGCTTGGTGGTCTGTTTCCCTGGTACAGTAAGAAGCCACTACTCCCATTGGGACATCTATTCCTGTTTTAAAATTTAGTAGAGCTGAAAGGTTTCCCTAAAAAAGAGGCTTCAAAATCAGTGGGCCATGGTAGTGTAGCATGAGAAGTCATTCATTATTTAAGAGTACATTTTGAGTTGTAAAGCTGTGGAAAAATCCCTGAGTGCAATAAGATTTCAAAGCCATTGTGTCAGTAGGCCCAAAGGAGTTGAGGAGATATGAAATCCTGCTACACTGAAGGATTAGGGCTGGCTGCCCAGTCACCCAACTACACTGAAGAGGAAAAGACATCCTGAGACAACAAGGCTTAGGAGAGCCTAGGAAATTATTAATTTTATTTATTGGATTATATCACAGATAAAAAGTCCTGATTACATAGAAAATATTATTTCTGCTAAAGAAATCAATCCCACATCATTTTAAGGTGCTTGGTTTCCTCATTTTGACTTGTTGTTTCAGTCGGTGCATTTAGGGCCTCATTAAGATTGAATGATATAGTTACAGGCCTCACAGATGTGGAGTTGAGGGACAGGACACGATGGTCAAAACTATATGGTCCATACAGTTCAGCTTTTGCACTCAAAATGAAATGTCTCCCTTGATGTCATGGGAATTTTGCTAGTGACTTAAATGTATCTAGGATTTCACCCTCTGAATGGCTTCAGTTTAAAGTGAACCTAGACAGAGGCTGGATGGGACCTAGAGTTTTGCCTGCATCTGACTTCAATAGGGCCCAAGATTAAAGTCATGGCATGCAGTAGCCGGCAAGCTTTTATGCGGGAAAGCTGTTCCCTCTATTATATAGCTTGGCTTCCCTTTGACTAGAAAATACATGCATGGTGTTGCTTCAATTAATTCCTATTTTTAGTGCATTGAAATTCAAAGGGACATAGCAAAAAATAACTTGAGAGGCTCATAGTCTCAGTCATCTCTAAACTGAAGCAGTTGGAGCAACTACAATGTGGAGGGAGTTCAGAATCTCTTTGAACACTTTCCCTCCTCCCCACCTCATGATTAATAAAAATTGTCTGGTTTTCAATGCTATCTGTTTTCAGTTTCATTAAATTAAAGACCACTTAACCTATTATAGAAAACAAAAGCGGTTTTGCCTTGCCTTAGTGCATCGCCTAGCTAGAGAACAAAGCAAAAATGATTATTCTCTTTATGAAGCTGTTACTTTTCTTTCTTTTTCTGCAGTAGCAAATGTCTAAAATGAATACATGGATTCTCTGGATGTCCGAAATGCTTTAGATTTATTAGAACTTCAGGCTACTACCAGTTTTGATCGGTGATAAGAGGGATGGATGAATGTACCAACTTCTATTTCTGTTTGTTACCCTAGAAGCTTATAAATGGAATGGTTCAATTAAAAAAATGCTTAAGTAACGTGGAAAAGTTAATTTTCTATTTTCTTCCTTCACCTTATATAGAATCTTCATAAGGCGGGAAACCTTTGTTTGATTCCCCACCTCTCCATGGAAAAGTACAGAATTCAAGATAGGATCCAGTATTAGGTAAAATGGTCACATGTCTCTTTTGGGCTCCTGTAGCTACAGATAGAAGACTTCACAACATGTATACATTGGTTTATATAAATCTACAGTGCATGTTCCTAACTCCAGAAACAAAAGTGATTCATACATACAAATAGGATAGTCATATTCTGTAAATCATAACCTTTCCAAGAATATTTCACCCAAGCCATGTTACATAAAGCATACCTCAGTTATGATGTTCATATCATAAGCTTATTTTCAGAATGCCACATCACAGGGCTTCCAACCTTCTGGCAGTTACGATTTGTATCTACTTTGGGAATTCCTCTAAACTGCCCAAAGCTGTACCATCCAGAGTGCCCCCCCGCCCCAATTCTATACTCACAAGATACTTTAAATGAGATTTTTGAATCATAAACGTGCTCTGTAATTGCAGATGTATAAATGGGTCTGCAGATGTCAGTGGAAAATGTGGGCCATCCTAATCTGGATGCAGACCCTCAGGCAGAGGGGGAGGAGGCAAAGGGCAGTTGTATGGGGGCCCAGCAATTCAAAGGGGCCCATGTCTCAAGCCTCCCAGTGGCAATGGCTGGAACTCTGGGCCCTTTAAATCTCTTCTGGAGCACCATGTGGCTTGCTCCAACTAGTACTAAGGGCTGGGGGTAGGGAATGCCATACTCTAAAAAACGCTGAAGGCTGGCTGTCCTTGGCCTTGCCCCTTTTGGGAGCGTAGAGCTGCTTCCCTCCTCCACCTGCTTAGGGGCTTGTGGAGATTGTCGTCTCCACTGCCTGGATGTCAGTAAGTCCTAGTACTGTAGTCAAACTGAAGACAGACTGGGGTGGGAGAACTGTGCTTCCTTTCTGAGGTTTATTTTTGTTTTATTGAGAAAAAAATTGCCAAACTTTTTGCTCCTCTGGAGATGATATTGAATGTAAATTTCTCTATTAAATAATTTTCTTATTTTAAAATGTGTATATGCTCATAAACTTCATTTTACAGTCCACCTGTCCTTCTATTAGCAGTTGAGAGATATGCTGCACACAGTGTGGTAAGTATGACAGATAGGTGTTTGTTGACAAATGTTTATGAAGTAGGAGAAATTCAGAACAATCTGGTTATTTTGGGGTGTGAATGCTCAGTGGCTAGGGGAGACCAAAGGTAGAAATCTAAAGGTGAATTTGGGAACAGGTGGGTTTATAATACTGTCCAGAGGTTGAATGGAGTTCGTGGGATGGAGGGAGGATTGGGGTAGATTGAGCAGCTGTCTATAGGATAGATGGCAGTTTAGGTTTTATCAGTGAACCAGATTCGAGCTGATAGTATCTGATATGACTGTCTGGTGTAGTGGCAGAAAACTGGATGGGAGATAACAGCTGAGGATCAACGAAAACCTCATTAGGAAATGTTAGATTGGATAGACATAATGTCCAGAAACTGCAGTAAGAACACAGCTGAGGTCACTAGTTGAGTGGAGCCCCTGTACCCATGTTACTGAGAAGACATTTTACTGGGCTTGTGGGTGAGGTTTTAGATGGGAGCCGGGTCCCAAGCAGCTGACTAATCAGTTTATAAGCTTCAGGGGGTAGCCAAGTTAGTCTCTACAGGATAAACTTAAAAAACAAGTGGTCTGATAGCACCTTAGGGTATGTCTAGACTACACGTCTTTTTCAACAGAGGCTTTTTTGAAAGTGTCTTTTGAAAAAGCTTCTGTCGAAAAAGAGCATCTAGATTGCATTACATGGATCAAAAAATTGATCCGCTTTTTCAAAAAAGAGCATCCGGACTGCCAGACGCTCTTTTGAAAAAAGAAGGCACTCAGAAGTGCTTCTGGAAGGGCATGGGAGCAGCCTTTATTTCCAGGTGCTGCTGCATGCTCTTGCAGAGATGTATGCTTGAAGGGATCCCCCTGGATAGCTGTTGCTCTGCTCCTGCTTCTGGCTTGCCTACCTCCTAGAGGGAAAGCAAAGCTGCTGCAGTTCTTGCTCTGGTTGCCCTGCTTCCTCGGACACCACAGCAGTTTGCTTTCAGGTTTGTTTTTATGCATTTCACAGTGTTTTTTGCCATGGAACCTGAGCTGCCTCTGAGCAGGCAATGGCCCCACAGTGTGATGCTGGACGTTTTGCTGCATCTTCATGAGACCATCATGATGTTTGTGGCAGAGCTGGATTCAGAGCCCAGCTTTGAGCCCCTCACTCGGGCTGCAGCCTCACTGCCCTTGCCACCAAACTTATTCCTGGAGAGGCGAGTTTGGAGGCTGGACACCAGTTCAGACTGGTGGGACTGGCTTGTTATGGAGCAGTGGGATGATGACCAGTGGCTCTGAAACTTCCGGATGCAGAAGTTCACCTTCCAGGAGCTCTGTGCCTGGCTTGCTCCTGCCCTGCAATGCTAGGACACCCACTTGCGGGCCACCATCCCCCTGGAGAAGTGCGTCGCTATTGCTCTGTGGAACCTGGCCACCCCGAAAGCTACTGCTCCGTGGGACATCAGTTTAGTGTGGGGAGGTCTACTGTCGAGGCTGTCTTGATGGAGGTAAGTCACTCTCAGGGGACAATCCATGGGGTGGGGGTGGGTGGATAAGAGGGATGGTCAGGACCGGGCACAGGGAATGGTGCGGGGGGCACACAACTCCTCTAATGTCCTGTTATGTGTGTTTGTATTTGTCCCTTTCTGCAGGTGGTGACGGCCATCAATTCAGAACTGCTTCACAGGACTATCTGCCTCGGAGTCCTGGATACCATCTTGGCCGGATTTGTGGGCTGAGTTTTCTGAACTACGGTGGATCACTTGACGGGTCTCACATCCCGATCCACGCACCACCCCATCGAGCAGCACAGTATATTAACAGAAAGGGCTACTTTTCGATGGTGCTGCAGGCCCTGGTCAACCACCAGGAACAATTCACAGACATTTGTGTCGGGTGGTCAGGCCAGGCACACGATGCCCGCATATTCCGGAACTCATACCTGTACAGCAGGCTGGGACATTCTTCCCGCAGCGAAACTATGCAGTCGAGAATGTACAGATGCCTACGTGCATTGTGGCCAACGTGGCATATCCCCTTATGCCCTGGCTCATGAAGCCATTCACGGGACACTTGGATGCGAGTAGGGAACTGTTTAACTCCCGCCTGAATCGGGCTCGCTTCCAGGTGGAATGCACCTTTCGACGTCTGAAGGGCAGATTTAGATGCCTGCTCACTCAGCTGGATGTGGGGGAACTCAACATCCCTGATGTGGTTGCTGCATGCTGTGTGCTGCACAACCTTGTGGAGAGGAAAGGGGAGGCCTTCCTCCCAGCATGGGGGACACAGGCTGATGTGGAGGGGAGGCACTTTGAGCAGCCCCGGACAGCTGTCATCTGGCAAGCCCAACAGCTGGAACTGAGCATTCAGGAAGACCTGAGGGAGCAATTTTCCCAAGGAGGCCAATGAGTTTCCCCAGGGCCTTCCAAATGTGGGATTGTCCCACGTCCCCAGTGCCTTCCTCCCCAAAATCCCTCCCAGCCCCACATTCACACATTTTGTACGCATTCACACTGAGAACAGAGACAGGTGTTGTTGAAAAAATGTTTACAGCTTATTTCACCGTTGATTGTGTCGATAACTATAAAACTCTTTTGTTCAGAAAAAAAAATTGTTTGTTAACAAAGTGCTTCCCTTACTGACTCTCACAGGTGGGAAGGGGGATGTCAACCTGGAAGGAGGGAGAGAGACTCAGGGATGAGGGTGCTGCCTGGATGAAGAGCCCCTGGCACTTTGGCTGTGGAGGCCTTCTCGGAGATGGCCGTGCATGCAAGCTGTGATAGTAGGGGGCTGGGCAGGAGGTGAGGCTGTACCTGGATCTTGGATGGCAGGGGCTGTGGGGGGGCAGGAGGGTGAGGAGGGAGCAAGGGGTGGGGGGGCAGGCTGAGCAGAGGAGCAGGACCAGGCACAGGATCGTGGAAGGCCATGGCCTCCCGGATAGCAGTGCAAATATCAGTGCGCTGCTGGACTAACTCGTCCAGCAAATGCCTGTGCCATTCTGCCTCTGCCTGCATCCTTTGGTTAAATGTGTCCTGCATCCCTTGCAGGACTGAGATGTGCTGGCACACCAGGTCCAAATATGTGCACCAGTTCCCTGCAGCCATCTGGGTAGTAGGACAGGTGTGGCACTTCCGTGCTGGTCAGCTAATCTGACTGTTGAGGACAAGAGGGAAAAGTCATCAGTCATGCATGCTCACACTTTTGCTGAGAGGGCATGCCCTCCTTCTCAGCAGTCAGTGCCTGTCCTAGGGTTAGGGGATGCTCATGTGGGTCTCAGGAAGGCATGGTGTGGCCTGGCCAGCAGCCACAGACTCCCTGGTGCCCAGAAGGTATGCAGGCCACCATCCTGCCCCTCCCCCACACCCACACCGTGGCCAAGCAGCACAGACAAGTGTCAGGCCATAGTTGGGGTTCCCATAAGTTGCTGAGAGGCTTGAAGCTGTGTGGCAATCCCAGCATCCCCAACTCATGCCTGCACCTGGCATCACTGTCTGCAGGAGCAGGTGGTGCCTCGCAGTCATGCGGGTGCAGGGGTAGGATGGAACCTCCCTGAGGTTGGCCATGTGTGTCCCCCATCCCCACCCCCCCCAGGCTGTGATCAGCATGACATGTCACAGCACTACACCATCCACTTTGCTCCCACCTCCCCTGCCCTGTGTGTCTTGGACCCTCACAGCACTCATAGAATCATAGGACTGTAAGGGATCTCGAGAGGTCATCGAGTCCAGCCCCCCACCCTCAAGGCAGGACAAAGCTCCGTCTACACCATCCCTAACAGATGTCTATCTAACCTGTTCTTAAATATCTCCAGAGAGGGAGATTCCACCACCTCCCTTGGCAATTTATTCCAATATTTGACTACCCTGACAGTTAGGAACTTTTTCCTAATGTCCAATCTAAACCTCCCCTGCTGCACTTTAAGCCCATTACTCCTTGTTCTGTCCTCAGTAACCAAGAGGAACAAATTTTCTCCTTCCTCCTTGTGACACCCTTTTAGATATTTGAAAACCGCTATCATGTTCCCCCTTAATCTTCTTTTTTCCAAACTAAACAAGCCCAGTTCATGAAGCCTGGCTTCATAGGTCATGTTCTCTAAACCTTTAATCATTCTTGTCACTCTTCTCTGTACCCTTTCCAATTTCTCCACATCTTTCTTGAAATGTGGCGCCCAGAACTGGACACAGTACTCCAGCTGAGGCCTAACTAGTGCAGAGTAGAGCGGCAGAATGACTTCACGAGTTTTGCTTGCAACACACCTGTTGATACAACCTAGAATCATATTTGCTTTTTTTGCAACAGCATTACACTGTTGACTCATATTCAACTTGTGGTCCACTATGACCCCTAGATCCCTTTCCACCATGCGCCTTCCTAGACAGTCGCTTCCCATCTTGTATGTATGGAACTGATTGTTCCTTCCTAAGTGGAGCACTTTGCATTTCTCTTTATTAAACTTCATCCTGTTTAGCTCTGACCATTTCTCTAATTTGCTAAGGTCATTTTGAATTATGTCCCTATCCTCCAAAGAAGTTGCAACCCCACCCAGTTTGGTATCATCTGCAAACTTAATAAGTTTGATGTTCCCTCCCCAGTGTCTGAAGTTGTCTGGGAGGCCTCCTGCATCTGGTTGTCTGGCTCCTGGGTCAGGGTCACTGTGCTCCTGCTGGTGTCCTCCATCTCTTGGAGTTGCTGGTCCTCTGGGGTTTCACCCTGAAGTTGCGGCCACTGCTGCACAGGGATCTCCAACCCAGACTCCACAACCTTCTCAGGAGGCAGGGATTCCCTTGCCCCCAGGATCTGGCCCAGGTCCTCATAATAGGCACAATAGTGTGCTGTTTCCCCAGAGCAGGAGCTGCACTCATGGGCCCTAACATACCCCTGCCATAGCTCCTTCACCTTGGCTCTCACCTGGTCTAATGTGCAGGGGTGGTGGCTTTCCTTAGCAAGGCCATCAGCCATTCTGGCATAAATGTCTGAGTTCCTCCTCCTGGACTGTGGGGCCTGAAGAGACTCTTCCTCAGATCAGAGCTCCAAGAGGGCTTTGATGTCAGGCCCAGACCAGGAGGGTGCCCAGCGTTTGATGCCGCTGGCTTACTGCGGGGATGTGTCCCTGGATGGGGCCAGAGGGATCTTGGGGGGCTTTTCCCTGGGACATGGCTCTGAGTGGCCCTACCAGGAAGAGCTGAGCAGTCAGGGTCCTGTTTGGAGCTGGCTTGCTGCCACAATGCTACTCCTGGGTGCCTGTTTCTTTTAAAGATGGCTACAGGCAGGAACAACAGAGTTGAAAGCTCTGGCTGGAGTGTCTGCTAGGGCTTCTTTCTGGAGGCCTTTATTTTTTAAATAAATTCTTCCATGCGTCCACACATACATTTTTTTCAACAGAACTCTGTCGAAAATAGCAGTATTCCTCATAAAACGAGGTTTACTACCATCGACAGAATGCGGCGGTAGTGTAGACGCAGGTATATTTTTTTCAAAAAAAGGCCACTTTAAAAAAAAAACTGTAATCTAGACACACCCTTATAGACTAACAAAATATGTAGATGTTAAGGATGTCTCACCTCGTCTAATGTGCTGGGATGGTGGCCTTTCTAAGCAAGGCCATCAACCATTTGGGCATAAATGTCTAGCCTTTTTATAGTGCTTTGTCTTCACACAATCACAAAAACATCTTAAGGAGCTAATAGAGGAGGTATCTGAGCCTTTAGCTATCATCTTTGGAAAATCATGGAAGACAGGAGAGATTCCAGAAGAATGGAAAAGGGCAAATATAGTGCCCATCTATAAAAAGGAAAATAAAAACAACCCAGGAAGGGCAGTCAGTTTAACTTCTGTGCCAGGAAAGATAATGAAGCAAGTAAAGGAAATCATCTGCAAACACTTGGAAAATAATATGGTGATAAAGAACAGTCAGCATAGATTTGTAAAGAACAAATCATGTCAAACCAATCTGATAGCTTTCTTTGATAGATAACAAGTCTTGTGGATAAGGGAGAAGCAGTGGACGTGGTATACCTGGCATTTGATATGTTCTCGCATTATATTCTTATCAATAAAATAGGCAAATGCAACTTAGATGGGGCTACTATAAGGTGGGTGCATAACTGGCTGGATAACAGTTCCCAGCGAGTAGTTATTAACGGTTCACAATCCTGCTGGAAAGGAGTAACAAATGGGGTTGTGCAGGGGTTTGTTTTGGGACCGGTTCGGTTCAATATCTTCATCAATTATTTAGATATCGGCATACAGAGTATGCTTATTAAGTTTGCAGATGATACCAAGCTTGGAGGGGTTGCAACTGCTTTGGAGGATAGGATCATAATGATCTGGACAAATTGGAGAAATGGTCTGAGATGAACAGGATGAAGTTTAATAAGGACAAATGCAAAGTGCTCCACCTAGGAAGGAACAATCAGTTTCATACATACAGAATGGGAAACGACTGTCTAGGAAGGAGTACAGCAGAAAGGGATCTAGGGGTTATAGTGGACCACAAGCTAAATATGAGTCAACAGTGTGACACTGTTGCAAAAAAACCCAACATGATTCTGGGATGCATTAACAGGTATGTTGTGAGCAAGACATGAGAAGTCATTCTTCTACTCTACTCTGTGCTGATTAGGCCTCAGTTGTAGTATTGTGTTCAGTTCTGGGCGCCACATTTTAAGGAAGATGTGGAGAAATTTGAGAAGGTTCATAGAAGAGCAACAAGAATGATTAAAGGTCTAGAGAACATGACCTATGAAGGAAGGCTGAAAGAATTGGGCTTGTTTAGTTTGGAAAAGAAAAGACTGAGAGGGGACATGATAGCAGTTTTCAGGTGTCACAAAGAGGAGGCAGAAATCTTTTTCTTCCTGGCCTCTGAAGATAGAACAAAAAGCAATGAGCTTAAACAGCAACAAGGGAGTTTTAGGTTTGACATCAGGAAAAAGTTCCTAACTTTCAGGGTGGTTAAACACTGGAATAAATAGTCTAGGGTGGTTGTGGAATCTCTGTCTCTGGAGATATTTAAGAATAGGTTAGATAAATGTTTATCAGGGATGGTCTAGACAGTACTGGGTCCTGCCATAAGGGTAGGGGACTGGACTCAATGACCTCTCGAGGTCCCTTCCAGTCCTAATATTCTATGATTCTATGGTATCATGAGCTTTCATGGGCACAACCCACTTCTTCAGATGACTGGAGTTTTGAGTTTAGGATGTGCAACTGCAGACCCAAAATAAATAGGGGAGACATGTTTTGTTAGTCTATAAAGTGCAACCAGACTCTTGTTGTTTTTTAAGTTGAATCAGTTTGTGTGATTTTTCATAATAAAATTGGTTGTGTTCTTTATTACCAGGACTGTGTGTACTTCTGAGAGGAGAAGAAAAATTCCATTAACGGTGACCAGAGTGTTTAGATTTCAATTTTCCAGAATCTAAAGAGTAAATAGGACTCAAGGTAAGGACTCTATGTTAATTATTTTATAGAAATTATACAGAACCCGGTCTTTGTTACTAATACCTTGCTGTACAACAACACTTGCAATGTAGCTCCAAAATGTCCTTGTATATGCCATATGCTTTCAGAATATTCAGTGATACTCGACATTACAAGTAAACACATTGATTTCTATGTATTAGCAATGCAGTGGCCTCCACCTCACCCCCAAACTGCTGTTTTATAGCCTCTAAATAAAAACAGAAAATTACCCAGTTAGACTGTAAGACTAAATAACCTTTTCCATATTTCTCCTCTTTTAGTAGCAGATCTGATTTTTCTTTTTATATAGGCTGAAATAGATGCAGGCTTATGCCTAACCTTTTTATAGTGCTTTGTCTTCACACAATCACAAAAACACATGAAATAATCACAGCAGGGGAATTACTGTGCTGCCAAAAGGTTCCCCTCAAGTGCCTAGAATGAAGTCATCATTATAATCATTTTGAGATGCAGAATGTAGTCAGACCAGCAAGCTCAGCTCTTCTTAGTACACTGAAGCCATCTCTCTAGAAAACAAGGAAGATCCCAGTATAAATAAAAATCCTCATCATTGCATACATGAAATGTGCACCCTTTTCTACAATCATGGAGTGAACCTTGTTTACATATCAGAAATATTTGACTACGTGTTTTCACTTTCAGTGTCTGCATACGCCAGAAGCTAGAAATGCCAAACTTCTATCAAAGAAGAGGGTTTCTTCACTATTTTTTTTCATTAATTTCACTACTACCGCTACCATCACTGCTGCTTGATGTAAAATCAATGTAGCATAGTTCAGGAGAATGGGAATCAGAATTTCTAGCTCTGTTTGCAGCTTACTGACTCAGTGTAAGTGACTCAGTGTAAATTGCTTTCCTGCTCTATGCCTCATTGTACCTGTCCAAAGGTGACCCTGTGACTTGTCAGTTGACCAACAGTTTGGTCCAAGAGAGGATGAGTCAGGGATTTGGTGATTCAGAAAGAAGAAGATAAGAGTTGCTTGAGGGGAAGGGCTGAAGAAGAGAATTAGTTGAGGGCACCCAGTGAGGAACATGAAGGGAGATGTTGCTGAGAACTGATCAAACTAGGGATCATTGAGGAGCAGAAGGCCCCTTAGAAAAATGGAGGATCCAGCTTGGGCAGGGGAAATGGAGCCAGAAGTAAGAGGGTTGCTGTGGGAGGGTGAATCTTACAGAGGTAGGACTCCCAAGCATGGAGAACTGGATTACTGCAGGATGGGGAGCTCTTGGGATAAAGACCTGAGTGAAGGACTAAGGGAAGGATGGTTGCACTCAAGCAAATAGGTCTGAAGAGCGGGGCACTAGAGTGGGTCCAAAGAAACTGGAAACAAAGTGCTGCTATTGACTTTTGGGTGGGTGACTTAAAAGAGATGTCACTAGTCAAAACTGTTGCATCTGTATGTTTAATGTGGCAATTGTAAAATGGTTTCATTAGAAAGTTTTGGGGGGATTCCTGAACTGACAAATATCAATAAATTGTTCCCAAAGATGGAGTTTGTATTGAACACTGAGAAAGGGAAAAAGTGGAAACTGAGGCACATCTGTCATGATACAACCTGACATTGGACGGCATCCCCGGTGAGGGGCATCCTATTGCACTGGTCCCCTCTGTAAAACTGAGCATTAACCTTTTCCTTTGAATATGTCAACAAAAGTGCTGTTGACATGCAAAAGTCACCAAACTGTTGTTGACATTTCATGGCCACCTGTTGTTGACATTTCATGGCCACATTGTTAGCACGCAGAGGACAGATAAGAACAAAGCAATGTGGGTAAGCATCCCACAATGCAGTGTTGTGGGAAGGCAGAGCCAGCAGTCTCTCCAGCCTTCCCCCTGCAGCATCAACCTGTCTGCTGCTATTTTCCTAGCAGGGCAGAACCAGGAGCATTTCAATGATTTGTTCTTTGTTTCCCAAACAGAGCAGCTCACTCAGCTGTCAGATACTTCCTGGAACTTTGAAAGGGGAGGAACACATGCCTGAGGACAGCAGAAATCTCAAAACATTGAGCACAGCCACCAGGACAGGCATTGTGGGATACTGGCAGAAGCCAGTTCTCTAAACATAACAATAGCAGAGTCCACACTGGCTCTTCGTCAACAATAAAAGGAGAAGAAAAGACAAAGGTCTCTCATAGGGCTGGAAGTTTTTTGTCACCAAAACAGGGTGTTTTCCCTGACAAAAGTCACATTACAGTGGAAATGCTCTCACTGTTTTGCCACCAAAAAGCAATTTTTGGTAACAAAACGTGCCAGTGTAGACAAGCCCTGTCTCTTTCCTGGGCTTTATTTTTATTTCTTCTACTGTGAGAAAACCATGTTGATGCTCCCACTTTACTGTAATCCTTGAAGCTTCCTTTCTCTGTCTTTCTTTTTGCATCTCTGCTGGCTGTCCCTTATCAGTCACACTTTCCAAGCTCTATCCCTTTGAGCTGCTGGGCTTTATCTCTCTTCAGTCCTATTCATACTTCAGAAACTCTTTTGTCTTTACGGCTACTACAGCTCACCAAATTCCCCTTTCTTCTTTTGACATCACTGTCTAGACTGTCCTCTGGCTGCTTCTTTTATTTCCTCCCCACTCTGTATTCTCTTTGCTGCATTTAGAAGAGAAGTATGAGTTGGGGGAAAGAGAGTCATTGCATCTTGTATCCATTGCTGCTTAACTCCTGTGTAAATAATATGCGCTCTGATGGATTGTGAAAATGCACAGAGATCAGTGGTTATAATATTTCTCAAATATGTTAATTCTTCTCTGTGCTGAATGGTTTTAGTGTTTGCATATTAGCCAGGGCGCAAAAGTAAGATTGTAGTAGAGACAATTTCCCTACCCTTTTTGAAGGATCTATTTGACATTGCCTCCAGGTACTGTATTGCTTCTGTAGTGTGCCAATCTGCTTTTGTGCTTAGCACATTTAATAGGAGGAAAATATGCAGAAGATGTTTGTGTATATATGCATAATAAAACACAGGAGATCCACTAATCCACATTTCACTGTAATGTACTTGACAGAGCCCCGACATTTATTCTGAAATGTTATCACAAGATGCTAAATTACAATTGCTGCCATGAATGGACCAAGGAAACATTGTAATGCATTATACTTAATTTTATTTTGTTTGTGTAACCAGTAATTTACACAATTCACTAAACAGACCTCTTTTAGGGTGCCTGTACACAACACAGTTAATGTGAAATAACAATACGAGTGTCTACACAGCAATTTGGTTATTTTGAAACCATCTGTAAACCTCATTCCACGAGGAATAATGCTTATTCCAAAATAGTGATTTCAGAATTGTGGTAATGTGGACGATCCACTGCTACTATTTTGAAATAGCTTCTCCCTAGGGCCATTCAAAGTAATTACTCCCCAGTGCCTCCTGGGGCTCTAAACTGAGGTATCACATCCACATTAGGGAAGCCTGCCTTGAACTAATTTTGAACCTTCCTTGTAGTGTAGATGTGCTATTTTGAAATAAGCTACTTTGGGGAAAAAAATCCAAAATAGCTTATTTTGAAATAAGCATACTGTGTAAACGTACCCATCGTCATTAGTACAAATTGGCAAGCTTCAAGGAGTCAAAAAGACTCTTACCTGAAGATAGAATGATAGAATCATAGGGCTGGAAAAGACTTCAGGAGTTCATTGAATCCCCCTACCCAAAACAGGACCAACCCCAACTAAGTTATCCTAGCTACGGCTTTGTCAAGCTGAGACTTAAAAACCTCTAGGGATGGAGATTCCACCACCTCCCTAGGTAACCCATTCCAGTACTTCACCACCCTCCTAGTGAAATAGTTTTTCCTAATATCCAACCTAGACCTCCCCCACTGCAATTTAAGATTATTGCTTCTTGTTCTGCCATCCGTGACTACTGAGAATAGCCTCTCTCCATCGTGTTTGCAACTTCCCTTCAGGAAGTTGAAGGCTGCTATCAAATTCCACCCTCACTCTTCTCTTCTGCAGACTAAATAAGCCCAAATCCTTCAGCCTCTCCTCGTAGGTCAAGTGCTCCAGCCCCCTAATCATTTTGGTTGCCATCCGCTGGACCCTCTCCAATGCGTCCACTTTCTTTCTGTATTGAGGGGCCCAGAACTGTATACAATATTCCAGATGTGGCCTCACTAGTGCCGAATAAAGGGGAATAATCACTTCCCCAGATCTGCTGGCAGTGCTCCTCCTAATGCACCCTAATATGCCATTAGCCTTTGTGGCTGCAAGGGCACACTGTTGACTATATCCAGCTTCTCATCCATTGTAATCCCCAGGTCCTTTTCTGCTGAATTGCAGCCTAGCCAATTGGTCCCTAGCCTGTAACAATGCTTTTATTCTCCATCCCAACTGCAGGACTCTGCACTTGTCCTTGTTAAACTTCACCAGATTTCTTTTGGCCCAATCCTCTAATGTGTCTAGATTACTCTGGACCCTATCCCTGCCCTCCAACATATCTACCTCTCTCCCTAGCTTAGTGTCATTTGCAAACTTGCTGAGGGTGCAATCCATATCCTCATCCCAGTCATTAATGAAGATGTTGAATAAAACTGGCCAATCCTTGGGGCACTCTACTTGAAACCAACCATCAGCCTGACATAGAACCATTGATCACTACCCGTTGAGCCTGACAATATAGCCAGCTTTCTATTCACCTTACAGTCCATTTATCCAATCCATATTTGGATAAATGGCAAGAATACAGTGGGAGACCGTATCAATAGCTTTGTTCAAGTCAAGGTATATCATATCCACTGACTTCCCAGTGTCCACAGAGCCAGTTACCTCATCAAAGAAGCTAATCAGATTGGTCAAGCATGACTTGCCCTTCATGAATCCCTGTTGACTATTCCTGATCACATTCCCCTCTTCCAAATGCTTCAAAATGGATTCCTTGAGGATCCCCTCCATGATTTTTCCAGGAACTGAGGTAAGGCTGAGTGGTCTGTAGTTCCATGGATTGTCCTTCTTCTCTTTTTTTAAATATGGGCACTATGTTTGCCTTTTTCCAGTCATCTTGGATCTCTCCTGATCTCCATGAGTTTTCAAAGATAATGGCCAAAGGCGCTGCAATGATATTTGCCAACTCCCCCCGTACCCTCAGAGGCATTAAATCCAGACCCATGGGTTTGTGTATGTCTATCTTTTCTAAATAGTTCTTAACCTGTTCTTTCTCCACTGAGGGCTGTCTATCTCCTTCCCTTACTGCATTGCCTAGTGCGGTAGTCTGGGAGCTGACCTTGTCTGTGAAGACAGAGGCAAAAAAAAACATTGAGTAATTCAGCTTTTCCCACATCATCTGTCACTAGGTTACCTCCCTCATCCAGTAAGGGTCCCACACCCTTTCTGATCACCCTCTTATTGCTAACATTCCTGTAAAATCTTTCTTGTTACCCTTCACATCCTTTGCTAGCTGCAATTCCAATTGTGCTTTCGCCTTCCTGATTACTCCCCTGCATTCTCGAGCAATATATTTATACTCCTCCCTAGCCATCTAGCCAAGTTTCCACTTCTTATAAGCTTACTTTTTGTGTTTAAGATCACCAAGGTTTTCTCTGGTAAGCCAATCTGGTCGCCTACCAAACTTGCTTTTCTTATTCCAAAGAGATAGAGAGTCAATGTGAAACTCGGGTTTCTTTAGGCTGCTACTCAATGATTTGCCAAAGAAACCCAGTCATTCACAGTGAAATCTTATGGTAATGATATTGCCAAGGACGGGTGTACGTTCTTAACCATGCTGCATTCTTGTCAAAGCTGCATGTTACAAGTATGTGATTTCTGTTTACATTTGGTAATATTGTACTTGTTATTTAAGAATATTAAAAGGACAGAAAGAGGAAAGTCAACAAGAGAATCTGAGTTAACTGCAAACCCTTACTCAGGTGTTCAACTCTTAGCTATGTGATTCAATGAGCTGTGGACATGATTAAGGATGGCTCACCAGCATTGGGAGTTTTCAATATCTGTCACTTTTCAATATCGGGCACTAATGTTGACATTAAAGTGATTTGAGAATTCTATTGTGACCCCTTCTGAAGACATTGGGAAAGGCCCGTTCTCCCTTTATCTGATTCTCCTTCACCCAATCTACAAGCAGTGGGCAGGATATATTCCCAGTTACTTGAGTTCATTCAGCTGCAATTCAAATGAGTATTTTTAAATAAAGAGTAAAAACTTTCAGAGATTGCTACAAAAATTAGAGTGTTTCTCCTTTGAAGCCTCATTAATAAAGTTATTGAAACACTCAGTTTCCTCTTATCCATTAAAACAAATCAATGACTTATCAAATGTTTGTACACTTGTAAAGTAATCTTTGCAGATTCAATTAAATATTAAAACCTGTTTGCTGAAATGGGATAATTTTGTCTCTTTTCATGCATTTAGAATACAGGTATGTTGTTCAGATCCTCAAATCTATGTGATCCTCCAACATCACGTTAAAAAAATTGAGAGATGGCACTCTAGAGGTGAAATACTATGCCTGATTATTCTAACTTCCCATGCTCCCAACAAGGTTCAGAAAGGCTGAGAATATAATGCAGGAAAAAATGGACTGAAGTACAGAAAAGATTAAGTGAGTGAACTATAGAATCATGACCCCCTGTATATAATAAAAGCATTTTCTGGTCAAAATTAGGACTGCTATTGGAGGTGCATGTACAGATTAACTGTGGATATATACAACAGTGTAATTTTTGTCCACTCTGGCTTTTCTACTGCTTGATTAAAAGACTAGACATTTCCCCTTGAGATTCGCTCCTCTGCCTAATGTGCTGTAATTGCAACAGAGTGCTTGGTACAGCGGCAACGAGCACTATTCTGTAATAAATTTAGGTCACTGCAGAGTTCATCATGTAGTCCTTGGCAACAGAAGATAAAGTGCTGGTTAGTTCATCTCTAGCTTTTAGCCACAGTGTCACTGATTCTCCTGTCTAATGATATTAATAGAACTAAATGTAGGCAAATTGTTCAAGTCCCAAGATCTTTTCCTTCCCACTCTCTCTGTAATATTTCAGCTAGAGAAAACATAACGTAATAGCATTATAACACAAATGTGAACCAGAAGAGTTTGTAGTCAAGAAAAAGACAATTACATTTTACTTTGGTAAATTCCTTTTTATTACCATATAGTCCCTTAGATCAATATTCTTGAAATCCTTTTGTTTGTGCAAACCTCTGCACTTATTTCTCTAGTGGAAAGCAGATGGAAATTGTGTAAGGCTTTCAGAAATGCTGACTGCAATAGCTAAGTGTTTGGAATGAGTTTGGGGAGCACTTGGCTACAAGAGACGATTTTTCTGTTTATTTTGCTTTGGCGTTTGAGAAGATTTTATTCATTCGGCTTATTTGTAAAGTGGCCATTCACATTAGCTTCTGGCCACTTTTCATTCTGTTGAAAATGAAATGTTCACTTTGTTTCTCCTCCTCTTCCCTCCTCCCCCCGTGCTTCATGAAGTCCTTTTTCTTCACCATCAGATACACAGAAACAGCCCTTATAGCCCTCCCCACTGCTCCATTGAAAGTAGGGCTGGAAAGCAACATACTAGCTTGGATAATACTGCAAACAATTGGCTTTTTATTCATTTATTTATGTTTTTCACTTTGTTGTGCTCCTTTCCTTGTAGACTATAAAGATGTATTGTGAAAGAGGTTGAGAAGGAAGCTTAAAGCACTGAAGCATAAACATAAAGCAGTGAGATTAAATGAGGGTCTGGTTTGATTTTAGCACTAGAGTATTTATATTTAGAGCAGTGGATGCTGAGCTGTGGTAGATTGCAGAACTAGGACACTGATTCTTTTTAGGCTTTGAAGGTCTTTTCCTTGAAATGTGTTTGAAGAATTTAATAATAATAGAGTTAGGACGGTATAAATCTCCTTTAAAAGATATGAACACAAAGAGTACTGCCAAAAAAAGCAGACTGTCAGAATTTTGGGAAAAAACTTAAAAAACAACAAATAGTCTAGTAGCACCTTAAAGACTAACAAAACATGTAGATGGTATCATGAGCTTTTGTGGGTGCAACCTATTTCTTCAGATGACTGGAGTATTAGAAGTCCAGATACAAGAACAAGAATAGGGGGAGGTGGTTGAGAAAGAAATCATATCCAGACTTAAAGCTTGTGCAGATATAGGGCACTAATTTATATGAGTAGGGGTTTTATATGGATTGTGAGGAGAATAAAATCCACAATACACAAAAGAACCCCTCCCCAAGTCTCTCACATACATTGTATGAAATCAATAGAGCCATAAAAATTTAACTCAGAGGATGATCTGACCCCTTCTTACACATAGGAGTACAGGATCTTTTGAAATAGGGCATTTTCAACAGAAATGCCCCATCTAAACTGCTGGGGGGGGGGGGGGTTTGAAAAAGTCCCGTTCCGGAAAAAAGCGGCAGCCACCATTATGCAAATGAAGTGTGGGATATTTAAATCCCGTCTTCATTTGCAATATCGATGTGCCTAATCTACATTCCTTTATCGAAAAAGGGATGTAGTTTAGACACAGCCATAGTCTTTGCTTCGTATGAGGAAAAAAAACCCACATGATTTTAGAACATCAAAAAACCCAAACCACTAGATATTGGTATAAAATAAAATGCATTTCTTTTTATTTAGAAATGTTGCTTTGAAAGAAAGTAGATACAGTTATAATGGGAGGAATTGCAGTTTTGTTTCTACTTAATTGAATTGGTTTAGGTGCTGTGGAATTGAGGGGAGTAGAGAGAATTGCATGAAAAACATCTCCCTAAACTCTCATTCTTTTTGACCAGATGGATCTGCTAAATAATATTATCTGCTGACTGCTAGATGGATCTACAAGCTTTCAACTGTACTCCACAAGCTTGATTCTACTGCCACAGGATACAAGTAAACTCCCATTAAAGCCAATACAACTTTACAGGTCTGATTCTCTTTCTGTGGTGTATGAGGCCCTCAAGTCAATGGGAGATACTATCTCACAAGGGCAGAGGCAGACCACAGGCTTGTTTCTCTCTGCTCCTCTGCATCAGTCTTTGTGGGGAAGGAAAAAAAAGTGATCACTTTATATCTGACCTCTCTGTCCTCAAACTCAAAGGTAACCGGCACAATGCTTTCAAAAGATAAGCCTGGAGCTTAAATTCATTACTTTGCTAGATACTAAGAACATGAACTGAATAGAGTTGCTGGATTTATATCTTATTACAACAATCTATAACCCTTCTTCCCCCACTCCCGGCTTCTTTTTTGGATCTGTCTCCCTGAACTGGAGAGGAGTTAATGGGCCACTTCATCTTGAATGATCTCTTGAAATATGTGTTAACTACTTGTGCTAATGAATCTGTTCTTCCTTGTGTTTATGCTGTCTCAGTCCTTATCTACATTATCAAGTTTTTTGTTACCAAAAACAGTGAGTGACAAAACAGTGAGAGCATTCAAACTGGAATGCAACTTTTGTTGGGGAAAATGCCCAGTTTCAGCGACACAACCTTCCAGTCCTACAAGAGACTTTTTTCTTCCCTCCTCTCCAAAGAGCCAGTGTAGACTTTGCTGTTTGTTTGTCCACAGAACTGGCTTCTGCCAATATCCCACAAAGCCTGATGGCTGTATTCAGTGTTTTGATCGCTGTTGCCCTGCTATATGGCATGTGCCTTTCCCCTGTCAAACTTCTGGGGACTGACAGTTGAGTGTGTGTGCACTGCTCCTTTGGGGGAACAAAGAGCAAATCACTGGAGTGCTCCTGTCCTGCCCTACACTAGAAACACAGTGGCAGGCAGACTGCTGCTGCAGGGAGAGGAGGGCAGGCTGCTGTGCTGTTTTGATGTTCCTTAGCATGGAGAGCTCATAGAGCTACTCCTGGTGTCACTCCCAGCAACTGAGGAAGCTTTGGAAGAACTTGGAGGGAATCTGAAGGTGCCCAGCAATAAGCTCTGCCCTTCCATAACACTGCACTTTGGGATACATACCTACAGCACATTGCTAATACTATAGATGATGGTGCCCTAATGTGGGCATGATCTGTTGACAGAGTGAGGAAGTCTGAATACCCTCTGGCTATTTTTGTTTTGTTCACTTTTGGCATTTGTGCTGTTGACAAAACTTGGTAATGTAAACAAGGTCCGAGTATATTTCCCAGATCCAAAGAAGAGTTCTGTGTAAGCTTGAAAGTTTATCTCTCTCACCGATTGAAGTAGATCCAATAAAAGATATTATCTCACCCATCCAGATATTGTGTCTCTAATATAGGGGTGGGCAGTAAGTGGCCCATGAGCAGGACATGGTTTGTCAGAGTTAGCCCTTTGGAAGGACACTGAATACTTTATTTCCTGTCTGTCTAGCAACCCGCCAAGGGCTAACCCTAGCAAACTGCAGTGGGCTATTTATTGGCCACCCCTGACATTGTTTATAATAGAGTTTAAGATCTTTCTAAATTATGGAGCAAAAGTTTCACTCGTGACAGACAACCTTGAAGAAAATCATCTGGGGATTTCATAAGGCATTTGAGATGGTTAAATCTGTTTTTCTGTTTTAAATATAAAAGAGGATTCAGCTTGGAACAAAGGCTGGCTCTACTATATCAGAACCTAAGATTTCTACAATCTCCTGGTCTTAAATACCTTAGATATTTTGGGAAGACTTTTAGAACTATGAATAGAAATTTCTGCCTTGAGATGGTCTGGTAGTTTGCCTGTTTAGATACTTTATCGTGGCCAGAATCCAGATCTCCATACTAGCGGTTTAGTGGATAGTGCTTACTAAATTGAAAATCTGGAAACAAACCTACATCTCCCAATGATCAAACTCTTCCTCTTAATTTAAGAGGTTTCCGGCTTGTAGAGTGTACAGTCAAACAGCTGCATTCAGGAATACTAGAAAGACACACAAACTGTTTCTTAATCTTTAATTAACCCTATTTACTCCCTTAAAATTCCCCACTTTTCTTGGCTTTTGCCCACATCCACCTTTTGCAAAGAGTGGCTACTATTAGATCAATAGTTATTAACTATTAATAGGTGGCATCTGAGATACTTTATAGTTTACTCCTATTTACAAGAAGAAATAAGTGGAATATTTCAGATACCACTGTGTATTAATTACTGGTAAATGTTGATTGTTTTTAATAGCACCAATTATAGTTATTATGTATGTTATTAGCATAGTGTAACCTTTTAGATATCCTGTTATTTTTAAATATGTTTCCTATAACTACCAAATTATAACTGCATGTTATAATAAAGCATTTCATGATGTTTGGAGCCTATATGCTAAATTCTGTAGCCTTCTGTGTAAAAAATTAAGGCTATCACACCATGGTTAAGAAAAGCATATACTGTGTGCTGAACAATGTGAACATTGATAGAGAGTTGTTTAGCATAAGTGTGTTTCCTTAAATCATGCTGCTTTAGGGAAATCTGCAGTATCCATTGGCTCTCAAAGGCTATGTCTACATAGCAGTGTTATTTTGGAATAACTGACGTTATTCTGAAATAACACAGTGCGCATCTACACTACAAGCCATTATTTTGAAATAATGTTGAGCTGGAGGATTTCTAACTCTGACTCATGGTAACCCTCATTTTAAGAGGAGTAAGGGAAGTCGAACGAAGAGTGTTCTTCCTTCAACTTCCTGCTGTGTAGACAGTGCCAAAAGCCGAATTAAGCTATTTCAACTTAAGCTATGAAATTGACGTAGCTGAAATTGTGTAGCATAATTTGACTTTAAGCTGTGCTGTGTAGATGTACTCCAAGTGTATGTCTTTCAGTACTTCTCATGAGCATTGGTGGCAAAGGTATACCTTTGTTTCTTCATATATTTCTTCAATATCTCTTCCAAATACCATTGTCTGTGAGTGAATAATAAAGAATGTAATGGCCAATTCCACCTGACAACCAACCATTGTTGGTTATCCATTCCTGGAAAGCTCAGACACTGTTGGGACTCCAGCTTGTTACCAGCTTTGAGTCTTTTACATGTAAGTACAGAACATAGAAACCAAACTATAAACTGCCTTGGACAGCAACCCATGGTACTATTAAATATCCTTAATTCTTTTGATAAGATAACCCATGTTTACATGGTGTGGCTATCACAAAGAGGTTTATGAGCCTGCTATACCGATTGACATCACAGACCTGGTCTTTTAGCTCAGGAAACAGAGGATTATGCTTTTAGATCCCTAAATCCTGAATTCAACCCCCACTGCTGACAGCTCATCCAGAGGCCTCACATTAATCTAAATAGACAAACTAGAAGAAAAACATACAACATTACGCCTCTGTCCTTCCTTCCCTGCATGATCACTGACCAGCACTGCATGATTGTCAGTCTTCCCATGTGTCACACCATCTTTTTTATTCTCTTTTTAACTATCAATATTGTGATGATCCAGTAATGTGTGCCCTATCTGATTAAGTTTTCTTCTTGTTCCCTTAGAAATGTATCACTGGGTGACCTTGAAATATGAGTGTTAAAGACAGAATAGCTTATCTTGTTGCATGTCACTGTCACCACATAAAGCTCCTATTACGGGTTCTTTGAAATGAACTGGTGGTGGTAAGAGAACCTCTACTGTAAAACCTGCCTTAACACAAAGTCTGTGTTATTTATTTATGATGTTACATGAATCATCTGCACTTTTCCTGATAAGCCCAGGGCTGTGTCTCTTTCATTTCAGCTGACATTTTGCTGCCATTTGCCAGGCTAAGTAACTACTGTGCAATCACTCTGAGCTGATGCACGGTCATTGTTTTGCACAAAATGGATTTTTAAGTCAGCTGAAAGGCTTTTTGAAGAATATAATTTGACAAAGTAAATTTTTGCACATGTGAGAGAAATCAAGTAGGTCTGCACCACATACATTTTTTAAGATAGGTGAAAGGATTTCTACAGAGAATATGACAAAGTATTTTACTTTTGTGAACAAAGCATAAATAGATTAGTTTTGAACAAAAAGGATTTCTCAGGGGACTGAATGGTTTTTCTCTGGAATTAAATATATTCTTGGGCTTTCCTTATAAAATGTTTGAAAGCAGTGTCTTTGTAAAGACAAATAGGTGTCAGTTGCATTATTTTTTTGGAATGTGTTTAAAATAGTCAAATAAAATTATATTTTCTCTACCTTATATTTGGTTCTTTTACCACAGATCATATACTAAGTAACAAGCTCTGCTTATTAGCATGCTCAAAATCATGTGCTGCATGATTTTTAAGCTTGTCTGATCATCCTTTAAAAATTATGGAATCACTGGATATGTTGTGCATAAAGCAACCGAGCAGGGCTTTTTTTTTAATCGTTAAGTGTAAGAGATAGAAAAACTGAATGCAATTCAGGGATAAGAAGTGTTGACTGAAGTTGTTTAGCTGTTAGGAAATTTTGCTGACAGATTCACTTGGTTGCCTCTACTCCCATTTCAGTAAAATACAGTGGAAATATGCAACCCATACAAAAACTGTCTAACAACTGACAAGCTCCTGCCATGTTGAGATTTGGGGACTGGTTATTAATAATTTATGAGCGGCTTATGCCGTATACTATTCATAGAGCATATTAAATGACGAAATGTTGCTTGTACGTCTGGTCAGAACTTCCAATCTTTGCTCCATCAAAGGTTGGAATTTTTGTAGACTTGAGGTTAGCAGAGGGTAGAGTGAGGAGGGGTATTTTTAGCATATCAAAATGACATGATGTTCATAATCACTTGGTAACATTTGCTCTCATTTCATGCAGCTATGCCCAACCTAAATTGTATGTTCATCGGAGAATGTTGTTTGTAGTGAAAGTACACTTTCATAGCATCTTCCATGTAAGAAGCTCAACATACTTAATAAGCATTGAAGAATAAAGCTTCACACCATCCCATCACATAAAGTAGAAAACTATTATTTTTTATCCTTGTCTTACAGATGGGGAAAATTGAGGCCTTGAGACATTACAAAGCATGTTCCCGGTCATCCATGACATATGTTTCAGAGCCAAGAATAGACTCCAGTTCATATCATTCTTACTACTGTGCTTTCACCACACACCTATCCTAATTCTCTCTCAGCAGTATTTTTTATGTAATAAATTTAAGGAACACATTTTTAAAATGGTATTACTCTGTAATGGCAAATTGTATTTTAACTTGTTCCAAAAAAGGTAGGATGAGCATAAAATGTTTTCTTTCATGTAGTTCCTCATACATAGATGGGTGAAATTCACATTTCTATGGAAACCTTGAGCACATGGGTTTTTTAGAGGCTAACTATATTGGTAGTGCTTGCGGTAAGATCCCCTTAATAACCTAGTGATAGGGTGTGGCATCAATGCAGTCAGACCTTGCTACTACCTTTCATAGGTTGTAATAAGACCTCGGATCTGATACATTCTTCTCAACCCTCCCATATGGAGGTTTAGGTAGTAGAGCCACCCACTTTTGTTGGCCCCTTTCTTCTTGCAAATTTTAGAATTCAAAAGCAAAACCTCAAATTGTTGTTAATTTCTTGGAAATAGACTATGCCTGTAAGCACCCATCAGTGCTTGTGTTGTGGATGCTACTCATTTGTTAGTAATATAAAATGGTAACATAGAGTAAATAACCTTATGTGCCTGCTGTTGTGTCAAAATAATTGGCTCATTAATCTTAGTCCTATTAATTTAGTTACATTATGAAGGTCAAAAGCAAGCAAATACTTTTGGGTGCTTATCAAGTTAAGCACAGATATACATGCATTCAACAATATTTCTTTCCCTGTAAAAATCCAATTTCATTGACTTGAGCAATTTAATTAGAGAATAATGAAAGAATTGGGAAGACACAGGGAAAGCAAACCACATATCCGCAGAGATAAACAAATATAGAAAAACACACTCATCATGTGACTTATATCATTTGCATGACATTCCAGTAAAAATGTTTGACTGTTTGAGACTGTTTATGATGTCAACATTATTATTTTTTCACATAAATGATAGTATCCTTCCTCTTAAATGTTCTTTTATGTTGCCTGTCACAGCTCAATTCCCCAACCTGACACACTGAGTGCAGAGACGGGGGCTAGCTAATACAATAAACACTGAAAAACCTATCTCTGTGATTCCAGAGACAAACTTAATCAATCTCCGTCCCCCTGATCCAAAAAAGACAAGGCTGGTTCCTTGCTGCCACCACTCAAGTGATTAAAGGAAAATATGAAATAAACCCTTTTTAGGGAAAAAATCACTTGGGAATCCCCCCCCCTAAGGTAAAGCTCTTCTCCCTCCCTCCAACCACCCCTTTGCTTGGAATTGGGAAAACAAACAGAGGGAATCCACAGAGAACAATGGACTCTGCCCTTGTAACTAAGCACTTAGTCCTAAGGGCACAACAATCAACCAATCCCAGTTAATTAGAATAAAAAGTAAACTCTTTTATTATCAAAACAAAACTACTGTTGCAAGCATAGTAAATTGACTAGGTGGTAAATAGCCATGAAGTGACATAGACTCAGGGAAATTCCCTGGCCTGTAACCCTTAGTTACAAAAGATAAAAACAATTAGTCAGCTAAGACATGATTTCCAAACCTCCAAACAAAGAAAACAATAAACTCTGACAGTCTATCTAAACTTTTCCCTACTTACGCATTTCAAAAAGTCCATTCGTGGAGAGAGCATCTCCCATCTCCCTCAATATCTGGGAGAAACTGTTCTGATCTCAAACAAAGGAGAGAGAGAGAAAAAAAAAACCTCTTTCCCAGTTTGAAATTCCTATTTGCATTATTAGCTGACTGCCCGAACCCCTTCCCTAGGTGAATCTCCAGTTGCTTATCCCTTTCCTCACTCTTCAGGAAAGTCAGACTCTCCTTAGTAGCACCTATTTATGATAATGCCTCTCATGGCATACCACTTCAGGACAAATATTTGTTTTGGGGATCTTCAGAATGTACAAAATATGGGAAAAGCAATTTTTTGGGAGAGAAATGCAAATTGGTGAGTAACCTTTGTATTCTTTCTTTGTTTTCTGGCACAAACTGATGACCTTGTCCTTCAAGAAGCCCAGTGAATTCATGCAACTTCACTGATAAAGCTGTTGTAATTGGCCAGGAAGACTGATGTGTCCTCTTACACCCAATAAAAAAATATGGATTCTTGCCTTTTCTTTTGCCAGGAAAACCTAGATAGGCTCATTTCTGGGTGACTCGCCTAAAAATTAGGAAATCAACGGTGGTCCATTTAGTTCCATTGCATGCTTATTAGGCAACCGAATCCTGGCAAGCCCTCAAACTTTGGTTATTTTATTGTTTAGCGATTGTTTGCTCATCAGATAGTTTATCTATTTCCTTTGTTGTGATTTAAAAAATAAAATAGTTATGAAGTGACAAACATTCACACCTCCTTAGCAAGGGGCTCAGGTGATAGATATATTATGTGTAGGTAGCTCTCAAGAGGTGCAGTTTAATACTGAATTAGATCATGCCAGAGTTTCTTACATTGAAGACAGAGACTATATATTCATTGTATCAAGTCAGAAGACAGTGTTGTCTTCATTTGCTTTCTTAGATCTAGTAAATCTTTCTTGCTCACTCATTCCTGTTACAGATAGGCAGGAAGAAAGGGGGAAAACCAAATGCTCAAAATTTGGAAAAAAAAAACCAACATTTTTCAAATTATTTTTCTGAAAATAATTTTGAAATTACAAAAAAAGTTCTGCTTTGAATTCTGAAAAAAAGAAGGAACCTTGAAAATTTCCCACCATGGACACACACACATGTATCTGCCTACATTGTAGAAAGAAAACAATAACTTCATTCACCTTTACACCAAAGTATACAAGTTTCTCCATACTCCTCAACTCAGATTTAGTAGTGGTTTGTGTTCTTTATATCTCATTTTATGGCTATATATTTTCTCAAAGTATAATAGAACACTTTTTAGTAAACCCTAAATTTTATGAATTAGGTACATTTTATGAAACCTTATCCCTAAATACATTGTTTGTCCACTTAAGCCCCTATTCAGCGAAGTATATTAGCACTGGTCTGATGTTAAGCACCTAAGTATTCTCAATGAAGACATAATTGGTCTTGCAGTAGTCAGTGTGTAACAGTGGAGTCAGTATTTAACAAGAAAGTGGAATTCACTGTTTTGTACAATGTGTGGCAACTGGCAAATCTTGCAAAGTTAATGTTCCATTTACATTTCATATAAGAGGAAGGGCAAAGTCAGTTTCCTATAGGAAACTAGAATATTCTTTTTTCCTCTCATTGATTGGGTGGTGATATGTATTAGTTGGTTTTGATATGTAGGTAGTAGAGTTACTCATGTCTTAAAAGAGCTGGACATCTAGGAAGCCATCACTACTTCACCTCAGTGTTTCTGCAGTAGGTGCTAGAATTGGAGAATGAATAAAAAGAAGAGAGAAGCCTGTATTATTTCCCTCAATGTATATCTCTGTCTGTTTCTAACTATTAAACATGGCTCTTCCATATAGCCTATCCTGTGAATGTAGCTAAATCTCAGATGTGAGTGGGAAATGAGTCCACAATGATGATGTGTGTCTGTTCTGTTATAGTCCAAATTAATTCTGGATCTGTATTCCTGAGGGTGTCATTGGAGCATGTGCTCTAAGTAAGACTGAAGACACCACAACAATTTAATTTCTTTAGTTATATGCAGTTTTTACAAATAAATGTTGTGAAATGACAGGTGTAATGTTACATATAACCATGTATTCCATTTAAAGAAAAATGCTTGTGAAAAGTGTCTTGTGGGCGTGTGATAATAGGGCTTATAGTTTTTACATCATTAACTCTCCAAACTCTAAGTTGTGGTGATGCTGTAGAATAGGTATAAATTCTTCTTTTATGTGGAATTTGGAGTCGCCGGCATGAAATGGGTAGCAAATGATCCTTACTGAACTAGTGAATTAGCCTGAAAGGGAATTAGAATGTAAAATAATTGGTGGATAAATAAAAATTTACTGAAAGGAATGTATGATGCTGCATTTATTTGATTTTTACTGATCTAGCTAAACTATTCCCAGCTAAAGACATTCACCTAAGATTATCAAAATAGGTTCCTGAAGTTAGGATTCTCATGTCGCTCAGTATTTTGACATAATTAAGTAGATAGATTTTCATAATTGCTGATCATCCCATAGTTGCCATTAAAGGCTTTGTTTGTTGGAAGTTAAGCACATGTGAAAATTAGGCCAGTTAGTTAGGTACCTAAATATGGATGTAAAATCTTAAATTTAAACAATTACTTTAAAAAAATCTTAGCCACGTATCTCTGAGTGGTTTTACTCTTACTTTGCACTATAGTACAGACGTACACACAGGGCTTGATTCTACCTTCACTGACTTCAGTGTGTGCAAGATAAGGCCCTTTTGGCAGAGTACCAAGTTGGGAAAAATACCATTCAGGTGGTATTGCCTTGCCATCTTTTAAAAGTGGGCTTGACATCTTAGCAGATTTAAGTCAATACTTTTGCACCTAAAGGAAACTATCATAATAGCCTTTCCATTTCTTTTCATCCAATTTCACAAACCCTATTGTCAGTTTTTACCCACACATGTTGCTTTTGGTCAATGGAGAAATTGTATTATTAATGACTTGCCCATTATTAATTTTATTTCTTAATTAAGTTAGGCTTTTTTGGATCCATTAACCATCAGTCAATTTAATTAATTCGTATGCATAACTAAAACAAGTGATTTTTTTTTCTCTGGGTCCCATAAATTGCTCAACACATATAAAAAACAAACAAACAAAAAACAGTTGCTAGGTTGTTATTCATGAGTGATCTTCTGCTATTAAAAGAAAAAGCACTGGAAAACAGAAGACTTGGCATCTATCTCACTCTGCCATTGACCTGCTGTGAAAATTGACAAGTAATTCTCCCCTGTTCTCTTTGTGCTCTTTCTGTCTTGTCCATGAGTGGCAGGTAATGTAGCCAAGGGAAGGCAATTGACTTCCCAAAATTGCCCATGCTTCCTGGCCACCCAGGAGGGCTAGAGCTGTCGTGCAGCAGGCCCTACCCTGTGGCTGGCCAGGAAGGGTTAGTCTTCAGGGCTGGGGTTGGGCAAAGCTTGTCTCCATGTGGGGAGGTTGCCACAGGGGTGGGGTCTAAGGTGGAAGGGGTGGGGCCTCGGGTGGAAAGAATGGGACTGAGGCTTGCCTTCCCTAGATGGGCCTTCACCCACTGCCCATGGTGTTGTCTATTTATAATGGAAGTTTGGGGGAGCAAGAATGACCTTGTATTATGTATCTGTCCACTGTCCACCATAATGATCTCAGTTGGGGATCATTAGGCACTAATGTAACAATTACTACTACTATTCCCTAAAACTTTACTTCTGATCATTAAAAATCTCATTAAACTTTTAACAGGGGTGGTGGTGATAGGTTAGATGTATTGGTCAAATCTTGTCTACATACAACTTCCCTGCTGTCTAAATAGAGTAGATATGGTTCCCTTCCCCATCTAAAAACTGTTGTGTACATTTGGTGGGCAAATTAACTGTCATGTTCCATCCCAGAAATTCCTGCATTTAAGTGTTTTGGTTTTTTTTTACAGTTTCTGCAGAAAAGTTTGAAACATGAATTAGGAGCACACTGTTTTATTCACAACTGTAAACAGGGTGGACAGGGCCAAAATGTTCATTCATTTCATATTTATTGTATGCTATAACTTTGTTGCTTTCTGCAGTTCCTGGCATTTAATGCAACACCAGTTCTTGCTGCTGCAAGTGGTTCATTAATATGTCAGGAGGACATATCAGTTTTGACTTTTATTATTTAAAGGTTTTGGAAAGTACTTAAATGCTAAGGTGAGAGAATATCTTGTCCCAGACCCTACTTCTTTCCCACCCACATTGAAACCTTCTTTAATGAACATTGTTGAGCTAAATTGATAAAGGTAAGTGGACATTTGGCTAACTAAAATAATAGAGTTTTGGACTAGAGAGGTTCAACCTGTAGTCTGCCTTTCTACCACTGTAGTTGTTCTTCCCCTCAGTAGTATTATCATTGTATCAAATAATTAGTTATATTTGTCTGTATCATTGATCTATTTTTTGTTTAAAGAACATCTGTTCGCTTCTGTGTTTTGTGATGATGATAAAATAAATGATGATTTGGGTTTTAATGTACAGCTTCCACTGGTGCCGATGCTCTCCAGCCTATGTTTTCTCCGCTAATATTGCTTCCTTCCATTTGCAGCCTTAACTATTTTTAAGAAGCCAAGCTATTTAATGAACAAGGGTCTTTGGTCTGCAGACTCTTAAAGTCCACCACTTAAGCACCTTCTTTTCGGTCTCTCGTAAGAGGAAAAAAAAAGGTTTAAAAAAAGAGATGCCTAACCTGAACATTGGCATCTGTGCTTGGTCACATTTTCCACGGGTATTTTAAGACCATTGCACAGATACATGTGCACAATATTTTCCACAGTATTTCCATATTTTAGCTGTGCCAGAGTTTTTCATGGTGTCTCCTTGATTAAAGTATTTACTTTCTGCATGATGTCCCTAACTGGGAATGAACAACAGGGAATGGGATCACTTGATGATTGCCTTTTCTGTTCATTCTCTCTATGGCATCTGGCACTGGCCACTATTGGAAAACAGGATTCTGGAGTAAATGAACCTTTGATCTGACCCAGTATGGCCATTCTTATTATGATTGGGTTTCTTAATTTAAAATGTGAACACAGGTAAATTGCTGCACATATGCATCTATATATTTGTCATGGCTGTAATTTCTTTGAAGGAAAATATTCCACATTTAGTCTTCTTCACTACAGTCCGCCTACCATTTAGCAAGACATTTTCCCATGAATGTTCCAATGTACTTGGGATTGGCATAGCTGTCATCCAATGAAGGAAATAATAAACTTGTCATTGAGTTCAATGGGAGCAGAACTGGGCTAATGTCTAACATTTGTGAAACTCTTTCATGACACACTTTTGGAGTTTTGCTCTTTTTCAGTGCTTTAAAATACCAATAACAGCTGTTAATTGTTTTCTAAAGGAAAATGAACTGATTAGAACTGAAATAGTTGTTCTGTGACTTTTTTTAAATTCTAAAAACAAAAATGATGACTTCTGCATTTTTGTCTTATGACAAAAACAGCACTTTTCCTCCTGTTTTCCCATAGCAATCTTCCCTTCTTTATAAATGTCATTGCAAAACCCTTTCCCATGAATTATTTTTTAAACATGTAATGTGTGCATCAGCCCTCAATGAGGACAAAGATTACTTAGTGTTTGCACATAGTACCACCTTCAATGAACTGCTTATTTAATGGCATTGCAAATAGTCAGGAATGTGGTCCTACAGCCTTAATAAAGATGGACTTTATTTAACAGCCAGGCATCAAAATTCTATTTTCATCAGTAAAGAGCTTTTCTTATCATGTTTCTTGGTGTTGAGAAATACCTTACAAGACCCACCCCTGCCCCCAACAGATCACCTAGCAGTTGATCTGCAGTGAATTAAAGGAAACATATTGTGAAAGGTGAGTAGCTGTGGAAAAATAAAGTATAACGTTAAACAATATAAATGATCCGGGCTTTTGCTCTAGCAAACCTTAGGGCAATGTCTTTTCAATGTCATGCTTTTGTAAAAGTCTTTTTAGATTGTGCATGTCTTTCTAAACAAGTGAGACAAAAGCTTTTATTTTAAAAGCAAACAGCTAAGTGAATTGCTATATGCTTGCCATGAATAGCAACGAATAGATTTGTGGCATGTTCCTCTTTTTAATTAGCACATTGCTATAACTTGACTGCTGTTGCTGCTCTATGGATGAGCGCTGTCTTATTACAATGCATCCAGGGGATTCTACTTGGAGCAGGTTATGAAAAAAGTTAAGATAGGAGGGGCAGAGAAACAGCGTTTGCTTAGGATTGATTTGAAATACTTACACGTTTTGCTTCCTTTTTTCTGGAAGATATTGGTTATCAATGTCGAGAAGAATTTCAATTTTAGGTATTTGAATGCCTATAACTAGTTTACATTTGAAAAATAATGAGGGAGAAATATTACAAAACTGCATTATGTTTGGGAAAATGAAGCTGTTTTACAGCAAAGCTCATAAGAATTACTAAATAACGAATTGAGCAATTATTAGAATCACTTCTCTGGGTTCCAAGCCATTTTCTATGCCTCTTAAATGCATTGCATTTTTAATTGAATAAAAGGATAGACAAGTCATTTTAATTCCGTTAGCTGTTTCATAGTCTGAATTTCTTTACAAAATCCCTGCAGAGTCCCCATCTGAATATGAATCTGAGTAGGGAGGAAAAAATGATCTGTAGAGACCTTGAATGAAAAGGAAGGTGGAGACTAGCAGGATATGGTGCCATGAGCGGCAAATGATGGCAGGAAGAGACAAAAGAGCTGGTGCAGTAGAACCCATGTTTTGTGCCTGCTATGTGGACACTAACAACAAATGTTTTCCTGGTTCATCCAGCACTGTAATTATCATTTTAAACCAGGAAAAATTGCTTACCTATTAATTTTCCTTGTGGCTAAATAAACATATTCTCACGACATTATTCTTTTTTGTTTTCCTCTTTTTTGCCTCTTTCTCCTCTCACTTACAGAAGATTTACACCAACAGGGCATGATTCATTGTTGCCGTAGGATGATTTAGTGCCAGCTAGGCTAGTGCAAAGAAGCTAAGACGCAGACTTCATGCTCAGTTTGAATACCCCTATTGCAGAGAAGCCCCTGTGCAGGTGCAGTCTGAACTCTGTCAGCTCCACACCTCCATTGTAGCAGTCCTGGGTGAAGATGGCATTCAGATTTGTGTCTGCAGGTGTGAGGGGTCATTGAACTTGTCTGGAATAGATCCGTGCTTTGGTGATTTTGCACCTCTGAAAACCCCCAACAGACAGAAATCCACATAAGTGCCAGAAGTGTTTAAATACCAGGCAGTGCCAGATACTGTCCAGAGTGAGAAAAACAAAACAGAGTTGATATTATGAATCCTGCACAGGACATAATCTGAACTCTATAAAATGGTGTTAAATATTAACACAAATACTTCTGACAGTAAAACAACACAGAAGCTTGTTAAAGAAAGTAAAGTTCTCAGATCTGGAATCCCTATTTTCTGAAGTGATTTACCAGGCTAAAAATAAGCTCCACAGAAGCAGAGGCAAGAGAACAATTATTACATTTTGTGCAACTTGGAATGTCTTTCATGAGGGAATTTGAGGCTTTGAGTGCACAGTGTGTTAGATAAATATAAAATGCATATAGCCGACAATGAACTGTTGATATCTGACTGGGTAGACACAGCTAGTAGACCCTTATCTGAAACTGGTCCAGGACTTGAGTCTCATGAGTACCACAGTGATATGACACACTTCTTGCAAGACCTTTGGTGGAACACATTTACTGTACAGTAGGGAAACAAAATATGTGTCTTGATTAAAACTTGTGGTAGAAAGGATTCAAACTGGGAAACTTTGACACAAATTACAGATGAATTTGCGTACTGAAAATGAAAATCTACTGTGAAAAGGGCATACTGGCAGACACTACGTGTGATCAGGCATTGATGTGCATAGCAGCACCGGGTACCTAGACATAATCTCCTGTATTATTATTTTGCAATTTAAAAAATAAACTAAAATCAGAAAAAGACGTGAGCGCAGCATACATAAATAAGCGCCACCTGTGACAAACCACATAATCCCATACTATCCAACTAATCCAGTTCATTTCAGGACATGAACATCAGTACTGTGTGTTATTAATTCTGAATGGTAGCAAAGGGAAAGTCGCCAAGTGCTTACTGAAGCCTCATTTCTAGTTTGAGTGTCTGTTTCTTTATCCTTGCTTGCCAGTTCTGAGTGTATTTCAAGGAACATTACTGAGAACAAAATCGAACGCCATCAATATTAATGATCTGAACTAGGAAGATAGCTTTTAGTGTGCAAATTAATTACCCTAATCACAGGGTTTTTTGTATCCATTTTAATGAAATAACTATTTATTTCACTGAGTCCTGAGCTTTTCTTTTGCAAATAAGGCACATTTACATGATAAATACATGAAATTTAAATGGATGACTAAATTGAGAGAAAAAAGACCTTTTAAAATACAATTTTCATAGGAAAAACATCTAGATTAATGGGTTGGTTAGCTGACTGGCATCTGTGATTAAATCTTTTTTAATGTATGTCAAATAGAATTTAATGGACCTCAAGAAATGTCTACACAGTCAGTAATATTCAGGGTTTAGTGGAGATACACTTTATCTACTATTACTTGAAGCATAGACGGCTGACTGCATCTTGCAAGCAGTTGCCCAATGCAGAAATAATACCCAGAATTATCTCCTTTTACCTTATATTCTTTCTCAGACTTTCTTTCCCTTTCTCAAAATAATTGACACTTTATTTTCAAAAGTGGTCCCACTATAAAAAATGGAGGCCTCCAAATTTGTCCATAGGCCTTGTATTTAATCACTACATGAACATTTGTTTCATATTTCTGTTTTCTAGTAATGACAAGAAAGGAGAAAATGCTTAGTTCAGAAGAATATTAAAATGTGTCTCTTACATTCTATGTGTTTTGAAAACTTTATTTATCATGGCAAAGCTTTGAAGGGCCGCAAATTCAACAGAGGAAAGATTTGAAACACATTCCAGCTCATTTTTTGATAATAGTCCTGCAGAACAGAGAATCTTTCTCTGCTTACATTTTTTCCAGTTGAGCCACCAGAGACATCTCCAGCTTTCTTTGATTTGAAATGATCAATTGCAGCTGTGGCAGTCAGGCCGGGTGCCCCAGGCACGATGCAAACAAGTATCTCTCCCAGCTCACTAGGATTTACATTTCAATTGCTGCCACATTCTTAAAGATAATTATAACCTTTTTATATTAATATTTTTCAGTGGCCTCTCTGATATTCTAACAATATAAATATTAATTTAGCACATCAAGAAGAACATGTATTCTTCAGTGGAATGGCTTAAGCAAAAAATCTGCTAAAAACCAAATGACATCAAAGTTGTCATCAGAATCTCATAGCAATATCCTTTTGAAAGGGACATGTCCTTTGGGTCTTATTTTGCCTGCCCTTTGCACTCTTTTTGAAATTAACAGTTTAGAGAATAACCTTTCTGGTGACTTATGATATACCTGTCTCACTACAGTAGTTCGCTGCCTTGGAGTTTGTGACTTCTCCACCTCTTTATAGTATCTTTTAGTATGGGAAGAAATATTAAATAGGGTTAGTTGCCTGAATGAGCTTGATATTATTGAAAAGAGGAAAGGGAAAAATGCCACTAGCACTACTGAGAACATATAAAGAGTTTTGTATTCCATTGTTACTGCAACCTTTTATTATGTTTATTAGCCTACAACACTATTTCCTCCAACTCATGCAGCAGGAAAAAGCCATCATGCTGCATAAACAGATGTTGCTTCACTTACATTGCCTGATCATGCTCTATAGACCATGATATAGTTTTGTTGCCTTCCCTAGAAATGTTTAGCATATAACAGGCATGGCTTTTTATTTTTTGCACATGGATTCTCTTAAGGGCTCATCACCCTGCATTGTTCAGTATCAGTCCAGGTATTTACGTTCATGCATTAAAATCAGAGAAAGTGTGTGTTCTTTAGTAACTGAAAATTAATAGGAAATACACATATTAAGAGGAAAATAGATACTAGTTTTGGTCAGATCATACTTGTGCAGGTCATTCTATTGCTCCCCTTGATAATGTGCAGTTACAAGAATTCCATGGAATTTCTTTAAGAATAAGACTGTTATTTCCTACACCCCAAAACTATGGGATTGAGCATTGCTTGAAGCTGACTGGTGGAATAAAACTGCTCATGAAATATTTATGACTAACACATATGCTGACAGGGGAACTTGCTGTATTATGTATGACCCTGCTGTAATTGTAAGGTAATGATATTCATTTAAATGGATGTTTATCACAGTTAAAGGTACACGTAATGAGACAAAGGTCAGAAGCCTAAAACCACAAGGTTATCCCAGTTTTTCTGTCCTTGTTTGAAAAGAATATGCCTTTATTCACAGTGGTGTCTGCAGCACATGTGATCTATATTTATGCAGCTTAAGTGTCCCTGTTTCCTATATTTAGATGCCAAATGCACTATTAAACTAAATGCACTTCTAATATTATATGCACACATCTGGAAAATATCCAGACAGGTTATTAAAATTCACATCAAATCAGACTCTTTTCAGCTGCTGTTGGTTGGGGCATATCCAGGTTTTTTGCTTTTCTCTCAGATTTGTGTTATTGCATTTAATAAAAATCAAACTAAGATTTGTAATGAGGATAGTCTTTTGCTGTCTAAAAGATACTGGCAAAATAGTTTATTTATTCCAACCATTATCACTTTTCTTCCATATAAATCATATTTCAAATAATGTGCCTTATACAAGTCATCTTTCTTGCCTTTAAATAATATCTGTTTCTTAACATGAAGTTGGCTTTCTCTTTGTATATTTTTAGAGTTTTGTGGGATATAACAGAATTCATCAAAGGCAGGAATGTATGATATACATGAACTTTTTGAGTAGTGTAGAACACTGTTCACCAAAAATTCCTACTCAGAAACAACAAACTCCTTAAACATGCCTGATATTTGTCTGTAATGTTCATTAGGACAAAGTCACAGTTAAGCATAATTATGTTGTCCAAACCAAAAAAATTACACCATCAGAATTCAAACTGCTTATGGTAGAAGCCATCAGATTGAAAATAATAATGCCCCAAATAGAGAGCTGTGTCTGGACCTCATTATGCTCAAGGTGGTGGGATCAGTTCATTCTGGGCTCTTTTGACTCAATATCTCATTAACAGTATTGAAAACAACTCATAGCTATAGAAGTATCAGTATGTGCACCTGATATTCATCTGATGCCAGGAAAATATCACACACTGCAGTATAATATTTAGACTATACCCGTGCCTGAAAATAGTTTATTAGATTAACTGAAGTAATCCAACTACTGTAATAGCTACAGCTCTTTGGCAAATATCTCCAAACAAAGGGAGTGGAGTCAGATTGTTCATACTGGGTACGTCTACACTACATGGCTCCGTCGACGGAGCCATGTAGATTTGTTTATTGAGCAAAGGGAAATGAAGCAGCGATTTAAATAATCGCCGCTTCATTTAAATTTACATGGCTGCCGCGCTGAGCCGACAAACAGCTGATCAGCTGTTTGTCGGCTCAGTGCGCTAGTCTGGACGGTCCCCTGCCGACATCAAAGCCCGTTGTCGGCAGCCCCGGTAAACCTCATCCCACGAGGAATAACGGGGCTGCCGACAAAGGGCTTTGATGTCGGCAGGGGAGCGTCCAGACTAGCGTGCTGAGCCGACAAACAGCTGATCAGCTGTTTGTCGGCTCAGCGCGGCAGCCATGTAAATTTAAATGAAGCGACGATTATTTAAATCGCCGCTTCATTTCCCTTTGCCTATAACCCTCATCTACATGGCTCCGTCGATGGAGCCATGTAGTCTAGACACAGCACTGAGAGATAATTTCCTGACCAAAGGTCTCAGAATGAATCCTTATGGACAGATAGTCACCTGACTTTCTGAAGGAGAATTGTCTTTCTGGTGGCTTTTATCATCCATCAAGGACATGAATCCCATTCACATCTGAACCTTCCCTGCTCCCATCAGAATCTCAGTGAGTGATGCTAGCTGGAACTTACGGAAAGGCCTGGCTAATTGCATCCTTGATACACTGCTCTACCACTATTGCCAAACAGAGCCTGGATACTTTTAGAAATGTTGAAACAAATGAAAAACATTTGTGTAACTTAGAACTCAAGAGGCTTCTCCTTTCTTTCTGTTGGAAAAGGGGGTAAATAAGTGGCCTCTTATTGGCTACGTCTATACTGCCAGCTTTGCTGGCAGAGCCTATGCAAATGAAACATGGATTAGCATTTTGCTGTGCTTCATTTGCATAATTTATTCAAGCCGGGTTTGCACAAGGGTTTTGCCCCATCCACACTGCTTGGTTTTGCACAAAAACCCTTGCACAAAAATGGCCTTGAATAAATTATGTAAATTAAGCACAGAAAAAATGCTAATCTGTGCTTCATTTGCCTACGGTCTGCCCGCAAAGCTGGTAATGAAGACAAGGCCATTGCCAGTATCTTTCCATGAGCTGTTTCATTTGTCTCTGACTATGAGAGATGTCACTGCACCTGTGACATGTTTTTTTTAAGTCAAAATATCTCCAATACAGATTTTAAAGAGTTTATTACAGCCTCTCTCTGACTTATGAACCGGTTACAGACCAAGCAATTGGTCATAACTCAGTTTGTTCGTAAGTCAGACCCCATAGAGTTACACACGACCGCACTGTTCGTAAGCATGGATCGCGTTCGTAAGTTGGGGTCAGCCATTTACGACAGCTTCGGTCGTAACTGCGAATGGTCATAAGTCGACCATTCGCAACTCGGGGACCGGCTGTATTACTGTATTTATATTTTTCCTCATGGATTATGGATGATTTTCCTGGCTACAGATCTTGCTAGAGATTTTTACATGGTTGTGTATGTGGTACACCAATATAAGTTCAGACAACGCAGTTTAGAAATATTATTGATGCCAAGTGGGGTTCCTCTGGACGACTCTCAGTATAAATAAAAGCAGAATCTGGTCCACTGTTTGCAAATTCTGTAGTATCCAAGTCTGGCACATTGCAAGCTGACTTTATTTAACTTTGTGATACTGGGTTATACCAGTATTATCCCTCTGCAGCAGCTGCTTTAGCCAAAGATACTGTCAACCAAATCTTTTGTGGTAGCCAATCTGAAGGAATCAGACATACTACTGAATGACACCACTAGTGGTGGCAACTGGATACATGTCTTTCATAGCAGCACACACAGCCCTGAAAAACATTGACAACTCAGTTCTCCTGTATGAAGCCACTAGCGTATTTCACATCTGCTTTTGAGATAGAAGAAGTAGAAAAAAAGATACTGCAGGAAGAAGAGAAGGAATGTATTGCTGTAGTGGAGTGGCTGCCCCACTCTGTCCAGGGAAGGTTTAAAAGCAGACTGGAGAGATGTTTATAGGGAGCCAAGCAGAGGGTGACTTGCTGGGGTAGCCCTGCCATAAGGAACCACTTAGCAGAGCAGAGGACAGTTGGGTCCTGATCAGGGAAGGTGCAGAACTGGTTCCCTGGGAGAAGCATCTTAAGTGGACTAGCACTGGCCACAGGAAAGCTGGAGCGAAGGTGGAGTGAAGGAGGGCAGTACAAGGCTGCTGCCAGAGGATCCCTGGGATAGGACCTAGAGTTGTGAGTGGGCCAGGGTCTCCCCCATCCTCTTGCATCATACCTTGCCACCAAGAAGCACGCCCATTACAGAATGCAGCTCACCCCTAAGGCAAGGGGCTAGCCTGAGGGGTGAGCTGTATTCTGTATAGGCTTTGGGACTGCAGTTGACTACAGTGGCAGATGTATAGATTTTAAAAGTGCTGATACCCCCAGAAGGGAGTGAGAATGGAGTTGTGCGCTAGAGATGGTGGAAAGAGCGGAGCAAAGTGACGCTGGGTGAGACGCCGGCCAGAAGGCAGTACGTGTCAGCAAACTGAGGAAATTCACAATGTGACCAACAGGAGGTGCCTTGAAGGTGAGTCATCCCCAGTACAATCATTGAAACTCTCAGGGTACATCTACACAGCAGAGAGAAAGTCAAATTAAGCTACACAACTTCAGCTATGTCAATTGTGTAGATAAAGTTAAAATAGTGTAATTCGGTTTTTGGTGCTGTCTACACAGCAGGAAATCAAAGGAAGAGCATTCTTCTTTAGACTTCCCTTACTCTTCATGAAATCAGTGTTACCATGAGTCGGAGTAAGAAGTCTTCCAGCTTCACATTTTTTCATAATAAAGGCTTATAGTGTAGATGCACATTTTGTTGTTAACCTTGCTGTGTGGTCATACCCTCAAGGACCTGGAGAATGTTAAAGCAGCTTGCATCCTTCCCTCTAAGAAATAAAACAAGGCAAGAAGTGATGCTCTTGATTTATTCAACATACCACTTTCATCTGGTTGTGAGAATCACTATGCCCCACAAAAACCTCAGCTCTATCTTGTGGAATTTTCCCCATCTATTTTAACTTTTCCATAGCTATAGTAATAGTTTGCATTAACCTCTTCTGAATATTATTAATTCAGGCTAGATTTCATGTGAATTAATTAGTATATTCTATAGAAACCTTGCCATTTTAACTAAACCTGGGTTGGAAGATTTTCAACAACATGTTTGTGCTGGAATATGCCAATTCATCAAAACCAAAATTTTTGTGAATATTTATCAGTTTTGACTATATTTTGTTATGAAAGTTTTCCTCAGCTTCATGCTGTGATTTCAGCTCAAAATATAAATGAGCACTCAGAATAGCAAATTGCCTAGTGACTAAAGCATTCATCAGGGATATGGATGACTGAGATTCAAGTCCTTGCAAATGCCCTATCCCCTAGACCTGACTTCCAAATTGAGGAGCCAGCTCCATCCCTGGGGCAACTGCTGCTGGCTAGGGGGGCACTCTCAGAGTGGTCAGATCTCAAGCACATAACCCTGCTGTGTCTGGGCAAATGCCCTATCTCCTAGGCCAGTGTTTCTCAACCTTTTTTTTATAAAGTACCCCTTTAAAAAAGTTACAAGTGCCCCCAGGACCTACAGTTTTCAGACACACACATTTTTTTTCTACAATTGCCACACATTTGTTTAAACAACTTAATCATAACCAGGTGGGCGATTACATTTTTGGGTGTCAAAAGTACAAAAATAATAAAGTGCTGTAAAACTTTAAACGTTCAGTTTTCTCCAAATTTCAGTTGTGTTGAGGTACCCCCCCAGACTTCTCTCGAGTACCCTTAGGGGTACTCATACCACTGGTTGAGTAACACTGCCCCAGGCCACTCCAGAACCCACCCCCACCTCCCTACCTTCAGGGCGTCCCTTAACCTGCCTTCTTAATGGGGGAGCCAGCTGCATCACATGGGTAAATGGTGTTGGTCATTCAGTCTTAAACCTGGGTCTCCTACATGCCCAAATAGTGCCCAAACCACTGAGTATGTGTGTGTGAAAAATATCTTGGCTTCATTCCAAGTTGGAACAGTAAAAACAATCAAAACCTGGACATTTTAATAAAATATTCTTGTTTTCTGGACAGCACTAACTCTAATCTCCAGTAGAACTTGAAATGAAGTCTTATTTTTTGTACACAGCTGGAAACATGGCTTATCTACCCTTTATGATGGGACACTGTATATATTAGCCATCTTGTTATTTAAATGGAAGCTGTGGCAATCAGTATTAGACACCCTCCAGAAGCAGTGCATTTGCATCAATATGCTTCTGCTTGCCAACAGCAGTGATTCCTTTTCAACAACCATAAACTCATCAAATTTGTCTTTAACTTTGTGAACTATTAGAGAACTGAGTGTCACCAATAAAAATGGAAAATAAGAAGTGCCCACAACACGATTTTGAAGCATTACAAAAGAAAATATTGTCTGTACATTATGTTCAGAGAAAGATAGTGGCTCTGTACACTCACTGTACACAATCTATTCATTCCTTAAAGATTCTCATGAATGACCTATTGTATCAGAATGCTCAAAGGGTTTTGTGTAGAATCCATTCTGCTATTCAAGTCAGATTAAATCACTAGAGCAATATTCTCAGGATGTTGTCCATTATCATTCCCCAATCTCTCTCTCCTTTTTTTTTTTTAACTCAACTAAGGAATAACTTGCTCTTCTTTTCTCAATGCTCACTGTTTATCTTTTACCTTGTGGTAATTCTGAGGTTCTATTCTCCCTCATGCTAGGACAGTGGTAAATAATTGTCATGAGAGAATGCACAATGAAAGACAATACCAGATAGTAATTTTTCAGGTGGTTTCTTTGACTACTACACTTCAACGGTAGCCACATGTTTTAGGGTACCAATTGGATCATTTAAGTTACCTAATGGAAAAGTCTGTGATGCTACTAAGAACCCAAATGTTTCTGATATTTCAGCAGTAGTTGTCAGATATATTTTTCTTTTGTTTTGGCACTTGGTGTTGTGTTGAAATGATGAACATTTTAATCCATATAAAGATCTTTTCTATTGCTCTTTTGTAGTGGTTAGAAAGAAACTGCATACTGACACAAAAATCTAGGGCAGAAATGGGCCTGACTTAATGAGTGAGGGTCTTGACAAGAGATAGAATGGAACTAGTGACTTTGGAATTGGAGTTGATGCAACAGAGTTATTTCTTTTCAATACTTCTGATTAATCCCCTTTAATAAATCTGCCTAGCTAATATCTTTATTTTACACAGGACCATTTTGTTAAGAAAATGCAAACATTCATCAATAATTGTCCAAAATACCACAGTAGCAGTAGGTGAAATACTGGCCCTATTCAAGGCAATGGTAAAATGGCCATTAAATTCAATAGGGCTCTGATTTTGTCCAAAGTATTTTGGGGACATTACTTTAGAATTCTATAGTGCCTTTTACATAGGGGACCTTTTCTTCACCATGATCTTCAAACCCATAACAAGTCCCAAGTAAAATGTATGTAAAAACAATTGTAAAAGCTTCATACAATGTTTTCATGTAAAGAGAAAAACTTAAATGTGTGTACCTGCATGCCTAATTTAACTTTCTGTTTGCTCTTGCAATTCATCTGCAGTACAGCCCACTCACCAGCTGTAAAATATTTTTTTTCCTTATTCTTCTCCATTTAGCCTTCTTTTTCAAAAATATATGCCCATCCTGCACACATACAAGAAAAGTGTGAAGGTGCTCATAGGTAATGGGTATAAATGGCATGAAGTTGCATACACAAATTCATTACCCATCTTGCGCCATCAATTATTATAGCAGTAATCTTAGGCTATGTCTACACTGCGGGCTTCTTGTGCAAGAATGGGCCATCCCCGCGCAAAAAGTTATGGCGTGTCTACACTGCTCGTGCGTTCCTGCGCAAGTAAATTTACAGTAAGGCTTTGGAACAGAGGGCTTCTTCTGCAAGAGTTATTTCTCTATCCATGAGGAATAAGCCCTCTTGTGCAAGATCTCTTGCTCAAGAAGGCAGTGTGGATGGACAACAGGGGTTTCTTGCGCAAGAAACCCCTATGGCTAAAATGGGGTTTCATGTGCAAGAGAGCATCCACACTGCCATGGACGCTCCTGCGCAAAAGCATGTGGCAGTGTGGATGCACTCTTGTGCAAGACCTTGAACTCTTGCATAAAACAATTCTTGCGCGGGAAGCCTGCAGTGTAGACGTAGCCTTCGTGTATTAGTAAATATTAAGTACAAAGGCCCCCCCCCCAATCAGAATTGCAGAGCACTGTACAGAACAGAGACAATTTCCTATATTGCAGAGGGAAAGGGAACCATTTATTTTGTATTAAATAATAATTGTGAATAGTTTAGAAACTTTCACATGGGCTACGTCAAGACTGGCATGATTTTCCGCAAATGCTTTTAATGGAAAAGTTTTTCCGTTAAAAGCATTTGTGGAAAAGAGCGTCTAGATTGGCATGGATGCTTATCTGCAAAAGCAGTTTTTGTGAAAAGCATCCATGCCAATCTAGATGCTGTTTTGCGCAAGAAAGCCCCGATTGCCATTTTCGCCATTGGGTTTTTTTTTGCACAAAACAGTTTTTAGCTGTCTAGACTGGCCCCCTTGTGTAAAAACTTTTGCCTGAACGGGAATGTCAAAATATTTGCGCAAGAAGCACTGATTTTGGACAGTAGAATTTTAGTGCTTTTGCGCAAAATCAAGTGGCCAGTGTAGACAGCTGGCAAGTTTTTGCACAAAAGCAGCTGCTTTTGCAGAAAAACTTGCCAGTCTAGACACAGCCATGGTGTTTTCCAAGCAGGCTAAGATTTAAATATGCCTTATTTTTTAACATGATCCTCAGTGGTCTTCTCTCCTGGAACTACATTTTTGTTTTCATTATTGCCCATTTCCCAACTCCTTCCCACATGCTTTCCCATTCTCTATTGACTTTAATTAAAGTTCTTCTGTCAGCTCATGAGCATGGTGGCTTTTTAAGCATTTTTTTTCTTTACTAATCAGAATTTCCCAGACTCTCCTGAGTCTACTCTGAGTGTTAACAGTGATCTTCAGTTCATACAAATCTATTGTCTTGCCTATAAGACCTGTTCATTTATTCATAAGGTGCCACTAGTAGAGATGGAGCAAAAAAGGACAACCTGAAAGTCATCCTGAAGCTGCAGAACAAGATAACGAGTTGGGACAGCCCATTATTTTATTACCTAGAGCTATATGTCAATTAATAACAAAGAAATCACAACAATGTACTGAAGTCCTGTTGTAGATATAGTCAGAGGGAAAACTGATTGGTAAACCTTGAACAATAACAATTATTCCTCTGAGTCATATAACCCCAAAGGACGAAAGAAAGCAGAGGGAAAAAACCCAGCAAATTAGAGTGTATATAATTTCATATCTGTCTGTAATCTGCTGTGCTAACTACAGTCAAGAGCTTTTTAATGTTCTCCCCAAAAGATAGTTTGAAAACCTACCAAATAAGCATTACACTGGGGGGAAATTGCAAAAACAATGTGTGAAGAACTTTAGAGTTGCTGTAAACTGCAAACAACTAAAACATTAAAGACTAATAAAAATAATGTTTGAAATTACAGACTAGATTTGCACTTGGTTATACTTGCTTTGGTTTTTAAAAAAATATATAGATTGGGCAATTTCTTCTTTATATATGCTCATATCTCCCAAATGGTCTTCCCTCTTCTCTTACATCTACCTGTGAAACCTAATTATACCCTGAAACCAATTCCTTCTAGAACAGATTCCCTGCTAGGTAGAGGCTACTAGTATAGTTGCAGGCATTTATACATCTCATATAGACTCACAGAGGCTATTCTTTAGCTCAGTAGGAAGTCTTAAGGAAAGGTTCTCAAGCAGGGTCTATCAGGGTCTTTATGACTTGGGAGTTTATTTTTTTCTCACCGGGGTAACCACTTTGCTAGGGATACAGTGAGATCCTGAAGCTAACTGTCTTAGCCTCACTTCTGGCACCCAGCACTTGAAGCATGTGTGATCCTCAGTGGCACAGTAAAAGCTGCTGCAGAGGGAATAGCTCATGGAGGCTTGTAAAACAAAAGAAGTTTCTCTAAGTAAGCTTATCTGCATTAACAGCCCTTGATTCTAGATAGTAGCAGTGCACCAACAATTCAGTCTAAAAGAATAACAGTGGCTGAGTTGAACAAACTTCCAACTGTGAAGCAATTATAGTGCTGTTGAATGGCTGATTGCTTGTGTGTGGTCCCTTTGGTTCCCTGGTGTAGTGTGCTTATGGTTTTGCAATTGGATAAAATGGATTGGAATGAGTGCTGTCATATAAAACTGCCAGCTGTTCTACTGTTAATAAAGACACTATTTAGCTATTAATACACCCCATTCTTCTGTGCTGTGCTTATTGAAACAAAATATCTTTGTTTGCAGAGTGGGTGTGACTGCACCTGTTCTTGAGTCAAGAATCCATGGCCTATGAGAGACCCCCTGATACTCTTTAAAACAATGCTAGCTTCCAGCCAGAGCCTGATACAAGATTGTACAGAATGGGCTTTGCTTTCAGAACAGACCTAACAGACCACATTCTAAAAACGGGTTTGGATTTTAATTTGCTACTGTTCCTACTCTTGGTTTTATTTCCTAAGAAACCACTTTTATGCGGGGCCCCATAACGAGCACTTTATATTTCAAATTTGCTATCTTATATAAAGATAGAAAAAGCGATAAGCTATGATTTTTACAGGAGTGCTAAGTCTAAAAATAGTGGGTCTAATTCTCTTGAGATACAAGACCATTTCAGTCAATAGAGTTCTACCAGAAGAGAATTTGCCCCTACAGTTTAAGCTTTCCTGGAGTGTAGTGAAATATTTAGTTATGTCAAAGAGTGATAAATGATCCAAAGCCTGGAGATTAGAATGTCTTCCAAACAATAGTTTTAGAAATCTATAGAAATGTACCTATGCTTTCCTTGCATTCTTGATGGAAAAAGGAGATGAAGTCATAGAGACTAAAACATGGAAACCTTATTTTGACTGCTCCACTGACTTGCACTGTGATTTTGGGGATAGCGTAGTTTGTTGCATTTAACCCAAATGGTTATGGGAGACTGCATCCATGCAAAGTAGTCAGGTGCCTTCCTGTGCCCTTTGAGCCACTGTGGCAGCTAATACCACCTAGGTGGCAGTGTCAGATTGGCTGCAGACAGACATCCAGTCCATAGGATGGTTCAAAGTGGCAATTGCTGTCCCTGTGCTTTGTGGGGCCTCATGGCAGCTGCCTCAATTGTCCTATGGATGTGACACAGGGGATTTCCTGGGGGCCTGGCATGAGCAGCAATGGGGTGGGTGGTCCCTCTCCCCTGCACTCACCACAGCGGCAGGAGCCAGAATGGCCAGGAAGTTTGCTCCACTCCATCCTGCCCTGTGTCCCTCTCCCAGCCCACTGTGCTCGGCTTCTCTGCAGTCACTGGAAGGAGATTGCTCCACCTCAGGGCACTCGCCCAAACAGATAGCGGGTAGAACAGAGTAGGCTGCTGGGCCACTCTGGCTCCTGCTGCCACAAGGAGTGTGAAGGAGGGGAAGTAACCCCTGCTGCTGCCCTGTGCCTTGTGTTATGTAGGGGAGAGAGCACAGACCATGGTCAGGGTTTGGGAGGAGAGGAGGTATAGGGATAGGATGGGGGTGGAGCAGAGGCAGGCAGGGTGGGATCTGTGGTTGGGGGAAATGCCCTGGACCCTATCCTGAAGCCTGTGTGGGCAGGGGTTTGTGTCAAGCCCAGCATTTCCCCAGGGATGGCTCTAGAGTTGCATCCCCAGTGTTGCAAACTCTCATGATGTTGTCATGAATCTCATGATGATTGTTTTGCTTAAAGACCCAGTTCCTGGAGTCAAGTGGACATATGATAACTCTAGTTTTCATTCTTAAAGAAAAAGCAAGTTTCTAGTCCTCATAGCTGTGGACAAAGCTTCTAATGTGATCTCCTACCCAAAGGCATGCTAAAGGTTCAAAAAAAGCAGAAGGCAAATAAAAAGAATATCTACTTTATTATTTTTACATAATTTTATGATTTTTTGGTATACCTGACTCATGATTTTTGAACATTTGGGGTTGGCAACATTGGCCTCATAAGATCACTATTTCTGTCTCACAAAGACTTAGGCCAGTGCTGAGCAATTTTAAAATTCTATTCCTCATTTAGACATGGGAGCAGATGTGCACTGTGCACTTAGCATTTCTAACACTGTTTGTAATGTACAAAACCAAATTTTGGTCCCATGAATTTTAATGAACACATAAGAATAATATACCTAACAAACATTTTGTACAATATTTATGAGCTTTCCCTTAGTTACCATACAGACATCTCCATCAGAGGACTTTGTGGAGCAAAATAGTGGTTTCAGTTAAACATGAACACTCCAGCACCCAACCCCTAACCTCTGTGTAAAGGAGTGTGAAATAACTCCTTGTTGAAAGGAATCCTGCCTCGTTATGTTTTCAGATTATTTTAGGATATTGAACATTTTCCGAAATAATCTGAGTTGATCAAAGAGACAATTTATTCATTGTACATTTTGTTTAAATCCCGGGCCTACCAATTCTTAGGTATCAGATGTATTTATCCTGCGACAAAGAGAGGAGGGTAAATATGTTCCATGAGACTGTTTTATTCTAGAATATTACTACATGAGAAATAATGGTAAGAAATAAGTTACTTGCTCATGCTAGCTACGATGATCAACTGAACTTATTTAAAAAAAACAAAATCTATTTGTTCATGGCAAAGCAAATAGTTATTTGTAACTTTTTAAACTGTGATTTGGCCATCTCTGAAGAGTAAATTTTAAAATATAAATGGGAAAGTAAGATGTACAGGGGAACAAAAACTGTGAGGAGTTCACTCAGATGCCAAGCTGTCCATGAAAATAAATTTGTAACTAGCTTCTAATAACTTTTTGTAAGAGTAGATATTATCTTATAAAATTAATAAGTGCTTGAATGCTTACCATTCACCAGGGCTGTGTCTAGACTGGACAGTTTTTCCGGAAAATCAGCCGCTTTTCCGGAAAAACTTGCCAGCTGTCTACACTGGCTGCTTGCATTTCCGCAAAAGCATTTACTTCCAACTGTAAGAAATCAGTGCTTTTTGCGGAAATACTATGCTGCTCCCGTTCGGACAAAAGTCCCTTTTGCTCAAAACTTTTCCACAAAAGGGCCAGTGTAGACTGCCCAGATTTGTTTTCTGCAAAAAAGCCCCGATCGCGAAAATGGCGATTGGGGCTTTTTTGCGGACAAGCGCGTCTAGGTTGGCACGGATGCTTTTCCGCAAAAAGTGCTTTTGCGGAAAAGCGTCCATGCCAATCTAGACACTCTGTTCCGAAAATGCTTTTAATGGAAATCTTTTCTGTTAAAAGCATTTCCGGAAAATCATGCCAGTCTAGACGTAGCCCAGCTATAGCCAAACCTTAGTGGGAAGTGTTTCCTTGGAGTTGTTTTATACCTTATTGTAATTCCTTTGTTCTAAGTACAAATATCCTTGCAGACACATGGAGAAGAGTTATAGGTTCCGCTTCTGGGTTAGCAACATATATTATGTGTTACCTTGAACAAGTCAATTAATCTTTGGAACAGAGTTTCACTTCTGTTAAATGGGGATAATAATTGTTATCCACCTTTGGTATTGTGGGAATACCAAAGATTAATTTATTTATTCCTTTCAAGACACATCTGCTTTGTCTATTATTTTACTATGTATTGTACAGTGCTTAGTACTGTTCTCAGTTAAAGTCTATGGATCTCAGAAGTGTTGTAAGTTGAAACTTATTATAGACTCCTTGTGCCAAACCTTGTTTCTGTCCATCAAAAAAAAAAAACCAACAACACCCACAAGAATCTTCAAAAATTGTCTTCCTGTATAATTCTAAAAAGGGTCTAGTAGAAACATACTTGCTTGTTTACTATTTAGAAGCATAAAAGGACAATTAAGCAAAACATTTCTTGAATGAACAAAAGAGAGAGAAGGTGGCAAAGGAAAGCAGATAATAATTAATATCATGTTTCCTTTTCTCACTAAGAGAAAAAGCACTTGAATTTGTCCAATGCAATTTCTTTCTAACACAGCACTATTTACAAATATAATATATCAGCTCATTTGTTGGGCTTTGCATTATTGATGGGCTTTTTGCTAAATTAGGCTAGTGAAATTCTTACACAAAGGCATTTTATAAAATGAATAAACAGAAACCAAAATGAAGGGTTTCTGTGCTGATGACTTGTGAAGGTTACATTAAACACATTTATTCTAGGCTGTAGATTTCACTCATGTTTAAGCCTCTCAATACAATGATGGGCTTCGTTCTGCTCTTGTGTTCATTGAGTTTACACTAGAGTAAATGTTTTGACTTTGATGGAATTACTCCTGATTCACGGAAACATAAGCAAGAGGAGACTCAGGCCATGAATGTCTTCCCCATATCTATAATTTGTCATAAGATAACAGCTGAAGAATGTTAAGATTGTCAAAGGGCTGAAGCAAATATCTGTAAATTGTAATATCTCGAGAGGAGATTTTACTCTTCCTTAAGGCATTTGTTTACAGCATTGACACAATCTGCAGAGTGAATGATAAAATGACATTTACAGACACTGACTTCTGAACAGAGATATCTGGGAGAAGTTTTCAGAAAATGTCTAAGACTGCTCCAACTGATATTAATGCAAATATGTCAATGGGAGGTGGAGCAGGCCACACTTAAATGTAATACTTATATAGCCATGGTGGGGTATGGAATATTCGGGGAGCCTTAATGAACTTTGTTTTCCTTCAGGGAGCCAAATTTCATCTCAACGTCAGATCACAATATTGCTGAGCATGTGGCTTTCCACCACATGTCTTTGTGCACGATGCACAAGATGACAAAGTATCACACTGTAATGCTGGCTAAAATTCAAGATTTCCAGTTTGCAGGAACTAAACCATTTTTTATTAATTTCCCATGCATCAAAAATCTTGGGGACAAAAATTGTTTTAAAAACAGACTCATGGCACTGACAGCATCATGGCATCCGCTGACATTTGAGAACCTTTGACATATTTATTTAAAGAGCCATGGTGAACCTGACAAGAATATCTGTGTCAGTCTACAGCTACCATTGTTTCCATGGTGAATGGCCCCGGCCCAGCCCTACAAGTAGGTCATGAGAAATTACCCAATTCAGGGACTTCATGGCTTCTTGATTCCCAGGCCAGCTGGATCCTAGGGATGTAAAACCCATAATTCTTAGGGATTGCAGGATCCCTGCTCCAGGTCCAAGAGTTAAACCCTAGATAAAACTGGCCCTAGCCCTAGCCCTTCCAGATTCCCTGATCTGCTTCAAGGAGACTGGATGCCCTGACAGAACGGGACTATCCAGTCTATTAGGTAGTTCTGTCCTACTGCCATGGATCCAATAATCTGCCTGGCAAGCTGTGAAGAAACCAAGCAGGTTTCTGATTAGTGTACTTGGTAGACATAGTTCCATTGGATACCTATCTGTACTTCAACAAAAAATCATGGAATCTAAGCCTTTCTCACTAAACAGTTTTGTTTCAAGGTATTTGCATTTTCTGATTAAACAGTTTCATCTGAGAATTTCTCATTGGCTCTAGTGACAGTGTCATGTTTATGCCAGTACAGTAATTAAACCACATTTCCTAGCAAGCTTAAATGATCCTTTCTTGAAGAGCCAGGGCATAGTGCTGTGAGAACAATGAAGGATGTCCATTGCATCATGATAGACCATGTTGATTTCCCTTTGTGCTTCTGCACTGCATTACTTCAGTCAGTCAGATTCTGGGTGAAGACTGAGGGTTGACCACACAGGGTTGACTATATAGTAAAGCTAAGCATTTTAAGAACAAAACAACCATTATACAAAACACATAAAATTCAGATTACAGGATTACACATCAGCATTGCAAACTTCTTGCCCAATCCTCCTTCCCTCCCAAAAAATAACTCATTTTTATTCCCACCCCACAGATTCTACGTGATCCGGTCACTTATTTCTCCTCATCTCAACCCAAGAGGTAAATTCAAAAGTGCCTGAGTCACTTTTGGAAAATGGGTCTTAGGTTCGCAAGTTACTTGAGCTCTTTTGAAAGTTTTACCCTGGTCCCTTCCCTGTTGACTAGACTATCTGTGAACATATCAGCATTTTTATGAACTTGTCCATTTTTTCATACCTGGTTGACAAATATGTTTTTCTGGATATACTTGGGCCCATGGTTTTTCATGAGTTCTTCACTGAAAGTGCTCCTTCAAGTGTTTGATTTTTGGTCAGTGTGTGTGGTCACCTTTTTCATGTGGCATGGTGTCTGTGGATGACTTACTCTTTTGAAATAGGAGCTGTGCCTGAAGAATTCACTGAGGCTTTATGTTTCTCAGGTAGGAGCTGGGGAACAGTTAAAGAGAGTGATATAAAGGGATAAGTAGGCAAAGAAAATGTTAAGGGATTTGAAATCTTTTCCTGTCCTCTTTTGGAAAGAGCTTTACATTTGGCTTTGTGCCTAGAATTTAAAATAGCTGGATTCCTTATAGACTGAGGGGGAGAGGAAGTTGTAAGACTGATTTATTGGTTGTCTAGCAGACTTTAATTTCCACTTTCTCTTGTCACATTCCCAACTAGTAAATGTGTGTGTAAATACAGGCTGGTCAGGTAAGCATTTCTTTCAGTATAGGCATTTATATTTGAATATCCTTGTTCACATGCAGATATGCCTATTTGCCCAAGATTATCATATTTGCCTAATTAAAAGCAACTCATAAGAATGCCATATTGGGTCAAAAGAATGATCCATTTAGAGCAGTATCCTGTCTGCCAACAGTGGCCTGTGACAGATATTTTAGAGGCAATCCACTTTGAGTGATTCACCCCCTGTTGTCCAGTCCCACCTTCTGGTAGTTGAAGGTTTAAGGCAGTGTTTCTTAAACTGTGTTCTGTGGCACACTGGTGTGCTGTGAGGTAGTTGGAGGTGTGCTGCAGAGAACAACAGAGTTCAAAATGGCCGCCCTTAAAGGGGCAGTCGACTTTTTTTTCTGGTTCAATAAAAGAAATTCTTGGTGTTCCTAATAAAAAAAAATTTTTTTGGTGTTCCTCATTCGTAAAATGTTTAAGAAACACTGGTTTAAGGACATTCAAAGCATGAGATTATCTCCCTGACCATCTTGGTTAACAGATGAACCTCTCCTCCATAAATTTATCTAATTCTTTTTGAAGCCAGTTATACTTTTGGCCTTTGCAACTTCCTCTGGCAACTACTTCATGAGTTGACTGTGTGTTGTATGATGAAATATTTCCTTTTGTTTGTTTTGAAACCTGCTGCCGATTAATTTACGTGGGTGACCCCTGGTATTTAATTGAAGGAAGGGTTTTATCTCAAAAAAGCCCCGTTTTTTCTCTCGAAATAATGCTATCCTGCAATAGTACCATAATGCAATTATGCAAATGAAGCACGGGAAATTCAAATCTGCACTTCATTTGCAATGTCGGGTGTTTGCATTTCGGGTGTCTTGCCTATCTCCTAGAACTGCAGCAGGACTAAGTGAAGGCAGGGGACTGGACTAGATGACCTTTCAAGGTCCCTTCCAGTTCTAGGAGATAGGCAATCTCCATTAATTTAATTTATTTATTTATAATAATAACATAAATGAAATAGACTGATTTAATGGGACTTCTGCTGTTGCATCTTTTTGCACATTTCTTTGAAGTTTACATCATAGCTGGTTAAATACAGCTTCATGCATGCATTCAGGCTGTCTTCTGTCATTCTTATGGTGGGGGCTTGGGATGTGGGGATGCGGGAGTCTGGGTTGGTGTGTAAGAGGGGCTCAGGGCTGGGGGGGTTGGGTGTTTGATGAGCTTAGGTACAGGTTTGGGGTGGGTGGTACAGGAGTGTTATGGTAGGGAAATGGACATTAATCATTATGTCAATTATAAATAATATTTAGATGTTTATTTTCAGTCATTCAAATGGACATTCTTCTAACCACTCTTTGTTGACCACTTGTTCTGAATTTTGATGTAGTTTGGCTCTTTGGTTTGAAAAGGTTGCCAACCTCTGCTTACAGTCTACGCAGCACTGTAACTGGAAATAAGATACTCAATTTGAGTGATGCAAATTGTGTGTCTTATTTTGATGCTGTTTTGAAATAACTTATTTGTCATTTGACTGTTTACACAGTGCCAAATTTCTAAATAAAGTGCTATTCTGAAATGTCCTTTACTCCTCATGGAATGAGGCTTAATGGGATTGTTGTGTAGCCGCAGGATAGCTATTTTGGGATCCTCTGTATCCCAAAATAGTGTTGCAGTGTAGATGTAGCCATAGTGTGGACTCCCTAATTTCCCCCTATCTTTTTTATTATATTACCTTTGTTCACCTTTTTCTGTTTCTTCCTCTTTTCTGCTTTGATTCTGCCTGGGATGGATCCTGCTCTCATTTAAATCGGAGCTTTGCCATTTGTTCCAGTGGAAGCAGGATTCATCTGCTAGTTGTCATCTGCTTCTCTTCCTTACTTCCCAATTCTTTCTTTTTCACAGTTCCCAAATCTTTCTTTCCATCCCTGTCAAAATCCTCCTAATCTTTTCTTCTGCCTTACTGAATTCCACACGTCTTTTTTCACACCAACAGATTCCCACATTCCACCTTTCTTTTCCTTTCCATCCTGAATTTCTCGGTTCTCAGGTCTCTTCCCTTCCCTGGTTGCCCATTTCCCAGAGCCAGGCACTTGTGAGACAGCTCAAGAATGAAAAAACTAGGCAGAAGCAGCATAGGAGAATACCATCAAAAAGCCAACATAGAGTGAGATGGATCTAATCTGTACAGCTGTTTACATCTGTGCAAAACAATTGGGTTTTGGTTCATGTTTACATCACATGGGGCTGCGGAAGAAAACAGTACACACACTAATCAAGATGCACATTCGTTTTAAAACCTCAGCAACCTTAGTAGGAGAGGATGCACACATAGAAATTGAATGTTGCAGAATGACAGTCAAAATTCTTTGATGATTTGGTAACTGTGTATTTGTTCTGCACTTGCATGCTTCTGCCATTCCAACCAGCTTCTTTATCTCAGTCAGGCTGTTGCCAAATTGCTTCCATTTGCAAATTATTCATATGAGGCAAAAGCTTTTGAATATGTTTGACAAGACAACTTCTTTAGCAAAGTCATTAAGATAAGAGACCTCTGCAGGGATGGAAGTTATTCAGATTTTATATAAAGTCTCTTGTGTATACGTATGGTGATTTTTCTCTCCCTGCCTCTTCTCTTTTCTAACCTCCCTCCCATTTTTTTTGTCCCTTCAACTAAATGCATTAAAATGTAACAAATTACTATGTTGCTATAAGTAATGGATGCTTCTGTCAGCATGCAAAGCAGTTCCACTCATAGAGTTATAAAACATTGAAAATGGAAATATAGCCTAAGGAAAAGTTTTGCATTCTAAGCTCAAAGGTAATTTTAGAGACAGTGGATGTTAAAAAGACAACATATTCTCTAGGACTTCTGATGTACTCAATATGTGCTGCGTTATGATTTTTAAAGATTTGGACATTAAGTTAACTCCCTAGAATTTTATTTGCAAAGGTATTTGTAACTCTTTGTGTGTCTGTGCATATGTGTGTGTTTCCACCTACTGAGAGAGTGAGTGAGTGAATGGGAATATTCATGATTACAGTGTGATATAAAAGTGTTTATTAGCCTGAGTTTAAAATAACTTTAAAGATTAACAAGATGGTTTATTAGGTGATGAGCTTTCGTGGAGTAGACCCACTTCTTCTGCCCCATGAAAGCTCATCACCTAATAAACTATCTTGTTAGTCTTTAAAGTGCTACATGAATGCTTTTTTTGTTTTACCCAAATCAGACTAACACAGCTACCTCTCTGTTACTTTTAAAATAACTGTTATTCATGAATGGCCAAACCATGAGTGAGCTAGTTGGGCAACACCAAATGAGCACTAACAAAAGTGTTATGTCTCACCACTGTAATCTGTCCGTCCTGTAAAATTGTTGTAACTTTTATTTGTCCCAAATTGAGACAAAAATTTGAAGTCTTGAAAATGTTCACAAAGCAATAAATAAATAAATAAAGTTGTTGTTTTTTTGTAGGGGATGAACAATCAAAATATTTTGTTTCAGTAATTTCAAAATGGTTCACTTTCACTGTCTTCTCCCCTCCCCACATGTATACCCTATTTTCTCCTTTTTATCCTGTTTCACATAGCATTTCAGATTCAGTCAATTCACATTTCTCAGTGGGAAAAATTACCTAAAATGCTCAGCCAGCTCTACAATCCATCCCATTAGCTGAGCCACATGTGTTAACATAGCAACTAACTACTCTGGGATTGTTTGGAAAGGTTAGAAAATGGTCTTTGGTGCTGATTTTTGTAGTCTTCCTTCTGTAAGTCACACTACAGTAAGTCCTGCTGAACAGGGCTGAAAGGAGACCTTAACAACCTTCAAAAATAACCAACACTAATATTTTCATGTAAAACTATCAGTTTTAAATTTGAGTAGGTGTGGTTCTTCCTATGTTAGGACTTAAAACCAATGTTTGGTATCATTAGATGGATGGAAACTCCTCTATAAAATGCCATAAAGCTCCCATTTTCAGCTCTGTAGAGTATGGAATAATACTTCGTAAAGCATATAATTAAGTTATTGTAAAACATCTAGCGCTGAGATAATAGAGGCAGTTCAGAGAACCGAGCTATTGTTACAGACCCTGGAACACATCATTTCTTCTGTTTAAAATTTTCACATTTGCAAGGTAATCTTTGCAACCATATGTGCTGGAAACTTTTTAAATGAAACTATAGATTCTAGAAGACAAGAAATCATTCTTAAGAAATATGTTCCTGCTTGCCATCTGCTGTGAACTGATCCTAAGCTTACTGGAACAATGGGCAATGACTTCAGACCTTCAAGATAAATATGAATGCATGTCATAGAATCATAGAATCACAGAATCAGAGAAGTTTAGGTTTGGAAGAGACATGAGGAGTTCATCTACTCCAACCCTCTGTTCAAAGCAGGACCAACTCCAACTAAATCATTCTAACCAGGGATTTGTCAAGCTTGGCCTTAAAAACCCTTCAGGATTGTGACAGGGCGCCTGCCCTGCAATGGCCCTTTAATACCAGGACTACGGCCTGGAGCCAGGGCTAGCAGAAAGGAGACCAGCGGGAGCTAGTTAGGGCTAGAGAGGGCCCAGCTGGCAAAGACCCAGGACTGCACGAATGGCTGGTAGAAGCCAGCTGAACCCATTAGGGCGGGGGAGAGCTCAGCTGGCAAGGATCCAGGACTGCACGAGTGGCTGGGAGAAGCCAGCTGAACCCATTAGGGCGAGTATGAACACAGCTGGCACGTATATATAGAGAAGCCCAGGTTGCTCAAGGGGGGAGGAGAGAGGCCAGTGAGGGGCTGGCTGTGGAGGAAGCAGGAGCTCCCAGGAGGGAGACCTGCTGGGGCTAGCCAGCTAGAGCTGGGAGAAGGCCAGCTAAGGCTACCCTGATGAGGGACCGGAGGAAAGGCCCGGGCATGGAGACAGGTTACAGCCTAGCTTAGGTAAGCGGCGCCACGGAGATAAGCCCAAATGCCTATGATGAGCAACCCATACAGACTGTATTCTGCCCTGAGACAGGCTATATGAAGACAGTCAGGGGGCACTGAGGTGCACTGGGATGTGAACCCCCTGACAAGGATGAAGATTCCACTACCGCTCTGGGCAATCCATTCCAGAGCTTCACCTCCCTCCTTGTGAAGTAGTTTTCCTAATATCCAACTTAAACCTCCTTTACTGCAACTTATTCTTCTGTCATCTGCTGGGCTACATCCTCTTTGGAACCCCCTTTAAGGTTTTTGAAGGCTGCTATCAAATCCCCCCTCTTCTCTTCTGCTGTAACCCAGTTCCCTCAGACTCTCCTTATAAGCCATGTATTCCAGCTCCCCAATCATTTTCATGGTCAGGGCTCGACAAATAATGTAATCTACTCGCCCGTGGTGAGTAGATTGCAACCCGGAAGAGCTGGGTTCGGGCGATCTGTGCATGCGCAGATCGCCGGACAGCGCGGCTGGCGAGCAGGGCTCGCTGCGGTTCGGCGAGCCCTGTTCATTACCCTTCACTGGACTCTCTCCAATTTGTCCATCTCCTTTCTGTAGTGAGGGACCTAAAACTGGATGCAATAATCCAAATGTGTTTTCACTTGTGCTGAATAGAGGAGAATAATCACTTTTCACAATCTGATGGGAATGGTCCAGCTAATGGACCTCAATATGCCATTACCCTTCTTGGCAACAAGGGCATGCTGTTGACCCATATCCACCTTCTCATCCACAGTAATCCCTAGGGGTATGTCAACACTACCCTCCTAGTTCAAACTAGGAGGGTAATGTAGGCATACCGCACTTGCAAATGAAGCCCGGGATTTGAATTTCCCGGGCTTCATTTGCATAAACTGGGCGCCGCCATTTTTAAATCCCTATTCGTTCGAACCCCGTGCCACGCGACTACACGCGGCACGAACTAGGTAGTTTGGACTAGGCTTCCTAGTCCGAACTACCGTTACTCCTCATTCCACGAGGAGTAACGGTAATTCGGACTAGGAAGCCTAGTCCAAACTACCTAGTTCGTGCCGCGTGTAGCTGCGTGACACGGGGTTCGAACGAACAGGGATTTAAAAATGGCAGCGCCCAGTTTATGCAAATGAAGCCCGGGAAATTCAAATCCCAGGCTTCATTTGCAAGTGCGGTATGCCTACATTACCCTGCTAGTTCGAACTTGTGGGGTAGTGTAGACATACCCTAGGTCCTTTTCTGCAGAACTACACCTTAGCCTGTCATCCAAAGCCTGTAGCAGTGCTTCGGATTCTTCCTTCATAAATACAGGACTCTGTAATTGTCTTCACTGAACCTCATCAGATTTGCTTAGCCCAATCCTCCAATTTGTTTAGCTCACTCTGGACCCTCTCTTCCAGTTTAATGTAATCTGTAAATTTGCTGAGGGCGCAATCCATCCCATCATCCACTCATTAATGAAGATGTACATATAGCTAGCTGGGCAGTTAGTTGCCTATTTGCTAATACATTTGCCCAATTTGCTCTAGTTGTACCTGCAAATTGGCTTGCTCATAGTGCTGTACATATTGACAGGGAAGAGTGACTCTATTGATTGAAAATTTGGTCCATAGTGCATGTATTTTAAGCAGTTTACATTAATACTAGTTAGGGATTACTTCATTAGGATTAATCTCTGCAATATGGCCCATACCTTCAAATATCTGTGGACAGTATTCAGCATAATGGGCAGGACCCCAATCCCATTTGGGACTTTTGGGTGCAACTGCAGTAGAAATAATGAAACATTGTACTAATTGACATTGTTGAGTGTGCAGTTTTGCATTCTAAATTCTCTTGATTCATAGAAAATTCTTCCTGCTGAAAATTGTCTTCAGTGGTTACCTTTTTTTAAGTAAACCCCATGACAGGGGTTAGTTCCATGATTCTAAACAAATAAGCACTACTGTGTCTTGATACTGATATACAATTATAATCATCTTATTCAGGGAATGGCAGTATTCATCATATTGTTAGTATTGTAAATTTGTACCATTGTAGATACTAGTCACACAGCTTGGGGTCTTGTACCTTCACCTATTGTTTTCCCTGTGTTATGATAAATTTTCAGCAACACTTGATTAAAACTGCCAATTTGTTGGGTATAAAGAAAATCTCTCGACACCACCAGGACTAATTACATTGTCCTTGCCAAAGGGGTAGTTGAATAATTGCATGCGATTATTGCACAGCTATGGTGCTTTTCATGTCAGTTGCAATGCAATGAAGATTGATTCCCTTTAATTAATCATTCAGAAATAACCCCCTTGTATCATTCCCCAAATAGGAGCAAATATGTTCCTACATCTTTCTTCCAAAAGGCTCCTGAATGCAATTGGTTCCCTGATGAGATAGCATTGGAGTCTGCATGTACATGTGCCTGTCCTAGATAGGAGGGACTGCTTTGTAAATGGCTGTGATTCTTAGTTTCCTTGTTCTTTAATCACAGGTCTTAACTTGCTTTATAATTTTAACAGCAGCAATCACCTGAAAATAAGCAAGGAATAATCCATCTTTTACTAATTGAACCCTGGACAGAATAAGGACTTTCAATTCTGATTTGTATCTAGATAGATATAAATATCTATGCCTATATATTATCTATATATAGATACAGATGTATCCATTCTGTGCCTATCCACCATAATAAATTGGCCTCATACAATTAAATAATATTTCCTGGTACAGACTGAACTTCTCTAGTCTGACAACATCTATGGTCTGCCATGATTTTAGTTATCATGGGTGTGGCCAAGTTTCCCGTGGTCTCATAAAGTTTGTTTAAAGCCACGAGTCTTGGCTTGCAGTGTTGGGTGCTGTTTTTTAGTTTTACATAATATTGACCTCCCATGGTTTGGCAAATTAAATGATTGAAGGTTTAAAGATTAAATAATTAAAGGTCTAGAAAATATGACCTGTGAGGGAAGACTAAAAGAATTGGGTCTGTTTGCTTTAGAAAAGAGAAGACTGAGAGGGGACATGATAGTCGTTTTCAAGTACCTTAAATGGTGTTACAAGGAGAAGGGAGAAAAAAATTTCTCTTTGACCTCTGATGATAGGACAAGAAGCAATGGGTTTAAACTGCAGCAAGGGAGGTCTAGGGTGGACATTAGGGAAAACTTCCTAACTGCCAGGTTGGTTAAACACGAATAAATTGCCTATGGAGGTTACGGAATCTCACTGGAGCTATTTAAGAGCAGGATAGATAGGCATTTGTCAGGGATTATCTGGTGCTTGGTCCTTCCATGAGGGCAGGGGACTGGCCTTGATGACCTCTCAAGGTCCCTTCCAGTTCTAGTATTCTATGATTCTATAATTCTAAATTCTCTGGTGCTGGTTTGGCACCAGCCAGGTCCCAAGTGTGCCAGACTAGAGAGTTCAATCTGTACACATTTTTTGCTTCCAGACAATATTCTCATAATAAAAATACTTAAAGACATAGGGTCATCTCCCGCTGAAACCAATGGAAGTAGTCTAGATTTACAGTAGTATATTTTGTTGTTGTTGTTTTCCTACATATTTGTTTTACTTTCCAAATTCTATAGCTGTCTCTTCTGAGCTAATTGCCTCCTCTTTTAATTCAGATTGTAACGAGGCATTACTTCATTCTGGGCTAGAAAGGGTTAAGACCAGACTTGGTCTCAGGTAGCTATATCCACTTCACCTGTTCTGGGTTTAGTCTTAAAAGGGGAGACATTCAGTGAGTTAAAGCTGTGAATGAGATGAATGCTGACAGGAGTTCCTGCCCAGGATTAGCAGTCTGGTACAGACAAAAAATCATGTGGTGCTGTGGCAGGCCAGATGGGGTGCAGAAAGAAAAGTTTTAAGCCAAGAAGGCTATGTGTTTAAGTGGTGTTGACTCCAGGTGTAACAGCTGGCAATTTTGTATGGAAGCAGAGACTAGAAGTATGACCTGATTGGGTAGAAGATTCCTTTGTTTTGTGCCTTTTGGAATTTTGTTTTTGGAAGGTCTCCTTTTACCTAGAAGGAGTGAAAACTGGAGAATAGTTGGAGCTCTAAGAAGCAGACTGATGCATGACCAAACAAGTGTCTGATGAGGAAAACAGGCAGAATTGCTGCAGTACTATATGTGACCATGAAGGGATGCCTGGGCTGGTGAGTTTGCCTTATAACACTGACAATATATTAAAAATATTCAATATTTTAATCTGAAGTAGTTTAAACATATTCACCATTTATATTATAAGATATATTAATGTACTATTTCTACCCACATTGGCATTAAATTTTTCTGAAAAATGGCTGGTATTTTTTCAGTACAGTGTTACAGAATCCTCTCAGCCAGTTTAGCATCTATATATTACAATAAATGATAGGCTTGAAATGTAACATTAAATGGGTATGTGAATCTACAGGTTTGATTCATGTCCATCTCTGTATTAGAATAATCATAACATCAAAAACCAAAGAGAGACAAAAATATATAAAATGTTGTTGAATTGCACACGAAATGTTTGTGAATCTTGTTGCTCATCAAACTGGGATGATATGATATAATCTATTAAATGTATATACTTTTTATATGTATAAATTAGATTGAATTGTTTTAATACGTAAAGCTCATAAAAGGCCTAGCATTTCATGAAAGAAAATGTAGTGTCAGTTTGCACCAACAGATACACAGTTGTTCCAGTAGGAGTTTCCAAACTGTAAATGGTAGAAAATGTTGAATTCACTCCTAAACAAGCATCTACACTTCCACTGCTAAGATGCTACATATCGATAGTATACGTCTATGGTATGTGTGTGTATATTGTTATATTAATTAACTGATAATTATCAGTACCTAAATGCCATTCAATTTTATTTTATTTTATCAAAATAGATATTCTGAATTTAATTCAATGCTATTTTATATCAGTGTAATGAGTGGTAGTGGGACCTGGTTGTTGAAAGACCTGGGGATGGAAAGGTAATTAGGTGGGGGAATTGCAAAATGGATGCAACTTTACTTATTGGAAGGTGGAGGCATTAAGGACATAAGCTTTGGCTGAGAACTCTGCTTTTTCTATAGATTCCAGAGACTATTGGTGTCAGCACTTCAATGGAGCACTATGGAATGTAAAACTTCCCACCTCTCTCCTACATACATACATATACATATATTCCCCTTTGAACTGTAGTTGATGGCACAGGTAGTATCCACAGCTCTCCACAAGGGGAAGTCATTCAAAATGGGAATGGACTATGAGTTTAGCAGGCACAGGAAAGTGTGTTTACACTTATTTCTATAGTTGTAGATGGGGTCAGATTCATAGGTCAGATTTTCACCTAGATATGCAAACAATTGCCTAGGTAGGTTTTCAAAAATTTCAATACAGATGAAGCACCTAATATCCATTGAAATCAATGGAAGCACCTAACTTGTTTAGATGCTTTTGAGAAATCCACTAGGCATCTACCAGTGCCTGAATAGTGGGTCTCGTATATATATAAATGAGCCACTGAAAAGCAAGTTTTCTACCTAGTGTAAACATGAATATAACTGAAGTAAAGATTTTATATTGTAGCCAAAATATGGACTCATTGTCCAAACTTGTGGGAAATGCTTTTTTTACACTATAAATCTCCAATTCAGCTTTTTCATAGATTTTAGTTTCACTACAAGATTTAATCTGTCCCTGTATAAACCTCTAGCTTATGGTGGTTTAATAGAATATTGAATATAATAAATTTAACACACACCCGTGGTTATCATTGTCTTCTTATTATTGGAAACAAATACACGTCATGCCAGAAATGAAAATAATATGCTGCCACTACATGGTAACTTGCTAAATCATCTCTCTGAAGAAATTATTTAGGAGAAGGTAGTACACAAAAGAGAGGTACAGTTACTGTAGATGTTATAAATTCTACTGAAGTTTAACAAGCTGAACCACCTATTTCATTCTAGAAGGAGTTCTCTCTATATATATTGATTGCACATTCATTCTTTAATCATTATATGTTTTAAAACTAAAAAAAGAAAGATAAGAATAAAATTTCTTCTGCAAATTGAACATTTACAGTAGATATAGAAATGCACAGTGTGAACACTGCTAAAGCTGTGAGAGTAAATTGGTGCCACCACAGGATATACAGCTTATACATATGGACCGAGAGCTCACTAGAATATATGAGCATATTTTGTCCTAAAAGGAATAATATTGCCCATAATGTCTGCTTTTAGAAATATACATTTGGTTAGCAAATACATGTGCACAATTAACATTAAAATCTTCTGGTTTATGAACCAGAACTGCAAAAATTCTACTGGATATGCTGGAAAATCATACTTATAAACAAAAGCGGCGAGGATTCCTGTGGCACCTTATAGACTAACTGAAGTATTGTAGCATAAGCTTTCATGGGCAAAGACCTACTTCATCAGATGCATGTAGTGGAAATTTCCAGATGCAGGTATAAATATGCAGGCCAGAATCAGGCTGGAGATGACGAGGTGGATCCAATCAAGGAGGATGAGGCCCACTTCTAGTAGCTGATCTGGAGCAACTTCTCCGCTCTTGGAATTCACACCTCCAGATCAGCTACTAGAAGTGGGCCTCATCCTCCTTGATTGGATCCACTTCGTCATCTCCAGCCTGATTCTGGCCTGCATATTTATACTTGTCTCTGGAAATTTCCACTACATGCATCTGACGAAGTGGGTCTTTGCCCACGAAAGCTTATGCTCCAACACTTCAGTTAGTCTATAAGGTGCCACAGGACTCCTCACCGCTTTTGCAGATTCAGACTAACACGGCTATCCCTCTGATACTTATAAACAAGTTTTAGTGATGAAATTGAGATACAAAGTGTGCTGCTTTTTCTTTCTTGCACAAAGAGCTATCACAGAATATGCTCATGTTTTTGCACATTTGCCAACAAAGAACTTGAAATATCAAAAGTACAAGCATTTCCAATCTCAATAATTATCTTAAAATACAAAAGATAGTTCCTTTATATGGCACATAATCAGGCAGCAGAATTCACTGAAATATGATGTTATGAAGACTTACAGGTCCATACTTGCAAAATGTTGATCTTCAGTCATTCATGGGGAAGAAAAACGTGTGTGAGCATTTGCTTTTGCACAAATTAGTATTTACCCACAAAAATACTTGTTTGTGAGTGCATTTACCCATTATGCAGTTGCCAAGACTGTGTAGTTGTAGTGCTATAAATTCAAGCTCAAGACATTCTGTTTCATTTGCAGGTATGCAAACTAAACATTTCAAAATTTATACTTCAGAGGGGTTGCCAAGTTAGTCTGTACAGGATAAACTTAAAAAACAACAATAATATGATAACACTTTAAAAACTAACAGTCAACAGAGAGATGTAGATTAGGCACATTGAAATTGCTAATGAAGTGAGGATTTAAATAAACATAAACATGGCTGCCGCTATTTTTTTCGAAACGGAGTTTTTTTTTAAAAAAAAAAAACCCTGCAGTCTAGACACGGATCTGTTGAAAATAAAACCTTTTTCAACAGATCCTGTACACCTCATTTTTTGAGGAATACAGGATCTGTCGAAAAAGGCTTTATTTTCGACATATTCGTGTTTAGACTGCCATTTTTTTCCAAAAAACTCCGTTTAAAAAAAAAAGTGGTGGCCATGTTTATGCTAACGAGATGTGGGATATTTAAATCCTGGCTTTATTAGCAATTTCGATGTGCTTGATTTGCATCCCTCTGTCGACAAAGGGATGCAGTCTAGACATAGTCGTAGATGATATCATGAATGCCCACGAAAGCTCATGATACTATCTACATGTTTTGTTAGTCTTTAAAATGCTACCATACTATTTGTTGTTTTTTAAGTTTAAAATGTATGCTGCAAGGTGTAAAATGCCTTCTGTTCTTCCCTTTAAGCATACTGGTCATTGCTGAAAGGTAGATTACTGTACAATTCATTTTCTATTAAGAATTGGTTCTGGAATTCTGTCTTCCAAAATGTATCTTCAGCTATGTCTTCTCATTGTTGCTTAACTGGTTTTCTCCAACACCTTAATGACTACAATACTGTACTGGATAGCTTTTGTCTAAAATACCTGGTTTGATGGTTGAAAGGTGTGCTTACTAAGATGGAAAGTCTGAAATGGTCATGATATGGAATATAGACCCATAGGTGTTAAGGTCAGAAAGGACCACTATGCTCATGAAGTCTATAAACATTCCAGACTATAAACCTCACTCTCACCCACTCCTGTTACAGACTCATAATCACTGGGTTACATGATTTGAAGACTTCAAGAATATGCAATATGTGTGTTTGATTTAAATGAAAAATGGGCAAATAGTGGGTTAAAATGTTCACACAATTTAATTTTTAAGGTCATTTTAAATTTTGACCATATGTGTGACATTTTGTATTTGATCTCCACAAATATGTGAATATTGAAGTTTTATTGCAACTATTTGAATACTTTTACATGTTTTAGTTAGATTTCTAGACTGTTTTCTAAGAGTGAATTTCAAATATTATTTCTTATAATATTCCCACTGTCTCATTATCTGAGTCACCTAGTCAGGAAACAAACAATATCATGTGACCTAAATGGTGGAGGAACCAGAATGCATAGCAATAACACAGCTTCTAGCACTTTGCTACAATGTTACTCTGCAGTTGGTTTCCTTTCCTAGGTCCTTGTCTTCACAGCTGGATGGGAAATGATTTTCCCACTACACAGGAGTCTCTCTGATATTTAAAATGTTTTCCCATTACAAACTAGAACAATATTTTTTTATCAGTTTGCAGAAACTTTTTTGAGATTGGAATGACTGAAATCAAATGAAATCTTTTAATTAATCTTTCTTTTTTAACTTTCTTTTGGTATAAATAAACTAGCATTTTGGAACAAGAGGTTTATTAACAAGAAAATGAAATTCAATAGAGCATGTTCTGCCAGCTTAGAAACTCTTTAAAAAAAAATTAGAATCTGGATATTTCTTGAAGCCAAAACTTCCTTCTTAACAGTTTAGGTTTTGAGAACTCTTCATAGAATGTGGCTTCAGTACATTGATTTTTTCCATGATGTCCCTATAAGATAATTTAGCAGTCATATTGTTGAAGAGTATTTTGGAGTCAGAGGTCATCATGTCTGTGGAAAGGACACATGCACCATAAGTGCCTTTTGTCTCTGGTATAAGTCATTAATTTACCAAGCTCTAAAAGATCAGTTACCAGTAGCTTTAAAGACTGGACTTGCAATTATCTGAAAATTGGGGCTTATTCTGATCCTGCTTATGCTGGTGAATTGATGTCAGAATTACTTCTAACTTTGCACCAACATGTGAGTTCAGAATCCAGCCCACTGATTCAAGTGGAAAGTATCCTATATTACTGTGGTGGTAAGACCGGACTTTCTGTGGTTCTATAGTGTATTGTGGAATAATCCCTGTATACTTGGGGATAATATTTAACTTTGAACAACTGTTTCCTGAATAAAACCAAATTAAATATTATTCAGGAAAGGTTGCTTATTTCAGCTTGTTTGCAGTCAAACATCTCTACTTTTTATCCCAAACAGCAAAGGAAATCTTTTCTGTTTTATTTAATGTTATTTATCAGATCTATTTGGTAGCTTAAGTAGATACTTAGGGTGCATCTACACTGCACCATAGGTTAAAATAAGTTATGAATTGTGTAACTTATTTTGATCTTATTTCAAATAGCTTATTTCAAAATTTGGCACTGTCTACACAGCACTGATTTTGAAATAAAGTGGTATTTTGAAACATCCCTTACTCCTCGTGGAATGAGGTTTCCAGGGACATCAAAATAGCGAGTTTGTTATATTTCACAATTACAGGTGCACTCAAAAGTTGCAGAATAGCTATTTCGGGATACCGGAGGTATTCCGAAATAGCGCTGCAGTGTAGACAGAGCACAAGTGTACGCACAGTTATGAACTGGCCCATGTACATCTATAAGACCTGCTACCATTTGCTTTCTTAACTTTTTGTTATTGAACATTCATTATGCTCAATGCTGTCTTCATCTTCTTCAGCCTTGTCAATTGGTAGTGTCAGTTAAAGTCTGCTCAGGTTTAGATCCAATTTTCTGTTTTTCTTGCATTTAAATGAGCCTGTTTATTAGTTAAATTATCAAAACTATCCTATGTTAAGCTTTTTTTCTATAATTCTGATCTTAATTTTGAGTTCAGTTTGGCTCTTGTTGAATAGGGTTTCTCTCTTCCTTAATATGCAGAAAAGCTCTTAAATTATCAATCTTAAATTAACCCTCTTGCAGCAAATCCTCTGAAGTTCCACCAAACCTCTAAGCAGTTGTCTATTTTTCCTTCATGTCTGTAGAAATCTGACTTGAACTAGTTCTAGAACTTTACACAAATTTGTATACCAGTCAATAGTTTTAGGTGAGTCACACCTTCCCATCACCTTGCTAAGGTGATTCTAACAAAAACTAAGAGAGGAAAGATCAGTTCCATAAGGCTTTTATAAGTCCGAGTTTTTATTATGATAATTTAATTAAAATACTAAGGAGTAATTTGACAGTGGAGACTGAATTATTTCCCTTGCAGTGTGTCCAATAGCAGTTCAAAATGTCTTTGCTTTTGAGCATATCCACCATATATGGATAAACCCTCCCATTTCATTTCAAATTTCAAATTTGCTCAATTAACTTAATTTTAGTGGCGTTAGCTACCATTTACAAATAATTTTATTTTTTCTCCCATTATTGTATTTATTAAGGTATGGGGATCATTGCTCCATATGTCCTCCTATTTCTCTTTTTTAGGACACCATCCTTATATCAACTTTTCATGAATACAGTTATTTCCTATAACTAATAGCTAGATCTCTTTTAGAACAGAGTGGAAAGAAAGTCTTCATGTTTCATGGATCTAAGATGGGTTTCCCCTCCCACCCCAATTTCATCCATTTTCTGCTTAGTGTTTTTTTTGTTTGTTTTTTGTAGGAGTTGGTTAACAGGTCTCAATACAGGGTAACTTTTCATTAAATTATCAAACTTCATTGTCTCTGGCCAAATTTTGATGTACTTTTAAATTCCCAAAAGTCTCAGCTTTTCAGGCTTTTAGTGGGGTGAAATTCTATATTATCTCTCATGAGCATTAGAAGTGAAGTGCACAGGCTTAGCTTTTCAAATTATCCCAAGTTGCTATTGCTACTTTCATAAACATGTGGTTATCTGTTGATCTGTGGCTTGTTTGCTTTATCCAAAGGAGTTTGTTCTGACTGTACAAAGTCCTTACTAAGGCATGGTGTTATCCTGTGCACCAAATTTAAGCACTACTGCCAAGCTAGTCAGTTCAGAACGTTTGCTAAAGCCATGTTTCCTGTTCAGGACAAGTTCTAAGGTCTCATTGCTGGGGTGCAAGTGGGCCATCAGGCTGCTGTTACTTCTTAAACAACTTTCCAGGAGTCCAAGAGTTAGTTAGACCCTGGGAAAACCTTCAATTTTCTGATTTTAAACAAGTAAAATTTGGCTACAGTGTCAGCATTTTCTGTGATTTCTAATTCTTCTGCAGTGAAGATTCTCCCATCCGCTGATGTTTTAAGTATAATTTTACCTGTCAGGCTTGCAAAAAATAAAATCCAAAATGAAAACAGAATGAAATGCTAGCAGTCTTGCAATACTTCTTTCTATTATATCTATAACACTAAAAGGCAAGGGAGATAGATTAGTTGAAATGTATAAACTATCACTTATTTCTGCTGCTAACACCAAATGCCAATGCAAGGTGTAAAGTATGTCAACGAGAAATGTTCAATTATATTATGCTTACTTTGAAGACCTCCAAGTGGAATCTGCTTAGATAGCAATCAAAACACCAGTGTTTTTATTCTCAGCCAATGCTATGGAAATACTTGAAACAGTAAAAACCTCTTCTAACAACTACTCAGCAATTATGAAGGCACAAATTCACAAAATAAGGCAATCAGTAAAACACCATGCATCAAAAACAACTGTGGGTTGACAAAACAAAATTCCATGTGTTTTTCAATTGGCATCACAACAAATAGAGATGTTGGTTCTAATAACTACAAGTAAGCAGTAGTTAAAGCTAAGCTTCTTTCAATAAAATATGATAAAGAAGTGACTGGCGGGCTTCCCACTTGCCTTATACTTTTTAAATGTTCTTGAAATCCTGACAGATGATGGTAGCTGCTGAAATTATATGCCCATGGAAACAAAATACTGAATAAGTTAAAGTACAAAGCGCTGCAGGTTCCAACTACATAAAACAGATGAGTTAAACCAGAAATCAGTCCCTGGCATGGAATAGCCTTCTTAAATTAAAATGTATATAAAGTTCTTCCTGTATGCAGGTAGAATCACTAAAACACACTTGCCTTTGTGCTTGTAAAAGTATCTATCCATTCTTCAAAGTTCAACTATTTTCCAACTTGATTTTCAATAGGCAATAGGGCTAAAGCATCAAATATCCTCTCTCACGTTTGAGACCATAAATCTTTATGTGCTTTAACTTGGAAAGCATGTCAGTTAAAACCACAGTAATAGGAATTCTAAATATGTGCAATATTGCTGAGTGACATTACTCAGGATACAGGCGGGACTGTTGAACAAGTGTGTATCCCTCTTAGTTCTCCTGCGTGGGGTACCTTTTACATTACTTTGAGGTAACAGCAATGACTCTTGGTCTACTCAGACACAGCCACCAGCATATTAATTGTCCCCACCTTTTGTGTCTGAATGCTCTGGCAGAGTAAAGACAGCAATCCCAAACTTTCCTCCAGAAATGTGAGTCTTGTATTGCTCATCCCTCGCCTGAACAACACAAGCTCATGCACAGTCTGTCATTTTATTAATAGAAATGTACATGCACAAATCCTGCTATCTCAAATGAAGTTTCCCACACACATCAATCCAACACACTGATTTAAATAAAAACAAGTTTATTAACAACTGAAGGATTACATGTCTACAAGTAATTAGGCATAAAAGTCACAATTGGTTACATAGAACTAAAAAGTAAAATGCAACTAAAACCTAATTTAACCAGCTTAGTGAATTTAAAGCAAGAGTCTCCCATACCACATACTAGAACAGACATGGTCCCTCCTCAGTTCAAAGCTGTTGCTTCGCTCCTCAGATGTTGCAGCTGCCAAGACTAGAGAGAAAAGGAAGGATCACTGGGAGTATGGGATCCCCATTCTTACATTTTTTCTTCTTTGAGACTCATCTCCAGTTAAAGTTCAGGTGACAAAGTCTATGTGTCTGGGAACCCCCAGCTGTTTATTTTGTTAAAACATAGGTGTCACCCAAACGCTCTTTCTTGCCAAAGGATAGCCAACACTTGCTAGCTGAGGTGTTATCTATTCTTTCATTTTTGGGGAATTGTTGTATGACTCTACACATGTCTCTATTATACATATTTTACCTGTACAGTGATGATGATGATGATCAGTAAATTATGAGGCTTTCAATGATACTACACAAGGCTGACATTGTATGAAATTGATCTTTGTAAAAGAGTGAAGATAGGAGAACAGACTGTCTTACAAGTGGAGTTTGTTCTTTCTGAAACAGTTCCGAATTTCATGAGTGTTTGGTTCATCAGTGTTCAAAATATATTTTAATGTCACAGCTTCATTCAGTATGTCAGCTGATAAGTCTGCTTCTCTTCCTTATACATGCCTTTTCTAGAGTCCTCATTCAGTTTTGAAAATGCATGCAAGAAACCACCATAGTTACAAATACCTGAAGATCACCTGTGAATGACTGTAATGACAATTACAGAACTCTTCTCAGGTTTGGAGAATAGCTCTGTAGTCTAAGTCCCAAAACAGTTTTATTTAATTCAGCTCAAACTAGTTCATCTAGTTCAGCCCTGATACTGGCTTTGATAGTAATGTAAGAAAAGATTCTTTAAGAAGTTGATCCCATAAATGATATGACTTCACCCAGCTTTTTTTCTATAATAAGCTGGGACCAACATGGCTAAAACACAGCAGTAATAACAATGTCCAGAAGTGAATTAACAAAATTAATTCTGAACCTTTCCTTTGTATCTATTTCACTGCCAGTTTCTTTGTCTTCAAATAATGTCTTCTGTCTCCCTGAATGAGGACATTTTGAGTCTACATCCAATTCACGAGCCATTTCTCAAAATCTATATCAAAACTGCTTGACTACACTCCTGGAAGGTTGCTGCTGTTGGTGCTTCATAGACTCAAAGGCCAGAAAGATCCATTGTGAACTAGTCTGACATCCTGTATAACAGGCCCAAGAACATCCTCCATATATTTCCCAGAGCATATCTTTAAAAAAAACCAAAATATTTAATCTAAAATCTATATAATTTCCCTGAAACTGGCTTTTGATCATGCTAATTTCTTTCATCATCTTGGGCCACATAGTGAGAGCTACTATGAAAGTCTAACTAATGATTTCTCTAGCAATGATTTTGCCTGTGAACAAACCATACTTTTAGAAGTTGTCATGTAGCACCTAGACTGCCTCACAAATCTGGAGTTTTTGATGATGAACAGATTTTACAGCATATACACATGGCTCCCATCTAGTTTCAGACATGGGTTTCAGGGAAATATACATGTGATTTTTAAAACTATTTCACCTTTTAATAGATCCAGCAAATAACATATACTATCTTTTGCCATAAGTGACTCATGTTGGCACTCTAAAGGAGCACCTCCATCCCAACCCACTGGGTGGCCCTCCCTGTACCTCCTCATTCTGCAGGCATGAGCTGTACCGGATGTTTGCAGTAGTCCAAATGAATTTCTGGACTTGTGGGACGCAGCAGCAGAAATCAGCCAGTTCAAGCCTGCAAACTCTAGTGCTTGTCACTTATGTTTGAGCCATTGTCATAACATTGTACTCTGCAGCCTAAGTGCCATGTATTCTAGTGGGCTCAAAACAATTTAATCTAGTTCAGCTCGGATTCTGGCTTTGATAGCCAATAATGTAAGAAAAGATTGTTTAAAAGCTGCAGTCTGCTTCTTCATCCATTTTTGCATGCCAGGTAATTGGAAATACTTCTCCTACATGAGAATAACCTGGTATACAGTTGAGCTACTATGCACAACTATGCATAATATTTTGCAGTTTTCACTTCCATCAGAATTTGCTGCTTATTTTTTTGACACAAGAGTTGAATGAACTCATTTTGCATGTCCTTACTAATAGAATGCTCCTGTATATACCTTATCCAAATGATCTGCCAAAAATCAGGCTCATACTTTGACAATAACTCAGTCACTCCCAGGAAGTTTCCATTCCATATGTATCCCCAAGTATTCAATATCCACTCTAAATGACAGTTTTTCTTCACAAAGAAATAGTGTCACATGTTGAAGTTGCTGCAAATAAGTGCCAGTGGTGTTTCTTATCTTCACTTTCCTGCTGCAGCTTTTCATCAGTAGTCACACAATTCCTTATGGTTGTGCAGTATACTTCAAACTTGGGATTTGTCTATACTACCACTTTTGTCAGCATAACTTATGTTGCTCAATGGTATAGGTGGGGAAAACCCTTAGAATGACATCAGTTGCACTGATAGGGCTCATCTAGACTACGCTAAAGTGTCGAAAGAGGATATGCAAATTCTGTGGGAATTTACATCTCTTCTTCTGATCTCACTCTCGAAAGTGAAAGTAGTCTGGATGTGGGAGGGGGGTTTCGGCAAACTCCCACCCCTTTTTCAAAAAGCCACTTTTCCTCAAAAAATTAGGTTTACGCAGTCTTTTCAAAAAGGGGGGAGGCTGCTGAAAAAACTGCATCCAGACTACTTTCATTTTCGAAAGTGAGATCAGAAGAAGAGAGATAAATTCCCACAGAATTTGCATATCCCCTTTCGACTCTTCAGCGTAATCTAGACATAGGCATGGAAGTATCAGTATGGGCAGCGCAATATTGACAGGAGAGCTTCTTGCATTGATATCGCTTCCATCCGCGTAGAGGGTAGTTTTATTACATCAATGGGAGAGCAGCTATGTAAGCAATTTTACAGTAGCCCAGCTACATTGGTACAGTTATGCTACTGTAAGCTTGCTAGTATAGGCAAACCCTTAGTCACAGTTCACATGAACCTCTGTTATCTTATGCATCCTTAGTTTAAGCTCCAACTTCTCACAGTCTGGCACACCATTTATGAAAGCTATTTCTGGGTGTTGAGATGTCTTAACAGATACTCTGGCAAACACTGCATAAAAAATAGGAATAACTGCCCATTGCAGAGGAACATAGCTTTGATCGACAGCTTCTACATTTGGTAGTACTCTTTTGTGGAGTTTATCAGAGAAACATCTTCCATCACTCCATGGCAAATTAAAGTTTTCAGATGTCGCTTGAATAGGACCTCTCTCAAGATAACAAATGGAGCTTGAAAATTTAAGGGGACATACCATGTTGCTGGATCTTGCCCTAGTCTGTTTTGTGATTATTTTTTTCCAGGATACTTGCTAAGGAGGCTGAGCTGAGAGATTATGATAATCTTCACACAAATAGGAACAAATAGCTCTGACAATTTAAGTGAGCCATCTCTCTTAGCTTTACAGATGGCTCTTATATGATGGCTCATCTAAAGTTTTCGTACAGACAGACATTGTAGAGACGGATGAAGTCAGCCCTAGATCCTTTTCCTTGATGTCCCCAGGACCAGGACCAACCATTCTGTTAGACTGGCATGCTGATGTGACGTGATATTAACTCTGAGAAGAGGGGTCTTCTTGCTTTTCAGCATCTGACAGTTATTTTCACTTTTTTAATGGTAGCATGGTTGAACTTAACTATATTAACAATGAAAGTTTGCTATCCACCCTTACTAACAGGATATTTGCCTGTATTTTAGTGTCATCAAGATGCTGTTGGCAGGATGCTATCCAGCAATGTCATGGGGGTTGGTCTTCCCAAATACAAGAAATGGGTCTCTCTTAGTACTTTAAATAGTAATTGTAAAATGGCTTAAGAAATCATAGCAAGGTGATTGGTGAAGAGAGATTACATAAGAGTGCTTCAGTATATTTTCAGACTGGAACAGACAAATGCATATCTTTAAATTATAAATGCAGACCAGCAGCAAGTAGATGATCCTACATGTCTTCTGTCTGCTGCAACAATTGAATGTTAGTAGTTTACCGATACTTTGTGCTGAACCACAGAATGTATGTGTCAGCTTTGATACAACCTCCCTGGTGGTAACTGATATCTCAGATTCTAATAGTATGATTTTCCTGTTTTGAGGTGATTTGCATATTTAAACATGACTATTTAAAAAAAAAACATCCTTGTCAGTTATGAATGTTGTTCAGAAGACATACTGAAATATAAAGCTCCACTATTGTCATTTCTGCTGTTTAACACTGGAGAACTACATATTTTGACCTTTGAAAATAATTTCTGGGCCCCTTGAAGATTTTTTGGGACAGGTGAGCAAATGTCCCCAGTGTTCCATGTCTAGCAATTGGCCTGCTCCCTTTTGTGATGGCCTCTGTAAACTCGATTGCTTAAACATGGATTTCTTATTTCCCCAAATGAAGATGTTTATCATAGATTATCATTGATCCAAGAGCAATTTTGGGACTAAAACTTTGATTGTTTGGAAAATGAAATTAATTTGGAGTAGGAGGATATTCATTTTAATTGCCACAATTCTGCATACCCATGACATTTCATATTTTGAACAATTTTCCATATATGTTTCATTTTTATTAATGGACGATAGTTAATATTCCATTACTCTTGCCATCTTTTTGAAATGTGTATTGTCACATGTCTCAATGAAATAATTGCCCATTTGAATTTGCATTTACTTTTTATAACTTTGATTAGATCAGAGCCCATACCTATGTCTGGGAGTTCTGACTTATAGTAATTTATTTTAAATCTTGACACTATGACAAATTTTAAGATTTCCTCTTGCAAGTCTAGCAATGCATGAGCTCTATATGTAACAAATGTCATGACATCCATGTATATGAAATTTATTACATAACAAATGGGCAAACATCTCCATAACCATAGCAAAAAGAAGTGATAATAAATGTACTTATTATATACTTCTGATAGATACCCAATTTACTCTTAAAGTCAAAATGAAATTCTGATGTGACAACACAGTAGAACTACAATATAACTGTGTCGTTCAAAAGATTGGCAAAAAAACAGTTGGCCCTGGCCTACACTAGGGAGTTTCGAAATAACAAGGGGAGCACCCACACTACCAACCCTGTTATTTCAAAATAAGGGGCTAGTTATTTCAAAATAATAACTCCGGCTTTCCTCGAGGAATAACACTTATTTTAAAACAGTGGTAGTGTGGACACTCCACTGCTGCTATTTTGAAATATCTACTTCCCAGAGTCATTCAAAGTAATTCCTCCCCAGTGCTTCCTGGGGCTCCAAGTTGAGGTAGCACATCCACATTAAGGGAGTCTGCCTCGGACTATTTTCAAGGCTTCTCTATAGTGTAGACATGCTATTTTGCAATAGTTACTTTGGGAGTTATTATTTTGAAATAAGCTATTTTAAAATTATTTCCTAGTGTAGACATGCCCTTAGTTATCACTGTGTGCTATTTTTTTTATAGGGGAGTGTTTATTCCCTCCTCCTCTCCTCCTCACCCCACTCCCCATTTTTAAAGCATTTTAAAGGAATGGTGGAACAGTGAATGTTTCTCTGAAAATATCCACTCAATGTTCTGTGCCAGTCAACAAAGTGAACAGAAATTTTGGGAATTATTATGAAAGTGATAACTAATAAGACAGAAAATATAATATTGTCTCTATATAAATCTATGGTACACCCCATCTTGAATACTGAGTGCAGATATGGTCTCCCCATCTAAAAAAGGATCAATTGGAATTGGAAAAGGTTCAGAAAAGGGCAACAAAAATGATTCGGGGTATAGAACATCTTTCATAGGAGAACAGATTAATAAGACTGGGAGTTTTCAGGTTAGAAAAGAGACAACTAAGGGGGGATATGATTGAGATGTATAAAATCAGGATTGATTTAGAGAAAGTAAACAAGGAAGAGTTATTTAGTCTTTCATAACTTAATAACTAGGGGTCACCAAATTAAACTAGTAGGCAATGGGTTTAAAACAAATAAAAAGAAGTATTTCTTCACGCAATGCAACCTGAGAAACTCCTTGCTAAAGGATGTTGTAAAGGCCGACTATAATTGGGTTAAAAAATAGATCTAGATAAATTCATGGAGAATAGGTTCATCAATGGCGATTAATGGTTAGGGATGGGGTCCTTAGCCTCTGTTTGCTAGAAGCTGAGATTGAATGACAGGGAATGGATCATTCTATGAGTGCTTGTTTTTTCCAGTCTTTCTGGGGCACTTGGCACTGGCCACTGTCAGAAGACAGACTACTGAGTGAGTTGGGCCTTTGTTCTGTCTCAATATGGCTGTTCTTAGCCTCTTATGAAAGGAACATTATGGAAAAATAACTTTGATTTAACTACCATAAATACAATTGCAAGTACTACAGTATAATTCAGAAATCACCATGATAAATACAAAACATACCTACTTACTGCCCATAGAAAAATACTGTGAAGCTGTCATTATTGGTCAGCTGTTGTGATGAGCAAATTGATGAGGATTAGTAAAACAGTATAGTGTCATAAGCAAAGAAGTTCAAACAGACAGTCCGGTCTCCTCCTAATGGACATATTGTGAGTACCTTAGTGAAGGAAGACTTGACCTTGTAATTTCCCCTTTCTGGGATTGGTAATATTGTTATAGCCCCTGAACATTTCTATAAGCAAATCCTTCCAGAGACAACTGGCACTTCAGTGTGTCCTGTCCAGAGAAATCTCAAGCTTTTGTTGACAGGGCAATTGAAGTCAATGTCTGGAACTGATTTGGGAAGCATTGTCAAATTCTTGCAATCATATTTTCAAATACTGTATCCTTCATAATACATGTAAACAATTGCAACTCTTCCCAATTCTGACATGTGGATCATCAGCGCATCAATTGCAGGATTGGACCCAAGATGTCTAGATCTAAAAGCAACACCACTATTGCTGGAGCTAAACAATTCAACTGTACTATTACATCCAATGCTGTAACACAGTCTATCACAAACCTTTTAGTGGTGTTGCTGCTATGGGCCAGATAGACACATTGTAAGCATGGATTACAGCAGAAACTGCTGACTTTAGACAGTAATGTGCTGCACTGAAACATTCTTGAAATACTTGAAAATTTGGCACAACATCAAGGCAGGAGTGCAATATTTGTAATTAGGAATGTTATTGCTTTTTTTATTCATGATCACAGTTACTTTACTATAACCCTCACTCTATCTATTTTAAAGTCTCAGCGAGATAACCGTGTTAGCCTGTAACTTTGGAGAAAAGTTTCTACATCCAAGCTCATCTGAACAAGTGAGTTTTGCCCACAAAAGCTCATGATACTATATATATTTTTGTTAGTCTCTAAGGTGCCACAAAATTACTTGTTGTTTCTACCTTTTTTAGATAGGAAAGTATTACCTGCATTTTAAAGAAGGATAAACTGAAACAGAAAATGAAATGATTTGTCTGAGGGTCTACAGCCAGTAACAGAACACTGAGATAAGAAAAGAACATCCATACTGGGTCACACCTATGGTCTATCTAGCCCAATATCCTGTTTTCTGACTGTGGCAAATGCCAGATGCTTCAGAGGGACTGAACAAAACAGACAAGCATATAGTGATCCATTGCCATTTTTGGCAGTCAGAGACTAGGGACACCTGCTTGCATCCCTGAACATCTTGGGTAATAGCTTTTAATGGACCTATTCTCTATGAACTTACCTAATTTTTATTTGAACCCAGTTACAGTTCTAGCCTTCACAACAGCCCCAGGGAATAAATTCCACAACTTGACTATATGTTGTGTGAAGAAGTATGATGATTGATGATGCCAAGAGCTATTTATTTTGTGGTAACAGCTAATTTATGCCTCTTGTTTTATACATATATCATGCCTCACCAAATATACTGTTAACTCTTCCATCAATCATGTTCTTCTACATGTCTGATAATTCTGTTATTTACTATAGTTTCATCCTGTTTGCCCAGTACTGAAGTCAGGCTTACCAGCCTGTAATTGCAAGGAACTATTCTGGAGCCTCTTTTTTAAAAATGGCTCCAAATGGCTATCCCCCAGTCATCTGATACAGAAGCTAATTTAAGTGGTAGGTCCATACCACACTTAGTAGTTTTGAAATGTCATATTTGAGAGTCTACAAAACTCTTGAATGAATACCATCTGGTCTTAGTGACTTATTACTGTTTAATTTATCCATTTGTCCCAAAACCTCCTTTAATGATACCTCAGTCTGGGAAAGTTTCTCAAATTTGTCACTTTAAAAGAATGCTTCAAGTGTTGGAACCTCTCTCACATCCTTTGCAGTAAAGACTGATGCAAAGAATTAATTTAGCTTCTCTGCAGTGGCCTTATCATCCATGAGTGCTTCTTTAGTATGTGGATTGTCCAGTGGCCCTATTGATTGTATGGTAGGATTCCTGATTCAGAAATGCTTTTAAAAAGTATTTATTTTGCTGTGAGTTGTTGACTCTTTGGCTAGTCGGTCTTCAAATTCTTATTTGGCCTTCCTAATTATATTTTTACACTTGACTTGCTAGAACTATGCTCCTTTTTATTTTCCTCAATGGAATTTACCTTCCAGTTTTTGAAAGGATGCCTTTCTGCCTTTAACCACTTCTTTTACTTTTAGTCATGGTGGCACTTTTTTGCTCCTCTTACTCTGTTTTTAAATTTGGAATATATATTTAATTTGGGCCTCTTATGGTGTTTTTATCACCATCGCTCCTTATTCTTAACAGCAGTCTCTGGACACCTGGTCTATACTAAAGGGGAAGGTCAACTTATGATACGCAACTCCAGCTACGTTACTTTGACTCCAGCTATATAATTATCTTAAATTGTGCATGGCGCCATCCACACAGCGAGAGGTCAATTGAGCACACAGGCCCATCAACTTCCCTTACTCCTTGTGAGGAGCTGGACTACTGTCACCAACAGGAGCACTCTCTCAGATTGAATTAGCAGATCTTTCCTACACCTGCTAATTTGAATCCTGGAAGATCAATTGCAGCAGCGTCAATCATCTCAGTAGTGTAAACAAGCCCAGAAATATTTGCATCACAAAATGATGACACAAATGTCAGTGCCCAGGAGAACAAATTCATAACATCACAACTCTGCACATAAACTTTAATTGACAGCTTTCGCCATGTGAACTTTCAGATTAGTTCCATTTTAAGAAAGTGAAGAATTGGAGACTTTTGAAGAAAAAACTCACAAATATACAAAACGGAAATCAGCTGGGGGATGGAAGCAGTTGATAAAATTTAAAAGGAAAACTTACTTGCTAGTCTGTCCCTTTGACTAATAGATCCTGAAATTACAATGGAATATTAAAATAAATTATTTTTACTGCTTAGTGAAAATTACATCTTTTATGTAGCTGTGAAATTCCCTATTTATTTACCTACTTAATTTACCCAACTTTTAAAAATTGGAATCCAGCACTACTTATTGATTTCCAGTTGATGGCTATCATCTGTGCTCTAATAAAATGACAGATGTTCAAAAATCTACCATCAGAGACCTTTATAGTGCAGGACATGGGTTAAACATATTTGCATTTCATCTCTCAGCCATTTATGAAACTGTTGTAAATGATTTAGCTTAGCTTTTAGATTTCAGAGTCATTTCATTTCAATCTGGACTCACTCTTGTATAATTCTTAGGCTTTGTTCAACCAAGTGAAGACTACTGACATTTAGCATGTGGAATAACATGTCAAAAATAGGGAATGCTGAAATTCACGGTTTGTGCATTTAGTAAAGATGTGAAATAAAGTCTTTGATGCATGTTAAAATCACAGTAAAATGTACGTGAAACCTAATTGTAAAATGTAAATGAAGCTTAATTGTTTACCATGCACTTGGAGTTGAAATCCTGCTGTGTAGTGCATAGCAGCATCCTTTTGGAATATGCTGGAGAGGCAAAGCAAAGTCCAGGATGGTTTGGCTGTGACAAATGCCTTCATTGTTCATGAGCCCAAAAATGCAGTGCTTTTCAGAATGGGGGAAAATACATCTTTCTGCAGCAGTGAACACTTAAAAGCATGCTCCCAGAGGAGGAAAAATCATTATAAAGAAAGCACCACTACATTGCAATATATATTTTGATTTACTAAAATAAAAAATCATAAGAACTTATTAAAGTTTAACAGTCCATCAGGTAAATGTACCATCATGGTTTTTCTATATGGCTTTCTTTTAAGTGTTCTAAATAAACAAACAAACAAAAACTCCCAACAACTTCTTATCAAGTCCATAATGCAGTAAGCGTTCATTAGAAGGCATTCCACTGCAATGAGATACTGCATTCAGAATTCCTGAATTTTCAGTCTTTTGGAAACTAAAATGTCAGAACAATAAAATTAAGGCAAAAACAACAACAACAAAAATCTCCAGAATAATGACGTCACATTTTCTTTTTAAACGTATTTTAATGTATAACAAAAGTGCATTTTTAATCTTCAGTATTTTATTTCAGATGTCATGGTATTCTTTTTCAGTAAAGATACCCCTATGGGGGAGGAGATTTTGGATAATCCCATTTATTAGGAAGAAACAAGTAATAGCAACAGGGAATTAAATTAGACATATAAATAGTTGGGCCTGAGAGGACTGAGGTAACTATAGATGTTACCTGTAACTATTGCCTGCTGGGTGCAAAGGCTGTAGACCTTCTGATACACACAGACAGAACAATATATGGTGCTGGAGAGGAGTCAATAGCCATGGTACATGGCACATGTAATAGGGAAAGGCAGGAGAGAGGTTCTTCCAGGTAAATTTAGGCTGTGAGGAAAGAAAGTAAAACCCAGATTCCTCCTAAATCAAAATGGAACCACATTTCTGGTACGTAAAACTCAAAGATTTGTAAAGGAGTTTTTAAACTAAGGGAATGCCTATAGATGCAAAAGAGCACATTGTTTTGACAGGCATCCCTTTTGGGAGATTTTTTAAAGGGACATATCTATATCTCTGGTCTCCAACCATCGTATCAGTGGTCTCCGACCATTTTAGGTCCAAAATTTAGATCACTTTGTGAATTTAAGTCTATCCAGGATCTACCTCTAACTCAAACACCCTTGCCCCACCTTTTCCCCTGAGACGCTGTTTCTGCCCCACCCCTTCTCTGAGGCCCCACTCTGCTCATTCTGTGACAATGGGATACAGATGTAGGGGAATCATAGAATCATAAGGACTGGAAGGGACCTCAAGTGGTCATCGAGTCCAGTCCCCTGCCCTCATAGCAGGATCAAATACCGTCTAGACCATCCCTGATAGACATTTATCTAACCTACTTTTAAATATCTTCAGAGATAGCGTTTCTCAACCTTCCTGGGCAATTTATTCCAGTGCTTGACTACCCTAACAGTTAGGAACTTTTTCTTAATGTCCAACCTAAACTTCCCTTGCTGCATTTTAAGCCCATTGCTTCTTGTTCTATCCTCAGAGGCCAAGATGAACAAGTTTTCTCCATCCTCCTTATGACACCGTTATAAATACCTGAAAACTGCTATCATGTCCTCCCTCAATCTTCTCTTTTCTAAACTAAACAAACCCAATTCTTTCAGCCTTCCTTCATAGGTTACATTCTCTAGACCTTTAATCATTCTCGTTGCTCTTCTCTGGACCCTCTCCAATTTCTCCACATCTTTCTTGAAATACAATGCCCAGAACTGGACACAGTACTCCAACTGAGGCCTAACCAGCGCAGAGTAGAGCGGAAGAATGACTTCTCGTGTCTTGATCACAACACACCTGTTAATGCATCCCAGCTCATGTTTGCTTTTTTTGCAACAGCGTCACACTGATGACTCATATTCAGCTTGTGGTCCACTATAACCCCTAGATCTCTTTCTGCAGTACACCTTCCTAGACAGTCACTTCCCATTCTCTGTGTGTGAAACTGATTGTTCCTTCCTAAGTGGAGCACTTTGCATTTGTCTTTATTAACCTTCATCCTGTTTAGCTCAGACCATTTCTCCAATTTGTCCAGATCATTTTGAATTATGACCCTATCCTCCAGAGCAGTCGCAACCCCTCCCAGCTTGGTATCATCTGCAAACTTAATAAGCGTACTTTCTATGCCAATATCTAAATCGTTGATGAAGATATTGAACAGAGCCAGCCCCAAAACAGACCCCTGCAGAACCCCACTTGTTATACCTTTCCAGCAGGATTGTGAACCATTAAGAACTACTCTCTGAGTACGGTTATCCAGCCAGCTATAATCATAGACATGTGATTGGTTCTTCTTTTGGAAACAAAAGACCTTCAAGTTTCTGGCTCACACCAACATTCAATTGTATTTATCATAGATTTGACTAGGATGGATTTTGATCTTCATGTTTTATTACTGACAATATATATGGATTTGGGGAAACATATGGTTTTTTTTTTTACTTTATGAATTGATCCCACTGCATTTTTGTGTAACTGCATAATGTTTCCTTTTGTCATTGAGTTATGACAGGACAACTCCCTGACCTTCCTTCCTCTGTGTTGTGTGCATCATTTATATTTTTATGCTTTGGGATGTCTCTGCCTAATCAATGGTTCTACTTCTCCATTTGCTGAACATGAAAAGCATAAACAGATCCATTGATCTGATTAATTACATAAAGGTTAGGATCAGGAACAAGTCTGAGAGTGTTTTCAATGGAGGAGGAAATAATCTATTTTTTAAGCACAGCTTCAGATGCCTTCCTGTCCCCCTTGAAAAACTTTTCAAATGTTCTGTCTATCACGGGGATTAGTTCTAAGTCCTATCAGCTCATCCAGTAACTGTGCTTTGTTATGATACAGGACATAAAGCAATTCATCCCAGGCTGTCCTAAGTGACTCATCATTATAGTGCAAGGATATTGGAACAGGCAAACATTTGCTAAAATGATACTTACAGTATACAAACATACCACATTTCTGTTACCAGATTCATTGATCAATGGCTGTGCTGAAGTTAAAAACTTCAACTGGAAAGCTTGTTTATACTGTTACGTATAAAATCTTTTAATTTTTTGAGATGAGAAAATTACAGTATATTTCTTTTAGTTGACTAAACCCCTCATTTTAAACAGCTGGGAAAATAGCCTCTGAATCTGTTTAATCGATCCAATATTAAGAGATGGCAAATACTAAGTTGCGGGTGCTCAGATGACCTCCAAGCCTCAAGATCTTGACTTTTTTTTCCTTCCAGTCTCTTACTTATCACTGTTGACCGTGTAATTTAATTCTGGAATTGAGGATTTGGGATGATGAGAGGAAGTGGAATATGTTTGACCTTGAAGGTTAAAGCAGTGGTAAGACTTGACATTAAAGCTTTTCCTTTTCATCCCTGGGGCCAATATGAGGCAAGCTGATGCAGTGTTAAGCCTCTTCACAATGACATCCCATTGACCTAACCCGTGACCTAGAAAGACCACTCTTTGTAAGGTAAGAGCTAATTTGGTCTCCAAATCTACAAAGTTGTGTCAATTTATTTTCCCTAGGAACTGATTTGATGGCATCAAACTCTTTTTACACCATGCTTTAGCATGGACTTCCAGATAATACTGAGGCTAAGCTTTGTCCACTAAGTTACTAGGTCACCACTCTTTAGTCTGTGGGCCTTTGTTCCTTTGCCATTCATTTCCAATTTAAGGCTTTTTTCCCCACTCTCTTTCCTGTCTCACGATAGATTATCTTCAGGTCCTAAATGAAGAATGCACAACTGTAGCCAGTCACAGTGGCTTAGATAATTATCACGTTCAGCACAGTCCTCTTTCTCATTATATCACAGAATAGCTACCTCCTCCTCCTGATGGTAATAGGTTTTTCTATTTGTAGTTTTATGTTCAATTGTTATGTTACTAACACGATTCTAACACTTTTTCTATTTATCAGGAATTATTATGCCCCATCCAAGCACTTAGGACATGGATGAAATAATTTTATTTATTTGTAATTGTCTACTGCCTTCTAAAATTTCCAAGCTCTATCTTGTATCAATTTTGTATTTTTCTTCAGTTCTTTTTCCACCTTAGAGTTTAGTGTGATTAAAACATAGTTTGGTACAAGTATTAATATTGAATGAATTGAACACTGAAAGACACAAGTTGCATGAAGTCTAAAAAAAATCCTTCAAGGCAACATGAATTTTGATTGTTTGTTTATAAAAACAGGTGCTTTCATGGAATGATATATACAAATAATTTTTTTTATATTCCAAATCTCTTCAACATTTCTTTTTGGTGGAACCACCTGCAAAACAAGTTAAGACAAACAAAGGAAAAGTTGGATGGAATTTTCACACTTAAAATTCTCATGTTAAGACTGAGTGATTAAAAAAATAATTAGGTCAGCTGGTCTTACACTCAAGATTGAACTATTTTTTTACATTTAAGTCAAGTCAAATCTGGGCAGTAAAAGGGAGTACTAAATCATGGCAGAGCTGAGAGAAATGACATAGCAGAAAAGTGGCTCAGAACAATTGCAGAACAATAGAGGTCTTATAAACCTCTGAAACATAACTAATAGTGACCTTCCTTACATGTTTGCCAACTGGTAGCATCAATAGATAGACCTACAAAATGTGCAGAAGCTTCAGATGGTAGCCGAGTTACTCTGTACAGAAAAAACAACAAATGGTCTGGTAGCACTTTATAGACTAAAAAAACATGTAGGTGGTATCATGAGCTTTTGTGGGCACAGCCCACTTCTTCAGATGACCGGTCATCTGAAAAAGTGGGCTGTGCCCACGAAAGCTCATGATACCATCTACATGTTTCTTTAGTCTATAAAGTGCTACCAGACCATTTGTTGTTTTTACAAAATGTGGTTGGTCTCTCTGTTTACACCAGAGCTAACTATTGCTAACAGAAAAATAAACACTACACAGCACGGACTTAAAAAAAAACCCAGATCTGGCCAACAAAACAGCTTGCTTTTCACAATCTAATTACAAAATGAGTGGATGAACTGAATGTGGGTACAGTGATGCAAGGGCTCTGGATTTTACTAGTGTGTTCAGTGTTTCCTTGTGATTATATTAAATCCCAGAGAAACTTCCAAACTGTAAGAACACCAAGACAATGGACCAGACTGCTCTAGGGAGGTTGTGGAAGATTCTCTGCTAGAGGCTTTCAAACGAAGGCTGGATAGCCATCTATTTTGGGGGTTTAGACATAAGAAATCCTGTGTTTTGGCAGGGAGTTAGGCTACAGGACCCCTGTAATACCCTCTAACCCTATGGTTCTATGTCTGCTTATTACAGTCTCTGATTTGTGTGATTAGAGAGATTAAACATGTGTGATTGCATTAAGGTAACTGACTTATAGCCAAGCTGCTGCAAAACAAGAATCTATAATATTAATCAGAGCTGACCAAATACTGCTAAAAAACAAGGTGTTCTCAGAATTTCACACTACTAGGTTTCTGATAGCCTAAATGTGTGGGAAATTGCTTTTTTCCCTTCTTAACACCTGTATACATATTTATTCATTTGTGAACAAGGTTACTTACTATTCACTGTGTTCTATTTGCACTGTTCATTATTCTTCTGTTTCTGAACAAATTTAGGCATCCAATCAGTGATTGCAAATAATATCATATGGTTCAAGTAGTTATTCACAGAACACAAATAATGTACAGCAAATAGTCTAAGTGAACAGCGCTTGAATAACCCATCAGAGGAACAGCATTCAGCCAAACTATTCAGGTAATACATATGAATAAAACAAACATAGAAATCAGAAAGATTCACAAATAATCTGAGAAGTGAAAAAAGGGCCAAATTAATATGCTAATTTATTTGCAATGAATAATTCATTCAGCTCTTAGGTTGATCTTTTCAGTAGGGACTAGTCTAGCTCCAATTTCTGACTTTTGAAGTATATATAAAACAAGAGGCACTCTTGTGCTCATTAAAGGCCAAATGTACACACCACTGTTACCAACTACAGTTACTTCATTACTTGCACAAAAAGTCAGGTAGTTGGCTACCCAACTGATCAATATGCACCTGCAAATCCTCATTGATATTTTCAAAGGCTGTATTTGTATATGTAGTACATTCAACTTTTTGCATAAATGGTAGCATGCACAAGTTTGTGGGAAATAAATTAGAGACTATGGTGTATTGACTAACTTTCAGTTTCATTAATTATTTTGTTTAACCCCAAACTCTATCTCTAATTACTGTTGGATAGCATATTCTGTTTTGAACTGTTGTGGAAGTATTGCTGTCTTACCCCAGAGGTGGCTGCATTTTCAGGCACAGACATTTGAGTGAGGTCGTTCCTATGTGGAAGAATGTGAGATCTGATTTTTCAGAGTTCCTGAACAGACACTTCTCTCAACTTCCTTTGATTTTTAACAAGAATTTTGGATGCTCAAACACTTCTAAAAATTAGGTCATCTATAGTTGGAACACTTCTTTTGATATAAAAGATGTTATATATGTAATATTAGTGTAAAAACATCTCAGCTTAACCTCAAACCTTTAATTCTTCTGTTCACTAACACTAGAATATTTTGAAATCATTATTACTTTCTGATTCCTATCTCATCGCATATTAAATTAAATTAAACTGTGAACAGAAATGTACATTCCGTTACACAACACTAATGCTTTTAAAAAAATCAAGCACTCTCAGACATTCATAAACTATGTATTTTCCATATTTTCTTAATTAGACTTCTGTGTTTTAAAGTCCCAGTACAACAATAATTTAAGCATGTGCTTTACTTTAAACATATGAATAACATCAATGGGACTATTCACATACTTCAAGTTATGCATCTGGTTTAGTGCTGTGCTTAGGACTGGGCCCACAGAGAAGGGAATAAAACCCCAAAAGTTTGATCCAATTCCTACTGAAGTTGTGTGGGGATGGATGCAGTCCAAAGTATTTACATTAAATTCTCAGGTTCAGCATGATAAAACTGTTGACAAGCATAGGCACTTCCCTGCTGCACAAGTTCTGGTTTGAGAAGTAATTTCCAAAGGAACGATGCATGCATATGCACCGTATGAGGTATGCCGTTGGTGACAAGGAAAAGAGACAATTTCATGTGTTAACAGGGAAAAACTGAAGGTACAGATACTGCAGTGAGGCTGGCTGAGACGTCATGTGGAGGAGAGAGACACTCTCAACTGAAGCCGTGAGTTTTTAAGTAAACAAACTGAAATCACTGTACACTATGTGTGTGCATGCTGGAGGTGGGGAGGATAGGGTATGTTTTATTTCTCTGCCAGCTGAGCAATTTAAGAGTGTCCACTGAGTACTGAACAATAAGACATTCAAGTATCAGAAGTGAAATTTGTTTTGTTTTGTTTTTGTTTTGTTTTGTTTGAAAAAGCCACAACAGCCTCAGGTAGCTGTTAGCTATCTCTGGAGGACTAAATTATTTTCACATCCCCTGCTGGAGTGCCCTTCTATAAACAAATTGGATCTTTTCAACGGGTTTGTCATCTGCCTCCTGGCTTCCAGGAAGGACCAAACCCTTCATTCCTTCATACGAAAAAGTAATTTAAAAAAAGTTAGTGGTGTTGTGAATACATGAGTGTGTGTACGTCCTTATAGCTCCCTGATGCCCTCCTTCCTTCCTCCCATTCTCAGGTCTGGTCAATTTTCTGTCAAAGTAAGGTTTATTGTATTTCGCTTGACATCCTGCAGGGCGAGCCTCTCTTATGAGACAAGCAGTTTTCCTTAAGCAATATTATCAGTAAGAAGAAAATAGAAAACAAATCCTGATTTAGTGCCTGTTCTTAAAAACAATATAATAGCAATAAACTATCATGTACAGCAATATAATGTATATTATAAATCATATAAATATATACTGTACTGTAAATTAGCAGTAAAATATATACTGTATAACCTGATATAGCAATAGCAGTAAAAGGGATGTTTTCATAAACTAGACTAATTTATGTCTTAGGTAAAAGGGCAAAGTCTTTGCTCTGTAGAAGTTATTTCAAAATCTTTATAACATATGGAGTTTAATTCTCACAACAGTGTTATGCTGGCATAAGCCATTGAGTTACTACTAATTGACATTGATAATACACTATGTGCATGAAAATTTAGGCTCATAGTACTGAAAACTAAAAAGAAGGTTTGGCATCTCAACTACAATTCCATTGAAATTATACTGGCATTAAATTGGTGTAATGCTATAGACAATATGGCCTGGAGAAAAGGCTCCTGAGAACTGTATCAGCTTTCATCAAACTGCAGAAGAAAACAGTCAGTAACGGGTCTTTCAGTAATAGGTCTTTCATGTGAGTATATATGTTGCTTTAGAGCTAGCTACTTATTAATAATCCTTCTACCAATATACAAATCCCTATGGGCAGGGCTCGCCGAACCGCAGCGAGCCCTGCTCGCCAGCTGCGCTGCCCAGCGATTTGCGCATGCACAGATCTCCCGAACCCGGCTCTTCCAGGTTGCAATCTACTCACCACAGGCAAGTAGATTGTATTATTTGTCGAGCCCTGCCTATGGGTATGTCTATACTGCAGGGTTTTTCCGGAAAAATGGCCGTTTTTCTGGAAAAACTATACTTACCTCCACACTGCAATTGCGTTCTTTTGACAAAAAGTTGAAAGAACGCAGGGGGTTTTCCGACAGCACTAAACCTCTTTCTATGAGGAAGAAGCCTTTTTCTGAAAGCGCTCTTTCAGAAAAAGGCGTGTGTGGACAGGGAAGAGGGGTTTGTTTGTTTTTTGAAAGAAGAGGCCCCCAGGAAAAGCACAAGTGCCCTGGTGGCCATGTCGTCCATAGTAATCACAACTTAAATATGAGATAGTGTCCAATTAGTATGGACGCTTTCTTTCAAAAGAAGTTTTTCTGGAAGATCTCTTTCAGAAAAGCTTCTTCCAAAAGAAGCCTGCAGTCTAGACATAGCCTATATGTGCATTACAGTCATTTGGATTGTGGTAGCAGTGATCTGGTCCACATGGTGCTAGATGCTGTATCTTCATTAATTCCTAGCGCTGATAGAAGATTTGCCTTGAGTAAATGGGATGGCCATCATCTTGACTGACCCAATTGAATTGAAATTGAATTGGAGACTGCATAATCCAAATGAAATGTAATGTCAATATCAGAGGACCTTCATACAGTTTATTCAATTCTGCGGGTTTACAAAAAAAAATTTTTTTCCACCAACTGGTTTCTGTAAGTTCCTCTATAAAAAAAACTTTTTCCATGGGAAATGTATATGATGAGATTTGGTGGCCCAGAGAACTTTTCCAGAAATTTTCCAAACAGTTTATGTGAGGTTATTTATAAATTTGCACAGCTCTGTGGTCAGAAAAAAAAGAACATTTAATTCATCATTTTGTCTCCTGACTTTAAGTAGATTTCAATAACACTGTATTCCTGATCTGTTTAATGATGCTAATTTACTATCAGTCATTGAATAGCCATTCAGATATTTATCTAAGGGCTAAAGAGCCATTGGGCTCTAACGGGTTGGGAGACCTAAAATCAGGCTGTGTCCAGACTCAGGGTTTTTTTCGGGAAAAGTAGCCTTTTTCCGAAAAAACTTCACCTGCGTCTAGACTGCAGCCGCATTCTTTCGAAATTAAATCGAAAGAACACGGCTTTTCTTTCGACGGCGGTAAACCTCATTTCACGAGGAAGAACGCCTTCTTTCGAAAGTGCTTCTTTCAAAAGAAGGCGTTCTTGAATGTAAATAGGGCTTCTTCGAAAGAGAGCATCCAGACTCACTGGGTGCTTTCTTTCGAAAAAGCGGCTTGCTCTTTCGAAAGTTCCGCGTGCAGTCTAGACGCTCTCTTTCGAAAGAGGCTCTTTCGAAAGTATCTTTCGAAAGAGCCTCTTTCGAAAGAGGCTTGCAGTCTAGACATAGCCTCAGAGATAAGGTCTACTATACAATCACCCTAAATTGCAGTTGAACTAGTAACTTCTGAGGTACTTAAATCCAAAAAATACAAGTAATAGCTTCATATAGGGCTTTGCTATTTACAGAGCAGGCTGATTCAGCATACCAGTGTTTAAACCATCTTTTCAAGTAAATTTTTCTCTTACCTAACTTTACAGATATAGAAAAAGAGCATCTAGTAAATCTAATGATTGTTGTTACATGCTTTGCATCAAAAAGGATCATAACCATTGTTTCCACTCCCCATGTGCTCTCACGAGCTGCTTATCTCTGAAACTAGGCTTGTTTGTATGTAATGAAATAAATGAATGACTTATTTTTAGAGATGTCTTCTCTCTGCTAATAATCCGGTTTTCATGAGCTGCAGCTGCTCCAGTTTTTGAACTATTGTTCTATGATGTGCATAGAGACACAATTATTTTGTGTCACAAAACTGCATGAAAAGGTAAATAAATAATTTATTTTCCTGTGAGAAACATGTTGCTCACATTTGGAATTCCTCGGGAGTGCATCTCAGGTGACACTGTGGAGGTAAACCCCAAATAAATTGGTTCATATTCTGTTTAACAGCGGCAATCATTCTCTTTTGAGGCTACTTCTTTTTTATTTCATATCTGGTATAAAGCTAAGCTGGAGCTCTGCATTAATGCAGCCAAGTGTTAATTGAACATAAACCACAACATAAATGCAACATTTTTGTCATGAAATTAATCGCCATCATTTGCAGACCACATCATATATTTTATTGTAGGAATAACTAAGTGAGAGGGTATTTTATGCTTAGCAGTGATTAAGAAACTGTTCAATTTACAATAGATACAAATGGAGTAATATAAAATGGGTAATAAAATGGGTGCCCATGTATATAAATTTGTTTATATGTAACAAATTAAAAATACATATGCCTCTGTAATATAAGGCAGAATAGGAAGGGCTTTTTTATTATTATCCCTCATATTGAAATGCAACCACATAAAAGATGTAGATTTACAAGAGGATTTACTTTATGTAAAACCAAACTAGAAGGAAGCATCTGTTTCAGACATTAGTAACATGTGTAACATATACAGTGCTTTGAACTAAACATTTCCATTATAAGAAAGCCCATTTACAGAGAGAAGCAGCACGTGAGTGTGATCAGTCATCATGTTACCGTAGCATATGATAACTTTTATAGAACTAGGAACTTGTATATACCTTAGCTGAAGGCCTCTGTAAATTGCTTGCAAGCTGCAAAGGGGAAGCATTAAGTGTACCTTGTATCAGTTCATGTGGAACATAATGTAACTCTTAATAGTTTTCTTGGTAAATTGCTCTTAATGCTGATCTAGGTTTAGAAAAGTTAAAATGTTGCTCTGTATTAAATAAAACTAATGAAGAGCGATCTTGATTTTTGCAAGCAGGCTCTCTTTGTTGAGAACGGGATTTTTACAATTTTATTTTGTTGTTGTAGTTGCTGATTATTAAGTCTCAAAATCTATTTTTAATAAATTAGAACAAGGTTATGGGAAGACTTCATGTTTTTTATAATCCAATTTGCATATGGTAAGGCCTGCACCTGCATTATTTACCTTTAAATACTGTAGTTAATGTCACACAGAGGCATTCTGCAGATTTTTCACATCAAAAGTTTTCTGGGCAGCTTTCCAAAATGTAGCAATAGTTTAAAATGACCCCAACTTTGTGAATGCGAATGGAGCCATTATAGAGCAATTACCTTTCCCCAGCTTTAAGTTACATTTAGCAGCTTAGTCTGAATTGAACTAAGGATTTTTTTTAAATGACTTATGAAGTTAATTCCATGGCAATTTTTTTCAGTAATATACAATGCAGTCACTGAAAGCTACTCTATTTAAAGAAAAATCTGCAATGACTTGTCACTTATATATAGTATAGTGCTTATTTGATGGACTGTAGGATAGAATATTTTAACCTTAAGGTTTTTAATATCTCTTTCAAATCCCATAACAAATTTTACAGTTAGGTTTGCTGGAACTTTGCAATATGTTGATTAATATCTGTGAGATGAGGTGGGGGGAAACAATATAATACTGCTGCTTTTTCCAGTATTTCTTACATTACTTACATTTTCTGTTTTCCAGTTAAATTGTTGCCTAGTGGATTAACATAGCTGAATCTCAGTCATGTAATCAAAAGTGAGGTGACAAAATGCATTGAAAAGATTTTCAAAATGCAAAGCCAGGATACTTTGGAGGATACTTTTGAGCCAGGATACATTTTGATTGTGAGTGAAGAAGATATTAGTATTTTGACAGCTCAGACAGTTAGAAAGGTTATCTACTATTGCCAACCTAACAAGAAGACCATGGTAAGACTCCCTGAAAATAAGAGATTCCTATATTTTTGCATGACATTTGGTCAGCCTAATCTACTATTTAATTGATCTGAAATGTTTCAAGTATGACTAATGCTGAATTATGTTATCATAATAGCCCTTAGTTTTGTTTCCATTTTAGTAGTTCAGACTAGTAATATTTTAGGGAACAGAATACAATGCCTATAGGAATTAGACAATATTTTATTGCTTGCTGTGATTACTTACATTTCCTCCTTCCAGCCAGATCCCAGGAATTGATATTGGCTGAATACTAAGTGACTACATTTGTCCTGAAGCCATCAAAGAGCTTGGTAACCCAATAAGAGATGGATGCCTCTGAAACAAATACATGGGAGGCTCTCAGACTGTCAAGCAATTAAGTGGACCTGGATAATCCTATGTAATTAAGCTTCTTACTGAATAATTATCTTTATTTTAAATGTGTCTTTTGATGAAACATCTGTTCCCTGTTCTAGATTTGAAAAGATATACCCGTGCACATGATGAAAATGGTGCTTGTGCCTTGTGAGGCCATCCACATGGTGCTTCTGCTCAGTTCCTTGGTGACAAATGTTGTAATTTGTTCAGTTTTCACGTGCAAGAGGCAGGTGCCGTAGCATCCATGGCCTGCTTTGCCTGACCTCCACACTCGCTGCAGCTGCCTTTCATATCGTTACCAAGAGAAATAATTGTGTTTGACAGGCAGGCTGAAGAACATTACGTGAAGTGGGGAATGGGGGAAACACAGTAACTCCCACCAAAGCCATTAAAGGTGGCTCTGTTTTAACCATGGGACAACAAAAGGGAGAAAAACAAGTGGACAATGACTGCAGAATTTTACTTTCTTTTCCCCCGAATTGTATCATGTTTCTCTGGATTATATCCAAAGCAGCTGCATCTATGTTGAATACATTATCTTTCTCAGGTAGTTTCATTTTGTAGAATACTATAGACCTTCATTTATACTCTATGGCCACTGACGTAGAATTACTTTCCCATCCACAGCTTTGTAAAGCAAAACTGGCTCTTATAAAATGTTTCCATTTGGCTTCCATAAATAAATGTGCTACTATCAAAAGACGTCTGCTTTGAGGGCAGCTTCTCAGCTAAGCTCTATGATACAAGTCCTACTCTGGATCAGTGTCTGAGAAGTATTCAGGCCAGTTCAAAAGCATGGGGCAGACGCAGGGCACAAAAAGTAGTCTTAAATGTTATTAATGCCCCTTCTGATTATGGGGCTGCCTAGGAGGGAGGTTGGTTCCTACAAGGTGCTCTACATTTATGCTTAGGTGAGCCCAAAGTGGCTTTCCTACAGCTGAATATGACTGCAGCACAGAGACATCCCACTAGGGTCACCATATTTTAAAAAGGGATTGTCTCAACTGTCCCAACTTTTTTTGCAAAACTGAGCTCACTCTTTCCTTGGACAAGCCACCTATGCCAGGGTCTAGGGGACAGAGTCACGTCAGAGCAGCTAAGGTAGCCCTATGCCACGTTGTGAAGTCCTTCATATTGAGGTAATCCTCCACTGACAGGTTAGATGACATTATGACTACTTTGCACAGCTATAATAGAGTCCAGGATTGGGCCCATGTTTGAAGGATTGGCCTGCTTCTGCTCCCATATCACTCCCATGTATATAATTGAATGGGAGTTTTGCAGTTCACTTCCCTGGAAGTAGGAGAAGACTTTCATTTTCCAATATATTTGGCTTTGCACGTGTAGTATGCATTTGAAAGAGGGGTGGGAAGAGTGTTTTATACCTTTCTTGGAAGTTTCATCCTAAGGAAAGCATAGCTGTCTGAATTATAAGTATTCACACTTATGTAGTGTCTTTATTTTAAAAAATTCCAAGTGCTTTACAAAAGTGGATAGCTATTATCTCCATTTTACAGATGAGGAAATTATGGCATGGAGAATTGCAATGACTTGCCTGAAGTTGCATAATGCATATATTTAAGAGTCGGGAATATAATATATCACTTCTTCCTGACTCCGATTTACAATGCAGGGCTCTTCAAACTCTTTCTTAATAATGACACAAGTCAAAGCAAAGCAAACAGGCAAGATATTAATAGTTCAATTTGATCAGACATCCCTCCTTGATAAAATATTGCTAAATAGTTGAGATGTCTTAATGTACATAACTGTTGTTGGTCAGCACAGCTAAATGACCTGTCAAAAATAACCGGAAGGACTCAATAAACAGACTGACATACTACACTACTAAGTGTTCTCAGGTATAGCATTAGCTGGAATTCTTTAGAAGGGAAAAATTCCAAACTGTTTCCCATGAGCAGTCCTAATTACTGCTGTGTATCCTATTTTCACAATAAACACAATTCCACTTTACATCAAGATTCCTGAAGCAACCATTTGGCCAGTGTCCTTTTCATAATTCTGGATCCTTCCTTTGTCATAGTGGCGCACACTAACATCACTATAATTAAGACCATATCCACTCAGATTTCATTGCCTCTTAACTTCTTTTGTAGCATATTAAAAAAAAATCCCCTGAGAATTCATCTTAGATTGAATTTGCCTCTAAATTTAGATAATGATATATGGGACTGAGCTATGGTCTATACCAGGGAGTTATTTCAAAATACCCCTTATTTCAAAATAACAAGTAAAGCGTCCACATTACCACACTCGTTATTCCAAAATAACAGGCTGGTTATTTTGAAATAATAACTTCTGCTTTCCACAAGAATAACGCTTATTTCAAAATAGTTTCTTTCAAAATAGTGGTAGTGTGGACACTCTGCTGCTGCTATTTTGAAATAACTACTCCCCAGAGTCATTCAAAGTAATTAATCCCTAGTGTTTCCTGGGGCTCTAGGCCAAAGTAGTGCATCCATATTAAGGGAGCCTGTTTTGGACTAATTTTGAGGCTTCCCTGTGATGTGAACACGCTATTTCGAAATTGTTAGTTTGGAAGTTATTATTTCGAAATAAGTTATTTTTAAAATAGTTCCCTAATGTAGACATGCTCTGAGTGGCCTATTAAAATTAGTAATAGTTGAGCCAAAAACCTTGAACATCTGTGGAAAATTCCACTTTGATGCATAAACTCTTAATCTGAATAAATTTTTTAAATAAATAAAAATATACTCTCCTATTCATATAAACCAATATGTGCTTAGTTTAGTTTGTACATTATAGACAGGGCTTGTAGCACCTCCCTTTAGTAAGATTAACCAACAATTCCTATTATAAGACCAATTATTTTAAATTGCTTATAACTGTACCAAACTTTAATAGTTTGGGATGAAATTTTCCTTGCTAGGTGTCTGCCTTGGGCTAGTTTAACAGGAAAGAATCAGTGAAAACAATTCTGCCATGTCTGGAAATATGTCTGGAGAAAAAAAAATTGTTCACGTCAAAGCTGAGCAGAGACTGGGATAGGGGTCTGGGGAAACAGGCATGAGATGAGGAGCTTAGGGTCAGTGACTGAGACTGGAAGCCAGTGGCATTAGAGAATATAGATAGAGGGAGAATGACTGGAGATCAGGGATAAACACACTGAATAAGGTTATCTGGAGCAGGGGAGACTGGCTGGGCAAGGAATATGGAGACGAGGCATTGTGTGACAGGGATAAAGAATGAATAATGGCCAGGCCAGGAAATTGGAACTGGGTATTACTTGGTGAGGAAAGTGGGGCTGGGACAAAGAACATGAAACAGAGACAGACTGGAACAAGAATATTTTGGGGAGAGTGGGTCATGCTGAGGGAAAATGTGCAGAAGAGTCTGTGGCCCATAGACCACACTCTTCTCCAGAGACTGGAATAGAACCCAAGATTCCTGTGGGTCGTAGATCTCTAATGTGCATATCTGTGTGTAACACCTTGGCAAAGTGTCACATCGCCCTCTAGTGAACATAGAGGATGACAACCTACTACTCCCAGCAGGTACTCCATTAGCTTAAGTGCAGCACATCTGAAGGTTGCACCCTTGCTGACAAACCCAGTGGGTGTCATTCAGTGTAATGGATGGAGCATGATCTGGAGAGGAAGCAAGACTCATGCCTCATTTGTTGCAGAATATGCAAGGTGTGTAATGAATGAGACAGGCGTTTACAGGATGGCCACTCATAGTTAAAGTAGTTGAATGCTCTCCTAGAAAATTTGATTCTATTCCTGCCTCTACCACAGAGTGCTTATGTGATACTATGCAAAACTCTTAAACGTTTACAGGTGGTTACTAATTGTGTATCCCTCATCTTCTGGGTGACTGACTTCAGAGTCTGCTATCTAATTTACAGGACTGCAGAGCACTTACAGCTGTCGCTGGAGACAATAGCTTATATATAATTAGCTGTATAACATTAAGTACTCTAAAAAATTAGATCGGAGGCATCTCAAATTGGGCCTCAGTTTCCTATTTGTATAATGGAGATAACAATAATCCCCACACATGCAGGCAAGTTTAATTCTGGCATTTCCTCATATTTGAGAATTTGCCCTTGCAACTTTAGGCTACGTCTATACTATGTTCCTCTTGAGGAAGAGGAAATGCAAATGGAGAGCTTATTTGCATATGTGGTGCTTTCATTTGCATTTCCTCTTCCTTTCCCTTTTGCGCAAGAGGTTTTTGCGCAAAAAACCAATGTGTAGATGGCACCTTTTTGTGCAAAACCCTCCTTTTGTGCAAAAACCCCCCTTTTGTGCAAGAGCTGTTCTTCCTCATTTTTTGAGGAAGAACAGCTGTTGCACAAAAGGGGGGTTTTGCACAAAAAGGCGCCATCTACACTGCATTTTTTTGCGCAAAGACCTCTTGCACAAAAGGGAAAGGAAGAGGAAATGCAAATGAGAGCGACATATGCATATGAGCGCTCCATTTGCATTTCCTCTTCTGCAAGAGGATCGTAGTATAGACGTAGCCTTAGTAACGATCATACAACCATATATACATCAATGATTAACACAAATATGAGGACATTTTGATCCTTCCATAGAAATATTTTAAAATCCTATATTCCTGCACAGTAATCCATGTGAGATTTTTTTTTCAGAGTGAAAAATGTGCTTAGTTAAATTGTTTGTGCATGCATGTATATATATTAGCCATTGGGGCAGATCTTCAGCTGGTGTAAATCATCACAGATCTTTTGACTTCACAGGAGCCATGACAAATTATAGCCATTTTTGGAATATCCCACAATATAGGGCAATGTGTTTTAAGTATTCTTTCTTAAAAATAGAAATAGATCTTGAACTTAGAAATAATGTTCCAACAGCTGCCTGCAACATAAAATTAGTGTATTTTCATGTGGAAAATATTTATAGTGTTCAAATTGAAGCTTAGACTTTGGCATTTATAGTCATGTGACTAATAGGCCTGATCCCACAGTCCTTTCTCAATTGCAATTCCCATTAAACTCAACAAGAGTTTGACAGGAGTAAAATCTGCAGAATAGAACTCAATATTGTAAATTTCAGTTTGGGACAAATACACTTTATTTAAGTTGCTAAGATATAATAAGAAATAGAAATGACAGTAGCATGGCCATGAATATGTTGAATTAATGCAGGGTTTTTAATATAATTTCCACTTGTCAACATCTATTCCAGACGTTTTATTACTAAAGACAGTACCAATTTAGGTAAAATGTATTTTATGAATACTATCTATTCTGCAGCCTTTCCTATGAAATTCTCACTGTGCACAGAACTTTGCTTTTAAAAGCTTTGAATGCTGACATGAGAAGTGCTTTTACTTTACAATAAAATGTGCAAATTACATGGCCTTATTGTGTGCACTTTATGCAAATTGACTTGATTGAACTCATTTGAATGCCTCATAGACTGGGTGGGTGTGTAATGGCTAACAAGCTTTTCAAAGCTTTTTTTAAAGCTTTTTTTTTTCAAAATTGTGGTTATGGATTTCTTGCTTAGAGCATATTCCAGTGAACTGAAAGATCCTTTATACTAAAAAAGGTTTCCAGGCCATCCTATTTGAAAAGCATTGAGGGAGGGGGGCATGTGGATCCTAGAAATTATATGCTGCAGGGGAAACAAAAGGCTATATTGTCCAGTAGATAGTCTGCTGGAATGGAATTTAGGTAACTGGGGTTCTTTTCTTGGTTCTGCCACTGATCTGCTTTGTCATCTTGGGTAAGTCACTTAACTCTTTTTGTGTCCTCCTCTTTTGGATGTATTTAGATTGTAAAATCTCCATGGCACAGACTGTGTTTATTACTCCTCAGACTTGTGTTGTATCTCCTGGAGCTGAGAATTACACCTCCAGCTTGAAGTATGGGCATATGCTCTGTGTTTGTACAGAGCCTCACACAGTGGGCCATTGGGTACTACTGTAATAAATGTAATAAAAATAAGAAAGGAATCTAAGACCTGGTTCTTCTTTCTTCCACTGGACTAAATCCAGTCAGTCAGTTGAAGTCAATGGAAACTCTGAAGTGTGAGGTGAGAATCCAGGATCATATGATAAAATGTAACTATTCTAAACTAATATGAGTGAGGAGAAGAAAAGAAAGAGAGAAGCTAATATTTCAGTTACTTTGAATCTGGTTGTTTTTCTGGTTGTTTTAGTTGCATAGACACTGCAGAATCTGACTGTAGTTATGTGACATAGAAATAGACAAGTAATTTAATAGATTTCTAGACAAATATTTTCTTTGGGTGGGAGGAAGAGGAAAGAGATATAGGATGTACATGAATACCACTGAAAAATCTGTGTAGCAACAGAGGTTTGAATCAGAATGGCAGGTCACAGCTTGTTATGACCTTGCCTTCCTTAGCTTTGTGACTTGGTCAATAATTTTGTGAGAGGTATTTATGTTTGCCCATCACTGTTCTTGCTGTTTGACTGGTTAGCCATACTGGATCAGATCTAATGTCATTCTAGAGCAGTATCCTATCTTAGATAGTCACTGGGAATCAGATTCATCAGTTCAGTATAATTGCACTACTGTAAGTCATAGTTATTTTTAATATTTTACTAGAAAGCCATCAAAAGAAGCCCAATTATTCATGTGAACCAAGAAACTGTTATTTCTTGCACCCAGTTATTTCTTGCTTTCAGTTTTTTCTATGAAAACAAATGTGTTTCCATTAATTTATTCAATAGCTTCAATTGAGATTTTCAAAGTTTACTAGTTCTTGCAATGATGTCCTGGGGTAGGTTTTGGCATTATGATGAAAAGGACATAGGTACTGTTATGTGGGGGTATGGATGGTTTCAGAAGGCCTGGAGTTAAAAAAAAAAAAAAAAAAAAAAAAAGAGACTTGGAAGAAAGGCAGGATCTAGGGGAGGGGAGGAAGGAGGATCGAAGAAGATGACAATAAAGCCATGTTCAAGTCCTTCCAGAGTACTCCAGAATGCCATTCCCAGGGCCGGCCTTAAGCCGATTCAGCCAATTCGGGCCCTGCACCCGGAAGTTCACTCCCTCGGCTTTGCTCGGCTCCCTCCCATGCTGCCGGCTGCTCCTACTGCGTGTGCCGTTCGCAGGTGGGCGGGGAGACGCTCGGGCGTGACATGAAATCACGCCCGGGATTTTAAAACTGAAAAGTGCCATGCCACCGCGGCACATGCGGTTCGAAGACCGGCCCCGCAGAAGGTAGGGGAGTGTGAGCAGGAGCGGGAGCAGAGGTGGAGGCAGGGGCTTGGATGGGGTAGGAGAGGAAGAGGCTTGTGCGGTGGGGGAGGGAGAAGAAAGGGGCACCAAGAGTCAGGGTGGAGGTGAGATACATGCCAGGGGGCCAAGTACAGACAATGAGGGAAAGGGCAGGAGGGAAGGTGTCAGTGGGATGGGGACAGGGTGATGCTGGGAGAGGAGAGGGGAAGGGCATTGGGAGCTAGAGGGGAAGGTGCTGGGAGAAGGCTTGAAAGAAGGGGTGGGCATGAGAAAGGTGAGAATGGAGCAAGACATGTGAGGGCACAGAGGGGCAGAAGGTGGTGAGGGGGTGGGCATCAGGGGAAAAGAGGGCAAAGGGGGAGGGGCAGTGAGGGAAGGGGGAACACCAGGAGGGTACAGGGCTAAGGGAAGGTGCAGGTGCCAGGGGATTCTGGGTATGAAGCAGAAGGGCAGACACCTGCGGGGGCACACCAGCACCCAAGGAGAGAGACAAGGCAGTTGTGTAGAGGGAGGTGTTAGAAGAGGGGACGAGGAGGGGTAACTCACCTGATCAAAGTGGGGCTAATGGAGGAGTGGGCACAGTGGGGAGAAAAGGGCTGGTGGAGGGTGGCAGGTTGCAGGAGGGCTGAGGGCAGTGAGAAGGGTAAGAGTCAGGACAGCAGAGGAGGGTGAGGAGTTGGGGGGCAGCAGGCACCAGGGAAGATGATGGAGCAAGAAGAGGAGACATGGCAGCAGAGAGAAAAGGTAAAGGTTTATAAAATATTTATTAATAACATCGTATCCTGCCCACGGCCAGTTTGTTTGCGCCCCACGCTGCAGTTTGGGTTTATGTGGGGCTCAACATGTGGCCGGCAAGTGGGAGCCAAAACACAAGTAGTCAGTGTAATGATCTTCTGTTAATATATGTTTTAGTAGTTAAATTCTTGGACTGTCATTGCTCATGAAAAGTGCTGTCACATGAGTAGAAATCGGGTAAATGTTGCATTTTATTAATATCAGCAGAACTGACTTAAATGGGGCCTATGTGTTGTGTAGTCTTGCCTTAATCTTTGTATTCATGCCTGTCAGTGTGAGAGAAGCTATTTGTATATATTTGCTTGCATATGCAACCACACTAAAGTTCAGGCCCTCAGCATGTTCTGTAAGTATCAGTCCCCTGGGGCTTCCAAAGTTGAGTTGCCCTAGCTCATCCCTGACAGGTGTCTGTCTAACCTGGTCTTAAATGTCTGCAATTTAAGCCCATTGCTTCTCATCTTAACCTCAGAGATGAAGCAGAACAATTTTTCTTTCTCCTCCTCCTCATGATACTCTTTTAGATACTTGAAAACTGCTCTCATGTCCCTTTTCGGTCGTCTCTTTTCCAAGGTAAACAAGGCCAATTTCTTCAGCCTTGCCTCATATCTCGTGTTCTCTAGACCTTTCATCATTTGTGTTGATCTTCTCTGGACTTTCTCCAGTTTCTCCACATTTCCTGAAATGTGATGCCCAGAAATGGACATGATACTCCAGCTGGGGCCTAATGTAGATGCTCATTCCCTGCCTAGGGGATGTGAGACAGTGTGGGTTAATTTCCAATCCTCCTATTTAATCTTTTCCTAAGTTAGGAGGGCACAGTAGTTCTGATGGGGGTTGGAGAGGGGATAGAAGCCAGATCCAAGATCAATGAGCCCTGGGAAGTGGGCCCATTGAAAGGAGACTGGACCTGTGGATGCCTTGGGGGTCTGCAACAAGGGCCTGCTTTAGGAAGCCCCCTCTTTGGAGATGAATATGGCAGCATTGAGAGACCACCCAAAAACAGGTGCCACAGACTCTAACTGCAGATTCATGGGACTGCTCTCACAGATCTTGCACATGTATAAGATGATAGATCTGCAGGAGGGGGGGCAGTGGTGTAGTGATGGGGCCGGAGGGGTCATTTGCCATTGGGCGAAAAATAATATAAAATGTAGTTAAAAATAGATGTCACGTTTTAAAAAGGAATACCATATCTCCTGTCTTTTGTCTATTTTTGCCTCTTTAGGCCCCCAGTTAAAATTTTCAAAAGCACTTGAATGACTAAAGTCATTTTTGAAAATTGGACTTGGAAATCTAAGCTCAGATTTTCAAAGGTAATTAAGATCCTAAAGAGACAGTTGCCAACTCAGATCTTGAAAGATACCTATCTGATCTTTACACACCTTTGAAAATCTGGTCATAAGTGTCCTAGTCAGTTCTGAATGTGAGATGTAGGAGCCCAGTCCTCATTCCTTCAGGCTTTTTTTTTTTAATTTGAACTTTTATCTACACTAATTCCCCTCCTTTCTCTTTCACTAGCCAATAAATGCATGGATCAGAATTATAGGTGCTTTGTGAATACGCTGACTTGAGAGTGGAAAGATTTCCTGTTGTCATGTATAATTCCTGGTAACCCAACTCAAATATGAAAAACTAGGTTGATACCTGTTCATATCAGAAGCTGTTGAATTCAGTTCACCATTTGCAGTATCACATTAGGATGTTTAGCGGAGAAGATATTGTGGGTTTTTTTATTTATACTGTGGGCGAAGCATGGGCTCACAAGAATTCCTCCATTGTTTAACCATGAGTTTCAAAACATTTGGTGTTTTTCTAAAGGCCTGGAGTCAATTGATTATGTAGGAATCTCAGCTTTCATTTAAAAAAAGTTCTCTATACTTCTGGGCCTTACAGCTAAGGAGGAAAACTTTGAAACATGAACCCTAAATACTCAAGAAACAAGAGGCCAATAAAAATCCAACATGTTTTATTTTTAAAAAATCTTATGATTTGTAGACCATTCTCATAACTTTGTGTAGGCGTTCCTTGTGATTTTTTTGGGGTTGGCAATATAGCTCTTTGATTGGTGAATTTAGAGAGGTCTCTCCCTTCAGTTTCCCTTTCTACCCTCCTTTTTTGTCACAGGTCATCAGAGAATCATAGAGACAATGGAGAGTAGGGTGAGTCCATGACTATGGTTAATGACTGGTCAGGGTGACTAACTATTATCAGCCAGTGGTCTGAATGAGCTATCTACTGCCATCTGTTAATCAACTGTAGGAAAAGGCTTCATGAGCAGACCTTATTTATATAGACAACTTACTTTGCCACAGAGATCAATAGACACTCTTGCTATCTCAAGGTGATCAGTTTTGGCTCTTTTGGGTTGAAATTTACTTAAGACTTGGAGCTGGGAGAATGCAATGTTGTTATCCATATTGTAGGATTAAAAGACCTGAACTTAATATGACCTGGCTTAAAGGGTCTACCATAACTTGAACACTAAGCAGAGGATAGTGAGTCACATCTAACTGAAAGTCACAGAAGATGGAAACAGGTTTTATTTCTGATGGTGTAGAGTCTATTTGGGAGTCCTCAATTATATCTGACACTTTACATCCAGTGTTTAAAGGCAGAACTGACTAGAATCAATTGAGAGTCCTTGTCTTGTCTCAGTGATCGCTTGAGCAAAAATCATTGATAAAATCTTGTCTAGACTGACCTTGGACTCAACATGCAGGCAGTGTGTTGAAGGGCAGTGCAAAGGGGGTAATGGTGGTAAGGTACCATATTACCTAGTGAAATCATTGGTGCTGAAATCACTAAGGACTTGAATTTGACCACAGAACTGACACTTTCTTAACAAAGACTCCATTTTTGCTATTTAAAAAGTAAATCAATGTAACAGAAAACTGCAACGCTTTCTGGTAACTTTTTAAAAATCAAACTTTAAACTTTATTGAAAAAATTGGATAGTTTGTAGTTGAGAATATTTGACCTACACTTAAGGCAACTGATTTAATTTTGTGTAAAATTTTGCATAATAAAGGATGGCATTTTTTTTGAAAATGTTCAATTATATAGATATACATTTTGATCAGATCTACTTGATGTGATATTTGTGTGTGGTTGTGGTTGTGCGTTTTTTTCTCAACAAAAAATCGTGGGTGGGGGAGGGGCGGGGGGCCCCGCCAAAACTGTTTAAATTGGGCCCCACACTTCCTAAAGCCGGCCCTGGCCATTCCAGCACTTTTTTGAGAGGTTGGGAGCCACAATGGTGTGTTATAGCACTTCTGGTATTTCCAGTACTTGAGTTGTGGTACTTCTTGAGCACAGTACTCACCCACTGCAATAAAGTACTAAAGGTATTAGTATGAGCTCATTTTGTTTTCTTGTGGAGAGAAACTTGCAGAAGGAAATGATACATTCCAAGAAACTCTGCTCGGCCTACCTAATGGTTTCTTCCAAATGGTCCCCTAAGTGTATCCCATGGGCAGACAGGGGCTCAACATCAACATTTTTAAGTATTTTGATTGATGAAGTCTGAAGTTCTCACAATGCATCTGAGGTGGTGCATCCCACATGGCAGAACAGCTGAGGAGTCATACATCCATATAGTCCGCACTGGTGACTACCAGAGAATACTGTCTTGTGGAAGATCTTGGATACAATAAAAGTGATGAGGTGGACATCATCTTACAGAGAGAAGTTTCAGTTCCATCCCAAACATTCCTCCCTCAGCGCCCGACACCTTACTCACAGAGCTTTGACCCCATGGTATATCATGGAGAACCTTCAATTGGAATAAATTCTGTTCCCTCACTTCCCATGCAGAGGAACCTAATTGCACTAGATTTGTTTCCCTGTGCACACAATAATGAAGGGTAGCTTCAAAATCTTCCCAGGAAATTCTCCAGTAGATTTAAAATGCTCCTGCTACTTCAGTCTTATCTATTGTATTAAATGTACTGAATTTGCAATGGTTATTAGAGTAGCTGAATTCCATTTAAAATTAAATTCCTTTAAAATACTCATGATCCTATTTCCTCATCTTTATCATCTCTTTATTTGAAAATTTTGGACTTCAGTATTTGCCAAAGCTTACTTTTTGGAGTGGGAGTAGAGAATGATAGTTCATGGTGCTAGCTACTGAGAGTAACTTTCTTACAGTCCTGCCTCCAGTGAGAGTGAGAGTTTCTTGGGCTTAATTTGGCATCAACTCCCCAACACCGCCAAACTGCCCTTACTTTGCTTTGCCCCTTTGAAGCATTTTCCTAGGGCCTATAGTCTCCAGCCCCTTATTCACTGAATACTCACACCCTACCACATCTGCTGTCCCCAAGAATCAATACACACTCCAGCATACATGGTTCAATTCAAGATCAGCCCCCTATTTAATATCATAGCACTGAAATATTTAAGTTTATTATCAAAGATTGAAGAGATAGTGAGGATGATGGAAACAAAAGGGTTAATATCAAATAAAATCATAACATGCTGTCTAGAGACCAACTTAACAAGTTAACCTGTGTCTAAAGAAGTTTTATGATGATTCCCTATTTACAGACACATTTTGAGACCCAGCAGACAGATTTTAACCCACGTAAGTTACACCGTGTTAATTCAAAAATTATTCCACTTTTTTAATCAAAATGTCATGAAGGACTAAATCAAATGCCTTACAAAAATCTAAGTACAGTACGTTATTACCTTTTTTTTTAATCAAACTTAAAATAAAAGAATTAAGTTAATTTGTCAGGATCTATTTTCCATAAACTCATGTTGATTCTATTTCCATATACCCATGTTGATTTGCATTAATTACATTACTGTCCTTAATCCACATCATCCCATTTACCCTTTCTAAAAATTGGCTTACCATTAACTCTATTCCAATCTTTTGGAATGTCTCTAATGCTTCAAGATGATTCAAAAACCACATTGAATAGTCCATCAAGATCCTCACCCAACTCTTTTAAAATCCTTGGGTGCAAGTTATCTGGACCTGCTGATTTAGTAGAGTCTGACTTCAGTAACTTCTGTTCAATAGTCTCCAGAGATATTAGTAGAATTGAAATAATTGTATCCCTGTATGATGAGCTGATGTCATCTGTTTTTTTCCAAATACAGAACAGAAATATGTATTGAATACGTCTGTCTTTTCTATATTCTTATTGGTATTTTCTTCACTTCCATCTAGAAATGCATGGATAGTAATTGTACAGATTCTTTTTTACCCCAATATATATATTTTAAAAACTTGTTATTTTCCTCTAGTCTACTGGCTATAGATTTCTTCCTGTGTTCCTTTGCCTCCCTTATCTATTTTCTACAATTCCTAACTTCTGAATTATATTAATTACTATCAACTTCCCCTTCTTTTTGTTTCATAAATACATTTTTTTCTAGATGTCATCACATCTCCTCTAAACAAGGTTGTTTTCTAACTTACAAACTTCTTACTCAATTGTGGGACTCTGGCTTTTTGGGTATCTACTAAGGAATTCTTAAATGATTCCCAATTTTCATTCACATTTTTCTCATTAAATTCTTCCTTTCAGCTGATTTTGCACACAACTGTTTTCATCTCTGTGAATTTGGCCCTATTAAAGTAAGTGTGTGCTGTCATGTTATTGGATTTTAAGGGGAGCAGCCAGATCACTGCTGCACCCGCAGAGAGGGGGGGATTTGCCCCAAAGTCTATACAAAGGTGGCCATGTGAGGTGTCAAATGAAAGCTTATGTTCTATTGAGTCTATGTATTCTACTCATGTACTTGTATAATCTCTGAATGTGGAGTTATGAATATGGAATCTGTGCTGGTACTGGGGTGAGGAAGGAATGTCCAATGAATGACTATGCTAACTAACACAGCCGCTAGGACAATGGCTCTCAAGGTGGCTGTGACGCCCCCACGCCGCCCCGCGGCGTTTGCCCAGAGGGCTCGCTATGATCCTTGAGTCTCGAGCTCCCTCGGCTAGTCTTTTCCGCGCTTTCGTCTTCGGTTTCCCCCCCGCAACAACGCAGGAGGGGAAGGGGGGCCCGGGCCCGCCCACTCTCACGGGCCCCAGCCCAGGGCCCTAAGGGTTCTGGTCCAAGTGACCCGAACCCGGCTGACGGGGTACGACCCCTTAACTCGCCAGCCCACCAGTCATCCCTGACTCTGCCCTGGGCTGCTTCCTTCCCCTCGTGCTCCCGAGCTCACCAATTCGCCGCAGTCCGGGGTACCCGCGAGCCTGGGGGTGGTCCGCTGCCTCGGCGTTGCTCCCCTGGCCGGTGTGGGACTGTGCGGTGGGGTGCGGAGCCGCGCTGCGCTGCCCTGCGTCGCTCTCCGCGGCGCTGTCCTCCGCCCGCGGTCTGCTGCCCCTCTCTCGCTTGGGGCCGCGGTCCCGTTTTAAAGTTGGCGCCGGGGGCGCGGCCCCGGCGTCCTGCGCCGTCTCCGCCCTCCACGCCGGGGCGTCTGTCCGTTGCCAGGGCAACGGGGCCTAGGCTCCGGCGCGCCCGGATGACGTCCTCCGGCGCGTCGGAGGCCAACGCGTTCCTCGCCGCCGCCGAACACCGCGGGCAGCGGCGGGGGGCGCTCCGCCTCCCGCTGTACAGGGCGGCTGGTGCGGGGCTCTCCGCCGTGGGCGGGGCTGCCCCGTCACACACCTCCCCCTTTAACTGCCCTCCCTCTTCTTCCGAGTCTGCCTCGTACCTTCTCGAAAAGAAGTCCGCATTTTGATGCTGCGCGCCCGGTCGGTGGGCCACGTCAAAGGCGTATGGCTGGAGGGCCAGGTACCACCGCATCAGGCGCGGGTTCGCGTCCTTCATAGTTTGTATCCAACGGAGTGGGGCGTGGTCCGTGACCACCTTGAACCGTCCCCCTAAAAGATAGTATCTTAACATATCTAAGGCCCACTTTACCGCAAGGGCCTCCTTCTCAATGGTCGAGTAGCGACGCTCCCGTGGGAAGAGCTTGCGACTGATGTACACCACCGGGTGTTCTTCCTCTCCTTCACCCTGCGAGAGGACCGCCCCAATCCCCGTCTCGGAGGCGTCTGTTAGGACCGTAAAGGGGAGGTTAAAGTCAGGTTGGGCCAATACGGGGTCGCGACTTAAACTTTCCTTTAACCTCTGAAAGGCTACCTCGCACTCGGTCGACCAGCCCACCTTCTGGGGCATCGCGGCCCGAGTTAAGTCCGTTAGCGGCGCTGCTATCGCCGCGAAGTTTGGGATAAAACGCCGATAGTATCCGGCTAACCCGAGAAACTGGCGCACCTGTTTCTTTGTTTTGGGTGGGGGGTAGCTCTTCAAGGCTTCAACCTTTTCTACCACGGGACGTATTTGACCCCTTCCCACTACATACCCCAGATAGACTACCTCCTTTTCCCCGAAGCGGCACTTTCGTGGGTTCGCCGTCAGCCCGGCTTCCCGCAGAGCCTGTAGCACGGCCCCTACGTGTTGGAGGTGTTCTCCCCATGTCTGGCTGTACACGACGATGTCGTCGATGTAGGCGGCCGCCCATCTTCCCTGTTCTCTCAGTACCCGGTCCATAAGGCGCTGAAACGTCGCGGCGGCGCCATGTAGCCCGAAGGGCATCCGTGTAAAATGGTATAGCCCAAACGGGGTCGAGAAGGCCGTCTTCTCTCGGGAGGTCGGCGTCAGGGGAATCTGCCAGTATCCTCGGGTCAGATCCAAAGTGGACAGGTACCGGGCGCCTCCGAGCCGGTCTAGAAGTTCATCTACCCGTGGCATGGGGTAGGCATCGAAGCGCGACTGCGCATTGACTTTACGGAAGTCGATGCAGAATCGTAGTGATCCGTCGGGCTTCGGGACGAGCACTATAGGGCTGCGCCATTCGCTGAAGGATTCCTCCACGACTCCCCACTGGAGCATCTTCTGCACCTCCCCTCGCACCGTCTCCCACATCCGTCGGGGCACGGGCCGTACTCGTTCACACACCGTCTTCCGGGGTTCCGTCTCTATGTGGTGGTGGATGAGGGTGGTTTGCCCCGGCTCGGCCGTCAGGACATCCCCGAAGGTCCGTAGCAGCTCCTCCAGGTCATTCCTCTGGGCCTCGGTTAGGTCGGTTCCTGTGGGGAAGGTCTGGGGCGGGGTTGCCCCGTCGAGGTTCCCGGGTCCTAACTCCGGGTCGGGGGGCACTGGGTTGATCCAGAAGGCCTCACGTTGCTTCCAGGCTTTCAAGAGATTAATATGGTAAATGCGTGTGTCATTCTTCCTCCCTGACACCTTAACCTCATAATCGACGTCCCCTACACGCCTCAGGATCTCGAAGGGCCCTTGCCACTTGGCCAACAACTTCGAGCCGGGGGTCGGCAACAGCACCAGGACCCGTTGACCCGGGTCGAACACCCGCAACTGAGCTCCCTGGTTATAGTACCGGGCTTGCTTGGCTTGGGCTTGCTCTAGGTTCTCTTTCGCGAACTCCCCTAGCCTGTGCAGCTTTTCCCGGAGGTTCAGGACATACTGTACCGACCCCTGCACTCGGGTCCCCTGTTCCTCCCAATTCTCACGGATAATGTCTAGTATCCCCCGCGGGTGTCGGCCGAACAATAGTTCAAACGGGGAAAACCCTGTAGAGGATTGGGGCACCTCCCGTATCGCGAACAGGAGTGCTGGCAACAACGCGTCCCAATCCCGGGGTTCTTGCCCTACAAACTTCCTCAGCATCTCCTTTAGCGTTCTATTAAAACGTTCTACTAACCCGTCTGTTTGGGGGTGGTAGATGGCCGTTTTCAGCCGCTCGATCCGCAACAACTTACACAACTCGTTCATCAGTCTCGAGGTGAAGTTAGTCCCTTGGTCAGTTAGAATCTGCTCCGGCAGCCCCACTCGGGCAAAAATCTTCACGAGTTCCGCAGCAAGGGTGCTGGCGTGCACGTTTCTGAGCGGGACGGCCTCCGGATATCGTGTTGCATAGTCTAATAGCACCAAAATATACTGGTGCCCGGTTTTGGATTTGTCCAACGGGCCGACTATATCCATGGCGACCCTCGCGAAGGGCACTCCCACCACGGGCAACGGCACCAGGGGGGCTTTGGGTACCCCCTTCGGCCTAACCTTTTGGCACTCGGGGCAGGAGCCACAAAAGTCCTGTACTTCGCGGAAGATGCCCGGCCAGTAGAACCGCCGAATGATACGCTGCACAGTTTTTTCTGCCCCCAGGTGCCCGGCCCAGGGGTTAGCGTGGGCTAGCTCCATGAGGCGTTGTCGGTACCTTTTTGGCACCAGCAACTGCTCGACCCCTGAATCGTCCCCCTGCCCCCCGTCCACCCGGTACAACCGATCGTGTCGTACCTCAAAGTAGGGGCTGGTCGGCCTGTCGGCCTGGGGAGCGTCCTCGTCCTGCGGATCCCGGGCGGCACTCCATGCATGTCGGAGTGACGGATCTTCCCGCTGCTCCTGTATAAAGTCACCATCCACTAGCTCCAGTATTCGCGGTCCTTCTGCCTCGCCCTCTTGTGGGCCGGGGCGGGGGTCCCCAATCATACCCTCCTCTCTCTGGGGAGGCCCTCGTTCCCGCCATGCGTTCAGGGCCCGGCGGAAGCCCCGCCAATCCCGTCCTAGGAGCGCTGGGTACACTAGCTTAGGGGCGACCACCACGTAGCACCACTCTTGGCGGTCCCCATCCGATATCTGGGTCCACGCAGTGGCGTATTGGTGGGAATCGCCGTGTACGCACTGCACCCAGACCGGCGGGCCCCGTGTGTTGCTCAGGCTCCAGCCAGCGCCATGCAGCCTCCCTTAGCTTCTGGGCCATGGCCCGGGGGCGGACCTCGGCGCTGTAGGGTTCACCCCGGAACTTCTGGCGGTGCGTCTCAGGCGTGATCCCCATTTGGTCGAGTATGGCCTCCTTCAATCGGTAGTAATGCAGGGCCTCGCGGTCACTTAAACCCCTATATGCTAACTGAGCCGGGCCCGTTAGGTATGGGGCCAGTAGTGTAGCCCAGTGGGATTCTGGCCACCGGGCTACCGTCGCCACCCTCTCAAAGGTGGCGAGGTATGCCTCAGGATCGTCAGCCGGCCCCATCTTAGTTAGCCGTATGGGCAGGCGTACCACCTCCCCCTCTCCTGCTGGCCCCTCCTCTTCGGGGCATGCTGGACTCAGGGGGGTCACCATTGCCGGTGGATATCGTCTCATCCACTCTTCCTGTTGCGCCTTCATTTGCTCGGCCACCTCCCGGATCAGTTGTTTTTGCTGCTCTTGTTGCTGGGTGGTGAGCTGCTGGATTAAGGCTGCCTGCTGCTGTTGGTTTTGCCTTTGGGTCTCCTTGACCCACTCCATGAATTGCGTCGGATCCATGGCGTGTCCCGGTGCAGTTCTCACTCCCCTTTTTCCGAAAAACACCACAAAACACCCCCCTGTTAGTGCTCCCTAAGCCTTCTCACACCCCCTTTCCTTTCCTGGGGGGGGGCTGGGTTCGTGAGTAGGTTTTTTTTTTTTTTTTTTTTTTTTTTTAATCGCCCCTTACATCCGGGGTAGGATCCCCACTATACCCACGTTCTCCACCACCTGTGACGCCCCCACGCCGCCCCGCGGCGTTTGCCCAGAGGGCTCGCTATGATCCTTGAGTCTCGAGCTCCCTCGGCTAGTCTTTTCCGCGCTTTCGTCTTCGGTTTCCCCCCCGCAACAACGCAGGAGGGGAAGGGGGGCCCGGGCCCGCCCACTCTCACGGGCCCCAGCCCAGGGCCCTAAGGGTTCTGGTCCAAGTGACCCGAACCCGGCTGACGGGGTACGACCCCTTAACTCGCCAGCCCACCAGTCATCCCTGACTCTGCCCTGGGCTGCTTCCTTCCCCTCGTGCTCCCGAGCTCACCAATTCGCCGCAGTCCGGGGTACCCGCGAGCCTGGGGTGGTCCGCTGCCTCGGCGTTGCTCCCCTGGCCGGTGTGGGACTGTGCGGTGGGGTGCGGAGCCGCGCTGCGCTGCCCTGCGTCGCTCTCCGCGGCGCTGTCCTCCGCCCGCGGTCTGCTGCCCCTCTCTCGCTTGGGGCCGCGGTCCCGTTTTAAAGTTGGCGCCGGGGGCGCGGCCCCGGCGTCCTGCGCCGTCTCCGCCCTCCACGCCGGGGCGTCTGTCCGTTGCCAGGGCAACGGGGCCTAGGCTCCGGCGCGCCCGGATGACGTCCTCCGGCGCGTCGGAGGCCAACGCGTTCCTCGCCGCCGCCGAACACCGCGGGCAGCGGCGGGGGGCGCTCCGCCTCCCGCTGTACAGGGCGGCTGGTGCGGGGCTCTCCGCCGTGGGCGGGGCTGCCCCGTCACAGTGGCCAATACACATCTGAGGAATGCATCTGGAAAAATGCATGCTAATCAGGGCATAATGGCTGCTAGCATGTGAGACACAAACCGGTCACTTGACCATGTGACCTCCTCTGGCTATGGAGACGCCAGGAGAGATATTTAAGTGCCCTGAGGCAGAGTCCATCTTGTCTTCAATTCTGCTACTGATCCCAGATGCAGCCCTGTGAGGAACAGAGAGCCAGGAAGGATTGTTGGTGCATCCTGACATAGGATGTACACCAGAGACTTTTAAGCTAGCAGTTTATAACATCTCTGCTGAGAGCCTGAATCAAGAACTTGGTGATTGGTACATGTAAAGTATTTTCCTTAACAACCTTAGTCTCAACCTTTTCTTTATTTTGTTAATAAACCTTTAGATTTTATATTCTAAAGGACTGGCCCAGTGTGCTCTTGTGGGTAAGATCCAAAGTATAAACTGACCAGGGATTTGTGGCTGGCTCTTTGGGACCGGGAGAACTCGCTTGGGGTAGGTACGATTGGGTTCTCTAACCCCTCACCTGTATGTAAGGCCCAGGGCTGATTGTGGCACAGGGAGAACTTGGATGTCTGAGGAGTTTTGCTCGTGAGGCTTCCTGCTGGCCGGATTGGCAGCTGAACCACTCGGTGTGACTGGTTTCTGACCTTTGGGAAAGGTCTCCAGTCAGGGGCTGTAAGGAGACCTGGTTCTGAGCAATTCACCCTGAGTGGAAGCCCTCAGCTGTGCCCAGACCCGGCCCGGTCCATTGTCACATTAGCATCAACACTTTTTTTAATTAGGAATTGTTCATCTATAATGTATAAAATCTAACCATGTTCTAATACTGATAGCATAAGACCTCCAGCATGTCACTTAGGGTATGTCTACACTTCAGCGCTATTTCAAATTAACTTAATTCGAATTAAATAGTTAATTTGAATTAAGCTAATTCGAATTAATGCATCTACACCCGAAAACTATTTTGAAATAACGTTTTGCTATTTCAAAATAGTGCGTCCACACTGAATGGACCCTGACCTGAAGTCAAGGCTGGCCAGAACTAGTGCCCGCAGCGCATCGTGCAATGATGAGTAACAGTTAATTCCAGGGAAGGGTTTTGGATCGGACTACTGCATCTATATGCTGCGAGTTAATTCGGGCTACCAGCTTTTTAAAATGGCAACCGGCCGCAAATATGCTAATCAAGCGCAGGATAATTAAATCCCAAGCTTCATAAGCAACTTTGGTATGCTTCATTTGCCTCCCTCGTTCGAACTAGGAGGCAAGTGTAGACATACCCATGGGGAATGTGGGGAGAGGAAAGAAGAAAAGGGCTGATGGGATTCAAATGATTAAGCCTTTTCACTCTGAGGCTGACAATCTCAAATCTGTGTGTCTGTTGCTTCACACTTTGGCTCTGTGGAAAAAAGGTTGTATCTCTGTTGTTGGTTCCCTTTCTAAGAGACAACTGTACTTGTTTGCATGAGGAAAAGAATTAAATTGGTTTTAGAGCATTTTCACATTCAAGGTATCACAAAGTACATTAAAGAATGGATTAATGAGTTGCTGTATTTACCATACACGTGAGTTTGCTGCCAGTTTAATCTCCCTTAAATGTCTGGTCCATCGTTTTTATATTTCTTCTGATTGTATCATTCTCTGTTCATATTCCCTATTCCCCTTTTATGCACTGTTGATTTGTATATTTTTCCTGTAAAGTGCTTTGAGATTTGTGAAGCACTGTGTAAATATTAAACATTAAACAGTAATTATGAGCTTTTACATTTAGTTTCTGTTGATAGAATGATCCTAATGTGATGCTGTCAAACTGATGCTTGACAACAAAATGCTCAAGCAAAATAAGCCCATAGCCTTTCCTAAGAAAGTCAGTTTGTACAACTGGGATATTATATCCATACCATTATATGAATCAAACCTTATTTCAGAATGCATTGAGGTCGATAAACAGTTAGAAAAATCAGGATAAGGTTGATAAATTTATTTAGATCAATCAAGCTGTCATCCATATCCTTTCTTATTCATGTCTTCAGTGTACAACACAGCTCACTGCGCTCTTGGCCTTGTTTTCAGCACACCCTAACCTCTACCTATGCTTTTTGACTGATAGTGAATGGGGAGATAAGGCAAAATGAGTGTCTGGACCTTATTCTACTTCTTCATTGGGGTTGAAGGACTTCTCTCTTTTGGGAGGCAAACTGAGTGAAACATCCATGCAACAGTACTAACTAAATAATTTAGATTTTAGGTTGATAGTTCTGTGTATTTTCAATCAGATAGTTTGTATAATATCTCATCTGAATACTTGGCTGGCTTAATTACAAAGGGAAAAGGCAAATATTACATAATTTAGAAAGCAAGTATTACCCTGATCTCCTTCATCAGAATGCCATCTGTCTGTGCTACTGCAGCCAGAGAACAATCTCTCAGATTCTTCTGGGACCAGTTATGCCTGAATGCTGATCCAAAGTAGCTATCCCTGTTTTCTAAAACAGTTTTCTCCAATTCCATACACACACCATAGTGATTGGTGAAGAGCTGCATTCTCACAGAGCTCGAGGAAGGTGTCCCTCATCCTGAAGTTCTGGGTCCTCTGTTGGTCTCCCCAGTGCTCCAGGACAATGTGGTCCCACCAGTCGCTGCTGGTGTCCAGACGCCAGATGCGGCAGGGCATGTAAATACTCTTTAGTGTTGCTTAGTAATTCAAGTATAATTGTTTCAGAACTCATTTGGCCTGGCTATGTTCAATTTACCTAGGCCTCTTTTGATTTTTTTTTTCATTAGAGCTGGCTAAAAATGAGAACATAAGAATGGCCATACTGGGTCAGACTAAAGGCCCATCTAGCTCAGTATCCTGTCTTCCTACAGTGGTCAATGCCAGATGCTCCAGAGGGAGTAAACAGAACAGGTAACCATCAAGGCTACATGTACACTACAGTGATATTTCAGGATACCTCTTGAAATTCCACGTCTTTTGAGGGTGCCCGTTAGTTTGAAATATAATGGGCTCACTATTCCAATGTCCCTGTAAATCTCATTCCATGAGGAACAAGGGATGTTTGGGAATAGCAATTTATTTTGAAATAAGTGCTGTGTAGACAGCCAAATTTCAAAATAAGCTATTTCAAATTTCACTTAAAACAAGCTACGCAATTTGTGTTGCTCACAATTTGTAGCTTATTTTGATCTATAGGTGCAGTGTAGACACACCCCAGGTGATACTTCTCCTGTCACCCATTTCCAGTTCCTGACAAACAGAGACCAGGGACACCATTCCCAGGGCTAGACAAACCCCAGAGAAAGCCACTTGCCAGCCGCGTACTGTGTATGCGCAAAACCGGAACTGCGCATGCGCGAAGCGCCAGTGAATGGGGCTTGTGGCATGACTGGCTGAAATCTACTCACCACGGGCGAGTAGATTCAGCGATTTGTTGAGCCCTGACCATTCCTACCTATCCTGGTTGAGGAAACAGTTTTACATCAATTCCAAAGTTATTCCCTTTTCCTTTTAAGCAATTTTCCCTTATAAAAAGGTAAAAAATGGCAGACTCTGGACCCTCTGTCACAAGAACTGTGTTCTTTTACACCAGGGGAGGAACTAGTCCCTAAATGGTATTATATCACTATTCACTTCAATTTTTAGAATTCCAGAGTATTTGGTATGATGGGATTTATATAACAGCAAGATATGTGATGATTTTAGACTTCAATAGACTTTAGTTTAATTGGCCATGGCAATATCATAAAACATTGAATACCATGTGTTTAATCATAACAACTTTTGTGACAATACTTCAATTAGAGCCATTTCAATGGAAACCTGTATCCTCAGAAACACTTCATGAAAATTAGTTAATGGGGCATTAGTGCTCAGTTGTTAATTCTCCAAACTAACTAATTCATCATTTCACATTTGTGTGAACCACAAAAGCAATAAGCCCTCTTTTTAAAACTTACTGCCAGAGAAATATTTCCATTTTTTAAAATTGATCTACATTCCCTGAATAGGTTCTCAAAAAAGTTACTGGAATTGAGCAAACACTGTGGCTGTGTCTACACTGGGCCACTTATTCCAGAAAAGCAGCCGCTTTTCCAGAATAACTTGAAAGCTGTCTACAATGGCCGCTTGCTTTTCCGGAAAAGCAATGACGATCTAATGTAAAATCGCCATTGTTTTTCCGGAAAAACTATGCTGCTCCCGTTCGGGCAAAAGTCCTTTTCTGGAAAAACTGTTCTGGAAAAGGGCCACTGTAGACAGCCCAGCAGTCTTTTCCGCAAAAAAGCCCCGATCACGAAAATGACGATCGGGGCTTTTTTGCGGAAACGTGAGTCTACATTGGCACGGACGCTTTTCTGGAAAAAGTGCTTTTCCGGAAAAGCATCCTGCCAATGTAGATGCACTCTTTCCTGAAATACTTATAACGGAAAACTGTTCCATTTTAAGCATTTCCGGAAAAGGGTGCCAATGTAGACACAGCCTAGAGCTCCTAACTTAGATCTTTCATAACAAAAAAAAAAAAAAAAAGACTACCAAGCTGATTCTCATAGGCTGTGTCCAGACTCAGGGGTTTTTTCGAAAAAAGTAGCCTTTTTCGAAAAAACTTCACCTGCGTCTAGACTGCAGCCGCGTTCTTTCGAAATTAAATCGAAAGAATGCAGCTTTTCTTTCGACGGTGGTAAACCTAATTCCACGAGGAAGAACGCCTTCTTTCAAAAGTGCTCTTTCAAAAGAAGGCGTTCTTGAAAGCAAACAGGCTTTTTAGAAAGAGAGCATCCAGACTCACTGGGTGCTTTCTTTCGAAAAAGCGGCTTGCTTTTTGAAATTCCGCGTGCAGTCTAGACGCTCTCTTTCGAAAGAGGCTCTTTCGAAAGAGAGCATCTAGACTGCACGCGGAATTTCGCCTCTTTCGAAAGAGCCTCTTTCGAAAGAGGCTTGCAGTCTAGACATAGCCATAGAGAATCAAAACTCAGACTGAATTATTTAGAAATGTCCAAAATATTTACAGTTCTCATTGGAAATGTCAGCCCAGAATTACTTTAGTATTGTAAGGAGCTGGGGTAAACCAATTTATGATGAAAGCCTATTGAAATTGATAGGAATAAACTCACAATTCAATTAACAACTGTAAGCATAAACCCCCTCCTCAGAAAAAAGTAGTATGTGAACTCACTAGGAGCTTTTCCTAACTGTTGTTTGTGTGTGTACATGCGCATGTGGGAGGAGGGTGACAGAACAGACCAAAAAAACTGGTGAACAACTGAAAGTCTAGAGGCTGCTGCTGGAAGAAACCTGAGGACAGATTTTTTTGGGCTGGGCTACAAACTGAAATCAATGTTCTTGGTGCTATGAAAGAAGCTTTTTAACTCTTTCTGCATTCAAAGACACAGGACTTTGTACATTCTTCAACAAAACTGCATCAGAGAAATATCTGACTGACACCAAATTCTCTTCCTGACTGGCGCAACCTACTAGACCCTGAATTTTTGGCTAGTTGGTTGGGTCAAACTGGGAAACAGTATTATTAGAGACTGTGCATCAGATCCTATTGTTAGTTACACATTCTAAATCTGGAGTAAATATATGAACGGCAGTTGAATTATTCTAGATTTATTCTATATAACAGATCTATATAAAAAAAAGGAATAAGGGATCTTTCGGAAAAGGCTTCATTTTCTGAAAGATCCCCGTCTAGACTGGCGCTTTTTTCCATCAAAGCCCCAGGCTGGAAAAAAGTGGCAGTCATGTTTATGCAAATGAAGCAGGGGGATTTAAATCCCCGCTTCATTTGCAATTGCGATGTGTCTAATTTGCATCCCTTTTACGGAAAAGGGATGCAGTCTAGACGCAGTCACTGGGTTTGTACTAAAAAATTTTTACACAGTTGTGTGGCTTTTGATTTGTTTGACTCATTCTTTAAGCCATGTCTACTTTTGCCAGTATAGTAATGTGAGTTGGGATATGGTTTGTTTGTTTATATACTTACTTATACTGGCCAGTGCTCTGGTGTGAATGCTAGAATAAAAGGTACATTTGCTAGTATAGCTTATTTTTATTCAAGGAGCCAGTATAAGCTATTCTGATAAAAGCACTCTTCTGTCAGTATGAACTGTGTCTTCACTGGTATAGCTAAACTGGCAAAAAGCCTTTCCAATGTAGAAAAGTCCTGACTGTCCTTGAACCACATATCCTGCCATTTCAGTGTATAGCACTGACTGCTGGATTTGTGACAAACAGATTACAAAGCTAGTTTATCCTGCCATTGTATTTTGTCTGGGTCTTTTCTGAAGCTGAAGCAGATATTGCAGTAGGGTGCACTAATTGCTCATTTGCTGCAGTAACCTTTTCAACTGGACACATCTCATATCTGATTTCATGTTGATGTGTCTTCATTTTAATTACAGTGTGCTGGCAGGGAGAGAAAGCCAGCGGTGTGAAGTACTATACAATGCCCAGAAAGGACTGACTCTGCTCTTCAGAGGTGTACTCTGTAAGAACTATGAAGCAAGAGTTCTATTCTCTGTTTTTTTTTTTTTACACCTGAGGTCTGGCAGAGTTTAAAACTAGTAGCATGAGTGTATTATTGCATTGTATATAGTGAAACTTTCATTTCTAAAACATTTACATTGAAATATCATATTGCTATCAAACTTACTGTTTGCTGCAATAATGAATGAATCAAAGGCAACCTGAAAAGAAAGAGCTTGTACCTTTTTCCCCAGTTTATGATTTTATTTTCTACCTTAAAAATATCATGAATATCAAGTCTTGCTTTCAGCGATTCTCTAGAGATTTCCCTCATAAAACTGAGAGTTGTGGATTGGAAGCTCTTTATGACCTTAATTGAATGAATACTTAGGTTAAAATATTTAACTTTTCTTCTAATTTTTTAAGTATTTGAGTTTAAAGCTTTTGTTATGATGATTTGATACTTTTAAAACAGGCTGAATAGATACAGTCAAATAATCAGGCTTCACTTCCTTGTTCTCTGAAATGTCATATTGTCATTAGTTGTCTAGACTGGGGCCACATCTACACTACATGGAAGATCAACGCTCCAGAGGTTGCCCTTCAGGCATTCAATTTAGCTGAGGACAACTCCTTCAGGCAATCAAATGCTGAGGGCAGCTCCAGCTGGTGTCTAGTACTCCTCCTCTTTGAAGAGTAAGGGAAGCTGATAGGAGCATTTGCTCCCATTGGCCACCCGCTGTGTGTACGGTGCAGAAATGAGATTTAAGATACATCAATTCCAGCTATTTAAGTAATGTAGCTTATTTTAATTTGACCTTCTGCTGTAGCATAGACCAGGCCTAGATGTCCACAGAATCTTCTAGAAAAAAGCCTGACACAATAGACAATTTCTAAAGTTTCAATTTCTAATTATATACAAAGGTTAACTCTTCATTGCTTCTTTCATGGATGTCTGGAAAATAGGGGCTAGTGTTAAGCTGCTCTAATAGTGTTTTACTGTTCAGCCACAGTATGGACACTGTGTAATATCTATAGAGGAGATCAGTGTTTTGTAACAAATTTTGGTTGGTAACTTCTTATTTAAAGTACAATGTTTTGTAATCCCTCCCCTTTACATTTATTGTAAAATATAGAGTAAAAAGTCAGACACAGTAAGACTGTATTTTTGTGACTGTTATGAGATACTGAAAGAAAATATACATACTTGGAGGAAAAGGATGTATAGGTAATGTGGAAGTAAGATTTTATTTTATTTAGATTGAATTTTTTTTCAAGGTTTCCTTGCTTTGCCATACCAGATTGCCCTTCTGCACCAACCTGCTAGTCATGACCCAACCATTGACAAACACTGGTCTAAAGACTAGGTATATATAACAAGTTATATTACACTTGCTGACAGTGGGGTCCTCTTTATGGGGATGAAACTACTCAAGACAGAGGAACAGCCCTAGTGTTGTCTTTAAGGGGCTAATGCAGAGCAGCTCCTTGGGGAGAGACAGACCTCTGTGTCTGCCCTTGCAGTCAGAAGAGACGCAGATTAACACCAGACAGAAGCAGCCCCAGATGGCATCCCCTTGCCATCTAACTACTAGCAGTGAAAATAACTAAAATTTCTTACAGGTTGTCATAAACGGGAGTCCTGACCAGCACCTGGTGTCTAACGGGTTAACTCTGTCCCATGCCAGGTATCTGGTCAGCCAATAACAATGCAGACAGGAAATTCAAACTAGGACAAAGGAGTCTTTATCTTTCCCTCCTTTGTCTGAAAAGCAGAGCAGTTTTTTCCAGGTATTAAGGAAGATGGAAGACACTTCTCTCTCCAAGACAGACTCTTACAATGTATAAGTAGGGAGAAGTTTAGCTAGTCCATCAGGTTTTATTTTTTCCTTGTTTGGGAATTTGGAACTAATGTCTGAGCTTAAGTGTGGTTTTTTTTTCTCTCTTTTGTAACTAAAGTTTTAGCCCAGGGATTTCCCCTGAATATATCAACTAGTACCTCTTCCCATCTAGTCCTTTATTATGGTTGCAACTGTAATTTTGTTTTGATAATAAAAGTTTGTTTTCTTTTTTCTAATTAACCTGTACTAGTTGATTTTTTGTGTCCTGAAAGGTCTGTATGTGGGTCCCTTATGTTTTTCCCAACTCCAAGCAAAAGGGAGGTTGGGGCAAGAGGAAAGCTTTACCTTAGGAGGAAATTTCCCAAGTGATTTCTTCCCTGATTTTTTGTGGAATTATGTGGGTGGGTCTGGGTATTAGGATTTTGAGGGGAAGTTTTTATACCAAAGCTGTAGAGACAAAGTTTTGGGGTGCTCTTGTGGGCCCCCACTTCTACATTTATCGTGCCAGAGTGGGGAACAACCTTGACACAGGTACTGTCCTATAGTAACTCAAGTCCCTGCCAGCTCTTTAAATGGCTCCCTGTTGAGCGTTTGCCGCAGCTCAGCCAGATGTTGCCAGATTTGCACACCAGGGCACACCCACTTACTTTAATCTCTGCTAACTACCAATACCTATCTATCACCATGTCCACCAACAGCTCAAGATAGTAAAATTGTGGCCAGGCACATCAGAGGAATGTGTAGCTTCTAGACTGGGGCAAAGCTGTTTCAGCAAAAGGGAGATAGAAAATGATTGTTCCTGGGCCTAGTTTTTCATGATATTTTCTGAGTTTTACATACACTTAAATCTCCATACTCTGGATGTCCCTAATCTGGGGACATCTCCTATGGCACAGAGAAGGACGTGACTCTGTGTGCTGCCACTCCTGCTCTCTATGCCCCCACCCAGCAGGAGGAACAGCTGCGCTAGAGACACTTCCCCTGAGGGCAATTCCTGGGAGCAGCAGGGAGTACGGAGCCACGTGTGCCCCCCAGGACAGGACAGCAGGTAATTGTTTCACCCCCACTCTCTCTTGCCCAAATACTGCAGGCCTCCTTGTCCCAGTAAAATCTTTAATCTGGCCTATCCTATTTCCCAGGGTTGCCAGATTAACAAGGTTCGAGAACACATATATTTTTCTCCATTTATTTTATTGAATTGTTATAAGAGAAATTCATTTCCTCAAAACCCATTTTTCAGTAAGAAAATGTATAAATAAGGTAAGAAAATCATTCATGCATTTTTCCACAAGACACACGGAGACCTCTTTCCTTTTTGAAAATCAAGCCCTGGATGTCTGCAAGCAAAACAGTATTAAGGCTTTTGTTTTGCTGGACACCTTAGATCTGCTACAGTTTCCACTGCATCTCTGTTTATTGGATCCAAAGAGGACACAGTATTCTCAGTTCAGTGCCTATCTGAAACTAGTCCATAAAGGCTTTTATCTGGTTGCTCCCTCCAAGATCAAGGCTCCCTCTAGCTATGTGGCTGTGCAGCTGTCTAATAAGCCCCACACAGGGGCTCAGGGCTGCCATGCAGGGAGTTGTCACAGCCAGGGGAAAGATGCATTCTTCTGGCCACAGCAGGGTGGGAATAAGAAAAGTTATTTAGGGGCTGCAGCCTGTAGAGCCCCTATGTTCCAGATCAGCCCTTTCTGGTGGGAGAAGGGAGGTGGCTCAGAATGCCTTCCTTTCTTTCCTGGGTGGAGCCACATAACAATTCAGTTATTTCAAAATAATTTCAAAATAACGGATGGCTTATTCTGACCTCGTTCCACGAGGCGTACAGATAGTTTGGAATAACTACGTAGTTCGAACTATCTAGCCCGTGCCACGTGTAGCCGCGCGGCACGGGGTTCGCACTAGCCGGCTTTTAAAAATGGCGGAGCCGGCTTTATGCTAATGAAGCCCGGGAAATTCAAATCCCGGGCTTCATTAGCAAGTTCGGTATGCATACATTACCCCACTAGTTCGAACTAGCGGGGTAGTGTAGACATACCCTAAGGTGCTACAGGACTACTCGTTGTGATCAAATATTAGGTCAGTTATTTGTACTAACTCAACTGAAGAGACGATAAAACTGGACTAAGTGAGATAAAATATGGAACAAACTGAGGTCTTGCTGTGTGTGTGTGTGTGTGTGTGTGTGTGTGTGTGTGTGTGTGTGTGTGTGTGTGTGTGAGGAATGAATGGGAATTATTTGTACATTTCCCTTGTCCTGAAATTGGCTGTAAGTTTCTTAATCACACAATAGCTTTTTGCCACTAAATTTAACTAGGCCTAAGAGGTTTAGATAAATTCAGAGGCACTTCAGAAAATCATCTGAATTTGTAATATGTTTACATGAGGTTTACCTATTAAAAGTCTATATCATACTGTATATTCTGGAAAATTTCTTTGAAAATTGTGGATTCTGCAGAAGTCACCAAATTATCGAATCCATTTAGAATCTGTATATTAATAAATGAAAGATGAAACAAAATCAAGCAACATGAAAAACAGCTATTTAAAAAAATCTGCCACAAGAATTATTTTTACACTTATGCATCTCTCAAGCTTCATCTGCTAAGGGGGAAATGACAGATTGAAAAAGGCCTTCTATTGTTTACATTTGACACTTACAACAAGAACAAAGAGAGCAATGAAAGTATCTTCCACAAGATCATCCATCTGTCACAATGTTTTATGACTAGTGCTGTGACTGCAAAATTGTTCATGAAAATTTAAAATAAAATATATGCAAAATGGCTTAAAAAACAGACAAATCCTATGGTGAGGCACATGAACTATACTGCAAGTTATAATTAGAGGTGGACCTGAAGAATTTAGTTTGTACCTATGTTCAGATTCACACCTTAAGTCTGGTGATGTTCAAATATAGGGGTTTGGTTCAGGTTTATTTCTGGTTATAATGATTTCAGGTTAATATGCAGCAGATTCTGGTTCACTTTCTACTTGAAACAATAGTATTGAGTTTAATGCAGCGTGGAAAATGACATCACACATCCTCTTAAGACTGTTAGAGAGAAACCGTATTCCAACAGGCATTTCTTTCCATTTTACATGGCAAGACATTAAAGGAAGAAAAAGAGGTAGGAGAATGAGACCACAGAGGACAAGTTATAACAGTGCTTTTGTTCTTTGGGGGTGTATTTTTTTCTTCTAAGTTCTGAATTTGCACAGTAAAATGTGGATGTATTTTTAGATATAATCATTATTAGCCAAGACTCATCTCTGAAATGTTCAGGAAGTGAAAAAAAAAGATTAAATGTCCCAAAAGTGAAATAATAGGGCTAAAAATATTCCCAGAGGGAGGAGAGTCTTATTACCGAAAATTAAATTTGACAGATGTCAGTTTGTCAGTAAGTATTAATTTCTCTTCAATTTTTTTTCCTTTTGCAGAGGTGTATTAACTGCTTCAGCAAGACAAATTGGCCTAATGAAGACGGGAATATTAACTACTTGTGTTTTAAAACCAGATACATTTTGCAACCCCAACTAATTGTTGTCACAAATTATCACAGTTAACCATCTAACTCCTGGATTTGTGGGTCAGCATCTAACTACCACTTTCTGCAATCATAATTAAAGGGATATAATTAGTTTAGATTTGCTTCTAATAATTTTAAAACAAGAACATGCTTTTATAAAATCTATGATCAATAGAAACACTTTTATCAATTAAAACAAATCTTGAGCTATTTTGTTCTTGGTTTTTACTTTGCTGTTGAAATACTTTGCTAAGATTAGGATCAACCTTTTGGTCTGACTAGAGCAAAGAATCTGCAGAATTTTGCTCATGGTAACATGGTTGTGTCCCCCTCCTAACCACATCCATTGATTATTTATATACATAACGACTGTTCAATTGTCACTTTGAAGAAGGACAGTATTGGACATGATGTAAAGAATAGATTTCTGCCATGTGTTGCTCACTGAGCTCAGCTCTTCTTTCTTGGAGACCTACTTTGGCAAACCATTGTTATCCTTATGGAGAATGTCTTTGGTAATGTTTTCCCCTGAGAAAGGTGGTGTGTTTTGCTCCACCATCTCAATATTTGTATATGTAGTCCACACACCTTGTGTGGTTCACTGTCCCATGTAGTGGCACTTAGACCACTTACAGCAAGAGATAAGAACATGGGAGCTCTACAGCCTACGCTTAGAGCCATCTGGCTTTATAGCTCAAGCTGTAGAGGCTCCCACACTAAGCTCCAGAGATCCTAGGTTAAAATCTGCCTAGTGACAGTTGCATATGCACAAGACAATTATACTGGTATAAACTAAGCTATGAATTTACTGTTATATCAGTGTAAAAATATGTTTCCACAATTTATATGTATTCTCTAATCTGCTGCAAGAAGTCCTTTTTTCCAGTATAGCCCATAGTACTTGGAAAGGGGTTAACATTAAATCAAAAAAGCTACTCATGCTGGAAGAGGAGTGGCCACATCAGGGTATACACTAGTATAATTACATTGGGTTAACTATACAAGTATCACTATCCCAGTATAACTGCTAAAACTTGCATAAACAAGACTTCAGAGATTGCAGAACTGTTCTGGGAAAGTTATCCATATCTTGAAGGGATTCATTCCCCATCACTGTTTCACCCAAAGAGACAGTGTTATCCTGTGCAACAGGCTCCATTTTAAATAAACTGCTCTACCCATGAGTTTCAGTATTAGCTAAATTAGTGTAATTGGGTCCCAGTTGTGGAAGAGGTTACTCATGAACTCTGTGACCTTACCTGCTCCTTGAGATCTTGTTCAGTAGTCACCAAGAAGGGAAGATTGGTCAAACTACAGCAAGAATGAGGGAAGGGACCTAGAAGAATCAAGCTTCCTTAAATAAAAAAGTCCAAATAGGCCTCAGGCAAGGCAGAGAGGTCTAACAATCTGTCTCTATTGCAACAAAGGTAAAATATTGGTGATAATACTGTAGCCTTGGTGGCATTAAGTTCCAGATTTTTTTTATTGAGCTGCTGCTGTAAGCTGCAGTAAGCATTGCAGTATTTCTCTAACCCCAATGTTCAAAAGTCAGACAGGCCCAAAAAACATTTAAAATCATCAGATTAAAGTATTAATTTGAGGTCATTTTCATCTGTCGTCTGGGTTTGGAACCTTTCATGTGCACTTGATTCACAATTTCAAGGTGTATATTCTGTTTGCTGAGGTCTAGAAGGAAGCTTTTTTAAATGAAAGCTAAGGTTCTCATGCAATCCACTGTGTTCAGCTGTACAATATCAAATATCACAAGACTCACAATAAAATCTCAATGGCTGGCAACACTGACTTTGCCAGTCCAGTGGCTGACACCACTGTCTGCTACTCTGTGGTTATACTCAGTGGTTTCTAGAGAGGGCACTATGAGGAGAAGGGTAATCTGAGGCCAAAACAGAGCTGACTATGGATGCAGGAGAATGTGGGGGTCATGATATAGGTGGATCAGGAGAGCAGAGGGAAAAGGAAAGTGTTAGATGGTCTGAGAGACTGAGGGAACCAAGTGTGATGTACAGTACCTATGCAAAACTGAAGATCGGGGGAATAGTGGATCAAGAGAATGTGAGGTTCTGAAGAGAGACAGGCCTGTACAGGAGTATGGGGTATGTGATGGGTTCAGTCAGAGATCCCCTTGAGAAAGTCACTTCTTGTGCTGAAATATCACTGAGCCCTCTTACCTGTCCTTAACGGGGTGTCCTACCACTTTCTCCTGCTGAGTCTATGTCTACACTATGGGGTTTTTCTGGAAAACTGGAGGTATCCCAGAAAAACTCAGCTGCGCCCAGGGAACACGTCTGCTCTTCCGCTTTTTTTTGCGGGAGAGGAGACGCGCTCTTTTGGAAGCTTTGTAAACCTCGTTTCACAAGGAAGAAGGGCTTTTCTGAAAGAGGAGGATTTTCCGAAATTTGGCCCAGTGTAGACAGGCCAAATTTCAAAAAAGCCTCTACTTGAAAAACTATCGGAAAAAGGTATGCAAATTGCGTACTTTTTCCCAATAGATCAGTGTAGTCTAAACATAGCCTGAGTCAGACCCTCTGGTCGCCAGCAATGGCACAGAGTTGGTGTCATATCCTGCAGTACAGTAATACAGATATGGAGACTCACCTCAAGGAAGGCTCAATTAAAGGGACTTGCCATAGTACCCAGGTGCACATCCCTAATGGGTCGAGATCCCCAGATATATCCATCTTACCTGATATAAAGTTTTAGACAGAGCAGACTCATAAAATGCCACCTTTATCATACAAGCGATATGCAAAGCTATTTTTCTACCCCCAGGTAACAATTATTTACACTCGGTTTATTAATAAACAAAAGTGATGTTTATTAAGTATTTAAAGTAGGATTTAAGTGGTCATAAGAGGTAACAGACAGATTGAAGTAAGCTACTGAACAAAATAAAACAAACCATGCCAGTTAAACTTATTATGCTATGAAACTTGTTACATTAAATTTCTTACCCTAACAGTAGTTCTAATAATCTTTTCAAACAAGCTAGAAAGCCTCCCATCTTGGGCCTATTTAGTCTTAGATGTTCCAGCAGTCATCTTGAGTGGTAAGCAGTGATGTCTTGGCATCTGGCAGCCACTCTTATTGTTTGGTTTCACACTTTCATATAGATTTTGCCCAAGGTGGGAATCTTTTGTGTTCAGTTCAAACTTTTCTCACCTTCAGTGGAAAAGTACAACATCCAAAATGGGTCTAAGCATCAGGTGACCTAAACACATGTGCTTGTGGGGACTCTGAACCTCTGCTACCTGTTTGTTTATAGGAAAAACAAACCCATTTACAGATCATTGTCATTATCAATGGGCCATCAAGTTTCTGAACTAATTTAAATGGCCCTCAATTGACATGTCCAGATTAGTAAAGCAGGCTTACTTGTCATATTACTAACTTCAAATACAGGAATGATATGTGCTCACAAATAAAATATGTGCATTCAGCAGATTATATTTTTAAATGTTACCTTACCAAGAAGTATTTTGTATAAAACATTTTCCAGATATGTTTATTCATATTTATAAGCATAGTTCCATAAAGAATATGGAGTGCACTGTCCAAGGGTACAGGGGAAAATACCAAAGTGATTCCAGGGAATGGGAAGGATAGGAAACTAAGTGGAATCATAAAATCATAGAACCATAGAGCTGGAAGAGACCTCAGAAGGTCATCAAGTCCAGCCCCCTGCTCTAGGCAGGACCAATCCCAACTAAATCAACCCAGCCAGGGCTTTGTCAATCCGAGACTTAAATGCAGAACATGAGGAGCAAGAAGGAGACTGAAGGGAGGTGCAACTGACATTTTAGGAGATGGCAAATGGAGTCCCCCTATAAGAGCCAAATTGCATTTATGTGCATTTAATATTGAATTTTGAACCTGAAATACTCACTGAAATGTGCAGAACAGATGGATTCCTTCTAAAGTTTTAAAAACTGGAGGACAGATAAAAATATTTTTCTAAAAATCTCATGATCTTAAGCCTCTGATGTTTTCTGCTGGAGATTTACCTCATGGTCTGTGACAAATTGGTATTGGCCATACTATGCAGGCTAATTTAATTTTTTTAATTATTTCAATTTTAATAATCTAAAGTGTTGTTAGTGAAATGAGTCAATTTGACTTTTCATGGCATTTTAAAGTTGACAATCTATTTATACTTGCACCAACAAAACTGCACCTACAATTATTAGCAAGCATGAATGGAAAGCTATTTTTAAAAATCAAATCTATACCTGAGGTTTCATTATATCAAAACATGCCAAATTATGTCCCGTCATATAATTTCATGTGACTAGATATAACCTGGGACTTCATCACTTATCCATTTTGTTGCATGACCAGAACAATACTTTGCAAAGGCTTCCAAAAATAAAGTGATAGCAAGTAATTAATTACCATTACAAAATGGCTTTAGAATTCAGAACACTCTGAGCTCTCTGACTGGCAGACGATGGCAACTGTCCTTGACTGTGACATGGATACAACAGTTCCATTTTTCTCTTTGTGTAACTCCCATTTTAAACTATCAATGTGACATTCTATGCTGTGTGTTTCAGGATTTCTCAAGGTATTGAACCCAAATCAACTTTATAGAATTGTAGACCTGAAAGTAACCTTGGTAGCATGGCAGGACCAAGCACCATTTAGACAAGGGGTCAGCAACCTTTCATAGGTGGAGTGTCAAGATTTGACTTATTTGCCTCTATGAGTGCTGGTGATACTTTTTAAAGTCAACAATAGTCCTGCTTATAGCAGCTTCATTAATAAATATATGAAGATGCAGATCTTACCTTTTAGTGCAGTGGGAGACCACACAAGTAAGAAGCAAAAAAACTCCTCTAGAAACCACCAATGCTCACTGATGTGGTCCCAACTGAGACAACTCACTCCTCTGGTGCCTCTCCTCCTCACCTCATGAGGTAAGGTGATGGGAAGAGGGGGGACTGGGGTTCAGGGCTTCCCATAGACCAGATTTATTTTTCTGGGGTTCTGGAGGCAGTAGATTTTATGGACCTCCTTAGGCTCTGAAGTAGGGACAAAAATGAAGGGTACAGTGTGCAAGATAGGAATGTCAGCAAGTAAGATAGGTATGGGGTGCAGCATATGAGATAGAGGTGTGGTGTAGCGGGGGAGAAGTTACGTGTTCTGGGTGTGGGGTAGGGTACAGAAGCTGGCTGGGTGTAGGGCATCTGGCCAGGTGGAGGGAACAGGAGCAAAGGAGGGTGCTGTATGTGGCCAGAAGAGAGGGTACAGAAGCAACATAGATGAAGGATCAGGGTGAGGTGTTTGGCCAGGAGAGAGGGTGCAGGAACAAGGGAGGGTGTCAGAGCAAGCTGGGGGTGCCGGCTCTAGGAGGGGGAGAGGGAAAAGAGGAGATTGGGGAGTGCCTGGGCATGAGGGGAAAACTTACCTGGATTTGTGCCCCCCTGCAGCAATGTCCACAGCCACTCTGTTTCAGCCACCCCAGAGGTAGACTCCACTGCTGGGGCCCACATGGTCTGGGCTTGGGCCCAGAGGCCCTGCTGCCACTGTTGACATGGTTTAGGGCTTCCTCAGAGGTCCCGCTGTCACCGTGGTCTGGGGCTGGTCCTAGAGGCCCTGCTGCTGTAGCCCACATTGTCCAGGGCCTGCCCTGGAGGCTGGAGGTGATGCTGCCATAGCCACGCAATCCTGGGTTTTCCCTGGACCATGTGGCCACGGCAGCAATGCCTCTAGTGCCAGCAGAGGAGCCTCAGCCCCAGTGCTGCCTCTTCCCACCACAGCCCAACCTGCTGCAGGGAGGAAGGAATGCTCTCCAGCGGCTGCGTGAGGGAGGAGGGGCGGGGCTGAGCTCTCTCCCATGTGCCACTGAAAATCGGCTTGCTTGTATAATTGGCATGCATGCTGTAGGTTTCCAACACCTGATCTAGACCCTCCCTGTTCTTTAAAACCTCTAATGCTGGAGATTCCACAACCTCCCTAGGCCATTTATTCCAGTATTTAACCACCCAGACAGGACGTTTTTCCTCATGTCCAACTTGAACCTCACTTGCTGCAATTTAAACCAATTGCTTCTTGTCCTATCATTAGCAACGGTAGCCCAGACGTAAGTGGAGCATTACCACACCATGCCAGCCTTACTTCTAAGACGCTTCCTTCAGAGCTGGGTGACCAAAGAGTAGCAGCTGCTGGTTGAGTGCCCAGCTCTGCAGGTAGCAGCACAGAAGGAAGGGTTACAATACCATACCATGCCATCCTTACTTTGGCACTGCTGCTGCAGATGGTTCTGCCTTACGTGCTGGGCTCATTGAAATGGGGTCTATGGGAAGCACTCCAGCTGCCCAGTTCAGAAGGCAGCAGCACTGCCTGAAGAAGCACAGAAGTAAGGTAGCAGTACCAGAACCCCTGAACAATAACCTTGTGACTCACCCACTGCTCCTTTTTGGGTCAGATCCCTATAATTATAATACCATAAAACTTCAGATTTAGATATCTGAAACCATGAAATGTATGACTTTTTACATCCTATGACTTTGAAATTGACCGAAATGGACCATGAATTTGGGAGGATCCTATTCATAACTATCTGATTGTTCCCTCAGCCCTGGTACTTTCAGTACCCAATTGAGAATACCCTTGTAATATATTATTTATTTTCAATGATGTTGTTACAATTATGCAGGTATTTAGTTTCTGTCCACTGGTAGAAGGAGAAACAATTAGTGGTTGGGTCCCTGATTCATGCAGAATAAAAACATAATTGATTCTATAAAATTTTCTTTAGTGATAAATTGGTTGGATTACTGTAAAAACCTTGAATAAACAATTTAAAAAAATATTATTTGGTTCTGCCTCAAAGAAAGAGTGACTATTAGAATAGGTGACCTGTACTCAGAGCTCTGGATCAGCCCTGTACAGTTCAGAAATATATATGAAATGTTCAATATAACCAGGGCTCTGTTACCAGCTACTTCACCTACTTATAGGACAACTATTTGACTATAAGTAGGTGAAATACTTGGACAACTATTTGACTATACCGTGCCTCATTTTACCCATCTAATAAAGAGGTATAATTCTTCCCTAACTCTTCGATGATGGCTAGGGACACTTGGGAATGGGATGGGGAGAGTTTTTTAAAGGCAGCATACAATTTACAATTGTGCTGTCTAATTCTGTGCAGAAATGTGTAGGGTTCATTACTAGATGTAAACATGTGTGAATTGCCATACTGAGTCAGACAAGTGGTCCATCCAGCTCACTGTCCTTCTCTGACAATTTCTGGTACCAGAGCATGAGGGAGAGTGTACTGAACAAAGCAATTTTGTACTGCCTCTAGGCTGCGAGGGAACCTTCTTATACTGAAATAATCCTTCTGGAGCTGGTTATACCCATTCTCCCTTCACCATTTGGATGTTTGTTTTGTGGTTGGGTCCTTGATGTCTCATGAAATGCCAGTTTTTTTAAATCCTTTTTTCCCTTTCCCTCTTTAGGTGGGTGAATTGATTGATGACTTCAAAGACAGCTACCTATGTTCATTGTAAATGCCATATGTTATGGCTTCGTTTGCACTTGATGTACATGGTTGATGATGCTTGTTAGTTAACATATTTTGGCAAAATGGGAAACCATAGCTTGGTTTTATTGGAAACTTGCTCCTTTCCATATTTCAGGGGGATAAGAAGTACTACAGCATAAATCATTGCAACAATGAGATTAATATTATTACATTACCACTAAATTCTGATTTGATGACATGTGGCCTAGAGCTGACAATAAACTCCCTGTTCCAAACTAAAAACATTAATCATTCTCTAATAAAACTATGAAACATTGACATGAACAAGTCTAATTGAAATAATGACCTTACATTTGGGCATTTCTTTTGCATTAATCTCACTAGCTTTGGTAAAACTATCTAATAGACCCCTGCAACTCTGACATGAACAGGTCTAATTGTAATAATAACTCCAGTTGTGGACATTTTCTTACCTTGGTTAATCCCACTAGCTTTAGTTAAACCTCCTGACAGGAGTTGAATATGTACTTAGGAGAGCACTGTGGTTTAACAAAATTTCAGTAAAAACAGGGACTGAATATTTAACATTAAGTAAAAACAAAAACCAAGAACCAATTAAAAAATCTTGTTATTCCAATTCATTTGGTTTTGGCTGTGCAAGTCAGATTTTACTATCTAAAGTTAGAATTATAACCTCTTATTATCTTTATTGGGACCTGCTGCTTTTTCAACATTACTATTGATTTTTTCCCTAACATTCTGCTCTTCTGTTCAGACTGAATTTAACTGTAGTTTGTTCACTTTGCGCCCGGGGCCTCTTACAAATCATTTCCACTGCTATTCAATGAAATCGAAGGCTTTATTATTTTCTGTAGCAAGGAAAGATGATTTCTTATCATCCATGCAGCTTGTTTTCTTTCTTAAAACAGGAATTGCTTTCCAGAAACAAAGGAGACTCTCACTGTATCTATATTCAGACTTAAGATAAATCCCAGCCGCAAATTCTCTCTGTTGTAATCACATTGGGTTACATTAATCCCTGCTGTAGCCACAGTATTAAAGAATGACTTCAGTGCATTACATCACAAATGAATGTGAACCTTTGAGGTTAACCCTATTTTTACATCTGTTGTGGCAATGGGAGTCTGAGGTACCTAAATAACTTGCATCACTGTGATTATCTATATATTTGTACAAAGTAAATAAGGTAGATGGTGAGATACTAGGGTTGGCAGCCCTTCAGTTGTCACAATGACACTGGACTGTTACTGAACGTGCATGAAATCTAGAAATATAATTCCATTTTATAAAAATGACAGCTAAGATTCTGATTTCATGTTGTGACTTTGGGATCTGGGACCCTGGGTACTGGTATATAGTGCCTCTGACTTAGTCCATGCATGATAACCTTTTATAGTCAATTTTCAGAACAGAATTGAACTTTAATACTTGAGGCAAAAAAAAAAAATCTAAATTTTAATCCTTATGAATCTTCAATTTTCAGCTCACTTGATGGTTACGGTCCTTTTAACACTAACCATATCTGAGTGCCATTCAGTTCTTACAAGCCTAATTGCAATAATGATTGAAGGATTTGGTGGGAGCCTTCTCAAACTTGGCAAATAATGGTTGAAAAGCTTGCGACACTATAAACTAAATGTGACCCTCATCTATGCGTGCACAACTTCTTTAATGTTCACTGTGCATATGTATCAGAGAAAGTATGGCTGGCTCCTTTAATATAACATCAAGATTACTAGAAACTATTGTTTCCAGGCAGCAGTATTTTCAGGCAGTCTTTGACACTGGGGCTATGTCTAGACTGCAAGCCTCTTTCGAAAGAGGCTCTTTCGAAAAGAGAGCGTCTAGACTGCACGTTGAACTTTCGAAAAAGCAGCTTGCTTTTTCGAAAGAAAGCATCCAGTGAGTCTGGATGCTCTCTTTCAAAGAAGCCCTATTTACATTGAAGAACGCCTTCTTTCGAAAGAGGAACTTTCGAAAGAAGGCGTTCTTCCTCGTGAAATGAGGTTTACCGCCATCGAAAGAAAAGCCGCGTTCTTTCGATTTAATTTCGAAAGAACGCGGCTTGAGTCTGGACGCAGGGGAAGTTTTTTCAGTAAAAGGCTACTTTTCCCAAAAAAAAACCCGAGTCTGGACACAGCCTTAGGGTGCATCTACACGACACCATTTTTCCGGAATAACAGCCGGAAAGTCAAAATAACGGACGGCTTTTTCTGATGGCAGTAATCCTCATTCTATGAGGAATAAGTCTTTTTCTGAAAAAGCTTTTTCGGGTAAAGGTGTGTATGGATGTGGAAAAGGGAGTTATTTTGAAAAAAGAGACCTCCAGGAAATATCAGGTGCCCTGCTGGCCATGCCATCCACACTTATCACATCTCTATAATTCCTGATTCACAGCCGCTCTTAAAGCTGCAGACACAGGGGACAGGGATTGTGGATGGAAGCAGGACCTGAGAGCTTCCAGAGTCAGTGCAGCTTCCAGTGCCGGCCATGTGGGCATTATGTCCCAGCCACAAGCCCCCCAAGAGCCCACTAGCCCTCCCAGGGAGCATGCACAGGGCTTCCAGGAGCCTGCTGGGACTACAAAAGGCGTGCACCATCCTGGTCTGAGGTTGAGATCCTGGGCCTCCTGGAGGTATGGGGCATCAAGGAGCACATCCAGGATCTCCAATCCAGATGGCACAATGCTGATATATATGGCTGGATGGCTGACAGTCTGGCCACAAGGGGCTACAACAGGAGTCTGGAGCAGGTCCGGAGCAAGGTCAAAGAGCTCTGGCAGGCCTACGCTAGGACAAGGGAGTGCAGCACATGCTCCGAGGCAGAACCCCTACTATGAGGAACAGCACCACATTCTGTGGGGTGGTGCAGCCACTTCCCCACCCCGGTGGTGGAGTTGGGACTGGAAACACCTGTCGTTGCCCGCCCGGGAATCCCAGCCTAGGAGGAGGAGGAAGAAGAGGAGGAGGAAACGGCCAGCACAGTCACCACTCTGACTTTGGAGCCAGACCGCAGGGCCAGGATGTCTCCCAGGCATTCTCCAAAGTCAAGGAGGGATCATTAGGTGAGTGCTCTTAGATTTTCACACACATAGGGCAAGGGTGGTGAGTACTGAAAGGCAGTGTTGCGATTATCTCTTGGCCTTATCAGCATGGCCATCGCGCTGCTGTCTGTACATATGGATGTACATGAAGAGCCAGTCTGTGCCACAGGCAGAGGTTTGCAAAGATTAGCTCGGAGTTGAGCTCATGCAGAAGGCAACCTGTACAAACTGCTGCAGACACTGCAGCATGGAGCTATTGCATGCCCAGAGGCAGCTCCAGCTCCATGGCAGGGAGTGCTGTGGTGTCCTGAAGCAGGGCAACCAGAGCATCCAGTGCAAATGCTTTGCTATTCCTTGGAGAGATAGGCAAGCAAGCAGAAGAAACTGAGAAATGGCTGTCCCAGGGGTTCTCTTTAAGCATGCACCTCAGATAGCCTTAGGAAGCAGCACCTGGATGAACTGCCTGAACTGGTTCCAGGTGGCTGTAAATGTGAGATAGCATCCAATCAGTGTGGATGCTATCTTTCGAAATAGCATATCTTTCATTATTTCTAAATAAGCTTTTCTAGAAGATCTCTTCCAGAAAAGCTTATTCTGAAAGAAGCTTGCAGTGTAGACGTACCCTTAGATCTACCATCCAGGAGCCTATGATACTATTTCTTGGTCAGACACAAATTTGTATATTAGTTTACTAATTTTTCTTTCTTTTTTGTTTTTGGAAAAGTTTATGAATTTAGAGGAAACTATAGTTTTATTCTCCATTTTTCCAAAGAAAACATTCATTGTAGGTTTTGGAATATTTTAATGGAAATTACTATTAGAAGAGGAAATACCTAAAAAAAAATGTAATGTATAACAGAGAGTGTATGACTCTGTTTTAAATTCAAGATTACAACTCTTGATATCAGAAACTGAGCTCAAGATAAATCTGGAATAAATTTCTTAAAACTGGAATATGTCACAAGAAGGGAGTCACGTCACTTACAATGTGTCATAATGTAACAGTTCAGAATAGCAGTATTTTCATCTTGGTATGTCATGGAGAATGATATTGTAATCCAGGTTATGGGAATTGGTCCAAAAAATTAGATTACCTTCAGGGTTTTTGGGAGAAATAGATGAGGTTTCATGATAAAGTTATGATGTTGTTAAAAGCTACAGCTTGGATATGATCAAACATATTAAAATCACATATTTTATAATTGTTCAGTCTTGAATGAGCTTACTGATTGTAACAGTTCAGTTTTCTGAAGTATTGAAGTAGATCAATATTGGTTCTTACCCTAATTTTTTGTTAGTTATAATTTAAAATCTTTTCATTCATCTTTTGCATTACAGTACCACATGAAAAGAAAGCCTAGTTTGTAATTCAGTAACCCAGGGGTTCTCAAACCTTATGATACCGCGACCCCCCTCTATGTTGCTTGTGACCCCGGGGATCGGGACCAATAGTTTGAGAAACGTGGCACTAACCCTTCAAATGTTGTTCCTATAGGGAACAATATTCTATAAGGTTCACTTAGAAACATATGTTTTCTTTGTTTCTCAGTACTTAAAAATGGCCTAAAACAATAACTTACTTTGTTCCAAAAGAGAATGTTAGAATCATTGCAATTCTTTGACCCATGGTGATAGTCTAATAGTTTACTGAGGAAGAAAATCTATAATGCGCTTTCTCTTTCTTTCTCACGCACATTATGGAACAATAGTTTTCTCACTTTAAAGCTCAGCTCCATGTAGTGTGCCCAATTGTTTTGTTCCATTTATAGTGTAGAAAGAAAGAAGGTGCAAAACAATTCTCTATTCACTGACCAATGCAATGTTTTCCACACATAAATGGAAGCACCGTGACAATCGTACAATGTACTTCTCTTCACCATAAATTCAGTCAGAGTTAGAAGTCGACATATGCTGAATGTGTGATTTTCCCTGTTCTTCATTGACCAGTCAGTTGTGGTCAAAATCATGTCAGCGAACTCGGCTCTTTATCATCATGTTTTATTGTGATTGTAAAAATTTTTCAATGAAGGCAAACCCTATATTTAGAGAAGTGTGACAGCCACAAGGCTCTGAAGAGAGATTGGGATCCACATCCACTCTCTGGCTCTTTACACCAATTATAAGGGCTGGAATGGTTTAAAGGGGATCTAACCAGGGACATCCTTACCCATTTTCAAAATGTATAGCTGCTTACGGCACCACGAAATTTGGGGTACCAAATTGCTCAAATTCTATGGTGCACTAGACAGCCATGTGCTGCGTATGGGCTTCGGCTGCTTCCTGCCCCATCTCCCAGCCACCACCTCACCACACTGTCCTGCTGGGCCACATCCACTGGTGTTCCCCAGACAAGGCAAGAGTTGGGGTTACACTTACTGCCTCCCTGCAGAACAAAGCATACACTGAACCAGTTCTGCTATGGGACAACTCAGTTCTAAAGGGTAAGCATCTAGGAGACAAACCCCCAAATGGGTCCAATCCTCCTCTTGCCCCAACAAATCTGTCTTTCCTGTGTAAAAGTTTTACATGGGGAAAGCTCATAAGATTAGGTCAGCCCTTCTTATCAATGAAAGAAATATGCACAGTGGTTGTTCCCTCCAGGTAACAATTATTTATACTGGGCGTATAAATTTTTATTAAGTATAAAATGTAAGATTTAAGTGGTTACAAGTGAAAACAGTTCAAAGTTAATTACTAAATTACTTCTAATCCACTAAGAAACGTATTACATGCAAATTCTTACACTAAATAGTTGTTACTATTTCAGGTGTAAGATTCAAATTAGAGTTGGTCTTTTATTTCGACTTGGGTCTAACGCCTTCTCTACAGTTCTTTTATATCTTCTTAGGGTGTGCCAGGCAGTTTCAAAAGCCAGCTGAAGACAAAGGGCTGATTGTTTCCCATTGATTCCCAGGGCAGGAATCTTTTGTTTTGCATTTTCCCTTCCCATGGAAAATAACCAGGTTTAAATGGATTCTAGTACCAAGTGGTATGATCACATGTCTTTCTACAACCAATCACCATTTGGGCTTACAGGACAAACAGTCTGTTTATAAGTCATTGAGTTGATCACTGAGTCATTAAGTTTCAGGGGGTTGGGACCAATAATGGTCTTCATTAACACATTTATAATTAGAAATCGACCCTGTATATTGGCCATACTGGACAGTCTCTATGGGAAAGAATTAATGGATACAAATCAGATATCCGAAAAGGCATACACAGAAACCTGTTGGAGAACACTTTAACCTGCCTGGGCACTCATTAATGGATCTCCAAGTTACCATGTTGTTTCAGGCCAATTACACAAGCTAAATACACAGGGAATGGTTGGAACTTAACTTAATTTACAAGTTTGATTCTTATCAGAATGGTATGAACAGGGATATCTGCTGGCTTGCACATTACCTTCCACATCCTAATGACTTAACCAACCAACCAACGGAGGTGCTAATTGTTCTTATTCGCTGTCTTTTTTCTCCTTTTTCTTTTGTTTCTTTTCTCCCTCTTCCCCCTCCCTCATTTATTCTTGGATTTGGACTTTTAATATACCAATCATCTGAAGAAATGGGTTGTGCCCACAAAAGCTCATGATACCACCTACATGTTTTGTTAGTCTGTAAGGTGCTACTAGCCTATTCATTGTTTTTTAAGTTTTTCTAGTTACAGACTAACTCGGCTACCCCTCTAACGTCAAATACTGTATGTGTGAAACAGGTGAGTTTGCAAAAGGAAGTGAAAGTACACAGGAAGTACACATGGGTCAAGGTTGCTGATTTGTAATATCACACAGTTTATCGTACCTTCTTTCTTTGCTATAATCTGTGAGAATGGATGACTAATAAGTGAGCTGTGCCCTTGTAGAAAATCCTATTAAGAGTCAATTTTTTTAAGAGTCTCTAATGAAATCATCAAAACAACTGTGGCCAAATTCTGCCCTCAAGTAACAGTCAGTGGGATCCTTCAGATGCAGTGTGAGGTAAGAAATTGGTCTTTTTAGAACAGTGGTTCTCAAACTTTTTGGCCCATGGTCCACCCTGCTCAGTGCAGACCTTTCTGCGGAGCCAACCACCCATGATGACCAAATGGATGCAGGAGGGTGTGAGGGTGTGAGGTCTGGCTTGGAGGTTGAGCACAGGAGCAGTGTGAGATTGGGAGGTCTGTATGGGAGGTAGGGTGCAGAAGTGGGTGCAGGTAGAGGGTCTAGGAGGGAGGGAGGTGCAGAAGCAGGATGGAGATATGGAGTCTTGACGGGAGGTGTGTCTGAGAAAGATTGGGGTGCAGGGTCTAGGCATGAGAGGGTTAGTGGCATTTACCTGGTTCCATGTCTCCCACCACTCCAGAGCACCAACATCACTGTTCAGATTGGCTGTGATTCTGGCCAATGGGAACAGTGGAGAAAACCTCCAGGTGAGCAGTTACCCATGCTGCTGTTCCCCAGAGCCACTTCTTCCTCCCCAAAACCAGATCTGGTTCCTCTGTCCCTGCAGTGGGAAGCTGATGTTGGCTCTCCAACCTCACGGGGGGGGGGGGTTCATGGGGCTGTAGTGCCAATGCAGGCTCCCTGTGTGATGGCACATTGGGGTTTTCCCATCTCCTGCACCCCCATAATGGCACAAACAGACTCCACCAGCAAGTAGAATAGAGGGTGTTTATTGCTTCTCCAGGATACAGCACAGCATAGATGTAATCTGGTTACAGGGCAGGCCTAGGATGCCTCAGCCCCCCCCTTGAGATGGGGGAGACTGGGCCCCTAAATCACAGCCCCTTTCCCTAGGCTGTCTCCTCCATGCTGCCAGACTGAAACTAACCAACTCACTTCCAGCCCTGCCCCCAGCCAGGGCTCCACTCCCCTTCTTCCCATTGTTCCGCTCCCTGGGAGATACCTGTCTGACGAGTTTCGAAGTCCGCTTGCATAATGACTCCTCCCCTGCCCTGCTGGGCTGTGCTGCAGCCAGAAGCCAGTGGAGGTCACTCACAACCCACTGCCCAGCATAGCAACCAGCAAGGTACCCATACTACGTCACACCCTGCTGTGGGGGAAGGGGCAAGCCCACCTGCAAGATGGTCACGGACCATTAATGGTCCACGAATTACACTTTGAGACCCACTGTTTTAGAGGAAGGAACAAGAGCACAAAGAAGGTGCTTTGTGTGTCTTAACTCAGAGAGCATATAATAGTGGAGGGTGTGGTTTTACTGTCTTTGCTAATCAAAGGGACATTGCTAACATTAAAATAAACTTAAGACATTTATTTATGATGGTGAATGTTGATTCAGGTCAGTTATATTCTTCTTGATTCCCTTTAAACTAAAAATAATGCTGCCTAGAACCATGATATAGCAATTTGCTTAAGTATGTACCTTTACATGTATAAATACTGATGTTGGGATTTAAAGTTATGCATGTGCCTTAATACCTTGTGGATTCAATAATCAAATTGTCAAAAAGAAAAAAGCTCATTTAAAAATATTGTAATGTTGAAGCATCTATAATATGAAATATAGTCAGATGTGATTTTTGAGTCCTGCATGTTAACAGCAGATAATCAGTACCCAGAAGCTTAAACAACTAAGCTTTTCTGTAATTCCTGTTGTTAACTAGCTTTCTGTATGTTAATTTGATTATTAAGATTTTCTTCTGTTATTCTCCTCCTATCTATCCAGTAGGTGATACCATGAGCCAGAATGTGATCTTAATTATAAGAATGTGAATCTAGAGTAATTCCACTAGCTTCAATATTCATTCTAGATGATTTCAGTGGAGTAACTCTAGCTTTATTCTGGTATAACCCTTGAGCTATGTCTACACTACAGGGCTTTATTGGGAAAGATGTACAAATTGCGCTCCACTATTTGCGTACCTTTTTCCAATAGGTTTTTTGGAAGTGGCTTTTCCAAAATTTGGCCCATCTACACTGGGCCAAATTTTAGAAAAAAAACCCTCTTTCGGAAAAGTCCTTCTTCCTCATGGGAGGAGGAAGACAGGGCTTCTGAAAGAACATGTTTGCTCTTCCACAAAAAAAAGTGGAAGAGCAGACACGTTCCCTGGACGAGGCAGAGGTTTTCTGGGATACCTCTGGTATCCCAGAAAAACCCTGTAGTGTAGACATAGCCTTCATGTGCTAAATATATTCCAATTATGATGGTTTACACTGATGCAAGTAACAGATACATCAGTTCTCGTTTCTAGTCCTTCCAGACCAAAATCGTTACTCATGTAAATCATTTTAACACTCACAGGAAAAATGATTGATAATGAAAAAGGGGGGCAGTAAATTTTATATTCTTTGGAAAATTCAAGAACATAAAGGTGGGATTTTCCAAAGTTCTCAGCAGTGGCCAATGAAATCAAGGGGAACAAAATTAGATCAAATCTGCTTAACGTAATAGGAAATGTGAAATATCTCACATGAAGAAAACTAAAGAGAATTAATAATTGACCAGTATAGCAGAACAGATAAAATAATTATCACATGTACAAATACAATTAACCTGAACTTCACCCCCCAGTGCTGCTACTGTTGCTTTTAATTACTTGCCTTTTATATAGATCATCATTTTTTGGAAAGGAAGAAAAAGCATGGGTAAATAGAAAAATAAATGCCAACTAATTGCAATGTTCTTCTCACCAATGGGCAAGGAACAATATAGTAGGGTATATCTACACAGCAAAGTTATTTCAAAATAACAGCCGTTATTTTGAAATAACTTTACTAGTGTCTACACAGCCAAAATGCTATTTTGAAATTAATTCGAAATAGCAGAGTGCTTATTTCGAATTTGGTAAACCTCATTCCATGAGGAATAACACCAAATTCGAAATAGCTATTTCGAAATAAGTGCTGTGTAGACACTTATATTGAAATAGGAGACCTCCAGCCTTCCCAGGGTGAGGTGCCCTGGTGGCCACTCCAGCCTCAACCAAGAACACTCCTCTCCTTCTCCCCTCCCTCCTCCCCAGAGCCCTTAAAGGGGTTGACTCTGGCCACAGTGCCTGTGCCAGCTCCAAGCCTGCCAGCCCAGAGCCAGCAGTGCCTGTCCCTGACCCAGTGGCCCCAAAACATGAGCCAGTAAGCCACTGCCAGCTCCCAGGAGTCTACCAAGACCCGGAGAAAGCAGGCACCTTCCTGGTCCAGGGTGGAGATCATAGAACTTTTTCAGGTTTGGGGGGATGCCCCCAATGTCCATGGTCTCTGCACTAGACAGAGGAATGTGGCCATCTATGGCAGGATAGCTGCCAGTCTAGCCACCAAAGGCCACATGCGAACTCAGGAGCAGGTTTGCTTGACAATCAAGTTGGTCTGGTGAGGCCCCCAATCCTGAGCCCTGAGCATTCCCTCCGCCTTCTTCCCCTTGATTCCCCCTTCCAGCTCCCTCCTCCCAGGTTTCCTCCTCCCCTTTCCCACCCTCTTTCTTCCCCTCTCCCACCTCCTTTACCCAGTCTCACCAGAGTTTCATTCTCCCCCTGCCCAAGTTTTTTAAATAAAGAGAGTTTGTGTTCATGAAAATACATGTATTTTATTTGACATCAGGAAGAGGGGGTTAGAGAGGGGTAAGTGGAAGGACGTGAGGGAGGAATGAGGCACAAGCCCCCAGTGGGGCAGACCAGGGAGGCTTTTAGTGCTCCTCAGCGTGGAAGCTCTCCCGCAGGTGCTCCTGGATACTGACAGCCCCCCGATGGATCTACTGGATGGCAGCCTGCAGCAAGTGCAGCCAGGCTCACAGCAATGCATCCAGGAGAAGCACCAGAGTGCCCAGGGGCAGCTCCGGCTCCATGTTTCAGAGTGCTGTGGTGTCCCAAGTGAGAGCAACCAGAGCACGCAGAGACAAAATGCTTTGCTTTCCCTCATCAAGGTAGGCAAGCAAGCAGGAAAAGTGGAGAACTGGCTGTCCAGGGGGGTCCCTTTAAGCACAGGCCTCAGATAGCCTCAGGCAGCAACCACACCAAGCAACTCCTGACCTGATGCCCTGCCGGACCTGGTTCCGGCTAGCCTTAAATGTGATTCAGCATCCACTCAGTGTGGGCACACTATTTCAAAATAGCAAAATGCATTTCAAAATAGCATTTTGCTATTTCGAAATAGTGTGCCCACACTGAGTGGATGCTGAATTGCATTTTGTGTGCAGAGGCGTTATTTTGAAATAAGCTATTTCAAAATAACACTGTAGCGTAGACATACCCTTAGGGAAAAATGAGTGATATAACAGTTTGATGACACCATTAAAATCCATATTTTCAATAAAAACCAAATTTGCATCTCAGTGTTACTACATTTTCTAACTCCTCCTACCCTTTGTTCAATTTACCTTTATTATCATTCAATCCACACTAAAAATAAAATGAGATTAGCTATGTCTATGTATTGCAAACCTCATCAATTCTGTTGCACATTTTTTGTAGGAAATCCTATTTTTGCTATAGTTTTGTTTTTCCCTATAGGAAACCCTTGAGTTGTGACTGCCCGAGTTGCAGCCCCTTTCCCACTTACAATTATTTTTTAAAGTGCAGAAGTGGCAGAAAAGCCCCGACTTACATCCTCGGCCCACATTTTCAATGGCACACAGCGCCTATCATCAATGAGGGTTCCCCGGGAATCAATCGCATGGCAAGTTGGAGGTCTCCTGTATTTAGGATTATACGTAAGGTATGAACTGACAGTGCCCATTTTATCCTCCGGCAACTGTGATTCTACAGTTCCTATCAACAAGTGATTAATCCTATTAAAACTTTCCAATCAGCAACTTTGATCCCATGTCAAGTACATACATGCTATCTAAAACCAAAAGGCATAAACTTGTAGAGGAATATCTTTTATTCTGAAAATGGAGCAGTTTTTCACATATGCAACCAGTTTGGCAATCAACACTATTTGTTACATATAGCAAAGGTTTATGTGCAGAATAGAAAATAAATAATGTTTATTGGGGGCTTAACACAATGAGAAGACCCAATATAGTAGTCTTTCCCAATAAAAGCAGCCTTAAAGGGAAATAAAAGTAAAAAGACAGGCAGATTTTCTACTCAGAGATGTTTCAGGGGATCATTCCAGCTGGAGCAATTGTTAACAGAGGACCATGAGCAGTTGATATCACAAATGTGCAATCGTCACAGCCTTTATGGTAAACATGATTTTTAATGGAGAAAGGGATCCGAATCTATAAGTAAGAGAATATACTAGGCTCAACGCACATGTTAAAAATACCATTAGAGAGGCCTTATCTTCCTTGAATATATAATCACATTGCAGGCTACTGTCTGCATCTCATAATACCCCAATACATATGTATATATTTTTAAAAGAGTAAATTTAATTGTCAGCATAAAGTCCTCTGAAATGTTTAATGTTTCTTACTTGCTTTGATCTACTATACTGTATGAACTGAAATAACAGTGCATATATTGCTTCAAAGATCTGTCAGGGTTGGCGGCAAAGCTGGTCACTTTTATTGTTTTCTGTGACTCTTGGGTCACTCACTGTTCACCAACATCTCGAATACTGTTATATTTTGGCTGAAGTCTTTTTTATCTAATGCGTCAGATGAATTTTAAAAAATATTTAAAGCATTCATATGCATCTTACTGTGTATTATGGTATCTTGTGCCCTGTTGCACTGTAGAAGCCTGCAGCTGTCTATAGCTTAATTATGCATGAATGCAAAACCCAGATGCTTGGCCAATAGTTCCTCAACAGAGTAGAGTTTCTCACGCATTTTTGTTTGAATTATAATTGGACAGATTTATATTTCCCAATCCATTTAGCCTCTTGTGCATGTTCCTCCTTGCTTCTATTACCTCGTTTGTATCTGCTTTTGAAAGAGCCATTTTGAACGTGAAGTGTCTAATAGACCTAAGATGGGTCATTAATGCATTTGAAAAATCCTTTCGCCTTTAAGAGGAAAAAAAGGTACAAAAATGAACTGCCCTCCCTATCAGTTTTACTCCAGATGGCTGGTTGTGCTTTTTGTTTGTTTTTGTTTTTTTAAACCTGAACAGTTAAATAGAGACAGGCATCTGGGTTTAAACAAAGAGGGCTTCTAGCCAGATTTCTCAAAAGGAGGGTAGTATTAGGCAATAAAGCTTCTACACCTGCTGAAAGAAGGTAATGGAGGCAGTGAAAGAGCATTTGTAGCTACAATTACCATTTACAGAAAGCCTTTTGTCCACTGTTGTCAAGCACACATGGGTGATCAATCTACAAAGTCAACAAATAACTTTGTCAGGGATGTTAAAATATAGGGCTCTAAAATTGTGTAGAAATGATACAAGTCGATTATTGCTGTAGCACTTATTTTCTGCAATCCCTGAGTATTTATTTGAACTCTTCTTCAAACGCAGAGCATCTTCCTCACTTCTCTGCCTTATGTTGGCTTTATAGTGTCATGTGCTTGTGTGTATAAAATACATATAAAATCAACAACTCCTTGCTTATCTTTTAGAATTTCAAAACATTTAATACTTTGATATTAGACTCAAAAACTTGTAGCAAGGGCCTTGGTGTTGATCATCATTTGGTATCTTATAATTCTGGAAAAAACAATTAGCACTGTTTAAATGAAAACACTTATGAAGGGGCAACTTAGCCCACTTATATCAAGGGCAATACCACTTATATCAAGGGCAATGATTTTTAATGGGTGGGCACTCCAAGATTTTTGACACGTGGTCAAGGGCTGCCCTTCCATGGAGAGGGTGTGAGGTCTGGGGTGGAGGTTGGGTGCAGAAGGGAGCTTGGGGTTAGGAACTGGAGTGAAGAAGGGTCTGTGAGGGAGTTTGGGTGATGGAGGAGGCTGTGATCTGGGGCAGGGACTTGGGGTGCACATTCCAGGAAGGGGTACATTTGCAGGAGAGGCTTCTGGCCTGGGGAAGGGGCTCTAGGAGAGGGTGCAATGTCTGGGAGGGAGTTGTGACCTGGGTGAAGGGGGTGCAGAGGGTTTGAGTGGTGACCTGGGATAGGGAAATAGGGTTTAGGTTTTGGGAGGAGATATGGATTCAGGAGAGGATCCAGGCCTGGGAAAGAGGTGTAGAAGGGGGCACAGGGTCTGGAAGGGAGTTGTGACCTGGGAGAAGGGGGAAGAGAAATACAGAAGGTTTGGGTAGTGACCTGGGGCAGGTAGTCCAGGGAGAGACAGGGGCTGGGGTGCCAGAGCTCTAGTTGGGAGGCACTTACCTAGGCAGCTCCCAGCCAGCAGCCCTGCAGAAACCTGAGACAGACTGACTGCTACAATCCGGGACTGCTGACTACTACAGGTGGCTCCACTACAGGCATGGTAGGCTCCCCATACTGCCCCTGCCCTCCAGCAACTGACCAATGGGAGCTGAGAGATTTTGCTGGGCGGAGGGGGTACAGGGGCAGCATATGAAGACTCCCTCCTCCCTCCCCAGTTGTCCAGAGCAGATAGCAGGTGGCTGTTTAAAGCATGAGCTGTTCTCTGCCTAACGGTTCTGACAAGGCAGCTGCAGGCCAGTTATGGTGGCTTAATGGGCCAGATCTGGCCCACTGGCAGCCTCTTGCCCAGCCCTGACTTACACCATGGCAACCTGGAAAGCAGCAATCGTCACAGGGTGATAATCTTCTTCATATTACATGATAGTGTAGGGGATTGTTTTGTGCTCATCTCTGTAATCGTGTATAATCAAATTTCTGCTTTATGCTTGTGTTCTGGATATATAAAAGGTTATCATTTTCTCACAGGCGGGCACAGCTTACATTCATGTGTCAGGCAACTGTAGTACATCTGGTGAAGATGCTCTATGCCAATGAGAGAGCACTCTCCTGTTGGGATAAGTACTCCACCTCGCTCCAGAGAGGCAGAAGCTATGTTGGCATGACAGTTCTCCCACAGATATAGTGCCCATGTGAAGAGTGCTTAGGTTGCTATAACATGCGTCACGCAGGAGAGTGTCCTTTTCACACACCCCTGAATGACGTATGTTTGATTCACTTAAGCAGTAGAGTAGATCTGTCCTCAGTCTTGCATATAGGGCATATTCTCAGCTGAATCAGGGAAACTCTGTATCTGAGATTTAAAGCTGGTAGGCCCGGCCATTGCAGAATTCCCGTTTCATAGGTATGAGGATCCTTGTGTAGCCTACAGAAGCCATAACAAGTAGGTAGGTAGGTGCAGCTGGGGGAAAGGGCGCATGGAAGAGGTGTCCCCTGCTGCCAGTTGAATCCAAGGTGCTGTGCCATTCTCTTCATGTTTCTCTAGATTGGGATGAGGGGACTAGACTGACAAAAAGCATCCCCAACCTCAAGGGGCTTTGCCCTCCCCTTCCTTAGCTGCCAATGAGGTGCTAATATTTCTTCGTACTTATACACAATCTACAATGGCAGGAACATATGAATTGTCATACAGTTTTAGACCAATGGTCTATCTAGGCCACAAATCCATTTGACAGGGACCTATAACAGATGTGCTCAAGATGAACTTTTGATCTGAATCCAAAATTAGCAGGTACTGTTGATACACTTATGAGCAGATGCTGATATTTCACCTAAGATTAACTGCTCTTGAGACTGATATACAGATTTCTTTGTAATAAGATCATGAAATTTAACTGTATAGAATGGTTGTGACTACATAGCACTCTTATCCAAAATAGTATTGCTGGCTTCAAATACCCTATAACAAATAAAGTGCTTCATAATTTGCTTATTTCAGCACTCTTATGATGTTTGCTGCATAAGCTGTTTGCCAAACTGTATGCAATAGCAGAATAAGTGTGTGCTAACTCTGTTTTATCTTCAATCAAATGATAGTTCAGAATGAGCTATTTACACAATGCATTACAAATGTGTTACTCATTATAGTACTGTTGAATACATTAGTTATTCATGCTAGCTTCTTGGAGGTAAAAAGCAATTCTGCATCTTTACACACTACATGAATGCAGGTGCAGTGTGTAATGTGTATGCGATGTAAACCTTGCACTGATTCCTTTAATCCTACCCGTTAGCTCTTACCCCTGTGCAATGTTCTCAATTTTATTTCTAAGAATAATAACAATAGGAATTATTCTTAGTATCGAAATAAGAAAATGGCTTACTTAATTGTCTTTCAATTTCATGTAAAAAAATAAGCCTGCTTTGAACAGAGGGCACACCTGAGAAATTGCAGTTGCACCAGAATTCTGCAGAGAAAAAGTGAAAAGGTTTGAGGAAGCAGGCATAAAAAAGAAATTATTACTAATGCCTTAATTATTCAGTTGTTATCCACACTAATGTCCTGCATATATGTTATACTCTTTGCTGTTTAGATCAGATGTAAACACAACCTATATGGATAGTAACTAACCTATTTGAATAATCCATTGGAATAGAAAATGATATATTCAGCAAAATGAGATACTGAAGGATTTTGCAGGTGAGAAAGGAGATACAATCAATGCTCTGCAAATTTATTCTATTCAGGGTCTAGTCCTGCTCCCCCAGAAGCCAGTGAGAGTTTTGACATTGATTTCAATGGGATCAGGATCACACACTTATTTTACGCCTCTTTTGTAGATTCTAACACATCACATTGAATGATCTCCTGGCGAACACTTCTTTTACCTGCAGGTGTTTCTAAATATGTATTTTACTGGAGTATAAAGAAATCATTTTTTTTGTTTGTTTATAATGTATTCCCTGCTGGCCCTGACACATACCATTCAGCTTTTGTCTTACAAGGGACTTCAGGGTAACAAAGAAAAAATAATATCCACACTAGATAAAGATTGCTTTTCTCAGTGGATGATAGGAAGACGATTGGTTGGGTAGAGGGCAACTCCATGCCCTCTTGAAATCTGAGGCCCAGGAAGGCTGAGCTTTTGTATTTTAAAAGGACCAGAATCCATTTACACATCAATGTGTATTATTAAAGAAAGCCAACATTGCTGATGTTATGCTTGTCAAATACAAACAGTTTGTTTTCAAGGGAGGACAAGTACAAAGCTTCTTGTCCACTAAACTGAGCACATTAAATATGACCCTTTCGGTGGACACATGTAGCTACTACAAGAAAGCACTGGAGATATATAATTAATATTAGCTAACCCACAGTAAGGTTAATTGTTGCTTCTCTGAGCACTTAATCTGCAAGCAGTTGATAAATCCCACAATGAATAAAAGCGTCTTGTATTTAGGTCACACAAAGTCATTGCCGTTTTTTAATTTAAACTGTGCACTAGATTAAAACACAAGAGTATTTCAGGAGGACAATTCAGAAGCAGTAGCAATCGGCTGTCATTTGGCGTTAAAAGTTTCCACAGCACACCCCCAGGGACATGTTAATCAAAGCTTTTTAATGGATTCAGTCTGATCTGTGACAGGCTTTGTTCCAGAGATGGCATTTGCAGGATAGAGCTGCAAGTTATCAATAAGACACAGTAATTGCTGGGAGTGATTGAGCTTCATTCCTTAGGCTTCATACCATTCAGTCCTTTTTATTATCAGTCAAGGCCAGAGATGTCTTGCAATAAGCAGTCAAGTAATGAATTGTTTCTCTCTTTAATCCCAAAACATATAATGAAAGAAAATTAAGCAACATGAAAATTTACATTAATTAAAAATCTTGTACCACTTATTCTTGTTTTCCCCCTGTTATGTTTTATATTATTTTTTTTCCTGGGATTTGATGGTAATTCTTCAACTTGCATCATGCACTGATAAATCCTTTCTAAGCTGTGAAAGCTATTCACGTACTTAGCTAAAGGCTTCACTCCTTCCTTTGCCAGTTCTTTATTAAGTTATTCATTATCTTTTGGAAATCAAAGCACTGGCACAATCACTAATGACTATGGATAACACTTATCAGCTACACTTCTAGTTAGCCCCACATCCATTTAGGGAGGATAAGTCCACACGTTAAAATGAAAATGTCTCAGTGCTAGTTGAAAATGTAATGGAAACCTACCCTTTTTTTCATTCTAAGAGGTCATAATCCTCCCTTTGTAACATCACAGTCATTTCCATAACAACAGATTATATATAAGGCCACAAGGGATTCTGACCTCTTGGTATGAACAAACAGGTGGAAGAGATGTTTAGCAAAGGAGGACTCACCCTGTTTAGTAAAGTGAAAAACTAGTTAGTGTTCCATGGCCCCCCCCCCCCCCCCACACACACACAATGACAACAAATTAAAATCAGTTTATTTTGGATAAACACAAGTGTACAGTAAGAAGATCATTAAAATCGCTTATTTTTTCCTTATCTGGATTTAATTTAGCTAGGATGCAACTGTAATGAAGTCTGTCCACAATACACTGGTTGCCTTTGCATATGTATTTGTGCTGGAAATCAGGTTAAGGATGAGTAATATTAGTAATGTTTTTCTTGGTAAACTTTGTCCATGCATCTGGAGCAGTTTGGTCTTGGGGTAAAAGTAGAGGTCTGGGTGTTCAGGTTATTTCTGACCCTTTCACAGACTTTCTTTGTGACTTTAGTCACTCACGATATCTCTGTGGTTCAGTTTCCCTGACTGGGATAATGCTTCTTTATTTCAAGGGCTATTGTGATGCTCAGTTAATATTTATAAACTATTCTGAAATCCTCAGATGGAGACACAAAAGAAATACAAATATTACATTATGATGTGGACAATGTAGTCATATTGGATCTGAGACTTAACATTTGAAATGTTTGGACAGCAAAAACTTATACAGATATCCATCTGTATATTTTAGAAATGTGCATCTGTCTGATTATCCATCTGGCTGAGAGTCTATTTGTTCAAGAATTCTTAAATGGTAAGAGCTAGGACCACCAAATTTGGTATGTATCTTCCTCTTTTCCTAAACTGAAGCAAGTTCATGTTTTGGTTATGCCAGGAAAATGGGAAATACCTGGAATGGAGACTCTTTTCCACAACATGGAAAGGGAAGGGGTTGTTTGGAGGGATGCTATACTGCTGAGTGACCACTGGGGACAGCTGCACCACCAAGAGAGTAGCCAGCTGGGGCTAGGGCTGAGGCTTTCCATCTTGTCAGCCATCCCTTCCCAAAACGTATTCCCCTCCCCACTGGCCCTTGGCTGCAGCTCTAGAGTGGGGCTGGGAGAGAGAAGGCTCCTGCTAGAATGGGTGGAGGAGAAAAAGCCCCCACCAAATGGGGAAGGGAAGAAAAAGTCCTGCAGATCGAGGGATTGGGAGGAAGCACTACTGGACGGGGGTGGGCGGGGAGGGCCGGAGAAAAGGCCCATGGACAGTGGGTGGGGGAAAGAAAGCCCTACCAGAGGGGGAGAGAAAGCCCTTCTGGATGGGGAGGTGAAGAAGAGGTCCCTGTCAGAGAGGAGGAGGAGAAAAGGCCCCACCAGATGGGGGAAAGAAGGCTCTGCCACCCTCTTGGAGAAGCCACAGCCTGCCCCTAACTCAGCACTGCTGGGCTGCCCATCATGCCCACCTCCCCGGATGGCTTTCACAGGCCTCCCTTTCTTTCCCCTTGGTCGGACCAGGAAATACTTCCGGGGCCAGACTTTGCAGACCCTCCACAGTGGCTAGACCAGCCTACATGCTCCTCTGTCTCCCACCCTAGTGCAGCCCTCTGGGGAAAAGCCGGCTAGGAGAGTGCACAGTGCCCCTCCTGCCCCAGGGGAAAGCCAATGAATAGAGTTTGCACCCACCCCCTACCCTGCCCAGCCCTGAGAGAAGCCAGAGAAGGGGTGCATAGCCCTCCAGCCCCAGGGGACAAGCCAGTGGGAGGAGTGTCCCCTCTGCCCTGGGCCATTCCCAGGAAGAAGGTGGCAGCCCCTTCCTCCCTTCCTCTAAGACCCCTTTCCCTCCTCTGAGCTTCCCCTTCCTCCTAATCCCCTGCCCTAAGCCCTTTCTCACCTTAACCCTCACTCTCTCTGCCACACACATCCCCAGCTCCCTGCCCTGAGCCCCTCCTCAGCTCCCTATCTTGACTCCTGCATCCCCCACACCACCAAATCCCATGTCCTGAAGGACCCAAGGGTAATGCCAGATACATTTTCTAGTGTTAAATATATCTTACTTTTTTATTATTTTCACTTTTTATCACTTGTTAAAAGCCAAGTGATTCTTGTAGTGCGCTCCTGTCACATACCTACTATTTCTCATTGATCATTATCAATGCAGAACTAAATTTGGACACTATCTCTGAAACCTCAGGAGAGCCATTTTGTCTTATCATCTAACTTATCAGACTAGATTGTGGCTTTTGCAATTGAAGGTGCTCCATCTGAGCAGCGGTTTCATGAGGCACTTTGCCTTCAGGAGTGATGTACTTCAGCAGCATGCTCAGGAGCATTTTTAGCCTTTGAAAAGGTGTGGTAAGTGTGTCACTCATTGTGGTGCTGGTGCAGGGCAGGGCCAGGTATGAAAGGATGAGACCCAGGCCACAGTCACACAGACAGTCATGCCTCTTGTCAGTGTGGAGCATCTCAGGCCAGCGTAGTTCCTCCTTGTGGGAAGCAAGATGTGGCAGTCTGTTTGCTGTAACCTCCCACCCCACAGCCTCCTGCCTTCCCTTCTTTGAGCTTGGGCACAATCTGGTGCATATAATAAAGTCATAAAACACTGGAAAGCATCTATCAAACTCCACCTTCAAACATGTAGTTTATTCTATTTATTCTGGACAAATCTAGTAGCAGCTAATGTCTAAAATGCTAAATTCCTGATGAGTGGGGGGAGGGGAAGTTTCCCTCTGACTTATATTTCTTTTACTTTATTTTATACAGTAAATTAGATTAGGCCAAATTCTTCTCTGACTTTATATCCTCTGCAATCTACTGGTATCATAGTCAGCTTGTAAGTGCCTAGAAATCTGATTATGAAAATGCTTAACTGCCTTTTTTTCCCACTATCTATTTCAAAATGTATTCATTGCCAATACAATATTATTGTGCTATCAATGTATAATTGACAAAGGACCCAATCCTTCTCCCTTTGCCTACCACAAAACAAGATTCTGGCCATCCTAAGCAGCTTCAGCCCAGATCAAGTAGCACAGTTTTTCTGACTGATTGCAAGTTTACATTCTTCAACTTTTTTCAGTCCTCGGTATTTCATCTTCCATGGTATAAGTGCTTTTTGAGTGGCTGCTTCAAGAGATCTCTTTTACTTGGGAGCACATCATCTTTCTCTATCGGGATTTCTTATATAAAATATTTGTTGTAATGACTGCAGAATAATGCATTCTCTGGAGTGGGGCCTACATGCACCACAAGGGGAGAGGGAGTGGTTTGAACAAGGTTCATGGTAGTGGGAATGCCTTCATACACATGGCCTTTCAGATAGGGTAATTTGATATTGGTTTTTAAAGCATGTTGTCATTTCTTCTTAAAAACAAAACAGAATTATTTGTTTTCTTGTGTGTTTGGATAGAAGTGATGACAGAGGTAACTTCCCTCTGTGGTAGGACTGCAAAGCTGTTTGTGTTTGTTTTCTTATAGGGTGGAGGAGAAGGCACTGAAGTGTTCTTGACTTTTTAGAACTGATTTTCTAGCTGCTTTCTAGCATAATCATGTCCAGTCATGTTCTCATAACAATGCTTAATTAATTTCAGTAAAACTTAAATGCTTCTAACCCATTCCTTGCAGAGGAGAATCCCTTAGTGCCAAAGAGTCACATTTACTGTCATGTATGCCAGTGTGAATCCAGAATAAATCTTTGATTTCAATTGTTCACTTTAAATTTATACTGGTGAGTGACGTAGCTAATGTCAAATTTGGCCCATGGGTTATAATTCTTACCTAGCATCTCTCAGGCTATGTCTAGACTGCAGACTTCTTGCACAAGAAGCTTTTTGTGGAAGAGATCTTCCGCAAAATCTTCTTGTGCAAGAGCATGTCCACATTACAAAAGTACATTGCAAAAGCGATGTGCTTTTGCGCAAGAGAGTGTCCAGACTGAATGGACGCTCTCTCGCAAGAAAGCTCTGATTACCATTAGCAGAATGGCCACCAGAGCACCTGTGCTTCTTTCGATAGGCTGTTTCCACACACACCTTTTTGTGCAAGAGCTCTTGCGCAAAAAGGAGTTATTCCTTGTAGAAAGAGGAATACCTATACTGCAAAAAGCCCTCTGTTCTGTCGAGTCACTGTAAATTTACTTGCGCAAAAATATGCTTGAGGTGTGGACACTCCGCAGGTTTTTGCGCAAAAACAGATGTTTTTGCCCCCAAATCCTGTAGTGTAGACATAGTTTCAATGTCCACATACTCAAGAGGGAGAAGTTAATGTCAGTTGCCAAACTACAAAATGACTTTCTTTCAGCAGCATTAAACATTATGGCTACGTCTACACTGGCATCCCTTCCGGAAAAGGGATGCTAATGTAGCACGTTGGAATAGGCAAATCCGCGGGGGATTTAAATATCCCCCGCGGAATTTGCATTAACATGGCTGCTGCTTTTTTCCGGCTTGGGGAAAAGCCGGAGAAAAGCGCCAGTCTAGACGTTATTCTCCGGAAAATAAAGCCTTTTCCGGAGGATTTCTTATTCCTACTTGAAAGGAATTTATTTTCCGGAGAATAACGTCTAGACTGGCGCTTTTCTCCGGCTTTTCCCCAAGCCGGAAAAAAGCAGCAGCCATGTTAATGCAAATACCGTGGGGGATATTTAAATCCCCCGCGGATTTGCCTATTCCAACGTGCTACATTAGCATCCCTTTTCCGGAAAGGGGTGCCAATGTAGACACAGCCTTATTCTTTTTTTGTGCATTAATTTTTTCCTTCTTTGGTCCTTGGTCCTGCGCCAGGATCCATTAGTGCAGAGCTGTGCACCTTTATAGAGAGACATTTACTTAGTGACATTTCACAGAGGCACAGGGTTCAATGTGTGAGGTTTTGGAGACCAGCCAGGCCAGGAGGGGATTCTGCCATCGCTGCCCTGTAACCTTGCAGCTCCTTAATGCTGTGCTGATATGGCTCAGATCCTTGACACTAGTAGTCAGCTTTTGTCTCACCCTGGTTTCTAGAAGCCTGGATTCTCCTTGCAGGGTGACACCAACAGACCTTCCAGTCCCATCTCCTCAAATCCATCCTCCTCAAATTCTTATTTACCAGACACTTTCCCCATCTGATCTGTCAACCCTGAAGGCATGAAACCAGCCCTCCAGATGCAGGCTTTCTTTGGGATACACACTCCACTTGGTCTGCACACTAGAGATCTGCTTGCGTTCGAATAAACAAAAGATTTATGTTCCTAGAAAAAAACAGATTCAAAGATGAAAGAAGAAAGGAACTCACATATATAAGCGATCCAGAAAATTAAGAAACAACCTCAGGCTTTGCACATCTATATTAGCTAAAAATCCTTTTTCTAATGCAAGTTACACATTGCCTTTGAACAGCTTCCATGTGTGCAGTGGATCTAGCATTTCACAGCTTCCGACCCAAAGGCTCCTTTCTGTTTCTTGATGAAAACTTTATTTTCAAGCCTCTTTTTTAAATGACGTTCCCTCCTTTTTTTCTCTTGCTCAGATTATGATGGCTCAGGATTATCTGACTGGGGAAATCGCCAGGCCTTTCAATGTCTTTCCATGAATTTCAATGGTCTACTTTTGTCCTTTCCTAGACTGGACAATGGGGCTGTGTCTAGACTGGCAAGTTTTTCCGCAAAATCAGCTGCTTTTGCGGAAAAACTTGCCAGCTGTCTACACTGGCCGCTTGAATTTCCGCAAGAACACTGACTTCCTGCTGTCTGAAATCAGTGCTTCTTGTGGAAATACTATGCTGCTCCCATTCTGGCAAAAGTCCCTTTTGCGCAAAGCTTTTGCGCAAAAGGGCCAGTGTAGACAGCTCAGATTTGTTTTGCGCAGAAAACCCCCATTGCGAAAATAGCAATCGGGGCTTTTGTGCTCAAAAGCGCATCTAGATTGGCACGGACGCTTTTCCGCAAAAAGTGCTTTTGCGGAAAAGCGTCCGTGCCAATCTAGACGCTCTTTTCCGCAAATGCTTTTAACGAAAAACTTTTCCGTTAAAAGCATTTGCGGAAAATCATGCCAGTCTAGACGTAGCCTGAATGTGTAAGCAGGATCAGGATAAGCTCTACCCTGACACCTGTTGGTGAACTGTGGCAAGCCAGGGTCAGGATAAGCCCTACCCTGACATCTGGAGGTGAACTGTGGCAAGTGATGCAAAAAGACTTCAGGGGCTGATTCATTTGCATAGGCACGCCCACCTTGCCTAGTATGTGCTCACAGCAGCCAAATGGTCACTTTGGCCACTGTGGGATCTCAAGTTTCTCTGTTATTGAGGCAGGGGAGACAAAGTGTTGTTACCCTGATAATGTGAATCAAATAGTGGAACTGTTTCACCATAAACTAAGTAGCATTCACTAGACAAAGGACATGGGTTCCAAACCCAGTCAGATTGAGAGAGGCTAGGGACAGGTTTTTGAGCCTGGTAGTGGTGGTTGTAGCTCCTTCTTTTTTGCTGGTTTCACTGAGGGCCAATGGTGCACTTGCACTGAGGCTTTTCTACTGTGAGCTGAACTTACTGAAGAGCTGAAATCATTGTGTACTGAGGGGAACCTGGTGCCATACTGCTGAAAAGCTGAAATCTACTAGGAGCTGAAATCACTGTTGCTGAGCTACTAGCAGAGCAGATTGTGGGATGACTAGTGGAGCAGTTTGTGGGGAACAACTGGTAGATGCAGATGAGCGGCTGATGGGGATGACCAATGGGCAGCTGGTGGAGTAGCTGTGGGACCTACCAGCTGGTGGCTGGGGTGCATGGACCGAGGCAGGCTGGTGGAGCAGACACTGCTCTGTGGAATGTCTGAAGCGGCTCACAGGACAGCAGGTGGAGTGTGGTGGAGTGATTTGTGTCAACGGTGGCAGCAGAAACCTCTGAAGAGGCGGAGCCGCCGGTGGACCACTTAAGATGTATCAACCCCTGCCACCTCCATTGCACCCAGGTTGGGATGGTAAAACCCTGCCAGGTGAACTTTTGAACCCTGGGCAGAGACTTTTGGGGTGTCGGACTTTGGGTGATTTGTGGCTGGGGGGTGGGTCTTTGCTCATGTCTGGTTTATGAATCTGAGTTGTGGTGTTTTCCCACTTCAATGCTGATGTCGGTTACCTTGTGTTATTAAAGATTTGCTGCTATACCAAGGCTCTATGTTTGCGAGAGGGGAAGAATTGCCTCTTTGAGGCACCCAGGGGTGTGTGTAAGATTTCCCAGGTCACTGGATGGGGGCTCGAGCCGGCGTTGTATTATGTTGTTAGGAGGAGACCCCTAGATATTGAACCTGGCCCTTGCTGAAATTAACTTGTCCTGGCAGAAGGGTTACAGATGGATACCTGAACCTGGTTTTGTGTAAACAACAGGCTTGAGAAATAGCCCTCCATATTTAATTGCCTGGTGACTCTATTGTGAAGTGATGTTAAAGTTGCACCACAGTTGCAGTTTACATTTTTCTATGTATATGTGCATTCATAACCATTTTGTGTATACATGTGTCAGGGGTTCACGCCCCCAGTGCGCCTCAGTGCCCCCTGACTGTCCTCATATAGCCCCTCGCAGGGCATGTTACAGTCTGTATGGGTTGCTCATCATAGGCATCGGGGTTGTCTCCACTGCCCTGCTTACCTAGGCTACATCAAGGTCCGCCTCCAACCCAGGCTTTGCCTCCAGCCCCTAGCCAGGAGAGCCTTGGCTGGCCCTCCTCCAGCTATTGCTGGCTCTCCCCAGCTTGTCTCCCTCCAAGGAGCTCCTGCCTCCTCTGCAGTCAGCTCTCTACTAGCTCTCCCCTCAACAACCTGGGCTTCTCTATATATACGTGCCAGCTGGGCTCACACTCGCCCTAATAATTACAGCTGGCTTCTACAAGCCAATCGTGCTGCCCTAGTTGCTTGCCAGCTGGGTTCTCTCTAGCCCCAAATAGCTCCATCTGGCCTCTTTCTTTCTAGCCCCGGCTCCGGGCCTGAGTCCTGGTCTTAAAGGGCCAGTGCAGGGCAGGCACCCTGTCACAACATATCTCATAATGATGATGGCATTCAGAACACTAAATGATTTAATAAAAGAGACATTGCTTGACATTGTTACAGTGCAATGATAAACCAACTGCTCTATTCTCCCCTTAGGTGCCTGGCCCCTGATTATCACAGCATACTAGGGATTTTGCAGCAATTTTTAACAAAATCAACCAAGATCAGTCTAATTCTGTCATTTGCAGATCAGGATTCTCCTCCCTCTCCACCCGCCCCCCCCCCCCCCCACACACACAACATTTCTATTGTAAGGCCTCAATATTTTCCATAGCTTCTGTCTTCTACAACAGCATTTTCTTATAAAGATGCACACCTTCCCTTTACCAGAAAGTCTAGGAACTTAGCCACCATCCTGGTGTTTGTCTTTTAAAGAAGATTATTTAAAATTGCAGGGAAAAGAATCTGAAGGAGGACAAAAAATTCAAATAGAATCTGTGGAGAGCAATAGTCTGAATAAGAGGCAAATGGCATGCTGGTGTTTGACAGTTTCCTAATTAAAAAGAACACAAATATATGCTCTAAAAATGGCATTCTCCATGAGATGTGACCTTGCCCATACAGTGAGTGTGATACCAGTTTATACAGGAGGTCTTCTGGGTGGGCAAATGTGTTCAGGGGCTAGACAGAATAGTCTTGCAGTCTAAATCCAGTCCTTGGACCATCAGTTGGACCATAGTACTCAGTAATAGAAATGTAGCTGTGTTAGTCTGGTGTAGCTGAACAAAATACAGGACTATGTAGCACTTTAAAGACTAACAAAATGGTTTATTAGATGATGAGCTTTCATGGGCCAGATCCACTTCCTCAGATCAAATAGAGGAAGAAAATAGTCACAAGCATATATACCAAAGGATACAATTAAAAAAAAATGAACACATATGAAAAGGACAAATCACATTTCAGAACAGAGGAGGGATACGGGGGAGGGGGAAAAGGAAGGTAAATGCCTGTGAGTTAATGATATTAGAGGTGGGGAAGGGGAGATGTCTGTGAGTTAATGGTATTAGAGGTGATAATTGGGGAAGCTATCTTTGTAATGGGTAAGGTAGTTGGGATTTTTGTTCAGCCCCCTGCGGAGAGTGTCGAATTTTAGCATGAATGCCAGTTCAGAGGATTCCCTTTCAAGTGCAGATTTGAATGTCTTCTGAAGTAGGATGCATGTGATTAGATCATTGAGACAGTGTCCTTTCTGGTTGAAATGGCAAGAAACTGTTTTTTCTTTGTGATCCTGTCTAATGTCTGTTTTGTGGGCATTGAGTCTTTGGCGAAGTGTCTGAGACATTTGTCCAATGTACATAGCAGACGGACACTTTCGGCACATGATAGCATAGATTATATTTCTGGATGCACAGGAATATGTATTCTTGATCTTATAACTCACTTGGTTAGGCCCAATAATGGTGTCAGCAGAGTGAATATGTGGACAAAGCTGGCAACGGGGTTTGTTGCAAGGGAAAGTACCAGGGTTGGTATTAGTGTGGTATGTCCTGTGGTTGTTGGTAAGAATCATCTTGAGGTTAGGTGGTTGTCTATAGGAGACTATGGGTCTGTCTCCCAGAGCTTCTTGGAGTTTAGTGTCCTGTTCCAGTATAGGCTGTAACTTATTGATAATGTGTAGAACAGGTTTAAGTTGGGAGCTGTAGGTGATGACAAGTGGTGTTCTATTGTTGGTTTTCTTGGGTCTGTCTTGTAGTAGATGGTTTCTAAGTATGCGTTTGGCTCTTTCAATTTGCTTTTTTATTTCTCCGGGTGGGTAGTTGAGGTTTATAAATGGTTGGTAGAGATCCTGAAGTTTCTGGTCTCTGTCAGTGGGATTAGAGCAGATGCGGTTGTATCGAAGGGCTTGGCTATCGACGATGGATCATATGGTGTGTGCTGGATGGGAGCTGGAAGCATGCAGGTAACTGTATGAATCAGTGGGTTTTCTGTAGAGAGTGGTGTCTAATTTTCCATTGTTGATTTGTACTGTGGTGTCCAGGAAATGGATCTCTCGTGTGGAATGGTCCAGGCTGAGGTTAATGGTCGGGTGTAGGTTGTTGAAATCTCTGTGGAATGTCTCGTGTTTCTTGGCCATGCGTCCAGATCATAAAGATATCATCAATGTAGCGTAAGTAGAGAATGGGTAAAAGGGGACGGGAGTTGAGGAAACGTTGTTCTAGGTCAGCCATAAAGATATTAGCATACTGTGGGGCCATGCGTGTACCCATGGCTGTGCCGCTGATCTGGAGGTATAAGTTGTTCTCAAACTGGAAATAATTGTGGGTGAGAACAAAGTTACATAGGTCTGCTATCAGGTTGACAGTCGTGTCCTCTGGGATAGTGTTTCTTTATCATGGATTTTGCTCGCATAACTGCTGGCTCTGTGTGTGTGTGTGTGTGTGTGTGTGTGTGTGTGTGATTGTTTTCATACTCTTAGCTGACATCTCTATGCTGGCAAGACTTTGCCGCATAGACCAAGTCTCAGAGTCTGCCCAAAATGGAAACGTTACTGTCCTGATTATGCAATCAGTATCTATTTATCTCCAGGTTCTCTCTACATAGAAGTACCTGAGAGCTCGACTAACATTAATTAATTTATCCTCCCAACTCCCCTGTAAGGTAAGGAATTATTATCTATTCCATCTTACAAATAGGGAGCTGAAGTATAGAAAAACTATGCCCCAGGTTCTCAGAATTGTTCAGCTGCCATTTCGGTGCCAAATTAGAGGCCCAGATTTTCAAAAAAGCACAGCAGAGTTTTTTGTAAAATCTGGCCATAAATATCACAATGGGAGACACTAGGCACTGAGCACTTTAATAATCTGGCCCTGCTTGACTTGCCCAGGGTCACACAGGAAATCTATGGCAGAGCGAGGAATTGAATCCATCTTTCCAGAGTCCCAGTACAGATACTTTACAAGAGCAGAAATTTACTGTAAAAAATGACAACGTCACAGAACTGCACAGAATAGAGAATTTCAGAGAAGTACAATTGCTGGAGGAAATCAAACATAATGTTTTTTCTATATACTTGGGAGACAAAGGATATTTCGTCTGTGTGAAAAATGTATATTATCAACGGGTAGAAATCTCAATTATTGGAGTAGCAGAAAGTATTATTTTTTAAATGTATTACCTAATAAAACTGTAGGTAATTCTGGGAACTGCTTTCTAACCTTTTACATAACTTAACATTGGTTAACGGTGAAATATCACATAGGGTGTGTCTAGACTACCTAGTTTTGTCGACAAAAGTGGACTTTTGTCGACAAAACTATACCAGCGTCTACACTACTGCTGAGTTCTGTCGACATAACGTCGACAGAACTCAGCAGTTTTGTCGACGCTGGTATACCTCATTTTATGAGGCATAACACCTTCTGTCGACAGAACTCTGTCGACAGAAGGTGTTATTGCCTGTAACGTTGCGTCCAGACTACGGAGTTCTGTCGACAAAGCAGCTTGCTTTGTCGACAGAACTCAATGTGTCTGGACGCTCTTTGTCGACGGAAGTTTTGTCGACAGTATCTGTCGACAAAACTTCCGTCGACAAAACGCGGTAGTCTAGACGTACCCATAGGTGTTACAGAAGGGGAGATTATTACAATACATAAGAGGCAGCACACACGGCAGACTTTTCTTTATAAAATTCTAACGACTTTTGAAGTTATGTAAAATAGGTATTTGATGTCAAAAGTCAACTTATGTTCTAACTGCAAGTGTGATGTGCTAGGTGTATTGATCTGTTAGCAATGAACTGAGTGGACATAAGGAGATATGTCAAAGGTTAAGGGATGTCCCCATCCAGGGATTAATTTAGTATGATCTTGAATCTGAAAATTCGTGCCTAAGGAAAAGAGTCTTCTGCAATAAGATTTTAAATTAGATGTAAAATTGGTGAGGGAAAAGAATACAAGAAAATTGTTTTAGATGCCCAGAGCCGAAGAGAGAGAACCTCTGGTGTCAAAAATGGCAAAACTGATAGAGCTCTTCAATGTTATCAAAAAGTTTGATATCCTCAGATGAAAGTGCAAAGTATTGTTATTATCGGCCCATTCTTGACTAAAAATATTTAATGAAACCATTAACAAGCTATCTATAGTCACTATCCTAATCTTTCACTGTAACTGACTCAGTTTGCCTGCCTAAATGACTAGTTATGAAGATCACTTAGGGTATGTCTACACTACCCCGCTAGTTCGAACTAGCGGGGGTAATGTAGTCATCCACACTTGCAAATGAAGCCCGGGATTTGAATTTCCCAGGCTTCATTTGCATGAAGCCGGCCGGCGCCATTTTTAAATGCCGGCTAGTTCGGACTCCGTGCCGCGCGGCTACACGCGCCATGGACTAGCTAGTTCGGATTAGGCTTCCTAATCCAAACTAGCTGTACACCTCGTTCCACAAGGTGTACAGCTAGTTCGGATTAGAAGCCTAATCCGAACTAGCTAGTCCGTGCCACGTGTAGCCGCGCGGCACGGAGTCCGAACTAGCCGGCATTTAAAAATGGCGCCAGCCGGCTTCATGGAAATGAAGCCCGGGAAATTCAAATCCTGGGCTTCATTTGCAAGTGCGGATGACTACATTACCCCCGCTAGTTCGAACTAGCGGGATAGTGTAGACATACCCTTAAGAGGAATATTTGACACATATATGCAGTTTCTCTGAAACACCACTGACCAAGTAAAGAAATCCCAAGCACAATAAAGTTGAAATCTCAAGGCTATGTCAGCTTCATTAAATAGACACAGTTTGCCTCTAGCAGTACTGTATGACTAGATCCAAAATCCAATAACAGTCATAAATATAAAGAAGGCGTTGAAAAAAAAAGTGAGGTTTCTCACATATATTAGTTCAAAATAGATTCTCCAGAGACCAACAAAGAAAGGACTGTTGAATAGCTTGACTTTAAACTGACTCAGAACCTTCTCTCTGATCCACCAAATGAATAGGACCTTCTGTCCAGGGGAAGAGATAAAGTCCTCAGATAAAGTTTGGAAGAACTCAGTCCACCTAAAGCCCTTGGTGGAGCTGTGGACTCTAGTATGCTTATTAGCATGCATAAAGTTTCTTCTATTGTTTTTAATATGTTTTTTTCTGTAATTCTTTCTCTTTAGGACTAAATGTACTTGCTTAGAAGGAGCAAGTTATGTTCTAACTGCAAGTGTGATGAGTTAGGTGTAGCTAGCAGTTATCTTGATCAAAGACTCTGAAAAGAAAGCAAAGCACAGATACTGGTCCATTTAGATATTCTACACCTATCACAGGCTACAGCACGAAATTGTGCAGCTTGGAAAAAACCTCAGTCAGAAGGGAAAGAGGGTCCTGGAGCCTAGAGTTGTGTCATTTCGAGGAACCACAGAGGAAGAACATAGCCCAAATTGCCAGACACTACTACTGCCCTGAAGTATGACAAAGGCTATCACCTGACAAAGAAGGAAAGATTATTTGCTTACAATAACTGGAGTTCTCTGAAATGTGTGGTCCCTATGTGAATATTACTAACCTGCCCTCTGCTGCCAATCCTTTCTTCAAACAGTCTGTTGGAGAAGGATCTGTAGAGGTAGTTGGTTTGATTTTCCTGTCTCACGTACATGTATACAGTGGAATACAAACAGAGACACCACGTATCTCAAAGAATTCCAGTTTCTGTAAGGTAAGTCATTTTTCTAGTCACACCATTACTTAGCAGACAAGACTCCCTTGGGTCAATAGTGTTTCAGAGGCCACAATACATAATGCCCGTTACTTACTGTTTTATTAAGTACATAATAGTTGCCCAGTCCTGATGCTGCACAGTACACTGGGTACAGTAAGACTGTCTAAACTACATCACTTTTTTGACAAAGGGATATAGATTAGGCACATAGATATTGCAAATGAAGCTGGGATTTAAATATCTAGTGCTTCATTTGCATAATGGCAGCTGCCGCTTTCTTCAAAATGGTTTAAAAAAAAAAAACCTGCAGTTTAGATGGGGCATTTTCAACAGAAATGCCCCGTCTAAACTGCCAGGGTGTGGGGTTGTTTTTTTTCTGAAAAAGCCCCGTTTCGAAAAAAGCAGCAGCCGCCATTATGCAAATGAAGCATGGGATATTTAAATCCCAGCTTCATTTGCAATATGTACATGCCTAATCTACATCCCTTTATCGAAAAAGGGATGTAGTTTAGACACATTCTTAAGGGAAGACTCTGTATCTTCTTTCATCCCTAGTAGCACAACAGCAAGCAGGTCCTGAACCACAGCTAATATAATTCTTTAGCAGTTCACTTTGAAAGCTTCATTGAAATGGTATCTGAGTTTGACCAAAACATGGACATAAATAAGGCTTCATTCCTTCTTCCATTGAAGTCAAGATCCCATTGACTTCAACAGGGTCAGAATCAGACTGTATTATTTTTCTATTCTAAATGGAACAAGACCAAAGGAGACTGCTAATTACTGATATCTTAGCAAAATAGAAAACTGTGAGTGTCTCATTTAAGCAGTGGATTCGACATAACATTAGTTCCATGGAGAGGATTACTCCAGAGGTTTTTCTCATTTGCCTCAGTGCTGTTTATGTTGGCATATTTGGCCTCCCAGTGTATCATAAAGCAAATAATACATCTGCTCTAAGTATTTATTTAAAATGTAAATTATACTCAGAAGTATGATTTTACAACTAATTTTCAAGAAGAAAACAATAGTTACTAACAAGGGTTGATACTCTGTTTTCTCCAGTAGATATTGTACTTCATTGAATTATTGGAAGAAAAATATATGCTGCAGTAAATAAAATTTACTGTGTTGAAATTAAAACCTTCATGTGCCAAAAGATATAAAAGTGGTCCCATTAAGTTCAGATGTTAACTCTTTTTTTATTGTTAATACTGCATTACAGTGACATTTCTGTAGACATGTGATGTCCCCATCAACATCAAATGAGTACATTAAGGTTAGGAGTTTTATTACAGTGAATACAAGAATGAATGAGAACAAATCAAACATGCTTGTGCAAAATGCTGCAAAAATAGAATGACATTGTTGGTTCTGACTGACAATGGAATCATTACTGACATTACTGTCTTCTAATGTTTCTTTTTCAATACACAGGAAGGAGAAGAGTTTCACGTTGTCTGCGAAAGGATTAGGTCCAGCTTTGCCTGTTTCCACTCTTCTACATTTCTTATTGCCTCTTTTGTGTTTCAACTTTATTAGAGAGATAATTTCTTCCCACATACACCTTATATTTTGACGATTTTTTCAACTCCTTGACATTGTATTGTATTTAAAGAGAATTCTCTTGCTAGAGCCATTTTAGTTCTAATCCCTTTGGTCTTTGTTTGCTCCTTAAAGAGAGCCATTTTGAAAATGCTAGAAATTAAAGTACTTTCTTTCTTTTTGTAGTGAGCTTAGCCCAGCAGTGAAAGCTCTCTCACATGGCACTACTACATATCTTGAAAAATAGTACAACTACAGTTTCTGAAACAACAGCTGAACAGAATTTGTTCCGGTCTATATTTGCAGTTACACAGTTTTCAACATTGGGGCAACTTGCACTTGTGGTAGACATCCATTGATATAAGTAGGTAAATCCTTTAGGGCTTATCTATGCTAGAAGTTAAGCTGCATTTATGAAAGGCGTGAATTTAAAATATATTAAATCCTTGTGTGGACTCTCAAAATATACTTAATGCACTTAAACCAGGAATGGTCAATAAAATGGTAGCGGTTTACCAGGGTTAACCCCTAGCAGGCCACTGCCACTATATTTACCTGCACCTCCACAAGTATGGGCGATTGCAACTCCCATTTGCCATGGATTGCTGTTCTTGACCAATGGGAACTGCGGGAAGTGGTGCAAACTGGGACACTGCTTCCTGTAGCTCCTATTGTCTAGAGCGTGGCAATGGGAACTACAATCACCCGTACCTGTGGAGATGCAGTTTAATATAGCAGCAGTGGCCTGCCAGGAGTTAATCCTGGTGAACCAGATCTGTCCCATAGGCAGTATTTGACCACCCCAACTGAAACTAATACACTTTAAATTTAGACCTTTTATTAATTCAGCTTAATTTCCTATGTATACATGCTCGCATTGTAGACAATGTTTCAGAAGTCTGGGAAGGTTTGAAGGACCATATGCTGAGGCTGGCAGTTGGAAACTGTGAGCCTCTTAACAAAGATTTGAAATCTAGAACCCTGTGTTCATTGGTCAAGCCTTAACCAGGGAATGGGGCTATCTGGAAGACCAGGGCTTTATAAAGCCTGCTTAGTGACCTGGAAGCTTAGCAACCAGGAGCAGCTAACAGGGAGTTTAGAGGGGGAGTTGGAAGGGGGCTAGATACACTTGGCATTCTTGAAAACATTTAAACTGAACCAAAGCTACCTCATTTAAATAAAACCCCTATCACTAACCTTATTATCTGTAGGAGAAAATGCAGGCAGAAGCCCGGGAGCAGAGTGGAGGCTATCCAATGGGTGCAGAAGAGCACATGGATCATCAGAGACATCTCTTAGGGGAGGGTCTATTAACAGAGGTTCTCTATGTCCTAGTAAATAGGAGAGGATGGAAGGTGATAAAGTATGGGTAAGATCAGATGAGAAACTATCAAATTAAAATAGTCTAAAACACCATTAATTGGCAGACAGATAAATAATGATAAATTTTAGGTGCTTATACACAAATACTAATAGTCTAAATAGTAAGATAGGTGAACTGGAGTGCCTCATGTTAAAAAAGGATGTTGATATAATAGAAATCACAGAAACTTGGTGTAATGAGGACAATCAATGGGACACAGTTATACCAGGGTATAAAATATATTGGAAGGACAGAACAGGTCATGCTGGTGGAGGAGTAGCACTATATATGAAAGAAAATGTAGAATCAAATGAAATAAGAATCTAAAATGAACCAAAATGTTCTGTAGATTCTCTATGGGTAGTAATTCCATCCTCTAATAATAAGAATGTAGCAGTAGGAATATATTATCAACCATGGGTATGCCTACACTATGAGTTTTCTCTGCAAAAAATATGCTAACGAGGGACTCATTTGCATGAGTTGTGATCTCATTTGCGTATTTTCTGCTGATCCGTTTTTGTGCTACGGGGTTTTGCGCAAAAACAAGCAGTGTGGACGTTTTCTTTTTGTGCAAAAACCCCTTTTTCCGCAAGATCCTTATGCCCCCAAAAAGGGAATGGAAGAAAATATGCAAATGAGATCATGACTCATGCAAATGAGTCTCTCATTACCATATTTTTTGCTGAGAAAACTCGTAGTATAGATGTAGCCCACCTGACCAGGATAGTGATAGTGACTATGAAATGCTAAGGAAGATTAGAGAAGCTATCAAAAATAAATCTCAACAGTAGTGGGGAATTTCAACTATCTCCATATTGACTGGGTACACATCACCTCAGGATGGGTTGCAGAGCTCAAATTTCTTGATAACTTAAATGACTGCTTCTTGGAGCACCAGATTCTGGGACCCACAAGGGGCAAAGCAATTCTTGATTTAGTCCTAAGTGGAGTGCATGATCTGGTCCAAAGGGTAAATATAACTGGACCGCTTGGGAAGAGTGATCATAATGTAATAAAATTTAACATCCCTGTTGTGGGAAAAACACCTCAGCAGCCTAACACTGGCATTTCATTTCAGAAAGGGGAACTACGCAAAAATGAGGAGGTTAGTTAAACAGAAATTAAAAGGTATAGTGAGAAAAATAAATCCCTTGCAAGCTGCATGGAAACTTTTCAAAGACACCATAATAGAGGACCAACTTAAATGTATACCCCAAACTAAAAACACAACAAGAAAACCAAGAAAGTGCCACCGTGGTTTAACAACCAAGTAAAAGAAGCAGTGAGAGATAAAAAGGCATAATTTAAAAAGTGGAAGTTAAATCCTAGTGGGGAAAATAGAAAGGAACATAAATTCTGTCAAATTAAGTGTAAAAATATAATGAGAAAAGCCAAAAAGGAGTTTGAAGAACAGCTAGTGAAAAAATCAAAAAGTAATAGCAAAGTGTTGTTTAAGTACATCAGAAGCAGGAAGCCTGCTAAACAACCTGGACAATCAAGATGCCAAAGGAGCATTAAAAGATGACAAAGTCATTGCAGAGAAACTAAAGAATTCTTTGCTTCAGTCATCATGTCTGAGGATGTTAGGAAGAGTCCCAATGCTTATCCAGTTTGAGGTGTCGTCAGCAGAGGTTTTGGAACAAATTGCTAAGCTTAACAGTAACAAGTCACCAACCCCAGATGGCATTCACCCAAGAGTTCTGAAAGAACTCAAATGCAAAATTGTGGAACTATTAACTGTGGTTTGTAACCTATCCTTTAAATCAACTTCCATACCTAATGACTGGAAGACAGCTAATGTGATGCCAATATTTAAAGGGTTCTAGAGGTAATCCTCACAATTACTGGTAAGTCTAATGTCAAATTAGTTGAAAATATAGTAAAGAATAAAATTGTCAGGCACATAGATGAACATAATTTGTTGGGGAACAGTCAACATGGTTTCTCGTTGAAAAGGAAATCATGCCTTACTAATCCACTAGCGTTCTTCGAGGGGGTCAACAAACATGTGGACAAGGGGGATCTAGTAGATATAGTGTACTTAGATTTCCTGAAAGCATCTGACAAGGTCCCTCACTAAAAGCTCTTAAGTAAAGTAAGTTGCCATGGGATAAGAGGGAAGGTCCTCTCACAGACTGATAACTGGTTAAAAGACTGGAAATGAAGGGTAAGGATAAATGGTCAGCTTTCAGAAAGGAGAGGGATAATTAGTGGTGTCCCACAGGGATCCATACTGGGACCAATCCTATTCAACATATTCATATATGATCTGGAGAAAGGGGTAACAAGTGAGGTGGCAAAATTTGCAGATGATAATAAACTGCTCAAGAAAGTTAAAACTAAAGCAGACTGTGAAGAGCTTCAAAAAGATCTCACCAAACTAAGTGATTGGACAACAAAATGGCAAATGAAATTTAATGTTGATAAATGTAAAGTAATCCACATTGGAAAAATAATCCTAACTATGATGGGGACTAATTTAGCTATAACTACTGAAGAAAAAGATCTTGGAGTCATTATGGATAGTTCTCAGAAAACATCCACTCAATGTGCAGTGGCAGTCAAAAAAGCAAACAGAATATTAGGACTCATTAAAAAAAGGGATAGAGAATAAGACAGAGAACATCTTATTTCCTCTGTGTAAACTGCATACAGATGTGGTCACCTCAACTAAAAAAAGATATATTGGTCTTGGAAAAGGTTCAGAGACGGGCAACAGAAATGATTAGGGGTTTGGCATGGGTCCCATATGCCAAGAGATAAAAAAGACTTGGACTTTTCAGCTTAGAAAAGAGGAGACTAAGAGAGGATATAATGGAAGTCTAATATGACTGGTGTGGAAAAGTGAAGAAGAAAAAGTTATGTACTTGTTCCCCTAACATAAGAGCTAGGGGTCAACAAATGAAATTAATAGGTAGTAGGTTTAAAACAAACAAGGGATGTTTTTCTTCACACAGTGCACAGTCAGCCTGTGGAAATCCTTGCCAGAGGAGGTTTTGACAACCAGGATTTAAACAGGGTTCAAAAAAGAACTAGATAAATTAATGGAGATTAGGTCCATCAATGACTATTAGCCAGGATGAGTAGGAATGGTGTCCCCATCTGTCAGCCGACGGTCAGGGCAGTGAGTTCCTTAGGACCAGCTGAAGTTCTTTTAAATTGTGCTTGGTTCTGTTACAGCAACTGAAGGAGTCAGGTTAAAGCTTAAACTGTTACTATTTTATTGTTACAGGGTAAACTTAGTTGTTAAATGCTACTGCTGTGTTACAGATAACACAGCCACTACAAAGGACAGGACAGAAATTACACTAAGAAGTCACTTACAGGTACCATGAAACCCTTTTGGTTCTCTGACCTCTTCTTAAATGCATGGAAAATAGACACATAGCAGGTATATATTCTCACCCCTGCGTTCCAGACTTGGCGTGGCAGTGTCTTTCTCTCAATCCCTCGGGAAGAAGTAGGACGAGGTTGGGCGTCCCACAGACCTCAGGAGACAATCAATACCTGCCAGCAGGTATAGATGATTGGAGCTCAAATGGGGTGGGCTACTAAACCCCTCTTTATACTCCTTGGCTACGTCTACACTGGCCCCTTTTCCGGAAGGGGCATGTTAATTTCAGAAGCCGTAATAGGGAAATCCGCGGGGGATTTAAATATCCCCCGCGGCATTTAAATAAAAATGTCCGCCGCTTTTTTCCGGCTTTTAAAAAAGCCGGAAAAGAGCGTCTACACTGGCCCCGATCCTCCGGAAAAAAAGCCCTTTTCTGGAGGATCTTATTCCTACTTTGACAGGCAGCGCACCTGCGTTCCCAGGGCATCAAAGATTGACTACCTTTCTCTTGCTCTCTGGGGGACGGACAAGATGGGGTTCGTGTCTGGCTACACCATCCTCTGTTAAAGGCTGGGATTGTGTGATGGGAGAGGGATTGCTTCACGATTCCCTGTTTTGTTCACTCCCTTTGGGACATCTCGCATTGGCCACTGCTGGAAGACAGGATACTGGGCTAGATGGATCTTTGGTCTGACTCAGTATGGCTGTTCTTATGTTCTTAAGTTTCAGCTGTGTCTTTTGTAACAGCATCAAGTTTGCACTGATAGTTTTAGAGGGAAACAGAATCCAAAGAAAGAGTGAGCCAGAACTTATAAGAAATTTTCTTTAAACATAATAAGAAACTGCGAAGCAATTTGAAAAATTTCTAAAATATCGTTTTCATTAATCAGTTATTTCTGAATCTTAGCTTTATAACATTTTTTTCTCTCTGTAGCTAAAGAAATAGATCTGGTTGTGTGGCAGTTTTTGTGTCTTCTAAATATAAATCTAGCACTAAATAGGATCATATATCCTGATATTTATGTGTTTATTGTATGCTTCATCCAGCAAAATTTTGAAAATAAAATACAGAGAAACAATCATGGAAAGCCATGACTGAAATTATAGTCCATTGAAGTCTACCGTGCAAAAAATTAAAAAACTATACTTTTTGGGGGGTTAAGTCAGACTATATACTAAATATACCTAACTTCTGCTGGAGACTTAAGATCTTCTGAAGAGACACTTCCCTTCAGTAGAAAATATATTTAAAGGAAATATAATGTGATAGAAACTAGAGAGCTGTGTCTAGACTGCATCCCTTTTCCGTAAAAGGGATGCAAATTAGACACATCGCAATTGCAAATGAAGTGGGGATTTAAATCCTCCCCACTTCATTTGCATAAAAATGGCTGCCGCTTTTTTCCGGCTCGGAGCTTTGCCCGAAAAAAGGGAGCACCATCTACTGAAAGGCATGGGATGCGTAGTCCTAGGGATGGGGGTTCCACGGCCACCACCCCCAAAAGGAAACGATGGGTGGTGGTGGTCGGGGACTCCCTCCTAAGAGGGACTGAGCCATCCCTCTGCCGTCCGGACCTGGAATCTCGAGAGGTGTGCTGCTTACCGGGAGCTCGCATTCGGGATGTCACTGAGAGGCTTAGCAAGCTGATCAAACCTTCAGATCGCTACCCCTTCCTGCTTCTCCATGTAGGAACTAATGATACGGCCAAGAATGACCTTGAGAGGGTTGCTGCGGATTATGTAGCGCTGGGAAGAAGGATCGAAGAATTCGGAGCGCAAGTGGTGTTCTCGTCCATCCTCCCTGTTGAAGGGAAAGGACTGGGCAGGGATCGTCGAATTGAGGACGTAAATGCGTGGTTGTGCAGGTGGTGTCGCAGAGAGGGTTTTGGTTTCTTCGACCATGGGACTCTGTTCCGGGCGCAAGGATTGTTAGGAAGAGATGGGATCCACCTAACGAAGAGAGGAAGGAGCATCTTCGCGGGCAGGCTTGCAAACCTAGTGAGGAGGGCTTTAAACTAGGTTCTTCGGGGGACGGTGACCAAAACCCTGAGGGGAGTGGGAAAGTCGGATACCGGGAAGAAATGCATAGAGCAAGGAGCGAGAAAGGAGGACCCCAGTTTCGAATGGAGTGCAATCAACTGGTTACCTGAAGTGTTTGTACACTAATGCGAGAAGCCTGGGCAACAAACAGGAAGAACTGGAGGCCCTGGCCCAGACCAAGAAATATGATTTAATTGGGATAACAGAGACTTGGTGGGATGACTCGCATGACTGGAGCGCTGTCATGGAAGGGTATAGATTGTTCAGGAAGAATAGGCAGGGGAGAAAAGGAGGAAGAGTTGCAGTATATGTAAGAGAGCACTATGATTGCTCTGAACTCCAGTATAAAGAGGGAGAAAAACTTGTTGAAAGTCTATGGGTCAGGTTTAAAGGAGCAAACAGCAGTGATGTTGTGGTTGGTATCTGCTACAGGCCACCAAACCAGGTGGATGAGGTAGATGAGGCTTTCTTCGGACAACTGAGCGAAGCTTCCAGATCGCAGGCCCTGGTTCTCATGGGGGACTTTAATCACCCTGACATCTGTTGGGAAACCAATACGGCAGTACACAGGCAATCCAGGAAGTTTTTGGAGAATGTTGGGGATAACTTCTTGGTACAAGTGCTGAAGGATCCGACCAGGGGCTGTGTACAGCTTGACCTTCTCCTCACAAACAGGGAGGAACTAATAGGGGACGTAGAGGTGGGTGATAACCTGGGAAGCAGTGATCATGAGATGGTAGATTTCAGGATCCTGACCAAAGGAAGGAAAGAGAGTAGTAAAATACACACCTTGGACTTCAAAAAAGCAGATTTTGACTCCCTCAGAGATCTGATGGAAATAATCCCCTGGGATGTTAACATGAAGGGGAAAGGAGTCCAGGACAGCTGGCAGTATTTTAAAGAAGCCTTATTGAAGGCACAGAAAGAAACCATCCCAACGCGTAGCAAGAGAGGCAAACCTGGTAGGAGACCGGATTGGCTTACAGGGGAAATCCTTGGTGAACTTAAGCACAAAAAGGAAGCTTACAGAAAGTGGAAACTTGGACAAATGACTAGGGAGGAGTTTAAATGTATAGTTCGAGAATGCCGGGGGGTTATCAGGAAGGCGAAAGCGCAAATGGAGTTGCGACTGGCTAAGGATGTGAAGGATAACAAGAAAGGTTTCTACAGGCATGTCAACAAGAAGAAGGTGATCAGAGAGGGTGTGCAGTCCCTAATGGATGAAGGAGGTAACCTAGTGACAGATGATGTGGGGAAAGCTGAAGTACTCAATGCTTTCTTTGCCTCTGTATTCACGGACAAGATCGGCTCCTGGACTTCTGTGCTAAGTGACGCAAGATGGGAGGAAGATGGACAGCCCTTGGTGGGTAAAGAACAGGTTAGGAACTATTTAGAAAAGCTAAACGTACATAAATCCATGGGTCCGGACTTAATGCACCCGAGGGTACTGAGGGAGTTGGCAAATGTCATTGAGGAGCCTTTGGCCATTATCTTTGAAAAGTCGTGGAGATCGGAAGAAATCCCGGATGATTGGAAAAAGGCAAATGTAGTGCCCATCTTCAAAAAAGGGAAGAAGGACGATCCAGGGAACTATAGGCCGGTCAGTCTTACCTCGGTTCCCGGAAAAATCATGGAAGGGATCCTAAAGGAATCCATTTTGAGACACTTGGATGAGAGGAAAATGATCAGGAATAGTCAGCATGGATTCACAAAGGGCAAGTCGTGCCTGACCAATCTGATTAGCTTCTATGATGAGGTAACTGGCTCGGTGGACATGGGAAAGTCAGTGGATGTTATATACTTTGACTTTAGCAAGGCTTTTGATACGGTCTCCCACAATATTCTTGCCAACAAGTTAAGGGAATGTGGATTGGATAAATGGACGGTAAGATGGATAGAAAGATGGCTACAAGGCCGGGCCCAGCGGGTAGTGATCAACGGTTCGATGTCAGGATGGCGGTCGGTTTCTAGTGGAGTGCCCCAAGGTTCGGTTCTAGGACCGGTTTTGTTCAATATCTTTATTAATGACCTGGATGAGAGGATAGATTGCACCCTCAGCGAGTTTGCAGATGACACTAAGCTGGGGGGAGAGGTAGATACGCTTAAGGGCAGAGATAGGATCCAGAGTGACTTAGACAAATTGGAGGATTGGGCAACTAGAAATCTTATGAGATTCAACAAAGACAAGTGTAGAGTCCTGCACTTGGGACGGAAGAATCCCAAGCATAGTTACAGGCTGGGGACCAACCAGTTAAGTAGTAGTTCTGCAGAAAAGGACCTGGGGGTTACAGTGGATGAGAAGCTAGATATGAGTCAACAGTGTGCCCTTGTAGCCAAGAAGGCTAATGGCATATTAGAATGCATTAAGAGGAGCATTGCCAGCAGATCCAGAGATGTCATTATTCCCCTTTATTCGGCTTTGGTGAGGCCACATCTGGAGTATTGTGTCCAGTTCTGGGCCCCCCACTACAAAAAGGATGCGGAAGCATTGGAGAGGGTCCAGCGGAGGGCAACCAAAATGATTAGGGGGCTGGAGCATATGACCTACGAGGAGAGGCTGAGGGACTTGGGTCTGTTTAGTCTGCAGAAGCGAAGAGTGAGGGGGGATTTGATAGCAGCCTTCAACTTCCTGAAGGGAGGTTCCAAAGAGGATGGAGAGAGGCTGTTCTCAGTAGTGACAGATGGCAGAACAAGGAGCAATGGTCTCAAGTTGTGGTGGGAGAGGTTCAGATTGGATATTAGGAAAAACTATTTTACTAGAAGGGTAGTGAAGCATTGGAATGGGTTACCTAGGGAAGTAGTGGAGTCTCCATCCCTAGAGGTATTTAAGTCTCGGCTTGACAAAGCCCTGGCCGGGTTGATTTAGATGGGATTGGTCCTGCCTAGAGCGGGGGGCTGAACTTGACGACCTTCTGGGGTCTCTTCCAGTTCTATGATTCTATGATAAGGGGATGGTTGGATGAAATAACAGGATCTTGGTAACTAATTGACCATTCATTATCAGTTGGAAATAGGTCAATGGAGGGATGATAGGAGTTGCTATAGGGAACTTTCTGGGTGTCTGGCTGGTGAGTCTTGCCCACATGCTCAGGGTTTAGCTGATCGCCATTTTTGGGGTTGGGAAGGAATTTTCCTCCAGGGTAGATTGGCAGAGGCCCTGGAGGTTTTTCGCCTTCCTCTGTAGCATTGGGCACAGATCACAGCTGAAGGACTCTCTGCATGTTGGGTCCTTTAAAGTATTTGAATGCTTCAATATCTTTGATATAGGTGAGAGGATTATTCTAAGAGGGGTGGTTGAGATTCTGTGGCCTGCACTGTGCAGGGGGTCAGACTAGATGATCATAATGGTCCCTTTTGACCTTAAAGTCTATGAGTCTATGAGTCTATGAGCCAGTCTAGATGCGGATCTTTCAGAAAAGGCTTTATTTTCCGAAGGTCCGCGTCTAGACTTGCGCTTTTTTCGGGCAAAGCTCCAAGACGGAAAAAAGCGGCAGCCATTTTTATGCAAATGAAGCAGTGGGGATTTCAATCCTCGCTTCATTTGCAATTGTGATGTGTCTAATTTGCATCCCTTTTACGGAAAAGGGATGCAGTCTAGACATAGCTACGGTGAAAGAAGATTGAAAAAACTATTTTAGCCACTGCTTTCCAGCTTTATCAAGGACACAAAAACAAAATATAGCTATATTGTAGATATTTGAAAAGTTATACTGGTGAATTCTTACTGTTGTTTTATCCTGCTAGCTATTAGATTTCATTGCTGGGATATGTCCAAGTTCAAAATATTAATATCATATTTATCTGTTTTTCCATTATAAAAAATGATATGGTTAATATCTGAATAGATATAAATATATGGTGGGAACTATTTTCCTATGAGGCACCAGCATCTATTTCAGCAGATATTATCTGTGCACAAGACTGGTACAAGTCAATCTTCTTAAGAGAGTTTTACAATTAATATGAAGTTTTTAGACGTCAGGTGGTAATAAAATTATCACACAGCTCACACAGAAATACCACATAACTCTAGCTTGACATATAGATACCCTGCAACTAAAAATAAATTTAGATTTGCTTTCTCCTGAAGAAAACAGGAACTTATCACAGCTGGCCTGCATTATTTTCCAAATCACATTTAGCTATGCTGTATATATACCCAGCAGCTCTGAACAAACACCCTAAAAATTGCAAATATTAGTCATCCATTTTAGTTTGGAATGGTGCACAATAGTAATATGATATTTTATAAATACGGATAGATATCCAAGTTTGCAAAATGTTATCACAGCCTTTATCCTGTAATGTAACAAGTGTATGATGACAGCTGCTCCACAAGCTTTATGTTGCAGGGAAACATGCTTTTTAAAAGCACAATTTTAAACTAATGATAAGTGTGCATGCAGATGTTCAGACAGTTATAAATATGGAAGTGATTAAAATCCCAACTTTGCCTGCAACATGCGTATGCACATATTTCCAATTTTTTAAATGTAGCCCATTACAATAATTTTTTAAAAATACAGCTTCATTTTACGTTAAGATCCAGGTGGACAGCAGCTATACACATGCACATTACTTTCATGCTATAAATATAAACAAACAAAATTTATATTGCTTGGATTATATTCTCAAATTTAGCTGCACGGAGCTGTATAAGAACATATTTATGTGCCTAAGTATTCATGCACAAATATGTTGTGTGTGCAGTCTCACATACATAGCTAAATTCTATACCTTGGCTTAATTTTTGTACACACATTGGACATTTGGAGACATAAATTAGTGCACATGCACTAATATTTCTATGCAGCTAAGTACTGTATGTGCCTTACTTTGAAAATATAAGTCATTATATAAATGATAGTGTTACACTAAGGGTGTGTCTAGACTACATCCCTCTGTCGCCAGAGGGATGTAAATGAAGCACTTGGAAAGTGCAAATGAAGTCAGGATTTAAATATCCCGCACTTCATTTGCATAATCACTTAATGGTGCTCTTTCGAAAAAGCGCTATTTTGAAATTGAAACTGCAGTCTAGACATGGTTCTTTCGAAAATAGAAGCCTTTTTTGAAAGATCCCGTAAAGCTCATTTTTTGAGGAGTATAGGATCTTTTGAAAAAGGCTTCTATTTTTGAAAGAACTGCATCTAGACTGTGGTTTCAATTTTAAATAGCGCTTTTTCGAAAGAGCGCCATTACGTGATTATGCAAATGAAGATCCCTGCTTCATTTTCACTTTCAAAGTGCTTCATTTATATCCCTCTGCCGACAGAGGGATGTAGTCTAGACACACCCAGCCTAAGGCTTTAATTTAGTGGCCAGATCACAGGAATAGATGAGTGCTGTACCTGTTTCTGCACTGAGCCCCACCTCAGCCCATTTCTGCACCCAAACTCCCAGCCAGAGGCCCCACCCTCATCCTGCTCCTGAACTCTACTGCCCAGCCAGACCTCACAGCCTCCATCCCATCCTGTACCCATTTTGTCATCAAGGGTGGTTGGCTGGTGGTCTGCAGAAAGGTTTGTGTTGAGTGGGACCTGGGTCAAAAAGTTTAAGAACCAGTTGTGTAGGTAATTAAGTTAATATCTCATTTCATTATTAACTTTAAAATATTTGGAGATCTTTAGAGGGGAAGTACATTAGAATTATATAGTGTTAAATCAGATTTATCCAGCATAGCTTGGGTTTTTACCTCCTTTTCTGGGGGGGAGAGGGGAATGAAGGGAAAATGTACCGCTTTATTGAAATGATTGTGCTTTTCAAAACTGTATTGTTTTTATTATGTTAAGTTTAGTATTTTTTTTTAATTGAAATTCCATCAAGTGTTTTTTTTCTTCATCCCTGCAAATTCTTATCATTCGTTACATTTTAATAAAAAAGGACTATCGTCAAGTTGGTTTTCAATAACATTGTTTTCAAACCTCAAGCATTGATTTAGCTGTACCAAGACAGTATAAAACATTTGTACTACTCCAAATTTATCTGTTTAATATATTGTTTTCTGGAAGGTTAATTGAGAAACACTCCTATTCCAGGTCCATCCTATATATGTGGTTCATCTTCCTTTAAGTCTCTTTCAACATTTGCCCTGTTGTGTCAATTCTGAGCACTGGACATGATTTGGGGATTCTGTCTCCTTTCTGTTTGACTTTATGAGAAGCAATCCCATTCCAGAGACATCCTGTTTTCCTGCTACAACCAAACCCATATGTTGCTTTAAATTAGGAGAAGAGGAAGCTGCATACTAAATTTGGTGGTCCTAGCTCTTATCATTTACGAGGAGTTCTTGATCAAATAAATAGACACACTCTAAATATATGGTCGATTATCAACCATTAAGTTGAGGGTTAAAATGTTTTCTTCATCGTGTAAGTACATAATGGTGTTTTGATTATAAAATTAGCCTACTATTTAGTTTATATAATATTTCTCAGATTCAGCTATCACTCTTCCCTCTTCTCTCCCCTACTCATCTACTCCTTCTTCTTCAGGTGCCAGTTATAGTGGCTGGATTAAGAGGTTATGAAGAACACCTCAGTGGCTGGACCTTTTGAAGTGTTTCTCTATCAGGCTATGTTTACATTACACTCATCTTCCAGAAAAAGCTACAGAAATTGAGAACCACAATTTGCGTTGCTTTTTCCACTTTTTTTTTCGAAAAAAGAAAAATTTTGTTTTTCAGTTCTAAACAACTTATCGGGTGAAAATTATAAATGATATACACATTTTCAAAAAAATTAAAATATTTTTAAAATTCAAAATCAAGATGGACAAATTTTAAAATTGCTGAAACAAAACATTTTGGATTATCAGTTCATGGAAATGTTAGAGATGTCATTGTTTTCATCCCAGTTTAAGGTAGGCTCAGCTGGCTCTAGCTGTCTACACTGGGCCAAGTGTCGAAAAAAACCCCTTTTTTTGGAACATCCCTTCTTCCTTGTATAAAATGAGGTTTACAGGGATGCCGAAAAAGTGCATCTGCTCTTCTGAAAATTTTTTTGGAAGAGCAGATGCATTCCCTGGACATGGCAGAGTTTTTCCGGGAAGGTATCCCGGAAAAACTCTGTAGTGTAGATTTAGCTTCAGCTGGTTCACTTTTCTTGAAGAGTTGCTAACCCTGCTACATTCCGAAATGTGATGGGATTAATTTGCTTGGGAAATATTGAGCCACTAGCTGGGCTTCAAGTGACAACTGTTTAACTGGGAATAGGCATATATATTGGTTGGATAAATCTTATAGTTCCTCAGACTGAATAGTGGGAGAGATAATTCCCTTCTTCCCCTCACCTGCCCAACCTGCCCCTCAACACCCTTCAATATGAGGGAGATCCTTGTGGAGTTTTACTCCATTATTTGCCCAGCCTTGTAGGGTGGCACAGGATAATCTCTCTGAACAAGAATGTTCTTTAAAAAAAATAAAGTATGACCACTCAATTATCAATCCCTGTCTTATGAAAGTGAGAGAGCCGCAATATTGCTTGACATATCCAAATGTGCTCAGAGCAACCAAATATAAGCAAAGAATTCAAGCAGCTATTAAAGCATGGTTTAAAAAAAAAATCCACTTCCTCAACCACTTTGTGAAGAAACATGAGAGAAACTGTATGTGAAATGGCTGTAGTGACTTAAAAAAGAATACCCTGGAAGATCTGGAGGACAGCTGGGCACAGATGTTGTTTATCTTGTCTACAAACTAAGTGTGAAAACATTCTCAGGATTCTGCATGCTATTACTAGTCTCTTAGGATTTTAGATGCAGTTAGTAGTTTGGAACAAAGGCTCTGGTTCATTATATAAATGTGAGTAATATCTTTTCCTAGTTCTCCTTTGACTTCTCAATAGTATACAGAAAACAATTCACAAGTTACGCGAGAATCTTAGGAGGTTTAGAGGTTTATTTGGAATCCCTCCCCCAAAAATGTCTCAATGCTTCTCTAAAGCTTCTCTAGACACACAATAATTATTTTTATCCTTTTCTTTGTCCAGGGCCAGTGATGGGGATGGAGCTACAGGGATTGAGGGAAGTTGCCCCACAGTCTTGTGATTTAAAAGGGTCTGAGACTCCATGCTGATGCCACCACTATTGTAGCTGTTGGATCCCTGGGTCTTTTAAATCGCAATCAGAGCCCCATGTGGTCTGGTTTGAGAGGTGCTAAGGGACATGTCATGCTGTCCAGTCAGTGCTGAAGGCCTCTTCAACCTGAGGTCCCTCCCCTTCTGGGAGGACCTGGAGCCAGCCCCATCCAACAGTGCCCAGGGCCTGGTGATGTCTGTCACCAGCCCTATCTTTATCTATTCTGATTCCTTTCTTTCAACTTCATTCTTCCTAACCCAGCTGATTTTTCTGTCATTATCACCCAATTCGTCCTCTCCCCTGACACCCGGTCCTTTTCTTGGACCTTGTAGTTAGTCTTCCACGAACTTCAGAGGACATGTAGACTCCTATTCCTCTATTTTGCAAGCCAGAGGAACTGACTGCTAGCCTGAACAGGATATTATGTGGGTTGTATTAGTCATTTTTGCATTCCCAAAAAGCAATTATTAGAGCTGGTAAAAAATGCTATTTATTTCTTTTTAAAATGTGAACAAAACAGAACAGAATGGTTTCGTTTGAAACTTTTTGGTAGAATCTCAGGTTTTGGAACAATATTAAACATTTTTTTTTCATTTTTTGATCTTTAGCCTTTGAGTGTAGCTCCATCTCTTCCTTTTTCCTCTTGCAAAATTGGAGATAGAAGAATGATGATGGGGAAAACCTGCATGTCCAAACATTTTGGAGATTTTTTTTTTTCATTGAAAAACAGGAAAATTTTCTTCTAAAATGAAAATTTGCTGAAAAAATATCATTATGGTCAAAAAGCCATTTTCCATGTTTTGATGGAAATACTTTGGTCAGCTCTTGCAATCAAAATGACCATTATTTTAAACTAACTGAACAACAAAGTAAGAAAGAAAGAAAAAAAAGGTCTCCATGAGAGCACAGAGTGCCTATTCCAAGATCCCATTAATATTTGAAATGTATCACCACCATTGTACAGGGTGAAAATCAGTATATAATTTGTACCTTAATTTATTGTTAGTGTTATTACTACATTTGTGGAGTGCTTTAGGGACAATGGTTTAACATTGTGAGGAATAATGGATAACTCTTCTGTGGGCACACTAGACAAGGAATAAGGTTGCTGCTTCTTCCTCATAGTTTGCCGGCCATAATTAAGGCAAGAATGTGGCCTCTCTGTGCTGCCCTCAAACCCAAGGGTGAGAAAACATGAAGCACTATAAGGTATTCAGTGTCTGATGTCTTGTCACTGTCCCTGAGGAGGAATACATATCAATATGAGTGTGATGGGGCGCAGACACGGAAGACCCCTTGAGGCTGCTTCCCGGTATGCTGATAAAGCCATTGACACTTGCCTCCTTGCTCTCTGGGGCTTCTCACTGCCTTGTTCTGCTGGACCAGATCTCCTGGTCTCCCCCAGCCAAGGTACAGAGCTGCGTTCACTGCTCTCCTACCCACACCCCAAAGAGTAAGACAGACACTGAAACTCTTCAGGTCTGAGGAGAATGCAGTTTCAGGCACAGCTTCCAGGGAACCCATTCCCCAAATAGATCAGAACCCCCAAATAAATCATTCAGGTAAGCCTCCATTACAAATTAAAGGAAGATGTACACATTGATTGTTCTTCTGTGCAACAATTATTTACACTGAGCTTGGTAGTAAATAAAAGTGATTTTATTAAGTACAAACAGTAGGATTTAAATGGTTGCAAGTGAAAACAGGTAGAGCAAAGAGAATTACAAATTTAAAATAAAACCTGCATAGCTAGTTCTAACATACGAAAGCTTATTGCCAACTTTCCCTAAAACTGTTCTTATTTCAGCTAAGCCTCCAAGCCAGGGAAGATTGTTTTTCCCTTGGGCTGTGGCTGGCAAGACACACCCAAGAGGATAACCAGAGACCCAAAAGCCTGAAAACTTTGCCTCCTAAATAGCCTTCCTTCTGGGCGGGAATTTTTTGTTTCTACATTCCTCCTTTCCATGGAAAATTACCTGGTCAGACCCTATCAGTTGGGGTCCTAAGACCAACCACTGCTTAGACTTAAAGGACAAAGGAAGCATTTACAGATGATCACCCAGATGTTGAGGGAAACACCCTGATGGCTTCCATTTGCACATTAAAACCATAAACCAACCCATACCCTATATCTCTAACTTTACATACAAGAATGATACATACACCAAAACAAGATATATAGGTCCAGCAAATTGTGACATTAACAGTGAGGTATTTTGTCCAAAGCATCTCTGAGTTATGCATATTTGTATCCATAAGTCAATTTTGTAAAGTGTAAGGCGGAGGCCAAACTGTCACAGTTAGCGTAGGGAGATTATGCAATTGAGATGCCTAATTTGGTTCTGTGATGGGCTGTGTACTCCATACAGGCCACAAAGAGATTAATGTGAGCCTGAGAGGCCAAATAACATACCTTGCAACCCCTATGAGACAAAGACAGGTTTAACTGAACATTAAATTCAGCAGGGGATCGGGGTGGGGAGGTGGGCGGTGATCATAATGCTAGGAGTTTTGTAGCAGAAAGGGGCTGTAGGGAGAGAGAGAGCCTGAAGTCACTCTCTGGAGGAACAGTAGTGATAGGAGGTGGTCCAGGGAGGCAGCAAGGAGTCTGAGGAAGTAAACCTTTGCAGCCAGCTACAAGATCCCTAATCTGGTATCCAGAATAGAGGGCTTCTCCTCCCAGCCATAGAGGAAAATGAAGTGAAACTTTCCGCAGTCTGGGGTGTAAGAGCCATGGTTTGCAGACCTGCTTTAAGATCACTGGGCTACCTTGGTTAGACTCGCTGATACCTCGGAAGGGGAAGACCAAAGCACAATTGTCCAGTCGCCAATTTGCAGAAAGAGACTCCACCATGGTGCCAGAGCAATTGTCAGCAAGGGGCATCATAAGGGGAGATAGCTGCCATGCCTGGCCACAAGAAGGTGCACTTGTGATGAGGGAACTCCTTCACAGGTACCATCAGATCCTTCAGCTTTGTCTGTGTTGCCAGTTCATAGCTCTCTGAAATATGCAGTCTTCAATGCAAGTACCATCCTCGTAAGCTGTAGTTGTCCAGGTCCTAGTACAATGAGGCCTTGATTCTGATCAGAGCCTGAAGGAGTTTCTGCAATGAAAATAATAATTACAGTGATTATGCCCATAGGATCTCATATATATTATGCAAACAACTATATATGGAGATTAAATATTAAGAAAGACATTAAATGAATTTGACATTCAGTATACCAACAAGTTTTACAATACATCAGAAGAGTGTTGTCATGAATATGTAAAATATTATGATCATTGCCATACCTAGCTAATTGCATTTGAAACATGCTGGCCATAAAATAATTAATTAGCAGTACAGAAAGGCATCATGATACCAGCTATAAATACCAAACATGACTAATTATTTCAGTCGTAAAATGATCCTGCCAAGTAATTTATAATGAAACTCTATGTTGAAAAAATGCCCTTTTCCCTCCACACTTTCAAAGGCAACCTCTGTTGTTGAAGCTATTCTATTTTGTGATATTGTCAGTACTAGTAGATACCAATTTGAACATAAGCTAAAATGAAACTAATCTAGGATTTTTGATGTTCTTTAAGCTGTTTTGTGATTGTTGTGGAAAATTCAGGCAGATTCTTTTGTTGTTGACATCAAAAGTGGCGGGTCACTCTGGATCTGCTGCATACATTCTGAGCTCAAGCTAAAATTGATTTCCTTTTTTAAAAAGCAGCTGGCATTACAATGAATAGCCTTCTTTCGATTTTTCTGTTCCACTGAAGCATTCAGCAAATGCAGCAAGCATAATAGGCTGAAGTAAACAGTGTCAGGTTCTGTTATATCAGGAGCTCTTTTAAACCAAGCAGACAAGCTATCATCAATGCCTGAAACCCTGGAAATCGTAGTAGTGACTGAAAATGAGTTTATTTCCTGACAAGTGTTTTGACGACATTTTGAAGAATGGAAGGAGATGCTTTGCTAATTACTGTGGCTGCCGCTTGTGCAGTCATGATACTGTTTCATTAATGAGCAAAAATAAACTGCCTGCGTGAGGCAGTAATAGAATTAGAACTTCAGTGAACTGTATCTATGCCAGTGATTTGGACTTTCAATATCACGTAAAATATGGTCATATCTCTTCAGTTTGCCGAGTATTAACATATCTGCTTTGTTTTCCCTCTTCTACAGTGTTTGCCTGGCTACTTCAGTTGGGTGTATCAAGAAATCTGCTGAGATCATAACAGAGCCCTGTCATTTGGCTGGGATATTCAGTGAGCCCTCTAGTTTTATCCCACCCTGAGGCAATCAGTTAGCTTTGTGTGAAGCAGCCACAGTCAACAAGGTAAAACACCCAATGGAAATGGTTGTATATTGCTTTGGAATGTTCTTGTGAAATGAGGGATCATGGCTGGAATGGAGTGTCTGCTGTTAACAGGAAAAGGGCTGATAGATGAGAGCTAGACTAGCAATTATTCTACTTGTGTGGAAAGAAGAAAAGACTAATCATATTTATATGAGTATGATTTTACATTAAATCAATCCCTTTGAAAATATACTAACTCCAGTTTCAATGGGGCACCAGAGTGGAAGACTTTCAGATTAATATCTAAATTGGACTGGACATATTGCAAAGTAATAGCAAGACGCTGTCTTAATAGGATTCCAGATTGAAAAATGGTGTTGAACTCAACTCTCAACTTTGTGCATTTACAGAGAGTTTACAGAGAGTTTCTACTCTACTCAGCTTTGGCCAAATGCACGGATTGCACTCTATCAGTAGAAGTGTGATTTTGCTCATTAAATCCGTGGTGTCCAACCAGTTGTGAAGCAGCTATTGCAATAGCGCACTATCTACAATCAACCAGCCAAATAACCACATTGTTCACGCCAGCTAGCCACATTCAATTGGCCAAATAGCACATGTTGCTAGTGGCTAGCGTGTTGGATACCACAGCATTAATTGATAGACTAGGAAGAAACTTTTGTCACCTTTATAATGAGTAAGACATGTAAGTAATTCATATGTCATTTTTAGCTATCTGGTTGCCAAGGACTTCCTGTCAGTTTTTCTCTGAGCCCTGGTCTATACTAGGGAGTTATTTTGAAATAACTTCCCTTATTTCGAAATAACAAACAGCGCATCCATACTACCAACCCAATTATTTTGAAATAATCAGTTGGTCATTTCAAAATAATAATTCCTACCTTCCAAGAAGAATAATGCTTATTTCAAAATATCCTATCTGCGCTCCATGGCTGCTGTTTTGAAATAACTATTCCCCAAAGTCATTCAAAGTAATTAGAGTTCCAGGAAGCACTGGGGAGTAAATCAAGGTAGTGCACCCACATTAAGGGAGCCTGCCTCGGACTAATTTCAAGGCTTCCCTGTAGCATAGATATGCTATTTCAAAATAGTTATTTCGGGTGTTATTATTTCAAAATATGTTATTTTGAAATAATGTCCTAGTGTAGACATGCCCTGTGGTGACTACTGTCTCTTCCCATTGTGGAAAGTGCTGTGCTGGTGCTGCTGAACATTGAAAACTTCCTGGAAGATGCTGCCTATTGAGGTGGCATGAGTATCCTCTCATTGTACCAGTATAAAATGACACCTCAATTCCTTCTTTTCCACAATTTGTTATGCATGATGGGATGTTCTCTTAATGCACAATGACATTTCAGGGGGTGTTTTTATTAGCCCTTGGCTAACTTTTTTAATTAATTTGTACCCCAGTGTCTCATTCTCACTTGGGACATAAGAGAAGGGTTTTTTTCAGCTTCTTTGGTCACTTGAGACTCCCTGTTTCAAGAACCTTTCCCTTATTTTCTCTTAATCTATGGGCTGTATGGGCTTACCAGAAAGATTACGTATTTCTGATCATCCTTCTGCTGTAGAAGAAACATGAAATATAGATGGGATTCCTTCAGCCTCAACAACTGATGATGATGGGGTCATCTCCTTATCTGTTTCATAGCCTAACAATTCCAGACTAATCTAGGAGTTGCTAGAATATATCACAAAGTCTCTAGAATTGTAAAATTCAACTGTCCTGGATAAAATGCACCAGCTCTTGATCCATGAGTCCAAAGAGAAAAAGCAAATTAATTCTATTAATGCTAGGTTGCTTGACCCAGCAGACACCAAAACACCTAAAAAGAAAAGTCATCTTTACCAGCCAACCAAAAAAGGATTCCAGTAGTTCCATTAATTTCCTACTGTTCTTCTCAAAATCTCAGTCTCACTCAGAAGAAATTAGACTTTATCTTTAATGTTGGGAGATCTTTGAGATTTTATTTGGATATGATTCAGACATATAAGATATCAGCAAGACCTTTGTAGCCTTTAGGAAACTGAATAAAATGGATGAATGTTACTTACACTAAACATGTGAACATTTTGTTATATGTTAGGTAGGATATCAGTACCCGATAGTCATGTCTCACTCTACCAGAGTTAAGGAGGCATCAATATCATGCTATTGATGGTGTTTTCATCATAGAAATCTGTAGGGCTGCTACCAAGAATTATGCACTAGTACTGTCTTGTTTTGGCATTTAGATCTGATGCATGTTTGAGAAGGCAGTTCTACAATCCTTGCTTAGTTACACCTCCTCAACCTACCCTCCTGCAGGCTGTACTTGCTCACTTGACTTCTACAAGTTGAACTAAGCAGATGACATTAGGTAGAAGGTGCCAAACTAAGAGTACCATAGTAACTGCCACTCTTTGAGAATGTTGCCTCTGCATATTTGCCCAACTTAACTGCAAATAGTTCTGTTACAGTAATAGGGCTCTTGGGTTATGGGACTAGCACTGAGGCAGATTTGGCTGCTCAGACATGTTATAATCTTGGCTCCAGTTGGCTGGTTCTCCAAGGGTACATCTAGACTACAGGCTTTTGTCAACAGAAGTTTTGTCGACAGATTCTGTCGACAAAACTTCTGTCAACAAAGAGCGTCTACACTACATTCAGTTCTGTCAACAAAGCAAGCTGCTGTCGACAGAAGGCGTTATGCCTCGTAAAATGAGGTTTACCAGCGTTGACAAAACTGCTGAGTTCTGTCGACGTTATGTCGACAGAACTCAGCGGTAGTGTAGACGCAGGTATAGTTTTGTCGACAAAACTCTGTAGTCTAGACACACCCCAAGAGGGCAATCCTTTTGGCCTCGAGGAAGTGCTTATCATAAGGCTCGAAAGCTCTGTACCACAGGGTGAGGTTGGGAGTGCAGTGCAAAAGCATGAGTATATAGCAACTGCACTCTCAACAAGATATAGTTACTATGGTTACCATAATAAATGACTCCCTCCTCCCTCCCAAGACTATAGTAATAAGGTCTGTGCAAATAGTGAAACATACTGAATTTAGTGAATTGATATGTATACTATGAATACTATTTTCAATGCCCAGCAACATGGCAGCAATAGTCAGAGGATTTAATTAGGTTTATCTTAGATTCAGTACAGGCAGCGCAAATAAGATCTCAGCACACCTCATTCTCTAGCAAAGGTAGAGACTGACTCCAGAATGACCCTTTCAGTTGACTGAATCCCAATGATGGCTTCAGGGAATAATCTTGTTCAGTTATATTTCACTAACACTTTGGTATGTGTGGTATGATGTCTTCCTGATGCAGATGTAAGGGCAGGGAGTGGAAACAGGAGATCCTCAGGAATCCAGCAATGATACAGAAGGCTCAGTTTTCCTTATTTCTTAGAGAGAAAAAAATACTTATCAGTTGGGTGTTTCTAAACTGTTACACTTCAAAACAAACTATAATTATTGAGGAAATTAACTTTGCAGCTAAAGATTGTGGCTTCATGATAATTTGGAGAGGGAAGGGTGTTTTCTAAGTAATCTATTTTTTTTGGTTATCACTTACTGGCATTAATTAAAACCAATAACAAAAATTGCTTTTCTTTAAATCTCCTACTGAGTTTCGGTTTACACCCTTTATGTTCAAGTTACTTTCCTTATAAAAAAATAAATCTCTTGTGTAGATTATTCTTTGCAACACTAGAAACAGTTAAAAATATATACGATGTTGCTGACTTCTAGTTAAATAATTGTAGGTGAACCAACTCTAGTTGCCAGTCACAGTCTTTTCAATCAGACACATTGCAGTTTATTCAGGTCTTTTTTTTCCTCCCTTCAAGTGAAGCAATACCTTATCTTTGGAGTCAGGGGGAGGTTAACAAACAGCAGAGACTTAAGCAATGTCTACACTGGAAAGATTTGGTGACAAAAGTACTGTCGACATTCATAAGTCACCAAAAAGAAAGTCCACAAATCATGTTTACACTGACATCCTGTTGGCATATTATGGCTACGTTGTTAGCTCCCCTGTAGATAGAGCAAAGCAATGTGGGTATGCATGACACACTGCATGATGTCACCGTTCAATCCCCTCACCAGACATTATGTGTGTAGAGATGGGGGGCTGGCTAACCAAATAAACTCTGCAAAACCTGTCTCTGTGATTCCCAAGCTGTGTCTACACTGGGCCACTTATTCCGGAAAATCAGCCGCTTTTCTGGAATAAGCTGCGAGCTGTCTACACTGGCCCTTGAATTTCCGGAAAAGCAACGACGCTCTACTGTACAAAATCAGCCACTATTCCGGAAAAGCTACGCTGCTCCTTATTCCGGCACACTGTTCCAGAAAAGGGCTAGTGTAGACAGCCCAGTAGTCTTTTCCGGAAAAAAGCCCCGATCGCGAAAATGACGATCGGGGCTCTTTTCCAGAAAAGCGCGTCTACATTGGCCACAGCTGCTTTTCCGGAAAAAGGGCTTTTCCGGAAAAGCAGCCTGCCAATGTAGACGCTCCTTTTCCGGAAAAACTTAAAACGGAATAGTATTCCGTTTTAAGCAGTTCCGGAAATTCATGCGAGTGTAGACACAGCCCCTGAGACAAACTTATTCAATCTCAGTCCCTCTGAGATTCAAATAAAAAGAACTGGTTGTTCGCTGCCACGACCCAAGTGATTCCAACAAAATCAGGGTAGAGATAACTTGGGAATCCCCTCCCTTAGAAATTCCCTCCCTAAGGTAAAGTTCTCCACCTCTGCCCCAACCTCCTTTTTGCTTGAAGTTGGGAAAAACAGAGGGAATCCACAGACAACAATGGACTCTGCCCTTGTAACTAGGCACTTAGTTCTAAAGACACAACTATCAATCAATCCCAGTTAGTAAAAGAGTTTTCTTTTTATTCTAATTATCAAAACAAAACTACTGTTGCAATCATAGTAATTTGGCTAGGTGGTAAATAGACACTATATATATATTACAGCCAGGGACTTTCTGTACACACACACACACACACACACACACACACACACTCAGGGAAAGTCCCTGGCTGTAATCCTTAGTTACAAAAGAGAAAAACAATTAGCCAACTCAGACATGATTTCCAAACCCCCAAACAAGGAAAACAATAAACCCTGGTGGACTATCTAAACTTTTCCCTACTTAGACATTTCAAGAAGTCTGTTCTTAGAGATAGAAGCATCTCCCATCTCCCTCAATACCTGGGAGAAACTGCTCTGATCTCAAACAAAGAAGAGAGAGAAAAAGCCCCTCTGTCTTCAGTTTGAAATTCCTACCCATATTCTTATTGTCTGATTGCCCCAACCCCTCCAACCATCGCTTTTGCTAGGTAACTGAGTTAATCCCTTAGGGTATGTCTACACTACAAAGTTAATTTGAACTAACAGCCGTTAGTTTGAATTAACTTTAAAAGGCGCTACACATTCAAACCGCTAGTTCAAACTTAATTTGAACTAACGGAGCGCTTAATTCGAACTAGGTAAACCTCATTCTACGAGGACTAACGCCTAGTTCGAATTAACTAGTTCGAATTAAGGGCTGTGTAGCCTCTTAATGCGAACTAGTGGGAGGCTAGCCCTCCCCAGCTTTCCCTGGTGGCCACTCTGGGCACCACCAGGGAAACTCTTCTGCCCCCCTCCCGGCCCCGGAGCCCTGAAAGGGGCACGGGCTGGCTACGGTGCCCGTGCCAGGTGCAAGCCTGCCAGCACCCAGCCAGCAGACCCTGCACCTGGCATGGCTCGAGCCAACCACCCACTGTCAACCAGCCCTCTTCCCGGGACGAGGCTGGTGGCTCCCGGGAGCCTGCCCAGGTCCGCAAGAGGCGGGCGCCCACCTGGTCTAGTGCAGACATCATGGACCTCATCCACGACCTTCGCACTAAGCACAGGATAGTGGCCATCTAGGGCAGGATAGCTGCCAGCCTAGCCACCCAGGAGCAGGTGTGCATGAAAATCAGGGTGGTCCAGTGAGACCCCCGACCCTGAGCCCTGAGCTTAGAATGGCTGTACTGGGTCAGACCAAAGGTCCATCTAGCCCAGTAGCCTGTCTGCCGACAGTGGCCAACACTAGGGACCCTGGAGGGGATGGACCGAAACAATGATCAAGCCATTTGTCTCGTGCCATCCATATCCAGCCTTCCACAAACAGAGGCCAGGGACACCATTTCTACTCCCTGGCTAATACCACTCCATGGACCCAACCTCCATGACTTTATCTCACTTCTCTTTAAACTCTGTTCTAGTTCTAGCCTTCACAGCCTCCTGTAGCAAGGAGTTCCACAGGTTGACTATTTGCTTTGTGAAGAAGAACTTTCTGTTATTAGTTTGAAGCCTGCTACCCATTCATTTCATTTGGTGTCCTCTAGTCCTTCTATTATGGGAACTAATGAAGAACTTTTCTTTACGCACCCTCTCGTGCTTTTATAGACCTCTATCATATCCCCCCTCAGTCTCCTCATATGGGATCTGTTCCAAACCCCTGATCATTTTAGTTGCCCTCCCCTCTCCCACCCTCTCTCTTCCCCTCTCCCACCTCCTTTTCCCAGTCTCCCCGAGTTTTGTTCAATAAAGAGAGTTTCTATTTTTCAACACGCGTGTCCTTTATTTTGTAAATCAGGAAGGGGGGCTAGGGAGGGGTAAGTGGAAGGGGGTGAGGGAGGAATGGGGTATGAGCCCCCGATGGGGAGGACTGGGGTGGCTCTACAGGCTCCTCAGGGTGGAAGCTCTCCTGCAGCCCCCCGATTGACCCCCCCGGATGGCAGCCAGCGGCAAGTGCAGCCGGGCTGATGGCCGAGTGCTGTGATGTGCCGAGTGTGGGCACTCAGGGCACTCCAAGCCAGGACTGCTTTGCAAGCGGGGAACACCTGAAAACTGTCTGTCTGGAGATGGGGGTTGGGTCCCTTTAAGCACAGCCCTCGGCTAGCCTGAGTCAGCAGCTCCACGCTCTAAGTCCTACTCTGATGCCCTGCTGGCACTGCTTCCGGCCATCCTTAACCTCGGTTCAGGGTCCACTCAGTGTGGACATGCTAGTTCGAATTAGCAAAACGCTAATTCGAACTAGTTTTTAAGTCTGGATGTGCTAATTCGAATTAGCATAGTTCGAATTAACTAATTCGAACTAAGTTAGTTCGAATTAGTGCTGTAGTGTAGACATACCCTTAGTTACCGGGTGCTGGTCAGTACTCCTTCTGATCGTGACACTTGGCATCACCTTCAGTCATGCTCACCCTGGAGCCACTAACTAGAAGGAGGCTGGGGATATAGACACACACACAGCAGTGCCACACATGACATACAGGCAAGCCCACACGCTTGGGGCAGCATCCACTCCTAGGATAGCATGGCAAGGTAGAGGAACTGGCTATGGTGGTCCACGAGGGCGTATAGGACCACCTCTAGTTGATATATTCAAGTTGGGGGTCTGGATGGGGATGTTGGTGCCATCAGTAGCTCCCCTTCCACCACTACCCTGCAGCTAGGGAAGCCCATAGCGGCAAATCCGGTGATGATGGGGTCCATGTCGTCCAAGTTGATGACTCTGCACAGCAGGATGGTGTTGATGGCCCTCACCGCCTGTAGAAAGAGACACACAGAGAATCACAGGGTTGCCAGGACCCTTGGGAGGTCCTCACACCCAATTCCTTTCCATCCCCACACACCAGGAGCGACCCCTACTTATCCCATCCCCCATCAGGGCTTTGTGAGAGCGAGATTGAAAAACTTCCTGGGGAGTGTACATGGAAACAATTTATAGTAATCCTACACTTGTCCACAGGCTGCCATTACTCTGACTGACATAGTCCTGCTAAAGATAAACAGGAAAACCCAGGCTCTGCTTCAGGATGTGAGCAGAGGGTACCTCTTTCCTTATGCAGCCAAAATCTGTGCCACCTTGGTTTTGGCAGCTTTGAGGAATGGTTTGGGAGAGTGTCATACCACAGAGAATGGAATCTCTGGAGGAAAATTAGTAAGAACATCAGAAATAGCTTTGACACTATCTCCCAGCAAGATTCTGCTGATATCTCTTGTACATCAGTGCTTTGTTTGGACATCACAGACCCAGACAAGGCTTATCCAACTCACAGAATTAAAGGTTCTGGTCATCCTGAACCACTTCCACCCACCCCTAGTTTCAAGATCAATTTCCCACACTGCTGCCTGGGTCCCCCTCCTGCCATTGCAATACACAGCAATTTATTGCCTTGTCCCCTGGCTGCACTAGAGCAACTTACTACCTCACATGACTGCAGCCCACACCACTTCCCCCTCCCCTGTCTGCACAGAAACTTACCCTGCATTTCTTCTGATGCTTCATGCTCCATGTTCAGTTGCTGAGAGTCCTCACAAACTGTGGGACTTCAGAACAATTCCTCACTGCCTGGTGCACAAGTTGTCAGTGGATTGAGCCCCACCTCCTCCTCTCCTTCACCTCTTCATCAATAACTTCTGCCTCTGGGTTAAGCCCTTCTCTGACTGTGCTATGGGAACTATCCACACTCTTCTTGGGTGTGGATGTGGGGTTCCTACCTAGGATTATATCCAATTCTTTATAAAAACAGAATGTTTTGGGTGCAACACAAGACCAGCTGTTTGCCTCCTTTGCCTTCTGGTATATCTGCTGGAATTCATTTATCTTGACTCTGCATTGTAGGGTGTCTCGATTGTACCCCTTCTTACACAGGGCTTGAGAAATGTGACTGTACATTTCCCAGTTCTTACAGCTCAATCACAGCTATGATTGCACCAATTCTTCACCCCCCCCCCCCCCACACACACTGATAAGATCCAAAAGTGATGAGATGCTCCAAACAGGAGAGTGTTTTGACTGATAGCCACCCCTGAGAAGATGCCATGAGAATAACTACGCAAAGAGACAGACACCAGGAAATGGATTTTAAAGTTTCCAGGGTTTGCAGGTGGGAGGGGCACATCTATTTACCTATTTACGTGGCTGCAGAGCAGCAGAGTTCAAAACAGTGTTTAGAATACCTAATCGGGCACTATGAGAAACATGGTGGAGTTCAATAAACTCAACATAAAACCTACTTTAGTACACACTAAACAATTGTCAATAGTAAAGGGAGGGGGAGAGACCAAAGTCCCTCATGGAGGTGGAAGTTTTTTGTCGCCAAAAGTGGTTGGTTGTCAAGATTTTTTCATGTTACAGAAAGAAGCTTCTCTGGGATTTGTCACCAAAAAGGGCTTTTTTGGCAACTAAAATTGCCAATGTAGACAAGATCTCAAATTGATATTGCTAGCAAAACAACTACTCCCTCTTTTTTCTCAGTTCAGCCTGAAACTAGAAAATATATTAACTGTCAGGATAATTTTTCTTCATATTAATAAATTGCATGTTGTAAATTTTCAGTTGTTTGATACTGGTATTGGACACAAGAAGGGATCAACAAATCTTATATCTTGCTCCTATCCACTCTGTTTGTCTCCAAATCTTCATCTGAAGCTTTGCCATTTCAAAAGTTAAAGAGGACAGTCTGTAACCACAAACCTGATCTCTTATTGAAATCAGCAGGAGTTTTGCCAATGAGTTCAATGGAAGCAGGAGTTGGCCATATGTGAGGTCCTTCCATAAAATGCTATAGGCAAAATTCTTGGTCCTTAATCAAGCCAAGTTCTCCCCTGATTGTGTTAATGCTGTCTAAGGAGTGGAACATTTTAGTTTCAACTTACAGATTTTCTTTGTAATTCTTCCTATTGTGGTTGTAAAAGGAGAGTGTCTGCCATCCCCCTCCCTTCCCTTTGGGATATAGAGAGACAAAACATTTAATGAGAAACATAGGAACAAACCTGCAACCCTATTTCAAATGCATTGTTCTAAATTAAAACATTGAAAACATAGTGGAAAATATGTAAATAATGTTTCTAAACTAGGGCTGGCCATCTTTAATAAGCAGGATCATCTGGTTTCCATAATATGGACACAAATATAAACCAAAAAATCTTTCTAAATCTTTTCAAAAGAAATTGAGCAATTAGATTTTTTCAAAGTTTCCATACAAGATGCTTGTGAAGGAAAGGAACCTACTGGATAGCTTCTGAAACTCTAGAAACTGTCTTTAAAAAAAACTGCAGGAGAGTATTGCAAATATCTTCATTTCTTTTGATATGAAAACACTTCATCAAGAACAAAGCCACTGTCAGTTTTAAGAAATGGTATAAATGCAGTTTTGCAGAAATGAAAGATATGCTGCAGAATACATAACAAGTGAACACCATAGCAACCCAAACAGAATTATATGAATACATAAGAATAAAATGAAAATAGCATTTTGCATTATAAGCTCACTTTTTCTGAAGCAGTAAAGAGTCACATGACCTTGCATCTAGCCCTTAGGATACCAATAGAACTTGCTTTGACAGCCAGCCCAAAAAATATTATACTTTCACAGAGAAGAGAGAGTACTAAAATTGATCCATGCCTTGAGTGATGCTGAGGAAACTTGTATATGCATGATGACTATTTCAATCTGAATGTCATATGCAAAAGTTTTTATTTCAACAATTCCAATCCATGTTTGTTATCAAAATTGAGATTGGAAGTTGTAGGGAGGGGAATACTAAATATCTGTTGCTGACGTCCAACTTTATCTGTGAGATGTTTGCAGGATTGTAGACACTATAAAACACAAATATTTTAAAAATGTGTAAATTGTCACTACTCATAATGTAACAATTAAAGCATGAGGCTTGTGCATGCTTAGAAGTGGAAAGTCTTGCACCAGAGACCAGATTTATATAAAAAACAATTCTAGAAAACCATACTAAACAAAATAAAGTCTGAGAAGAGACTGTAATTTTGGAATGTGTGCATCAGTGAATACTGAATACTTAATTATGTTGTGGTCACAAACATTTCTGAACAAAAGTCAATATGGACAGCAGTTAAATTCTTGAAATACTTGTGACAGTCTTCTTGTATTAGTAGTTTTTCATAAGATATCTCTAAATTGTATTACCATGTATTTCTACTAGGATGGTACAAAATCTGTTACAGTAGTAAGGTTGCTTGTTTTGAATTGGATTAACAAGAGAAAGTAGTTGATATGTTGATATGCCTCTGGAAAAAAAATCTTCAGAGGGGTAGCTGAGTGAGTCTGTAACAGGAAAAACTTAAAAACCAACAAATAGTCTAGTAGCACCTTAAAGACTAACAAAACATGTAGATGGTATCATAAGCTTTTGTGGGTACAACCCACTTCTTCAGATGACAGGAGTGTTGGAAGTCCAAATACAGGTCCAAATCCAGTCTTGGATCTTCCAACATTCCTGTCATCGGAAGAAGTGGGTTGTGCCCACGAAAGCTCATGATACCATCTACATGTTTTATTAGTCTTTAAGGTGCTACTAGACTATTTGTTGGTTTTTAAGTTTTTCATAGGGAAAAAAATTACAGCCTTCCTATTTCATTCACAATAACTTTCAACCTGTTCTCTCTGGGCAAGTATAAAATGATACTATGAACAAAATAGATTGAACATGGTTGATATGGTGAAATTGCAGTTGAGGGACTATTGCCTAAAGATATGCCTAAGATAACAGTCTAAGTTCTCCTAATCATTCATAGAATCATAGAACTGGAAGAGACCTCAAGAGGTCATGAAGTCTAGTCCTATGCCCTCCTGACAGGACCAAGGACTATCTAGATCAGTGTTTCTGAAAGTGTACCATGGAAACACTTTCAGAAACACTTTAACTGGCTGCCCTGGTTTGTTTATGTACCGGCACCATGGCCATGGAGCCTCGCGGCTCCCATTGGCTCCGTTTCGGCCTTTGCAGCCAAAGGGAGTTGCAGGAAGTGGCATGTGATGGGCCACCACTTCCCACGGCTCCTCTTGGCTACCAAGGATGAAATGGAGCCAATGGGAGCCATGAGGCTCCATAGCCATGGCGCTGGTACATAAACAAACCAGGCAGTCAATTAAAGTGTTTCTGAAAGTGTTTCAGAAACGCTGGTCTAGATTATTCCTGATAGATGTCTATCCAACCTGCTCTTAAATATCTCCAATGAGGGAGATTCCACAATCTTCCTAGGCAATTTATTCCAGTGTTCAACCACCCTGACAGTTAGGAAGTTTTTCCTAATGACCAACCTAATCCTTTCTTGCTGCAATTTAAGCCCATTGCTTCTTGTCCTAACATCAGAGGCCAAGGAGAAAAATTATTCTCCCTCCTCCTTGTAACAGCCTTTTAGATACTTGAAGACCGCTATCACCCCCCCCCCCCCCCCAGTCTTCTCTTTTCTAAATTAAACAAGTCCAATTCTTTCAGTCTTCCCCATAGGTCATGTTCTCTAGACCTTTAATCATTCTTGTTGCTCTTCTTTGGAACTTCTCCAAATCTTTTTTGAAATGTAGTGCCCAGAACTAGACACAATATTCCAATTGGGGCCAATAGGGCAGGAGAATGACTTCTCATGTTTTGCTCACAACACTACTGTTAATGCATCCCAGAATCATGTTTGCTTTTTTTGCAACAGTGTCACACTGTTGAACTTATGGTCCATTATGACTCCTAAATCCCATTCAGCAGTACTCCTTCCTAAACAATCATTTCCCATTCTGTATGTGTGAAATGGTAATAGAGATGTAGCCGAGTTAGTCTAGGCTAGCTGAAACAAAAAACAGGACTATGTCGCATTTTAAGACTGACAAGATGGTTTATTAGGTGATGAGCTTTAGTGGGCCAGACCCACTCCCTCAGATCAAATTGTGGAAGAAAATAGGCGTGACCATATTTGTGACCAAAGGGATACAATCAAAAAAAGTGAACACATATAAAAAGGACATCAAATTTCAGAACAGAGGAGAGATGGGGGGGAGGTAAATGTCTGTGAGCAAATGATATTAGAGGTGATAATTGGTGAAGCAATCTTAGTAATAAGTGAGGTAATTAGCGTCTTTGTTAAGACTCCGGCATAAAGTGTCAAATTTAAGCATGAATGACAGTTCAAAGGTTTTTCTTTCAAGTCTGGTGTGAAAATACCTTTGAAGCAGTATGCAGGTAATCAAGTCATTGAGACAATGCCCTTTCTGGTTGAAATGGCAAGAAACTGTTTTTTCTTTGTGATACTGTCTGATATCCATTTTGTGTGCATTGATTCTTTGGCGAAGCGTCTAAGACGTTTGTCCAATGTACATAGCAGACAGACACTATCGGCACATGATGACATAAATTATATTTCTGGATGAGCAGGAATATGTGTTCTTGATCTTATAACTCACTTGGTTAGGTCCAATAATGGTGTCAGCAGAGTAAATATGTGGCCAAAGCTGGCAACGGGGTTTGTTGCAAGGAAAAGTTCCAGGGTTGGTATTAGTGTGGTATGTCCTGTGGTTCTTGGTAAGAATCATTCTGAGGTTAGGTGGTTGCCTGTAGGAGACTATGGGTCTGTCTCCCAGAGCCTCTCGGAGTGTAGTATCCTGTTCTAGTATAGGTTGTAGTTCATTGATAATGTGTGGGACGGGTTTAAGTTGGGGGCTATAGGTGATAATAAGTGGTGTTCTATTGCTGGTTTTCTTGGGTCTGTCTTGAAGTAGATGGTTTCTTGGTATTCGTCTGGCTCTTTTAATTTGTTTTTTTTTCTCCAGGTGGGTAATTGAGGTTTATAAATGCTTGGTAGAGATCCTGAAGTTTCTGGTCTCTGTCAGTGGGATTACAGCAGATGCGGTTGTACCGAAGGGCTTGGCTATCGACGATGGATCGTATGGTGTGTTCTGGGTGGGAGCTGGAGGCATGAAGGTAACTGTATGAGTCAGTGGGCTTTCTGTAGAGGGTGGTGTCTAATTTACCATTGGTGATTTGTACTGTGGTATCCAGGAAATGGATCTCTCTTGTAGAATGGTCCAGGCTGAGATTGATGGTGGGGAGTAGGTTGTTAAAATCTCTGTGGAATGTCTCCGGTGTTTCTTGGCCATGTGTCCAAATCATAAAGATGTCAGCGATGTAGCATAAGTAGAAAAAGGGTAAAAGGGGACGGGATGTGAGGAAACATTGTTCTAAGTCAGCCATGAAGATGTTAGCGTACTGTGGGGCCATGTGGGTACCCATGGCTGTGCCACTGATCTGGTGGTATAAGTTGTCCTCAAAATGGAAATAATTGTGGGTTACATAGGTCTGCTGCCAGATTAGCAGTGGTGTCCTCTGGGATAGTGTTTTTTAATAGCGTGTAATCCGTCTTCATGTGGGATGTTGGTGTATAGAGCTTCTGCATCCATGGTAGCAAGGATGGTGTTATCAGGGAGGTTATCGATGTTTTGTAGTTTTCTCAGGAAGTCAGTAGTATCTCAGAGATATCTGGGGGTGTTGGTTGCATAGGGTTTGAGACGAGAGTCTGCATAACTGGATAATCCAGTAGTGAACGTGCCGATACCTGAGATGGTGGGACGTCCGGGGTGTACCAGTTTATGGATTTTGGGAAGCAGATAGAACAATCCTGGTTGAGGTTCAGAAGGTGTTTCTTTGTGGCTTTGGTCCTGAGTAGATGTAGGGAGGTCTTTAAGGAGACAGTGTAGTTTCTTTTGGTATTCTGAGGTGGGATCAGAGGAGAAAGGTTTGTAAAATGTAGTGTTGGAGAGTTGTCTGGTTGCCTCTTGGTTATAGTAGGACTTATTCATAATGACCACAGCACCCCCTTTGTCAGCTGGTTTGATTATAATGTCCGGGGTTTTTTTGAGACTCTGGATAGCATAGTGTTCGGTGCGGCTGAGATTGTGTGTCGCTTGTTGTCATTTGTGAATAATGTCAGTCTGTGCATTGTTGCGAAAGCTTTGTACAAGCAGTCTTCGGGTTACGTGGATCAGACTTATGTTGGATCCATACTTACGAACGAGGTTTTTCTCGCCCTGTAGGACACGGGTGGCAGGACTGCCCAGACGCGCCCGCTGTTCCACCACCTGCGTCCTCCGGGGTGAGAAAAGCTGCTCCGCGTCTCCCTGGTCTGCTGGGCCCCCCCCCCCCAGCAGACCAGGGAGACACGGAGGACCTGGGCTGGGGGACCGCCCACACGAGCTGCGGTCCCCCCACCTGGTCCTCCGTGACTTTTCGCCGCGTCTCCTTGGTCTGCTGGGGGGGCCGCCAGCAGACCAGGGAGACGCGGAGGACCGGGGCGGCGGGACCGTGGCGCGTCTCAGTCCTGCCACCCGCGTCTCCCTGGTCAGCTGGGGGGCAGACCCGGGGGGGGGGCCCCAACAGACCAGGCTTTTCTCGGGACGCCTGTGGTAGAGCAGCTGGGGTGCTGCCGGTTGGTCCTCCAGCGCCGCTCTCGGCGCTACTGGACCAACCCGGCAGCATCCCAGCTGCTCTGCCCCAGACGTCCTGATCAGTTTCAGCAGCAGCTGACTTGGGGACGCCTGGGGTTCTTAAGTTGAATCTGTATGTAAGTCGGAACTGGCGTCCAGATTCAGCAGCGGCTGAATCTGGACGCCAGTTCCGACTTACATACAGATTCAACTTAAGAACAAACCTACAGTCCCTATCTTGTACGTAACCCAGGGACTGCCTGTATATAGAAATCCAGATTGTAATTCAAACCGTCAGGGGCAGTCCATATAGAATTATTTTTCCTTTGGTGTTGATAGGGGGGATCTGATTGGTCAGACTGATGTTCATTGATAGTTTGGAAATATTTTCGTAGGTGGAGGTGGCAAAAGAAAGCCTCAAGGTCACCACAAAATTGAATCCAGTCTGTGGGGGAGGTGGGGCAGAAAGAGAGACCCCGGGATAAGACAGACTCTTCTGGGTTGAGTTTGTAGCTGGAGAGGTTAACAATATTATCCGGTGGGTTGAGGTAGTTGCTGTTGTAGCCTGTGCTGTGGAGCAGTTTAAAAAATTTATTGTCTTTTCTTTGTTGTATGGAATAGAAGTGTGTATAGGAGATTTCTTGTCTGGTGGAACAAAAGTGATTGTTTCTTCCTAAGTGGAGCACTTTGCATTTGTCCTTACTAAACTTCATCCTGTTTACCTCATACCATTTCTCTAGTTTGTCCAGAACATTTGAAATTTTGACCCTATCTTCCAAAGTATTTTCAACCCCTCCCACGTTGGTATCATCTGAAAACGTAATAATCGTATTCTCTATGCCAATATCTGAATCGTTGATGAAGATATAGAACAGAACATGTCCCAAAACAAACCCCACTTGTTATGCCCTTCTAGAATGATTGTGAACCATTAATAACTACTCTCTGAGAACAGTTATCCAGCCAGTTATGCATCCATGTTATAGTAGCTTCATCTAGACTGTATTTCTTTAGTTTTTTGATAAAAAGGTCATGCGAGACCATGTCAAATGTCTTCTTAATAGATAAGTATACCATGTCCACCACTTCTCTCTTATCCACAAGGCTTGATACCCTATCAAAGAAAGCTATCAGATTGGTTTGACATGATTTGTTCTTTACAAATCCATGTTCTCTGTTACCTATCACCTAATTATCTTCCAGATGTTTGGAGATGGATTCCTTAATTATTTGCTCCATTATTTTCTATGGCACAGAAGTTAAACTGACTGTCCTGTGGTTTCCTGGTTGTTATTTCCCTTTTTATAAATGGGCACTATATTTACCCTTTTCCAGTATTCTGGAATCTCTCCCGTCTTCCATGATTTTTCCAAGATGATAGGTAAAGGCACAGATACGTCCTCTATCTGCTCCTTGAGTATTCTAGGATGTATTTGATCAGACTGGATGATTTGAAGACATCTATCATTTCTAAGTAATTTTTAACTTGTTCTTTTTTTTCCCTTTTAATTTTAACTTCTAAACCTACCCCATTTCCACGAGCATTCACTATGTAAGGTAGCCCATCAAATTTCTTGTCGAAAACTGAAACAAAAAAGTTAAGTACTTCTGCCATTTCCAAGTTTTCTGTTGCTTCTCTCTCTTTACTGAGCAATGGGCCTACCATGTCATTAGTCTTCTTCTTGTTTCTAATATACTTGTAGAATGTCTTCTTGTTACCTTTTATCTCTCTAGCTAGATGTAGCTCATTTTGGGCCTTTGCCTTTCTAATCTTGCCCCTGAATACTTGTGTTGTTTACTAATATTCAGTCTTTGTAATGTGACCTAGTTTCCACTTTTTATATGACTCCTTTTTTATTTTTGGATCATATAAGATCTCCTGACATATATTCTATCTTTCCTATGCAGTGGAATAGTTTGCTTTTGGACCCTTAATAATGTCCCTTTAAAAAACTTCAAACTCTCTTCAGTTGTTTTCCTCTTAGTTTTGCTTCCCATGGGACCTTACCTATCAGCTCTCTGAGTTTCCTAAAATCTGCCTTCCTGAAATTCATTCTCTATTTTGCTGTTCTCCCTTTTAGCATTCCTTAGAATCACAAATTAATTATTTCATGATCAGTTTCACCAAAGCTGCCTTCCACTTTCAAATTCTCAAATTTAGTTCCTCCCTATTTGTTAAAATCTAATCAAGAGCAGTTTCGGGATTCTTAGATTCACATTAAAAATTAGTTCAACCCTTCCCAAACTCTGTTGAGAATGGCCAAAACCCTAGAGCTGAGCAATGTGGACTTTGAATCTGGATTCAGATACAAACTCTTTAGTTTAGTCCCATATTTACTGACTTCTACTAATTGCTCCTTCCTGCTCTTTCTCCATGCTGTCCAATGCTGTATACTCTTAGGAAATTCTGCTGTCTTGCACTGTGTATTCACACAGTTAAACATTTTTCTGATCCTTAGCTGTGCTGCAGGGACTACCTAGTGAGATGAGAGGATGAGTCTTACTCTGAACTCATTCCATTCTGAAGACAACAAGGATTTTACTTATGCAGCTGGGTGTGAGAGATGACTCTCTGTGGATATCTGATTTATAGTTCTGTAGTATAGAGTTTCTTTACAAATAGATTTCTCTAGTGGAGGTGTTATAAATACCTTGGGAAGGCTTGTTTAGTTAAATTAGACAAATGATGACTGCTAAAATGAATTCAGCATTATTACAGATTACAAACAGGCTGCCTGACAGTATTATAGAATATGTATCACATTCCTTAGAGATAAAAAGAAATCTCAACTGGACTCAAACTAGCTCTGTCATCCTAGGGTTTGATGCAGAGAACAAACTGTGAATTGAAAACTGAATTTAAAAAACAAGCCGGACAGCCTAGGTTAACAAACAACTGTATCACATGATCAGGAGCTGTGAATGGAACTAATAAAGCATGATTTGGCTGCACTTTGCTGGAACACAGAGACCAGGAGAGTGTTCTGACAAGTTAGGCATCTTTTCCAAGCTGTAATCAGAAAGTCTTGGATGTAATTTTGCAGCAGTAAGACATGATGCATGGTTTTTAACTCAGATTTTTCTAGCTGAGAAAATTTTGCAGCAATACTTATACTTAGTCTCTGAGAAGATTTAGGAAATCTATTTTATCAACCAGAATTCAGAACTTTGACATGTTGATGTTTCTATGCAAATTGCTGTATCGCCAAGTGCATCTCTGTAACTTGTATTCCACCTCACTACCTTTCCTAACCAGGGACAATAGCAACATTGATCTAATGACTGTACTCTGTCATGATAGCTATGATGCCCAAGCTGGAAAAACAGTTGTCTCTGGCTTTGCTCATCAGGCGGTGAAGGATTTGGAGAATGGACATTTCATCAAGGGAGACAAAGAGACAGGTGAGTAAAACAAGAGGTGATAAAAGGGCTCACACTGGGGCAATTCACACACACACACACAGAGGAAGCTTGGAAAGGAGACAGACACAAAGTCGGTATAGTTGAGCTCTGAGAGAAGGCTTCATGTTTCAACACACAGCTAATACATTGCAGTGGAAGGACATAACACAGCCTCAGTGACCCTGACCCTGCCTCCCTCCAGCCCCCCAAAGAATACTTTCAAGTGATGAGGAAACTTAGACAGGTAAATGTATGCAGGGTTTATTATTTTCATTTACATCTATGCAATGTTGTGTTCAAGTTCTGTACAAAGTGTGTGTGTGTGTATGTTTATGTGCTATAATTTATCTTGTAAGCCAGAAAGCTCACACGTGTGGTGAGTTTCTGGAATAGGATGTTTTCAAGCTATGTAGAAAATCTCAGGGATCAGTACTTATACCCTCCGTGGTCTAAATTCTTGGGGCCTGGGGTGCTAGGTAGAAGCTCTGCACCCTGAGGATATGTCTACACTGAAGCACTATTTTGGGATATGGGGGTATCCCGAAATAGCTATCCCTCATCTTCACAGTAAGTCCCTTATTTTGAAATATAATGGGCTCGCTATTCTGATGTCCCTGTATACCTCATTCCATGAGGAGTAAGGGATGCTTCAGAATAGCAGGTTCATTCGAAAGTGTATGAAATAAAGTGTTTCAAAATAAGATTGAAATAAGATACACAATTTGCATAGCTCAAATTGCATATCTTATTTCAAGCTATGATGTGTGTAGACGTACCCTGAGAGTGTGTCTAGGGTCACCTGTCCAGGTTCTGGAGGCTTAAAACACACAGGATCCAGTGGCTGGATCATATAAGAGCAGTCTGGTAAGTGGCCACAGGGGGACATGTGACAGGAGCTGTGACACTCACCTTTTCTTATGTTCTCTTTCTTTATTTTTTAGAAGTTGTTTTTAACTGAACTGGATTCCAGTAAATTATATTGGGGTTAACCCTGCTTGACTTTCCAAAAAAGAAATTATTGACAGTCTGACTTTAAGGGGGTCAGATGCTGAGCTGAGGTAACAGCTTGAGAACTGAGTGAATTAGGTGCAAACATAGCAATGCCCAATCTCTGAAGGTGCTGCTGAAATTGCACTAGCCTCTCTCAGGGTATGTCTACACTACCCCGCTGGTTCGAATTAGCGGGGTAATGTAGGCATACCGCACTTGCAAATGAAGCCCGGGATTTGAATTTCCCGGGCTTCATTTGCATAAGCGGGGAGCCGCCATTTTTAAAACCCCGCTGGTACGAACCCCGTGTAGCGTGGCTACACGGGGCTCGAAGTAGGTAGTTCGGACTAGGATTCCTATACCGAACTACCGGAGGTGTACCAGTAGTTCGGAGTAGGACTCCTAGTCTGAACTACCTAGTTCGAGCCTCGTGTAGCCGTGCTACACGGGGTTCGAACCAGAGGGGTTTTAAAAATGGCGGCGCCCCGCTTATGCAAATGAAGCCCAGGAAATTCAAATCCCGGGCTTCATTTGCAAGTGCGGTATGCCTACATTACCTCGCTAGTTCGAACTAGCGGGGTAGTGTAGACATACCCTCAGCTCTTTATAAAGCACCTGTTGCCATTGTATCTAGGCAGTGGCCAGATGGAAGATAAAAACATGCCTAAAGACCATCAGCAGACCCTGCTAAAGTGGATTTGGTAGGTTTTCTAGAAGTGGACTAAGATGACCAAGTCATTGCACTTACACCAATGAGCAGCTAACAAATGGACATTTGGGGGATAATTTGGAATGCATTTCAACTGGTAAGTTAGAGAGAAAAGATTCCTGAACCATGTTTCCTAAGTGCTGGATCTAGGGGTGCTGCTGCACCTCCTCGCTTGAAATGGTTTCCATTACACACACGGCATACAGTTTGATTCAGTGGCTGTCAGCACCCCTTCCATGTTACTAACCTGGATATGCATTAGATTGCCAAGTATAGTACCAGGAGATATTTGACCTATATTTTGCCTTTAACTATACTAGTGTAAGTCCATAAAACTCCATTTATGTCAACTAGGTTACTCTGGATTTACAAAAGTGTAACTGAGAATAGAAAATGGATCCATGTGATATAAAGGTCAAAGGTTGTCTCACCATTTTCACTGTGAGCTCTAGATAAACCAGAAAATACCCTTTGCTGACTTACTAACAAGATGTTTTCTATACCATGTGCTAATTTGTTGTCTAGGGAGAGATATTATTTCTCAGTGTTTCTGTGAGTATTCTTCCTGTACCTCTCCCGATGGGCACAGTAGCTGTGCAAGAAAGTAATTCCTCTATTTTACATTGAAACAAAAAATGTTCATTACTTACTACCTCCATCATTTTACCTATATTTTGAATCATACCAAAATATTTTTGCCTTTATTGCCTTTCTTGCAGATCCAATCATTTTCTAAAATGTTGCTTCCTAAAGGTCTTTTGCCTGCCATGCAAACTTCTACAAAAAAAAATCATAGTTTTTCTTTTATATTGGAAGTGCTGCTAATGTTACAGTCTCTTAGGGTACATCTAGACTGCAAGCCTCTTTCGAAAGATGCTTGTTCTAAAGCAAATTTCGAAAAAGCCTCTTTTGAAAAAGAGTGTCTAGATTACAATTAGTACTTTCGAAAAAGCAAGCTGCTTTTTCGAAAGAGAGCACTCAGGAAGTCTGGATGCTCTCTTTCAAAAAAGCACAGTTTGCATTACAAAACCCCCTTTTTTGAAAGAGCACTTTTGAAAAAAGGCATTCTTCCTTGTAAAATGAGGTTTTCTGTGGTAGGAAAAACTGCCGCATTCTTTCAATTTACTTTCAAAAGAATACAGCTGCAGTCTAGACACAGGTAAAGATTTTTCGAAAAAAGGCCACTTTTGTCAAAAAATCCCTGTAGTCAAGACACGCCTTTACAGAACAGGAGAGCTACATGCTTCCCACGGAATATATTGCACTTCATGTGGCCATTCAGATGGTGTCAATATTAGTATACTTAAATTAACATGAGTTGATGAAATTTGACTTGAACAAATGCATTGAAATATATTTTAAATATTTAAATATCTCTGTTAGGCATTCATTACCCAAAATTTTGTGGATGAGCACTTGGGCAGAATTTCTTTGAGGCTGGACTCTATGAAAATAGTCTCCTGTTTTTATCTTTTGTGGAGTCTGCCATAAAGTTAATGTAAGAGGTATGTATATGCTGATAGGTCTCTGAATTTATTAAAATTTGAAATAATCCTAAAATGCAAAGCTGGGAATTCTCTCCAGAGTACAATTAATCAAAGAATGTGGCCAAACAAAATTCAATTTCAAACAAACCTGAAGTTTGGGGATCTAGGGAAGGCTAAACGTGGATTCATAGCTGAATCTCAGAGTCCTCTTTTGTGGATGGAACTAATCCCCCAGCTCTCAACAGCTAAGAAATTGGGAAAGCTTTTGTAAACTTGATCCAAATCCAAATTTTGTGACTTGGACCCATTTCAAATTACTAAAATTCGTATATTTGAACACTTAGGTAAACATGCAAAGCAAACACACCATATCAACATACAAAACATTCACACTGCACCACAAAGTCACATGCACAGAAAATGTACATCTAGAATATAACTTTTTAAAAACTCATATAGTAAGTTGTTTGCCATCAAACTTTGCCCAGTGTGTTTCAGAATCTGACCTACGTTTGCATTTTAATTTCATGTGTGGACCGTATGTTTATAACAGTCCAAACATTGCAAAAGAAAAGTTCTTAACTTAGTGTTTATAACTCTGACACTACACCCTGTATTTGTCATTGTAATATTATTATGATATGATTATGAAATAATTGTGTTGAATTTTGTACGAGTAGGCCTGCTGATTGGAGAGGGCAAAAGGGCCCAGCACTCCAACCACCACTGAGGGATGGGGGGAAGGGTGCACAGCGCTTTGGTGTGCATTGAGGGCTGCCTGGGAGCTAGCATGGTGTGCTCTGGGCTGGCTGCCCTAGTCCCACCCTCTTGTCCCTACCCCCACATTTTCAGAAGCTGTAGGCACCCCTATTTAAAAGATGGGTCATGTAAAGTATAATTGGAAATGTTATGATTTGCTGAATAAGATTATTTTATTTGTATGTCATGTGTATATATCATTTTTATCTGAAGTTATGAATATTGATTATGTATCTATATTTCACATGTTATTACAGCTGGTTGACATCCACTAGGGAAAATGCTTTCAGGCTAGGTAGCTGGCTGTGAAAGGCCTATTCAAGGTAATGGGCCATTAGGAAGAAAATAGATCTTAGGAGAAGCTTACCTCCAACCAGGTAAGCCTCCCTGAGAACTCTTCAGATGGCCTGTAAGTAATGGCGGCTATGACTCAACAAGCTATGCAAGAACATGAGACCAGGCCACATGACTCTGCACTCCAATTTCGGATGTCTGTATTTTTCCACAAACTGGCCTGGTAACTGAGTTTGAAACAAAGGGTTCCCACCATATGCTAAAGCTATAAAAGGCAGGGAGTGACATAATTTGTGGTTCTTCACTCCCCCACAACTGATCATCTAAGTGAAGCTCCTAAGGAAAAGGACTTGAAATGTAGCTTGTTCCTTAAAATCTACAAGCCTGTTTCATATCAGCCAAGGTGAGAATTTGCTAATTCCTATCCTATCTTTCTATTGTCTTAGGCTCAGTTTGTGTTTTTGTTTATTTACTAGCTAATCTGCTTACTTTTACTTGCTATCCCTTATAATCACTTAAAGTCTACTTTTTGTGGTCAGTAAACTTGCTTTTGCTTTACCTAAACCAGTGAGTTTGAATGAAGTGCTTGGAAATTTTATCTAAAGAGGCAAAGGCTGTTGCATTTCCTCTCTACATAGAGGGCATGGTGAAATCTGTGGGCGTATGCTGTACAGTTCCTTATGCAGTCCAAGGTGGTATAATTTGGGGATTATACACCAGAGGGATTGAGTGCCTGGGATGTCAGAGGCTATCTTGGCTTTAGCAACTGTATTATTGGTTCATGCAGTGTCTAGTCAAAGAGACTACATATAACTGCAACTGGGTATATCCCTACCTGTGTGAATGCTGATGGAAGTGCAGAACTGGGAATGGGTCTGAAGCTTGTCACAGCAACACAGTGAGAGACCCAGGCTGGTGAGTCAGAGGGCTCAGAGTATCCAGTTTCAGGTGGCACCCCAGGAGGAACTCATCACAAACGTCATTAAATTTAATCATTTGTGATGGTTTCTTCATTTAATTCTTACACTCCACCAATTTTCACTTACACTTCAACTGTATAATTGTACTGAGAAATACGGTGGCAGAGTACATTAGCTGGCTTGGGAAATACATGATCCTTCCACAAAGGTTATGTAAACATTTCTGTAAATGTGCCCACTACTGATAAATGCATATGAAAGTTACCCTAAATGAGTTGGGGGGAATCAAATCTCTCAATTTGGGAAGACTTTGCCTTCCCAGCAATTCAAAATGTCACTTGAACATACTGAAGTTTTCCCTCTTAAACAGACAGAAATCCACAGACACTGATTCTCTTTCCTTAGAATAAACAAATCCAAGTTCTGTCAAACAATCATTTAACATTGACGTGTACCCAAACAGTCATATGGACCTTTGTCTGATCTTTCATGTGGAACCTGTCAATAATCTGTGTTCTAGAAACAATGATGCCCTTAAATGGATGGTAATTGAACCCATAGCATTTGTATCATTCTTTTTTTTTTATTAAGGAAAACCAGGTTGATCTAATCTTTTTTAAATAAATATACAGAACCCATTTCAAAGGTCTAAATGAGCTAAAGCAATGAACAAAACCAAATGGTAACAAAACTTATGATACATTGCTTTGCCTGTTCTATAGAGAAGACTGTAGTGCTGTCAATTTAAAATCTTCCATACGCAAAACTAAACTAAACCTCGCTCTCTCTCTCTTTCACTTTCTCTCTCTATACATCCTTTTTGAGAGAGAAAGAGAATAAAAGAACCAAAATGTATATGTTATTTATTGGACAATTGAGATATTGTAAGGTGAAAAAATATTGTAGGTGCACAGTGTGCAGAGGCAGTCAAAAAGGCAAATAGGATGTTAGGAATTATTAAGAAAGGGATATAAAATAAGACACAGAATATCTTACTTCCCCTGTATAAAACTATGGTACGCCCACATCTTGAATACTGTGTACAGATGTGGTCTCCTCGCCTCAAAAAAGATATTTTGGCCTTAGAAAGGGTTCAGAAAAGGGCAACTAAAATAATTAGGGGTTTGGAACTGGCCCCATATAAAGAGAGGTTAAAGCAACTGGGACTTTTCAGTTTAGAAAAGAGGAGACTAAAGGGGGATATGATAGAGGTCTATAAAATCATGAGTGGCGTGGACAGGGTGAATAAAGAAAAGTTATTTATTAGTTCCCATAATAGAAGATCTAGAGGACACCAAATGAAATTAATGGGTAGCAGGTTTAAAACTAATAAAAGAAAGTTCTTCTTCATACAGCGCAGTCGTCAGCCTGTGGAACTCCTTGCCAGAGGAGGCTGTGAAGGCTAGGACTATAACAGAGTTTAAAGAGAAGCTAGATAATTTCATGGAGGTTAGGTCCATAAAAGGCTATTAGCCATGGGATAGAAATGGCCTCTGTTTGTTGGAGGCTGGAAAAGGATGGCAGGAGACAAATCACTTGATCATTGTCTTCGGTCTATCCCCTCTGGGGCACCTGGTGCTGGCCACTGTCTGCAGACAGGCTACTGGGATAGATGGACCTTTGGTCTGACCCAGTATGGCCATTCTTATGTTCTTATGTTCTTATGTTGTCAACATTTTTTCATCCATTTTGTGGTGTATGCCAAAATCTAGCATTTTTTCAGTTAATATGCTAAGGTAACCTAGGTGGATAATTTTTTTAAAGGGACTGATGAAGTTAGAAACAGAAATTTATGGATAAAAGTGGCCTGATCAGTCCTGGTTTTGTTGTCTCAGATGTGTCTTGCAACCCCTTTTTTTCAGAAGGAATATGAATAAACACTAACATTTCTCTAACCAAAATTTTTTCTCATGGGTTGAGCACTTCAGTTTGATAGTATTTAGAGGTTTAGATTTGCTCTCTCTAAAGTCTCATCCATTATTAGGTCTGCAATACCTTCCTTACAGTTTCTCTTCCCACAGTGAAAAAAATTACTCAGAAGACTATATTTGGCTTGTCAATATCCAATAACTTTTTGCACAACTCAATTGCAGTTGTCATGATGACACATCAGGGATAAGGCTGTATGAAAAATGTCACAACTGCTACCAGAATGGTGACATTAGCTCATTTTATGATTTTATTAAAAAATCACTTTTTCACTTTTCTTGAGCGGCTAATTTTGTTGCAACAAGGATTGGAGGAAGAAATACCAATAGTTAATTTTCATGAAGAAATCTCTTCCCACCTGAATGTAGAGAATTTTTACTATTAGCCGAACAGGATATTAATTATCATATCAGAGCATATTCAAAAATCTTGCCTGTTTTCAAAACTCCATGACAAACATCTGAAAAAATATTGTTTCTTCAACTGGACCAGTGATTTGGAAGGTTTAACAATTAATAGATATTTTGCAATAGATTATTTCAAGTAGGAATAAGAAATCCTCCGGAAAAGGGCTTATTTTCCGGAGAATCGCGTCTAGACTGGCGCTTTTCTCCAGCTTATCCCCAAGCCGGAAAAAAGCGGCAGCCATGTAAATGCAAATGCCGTGGGGGATTTAAATATCCCCCGCGGATTTGCAATTCTGAAGTGTCTAATGTGCATCCCTTTTCCGGAAAAGGGGTGCAGTGTAGACACAGCCTCCATGTTTAGTGGTTGTCACCCACTCATGAAATCATCAGTTTTTTTGTTTCCTATCATCATAGGGATAGAACGGACTGCCAGGGTCACCTAATCTAACCCAAACCACTAGGCAGAATTTGTTTGTTCTACCATACAATACAGATGGCTCATGAGCCTTCTTTTGAAAACCTCTAGTGAAGGACCTTCTGATCTCCCTACACATCAGAACATAATAATGGCCATACTGGGTAAGACCAAAGATCCATCTAGCCCCGTATGCTATCTGCCGACAGTTGCCAATACCAGTTGCCCCAGAGTCAACAGGTAATCCTCACACGGTCCCTTCCCTGTTACCCACCTTCAGAGAAATGGAGGCTAGGGATACTTTTTCTACCCATTCTGGCTAATCGCTATTGATGGACCTAACCTCCATTAACCTATCTAGCTCTTTTGTGACCCCTGTTAAAGTTCTAGCCTTCACCGCATCCTCTGGCAAGGAGTTCCACAGGTTGACTGTGCTTGAGTGAAGTAAAACTTCCTTTTGTTTGTTTTAAACCTGATGCCTATTAATTTCATTTGGTGACCCCTAGTTCTTATTGGGGGAATAAGTAAATAACTTTTCCTCAGTCACTTTAACAATACCAGTCATGATTTTATAAACCTCTATCATATCCCCCCTTAGTCTCCTCTTCCCTAAGCTGAAAAGTCCAAGTCTTTTTAATCTCTCTTCATATGGGAATCTTTCAAAACCCCTAATAATTTTTGTTGCCCTTTTCTGAACCTTTTCCAATGCCAGTCTTCCCACACATGACCTTTTGTCCTAATGTTCTTACAGTTTTTCCTGAGATTTAAACTAAATCAACTATGCTGTAGTTTGAAGCCATTGTCTGTTGTCCTGCCGTCTGTAGCAAGAAAGAACAACTTTTTTGAATCTTTTCATGTCAACCTTTCAAGTATTTGAAGAACGCTGTCATATCCCCCCTAAATATCCTCTTTTTCCAACCTAAACATACCCAGTTCCTTCAGCCTTTGCTCGTATGGCTGGCATTTCATCCCATTGAATATCTATGTCACTCATCTTTCCAGTTTTTCTACCCCCTTTCTTACACTTGTGACCAAAATTGGACATGGTACTTTAGCTCAGGCCTAATCAATGCTGACTAGAGTGTTACTATGACCTCCCATGACTTGACTGTTATACTTCTGTTAATGCAACTTAAAATTGCATTTGCTTTTTTTTTGCAACAAAATTGCATTGCTGGCCCATGTTAAAGTTGTGATCCAAGCCACTTATCCCCCATTCTGTATTTTTGCATTTGTTTTTACTTCCCTATGTGGAGAACCTTACATTTGTCTTTGGTGAATTTAGTTTTGTTGTGTAGAGCTCAGTTCTCCAATTTATTAAGATCCCTCTGAATTTTAACTCCATTTTCCAAATTATTGCCAAACTCTCCTAGCTTTGTGTCATCTGCAAATTTGACCAGAATGTTCTCTCTTCATAGAATCATAGAATCCTAGCGCTGGAAGAGACCTCAGAAGGTCATCAAATCCAACCCCCTGCCCAAAGCAGGACCAACCCTAACTAAATCTTCCCAGCCAGAGATTTGTCAAGCTGGGACTTAAAAACTTCTAAGGATGGAGATTCCACCAGCTCCCTAGGTAATCCATTCCAGTACTTCACCACACTCCTAGTAAAGTAGTTTTTCCTAATATCCAACCTATATCTCCCCCACTGTAGCTTGAAACCATTGCTCCTTGTTCTGTCATCCATTACTACTGAGAACAATCTCTGACCATCCTCTTTGGAACCTCCCTTCAGGAACTTCTTCCTACATCCAAGTCATTAATAAAGAGGTTAAACATCACCAAACTCTGAACAAATTCCTATGGAACCGTATTTGAGGCCTACTTCCAATCTGACATTATTCCATTAATAGTTATTCTTTGTTTGTGGTTGTTTAACCAATTACATATCCATGTAATGGTAGTTCCATCAAGGCTGAGTTTCTCAAGATTACTTGTCAGATTATCACGTGCTTTGCTATGCAGTGATTTGAGAGTATTTCTATCTGCATAATAATGAGTACTCCTATATACTTCTGGTCTTCACTTAAGATTATCTCATCTGAAGAAATGGGTTTTGCCCACAAAATCTCATGATACAATATGCATATTTTTGTAAGTCTCTAAGGTACCACGGGGCTACTCGTTTTTAAAGTTACAAACTAAATTGGCTACCCCTCTGAGACTATCTGCATAATAGTTCACCAAAGCATGGTAAGTGAGATGTCTCACAAGGTCTGTAGTGTATGTAGCTCATTGGTCATCATAATCACTGCAAAATGAATGGATGGATAATATTTAAAGAGTTATGTATCTGCACTAAAAATTAAGTTCTTAGAGCCTGGAGTTAAGACCGGCCACTAGGAGTTGACGTATCTTCTTCCTGAAAGGAACATTTCTGAAGTGACACATACCTATCTCCCAATTTATTTATTGTATGCCTTATACTGTCTGCCTATTTGTGTACTGAGTCAGGTGTGAATTGAGAGAAGAGAAAAGCCATAGGAAGAAACAAGCTGGGGAGAAAGAAGAGGGTCCTTTTTTATTAACAAACGCAAAGGACTGATCTGGTATATCCTGGAATACAAAGAGACACACTGAATCCTTCACCTAGAAGACAAACTGTCAGCAGCCTGTCTCATGAAAAAAGGGCCACACTTAGCCTGTAAAAGGCTGTAAAATGCTGCAAGGATTTTGGGTGAGTAATAGTTTTTTAGCCATAAGAGTCGTGTTAATTAAATCTAGGTTCTAGGATGCATGTTATGATTCTAATTTGTATATAACTATTTGTTTCCAACATTTCTACTGGAGACTACTTGAATCTCTGTGCTCTGTTAACTAAACGTAAACTTGATTTCACAATAAACATATCTAAATGCTGTGTGTAAAGTGGAGAAGTGATGTGAAGTGAAACCAATAATCTGGAGTGCACTGTGCAGTTTCTTTGGAAGCAGCAGATTGATGAATACTGCAAGTGGGCATAGGCGTGCGTACGGGGTGTGCTGGGTGTGCCCAGGCACACCCTAATGTTTCAAAGGGCCGCCCTGGTGAGCTGAGGAACAGATGCTGCACCAGGTTTGCCACGCATGCGGGGCCAAAACTGGCGGGTCTTAGCATCCCACAGAAACAGGCGGCAGAGAGCAGCATTGTCACCCCACCTTCCAGGCAAGCGAGGTAAGTTTAAACCCCGGGTGGGAAGGTGTGTGGGGGGTTGGATCAGGATTAGCGCGGCTGAGCCCAGGGTCGGGGGCAGTGGGCCGGGCCCGGGGCAGCACGGCTGGTCCGGGAAGGAGGGGGCTGGGCCCAGGGGCAGTGTGGCCAGTTCAGGGAGAGGGGGCCCAGGGTCAGGGGCAGTGCGGCTGGTCCAGGAAGGGAGGGGGCTGGGCCCGGGGCAGCGTGGCTGGTTTGGGAAGGAGGGGGCTGGGCCCAGGGGCAGCGGGCTGGCCCGGGGTCGGGAGCAGCGCGGCTGGCCGGGGGGGGGGGGGGGGACGCGGTCTGGAGCAGCACGGCTGGCCCCCGCCCCTCCAGAGCTGCTTCACATCCCCCCTCTTCTTCCCAGCCAACCTGGCGTTCCTCGACTCCCCCTCCCCCTACTCTGCTTCCTGCACCTCCTTCCTCCAGGTCCCCCTTCCTCCCAGCCAGCCCTGCGGTCCCTGACCCCCACCAGCTCTGCTTACCAACCTCCCTTCCTCCTGGCCATCCTCCCTCCTCCTCACCCCCAGTCCATGATCAAGTGTGTCTGGTTTTTTGGGGGTGGTCTACCAGGTAACTCTACCAGCTGCAGCTCCACAACATGCTCAGGGACAGGGCTTTTCTTCCTCCCCAAGACATCAGACTCAACTAGAGTCTCCCAATGCTGATCGCACCCCACCTTGCAGCCTTCCCCCCCTCCGCTGCCAGGCTTCAGTCTGGCACCCAGCCAGAAAACCAAGAAATACCAGACATTGCATGTGTCGGGTATTTTCTGGATTTTTTTTTTACCAGGGGGCCCAAAAACCAGACTGTCTGGTAGAAAACTGGACACCTGGCAATCCTACAAGTCAGACCCGGTGCAGGCACCAAGTGTTGGGGAGCCTGCCCGAACTTTGGATACCAGAGACTGCGTGGTGGGGGTTGGTGGCCCAAAAGGAGGCTGAGAAACTTAAGAAAGACAGAGTAGAGAGAGCACCAGAAGGGTGATAGGGTGACCCTAGAACTCTGTTACAGACCAGCTGGTGGCTGCTGGAGGAGGAGGGAAAAATAGGGGAAAAGGGTCAGAGAGGAAGGGGCTTGTGCTGAGGGGAAGGCGTCAGGTCAGGAGAAGAAAGGAGAAGGCACCAAGGGACAAAGTGAGGAGAGAGACAAATGCCAGGGAGCCAAGTGGAGACAATGAGGAAAAGGGCAGGAGGGGAAGTGTCAGTGAGAGGGGGAGACAGGATGATGCTGGGAGAGGAGAGGGGAAAAGGGGAGGTGCTGGGAGAAGGCTTGAAAGGAGGGGTGAGCATGAGGAAGGCAGAGATGGAGCAAGGCATGTGTGAGGGCACAGGGGCATGAGGGGAATGGGGGCAGAGGGTGGTGAGGGGGTGGGTATCAGGGAAAAGGAGGGCAAAGGGGTCAGGGGCAGTGAGGGAAGGGAGAGGCACCAGGAGGGTGCAGGGCTAAGGGAAGGTGCAGGTGCCAGGGGATTCTGGGGGTGAAGCAGAAGGGCAGACACCTGCGGGGGGGGGGGGGGGAACCAGCACCAGAGGAGAGAGGCAAGGCAGGTGTGTAGAGGAAGGTGTTAGGAGAGAGGATGAGGAGGGGTAGTTTACATGATCAGACTGGGGCTACTGGAGGAGTGGGCACAGGGGGGGAGAGAAGGGCTGGTGGAGGGAGGCAGGTCTCAGGAAGGCTGAGGGCAGTGAGAAGGGCAGGAGTCAGGACAGCAGAGGTGGGTGAGAGGTTGGGGAAGGCAGCAGGCACCAGGGGAGCTAATCGAGCAAGAGGAGGAGACAGGGCAGTAGAGGGAAAAGGTAGAGGTTTATAAGATACTTATTAATAACTTGGGTGCCACAGTGGCACATCCAAAATAAGCCAGAAACTCAGTACTGGTGGATAACACAAAATGTATTGTGCTCATGGAAGGAAACTCTTAGAGGAAACACTTCCCCCAGCCTCTCTGCCCCGGAGTTAATGTCACACACATTGGTTAGTGCAATTGTAGGATAGTTGCATGAGGGGGGGGGTTGGTGAGGGCCAAACTAATCCCTATGGGTAAGAGGATGGTGAAAAAAGTCCTGTGGGGGTGGGGGGGCAGTCACATGACACCTTTTTTTCTGGTCATGTGTCCATATTGCCCCGAAAGTATTACCTCCGGAGACGTGGCTAATGGGGGACAAAGAGTACATTTTTAAAAAATTATTTGGGTGCACACCCTAATGAAATGTGCTGCGTACGCCTATACAAGTGGGCCTGCAGGGACACTCTCAGAGGAATCTAAGGTTGGCATGTCTATTACCTGTAGAATGACAGCATTTAGCCTGCAAAGCCCAGGCCTGCCAAAAAGGAGGTTAAAGAGAATAATTGCCAGCAGTTCAAAGCAGTCTGGGGTTCCTGGCTGATGTTGCTGCTGCTGCCATGGAGGAGAGGAACAGTTGTTTAAGTTGACCTCTGTTAGACTTATAAAGTATTTGATTTTGATTGGAACACAGTCACTTATTTATTTCCTTTGCTTTTAATAACATTTTTTTTGCATTTATTCACTCTGCTATTTCCATGTAGAGAATGGGAATTATGTTTGTAGAGCTCTTGCTTCATAGTTGTCAAAGATGAAAAGTTTGTAGTGTCCGATACAGGAGATTGTGGGTGTGTGGGTGGAAGGAAAGAACGAAAGGTCTGATGGCTAAGGCAGTTGAACAACATCATGGATATTTGGATTCCATCCCTGTTTCTGCCACAGAGTTCTTATATGATGCTAGACACGTTACTTAAAGTAAAATTTTCATAAATGGTTATTATAAGTTCCTCATTTTCTAGGTTCCAGGCTTGACACCTTTGGGGGTCTGATTTGCAACATTTGAAGCCAAAGGGAACTGTGTTTGGAACTTAAAGAGTGCTATTTAAAAGCTAAATACTCAGGATCATTCAGATCTGATTTTTCAAACTTAGGAATATAAAATTAGTGAGCACGCCTCCCAATTTTGGTCTCAATATCTGTGTTTCAGTTCTGTAACACGGATGTTGTGAAGATAAAGTCATTAATATTTTGAAGCACTCAGATACTATAGTGATGAGTGCTACATAAAAGTCCACGAGTAAATGAATAATTCTGTATTCACAGGAAGGAATAGCGTGTAGTAAATGAGTCATGGGGTCAGACCCCGCATAATGAAGAAAAAACATATTAAAATAACAAAAATTAAAATCATGAATAGCTTCTCATTCAGTGAGAACCATACACCAGGAGCATTGAATGAGAAATATATCCTGTGGGGGAAAATAGCACATAATTAAACACTATCATAGTGCATAAATACAAGCAGATCCAGTATGTTCGGTTTCGCTCAGGGCCGTTGACAGGATAGGGGGAAGTCAAGTGCAAAAAGGGCCGCTGCTGTGAGGCCCAAAAATTTAAAACTCCCAACTGCCTCCCCTACTACCTTGGCAGTAGCCAGAGCCCTGGGCCCTTCAGAACACCCTGGGTGGCACATGTGGGCAGCACTGAAGGGCTAAATGAGAAGATGACCCAAGAATAATTTATGTGGGCCCAGTACAAACTTGTAACATGGGCCTCCCACCCAATATTCCACAATTTTTCTTCTGGCCCAGGCCTCCCAACACCTCCAAGGAGTAATAAAAGTGTGCCCTTTTTTCCTTCCATGTGGGGGTCTTGACAGAGGAAGGATAGCCCCAGATCCACCTCTTCTGCCTAAGGCCCCTCCCCAACACACACACCTTGCATAGGGGTCTGACAGTTCTGTCAGCAGCCCTGGTTTTGTTCTTCTGTTTTCATGCATATTAGGACAGTTAGGACAAGAAGGTAATGAGCAAAAATGTCACAAAGACTGTATTTGTTTCTTCTGTCCCTAAAGGTAATAGCTGTTCTAGTTGGGGGCATCTAGACTGGCAAGATTTTGCGCAAAAGCGGCCACTTTTGTGCAATTACTTGCCAGCTGTCTACACTGGCTGCTTGAATTTGCACAAGAGCACTGTCTTTGTAATGTACAAAATCAGTGCTTCTTGCACAAATATTTTCCCGCTCCCGCTCAGGAAAAAGCCCTCTTGCTCAAGAATACTTGCGCAAGAGGGCCAGTATAGACAGGGAAGAAGTATTTCCGCAAAATCATGCCAGTCTAGACACAGCCGTTATGTTTTTCTTTAGCTTTGGAAGTGTTTTGCTTGTGAATGACAATCTCTTCAGCAAATATGCCAAATGGAGGGCTGTTTGTTTGTTTTTCAAAAATTCTGCTTCCATTCAACCAGATCAGGCAGGATTTAGCCCTAAATTCCAGCCACAGTCCAAACAATGAATCCCTACTAGAGAAATCAAGATTATACATAAGAAAGCTATTTTTTTGTTAGATATGAATTTTAGGTTACATTTTAATGGGAGTCAACAACTTTATCAGCCTATAATTTGGTAGCGAACAGTATTAAGGAGCATCACCCTCCTTACCTGTCTAGTCATATAGCAGGCATCCATAGTGGTTTGAGCAAAAATCACCTTTATTATACAGTTTTCTCTGTAAAACCTTATACAGCTTCACTGAACAGAGACATGAGACAGATGTGGATTATTTCTTTTGCCATCTGCCTTAGTATAACTTCTCATAGCCATAGAGAAGGGGAACAGTTGCTGAAATTGACCTCTATTACACTTTTAGAGCATTTGCTTAAAGCAGCTGTAATTAAAATTCTTTGTAAATTTTATGTAACTGTAAGATCTTGACATTGGGTTCTCCTGTCATTCTAGGTGTTTGATCCCTTCTAAACCAACCATTTTATGCATCTTCAATACTTACCCATAACATGCTGTTCCTTAATTAGCAGAGAGAGCTTTCTGGACTGATATTTGGGACTGAACTATTTTACTAGAAACCTTTCACTGCAAGCACATCTGTGTCATGTAACTTTCACAAAGTACCACAGGGCTTTTTTTTTCAATTATCACATACAAATAGTGTCAGCCTTTATTTGTAACAGCGAGTGAAAATATCTAGGGTATTTTTGATAGAATATTTTTTCTCTGTTGGAAATCCAAAGAAAAGGCTACATAAACAAAACAAAGATCATTAGTTTCAGTGGGATTCTTGCTAATGGTGAATTCACCATTTCTCTCTAACCTGCTGTTCTTGAACAAATTTATTTACTATGTTCATCTTCCTCATTTATAAAGATAGTGTAAGTCGAGTAAGTAAAAGGCTATAATTGCATAAGAGATTTCAAGCTTCCAAGAAATAAAACCTCTTATACTGTAATTTCTCTTCTACAATAGAATAAAAAGAATTTTACAATTTTTTAGTAGACTTTAGAGAAAAAAAACAAAGCAACCTTTATTCTGGCAGAATCATTTAAAGGTTTTTATTCATAGACTCTTTACATCTCTTTAATATGTACAGTTTCATTACATACATTTTTGTAGCCCAAACAAATTAATGATATATTATTACTGGACCCTAAATATATATTTTATAGGCAACCTCTGGGTATGACTGGATATTCCTTGACTTTAGTTTTCTGTTATCTTGTCTCTGTAATACAGCTATTTTTCTTCTCTGCTGATATAAAGTTAAGGGGGAGATTCTAATTTTACTTTGCTGGTGTATAAATGTGTCATTTCATACAACTAGCTGTTTTTCTTTGTTGTTACCTCTTTCTTTCTGTTTTAGCCTGAGGCTCCCCTTTTTATTTGATCAGTATAGTTTATATCATATTCCAGGCAGCATTTCTTCCCAAGAGAAAAACAGGATTTCAAATTGCTACTCATGATTCCTGAGGCAAACTGAAAGGGTGCCAACTGAATTAATGTTTCCTTTACTGTTTTGGGGACTTATTGGTTTTATTTCCATTAGCTTATGGATACATTCTTTTTCTATCTTTAATAACATTTTTTTCTGACTACTGACATTTTTTTTCTATTTACAGTGCACTACAATACAAATTTGAGTAGAAAATTAATCAGTTGGATTAGGAGTTCAAAATATCCACAAAGAATAGAGTAGCAAATACTCCTTTGTGAAGAAAGTTATAGAGCTTGGTTGTCACAATATATATACTTATCCAGTAACCTCAGAACTAGTCTGCAGGGAATGGGTATACTGCTATAGTCATTTTAACATATAGATTGAACCTCTCTAGTCCTGCACCCTTGGGACCTGACCGATGCTGAACTAGAGAATCTGCTGACCCTGGGGAGGTCAATATTGTCTAGCACCATTCCAACATTTCAACTGCTTACTGGGCTTTTAGAAGACATTGTTATGTAAATTAGAGCTAAATAACAGCACAGAACACTGAGAGCCAGGACTGGTGGCTGTAAACAAATTTTATGGGACCATGAGAAACTTGGCCATACTCATAAGTAGACATCCACCTAACAAAAATCATGCAGGACCACTAATGTTGCTAGATCAGAGAGTGCAATACTAAATCATTTATAGTGCCTATGACGGGGTGCGGTCATAGACAACCCCTCGGGGTGCCTCCCGGGGTGCTGACATGACCACTGCCACTCGCCTTCCCATGCTCTGGGGCTCCTCACATCCTGGTCCTGCTGGACCAGGTCCGCTGGTCTCCCACAGCCAAGGCCCCAAGCTGAGGTCCCTGCCCCCACAGAGAAGCAGCACAGACACAGATCCTCTTCAGGTCCAAGGAGAGTACAGTTTAGGGCCCAACCTCCTGAGAGAGCTCTCCACAGATGGGATCAAACCCCAAAGAATTAGGTAAGCCCCCTTTAGCAATGAAAGGGGGAATGTGCACACTGGTTGCCCCCCAGGTAACAATCGCTTACACTGCGTTTGATAGAAAATAAAAATGGTTTTATTAAGTTGAAGCAGTAAGATTTAAGTAGTATTAAGTGAAAGTAGGCAGAGTAAAGTAGGTTACAAATCAAAAGAAACAAAACCACTTGACTAATTCTACATTGAAACCTCAGTACAAACTTAATCAAACTCACCCTAAAACCTATTTTCCAGCTGCCATTCTAAACAAGGACTTTTTTCCACACCCTGGGGTCCCTGGCCCCTTCCTCCAGGTGCAGCCCAGCCAAAAGACCCAGGCCTCTCCTCTCCTATTCTTTCTGTTAAAGAACTGAGGCTACTCCCTACCAACCACTGCTCAGACTGAAGGAAAAAAGAGATAGTTTAACAGTTGAGGGTAACACCCTCCATGTCTCTGATATACATGTTTGAAACCCACAAAGTATTCCCCACTCCATGTGTCTAATTATCCACACACCAATGGTACATACAACAGAGTAAGATAAACAGAACCAGCAGATCATGACATGAAGATCAATGGATTACATGAAATAATTCACTCAAACCACCTTTGAGTTATGTATATTCAAGTCCAGGGCTCACCAAACCACGGCGAGCCCCACTCGCCAGCCGCGCTATCCAGCGATTCTGCGCATGCGCAGATCACCCGAACCCGGCGTTTCCGGGTTGTAATGTACTCGCCTCGGGCGCATAGATTACATAGTTTGTTGAGCCCTGTTCATATCCATTTCATAAAGCATGGGGGGAGGGTCTGTCAAAGTGCCATCTATAAATGATTTATTTGGCTGTTACTAATACACTACAACACAATACAGCAGCAACCCTTGATAACACAAGCTACACCTACACCACAACACTATTTTGGGATACCAGAGTATCCCGAAATAGGTATCCTGTGTCTTAATAGCAAGCCTGTTATTTCGGGCTCACTATTCCAATGTCCCTGTAAACCTCATTTCATGAGTAATAAGGGATGTTTTAGAATAGTGGGTTATTTAGAAATTTAGTGCTGTGCAGACTGCGCCAAATTATGAAATAAGCTATTTCGAAATAAGATTGAAATAAGATACATAATTTGCATAGCTCAAATTGCGTATTTTTTTGAACTACTGTACAGTGCAGTGTTGATATTGCCACAGTTAAAAGAGTATTCAATATAAAAACTAATCCTGTTTCTACCGAGGAAGTTCCCACCTAATAAGGTCTAGAGTGTGGTCTTAAAATTCACTTAAGGTACATCTACACAGCAGTGTTATTTCGGAATAACTGTCGTTATTCTGAAATAACATAGTCCACATCTACACTACAAACAGTTATTTCAACACTGGGGACTAGAGCCCTGGAGATGTGGGTGCAGTGGCCACACTGCCCAGGAACTGTGAGCACTGAAGCTGTGGCACACCATGACTGGAGTCTTATCTCCCTTCTGCAGGAGTGAGGCAGAGTAGAATAGGGGGGCACAAGGGGAAGGACCAGAGGCTAGCCTCCCCAGGTGGTCAGGTCACTGGCCACCCATATCTGATTCTCACTCTCTGCTTTTACTGCAAAGGCTGTGATTCTGTATTAATTATTAGATAACTAACACTTTTCTCCAACAGACAACAAATGAACAATTCCAGCCAATTTTAGGGCAAAAAACACGGTACATCAGTCTTTCACAAATGACATTGACATTCTTATTGATGTTCAAACTGCACCTATTCATTGATGGCATGTTTATCATTTCTATGCAGGCAGTATTCTTTCAAACACTTGTTCACAATTACTGATGCCTTTCTGGAAAGGTTTTTTATGTGAGCCCTGACCCAAAGAAAGAAAATCAACAGATTTTCAATAGAAAATCAACAAAAGCAGTAATGCAGAAATTCAGATCCAGATGAGGCAGAAGAAAAAAATTACTTTTTCTTTGTTATGATGTGGGCTGATATATTTTCATTTTCTTATTGGCTAATAAGGCCATTGTTTATGGATAGCACAAGACAAACTATTTACACCAAGCAGGTCATTTAATATATTTTACCCTTATTCCTGTTCACAATTAGACTCTCATTTAACTTAAATGTCTGTTCATAGCTTTTTGACAAATGACAAATGCTTAACATGAAAACATTTCTGCTTATGTATTGCTCTTCAATTGCATTTGACACTTATGTGAGGTTAAATCTTGGCCCCAGTGAAGTCTATGGAAAAATTTCCCATAATACTTTTTTGTGTGTTCTGACTAAACGAATGCTTTATAGTAAAGACGTGGAAGGCATGACCAGCTAATCAGATCACTGATTATCTCAGGGAGATGGTAGGAGCAGTTTGCATAAGCTGAAGAAGATAGGATACCAGAATTGGGTAATTATTATAGGAGTTTAAATCTATTATTTTAGTATGACTGATAAATTGTTGTTTAAAAATATTCTGTTGCTATGGTTAGACTTAAAACTAATATTCTGTCAATGTATTGATACAAAGTAATTGTGTAGCATGGTCATACACGCTTCTGTAGAATTTTGTCTGGCTTAGGTATCTCCGTTAATGAAAAATGACACAGAAAGGGTGTGAATGTGGCTTATGGTTTCTGATGGCTATTGCAACTACTGAAAATTTCATCTTTATCCATTGCCTTGTATATAATTTCCTCTTTAATGTTATCTGTTAAATATGTTTGTTTCTATTCAACTTCAGAAACAAGGACTCATATAGCTGCATTATTCTAAGCCACGGATCATTCCATCAACTTTTTTCCCAGGATTCCACAATAAGACAATGTCAGAGTGACAGCCACCAGCATCCCCTGGCCTTCCTCAGTCTAATTCTATTGAATTAGATGCCAAAAGCCTTTCACAGCTGACTATTTTTCCTCTGACATTAATTACAGTATGTAAAATTTTACCTTGAGATGCACAACAAAGCTGAGAAAAGTGCTTGTTTAGCCAAAACAGTCTTGTATAACAGTATTGTGGCATTAGGAGACCTATTGTTTAATATCATCATACACCTTATAATATAAGATGTGTTGGCATTCTAGTATAAACCTACTTCAAAACATTTTTAAATGCACAATATTGATTTTCTGCACTCTATGGGTATTCCACTCTATGGAATAACAGCCATTATTTCGAATTAACTGTAATAGTGTCTGCACAGGCAAACCGCTATTTCGAATTAAATAGTGGGGCAATTAATTCTATGAGGAGTAACACCAAACTCGAATTACCTAATTCAAAATAAGTGCTGTGTAGACACTTATTTTGAAATAGGGGGCCTCCAGCCGTCCCAGGGTGCCCTTGTGGCCACTCCAGCCTTAAGCAAGAACACTCCTCTCCCTCCCCCATCCTCTCCAGAGCCCTTAAAGGGGTAGACTATGGCCATGGTGCCTGTGCCAGCTCCAAGCCTGCCAACCCAGAGCCAGCAGTCACTGCCCTGACCTAGCAAGCCTGTGTGTGTGTGTGTGTGTGTGTGTGTGTGTGTGTGTGTGTGTGTGTGTGTGTGTGTGTGTGTTCCTTTAAGCATAAGCCTCAGATAGCCTCAGGCATATTGACCTGATGCCCTACCCCTGACCTGGTTCCGGCCGGCCTTAAATCCGTATCAGTGTCCATTCAGTGTGGACGCAGTATTTCAAATTAGCAAAATGCTAATTCAAACTGCATTTTGTGTGTAGACGCATTAATTTGAAGTAGCTTAATTTGGATTAACTATTTCAAATTAAGTTAACTTGAATTAACGCTGTAGTGGAGACATACCCTATGTTATTAAAAACTGTAGTACTCTGAAAATGTATTCTTTGTTCTTCCATTCTTTGAGAGATTTCCTCATAAGATATGGAGTCTTTCACTTTTAGGTGAGCTTTTCAATCCAGGGAGGCAATGTAGCCTTTTGGCTAGAATATAGGGCTGAGAGCCATGAACTCCTTAATTTCAGTCTGTGTTTGGCCACTGACACTGTTGTCTTGAAAAGTCACCTAATTTCTCTGCTTCTTCAACCATTCAATAGGAAATAATATTGCCAATTTACCTACCTTATGGAATACATTGTGAGGATTAATTGGCTGAGATTCCTACTATAGTATAAGCATGTAAAGCACTATTTAAGAATTGAACATTATAGTTGGGATGACTGTTTCAAATAAGGTACAAGTAAGTACTTGTAAAGGGCTTCAGCTATAGAAGCCAGAGCTAGGTATCAATTTTAAGATCATCCCATTATATAACAAAACTTCCCATAGTGACATTCTGAACTAGATTTCGATTTCAAATTAGCCCTACAAAGTTTGGGGTTCTTGAGATTCAGCACTCCAATTCAATGCAGTAGTGACAATATTTGACTCTTTCCCATACCCAGTGGAGGCTAGAAAATCTATAACTTTTCTCGTTTGCTTTGGTTTTAGTTTTCTGACTTGGAAAACTAGATTTTTTGGCTGTACTGATTGTATTTGCCTCTCAACATCAAGGAACATTTCTCTGTCATGTAGGAAAGCATTTGATGGAGACTTTTGTGACTAGCAAATGCCAAGTACTGAATTGTCTAGCTCCACTTTGTCCTGCTTCCTGAAATTGGACAATTCAGTTGAGAAGTGTTCATCCAGACCTAGCTAAGGACACAAACTCCTTTATGTCAAAAAAACATAGTTGATGGTCATGAAGAGCAAAGATGTCAATGTGGCCCTTGGACTTCCTGAAAGATGAATTGTGTTCACAAAGAATGTTTGAGTGTAGGGATGAAATGTGCTCCTTCAGAATATTTAAAAGCTCCCTAAGGAAGATTTAAGAAATCCTGTCAGAAATAGGCAAATCACTCAAACCTTCCTTTCATATGCTGGCAAAATTTGAATAAAGGGCTTGTGCCTGTGTCTGAGCCCATCATTGTTTAATTACATGTATCTACTGTGGAAGCTTTCCCTGTCTAGGAGTATCCATAAGTAAATCTTTATATTAAATTATTAGCTAGAGAAGTCTGGGTTTGGCACAGCAATAGTGCCTTGCCATGTGACAGTACATTCTTCCAACCAAACTTGGAAACAGTGGACACCTATTTTTCAATAAAATTATATAACTGACATAGTGAGAGTACCTTTTATATCGTGTGATGTATGCTGGGTGGAAGCCAGAGTTATTAGACTTTTGGCTTCTAGCTTCCATCTAGGACACATCACATGATCCGCTATCTACAGCCACGTCCTAAGATACAACCAGATTTGCTCCAATCCCACAGACATAGACAAACACCTACAAGAGCTTTATCAAGCATTCTTAAAACTTAAATACCTGTTGTCATGATCATGAGGGTTAGCCAGCAGCCTGGGGATTAAGGGGTTAACTATGTCCCTTACTTAACCAGGTAGATTCAGCCAATAGGAATGCAGGTAGAAATTTCAAACTGGGACAAAGGAATTTTGGGGTTTTCCCCTCCTTTGTTTGGGCAGTTCCTCTCCAGCTTCTGAGAGAGACAAATATGTCTCTCTCTCCAAGAAACTATTCTTCACTTTCTGTACGTGGGTAAAGTTTAGATAAATTCATTAGGTTTTATTGTTTTATGGTTTGGGAAATGGGATCTGATGTCTGTGCATTTAAAAATGGATTTTGCTCTCCTTTGTAAGTAACTTCTGGCCCATGGTAAATTTCTCCTCCGTGAGTATATTACTTTGTTATTGTTCCATCTAGTTATTATATTTGCAACAGGAATATTGTGGTGATAATAAAAGTTCTTCCTCTTTCCTTTTTATTAACCTTGTATTTGCTGATGGTTGTGTCCTGGTTTGTACTTTAGGGGTAAGATTTCCCACATGAGTTTCCCCCTGATTTTTGTATCAATACTTGGGTGGTGGCAGCAGAGATTTTATTCCCAAAATCTAGGTTGTTAAGATTTTGGAGGGAAGTTTTATACCAAAGCCTGGTAGATAAGGTTTTGGGGTACTTTTGCTGCCCCCATTTCTGCATTTATCGTGCCAGAGTGGGGAAGGAGCCATGACACCTGCCTAGAGAATTAAGGAAACTGGATTGATAGAGCCAAACCAGTACCTAGAAGTTTAGGTACTGGTTTGGCTCACCAAGCAAAATAACAGAACACCACCGGTCAACACCTACAGCCATCATCTTAAATCTCTTCAGTGCATCATTGACAATTTACCACCTGTCCTGGAAAATGATCCCTCACTCTCATAGGCATTAGATACAGGCCAATCCTCACCTACACACAAACATGAAACATGAAGCAAATCCTTACCAGCAGCTTTGCACTACCTCAGATATATTCACCCAGGAACCTACCTCTGCAAGAAACCCTATTGCCAACTCTGTCCACATATCTACACAAGCAACACCATCACAGGACCTAACCACATAAGCCACAACAACACAGACTCATACAATTGCACATCCTCTAATGTGATATATGCAATTAAGTGCCAGCAATGTCCCTCTGCCATGTATATTGGCCAAACTGGACATCCACTAAGTCATGGATTTAAAAGTAACCATTCTTTTACAAAGTTATTCACCACCCAATTACAGAGAGAGACTGCAGATCTGGAATTCATTTACAAATGTGGCACTGTTTACCTGGGTTTGAATAGACATTAAGGGTACATCTACACAGCAGTGTTATTTCGGAATAACTGACATTATTTCAAAATAACAAAGTGCATTGCTACACAGCAAGCCATTGATGGACTTCTTACTCTGACTTCTGTAACTCACATTTCATGAGAAGTAAGGGAAGTCGAAGGAAGAGTGTTCTTCCCTCGACTTCCTGCTGCGTAGAAAACTTCAAAAGCCAAATTAAACTATTTCAACTTCAGCTTCACAATTGACACAGCTAAAGTTGCATATCTTAATTATACTTTTGCGCTGCAGTGTAGACGTGCCATAAGGTGCCACAGGACTACTCATTGTTTTTAACGTTACAGACTTAGGGCACATCTATATAGTAACATTAACTAGTACTATTCCGAAATAACTTAGTCCGCGTGTACACAGCAGGCACTCGAAGGAGTGTCAAAATACTGTCAAGCTGGAGGACTTTTTACTCTGACTCCTGTAACCCTCATTGTACAAGGAATAAGGGAAGTTGGAGAAAGAGTGCTCTATTTTGAAATGAGGGCTGTGTAAACGTTCCCTATTTTGAAATAAGCTATGCAATTGTCATAGCTCAATTTGCGAAACTTATTTCGAGTTAAGCCCTGCAGTGTAGATGCACACTAAGGGCGTGTCTATGCAGCAGGGCTTAACTTGAGATATGCCATGCAAATTGAGCTACGTCAATTGCGTAGCTTATTTTGAAATAGTATATTTGAATTTTGATGCTGTCTACACAGCACTTACTTCGAAATAGAGCACTCTCCCTCCAACTTCCCTTGTTCCTCGTATAATGAGGGTTACAGGAGATAGAGTAAGAAGTCCTCCAGCTTGACAAAATAACTGCCAGATGTGTAGACATAGATTATATTATTTTGAAATAATGCTAGTTATTTTGAAATAACACTGCTGTGTAGACATAGTGTAATGCTGCTACTCCCAGAGACTTTTTATATTTAGTTTTTTAGGATTCATAGCTGTTCAGAAGATGTTAATTACATTTCTATTTTTCCTAAGCCATCTTTAAAAAATAGCATACTTTTGGAGCCTTTTGATTGCAAATTATAAAAATTAAAATAATGTCAAATGTCATTCTTGTATATATTTTATTGCCATAGCAACATACCGGTAACTGGGTAAGTTAAACTACAAGTTATGTATTCAGCTGTTAAAAGATCTCAATGAAATAAAGTCATTTAATCAAGCTTATCATTGCTTGTGCTATGTAATCAAGACAACTCTATTAAAGTCAAAACACTAGCTGTTTCTCTGTTGTCTTTGTTCATACAGTGTGCTGTATGCTATATTGTATCAAACATATCCAATCAATGAACATTACTCCTTTTGTAACCATGATAAAAAGAAGCTAGCTTGCTTCTGCAAACACACTTTATTGCATTTTTTTGCAGCATAATTTATAGTATGTTGAAACTTACTCTGTTCGGATACATCCTTTCTCTCCAAATTGTTCTCCAAATGCACACATTTTAAGCAACAACAAAAACAGATGCAGTGAAAAAGTATGCTCCTGGGTTTTCTAACACAAATTATATACATGGAATACCATTTTAAGCCATGGCTGTTGCCAAGCAAAACTGCATTATATCAAAAGCCCACTGAACAAGAGCGGAAATAAAAAAGCCTTTTTAGCTTAATTTAGAAGCTATAGCAGGATAATACAAAATCTTATTTGAAAAAAAAAACCCAGCAAACACTCACTTGGATTTGTTCTCCCAAAGAAACATTAGATATTTTACATTGGTAAATCCCACTAATGCCAATACAACACCTTTCATGTTGAAGTATCCCAAAGTGCTCTACAGACTGTGTACAGGGATCACTTAGCTCACTCTTCAAATATAGCCACCATAGGAAGGAATTCTGCAATCCCATAAAAGCAAAGGTTGCTGTAATTTTGCACCAATATTACACAGCAAGAAATGAAAAACTGTTGACCCAGGTGGAGCTGCTGATGGAATTTAGAGAGGTGGTGTATTAGCCAAATGGAATCTAGCCAGAATATAGTAAACTGCTTGGTTAAAAACTGAGACGCTCAGATGGTTGGAAGGAAGACACAGCAATTTTAAAATGAATAAGAATCCACTCTGGTTAGGCTTCTGGGAACATTTAGTTTCTACTGGACTGGCTCAAAGGCTTTACATTAGAGCTATATTTGATTGGCATAACCATTCCACACTAACATTATAACAGCTAATTAACATAATAATTTTCTAGGTAGTAATATGATCCCTGTCCTGACACACAGGTGCTAACTACCCTACAGTTGCAAAGCATGCCATGGGACTTAGAATGACTAAAAGTTCTGCCTCAGCCAGAGAACTACACCAGCAATAGTGTTCCTCCCAGGCACACAGGCCCTGACCAGCAAACACATGTTAAAGTTTGGGAATACAGTGGAATGTCAGAGTTACAAACCTAGCAAATTGCAGTTGTTCATAATGGGAAACTAAATGTTATGGTTGTTCTTTCAAATGTGTACAGCTGAACAAAGCTTTACTATTCAGAAAAAAAACCTCCCAATTGGACCAGACCAACATCCTTCCCCAGACCAAACCAAACTAGACCCACATCTCTCCCCAAACCAACCCCTCTCTTGTGATTTTTCTAGGTACTCAAAAGTTAGTTGTTGTTGTTTTTAACTCTGAGACTCATGGCACTTAAGTCCTTTCATGGATCCTATCCTAAGTCTCTAAGGGTATGTCTACACTACCCTCCTAGTTAGAACTAGGAGGGTAATGTAGGCATACCGCACTTGCAAATGAAGCCCGGGATTTGAATTTCCCGGGCTTCATTTGCATAAGCCGGGCACCGCCATTTTTAAATCCCGGCTCGTTCGAACCCCGTGCCGCGCGGCTACACGCGGCACGGACTAGGTAGTTCGGACTAGGCTTCCTAGTCCGAACTATCGTTACTCCTCGTGGAATGAGGAGTAACGGTAGTTCGAACTAGGAAGCCTAGTCCGAACTACCTAATCCGTGCCGCGTGGCTACACGCGGCACGGGGTTCGAACGAGCCGGGATTTAAAAATGGCGGCGCCCGGATTATGCAAATGAAGCCCGGGAAATTCAAATCCCGGGCTTCATTTGCAAGTGAGGTATGCCTACGTTACCCTCCTAGTTGCCACTCTCATCTATCTGCACAACTCTAAGTGCCTTTCTTTCCTCTCTATGTGTAGATTCTCTGTTCACATACTACATTGTCTGGAGGTTGGCAGGAGAGACCACAGTGGGTGGGCACATGGGTATATCTTTGTTTTGCTTCTATGACCTGGGAGGTGGAGGCAACATGTGGGAGAGGCAGGCTGAGAAGGTGGTCAAGTGAGCCCCCAGATTGACATGCCAGGGGCAGGAAGGTAAAGAGGCTCTGTCTTTCTCTCCCTGCACCTCTGTCCCTCCTCCCCCCTACGCATCACCCCACAGAACATTCGGCTTTTCTCCCTGGTAGGTGGTCTGGGAGCACAGCAGAGACACTTCTGCCTGAGAGAGCCTAGCTGGGAGGCAATGGCAGACTGTTCCCTGCCTTGACTCAGCTGCTGGAAGCATAGGCTGAGCATACTAGAGATGAACAGGGCAAAACAGAGTAATGGAAATAGATAAAGGAACTTGGAATATAAATTCCATCTGAACTCAGTATGTCCCGGAAAGGTCTGCAATTCATGGATAGCAATTATATAATCCCATGAATTTCACATTTTCTAAAAATGCTTATCTATAGTTAATGTGCCAATTATATACCATTAATTACCCACCCTTCTTCCCTAGTAGCCGCCTCCTGTGAATTTACCCATAATAATCCTAGTTAAGGAATTGGGAAACATGAATGATCCTAACAACCATAGATCACCTTAGTTTCCTCCTTTTGTCTAAAATTGTATAGAATCTCAGTCATTACATTTTCAGTGTGATGGATACCTACAGAAACAAAAATGCATGATAATTAGACTTTATAAGCAGCTTATTCTGTATCTGACCACAGAAATATTCAATAGGACAATTCAGCGGACTCTAGAAAAAGTATTATCATCTTAATCAGCAAGTGCTCGATAAAGTCTTTAAAATGTTTCATTGCAGCCACACTGATCAAAAGCAGATGGCTGTCATTAAGGGGTTTCAATCGGACTTTGTTGCTGTGCAGTACCAGAGCTCAGACCTTGGTTCTTGTATCTGAGTTTATGACCATGACCTCTTCAGTACTTAATCTAAATCTGTAGTCCCCTGTAAACTGAAGATACCATATTGCTGATGTACACAAATACACAGTGTGTATGTTTACAAAAGAGCTATTCCAAATACACACAGTCAGGGACTTATCCATGGCAATTGCATCTCAGCTGAATGATGTGCATAGCATTCTATTTCATACTAAATTAGATCTTCACCAGCTACATTGTTATTTTTGCTCTTTCTGTAAATAGTGCTAAATCCAGCTAAATCCAGAAAATTACATATCTGAGACTGCATCTGAGCAGAATGTTCTCAACCCACTAACATACAAACATCATCAGAGATAGTGTGATACTTCATTCATGGTAATTAGAGCTTATTAGAACCTGCCTTGATTCTAACAAAGGTGAATCCACAGCTCTTATTTGACAGGTTAATGTGAATCTGAAATGAATAGCCTTGCTAATGAGGCTTTCCTAAAATTAATCATCTATTATTATTAATAACTCCAAAAAATAAAATTCTAAAGATTAGATTTTATAGGATAATTTACAAAAATTGGAATAGTCAAAGTGAAATGTTAAAGTATAATAGACCATCTTCAAGCCAAGATCACTGAATATATTTTAATGGACGGAATTCAGACAATTGTAGATAAGTGGAATTTTCCTCACAATGTCAGAAATTTCCTTCTATTTTAAAACTACTGAAAAGATATTTCAAAAAGATGCCATGATAAAAATAAATGCAAATTAAATAAAAATATTTAATTTTAACTTTACTATGAAACTATGGGAAGTAAATAGGGTCTGATTCCCATGGTGAGTGAGGTTTACAGGACAGGGTTCCTAAACAATAGTAATGTCTGTTATATTAGTTACTGAATCTCTAATTTAAGAATCCACTCTGTTTTTGCTTCTCTTCAGCCTTTCTCACTGGTCCAAGCTCGTCAGGAACACAGAGTGCAAAATGTGATGAGGGCTTCAGTCCTGATTCAAAATTAAATCCTTTGGTAAGCAGAGAATTGGGTAGAAACTCTGCACATTTAACAAAGACTGCTATTTTGAATAACAGATCTTTACATCTGTTAAAAAGTTGCCTTTTTGAAAACATTGTGCTGGAAGAGAGATAGCTGTGAGAAAAGAATAGCACATGTTGGTCTGATAATATGCTCCTGATTCAGCCTGCGATTTTTATCCCCTTCTTTCCTCTCCCTGAACATATGGTAGATTTGAATCAGGTGGGTTTAGCTACCCTAGAGGGCAAAAGAATCCTTCCTACCGATTTTTCTGAGTTTAGAATTAATCGGTAACAATTTATTCTCCATTTTTTGGAAAAGTGGAGTAGCCAACTGACCTCTCCGTGCTATTTATTTTGTGATATGTCCCTATTTGTTAGCACTTCTTCTCACTCTAAATAATCCTACTCTTTTAAATGCCTCCTCCAATGGCCATTTTCTATATCTGTAATCATTCTCATTGCCATTTTTCATATATGAAGCATAGAAAATTATGGTTGAAAGAGACCTCAGGAGGTCATCTAGTTCAATTCCCTGCTCAAAGCAGAATCAACCCCTACTAATCATCCCAGACAGGGCTTTTACAAGCTGGAACTTAAAGCACTGGAATGAGCTACCTAGGGAGGTTGTGGAATGTGCATCCATAGATGTTTTTATCATACTCCTAGTGAAATAGTTTTTCCTAATATCCAACCTAGATTTCTCCCACTGCAGCCTGAGACCGCTGCTTCTTGTTCTGTCATCTGCCACTACCGAGAACAGCCTAGCTCCAGCCTCTCTGGAACCCCTCTTCAGGAAGTGAATCAAATCCCTCCTCCTCCCCCTCCCCAACCCTCCCCCGCCCACTCTTTGCTTCTACAGATTAAATGAGACCAGTTCCCTCAGCCTCTCCTCATAAATTATGCACTCCAGCCCCCTAATCATTTTTGTTGGTCTCTGCTGGACTCACTCCAATTTGGCCACATCATTTCTGAGGTACAGGTCCCAAAACTAGACACAGTACTATAGTTGTGGCCTCACTAGTACCAAGTAGAGGAGAATAATCACTTCCCTCAATATGCTGAGATTTCTCCTACTAATACAGACCAAAATGCCATTAGCATTAGTCATACGGTTGACTCGTATCCAACTCGTATTTGGTTGACTCGTATCCACTTATCCAGTCAATCCCCAGCCTTTAGCAGTGCATGGGATTCTTCCATTCTAAGTTCAGGACTCTGCACTTGTCCTTGTTGAACCTCATCAGATTTCTTTTGGCCCAATCCTCCAATTTGTCTATGTCACTCTGGACTTTATTGCTGATCTCCAGTGAATCTGTCTCACCCCCACAGTTTAGTGTCATTCATGAACTTGCTGAGGGTGCAACCTATCCGATCATCCAAGTCATTATTGAAAATGATGAACAAAACCAGCCCTAAGACAGACCTCTGCGGAACACCACTTGACACCGGCTACTAACTGAACATTGAGCCATTGATCACTATTCATACAGTCCAGTGATCTAAACACTTTTTGTCCAGCTTATAGTCTCTACTATTTTATATGGGTATGTCTACACTGCCACCCTAGTTCGAATTAGGGTGTAGGCATTCGAACTTGCAAAAGAAGCCCGGGATTTAAATATCCTGGGCTTTATTTGCATGTTCCCAGGCACCGCCATTTTTAAATGCCTGTAGTTTGAACTACCTGCCCGCGGTTACATGCAGCACGGACTAGGTAGGTTGAATTAAAGCTCCTAATTCGAACTACCATTATTCCTCCTGCAATGAGACGTAATGGTAGTTCGATTTAGGAGCTTTAATTCAAACTACCTAGTCCGTGCTGCGTGTAGCCGCAGGCAGGTAGTTCGAACTACAGGCATTTAAAAATGGCGGCGCCCGGGAACATGCAAATAAAGCCCGGGATATATAAATCCCATGCTTCATTTGCAAGTTCGAATGCCTACATTAGCCACCCTAGTTCGAACTAGGGTGGCAGTGTAGACATACCCTATGATATTTTCCTATTTCAGGTGAGTTATCAAGAACACAATATAATATAAAGCGAGAGCATTCCAGTGATTTGCTTTATAAAATGATATAACATTATTAGTGCCATAGTCAATACTGTGCCTAAAACAATTTTTTTTCTGTTTTGGCTAGTGCAGCATATGGGCAAGATATTGTTATAGAATTCCTTACTGTGATAACTTGGACATCTTCCTGAAAGGTTTCCCCTTAATTTATAAGGGTATTTCAAGTACTGTAGTTCTTTCCAGCTTACAAATACCTTACATTCCATTTTATTGCTTATTGTTCTTAGGGCATTAAAAAATCCCTCACTATCTTCTCTAATCTTAAATACAGTAAAAGCTCTGTTATCCGGCACTCAGTTAACCAGAAAGTTCTATTAACTGGCATTACTGATATCTCCCCATTCAAACATTCAATCTAGTAATGAATACTAGTCTACTGGCCTGCACTTTATGCAATTGCATATTCTGCACTCTATATTTATGCAAAAGAAGCAGAAGACAAGTAAGCAAGCTGAAATCAGGAATTTATTCTAAAAAAGCAGGTTCCAGGGTGTCATGGGATCATTACAGGATCAGCCCAATCTCCTGCATCTTCTACATCTACAATTATAATTGATGTTGATAATGATGACCCTGAGGCACTGCAAGATCCTGAAGTGCTTTCTGAATCATCAAAGAAAGATTAAATTATGTTCAGTATAGTTTTACTGTTAAGTGTATTTTTAGTGATCTGGGTGAACTCGTCCGATAGTGAGATGTAGTGTCATAAGCTAACCTAATGAATAGAAAACTTTATCCATATACACCTAAGTGATTCATGAAACCAACCACTCTGCAATGCATCACTACGACTGGATTGGTGAGTAGTATTTTACACTTTATCTATTTAAGTATTTTACACTTTATCTATTTTAATTCTTTGAAAATTGGTATTCCACTGGTAAAGCATAACTGTCAGTTAACCAGAATATTCGATTAACCAGCACCCCGCATTCTCGCAATATGCCAGATAACCGAGCATTTACCCTAATCAAAAAATGTTGTGTCATTTTTGCATCAGTGTTCATCCTCTCTCCTATAACATTAATAAATATAAAATATAACACACATGATAGTATAAATTCTTGGGACAATCTGCTATTATCCTTGTTCCATTTTAAAATTGTACCATTTATTCCTACTATTTGTTTTCTATTCTTGGCCAGCATCTGATCCATCGCAGTACCTTCAGTGCCTGATGTGATGGACTTAATTCAAACAATTTTTTAAAGTTCAAATACATAAATGCCAATTTTCCTTTATCTACTATTTAGTTCAGTTTCTCAGAATTTTGAATTTGAGAACAGGTACGTTAATAAACGAGATAGTGGAAGATATCACCTTCTAGAATTCTGGAGAGGGGATGTGTTTGGGATAGATCAAGGGAAGATATTCAGCATATCCCTAGAAGTCTTGACTGTCCAATTGCTTCCTATGTTAGTGTGATTGAATGCACCTCTATAATCAGACCTTATACTTTCTATTAATAATCTTTGTACTAAATATGCATTGTAAGGTATCATTTAGAAATGGATAACATGCTAGCCAACAATATCATGTAAAATTGTGTGTAGTTTTACAAACATAAGCTAGAATCATGATTGAAATGGATAAATCATTCTCAAAGACAAAGGACAAGTTGATGCCCAGCCAAGTGTCATCAGAGTCAGGTGTAATCACCTATCAAGTAGCTAATCTTTAGCAAGGAAAAGAGGCAGAAACAAATACACAGCTTAACAAACAACTTATCAAACCTTCTCCTGTGTCTCCTTGCTCTCAGTGTAAAGAACTTTATCTAGGGGATACTCTCAGGACAGGGGGCAACTGGTAAGGAGGGATATGGGAGGGGCCACTGGCCCACTAGAGGGAGCTATTCCAACCCACCCCCAGGTTAGGCATGACTCTCCCCTGTATCACTCCTAACCTGGAAGAGGGCTAGAACAACTCCCCCTCTGCCCCAAGCTCTGCCTTCCCCTGCCCCTTTTCCACTCCCTCCTGCCCCACTTATCCCTGCCTCTTCCCTGCCCTTTCTCTGCCTCTCACTCTGCCTTCTTCTGCCCCAAGCAATGTTGCTTGGGAGACTAGTGAGGATGGTCTGGTGCCAGTAGCAGTGAGGGCTAGGAGAGCAGAGCAACAGGACTGCAGCCTACCCCATTCCCCCAGCTGCTGGCCATATTGCTAGCTTCCTGTTGATGAGTGCAGGGAGTGGTGCCTCTCCCCAATGATGTGCCCACCAGCTGGGGGCACAGGTTACAGCTGGTGAGTGTGGAGGGAGGAGCCAAAACTCTTGCTGTGGACACTAGGCCTTCTACTAGCCCCCCATCTCCTGGGCCATCTAGAGCTCTGGCCCATTGCCCTTCCCACCCATGGTGTTTGGGAAAGCATGTCCCTCCCCCACACACGTCGCCACTATCTCAGGGGAAGACATTTCAAAGAGTAACTGAACTATATAAGTGAAGAGAAAAAACACCCCAGCTCTCCATTACCATCCTTTTCTTTTTCATTTAGAAAGAATCCAGCTTTTTAATGTTGGGAGGGATCCTGACCTGAAGATTGTTGAGGAATGCAATCGGAAGCACATAGTAAGAATTTTCAGCCGAGTTTGTAAAGTTTTAGGATTAGGAAGTATTTGAACTTTATATTTCTTGTAACTATCTCTGACTTTAATTCCTTAATACTTGTATTTACTTAAAACCCAGCTCTTTAAAGAACAAAAATTGTTTATTGAACTACAATCAGAATTAACCTGATGTTGTGAGCTGTGTGGGTAACTCCATTTAAGGGGGCAGATTGCTATTTATTGTTCCTTTACAGGGACTTTAGACCTTTATTAACTGAACTATCCAGAGGAAGGTAGACAGTGCAGTACAGAACACATATTTTTGGAGGAGTGTCTTTGGATCACCTCACATGTGTTAATTAAGGCTGGCAGAAGCCAGAGTGTGATTGCAGAGTGCTGTCCAGCTGCAGCTATACACAAACATTCAGGATGAAATTTGCATGCTGGCAGGCTGTTTGTGAGTGACCCAGGTGGGAGCTACAGCAGCAAGACCTTAAAAGGCATCCAAGAGTTCAAAGAAAGAGTGACAGTCCCTCACTTGTCTGGATTGCACCAAAAGGTCATTGGCAGTCTAACAGATTAGTTTCACAGGGTGAAATCCTGGTCCCATTGAAATCAGTGGCAAAACTCCACTTGATTTCACTGCAATGATTTCATAGACAGAAGATTTCATACATTGACTTTGCTCTAGGGAGAAGGTGGCTAAATAAAAAATTCATATGTCTGAAATCAGTTTTAAGCAACTGTCTCCAAGAGAGAAGACCCTCTGAAGTAGGGGAAACAGCCTTCATAACTATTGAGTGAGAGCTTCAACAGCCTCTACTGCTGCTAGATAACATGGGCTTATTCCCATAAGAATAAAGCATATAAAAATCTTCAAAATACAGGTCATTAGTATGCAAAATACATGTCATGGGGGGGGGGGGAGTATTTTTGCTTCCTGAAATTTTTGTCACACTTTGACCAGCTCTACCTTATTTCCTCAAGTCAATAAAACAGGCAGCATTTTCAACATCCCTCTCAGTATTTTCTGAGGCAGAACACAGAAAATTAATGCCTGCACAGCAAGGGCTCTGTGTATTGCACATAACTGAGTCTGCTGTTGGCCTCTCCCCAATGATCTTTTGAAACCAGTTATAAGAAATAAGAAATCTAATGGGATATGAAAAGCTGGGCCTCCCCTTCTTTATAGAATTATAAGTGAAACAACAACACAAAAAACTGACAGTTCGCTCTTGAGGTGTCACATAAGCAAGTGGAGCATTACCACAGAACTTGTTCACTGAACCTAACTGACATAAGCAACAACAAACCAAAATTAGTCAAAGTATGTGCCTAGGGCAATCTATTGCTGTTTATTTATTTATGTTTTTCTAAAGTGTCTTTCTCCTTAGGTTTCTCTGATGGGTTCTGTGATACAAAAACCCAGCTGTAGCTAAATGCTATATTCTGAGGGCAAAATCGATAAAGATACAGTACTTTTTTTTAATCTTCCACTGTGATTGCACAAACACCACTTTTCCCTCGTGGCCCTTTCACTGGGTTTCTGTATTAGAAGCAAAAAAAAGATAATGGACTTTCCAAGGAATGAGTTTGGTGAATAGAAGGAGGGGGAGGAGCAGATTTTTCTGCTGCCAGTGTTACATCTTCCTCTGCTTTATGATCTATTCCTTTTTCAGAGAAAAATCTTCACAGGCTTATTAAAAGTTTTATATTTTATCCCTTTGTTAGTCCCTCTGTCTTCTTTCCCTTCAAAGTTCTTTTTTTCCATTTTGCAGAATTTTTTTCATCTCCTCATTTGATTTCTGTTCTATAACCTTCCATCTCACTACTTTTCACCATTTTTTTCTCTTTTGTTTCCTACTCACTTCTCTTTCTCTCTCTCATGCACTATATTTGCTATGTTTTTCCAAACAGCATAGAATCTAGCAACTGGGTGTATTGCCCAAATTGTGGTCTCAAGTCATGTTTAAACTATGGGCACTACAGTAGCATAGCTAAGGTCAGGCCCACCAATGGGAGGGAGGGGCAAAGAGGGCAACTGCCCTGAGGTCTGGCAATACAAAAGGGCCCAGAGCTGAGGCAGTTGCGGAAACTGGAGACCTGGGCCAATTAAATCACTGCCAAAGTGAGATATGGTGCACACTGGGCAGCACAGAAGTCTGGCTAGTCCAAGCCCCGCCCCTTTGACCTGAGGCCCCGCCCCTTCTGGAGGCATAGTGCACGCCTCCCTTCGCCTTACCCACGGGCCCAGCTAGGCTGTCGGTCCCACTGACTAAGGCTCTATAAATATGCAATTATAACACCTTAATGTAGATGCAGACTACAGGGTGGTTTCCATTGCTGGGGAAACACCACTTCCCCAAAGAACAGTAGCCAGTTTGACAGAAATATTTGTACATTGACCTAATTACACCCACAGCATGGGTTAAGTCAGCAAAGTACAGCACTCGGCAATGTGGATTTTTCATACTCTGAGTGCTGTAGTTTTGTCAACCTAAGACTATGCCTACATTTATAGTGGTAGATAGAAACATACTCTGCTCTCCTCCGTAGCCTGGATATCAATAGCTGCGTAGACAGTGTGACTCTGCTCAGGTGAGCAGGGGAAGGAAACACCAGAGCCTAAGGGTATATGCTCAATATGGCCCTCTACACATCTAAGCAGTTATTGGCATTCATAGGCACTGACTTCATGGGTGCTCTACTTGCAGCAACCAAGCTTCCTCCCTCCCCAGCATGTCCTGCCTGCCAGAGGCCCCACTGACCAACTCCTTCCCCCTCCCTTTCATTCCCCTTTGAGCACCACAGAACAGATGCTCCCCGGCATGCTAGGAGGAAAGGGGAGGAGCAGAATAAGGGCATGCTCCAGGGGGACAAGACAGGAAGAAGTGGGGCAGGGATAAAGTCTGGATAAGAGATGGACTTGGGTAGACTGAGGCAGAGTGAAGTAGTCGTGTACCCCCAATGTAGTGAGAAAGTTGGAGCCTATACTAAAGTGTAGCACCCCACTGAGGGAGCTTTTCCCTGCAATAGAGAAAAACTTCTGCAGTGGGGAAGGAGGGAAGCAGCAGGGAAAGGCTCCAGCTTCTCCTGGTTGCCAGCGCTTTTGCCTTCTGTCTCACCCGCTTGCCAGATTCTTTCACTGCCATATGTAACCACATACCTCAGTGTTGGTGCAGCCTGTTTTTCACTGCAGCATGTATCCACAAGTACTAACACTGCCACCCATGTAGACAAGACCTTAGTTTAAATCTCAGGTCCCAAGGCAAGTCCAGAGGAACTCCATGAATTTCTGTCACCAATTTCCATTTCACATTGGTGTAAATGAAACACAATTTGGCTCCTTGAAGTGCAGCCAAGGGGAGAATTTGGCCTAGAATATGTAGTGATATATTCACAGCATAAGCCAATGATTATATTACCACATAGAACAGAAAATTGTTTTTAAGCAATCAAAAAGCATTAACAGCTTCAAAGGAGCAATTTCAGTGCCTTCTGTGAGTGCACATTAAGAATAACGCACAAATCTCATTTCAATCCAAATGTGTTCATTGACAAGATACTAGATTTGGAGGTGGAGGAATTTAGCAGGCATTTCCTCTCTGTGCTCAGGAAATGGTGATGTGCAACAGTGCAAACATAGAGGCAGATATTCAGCTAGTGGAAATTGTCATTCCTCCATTCACTTCAGTGAAATTTGACAATTTACACCAGCAGAGACTTGCCCACTAATATAGTGAATGGTGCAGCACCCTTTTCTCTGTCATATTGGATTAAGCTTCACTAGTGTAAAACCAATTAATAACATCTGCTTTAGGGGTTTACAGTTTACACCAATATTACCCCACTAAGTGAATTCACTTAATGTAGGTCCAGATTTTTCCCTCAGTTGTGTCCTTGCAACATCCACTGAAGAACAATGAGAGTAGTGTGTTCTTAAATGAGAGCATTATTTGACACTGAAGCCTCAGGCTAGTCTAGTGAAAGGGCCTCTGCTCTTATCTGTCACTTTTGTGCTGGAAGTTCTAGATATGAACACTCTCTTTCCACTCCTTCCCCTCCCCCTTTATAAAAGAGATTTTGGGAAAATGGGAAGTAGGAGAAAGAGTTGCAAGAGAAAATTTAACATAATACAACCCTACAAAGAGTATCTGTAAATCCTCTTATTCCACTTAGGCTGTTTCATTTGGAAATCATTGTTTTTCATGCAGAGTGCATGTCAATTACTGAAGGTATTCATCTGGCTTTAAAATATGCCTTGTTTATTACACTTATTATGGCATGGATATGGAGGACACTAACCATAATATGTGAAATCACATTCTTTCACTGCTGCATTACAAATCTCATTGGAAGCAATGAATTTGCTTTATTTAGACTTATTCCACATTAACAGGTAGGGGAATATAGATTGTTTCATCCTCATAAACAAGGAAGACCTGTTAGTGATTTATCTCTGATTTTTATGGATTTCTTTTTAGCATATGCAGTATACTAAGGTTGATTTTAGGCAATAAACAATAATTGTATTTTAGTTATTTGATGTTAGTGCCATATTATATTCAGAATTCTGGTAAATTTCTCTGCTCTATTTTTCTTGTGCAGACCTAAAAATATAAACAATGCTCCTACACTACCTTTTCCCCCCTCTCTCTCTCTCTCTCTCTCTCTCTCTCTCTTGTGATCAGTGGTACTTACTAAAATGTGCTAAATATAAATATGCCAAAAATGAAAGTCTGCAATTATGCCAGTTGCTACCCTTCAAGGATTCACTGAAAAGAGAGAGGGTTTAAATTTAAAGCAGCTTTATAAGCCAACAGAGCTAAAAGTTAATTAGAAATTAATTCCATATTCTGTGTAAATTATTTATGTTAAATCATGTGTAACTGTATAAATAATATACATTTAAACTGACAATTGTAAACATAAAATAATTAACAATAAAGGGGAAATATTCTTCACTAATACAGTCCTTTTGCCAAGTCCAATTTAATTTTATCACTTATAACGTTAAATGATAATCTTACATTTGTACTTTATATGCAAGTTACAACAGATCGGTTCATAGCTACACTCTCTCTCGCTCTTCCACATATATTCAGGCTATTTGCAAAACTCCTATTGTTTTACTCCATAAAACAAAAAACATACCTTAACAAATATACATTACAGTCTGATCAGTGCAACTTAATTCTAGCAGATAAATGGAGGTATAAAACAGGAAAAACTTAGGAACAAATCCTCAAGACTATCCTAGCTGGAGGTTCTCAGAATCTAATCCAAGTGCTGAAATAGATGTCACACAACACTGTTACATTTTGGTAACTGTTCTTTTCCGATCAGGCCATTGATGCTTGTATAATGCTGTATAAACAGCTTGTATTAACTACAATCTAATGAAGAGCCTATGCCGAAAATGTAGATACCTGAGAACTCCTCTCACAAAACATTAATTGATTTTTTTTTCATTCATGTCTGGCAACAACAAATACCAAGCAGCTTTCCCTTTGTTAGTGTAGGTGTCATTAATGCACTTTCCGCATCCATTTAAATGCAAATCCCCTAGCAAATAATCACTTGGAGGGGAAAGAAAAAAATAATATGTTCAGCTGAAGACAAAGCTGGAGGGATAATAGAAAGCATGAATACAGTGCATAAAAAAACAAAATTACCAAAAAAACCTTAGGATCTCCAAATGAAAAACACATAGCTTAGAAAAATTCTCAAAAGATTATTACAGCATAGCTGCATGTAAACATGATTCCCAAAAGGTGAAACAAAATGGATGTATTTTAAATATATAGCTAGATAGAACTATATGAATGCGTTTGTGTGCATGGAATAAACAACTGGGGCTCATGCTGGACTCATATGCTGCACTCAAAATATTGGGTTCATCAAACATTTGTTATTACACAATGAATTCAAAGCTTTTCACTCATTCACATTACTGTATGGTTATATAGTGCTTTGGGGATGGCATTTTTCAGGAGAATAGGAAATGAACTGGGACTTAATACACATAATTACACTTGAAAACTGCAACCCTGAGCTAACTCACTCTGGGGAGATTTAGTACTATGCTCATGGCAAAATATATGTCCTTCTCAAGGCACATTTATGTGGCAAACATTCCAGAAAATAGAAAAAACAAACACAATTGTTCCCATCCCACTATCATATGGAAAAAAAAGTTGCTTTGCCGTCTGGAATGAAATAGGCTGTCTGACATGTAGCATGTTAAATAGACCACTTTAATTTTGCTGTATTGCATATTTCATGGTGACCATTTGATAGTCCCTCCCAAAATAAAAACAGAATTTAGAAGAATTATTCAAGCCATGCAGTGGAAGAGATACAATGTTATTAGGCAGCATTATTCAGTTTTCAAGAAACATGATGCCTCCACAAACTAGTGTGCAGACAGGGATTGGCTGAGAATACTGCATTGATTTCCTTGACTACTCAGAAACCTGAAAACCAAAGAAAATGAATCAGTGTACTTGATGATACCCATAGATTGTGCTTTGAGGATACAGCCATGCACTGAGAGCAATGAGGAATTATATCACCTCAAAAGCAACATGAGATGGGATTGTATCTTTAAAATGGCATTAGTTGTCCCCTGTTATGCCTGCCCACTCCTTAGACCTCAGAGGCTGTGTTTCTCCTTGCCCTTGCATAACTGCAAATATCATGTGGGCAAAACCATTACAGCTCACATTTGCATAATTTGCAAAAATGGTACAGATACATATAGAGATGCAGGATTGTGAGAAATCCAGGAAGGGGGATGTAAAGAAAGCATTGGAGCAAAATTTGAGGTGGGCAGGGAGCAGTGCTACTTAAAAGCAATGAAGAAAAGAGGGAGAAGTAATTTACTGGGAAGGGGTGGGGGGAGGGAAGAAGCCATAATGTATTTGACTGGTTTTTAGTGTTGGGAACGGAGGTATGTAAAGAGAGCAGGTGGAAGGAGGTGCTCCTCCCTGCCAGGATGGGGGTTGGGTGTCTTAGGTACAGGAAAGCTCTACTTTACCAAACTGCCTGATATGACCTCACCTCCAGGCCCTTTCCTGCCTGCTGTTCCCATGCAGGCAGGCTGGGCCAGGTAGGCTGGGGGCTCATGCTACGTTGCCTGCCCTCCTGGTGTTGGGGCCATTCTGGCTGCTCCTTCTGCCCAGTGTCAGTTCAGCTGCAGAAGGAGGGGAGGGGTGGCTTCACAGGCAAAGAGCTGCTTGGTTGTTAGGCCTGCCAGCTTGGCACAAAGAGGCTGATACTCATCACCTGTTGCTGTGGGTTGTGACCACATCTCCCTGCTCTCCAGTCTCCAAGGCCACTACCCTAGGGCAGGGAGAGAAGGGACACACAGAGGCGTTGAGCAAGACTTGCAGTCATAGTAAGGGCTGGGGCTGGACTCCAGTGGGTGAGACAGAAGAGGTGAGATTTTGGGTGGACCCATCTCCCCTGCTGTCATGGGTGGGCATGGGGTGGTCACACAACCTTGCACATGCATCTCTCTCTCACTCGCTCATTGCTCTCTCCAACCCTAGCATTTTACTCTGACCCGCCACCCACACGCCAGCCTTCTAGGCAAGCAGATAGCTCTTCACTTCTCCCAGGCCTGGCTGGATCAGAAGGTCTCCAATCTCTTCTTTCCTTCACAGACCTGAAGAGGGTAGTAGCACCATGGAAATGTTTTTTCTCCTCATAGGCCTAGAAGGGTAGCCACAAAATAGGTTTCTCATCTTCCTCCAGGCCCCAAAATTACAAGGTAGGCGATGTCTACACTATAAAGAAAAGTCAGAAAAAGAGGCGCAAATTGCGAACTGCAATTTGCATATCTTTTTCTGCCTTTCTTCCAAAAGAGGCTGTTCCAACATTTAGCCCATCTAGACAGGCCCAAATGTCAGAAAAAAACCCTCTTTCAGAACCCTCGTGAAACAAGGTTTATAGGGATGCCAACAAAACACATCCACTTTTCCGACATTTTTTTCAGAAAAGTGGACACTCTGTGGACACAGAGCTTTTCCGGGATACCGGAGAGTATCCCGGAAAAGCTCTGCAGTCTAGCCATACCTGTAGAGAGGAATAAAGGGAGGAGTGGTGAATATCCATTGCCATTTTTACAGAGAAGAGAAGGAGGAAGAGGACTAGGAAAAAAGAAAAGCAGCTCATGGCTTATCCTACAATCCAGTGGTTTTTCCACCACAGGAAGATGTGGTGGAGAAAACATATTCTATGGACAAGACCCAGATAAGGTGACCTTTTCAAAAGGCAAAAACAGGACACAGGTAGGAGCTCCACCTTCTCCATGGACCTGCCCCCTATCCCTCCTTTTCCTTAGGAGCCCTATGTCCAGCCAGACTAAAAGCTGGAGCTGTGCCATGGGAAGAACAGCCCAGGGAGTTCTGGCTGCTGTAGAAAGTCCAGAGATCTCCACCTGCTCTAGGCAGGGTCTGGACAGCCTGAGAGAAGCCCCCACTTATGTCCTGCCCCTTGGTGCATGACAACCAGACCAGACAGAGGGTCTGTGGCTTCCCACAGCAGCCCAGGCCCTCTGAGACACTCTTTCCTCTTGGATTAGGCTTCTAGCCTAGCCAAGGAGCAAGACCTCATGGCAAGTTGAGGCCGAGGCCCACCTCAGTCCCCACCCTCTCACCACAAAGAGGTTGGCACTTCCCCTAAAGCCTTAGGCAATTACACAGTGGCACTGCAGGGGATCCTAGAGCTAGTTAGTTCATTAGTCATTCAATCAGAGACAGGGACGTGAACTTTGCATTTTAGCATTGTCCTGCCAAATCTGGGATGAAATGCTTACTGTATACCCATAGAGTTGGCAGGTCTGCTTGTGTGTGCAGTGCACCAGGGGCAGTCACTCTCTGACCATGTTGGTAGTAATTTTTTTCATAGGTAACAAATTTAGTACCTCATTTCACTTCCTGCCTCATCTTGTCCATTGCTTTGACTTTCTGCTATTCTTCTAGATCAGATAAGTAATAATAAACATAACTGGAGCTAAGCGAATAATTTGCAATGAATAATTTATCAGATTAATTTACCCTCTTTCTGCTTCTGGAATATCTGTGAGTAGATCATAATTTCTTTTAATGTATTCATTATTCTAATTTATTCAAAAAATGTACACTGTGAAGTTTGCTGTGTGTTTGCAATACTGACAATTCCCTCTATATTGCTCAACCGTGAGTAGTCACATGCTATTAATTTTGCTTCCTGATTGGATAACTATTTGGGCACAAATGAATACTTGCATGTTCTATTTAAAATCAATTTTGCTACATGGCTATGCCCCACTGCCTATATATAAAAACTTCAGAGGAGTAGCCGAGTTAGTCTGTAACTGGAAAAACTTAAAAAATAACAAATAAATGCACCTTAAAGACTAACAAAACATGTAGATAGTATCATGAGCTTTCATGGGTACACAGTGACTTTAACCTGCCTGGGCACTCATTAACTGATCTCAAAGTTTTCTCCAACAGGTTTCTGTGTGTTGCCTTTTCATATATCTGATTTGTGTCCATTAATTCTTTCCCATAGAGACTGTCCAGTTTGGCCAATATAAATGGCATTTGATGGCATAGATCACATTAGTGGATGTGCAGTTAAATGAGCCTCTGATGTAGTGGCTGATGTGGTTGGGTCCAGTGATGAAATTGCTTGTGTAGATGTGTGCACAGAGTTGACACCGAGGCTGATTGCAGTGGTGGGTTCTTGGATGAGTATGATGGAGGTACTCTTCTGGCGCTGTCAATCTGTTTTTTCACTTCTCCGGGTGGGTATTTCAGTTTTAAGAATGCGCTATAAAGACCATGTAGCTGTTTGTCTCTGTCTGTGGGATTGGAGCAAATCCGGTTGTATCTTAGGGCTTGGCTGTATACAATAGATTGAGAAATGTGTCTGGGATGGAAGATAGAGGCATGAAGGTGAGTGTAGCAGTTGGTAGGTTTCCGGTATAAGGCGATGGAAATGTGTCCGTCGTGCAATTGTACTGTAGTGTCAAGGAAGTGGATCCCTCGTGTGGACTGATCCAGGCTGAGGTTGATGGTGAGGTGGAAGATGTTGAAATCCCTGTGAAATTCTTCAAGGGTCTCTTTCCTGTGGGTCCATATAATGAAGATGTCATCAATGTAGCGTAAGAAGAGTAAGAGTGCTAGAGGGCAAGAGCTGAGGAAACATTCAAAGTTAGCCATGAGGACGTTGGCATATTGTGGGGTCATACAGGTGCCCATGGCTGTGCCACTGACTTGAAGATACAAATTGTCTCTGAATCAAAAGTAGTTATGGGTGAGGATAAAGTTGCAGAGGTCTGTAACCAGGTGTGCAGTGGTGTCATCAGGGATGGTGTTTCTGATAGCCTGTAATCCGTCTTCATGTTGAATGTTGATGTAAAGAGCTTCTACATCCATGGTGGCCAGGATGGTGTTTTCAGGAACATTATTTATGTTCTGTAGTTTCCTCAGGAAGTTGGTGGTGTTTTGAAAATAGTTAGATATGCTGGCAACATAGGTCTGAGGAGAGAGTCAATATAGCCAGATAATCCTATTGTAAGTGTGCCAGTGCTTGAGATTATGGGTCTTCTGGGATTTCCAGGTTTGTGTATCTTGGGTAGCAGATAGAAAAATCCTGGTTGGGGATTGGGGGGTGGGGGTGTTTGTGTAAATTTGGTCCTGGGAGCTTCACAAGCAATTGTTAAGGTTTTTTGGTATTCTTATGTGGGATCAGAGCAGAGAGGTTTGTAGAATCTGGTGTTGGTGAGTTGTCTGGTCATAATCTGTTCTGTTCATGATGACTACAGTGCCCCCTTTGATTATGACTCTAAAATTGTTTTTGAGGCTGTGTATAGAATTGCATTCTGCATGATATGTTATATGTTGTTTGCTGACAATGTCAACCCATGCATGTTTGCAGAAGCAGTCAATGTAGAAGTCAAGACGCTCATTACGACCATTAGTAGGGGCCCACACAGAAACCTTTCTCTTGTGGGATTGGCAGGGGAAGAGGTGCAAGGTCAGTGTGTTGTACATTGGTGTGTTGGAAATATTCCTTTAGGCAGGTGGCAAAAATAGACATCGGAACTTAACTTCATTTACAAGTTTGGGACCCATCACAAAGGTATGAATAAAGACATTACCTGGCTAGCACACTACCTTCCACATCCTACCTTAACCAACCAAACAATGGGTACTTATGAATAATTTGCACCTTCTCTATCAGCTTCATGTAACATGGACATTCTAATTCACTATTTCCCCCTCCCCCCCATCCCCTATTTATCTTGGAATTGGACTTTTAATACTCCATTCATCTGAAGATGTGGGTTATACATGATACCATCTACATGTTTTGTTAGTCTTTAAGGTGCTGCTAGACTATTTGTTGTTTTTTAAGTTTTGCCTACATATAGGGTTTCCAGGAGTTCAGTTTTAGAACAGAATGCCTGGTTGAAAAAGGACCTTGGTGCCTTCAGTTGGCACAGAAGACCAGTTGGTTCAAATATCTGGTTGGCAGTGCAGCAGAGCTAAGGCAGGCCCCCTATCTGCCCTTGGTGCAGCTCCCCTAGGTGCATTGGGAGCCAGGGAGGCTCCATGCACTCCTGCACCCCTGAGTGCTGGCTCTGCAGCTCATTCAGGCTGGGAACTGTGATCATTGGGAGCTGTGGGAGTAGTGCCTGCAGGAGGAGCCTCCTTTGCCACTCTTGTGCCTAGGGATGATTGCAGGAACTTGGGAGCTGCTTCCTGGGAGCTGGGGTGAGTGCTGCCAGGACCCCACAGCCTGCGCCCCCTCTCACATCTCAACTCCCTACCACAGCCCTGAGTGTCTTCCCTGCACCCTACAGCCATCATCCCCATGCCAGAGCCCACACTCCTTGCAGGAGCCTTCATGCTCACCCACCCCATACCTCTGCCTCAAGCCAGAACCCTCTCCTGAATTCTGGCCCCACTCAAAGCCTGCTACCCCAGCTGGAGTCCTCACCCTCAACCTCTAAGTGTCTGCCCCATCCTAAAGCCCTCTTCTGCACCACAAAATCCTCATTCCTGTCCGCACCCCAGAGCCTGCACCTCCAAATGGAGCCTTCCCCCTCCACATCCCTACCCCCTGCCCCAGCCCAATAAAAAATGAGTGAGGGTGGAGCAAAGTGAGCAATGTAGAGAGAGAAGATGGAGACGCAGGAAAAATGCCTCAGAGAAGGGGTGGGGCATGGGTAGGAAAGGGTGGGACTGGGGTGCTCAGTTTTGTCTGACTGGAGACTTGGCAACACTACCTATGTAGGAATCTTATCTACTCTCTAAAGTTGGTTTAACAGATTTGGCCCAAACCACTATGAACAGAAGCATCTTGAATGATTTTAAAACACACTTTAAATTGCTTCATGTAACACTGTTTTAGTCCTACTGTACATAAGGCCTCAAGTGAATTAAAGACAGGGACAGCTGACCTTTGTACTAGCTATGTGAAGTTAATTCAGTCACACACATACACAACACCCCCCAACATACTTTACTGCCAGAATGCCTCCAGTTTACTTCACATTCTGTAACAGCATATGCTCTACTACAGACTGATCTCACAAGCATGGGATTTGCAGATTACATCTGTATGGTGGCCTAAAAGGGGCATTGTAAACAGCTGCAATGCTATTGGTCAAATGATATATGGTAAAGAAAGTGCACCAAAGGAAAAAACAGAAGATTTGTCTATGACTTGAACTTTCCCACACCCTTTGTGGCTATATTTTGACAGCAGTAGGAGGTGCGGCTTTTTGTTCTGACAAAGATTTTTAATCCTCCAAATTAATTCAGTAAAGTCATATTTATGGTGTTCAGGCCACACCCTGCACCACTAAAGCAAAAATGTTTAATTGAAGCAGTGAGAGTTTACCTCTCTCTCTTCCTGCCTGTAGGGAAACTCTTTCTTTAAAATCATTTAAAGAATTCTCACATCAAGCTCACCCAATACTTAAAGTGTCCAATTAAAGCAATGAAGCAGTGGAGCGCAGCATACGTGTGATATTTATGTTCTGGGATCACTAGGTTTTTTCTAGTTCTCTGACTGATACTGCTCTCAGACAGCTGAAGCAGTTGACTTAAATATGCAAACATTCTGTTAACTCTTACTTACAAGAGTTGTGCATAGGCAGTTGTGGAGAGATGCAGAGCCTACTGTGCTGTGCCAAAATGAGACAATGGCAATTTGTTTGCAAATTTTTTTTAGTGATCTTGGAGGAATTTGTTTAACTCATTTGGTTATATTAGCCAGGAGGGTCACAAATGGTAACACTGAAGTCTCTTTAACAACTATACTTTGAAGCCTTGAATTTGACTCCAAGTCAAATGTACTCAGAACACTGCTTTGCTTCCTCTTTAGCAAACTCATGCTAGAATCAAACAGAGGCCATACCACATATTATCTAATCTACTAGTAAAAGAAAGTGGAGAGGTAATATCTTTTACTGGACCAATTTTTGTTCATAAGAGAGACAAACTAATTACAAGGTGGAACACATTTTTTAGCATAAAAGATCACACGTTATAAGAAACCATTCAAGGTGAAGAGGGCAGTTTGCATGCCTAGAACTGAGGAAGGTTAATGGGTTATAGATTATTGTAATGAGCCATAAATTTAGTGTCTTTATTAAGTCCATGATTTTTAGTGTTTACAAAGTTATGAATTTAGGCTCTAGATTTTCAGGGTATTTAGTTGAACACACTTAAACAGAGACAGCTACACTTACCTTTCTTTCTATATAGGCCTTATTCTAATATGGCCTCTATCACCAAAACATCTGATTTCCTGGTATGTGTGGACCTGAGTTCGCAAGGTGCAGAATACCCACTGCTCTTTGGGAAGTCAAAATCTTGCCCTTATTGGACAATAAATAATTGAAAAACATTTTCTAGACTCTGAACTGTGTACACCTGAGAATTTTGCAACAATGTAACTACCAAACAACTAATGTAAACTTTTATAATGCAATAACTTACCATGGTTTAAATTGCACCCACTTTCATCAGTGCAGTGGTAATGAACTATGGGTTTGCACTGGGATAACTACTCTGGCACAAAAAAATCTTGATGTACACCAGTCTATTGTTGCTCTATATTCCAGTTCACAGAATTCTAACACTGAGGCTAGGTTTATACTGCAGCCTTCCGCGAAAGCTTATGCAAATGAAATGCAGAGTAGACTATTGCCACACTTCATTTGCATAATTAATGAGGCTCCGTGTATGCACAAGAGGCTTTTGAGCAAAAAGGAGCTGTGTAGATGCCTCCTTTTTGTGCCAAAACCCCCTCTTGCACAAGAGCCGTTCGTCCTCATTTTTTCAGGAAGAATGGCTCTTGCGCAAGAGGGGGTTTGGGTGCAAAAAGGAGCCATCTATACAGTTCCCTTTTGCACAAAAGCCTCTTGCACAAAAACGGCTGCTAATTAATTATGCAAATGAAGCACAGCGATATTCTACTCTGCACTTCATTTGCATAAGCTTTTGCGGAAGAAGGCTGCAGTATAGATGTAGCCTGAGCCTTGAATATTATAGTACAGTGCTACCGCAAGAGCTATATTGCCTAACCAAACATAGTACTGACCGAAACTAAGGGCTTTTCTATACTTCCTTTGCTACAGCTGCACCACTCAAGGACAGCAGAGCCTGCTTAAATGTGGAGGAGGGCCAAGATTAGGGCCCTCCCTCTTCTTCCACTGGAGTCCCTGTTCCCAGCCAAGCTGGAATGGATCAGGAGTGCTGATCCTGAATCTGCTTGGGAGCGAGAGGAATAGAGAGTAGCCCATGGCCAGTGTCCATGCCTTGCATCAGGTCCCCCACCCAGAGCAAATGGAGTGTGCATGGCTCCTCATAGCTGCCCACATCGTTCTTACTATGGCTGGGCTGCAACCCCCGCAGTGGGAGCTGGGTCCAGGTAAGAGTTGTGCACAGGCAGTTGTGGAGCACTGCAGAGTTACTGTCCTTAGCAGGGTGGGAGGGTTCATTGGGTGGGGACACATGCTGTGGGCTGCTTTTGTCCTGCCCCAGTCCAGGCAGGTCAAGGGTCCATAGCATAAGGTCCAAGCACCAGCTGCCAACCTACCTGGGGGAGAAGGGCCACCGGAGGCGAGGAGAGGCCATGACCCCCATTTCAGAGCTCCTGGCACCACTGTAGTGCATAGTGAAGCAGCTACCTACAATCATTTGGAAAGCTCCTGGAGAGGAGGAGCTTCATCGAAAGTACTGTCTACACGGACAGGTCGTATAACTATGTCACTCAGGAGGATATAGATTTTCCACACTCATAAGTGACGGATTTATACTGATATAAGTTTCTAGTGTAGGGTACGCTTAAAAAGACAATTCTCAGCATGCACTGAATTCTATGTAGGATTTTTCTGAGAAAATCTCTTCTTTGACTGTTATAAAACCTTGATCAAGAATCTGGATGGAACAAGCCCAGAGTGCTATAAAGATTCCTTTGATGTTGAAAAGCCCATTCTCACTTGTTTCAATTGCATTTGTATTATAAGTAATAGGTACTGGTCATGTAAAGCTATGGTTACATCACACGGATGCAACTGTGCCTCTGTAGCACTGCTAATGCAGACAGTCTAGCTGATGGGAGCTAGCTCACCCATCAACTTAATTACTCCAGCCGCTGCGATCAGTGGTAGGTAGCTATGTCATCATGTAATTTACAATGGTGCTCAAGAAGGTGGCTTATACACACCACTGAGTAATATAATTTAAGCAGACTTAAGCTGCAGTGAGTACATTGCCTAAATGGTGGGAGAATAGCTACCTCAGTTTGTCCCTCTTAACAGAGTATACTCTAACCGGGGCGGCCCGTGAGCCTAGGCAAACTAGGCAGTTGCCTACGGCGCTGCCGGCCTTGGCACCCCGATGTTGACGTCACAGGGTGCCGGGGCATCCCGTGAGTAAGTCACGGTCATTGACGGCCGTGCAGGTGGGGGCGTCGATTGCGCCTTCCGCCTGGGACACCAGCTGCCGCAGCCGGCCTCAGGCCACTCCTGTCTCTAACAGGGGTGGGCAATAAAATGGTGGCAGTTCACCAGAGTTAGCCACTGGCAGGCCGCCATCACTTTATTTACCTACACCTCCACCAGTACAGGTGTTTGCAGCTCCTGTTGGCTGCAGAATGCTGTTCTCAGCCAATGGGAGCTGCAGGAAGTGGTGCAGACCGGGACACTGCTTCCCACAGCTCCCATTGGCTGGGAATGGTGATCCATAGCCAACAGGTGCTACAAACCAAAAGTGCAGGAAAATACAGCCAAATCAGCCTGCCAGGGGCTAACCCTGGCAAACCATGTCTGGCCAAATGGCTGGTTAAAACAAAGCTGTTCTAACACATTGTCAGCAGAAAAAGTCTATGGATCACATAATTATCTACACCTAGCAGATGTGTTGCCAGCCATTAGAGTTAAAGTTATCTGAATAAAAGCTGATCCCATTGAAATGAATTGGAGTTTCACCCTCACTCTTAGTTCTTTGAGAGGAACCAGTGGGGGAAAAAAGTCTATTGGCCAAATGTGGTAATAAGATAGCTTAGAAAATACAGTCAACTGAACTAGTTCTGTCAATGGTGGCATAATTATGTATAATTTGTGCTAGTGACTATTCCTAAGACGCCAACATTACATAAATGTATATCTGTTTCACTGATTTTTTTATTGGAAAAAGAAAAACAAAACAAAAAATAATCCCAATACTTATTTTTTTTTTTGCAAAGACTTTGTTTCAAATTTTATATTTAATATGTTTTCCTCTTTTTAATTTGCCAAATGTTTGTTTCATCGAAACCAAACTTTTTTTCTGAATTGCTAGTAAACTAAAAAATCTGTTATTCATAATACTCAGCTAATTACTTTTTCTTATTTTTTAACATCAGGGTGACATTTTGAGTTGGCTGCTTAATTTTTATATTTAAAAAAAAGAGCTAGCTGGCCAGTGAAATATGTGTCCCTAAGCTGTGATGTCAGTCAGACGAACTACAAAGATTTACTTGCTCATTCTTGGAGTCATGGTTTTTTAAAATCTTTTGTTCATCAGTTACTTAAATATCACAGTATTGACTTTTTTTCGGAAAGTGAGTTTCCTTCAAATATATTAGCAAAATGAAAAATAACTATGGCTGCATTTGTTTTCAATGGCAAATTTCTATACTTCTTCTATCACCGCCTGAACATTGCCAATAAAATGTCACAACCATAACCACTCAGATTATCAAATTGCAATTCACACTCTGTTACAGTTTCCCTTTAATATGTTTTTATCCATCCTCTCCCCCATGTTTTTCACTGATGCAGCCTGGGATAGTGTTAACACACATCAAAAGGGATATATTCCATTCTGTATTGAACAGATGGCAGATAGAGGTGTGTGAGTAAAACAGGCTATAGCTGTGGGGTGTGTGCTCACTGATATTAGCTGTGCTAACAGTTCTCCAGTTCCATTACGTGTCAGTGTTCTTGTGAATGTTGCTTTATGAGGATTGTATAGTCAGCAGCTCACTGGGTTGTAAGTGCCCACAATGAATTCCTCCTTTTCACATGGATGCTAAAATTAAAAAGTGGTTATTGTAGTTCAAATGTAATATTGTTTTTCATCAGCTTCACATGCTCTCACCTTGAAGATTCTTGCAATACATGCACAGAATAAAATATTCCAAAGGGAAATCTTTGTGTAACACATTTTCTTGGGGGGGCAGGGGAAGAGTTTGTTTCTCAACCACTAACTGTACTCCCATGCCCAAGCATTCTGTGGCTTCCCTTGTGCTAACATGGTCCCCAATTCACACAGAAACTTGAAGGATTATGTAATCAGTTTCGATGCAATCTCCATGATAGTATTTGCCACAAGTCCGTCTTTGTTAAATAGCATTAGCAAAAGAAGCCACAATCATATAAGAAATGAAATACACACAAATTGAAATGTGAAAAGTAAGAGGGCAGGGAGAAACTCGCAATGCTTTTAAATACATTGATGTACTGTGTATTTTATTTTACAGTGTAAGTACTAGAACTCTAATAATGTATATGCTGTGTTGTTGTAGCCATGTTGGTCCCAGGATATTAGAGAGACAAGATTGGTGAAGTAATATCTTTTATTGGACCAACTTCTGTTTGTAACAGAGATAAACTTTTGATCTTACACAGCGCTCCTGAAGAAGAGATCTCTGTCAGCTGGAAAACTTGTCTCTCACCATAACAAAAATAGGTTCAATAAAAAAATATTGCCTCACCCATCTTTTCACACTATTAATTTGGCATACAAAAATTGCAAAAAGTTTTCTGTGATGAGAGGAAATCATAGCTGCTCTTTAAAATAATAGCTAACTGTGATACAATTCATGAAGACAGAAGATAATTGTATTAGTAGTTGTCTGTTGTCTTCAAGAATATAATAAGTTAACTCCAAAATTATCTGGTAATTACATGGTAATGTTAGTATGCGTTGTCATGTAATTACCAGTGTAGTTACCCTGCTGTTAACATGAAATTATGTGCATTATTTTACACTGGCTCATGGCACCATTGTTCTCCTACATCATTTTTATGGGGAAAATGTCATAGGTGAATTTGTGGCTCTGAGAAAGATTCAAACCAAAATAAAGATATTTATTCCTTTGATTTCCTCTAGCTCTTACCCTGGACACACCCACCACAAACAGGTCTACACTTGACAGATGAAATGGTAATCTGGTGGCGAGGGGAAGGAACAGAAAAGATGTTGCAATTTTAAGTTCTGATCCGCCAATTAGATCGGTGTGGCCAGACCTTTGAGAGTGTGTGCAATAATCCCACCAATTTCAGCTGAATTCCACATGACAAGCTTATCTGCATGGTTCTGAATGCAGAATTAGGCCTTATATCAGAATATCACAGCCCAAGTTGAGCTCCTTCTTCTGGACGTTCTCAGGCCATGTGCTCTAAGCTTACTGACCCTGCACACAGCTGAGGCACTGCCTCTTGCTCAGTGATTCTTCTGAGCAAATTCTTGAAATGTAGCTCCTCTGTCTAGCAATCCCTTCTAAGTGCTAAGACCACTATGGTCCCACAGTCTAGACCCTGAAACTAGAGGAGTCCAGGGGCATTGACACATTAACTTACCCACACACTTTCCCAGAGCTCCAACCATGTGGATACTCTGGTTTACAGTTTCTCTCTCTGGGGATATGTGAAACTTGAAGTGCATAACACACACTTTGCTAAAAATTCCAAAACCAATTAGGATACGTCTACACTGCACAGCTATTTCCGATACCAAATTGCATATCCCAAAATAGCTACTCCGTGTCTACACAAGCACCCGTTATTTTGAAATATTTTTCGACATCCCAGTAACCCTCATTTCAAAATAATCTATTTTGAAATAGATTCAAAATAAGATATGCAATTTGTGTTGTGCAAATTGTGTATTTTATTTCAAGTTTAGGGTGCTGTGCAGATGCACCCTTACTTTTTACTTTAGCAAGAGAAATATACATATATAGGCAAAGCTATAAACATTATTTCATAACTCAGTTTCCTTACCACTTTGGAATGTTCTTCAGGATTTGGGTGAATGTCCTCTCAGGATTCCAAATTTCATCTCTGGGAACTTGCTCCTTGTGTCTTCTCCTCTGGCAGAACCATCCCATCTATAGGACAGTTCAGGGCAGCCACCCCAGTTGTTCCATGGATGGGATGACTCTCCATACTGAGGACAGCCTGTGGGCAGGAGTGGACAGGGGAATTACATGGGGGACCTGGAATGAGGCAGCAGCAGGGGTTGGACCCCCCCGCCCCGCCGCACTCACTGCGGGTCCTGCCTCTGCAGGAAGCTCTGCTGCCACCCTGTACCAGACATGTCCAGTAATCCCCAAAGCTATGTCCTTGGAAGATGGGGCACCATTGGGGAAGAGAGTGAGATGATGGCAGGAAGGGACAGTCCCCCTCTCCCGGACGGCAGGGACTCCCAGGACGGATTACACAACTGCTCCAGGTAAGGATGGCATGAGTCTGAGACCCATGCTACATCGGATTGGGACGAGCAGAAGACTGGGAAGCTACCAGACATCTGAAAGGAAGAAGACACCTGGGCTGTGTCTAGACTGGCAAGTTTTCCACAAAAGCTACTGCTTTTGCAGAAAAACTTGCCAGCTGTCTACACTGGCCTCTTGAATTTCCGCAAGAACACTGACGATCTCATGTAAGAAATCAGTGCTTCTTGTGGAAATACTATGCTGCTCCTGTTTGGGCAAAAGTCCTTTTCTGCAAAAGCTTTTGCACAAAAATGGCGATCGGGGCTTTTTTGCGCAAAAGCGCATGTAGATTGGCATGGACGCTTTTCCACAAAAAGTGCTTTTGCGGAAAAGTATCCCTGCCAATCTAGACGCTCTTTTCCGCAAATGCTTTTAACGGAAAACTTTTCCGTTAAAAGCATTTGCAGAAAATCATGCCAATCTAGATGTAGCCCTGCAGAACAGAGGCAGTAGTTCCAGCAAAGCCCAACAAAAGAACAACTGCTTGAAAGTCAACAAGTGTTACAGTAGAAGCATCAACAGCTCACCCCGACTTCCACGGTTGCTTGGCAATGACCACTCTTGATACCCGGCCAGCAGGAGGCCTATGCAGCAGCCCAGCATTGGCAACTAGCAGGACTCCATATTTCCTACTGAAGCAGGAGCTTTTACCTCAGCAACAGTCACTGCCTCCAATAGCCCTTCCTGCAACAATGCTCCCCAGACAATCCCCTCAAAACAAGAGCAGAAGGAATAAAGAAGCTGTTTTGGAGGGAATTTTAAAGAAGCCTCTGTAAGTTAAAAACTTTTTGTCTTTAACATCCTAAAGTACATGGGTTTTGCCTGTCAGTAAAGCTGGATGCCTGGGTTCTCTCTGATATTTTCCCCTACTCATCTGATAATTGTGTGATCAGCTCTTAGATACTTAGTATTAAGTATTTAGTTTTAAATATTTAGTATTGAATGTTGTATTGTTATGTAATGGATGTTATATGCTTGTTAGTTATTATATTGTTGCATATAATAGATATTGTTATAGAGCATTACATGATTATATTGCTAAATTGTTATGTTATAGAGTTAATTAAGTGACATTGTTTATGTAGTGCTGAGTCTTTATTAACCACACCACTCTCCTTTAAATTGTAATATTTACTGTTTTATTTTATTATATGTTACCTCTCTATATATAATTTTGTTTTCAAAGAATTTAGTTCTTGATGAATCTATATCCTTGTCCCTCAAGGGGAAGGATAGCTAGCCTAAAGTTAGCAACCTTTTCCATGGAAAATCTATAGGGAGAGCCATAATCTTTAATATCAGAATAGGCAAAATTGAAAATAAAGGGTTTCTTTAATCGAATTCTTTATCTACAGGTGTTAACAGAAGATCTAAATCCAACACAGTTTACCTTCTAGCTGAGACCTCCTGCATCTCATACCCATTGCCCAGCCAGGGCACAGTCATTACCGTGAACAACTTTTTAATGTGTTCTATACTTTCTTCCCTACAGCATGGGTGATATATGACCCAGATAAAGATACATTGAGGCATTCAGAAATATAGCAATATCATGAAATTGTCCAGCATTTGTAAGTTGTATATAGAAAGATTCCCTCAACTGTCACACTGACCATCAGTTCATTTTGTCCTATATCCTGTCTCTGGCATCTGCTACAGCTTATACCTCAGAAGATAGATAAAATCCCTCATAATGCACTTCCTATTGTGCAATGCTGTACAGTAAAGGGTAAGCATGACCACTAATGAATTTGCTTTCATATGATCTACCCATTGTGGAAAACCTCACGGGAGACTAATACTTAGGTGAAACCATTTTCCTTCTAATACCATGCACAGCAATAAAACCTCGCTCGATTTCCAATTAGTATTTTCAGCATATTCATTCTGCTATTTTAGTTATCATTCTATATATGTAATAAACTAGAAATGGCATTTAGTAGTACCTTTGCATTGACTTTCATCTTCTTCCTTTCACTTAATTTTGTTCCTCTTTATTTTGAGTTTCCTTGACATGTATATGTCAAAATCTCAAACTGCACAGAACATTTTATCTAAAAAGGTAAGTAGTGTTAACTTGTAAGGCAATAAGTCATTTTCTGATGGATGGAATAGGAAGTCTTTCACATGTTCAGCTAGAATCTAATGCATTTTAGAATATGAAATTTGTGTATATAGCGTTCAAAAGAATGAAATCTGACTGCTGCTCTAGCTGGGATTAGAGAAGATAGGTTTAAATTCTAACGTCTGTCATTCCTTCTTTTAAAAAAATCTATATCCTATAATAAATATAATTTTGTAACTCTACCTGGAAAATTTAATAGACTTCCTGGGATAAATAATGTATTGATTGTCATTATTACCATTATCATTTAGATTTTTATTATCATTGATATTATGAGGATCTCTAGTTGCCTCAATCAAGTTGAGGCCCAGTTGTGCTCTACTAATATAATACATGACAGTCCTAAAAATTGCCTTAGCAAGCAACACATGAGATCAAAGAGGCATCTGGCCAATAAGTTTAGGGATATCTTTTTATTTTTGGTTTGGTTGAGGTAGAAATCGCTCATCTTCACCTCACTGTCGTTTTGGTATCATCTGCCAGCACATTTCACACACTGACATTTTGTAGGGGAAAGAGACATTGTGTGATGCTAGTGATAATAGCTATTGTGAAAGAGAATAATATACAAATACTTAAATGATTTCAGAAGAATGATGGCGCTTTGAAAATTCAATACCTAGAAAGAGGTACATGGGAAACTTTATACTGAATGGTTGAGTGTTCAGAGCATCTTTGGCAGTTGTATATAACACTAGCCATGCAAAACACATTATAATGATTCTATTAAAATGTATGTAACTGTAGATGTCAATGGACCTTAACTAGTTTGCATAATTTGATCTTTTGGGCTCCATTGTGAAGAACTCTGTGCATACCTGTGTGGCATGTGCATGGAAAATTAATCTAATCGGGCTTTTGAATATCTGTTCAAGTACTCAACCTTTTCGCTTATTTCAGCCTATTTATATAAACCTTTACATTTAATTTTCCTACTTGTCAAAAACAAATGAATTGTGAAATAAAAATAATGGGCCAAATTTGCTCTGAAAAGTTACTGGGGTTGCTCCAGGTTGACACTGGTGGGAGAGCACATTTGACTCCAAATCTTTTCTGCAAATCCTTCTGTTCAATTAGTGTTAGCAATAAAAGTGCAGTGATGTAACCTTCTGAAGATTAGAATTTTTGTAACACCCACAACTGGGATGGAGAAAGAAATAAAACTAGCATTATTTGGTCTTAAAATACGTCAGATCTTAGAGATACAGAAGCTACACTTTATAAAGGCATGCTCATTTGATATCTTTAATTTCTGTGCACAATATGTGGTTGATTTTGCAACATATAAAATAGCAATTCAAGTGTTAGACATTAATGATATTTATGGACTTTTTTATAAGGCAGAACAATTAATAATTTTATGGCTGAAAAATCTCATTTTTAATGTGTCTAATTGTAAAAATATTGCTAAATTTGGTCTGAAACCATTTGATTAAAGGAATAATTTTTTTAATAGCTATTATCATACACTGTACTCTTTTTTTAAAAAAGACCAAAAGCTTTAATATTTTTACCCTGGAAGCTTAACTCTAGTATGGCCCTCATCAATGAAGAATCTAAATACATTCATTCATTGGTTTAGGGTACCTTTGCAATTTCCTTGAAAGCTAGAAAGTATTAATATCCCTAAAGAGGGGGAAGTGAGGCAGAATACGTGCCACCAATGACACAGGAAATCTGTGTTAGGATGAAAACAGATCCCAGATGTTTTGAGACCCGCCTTTTGAGTGCCTTAACTACAGGACCATTCTTTCTCTCCATATGTGCTTTTCTAATAAACACAAAACTTATTTTTCCATGTGTTCCCAGCAGGTCAAGAATTCTTCCTCCTTTCTCCAGAAATTCCAGACACCATTGTCTCGTTTTCTTGGAAGAAAGCTTTTACTGGTGTTCAGCACACCTCCACTTTCCCTGACTCAATTTCTCTCCTTTTGGCTGCTCTGCCCTGGGATTCCACCCTACCCAGCTCCAATTACCTACTCCCCATAGGCTGATTGGGTCTCAGCTTTGAAACAAACAGGCTCTGGCCAGGGCCTCCTCAGCAGGGCACATTTCCACAAACAGGGAGACAGTAACTGAGGACATGAGTTTGGGTTGAGGGGAACAAAGGCAGGGAGCAGGTAGGATCCAGGATGATCATTCTGCCTTCAGATGATCATTCTGCATTCAGTATGTATTCTTATCAGATCTGACTCCTTCCCCCACCTAACTACTACAATGTAAAACATTTAAGCTCACTTAGGCCTCAACTCAGCAAAACACTGAAGTGTTTGCTTAGGTTCTTCTGTATCAGGGGACAGACAATAATTTTTCCAGGGAGGCCACTCCAAGAATTTGATAAATGGCCATGGGCTGCACTTTTCTACTATATTAATGGAGAGGGTGGTGGGTCTGGGACAGAGTTTGGATGAAGGAAGGTGCTCTAGTTAGAGCTGACACGGAGAGAATTTGGGTGCAGGAGAAGATTGTGACCTAGGGAAGAGGGCTGGAATACACAAGGGGGTAACCAGTGTAGGCTCTGGCTGGGAGACACTTACAGTAGGCAGCTCCTAACTAGCAGTCTAATGGGGCACTTAGGCAGGCTGCCTGTCTGCCACTGCCCCACACACTTCACAAAGCAGCTGGCTGCTGAAGCAAACATATTTCTGCATGTTCCTTGGGGAGATAGAGACAGCAGATCTTTTCACACTGCCTGAGTCTACAAGCACTGCCCCTGCAACTCCCATTGGTCAGTTTCCAGGAGCAGGCGCAGCGTATGGCAACCGAATGTCCTCTACCCACATGGGGCACACACATGCAGAGACACACTTGCCCCAGTAGCTGGCTGCCTTGAGCAGCATTTGGCAGCCTGAAGGGTCATGATGTGCCAGATCCAAATGTTTGGTAGGCCATGTCTAGCCTGTGGGCCCATATTTAGATTCATTAAAGCAGTTAAGTGCATGCTCAACTTTAAGCAGCCGCTTAAGCCCCATTGAAATCAATGGGATTAAGCATCTATTCAAAGAATGTGATTTAGTGTTTTGCTGAATAAGGACGGATTGCTTCTCAGCTTGGCACCTTGATTCATTCTCAATTCACTGAGCATTCTGAACCTTACAATTCTGCATAAGGAACTTCATAATGTGACAGGTACTATTCAGCGACAGTTAATTTTTACCTATTGGGCTGTTCCATTTTAAGATTACACTGTAGGAAAATAATTATTTCATTCTCTCTCTCTTTCCTTGGCACTGGTAACTAATGCATTCAAATGACACCCTATGGTTACCTTTTTTATTAAAAAAAATATTAAAGCTAATGTTAAAATTATAGAATATACAGGTTAAGGAAATAATGTCTGCACATCTGAGCATAGCACTCAGATAATCCAAAGTCCAAAGTCTGGTTTAAGAATGATAAGATACTTATAGTACATAATCTACAATACCCCAAAGTTAGGTGAGCAAATTTAACAGGACAGTTTAAATATCTGAATCCGTATACTCAGGAATATTACTCATTACTCAAAAGTTGTACAGAAAGTTAGTCATAGAAAAGAAATATAGGAATGAGTGTATATTGTCCATCAGCAATTTAGTGTTTAAAATAGGTTGTCCCTTAGTAGCTATAGAATCCATCAGAGAAATATTTGTTACTACCTGATTTCACTTCTCATTGGCATGCCAGCCCATCTCTACTGGTGGTGTTGATGTCCTGTGTTGTGTTCTAGGTAGATGTCCCTCAACAACCTGGTTTGATACAATGAGTTAGCTGCATCAGGCACATGTAGCACTGTCCAATTCCACATTCTCTCAGTGCACACACATTGCTGGAGTCTCATGAACCCAAAGCTCTGACAACCACCACGTGAGTTTGAACCAGAGCCCCTAACTGTCAAGGGGGCAGGGTGGGAGGAGATGTTGCATGCTTTCTCTGTACCCAGGCTCTAATTAGCTAGAGGTAGGGGAGAGCGTGTGAAGTCTGCTCCCACTGCCAGGGCATCTAGAGGGATCCACCAGCTGTTCAGAATGGCTGGTTGTTTTCTCTGGGGAAGGGTGGGGGCAAGATTCCATGTGCTCCCCCACTGCCAGATCAATCAGGGTCTGTGGGAGAGGAAGCATGGAAGTGCCCTAGCCCTGCCCCTTCTGCCTGAGATCTTTCTCCTTTCGGGGCATCCCGGGGCCACTTCAATAATTTCTAATGCAGCCTCCAGTCAAAAAATATTGGCCACCCCTCAACTAGGCAATTCTGAATGCCTTTTTGTGTCAGTTTCCTGGCTCTGGAATCAGGCTACATTAGTGTCTCTTTAGCATAGCCACACTTCCAGCATTACTTGTTCTGTTTCCCAGGGTGAAGGCTTCATTCAGCAGTATGCAGTTGACCAGGCCCTCCTGGTGAACCTGCAAATCAGGTGAAGCTGCCCCAGGGAGGAAGTGATTGCTAGCAACCCATTTGCTTATCACTTTAAAGGCTTGTGTTAGCCTAGGTTCTGTTTCATGTTTTCCACATAGTGGAAGCAGATACATCCTTCAGAGTCCTCTCAAGCATTTGTGTACCATTTCCAAATGTGCAACATCTTGGCAGGAGGGGTCTCAGTGATTTGCTTCCTGACAGTGTTCTGCACGGCACTCTCTGCAATGTTCCTCACCATGGCACATCAGAAAACAAGAGAGTGAACACTGCAGTGTGGCACCAACATCCCTTGAATGGATGGTGCCACTGTGCCTGTGCTATAACTACTCCACTTCTTTGCCGGCCCCCTAGGAAAGAAATATCCCCTTCTTCGCTGGATGCCTGATGGCATTAAGAGATAGCAGATAGCACCATAGCAGATCCCTTCAGGACGAATGAAATATGGGGGATCAAGGCATTGATCTTCTGCTATGGAGCTAGTACGGAAGAGTCAGTCACATCTCATACGATCTCCATGATGGTAATCTTATGTGTATGCTAGATGTGGAATCTGCATGTTCCATCAAAGCTGTTCTGTCAGAAAATCTTCAACCAACTCTTATATCATCAAAAAAAACCCACCTTTTTGTTAGGGAAGAAAAAGCATGAAATCCCCTTTGGGAAGCTATTGAAAGTTTCTTCTGATTTTTTTAAAAGTGCAAACATTATGGCTACGTCTAGACTGGCATGATTTTCCGCAAATGCTTTTAACGGAAAAGATTTTCCATTAAAAGCATTTGCAGAAAAGAGCATCTAGATTGGCATGGACGCTTTTGCAGAAAAGCGTCCGTTTCAATCTAGACACGGTTTTGCGCAAGAAAGCCCCGATCTCCATTTTCGCCATCAGGGCTTTTTTGCGCAAAACAAATCTGAACTGTTTACACTGGCCCTTTTGCGCAAAAGCATTTCTGGAAAAGGGTTTTTTCCCCAAACAGGAGCGTGAAAGTATTTGCGCAAGAAGCACTGATTTTGTACGTTACAAAGTCAGTGCTCTTGCACAAAATCAAGCGGCCAGTGTAGAGAGCTGGCAAGTTTTTGCGCAAAAGCAACCACTTTTGCGGAAAAACTTGCCAGTCTAGATGCAGCCTATGTGTTTCAGAGGAGGTGTTGCCAATGTCTTGATGTGTTGCTGTTACTTAGCAATAAGAGAGAGCCTCCACTTTGCTTCCTACTAGGAGAAGGCTAGTGCAGCATTTCTCATTGCAATAGGGAGATTATATCTATTCTGAGAGTTGCAGCAATTCTTAACTCACTCATTTGTGATGGTCACATCCTTCTCTTTTTGCTGATGCTACTAACAATCAGAGAAAAATGAAATAACAAAATCTGCACATGAGCCTTTAAGCTCTTCTCAGGCTGCAGTAGCTTTATTTTTTTCTCAGCACCTTAATTACAGCCTCTCCCCAAGTTATGAACGAGTTACGGACCAAACACTTGGCCATAACTCGATCTGTTCATAACTCGGACCCCATTGAGTTACACAGCGACCATGCTGTTTGTAAGCGCGGTTCGCAACTCGGGGACCAGCTGCACACCCTTCAAACACTGGCTTTTTTCCTGAAATTTATTATATTACTTTAAAAGACCCCTAAAAATTTGTTTGTTGGCCAAAAGACCTTTTCTAATTCTATTGGAATGGTCTGACTTCATCAGGAATGTCTCTAAGAACTACAGATAGCAATTTTAATAGAGAATGAAATTATTCAGACTAGTGTAAAAACAATCATTATATGTTGTTGCAGCCATGTTTGTGCTGTCGTTTTGTAGTTGCTCTTTGTTGCTTGGATGCCTGGCTACGATTGCAATTAACTAGTTATTCTCAAAGGCTTTATTTACTTTTGTTCAGACAGCTCTGGTGATATTAATTACTATTCCTATTTAAATTCCTCTCTGCCTCATCATCAACTATTCTCAAACAGAGATATTATATGAAAGGCAGCATCCTTTCTGTCTGTCCATTTCATAAAGCTATTGAGAACTGTGTATTGGTTTAGTGATCAGCAATGTGCAACCATCAGTTCTGAATTTGTTTTGGCTCAACTACGTACCAGGACTAGATTTGCAAAGAGCACTTAGGGCACCCAAAATTACCAGGCTTTACAGTGTAAGCCTGCCTCCCAATAGAGTCCACAGCTTTGAGTTAGGCTCCCTATACAATGCATCGTGAGAGGTGGGCACCTTGGAATGAAATTCACAGACATCAGCATGCTAGTCAGGTAGCTGCCTAAGCTAGCCAGTAAAAAGTGTCAAGGTCAGGTATTTGTCTGAAATACTAAAATATTCATTGGGTCAGAGAGAGAATCTATAGCTGCTGATTAAGGCACTTATCTGGGAGACCCAGATTCCAGTCCCTGCACCAATTAATATTTAAGTATTTGATGAGCAGGAGGATGGACTGAGCCATTGATTGACAGATCTTATCTTCTATGAAGCTGTTGGACTAACTAAGCCAATCCTCAACTGGCAAATCTGATCACACATTTCATACAAACTGGCTATTGCAATGCTGGATGGCTATCTTTTGGTACCCAAGACTTTCTAATTCTGAGAAATTTTGTAACCAGACTGAGCCAGAGAGAGGGACCTAGATGACCGCACCTCTACCAGCTCTGGATAAACTCTGAGCAGAACCTGGAATGGATAGTTTGTCATATTTACTGGACCTCTCTGTATTCTTTTCCTTCCCTTCCTTATTTCTTCTCTTTCCTATCCCTCTCCTTTGCCTTCTGTATAATAAGAGGCTGGCTTGTGGCTGCCAACTCTATATTTTGCTGCCATAAAGCAGCAGTTAAATGCAAAGCCCTAAATGGCCCAATGTTGATACAAGAGATCTCAGTGGTTAATAAGACTGGTGTGTCAGGCTCATGCCTATCTTTCTCCGGCAATGAAGCTCCCAATGAGAATCAACATCAGAGACAGAAGCTTCATCTCTATCTTCCTTGTTCTTTTGTCTTCCCTCATGTGTGTTTGTCTTGTTTTGTCTTTCAGACAATTGAATTGGAATGTAACACTACCAGCAGCAGCAGCTCTTCTCAACTAACATCCTTTTTCCCCACCCCCAAAAAGACATCTTGAATATCATCTAAAAGACTATCAAATGTGTGTCAGGGGATGAGGAGATGTTTCCTTCTAAAAACTCTTCCGCTAAAGGGAAAGACAAGAGGAATATTGTTAAAATGAAAGCTAAACTACATATTTCAAATGCTTTAACTGTTTTTCCTTCTTTTCTGTACCTTTAATAAAAGATTACAAGATTTTAATTATGTATTTGCAAAGGCACTATGCAGGCTGAAGTTTTGGTACACCAAACCCTCAATTGGGTTTAAAACTGTTTAGAGTTGAGCAGTTTCAAGTCCTGTTACTACCTTCTCTGAGCTCATATATGCCATTTAAATTAACAAAATTTAACATTCCTATCAAAGTAAATTGAAAAGGAATAGAGACAGAACCTCACTTGACAAATATTGGTCGTATCACAGTACACAACACTGAATGGTATTTAAATACCATAGTGATAGGCAGAAGCACTGTAAGCAGATAGATTTAGATATTTTGAATGAAAGGCATTTATCTGGGCTCCCAAATATTGGTAGCAGATCCAGATATTCTATACAACCAATCACATATACCAACCTATTCATTTCACCATACAACTACAGAATTGATGCTTTCAATCTTGCCTGAAATAATTACTAGCCACTCTGCTTCCTCAGCCTGTCTACTTCCATTTTCTTTTTGGACCTTTTTTAAATTCTGAAAGTGCCATAAAATCAAATGAAAGTATAACACAAATGATCTTCTGAACAAAGAACTGTGATACAGAGTTCTTATTCAACAGAATAATTTGGAAGGAGAAAGAATTTTGAGAGTAAAACTGATGATCTCTAAGAGAAGAGCACCACAGTTGAGTATTATTGATTTTTCTTCCTTAGTCATTTCAGTGATACAATCTTGAGCACAGTGACCACTGACAATAAATAATTTTCAGCTAGGCACTCAATTTTTAGTTCCTGCTTCTCACAAAAATCCAACAAATCAGGTGGAAATAAGTATATCAATTTGGCAGCCGCAGTGTGTGATTGGAGAACTACATTTTGGGGCAATTTTTTATCATTATTATTGTAATATGACTGATAACTGTAATTACAAAAGATAAATGTACAATAGTGAGAAAAGGTCACTTCTGCCTTTTAGACCATTCAGAAATTGTGAACAGAATTTAAGTAAAGCTATAGTAACCTGCTTACCCCAATGGTAAACACATACAAGCCATCCTTTTACCAGCTGCTAGGTTGGTTCACTATACCTCAGAAGCCTCGCCATAACCAAATAAATCGGGGTAGGCAATAATTTTTGGTGGGGGGGGGCACTCCAAGATTTTGGAAAGTGGTCAAGGGCCACACTTTTCTGTGGAGGTGGTGCGGGGTCTAAGATGGAGGTTGGATGCAAAAGGGTGTGTGGAGTATGGGGTGCAGGAGATGGTGTGAGATCTGAGAGGGAGTTTGGTTGAAGGAAGTGGTTATGACCTGGCTCAGGGGAACAGGGTGAAGGGTCTGGGAGGGTGTTTGGGTGTGGGAGAGGATTCTGGCCTGGGGGAGGCATGTAAGAGGGGGTACAGAGTGTGGGAGGGAGGTATGACCTGAGGCAGCGGGTGCAGAGGGTTTGGATGGTGATCTGGGGGAGGAAGTTGGGGTCCAGGAAGGGCAGGGGCGCAAGAGGCAGGCTCTGGCTGAGAGGCGCTTACCTAAGTGTCTCTAGGCCAGAAGCTCTGCAGCACCCCCTAGACAGGCTGGTCTCCCTGCCTGCTGCAGCCCCAGGCTGCTTGAAACTGCAGGCTGCTCCCTCCTTGTGGCTCTCAGCTCTGGGAGAGGAAAGAGGCTTGTGTTGTTTCCATTCTCTGGCCAGTCTGTCAGCTCCTATTGGCTGGTTGTTTCCAGGCTTGATCTGGTGACTGCCCATCCTATGTTCTCAACTGGACCTCATGCAGAAATTCCATTAATGCAGAAATTCGTTCATGAGATCTGGACTAGAAAAGCGAGGGAAAAATTGGACTAGTCCTCAAGTTTTTCCAGACTCATTCAGAAAAATGTATGGGCCATAATAAGATTAAGGAGATGGACACATGATCTCTTTTAGTACTTCATCACAATACTTCTGTGGTATTCCTGACTTGATATAATTACTTTCTATCCCTGATATTAATAATTACTGGCTTCATTATTATTACTTTAACTAAGTTTACGTTATATCACTATTTTGATATAATGTCAGCATGGTAAGAAACAAATTGAACATTTCATCTAATGGATGTTTGCCTTAAAAAACCTTGCCAGTTTTGCCAAACCATTTAAATTGCCTCTGGCTTCTCAGTGATTACTTCTGTAACAATTATAGTACAGATTGTTGTCTGCTGACATAAAACTTGTAAACCTTTCTGTGCCTAACATGGACGTAAATCATATAATTTTAGCTGAAGAATTAACATTTTTCTGATACTGTGTTGATTATGCTGTGGCTGGCTCTTGAGTATCACTAGTAGCCTGATGTGGTTCTATGGACACTTGCTTCAGTTTCCTTTTCTCCCAGGTTCCTGAAAGATTCCACCACAAGTTCTCTTGGCCTAATCTTACGTCTACCCAGGGCCAGTTTACTGTCTCAAACATGCAAAAAGTCCTTGAGAGCCCAAGACACAGTCCATTTATCCCAAACACTGTGCACATTGTCCATAATCCTGAAACAATTGCCAACAATACACCTCATACCCCTTCCCTGGTATCCTAACTTTCAGTCCTCATCAGCCTTCCCAGCTCTCCAGTTCAGGAAGGTGAGCAGGCAAGCCCCTCCACTGGTCACCTAACCTTCCTGGGTTTTTCCCAACTTCTGCCTCTTATACAGGACAGTGACCACAGTTAGGGCTCCCATGGGCCTTCCTCTAGCTCTGGAGTCTCCACATCCCTGCTTTATAGCTGTCTCCATCTTTCCTTTCCACAGCCTTCCCCAGGGAACTCCTATTGTTCCTTCCAGCTGCCTGCTTCCCAGCAACAGTTGTCTTCCTCCCATTTATCAATCTCAGATGCTGCCTCACCTTCTTAATCAGGTCAAACTGAAATGCACCTGTGCTAGCGCAGGGAGGCCACACCCACTTCATCTAAAGAAGCCAGCTATTTTGTGAAAAAGTATTTTCAGTCTGTGACATACTGCAAAGCTCTCTGTCTGCCAACTCCTATATGTTAGTTACTGACCCTAAAATTAAGAAAATGAAACATTTTTTTTAAAAAAGCCAAAACAACACTAATAAAATGGATATTGAAACAAATGACTTGGTGAGAACATATCAAGGATTTCTCCTTTGTAGTATAGCATTTCTGATCTCAATGATTTACAGTAATGAATAAAAAGAGGCTGATACTATGCAGTGGAAAAAATTCTAGTTCTTTATACAGGATATCTCAAGAATGACAGACAGCTGAGAATGACACTTAGCGACACAATCAATAGATTAGCTCCTCTTTACATTTGTTGTACTTATTGCCTAATTGCTTGCTTAGGGCTTCCCAATGGCAGCAACTGCATGCTGAGATTTCACCTTTGAACTCTGCTCTGCTAGTTTTAATAGCAAACAAAAAACTGTCCCCAAAATACTTATTTCTCTTCATTAAAACTGAGCCAATGTCTCCATGCTGTATGCCTGACATAAGTACAACCCCCCACCAATGGTGGTATAGACCCCTTAAATAAAAATTCACAGATGTTTAACTGGCAAGGTCTGCCAAGAAGTACCAACACTGACTATTATAAGCAGTCACATTCATTTATCTGGTACATGTATGATAAATGCACATACACATGTACCCATGTCTTGTGGGATAAGTGTTCTTGTTAGTTTAATAGCAAGTTTTGCAGAAATTGTTTTCAAATTTTTTTGTTGCCTGCAGGCCTTAAGAATTAATGTTGAACCACAAAGGTTCTTCAACTTGTTCAAATATGAATCAAGAATAGATCTTTCTATCCACTGGGTAACATTTACGTTTATTCCTTTGTATGTGATACAGGGGCATTAATCATTCTCGCAGCCTCTCTACCTCATAGGAGATGCGGGGAAATGATAATGTTTTATGTGAGTAATTAATCCTGTGGCAGATGTGTAGTTTCCAAGACTACTGCCATTAGAGTATTGACAGGCTTCGGAACAAATAATCAGGCACTGGGTTAGTAATGATTTTAATATGATAATATCTAGTTACTCATAAACAAGGAACATTCAGACCTTACGTTTTACATAAGTATTGTTATTTGTAAAGGCTTTCACAGCGAACTAAGTGATGAGGTTTTTGTATTTGGAATGTTGCTGTTGAATAAACAGCACACAATTAACATAACCAGCTGGAAGTGCATAATTCCTCAATTCTTTTCTATTCTGTAACAGTCATTGTTTGTATAAAGTGAGGAAGGTAATTCATAGGGAAACTAAAGGTCATTCAAGGAAAACAAAGGATACCAAGCAGTCAGTCTACACCTCTAAAGATTTACTTTTAAATTATGCTCTTATATATTCCTGCTAAACTGGTCTCTTTAGTTGTATTCTTGGCAAAGTGACAAATTCAAGTATACATGATGACAAGACTAGAAAAGAGTTTTCTATAACAATATGTAGAATCGTAAGGTTCGGTATAATGCATACTGGCCTTGAATTGTGAATATATAGAGCTGCTACATTCTCACATGTCTGGATTCTGCTATCAGCTATTCTTCAGTTGTTGCCACATTATTCCTTGCTCTTTTGATAGGTGCATGTGATAGGGAGCCCAAGGTATACAAAATATATGCTCCATATAGTTCCAGTGGTTTAGCTTTGTTTAAAACAAGTGGATTCTTTGTAAAATACACAGTAAGTGTATTGGTAGCTAGGCTCCTTCATAATTCTTATGGTGTAGCCTTCTAATACTGACATAGTCAGATATTCTTTAGGACTGGAAAAACATTCTACCTTGAGCGTAGGCAAAGTCTTGATCTTTTTTTTTTTTTTCCTGTGGCAGCAATAAGTATGTTAACACATTACTCCTGTGTCTGGTGGTGCCACCAGCCTGGCAAATGCTGAAGATGGTCAAGCTAATGCTGAAGGGACACAGACCTTATCTGCAGCAGCTCCACAATGTGGATTGTCACAACTCCTGGAGGGAGCAACCCTGTCTATATCCTGACCCATCTTCACTTGATAGATGTCCCATGAATGCTACTGTAGTGGGGGTGAGAAGGGATAGAAAAGAGGAAATCAAACTTTAGAGACCCTATGGACAAGATGGGTAGAAAGAGTGGCTTGCCTGGATCCAGCCCCCAAGGCTAATGCCCCCCAGCATTGAAGATCCTACACTGGCACTCCAGTATCCCTCCAGTGCCTTACCATAGGGCTGTAGTACACAAAATCTACTAGGCTCTGGTGTGCAGCCCCAATCGATTTTTCTGTGGGTCCTTGGTTCCAGACTCAAAAAAAGGTCCCCAACCCCTGCCTTAAGTGTTGCTCAGTGGGTTTAAGATTTGGAGGGAGGCGGGTTAGGCTATGTCTACATTACAAAGAAAAGTCAGAAAAAGATAATAATTTATGTATCTTTTTTCCACTTTTCGTTCCAAAAGAGGCTTTTCCAACATTAGGCCCATCTACACAGAGCTGAATGTCAAAAAAAACCCCTCTTTTGGAACATCCCTTCTTCCTCGTAGAACGAAGTTTGCAGGGATGCCAAAAGCATTTGCTTTTCCAAATTCCTTGGTATCCCAGAAAAGCTTTGCAGTGTAGACATAGTCTTAAACATACTTTATGTTAACTAAGTAATTAAGTAAAACCAGTTATTCATGCCTGGATATCAATGAAATTATTGCAGAATTTTCATAAGTCTTCAAAATCCATTGCTAATTTTGAGCCCTATGCAGGTGATTTTCCAATGATCTTCCTCACACTGTCTATCCTGCTTTTGTAGGGTATGTCAACATATATGCATTTTGTTTTTATCACATTCAGTAATAGTCCATATTCCTCACTAGCTGTTACTTGGACTTGTATAATTTTCATTGTTTCAGAACAACTTCTGTCCAGAATGTGTTTGAGGCATCAGCACAAGTAAAAGAGGAGACATACAACCCCAAATGAACTTTGGAACAAAATGAAAACTATTATGCTTGAAACTGCCAAAGCACACATTCTGAAAAGTCAGTATTGAACTACACCATGATTAACTGAGAAGGTGTTTGAGCTGTGTCAAGGCTTTTTCCCCACTCTGTTACGATAAATGCAGAAGTGGGGGCCAGCAAAAGTACCCCAAACATTATCTTTCCAGGCTTTTGGTATAAAACTTCCCACCAAAATCTTAAAAACCTAGATTGTGGAGATAAAAATCTGTTGCCATCACCCAAGTAATGACAAGAAAACCAGGGAAGAGCTCACTTGGGAAATCTTAGCCCTAAAGTAAAACCAGGACACAAAAATTAACCAGTACCAGGTTAATAAAAAGGAAAGAGAAGAACTTTTATTATCACCACAATACTCCTGTTATAAGCATAATGACTAGATGGAAAAGTCACCAATTATATACTCATGAGGGATTCCACCATGGGCCAAAATTTAGTTACAAAGTAGAGAAAACCCCATTTTTTTAAATGCATAGACATCAGACTCCCATTTCCAAACCTTAAAACAATAAAACCTGATGGATTAATCTAAACTTTACCCTACTTACAGATAGTGAAGAGTCTTTTCTTGGAGAGAGAGACCTATCTGTCTCCCTCAGTATCTGGAGAGAAAAATGCCCAGAGACAAAGGAGAGAAAAACCCCAAAATTAATTTGTCTCAGTTTGAAATCCCTATCTGCATTTCTATTGGCTGAGCAGATACCTGGCTAGGCACAGTTAACCCTTTAGTCCCCAGGCTGCTGCCCATCTCTCATGGTCATGACAAGCTGGCAAAAAAATAACGGAATGAAAAAGAATGTCTTGAAAATGGAAGAGAGTAGGAGCAAGTGTAAGACACTGGGAAGATTGTATGGAACTGGAGATTTATAAAGAGAGTAACAATATAAAAATTGTTTTCGTAGTGATGAGACTTCTCACCAAAAGGTTTTCTCTGCAATCAAACAATAAAAGATCATGATGCCAGGATCACTGAGAGGTTGATATTAAATGCAGATGGAAAGATTACTCTCTGTTCGCCTCAGTAAAGCCACTCATAATACAGGACCACAGAAAAGAAAGTATGGAGCCCGAGCTGACAAATCCTGCAAGAAAAAGTGGTAGATGCTATTATGAAAATGAAACTTGGAAATGCACAAGGGGAAGATAATGTTCCTGCAGTATTAGTAAAAGCAATTGAGGAACATGGTTATGATCTTACGTGGAAAATTTGTAATGATATATGGATGACTAGTAATTGTCTGGAGAAGTGGACAAATAATTTTTCTGCCATTACTGAAGAAGGGCGACATAACAGAGTGCAATATAGACATCCAGGATTAAATGGAACAAAGGATAGCAGCAGAAGTACCTCCCCTCTAGGTGGTTCATTAGAGAGCCAAGGCACATGTGACCAAATCACATATAGCCATTCATTGGTTATGTGCTTCATTGATTACTCAAAATCATTTGATACCTTCACAAAAGATTGTCTTTGGAGGGCAATGACAGACGTGGGAGTTCCAAAGCATCCCATTCACTGATTATAAGTCTTGACCAATAACCTTCAAGTTAGTTAGCATAAAATGTGACATCAAACCTTGGTGCTTATGGTTCCCATCATGGAAAAATCTGCCTCATTAGCCTGATAAAAAAGTAAAGGAACAGAGTAGATAATAACTGCATTGTTTATAACAAAGAACTTCTCTTTTTCACATATTAATAAAAAAATTGGCAACCAGCTACTCACAGATTCACTGATATTAATGACAGAATTCAGCCTTTCCAAACATTTCTGACATGTTTATTAAAATTCTTTTCATCATTTCAATAGTAAAATATTCCCTGTACTTAATTAAGTTGCAAGCAGCAACTTAAAGCAGCATACTGAACACATCTATTATTGCAGACCGAGAGAAAAAATGAAAATATGTAATCAAACAACAGTATATGTAAACTAAAGATAATCATACATTAACAAAAGACATATTGCTGTGTATAATGTGTACACACAAATATAATTATTGGTTAATTTTTGCTAAATTAAAATTCCTCTGTTCAACATTTATTGAAACCATTCTGAACTCATCCTTTTTATATCAGTGTATCTTAAAGAATCTGAAAGGCCATCTAGTATCTGATACGATGAGTATTCACTTGAGTTGTTTAAATTATTTAATTTTGGCCATGTTTCACCCAATTTTTTCCCCCTTTTCATGCAATCATTACAAAAGAGGAGAGTGGAATGATCTTTCTTTGCTGCAGATTAAATGGAGCATTTAAAGGATGCAAATCCTAACCCTCTCCATCCCCCAAATTACACTTGTGAATCGTTTCACTGAGTAATCCTTACATGGCATGGCCTTTCTTCTCTGGATCAGAGTGCAAACACTTGTTTGCATGAGCAATTGGGTGTGCCCATGTAAATTCTGGGTCCCTCCCCCCGCCCCAAGCATTCATGCAGGTGTCTCTGAAATTCTCCTTTTACTAACATTTCTGGGTATAAAATTTGATCACATGAATGCACATGAAAAGGAAAACAAATGGAGTGGAACATGGCCACGGTTAAATCATTTAAACAACTCAAGTAAATAGTCACAAAACATGTTTTTCAGTATTTGCTCAAGGGCATTACTGAATGGCACCAGGATGGTACTCTTCATCTGCTTTAAAGCAATCTCACAATTACATTGAAGTGCGACCCACACATGTGCTTTTCAAAGAGCACATATTACTGCTTATGTTCTGCTTGGCCCTTATAAAGAGGCACGGTAGGTGTGGAGAGTGTAAGAACCTTTCCTCTCCTTGTCTGGCCTTGGTAAATACCAGCTAGCACTGCAGCCCCTGTGTTATGGACATCAGAGAAGCTGATCCATCCCTACTTCCGTGATGGAGCTAACTCCACAAGGGTCCACGATAGTTGGACAAGAGGCAAAGGCATGGCTTCGGCCCTCCTAATGTGATAGGTACTGTCTGAACTGGGAAGGAATAAACTGCTTTCCACAAAGATGAAAGAGCAGGTACATAGAGTCTGCATGCCTGGGCGCTCTAGTGGACAGATTGTCTCATCAGCGCTCAGTTTGCAATGAAAGCAGTGGTGGGGCTCAAGCTACTCTAGAGGTGCTAGGACTGAGCACCAATACAAATTAAGAACTGCTCCTGGGCATTGTCTGAGTCAAGGCAGGACCACACAACCCCTTAGTGCGGTTATGGCTCAAGAATCAGTCACAAATTACTAGGACTATATGTGCAGTAGCTTCTTTTTAAAACCCAATTTCTTGTTCCATTTTAGGCTTGTTTGGGCTTGTAATGCCAAAACCTCACCATGTGAGTTAAGAGACTACAAAAAATAGTCTCTTACACAAATTAACACCAACACAAGAAATCACGCTAGAGCACATAACCTATTTGTATTTTGTTATACTTTCTCTGGCAAAATAGCTTATAAAACATAATAGTTATAAACCCTAATTTACTGAAGAGATCTAGTCTTTTATTCTAAGCTCTAGCCTGGAGGGAATTTTTTAAAGGCAAGTTACTACCCCCTTAAAAATAGTGTTTACAAAGAAAGGCATTCTAATAATGAAAAAACTGTCACTTTGTAACAGGATACATGTTAGCCAGTACAGCTTTAGAAATATTTGAAATATGTAAATCTGGTTTGCCATTCTCCAGCATGTACTGATGTAATATATTTCTAAATAAAGTCGTAGGCTATGTCTACACTGGCCCCTTTTCCGGAAGGGGCATGTAAATTTCACCAGTCGTCGTAGGGAAATCCACGGGGGATTTAAATATCCCCCGCGGCATTTAAATAAAAATGTCCGCCGCTTTTTTCCGGCTTTTAAAAAAGCCGGAAAAGAGCGTCTACACTGGCCCCGATCCTCCGGAAAAAGTGCCCTACTTTGAAGTAGGAATAAGACCCTCCGGAAAAGGGCTTTTTTTCCGGAGGATCGGGGCCAGTGTAGACGCTCTTTTCCGGCTTTTTTAAAAGCCGGAAAAAAGCGGCGGACATTTTTATTTAAATGCCGCGGGGGATATTTAAATCCCCCGCGGATTTCCCTACGACGACTGGTGAAATTTACATGCCCCTTCCGGAAAAGGGGCCAGTGTAGACGTAGCCCTAGGGTGCGTCTAGACTGGCAGATTTTGCGTAAAAGCAACTGCTTTGGGGCAAAAACTTGCCAGCTGTCTACACTGGCTGCTTGATTTTGTGCAAGAGCACTGACGTTCTACTGTCCGAAATCAGTGCTTCTTGCGCAAATACTTTGATGCTCCCGTTCAGGAAAAAGCCCTCCTGTGGAAAAGATTTTGCGCAAGAGGGCCAGTGTAGACAGGCAGCTATGACATTTTGCGGAAAAGCAGGCTAAACAGAAAAAAGCCCTAGTGGCCATTCGGATGCTCTGTAGCTGCAAGCCTGCACCTGACTTCCTGGTAACGCGAGACCCCTTAAAGGCAGACCAGACCACTGAGGCCACAAGGCAGAAGTCCTTCTGGGACCTCTGGTCACAGCTCTGCCACGTGGCCCCTGCTGTCCCCAATGCCACCCAGACCACGATGGCAGCTCCAGGGGGGGATCAAGCACCCGAACCCACAGCACAGGAAGCCCCAAAGGGCTGAAAAAGAAGGGCCCCATCCTGGTCCTCAGGGGAGCTGGAGGCACTGCCGGACCTCTGGCAGGAGGAGGAAGCCCTGCATGACACCCGCTCCCGGCTCCGGAATGCGGACATCTTTCACTGCATGGCCCAGGCGCTCGCCCAGCAGGGACATCCAGCCCAGACCCTGGAGCAAGTCCGGGCTAAAGTGAAAGAACTGCGCCTGGGCTATGTCCGGGCCAGGGGGCAGGAGCTGACACCTGCCCCCACTACAGATAGTTCCACGCCATCCTAGGCCAGCCAGCACCACAGGGACCGGACGTCCCCGTGGACAGCAGCATGCGCCCCCCCATCACCAGGACCACCAAGTTGGAGGAAGGAGACAGCAGCAGCGGGTCGGAGGATGAGGCCAGCACTGCCACCTTGCAGGGTCCCCCCCGGTAGCCCCAACGTGTCCCAGGCGTCCTCGGAGGTCGGGGAAGGTGAGCGTTGAACTGTGCACTCACAAGGGCGGGGGGAGGGAGCACGTCACTCAGGCCATGTGAGTTGCACGGGCTGTGTAGCATTAGACAGTATGCAGCACGTGCAACTATGTGGCCGCAGCAGGCAGTTCCAGGGCATGCCTGTGACCGTGCTGCTCACACACATCCGGCAGGACCGGGGGGAAGGGTAGATGCCGGCTGGAACCAGCCAGGGCCCCAGGGGCTCAGGCCAGAGCCCGCACCTCCTCAAGGGTGCAGCACGCAGACCGGCACACTGTCCCATGCCTGGCTGTGAGGCACAGCCAGCTGCTCTTGGGAAAATCGCAGCATCACAGCCCATGAGCGTGCCCCCCACTGAGCCCCTCGCCTGCTCCCGGTGCCTTGGCTGGGCCCCTAGGGAAGTCCCCACTGAGGCCACACATGTCCCTGGGCTACGTGTGTAAGGGCTAACGGGAGGGGGAGGGGGGAAGCGCTTGGGCCGACCCTAAGGCCGCCTGAGTTTTGCTGCAAGGATTGTACACTCCCCAGTCATCCCTGGTTCCGTCCAGGAGACATCCCACGTGATGGGGATCTGAGAGCCCAGACCACGTCTGCTAGATGTGCTCCCAGGCACTGTGTGAGGATTCAGCTCGCTCCCTGTCAAACACCATTGATTAGCCCAAAGCCTCACAACCTCCACCGGCAGGGAGTTCCACAGGTTAACACAACACAAGCGCCCTCCCATCCTCCAAGGGGCCAGGACACAGACCGGTGGTTATAATACGTGGAGGAGGACCCTACTCCAAGGGTGGTCCTGTATGCAAACATACAACACGGAGGGCAGGGGGGGTAACCAAGTGGGCCCAAGCCACATTACTGTGGGGTCACCTGGACACACAGGTAGAGGGCATGAGGCGTGGGGACAGTGGCCTGACTGACCCATCTTTTCTTCTCTTCCCTGCAGCGGGACCAAGCACAAGCCGGGGACCCTCTAGCCCTGCAGCAGTGGCAGCAGCAGCACCCCCAGCTGCCCAACCACCATGGCGGTGGCTCCACCACTGGGACCATCTCCTTCGGTGCCAGGTGCAGGCCGTCAAGCGTGTCGAGGCAGCCATCACTCGGCATGTGGAGGCGGGCCTGCAATGGCGCCAGGAGGCCTGGGGCTCCTTCCAGACCCAGTGCATCCGTATGGCGGGTTCAATCGCCACCCTCACTGCACACATTGGCCATGCCATCCATTATGGCATGGCCTTGCCCCATGCACCTGCCATCCCTCCCCTAGCACTGCTCCTGCCCCCTCCTGCAATAGCCCCTCCTGCTCCTGCTCCTGCCCTTCCTGCACAACTCCCTGTGCTGCCTGCCCCGACGCGGCCTGCCCCCCATGTGTAGGTCTGCCCCGCAGGAGCAGTCACAGGGGCCACTCCTCCCAGGAGTAGCTCCTCCCCCTCCCAGATGAAGGTCTCCTCTCCCTCCCAGTTCAAGGTCTCCTCCCCCTCCTATCCTAGATCTCCCCTCTCCCCATTGTAATTAAAAAGTTACAAGTTTTTGTGTTCAAGAAAAAACTGTGTTTGTGGTTTATTGGGAGGTAAGGGGAGAAGGATAGGGGATGGGAGAGAGTTGTAAAGGGAGACCGAGGTGCTCCTACTATGGGGCCTGAGAGAACATGTCCATCAGGGCCTCCTGGATGCGCACCCCATCCTGGTGCGTCTGGCGGATGGCAGCTATGCGGGGTTGTTCGTAGGCCTGGCCCTCACCTGCCATCACTGCGGGGAGGAAGGCCTCCCCCCTCCGCTCCACAAGATTGTGAAGCACACAGCACGCGGCCACTACTTCCATGACATTCGGCTCACCCATCTCGAGACGGGTGAGCAAACAACGGAAGCGGGTTTTCAAGCGGCCGAAGGCGCACTCCACTTGGTTCCGAGCCTGGTTGAAGTGGTCGTTGAACCAGGCCCGGTTCTGGTCTGGACGCCCCGTGTAGGGCCGTATTACCCAGGGCAGCAGGGAGTAGGCCACGTCCCCCATTACACAGATGGGCATAGGCACATCCCCAACAGTAAACTCCCACCAGGGGAAGTAAGTGCCCACCTCCAGCCTGCAAAACAGGCCGGAGTTCCGGAGAATGCGGAAGTCTTGTGCTTTGCCGGACCAGACCGCATAAATGTCCAGGAAGCAGCCACAGTTGTCCACGAGGGCCTGAAGTATGATCAAGCAATACCCCTTCCAGTTCATAAAATGGGCCGCTCACTGCTACGGGGCTTGGACGGGGATGTGGGTTGCATCCAGGGCTCCCCCACAGTTGGGGAACCCGAGGGCAGCGAAGCCGGCCACCGTAGCATCCACGTCACGAAGGGGGATGACTCTCGGGAGCAGGACGTCGTTGATGGCATGGACAACCTGCAGAAGAGTGCAGAGAAACACAGGGGAACACATCACATAAGGCAGGGTGAGTGTGCGCTCCCTTGGCCCCCCCCCCCCGTGATGCCCTCTGTCCTCACGCACACACACACACCAGGACCCCTTCACCCCATGCCCCCCCCCTCCACCAGCAGGCCTGTGCAAGGGAGGGATGGCCCAAACCCCTGGGTGACCCAGCCTGGAGTCTTGGCTGCCCCTGGGCATGGAGTACAGCATCCTCCCCCCACCTCAATCCCCCTGGGACTAACCTCCATCACGACGACACCGACGGTGGATCTGCCCACCCCGAACTGGTGTGCCACCAATCGGTAGCTGTCCGGGATGGCCAGCTTCCAGACTGTGATGGCGACCCTTGTTGATGGGGATGGGTGCCTGCAGCCGGCTGGTGGTTCTCTGGAGCGCAGGGGCGAGCAAGGCACATAGCTCCAGGAACGTCTGCTTTTGCATGCGGAAGTTCCAGAGCCATTGCTGGTCATCCCATTGCCCCAGGACCAGCCAGTCCCACCAGTAGGTACTGGTGTCCAGACTCCACAGTGGCCTCTCCATGCTGGGGTGGGGATGCCACAAGGATGCCCTGGCTTCCTGGTGAGGGAGTCCAAAACGACTTGCACCTCCAGGTCCTGGAACAGGAGGGCAGCATCCTGGAGCACCAGCTGCAGGCACTCCAAAATGGCCGGAAGAGGCCGGAGCAGGCACATGGCCACCCCTGGCTCCATGGCAGACAAAACAATCAAGATGAAAAAAAAACAGGCAAAGGCATTAAAAGGCAAAAGGCAGTGGTGACCAAAAAGGCAGAGGGCAACCACCAAAACTGCTATGGCTGCCAGACCCTGCAAGAGGTCCTATAGCACGCAGCAGGAGAGAAACAGCTGTCTGGGGAGATCCCTTTAAGAACGTGTCTCAAAGGAGCTCCAGCCCCCGCCCCCGGAAAGGGCTGGTGCCCTTTTGCCCTCTTCAAAATGGTTCCAGGCTTCTGCTTTTGCGCAAAAGCGTCTCGCCAATGTAGAAGCACTTTTGTGCAAAAGCGCATCATTGTTACAATAACTCTGGGACCAATCTAGATGCTCTTTTGCGGAAATACTTTTAACGGAAAACCTTTTCCATTAAAAGTATTTCCGCAAAATCATGCCAGTCTAGACGTAGTCCTAGTGTGCAACAAAGGATAGGTTAAAGCTAACTACATGGTGTTATATATTTGGAATATAGTATTAGATTTCTATAATCCACTCTTGCCTATCCCCTCACTCATTTCGAACATCAAAACGGCATATGATGTCCATATTAAGAACTGTAAGCATATACAACACATGAACTTACCCTAAGAACTATAAACCACAAAGTGTTGCTTCTTCCTGGCAGTTTAAATAATAGATAGGAGATGAAGTAGTGTAATTTCTGCAAATTGATTTACTGTTCTTTTTAAATGCGCATTGTCTGGTATTTGTAATGAGCTCTCATTAGCACTTCCTTTAATATTACCTTCCAAAGAAATTAAATGATGTGAGTTGTATAGAGAAATGCTGGGTTTAGGGTGGCTCATAATATAATATGTAGCTAAGACCCCTTATTCCAGGAGTATTAAGACAAAGAACCTCCTAAGAAATTTCATGCCACTACACAAATTTCAGATTTGCTGTTTGTGGAGCTCCCTGTTAGCCACTAAAATCTGAATTGAATAAACTGTTACTGGAAATTAGTTTTTGCAATGTTCTCAAGCATCTGTCCAATCTCACTAAAATACATAGGATAAACTTAAAAAACAACACATAGACTATTTGTTGTTTTTTAAGTTTATCCTGTACAGACTAACTTGGCTACCCCCTGAAGCTTTTAAAATACATAGGGTCAGGCTGAGTTGAATCAAAGTGGCTGCCTCTTCACCAAGACTTTTAGGAAAAGTCTCCCAAGCAACAGTGGGAACCTGCTTTTTTATATGTTATCTAGTATTGCTCACAACACATGCTTTTCCAGTTGCCACCAAGCCAAACTGATTTCACACTGATGACTTTCAGGTGAAAGACTTGGTAACTCTTGTCTGTCCTATTGTATCATCCACTTCCTGTTTTCAGCTGTTTTAACAATTATAATTACATGTGAGAGGAAAATATTAGATCTTAGTTCTTTAATAACAACAAATTTAATTAAAAACACTAACAGAAAATGACAACCCCATGGAGGATTAAATCATTTATGATCAAGCTGCAGAATCTGTTTTTCACAATGAGAACTGTGCTGTAGGAGCAAAACTAATATTAATGTAGAATAGCCTTTATCCAGCTACTACACACCTGCTAACATTAATGAGAGTTAAATATGATTATAGAATACACTCTTTATAACAGTGGTCTCCAGTGTTTTTAAGCACAAGATCACTTTTTGAATTTAAGTGCAATGTAAGCTCTATCTCAAACCTAAATATCCTTGCTCCGGCTCCTTCATGCCCTATTCTTCCAGGCCCTGCCCCTGCTTACTCCATCCTCCCTCCCCCATTCTTGCTCCCTTTCACCAGGCAGGGGCAGCAGGTTGGGCACACGCTTTGGTCTTGGGCTAAGGGATGTGGACAGTGAGAAGGGCTCTAAGCTGAGCATGAGGCAGGAGTTGGGATGCATGAGGGGGTTCAGGGTACAAGCCTTCTAAGGGAGTTCAGGTCCAGGGGGCTCAGGGCTAGGGCAGGGCTTTGGGGCGCAGGAGGGGATTCATGACTGGGGCAGGGGTTCAGGATACAGGCTCTAGTTGGACACTGTTTACCACAGGTGGCTTTTGGGTGTTGGTGCAGTGGGGCTAAGGCAGGCTCACTCCTGCCCCGGTCCTGCACTACTCTCAAAAGCCGCCAGTAAACTCCCTCCATCCCAAGCCCTGTTGCCTCCCCTCCCTGTTCTGTGGAGATAGAATACAGGGTGGGAGGGGACACCCTGACATCAGTGCCCCCTCCTCTCCCTTCCCTGATCTATACAGCAAGCAGGAGGATCCCGGGGGGGAGGGAGGGAGCTCCAAGGCAAAGTGAAGGAGATTCACAGCAGTGGTGGGACGGGCAGTTGAAGTGCTGCACTTGATAGACTCTTGGCCAAACCAAGAAGGATCACCTGTCAGAGGTTCCAAGATCTATCAGTAGATCCCAATCTACTGGTTGGTGACCACTGCTTTACAATATAACTGTTAATTTCCTTCATCTCCAACTATAGTTTCCAAATGCATCTGACTCAATTTTATTCCTGATACTAATGTTTACAACATGTAACTGGACCCTGTAACTGGGTGGCTCTCACATTTTGCAAGCACTCCTAGTCTGGCTAAGTGCATGTACCTACATTCTCTCTCTTTAAAAGTCTTTTGGCAACTCAGCCCTCCAAGGGAGTCACATCCTGTGTGAATCACAAACCCCTTCCAGGGTTCACATTTAACAAGGGCCTATCTTAGTGCCCTCTGCTAGGGTCCCTCTTAGCCTGTTTCCCCACTCTGAGAGAAAAAGGTGCCCCCAGGGCTATTCCTCCTGGAGATGACATCCTTACTCATCTAACCATCATAGTCCATCTTCAATCATAGTCTGTGATTGAAATCAATGGGAGAATCTGAGTAATGAATTAGTTAACTGGATTTAGAAGCCAAACTTTATTAAAACTCTTGGTCAGCATTCACATATTTTCTTTGTCTTACTTTTAATTAGTTTAATTGGTTAAAGGTCCTGATGGACAGTAAGTGGTATGAAATTGAGCTCTTCCTTCTTTCATCTGTTTTTATTAAAAGTAAGACAAACAGATTCTCCCACTGATTTCAGTCACAGATTCTCACTGTCATAAACTGCCTTTTGGTGATAAATGTGCAAATGTAGGCAAAGCCTTGTATTAGATCCTGAATGAGCTGATTTGCTATACTGCATCTGCTAACACTCTCTGTAACAGGTAACTCCAAGCAATAAAGTTGGCACATGGAACATAACAGGACTCTGTATTGTCTCCTTGGCTATCTATTGTGTCTCTTGCAATAAAATTAAATCCAGCTATCAAAGTAGTTCTCATGGGTGGAGAGAAACATAAGATGATGTATTATGCAGGTGACATATTGTAACTAATATGCATAATAGGGGTAATCTGTGAAAGATTTGATGAACCCGGTGGGAGATTTTGGAGTACTCTGAGGCTACAAAATAAATTGGATCAAAGGTAAGATGGTCTCAATCTCATGGTATTGTCTCTGTTCAATAAAGAATGTGTATAAGTTTTACTTGCTCCACAAGAGAATGATGTATGTGTATACTGTTCAAAATATTTTATCAAACAAATATATCTACTTTTCACAAAAACTCACCTATGTGTGGAAACTACAGCTATATTTATGTTAGAAAACTCAAATAATAATGATAGTAGGACTATGAATGTATTACGTTCTTACTATGTTATCCTTAATATTTTCATATTCACATTCTAAAGCAATAAATAATACTATATGATAGATATTCAGTGCCTGGAGCCTGTATGGTATGATCCTTGTACCTGGAAAAAAACATATCTTACAATTCACTGAACCATTCTGAAAATATATTACTTAACTCTAGGTATAGGGTACATATTACATTAACAGTGCAGAAGTGAAAGAACATTAAGATGAGAGACAGCAGTATCACAATGGGCTTATTATTTCTCTGTATTACATTATCTCTAAGGGATTCACAAATAGATCAAAATTTGGGCCTGGTCTACACTGCAGTTAGGACAACAAAATTTGTCTTCCCACAACCTAGTTATGCAAGTGTCTACAATTAAATTTGTCTTTCACCATTATAAGCATTGAACAACTCTGCAGAAAGACTTCAGAAGACACTTATTGCACAACACATACTATAGCGGGGACCACCTCCAGCATGCCATTGTCACATGTTCTCACACTGAAAGAAGGAAATCAAGAAATTTACCATAGAAGAAATCCTAAACAACATACAGCTCTGATTCTGGTGTTCCTCACCCAAAGGGTTGGGGCAAACTCAGAACACAGATCAGGAATGCAGTCTTTTGGATTAGTGAGTTCTGCAGCCAGTGCTCATAGCCCCAAACCTGAATTATGATGTGATTCCACCAATCAGGACTTTTTTCCTTGGGCCGAGAAGCAGCATTCCATCTTCAGGTGCTCCATGAACACTAACAACAACCTTGAATAGTCTTTTACTGTCTTACAGCCATCTGTCCTCCACAATATTGCTGCATGTTCTTCCTGAGGTCCTCAAAATACAGAAGAATTATTTATCCCTCATTTGCAATGCTCATAACGATAGTGCAGAGGTGTGCAAGCTGTCAAATATGGTGAACAGATAGAAATTCAATGTGGGTTTAGGGGATTTTAAAAAGGCACAAAATTATGGAATATGAATATAATTTCTTGTTCCCAGGCACCTTTTCAAAAGTCATTTGTGCCTCACCACGATAAGCCAAACTTTCTCAAAAGACAGTTTGTCAGACAATGGCAAGTTGCACACTGGAATACCTACCCATGATGCATTGCACTGTGTATCAAAACCAGCCTTTCTGGTGGGTATGCATAGCACTGATGCAAGGAGCCAAGTTTGCATGCACACAAGTGATATACTAACAGTGGCACCTTTATGCTAACATAACTTGTACTGACGAAAGCTCATAGTGTAGGCTTGGGCATACTAATATGTTAAAAGAAGGAATTTCATGAACTGAATAATATGCCAAACACAAGAGAAAAAAGTGAATTTCAACTTTTTTAAATCTTAGTGTCATTTCATGAAAGTCAATATTTTGGATTCTCTATATTCTAAAGCTTTTGTAATCTAAACCTAGCCAAATATAGATGTAAGTGTAGACATAATACTCAAGTCATGACAGATGCTGTTTTCTATTTTTTACTGCTCTCTCTGGATCACTTCTTCTGTGGAAAAAGAAATAACTGCTTGCAGTTACTATTAGTTAGTAACTTCTAGACCAACGGTCTCCAACCTTTTTATACCCAAGATCACTTTTTAAATGACAGACCAAGCCAAGATCTACCGCCCCACCCCTTCCTTGAAGCCCCGCCCTCTCTATTCTCCTCCTCTCCATCACTTGCTATCCCCAATCCTTATACTGCTACTTTAAAAAAAAATTTCCCACCATTTCTCGCAGCTACTCACCTGTGCTGTTGCTCGGTGAGTAGCTGCTCCTCAAATGAGGAAATCTAATGTAAATGTACTGCGCAGGTACGCAGTTCAGCGAGGGCTCAAGAGCTACTCTTAGAGCCTCCAAGATCTACCGGTAGATCGCGATCTACTGGTTGGTGACCACGGTTCTAGACACTGAAGATTTGAGGTTTATACAGGGTTTAAACTAGCACTTGCAGATACAGGCAGTCCCCGGGTTACGTACAAGATAGGGACTGTAGGTTTGTTCTTAAGTTGAATCTGTATGTAAGTCGGAACTGGCGTCCAGATTCAGCGGCTGCTGAAACTGACCGCCAGTTCTGACTTACATACAGAATCAACTTAAGAACCCCAGGTGTCCCCAAGTCAGCTGCTGCTGAAACTGATCAGCAGCTGATTCCAGGAAGCCCGGGGCAGAGCAACTCTGCCTCGGGCTTCCTGTAGTCAGCGCTGGTCAGTTTCAGCAGAAGCTGACTTGGGGACGCCTGGGGCAGAGCAGCTGGGGTGCTGCTGGGTTGCTCCAGTAGCGCCACTCCTCGGTGCTACTGGACCAACCCAGCAGCACCCCATCTGCTCTGCCCCAGGTGTCCTGATTCAGCCGCTGCTGAAACTGACCAGCAGCGGCTGAATCAGGACCTGGGGCAGAGCAGCTGGGGTGCTGCTGGGTTGGTCCAGTAGTGCCCAGAGCGGCGCTTCAGGACCAATCGGCAGTGCCCCAGCTGCTCTGCCCCAGGGTCCAAAACAAAAGCCTGGTCTGCTGGGGGGGCACACTAGCTGTGCCCCCCCCCCCCAGCAGACCAGGGACACGGGGAGCAGAGCTGCAGCGGCAGCGGGGTGCCGCGCCTCTGAGGCTTTGCTCTGGCAAAGTCTCAGAGGCGCGGGACCTGTCGGGGCTGCCGCTTCAGTCTGGGTGCCTATGGTCTGCTGGGGACGGTCCCCAGCAGACCACAGGCACCGGGACTGAAGCGGGAACCCGCCCGGTGCCCCTGGTCTGCTGGAAACGGTCTCCAGCAGACCAGGGGCAGCGGAGCAGCTTACGAACGGGGCTTTCTCGCCCCGGAGCTCGCAGGTAGCAATCCGCCACCTCGACCTCCGGGGTGAGAAAGCCCCGTTCGTAAGTGCGGATCCGACATAAGTCAGATCCGCGTAAGTTGGGGACTGCCTGTACTCTGAAATCATCAGTTTAATCATTTGCACAAAACATGGTACAGTAGACTTCCGATAATCCAGCACTTTTGGGACCTAGGTGGTGCCAGATTATCAGATATGCCGGAGTATCGGGAGGTACTCCAGCGGGGGGATCTGCTGGGACCCGTATTGCATGCGGGGGGTGGGCGGTGAATGGCGCGGTGAGGGGCGAACCCTCTGCCATTTTGCAGGAAGGTGGGGGAAGCCCTGCGCCGCCACCGAGAGTTTCCAGGAGGGGAGTGGGCGCCCCACCCCCCAGACTGCAGTAGTTATCACCGAGTGCGGGGGTAAGGGGTGGCACTGCGGGACCAACCTGGCAGCACCCTAGCTGCTCTGCTCCGCTGCTTCCCCAAGTCTTCCGATGCCACTGCTGAAACTGATGAGCGGCGGACTTGGGGAAGCAGCGGAGCAGAGCAGCTTGGGTGCTGCTGGGTTGGTCCCGCAGCACCGCCCCCCTGCTCAATGATAACTGCAGTCTGGGGGGTAGGGAGCCCGCTTCCTTCCCGGAAACTCTCAGCGGCGGCGCGGGGCTTCCCCCACCTTCCTGCAAAATGGCGGAGGGTTCACCCCTCACCGCTTGATTCTCCACCCACCCCCCACTCTCCCTAACCAGACACAGTGTGGGTCCCAGCAGACCCATCACAGGGGTATAATCCCAATCCCCTCTTCTCCCCTTCCCTTTCCCAGCCGCGAGCGCCCATGGGGCTCACAGCAGCTCCAATTGTCCGGCTGGCCAGAGCACTTCCGGGTTCCAGTTGGTGCCAGACTATCAGGAGTGCCGGACCACTGGATACTGGACAATTGGAGTTTTACTGTAATTAGAAATGACACTAGCAACAGAAAACCTCTTTTAAAAAATCTCTCTGTTTAGCAGTTTTGCTGTTATTGTCTTCAAAAGACTTATTTATTATGTCCAAATACAGGGGTTTAGTCATAGGCTACGTCTAGACTGGCAAGATTTAGCGCAAATACTCTAAACGCAAGAGTTTTTGCGTTAAGAGTATTTGAGTAAGAAAGCATCTATACTGGCATGTGCCTTTGCACAAAAGATTTGCTTTTGTGCAAAAGCATCTGTGCCAGTGTAGATGCTCTCTTGCGCAAGAAATTGATGATACCTGTCTACACTGGCTTCTTGCACAAGAACACTTGCGCAAGAGGTCTTATCCCTGAGCATGAGCGTCAGCGTATTTGCGTAAGAAGTGCTGATTTCATACAATAGAACATCAGTGTTCTTGCGCAAATACTCGCAGCCAGTGTAGACAGGCGGCAAGATTTTGAGCAAAAGCAGCTGCTTTTGTGCTAAATCTTGCCAATGTACTCACAGCCATAGGTTATAACGAGAGAGGGTTAAGGCTTTTTCTCCAAGGATTCAAACTCTGGGTATCAAGTCTCCATAGGTCTATATAATACATACGATTTTTTCAGGGCTGACCTTACCATGTGGCGAACTGAGGGGGGCATCACTGTGGGGGGGCATCACTAGGACCCAGAGTGTAGAAAATTGTGTCTGCTGGTGGTGCATATGTATACTCTCTGCTCTAGATGCACAGAGATGGTGGAGTGCTGTGCTGGAGGAAAGAGGGCACAAGAGGCATAGCAGGCAGGCAGGAGAAAAGAGGGCATGGGGGCATCATTTGAACTCCCTGCCTCAAGTGCCAAAATGTTGTGAGCCAGCCCTGGATTTTTTTTCCATTCACCCATCAGTATCAAATACAATTCCCTTTGCTGAGCTCCTCCAACTCTTTAATTGTTGGTTTATCTGATTGCTTTTGGAGACCTCATGTCACTACCATCAATGGCGCTATCATGAAGAAGGGGGTAAAAGCTGTGTGAAATGTCTGCATTTAGTTTAGAAGCAGCACTGGGAGATGCAGTGATTTTTCAATATCTTTCTGGGACCTGAGAGTGTGCCAGCCGACGGTCAGGGCAGTGAGTCCCTTATGACCGGCTGAAGTTCTTTTAAATTGTGCTTGGTTCTGTTACAGCAACTGAAGGAGTCAGGTTAACAGTTACTATTTTATTGTTACAGGGTAAACTTAGTTGTTAAATGCTACTACTGTGTTACAGATAACACAGACACTACAAAGGACAGGACAGAAATTACACTAAGAAGTCACTTACAGGTACCATGAAACCCTTTTGATTCCCTGAGCTCTTATTAAATGCATGCAAAATAGACACATAGCAGGTATATATTCTCACCCCTGCATTCCAGACTTGGCGTGGCCAGCATCTTTCTCTCAATCCCTCGGGAAGAAGTAGGGCGAGGTTGGGCGTCCCACAGACCTCGGGAGACAATCAATACCTGCCAGCAGGTATAGATGATTGGAGCTCAAATGGGGTGGGCTGCTGAACCTCTTTTATACCCCTTGGGTCATGTAGGCTTCTTCCTGGTCTCAAGTGGCCAATTAGGAAAAATGGCTTTGAATGCCAAGTTTCCCACGAAGGGTGCAAAGCATAATTTACACCTGGGAAAATGCAGACAATGGGCACCTCTGGTATGTGATGGGCGAAGATTCCTCTCTGGGACAGTGCAGGCGTGTCAATTACTGGTACTAGCCATCAGGGCAACGGGAGGCCCCGGGTCATCAGCTAGCCCATTTACTGTCTGGTTTCTGTTTATGGTAGAGTCAGGGACAGGCAGCACACCTGTGTTCCCAGGGCATCAAAGGCTGACTGCCTTTCTCTTGCTCTCTGGGGGGGGGGGGAAACAAGATGGGGTTCGTGGAAAAACAAGATGGGGTTTGTGTCTGGCTACAGAGTGCCAGCGGAGGTCAGGAATCTGCATCTACAACCATAAAAATAAAAGGATATTTTTTTTAAAAAATTAAATAAATTTAATAAATCATAGTAGAGCCCAGGGCAGTGTAATTCTGCCCATAGGACAGAATGCACAAGTGGCCTGGTTAGGTGGTGGATGGGTGTGTGATATATATGGCAGTTTTAACACAACATAATTTATTTGGGGTTGCTGTTGACATTGTAGAGGGAATTTTAAGGAGTTCCTATGCAGCTGTTCCACATGGGATAGGGGGAAGCTGAGACTCAGCTAGGACTCAAGTATCAGATGGGTAGCCGTGTGAGTCTGAATCTGCAAAAGCGGCGAGGAGTCCTGTGGCACCTTATGGACTAACTGAAGTGTTGGAGCATAAGCTTTCATGGGCAAAGACCCACTTCATCAGATGCATGTAGTGGAAATTTCCAAGTTCAGCTAGGACTGAACTTCCTTTTGTAGCATCGCTGGAGACACAATTGGATAAGGGCAAACCCTGACTCTGAAGCATTATGGCACTATCCCACACTGGCCATGTGAGCTTGTGGAAAAGAGAAACTGCAGGTCAGAGCCAGCTAGAAGCGGGGCTGTCAAGAGCAAAGACAAACAGCTGCAACTAGGATTCTGATAATATCATCAGTGCCTGACCACTCTGACTGTGAACATTCCCTCCTCTCTTCTGATTGGCTGTTTTCTCCATTTCTCTCTCAGCCCATCCATTATGGTCTCTTCAGTTCAGCATCACTCTGTCTGCTTCCTTATTCCTCTTGTGGCCTAAGAGGAGTACCCTCAGGCCAGTACGAGCTGTGGGACAGGTTGGAGTCTGCCTCATCCCCCACCCCCACAGCACAGCCCCAACCCCTGCATCTCTTCTGGAGGAGGAAGGAGGGAATCAACCACAGGCTTCCCTTGGCTGGTCAGATCATGGGGGAAGAGAGGCTGGCAGCACGCTGTCTGCTTTTCCCTGGCTGGCCAAAGCACAGGGGAAGGAGGCTGTCAGCATGCTGCCTCTGCTTTCCCCCAGCAGGCCAGAGCACAGGGAAAGGAGGCTAGCAGTACACTGCCTTTGCCTTTCCCAGACTAGCCAGAATCAGCCCCATGGTGGTGGACCCTGAAGGACCCTGGAGAGGTGCATTTGCACCCTTTGCACATACACCCTCACCCTGCACACAGGCCTGACTCTCCTTTCAATGACCCTGCTTGCCTTTTTTTCCCTCAATGTTTAGCTAAGCCCTTTCTAGCAAAATCCCACTCCATTTAAAAACAAACAAGCAAACAAACAAAAACAGCAACCTAACCCTGAAACAAAACAAAGAACATAGATAGCACTGAACTGATGTTTACACATCTTCCCTCTGCTTGTGCATTTTCCTCCCCATCACCTTTTTCTCTGTCTTGTCTAGTTAGACCGCAAGCTCTTTAGGGCACGGACTGTATATTGGTATAATGCCTGACACAATGGAGCCTTAGTATTTTCTGGGATCCCTATATGTTATTGTAATCACAATAAAAATAAATTACAAGAAGAAATATCACTTGGTATGCATACTAGCACAGACTTGGGACTTAATCACAAATGTTTTTTAAATCAGCAGGAATTAGGTGGCTGGGGACCTTTCAGAATCTGTCTCTCCCTTTAAGACCAAAACAAAACACAAACAAACAACAATTATATGATGGCCTAAATAAGAATGAATGCTGGTATAGTTGATTTTGAGTTACATAGATTTATTCCTCACCATGAAGCTAAAGCAAGCTGATTCTAATAATCAGTAATGGAACAAACTGGGCAATGTATAGCTCTTACCGCAGCATTATAATAACAACTAACTAATTACAACTAAAATGCAGTTTAGCAGCTAGATCGATAGATTTTTTTAACACTACACAACAAGCTAACACTGAGGGCATGTCTACACAGCAGGGCTAAAGCCAAAATAAGTGATGCAACTTGAGCTATTTCAATTGCGTAGCTTTAACATGAAATAGCTTATTTCGGCTTTTGGCACTGGCTACACAACAGGAAGTCTGAGAAAGAGCACTCTTCCTCCAACTTCCCTTACTCTTCATAAAATGAGATTTACAGGAGTCAGAGTAAGAAGTCCTTCTGCTCAACATTATTTTGCCATTATGTCGAACTAAGTGCTTGTAGTGTAAACGTAGACGATGTTATTTCGGGAAAACATTAGTTATTCTGAAATAAATTACATAGCTGTGTAGATGTACCCTAAAGGTATGTCTACACTTAAAACACTGCAGCATCACCATTGCACTACTGTAGCATTTCAGTTATTTCAAAATGGTGGTAGTGTGGACACTCCACTGCTGCTATTTCGAAATAACTGCTCCCCAGAGTCATTCAAAGTAATTCCTTCCCAGTGCTTCCTGGGGCTCTTAAGGTATCATGTCCACATTAAGGGAGTCTGCCTCGGACTAATTTTAAGGTTTCTCTGTAGTGTAGACACACTATTTAGAAATAATTATTTTGGGAGTTATTTTGAATAAAATTATTTTGAAATAATTTCCTAGTGTAGACATGCCCTAGATGAATTTGTAAATAGCATCCAGGGCACGCATCCCGGACAGGGAATTTCTTCAACATCCTATCAAAGAAGAACATATTTTTTCTAAACAGTTCTAAAATATTTTCACTCAGTCCACATTGGCTACTAAAGTTAATGCACATTTTCTGTATTCTGTTTTGATCCCAGGGTAGATAGACTTTCCTCTGCCCTTTCCCTGTTTCCCACCACACGTTGGAAAGTCACTCGCCTGCATATATAATGGAGATATCATACCATGCTTGTTTGAGTTTCTGACAATGTTAAAAACATCCTAGACAGACACTTTTATTTTCCTGATCAATGATACTGCACCTCAGAACAAGCCATGCTGTACCACACTATGAGCTGATCTCTTTCATAAAAATGCATGATATATATAAATATATATATTTATTTCTATCCTGAGCACAGAGGATGAAATAATTCTGCACCATGTCCCATTTTTGTGCTGTTAAGGCATACGGTTGTTTTGCAAGCAAAACAGTAGATCTTTCATTTGCCAGTGACATTCCACAAAGTGTTTATAATTCAGTGTTAGCTTATCAACCATCCAATCTCCCACTCTAGGGAATGTGTCAACCATCAAAAGGAGTGGAGGAGGTGTGCTGAATGTTAATGGCTTCCATTTCATCAGACTCACTTTCTTAAGGGCATTTAATCAATGAGGACAAGTAGTAGGCAGATTTTTAAATAAATGTGTCACTTTAGGTTAATCCACAATACAGACGAATGTATTTGTTTATGCGATTCCCCAAATATGCTCCTTTGCTGCTCAACTGAATTTATAATCTGTAAATGAAAACATGTTACAAGTTAATTTAAACTACCCCAGAGCAATAATTTATTTGACCTACTAGGATCTAAAATATCTAGAAGTTTCAGGTCTGAGGGCGTTTAATGTCAGCGAGTCATACTTAGAAAGGTTTCATGCAAACTCTTGCCCAAGTGAACAAAACTTGTTTTTTGGCCATTTTATTTTTAAGAGACAATTTTTTATTTAAAAATGATATCAAAACATTAACCAGCTGTTGTAACCAGAAATATTGTAAGCATTGCATATAAATGTAATTTCTCATATATTATTTAAAAATTAAGATCACTGTGTGAAAGCACAATATACGTAACTAAAATGGTAACATACTTGCATACACATACATAAATATGGGTGTGTGTATCGACGTATGTACAGTGTGTGGAGACATGTTAATGGTCTCCAAATTAAAATATATAATTTGCTTTGCCTTCTTGTTGATAAATACCTTAAACTATGATGAACACAATGTATTTTATGCAAAGCTGATTATGAAACAAAATTTCTATTGTCATGTATCAGTATATAGGAGGCTTTGGTTATTCCGTAGGAAGCTGGACATAAATTATCCACAGGTGCTGTTACTCTGATGTAACTGTACTGGTGTTGCACTAAGGAAAACCACTCCATCAGTGTAAAAAGTGACTTATGCTTCTCTACACCAGAGATTTGCACCAGGACAACTATACTGGTGTAGCAATGTCTATGATCCAGATGGGGGCATGTTCTTGTCTTACCTAATATAAACCATTTGAGTGACGGCAACCAACCAGACTATAGCTCTCCAGTTCATGTGAAACTTTCTTATTGATTGCTAAGAATGCTTCACACACAAAGAACTGGAAAAAAAAAACCACACACACACACACCTTGCATTGTCTATTTATAAAACAAAAAGTGATGTTTTTAGGATATGTCTACAGGTGCACTATGGCTATGAAGCATTCTTAGGGTTGTAAGGTCAAATTCTCATGCAACCCTTCAGGGCCAGAATTGCTCTGTTTCAGAGCTATTCAGCACAATACACAAGTCATAGGTGAACCTATAAACACACATAATGGGTGCTTTCAAATGTATATTCATGTGCTAATTTGCAGTACAATTCAACTCTTTCCAATTCAAGGACAAATTAAATTATTCTTGTGCATCCTGCTGGTAATTAGCTTCCTAAAACTGAAATCTAGTTTTTTTTCTCCTAACATGCTGGAGTCTTTGAAAATAATAGGCAAAAGCTCTATAGCCCCTTCAAGAAGCATCTTTAGTATGGATCTCAAAAGTCACGTAAATCAAACCATTTTGTAAACTATGTCGCAACCTTTTTAAACATATCTCCATGTTAGCTTTAACATCATTATGTCCCATTGTGATGAAAATGGACTTTCTGTATCCTGTGATAATGAAAATAGCCACTTTATGCAGTTTCTGCCTGCAATTATCCAGGCTTTTCTCAGACTCTAGAGAAATCTAAGCTAATTGCTTTGGGACTTTTGCTACATTTCCATAAATTCTTTGTTAATTTTTTATGAGAAACTGTTATTGCAGTTGGCCTTAAAGTTCCCATTGTATTCAATAATGTAAAGAAGTCATTATAAAAACATAACCAATTCACCAGTGCTTCCATCAAAGCTGTGCTCTTTTATCTACATGTATTCTCAGGTGAGGCTGAATGTGACTCATCCAAACCCTTCAATGACTCTTTTTTATTTTGATACAAGCTTTTCTTCATCTGAGCTTACTCAAAGCATATCTAAAAGTGGTTCTATGTGGTGCATGACCTTGTCATTATAGGACATGAAATGAGTTTGCTTTATCTGACAGTTTGCTTTGGAATTGCTTTTATACCTACTCATCAAGCCAAAGACAAAGAACTCTGTTTTAAATGACATGGTATAAACAAAAATGAGGCACATTTCCCAGGGAATGCTTTGCAACTTGTGATGTTACAGTTGATTTATTGATTGTTTCAAGCTGAAAGCAAGAGTTTCCATGGACTCTGAATAACAACAAAAATGAATCTGAATCCATTTTAGAGCATTTTGTTTTCAGAAGATTGTAATACAAACCAAGAACCAATCCTTCATGGTGCTGAGTACTTCTGGGAGATGCCGGTTACCTTACATTGCAGGATCAGAAGGATATGTCTGTAGGTATTTCTATGTCATGTTTCTTTCAAAAGTACAGCAATTAATGGTTTAAAATATTAATGTGCAGTTTGTTGTAAACCCCTGCAATACCAACAGCTCTGGCTGCAATAAGCTGGTCACAATCAATCAAGCATTTTCCTTTAAAACAATTTATGAATTAGAAAATGAGAATTGTCTAGAGCCCTGATCAGGTCATTTTAGTATGCAAATGGCTGTCAATATCTCCCTATGAGAAGTGAAATGTAGCAGATTTTGAATTAATTCCAAGGATAAGATCCTCTATTGGCACCAATGAGCATATTTCCATTGACTTTCTAAGTCTATAAGGTCATGTCTACACTATGTGAAATATCGACGCTGCCATGATCAATCTTCCTAGGTTCGATTTAGTGGGTTCAGTCAATTTGAACCAAGAGGGCACCCCCCCTCAGCACCGGTATTCCTGCTCCTCATGAGGAGTAAGGGAAGCTGATGGGAGCGTTTGCTCCCATCGATCTCCCGCTGGGTAGACAGCGCTTTAAGGTATGTCAACTCCAGATACGTAGGTGGAGTTGCGTATCTTAAGTCAGCCTACCCCTTTAGTGTAGACAGGCCCTAAGCAAGCCTGCTCTGATAACATTGGGGCTTCCGTTTAAAATCCCCAGGCCATACCAATTGTAATTGGCCTCCTTTTGCACTGTCCCAAAAGACAAATTAAAACACACACACACACACACACACACACACACACACACACAAATCCACTCAATCATAGGAATATATGTATATAAAAAAAAGGTAATGATTTCCCCATTGAAACTGAATCCCTGCATCTTTTATAGGGTATCACAAGTATCCATTTCCATATAGAGCAAGTTATTCTGCTCATAACATGTTGAACTTTGGTAATGCATCTACCGTCTCCAACCTTTAAGCAGTATCTTATGCAAGAGCTACTTATACAATGATCATCTTTCTGCAAGCTGCAACAGTAGAAAACTACACTTTTAAGATCTAGGGAGGATTTTTAAAAAACAGGAGGAAAAGAGTATCAATTAGGTCGTATTGGCTAGTAGGATGATTTATGAATCCCTAAAACATAGTTTCAATTGATAAAGTAATATTAGCCCTTCTAATTTAGCACTGAATCATTTAATTGTGTCTCTTTCCCCAAAGCACTGTCAATTTATGAACTGTTGAAAGGATCGAGATATTCCTATTAGCTGTAAGCAATCCTCAAAAGGCTTGAAGGTTTGGCTCACAGAAACACTCAAAAAATCCCAAAGCTTTTCTTAAGCTTTTCTGAACCACTTTGGTCCGAAAATGAGATTGGAAATCATGTGTAACCAGGCCTGTCTTGTGCAAATTTGGCTCTTCCTAGTTTGAGGGGAAGAAATACCAGAAGTACAATGTTTCCTCTGGTATTTTTTCTGAGCAAACTGAGAAGTGTAAGTTCATGGAGAAATTTGGAAGAAAAAAATGTTAACCACAATTTTCTAGAACTTAAAAAAATGTAATGCTGGGCCTGGTTTCGTTTTCATGAAAATACTCAGGTTTCCTGCTGTTTCATTGTTAATTGATTTCCTATTCTGATTACTGTTCATTTAGTGCCCTACTTTGACACTCTTCTCAGGATTACCTTACTCCCCAAGGAATCCCTGTTAAGTTAATGGAGCATTTAGTTGCAAAGTATGGTATTATTTAGCATGTTGAAGGTGGTGGACTCTGATTGCTTTAATGAGATGCACTCCTTTTTGTTCAAATTTTCACCTGCATTACTGACATGGACAAATACAGGTTCTCTAGGAGATAGTGACTGCATTAGCTTTGGCCTCCTAAAATTTCCCACCATTGGTAGTTCCACTATTGATAACAAGGGAAGAAGTAGTATTGTAGACTGCATGCTACTGTTTTAACTACAAAGTTATTTAACTGTGGACTGGAAAAGTCTATGTAAATCTGACTGCATTATCTCAATGACTGAAAACATCATATAAGCACTCATCCCAAGGTTTAATCCCTTCAAAATGTGTTCCAGTTTGTGGGAAGAGTGAAGAGGAGTTATTTGCCAGGGATCTGAAATTCCGGTTGATTGGTCTCTACAGACTCGAACCTGAGTCAGGGTCTTTGAAATCATACCAGGGATCAGAAGTTAATCATGTGGAGTGGGAAAATAGGGTGGAGAGTAATCTACAGATTCAAGGATCAATGAGATTTGAAGGGATGGACTTGCACTTAGGAGGTGTTGAAGGTGAGGGGTGAACATATAATTTGATGGTAGAGGTGAGACATAATGCTGGCAGCCAGTATACCCGTTTAGAGAAGATTTGTGTGTGTATAGGATTTATAGTGCAAATCGGGGGGGGGGGGGGTCGCTGGCAGGATCTGAAAAAGGAATCAGAAGGTGCAGAGGTAAGGGGAGTATCGACACCTTTATGTCTGAGAACGGAGAGAATACTAGCACCCAATTTTTGTAATTCAGACACTGCTTAAAGTAACATATGAAAGTTGACTTTGAAGTTCTGAGAACTAACTGAATGGTTTGATTATGTTTGCCTAAGCAATCAGTTCAGTGTCCTTTGCTTTGTAAGTGATAATTGCAGAAGGCTTTATCACTATTAGCCTCCTTACCTTAACTGAAAATTCTATTTAATTCCCCTTCACATACACCAGACCAGGTTTGTTTTACCAATCCGTATGCTCACAACTTCACAAATGGGCTAGGTAAATCCTACTCTGTTTAAAGATGCTGATGAGAGAGCTCTATATAGGAATTCTGAAGCAAAGTGGAATGTTCATTTGCATTTCAATGCTTTTCCAGCTTCTAAGGTATTTCATAGGCATGCTACAGTCAGAGCTTTAGGAATAAAATGAAATGTTTGTGTAGACTAGTGAATACAATCTGCTTTTTTTCCCCCTGTTCTTTGCTACCATATCTATTAACTCAAGTAAGCTTGAGTTAGACAAATAATTCCCTGAACTTTTCAAAAAATAAATGCACCTACATGCGCGCACACACAATAATAAAAAGGCAGACTTAGATTTTCTGCTCAAGATCAGAATTATGGCTATGTGGGATCAGTTAATTTGAACATGCATCCAGAAGTTTCTTTCAGGGAATGCTTGTCAAAAAAGAGCATTTTGGTTGTTCTTTGAATGCTTAGACGGCCTTAAAACTGACCACCAAAATAAATACAAAAAAGACCTTTTATTTTCTCAATGTTCATTCTTTCCTGATTGGCTAAGTGCATGGAAAAATGCCTTGCCGCACACAAAGTACCTATCACTGCATAAGCGGAGCATTGTCACATTCCAAATCTCGGTTTGTGCTATGGGAAGATAACTGGGTCACCGAATGCTATTGGGAAGATAAACTTCACATGCTTAAAAAAAAAAGAAAAAAGAAAAAAGAGGGTGAAGGTTTGACTATTAAAATTCATTGTGCATTCTGCAGTTCTTCAAGAGATTCTCACAGCAAAGTTAATTTCTAGTAGCATTGCATAACACTGCTTTAGATGTTTCTTTTGTGAATACCCTGTGGCTAGTGCACTTGAATCCCAGACTATGTAGGAATGAAATGTCATGTGTATCAGCTTGCTCTTCATTGCTCACGTTCCTCTTTGTGACTAGAAATTTTCAATACCACCATGCAAGAAGGGTGCTTTACTCAAAGATACTTCGTTATGTTAAACAGACAGTATTGTCATTACTTAGCTGCCATGGTCCACTGTGGATGCAGCCCTGTTGATTTTATTAAAGGGGCTGTCAGGATCTATAATTCACACATCATTAACTACTTCATTAAGACTACAGCTGCCCTGTGAGCCCTAACTTGTAGCCATTTTGAGACAATACAAGCAAATGTTCACTAGCTGAGACATGCAGACACAGCCAATGACTTGTACACTGGATAGTTTAAAGGAAGTACTGTTTTCTAGGAAATGCTTTTCCAAACTATTGAGCTTAAATGTGTAAAACATATTCACTTGAAATTGATTCTATTTAAGTTAAAGTCATTACTTTGCAATGAGTTGTGCACTTGCACATCATCCATCAAAACAAAATGCCACTAACATACCTAAATGTACAATTATTTAAGTATTTTCATATGTCTTAGACTTTCTTTTCTGCAATATGAAACAGTCAGTACTGCTAAAAAAGATGAATTCTAAAGGACTCAATCTTACTAATTTTAAAATAACTTTACATGAAGTATGAATTATTCAGAAATATTTTCTCTCTCCCGTATCTGCTTATTTTCCCAAAATTCCTGCCCATATTTTCACATATTAGTTCACTGGATTTTTTCTTCTTTTCTCACTTACTACATCTTATCCTGGTGTCTTTTAAGCAAGACATGAACCCCCACAACATTTAAAGTTAGGCGGAATTTTGGAACTCACAATATTTGCATGAACTTGAAAGGAAGCAAAATTAGTTTTTACCTCCTCCTTCAATTATTTAGGGTCTGGTTATGAATCCTTTACTTCAGTGAGCCCTAACTTAAAGAAAAAGACCCTCTGACCTGAAGGGTGCTATTGGAAGGAATAAGCACCCATCATTATGAATTATGGTTCCATAATTAAGACATGATTTTTATGAAGCAACTGTATATCTTATAATTAATGCTAAATATCCTATTAAACATAACTAGACACAGGCTTTTAGGTTTAACCTCTTCATTTCTGATCCTTGCAAATATAAGCCTGAACCAAACATACAAATAGGCATAATATTGTGTCACCATTCTTAGCATCCAATTTAGTTTCAAAATCAATTTCAAAGAGGCTTTTTTTGGTTTTCAGAAAAGCACTAATAAAATTATGCTAGCTTTATTGTTTTGAACACAATAGTTTGCCACTTATTCACTTTACCTTTGAGCACTGTTACTGTAGAATTGTATTGTGGTTCTATAAGGGAGTCCAGGGCCTTACACCCATCTGTTGCTTTGTCTGAACTAGAAATACAGATCTAGTTGTGTCTCAACTTTGTTATAAAATGGTTTAATTTGTAGATCAGACTAAATCGTCTTACAATCATTATTAGTATTAATTATTATTATTTGTACCACCATTCTGCTGAGGGGATGTCATAGTGCTATAATTAAATAAATTTATTACAACACAGAGTGAAATTAATTTTCTGTCTGTTCTCCAGTATTCCTGTTCAGTCCTCATTGTCCCTTCTTTGTGATCCTTCACAGATGGAGGTTGTTCTGTCTTTTGTGCTGCCCCATCTGTGTGAAACTCTCTCCTTGTTTGGAGCGAGTGAGTCATTTCCTCTCTTTAAATGTTACCTGGGAGTCACTTTCTCTGCAAAGTGTTTTATGATACTCTGTTTGAAGGATGCTAAATAAAATGAATAGTACTGTCCTGTATTCTTTTACATTAACCTAGGAGCACCATGAAAAGTCCATTTGAATTGTGCTAAGTTAATTCATTGTAGCTTTGCTGGCAATTTGAATAGTATATTTGTTATCATAAAGCAAGTCTCTGGTTCCTTTGAGCTACGATTTGAATCTCTTTGTTGACATTTTGGTAGAAGAATAACTCAAAATTTTATTTTAAAAGGGTATTTTCCTTTTCTGCATTTATCTAGAGATATGTTCAGGTTTACAGATATCTATCTGCTCAATCATGTTTGATTCTTTCAAGGTTAAATCCCAAGTCTCCATGGGAATGTATTATTCTCTCTGTTAGAAAATGTCAGTCTTTAGCAGAATACTCTAATCAGGAAAAAATCTTTTGCTGACAGCACAATGTGAATAACAAGTTTGTGGCAGTTTGCATATAGGTTGCCAATTACAATATATCTTTCTTGTAATTCATTGAATGGCTGTGCTGAAAAATTGTGGTTGGTGCAAAGATATGCTTAGCTTTCATTACCAATGGTAAGTGAAAAACATTCTACTGCAGTTTTCCAGCCTTCGTTCTTAGACCCACACAATTACATGTTAAACAATATAGGAAAACACAACTGGTCCTGAAAGGAACTGGACAGTCATGTAAGACAAGTGACTGGACAGTCATGTGCAAAACAGTAAGAGGCCAGTGACCTGTCAGTGACCTCATCCATAAGGAAGTGTGTTTTTGTCTAGAAGTGAAACACGAGTACCTTGCCAGGTGTTTCTATCCTGGACAGAATGTCAGCTTTTGCTTACATTCCTGGTTTTTTTCTGGGAAATCAGCGCGACTTACCTGTGTTCATTTCATTTAAAAAATTTGGATGTGCTTCAAATTGTGAACAGTCTGAGCAAGTGGGGTTCCTACACATCACGACAGAGTTAACATATGCTCTTTAAGTTCAAAATTCCCTCCCTTCCTATAGTATGGCTTTATTCACAAGCTAAGAAAAAATGAACAATATAAATTCCAGCCCAATCATTTTCTTTGGGTTTGGTTGTTTTTTGCACCCTCACCCCACCCTTTTAGGATGTTCAGACCCAGCTCATAGATGACAGAAGGATGATATCCATAGTAAATGAATGATCTACACCTACTATATGAAATAAGCAGAGCTCAATTATGTAGCCGGCTGCAGATTATCAAAACTAGTTACCTGGGTGAGTCAATGGTAAAATATTTATTAAAAATCCACTCTGTTTTCTGACTGGCTGTACTGAAGATCCTGCAACCCATGCTTCCTCACAGCCTCTTATACACATTGGTAAAAGGGACAGACAAAAAGAATACATGTGGGACTCAGATGCTTCATTAACTCCATGGACATTTAAATCGCTGAGGACAATTAGCCTCAGCAAGTTCAATTTCACAGCAGTGAAGAAATGTAGTTACTCATGTAGGGACTTTATAGTCCACTGGGGTTATCTGTACATCAAAAGTAGTCCCCTTCTCACATTATCCTGTGACTTACATCCATGATGGACATACCACATTTAATTTGACTTATGGATGGAAGAACTGCTGAATATAGCTCCAATATATCTCCATTATCATACCTCTCTGGTTTGTGGCACACAATATCTGTCTGGTAGCACTTGTAGTATTAGAGGTAAGAAAAAGAAAGAGAGACTCATTCTTAGGTAAACCATAAATAGTGGATCCTTGCATTTTTCCTGCTGAGAGACACAAATAGTTATAGGAAAAAGTAGGAATTGAGGGACCTCAAATCTCACAAGTTATGCCCAGTGGGTACAATGAATCCGTGTCTTCCTTGTCTCCCCTTATATACTACACAGATACCAAAGGATGCAAAAAATCTCATAACTCTTATTCACGGTAGTTTAAAATTTCAAAAGCATTTGTGTCACTCATAGGGTTGCCAGGTGTCCGGTTTTGAATCAGACAGTCCGGTATTTGAGATTTCTGTCCGTGAAACAAATTGAGAAAATACCAGACAAATATATGGCCGGTATTTTCTAATTAAGTATGTTTTATTATTATCATGAGTACAAGTACGTAGTTGTGTACTGCCTGGCTGGTAGTATCCACCAGCCAGGCAGTACGCAACTACACAGTAGAGAGGAGTAGGGTGGGGGCGGGACTGGGGCAGGATGGAATCCCCGGGGTTGGATTTGACCGTGCACCCTACCGAGACTGTGTGTGGGATGGGCAGCACTCCGGGATCAGCGTATGCCTGGGCGAGCCCAGTTCCCCGCCAGCTGGTCCCCCCCGCTCTTTCCTCCCCGCCAGCCCTACTTCCCCGACCCCCTCCCAGCCAGCCTCGCTCCCCGCCGGCTGGTCCCCCCCCAGCCAGCCCCACTCTCCCCAAAATCCCTCCCAGCCAGCCCTCCTTCCCACTGTTCAGTTCCCCTCCCCCAATCTCCCCTGGCCAGCCGTGCTGCCCCCAACCTCCTCCCAGCCAGCCCCAATCCCCTCCCGTCCTAAGTCCTCCTCCTCCCCCCATCTGAGATCAAGTGTGTCTTGTATTTTTTTTAAACCATCTGGTAACCCTAGTCACTCAGGAGTATAATCTCATTTTCAAAAGTGATCTAGAAAGACATACACATTTTGACTTTATGAAAATTTCTCTCAGCTATCATGTAGAGCTGACCAATGAGTGACAGCTGTGTCTTGTGGCAACTTCCAAGGTTTCAGATTTTTTTCCTTTACTAAACTCAATCTGGATTTCTTTTGTGAACTTGTCATGATTATGAGGGTTAGCCAGCAGCCTGGGGATTAAGGGATTAACTACACCTAGCCAGGTGGAGTGACCAATAGGAATGTAGGTGGGACTTTTCAAACTGGGACAAAGGAATTTGGGTTTTTTTCCTTTCTCCCTTTTGTCTCTGGGAGAGTTCTCTGCAGCTACAGAGAGGGACAAGCATGTCTCTCTCTCTCTCTCTCTCCAAGACACCATTCTTCATTTTCTGTAAGTAGGGTAAAGTTTAGGTAGTTTCGTTAGGTTTTATTGTTTTATGGATTGGGTATGGGATCTGAGATCTGGCACTGCTTAAAAGATATTTTGGCTTTTCTTTGTAACTAAGTTCTAGGCCCATGGAGTTTCTCCATGAGTATATTTTGTTACCTCCCTATCTAGTCATTATGTTTGCAACAGGAATATTGTTGTAATAATAAAAGTTCTTTCTTTTCTTTTTATTAACCTGGCAGTGGTTAATTGTGTGCCTTGATTTTTGTTTTAGGGGTAAGATTTCCCAAATGATCTTTCCCCTGATTTCTTTATCAACATTTGGGTGGTGGCAGCAGAAGTTTTATTCCCAAGATCTAGGTTTTTAAGATCTTGGGGGGAAGTTTTATACCAAAGCCTGGTAGATAAGGCTTTGGGGTACACTTGCTGGCCCCCACTTCTGCATTTATCATGCCAGAGTGGGGAAGGAGCCATGACAAACTTGGCACATTATAAGAGTGAAAATTAGGTGCCAGACTGGAGTGTGCTTCCCAGGACTTAGGTGGTGATTTAAAAGGAGCTGGGGTCTGCCCACTGCCATTGCCACTATAGCGGTAGGTGTTCTTGGGAGCCTCAGGAACTTGTGTATTCTAATTAATCACAAAAATGCTGAGTAAACCTCCGTATAATTCTAGGTCGACTTTAGAGAAGGGAAGTTGCCATTGACTTAAAAATTGCTTTTTCTCATGAAAGTAATATCAAATATGATAATAAAACATGATGATAATAAAAAAAGCTGATAATATAGCAGAATTATTTCTTTGAGGAGTGGGGTCATTCGCTTTCATGTCATTGAGTTATAGATTTGATAGTGACATCAGAGACTGGTGACTCACGGTTCAGGAGTAATTCAAAGTGCTCCTTCCATCTGGCTTCCAAGACTCCACGATTCTTAAAATATGTTGTCCTGCCTTGGGCATGGATTGGTGTGTGTCCATGAGAGTATGGACTGTAAAAGGTTCTTGTTGCCTGAAAAAAGCACGTTGAGTCATGTTTATCAACATAAAGCTCAGTTCTCCTTGGCCTTTTCTTACCACCACTTATTTTTGATGTCACAGATTTTCCTTTTGGGTTTAGGCTTGATTTGCTTGTATGACTTTTTTCTGATGGTGTGATATGTTGTTTTGCCACATATGAGGAGTTTCTCTTTTCCAGTGAAGCAGACATTTAATACATAACTTAGGAACTTATTTTCAAAAGTGACTTAGGTCCAGATCCTCAAACATACTTAGGCACCTAATTCCTACTCATTTAAATGGGAGTTAGGCTCCTAAATGCCTTTGAGAATCTAGGCCCAAGTCCCATGGACTTTCAGTGAGACTTAGGCTTCTAATTGCCTGACAATGGGACCAGAATGTAGGCCCTTTTCCCTCCATTTCCCCACTTTCCACCACTGAATGAAAGGAGAAGCAGCACTGCTGAACAATCTCAGGAAACTCTGAAGAGCTTTCCTTAGATTTCTGCGCATTTGGTCTCTCAAATAGGAGAAGAAATGACTTCTTAGCAGGGTATTTAAGATACTGAAAGAAATTTCCTTGTACTCCATTAGTTTAATTATGACACAGTTAAACAGACTAAGAATTTTAGTCCTGTAAACATTTGCCCACAAGAGACATGTAAGCTCTGGCAGTAGCTCTTAATCACATTCCTCTGTCAGGTGTCAAACAGAGCCAAGGCACAAACACACATGCAAGTTTTGTTTAGAGTACCTCAGAAAACCAGCCAAGTGGCAAATTTGGACATCTGTGCTAGACTGTGGCCGTACTGTTTTTTCAGTCTAATCTGTCAAGATAACCATTTCCCCATTCTCTTAAACAAACACAGACTTCCTTGTTTAAACACTATAACAGGTCTAACAGAACACACAGCTTTTAATCATTCTGTGTTAAGTACACTAGTGAGAGACTGAGAAAGGAATGAAAATATCTTAAATGTAAACTGGCTGATTTTGCTGCATTGTAAATCACTGGGTATATAGGAGGCAAACCTTAAATTCTAGATCGACTGTAAATAATCTTTGTAAGAGAAAATATATAAGAAGAATTGGTTTCTGAGATGTCAGCTTTTTGTCTTCTAATTGGAAAAGCAACTGAATGCCATTCAACTCCCAATGAATATTTAACATAACTATTGTGGGTTTTTCATTTTTCATTCAATAAAGAGTATATTTTCATATAAATTTAGTGAAGATTCCTTACAAGCGTATGAATAAAAAATTTCCATAGTGGGTCAAACCAGTTATTCCTCTAGTGCCGACAGTGATTAGTGCCAGATGCTTCAGAGAAAATGAACAGAACAGAGCAATTTCAATTGGTCCATGGCAGAAGGAGGTTTAGGGATTCCCCATGCCTGGGGCTGCAGCCTTGACCATCTTGGCTAATAGACATTGATGGAGCGCCCCTTCATGAACTTACCTAGTTCCTTTTTCAGCCCAGTCACACTTTTGGCCTTTACAGCATTCATGGCGGCAAGTTCCACAGGTTGTTCATTGTATGAAGAGGTTGTTTCCTTTTGTTTTAAAATTGCTGCCTATTAATTTCTTCAGGTGGACCTAGTGTGATGCTATATGATTGAAACATGTCATAGCATTAAGATTGCCACTGTTAGACAATTTCAACAAATCTTGTCCAAAGTATAGCATGTAAGGTATATTGGAAAAGTTGCATGTATGCAAACAGAGCAATCACATTTGATAGACCGTATCATCTTTGTATCTAAAGTTACAGTTATTGACTATGTACCAGTATTTCAAACATGTTTTGCTCCTGGGGTAGCTTCTACAAAGTAGCTTACATCCAATCTAACCAGCACATTGTGCAAGCTGGTAACATATTAAAGAACATAACAAGCCACAGAAGAAACTTGTCCCCACCTGGTGAGTCTTCCAGTTGATGCTTTAGTCAAAATATGGGTAATGGCTGATCCTATGAGTCATCAAAACATGTAAGGGCACGCAATCAGCTCATTTCACCCTGGACTCCATCTTGTGCTGTAGCTTTCCAAAAAACCTAAGACTGAGACCATTTTCTCCGCCTGAGAAAAAAAATATAGGATGACCCTGGAAGGGTCTCCATTTTTACCTCTTTCCTGCTCTGATCATTGCACTATGGATTTATAATAAAAGGAGCATTTCAATCAATGGCCTGAAGACCTTCCAATGTTTTGGAAGTTACTAGAAACCTTACAAGTCAGCAGTTTGTAACATTGCTGCTAAAATGTGATTCGAAACGTTTGCAGTGTTTGCATGTATATGATTTCCTGAACAATTTTAACTCTCTCCCCCTTTTTTTTCTTCTTATAAATGAACCTTTAGATTTTAGATATTAAAGGATCAGAAACAGCATGATTATTCAGTAAGGGTATGTCTACACTGCAAAGTTAATTCGAAATAACAGCCATTATTTCGAAATAACTAATAGCATTTATACAGGCAAACTGCTATTTTGAAATAAAATTGAAAGAGCGGAGCACTTAATTCGAATTTGGTAAACCTCATTCTATGAGGAGTAACGCCAAATTCAAAATAGCTAATTCGAAATAAGCGTTGTGTAGATGTTTATTTCGAATTAGCTGGCCTTCAGCCCTTCCCAGTTTCCCCTGGTGGCCATTCTGGGCCAAACCAGGAAAACTCCTCTCCTCTCCCCCAGCCCCGGAGCTCTTAAAGGGGTAGACTCTGGCCAGACTGCACATGTCAGATCCAGGCCTGCCAGCAGTTGCTGCCCCTGACCCAGTGGCCCCACGATGAGCTGGGCAGCCAGTGCCAACTAGCCATCCCCCGCCCAGTCCCCCAGCACCCGGGAGCCAGCCAGGGGTCGTAGATGCCGCACTCCCTCCTGGACTAGTGAGGATATCACGGATTTTATTGAGGTTTGGGGATAGGCCCCCAATGTCCATGATCTCCGCACTAGATGGAGGAACACGACCGTCTACAGCCGCATAGCTGCCACCATGGCCCAGAAAGGCCTCAGGCGCACCCAAGAGCTGTGGCAGGGGTACACCAGGGCGACTCGGGGCAGCTCCTCAGCAGGGGCAGACATCTACCCCTACACTTCGAGACTGGACCGCATCCTGGGGGGCGGGACAATCTGTGCCACCCCAGGGGAGCAGTGAGCCGGGACCAGAGGGCCCTGACTGGGGCGCAGAGGAGGAGCTGCCATGGAGGGTGCCACACTGGCTGGACCCCCAAGCTGTCCCAGCAGCAGAGTCACCAGGGTCATCTGGGGAGGCCACACCATGTAAGTGCCATCACTGTCCCCTTCCTGGGGGGTGGGGAGGTGGGGAGGGACACCAGAGACCACGCGTGTGGGCCTTGCTTACCACGGATCATGCAGCAACCTGTGCACATGTGAGCACATGCCGTGCCACCCCTGGGCAGGTGGCTCCAGCTGCGTGCCACACAGGGGCTGTGGCCTGATAGCCACACGCGTGTATGAAGAGACTTGATATGCTCCTGACCCTAGGGACGGGACACAGCAGGACGCCCTCCTTTCACAAGCCCCCTCTACACAGAGGCAGGGGACATATCTCCCCCCCACCTCGGCCGCACTATACACAGCACAGGGGCATGGGTGCGGTCTCGGGGCAGCTCCCACTTCCAGGGATAGCCGGACATTCCGACCGTGGCCTCTGTGCAAGCACAGCAGCTCTGATGGTGCAGGGCACGGTCATCCTCACCTCGCAGAGGGGAGCTGGGCTTCACCCACTGTGTTCCCAGGGAGAATTGACCACTTCTCTTCTTTCTCCACAGCTGCACCAGCTGCACATGCAGGGCGCACCACCTCACCCGGGACATGCTCCCGCACCCGAGGGCTCCACAGGATGACCACAACATAGCAGGGGTACTGAGAACAGCACCTGGGTGCCCTGTAAGCTCTGGCCCACATCATGGAGCAGCGGGCACAGGAAGAACGGGAGTTCCGGAGGGAGCTGCTTGCCCAGGATTGTGCCATCTGTACCCATCTGTAGACCCTGGTGTAGAGTGTGCTGCCTCGTGCTGCTCCAGCACCTGCTGCCCCCCAAGCTATCATTCCTCCTCCCACTTCTTCTCCCACTCCCGCCTCTCCCTCCTCTCCCTCCTCCTCAGTCTCCACACTCCCCACCTCAATCTCCACATCTCCCTCCTCCTCATCCCCCTGGGAACACTGAGGCCCCCGCACCCACCGTGCTGGGAGACATGTGGCCCGACGAGACCCCCCACCCCTGATTGCTAAGCTTCCCCTCCCCCTTCCTCCCCTTGTTTCCCCCTTCCAGGTCCCTCCTCCCAGTTTTCTCTTTCCCTTCTCCCACCCTAGCCCTACCATCTCCCACCTTCTTTCCCCAGTCTCCCCAGAGTTTCATCCTCCCCCCCCCGCCATTTTGTTAAATAAACAGAGATTCTATTTTTGAAAAAAAGTGTATTTTATTTGACATCAGGAAGCTAGAGGAGTTACAGTTAATTCGAGGGCAAGTTAAATTGGGCGACCGGCATTTTAAAATGGCGACTGGCCACAATTAAGCTAATCAAGCGTGGGATATTTAAATATCCCACACTTGATTTGCAACTTCGGTATGCTTCATTTCCCTCCCTAGTTTGAACTAGGGGGCAAGTGTAGATATACCCAGATGTAACAACTGCAACACAACAGTTAAATCTTTAGTGAGAGGCATGATAAAAACATTTTTTATTAATTGTTAATTAGAAATACAGAAACAAAATCATTTTTCTGCATATAACATTTCATTTGAATAATTCTCTTTGTAAATATCTGTGACCACGCAAAACAAAGGAAACCGAAAAGATTTTTTTAAAATTAGTTATTTTGGGGTTTTTTTTAAAAGATATTTCCTGTCTAAATAAGAAAGCTGGTTAATTAATTTTTTACTCATTTTACAATGATTTACATATTGTTCAATAATTAATGTGCTGCTGGTGCTAAAGTGGTAATATATAGAAGAACTGTTTCAAAGGGAATTACCCTGTAGTAGCATAAGTTGAAAGTTTTGCCTTGGGGACTTTTATTATTTAGAAGCTATTTTTATCATTAATTTAAATGGGGAAACTTAGAAATGGGGTAACTTAGACTTAAGCTAATGCTGCTACAGTTGCATCCTGAATTTGAAAATGCTGTGTATTCTTTTATCCAGTTTTACAAATCACATATAATAATTTCAAAAAGATCTGCTGTACTCAAGGTACTCTTTAGTTGTGGAAACATTTTTCACCCCACACCTCCTCACTGTTGTAACTAAAATATAAAGGAACAGTGCAAAGCCCTTGGCATTGTCTCACATGCCAATCTAAGGAAAAGGCAAAGGTTAAGGCTGAGGAAAATAAAGCAGATTACCTTGTGTGGCCAAGAGAAAGATATGCTGTTCTGTGGGGACCAACTCCCCTCACATAAATGGGAGAAAGGTCCATGAATGAGATCATCTTTACTTCCTTTGCTCACATGCATTCTTTCCTTTAGTTAAAGCAGGTCATCCATGCACCAAGGTTCAGTGCTGCATTGTACAGTGTTTCCGAACTCCTGGTGATTGTGCCATGACTCAGGTTTGAAGTGCATGACACAAAAATGCTTTTCCTGGCTTTCCACTTATTGCATAAGGGCCTGGTATTCAGAACCCAGCATTTCCAATGAAATCTTAAATTAAAACTTGGCACCCCAACATGGTAGATAGCAAACATGGTAAGTGGGTTTGAATTTAAAATAGAACACTTTTCAAGGGCTTATTAGAATGGCATTTGTGTGTGCTCTTGCCTCATTGATAGCAAATCAAATTTTAATGGGGAATAGTTCTGGCATTTAGGAGTGCCAGCTGTTGCATACCAGCCACAGTGATAAGATTTCACAGCAACATTTGCTTTATTTGTTTGTTTATCTTTTTAAAAGGCAAAGGCAGTTCTGGCATAAGTAGGAGAAACTCCTGTTAATTTTTATGGGAATGGCAACAAGCCTGAATTTGATTTGTTTGGCCAAATTCTTCTGATACATAGTTCTGGTCTGCACTTCAAAGTTAGGCTAGGATGTACTCAGGGGTGTGAAAAATCTATAGTCATGAGTCTGACAGAAATGTCTTTGGTGATCTAACTCCCAGTGTAGATGCAGCTATGGTGGTGAAAGGATGCTCCTACCTTCTGTCTACAATGATGAATTCACTATTTTCCCTCCTTCCCACATAGGTGTAGTCTTCGTCGACTTTACAGGATTATGCTGGCATAGCTATAGCGCTATAGTCTCTGTAGTGTAGACATACCCTCACACCAGTGTACTTGTATTGACTCCATTGACGTTACTCTGGATTTGAACTGATTAAGGGACAGCAGAGCCTCTGGCATTGTGAATATAAATCTGCATAATTGATATGCTCAGAGGATAGATGGGTGGGGTTACAGTAGGAAAAGCAACTAACAGAACAGGGTCAGAAAGTACTATATAAAATAGGAAAATTTACAATCTTTATTCTACACTTTCTTACAACTTCCTGCTGGTCATTTCCCCTTCTCCACCCCACTCCATCCCCTTTTCACAGTTGTGACATATACATGGCAATGTCATTAACTTTAGGGTCTGCAGTGGTAGCAGGTGTGCCTGATGGGAGATTGGAGTGGATGCAAAAAACAAACAACCACTGTTCCCAAATATCCCTTCCTTCATGTCATACTGAGCAATGATATCCAGAGGAGGGAGATTAGTCAGGGAAATGTACTGGAGACCTAGATCATGTTTACATGAGGATAACAGGTGTATTTTGACATAGATGTCCCTCAACAACTTGATGTTGTCTGATACAATGTTAGCCTGGATTAATTAATCTATCTAGAATACAACACAAATACATCAACATCACCAGAAGAGATGAGCTGGCATACCCATGAGAAGTGAAAGCAGAATAACAAATATTTCTCTGATAGATTTTATATCTACTAAGGGACAACTTATCTTATACACTCAATTGCTGATGGATAATATACACTCATTCCTAGAAACATCATGAGGTAAACATAAGGAGGAAGCCTAGGGCTTACTTTGAAAAACTTCACCTTCCTTTGCCTACAGTAGGCTTGTATTAAAAACTACACTTTTTGTTTTAATGAGACAAGACTGGCCTGCCTGGGTTAGAATTCCCATTAAGGATTGCAAATCACAAAGTATGGTCTCTCAAATGAGAGTGATCCCTTCCTTATTCTACTGCAACAGCCCCTGCTGGTTAAGGGTGGTCATTGCACAATGGTGGTGGGTCCGGTCCATTGAATCAAACTCTATCCTGGTAGAATTGTAAATCCAACTGAAGCCAGTGGAACCTGAGTTTGTTTGTACTGGGGCTTACCTTAGCCCATTGATTTGTATAAAATATCTCTAACCATGAAATGAAATCTAAAATTAAGCTTTTTAATGAGGCTTCATTCAAGCAAATTTGCCTCCGATCTAATTTTCTCCTCATTTTCAAAGGAAATCTTGAATACATTAGTCAGGCTAGGTCAGTTTTAGAAATAATACTCTCAAGGACAGCCTATGCATGTCTTATTTTTCTCACTGTCCAGATTAGCTTCAAGTTGTCTTGTATTAATAGTACTGATATCTACACGCAGCCAGGGTGAGACATTCTATAGGAGTCTGATTAGGATCTCTGAAATATAGAAATATAAAGGTAAATATTCAGATGCATGGATAAATTATTGGCTATAACTTTTGAAAATTTTATTATTTAATGGACTAAATTCTGGTTGGTGTCTTTAGACAGACATAATTTCTTGCCACGCACAAATGCATGCTACAAATGCAGCACAAATGTCAACCTACATTCTGGATGAAGCTAGCTATGTGTGCACATGTATAAGACTCTCATGTGATCTATTCTGCCTAAGAGAAGGGAAAATGTGCATGGGGAAAAATATTGCTAGGTGACATAATGTATGTGTGTAAAGATGCAGATCATCCTCTCAAACTTTATCTCACAGGACCGGATAACATTTTGTGGGCCTGGCACTAAACAAGTTTGGACTCCCAGATAGTCATTCCCCTTCCAAAAGTGGGCAGAGTATCCAATATCGTGTATCAGAGGCATTTTTCATTTTGCTCACACACTTCTGCATGACTATGTGTACTGCATGCACTGCTTCCTCAAACCCAAGTTTTTCTCATTGAGCTGTACCCTCAGTGGGTTCACCAGTGTCAGGCCTACAGATGCGGGAGGAAGGAAAAGGGGCAACTGCACTGGGGCCCAGCAATTCAAAAGGTCCCAGAGTTCTCAGCCAGAGGCGCTGTTGCTGAAGTGGAGGCAGCCGAAGCTCTGGGCCTTTTCAATTACTGCTAGAGCATCGCGTGGTGTGCTCTGAGTGGCTCTGAGGACTGTCTGGGGGAGAGGGTGTGTGTGGTGCAGATACTTGATCAATGCTGACAAATCCCATCCCCAGCACCCTTCGTGTCATTTGAGCAAGCCAATTTCAAACACTGTTTCCACAAAGTGAGTAGTTAGCCCCTGAGAAGCTGAAGTCTCTCTCTGGTCCCATCTATTTGCTAGTCTGATATTTGGTCACCACCAACTCTCCCAACGCTTGCCTCCCTTGGACATGCTTTCCAGTTAACTAGGGCCATTCTCTGCATGCAAGCCTGGCCTGCTTTCTCTCTCCCTGTTCCCCTTGCCATTCCTTTCCTACTGGTGACCTCATGGCCATACTAACATCTCTGCCTTGGCAGAAGCAGACCGTTTAGCATATCCTTGCATACCTTCCTTGTCTTAAAGTTAACATCAGTGCAATATTTTGAATGACACAAACCAAAAGTAAAATGTTAAAAAAAAAAAAAAAAAGATCTTCAACAACATGGCAAAGAGGATGACAGAGATGGCCTTACACCAAAATACAGGAACCAAGACTTTGGAAGAGTTTAGACACAAGTGTGGTGGCTGAGATCTAGCTCAAGTTTGAAGGTTTTGTTATATCTTACTTATTAAATTTAATTGAAGTAATTCTCTCATGCCCTTGCACTTTCAAGCAAGGGTTAGCTATTTCTTTCCTATTTTAACTGAAGGATCAAGCCAAAAAAAACAAATAGCTGGTACCTAAAATTAGATAAATTATCAAAATAGAAAATTGGAGCTGTAGTGCTCAGCATCAATTTTGGAGCCAATCAAAATTATTTGGATGCTTTCATATGAATGCAGGGGCATAGGTTTAGGCCCCTATATTTTGAAACGTGGACCTAAATTTGAGGATTGCTCCCTTACATGCCATGATTCAGTTTATATCAGATTTTTGCCACACAGTTTTAAAATTCTAAAAAATAGCATTTCGGTGTAAAACCCACTGGCACAGCCTCAGTTACAGCTATGTAAACTCAGTGGCATGATACAGATAAGTTCTCTGGCTGATATTTCTTAACACTGAATGGACCTATGCATAAAAAGACAAAAGATCCCTGCCGCAGCACCAACTTCATCTGAACATTAGATTATTCACTTTCCCAACTAATCAATAATTGTTATAATTAAAATTGATAGCTGCAAATAACATGATGAAGGGCTGCTGCCAGAACACTGATTGTGTACTTGGCTTGAAAAGATAGGCAGTAGTGTGAAACACTTATTTTCCAATTTGCTTGTAGCTGTGTGCAAATTGCTTTAGCTGTATACAGCTGATTTAGACCTTGCCTGGAGGTACACTAGATTAATTGGGAGCCACACATTCATTGCTTACAGAATAGACATGGTAATTGGCGAAATTTGTTAGTGCCAGTTATAAAATAACTATATAGTTATGCTTTTTTTTAAGTTGTCCTTTCATTACTCTTTCAGGTTGCAAAAAATAATAATAATAAAAAAACCAATTAGAACCTTTCAGATAATCGAGATTACTTTCAAGTCTTTATGTAAAACCCAATGTGACTTTGGTCAATATTTTATGCAAGCAAACATTAGTGTGAATATGCTATTGATTTTTTTTTTTCAAAAATGAAAAGCACTTCAGTGTACACAAGAGAGATTTTTTTGTCCTTGTTGTGACTGAACTTTAGATAATGAAACCATTATGTTGTAACTACCAATGGCTTTTGAAAATAACTCTTTGTTCTCTTTTGTATCTTAACTAGCTTATTATTAAACTGTAGACAAATTCATTTTTACTTGTTGGCAATCGAAAGTTAAAAAAAAGCATGGTTGTAGATTTTTTTAAATGCAGTCTCTCCCTTTATCTATGTGTGTATGTAACAAGGACATCTAAATCTCACAGCTAAATACATTTGCAATATTCAGGACTGAAACCCCAGGGAACGTGTGAGCCATTTTAATTGGAAGGCATTTTACATTATGTAGCCCCTGAACAAACGTGCAAGGGCTAAATTTACATATATGTTTGCCCAAATGACACCTGCAAAATCTGTTTCTGTATCAGCTGCATCCACATAATCCAATTTTACATGCAAACTATTTAATCATATAAAACTAGATATTTATATCTCTATAATGGGGACTTAGTGTACAAGGGGAACAAAGTTAGTTGAAAATCTGGCTTTTGACTCCTGAGGGCATGTCTACACAGCAGGGCAAAATTCGAATTAAGCTTTGTAACTTCAGCAATGTCAATTGTATAGCTGAAGTCGAAATAGCTTAATTCGGCTGTTGGTGCTGAAGGTAGCGAGGTAGAGTACATTCTACACAGTAGGAAATCTAAGGAAGAACATTCTTCCTTTGACTTCCCTTACTCCTTGTGAAATGAAGGTTACAGGAGTTGGAATAAGAAGTCCTCCAGCTTGCCATTATTTCGAAATAATGGCTTGCTGTGTAGACATGCTCTTTGTTATTTCAGAATAAGGTCAATTATTCCTTAGTAACGCTGCTGTGTTGACATAGTCAGAAGGTATACTAATAACTGATTATCTTATTTCAGTGATCCAAATTCATATCTAAGGACATGGCAAGCTAAATTGGTACTGCTGCAATCAATGTGATGAAGGCCTGCTGTGTTGATGGCGGAGTGCTCTTGTCAACTTCTGTACTCCTGCTTCCTGAGAAGCATATGGTAAGTAGCGAGAGAGTGGCTCAGTGTGATGTGGACACCTCTGTACGTTGACCTAACTTACATCAACTTTGGTTGTATAAGTTATGCAAGTGAAGTAGCATAACTTAAGTTGACCAGCCCCTAGTTACACCAGTGTAACCCCACCTTTCTTAATGGAGTTTTTACTATTCTAATAAACAGCAGAGTTTGACCTATTATTTTCAGTGACTTCCAACTAATTATGTTAGGATGGTTCAGCAGGAATTTTCTCTTTAGAGCAATTAATTACTATGCCAAACACTGGATTAGATCCTTGGCTGACATAGATGGAGCTACAGCCATTTACACAAGCTTTGGATCCAGCAAACAAATATCCATCTCTGATAAAGAAAACCATAGACCTAGGCAACTCATTTTGAAGTGGGACGAGGCTGAATTTGCATAACAGATACTGGAGGTGAGAATAAACATTGATATATTACAATATATGGAGGGAAGAGGCTTCTCACACCATTGATTGCTAAGCAATCTTTTCATTGGGGAGTTCTGTTTAAAAATCAATGGCATCATATGGTCCAGCATTACTTAAAGATTTACTCATTTAGGCTTAGCTGCACAAGAGACAGACAAGGCAAGAATACAAAAAGCCTCCCTCCTCCACCCATGTGCCATGAATAAATACAACCATAATCCCTGCTTCCGCCACCCTTCTGACACAGGATCTGCTATATCCCACTGCAATCTAAGAAACAAAGCATCCCAATGAGAGCAAAGAGGAGTTGGGGCCAAGGTCCCCCCAACCAGCTAGTCAAGAAACAAGTTAACCAGTTATTTCCTTAGCGAGCTGCCCCTAGACAAGCAATGAGGTTCAACAATGCTGTCAGTGTGATCCAGTACCCGAAAATCTGAGTCATGAGAGCATAAAATTAGGGATGCCAGTTTTGGTTGGCTATATTCCTTGAGGTTTCATCATATGACATAATCTTTAATTAAAGAGTAATCTTTAATTCCTGAAGACTCCAGGACAATCCTGGAAGGTTAGCAATGCTAAGCATGTTCCAGCTTCCATTGAATTCAAATACCAAATTTTTCTGATTTTCAGTAGTCCATAAGAAAAGACATTAGCCCCAAGAGTTACTTCTACCCCTAGTAAGATTACCCTTCTGTAGCTGGGTGTGCTAACCATCAAGCCTAGGTAAATGATAGTATCCAGACACTTACAGTATCACACTAATAAGAAGCTGCAAATAAACAGAAATTCTGAATTTACATAGCAGCTCCTTACCAGTTCAGCAGATTTTTCAACCACAGAATTCCAGGATGTGTTTATACAGCATTTCATGTTTATTATTCAAGATGCATTTTATTTAAAGTATATAAAGACAACATTCTTTTTTTCCTTTTGCGCTTATTTTCTTGAGTAGCATTAGCTAAGTGTGTTGTTGAAGCACATAACCTGCAGTGAATTTATAGAGATTACTAGCAATACATACATCCTTCTGTTAGAAAGGTAGCTTGAGAATAGACCCATGGTAAAAGAATCTGTACAACCCTGTTCACAAATCATGAAAGAGAAGCAGAAATCACTTACTATACATTTCACAAAAACAATTATTAAACCTATTTTTTTTTCCAGGATTTAAATTGGTTTTCAGAGAGTCTTTGTTTCCTGATGCTTCTTTAACAGGAATTGCTATGCCATTTAGTTTCATGAACAAATATTGTAATACCACACTGAAAGCAATAAATAAGCACTATTCTAGCGTCAGCAAACTCAAATAATGGAAATCATGCCATTAAGGCACAATGTTATATAATTCAAAAAGCTTGGAAATGATGTTGAAAGGACTATATATATTAATCCACTAAAATTGAAATGCATGTATTAGATTTGTGCCTAAAGTTTCATTCACCTGTAATAAAAGCTACTTCTGAAAGTTCCAGTGCACATTTATATAACATGGTGCTGGAAATAAGTTTTCTGAGTGATTAACACTTAGTCTGTACATAATAATTATCTTTGCTAACTCCTAACATTTGCTAATATATCAGACCGGCTAAGACATTTCAGAGTTGCCAATCGTGTTGAATTATTTAGAGTATTCTGCATAAAAATTACTATCAACCATCTTGAGAATTTTAATGGGATCCAGCATCCAATCATGACACATGTGTAACTTCAGCTGATGTTGGCTTTCTGTGTGTATCAATGGTCATTAAAGAGTCAGATAAGGAAGTGAACAATGTAGTTCTTTCCTAATGAAGGAGATTCAATTTTTAAATATTGGATGCACAAAAAAGGGTCATTTCCTGCTCTCATTAGAGCCAATGAAAAGTGTAAAGTGAATCAAGGGAATAGTTCAAAGTTGGAATGAGCAATTATTGGATGAACAGATAACAGGGCACCCCATTTTCCTAAAGCTTAGTGAAAATACATATCTGCAATAATTTCATATCCTGTATTGAAATAAAAGGAAAAAGAATAAAGATAGGTGCAATGAAATACACCGGTTTTCTCTACGTTAAAACTAATATAGATAGTTTATTCTACTTACCTAGAATTATCCTTCTCTGTCTGATGCAGTCATCTTAGGTTGCTGGTTAACAAGCAACTGAAATATATAAAGGCTCCAACAAACACACAGAAACTATTTTAACTTAGAATTATGGCCGCTCAAGTGCATTTCTTAGTGATGGAGACACTAAAATCAAATATAGTCAAGGCTACATTATCATTCAATCCAACCTCAGTTCATATGCTTTACACCTAGACATCATGCTACCTAGATGTACCCAAATTCTCTTCCAACCTACATTTCTTTTCAATTCCACTATACAACAAACCACGGCATTAAAACAATTCTTCCAGAACACGTACAACTGCACAATCATAATTCTTATCTCAGCAAGATTCTGTGCATTACCAACACACATTTTTATTTGAAAAGTATAGTATGTGTTGTTAACATGTATGGCAATCCAAGGTAAGAATTCAGATTGTGAAGTTGAGTGAAATGTTAGGGAATCTAGCACACGATGACCTCTTTAAAGAGAAATTATCAAGTTTGAGGAAAATGTAGTTAAGGGTTATTGCATCAAATTTGTTAATACACAATACTGAATTTACCAAGGGATGAAACTGGAGAAAAAGAAGAATAGCAATCTTTTTGTAAAAACTAAAGAACAACAGATTAATAAACCATGACTAAGTGTCCAATTCTCCTGGCTAAGAAAGGATACTCCTTTAAAATTCAAGGCTAGAAGTGACTTCTTCCCCAAGTTTTGAAAGGGACAGGACAGATTCAACAAGCTTTTAAATTTTTTTAAAAGTATCAAGTATAAAGAAGTAGTAATTGTTCTATCCAGTGTAATCATAAACATACTGTTATCTAGTGAAAAGATAAAAGCACAAAAATATGCTACATAAACAAAGAGACAAGTTCCCTGTCCCAAAGATCTGACCCTAAAGACAAATATGCACAGCAAACGATGCAGAAAAAGGAAAGATGGAATCTTAGAAGAAAGGCATTTTAGAGGCAAAAGACGCCATTAGAGTAAAAGCGTTGAAGCTAAGAATGCAGTGGAAACTAGAGATGGGTAGAGCAAGGGGATAAGACAGTACAGAGAGAGAGAGAGAGAGAGAGAGAGAGGGTGGATTGGGGGAAATCCATGCCTGCTTGAAATAGTCTAGAGTCTTGCAGATGATGATAGGCAAGACTTGAATTTGATGCAGTAGGAGACAGGAAATCAATGAAAAGTGTGGGCGAGGTGAAGCCAGTGTGGCAGAAGAGGAAGTTATGAATAGACTGGAAAGCAGAGGTAACAATAGGAGAGGCCAGAAAGGAGAAAGATGAAGTAATCAAAAGGAGAAATAACCAAGGCGCACACATACAGTTTTAGCAGTGACAATAGTGAGGAAAAAGTGGGTTTTGGCGATACGAAAGAGGAAGAAACTGGAAGACTTATTGTCTGGAGATTGTGGGGGGGAGAAGAAGAAAAAAGGTGAAGGTTACTCTAAGATTTTGAGTCAGTAAGATGAAGGGCAGTAGACATCAGTAGTGACAGAAAAGACAGGAAGGAGAGGAATGAGGTAAATGCAGTGAGATTCTCAGCTATGCCCAGTTGCTATTGGGTGCCATGAAAGTTAGGGAGTCATGAAAGAGTTCTGCGCTGTTCCCCAATCACGGGTCTGGATATTATGCCATTCCCATCCCTGGCACATTTTAACAAGGATTCAGGGTTGCCCTTCTCTATACTGAATGGCTATAGCTTCCAAGGGCTGATATGCCACCTAGGAATTTCCAAAGACTAGTGATTCTACTGCAAGCCAGTATTTTAAATACCTGGAGGCATTGGCATAGAATCAGCTATCCAAGTTCTAGGGAACCCCTGATACCACACAGACTTTCCAATAAATTGGTTCTGCTGCCTTTAACAGACCCTTTGTACTGGTGGGGTCAGCAAAAAAAGGACCAGATTACACATTGGTGTCTCATCCATTTTTTAAGTCTTGATTCAGAGAAGACAATAGGGCCTCCAGCAGGAAATAGATGAGAGATGTTCTGGAGCTGTAGAAATAGAGGCCAAGGTAGGGAAATACATATGGTAACATCACACAAAGATGCTGTGGTTAAAATAGGCTGAAATAAGAGGGAACAGGAGGAAGTTCCTTTAACATAGGAGGGAGAGCTTTCCCTAATTTAATCTCTGGGAATGGATGTTAATAGAGCAGAGTCCATTTAGAAAAGAAGAGGAGGGGAACTCTGCAAAAGTCTGTGGTCCATCAATAGATTAGTGGAAAGACTGAGGGACAATGAAGAAGTACAGATTTAGATGCTGAAATTGTCTGCACACCTGTAGTCATATTAATAGCTGCTCTTCTGGAGCTTTCTGGCCCTTTGTGGTGTACTCTCCAACAGAGCACCAAGGAGCATGAAGAAACAAATTGGGAAGCCTTGAAATATTGCTTAGTTCCCTCCACAGGTTCCAGAACATGAAGGGGTTGTCAGGACCAAGCATATACACTTGGATGCAAATCATGCTGAAGAGCAAAGACAGCACCTACCTCTGGGTACATCAATCACCCTGGAGAACAATGGAGAAGACATGGAATGGAGCAGGTGTTTGTTGCTGCTGGAGGGAGCAGAGTGAGATGCATTTCTCTAGAGGCAGTAAGGGCAGGACTATCCTGTTTCTGTACACCACATTGCCTGAGAGGCCCTTCTGAAGTATCAGGGGATTCATGTTAGAATGGCTGAGGGGGCTTGGGCTGTAGGGGAATTTCGCTGCTTTCTAGACATCTGGATTTGGGTTGGAGCTGCTCCCCCCCCCCTACTTTGCAGAGTCCTACAGCCCAGGCTCCAGCCAGAGCTCAGATGTCTACAATGAAATTAAGCAGCCTCTTAAGCCGCGTGAGCCAGCTGTAGGTTTTCTTTGCTATGTAGACGCACCCTGAGAAACAAAGACCACCAGTGAAAAGATGGCTTAACAAGAAGGGCCAGCTTCTCTCGCATTCCAACAGTCCTAGGGTGGCAACTCTTTCCCCATATTTATCTCCTCTCTTCACTGCTTCTTTGGAGACTCGACCTTCATATAACTGACTCAGAATTGTGTGTATTATGTCTGTCTCTTGACACTTGGCAGTATGGCCACTTTCTGGCTTTTGCAGATGTCAGCCATGCTGTACTTCTTCTAGTAGTTCACAATTGCAAAATATGTAGGCTGTTAGTTCCTCAAACTGTTAAAGTCAATGGAAAGCCACAGTGACAGAGGAACAGATTGTCAGTGGAAGAAACCAATGAATGGCTTTGGCTACTAGCCTCTCTTAAAGCCTAAAGAATGTAATGAAACTCTGGCATTAATAATTTTTTAAACTGCTGCTTATTTCTGTCAATCACAGTAATTCATTCAGGTTACATATGGACACTCATTCTTAAGCCACACTAAATCAGAATCACCAATAGTGTGCATGTATAAAGTCTGTTTAGCTTAGAAGTGTTAAAGGCAAATCTATGCCACATTTCAAGACAAGGCAATTGAAATGTTAATATTAGGACACTTATTAAGTGGTCAAGAATTCTGTACTTGATATCCTCTTCCCCTCCAGCCCCAAAGAATACACCCTTTCCCCCCATTTCTTAAGTTAATTTGAACTGTCAGCACTGCAATCCTTCCATGTGTTCAGGACCAGATGATAAGAGCAGCCCAGAGATGAATAATGTATAGTAAAATCAATAAACCTTATTACTAGCCACTAAGGGGGCCGATTTTATGTCCATAAAAGTAAAACAATTATAGCAACATTAATGGCAGATTCATCAAGGTAATATAACAAATTCAAGTATGCTTGTCTATTGGGAATCTTTAATTCACCCTTGTGCATTTAGTATCCACTAAGCAAGAGAGATGGTACCCACTTCATTCACAAGCTCTGACCTCTGGCAGTGCACGTTGTCATCAGAATAGAGAATGAGAGTTCAAAACCCCCTGTATTTGCTGATGAATGTTTCAGTGGTATGCAATCAAGGACAAAGCTGACACCTGAAATAACCTGGCTAACCATTTGTTTCTTTCATGCATTAACTGGTGCTCTTTTTTTCCCACCGTCTTGTACTCTACTTACTGCAGTGGAACAAACTATCAGAGAAGGCAGTAAGATATACAAGACTGTCTGTTCTCAAGTAGTATGAATAGGAATACTTAAAACAAAGAAGGGCTAATTTTGTCCCAGGTACATCCAATCAACTCCACACAGTGGGGCTGCACAGGTTAAATCCAGGGCAAAGTTTAGCCAGTGTTTCTAGTGCACACAGCAAGTCATTTCTCAGCTGACAGTATTAGCAGCTTAAGTATCAATTAGAAGAATCACTCCTGGTGCTAGGAACCTGATCCAAATACTGAAATCAATGGAAAGACCTCCTTTAATCACAGTTGTGGCTCAGGCCTTATGTGCCAAAAAGGGAGAAGGGGCCAGGAGAAAAAGGTACAAGTTGGGTATGGAGTGAGTGAATTCATTTCAAAGATAGTATAATGGCCAAACTGGGGGGTGCTGCCCAGGAACCAAGCCAAAATTCTTCTGGAGACACTAGCAGCTATATGGTGTTAGCTATATAGCTAACTGACTCTGCCAAACATACCTATTGGTATTTAGGACACACTCTCTTTCTAAGCTGGGCAGAGGAAAGCAAGGTGAGACGGACACCAAAAAATACAAAAACAACTTTTTTTTTTTATTCTGATTGCCAAATTATTTAAGGCAGGTATAAAAATGAAAGCATTCAATATACATTTTACATAAAATAAACTAGATTACAGCATAAAACAAGTAACCAGGCAATGGCATTAAAGTCTCTCTTCTAAAACTGGATAATTGTAAACATTTAAAAAAAAGACTGTAGGACTATTCAAGTAATAGAACAATCACAGATGTCTTCTGGTATGCAGGCTATCGGGTTATTTGCCATTCAAGATTATCAAAAAAGACATTTCATTATTCACAGATACTCATTATTTCCCCATTTAAAATCTATACATTATGTACAACACAGTTTTTGTGGTACTGGCAATCCCATGCCTTCCAAATGTATATTTGTCACAATACACAATTACAATGAAACAGTGAGTACAGTAACATTTTACACTGATGCATCTTAACAGGAGCCACCAAATAGACATCTAAATTGTACCAAAGTGTCATCATCACAGTTAGCCTCTCTGAGGGCTTGTGGGCAATATTAGAAGGGTATGCAAGGTTCAGGCACACTGATACATAACATTATTTATTTACAATTAAAAAGCAAAAAGAAAAGAAAAACGGCCTTTTGTGGTTAACATTTTTCTAAACATGACAAGTACATTTTTCCTTTATTGTGTGGTTTGCAACTTAGCAGCAGACCCCATGTACGAGCCTGGTTACCAATACAAAAAAAGTAAAGAATATATATATATATATATGCATATATATACACATATATATATAAACAGAAGTCTAATTACAGCAACATTTGTTACTCTGTGATAAAATCTGCAATTTACAAAAATGAAATGACTGGTTTTTGCCTGCCATTAAGGCATTTCAAATTAACACCATGGAACTGATGTCTGTAATAAAGCGCTTCCCCATGTGATCCAGTCACATGACAATGTACGTTTCCAAACTCCTCATTCTCTAAAAAAAAAAAAAAAAGAGAGAGAGAGAATGAGGCTTTAGTATGATATCCTTTCCAGTCACTTAACTCTCAACACTTGAAATGAACAAAAACTGTGAAACCAAACACATGTAACTAGTATTGCTAACCCCATTCTCCTACTCCAAATTATGTCTTCTAGTTTCTGAATGTTTCAGGTACACCTGGGTCACATGTTCATACTTTTCTCTGCAACACCGAGTGCTAAAAAACTTTCTTTTTATTCAAATGAAAGCTGAGAGTCTCATGTAATCACATGCCTCTGGGAGACTGGGGCTTTAAGAAAAACAGGACTTGTGATAAACTCATGAAAGTTGGTAATTACTGCATAAGATTTATCCTGGAGGTGTAGAAGAGAGACTTCATTGTTAAAGCAGATTTTGAGCTTTTCACTTAAACCAGAATTTTTATTACACATAAGGTTTCCATCTCCTTTAGATTTTGAAAAGTAAATTCTATTTAAAAGCAAGTAAATAATTTGAAGGCAATTATATCTGATGCCTATGCAACTTTAAAATATAATCTTTAGGGTGCCTTCTAACATATTTTATCTCCAACAAAAGTTTGTGAAAATCAGGAAGCCAGATATACTTGTAATAAGAGCAGAAGTTTACTCAACTTTAGATGGAACTAATCCAAAATTAATCCCTTGACTTGCCTTTCTATAAAAACATTTTGAATCCTAATTATATACTTCATAATGGATTGTTTTACTTTAATAGTACCAAGAGGTAAAGGATATTCTCTGAAAATCTCAGATGATAGGCAATCATTGATTAATTATCTACATTATGATTATAGTATGAGGGTCAAAGACAAGTGTCTTGTTAGGAAGAATAGAGCTACAATTAACCAAAAAACCCCTAGCACCGCACCCTTCTCAATAAAAGCTGCTATCTATAGGGATGCAGACCTCCAGTCTAAGAAACCTGTAATTTTCTCCCTCCTTCCCTATTAAGATGTCTGTATAAGTATAATTCAAGGTTTACAAGATATTTACCTTCTTTGTGCAGGAAACATACCAGATGCAGATGCCTGAGCAGCCACCTGCTGAGTGGCAACAAGGGCAGCAGAGGTCAACCCTGACGGAAAGAAGAAACAAAAGACTGGATATATGTCTGGGTTTTATGGTGTTCAGAGAAATGATGGGTATAATCATTGGTGTAAAAATGACAAGAACCATAAATAGCAGCCAATCACTTTTCGCAGGATGCATACATCAAATATTTCTGGCAAGTAAGATAAGACAATTTGCCTGGTCTGACCCATGTGCCTTTATATAATGTGCCGAATTTTCCTTAATAGGCATTTTACAAGAAAATATGGCATTCTACTTTATTGTATTTCTTTCCAAGCACTGCACTGCATGGTGCTAAACGATTTGTATGAAATCCTGAATAGGAAGCTCAGTAGAAATAATGGGTACCAGGAAACAACAAGAATCAAAAGTCACAGTAAATTACAGAAACGACATGCTAGCTGCTTGGAATACAATACTTCCATCTTAACGTATCATTTTAAAATTTCTCCCACTGAAAGAGCATAATGCATCCCAAAAGGCATATGGAATCGCTGAATCAAATTTAGTAACATTTCAGACTTTTGCATAAGAAAATGACTCTAAGGCACTGAGTGAACACAACGAATTAATGTAATTTTAGCTGTACACTGCACTAGAGTGTACTTCACTGCATGGGAGGAAATCTTTTCCTTCTGCAAGAACTGTGTCAGAAAAAAGCAAAAACTTATGGAGAATTTCATGCATGTCTTATTGTTGTTCTTTTCCCTTAACTGCAACAATATGTGCTGTATTCACCTGAAGAAAAATATATCATGTGCTATTTGAGAAGCTATAGCTGTGACAATCTCAAGGCTGACTGCAGGGTCCCTGTTGTACATAAATTTTGTTCAAAATTAAAAGCTTTTCTCTTAACCATGCTCTCTCCATTGTTTACACAAGACTAATTGTGTAAAAAGGCTTATTTGTTTTACCTCCTTTGGGTCTTTCTAATCAGTTCATGTCAGTTTGTATTATGGGTGAAAATACTCATGTGAACGATATCCTAGCTGATAAAGTAAAATTTTAATAATCTCCTGGCAATCAGTGGTTGAGTTCTAAAACGGTATTACTCAAGCATGAAACAATAGCTATAGCGCAATATGGTATTAGTAGCTTAGTCCTTGCTGAGAGTTTTCAAGCTATTTTTTTCTGGTTTCAGTAAAACAAGGGTTTCTATTAAAATTGCTTCATCTCATACTTGCAGCATCTATTAAACAACTTCAAAAGACACGTTGATCCCACTGTCTGAAACCACAGCTCACCTTGAAATGGGTCATATTGCCCTGGTATAAGTGGGTAGCCCATTCCAACATGCGTGTGGTGATGTGTATGAAGGTGCCGCTGGCCAAATGGGGAGTGACGATCTCGCTCCCTCTCTGCTTCCCGCTCACGCTCAGCTGTAGATTTTTCCACAGGCTGATAATAAAAAGGAATAAAAGGAAATGTATATAATCTCTCTTAAATACACTCCCTCTGGATATCCAGCCATGGACATTTACACACAACTATGAGCACACTGGAGAGGATTTGCTTTGCTCCCCAGGTACAAAGCTGCCCTAAAGTTATCTGAAGACAAAATAACACTATTGGCTCTGACATGGCCATCTCCAAAGTAAGATTTCAATAATTTGCTTTTCAGAAGATAACAGAGCTACAGCAAATATTTTGAAGAAGTATTACCAAATCCCATAGTTCTACTTCTTATCTCGTTATCTGTTTTCAGACAGGAGCTTCTTGGTAAACTGTAACAAAGTATACCATGTACCAAGAGGTATCTATGAATCTGGATTTCCATCTGAATCTACTTATTTGTACTAGGAAATACATAAGCACAAAACGCTGTTACATTTGTCACTTCCAGGTTATGCTAAGGGAGCATGCTGATTTTAAATTACTTTTGATTTAAATAATGGCTTAAAAAAAATCTCGAACTCATAGCTTGACTGCAAAATGAGGCACTTTTTTTGGATGATGTTCTCTGCCCTTTTCCTACCCTTTCCCAAACGTATTGCTCTTCAGTAACAACAGATGAAACCTTACAGCAGGAGACTTGCTACGGTACTGGTTGGCATGCTGCTGGAGCAAATCCAGTGCTTTAGATTCAGTGGTTGATTTTGCGTTGATGCTAGGGCTGGTATTGACTTTCTCCGCCTCTTCTCTCCCTGACATCTTCCCATAAACAGGATAATGAAATCCCGGTGAGAGATAGGCCCCTGCAGATAAACAATAAATGCCACATCAACTTACTGTTTTTACATTTGGTTATACCACTATGGGGTAGAGAGATTCCAATACAGGGGATTACATCAAAATCAGATCACGTGATTATAGAACTGTATCTTTGTTCTTCGATTTTTTTCAGCTAATTCACCCTGATGAATGGAGGTTATAAAGAGGGTTGATCTTACAGACATTTCAGACATTTATGGGTCCTCTTAAGTGAAAGGAATAGTAACTATAATGGTTCTGACAGTAAGTGCTTAGAATATTTTTATAGGCAATAAACTATCTGTCAGTCTAACAGCAACAGCAGCCTGTCAGGGGCTGTGGAAACCCATAGCTGGGAACTCTGACAGTTCATAAAAGGAACATGTTGTATTAAATCAGTTTAATCTGCAGAACTTTCCCTCGCATAAGAACAAGCAAAACAAATGTCATCTGTGAGGCTGCTAGTAGCCAATATTAAAATGTAGGTTTTACTGCAATGTTAGTGCGTAAATCTTTACCAGTGTACAATGTCCGTTACAGAATACATACCAGGATAGCTGTGCATTAGAACAGGAGAGACTGCACGGTACGCAGGATGGTTGGGATCGTACATCTGTGGGTAAGGATAAGCGTGCAAGTACTGTATATATGACTGATGCTGACTCATTGGTGAGGAAACAGCCACTCTAGCACCTCGAGAGTCCTTCCAATTTACAGGAGTCTTTCGATCATCATTTTTTATCTTGCTCTCCTCCAATGACTGAGAATCAGAACGCTTAACCTCTTTTGGCTCCTCTTTAATGCTTGTTAATGAGACAGGAAGGTTAGGTATGGAACCTTCTTTATTAGGTGTTTTTCTAGGGCTGTCTTCTTTTAGTTTTTTCTCCCGATCAAGTTCTTCTGATTTTTGTTGATCAAGGTATTTGGGCTGGTAGACGTAATGATGCCATGATCTTGAATCTGCGTCCTGATAGGAGGGAGAAATACATTTTGTTGTAAATGTTCAAAAACAAAATAGTTATTGATATTTGTCACTCTTCTGTAGATGTCTTCTTTTAATAACACACCGGATTATGTATATTGTAGGACAGACTTGTTTCTTACAAGTTCACTATACTTCTAAATTCAAAATCCAGCCAACTTAACAATGTAATACGTAGACACTGACTCTGTGGATGCTCTTAAAAAAAGAAAAGAGTGGGTATTTAGTACCCACCAGAAGCCAGCTCCTGTGCCTCCCATCCACTGGCAGTGATCATTTCCTCCCCATCCCTCGTGCCCACTACGATAAGCTGTTTCAGGTTGAACAGGAGGTGCTGGGGGAGAGGGGAGGAGTGAGAATGGGGTATGAAAGGAAGGTGGTGGAATTGGGCAAGAAGAGGTGGGGCAGAGCAGGGGCTGGTAAAAGGGGGGAGGGGTTGAGGCTTGGGTGAGGGATGGAGATGTGGTTGAGCACCCCCACGGCCCTAAGGAATCCAGTGCCTGAAACATAACAGCAATAAAATTCTAACAGAATTCTGACTGAATTACTTCATCTTATATCCTTTCTCATGCTTTTGTCGAGGTTAATTATGAAATACATACAAATTAGATGTTACAATTATGTGATACTATACATAAAATATGTATTTTTACTAAAGGCCATAGAAAGACTTTCCCATCTGTAAACTACAATATGCTATGTCAAAGGATTTAGATCATTTGAAATGATGAACCTGAAGAAAAAAAAAAAAAAAGCTTGCTGGAAAGGTGTTTACAGTGGCCTTAATACTGCCAACATTTGTACTACTGAGTCACTCTACACACTGCAGTACCATTCAACTCAGTGGGATTGTTCACAAGGGTGAAGTTACAACAGTGCAGCACTGTCACAGAACTGAGGCCAGGGTTTGAGAAATGTGTGCAGAATATATCTAACTATTATAAAGGAATTTACAAACATGTTAAGAGTGGCTATATGGCTTCTATAAAACAGCATACATAAATTGCACTAGCTTTGTTTCAGATACTCATCTTAGTCTAAAGGTATCTTCTCCTATCCAGACCTGAACCATCCCACTTTCCTTCTAGTTCTATGACCCTTCTTCATTCAACTCCGCCTTACCTTGAAAGATGGCTTATTAAGACTTAATCTGGGATATACCAAATGCCAGCGTATGCAGCTATTCCCAGTACGGGAACACTGGGTCACAAAGAAACAGTAACGTGTCTTGGCAGGGAAGTGGACTGAAAGGCTGTCTAAGATATGGGAAGGCCAAGAAGAGCCAAAGTGGTAAAACCATCATTGACTTCGGTAGGGACAGGATTTTACCCATTCGTGGCCCTGCAGGGCTCATGCACTTACTGAGGACAGATTGGAAGGTTGTCCCCTGAACCATTCTGAAAAGGCCAAGCTGGATTAGGATAAAGAGTTGAGCATCAAATGAATCTGCACACCTATCTTTAGTAAAAGCAAGCTGTCATCAAAAAACAAGCCAATAACAACCCAAGCCATTTTTTCAAACACTTTGTACTTCATTCACAGTGAAAAGTGCTTATTTCTTGAATGACTGACATTTACATTCCGGAGTTTTTATTTTACTTGTTTCTATATGGACATATGAATTCCATTTAATTAAGGTTTTTAAAATTAATTTTAATCCATTTCGTAAACCTGGATTCTGTCACCTCTACTCATGCCTTGTTCTGTCCCTCTCCCAGAAGCCCCTCTGAAAGCAATAGATCTACCCAAGGAATAAAGTACTACACAATGTCAGAAAGGATGGCAGAGTTTGACCCGTTAGGTAAGATAGAAAAATACAGTAAAATCGTATCTGTGAAACTTTTAAGAATAATTCAAGATGATCTGTGTTCACGTTCCAGGGACCTCACCTGTTTAAATCTTGTGGTAGGATCTACTCCTGTCTGTTTCATTGAGTCCATAACAGATTTCATTTCCACAGCCTCCTTTATAAGCTGATGGTTTTCCATTTGTTTGGCTTTGAAGCTATCAGACTGAAGTTGCTGCTGGTGACTGGAAAGAATCTGTGATTTGTTTGTCTCTTCTGCTTTGCTGGGGACTGATGACCCTATTTTAGTGTTATTTTTGCTCGTCTCTGGGACTGAAGGAGCCTTTGAGATAGTAGCAGACGGAATATTTTTCTGCTTGTCGTCTTTTCCTAGTTCCTTCAGTGAGGGTTCACTTTTCCTTTCACAGTCTCTCCCAGTTTGTGACATTTTCTGCTCTGCCAGTCTCTGGTCCTCATAATATTTTTCATACTGCTGCCTATAGGCAGGATTGGAGGCCATTAAGGACTTTTGGTCCATGTAAAGCCCGTAGGCATACTGTCCATAATAAAGTGACTGGGCAAGTGCAGGATGTCTTTGAGTTATTACTGACTGATGCTGAGGTTGTAAATTAGTGGAATTAGTATCATTTTTCTTGGAATCTGATGGTTCTGTTTTGTCTTTCTTTTCAACCTCTTCCTCGGCCTCCTTTTTGATCTTCAATCCCTGTGAGGTACTGCTGTTCCCAGCTGCAGGGGTGCTGACCTGTCCAGAGTGCATGTAACTTGGAGAATAATAAGGATCGTAGCCATGGTAATAGGGAGAATGGGACTCTTTTACTTGTGATGATTGTGCTGTGATTGAAGAATGTCCTTTTACAACACTTTCCTTATTAGAAATAATATCTGAAGGAGAGCTGGCCTTTGACCTCATGCCCTCTGACCTGCTGTCAGAACCACCATCATCCGCAGCATCAGAAATATCAGAATAAGCTGGGCTATTGGTTTTAGCAGCTGCACTATCTGCACCATTTTGTGTCAACACATGCAGTGGCGCCAAAGAAGATTGTCCGTTCACCAAAGTGCTGCATTCCATTCTGGAGGCACTCCCTATAGAAGGGCTGGGTGCATTGTCTGTGAAAGTGTAAACCTTATCAGCTTCAGCTTTAATACTTGCCATCCTACTCTCTTGAGACTCTGACAGTCCATTAGCTAACACTTCATTCTTGTTGAGATGGTCCTTTAAAAAATGTCCAGATAAATCTTTCCCAGACCCTTTTGAATCCTCTAGCTTTCCCATCTTAGAATCCATCTTAGGACTTCCAGTCTCTTTGCTTTCTTTGTCCTTTAGCTTTCTCTTCTCCTTTTTCTTTTTGTCTTTGAGAGATGTGAGAGCTGGATTTACAGTGCTTGGCTCTCCCATAATTGTGGGCTTTGGTTGAATAGGTTTTAACGGAGGGCTCTTTGGTGTAGCCTGAACAACAGTCGTTGTTAAGGAGGGCAATCCTGGTATTGTCCCTGTCGTGGTGGTTGTAAAGGCTGTTGTGGGTATAGCAATTAATTGGGGAGGAGTAGGGGCTGGAGCTGGGGCAATAGGCCTTGCTGTTTTAAGTTTTGATAGATTTTTATCCACTTTGCAATTATTGGCTTTTTTGCCCTTGTCTTTATCACCCAAATTTTTCTTGTCTATTAATCCTTCCGCTTCTAGTTTGGGCATTTCAGAGGCCAAACTGCTCTCTGCTACTGAGCAACTGTCCAATGTGGTTGCCATATTAGAAATTACAGGAAGGCTATTCAATTCACTGTTTGGGCCCTTCTTTTTACCAGAATTCTTGCCAGTTTTAGAACTGATAATTGAAGTTGGGCCATTATTGGTCAACTCTCTTTTTCCCTTGGGTGTCCCTGGGGTATTAAGAGGGCAAGGAGATGTTGGTGCTTTTAGCTGATCAAAACTTGATAAACTTGTGCTTGGCTCACTGCATTCAAGTGCCACATTACTTAATGCTTCCTCACAATCTGAAATTTTATCTTCACTGTCAGGCTCAAATTCCAGCTTGTTTTCTGGATCTAAATGTGCATGAGCCTGGTGGTAACGCAGTCCATTAATGTGCTTGTACTTTTTGTTGCAATTGGGATGAGGGCAATCAATCAGTACTGGAGAAGAGCAGCCTTGGTCCAAAAATGTAGTCTCGAGTTTCCCCTGTGGTGTGGTTGGAGTGCTTCTAGAATTGGTGCGAATACGCTTTCCAGATTTATTGTCCTCTGAACTGGAGTTCAAGTCTAGCTCCATCGGAGGCTTATTTTTCCTCTTATTTGTGGATGAGGGGCTGGCTTTGACATCTTCCACTGCACAATTTGGGGGTGTCCTGCGTCCACTTGAGTTAAGGCTGCCCCGCCTCCCCTTTCCATTGGCACCACCTCTGTTCTTGTTCTGCAGTCCCCTTGACTCTGTAAAGCTCACATCATTTCCAGGTGCAGCTGCAGTGGACCGTGCGCGCTTTCCTCTTCCCCGACCTCCTCGCATTTCCAGGTCACTTGTTGGTGATTCACAAAACCTATGTTAAGAAGAGCAGCAGTCAGAACAGAGACTAAAATGTCATCACCAGAAAACATGAACTGTTATAACTATATCATGGCTTCACGTAATGCAATGCTGTTAGAGAAAGGATGGGCTCTTTCAAATAGGAATGTCATGAAATATAAACAAAACATTTGCTTCAGGAACATTACTGACAAAGAGAAAAAAGGTATATTTCTTAGTATCCAAGAAAATATATTAAAATGAACTTAAAGTCTGTTTAATTCCAGGGATATTTTTTCAATAACAATAGAAAATACAGAATCCCTCCTCACTGTCTGCTTATTGCAATGTGTAAGAGAGAATTACACATTCCTGTTCTGTATGGTTTCAATTATATGCAGTTGTTCTGTATTAATCTCTGTACAGTTTTTTGCCAAAGACTAGGGGTGGGATGGAGTAGAGAAAAAAAAGTCCCAGTATGATTACTTACCTGGGAGGGGCCCAATCATGCTTTGTGCAATCCAGCAGGGTCCCAACGTAAGTCTTGTTCCGCCATGTAACGTTTACCACAAGGACACCTGTACAGGGGAAAGAAACAAAGTATTATCACAGTTAGAACAATTAAAAAAAGATGAATAGAGCTACATTCTTGTTTGCTTTCAAAAGCTGTGGTCTACACTCTTCCTCTTTTTTGGTTTCAGTGACCTCAAGTTAAAACCCACAGGAAAGAGTGTGTGTGTCTGCAATCAAGATACAGCTGACAGAAGGAAATGGTTTTTGCCATGTCCTGCTGTAAAACGGCAACATTCACCTCTTAATTTTGCTATTACTGCACATAATTGCTTTCATTTGGCTGGCAGCCAGCATAAACTAAGCACCAGTTACTAGTGGTTAAATCAGTAGGTGACTCAGAACAATACTAGAATGGCGATTTTATTTATTTGAAATAATGAATATCCAAAATACCACACACACACACAAGCTTTGTTAGGTAGCTAAAATCCTCTTTATTATTTGCATTTGCTCTTTCATTGTGAACCTTCCATTAACTTGGCTCCAAACTTTAAATTGAGGCATTTAGGAGGAAAATGTATATAATATTGTTATTATTTATATGATAAATATAAAACAAAACCAACATGCTGTTTCAATGTGAATTTGTTCATCATTTAAATCTTTGCTTTAAAAATACTCCCGTTAAAAAATAAATAAATCTGCACAATACATGTGGATTAGAGTTTTGTTTTGTCTGAAAAAAAAATCAATGTATTATTAAGTAATCACCTTATTGGTTTCTTACATAAAAAAGGAAGGTTTCAGTAAAACCCATTCAGCTTTCTCTCAAACACTTTTTCACAGACACAATTTATAAGCATGTTTGTGGACTAGTCAACAAAATTACTCCTTTTATTCATTAGATGCTGTTAGATAAACATAAGGCAATATTCTGAATCAGTTCTCATGTCTCTTTAGAATGAATCCTGAAAAGATTATTTTCACTTAGGCAGAAGAAGAGTTATAGTGCAAAATGTTTCCAGAAATTCATTCTAAAGAACTGAATATTAACTAAAACTACAAACACAAATTTTGTTGTTTGCATTTCTCTATATTTTCCTTGTTCTAGCTAGCTCTAGTTTTCTTACAATGGAAATAATAATGGCACTGTGCCAAGTATGTTTCTAGCCTGTCTGCTAGCTTTGTGTTACCAGTGTGATTTCTAATTTTACACTAAAACTATCCCGCTTTGCAGCACCAATGTAAAGTAAACATGTAACCTCCAGCTTATTTCCTTAGGGCCCTTTTAACAGCAGGAAAGTATTTGAAGTGCTGTTAGCTAAAGTACTAGGGAAGAAGGGATTTCCTTGAAAATTCTCAATAGCAGATTTGAAAATTGTTCCCCATATGGTTTTAAGTTGGTATTATTATACAGTGCCATATATTGTGGAAACATGGTCTAAAGGACAAAAAATAAACCATTTTTGAACCAAGGTCAAAAACAGACTCCCAGGTCAGTCTAAAATTCCTATTTAGGCAATCAGCTAAATTAAATTTATTTTTACCCATGCTTTGCAAGTAACCAAATGTAATAGCTGGGGACATATATTTTATCCCCACCCCTGTAAAATAAAAAACATGCACCTGACAAAGCTATAGGGGAAGGTGGAGTGATGTTTTTCTCATCATTTGCTCTCTTGGGCATTGTGTGTGGTGTCAGAGACCTTTCCAGCTGCTTAAAATTCTTCAGCATGTCAGCTATATTTACAGCAGTAGAATATATTTGTATTGCCAGAAGGTTACTGCGTTTTAGCTTTAGATGCAATAGGCTGAATCACTGTGTTCCAAAGTCTCTGATGTAGCACAAATGTATAATTAAAATTGCTTGAAAGGAAACATGAAAGAAACAACAAACCCTCCATTCTTAGAGTAATAAAATTAAAAACAGGAAAAGTCTGCACAAACACTTAACATTTGTCTGCAGTGAAAGGCTTTTGTTATTGCATTCCCCTAAGGGTTTCACATTTCCAACAAAAGCAGGCTTTGGATTGGCCAATTCCTGCTGAGAATATTACTATCTGATTGGCTGGGCTGAGCACTGCAGCACAGACCACAAAAAGCAAGTGCCTCAGATAAAAAGAGCTTCAAAGGGAAAAAAATGATGCAACTCTACAGTAAAGAGCAGTGAGTAAGTGAGAGAGTGACCGAGATAGAACAGTTTCTGCATATATAGTCTATCAGGCAGGAATAATCCCAACAATGAGAAGCCTAATGCTTCTTGACTCTGTAAATCAAACACTGGTTTGTTTGCACTAACTAGGCTTGTCAATTTGATGAAAGGTTACTGTCTGCTAAACTGTGTTGTGTTTATACACTAAGACCCATGTCATTGAACTGTTTTAAGATAGCGTTCAAACCTATTCCAAACTGTAAAAGTTGCATTTGCTCACAGGAAAACAGGATTAAGAAAAGGATTACTTTAAAAAAGTATTTACTCATTAATCATCTGTGGCACTGTTTAAGGGCAAGATTTTGTAAATAATGACCTAAATGAGGCTGATACCTCAAAATAGTAAACCACTCCAAATCTTTACTTGAATTATCAGTAAAATCTGAGAAATGTACTGTGATTGATAAAAAACAAAAGCAAAAAAATGAAGGTAGTTTCATCTTCAAAACGGAAGAGGGGAGAGAGCAGTTATAACCCTTTTGAGAAATCTTATCTATTTATAATGGTCAAAGGAATGCTTCTTTGCATGGGAGTTTAATTGTTGCAGACTGGTTCTCCTCTCCAGCAATATCTATTTATGCATCTGTAAAAAAGGAGCAAACAAATCTACATCCAGAGTTGCTTGCCTATAAATCCTGTGTGAATTGTTCTCTTACAGAGAAGTGTACATTCAGACCACATAATGCCACTTGAGCCAAAAGAGAATGGCAAATTTTGTCTTTGAGTATGTCTACACTAGCCCCCTAGTTCGATCTAGGGAGGCTAATGAGAGCGACTGAAATTGCATGTTATTCCTCCTGGAATGAGGTTTACCAGCTAATTCAATTTAAGGCTTTAATTCGGATTCCTGTTTCACTGCCGCGTGTAGTGGGCAGTATAGTGGGCAGTTACTTCGGGCTAGTCAATTTCTAAAATGGCGACTGGCTGGGAACATGCTAATGAAGCGCAGGATATTTAAATCTCGTGCTTCATTTGCAATTTCAGTCGCCCTCATTAGCCTCCCTAGATCGAACTAGGAGGCTAGTGTAGACGTACCCTTTGGGAAAATAAATGGAACATCATTTTACTTCTTGCGATGAAATTTAATTATTATTTTTTGTAGTCCCTGACCCTACTCAAGTGAATGGGCAAAAACTTAAAAGAAGGAAGAAAATGCCAGTGAAGACATGATGAAAATGAATGATCTGTCACTGGAAAGTTAGTTTCTGTAAACTAGAAGCTTAAAAGTAAATGTCATCTCTCCACTTCTCAACCATGGAGACATTAAAATACTATTTCTGTGGTAACATTAATGCTTTCATCTCATTTTGTTCTAATGATCATAACTCTCGGAGTGGAAATCATAGATCTTTCCCATCTTTAAATTCTATTATGCCATCTAGCTCAGCTCTCTCAGCTACTACAGAGAGTTCCCTAAAGTACATTTTCAGGATGTTGTCCAATCTTGTTCTAACTGTACAAAGCAATTGGGCTGTATGTCTTCTCTTGGGAGGAGAATACCAAAGCTTTAGAACTCTCTCTTTATTTTCATAATATTCAGTATAAATTTAACCTTAAATTCATTAAATTCATTTTGTTACTTTTTGTTAATTAACATGGATCATCCTAAATGATCCATGGCTTTTCCTTGGTATTTACATATATGTATATCATTATAATTCCCTGCACTTACTGTTCATTATATGTATATATGTAGTTTTATATTGTATGTTGAGTGCATGCACCCGTATGTTATATTTTTAAAATCAAAAAGCATAGAGATAGGCAGTAGAAGTAGGCACAAGCACGGAATAATTGAAATCGATAAGTAATTCAATAATTCTTAGAAGACATTCAAATGACCTTCCAGTATAAGAAAGTCAATACTGTATATTTAAAATAATAATGTGTCAAACAAACAGGAGTAAGTTCTTTCTTTATAAATCAGTTCTACTAGCATCTTACTCATTTTTGTTGGTCATTTCTAAGGCATCAATCCTTAAGGGTATAATGGAGTGTTTCTCAAAGTGGTCCACGGATTGCCGGTTTGCTGTTTACAGCCAAGGGGAACCACAGGAAGCAGCAGCCCGAGCCATGCCGCAAGGCTCCTTGACAGCAGAGCCAGTAAGTAAACAAACCGGAGCAGCCCAATAGCAGCTTTCACAGAGTGGGTCCATGGACCACTTTGAGAAACACTGGTACAATCCCACTTCAGGGATCTCACATCCTTAAGTTAACTGGGTCTAAACTTAATTCTAATTTGCCAGTATCTTTTTGTCTATTATGAAACAGAATCATGTAGACAACCTCAGAGACACATCTGTAGAAAGGAAGCCTTTACTCTCTACTCTTTAGGAAACATTGTAGAAGAGGATGAATTCTCATTCCTTTATGAACAGAATCTCTTTGGCCCTGGGAAAGTTCTCTTAATAACGTGCAATGAAAAAAACCACTTCCAAAAAATTAAAATGATCACACAGATGCCTCAAGTGAACAGAAGCAACATGGAATATAGGACTGCCTCATATGGAGATGTTCAACTGGAAGACCCACTGAAGGCAGAACCTTAGAAGATGAAAATAGACATGATAAAACACCTGATGGAAGGAGCCTGCATGACCTTTGTTGCGCCTCTTCTGGTGAAAATACAGCACTGTAACCACCTCTCCAACAAGTCTTATTCTGATATCATCAGGAGGGGGAAAAGCCAACGCAGTCACCTTAACAGGCCATGAAAAAGAGCCTAACAGGTGTTGAGAAGGTCCCATCTCAAGTTCTTCCATAGGAAAGTCCCTAGCACATGCAAAATGCAGGACAATGTAGCACTTTAAAGACTAACAAGATGGTTTATTAGATGATGAGCTTTCGTGGGCCAGACCCACTTCCTCAGATCAAATAGTGGAAGAAAGTAGTCACAACCATATATACCAAAGGATACAATTAAAAAAATGAACAAATATGAAAAGGACAAATCACATTGCAGAACAGGAGGGAGATGGGGGGGGGGGGAGGAAGGAAGGTAAGTGTCTGTGAATTGATTATATTAGAGGTAGGGAGAGTGGGATGTTTGTGAGTTAATGGTATTAGAGGTGATAATTGGGGAAACTATCTTGGTAATGGGTGAGATAGTTCAAATGTTTGTTGAGTCCTTTTTGGAAAGTGTCGAATTTTAACATGAATGACGAAGTAAGATGGTGACCTTGCTGTTGCGAATGATTCCTGTGTTTAGCCAAAACAGAAGAGTTGAAAGGGAACCAAGGGGGTAGGGAGTGGGTTAACCATGAGGGTTTTTCACATCTCTGATATAGAGGAGCCACAACTATGGAAGTCACTGGTACCAAACAGTGCTCTGGGGCTGAAGCCAGGACAATGGAAGCCTGCATTTCCCATCCTGGTAACAGGCAAGTTTCCTGAACTGCAGGGGGAGCTGGCACCAACAGGTTAAGTAATTCTATGTCTGCCTCAAAAGCCTCAAGTCTAGGCTGCATTGGAAAGGGCTCCAGAGCCTGCAATACTGAAAGACATGCAGGCCTTTAGCGATTGGTCTCATCAGACGATTCTGGTGCTCCAGATTCAGCAATCCCTCCTGGCTTATGGACTGCATCTGGGAGTTACTCTTCTCTGAGCACACCACCAAGTTCTTGCCTCTGCATGGCACCTTCCCCATAGAATTTGAAGACACGCAGTCTTTGGGAGACTTATGGTGTCTTTTCTGAGACACCGGCAACAAGCATCTGCCCCTGGACTCAGAAAAGGGGAGCACCTCTCACTGACTCAGATGTGCACCATACCCATTCTGAGCAGAAAGGTTCCGACAGCAGTTGAAGTACAGGCTTCATTGGCAAGTACTTCAGTCTGGCAGTCATGTCTTCATATTGAGGGTTTGTCCCTCTCCCTGAAACATAAGGCAGCTAGGTGTGGGTTGCTCAGTGGCATAGACATATAACATGACTGGCAGGCCTTGCAGTCAGAAGAATGAGGTCTAAGTCAGGTACCAAACCTGGTACCCAGTCACAGACCCCACCCTAAAACCTAGGTCTACAGGTATTGTACACACTGGAGGGAAGACTTCCAGACACAAAGATCAAGCTCCAACAACCGTCACTGGCAGTAGGAAGGAACTGAGGCGAGTAGGAGGAGCACAGTCTTTCATACCTGGATGAAGTGTCAAGAAGCATCAGAGGGCACTCCTACTAATCCATTAGGTACTAGTCAGGAGAAAATGTCTGACAACTGTGCAAAAGGCAAGCACACACCTTTAGTGTAATGGACATGTGCAATCACTAATAGAAGAAGGAGTATTTTTGCTATTTATGATACTGTCTCTTTTCTGCCCATTTTGCTAACATTATTTCAACTGGAGGCACAACTGGAAAATATTCTGGGGAACACAGGAGCAACATTCCCTCTAATTTTTTCCAGCCACATGCAGAATAAATGTACCTTCCCAGAGGCTGCACCTAGAACCACCTTGGGCACCCCCAACAACTTGCCCTAATCTCAGCTCAGAGCCCCTTTCGCACTCCAAATCCCTTAATCCAAGACCAGAGTCTACACCCTAACCCACTGCCCCTGCTTGATGAAAGTGAAGGAGGATGGGCAAGAGAGGCAGGACAGAGTGGGCAGGGGCAGGGCTTCAGAGAAGGGGCACAAAGGAAGCGGGGTAAGGGTATTTGGGTTTGAGGTAGATCTTGGATTACACAAATTCAAAAAGTGATTTTGTGCTTAAAAAGGTCGGAGACCACTGGGTTAAATAAAAATGCCACTTCCAAACTATGTAGGTGGACTACTAATTCCATAAACTTAAAAAACAACAAATAGTCTGGTAGCGCTTTAAAGACTAACAAAACGTATAGATGGTATCATGAGCTTTTGTGGGCACGGCTCTTCAGATGACCCACAAAAGCTCATGATACCATCTACATGTTTTGTTAGTCTTTAAAGTGCTACCAGACTATTTGTTGTTTTTTAAGTTTATCCTGTACAAATTAACTCGGCTACCCCCTTAAGTTTTTTTTACCAATTCCATGTTGGTTTAACTGTTGGGATTTGAGCACAATTTACAAGGTATGCATTTAATAGCAAGCAACATATCCCAAAAATAGGAGCACACATTCCCTGTATAAATTAATCAAATCAACAAGGGCAGTCAGAATTAGGATACTTCTGTAGTAAGCAATATTCTGCACACCAAGCAGCATCAAACATCCAGAGATCAAAACAGCGTAAGGAACAATTTTTTTCAATAATTCAGACATTGAGATTCCTGCTACTGTACATTTCTTCTTTTACTGCAAAGTAGACAAAAGTAACTAGTTCTCTAAGGGCTCGTCTAGACTACATGGAAGGTTCGAAAGAGGATATCTTCTTCCGATCTTACTTTCAAAAGTGGAGCTTTCGAAAGTGAAAGTAGTTGGGATGCAGTTTTTTTGGCAACCCCCCCTTTTTTAAAAGCTGCGTAAACCTCATTTTTTGCAGAAAAGCGGCTTTTCGAAAAGGGGCGGGGGCTTGCCGAAAAAGCCGTATCCGGACTACTTTCACTTTGAAAGCTCTGTATGTGAGGTTTAAAACAATTCAATAGAGGACAGACAGGATCATGTTACCTAAGCTGCTCAATGCCTTTTTGCCCAAACATCTATGGATCAATTAGTCAATAGCTCAGTCAACGTCATACAAGTAAACCTTAAATATAAGAGATGCCACAGCACATTTAAGGACCAGTGGAGTCTCTGGGTTCCTTTCCATTGACTTCAAGGGGCCTTGGATCAGGCCCTTTAGCAGTGACAAGATCCTAGATTAGAAACATTTAGTCTTATTTCATATTTGTTGCATAATTTTCATCTCCTTTCACCGCTCTTCAGTTTTATAGCCACATTGTAGGAAGTGATAATTATAGCAACAATGAAGCTAAACCAGTTACAAAAACAGAATTTACATAAATTTCCTCAAGGACATCACAAGGCATTCCCAACAGCATTTGGGAATAATACTACTCAATTTAGTACATACAAAAGATAGAACCCGTAAGAATACACTAGAGTTTTGTTACTGGATGAAAGAATGACATGAAAAATAAAATTTATAATAGAGTCACTTCATCAGCAAAATTAAGGAAGAATTACCGTATATACTCGAGTATAAGCCGACCCGAATATAAGCCGAGGCACCTAATTTTACCACAAAGAACTGGGAAAAAATATTGACTCAAGTATAAGCCTAGGGTAGGAAATGAGGCAGCTACTGGTAAATGTAAAAAATGAAGATACATACCAATAAAATTACATGAATATTTATTTCAAAGAAAAACAATAACCTCGCTCTGTAAGTGGAAAAGGGGGTCAACAAAAACAATATGGTATCAAAAATACCGTAACTCCCGCTCAAAGTCCTCCCGCCAATCCAATGAGCCCCTGAAGGGCCGCCTGCAAGAAAGCGCCCAGCGCCAGCACCAGTCACACACGGGAACAGATGCTCGGACACTCGGCCCAACCAGCTCAGCCCCCGCCGCCGCCGCCCGGACCTTTCCCAGGACAGAGCCCCTCTCGGCTCCTCCCCGAGCCTCCCTGCCGGCGGCCCCGGGGCGAGGCCGCTGGCTCCGAGCAGTACCTGCGGGCACACCCACAACCCAAGCAGCCGGCAGAGGCTCCGAGCGCCCCGCGCAGCGACGGCCCCCGACACACGGAGCCCAGCCCGCTCCCGGCAGCGCCCCCCGCCCCGAGCACCTCGGTTACCGGGGCCGGAGCTCCGGGCTCACGCGGCTAGACCCGGCCGGCGGCAGAGACGCGCTGAGCCCGCCTGCGAGCAGGAGGCTGACTCGAGTATAAGCCGAGGGGGGCATTTTTCAGCACAAAAAATGTGCTGAAAAACTCGGCTTATACTCGAGTATATACGGTATTTATGTTTTAATGATGTGTGTGATATGTGAACGAACCTATGTTTCTTTTCACTCAATAGACAGCAGGCTTGAAACTCATTGGCAACTGAATATAAATCTAGATAATGAGGTATGTACCACAATTTAGGTGTGTTTGGGGGGGGGGGTCTATATTATTGAAACCGTGATTTAAAAATGAAATTAGTAAAAGTAAATATCATACCAGTGCTATATACACTAAACACTCCAATATATACCACACTAAATTCTCCCTTAGTGGTAACTACACCATCTACAACTTAGGGGACTGGTAAAATTAATAAAAGAAAGAAAACATAACCACTATCTACATCATTCACCCCAAAGACCACTGGGGATCGCCAAGGTAATGATGTCAGAAGGTAGCAAATAATTTTTCTTCTTCAATTTGCAGATTAGGAATGGAGCCAGCTCAAGCATAATGCTTGGTTAGCCTCAGAAACCCTTGCAGTCACACCCACAGTTCTGTAGCAGAAAGGACTAGACCAGTGATTCTCAAAGTGGGTCTGTGGACCGAGGACACTCCAGAGAGTGCAGATCCTTAGGGCTGAGCATAGAATTACCCTTACCACAGGTCCAGGCAGTTTCTGTGAGGCTTTTCCAATTTCAGACAGTTTTTGCTCACTTGAAGACAGAGAAAAATTCCCAGGGTACGTCTACACAGCAACGTTATTTCAAAATAACTTGCATTATTTTGAAATAACTTAGTCTACGTCTACACAGCAGGCAGTTATTTCAAAATAACATCGAAATTCTGTCAGGCTGGAGGACTTCTTACTCCAACTGCTGAAACCCTCATTGTACGAGGAGTAAGGGAAGTCGGAGGAAGAGTGCTCTATTTTGAAATAAGTGCTATGTAGATGATCCCAATTCGAAATTAGCTACGCAGTTGATTCAATTTGCATATCTAATTTTGAGTTAAGCCCAGCTGTATAGATACACCCTTAGACAGTAAATACACCACTTCTTTTTGTCACTTTGTCCCACCGTCAAACTGAAGAGATTTTTATACCAAAGCTTTGAAATGGCATATCACTCATTGTCACCTGATGTATACACATGAGCACACAAAATCAATTCTGAATATTTTCTCTATTGACAAATTTGTAAATCTGTACACAAATAAAATTCAAATTGGCATTCAACTGCTCTCTGCTGAATATACATAACACAGATATGTCTAAGATAGTTTGGGCTATCAGCCAGGAAATAAATTGCTGCCAATGGATTAAACTAATTTTATTTTATACTTACGACTATCAACTAAGCTCGGCTCATACCTATTTGATGTCATTGTGCCCACAGTAACTATGTGTCAAAAAGCATGGCAAGGAAAGGAAAGGAGAAGGAAAAGCCACAATTTAGGAGATTAAGACTCATATATGTCTGAACTTTTTATTGCCTCTTATTTAGGAGGACCAATATAACTCCTGCACCCCATAGCAATCAGTCCAGACAGGCAATAAAATGTTATACCACAGCATCATCCATCATAAAACTCTCCCATCTATTCATCCATGTACATCATCATCAACAACAAATAAACCCTCAAACATTTTTATATTATACCTTCAATGAAAATTATAATTTTTTTCCTGTTCCATGACTTCCAAGTATTTTTTTTTCAACAGCCTAAAAGCCACAGGAAATGCTCATAAATCTATACTGAAGACAGTATTTGTGCTACAATGATCCAGAAACTTTATATTTTTCACTAATTTTAATCACATAATACACATAACACAACCTGGGAATTGTGCCATCTACAGTAGGTTCATATGTTGCAAAACCCAAGATCAACAAAACTGGAACTGTAATGATTGTCAGTGATGGGTAAATGTAATATGGAGTGGGTTTTTTTTTCCAGAGAGCTCTGCTGCGGGGCTGAATGTTTGAAGAGTCACTTTACCCACATCCTGTAATCAAACCATCTGGAACACAGATCTGTGATTAGTCACCCTGAACACTGAGCTTCATCTGAACAAATAATGTACAGCAATGGAGCAGAGGAGATACAGCATCATTAACAAAGAGAACCATAATGAAACACTTTATGCCTTAGTGCACCGCTGCTACAGTCATAAACCTTTGAGACACACCACTCTAGTGTTAATGTACTACTTTATGAAAGCATGGTGATCTTAAAGATTAAAGGTCTGAAGAAGAGCTAAACATTTCTGGTTGCCATCAACAGAGTTGCCCTGTCGATGGCTAATGTAGGTTGGCATTACTCTATCCACATTACAATTTGTAGCCTCATCAACAAGATAACATACTTAATTCATTTTTAAGGGATTTCCGGTAGGTTTTGAATAAGGTATTTTTACATTTGCCAGGTGTTTAACACCAGGCCTTTTTTATTTCTCCCTTAAATACAAAGTGATCACCAAGAGGTACTTAAAACAAGCACCTTAACACGAAATTGTTATTTATTTAGCTAGTTGCAACATTTACACAACAAAGATTATTTCTTGTAGCTATTGTTTCTGGCCATCAAGAAGACAATCTTTTATTCCCATCTCTAAAAAAAACCCTAAAGATTTCTCCCAAAGCACACAGAACTAGCACTGAAAACCATAACTGAAGAAAGCCTGTTTCCCCATGGGCCCGCATGCTTTAATTCACAAAAGAACACACAGCCACTTCCATCACTGTCACATCCCCTGCAGCCTTTGTTCTGAAGCCCGATGAGCTGTATTGATTTGGGAAAATCGTTGAGCTTCTTGGAAAACTAGACTCTAGCTTATTCACCACCATCTATTTCTTTCTCATGAAGACAGTTGGTCAATATTCAGTTGACTGGTCAGCCAAAAGAAGCTCTTGCTGCTTTTCTTTTTCTTGCCTCCCTAGTAACATTATCCTTTCCCAGCTCTAGTATAAAATACAGCGGCATGCTAGGAAGGCTTGTTGCTAAGGGTGATATGAAATGGTAATGCCTGTGCACAAAGCAACCACCTAAATGCTAATGTCAATGTAGTTTTAGAAGCGAGTACTGTGTAGAAGCCAAGCCGTAGTGTACCTTATCAACTTTTCTGTACTGTATTTTAAGTCTAGGTTTCCTTTAAATAATTATACATTAATCAAGGCATATTAATAAGTAAACTCGTAATACTCTTTCCACCATATACATGCAAGTAACTGAAAATGCAAACGTTCCTAATAAATGAAAGGTCAAATCCTGCGCTCTTTTTAGAGTCAACAGAAGACTTGCTGAAGAGTCAGAGTTACCTGCCAACAGGCACTGAAGATTTCGCCCAAAATGACTGATAGATTTACCTCAAACTGAATAACTATATTAAAATATGAGCCACTTGGAAGAATAGTCTTTAAATCTCTGAGGCCACAGCTACGAACACACACAGTTCTTTCTTCCCTCAAACTGACTTGAAAATGGTTAGATCATTGCAGAGTTAGGAAAGGTTTGGATAAATTTTTGCTACACTCTTGCATTGTTCATAAACAATTGATCACTGTTTGCAAGATTTGCCAGAAAAAGTACAATTAACATTACTGTAAACTATAGTTATCTGACATCCAGAGTGCAACTTGAGATTTATTTATTTTAATCTCCACCTTTTCCTTGGTCAGACCAACTGACTTACTTCACTGTTCTTCTTAAGTTTGAAAACTTTTTGATGCCAAGTGAAATACAGTTAGTTGAAAAAAATCTTTTAATAGCCACAGACTCTGAACATGATCAAATCTGTTTCAGGAAAAAAAAGTTAATTATTTTTTCTCTAGCAGCACTTTTTGTTCTTTAATGGAAATGATCACAATTTATGATTCGTATTCTCTAACATTAAAAAAGTCATATGGTAACAATTTTGATACAAAAAAGGAAACACTTTTTTGTAATCTGCCAAATTTAGCCCTCATTTCTTAAGGAGAGTTATTTTGGGCAACGGCTTTCCACTATGTTATTGCTTTGTGGAACACATGGCCAGTCTTCTGCATTATGCTACAGAGGAAAGAAAAAAAATCCACTGTCTTTGCTTATACTCCCAGCACCACATGTCACTTAAGATAAGCAACAGAATGCAAGGCCTTTCAACTCATCTGTCACACTCACTTCCTGCAGTCTATATTAATTACAGGATCTCTTCAGCTAGTTACTCCTCCCTCAAACTCTTTCACATTAAAAACCAAGTAAACAGAAAAGCAAAAACAAGCTTGGAGGGGAGAAAAAGCAATAGTGTTTAAATCAAAATAACATAAGACAAAAGAGGGAAATCAAAACCAATCTTCACCACACTGTCAGGAATGCAAGAGTCCTTTAACAATTATCTACCTTCTTCCTATTCTCCATCTCAGATGTTAGACCATGTAAGCACTGGTTTCAGCAGAAACAGCTGAATAAATAGGGAAGCTAATTATTTTAAAAAATGGCCCAAAGAACTCATAGTAATAAATAAACAAACAAACAGCTACCCAGCATTAACACACACAAATGGAACTCTAGGTATGTCTAGACTACTCTTAGAGAAAAGAAACTGCCCCCCCCAGTAAAAAAGTTTGGCCAGGCTGCTCTTGTTATAGTGGGCTGCAGTACTCCTTTAGAGAAACCGGCCGCACCCTTCCTGCATACCATTGCCTTTAGAAAAAAGGAAAGGTGTGAAAAGGGGAAAATAGCCTCAGACTCTCCCACCCGTCACTTTGGCGTGAGAACTGCGGGACTTACCTGGTCGCATGAAACCTGCACAGTTTCGGCCCTACCCCTGGGACACAGACCCCCCACATGGTGACCATTGGACCATATATGGTAATATGCAAGCACGGGAAAGCGATGTGCAGATTTGGGGATAAATACCCATCACACAGTTCACTCTAGGAGGTCTTCGCAACACACGTACCACCGTGCGTGTGCCTTCCCGTATACTTCAAAGCGCTGCCGGCCTGATCAACCGACCAGCCACCTCCCCCAACTCTCGGGCGTAACCAAGGCCTTTGCAATCGAACCGATATCTGTGAAATGTTCTGTGTGCTGTGTAAGTTGGTATGTATGATTTGATTTTTTCCTGTTGTATAAGCTTAGTGTTGTAGTTGTTTTTGGGTAGTACATAAGAGTTTATAGTTATCACTGTTATTTAATTACTGTAGCTGGATATTTTAAGATTAGAGACTATTCCCCTTGCCATTCCCCTTATATCTCTGACACGTTTTACTAGAAACCATAGAATAAATATAATAAATACTGTAAATCTATTATTAACACGGTCTATTAAAAATCTTAGAATAAATACTATAAATTCACCATTGTCATAAATAAATATTTTTTATTTGATAAAACTGTCCACCTGGTTCTTTCCTTTCCCCCTTGGGTATTTATCATCGGACCTGTGATTCTCACCACAACTACATCCCTCTGTCGCCAGAGGGATGTAAATTAGACATACCGACATTTCAAATGAAGCAGGGATTTAAATCTCTCGTGCTTCATTTGAATAAAAATGGCCGTCACATTTTGCTGAGTCAGCAGTTTGTCAGCAAACAGCGGCTGTCAAGACGGGGATCGGGCGACAAAGGAAGCCTTTGTTGGCCGATCCCTTATGCCTTGTAAAATGAGGTTTACAGGATCGGGCGACAAAGGCTTTTTTTGTCGCCCAATCCCCGTCGTGACAGCCGCTTTTTGCTGACAAACTGCTGACTCTGCAAAACGTGGCGGCCATTTTTATTCAAATGAAGCACCGGAGATTTAAATCCCCACTTCATTTGCAATGTCGGTATGTCCTGGCTCTAGGTTAATGCCTCTGTAGGCAAAACTCACTGGGAATATAAATGCGAAACCTCACACCAAACAACAATACATCTTAAAGTGTCTTCAGTGATTAGCCCCCCATTGCTATCTATGGTGATAAAGGGCTGCCACATGTGAACACTAGCACAATTATTTGTCAAAAGTGTGGAACAATTAATGAAATGTAAGGCAGCGGGGGACAGGAGGAAGCAGAGGCATTTGAGGAAAGAGAGGAGTAAGGATACAAAAAAATCCCAATAAACCCCAAATCTGTGGACTGTAGATATCAAAATGCAGTGGAAACAGGCAGACAGTTCAGCTCAACCTCAAAACAGCTGCTGCTGATCCACATGTCTCGTTGGGACCAAAAGGCAGAGCCTGATATAAATTATGATGCTTTATTTAAAGTCAAAACATTTATTTGCTTTTGTGCCAGCTTTGGATCTTTTTCATCTATAGCTACCAGGCCCAAGAGAGAACACATTCCTACAGCTCTGTTTGCAGCCAGCTGTGGCTTCACTAAATCATAAAGCCTCCTAACAAGCCATTCTTTACAAAGGCCACAGCAGTTACTAGACATGATCACTTCTCTATTATTTCACTCGCTGGAATTTAAAACAGCAATTTAAAACAGCAGCTGAAAATACTGAAAGTCACTGAACTGCATTCTACCAGCATGTGTGTCTGCATTAAGTTTCACATATTGTTTAAAGGCTTCATTGTCCTCAGTATGGGGACAGGGTAAGTAATGGGGAAAACACCTGAGCCAGATGCTCACGAGATAAAGGGGATAGAGTTTGCATGAGATTTCTTCTATGTGAGTCTCTAAGGAGTTCTTATTACAGTTGATAAGAGACCAGTTCCCCAGTTTTATTTGTCATGAGTCTTTGGCTCACATCTTACATCTGGGCAGTTAAAATCTTTTGAGCTCTTCAGGCAATAACACCACATAATGAAATGTCACAGGAAAATAACCAAAGCTAGGACATGATGAACTCTAGCTAAGAACAGTGAACAATAAAATTTACACTACAGCTGTACAGTATGAACCACTGTAATTGGAAATGATACAGTTACTCACCTTCCCGGTGTTTTACATGCCATAGCCTCCCCACACATCTTTCCCATTTCTCATTTGGATTAGTACAAGACAAACATCTCTCACTAAGAACCTACTAAGCTTGACCTGTTTCATCTCCTGGACTGTCTGGAAAAAGGAGAGTGGGAGGCCTGTGAATCTGAGGACAATCCCTCACTTTAAATTCCTTACAATCACCAGCTTGGTTTGGAATCTGAAGCAGTTATTGCAAGCCCAATGATATAATAGACAGTAATTGAATACCACACAAAACCTTGCCTGAAATATATTTCTGCACCTCCTAGACTACCTTCCACCCACCCACAAAATAAATGTTATGGACTACCAAGAATTCAGTAACCAAACTCTTAACAAAAGCTCTAGGGGGAAAAAAGCTTAAACGTTAAATAATCTTTACAATTCCCTTTAGACAAACCAGTTAGTCTAGAAAATAATAGTCAGTGGGTTTTCCCCCCACCTTTCCCTGCTTTCTATATTCCAAAATTCTTATCTTTTAGTAGGGGAAAAAGAAGCCCAACACAGTTACAAGTATTTCAATAAAATGCTTAGCGACCAACTCTTTTCTGTAAACAAGCCTAATGAAGTGTGACTAATAGTGTTCTTGAGCAGAGGAAAGGCAAAAAGGGCCTTTGTTAGCATTTACTGAAGCAAAGTAGTATTTTGCTGGGGCAGAACAAAAGGTATTGACTGACCAACCACAGTAGGTGTCATAGGTTTACAGTCCAGTTCAACTTACCTCCAACTGGGTGAAACTCGTAGACTCTCTGATTAACTAGTTGGCTTATCCCAGCTGTTGACCAATGCGGTGGGGAGCTACCAGAAAACCAATTTCCCCTTAGTGATCAGTACACTTCAAGGTAAATCTCTCTTCTTTTTTACTGTGATTGCCGGGACAGGGTGGATGTGTCTACGTTGGCATCCCTTTCCGGAAAAGGGATGCTAATGAGACACATCGCAATTGTAAATCCGCGGGGCATTTAAATATCCCCCCGGCATTTGCATTTACATGGCTGCTGCTTTTTTCCGGCTTGGGGATAAGCCGGAGAAAAGCGCCAGTCTAGACGTGATTCTCCGGAAAATAAGCCCTTTTCCGGAGGATATCTTATTCCTACTTTCAAGTAGGAAAGGGATGCCAATGTAAACACAGCAGGTATGTCTACACATGGAATGTAGAATTTTGATTAAACAGCTATTCAAGTAGTCGATGGAATTTCCCACAGACCCTCTCCCTTTGAAATGTACCAGGGGGTGGAAAGCGACTAGTCGAGTTCCTACTTGACTACCTGATAACCATTTGCTTATCGGGTAGTCATCTAGTCAACTAGGGTATGTCTACACTACAAAGTTAGTTCGAACTAACGGACGTTAGTTCGAACTAACTTTAATAGGCGCTACACTAGCGCTCCGCTAGTTCGAATTTGAATCGAACTACCGGAGCACTTAGTTCGAACTAGGTAAACCTCATTTTACGAGGATTAAGCCTAGTTCGAACTAGCTAGTTCGAATTAAGGGGTGTGTAGCCCCTTAATTCGAACTAGTGGGAGGCTAGCCCTCCCCAGGTTTCCCTGGTGGCCACTCTGGCCAACAACAGGGAAACTCTATGCCCCCCTCTCGGCCCCGGACCCCTTAAAGGGGCACGGGCTGGCTACGGTGCCCGTGCCAGGTGCAAGCCTGCTAGCACCCAGCCAGCAGACCCTGCACCTGGCACGGCACAGAGCCACCCACCCGATGTCCCCCAGCCCACCCCCTCTTCCCGGGACCAGGCTGGCGGCTCCCGGGAGCTTGCCCTGGACCGCAAGAGGCGGGCACCTTCCTGGGCTAGTGCGGACATCATGGACCTCATCCACGATCTCCGCACTAGGCACAGGAAAGTGGCCGTCTAGGGCAGGAGAGCTGCCAGCCTGGCCACCCAAGAGCAGGTGTGCATGAAAATCAAGGGGGTCCACTGAGACCCCCGACCCTGAGCCCTGAGCTTACAATGGGCGTCCTGGGTCAGACCAAAGGTCCATCTAGCCCAGTAGCCTGTCTGCCGACAGCGGCCAACCCTAGGGACCCTGGAGGGGATGGACCGAAGACAGTGACCAAGCCATTTGTCTCGTGCCATCCCTCTCCAGCCTTCCACAAACTTTGGGCAGGGACACCACTCCTACCCCCTGGCTAAGACTACTCCATGGACCCAACCTCCATGACTTGATCTCACTTCCCTTTCAACTCTGTTCTAGTTGTAGCCTTCACAGCCTCCTGCAGCAAGGAGTTCCACAGGTTAACTATTTGCTTTGTCAAGAACAACAACTTTCTCTTACTAGTTTCAAGCCTGCTACCCATTCCTTTCCTTTGGTGTCCTCTAGTCCTTCTTTATGGGAACTCAGGAAGAACTTTTCTCAATGCACCCTGTCCGCCCAACCCCTTCTTTTAGAGACCTCTATCCTGTCCCCCCTCCGTCTCCTCTTTTCTAAGCTGAACAGTCCCAGTCTCTGTAGCCTTTCTTCATCTGGGACCTGTTCCCAACCCCTGATCATGTTAGTTGCCCTCCCCTCTCCCAGCCTTTCTCTTCCCCTCTCCCACCTCCTTTTCCCAGTCTCCCCCAGTTTTGTTCAATAAAGACAGAGTCAATGCTGGAAGAAACGTTATCTTTATTTTGTACATCAATAAGAAGGGGGGCTAGGGGAGGGTAAGTGGAAGGAAGTGAGGGAGGAATGGGGTACGAGCCCCCGATGGGGAGGACTGGGCTGGCTCTGCGGGCTTCTGGGGGTGGAAGCTCTCCTGCAGCCCCCCGATTGCCCCCTCTCCCCAGATGGCAGCCTGCGGCAAGTGCAGCCGGGCTGATGGTCGAGTGGTGTGATGTGCCCAGTGTGGGTACTCCGGGCACTCCAAGCCAGAACTTCTTTGCAAGCGGGGCACCCCTTAGAACTGTGTGTCCGGGGTGGGGGTCGGGACCCTTTAAGCGCAGCCCGCGGCTAAGCCTGAGACAGCATCTCCATGCTCTAAGTCCTCCTTTTATGCCCTGCCGGCACTGCTTCCGGCCATCCTTAAGCCCTGTTCAGAGTCCACTCAATGTGGACTTGCTAGTTCGAATTAGCAAAACGCTAATTCGAACTAGTTTTTAGTTCTAGACGCGTTAGTTCGAATTAGCTTAGTTCGAATTAACTAATTCGAACTATGTTAGTTCGAACTAACTTTGTAGTGTAGACGTACCCTGAGTGTCTTACATCTTTAGTCAACACTACCAAATTTTGTTGACAAAACTTAAGTTGACACTCCAAAGTTGACAAAACAAAAATTGCCAGAAGGGGTTCACACTTGATCTGTCAACAGATCATGTCCATACTGGGGGTACCATCACTGACAGTGAGAGCAGTGCTCTGTGGGTATGTATCCCACTGTGCAGTTTTGTGGGAAAGTAAAGCTGATCCCTGCACTTCTTGGGATTTCCTCCAAGTTTTCCCACAGCATTCTCAACTGGTAGGAGCAGTATCATGAGTAGCTCTGTGAGCTCTCCACGTTAAGGAATGTCAAAGCAGCACAGCATCTGCCCCCTCCCTCTGCCTGCTGCTATGTTCCTAGTGCAGGGCAGAACAGGAGCATTCCAATGATTTGTTCTCTGTTCCCAAAACAAAGCAATTCATTCAGCCATCAGATACTTCCCAGAGCTTTGAAAGAGTTAGGGGCATGCTTGCAGGGCAACAGAGATCAAAACACTGAGCAGAGTGAGCAGGGCAGACATTATGGCATTCTTGCAGAAGCCAGCTCTGTTGACAAAACAAACAGCAGAGTCTACACTACCTTTTTGTTGACAATAAAGGGAGGATAAAAGTCTGTCATGGTGGAAGTTTCTTGTGGCCAAATTGGAGTGTTTTTCCCAACAAAAGTTGCACTGCAGAGTGAATGCTCTCACAGTGTTGTCATCAAAAAGTAGGGTTTGGCAACAGAACTTGGTAGTTGTAGCCAGACACAAAACCCCATCTTGTTTCCCCCCCCCCCCAGAGAGCAAGAGAAAGGCTGTCAGCCTTTGATGCCCTGGGAACGCAGGTGTGGTGCCTGTCCCTTATTCTACCATAAACAGAAACCAGACAGTAAATGGGCTAGCTGACGACTGGGAGGCCTCCCGTCACCGTGATGGCTAGTATCAGTAATTGACACGCCTGCACTGTCTCGGGAGAGGAATCTTCGCCCATCACATACCAGAGGTGCCCATTGTCTGCATCTTCCCAGGTGTGAATTATGCTTTGCACCCTCCGTGGGAAACTTGGCATTCAAAGCCATTTTTCCTGATTGGCCACTTGAGACCAGGAAGAAGCCCATGTGACCCAAGGGGTATAAAGAGGGTTGAGTTGCCCACCCAATTTGAGCTCCAATCACCTACACCTGCTGGCAGGTATTGATTGTCTCCCGAGGTCCGTGGGACGCCCAACCTCGCCCTACTTCTTCCCGAGGGATTGAGAGAAAGACGCTGGCCACGCCAAGTCTGGAACGCAGGGGTGAGAATTGTACCTGCAATGTGTTTTCTTTATGTGTACACTCTAATTGTCTCTCTGTTGTAAGTTAGTTACTTTATTATAGTTTTCTTAAAGTCAAACTGCTTCATTTCTATTGTAAATCACCTTTGGTAAGGTGATTTTGCTATAAACTTTGGGAACAAGTGGGGTGCCCTCATTCACTTATAAAATATATATATCTATATACACTGAACCAAGTTTCTTTATTTCTTTTCTCTTTCTTTCTCCTATAAATAAGCCAGTGCGTGTCAAGCTTCTGACTTGAACCCGTGCTGCTGTACCCGAACCGAACACAAACAAAAGAACTTCAGCCGGTCATAAAGGGACAGATATAGGGAGAGCTTGGGCGTTTGAATTTGTGTCACACCCAGGTGGCAAAATTCAGTTGGGGCGCTTCTCAGTCTCCCCGAGGCTGCCCGCTGCGAAGGAATTATGAAATTCTAGCAGCTAAAATCTGAAGCGTAATAAGCTCTTCCTGTACACACTGGGGCGTCTGTTAGCCTGTTTGGCTACCCTCTGCGACGGGACCTCGGTCCTAGCAGTAAAGTCACGGACGTTAAACTACTTTTCAGGGTGCCCTCCAGCCTCCTAGGCTGCCCGCTGCAACGAGACTCTGTGTCTCAGCAGTTGAAGACTTGGGTGTAACACACACGCACACACTGCCCTGACCGTCGGCTGACAGTAGTGTAGATAAAGCATTTCTCTAACTCTCTCCTTTGTGCAGTATGTCCAAATTTCTCCATTTATTAGTAAGAAACAGGCTAGCTTTCCTTGACCTGCTGTGATCCATGACCTGCTGCAACTACTGCAGTTTCACTCTGCTTGTTACATATTAAAGCCAATCTACCTTTGGACTTGCTTAGATTTAGAAACAAAACTATGTTGAACATCGAACAGAGGACAATCAACATTTCCCAACATTTCAGCAGAACCTTAATGTTTCTGTGTTAGTAGCCCTACTATAGTCAGCTGAAAAATTCCACAGACCATGTTAGCTAGGAAGCTTTTCCTAAGTGAGTCCATTTCTCCATCTCTCGCTCTTGTGCAAAAGGTCACTGATACTATGATGGAAGCATGTTTCAACATTAATAAAAACTTGCCTGGCTTAAGAAAGATCAAGAAGTGTTCTGCCATCACTTAAGTCTCACCTTAGTTAGACAAACAAAGCCAAAGCAAAACTTGCCTTACTTGCTGAGGTGAAAGTGGGCTAGTACAGACTGGTACAGCGTACCTCGCCCTACCATCTGGGCTGTCAATGGGAGGAAGCAAAAGGGGCAGCCTCCCAGGGAACTGGCTATTTAAAAGGGCCTACTACAGCAACGGCTAAGGGGACCCTAGGCCCTTCAAATCACTACCAGAGCCCCATGGCTCCCAGCTGCTGCCACAGCCTTGAGGTTCCTGGTCACTGTAGCAGCAGCCAAGAAGGGTTGGCTAGGGGAGTCTAGCCACAACCCCAACTCTTCTGGCAGAGGCCCCACCCCTTCTGGGACTCATAGCCATTCCTCCACTACCTAGCCAGGGACTCCAGCATACTAGTAAGTACTGGCAATTACTTTCACCCCTACTTACTTGAGAATTTAAGCACAAATTTCTGTATAAATTATTGACTGAACTTTGGCCTCATCTGAAACATTGGCCCCTCAGGCTGCTACACTATGACCTCAGGTGGCACATCAAGACCTCTCAGTAGAGAGGGGAACATTATTGCTTTGCACAGGGGACTGTCATATGAGAGCCAATCAGTCAAGCTCCTTGACAGTTTTTACAGCCTCCTCAAATTAGACAGAAGTCAAACTCCATAGCTCCTATTGTTTACATTATCTTTTTTGTTTTTATTTGCCTGCTCTGATGAAGTTAGGGCAAGTCCAAGGCTTGAAAGAGAAAGAAGGCTATTATGAGTAATGCAGAATTTATTGACTCAGATCTGTAGAACAATGGCCCAGAAGCCTTTCCCTGAAATTGCTATTAGCTAATTGATAATAAAAGTAAAAAAAATAATCTCTTCCCTTCCCTTCATGAGAGGGTGTAATATAAACAGTCAGACATCTCTTCTGATAATTCTCCATTTATTACATAGTACATTCCATACACTAACCATGCACACAAATAAACACTGTGGCTACGTCTATACTGTGCTCTCTTGCACAAGAAAATATACAAATGAGGTGAAGTGGTGAATATTGTTGCACCTCATTTGCATACTTAATGAGCCACCATTTTGTGCAAAAACCCCATCTTGAGCAAGAGCCATTCTGCTGCTTTCTTTTAGGCAGAACTGCTCTAGTGCAAGAGGGAGTTTTTGCGCAAAAGCTCCTTGTGCAAAAATGGCAGCTCATTAAGTATGCAAATGAAGTGCGGCAATATTCATTTGCATATTTTCTTGCACAACAGAGAGCAGTATAGACGTAGCCTGTAAGCTTTCAGCTACACTGACTTTTCATACAAATACTGAATGTCTAGCAGAATAGTCCTAACACACACACACACACACACACACACACACACACACACACACACACACACACACACACAAATCCTACAGAGACTCAAAACAGAACATGACTAAAAAAGCAAATGAATATGGAATTACTCTATGTAAGCAACAGATAACAAGATTTAAATGTTTTGGGGAAAATCAGTTTTAGGACTGCTTTGATGGTGTTATTTCTCGCTAACATTCTCCATGAAGGTCAAGATGTCTTTATTCAGATTAAGCACTTTCAACTATTATATGGAAGTAACTGAATTTGTAGCTAAGCACATTATGCACTAATAGTTATTATTTGAGTACCTGGCTGTCACTCTAGATGTTCGTACAAATCTTATTACCAACAGGTTGTAGTCATAACACATGACAGTTAAAATATATACATCTGAGCCCCTTTTGCGTAAGGATTTCAGTTTTCCTTTACAAAATTCTAATTTCCGCTGCCAGGGAAAGTGCAGCTGTGACTGAAAAAGTGGAAATGTCCTTTTTTCTCTTATTAGATATGGAACTCTAAATATAATAATAAAAAGGATTGTTCTAGTACAAATGGAACTCTTGATCATACAGGTAGAAATCAGACAAAGTAATTCTATAAATCCATTCTGCTAGATGCAGAAGAAATAGGAGAAATAAAATGGCTCATTTTTATCTTAACTGCAGCACTAGATGATTCCGACATAAAATCTTCAGCCTTTTTGAAAGGATTATGACATTTTAAATTCTAAAATAGAACTTGATCTCAGTGCATGGATATTTACTTATTTTCTTAAACCTGAATACCACTACAAAGCCTTTGCAGGACATTTCATCCACACACGTTAAGGTACTGATTTCAAAATGGGAATGGAACCAGTAAGCTACTTAATGAGTATTGTGGAATGGTGCTGGTTCAATAGGATTGCCAACCTTACAGGATAGGCTTGGAGACTCCTGGAGTCTCCCAGGGTACGTCTAAATTACATGCATCTGCCGACAGAGGCATGTAAAATAGGCTACCCGACAAAGTCAATGAAGTGGGAATTTAAATATCCCTAGCTTCATTAAAATAAAAATGGCTGCCACGCTGCGCCAGCTCAGCTGAGCGTCGGCACAGTACATGAGTCAAGACATGGATTGGTCAACAAGGGAAGCCTTTGTCGACCACTCCTGTATACCTCGTTTTACGAGGCATAAGGGAGTGGTCAACAAAGGCTTCCCTTGTCGACCAATCTGAGTCTTGACTCGCGCGCTGTGTCAACGATCAGCTGAGCTGGCACAGCGCGGTGGCCATTTTTATTTTAATGAAGCCAGGGATATTTAAATCCCCACTTCATTGACTATGTCGGGTAGCCTATTTTATATGCCTCTGTCGGCAGAGGCATGTAATCTAGACGTACCCCCAGTGACTACTGAAAGCAATCCAGGGGATTTTAATAGGATTTTTTTAAATGATATATCATGTTGGGGGAAGAAATTCCCAGAATAGCTTCAGTCAGAGTTGGCAACCCTAGTGAGGGAACAGCAGTTTCCTTCTGCTAACACGCCCTTGATACAATAGGTTACCCTTTCAGCTGTCATTTAGCTCAACAGCCCCTTCTCATACAAAACAAAAGGATATAGCATACTTGTTTCAAATTAAGGGTTCCCTCCTTTCATCATGCCACATTTACACCTTGAAGAATGAAAAGAATTCATATTTTGTATTACATCTAATAATGTGTTTTCAGACAGTGTCAAACACAAAATTTATCAATTATTTAGGAAAACACCCGAATAAACTGACCATATTAAACAAAGCACTAGACTTTTAAAGGAAACATAATAGAAATGGGAATAAGGCTGGCCTGTCAAATTACTTATGTAATTACTGTTAATATAAAAAGGAGTTTCTATGTTGATTCCCATTCAGTTATTCTGTCCCAAAACAGATGCCCAGTAACACATCATGTTTCTTGTCCTTTAAGATTAAAGTCCAGCTACTGGCTTTTATATACATTTTAAAAGATACTGGAAATCAGTAGTTAGGTGATGGAAAGACAGAGCAGCTCTCTCATCACTAGCCTGGTTAAGGCACATTGGAGGCAGAATGAAGAGGCTTGCTCTGCTGTAGTCTGAATTTTATTTGTTCTGGAGATAAATAGTGGAGTCTATCTTCCAGCACTGTCAATCAGACACTATTCACAAGTACTGCATTCATTTTGAGGTTATTTTGTGTGTATTGTGCTTTTAAAGAGAAATAAGTGCATACAAAAAAAAGCCTCAAGAAGAATGCTTCTCTTTTCAATTTTCAGCTGAGAGATAAATCACAATGCTGTGTTTTAATGGATGCTCCATAAAGCAAACAACATACAAGTTAGAGGAATGAGCGAATGAGACATATTTTGCTACTCGTTCCAAAATAACACCTATTTTAGTTTACCAAAACAAGAAACTGTTGAGGTGCACTTGTCCCTCAGTTGATGTATATGCACTAAGGATTGCCCGTAACCCACCTATCCACAGCAACTCCAGACAGTTAGCCTCACCCACAGCTCCTTGCAATATAATGAACAGTCATATCCAACAAATCTCTTTCCGTCAGCCTGACAGTAGTTATTCTCTTAGACTCTGGGCCCAAAAGAGAGATTTGTCATTGCTTAAATAAATTTTACAGATGGAATAGATAAAGGCAATAAAGAAAACAGGGCTTTATAAAACAAAGTCGGCAGAGCAGAAAGCTATTCCTCTATAATGTGCATGTCTGTGTGTGTGCACACGTGTGTTTCTGTGTACCAAAGGAAAATAGACAATGAAGGTTAGGAAGCATGAAATGACAGCATTCTTTGCCTTTCAAGGAACTTAAATTTTATTTGTAGAATGTAAATCTTAAAGCTATGGTTTTCAATCTGCATGTGTGATCACCAGAAATTGATTTCAAGGAGATTTTAAAGTATTTAACTTATTGTTCAGAGATGCAAATCCAATCTAACACATTCACTACTGTATAGGTGACATTTCAGGACTCCTGTTTACATATTGCAGTTTTTCAGGCACACACAAGTTACTGAGCTTTCAGTTAAAATTAAGCCAGTCTACACTATGGGACAAAATAATTCTGCTAAATGATAATATAATTAAATTCAACCAGCTCTAGAACACATTTTTAAAACACTGTTTAAACATGTTTTCCCCATATGTAATATGTACACACAGCTCTTGTTTTCAAATGTGACATCCAAGTCTCCACATTGATATTCTTAGCACAATCTGTAATGTAAATACTTTATAAAAATATACTTCATGGTTTACTACTAATCCAAGAAGCTAGAAGCAGGAATTCATTTTAAGAAATCCAGACCAATGTGTTCCTTTAACATAGCAGGTCTGCCTGACATTAAGTATCTATGATGCTAATTGCTGCCTCTTGTAACAGAAAAACTACTCTTGAACACAGATGAGCTTCTTGATTTGCCTGCATTTAAAACATAAAGAAAACAGATTAATTTCTATCTCAATTTTTACCAAGCAATACAACATTTTATAGTACCCGTACTGAGTGTTCCGTTTCATTTCCTTGTCACATAAATTGACAATGAGTTTTCCCTTTTCCAAATTCTCTCATGCTAATGCAGTTTTATGCTAGAAAGTACCTTTGCTGAACACATAAAAAAACTGAGATAAACAGCCCCCTAGCACAATCTATTTCTAGATAACGGTTTGGAATCCTGAAAGGTCTGCCTATATATTTTCAATTTTTGCTATTCTAGGATAGGAGCATAAGAAATAAACATATTGTTATATGTTTGGGTAGGTAAAAGGAAAGGTAAACACTTCAGACAAATCGAGTATAACTCTATAGTGTGTATTTTATTATCATTTTAAAGTTTTCCCTGACCACATGAAGAAAGCTGCTTTTGACAAACCATGATTTGTTCCCTCACTGCAAATCCCATGATGCATTCATTTCTCTCTCCAAATATAAAATTGCAGCTCACTTCCTACATAATCATCTTTGTCAGAACAACTTCCACTCACACAGCAGCTAATCCACTGCAGCTAATGGTTCCTGTCAGGAAGAAAGCAAGGGAGATGATGCCATCATTATGCTATATAGAATCTTTCACATATCTCATATGTAGCTCTCTTTTTGTTGAACGCACAGTGATCTATCAAGTGCATAAGGAAACTATTTTTCTTAATAATAAAATGAACTAAAGCATTTCTCCCCATTTGTCAATGTATTACCAGGTGATAGCTAGAAGAGACTTCACAAGAAGAGACTTTTGCACCCCTCTCCCTCATCTTGGTGTTCCTACTATTGTTGCCAAAAAGCAGTAGGCCTATCATGTGTACGCTGCCTTACAGAAAACAGCCTGTTGTGTTTCAGCAAACAAGACTTCTTAGGTGACCTTTCTGAAGCTACAGAGAAGACGACGAAGGTGAAGAGGAAAAGAATTAGCCAATAAGAAATATAGTAAATTATTTTCTCTGTAACTTAGGCTTTGTCTACACTACAAAATTCTGTCGCCAAAAACTGCCTTCTAGAATCCCAAGATGGACCAGGGAGGTGCGGGGGGAGAGATCAGCTTTGCCTTCCCACAACACTGTACTGTGGGATACAAACCCACAGTGCATTGCTTACGTGATCAATGATGGTACCCACAGTGCGGACACGATCTGTCAATAGAAGGAGTAAGTGTGAACAGCCTCTGCCAATTTTTGTTTTGCCAACCTTTGGGTGTCAACATAAGTTTTGTTGACAAAAATTGGTAGTGCAGGCATACCCATAGTTACTACATGGGCATGCAATATTGTTCTGAGTAGCAATCCCCAACAACTAATAAGAATGGGAGCAGGGAACCATAAAAAAAGAAGGGCTTAGAGGGAAGAACAGAAGGCACAGGATTCAGAAAAATATTTGTGGAATGGATAATCCCCTTCCCCCAATATGTCCTTTGGGTCCTAGTTGCCTCTCTAAACATTATACAACCAAATTTAGTATCTGCCAGTGCCAGAAGAAGAAGTCTGTAGTACTTAAGAATAGTATGAAAGTTGGCTTTGTTTCTCAGTACTTCAGCAGAAGCGTCACACCAGGAAGCACCCAAAGCTCTGGTGCAATAAGTCTATAGTTTATCTAAGACTTCTGCCTGATGATATTTTGAATACATTATTTTATTCATTTAGGTACCACAAATGACAGACTTTTTCCTATACTAAAGTTTCCCCCAGGGGGAAAAAAAAAGAGCGTATTGTAAATGAAGTCATTAGGTAAATTTTAAGGGATATGAGAACTTATAACAAGTTTTCCATGTCTGCTTTAGAAATTTCACAAAAGCTAGGAAAAAAATAAATGAGAGGGAGCAGGAAGAAAATGTGGAAAGAATCACGTTCTTTGTGGGAAAACATGATATTCTGAGTAATAGCCACTATCAAGGCTACTTTGGAGGAGAAAGAAGCTTTAAAGTAACTGAGTTAAAGCAATTTACTCTAAGGGAAGCAAATAACAAATAGAGATGTGGAATTATAGATTTACAAGGGAACATGACCTACTTTTATAGGCTCTGAAAACTTTTACATTGGCTACCAGAACACTCACTAAACATAATGAGCTAGATTTCAATGTATCTTGAGAGAAAATTTTGATAAAAGTGATTTGGAATTTACTAGCTTACTTTAAAAAAAAACACACTACATTATAAAGATTGCCCAGGCCATCATGAAGCGCCCTTTTGTGGGGCTGTGGCATGGTATAAATGATTATTGTGAACGTTTCTAGACAGAAGTCCTCTGGAAAGTGGTCAGAGAAAAATAATGAGTCCAGGTTTAGAGGTAGAATTAGGCACCAAGGCTACATCTAAACGACACCCTTCTGTCGGCAGAGGGATGTAAATTAGACGTATCAAAAGTGCAAATGTAACCGGGATTTAAATATCCTATGCTTCATTTGCATAATGACAGCCACCGCTTTTCTTTTTTTTTTTAAACGGGGCTTTTTGAAAAACACCGGCAGTTTAGACGGGGCATTTTTGACAGAAATGCCCTGTTTAGAAAGATCCTATACTCCTCAAAAAATGAGTACAGGAGTACATTTTTTGAGGATTACAGGATCTTTCAAAACGGGGCATTTCTCTCGAAAATGCCCCATCTAAACTGCCGTTTTTTTTCTAAAAGCCCCGTTTCTAAAAAAAAAGCGGTGGCTGCCATTATGCAAATGAAGCATGGGATATTTAAATCCCGGCTTCATTTGCACTTTCGATACATCTAATTTACATCCCTCTGCCAACAGAGGGATGTAGTTTAGACATAGCCCAAGAGAGTTGGGTGGGGGCACAAAAGAGGAATTTGATTTCCTCCCGACAATACACATCCACTAACCAAGCTCCTTTCTGTTTACTTTGGGAATGTCAGGAGAAGTGGAGTTTGGCTGAATGCTACTACTTTTATCACTTTTCAGATTAAAAGGATGAGAACACTTGAGAAGATTAGAAATGATATCATCCAAAAGGTATCTTTAGGAAAGACATCGTGTTCTGGTTATTAACTGCAAAATGAACTGGTTTACTACTTTCCTTTGGTTGCAAACAACATTCCTTCATCAGCATTTCCTGTAGATTGAGCACTTGGGCAATCTCCCAGGAGAGATTGAAATGTTGCCCAGCTGATCATCAGAGTGCCCACAGCTGACAGCATGTGTATCTGCTGGTGCTGCACATCTGCACGTGCATCAGTGTGCATAATAACATTTATTCCACACACAAATGGAAAAATTAGAGGGAACATTGGTTGAAACCATTTTACTTGTTGCTTCAATCACCTAAACTGATCTTTTTTTCTGCCTAGTGAATATGTTCAGTGGTTTGTATGCCCTGAACAAGAACAGGTCTGAGAGATAATAGTTTGATTTTGGACTACCTGAACTGCAAAACTGTCTGCTTTATTAGGGGTATATTGAAGAATACACGTGTGAAGTTGTCTTCACACCAGGAGCATGATCCCTTTATCAAGGTCCTGAAAAAGAGAGTATGCTCCTGAGCCAGACTGGGTTTTTTTCATGATGATGTCAATCCTCTGATTATTCCTTCCAGGATTATGATGTTTTCTGTTTGGGAAAAGTGTGTTGAAACCACAATAAAGAGCAGGTAGGAGTACTGTATTGCAAATAGACATATGATTCTGTGCAACCTGGATATAGAGGCAAGCAGCCTTCATACAAATGGGTGGTAGTGGTTCTCACAGGCATGTAGCCTTGAAGGTAGTACAGAATGTTGCCATCTCAAGTTTCAGCTATTTCACTGATTTCACCTTGCTAACTCATTCTAATAGTTTTGGAAGTCCCATTCGTGAGATGCCTTTCTTTAGGCAAAGAATATGAGAAATGGCCATTTTTGCTGGAAGAAGGAACTCAGAGTCCTCCAGATGTACTTTGACAAAAAGAGCCAGCTTGTTTGTAGCAATGTCCTGAAAAGCCTGGAGTCTCTGAACGGGAATACAGTCACTCAGCTCTAACAAAGTAATCCCATCCAGGGGCTTTGAGTGTCATAAAGTTTCCTGAGTTAGAGGCCCTGATTCAGTCAACGGTGTGTGGTGTTATTGAGGGTACTGATGGCAAAAGACATTTTAGACAGAAGCTTCCAATTTCCTTTGGATTTCAGACACCCATTCAATAGCTGCTCTGACATGTATTAAAAATGGACTTACTCCAAGCTCAACTTTTTTTCTCACTGTACGTGCCCCACTTTCCTGTGTACTGGATTCATTAGAAGCATAGTGGAATCCAAGGGAAAGTCAGGCTGTCAATACTTGGGAAACTCTTTTCTTCAGGGCATATGAATAGATTTGATAAATTATTTATATTCTAAAAGGAAACACTTCTATGGGGTTTTGGGGTTTCTGTACTGGCTCTGAGCAAATTTGCTCTTGCCATTGAAAGAGATTCTGACGAGAGAAAGAACAGAAGTCTTTACAGTGTGTTTGCACCTAACTTTCTTGAGATGGCGGAGGAAGCAAATATGCACGGACACCGCTGCCTGGCCAGCTATTAATCAGTTTCTAGCTGGGAGATAGTGCAGTGTACCAACCCAGAAAACGTAAACCTGAATAATCCATGCAATGGACATTTGTGTCCAAGAGATGTCATACTTTATGACCAAAGGAATTCTTGTCACTAATTCTTGGTGTTTAAATAACAAAATACTTTATGTCTCAGAAATACTGTGGACTGACAGACTAAGGCTGGATTTTAAGGTACCTGGAAGGATGTTTGTCTCATGATTTGCATTTGGGATACACCTGTCACAAAGGACTCACTGTAGCCATATTCACTGTTTCTTTTGTTCTGATGGTGGATATAATGAATGACTGTAGAAGGAGCCAAAGGATTCCATGATGAAAGCAAGAGTGTGCTGCTGCACTGAGCATGTTTCATCTCTGTGTGTCTCTCTCTCTCTCGCTCTCTGGTCTCATCTAGACTACAGGGAACAGTCGAAAGAAGATATGCAAATTCCACGGGAATTTGCATATCTTCTTCTGATCGCATTTTTGAAAGCGGAGTTAAGATGCAGCTTTTTCAGCCCACCCCCCCTTTGTCGAAAAGCTGTGTAAACCTCCTTTTTTGAGGAAGAGCGGCTTTTTGACAAAGGGGGGGAGAGGGCGCTGAAAAAGCCACGTCTTAACTACTTTCACTTTTGAAAGCTCTGCAATCGGAAGAAGATATACAAATTCCTATGGAATTTGCATATCTTCTTTTGACTGTTCCCCATAGTCTAGATGAGCCCTCTGTGGTACTGGAACTTGGAGAAAATAACACTAAGCAAAAACAATATAGCAGGGATGGGCAATAAAATGGCAGCGGTTCACCAGAGTTAGCCTCTGGCAGATCACCGCCATTATATTTACTTGACCTCTGCAGGTATCGGCGATTGCAGCTCCCATTGGCTGCAGACCACCTTTCCCAGCCAATAGGAGCTGTGAGAAGCAGCCCGGACTGGGACATTGCTTTCTGCAGCTCCTATTGACCAGGAATGGTGATCTGCGGCCAACAGGTAGTGCAATCACCCATAACTGTCGAGATGCAGGTAAATATAGTGGCTAATCCTGGATTGGATCTGGCCTGTGAGCCAGTATTTGCTTAAGACTGTAATATGGTGACTGAGAATATCCAACCATGAGCGGCCTGGATGAGAGACAGGAAATAACTAAGAACGAACAAAAGGAGTGAAAAGATGTAGAGGACATAAAAACCTCTTCATATAATTGACTGCCACTTGCCTTACTGATGTAGCAAGATAACATCTATAAGCTTCAGTAAAATATACTGGGTTACATCTGTGAGTCCTTGGAGGGAAATATTTTCCCTGGACCAATCAAGACTCAAAATGCAGCCAACACCACTAAAAGAGCAGGCAAACACCAATAAATACTTACTGTTGGTGCTTTCCAAAAATATCCAGTTGGAGATAGTCTGAAGAGCTAAAGGAGAACAATAAATTCCACTCATCCTGCCAAATGAAAACTAACAGCCATCTTCACAGAGCTGAGATTAACATTATTTATGTGCTTTGCTCAGAATCAGCAGTTCATTTCTTGGATTTTAATACGTGCTGCCATGTTTACAGCTCTGCCTTCTTCTGCCATTTATAACACAACCCGAAAAGGTTATTTTACTTCATTGAGAAGAGGAGGTTACTGGGGAAGTGTCCTTCAAATTTATGAGACACATACTGACTTGATGCTGGCATGAAAGATGGAGGCCCAAGCAGGGTCCAGACGCAGCATTCTAGAAGAAATAACAACACCCGCTCCCTTCCCAGCAGCCACTGAGAGAGGACAGCTGTGCTGTTTATCAGAATGTTGCCCATAGAAAGTGGGATCTTATGTTTCCTATCAGCTGCTGGTTAGTAGGGTAGACTTGCTCACTAGTAGGTACCTAAAATAATTTTCAAGCTCTGATAAGTGACCTAGCCTGTAAGTGACACTTGTCACATGTCTAGGAGAGCTACTGAATGTCAGGCCAACTGCAGACTAGTATTCATTTGAACAACATGCTTGTACTTAACATAAAACCGATGACTCCATTTGGAGTTTATTGAAAAAGAAGGAAGTGATGGCAAAGCAGATTAAAAAAAATCTAAAAGATATAATGTTGAATAAGCATACTGGACAAAAAGCTGGCCCTCAGGAAAAAACTCATCATGGTATCTAGTCTGGGGCTGAAGTCTAGTAACACATTTCTATGTTTATTATCTTTTATGAGTTTGACTAACGTAAGACTAATTTATGGTCCATATTAATCTAGCCATATTTTTCCATTCTGTTTAATTCACAACAGTGGCATTCTTACATGCATGCAACCATCCCTCTCCCGATGTTGTTTTAAATATGACTATGGTAGTTTTAGGTCTAAAAAAAGAAAAATTCATGATTATATACTAACTTCACAACAAATCTTTGAATGACAAAGGAAAGGGGAAAAAAACAACTTCAGTTTATTACAGGGCCTTCTTAGTTTAGAAATTGGGTCTAGATCAGTAGTTCTCAAACTTTTTGGCCCATGGCCCACCTAGCTCAATGAAAACCTTTCCATGGACTACCAATTGCCGATGGAAACTTGCCGTTAATTACATAATTATACCCAAACCATTTTGCTAGTGCTGCAGCTAGGGAGAATGGTTTAATATAACCAGATAGGGTATGTCTACACTTGCACCCTCTTTTGAGAGAAGGATGCAAATGAAGACATTCAAAATTGCAAATGAAGCCGGGATTTAAATATCCCACGCTTTATTTGCATAATCATGTTATGGCGCTATTTTGAAATAGCACTATTTCAAAATACAAAAATGCAGTGTAGATGCGGTTATTTCAGGAGAACACTCTTCTTCCAAAATAACCCTTATTCCTCATAAAATGAGGTTTAACAGTTATTTCGGAAGAAGGGTGTTCTCCCGAAATAACCGCATCTACACCGTGTTTTGTATTTCAAAACAGCGCTATTTCAAATGTCTTCATTTGCATCTTTTTCTCGAAGTGTACTTATTTCAGGAAAGGAAATATTAATTTAAATTATTAAACAGATTAAACACTTCAACTTTCTCGTTAGTTTATCAAACTTCATTTTAAATAAACTAAAATATTACTTATGTCCAACACAAAAGTTTTCAATGTTTTCTTTATTTATGACAGGGATAGGGAACCTTTTTGGGTTGGAGGCTACTGACCCAAAGAAAAATCAGTTGAGGACCACACACGTGAGAAGCAAAAAACCCCTTCAACCGTCACTGACTGGCCCCCAACTGAGACACCTCACTCCTCTGGCTGACTTTCCATGGAGGGAAGGTAGGGAGCACAGGGAAGACTGAGGGTCAGGGCTTCCCATAGCCTAGATTTACTCTTCTGGGATTCCGGGATTAGAGGAATTTGCGGACCCGTCTAGGCTCTGGGGTGGGGACAAAAATTGAGGGGTTCAGTGTGTGGGAGAGTGCTGCCAGAGTGTGGGATAGAGATGGAGGTGAAGAATCTGGGCAGGAAGTGGGGTGTAGGAGAGGGGGAGGCTGTGAGGTCCAGATGAGAGGTAGGTTGCCAGAGCAGGCTGGGGGTAGCATGTCTGGCCGTGGGGAGGGCGCAGGAGTGGACTGGGGGTGCATGGTTTCAGCAGAAGCGTGTGTGAGGGGCTGGGAGGTACACAGTCTGAGCATGAAAGGGCTGGGGGAAGGGGGAGGAACTTGCTTGCCTTCCTACCCTGCATTGCTCCCAGGCATGGCCTCCCACTGTTCCCATTGATTCTGGCCAAGGGAGCAGCAGGAAAACCTCCAGGCAGCACATCCATGGGCGGAACCCACTTCTGGCTTCATTTCTTTCCCCGCAAAGTGGATCCAGTGGGGATGCTCAGGGCTTTCTTTCTCTGCTCCCCCACCCAGCAGAAAGCTGGTGCTGGCACCCCAACCTTGCAGGGGACACGAGGCTGAAGCACCAGTGTTGGCTCCCTGCTGCAGAGAGAGGGAGGGACAGGGAGATGGGAGGCTGAGCTCGAGTCGTGGACCACTAGGGGTACGTCTACACTTCAACACTATTTCAAAATAACTAGCGATATTCCGAAATAATTTAGTCCACGTCTACACAGCAAGCAGTTATTCTGAAATAGTGTCAAAATACTGTCAAGCTGGAAGACTTCTTACTTCAACTCCTGTAACCTTCATTGTATGAGGAATAAGGGAAGTCAGAGGAAGAGTGCTCTGTTTCAAAATAAGTGCTGTGTAGATGCTGCCTATTTTGAAATAAGCTATTTCGAAATAAGATAAGCAATCGATGTAGCTCACTTTGCGTAGCTTATTTCGAGTTAAGCCCTGCAGTGTAAACACACCCTAGTGGTCCAAAGACCACAGTTTGAGAACCAGCAATCTAGATCTAAATGAACTTTTTATTTCCTTTTTATAGCAGTCACTTGGTAATGAATGCTTTGCACAAACACACAAAAATCTATGAAAAGCAGATTTACTAGTTCACATTTAAACATGCACTTTAAATATTGTGATAATTCTTGATATTTTTCTGCCACTGTACTTTTCTTCATATTGTTTGTTTACAGAAGACAAGGGTCTAAATAGATCATGTGATAATATAACGATTAATTAATTAAGCCCTAGTAGAGGCAGGGAAATGTATTAGTCACTTCTCCACCAAAGTGTATTTCCTGCAGGTGTACATCACAGACTGAACCGAGTACATCTTCTGTCTTCCCCATAATCACCCATATTAGAACAGCAGTTAACCATTACCCTTTTTCAGTGAGTTTATCAAAGAGATTTTCCTTTAAAGGACTTAAGAGGAAAGACTGTTGGCTTTACTGCTCTGCTTAACCACAAAACCCTCTTGTGAGGTCTTCAAAAATAACAATTCGGCAAAAAGTGAGAGTGTTGCAGCCACAGAGTCAGGCCCTATAAGTCTTTTTCTAAAAGGCAGCTTTCAATGAATCCGTTTTCAATATTTTTTTTTCAGTTATTTTATATAGAAACTTCCCTCTCTCACCCGCTTTCTCTTTGGAAATTTGGTAACCATAGTTTCTATATCCTGCTGAGACTTGATATGTAGAGCTGTATTCTACCTGCTATTAAGCTGCTGATAGCAGTGTTTCTGTTGCAATTTATGAGAAATGTCAGTTGAAGGCAGAGAGTATTGTACACACTATATTTTCCCAGCTGGATACCTCCGTGAATGGAAAGCAAAAACATGAGTACACATGCACTGTAGATTTGAGGGGGGAAATGAAGAAAAACTCTTCAGTTAGATCCGCTGGGTGGTCTAAACTCAGCATAAAGTAAACACATGAATGGGAAGATGCAACTCAGATTATCAAGAAACTGTAAAGACACCCAACACATTGGTGCTAAATCACCCTTTCTAGACTCCATAATCATCCCCCACCTTTTACACACACAGCTTATTTGTTTGAAATTACACATTAATTTGATGTTTGAATTGCACAACATAAATTTGTTTATTGGTGTGCTTGACCCCAATATTTGGGCTTTTTTAACACTTTAGTACTTTAGTATTTTAATCCTAAATGCAGTCATCTGTTTCCATATTAATCACACTTTTTCATAAAACAAGTACTGACACAGGACATGTGACCAATTTTCTACTCCCCATTCAAGATCAATGTTGCTTACTTTTATTTTGTCAATCTGTTTGGTAATGAAAATATTTTAGCCTTTCCAGGCATATAAATATTCCCTGTAAAATCTCTTGGTTTCTTCATCACATAAAAGAGGCAGCTGAAGATAACAATCTTGACAGCAAAGTGAGACAGAAGCCCAATTCAACAAAAATTGGATGGAGAAATAATGAATCAATCTCTTTTATAGTGGTCTGAAAATATGGGACTATAATATTTTCCCCCACAAGTATTAGGAATTGTAGTAGAAAACACTGACAAACACAATTATTATGTAAACATTGTCAATCTGAACCAGATTCAAAGTTCTGTGGTCCAGGTTTTGCCTCTCCAGAGATTATATTAGACTACATGTTGAGGCAAGTAAATTGATCAAGTTCTGTGGTTTGTGCTTACCATGCAGTCCACAAAATATGAAAACATTCAGTTGTCGGAGAGAAAACTACTCTAAATGTGAAACTTTATAGCTGAGACAGAGGATTACAAAAGCAAAATCATTTGCTTAAAAACACACGTTTCTAAAAAGAACTTGTGTGCCTAACCAAAAAGCTGTCAACTCCTGCCACAAGTAACTGGCTCCAAATTTGCAATTAGTCTTTGTCAGTTCCCAAATCACCCTCTCTATTAGAAACACAAAACTGAAATAATGAAAGTCCAAAAGCTGCTAAACTTAAAATGCTCATAGTCAAACAGAGGATAGAGCCAATTACCATTTAAATAGCAACATGAAACTCTTTGAAGGAAGGGCCTTTTGATCTCAAAGATTCAAATGCTGAACTGTGAGAATCTGAGTGCTTTAGATTTCCAGGGGAAAAACTACAGAAAGGAACTATGACCCAAGCTGTCTGTCATATGCTAAATTCATAGCATATTTTAGTGATAAAATGTAGAGCTCTTGGCTTGTACTCAATGGCAATTTCATTGTCAATAGCATATATATCAAATGTTTATTACTTTTCAAACAGATTTTGGGAAGAGGGACAAAGCAAATATTAAGGGTGAATAAAGTTAGATGCATTAACCTTCATCTTCTTGCTCACCTCAAAATTTCACAAGGGAATCGTGCTTTCTTTGTAGGCCAATTTTACAAAATTTTAATGTTTTGTTTTTATTTCATCTTCATAAAATACTGATAGCCAAATAGAAATTACAAGTCATGTTTAGGGCAGAAACAATCATCCCAACCCTTTTGTGGAGGAGAATCAAACAATTAAACTGTGATGAATTATGGTTCTGAATGCTGTCTTTATTATTATTATTATTATTATTATTATTTCTTTTCTGGAAAAAAAAAAACCATGAGCAGTTGATGCTTTTGAAAACTACTCTAGCCTTTGACAGTTTATGGAGTTTGCTGATGTCATGTCTGGTAATTGACACAATGCAAGGTCTGCATGGCACATTGCTACAACATTTGTTTTACAAATGCACATTTCACAGGAAACCAAGGATTAATTTTCCCAAGACTTACAGACATTCACTTCCAAAAAGAGGAAAATAAAACTGTTACATATCCATACAAATCAAAAGTCATAGAATGGTGGCAGGCAGCCAAGGAAACTATTTCAGGTCTGCTTTCCCATCTGCTTGGCCTGTTAACTATTGTAAAATACAAGCAAATCACTTTTTTCTCCAACTAATTCTCAGAAGGTCTCCTTAGAAAAACAGATTTCAGGATACAACTTTAATAAAAACAGAATGCCTTATGATAATCAATAAACCTGCTAGCATTGAAAAAAGTTAGGGAAAAGCAGTTCAACAATGAATAGCAAGAAAAATGGTTCCCTTCCCCCAACATTAAAAAGGCACTGAGCCAAGAAGCTACCACAGATCAGGAAACAGCTTTATCTTGATCCCCCGGCTAGCAAACTGAAAGTTATTATCCATTCATAGTAATTTACTGCACCAATATACATTATTTAATTTACTACAGGTTTTTAATTTATAGATTAAAAATAAAGTCTTGCATAGCTGTAGGCAACTTAACACTGAACCAATATACAGTAATTAATTTACTACAGGTTCTTAATTCATAGATTAAAAAATAATTTGCCCAGAAGCATTTTCAACAGCTGCCCATAAATCAGGCCCTTCTGCTTGTAAAGTTCAACTCAAGAGTTATTGTGTCTATTGTGCCTCTTAAGGTTCAAAGCAAGAATTATTCATGCATTCATTCATAGCCAGGAATGTAACCCAGCAATGAAATTTACCCTTCAAGACTTACCCACCCTTTACCATTGGACTGCCTAAACAACTTAATTGCTCAATGATATGCTATGTCCCTTTTCCAAAGGCTATTTTTGGTGAACATAACAAAAATTATGACCAATGGTATGCAATAGCAAATTCTAAAAATGTAAACACTTGCTGTCTAGAAACAATGCCAAACTGTGAATAATGGAGTATGAACTAACCTCCCAGGATACAGTTGGGTTCTAAAAATGTTTGAATTATAGGGCTATAAAATGAGTTTGTGGAAATGGGAGACAGAAAATGAACTACAGACTAAAGCAAAGGTATTATTTGCAGAATTCCCCTATGTGAAATATGCAAGGTATAAATAATGTCGACAGCACAAAGGCGATAGTTCTGACACTTGCCAAATCCAGCAACTGATTTTTTTTTACCTTTCTGTGTGAGGTTTTGTTATTAGACACAAGCTAAGTGTGTTGTCATAATATATCATAAAGTCAGAATAGTCCTGGTACAACTTCTCTGTTTCTTTCAGAAAGAGGACTCTGGTATAGCAAATTCAGTAAACATTCCAGCCTTTCCTAGCTACACTAATCCAATGCAACTAGAGTGAAGATTAAGGAGCAGAGAAACAATTACACTGTGTGCTACTGCCAAGGATGCAAAGACTCTAAATCTCCTTGAAGCTGAAAACAAATTAGCAGTTTTGCCTACATCAAGCTGTCTGTCCAAATGGAGGCTGCTTTTCACAAGGACACTGCTAACTGTGCTCGTCTCAGATAACGCTTTAGGGATACAAAAACATTTTCTCTAGCTTATTTCCTGTCATTTCTTGTCTAGACTAAGAGAACAGTTTGTAACCCAATCACCACCTTCACCCCTGGAGCAACACCACTCTGGGAAAGCCTTCCGCCTCTGAAAAAAGCCCTTCTCTCCCTTTTCTACTAACCTAGTGGGGACACGTGGTCTGTCAGAATTAAGATAAGAATGAAGAAATGGGTTAACTTAGTTTCCTGTTTCATAAAAATAGACCATCAGTGGAAAACGCCAAACAATCATTTGCCACCTTTTATTTCAATCTCTATCTTAAGAAGAAATTGTCTACCTACTCCTGTGGGAAAACCTCCAGGTTAAAATCAGGAAATAAATTACTGAAACATTTCACTGACTCATTCCCGTTATTAACAGAGAAGAGTTAGCAGCAAGATAGCATAGTCACTCGAAACATGAGTTAGACATCATGCTGGAGCCTACTGCTTCATCATGCCGGAGTTCACGGCTTCTTCAGTCTGCACTTTGAAACATACCTTGCTCAGTTTAAGAAAACAGCGGATGGAAGCCCTTCAGAACTTTCCTCTCTTGGGGAAAGAAAAGTTAAAGATATCAATTAGAGCAGCTTGTGCAGCTAAGACATGCAGCGACAGGTCCCTGAGACTCTACTGTCACATAACGTGACATGTAAGTGTTTTGCTGTAGATGTCCATACAGAAAATTTTCAGTTGGCTTACCTTGGTGGAAAGTGCCCAGTGCAACATGGAAGGCTCACACTGGTTTGGGGAAGGCAGTGAGGGAGATGCTCTCAAACTTGTGGGGAGAACCATTTTGCTCCCTTTGGCTCTTTCCACTCTGAGGACTGATTAAGGAGTAGTGCTTAAACTGTGTTCTAGTTAACACGATTTCTAACAAATCTTGGCTAGCCAATGCAGTTACAAACTGTTGAAAAATAGGCTGAAAACCCATGACATTTATCTCCCATCTTAACTAGTTACTTGCTACAAAAGAAGTGAAGCCCAGTTGCCTGTGTTAGGGTCTATGCATAGTTGTCAACTTCCAGAAAGTTTAGCAAGGTACAGTTGCCCAAGTACGCTAATTTTCTGGGATGGTGACTGGAAGGTTCAGAAATACGAGGTGGTAAAATACCTAATCTTTTGTTAACTGATATGAATTTTGTCATATTAAAAAGTGAAAAATGTTCATAAATATTAATAAAGATATCTCGGTTCTGATAGCACACGAGTAGACCTTGATGAACGTGTTGTCTCAGATCAGCTGATTATATAAACAAATCACTACTAGTACATCTACACAGCAAGCAGTTATTTCAACATAATGTCAAAATAATGTTCAGCTGGAGGACTTCTTATTCTGACTCCTGCAACCCTCATTTTAAGAGGAGTAAGGGAAGTCAGAGGCAGAGTGCTATTTTGACTTAACCTACTCTATTGATGTACAATAATTCCTCGCTTGACATGTGCCCGTTTAACACGTTTCGCGATAGCACAATTTATTTTTTAGGGAACATTTTTTGAACAACATGACCTGTCCCCACAATAACACGAATTCCCCTACCAGCCGGCCGGTCGCCGGAAACTGAGCGGAGCTTCCCCTGCCTCCTTGAAAAGCGGCAGAGGTTCGCCGCTCGCCATGCCATTCCCCAGCAACCCCCTCTGGCCGGATGCTTCGCTCTCTCTCCTCCGCCCCCCGATTGCAGCCGACGGCTGGGTTTCTCCAGCTGGCCGGTCGCCGGCAGCTGCACGGGGCTTCCCCCTGCCTCCGGAGGTTCGCCGCTCGCCGCGCCATTCCCCAGCAACCCCTCCTCGCCAGACACGAGGCACCCGGCCAGAGGGGGTCGCGCAGAGGTTCGTCACGCGACCCCCTCTGGCCGGATGCCTCTTGTCTGGCGAGGAGGGGTAGCTGGGGAATGGCGCAGCGGGCGGCGAACCTCCAGAAGCAGGGGAAGCCGCGCGCAGCTGCTGGTGATCAGCCACCTTGGGAAACCTAGCCGCCGGCTGTAAACAGGGGGTGGAGAAGAGGGAGCAAACCATCCCCAGAGGGGGTCGCCGGGGAATGGCGAGTTGAGCGGCAAACCTCTGGAGGCAAAAGGAAGCCCCACCCAGCTGCCGGCAATCGGCCAGCTGGGGAAACCCAGCCGCCAGCTGCAAGCCCTCTCCCCAGTCCTTCCCTTCCCTTCTCCAGAGCCAAACACCTCCCCTCCCTGCTATAACCCAGTCCCCTTTCTCCCCCAACCTTATGTCCCGGTCCCAGTGGCTAACAAGTGCAGGCTGGAGCTGCGAGCGTACGTGCGCTTGAAACGCAACCCCCACCTTTTCCATTATTTTCAATGGAAAAACTGACCCCGCATAACACGTTTTCACTTAGCACGATCATTTTCTGAAACGTATCTACTGTGTTAAATGAGGAATTACCGTAGTTTAAGTTGCATAACTTATTTTGGCTTTAGATCTGCTATGTAGATGTTCCCCAAGTGTCTGGTGCTAGATCAGCATCGTCATTTTTAATTTTTATTATGGTTAGTGCCTCAAAAGTTGGCCCGGGGCTCTCTGGACTTCTGGGAGGGTCTGGTTGAAACCCCTTTACACACTAAGAAAAACCAGGTAAAGAGAGGTTTAAGCAAACATTTTCAAACGTTGGTGTACAAAGTATACAAATACTTGTAGATAGAAGTAGCTTGCATTTCACAGGTGATGTGCACCTATTCCTCTCACTGAACTCAATGGAAGCTATTGGTTCTCAAAATCTCAGGATTTAGATAACTAACATCTACTAAGTCTGGAAATACTGATCTATGTGCTTAGTCTTTTGTTCTCTGCATCATTTATCCCACTGCCCACAGTGCCTCTTACTTTATTGAGGTATCACTTTTTATGGCCATAGGTCACACTGGCTTCTCTACAAAGCAGCTGGTTCATGTTCAAGCAAAGAAAGGTTGCAAAGGCTCCGTTGCTCCCTGTAGATGTGAACTGATATTTTAAAAAAATGCAAGGATCCAGAGACATGATTCTTTTGGACTCCACAGGCCCGACCTGGGAAATTATTTGTGAACTTTACAAAGAAAATCAATGACAAGCTTTCAAACATACCATTGGTTTCAAACATGCCATAGGTTTACATCAGATCATACCTTCCCAACGAAAAGAGTCTGGAAAACACACACTTTTAATTAATTCTGAGACTTTCCTATATACTGTAGACTTCCGATAATCCGGCACCCTTGGGACCCAGAGAGCGCCGGATTATCAGATATGGTGGAGTATTGGGAGGTACTCCGGCGGGGTGCTGTGATGAGTCTCCCGGGACCCGCACTGCATGGGGGGGGGAGGTTGGCAGGGAACGGCGTGGGAAGGGGCGAACCCTCCGCCAGGAGGGGGTGGAAGCCACATGCAGCCGGCTTGCAAGTGGTGGCAGCGGCGGGGAGGAGGCAAGAGGCAGACAGCTGTTTAAGGTGGGCGGGGGGTGTCGGTGGGGAATGGCACGGCGAGGGGCAAACCCTCCACCGTGTTGCGGGGAGGCAGTGGAAGCCCCACGCAGATGGTTTGCAAGCGGCGGCGGTGGAGATGGGGCGAGAGGCAGGCACCTGTTTAAGGTGGGCGGGGGTCGGCAGGAAACACTGCCTGCCTTTCGCCCCCTCTCTGCTGCCGCCACTTACAAGCCGGTGGCTCAGTTTCCCCGCTTGCAAGCTGGCTGCGCGGGGCTTCTACCGCCTCCCTACAACATGGCGGAGGGTTCGCCCCCCGCCCGCCTTAAACAGCTGCCTGCCTCTTGCCCTATCTCTGCCACCACCTCTGGGCAGCTCCAATTGTCTGGCTGGACGGAGCACTTCCAGGTTCCAGTTGGTGCCAGACTATGAGGAGTGCCGGACCACTGGATGCCGGACAATTGGAGTTATACTGTGTTTCTAGGACCTCCACGTGGATGTTACACAGACAGCCTGCTTTGTAGATCTGAAAGGGCTAGCTGTAGTTGAATGGAAGCTCTTTTATATAAAAACAAATGAACAAGTCTGAGCGGAAGCAAGCAAGCAGCAAGCAGATCCTAATAAAATGTCCTATCTAAGGGAAGAATTTTTAAAGCACCAGATTACCTGAATATTTTTCTGAAATTGTCTTTACTTGTAACTATTGTTTCAATGTTAAGCACAAATATGAAATTAACTGAGAATTAGCTTCAGCTCAGCTTTATGCATTGAAATCTTCATATTACTCATAAAGTCTCCTTATTTACACAACTTGACTTACTTGTGAGGATATGAAAAATACATCCTACAGCTGCTTTTGAATTCGTTTAGCCACTTAAATACAGAAAAGCATAATGCAATGCGCTCTGTCATTATCTCTTTCTGACCTTCCCTGTAAAGTGACTAGTTAGCAAATAATTCACAAACATTGAAAAGAATAACAGCTACAAACTGTCTGAAAAAGATGTTTTAAAATACTTTCTTTCTTTATTACCAATAGAAAGATCAGAACAACTCTACCATTTCTGTATTTACATTTATTTAAGCAATCTATATGAGATTCAAAAGTCTACATCAAGGTAGACGTTAAAAGAAAATACAAACAAACCCTCTGAGTTTTGATGTAAATAAAAAAACCTTTCAAGCTAATTAGAACTTTTTTTTAGAACTAAGGATTAGAAAGAATTTTAAGAATTTTAAGGCTATTAGCCAGGGGATAAAATGGTGTCTTTGGCCTCTATTTGTCAGAGGCTGGAGAGAGATGGCAGGAGACAAATCGCTTGATCATTGTCTTTGGTCCACCCTCTCTGGGGCACCTGGTGTTGGCCACTGTCGGTAGACAGGATACTGGGCTAGAAGGACCTTTGGTCTGACCCAGTACGGCCGTTCTTATGTTCTAATCATAGTGAAAAGAATTTTAGATTAATCAGATTTTATGTTGTTTTTTCACAAACCTAGAGGTGTTTAGGACAACGGAACCTTGACTGGCGTTTCTATTACAACATTAACTTTATGAGGACTGCTTGTGATAGGAGAGGGCACCACTCAACTGTATTGGGGCTCACTTTCAGTGTATGTCTTATATTCCTAAAGCTCTTGTTTCAGGGTTTCGGCCAACCACTGGTAAGGATCAGGAAGGGATTCCACCATTACTCCCTCATGTAATGTTGAAGAGTTATTTTTATCTCCTGAAGCATCATGGATGGTCACGGCTGGAAATAGGACGCATAGGGTGGGGTGAAGTTGCACCATGTATTCTCTCTCTCTCTCACTGGTGATTGGCTGGCTGGTTTCTGCTTACATGCTCAGGATATAACTATGTGGAATCAGGAGGGAATTTTCCCTCAGGGCAGATTGGCAGTGACCTTGGAGATTTATTTTACCTTCTGCAGTGAATGGCTGTGAAGCACTTGCCAAGATTGTCTATCATTCCTGTGCTACTGCAGGGGCCTCAGGTACATATGAACCTAGGTCCCTTCCACTTCTCTGCCTCTGTCACTGAATAGTCTCATCTCTTGTGGGCTGCAATACTTTGGTGTTATTTCAGTTGTTCAGTTTAGTGTGCAGGTGCAAGATGGTGTTGGTGTCCTGTGATACACAGGTCAGACTGGGTGATCTACTGGTCCCTTCTGGCTTTAGACTCTAGGCATGTTTACACTAGGAAATTATTTCAAAATAAGTTATTTTGAAATAATAACTCCCGAAATAACTATTTTGAAAATAGCATGTCCACACTATGGGGAAGCCTTGAAATTAGTCCAAGGCAGACTCCCTTAATGTGGAAGCACTACCTTGACTTAGAGTCCTAGGAAGCACTGGAGAGTAATTACTCTGAATGATTCTCGAGAGTAGTTATTTCGAAATAGTAGCAGTGGAGCATCCCCACTACTGCAGTTTTGAAATAACTATTTTGAAATAAGCATTATTCCTCGTGGAAAGCAGGAGTTATTTCGAAATAACAAGACCCTTATTTTGAAATAATGGGCTTGGTAGTGTGGGCACTCTGCTTTTTATTTTGAAATAAGGAGAGTTATTTCAAAATAACTCCCTAGTATAGACCAGGGCCCTATGACTAACTAATAAAACGAGACACAGTTTTGGGGCCAAATCAAAGCAAGCCATTTCCCATGAAGTTTTTTTTCAGTGTATAATTCTCTTTCTTCACCCCATTCTTTCTTTTCACACACCCTCCCTCCCTTTCAGACCAAAACCACAAGCTGTAGGCCTAAGATTCATCATTATTTTTAAATTCTGAATTGAGTTTTCCCTCATGGTCTTTGGATTTTCTTTTGTCAGCAGCAGAAGTTCCTGCCAAGTAGCAGTTCCTATCAAATTAATTATTAATGTGCCCTAAAGCTTAACAAAAATCAGTAGCTAGTTGTTGCTAATTCTAAAATATTAGGGGCCAAACTCTGTTCACAATACCCCATGCAAAGCAATCACTATCCTGACAGCAGGTTTTGACTATGTGGCCAAAAGAAAAAAAAAGGGGGGGGGGGAGGGGAGGAGAACAGTGGGAAAAGCTCCTATTCTTTAGTGTTGTCTGTATGTTCTACAGTACAGGCAGTCCCCGGGTTACATGGATCCGACTTACAAACGGGGTGAGGCAACCCCGCACTAGCTGCTTCCCCCCAGCAGACCAGGGAGACGCGAAGCTAGCACCCTTCCCCCCCCCCCCCCCCAGCAGACCAGGGAGACGCGGAGCGGCTTTTCTCAGCAGACACCTCAGCTTGAGAATAAAGGACTGAGGGAAGTGAGGTGTGGGAGAATAAAACTGAGCTCTGGAGAAATGTTTGGCTAGAGTTTCCCCTACAGTATGTACCAGTTCCGACTTACATACAAATTCAACTTAAGAACAAACCTACAGTCCCTATCTTGTACGTAACCCGGGGACTGCCTGTACACTACTAACTGATGCACACTTCTAGCAATATGGGGAGCCACATTTGTTTCTCCCTTTTCTATTGCATACTGCAACCCAACACCTGAGAGCATACCCTGCATTTCAAAAGTGAATGAACATTCCTAAAAGGGTCCTACATAGTTGAAGCACTTGCAAACAAATACTGTACAGTAGAAATGACAGTAATTTATTTTTAAGGAAGTTGTTTAATCTCTGAAACAAGCTTGCTGCATATGCTATTTTCACTATGTTTTCATTTGTCAATTTGATGGCATTCATTAGTTTAAAAAAAATACCCATGCACTTTAAAAATACAGGCAGTCCCCGGGTTACGTACAAGATAGGGACTGTAGGTTTGTTCTTAAGTTGAATTTGTATGTAAGTCGGAACTGGTACATATTGTAGGGGAAACTCTAGCCAAACATTTCTCCAGAGCTCAGTTTTATTCTCCCACACCTCACTTCCCTCAGTCCTTGCTTCTCAAGCTGAGGTGTCTGCTGAGAAAAGCCGCTCTGGATCTCCCTAGTCTGCTGGGGGGGCGCTAGCTTCGCGTCTCCCTGGTCTGCTGGGGGGAAGTAGCTAGTGTGGAGTTGCCTCACCCCGTTTGTAAGTAGGGATCCGATGTAAGTCGGATCCATGTAACCCGGGGACTGCCTGTATATTCTTGCTTTGCAGTTACCCTGCCCTGATGGCCTGCTATAAACCGGAATAGAACACACAGTGAGTACTTTATAATGAAATGGTGTCACTCATAAAACAAAACTGCTGCTGTGTGATTTTGCTTCAGAATACTAACTGGCTTCTTGGTTTAAAGATAAAGGAACTGCTGTGTTTATAACCAGACTTAGTTCCAAGCCAACCTATCTAATCTCAATCATCCTCCTTCCTCTTTCTGTGCACCGTCCCCACACCCATATGTTAGTCTGAACAAGAAATAATTTTCTATGTATGTATGAACAGCGTAGGGAGTCCTGCACTGCAGCAGTCTCCACAGAAGCAGGTTTTTATGTGACTATTGTCTGCAATTTGCTAGCTTTTCACATTCTGTGCCTTGGGTTATACCCACTTAGCTGCACTTAATCTTTTCACTGAGCTGTGAAAAGTGGCATTTGATGGTTCCCTTTAAGGAAATTGGCCTTTACTGCCCTGGCTAAATAAGACACCTTAAAAAACAACAATGGTCCTGAACCACCTTAGAGACACAGTTACCCCTCTGAGCCCTTTAAGACACCTTAGAATAGATATTCTTGGACAGCTATTTCAAATAGACTCAGTAAAAACTGGCTATGCTCTGCTTAGCGTTACATCTGCATCAGTCAATATGAGCCATGTGAATATGAATCAGTGTGGATACACAACCTGCATATTAAACAATGGCATATGGATTTCTCTCTGTAATATAAAATTGGCTGAAAAAGAATGGGAATGCTAATGGGAAACAACATTTTGAAAGTGAATTTAATGTATTTTAACAATTTTACAGCTACTAGGGATGTGAAAGTGTAACAGTTTGCAGGTTAACTGATGAGCATGGCCTTATTGGTTAACATGAACAGTTACACACAGTCCCCCTTCCCCCTTTCCCTGAACTGTGGCCTCTGTATCAGAGGCAGCAGCATGGGAAGCAGGCAGAAGCCAGTGAGCGCAGAAAGCCATGGAGCTGCCAGCCCTCCCACCCCTAAGTTTAATCATGTAAATTTCAGCGGTTACATAAATAAACACATTTTAACATCTCTAGTAGCTACACGTTTCTTAGATATTTGTCCCCTTAAAAGACGATTGATCAAATTTTTTTTAAAAACGAAAATCCCACTGCATTTGTGGACTTTGGGTTTTGGGGAAGGGGTGGGAGTGAGAGGTGGAATTTTGGCTTTTTCAGTAGCACAAGAAGAAAAGTATGAAATGTTTTTCTTTTCTTATTTTTTTATTAGATATTCATGTCTTTTCTAAAATGGACAATGGTATAATAATTAGAGAAATAGCCTCAGAACGATATTGCAAGACTCAATGATCTGAAGCCTGGGCTTTGAAAAGTATGTGCTGACGTTTTGTTTTTAACAATAATTTAATTTTAATAATTAAGAGAGTATTTTGCATACGGACATCTTTGTTAGATACTCCACACTCTTCACTGAAATTATGAGAGCTCAAAATACACACTTTGGTACATAATGAATGGCTTTTCCTGCTACTTCAGGGAAAATCCAACTGGACATTTTGGACATTTCTAAGGTTAAAAAACTCAAGCAGAAAAAAAAACAAATTTAGAATGGACATTTGAAAGAAAACTACACCATCCTATATTTCAGGCGTTATTAATGAACACAAAAAAGCAAAAAAGAAAAAAGAGTACAAACACTTTTTTTTTTAAAATGGGAGGTCATATTAACAAAAGAGAACAACAAACAAACCAGGTAATTTAAGGAAAAATATTCATTTTTATATCAATCAATCTAGCTTGGAAAACTGTGTTACTGAAGCACCTTAAACTATGCTGTTATTTTAATTTATTTATGTCCACGATATTCACTAATTTTTAGTGAATAACAAATACCAATATTAATCAGGTGCCATACAACAGAAATCAATTTTGGTTTTAAAAATAGCTGGGATGGCTCTCAATTTTCACATGCAAAAGATATAATATCACACACTAAGATGCTGATGCAGAGGCATAATTATCTATAAATTGGACAGAGTTCATGTTCTAGATGTTTATGCCAGTGATTGTCTACTTGGCAGATGCAAGCATGTTTCAGGGGGTCCGCCAAGCACAGGTGTTAGACTGATTTGGGCCCATCATGGCAGAAAGCCAAAGACCCGCTATTTGGAACTGCAGCCTGTGGCCATGAGTCCCATTATATGGAGCTGAATCGGACACCTGAGGGAATTAACTTCATGGTGCTCCCTGTGGAATGGGCGCTCGGGCAACTGCACTGCTTACTACTCCCTAATGGGGCCCTAGCTTTTATATGCAGAAAAACAGTTGTGGCAATTGTTCGGCCATGGAGTTTTTCTCGCATGTGGTGCAGCCTCAAAAAGCAAAAGGTTGGGAACCCCTGTTTTGTGCTATTGAAGGAAAAATTATGGACTTGATCCTCAGTTACACTAAAGCCCCTAAGCGTAATGGGGCCTTAAAAGTTGTCAGAAACAGTCTCCCTAGCCAGTGCAGAGATGGTTTATGGATCTAGCCTTGTTTAAACCCTAAATTATGGGCATATCAAAGCATGTCCAGAGTGTAGGGCACCACAATTATTCTCTGCTTCCAAGAGTCCAGAAACAATGTAAATCATTTTGTTTCAGCTTCCAAAGGGAGCTGAACAGGCCCCCATGCAACCCCAGAATACAGGGGATGCAAAGGTGGCTTGAAGGCACCTTTGTTCCATACACCTACAACCCTCCTGTCCTGCAGCAAGTCCAGGAATGGAGAAGCTAAGTGTCATTCTTCACATTATATTGTTATATAATCCAAAGGTTCCAAAGAAGACCAAGGGTTTATGCTTTTAAGTTATGATGTGATCCAATTTGTTATTGACACACATTTCAAATCTAGTTAGAGAAAGTCTTCATAAAAGAATATGTTTAATTTGGAAACCAAAGGTTGTGTGCTTAACTGGTAGTTGGTTTGGTCTGAAGACCAAAGACTTTCTGCTTAAGACCTAGTAATAAGACCACTGGGGTTTAGACAGACTTCTTGTATCCATGAAATATACGGGAACCTAGTTACTGCCCAGTTTAGATCACACCTACTCTGCAATCCTATCCCAAATAGTGGTTAACACCAAATGCTTCAGAGTAATATACAAAAAACCCTGATAAAAGATGATTCCATAATAGGAATTTCTAACAGTGAAAGTTTCTTACTAGCCCCTGTTGGTTAGAGGCTGGCGTATGCTCTGTGAGTGAGAGTCTATAGCCCTTCCTAAACACATACACTTTGATTAAAGAACATATTTGTCAATTAAGCAGAAAAGTGCCCTCTCACCTTAATGTACAGCCGCTCCCTGAGTTGCGAACGGTCGAGTTACGACCGTTTGCACTTACGACCAAAACTCCCATGGAGCGGTCATAAAGACGGTCCCCGAGTTACGAATGCGACCCGCGCTTACGAACAGCGCGGTCACGTGTAACTCGGTGGGGTCCGAGTTACGAACAGTTCAACTTATGGACCAGGTGTTGGTCCGTAATTTATTCATAACTCGAAGAGTGGCTATATTACCTAAACTCTTCCATGCTATATCTTCCACTCAATAACTATCCTGTACAGACTTTTGCCTCTTAAACAGACCTTGCCCACTCACACTATTTCTGTCCACAAGCATAATTTCTCCACCTCCTTTTGTGTTCTATATTTTCATTGAGACCTTAACACATATCTGTATACAGCTCTCTTTGTCTTCCCACTGTGAGGGCACATCATCTATATCTTTGTACACGTTTCTGACATGCACTAGGTGTTCAGCTTCAAGTCATTTCTAGGGCTGATATTTTATTTACAGATATAGTAATTTCAAACATCAACAACACACAGTAAGAAAAAACAGTCAATATTGAAGTTTGAAAAATAATCACATGGTTAGGCTCTCGCTAGGTACATTAGCTTGCTGGTCAGATGCTGTTACTGCTTGCAAAGACATGACAGACAACATTTCAAATCTAAATATGCTCTAGTTTTACATGCCTAAAACATCTTTTTGGGTATAGTATCCTCTGAGACTGGCTCAAATCTTACTGAGTATAGTCAACAGGACCACTCACATGAGCAGGACTGATTCATGCTCTTTGAATAAAGCTGGCAAAATATAACCATTTGACTATCGCCCCCATGAAGCACTTTTATTTAACATGATATTAAAGCCCGACACATTGTTGACTCTGCTTGGGTGTTATAGTGCTTCACCAATCATGTGCCTGTTTTATCTATTTAGGCAATATTGTCTCATTCTTTCCTGGTACTTTCCCATCTGTGTTATATCCATCTGTTCTCTACCTTACAGTAATTGTCAGCTATTTGGGACATGGATTGTGTTTTTGTTCTGTTTGTACTGCACCTGGCACAATGAGACCCTGCTTCAAAACTGTGGCCCTTAGGCATTACAATAACACATATGATAAATAACAAAATGATTCCTCACTAACATATCTTGCAAGCTTTGCTTTTAAGCATCTGAACATTCCACTTCTTTCACCCACTTGATTAACCAATTTAATCTTGAACACTGGGAATAAGCTTCGCTGTACTGATGAGGAAGAGCAAGGAAAGCTTGGGTTATTCAGTAACTGTGACCACTGAGAAATAACTGAAGTTAAGGAGACACTGTTGACCTGATTGCCCTTCTGTATGATACATTTTGGTCCATTGTTCTTACATATAACAATTACTACATTTTGTATGATTTGTACGATTACTCTAACAAAGAGATCAGAGAAACAAAACTTATTTTTCTTTATTTTCTGCATTTGATTATTTGCATATTTGACTATTTTCTGTATAGCAATGTTTCACTCTATCATAGTTAAGTTTGTGCCGTACAAGTGCATTTTTGGGTCTTGCACATAAAAAGAAGAGAATTTTTGGAAGTAGGAAAATATGGATGAAAACCACAAAAATTGTTAAGGGAATTCAGGGTCAGGTGATTATATACACGGCTCGACAAAGTATTGAATCTACTCGCCCGTGGTGAGTAGATTTCATCTGGACGCCCCGTTCATTTGCGGTGCGTGCACGCGCAATGCGGGTCTTGCGCATGCAAAGTGCGGGACTGGTGAGCGGCTTTCGCTGCCGTTCGTCAAGCCCTGATTTTTATATATATATATATATATATATATATATATATATATATATATATATATATATATATATATATATAAAACTGAAGAGATTTCAGATTGATTGTGCCCCTTTAAATACCTTTGCAAAATCAAAGCCATGTGGGAAGTCTCAGTTCTATATAATAACTATATTTTCAAAACTGTACCTACACTCAAAAGAGTACACGCAAAAGAGTTGGATGGGAAAGTAAGAAAAGCCTTCCATAATAGATTTGGGAATGCCTGTATGTGAATGAAAGCATGTGCTCTTCTTCAAAGTTATAGCAGAACACTGAGAAATATGTATCCCAGTTCCCTATATGCAAACCCCATTTCATTTGTAATAAGAACTAACATAATGAAATGAAAATAAACCTCAGAGTCCTAGGGCTTAAATCTGAGAACAAGTCTCACTTATATAAAGAGTGACAACAGAACTCTTTCTAAAAATACAATTCATTTCTCCACTATTTAATATCTAATGACAAAAACAATTTGTACCCAAACTCCAAAAAGAGGAAGACTGTTAGTCCAGCAATATGAGAACTTGAACACCACATGTTGACAGCTTGTTCTGCACACAAAGGCAGCAAGGTGACTGATAGTTGTTTCCTGATCAGTTTTCAGCAAACAAGTAATCATCACTACAAGTACTTCTCCACTACTAGTTGCAGGTCCCCAAGCAGAACACAACCCAGGACAACAGACTGTGAGAAATAAAAATAAGCAGTTTAGAAAGTTGGTGAAGCCTAATGCATTTCTGCACTCTTTAGAGCCATCTGAACAGAAGCTAATTAAAGCATTTAGGGTTAACCTTATTTCTAAATGTTAAAATACACACTCTGAACAGTTGTTTCTAAGAAAAAAATCCAGTGTTAAATATAAACAAAACAAAGCCACACTGCTGTTTATCAGTGATTCTTAATGTTCCTAAATTTGTAGTTTATAATATTATAGTCTCAAACATCCTCATCAGCTGCCAAGGTTCAGGTTGACTTGCCTATAAATACTATTCTTCACTCCAACACTAGAAAGTAGGTTCTAGTTCCTTCTCTCTCCTTTTCCTTCCATAACAATCAATAACACATTGAAAACATTGCAAGTCCCAGCCAAACAATAAGATTATGCAGATGAGAACAGTAAATACCTACACTACATGTGTGGATACTGAACACCCATAGAGTATTTAAAGAAACACCCATAAGATAACCATCATTCAGTAAAAAATTATATTGATGAAATTACAGCCACATTTAAAGTCCTGTCATAAAATGTCCTCTTCCCACATGTCCTAAGATTGAAACTTTCTACGGCGGGAGGAGGAGAATAAAAAAAAAAAGTATGAAATCTGACCAAAATGATTGCATTGCCTGGCTTGGAATACATAAAAAATAGGGTAGTAACAACTTTGTCTTTGTATCAGCCACAATATTACTTGAAATCCTATGTGGTTTGGGGTTTTTTTTGCTTTGGAATGGCTACCCTAAAAACAAGAATAATAAAACTACAGACTTCTTATGACCATGACAAAGAGAACAAATGCAGCAAGAACAGGCAGCATGTGACTTGTTGTGTAATGATCCTAAAAGGAAAATAGTTATTTTCAATATTAGCAATCTTCTAAACATTAATTCCCAAGTATACTTCCCCTTGTGTAGAAATAAGTATGAAATAGACTCAGCAAAGAAGAACTCCTAATAAAATACCAGCTCATCTCCTCTACCAACTGTATTGTTCTCATTATAACTGTAACTGACACATCCTCTCTATATTTACATTCCCACAACTAGCATTTGAAAGCTCCTTAGCAAGTACATTTAGTTCCTAGTTCCCATATGCAGAAGGAGGTAGGATGTGCAGATATCCTACAAGCACATGCTGATCATTAACCAACTCAGTTTACTAAATGGCTATATTACACACAAAATTATTTACATTTCTCACAATCTCTGACCCTTGGCCGTGTTCTCACACTCCATTGTCTGCTGCAGCTCTTTTTATTGTGCCTTGAAAAAGCCACAGTATTGGGGGTCTTTTTGTAACGGGATTTCAAGTGAAGGGAAAAGAATGGTGAAAAAAATAGCAGCAAGAGTGATTAAAAAAAAAGACAAATTTCAACTGTACAATATAAACAATGGACCAGATTCTGACCTCTGTTACACTGCTGAAAATTCAGGATAACTTCACAGAATTATTTTAGATTTAAACGATTAACCCAAAAAGTCAGACTCTGACCTAGTTAAAAGTCAAAATTAAAAGGGCGCATCCACATCTTGCATTCATAAAAGGACTGTAACAAGTTTCAGCACACATGGATTCATGAAAGCTGTAATATAGACATTGTGTGAAAATTTGATATTTGAGCAAATTTGACAGCCAAATGTGTGCGTGCACCCAGGGACGATTCTTGGGGGGAGGGGCAGGAGGTTGTGCTCCCGCAAATGCCAGAGGCAGTAGAAGCAAGGGGCTGGCCAGCAGCAGGGTTCTTCCTCCCCCCCACACTCGCATTCACCAGCAGTAGAGGTGAGAGAGGGGTAGCGAATCAAGGTAGACCCAGCTTGCTCTTCTCCTCTGGCCCTGTCACTTGGAGGAATGGGAGGGGATTGCTCCTGCACTCACTGGCAGGAAGCAGAGTGACTTCTGTTGCTCCATTTCCGCCACTGCTACCAGTGGGGGGACCCCCCGAAACTGGCATAGGATCCCTGGTCTCGCTAGTCTCTCAGGCAGAATTGGTTAAGAGGGAGGTGGAACGGAAGCAGAACAAAGGCAGAGAAGAGGAGGGGAGAGTGCGGAGCAGGGGTGAGAGAGGCGGGACCTGGGGTAGAGGGGGGTTGTCCCTGCCCTTCCCAGGGCTGTGGGGATGCTGTGTCACATGGCTGGTGACCCCTATATACTACCGCACCATTTGCTCCTGTGTGCACCAGTGCTCCAAAATGTTAACATTAAAATATAAAAGAACAGAAAATTAATCATCTGTGGGCAATTTTTCATCATATACTGTTCCACTGGTACACTGTTTTTGAAGAGGGAATAAATAATAATAAATAAAAGAATAACCAAATATCCAGATATAGTAATCATATCTTCCATTAAATGGGGTCTGAAAAATTCTGGGGGGGTTTTCCTAGAGGGAACCACAGATTATCTCCTTTCATAAAATCTAGGCTCCAGCTACATTACCACTTTTAAGTTGCTAGTATTAGACAGGGCAAAATATTATCATTATTCTAGCAATATCCACAATCTGTTAGGCACGATCCATACAGATGAAGACACAACCTCTGCGCCCTGAAGTATTTACATCTAAGAGCCTGATCCTCTACTCTGTGTAGTCATGTACACCTGTGACCCTGCCACACAGTATTGGAAAACCCATATTAAGATTCATAGGCTTTCAGAACTATTGCACTAAAGCTACATTTCATTGCTTCCTCAATTGTTTCAGAAGAGTATTTTATGCAGGGTGAAGAGAGGTTAATGATCAATGGGCATTAATTTTTAATAAACAACAATTGCTTTTCAACTGGTAGAGCACTGAGAGAATGCAGATGGAATATGTGCAAATGTGCTAAAATTTATCAAATACCACATTTCTGGCCCCAGACCATTAACAAGGAGGGCTTCTTAAAGTCAGTGGGGGTCAGAAGTTTAGTTTATTCAGCAAGAATAACACTATTAACAGCTACTGCTCTTTCATGAAACCACAATTAACACCCACACATTTCAACACTGGTTCATGCAGGCCAGTAAAGGGAAGATTGGAGCTGCTAAGGAGAGTCATCTCTTCTGGAATATTCTAAAACAGAATTTATACTGTGCTATACAAACAATCTAAAAGGATCAATGTGCCTTATGAATCTGTTGCAGACATACGGAGAGAGAAAGATGGATGGATGAGAGCATATAAAAGCAGGTAAATCTGACTCTCTATATTGATTTTTCAGAGGACACTGTAGAGCACTTTTGTGAGGCCTTATATATCATTGCAAAGGACCGAATGCTGTTGTGCATATATCTCAGAGATGTCAGGACATATTATCAAATGATGCACTGTTGTATTCTTTCATTATGTACTTTTATAAATAATCTGTTTTTCATTGCAGAGGAAGAAGTTAAACCACTAAAAACTGAGAATACACTTCAAAACAAACAATACAATATTCACAAACGGATCTTTTGGTAGTTCTTAGCCATAATTTGGAGATACCTTATTATTTAATTATTATTACATCAAAACTTGCAAAGGTTCACATGCAGTATAATTAACAGCAGAAAACTCAAATTTTAATAATAAGCTTTTAGAAATAAAAATGGGAAAATCTGCATAATCCTCTCTCTAGTTACTTTATTCTAAATCACCAGCCAATCAGCATCTCATATTTCCCCAAAGCTCTACACCTCTCCTATAGGGCCAAGAGACTTATAAGTATACTGGAGAAATCAGACTAGTTTACCTAGCATTTCTGCGGCAGATGGAACATTCATTTTAAAGCAAAAATGTTTTTTCCTTAAAAACAAGCAAGATGCAAATTAAATTCATAACATAAGAATAATTTTAATACAGGTGTTTAGAATAGCTTTTATTATATAAACATGCACGCCTGGGTGCCAGAATTGCTCCGTTTTACAGCTTTCACCTGTACTATTGGTAGAACACTCCTAATATATATATATATCTCTAAAAAAAGACACATAATAAAACCTTATTCTACTAATGATTTCTTAATATTATGTTTTACTGAATACCATAATAGGAAATTATTAACTGAACCACTAAATGATGTAAACAGGGTCAACTCAGTCTTGTGGAAAGTCAGTTAACAAAACACTTTAACAATAATGTTTTTAAAGAAACAAACAAGCTAACTAACTTATTTATAAAACTATGACAGACAATGCAGGTGATGGGAGTTTAACAGACTTGAACCACCTCAGACAGATACCGCAGAGGAGTCCCGTAATATGCCTGTCCAATAGGAAAAATAAACACACACAATTTACCTTCTTCGGTTTCATGCCACACAATCCCTTCCAAGTTCACACTGGTCCCAGGCTCACAGGGTCCAAGACATTCGGGTTCTGTTACTACTCCAACCTCGCAAGTATTTATACCCACTGAACGAGTCCGTACCAAAAGTTGTTCCACCGGTGCAGCAATATTGGATGAAGATGAGGAAAAGTAGGAAGGCAAAATCTGAGGCGTGATATTGCTGGAAATTGGAGGTGGAGGCGCAGGCACTGTAAACAGGGGGTCAACCTGAAAACAACAGACAAGCTTACTATAATGGTGCTTAGAGATTTTTTTTTTAAATCAGTTTGCGTAGAACTGTATCAACTTTAGAGTACATAGGTATCTAATAAATCATAGGGTCATTTCAGTATTGCTCTCTCAATTTTTTAACATGGATCCCACATGCTGCATATGAAAGAAAAATAGAAAATCTGTCATGCTAAACAGGACAAAACACTAACATTTTAAAAGAATATTCCCTGCAGGCTTAGACTACCAGCATGAAATAAAAAAAGAATTAAAGTCACTTTTTTCTTGTGTCTGATAGAAGACTGATTGGTAGATGGAAATTACTTTTGCAAAAAGGAAAATACATTTTTCTTCTTTAAGAAAAACATTTATGAAGACAATGCAAAGACACAGAAATGCCATGTTTTTCTTTACTTTATACAGAAGTGATGTACATGGAACAGCTCAAATACCCATATGCCATGAAACACCATCTCTTGTCATTCAAGCTGTTAAAACACCTTATTAGGCTCATCCAGCTGATAACACTCAGACACAATTCTATCAACACACAATGTCAGAGATTGTAACTTCTTTAACAATCGCAACTGTCTAGCTAATGTATAAGGCTTACCACTTAATACATTTTAGAAGAATAAAATTAGGCAAGCATGCTATATGCTAATTGAAAAATACCACCACGTTTTTGCAATACTTTAATTATAACTGTCCAACTGGAGTTTTTTCTGCCTTTGGGCTTGATACTGCATGGTGCTGAGCATTTTGGTCTAACCTAGCAAAGTCCTTAGTCATGTGATGGGAATTTGTTTTAGTTTTCCATTCTTCATGCTCAGCCACATATTCACCCTTAAGCATTTCAGGAGCTCAGTACTTTACTATGGACATAATGTTCTCTTCTTCACATAAAAACAGAAGTAACCATGAGGAAATGAGCTCCTAGTTAAACAGCTGAACCAGGCATCCTGTCAGCTTTTTGTTTATGTCAGTTAAACAATTCTCTATACAGTTGTACATTAAAAGGATAAACTAAATGCTCATTTGATCCAAGACGCAACCAGGAAATCCTTGATTCTTTCATCCATCTGAATGTTAAAAGAACTTAACTTCCTGATTTCAAACCTGTACTAAAATTGCTTTAACTCTATATCCCTTTATTATTCTACAACCCAGATAATAATGTCCAAGGGTACATCTATACTGCACAGCTATTTCAGGATACCCTTGCCTACACAAGTTGCCCATTATTTCAAAATAACGGGCTCCCTATTATGCCATCCCAGTAAACGTCATTGCACGAGGGATAAGGGATGGCATTATTTCAAAATCTGGTACTGTGTAGACGTGCCAAATTTCAAAATAAGCTATTTCAAGACAGATTCAAGATAAGAGACACAATTTCCATGACTCAAATTGCATATCTTATTTCGAGTCTAGGGTGCTGTGTAGATGACCCCAAGAGAGCAGAAGTGTCTTATTTATAAATCAAACCATGTAGCAATGTGAAGCAAATCAAAGTTCACATTTATGGTCCCGTTTTAAAGCTAAGTTGACAAATGGACAGAGAGAGAGGGAGATTAGAGAGTGCATGCCAATATCCATATTCTTTATATCCCAGAATTTTCATAATGAGAAAATCTAGTGAAAATATGAAATGACTAAAAACTTTAAAATGATAATCTGTTCCACTCCAACAACAAAGACAGCCAATTTCTCCTTTAAGCATCATTCATACAATTGAAAAATAACACACTCTAGCTCTGCAAACAATTCTGAACATATTTAAGAGCTGAAACTATTTCCTTAAAATTACTTATTCTTTGTTGTTCATAAACAAATAGCAAGGAGATTATGATTGCAAGTGCATGAACAAAATGAAATTTAAGAATAATTGGCTGGATTCTGATTTCAGTTCCATTGGGGTAAGTGATGTAATTGAGATCAGATTCTTGTCCAACATACTTTTCACATTGGGTGTAAAAACATAGCGGACCAAACTTGCAAAACCAGAGTCTAAATTTTTATCCACTATTTTGCATTAATAATTTTTGCATGTAATTGCATTTCTCAACATATTAGCTATGTATATGTAACATGCATTTGTATGTAACCAAAGGATATGTAATGGCCTGACCTTCATGCACAATTTGAACACAATTTGTTTATTATCATGCACACTGTTTGCTTTCTTGCAGTAACAGTTTAAAAATAAATTTTGTTTTATACAAGATAACACTAAACATTGAGGGGAAAAAAGAAAGCAAATATTGCAGCAATTTGTAAAACTGAAGGCCTGATTCTCCATTTTATGAAACCATATTTACACCAAGGTAGCTCTACTGACTTCAGTGGCATTGCTATGGCATAAAAATGATATAAGAGTACCGAATCAGAACCTAACATCCTTTCACTCATCTTTCTGCCATCAATGTTGCAGAGGTAATGAACAGTAACAAACAAGAAAGCTTTGCAGTACGGACTGAAGCAGGCAGATCAAATACCAACTGATTCCCAACAGCTAATCCTTGCAAGATTTTCCTGAAGTATGAAATAAAAAAATGCGTATGTATGAATAGCATTCAAAAACACTGGTTCTGCATTACACAGATTCTGACACTTACCTGCCAGAGAATTCCCTGGTGGAACTACAAACTGAGGGAAAGCTGGCTTCTGCCATGCTTTTAATAGTGTTCAAAAAAGAACTAAATACATTCATGGAGATTAGGTCCATCAATGGCTATTAGGATGAGGAGGAATGGTGTGCCTAGCCTGTTTGTCAGAGACTGGAAATAGATGACAGGAGGGGGGGTCATGTGATGATTACCTGTTCTGTTCACTCTCTCTGGGGCATCTGGCATTGGCCATTGTTGGAAGACAAGATACTGGGCTAGGCGAACGTTTGGTCTGACCCAGTATGGCCATTCTTATGTTCTTATTGTCCGAGACAGAACATCAGGAATGGCTGCCCGTCGCAGGGAGCCATAGCCTGTAATACCTCTGAGGCTGGTATAGGGGGCTCTGTCTGTGAGGTGGAGTGTTTTCCATATAAGGGCATGTAAATTAATAATCTTCCCCTGCTCGCTCCACCCATTGCAGTAACAGATCAGCCAGTGGGCTGACTGGTGCTCAGGCCTGCTACTCCACCCACTGCAGCAAAAACCAACCTATGGGGTGATAAGTTCACAGGCAATAAAACAGGCAGGCAGCCCCTCTCTCACTGAGGATTCGCATTGAGTGAACGCCTGGCCTGATCACCCAGACGCCTTGCACCCCCCGCTCTTGAGTCTTACTGAGCGTACTCCGAGTTGGTCGACCCGAGTGGAGACAGTTTATGAGCGTGTGACCGGTACTTGTGTTCCTGCTGTCTCCAGAACTGGTATAACACCCCTTCCCCCCCACCATCATCCCTATCCTAATTGATTTTTTAGTTGTCCTTATTGCTTGCCAAGTGACAGTGGCTAAAAAGTTACTAAGTTAGTTTATAAATAGTTGTGGTTTAGATTTTTTACTGTTTCCTTGTATAAAGTTGTGTAAATAGTCAGCCCTATGGATAATACCAATGTTAATTCAACTGTTCCTAACCCCTGGGCAGTTATTGGGAATTATTGTGATTTAGAAAAGCCTCAGGGAATTGTTTTGTGTTGTCTGGCAATCTGTTTAATTTTTATTCTGATGATTGTCTGGCGCCATCAAAATAAAATCAGTTTGTACTTTTTGAAACCCCCAGTTGTGGTCTCATCCTTTCCGGCATCCCTTCGAACCTCGTGTATTACGGGGACTGACACTTATGTCCTTGCCACCTGAGTGTAGCTCTGCATGGTGAATCTCCACTTCAGGTATAACATGGCTTAGGAATAATTTACCATTCACATAAAGTAGGAGCACTCCTCAGATGTTCTAACTCACACTAGCATGGACTCAGGAAGTCATAACTAGCACACACACACGAGTCTTTACTTATTTCCCTCCTGTGCTGAATGCAGCTCAGCTGCAGAGGAGAATTTGAGCCCTGGTCCTTTTATAAAATTGAAAAATGCTAAATTAATTGCCAGGCTGGTGGTTTGCAGCTAGGAAAATTTCTATGTCATAGATGACATCATTCTTCCATAGGATGGACTCATTATAAAGGCAAAGGAGAAACATTAAATGTGTGCTTCTGCACTGCTAGGGAAAAAAGGGTGTACAGTAATTCCTCATTTAGCACTCTAGATGCATTTCTGAAAATGTTTGTGCTAAGCAAAAACGTGCTATGTGGGGTCAATTTTCCCATTAAAAATAATGGAAAAGATGGGGGTTGTGTTTCAGGTGGTGGTGGCAAAGTCAATTTTTTGTTGGTGCTGGGTTGTCAAATTAGATATCTAGCAACACAAGTAGCTGTGGTTTGTTAAAACACAAAGATAAACACGTGAGTGAGCGGAGGAGCGCTGTGACCAAGTGCATTCATCTGCTCATGAAAATTATCACTGTTTTCACCAACATATACCCCCATGCAAAGTAGTCTGCCACTTGATTATTTTCATGTTATTTCAGGAATTGTCATGTGAAAAATGTACCCTAAAAATAAAATCATGCTATTGTGAAAATGTGTTAAACGGACACGTGTTAAACGAGTAATTACTGTATTTTAAATGGATTAAGACAAAATGGCAGGCTTTGTTTTCCCATTTCCAAAGTATTACAAACAACTGAAAGGAAAAAAAGGGCATATTTGATAGTGTGTCTTTAAACTATTGTTATATTGTATTCCGTTTTAGTTTCTCTTTGCTATTTTTAGATTTTATTGGAAAATACAATACAGCCATAAGGAACCTGGAAGAAAAAGAAGGTGCAAGGTGACTACTACACTAAAAGGAAAGATTCCTCTGTTCAATTACTAATGATTTTTTATATTACAGAGACTACGTTTGTATTAGAGAAAATGCCTTTCCATTTTATGCCTGGAGTGAACATTTCCTCACTCATCATAAAAAGTGTTTCAATAGTGCACCAGTTTCCAATATTTTAAAATTATCCCAGGTTGCTTGATAATTATAAAGTGATAGTTCTCAGTGATCAGTGTGGTGTCACAAGTGTTTGTTTTTTAAAAGAATGCTCAAAGGGGCACTGATGTAATCTATTAGAACTAAAAAGAGAGGCAGGAAGGCCGCCATCTCCAGTGGAAAAAAGGCACATAAGTTTAACATCTGGTGGTGGCAGTCTGTCAACCTGAGGAAAGTTAATGTCAGGAACAGACGCTCTGCAGTTTCTCACTGTTATTTTTGCATGATTATTCCCAGGTGCGGGTACATGCTGAGCAGTAGCCTTCCTATTTATCACACAAGAGATTCCAAGAGGTGGAGGGAGCTGAAACACGGGAAGGTTATTTATACAGATCGTAGCTCTTAATGTACATAATCAAAGGGCTTAAAACAATCTACAGAAATATTAAAGCAATATCTTCTACATTCACCTTATTTCAAGAGCTTCTGAGTGCTGATTAATAAGGAAGGCCACAAAGCTGGAGTGTTGTTTGTGGCAACTTTCCATTGCGGAAACTTTGATTGCATCAAGCACTGGTAGTTCTCAGGGCTAGAAAGCTGATTGCAAATGAAAAATGTCTGCCAACGAAGGGATAGTAAGCGCTTCAGTAAGCACATCTTCATCTGAAGATGACAAAAAGACCTACTGGAGGCTGCACTATGAATACATTGGTGAATGTATTTGGGATGGAGAGTTTTAAGAGAGCAGTAATGTTATTTTACATGGAAACATGAGGCTCCATAATATAAGCAAAGTTCCTTCAATGTCACATTAGTTTTATTGTAGACACTGAAATTAAGCTCTGTGCATGACAGCCAGGCTTCCTGATGCAGTCACAAATCTCCAGTACAGTCTTGCAGCTTTAAAATTCTGCCTCTTCACAAGGGGGATTTCCTGCCTTGCAGGGTGGGATTCCCTTGAACATCACTAGGTTCCTATAAAAAATGATAAGGCCTTCTGCAGAAATGTGTCTGCAAAGGCCTCTCTATACCTGTGGAAAAGCTATGCCTATGTAAAAAAAGAATCAGAATTATTCATATAAACCTATGGATCTTGAGGTTATGCTGACCAAAAAGTGATTTAGAATTTTGTTCTAATGAAAATGTTCTCACCTTTTTCAGAGAGTCTGCAAATAAATGGCTTCAAATACATTATTAAATGTGCCTTTGCTGTTACTTGGCTATTTAGTTTATCTATTTAAACTGTTAAAAATTTTTAAAAGGTATCTTGCTAAAACTCATTATTGACTCAAATTGCAACAACATGACAAATACTAGCAGCTATACAATAGCCAACAAACCTTGACTATCCTCGCCAGGCTAGCAAAGAACATTAGCAGATGCATAACTAGAAATATTAAATAGTCTCACTGTAATCATGACAGATGTCTTGTTGAATTAGGATCCACACATACACTCTTTTTAAAAAAGCCTGCGTGACCTATCCTTTGGAGTATGCTCTAAAGATCAACAGAACTGCACTATTTCAGATGCAGGTAAAGAATCAGGTTCCAAGCTGAAGGCTCCTTATGAAGAACACTCTGCCACCAAACCTCCTCTTCTAAATAAAGACAAATCAAGCTTGAGCATATCCAATGATAACTGCAGCACTATGGCTTAAGGCAGGAGTGGGGGACCTTTTTCTGGTCTGGGGCCACTGACCAACAGAAAAATTAGTTGAGGGCCACATACAAGTGAGAAATGGGGGGGAAAACCCTCACTGTAGCCCCCAATTGAGCAGAAAGACACTCCTCATATTACCCTTGCAAAGCAGTGCCTGGGGGCCCAGCCAAGAAGACTGTGTATGCTCCAGCACCCAGGGGAGCAGCTGCGGGGCTGTAGCACAAGTGCAGGATCCCCAATACTAGTGGAGGTGGGGAGCCTCGGGAGCTGGATCCAGGGCAAGCTGAGGTTCCTCATCCCTGGCTTAGGGAAAGAGACAGTTTTTCAGGCAGGGAAAGTTTCAAGTCATTTTATAGCATGCCGGAAAATGAAAGCATGACCCTTTCAAAACACATCCTCAGTTTAAAAAAAAAAAAAAAGCCTTCAATTTACAAGAAAGTACCAACTCTTAACTGGCAGCGGTGGTCACTTTTTTTTAAACAATTTTTTTTAAGCACTTTTAATGAAACCAGTGCTTCTCAAGCAGGGCTAAGGGACCTCAAAATATGTTCTTGAAGCAAGCTCTCCTTTTCTCCAAAAGGCTATCCAAGATTTTGATACCAAGCAGAGATTAATTTTGCTTTACTTTAGTACGCCTGTCTTTCTCTGAAACTACATTGGCCCCAGAAGGCCTGATTCTAATCCCATATATAGTGTGTAAATCAGGAACTTTTCTATTGAAATTAATGGAATTACATAATAGGAAAAAAGTATACAGTGTATATCAAGAGAGATCTAAAAAACACTACTCTCCCTACTATTCTCCCATTTACAGCTGACTATATGAAATAATTTCTTCATCATCACAGAGAATAATCTCAGGCTCATCTGAAAAAAATCTCAGTTTAATCTGAGCTCACATATCTCATATTTAAATAATTATCAGCGTTGACACTCTCAACAATCCACCCAATCTAATAGCTCAGACACAGTATATCAACTGTACAAGATCACAAAATGTAAAATGCAGCTGCCTTTTCAATAATTTTCAAAGCTTTGGTCACTACTCAACGGCAGTGCTATCTAAAGGCGACATAAAACAAACACATACTCTTCTTTACATTAATTGAGAAAAATTTCAGTGCAGCATGAAACACGTATGGGAAATACCAAGAAATCTTTTGTAAATGTACTGTACTTCTCCTTATCGTTCCACCAATATCTAAACAAACAGATGCTCTGCTGCATTCTTCCAATAAAATAATAATCAAACATTGGCATGTAAATATTTCAAGCACTAAATAATTATATCACATATGCAGCTTAAAATTCTCAGTGCTATACAAATTTAACATACCAAAAAAAAAAAAAAAAAAGAGTCCCTAGCCTATCTTCAAGATTTACTTAACAGTCCAACAGTTGGATAATAGTTCCTCTCAACTGGCAAATACATACAGTACACTAGTTTTGGATAACACTTTCTCATACATATAAAGCTCTAACCATCTCTCAGACTTGAGATGAACACTTGAAAAGCTATTCCACAGAAATTTGACTGAAAACATGGAAAACCAACTATGTTAATGACTAATCACAACATGAACTAAAACCTTTCAATAAAGTCTAATGCAGAAATGAACTTGACTAATAAGATGCTAAACTACATAGATCGCCCGTCTGGACTTGTAGAGAAGATTTTGAAAAAAGAAAATTAATGGGCAAGGATAAAAATTCTTCTTCTTTCTTTGATTTCTATATAACTCCAGATGTGTGGGCTTTCCAAAGCAGCTTTTTAGAATGGGAAAGATTAGCATTTGACAGCTGTGTGCAATATTCTGCTGCCAAAGACTGCATCTGTGGAAGCCAGTTTGTCAACTCCAGTGTCTGGCAGAGGCATGGGATGATGGCCAGATGGTCACCTTGCCAATTTCTAATATACTTCTCCTATCCCAACCAAAGAAAATCCCATTGATTGGGATGAATATATCTCTCACAATCTTTTTCCATGGCATCATAAGCTTTTCTGATTCACTTCAGAATGGTTACCTCAGGCTGCCTGACACTTCCTTAGACCTTTGTGCAAAATAAACAGTCTCTGAAACTCCCAAGTCTACTATCCCGTCTAAGTAGATTCACAGCACCTTAGAGACAGCGTCACAATGAGTCTATCTGTCTTTTGACTGTTTTGAGCTTGAGCAGAATTTGTATCAGACTAGCTCCCATTTCATATGGAAGTCTGATGATATCTTGAGTCTGAATGATACAAAGTTCTGTGCACAACTAGGTCTCAGTGAAGTATCCATAATGGTTCTATGACCTTTCTAGTTAAGCATTTCAAAACAAGGAAAAGAAATGGACATAGATATTTTCTCACATATCTGAAGAGAATAGCCTTCAGGATGCTGACCACCAGACAATGCACTATTGGATTCAGTTTATGAAAAGCCTTCAGGGTTCCTGCCTGTGGAAATGCTGATGTCTAGCCACTGAAAGCTGCTACTGCTGATGACTGAACATCGAAGAAGCTGGCACCTAACTCCATGTCCAGTATGGCTCGTAGAAACTCCAAATCTCTGGTACTGACACATGGAGTGAATATATCCTTGCTTTAACACCCCCAAGATAAGGTTTTCTAAATTCAGGTACATACGTAAAGATGATGGATTCAGGTTTATATCCTTACCTGATAAGCTTTTTTTCTTCGGGTTTACATTTTCAATATACTGGATTAGAGAAAAATCACCACAGATCGTTATGACAAATAGGCTGTTGGCACACTAGTTTGCTTACTGGAAGTAAAATCCAGCTAGTCACTACATAATTGCTGTATCTTGGGACAAAGATCTATTCAGCCAGTCCTGAGACAGTGAAGATGCTCTATGATTTAGTAATCTCATGATTTTGATTGTCTATTGACCTGCTGAACATTGCAGGCCAGGGAACCTCACTTACCCACTCCTGTAATAAACTCCTAACCTCTGGCTGAGTTACTAAAGTCCTCAAATCAGGATTTTAAAACACTTTGGCTACATCTACACTGACAGCTTCTTGCGCAAGAACTCTTTTGCAGAAGAGTTCTTGTGCAAAAACTCTTCCACAAGAGAGCGTCTACACTGCCATGTGCTTTTGCGCAACAGCGTCAATGGCAGTGTAGCCGCTCTCTTCCGCAAGAAAGCTCTGATGGCTATTTTAACCATAGGGGCTTCTTGCACAAGAAATTCATGTTGCCTGTCTACACTGCCCTCTTCTGGAAGAGCTCTTGCGCAAGAGGGCTTATTCCTCGTGGAGAGAGGAATAACTCTTCCAGAAGAAGCCCTGTTTTACAACACTATACTGTAGATTTACTTCTGGAAGTACGCTCGTGCAGTGTAGACAGCCGGCAAGTTTTTGCGGAAGAACGGCTGTTCTTGCGCAAGAAGCTGTCAGTGTAGATGTAAGCCTTCAAGTTACAGAAAATCCACAATTTACATTAGCTTAAACCTGCAATGACACCCCATACTGCAGAAGAAGGAGGTCTCCTGCCACTGCCCTGGGTCTCTGCTAATGTGATCCAGGAGAAAATTCTTTTAAAACCCCAAATATGGCAATAAGTTAGATCTTAGTATGTGGGCAAGACCCACAAGCTAAACAGCTGGAAAATAATTCTCTGTAGTAACTCAGAACCTTCTCTATCTAGACTCTCACAAGTAGCCACTGGAGATCTTTGCTGCTACCAATAGCAGATCAGATATATGCCATTTTAGGCAGTCTTATCATACCATGCCTCTACAGGATCCTTTACCAGGCTAAATGAGGCTGAAGCCTCATGGGATATCTACAGAATTTGTTTTCTTTGCTCAGCCACCTTGTGTCCGCCAAATACTTCTGTATTTTTCTGTTATTTCTTGGCACCACCGGGTCAACTTGTGGTTTGCATCCCACCTTTTTGCACATTCAGTGAAACTCTGATTTAGCTCCCAGTCTTCTAAATTCAGATATGTTCTCAATGCAAGTTCTACAAACCAAGTCAGTCCATCATGTTATTTTTATTACTTGCAATGTGCATTGCGCCAAGAGAGAGGTCTATATCCTTGGACATTTTATGACTTCACGTATGCCACAAACATGGCATTGTTTGAATGGTTTCTTAAAGATGAGACTTTCAATACAGTGTATGCTGGAAAATGAAGTATCTTTGTGTCTGGTGTATTTATGGATCATTTACTATCTTTCCATGCCCATTGGCAGTGTCCTATTTACCTATAAGTGCTAGATGAAAATAAAATAACAACAACAGTAAGTAAATCATGACAAATACTCATGACCAGCATATGACAAAATTAAATAGAATAAAAAATGTCCTTTGCTTTCTTTTACAATCTGGTGGTTCTAATCCTGAAAAGGGATTAGTATTATTGCTATTTAACTATCAACTTGAATAACACTTGGCTAATAGTTGAAAACACATGGCTAATAAAATACTCTTTTTCCCTCCCGATACAGTTTGAAATATTTAAGGAATCTTAAATTTTCCTAACGATCAAATTCTGATTTAAGTTACACTACTGTAAATCTATCATAACTCTATTGAGGTGCAACAGAAAACAGAATTTGGTCCAGTGTGTTTGTTTTCATTGGCATGGAGGAAATAAGCTTTTCAAGAGGATTTTAAGGGGCATAAAAAACTTTTGAAAATAATCCAAGTGCAATAAAGATTTTGAACTGGAAAATAATCCATGTGAGAAAGAAACTGCTAATAACCAGAGAGAGACTGAAGTCCTATATATACCTGGAAGATACACACAGCATAGGAAACAGCAGTGAAAGCTTTCCCATATTTTTCTATCAGTGTGCCTCAACTCTAAGATAGAAGATCTTTAGAGGGAAAGATCTGAGATTGTGTCCTTTTAATTCTTTTTCTCTCTGATGTAAATACTAATAAGGCTGCAAATTAATGCCAAGTGTAATTATAGTTTATATGAAGACCATCTGTCCACTAGTAACTAAGATCACCAAGTCGTTTGTTTACAGGCCACTGAACAGACATCTGATAGCTAAAGCTTTTTCCTTACTGTGCTGCATTAAAAGCAGTGGCCTTCCTAGAGCAAAGATATTGGAATCCATTAACCACCAAGTCATTTGTTTATAGGTCATTGAACAGACATCTGATAGCTAAAACTTTTCCTCCCTGTGCTGAATTCAAAACAGTGGCCTCTCCTAGAGCAGACATTTAGAATCCATTAACCCAGTGGCACTCAACTTGCAGCCTGGTTAGCAACAGCTGCAGCCCATGTGACCTCCTCATGGCCATACAGGTAGTATATACATTTAGAGCCCTGCCTGGATACAAAGTTTGTATCTGCAAAAATGAACAGCAAATATCCGCATTGACATCCACAGATATACTTGTGGATATAAAGCAGATATTCGCAAATTTGCAAGGTCCTAGATGCAAAATTTGTATCTGCATCCGCAAAAAAGAGCCATGGATATCTGCATCTGCATCCACATCCACAGATGCAGACATCTGTGGATATAAAACAGATATCTGCGGATTTGCAGGGCTCTATATATATTGGGTGAAGGTAGCCCATAATACATAGACAGCTGAATATGTGGTCCGCAATGGTAATTAGATTGAGAACCACTGCATTAGCCCATGCCTGTCCATATGAGCCTCAACATCAGAGACTAATATACCCACTAATGTAATATATGCCGTATAATTATACAATATATAATGTAATACATTACCCACTATGTAATATTATTAGAGAAAAAACTGCCCTCCCCCCCAGTAAAAAAGTTTGGCCAGGCCGCTCTTGCTATAGTGGGCTGCAGTACTCCTTGGGAGAAACCGGCCGCACCCTTCCTGCATACCATTGCCTTTAGAAAAAGGGAAGGTGTGAAAAGGGGAAAATAAGCCTCAGGCTCTCCCACCCTTCACCTTGGCGTGAGAACTGTGGGACTTACCTGGTCGCATGAAACCTGCTCAGTCTCGGCCCAACCCCTGGGACACAGACCTCCCACTTGGTGACCATTGGGCCATATATGGTAATATGCAGGCGCGGGAAAGCGATGTGCAGATTTGGGGATAAATACCCATCGCACAGTTCGCTCAAGGAGGTCTTCGCAACACACGTACCACAGTGCGTGTGCCTTCCCGTATACTTCAAAGCGCTGCCAGCCTGATCAACCGACCAGCCACCTCCCCTGACTCTCAGGCGTAACCAAGGCCTTCGCAACCGAACCGATATCTTTGAAATGTTCCTTCTCCTGTGCAAATTGGTATGTATGATTTGATATTTTCTTGCTGTATAAGCTTAGTGTTGTAGTTGTTTTGAGTAGTACATAGAGTTTGTAGCTATCACTGTTATTTAATCACTGTAGCTGGATATTTTTAGAATAGAGACTATATCCTTTGCCATTCCCATCCTTGTATCTCTGACACGTTTAACTAGAAATCATAGAATAAATATAATAAATACTGTAAATTCATTATTAACAAGGTCTATTAAAAATCTTAGAATAAATACTATAAATTCATCACTGTTATAAATAAATATTTTTTATTTGCTAAAACGGTCCACCTGGTTCTGTCCTTCCGCTCTTGGGTATGCATCATCGGACCTGTGATTCTCGCAACATAATATGTGTGGGTTGTGCCCACAAAAGCTCATGATATCTTCCTACATTTTTGTTAGTATCTAAGGGTATGTCTACACTACAAAGTTAATTCGAACTAACGGCCGTTAGTTCGAATTAACTTTGATAGGCGCTACACTAGCGCTCCGCTAGTTCGAACTTAATTCGAACTAGCGGAGCGCTTAGTTCGAACTAGGTAAACCTCATTTTACGAGGACTAAGCCTAGTTCAAACTTACTAGTGTGTAGCCCCTTAATTTGAACTAGTGGGAGGCTAGCCCTCCCCAGCTTTCCCTGGTGGCCACTCTGGCCAACACCAGGGAAACTCGTATGCCCCCCTCCGGGTCCCAGACCCCTTAAAGTGGTACGGGCTGGCTACGATGCCCGTGTCAGGTGCAAGCCTGCCAGCACCCAGCTAGCAGACCCTGCACCTGGCATGGCTCGAGCCAGCCACCTGATGCCCCCCAGCCCTCCCCCTCTTCCACGACCTCCGCACTAGGCACAGGAAAGTGGCCGTCTAGGGCAGGAGAGCTGCCAGCCTGGCCACCCAGGAGCAGGTGTGCATGAAAATCAAGGCGGTCCACTGAGACCCCCGACCCTGAGCCCTGAGCTTACAATGGCCGTACTGGGTCAGACCAAAGGTCCATCTAGCTCAGTAGCCTGTCTGCCGACAGCGGCCAACACTAGGGACCCTGCAGGGGATGGACCGAAAACAGTGATCAAGCCATTTGTCTCGTGCCATCCCTCTCCAGCCTTCCACAAACTTTGGGCAGGGACACCACTCCTACCCCCTGGCTAATACCACTCCATGGACCCAACCTCCATCACTTTAACTCACTTCTCTTTAAACTCTGTTCTAGTTCTAGCCTTCACAGCCTCCTGCAGCCAGGAGTTCCACAGGTTGACTCTTTGCTTTGTGAAGAACAACTTTCTGTTACTAGTTTGAAGCCTGCTACCCATTCCTTTCCTTTGGTGTCCTCTAGTCCTTCTATTATGGGAACTAATGAAGAACTTTTCTTGATGCACCCTCTCCACCCCACTCATGCTTTTATAGACCTCTATCCTATCCCCCCTCAGTCTCCTCTTTTCTAAACTGAAAAGTCCCAGTCTCTTTAGCCTCTCTTCATATGGGACCTCTTCCAAACCTCTGATCATTGTAGTTGCCCTCCCCTCTCCCACCCTCTCTATTTCCCTCTCCCACCTCCTTTTCCCAGTCTCCCCCAGTTTTGTTCAATAAAGAGAGATTTTATTTTTGATCACAATTGTCCTTTATTTTGTACATCAGGAAGGGGGGCTAGGGAAGGGTAAGTGGAAGGAGGTGAGGGAGGAATGGGGTACGAGCCCCCAATGGGGACGACTGGGATGGCTCTGCGGGCTTCTGGGGGTGGAAGCTCTTCTGCAGCCCCCCAATTGTCCCCTCTCCCCAGATGGCAACCTGCAAGTGCAGCCGGTCTGATGGCCGAGTGCTGTGATGTGCCCAGTGTGGGCACTCCGAGCACTCCAAGCCAGGACTGCTTTGCAAGCGGGGCACCCCTGAGCACTGTCTGTCCGGGGTGGGGGTCGGGTCCCTTTAAGCACAGCCCTCAGCTAGCCTGAGGCAGCAGCTCCACGCTCTAAGTCCTCATCTGATGCCCTGCCGGCACTGCTTCCGGCCATCCTTAACCCCGGTTCAGGGTCCACTTAATGTGGACATGCTAGTTCAAATTAGCAAAACGCTAATTCAAACTAGTTTTTTAGTCTGGATCCATTTTAGTCTGGAACTAAGTTAGTTCGAATTAGCGCTGTAGTGTAGACATACCCAAAGGTACTACAAAACTATTTGTTGTTTTTTAAGTTTTTCCAGTTACAGACTACCCCTCTGAAATACATAAACCTGTAGGGGTACATTTTAACCTCCCTGTTCACTCAATAATGAATTTGAAAGTAGCCATGCTTCTACAAAAGAATTTTATCACCCAATTACAGAGGGAGACATCTGAAGTGCAATTCATTTACAAGTTCAACACTATCAATTTAGGCTTGAAAAAAGTCCTTGACTGGTTAACCCACTACAAGGGCAATGGCTCCACCCTTGATATATGCATTTCTGCATCACATGTTATGAATGAGACACATGCAGCCTGACTTAATTAGCTTCATTAACCGTGGTCCTACAATTGACAGGTAAGTTCTTTTACTATTATATGTACCCTAAATTCTGTAATTTCCACTCCAGCTCATCTGATGAAATGGGTTTTACCCACATAAGCTCATGACCTAACACATGTTTTAGTCTCTACAATGCCATAGAACTGCTTACTATATTTCTAATGGTTTGCTTTTTCACTGATACCGTCGGGATGTTTATACAACCTATCATCATAATTTCTAAGCATCCAAATATTTCTTATGTTAATGCTTGAAATATTCCATTATTATCTCCATTTTATAGATGCAAAAGAACTGAGGCAGAGTAAGCCTGTGGTAGAGCCAGGAATTTAACCCAGATCTCCTAAATTGCTATTCAGTAATTTAACCACAAAAATCCTTCCTCCTTTCTTGCATTACATCATGGATTATTTTTAAACACGTAACAGTGTGATAAAAACTGAAGTAACCATGACACCTGTTTTTCCCAGGTAAGAAAACATAAGCAAAGTTCTATTTTGGGTAATTAGTCATGTTGTAAATTTCTTATGCAGTATATCATCATTCCATGAACCTTTTATTTCCTTCGTTCTCTTTTTCCATTCAGATCACTTTGAGATAAATACCTTACAAGAACAACAACAACAAAAACACTTATTTACACTGGGTAGAAACTCAAATACTTTGCCCAAGTGAAATGAAAAATAAACATAATCTTAACTGTCATAAAATCATGAAATGACTCTGGCAGTTCTATCAACGTATGTAGACCTCCAGACCCTTTGAAGAAATGAAACTGCAGCTTATCAAGTGTGATTTATAAGCAACACTGATTTAGCTGGGAGATAACACTGCTGTCTAATCATTAGTAGTCAGACAACAGCCATGTGAACACATCAATTATGGGCCACTGCCAAAAGCCCTTGAGATCCTGGAGATTAACAGCCAATCCTCTGTTTTACAAGCTCACATCAAAAAGAATATTAATAAGAGGAGGGGCAATGTGAAAGCTTGTCAGAGTAATTCAGACACTAAAACAAGGTTGTTTTTTCTTTTTTGCTGTGCCTTGAACAGGTCCATGAAAGAAGTTGGCATAAGCTACAAAGTGTGGAGCTGCCAATTTTTCAGAAAATGTTTTTCCATTAGCATATGAGAAGTTGTAAATGTCCACAAAAAGCTCTTTTTGGCCAGACAACTTCTAAGTCCCTTTATATAATGCATCAGTTAGACAGGAGCAATCCTCATTCAAATATTTGCAAATTAACATCCATACACAGAAGCACTCGCTGGCTTTTCCCTTCCCTCAAAATCAGGGATATTTGTAATCATATACAAATCAGACAGTCTCCAAGACATCTGTCTATAGACCTGACAAGTAGCTAACTATGAGTGCTAATAAATAGGCATCTCCATATTATTTTTTCCCTTTAAATACTGCAAAACCTGGCACTTGTAGAAAAATCCCATGACTGTTCCTTTCTTACTGAATTTTCACTTATCCAAGGGTGGCCCAGGAAACCGCACTAGATGTCTATTTTCATTATCATGTAAGGGAGGTGTATCAAGACAAGAATATATTTCCAAAAACTGACGTAATACAATATTTATTCTTTCACAAAAATATAAACGTTCCTCAAGAGACAAGTTTCAACTGCACACTAGTAGCACTTAATAGCAACAATAATACTGTAAAAGGCACAGTCTTACAGCTTGAGCCACTGCTCATTGACGTCGATCTGACCGTGTCTACACTAGGCTAAAAGGTTAGCTAAAACCCAAGGCCGTGGTGTCCAACTGGTTCTGAAGAAGTAGCCATTATTGCGTTGTACTGCTATAGCAAACTAGCCATACTCAACCGACCAATCAGCCACATGAAGCTAGCATGTTGGACACCACGGCCCTAAGGTTTTAGGTTTTGTCTTCACTGTGAAACAAAGGTGTGTTCCTAACTCAAGCTAGCTAAATTTATATGAGTTAGTGGGTC